>NC_047095.1:16692663-26692663 GCF_902459505.1 Geotrypetes seraphini
GGGGCAGGGAGAGGGACAGAAAGACAGACAAAGAAAGGGGGTGCGGGAGGGAGAGAAACAGAAAGAAAAAAAGACAGACAGACATATATTCTAGCACGTTAATGTAATGGGCTTAAAGACTAGTATAAAGAGAAAAGCCTCAAGATGGTATTTCAAAACTTAGTGCATCTGATAGCACTATAGAAATAATAAATAGTACTGCTATGAATCTTGTGGAATATAAAATCATAAGACACACTTCTGAAAATCTAATTTCAAAGGCTGAAATGTTTTGCAAATTAAGTACTCTAAAACAGTGTATATTCAGTATTCTCGTAGCTCCCTCTGTATATCTGTATACAGTACTTTTGAAGTTTTGTTCATTTGTAATAGCTTCTAGAAAATGTGTGGCATTCAAGTGAATGTGTGAGGTGCCGCTGAGTCAGTGAGAAAGGATACACAAAGGTACAAAGAAGATAGAAAAGGCCAAAGAAACAGCCGTGTTCATCTACAGGAGCAAAAACAAAGAGGCTGGTGATGCCATACAGACTAACCAGTTGATTGAGGCATGAACTTTTGAGGGCAAGAGGTCTCTTTGACTGGTGAAGATCTCTTGGATATGTTACAGCAGCTAATGTAGATGTTAAAAGTTTTTAAAAGAAGTTTGTGATCCTCTGTGGGAAGTGCTTTTGCATTGAAATCTTTAAGCTGAATATAAAAAGGAAAATATTCCTTTTCTTTAGCAGTCTTATGAGATATACAGGAGAATAGGATTGTTGCAGCTGGCTTGCGTACTTTATCAAACTGTGAAAAGCTGTGAAATTGATATAATTATATCTGAAGGAATTAATAGAAGTCACATTTTTGTAAGTCAGAGAAATGTATGCTTTGGGGTAAAAATGTTGGTCAGCTTGCTTATGGATGGTGCAGAACAGAGGATGGCATGGGGGACCAATTTTTCCCCGTTCCTGCGGGAACTCATTTTCCCGTCCCGTCCCCATGAGTTATTTTTCTGTCTCTGTCCCATTGCTGCAAGCTCCATCCTCATCTGCACAAGCCTCAAACACTTTAAAATCATAACTGTTTGAGGCTTGTGCAGTTAAGGCAGAACTTACAGGAATGGGACAGGGACAGTGACAAAACTCGCGGGGACATAGAAACATAGAAAGATGATGGCAGAAAAGGGCTATAGCCCACCAAGTCTGCCCACTCTACTGACCCACCCCGTTAAGTCTGAGTGCTAATGACCTAGATCCTTGACTCGACTTCCGTAGGGATCCCACATGGATGTCCCATTTATTCTTAAAGTCAAGCACGCTGGTGGCTTCGATCACCTGCACTGGAAGCTTGTTCCACTGATCCACCACTCTTTCCGTGAAGAAATACTTTCTGGTGTCCCCATTAAATTTCCCTCCTCTGAGTTTGAACGGATGCCCTCTTGTGACCGAGGGACCTTTGAGAAAGAAGATGTCGTCCTCCACCTCGACACGTCCTGTGATGTATTTAAATGTCATTCTCTAGTGCAGAAGATATCAATGGAATTTCTTTCCTGAGTTTTGCTATGTGCATCAATCATCTTTTCAGTCTATGATGGAGTTATTCTTTATTTCTTTTGTTAATATTTACCAAAAATCTTTGTTATATGCCATTTTCTATTTGCCTTATAAAAGCTAAAACCTGTTTGGCTTAGTCGATCCATATGTGCTGTTGTGTTCTATTGCTATGAAAATAAATCCCTTCCTACAGAACCTGCTATCATGACAAATTATTTTATTCAGGCTGAGTGGACATTAAAATATAAGGCTTGTTTGTCAATACTCAATTTCCCTGTCCCGTGCTGCAAAGCTAGTTGCCACATTGATTCTTGATTCATTTAAATTTCTTCCTGAAGTCAAGTAAAGATCTGGAAATTTGTGTGCTAATGATGCTAGTTTATGGGATTCATTATCCTGACAATTCATCCTGTTACCATGACTTAGAGATTAGTTTTACCTACTTGAATTCATATTGGTCTGTCAGAATATTATCCACAAATACCCATGATCTGAACAATTGAAATGCTCAATGAAGTAAATTGTAAATGTTAGATTGCTACTTAGCTTCCTGTAAGAAGAGAAGTGGGGGGGGGGGGGAGGGGGAGGGAACTAAAGCTTTGTTGAAATCATGTAAAAATGGTTAGAAACTAATTTTCAGAAGGCTTAAATTATAAGCTCAGAATGTACATAAAACTAATTTTAAAAAGTCTTATGTATTTTTAATTTAAGAACTTTCTCCCCTGCTGTGTTTATGGTAAGATACATGTGGAACGTTGCCAGGTCTTTTGCTCTTCTGCTGGGGATTTTTTATTACCCAATAATATTTTCAGATTCTTTTGTTGCCGTGTACACTGTTTCCATAATATTGGATTATAAATTAAATCTACTGCAGAGCTGTTTATGTGAAATATGCCCTCCCTCCTTTCAGCAGGTATTTGTGGTAGGCTTAACATAAGGATTTCTGATTCTACCATCCGTTATTAAAGTTAAAGCCCTTCCATACCATTGTCAATTCAATTCATCTTATTTCTTGTTACATTTCTTTGGGTGAATGATTTGAGAGATGAAATATTAAATTTTGGAGCTGATCCTTTGAAGGTGCTTAAAAACAAAAAGGCTTTCAATATTTTAACATTAACACTTCTATAAATCCTTCGTCCCCTAGTTCTAAAATGAGTGTGACAATTGCCCACTAGATGGTGCTGTTGCATAAGAACAGATCTTTGGCGTGCATTCTCACAATGACTAGTTCACTGTTATAGCATAACTGTAGTCAGACACTTTCAGTGAAGTGAAGCAAGTGTAGCATTCCTAATTGGATATTCTAATGAGCTTAGCCTCACTTGTAGATCAGTAACTTAGATAAGCATTCATTGATGTATATCATTTTTCTTAAACATTGCTTATTATTTCTCTTATTCAAGATAGCTGGTTATAGAAGATTTGTTATGTTAAAATTTGTTCTCTGTTATGTTGCCACAATTTAGTGTGTGGGGATGGGGGGCGGGGTGCCGTTTTACAAGGGGGTGCTAAAAAGTTCTCAGCCCTACTAAGTCCTAAATTCTGAGCTGAATAGGGTGTTACCGTATTTTTCGCTCCATAAGACATAAGACGCACCTTAGATTTAGAGGAGGAAAATAAGAAAAAAAACAACAAAATTCTCCCTGCCAGGCTTTGCACCCAACCCCACACTCCTTGCCAGGCTCTTTACCCTGTCCCCCCTCCCTGCCATGCTCTGTACCCTGTCCCCCTCTGGTGGTCTAGTGGTAGGCTGGGACAGGGCATAGGGCAGGCAGGGACAGGGCACAGATGTCAAGGCAGATGACTTTTTAAAAATATGCAATGTCACCTCAGGAACAACTATAGAAAAATAGACAAATATAGTGCAAAATATAGACAGCTGATATAAATTCTCAAAACTGACACATTTTGATCACTGAATTGAAAATAAAATCATTTTTCCTACCTTTGTCATCTGATTTTTTCTTTCTTTCCTTTTTTTTCTCTTTCCTTCTGCCCAACAATTGTCCCTTCCTCCCTCTCTCCTATGTTCTCCTCACTGCCTTCCAGCCTTTGTCCTCTTCCTCCCCCCCCCCCCCCCCAACTCAGGCCTAACAATTGTCCCTTCCTCCTATGTTCCCCTCACTGCCTTCCAGCCTCTGTCCTCTTCCCCTCCCCCAAGCCTCCCCACCCGATTTAATTACCTCCCGTTGCTTCCGCTGTGAGGACACGTCAATGAAGCAACAGCGGGGGGGGGGAGGGGAGACAGGACTCCTGGCTCAGCAGCGTGGTACCGGAACAGAAGAAATTGCTGGGAAGGCCCTGGCGGGTGCAGCTATTGGAAGCCGCCAACCTGGAAGCCTTATCCCCGATGTCCAATTCTGACATCGGAGAGAAGGTCTGGGCCAGCAGTATACACCCGCCTGACCTTTCCCTTCCTATACTTTTGGTGGCAGGCGGCGATCTAAATAAAGTAGTGGGGGTGGGGATTGGGGTATTTGTTCCATAGGACACACCCTTTTTTCCACCCACTTTTTTTTGGGAAAAAGTGCATTTTATGGAGCGAAAAATACAGTATTTTTATTTTGCATCATGCCAATGTGCAGAATTGTAATGTTGTGTTTTGACATTGTTTCAGATCATTGATTGATCCATGTCAATGAAAAGTATGGAACTTTCAAGTGTGGAACTCCAAGACGTCATGAAGTTCCTTTTCCTGCAGAAGAAAAGTTTCAAGTTTATTTAAAATTTCTTATACTGCCCAATCAACCTTCTAGGCGGTGTACAAAATCATAAAAACATAGGGCTAGATCAGGGGTCTCAAAGTCCCTCCTTCAGGGCCGCAATCCAGTCGGGTTTTCAGGATTTCCCCAATGAATATGCATGAGATCTATGTGCATGCACTGCTTTCAATGCATATTCATTGGGAAAATCCTGAAAACCCGATTGGATTGCGCTCCTCAAGGAGGGACTTTGAGATTCCTGGGCTAGATTCACTAAGCAAACCGATCGTGTACCGATCGGTTTGCGACCCCTTAACGAGCAAATTTCCCTCTGGCCTGATTCACTTACCTCTCCTTTGATCTGCTTTGAATCCGTGCATGCAAATGAGGAGAAAGGCATGCAAATTGGATAGCGATGCGATTCACTACACAAAATTTCACATCCAACAGGGCTGGCCGATCAACGGAAGAAGCGACTGCTGGGGAGCAGTCGGAAACGTCTTTCTGACTCTCCTTTTCTATTGAAGCCCTGCTCTCTGCCTTATCAGCCCTGATCTCCTGCAGCCCCGAACACCTCCTGCAGCCCTGATCTGCCTGCCTCGATCTGCCTGCCCTGGCTCTCGCGGTCCTGCACCCCTGGACTTGCCTGCCTGACATGTCCTTGCTGCTCCCCCTGGCTCTGCCGCCTTCCCTTCAGTGCGAGCCCATGGGTTTAAAGCGGGGCTGCATGCCGCAGTGCAGCTCCGCCTTAAACCCATGGGTTCACACTGAAGGGAAGAGGCTGCCACCGCTGCATGGAAGCAGGAGAGTCAGGCCCCAAACATGCCTGCCTGCCCTGAACACATCTGCCCCGACTGCTTGGCAAGCCCATGGGTTTAAACCGAAGCGGGTTAAACCCACAGGCTGCAAAAGTTTAAAGTAAAAAAAAAAAAAAAAAGTCATGGCTAGGACAGGTCTGCACGGTCTGCGCATACACACCGATTGTGCATGCGTGAGCTGTTCAGGCAGATGGGGGCGATCCTCCGATCGTCCTCATCTGCACGTTCGCGTTTGCTGAATTCGTCGGACCTGCCCGGATCGGGCCAGATCGGGCAGGTTAGTGAATCCAGCCCATAGAACATAAAATTACAAGTTTAGGCTGACAATGCATAACCAAACAATAACTCTCTAGACTTTTAAAAACAAAGATAAACAGGAACAAAAGGTAAAAGGCAAGAACTACAATAGTCAAAGTAAAAGAGAACAATTAGGGGGAAAAAAACTATAGGAGGCACTGCAAAGGAAATGCCCATCATACTCTACCGTGAAGAAGTAATGTGCAAACTTTAAACATGGAGATTTCAAGACCAAAGATGAAGCAAGGTTTGGGAGGCCTCAAACGGTGTCAGTTTCTGAAATTGTTGTTGGGTTTTTAAAAATAAATCTTTATTGATTTTTTTAAGCAGATAAAAAAATTCAAACAGAATATATTCACA
Source organism: Geotrypetes seraphini (assembly GCF_902459505.1). Taxonomy (NCBI): domain Eukaryota; kingdom Metazoa; phylum Chordata; class Amphibia; order Gymnophiona; family Dermophiidae; genus Geotrypetes; species Geotrypetes seraphini. The sequence goes on from NC_047095.1 coordinate 16,698,376, forward strand.
GAATTCAAAAAACAGCACTTACATACATGCAAATTACTGAAACAAATTACCCATCTCTCCTTCCCTCTCTCCCTGGATGTGTGTGCAAAGAAATCTTAATCTAGTGAATTACTAATCATTAATTTAACAAAGGACTCTAATGAACTACAAGTTTCTTTAAAGTTATTACTTTTCCCAGATTGTTCCGCTAACATTCTTTCATAACGATAGTATAAGCAAAGTGTTTCCCACCAAAAGGTAAAATTTAAATGGTCCCAATTTTTCCAATTTCTAGTAATCAATTGAATGGCCACCCCAGTCATTATAGGAAGAAGTCTACTTTTATGTTTATCAATTGGACTATTAGATGTTAACAATGTCCCAAATAGAATTACATCATATGACAATGGAATATTCACCTCTAGAACAAAATTAATTTTTCCCCAAATTGGCTTCCAGAAGTTAAGAATCAACGACAATAAAATACAAGGTGGTCCAATGTCCCAATAGCAAGATGACAGTGCCAGCATCTATTAGATTTTGTACTATCCAATTTTTGCAATCGAACTGGCGTCCAACATTTTCTATAACACAGAAAAAACAAAGTTTGCCTCATAGATGCTGAAGCTGTACAACTTATTCGTTGGGTCCAAATCCATGACCATTGAATAGCAGAAATATTCTGCTGTGTTTCTATGTTCCAAATATCTCTTAACTTTGCTTTAGGTGTTTTTGAAAGATAATCACATATTAATTTATACCATTTAGCAGCCTGATGACCCTGAAAATCCACTTGGAAACATATGGCTGGCAGACTGTGTTGACTTACCAAAGTACACTATTCAGGGAACTCTTCCACTGGCTATCTTAAAACCTAGTACAACTTTACCAAAAACTCTTTTGTTAGAAAAAATAAAACTAAAACTAATACCTTGTCCACACCTTTCTATGATCTTTCATTAAAAATCCAAATTAAACAAAAAGATTTATCACTTTTGAAAAATAAATCCAGTCTTTCTTTGCCACTCCCTATGTCATAGGCTCCAAATGCTGATTAATATACTTTTACAGTTTGATTGGATCATCATAGTGACTGGTTTTATTATTGTAAGTAATCAGCCGTGGCAGTTGGGGCTTTTGTATCCGGCTGTCAGGAAGCTCCTGAAATTGTTGACCATGTCTATGACCTGATTTTGGTAGATTGGCAAATATCTACTATAACAGGAGTGCCCAAATGGTCAATCGCGAGCGACCAGTAGATTGCAAAGGCAACGCGAGTCGATCGTGTTGCCTTATGCAATCTTTTTATCCCTGCTGCTTACCCAAGCCAGGCCTGGCACGTACAAGCGCCGGACTTACAAAAACTTCACCTCCGATGCCAATTCTGAGATCGGAGAGGAAGTTCTGGGCCAGCCAATCGCTGCCTGGATGGCCTGGAACTTCCTCCCCAACACTAGAATTAACATCGGAAGTGAAGTCTTGTGGGCCCAGCACTTGTACGTGCCAAGCCTGGCTCAGAGAAGCAGCAGGGAGATGGGGGTATAGAAAGAATTGGGGAAGTGGAGAAATCGGCACAATGGCTTGGGGGCAGGGGGAGAGAGAAAGAAAGGCAGAAATAAAGAGGGGGGCAGGGGAGAGGAAAAGAAATGCAGAAAGAAAGAGGGGGCAGGGGGAGAGAGAAAGAAAGAAATATTGGCTTTACAGAAGGAGGAAGTGCAACTAGAGAGACTCATGAAATCACCAGACAAAAAGGTAGGAAAAATTATTTTTTTCAATTTAGTGTCAAAATGTGCCCATTTTGAGAATTTATATCTGCTGTCTATATTTTGCACTATGGCCCCCTTTTACTAAACCGCAATAGCGTTTTTTAGCGCAGGGAGCCTATGAGCATCGAGAGCAGCGCAGCTTCCTGGGCTAAAAACTGCTATTGCAGTTTAGTAAAAGGGGAGGGAGTACATTTGTCTATTTTTGTATAGTTGTTACTGAGGTGACATTGCATATTTTAAAGTCATCTGCCTTGACCTCTGATAAAAACTCAAATACAAATGATAATTAACATTTTCTCTGCATACATTGTGCTTTGTGTTTTTTTAAATTTTATTGTTGGTAGATCATTTTGACTTGGCCATTTTAAAAGTAGCTCACAAGCCCAAAAAGTGTGGGCATCCCTGTACTAAAGCAATTGCTGAGGCACTACAGATATCCAAGGAATAGATGTATAATCCATGAGCAGCTGGATATGCAGAAGCTGTGAGCCACATGGGTGCCCAAATGTTTGAATACTGATGAGAAATGACGTTGAGCGGACACTTCCAAGTTGATTTTTGCAGCATTTTCAGTGAGCTGGTACCAGCTTTTTGGAACAACTACTTACTGTTGATGAAACATAGTTACACCACTATAATCCTGAGACAAAACAACAGTCCATGCAATGGCAGCACTCAGGTTCACCAAGGCCAAGGAAATTCAAGACCCAAAAGTCAGCGGGAAAAGTCATGGCCACAGTGTTTTGGAATCAGGAAAGTGTTGTAATGACTGACCATCTTCCAAGGGGCCAAACAGTAGGTACTTTGAAAACAAGTCTAACTCCAAATGTCTAAATGCTGTCCTGGGCTATGAGATTTGATTATCTCTGCAAGATGTCCAAGTGCTAAGACCACCCAAATCCCACCCAACACATGCCTCTAACATGCCCTTTTAACATTTAGATACGCCCTAGAGGGTAAATGCTTACAAAGCATCTTTTTTAAAATCTTTGTTTTTCAAAACTTATACAATGTGCAACAAATATACAATTAACAATATCAAGTAACAGCACTTATATTCTTGCAAACAACTGAAACACATTAACCCAGCCCATCCCCCCTCCCCACCTGGATGTGTGTAAAAATCTAAGAAAATCCAGAAATTAAGGATTCCATCATTCTGTTGTTCTGCAAAGTGCGTCCAGATTGTAGGCAGCTGTAGGCGTCCTACAGCTGTCTAATCAGCCAATCGGGAGGCACGTTTTCTAAAAAAAATGTTCCCTAGGCAGGCCACCTATATTGAAGGTGCCTCTGGGAGCCTAGGGAGGCCTGATATCCCTACATTGCGACCACTAAGCTAAGTACTTATTAACTATTACTGACCTAAAGTATTAATTAAAATAAAAATAAAAGATAATATAAAAGGAGTCCGATGAGGAGAGGACACTTAAAGCCATGGACTGTGAAAGTTATTGAGTCCCTGGTGGTGTTGCTGAGGACTGTTAGTCAATAGGTTTGAGAAATATATTGGACACTGTTTAAGAGTTGGAACAGGTTGCCCATGATTAATTGCGAGCTAAAGGTTTCTCAATACAAGTTAGGTTTATTACAACTGGAGGGTTAGAGAGCGGGCATTACTAAATTACCATGCACAAGGATAATGTAAGAGCCCTTATACCTGCAAAATAGGTAGTGGCCTGTGGTAATTTTTAAAAATGTCTGTGCACTAATTGCAAGCAACAACAGGAACTGCAGAAACAATGTACCTCGATGCAGGTGCTTTATATCAACATCTAAAATCTGCATATGTCAGACATTTCACACGAATACGTAAAATCCACAGGAATTGTGTCAGAGAGGGACCCAACACGGTCCGTGTTTCGGTTGTAAATATCTTCCTCAGGGGTCCTAAGACCATCAAGTATCAATTTCAGTGGATTTAGTCTTACAGTGCAATGTAAAATTGAAGGTAGCAAAGTACCAACGCTGGAGAAAACGTTGGTCTTACTTAGAAGTGGGTAAAGTGTAATTGCAACACCCGCAAACAGCTATTAGTGAAGAAAATAAAAAAAATTGGGGTTTTATGATGGTAGGAAAACTGGCCTTAGCACACGTAAATGATATATCAAGTCATGCTAAGACCACTTTTTACCACAACTTAGTAAAAGGACCTCTTAAGAGTCAGACTTTCAAATTTATTTCATTTTGGAACTCTGCAGGAATGAAGTACACATTTGGCCGGAAAACAAAATAGCTCAAAGAAAGGTGTATACAGTAGAATGATAATACAGTTGTGTGTTTAACTTTTGGATATGTAACCTTTGAAATAAATTGAAATATTATTTTTGCCTTTTCTAGCATGCATACAGTGAGAGATCATAAGCAATAATTTTATAAAGGTCACTCATTCAGTCAGCTTGTGCAGCTTATGGCAAAAATCATATAGGACTACTTAAAGGTCATTTAGTGTGAATCCTAATTTACTTTTACTATTTAAAATATTGTAGGTCTGGTTGACTTTCACAAGGAACTGCACATCAGACAGGCTCATGTCATACTGTCTATGCAGATTATGGAATGTAGTCAAAATCCTGGGTCAACACAACAATACAGGGTGGGAAGGTGGGACACTATAAAAGTGGGCATTGTTCAGTCTGCAATATTATGCAGGAAGTTACATCTTTTACTAATCCTGTACTAACATCTTACACCACTTGCGATTCACAAGGTGTAGTGTATGCTTTAAGCTGCCCATGTAATTTGATTTATATTGGGCAGACTTCTAGACAGCTTAAAACTAGACTCATAGAACATAGGTCATAAAGTGGAGGCACCAATAGTGCAACATTGTCTGGACTTCAATCACGTGTTCTCAGAATTACGATGTTGGGTTATTGAACAACTATACCCATCCAGTAAGGGAGGTGATTTTAGGACATTCCTTAGACAAAGAGAACAAAGATGGTCTGGATATTTTCATTGAAAATCTATATTCCATCAGGTTTGAATACCAAAGTAGAATGGCATGCCTTTTTTTGAATTTTTTTTTTTTTTTGAATCCCATATGATTGGTTATTTTTCCGTGTTCTCTGAACTGTGATTGGTCCAGTGTTATTTCTCTCAGCCTTTATATAGCCTAGACAAACGCCGAGCCGCCATTTTCTAAAGGGAAAATCATTGAAGCGGTAGCTCGTTTTTGAGAGTGAGTACTTTAAAATTATTGATTCTAACTAGTAGTATAGCTATGTGGAATATTGATTAGATTTACTATGTTTTTCAGATAATCCCCTGATGCAGCTTATGTGCGAAACAGGGCCTGTCGGGATATCTATATGAAGTATTTGAATGATATCTAATACTACTTCTTAAAGTGCAGTGTGCCAGCTGGGATTTTTGACTACAGTCCGCAGTGATTTTGTATACTACCAAACAAGATAAGATAAGTGCCTAAAATAAGTGTTTAAATCTAAACTTAAAATACATTTAATATTGATTTAAGAAAAGCACTTAGATTTTAGTACGGAGTTTTGTGAGACCGAGGATGTATTTCTCTATGGCAACGAAGTACTTGCCATAGAAAGTTTCTACAGATTACTCTGGAGAAACACTGAGGTCTCTTTCTCCGTTTTTGAGAAAATTGAATGATAAAAGGCATTTGTTACTGGTAGTAGATTTATTGATGAATATCATTTTTCTATGGCTATAATTATTGAAGATATTCAGCTTGTGTGGAAATCTATTTTGTCAACACAACAATAACCATTTAGTTTCATTTCAATACACCCCCCCCCAAAAAAAAACAACATTTGCATGGCCCAGCACACAGCTTCATAAGAAATAGCTGGAAAAAAACTATAGGGCAATAGCTGAAAACACTGTAAAGTTTGAATAGCAGACATCTTCAAAGTGAAGTCCAAAAAGGAGCATTGTGAATGTCCATACTTCTCTTTAACATCCCCCCACCCTTTTTGAAAACCGTAGCATGTTTTTTAGCGCCAGCCACAGAAGTAACAGCTCTGACAGTCATAGAAGGTCTTATGAGTGTCAGAACTGTTACTGCGATGGATGGCGCTAAAAACTGAGCTACGGTTTTGTAAAAAGGGGGTGGGGGGTGGGGAAGCGTAAATGATGAATATCTTTCCTAAGCATAAAACTGTTGCATTTTCTTCAGAGGGCAAAACGTATCTTAGTTTTACAACAGGCCATTTATAAAGGCCAGATATTCAGCCTGCAACAGTAAGTGGCTGGAAAGCCATTTTCAATTGTGGACTGAACTAAGCCAGATATTCAGGGTCAAATTCTGTAAAGGACGTCTGAAAATTAGGCGTCGTTTAGACGCCCAGCGGAAAAATGCTCAGCCCAATTCTATAATGCATATAGGTACTATAGAGAATGGTGCTCAGCAAGTCTAGCCACGTCTTCTAAATAGTTAGACGTCCTTTACAGAATCACTTTTTAGGCATCACATAGACGTTTTCACAACGTCTATAACATTATCATGTCTCATTATTATGATGTCATTAGAATGGTGATTTTATGCTGTTTTTCATTAAAGTTGTATGCAGTGAAATACTGGCACTACTATGTTTTATTTATCTTTTAAATGGACTCCACCTAACCAGAAGAGGTAGAAACGTATTTGGACATCGATTGGCCCGCCTACTCCATAGGGCTTTAAACTAGGTAAGTTGGGGGAGGGTACATACTTATATCCCAGAGCAGTAAGAAACCACCCTGAGGAGGCAAGTCGCACTCACACTACCAAGTCTAAGGTAAGTACCAATGACATCCACATTAATTCAGGGAGAAATATCACTGATAATTTAGGAGCCACACTAACTCATAAAGTAAACTCTTCACAGAAATGGAGGGCCATGTATGTTAATGCGCACAGCTTGGGCAATAAGATTCTAGAATTAGAGACTGAAATAACAAATGCCGATCTTGACGTGATAGCGATATCTGAAACCTGGTTCACGGAATCGCATGGGTGGGATATGGTTATACCAGGGTACAACCTACTTCGCTGCGACCGAGTGGGTAAATTGGGAGGAGGAGTAGCGCTATACACTAAGGAAAGCATCAAAACCACCAGAATCACAGATGTTAGATACACTGGGGAATCCCTCTGGGTGAACCTGGCCAGAGGGAATGAAAGATGCCTATACCTTGGTGTGATATATAGACCTCCCAGGCAACAGGAGGACAAAGACATGGAATTAATCGAGGACATAGAGAATATCACACTGCGCGGGGACTCTGTAATGCTAGGAGACTTCAACATGCCAGATGCAGATTGGGACACACTCTCCGCGACTACGGGTAGCACTAGAAGAATATTAAACTCCATAAAGGGCGCACGTCTCAAGCAATTGGTATTGGAACCCACCAGGGACAAGGCGTTACTAGACCTGGTTCTCACCAACGGAGATAGCGTCACGGAAGTCTCAGTAGGAGAAACACTGGCCTCCAGCGACCATAATATGGTTTGGCTCAACCTCAAGAAAGGATTCCCGAAAACAAACACAGCAACAAGGGTTCTCAACTTTAGAGGCACAGACTTCAACCGCATGGGAGATTTCGTCCATGAGGAGCTACATAAACAAGCAAAAACTGATAATGTGGAGGATATGTGGTCGTCTCTGAAGTCCATACTACACGAAGCAACAGACCGATACATAAAGACTGTAAGTAAACGCAGGAGAAACAAAAGACCCCAATGGTTCAGTAAAGAAATTTCAGACCTAGTTAAACAGAAAAGAGACGCTTTTATCGCCTACAAACATTTAGGCAGAGAGGGGGCAAAAGAGGACTATCTAGACAGATCTAAAGCTGTCAAAACAGCAGTCAGAGAGGCCAAACTCCAAATGGAGGAAGAGCTAGCACGGAAAATTAAGAAAGGGGATAAATCTTTCTTCAGCTATATTAGCGACAGAAAAAGAAACAAAGATGGGATAGTACGCCTGAAGCAATCGGACGGTAACTTTGCAGAATCAGACTCTGTGAAGGCAGAATTACTAAACCAATACTTCTGTTCAGTTTTCACCCGCGAAGCGCCGGGAGCTGGTCCACAGCTGCAGACGGGAGATAACCGGAAAGACCCGTTTCAAGATTTCGAATTTACGCCCAGTAGTGTCTACGGCGAACTTTCAAGACTCAAAGTAAATAAAGCCATGGGACCAGATAACCTACACCCCAGAATGCTCAGGGAGTTAAGGGAAGTCCTGGCAGAACCATTATCTGTTCTTTTCAATCTTTCCCTAAGCACAGGAAGGGTCCCATTAGACTGGAAAACAGCCAACGTAATCCCACTCCACAAAAAGGGCTGCAGGACAGAGACAGCAAACTACAGACCAGTGAGTCTCACGTCTATAGTGTGTAAACTCATGGAAACACTGATCAAACAGAATATTGACACAATCCTAGATGAAGAAAAACTGCGTGATCCACACCAACACGGGTTCACCCGGGGTAGATCCTGCCAATCTAATCTGATTAGCTTTTTTGACTGGGTTACCAGACAACTGGACGCCGGAGAGTCACTGGACGTGGTATACTTGGACTTCAGTAAAGCATTTGATAGCGTCCCTCATCGAAGATTACTGAACAAGCTGAAATCGATGGGATTAGGAGACATTCTAACTACATGGGTTGGGGATTGGCTGAGCGGTAGACTTCAGAAGGTGGTGGTAAACGGTACCCCATCCAAAGCATCGGACGTGATCAGTGGAGTGCCACAGGGATCGGTCCTGGGTCCGATCCTATTCAATTTATTCATAAGAGATATGACGAAAGGACTTAGAGGAAGGGTATCACTGTTCGCCGACGATGCCAAACTTTGTAACATAGTAGGCAGAGGCTTATTACCTGATAATATGACACACGACCTACTGCTGCTGGAACAATGGTCAAAAACTTGGCAGCTAGGCTTCAATGCTAAAAAATGCAAGATAATGCACTTGGGCAGGAGAAACCCCCGTAGAACTTATGTACTAAATGGCGAGACCTTGGTTAGAACTACGGCGGAACGCGATCTAGGAGTGATCATTAGCGAGGATATGAAGGTTGCCAATCAAGTGGAGAAGGCTTCCTCCAGGGCAAGACAAATGATGGGGTGTATCCGTAGAGGTTTCGTCAGCAGGAGACCTGAGGTTATGATGCCGTTGTACAGAGCCATGGTGAGGCCTCACTTAGAGTACTGTGTTCACTACCGAAAGGACGTGCTGAGGATCGAGTCGGTTCAGCGAACGGCCACCAGGATGGTCATGGGGCTCAAGGATCTCACGTATGAAGAAAGACTAAAGAAGTTGCGGCTGTACTCACTTGAGGAAAGAAGAGAACGGGGAGATATGATTGAAACGTATAAGTACATCACGGGACGCATCGAGTCAGAAGATGATATCTTCTGGCTCATGGGACCCTCAACCACCAGAGGGCATCCGCTGAAAATCAGGGGAGGGAAGTTTCATGGCGATCCCAGGAAGTACTTCTTCACCGAAAGAGTGGTGGATCATTGGAACAGACTCCCACCCCAGGTGATAAAGGCCAGTAGCGTAACGGATTTTAAGAAAAAATGGGATACTCACGTGGGATCTTTAAGGGAGTAAATTCAGGGGGGGGATACTTGGAATGGGCAGACTTGGTGGGCTATAGCCCTTTTCTGCCGCTTTTTCTATGTTTCTATGTTTCTATGTTTTAATCCTTTTTTGAAAATTTTGCTTCTGTCACAGGGAGCAGAGTAGGATTTGAACCAACAATGTCACGGTGCTAAGGCTGTAGCTCTAACCATTGCACCACACACACTCAGATAGTAAACTGCATACCAATTCCAAAGCCAAGCTTATATCCTCTTGATTTACAGTCATTTCTCTAGGATAAATATCAAACATGTACCTTCAACACTTGTCCAAATCCTCTTTTTGCCTCTATGTTCCTCAAAGTACATGAAAAATATATATATATATTGCACACTAAATCCTCTATTTTTTAGTAAGAGGACTGCTTGCAAAAGCGGGTCTACTTTTGAGCGTGAGTTGGGTGCTAGATAGGCTTCAGTTAGGTGGACGTGACTTAAGCACCACTTAGGCGTGCTTGAGGCGTCCTCATATAGATAAGCAGACTTCTATTTTTTGATGTTTACTAATGTATTACTTAAGCAAAGCACAAGAAAAAATATATATATTGCATACTAAACTTCTATTTTGGGCATAAAGAGGACTCCTTTTTGATAATGATAGAAAAAGATGTTTATTAATACATTACTCAAGCAAAGCATATATATAAAATATATATATATATATATATTTACTAGTGTTTAATATATATATACTAGTGTTTAAGCCCGTTACATTAACGGGTGCTAGAATATAGCAGCATTTCCCACCCTTTTCTGTGCAACAGCAGCATTTCCTGGCCTTCCCTGTGCAGAAGCAGCATTTCCCCCCCCCCCCCACACACTTCCCTGTGCAGAAGCAGCTTTTCCCACCCTTCCCTGTGCAACAGCAGCATTTCCTGGCCTTCCCTGTCCAGAAACAGCATTTCCCCCCCCCACACACACTTCCCTATGCAGAAGCAGCATTTCCCGCCACCCTCTTCCCAGCACCGCGTTTAAATTGTGAGAAAAGTGCTGCACCAAACTACCGCTAGCTTCGGCGTCCTCTGTCCACTGCGGCAAACCCTAGCGGAAACAGGAAGTAATCAGAGAGGGCGGGCCGCAGTGGACAGAAGATGGCAAAGCCAGCGTTAGCACGGTGCAGCGCTTTTCTCAATTTAAACGCGGGTGAGGCGGCGAGGAGGAGGATTTGGCGGTGATGGTTTTGGCGGTGAGTGAGGGCGGGAGGGGGGAGTCTCCGGCTGTGCTTTCCCGATCTGGCTGCTGCATACACACTCTTACCACGGACCTACAGATCACAGATCAGGGATCACAGATCACGCAGGTCTGAGTGCGCATGCGCGGCTAGTGTTTTATTATATATATATTGTATACTAAAACTTCTATTTGGGGGACTAAAGAAGATTCCAGGTTGATATTAAGGTCAAAATATGTTTAATAATGCATTACTCAAGCAAAGCACATGAAAAAAAATAAAATTATATATATTGTAGCGGAACCGATACCTGAGCCTTCAGGGGTTCCGGACTCTGCTCACTTTAGCGCCTCTTTGACGTGCTTCCTTTAAGTAGGAAGTCCTGCTGGATCCCACGTGACAATATATAAGACATAATTGGCACAACAGTCAGTTCATGGTTCAAAACAAAACACTTTATTGTGTTCTTGAAATGGGAGTCTACTTCTCGGCAGTCCTGACTCCAATATGAAAAAGGTTAATCCACAAACCAAAAATATAGCTGAGCCTAAATAGTAGAGCTCCGCTGCCACCTTAATACAGGTAAGAAGAAAAAGAAATAACACAGTCCAAAACTCATTGTTGTCAAATGGCCAAAAATATAAGTCCAAAATGCTGCTGTCTTAAACTTCACTGGTCCCACAGCAATATGACTAGCACTCCTAGCAGTGCTCTGCCCAAGCCCTGCAGTGCAACAGGCTTGTTCCTCAATCAGTTTATCTTAGCTGATGAGAGGGGGAAGGGAGTAAGCGAATCCACTATTAAATGTTCTGCTAGACAGAACGCCACGAATGGCCCCACTAACCCACCTATATGGAAAGTGGATTCTCCCCAACTTACTTACTTCCCTCAGGCAAATTATATCAGCTTAACAACCAAATAAACTTCAGTAAGTCAGCTACTTAAAGCTTATAACAAAAACGTTTTTTTTTTCTTTTCTGTTCTAACTGAGCCCAGCAGTCCCTGTCTCATTCAGCTCACTAAGCAACTTGCTTTGAACAACATACAGAGTGATTACTACTGCTATATTGCAAACTAACCAGACCTGCCACTTAACTTAGGTCCATGCAGGTATCTTCAGGCAGTCCATTAGTTTGTACCCAGTCCATGGGCTCCGGCACTGTTTGCTGGCTGGCCCCACAGTCAGTATCACCTTCACTCATCTCAATATCCTGAGACTCCAGAGCCCCATCAGGTGAGTACTCTCCTGGAGCTGACCCAGGCAAGACTGCCCTTCTCCTCCTGAGAGCAGCCTCTAAATTGCACAAACGAACCCGCCCTGTTCTCCGAGGAGGAGGAGCCACCTGCCCTGTCTGCTTAGCTTTTCCTGGATTTTTAATTATCCCTTTCAGCTGGGGACTAGCAGAGGGAGAAGTATGCCTCAGAGGCTGTTCTAGGCTGTTCCCCTGCACCTCCTCTACTCCCTTCAGATTGTTTGTTTCAGAATTAAAGGGGTAGTCAGTAATTCCTTTTCTACTGTGTATCCTTGGGCTAGCTTTAGCACTAGAAAAGCTAGGCACGAGTCCACCTTTGGGGCTATATTGTCACGATCCTAGCCCCAAAGGTGGACTCGTGCCTAGCTTTTCTAGTGCTAAAGCTAGCCCAAGGATATAGATATATATATATATATTACATACTAAACCTCATTTCCAAAAGGTTAAGAAAAAAAAAAAAGAGATACACTACAGTGGATGTGCTTCAGAGCAAATGGACGTGTCTGATGCACAATCGATATCATCAGTATGTACCTAGATGGCAGAATGCCACTTAAAATTAGGAATATGTGCTGGGGTATCTGACCATACTTGGAATTTGAACCCATAACTTTGGGAAGATGGAAGCAGTGCCTTTAACCACTGAGTCACAGGAACTTTTGTTTAGGTAGGGGTTCCTTCCATCTGTGCTCATGTGTATCCAGGGCCTTATTCATTTTTCTGTTTTTCTCTCCTTCACTTTCTGCCCTACATCCATCTTTAGTCAAAAGATGCTGAGACAGAGTACTAATGGCATGTAATGGAGATATATAACGGCATACAAATATGTATGCCAATTAGCATCTATTGCCCTTACTATGAACTATTTTTCAGTTTGACCAGTTGTTTTATAAACAAATCAAGAGCATGGCGATGGGAGACAAAATGGCTCCCTCTATCGCCTGCCTATATGTCTCTAGGTTTGAACAAAAGTTCCTTTACTCTTCACACTTTTGGCATTATTTCCTGTTTTGGAAGCGATATACTGACAACATTCTGACAGTGTGGATTGGCACATGTGAAGATTTGGACTGTTTTCTTGAATGGCTTAACGGAAATGATGCCAACTTAAAATTCACTATGACCATCAGTAACCAATCAATGCCATTTTTGGACATAACTATAAGTATATCATAAGGGAAGTTTTGCACAAGTATCTATTGAAAGGGGACGGAGAGAAACAATCTGCTCCAATATGGCAGTTTTCATCCTCGCAGTTTGCGTAACAATATCCCCACTGGCCAGTTCCTCAGACTTAGGAGACTCTGCACCATCACAGAACAGTTCAAGCTCAAAGCGGAAGATATGAGATCAAGATTTCTGGACAGAGGATATCCTACCTCAGTGATCAGAAAAGCATATAGAAGAGCTCTATATGCCAAACACTCTTTGTAACTAAAACCTCAATGCAAGTCAGAGGTTCTCCCCTATTCTACACAAGCCTTTCAACTCAAGCGCATTATTAAATCATGCTGGAATATACTACAATTCCACCCAGAATTCCATATCCCCCCCCCTTACATTTGCCTTTGCCAAAAGTCCGAATCTCAAACAGAAACTGGTGAGGTCCCAATATACACGACAGTCACCCAGCAATGTAACATCAGGGGGCCATCAGGCGTGCATGAGATGTAAAATGTGAAAATTTATTGGAACTTCCAGATTGGGTGCGACATCATACTGACTAACTCTCAGCGCGTTGTCTACATCATTCGTTGTCTGTGCGCTCTGTATTATGTTGGATGTACAAACCAGGAATATTAAAACCAGGATTGGGGAATACATGAGTAGAATTAGATCAGCAGTACAAGAAGCCCCGTTGGTTGCTCATTGGCTGCAAAAACCACATAGGGTTGATGACTTGTGCTGTACTGTCTTGGATGTGGCCATCACTACAAGAAGAGGGGATAGAGCTCGCATTTTATGGCAAAAGGAGCAGCGATGGATTCATGCACTGCATAGTCTTCACCCCAATGGACTCTACAATGAAATAGAGTGTCTTGCTTTCCTTTAAAACAGTTTTATTTTCAGGCTTGGACAGCACATGTCACTATCTGGTTGGTTATTATAGGGTTGAGTTCACAGTGTTTGAAAGACATTTAAATAGTGATGTCACCACGTAAATACGCTCACCCCTGTGTTCCCTGTCATTCACTTTGCTAGCGCTTGTGACGCTATCCGTAGCTTGCATGTTCACCCATGTGACCTCTATTTATAGACACACCGTGGTGGCGTTTTTTGTCAGTTACAAAACGCCAAGCCTCTAAATACGTTCTGATCATTGACATAACCTGGTATGTTTGACTCTTGCTCTTCTCTTATATGCCTAAAGTAGTTCTTACGCTTATGTTAGAAGATCGCAAGAAGTTTTACAAGGGTTTTTCCTGTTGTTCACAGAACCATGAGATATGCAGAGTTACACTAAGGCAGGGGTGTCAAAGTTCCTCCTCGAGGGCTGCAATCCAGTCAGGTTTTCAGGATTTCCCCAATGAATATGCATGAGCTCTATTTGCATGCACTGCTTTCATTGTATGCTAATAGATCTCATGCATATTCATTGGGGGAAATCCTGAAAACCCGACTAGATTGCAGCCCTCGAGGAGGGACTTTGACAACCCTACACTAAGGCTTTGTCAGTATCTCTCGCTTAAGTGCAAAGAGTGTTGGAATTCTCACAAGAGGGTCTCCTGAAGCAGATTTCGAAAAGGGGCCATGTCAGGATCCTCAACTGCACTCAAGATAAATAACGTTGGCTACTTTATTTAATTATTTCTGGCAAATATTAATTTCAGACAGGCTATGCAATTACTAATATAAGAATAAAGAGCAGCTTACAAACAAGAAGAAACAAAGAATACAAAAGAAAAAATAATAAACTTAAAAAAAAATAAGAGGAAAGCAGAGATTGATTGAACTAGCATTCACATATGCAATGACTGAACCTCAAGCCTCACGAGGGGGGCAAACACTTCTCATTCGAGCTTAACATCTCTGAACATATGGAAACCAGATCAATTGATAGTTGGCTTTAAGTGCCTTTTTGAATTATAGAAGATATATTGTGTATAGTTGACTACATCCATCTTTAGCATTAACTTTTAACATTCAACTTCCATTTTTCTGCTTTATTCTCAAAATCTATGTACTTTTCCATGTATTCCCTTCCCATCTATCCATGTGTATCATCTCCTCCCATTTTCTTATCCCTTATTCCCATCTATCCATAAGAAACATTTCTTCTTATCTCTTCCCTGCCACATCCATTGCTGTGCACCGTCTCCTCCCTCTGTTTCTCCTTCCCTTCCATCCCTGTACACCACCTCATCCCTCTTTTCCTCTCCTTTTCTATCACCACTATATCTTTCTTGTGATAAAGAGACCAGAATTGAAAGCAATACTCCAGATGAGGTTGCACCATGGAGCGATTACATTCTTAGTCTTGTTAACCATCCCTTTTTGAATAATTTGTAGCATCTTGTTTGCTTTATTGGCCACCACAGTACATTGGGTGGAATGTTTCATCATATTGTCTATGATGACACCCAGATTCTTTTCTTGGGCACTAACCCCCAAGGTGGACCCTAGCATCTGCAAACTGTGATTTGGGTTATTCTTCCTAATGTGCATCACTTTGTATTTGTCCACATTAATTTTATCTGCCACTTGGATGCCCAATCTTCCAATTTCCTAAAGTCTGCCTGCAAGTTTTCACAATCCGCATTCATTTTAACAACTTTGAGTAGTTTAGGGTCATCTGCAAGTTTAATCACCTCACTCGTCATTCCATTTTCCAGACAATTTATAAACAAGTTAAATAGCACTGGTCACAGTACAGACCCTTGCAGCACTCCCTGTTTACTCTCCTCTATTGAGAAAAATGACCATTTGTTGTGCCGCCGGCTGCCTGAAGATTTTAAATTACAGCGGTGGGGAGGTGGTAAGTGGGGGAGTTGGGAGAGCCATACTTCCAGTTGCTAATTTTTGGGGAGGCCATGGCCCCTGTGGCCTACCCCATTCTGACACCTATGACTATGTGTTTTTCTGTTCACCTTGCCCCACTCCCAAGTCTGCCCAATGCCTGGTTTTCCTTGATTTCCATAGGGAGGCCAGGTATGACGTAGGGGTGAAGTAAGGTGGATCTTCTGGTCAGCCTATTGACATACCATAACTTTTGTGCCACAGCACTCACCTACAACCAGCTCTCTTAAAGTGTGAGTGTGGTAGAGGAAAAAGCTAGGGATTAGAAAGAGTAGAGAGAAATGTGCATGGGCCACAGGAGAGTTGGGAAATTGGAGCACAAAAGATACAAATACACAGTGACACACAAGGGGGATAGAAATATTTACTGAGGAGTCCATTAGCACAGTTATATATGACCCTCATTTACTAAGCCATGGTAGAAGTTTCTATCATGGCTCGGGGTGCTAAATGCTAGGACACTACTCCGATGCTAATAGGAATTCTATGAGTGTCAGAGCATTAAGCACGCCGAGCCATGGTATAAAACTCTACTGCAGCTTAGTAAAAGGTGTATGTGTATGTGTGTGTGTGTGTGTGTGTGAAGAATATAAGAATTGCCATACTGTGTCAGACCGAAGGTCCATCAAGCCCAGCATCCTGTTTCTAAAAGTGGCCAACCCAGGTCTGAAGTACCTAGCTAGATCACAAGTAGCAAAACAGATTTTATGCTGCTTATCTTAAGAATAAGCAGTGGGTTTCCCCAAGCTATCTAAATGTACTGCCCATTACACTAAGTGGTTAAAGGGGTACTTAGACCAGGGTTCCCTGGATGTCAGCCCTGTATTCTAACCACTAAGCAACTCCCTACTTTATAGTTACCGTATTTTTTTTGGCGCCATAAGACGCACCTGACCATAAGACGCACCCAAGATTTAGAGTAGGAAAACAAGTAAAAAAAATACTCTGAACCAAATTGTGTACTAATATATACCAGGCTCTGCACCCAGCCCCCCTCACTCCCTGCCAGGCTCTGCACCCAACCCCACACTCCTTGCCAGGCTCTGCACCTTGTCTCCTCTTCCCTGCCAGGCTCTGCACCCTGTTCCTTTCATTTTTCATATACACACAGCAGATTTAAATTCTCAAAACTGACACATTTTGATCACTAAATTGAAAATAAATTCATTTTTCCTACCTTTGTTGTCTGGTGATTTCATGAGTCTCCTTCCTTTCTTCACTCAGGCCTAAAAATTATCCTTTTCTATTCCCTCTCTCCCATGTCCCAAGTTCGTGCTCCGTTCCCCTCACTGCCTTCCAGTCTTTGTCCTTCGTCCTTAGGCCCGAGTTTGTGTCCCCCTCCCCATCACTGCCTTCCAGCCTTTGTCCTTCATCCTCCCTGCCTGCCATGCCAAAGCCTGCCTACCCACTACCAATTCCTCCTCTGCCCCCGGTCCACCGCCACTCACTGCAACTCCAGGAAGGGAAGGGAAGGCCCAAAGTGCAGTGATTGCATGCCGCCAGCCCACAAGCCTTCCCCCGACATCAGTTCAGAACTGACGTCAAGGGAAGGCTCGTGGGCCAGCGATGTGCAGTCTCTGTATGCTGGCCCATCCCTTCCTGGAGCAGGGAGCGGTGGCAGCAGGCAGGAAGGTTGGCGGGGAGCAGTGGTGGCGGAGGGGCGGGCAGCAGTCAGCCCACATACCCCCAATGAGTGGGATATTTAAAAAAGGTACAAAAGGGTGGGTGGGGTTGTTTAAAAAAGTTATCTTCGCTGCATAAGACACATCGACATTTCCACCCACTATTGGGTGGAAAAAAAAGTGTGTTTTATGGAGCAAAAAATGCAGCAGTTCAAAATATACTGTATATTTACAGCAAAACCAATAGCACATTATATAATCTATTTTTTTTCTCATTAAAAAATACCACTTAGGTTCTTCTCTTAACCCTCGCCTAGGACAAATGTCTAAATTATCTGAAAATTCATGGTGTCATAATATATATTAGTATAATTTATACCTGCCAAATGACACACTTTGTGATAAATTGCTTATTTACATAGGCAGCCTATTTTTCACTTGTAATGACTAAACTCTCCTGATGCCTTAAAACCTTTCTTTTTACCAAAAGTGGCTAAAATAAATCATTGAAGAGTAAGGTGATAGCTTTTTATTTGGTCTTAGCTCATTTTGAAATATTTAGAAATATTGTTACTCTTTCATAAAAAAAAAATATCCCTGTAAGTCAGACATTCTGAATAAATCTTTAACTTTGTTCAAATTTTTATATACCATTAGTTACCAGGATCACTGCTTATTCAAAGTGATTTTCATAAAAAGTCCTAAAATGTAATATATAGGTCGTCCTTCCATGTTACAAAGTGATAAACACAAGAAATGTAGCAATAAATCAACATATGAACTAAAAAACCTTACTACAGAACATTGTGTATATGGGATCCAGTAATCTGCAGTACTTATTGATTCTCAATTAAAGGGTGTACGAATGCTTGTTCTACAAAATGTGAATTAGTGACCTGATATCACTCAGCATTGACAGGGATTTGTGTCAAAGTGGGAGAGAAAAGCCTCAGAGACCCACCACTGTCCTTCAGAGATCGGACAATTTGAATCTGGGGTCAGTAGCACGTCACTGGCATAAAAAGTAACAGAGCAACATAGTAAATGATGGCAGATGAAGACCTGCCTGGTCCATCCATTCTGCCAGACAGTCACATTCATTATCAAAGAAATGTTAAACCAACAATCCAGTATGCCATTACATTTTTCTTGCTAAGTTCCATTATAAGATGTCTTCTACCCCCCCCCCCCTCACCACCACCACACGAGATATGCAAGGCCTGTACTCAGACAATATGAATATTGTGGCCGAGCCAGGCCCCAGGTGAGTGGGAAACTCCAGCGCGGACCACAGGTAAAATTTTTGATGCGCCTTTTATATGGTTGGTGTAAGGAAAATCCAGACACTGGATTTTTTTCAAACAAAACTTCACTAGGTTTATTATAAGGAAAAAGAAAAATTATCAAATTCAAAATAATTCTCCTTCACAGTCTCTAGTCACACAGTTCATGTTATAGACTTCCAGTGTCTGTTATAGGTAATCTAGTCCAGGACTCGACAGTCCTTGTCAGCAAAAAAGATAAACCAAAATCAAACAAGCTTTTCAGTCTCTCAAATGCCCAATGCTCCCTTCTTAGGGCATCTGGCTTCTATTAGCACCAGTTCTGGCCAGTCCTTCTTCCCAACAAAGAGAAGAAAAATGTTTTCTCTGCCACTGCTTTTCCTCTCTAGCAATGAGTCCCCTCTAAGGACTTTCACAGCCCTGCTTTGCAGGCTGTGTGGAGCAAGCCTCCCTTTTCACCAAGGTCTTCAGACCCTCCCAAAAATGCCCCCAAAAATCCTTCAGCGTGTTTCTTTGGAGACTGCTAGGTGAGGTTTTAAACCTACTTGGAAACTCAGGCAATCCTGCATTGTTATTACCTGTAGCTTCAATTAGGCTTAGGTTTCTTTGGCAAATACTTTTCTTGTACCCTGTGATGCAGGCAGCAGCTTCTCATGGGTCACTCACATGTCCATGCTTTCCTCTAGCACACATTCCCCTGGATCAGTCTCACTAAATCTTCCCCATCCTGTATCACTGGGGCTAAAGTCCATTAGGTCTCCTGTTTCACTTTCCACCTCCCATCCCTTTTCCTGGGTGTATGGGACAGATTCAAAGGAGGATTCTTCCTGGCTGGAACTATCCTTTAGCCCTACCTCCCAAGGATTATATGGGATATTACCATACCTCTCTGAAGGGAATATTCCTGCCCTTCCTTCCTGACCTGGAACCAAACTCCTGGTTTGTGGAGTAGGGAAGTTTTCTGCTCTCCTCCTGTGCCTGCCTCTCTCATTAGAGTCAGCTGAGGGTAATTTATTCACCTGACTCCCTCCTGCTTAAGTGCCTGCCTAACCTCATAGCAAACTCTACCACCTTCTGTGTTGACTCTCTGTTTCTCCTTAGCTCTGGGAAAGGAGTAATAGGGGATAGACTGTGTTTTCTGTGTCCTCCCTGCCTGAATTTCTGGCTGTGACATCACCTGCCTTTTCTCCCTTCCTTCTTGCTGTACTAAACTAGTGCTTTTAGCCGGGTGCACAGGCTTTATTTTAGGGGTTGCAGGTTTGAGGGCTGTACTTTTGACTGGGCTAGCAGTCTTTTTAACCATGACAGGAGCTTCCCTGTCACAATATATAAAATATGCATTCTTGCTCCCGATCCATCCTTGCCATTTTCAGGGCTCAGACAGTAAAACAAAATAGTCTGTGCTGCCCAACTTCCCACCTACCGAGGTGCCATCACAACCTACTCCAGCCCATTCTGTCCTGTCAGCTAAGGGATACAAACCGTAGACGTCCATCCATCATTGGCTTCACTGACCCAATGCTGGAGTTGCTGTCAAAACTAACTCCAGCCCACCCTGATCTGTCTTGCCAAATAATGGGCACAGACCTGAGCTACATATACTATTAGCAAGTGATAGCTGAGGAAAGCACCTTCTTTACAAAGTCAAGGCAGGTTAGCCATTTCCCTTTAAAAATAATAGAGACTGTCAAGAACCTTGAATAAATAGGGCCCTAGATGGAATTCTGAGGGACATTTCTGATAGTGCCTCTAAGTCCAACTTTGGATGTTTCCTGAAAGATGTTCAAAAGTAGGAGTGGGGAAATATCTATTTTTTAAACTGCTAGATGTTGAATTATTTTTTTAAATTACCTATTTAAATGTCTTGGCTCTTAGAACTTCTAACTTTTTGGACCATTTTCGAATACAAAAACATCCAGGTTCAAAATGTCCAAATCAAGCCCATGTGGATGAGGGAGGAACGAGTATCATAATGGACTGACCATACAGACATCCCAACAGAGCAGTGAGGTACCTTAGGGGGCACTGCTGTAAACTTCATTTATAGGGTGCCAGGTACATATTTTACCAGAACCCCTTTTTTTTAGTATATAATGAGCCCTCTAAAACTTTTCCAAAACCTATTATACCTATCTGTCTATCATCCCAAAAGCCCTTACGGCTGAAGGTGTCACATATATGGCAGTACAGTTGGTTCTGGGTGGGTTTTGGAGGGCTCACACTTTCCACCATAAATGTGGGTGGCATGGGATTTGGGTCTGTACCCCCCTCTTCATGGTTCACCACACCGCCTACCAGGCTACTCCGGGCATTTACTTGCTGCTCTACTAGGATCTCCCATAATATCTGCAGCTGTCATATTTATTTAAAAATGTATTACTCATGGCATCCTCTAGTTCTTTTTTTTTAATTATTATTTATTTATAAATTTTTGAAATTTTTAACAAGCATACCATCTTGTACAGAAAAGTGCAATCAAGAAAACATTACCTTTTATGTAATTTTGGTTTATTTTCAATTTTGAGAATAATCAAAGATATGTTTTCTTGATGGCATCCTCTAGTTCTGTGCGAGTTATATAATTACATTCATAATTAAAATGTAAACAAGAAAATCTTTCACATACTATACAACAAATCTAGATATCAACTGCTTGCTAATCACACATCATGGAGAAAGATAGTGTCTACATAACTCTGTCTTCAATAATTTCTTAAAGTTAGTGAGGTTGACGCTTTCTTTACTTCAAGAGGTAAAGTATTCCACAACACTGTTCCCTGAACTGTTATCATAGATCGTCGGCAAGTCCCTGATTTCACCTGTCTCAAGGAGGGCACCTCCAAACAAAGTTGTTCCTCTGAATGCAATTTCCTAACAGGCTGATACTCGGTGAAAAGACAACTATCAATGGACGATGTATATGCACCGATTTATAAATCCAACATTCAAGCTTGCACGGGAAACCAGTGCAACTGAAAAAGAATCGGTGATATATGTTCAAATTTGGTTGCACCAACAATCAATTACGCTACTTGGCAACTTTTCCTGTCAGCTGAAATTCAATGCACTGAGGGTGGATGAGGGGTTTTAGAGAGATTTCTGTAGATAATGGTAGTATTGCTCTTCCCTTCCCCCCCAACATGAACTCTTATTTCTGCCTGCAGCTGATTAAAATCTGCCTTGGATGTCATTGAATTAGTATATATATGAGAGGAAACTCCTTAAATCCTAGGCATAGAAACATAGAAACATAGAAGATGAAGGCAGAAAAGGGCCATAGCCTATCAAGTCTGCCCACTCTAACAACCCCACCCCCTTGAATTTACCCCCCTAGAGATACCACATGTGTATCCCATCTACATTTTTACCCCCCTAGAGATCCTACACGTGTATCCCATTTCCTTTTAAAATCTGGCACGCTGCTGGCCTGAATCACCTGAAGTGGAAGTTCATTCCAACGATCGACCACCCTTTCGGTGAAGAAGAACTTCCTGGTGTCGCCATGAAATTTCCCACCCCTAATTTTCAGCGGATGTCCTCTTGTGGCCGAAGGACCTTTATAAAAGAAGATATCATCCTCCACCTCAATACGGCATGTGTCTAATTTGCCTATATCATAATCCTGTCCTGGTTTTGGCAGTGTTAAGAGCAGATACCCAGATGGAGGACAGGTCTCCTTGTCTGTGATCCTAACACTCTCTCTTACATCTTATTTTTTTTTTCAAACAGTTCTAGGTTCCCATTTCTTCTTCCTTTATTAACTTAGTGCCAGCAAGCTTTCAGGCTCATTGATGGTAACTATCTGACAACTTTATTCTGCATCACTTTATACTATTTGGACAGCCTCTGAGGAAAAATAGCTCTGAAGTAATGACTTGCAAAATGGTTTCTCATTCAGCACATATCAGTTGTGTCCTGCTGAATCTGCTCTACATCTTCCAGGACTTTACCTGGTCTTTTCTGAAGCTGCTGTGCACTAGATGAAGCCATTCTGGGCTATAGATGGTATGTATAAGCAAACAACATATTGTTTGTCCTGACTCATAAAAAATGTGTAATAATGGAGGCTAAATTGAAAGCTGTGTTTCTCCTGTTTGTGATGAATTGCTTGTATTTTAATGTCTCTACAGTTATTTCCCAGGGCAGCACTTGAGCTAAGCTTCTGGAATGCAAGGGGGAAACAGATATATATTTTTTAAGAACAAGGAAGGAAAAGGGGAAGGAGTCAGACCATGCAGGAAGAAGCATGCATATATATATATATATATATATATATATAATTGTTTTTTTTTAATTTTGAAAAATCTGTTGTTGTTTTTTAAGAAGATTAGCAATGTGGAATGCAATTTCATATAGGTTGTCTAGGTTGAAAGGTTAAATACATAGGTGCCTAATATTAGGCTATTTTATAAGGACACTTACCCCCTCTTCTACAAAGTCACGGTAACTGCTGCTGTACGGTAACAGCCCCAAAGCCCTTTAAATCTCTATGGGCTTCGGGGCTGTTACTGCGCAGCTTTGTAGAAGAGGGGGTTAGATGGGTAATTCTCTATAGATTATCTAAAGTTAGACGCCAGGATGATGGGTGCTAAGCACAAATTTTATATTGCATGCACAAATACCATTATAGAATATTAGTGTAAATCTGCATTTACATATCTAACTTTAGATGTAAGAACTGTGGTATGCATCCTATGCCTGCTAGGTGTGTCCCCAGAGCAGTGCACACACTTGATCCAGACATACAGGATACAGCTCAAGTTAAACCTCATGTAGACAGGTTTGAGGATGTTCCAGTCCCATCCTCTAGAGGGAGCATGAGTTCAGATCTGCCTGCTGTGCACCACACACATCACTCTAGTTCTGTTCCTTGCAATCAAAAAGGAGCAGGAAGTAAAAGCACTAGGAAAAGCTCTACACTTGAGGGTTTGGGTCATGGCTGCACACTTTTAAACAGGAGAACAGAGCAGCTAGAGGAGCGGAAGGCCAAGCAGCTCAGGGCTGGTAGTTCTGAATGGCAACGAGAAGCCAGAGCCCATGGACCTGGTAGAGGCCAGACAGGAGCAGGCAGATCCTGAGAGTCAGGTGGGCCAAGCCTTGGAAGCAGAGCCATATGGAGGACTGCTCAGCGAGGAACAGCCGATGAAAGTTTGCTGTAATACTAAAGGCAAGTGGAAAAAATAATGCCTTATTGTTTTTCTCTTTATGTTTTTCTTTTTGCTTATTGAAAATTGAGGTTGTAAAACATTGGACAAACTTACCTTTACTGCTGGTAACCACTGAGAAGCATGTTTGTCAAGCCTGTGAAGAACTTTGAAAGACTTTTTTTTCCCCCTCTGGTTTTCCTCTGGAGTGGGGGTTATATCCAGTAATTTTGGGGATTTCAAGCTTTGGTTCTTCCTCTCCTTGGGGTACTCTCATCTCCACTTCAAGGACAGTATATTGTTCTTCAGTTCAAGGGCAGGGGGAAGTCACAGTACCAGTCTTACAGTGTTCTGTAATCTGAGTCCAGCTGTCTTCCCTCGGCACAGCCTCTTCTTCCTCACTGCTGGAAATATTTGATGTCTCATGAACCATTTCATCGATGTACCTCTCATTCTCATGGATGCTTCTCAGTCTTGCCACCTCCTCTCTCAGTTCCTATGCTTCCTTCATGAGAGATTCAAGCTGAAGACAGCTTGCACATGGAACCACTTCCTCTGCCTGGGTAACATTTTCTGTCCGCACAGAGACAGAAGTTGTAACCTGCGCAGCAGCTTTGGTGATACGATGTTTCCCAGCCATACTGTGGTGCAGAAGTACTTACACTTGGAAGAATAAAGAAAGGGCAGAAAAATCCTACCAAAGTAATGCCCTGTTCCTGGTTGACTGAAGAACCTATAAATCAAAAAGCTCTGCCTTGGGGCGAGAAGGAATTAAATTAACACCAGAGTCTTTCCTCAACAGCTATTTGTGCCCTAATTTGATATTATGCTCTGAAATGCAACCTAAAATACTAATCTAGGCTAAAACACTGTTTTGTATTAAACCCTAACGGAGACTCTAAAGGCTACACTATTGCCTAACTGATTTTGCTGTGCTAAAAAAGAGAACTACAATGATAAAACCTACTAAAACCCAAATTTACCTTTCCCAGGTTGCTGAGCCTCTACAACCTCTCTCTTAGAACTAGGCTTACTGAGAGTTAGGCACTAGGCCAGCATTCCTCCCTTCAAGGGTCACCTGTCGAGTCTGATCTCTTAAGAAAGTCCTCAGGTATATGCTTTAGGCCGTAAAACACCAAAGGAAGGCATGGCCAATGCCAGAAGTGGCGTTAGGTGGGCTAAAGTTGCTACCTAGCCGCGAATCACGCCAGGACAGGCAGCTGAAATATAGGCCTGGAAACTCCTGGCCTACATTTTAGTTGCCTATCTTTGCCGCTAGACCACAGCATCTGAGTGTGGCAGGGGAATTCCCTCCCTCCCCCATCAGCTGAGCAGCAGTGACTTCTGAAAGATGCAATTTTATAACCAGCGCCCTGAGTGCTGTTTACAAAATTGCGGCTTTGGGGAGTTCCTGCTGCTCAGCTGATGGAGATGGGGGAATTCCCCTGCTGCGATCGGCTGCTGTGGTCTAGCGGCAAAGATAAGCAGTTGAAATGCAGGCCAGAGTTTTTCAGCCTTACATTTCAGCTACCTATCTTGACTGAATAGGCATGATTCTGTAACTGGCGATCAGCGGCTGATTTTAAGGCAGCCACCAACCTGGGCGCTGGTTACAGAATCCGGTCCATAGAGTATAAACAGAAAATAGGCTAACTGCACAAGTTTCAAGTAGTGGAGAAAAAGACCTCAGATATTTTGCTCCAACAAGTCCCAACTTCATGAGACTGAAAATAATTATACTGGAGCATCTCCAGTCGTTGGTCAAAAAATCTCCACTTTAGGTATATCACTCTATTGCAGTCTTCAAATAATTGCAAAAATGTATCTTTAAGCACATTTTTCAAAGACACAATCCCATATCATTCACAACTCACAACCATAACAGTTGAAAAAAAACACAAAGTCCAGCTGTATTCTTTATCTCACATTAACCAAAAAATGCTCAACTAGCGGCCCTGTCTCACCTCCAGCTTTATTAAGGGCTGTGACATTAATGCTCCATCAGCAGTCTTTGTCAAACACACAATTCTTCACCCGCATTAAACAGCTCAAAACGTAGAATGCCATCTTGGTTTCTCCTCTTTACTGATCCTCCAAGTACGTGAAGCTGGATTGTTGCTGCTTCCTCAGCACCTAAATATTTATATATAACTTCCTGTTCAAATTCTTGGTCACAGTCATCAGAGAGATGTTTTTACTTTTGGTAAATTTTTATCCAAGGAAGGATGGTTTGTAGCATATATGTCCAGGCCAGATGCCATCTTGATGGCCCTGGAAAAGCCTTTCACGACAAAGAGAAGATCCACTGTTAATTGTGGGGCCTGTAAAGCCTCAGGTCATCTACAGTCATTAAATGTGATGTTCCCTTAACATCTGAATTATTTTTAGGATTGGGGCTAAACCCATAGCCTAAAGAATTAATAATAGCACTTTGAAGATTAGTTATGCTAGAAAATTAAAAGTTATATAACGTACACAGCTTCACTTCAGTATTTTCCTCTTCTTACTTAGTAATATCTATTTTTTCCAATATCTCTTCAGACTCTACTAGTAGAATATGTGCTTTAAAGATATGAAAACTTTTTCATATATGAGTTCTGAAGAGATATTGGAGAAAATAGATATTACTAAATAAGAAGAGGAAAATGCTGAAGTGAAGCTGTGTACTTTGCATGTTTTAATACTGAAGTGCTTCACTAGATTTATTTTAAAAAAGACTGATAGTAAAGCCATTTATCTGGTGTTTATCAACAAAATTAAAAGTGGCACCAGGGAGACTCCATGAAATATTTCCTGCTGGATCTTGATATTAAGAAACACATGGAGGGGTATTTTTTTTACAGGATGTTTGTGTCCGATTTTGGATGTTTCCTGCAAGATGTCCAAAGTCAGAAGCAGAGAAATTGCCATTTTCAAAACTGGCCAAACCGATAGATGGCCAAAAAAAATTTTTTTTTGAACATTGCTACTTAGACGTCTTGGCCACCAGGATGTCCAACCTTAGGACATCCAATTTTGTTGACCACAAAAACGTCCATATTCAAATCCAGACATCTCAACAGAACAGTGGGGCACCTTAGTGGATGCTGCTGTGAACGTCACATACAGGGTGCCAGATGTATATCTCACCATATAGAACTTATAATTTTTGCTGAGCCCTCCAAAACTCTCCCAAAACCTACTTTCCCCACCCGTCTAGCCCCCTGACAGCCTTTATGGCTGCAGGTGGCACCTATATAGCAGTATGGTAGGGTTTTGTTGGCCTCGCACTTTCCACCATAAATGTTGTAGTTAGAGTGGCTTATGGGCCAGGTCCTCCTCTCTATGGCCCACCCAATAGGCTCCTTAAGACACCTGTGTGCAACTCTACTAGGCTTTCCCATACCAGGTGCTGCTGTTCTAGAAACAGGTATGTACTGTTTCATTCAGATTTTTGGAGGGTGGAAAGGAATTAGTGACCACTGGAGGAGAGTGGGGGGTCATAACATAATCCCTCCAGTGGTTTTCTGGTCAGTTTTGGGTATCAAGTTTCAAGTTTATTAAAACATTTTTTATACTGCTTATTCCAATTTCTAGGCAGTTTACAGCAGTAATAAAAAGATATCTTTAAAAGAAACAAAACAAATTAGAGTTAAAATATTATACAAACCAATGTTGGATTAGTAGACATTAACAAAACACATACTAACTGCACACAATTGGGGGAAAAAGGACTGAACTACAATATTTGAAGAAAGCACATTTAAGGGTAAAACAATAGGTAAGGGTAGGGACAATGGTTGATTTAGTCCTAAAAAGGACAGTTTTATCCAAAAGCATCCTCAAATAAAAATGTTTTGAGTTTTGCTTTAAATTGCTTTATCGGCGATTCCATTCGTAAGTGATTAGGCAGCGAATTCCAAAGGGAAGGTTCTGTGGCGGCGAAATTATTGGATCTCAATGTATTAATTAGTTTTAAAGATGGTACAACTAGGAGATTTTGTGATATAGAACGAAGGGATTTAGCGGGATAATAAGGAACAGGGAGACTATCAATAAACTCTGGTTGATTGTATAAATGAGTTGTAAAGGTTAATAGTAGAATTTAATAACTAATTCGATGTTCAACAGGCAGCCAGTGAGCATTGATTAAAAAGGGGAGAAACATGATCATGTTTCTTTGCGCCATAGATGATCTTAACAGCAGTATTTTGCACTATCTGAAGGCGTCTTATTTCCTTTTTGGTAATGCCCTTATAGAGGGCATTACAGTAATCTATACAAGAAATTACCATAGAGTGGATTACCGTATTTTCACGTAGATAACGCGCACACGTGTAAAACACACACACGGGTATAGCGTGCGGGAAATCGAAATATATGTAAAAAAAAATTTTGTATACCGCGCACACCCGTATACCGCGCATGCTGCCCCGACTCTCCCGTCGCCGCCCGACTCTCCTTTCGCCCGCTCTGACTCTCCTCTGGCCACCCCGACTCTCCTTTCACCCGCCCCGACTCTCCTCTCCCCCTTGAAGTCCTGTCCCCACCCTGAAAGCCTGATGCCCCCCCCCGCATCAGGTGGGGGTGCGAGCGGTCCTGCGGGGGGGTGAATCGGACGTCGGGGGGAGGGAACTATGTAAAAAAAAAATTGTAAAACGCGCTCACGCGTATAACACGCAAGGTTATGCACGGTTTGTAAAATCGTGTATAACGCGCACGTTATATGCGTGAAAATACGGTAATGTATTTAAGGATGATAGATCTAATAATCTTTTTGGCACGTAGATGCTTTTAAAACAGGTCTAGCTCAGAATGTCTAAGTTCCATCCAGGTTGTCTTGGGAAAGTTTGATTATTATTCCTCAAGATATCCAAGTGTAAGCCCACCTGGAACACACCTCTGGCATGTCCCTCTTTAGTTTTGGATGTACAATGGCTAGGATGCCTCGCAAGACGTCCTGAAAGATGGTTTTGAAAATCAGCACTTTGACATCCTAGTGATTTGGGATGTCCAAGTGCCAATTTATGCTATTTTTTGGACTTCTTAGGGCCTAAATTGGGCCGAATTGCTGCGCACGCTAGCTGTTACCGCCTCCTTTTGAGCAGGTGGTAGATTTTCGGCTAGCGCGCGCTACAGCGCACGCTAATCCGGTGCATGCGCTAAAACCGCTAGCACGGCTTTGTAAAAGGAGCCCTTAGTGTTTTGAAAATGCCCCTAAAACTGTCCATCTCCCAACTGCCACCTTTTCATGATGAACTTAAGGTGCTCAATCAATCAGAGTCTTTTGTATATTTCAAGGCAATTTATTGCCCATAAGTATGAGATATTATCAAAGGTTTTTTTTTTTATAATCAATCCATGTTATACTGAGATTTCTGTTTTTCTTAGCAAAGGCCATGATGGCTTCGTTCAGTATTAAATGTTCTTTGGTTCTGTAAATTCTTTTATTATTGTTCTGCTCTTTGTCATGATGTTATTGTAATTGATATAATCATCCATTCTGTTGATATTTATTTCGACAAATAGTTTATAAATTGTAAGTAGAATAATTATTGGTCTGCAGTTTTTGGGAACATTGCTTAGATCTTCCTTTGAAAGGAAATCTTTTCTTTCAGATATTAGCCATTGTGGCATTAAGTCTGACTCACTGACAAATAGTTATTTGCAGTTTATGTTTTATTTGAGGGATGCTAACTGTTCTGAGCCAAAAGTTGGGCCCTCTAGCTGGGTTAAGACTTTTCCAGTTTGGGCCCCTTTTAAACCTGCTTTCCAGTTCTTTCATTGTTACTTCAGGCCATGCCAGAAGTCTGAATTTCACATTTTTGAAACTTTCTCATACGAGGGAGGTGCTGAAAAGTTCTCAGCCCAGCCAACCGACTTTCTTAATTCTGAGTATTATTTTACCACTGTAGCTGAAAAGAGTGTTATCTTATTTCATTAAGTGCCAATTTGCAGAAACGAAATTCTCTGTTTTGACATTGTTTCAGATTATTGATTGAACCTTATTCACGCCATTCTCTTCATGGTTGGGCTGAGAACTTTTCAGCCTCCTCGTTGTGTGAAGAGGTTCAGTCTCTGGTAACCAGAGCTGAGATTGTGATGTCATAATGCCTCATTCCACCAGTAAGAGCCAACCTCATCAGTGATGTCACAATGGCTTGATTGTCCTATACTTGGCTCACTTTTATTACATACAAGGGGGTGCTGAAAAGTTTTCAGCCCAACCAACCAACTTTCTAAATTCTGAGCATTATTTTGCCACTGTAGCTGAAAAGAGTGCTATCTTCTTTCATTAAGTGTCATTTTGCAGAAACGAGATTCTCTGATTTGACATTGTTTCAGATCATTGACTGAATCTTATTCATGCCATTCTCTTCTTGGTTGGGCTAAGAACTTTTGAGCATCCCCTCATATACTATCGGCCTCCTTTACGAAGCCGTGCTAGCGACTGCGCTGCGCTAACGGCCCCGAAGCCCATAGCGATTTAAAGGGCTTCGGGGCTGTTGCCGTGCAGCTTTGTAAAAGAGGCCGTATGTATCCATTCTACTTCTCAATTGTAGTGTAAATGGTCCTAACATAAATTTCTACAAAATCTTTTGTTTGTGTTGGTGGCATTTTCAGTGCACCAATACTCTTTCCCAGTTCCATGCAGAACTCTGTTTTGATATCTTTTTTTAAAAAAAATTATTTTCATATACTCACAAAATTTTATTGCTTCTGCTGCTTCTGTTGGAGCATATAAATATAAGATCTCTTTCCTTAATGCAGCACATTGAAATTTTATGTTTGAGTCTTTCTTAATGTTTTAGGTGATCTTGAAACTTTGAGATACCCGTCTATCGGGGACATTTCTGTAGCAATAATTCGCTCTTCAATGCGTTATTTCCAAGGATGACCTGTTGTCTTTCTCCTAGCCCTGTGTCCTCTTTTGGTAGGACTCGCTTAGTAACTGTGCTGCACAGGTTTGGATTTGATTTACCAGTGCAATATCAATTAATGGTTGCTTTATATGGATTATGGCCCTTAGTCAACATACTGTACTCTCTACACAGGTGTTAAGCACAGGTAATTGTTCCCTCCACTGTGCCATAGCACACACATCAATCTCCATACAGTCCAGGAGTTTCCTGCATAATGAAGCTTATTATATTTAATTTGTGAATGCGGGGAAAGAGTTCTAAGCATAGCGATTTAGTTTCTAGATTTGCATAGCTCTATCTAAAGCACGACACGATGAATTGAAATGGAAGGATTTGCCTTTGTGTGTTCATTTGACAGCAAGGTTCAGTTGTAGGTGAATAATTGGGAGATCATCATGCATTCTGATTGTCTGAAAGGATTCCGTACCTATATAATTTGAATTAAGTCCACGATGCCAAAGTACCACAAGCTTCTGCTAGGAGTTTGATCTGACTAAACCACAAGCACTTTAAATGGTAAGTACTCTTAATCTGTGGAAAATAGCACAACTACCAATTATAAGTAAAACAACACCTGCATATGTGAATTATTTATGAACTGAGCCATTAGGATATCTAGAAGTATCTACTAGACACAGACCCGCACTCTCTTATGTTTTTCTGCAGTGTGTTTAAATTCTATAAATTGAATTCTCTGCATGTTCATAGCAGTGATGAAATTAATACACAAAGACATTCTTTTTTTTTTTTTAATGAAAAAAAGAGAGCTGTGTGCTTTTTTCAGTTTACATTTATGGAAATACTGCATAATGCTCCACTCTGTTGCTGACTGTTGCATTTGCTTGTATAGAACATTAGATGCAGCTGGTAATTATGGTCCTGTAAGTATTCGTACAGCCCTTTCAGAATAATCAGTCTACTTCAGCAATGCACTTGAAGTTCGTGTTCATATAGAATGGACAGATTTCTCCAAGTTATGCTTTATCAATGAATTGATCTCTTACTGTATTTCTGGTGGGAGAAAGTGCTAACTGGATCAATTCTTTCACTGGGGAAGACCTTTGATAAACCATCCTCTGCATTAGCTACATATGATTATTAAATGCTTGATATCTTAAGCCTGTCTCTGCCGTGAGAGTTGGCACAAGTAGGCTTACTATATGGCTCCAGAAAACAGAGGACAGATTGAGCCAGTCCAGGTTTTACTTTCAATGAAAGTAAATCCCACCCTGACTCAATATGTCCTTTTTCTGGAGCTACGAATATATGGTAACCATAGGTGCAAGGATATGAGGCACCCAAGGCACATTTTCAGGTCTATACCTCCCCTCAATGTGTAGAGGTCTGCACGGGAACGGGGATTATGGGAATCCCACAGGAAACCCCCAGGACCACGGGACTCCTGCAGGGATCCCCCCTAGTTCCATGGGACTCCCGCAGGACTGGACGCTGGTTCTCCGGGGTTCCCACGGAAATGCTAGCCTACCTTTGTTCCAATGTTCCCTCTAAGCTTCTTCGATCCCTCAGTGCACCAGTTTCTGATTGCCACTCACATGGGAGATCTCTGTACATCCACCAATCATGGAGACAGAGCTGGAGCTTGATCGCCAATCATGAGCACTTCCTTGTAGAAGTGCTCCTAGATTGGTGGATGTGCAGCGAGCTCTCATAATAGTGAGCCTTGGCGTGAGACCTCCCCTCAAGAATCTCATTGGCTCAAGCCTGACACCACTCACTGTGGCTGTGCAGAGGAGTGCAGGAGAGACTGGGCAGCATAACTGTGTAGCTCCAGGCTACCCTGCATTAAACTGTTAAAGCCCAGCAGGTACCAACATTACATATGTAACTTTACAAAAAATAAAAGAGCAGAGGGAGAGAGAATTGCTGCACCGGGTATCTTCTTTTTTGTTCATCAAATTCTGTCTTAAATCTACTTCTTTGGGATAGCATTTTGTTGATATGCCAACCCCACCCAACTGGGGAGA
Organism: Geotrypetes seraphini; assembly: GCF_902459505.1. Lineage (NCBI taxonomy): Eukaryota > Metazoa > Chordata > Amphibia > Gymnophiona > Dermophiidae > Geotrypetes > Geotrypetes seraphini. The sequence goes on from NC_047095.1 coordinate 16,731,113, forward strand.
GGTAGGAAGAAGGGGTATTGGTTTTATGCCTGTTCTGGCAGATGTCTGTACTTTGTTTTGAATTTTCTGTAAAACTCAATTAAAACGAAAATCAAAACTGTCTGAAGTAATTGCTGCTTTTTATGGGGGACAGGTAATTTTTATGGGGGATGGAGTGAATTCCTTGTGGGGACAGAGGAGATTCTGGTGGGGATGGGCAGGATTCTGGCGGGGATGCAACTCTCTAGTTTAGACTTCTAGAGCAGTGTTTCTCAACTTGGTCCTGGAGTACCCCCTTGCCAGTCAGGTTTTCAGGATATCTACAATGAATATACATGAAAGAAATTTGCATATAATAGAGGCAGTGTATGGAAATCAAATTTATGCAAATTAAATATGGCTATCCCAAAAACCTGACTGACAAGGGGGTACTCCAGGACAGAGTTCAGAAACACTATTCTAGAGTGTCACCATTGAGATTCATTTAACAAACAATGATTGTTCCAATACAGCTGCTTCATGAATGATCCTGTAAAACATGTAGCTGGCCATCATTGTTTTCAGTATTAAACAGAGTGCCTAAGCACTATAGTGCCTGGCCATAAAAGGATTCTATAAATGAAACTAGATTCCTGATTTCCTTCATTGCATAGGGTTCACATATGGACCCTCTAGGTGCCTATATTTAGATGCCATTTTATAGAACTGCCCCCCTTTTCCTTTAATATGATATGGAGAGGCATTTCAACATGTTATCCAAAAATCCAGTAGAAAAAAATAGCCATTTTCAAACCTGAAAAACTTCTCTCTCGCTTTTTTTTGAAAATGGCCATTTCCTAGATTTGTTTGTCCTTAGTGCATCTATTATTTTTAAACCATTAATAAAAAAAGAAATCTAAATGAAAAATGCACAAAAATCAGTCATTTGGAAGTAGGAAGGGTCAGCATTCTTAGCAGACTGTCTACACAGACATCCCAGCAGAGCAGTGGGGCACTTCAGTGAACTTCACATAAAAGGTCCCTATTATAGCATAACCCCCTTACATTATATGGTGAGTGATCCAAAACTCACCCAAAACCTACTGCATCTAACTGTATACCACTCCAATAGCCCTTATTTCTGCAGGTGTCACCTACCTGTATATGTTGGTACAGTAGGATTTAGGTGGGTTTTGGAGGGCTCACATGTTCCACCACAAGGGTACTAGTTAGAGTGGGATATGGGCCTGGGTCTCCTCCATAGTACACAAAAAAGGTAAAACTAATCTCCACAAAGGCAGAACAGAATAAAAAAAATGGAGAAAAGGTAAAGACTAATCAGGGATGTATAACTATGAGTAGACCTTTATTGATATAGAAACTGTTGGATCCTTTTTTAACACGGTCTGTGTTTCAGCTCAGCAAGCCTGCATCAGGGGCCAATAAATCAATATTTACAAAGATATGCACTAATGTAAAATAAAAGCATAACAATATAAAATTATCATATCATTATATAAATAAACATTTGCATTTACAATTTTCCCTTTTAAAAAATGTTAAAGTGACATAAAAACTATTAATAAACCTCTCATTGTATCAATGTACACTTGCCAATTCTATCCCTATGGATGGCTGCTCGGCATTTAGCTCATGCTACTCAGCAGGACAGCTTGATAAAAGGGAGAAATTAATAAAAAGATAATAAATAATAAAATAGAACATTTGTTTGAAGCAAAATGAAATGATATAAAAGTATGTATTAAGATAGCCCAATGCTGTTTATGACATTGTCTATGTAATATACACCATCAATCCACAATGGCATATAATAAACTTCAAAATGCCTAATTTCTAAGCAATCTTTCTTTCTTCAGATAATAGACTTCTAAGTACCTCCATGGTCTTCAGTTCCAGCCAACCACCAGCCAAATTATTTGAAGGCATGTTTCTCTTTCTGGCTTTTGTTCATCATCAGACCTTAGTTTTTTAAAGTGCTTTTGTTCTATACTCGATGTTTTGTGCAAATCAATAAACTTTTTCTTATACAACTTTAAAACGTATGTACTTAGCTTTAGCTATTTCTTCATTCTTTTTTCTGAACCTCGAGAAGGACCTTAAGGTTCAACAAGATTCGCCCGAAGGCTTTTTCAAGAATGGGTCCCCTACAAATAAGAGGTGAAAGCTGGTAAATACATCCGTTGCATTGTTCTAAAACTTTAAACTAATCCCTCAATCTCTTAGAAGTAAAATCACCCCTTTTGTTTTGCTCCACAGCATCCCGACATGTGTTCTTCTGTGTAAAGATGTCCGCAGCATTTTTTAGTTCTGTTTAAATCAGGTGACTCATTAAGTACCTCACTGATGACATCAGTTCAGTGGGAGGAGCCTAAACTAGTGTCATCCATTCTATTTCCAAATTTAATCCTCCTGGAAACATCGTATTCAGAGTGTATATCCAGCATTGTTCTTTGAAATTTAATCTGTTCTCAATGTAACCACCCTCCTACCCTTCTTTTATACAATCTATGATCCTCCATCTTAAATCGTTTATGGTGTGAGCTTTTTCCATCCAATGCTGGACTAGAGGTGCCTGGATGCTCTCTGTAGATATACGAGACTTGTGTTCATTTAGCCTAATGTGCACTAGTCTACTTCTTCTCCCTACATATATGAGCCCGCATGGGCATGTAATGGCATAAACTACATTATGAGATTTGCAGGTAGTTAGCATACGAGCTTTAATCTTGATGTCTCTGTTGGGAGGATTCCACATATAGCCCTCAATAGTTTTTGTGCACCATGGACAACAGCCACATCTGACATGATTGCCATCCTCTCGATCATAACTAGCTTCCTCATACCTATACTTGGAAAGGCGCTCTCCTAAATTCTGTCCTCTTGAAGGCGATCATAAGAAATTCTTCCTCAAAAGTGGGTATCAGTTGGAGTATATGCCAATGTTGTCGCAAGCTTCAAACTCCAAGATTCAAATAGGCGGTGCTGGGATCGCTTGGAAGAACTGAATGCAGGCAAATATTAGGACATTAGATGACATTATGTCTAATGGAAAACTACTTGATTCTTCACAACTGCAGCAATCATTTGGCATTTTAGTCTGAACAATATAGGTGGTTGCAGTTGAAGCAGGTTATTCAGAGTGGGTTCCCTGAATGGAAAAATTTAAAAACTTATTTTAGCTTGCAGATCCTTTGCTACCAAACAGATCTAGTAGGACATCAGGCTGCCCAGTGGTACAAATTTATTTCTGGATTTTTAAATAAGAAGCCAAAAAATAGTCTTAGAGACATTTGGAGTATCGAAATTAAACAGTATATTTCTGTATCTCGTTGGCCACGAATTTGGACTTGGAGGTTGAAATGTACAGCGTCAGCATCTATGAGACAAACATGGTTATTTTTATTGCATAGGATTTTCTGGACCCCAGTTCGTTTAAATAAAATAGATAATTTTAAATCTAATAGATGCTGGCTTTGTCATATTAATGTAGGGACATTGGATCATCTATTATATTTTTTCCTTTGATATTTATATTTTGGAAGTCAATTTGGGGACAAATAAATCTTTTTCTTGAAGCAGATATTCCATTAACATATGAAGCCATAATATGTGAAACGATACTACATGTTAAGCCCACTTTAGACAAATATAAGAGCCATATTTTTATGATCATGACAGGTATAGCTATCCAATTGATCACAAGTAATTGGAAAAAACATGACAGACTAAGTTACACTTTTTGGAGGGTGAATGTGTGTACTACATACAGATATGAAAGAATGAATGCAGAGTGTGGGGGATTTAGTAATTCATTTAATAAAGTGTGGAGCCCATTGACTAAATTTGTGAATTTATAATAATGTTTATTTATCATTTCTTTTCTTCTTCTTATTTACCTTTACACATCCAGGGTAGGGGGTTGGAGGGAGGGAAATAAATTTTGATGGTTACCCTTGGGTAATTTAATTCTATCATTATATATTATGTCCTATCCTATATAATAAAACACTAGCCACGCATGCGCACTCAGACCTGTGTGATCTGTAATCCCTGATCTGTGATCCGTAGGTCCGTGGCCAGAGTGCGTATGTGGCGGACAGATCGGGAAAGCACAGCACAGCCGGCGACTCCACCCCTCCCGCCCTCACTCACTGCCCCCTCCCGCCCTCACTCACTGTCAAAACCACCACCTCCTCCTTCTCGCCGGCTCACCCGCTTTTAAATGAAGAGAAAGGCGCTGCACCGCGCTAATGCTGGCTTTGCTGTCTTCTGTCCACTGCGGCCCGCCCTCTCTGACTACTTCCTGTTTCCGCTAGGGTTGGCCGCAGTGGATAGAAGACGCCGAAGCCAGCGGCTGTAGCCGCCGATCTCCGTTCCTCCGGGGGGGGTCTGGGAGGAGAGGGATCGCGGCCACTCAGCGCCCCCACCGAGGAGCCCAGCAACTTTCCACTGCCCGGGACCCGAGTCATTTGCCGCCCCTCCTCTTCCCTTACCGCGGGCCCGACTGGCGATTTAAGCAGCGTGTGCAGCAGTCTTCACACGCTGCTTCGGGCCCTTCTACTGCCCTCATTTACTCCGGACGTGCCAGAGTAAATCAGGGCAGTAGAAGGACCCGAAGCAGCATGTGAAGACTGCTGCACACGCTGCTTGAATCGCCATGTGTAATCGGGCCCGCGGGAAGGGAAGGGAAGGTGGGGCGGCAAAGGAGTCAGGCCCACATTTGTAGTCGCGACTGTGGGAAGGGAAAGAGGGTAGAAGAAACACTAATGCTGCTGAACAGGGAACTGGTGTGGGGAGAGGGAATGCTGCTTTGCACAGACAGACAGAGGGAGGAAGGGAGACAGAAAGACAAGAAGAAAGACACAGGGGCAGGTGCACAGGGAACTGGTGTGGGGGGAGGGAAATGGAGTGGAGGGAATGCTGCTTCATACAGACAGACAGAGGGAGGAAGGGAGACAGAAAGAAAAGAAGAAAGACACAGGGGCAGGGAGATATACAGAAAGACAAACAGACAAAGGGGGCCAGGGACAGAGACAGACAGAAAGAAAGACAGCGGGAGTTGCGTCAGAAGGGGTGCGAGATGCCGCAGAGGGAACTTTTCCAATGGATGCAACTGGGCGGCTGTCGTGAGCCTCTGATCAGGGGCAGAGCAAGGTAAGTGTATCATAGGGATAAGAAGGAGGAGGGGGGGGAGAAAAAGGAAGGGACGCCTACTGCTGGACAGGGGGAGAAGGAAAGAGGTGCTGATGGACAGGGGAGGTGAAGAAAAAGGAACGGAGGCCTAATGTTGGACAGGGGGAGAAGGAAGGTGCTGCTGGACAGGGGGGAGCTTTAATCAGGGGGGAGGTAAAACAAAGGAAGAAGGGCTTCTGCTGCAAAAGGAGAGCTGTGAAGGGGTGGTGGTGGACACAGGGGAGGTAAAAGGAAGGGAGAATGGACAGGGGGAGCAGGCAAGGGGTGGTGATTGACAGCCAAGGAAAAAGAAAGACAGAAAGAAAGAAAGCGGCTAAGGAGAGAGAGAGAGAAAGAAATAAAGAGAGACACACACACATATATTCTAGCACCCGTTAATGTAACGAGCTATAAGACTAGTGTTATTAATAATTAATATGTTTCTATAAAGGATGGGAGGATTTGATTGATATATGTGTTACCTGTATAGTTAATAGTGCAATGCCTTTTTTCTTCGGCCCCAGCACTGTTGCCTGCTGGCCGCCGGAGCCCTCGTTTGTCTCCAAGGGAGAGGAGCGTGGGAGCACTGCTCTGCCCCCCTCCCGAACCTGCAAGGGATCGCCGACCTTAAAAACAGGTCGCACCAACTAAGCCCAGCCTTTTTTCTTCGGCCCCAGCACTGTTGCCTGCTGGCCGCTGGAGCCCTCGTTTGTCTCCAAGGGGAGAGGAGCGTGGGAGCACTGCTCCGCCCCCCCTCCCGAACCTGCAAGGGATCGCCGACCTTAAAAAAAGGTCGCAATGACTGAGCCCAGCCTTTTTTCTTCGGCCCCAGCACTGTTGCCTGCTGGCCGCCGGAGCCCTCGTTTGTCTCCAAGGGAAAGGAGCGTGGGAGCACTGCTCCACCCCCCCTCCCGAACCTGCAAGGGATTGCCGACCTTAAAAACAGGTCGCACCGACTGAGCGCAGCCTTTTTTCTTCGGCCCCAGCACTGTTGCCTGCTGGCCGCCAGAGCCCTCGTTTGTCTCCAAGGGGAGAGGAGCGTGGGAGCACTGCTCCGCCCCCCTTCCGAACCAAGAAAAACCTCCCGTTTTTCACTGAGCGAGAGACAGTGACCAACCCTGGTCCCAAGTGCGCGCCTCTGTGAAGCGACGGTGAAGAGACTGTGAAGGGTCTGCAGAGAGGTCTTCTGAGTAGCCAACCATCTGCCACTGTCCTTACAACACTGATCTGGAGTGAGACTTTGCACCCGCCGAAAAGAAACCGCCACCCTCTCTACCTCCGACCCAACAATTCCTACCAAATTGGAAGGTCCTCACAGACAGAACCTCTAGACGATAAGTAACCTCCTTTTGTCAGTTCTGTTTGTCTCTTCTATTTTTATCTCTAGCCATCAATCCTCCCTCGGCTGGCCTGCTCTCCAGTCATCCCAATCCCTCCTTTGGCTGGACTGTGCTTTCTCTTCCCAATCACAGTCTTTTTACCCCATTCTCCCCACAGATAGATCTGTATCATGGCCTGCCCCATCTGCTTACCACTTTTTCTACTCTACCTGATCTGGTTCAGAATTTGCCTAATCAACTCACTTACCCCAACCCCTATCCCTGTCCTTAACCCCACATTCTGTCCGGTTAAAACTAAAACCTCCACTATCTCTCATCGCGCATTATATGATTACTCTGAAGCAGGCCCCTTCCCAATACCAATTCTGCCACCATTATGCAGACCGTCCAAACCATACATAAAAAAACAACGATCACTAAAAAAACTAATTTACTCCCACATTTGTCCAATCGATCCGGCCAACTACCAAAACCTACATGGCTCTTACTTAAATATAAGATCCATGAGGAACAAGTCCATACTAATTAAGGACTGGCTGAAAGAAACCAACCCTGACTTCGCCCTATTTACAGAAACATGGCTATTATCCGACAACGATATTATTATCCAAGACTGCCTTCCCCCAGGCTTCAAAATTTTATCGCTAGTTAGGACCTGGGGTAGGGGGGGAGGCCTAGCCATAATTTTTAAAGACAACCTACACTGCTCTATTCTAAACACAAAATCCACTCCCAACCTCGAAATTCTTTCAGTCTCACTATCATCCAAATCCCTAACGGCTGCGTTAACAACAACTCTGTTTTATGTTCCACCAAAAAAATGGAACCTTGCCAAGGATGACTTCTTCAAATTCTTACTAACTAACTCTCTATCTAGCCCTTACAACCTACTATGTGGAGATATTAATATCCACCTTGAAAAAATAGACCAACCTGAAACCACAGAACTCTGGTCACTCATCTCTTCACTAGGGTACCTCAACCCCCTCCCCCAGTTAAAACCAATCAAAAAGGCCATCAGTTAGACTTTGTTACTTTCTCCTCTCTAGAGCTACCTAACCCCAAAATAATCTGGAAACAAGAACACTGGACTGACTCACTATGGTCGGATCACAGTCTCTGCAATTTTGAACTTGATTGCCAACTAAAAACTACGAGTCCAACAAATAATATCCCAAAAACAAGAAATAAAAAATTCCATGCCAGCAGAGGTAAGATAAATCCTGTAGAATTCTGGTCTCACTATGAGATAATATCAGAACAAAACAAACAAACTGATCAATTCATGAACTCCTGGATTATTAATAGCACCAACATCCTAAATAAAATGGCTCCCATCAAAACCCGCAGAAAGAGACTTAAAAACCTAGAGGGCTGGTTTGACACAGAACTGCTAATGCTAAAGAGAGACCTAAGAAAACCGGAAAGACTTTGGCTAAAATCAGGAACGCAAGAGCACAGAACTGCCTGGAGATTAAAAGTAAAAACCTACAAAAATCGAACCAAAGAAAAACACAAAAACTTCTATGCCCTCAAAATTGGCGACATTTCAACCAACAGCAGCAACCTTTTTAAGCTGGTAAATTATCTATACAACATAGAAACATTTATCGACACACCCGAAGAGCCCACTCTAACAGCAAACAGCATGGCGGATTTCTTCATCTCCAAAATACAAAAACTAAGATCCTCTCTTACCGATCCAACCAAGCCCCACTTGTGTTACCCCATTCTACTAGACTCAGGCGATTCCAGAGCTGACATGTTCTGGAACACATTCTCACCCATAGACTGGCAAACTTTTAGTAAACACTACAATAAGTATGCCAAATCCTACTGCAGACTGGACACCTGTCCCCCTAATGTCATGAAATCGGCCCCAGTCAATTTTAAGGCCAAAATGCTGACTTGGATCAACTCTCTACTATCCGCTGGGAAGTTCCCAGTAGAACAAGGGCACATTATGATCACACCAATTAAGAAAAATACTAAAGAGCCTTCTAACACGGCTTCCAACTTTAGACTTATCGCCAATATCCCCCTGGTTACCAAAATAGCAGAAGGGATAGTAAACACAGAACTCACCACATACTTAGAAAAACACAATATATTGAACGACAACCAATCCGGCTTCCGGTCAGGTCACAGTACTGAAACAATTTTAGCTTCCCTGCTTGATTACCTTCACCAACTATTCAGCCAAGGCTCTTACGCTCTAATATTGCAACTCAATCTAAGTAGCGCATTTGACTTGGTTGACCACGCCACTCTACTAGACTGTCTGACTTCTATTGGAATCTCAGGTCATGTTCTCAATTGGTTCCATGGATTCCTGACAACAAGAACCTACAAGGTGTTCAAGGACGATACTACCTCCTACAGCTGGGACAACCCTTGTGGAGTCCCACAAGGCTCCCCCTTGTTCCCCACCCTATTTAACATCTACCTTGTCTCCCTAGGAAATCTCCTACAAAGCTTAAAGCTCAAATTTTTCATCTACGCAGACGACATCACAATAATCATTCCGCTCTCTTACTTTACCTCAGAGTTTCTAAACTCGCTATCTTTCACCCTAAAGCAGATCGAACTTTAGATGTCAGCGTTTAGACTAAAGGTAAACCCAGAAAAAACTAAACTCTTCTTAGTTTCCCCAAATGACAAAATTAAGGAAACTATGATACATATCAATGGACTTGACTACTGTATTGAGCAATCATTAAAAATACTAGGAGTCACTTTAGACAAGCATCTCACTCTGGAGAAACACACTGACCTAGTGTTTAAGAAAAGCATCTCGGTGCTCTGGAAACTCCGCACCATTAAAAAATACTTTGATGACACCTCCTTTCGTCTGCTGGTCCAATCTTCCATTCTTAGTGTCCTGGACTACTGTAACATCATTTATCTAGGCGCCTTCAAGAAAATCACCAGGAAGCTGAAACTGGTCCAAAATACCGCCATCCGCCTTATCTTTGGCCTGAAGAAATGGGAACACATATCCCCTTTCTACCACAAGTGGGTAATCCTTCCTGCTGCCTGACTTTATGAGGGGGACGTGAGTTCCTTGCTGTGGCTGCTCAGCTGATTGTGGCAGTGAGATTTCTTTACCGCGGTCAGCATAGCAGCCGCATCTATTTGTAGATCAGCTTTTTGTAAAGCTTACATTTCAGGCACCTATTGCGGCCCTATGGAGATGTGTAGGGCCGCTTAAGCTCGCCCAAGGAAATTTTTGGATGAAACCACACCTACGCTTAGCCTTGGGCGAGCTTAAGTGTCCCTATGCATCGCCCTATGGTGTAGGTGGCCTGCCTCAGGGTGTTTTTTTTTTTTTAAACATGCATCCCAATTTGCTGCTTAGACAGTGGTAGGACGCCTACCACTGCTTATAATTGGGAAGCTGTTTATAGAATATATCTCAAATTGTTTATGGGTTATCAGATTCAAATTCTTCCAGATGGTTGCCATGAAATGCAGAGGTGAAGACATCTGTTTTTGCTTCTGAAACCTGGCGTTACCCAGATTGGTGGAACTTTTTACTTGAGAAATCCTTGTAAATGTATAGTGAGATACCAATCTTTGAAATATAGTTTCTTTGAGCCATCTCACTTTACATCATTTCTGGCAAAGAAGCGTAAGAGGATTTCTATGTTTTGCTCTTGTATAATGTAATTCACAGCTCCATACAGATACTAGGTGAAATTGTCTCCTTTAAATTTAGTTCCTATTTTAGTTCTACTTATTGAAGTCTTGGATCTATTATGTGCACCTGGGAAATGTATACTTAATAATTGATTTATATAATGATTTCCTGAACTTTGGATAGTATTCATTTCTTTTCTGTACAAGTTTTTTGCTTGGAAAAAAATTGAAAACTTAATAAAGATAACATTTTTAAAAAGATGTAAACAAGAATGGAGTTCAGTAAAATGGATCCTACACAAGTAGAGATGGAGGAGATGTAACAACTGGGACTTTATTACTTTTAGGAAACAAACAACTGACTCAACTTGGCCAGTGTTTCAGCACCTAAGTGCTTTTGTCAGGAGAGAAAACTGCTGCTGTATTGTTTTGACAGATGATGATTCATATAATAAGTAACATTTCCCAAACACCACAATGTCAAACTGCAATGACTAATCATCCAAGCGAGGTAAATGGCATTGCACACTTGGAAGATTAGTCATCGCAGTTTAATATTGTGGTATTTGGGAATTGTTCCTTATTATATGAATTATCATCTATCAAAACACCACAGTACAGCAGCAGTTTTGCCTCCTGATGAAGACACTTAGGTGCTGAAACGCTGGCCATGTTGAGTCAGTTGTTCGTTTCCTAAAAGTAATAAAGTCTCAGTTGTTACATCTCCATCTCTATTTGTGTTGGTTCTACTTGGCATTCGGTAGAGGTGTTTAACGACAGATTTCTGCAAATCAAAACAAATAAGGGATGCTTTCAGTTGGAAAAGAAGCATAAGGTGTATGCTGCAACAGTTTTAGCTCTTATATAAAAGAAGTGTGTTCATACATAAATAACTAACTCCCATTTTTACTAAGCCATGGGAGGGGTTTCTACTGTGGGCTGGAGTGCTAAATGTTCCGACGCTGCTCCGGCACTCATAGAATTCCTGTGAGCGTCAGAGCAGCATCGGAACATTTAGTGCTCTGGGCCACAGTAGAAACCTCTACTACAACTTAGTAAAAGAGGGCCTAAACTAAAGAAAAGAGAAAATAAGCTTTCTTCTTTAAAATATAGTCTCAATAGCTCAGTTGTATGCTATTATGATGAGCCAACAAAATAAAAATAAGCTAGAAATAAAGACAATATATGTTAGTAATGAATGACCATCAAGCATGCTGCACTACTCTGATAAATAATAATAATAATAACTTTATTTTTGTATACCGCCATACCCAGGGAGTTCTAGGCAGTTCACATTTGTTAGTCAAGTTACAAGTGGTTCATGACAATTGAACAGAGTTGCAAGCAACGAAGTAGTTGAGGTTGGATAGAGAGGGAAGGAGTAGGTCAAGGAGGAGGAATATGGGGAATGTAGGTTGGGAGAGTACAGAAGAGGGGGAGTTGTAGGTTTCGTTTCGTTGAGGGGGCGATTAAGGGTCGTGTCCATTGAATAGATGAGTTTTAAGTAATTTTCTAAATCCGAGGTAGGTGGGGGCCTCGAGGACCATTTGGGCTAGCCATGTGTTCAGTTTGGCAGCCTGGAAGGCAAAGGTTTTGTCAAGGAATCTTTTGGAGTGACATAGTTTTAGTGAGGGGAAGGCGAACAGATGGATTTTGCGGGAGTGCTTGTTGTTATGATTCAGATAGAAGTGAGGGTTGATGTAGTTAGGGGATAAGCCAAATACTGTTTTGTAACAGAAGCAGGCGAATTTGAATAGGACTCTGGATTCTAATGGTAACCAATGAAGTTTGTGGTAAAAAGGGGTGACGTGTTCCCATTTATTCAGGCCGAATATGAGGCAGACAGCGGTGTTCTGGATCATTTTAAGTCTCCTTATGGTTTTCTTTGTGGTAATTTCAAACAGTTTCTACATCAATAAAGATCTACTCGTAGTTATACGTCACTGGTTAGTCTTAACCTTTTCTCCATTTTGGGGGGATTCCATTCTCTCCTCCACAGTCCATTGCACTGACCACTCGGCTACTCCAGAGACCTGCTTGCTCCTCTAATAGGACTGGCCATAACATCTGACACTGTCATTTAGGCTGACATGTATTGTTTCATTCATACCTTCGGAGGGTAAGAAGGGGGTTATTTACCACTGTGGGACTAAGGGAGGGACATGCGTCCAGTGACCTCTGGTCAGTTTGGCCACCCTTGTGGCACTTATTCGTTACTGAAGGAGGTCTAGCCTCAAATGTTCAAGGTTTGCTCTAAATGTTTTCTGCAATGTTCCATTAGTGCAGGAAACCATGCAAGTGGCAATTTGGATGTTCTAGCCAACAAAAGGTCCAAATGCCACTTTATGAAATCAAACAAACACAATAATATAGTTGTGACAATCATGTGAAAATACAAAGAAAAATACCTCAAGATTATTGTTCTTATGCCTTTGTGTCAATGTAACACATTGTAGGGCAATTTTGTTTGTGATAATTTTTTCACTTTATCAAAAAAATATTATTTTAATTGCAGCTTCATAAAGTATGAAAAAGCACTTAACTTTTTCCCAAAGGTGATCTATACCATTTCACTGTTGAGGCTTCATCAGAGGAGTGCTATTTCAATTCAACATGAATATATGCTCTGCTCCATTGACACAAGCACTTAAAGCTCACTGACTCGATGTGCCGATGCGATACAGAGGAGAAATACCACTTTCCAAATTAGAAACTTGAGAGATGATATCAAAACTGGTTCAAATGGTGGTTTCATCAGAAAGGAAAGGATAACATTAAGATCCCAAGCAACTGGAGGAGGCTTGATTGGTGGCTTTGTATGAAAAAGTGAAACTAAATATTCACCTCTAGAGAGTTCCAATTATTTACTCTGTGATAAATCTGAATGTACACAATCGTTGATCACAAAATACCCTACTTAATGTTGTCAATAATAATTTATGTGAAGTGCTCAGACCCACAACCATTTAAATTCAATGTAAAAAAAAACAAACCAAGGTTGCCTCTGGGACCATCATTGCCTTCACTGTCCTGACCGCCACAGTATATACTAAAAATTAACTCTTAATTATTGATTAAAATGAAACTTATCTGTTGGCTCTTGGCGGTCAGTTGGCCCTTTTGTTCAAATGGCAACCACATTTGTGAACATGCTTGTGCTCTGAAAAACTCCTAAAGCCGGTCATAAAGTCAGCTCCCAGACTTGAGTTTTCTCCTCTTTATCAGGAGGGGACACTACAAAATAATAATTATGCATTATTTTCATTTATTTTACTTTTATACTGATCATCTAATTCTAAATATTATTCAAACAACTCTAAGTTACTTACCAACACATTATCATCCCTAATCACGGCTAAAAATACCAGATGAGCTGGCAAGATGTTGACTAAAGACGAGCGTATATTCGCTAGCATTTAATCCCCTGTTCTTATAGGTCTATGGTCTATTACAGCTTTTCATTCACTTCTAGATAAAAACTATACATCCTTTAGTTTCCAGATTAATGAAAGGCCTTTTCCATACAAATGACTGGGGAGTCAATTTAGAGTGGTTTACATGAGCTTTTGTAATGGTGTTACAATACATCAGTGTATCACAAACTGCTGCGGCACACTAGTGTGCCTCCTGAGATTTCAGGTGTGCCACAGCACACTGGGAAAGAGGAGAGGCACCAGTGCTGACTGACAGCCTACAAAATGTGCCTCGTGGTGAAAGGCACGTCCTGTAGACCTCTGGTATTCAACCCAGTCCTCAGGGACCACCTGGTCAGTCGGGTTTTCAAAATCTTTGTCATCCATATTCATTGTGGATATCCTGAAAACCCGACTGGACAGGTGGTCCCTGAGCACTGGGTTGAATACCACTGCTGTAGACTATCGGCTGGTGCCAGCGCCTCTCCTTCTCTCTGGCCCTCTTCCCTGCTGGCACCCCCTTCTGGCACCTCAGGGCCTTTCTGGAGGGCCTTTACGTGTGCACTATCACTGTGATGACATCACATGCGTGCGTGACATCCGCACACTTCCAAATACCTCAAGCTGTGGCCACTACGTTTAGTGTTTGCGGGACACTGCAATACATGGTAAAATACTATAGATGGTAATCATGAACAATTCAGTACACTGTTTATACACACTATCTTTCCCTATCTATACACTAGGGAATGCAATATTCACCCTGTATTTTACGTGTATCTTAAGTTATTATATTGTAACACCATTACTGAAGCTCAGGTATTGTAACATCAGTGTAGAAGCTCATAATTGCACCTCAGGTATAGTAACACCATTGCTGAAGCTCAGGTATCGTAACACTGGTATAAAAGCTTATATGGATCACTCTGAATTGACTTCCCAGTCTTTAGTAGCGGTGCAGGTGCCTACAAAAAAGGTGCCTGAATCGTGTCTACACAGATGCTTACCAGTGCTAAATGTCAAAAGAGGCATGGTTAAGGGAGGGTTGACACTCAATACCACTAAGCATGATTCTGTGTCGAAGATAGGTGCTGGAAATGTAGCCCTGAAAAACCTTTGGCCTCCAGCACCTATCTTCAATGCAGACCACAATTCTCAAAACGGTGCAGTAGTTTGAGTGGCGTGCAACTAGCACTGTTTTTTTCAGGCGCCGGCTGATTCCGGCACTATTTTGAGAATCTGAGCTGAAACGCCTACTATCCATTACATTACATTATCATTTGTATACCGCATTACCTTCCAGTTCTATTCAGTTTGCAACTTAAAGAAGCTGGAACATTCTCGGGAATTACAATTCAAAATTGTTCAATACAGATTATCTCTTATAAGAGTTTATCAAATAGATAACATTTTCAGGAGATTTCTGAAATGTTTATAGGAAGCTACAATAGCTATTAACTGACTTAATTCTTAATCTCTAACTGCTGCCTAAAAAGAAAATAATCTGTTAAAGTACCTTTTGTATTGACAGTCCTTGACAGAAGGAAAGGCTAAGAATGTCAAAATTCATTGGGAACATTTTGGGATGGCCAGTACAAAATGTTCCATGAAATAGTCAGCTGTAAGGCCAAACAACACCTTGTAACATAGCATCCCAAATTTAAAATGACCCTGACCTCAATTGGTAGCCAAGGTAGCCTACGATAGAAAGGAGTGACATTGTCTGACTTTTTCAGACTTTCTCTGGAGACCTGCATAGAGGTAAAACTAGGAGTGGAAATGTCCTCTAAAAATGATGGACTCAATTTGACTCTAAAATATACTTTTATTTGTCCCCAAAAAAGGCTCAATGACTCAACATGTACATGTTTCGGCCAAACTGGTCTGCCTCAGGAGTTTTGTGAGTCTTCAAACAAAAAAATATCAACTCAATAGTTGGACGAATCAAGCATCAAAGACTGCACTGGGAATTTAAAGGAGGAATGATCAAAATAAGATCTTATAGTGCGTAACTTCCAAAGTGTATAAAAACATTTCCGAACCAGATGATTAGTATGTGCTTTCATCGATAGATCTTGATCTATAATAATCCCTAGGATCTTAATTGTTAAGATCCCTAGGATCTTAATTAGCGGGTAAGAAGTTCCAGCTAGTACTACACTTTGCTCAACTACCTTTTTACATGGGGCAGCAAAAAATAATTTTGTCTTGTCCTTATTGAGTTTTAATTTGAATTCCTGCATCCAGCGTTCGATATCAGATGGTACAGTTGATATTAACTGTGTCACTTGTAATATAGTGGATGGAACAGGAATTGCCACAGAATAAGCTACCAATAGGCATGTTCTAAGTACCTAATTAGTACTGTATGTGAACCACCTAGAACTATATGGTAGGGCGGTATATAAAAATAAAATAATAATAATTATTATTATTATTATAGAATTTATCCCTTTTCAATCCCACCTCTTTGGATGTCTTCACTCAGTTTAGGAAAGCCTATGTGCATACAAGCTGTATATTTTATCTGCATATAGTTTGTTCAATTTTTAAAGAGGTGCACCATCAGTCGGATGTTGGTCTGAGTTTGTCTGTAGATGGAAGCCGCTCATAGCATCCCCTCCTGAAGAAGCGTGAAGAATGCAAAACTCGAGTCGGGGGGTGGGGGAGGGCCGGCTTGGTGTTAGCAGCAAACTGTGATTTGAGTGTCAATTTTAAAAGAAGCCATTTCTATGTGTAATTCTTTTTTTATGCATAGAATTAGCTCTTAAAATTATCCTGCAGGAGTTCAGTTTCAAAAAGCAAAATGGCTATTTGAAACTGGTGGGTAGAAGTACATGCTGATGGTTCTTTGAATTAGTGAGGGAGTTGATACATATTGGTTTGATTGAACTCTAGATGCTCTCTTCCCATCCCCCAGAAGGTTCTGCCCTAGGCTGGCTCTGCCTGCCATGCCATGATATTGACAGTCAGCCCCAAAATGCTAGTGCATGTTCATTCATAATCATAATTCACTGTCTGAGGTTCAATATGGTATAGTGAGGCATTCATTAGGTTTTGAGGACATTAAAATGACATCTAGCACAATGTAACATACATCTCCTTCCTGTAGCTTTCAGTTGCCCACGTGTAAGCATTGTGCTTGCTGCATTTTAGTATTGTTGATGCTCATTTAGTTGATAATACTTGGAACTGACATCAATTATAGAAAATTGACTTTGAAAACTGCAGCTGAAACATGTTTAGGGACCATGATGCCATTTGCTTAGCCTCAGTCACCAGAGCAAAGCAGATGGTGCCACTGAAACCGTGCAGTAGGTCTGTCTCCTGCCCTGGGACTGCCTTGGAAATGAAAACTGGTCTCAGTTGGGTAATTTAGCCTGAACAATAAATTAAATTATCAAATTGCTGTAGGAAAGAGAAATGTCTTCAGGATGATGTTAAAATTGCTGAAATAAAATACCTAAGATATTAAAGAAGGTTCCAGTTAAAGTGAGCTCTGGCCTATTTTATGGCATTTTATCGAATGCAATAAGGTATAAATATTGTGTGACATAAGCTTAAAAACATGGATGGTTCTAAGAATTTTCTCTTAATCAATCTGAAGCAATTAGTCATGTGAGCTATGGTGCAGCATTTAAGGAAAAGCCTTGACTGTTCTCTATTACTCTCCTGATAACAATAAACAATCTCTTATGAAATCATAAAGAGAAATATATCCTACTGAGTGGAGGCTGAGACTGCCATTTGCAGGAGCATATGTTTGATTATATAAAATGAGAAATTATGGATCAATCAGTGATTCTAAGCCACTAATATGCACAACAGACCACATTTTGAATACATTTCAAATCATCTTTTTTTCAGCATTGTCAAATTCTAAGCCCCTGATCTTGCATCTGCCTGTACAAGAATCAAGGCAATAATTTCAATAGAAAAATACAAAATGCACATTAGAAATTATGGAACTTGTTTTTTTAAATTTATTTATTTATAAAGATGTATTATTCACCTTTACGGAGGAGTAAATATTCAAAATGACCATAGCATTACAAACACCCACATTGGTTTATAGCAATAATGAAAGGAGAGTTAGATTCATTTTATTCATTCATTTATGACTTTCTTATCCTTTCCATATGCAGAACACATAAACGAGAGACGCAGTATTAGAGGCCGATGAAAGAGTTTTCAAAACAGGAGGAATGTCTTCATTTTTGTTCCCTTTAAATTCAGTTTTAGTCCCATTTTTTTCACTCTGGGGCTAATAATCAAAACACCACCTAAGTCAGCACTTGGATGTCCTAATCACTGGGATGTCCATGTGCAAATAATCAAACCGGTCTCCTGGACATCTAGCAGGACATTTCTCTCACTGTGCATCCAGAGTTCCAATGGGAAGGTTGGGAGGTGTGTAATGGGTGTGCTTTGGGTGGTCACTGTCGATAGAGGAGGTGTTGTCATTCAGCTAAACAAAGGTACTATCATGTGGTTACACTTACACTATCACCACCAACAGCAATCTTGCTGTAAACCAGGGGTGTCCAACCTGCGGCCCAAGGGCCGCATGCGGCCCCATGAAGTATTTTGTGCGGCCCTGGTTGAGGGTGATGCAGTGTTTTCCTCTGCTGCCCCCGGGTGTTTACCGTCTTGCTGGCTCCCTCCTTTGTCTTGCTGCAACGTTTGCGCGGCCCCAGAAATATTTTTTTCGGTCAATGCGGCTCAGGGAAGCCAAAAGGTTGGACACCCCTGCTGTAAACCAACTGCTCACACATTGGTAATCTAACCGAGTGATTAAATAATTCAAAAAAATTATTTGAAAAACACATTCCATTTGATCTGGCTGTATGTAATCTATAGATCCAACACTGTAATAATTAAAAGATTTCACAGAGGTTTTTTGGCCGATATTACCCTCCAACACTGGGGTTTTTGAGGTCATTATCCTCTGCTGTTATTATATCACCTTATAGTGCAAGAGTGAGATGATCCTATTGGTTTTCTCTACGACTCTAGAACGCACAGACTTGCTTTGGCACCGAGCGTTAGTCCCCCATATTCACCCCTAAGTCCAGCACACTTGGCATATCATATCTGAAGTTTTTGTAACTCTTCCAAAAAATACTCTGATGTCTGGTCACTGAAATACTGCTCTGCTGCTGCAATCATCTCCAAATCACTTGAAAAGGGTTGCCATTTCAAACTCTTTTTAAGGTTTGGAAACAGAAAATAATCAGATGGAGCAAGATGTTATATGCACTGAAGCCCCCAACATCCATTGTTTTGCCAATCTTGTGAGCAGGTGTATTATCTTGCAAAAGGAAAACTCCTTTCTGCAGCATCCCTCTCCTTTTTTTCTTTCAATGCCTCCTTTAATCAGCACAGCAAATTACAGTAGTATCCTGCATGAACTGTTTGGCCCCTTGGAAGATAGTCAGCCATGAAACAAAACAATTGGCAATCTGGAGGTAATATCGGGTATATTCAAGGTTCTCTCAGAAACAGTGCCCAAACCACGCTGCTTCAGGGGCATTTGATTGCAACAATAAAACAAAATGTGTGCAAATTCAATCACTTTCATTAAAAATACAATCAGGATTTAATAAAAACATCTGAATAAAAACATCTTTTACAAACTTTGATATGTTTTTTCATATGGTCTGTTTTATTCAGATGCTTTTATTAAATTCTGATTGTATTTTTAATGAAAGTGATTGAATTTGCACTCATATTTTGTTTTATTGTTGCAATTAAATGCCCCTAAAGTAGCCTTTTTATGATAAAACACACTGGGTACTGTTGCTGGGAGCACCTTGAATAAATCTGATATTATTTCCAGATTGTCTGCCAATTGTTTTGTTCCACATTTTCTTAGGTGTATTGCTTGCCTTATTGCTTTCTCCTGATCTCAAAACACTGTGGCCATGACCTTTCCTGATGACCTTTGGGTCTTGAATTTCCTTGGCCTTGGAATATCTTAGTGCCGCCATTGCATGGATTGTTTTTTTTTTTTTTTTCTTAGGATCATAGTGGTGTAATCATGTTTCATCAACAGTAACTAGTGACTCCAAAGAGTTGGCACTAGTTTGCTGAAAATGCTACAAAATCAAAGTGGAAGTGTCCATTCAATGTTGTTTTTCATCAGCATTGTTGTCTGACAGCTTCTGCATATCCAGCTGCTCATGGATTATACACCCAACATGTTCCCTGGATATCTGTAGTGTCTCAGCAATTGTTTTTGCTGATATTCATCAATCTGCCAAAATCAGGACATGGACATGGTCAATAATTTCAGGAGTTGACACCGTTTGAGGACTCCCAGACCTTGCTTCATCTTCGGTCTCAACATCTCCATGCTGAAAGTTTGCACACCACTTATTCATTGTAGAGTAAGATGTTCATTTGTTACTCAATGTTTGCATCATACATTCATGGATTTACTTTGGATGTACTTCTGCTGGAATAGGAACTTCATGACAGCTTGGAGTTGTAGAAAGATTTACGGTCCACTAATCAGTTACATAAACAAATACATGCCTGTTAGTTTCTAGGTAAGACCATAATATCTCATCCAGGTTCAGCTTTCTTGCCTATTTACACGACCAAACCAAGGCTAATAAGAAATACTTTTATTATGAAAATAGAAAAATATAATTCACAAGCCAGCAGCAATATCTAAATATTGTTCACAAAATATCTGAATACATGTATAACTCAGTACATAATTATCACAACACACTTGCTAGATAACTAAGTAAAACTAATTCTTACACACACTAAACAATTCCTTATAATAATAATCCCTGATTAGCAGCAATCTATTACAGTTATCACCAAAAGTAGCTTTACAAGCCTTATCCTATATCACAATCGGATGCACTTATCTAACCCCAGTTGATAAGATAATAAGTTCCTTATCTCACCATCCAATTAGGCCTTGGCACAAAATTAGGTGAAATGGAAGACGTCTCCTCAGCTTAGCAGATATAGAAATCCTTTGATTACAGGAACAAGAGTTTATCAGCCACTGGTGCAGCTATAATTTAGGTTGACAGCAAAGGTTTCCTTGATGTGATGGAATTCAGATCTGTTTAAAGTCCGATTCACTCTCTCAGACAGAGAGTCACATGAGGTAACTGTTTAAGTCTTAATTATTATAAAAGAGGTGCGTGCAGAATACCTGTGATGAGATATGAGTTCACTCACAACTTAACAAGACTAAATTATAAATTAGCATCTTTTCACTTGGATCTCGTCAGATGACTTCCTCGGACCAATCCAGAAAACAGAACTTAGATGAATACCCTTTCTGTGTAAAGTCTCATACAGGCTAGGAGACACAGGCTACTTTTGCTAGATAAGCACAGCAATGGAGTATGCCTTCCCCAAGATTCACACAGTCTGAGCATGAAGGCATAGATGGATGTCCTTGACTAGAATACCATTCTGGTACATACCCAGAATGCATCAGGCAGAAACAGCAAAGATGTGTTTTTCTTTCTCTTCTTGCAAGGTTCATGCTGGAAAGATTTCTTGCAGACAATGGTTCAGGCTTAAATGATGGCTCAGGCTTGATGATGTCATAGAGGCCTAACCTTCAGGTGCAAATAAGGAAACACCCCTACAGAGCTCTACACTTGAAAATTCCACACTTTTCATTGACATGGTTCAATCAATGATCTGAAATAATGTCAAAACACAGCATTATGATTCTGCAAATTGGCACTTTGCAAAATAAAATAGCATTCTTTTCAGCTAGGTGGCAAAGTAATGTTCAGAATTTAGGAAGCTGGATGGGCTGAGAACTTTTCAGCACCCCCCCCCCCACCCCATAGTGGGGCAAAGTGGATTGTTTCATGCCTGTCCTCTCCCTGTCCCTAGGAATGCCTCTCGATAATGCAGATAATATTGTCTTTGTGGTAGAATAATGTGGGTAAATTTGATCACATTGATTTGTAGGTAATATTAATGGCCTCCCTTTCTATAAGTAAAACATTGTTTTACCTGAAAAAATGTCTTTGGTTATTGCCCTCTCCAGCTCCAAAATGGGTTCTGGGAATTCTATACCACTGATTTTTATTTATGCTTCCATAAAATTGTGTCAACTGTTATAGGATACTTTACAATAATATCTATTTTATTGATTTTCATAAATTTTTCCCCTGCATTTGGTAAAAAATATCTTAAACCCCTTAAGCCGGCGAGCGGGCCGGCGAGGCAAATGCTCCGATGCTCATAGGAATTCTATGAGTGTCGGAGCATTTACCTCGTCAGCCCACGGTAGAAACCTCTACTGCCGCTTTATAAAAGCCTGCGTTAGAAAACAATGAATAATGGAATTTTAAATAAGGACACATCACAATAAATACTTGCTTTATGTTTCATCTGTACCCTCGCACAGTATTATTATAGACCTTTAGTGCACGCAGTCTTGATTGTTGGAGCAATAAATTCTCCATCTTAGAAAAAAAGAAAGAAATGCAAGCCAATACAGGACATCTGTTCTTTCACTGCAAGCTTATTATACTGTGTGCAACATGATAGACACTGTGAGAGTATTTACGGCACCTTTTATCCAACATACAAAGAAAGAACTTCTCTGTAATTTTATGAAAACATTTATTGAAAAATTTGTGTTTGCTTTTAGCTCTTTGGTAAGAGATAGGAAGAAAAAAAAATAATCAAGGACAAGCATCAAATAAATACATGATACAGGATGGTATTTTGTAGATAAACCAAAGGTGGGTTGACTTTTCTACAAAGGAGTCTTTAATAATAAAGGCGCATTTTGCCATATCTTCGCGTTTCTTATGATAGCAAAGAATCAAACCCTAACTAGAACTGAGCAAAACCTACCTTTCCACTACTGACAGTTAATGATTAAATCAAACATTATGTTCAACAATAGAACATGTGCATCAACTTTTTTTTTTTTTTCAAATTGCATTTCCTTCCTGTTAGGTCCATTAGTGTAAACCAGACTGCCTTTAGAAAACCCCTTATTGCTGCCGTCTTTCAGTACAGTTCCTGAAATGGATAATGTGATACATATTATAGGCAATTACACAGAGCTCCCTTGTGAGAGAGCTTTAGAGTTTCAGAATGAAACAGCTGGAAATATTGGCATTATGAAATTATAGGAAAAAGAGAAATGGCAAGAAATGTAGGTACAGTATTGTATATATAGTTGTAAGAGCAGTTTGGAATTGGGTATGGGTGTGTGCATATCTATATCTACAGTATATATAGGTACAGTATATAGATATGGATAATATAAAATTTTTCCTTCTGATGTTCAAAGCGATTTAAGTGAGCAGGAGCTTTCCCAGCTTGGTTAAATTGCGTACTGTCACCTAAGTGATGATATTCAGTGACTATTAACCGGACAGAGCTGAGGAATATCATCACAGCAAACAGCAAAAGGAAAAAACCCAACACAATCTGCAGTAAATAGAACACGAACCAAAACAAAGAAAACTGCAGACAGATGTACAAAGATGCAGGCTAAATGTATTAAACCAAAAACATGAATGCAGTTAATGTTACCACTTTGAACCAAACCACAGACCACCCAACAAAAGAGTGGGCAGGTATGGGCAGAAGAGGGGGCAGTGTTGGGGAGGAGCTAGGCTTATACACGTCTTATCAAATCTTTCGAAAACAATTGAAGACTTTGCTATTTGATGCCCTTTAGAGTGTTATTTTATTGTTTATTAAAATTTTTGTTAGATTTTTTTTTTCTTTTTTAATCTAATTTTTGTAAACTGTGTCAAACTATTTTTTAGGGATGATACGGTATATATAGTAAGTTGAAAGATTAGATGGAGGTGCTAGCAATATTCATAGCTAAGTGGGTAAATTTAGGACAACTCAAAAGCTTGCCTAAACTCACCTGCTATATGGACCATTAAACTGAATCAGCCAGAACCCACATAAAAAAAAGGTTAGTATTTCCTTTTGATCCCCTCTCTGATGAGATCCATAGGCCCTGTCCCAACCTCCCCAATGTCATAATCCAGTCAGGTTTTCAGGATTTCCCCAATAAATGTGTACGAGATCTAGTTATGTGCAATGGAGGTAGAGCATGCAAATAAATCTAATGCATATTCATTAGGGAAATCCTGAAAACCCAAATAGATGGAGGACCAAGGTTGTGTGTTTCCCCCTCCCCACCCCCGTCTTAGAAGCTATTCTGCAAATTCCCACTTAATTTGCATAGTGAACATGTATTTTCCGACTGGAAACAGGCAGGACTCTCACTTACATGCATATAACTTGCAGAAGACAATGGGCTCTTTTTATCAAGCAATGGTCTAGTCTTTTACACTGGGCCAGAGAAGTAAATGCTCTGATTCTCATAGAAAAAGATTGAGCGTCAGGGCATTTACCTTGCAGGCCTGTGGTAAAAGGCTCTACCGCTGCTTGATGAAAGGAGCCCTATGTAATGTAGAACCCTACCACGTTTAGCCACCTCAGTTGCATCAGCTTTAAGTAGGTGTTTTAATGTTAAGTGTGCTGATACAGGGTTCCTATTGTATTTTATAATGAAATCTGATGCCCAGCTTTTCTTATAGAATGGGATCCTACTGTGTGGTCTTAGGATACTTATATGGAAATACCCAGTTATAGAATTGCCTCCTATGAGTTCATTCCCCCCTCCCCCCCCAATTCAATTTTTGGAGTCTGGAATTTCAACATTAAGGAACAGGGTTAATTTTCAAAGGGATTGGATTCCAAAATTTAAGAGTTAAACTCCTAAATTGGCCTTATTAAATATTAGTTAGCGCTGAGTTCCTAAATCTGTGCTCAGAATGTCACTAAACCCTAAAATCTATGAACCTAAAAAGTGGGTGGCAAATGAAGTTTATTTAAGGGTGGGAAATAAAGGCCCTCTTTTACTAAGCCACAGTAGAGGTTTCTATCGCATCCTGGAGCACTAAATGCTCTGATGCTCATAGGAATTCTATGAGTGTTGGAGCAGTGTCAGAGCAGAGAGTGCCCTGGGCTACAGTAGAAACCACTACTGTGGCTTATTAAGAAAGGGGGGGGAGGGGGAATTTAGCACTTGCCTCAAATTTTTGGTACCAGACAATGAAATTAGATTCATCTATGCCAAACTGTGTTACGCAGCTAGCATGGATTTTTACTGTGCATTAACTGCAGGTATCAATCTGCATTAATTGCTAATACACTTTAAAACGGCCAATGCAGCAAAAAACCTATATTAGCCACTTAACCAAGGTAGGGACAGTGCATGGATGCTGCAGGAGTGATGTAGAGGAGTGGCCTGCTGTGACAGCTAGTACACAGGTTAGTGCTACATGTTAGCTGTCACAACCCTCCTATCCATACTCATGAAGCCCCACCCCTTTCACAAACCCCTCCCCTTCATACCAACTTGACCCTTCTAACGTCAGATTCCTGGGTACCGCTGAGACTTAAAAACCCACAAACAATACCCAATATCTAAAAAGCCCATGCGGTGTTTAACAATTTCAGCTGAAATCTGTGGACTCACAAAAAAAGGGGAGAAAACAGGCGAAAAACATCAGAATCCTGGCAATTCCAAGTGAGATTTGGGGAGCACCAGAGTAATATCATGCACAACAGAATTGAAGAGACACTAGTTCAGCATTGTTTATCTACAAATCATGAGGTATCTTCACTCTGTTGCACAGTCTTAGACCATATACCAGGGAGCTGGTCTGGTGGTGATAATAAAATTGCTGTGTTACAGCATGAACGTGAATGGAAATAATTGGGCTCTGAAGAACCTTTTGGATTAAATTCAAAGCTAGAATGGCATCAGTTCTTTTTGAACAGAAGACCCGTTTTGAAATATTGGATTTGAATGTCAATTTAACAACTTGACAGCTGATATAAGTTTTTGCTAGAGTGCTTTAATTTTCAACATGTCCCTGATTGGTCATACTGGCACAAGTGTCTGATGACATCACCCGCCAATATAAATAGTGACTTTGATTAAGCATCGACCATCCACAGTATGCGATGCTAGTGAGCACTGGAGAAAAGTGCTAACACTTTAGAGTAAGAAATGTTCTTGTAGAAGATTAATTTTTTTTGCATGACATTGATCTTGGTTTTTGGTGGGACCGTGAAAGATAAGTTGTAGTTTGAAAGTTATAAACAACTGAGAATTGAACTGTGTAGTTTGAAAGCAATAAATAATTGAGAATAGTATACCGATAAAGTTAACTAACCTATCTAATCTGTAAGTAAAAATATATTACTACAATTACTACAAAAAGAGTTCTGTAGTTTTCCCCCTGTTTTTGTGAGTATACAGATTTCAGCTTTATTTGTTACGCTCTATATGGACTTTCTAGATATTGGATAGTGTTTGTGTTTTTTGAATATTTTTCACTGTCTTATTTGCTTACAATCTAGCCAGGGGTAATCACTAATGGCCAAGAGGTACTGAATAGGAACATTCCCCTTCTTTCCTCCCATCTGTGTCTGGGTGCAAAATTGTATCAATGGTGGTAAATTGAGTCAGAATTTGATTGACTGACAGACAACAGAGGGTGATGATAAATAGAATTCATTTGAAAGAAAGACAGTTGAGTACTACAAATAGGCAGCTAGAAAACTTTCATTTTGTATAATTTTCCGTGTCATTCAGAGGCATGCTATTCTTTTTTCTATGGTTCTCCTCCCTTTTGTTGTCATGGGCGATGATACAGACAGGCTCATAAGCTGGATATTCAGTGTCAGATAGCCAGCTATTCCCTGCTGAATATCAGTGAATAGCCAGCTATGTGCTATTTAGACGACCAGAAGCTATTCCTGGCTGTCTAATAGTGCTGAATATGGGACCCAAAATGAATATTTTCAGAGCACCCTTTCTGCATCCCCTTCTCCCTCCACTAAGAGCAGGCGACCTTTTCCTACTCCCGGTATGCTCTTTGGGACAATCTGAATCCCTTGTGGTATAGCAGGAGTCTGTTGGGTGGGAGTGATACCTACCTCACTCCTGCCCATGGCAGCAGCCACATCCAATATTATAGCCATGACCTTTCACCATAGTCGCAAGTTGCTACCATGAGATTATGGTTATATGGTAGAATGATTACCTTGGAATACATGGAAGGAATAGAATTACTTTGGATTTGGGGAAAAACCCCCACAAACCTTTCAGCTCATTTATCCTAGGACAGGGTATGCACTGGCAACATGATTGCAAATTCAAAAAGACCTTTATGCACCATTACATGTCCTTGGCAGTTACTTTCCTACAGGGCTATGGCAGAACTTAATGTTTTCATTGACTTTACAAGCTTTGAACATCTGAATGCAAGCTGAATGTTTGAACAAAGGATTTGGTCTTATGGCCATTATGTCTTTTCTTTCTTGCCTAGTGAGCTGTCCCACACATGTGCTAAATTTACCATAAAGCGAAACCTCTGGCACACCAATGCACATGCAGGAAATCCTTATATCTTTTCTGAAGTATATTTTATTGTGAAAACATAATAAATATATTCACATTTAACAGTTCTTTCTCAGAGGTTTGTTCCCCTGGGCTCAGACTTCTTCGTTTTAGAATGTTGCTCTAGTAGATAAGGATAAGAAATTTGAAGGCAGGAGAAAAGTCCATCAGAATGGAAGGTTTCAGAGCTGGGTTGCTGCATGTGTTCGGATAGCTCAAAAAAGAGAGGTGTTAAGTAGAGCCATGTGGCTTGCTGAAGGACTGAGAGCCTCTCCAAAGAGTTCCCACAAGGACAAGGGAAGGGCAGAGTCATAGGTCAATAGGAACATAACTTGGTACCAGGTAGCCCAGGAGGTAAAGGTGGGCCAGAAGTGAAACAAGTTTAGATGAAAAAGGGGGGAGGGGGAAGGTGGTCTTAGGAGAAAGACCACTGGCAGAGAAGCTTATACAGGTAAGCAGGAGTGATTGCAGTATGTGTAAGACTACATTGCCCACAATGCCTAGCCCACATGTCCTAGCAAGAAGTACAGAAATAAGGTTCTGTGAAATTACTGAATTACATAAAGCATATCTTGGATCCCTGAGACAAACCAGGATAAGGCTGCCAGGGGCATAACAATGACATAATCCAGAGCTGCAAATAAACCACAGGGCTCATTACTGGGATTCATGGGCCAGAAAAGGAATTTTGACATTACATGATGTAATGTGGAATGGTCATGTGTCTACATTTGCTGATTTGCAGCTTCAGTATAATTTTCCTTTCTTGTATTGCTTCAAGTGGTTATAATTAAGACATGTGATATTGACCTAGAATGCCACAGTGTATACTTTGAAAGTTAGCCTGACCAATGAAGGAGCTGTGTTCTTTATTATTTGCCACTAATCATGAGGCCTCAAGATGGTACACTGTGCTCCAACAATATACTGCTTCTACTGTTATCCATGAACTGTATAGTATTTGCCATGCAGAAGTAGATGCTAAAATTCCTCAGGCTGATTAGAAACTCTTATTTTAGGTTCTCATCTTTATTAAAATCTCTTAGCTCAATAGTAAGCTACATCAGTGAATGTTCTTTGCAAATGCTGTCCTAAAATTGAAAAAAAGCACCCAATAAGTAAAAAGAGCAGCACTTAAAGTTCTACCTTCTCCAAACAAAATATTTCATAAAAAGAATTTAGAGAACGATTAACCCCCTCTTATGCAAAGCCATTCTATGGCTAATGCACAACAAAAGCCCCAAAGCCCTTTAAATCTCTATGGGCTTCAGGACAGTTTCTACAGTGGCAGCCACTAGTGCAGCTTTATAAAAAAAAAAAAAGGGGGGGGAGGGAGGGATAAATGTGGAGGAAAAAGCTTACATGGACACCATTTTAGCTTTATAGTGCTCCCTTGCTGAAACTCTGCTAAATGTTCCACATTAAAATCCTTGAAGCAACAAAACACTGGCCAGTGTCAGGAAGAACCTATGGGAGTTATTAAAAAGTTCCTTGTATTAAATATAAATATGTGCAAACCATTATAGAGACTATACTCATTGATAAAGACCTTATAGAATTTGATTCAGAGCTGAAAAATTACAAGGGGCCTCTGAAAAGTTCTCAGCCCAGCCAAGAAGAGAATGATGTGGAACCATGAAACTTATGAGTTATTCCACACTTTTCTTGACACTTTTCATTTCATTTCATTTCATATTATTGAAATGAAAAGTGTCAAGAAAAGTGTGGTTGCATGGTGCAGCATCTGTCTATCGTCATTCCCAGAAGTTTTAGAGTGGGTTGAATGGAGTATGTGATTGAATTTATTACTAGGTTTGTTATGGTAGGGATTTTATTTTTTTCAAGAAGTATGAATTTTGTTTTGTCTGGGTTCAGTTTTAGTTTGTGGTCTTTCATCCATGTTGCTACTGTTTCTAGAGTGCTGTGTAATGTGTCTGTCATGGTGGACATTGGCTGATAAAAGGAAGGAGAATTGTGATGTCATCTGCATAGCAATAGGAGGTTAAGCCTATTTTGGCTAGGCAGGTGCCGAGGGATGCAATGTAGAGATTGAAGAATGTTGGGGATAATGGCTATCCGTGGGGTTCGCCACAGGGGTTGGACCATGGTTTTGATTTTTCTTTGTATTTCTTTACTCTGTAGGTCCTGGATTGTAGGAATCCTTGAAACCATGTGTGTACTTTGCCTGTGATTCCTATTGTATTTAGTATTTATAGCAGGATGTCATGGTCTGCCAGGTCAAATGCTGCGGTGAGATCTAGTTGAATAAACAGCATTTTTTTGCCTGTGCTGAGGTGTTGTTTAGCTGTGTCCAGAAGGGAGCCTAGTAGTGTCTCAGTGCTGAAGTTGGTTCTGAATCCAGACAGTGTAGGGTGGAGCAAATTGTGGTTTTCTAGGTAGTTGATGAGGAGTTTAGCTACGAGGCCTTCCATTAGTTTGACATATAGTGAAATTGAGGCTATGGGTCTGTAGTTGGATGGTTCATCTGTTGCTCTTTTAAGATCGGAGTGACAATGATTTTGGAGAGGTCTTGTGGGAAAAAGCCATCTGTGAGCATGGTTTGTATCCATTGCATGAGGAGAGTGTGGAATTTTAGGCTGGAGGTTTTTAATAGACATGGAGGGCATTGGTTGAGGTCGCAAGCTGCATGGTTGTATTTTTTATAGAGTTTGTTAAAGTCGGACCATTGTATTGTGGAGAAGTGGGACCAGGTTCTATCTGCTGCAGCTAATTATTTTTCTGTGCGGAGCATTGTGATCTCTTCTAGGTGGGCTGGGGTTCCTGCAAAGTTTGTCCTGGCAGTTGTAATTTTGTTTTTAAAGTATTCAGCTAAAAGGGTGGTTGGCTGAAGGAGGAGGGTTGTCGTTTTTGGCTAGGTAGGGTTTGGTGTCTGAGTTCTTTTAGTAATTGGAATAGTTTTTTTGTGTCTTGGGCTTCTATGCCTATTTGGTTTGTGTAGTATGTCTTTCTTTTAGTTTTAGTTTGTATTGTTGGTTTAGTTTTTTCCATGCTGCTCATGTGTGTTTTTGGTTATAACATCTAATCTAATCTAATCTAATCTAATCTTCGGTTTATATAACGGGTCATCTCCCAAAAGAGCTCAACTCGGTTTACAAGTAATTTAGATCAGGATATATAATAAAATATAAAAAAATATAAACTTAAGAGAACTAGAACGATAAAATATACTATTGATATGACACTTCAAATAGATGAGCCTCTGAAGTATTGCATAAACAGCCAAGTTTTTAGATCTTTTCAAAACTGTTGTAGCTGACCTATCAATCTTACAGAGTCAGGAAGTTTATTCCAAATTTCTACCAGCTTGAATGCCATAGATTTACTAAACTTCCCAATGTATATGAGTCCTCTCGAGGAGGGAAATGATAATTTATAAATCTGTGTGCTCCTTGAATAACAAGTTCTAGTGGTATTCCAATACAAGGGAACTAGAGAGTCAAATATTCCGTAAAGGAATTTAAAAACAAGGTTTGCACACTTAAACTGTATCCTAAAATGAACTGGAAGCCAGTGAAGCCTTCTCAACAAAGGGGAGACATGGTCATACTTTCTCTTTCCAAAAATAAGCTTAGCTGCCGTGTTCTGTATCAACTGTAGCCGATCTAGACTACCCTAGTAAACAGAATTACAGTAATCCAGTTGAGCAAGCACAGTAGACTGTACCAACACTGCATAATGTTCTTGATGAAATAATGATCTAACTTTCCTCAGCATACGTAAACTAAAGAAACACTTCTTTGCCAGAGAGTTTATCTGATCATGAAATATAAATGATGAGTCCAAAATGATGCCCAGGATTCTGGAGGAAAAATCTATATGTAATGAAATACCTGTTTTCAATGTAACATCGGCAGGGAGATTTTCTAATCTAGGCACAATCCAAAGCAGTTTAGTTTTTGATGCATTCAATGTCATTTGAATGGACATTGCCCATGCCTGCAGTTTGGAAATACAACAATCTATGCCCAAGGCCAAGTCACTAAGATCAGGACTGATCATCAATAAAATGAAAATATCATCTGCATAAGTAAATATAGGGCTCCTTTTACTAAGCTGCGCTAGCGGTTTTAGCGCACACGCTAGACGCTAACGCCTCCATTGAGCTGGCGTTAGTTTTTGACACGTAGCATGGGGTTAGTGCGTGGGGCAATGTAGCACGCACTAAAAACGCTAGTGCTCCTTAGTAAAAGGAGCCCATAGTCTCTGCAGAAGTAAGACAAAAAATGTTCAATGAGGTCATGTAGATGTTAAACAAAATTAGTGACAAAGGGGAACCCTTCGGTACCCCACAACTAGGTTTCCATGCAGATGAAACCTCACCCTCTAGGTTTACCTCATAGGATCGTTGCGAGAGGAATTTGCTAAACCAATCCAAAACCACATGTTTTAAACCTATATCGGTTAACATACGAATCAAGATGTCATGGTGGACCATATCAAATGCAGCTGACAAATCAAATTGTACCAGCACCGCACATCATATAAACAGAGAAACTTTTCTAAAAATCTTAGCTATCAGTTTGTGGACCACTTCCTAAAATTTGAAGCAAAGAAGGTAATCTCATATTTGAAGGACTTTTCACATCTGTTATGGATTGACAAATTTGTCCTCTAAAAATAGAAGTCCCCTAAAAATTTACAAAAATTGAGATATTTACCACCTTTTTCTATTTTTAGGGGACTCGCTCTTGAGAAAGCCTCTTGGTGAAACATGTCGAGTTGACAGGCCCCGCCCGACATTCATTGATTCATGCTGAAAGCACATTAAATAACTGCCGAAGCTAATTACAAAGTTTTAATATAATTTATAGATAGTTGAATTATTACAAAGTTTTGGAAGATGTTTTTACAAGATGAATTACACATATGAATTGCACAGAGCACTTTATAAGAAAGATAGTATTTAAGTCTGATGAAGAAATACAAGCTAAAAACAAGCCTAAGAATAGTTTGGCTGGTGGATGGCAAGTTCTGAAGACTTATACACACAAAAAAATATATATACAAGAAAAATCTTATATAAAAATTATTATTATGCTGTCCTTTGGCCTAGAAAATGTACAGCACTGCATATACCTTGCAGCACTATATAAGTAATACATAGTAGTAGTAGTAGTGGTGGTATATTCACTCACTCTTCTTCCAGTTCTCTTGTATAACAAAGCTGACCTTAGGACCTTAAGGGCTCCTTTAATCAAGGTGCGGAAGGGGTTTAACGCACAGAATACCGCGCGTTAAACCGCCTGCTGTGCTAGTCGCTAACGCCTCCATTGACGAGGCGTTAGTTTTTTGGCTTGCCGCGGGGGTTAGCGCGTGATGAAATGTCCGACGCGCTAACCCTCGTAGCGCACCTTGATAAAAGGAGCCCTAAATCTCAGGTATACGAGGGGATGCTGAAACGTTCTCAGCTCAACCAAGAAGAGAATGATGCGGATATGGTTCAATCAATGATCTGAAATAATGTCAAAACATAGAATGTCATTTCTGCAAATTGGCACTTAACAAAATACTGTAAGATAACACTCTTTTCAGCTACAGTGGCAAAATAATGTTCATAATTTAGGAAGTTGGTTAGTTGGATTGAGAACTGTTCAGCACCTCCTTGTATACCTGAGACTTAGGGCTCCTTTTTCTAAGGTGCACTAACGTTTTTAGCGCGCACTGCATTGCCACGCACGCTAACCCCGCGCTACGCGCCAAGAACTAACGCCAGGTCAATGCAGCTTAGTAATAGGAGCCCTTAGTAAAATGGAAGATATTCAGTCTGGTTTTAAAGACTTCCTGAGAGAATATTTGAATTCCGCAACAGAGTTCTAATTAAATGCTTCTTTAATTATAAATATTCAAGCACTTCAGCTGTTATAGGTTGTTTAAGTTTTAACAACTGTTTTAACCTTCAGCTTGTACTCTTCAGGTTCTTAGGCAAATAGTAAAACTGCTGATTTAATAACCACTGCTGACCTCTTTTTTAAAATTTAAAGTCAAAAGCCTTTTTGCTGTGGATTTTTAAAGAGAAAAATTCAAATTTAGGGGGTCCTTTTACTAAGCTGCAATAAGTACTAAAGTGTGCTCATCACAGCAAAACAATGTATTACTATAGGGCACACACAGGTGACATAGTAGTTTTTGTATATGCAGAGGAGATGTGATCTATGCTAATTGATTACACTATGTAACATGATTTTTGTTCCTGGGCAGTAAGTATAATTTCTAATTGCTCATGCCTAAAAAAGTATAAAAAATGCCTGTTATTTCCATAAAACTTTGTTTTTGTGACTAGAATAGTCAAGTTTTGCAATTTGCCTAGTTAAAACATGAAAATGCTAAATTTTAATCTTTTCAGTCTTATTAAGACACTAGTGTTTAAACCCGTTACATTAACGGGTGCTAGAAAGCAGCCCACTTTCCCTCTCCCCCTCCAGTTCCTCCCTAACTGTCTCTCCGTGGCCCCCCTTCTGTCTTCCCCCCCCTAAGCAAAATGATCTGCCTCCCAGCACACCCCTCCCCCCGAAGCAGCCCCCTTTCCCTCTACCCCTCCAATTCCTCCCTGACAGTGTCTCCGTGGCCCCCCTTCTGTTTCCCCTCCCAAGCAAAGCTGTCTGCCTCCCAGCACACCCCTCCCCCAAAGCAGACCCCTTTCCCTCTGCCCCTCCAGTTCCTCCCTGACTGTCTCTCCGTGGGTCCCCTTCTGTCTCCCCCCCAAGCAAAGCTGTCTGTCTCCCAGCACACCCCTCCCCCATCAGAGACGCGGCAGAGCAAATCAGGCCAGTAGAGGCCGCGAAGCAGCGTGTTTACAGTGCTGCGGCCGCTGCTGGAGCCAGTAGGTTTGTCGACCGCGAGAAGGGAAGGGGGTGGCGGTGGCGGCGGCGGCCAGGGACAAAAGGAGCCGGCCAGACCGCGAGAAGGGAAAATCGGATGGGAGGGTCAGACCGTGGTGGGAGGCTCAACGGGGATTTGGGTGGGGGGGGTGAAGACGAACTAAAAAGAACCCTAGGCGCGCATGCACACTCCTGCATGGCCATGGACCTACATCTCAGATCAGGGAAAACGGAAGCACGCAGTTGAGTGCGCATGCGCAGCTAGCATTTTATTATATAGGATACAACGAAACATATGAATCACAATTAACATGTATTTATATTGAGGTTATACAAAGATGACCACAAAAGATGTAGAAGTGAGTAGTTTTTTTTAGATTGCAATTATATTGTAAGTCACTTTCATGAATCAGCCCCCAGATATAGTCTCCCATCATGCTCTCATTATATTGTCTTTGATAGTGGAGTTTGAAGTCCAGTATATCCTGGTGAAAGCAACTCATCTTACTCCTCTGAGTACGCTCCCATGTTCTACTTGAATGTCTCAAGATGAGTCTTAAGGTCATGGACTTTGAGATACATACTACAGACCATTTTATTGTAATTACTCACATAGTTTTCAGGCTTGCGATTGCCCAGGAAGCCCTGAACCACTGCGACAAAGCTGTTCCAAACCATCTTTTCTCTCCTTGTTAGCTTATTGGGAAATTCCTTGCACTCCAGGATCTTCTTTATCTGTGGTCTGATGAAGACACCAGCTTTGACCTTTGACTCAGACAGATTAGGGATGTCTTGAAGGTACTTGAAGTCTACTGACTCCTTATCTAGAGCTCTGACAAATTGTTACATTATGCCCTATTTGATATACAATGGTAGCATCAGCACCTTCCAGGGGTACACCAAATGGTTCCCATTTGATGTTGCGTCTCACCATAGAGAACTTGGTCCCACATGGCCTGTCCCACCTTTGGTAGTGTGCCTTTGTGTCCTTGCTATTCCAAAGGCAGAGATAGCAGTTAAACTTAGTAAAACTACATTCTCTTAGGCTTCCACAGCTGGCATCATGATTGTTGCCCAGTCTGTGTAGAAAGAACCAATGTTTCAGCCATCATGCTGTGGCTTTCTTCAGGGTATAATGTAAGGGCTGCGGTGTGTCTTTATATATAGTGGGTTCACAGACCTGATTGAGAACAGGGCAGTCTGTAGGTCAAGAAATTTTGGGATTTTGAATGATGTGGTCAAGTGCCACACCATTTAACCCATTAAAAATCAAGTTGTGTGGAGACAGAGGTTTCTTTGGGAGAATTGCTACCTGAGAACTGTTACCTACTTCAAATTGCTCCGCTGAACTTGCCCCCAGGAGAACTTTGGAGGGAAGCTCTTGCTGCAGTGCTGGCCCAGATGATCTTAGCCATGCCCCCTGAGTGATGTCACTTGGGGGAGGGAGATGAAAAAGGCCAAACCAGTGGGGCATTCCTTTGGGAGGACTTTGGGGGACTATGGTGAGAAAATTTATTGCTTGACTACTGTTTTTCTTTTTGTTTCTTTTTTTCTCTTGGAGCAATAAGACCTTGAAATCTGTAGAACTAAGACGGCGGACGTCTAGTGGCTGTGGTGAGGAAGAATTAGGAGTAAGACCTTCAGGAGACTGAAAGGTGAAGACTCCTATAAGACCCTCTAAAAAGACAGTTAAGAGAGACTTGTGTCAAAAGCCACCCAAGCCTGATGAACAGTGCAAAAAAATTATATCTGTTCCTGTGAGCAGAAATAATAGCTGATAGAAGAGCATTTCATCTTTAACCTAGAAACGGACCATCATCTGCTGACTGTGCTGGAACTTTCTGAGAAAATGTTTGACTTAGGTCACAAGAAGAGAACTGAAACTATACAACCCCAGGTCAGAGTGACTTTTGTTACCAAAGTCATATTAATCACAGGTGCAAATAAGCTGACAGATCTACAATCAAGCCCTGAGGGGAGGAGGGACCGCTCTCAGGAATCATTGTTTTATTTCCTTGGTAAATTCTTCTAGCATATCTTCCATCTTCTTAAAGCATCTACTGTGGTTACCAAACGAGAAACTTAAGTTGAAGAGTTGTGGACTGTGGTGTTTAGCATTTGGAGAGCCTGTCAAATGCTCTCCAAAGTCACCGTCTTAGATCTCAATGGCTGGGAAGATGTTCCAGCCGTAGCTCCCAGCATTGCTCATTTGAATTTCCTGCGGTGTCTGCCTCTTGAAATGGGGTTTCTCCCACGAGAATAGCTTCGTCGGGATTCATCTGCAGAGCCACGAATGGAGGAGGGCAGGGCAGCGGACAAGCCATCGGAGGAGAAAGTAATGTTTCAAAGTCCAGTTCCTCGGCTACTCCACCCACCGAGGAAACAGCAGACTCCCTTCCGATTTCAGCTTGGGACTCAGGGAGAACAGTGAACTCCCGAATGGAGCGTTGCGCTGGGGAAGACGTCCTGGCCATTGAGGGGTCTGCCTGAACACTTCCTTTTTGTTTGGAATGAGGCATAATGGCAATCAAGTAAAAACTTTTTGCTTTTCAGCATTCAGTTGTTAACACTGTTGCCCAATTGCCGCCATCTTGGAACCTACAGGAGCACCTTAAGATTTCAGCGCCTACTAGCACCTAAGACCATTTTAAGTGCCACTAGGTACAATTCTATAAATGATGCCTAACTTATGATTGACACTTGCAATCCTTGATGTCTACATATTAGGCACTGTTTATAGAATCAAGGTCTATGTATCTCTCTCCTTCCCTCTTCCCTGCCCTCCAAGTGTGTCCAACATTTTTCTCCCTTCCTTCCACCACGTGTGTGACGTTTTCTTCTTTTCCTCACCCCCTGCATGGGTTCAGCATCTTTCTGTCTCCCCTTCTCCTATCCCAGTGTCTCTCTCTTACCCTTCAAATTTGCATGCTTTTCACTAGCGGTACGAAAGCTAGAATGCCTCTGACCAGCCCTGTGGCTCTCTCTCTACTCTGACCGGCCCACATATCTATGTCAGAGAAGGCAGGTAGCTTGTACATATTTCACAGATTTTCATTAATAATTCAAACCCAAACATTTATAAGTTTACACATATAAATAAAGTGCATCTCAAGAAGGAAAACATGTTTTCAAAGTACAAAAATTGTTATTGGATATACTTGAATATAAACCTAGATTTTGGGGCCAAAAAATTGGACTCTCATTTAAAATTTGAGTCTTAGTATTAATGATACTACTTATCATTTCTATAGCACTGCTAGATGCATATTTAATATACAGCACTGCATACGAGAGACAATCCCTGCTCAATAGAGCTTACAATCTAATTAAAACAGACAAATAGGACAAATAAGAGGGAATTTCTCAAAGTGGGAAAGATAAAACAGACATGGACCCAAGAGATACCTCTCTCCAGGCCTACTTTAAGCCCTGCTGGTCCAGTCCAGTGGTGATCCAGGACAAGAACAATACTCCTATGCACCTACCCCGTGCAGTCTCACTACTCAAAATGACTGATGCGAGTTCCTGCAGTAACCTCACAAGACTGCCACGACTTCAGTTTATATTCAAGCCAACCTTTTTCACCCTTTATGGGGGGTAGAAAGTTACCTCGGTTTATATTGGGATGAGTTTATATTTGAGTGAAAAAAGGTTATAAGGAATTTCATGACAAGACGATCCATCCGTACCCCTACTTTTTACAGTATCATTTTCCCATCTTCAAATTCATTCCTTTTTTTTAATTTATTTATTTATCAAATTTTTACATGTTATAAATCAAGTATCCACTTGCACAGAAAGTTGAAGAAAAGCAAGAAAATAATACTCAAAGGTAAAATACATAATAATCAAATAAAATAAAATAAATGTTAACTTAAATTCAGCTCAAGTCCTCAACAATAGATCCAAGAAGGATAAGGCGGACATATTAACAAATGCTAACAACTGCTAACAACTATCAATTCAACTATTAGGAAAACAAGATCCCTTGGCTGAGAAAGGATATCATTATTCAAATGCACTTCACTTTGATTTTGATTTTCCTTCATCCAGCCGAGTTCCTGCCAAAAAGGCTGTCAACTGGAATGGTTCAAAGAATACATATTTCTTCATATTCAAATTACACTGGCTAATAAAACAAACCAAAAAACAACCAAAAACCACCCACAAAGAAAAAACAAAATGGTCTAGAGGCCAACTCAACCCAGAAGAATTTTGGTCCCACTACAACCCAACATCCATCCTAGATCCTGACCCTAACTTCATCTCAGACTGGAACAATTTCAGCAATAAGACCCTAAACGACATTGCTCCACTGAAACTTTACAAGAAAAAACACCGCTCCTCAGCTAAATGGTTCGATGCAGATCTTCTTGCCCTCAAACGTGAAGTACGCAAACTGGAAAGAACCTGGTGCAAAACAGGCACAAACACAGATAGACACTCATGGCGAATTAAAGTCACAGAATACAAAAAAATGATTAAAGAAAAACGACACAAGCACTACTCCCAACTTATCAACACCCCATCCCTAAACACTAATAAACTCTTCAGAATAGTTAACTCCTTAATGGACACCGTCCCACATAAAAGCTCCCCCACTGAACTACCACCCTCCCCAACAAGCCTAGCTGACTACTTCGCCAACAAAATTCTCAACTTGAAAAAAACGCTCACAACAACCAGCACTTACCCATATATCCAACCACCCTCTCCAGAAAAGGAGGGCTCACCAGCAGACATGACCTGGTCCCACTTCAATAACCCAGACTGGAACCTATTTCTCAAGCTATACTCAAAATATTCCAAATCCAACTGCCTACTAGATAACTGCCCTCCAACCATCATGAAAACTGCCCCCCTCCCCTTCAAAGCGGAACTCTTCAACTGGATAACCTTGTGCATGACAACCGGCCACTTCCCACTGGAACTTGGACACATCCTCGTATCTCCAATAATTAAAAACCCCAAAGAATCTCCCTCCGTAATCTCCAACTACAGACCCATCGCCAATATTCCCCTCTTCCAAAAAATCATGGAAGGACTGGTCAATCACTACCTCACATCATACCTAGAGAAATTTAACATCCTCCACGAATCCCAATCTGGATTCCGCACCAATTACAGTACGGAAACCGTTCTAGCCTCACTAACCAATCACCTCCTCCAACTATTCTCACTGGGAAACAGCGCACTGCTACTACAGTTTGACCTCAGCAGTGCCTTCGACCTAGTAGACCATGACATTCTGATTAACTGCCTCGACTCCATAGGCATCGCCGGACAAGTACTAACCTGGCTCACAGGCTTCCTAAAAAACCGAACCTACCAAGTCCATAATGACGGAACCTTCTCCCACACATGGAGCAACCCCTGCGGAGTCCCCCAGGGCTCCCCCCTATCCCCGTCACTATTCAATATCTACATGGCATCACTGGGACACATGCTATCGAACCATAACCTGAAATCCTATATATACGCGGATGACATTACAATCATCATACCCATCACCTCACTGTCAAATGAGACAGAACAATTCATCTCAACTGTCCTCACCATGGTAGAAAACTGGACCACTCGCTTCAAACTGAAACTAAACCCAGAAAAAACCAAGTTCTTCCTTGCAAGTCCCAACCACAAACTAACATCCACCACCCTGCATCTTAATGGCATAACATATCCAATCAACTCTACTATAAAAATCCTCGGAGTCATCTTGGACCGATGCCTCACTTTAGAACAACACACTAACACCCAGGTCAAAAAATGTTTTTCCACCCTGTGGAAACTCCGCTCCATCAAACATTACTTTGATTTTCCCACCTTCAGATTGCTGGTCCAATCCCTAATTCTAAACTCCCTGGATTACTGCAATATCATATATCTGGGCTCCTACAAGAAAACCATTAAACGACTACGACTTATTCAGAATACCGCAGTCCGCCTCATCTACGGGCTCAAAAAATCAGACCACATCAGCCCTTTCTACAGGAAACTTCACTGGCTACCGTTCGAAGCAAGGATCATCTTCAAATTCGCCTGCCTCTGCTTCAAAACCCTAACTGGCTCAGCCCCGATATATCTTTCACGCCACTTCACCTTCCCAGGCTCTAACCGTACACGCAATGCACGCCTGTTTGCCTACCCCTCCCCAAAAGGATGCATCCACAAAAGATTCTTCGATAAAACCCTCTCATTCCAAGCTGGCAAATGGAATGACTGCCTGTCCACTCTCATCTCTCTTGCCCCAACGTACCAATCCTTCAGGAAATCTCTAAAAACATACCTCTTTGATAAATTCCTCTAACCCCCGTCCCCCCGACCAAACTAATAATCCCTTGCCTCCCTCCCTACCCTTCCCCTCTCCCCATGCAACAATTATTGGATCTTTTTGTAATTGTCACTGGTTTATGCCATATAATTGTTAACCAATTCTCCGCACCTACATTGTTTAAATCGCTCTGAACTGTTTTTCGATATGCTGTAACCTCGATGTAACTTTGCTATAACTAAGCTGTAACTTCGCTGTAAATGTACAGTCTCTTATCCTGTAAACCGCTCTGAACTGTTTTGTGGTATTGCGGTATAAAAAAATAAAGTTATTATTATTATTATTATTGTATTACGCATTTACAAGGGTGTCGAAGGAAAAAAGTCCCACCAAGAGATGTAATACCTGGCTTCATCAAAAGAAACTCTCGCCTTCTCCTCTGGGTTTCCCGTGCCAAGTCTGGAAACATTAATATTTTTTGTCCAAGAAATTCTTTCATTTTATTTCTAAAGAACAATCTAAGCAACCAATTTTTATATGGAGCAAGAGCCACAGTAAGAAGCAATGTTGCCGGAGATACAAGCTCTCTGTCCGAAAGTTCCAAGATTGCTGAAACATTAAGTGGTTGATTATTCTCCTGTTGTTTAGATGGTGATTTAATAGCTTTCATTGGTAGGTAATATACTTGAGTAAGTGGTGGTAATGTATCCTCTGGAATACCCAAAATCTCCAACATATAACGTTTCAACATATCCCTAGGTGTCACCGAGGCTATCCTAGGAAAGTTAATCAGTCAGAGATTATTATTACGAGAAAAATTTTCCAAAGATTCCAGTTTTCTACGCATATTTGTATTATCTTTTATTATTGCTTCATTAAGATGTTTTGATACTTTTTAACTCCTGTTGTATATTCTCAATAGAATTCTTAGATTCACCAATTTCAACTTTTATGTTTTTTATCTCAGTTTCTTGAAAAGTAATTTTATTTTCCAGCTGCAAAAGCTGGGGCTTGACAGACTTGGCCAGGTCAGCCACTAAATCCCAAATTGAATCCAGTGTTACTTCTCTGGGTTTTTCAATAACATATGAAGAATTAAAAGTTTGAATAATCTCACCCGTTTTCAGCTGTTCCTGGTAATCCTTCTGCTGGCCTGAAGTAGACCCTGATGTTTCAAAGTCCTCGGTATTTCTTGGACTCACCTGAAAACTCAGGGAGTCCATTTCCACGCTCCCCTCTCTGTTCTCCCTGGCCTCCGAGGGTAGATGCCTGCCTTCTCCTGGCAGCTCCTCCACTCGTGGGGAGCTGGTAACCTGAGGAGGTGGGGGAGGTGCCCTAGCGTCGGGGCTCAGCGTTGTCTCTAGCACCAGGGAGATCACCTCATTTCCGCCCCTCTGAGGCGTCTCCAGCGGGGGTGCCGACGCTGCCGGGATATCCTGCATCCGACGCAGGAGTTCTTCTATATTGCCGAACGAGGGGACCGCCGAACGCCGCGAGGCTCCAGCGGCGCTGCGACCTCTCCTCTTCGGCATTCTAAGTAGGTAAAGCTATTCGGGAGAAACTTTTTTTCCAGAAAGTCTCCTCCGGCGTGCTGTTCAGCGTCCGGGACCGTTGGCCATCTTGGATCAGGCTGGCCCAAATTCATTCCAATCCTTTAAACGTCTAAGCATAATGCATGTGGAGAAAAGAACAAGCCAGGATTTCAAAATGAAATGCTAGTGCACCCTTCTGTGGTTCCTGCTATTCCCTTTTCCCACCTAAGAATTGGGACAGCAGTTTCGAAAGGGGTTTTTCCATGGAAAAGCACATTGTTATTCATAGAATCCCTTTGAAAATTGCTCCCTAACTTCCTTGAATGCTAAGCAGCCCATTTACATATTTCTTGCAATACTCCATGTTACATCCAAGTTAATGGTAATGTTAACAAATGCAGGTGTCTGCATAAGATCTAAAGGAGCTTCATAGGCAGACCTTTTTCTGTCTATGGGAATGCTTAGTATATAGGACCCAAAGAAAGCTAATTACCAGTCTCTAGCATTTCTTGCTCCGTCTAAGCATAAACAACATTAAAAAGCTTAAGCAGTTTATATTTTCTTGTTCTGTTCTTCACTGAATTAATTCAACTGCAATGAATTGAGAGAGTTGAGTAGCAGTCTTTAGCCTCATCAAACTGCTAAATGAACCATATGAGCCACATAATCAATTCCTTCTACTTGTATGTATTATAATAAAAATTAAGTCAATTACTGACAAATAGTCAAACATCACTGTTGATCAAATAAGGGAAATAAATGCTTACATGTGTAATATGTAGTAAATTATATGAACCCAGGAGGCGCACCTGATGCACACAGGGCAGCCTACAATAATATAATCAATTCTTCATCCAAGTAAATCAACACAGCATTGTAAATTTACAATCCAACGTATTATTAGAACAAAATACAGAATTTAATTCCAAGTTACTAAAAAATACCAAAGAAAGCAAATTGCTGATGTTACAAAGATATTTAAAACCATCCTTTGTATCCTTAATTATAAATTGTTTGAAATTAATGAGCTCCTAAATTTACTGTGGCTGTCCTCAATTCTATCCGTTTACAGCCTCATTTAAATATTCTCTTTAATATGATTTGAAGAAGCAGCCTAATGGAGCTGTGAGTTGATAGCCAGGAAAGCCAGGGTTTAATTTCCACTTATTAGTCAACGGGTCCTTTTACTAAGGTGTATTAACGGATTTAGTGTGCACTAACAATTAATACCTGCTAAATACTAAGAAGCCTATGGGCTTCTTAGCATTTAGGGGGAAATTCTAAAACTGGCACCCTACCAGCACCTATGTTAATCATAGAACGCTGTCAGAAACAGCAAGGTTGAAGCGCCTACCGTTGCCTAAATAAAAGGCGCTGGAATTGCGTCTATGTAGGCATTTTAGGCTGCCAAACACCGGAAGTAGTGTTAGGCAGCCTAAAGTGCCTATGTAGGAGCGAGTCATGCAAAGGTAGGCACCAGAAAATATAGGCCCGAAAAACCCCAGCCTACATTTCTGGCGACTATCTTTCCCTTAGGTGCAATTCTGAAACCAGCACCGATACATAATCGCTTTTAAGGCGGCTGCTGATATTGCTGCTGGTTACAGAATCCAGCCCTAAGTGTCTGCTAATCATTAGTGCAGGCTAAATCTGCTAATGAACCTCAGTAAAAGGATCCCCAAGTCACTTAACCTTCTGTTGCCTCGGGTACAAAGTTAAGGGCATGTTTACTAACCGGCATTAGGATTTGGAGTTAACATGGATTTTAGTGCGGGTTAACCTCTTTATGAGGGATATGTTTTAAGTAGGTCTTGCACTACTGTAGTCAGTGCAGCAAGAATTAAATGCGGCAACACTTAGAACCTATTTTACAAAGCCATGGTAGTCCTGGCATTACAATACGACAAAACATATTCAATTTGTTGCATTTAACATGCCGAGACTTGCTACTGTGGATTTGTAAATGGGGCCCTTAGTGATGCCTGTGTAGGAAAGCACTAAATGATCCAGTATTAACTGAGCTAGAATGCACTAACAGGATAATGTTTCCATGCATATGCCACACCCATGCCATGCTTTCTTCAACAAAAATTCCTTAATATCCATGCTAACAGGTACATCCCTACAGTAGGATCCGTCTCAGGCAGTTTTCAAGGCCCGTATAAAAGCCCACCTCTTTGAGAATGCATTTGACTTCTAACTCCTCTCACCTTGGGTTCTGCCTCCCCAGTCCTATATGTTATGTCTGTCTGTCCAAGTTAGATTGTAAGCTCCTGCAAGCAGGGACCATCTATAAATGTCAAAATGTACAGCGCTACGTATTGTGACTGGGTAAGACCTGAACTGGAGTAGCCCGAGCCCTGACCTTGGTCATCCAAGCCTCAACCAAGCAGTTCAATGAGGCATGGAGGGTAGAGGGGTGTCTGCATCAAAAGAAAAAGGTGTTTAGTGTGAATTTTAAGATTTTATTCCAAAACATACAAAACAAAAACTCTCATTGGTGGCTAAACAGCCTGTTAGCCCACCATGCTTTATTTACTGCTAAAGTTCAAGAAAATACAAAAATAAAACTTTTCAATTTCAAGTCCTTGAACCTGCAATCTGCTTGCACTACTTGGACAGGTTCCTCACAGTTCTCCCGTGATTATGAAAATTCAGGAGCAGTGATTCTTAACTCTTCTGTTAACCTTAATTACATCAGAAGCAGTAATTTCTGATCCTTCTGGTATTCTTAATTCAATCAGAGGCATTAATTCTTAACTCCTCTGGTATTCTTAGTTTTGTGAGGCAACACCACCTTATCAAAACCAGCATTTTTACTTTCCCCAAACTTTACTCTGTGATCATGCTCTCAAACAAGCATGACTCCTCAGGTTCCATTTCCACATCATTTGCAAACATTTCTTCTAGCATTTCTGTATCAAAATCATTACCTTCAGAAGAATGATTAGAAGTTTCAGTCCTCAGATTTACTCCTTGCTTTCTGTGGGGAATGCTGGTTTCTGTCCTCTGAAACCTGACTAGCACAGGTCTGCTTCTTCCCAAGGATGCAGGTATCCTATAAGCTTGTGGCTCCCTCCCATATTCTAGCGAACACACCTTTTTCCATAACATGGGCTGATTGTCCCTCAAAACACCTGTGGTTCTCTGGTGC
Source organism: Geotrypetes seraphini (assembly GCF_902459505.1). Taxonomy (NCBI): domain Eukaryota; kingdom Metazoa; phylum Chordata; class Amphibia; order Gymnophiona; family Dermophiidae; genus Geotrypetes; species Geotrypetes seraphini. Next base: position 16,775,902 of record NC_047095.1, read on the forward strand.
TTTGCTAATGAGCCTGGATAGCTTCCCTGCTCATTAACCCTGCTCCCAGCAGAGCTGATTGCAGGAGCTAATCCCTTTGTGGGTTTTGCTATCACCTGCCTGGTGCATGCTGGTCCTTGTAGTTCTTTGCTTTTAGCATTCCCTACACTAGAACTAGACAGGTATAATCGAGTCACTTTTGGGTTGCCTTTCACTGGGGATAAATTCTGCAGGGCAATTTCCCTAACCTGCCTGCTTCTAGGGGTAGGTTTAGGGATAGTTTTAGAGCACTGCAGGGTTTCTTCCAACATGACAGGACTCTCCCTGTCACAGTATGCCTTTCAGCACTATATAAGTAATAAGTAAGTAAGTAGTAATATTACTGTAGAATACCTTTAGTAAACATGCCCCATAAATTGCAAGTGCAGAAGTGAAACACATGGCAGCTCATTGACACTGACTCACTGACCCACTCCAGAGTCAGCTTTCTGAAAGAGAGAGGTTTTTAGATAAAATCTAGAGCACATGACAACAAGGAAAGTCTAAAGCACCTAAAGAGGCACAATTCCAGAGACAATTTTTTAGGTGCTGGTAGGCACCTTGAAACTCAGTTAAAAATGCCATTTGAGTGACATTTTTTACTGAGAATCCAATCCTCAGTGCATAAAGTTAGTACAGCCTGTGCTATCCTAACCTTATGTGCTTACTTAGTTGGTTAATGGCTTGAATATCGCCACTGGTTAAGTTGTGGCTTCGCCCACTAGACTGTCCCTAACCTAGCCAGTTAGTGAATGTCTGATTAGCAGAGATATTTAGCAACATTCCCCGGTTAAGTGCCACTTAATATCAGTGGCCAGCCAGCTCAGTGGAGTTCAGCTAGGAAGGAGTCTCTCCTTCCTGGTCAAACCTCTTTGGATATGTACTTCTACTGTATGTTTATAATGGGATCTTTATGTTAGCTCTTCCATCTGCATATGCCAAATTTCTTTTCTTGAGCCTGTCCTATGCTGTTTTGAATGTCCTGCCTATATTCAAAATTGATCTTTTTCCAACATTTGTAATTTATAAGAATAGCCTTACTGGGTCAGACCAATTGTCTTTCAAGTCCAGTAGCCCGTTCTCACGGTGACCAATCCAGGTCACTAGTACCTGGCCAAAACTGAAGGAGTAGCAATATTCCATGCTACCAATCCAGAGTCAGCAGAAGCTTCCCCTATGACTTAATATTAGACTTTGGACTTTTCCTCCAGGAATTTGTCCAAACCTTTCTTAAAACCAGCTACAATACAAGTTTCTGAAGCTATTTGCCTTTTACAGTCCAGAAGGACTAGGGGTAAATCAACCCCATAACACTTAACTAAGAAATAATGCATGTTTGCTGTGTGTTGTGGCTGCTACAAAAGTGTTCCTTTTAATGGAATAAGCAGATTAAATATTTATGAGCACCCTTCATAACGAGTTGGTGTATAAGAATCTTCAAGAAAGTAAATGATGTATGAGTTGGAACAAAATACATTTATTAGAAAAGGACAGAGTATCTGGAAAGTCCACTTTAAATATATTGGATCCACAATCTGACTACTAATGTTTATCATTTTCACTGTCACATAAATCATATCCTAGCATTTGTGAGATCCTCTAACTTATTCATTTGAAAAGCTAGATTTATAAAAGTGGGACGTAGGCAGCCTATGTTGCAACTCCAATAATATTATCACTGTCTTAAAGCACAAAAATAGAATCCATAATCCTTTCCTTTTCCTTCCTGTGTACATCAATAAGTCCAGTAGTTTTATTTTTGATGGTGTGAAAATGACTGTCTCACACAGTACAATTGACTGCATTTGTAAACTGCAATGCATAACAGTCCTTTAACTAAGTGGTAATTTTTTTGTAAGCTCTTCCTGGTAGAAATCCTGAGAGACAAGACAGGACACCTAGACAACATTATAACCTTTATTTACAATTACAATTCAGTTTTTATAATGTAATGTAATTTATTTCTTATATACCGCTACATCCGTTAGGTTCTAAGCGGTTTACAGAAAATATACATTAAGATTAGAAATAAGAAAGGTACTTGAAAAATTCCCTTACTGTCCCGAAGGCTCACAATCTAACTAAAGTACCTGGAGGGTAATAGAGAAGTGAAAAGTAGAGTTAGAGGAAAAATAAAAATAAAATAAACATTTTAACAAGACAGCATTGATCTAAATACTTTGGAAGGTAGAAGAGAGGAGAGAAAGGAATAGAAGCAGAAGGGGGAGCCGTTGAAGAGTAGAATTCTGGAGAAATTTAAATGATAGAAATAGAACAAAACAAAGACAAAAGGCAAAACAATAGATAAGATTAAAGATAAATCATAAGCTGGAAAGTAAAATAAAATAAAACTTTGTCTTCAATCCACGGTTTCAGCGTCAGTGATGAAGTGGAGCAAGTAAGTTTAGGAGGAGCGATTGACGTTTCCAGAAAGGGCTGATGAATTTAAAGTCTTTGAATTCTGAGTTAATGCTCTAACAACTTTATAAAGCAGGGCATTTATAGCATTTTAAACACAAGTCTAGATAAACAAAAGTCTAGGCATAAAGGCCCAGATTCTATAAATGGCTCCTGGATCAGCAGCTGACCACAAAAGCAGTACCAATTGCATGTCAATAATGCACCATATTTTTTGCCAGTGTTTTCTTGGCCTAAATGCATGCGCCTAAGTTAGGGGAACAATGGCGCCTAAGTAAAAAACAGACACCTAACTCCAAAGCACATCCATTGTCCTTCACGTAACCACACCCACTTTTGATAGCTTTTTTGGACAAGGCACCTAACGTTTAGAGAATCATGCCTAGCAAATTAGGCGCCTGTCAACTTATTCCAGTTAACATCAATTATGAGCTGCTAAGTGTCTATTAGCTCCAATTAAGCCTATTAATCAATTAAGTTTGGCATTTAAGGGCAAATTCTATAAGAAGCGCCCAAAAGTTAGGCGCCTATAAGGGCACTGTTCAGCGCGATTCAAGTAAAAATGGGTGCTGTGTAGTGAATCACTCTGAGCGGCAGCTATTTGGGCACCTATTTTGGAGGCGCCCATTAAATAGGCCAGCTCTAGGCACACTTAAAAGGTAGGCACCTAGCTGAGTGCTTAAGAGCAGTGATTTTGTAAGAAGGTGCCTAACACATAGCCACGCCCACGCCTAACATGCATAGCGCCTATTTTCTTAAAGGCAGCCTAAATTTTTAGAAGGGCCTTGTTACAGAATCACTTTTTCTTGATAGGCGCCTATTTTTCAATCAGTGCTGATTAAAAAGATTCATTGGGCTTGGCATTCAATTCAGATAGGCGCCTATCTAGATGGGCGCCTCCGAAATAGGTGCCTAACTTTAGGCGCTGGTTACAGAATTTGGGCCTTAGTTCTAGATGCACTAAACGGTCCAATTGTGTACCAATGGTCACTAAACCATTTTTCCGAATCAATGTTCAAAATAGCTCACCGCATGGTTTTTCGAATGTTCATACATTCTCTGAATCTGGCATGCAAACAACTTCATTACTATTAAAATGAGGTCTTTAATATTCAAATGAGCTATCCAATCAATAGCCTAACATCACAAAGGCGTGCATTGACAGGTAATATGGGCCCCCAAAAAGCGACAGACCTTTCAGTAACTGTTTCACCAACAGGTCTGCCATGTTTTTCATTTTTATATATAGGCACATAAAAAAAATGCCAAACCATGGTGCCCCCCTCCCCCACCTGATGACCTTATACAAAAATAAAGCAGGAGGGATGCCCACTCCCTCATGCTGCTACGAAACCCCCGCTGAACTGATCTCCCACCCACCAGGACCCCCTCCCCTCCCTTTAGAAAAAAATTGGCAAGAGGGATGTGCACTCCCTCCTGCTGCCCGTGAACCCTCCTCAATGAATTGACCCTCCCTGTTAGAACCTGACTTGACCCCACTTCTGCCAGGACTCCCTCTCCTCCCAACCCTTTCCCCACTCCCCATCCTTAGAAAAAATCATCAGGTGGAATGCCAGCTCCCTCCTGCTTCAGCCCCCTGGCTCCCCCCCCCCACACACACCCTGAACCACCCCCTACCTCTGAGTGAAGATGACAGCAGGAGAGATGCCCAGTCCCTCCTGCTCACAGGCCTGCCACTCCAAAATGGAGGGCCTTCTCCTTCCTGGTACATCCTGGGATGCATGGGGATGGGCCTAAGGCCTTAATTGGCTCAGATGCCCCTTGGGAGGAGCCATAGGCATCTAAGCAAATCAGGGCCTCAGGCCCCTCCCTGTGCATCCCAGGATGCACTGAGCATGGGAAGGCTCACCATTTAGGAGTTTCAGGCCCACAGACAGGAGGGATGGGACATCCATCTTGCTGTCATCTTCACTCAGAGGTACGAGGGTGGTTCAGGAGGGTGTTTGTGTAGGGGGCCAGGGGGCTAAGGTAGGATGGAGTGGACATTCCTCCTGCCAATTTTTTTTTATTAAGGATGGGGTGTGGGGAAGGGGTAGGGAGGGGGTAATGGCATGGGGTGTCAGGTTGGGTCCTGATGAGGGGGAAGGTTGGTTCAGTGGGAGGGGGGGCAGGCAGGCCTCTCTATTTTACTTCTGGGGGTTCATCAAGGTGGCATCATCGGGAGTGGGGGGCTCAACTCACCTTTTTTTATGGGGCAGATATTGTGCATGTGTAACACACACACGTCTGTGCCATTAAAAAAGAAAAATGCCCCAAACAACTGAATGGTAGGAGGCTGCTTTTAGGCTTCCCCTGCCATTCAGCTATTTGGGCTTCCCCAAACCAGCTCTGTGCATTTGTGAGAGTGATCAGATGAGATTATGTCTGCCCTCCGCAAAACTTGTTTCCATGGGCAGCCATTTGAACATTGATTGCCATTTAGAAATCAGCCAAAAAACTGGCCCACAGTGACCATCATGGTCGCAATGACTTTTAATGCATCTAGTTCTTGCATTGGCTAGTCATGCCAATGTAGGTACCTAACTTTAGGGTGACTTTATAGAATTAATGCATTCTTATACAAGTTTGCTATAATGGCAATTATTTATTGGATTTATTAACTGTCTTTTAATGAATAGTAAATAGGCACTCTTGAGTATGTTCCTTATCTGTCCCTGTGGGCTCACAATCTAATTGTGGTACCTGGGGCAATGGAGAGTTAAGTGACTTACCTAGAGTCATAAGGAAAAGGCTGGGATTGAACTCATAACCTCAGGGTGCTGAGGCAGCAGCTCTAACCATTAGGCCACTCCTCCCCTGACATAGAATTCATACATGGTGTGCATCATCCTAGTTTCTATAGTAACTTTAGGCTACCTGAAGAGAATTACCTCTTTAGTGTACACTAATTATCCGCTTTAATAATACCCTTAGTGCGCATGCGCACTGTAATCCCCGTGTTCCTGTGCCTCCGTGGTGCCGTGTCCCCGCATGCGCAGTAGGAGCGTGCACATATTTCCCTAGCAATGTTCCTGCCTGAGAGGAAAGATTGCTACGGGAACAAAACCTCGGCAGCCAGTGGGCCTCTCCACCTCTGGCTGCAACTTTAAAGAAAGGCAGTGACAAAATGCAATACCCCATTGCTGCCATACCGGCCTACTGCCTCATTGAGGGGCCCGACCTCGGTAACTGAGGGAACCTGCTGCCAAGACAGGCGAGGAATAGAGAGCATAGTGGCAGCCTCCTCCTCCGTTGCTGACGCCTACACCCACTCTGTCACTGCCAAGGAGCTGTGCGGCCACGGGGCATTTGCTAGGCTGGCTCACTTTGATAATGCGAGTCGGGCCATCCTAGCAAAAGCCCCGAGGCTGCACGGCCTAGTAAATGCTGGACAGGAAGCAGGGAAGGGAGAAGGGGTACTACTGGACAGGGGAAAGCAAGGAAGGGGTGCTGCTGGACAGGGGGGAGGTAAAAGGAAGGGAGAAGAGAAGACAGACTGGGGGTGAGAGACAGAAAAAAAAAAAGACAGACAGACAAATGGGACAGAGAGAGAGAGACATAAATAAAGAAAGACAGACAGGGGACCAGGGAGTGAGACAGAAAGAGGGCAGGAAGAGACAAATAAAGACAAACATACGGAAATAAATAAAAAAAGAGAAAAAAGAAAGAAATGCTTAAGTCTACACATATATTCTAGCACTCGTTAATGTAACGGACTAAACAACTAGTTAACAAATAATATACTAAAACTTGAAAGTGCAGTTGCCATGTAGAAAATAAAAAAAGGATCAACAAACCCACAATAACACTTTTCTGTCTAGGGTTTGAATTATACTCTGCTTCAGGTCAGTGCATTTACAAACAAGTTATATGAACCAAGGCACATTTAAAAAATATTACATCATGCAGTAATTATTATAGAGATTTACTTTAGAAAGCCAACTGGCATCTCTTAACTTGAATTTATATAAATTAATTCTAATGAATTCTAGTATTACATGCATTTTCAATAGATTTGCTAAGATATTATAGTATTCACAGGGAAATATTGTATGTAGCAGATTAATTTAAGCATTAGTTAGACTCGCTGTGTAAAAGCCCATCTCCTAGTTAAGCATAGAGTTGAAACCCGCCTAAGGCTAATGAAAATAAATGGTGTTTAAACTGAGTTTAGAAGAGGGATAAGTTGCAGAGAGTTAAACTATTGAAAATTGCTCTTTAGATGAGATTCATCATATGAAAAGATATTTTCCCAAAGGACTGGAAATGGAAGCATGAAATTTTCAGTAAACTAACAATAGATAATCTTAGCATCTTCTGGTTTTTTTTTTTGCAGAGATGTGTTAAGAAAAGAAAATGGGGAGCTCTTTAGGATGAATGTAAATTGTATACAGATTGCTTGTTTTAATGGAGGAGCACATGGACACAAGGGGCTTAAAAGCTATTGCTTATGTTTAGAAAGTACAGTGGGAATGCTAGCTGTCGCTTATATAATAATAGCACTTTGTTGTGTTTGCACATATACCATAGATGTTAAGAAGCACGGTTTTTAAAATCAAAAGCTTGCGAACTGACATATAAATGACATTTCTAAATGCAAATGTACCTTCTTATCTTTCCTGTTTTGTAAAGTACGAAAAAGATTTTTGAAGACTTGATGGCAACTAATGTCATTCGACTGATGTAAAGGTCATACTGCTGGTTTATATTATGCAAATAATGTCATCATACCAGTGATCCATATGGCATGCCATTGATTTGTAAGTCATGAAAGTATGATTTAGATCGATACTGTTAATCACAAACTTACTTATTCACAATTGAAGGTTTTTATGGTTTTTACCGTATTGCGTTTCCAGTTCAGGCTGGTTATTGTGGTATTAACACTTCTTTCAAACAATATTTTGCTTCTGAATTAGAATTCTGGATGCATCTCAGGTGCTTAACAGTTTCTTAATAGTAGCAAGTGGCAAGAACAATGAAGTTGGAAACAGCTGTGGAAGAGAGGTTAATTCATGGAAAGCCCAACTCTTTTACTTGGTTTGGGATTTTTTTTCTCCTGCTGTGCAGTGCACGTTGGAGTTAAGCATCACACTGTCTGAGCAATTAGTTCTGAAAAAAAAATAGACTTTCTGTTTGTAGTTCAGCTGCAAAATCTTGAGAATTTAACTAGATAAAACCAGCTTCTTTGCCAAACTTTAACAAAATCCAAGATCCTAATTTATGAATCAGTTCAGACTATTTTTCGGTTTGCGCTTAATAGCACTATCTGTATAGTTGGGCATATGTGGGACATGTATGCCAGATATGCATGTGCCAGGAATGGCTAAATCAGCCAATGCAATTGCATAAAGACTGTGTACAAAAATCCTGATTCTATAAATAGTGCATAGGCTAGGCATTACTAGGAGCCTAGATCGGTGGTACATAGCCGATTTCCTTGTGAAACTTAAAATGTTTTAATTGGCTTAATTGGCACCATAATTGAAAATGCCATTAAAAGCCAATTTAAAAACACTTAAAAAGCGATTAATTTAAGTTCCATGTAGAAATCTGCATGGAACCTAGGGCTCCTTTTACTAAGCTACGGTAGCGTTTTTAGCTGAAGATTAGCGTGCACTAACCCTCTGCACTACGTAGAAAAACTAATGCCAGCTCTATGGAGGCATTAGCGTCTAGCGCGTGTGGCATTGTAGCGCGTGCTAAGCGCATGCGAAAACCACTAGTGCAGCTTAGTAAAAGGAGCCCCTAGTGGTACCTACTGTACAGAAAATGTAACTGGGGTTAGAGGCGAAGTTTGGGTTTGGAAAGCATTAGGTGCCAGTATTTTAGGCCAGATAAACCCTGGCCTAATATATCAGCGCCTAAGTTAAAGACATTTACCAGTACCTAACTCGATTTAGGCACTGGTAGGCGCAGTTCTACAAATGTTGCCTAAATTTGATTGACTTGCAGTAGGCACCATTTCCCCTACGCACCAGTGGCATAGTGAGGTTAGGATAGGGTTGTCAGATTTTCCTTTAGGAAAATCCGGACCCCCCTAGCCCCGCCTAGTTCCCCATATCTCTGCCCTAATTCCTCCCCAAGTCTGCCCTAGCCCCGCCCCCGCTGCCTGCTCTTCTCGGGCAGGGAGCTACGGGATGACATCATGCACATGTGTGTGTGAACGTGACATCATCGTGTGCTGGTTGTGCATGGGCGGCCGTCCTCCTTGCCGAACGCAGCTTTTCAAAATCCGGACAAAGTGTCGAGTTTCAAAAGCCGTCCGACCCCCCCGGATATGTCCTCATGTCCAGGGAAATCTGGATGTCTGGTAACCCTAGGTTACCCTAGGTTAGGAGGCTCCTGGGGCGGTGGTGCACCCCCCCCCCCCTTCTCCAAACCCCAGGGCCAAAATCTGTATGTTTCCTTCTTAACTTATATTAAACCTGGGACGATCCCATCTCCTACAGTAAGCCTATCACATCAAGTTATAAAGAAGCTATTTTGTTAAATTTCAAACTATTTTAATTCTTATAATAAATGTTCAAATAACATCTAAAATTTATCCAATCATTTCATAAATAAACATTCAATAAAACACACATTATTTCACAGATTAAAGACAGTTTAGAGACAGGAGTCCTTCCACTCCAACACCCTTGTGAAATATATCAGTCCATTAATTTTCAAATAGTTCAAGCATGCCGTCAAAATAACTTATTACAAAATCCCTATTCTCAGGCAAACTGGCAATCTCCTCTCATCAAATCATTCCCTGCTCAATCAGTTGCTGTTCCGGTAGGGCTTACGCAGTCCAGCCCGACACAGAGCTGCGTTTCGCTATTTAAGCATCTTCAGGAGCCGTGACTGAGTAAGGCTCCCAATCCACTCTTTTAAATCTCCTCATTTCTCATAATGCAGCAACACAGGGGATTTATGTCATCAGATTTTCCACTCACAAAGCACCCGTACAACAAAAACGACCATATCTACAGTAAGCCATGAGACGGTCGCTAACTTACTAGTTGTTGGGATGACTGTAGTATTACAGTATAACATTCTTTTTTTTTTAATCTTTATTCATTTTTAAAACTCACAATAAGTGTAACATAAAATGCAATCATTTTATACTTTAACATCACTTAATATATCATCAAATTCTAACTTGCATCAAATATCCCCCTCCCTTATACCTAACAATTATTCATAAGCATAAGAAATCATAAAATATTCCCAACACCCCCCCCCACCCCACCTTGGACATGTATGAACAAAAGGGAAAAAAATTAATATTTATTCTATGCAGTAATTTCAATCTTTACAATATCTTGTTAATGGCTCCCAAATATATAGTATAACATTCTAAAAATAGCATGCCTCTCTCTATATAACTAAGGTACCTATAGAGAGAGACATGTTATTTTTAGAGTTTTAGATTCTAATTATTCAGCAATATCAATTTAATTCAGACAAATGCTTAAGATACTGTAATAATCATGAAATATTGGTAACTTGCAGAAGGAAAGTGTATTCACTTAATTAGAGCATAAGGATGCTTTTTTCTAGATATATGGTTAATATCATGAAAGGCTGCAGAAAGAAACAGTGCATTTCTCAATTATATCACATGCTTATTAGTGAATAATTGTAATGAGAAAATATGTGATACATGAATGCCACAAGAATCATGCAAGGTGCCTCTAAAGAAGAGAGAGAAAATACCAGCATGGACCCCCTTCAATTTACTCCAGGAAGTCTATATGATGAGATAGTCACAGCATGCAATTTTTCCTCTGATTTAATCCTTGCCTGTTAAACACCTGTAAAATAATATTGCTCACAGTTTGTGGTTTCCCTTTTCTCTTTAGAAAGTATCATGACTCCTGTCTCGGCCGCAAGTAGTGCTGCAGGAGCTACATTAGCATAGATTTTAATTTATTTCATTAAGGGCTCCTCTGTGATCCATATCACGCGTATCTTCAGAGGTTTGATAGCAGAACAGCTCTCCTCTCGCCATAAAAAAAATCTATCCTGTCACTCTACTGTTTCTAGATTATAAAATATATAGAATTGTGAGCTAGAGAGATGGTAAACATGAGTATATAATATCAAAGATTGCAGTAGCATTACAGTAGTTCAAGGAGTGGTCACCAAAACTTTGGCTGCCTATAGATGCTGCTAAGACTACTAGTCATTAAATGTAGCAGCATTATTTCATGTCAGATATGGTGCACAATATATATATTTTTTTTATAACGTCTGAAATTCTTTGATAAGGGCACGTGAGAACCATGGAAGTTTGCTCCAAATCCCACTGCAGCTGTTTGTGATTTGGGGCAAGTCAATAAGAGGGGAATTAACCAAAGCTTTAGCACATGGTAAGAAGCCCTTAGGTACAAAATGGACACCTTAACATTTAGGGCTCCTTTTACAAAAGTGTGTTAGGGCCTTAATGCGCGGAATAGCGTGCGCTAAAAGGCCACACAAGCTAGCCGCTACCGCCTCCTCATGAGCAGGCGGTAGTTTTTCGGGTAGCGCACGCTATAGGGAGTTAGGCACCCCAGACCTGATTCTATAAATGGTGCCTAAGATATAGGCACTGAGGGACATGGTGCATAGTGCCTGCCAATCTTCAGTTAGGCACCAACAGAACTGGGACAAATAAATCTTTATTTGGTAAAAGACCCGACACTGCTAGTGTTTTGGCTCTTTGCCTGCCTCAGGGGTCTACAACAATATACAGAAACATATAAAATTATAAATTCAAATGTACACAAATAAATTCAAATAAACATACAAATTCTGTAAATATGATTTACTATAACATTTTTTAAAATTAATATCATACATATAATAATAATAATAATTTTATTTCTTATATACCGCTGTACCGTGAGGTTCTAAGCGGTTTACAGTAGAAACAGAAGAAATGCAATAAGTAAGATTAATTAAGATGAAGAGAGAGTACTTAGAGTTCCCTGACTGTCCCAAAGGCTCACATTCTTGCTAAAGTACTTGAGAAAAATAAATTAGTTAGGTTATAAACATAGAGTAGAAGAAGGTAGGAAAACAGTTCATAGGAAAATTAATTTCGAATACATTATACATTATATATTGTTCAAGGCGGAATACAAATTATAGGAATTACCAAAAGAATTGCGTAATAAAGATTATCTAGATAAATTACATAACAGTGATTCGTGTACATTAAATGGTGTGGTAGAGGATTCAATTTTGAGAATTACATATCAAGGGAATCAAGTGATAACAGAATATAGTGGAGATTATCAGTATATACGGTTTACAGATTGGAAGTTACCTAATAATGAAGTAAGAAATATACCAATACACATCATTCTACATGTATCAAATTTCTCTAATACCTTCTTTCTATGCGACATCTGTATGTAAAAAATCTTTCTCTGAACATTTCTTCTCCTTTTATCTATTCACATATTTATTCATGTCAGTTCTTCATATTATACTCTTCAATATATTTGCAATCATATAGGGCTCCTTTTACAAAGGTGCTCTAGCGTTTTTAGCGTGCACACTACCCAAAAACCTATTGCCTGCTCAAGAGGAGGCGGTAGCGGCTAGCAGGCGTGACATTTTAGAGCGCGCTATTCTGCTCGTTAAGGCCCTAATGCACCATAATCTTCATCGTCAATACTTTTGAATTTTAATCTCAAACTACTTTTGAATTTTAATCTATAAACAACAATCAAAAGTGAAGTTCCTTTTTTTGGTTGAATGCCATATAATTTCCTTTTCATAAATGGTTGTCCCAATATCATTTCAAACCTTCAATATAAACTTATTTGTCAGCGGATATAACATTTTGATCAACTCTTTTAAATTGATCAATTTTTTATTCATCCCCGTTTTGTTGGTGTGTACACTTCTTTGTGGGTGTTATTGACTGTTTTGTGTATTTTTGATCCCTTTCTTTGTACTGTATTAATCTTCAGTTAGGCGCCATTTATAGAATTGCACCTAAAATGGACTTAGGCACCCCTATTTATGCCAGGGCTTTCTTGGCCTAAATACTTGTGCCTAAGTTAGGTGCCTACATGCAAAATGCGCTGAAGATCCACCCACAATCTACCCTTAACTACACTTAGGGCTCCTTTTATCAAGGCGCGCTACGGAGGTTAGCGCGTCGGACATTTCATCACGCGCTAACCCCCGTGGCAAGCCAAAAAACTAACGCCTCGTCAATGGAGGCATTAGCGACTAGCGCGGCAGGTGGTTTAACGCGCGGTATTCCACGTGTTAAACCCCTACCATGCCTTGATAAAAGGAGCCCTTACTTTCTGGTAGGCGTCTTGGGCTAGATGCGAACCAGAAAGTGATAGGTACCTACCGAGATAGGCATCTACACCCACTTAGTTGTAATTTAAGTTAATTATAAAGTATGTACTGACAATTATCAGTGCCAATTAAGCTTATGAAACAATCCCCCTTTTACAAAACTGTAGAACGGTTTTTAACGCCAGCCATGGCAATATCAGCTTAGATGTTTATAGGAGTTCTATGAGCGTTGGAGCTGTTACCACCATGGCCGGCGCTAAAAAACACACTACAGTTTTGTAAAAGGGAGGGGGGGAGGTTAAGTTAGGCACCTAGATAGACTAGGCGCATTGATCTAACTTTAGGCACATTTTATAGCATCAAGGCCTCTGCCTTTATAGAATAGTGCACAGCCGGATGCGCACATAAATTTTAATGGGTGCCAATTAAATTCACTGATTGATTGTTAGCAGCCAATTACTGATGGTTTAGAGTTCACCCCGTTTAATTCATTTGCATATGCCTCTGGGGCGTGCATGCATATTTGGGCACAGACTTATGGGCATTATATAAAGGATCTGGGAGCTGGTGTGTAAGCACTTGGCGTGCCCCTGCCTCACTCATGCCCCTCCCAGAATTACATACATATTATATAATTTAGGTGCTAACATTGTAGAATAAGTGCAGTTACACATGTGACTGCAAATTAATGTCAATTACTGCACTTTGCTTCCAATTACTGCAGAATTTTGATTGTTAGTGCCAATTTTCACTTAATTAAGCAATTAATGATACACACAACTATTACTACTCTATATCCTATGTGCCCAAATGACTATCTTAATAGCAAAGTACAGTGTTTTTTAAACCCAGTTATGCTAAGTGCTACTGCCACATCCTCCGGCAATGATTTCCAGAGCTTAACTATTCACTGAGTGAAACATATCTTTTATTTATTTTAAAAGTATTACTATGTAGCTTTTTTTCAAAGTGTAAACAATCAATTTGCATTATCTGTTCTACTCCACTCAGAATTTTGTAGTCCTCTATCATATTTCTCCTCAGTTGTTTTTTTCTCCAAGCTGAAGAGCTCTAACCTCTTATGCCTTTCCACATATGAGAAGAGTTCCATCCCTTTAATCATTTTGGTTGCCTGTCTTTGAGCCTTTTCTACTTCCATTTATCTTTTTTGAGATATAGCAACCAGAAATGGCCACAATACTCAAGGTGAGGTCACACCATGGAATGATACAGAGCACTTATTTACCTTATTTTCTATCTCTTTACTAATAATTCCTAGCATTCTATTTTTTTATTTTTATTTTTTGCCGCTGCACACTGAACAAGTTTCAGCGTAATATCCAGAATAACACTTAGATCTTTTTTTTTTTAATGGTGACAGCTAAAGTGGAACCTAACATCAAGTAACTATGATTATTCTTCCCAATATGCATAACTTTCCATTATTTCACATTGTTTTGTCTGCCATTTTCTAGCCTATCTTTCAATTTTGTAAGATCTTCTGCAATTTTTCACAATGCACATGATCGGTATGCACCAAACGGGGTTCGTTGCTCAGAGACATTGCTCAAATAATACCAGATTAGCTTCACATATGTTAAATTTAGCAAAAACAATGGACGATCCGGCCTTCTCTGTTTCATTGGACGCAGAAAAGGCCTTTGATCGTGTGGAATGGACTTTCATGTATCAAGCAATAGATTGGTTTGGTAGAGGATCTGGATTTATTCAAATGATTCAGACCTTGTACAGTTCCCCTTCTGCCAGGGTATATATTAATGATACATTTTCTGAATGTTTTTGTCTGGGAAGGGGAATTAGACAAGGATGTCCCTTGTGTCCTTTGCTTTTTGATATTGTTCTAGAACCCTTGTTACTGGCTATACGGCAGGCAAAGGAGATACAGGGGATTCCTTATGCAGGTTGGGAATATAAGATCTCTGCTTATGCAGATGATATCTTGCTTCATTTGAAAAATCCTAAATCCACCATTCCGCATTTACTGGAATTGATAGACCGATTTGATAAATTCTCTGAATACAAATAAATTGGAGCAAATCGGAGGTTCTTCTGCTAAATGTGCATTGTACGAAAGGATTATTTGATTCATTCCCTTTACTTTGGAAGGAAGAGGATATAAAATATTTGGGTATTATGATTCAGAAAACATTGGAAGACAGGATGACAGTAAATGAAAAATCTTTATTGCTGAAAGTCAAAGAAATGTGTGAGCATTGGAACCCATTACATCTTTCTTGGTGGGGGAGAGTCCAAGCTGTCAAAATGATGATTTTGCCTGTACTTTGTTACCAAATGAGCATGTTGCCAATTTATTTTCAGGGGTCTTTCTATAAAAAATTGGATGGTTTTCTCAGGAAATTTATTTGGCTGGGTAAAACTGCTCGAATTGCTTTAGTTCCTTACAAAAACCAATTGCGGAGGGTGGGGTAAACCTGGTTATTTTTGTTATACAGTAAAACCTTGGTTTACGAGCATAATTCATTCCAGAAGCATGCTTGTAAACCAAAGCACTCGTATATTAAAGCGAATTTCCCCATAGGAAATAATGGAAACTCAGACGATTTGTTCCACAACCCCAAAACTGTAATACAAAATACTATACGTACTTGTATTGCAAGACCTTGCTCATTGAGAACAGTTACTACACTCCTGCAGCGTCACAGAGAGAACCATCGTCTCAGTTGTGATGATGTGATTTGTGTATACTGTATGTACTCGTATTGTAAGACTTTGCTCGTTTAGAACAGTCATTACACTCCCACAGCGTCAGAGAGAGAAGAACTATCAGCCCAGTTGTGATGTATGTATAATGTATACACTTGTATTGCAAGACATTGGTTGTATATCAAGTTAAAATTTGATCAAATATTTTGCTTGTCTTGCAAAACACTTGCAAACCAAGTTACTTGCAATCCAAGGTTTTACTGTATAGAATTTTTTGGACTCTTTGGTTGCAAAGGGTTGCTGATATTGTCAACTGGATATAGAGACATTGGATCATCTGCTCTTCTTATGTCCCCCTGATACTTAAATTTTGCCAATCCATTTGGGGTCAAATCAATAGGACATTGGAAGTTCCATTGGCATTGACATATGATGCAGTGCTGTTTGGTACGTTATTAATGCCCAAGAGTCCAATAACTTCACATAACAATAAATTATTTCTCATCATGACAGGAGTTGCCATACAGCTTATTATAAAGAATTAGAAAAATTGGGACAGGTTAAACTATAGTTTTTGGTGGGAAACATTGTGCCAAACTTATAAGTTTGAACATATGAGTTCAATGCATTTGGGACATTATAAGAAGTTCAAGGAAATTTGGGCCCATTAACAAAATTTTGTAAGAATTGATTATTAGTTTTGCCCTTTGATTCTGCACATCCAGGATGGGTGGGTGGGTATATAATTAATGTATTATTTGATTGCAAGGTTGTTTATCTTGATCATTTGCATTATATTAAGTGTTTTTACACTTTTAGGAAGGGTGGGTGGGGATAGGGAGGGGGTTATGTATTTATTGTATCATTTGAAGGAATTGAGTGCTGTCTATTGAGTTAACTGATTGATAATAAGTTGCACTTTGTGCTGTTTTTAAAATGAATAAAGATTTAACACATTGTTTTGTCTGCCATTTTGTTGCCTATCTTTCAATTTTGTTTGATCCTCTGCAATTTTTCACAATCACATGTATTTTAACAAATCTGAAGAGTTTTGTGTCATCTGCAAATTTAATCATCTCACTCATTTCCATTTCCAGATAATTTATATTAAACTAGTGTTTTAGCCCATTACATTCGTTACAGTAACAGGTGCTAGAATAGCCCCACCTATACCCTAACTCTGACCCCACCCATGCCCCGCCTCTACCATGCCCGGACCCTGCTTCCCAGTCCCACTACCTCAACTTTCACCATTTCCTTAATCCTCTATACCCTTTTGGCCCTTATCGATCCTCCACTGCATTTATCACCTTTTCAGTCCCAGCTCCATTCCTATCTATCCTTCCTTCCATTGCCTCCAAGGCCATTCTTCCTGTCCTTATATTCCACCCCCACCCAGCTTCTCGACCTTTTTTACCCTTTCTCTTGTACCCCACCCCAGGATCAATTTCTCTGTCATCTCTCCCCTTCTCCTTCCCATGATACTGCAACTGTCCCCCTCCCCATTCCAACATCTGCCACTTTAACCCTTTTCACCCAACCGTACTCCAACACCAGAGCCTACACCAATTCAAACCCCACCCCCCAATGATATCCTCAGACCACTCTCTCCAGCTCCTGACTCCCCCCCCCTACCTCCTCCCCAGCCACTGTACTGAATCTATGGGCAGGCTTGCAGTGGCTTGCCCCAAAAGCTGCAAAAAAACCTTGAATATTCCTAAATACAGTAGACTCTCAGTTATCTGGCATCTATGGGGATTGGTAGATACTGGATAATTGTAGTTTTTGGTTGCTTGAGAGTTACTATAAAAATAATTTTGTCTCCCTTCTCACCTCAATCTCTTCCTCTTCCTATCACCCCCACCCTCATTTGTAGGACCAGTTTCTGTTCCTCTCTTCCCACCCTCATTTCTGGTCTAGGTCACTTTATCTCCCCCACTTTTCAACCCTCCCCCTCCACACTTATGGGTCTATCATCCATCCATCTCCCCTCCCCAGCCCTTCACCCTGATGGACCCTCCACACACACACCTGGTCCACTGCCCTCACAGGTCTGCCCTCCCTCCCTCTGCATGGGTCTGGCCTCCTGGACCCCCATTACTTACCCGAGGCGGCAGCAGCGGTCCTGACCTACCAACCCCTCCTCCCTCCCTCTGTGCCCCAAAGCAGCAGCGGTTCTGATCCGCCAACCTTCTTCCCTTGCTCCAGCCCCAAAGCAGAAGCAGCAGCAGCAGTCCTGACCCGCCAACCCCCCATTCCTTAACCAAAGCAGCAGTGGCAGCGCTGTAAACAGGTTGTTCACGGCCAGCCCTGACAGGGCCTTTCCTCTACCACATCCAAAGTGATGCAGCAGAGGAAAGACCCTGCCAGGGTTTGCCATGATCAGCCTGTTTACATCGCTGCCACTGCTGCTTTGGGTAAGGAATGGGGTCGGAAGAGGGCGAGAGACTAAGATCCTCGGAGAAGTGGCTGCTCGGAGCAGACAGACAGCTCGTAGGAGACAGCTGCGACTGAAGGGCCGGGAACTCAGGAACTGCTCCAGCTGTGCCAAACATCCATCCTCCTCCCCAACAGCTTGTGCGTGACCCCCCCCTCCTTTTCTCAGTTCTGTCCCACCTCAGCTCTTGGCTCAGGGGGAGAGGTGGGTGATTTGTGATTTCATCTTCCTCCGGCCTCTGGGGGTAACGTGCAGGCTGGACTGAATCGTGAGCAGATTGGTTGTATGCATGGGTGCCCAGCTGCCCCTCCTCCTCAGACAGATCAGCCTACTGCGCATGCGGAGGCATGGAAGCATGGAGGCACACTAAGGGTTTTATTATTATGATTAGCCCCTGTCCCAGAGCATATCTCTTTGGCAAACCACACTTTACCTTCCTCCACTGACAGAAATGTCCATTTAACCCTACCTTCTGTTCTCTATTAACTAGTTCCCAATCTATAACAGAACATTGCTTTCTATCCCATGGCTTTTTAATTTTCTCACGAGTCTGTCTTGAGGGACTTTGTCAAAAACTTTCTGAAAATCTAGATACATGCCTTCAAAGAAGTGAAGCAAAGTGATGAGTCAAGATTTCCCTTGGCTGAATGCATCCTATTAAATCATGTTTGACTATCATCTTCAATAATTTTATTTCTCATAATAGTTTTCACGGTTTTACCTGTTGCTGACATCATGCCTACTGATCTGTAATTTCCAGGACTACCTCTTAATGATTACTATAACATTAACTTACTCTCCTATCTTCAGGTACCATGGATAATTTTAATGACAAGAGTCTAGGAGGGGGTGCTGAAAAGTTCTCAGCCCAACCAACTTCCAAAATTCTGAGTGTTATTGTGCCATTATAGCTGAAGAGAGTGTTTATTTCATTAAGTGCCAATTGGCGGAATCAAAATTCTGTGTTTTGACATTGTTTCAGATCATTGATTGAACCATTTTCATGTCATTCTCTTCTTGGCTGAGCTGAGAACTTTTCAGTAACCCCTCAAATACATCTGGTCTTGGTAATTTATTCTTCTTTAACTTGTTGACTTGGCACATTACATCTTACAGGTTCACTGAGATTTGTTTTAGTTCTTCCATATCCTCGCTCTTGAAGCTCATTTCTGACACAAGATGATCTCTTCTATCCTCTTCAGTTATATAATTACCCTCATATGGTCTTCTATATGTGAATGCTGGAGTTTATTTCAGTGATTCCTATAAAAGTAAAACAAATATGTGTTTCAGATTGTGTAAATGAGATTGAGGTTCAGGTAGTTAGTTTTAGCCTTATGATCATTTAGATTACACTGTTCGTACTGCTCAAGTAATTCTATGTTCTCTTTTTATATAGGAGATCAATTTTACCAGAATGACTTAGCATATCCAGTAAGGGGTCATGAGACTTATGTATAGGGAAATGACTCATATAACTATGGGGAAATGGTTCTGAAATATTTTATTTAACACTCATTTTACCCTAAGTCTTATTTATTTATTCATTCAATTTTCTATACCGTTCTCCCTGGGGAGCTCAGAACAGTTTACATGCATTTATTCAGGTACTCAAGCCTATTGAGATTTTTTGCAGTAAACCCATTTAGTTTAGTTGCAGTAGTCCATACGGGAGAGGACAAAGACATAGAGTAATTAAGAGAAGTCCAGTTCTGAGAAGTATCATCTGATTTTCCTTAGCTGTTGGAGATAGTAGAACGAGGTAGTAGAACGAGATAGTAGAACGAGATAGTAGAACGAGGAGTTATGGTCAGAGAGTGAAAGATCGCCATCAAGGATCATCCCCAGGCTGCATACTTTGTATTTGACCATCAGGGTGGTGGATTCCCATGTGATCGATGGGCAGGTGAGTTCTAGGACATTTCTGCGTATCTAGAGGAGCTTGCCGTGTTTAGTTGCAGCTTGTTTCTAGTCATCCAATTTTTTATTTCCGAGAGGCAGTCGTGCAGTTTGGAGATTTGAGCATCTCGGTCAGAACCTAGTGATAGGTACAATTGTATGTCATCAGCAAATTAGTGGATCTTTATGTAGTATTTTAAGGCAATGTCTATCAGCAGTATTTTAAGGCAATGTCTATCAGAGGTTGAAAAACAGAGGGGATGGGAGAGTGCCTTATGGGACTCCATACTTTATTGGTTTGGGTCACGATAGAGTGGATTTTAGTAGGATGCTTTAGGTCCTATGGCTCAGGAACGACAAGAACCACTGGAGCGCTCAATCGCAAATTCCAATGTTTGCGAGTCTGGCGAGGAGGCAGGGGTGATCGATGGTATCGAAGACAGCACTGAGGTCTAGGAGGACCAGGATCCCATCACTTCCTTTGTCTAGCATACCCCAGCAGTCATCAATAATGTCTGTCAGGACCATTTCTATGCTATGGAATTTTCTGAAGCCAGATTGGTATGGGGATAGGGCATTCTGTCTTTCAACGGAGGTGTTGAGTTGCATTAGAATGGTCTTTTCAAGGATCTTGGAGATGAAGGGAAAGTTGGAAACTGGTCTATAGTTGTTGGGTTTATTCAGATCCAGGGTTGTTTTTTTAAGGATTGGTCTGATGATTGCCAATTTCCAGCTTTGCAGTACCATTCCTGATTGCAGTGAAGCATTTATCAGAGATAGGATTGATTCAATGAAGGCATCTTTTGTGGCTGCCAGAAGATTTGGTGGGCATGGGTTGAGGACAGATCTAGAGGGTTGTAGCATGGTGATTGTTTTTGCTAGGTCATCATGAGATGCTGGTTCAAAGTGATCGAAGGTTACGGTTCCTGATTTTCTCATAGAGTGGGTCTTCTGCACAGTCTGTGCTTTGAATAGCAATTTTTTATTTGTCATCCTGCTTCAATAACTATTTAGCTAAATCTCATTTCTTCTTATAAATGGTGGATCATTCAAACCCTAAAGTCCATATATTTATTCCCATATGAACATGCATCAACTGTAATACTCTGCATTCATTAAATTTAAGCAGGAGTTCTGAGATGAGATCATCATTAATTCTGTGCCCCTGATTTAAATCTACAATAAAGCATTTCTCCATTAAGACATGTGCTTTTGTGCAATATTTCATACTGTAGTTGTCTCTTAATTAAATTGTGATGGTCCATGAACAGACTATTAAAATAACTATAGTTCGTACTTGGCATGTTTATGTGACAGATTCATAAGAGTTCAAATTCACTAGGAAATGCTATGGGGGTGTGCTGAAAAGTTCTCAGCCCAGCCAAGAAGAGAATGACACAAATATGGTTCAATCAATGATCTGAAACAATGTCAAAACAGAATTTCGTTTCTGCAAATTGGCACTTAAGAAAATAAGGTAACAATCTTTTTAGCTACAATGGCAAAATAACTCTCAGAATACTGTATAGGAAGTTGGTTGGTAGGGCTGAGACCTTTTCAGCACCCCCTCATAATAAGAATATAATAAGTATAAGATCATATTTATTTATTTTCTTAGAGGAGGCAGGATTTTCTTTCTTGTATATCAATACTTTTGATCTTAGGAAATTCAAAGTCCACAAAGGTTGCTGAGTAATCTATGGTAAAAATGGTGTTGGTGACACATGATGGTCTCTTCAGAGGGAGGGCAATTTCTGATTGTAAAGTAATGTTTTATGGAGGCAATTCTATAACTGGGCACCTCCATTAAGATGCCCTGATGCCACAGGTTGAGACTTTATTCTATAATAGCACCTGGGTGCTGACGTTCCAGCATAGAATACTAGCATAATTATCATTTACTATATTTGAATCCAGATGATTTGACAAATGTGTTGGTTTTTTTGCTTAGTCGCGGCACGTCTGCAACTGTGGGGGCATTCTGTGTAACTCGGCATTAAGAGTTAAGTGTGACATATGAAAGTAAATAGGTAACAGTAAGTTTAAAACATTTTAGTTACTAATTTCTGTCGTTTTCACAGGGGAAATCTTTAAGAAAGCCAAATTTTGTTTTTTGGCGAAGCATGTCGTATTTATTCCCCCTGGCCGACGGACAGAATGCGTAAAAAGATAAGTGACTGTATTGTCTCTATGTACTCTTTAAAGTTTAATAAGGGTTATGGAGAGACTAACCCCCTCTTCTATGAAACCGTGCTAGTGGTTTCTAGCACGGGGAGCCATGCTGAATGGTCTGTGTTGCTCCCGACGCTCATAGGAACTCAATCGGGAGCAGCGCGGCTCTCTGTGCTAAAAACTGCTAGCGCGGTTTTGTAGAAGAGGAGGTAAGTATTGTTAAAAACTTATTTAAATCATATTAAAAAAACACATGACTTATGAGGAGGTGGGTTTGTAAAGCTCGTGGCAATGAGAGGAGAACTGAACCTTGAGTGACACTTCTGAAGTTTTGTTTAAAAATCACAAGAAACTTTCTGCACAGGTTTATCTTTCAAGAAATTCTCCAACTATAATGGTTCCACAAAAACAAATTTATCAATCCCATATGTTACAAGGCACTTACACGGCAATTTTAGGAAGAATGCAGCTTCCACAGCTAAGACTTTCTTGAAAGATAAACCTGTGCAGAAAGTTTCAGACACTAATTTGGTTGAAGATAAAAAGTGACATTTAATTGAGGCCTAATTAGCCTGCCAGGAATACTCTATATTATTTTTTTTCCTTTATATGACTAAAGTGAAGTAGTATTTGGCTCCATTAATGTGGACTGGAATTGATAATCTTTTTGCCTTATTAGATTTTGTTTTATGTATAACACTGTTTAATTTTCCTGTATTTTGTTATCTTTAGTAACAAAAATCAGTAAAGTAAAAATAAATAAATAAATCACAAGAATTTTTTGAATGGAATAATAGCTATTGAAAATTTTTTTATGATGCTTACTATTCTGAAAAAAAGATAGTTATTATATTTACCATAGGCACATGTAGTTATATCAGCCATAGACCTGGTATAAGTACAGGTGCCCAAATGCAACAAGTTAAGTCTAACTTACCATGGGTATATTCAATAAAAACAAAAAATGAGGAGTGGAGGAAACAATAATGCAATGCAAAGATACAACCTGTTCATAGAATGCGGAAGGAATGGGAAACCACGTTGCTGTGAGTATGCGATTGATTTTTGTTGTGTTTTGTCACCTTGAAGCAAAATTTTTTATTTGATCAAAAAAGACTTCTTATGTTTCACAGTTCTGTATTGGTGATAATGGAAAGTCTGTTATGCCCCGAGGAAGCGGTTTGTGTGCCGTGAAATATTGGCTTAGAACAGAGGTAGGCAATTCTGGTCCTCGAGAGCCACAGGCAGGCCAGGTTTTCAGGATATCCACAATAAATATGCATGAGATAGATTTGCATCTCAAGGAGGCAGTGCATGCAAATCTATCTCATACATATTCATTGTGGATATCCTGAAAACCTGACCTGCCTGTGGCTCTCGAGGACTGGAATTACCTACCCCTGGCTTAGAATATATGGACTAAGAACTGATTAGCAATAAGAAGTGGTTTTTAAGAATTGGGTTTTCAAATTTTTCCACCGAATCTGAGTCTGTATAGCATTTTTGAAATTGGCTTAGCATTAGTCACTCTGCTGGAAGTTTTTTTATGCCGATGATGTGGATGGTGGTGGTTGGGCTTGTGTGTGCTCACCCGTAATCTGAGGCTTTTTCTTTTGTCTAAAGTGCTAGCTCAGCGACCTAATGGAGAGACCTAAAGTCCATAGAAACTGAAAGGGCTTTGGTGCATTTGCCAAGGGAGAATCGCTACCGCGGCTTTGTAAAAGGGACCCTATATGTTGTAAGTTGTGTGCATATGTTGCAGTCTCTCCCATGTCTCACCCAGCTGAATGCCCCCTTGCCCTTACACGCTATTCCCCAGATTCTGTATATGGCACCCAAAGTTGGAATGCCCAGTATCTTTTTGCTATGTACCTGCTCTAGAAAACACATCCATGTCTTCTTGTTTTGTAAGCTCCCTCCCTTTAGCTGCTATCTCAAAATTAATTTATTTTTCTTTATCTTACAATTCAAATTAATCTTTTTTTTTTTTTATACACTTGGGGTCCTTTTACTAAACGGGCTGGGGTAAAATGGCTGATTTTCTATTTTCCCTATTAATGGCCAAATGTTAATTTTCCCATTCGTTTGTGGCCATTTGTACATGAGACCCTACCGCCACCTATTATGTAGATAATAAGGGCTCACATGCTAAGCACATACTAATTGGTTAGCATGAGGCAACGTATCTGCGCTAACTGAATAGCATAGGGCACACTCACTATCCATGCTCTGGAGAGTAGGTAGCATGTGTACATCCAAAATTACCACAGCATGCCTTAGCACAGGGGTCTCAAAGTCCCTCCTTGAGGGCCGCAATCCAGTCAGGTTTTCAGGATTTCCCTAATGAATATGCATGAGATCTATGTGCATGCACTGCTTTCAATGCATATTCATTGGGGAAATCCTGAAAACCCGACTGGATTGCGGCCCTCAAGGAGGGACTTTGAGATTCCTGCCTTAGCACGCCCCGCAGTAAGCCATTTTTTGCTGGTTATCATGCATTAGTGCTTATTGCAGCTTAGTAAAAGGGCCCCAAATATTCTACTTCCTCAAATGTTCAAGGCAGTGTATAATCCTATGAAAACATCAAACCCTAACCCTAACCTAAACAACCCTCCCATAACTGTGGAGTGAAAAAAAACAGTGCAAATCAGTTTTTATTTCATATTTTTTCTTTAGTGGCTCTCAAATCTTTTTTTTTTTTTTTAATTTTTAGGGGGGGATGGAGCAAACTAATGAATTAGAATTTCAAGCTTTCCGCAATGTACAAATATCAAATTTGCATGGAGTGAAGACAATGTACCAAGCCAATTTGTCTCATGCATATTTATTGAGGATATCTTGAAAACCTCCTACTTTAGCTGATTTAAGCTAGGCCTTAGCATATCATAAAAAACAAACATTTTGTTAATAGTGATGAGCACCATCCTAGCAGACCCATAACCTAGAAATATTATTATGCATCCTTCACAGGGCATACTATTTGATCATACTTTTCATAATCTACCACCATGGTAGGTGAAGAAATATCAAAATAACAAACAAATGATTGTGAAATTCTGAACAATGAAACCACACAGTGTATATTTCTTTCTAAGACAGATAAATTACAGGTCTGTCAGCTTCACTAAACACATTAAATATAATAAAATCAGCCACATGTTCTCCTGACACTGGAAGTAATTAAAATAACTTGTTTCAAAAAAATCAGTCCTATACATGAATACTTATTGGCAATTATTTCAAAGTTCTTCAAACCAAAGCTAACATAATTTGATTCACACACAATTCTCTTGTAAATGTAGCTGATATTGGTTTTATATGCAGCTTAGGACTGCTAATTACTATTTTGAGCCTCACAGTAAAATGAAGTTCAAGATGTTGCTTTTCCCAAGCAATAAGAAATGTTTAGAAAATGCTTGTCACAGTCTAATCAACTGTGAATAATTTGCATTTGTGTCCCACTTTTCGGGGATGTGGATGTGGCTTCTTTGAAAAAGCATGCAAAGTTTAATCAACCCGTTACATTCTGGTAATGAAGAAGCTCTGGCTTAGAAATATTGTGATACTTGAGAGGGGTTTTTTTTTTGGTGGAATGATCAATAATGTTTTTCTCAGCATGAGACTGCATATTTTTTCATGTTTCTGCTAAACTTGTTTAAATAGTTGCATTGCAGTCCATGTACTTTTGTTTCATTTTAATGCCCTGTGGAGCTGAGGGATACCCTAATGATTACTGCAATAGACTGGGGACTTGAAGGCCCAGGTTTACATCCCACAGCAGCTCCATGTCCTTGAGTCCGATGCTGGAAAGATTCTGGTAGCAATGCCAGTCCAGGTTACGTCCCCCAATTTTGGGTTGCAGCAACATAGTAATGCCTAATATTATATAGCACAGCGGTCTCCAACTTGCGGCCCCTGAAGTCCTTCATTGTGGCTTTCAAATTGTTGGCTGAAATGTTCCTCAAGTCTTGCAAATTCGTTAATTTCAATCTTGCCCCCTTGCATGTCATAAGAGAAGGCTTTGTCAAACCACTCCTGTATCATGCCAAGAAAATCGCATGGTGGGAGGTCCCTCATTGTGTGGTCACTAGGCATAAGTTTAACTCAAGACTGGGAAACCACAGTCCTCGAGGGTCACAAACCAGCTGGGTTTAGAAGATTTCCATAATGAATGTGTATAAGATTGATTTGCATCCGCTGTATAGAAAATTATTTATGAATACAAAACTAACCAATGTTCATTGCATATTTATTTGTAGAAAGGTGACTGAATACAATGTAGATTTCAAAGAAAAGAACAAGTGCCCCACCATATAGGGGTGGGGGGGGGCGCAGTGACAAAAGGGCCGAGGCTTTTGCCCGGGGAGGGAAAAGGCAAAGGGGGGTGGGGAGGGGAATGGGAAAACAGGGGCATAGGGATACAGGCACAGGGGCCAACTAGGGACAGGGAATCAGGCACAAGGGGCAGGGCGAGTGAGG
Organism: Geotrypetes seraphini; assembly: GCF_902459505.1. Taxonomy (NCBI): domain Eukaryota; kingdom Metazoa; phylum Chordata; class Amphibia; order Gymnophiona; family Dermophiidae; genus Geotrypetes; species Geotrypetes seraphini. The sequence goes on from NC_047095.1 coordinate 16,802,309, forward strand.
GTGAGACGACCCGAACTGAGGCGGAAGCTGCAGTGCGGCCTTCGCCATGGGAGCGTTATTGCGTTTGGAGATAAGGACAGTGGAGATAAGGACAGCGTCCAAATTTGTGAAAGGATAAGACAAGTACAGAGGATCACTGAAAGAGAGAGAGGAAGGGATTGTAAAATGTAATGTTTTTCTATTCTAAGTTTCCAAGTTTATTTCATACTTGATATAGCGTCTATTAAAAGTTACCTAGACGGTATACAATACTAAATTTAAAAAAGGGAGGCATTCATAGTTAAAATATCGAGGACAGATCAGACAAAGGCATATGGTAACAAAGGGGTCCCTGAGTAAGGTGGAGTAAAGTATATCGAGATAAAATAAATTAAAAGGGGGTGGAGATAACGACAGGGTGGGGATAGCACTTCGTAAAAGCTGTTCTTGGTTATTACTCTGGTTTCCTTTTATTAAGGCGCGCTAACCGATTTAGTGTGCGTTCTAAATGCTAACGCACCCATAGAATATAATGGTACCTTAGCATTCAGCATGCGCTAAATTGGTTAGCGCACCTTAGCAAAAGGACCCGTCTGTTTGGTCATGAGTGTTGATGGCACATTCTTTTTTTTTTCGTATCTGGTAGGCATCCCTAAATAGGAAGGTCTTTAATTTGCATTTGAATTGGTTTGACCAAGATATCTCAATTCCCCTCTCTGTGACCTATCTAAAATGGACCATTAAGAGTGGTAAAGTTCCCAATGCAGAACTATCAAGACTCATAAGTACTGTATTGAAGAATCAAAGCTAGTATTATGTCTGGCGATGTGGTGCTTTATAGACCTTCGGATGCAGGCTGTTCGTCAATTAACAGTCCATCAAAGCGTATGCAGTGCTTTGTGACAGTTTTCATACCCTTAAACATTTCTCACATAAAATTGAAAATGAGTTAAAGTAGGAGTTTGTTTCACTAATCTATACAAAATGCTCTGCACTTTCAATGTAAAGAAACAATTATAGATATAATAGAAAATTATTTAAGAATAAGAAACTAACAAATGTTCATTGATTAAATTTCTGCATCCTTTGCCATAGCAAAATAGCTCCATTAAAAAAACAATTGCCTACTCCCCTGCCTTCTACTAGTTTGCCTTTGTGGTTCTCCCTCATTCCTTTTAATTTATTCTTCCTCTCCTATTATTTAATATCGTAAACCACTTAGATACCTGGCAAATTTGTGATATATTAAATTAAAGTTCTGTAACGGAATCTGGGTTGCTGGATGCCATTATACAGTAGCTCTCAGCTTGTGTTCTAGGGCTGCCTAAATGACTGCGTCAAGTTTTAGAATTACCCTTAAGGGGTAATTCTATAGAATAGGAACTAAAATTTATGTACCAGTTACATGTGGAAATATACAGAATACTGGCATCTATATGCATGTGTGCATAAAACTCGTACATATATCCATAGGCAGCGGAATACTGTTTGTTTGGGGGGTCCGCAAGCTCCACCACAGACTCCGCCCAATCTCTGCCCCAGACCCCGCCCCCATAATAGTACTAATTGTAATACCATTTTTTCTATTACATTTTTCATATATACACACAATATTACATAATGGTTAACCACAAAATTAAACTACACAAAGCACACTGTATGTTTCTCAACATTCATTCCTACTAGAACACAGATAATCTCTTTGTAAATACAGGACCACAAACTAAAATTACTAATATATATAAACGAAACCCTAAGATTCAAGACTGCATGCAGTACATCCCCAGAGAAATAGAAAGAAATGCATTTCTTCCTTAACAGTGCAAAATATAGACAGCAGATGTAATTTCTCAAAACTGACACAATTCAATCACTAAATTCAAAATAAAATCATTTTCCCTACCTTTGTTGTCTGGTGATTTTCAAACCATCCTTCCCAGTCTCTGGCTGCACTTCCTTCTGCACTTCCATTTGCTGTTTTTCTCTCCTTCACTTTCTACCATACATCCATCTTTAGCATTAACTTTTAACATTCAACTTTCTTCTCAAAATTTACTTTTCCACGCTTTCCCTTCCCATCTATCTATGTGTACCATCTCCTCCCTCCTCCCATCTATCCATAAGAAGCATTTATTCTTATCTCTTCCGTGCTTCACCCATTGCTGTGCACCATCTCCTCCCTCTGTCTTCCCTTGCCCTCTATCCCTATGTACCATCTCATCCCTCTCCCATAACAGCTCTCTTCTCTCCTTTCTGCCATCTGGCATCTCTCTCCCCCCTCATTCCCTTCCGTTCTGTGGTCTGGCATCTCTCTCTCTCTCCTTCCCATTCCAGTGGTCTGACATCTCTCTTTTCTTTGAGTCATTTCTCCTCCCTCCCAGTGTAACATTTCTCCCTCCCTCCTCTCCACCACTATCATGTCCAACAAGTCTCCCTTTCTTCCTTTCCCTATATACATCATCTCTCTTTCCCCATCATGCCACACACCTATGTCCAACAATTCTCTGTTCCTTTTCCCTCCCCCCCTGCAGCATTTCTTTCTTTCCCTTCCCATGACCCCATGTGCAGCATCTCTCTTTTCCTCCTTTCCTAACCCCCCCCCCCGCCTGTGCATTTGTCCTTCCCAACCCTCTCTCAGTACATACAGTATCTGTCTTTCCCAACCCCTTGAGCATCTGTCTTCCCTGTCTTCCCAACTTCCTACCCCCAGCCCCAGTCTGTGGCATGTATAACGTTATTTCCTTCATTCCCTCCTAGTGGAACCCTGCTGCACAACCTCTTTCTTCGACTTTCAGCTCTTGACTTCCAAACTCTCCCACATACCTACCTCCTCCCCAGCTTCAGGCACCATCGACAAAATCATTGTCTTGTAGTCGACCTACCCTGGAAGTCTTTTTTCATCAGCAGTTTGCCTATCTAGAAAGAGGAAATCGCTGCTGAAAGAAAGCTTCCGGGGCAGGCCGACAGCAAAACGCTGCCCAAAGATTTAAACAAACACCGGGGAGGTGGCAGGTTTGTGGGAGAGTTTGGGAATCAGGAATCAAGAGTTTAAAGCCAAATAAAAAGGTCATGCGGCAGGGTCCCGCTAGGGGGAAAGGAAGGAAATACCATATATACTTGAATATAAGTTGATCCTAATATGTCAAGACCCCCATTTTCCCTCAAAAAAGGAGGAAAAATGGTTGACTCGAATATAAGTCAGGTGGCTTAATATTCAAGTGCCCTGCCCTGTCAGGCTCTGCATCCAGTCCCCATCCCTTCCCCGCTCCCTGCCAGGCTCTGCACCCAGCCCCCTCTCCTTTCAGGCTTTGCACCCTGCCCCCTAACCTCCCTCCCTCCCCTGTCAGGCTCTGCACTCAGCCCCCTTCCCTCCTTCCCTCCCCATCAGGCTCTGTACCCAGCCCTCTCCCTGCCAGGCTCTGAACCCAGCACCCCGTGCCAGGCTCTGCACCCAGCCCCCTCCCTGCCAGGCTCTGCACCCACTCCCTTCCCTCCCTCATCTTGCAGGCACTGCACCCAGCCCCCTTCCCTCCCAACCCCTGTCAGGCTCTGCACCCAGTTCCTCTCCTTCCCTGTCAGAATCTGCACTCAGCCCCCTCCCTCCCAGGCTCTGCACCCTGCCCCCCACCCACCCTGTCCTCGTATCTCTTCTGCTGATCCATGGTGGTCCAGAGGTGCAGCGGGCAGAAGCAAGCTTTCCGCGCTCCTGCTCCGCTGCTAACCCGGTCAGTGGTGGCTGTTGTGAAATCCTGTTTCTTCAGCCGCTGAGTGGCAATGAACAGGAGCGCTCGACACTGAGCAGCTTCTTGACTGGCTCACGTGAATTCTTCAGTGAAGCCTCAAGAATTTCCCTAAGTTCCTTCAGTACCTTCGGATGTACACCATCTGGCCCTATTGCTTCAGTTTAGCTAGTTCCTCACGATCACAATCCTCTGAAAATTTGTCAAGTTATACCACACCTCTATCACTATTTGCTTTTGTCTTCTGCGGTCCTACTCCCAGTGCTTCAGCTGTGATCACAGAACAGAATATGGGCTGAACTTATGGGTTGGTGAAATGAGATGCACAGGGAGGGGCCTTAGGCTTCTGAGCCAATACGGCCCTTAGGCTCCTCCCTCTGTATCCTGGGATAGAGGGATGGGCCTAAAGCCCTGATTGACTTAGATGCCTTAGGTACCTCCCCTGGGAAGGGCCTTAGGTGTCTAAGCCAATCGGGGCCTTAGGCCCCTCTCTGTGCATCCCAGGATGCACCGGGAAGGGAAAGGCCCATCATTTTGGAGTGGCAGACCTGTGAGCAGGAGGAATTGGGCATCCATCCTGCTGTCTACTGCATCAACAGTATGGGGAGGTTCTGGGTATGTGGGGTGCATCTGGTGAAAGGAGAGAATGGGAAACCTTCCTACTGATTTTTTTTTTTTTTTAGGAAGGGGAGTTAGGAAGGGGAAGGCAGGAGTTATTTCAGGGGGATGTCAATTTGGTTGTGGGGTGTCAGTTCAGCAGCAGGTGGGAGTGGGCATCCCTCCTGCTTGTTTTATGATACCGTGGCCATCATGGGGGGTGGGCATCAAGGGGGGGGACCATCATTGAGGCAGCTCACAATTTTTGTGATGGGGCTAGATGTGCATGTGTAACATGCACATATCTGTGCCCATTATAAGAATAAATAAATAAAAAAGTTTTCCTGCCCTGAACAGGAGGCTGCATCGGGGCTTCCCGGCTTCCTCTGCAGATCAGTTGTTTTGGGATTCTCTGCACATGTGCTGAGTAGGTTTACCAACGACTGGTGGGGCGGGTTGAGGACAGATATCCTTCTCAACTCATTTGCATGGGAAGCCATTTGAACATGAACCGCTGCTTGGAAATCAGCCAATAATGACCCGCACGGTCTTAGCGACTGTGTTTTGTGCTTCTAGTCCTCTGTTCTTTCTTGGCTCTCTTATATTTTAGATCCCCCACCTTTAGTGTATGCCGTGGTGGTATCTGTGCAGGGCTCTGACTTCTTCTTTTCTACATCTATACTCATTCACTTGGTGCTCTGATCTCCTCCCTTAACCGCACCTTTATCACCTCTCACCTAGACTATTGCAACTTGCTTCTCACAGGTCTTTCACATAACTATCTCTCTCCTCTTCAATCCATTCAAAATTCTGCTGCACAATTTTTATTCCACCAGAGCCACCATGTCCATATCACCCCTCTCCTCAAATCACTTCATTGGCTCCCTATCCACTTCCACATACAGTTCAAACTCCTCCTATTGTGTCTTACATGTGCATTTACTCTGCAGCTCCTTAATATCTCTCCTCTCTTATCTCTCTCTATACTCCTCCCCGGAAACTCCATTTGTCGGGCAAGTCTCTTTTATCTATACCCTTCTCCTCTATTGCCGACTCCAGACTATGTTCCTTCTCCCTTGCTGCACCATACACCTGGAAAAGACTGCCTGAGTCAGTACATCAAGCTGACAGTATTCAAATTCAGACTAAAAGCTAACCTTTTTAAGGTTGATTTTAACTCCTAACCCTCACTTGCTTGTATACTATCCGTGAATGAGAAACTCCTTAACCCCCTACTTGTCCTGTTTGTCTGTTTGATTAGATTGTAAGATCTATTGAAAAGGGTCTGTCTCTTGAATGTTTTAAAGTACAGTGATGCGCATGTCTAGCTGCACTATAGAAATGATATGTAGTAGAATACCTAAGACATAGAGCAGAATGAAGGTGTTGGAAGACAAAAATCATTGAGGTTCATGCTGTTTGCAATGAATTTTTATCAAGTTTATCAATAGGGTGTCAAAGCAGCTAAATGAACCTACTTCTCAGAAAGTATAAAGACTAGAAAAAAACATTCTAAGAAGCTGTTTCACTTCTTAGAAGAATTGTCTCAATCTAACAGATTCTTATAAACCTATTCTTGAGGGCTCTTCAGCAGATACATTATCTTATTTCTGGGCTAACATTGTTGATCTCTGAAGTACATTTGTATACAATGTTAGCTGTATGGTAGCTACCTAGCTTTAGAGTTGGGGTGTAGTTTGGGAGGAGAAGAGACGGAGCTGAAATGTTCTAAAACATGCGAGCAAACAAAGCAGTGAGGCGCAGATAAGAGTTTCAGGTAGGTTACTAACCAAGATCACTTTATTATGGGGACTCAACATGGCCGTGTTTTGATGGTAATGCCTGCAACAGAAATCCATCAATCTACTTGCAATGGAGAATACTTGGATTACAATGATAGATTACAATTGGATTCAAGTCAGATCAACTCAAAGCTGTTTTTGAGAAAGCAAGCACATTTTTGGCCATGTGTTGATCTGCCCTGAATCCATCTATGTTCAGATGACATCATTGCAATTCAGCTATTCCATGAGATATTGGTTGCTCCGACATTGTGTTCTTCATAAAGCATGTGAATACACATGACACTTATATTCATGTGCTGCTGAAAATAAATATAACTTTGAAAGATGTATGGTGGACATACGACTATTGATTTTCTATTAGTTTGCTTGTTTTATATACTACTTCTATCTGAAGTGGTTTATATTCAGGTACTCTAAGCACTTTTCCCTGTCCAGGTGGGCTCACAATCTGGTTATTTGTACCCTAAACACTTTTCTCTGTCTGTCCTTGTGGGTTTAAAATCTAACTATGGTACTTGGGGCAATGGAGGGTTGGGTGAGTTACCAAGAGTAACAAGGAACAGCATGGGGCTTGAATCCACAGCCTTAGGGTACTGAGGCAGCGGTTCTAACCACTAGGCCGCTTCATTTTACTCCAAGAAAATTAATGGATCCCATTTGGTGTTGGTAAGTATACTGTATATAAATAGAAATTGGAAGCAAGCTACACTCTGGGTCGCATTTCAATCCATATTTGCAGAAGTCTCTTTATCTACAATGAAACCCTTTAGGCACTAAGTCATAGTTTATAAGTACAAAAGCAAAGCTGAGCCATACCATTGATTGAAAAACCAGAGATACATTCATGTATTATAAAATTATAGTGATAAAGCTAATAAGATTACATGTCCAGCTCACTTCCTAATAGAACTTGGTCCAAGTCCAGGGAAAGCAGAATAAGTTGGTTAAAGGCTGAGGAGAGATGCAATACTGGGATAAGTACAAGTTTATAGTACAAGAATCAGGAGAGAATCCCTCAACAACTCATTAACAATGAGTCTTAAAACTGATACATGCAGAACATGTGCAAAAGCAGGTATATGGGAGTTGAATGAAAAGTAATGCCTCCACTTCAATAGATTTTTGTTAGCCTTCCGACTCTCAAAATTGCTTTGAAAGAATGACTGAGTGTTTAGAAGCACAAGAAAGAAATGTTGTTATGACATAACAATGTTAGGTTTCACATAGCATGAAACCACAGAGGCAATTTTTCTGCTGCAGTAGGATATTTTTGGGTTAGGCTCCTGGGAAAGGTCCCATTTTCCCAGACATTGTGTATAAAGGGTGCTAAAAGTTATGTTCCTAGAATCTAGGCATTGAGCTAGTATTCTATAACCACAAATTTATGCGTCTAATCCTTTATAAAATACTAGCATGTCAGCAATTAGGTGCCACCACTCATGCTTGCTCTATGGCAGATGCAGAAATCAGGCGCCTAACTGACAGTATTCAATAAAGCATGCATTTAAATAGTCAGAACACCCATGACCCACATGAATGTTTGAATGCTGATGAGAAAGAACCTCAAGTGGACACTTCCAGGTTGATTTTGGAGCATTTTCAGTGAGCTGGTACCAGCATTTTGGAATGACTAGTTACTGCTGATGAAACATGGTTACACTACTATGATCCTGAGACAAAATAACAGTCCATGCAATGGCAGCACTCCAAAGAAATTCAAGACCCAAAAGTCAGCAGGAAAGGTCACATCCACAGTGTTTTGGGTTCAGGAAGGTGTTGTAATGACTGATTAGTCTTTACTGCTGAAACTTGCTCTTTTATTATATGCATTTACTTTTCTACATAGTCTAAAAATGTAACAAGGAAGAAGAACCAACCACTTAAACTATCAGATCCTCATAGAGGTTGACCAGGCTATATGCATACTAAAGTGAAGGAAAAGATCTTGGAACACCATGCCAAGGATCATGAATATCTCCTTTGGCTTACTGTGGTTGCGGGTATCTTTCATCGATCAAAAACCTTCATATTACTGACTTTCTATTTTTTAGTCTTAGCTTGGCGTGGTGTTCTGAGGCCTTTTCTACATAGTCACCACACATTTCTGCTAATGATGGACAAGTTTTTGAAAGCCTTCATATAAAGGTTGCACATCTTGTCTCTTCATCCAGTTGCTCACAGTCCTTTCCACTTCTTCATTTGAGTCAGATGCCTCTGAAGGTACTCCTTATATTTTGGAAAAATCTTGAAACAGTGTGGTGTGAAGGCTAGGCTACATGGCAGGAGAGGTAAGACTGTGAGACCCATTTTCATAATTGCCTCTGTGGTGTTCCATGCTATGTAAGACCTAACATTGTTATGTCGTAACAACATTTCTTTCTTGTGCTTCTAAACACTCAGTCATTCTTTCAAAGCAATTTTGAGAGTCGGAAGGCTCTGAATTGATGTTTACACCAAGTTCAAGGAAATCCATGTGAACAAAACCAACCATGTTCCAAAAGATTGTAACTAAGATTTTTCTGCAGAAAGCTGTGTTTTGATGCTTTTCTTTGCAGGTAAACCTTTGTGATGATGCTCCATGAATAATTTCTGGCTCATAACGAAGAGCCCGTGTTTCATCAGTTGTCACGATTCCACAAAGAAATTCCTCACCTTCATTGTTGTATCGGGTTACAATTTTGGACATATTCCAAGTCTCAAAGCTTTCATTTCTGTAATCAGCATGTGAAGAATACATCTTGCACAAACCCTTAAATATTCTTGAATATAACGTAACCCACATGTTCCTGTGAAATGCCAAGCATGCCAGTAATTTCCCTTTGTGTAATCCTCTGATTGTCCTTTATGAGTGCATCATCCTTTCTCATGTGATATTCTTCCATTGCAATCATGGGTCATCCACTCCACTTTGATAATACCAATTTGCCCTTTCTGATCCACAATCTTTACAGTCTTTGACCCAACAATGCGTAATACTCACATCAACACAATCATCACCATAAACAACCTGCATGTAGCAGTGGATTTCAATTGGAGGGATTCTTTCCATTTATAACAGGTCAGAAAATGTGTACTAACATATATTTTAAAAAGTTTACAATTAATAAATAAAAATCAAACACCCCCACAAAAAAAAACACACAGAAAACCTCCTATCTATCTACAACTGCAGTATTTCTTGTTGATAATGGCTTTAGCATCAGTCAGCTTCATCAGTCATTTTTACTTGCATTATTGAAGATTTATGAGCAGTTTAAACACTATTTCAGTCAGATAACTATGCCATGACAATACTAAAAAGAAGAAATCAATTACATTTGCAGATGAGTATTAATGTCTGACTTGATGAATTATTCATCTATTGCTTTCTGCTGGATATTTCAAAGTTTACAATGTCTATACAATAGACATATACATATATGGAAAATCCCTTATCATGGGCACAATATTTCATATTTTTCTTTTCTTTTAAATATTTAATAGATTATTAGTTGATACAAGTAGAGGATATACTATCTCATATTTGCATGTTAATGAAAAGCCATGAATTATATATTTGCTCTGTAGAGAAGCGGAAGCTGCTTTCTGTGTTTGTGGTCATAAAATTGTAGATGATCTTGAAACTCTCATTCACTGCTCTTTGGAAATAGTGCTGGATCTGGACAGTTAGAAACATAAGCAGATCTATTTTATTTGTACTGTTTTGCGAAACAGGGTATTGCCTAATTTTAAACAAACAAACAAACAAAAAAAGGTTTAAATAATTCCATTACTAACACTTTTTTGTCTGTCTCTCTAAGAAATGAGTTGTAACTAGAAATGTTTCACAAGAATGAAGCAGGTTACCCTGAGTCAGCAGGAGGTGGATATACACCAGAGAACAGATTGATTGTATTAGACTCATCCAGAACATTGAGCAGCACCCAGCGTCCAGGGGAAGTTCTTTTTTTTTTTTTTTTACTTCAAATAATTAGGCTTTATGGTACTGAGCTGTACTGATTCACGATAGTCTCCAACTTTTTTACTTTGTGCCAGAAACTCCCACTGCAAAGAATAATTAGAAACATGCACTGGAAATAATTATGCTATCTTCCTAACAAACTGTAATGAACTGCAGTTATAAAATATAACATGTTTTGTTCTCTACCCTGCACCCAATATGTATGATATACATACTATACCTTCTGTTGCTAAATCTGTATCTGTGCTTGTAGGCTGAAATGTCTCACTCTTGCATTCTCACTAAAACAGGGGAAACAAATCCACAAAAAACAAACAAGCAAGAGCAAAAGTGGAAATGTCCAATCAAGATGGTGCACAAAAAGTGTCTTTCAACTCATCTGATAAATCCAAATGTCTTTATTCATCCAAAATAACTCTTTCATCCAAAGTAACTCATTGACTCGACATGATCATGTTTCGGCCACCCGACCTGCATTAGGAGTCTCTGGGTATCAATTGGATAAATATGCTCTAAAACACAATGATCAAACCGTTGCTCCGAATCGTGTGACGCTACAAACCAACACAGCCTTGAAGTGAAAAAGACTGTGTTGGTTTGTAGCGTCACACGATTCGGAGCAACGGTTTGATCGTTGTGTTTTAGAGCATATTTATCCAATTGATACCCAAAGACTCCTAAGACTCCTGATGCAGGCCGGGTGGCCGAAACATGATCATGTCGAGTCAATGAGTTACTTTGGATGAAAGAGTTATTTTGGATGAATAAAGACATTTGGATTTATCAGATGAGTTGAAAGACACTTTTTGTGCACCATCTTGATTGGACATTTCCACTTTTGCTCTTGCTTGTTCACTCTTGCATTCTTGTTCTGCCTTTGGCTCCACTGAAGATGCACATCCGTGTTTTAAAATAATCTCTTGTTTAAAAGCAATTTACCCCTAAATTCTATAAAAGGTGCTAACAGTTGCATGTGCAATTTAATTGAGGCAATTAGTGTCAATAATTGGGATCTTATCATGCAATTATTGGCGCTACTTGAAATTAGTTAAAATTTATGGGGCTCATGATCGAAACAGAAAAACGTCTAAAAACCGGCCTAAATTGGACGATCAGTAACAAAAAACGTCCAAGTGCCGATAATCGAACAGGGTTTTAGACGTATTTAAAAACGACTTAGGCCTTCACAGTGCTGCTGAATGACCAGAGCTAAAAGGGGTGTTTTAGGATGAGTGGTGAGGATGGGATTTGGGCGGGACATGGGCCATCCTAGACTTAGTCGTACTGCATGTATAACCGAAGGTTTTACAACACTGCCTAGACGAAACTTGGGCATTGTGACTTAGGCAATCTAAAACCAGGTCTAAGTCCACAAAAGATATCCAAAGTGACCATATAAGCACTTCAGACACAAAGTACAGACCCCCGCATGCAGCCCAGTGATCACGGACCCCCCCTCCCATAAAAAACATAATAACAACTTTACACATCTGCCTCCAGAACATCAGCACCTGGCAGCCTGGCATAGGAAAGCCTAGTAGAGCTGCTCAGAGGAGGCTTAAGTGGTCTTGGGGGTGGGTTAGTGAACCATGGAGAGGAGGACCCAGGCCCATAAGCCACTTTAATCACTACATTCATGGAGAAACATGTGCACTCCCCCCAAAAAAACCCAAACCTTTTTGTACCATTTAAGTGGCTCCTGCAGCCATAAGGGCTATTGGAGTGGTAGATAGGTGGGTCTAGTAGATTCTGGGGGTGTTTTGGGGAGCTTACCATGACTTATAAGGAAGCTATTGTGAGATGTTTATGTGGCACCCTTTTTGTGAAGTTCACAACAGTGCCCTGTAAGGTGCCCCACTACTCTGTTGCCATGTCTGGGTGTCCAGTCCCTTACTTTTCTGGCCCCTCCCATGTCCAAAATGTCTTTTTCTAGGCATTTTTGACTTGGACAAATTTTTGGATGAAAATAGGGAATAAAGATGGCTGGACGTACAGTTAGATGATTTTCAAAAAAAAATATGCTGGATGTATTTTTTGAAAATGGACCTTTTCCTGGTCTGACTTTGGACGACTTGTGAGTTAGGCCAAAACAGACTTAGACGTTTCTTTTGATTATGCCCCTCCACGTGTATAAATTTAGGTGTGGGATCTGTGTGTAAATTATACATGCAGCTCCAAAAGTTGGGCACATCCATGGGAGGTCATAGGTGGATCAGGGCATTCCTACAATTTATGGTGCCTACTTTTTTTTGCTGAATTTGTTTTTAATTGGTTTTTAACAGCACGGCCATTTACCGCACCGCTAATGGCAAATTAGCCCCCTCCTTTTACTAAACCATGATAGTAATTATTAGCGCTGAACTCTATGAGCTTCGGGAGCAGCGCAGAGAATTCAGCGCGGCTCCCTGCGCTAATAACTGCTATCATGATTTAGTAAAGGGGGGGGGGAAACACTTAACTTACCCCCTTTTAGAAAACCGTAATGCAGTTTTTAGTACCAGCTACGGCTGTAACAGCTCCGATGCTCATGGAATTCCTATGAGCATTGAAGTTGCTACTGCCGTGGCCAGCGCTAAAAACCGTGTTATAATTTTGTAAAAGGGGAGGTTGGGCACTGTTTGGGCACCTACTGGCGTCTTCCAAACGGCGCTATTTTTCAGAATCCAAGTCTAAGTGCTGTTTTTTTCAGCGCTGATTTTTTAGAGACCATTTATAGAATCTAGTCCTTAATGTGCAAGCAATGACCAGCAGAAAGATCCAAAAGGTGAGTCTGAAATAATTAAACAATACCATGTAGTTGATATAAAGCCACTAGACAAAGTGATATGAATTTTATACTGTACCAGTAATAACTATGTACAAATGTCTGATTACTGATCTTGGCTATACAGTATTGCTGTGCATGATGTTTTGATATCTTTAATGATAAAAAAATGGCCTTTTGATGTTGAGCAATTCACTTTCCTTCTAAAAAAACAAACAGACAAAACCAGCCACCAACATAAATCATGTATTTGCATCTGACACACAGAAAAAAATTAGTTCCTGGTGTACAATTGCTTTATATAGACACAATAATAATGTACTTAAAGCTAAATCCATTTATACTCTTTTAAAAGCCTGTGTGTAAGAAGGCCATGACCTTTTATGAAAAGAACATCCTGCAAAACAAATTTTATATATATAAAATTTCAATTTTAGTTATTGCAATCATTAATGTGAATGAACATTACTTAAGTAGGGCTTTCTAAAAATAATTTTCAACACACATTTCTCAGTAGAAAATGTAAAAAAAAAAAAAAGAACTATTTTGTACGGTCAGTAAGTTTTGCAATCATTCTTCAGCAAGCAGCTGGAATGGCAGAGAAATCACTCTATTGAGGGAGCAACTGTTAAGGAGTCGGAGTGACAGCATAGGGATATTTTCTTCCACATTTTTCTTAAAGTATTGGCTCAAGGAATTCCAAGTAGCCACCCGTAAATCACCACCTCGGATCCACTTATCTTCCAGTTCAGTTAAGAGCACAATTTGTTACACATTGATGCCAGCAACTTTATAAACTAGGCTCCCGGAAAAGGAAATAGCAAGTTCTGCTTACCTTCCAAATCGAGGTTACTTCATACATTGCTCTTGTCAGGATATTTTTCCTACTTTGAGGATACCTTTAAAGTGGATAACCAGACACTGATCTTCTGAAATCTCGCAAGGAGCATTATAAAAAGTCTGAGTAAGAAAAGTTAGCTATTTGGTCTTTGATAATTATACCTACAGAAAGCAATGTTTGGTCAAAGGGAAGTAGTGACCATTTTATCAGACCTGCTCAAAATAATAAAGAGCGCTTTCATGCTACAAATTCATTACAAGTGAAAAATAGGTTTCTGCGTTGAATCAGAAGGCAGATAAATATATACCATCAGGCTCATAATCAAAACATTGAAACATCCAAAAACCTGCCTAAGTCGGCACTTGGACGTCCTAATAGCTGGGTCGTCCAAATGCTGATAATCAAAACCAACTTTCTGGGCATCCAGAAGGACTTACAAGCCTGCTGAACATCCAGAGCCTAAAGGAGCGTGTTGAGAGGTGTGTTATGGGTAGGCATTGAGCAGGCTTAACTAAAACAGGTCAAACTGCAGGCATCTAAGTTCCATCTAAGACAGTCCTGGGAAAGCTTCAATTATTGCTATAGCGTCTACGTATCCCAAAGGTGCCCACACTAACCAGATGACCACTGGAGGGATTAAGGCATGATCCCCCTTACTCCCCCCAGTGGTTACTGACCTCCTTCCACCAGCCAAAGATGGGAAAAAACAGTACTTTGAAGGCTTGCCATCAGCTGATCATGGCAAGGAAATCCCAATCAGCTGAGCCAGTTTTGTGAAGTCCTGCCAACTCAACTGATCAGGGTTCCCCTGTTAGGATCAGCTGAACCAGCAGGGAGAACCAAAATTCCTCTCTCCCTCCCTCCCTCATACCTACCAATCCCCTCCAGTACACCTCCAAAGAGAGCTTCCATGCCCTACACCCCTCCAACCATCCTCTCAACATCCTTGGACCCCCTGGCATCCCCCCCACATCCCTGGACTCCCGTAACTTCTGATGACAAATCAATAGGAAGGAAGCCCATTCTCTCCTGTCTATAGGGCTACCTGTTTAGAATGATAGGTCTTCCCTCTCCCATCTTAGGATGCAGTAGGAGGGGCCTAAGATATTTCCCCCTATCTGTCCCAGCAGGCTCACAATCTATCTAATGTACCTGGGGCAATGGGGAATATTAAGTGACTTGCCCAGGGTTACTCTGCAACATAAATAAACAAGAGGTGGGCTCAGTCAACTGAAAGAAAGATCTAGAATGAAGGTGCATAGAGTGAAAGTTAATAGACTTAGGAGTAATACAAGAAGCTAAATATTTACAGAAAGGGTGGTGGATGAGTGGAATGGTCTCCCAGTGGAGGTATTAGACACATAGACTAAGCACAGAGGATCTCTAAGGGAGAGGAATGGATTGTAGAGCTTAAGTAGCTAGTGTAGATGGGCAGACTGAATAGGCTGTATGATCTTTCCTATAGTCAGTTTCTATAGTTCTAGGAAAGTGTGTCCAAACAGTTGCAGCTGCCCTGTTTACTACTTTCTTATTCGGAATCTATAAAAACAACAACAAAAGCCTTAAATTAAAGAAATATGTAATTTTGTCCCATACAGAGACTATACCAGCTTCTGTACACTCAGGGATTCATTGAAACATACAATTTGACCAATGATACCTAAAATGTAGTATATAAATGTATTATTATATTTGAATATTTTCCTGCTACCCCATAAGAGTGGATGGAGAAGAAAAAATAAGAATCATCCTAAAATGTATACTAGTGGTGCTGCCTATCTTGAAGGCATCAAGATTTGTTTTTCACACAAGTAGTAACAGGCATGAAGTGAGCTATTTATTTACTTATTGTACCATCATAATAGGAAACTATGGGCTACATTCACTATGCAAACCGATCGTGTATCGATCGGTTTGTGACATCTTTGCGACCAAATTTTACTCCGGCCCAATTCATTTACCTCTCTGCCGATCCGATTCTGATCCATGCATGCAAATGAGGGGAACAGCATGCAAAGTAGGCAGGGACCCAATTCACTAGGGAAATCTTGAAAACCGACTGGGCTGGCCGATCAGCCCATGAAGCGACTGCTAGGGACCAGTCGCAAACGTCCTTTCCGACTCTACAGCTCCATTGCCACCCTGCTCTCTGCACACCCCGACAATATTTATCTCTCTGACCTGAATCTCTCCTGCCTGCTGCCCCAAATCACCGCCCTGCTCTCCCCCGAATCTCTCCTGCCTGCCGCCCTGAATCTCTCCTGCCTGCCGCCCTGAATCTCTCCTGCCCTTCCCCGCACAGCGAGCCTGTGGTTTTAACCCATGGGTTTAAGCGGGTTAAAACCACGGACTCGCTGGGCTAGTAAGTAAAGTTAAAAAAAGGTGTGGCTAGCGATCCGTGCAGTCGGAGGGGGGGGGGGGCGTTGCTACGATCGCCCTCATTTAAATATTGTTTGGGGAATAGGAAGTAAGAAGCAAGCCGAGAATAGAATGAGAAGGTGAAAAGAAGAAATTAAGAGAAAAGATAGTATTTATTTATTTTTTAAAATGTATATTTTGCTCTAGCAACATTTCTAGGTGGATTCCAACAAACATACCCCCTCTTTTACTAAGGTGCTCTATGCTTTTTAGCGTGCGAATACTAGAGCATACTTAACACACGCTAAACACTAACATGTGCATATTATCCTATGGACGTGTTAGCAGTTAGCACACGTGTTGATTTAGTGCCTGCTAAATCCATAATAAAACGTTTAGTGCACCTTTGTAAAAGAGGGCCATCATTTATAACAAATACATTAAAACAACAATTACTTAATAAACTTCAAAACACTTAAACATTTTTATTTTTTTTAGAAAATCAACATTGATATATCTCCTTAAACAAAATCATTTTCAACAGAATCTTGACACCCCCAAAGTTGCTCAAGTAATTGATTCCATGCCCGTAGAATATAGATTTCCTGTATTCCTTACGGTGAGTTTCACGACCAAGTGGGACCACCAGGGCATTACTGTTCAAGGAACATAAGTTCCATGTTGGTCGATAAATACAAAAGGAGTCTAACAAAACAGGGAAAACAGAGTGTATGGTGGACAAGCTAAGGACAGAAGAACGATTACTGTGGTCTGGCTGATAGAAGGAGAGTGTGGATGGTGTGAATGAGCCACCCTTAGGTGGAAGGGATAGAGAGTGTATGAAAGTGGGCTACGGGGGGCAGTGGCGTACCTAGGGTATGTGGCACCCGGGGCCCATCATTTTTTGACACCCCCCCCCCCATCTATATGAAAAATATGATTTTTAGTACCAATCTACATATCGCACCACAAGAGTGTACCTAGGAAAAGGCTGCATCTTAAACATTGCAGTGAGCACTAGAACACCAACACATACATTGTAAAACTAAACAAGCCAGATCCCGCACAGTCAATTGGTCCTGTAGTCAATGCCAACTGAAATCTATGTCTTTTTCAGAACACACAGAACAGAGATACACCCTCGCCCAAAATGGAATAATCACAAACTAAAAATAGAAATATGTAGACAAAAGTTAAACTGATCCGCCAAGAAACCAGACCCTGGATACAATGCAACACCACAAAAAACAGTAACACATGTCCTCTAATACAGTGCAAAATATAAAGACAGTAGATGTAAATTTGAAAAACCTGATACATAACAATCACCACTTTATAATTTAACAAATAAAAATAAAACAAATAATGAGAAATAAAAAAATACCATTTTATTGGACTAATCCCCGTAAGCTCGGTCCCCATCCCCGCAAACCACCTGATTCCATCCACACAAGCCTTGAATTGTTTATATTAAAGTATAAAAAGAAACAATATTCTGTACAATTGTCAATTTATAAATCAGCGTCTTCTCCCCACTCTCTTCCCCATTTCCCTTCAGCATCCTCAGCCCACTCTCTCTCCACTTTCCTTCAGCGCACGCACATAAAAACAAGCAAGTAATTTTATATCATTTTTATTCTATTCATTCATAGAAATTAAAGTCTAGATAATGCCAGTCACATAACAAAACATGATTTTACAAAAATAATTCCCTGCAGTCAAGCCTACAAGGATTACTAGATGTCTTTCAGCAGTTCCCCTCCCTCCCTCCCCCTTACCTTTGTGGCCAAGTCAAAATGATCTACCAACAATAACATTTTAAAAACACAAAGCACGCTGTACGCAGAGAAAATGTTAATTATCATTTATATTCCGCGGGTTTTCAAAGAGGTCAAGGCAGATGACTTTATGCAATGTCACCTCAGTAACAACTATACAAAAATAGACAAATATTCCCCCTCCCTTTTTACTAAACTGCGATAGCGGTTTTTAGCGTAGGGAGCTGCGCTGAATGCCCCACGCTGCTCTCGACGCTCATAGGCTCCCTGCGCTAAAAAACTCTATTGCGGTTTAGTAAAAGGGGGCCATAGTGCAAAATATAGACAGCAGATATAAATTTTCAAAACGGACACATTTTGATCACTAAGTTGAAAATAAAATCATTTTTCCTACTTTTTTGTCTGGTGATTTCATGAGTCTCTGGTCCTTCTTCTGGTCCTTCTTCTTTCTCTCTCCCCCTGGCTCCCCTCTTTATTTCTGCCTTTCTTTCTCTCTCCTCCTGGCCCCCCTCTTTATTTCTGCCTTTCTTTCTCTCCCCTTGGTCCCCCTCTTTCTTTCTGCCTTTCTTTCTCTCTCCCCCTGGCCCTCCTCTTTCTTTCTGCCTTTCTTTCTCTCCCCCTTGACCCCCTCTTTATTTCTGCCTTTCTTTCTCTCCCCTTGGTCCCCCTCTTTCTTTCTGCCTTTCTTTCTCTCTCCCCCTGGCCCCCCCCCCTCTTTATTTTTTCCTTTCTTTCTCTCTCCCCCTAGCCCGCACAAAGCCAGCAGCCGATTTCTTCCTGCTCCTTCCCCGATGTCCTGATGTCCTGAACTTCATCGGGCAGCAGCAGCATTCACAATTCACTGCTGTTGCCCGCTTCAGGCCTTCCTCTCTGTCGGGTCCTGTCTTCATGAAAACTGGAAGTAGGCAGGACCAGGCAGAGAACAAGGCCTGAAGCCGGCAACAGCAGCGAATTGTAAACGCTGCTGCTGCCCGAAGAAGGTAATGGAGCACCGAGGCAGTCCGCTTCTCCCCCCTCCCAGCCGAACCCCCGCTGACCCTCCTATCTCCCCCCCCCCTCCGTGAACCTTTCCGACCTTCCCAGCGAGAGCAGCAAACCTCCTTCGCGGCTTTCTCCTCCCTCTGCCGCGTTACTGATGACGTCATCAGTGATGCGGCAGAGGGAGGATAAAGCCGACGCTACTGGAGGGAGGTTTGCTGCTTTCGCTGGGAGGGTCGGAAAGGTTCACTTGGGGGAGGAGAGATAGGATGGTCAGCGGGGTTTCGGCTGGGAGGGGGGAGAAGCGGTCTGCCTTGGTGCTCCAAGGCCTGGCGCCATTACCTTTTTCGATAATGGCGCCGATGCTGCTTTCGCTGGGAGGGTAGGAGCGCGATAGGGACCGGGCCAGCTGTGCACCCCCCCCCTAAGGCGGCACCCGGGATGGACCTCCCCCTCGCCCCCCTTGGTACGCTACTGCCCTGGGGAAACAGCCTGCAACAAGATCGCGCGATGCCAGAGATCTTTGCCTGCTTCGGCTGTTTCCTCCGCCGCGGTCCCGCCCCTCCTCTGACATCAGAGGAGGGGCAGGACCGTGGCGGAGGAAACAGTCGAAGCAGGCAAAGATCTCTGGCATCGCGATCTTGCTGCAGGCTGTTTCCAGACGCGACACCCGGCGCAGGAGGGGGGGAACTGGACCGGACCGGGAGCACCCCCTCAGGGCTTGGTACCCGGGGCGGACCGCCCCTCCCACCCCCCCCCTTGGTACGCCACTGACGGGGGGTATGGAGAGCAAGGTATGGGTTAACTGAACGAGATGAACTAGGATTGAGGAATGGAGAATGGAACTTATTGTGCTTCCCTAGATCCCTCTTTTTTTATTCATTTATTTAAAACATTTCTAATCTGCCTTTGTCCAAGGCGGCTCATGGTATCACATACACAATTCAGGTCTGAGCATCTTAAAAAGTCTTTCATTAATTATAACATACATATAAGACAAATTGTACATAAAATATGTTATAAACATCACAAAGATCATATAATCCAGTGAAATAATCTGTTTGTCTCTAATAAACAAGAAAAACAAAACAGACTAACTAAAGCATTAATATTGGTTAACATATATCTAAGTATTTAAGTACATCTTTAAAGAGTTCCATTTTAATTGAAATCAGTGATACCAATTGGCTTTTTTTCGTTAAATATGCCTCATATCTATGTTAAAGCTTCTACTAAAAAAAAATTGTAAATCTAAATTTTTGAAGTATTTTAAATATTTTGCATATAAATGCACACAATCAATATACAATATGTTAAACATATAAGCACAGGACATTAATGTTACACAACAAATCAACAAAATACTCCTTTAAAAAACAGTCAGTCCATAGCAATGGAAAAATAAAGGAGTACTTATCTTCTTTAGAATTGTCGTCATATCCTGGGCTCAGATTTTAAAGTGCTCTGTGCTCTCAATCAAAACATATGTGAAAACAGTCCAACGTCCCAAAAACTTCCACTTCTAAAAACATTGTCCAAATTCCTCATTTCAACAATTCATGTTCAGTGATACAAACATTCGATGCAATTCTTAGTATCAGATATCACAGACTTCCTCATATCTATGTTAGCCATACCAAATCCCACCAATTGGAATGTGTAATTTAAGTAAGATACTTCCATGAGTTGAAAATAAATTTCAAAGCCCCCTCTTTTAGTCACATGAGTCCTCATTATGTGTGCATGACCTGCTATGCTTTTCAATAAAAGATGGCTTTTGGCCAGCTGTGCCTCTGCCCCACCATGCTTTATTTACTCTGTCATCTCAAAAGATTTCTAGACAAAACCTTCGCCTTCCAAGCAGCTAAGCTGAACCCATGGCTAGCCCAAATGATACTCGAGGCCCCCACATACCTCGGCTTCAGAAAATTACTCAAAACTTACCTATTCAGCGAACAAGACCCTTAACCTTCCCCCCCTCCTGCAATAACACCTCACCCCTCGCACTGTTCTTCGCTTCCTTCGTGATATCTTCTCTCTTCCCTACCTTCTATCCTCTTCCTTCCTCATCTTTCAATTTCTGATAAAATGTTGTAAATCTGCATGTCAACGCGGATCCTAATTTAATTGATGTGAACCGCTAAGAACTCGCTGGGTATGGGGGTATACAAGAATAAATTATTATTATTATTTCTCTTTTTATGCTTATGGCAAAAGTTGGCTCCCATGAACTGACCTTTTATCTTTTGATTTTTGATCACCAATCAGTGCTTGAAAAAATATTTGAAATAAAATTAGCAGCTTAAGCTAACCAAACAATATACTCTTATTTTGGAGTTGGTTTTTTTTTCCTTTGTGAAAACACAATAGTTATTTTTGGAAACTTCTCATTCCGCCATTACAAATTTATCCAATTTAAGGATGCAAGCTTGTCGACTTCATCAGAGATACTTTAAAGCAGAACAGCACAAACGCAACTAAGGGCTCCTTTTATCAAGCCGCGCTAGCGGGGTTAGCGCCTCAGACATTTCATCACGTGCTAACCCCCGCAGCTGGCTAAAAAACTACCACCTGCTCAATGCAGGCATTAGAGGCTAGCGTGGCAGGCAGTTTAATGCGCGGTATTATGTGCATTAAAACTACCGCAGCTTGATAAAAAGACCCCTAAGTGATTTGTAGGATGGATATTTTCAAATTTTTAATGGGTATAACTAATGGGCAGACTGGATGGACCGTTCACATCTTTATCTGCCGTCATTTACTATGGGCTCCTTTTACTAAGCTGTGTTAGGGCATTAACACGCAGAATAGCGCATGCTAAATTGCCACACGCGCTAGACACTAACACCAGCGTTGAGCTGGCATAAGTTCTAGCCGTATAGCACTGGTTTAGCGTGCATTAAAATGCTGCATGCGCTAAAAACATTAACGCAGCTTAGTAAAAAGAGCCCTATGTTACAAGGTTTGGGATCCATTAACAAAATTTTGTAAGTATTGATCATACGTATTTCCCCTTGATTTCTGTTATGCACGTCAAGGAAGGGGGGGTGGGAGGGTAAGGAGGGGGGTGATATATATTTATTATATCATTTGATTGTATTAAGTGCTGATTATTTTATTATTTGTTTGCTTATCTGTTGCACTTACTGTTGGCTTTTGAAAATGAATACAGATTAAAAAAAAAACAAAAAACAAAACCCAACAAAGAATATGGTCCTAACAATACACAAATATGGTTTTGTTTCTAAAAAAGAAATACATGTGGTATAATAGCACACACAAAGATAAGCCATTCAGTGGAGTATAGTATGTAACAACTACCTTAAGATGTAGTAATTTTGTTTTGAAGACTCTCCATTTTGTGGAATAATATTTGCAGCCGTTAGCATGCTTGAAATATTTGCTATCTGACTCTGCAGAGTGCAGTAAATGGTGTTTATGACAATGATAAAATGGCTCGCCTCTAAAAATTCTTTAAAAAGAAGCAGTTGTGACTAACCTGGTTCCCTTCAGTCTCCCCCACTTCCAGTCCTTCAAGGCATAAATCAAACTAATAGTGGAGAATAAAAGCTACAGTTTTATTGATAAAATAACATACATCCTAATATCACGGCTATCTCCAGAACTAATCAACTGTACACTGTACCGGTAACCTCAGCCATCAAGGGCCTGGTTTAATGCAGCTTTCCTTCCATTCTGTGTCTGATGGAAAAAACAAGCTTAGCGAACCATATTCAGAGTCTTTGCATTTTTGTAAAAGGAAAGGTTTCCAAGCAAGGGTGCCCACTTAAGGGGTTTACAAAGTCAATTCAGGGCGCATAGCACTCCATCTTTGTTGTGCTGGGATCCTGTCATGTTGCCAAAGGTGTCTTCTCCTAGCATTGATGAATCCATTTCATATTGTTTAGCCTCTCCTGGTCTCCATTTATATTCTAGATATTTAGTTAAGAACTATTACTCCTGTTCAATTGAACCCCCACAGATCACATATCACAACGTGAAGGGTGGGAGATCTTCCTCCAATGTGAAATATTGTATTTGTTTTCTGTTATAAGTGTAGGTTTACAAACTGCTGAGAAGATCAGATGCAATGAATGGTATATTAAATAAACTTGAAATTATAGGTTGACTCTGGAATATTGCAGTCTCCCTCCTTAATCACCAGTGGTTTAGGTACTTGACACATTCTTGAGATAGCTGAATACTTTCCCCAGAGTTCCCACAAACCTGATTATATCCTAAATAAGAGCTTAAGGAAGCATTTGCTACAAAACCTTCTGGAAGGGCTTACCACGCAAGTCCTATACCATTCCTTAAAGTGCTTCTTTTCCAAGTGGAAACCTGCACAGTTCTATAAGTGCCAATCATGACACAAGGTTCTGACATGCTTGCACCAACTCTATGTCAATTCATTTATGTTGAATTGTAATGTTTAAGCTCAGATATACAGTTCTTCTGAAGTTAATTTGATGTCTCTTGCAAGACATTTTTGCCTGTTATTAGTTGGTGATACAGTAGTTAAGCCAGTGGCGTACCAAGGGCGGGGTGGGGGGTGCAGACTGCTCCGGGTGCCAGCCCTAGGGAGGTGCACAGCCGGCTGGATCCAGAACCTCCCGTGCTACTCTAAATGGCACCTGCACCTCAGTGCGGCTGTCGTACTTATTCTGAAGCAATGTTGGCAACAGCGCTGAAGTGCAGAAAGGTCCTGTGGCGACTGCTTCTGCAGGCTCTGCTCAGAGGGGGGTAGACCTGCAGCCGCAGTCATAGCGGGACCTTGCCGTAACTCCCTGTGTATGCCGACCCACCCCTCCAACATCACTTATGTCTTCCGGAGCAGAGGCAGCAGAAGCAGTCATCACGGGACCTTGCTGGTTTGGAGGGAGAGAGAAGCATAGAAGGGTGGTGGAGGGAGAGAAAGGGGGCAGGGTGGTATGGAAGGGTGGTGGAGGGAGGGAAAGGGGCAGGGTGGTATAGAAGGGTGGTGGAAGGAGAGAAGCTAATGGAATTGGTGTGCAGGGAAAGGAGAGAGAGACAAAAGGGGGAAGGATACTGGATGGAATTGGGTTGGAGGGAAAGAAAGGGGAAAAATACTGATGGAATTGGTGTGCAGAGAAAGGATACTGGATGGAATTGGGTCAGAGATAAAGAAAGGGGGCAGATGCTGATGGAAGTGGGGGAAATGAAGAGGAGATAGTGAAATGCCAGACCATGGGGGTGTGGGAGAGGGAAGGGATGAAGAGGAGAGGAGAGCGATGTCAGACCATTGGAAGAGGGAAGGGAAGAAGATGGATGCCAGACCAATGGGGGTGAAGGGAGAGATGGAAGGGGGAGGCATAAAGTTTCTGGAAGGGGAATAGAAGGAGAGAAGATGCCCTATATAAGGGGCAGAGAGAGGGTAGATAGTGGATGAAAGGAAAAGAGTGACAAGAAGATGAGGAAAGCAGAAACCAGAGAAGACAAGGTAGAAAAAAAATTATATTTATTTATTTTTTTTGCTTTAGGGGAGATGCATCACTGTTACTGTGGTGTTGCATTGTATGCAGAGTCCAGCTTCTTTGTCTACATAGTTCTATTTTATCCCCCCTTTTATAAAACTGTAGACCTTTTTTAGCACCGGTCGTGGTGGTAGCAGCTCTGATGCCCTGAATTCTATGAGAGTCTGAGCTGTTACCCACCATGGCTAAAAACCACACTACAGGTTTGTGATTACATGTTCCATACTAGGTGAAGGTGTTTTCTGTGTTCTGTGTGTTCGAAAGACACAGTTTTCTGTTAGGATTGACTGTGCAGGATTGATCTGTACTAATCTGGCTTGTTTAGTTTTACAATGGTTGTATTGATATTGTACTGCTCACTGCAGTATGTAAGATGCTGCCTTTTCCTAGGTATTCTAGTGTGACTTGTGGATTGTTACTAAAAATTATGTTTTTCATACAGGTTGGGGGAGGGGGGTCATAAAATGATGGGCCCTGGGTGTCACTTATGCTAGGTATGCCACTGAGTTAAGCCCTAGTTGTATATTTGCACTCACTTGGTCAGGCCCCAAGTGGTCAGTTCTTAAAACTGCATACCTATTGTCCAAAATAAAGGTATGCCTTCAATTTGGAATCAACTGGGAGAAATTGTAGGGATATGCATTCTCTTGTAGTTTTGTGTCAAGATAAGGAAATTGGGTCATTAGGGCATAGACAGGGGGTGGGTAAGCAGAGTGGGCAGACTTGATGGGTTATAGCCCTTTTCTGCCGTCATCTTCTATGTTTCTATGTGTTGTTTTGATACCAAAGCAATAGGGGGAAAAAACCCTTAAATTTCATTTTTTTCTGTATTGTAAATACCACTACTCTCCATTCAGTCATGTCCGACCCTTGGATACTGTGTAGGCCAGTCCTTGCCATGCTTCCCTGTTTTCCACGGCTTCTTTCAATTGCTTGATGTTCATTCCCAACTCATTCTTGATGGTATCCAGCCAACGGGCCTTTGGTTTCACCTGCTTCCTTTTACCACTGACCATTCCGAGTAGCAAGTCATTTTCTAGTGAATTTGCCCTCATTACATGTCCAAAATAGGTCCGTTGTAAATAGTGAGCATTATTCATGAATAGTGTTCACTGATCACAAAGAGCCCCTTTTCCAAAGCCACAGTTGCGATGCTGCAATGGTAAATGCACTGAAACCCATTCAATTCCTCTGGGCTTTGGTGCATTTACCATGGTATCATCGCTACCATGTCTTTATAAAAGAGGTCCAAAGATTGCACACTTTCCCACTGATTGTATATATGACACCCATATTTGCATGACCAAATAGCATATTCTGCTAGTCTTTCAGATAGCATTTGAGGGGCAACTGAAAAGTTCTCAGCCCAATCAACAAGTTCGGCAGTTTCCATCGAGAGCTATACACTTAGTCCAGTGATTTTCCTTTTTTTTTTTGTTTCATATTTTTCTGAAGGAGCTAAAAAAGTGGGAAAAATCACTAGACTAAGGAGCTCATTTTATGGAATCCATTTTTCTACGATGCAGATTATATCAGCTTGGCTGTCGGTTATAAGATCATTTATGATTAGGGATGTGGAAGAGCATTTTTGATATGACGTCTAAATCTGAATTGAAATGTTTTGCCAAAATGTCTCAAACCAACATCTAAACCAGGGATGCCCACACTTTTTGGGCTTGCAAGCTACTTTTAAAATGACCAAGTCAAAATGATCTATCAATAATAAAATAAAAAAAAAACCCACAAGCACACTGTACGCAGAGAAAATGTTAATTATCATTTATATTCCCAGGTTTTTTCAAAGAAGTCAAGCCAGATGACCCTATGCAATGTCACCTCAGTAACAACCATGCAAAAATAGACAAATATACCCCCCTCCCTTTTTACTAAACCGTGATAGCAGTTTTTAGTGCAGGGAGCTGCGCTGAATGCCCTGTGCTGCTCTTGATGCTCTAGGCTTTCTGCACTAAACACCGCTATTGCAGTTTAGTAAAAGGGGGCCATAATGCAAAATATAGTCAGCAGATATAAATTCTCAAAACGGACACATTTTGATCACTAAATTGAAAATAAAATTATTTTTCCTACTTTTGTCTGGTGATTTCATGAGTCTCTGGTTGCACTTTCTTCTTCTGACTGTGCATCCAATATTTCTTCCCTTCTTTCAGCCTCCTGTATGCTTCCTCTTGTCCAGACCTCATTCCCTCCCCCAACTTTTTCTTCCTCTCTCCCTGCTCCCTCCCCTTTCTTTCTTTCTGTCTCCCTGCCTCCCTTTCTTTCTTTCTCTCTCCATGTCCCCTTTCTTTCTGTCTCCCTGTCCCTCCTTTCTTTCATTCTGTTTCCCTTCATTCTTTCTGTCTCCCTGCCAGCCCCCCTTTCTTTCTTTCTCCCTGCCCTTCCACAAGCCACTGCTGCCGCCATCGGGGAACATGCCCACAAGCCACTGCTGCCCCAAGCTCTCCCTGCAGATTAGAAGCATTGGGCCGACCAGCATTTCTCTCCCTGATGTAAATTCTGCCGTCGGAGAGAAAGTTCCGGTCCAGCCAGGCAGCGATTGGCTGGCCCGGAATTTCCTCTCTGATGGCAGAATTGACGTCGGGAAGAGGAAGGCTGATCGGCCCAGTAGATTGCGAAGGCAACGCGAGTCTATCCATTTGAGAGTGGGGCTCTTTCTCAAGCCACACTGTGCACCATCATGGGCCTCACCTGTGCACAACTTAAAGTGAATATTAAAGTGCAGTAATGAATGAATAAATAAATAGAAAAATCAAACAGTCTTAGTAAAAATACAGCGCTGTCAACATTTCAAAGTTAGGACTCAAACCAGCAAAAAATAGAACTTAACTGCAGTGACTGCCAGTCCGATTCATATTCAGCGCTTTCAGTTTCTCAGAATAATATCACTGTTTCCAAACAAGGCCCAAAGGCGGCGTCTTACAAACCTGCGGCTTCTTCCTCAAGGAAGGTTTCTTCTTGCCTAAGCTCCTGAAGAAGGGTGGTTTACCTGAAACTGGACCAATTGAGCTTTCACTGGGCCTTCGGGCCTTGTTTGGATATAGTGATATTATTCTGAGAAACTGAAAGTGCTGGTTTGAGTCCTAACTTTGAAATGTTGACAGCACTGTATTTTTACTAAGACTGTTTGATTTTTCTATTTATTTATTCATTCATTACTGCATTTTAATATTCACTTTATGTTGTGCACAGGTGAGGCCCATGATGGTGCACAGTGTGGCTTGAGAAAGAGGCCCACTCTCAAATGGTAAGCCAGGAGCACTGGTAATCAGAGCACCATAGCTTTTGCTATAGCACTGAGGCCTCACCTTTAATATTTAATTACATATATATTTATAGTTACATTGCCCTTATTTGGGGTCACGGCTGGTTGATGTGCAGTGCTGTCTACCTTTCTTAGTTTATATTTGGGGATTCTAGCCTTTTACTATCAAAACAACATCTAGCACACAGCCATAATCCAACCAGAAAAATGTCAACATTTCTGTTTTGATTATGGCTTGAGCTAGATATTTTTCAGGTTCAACACATCCATCTGTAAGTGCCATTTTCCCCCCCAAAAGAAAAGAAAAATAGATGTCCAAAAGACAGCATAAACCAGCACTTGGACATCTTACTAGACAAAACGTCCAAGTGGGCATTTTCAAAGCAGACTCATTTTCAAAACAGACTTTCTAGATGTCTTTCTAGTCATTTTGTGTACAGTACATCCAAATCTTAAGTGAGCTTGTTAGAGGCATGTTTTGGGTGGGCTTAGGACATGGATGCTTTTTTTTTGTTAGACTTTTGTAGCTAGATCTGTTTTAAAAGCGCCTAAATGCTTAAAAGGTGCCCAAACTGACCGGATGACTATTGGAGTGAATAAGGCATGATCCACTTTACTCCCCCCAGTGGTCATAGATCCTCTCCTACCACCCAAAGATGTAAAAGAAAAGGGCCCTACCGCCGCCTAACTTAATTGGTTTTAAATAGCTTAATTAGCATACTAATTAGTTATGCTGATTAAAAACCAATTAAACTGTAATATTTTTTTTTTAATGGAGGTGCCTCCTAAAAGGACACCGATATCCCTTCCATGTAGGCACTTTATGATACCTAATGCCATTGTAGGTGTGGTTAAGTGGATGCAATCCTTGTGGAAGATAGGTGCTGGAAATGTAGGTCTTTAAAACCCTGGCCTACATTTCTGGAGCCTATCTTCCATGTAGCTGCGATTTTGTAAACGGTATCGTTATGTGATTGACACATGATTGGCAGTCATTTTTAAGGCGGCCACTAATAACGGCCTAACTGTTTACATAATAGATAGGGGTAAGGACACACACATTTATGGCCATGTGCTTTTGGAAAATTAGCTTGTAACCATTAGTACAGAAAATAGAAAAGTGGCCATTTTACCCCGTGATAAAAATGGCCTTAGTATGTAGGAATAACATGCATAAGATCTTGTTTGGCATCTGTCCTTTACTAATCTCTTTGTCATGAAATTCAGACAGACTTGGTATAACCAGAACCACACAAAAACTTAAACTTTTCTTCCCTTCACTGAAAGGCATCACCTCTATGGGCAAACTGGTGAAGCCTTTATTTTTCAAAATAACTGATTTATGGAATAATATTCCCTTAGAGTTGCAAGACCTGGGCTTTCTTCAAATATTTTGCAAACATTTGAAAACTTGTTTTTTTTTCAAAATTATAAATTCCATCCTATCCTCTTTTATCTTTATTATTTTTAATCTTACTGTAAACCGAGTTGAGCTCTGTCTGTATAGAGAAGACATGGTCTATAAACTTAAGTTTTAGTTTAGTTTAGTTTAGTTTAAAGATGCATTAAGGCTAATTTTTACAGCAATTTGGTAAAAGTGCCCCTAAGAGAATAGATTAATCTAGAAAAAGTATTTTGTACTATTGATGCCCCAAGGCACCTGCTCTTAGAATCGTCTCCCTGAAAAGAAAGCATTTGTACAGGAACAGATATTCAGTGACAGATATTAGGGTTCAGTGATTGCAAATTAAGGGATTATTTTTACTAAACTGTGTTAAAAGTATGAGGAGGTCCTGAAAAGTTCTCAGCCCAACCAAGAAGAGAATGACGTGGATATGGTTCAATCAATGGTGTGAAACAATTTCAAAACAGAGAATTTTGTTTCTGCAAATTGGCACTCAATGAAATAAGATAACACTCTTTTCAGCTACAGTGGCAAAATAACGCTCAGAATATAGGAAGTTGGTTGTTTGGGCTGAGAATTTTTCAGCACCTCCTTGTATTGTCCTTGCATGGTTTTTTCTTGCATGCTAAGGCCTTTTTTACTGAAGCAGTAAAATGGCCAGTTTTCCAATTTTTGTATTAATGGCCACGCACTAATGCTGCCATTAGCATGTGTATCTTCAATAATGGCAAATCACTCAATTCTATTATACTCAGAATAATCCATCCAACGTCTACCCATTAATTCTGAGTCACACATCCAGCTCCCAGTATTAAAGATATTTAAACATGATCTTAGTGACACCACTCTATGTTAAACTTTCATAGCATTAAGCTTTTTGTGCCTTATTGTTATAGGTCTTTAATTCTTTCATTTTAATTCACATAGTAGAATATTATAAATTTTTACTTAAGCTCTTAAAATCATCTCGAACCAAATAGTTTATATCTGGGAAGATTTTCAGTCCAACATGTTTTACACAAAGCTTTATCAACGACACTTTCCTACAAATAAATATATAACCATTATACCGTGCCTTAACTACATTTAAATATATTTTAAAATATAATGAAATCCATACCTACCAGAGCCATTCCATCATCCAACTTCACTAATTTACCAGACAAGATAACGGCAGCATTTTTTTTTTTTTACCCAATATTTAAACTCCATACTAAAACAGCTGTCATCAATATCTCCCAATCAGAACCCTCCTAGTCAAATTAAAGAGCCCCATTCCAATTCAGCATTTAACCCACACGGTGTCACTGTATTTAAGTTATAAATCCATCATTGTTCTTTCATATTTAATCATGATTGGAGGATATTGATGACAGCTATTTTAGTAGAGAGTTTAAATATCGGATAAAAAATGCTGCCGCCATCTTGTCTGGTAAATTAGTGAAGTTGGATGATGGAATGGCTCTTATGCCCGGGAGCCATACCTAACTGTAGGCATGACCATTTGCACCAATGGAAGCATGGCGCAAAAGCTTATGTCTAAAGTTAAGAATGGATGCTCCTCATTTATTTATATAATCTGTTTTCTATCCCGTTCTCCCTAATGAGCTCAGAATGGGTTACATATACTGTAATTATGCACATAACTTTAAGGAACACCCCTGATCCAGCCATGACCCTCCCATTTCCATGCCCTCTTTTTGGTGCCATGTGTAAATTTTACATACACTACAACGATTTGTCAATGATAAGACCCCCTCGTAATTTTCCCAATTGATCACATTAAGTATGACTGACCCTCAGAAATGCCACCAGCCACTCCAATGTATTTCATAGTGGTTGGATGTATACATTAAATCCTCACCGGGTCACTTTATTTATAAAAAGTTTTACTTTGCACTTTTGAAAAACTACCACATTCACAAATTCGAAAAGTACAGTTAAAGTGACCCGGTGAGGATTTAATGTATAAATCCAACCACTATGAAATACATTTGAGTGGCTGGTGGCATTTCTGAGGGTCAGTCATACTTAATGTGATCAATTGGGAAAATTACGAGGGGGTCTTAACATTGACAAACCTTTGTAGTGTATGTTGGTATCCATTTTCCCATTCAAACGGATTTTTTCAACAAAACAGTCTATATTAATGTGTAAATTTTAGGCTTAGAGCCTAAGCCTTAATTTATGTGCATAAATTTAAATTAAAACCAATTAGTGCTAACAATTTCTTGTTAAGAAGCAAATTATCAGTGCTAATTGGCTAATTATTCAATTAAGTTGTATACACAAATTGGGTGTGTTTTCAAAATTTGCGTGCTCAACTCAACTCAATGGATAGTGCTTACTTTTAGGGCTCCTTTTACAAAGATGCGCTAGGGCCTTAACGCGTGGAATAGCGCGCGCTAAATTGCCACGCACGCTAGCCGCTACCACCTCCTTTTGAGCAGGTGGTAGATTTTCAGCTAGCGCGCGCTAAAACCGCTGGCGCGGCTTTGTAAAAGGAGCCCTTAGTTACTACAATTATTGAATGAGGAAGACGGTGCAAACTCTTTGTTTTCTGCGATAATTGAACTTACAAAATAGTATGTTTTTATCTAGACCTGTTTCAGTCATAACTAAAGTCAGAAAAAGGTGCCCTAACTGACCAGCTGACCACTGGAGGAATGAAGGCATGACCTCCCCTTAATTCTCTAGTAGTCACTGACCCCCCTCCCAGCCCCCATAGATGTTACAGTAACAGTAGATATCAGATCTCTGTGACAGCTTCAGATATTATGACCATTCCTAAGTAAGCAGCAAGCAAGTGGATGGAGTAGCTTAGTGGTCAGTGCGGTGGACAAGGAACAACAGGACCCAGGTTTAATTCACACTTTAACTTTTTAATTTCAATACAAATACATGAGCTCTCCTGGAACATAGCAATATCGCTTGTACCTAAATATGTGTGACTTGCAAGCCTGAGCATTATTGATATGGTAGACTTTAGGTACAGTAGGTTTTCTCTATTGCTGGAGGACTCTCAATACAACATGAAGAGGTTTAGATAGGATTTGTACTGGGTTCCTTTATGTCAAGTCCATTGCACTGACCATTAGGCTACCCATCTGTATTATTGGGATATTTGAGTGGCTAGTTTGCTAGGAATGCTGCTAGACAGATGTCCCTGTGGATTGTTTTTCTCTGTTCTTCCCTATAACTTTTTTTTTTTTTATGGTACTTACAGATGGATGTAAGTACCTGAAAACATCTAGATCGAGCCATAATCAAAACAGAAATTTTGACATTTTTCTGGTTTGATTATGGCTTTATACTAGAGGTTGGTTTGAGACATTTTTGGTAAAACATCTCAATTCAGATTTAGACATCATGTCGAAAATGTTCCTCCACAATCTTAATCATAAATGATATTATAGCCGAAAGCCAAGCTGACATAATCTGCATCATAGAAATGTGGATTCCAAATGAAAACTCACCAACCCTCATGGATCTATGCCCTCCATGATACAAGATAATATACTCACCAAGAACACACAAAAGAGGTGGAGGCCTTCTACTAATATACAAATCATTCTTAACTATAAACATCCTTGATCAACTGATGAACTCAGACCTAGAATACATGATCTGCACCCTGAAGAACTATGAGGGAAGTAAAGATGTAGGCCTGCTGCGTCTATATTGACCACTCTGCAACTGGAGCATGGTGGAGGATAAACTCCTCGAACTGATCTCACAATGCACCACACTCTTCCCTAACTTGGTGATGCTGGGAGACCTCCTCCACCTAGAAATACGCAATGACCCACAAAGTCTGCACCTTCAAAGAACTATTCAAATAACTGGATATCCATTGTCCACCTCCAGTCCCGACACACAGGGATGGCCATAGCCTTGATTTTATCTCCTACTCATCCATAGGATTAAATTTCCCACTAGTAGACCATATCATATGGGGAGTGCTAATATGGTCAGACCAACATTTTTCAAATTACTACCTGAAACTGCCTAAAACATCTGTGCACAAAGCCAATAAAACAACATGGGTAATGAAGCGAGGCAATATAGTGTAATATAGTCCCTGCTGACAAATGCTGGTTAAACTTCACCCCAGTCCCACCCAAAGAAATCTCAAATTGACTAAAAAGGCTTTCAAAAAAACTATCCAACCTAGACATATGTCTAGTGAAACTACTGTGCCAGACACCCCCCATCTTCCTCTTCTGGCTGACAGACCTGATCTATACATGCTTAAGCAAAGGCATCTATTCTAATACAGTATCAGTAATTATACTGTCACCTATACTGAAAGCCCCAGGCCTCAACCTAGCTAAGGTCAAGAGCTTCAGACCCATAGCAGGAATATCCTGGTTGGCAAAACTGTTAGAATTCTGCAGCAACACACAACTAACAGACTTCATTAACCAATGGGATGGGTTCCACTACATGCAACATAGCTTCAGAACCATGCACAGCACCACCAAAACTCTCCTACTGGAACTAACCTCAACAGCCAAATGCTACCTGAGCTAGGACAAACAGTCAGTCTTAATGCAGTTTGACATCTCTGCCACCTATGACGCTGTGGATCACTCACTCCTGCTCCTGAGATTAAACAAACTGGGTATGCAAGGAACAGTCCTCGGCTGGTTCTCACAGTTCCTGAAAAACACGTCCTATGAAATCTGGAAGGACGGCCAAAGATCCCAATGCTGGATGTCCTCCTGTGGGGTCCCAGAAGGCTCCTTGCTCTCACCCTCCCTATTCAACATCTATCTAAAAGCAGTGGGCAACAACCTCCCCTTCCCCCTGTCTCACATCTTCTCTTACGCGGATGACATTTTCATACTTTGCACAGCCAAAGAATCTCTGGAAGACTCTATGCACCTCATAAGAGCTGCCATCGAATACCTAAGTACCTGGGCCCTTAATAACTTCCTTAAAATCAACAAACAAAAGACCAGGGTGCACTGGTTCAGCGACTATGACATGTTACCTTGCAAGGAACTAGTGCTACCTATAGATGAGATGCTTGAGATAACGAACTCCACAAAGATGCTAGGAGTTACTCTGTATTCCACTGTAACATTCAAAGGTTAGATCACTTCCCTGGCAAATAAGTTTTTCTTCAGACTGAGACAACTAAGATCAATCAGACTGGCCCTGTTTCAAAGCAGCTTTAGGAAGGTGGTGCAAGCTGTCTTACTGTAGAAAGATTTATGGTGTACTAATCAGTTCATAAACAAATATGTGCCTGTTAGTTTTCTAGGGAAGACCATAATATCTCATCCAGGTTCAGCTATCTTTGCCTACTTACACGACACCAGATCCAGGCTAATGAGAAATACTTTTATTATGAAAATAGAAAAATATAATTCATAAGCCAGCAGCAATAACTAATTATTGTTCACAAAATATCCAATTACATATATGAAACTCAGTACACAATTATTACAACACACTTGCTAGAGTACGGTACAGGGATTCAAGCAGGGATTGGATGGATTCCTGAGGGATAGAGGGATCGTGGGGTACCGAGTAAACCAACCTGGTCGTGCATGTGCAAGACCGGAGGGCTAGGACTTCGATAGGAGGGCAGAACTTAAATGGGAAACCAAGGTGGCAGGGGAGCCCCTTCTGATGATTCAGACAGGCCTTGACCTGTTTTTGGCCACCGTGGGAGCGGACTGCTGGGCAGGATGGACCTGTGGTCTGACCCGGCAGAGGCACTGCTTATGTTCTTATGTTCTTATAAATAAGTAAAACTAATTCTTATACTCTATAATTCCTTATAATAATAATTCCTGATTAGCAGCAAACTATTACAGATCATCACCAAGGTGCTTCACTTCTCCTTATCCCGAACCACAATAGGATTCATTTATCTAACCCCAGCTGATAAGATAATAGAATTCCATATTCTCACAATCCAATTAGGCCTTGGCACAAAATCAGGTGAAAGGGAAGTCGTCTTCTACTCAGCACTGAAGATAAGAATTCTTTTGATACCAGAACAAGAGTTCGTCAGCCACTGGAGAAGCTGTAACTTAGGTTGGCAGCAAAGGTTTCCTTTATGTGATGGAATCCAGATCTGTTTAAAGGTCCGGTTCTCTCTCTCAGGCAGAGAGTCACAAGAGGTAACTTTTCAGGTCTTAATTATTATAAGATGTGCAGAGAATCCAATGTTAAGATGTAAGCTCCCTCACATCCCAAGACAGAATAATTATAATTAGCACGTTTCACTTGGATCTCGTCAGATGATCTCTTCGGATCAATCCATAAACAGAACTTAGATGAATAGCCTTTCTGTATAGAGTCTTGTACAGGCTGTGAGACAGAGGCCCCTTCGTTAGATAAGAAGTATAAGAGCAATTCCTCCCCCAAGATTCACATAGGCAGAGCATGTAGGCATAGCTGGATGTCCTTGACTAGAATACAGTTCTGGAACATACCCAGAAAGCATCAGGCAGAAACAGCAAAGATGTGTTCTTCTTTCTCTTCTTGCTAGGTTTAGGCTGGAATGATTTCTTGCAAACAATGGTTCAGGCTTGATGATGTCAGAGAGGCCTAACCTTCAGGTGCAAATAAGTAAACACCTACATTACTACCCCACCTAGACTACTGCAACTCCCTCTACTACGGTGCCGCAGAGAAAGAAAGTGTTCCAAAATTCAGCAGCAAGGCTAATCTTGCAATCCTACCACTTTGAAAGGGCTAGTCCATTACTACTTGAACTACACTGGCTACCGGTGGAAAAAAATAATTCACTATAAGTTAGCCTGTATGATTCACAAGTTCACCTTTGGAGATTGCGGTCTCACACACCTTCCTTAACTCATAGACCATGCATCAATTTAAGATACCTTTCCCATTCTCTCAAGGAGTACATCAGAAGAGAATGTTTAACCCCACCTTTGAGTTCCTGGGACCAAGTATCTGGAATAGTCTACCTGCCTATTTGCGACGAATACCCACACATTACCTGTTCAGAAAAAGATTAAAGACATATCTCTTCCCCCAGTAGAATCAACTCTTCCCAGCCTTCTTCATCCCATAGACTGACATCCTTAAACTAATCTAGCAATATTAAACTCGCTTATCAACAACTCTATACGACAAATGTAATTCATCTTGCTGTAAGCCTCAAAGATTCCTTGTTGAAAATTGCGGGATATAAGAAGTTGTATTGTATTGTATCTGTGCTCCAGCCTTGAATATCTAAGTAAATACAGTCACCCAGAAGTTAACCAGGTACTAGCTGATATTCAAACTGATGCCCAAACTGAGCCTGCCCTTTGATGTAACTTCCTGGTACTGAAAACAGAAAGTTACATCTGAGGGAGACCTGTGCCAGTGTGAGCATTGGGGAGGAGTTCCTGCTCCCTGCTGGAGAAGACTCATAGACTTGAAGAGGTATGGAGTAATGAACTTAAGCGACATCCCTTCCCATCACCAGGAGGCAAGGGGAGAGATGCCAGCAGCCCTGCCAAGATGGCTTCTGGGGTACTCTTCCCCATCACCCCTTCACTATGCCAGTGGACCGAACATTACCGCTAACTAGTTAAGTGCCGGCCTCACCCAAGCTCCAACACTGGACTGCTCCGGCATTAATTGGATAGTATGAGGGGCTGCTGAAAAGTTCTCAGCCAAAACAACAAAGCTGTGTCATTCTCCATCAAGGGATATACACTAAGGGCTAGATTCACTAATGACACCGATCGTGTCACGATCACTTTGTGACCCGATTTTCCTCCGACCCAATTCACTAACCTCGTGGCCGATCTTCCTCGATTCGATCCAATCCGTGCATGCAAATGAGGGGAAACGGCATGCAAAGTAGGAAGGACACGATTCACTAAACTAAGAAGGCACACCGACTGGGCTGGCCTATCCAAAAACAAGCGACTGGTGAGGACCTGTTGCTTGAGAAAAACCCCTGCTCTCTGCTCTGATTCTTCTGCTCTCTGCCCTGATTCTGCTTCTCCTGCTTTCTGCCCCGATCTCCTGCTCTCTGCTCCAATTCTCCTGCTCTCTGCCCCAAATCTCCTTCTCTTTGCCCAGACTCCATGGTTTTAACTCGCGGTTCAGCCCCACTTTCAATCCGTGGGTTAAAACCACTAGCTTGCAAAAATTTCCATCTCTTAACAATAACAAAAAAGTTTCAAGCTCGGCGGTGAGCATGTGCAGACCATTTACAGGCGAAGGAGATGGTCTGCGCATGCATCAGAATCGCTGGAGAGCAATCCGTGCGATCGGTGGGGGGCATAATTACGATCGCCCTCATTTGCATAAGGGCGCTTCGAGAATCAGCCCCTGGCCACAGATCGGATCGGATCCCTCGTGGATTGGATCGGATCCGTAGCCTTAGTGAATTTAGCCCTTAGTCCAGTGATTTTCCACTTTTTTTCTTTCCGTCGGAAAAATACAGAACAAAAAAAATAGAAAGTCACTGGACTAAGTGTAGAGCCTTCAATTGAGACTGCCCCAATTTTGTTGGTTAGGCTGAGAACTTTTCAGAGGCCCCTCGTAATGCAGTGATCTGAGGTGATATTCAACAGCACTACCCACTTAGACACTGGTGATATTGGTGGATAGCCAATCATAGGAGTTTAACTGGGCAGGCAAGAAGGCATTTAAATGCTGGTATTCTAGTCATATGCACATTTATGTGAACACATATGCTAGTACTTGAGCAGTTTTCACCTAGGAACCACTAGTATTTGCATATCTATATATATATTTTTTATAATTAAATTGCATTTTTAAAATTTAAAATACATCTTGTTATTCAAGTTTAAAGGAGACATCAAATTAAAGATGTTGAAAATAGCAGTTCTAAAATGTACTTTGCTACAGGACAGATTCACTAATGCTTTTCTCCATTTCAGTGTCTATGGGGAAAAAGAAAATTAGTGAATCACGCCTTGAACCATTAGGGTTACTTTCTTTTTATTTCCCATAATTTCCTTAATATCTTCCTCTAAATGTTTAATGCTTTAATCATTGTTCATACACTGATATTCCACAAGAGGTGTTCTAGCCCATGCCCCTCTCATTCAGGATATGTATCCATTTCATGTTGGATGGTTAGACTGCTGAATGGCATTATTAATTATTTAGGAAAACAGAAAAATATAACAGCTGGAAAATTGTATCAGTTGTACAGCGTTTTGCCTTTAATTTGTACTGACAAAAGGAAGAAAGGTAAAAATCAGAGCAAGAATTTGATACAACATTGTGATAGGTAAAGCAGATAAGGGAAAGATTTGAATAACCTTAAAAGGAGGTCATGGGACAAAGTGATTGCGAGCTGCACCTTAACATCGCAGTATGTTCCCTTCACTCTGTAGAACTGGGAATCTCTTATCTTAGCCATTTCTTTTGTTGGTGATCTAATTTTGGTGAAGTCCAGCTGGCAACTGGACATTGGGGTTCCCCACAGGAACTCAATTTACCCATCTCGTCCCCGTGAGTTTTGTCGCTGTCTCTGTCCTCGCCACATTCCTGTGAGCTTTGATTTAACAGAACAGAAGAATAGCTTTTGATAAGAACAGAAGAATAGCTTTACTGGGTCAGACCAACGGTCCATCAAGCCCAGTTCTCCCGGTGGCCAATCCAGGTCACTAGTACCTGGCCCAAACCCAACGAGTAGCAATATTCCATGCTACCAAATCAGGGCAAGCAGTGGCTTCCCCCATGTCTTTCGCAATAACAGACTATGGACTTTTCCTACAGAAAAATGTCCAAACCTTTCTTAAAACCAGCTACGCTATCCACTCTTACCACAACCTTTGGCAACGCGTTCCAGAGCTTAACTATTCTCTGAGTGAAATTTTTTTCCTCCTATTGGTTTTAAAGTATTTCCCTGTAACTTCATCAAGTGTCCCCTAGTTTTTGTAATTTTTGACGGAGTGAAAAATCGATCCACTTGTACCCATTCTACTCCACTCAGGATTTTGTAGACTTCAATCATATCTCCCCTCAGCCATCTCTTTTCCAAGCTGAAGAGCCCTAACCTTTGTAGTCTTTCCTCATATGACAGGAGTTCCATCTCCTTTATCATCTTGGTCGCTCTTCTTTGAACATTTTCTAGCACCACTATTTCTTTCTTGTGATAAAGAGACCAGAATTGAATGCAATACTCCAGGTGAGGTTGCACCATGGAGCGATACAGGGGCATTATAACATTCTTAGTCTTGTTAACCATCCCTTTTAAAATAATTCCTAGCATTCTGTTTGCTTTTTTGGCCGCCGCTGCACATTGGGTGGAAGGTTTCATTGTATTGTCTACAATGACACCCAGATCCTTTTCTTGGGCACTGACCCCCAAGGTGGACCCTAGCATCCAGTATGATTTTAAAGAGATTGAGGCTTGTGCAGATGAGGATAGAGCTTGCAGGAATGGTTCAGGGACAGGAAAAGAACTTGCCGGGACTAGACTGGAAAATGAGTTCCGCGGGGAACGGGGAACAATTTGTCCCCGTGACATTCTCTACATTGGGGTCTTTTTACTAAGCTGTGGTAAGCACTTACTGCGGGTTAAAAAGCACTACTGTGGGGCACGCCCAGGCCTCCCACGGTATGTTTGGGTTAGGTGCATCTTTCCCACATGCTGAAAAGCAGAATTTATTATATAGCTCTGGTGGCATTTCTGAGAGTTGACAATAGGCTTGTTCTGCACTAATTGTAACCAATTAGCGCAGCAACCTCATTGTGCGCTATCCAATTAATGCATGGTTAGCATGTGAGCCCATACCATCAGTAAGAGCTCACATGCTTTTGGTCACATGCTAATGGGGACATTAGAATATGCCAAACAAAAAACAAACATTCTCTCAAAAATTAAATATCAACAATACAACATAATCAATTTGTCACACGGAAGGTCTGTGTGCTAGTGCTTAGGAAGAAACCTACAATCATAAGTGGAGAGAAAAGGCTCAATTACACTTATTGCAGCAATTTACATAAAGTATAGCTGCCTCATTCTTATCATAGGCAAAAAAAAAACAAAAAACCCACCCCAAATAAACCTCCACTGGTTATTTCTTCAAACTGTCACTAAGCAAAACAGAAACCTTCCTTGTGTGCCAGTCACATATCTGCACTTTGTTGAAAAAATTGCAAAGAAGTTGCTCGTGACTTACTGTAAATGAACCCGCCATCCTTGAAATGACTCTCCATCAAACGACTTGCATTACGCCCCCCCCCAACCAAATTCTCCAACAAGAGACCTGAAGAGTAACGGCTGCTTCAGGGAAATGAAGACGGGCCATGCACAGACAAAGCTTCCATGGCAGCATACATACACGGAGGGTTTCTGTTTTGCTTAGTGACAGTTTGAAGAAACAACCAGTGGAGGGTTTTTTTTGCCTATGATAAGAATGAATCCTATAGAGTTCTTTTCTGTTTATAGATAAACTGCTCAGTTTTTGCAGACCAAATGTATGGAGCGGTATACAACTAGTAAACAATAATGATACTAATAATATTAAAAGTGAAGGGGTGTCCTCAGTGTATAATCTTAAAGTGGAATTACTATTTATGTCTTCTTAGAGACTTTTGCCTGGAGAAATATTTACTCCGTGATGTACACCATCAAAGGGCATCCCTGTGTGCACAACAATGGCCAATCAGGGACTTCCTTAGGCTCCTCCTTAAGGAAGTCCCTGATTAGCTCAGGCACCTCAGGCTCCCCCCAAGGGAGGAGCCCGATGCACCTGAGCCAATCAGGGCCTTAGGCTCTTCCATGTGCATCACATGATGCCTAAGGCCCTCATTGCTGACGGCAGCTGATAGAGGAGCAGGAGGGACTGAGCACTCCTCTTGCTCCTGACTTAAAAGTACAAGGGGGTGTGATGGGGGAATGCAACCTGACCTGACCCAATAACAGGAAGAAGTGGGCATCCCTCATGCCATATTTGCACGGGGGAGGGGGAAAGATCATCGGGAGCAGCGTCTGGTGGCAGGAGGGAGTGGGCATCTCTCCTGCCATTTTTTGAGGTTCAGGGAGGGAGGAAGGTAGGGGCCGCTTTGTCGGGGAGATGGTTATTGGGCAGATATTTTGTGTGTGTAATACAAGCAAAATATCTGTACCATAAAAAATTTTTTTTAAAAAACCCAACAACTTGGCAGAAACCCTGACAGCAGTGACAGGAGGCTGCTTCTCCTGTCACTACTGTCAGGGCTCTGTATCAACTATCACTCACTAAGTGATTGAGAGCTGGATGCACTAACCCTCTGATCTGTATTCAATCCATGTGCGATTGGAGGCAGGCTGACCAATTCGCCAACCATCTGCATGCAAATAGAGTGATCAGAGGTATGCCCCCAACTGACTGCACAGATAGGATTGAGCCCTGACAGTAGTGATAGGAGAAGTAGTCTCCTGTCACTGCTGTCAGGGCTCTGCTGGCTTTTTAATTTTTTTTTTTAATCGGGCTGATATTTTGCATGTTTTACACACGCAAAATAGCCCGATTTAAAAAAAATTTAACCCCCCCTCCCCCTCTCGAAAAGTGCCCCTTCCCCTCTCCCTCCCAGAACCAAAAAATACCCGGCACGAGGGTCCCACCCGACCACCCCCTGAACAGCCCACCGCATCCCCTACCGGCCCACCCCTGGTTGGGCCTGCCTGCCTACACCCGCCCCTTCCCTCCCCATACCTTTAAAATAGTTGGGAGCAGGAGGGGTGCCCGGTCCCTCCTGCTCCTTAGGCCTCCCTCCGTGATAGCACTGTCTTCGGGAGCAGGAGTAGGTCCTCCTGCTCCTGCTGCTCTCCGGGGCCGCTATGCAGTACGGGCCTTAGGCTACGCCCTGGTGCATCATGTGATGCACGGGGAGGGGCCTAAGGCCCGGTTTGTTTATGGCCAATCAGAGACTTCCTTAGACTCCTCTCTAAGGAAGTCCCTGTTGGTTGATGCGCCCCAGGTCTCTCCCAAGGGAGGAGCCCGAGGCGCCTAAGCCAATCAGGGCCTTAGGCCCCTCCCCGTGCATCACATGATGCACAGGGCATGGCCTAAGGCTCATACTGTGTAGCGGCTCTGGAAAGCAGCAGGAGCAGGAGGACTTTGCGCTTCCTCCTGCTGGACTACCCCCCTCCGGACCCCCATGCGCTAACACCCCCTGATGACTCTCCCTAACCTCCCCCCCAACTAACCTCTAATTGTTGGCCGGCCAGACGGGTCTTGCTGCCGTCCAGCCCGCCTCTTCCTGGCCTATCCCCGCTAAGCCAACATTCTGGCTTTGAACTGATCCCTGATGAGCCAGAATGTTGGTGAAACAAGGTCGCTTGTTGGGATGATGGCTGAGACCTAACAGCGTTGGAGTGCAAGTCGTCTCTTTCAGATAAGTCCTTGAATGTGCTTCTGGGTGGTTTTGTCCTTTTCCTAACCTGAGCTGTTGTGTGAGGGAGGTTTTTTTGCCTGTGAAAGTACTGAAAGCAGTTTTTCTTCTGTACCTTCGGGTCCTGCACTGCTACATTAATCTGAGGCTTTTTTTTCCCCTTTATTTTTTGGTGCATGCTGAGTTGGAAGAGGAAGGTCCCTCGGTGCCACGGTCAGACAACATTTTTGGGGTATCTATATATATAAAATCGGAGGTATGTATGTGTGTATGTGTGTGTGTATGTGCCGCGATCACGCAAAAACGGCTTGACCGATTTGAACGAAACTTGGTATGCAGATCCCTCATTACTTGGGATGATATGTTCTGGGGGTCTCGCGGCCCACCTGCACAAGTGGGCGGAGCTACAAACATAAAATCAGATTTCACCCATTCATGTCAATGGAAAAAATGTTAAAAGCTGCCATTCTCACAGTAATTCAAAAAGGGCTTGACCGATTTGAACGAAACTTGGTATGCAGATCCCTCACTACCTGGGGTGATATGTTCTGGGGGTCTCGCGGCCCACCTGCACACGTGGGCGGAGCTACAAACACACAATCAGATTTCACCCATTCATGTCAATGGAAAAAATGTAAAAAGCTGCCATTCTCACAGTAATTCAAAAACGGCTTGACCGATTTGAACGAAACTTGGTATGCAGATCCCTCACTACCTGGGGTGATATGTTCTGGGGGTCTCGCGGCCCACCTGCACACGTGGGCGAAGCTACAAACACACAATCAGATTTCACCCATTCATGTCAATGGAAAAAATGTAAAAAGCTGCCATTCTCACAGTAATTCAAAAACGGCTTGACCGATTTGAACGATACTTGGTATGCAGATCCCT
Organism: Geotrypetes seraphini; assembly: GCF_902459505.1. Taxonomy (NCBI): domain Eukaryota; kingdom Metazoa; phylum Chordata; class Amphibia; order Gymnophiona; family Dermophiidae; genus Geotrypetes; species Geotrypetes seraphini. The sequence continues at coordinate 16,845,525 of NC_047095.1, forward strand.
CACTACCTAGGGTGATATGTTCTGGGGGTCTCGCGGCCCACAACTCTATGTTGCTTGCTCAAGGGTGGGTTCACCCAAGAATTTATATATTCTTGCTCCTGGAGGTGAAACTAAAAATGTTGTTTATAATCACGTTTTGCGTTAGTTGTATTGTATTCATTTTGTCAAATATTTCACATTATAATTTGAATATTGTACTTTTTATTAAGCTGTAAAAAAATAATTTCATTCACCACTATAAAGTATCTTTATTTGAATCCATTTACAGTGTTATTGCTATAATTAAATACCCGTGCAACGCCGGGGCATCAGCTAGTATTTGATAATATTTTGTGTTTGTCCTCACAGTATTTGTTAACATAATAAAATCAAACCCAAATCACAATAAAACATAACATAAATCAAGGCATTACAGGCATCTTTCTCATATATACTAATTGTTAAATAGTTCAGTCCCTAACACTGAAATTTAGAGGGGCATTTTCGATAGTGCATTTAAGTCTGACATTGGATGTATCTTGCAAGATGTCCAAATAGTGGGGCGGGGAAACATCCATTTTTGAAACCCCTAGACGTCCAATTGTTTTAAAATTATCTATTTGGATGTCTTGACCCCTAAGGACATCTAACTTTATTGGCCATTTTTGTATATCTAAATGTGGATATGGGAAGGGCCAGCATAATGGATAGGCCACAGAGACATCCCAACAGAGTGGTGGGGCATCTTAGAGGGCATTGCTGTGAACTTCACTGTATAGCTCATCATAGCCCCCTTATAATTTAGGGTGAGCCCCACAAGACTCCTCCAAACTTACTATACCTACCTGTATACCACACCAATAGCCTTTATAGCTGTAGGTAGCACCTATATGGCAGTATAGTAGGGTTTGTGTGGGTTTTGATGGACTCATAGTTAATACCATAGATGTTGTAGTTAGAGTATCTTATGGACCTGGGTCCTCCTCTCTATGGTTCACCAGCCCACCCACCAGGCTACTTAAGACACTTGTGTGCAGCTCTGCTAAGCTTCTCCATACCAGATGCTGCTGTTTTACAGACAAGTATGTACCCTTTTGTTCTCATTTTTGTGTGGTGGAAGGGGGTCAATGAGCACTGGGGGTGTATGGAGGTGTCTTACCTTGATGCATGCAGTAGTCATCTGGGCAGTTTGGGCACCTTTGTGGCACTTAGACGCTTTTAAAACAGGTGTAGCTCAGAATGTCTAAGTTCCATACAGGATGTCTTGGAAAATGTTTGATCTCTGCAAGATGCCCAAGACTAACCTGTTGTTATGCGTGCCCAAAGCCGGCCCATAACACGCCTCTACCATGCCCATCTCGAGTTCTGGATGCACAGAGACTGGGACACTTTGCTAGATGTCCAGAATGGCGGTTTTGATTGGACATTCTGGTGATTAGGACATACAAGTGCTGATTTAGAACGTTTATATTTTTTTGATTATGAGTCCCTTAGTATCTGAAATGGAGTAAACATCTTGAAATATAGCGATGAATCTAAAATCATTGAAACACCAATGTAAATTTTTTTTTTAAACCCCGATATAAAAAGCTTTAATCTGTACTCTGATCTGTAAAAAGGGATTAATACTATGTATCTTACAAAGGATAGTATTTTCTGTTAATATTACCCAATAATCAGCATTGCAGATTATAGATAGAGGAACTTACATGGTGGAAAGAATGGACAACTAGTAACAATTTTTCAGATGAATACAATGGACTAAAGGAGCTACAGACAAATGAAACTCATTATTCAGCGCTTGGTAAATAAGTTTTAATGCTTTAAATTACATAAGCCAGCTGACAGGAAATATGATCAAATCTCATTAATCCAGATAGCAATATTATGGCATATTCTGTGCTACTTGCTATGTACATTAAATTAAAAAAAATCCAGGAATGCCCAAATACAAAGAATTATAGTAATCAAAATGGGGCATGATAAATGGGGCATCTAAATTGCAGTCCTAAAATTCTCTGGAGAAAGCAGAGAGTTAATGAAGTATGGGGGCGGACAGGAGAAGAGGTGCCGGCACCCTCAGCAAAAAAGCTCCTGGGTTGGACTGCCCCCCTTCCCCACCCCTTTACTCTGCCACTGCTTGAAAATTATTTTTAATTAGTTCTCCGGGGGACCCAAAACAATGGCAAATATTTCTGTTCAAGAAATGCAGTCTGAGACCAAGAAAATGTGGCAAAAGGAAACAGACATATTTCCCATTGTTTTGGGTGTTTCTGTTTCCTTTTGCCACATTTTCTTGGTCTCAGACTGCATTTCTTTTTACTTGAAGATCTTTACTATCTACATGATTCCCTAAGTGGTCACTTGGGACTGATACCTCTATGATCAATGCTGTTCTGGTGGTTTTCTCTTTCACCACTATGTCCAGTAACAGTTTCCTGTGGATAGTGTGGTTATTCCATCATAATGGCGTAACTATGCAGATGGCAGAAAATCAATTAGCCTTAAATACCTATACCATTCTTATAAAAGGGTGATTTTGCTGACTCTCATGCACCTCGAATACCGTGTGCACTTCTGCGCACCATATCTCAAAAAAGATATAACGGAATTAGAAAAGGTACAGAGAAGGATGACAAAAATGATAAAAGGGATGGGATGACTTCCCTATGAGGAAAGGCTAAAGTGTCTAGGACTTTTCAGCTTGGAGATACTCAGGGGTGATATGATAGAGGTCTATAAAATAATGAGTGTCGTGGATATCACTCTTTCCAAAAATACTAGAACTAGGGGGCATGCAATAAAGTTACTAAATGGTAGTTTCAAAACAAGCTGGAGCAAACATTTCTTCATTCAACATGTAATTAAACTCTGGAATTCATTGCCAGAGAATTTTGTAAAAAGTAATTAGCTTAGTAGGTTTTAAAAGAGGTTTAGATAACTTCCTAAAAGGGAAGTCCATAAGCCAATATTAAAATGGACTTGAGGAAATCCATTGCTTATTCCTAGGATAAGCAGCATAAAATATGTTTTACTCGTTGAGATCTTGCCAGGTACTTGTAACCTGGGTTGACCACTGTTGGAAACAGTAGACTGGGCTTAATGGACCTTTGGTCTTTCCCAGTACGGCAACTATTACGTTCTTAAGATTTTGGGGGGAAAATGCAAGGTATTGTTGATGATTTGATTCAGTTTCATGTACCTCTCAAAACTTCTAGGCTTTATAGATTAGTTAAATTTTCCTCCCTTTTAATAAGTCTTGGTAGAGGTTTCTACCATGGCCTGGAGAGCTAAATGCTCCAATGCTCATAGAATTTCTATGAAAATCAGAACATTTAGCACTCCGGGCCACGGTAGAAACCTCTACCACGGCTTAGTAAAAAAAAAAAAAGTGGGGGAGGGAATGCTGCTAATAATAAATTAAAGTTATTACATAGCCTGCTACATTCAGCTGGATACAGTGGGCAGATCTGGGAGAAGAGAGAAAGTTCCAGTTGTTTCTGATTGGTTGCTAAAACTTTGGAAGGTTGTGCTTGTAGAACACTTAACATCAAAGCTCTAAGAGCAGTTTGAAAAAAAAAAATTGTAACTTTGATTTAAATTCGTATATTGTCATTGCAAGAGAATAGTTATTGCTTTTTCTTTGCTTTTGCTGTTTCAGTGGTATTTATTAATATTATTTTGTATTCTGCTCTTTGACATATATTAAGAGCCACAGGCAGATTTGTTACCAAGTTTTTATGTTTTAAAGTTTTATTATGAATGCTTTTAAGTTGTCAATTGTAACCATGTTTTTGTGAGAACAATCACGTGTTCTGATTTTTTGGCCAAAAAAATCTATATTGGTTAATGATGTGTGAAGAGTGCAATTATTTTTCTTTTGAAAAGTTGTATAATTATTATAAATCAATACAAAGGTTTACAATAAATATATAAATTAAAACAAATAAACTAAAATAAGGCAAAGATAATACAATGAACAAAAACTGTATTTTGTTTTATTTCATCTTCCTACGTATTAGAAGGAAAGGAATAGCCCCATATTTTGGAATTCTCTCCCAGAGGGGCTATTTCATGATAAAGGTGAAAGTCTGGCTCTTCTTCCAACCCTATGTGGCTGACTATCCTTTCATTCCACATCTCAACGAGGTTACTACACACCCTTTAACTAAAGCCAGTTCTTCATAGCTTATTCAACTGAATAATAAAGTTGACTTCAATGTGGTCACCTATCTGTTTATCTCAAGGACTATATTCTATCAAGATAGCCTATCAATCCCCCTCCTCTACTAACGCCTAGCGCGGGTTTTAGTGCCGGCAGTGGCGGTAACTGCTCCGACACTCATAGAATTCCTATGAGTATCAGAGCAGTTACCGCCGCTGCCGGAGCTAAAACTCATGCTATGCGTTAGTAAATTAGGGGGAATATGTCCCAACTGCACTTAGTCTCTTGGATGTCTATTAAGATGCTTCATTGTATTGTACTGACATAATCAGCATCTTATTTATATTATTTTGATTGCTCTAGTGCACATCTTTTATGGTGTTTCATTTTTATTGTGCTGAAATTGTGAGTATCCTATCTACATTATATCAATATGCTTTCCATGCTGCCTATTATATCATTTGTACTCTGCTGACATTCATCATATTTCTTTTATATGATTGTTCTACTGTACAGTTTAATGTGTATATCTCTGATACTATATCATGTTCGTTCCATTTCTAGGATTCAGTTTGCCATCACCAAGTTTACCTCATTGATTGTATTTATGGTTATATATGATCATTTCACTGTTGCTATGTTCTTTAACATTTCTGTAAGTGTTATAGTTGTGGGAGCAGGCCCACACTGCTCCTTGTGACCCTGGGCAAGTCACCTGCTCACCCATTGCCCCAGGTAGCCTGAGAGCCCACCGGGACAGACAGAGATTAATGCTTCAGTACCTGAATTAATTCATGTAAACTATTCTGAGCTCCCCTAGGAGAACGGTAAAGAAAATTGAATGAATGAATAAATATATGTACTTGCTGTACACCATTTTGGGTGAATCTGTTCATGATGGTGGTTAATAAATTCCAACAAATAAATGTATTTCTTTCTTCAGGGATCTAGAAGTTTGACTTATCCATTTGAAGGTGATGAAGTAGAATAGGGTAGGGACTGTGCTCAGCTGGAGAGTAGGCACCTCAGAGAAACCTCAATGGCAAGCAAGACATCTTAAATTTTAATAATGCAGGGGTGTAGATGGATTTTTTTTTTCACTTGACTCACTTTTAAGCACCGGAAATCATTGCTGGAGGATATGGAAAAAGCAGTTAGCATTGGTGAATTAAAAAAAAAAAAGAAAAGAAAAAGATTTTGACAAATTCCTGGAAGAAAAGTCCATCCCTACTCCTTGTGAACCAACCAGAAAATTCCATAAACCATTATCAAAGTAGATCTGGGGAAAGCTAGTGCTTATCCTTGGGGAAAGTAGCATGAAGTCTTGTTAATTTTTAGGATCCTGCCAGGGATCTTTTGATGCGTACTGGCCACTGTTGGAAACAAAACCTTGGGCTACACGGACCTTTATCAGACCAAATCCCTGTTTTAGCCAATAATTTTCTTCTCTTCACAGTTGATGAATTGTTCATAATTTTCATTACATAAGCTATGGCATTAGTTTGTAGATATGATTTCTGACGATTGTGTGTCTGTTTTCTTATGTTTTTACAAAATTATGTATGAAAATTATGTCAACCGTTTAAACGGTATAGAAATGTTTAAAATAAAGAAATAAAATAAACAATATGGCAAATTTTATGTTTCATTTCATGGAACTAAAAAGCACATGACAGTTAGGAAGACTTGAAAGAAATGCTAAGGTATATAGGAGCCAGCACCCCCAATATTGACCAAACTCTCTGTGTCCATGGAGGTATAATTTTCATTGGATTTGGTACCCTCAATCATTTTGAAAAGTTTGCTTCTATGCTAAGGTATGGCATGTTTCCCTTAGCTAAAATGTTAGGGAATGGTTTGATGGCTGGATTGAATCCTAAAAACGTACCTCTTCCCATATCCTTCTATAAAATAGCTCCAATATAAATATCACTGTCTATCCAACAAGATCAACCATCACTGATACTACTATGCCTTGCCATACATTCCATACCATGACATACCTAACATACAATATCATACGCTGTTATGTACTAACTTGCCATGCCAGGTACTGTCATGCATTGTCATTGCCGATACTTCCACATCTTGCCAGGCATTCCATGCTATACCACACCTAGCATATATTATCATTCACAGGTCTGTATTGTACTGCCGTGCACTGTCACATTCCTGCCATGCTCCTGTATGTATTATCTGCCATACCATGTGCTGTCATGCATCCTAATGTACTGCCATGCTCTGTTATGTACTGCCTTACCACGCTTCATACCGTCAGGGACTATTTTTATTTATTTAAAAAATTGCTATACAGTTTACTACTAAATGGTTAACAGAATATACATACATAATCTTAAAGCACAATGAACAAACGGACCTTAAAATTCATAGCTAAAAATACTAATATAAGTTTGCATAGAAACAGAACTTAAGAGCAGCATAGTTAATAGCGTAGCGTAGACACAAATTAAAAACGTAATTGTAGATCATGAACAGTTCATCAGGTTTAGAAAAAGAGAGAAAAAAAAGATATGTCTAAAAGAAAGCATCAACAAATAAATGTGTTTTCAATAATTTTCTAAACATACCTCCCTCACAACAAATCCGGAGCTGTCCTACCAGAGAGTTCCAGTTCTGAACTCCTGCACAGCAAAAGGTCTTTTTGCTAGTATCAACTAATCTTGGATTCACAGTCATCTTCAGCAAGGCCAAATTCTCAGAACACGGAGATCTTTTGAGAATATAACTAGATATGTCATTTTTAATCAATTCTGGGATAATTCCATACAAAAATTGATGACAAAGTACCGTACTGTCAAGCTCTATTAGTTACCTCAGTGTCATACTAAACTCATAACATCACCACCCCATGCTGTATCAGGTCTTGTCCTGTCAATACCCTATTAAGTATTGTCATGCTTTTGACTACTATCATGCATCCCTATGCATTATCCTATCATGTCATGACCTAAAATGTACTGCCATGCTCTACATTACTATACCCTGTTCTACTTCATTATGTAAACCCTGTTATGCCGTATTATGTATGTAAATTTGTAACCCGTTGAGCTCTTCTGGGAGGATGGGATAAAAATCCAAATCAATAAATCAATAATTCACCCAAGTTTGATCGGCAATGCCATATGCAGTGAGTTTATTTGATATACCGAGCACTAGAACTCAGGTTAAGCCCATTTGGAGGTATCTGTGTTATCAAAGCCCCAGAAATTGGTTTTCTGGGTCAATGAAAGAAAACATTGCTTTCACATTTCTTCATGGTGCTTTGCTAAAAAAAAAAAAAAAAAAGATTGCCAAATAAACTTTCTTTCTTTATAAAACAAAAAGGAAACACTATGCACAGTGATACTGTAGCTTGAATAGAAAAGATGCAAATGCATCCAATATAATTAAGCTTCATTAAAATAAAACCTTAATATACTATAATACCATAAATTAATTTGTATTATATTTTTTCTTTGTAACAACAGAAATGCTTTTAAACTGTCATTAATTACCTCTTCTGTAAAACAATATAGTACAATAATACTGTCAAAACCCAAATAGCAATACAACAAAAACCTTTAATGGAATCTAGCATTATTTATCATGAATTATCACCCTGCCAGGGAAGTAGTAACATTATTCAGCAAAAGGGCTGCGTACTGAAAAAAAGAAAGCGGGGAATCATTGTTTTCAACAAAATGACTGTGACAAGTCATGGCATTAAATGATGAAAAAAAAATGTGGTGATATGTAGAGGAAGCAAAAAGAAACAGAGGGTAAAAGTCAATAAGTATGTCAAAAGATAAAGACACATTTTGAAATAAAGGTGAAAAATTAACTTGTGAAAGCAACAGACAAGAATCTCATTATTTTCATGAAAAGAAAGTTACAAAGGAAATATATGTAAATAACAGCTATGGTACATTATAAAACATCTAAAATAATAATAAAAAAGATTACTTAGGACTCCTTTTACTAAGCTGCGGTAGCATTTTTAGCACGCGCTGCAGATTAGCGTGCGCTACCCCCACGCTACGTGGAAAAACCAATGCCAGCTCTATGGAGGCGTTAGCGTCTAGCGCAGGCGGCACTGTAGCGTGCGCTAAAACCACTAGCGCAGCTTAGTAAAAGGAGCCCTTAGTCTAATTGTTTCATTAGCTGTTAAGAATACAGATGTTATTACAGATGAAATTACGTCCCATTTAAGAGGGAAGTTATCAATATGGGCTAACATTATGATGTTATTTCATTGTTAATCTCAGTTACTTGTATATAGCTTTCATGACAAAACAAGACCTATGCTAAAATAATTTGAGTTAGTGGCAAAATAATGTATTTTAATGATAGCCCATGTTGATAATGATCTCCCCATTAATTAGTTGCTTCCAAGAACGAATAATGAATAGTATAAGGCTGCAGCTCTCTGTATTATTCTATGACTTTTAAAACACAAGGGGAAAGCATATGCAACGTAGCTCCTGGGATTCTTTTCAACCTCTCTGCATGTGTGTGTGTGCATCTTTGTCCATATCCATATGCTTGTTTGTAGTTGTGTTGTGTATGTGTTTGACCTTATTGGGAGGTGATTTGAACGGCGTGATACTCAAAACTGGGAGGTATGCTGTTTGTCTACGGCCAAAATGCAAGATATTAGGGAGAGCTTGCTGAAACTCATGAAGCCGAATGACTATCATCCAATGTTGCTCATCCATGTTGGCACTAATGATATTTGCTAGGTGCCCCTACAAATGTCTCAAAAGCCATTTTTAAGGTGGCTGCCAATATCGGCACCATTTACAGAATCCGGGCCTAACTAGCTAACATACAGTTAATGTGGGAGCACTTAGCCCCTCCTAAATAGGAGGCAATGAGGGCCTGGTTCTAATAATGGTTAATAGTAATATACTCAACCACTATATTAGGCAAACAAGTCCTCATATGAAAACCAAATCCAACCAATGCAGAGGAGGACTAAAACAGAGGTCAATTTTGTGTTAATACTAATACTGTAGCACATTTCTAATTATAATATAAGACCCCTGAAGAAGCCCTTTATTTGTGGTGAAACGGGTCCCGTAGAGCGTTCAGCCATATAATGAACAACTAAGAACTACAAGCCAGCTCTTTATAAGATAAGTGCAAAAAGTTTTTTGATATCTATTTTTAAAGTCATTTATTTATTGCACTCAGCACTTTATACGAGCTTGCGTGATTATGGTTCTTGCATAAAAAATACCGACTCAATGAAAGATATCCTTTACCTGCGAATATGGTTCCGAACACTGTAGTGTGAGGACAGCACAGGTTTCTGAGAGCGGTATTATAACCAGCAAGGATTGACCTCTGTTTTAGTCCTCCTCTGCGTTGGTTGGATCTAATAATGGTTCCCTAATCATGGACGCCTAGCGATGCCTAAATAAAATCTGCATGTAACTTAATTGTTTTTAGTGGGTCAAGTGGCAAGGTAATTGACCATGCCATTAAAAAAACTTATTAAAAAACAATTTTAATTGATAAATTATGTTGCCTGTGGGTATCCACATGGCACCTGGCGACACCTAAGTCAAGGCATTCTCCAGCACCTTATGCCTACCTGAAAAATAGGTATGGTGAGGGGCAGAGAATAGGCCTGATTGGCTTAGGCATTATAATTAGGTGCCAGTAAATTAATAAAGTGCTAACTCAAAAAAAGGAGCTATATAATAAATTACTTGTATTGTATTGCAAAATATAGTCTGAGCCAAAATACACCTCTGAAACTAGCCACCAAAGTAATAGCTATTGCTAACAACAAGCCTCAGAGACCTTTTATTCTAGCAGTCTGCTGCTGAATGCATTGAAAGGTCAGAAATCTCAATCATAGGCTTGTGGCACGTAAATGTGAGTGCTTTAAATAGTTTAAATGTTTTAAATATTTTGAATAAATTCTTCTTTAAATATACAGTTTAGAGTAAGTGCTATCAAACATTCAGTGATAGTGCATAATGTGAATAACAGCATTTATCTTAAGAATCATAGGATTCGGCACTGCACTTAAGACCCGACGGGGCCACCATTTCACCTCTGTCGGCTTCGTCAGGGGAAATACCAAAACAGTGCCTAAAATTTAAAGAATAAAACATCATTTAAAGAATGATTGAAATGAAAAACAACTTAATTCAGTGCTTAAGACAACAAACTTACGGAACAGGACTTGAGGTAAATTCAAATGTGCTGCTTTCAAAATGGCGTCGGCTAGTGAAAACGCCGAGTCATTTAAAGCCCACCCTTAGTGAAATACGTGATGATGTAAAGACGTAAAGGTCGTGATACGTTCATTGAAATGATTAATTGAAGTTAGATTTTTGATCAGAAATTAGATTATTTTGATCAGTTGTTAACACAAAATGCCTCGATGGATTCCTAATTACTAGACAAAAACTGATAAAGCAAATTCTTAGTAATATGCAGACCAATCGATCTTATCATTTAGCTCGGTGGGAGACAAAGAATTTAAAGTATAAATCCAATACATTTCCCTGCGTTTGAGAGCTAAAGTCCACCTCCCCTGTCATTCCTCTTCACTGTATCAATGATGAATCCCTTCAGGTTGTTAAAAGTATGACAGGCATCCATACAGTGTTGAACAAGCGGTTCTTTGATGTTTGCTCTTTTAATGTTGGACTTGTGTTCAGCAAGACGAGTTTTAAAGGGTCTTGTTGTCATGCCCACGTAAATCTTGGGACATGGGCATGTAATGATGTAGACTACGAAATCAGTTTGACAAGTACTAAAGTTCTTGATTTTATAGACCTTTTTGTCAGAGAAATTAGTGTAAAGAAAAATCACAGAAGGTACAGTGACCACACTTGTAGTGACCCAAAGGCAACAATTGCATTGATGTTTGCTGGTCCTTTTTGCTATTCAAAAATTCTTTAAGATCTTTGCCTCTTGAAAAAGCAAATCTTAGTCTGGTTTGTTGGAAAGTAGGGAGAGATTGTATGATATCCCAGTGGTTTTTAATAGTTTTCATGATGTCAGAACTCAGTGTGGAGTGTTTGAGAACACACGTAATGGAATTGTCCACCTGCGAGAGACTCGATGGCTTATGGTCACCTAGCAGCAAATCTCTACTGTTAAACTTGGCTCTTGTATAAGCATTCTTAATGATGGTATGCGGATATCCTCTTTTTTTTAATTTGCTGCTCAAATATTTGGCTTGTGTCTTAAATTCTGATAAATTTGTACAATTGCGTCTCAACCTGAGCATTTGTGAGAATGGCAAACTGTTTTTTAGGTGTTTTGGATGGCAACTAGAATACTCTAAAAATGTGCTTTTTGCCATAGGCTTTTGATAAGTTTTAGTGATGAATTTATTGTCGACATATAGGATCTCAACGTCTAAATAGTGAATACTTGAAAGAGACCATTTAGCAGTGAACTGTATGTTGGAATTGCATGAGTTAAGCCACTGAATAAAGCAGTTCAGCTGAGTCTCAGAGCCCTTCCACAACAGGAAGACATCGTCGATGTAACGCCACCAAATGTATATTAGATGTTCAAAGGGAGAATGATCGATCCAAAATTGTTCAAAAAAAATCATAAATAAATTTGCTACGGAGGGTGCAAAGGTTGCCCCCATTGCCACACCCTGAATTTGTTTGTACAAATTACCATCAAAGGAGAAAAAATTTTCACACATTGCCAAACTAGCTAAAATTACCAAAAAATTGGTGGGAATAATTTGAGGTTTTGCTTGTGTTTCTAGTACCTTTGTGATGATATCCAATGCATCTCGCTGTGGAATAGACGTGTACAGTGATGAGACATCTAAGGTAACCAAAATAAATGGACCTTCTGAATTGTCAACTGATTCTAGTTTGTTCAAAAAGTCTTTAGAATTTCGAATAAAAGATTTGCATTTTGGAACTTCAATTTTTATAAATTTGTCCACAAACCTGGACAATGGTTCAAACAAGGACCCTCTTGTTGATATGATAGGCCGAACCAGCGGATTAAGGTTATCCTTATGTAGTTTTGGTAAAAAGTAGATATTAGGAATGACTGGATGAATTACATTCAAAAACCGATGGTCACGACTAGTGAGAAAACCTTCCTTTAAGCCCAAGTTGGTGATTTTACGTATATAATTTTGAAGGCTTTTTGTGGAGTCAAGTCTAATTTGCAAATAGGCATGCGGATCATTTAGATGTTCCAAAGCTTTTAATTTATATGTTGATGTGTCTTGGATGGCAATAGCTCTACCCTTGTCGGTAGGTCTGAAGGTAATCCTATCATTCAACTGTAGAGTCATAAGTGCTTTGTGTTCATCAACCGACAAATTAGATTTATATTTGCGTTTACTTGGATGATTAAAAAGCATCTTACATTCCTGCATGACTAAATTTTTGAAAACACTAACCGTGGTGTCCACTGGGCCCGAAGGTTTCCGCACTGATTTTGGTGCAATAATTGTTTTATCAGAAATGCAAGTTTTGGCTGCAAAAAATATTTTAATTTCCAAAATTCTAACAAATCTTTCAAAATCAATATTAAATTGAAACTCATTACTTGGTACAGTAGGTACAAATGAGAGACCATGATTTAATAGGTCATTTTCTGCATCTTCCAAAGGATATTGGGACAGATTGACAGTCACTGATTGTTGGATTGTTGTGATCTTGTCCAAGGTCTTCCCCTTGTTTGATTTCTGCCTTTCTTGCCTCTTCGTTGTTGATAGCCGGTTCTTTGTCCTAAAAAGCCTGGCCTGAGCTAGAGCCACCTGAAGAGCTTAAACTCATGGATGAAGAGCTTTGATTAGATGGACCTTGTTGTACAACGTTGGTTGGTCCTTCATTATTTGGCGTCATCCAATGATAAACCTTATTGTTGAGGTAATCCCTTTCATCCCTGTGGAATTTTTTTAATTTGAATTTTTTGATGTTTTTTTTAAACTTATCCAAATTTTCATTCATTCTGGTTAGCTGGCTTTGAAAGGCATCTGTAGTATTCGTTACTTTCGGAGAGGAAGTGATTTTATCAAGATCCACTTTGTGATTGTCAATTTGCTTTTCTCAATTATTAGTAACATCAAATCAAATGAACATTTATTGAGAATCATGTTCCATTTAGAAAGAAACTCTGTGTCATCCTTGAAATTCTGTGGTTCTTTATTCACTCTCAGACCCCTTGGAATCCGTTCACATTTACAGTATTCAATAAGAATGCCATTGTTGAGTTCCAATTTAATGATTTTCTTATTTAGATTGAAAAAATTATTCCAATCAGTGGAATAATTGTCTGCATTGTTGGAGCTGATATCAAACTGAGAAGGAATACTGAGAATGGACTCTGCTTGTTATACATTGAATCCAAAAGTGGTGTTCCAGTTGCTTGAAGACATAATTGTAACAATATTGGTAAGATCAAAAAGTCAAATACAAAAAGAGGTGTACTAAACACAACCTGAGCCAAAATACACCTCTGAAACTAGCCACCAAAGTAATAGCTATTGCTAACAACAAGCCTCAGCCCTTTCGGCTGGTCACCTCTGAGTTCCACGAGCTCTCCAGGCCTTTGCCCCCTTCCTGACGACACTTCGAGCGAAACTCGAGTCGAAGGGAGGCCTTGAGTTCTTTTTTTGAACACGGAGTTCACAGGTTTCATAGCACTTGAAACGGACATATTTTTATCACGAATTTCGTTTGTATTGCCAAGCTCCTGCCTCTATATGGGATGTCGTCAAAGACAGATAAGTGATTGTTGATCATTCAATCAGAGCATTTGTTGCTATTATAAACACGTTATTATATATTTATATAACTATTTGTGGAGGGCAGGTAGAGGGATTTTCAAAGTGCGATGATGGTCCCTCTAAACAACCAAAGCTGGCATTTTATATGACACTGTATGGTTGGTGACTGAGCACTTACACTTATATTTAGATTAGTATTTTGTTCATATATTTTGTTTATTTGCATTTATTTATTATTTTTGATATACAGTATAAATCTTGTGGTGAAATTTTGTGAGATATATAGTCAGTAAATTAGGCCAGGAAACCCTAGGCGTGATTCTGTAAATGGTGCCTAGCGATTGACAGTCGTACCAACTTGCACCTATAAGATAGGTGTGGTTAGGCGCCATTTATAGAATCAGGCCCTAAGTGCTTCCATGTCAACTGGGAGCAGGTTTTGAGGAAAGAGAGGAAGGGGATCTTTGGAGGGAATCTGTTCATGTTCCAAGGGAGGATAGGAATAAAGGAAATTCATTGGAAGGATGGGAGTCCTGATCATATTCTGGGGGATGGGAAGGAAGTAGAGCCTGTATTTGTTCTATGGGGAGGGCTGAAGTCTGTGAGCTGAATATTGACTGGATTGGTTGGTTTTATATTTCAGCAAAGATCTTTTATAAAATGAGACTTGGGATAATTAGTGAATTTGTCACAGTTTCTTTGAACTAGTTTTCCTCATGTTGTACTAATAGGTAATATAACTCATGCAGGGCAAAAATATATCACCTACGCTTTATTTCAGCAATTTTAATAAGTACTCCAACCATTCCATCAATCAAGATAACATGTTTTGGAGGCCTTTTATGATACTATTTCATGCAATACATGACACAGTATTTATTTTCAATGGTTCATACAATAGTTTGTGCAGTGTAAAATGGCTTTCATTGAGGAAGGCATTACACAAAGAATCAACAGAGCAGGTAAGAGCATGTTAAGTTTAACAAAATTTCGGATCAGGGAAATAATATTAGACTGCAAAACAAACAGCTGGGAGGTCAAAGAAAAAGAACAGCATTTGATTTTTCAGAATAGTTCAGAAGCAAAAAAAAGAAAAGAAAAGAGAACCATAATGACATCCACATAATACAAAAAAAAAAAGCAGCTGCTTTAGAAGGTGAGTGCAAACCAGGAAAATGTTTTTGACTTCTCTGGGAATATGGTTTGGGGATAGATTAGAGAGAAAGAGATAGAAAAGAGCAGGAATCGGAGTAAGAAGATGAACATTTTCCACCCTCCCCCACTTTTATAAAATCGTGAAAGCGGCTTTTAGCACAGGCTGGTATGGTGAATGCTCTGCGCTGCTCCCGACACTCATAAAGCTCCTATGAATGTCAGGAGCAGTGCAGAGAATTCAGCACACTGGCCTGCGCTAAAAACCGCTTCCAAGGTTTTGTAAAGGGGGGGGGGTTAAATGGGTACATTTGCAAGTAATTTAAAACTCTATATTTAGTGAGATGACTTTTCACCAAATGCTTTTAAGAATAGGGCTGATATGATGAGTCAAAGTGGGAGTATGACATGAAGCAGCAACATTTTGGTCATATTGAAGCCATAAAAAAATTATCTAGGAAGTGTTAAGTTGCCCGCTGCGGTGATTGTGTATAGAAGAGATAAAAGCATGGAATAATATTGATTTAGAAGGATGGACAAGGCTGATACTGAAATTCTAATGCAGGTAGATATAAAGCCAGACGCAAAGGAGCTAGCTCTGTGGGTACCAGTGGATGCTAAGCACCCCAATTTTTATTCATTTATTTTGTGAGATCTGATATAAACCTTTCAACAAATATCAATGCAATTCACAATACCATGGAAACTATTGTGCAAACTCATGCATTGTGTCTAGGGAGGGGTAATATATATTGTTTAGCACTCAAAATCATTTTGAAATATTGGCGCCTATGGAACAGAGATAAATTTAAAACAGGAAGTATATGTGAGAGACTTTGCAGACCTCTGGCCCACCAGGGGTTTGAGACCTTCGGGGAAAAGTCTGACATAGAGAGGGACATTTTTGATAGGACATCTAAGTCTGAATTTGGAAGTTTGGGGAACGATGTCCAGAAATCCAGTAGAGAACATGTTAATTTTCTAAAAACGACCTTTATAGACGCTTTGGCCCTTAGTGTATCTATCTTTTTTGGGCCATTTTCAAATACAAAAATGTCCAAATGAAAAACACACAGAAACAAGCCATTGGGACGTCATAGGAGTCAGCGCTCTTAGCAAACTGGCCACACTGACAGCTGCGCAGAGCAGAGAGGCACTTTGGGGGTACTGTAGTGAACGTCACATTAAAAAGTCCCACGTGCACATGTCACAATAACCTGCTTATATTGTATGGTATACCTTCCAAAACCAACCCAAAACTGATTGTACCTACCTACACACCACAATTATAGCCCTTTTACCTGCTCTTATCTACTGAGATGTGTTTGTGTGGCCATCTGAATCTGTAATATAGGCTGGAATGTACTGTTTCTTTCACATTTTTTGGTGGTGGTGGTGGTGGGGGGGTGTCATATGGTCACTTTGGGCATCTTTTTGACTCTTATTTGTTTTTAAAACAGGTCTCGCCCCAAATGTCTAAATGGTTCCCTGGATGTTTTGTTAAAAGTTTGATTACCCCTGCAGAATGTCCAAGTCCTAAGCCTGCTCTAAGGCCACTCAAAACACGTCTCTAAAACAGAAATTGGGACAAGATTTAATGAATATATCTAATATCTTGGAAATATCTGACAAAGAATTAGTGACCCCAGCAACTTTATTTTTGATGGTAGCTCTCGCACCAGATAAAAACTGGTTGCTGAGACTTTTCTTTAAGAATAAACAAAAATAATTTTTAGGTTGTAAAATTCAGATGTTCCCAGATTTGGCTAGGGATACGCAGAGAAGCAGACATGAATTTTTGTTAAGGAAACCTGGTGTTTTGGCCCTGGGGGCGACTTTTTACTTGCAACATCCATGTAAATGCGTAATTATCTACCGTTCACATAAATTTGTTTTCTTTGAGCCATCTCAACTGACAACCTTTCTCTCAACTTCATGTCTGGAGAAAGAGAAAACATGAATGCTCAGTTCAAGAAAGGGTGCATTACCTCATTCAACTAGTCATTACTTTGTAAACGTGATTTTCTTTTTTCTATTATTCGCCGATTACCCACCTTGGATCCTTTTGAGGACTTGAGTTGAAATTTATGCTTATATTTGATATCTTTTATATAGTTTTATATTGTTTGTTGTTATATTAGTTTCTTGCTGAATTTCTTTTCTGTACAAGTTAATGCTTGATTATATTGAAAAATTCAATTAAAAAAACAAAAACAAAACACGTCTCTAAATTGCCCCCTTTAGATTACACACACTGGAGACAAAATAACCAGAAAGACATTTAGAAGGTCAATTTAAAAAATGACCACTTGGATGTTTTGACCAGTAAGGTCCAAGTGCCATCTTTTGGATATCTATCTTTTCTGAAAATGAGCCACAGAGCCAGAAGCCCCTTTAAGCTTTTGAAAAGGGCTTCAAAGCACCAAGGCACAAACTAAAAAATAACTTCACTTCCCTGAGGTGTAACTGGACCTGAAGCATCACCCATCTTTTTTTTTTTTTCATGCATAATGTTGCAAATTTACTCTTTAAATAGCTGCTTTGCATGCTTTTGTATCACACAAACTTATTAACAGAGAGAACTTGTTAGGTGCTTTGGATATTTAAAAAAGGGATCAAAGGTTGGTGGTAACATTTTAAAGCATTGATCAACTTTAAATGATCTGTGGGAGTAACAGGCAGTGCACTAGTGTAATAATGAGCTGTTATCAATGCTTTGCATCTCAGCATTGCATAATATAGAGCTCATGATTTAAAAAATGAAAATAGCCAAAAACTGTCAAAAGTTGGAACTTGGATGTCTTAATTGCCAGGACATCCAAGCACCGATTTTTGAAGCTGTTTTTCAGGATGTCTAGCGAGGTGAATTCCAAGGGGCATGTTATGGGTGTGCTTAACTTGGACATCTTGCGGTGATAAACATTTCCGGAGACATTCTGGACGGAACCTAGACATTTGGAGCTAGACCTGTTTTAAAAGCATCTAAGTGCCATAAAGTTACCCAAACAGACCAGATGACCACTGCATACATGAACATATGGCCCCATAAACACTCCCCTACTGGCCATTGATCCCGTACCATGCTCCAAAAATCTGAATGAAAGAGTACATACCTGTCTCTAGAACAGCAGCACTTAGTATAGAAAAGCCTAGCATCACACAGGTGTCTTAATTAACCTTGTGGGTGGGCTAATGAACCATAGAGAAGAGGACTCAGGCCCATAAACCACTCTAACCTTTATGGTAAAAGTCTGAGGCTACCCAAACCCACCCATATCCTACCATGTAGCTATAAGGTCTATTGGAGTGGTAGATAAGTAGGTATAATAGGCTTTGGATGAGTTATGAGGGGGGGAGGAGCAGCGGCCCCATAAATTATATGGGGGTTATGTTACCCTTTATATGAAATTCATAGCAGTATTCTCTAAGATGTCCCACTGCTCTGTTGGCACGACTGTGTGGCCAGTCCATCACAATGGCCACTCACACATCCAAATAGTCTGGATCTGGACATTTTCAACTTGGATGGTTCTGTGTTCAAAAATGGGGTATAAAGTTAGGTATCTTAAGGGTTTGATGTCCTGTCGGCCTAGACGTCCAACTAGGCAATTTTCAAAAAAACAAATTAGACATCTAGTGGTTTGGCTTTTGAAAATAGACATTTCTGTGCTTCCAACTTTGGATGTTTAGCGGGAAACATCCAAGTCAGACTTAGATAGCCTTTTTGAAAATGGCCCTCTATGTGTTGTGATAAAATTAGTGTCTTAAAGGCAAATAACACACACTATTTGGCAAATAGTGTATGCTATTCCATTAATGCATCGTAGGAACTCTGGGCTTGAGTTTGATAAATTGTAAGACTCCATTGGTTTTTAGCCATAGTAAAAGGAATGCAGTTTTATAGTATGGTAAAATAACAGCATATGGGGTTTTGTCCAGGGGAAAAAAAAATCCATTCAATGACCATTTTCCCCCAAATTTTAAGACTTTCCTGTTTGCTTCACATATTCATGTAACAAAGCACATGTGTATTAAAACTTTTTGATTCATGCAAATTTATCTTGTGCACATTATTTAATATATCAGCAGGCTTCAAATTGATTTTATGTGCAATGACTAGTAAAAGAGACTAATTCAAAAGCTTAATTCTCAAAGGGGCCTTTTTACTAAGTTGTGGTAAGCACTAGAAACATAGAAACATGGCAGATAAAGGCCAAATGGCCCATCCAGTCTGCCCATCCGCAGTAACCATTATCTCTTCCTCTGTCTAAGAGATCCCACCAGCCTATCCCTAGCATGTACTTGCTGTGCTTAAATGGGATTACTGCTGGATGTGCTCAGGTGTTCTATGTAAAATCCCAATCTGTGCGTTAACACAAGGTTAAGTGGGATCATTTAGCGTCTCCTAAATAGGAAGTGGTAAGTGCTGCTATGTTAACTTTTTTCAGGTAACACATGCTAATATGAATGTTAGTACACAACCTGAACAAAAATTAATTAAAAAGTACCTACAATACTGCTACATTAAAAATGTGCTTGCCCCCAAATTCTATAGAATCTGTTTAAAATTAGGCTTAATCAGCACTGTTAATTGGCACTTAAGAACTCATAATTGACGTTAATTGAATCTTAGGTACACAACTTGGTAGGCACGATTCTACAAAAGTTAGGCTGCCTTATCTAAAAGTGGCCTGGTTAGGGGCAGACCGTGGTCAAATTTTTTAAAAATTTTTTTTAGATATGTGAATGATTATAGAATATGGGTCAATATGTGCCTACCTTATGTATAGGCATCTAGATCAAGAAACCCCTGACATAAATTTAGTGCACCTAAAACTTAGGATGGCTACTGATGCCTAAGGCCGCTTAGGCCACACTAAGTGTGATTCTATATAATCGCTCTTAGCTCCGCGCAAGTCGGCGCTGATTTTTTTAGGTGACATATACAGAATCGGGGCTCTACTGTATGGGAAAGTCACGCATTAAAACATGTTAAGGCCGATATTCTAATGCAGCTTACTAAAAGGGTCCCTAAATCCTTTCAATGTTGTCGAGTAATAGAATGCCTGAAAGATCAGTATGAGGGCTGTTATTATGACATTATGAGGGTCTTTTACTAAGGCTCTCAAGCCGATTTAGTGTGCGCTAAATGCGTTAGCATTTAGAATGCTCTAAATCGGTTAGCGTGCCTTAGTGAAAAAAATATATATATTTGTGAGTGGCATTGCTGAAGAGTTAGAAGTGAAAGTTGGCAACACAAAGATTTGCAACAGAGTGGACACCCCAAATGTGATGGACAGCATGAGAAGTGTCATGAAAAAATTAGGATGATCTAATGTTTGGCAGCTAAAATTTACTCCCCCTCTTCCCCCCATTTTACAAAACGGTAGAGTTGTCGCATCAGTAACAGCTCCGACGCTCACAGGAATTCTATGAGTGTCGGAGCTGTTCCCATCATGGCCAGCACTAAAAACCCGGCTACAGTTTTGTAAAAAGGGTGGGGTGGGGTTAATGCGAAGAAGTATAGATTGATGCACATGAGGTACAAAAAACTCAAAAAAGCTGTATTTTCTGGGATATGAGAGGCTGATCAGCACAAGTATTAGTTAGGGCTTGTGGCAAAAGAGACATGAGAAGAGACTTGGAGATCTCAATATATCTCAGTTCAACACAGAGTAGTGTATCGCCAACTGTGTGCCTCCTGCAATTTCAGGTGTGCCGTGACACACTGGCCAGGAGGAGAGTCGTCCATGCCAGCTGACTGCCTACAGGACGTGCCTCTCATGGCGAGAGGCACGTCCTGTAGGAAGTCAGCCGGCGCAGATGACTCTCCTCCTAGCCAGCATCTCTCCTCCTCTCCCCGCATCCTTCCACCGAAGCGAGTTGTGCTGCACCAAGATGGGCCTCCGCACCTGCATGGGTGTCGACATCGAGCACTTCCGGCTGCCTTCTGGCCAGGGCACCAGATTTAGTGTGCCACCGGCCAGAAGGTTTGCGAGATGCTGCCATAGAGGAAAGGAGGGATGAGGAGATACTGTATGATACAGATATTTAAATACTTAAGTTGCAGGGTGTGAGGAGCAACATCAGGAATCACTTTTTCATAGAAAGGGTGGATGGATGCCTGGAATACAATACCATACCATACACATTCTTATGTACCACAAATTTCTGCAAGGATTCAATGCAGTTTACAACAAGATTTCTAATCAATGCCCTCCCTTAGGCTGTGAAGGCAAAAGTAGTGATGGAATTCAAGAATGCATGGATCAAGACAGCTATTCACTAAGGGCTAGATTCACTAACCTCAATTGTGTGGTCGATCCGTGGCCGATCCGTGCTGGCCCAACAAATTCCCAAAACAAAAAAATTTAAATGAGGGTGGTTGGAGGAACGCCCCCCCCTCCGACTGCGCGGATTGCTAGTGTGCGATCCTGATGTATGCGCAGACCATCTACAGATGGTCTGTACATACATCTAAGACCCATTAGAGCCCCCAATTTTTTTTTTCTACTTTTTATTTTACTAGCTCAGCAAGCCCGTGATTTTAACCCGCTTTAAACCTGCGTGTTAAAACCATGGGAAAGGGCAGGAGAGATTAGGGGCGGCAGGCAGGAGAGATTCGGGGCAGAGCAGGGTGGCAATTTGGGGTGGCAGGCAGGAGAGATTCGGGGCAGAGAGATAAATATTGTTGGGGCAGCAGAGAGCAGGGCGTGCATAGAGCAGGGCAGAGAGCAGGGCGTGAATGGAGCTGGAGAGTCGGAAAGGATGTTTGTGACTGGTCCCCAGCCCAGTTGGGTTGATCGGCCAGCCCAGTTGGTTCGCAAAATTTGTTTTGTGAATCGCGCCCCTGCCTACTTTGCATGCCATTCCACTCATTTGCATGCGCGGATCGGAATCGGATCGGCAGAGAGGTATGTGAATTGGGCCGGAGTAAAATCGGGTCGCAAAGGGGTCGCAAACCGATCGTTACACAATCTGTTTTCTTAGTGAATCTAGCCCTATATAGACAAAGGATGGAATCCAAAAGCAGATTTCAAAAGCAGTCTAAGAGGATGGGAAGTAAGAACAATGCCAGGCTTACTTCTACCATCTGTACCCCATAATTGTCAGGGAGATATGCTCACCCACCCACCCTCTTTTACTATGCCGCAGTAGAGGCTTCTACTGCGGCCCAGAGCACTAAATACTTGGAGCATTTAACGTTCCGAGCCGCTTAGTAAAAGGGGTTGGGTGGGTGAGCATATCTCCCTGACAATTATGGGGTACAGATGGCAAGCAGTTTCACAGCAAAGTCTTTACCACTGAAGATCTCTCTGTCTCTGCAGTTCCTCTCACACCTCTTCTCTATACTGTTTCCCTTCTTTCTCTTTTCAGCTCACACTGCTCCTTCTTGCTGTTATGTGACTAACAGAGGTTAAAAAAAGTACTGTAATAACTAAGTAAAGTTAAATGTTTGATTTTTTTCTGACTAATGAGATATATAAGTCTTTTACTCAGAACGTTTGAGAGCATTTCTCAATGGTAGAGTTTCTATTCAAATATCTGTTAGCTTGCCTACCTTCCTTCCTTATGTGTGTGTGAGTTCTAATCTCTGACCCCTTTCTTTCTTGGTTTGTTTTCTTCTGATTGCTATTGACCATGTCTGTGAATTTCTTCTTATACATTATAATATTTCTGTATAGATAATTTGAAGTTGCTGTTAATTTAATGTGCATACGAGCAGATTGTATTGCATTGTGGAGAATGTTTTCAGTAAGCTTACTGTGGGAATTCACTTGTAAACATTTGTACTCAGTTTTCTATGAATGTTTAATGAGAAGCTACCTGAGTTGTTTCTTGACAATTTCCTTAACACTTAGGCTGGTACAAAAGGATCCCTGTATTTTGCACTTGTTAGTTTTGTAAGTGGAAAAATGGGGACCAAACTACTCTTCTAAAGTGTGAAAATACAATTATATCTATGCAGTCTCCTACGCACTCCCCATGGAACAGCTCTGCTCTACGGGCACAAGCACAGGGGTTACAGCTACAGCCTCAGCACCCTGAGGTTGTGGGTTCAAGCCTACACTGGGCAGGTCACTTGGTTCTCCATTACCCCAGGTATATTAGATAGATTGTGAGCTCACCAGGACAGGGAAAATGCTTGAGTACCTGAATAAATTCATGTGAACCATTCTGAGCTCTTCTGGGAGAATGGTATAGCAAATTAAATAGATTGAACAAATAAAAGTATGCACGATCATGAAATTAAGCATACATTTTTATGCATTTCTCCCAAATTCTATATATGACGCTCAAAGTTATGCGTGCAAATTTGGGCCCACATCCAATTTTTGTGCATCAAGCCCATTCAATTCCTTTGGGCTTCGGTGGTAGCATTGCTGCAGAGGCTTTGTATAAGGGGCCCTTCATGAAGTAAAGAGCCAATTATGGCATGATTCTAAAAACCGTGCTGTAAGTTAGGCGGCAGTAGGCATCCTACTGTTGCCTAACTCAACTGGTTATAAACAGCATGGTAATCGGCTGCGTTGTTTAAAGCCAATTGGAAAGCAATTGAAAGGAAAAAATTGTAAGCATCTGCAGACACCTACTAAAAGCACTGCTGAACTGCATCCATAGAGGCACCTAAGGGTTCCTACATCTAAAGTAGGTGAGGTATACACCAGAAGTTAGCGTAGGCATCCTTCGGCGCCTCTAGGGATGCGATTTTCGGGTAAAGCGGGCACTGAAAATGTAAACCCTGTAGACCCTGGCCTATATTTCTGGCGCCTACTTTAGACGTGGCCGCGATTCTGAAAGTGGCGCCATTGCGTGATGGACACGTGAACTGTGGACGGTGCCGCTTTTGCAGGTGGCCGCAGCTAACGGCGCCGTTTGCAGAATCCTGGCCCTAGTGCCAATAATTGGGCACTCAATGGCAACAATCTGAATTTGGGTGCATTTCTTGCTAGGCAGTATTCTAATCTAATCTAATTCTTGGCTTTATATACCGAGTCTTCAATCTAAGAAAGCTCCACCCAGTTTACAATAGTTAACTTAAAAAAATATAAACCATAAGTTGTATCCTACTCCGCCTGTCTGTTTGGGGGGGGGGGGCTGGAGGGGTTGGGGGAAGGGGTGGTATAGGAGGGGGTTGTGGGGGGGTCGGAGGGTTTGAGGCACCTTATAACATCAGAGTCTAGTCCTCTTGGGGGCGCCTAGTCTTCCTTCCTTTCATTCTTGTCTGGCTTTATGATTCTGTTGGTGTATGGTTTGTTTTTGTTAATAAAAAAAACAGTTTGAACTTTAAAAAAAATATAAATCATAAAAGAAAAAATTTCAAAAATAATTAATTTCCAAAATGTTTAGTGAATAAAGTCGTTTTCAAAAGCTTACGAAAAAATAGAAGAGAGCCAGAGCTCCTTATAAGGAACGGAAGAGCGTTCCAAAGTTGAGAAAACTTAAAAATCAAAGATTCTCTTTTAGTACACAACTCAAAAGTGGGCAGTGCTATGGGAAAGATGTAGGTAGATTAAGAGCATTCACTAAAGATGTGCAAACTATTATAGAATTCAGGGGATTTATTTATTTTAATTTATTCAATTTTCTATACCATTCTCCCAGGGAAGTTCAGAACAGTTTTACATGAATTTATTCAGGTACTCAAGCATTTTTCCCTTTCTGTCCCGGTGGGCTCACAGTCTATCTAATGTACCTGGGACAATGGGGGGATTAAGTGACTTGCCCAGGGTCACAAGGAGCAGCGTGGGTTTGAACCCACAACCCCTGGGTGCTGAGGCTGTAGCTTTAACCACTGTGCCACACCAGGTTTCAGCTGGTGTAAATCAGTGTGTCGCAAACTTATTACGCTGCGGGGCCTGTGGCTGGAGGGCACCTGGAAATGCATGGACATCGACGCGATGACACCATACGCATGCATGACATCATCACGTCAATGTCTGCGCACGTGCAGATGTCCTCCAACCGCGGCCCTGAGTCTTCTACTCTTGCCAGTGGGGGGTTTGTGTGTGTGCTGCAGAAGGAGATGAGAGGAGAAGGAAATGCTGGCGCAGGTGCCGGCTGACTGACGACAGGACATGCCTCTCGCTGCGACAGGCACATCCTTTAAGCAGTCAGCCAGTGCCTCTTCTCCTCACCGGGAATCCTCCAGGGCACACGGTTTGCGATACACTGGTGTAAATCCTACCGCCTAAAGTTGAGTCCAGATCCTGGTGCTAGGCTCTTTTCTATTAACTTACCTTGAGTTTTACTAAACTGTGGAAGAGCTTCTTACTACAGGCCGTCAAGGTAAAAGCTCCACCGCTGATAGGAATTGAGAGTGTTGGAGCCTTCACCTCACTAGCCCATGGCAAGAAGCTCTTCTGCAGTTGAGTAAAATGAACCCTTAGAGCATTATTGATAGAATTACTCTCAGTGTTCATCTTAGCTATGCCCAAATTTAAACGTCATTTACTAAATTTACCCCCCTCCACCCTTTTATGAAGCTGCATTAGGCTTTTTTTATTGCCGACCACTAAGGTATTAGCACTGATGTTCATAGAATTTCTATGAGCGTCAGAGCTAATTCTTCCATGGCCAGCGATAAAAAAAGGCCTAATGCAGCTTCATAAAAGGGGGGAGGGATTAGTCCTTCAAGAGATGCAAATTTTACCCCAGGGGATTTAGCTTGTTTACTCAGTAGTTTTATATGGCTATATCCCTTCGACAAGTTAACAACCACTACTGCTATTTATCATTTCTATAGCACTGAAAGGCATACCCAGCGCTGTACATTTAACATGCAATAGACAGTCCCTGCGCAGAAGAGCTTCAATTCCAATTTGGATGGACAGGTAGGGCATATAGGGGTTGGAGAGTCTCTTGCAGAGAGAATGATACGGTAGACATAGAAGTTGAGGGCAGTCTCGAAAAAGTGGGCCTTTAGACTGGATTTGAATACTGCTAGAGAAGGGAGCCTGACTTAATGACTTAGGCAATCTGTTCCACGCATACGGCGCAGCAAGATAAAAGGGATTGAGTCTGGATTTGGCAGTGGAAGAGAAGGGTGCAGATAGGAGCTTTAGCTTTTCCAGATTTTGTCATTGGTCTTTCTCTTTCTGCGATCTCTTGTAGTGAACCTCTTTTTCCTTACCTTTTCAGCTACTACTTTTGAGAAACAAAGTGGCCTTCTTTTCCTCTTACTTTTATTTACTTTACTTAAAGATAACTCTATGGCAGTGGTTCTCAACCCTATCCTAGGGGACCCCCAGCCAGTTGGGTTTTCAGGATATCCCTAACGAATATGCATGAGAGAGATTTGCATATAATGGAGGAGACAAGCATGTAAAGATGTCTTATGCATATTCATTAGGGATATCTTGAACATCCAACTGTCTGGGGGTCCCCCAGGACAGGGTTGAGGTCATTATTCAGTGGGCACAGTCATCAGTTTAAGATAAATTCTAGTATCGACATTTAACTTAAACTTTGTATTCTAGGAGTCTGCATGGCTAAAAAAAAAGTTGGATTCTTGCTTATTTAAAACAGAATTTTGTTTTTTTTTACCCAGTTTGAGTTTTTAATTTCTGTAAGCATACCCAAACAATACATGTGCTGTACATTATACCCATTTAGTAGCTGAATATTGCTGCTAAATGGATCATTTTTTGGCTCACCTAGCCTACAAATATATGGATAATATCTGGTCTGATATTTTTTGAAAATGTTTACATGGATTGGCCAATTATAAATTTACATGTAGCTGGTGAATACCTAATTGGCTTCAAAAATTGGCCTGCTTATGTTCATTGATAAGACTAAAGCTCAAAGAGCAAGAAGTGCACATAATTCAAATAATAGGAACTAGAGTTAAGTAGAATATAATGAATTATTGATGGCAGAATATATATTGTTAATGATTTTAGTTTCATTTAGTTTCTACTGTTGGCAGATAATTTGCTGATGAGGCTATTCTTCCTTTCAATATTCTTCTCGTCTCTAGTATGGATACTCTGAAACTACCCCTCCTTCATAGTATAAACTTCCCAGACTCCAGACTTCATTCACCCTTAAAGCTTGCTTCTTACTCTACTGCACTTGTTCTACAGAGCACGTCTAGCAAAAGCCTGCTTTCATACTGGTTTCACACTTTCCGACTCCTTTTAAAATCCTTCTAGTAAGCTGTTGCTCTTGCCAAGCAACAGCACTATATCTGTCTCACTGATACTATGCATTCACAACAACAACAATACACTCCAAATTTGCCAAAATTCCTACTGTAGAAAAAACACAAAAAGGCAACCTAGTCACATCAAGGTTTGTGTGGGGGACGCTCAAGACGCCAAAATTGGCTCGCAACTAACAAACCAAAATGGGGTGAATATAATATAGGGTGCTCTCAGTGTGAACCCTCAGTGATAGGAGCACAGCTCCGACACTTCACTTCTGGGTCAAGGCGGTAAGCCTCCACCCACACACCATCATTGAGCACCCTGAGTGTGCTGAAATTAAAGGGACCTGAGTCCACTAAATCAAACAAATCAAACAATCAAAGTGAGTAAATTAAACTCAACACAAACAACCTGAGCGACCCCCAAACAAACCCTGCCAGCAGACTCCCGACTCACACAACAAAATCAAAAATCACCATGCAAAAATCAAATGAACACAATACTTATCTGAAACTATCTCACAAACTGATAAACGCAAAAAACCGCGCCAGGAGAAGAGGTTCGACCGTGCTAGTTTCGGGAGGAGTCCTTCTTCAGGAACCTGACCCCCGACGAAACACGAACAAAGAGGTCGGCTGGAGGGCCAAACGCCGCCTCCGCAACAACCGAAGCACAAAACGCCCCTACCACATGCGCCCCCACATCCAAGCAGAAATGCGGAGAGAAAGCACTCTCGGAAGACCAATTAGCCGCGAGACAAATCTCCTCCAAGGAAAAAACCTCTGGGCCGAGCCCAAGAAGTAGCCATCGCTCCAGCGGAATGGCCATGAAATTCTTTCGCCAACCGCTTCCCTGCCAGCAAGCAAGCATAAAGAATGTCCTCCTGGACCCATTGAGCGATGGAGGCTTCGGACGCCGCCAAATGTTTGAGGCGTCCCTTGAAGAATACAAAAAGGAGATATAAACAACTAAAAGTCGTTAGAAACCGAGCTCACAGAGAACGCTACGTACATATAAAAAAATGCAGTGAATAAAAGCACTGCTCCCAATTTCTCCTCCGAGGAAGAAGGAAGGAAAAGCGAGCATGACATAAAAGAAAGAATGACACCCCCCTAGAAAGAAATAATGGTACCATCCGAACTGATACCCCATATTTCGGAAATCGGAAATAGGAATCCCCGTTGAACAAGGCCTGCAACATAGAAAACTGCAAAGCTGAAGCATGGCCACAAGAAACCCCATGTTCAACGGCACAGCCCTTTAGAGTCCCAAAAGACAAGGATGAAATGAAGCCTTCGGTAAACTGAGAAGAAGTACGTGAAGATTGTACTCCAAACCGGGCTTTCTAAGAGGCGCATGAATATACCACACTCTGTTTAGGACCTGAACTACATGAAGCTGAGAAGTAAGCGAAGAGCAATATACCTAGCCCTTGTAACAAGCCAAGAATGGCACTAGAAGCTGAAGGGAATTGAACGCTAAGCCCTCGGCAATACACCTGTGCCAAAAAGGAACTCTGGAGTGGTTCAAACGTTAAGAAGCACCCAAGAAAGGAAAAACCTCCAAAAGGAAGCAGAAGCCACAGGAGAAGACGTCCGTAGCACCTGGATAAGAGAAGAAACAACCTGCTTCGCATAACCCTTACACGTCAGCCAAGATTTTTCAAAAAAACTAGGTCGTAATACTAAAGTAGTACAAATATCCATGTTGAACGGACCCCAGGCGAGCAAAGCCGGAGATACCAGGAAACTTCTTAGTCCGGCTGTCGAAAGACACATCAAATCCGCAAATTAAGGATGGCGTCGCCAATCCAGAGATTCTACAAATACTGTGCCCGGAAAGCGAGCTCGAGGTGGCAAATCCAAGCCATCATCAGCCAGCGGAAAACACTGAAAAAGAGAAGGCAGAAGCAAGAAAGGAGCCATGCAGCTACCCCCTCTAACTCCCAGTCCCTGGGCCCGCGGAAGAAGCTAGGAAGCTTAGAATTGAGAGACGAGGCCATGAGGTCTAGGTCAAGCAGATCTCACGTCCATAAAAAGAGCTAGAACGCTTGAGCCACAAATCTCAATATCCAGGATGCAGAAGATTACACTATTACTAACATGCACACTTTCCAGAGCGTACACAGCGCTGTACACTGTCACATACAAGAAATGGGCCATGCTCAGATTCCGCGGAGAGAAAGTCTATCCAAACTCTTATCCTGATCCATAAAAGGATCTGCCAACAGAAGACGAAGATGAGAGTCCACCCATTGAAGCAGAACAACTTCACCTGCCAATGAGTACAACACCTACTGCCCAAGCAGTAGAGAAATACCCCCATCCTAATACTGACCAAAAGGACCCTTAGCGGCAATCCGGAAGAATGATCTGAAGCTCCAGAAAGGTAGCCTGACCCTGCTCAAGAGCAGAAGAATGAACAAGTACTGAGTCGCCTCTGAAGACCCGACTCCAGGAGCTGAGGATGGAAGCCACGGAGCCCCCCAACCCGACAGCCCGGGATGGTCGGTGGTCATGAGATAGTCCAGCAAAGACCGAGGCATGCCTTGAAAAGAGAAATCGCGCTGAGCCACCAAATCATACAGAGTGATTTGGCCCTCCAGGCCATACAGGCCATACAGGCCCTCCAGCCGACCTCTTTGTTCGTGTTCCGTCGGGGGTCAGGTTCCTGAAGAAGGGCTCCTCCCGAAATCAGCGCGGTCGAACCTCTTCTCCTGGCGCGGTTTTTTGCGTTTATCAATTTGTGAGATAGTTTCAGATAAGTATTGTGTTCATTTGATTTTTGCATGGTGATTTTTGATTTTGTTGTGTGAGTCGGGGGGTCTGGCTGGCAGGATTTGTTTGGGGGTCGGTCAGGTTGTTTGTGTTGAGTTTAATTTACTCACTTTGATTGTTTGATTTAGTGGACTCAGGTCCCTTTAATTTCAGCACACTCAGGGTGCTCAATGATGGTGTGTGGGTGGAGGCTTACCGCCTTGACCCAGAAGTGAAGTGTCGGAGCTGCGCTCCTATCACTGAGGGTTCACACTGAGAGCACCCTATATTATATTCACCCCATTTTGGTTGTTAGTTGCGAGCCAATTTTGGCGTCTTGAGCGTCCCCCACACAAACCTTGATGTGACTAGGTTGCCTTTTTGTGTTTTTTCACTGATACTATGGCCATCAAACCCTACCATCTATGCATCAGCATTAGCTCCCTCCTCAAACTGCCATATTTCCTCTCTCTAGCTACACTTCTGGCTGATATTCAGACCATGAGAGGCAAGACGGCTAACTCCTGCAGTCAGTGCTGATCACAGGATTTCAATGTTGAGCTTTTTCTAGTGACCAGAATTGGATATTTGTTTTTTGGGGGGTTTTGGTCAACTTATACTTAAGCAGCTAAGTCAATTTTCAGTGCTGGTCGGTTAAGTTATAGTGGCCAAAGAAAGGACTGCTTTTTGCACATTGAAAATTGGTGATTATTGCACATAAGAACTTAAGAATTGCCATACTGGGGCAGACTAAAGGTCTATCAAGCCCAGTTTCCTGATTCCAACAGTGGTCAACCCAGGTCACAAGTACCTAGCTAGATCCCAAGTAGTAAAACAGATTTTATGCTGCTTATCCTAGGAATAAGCAGTGGGTTTTCCCCAAGCCATCTCAATAATGGCCTTTGGACTTCTCTTTTAGGAAATTATCCAAGCCTTTTATAAACCCCCACTAAGCTAACTGATTTCACCACATTCTCCGGCAATGAATTCCAGAGTTTAATTCACGTTGTGTAAAGAAATATTTTCTCTAGTTTGTTTTAAATCTACTACTTAGTAGCTTCATCACATGTCCCCTAGTCCTAGTATTTTGGGAAAGAGTGAAAAAGTGATTCACATCTACCCCTAGTCTTTGTAATTTTTGACGGAGTGAAAAATCGATCCACTTGTACCCATTCTACTCCACTCGGGATTTTGTAGACTTCAATCATATCTCCTCTCAGCCATATCTTTTCTAAGCTGAAGAGCCCTAACCTTTTTAGTCTTTCCTCATATGAAAGGAGTTCCATCCCCTTTATCATCTTGGTTGCTCTTCTTTGAACCTTTTCTAGTGCCACCATATCTTCCTTGAGATAAAGAGACCAGAATTGAACGCAATAATCCAGATGAGGTCACACCATGGAGCGATACAGGAACATTATAACATTCTTAGTCTTGTTAACCATTCCTAGTTCAAACTCTTAATATCTAGTGCAACAGAATAAACACTTGTGAAAACAAAACTTTTCCAGCCCAGATTAAAAAGTTAAGCATGTGTGATCTGCTCTCAGAATTGAAATAAAAAAAATCAACATATAAGGATAGATAACTAAAAACAGTGAGTAGTCTCTAAACAAACTCTTGCTGGAGGAGTAAGTGCTAGCAGCCCAACTTGACATTAAGGGCTCCTTTTACTAAGGTGTGCTAGTGTTTTTAGAGCACGCAGGATTTTAGCGCACGCTAAACCCACGCTATGTGGCCAGAACTAATGCCCGGTCAATACTGGTGTTAAAGTCTAGCGCATGCGGCAATTTAGCACATGCTATTCCGTGCATTAAGGCCCTAACACACCTTAATGAAAGGAGCCCTAAAATTTTGTTTATTTATTTAATGGAATCTGTGTACCTAAACTAGCTGATGTCAATGCGGGGAGGATTTTTGTCTTACTGATCCAGAGAGCTTTGGATTTTTGTGGATCCAGTTTGGCCCCCTGATCTAGAAGCCGGATTGCAGTATTATTAAGACAGGCATTTAAATTAGCAAGAATCTCAAAAAAACACTCACCAAATATCTCCATGCCATTTTCCCAGCTGTCCTTTCCTCCATGTCATAGTCTAAATTTGTCACATTCCACAATAATCTTCCCTGCTGCCTTCCAATATGTGATGATCACACCTCTCCTCAAATTCCTTAATTGAATCTGCCGTGCTCTCTTAACTATGACTCCCTCTTCCTTCTCCCTTTCACATTCAGTCTATTTGAACAGGCTGTGTAACTTCTCTGTCTTCATTGCTTGACAGCTCCTTGATCTAAATCACAGGTGTCAAAGTCGGTCCTCGAGGGCCAGAATCCAATCGGGTTTTCAGGATTTCCCCAATGAATCTGCATGAGATCTATTTGCATGCACTGCTTTCAATGCATATTCATTGGGGAAATCCAGAAAACCCGACTGGATTCCGGCCCTCGAGGAGGGACTTTGACACCCCTGATCTAAATTAACAGAGATGTGGGTATGAGGGAGTCTATAGGACAGTACCACTCCCCCTGCTGGATACTCTCTCACAATGCCAGAGCCACCTTAATATAGATAGCTCCTCCTTAAAGGGAGGAGGAGTCAGGGAGACAGGAACAAGGAAGTATAAGAGGCTGGGCCAGAATTAGATAGACAAGGCCCAGGGGAAAGTAGGAGGAAGAGGTGATTTTCATATAGATCTTGACTATAACCCTTAGATACTCTCCTTGGATAAGGTAAGCCAATCTTTCTTTTGTGGCTGAACACCTGTGAGTTTGTTCTGAGGTCTGGCTGGAGCCAGAACATGTTGTCTGACTGAGGAAAACTGTTAAAAGACTGTGTTTGGGGTTGCTACGGTCCATGATTTGGGTCCTGTCATCTACAGGCCCCTCAGAACTTTTTGAACAAGAGACTGTTCAATGTATGCCTAGACCTGTGAAGTAACTGGGTACAGGATTTCCCTTTTGAGTTAATACAAAAGTTTTCCTTTAACTTCTCTGTGACTAGCTGTTTGTGTACTGTTCCAGACCCCACCTTGCTTGTGCTGTTACAGGGACAATTCTGTAATTGGACACCAATATAAAGGCACCACAATGAAGGTGCCCACTTAGCACCAATTCTATAATAGAAACATAGAAACATAGAAACATAGAAATAGACGGCAGATAAGGGCCCACAGCCCATCTAGTCTGCCCACCTTAATGTCCCTCCCCTACCTTTGCCCTGTGAAGAGATCCCATGTGCCGATCCCATTTGGCCTTAAAATCAGGCATGCTGCTGGCCTCAATCACCTGTAGTGGAAGACTATTCCAGCGATCAACCACTCTTTCAGTGAAAAAGAATTTCCTGGTGCCACCTCGTAGTTTCCCGCCCCTGATTTTCAACGGATGCCCTCTTGTTGTCGTGGGACCCTTGAAAAAGAAGATATCTTCCTCCGCCTCGATGCGGCCCGTAAGATACTTGAACGTCTCGATCATGTCCCCCCTCTCTCTGCGCTCCTCGAGCGAGTATAGTTGTAATTTGTCAAGCCGTTTTTCGTATGGTAGATCCTTGAGTCCCGAGACCATCCGGGTGGCCATTCTTTGCACCGACTCCAGTCTCAGCACATCCTTGCGATAATGCGGCCTCCAGAATTGCACACAGTATTCCAGGTGGGGCCTCACCATGGATCTATACAATGGCATAATGACTTCCGCCTTACGACTGACGAAACCCCTTCGTATGCAGCCCATGATTTGTCTTGCCTTGGACGAAGCCTGCTCCACTTGATTGGCAGACTTCATGTCCTCACTGACGATTACCCCCAAGTCTCGTTCTGCTACCGTTTTTGCTAGGATCTCGCCATTAAGGGTATAAGACTTGCATGGATTCTGGCTGCCCAGGTGCATAACTTTGCATTTTTTGGCATTGAAGTTGAGTTGCCATGTCCTAGACCATCGCTCCAGTAGGAGTAGGTCGTGCATCATGTTGTCGGGCACTGAATCTTCGTCTGTTGTGCATTTGCCCACTACATTACTCAGTTTGGCGTCATCGGCGAATAATGTTATTTTACCTCGAAGCCCTTCTGCCAAGTCTCTTATAAAGATGTTGAATAGGATTGGGCCCAAGACTGAGCCCTGTGGTACTCCACTAATCACCTCCGTCATTTCGGAGGGGGTGCCGTTCACCACCACCCTTTGGAGCCTACCTCCAAGCCAGCTCCCAACCCATTTCGTCAATGTGTTACCTAATCCTAAAGAACTCATCTTGCTCAGTAACCTGCGGTGTGGTACGCTATCGAATGCTTTGCTAAAGTCCAGGTACACGATGTCCAGGGACTCCCCAATATCCAGCTTCCCCGTTACCCAGTCAAAGAAGCTGATCAGGTTGGATAATGACTTCAGAGTCTAGGTCATTATAGAATACTAGCATAAATCCACACTGGCATGCTAAAATTTAGGTGTGCCCAATTATAACAGGCTGATATAACTTGGCACACTTAAGTGTACCATGCAATATATATATAAATATATATATATATAATGACATGCCCTTAGACCACCCAATTTCCACTCATGTGTATACCCTCTTCTCAGTCACATGCTTAGCAACTTTGACTTGTACCTCTGACATGTACTGTAAGTGTTATTATTCTATAATATATGTGCACTTGGTACTTAACATTAGGCACTAAGGCATAGACTGGGAGGGTTTGCATGCTATACCACCTAAACAGGCCTTACTAAGGTCTCAAATGATCTTCTCATGCCCAGAGCTAAAGGGCTGTACTCAAATCTTATCTTCTTTGATCTTTCTGTTGGATTTTATTCTGTTGACCATAATCTGAATATTGATACCCTAAGACTTTCAAACTCTGCTCTGTCATGATGCTCATCTTAACACAGCATTTTTCTCCAACAGATACTCTTTCATTGCCATCCTGCTATCAGATGGTATGCCTCAAAGTTCTGTTCTGTTTTAGACATTTTTCCTCTCCCTCTAACCCTTTTCCTGGGTAACCTGAGCCCCTCCACTTGCACCTTCATACTGATTATTCCCAAGAATCCAATTTCAAATCATACAGTAATTTATTTTCACATTTTGCTGCTTGAATGTCCAACATTTATCTTAAGCTCAGCATGTCAAATCATAAGTTCTTATGTTTTCCCCTAAAGTTTCCATTCCTCTTTCTCAGTCATTGAAAATAGCACTACCATCATGCCTTGTTATATGGTAGATTGTTGTAATCTTGTGGTCCTCTTGAACTCCTTCTTTTCATTCTGTAACATGACAATGATAAGAGGTGTCATTTCTTTCTCTATAACATTGCCAAACTGTATCTCTTGGATAAGATAGCAAGACCATGACCAAGGGGATTAAAATGAGGAGTGGCAGTTTTGGATGTAAGAGCTAGTGGAAAATAGGTAAGATTCAGTTCTGTTTTTGAAACAGTATGATAAAGGTAAGAGGTAGCTATCAATTTAATTCTGCTTAATAAACTGAGAGATGCATTCCTCTTTGTACAATAAATCCTTTATTGAAAGTTCAGTTATATGAGGAGGATTCTGGTATTATGGAATTAAAAGTAGACTCACAAGTGATTTTTCAAACTGGATTTGAATATGACAAGAGAGGAAGTCTGGCATGTGTTTAGGAAGACTGTTCTAAGAATTTGGTTCAACCATGTGAGATTTGGTGTTGAGAAGGTTCAAGTTTATTGAAATTTTGATTTACACGCAATATCAAATATTTTCAATGCGTATAACAAAAATAAAATTGGGGAAATAAATGAATCATTTAAACAATAGACATAAAAACATATTCATAAATAAAAAAATTCATAAGGAATACAGGGATAAAATTACATTTGTTTAAAGTAAAAAAAAAACAAAAAACAAAAGAAAAACATTTAAGGAAGAACAACATCAGGAAAGGTATAAAAAAAAAAAATCATTAATATTTAAATGTAACTTAGGTTAAAATTACGTCTTTAAAAGAAGACCGAATCCAAGAATAAATAGGGAGATCATAAGAGGGGAAACATTATCTGATTTAAGATTCAAATGCATCTTTAGAAGGATGCAGAAAAGAATAGTGTACTGCAGTGTTTCTCAGCTCAGTCCTGGAGTACCGCCTTGCCAGTCAGGTTTTCAGGATATCCACAATGAGTATGCATGAATGAAATTTGCATATAATGGAGGCAGTGTATGCAAATCCAGTTTATGCATATTCATTGTGGATATCCTGAAAATCTGACTGGCAAGGGGGTACTCCAGGACCGAGTTGAGAAACACTGCAGTACACTATTCTTTTCTACATCCTTCTTAACACCAAATCTCTTGTGCACTTCTCACATTGTTGAACCAAATTCTTGGAACAGCCTTACTAAACACATGCCAGACTTCCTCTCTTGTCATATTCAAATCCAGTCTGAAAAATCACCTGCGAGTCTACTTTTAATTCCATAACATCAGAATCCTCCTCATATAACTGAGCTTTCAATAAAGGATTTATTGTACAAAGAGGAATGCATCACTCAGTTTATTAAGCAGAATTAAATTGATAGCTACCTCTTACCTTTATCATACTGTTTCAAAACCAGAACTGAACCTTACCTATTTTCCACTAGCTCTTACATCCAAAACTGCCACTCCTCATTTTAATCCCCTTGGTCATGGTCTTGCTATCTTATCCAAGGTATCCAACTTGTTTTTCCTTATATGAGCTATCTGCCAGTCTTAACTAGATTGCAGATTCCAGGGAGTATGGCCTGTTCATGTGAAGGACAATTTTTAAAAGACAGTTCTATATATCAAGTAGTTCTTTAAACGGAAATAGGCATGTCCCATCCAATATCTGCATAGCGATACATGAATAGAGTCTTAATTGCCTTAACCAATGTAATATACATGATTAGAGAGGGATTTGGTTTTATGGGCAGACTGGATGGGCCATTTGACCTTTATCTGCCATCGTGTTTCTCTGTTTCTATAAAATTACACATACATTGCCTTGGGAAATTTTCAAAATATTAGCATTTACATATTTTCATTTTGAAAATTTGACAGAACCCACACAGAAAAAAAATCATGTGTGTACTATTTGCACAATTACTAAGTTATAAAATTATGTAATCTGGCATGCACTAAAGAAACATAGACAAATGACAGCAGATAAAGGCCAAATGGCCCTTTCAGTCTGCCCATCCGCAGCATCCACTATCTCCTCCTCTACCTAAATTGCCTTTCTAATGACGTCGTAACTCTAACACACAATAATGTTATAGATGTTATTAGGACATCTATGCAACACCTAAAAGGTGATTCTGCAAAGGACATCTAACAATATACAGTAGACGCGCTTAGATTCGCTCAGCACTAATGCGCGCAATTCTCTATAGTGTGTCTAACATTATAGAATCGCGCTCAGCATTGTGCTCCTGGACATCTAAACAGCGCCTATCTTTTAGACGTCCTTTACAGAATTTGGCCCTCAATGTCTTCTTGAGATAGTCAGAATAAAGCCTGTGATGCTGTTCAACTCCTTGCAATAAGGCCTCACGCAGTACTGGATTTGTGGCGATGCCAGTGGCAGAGCGGTTATCAGTTTAACACCTCACTCGACTGTATCATTGAACCTCGCTTGACTGTATCTTCAGACCACCTGTCCACTGACTTTGTCAACCATTCATTGGTAATACCAAGAGCGTGAAATTCTTTCACATATGTCTAATGTCAGATTTATTTATATTTACACATTTACCCCCCCTTTTTTATTTTTTTTACAAAATAGTAGTTCATTTTTTAGCACTGGCCACGGTGGTAACAGCTTCAACGCTCATAGAAATTCTATG
The DNA here is from genome assembly GCF_902459505.1 of Geotrypetes seraphini. Lineage (NCBI taxonomy): Eukaryota > Metazoa > Chordata > Amphibia > Gymnophiona > Dermophiidae > Geotrypetes > Geotrypetes seraphini. Next base: position 16,883,285 of record NC_047095.1, read on the forward strand.
AGTGTCAGAGCTGTTATCACCCTGGCTGGTGCTAAAAACCACAATACTATTTTATAAAAAGGGTGGGGAGGATAGGTTTAATTATGTCCATAGCATGATAGCATTATCACATGTTTAGTGCAAAATTATCAGCTGATTTTAAGTGGGGGGGGGAAGGATTTTAGGCTACATTCACAAAGCAAACCGATAGTGTACCGAGCGGTTTGTGAGCTCTTTGCGACCCGATTTCTCCCGACCCGATTCACTAACCTGTGTAGCGATCCCATCCCTATCTGTGCATGCGAATGAGGGGAATCGGCATGCAAAGCAGGAAGGAAGCGATTCACTAAAATAAAAAAAGCAACACTGACTGGGCTGGCCGATCCAAAGTAAACGACTGCTGAGGACCAGTCACTGAGGTCCTTTCCGACTTCCCTGCCTTCTGCCGCCCTGCTTCTCTGCCCTGATCTGCTCTCTGCCCCGTCTCAGCCCTGATCACCTGCCCTTCCACGTACTGTGAGCCCTTGGTTTTAACCCGCCGGTTTAAAGCAGGTTAAAACCATGGGTTCACTGAGCTGTTTAAAAGTAAAAGTTAAAAAAAAAAAAAGTTGCAGCTCTTAGACGCATGCGCAAACCATCTACAGACGGTCTGCACATGTGTTGGGATCACTCTCTAGTGATCCGTGCGGTGGGTGGGTGGGGGACGTGTCAACGATTGTCCCCATTTGCATGTAGGCCTTTTGTGAATTCATCAGTCTGCATGCAATCGGGCATGGATTGGACACGGAATCGGGGGTTAGTGAATCTAGACCTTTGGTGGTGCTTATATTAATTGGCCTTGAGCGACCCACAAAATTATTTTGTGATCATACACTTACAAATTCATGGGAAAAACTTCAATTAGCCCCTCCTTTCCAAAGCTGCGCCGGCTGCCACAGAGCTCCGATGCTCATAGAATTCCTATGAGCATCCCAGCTGTTACCGCTGTGGCTGGTGCTAAAAATGCTAGCGTAGCTTTGTAAAGGAGGGGGTTAGTAGTGTTTTTCCAACTTTAGGTTTTCCTGGACAACCCTATTGGGCTGTTATAAATTGTTCCAATTTAAGAGAGTCTAACCCTCTCTTTACAAAACCGCAATAGCAGTTTTTAGCGCAGTGAGCCACACTGAATGGCCTACGCTGCTCCCGACGCTCATAGATTTCCTTTGAGCGTCGGGAGCAGCGCGGGCCATTTAGCACAGCTCTCTGCACTACAAACTGCTAGCACGGTTTAATAGAAGAGGGGGGGGGGTAAGTTTTTTTTATGCTATTGCACCCATTGTCTCGATGCCAATCGGTAGCACTGTCAATTTCTTTTTCAAAATTTTCACAATTTCTATTTGGAAATCTTGGTATTTTGTGACCTTCTCAAATTCCTAACCTTTGCACTCATACTACTCTCATGCAGGCAGTCTCTCTTCTCAATAAATACTCAAGAACAAAATCTTTAATGGGGAGAATCTGGCCACAGCTCATTTTATTAATTTATAACATTAATGCAATTTACAATTAAATATGAACATCTTAAATCCAATTAACCCAGACAGCCATTATTTAACTTTCCCTCACATTTTCCTCAAGGCTAGTTAATAACGACCTAGCCCAAATGCCTAACATCACTTTCAAAACAATCACCTCATATTTAATTAAATTGAGCCTTGTGGTGAACATAAAAACATAAGATTTGCTGCTGCTGGGTCAGACCAGTGGTCCATCATGCCCAGAAGTCCGCTTCTGTCAAAGACCAGTGCCCTATTTGAGTCTAGCCTTACCTGTGTATGTTCTGTTCCAATAGGAACTTATCCAACTTTGTCTTGAATCCCTGAAGGGTGCTTTCCCCTATAACAGCCTCTGGAAGAGCATTCCAGATTTCTACCACTCTCTGGATTAAGAAGAACTTCCTTACGTTTGTACGGAATCTTTTCCCTTCTAACTTTAGCGAGTGCCCTCTCGTTCTCTTCACCTGGGAGAGGGTGAACAATCTCTCTTTCTCTACTAAGCCAATTCCCTTAAATATCTTGAATGTTTTGATCTTGTCCCCTCTCGGTCTTCTCTTCTCTAGCCTCTCATTGTATGGCCACTCCCCCAGTCCCTTAACCATTTTTGTCGCTCTTCTCTGGACCCTTTCGAGTAGTACTATCTCCTTTTTCATGTACGGCGACCAGTGTTGGACGCAGTATTCCAGGTGGGGGCATACAATGGCCTGGTATAATGGCATGATAACCTTTTCAGATCTGTTCATGATCTCCTTCTTAATCATTCCTAGCATTCTGTTTGCTCTTTTCGCCGCCGCTGCGCATTGCACAGATAGTTTCATTGACTTGTCTACAAGTATTCCCAAGTCACTTTCCTAGGGGCTCTCTCCGAGTATAGCACCGAACATCCTGTATTCGCGCATATGATTTTTGTTACCGACATGCATCACCTTGCACTTATCCACGTTAAACCTCATTTGCCATTTCACGGCCCATTCTTCAAGCGTATTTATGTCTCTTTGTAGGTCTTCGCAATCCTTCTGTGTCCTCACTACTCTGAATAACTTTGTATCGTCCACAAATTTAATCACCTCGCTCATTGTGCCAATTTCCAGGTCGTTTATAAATATGTTGAAGTGCACAGGCCCGAGCACCGAACCCTGCGGAACTCCACTCGTGATGCTTTTCCAATCCGAATATTGTCCATTCACCCTCTCCCCGCGCACTCTCTATTTCCTATCCGCCAACCAGTTTTTAATCCATGTGAGTATATCACTCTCAGTTCCATGGCTCACAATTTTTCGAAGTAGACATTTATGCGGAACCTTGTCGAATGCCTTCTGAAAATCTAGTTATACGATGTTAATCAAGTCACCCTTGTCTATCTGCCCATTTACTCCTTCAAAGAAGTGCAGTAAGTTTGTCAAGCAAGATCTTCCTTTGCTGAAGCCGAGCTAGCTGGTCCTCATCAGTTTGTGTCCGTCAAGGTGATCGATGATGCGGTCCTTTATCAGCGCCTCTACTATTTTTCCCGGTATCAAAGTCAGACTCACCAGTCTGTAGTTTCCTAGATCTCCCTTCGAACCTTTCTTGAAGATCAGAGTAACATTCGCCACTTTCTAGTCTTCCGGAATCTTTCCTGATTTGATCAACAGATTGGCTATTAGTTGGAGCAGTTCAGCTATAACCCCTTTCAGTTCCTTGATTACCCTCGGGTGAATGCTGTCTGGTCCCGGGGATTTATCATTTTTAAGCTTATCAATCTGTCTGCATACCTCTTCTAGACTGATCGTCGTCCCTGTCAGTTTCCCGTCTTCATTTCCTGTGTATAGCCTGTCAGCTTCTGGTTTAATGGATATATCCTCTTCGGTAAATACAGACACAAAAAATGTGTTCAGTTTGTCGGCCAGACCTCACCTCAACTCAGTGTGGTGTTGCCCGTGAGCCTAAACATGTCTCTCAAGCATCAGCACTGTCTTACTTCCAACCTCCCCACACCAAACTCCTTAAAAAGGGGAAAGGGAGGGCAGGTGTCAACTACTATTTTTTCTCCCCTTTTCTCTTCTATCCAGCCCCAAACCATCCTATACCTCCCCCCACTTTCCCCAAACACCTCCCAACACACGCCAAAATTCCCTAAAGCTCTTCCTCCTCCCATCATTTTCGTAATCACCAATCACTGCCCTTCAATTTTCTCTCCATCAAATTTCCTCCAATAGCCAGTCCACCCATTGTTACCACATGTTCGAATCCAGTCACCTTCCAGCCTCTCTCCTCCTTATCCTCTACCCTCTCACCTTTCCCCTACCCTTCCCCCACCACCTACCATAATTAAAGCCTGCCTTCTTTACCCTCAACCAAGGTTAAAAGCTCACTATCAATGACAGTGAGCTCCTCTGATCGTCCACATTACTCTCTCTTTCTCTCTCAGTGACTATATCAATAAACAAAACATGGTTCTTTTTAATGAAAGTGATATCTGGGGTGTTATTTTCTAGGTGTCCATCAGTCTGGATTTTGAAGTCCAATAAATTGTTTCCGTGATTATTTGCAATAACTTCATCTATAATTCCATGCTTCCAGTAGTTTTTATTGATTGGCAATCCATATTTTTCTTTAGAAACCACTGTAATATTTTGCCCATGTGATCATGTTTGGTTTTGAAGTCAGTGTGAGAATTTTTCTGCACCCAGTTGTTCCCTATTTGTCTTTGCACAATCAGCATTTTTTTTTGTACCGCTGGCCTTTTCTGTTTTTGCTTTGATGACATTTGTGCCTAGTGCTTTAGCAGCAAAAATCAATCCTTCTGTTTCCTTGTTTAACATGCTGTTTTTTTAAGCCATTGCAGTATTTTGATGTTTTCCAATTTTCTTCAGCATCTTTCAAGATTTGCTTATGGAGTGGTTTGATTTTCTAGTTTTCAATCTCATTTTAAGTTGATGCTCTCTGGTTTCCATTTTAGATTCCAGTTCTGCAAACAGTTTTTCCTTTTTGAATTTTAAGCTGCAACCTTTCATATACATTTTCAGCTCTTGTTCTTCCTCCTCCACATTTCATTTTACCTATAGAAGTTCTCCAAAATATATCCCCTCTTTTACTAAGGTGTGCTAACCGATTAGCAGGCGCTAATTGAATTAGCACGCGCTAAACGCTAATGAGTCCATAGACTAACATGCACGTGTTAGCATTTAGTGCACGCTAAATCGATTAGCGCACCTTAGTAGAAGAGGGCCATAGTCCGGTGCTACTGAGAGAGTGCAAAACGTTATTCAGTCATCAATTTTCTGGCTTACTTGTCAGGTTTATCAAGGTCTATTTGATTCCAATTGACTATTTCTGCAGTGTACGAGGTATTGAATTTCTGGTATAGCCCATGATTTGATAGCTCTGATTACATTGTCACCATTTAGTTCTGACTTTAGAATTGTCCTTAATCACTTGCAGTGTTCTTTACTTATATTTTCTTCTTTATTTGGCTGTGCAAAATATCTGATGTTATCAGGATGCTGAAATATTTATGTGTCCTCAGCTTCTAGGCCTTTGATGGTTGTTTCATTTACAATTTGAATGCAATCTGGTGATTTAGCGATTATTCCTAAAAAAAAAAAAAAAGCACATTTATCAAATCTAAACTGCATGGAAATGCTGAATGCTCTGCACTGCTCCTGACGATCATAGGAACTCTATGAACATCAGGGGCAGCACAGAGTATTCAGTGCACTAGCTAAAACCATTTTTGTGGTTTTGTAAAAGGGGTGAAAAATAGAAAGAGAAACCTACTCACAGTGGCTGTGGCTCAGAGCAAATAGTCATGTCTGATGCACAATCTTGACATCATTGTTATTTATTCAATTTTCTATACCGTTTTCCCAGGGGAGCTCAGAACGGTTTACATGCATTTATTCAGGTACTCAAGCAGTTTTCCCTGGCTGTCCTGGTGGGCTCACAATCTATCTAATGCACCTGGGGTAATGGGGGGATTAAATGACTTGCCCACAGTCACAAGGATCAGTGTGGGTTTGAACCCACAATCTCAGGGTGCTTAGGCTGTAGTTTTAACCATTGCGCCACACTCTCCTAGATGGCAGATTGTCACTGAAAAAATAGGAATATGTGCTGGAGTGCCTGACCATACTAGGGATTTATACCCATGACCTGTGGAAAATAGAAGCAGTGCCTTTACATGTGCTTTCTTTTAGGCAGGGGTTCCTGCCATATGAGATGATATCTTAGGAGAGCATAGCCATCTCAGGGTAAAAATGTTCCCCTCTGGACCCTGGAAAGGGCAGAGTGCAAATGTAAATGGCAAAGTCCATAACCCATACTCTCTTATGAGACCAAAAAGAGGCTGTTAAGGTACTAGTGGAGGAGGGTGGATTTGAACCCATAACCTGTGGAAGATTGAAGAAGTGCCTTTAACCACTGAGCCACAGGCACTTCCTTTTAGGCAGGGATGTCTATTACTTTTTAGTAAATAACATCTAATTTATTTTCAATTGAGTTATGACTTGTAAATATAAGATAGAATGAAAGTAAAGTAGAGCAGTTTATAGAAATTCAGTGAATCTTCAGGATTCTTCAGAATACCACCCAGGTAATATAACTTTTGCTGGGGCAAGGGGAATCAATGATGATTGCCCCAGCAAAGGTTATATTATCTGGCTGGTATACTGAATATTTCTGAATATTCACTGAATTTCTATCATTTATTCTACTTTACTTTCATTCTATCTTATTATTTTTTTGTGACATTCTGTCATCTAGGTGTATATTGATGATGTCACAATGATGTCAAGATTGTGCATCAGACATGTCTACTTGCTCTGAGCCACTGCCATTGTAAGTAGGGTTTCTCTTCTTATTTTCTTAAACTTTGGGAGTGAGGTTTAGTATGCAATACATTTTATCATGTGCTTTGCTTGAGTAATGCATTATTAAACTTCATTTTCCATTATTATCAAAGAGGAGTCCTCTCTCTCTCTATATATATATCTATATCTATATCTATATCATACTAAACCTTCTAATATATATATATAAATAAGAGTGTGCTACTGAGATTGGGATATATATATATATATATATATATATATATATATATATATATATATATAATGCCCAGATATCCCAATCTCCGCAGAAAGAATGGCCCTCTCTGTCTCAGCGAGCCCAAAAACTATGGATTAGACACTTATCTTTCATATTCTGTAGTCAGGTCTCATGCTGTTGTACTATCTCTGAAGCTCTATGTGTAGCAGCTCTCTTTTTCATATCCTGTAGTCAGCCTTATGATGGACTGTCTTTGAAACTCCAGAGGTAGCTTTCATTACATTACATTTCCTTGGAGGCATTATTACAGCAATGACAGCACAGAACAGTGTGACATCATTCCCAAGCTTCACACAATTGGTCAAAGCAATGTCTGTCTTTTTGATGATTCTTTACATGTCACCCCCTTCCCACCTCCACAGTGTTTGTTCCCAGATCGTAAGTGATATGTATGCCAAGGGACTGCTCAAAGGGTTCCAGCAGGAGGAATTGGGCACTCCTCCTGCCTTGGGTTGCTTGGGGGATTCCAGCAGGAAGAAGTGGGCACTCCCCCTACCTGGAGATGCTTCTGGGGGGTGGGGGTGGCAGGAGGGTGTGGGCATCCCTCCTTTGCCCAACCTTGCAGGGGGAGGGGCAAGTTCTCTGCCATGGCCGCTCAGCTGATCGTGCCAATGAGATGTTTTTGCCCCGATCAGCATAGCTCTGTGTCTATTTGAAATGTAGACCAGCATTTTGTTGGCCTTTATTTCAGGCACCTATTACAGGCCTAGGGAGATGCTTAGGGCTGCCTAAGCTCATCCAAGGCCATTTCCAGATGAAACCACACCCATGCCTAACCTTGGATGAGCTTAACAATCTCTATGTGTTTCCCTTAACTGTGACAGACACCTATGGTTTCGGCTGCCTGCCTTTGGGTGTTTTTTTAAAATGTGTGTCCCAATTGGCTGGTTAGACAGCAGTAGGACACCTTTCACCACCAATTGGGATGTCGTTTATAGAATATATGCCCCTTTGGGTGTATGTGTTTGAGTGAATTGGTCTTTATGAGTCTGTCTAAGGGCAACGAGGGAAATTTCAATGAACCATCTGTGCTTTCATATTTTATTTTCAAGCACTGCCAAATGCTTTTGTGTGTTCAGTTGTTGAATATTTGCTTTAATGACAGTTATCTTTTTTTTAAATGATATTCTGCCTTCAGAGTCTAAAAATAATCTGTGTATGATTAGCCCTTAAACCTCTGAACGTAAGATGACTGAATAATAGAATCAATATATTCTTTAGAAAAAAAACCAAAACATGAGGAGACACATGAAAATAACATTAAGTAATAATAAAACTGATGTTGGGCTACTTCTTGCATTGCATAATCTTGTAAGCTTCAAAGGAAAGGAAAATACATAAAAAATAATTAACTGTTATCTTTAAACCCACCTTTTCCTGCACAGAGGTACCCCTTTTCATTAAACAAGTGACATTTTTCCTGCTGGTACAGCATCTATCTATCTTCTTTCTGTCTTTTCGTCAGCATGTGAGTAAAGATCAATGCAAGAAATCTTTTTGAAGGTACTTTCAGGTCCTGCGGCAAGGGAGTTGATCAGAAAGCTGCCATAAGCTTCAGACTTACTTGATAAATGAGACCCTCTTTTGCTGCTGTGTAAACTGCTGTCACATCACTTACAAACACTAATTAGAACTACTTTGCTGTGGAAAGTGTCTAGTGCATTAAATACCACTTCCTCTTATTGCAATTAGCTTATCCATTGACTTACGCTTCTTACCACAGGACTATCAGAGATGGAAATGCATAAGGGGATTATTTAATCATTTATAAGGTAAATTTGGCTTGCATAGCTTTTGCCTACTGTCCTCTGACCTCTAAATCACATTTGTTAGACTGCTGGCACGCAGATTTAAAATGAGCTTGGATCATTATAGTTTTTGTTGCTTTTGGATCAAGTCAATACTTCTAGAATTCTTATGTACTAATACACACTCTGTTACTCTTCACTTGAACAGACTATACGTTCATATTGTAGTGTTCAAACACATGGCATAGTCATTCATCAAACTATTAAGATAGCACTGAAAACCAGCTGTGCCCAACAATTTTAATAATCAGCTATTTTAATCTAAATACATATACAAAAATCTGGGGCTCCTTTTATCAAGGTGCACTAGCAGGATTAGCGCATCGGACATTTCATCACGCGTTAACCCCCGCGGCAAGTCAATGGAGGCGTTAGCGACTAGCGCGGCAGGCGGTTTAACGCGCTTTAAACCCCTACCACGGCTTGATAAAAGAAGCCCTTAGTATATTGTTCCTTCTTGAATTTATGGATTAGCCCATGTTGAGTGGATTTTTTTCAAAAGAATGTTTAAGGGCTCCTTTTACAAAAGTGCACTAGCGGTTTTAGCGTGCGCTAGCCGCTCCCGCCTCCTTTTAAGCAGGCGGTAGTTTTTCAGCTAGCGCGCGCTAATCTTGTGCACGCGCTAAAAAATGCTAGCGCACCTTTTGTAAAAGGAGCCCTAAGTCAGAATAGGGATATCCAAGTCAGAATGTCCCAAACAGATGCCCAGTTCACATATATTTTTGAACATTATAAAACCTGTTCAAAAATACGTGAGGTGGGCGTATACGTACTGGAAACGTCCAGAACGAAGATCCATTTTACAAAATGAAATGTCCAAATTTTGAACAGAGGAAAGCAAGGGACATGGATTTTGTATAACAACATTCTTAGAAAATAGCCACACAGAAGTCCAGGCAGAGCAGAGGGTCAGCATCGTGGTTAATGACGTGTATTGTAAACTAAAGGACCCAGGTTCATATCCCACTTCTTTGTTTTTGTAATTGTGAGCCCTCCAGGAATAGAAAAATATCTACTTATCTGAATGTACAATGCTTTAATATCCCTCAGGTTAGCAAGTGTCATAAGAACTTAAGAACTGCCATACCAGGACAGACCGAAGGTCCATCAAGCCCAGTATCCTGTTTCTAACAGTGGCCAACCTAGGCAGAGTAGATATTTTTCTGTTTCTAGAGGGCTCAAAATTAAAAAAAACAAATAAACAATTGAAGTAGGTTTTGAACCTGAGGGCCTGATTCTGTATAGAATGCCCGGTCTCGGCAATCACCTAAGCGGCTTTTGAGAAATGTACATGGGCATCCTATACAAAATCGCATCTGTCCTAAGGGACAAACGCCTAACCCCGCCTAACTACCCCGATTCTCTAACCGGCGTCCATTTCACAGGCACCGTTTAGAGAATCACATTGCCGCTGAGCTGATCACGGCAAGGGAATCTCCCTGCCACGATCAGCTGAGTGGCAGTGGCAGAGAACCCCTAAACCCCACCACATGTCTACCAATAGGAGGGATGCCCACTCCCTCCTGCCACAAACCCTGAAACAATCCCCAGCAGGAAGGATTCCCACTCCCTCCTGCTGATACCCCCCAACATCCCCAGCAGGAGGGATGCTTACTCCCTCCTGCTATCATCCCCCCAAAACACATGATTCCCCCAGCCCCAAAGCCCACCCGGACCCTCCAATACCTTTATGAGCAAGGCCGGCTGGCAGGCCCGCTTCTACAGAATGGTGAGCCTTCCCCTTCTGGTGCATCCCAGTGAAACTAGAAGGGGATACTAGGATCTATGATATTTTCAGGCATTATGGGCATTTCTAATAGAGTATGTTCTGAGGAGTAGTCTAAAAGTTAGTTCTGTAGTCTGTAAAGCAGGAGATTCAGGGCCAAATTCTATAAACGGTGTCCTGATTATAGGTGGTGGTAGGTGTCCTATCGCTGTCTAACCAGCTAATTGGGATGCACATTTTCTAAAAACAACAAAACACCAACCTGAGGCAGGCCGCCTACACTGTTGGCGTCTGTCGTGGGTGCAGAGGGGTGCCTAGGAACACACACCCAAAGCTGGTTGTGGGCGTGATTTCGCCCAGAAGTGGCCTTAGGCAAGCTTAAGTGATAGGCACCTGAAATGTAGGCCATTGAAATGCCGGTCTACATTTCAAATGGACGCGGCCGCTAAACCGATCGCAGCAAGGAAATCTCCCTATCACAATCAGCTGAGCGGCTCTGGCAGGGGACCCACAAACCCCACCGCAAGCTGATCGGCAGGAGGGATGCCCACTTCCTCCTGCTGCCATCCTGAACTCCCCCACATTGTCTATGGCACTGGGATGCACTGGGAAGGGGAAGGCCCATCATTCTGAAGAGGCAGCCTGCTGGCCAGAAGGAGTAAATTCCATCACAGATTAGCAGGTGGGATAAGCATCTTTGAACAGATATTTTTTTACTAAGGCTTTGAGAGCTGGATTTTCTAAATGGCACTGTTTTTTTCAGGTGTCAGCAGGCGCCCAAGCTCATTTTAAACTGATTTTCATGATGCCTACCAGCGCTGGAATCATGCCTCCATAGGCACGTTACAGCACCTAAAGCCACTGTAGGTGTGGCTAATGCTTGAAGTGATGTTAGGTGCCATTCACATCAAAGGTAGATACTAGAAATGTAGGCCTGGAAAACCCTGGCCAACATTTCTGGTGTCTACCTTTGCCAGAGGCGTGATTCTCTAACCAGCACCATCACTTGATTGACATGCAATTGGCGGATGCTTTTAAGATGGCCGCCAACAATGGTGCCAGTTAGAGAATCCAAGTCTCAATGTTTTAAGATCAGTTATCAAACAAACTTGTTCCAGGAGCATGTTCTACCATTGAGACCCTCTAATGTAAAAGATGGAGTTCCTGTGTTCCTCAATATGGATTTTTTTGAGTGGAGGGTATGTTAAGGAGGTTAGATTTTGAGGACCAAAATAGTCAAGTGGGTTGCAGCCAGGATTCAGTTATGCATAATAAGTCTAAATTGTAGTCTACAATCAGATTGTAAATGATCTGAGTTTTGCTTCTTATTGAGCTAACTTTCTTACTTGTGTGTCCAATCTAAAATGCTCATGGGGGACTGTATTTAACTCTATCTCGCCTCTTATTCAGAATGTTAGGCCTTATCTTTCTGCTTCGGTCCACACAGGAATTGAGGAAAAGGCCATTTCTAGTGGTGACGTAGTTTCCTATCAGCAATGTCAGAGACTCTGCGAACAAGTTGGAGAAACTTGCTTCAGTTTTCACTCAAATTCTGCTTGAAGTCTTCACAAACGAGTGCTTCTTTGTCACCATGCGACACCTCCAGCTTCAGTCTTGTCCGCTTATTCCCTCAAGGCCACAGTCGGATGTCACCTTGAGCCAGGGACAGTGGTGATCCGGGTTGGCCTCTGAACACAACAGAAGCAGGAAATGTTGAGGAAAGAAGTGCCCTGATGGTAAAGAAAGCACTTCCTTGGCTGATTATCTCTTAAGTGGTTAAGTATGATATTCAGCACCTAATTCCATAAGCAATACCGTGAAAACATAGGACTGCCTTTTATTCAACCCAGTTGCCACTAAACGTAGGCAGTTAAGTGCTGAATATTGTCACTTAACCGCATAATTGCCAACTCCATCCCCAGTGTACCCACAGAATAGCCAGCTTTGAGTTTAGTGGTCTGTGCTGATATACATCAAAATTAACTGGTTAAGTGTTGCTAAATATCAGTAGATATCTTCAAATAAGCGATTTAACCGATCAGGAGTTGCTTCTGGCTGGTTAAATCATTTTGAATATCGACTCCATACTTTTTTTCAGCAGCTTACATGATGTAACTGAAATGAGGTAACCAACTACCTGTTCATTCCAATATCTGTAGTGATGCCTGCTTGTCTGGATCAACAGTAACTTGTGGGGATTAGTATTATGAAAGAACACAATCCACCAGGAGTAATACATGGAAAAAAAATCCTTAAACTTCCATAACCCATTTACCATAGCAACCATTGCCCACTTCCTGGGTCTAATAGAGGTTTACCAGCCAAAATACATCAGAAGTGAAGATACGGCTTGCTTATTTTTCGTTCACTGTCCTTAAGCTGTGGAAAGTGGAACCATTTAGGATAGTATAAAACTGCAAATCATATGTCAAAATCGTACCCCCAAAACAATAGCACAATTTTAGAAATCTAAGAATCCACTGTTTTTGCATTTGAAGCAGCCTGACAAGGAAGTCGTTACACTGGCTTCTTCAATCATTGACCCACACGTGTCTTAGCAGCACCTGCAGAGAAGAGCACCATTGCTTGGTTCACAAGAGAACATGCTACAAATGCTGAGCAAGTGAACCCAAAATCCAATGCCAGGTCCATGTGAGACTTAAGGGACTTTAAATCACATTTGGTAGCCAATTTGGAAGTGGTTTTTGCATTTTGCTGCTCTGGTGAATCGCGCTGGCAATCACTCTGTTTGTAGATTGCTGCTTACTGGGGGTTTTCATTCCCAAGCCTTTGAGTGGATTCATAATATGTCCCCCCCCAAAAGGCATATATGTATGCCAAAACTGGATCCTTGTTGGGACGAAACACATTTTTAAAGAATAAATACTGTTTGGTTGAGAGGACATCTTTCTTGCCTTTTCTTTGTTCTGTTTCCATGGTAAGGCAAGATCTTCTCTTTGTTTGGTTGGCTCACAAAAAAAGTATGCTACAAATGCTGGACCAGTGAACCCAAAATCCAATGCCGGATCCATGTGAGACTTCAAAAGGGACTTTACATCACATCTTGTAGCCCAAAAATCTTGGGAATGACTGGAGATCTGAGCACTGATCTCCTCTGCCCAAGCTGCTGAAAGAGAAACTAAACACAAACAAGTTCCTTAGCATCACAGATGCTCCAAATCAAATGCTAGCAAACATAAAGTTGGAATCTATTTGAATGCCATCTGGCAATCCAATTGATCCTATTAGAGACGCAACCCTGAGCAACAGTGAAAAATGCCACCTCAAGACCCATTATACCCAATCTTCTCTTTATAGTGCAAATTACCCACACCCTCTTTTATGAAGAAGGGTTAGCATTTTTTATTGCCATCCATGGCGGTAAAAATTCCTATGAGCATCGGAAATATTACCGCCGCGACCGGCAATAAAAGATGCTAACACAGCTTCTTAAAAGGGGTGTGTATGTGTGTATAAAATTTAAGCAAAAGAGGAAAATTAGCTTGGACCAAACAGAAAAAATCCCCACATACTCTGCAAACCAAAAAACCAGAAGCCATTAAAACTGAACAAGTGAAAGGACTATGTACATTCACCCTCTTCTTAATTGGTCCATATTAGACCTATGAATCCACAGAAAAATTTATATTTCAAGAACAGAAACCTCCATCCTAAGCAAGCTAGTGCTCCTCAGAGCTCTCTTAGAAAGGGCTGACAACTCACTTATGTGAAAAACTCCCAAAATGGCCAAAGAAAAAAACCTGCATGCAAAACAAGGCAAGTTTGTTAACAAGAAGAACACCTTAAATAGAGCCAACAAGGTGTTATGAAAAATCAGCAACTGTAATATCTTGTTGAAAATTGAGAATGTAAATGAGAAACATCATTGCATCAATTACTTAATGAAGAATATCCAAGTTGGGTCAGGAAAACCATTAAATTGGTTGGATAAATAGAACCTGGTGCTCATTTTCAAAAGACAAAACACATCTGAAAAACATCATGAGGCGGCAGAAAGATGTCTTTCTCACAAAAACATCTAAGTTGAGATTTTCAAAACTCTGATTTGAGCTGATTTCTTTCTCAGTTGATCCAAATTTCAAGGCTGTGTGCTGGGGATATGTTTTGGGTGGGACTACAGTAGCATTCCCAAAAGTTAGATGCCCAGGCTCTATAAACGGCACCTGAAGTTAGATGCCTAGATTGGTGTGCCTAGCTGATATAGGTGCTTAATTATTTAAAAAGCTTGATCAGCACCAATAATATCCAATTAACAACTCATAAATGGCAAAAATTAAAATTAATTGGATTTTAGGTATCTACCAATTTCAGGTAGGCTCCTAGTCCAAGGCACCTACCAGAAAGTGGGCATGGTTAAGGGCAGATGGTAGGTATATTTTCAATGTACAGTAAGTCCCTAAATTGGACTTAAGCACTGGTATTTAGGCCAAAAAAATCCCAGGCACAAATAGGGAGCATCTAAGGATTTTTTTATGCCTATTGGTGCCTAAGTCCAATTTAGGTACCACTAGGCACGATTCAATACATGGCTAGGGTTACCAGATTTTACATATGTAAAATCCAGACCCATGGACCTGTCTCAGGCCTTCCCAGCCCCCCCTCCCCCCCAGCCTGCTCAGCAGTCAGGAAGGCATGCGCATTGCATCCGCTCATTCATGGATGCCCTTCCCGAAGTGATCTGCTTTTCAAAACTCGGACAAAGTGTCAGGTTTTCAAAGCCGTCCGGATGCCCGGACATACCGGGTAAATCCAGACATCTGGTAACCCTACACATGGCGCCTAATTTAAGACTGACATGCACTGTGTACCATGTTCCTTGGTGTATATATTTTAGACACCATTTATAGAGTCAGGGCCTTAGTGCCTCCTCAATAGAAACTATATGCAGTTTATTAAAAATAAAAATAAAAAATTGAAAATTGTTTGAAATAAATAATTTCAATTTCCTGATCAAACAGGGAGAGATGATTTCCTCCTTCTTTATTGAATCATCCAGCAGTGAACTAATGTCTATAACTCTAGGCTCTGAATATATTCTCTGTATCTTTTCTATTTTTTTATTGTCTCAATGTCATCCAGCCTTTATTTTATATGGTTTTAATCAGTAGTTCTTTCTTTCTTTTCTTTTGGGATT
This sequence comes from Geotrypetes seraphini, assembly GCF_902459505.1. Classification (NCBI taxonomy): domain Eukaryota; kingdom Metazoa; phylum Chordata; class Amphibia; order Gymnophiona; family Dermophiidae; genus Geotrypetes; species Geotrypetes seraphini. The sequence continues at coordinate 16,898,573 of NC_047095.1, forward strand.
TGACTGCTCATCTTTCTCTGTGCAGGAAACGCATTAGCCAGGTGCTTGAATGATTTTCACCCTTCTTTAACGGCTGTTTTATTTGGGTTGAACATAGGGTGGTAAAATGAACACACTTTTCCAACTGCTCTCTGATAACTCCAATCTGTTGTCGGAGCTTTTGCAATTCTGATGATAATTCTGGTCTATAAAAATATGTTTTTCACCCAGTCTCAGTAGTCCTCTTCTCTGTGCTTTTTAGATTATGTGTTCATGTTCTTGAAAATTAAAAAGAAAAATCTTGATTTTTCTCCCTTGGCTGGTTTTTAATATTGATTTTGTTACTTCCTATAGCAAACATGTGCTTCTCACTAAAATTCAAAACGGCCTGCAGCAGTTTCTTCACAAAGTCAGTAAATTCCTTTCTCCTCGTTGTCTCGCATCCCCCATTTCCTGAAGGCATCTGCAAAGGGCAGAAGAGAATGGATTTGGTTCCTGCCCCATCACACCCACTTGGACCACCATGAATATCTGGTAAGCAAGGGGGGTGGAATGGGGGGAGGGCTATTTGGTCATAAGGGGATTAGGAGTTGGAGAGCTGTTCCTGGGGGAGGAAAGTTGTGACTTGTGAGCTGGGGGGACAGGAAGGAGAGGGAGTCATTTCAGTGGATCAGGGGGGTTTAAAAATCAAAAAACATTATGTGGCTCCCAGCTACGTAAGTGCTTTTTTAAATTAAAAATGAGGGGAATGCAATGCTAGTTCTTATAAACCATGATTACCCTTCAATGTGGGGTAAAATAAGAAGCAAGAATAACAATATAAGGAAAAAATATCCATATATAATTTGGTCTAAAATCTCTGGACTAGACAGGTCTTCAATTTTTTTCTAAAATGCATATAATCAGTTTCTTGTTTAGTATGTATGGATATGAATTTCGACAACTAGCAACGCAGTAAGGAATAGATAAGATTTTTCTATATTAAGGGCATTAAGCGCACTAACATATATAATAGGTATCTTTAGCGGTTAGCAAGCGCTAATGTGCTCAGGTCCAAATTCTCTATAGTGTGCCGTAAGTTAGGTGGTAAAAGGCACCCTACCGCCACCTAACTCATTGTTTTAATTGGTGATAAATGGTGTGGTAATTGACCACATTGTTTAAAACCAATTAAAATCCAATTAAAATGTATGACGACATCTAACTCCCAAGCATAGAGGTGCCTACCGGCAGGGCAGGATTAATTCGTCAAGGGCCCTAGGCACACAAGTACACTGGGCCCCCTGCCCGCCCCACCCCACCACGTGCCCAGTCGGAAACAGGAATCTGCGTCAGAGGGAAGCTTTGGGCAAGCAGCACCGCTTGCACAATTACAGTTCCCGTTGCCTTTCTTACCTGCTTTGCTTGCTTGTCTTACTTTCCATTGATGGGGGAGGGCTGCATTGCTGATTGGGGTGGGGCCCGCATTGCGGATCGATGCTGGAGGGGCCTATCGCCGTTTGGAAAAAACAATGTTGATGTCCTCCTTCATCAGGCCCCCCCTGACCATTTCGGGCCCTAGGCAGGTGCCTACTTGGCCTATTGGTTAATCCTGCCCTGCCTACCGGTGTCTACATCTAAAGTAGGCTTAGTTTACGCTGGAAGTGGATATAGGTAAGCACCTCTATGGACGTGATTGGACCTGATTCTTATTAAAAATAGGAGCTGGAAATGTAAACCTGTAAAACCCTGGCCTATATTTCCAGCACATACTTTTGATGTGGCCACAATTCTCTAAACGGCGCTGTCACATGGTTGACACTCAATTGGCACCACTTTTGCAAGCAGCTGCCACTAACGGTGCAATTTATCAGATCCAGCTCTTAATGCCTTTTCATGAATTCTCCCCTTAATCTCTCTCACAGAAGCAAAATTGAGTAACAAATATCTTTGTTAACAAGATGCTCAAGGGGCTCAAGGGTCTCTCGTACGAAGAGAGACTAAACAAATTACAGCTCTACACTCTAGAGGAACGTAGGGAGAGGGGAGACATGATTGAGACATTTAAATACATCACAGGACGTATCGAGGTGGAAGATGATATCTTCTTTCTCAAAGGACCCACGGCCACAAGAGGGCATCCGCTCAAACTCAGGGGCGGGAAATTTCATGGCGACATCAGGAAGTATTTCTTCACAGAAAGAGTGGTTGACCGTTGGAATAAGCTTCCGGTGCAGGTGATCGAGGCCAGCAGTGTGTTGGACTTTAAGAATAAATGGGATGCCTATGTGGGATCCCTACGAGGGTCGATCTGAAGAATGGTCACTAGGTATAGACTTAAGAGGATGGGGCAGTAGAGTGGGCAGACTTGATGGGCTATAGCCCTTTTCTGCCGTCATCTTTCTATGTTTCTATGTTTCTAAGAAGCTATACCTAGAGGATCAAGTTCTAATTGTTCCATTAAATATGCTGGAGCCAAACCATAAAAGCTTTCTGTCAAGCTTGTGCTGATTCCATAAAGTCTTCTGAAGGAATGCTACTGGTTTGGCCTTTGTTTCCGCCAACCCTGTTGTTGGCTAGTTTATTTTGTTTATTTAAAACTTTATAGCCCACTGCATCCAACAATTACGCTTTTCCTTCTGAGTTGAAATCTGAACTATATGTGATTTGACACCTCTTGAAAACTTGGCTATTTTCTCAATCCCTTCTGATCTGAGTACAATTGTTTGCAGTTTTAGGGAAATATTTAATTTGTTTTGTGTTTCAAGTTGTTTGAATTCTCTTTTATTTATGTTACTGTAATCTGCTCTGTGTGACCTATGGGGTGAAAGGGAATAATATATGTTTTAACTGAAATGAACTTAACATAGGAACATATGAGTAGCCATACCAGACCAGCCCATTATCATGTTTCCATAGTAGCCAATCTAATCACAAATACTTGGTAGAAACCCAAATAGTAGCAACATTCAATGCTACCAATCCCAGGGACAGCAGTAGTTTCCCCCATGTCTGCCTAAATAGCAGATTGTGGATTTGTCCAAACCTTTTTTTAAACCCAGATATGCTAACCACTGTTACCACTATTATTTGAGAGGAAAAAATATTTTCTCTTATTTGTTTTAAAGTTATTTCCATGTCTCCTCATCTTCATAATTTTTGAAAGAGTAAAAAAATATATTAACTTTATCTATTCGACACCACTCAGGATTTTGTAGACCTCAATCACATCTCTCCTTAGCCTTTCCTCATATGAGAGGAGTTCCATCTCCTTATCATTTTGGTCACTCTCCTTTGAACCTTTTCTAAATCCATTATATCTTTTTTTGAGATATGGTGAACAAAATTGTATATCACAAAATGTATAATACCACTTATTTTAAACAGTACACATCAGTATTAATAGCCCTAAAGTCTCCAGTCTTTATATTATCGGCCTCAGAATCGGAGCCTACGCACAGCTGTTGAATCACAAACTGAAATGGTCAGCGTAGTGTTACTGCTCCCGCTCCAATCATCGGCCCAACATCTTCTTATTTTTTCTTTTTATATTTGCTTTTTATATCCTTCACCAGGCAGTTCTTGAAATAGTTTCTTAAAATTTATATAGCATTATTCATTCTTATTTGCAAAGATCTATTCTTCAGCAACTCTACGTGCTCAAAATTCCCAATGTGCACTTGTTCATTGTATTGAAAAAATTGACAGAAATTATAACTTATCTCATCTCTAGCAGTCCTCACTGTTGAAATGTTCAATGGACAATTAATGTCACATCAATTGCCTGTCTGCCGACGCGGCCAGCGTTTCGCGGGAACTGTACTCATCCGCTGCGTGAGGGCCACCAAGGCATCATCAACTAGAAGCTCAACCAGTTTGAAAATATTTGACTGATTGAGCTCCCCCTGTCCAGCACTAGCCCTTCTCCTTTCCTTTTACCTTCCCTGCTCCCCCTGTCCAGCAGTAGCCCTTCTCCCTTCCCTGCTCCCTGTCCAGCATCCGCTAGGCCGGGCAGCCTTGGGGCTTTTGCTAGGCCGGCCCGCCTCATATTATCGAAGTGGGCTGGCCTAGCAAATGCCCGTCGGCTGCTTGATGAAACCATGGCTGCTGCCACTGCTGGTCCAGGGATGAGAAGAAGAGGCATCCCAGCAGTGGCAGTGTAGTCAGAAGGCAGAAAGTCAGCTGGCGTCGGAGATCGGGGCAGGAAATCAGCTGAGGCAGGCACAGTGCATGCACAGCATGGAAGCATGGATCATGAAGCACGGACGCACGGAGATTGAAGTGCGCATGCGTGCTAAGGGTTTTATTATAGTGAATGTATGTAAAATTATGTAAACTTTTAAAGTTTAAATAGTATAGAAATTTTTTAAATAAATAAATAGTTCTTTTTATTCAGTGCTGACCCCTAGCATCTGGTAACTATGATTTGGATTATTCTTCCCAATGTGCATCACTTTGCATTTGTCCAAGTTAAATTTCATCTTCCATTTGGATACCCAGTCTTCCAATTTCCTAAGTTCTTCCTGTAATTTTTCACAGTCTGCAAATGTTTTAACAACTTTGAATAGTTTTGTGTCATCTGAAAATGTAATCACCTCACTTGTTCCAATTTCCAGATCATTTATAAATAGCTCCGGTCCCTGTAGCACTCCACTATTTATCCTCCTGTGTCCAATAACCAATTCCTAATCCACAACAGAACATTGCCTCCTATCCCATGACTCTTAATAATTTTCTTAAGAGTTTCTCATAAGGAACTTTGTCAAAAGCTTTCTGAAAATCTAGATACACTATGTCAACCATATCACCTTTATTCACGATTATTCACACCTTCAAAGAAAAATCATGCAAGTTGGTGAAGTAAGACTTCCCTTGACTGAACCCATGCTGACTCTGTCCCATTGAACAATGTTTTGTCTATGTGTTCTGTAATTTTTTTTCTTTAGCGTAGTTTCCACTATCTTGCCCGGAACTGAAGTCAGGCTTACCAGTCTGTAATTTCCAAGATCATCCCTGGTACCCTTTTTAACAATCAGCATTATATTAGCCACTCTCCAATCTTCAGGATGATTTAACAACAGATTACAGGTCACAAACAGTACAAATTAGCTCTGAAAAACAGAGAAATAGGAAGGAAAAACCCTTATGTGAGAAACTTGAGAGAAGAAGTAGAGGTGAACAAAAGATTTCCAGCAGCTAGGCATGAATATATTAAAAGCTTATTTCCAAAACACTCAAAATTTAAAAAACCCCAAACAAACGACATGGGGCAATATTTTGGTGGTAAGCCACCTGCTTCAGGGGTCAAGGTAGTCTAAACCAAGTATAAAGACCCCGATTCTATAACCAACACCTAAATTTAGGCATCGGTAAGCGCCTTGCCAATGGTCAGAAACGGCAGGGTTGAAGTGCCTACCTACACCTAATTGTGGCCAGGTTGGCACTTTAGAATGCCTAACGCCAAAGTAGGCATGGCCAACGCCCAAAGTGGCATTAGTCGATCTATAGCAGCTACCCAGCTGTGAATCACACCAAGATAGGCAGCTGAAATGTAGGCCTGGGTTACATTTTAGCTGCAATCTTTGCCTAGACCACAGGAGTCAATTGCAGCAGGAAGAATTCCCCCCTCTCCCATTAGCAGAGCAGCAAGGATTCCACAAAAGTACAATTCTTGGGCACCAGTTAGAGAACCATGGCTTTAGGGATTCCCTACTGCTCAGCTGATTTTGGAGGAGGAAATTTCCAGCAGGGAACCCCCGTACCTGACCTCAAATCAGCTGGCAGGAGAGATGCCCACTCCCTCTTGCCGGGCCCCCCACCCCCTGCTAACATCCCCGGCAGGAGGGATGCCCAATCCATCCTGCTGGCAGCTCCTCCAAACATCCCCAGCAGGAGGGTTGCCCAATCCCTCCTGCCAGAACCACCGCACCTACCCCCACCCCTCCTCCATCCCTCCCCAAACCCATATCAGCTTACCCTCCTGGACTCCCCATAGCCTCCCAGCCCCCCTGGAACCCACCTACCTTACAATGTTGGCCTTCCGGAGGCATCCTTCCTGCCTCCAGCCGGTTGGCCCGCCTTCTCATGAATGGTGTGTCTGCCCTTTTCTGGTGCATTGTGGGATGCACCGGGGAGGGGCATTAGGCCCTGATTGGCCCAGGTACTTAAGGCTCCTCCCATAGGAGGGACCTTAGGCACCTAAGCCAACCGGAATCTTAGGCCCCTCTAGCAGTACATTCTGGGATGCACTGGGAGTGGCCTAAGATTCCGATTGGCCAGATCCTTTAGCCCCCCCCCCCGTGTTCTACTGCTCTGTTGGCATGTCTGTATGGACAGTCCATCACAATGAGGGCCACTCCCATGTCCAAATGGTCTGGATTTGGACGTTTTCAACTTGGACATTTATTTGATTGAAAATGGGGTATAAAACTAGGCATCCAAGGGTTTGATGTCCTGTCTGCCTAGAAGTTCAAGTGGATGATTTTCAAATATATATATATATATATATATATTTGGATGTTTCTGTGCTTCTGACTTTGGACGTTTAATGAGAAATGTCCAAATTGGATTTAGACATCCTTTTTTTTAAATAGTCTTCTATCTTTGTAAGAAAGTTCAAGTTTAAAACTATGAAAACTATCTAATAAATAAAGTTTGCGTTTTATTTTAAATTCAAACATTCTTTAACAATAAACTTACACTTTCTCTTTTATCCCTAGTCTTTACATCTCCAAAGCAAACAGCAAAATTTTCACTTACCCAGAGAAATGTCCACTTCTCTCAGAACTTCTCAGAACTTAAATAAGAGCCATGGAAGGCTCACAGAGGCACAAACATGATTTAAAGCTCCTTACCTGAAAAAAAAAAAAAATAAGGAAAATGCATACATATGTCAGAATGACAGGAGGACAACCATCTATTTCAATGGAATTAAATCTTATGAAAGATGCAATGGTGACAAGTTTTCAAAAAGAAGTAATTAAAAGGTTATTTAAAATTAAGATATGATATAAAGTTATCTTTATTCAAATAATATATTATAAAGTCACAAATATAGAGACAGGTTTTTAAAAGTATTATGGTTTATTAAGCTCCAGGTTGACATCTGTTCAACTTAGAATATATACATTTGAAATTCAAATGGAATTCATTTCAAACTCATTTAGGGAAAGTTAAATAAAGACTATCATAGCTAGAGGAAAAAACATAAGAACAGTAAGTAATTGTATGGTTTTAAAGGGATTACAATTTGCTTCTAGCAATAATAGACTCAAAACTCAATAGTGGCAGCACATAGAATAAGTTACATCAACTACAGTATGGCATTGAATTTATGCTACACATTCAGCACAATTATATGTGAAGAGGCATTTTCAAAATATAAAGCTAAGTCCAATTTGAACATATGGCACTAGACGTCCAAAGTTGGCAGTAAGAAAATGCCTATTTTTGAAAGGCAAACCACCATACATCTAGAAATTTTTTTTTTTTTTTTTTTAATCCTCTATCTGAACGTCCAGGCTACTGGGACACCCAGACCACCAGGACGTCTGTTTTTATATCACATTTTTACCAAAATTTCATCTAAGTCCCAAGTGCCTAGAACAAGACCATTTACACGTGGGAGGGGCCAATCCTGTAATGGACTAGCCACCCAGACATGGCAACAGAGCAGTGGGGCACCTTAGAAGGCACTGCTGTGAACTTCATTTAAAGGGTGCCAGATAAACATCTCACCAGAACACCCCCAAAACCCACTAAAGCAACCTATCTACAACCCCAATAGCCCTTATGCTATAGGTGGCACCTATATAGCATTAGAGTAGGGTTTTGGGAGTTTTTGGTGGGCTCACATTTACCACCATAAATGTAGTGGTTAGAGAGGCTTATGGGACTTACCGGTACTTCTCCTCTCTATGGTACACTAGCCCACCTTCCAGGCTACTTAAGACACCTGTGTGCAGCTCTACTAGGCTTTCCTATACCAGGTGCTGATGTTGTGGAGCCAGGTATGTACATTTGTATTCTGATCTTTGTGTGGTGGAAGGGGGTCAGTGAGCACTTGGGGAGTGTGGGGGTGTCTTACCTTGATGCATGCGGTGATCATCTGGTCAATTTGGGCTCCTTTATGGCACTTTGACCCTTCTAAAACAGGTCTAATTCCAAATGTATAAGTTCCATCCAGGATGTCTTGAAAAATGTTTGATTATCGCAGCAAGATGTCCATGTCTAACCCACCCTGACACTGCCCAAAGCCCACCTATAATATGCCTCTGCCCATCTCGTGCTCTGAGCATACAGAGGCCAAAACACCTCGCTAGACGTACAGAAAGATGGCTTTGATTGTTGGCACTTGGATGACCTGGTGACTAGAATGTCCAAGTGCTGATTTAGGATGCTTTTTGGATGTCTATGTTTTTTGATTATAGGCTTCATAAAATACTATAAGTGACACTGAAGGGCTGATTCTATAAATGGCATCTAAATCGGTGAGTGCCTAAAAAAATGTCACTGACTGTGTGTCAATCACACATAGGCACCATTTAGAGAATTGCGGCTAGCGGCGCCTATGTAAAAACTTGAAATGTAGGCAAGGGTTTTAAAGAATCATGCTTAACGATAACTAAGTCGTACTCTGCCCATAGAAATGCTCACTTAGGATTAGGCTGAGGATCGCACACCTGTGTCCTATACAGAATTGCGTCTGTCCTAATGGACAGATGCCTAACCCTTTCTAAAAACCCCAATTTTCTAATCATAGAAACATAGAAATAGACGGCAGATAAGGGCCACGGCCCATCTAGTCTGCCCATCCTAATGTCCCTCCCCTACCTTTGCCCTGTGAAGAGATCCCATGTGCCGATCCCATTTGGCCTTAAAATCAGGCACGCTGCTGGCCTCCATCACCTGTAGTGGAAGACTATTCCAGCGATCAACCACTCTTTCAGTGAAAAAGAATTTCCTGGTGTCACCTCGTAGTTTCCCGCCCCTGATTTTCCACGGATGCCCTCTTGTTGTCGTGGGACCTTTGAAAAAGAAGATATCTTCCTCCGCCTTGATGCGGCCCGTAAGACACTTGAATGTCTCAATCATGTCTCCCCTCTCTCTGCGCTCCTCGAGCGAGTATAGCTGTACTTTGTCAAGCCGTTCTTCGTACGGAAGATCCTTGAGTCCCGAGACCATCCGGGTGGCCATTCTCTGCACCGACTCCAGTCTCAGCACATCCTTGCGATAATGTGGCCTCCAGAATTGCACACAGTATTCCAGGTGGGGCCTCACCATGGATCTATACAATGGCATAATGACTTCCGCCTTACGACTGACGAAACCCCTTCGTATGCAGCCCATGATTTGTCTTGCCTTGGACGAAGCCTGTTCCACTTGATTGGCAGACTTCATGTCTTCACTGACGATTACCCCCAAGTCTCGTTCTGCTACCGTTTTTGCTAGGATCTCGCCATTAAGGGTATAAGACTTGCATGGATTTTGATGCCCAGGTGCATAACTTTGCATTTTTTGGCATTGAAGTTGAGTTGCCATGTCTTAAACCATTGCTCCAGTAGGAGTAGGTCGTGCATCATGTTGTCGGGGATTGAATCTTCGTCTGTTGTGCATTTGCCCACTACATTACTTAGTTTGGCGTCATCGGCGAATAATGTTATTTTACTTCGAAGCCCTTCTGCCAAGTCTCTTATAAAGATGTTGAATAGGATTGGACCCAAGACTGAGCCCTGTGGCACTCCACTGATCACCTCCATCATTTCGGATGGGGTGCCGTTCACCACCACCCTTTGAAGCCTACCTCCAAGCCAGTTCCCAACCCATTGCGTCAATGTGTCGCCTAATCCTATAGAACTCATCTTGCTCAGCAACCTGTGGTGTGGTACGCTATCGAATGCTTTGCTAAAGTCCAGGTACACGATGTCCAGGGACTCCCCAATATCCAGCTTCCCCGTCACCCAATCAAAGAAGCTGATCAGGTTGGATTGGCACGATCTCCCTTTAGTAAATCCATGTTGTCAGGGATCCCGTAGATTCTCCTCATCCAGGATCTTATCCAATTGGCGTTTGATTAGAGTTTCCATTAGTTTGCTCACTATCGATGTTAGACTCACTGGTCTGTAGTTTGCTGTCTCCATCTTTGAGCCTCTTTTGTGGAGTGGAATGACGTTAGCCGTCCTCCAGTCCAACGGGACGCTGCCTGTACTAAGGGAGAGGTTGAAGAGCGCGGACAGTGGCTCCGCCAAGACATCACTCAGCTCCCTTAGCACCCTGGGATGCAGGTTGTCCGGCCCCATTGCTTTGTTAACCTTGAGCTTTGACAGCTCACCGTAGACACTGCTGGGCGTAAACTCAAAGTTACTAAACGGGTCAACTGAGCCAACCCTTGTCTGTAGCTGAGGGCCGAGCCCCGGCTCTTCTCGGGTGAAGACTGAGCAGAAGTATTCATTTAATAGTTGGGCTTTTTCCAAATCCTTTTCCACATAGTCTCCGTCTGGATTCCTAAGACGTACAATCCCACTTGAGTTTTTTCTTCTATCACTGATATACCTGAAGAAGGATTTATCTCCCTTCTGGATGTTCTTTGCTAGAGACTCCTCCATGTGGAATTTAGCCTCCCTGACTGCTGTTTTGACGGCTTTTGATTTGGTCAGGTAGTCTGCTCTAGAGTCCTGCTTCCCCGATTGTTTGTAAGAGATGAATGCTTTTTTCTTTTCCTTGATGAGGTCTGAGATCTCTGCAGTAAACCACTGTGGCTTATTGTTCCTTCGCCGTTTACTTACTGATTTAACATAGCGGTTTGTTGCTTCTTGTATGGTTGCTTTCAAAGTCGACCACATATCTTCCACGTTATCGGTTTCTGCTTGGCTTTGTAGCGCCTGATGAACGAAGTCTCCCATTTCTTTGAAATTTGTGTCCTTGAATTTGAGGACCTTGGTCAGTGTGGTAGATTTAGTGAAACCTTTCCTGAGATTGAACCATACCATGTTGTGGTCACTGGAGGCCAATGTGTCGCCCACCGAGACCTCTGTGACACTTTCTCCATTGGTAAGTATCAGGTCCAGTATTGCCTGATCCCTTGTTGGTTCCAACACCAGTTGCCTGAGTCTTGCTCCCTTCATAGAGTTTAATAGCCTCTTGCTGCTGCCGGAAGCAGAGGTAAGTGTAACCCAATCCACATCAGGCATGTTAAAGTCACCCAGCAATACTGTGTCCCCACGCAAGGTGATATTTTCTATATCTCCGATTATTTCCATATCCAGGTCATCCTGTTGTCTTGGGGGTCTGTAAATTACGCCAAGATACAAGCATTTGTCCTTCCCTCTGGCCAAATTAACCCAAAGGGATTCCCCAGTATACTGGACATCTGAGATTCTCGTGACCTTAATGTCATCTTTAGTATATAATGCTACACCTCCTCCCATTCTGCCCTCCCTGTCCCGGCGAAGCAAGTTGTAACCCGGTATGACCATGTCCCACCCGTGGGAGTCTGTGAGCCAGGTCTCGGATATCGCCACCACATCCAGGTCGGCATTCCTTATTTCTGTTTCCAATTCCAGGATCTTGTTTCCTAAACTGTGTGCGTTGACGTACATAGCCCTCCATGTTGTATTTTTGTTACGTCTCAATGGGGATATACCTGCTTGAGCTACTTGAACGCCTTTAGCAATATTTGTGCTTACCTTAGATCCAGAACCATAATGTGTACTCCCCATATACCCAGAACTACAGTGTGTACTCCCCCTAGACCCGGAATTACAATGTGACCCATAAATATGATGTGACCCTACTCCCAACTCGAAAGTGTGTGCACCCACCCCTGACCCAGACCTAGAATTTCGGTGATTACTTACCTCAGCCTCAAAAATGTATTGGCAGTTTAGTTCGCCAGGTATGTTGTTTGTGCCTGTACCCTTCCCCGACTTACCTAGTTTAAAGCCCTGTGGAGTAGGCGGGCTAGACGGTGTCCAAGGACATTCTTCCCTCTTCTGGTCAGGTGTAGCCCGTCGTGTCCCTGTAGTCCTTGCAATGCTTCTCCATGGTGCAGAAACCTGAAGTTCATCTCCTTGCACCATCCTCGCAGCCAGTCGTTCGCCCTCTGTATTCGATCCTCTCTGGCTCTGCCCTTGCCCCTCACTGGGAGAATCGAGGAGAAGACTACCTGCACATCCATCCTCCTCAGCTTCTCCCCCAGGGCCCTGAAGTCTTCAGGTATGCTGTCCGTGCTGCTCCTTGCGGTGTCTTTGTTTCCGACGTGGATTAGAACCATGGGGAAGTGGTCTCGGGGCTTGATGAGTCTGTCAAGGCAAGCAGTGACATCCCGGATCCTGGCCCCTGGCAAACAGCAGACCTCTCTTGATTGTAGGTCTGGTCTGCAGATTGGTCCCTCGGTGCCCCTCAACAGTGAATCTCCGATGACCACCACTCTGCACTTCTTAGGGGTGGGCTGTACTGTTGATTCCGGAGCTGGAACCGTCTGCTGAACAACTTCTTGTACCTCTTTCTCCAGACCTTCTTGTAGCAGCTGATATCTGTTCCTCAGGGCGATTTGAGGTGTCGGTGTAGAGCTGTCCTGTAAGAGAGAAAAAGAGACAGAGTTAGGTCCTCTGCGTTTTCTTGTGGAGGAAGTCACCAGCTGCCAGGAGTCAGCGTCTCCATCCACTTCCTGCATTCCGGCGGTTTGTCTCAAGGTGGCCGTTATGGACGCTTTGGGTGTTCCCAGGGTGGTCTTGTCAGGTTCCTGTTCAGCGATCTGAGACAGCTCCTGGATGACTCCATCGATGAAGGTCTCGTCGTCTTGGATGCTCCTTAAGCGCTGAACCTCCTCTCTCAGGCTCTTCAGCTCCATCAAAAGGCTATCGTCCGGTTGATCCATTACTTCTGTCTGCGTTGAGACTGTAGACATCTTTGAGGGGATGGCCTCGGTCTGTACAGAGACCTCTGCCCTCCGTTCTGGTTCCCCTTCCATCTGTACTCGGACCATAGCCATCCCCTGGGTGCTCTCGGTGACTGAACCCAATTCACAAATGCCGGTTTAGAGAATCACATTTCCATCAGCTGATTGCAGCAAGGGAAACCCTCTGCTGTGCTCAGCAGAGTGGCAGTGGCAGAAACCCCCTTGAGAATGTCCACGGCAGGAGGGATGCCCATTCCTTCCTGCCAGCCCACTGAAATCCTCCTAGACTCTGCAGCAGGAGGGATGCCCACTCCCTCCTGCCACCACCCTGGAACCCCCTCCTAGACTGTCCGTGGCAGGAGGGATGCCTACTCCCTTCTGCCATTACCCCAAACCACCCCAGACTGTTGGCGGCAGGATGGTTGTCCAATCCCTCCTACCACTACCCCTAAACCTCCCCTTGGAGTCTTCTGGCAGGAGGGATGCCCACTCCTTCCTACCAGAACCCTCTGAAACAACCCCCCCAATCATGACAGGTAGGAGAGATGCCCCCTTCCTCCTGCCAGCAGGCCCCCCTGAATTCATGACTCCCCAAATGTGGATACCCCCGAACCCACCAACCTGACACACCTCCAGACCCCAATCCCCCATACCTTTTTGTAGAAAGGGTGATCAGAGGAATGTCTATTCCCTCTTGCCAGCAGGCCCACCTTTGCACAATCTCAGGCCTTCCCTTTCCCAGTACATCCTGGATGCATGAGGAAGGGGCCTTATCCTTATTGGCCCAGGTATCTAATACCCCTCCCATGTAGGAGCCTATGCCAATCAGGGCATTAGGCTATTCCCCAATGCATCCCAGGATGCACCAAGAAGGGGATGGCCTGCCATTATGAAGAGGTGGGTCTGTTGGCCAGAGGGAGTAGGCTTCCCTCTTGCTGGCCTTGATGAGGATGGAGGGGGTGGGAAGGATCAGGGTCTCAGGGAGTGGGAAGTCGGGAAGTCATGTGTTTGGGGGGTGTCAGCAGGAGGGAATGGGAATCCTTCCTGCTGTGAACAGTATGGGGCGGTTTAGGGGTGGTGGCTGGAGGGAGTGGGCATAGCTCCTGCTGGCCAACTTGCAATGGGGTTCCTACTACTGCCACTCAGCTGATTGCGGTAGGGAGAGTCCTTTGCCACAATCAGCTCAATGGCAGCACAGTTCTCTAAATGGAGCATGTGATATGGACGCCGGTTAGAGAATCGGGGTTGTTAGGCGGGGTTAAGCATCTGTCCATTGGGACAGACACAATTTTGTATAGGATGCCCGTGTGTGATTCTCAAAAGCTGCTTAGGCGGCTGCTATGACCGGGCATCTAATACAGAATCAGACACTTTCTCTACTGGATTTCTGAATGTCTTTCTCAAAATGTCCAAATTCAGACTTGGAGGGTCATTTTCAATAGGACATCCATGTACTATATACTATCCTTGTATAAGTCAGCTATACAGTATACGTGGTCCACTGAGCAAAAAAAGTATCAAAATTTGGGTATGTGACTTATTTAAACTCAATATACAGGGATATCAATTGTATTATCCAGTAAAATTTCAGCCTCAGTTATGGACCAATTATGTCTTTAAAAATGGGGAGCGTTTATCAATAAAAAGGTATGTTTTTCAGAAAAATGTATTTGAAAAATAGCAAACTTAAAACATTTATGGCCTCCTTTTACGAAACTGCGCTAGCAGTTTGCAGCACGGGGAGCCACACTCAATGGCCCACGCACCTCCCGACGCTCATTGAGTTCCTATGAGTGTTGGGAGCAGTGCGGGCCATTTAGTGCGGCTCTCTGCGCTACAAACTGCTAGCGCAGTTTAATAGAAGAGGGGGGTATATCTCTGTAACCCACAGGAATTTACAGATAAAATTTTGACTATCCCCCTCTTTTACTAAGGTGCGCCCTGCTTTTTAGCTAGCGCTAATCACGTGCTAAATGCTAATGCATGCATGTTATTCTATGGACGCATTAGCAGTCAGTGCACGTGTTGATTTAGCATGCACTAAACATGCGCTAAAACTCTTAGCGCACCTTAGTAAAAGAGGGCCTACGTGTGTTCTGTATAGAGTGATCAAAAATTTAAAAAATGAAAAGTTGCCCAAATTTACCCTTCCAAACTTTTATAGCCCACATCTGTTATTTGTAACCCCACTTACTTGGTGATTTTTCACTCAGTGGGTCACATGTTAACCTATCATTGGTGAACATAGGCTTTGAATACAGATGTGACTAAATGTAATCAAATGTTTCTTGTGTATCGTCAAGATTTAATGTTAATTTCTGCATAGGGAGAGTGAATTTCAAAGTCATTTCCATGTGTAAAATGGTCTTCTATAAAATTGCTCACCCTCCGGATGAGCACAGCACGCAAGCGCTCCTAGAGCCATTTTCTCCCTCAGCTATGGAACCAGCTACCCACAAAGATACGGTCACTAGACTAATGTCCTTCCGTAGAGCAATAAAGACCTTCCTCTTCCAACAATAGGCCTCAACTGAACAGCTTCCTCAATTTACTCTCCAACCACTCTTTGGTAAGACTAGGCTGGACCCTTGAATAATTCTGTAATTGTCTAAATGTAACCTAATTGTTGTCATGACTATTCTGTTCTTAAATTGATTGTGAATGTTAAATTGTAACCTGTTCCGAGCTTCTGGAAAAATGGGATAAAAATCTAAATAAATAAATAAAAATGTAGGTAAAAGTATGTGTGCTGGGTCATTTATATGTTCAATTTTCTATACCGTTCTCCCAGGGGAGCTCAGAACAGTTTACATGGATTTATTCACATTCTCAAGCATTTCAACCATTTGTTGCTTGTGTAAGAAAAAACATACATTATCTGGGTGCAGAGTTAGAGTGATGTTTGGAGCTACAAGTAAAAATATGTGTCTGTTTTCCTCAGAAAAAGTGCACTTTAGGGGACAATTTTCAAACTGAACATAAGAACAGACTGAAGGTCCATCAAGCCCAGTATCCTGTTTCCAACAGTGGCCAATCCAGGCTATAAATACCTGGCAAGATCCCAAAAGAGTAATGCGGATTTTATGTTCCTTATCCATGTCCATCTTAATAATGGCTTATGGAATTTTCTGCAAAAAAAGAAAAGAAAAAAAAGTACCAGAAAAACAAACCAAAAACACAACAACAAGAAGGAGAAAACATATATAGCCATCAGGGCAAGCCCTATCTGAGGTTTCAAAATTTTGTAAAACTCAGGCCCCATACTGTCAGGGCTGGGAGCCTTCGTCAATTTCAACCATCCCACGGCATCATTAACCTCTTATCGCTCTACATTGTACCTGGATACTGTTTGGCTGCTTATACTCTGTTTGTTTGTTTGCTTCACAATAAAGATGTTTCAAATAAAAAAAAGAAGGAGCAGATCAATCCCAAATTAAGAAATCTTCCAAGCAAGTCTACAGAACGACTGGTTAAGCCGCATCATCATGCACTCCTCATCCTACCTCAACTTCAGAAGACTTGTTAAAATCAACCCGTTCAACCGATTTGTGACCAAGAATTCCTAAAGTCTTCACTGCATACCCCTCACTCTATGACCTATCCCTCTTATTGTAAATCGCCTCGATCTACTTTTACTTTAAACCCGCATCTAGAATGCTACCATACTCTGTACAAATATTCATGTACTCAAAGACTCCATTGTTTTTTTGCTGTATGTCCAGCTCTTCTTTATTGTAAACCGCCTCGAACTACTTTGGCTTTGGCGGTATATAAACAATAAATTATTATTATTAAATACCCGACGTGGCCACATTTCATCCACAGTCTGCATCTGGAGTAGTAACTGTAGGGGATAGACAAACACAACCCCAACACGACCACTTCCAATCAACAAAGCAAATCAGAGTATCTTCTTTCAAATTGGCAACATTAGACCACTCCTCCACTTTTCTGTACAGTCACACACAAAAGTGCCAATAGTCAGTAAATTTACACATACATGGGGCAAATAAATCCAGATGCCCAGTTAAAGAATTGCCTTTCACATATACAGTACATAAATGAAATAAAATAATAGAAATGATTGTGCATCCCTAGTTTGCATATACTTAAACTTTGAGAATGCTACAAAGTCCACTTTTCATCAGTGTGAGCAATTGTAAAACTATTCTTATAATTTCAAGGTTTAGTCATATGTTATTGTTAACAGTTTTTGAGAAAAATCTCTCTATCTTTCTCTCTCATGTAAGTGTATCTATCTATCTAGCGTATGTAAACACATGCATTAAAATGAATCATCCTGAAAGAGAAGACTGTTCCATTACCAATTCTTTCTGAAAGAAGAAAAATTGACTTTCTCAAAGGGAGCATAGTTTTTGGTTACTACTGAGGAGGATAAGAAGCTCGTTCACAGTAGATCAAAAGGTTTAAATCTAAATGTAATCCAGCTAAGAAAGATTCAGCCTGTTGAACTCATGAGGCATACACATACATTACAGGAAAACTGTATAATGAAATGCTTGCTAGTTCAACACAGGCTCAACAATCATTTTTCTTTCATTCTTTATCACATAAATGCATCACCAATATGTAAAGAGTGAGATACAGAAATGCAAAGATTTGCTTCCTACTTCTTTCCCACTCAAGTGAGATTTCTATTATCTTGCTGATCTTTTTTCTTTTTCTTTTTTTACTTAGCTTACAGATAACTGAAAAAGTTTAGATTTTTGAAGTATTCATTCTCATCTCTGTTGAGTATTCACATTTTCATTATTTCAGGGCTCTCCAAATCATTCCAGATGACTCTGCAGCCAGTAGGCTTTTATGCAGTGCATAACGAATATACATAAGATAATTTTGAATTCATTAGAGGCCCTGCATGCATAAATTTATGGTGTATATATTTTTCTATTTCATTAAGCAAAATATAATGCTATCTATATAATAAAATGGTAGCCCGCGCATGCGCAGTTGCAAAACTTGTTCCCTGATCCCTGTTCTGTCGCGCTGTGCCAGCTTAATGTGCATGCGCGCATAATACGTCACCATACACGCGTCGCAAGTGCGGGACGGCAGCCAGCCAACGATCGCCTCTACAGCGGAAACGCTGGACCCCAGCGCTGGACATCCTGCTCTCCTGTCGGCTCCTCTCACGAGCCGCACCAGCGTCGGGGAAGGCTTCCGTCGCTGGCGGGGATCGAGAGGAGCCGCGGCGCACCTCAAGGGGCGGGAAGGGAAGCGATTCAAGCAGCCTGTGGAGCACTCTCCACACGCTGCTTCGGGGCCTTCTACTGCCCTGATTTGCTCTGTCGCGTCTCTGATGATGTCATCAGGGACGTGCCAGAGTAAATCAGGGCAGTACACGGCCCCGAAGCAGCGTGTGGAGAGTGCTGTACACGAAAAGTCACCGTGCCTCAGAGCGGCCTGCAAGGTTCCTTACAGCCGGTAGGCTGTTTTAAAGAACAGAAGCCGCATGCTGGACAGGGGGAGCAGATAAGAGGGTCAGGGGGAGAAAGTAAGGAGTGCTGCTGGACAGGGGGAGCAGGGAAGAGGAACAGAGAAGCAGGTAAGAAGTGCTGCTGAGCAGGGAAGAGGGACTGGGGAGCAGATAAGAAGTGCTGCTGGACAGGGGGAGCAGGGAAGAGGGACTGGGGAGCAGGGAAGAATTGTTGCTGGACAGGGGGAGCAGGGAAGAAGGACAGGGGGAGAAAGTAAGGAGTGCTGCTGGACAGGGGGAGGTAAAAGGAAGGGAGAAAGCCTACTGCTGGACAGGTGGAACAGGCAAGGGGTGATGGTGGACAGCCGAGTAAAGAGAGAGACAGAAAGCGGCCAAGGAGAGAGAGAAAGAAAGAAAGACACATACACATCTATTCTAGCACCTGGCTAAAGAGAGAAAAAGAAATAAAACCACACACACACACACACATATATATTCTAGCACCCGTTAATATAACGGGATATAAAACTAGTATAGTCATAAGAACATAAGAATAGCCATACTTGATAAAAGCAATGGTCCATCCAGCCCAGGATCCTGTTTCCACAGTGGCCAATCAAGTCACAAGTACCTGGCAAAAACCCACATAGTAGCAACATTCCATGCTACCAATCCCAGGGCAAGAAATGGCTTTCTCCATGCCCGTCTTAATAGCAGATCATGGACTTTTCCTCCAGGAACTTCTCCAAACTTCTTTTAAACCGATCTTTCTTAATCACTGTTACCACTTCTTCTGGCACTGTATTCCAGTGCTTAACTATTCTTTGAGTGAAAAAAAAAATAATTCCTTTCATTGGTTCTAAAAGTATTTCCCTGTAATTTCATTGAGTGTCCCCTAGTATTTGCAATTTTTGATGGAGTGAAATATCGATTCACTTGTACCCATTCAATACCATTCAGGATTTTGCAGATTTCAATCATATCTTCTCTCTGTCGTCACTTTTCGAAGCTAAACAGCCCTAACCTCTTTAGCCTTTCCTCATATGAGAGGAGTTCCATTGCCTTTATCATTTTAGTTATGCTTCTGTGAATCTTTTTTGAGACATGTTGACCATAATTGAATGCAATACTCAAGGTGAGGTTACACCTTGGAGCAATACAGAGGCATTAGAATATTCTTAGTCTTATCCACCACCCCTTTTCTAATAATTCCTAGCATCCGGCATTCTTTTTAAGGGATTTTGCTGCATAGTTGAAAACCTTTGAAATGATCCATTAGCCTAGTGTCTAATCAGGTAACTCATAACATAAAAAAAAAACAGCTAAAAGTGGCCTAAATGGGTACTTGGACGTTAAAAAAGCTTGATCATCCAAGTACCCATAATCAAAATTAGTTTTAGACGTATCTAAAACCAGCTTAGGTCTTTCCTCTGCATCTAAACGCATAGAGCGAAAAGAGGCATTTTTAGAAGAGGGGAAAGGGCAGGAGATGGGCGGGAAGTGGGCCGACCTACACCTAGGTGTACAGCAGGTATAACCAAAAGTTTAGGCAGGTTGTCTAGTCGGCATTTATACGTTTTGACTTAGACCAAGTCAAAACAGATATAAGTGCCGAAAAAAGGGCTGCTGAGCTGATCGCTCTGCCTACTGATCAGACCTGCCTACTGCCTACTGCAACTATCGCTGAAGGAGAGATGGCTCATCTCTCCTGCTGCGATGATGATCGCCCACCCCCCTCCGAACCGTGGCACTTCGGGGTGAGCATCACGGCAGGGCATCTCCTCTGCCAGCGATCTTCACCCTGAAGTGCAATAGTTCGGAGGGAAGTGGGCGATCACCATCGCGGCAGGAGAGATGAGCCATCTTTCCTGCAGTGATCAGCCCTCCCCCTCGACTATGATCGAGCAAGAGGGAGCCCAAGCCCTCCTGCCCAGGTGAACCCCCTACCCCTCACCCCCACTAAGATACGGGCAGGAGGGATCCCAGGCCCTCCTGCCCTCGACGTACCCCCTCCCACAAACACCCCCTGAACCCACAATAGGCCCCCCCCTTCCAACCCACGAGACCCCCCCCAATCTCCCCCGTACCTTTAAACGATGTCCGGACAGACGGGTGCAAAGCCCGTCCATCCGGCAGGCTAGCGGACTGCTGGGCATGATGGACCTCAGGTCTGACCCAGCAGAGGCACGGCTTATTTTCTTATGATTGGCCGAGGTGCCTCAAACTCCGCCCACAGGTGGGGCCTGAGGCACCTGGGCCAAATGGAATCGGCTTAGTAGCCTTAGGCCCTCCCAGTAGCCTTAGGTCCCTCCCAGTAGCCTTAGGGCCAGACAATATGATAGAAAAGGAGAAAGAAGGTCAACCAACAGCTGACAGGTCAACCAACAGCGGATTTCTATGCTGTTCATCTGAATCTCAATTGGGCAGGTTGGAGGTGTGCTGTGGGTGGGACTAGGGCGGGCTTACGACTTGGATGTGTTTCTCTGCCGTAATCGAACATTTTAGAAACATCCAGGACACAGTTTGAACATTTGGGGCTAGACCTGTTTCAATAATGAATAAGTGCCAAAATGGTGGCCTAACTGACCAGATGATCACTGCAGAGATATAAACATGACACCAACAAACTCCCCCACTGGTTACTGACCCCCTCCTACCCCCCCCCCAAAGATGTGAATGAAACAGTATATAGTATACCTGCCTGTATGATAGCATGTCCTAGTAGAGCAGCGATGAAGCTGAATAATTAATGCTCATTTCCCTGATGAAACTTTCTGTGAAACAGGGGACCCTGTTGGAAATCGTGGTGAACAGGATGCAAGCAGTGGAGATTGAGTGGCTGCTTTGCACTTAGCTCATGCTCCACTTTGCAGGTTTTTCCTGCTTCTACAGCCCAGCACTATGAAGATTACCTTTTCATAAAAGTGTGATAATCTTTTGATATTTATATGTATGCAACTGTTATTGAATTAAGAAGAAAAATTTTTCCACTTATCTGGAGTTTTTCAGACCGAGGATGTGTCTTCCTGCCTTAATGATTGTATATTGAGGTGGGTTTGTCTATGTGGGAGTTGAAATTTTGATACCCCTATTAGACACTGAGGTCTTTTCTCCAATTTTGGGTTTGATTGGGGCTCGATGGTATTGATGTGTGTAGTACTGGATGGATTATTGGATGTGGATTTTGAAGATATTCTAGTAGAGCGGCAAATAGGTACCTGTTTAAAATATATAAACCACTTTGATTGTAACCACACACAGAAAAGGCAGTGTATCAAGCTCCATCCTCTTTACCTTTACCCTAAAGGCAAAAATCTACAAATGCGAGAAGAAAAAAACAACATAACAGTGAGAATAAGGTGCACGCTTAGGGTCAATTTACATTACATTAGAGATTTCTATTCCGCCATTGCCTTGCGGTTCAAGGCGGATTACAAAAGAATTACAAAAAAATGTATTACAAGAAGAAGATATCTGGCAATTTCTAGAGGAGATAAAGAGTAGATGAGGTTGCTTTGGGGAATCGGGAAGGTATTGGGAAGTGGTATTGGGAAATGGGAAGGAGCTAGCGGTATTAAGTTGTTTGCAGGAATTTCTTGAAAAGTAGCGTCTTTACATCTTTTTTGAATGTTTTGTAGTCTGGGGTCATAATTAGTAGATTGGAGATTTAGTTGTCGAGTTTTGCTGCTTGTGTGGCTAGGAGGCCGTTTTTTCCGTTTGACTTCTTTGATTGGAGGGTACGTGACTGGAGTGTGGGTTTTCCTGTGTCTACTTGATGTAGTTTGGATGAGGCGGTTGTTCAGATAGGTTAGGCTGTCACTGTTTATGGTTTTAAATAGTAGACAATAGAATTTGAATAGTGAGGTATGCCTCTGTGATGTGGTCGTGTTCCCTCAATGCTATATAAGTCTCAGT
The DNA here is from genome assembly GCF_902459505.1 of Geotrypetes seraphini. Classification (NCBI taxonomy): domain Eukaryota; kingdom Metazoa; phylum Chordata; class Amphibia; order Gymnophiona; family Dermophiidae; genus Geotrypetes; species Geotrypetes seraphini. Next base: position 16,920,781 of record NC_047095.1, read on the forward strand.
GCTGTATTTTGGATTGTTTGTAGTTGTTTTATCATTGTTGCTGGGCAGGGGAGGTAGAGAATGTTGCACTAGTCTAAGAAACCTAGGACTAGGGATTTTACTAAGAGTCGGAATTGTGTTCTATTGAAGAATTTGAAGCAGAAAGCCTGTAAGACAGTCATTAGACAATTAGATGATCACGATGACCAAAACAATAAAGAGTGATTCACATCTGAGGAAAGTCTAAAGAAGTTAGTGCCCTTCAGTTTGGAGAAGAGACGGTCGAGGAAAGATCTGAAATCATAAAAGTAGGTAGGGGGTTGGGGGATATAGAAACGGAGAGGTTGTCAAAGTTCCAGAAAATGTTCTAAGCTGTTTAATGCAGATTGTTGTATCTTTTGTTGTTGCTAGTGCTGAGTTTGTAAAATGTAATGGAAGAAAAGTGCTTGTTATTTTGGTTTATTATCCAGACTTGTCAGTGTGTTGCTTGAAACAATAATAACAAAACTTCAAGTTTTTTTTCTTTAAAAAAGAAGTTTAGATGGGGGAGAGGAGTCATGGAATGTGCTGTTTGAGAACAGATGCTAATGCCTGTGTTCTGACATTCGCACATACGTCGTAGGTAATCTTCAGTCATCAAGTGTAGTTTTGCCTGCAAGGACACCTGTGGTGGCTACATTTGTGCCTAAGTAGCTTAAAATAGAAATCTCTTGAAAGAAAGAGCACAAATGGCAGCAAAGGCACAAAATAGGGAGGATAAGGAGAAACTGCAAACTGCTGATGACAAGATAGCAGAGTCAGAAGAAGCTATTTGTACATTGAATGAGGCAATGATGCAGAATCCGAGATGTCACCACCTGTCTAGATAGACTTCTCAAACCACAGGACCACTTCCCCATGCTTCTCATCCACGTTGGGACGAATGACACTGCCAGGAACACCCCGGAGACCATACCCAAAGACTTTGGAGCCCTGGGTGAGAAGCTGAGGCAGTTGGGAGCGCAGGTGGTCTTCTCATCAATCCTCCCGGTAAGAGGTAAGGGTAGAGCCCGGGAGGAGCGTATCCAGAGGACTAACGAGTGGCTACATGGATGGTGCAGGGAGATGAACTTTGGATTTCTGGACCATGGAGAGGCACTGCAGGGACTTCAGGGACCAGACGGACTCCACCTGACCAGAAGAGGTAAGAACGTCTTCGGACGTCGACTAGCCCGCCTACTTCGAAGGGCTTTAAACTAGGTAAGTTGGGGGAGGGTATCCGTTCATTCTCTGGAGCAGTAAGTAACTATCCTGAGGAGGTGAGTCGCCACTCTGAGTCTGAGGTAAGTGCACACACTGTAAACAATACATCGGGGGTCACACTAACTCAGGCGGGAAACTCTATACAGGGACTTAGCAAACATAAGGTATGGAGAGCTATGTACGTCAATGCACACAGTTTGGGCAATAAAATTCTAGATTTAGAGACGGAAATAATGAACGCCGACCTAGACGTAGTGGCGATATCCGAAACTTGGTTCACGGACTCACACGAGTGGGATATGGTTATACCGGGTTACAACTTACTCCGTCGAGACAGGGAGGGCAAGTTAGGAGGAGGGGTAGCTCTATACACTAGAGAAGACATCAAAACTACCATAATCACAGATGTTAAGTATACCGGGGAATCCCTCTGGGTGAACCTGGCTAGAGGAAATGAAAAATGCCTGTATCTTGGTGTGATTTACAGACCTCCGAGACAACAGGTAGACAAGGATATGGAATTAATCGAGGACATTGAAAACATCACCTTGCGTGGGGACACAGTACTGTTAGGGGATTTTAATATGCCCGATACAGATTGGAATGCACTTACCGCACAAACTAGCGGCAGTAGAAGGTTGTTAACCTCCATAAAGGGTGCACAGCTCAAACAATTGGTATTGGAGCCCACTAGGGACCAGGCGTTACTAGACCTGGTACTCACCAACGGAGACAGCGTATCAGAAGTTTCGGTAGGTGATACGCTGGCCTCCAGCGACCATAACATGGTTTGGTTCAACCTTCGGAAGGGTTTCTCCAGATCGACCACAACAACAAAGGTCCTAAATTTTCGTGGCACTGACTTCAAACGCATGGGAGACTTCGTCCATCGGGCACTGCAAGACCATGCCGAAACCAATAATGTAGAGGCCATGTGGGCAAACCTGAAATCTACCCTACATGAAGCAATAAATCGCTATATAAAAACAACAAGCAAACGACGGAGGAATAATAGACCCCAGTGGTTCACTACAGAAATCTCGGACCTCGTTAAGAAAAAGAAAAAAGCATTTGTTTCCTACAAACATTCAGGAAGAGGAGCAGCAAAAGAAGACTATCTGGCCAAGTCCAAAGCTGTCAAAACGGCAGTCAGAGAGGCCAAGCTTCAGATAGAAGAGAATCTAGCAAAGGACATTAAGAAAAGGGATAAATCCTTTTTCAGGTACATCAATGATAGGAAAAGAAACACAAATGGGATAGTACGCCTTAGGAAAGCAGACGGGACTTATGCAGAATCAGATTCCGATAAAGCCGAACTACTAAACGAATACTTCTGCTCAGTCTTTACCTGCGAGGCGCCAGGGTCCGGTCCACAGTTGCAAGCAAGGCATAGCTCAGATGACCCGTTCTGGAATTTCGAGTTTACACCCAGCAGCGTCTACTGCGAACTATCAAGACTCAAAGTGAACAAAGCCATGGGACCGGACAATCTACACCCCAGGGTGCTTAGAGAGCTGTGTGATGTCCTGGCAGAGCCATTGTCTGTGATCTTCAATCTTTCCTTGAAGGCGGGAAAAGTCCCCTTGGACTGGAAAACAGCCAATGTAATCCCACTCCACAAAAAGGGCTGCAGGACAGAGGCTGAGAATTACAGACCGGTGAGTCTCACATCCATAGTGAGTAAACTCATGGAAACACTAATTAAGCATAAATTAGATACAATCCTAGACGAGAAGAATCTACGGGATCCCCGCCAACATGGATTTACCAGAGGCAGGTCCTGCCAATCCAATCTGATTAGTTTCTTTGACTGGATAACAAGGAAACTGGATGTGGGTGAGTCCCTGGACGTCGTTTACTTGGACTTTAGTAAAGCTTTTGATAGCGTTCCGCACCGCAGACTATTGAACAAGATGAAATCAATGGGACTGGGAGAGACGTTAACTACATGGGTCGGTGATTGGCTAAACAGTAGACTTCAGAGACTGGTGGTAAATGGTGCCCCTTCAAAAACGTCGGAGGTGATCAGTGGAGTGCCTCAGGGCTCGGTCTTGGGCCCGATCCTCTTCAACATATTTGTGGGAGATCTGACTCAGGGGCTTCAGGGTAAAATCACATTATTCGCCGATGACGCCAAACTATGCAACATAGTAAGTGAGAACACTTTACCAGACAGTATGACGCAGGACCTACTTCTATTGGAACATTGGTCCTCGACTTGGCAGCTAAACTTCAATGCTAGAAAATGTAAGGTCATGCACCTCGGCAGCAGGAATCCATGCAAAACTTACACACTAAATGGTGAAACCTTAGTTAGGACCAAGGCGGAACGTGATTTGGGGGTGATCATTAGCGAAGACATGAAGACTGCCAATCAAGTGGAGAAGGCTTCATCAAAGGCAAGACAAATGATGGGATGCATCCGAAGAAGTTTTATTAGCCGGAAGCCCGAAGTTATAATGCCATTGTACAGATCCATGGTGAGGCCTCATCTGGAGTATTGTGTACAATTCTGGAGGCCACATTACCAAAAGGATGTGCTGAGAGTTGAGTCGGTTCAAAGAATGGCCACCAAAATGGTCTCGGGACTCAAAGACCTCCCGTATGAAGAAAGGCTGAATAAATTGCAGCTATATTCACTTGAAGAACGTAGAGAGAGAGGAGACATGATAGAGACGTTTAAATATATCACCGGCCGTATTGAGGTGGAGGATGATATCTTCTTTTTTAAAGGCCCCTCTGCCACAAGAGGCCATCCGCTGAAAATCAGGGGTGGGAAATTTCATGGCGACACCAGGAAGTTCTTCTTCACCGAAAGGGTGGTCGATCGTTGGAATGAACTTCCACCTCAGGTGATTCAGGCCAGCAGCGTGAAGGATTTTAAAAGGAAATGGGATACACATGTGGGATCTCTAGGGGGGTAAATTCAAGGGGGTAGGGTTGTTGGAGTGGGCAGACTTGATGGGCTGTGGCCCTTTTCTGCCGTCATCTTCTATGTTTCTATGTTTCTATGTTTCTACCCCGGCAAACTCTTGATAGCTGCTTTGAGAAGATTTCTAATCAGCTAAACGGTATGGCACAGACACTTTTGGGTTTAGTAGGGCTTGTGCAAAACATCGAGAAGCGCAGCTCTGATGTGAGGATACTTTACAGGAAACCAGGATTCAATGCAAAAAACTAGGCCCCTAACTTTAAATGTCATTTAAAGAATTGGGGCCTAAATGCGGATTTATGCTAGTATTCAGCAATGGTGATTACATGTATAGGATAAACTAGTAAATTAGGCCTTGTTTTTCTGGCTGACCTTTTTCTTTTTTTTTAATGCTATCTTATTTTACTTTTTATGTAAACCACTTTCAATAGATTTATCCATAAAAGTGGTATAAAACCTGATTATGGTGATCATGATATAGAATTTGCACTTAGCACACAGCATCCCTGCACCTAACTTCAGGCAGCCAGCAGAGAATTAGCCCTGCCCCCTCGACCTGTTCTCATCCTTGGGACCGCATTGGGAGAGCATCTGCACATGTACGGATGCGACACAATAATGTCGCACCCACGTGCACATATCACCGCGTGTCACTGCATTATATCCATCACAGAACTGGAAATTAAGAACACCAAATACCCAATACAGCCCTAACTCAAACTCCTAGGAGTAACGATAGACAGATGCTGCACAATGCAGGCCCAAATCAATAAGACAACCCAGAAAGCTTTTTTAATTATGAGAAATCTACGTAAAATAAGAAAATTCTTCGACCCAGAGCAATTCAGGCTAATTGTCCAATCCCTAGTCTTAGGTCTACTGGACTATTGCAAGTCTCTCTATCTACACTTAGATAGAGAGTAACTCCGCCCCCCCCCCCCCCCCGACGTCACTGCAGATCTCCCCCATATAAGGGCTCGAGCCAACGGCTCGCGGCCGTTCGGCGCGCGGCGAAGGCGAGCGGCAAAGGCGCTCGCCTTAGCGAGAGCGCCATTGCGAAGGGCCTCAAGAAGGGCATCAAGGAAGGGCTATCAATTTCAGCTGGTCTCTAAAATCCTACAACTAGCTAAATTACCAATCAACTTCAACCTTTCTTCAATCTTTCCCTCTTCCAGGTCTTTCAACTTTCAACTCTCTACTCCTACCTAACCAACAAGCACACTTAACAGGCGGACCACACCAACCACTCTATTCTGACAGGCAGACAACAACTCCTAACAGTCCCCATTCTGACAAAAATCTAAAAAAATAAAAAAATAAATAAAAAAATTTAATAAATAAATAAATAATAATAATAAAAAAACCTTTATATATGGCAGGCAGAACTAGAGGCAGCAAGACTTCAGTCAAGACAGGCAGCTCAGTCGCCGAAAGTACCCAGGGGATGGCTACGGTCTTCGTACAGACAGAGGGGAGCCTGGACAGAGGGCAGAGGTCTCTGTACAGACCGAGGCCATCCCCTCAAAGATGTCTTCAGTCTCCACTCAGACGGAACCAATTGAACAGCCAGATGAAAGCCTTCTGCTAGAGCTGATGAGCCTGAGAGAGGAGATTCAACGCTTAAGGAGCATCCGTGATGACGAGACCTTCATTGACGGAATAATTCAGGAGCTGTCTCAGATCGCCGAACGAGAGCCTGGCAAGACCATTCTTGAGACTCCCAAAGCTTCCAAAACTTCAGGCTTGAATCCAACCGTCGGAATTCAGGAAGTCACTGGAGACGCTGATTCCTGGCAGCTGGTGACTTCCTCCACAGGAAAACGCAGAAAACCTCATTCTGTTTCTCTCTCTCACATACAGGGCAGCTCTACATTGACACCACATATCCCCCTTAAGAACAGATACCAGCTGCTACAGGAGGATCCTGACAACGAGGTACAAGAAGTGGTTGAGCAGACGGTTCCGGTTCCAGAGTCAACAGGTCAGCCCGCCCCTAGAAAGCGCAGAGTTGTGGTCATCGGGGATTCGCTGCTAAGGGGCACCGAGGGACCAATTTGTAGACCTGATCTGCAATCAAGAGAGGTCTGCTGTTTGCCGGGGGCCAGGATCCGGGATGTAACCGATAGCCTGGACAGACTCATCAAACCGCAGGATCACTTCCCTATGATCCTCATCCACGTCGGAACCAACGACACTGCCAGGTGCACCCCGGAGAGCATACCCGAAGACTTCAGAGCCCTGGGAGAGAAGCTGAGGAGGATGGATGCGCAGGTGGTCTTCTCATCGATCCTCCCAGTGAGGGGCAAGGGCAGTGCCAGGGAGGATCGAGTTTGGAGGGCGAACGACTGGCTGCAGGGATGGTGCAAGGAGATGAACTTTGGGTTCCTGCACCACGGAGAGGCACTGCAAGGACTGCTGGGACCAGACGGGTTACACCTGACCAGGAGGGGGAAGAACGTCCTTGGACACCTTCTAGCCCGCCTACTACACAGGGCTTTAAACTAGGTAAGTTGGGGGAGGGAACGGGCACAAACAACCCACCTGACGAGCTAAGCTACCAATACTCTTTTGAGACTGAGCTAAGTAAATACTATATTTCTGGGACACATTACAATTTTGGGTCTAGGGGGAGGATACATAGCAATTCTGGGTCTAGAGGGAGTACACATTATAATTCTGGGACCAGAGAGAGTGCACACGTTGCAAATTGCACTAAAGGAGCTCGAGTAGCCCAAACGGGAATACCCTCACAGGGTACACACATTACCGAGTCTGAGATAGGAGCACACTATAGTCATGGGGAGTGCGAGACAGGTTCAAGCTTTAGCTCTGGGTCTATGGAGTGTAAGAGACAGGCGAATAATGCTAGGGAGTGCAAGAGACATGCGAATAATGCTAATGGGGTCCTAGTTGATAAAGAGGGATCGTCCCCACTGAGATACAACAAACACACAACGTGGAGGGCTATGTACGTCAACGCCCACAGTCTGGGAAATAAGATCCTAGACTTGGAAACAGAAATGAGGAATGCCGACCTGGATGTAGTGGCGATATCTGAGACCTGGCTCACAGACTCCCACTGGTGGGACATGGTCATACCAGGTTACAACTTGCTTCGCCGGGACAGGGAGGGTAAAATGGGAGGTGGTGTAGCATTATATACTAGAGAGGACATTAAGGTCACCAGAATCACAGATGTACAGTACACTGGGGAATCCCTTTGGGTAAATTTGGCCAGAGGGAAGGACAAATGCCTGTATCTTGGCGTAGTATACAGACCCCCAAGACATCAAGATGACCTAGATATGGAATTAATCGGAGATATAGAGAATATCACCTTGCGGGGTGATACAGTATTGGTAGGTGACTTCAACATGCCTGATGTGGATTGGGTCACACTTTCCTCTGCTTCCGGCAACAGCAGGAAGCTATTAAACTCTTTGAATGGATCAAGACTCAGGCAACTGGTATCTGAACCAACAAGGGATCAGGCAATACTGGACCTAGTACTTACCAACGGGGAAAGTATTACAGAGGTCTCGGTGGGTGAAACTTTGGCCTCCAGTGACCACAATATGATATGGTTCAATCTCAGGAAAGGTTTCACGAAATCTACCACAATGACCAAGGTTCTCAAATTCAAAGACACAAACTTCCAAGACATGGGAGACTTTGTTCACCAGGCGCTACAAAGCCAAGCAGACACCGTCAGCGTGGAAGAAATGTGGTCAACTCTGAAAGCCACCATACAGGAAGCAACAAACCGCTATGTTAAATCAGTAAGCAAACGGAGTAGGAACAACAAGCCACAGTGGTTCTCTACGGAGATCTCGGACATCATCAAAGAGAAGAAAAAAGCATTCATCTCTTACAAACAATCAGGGACACAGGACTCTAGAGTAAAATATCTGGCCAAGTCAAGGGCCGTCAAAGCAGCAGTTAGGGAGGCCAAATTCCGCATGGAGGAGTCTCTAGCAAAGAACATCCAGAAAGGAGATAAATCTTTCTTCAGGTATATCAGTGACAGAAATAAGAACTCGGGCGGGATAGTACGTCTCAGAAAACCAGACGGAGACTTTGTAGAAACGGACTCGGAAAAAGCCCAACTGTTAAATAAATGCTTCTGCTCAGTCTTCACCCGCAAGGCGCCGGGAATCGGCCCTCAGCCACAGACAAGGGTTAAATCAGTTGACCCGTTTAGTAATTTCAAGTTTACACCCAGCAGCGTCTATTGCGAGCTGTCAAAAATCAAGGTCAACAAGGCAATGGGGCCTGACAACCTACACCCTAGGGTGCTCAGGGAGTTGGGTGATGTCCTAGCGGAACCGCTATCCACGCTCTTCAATCTCTCCCTTAGTACAGGTAACATCCCGATGGACTGGAAGACAGCTAACGTCATCCCACTCCACAAGAAAGGCTCCAAGATGGAGATGGCAAATTACAGACCAGTGAGTCTCACATCGATAGTGAGCAAACTAATGGAAACCCTAATCAAACACCAATTGGATAGAATCATGGACGAGGAGAAACTACGGGATCCCCGCCAACATGGATTTACTAAGGGAAGATCCTGCCAATCCAACCTGATCAGCTTCTTTGACTGGGTGACGAGGAAGCTGGATGCTGGTGAGTCCCTGGACATCGTCTACCTGGATTTCAGCAAAGCATTTGATAGCGTACCACACCGCAGGTTGCTAAGCAAGATGAGTTCTTTAGGTTTGGGCGACACATTGACAAATTGGGTTGGGAACTGGCTTGGAGGTAAGCTTCAGAGGGTAGTGGTGAATGGCACCCCCTCCGAAATGTCAGAGGTGATAAGTGGAGTGCCACAGGGCTCCGTCCTGGGCCCGATCTTGTTCAACATCTACATAAGAGACTTGACAGAAGGGCTCCGAGGAAGAATAACATTATTCGCCGATGATGCCAAGCTAAGCAATGTAGTGAACAAGAGTACAACAGACAATAATTCAATGGCAGATGATATGATGCATGACCTACTTCTACTTGAGCACTGGTCTAGGTCCTGGCAACTCAGTTTCAATGCCAAAAAATGCAAAGTCATGCACCTGGGAAGCCGAAATCCATGCAAGATTTACACCCTAAATGGCGAGATCTTGACAAAAACTGAAGCAGAAAGAGACTTAGGGGTGATTGTCAGGGAAGACATGAAGTCTGCAAATCAAGTTGAGCAAGCTTCATCCAAAGCAAGGCAAATCATAGGTTGCATACGCAGGAGTTTCGTCAGCCGTAAACCTGAAGTCATTATGCCACTGTATAGATCCATGGTGAGACCGCACCTGGAGTACTGTGTGCAATTTTGGAAGCCGCATTACCGCAAGGATGTGCTGTGACTGGAATCGGTCCAGAGAATGGCCACCAGGATGGTCTCGGGACTCAAGGAGCTCCCATACGAGGAGCAGTTAGGGAAGTTGCAGCTCTACTCACTAGAGGAACGTAGAGAGAGGGGAGATATGATCGAGACATTCAAGTACCTCACAGGTCGCATCGAGGTGGAAGAGGATATCTTCTTTTTCAAGGGTCCCGCGGCAACAAGGGGGCATCAGTGGAAAATCAGGGGCGGGAAACTGCACGGTGACACTAGGAAGTTCTTCTTCACCGAAAGGGTGGTTGATCGCTGGAATAGTCTTCCACTTCAGGTTATTGAGGCCAGAAGCGTGCCAGATTTTAAGGCCAAATGGGACAAACATGTGGGATCTATCCGCAAAGATAGATAGGGAGGGTCATTGGAGTGGGCAGACTTGATGGGCCGTGGCCCTTATCTGCCGTCTATTTCTATGTTTCTATGTTTACCTTGCCCTGCCAACATGCTAAAACAACTCCAGGCTATACAAAACACCGCCCTCAGACTGATCTACTCTCTGAGAAAATATGATCACATCACCACTGCCTTTCTAGACTCTCACCGGCTACCAATACAAGCACAAATTCAATTCAAATTCTATTGTCTATTATTCAAAGCATTAAACGGCTCTGCCCCCTCCTACCTACAACAACCGCCTAAATCAGATTCTCACCACAAGACAAAGAAGAACCCTGACCCCATTTGCCTACCCTCCGCTCAAAGGCACTCAGCGTAAGAAGATGTTTGACAACCTTCTTGCGATGCAAGCAGCGAAACTTGACCACTCCATCTCCAATCTGCTGACGGCAACGGGCAACCTCAAAACATTTTGAAAAGAAATCAAAACCCTGCTATTCAAAAAAATGTATCCAGATACCTTAACCCTCCCCCTCTTCCCTTTCCTCCCTGGTAAATTCCCCTCCCAAAGCCTCCACTTTGGTAATCTCTTCCTCCTCAAAATACCAACCAAGAATACAGATCCCTAAAATGTAATGTAATTTTATTTGTAATCTATTTGTAATATTACCTAGAAATGTCCAGTCATCTTACTATCCAATTTGCAAGTTCTCCTGGAAATTATCCAGCCATCTTACCTCTTTTGTAACCAAAAAACAATTGTAACGTTACTGGAAATGTCCAGTTAGCTCTTGTAATCCGCCTTGAACTGCAAGGTATAGGCAGCATAGGAGTCACTAATGTAATATAATGTAATGTAATGTAATATCCAAGCATAAGTAGATGCCCTCCTGACACAGTCCCAAAGTGGAAGCTTTTCAAAATCCAGCCAAGGTGCTGGGTTTTGAAAAGTCATCCAGACGCCTGGACATGTCCTCTAAAAAAAGGACATGTCCGTATAAATCCAGACGTCTGGTAACCCTATTCTAAATGCTTATGCATAGATGAAGAGGGAACTGAAATATGAAATCACCAAGTGTGGATCTTCCCGGACTATTCACCTTAGAGGCAAACCGAAACTGATTGCTTCAGTTTCAACTGAAATCAAAACCATCCGAAAGCTTTTGATCAAAGGCAAAACTGCAACCGACATTCTTCAGTTTGGTTTCAGTCAAAGCTGAAACCAAAATCAAAACCTCAAGCTTGGTTCTGTGAATGTGAACCAGTTAGGACTGCTGGGGATTGCCAGGGTTTGCAGTCTGCACCCCTTTGCCAAGCCAGGTTATAATAATTTAAATAATGAAAGGCTGCATTTTACCTCTAAGCAAAATGCCGTATACTGTATACTCAAATATAAACCAAGATATGGGGGCCAAAAAAAAGGCCCAAAAATGGGGGTCTTGGTTTATATTTGAATCTTAATCTTTCTTACTTCCTCCCTCCCTCTCTTCAAAGATTATGTTTATATTTATTAAAATCTTTATATACCGCCTATATATCCCTCCCCCCCCACACACACACACTAACCAGCACTTCTGTTCCCGACCCCACCTGATAGGGGATAATTTTCATGTTTGAGGATAACAGGAGAAATATGATGCAGATGTTTATATATTTGAAAGGTAACAGTGCACATGTAGGATTTTTTTTTTTTTTAATAAAAGAAGCTGGAACTACTGGTACTAGACATGTTATAAAGCTACAAGAGGCAAACACAGGAGCAACGTCAGGAATATATTTTTTTCATAAAATCTGAAAATACTTGGAATGACCTTCTAGAGGAGGCGGTGGAGACAAAATCAATAAAGATGACACCTTCTCATTTTCAGAGATAAGATGTGATAACATAGCTGTACTGAGCTTCCCTTCCCTCATCTACCTGAATGAAGCATACGGGGGGAGGGAGAGCAGAGAGGAAGGACTGTGGAGGAAAAATGGAACAGAACAAAGGTGAAGGGAATGTTGTTGCAAATGGAAGCAAGCTGTGTTCTGATTGGTGCACTACCCGCTTCTCACCACCAATCAGAAGGAGGCAGTGCTGGGAGATTCAAGATTTTGATAGTCAAAGAAAACAAAAAAGGGAGTACTAAATTTTAGAAATGCACCAGTTGACTATAAATGATGAAAGATGTTGCCACTGATGGGAGTAGGGGTTCAGCATCAAGTATTTTCATTTTAAGAAACACTCATGGGCTCGACCATGGGCACGTTAACTTGAGCACTCATGAGTGATGGGTGAAGAGATGGGAGGTAGAAGAAGGGGTTAACTGTGAGGGTTAATTGATAGAAGGGAAGGGTTTATAAGATTGGAATGGTGGGCAATGGAGGAGGAGAGGAGTTAGGTGTGGGTGTAGAGAGTGAAGAATTTTGGCACGGTGTTGGTGGGGAAGGTTAGCAGGTGAAAAAATCCTGCCCCATCCTTCCCTGAATTGGTTTGAGGGTGCAGTTTGGTGGTTTGGGGGAGGGGGGCTCTGCTTGGAGTATCACAGTTGTAGCAGAAGTGGGATGGGGTTTCAAGTCGATGACGTCAGTCAGTTGGATGAAAGAGTACGGTTTGCTTGAGTGTGTCACTGCCTAGAGCGCTTTGTGTTTTCAGGCTCTGTGGTACCACAGGCCTGTGAGGAGGAGAGAATGAGAACAGCTAGTATGTCACCGTCTACCTGAGGAATGACAATGGGAGATAACAATAGGTTAATTGAAGTGATTTTGATAAATTGACTTGTTCTGTTTGTAGGTTAAATTGTTAATAAAGATGTGGCCATGTTCATGCTACCATAATTTGGTATCGGAGGTGATTATGTTAAAATGTAAGTGTGGGATAGTGGACGAGTGTGTGTGAATGCCTAAGTTAATACAATTTAACTAAATTTTCCAGAGAATTGAAGTTCATATGAGGATTACCAGACTGTTCTCTTATACGCATCCTGATTTTTTTTGTTGCCAGGACCATAGTGAAATGATTGTTTTGGCTATTTGACCCTGGTACTCAGTGGCGTAGTAAGGGTGAGCAGTGATTGGGGTGGTGGCACCCCCCACCCTGCCTGCCAAACGTGGGGCCCAGAAGTGAGGTCAGAGAGAGCGCTGATGCCGATGTGGGCAGCAATTTCATGCTGGGTAGGTGAAAAAGGTACGGGGGGGAGGCAAGGGTCACGTGTGCACGGTAAGGCGCAGAGTGGGAGGGTGGAGAGGAAGAGGCACCTTTAGGAATGCCACGCCCGGGTTGGACCATGCCCCCCCCCCTTAGTATGCCACTGCAGGTACTTCTTGAATAATTTAATCCGAAAGACCAACTCTTCTGTGCTTGCCTGGCTTTTGATTTCTCCCTGTGGAACATGTGACATATTGATACGAGTTATCTGAGAGATCTAATCTTTGGTTTATGTATCGGGTCATCTCCCAGTGGAGCTTGACTTGGTTCACATATAATTAAGACTAGAGTACATAGCAGAAAACATAAGAGAAGGAAGAACTAATTAAAAACTAAAAGTACATAAGTAAAGCATAAGAAAAAGAACTATAATATTATCATTTCATTGAGACTGTAGATAAACCATTTAAAAATTGCGAGAACAACAAAGTTTTCAGGAATTTACAAAATATTTGCAGCTGGCCTAAAAGCCTAATGGAGTCGGGAAGTTCATTCCAGCTCTCTACAAATTTGAAAACAAAAGATCGACTGAGCTTCCCAGCAGATTTAATTCCCTTAGAGGAAGGGAAGGCTAGCTTATATCTTTGTGTGTTTCTCAAATGGCAAAGTCTAAGGGTATCCAACATAAGGGAACAAAAGGATCAAATATTCCATATTCTTTTCTGTCATTTGGTGCCAATAAAATTCAGCACTCGTTATTGCATAAAAGATGCTTTAATATTCAACTTTGGGCGTGAGGACTGGTGTAAATCCTGGTTCACAAATTGGATGTGGATCCAAGAGTTAGCTGAGAGATTTATTCTATGATTTGCCAGATGGGCCCTAGTTACTGTCATTTTTACATAAATATATCACAATTGAAGAAAAAAAGACATTAGAAATGAATGGTAGTGAAAATATGAATGGTCCTCATTTTAATCATATTATTTTATAACAAACCTTGCTTTTGTGTGGTAAATGGAAACTGTGCACCCCTGAAATTATACCTATAATAGCTGTTAAAACTGTAAGATTGGTATAACATCACCTTTCTTATAAACAGTTGTGCAGTCCCTCAATCTTTTTCTAATTAAATTAGGAGAATGATGGAAATAATCACAGAAAAAAAGCATGAATTTAATAATGCTGTATGAGAATGAATAGGATAAAAAGCAATCTTTCTTTTTTATTGCAATTAACATTTACTGATGGTTCAATTATAGCACTTTCCACTTGGATGGTTATTTGAAAACTATGCCATCAGCCATCAATAGCTCATGGACCACTCTTCATTTCTTACAGGTGCCAAAACATACGTACCTGCCAACTGTCATATTATATTCCAGATAAATCCTTTAAATTTGGTCACAGTCTTTTCCAACAGGCTTCTTATAAATCATCAAAACAGAAATATAAGCCAGAGGTGTACATCTAAGAACAATAACAAATGACATTTCTTAGATAGATCTAATACTCATTTACTCATTTACTATAGTCTCGATAAAGGCTTCAGAAGCGGCACTCAGAAATACATGTTCTTAATCTGAGTGTTCACCGCTGATCTTCATAAACCCAAGTATATTTATTCATAAAACTTTTTTTTTTCTTTAAAATATTTTTTTGAGCATGACACATCTTTAAATTGAAGTTTTGACCCTTAGCTTACATGCATGTTTCACAAAATTTGCATCAGGGCTCGGTATTCTGGAAAAATACAAAATCTGATTTTTATCCATCAATAATTTTTCCTTATAATAAAACCATATCAGAAAAGTTAGTATTCACAATAATTCTCATAGTCACTTTCCTCATACCGCCAATCTGTTATAACATGGTTCCACGGCATCTAATGTGTCGTTAAAAGACTTGCTGATATCATAATCTATATGGCAACTGCTCATAGGATCACATTCTTCAAGAGTTAACCAATCCAAGTCCTTCCACTCACCCTGATGAAAAACAGTGGTTAAATTTTTTTTTCTATAACCCCATTAAGTTAAGGACATCCAATCAAGATCAGCAATTAATCCTTTTGGTTCAAGTGTCTATAACTCAAAAATCCAGCATTGCTCTTAATAATTTAATAATGTTTCAACATTACCACCCTCCCACCCAATTAGAATTTCCTCTAAGATATGCCATTTGAAATCTGACAAAGTATGTCCAGCCTGTTCTCAATGACCTACTAATGGTGCTAATGGGGTTTAATTTTTTAACCTAGATTTATGCTTCATGAAACTCATTCTAACAGTTCATAGAGAATTATAAATATAAAGTTTCTTGCATGAGCATTCTATCGCTAATTAGCACTCATCCTTGAGGGCTAAAAGGTGAAAGAAGCAGCAGAATGGGAATGGATTAAATTCTGATCAGCACGGGAAGTTACTTCTGCACAAAATAAATGAACCCATTAAGAATAGTGAAGTTACTTACCTGTAGCAGATGTCCTCTGAGGACAGCAGCAAACAACAGAGAGCCTCTTCAGATCTGCACCAGAGGTGATGCAAAAGAAAACATATCCTAGGTGAACTGTGAGTATTGTGTCCCCTGAAGAAGACATTTAGATATGCCAAAGTTTGGATCCTTGTTGGGATTTTGCTTTTAAAAGATTAATGATTTTGCTTGGTTGGAAGGACGCTCCCTTGTCTTTCCTTCTGTACCATTCTATCACATACAGTATATTCCTATCGCATACAGTATATTCCTATGAATGTCGGAACTTTTACTGCCAGGGCCAGTGATAAAAAAATGCAAATGTGGCTTCATAAAAGGGGGGGGGGGTCAATATGGAATGATCAGTAGGTCAATATACTGTGTTTAGAAATCTTATAAAGATATTTTTGTTTAAAAAATGTATCTTGAAATTTATCATCTTCTACCATTAATGTTCTATTTGAATATTTGGCATCACATTATGTTTAACTGGGTTTGTTCCCAGTAATAGAAATATATTGTTATCCACCATGAACTCATAAGGGCTTTGGCAGCATATAAGTCAGAATGCAATGCAATTTTAATCAGTGCCAATAACTGACAATTAGCGCCTCGTAAGTGACCTAAATTGCACTTAATTGGATGTTAGGTATCTAACTTTATAAGTACCTACCACTCTGAGGTAGGTGCATAGTGCAAGGCACCTATCACAAAGTAGGCATGGATAGGGGTGGATTATGGGTGTGTTTTACATGTGAGCACCTGTTTTGGACAGGCATATACATCTACTTAGTACCTCCACTACCTGACTAACTGAACTCAAATGCTATTCCTAGTATCTTAAATATTCTACCTACCGTATTTTTTGCTCCATAAGACGTACCTGACCATAAGACGCACCCTAGATTTAGAGGAGGAAAACAAGAAAAAAAACCATTCTGAACCAAATTTTCCCTGCCAGGCTTTGTACCCTGTTCCCTTTCTTCTAGTCTAGTGGTAGCAGGGATAGGGCACAGGGCAGGCAGGCCTAGTGGGAGGCAGGCCTAGTGACCTAGTGACAGGCAGGGCCCCCTACCCTGAGGCAAGCAAGCAGGTAGGCAGGGCCACCAAAAGTGCATAATCTTTCTTCTGTTCTTCACTATCCATGTGTACTATTTCCTCCCCTTCCATTAAGTATCACATCTCTGTATCTTTATTCCTCCCCTTTCCAGCATTATTCCATGTCCCTATACCTATGCTCCCCCCTCCTTCAGTATTTCTTTGATCTGTCTTTCCCTCCCCATTTTAAGCTTCATTTCCTTCCTCCTGTACTCCTCACCCCCACCCCAAGGCAGGCAGGCAGGGCACCCTACCCCCTGAGACAAGCAGGCAGGCAAGGCCCCACCGTACCCCCCTCTAACCTCTGCCCTGTACCTTATTTTAGTTCCTCCAGCGCAGCTTGACGGGCCCATTCTTCCATGTCCCATCTGAATGAGAAGGGAGCCAGAGGAGCGGCGGTGGAGGCAGCTGAGGCCCGTATTGTCGCCCAGCTCTGCCATTGGGGAAGGGAGGGAGGAGAGCGGGAGGCCGGAACCAGCCACCGCTGCTGCTGTTGCCATAGCCGCTCGCTCTCGTCAGAGCCGTGCCACCATGCCGGGACTCCCAGCGGCTTTCAGTTCCGATGGCTGCTGCTTGTGCCCAGCCCGTGGGGAATGTGTGGGAAGCAGGACTCACTGTCTTTAGCTGCCACTCCAGCAGCAGAGCGGTGTGCAAGGCTGCTTGACTGGTCAGCTAATGCAGCTGCCTCCTCTTCCCTTCTGTAGTGGCAGAGCGGTGTACAAGGCTGCCTGCCTGGTTCTGCACCACTTCCCATGAGAACGGAAGTAGCGCAGGACTAGGTAGGCAGCCTTGTGCACCGCTTTGCCACTACAGAAGGGAAAAGGAGGCAGATGCATCAGCCGACCAGTCAGGCAGCCTTGTGCACCGCTCTGCTGCTAGAGAGGCAGCCGTATCCAGTGAGGGAGGGCGCCAAAATTAAAATAAGGTAACTGGGGGGCAGGGGGGGGTGTTTGGGTATTCACTCCATAAGACGCACCCTTATTTCCACCAATTTTTTTGGGGGGGCAAAAGTGCGTCTTATGGAGCGAAAAATACAGTACTATGGCACAAATACTGTATTATCAACTATGGGGTCCTTTTACTAAGGTGCGCTAATCAATTTAGCATGCGCTAAATCGATTACTGCATGCTAAATTGGTTAGCATGTGTTAAATTGGTTAGCACACCTTAGTGAAAGGACCCCTATATTCAGGGCAGGATTAATTCTTCGAGGGCCCCTAGGCACACAAGTACACTGGGTCTCCTTCCCCGTTCTGACACGCCCCAACGGAAACAGGAAGCTGCATCAGAGGGAAGCTTTGAGCAAACAGCACCGCTTGAAAAATTACAGTTGGTGTTGCCTTTCTTATCCACGTTCCTTGCTCATCTTACTTTCCGTCGATGGGGGAGTGGGGTCCGTTGCCTATCGGGGGGGGGTGCCGCGTTGCCAATTGATGCTGCAGGGGGGGCCATCACCGTATGAAAAAATAAAAATACTCTCTTTCATTGGGCCCCACTGACCATTTTGGGCCCTAGGCACGTGCCTACCGGGCCTATTCATTAATCCTGCCCTGCCTATGTTAGTTCTGTAACGCAGATGCTGTATTATCAACTACGCTATGTTTGTCATGATTGTATTATAAATTGTGTCATGTCTGTCATGTCCTCATCTATATTGTGAATGTACTCCTGTAACCTGTTCTGGACTCCTTTGGGAGGATGGGCTAAATCAGGGCTGTCCAACCTGCGGCCCCGTGAAGTATTTTGTGCGGCCCCGGTCAAGGGCGAGGCAGTGTTTTCCTCTGCTGCCCCCGGGTGTTTAGTGTCTTGACGGCTCCCTCCTCTGTCTTGCTGCAGCGTTTGTGTGTTTGTGCGGCCCCAGAAACATTTTTTTTCAGCCAGTGTGGCCCAGGGAAGCCAAAAGGTTGGACACCCCTGGGCTAAATAAATAAATAAATGAATAAATAAATAAATAAAATTTAGGCCAAGCAAACCCTGGCATAAATAGGGTGCACCAAAATTAGGATGCCTAGTGAGGCCTAAGTTTGCTTAGGTGGCACTAAGTGAAGTATGATTCTATAAAATGCATGTAACATTTATAGAATCACACTTAGCGCTGCCCTAGTTGGCACCTCATTTTTAGGTGCCATATATGGAATCAGGCTCTTAGACCCAGATTGTGTATATGACACTCAGTCTAGCTGATAGGTGTCCTATATAGAATCGTGCCTAAAGCCACCTAAAATAAACCCTTAGGCGCCTTAGCCAATCAGGCTTTAGGCCCTCCCTGGTGCATCCCACAATGCACCAGAAAGGGGCAGGCCTGCCTCGTTTCAATGGAGGTGGGCCTGCCAGCTGGATGGTAGGAAGACCTGTCCGTCCGGCCAACATTTAAGGTTAGGGGGGGTCTGGGGAGGGGGGTTGTTGGTTTCGGATTTTTCATTGGGGGGTTCCAGGGAGGGTGGGGGTTCTGGCAGGAGGGATTGGGCACTCTCCTGCCTGCGATCTTCAGGAGGGGGTGGGCTTGTTCCGGCAGGAGGGATTGGGCATCCCTCCTGCCGGGTTCATTTGGAAGGGTGGGGGGACTGGCGGCCGCAGCTGTGGCTGCTATATTTATCACAGCAGGGAGATCCCTTGCTGTGATAAATGTAGCAGCCACATCTACTTACAATGTAGGCCAGTATTTTGCTGGCCTACGTTGTACGTGTCTCCTGCTGGCCTAGGGAGACACGTATGGCTGCCTAGGTTCAACTAAGGCTACGCCTAGCCATAGGCGAGCTTAGGTGAGCTTGTGGGCATCCTTAAGCTCCCAGAGGCGCCTCCAAAATAGGCGGCCTGCCTGAGGAGGTTTTTTTTTAAAAAAACAAAAAAACGTGTGAACCAATTGGCTGGTTAGACAGCTGTAGGATGCCTACAATCGGGACACAGTTTACAGAATCTGTGTCTTACTGCCTAGAAAATAGGTATTGGTAAGTACTCATGCATCAAAGGCCACACTCTGATGGTGAAATTACAGTAAGGATCCACACTCTATCGGCAAACTTCTCAATTCCAGCGTAGTATCATAAACTCTCTTGGCATATACCACCAGATCATTCAAACTTCACTTATATATTTTATACCTCTACTAAGACCTCAGTGACACTGCTCGAGACTCAAACAACTTTCATCGTCCACAAGCTTTATGTGTCAGTTCATCATTGGTCTTAACAATAACTTATTTCTCAATTGTTTTATCTCTTACTCTCTTAATTTACTTCTTCCTTTCTTAAATATCTTTTAAAATTTCATAAATAAAAACAGGGAACTTTCTGTTCATTTCCATTGGTCGGGTATACTTTATCTGGCATGTTTTGCAACTTATACAAAAAAAGCCATAATTATTAAATCCATCTATATAATCATAGCTCTCTCCAATCAGGAGAAAGAAGGATTGGAGGACCCAATCATCGACACAGACCTGTGACCCAGGAAGAAGCTGAGGAGAGGAAAATCTGCTATCGTGGTGGGAGACTCAATCCTGAGAGAGGTGGACAGTCACATAGCAGGAGGCAGAGCGGATCGCCTAGTGACATGTCTCCCAGGGGCAAGGACAAAGGACATCTTCGACAGAATCGAGAGAATTATGGAAAGAGCTAAAACATCAGTGATAATCCACGTCGGAACCAATGACGTTAGCAGAAGAAATTTCAACATGACTACACTGACCGAGCAATTTAAGATCCTGGGGAGGAAGCTGAAGCTGAGGACAGGGAAGATAGCCTTTTCAGAGATCCTGCCAGTACCAAGGGCAGATGCGAGGAGGCAGACCGAGCTGCAAGCAACAAATGGATGGCTGAGGCGATGGTGTGATGAGGAGGGTTTCCTCTTTGTACAGAACTGGTCAACCTTCCTGGGGAAAAACAAGCTCTACAGGAGAGACGGACTGCATTTGAGCACGGCTGGAACGAGGATGCTGGCACGAAACTTCCAGACCTGCATAGACATGACTTTAAACTGATAACAAGGGGAAAGCCGACAGTCGATCTGACCTCGACACATCTGACCACAGTATCGAACAAGGATACTGAAACAGGAAAGGGCGATAGTGGACTAGAGACAAAATGGACACTTTATGGACATAAACCCAAAGATGCAGTACAGGGACCCGAGAGGAAATCAGAACAAAAGAGCAAGACAAGGAGGAAACAGCCGGAACCAGAGGGCTATCAAAGAACAAAGAAGTGGGCAGAGGACAGGATAAACACACCACAGGAGGCAGACCGTGAGGAGGCAGCCCGTGAGGAGACCAGCAAGGGCATCAAATCAAGAGTAGATCCAAAAGAAAAGGTAACAAACTGGGACTTAAATTGCCTATATACAAATGCTAGGAGCCTAAGGACTAAAATGGGGGAGCTAGAAGTTATAGCCAGAAATAAGGACCTAGACATAATAGGAATCACAGAGACATGGTGGTCAGAGGACAACAAATGGGATGTGGCCCTGCCAGGGTACAAACTCTACAGGAGGGACAGGGCACACAAGAAGGGGGGAGGAATAGCACTGTATATAAAGGACTCCATTCCTTCATCCAAAACAGAAACAACAATAAGGGCAGACAGTCTGGAGTCACTATGGGTTAAGCTGACAGGAGGGGAAGGAGCTGACATCATATTGGGACTGTACTATCACCCACCAGGACAGCCAGAAGCAAGCGACCTTGACCTGGAGGCTGAACTGAGGCAGGTGTGCAAAAGTGGAAGGGTGGTGGTTATGGGGGATTTCAACTATCCGGGAATAGACTGGGACATTGGGCTCTCAAATTGCACGAGAGAAACTAAATTCCTAGAGGCAATAAGGGACTGTTTCATGGAGCAGCTGGTCACGGAACCAACGCGAGGGGATGCCACTCTAGACCTAATCCTCAACGGGCTAGAGGGACCCGCAAAGGAAGTGGTGGTAATAGCACCATTAGGGAACAGCGATCACAACATGATCCAGTACAAATTAAACATGGGAACATCAAAGTTGAAAAGAACCACAACGACAGCACTCAACTTCAGAAAAGGAAACTACAAGGACATGAGGAAAATGGTAGGAAAAAAGCTCAGCAACAGCTCAGGAAAGATGAAGACCGTAAAAGTAGCCTGGACACTGCTTAAAGGCACAGTGCTCGAGGCACAAGACCTGTGCGTCCCAAGATTTAGGAAAGGGTGCAAAAAAAATCGAACTAGAAACCCAGCATGGATAACAACTGCAGTTAAAAAGGCGATAAGTGACAAGAAATCATCCTTCAGGAAATGGAAAAAGGAACCAACAAAGGAAAACCAGGAAGAGCACAAAAGACACCAGAAAGAATGCCATCGAGAGGTCAAGAAAGCAAAGAGAGAATATGAGGAAAGACTGGCGGGAGAAGCAAGAAACTTCAAACCCTTCTTCAGGTATGTAAAAGGGAAACAACCAGCCAGAGAGGAAGTGGGACCACTGGACGACGGAGACAGGAAAGGAGCGATAAAGGAGGAAAGAGAGATAGCTGACAGGTTGAACAAATTCTTCTCATCAGTCTTCACCAGAGAGGACACATCCAATATCCCAGAACCCGAGGTGATTATAAACGGAGAACACGACGAAAGGCTGGTACAACTAGAGGTAAGCAAAGAGGATGTCCTCAGACAGATAGACAGACTGAAGAGCGACAAATCACCGGGCCCGGACGGCATCCACCCAAGGGTACTAAAAGAACTGAGAAACGAAATAGCAGAGACACTTCGCCAAATATGTTACCTCTCCCTATAAACTGGGGAGATCCCAGAGGACTGGAAAATAGCAAATGTCACGCCCATCTTTAAGAAGGGATCAAGGGGTGACCCGGGAAACTACAGGCCTGTGAGCTTGACCTCGGTTCCGGGAAAGATGATAGAAGCAATGGTAAAGGACACAATCTGCGAACACATAGAAAACAATGGACAACTGAAGGCGAGCCAGCATGGCTTCTGCCAGGGAAGGTCATGCCTCACGAACTTGCTGTACTTCTTTGAGGGAATAAACAGCCAGATGGATAAGGGGGAATCCATAGACATCATTTACCTTGACTTCCAAAAAGCCTTCGACAAGGTACCTCTCGAACGGCTACTTAAAAAGCTGTGGAACCACGGGGTGCAAGGGGATATCTACCGATGGATCAAACACTGGTTGGCAGGCAGGAAACAGAGGGTTGGAATAAAGGGCCAATACTCAGACTGGCAATGGGCCACGAGCGGAGTTCCACAGGGGTCGGTGCTGGGACCTCTACTGTTCAATATATTTATTAACGATCTGGAGACGGGGACAAAATGTGAGGTTATCAAATTTGCTGATGACACCAAACTCTGCAGCAGGGTTAGAAACACGGAAGACTGTGAAGACCTGCAAAGGGACCTAACGAGACTGGAAGACTGGGCAAAAAAGTGGCAAATGAGTTTTAACGTAGAGAAATGCAAGGTCATGCATGTAGGAAAAAAGAACCCGATGTTCAGCTACAAAATGGGGGGAACACTACTAGGGGTGAGTAACCTTGAGAGGGACCTGGGGGTGATGGTCGACACATCACTGAAACCATCGGCGCAGTGTGCGACAGCCTCAAAGAAAGCAAACAGAATGCTGGGCATCATCAAAAAAGGTATCACAACCAGGACGAAAGAAGTCATCATGCCGCTGTATCGCGCAATGGTGCGCCCGCACCTGGAGTACTGTGTTCAATACTGGTCGCCGTACCTCAAGAAGGACATGGCGGTACTAGAGGGAGTGCAGAGGAGGGCGACTAAACTGATTAAAGGTATGGAAAATTTTTCATACGCTGACAGGTTAAAAATGCTGGGGCTGTTCTCCCTGGAGAAAAGGAGACTTAGAGGGGACATGATAGAAACCTTCAAAATCCTAAAGGGCATAGAGAAAGTGAATAAGGACAGATTCTTCAAACTGAGGGGAGCCACAAACACTAGGGGTCACTCAGAGAAATTGAAGGGGGACAGGTTTAGAACAAATGCTAGGAAGTTCTTTTTTACCCAGAGGGTGGTGGACACATGGAACACGCTTCCGGAGGATGTGATAGGCCAGAAATCTGTTCAGGGGTTCAAGGAGGGTTTGGATAGGTTCCTGGAGGAAAAGGGGATAGAGGGGTACAGATAGAACTTGAGGTAGGTTATAGAAGTGGTCAGAAACCACTTCACAGGTCGCGGACCTGATGGGTCGCCGCGGGATCGGACCGCTGGGTGAGATGGACCTCTGGTCTGACCCAGTGGAGGCAACTTCTTATGTTCTTATTACAATACTTCTCTTTCTTGCAACGATGCCATTCACAATCCTCTTTTCTCTGAGTTAAAATGATGCCTGTGCGGTTAAACTATCCTATCAGCTGATTTCTCCTCCCCCTTCGAAGAAACACAGCTCTAGAGCAGATATGCCATTCTAATTCGACATTTAACCCACTAGGTGAACCTTATACTTTTACCACTGGGTGAGACATCTGCCTCCTCTCCGGCCTTGTTATAGACATAATTCAATTTTTTCTCTTTATTTGACCAAAGTGTTTGCTTCTCTATCTTAGGCACCATCACTTTTGGCACTACTCAAAACCCCATAGTAGGCTAACTAGTTCCATTCTTTGCTTGGTAAATTGCAGTCTACAGTACTGTCAGGACATTTTCCTAAAAGCTAGAAGTAGGCCATTATATATACATCCCTTAATTAAAAAAAAAATAATAATAATAAATCTTTTGATCCTGTCAACTATTGGCCTGATATCATCCTTCCTTTTATTTGAAGATTACAGAAAACGTTGCACTATTGTATTTGCAATCTTTCCTGGCAGAAATTAGCTCACTCTACCTGGCTCTCAACAATTTCACAGCACAGAGACCACTACAGTTGTCACTTCTAAATGAAGTCAGGAGTCAGCTAGATGCTTGGAAATATGCCATTTACTCTCCCTTGTAATTTATCTGTGGTGTTCAACCTTCCTGTCCAAGCTAACCGTCTACCCCTTCACCTACTTCTTTGTTATATCCCTTCCTTCACAGAGATGATTGCATTATGTATGGTCAAACAGAATAGGAGAGAGAAAGGATGTTTTCTTGACCCTGTACTCTGCAATGGATCCATAAATGAATAAAACAAATGATTTAAGGGTCGTGCATCTATTCAGTGAATTTAGAATTGAATACAAAAATGATATCAGTTGTCATGTTTTCACCATTCATATTAAAATAAATACACACCCCTCCATTGCACCAGATGTCACTGTTATGGAAAGACAGACAAAATCCCTCGGGGGCTATGGATTAGAGAATGACACGGTGACAAAATTCATCACCGTTCCTGTCCCCGCGGATAACCGCGGGAAATAATCCCATGTCATTTTCTAGTGTCTATTTCAACCTCAGTCCTTCTACATCAGCATTCTTCAAAGCAAAGCTTGCGGGTCAGTGGTTGTGGCCATTTATACTCTGATTCTTATGTGAGCCAAGGATAATGAAGCCATTGTGACATCACTGATGTGATTGGCTCTTAGGCACTGGTGGAATGAGGCATTATGACATCACAATATCTGCTCTGGTTACCAGAGACTGTCATTCTGTAGTGTCTGTTTCAACCTCAGTCCTTCTACACCAGCATTCTTCAAAGCAAAGCTTGCGGGTCAGTGGTTGTGGCCATTCATACTCTGATTCTTCCCTCTTTCCTTAAAGAATCACATGAAGATGGTTTCCCGCGGGGACGGGAACATTGATGAATTTTGTCACCGTGTCATTCTCTACTATGGATGTCACTGGTACCATTTTGAACCTGATGCTAAAAGAGGCAGGGACAACTGGAGATTACACCTTCTCTGACCCTGATATAGTCCCCAGGTTTTACAAAGCAGACTGGAGAAAGGGGGAGATGGGAGAAGAGTGGGGTATTCAGAGGGACCAGAGTTGGGGAGGCATTTTGAGGGGATCAGAGTAGGGGGGGGCCTTGAATAAACTAGCATGCATGAGGAGTTCTCGCGTTGCTGAAAGCATGCAGCCAACTTCTGTACTGTAGCAGGGCAAGGAGCAGGGAAGCAGCTTGTCAACAAATTTCTTTGGATGACGGGGCTTTGGCATCCCCGCCGGCCATTTAATGTGAGGTGCACATTTGGAGGGGGGTGCTGAGCCCAAAGTGTAGGGGGGCCTAGACCCCCCTGTGGCAGTGACACTAATTTGCTATTTACATAAGCAGGGAAAATATGTTTGCTGTAAGGATAACAAAGTCTTTGTATCTCTCTATCTATTCAACTATGATTTAAGAAGTAAAGGCAAAAGGAAAAAAACTGACCAGTTTCTTCATTTTAGAAAATGCTGATACCCTCGGTAGTGATATAACGATGCACTGATTCATCTGTACGTAACAACTTTCCAGAAAACCCTTTCCTCAGTGACTCTTGTTTCTAGGAATCATGCTTTCAAGCAGGACTGTGCCTCTGTCATCTTTTCTCCTTCAGATGACTAAGCACAGAGCACTAAGTCTTGACATGCCGTAAAGAGATATATTAGCCGAAATGTAAGTAAGTAATGTGTTGAGACTAGCATGATGGAATAGTGAGAGAAGCATATAGCATCAGTTTTTCTATTTATATGCCACTTTCTTCAACAAACTAGATAGGCCATATGGTCTTTATCTGCCTTCATTTTTCTCTGTTTTTATAACAGTATACAATTTCACAATGCACCTTAACAAACAGACTAAAACAACATGAAGGAGAATGAGGTTCTGTTTGATACAGAGTAGCATAATTCTTGATGGATCTATCAAGCTGAAAATCATGTCGTGATTTTACTTTTAAAATCCCATCTGCAATCCTGTGTTCAGAAGATTTCTTAACTATGAGAGAGATATTATAAATATGTAGCATCCGGTGTTCAGCTCATGGCAGTCTTTGCTTTTTAAGCCACTTACAGCCGTGGGCTGAATTAAGCCTGGATATTTAATTCTGGGCTCTACCCAGGGTCTGGCATTGGTGACATGGAAATTAACTGCTCCAGACACTATTTAGACCTGTGGTCAGTTTGCTTGGGACAAATGGTTAGGACAGGGTTGTTGTTTTTTTTTTTTTTTTTCCCATCCTTAGAGAAGAGTGTGGCACAGTGGTTAGAGGTACAACCTCAGCACCCTGACATTGTGGGTTCAAATCCCATGCTGTTCCTTGTGACTTAATTCTCCACTGTCCCAGGTCCATTAGATCAGTGGTTCCCAACCCTATCCTGGAGGACCACCAGGTCAATCGAGTTTTCAGGCTAGCCCTAATGAATATGCATGAGAGAGATTTGCATAGAATGGAAGTGACAGGCATGCAAATCTGCTCCATGCATATTTATTAGGGTTAGCTTGAAAACCCAATTGGCCTGGTGGTCCTCCAGGACAAGATTGGGAACCACTGCATTAGATACATTGTGAGCTCACTGGGACAGATAGGGAAAATGCTTAAGTACCTGTGTGCAAACCACTTTGAATGTGCTTGTGTAACTACAAAAAGATGGTGTACACGTCAGTGGAGTAGTAAAAGGGGGTGGGCGGGGGCGGGGCACCCCTAGTGCCATGTTGGTGGGGGTGCCAGCACCCCTCCTCCTCTCTGCCCTGCCTCTTCCCTTCCCCGTACCTCCAGTTGTTCACCTTTCACGAGCAACAGCTTTAACATGCTCTTCGTGACCCCGTCGTTTCTCCCGCTGATGTCACTTCCTGGGCATGGCACCCGGAAGTGACATCAACAGAAGAGACAATGGGGGTCGTGATGAGCAGGTTGAAGTTCTTGATGGCATACAGCGGTAAACAACTAGAGATAAGTGGGAAGGGAAGGGGGTGTGCGTGCGGTAGGTGGGATGGGGGCATAGATGAGGGTGGGGGAGGGGTGCCTCTCATCTTTGCTACGCCACTGATGCAAGTCCCTATCCCTATCTTCATGCACTTACAAAACTAGTTAGCTGATTGAATATCACTGCTAACCAGTTAAATGAGGAATCTACTGAAGCTCCACCTATGTACTGCCCCAGAACTAACCAGTGCCCTAATGGTCAGAGCCTGGCTAAGTGCCACAGAATATGTGTGGCCGACTGACTACCCAATGCTGAATATTGACCCTGTAGTGTGTATCAATGACCTTTCATCCAAGGTCATTTTATGTAATGAGACGCTGTACTAAAACAGCATGACTTGTGGTAAAATAACTCATCATAATGGTAGCTCATGCTGATAACGTCCCCCTTAATTGCTCAGTTATAGAATAGCACTTAAGTGCTGTCCAGCTGATGTCCTTGTTTAAGCCCCTAAGGAGTTCTGTCCTCAAGTGAAAAATCCATCTATGCTCTATTCGCAGTAAATGACAGTTATAATCACCACCGTAGGTGCTGTTTTTTGGTACTTGCAAGAACTAAAACACACAAATCTTCAAATTTGTGTTCAAATTGCATGCAGTGTTCTACCAGAGGCACATCTGTCACCTCTCCCCTGAGACAGCTCCGATATTCTACCAGCCTAACAGAAAGCTTTAACAATATACAGTTTTTCTTTTAACACGGGTACTAACTCACAAAAACTATTCCACTTTTCTGACAGAATGTAAGTGGTATCAGTTTAATTTCTTTATGCGGTGGGAAGAATCAAGTAGTCCCACTAAAGGATTTCTCACAAAATAGTGTCTGCAGGGAAAATGTTCCCTAGAACAGTCGCATTCAGAGCCAAATTCTGATGGGAAAAAAATAGGACACACACTGGGGACAAGTCTATGAAAGGCACCAAGATGTAGTGTGCTAAGTGCAAATTCTGTAACATTATATGGGCGCCCAGATTCCATTATACAATGCTAGCATAACTTGGCATCTATGTGCCAACCATCAGATGTTCCCTCTTATGCTATGTCACTAGCAGGCGTAAATGTGCCTGCTTAAATGTGGCTCTTTGGCACAGTATTCTTTAAGTTACATGTGCAATGGCGCCCTATAGAAAATTATGCCTCCGTAAAAGATAGGTGCTGAAAATGTAGGCCAGGGTATTCCAGGCCTACATTTCTGGTGCCTATCTTTGTCTTGAATTGCGCCTAATGCCAATTCCAGTATTAGCAATGCCCATAGTGGCGTTCAGCGACCTAAAGCACCTACATCAGATCAATTTCAACTTCAATCAATATCAGATCAACTGGTAGGTTCTGTGCTGTTTTTTGACATTTTAAATGGCGTTTGTTAATTAACTTAGGCACCGGTAGCGCGACCAAAGTTGTGCTCGCAAAATTGGTGCGCACTGCAGATCTGCGCACACAACTTGTGTTTAACAAGCTAATCAGCACCAATAAGTGGCAATTAACAAGTCACAATTGGCAATAATTATTATTATTATTTATATACCGCCTTTCAGTGAGGTTGTCTAAGTGATTTACATTTGTGTACTCAAGCATTTTTCTCTCTCTGTCCCGGTAGGTTCACAATCTAACATACCTGGGGCAATGAAATATTTCTATTAATTTATTTAAGACAGAAGTCAGACTCTGCTTTTTAACATATTTATCAATGATATTTTTACTACTCATCATTAGATCTGTATTACTACACTGTTATTCAACTGTTGACGCTGTAATAATCCTTATTTTGCATCTTGTGCATACTCCTTTTGTTTCGTTTTTGAAAACTCAATAAAAATGTCATGAACTGAAAAAAAAAATGATCTAGAGATAGGAATTACTAGTGAGATAATTAAATTTTGCTGATGTCACAAAGTTGTTAAATCACAAGAGGATTGTGAAAAATTGCGAAAGGACCTTGTGAGACTGGGATACTAGGCATCAAAATGGCAAATGACCTTTAATGTGAGCAAGTGCAAAGTGATGCATGTGGGGAACTATAGCTATGTGATGCAAGGTTCCATATTAGGAGTCACTGCCCAGGAAAAGGATCTAGGTGGGGAAGGGGTAAAACGCGGACCTGACGGACCTCACGGATCTAAAACCGCATGTCCTTAAAAATCTGAGGTCCGCGGCTCTGACAGACCTCAATGACAATTTAGCTCTGACGGATCCATCTCAGCATAGGGAGGGAAAAGTATTAGGATCTGTCAGCTCTAAAATGTCATCGAGGTCTGTCAGAGCCGCGGACCTCAGATTTTTAAATTTACTGGGCCTGCAGGAAACCAGTTTAAAGGATTCATTTTAGTGCCGCTCCAGCACTAGTCTCTGGCTTTGACAGACCTCGATGACATTTTAGCGCTGACGGATCCTAATACTTTTCCCTCCTAAGCTGAGACGGATCCATCAGCGCTAAATTGTCATCGAGGTCTGTCAGAGCCAGAAACTAACTACAAGTGACACGGACCTCAGATTTTTAAGGACATGCGGGTTTAAATCCGCGAGGTCCGTCAGGTCCACATTTTACCCCTTCCCTTTTATGATTCACTCCTATTTTCTGGTAAATGCCAACTTCGTCTGTAGGAGCTGTTTGTCCCACAGGATTGGATTGTTCATCCCAAAACCTAGTCAAGAAATCCATCGATTTACTGTAGTTCCAATAAAAAGGTTGTCTCCTTCTTTATATATTTTTTTGCTTTCTTAACCTTTGTGTCCATGTGTCGAATGAAAGCACAGAGACTCTTAATGAGGTTGCAACAGATTGTTATAGCCAGGCATCATGCCATCATTTGGCTTGGGTGTCCTTGAAATGTAGCAATTAATGGCTGCCATTTTGAGAGTATTTGGATTTAAATTTTTTATTATCTTTATTTCCCCTATGTGTAAGATCTAGATTTAGTTGTACGCACACTGGGCCATATGGGGGGGGGGGGGAAAGAGGGGGCATTACCTTGTGAAGAAATTTACTGCACAAACAGCTGACTCTAAACCTCCCCAAAATTTTTGGGTTTTTTTTGCGGGGCCCTCCTGCCTACCCTTCTCCTGGTGGTGTTGCTTAAATCTTCGAGTAGCCATCGTGCAGCATTAAACTGCAGGTCTGCCCCGGAACCCTTCATTCTACATCCAGGGGCAGGCCTGCTCATGGACGCTGCGCAGCGGCTGCTGAAGATTTAACTAAAATGCCAGGAGGAGGTGGGTGGGGGACATGGAAGTTGGATCCCCCAAACAAAGCAGCATGCCGCTGCATGTGGATGAACCTTCGGTCTGTCCCAACATGGCAGTTCTTATGTTCTTATTTCTCCCCTTCACCTTTGAGTTTCACAGTGCCACTTTAGGACTTCTTCTTATCACTAATATATCTAAAAAATGACTTGTCCTTCCGCTTTACCATGTTGGCTATTTTTTTTCTTCCATTTGCATCTTTGCTTTCCTGACTACACTCTTAATTTTTCCAGATAGTTTTGTCTGTCTTCCTCTTTCTGCAATCTTTTGTAGTTTTTGAAAGCTAACCTTTTTTTTTCCTTACTTTCTCAGCTACTATTTTTGAGAATCTTCTGCCCACTCAGTCTTGGAGAGAGAGCTCCTTTTCACCTCCCCCTCCCCCATATTTCAAAAACTTAGACTTAACTTCCAGAGCTAGATCCTCTCTGCAGTACTCTAGATTCCATGGCACCTCCCCCTTTGTTCCCTAGTCCCTTTTTATTTGAGCTGCCTTCTCCCAAAGTCCCTCTGGGCTTTGCGGGTTTTACCCCCAATGGATTTTGTATCTCCCTCCTATATTTTAACAGTTTCTCAGCAACTTATAAAGTTTAAAATGATTTTGCTTCTCTTTCCAAACAAAAATCACTAACTGAAAAACATTCAGCTCTGAGGTCTTTATCACTGTGCCCCCAGGGCTGAGACAGCCACCTCCATTCCTGTGTTCAGTACACAAAGGCCTAACCATGCTGTCACAAAACACACACAAAAATTATTAATACCATGTGCAAAGTCCACAAGTTTGCAAGCAAAAGAAAGTCCCATAAGGTTTTGGTACCAGGAGTGGGATCCCTAGGATAGTAGACTTGGGGGTGGGTCAGTAGAGTGGGCAGACCTGATGGGCTAGGGCCGTTATCTGCCGTCATCTTCTATGTTTCTATCTCAATTTCCATGATGTCTTCTGTGGCCTCCCTTCTCTGCTTCAGTCCTCCATTTCTGGCCCTTTTGTAAAATACCAGCTTATACATTTTGGCTGCTAATGCTTATAATGTGCCAGGACTGGGTAATTTAAAGCATGAACAGCGTTTCTAAAACGATCTCCTTTGTCACTGCATTGAGAATTGGAGATTATACTGCTTGCCAAGTTGCTATCATATTACAAAGGCTGGTTGTTTTTCATATTTTATAAAGGCAAGATATGCACATTTATAAAGTTACCTCACTGGAAAATCCGTATAGACATTCATATTTGCTCTGAGGACGGCATAAACGGCCAACCTTAGCTTGTATACATACATACCTATTTAATAACATATTTGCATATTTCAAATCTTCACCCAAATTCTGTTCAACCTTTGCCCCTGTAGAAATTAATGTATCTATTTTTGCATGTAAAATACTTTCTTATACCCACTACAGGTTTAAAAATTACTCTTCAAATGTTCTGTTCTGTATAATCTAAATAGTCTTACACAAAGTTGAAAAATATGCATTCTTTTTGGCACAAATATGACATTTATAAAGCATGTAAAAAATTCTTCCAAAATGTGCAGTATCGAGGAAAACTATTGGATAAGGGCTTTCATTTATTGGAAGGGATAGTTAACAAAAAAATGTTTTCTGTTCAGCAAGGATAATTTCATCAAATCAAAATATCCAAAGAAGACAGCACAGGAAATAAAGCAGTGAGGGAAGTTTATCTATTTTAATTTCCTGTTTGTTAAAGGATACCAATTTCCAGTGGGGTTTTTGTTTTTTTTTTTTCTTTTTCTTTTTGGCTAATAGAAGCAGATGCAAGAAAGGAAAGATTTTGCAAGAACAAACTCTGGTCATTAGAACAAGCTCTAAATAAAACTGAAGCCTACTATTTTTTTTTCCTGTACTATTTTCATGCGAATAAATGAATAATTTCCTCTGTTCAAATTTGTCCAATGAGAATGCTCTGGTCTGTGGGTCAGAATAGATCTGGATATGGAAAAGTTAATGAGAAAATGGAACATTTGATTTTATTAGTACCTCTAAAAAAAAAAAAATAATGGCTACGAAGGGGTGCTGAAAAGTTCTCAGCCCAACCAACCAACTTCTTAAATTCTGAGTGTTATTTTGCACCGGAATCGCACCCCGGAAGCGCCTACCAGCACCTAACACCACTGTAGGCATGGCAAATGCTGAAAGTGGCATTAGGCGATGGTAGTCCTGCAAGCTCAGCTGATCAGGGCTAAATTCCCCTGCCACGATCAGTCTATGGACGCGCTAAGGTTTAGCATGTACTAATATTTAACGTGTGCTAAAACAGCTAATGCCCCTTAGTAAAAGGACCCCTTTATTCGATATGTTAATTATTGCTGATGATCCATCTGTTGTGATCGTGTCTGAAGTCTGTACACACCTTGTGTTTGGTCTTGAAAATCCACCCTGCTCGTAACTCCTTGTCTGGTGTGGCTTCACTGCCGTCTCCCTAAAATAATTCTGTTGTCCCCTTATCTGGCATGTTGAGCCTTCATCTGCATTAGATGCTGTATTGGTAGATTGTTGGTCATCCTCAAACAGTTTCTTGTTGGTATTCGCACTCTTTTTAAACATCCAGGTATATACATGATTTTCAGAATAATCTTTCCCATTCCTTTTTAGTTTTTTGATCTTCATCTGTTTAACTGATTCTTTGAATGTGTCCTTGAGGACTGGGTTGAATACCACTTCTCTAGAGGAGAGGAGGGACAGGGGAGATATGATATAGATATTTAACTACTTGAAAGGTATTAATATAGAACCAAATCTTTTCCAGAGAAGGGAAAAAATGGTCAAACTAGAGGGCATAACTTGAGGTTGCAGTGAGGAAGACTTGCAAGTAATGTTAGGAAATTATTTTTCTTGGAGAGGGTGGTGGATCCCTGGAATGAAGGAGGTGGTGGAGAGGAAAACAGTGATGGAATTCAAAAAGGCATGGGATAAACACAGAGGATATTGTGACCAGTCAAACACGATGCCTGCCAACGTCCCTGTTAAGGCAGAGAGGAAAGTAACCCTGAAGGGAAATTACAAGGTCTGTCCTGATCAGGAGGAGCCCAAAATCTCTAAGAAGTCACTAGGCAGTCAACATCCAGGTCACCACCGGGGGAGCCCAAGAGCCGTGCTGTTGCCTGCTGACTCAGCTAGACCAGGGCGTCGCCCTGTTCTAGAAAAGCCAGCAGTTTGGGAGAAGCAGACAGGCAAGCTAGGGAGAAGGATCAGATTCCTCTCCCAGGATGACCCCCCTGGTCCAGGCAGTGGTGATACCAGTACACCTATGGAGATAATTGAGGCTGGAGACACCTAGGATCTGCAGGACATTGAGCAAGAAACTCTGATGGATTTTGAAGGGAGCTTGCATGAGGAGTTCTTTGAGGATCCTGAACCTATGCAGGTTGGACTTACTGCCAGGTGCTAATGATCTTGTTTTTTTTTCTGCACTGTGGGTTTTTGTTTGGATTGTCTGTTTTGTTTTTTTTTGAACCCTGCAGTTTTTGTGTTGGAATATGTGAAGCTAAGAGTGTTTATTTTGGGGGTGAGGTTTGCTAACACCCTGGGAGGGAATTTTGATAGCTGTTTGAAAAGCTGTTTCTGAAAGGCAAACCTGGGACACTCTTTATTTCCCAGCAGTGCTCCAAAGGCTGCTGGAGGCTTCTGTTTTGGGAACTGGGAACTGTGCACATAACAGAGCAGATAACTTGATTGCTGGTATTATAACCTGCTTGGGAGCAGGCTGAGAGCTCCCAAACCTAATAAGCTCTGAGGAGAGCAAAAGCTCAGGAATATTAATATTCTTTATGGGAAAGAAAGAAACCTGAGCTACTAGGTTGTTTTGGTATTTTATTTTTGCCTTTTGATTCTTGTTGCAAAGATTATTATCCACTTTTGTGCCATTCTTGATTTCATTTTGGGAGTAAAACTTATATTATTATACAACTGTGGTTGTGTTTTTGCCATGTTCCTCTGAATACTCCAATCCTGCAGGGTGACTCCAGTCCAGGTCACACGTCGGTGTAATTTTTATGTTCAACCACTAGTAGTGCTGTGGAGTCCCGATCCCAGGCAGCAGAGTGGTTACAATATCTAATTAGAAAACAAATGGTATAAATGAAAGAACTAAGGCCGGTATTGGACAGACTTGTACGGTTTGTGTCTCATATATAAGGATTCGGTGTAAGATGGGCTGGGGAGGGCATTAATGGGAACTCTACTAACTTGGAACATGAGGATGTTACTGGCTAGACTTTACAGTAGATATCTTCAGACAACATGATGGTTGGATAGACTGCAGTGAGCTTAGATAGCAACTTCAGCAGTTGGAACCTAGGACAATACAAGGTGGATTTTAGTCTGTGACCCAGAAATATCAAAGAAGAGACAAGTTAATTTAATCATGTATTTTTAATGAGAATAACTAATGGGCAGACTAGAAGGACTGTTCAGTAATATGCAATTTTCATATGGGCACTATATTATTTATCACTTTTTGCACTATTATTAATGATGGTTAGGGCCCGGGGATATAACACAAGCTACCCTTTTTGTTTTTTTCAGTGACAACTTTAGATAGCGGTTTATTGATTGTTCCCCAGTTGTAAGTTGTGATTACTGAGAGCCCTCCATCTAATATCAAATTATTTTATAGTTAAAGTGTTTTTTTTTCTTTTATATCTCGCTGCAATCGATGCACACACTGTAAGGAGAGATCTTTTTGTTTGCTTATTTTCATTTTTCCTTTTGGGTTTCTATTTTGTAAAATTCAGTGCTGTTGAAGGCACATACAGGTGCTCATTCTGTTTGTTAATCTGTGGAGCTACTGTAAATATCTTTTCATCTGTAAACCAGATGAAGATGGCGCTGTGCTCAGGGTACTTGGTCAAAAACTGCTTGCACGGCCTGGTGGAATACACTTTGACCCTCTTTTAATAATAATAACAGTTTATATACTGCAGGACCGTGAAGTTCTATGCGGTTTACAATGATTAAAAGATGCTACAAATTGAGTGGAATTAACAAAATTCAGAGTTAGTGATTAACAGTTCTAAAGATTATTTGTTGAGGACTCAGTGTATAGGTCAGTTACATAAGTACTTCAGGAATAGATGTGTTCTTAGGCGTTTCCTGAATTCCCCATAAGTAGTAGGCACGAGCAGTTGTTCCAGATCATTACTCCTTAACGCTGCTTGGTGTGAGAAAAGATGTTGGTGATAACTTTTAAATTTACAACCTCTAATCGGCGGAGAAACAAAGTTCGGATGTGAGCTTCTCTTATGTCTGTTGGTTGTGAAAGAGAAAAGGTCTGTTATATATTTAGGGGCTAAACCGTATAGTACCTTAAAGCAAAAACAACCAAACTTTTACAAAGGCGCGCCAAGTGTTTTAGTGCAGATTTAGCGCACGCTAAATCAATGTGTGCGCTAACCGCTAACGCGTCTATAGGATATCATGCACGCGTTTAGCGCATGTTAGCGTGTGCTAAAAAGCTTAGCGCACCTTTGTAAAAGAGGGGGTTTTGTTTGATTGGTAAATATGAAAAAATATTAGCCGAAACAACTGTTGTCCTTTCTAAATATACTTGTGTTTGGGCGCCTTTAGCTAGATACTGTGATACCTAAACTCATTTGCAACTACTTAGGACAGTTAAATGTGAATTCATCATACATGCCATGGTCATACTATTGTCTTTACCTCATGCCCATGTATACAGTATATACTTGCAAAAGCTTCCTTCTTATCAGTTTTGTAAACTGTGATATGTACACATCAAAGTTTATATTATTTCCTTGTTATTGCCTTTTTCAAAACTTAATAAAAAAACTTTTGGAATAAAAAAAACAAACAAACCTGCTTGCACTGTTTCAGAATGTGTCTTTGTCATGTAAAGTTAACTCTTCGGGACAACAGTTTTTAAGATACTTAAATTTCAGATCATCATGAATTATCCTAACCACAGTTGTCTGGCTTATTCTTGCTTCTCTTGCTATTTGTTCAGTGTGTTTGCAGCGTGTCCTCCTGGCTCAGTACAAGATCGCATACAACGTCAATGTACTCATGCGTGCGGTCATCCACTGCCTGGCTTACAATCCACAGTGCTCATTGTTTGGTTCTTCCATA
This sequence comes from Geotrypetes seraphini, assembly GCF_902459505.1. Lineage (NCBI taxonomy): Eukaryota > Metazoa > Chordata > Amphibia > Gymnophiona > Dermophiidae > Geotrypetes > Geotrypetes seraphini. The sequence goes on from NC_047095.1 coordinate 16,957,514, forward strand.
GAAGAGCGTCAAGGCCATTTTTGTTCCAACTCTTCTGTGGGAACGTTTTCAACAATTGTCGACTACTGTAACCTTTCAGCAGTACCATGTTTTTTTTTTCAGAATTCGGTCTTCTGCAGTGAAATCCATTTTGATACAGAGGCTGTTTACAAACTATCGTCTGCTTCTGTGTTTATCCCATAGCAACAATTTGTTTTCAGAAGGTAGTGTTGCGGTGCAGTGGAAAATATTTATAACATTTTGCATCAACTTCATTCAGGACACGCCACACTAAGGCTCTCTTTTACAAAGGTGCGCTAAGCATTTTAGTACGGATTTAGCGCACGCTAAATCAATGCGTGCGCTAACCACCAACGCGTAAATAGGATAACATGTACGCGTTAGCGTTTAGCGTGCACTAAAAAGCTTAATGCACCTGTGTAAAAGAGGGGGTACATTTCATAAGAATCAGCTGAGTTCTGTGGACGATACGACAAAAAACATTTTTTGGGTGTTTTTATTTATTTCTTTTTTGTTCACAGTATATACCGTAAGGACATGAAGTTCTATGCGGTTTACAAAAGGTTAGAATATAATGTACAATTAGGAAGAAGTTAGATGCCCAAATATTTAGAAATAAAGCTATAAGGTCTGAACTATTGCCCTTGATTTTATCCCTTCAACCAATCACAGAAACCTTAGAAAGAACAATTGATTCCAGATACATTACTGTTGCAAAATCCAAAAAGTAGGTTGCTAGTGTCAACCTCTGATCTGTTTCTCTAATGTCATTTACAAATCATACCTTCTTTCCTCTCAGTCAATGCATACTTTCATAATAATTTTAAAAAAACACATTTAAATATCAATATTAAGTATTTAAATATAACAAGTGCTTTTCTCTGATTCATTTAATTGATTTTGATTGCCAGAGATTGTTCAGACAACATAGAGAGATGCATAAAGTCAAATCTGAAATGCCACATTCTTCCAGTAATGTCAGTTACAATATCAACTGTGTTCTTTTAAGTGAAACAGTACTCCAGCTCTTTACTAAATACACGGTCTACTAGGAGAAGAGTGCACTCTCCATGAAACGTCCAGAGCTGTGATCAGTGGGGAAATTTCATTGTAGCAATAATCTTCTCCAAGAAGGCAAGACACAAGCCAGATAAAGCCAGTAAAAAGCTTCTATTACAAGGTTACGCCATAGGAAAGAGGTTTAGATGAGTTCATGTCTCTTACTTACCAGATCTGCTTTCTTTTTTATATATACATATATTATTATTAAATTGACTGAGATAGCAAACATTTCTGGAAGCTAATAATTGCTCTAGGAAAGCATGCCTGATTTGCTGCTGTTCCCTATTTTCTTTGATGTTTAGAAAATTGGTAATATTTTACATCTTTTATTTTACAAAGATTTATAAACCACCTCCTTTGCATATACCATTCATGGCGAATTGCAATAATATGCAGTCAGTCAATACAGAAATATCAATGACATGAGAAAATACATAGGCTCACTTTCATAACAAAAAAATGTTCAAACCCGACTGGAATACGGCTCTCGAGGACTGGAGTTCCCTACCCCTGCACTAGACATATTGAACTATAATATAATAGTTCTATGTGATTAATAATATCCTACCTTCAGTCAATTTTGCATTGAGCACCGTTTCTGTGCTAAAATGGTTGTGAAAACCTGAGAATCATATAGTAACTCAAATTGATCAAGGTAATCATTCAGCTGTTAGGTAAAACGTAGCCAGAGAGCCTGTCTCGACGGGCGAAAGGTAACACGGGGCTGGGAGCCCTAAGTGCCCATGGGTAGGCAAGTTAGGGGAATTGAAATAAGAAGGCAGAGCATAGGTGAAGCTGGATCGCGTTTGGATAGGAGCGCGATTGGTGGTTGCTAAGGGGCGTGGCTGGAGAAAAGTTTCAAAAGCCGGGACCTTGGAGGACTTCTTTTTCTGAGTCCTCCAGGGCGGCTTTTTTGGCGGTTGTTGAGAGCAGGTGCAGAGACTTTGTAGGCGGTTTTTGAGCTGTTTTCAGTAATTTTTTAGCAGCGATATGGAGCACAGCGGGTTGCGGAGTGCCAGCGCTGAGGGAGACGTCGCGGAGATTTCGCTGCTAGCTGGTGATTCATTTTCTGAGGAAGCGACGCAGCAGGTGGGTCGGGGCACTGGGGAGGAGAGAATTCGGCCCGCGCGCCGGTCTAAGACCGCCGCATTGTCAGCTATGGCCCTTGCAGGTCTCGGGGGGACTCGGGGGAGTGTTGGGTTAGCGGGTGTACCTGGGAACAAAGTGGGGCTTCAGGCTGTTGCGTCGAGTGGCCCGGGTGGGGCTGTTTCGGCCGGCCGCAGCTCGTCTGTGTCGTGCGTGGGCGGGGCTTCTGTAACTGCTTTTTTGCCTGGGGCTGCTAGTGCGGCCTCTGTGTCGTTGGAAATGAGCGGGAGGGTAGCAGAGGATGATGTTGCTGCTTCTTCGGCACCCGTAGGGATTGAAGGGGGTTTGGGATCGCTCCGAGACGGGGTGGCTGCTCCTATGCATCGGGGGATGGGTGTTTTGGATCCCTGTGGGTCTCCTCAAGTTTTTGGTGTGGGCAGGGGGATGGATTGTTTCAGCCAGGGGTCCGTTCCGGTTGGAGGTGCATCTACGGCTTGGGCAGGTGTTTTTCCTGGGAGTTGGGGTCCTGGTTGGGGTTCTCCGTCCTGGGGTCCAGGGTCATCAGTTAGTGGAGTGGGACCCTCGGTATCACAGTGGGGGGGGAGCTCTCTTGGCCCTATGGCTATGGGAATGATGCCCAGTTGTAGTTATGGTACTGGTTGGGGTGTCCCGTTGGGCATGGGTGGAAGTATTTTGCCTGGTCCTGCCTCCTTGTTTTCTTGGTCTCCACAGATGCCTGCATTTCTTCCTGGTGGTCGAGATTCTGGTGTTACAGATGTGGGAGCTGCGAGAGCGCCTGAGCGGCCAGGAGGTTCCGGTTCGGAGCGCAGTTCGGCGTTCGGTGGTGTAGTAGCTGCTGGCGGAGGCGCTGCGGGACCTTCTCATCTCTCGTCTTCCTTGCCAGGGGTTGCTGTTCGGGGCGTCTCGGCTTCTGGACCTGTTTCTTCTAGTGGGAATGCTGTCAGCAGCACATCTTCTGGTGGAGTCGTGGATCCTGGATCTTCTGCACAGGGTAATGTGGCGCCTGCTCAGGTTGCTCTTGTGGGTAAAGCACGCGGTAAAAAGGGTAAGCGTAGCCGGCGGCGGGGCGAGTCGTCTTCATCGTCGTCAGCGTCTTCCTCGTCGTCGTCGTCTGTTTCCTCGTCCTCGTCTAAAGGGCCTACAGGCAGGGTTGAGCTTTCGGCGGGAGGGGAGGTTGGGGGTTCTGCGGGAGGGGTGCGTGGGGTTCCTGCATTAGTGGCTTTGTCGGAGCTTTGGGAACGGGTGCCTCGTTCTTTGCGTCGTAAAATTCGGAGGCGGTCCTGCGTGGATATTTTTCGTTTGATGGAGGGCAGGGCTCACAGACGGGGTACTAAAAAATCCAAAAAAGATCGGAAGGAGGTTAAACCTTTCCCAATAGCGCGGTCAATCCTTAATTGGGTGCGGGCTTTCTTGAGGCTGGCCAGTGTTTGGGGGCGAGCTAACCCGCAGGATTACGGTTTATTGCTGTCTTATGCAGATTCTATTTTAGATTCGTATCAGAGGTTTGGCGGTTGGGCCTGGTTAAATTATGACGAGGCTTTTCGTGACAAAATGGAGGAGAACAGGTTTATGTCTTGGGGTACCCAGGATGTGAATTTGTGGCTTACTCACATGGCGTCTAAGTCTCTGTCCCATCAGGTTGGTAAGGCGGCACCCGGCACTGCAGGTGGTGGGCGGCCTTTTCGAGGGGGAGTCGGTGGAGGTTCCGCTGCTGGGTCCGACGTCTGTTGGAAATTTAATAAGTCCAGTTGCCCCTTCACCGACTGTAAATTTAGACATGCTTGCTCGGTCTGTGGTCAGGCCCATGCAGCCCTCAAGTGCCCCAAGCGGAGTGGCGGTGTTACAGGCGGGGCAGGGAAGTGAGTTTTCTGGGGAGTTGCCGACTCCTATACGAATTGAGGCAATGCGTCCTTGGCTTCTGAGGTATAGGCCGCGGGAGGTGGCTGCCTTGTTGGAAGCGGGCTTTACTTCTGGTTTTGTTATACCGTTTCAGGGTTCTTTGGTTAGGGGGCGGGTTCAGAACGCCTCTTCTGTTTCGCAGTTGCGGAGCATAGTGCGAAACAAGTTATCGGGGGAATTGCGGTTGGGGCGGATTGCAGGTCCTTTTCGGGAGCCTCCTTTTCCACAGATGATTATTTCACCTTTGGCGGTGATTCCTAAAAAGGTTCCAGGGCAGTTTCGGCTCATTCATAACTTGTCTCGACCTGTGGGTCATTCTGTTAATGAGGGCATTCCGCGAGATATGTGTTCTGTCAGGTATGCATCCTTTGACTGTGCTCTGCGCCTCATTGTGGAGGCGGGATGGGGCGCTTTGTTGGCCAAAGTGGATATTGAATCGGCGTTTCGATTGTTGCCGATTCATCCTCAGTCCTTTCCGTTATTGGGTTTTCGATTTGAAGGTTTTTTCTTTTATGATCGTTGTTTGCCGATGGGATGTTCCATTTCATGTGCTTATTTTGAAAAGTTCAGTTCGTTTTTGCATTGGGTCTTAGTGCAGAGAGCGGGGTTCGCTTCTGTGGTACACTACTTGGATGACTTCTTATTTGTCGGTGCCGGCGGCAGCAGGGTGTGCGAGAGTTTGAAGAGGGCTTTTGAGGAAATGTCCGCCGAGTTTGGTGTTCCGTTAGCGGGGGACAAGTCTGAGGGTCCTGTTACCTCTTTAGTGTTTTTGGGGATAGAGCTTGATACGGACGTCATGGTTACTCGTCTTCCGGAGCTGAAAGTGCGACAGTTGTTAGGGCTCATTGAGCGGGTGATTGGGGCTCCTAAATCGACTTTGCATACGGTGCAGTCCTTGTTGGGCTCCCTTAATTTTGCTTGTAGAGTGTTGCCTATGGGACGTGCTTTTTCGCGGAGACTTGCTGCGGCCACTTCGGGGGTGCGGGATCGTAGACATTTTGTACGTCTTTCGGCAGGAGTACGAGCGGACCTTCGTATGTGGGCGCGTTTTTTACAGGATTTCAATGGGACGGTGCCTATGCAGGCACCTGCGGTGTCTAGCTTGGATTTGGAGTTGTTTTCTGATGCCGCAGGTGGTGTGGGTTTTGGTCTATATTGTCGCGGTGCTTGGTGTGCTGAAAGGTGGCCTGACGTCTGGGTCAGTACGGGTATTACGAGAAATATCACATTATTGGAGTTGTTCCCCCTTGTTGTGGCTTGTGAGATGTGGGCGGATGTGTTGCGTAATCGGCAGGTGGTCTTTTGGTGCGATAATTTAGGAGTAGTGGCGGTAGTTAATAAGCAAGCGGCGCGTTGTCTGGCTGTCAATGCGTTGATGCGGGAGCTCGTTTTGCGGTGTTTGCGGTTGAACTTGTATATACGGGCGCGTCACGTTCCAGGTTTGCAGAATGGAATTGCTGATGCCTTGTCTCGTTTCAATTTCTTGCAGTTTCGCCAGTTGGCCCCGGATGCTCGGGAGGAAGGTTCGCAGATGCCAGCACATTTATGGAACCTGGTCAGGAAGGAATCTGGGAACTGCTCCGCTTGTCCGTAGCGGATTCTATGTGGTCGCATTATTCGGTGGGCTTTCGATTGGTGGCGACCTTTCTGGCAGAGCGTGGTTGGTGCCCTGGTGATGTGGCCGAATCCTTGTTGGCGGATTTCGTGCTGTCGTCTTTTCGGGTGCATACCTCCCGGGGTGTGGTTCGTAGTCGATTAGCGGGATTCTCCTTCTTTTGCAGAGCTTTAGGTTGGGCATGTCCGGTGTCTGGATTCTTGGTTCAGCGATTACTTAGAGCTATGGGGCGTGTTCGTCCTGCCCCTCGGGATACGCGGTTGCCTATTACACATGAGTTACTACTTCGGTTGTTGGCTGCGTTGGTAGAAGTGGCGAGTTCGCCTTATGAAGTCTGCTTGTTTCAGGCAGCTTTCGCCATCGCGTTTTTCGGGGCGTTGCGGGTGAGCGAGTTGTTGGTGGGTCCTTTGGCTCGCTTCGCGTCGCGTGGCCTGTTGCTACAGCATGTTCAACTTCAGCCTTCTTTGGTGAGATTGTTTATTGCGAGCTCAAAGACGGATCAGAGCGCTCGGGGGCACTGGGTAGTTTTACATTCAGTAGCGGCTTGTTGTTCCTGTCCGGTTACCCGGTTGCGAGATTTTCTGGGGATGCGTCCGGTAGGGGGTGCCGCATTGTTTGTGCATGCGCAGGGTGCACCGCTTACGCGTTATCAGTTTCAGGCGGTTTTACGCTTGGCCTTGGCCCGTTGTGGGGAGAACCCGGCTGCTTACGGGACGCATTCCTTTCGGATTGGAGCGGCTACGAGTGCGAGCATGGCGGGTATGTCTGGGGAGGGCATACAGAGGTTGGGGCGTTGGGCTTCTGATGCTTTTCGTGGGTACATTCGTCGGGAGAGGTCTGCCAGTGAGTTGAATTCGGGACGGGGAGCTTTGTGAGGTTTTGGGTGGGTCGGTATGGTGTTCACATGTTGTTCCCCTTGGGTTGTCTTTGGTTGGTTAGTTGTTCTTGTTTTTCTTTCAGGTGCCTGTGGGCGTTCTTACTCCTTGTGGATCGTTGGCCACTCCTTTATACACTGGGCGGCGGAGAGAGCAGCTATCCGTCCTGGTGGTCGCCATTTGGGACTGAGTCATCAGGGACTGCGTGTATCTTGGTGGGGTCAACGTGGGATGTGCTGGAGTCACTTGCTGCTGCTGCTTGAGCGCCTTCGTTCGCGTCCTCGTCATCCTGATTTACTGTTGTTGCACCTTGGGGGGAACGATGTGGATGCCTGTTCCGGAAAGGACTTAGTGAATATTATCAAGGATGACCTCAGGATTGTATTGGATTGGTTTCCTGGGGTTTTATTGATTTGGTCTGATATTGTGCCCCGGCCTCGTTGTTTAGCGTCTCGGCGTTGGACACGGGGGTTGTCCAAATTGAATAGACAAGTGGGTAAGTGGGTTGTTAGTCAAGGGGGACTGCAAATATTGCATGAGTGGGTGGATGTATCTTGTGCGGGTTTGTTTCACAAGGATGGGGTTCATTTGTCGGCGGTGGGGTGGGATCTTCTCCTCGATGATTTTGCGTCGGTTTGCGAGAGGGTCCTTGCCTTACGTTGACAGCCGCAGTTCACTTTATTAGGGGGGGGGGCCTGTATGTTTACAGTCCTGTGGCGGGTCTCCCGAGCTACTGGGTGCTGGGGCTCATCCGGCGATGAGCGGTGGGCCGGCGGGGAGCCGTGCCCGGGGGTCTACTGAATCAGTTAATGGGGCATGGGGTCATGCCACCCCTCAGACTCTTGCTGTTCATGGCGGGGTCGGGGGAAACTTTGTTGATGGTTACACCAGATAGCTCGGGAGGAGCTGCTAATTTGATAGATGGATGTTAATGATTTTGGATGTTAATTTATGCAAATTATTTCCGGTTTTGTTAATAAATTGAGCTGCAGCTATTTATACCAAATATGTGTGTGGTCTATCAGTTATTTATGGGAAAGGCGGGGTTAGGGGTGTCTGGGGGTAGTAGGAGCTATCCAGATCCCGCTGTTAAACGTAGCCAGAGAGCCTGTCTCGACGGGCGAAAGGTAACACGGGGCTGGGAGCCCTAAGTGCCCATGGGTAGGCAAGTTAGGGGAATTGAAATAAGAAGGCAGAGCATAGGTGAAGCTGGATCGCGTTTGGATAGGAGCGCGATTGGTGGTTGCTAAGGGGCGTGGCTGGAGAAAAGTTTCAAAAGCCGGGACCTTGGAGGACTTCTTTTTCTGAGTCCTCCAGGGCGGCTTTTTTCCCGCCCACCCACCCTTTATTGATGGCTTTGGTAGCTCGGGTTGGCGGGTCTCCCGAGCTACTGGGTGCTGGGGCTCATCCGGCGATGAGCGGTGGGCCGGCGGGGAGCCGTGCCCGGGGGTCTACTGAATCAGTTAATGGGGCATGGGGTCATGCCACCCCTCAGACTCTTGCTGTTCATGGCGGGGTCGGGGGAAACTTTGTTGATGGTTACACCAGATAGCTCGGGAGGAGCTGCTAATTTGATAGATGGATGTTAATGATTTTGGATGTTAATTTATGCAAATTATTTCCGGTTTTGTTAATAAATTGAGCTGCGGCTATTTATACCAAATATGTGTGTGGTCTATCAGTTATTTATGGGAAAGGCGGGGTTAGGGGTGTCTGGGGGTAGTAGGAGCTATCCAGATCCCGCTGTTACTTGTCCTTCAGTTAGCTTCACAAATAGAGGGACTGAGGCCACTGGTTTATAGTTGGCAACATCTGATTCTTAACAATCGGTGTCAAAATTATACCTAGTTATGCAAATATCCTATAAAGGCAGCTACTTTCCTTTACAGAATAGGTTTTATGTACAGCGCGTGCCCCTTTATTGATTTAGATTCATAAGTCAATGCAAAAAGTTTGAGGGGTCGCTGAAAAGTTCTCAGCCCAGCCAACAAAGTTGGGGCAATATCCATCGAGGGCTAAACAAGTCAGTGATTTTCTACTTTTCTCATTCCGTCAGAAAAATATGGAATGAAAAAAAGTAGAAAATCGCTGGAGTAAGGGCTCCTTTTACTAAGGTGCGCTAGAGTTTTTAGCGCACGCATGAAATTATCGCGTGCTAAACCGCGCGGTATGCTTCTAGAATAACGCCAGCTCAATGTTGGCATTAAGGTCTAGCGTGCGCGGCAATTTAGTGTGCGCTATTCCACGTGTTAAGGCCTTAATGCACCTTAGTAAAAGGAGCCCTAAGTGTATGGCCCTTGATGGAGACTACCCCAACGTTGTTGGATGGGCTGAGAATTTTTCAGCAGCCCCTCGTACCTGTAAACAACATTATCTTTACTGATCTAGATAATTCAGATTATTCTTTTCTTTCTTTTTATGTTTCAGTGTTCACTATCGTAAGCATAAATATATTATACTTTTATCTTTACATGTCCCAATGTGGCACTATTCTACACTGCTTAAATATTCATAGAAGGTAATGCCAGATGTTGGTTCCTGGCAACAGTTACTTTTGACATGTGGAAGTTAAGGGAGTTTTTCAAGCATAGCTTTACCACACTCTTAAAGTTATTGCATGTGCAGGATTGAGTGCTAAGACCAAATTTTAAACAGCAGTTATGGCTACGCTTTAAAATGAATTTGTTTTAATTTTACAGATAAATTCTTATAGAGGAAAAAAAAACATATGGACCAATATGATTGGAGAGCAAGAAATTCATACAATTCTGATATCAGATATGATAACATAGTAATGTAGTAACACAGTAAACCCCCCCAGCCCCTTCTTTACAAAACCATAGCGTGGTTTTTAGTGCCGGCTGTGGCGGCAAGAGCTCCGACTCTCATAGGAATTATATGAGCGTTGGAGCTGTTACCCCCATGGCCAGTGCTAAAAGCCATGCTATGGTTTTGTAAAAAGGGGAGTGAATGAGGGCAGATAATGACCCACATGGGCCATCCAGGGTGCCCAACAAGGTGGCCAGAGCCATGCCTGTCACTCTGTGTAGGTCCCAGTTACACTTGCTTAAACATTGGTTGTTTCCACCATGCTAACCATATAGGCAGCCAAACATGATGTAGTCTTGGTTATATCCACATTTCATCCCTAACTATTACCAACAGCATTCAACTTCCAATCAAGATGTCTTCCCCTCTTCCCCTAGCTACACAGTGCCCGCACTCGCCGCCTGGGGCAATATGTAAAGCGATCTCCAACACCTGAGTTTTGGGAGCTTCACTTGTTTTTGCCATTTGTAGGACATGGACTATAGCAATCTGTCTGGCATCAGCTTCAGTTTCCTCAATGCTGGAGCTGCTGAATCTTCTTTCAGTCTTTTGCTATTTGCAGGACACAGACCATGGAAGTCTGTCCAGCATCACCTTCATTTCTCATTATTCTTGCCCAAAATAACACCTCAAAAGCCATATTGTGTTTCTATCCTGTTTCTATTTAGCCATCCCCTGTATCTATCCTACATATTTTTGAATTTGTCCACTGTTTTTGACTTTATCACCTCTCCTGGAAGGATGCTCCAAGTGACTACTACCTTCTCTATGAAAAAGTATTTCCTGTCATTACTCCTAAGTCTACTTCCCTTTAATCTCCATTCATGTCCTCTAGTTCTACCATCCCTAAGTCTCTTGAAGAGGTTTGTTTGAATATTAACACCTTCCTAAAAGTCATCATATCACCTCTGTCTCTCCTTTTCTCTAGTGTATACATATTCAAGTCCTTCAGTCTCTTCTCGTGGAGGGGCATATAAAAAAAAAAAAAAAAAATTGAAGTCCCCTTTTGGCCTAAGGGCCTAAACGCTGAAAATAGCAGCAGGGAAAATGTCCATTCTCAAAAAAAACATCTAAAATGAGGTGACCTGTGACCCCCCCCCAACCACTCCGACACAATACCAGTAGGAGAGAGCCCAACCCCTCCTGCCGAGGCATTCCGCAAACCTCCCACCCACCCTTAAAATATGGGCAGGAGGGATCACAGGTCCTCCTGCCCACGACGCACCCCCTGAACCCCTGATCGCTCCCCATCAAACCCCTGAACCCCCCTAACCCCGTGACTCCCGACACTCCCCCTGAACTTACATGAAGTTGGCCATATGGACGGTTAAGCTCATCTGCCCAGCAGGCCTGCCATCCTCTGAATGGTGGGCCTAGGGCCTGACTGGACCAGGCACCTAAGGCTCCACCTATAGGATGGGCCTAAGGTGCCTGGGCCAACCAGAATTTGCTCAGTTGCATTAGGCCCCTCCTGTGGGCGGGGCCTTAGGCACATAGGGCTAACCCAGCCCATGTGCCTAAGGCCCTGCCCACAGGAGGGGTCTAAAGCAACTGGGCCAATTCTGGTTGGCCCAAGTGCCTAAGGCTCCTCCTATGGGCAGGGCCTTAGGCACCTGGCCCAATCAGGCCTCATGCCCACCATTCGGAAGATGCCGGGCCTGCCGGGTAGGCAGGCTTGGGACCCATCCGTCCGTCCAACTTCATGTAAGTTCAGAGGGGGTGTTGAGGGGTTTCGGGGGTTAGGGGGGTTCCGGGGTTCGAGAGGGGGTGAGTCATGGGCAGGAGGGCCTGGGATCCCTCCTGCCCCTATTTTAGGGGGGCGGGGGATCGCTGTGGGCAGGAGGACCTGGGATCCCTCCTGCCCGTATTTGAGAGGGAGGTGGGCAGTCGCCTCGACAGGAGGGGTTGGGCTCCCTCCTTCCGGTATTGTTTTTGGGGAGTGGGGGGGTCACGGGTTTCCTCGGCAGGAGGGGTTGGGCTCCCTCCTGCTGGTATTGTTTTGGGGGGTGGGGGGAGGGTCGTGGGTTACCTCGGCAGGAGGGGTTGGGCTCCTTCCTGCCGGTATTGTGTCAAGGTTTGTGGGTGGATCGCGATCACGGCAGGATAGATTGGGCATGTCTCCTGCCATGGTTCGCGGCAGTTCATGGGAAGGATCGGAATCATTGCAGGGGAGATAAGCCATCTCTCCTGCCATGATCATTGCGATGGGGGGTGGGCAGGTTGCCGGGGCTGCTGAGGCCCCTATTCAGAACTTATACCTGTTTTGACTTGGTCTAAGTCACAACGTATAAGTTCCGACTGGGCAACTTGTTAAACTTTTTGATTATACTTGCTGTACGACAGTCTAGGTCGGCCCACCTCCCGCCCTTTCCCCTCCTATAAAAATGCCTCTTTTCACTCTAGGCATTTAAAGGCAGGGTAAAGGCCTAAGCTGGTTTTAGATACATCTAAAACCAGCTTTGATTATCGGTACTTGGACGATCTAGCTTTTTGATCGTCCAAGTACCGATTTAGGCCACTTTTTGGACATTTTTTTATTTATTTATTATGAGCCCCTTACTGTATATCTTATGGCACAAACTTTGTACCATTTTTGGTGCCTTCCTCTGAAACACCTCAAGACTTTTTAAGTCCTTGAAGATATATGGCCTCCAAAACTGGAAGCTATACTCCAAGTGGTGCCTCACCAACAACTTGTGCAGATCCATCAACACCATGTTTCTTCAGCTGGTTATGCCTCATTTTTCTTAACACTTTTTATTTAATTTATTATCATCGAAATGAAAAGTGTGGCATAACTTATAAGTATCATGGCTCCACATAATTCTCTTCTTGGCTGGGCTGAGAACATTTCAGCAGCCCCTTGTTCTGCTCTTTTGGATTTCTACTCCTCAACTACATCACTTTGTACTTATTTGTATTACATTTTAAGTGCCAAACATTCAACCACTTTTTCTAATTTTTGTAGATCTCTTCTCATATTTCCACTCCCTCTGAGGACAAATTTTTCCCCGTCCCCGCAGGAACTCTTTTTCTCGTTCCATCCTGGCGAGTTCTTTTCCTGTCCCTGCCCCATTCCTGCAAGCTCTGCCCTCATCTGCACCAGCCTCAAACATTTTAAAATCATAAGTGTTTGAGGCCTGTGAAGTTAAGGTAGAGCTTACAGGAATGTGGCAAGGACAGGGACAGTGGCAAAACTTACGGGGACAGGATGGGGAAATTGAGTTTCTGTGGAGACGGGGAAAAATTTGTCCCCGTGTCATTCTCTAAGAAGAATCCACTCTGTTGCAAATGTTGGTGTCATCCACAAAAAAATTCTTGATATAATACACAACATAAGAATTGCCGCTGCTGGGTCAGACCAGTGGTCCATCCTGCCCAGCAGTCTGCTCATGCGGCGGCCCTCAGGTCAAAGACCAGTAATCTAAATGAGTCCAGCCTCACCTGCGTACATTTCAGTTTAGCAGGAACTTGTCCAACTTTGTCTTGAAATCCTGGAGGGTGTTTTCCCCTATAACAGATTCCGGAAGAGCGTTCCAGTTTTCCACCACTCTCTGGGTGAAGAAGAATTTCCTTACATTTCTATAGAATCTATCCCCTTTCAACTTTAGGGACTGCCCTCTCGTTCTCCCTACCTTGGAAAGGGTGAACAGTCTGTCTTTATCTACTAAGTCTATTCCCTTCAGTATTTTGAAAGTTTCAATCAAGTCCCCTATCAGTCTCCTCTTTTCAAGGGAGAAGAGGCCCAGTTTCTCCAATCTCTCATTGTACGGCAACTCCTCCAGCCCCTTAACCATTTTAGTCGCTCTTTTCTGGACCCTTTCGAGTAGTACCGTGTCATTCTTCATGTACAGTGACCAGTGCTGAACACAGTACTCCAGGTGAGGCCGCACTATGACCCGTTACAGCGGCATGATAACCCTCTCCGATCTGTTCATTATCCCCTTTTTAATCATTCCTAGCATTCTGTTCGTCCTTTTTGCTGCTGCCACTCATTGCACAGACGGCTTCATCGACTTGTTGATCAGAACACCCAAGTCTCTTTCCTGGGAGGTCTCTCCAAGTACCGCCCCGGACATCCTATATTCGTGCATGAAATTTTTAATACCGACATGCATCACTTTACACTTATCTACGTTGAACCTCATTTGCCATGTTGATACCCATTTCTCAAGCTTCCTCGATGGTGTCCACTGTCTTGATGTTCTCTGCATCTCTGTCCTCCTCCTCCGCTGCTTGAAGTTCTCTGTATATCTGTCTTCCTCCTCCATAGTTTGAAGTGTCTCCAGTTCCAGGATTCTGCCCTCCAGGAGTCTGACTTGTTTCTTCAGGCTCTCCAGTTCTCCGCATCGAGTGCATACGTAAAACCGCCTCCCAGAGGGGAAGTAGTCATACATATGGCAGACAATGCAGAAAACTGGGTAGCTCAACATTCTGCTTCTGTCTACTGCTTCCATTGCTGCCCGCTTGCCGATCTGCTGTGGATGTCTTCTGTGGCTGTCCTTTGTGCCTGCTGTGTCCTCTGTGTCTGCCTGGCTGTGTGTCCTCTGTGCCTGCGGTGTCCTCTGCACCTGCTGTGGTCTCCTTCTGCTCTCCTTTGAAGGTAGTTCGTCCCTTCTCAAGGCCCTTCACAAAGGCACTCTCGCTAAGGTGAGTGCCTCTAATGCTCGCCTTTGATGCGCGCCGAACGGCTGAGCACCGTTGGCTCCTCCCCTTTTAAGGGGGAGCTCAGCTCAGATGTTCTGCTGACATCTTTGGAGTGGACGGAGCTACCTCTCGCCTCTGCCCTCACTGTCTCCTGCCTTCTCTCTCTCCGATCTCCCTTCCGCTTATCTCCTCCTGCTCCCGACTCTCCCTGCTTCTGGTCAGCTGCCTCCCAACTCTCTTGCAACTGCCTCTGCCTCTCCTTTCAGCCCCGCTCCTCTGGGCTGTGATTGCCTCGCCATTGGCTCCTCCCCTTTTAAGGTGGAGCTCGGCTCAGATGTTCTGCTGACATCGGAGGGGTGGGCGTAGCTATCTCTCGCCTCTGCCTCTCACTTTCTCCTGCCTTCTCTCTCTCCGATCTCCCTTCCGCTTATCTCCTCCTGCTCCCGACTCTCCCTGCTTCTGGTCAGCTGCTTCCCGACAACAATGTATTCTATTTTCAAATGAAAAAACAAACAAACCCATGTTAGTGATATATTAGTTGCATCATAGGCATTGAAACGGGGGAGGCCACCGGGGCCATGGCCTCCCCAAAGATTGGTGCCCGCCCTCCCAACCGCTTCCTGGTGTTCTAATTTTATATCTTCCGGCAGCTGCCGCACAGCGTCGGTGAGCAAGCCTGTCCTGGAGCACTTCATTCTACTTCCGGGAACAGGCCTACTCATTGACGCTGCACAGCGGCTGCCTGACGATTTAATAGTATAGCGCTGGGAGGAGGTGGGGGGAGGGAGTCGGAAGCTAGGGAGAGGCCATGCCATAGGATTCCGCTGAGCTGGGGTGGAGCTTCTCGGTCCTCCACAAACCAAGCAGCGTTCCGCTGCCTATGAGTTGCATAGACAAAGAGAGGATGGAGCCATCAATCATGAAAAAAGAAACCTGGTAGATCGTCATTAATATTTCCTCTAATCTGTGTGAGAGTCTTCACTTACATCCTCCCAGTGGAGGTGCTATTTCAATATCACATTTTCAATAATGAGTTATAGGTAATTTCTTTAGGACTCCAGTGACTGAAAACATGATATTGAAGCACCACTTTCCACTGGTAGGAATAAGGTTGGAGGATTTGGCTGCCCAACTCATATTTCAGGAGAGGTGCATTACTCATGTTACCCCTCTCTTAAAATCACTTCATTGTATTCCCATCCATTTCTGAATACAATTCAGACTGCTCACTGACCTACAAATGCACTCATTCAGCTGCCCCTCACTATCTATCTTCACTGATCTCCCCTATGATCCCCCCATCCCCCGTGAGCTCCGCTCAGCTGGTAAGTCCCTCCTATCTGTGCCCTTCTCTTCAACTGCCAACTCCAGACTCCATCCCTTCAGCCTTGCTGTGCCGTAAGGTTGGAACAAGCTGCCCAAATCCCTACAGAGGGCTCCGTCTCTGGCAGTGTTCAAGGCCCAGTTAAAAGCCCACCTCTTTGAGAGTGCTTTCGACTCCTAACTCCTCTCACCTTAGGTTCTGCAACCCCAACCTTATATGTCATGTCTGTCTGTCCAAGTTAGATTGTAAACTCTTCCGAGCAGGGACTGTGTATATATGTCAATTATGTACAGCGCTGCGTATGCCTTTCAGCGCAATATAAGTAGTAGTAGTAATAGTAGGATTCCCACACAGCCTTAGAGGGAACATTTTTCATCCTTTCTGATGACCTCAAGGTCATCATTTACTATGACAAAGAACAAAAAAGGCTAATGGTATATTTGGGTGGATTACTAGTAGGAAGAGAGAAGTAATATTACCTTTTTATAGATCTTTCTATATATTTTTCTTACTGCCTTCGTCTACTAAAAAGACATTGATAAGGTTGAGGAGGCTCAAAGAAAAGCCATTAAAATGGTTTATGGCCTACACAATAAACCTTACTAAGAAAAACTCGAGGAGCTTGTCACAAAGTGCTGTGTGACAGGAATATTTGGCAAAGTGCTGTGTGACAGTCACCTTAACCAGAGATTATTGTGGTATTTGTTTCCTTAAGAGAGATGGAACTTGAAAGAAACTTAGCTCAGCTGGTAAGCAAAAGGGAGGGGGTGGGTTGAGAACTATATTCACCTCAACAAACAAACCTGTGGCTGGCAGGTAGTAAACTGTGTTTTGATTTTTTATTTTTTTTTTCTTGTACTTTGATATTTATGCTGCCTGCATACTCAGGAAACTGGGAACTATAAATAAAAAGTCTGGTTTTCTGAGAATTGGCTGCATGAAATAATTTTTTCCCAGAGATGTCAGGCCCCTTTACAAAAATAATGGGGTAGTCTCTGGAAAAGAGGGAAAGAGAAAGTACTGTATAGTCAGGCCTCTAGCAAACTCAAATTTATTTAATGATGATAGGTTGATTATGTGTTGGGTTTTATATTTATTGTGTTGAAATTCAGTTTGAATTGCTGTCTACAATAAAACAAATGAATATGTTAGTTTCCATTAAGGATGCGCTGTCATTTAAAAATGAGAGAAAGAAATACCAGCAACAATTTTTGGGGCCCTTTACATAGTGGCCTGTACCATAGGCGTCAGAACAGGGGGGGAGGGATCACAGAGGCCATGGCCTCCCCAAAAATTGCTCATCCAGTAGGTCAGGGGGTATGCGGGCTGACCGCTGCCGCTGTTGCTCCTTGGCCGCCACCACTGCTCGCTGCTGTAACTACAGGAAGGGAAGGGCCAGGTGTGTGCAGCCAATGCACACTGCCGGCCCACAAACCTCCTCCCGATGTCAATTCTGACGTCGAAGAGAAGGTTTGGGCCAGCCAATTGATGTCGGGTGAAGGCTTGTGGGCTGCTGCCGCTTCTTGGATTTGCTGCAGCAGCGGACGGTGAGCAGCGGCAGACCATGAGGGGGGGAGAAAGAATCAGTGATGAGTAGGCCAGGCTTTGGCGTGGCAGGAAGGGAGGAAGACTGGCTTCGGTGGCAGACTGGGGGGAAGGAAGAATTGGCGACAGGTAGGCAAGGCTTCGGCACAGGAGGTACACACCGAGGGGGAAGAGACCCTTAGGAAGAACAGAGAGATGGAAGATCATAACAGAGGAGGGAGAGAGAGGGAGACCTGGAACAAAGGTGGTGGTAGGTACAAAGGAAAGCTGACACTGGATCTGGGGAGGGTAAGCAGAGGGAAAAGAGAGAGAGACCTGGACTCAAAGGGGATGGGGCTGGATTGTGAAAGAAATGTTGAAAAAGAAAGAAATATTGGATGCACAGTCAGAAGGAAGTGCAACTGGAGACTCATGAAATCACCAGACAACAAAGGTAGCAAAAATTATTTTATTTTCAATTTAGTGATCAAAATGTGTCAGTTTTGAGAATTTATATCTGCTGTCTATATTTTGCACTATATTTGTCTATTTTTCTATAGTTGTTACTGAGGTGACATTGCATATTTTAAAGTCATCTGCCTTGACATCTTTGAAAAACCCCCAAATATAAATGATAATTAACATTTTCTCTGCATACAGTGTGCTTTGTATTTTTTTTTTTTTTTAATTTTGTGGTTACCATTATGTATTTATAAGATTATATTGTGTGTATATGAAAAATGGATAGAATAAATTGTTATATTACGGGGGTGGAGTCAGGGGCGGAGTTTGAGTGGGTCTGGGGTAGAGCTTTTGTGCCCCCCCAACAAAAAAGTGTTCTGCTGCCTATGGCCTGTACTGTGACTATCGCGTGGGTTTCCCGTGTGCTGAGGCTACTTTTAGCAAGGCTGTAGAAGGGCCACATTTTCAATTTCCTCGACTAATGGCCACTTGCTAATTTCCCAATTAATATGTGGCCATTAGTGTGGGAGCCCTTACCGACACCTATTTTCTAGGCAATAAGGTCTCCCATGCTAAGCACACGCTAATCAGCATATGGCATGTGGCTGTGCTAACTATTTAGCACTGGACACTTTTGCTGTCCACCCCAAACATGCCCTCAGCGCTAAAAAAAAGATGTTGCTTTTAGTGCATGGGAAGCATACACAGATCCAATAGCTACCACATGAATCCTGAGTGCAGCCCACAGTGCTGGATAGCAACCTGTGGTAAGCATGCATTACTGCCTACCAAAATAACATGTGGAGGGGGATTTTAGAAAGGATATACAGATCAAAATTGAAATGTCTAAGTTGGGATATGTCAAGTTCCACTAGTATTTTAGAACAGGAGCTGCCAACTTAGAGCCTACTATAAAATACATCCAGGAATGGACTGGTTATGTACTGTGGGAGAATGCATTTTATAACTATCAGTGCCTAAAATATTAATGGAATCAACATGCTGTCATAAACATGTATGAACCACTAGGTGCACATATTTTCTGAAGCTGTCACAGTGCCTCTTACCCACAGCCCTGCCCTCTCTCCACTCCCCACTCCCCACCCCCTACAGCCCCACCCACTCCCCCACCTTCCCCACAGCCTCGCCCAGATAATACTATAAATACCCCTTTCTATCTGCCAACCAACCCTCCTTCCTTCTGCCCCCGAGCTTGCACTACTGCTTCCATTCATTTCTCTCACCATTTGGATCGCTGCAGATAGTGGAAGCTCAGCTATTCCAACACGCAGACTCACAACCTTTGGCTAGGCCGCACCTCACCTCTGAGGAAATAGGAAGCTGCATAGAGGAGGTGGGGCATGGCCTAGCCAAATGTCATGAGTCTGCTTGTAAGACTAGGTGGACTTCCACTATCTGAAGCAATCCAGGATGGCAAGAGAACTGAATAGGAGTGGTGGTGCCAGTTTGGGGGCAGAACAAAGGAGGGTTGGTTGGCGGATAGAAAGGGGTATTTATAGTATTATCTGGGCGAGGCTGTGGGGAAGGTGGGGGAGTGGGTGGGGCTGTGGGGAGTGGAGAGTGGGCAGGGCTGTGGGTAAGAGGCCCTGTGTATGTGTATTTGTGTGCCTAGGGCCCATCGAAGAATTAATCCTGCCCAGACTGAGCCATAAAAAATGGAATTCATCAAAGCAAAATAAAACAAAATAAAATTTTCTCATGCACATCCCTATTTTTCATAGATTATGAAGTATAAACACAAGGGATTTTATATGAAACTGAAGGCGAGACAAGACTTTTTTTAGACCTATTAGTGATGGAAAGAAATACAAAATTGACATGAGTCTCAGGGGAGAAGGAGAGACATATGTAGAAGCTGTGAGGATAAAGCAAAGCTACTTAATCTGCTCTGTGTTCACAGATGAAAAGCTGGGAGCAGGACAGCAGAAAAAAAAAAACACCAATCGGAAAAGAGGTGAACTAGACCACAAATGATTTTCTGAAGTCTGTGCTTGTAAGGAGCCTATTCAATTGAAAGTAGACAAAGAAATTGGGATGGTGTGCACCTCCGTTAAACCTTTTTAATTCTTCTTTGGAGTTGTGAGTGGTTCTGGAGACCTGGAAATACGAGGGTCCTTCAAAAAGTTTCCACACTTTCATGGGAAATGGTCGGAGCGAGAAAAGTGGTAAGAATGTCATGTGACTAGTTAGTCAGGCAAAACAGGATGATTAAGTAGAAAAGTGATGCAACTTGCTTTTGAGATATTTAATAGTGTTTAAAAAAAAATAAAAGTGAGGAAGCTTTCTGAAGGTCCTTTGTAGCTGGATATGGTTCCTCGCCACAAAAGTAGAAGCTAGGAACTAAAGGCCAGTCGGTCTTATCTAAGTGGCATGCAAATCACTGTAAATGCTACTAAAAAGGAGATAATACAATTTCTGGAATCCAATGAATTGCAGCATCTGAATCAGCAAGGCTTTATTTTTTATGTATTTTTATTTATGCTTTAAATAATCAACACTATGCATTAGGCAGGCTATGGAACAAAACACACAAATAATAGATATAAAATTGCATATAAGAAATCACATTTTAACAAACATTCCAACATGTGCATAAAACAAAAAAATCAACCTGTAGATGGAAAGGAAAGACCTGAAGTTTTTTTGTTTTGTTTTTTTTTTAACTCTGAGTATCTGTCAATATCCTAAGATAATATGGTAAATGGTTCCATGTTTCTTATCTGATAACATGAGGAGTGATCCAGTAAAGAGTAGGAGTAATCTAGAGTATGATAGCTAACATTTAATACTAAAAATGCAGGGTCATACATTTGAACTGCAAAAACCCAAGGGAGAGATACAAAATAGAGGTGTAATTCTGTGCATGAAAGAAAAGTGGGCTCTGAGGTGGAAAAGTGGCCTAGAGGTTAAAGCTGCTGCCTCAGCACCCTGAGGTTGTAGGTTTGATCCCAGCGCTGCTCCTTGTGACCTGGGGCAAATCACTTAATCCTCCATTGCCCCAGGTCCTATAGTTAGATTGTGGAATAGATAGGGAACAAACTTAGAGTACGTGATTTTAAACTTGATGTACACTGCCTTGGGTGAATCTCTTCATAAAAAGCAGTTAATCCCAATACATAAATATCTGATGATCTTAAGATGGCCAAACAGGTAGAAAAGGTGACAGAAAAAGTCAGAAGGCTGCTTAGATGCATAAAGAGAGAAATGGCCAGCAGGAAAAAGAAGATGATAGTACGTCTGTATAAATCTCTATTGAGGCATGTGGCGTACTGTGTGCAGTTCTGGAGACTGTATCTTCAAAAGGCTATAAACAGAATGGAGTTAGTCTAGAGACTGGCTATTAAAATGGTTTTCAGTTGTTTTCAATATAGGGCATATGGACACAGACATAAAGAGTAAAATAGATATGAACAGTTGATTCCCAACACATATTATCAATACTTTTTAACATCACATGTGTAATTTTAAAGAGGCTTTTTTCATTCCACTTATTATTCACACTAGTTCACATAAAACAATACAACATACTAAAATTGAATAAAATAGAGATTATAAATAGACAAAACAAAATAGTCAGGCCTTTATCTTTTGCCCAAAACTAAAATAATCTTTCTAATTGTACTTCACAACTCCAAAAAGTAAATTTCCACAACTGAAAACCATGTACTGAAGACCATTTGATCTAGCAGAGTTCTTCCATACCATAGCACAAATAAGAAGAGATGAATGAAGAGATCTTGAAGGAAGATAATCGCTCACTAAACATTTGAAATCAGTAACATAACTCTAATATATTACTTTAAGATAATAAATACATGTTAAAATAATAAATGGTATTTTACGGAACATGGCAAGACTGAAAAGCATCTGTGAGAATGATAGGTACATTGATGAAATGCTTCATGAGGCATCAAAGATTTAATGCAGTGGGGAAGAAGAGGCCATGCTGAGGGAGCACAGCTGGACTCAGGTTATGGGACCCTGAGGGACTGATACTGTAACTCCACCTGCCCTTGAACTGAAGAACTGGTATGCAACCCTGGAAGTGGAGGAGATGGAAGCATCCCAGGAAGAAGAAAGGTCAAAGCTTGAAATCCTCACAGTGCTGAAACCTTGACCACTAGGAGGCATAAGATAGTAGTGGTTGGTGATTCCCTTCTGAGGGGTACAGAGGCATCCATCTGCAGACAAGACATGATGGCCCGGGAGGTATTCTGTCTACCTGGTGCCAAAATCTAAGATGTTACGGAGAGCTTGCCGAGACTTATCAAGCCTAATGACTATTATCTGATGCTGCTCATCAATGCAGGCACTAATGATACTGCTATGTACCCCTCCGAACATATCAGAGGTGACTTTGTGGCACTAGCAGAGAAAATGAAGCAGTCTGATGTTATTTTTATTGATCTTACCTATTGAGGGTAAAGGCCTGAATATAGAATCTCAAATCCTGGAGATCAACATGTGACTGTGTGGAAGTGTCATCGAGAGTGTTTTGGCTTCCTGGACCATAGGATGATTTTCCAAGGGCTGCTGAGCAGGGATGGTGTTCATCTATTAAAAAGGGAAGAAGTGTCATCAACATAAGACTGGCTAACCTACTGAAGAAAACTTTAAACTAGAATTATTGGAGCAGGGTGATCGTAGACCCCCAGATTAATACAAGCCCTCAGGCAAGTGAATCACTAAATACCTCTACACAAATGGGAAAAGGGGGCAATGTCTGAAAGCAGTATATAGTATACCAATGCACAAAGTTTGATAACAAGGTTCTAGATCTGGAGGCTGTGGCGGAAGAGGCTTAGTTGGATTTAGTGGTGATCACAGAGATGTGGTTCACAGAGAGTCATGACTGGGAAATGGTTGTACAAGGCTAAAATCTGTTCAGGAAAGATAATATTAAAACCCCACAATTACTGGGTCTGCAGTGTAAGGAAGAGGCATTGTGGGCCAATCTGGAAAGAGGGAATTTACATTGCTGTAATATACAAGCCGCCTTCACAGACAGAAGTGGACAGAGATTTAATAGCAAACATTCAGAATATAGATATAAAAGGGGAAGTGTTACAAATAGGTGATTTTAACATACCAGATGTTGATTGGGGTGTCCTTATTGTGGGGTATTCTAGAAGTAGGGCTATCCTGGATTCTCTACAAGAACAGTTGGTAATGGAACCCAAGTGTGATGGGGCAAAACTGGACTTAGAACTTACAAATAGGGAAGGTGTTCCTGATGTTACAGTGAGTGATCATCTGGCATCCAGTGATCACTGTTTGGTATGGTTTAATGTTAAGGCAGGTGTAGAGAAGGTTTATTCAAAAGTAAAGGTTCTAAACTTTCAAAAAAATATATAACTTTGTTCAAATGGGGGATTATGTCAAGGAATTGTTTGGATGGAAATATCTGGAAGAAAAAAGAAAGCAGTGGCAAAACTGAAAGGAGCCATTGTAAAGGTAACAATCCATTGTGTAAGGAAAATATGTAAAAGTAAGAGGAAAAGAAGGCTGTTTTGGTTCTCAAAAGTGGTAGCTGAAAAGGTAAGAAAAAAGAGGTTAACTTTCATAAACTACAAAAGATCACAGAAAGAGGAAAGACACAAATATCTGGAAAAGTTAAGAGAGGCTGGTCAAGTAGTCAGGAAAGCAAAGATACAAATGGAAGAAAAAAATAGCTGACATGGTAAAACAGGGAGACAAGACATTTTTCTAGATATATCAGTGATAGGAAGAAGTGCCAAAGTGGCATTAGGTAGCTTCCTATGGTCTTTCAGATGATTGAAGCCATAGTCACTAAGGGAGTATAACACATGGCAACCAGTTATAGAATCCCCCCTCCTAAACTTTACAAAATACAAAACTAAAGTGCCCTTTTATTAAAGTGTGTTTAGCACTTAGCACATGGGGCCTCTTCTATCAAACTGCGCTAGCAGTTTTTAGCACAGAGAGCCACGCTGAATGGCCCGTGCTGCTCCCAATGCTCATAGGAACCCTATGAGCATAAGGATTAGCGCGGGCCATTTACCGCGCTACAAACTGCTAGCACAATTTGATAGAACAGGCCCTTGATTTACCATATAGTAACTGCTAGTGGACAGTTTGTTAACCAGTTTAATGGCATTGTAGCAATTGCCATTTGTTAAATTGTGCATTAAGGAATAAATTCTATATGGCATCCCCAAAAAAATCAGTGCTCAAGAAAGCACTATTCTATAAACTGTGGTTAAAGTTAGGCACAGTTTATAGATCAGCAGTTAAGCTCAGGAACTGCACTTGCATTTAGGTAATTGGGAATTCCCAG
This sequence comes from Geotrypetes seraphini, assembly GCF_902459505.1. Lineage (NCBI taxonomy): Eukaryota > Metazoa > Chordata > Amphibia > Gymnophiona > Dermophiidae > Geotrypetes > Geotrypetes seraphini. The sequence goes on from NC_047095.1 coordinate 16,981,177, forward strand.
CATTTTGTGGGGGGGGGGGGCTGGGGGGGACCGCCCAGGGTGCATGCCTTAGGGGGTTGCACAGCCAGCTGGGTCCGGAACCTCCTGGGACCTGCACCTGCACTTCAGCACGGCTGCCAGTCCACCCCCGTGGCCAAGAGAAAGGCTAAAGAGCAGGCGGGAGCGGCAAAAACGTTCTTTAAGGAACACCCTCCCGATCAGGCTCTATCCCGCCCCCCTTCATGATGCCACTGGACAACATTCTCAGCTATTGGTCGACCTTGCCTGGATCGGGAGGGTGTTCCTTAAAGGATGTTTTTGCTGCTCCCGCTGGCTTCTTAGCCTTTTTTGAATTGTAGCAGTGGCGTACTGAGGGTGGGCGGGGGGGGGGGGGTGTCAAAAAGGATGGGCCATGGGTGTCAAAAAAATGATGGGCCAGGGTGTAAAAAATGATGGATCCCAGGTGTCACATACCCTAGGTACGCCACTGCACTACAGCAACAAGTATATCGACAGACAATGACCTAGTACGAAAGGTAACAGGATAGAACTACAATATTTAGATAGTAAAGAACGGGAACGAAAAATATAAGGGGGAGGGGCAGGCAGGTACAACAGCCAAAGGAGCTTGACATAAGAAAGCATAAAAATTTTCTTAATGCATATTTAAAAGGACAATCATAGATCATAAGCATCTTTAAAAAGAAATGCTTTTAAGTTAGCTTTGAATTTATCAAGGGTCGTAATTTCTCTTAATTAATTGGGGGCTGAATTCCAGAGTGTAGGAGCCATAATTGAAAAAAAAATACTGGATCTCATCGTGTTGATGTTTCTTAATGAGGGGATAGTCAACAGATTTTGATTCAAGGAATCCAGGAGCGTTGAGTAGTGTGAGGGAGCAGTAGCCTGTTAATGTAGTCTGGTTGGCCCGCAATTTTTGTTTTAAAAGTCAGTAAGGTGATTCGATGCTCAATGGGAAGCCAGTGAGCTTTGATCAGAAGAGGGGTTACGTGATCGTATTTATATGCTTTTGAAATAATTTTTGCAGTGGTGTTTTGGATGATTTGGAGACGTCTTATTTCTTTCTTAGTGATTCCCTTATATAATGAGATACCGTAATCCATAAATTATATAACTAGGGAATGAATGAGAATGTTCAGTGAGGGTTGATCAAGTAATGTGGTAAAGGATCTTATTATACGGAGACGATAGAAGCATTTCCTTACTACTGAGCTTATTTGGTCATGGAATGTAAGTTTTCCATCAAAGATAACCCCAAGTAGCTTAATGGATGAGACGGTCTGAATCGGGATAGACTTAAGTCTTACGGGGCAAGATAATGTAAGACCATCTTTTACCGGGAAAACCATAACTTTGACACTTCTGCAGTTAGCATGGGCTCATTTTACTACCTCCCTAAATAGAATGCACCTTGGAGCTGATTCTATAAACTGTGCCTAAATTGGCTGGCGCCTAAAAAAAAATGGTGCTTGAAATATAGGCGATAGTTTTAAAGGACTATATTTCAGGCACCTAAGTTTTTGGAGAATCACACTTACCCCCTCTTTTACTAAGGTACGCTAACCGATTAGCGCGTGCTAAATGTTAGCGTGTCCATAGACTAACATGCATGCATTAGTGTTTAGCGCATGCTAATTCGATTAGCGCACCTTAGTAAAAGAGGACCTTAGTGGCACCTAAATCATGCTCTTCCTACAGAAATGCCCACATAGGCATCAGGCGCCGCTAAGCAGATAGGCACCTTTTGTCCATTTATTATTTTTTATTTTTAGCATTTATTGAGCTTATTAAGGATATTTTACCAATTAAATTAGGCACCCTTTACATAATCTGGCTCAGAGTGCTTCTGCAATAACTCTGATCTCAGTACTGCATGAAACCTGGCATTTTAACATAGGACCTGTAAAATGAAATGCAGGGTCCATCCCAATAGTTGCTGCATTAGATTTGAAAGCATTGGATTGGTTCTTGAAATCACATGGTATACAGATATTTAAATAGTCACAAAGACGACGACGCCATGTTGTAAAAGACTGGCAGCGGGTCTGATTAATGGCAAGAGAAGTTAGTGAAGTAATAGTGTTGATGAATGTTTCATTGCCTAAATATTTATTTTTTGATATACTTTTTTAGGGGCATCTCCTTGAAACAGCCTAGCGAAATGTGGTTCCATGTCGGAGTCCCGTTCAAGCAATTTAAGCTAAGTTATTCACTAAATTATCTCATAAAAATATCTAAAATGTGTAAAAGGTTTGCCTAGAGGAAAGAACAGGGGATAAGACCGATGAGGAGGCTAGCTACGTTGGGAATTCTGTACTACAAGAGATTTATTCTGTACAGAAGTAGCCGCTGAGATCTTTTCCCACAGTAGGTAAATATAAAGAGAAAAGAAAAAAATGGAGATTTCGAATATGCGGTAAAATGAAGAAGAAATATTGGAGTATATCAGAAGATCTTCCTTAATATATTCTATAGACAAGGAATGAGGATTTAGTTGATAGAGTTTAGATTTGAAAGCAGCACATGGTAATTTCCTGTGCTAAGACACAGTAACTCCAAGCACAGTACAGAGTAAAGCTCTGGATTCTTGCCCAGAAATAACTAAGAAGAAAAAATTAAAAAAATTTAAATTGAATCAGGTTGGGCAGACTGGATGGACCATTCGGGTCTTTATCTGCCGTCATCTACTATGTTACTATGTAATCTAGCACACTTTAGTAAAAGGGCTGAGAGAGGAAGGGCTGTGGCTCACTGGTAGAGCTGCCGCCTCTACACCCAGAGGTTGTGATACCAAATCCCAGCACTGCTCCTTGTGACCCTGGGCAAATCACTTAATCCTCCACTGTCCACCACTTTGAATGTAAGCTTTGAAATGCCAAAGCCACAAAAAGGCAGTACACAAGTCCCCGTTCCCTTTCCCTTAATGTTGATCTGACAAACATACATGCACAAATTTGCACCTGCTCAAGAGCAGGTTCAAATACATGAATTATATTTCTGATACTAGTTGCATGCATAAGCAATCCTTTTGGAAGAGAACATATGCATGCTCTTTCCTTTTTTAAAACTGCTACTTTATCTACTGTATGTACTGTATATTGTCCTCACCCATTTAATAAACCAGTTATACAATTATCCTCTTTGGCTGTCAGCATCATGCATTTAGTATAATATCAAAATGGATGCTATTGCAATTTCTTTTTGCTATTCTTATGTTTTTAACTGCTCTGATTTTGGATGCGGTGATTTATGGAGTGGGCGAATAAATGGCAGATGGACTTCAATGTAGGGAAATGCAAGGTCATGCATATAGGGAGAAAGAACCCGATGTTCAGCTACCAAATGGGGGGATTAGTATCAGAGGGAAGTAACCTTGAAATAGATTTGGGTGTTCTGGTGGATACAACAATAAAGTAAATGGCACAATGTGCAGCAGCCGCGAAGAAGGCAAACAGAATGTTGGGTATTATTAAGAAGGGTATTACGACCAGAACGAAAGAAGTCATCCTCGGGCAATGGTGCGCCCGCACCTGGAGTACTGTGTTCAGTATTGGTCACCGTACCTTAAGAAGGATATGGCAATACTTGAGAGGGTCCAGAGGAGAGCGACACGAATGATTAAGGGCATGGAAAACCTTTCATACACTGAAAGATTGGAGAGACTGGGGCTCTTCTCCCTGGAAAAGCGGAGACTCAGAGGAGACATGATAGAGACCTACAAGATCATGTAGGGCATAGAGAGAGTAGAGAGGGACAGATTCTTCAAACTTTCAAAACATAAAAGAACAAGAGGGCATTTGGAAAAGTTGGAAGGGGACAGATTCAAAATGAATGCTAGGAAGTTCTTCTTTACCCAGCGTGTGGTGGACACCTGGAATGCGCTTCCAGAGGGCGTAATAGGACAGAGTACGGTACTGGAGTTCAAGAAAGGATTGGACAATTTCCTGCTGGAAAAAGGGATAGAGGGGTATAGATAGAGGGCTACTGCACAGGTCCTGGACCTGTTGGGCCGCCGTGTGAGCAGACTGCTGGGCACGATGGACCTCAGGTCTGACCCAGTGGAGGCATTGCTTATGTTCTTATATACAGTAAAGCGATGTTCTGTATATTTTCAAATATTAAAAATTTTTTAAATAAAAATGTGCACCTTTGCTTCCTGAGGTTCTACAGGGCATTCAACTGCATAGTATGATCTATTTGCATGCACTGCTTTCAATGCATATTTATTAGGGAAATCCTGAAAACCCGACTGGAATACGGCTCTCGAGGACCGGAGTTCCCTACCCCTGTTCTACAATATGATTTGTTTTGTAACACATTTATTTTGTGTCACATGTACCTTCCAATTAAAAGCAAATTATCAGCTCTTATTCAGGATGCATGAACTGCTTGGATTTAGTTAATAAGTATGTGTAGCACTGAGTTTTGTTATCTACCAACTGCAGCAACTGGCTGGTTATTATCTCTAACTGCATGAAGGATCTTATGCTCCAATTCTACTCCAGGTGGTTCTGTTTCCTAAGAAAAAGAAGTCTGTTCTAGTCTAATATATGTATCTGTTTTGATTGACAGGAAGCCCCGTAAACATCACCTTTGGTCCCTATCCAATTAGCGCTTTCAGAACTGTCTCAAAAATGCTTATGCTTTCTTATTGAAACACTGAAAATAAAGGTTTGCATTTGGTGTAGGAAGAGAAGGGAGAAATATAATATGAGTAATGGTGTACTGTTTAAGTCAAAGTTGCAAAAATGCAAGCTTGTCTTGTTAAACAATTATGCTGCATGCACATTTTAGCTGTAAGGCCAAATTTGCATGAGCAACTTTAGATGCCTGTGATCATGTGACCGGGCCGAGCGGTATTACCCATAACATATTCAGACCCCCAGGCACCTTAGTTCTCTATAAAAACAAAACATACAGAGTTAGACACAGTTCTTAAAACATGTGACCAGGTTTTCCCAACCTCCTGGTCATCATGAGGTCCTCCTTGGACTCCTCGTTCTTCCGGGTCCTCCCTGGGCTCCGTCCCTCCAGGTCTTTCCTGAGTCCTTCCTCCAACCCTGTATTGGCCCTTCAGGTCTTCGGCAACCTTTGGCGCCATTCACCAGTCACTCTGCCGGTTGCCACTGTCCCAGCAAGTCCCTCATCCGTATGCTCCCAGGGTCTCTCAGGCTGCTTCCTGAGGAGTCTTTGAACAACTCTTGGTGCCATCATCAGTATCTCCACTGGTTGCCACTGGCCCCGCCAGTCCCTCCATTGATCAGCCACCTGACCCCTCAGCCTTGGACTCAGCCAACTCTTCCAGCTGCCTCACTCCCTGCCAGTCCCTCACTCCGTGGCCTCTTGGGTTCCTCACCACCTGGATTCTTCTTCATTGGTCACACTGCCAGTCATCAAGCCTGAGCCACTTAGAAAATTACTTAAAACACAGTTATTTGTTGATGCATATCTTTTGTGGTAAACCTGATGAACCGTTTATGATCCACAGATACGCTATTAATTTATGTCTATGACATGCTATTAATTTTTATCTATCTCGCTTAAGCCCTGTATTGTTAGCATTTTTTAGCTATGAATTTTAAGACTTGTTTGTATGTTCATTTTATTATGTTTTAAAACTGTTAACTGTTTAGTTGTAATGTAAACGGTATAGAAATTTTTAAATAAATAAATGATCAGGTACTCCAAGTATTTTCCCTACATGTCCCAGGGGACTCACAATCTAACTATAGTATTTAGGATAATAGAGGGTTAGGTGACATGCCCAGGGTCATAAGGAGTGACACTGGGATTGAACTCACAATCTGAGAGTGCTGAAGCAGCAGCTCTAAGCCACTCCTCTACTCAATTTTGTAACAACTTGTGTGTTTGTCCCCTGCCAAACTATTTTTCTGCTTTGCAAGTACACGCCATTATATTTTGCAAATAATACATATCTTCCATGCACTTCTATTTTTTTTTTTTTTTTTTATTCCAGGGGGCAGGGGTGCATTGATTTTACATTGCCCTAGCATGTGCAGACCTACTCTTCTAAAATTCTGGTCCTGATCCGGAAGTTTACACATCGATGTTTATTTTTCCTGCCAAAATGATCTATCTAAAGTAGAACTGCCCCTATAACATCAACATTTAAGAATAATGAGAGCAAATGACACTTAGAGAAAGAGGTCAACTTTTATAAATATTTATACTGTCATGCCACTGACTTTGAAGCAATTTCTAAAATGCTACTGTGCCATTAATGCTGGCCAGACTTGCAAAAGGTTGGAATAGTCTTTCTTCATTAATGTTTTGGCTGAATATGCTTAGCAGTGTGATGGCTTTTATGAGCGAGGGAAATGGTATTGGTTTGAGAGGTCTCATATAACAGTAATATCCTGTCCAAATGTAATTTTAAAAACAATCAGAGCCATTAATGCTCACACAGAAAGGAAGATCAAGACAGATAGCTGTATATGAGCCTTTAATAAGTAATTCACCCTGGACTTAAAACATGATATTGTCAAATAATAGTATAAATATGTAGCATGTTGATATTATCATGTATTGCCCCCTTTGGTTTAGTGATGATGTGCTCCTGATGAAAATTACTCTGCAACTTTATTAAATCAAAGTTAGACAAGGATTGACACAACAGAGCATTCAACTATTATGCTTGATGGCTGCGAGCACTAAAGAGCACTTTGAAGCAGGTAACTAAAACTTCCATTTCAATAACATTTTATAGAGGAAATGCTAGTCATCCTTTCCATGTATTCATAAATATTAATTGTGCATAATGTCTTTTTTTCACTCGAATTAACCTCTTTTGAAAATGTTTTTCATTAATCCTTATTTTAGAAGTTGCTAATTGCCGAGCATGAATTCTATTATTTTTCATAAGCTTGTAAGCCCCTATTTTCAAGGGTTTTGTCGCTGGCACAGATTACCAGAACCTCTTTTGAAAGTGGAACCCTAGAGCTTGCAGCCTTATTTTGCTGCTGGAAAACAATGAAAATAAAGACAGGCATTCTCCAGTGTCAAATTAATAGAAATGAAAAGCACTACAAATCTAAATCCAGAGTCTGCCCAGCCTTTTCAGATTAGATAAATAAAGATAAACTCTAGGTGGTCTTGACAGCTCTGTATATATACCGTATTTGCCGGCGTATAAGACGACCCCCCAACTTTTAGTTAAAAAATAGAGTTTTGTGTTATACTCGCCGTATAAGACTACCCCTTCTTCCGCACACCTTCTCTACCGCCCCGGGTGCAGCACAGCCGGCCAGGTTCCCTTACTTTTGTGGCACTTCCCCGACCGACCGACAACAGCCCCGGTCCGACAAACCTCCCTGCCCTTAACCGCAAATCTAAATTACCTTCTTACAGCTGCTGTAAGAAGGTATTTAGATTCGCGGCTACAGGGCAGGGAGGATTGTCGGACCCGGGCTGTTATCGGTCGGTCGGGGAAGTGCCACAAAAGTAAGGGAACCTGGCCGGCTGTGCTGCAACCGGGGCGGGGCGGCCGCCCCTCTCTCTTGGTATCGCGAGGCTACTCTCCTTCTCCTTACCTGCCATGCCTGCAGCACAGAGCCGAACGGAAGTCTTCCCGACGTCAGCGCTGACGTCGGAGGGAGGGAGGGCTTTGTTTAAGCTTTGTTTAAGCCCTCCCTCCCCTCCGACGTCAGCGCTGACGTCGGGAAGACTTCCGTTCGGCTCTGTGCTGCAAGCAGAGAAGGTAGGGAGAAGAAGAGCCGCGTACATCCAGAAGACTGAGCATCCAGCCCCGCAGGAGCCCCGCGACCCTCGGAGGCGTCCCCATGGGATCCCCGTGACCCTAGGGGGCGTCCCCACAGGATCCCCGCAACCCTAGGGGCGTCCCCGTGCAGCTCTGTAATGTAAAGTAAGTACATGTAAAACAGTACCCGGCGTATAAGACGACCCCCGACTTTAGGGAGGATTTTAAGGTACTGAAAAGTCGTCTTATACGCCGGCAAATACGGTACATACATATATATATGTGAGTGTGTGTATGCGCACATGCGTTCATTCTTTCCTTGACCCAATAGAAGGTATCACGATTTGGAAAGAACCTAATATATATTAAAAAAAAAAAAACAAACTTGAAGGGATTTATTTAATTGGACCAAAATCAATTCTGCTGAACAAACTAGTGTGTACAGCACTTTGGAGCCCTTGTACTAACCTGTGTTACACACTAACATGCCTAATGTAGGAAAAATGGTCTAATGTAAGATGCACAACCAGTCTTCAAGGGTCATTACAAAAAAGACCGCTCATCCATGTTGGTGTATCTATTTTATTTAAGTGTGAGTGTAAATGCCAATAACACTCAACAGTAGCCATTATTTTACTCTTATCATTAAGCTTCTTTAGGGATGCTACCTCTATAGTTATGCAAAATCATATAGATATAATAATTAAAGGATCTAAAATCCTGCCTCTGTCTAATTTACTAGACATGTAGGCCCGAATCGATCACATGTCAATCATGTGACGTTGTCATGTACAGAATCACCCTACACCCAGCTACTGCAGCTGTTGTTTCAGCAGTGGCAAAACAAGGATAAAGAAAGGTGTTACAGCAAGGTCACTCTCTTCATCCTTGTGGCTGCCGGCTCTGCCCGCAACTGAAAGTGATGTCAGAAGGGGGCAGGGCTGACAGCTGCAAGGATGAATAGAGCGGCCCCGTGACCAAAACCATTGTCTTTGTTTTGCTGCTACTGGAGAGAGGGGGAGAGACACGCTGGATGGAAGGAGAAGGGAGGGGGGTCAGGCAATGGATGGAAAAGGGGAGAGAGGGTGTCAGGTGCTGGATGGAAGGAAAAGAGAGAAACAGAAAGACAGAGAGGCATCAGACACTAGATGGAAGGGAGAGAAAGCCGGCAGATACTGTAGAGGTGGAGAGGAAGCAGATGCTAAATGGAAAAGAGGAGGGGCAGATGCTGGATGGAAGATGAAGAGAGGAAGCGGGGCTCTGGATGGAAGGGGAAGAGAGAGAGAGAGAGAGGGGTCTGATGCTGGATGGCAGGGGGAGAGAGAGAGGGGACAGATGCTGGATAGAATGGGGAGAGGAAACGTGCACTGAATGAAAGAGAGGAGAGGAGGTCAGGATTGAAGGGGAGGGGATATAGAGAGGTAAGTCATTGGATGGGAGGAAAGATGTGGTGCAGACTCTGGATGGAAGGGGGAGGAGGAGCAGATGCTGGATAGAAGGGGGAAAGAAATCAGATGCTGAATAAAAGGGGGAGATAAGAGGTCAGGTGCTGGATGGGAGGGGAGAGAGAGGGGTCAGTCACTGGATGGAAGAGGAGTGAGGAGGTCAGGTGCTGGATGGAAGGGAAGGGGAGAGAGAGGGGCCAGGCATTGGATGGAAGGAAGGAGAGAGAGGGGGTAGATGCTGGATGAAAGGGGGCAGAGAGAGGGGCAGATAGAAGGGGAGGGGCAGGTGCTAGATAGAAGGGGAGAGGAAGCAGATGCTGAAAAGAAGGGGGAGAGGTTTAAATGTTCATTAAAAACTTTCTTATTTAAGGAAGCATTCAAAAGTTAAAACAATGATCCAATCTGCCCAAACAGGACAATGCTTTCACCTTGGCCCTGCACCACCCCCTTTTAACAGCTGCAGATATTATGGCCAGTCCTAGTAGAGTTGCAAGCAGGTCTATTGAGTATCCTAGTGGGCAGTGCAGTGGACTGCAGAGAAGAGGACCCAGGCCCATATGTCACCCTAACTAGTACTCTTCTGGTGGATTGAGCCCATCAAAATCCACCAAAACTCACTGTACTGCCTTTGTGGGTAGTATAGGTGACACCTGCAAGCATAAGGGCTATTGGGAAGGTAGACAGATAGGCAAAGTAGGTTTTGGAGGAGTTTTGGAGGACTCACCATATATTGTACGGGAGTTATGGTGAGATGTGTACCTGGCATCCTTAATGTGAAGTTTGCAGCAGTGCCACACTGCTCTGCTGGCATGTCTGTGTGGCTAGTCCATTAAAAATGATGGCCCCTCGGACATGCAAATGGCTTGTGTGGTGTGTTTTTAATCTGGATTTTTTTTATTTTTATAATGGGCAAAAAAATTAGATATCTAGTTGGACAAAACATCTAGCTCGTCCATTTTTGAGAAAAAAAAAAGACATCGTGTGGGTTTGAAAATGGACATTTTTTGGACATTTTTCTCAAAGTGTCTAAAGTTGGACTTAGATGTCCAATTAAAATTGCCCTTCCATGGGTTCAATGCATTTTAGAAAAAAACAGCCCCTACACAAATAATAAATAAGGAAGAAGAATTTGGACAACATAAAGTCAATAATATATTATTGCTACTCTAACATGAAAAAGTAATATAAGTGGCTTGTACTATTGAGAAATGTATATCAATTGCAAATTTCTCCATGACCAGTTTTGAGGCTCTCAGGCCAGCTTCATGCAAATACTACAACCCTGGGCAATGCCCCAGTCACTATGCTCTATTTCTGGCCCTATCTGTCTATATCTCTCTTGCCCTTTTTCCCCATTGTTCCCACATCCCTTAAGTTAACTCAACTTGTACGTCAACTCAACTTGTACCCCACTAATCTTCTGTAAACCGCATAGAACTTAACGGTATTGCGGTATATAAACTGTTATTATTATTATTATCTCTTAACAAATTCCCATTCATGATTTCATATAATCATGCTTCTTGAACAATTGATATGGCGGTTAAGGAAAGGGTGTTAGATTAGGTATGAGACACTGTATGCTCATATGCTCAGAATGATAGAGAGACAACAAAGGAGCCAACAGAAATTGACTTGTAAAAGACACAACATCCTATAAACTGTCAAGCTCATAAGGCTAGAAGCTTAGCAGCATGAGCCATAAAATCTCGGCAGACTGAACAGGTCAATCGATCTTTATTTTGCCAACATATGCTATATTAATAAAAGGTCAGAAATGTTCTAAAATAGCAAACATAAAGTATATAGTTAAAAGAGGGTCCTTATATATTTCATGTTCATGACAAATAATAGGCATGCACAAAATATTATTACCATGTTTCTATTTCATTCACTCAAGAACCAACACATCTGTAGTAGTCATAGCAACAAGATTACACTGTAGTTATGCTACCTCTGTGATATTGTAAGAAGTAGTTTGAGAAACCTTCATGGAAATCATACTGCTGCTTTTACTTAAGTGTGAATTATGAGTGCAGTGATTGTTAGTAAAAAGAGGCACTGTGTAACGAGTGTCGCAATGGATAAACCCCAAAGAAAAAAGGGAGGGAGAAAATACTAAGGGACTGAATTAATATCTATATTGGTCCTGGATACAGGTTGTGATACTTTTTTATTGAGCTAAGCACAAGAATAATTCAAAGGTATTTGTTCAGCACAAAGAAGACTGCTTGTAAGTTGGAACAGGGCCTGTTGTGGTAATGAACTATTGTACATGGCTTCTCAATGACCTTGCAGCCACTGATAGCATTACATAATAAAATTTTATTTTATGTTTTTGTTCCTGGGTGGTAAATGGTATTTCTTAATTGCCTTTAGCCACAAAACTATAGAAAAGGCTAACATTCCCCTCAGACTTTGCGTTTGTGACCAGGACATTGATATTTTGAAGTTTACCTTTTTTGAAGAGCATGTCGGATGAAAGTGTGCAAGTCACAGATCAGAGGAAGAGTCACCAAACTTTTTCCGCCATCTTTACCCATCAAGATGGGCTCTACATCTGCCCAATGTGACCAGTCTCCTCCCTCCCCCCTCCAATATTTTAATTTTTTTTTATCTCGATATATTTTTTACCATCGCTTGTTCCTTCCTTCTCGTCATGTTAGTCCCTCATGGTTTTGTATTCCTCTCATTTTTGTAAATTTGAATTGCTTGTACTGTATTTTTGTTAAATGCTTTTTAATGATTATAAACCTTCTAGATACTTTATTGATAGCCGGTATATCAAAGAAATAATAAACTTGGAAACTTGATGCAATTGAAATTGTTTGTAACCTCAAAGAGTTTCAAGTTTCAAGTTTATTAGGATTTTATATACCGCCTATCAAGGTTATCTAAGCGGTTTTTACAATCAGTAGCATCTCTTAATTGACAGCTCATCCCAGAGCATCAAAGTCGTGCTGCTCCACAATGGAAACAAATACCCATCTCTTCCACTGGCTTCACTCAGTGCTCCTCAAAGAGGATTACAACAACATCAAGACCTTACTAGGTGCCTTGAAGCATGATGAAGGTGCTGATGCTACCACTGCACATCAAATTGAGCCTAAAGAAACAATTTGTCAGAGCTCTAGATAAGGAGTCAGCAGCTTTCAAGTAACTTCAAGACATCTTTCCTAATCTGTCTGAGGGAAAGGTCAAAGCTGGTGTTTTCATCAGACCACAAATAAAGAAGATCCTGGAGTGCAAGGAATTTCCCAAAAAGCTAACTAGGAAGGAGAAAATGTCTTGGGACAGCTTTGTTGCATGGTTTGGGGCTTCCTGGGTAATCACAATGCAGAAAACCAATGTGGAGTTGGTTGAGAATCTGGTGAAGAATTACAGTAAAATGGGCTGTAGAATGTCTCTCAAAGTTCATGTCCTCGATGCTCATCTTGAGACTTTGAAGGAAAACATGGGATCTTACTCAGAGGATCAAGGTGAGCACTTCCACCAGGATATACTGGACTTCAAACGCCGCTACCAATAACAATATAATGAGAACATGATGGGAGGCTACTTCTGGGGGCTGATTCGTGAAAGTGACTTACAATATAATTGCAAATCTCCAAAAACTACTCACTTCTAAATCTTCTGTGGCCATCTTTGTATAATTTCAATGTAAAATACATGTTAATTGTGATTCATATGTTGCTTTTTATGACTTTATAAGAAAGAAAATATACAACTTCAACATTCTCACGTTTTAAATAAATTAATTGCAAAATTTGACTATCCTGGTCACAAAGCCAAAGTTATATGGAAATAACAGATATTTTCCATACTTTTCAGGTATGAACAATTAGGAAATTGCACTTAGGGGCAAATTGTATAAACGGCATCCCAATTGTAGGTGGCAGTAGATGTCCTACCGCTGTCTAACCAGCCAATTGGGATGCACATTTAAAAAAATCCCGAGGCAGTTGATCTTCAGGGGGGGATGGGAAGGGGGTCCAGCAGTAGGGTCTGGGCACTCCTCCTGCTGTTGATCTTCAGGGGGTAGGGGTGGGATTACTACAGGAGGGACTGGGCATCCCTCCTGCCACGGACTGTGTGGGGGCGTTCGGGGGTGGCCAATTCTCCTATTTTTGCAATAATGGCTGTGTGATTTGAATTTCCCGCTGTATCAGAAATGATGTTATCTGACTGGGGCTTAAATGTTAGCTCCATCTGGCACTGTTCCATGCCGCCTTGAAAGCTTTGTCAGTGTGTGGCTTGTCTTTATTCCCCTGACGCAGCCACTTGAAGTCGGTGAAACGAGGTTCCTTGTGTGCAGAAGGAGCGTTGTTAAAATGAATTGAAGTTTGGGAGCCGTTTCATTGACAGTGGATCTTTTGGAAACATTCATAACCACTGATGGTTTTTTGTTCTACTTTGGTAGTTGAGAGTGGAGGTTTTTTTGCTTTACTTTACTCCATGTAATTTTCTGCACCAAACGTATTTGAGGCTTTTTTCTCTACTAGTGAACAAGCCTTCAGTGTGCAAGAACATATTTATACTATTTGGATTTGTGTTATTCAAGACACTAATTTTCCCATTAGCATGTGACCATTAGTGCATGAGCACTTTCCGACACCTATTTTGTAGATGGTGAGAGCTCATGCACTAATCGATATGCCTCCTGAATCACCCCGTTTAGCTTTGGACGTTGAGCGGCACTATGAAGGCCTAGGTCATTTAGAAATACATCCATGATCCGGTTTTATTATTGGCGCTTGGACGTTTTTGAGAAATGTTCATCCAAGTGCCAACTTAGGCCGGTTTTTGGACGTTTTTTTCTTTCAATTATGAGCCCCCATAAGGTTTAGTTTAGTTTAGGGAGACAAGGCATTTATTTTAGATATATCGGTGATAGGAAGAAGTGCAAAACTGGCATTTTTCATTTGAAAGGAAGCTCTGGAATGAGAGGGCATAGGATGAAGTTAAGAGGTGATAGGCTCAGGAATAATCTAAGAAATACCTTTTTACAGAAAGGGTAGTAGTTGTGTGGAACAGACTCCCGGAAGAAGTGGTGGAGACAGAGACTGTGTCTGAATTCAAGAAGGCTTGGAATAGGCATGTGGGATCTCTTAGAGAGAGGAAGAGCTAATGGTTACTGTGGATGGGCAGACTGGAAGGACCATTTGGCCTTTATCTACCATCATGTTTCTATGCTTCTATATGATTGAGTCAACAGGAGCTGTACTTGAAAAGGTGAAAAGGAAGCAGGCATAATTTAAAATATGATTTAAAAAATGAAGCAGCAAACCAGTAAAACAAACAGAAACACCAGGGAAACAAGGCATTTTTCAAGATATGCTAAACTGGAAATTTTGTGAGGCTTTCCCTTTAAACCACAAGGATATGACACATCCTGTCAGAAACATATTTTACCCTGCATTACTCAGTTGTTAATGCTGCATTAATGTTTAAACCTTTTAAGAATGCATTGACACTGTATCACCAAATACTGTGTATCATATCATGTTTAATGCATATTGGTGTCATACATAGTAATTATGCAATGGCCACAGATAGCTGAAGTAATATTAATGCAATTACAATGTTAGGGTTGATGCATAAATCAATATGATTAATGCATTACAATGTAAACTTAGAGGCACTGGTCTTTACATTGATATGCCAAGGCATTACAGAATGTGAGATATAGTGGTATCAGAACAGTAGGTTAAGCTGAAAGTAGATCAACAGTCCATCATTTTTAACCTTCTTCAGTTAAATCCCTAGTTGCTCCCAAGAGGTAAGAGGAAAAGCCAGAAAAATATGTCAGACTTCCTCATTTCATTTGATTCTACAATATCTTTGCTTCTTTTTTCAGGCTTACTTATGCACGGTGAATTCAGTCTACATCAGATCTGAGCGTGCTCTGAGAACAAGTCTCATCAACCCTGGCAAAATGTAACCCTCAGGGTCACCTGCTTTAAATCTCAGTTCACTGTGCACTTAGGCCAAATTCCAACGCCAAACAAAACATGATCTTTTACAAGCAAAAACCTCACAGAATGTCTTACTGTTGTTGCTGTTTGTGTGTTTTATAATCTCCTTTATTTTTGAGTCTCTTGAGCAGAGCCCTCAATCTTGTACTCACTGCCATTTGTTCTTGTGGCCCAGGGAGGGGATATGTGATTCCCTCACTAATGTCTGTCTCCTCCTTAGTAGGGTTACCAGACGTCCGGGAAATTTCAATCTCGTAATAAGTTTGCTATCCTACTACAATTCAATCTATCTGCGGCCTTTGATGTTGTCCAGCACTATATCCTAATTTACCAACTTTCTGAGATAGGCATTAATTCCACAGTCTTAGACTGGTTCTCTAAATTTTTACGATCCCGCTCTTACACTGTTAACATGAATGGAACTATGTCTTCTCCTTGGAGACCGCTATATGGTATTCCCCAGGGATCACCCCTGTCCCCTATTCTTTTCAAAATTTATGTCTTCTTTGAAATTCTTCCATCTATCTCCCTTTGAAACTCTATTTACATATGCAGATGACATCCTTGTCCTTCTCGAGATAGATTCAAACCTCACTAACCTCACCGAAAATATAACAGCTTGCATAATGAAAATCCAATCCTGGGCCCTCTCTGTACAAATGAAGCTGAATGAGTCCAAAACAAAACTACTCTGGCTTGGCCCAAAATTAGATCAGTTACCCACGCTCATTCCACTACCTTCTGGTCCTACACTGCAGATCGAATTATCAAGCAAAGTTTTGGGCATCATTATTGATTCTACACTTTCCTTTAATGATTATCTCAACTCTTTGGTTAAAAAAATGTTTTTTTAGTCTTCACATGTTGAGGAAAGTGAGATCCTGCTTCCGCCAACAACATTTTGCTGCCCTTATACAATCAATCATTCTTTCCAGACTGGACTATTGTATTTCCATCTAACCAAGAAAAATCTTCAAAGACTTTAACGGATCCAGAACACTGCGGCTAGGTTGATCTTCGCAAAAAACAAATTCGATCATGTTTCCCCGCTTCAGTGAAAACTTCACTGGCTTTCAGTGATTTCTAGGATTCACTTTAAATGTACCTGCCTAATTTTCAAGATCCTACATGGCATTCTTCCTCCCCTAATCCCACTATCCTGGAATTCTTCGAGACCTGACACTACCAGATCTGCCCTCACACTCAAACTATCTTTCCCCTCGTTAAAAGGCGTCTTCTATGCAGGTAAATTAGGGAAATCCCTTTTCTTCAAATTCACTGAGCTTTGAAATAACCTCCCTGCCCCACTGTGGAACCTAGGCTCATTCCAATTATTCCAAAAGCATCTGAAAACCTGGCTTTTCTTCAAAACGTAAAGCTATCTATTTAAAATGTAAAGCTAGCTATCCTCTTCATAACCTCTAATTTCTTATTATGTCCTTCCCTCATTTATTGAATTATCTGTAAACCGTGCCGAGCTCTATCTTTATGGAGATGATGCTGTATACAAACTTAAGGTTTAGTTTAGTTTAGACATGCCCTATTTTTTTAGAGGACTGTCCAGGCTCCTGGATGGACTTTCTTAAAACCTGGTATTTGTCCGGGTTTTGGAAAGCCCTGATGAGCTCCGGCCGCATCTGGAGGGCTCCTGAGCATGCGTGGATGATGTCGCACACATCCGCACATGCTCCAGGCTGAAAGTTCAGGTTGGCTTGCAGTTTCAAGTCTTATGAAACTTGAAACTGTGAAACAGAGAAAGAATCCAAATGGCACAGGCAGACTGAGAAGATACTTCACTGTACTCCTGCAGTGTTTGAATCAGAGGTTCTATGCTATTTTCCTTTTGCAAAATGGTTAAGAGGGAAAGTAAAAGATTTACCTAAGTTTCCCTCTTCCATATCACAACCCACAATTCTATAGTTGGCGAGGCAAGTGTTGGTTGTATCATTGTGGGGAGCAGTTCTTGCTCCTGAGTCTTGTGAAGGAGAGAAGAACCGGCTTGAGACAGCATTAAGCCCTGAGAGCCAGTAGCAGTTGGAGTTGGACCTGTTGGGAGCCTCAGTGGGCGAAGAGCAGAGGCAGTGGCGAAGCAAGGATGAGAAGTGCCCTGGGCGGTGGCACCCCTCACCTCTTCTCCGCCCTCCACCTCCACACGCTCCTTCCTCCACCCCCATTCCTGCCACACACGCCATATATGTTACAGAGGTGCAGGGGAACTTGGGAAGGGAAATGGCGTGCACATACGGCAATGGGGGGCAGGAAAACAGCATAGGGAGTGGAGAGGAGGATGGATGCCTGTGCTCTCACCAAGATGGCATCTGGGGCAGACCACCCCCATGCCCCCCCCCTTGCTACACCACTGAGCAGTGTTGAGGCGCCAACTCTGCAACCTGGTACTGCTACAGGTTTCCCTTCGGATCAGTGTCATAGGAAGAGGAAACAAACAGAATGCAAGAGACAGGTGGAAAAGGGCTTGATGTCTTTCATTCCAGCCCTGTTCTTCCTCTGTTATCCAGCCTGCAGATGAGCTGGTGAAGCCTGTGGGGATCATTTTGGAAGCCAAAGTTAGCAAAATGGAGGGAATGGTTAGAAAATTGGAAGAGCGTTTTAACACCCTGGAGGGAAATGCAGCAGAACAGAATAATCATATCAAACAAATGGAAGTCTAAGTCTAGGAGTCTGAGTTGTCCATCATCAAAGTCTTTGAGACATAGACTTGAGCTTTTGGAAAACAGGACCAGGAATTTGAATCTAAGGATCCTGAATTTCCCACAGTCCCCCTCCTTATTGCCTAGAGCAGGGCTGCCCAAGTCCGGTCCTCGAGATCTACTGGCAGGCCAGGTTTTCAGGATATCCACTATGAATATGCATGAGAGAGATTTGAATACCAAGAAGGCAGTGCAGGCAAATCTCTCTCATGCATATTCATTGTGGATATCCTGAAAACCTGGCCTGCCAGTAGATCTTGAGGACCGGACTTGGGCAGCCCTGGCCTAGAGAATGCTAAGAGACTTTTGAAAGAGACTTCTGGGCTACCTGAGGATGCTATTCATCCACTCCAGAAAGAGTTTTTTTTCTCCCATATAGGAAAACAAACTAGGAGCAGAAGAGTCCCGGGAAGGCATATCCCCAGATATCCTGGATTTGATTGTATTTTTATTTTTTGAAACATCACAGGAGGATATTCAAGACCTTGCAGCTTTACTGGTGACTTTTGTGCTTGAACAGAACACAGATTCCATTAAGGCCCTCTTCTATCAAACTGCAATAGCAGTTTTTATTACGGGGAGCTGCTTTGCTCCTAATGCTCATTGAGTTCCTATGAGCGTCGGGAGCAGCGCAGGCCATTCAGCGCAGCTCCCTGCGCTAAAAACTGCTATTGCAGTTTGATAGAAGAGTTTACTTTCGTGTGTAACAAAATTTTGGGGTCAACGTGTTTGGATTTATCCTGATGTCTCAAAATAGACTCAGACTAAATATACATTGTTCCTTGCTATGAGATCTAAACTCCTGTCCATTGGAGGACAATTTGTTTTCTGATTTCTGTTAATTGGTTGATAAATTTGGGGACCCAAAACAGTTATGATCTTTTCTGGATCTGAAGAACAACATTGCTCAGTCCTCAGGACAATCTAATGCGCAGCTCCATGGTTTAATTAGTCATCATATGGCTAATTAACAATTAATAGCTGTCTATTTTTTTTTCCTTGTAAAATATTTCTTTTTTCTAAATTTGTTTGTTAATGTCATTATCATCTTATTGATTTCTGGGATCTTCTCTCCATTGTAGTGAAAGCATGTATAGATTAATTTCCTTCTTTTGTTTTATTTTTCTGTGCAAAAATATTTCTTAGGTTGTATATATTAAAAAATACATTAAAAAAAAGAAGTAGTGAGACTAACCCAAACTTCTGGCACCGCATAACTCAAGCTTGCATAGAGCTGAGTCATGGCTGAGGAAGCAGGAATCGCACTACTTCTTCCTTTTCTGAAAAGATATGAAAGGAAAAACTGGGTGAAAGCTGGGGGAGGGGTGATACATGGGAGAGAGAGAAATTGGATGAAGATTGTGGGAGGTACAAGACTGTGGGGGCACATAAGAGAGAGACAGACACTTGGTGAAGGCTGTGAGGGGTACATGAGAGAGAAATCATGAATATGCATGCTTGTGCACACATGTATATCTTGACCCACCAAATGTAATGAAATCTAAAATGGAGCTACAAATGAAAAAAGGTTGGACAAGCCTGGTCTACACACAGTGATAGAGAGCCAGGGAGGAAGGTAACTGGGGATACCAGATGGACCAATTATCTTTTAAAAAAATATATTTTTATATTTTCTACAAGCCCAAAAGCTATTAAGGTGGTGTATTTTTGGTTACAGTAGATAATTTTATGTCTGTGGAAGCCTCAGAATCACAGTAACAACGGGATCTGGATAGCCCCCACTAACGCCCTTACACCCCCTCCCTATATCCCATCCAAATAACTAAGAGACCGCACACATATTTGGAATATAGCCGCAGCACAATTTATTAACAAAACAGCTAAAATTTGCATAAATTAACATCCACAAAACATTAACTGCAATATAACAAATCTGCAAGCTCCTCCCAAGCTACCCGGTATAACCATCAATGAATTTCCCCCGACCCCGCCATAAACAGCAAGAGTCTGAGGGGTGGCATGACCTCATGCCCCTTTAACCGTGTCAGTAGACCCCCAGGCACGGCTCCCAGCCGGCCCATCGCTCATCGCCGGATGAGCTCCAGCACCCAGTAGCTCGGGAGACCCGCCAACCCGAGCTACCAAGGCCACCAATAAAGGGCGGGTGGGCAAGGAAAAAAGCCACCCTGGAGGACCCAGAAAAAACCAAGTCCTCCAAGGACCCGGCTTTAAAGCTTCCTCCAAAGCCGCCCCTGCTCCTTTCCTCCAATCACGCGCTAGATTCTTAGCGCAAACCACACCTCCTCAAATTTCTTTCGATTCCCATTCCTATCCTTCCCCCTTGCTAACCTGCCTCACGGGCAACATAGGGGCTCCCAGCCCCGTGTTACCCTTCGCTCTTCGAGACGGGCTCTTGGGCTACTCTTTTGTATCTTAGGCCATTGAAGATTAAGGGCTCCTTTTACAAAGCCACAGTAGGTGCTGCTCTGGGTGGGCAAAATAAATGCTCCATTGTTCATAGGAATTCTATCTACGATCTCAAAGAGCTACACTGGAATTTATTTGGTTAGGGTTTCCCTGGTTCTCAGTCAGCTGTTCTACCCATTAGCCTACTTCTCCATGCCACAATCTCGTCCTACTAGTAATATCTTATGTATTGTGAGCTGTTGTGGGCTTCTGAAGAGAGAGGGCTTCAATAGCTATTCTTTGGTTTTGCTGCCCTCTGGGGGCATCACAAGAGGCACATCTGCTGGACTGGTCTTAAAGATTACTGCTATCTCTTTTTTTCTCTCTCTCTCTCTTTTAAGACTGATACTTCCTTTCCTTTCTTTGCTGTTTGATTTGTTGTGATTTACTAACTGTAAACCATTCAGAAAGGCCTCCAAAGTATAGTATATCCAGTACTTGAATCATTTTGAAACTTAAAGTGTGCTGAATAATCAAATATATTAATATGATGGTGTATGTGTGAGTATACAACCTTGGTTTCTTCTGATGAAATGGCAATTGCCATTAGAGAATGACATGGGGACAAATTTTACCCTATCCCCGTGAGAACTCATTTTCCCGTCCCATCCCCGCGAGTTCTTTTCCTGTCCCTGCCCCATTCCTGCAAGCTCCGTCCTCATCTGCACAAGCCTCAAATACTTAAAAATCATAAGTGTCCGAGGCAGAGCTTACAGGATGGGACAGGGACAGTGATCATGACAAAACTCGTGGGAACAGGATGAGGAACTTGAGTTCCTGTGGGGACAGGGACAAATTTGTCCCCGTGTCATTCTCTAATTCCCGTCTTCCTTTTAAAAACTTTTTACCGTTGGTTGTTAGGCCACATTGCTCAAATATTTTGTCTTCAAGTTTATTTTAGGCTTGATATACTTCATTTCAGTTGTCTGTGTGATTTACAATTTTAAAAGTAAAAAGATAATTAAAAATAAGCGAGAAATAAATAACAATGGGAAAAACTTAATAGAAATTGGGTAGGAGAAAATAGAAAAGGAGAAAAACTGGAGGAACTCCATTTCCGTAACAGAAAAGAAAAAAATAACAAAAACAAAGGGAAAAACATGAACACGAGGGAAAAAGGGCAAAAATAGCCTATAATAACATATCAAATGAATATTTAAATAAAAAGGCTTTCAAACAGGGTCTGAATTTGGCTAAAGAGATTTCATGATGAAGATACAACGAGAGAACATTCAAAAAGGTAGGAGCTGTTACAAAAAAATAGATTTATGAATAGTATCATAAGTTATGTGGTGAACTGTCTTCTTATTTTTAATTATTTGTATCCAGTTATTTTTACTTTCTAATATACATTTTGAGAAATCTTGGATATAAAAAGTAATCCATAGTTCAGCTTTGATTTATTTTATACTTTTATTGAAGGTGGGCGCCATGCCACAGAAGAAAGATCCCACTAGTGTATCTATGCAGCAAGGACCTAATTCTGGGTTGGATGCCCGGTCTCAGCAGCTGCCTAAGCAGCCTTTGAGAATCACACATGGTGTCCTATATAGAATCACGTCTATCCTAATGGACAGATGCCTAACCCTGCTTAACCACCCCAATTCTCTAACCAGCGTCCATGTCACAGATGCCGTTTAGAGAACTGCGTTGTTACTGAGCTGTTCGCAGCAAGGGAATCACCCTACTTGATCAGCTGAGCAGCAGCAGCAGGGAACCCCCGCCCCCCCCCCCCCCCACATTGTCCATGGCAGGAGTGATGCCCACTCCCTCCTGCCACAAACCACAAAACAGTCCCTAGCATGAGAACATAAGAATAGCCTCAGTGGGTCAGACCAATGGTCCATCAAGCCCAGTAGCCCATTCCCACGGTGGCCAATCCAGGTCACCAGTACCTGGCCAAAACCCAAGGTGTAGCAATATTCCATGCTACCGATACAGGACAAGCAGTGGCTTTCCCCATGTCTTTCTCAATAGCAGACTATGGATTTTTCCTCCAGGAACTTGTCCAAACCTTTCTTAAAACCAGCTAGCTATCCACTCTTACCACATCCTCTGGGTTCCCGAGCTTAACTATTCTCTGAGTGAAAAAAATTTCCTCCAATTGGTTTTAAAAGTATTTCCCTGTAACTTCATTGAGTGTCCACTAATCGATCCACTTGTATCCGTTCCACTCCACTCAGGATTTTGTAGACTTCAGTCATATCTCCCCTCAGCCGTCTCTTTTCCAAGCTGAAGAGCCCTAACCATTTTAGTCTTTCCTCATACAAGAGGAGTTCCATCCCCTTTACCTTCTTGTTTGCTCTTCTTTGAATCTTTTCTAGCGCCACTCCCTCTTGTCGCAAACTGCAAAACAATCCCCAGCAGGAGGGATGCCCATTCCTTCCTGCCAGAACCCCCCCAACAACATCCTGGTATGGCCCATAGGACTGGCCTTAGGTATCTAGCCAATCAGAATCTTAGGCCACTATGGGAGGGACCTTAGGTCCCTGGGCCAATTAGGGCCTTAGGCCTTTCCCTGGTACATCCCATCTGAAGAGGTGGGCCTGTCAGCCAAAGGGAGTAGGCATCCCTCTGGCTGGCCTTGCTTTTAAAGATCTGGAGGGGTCTGGGTGGGCTTTGGGAAGGGGGGGGGGTCAGAGTTTTGAGGGGTGGGTGGTTCAGGGGTGCCGGCAGGAGGGAGTGGGCATCCCTCCTGCTGAGAACATTGTGGGAGGGGGCTATGCCAGCAGAAGGAATTGTGCATCCCTCCTGCTGGAGATTGTTTCATGGTTTATGGCAGGAGGGAGTGGGTATGCCAGGGATGTTATGGGAGGGGGTATGCTGGCAGAAGGGAATGGGCATCCCTCCTGCCGTGGACAGTATGTGTGTGTGTGCGGGGGTTCAGGGTGGTGTCAGGAGGGAGTGGGCATCCCTCCTGTTGGCTGACTTGCAGTGGAATTCATGGGTTCCCTACCATGGCCATTCAGCTGATCATGACAAGGAGATTTCCTTTCCATGATCAGTTTAGCGGCCATGTCTATTTGAAATGTAGGCCAGCATTTCAATGACCTACATTTTAGGCACTTATCACAGCCCTAGGAAGATGCCTAGGGCTGCTTAAGCTCACCTAAGGCCACTTCTGGGTGAAACCATGGCAACGCTCAACCTTGGGCAAGCTTAAGTGTCCCTAGGTGCTTCCCTGAATCCATGACAGAAGCCTACAGTGTAGGCGGTCTGCCTCAGGTTACTTTTTTTTTAGAAAATGTGCATCCCGATTGGCTGGTTAGACAGTGGTAGGATTCCTACGCCGCCTTCAATCGGGACATGTTTTATAGAATATGGCCCTAAAAGCTTGCATCTTACAGAAATATATGTGATTTTTTTTAAACTGTATTCATAGTGTTAATTAGATCTGATCCAAAAATAATAAGTAAGCAGTATTGAATATACCATACATTGTATATAGAAAAGACCAAAGACGGAAATGACTAAATGCTAGAGACTGAAACTCCTGATTTTTAAAGTGGTGCATTTCTGTACTTACTGCACCTTAAGTGCAGATCTTAAGATGCATGGAGAGAACATACCCTATGTCTGGTCAGCATTTAGCAAACAAGTTAGAAACTTACAGCATAGGTCCATGTTGCATATCTCAGGAGATAGAGCAGTTGCACCTGTGCTACCCACTAAGGCACAGAATGCAGGCCCTGGCACAAAACAACAGGACGCATGATGCTGCGGCACTGTAGCCTAAACTCTCTCCCTCCCATCAGACACTCTTTTCTGATCCAATCCCCCTCAGGTAATCTATCCCTCATTCAGCATCCTCCACAGAATCCCTTGACAATCAAGGCTTTCCAACAGTAACTCCGCTCCATATTGAGGTCCCTGAAATCAGACCCCCTCAAGATATGCCCCTGATCAAGATTCCTCAAGGCACCAAGATCACCCCAAGTTAATGACCTCCTCAAAATAAAACCCTTCACCAAACAGAAGCCCTTCAGCAACTACATATGGACCTTCCCACCATCCCATTCAAGATCCCTTCTTTGCTTACACTCTGGAGCCAGGAGAGGTCAAAATTATATCTATAAACACTTTGAGGGGCCATTTTGTCATATGAGGGGAATCAGTCCTACCGTGTTTCCCCAAAAATAAGACCTACCCCGAAAATATGCCCTAGTCGCCAGCAGCAGCAGCAGTACGTCCTCCTCCCCCTGCCGACCCATCTCTCCCTCCCATCCGAACCGCAAGACAGAAAGAAATACCTTATAACAAACCGTCAGCGTCGGCAGCAATCTAAACAGGCTGCTTTGCGGCCTGGGCTGTTCCTCTGATGCGTCACTGATGACATCATCAGCAACACAGCAGAGGAATGGCCCAGATCATGAAACAGCCTGTCTAGATTGCTGCCGACACTGACAGTTTGTTATAAGGTATTTCTTTCTGTCTCGCGGTTCAGATGGGAGGGAGAGATGGGTCAGCGGGGGTGAGGGGTGAAGGGGAGTGCACGGCGGCAGCAGGAGGATAGAAAGATGCTACACGGGGGATGAGAGGTAGGGAAGGATAGAAGCTGCAAGGGTTCTGCTGCACAAGGGATGGGAGGGATAGAAAGATACTGCATAAGGGGATGGGTGAGAGGGGAAGAAAGATGCGGCACATGTGGGGGAGAAAAAGGAAATAAGAAGAATTGGGGTGGAGGAGAGGAAGGGAGAGATGATCACTTTACATAAAAAAAAGATGACCTGCCCTGGAAATAAGGCCTAGTGCCTTTTTTGGGCCCCAAATTAATATAAGACAGTGTTTTATTTTCAGGGAAACACGATATTACGGCAGGATGTCCACTAGCACTATCAGCAGTTGAGACAATTACCACATACTATAGTTATGTACTTTGTGATGGCTGTCTTTGCTGGTCATGTCTCATCTCCCAATCCCGTGCAGAGCCATCATCAAAAATGGCTGCTGTGAGTTCCCATGGTCTCACGAGACTACAACGGGAACTCACGACGGCCATTTTTGATGATGACTCTGCATGGGGCAGGAGCATAGGAAGGTCACTCCTGCCCTGCATCACCGCTAGACCACCAGGAAGGTCTGGGAAGGTCCAGGATGCTGGAGGGAGGGTGGGTCAGAGTCGACCCTAAAAGTTATCCGCAATTTTCCATATTCGCGGGCCGGCTCTGCCCCTAACCCTCGTGGATTTGGAGGGAGAATTATACATTAAATTTTAGAGCTGAAATTTTGGTACACTTTATACCTTTGCCCCCTTAGGTAAGTGCTTCTGTACCTCAATAAGAAACACATTGCAAAGCATGTAGCCAGTCACACAGTTTTAGGAATTTGTCATGGCATCAAGCACTTGCAGTTCCAGCATATGCTGATTTGTGAAATGCACAGCATGCCTAGGCCTTTTCAGTACCAAATCTTTATGGAAGGGCGATCAATGAGTACATTTGTAATGTAGTCAATTTAATGTGCTTGCCTTAGTAGAGTGATTATTAATGGCGCATAATACTTTTGTGAAGAATAAGTCTTTAAGAAATTCCTTCATTTTAAATATGGTGTTGAAAAATAGGCCACATAGAGTGAATGTCCAACACATTTATCATGGTTATCCTTAATACTGAAAACACGTACCTACACAGGAATCACAGGATCACAGAATGGAACAAATAGAAGTGGCATGCATCAAAATCGTCCATGTGACGATTTCCTTTTGCACATTTGTTTAATGCAGACAGAAATCAATGCAGTGCTGCAGGTGCTTGACAGCACAGAAGCAAACACGGGGAAGGACTTCAAAGCTGATTCCAAAACATGACATCAATCCAGGAAGTAAAAAGAGCCTCTTCAAGCTTTGGAAGTCATAAAATAATAATCAGAAAAAGGGGTTTCATCTCAGTACCCCTTCCCCTCCCACACACAAATACATCCTGGGCTCTTTGGGGAGGATGGAATAGAAAACAAATTAAATAAATATATATGTCTAGGGTTGCCATGTGTCTTCAGAAAAAGGAGGATGGACTGAGACATCCGGGTTTTACTTCCATTGAATGCAATGGAAGTGCAACCGGGATGTCTCAATCAATCTTCCTTTTTCAGGAGCCATATGGTAACCCTATATATATGCTATATCCCCCTAGATATTTATGCCCTAAACATAAGACTTTTAGGTCCTTTTACTAAGATGCAGTAGCTGATTTAGCATGTACTAATTGGTTTAGTGCACGCTAAATGCTAATGCGTCCATAGACTATAATGGGCGCATTAGCAGACGCTAAATCAATTAACGTGTCTTTATAAAAGAGGGGGTGAGTCTTTGCATAGCAGTGCCTACCCTCTGATTATTCTTTACTATTAAAATAGCTTTTGTGTTTTTCCTTCCATTTTGTCAGTGGCCAGTGTGCTTTATTAGAGTTTTGTCCCAGGACACACAGTTCACGAAATCAATCAACAAGAACAGCCAAAATGATTTGTAAAGTGGAGTCAAAACTATCTCTAAATTTGAATAACTTTAAATGCAATTCTTTTGAGTTGCAAGCTATCCTGAATCTCTGACTCACTAATTCAGTTGCAGCAGCTCTTTTTCTGTGAACATACCGTAGCCAGACTTCCTCAAATTAAATCTAAATCCTTGTTTATGGGGGGGGGGGGGGGGTGTCTCTCTTTTCTAGAGAAAAATCTAAATTTGAAACACATATATTAATTTGTCACAGACAGGACTTATTTTCAGCAAGGTTTGATGTTAGTCTAGGAAAAGATCTTAGGAAATGGGGGTGGGGTGAGTGGGAAGGGAGGGAGGGACCATCTATACTGGTATGCAAAGATAAAACTTTTTGAGATGAATCCTGGATTCTGTACCCCCAAAGTGTAGCTTCGGTTTGTAATCGTGCAAGTGCTGGCTTCTGGGACAGCCTGGGGTCGAAATCTAACAAGTTGCCCCATTTAGCCTCCTCTCTTCCTGAAAAGGGTTTAGCGCTAGGCAAAAGTAGAATTTCAATTTTTGTATATATGTTTATGTTTATTTAAGCTTTGATATACCGCTCCTGCATTTTACTGACCTAAGCGGTTTACAAAGTATCAAACTAAAATGAAATTAGGTATTTGAGAAAACCTACCTTATCTGTCCCGAAGGCTCACAATCTAGCTAAAGTACCTGATAAACTAAAAATATGTAATAACAACATATAATACATTTCCAAGATCAAAAATCAAAGAAATAGAAAATAGAAATGATGAAATATATACCTGTCTTCTTCATGTAGAGTTTAACTTTAACCATAAATGCTATGAAACTTTTAGAACCATACTATTCCCCAAAGATTAGTACAATAGCTGTTGGAAAGAAAAGTTTGGGGAAAGTAATTTAAAAAAGAGAATTGTACTTGAATCAGCTACAGAAGAGTCAGATCGTGTCGGGTTAAGCCCACTATAGCAACTGTGAACAGGATGGATAATACTGCTTGTCTGAGTGCCATGATACCCTGCTGTGCATATATTAAATACTTTATTTTAAAGTTGGTCTCGTCCAACATGTAAGGAAGGAATGGGCACTGAAGCAGAACCTGCCAAATTCTGATTATAGTGAGGCTGCCTTCTATCTTTTCATAGTCTCCAGTTTTCAATGCTAACAGTAAACTCATACATTTACAAGAAACGTAATTGCTCTTAAAACAAAACAATTTCTTGAGTCCTTATTACAAATCCCTGCAGTGGTAGTTTCACATTGCGAATCAGGTTCTGTTATTCTACAAGACCTTCTCTATTCCACACCTATGGTTATCATTCGGTCCAGGTTCCCATCTTGAATGCATGTCAATTCATATTTCATAAGACTATTTATAGCATATCTTCTCCAAGAAAGCATTCAACATATTTTTGGAAGAACCCTGCATACAATACCAACATTCATTGCCAGTTCCTTAAAAATTTCTGAGTTGACCTAATAAAGTATTTATTCCTCTCTCCCCATGATTACGTTTGAGCAAATCAAGCAGAAACTTTCAACATCAACTTTAATCTCAAAAAAACAAGGACGATTGTAGGTTTGCTAAAGTTGTCCTTTATCTTTATTTTCCGTTGTTTTTCACCCATACATCGGGGGGGGGGGGAGTGGGAGGGAGATATATCTTTTGTTTTGGTATTATTCCTGATGGTAATGATGGATGGGGGAGGGAATATTTATCTTTTGCATAGATACTGATTGATTATAAGTACTTGATTGATTATCATTATTTGTATATAAACTGTATTGCACTTTTTGTTGGCATTAAAAACTAAATAAAGTTAAAAAACAAACAAACAAGGAAGAAAATAAATCTAGCTTTAGGGAGGTCACACCTTTTACATCACAGGAAGATAGGATCAATATTTATAACTTGCCCTGTGTTTTGTTTATTACAGTACAGTCGAAAAAAGTTACAGTATAGCCATCTCCATGATAAAACATTGAAGGCCTGATAGATGTGACAAAGATAGTGAGCAGATCTTGCAGTCCACCAGTCTTACACTAGGTCCAAACACTCCTTTACAGACCTGAATACAACAGTGATTCTTTTAACTGTTTCTGTGCTTACAATTAGCTGCAGGAGTGATGAGCATTTAATTCATTTTGATTTTGAAGACTTTGGCCTCTACCCCCCCCCCCCCCCTTCATCACAACTAAAGAGCAGGAGAGGTCTGGGGAGGCGCTGATGAAATCTGATGGCTTGAATTCGTGCTTCTCTGCACTTGTTGAAACAGATGAGGTTGACTGAGATCCTGTCTGGCAAGAAACTTGAGAAGGGAGGACTTTAGTTCACATCATAATTAGGAGAGGGATTGATTTCCACAGTGGAGAATGTGACAGTAGAAAGAATGACAAAAATTTTGCAGTACAATGAATCATAAGTGTCATGCGTCTGATATGTATGTAAAAAGTATGTACCTATTACAAACTAGATTATGATGGAGTGTGAAAAATTACAGCTTTCAAGAGTAACTTAATCTTGCTAAAGTGATCTGTCACTCACTTAAAATTCTGAAAAATAATGAGACTTGTCAAATAATTGTTACAGAAACTATTTCTTAAGGAATCCTGGAACCCCCCCCCCCTTTACACCCTCACATTTAAATATTTAGAGTAATGTGAGATAGGTCAATTCCATGTTGATTTGCATGTAATACATTCTAATTTATCTCTTGTTGCAGACCGAGGAAAGGGTTGAGAAAGAGTGATTCATAATATATTGAGTGAGGACTCGATACGCTGCTGTCAGGGTGTGATCTAAAGTTGAATAACTGGGCTGCCAAGCAAACTGCCGACCTCACGGACCTTACGGACCTCGCGGATCTAAAACCGCACGTCCTTAAAAATCCGAGGTCCGTGCATTGACAAGTCCGCCTTCGCTTTCCCTGCAGCTCAGCTCAGGCCCCCGGCTCCCTCGCGGATCTCACGGATCTGAACTGCACGTCACATCCTTCAAAATCCGAGGTCCGCGCCACTTTTGAGGTCTGTGCCACTTTTAGTCTCTGGCTCTGACAGAGCTCTATGACAATTTAACTCTGACAGATCCTAATGCTTTTCCCTCCCTATGCTAGGATCCGTCAGAGTTAAATTGTCATAGAGCTCTGTCAGAGCCAGAGACTAAAAGTGGCGCGGACCTCAAAAGTGGCGCAGACCTCGGATTTTTAAGGATGTGACGTGCAGTTCAGATCCGTGAGGTCTGCGAGGGAGCCGGGGGCCTGAGCTGAGCTGCAGGGAAAGCGAAGACGGACTTGTCAATGCTCGGACCTCGGATTTTTAAGGACGTGCGGTTTTAGATCCGCGAGGTCCGCGTTTTACCCCTTCCCATTTAAAGGTAAATGCTGCTTGTAATCCCGTTTGCAAACACAGGGCAGGGTCTGGAGGATACTTTGTAGCTATAAGTACCTAACTAACTAAACAAACAAACAAACAAAAAATAACAACTGGAAGCTCAGCTAGAAACGTCTAGAGAATTTACAAGGGCAAATGCAATAAATTATATCGGCATATTACTTATAACGAAAGTTTAGCATTGCAAGAGACCTAGTTTAATTAGCATGCATTATTTCCAAAATGAAAAGCTTTATTGTAGCTGTAAACAGATTCTTGTTTATTGCTCAACTTTCTTCATCTAAGTAGGTTTGAAGGATAAATTGCAGAAAACACCAGCACTGCAATATCAACGGTGTAGTTTGGGCTCCAGCAGATATAGTCCATCATTTTTTAATTTGGTGGTTTTTTTGGGTTGTTTTTTTTTTTTTTAAACAGAACTAGCCAACCTATGACTTTGAAGGTAGCTATGACATTAAAAAAATCACACATTAAAATGATTGTGTCAGTAGGACTATAACCTGGAGAGAACTTCCTTCTTTCATGCTGTTGGAATGGCTCAACAGCCACGGACTCCTTTGCAGGTTGGATGTCTCGCATGGAGGAGTGAGGGGGTTTGACTGCTGAGCCAAGGGTTTCAGAAAGTCCTCTAGAAATTTGGGACTGAAAGCGCGAGTTGGTGGAGTCTTTTGTCCGGTTGAATAACCTGCTAATATACCACAGGGAAGCATTGTCTCCGTGTTTCTATGATTCCAGCTTCTTCTCTTTTTCTTTTTTTTTAAGCAAGAACGCATATCCCATGAAGACTGGGGAGCCCTTCTCCAGGGACATGCCCGATATGTCTGAAAGATTCACAGGTCCAAAGTCTCTTCACTGTGGCATATCTAGAGCAAATGACTTTATTGTGGTGCTCCTCTAGGTAGCATGAAGGACCATTCCTAAGGCTAATAACTGGAGAGCTCTGTAATATATTATTTCTGCCTAATTATTGTTTTTAAACTCTATTTTGAGACCTGGGTACATGAATTCTTTAGCTGTCAGGTTGAAACGTTTCTCTTTTTTAAAAAAAATCGTGACAAATACCTAGGGGATAGTTTCAATACCTTCCTAGTGCACATTCTGTATCAAATGGGTACTGCTAAGGCTGTAGAAATAGCAAGGCACCGTTGGTTTTCAATAACCTTTCTTTGGAAAAAAAAAATAGATCCAGCCTGGGCGCCCTTCAAGGTTAAACTAATTTTCAAATATAATCCAGGCCACTATCACTTTTATTGACAGACATGAATAGCTTCTTTGGGCTATAATCAGGATATAATTGCCTCTTTAGGCTTTCTTTGGAAACAGTATTGGACAGGAAGACTCACAAAGCTGCAGAAAGAAGCTCCCAGTCTGAAGGGGCAGGGAAAACATCCATTCTCTGTCCATATCTATTAGACTTGGCCAGTGAATGACTCGGCAGCAGCAGTGGCCTTGGGGCTGAACCAGAAATAAAACCTTCAAACCCACTGAATAACGGTCCAAAGCGGCTCTCTCTCTCTCCCAGACAATACGAAATGCAGGGCGTTTAAAAACTGAACTTCGTAATTAAGTTCACTATATTTCCCAAAACCTCAAAATTAATTTAATTATAGTTCCAGATGCACACTCATGAATAGAGCTCTTCCTGTCCTTCTGGCTGTCTGTTTAAACTAAATGCAAAACAGAGAATCAAACACTGCACAATACGCGAGACGCAGTCGCTTAAGATTCCTTTTGCCTGAGGGGAATTGCTTCAATTATATTCTTTTTTTGTGTGTGTTTTTTTTCGGATGATGAACGTGCAGAGTTTCGGGCAGTCTCGGAAGTCTTGAGTGAGCGAATGTTGCCTCTGTGTTTCCGCTTGTCTGGCCGGTAGGGGGCACCTTCGCTCTGTCTAAACCTAGCTTGCCCTTTAAATCCCGTTGGGCTGATGAGGCTGATAAAAACAATATAACAGCTCCAGAAATTCTGTAGCTGTCTACAAACGATATATTAGCAATGATTTGAACTTTATAAACAGAAATAAACTGTAATTTTTAGTTTGCAATTTGCATTGCAATTTCAGTTGTGCCTCTGCTTAATTACTAAACCCTGTATGAAGTGATAATTATGGCAATTTTGAACACTTTCTGTACTCCCCACCCTTCTTTCTGTGTGCAGCCCCTTTGTTATTTTTATTAGAGGGCCCACTTGTATATCGTCAGTATCTTATGTCACTTTTAATAGCAAATATTACTGACAATTGATGTGTAGGAATATATGAATAATATTAAATCGATTTCCATACATCTACGTCTATGTGTTTTTATACTGGTAGGATATTAAAAAATAATAATAATAAGCTGTCCTTGTACACACTGAGTTAGTTATGATTATAAATAATCTCTTTTCAATGGGTGTGTTCATTTATGTTGCAAGTAGCTGCTGATTTCCTGGGCCAGCTTTTCTATCATCCCAGCCACTCTTTGAGGCTCTATAAAGCTTTGCATAGCTGGTAGGATCAAGTTGAACCTATGCTTTGGCTGGAGTGCATTATCAGCTGAGCGAACAGAAAGTGAAGCCCTGGGTCTCATTGTTTATGGGGAGGGTGAGCTCTGCTTTCTTTTGGCATCTATTTCAGGTTTGCAGGAAATAGTGGAAATAAGGCAAGAAATTTGCTATGGGTGGGAACTCTTTCTTTAGCTCCCCAAGTACAAATTGAATGTATCTACCCCCCTCCTCTAGGCATTAGAAATAAAATACCACGCATACCATAACTTTTTTTTTTTTTTTCTGTGCTACACAGATCTCTCATTACTAAACAAAACGTTCAAGCTTTATCCTAACACTTTTTATTGTTAAACGGCTCTTCCTTGGGGAGGGGGCTTGCAGATCAGAGAGGGGGGGGGGGTACTTCATTCTTTGCAATTAATTAAAAAGAAATCTGTGATATTTCTGGATATAACATGTTCTCTGATGTCGAGAATTCATTTAGAAATTCGTCCTCCCGGATCAGCGCTGGTTTTCTTTTGGAAGGGAAAGAGGAAGAAAGAAAGGGGCTGAAATATATTCGAATGCTGAAACTGCAAATAAATCGAGCATTATATCAATCAATATAATAAAAAAATGATATAATCAGGTACACTTTTTCCCACTTACCAACTCTGCTTCTTTTATAAGGGTAAAAAAACCTAAAGATCTACGAATATTTCTGTTTTGCATTAACATAGCATAACAACCAATCATATTTTGTTAATGAAATCTGTACATTTCCATTCATCTACAAACCAAATAAAGAAAGGTCTATCCAAGATCGTCTACCTGTGGGTGTCTTCTACAGATCCATTGCATTATATATTTAGAATTCATGCAAGATTAATGTTTGATCGATATTCACGACCAACAAATTACCCAAGTTACGTTTATTTCCCTAACAGAATTTTATAATATTTTAGCCACCCTAATGCATTAGCAACGTAAGCAGAATTCATGTTTAATCTGTGCAGAGTGTGAATTCCTGCTATATTCTGTAATCGAGAAAGACTTAAAGTAATCCAATTTAAAAATATACACCGTTTGTCCTTACCGAACTATAATTAATGTTTCTGTCATCTTCTGTACTCTTCGGAGGCAATTCAGTTTATTTCCCTATTTCCTTTCATGTAGAACTGCCCTTCCCACAACAAAACCATTATCCTAGCAAATGGCCTGGTGTGTATGTGTGTGTGTCTAAACTTTGAATGATCATGCCAACCAGCAGCCCCCCCCCCCCCCGCCTTGCTTCTAGGGACCTTAGACTAGCTTATGCACTAAACTGGAGGAGAGGAGGAGATATCCTGAAAACCGGATGTTACTTTTTATTATGGAAATACATTATTTAGGAGGAGCTCTCTCCCAGAATACGGTTCATTTCAAAACCAAGGGCATGATATCTTATGGAAAGTTTCCTTGCCTATTTTTACGACAACATGGTTTCAACATCTGGTGTCTCGTTTCTTTTACTTATATAGGAAATGGTTCAGGGATAATGTATTTAAATTGTTTTTTTTTTTAAAAAAAGTTGATAAGTAACAGAAATAATACCAGCAACTTTCTTAATATGCAATATGTGTAAAGTAGCCAAATCCTAATTAAAACAAAATACAATGCAAAGCCAATCTTTTACTTTCAGTATAAATATATATACTCTGAGTAGCATTATTGCCATAAATTCTTTGAATGTTAGAATTTCTTGATTCTAACCTGCAGAGGGCAATAGCTTGATGCAAACGACAAACAGATTTGGTGATATTACGTTTGTGACCCAGGAATGTGATTTAGGTAGGCAACAATGGTTAATTACTGTATATTGAAACAAAAGAACGTAGAAACTCTTTGATTTGTCTTTCCAGAATTCAGAATTGATAAATGTATTCCCAAAAGATTAAAAAAAACTTCCAGGACATCTATTCTGTCAGTCCAGAAATTATCATTAAAACTAATTATTTAAAAATTTAGCTCTGTCTCATTTAGGTTTGTCTCCTTTTCTTTTAGTCAAACAGGCAAAGTGAGAACGACTGGGAAATCATTAGTTTTAAAGGAATGGTACATATAAAGGGCAGGTGACATCTGTAGACACCGAAATACGACTGTCATAATTGAGCAACATATTAATGGCTAAGTATTTTCCCTGCGCGAAAGTTGCTTACTGATTTATAGCTATCCATCTCCCTTTCAGCACCACAGACGTGGACAGCAGCTAGTTTACAATCAAGATTTTTTTCCCCTTCTCATTCAATATCAGGAGGCAGAAATAAAGTAAGACTGCCATTTTTTTCTCTCTAAAATAGTCTCACAAACTGGACACCTCCAGTGCCAGCACGGGGTGTATTGGTGATGCATTATATACTAGGAGAGGGGCTATTACAGTCTGTGAATTCACCAGTCAGGAAGGAGAATAGCTGAGATCAGTTCGACATTTGAAGAGATTGTAGCCCTGAAAATCCTTCTACTCTATCCCTCTCTCCCCCCCCCCCCCTCTCTTTCCACATACACGAGTCATATTTAACTCAGATTTAAGTCAAATTTCTGTGAACGAAAATGCTTGTTCAAAAGTCAGCTCTTTCCAAACAGCGTTAAATCGACCTTGCGTCAGCCCCGATGAAATTAGCTGTGCTGTTTTCAGGGTCTGCTCTGAATCTGCTCTGATCATTAACGGAACAGCTATGATAATGGATTTTATGTTGCACTGCAGGACTTTGCTACAGTCTGAAGCCAGTGCCTGATCTTGAGAAAATATCTTCAAGCAATGAACGTGTTGCCTGGTTGTTGGTTTTTTTTTATATATATATTTTCTTGAAAGGGAAGGTGACGGGTGATAGTAACACTTCTGAAGAAAATCCCATTATTTCCTCTTCTGCTAAATGGTTTTAGTCGACATCTGTTTATCACAGAAAGGTGCTGTGAACACAGAAGCATTTCCTTAGCAGTTTTTTTGACTGCATGTTCCCATAGTCCCACAAGGCATTGGTCCTTTCCCACTGGGAAGTCATGAATAAGAGACTGTGAAGCTTCCACGTCAGATCCCCTTCAATTAATCCACCATTAGCATGTTTGGGATCCACTACTGGATGGTTAACAGCAGCTTTTCTAACTGTGTGCTGTCCAGAACCAATTACACTCAGCTAAAAATATGAACTCTTTGCATCCCAGTGCTGGGAGCTGTCAGGTTTTTGCCTTTTCAAATGTGAAAGCTTGGGTGTAGTGGCAGGAGGCAGATGGTGCAGATCAGATCGATTTGATCGCATTTACTGCCTTTTTCTCCAACGCTGTGGTTTCTGGAGCTGAAAGCGAGGGCCGGAGACTGAAAGCTGCAAGAGCCGCCGAGGCGTGAAGAACCCGGAAGCAAGCAACCAGGACACCTCGGGCTTCACAGGCTCTGGGTTTTTTTAACAAGGTAATCCAGCTTTGGGAGGAAATCAGCTTTCCCATCCCCGCCCGCCACAGCGAAACAATCTTCTTCTTCTTCTTTTTTTTTTTTTTTTCTTCCAGCAGTCTGAGTCTCTGGAAAGCAGAAATGAAAGGGTAAGTGCTGCTTTTCCTCCAGAGCTGCCTGGCTATCAGGTACTGTACAATTTACTTTATTATCTGTAAGACATACGATTTGTGATTGTGACGATGGCAGCATTTTAACACACGTAAAGATTTCCAATGTGGAACCTTTCAAAACAAAAAAAAAAAAAAATAGGCAAAGACGTTTGGGTACCACTAGCTTTGACTAACAACAATCTATTTTTTTAGATTTTTTTTTTAAATTATAAAAGCAAGAGGTAGGCGCTTTCAACCAACCTATAACATATTCTTTTCAATGGTCTCTAGCGATCCAGTACCAATGTCAAGCTTCTAGTGAGCATTTCTAAGGTTTCAAAGACATTGATGACCATTTCTGTATTACTAGACTTGTTATCATGAACCCATCAAAACGTTACATGGCTCTTTGTAGGAGAAACTAGAAGATACTTTATAAAAATGCATGCTTTGGAATCGATAGACAGAGGTGATACAAGCATTCAGTTGGTTGTATCTCGAACACCATAGACACAATCACATGCAAGTTAGGGTGGAAACTGATTAGCAATCGCTAGTGACAGTAGTGTTTTACTTTATTATTTTTTTGTTAAGGGGAGGGGGGAAGGGAAATCCTACAGCCTGAGGATGTTAGATACACTGCCTTTGCCCCTGGAGGCAGTGTTGTTGGAGTGCTAGTGATCTCGCCTTGCGTATACTAGGACTAGGAGGCAGTCTGAAGCTTTGAGAGACAGGACTAATCTTCCAAATGCATTGCTCTGGTGGTCTCGCCCTATACTGGCGCTGGGAGGCAAACTGAGCTGCCGGGATAGCAAAAGGGTTCATGTCTCCTCAAAGAGTGCCGGTGATATTGCCTTGAAAATATATTGACAACGGGAAAGAAGCTGATTGAAATGAAAAACAGGGGTTTCTTTTTCACGCTCTGGGCGTCATGCTGATTTTGCCCTGTATTGGTATTTTGTGGCAGACTTGAAATGAGAGCCAAGGAAAGTCCCACAGAGCTATTGCTGGTGATCTTACCAGCATCAATATGGGAAAACAAGTCGAAACACTGAAGAGCTGGAAAAGGGATTTTTTTTTTTTTTTTTAGGAAAATATTTGTGTTCTTACCTTGCTCAGATGATGAAGCATCAGTAGCTGGAGTTAGCCTCGATAGCTTTTCAAAGCAGGAAACAACTATTGGAAGCGTTTGAAAATGGAGCTGTCCATCCTCTCGAGTGCTGAAAGCTACCATTTTCGTACCTCTCTTCCACAGAGGACTTTATCAATGCAGCTTGTTCTTGGGTGAACCAAGAGCTTGATGCAAATCGGGACTTGCCATGTATGTGAAAATTTTTTTTTTTCCTACAAAAGGAAACATCTAAACGCAAATCACTAGAAGAATATAAAATTATATATTCTGAACTACAAGCTGCTATAGACGTGTGATTTTTTACCTGTTTTTGCTCTTAACAGGAGCAATATTTTTCTGGAAAGTTCAGTATCAATGTTGGATAAGGTTATTATCTTAATTTATAGCTAATCTGTTGCTATGGAATTGGAAAATTTTAGTTGTGACGTGTTTCATGTCCAATGTACTTTCTTAAATGGATTGTATTTCCGTTCTAAGTTAAAGGCAACATGGTTAGCGTTACACTTTAGATAGTACCATTGAACTGAGTTTTATTTGAAATAGTAAAAAAAAATGCAATTAGTTCTTGTACTATTTCTTTTAAAAATTATTGAAGTTTATTTTAGTATAATCTGCAGTCCTGCTTATTTTGAACTAATTTAGCAATTGCATGCAATACAGAATTAAAAGAATGGTGGTGGCTTTAGGAAAATATTTGCTAAATATATACAATATATTTCACATGTACCACACAACTGTTTTTATTTCAATAGATTGAGAAACTAACAATGATAAATAGTTGATATTACTTGCTCGTAATTTGAACTCACAGATTCTGAATACAGAGAATCACATTCAATCTCAACACTTCAGTGAACTGAAAACTACTGGAAGAGGCAAGATAGATTTATGCTTGGATGCTCTCACTGTAGAAGAAACATTCTGGTTTTACTTTAGGTTATTTTTTTAATTACCTTTTTTTAAGTTTAGTGGTGTATTTCCTAACTTCCCTATTTCATTGCCTAAGGGGCTCAGAGAAAACCGAATTTAAAACTTTGTAACTGATGCAAATAGGTATACCACCCAATGATATTATAGTAGCTGCCCATTCTACTTAGTGAACAAAAACACCTTATTAGAAGGATATCAGCAGCATGATCTGGAGACAAAGCTTTTTTTTTCCCCCCACTAAGAGCCATATTGATAAGAGGCGATCCAGAGCTGAGTATTGTATAGATCTGATATCCAAGGCTTGAGCCACTGTGGGGAAAAGAACACATCTAATTTGTTTCTTGAAATCTTTTAGTGGGATCACCGTTTGCAAAGTGGCATTGTAGAAATGTTTAAAAAGCTGCACCATAACGTTTACACTGTATGCATTAAAAAAAAGAAATGTATTATATATTACAAAATGAAGCTTAAGCCACTTAAAGTTAAGTAGTTTGTAGACCCTAGACTTGGTAGTTATCAGAGATGTAATGGAAATGAAACAGAATTGCCCTGACCCTTGAACAGATTTGAATATCTCATGTTATCTCTACAGGGGGTCCTGAAACATACTATAGGCTCTTGCTTGCCTCAACACATTACTTATTCTTAGTACATTTTTTGATGATTTGCACTTTTCCTTGAATGTATATGTTGATATACGTATGTTAATGTACATTTTCTTACAGGAATTTACTACTGCTAGTGATACGCAATCAAAATGACTAGCAAGAATTGTTAAGAGAAGATACGAGGATTTTATACTAAGTGAATAGAGAGGAAGCTATTAGAAACCTAAGGTAAGCTGATCTTCCCTGCCCATTGTAGAGAGCATATTGCTGCATAAATGATGGCCAGTAATGATTGTACAAAAGGAACGTAATCATGAGTTTTGCAATGCATGAATTTTCTACTTGTTTTTCCAGTGAATGTGGACTACAGACTTTGGATCTGGAATGAACATCAAAAGCCACCCTTTGGATACTTCTTTGGTGAATTTTAGTTATGGATTTATTGCCCAGCGCAGCTCCAGCTCCCCGGCTCTCTTCGGTGACGGGTATTCTTGGGTGGATAATACGGATTACGTTGTTATTGCTTAAGAATACGCGTAGTCGAGCAGAGTATCCGCTACAGACAGGCAAGAATTCCATCTGCAACCAACTGACCTCTAATCTAGTCTCCAAGGTAGCCTTTTTGATATTTTCCTACGTTAACATGTTAATATGCATTACATATCGCCATAAAATTGCACATGTGTATATGATGACTGTACATTAGTAATGACTCTTTAATTCTTTTCGGAGGAATCTTGGCATTAGGATCACTTTTATGAGACTGGGTAACGACTCCACAGTTTTTTTCCAAAACATTTTGATTATTTTCTAGTTGTACTATATAGGTCTTTCGGGGAACAATATTATTATTTTTTTCTTCTTCTTCTCAAATTCGTCTAAGATTTGGAGGCCCTGGACAGGCTACTATTACCGGGTTTAAAACAAGAAATGAAATTATACATGAACTGGTATCCAGAAAGTACAGCAATCCGTCAAAACATAGCTCTGATACTTATATTCCTTTGGGGAACAAAACCTAGAGCCTTCAAGGGGACAGTGTCTTGAGTCCCCTGCCCTCTGGCTTGCGCCCCATGCCCTGGACCTGACTGTCTGAGAATATTCTGTTTGCCCTTTGATCTTTTTCTGAAACCTCTGCCAAGTATCTTGCTTTGTTTCCCCTTTCAGTATTTCTTGGCCATTTATCTTTGACTTATGTCTTGCTGGTGCACTTTTGCCCTATATCCCTTGGGTGGGTACCTCATGGCTCAGTGTTTTGCCTTTCTGTACTAAACAAGAAAGCTCATATGTTTTAATGTGTTTTGCCAATCATTTCCTTTCTTGCTATTCCCTTATATAACATTGAAAATATTGAATAAAATTTTTTAAAATGCAATCGTTGTCTCGGCGTGGTGGAGATCAGAAATCTAAGAAAAAAAAACTGCTTAAAACCGAGAATGCAGTGGCTATGCATTAGTTGTCCACTGCTTTTAAGGGTAAGGAACTGACACGACGAACTCCTGAGTGTGATTCCCCTCTGTTCCGGCTCAGTTCGCTTCTGGGGGGCTTTAGATTCAGCATTGCCTCTTTACCTCCACGGGACGCCTAGCCTTTGTGAGGCCAGGCGAACATCATAGCTACAAGCAGCCCTTCAAGAAGGAACAGAGAGAAAAAAATAAATAATTCAAAGATTTAAACTATACTAGTGCAATGATTAAAACCATTATTTATTTAATTACTTTTAAATAATATGAAATAAGCTTCCAGCAGAAAAGGCAGTGCAGTGTACAGTAGGGTTTAGCAACTGTCTAGAAGCAAACATGGGCTGTGCTAATTTACAATCCGCACAGACTAAGGCAGTGGATAAATATTCTTTTTCCAATTCCATTTCTGCTTTTGCCATTGAAAATAAAACGTTGTAATCTTGCTCATGGACGTTAAAGAACCTGTAACTGGCTTGCTAGCATTTACAAAATGATCCCTTAAGAGAGTGTATGTGAGAAAGGTTTGGCTGGACTCACATATTACCTGAAAAAAAAAAAAAAGGGGGGGGGGGAACGACTCTTTTCCATTCCTGCAGATATTAGATGTGCTACAATTTGGACTAAACTGAAATGACCAAAGACTGAAAGGAACACCCAAAGGGAAGGTGTATTGCAATTGCAGGACTTTTTAGTTTAATACAAGATAAAATATCAACTTTTCAAAAAAACTTTCTAACTGTATCTTTGAAGTTTAGGCTACTTTTATACCTACTAAAGCGATTATGCAGTGAAAGATAGGAAGAATTTTGTTGGTTCACCCATAATTAAAAACACTAATCTGTATTAGCCCTTTAAAAAGGTTTCTTAAATAGAGAAATTGAGAGCACCTCTGTTGTACATCTGACATCTAATATTTTTAAAGGCCAGGTGGTTTTCCCTGAAGATGTAATCACTTTTTAGTGAAACACCTGGTTAAGTTATAGACATATTAAAGGTTTTTGTTTCATATTTGTGTCTGTAGGAAAGGCATTTAGTACATCTGGTCCTAAATGTCTCTATTTGCTTAAAATATAGCAAATGTAAGCAGAATACAATTTTTACACAAAATTTTGGAAACGTTTCAAAAGCTTCATTGTTATCACTATATATATATATATATATATATATATATATATTTTTTTTTAATCATGCTCAAATACAAAAATAGAAGTTTTCCATCTTGTATTGATCAATAATTCAAAGTTCCCTGACATTTTTAATGTTAGTTCTGTGATGCAATAATATTGATTTTCATTTCTGAACTGGGTTTGCTGAAAGATATCACCTCAGTATGACTCTGCGGGATTAGGGGGCAAAATGTGACACAGGGGTTATCACATCAAGAATGATCCAAATAAAGTAGCTGCTAATCATCAGATAGACTATGGGGATACTGTAATGGTGAATAGAAATGGTGAATAGAAATGGTGAATGCAAATGCATGCAAATAGGTCACTAAGCTTAAGCTAAGTTGCAAAGAATAATGAGACCAGGCAAGGCATTGGTATACATTTCATAATAGTGCAGCAGCCAACACATTTATTTTTAAAGAGAGCATATAACAGATGCAGAAAATCTCAGAAACAGTGTTGTCTTGACTGCGTTTGAGTTGATGGAGATTGCACGACTGCACCATGGCCTGGAACAAAATAATTGTCTTGCTGGGGCTGCAGGAGTGGTCAAAATCCTGCCATTTCAGTCCGCCATAGCAAACTGGCTTTCCACCTCTATGTGCCCGACTTCCCTAGGAAAATGGAAGGAGGATGGGACATGCAGGGTTGGACCTCATTGGTTTCTGTGCACTCACATCTCAGTTGTCGCTGATTTCAGACTCAAGTCAAAGTACAGTTGACTCCGCTTAAGTGCACGCCCTTCGGACCGGGTCTCCACGTGCGCTTAAACAGAGTGTGCGTGTAATAGGAGTGGGGGGGGACGGTAGGGGGAGGCTGTAGTTAAACCGGCTCAGTTTAAATAGGGTGTGTGGGCTGCTGGAGCCTAAACTATGCCCTACAGCTTGAGTGGAAGCGGAGCACTCACTTTCCCAGCTGTCCCAGCGCTTACGCTGCTGTGTGAAGCCTAGCCGGAGTGAACGTAACGTGAAAGAATAGAGGTTGGACCTGTGACATCAGGGTGCATAAGCGGATTGTGTGCTTATCCGAATTGCAAATATCTAGAGTTTACGTCCATTGACTTTAATGTAAAAAAATAAAATAAAATAAACAAACACGGCACCATGGTGGTAGGCTTTGGATAACCAAAGTGTGCGCTTAACCAACGTGCACTTAGGTAGAGACAACTGTACTGTGGAAGGGTCAGACCTGTGCCATGAACAGGATTAGGCTTTGAGTGCAAGATATGACATTTCTAGTGCTTGTGCAAATAATGCTGTTCAATATGATCAACCACCTCTCAATATGATCAACCACCCTTCCAGGAAGGGTGGTTGATCATTGGAATGCACTTCCGCTTCAGGTGATTGAGGCCAACAGCGTGCCAGATTTTAAAAGGAAATGGGATACACACGTGGGTTCTCTAGGGAGGTAAAATCAAGGGGGGGTAGGTCATTAGAGTGGGCAGACTTGTTGGGCTATGGCCCTTTTCTGCCGTCATCTCCTATGTTTCTATGTTAATATCCAGTGGTGTTGCTGTTTTCAAGTATGATTAATAACCTGATGATGCTGTAGGTGCATCATAACCACCAGCCTAGTATGAGTGGAAGATTGCAGAAGTAGCACTGAATTGTAAATCACCCATAGGCTAGGATTCTGTTCAATGCACTCATGTGCTATACTGTTGCTGCTAAAGTATCAGTGGGCCCCACTTTGTGCTGAAGTTGTGACTCTGGCAGGC
The DNA here is from genome assembly GCF_902459505.1 of Geotrypetes seraphini. Classification (NCBI taxonomy): domain Eukaryota; kingdom Metazoa; phylum Chordata; class Amphibia; order Gymnophiona; family Dermophiidae; genus Geotrypetes; species Geotrypetes seraphini. The sequence continues at coordinate 17,024,354 of NC_047095.1, forward strand.
GACAAATGGCATCTAAATTATTTTATTATTATTATTTAGGTATTTATATACTGCCTATCAACATTATCTAAGTGGTTTACAATTGGGTACTCAAGTGTTTTCCCTATGTGTTCCGGTGAGCTCACAATTTATCTAATGTACTTGGGGCAATGGAGGATTGAGTGACTTGCCCAAGGTCACAAGGAGCAGTGTGGGATTTGAACCCACAACCTAAGGGTGCAGCGGCTGTAGCTCTAACCACTAGGCTACTCCTTTCTGCATTATAGAATTCGTCATATAGCTATCATAGATGATTCCCAATATAATGGGGGTCGATGAATCACAACATTTTAGCATCATAATAGATCCTTCTCAAATATCATAGATTGCCACAGACTTTCCCATCTCAGTATCAGGAAAGATGGGAAGATATAATATGAGTTAAATAATTTGTATCCCCCACTGTGACCGCACTTAACTGAGATCAGAGTAAATGCTTATGGAGTACAAGTTAAGGAACCTAGAAAGCATATGCAGAGTCAGCCATGTTGTACATGGGTGGTGCTAGCTAGCAAGTGATGGTGGGGGAGGGGAGTGATGAGGACCAGTGAGTGAGCATTGACTACAATGAAGGATCAGCATTCAGGAGGAGGTGGGCTGGGAGAATGGCATGTGAGTATATCACACAAGAAAAGAGTCCTGGAGCATTACAGCAAGGAAACTGGGCTAGTGTGTGAATTTTGGAATAATGGGGTGGAGGGCTTGGCCTTGAACAAAGAGAAGCCAATATATAGTGACAAAGTAGGAGCACAAAGTAAAGGTATCAATAGTTGATAGTAATGAGGAAGTCTGGAGTCAGTGGGGGAGAAGTTGAGTGAAAGAAGTGAGAAGAACAGTATGCCGTGCAGAGATAGGAAAAGGAAAGATTGAGAAGGGAGGGAAAGAGGAAAAATAAAGTACAGGAATAAACTGTGAAGGGAAAAATTTAGAGAGACAGCTGGAGAGAGATAATAATAGAAAATGCTGAAATGAGTTTCAAGAGAATAAAGAGGAACAAAAAGACAACACAGTAAAACAGATGGGATGGAAAGGAGAAAGTAGGACTGTTATTTTAGATTTGTTATAAGATTGAGATTGATTGCTATACAATGTTAAGTATAAAATCTTAGAGTGTAATGAAAGAGAATACAACCGATAGTAGGCCAAGATCAGTAATCGTAAGCCTTGCCCCATTGCCATAGTAAGGGATCCATTTGCTGACAGGAAAATGAGTTTTGCAGAGCCTGTTCTCTCCTGAAGTCAGCAACCATGTTGTAATCCATCACCACCTTTCAGCTGATAGAAATTTTGGGACTTTATTGTAATGTAAAGTTGTAATGAATCTATATTGTATTCAGTAGCAATCTAAAATTACCAGACAAACTGAGAATGAGATAGAGTCAGAACATTCTTAGCTGAAGTGGATAAAGCAAAAAATAAAAAAGCAAGAATATACAAACTCAGAAAGGTGTTATTAAGGTTTTCCTGAATTTGATTGTGATGAGATTGATAAAAACACATGGAAAGAACGTCATCACTGGTTTTGACTAAAGTATTGTATCAGAATTATCACATCTTGACAATGAAAATCTTATTACAGTCAGCCTTAACACCAACAATAAGCAAAACGCGAGTTTAGAAATAAAAGCCGATAGGACAGAGAAAGAGGCTATGAGGGGTTACTGAAAGTTTTCAGCCCAACCAACAAAGTTGTGGCAGTCTCCATTGAGGGCTATAATCTTAGTCCAGTGATATTCCACTTTTTTAATTCCATATTTTTCAGACAGAATGAAAAAAGTGGAAAATCACTGGGCTAAAGGTTCCTTTTACAAAGCTGCAGTAAAGATTTTTACCACAGACTAGAGAGGTAAGTGCTCCAACACTCATATAATTCCTTTGAGCTTTGGCGCCTTTACCTTGCTTGCCTGCAGTAGAATCCTCTACCGCAGCTTTGTAAAAGGAGCGTGTAGCCCAGTGACTTTTCCACTTTTATTTCATTCTGTCCAAAAAATACAGAATGAAAAAAGTGGAAAATCGCTGACCTAAGTGTATAGTCCTTAATGGAGACTGCCCCAACTTTGTTGGTTGGACTGAGAACTCTCAGTAACCCCTCATAGCCTCTTTCTCTGTCCTCATAGCCCCCCCCCCCTCCCCTCGTATATTAAAAACTCTCAAAACTAGCTCCCTGGACAGAATTACTTTTGACATAATTGTAGATAAAGGCCCAGTGTATCTAGGATAATGTATGACTTCTGTCAAATGAAGAAGTTAATAGCAGGCACACTTTGACAAATAAAGTTTATTGCTTTATTAAAAGTTATTTAGAACTACCAACATTAGCGAAGACCTTAATGACTTCAGCACCTAGGAAAGAAACAAAGACCATGAAATGTCAGTAGATCATGTACCAAATATAAGAAATCACGGTAAACAAGTGTAAAGACAATACCATGGAGATTCTGACAAACTTTGAAAAGGAAGAAAGGCGTGGTAGATCTAAGCGAGAATACCTTATATACTTTATTTGACATTTAGAAGGATGCAACTGTGCATTTTGTGCCCCCCCCCCCCCAATGAATCATTTAAAAATAGTAATCAACAATTTTAAGATCTGGGTGACAAGCTAGCATAATTTCATCCAATGATGCATGAACATATATGACAAATGATTAATAAAGAAACACTCAACCGTACATAAGACCTTTATTTCTAAATGAATTAACAAAGGTGAGGGTGATCCTATATAGTGGGTGATTACATTTATGTGTTGATTACATGCATACATGTTTAGAATAATGACATATGTGTATGTATGTGTATACATAATGTAAATGTGTAAATGCCAAAAATCCATCTAAGTGCTAGCTTACATACTGTACAGGTAGGGATACATATAGGAAGACTCTGAGTGGAGTATATGACACTTAGATGAATAAATTACATGCATGTCACCACGTTTTAGGCAAGAGCATCTACATCAGGGGTTTCAAAGTCCCTCCTCTAGGGCCGCAATCCAGTCAGGTTTTCAGGATTTCCCCAATGAATATGCATGAGATCTATTTGCATGCACTACTTTCATTGTATGCTAATAGCTCTTATACATATTCATTGGGGAAATCTTGAAAACCTGACTGGATTGCGGCCCTAGAGGAGGGACTTTGACACCCCTGATCTACACCAACAATGTGACTGGCATAAGAGCTGGCACATATATACCCAGTTAGACTAATGCTTTATAAAAGAAAGCTTAAAAATAATTGGTTAAGTGAAATATGCAGCATTTTACTTCAAATATGGTTTAAGCCACCAGAACTCTTAATCTAGTTTTTGTCTGGAAATTATGCAATAAGGAAAGGTGTAGCAGAATCACTTAAAACTGAATTTTATTAGTAACAACTGAAACTAGAAGACGACATAGAAATGGATTAGAACAGTGCTGCCATATGAAAAGACAGTGTCAAGGGATCGGGGCAAGGATGCTTTGAAATGGCCTTCTGCTGCTTTTGTTGACTTCACAATGTAAATCCTATAGATACAATTCACTTTTCCTTCAGCTGACCCCATCTTGGACATATGATTCCCTCTCACCCCAACCCAGATTGCAGCTCAGCCTTAGTTTCAAGCTTTAAATGAACCCAATACTTTTGTCCCTCTCCTCAATACACCTTTGACATATTTAGACAGCCAGAGTGTTTATCCAACCTTTACGCTCTACCTGATCTGACTTGATCCAAGCCAACTTCTTCTGTTCTGATCCTCTAGGATTCTCTGTGGTGCCTTTGTCTCCTGTGATACCCTAGCTCCCTGCAGCTCTGAATATATTGGGATGCCTTTATCCCCACTTATACCAAAGTCTTATATAAGGTGCATATGTATGCTAGCACATGCACACACACTCTGTCAGCTAACAAAGGGGAGACTCTTCCTTCCCAGGCATATTATAAATCTAGATGCACAATTTCTCTCATCTTCTAAATGGCAGGAAATTCTGTATGATCATGCGACTTTTCTTTCAGTAAGACCTTTATTTGGATTATAATATGAATGAAGGGCCAAACAACTAGATACCCAATTCAAACCTTCAACAGTACCTTCTATAATAATACTGATAGTTCATGTGATTCCAAATTAAAGAATGAGGCAATGTTTTCAGTAAGGCTTAAAATTAGCAGTTCAGAATTTTCCATAGGTGTGATTATATTGGCCTGATTTACTTATCACTATAACTACAGCTAGTAAAGCATTTCAAAATTGTTGCATACAATGTGATGTAGCTAAAGAGCACATTAAAGATATAATTTCATTTTGTGAAGTCTATAGAGAAACGGGTTTCACATCTACACTTATTACTTCTAAGGAAATGGCTTGTGAAATGAGCATAAAGTAAGACTTCATAGATAAAGGAAGAAAATTCATAATATGACCTTGAAGACATAGCATGTGAAAAATTCTGAATGCAGAATTATGTTTTATTCATTCCTGACACAGCTCTAGGTTTAATGAAGTGTTCCCTCCAAAAGTGTGAAAAATTTAGCAACAGCTTAGAGGTTTAAGGCAACATAAACCAGCTCAGAGAAACACTATTCGGGGAAGACTGCATGAGTCTGGTCAAAGTTCTTCAGGAGGGTGTGTCCTGTGATCTCGCATAAAGAATAGGTCATTTTGTACAAAGACTGCAAGTTCTGCATGAAAACCTATCAAAGCTTGACAGCAGTCCAAACTCTTTAGCTAATCAAGACATTTGGCTGCTCCTTCCCAAACTCTTCCTTTGCTTTTAAAATTCTGTTTGCAATTCCTCTGTCAGTAGTGAGTGTTGAAAGAAGCTTTTTGAAGCTGAAATTAACGATGATAATTTCAGATAGCTATGTCTTGAAAACAGCTAAGTGGTTTAGCCATTCTCTCTACAGAGCAGTAGCTTGGTTCATCTTTGAACCTGAATAAACACAACAAAAATTTTGCTTCATGGAAAGACAAGAAAAATGATCTCCATTTTAACAGTGCACAATTCATGAATGAAACTGGATTTTTTTTTTTGTAGGTTGTGCTGCTCTTCAAAGAACTAACCCAAAAATTATGCAGTACATAGGATACTGGAGACTTTAAGGTCTCTTCTTCAGACAGCTAAGTCTATGTGCCCAACATATCTTATATTGGTTCTTCAGAGTTCAATTTATGTCAGTACATTTATAGCAATATACTGACATAAACTGACCATTCAAAAATCATTCTCTCCAAATGCAGTTGAAACTACAGGCAACAGGCACTGCTCTGAATTTTATTGGTTGGGCAGGCAACAGGCAGATGCTGCTCAGCCAATCAAATTCAAATCAGTATTGACAGGGCCTTCAGGGGTGTTTGAAGAATCCCTAGCCCAAGAGCCCTGCTTTAAAAAAAATACTTTTTCTTTGATGCAGTTTGACTGGTTGAGCAGGTTGCCTATTCAGACATATTGAGACATATTCTAGGTGGCATGTATGGATTGGATATGAAAATTAATGTACGTGAGTTGCAGTTTTGAAAATATACTGATTAGTTTTCATAATCAGGCACCCACACAAGAAGAAGGTTCAAATATTCATATGCATTTTGGGGCAGACCGCAGTTCGCGGTCCCATTCATTCATGGATTTTTTAACCACGAATGACCGGGCAGGAGAGGGCAGCCACAGCGGCAGGAGAGAACAGCCAGAGCGCTAGCGAGTGAAGGAAATCACTCACGGTATGCTCCGACCGCCTCTTCCTGCACTAAAGTCGGGCCTCACCAATCAGGAGCTACATGTCAAAGCAGCTCCTGATTGGTGAAGCCCGACTTTAGTGCAGGAAGAGACGGTTGGAGCATACAGCGAGTGATTTCCTTCACTCACTGGCACTCTGGCTGCCCTCTCCTGCCTCTCCGGGCGCCCTCTCTTATCTCCCCCGATAAAAAACGTATTCGCGGTTTTTCAGCATTCGCTGGGGTTCCTGGAACGGAACTCCCGTGAATATCAGGGGAGTACTGTAGTCTGCCTAAAAAATCAGCACCAACTAATGTGACACAAGTGTAATTCTATAAAAATTAGGTATACTGCATAGAATCATGCTTAGCGCTGCCTAAGCGGCATTAGACATCACAAATTTTAGGCGCATCCTATTCATGCCAGGATTTTCTTGGCCTGAATGCCTGAGCCTAAGTAAAGCACATAGTGCAGGGGTGTCCAATGTCGGTCCTCGAGGGCCGCAATCCAGTCGGGTTTTCAGGATTTCCCCAATGAATATGCATGAGATCTATGTGCATGCACTGCTTTCAATGCATATTCATTGGGGAAATCCTGAAAACCCGACTGGATTGCGGCCCTCGAGGACCGACATTGGACACCCCTGACATAGTGGCATCTAACTCAAAAACAGGCACCTCACTCAAAAACATATCAATGATCCACCCCCTAACCACACCCATTTTTAACTATGCGCTTTAGACTGGGCGTCTACATTTCATAGTTTTTTGAATTAGGTATCTAACTTTCAATTAAGTCCAATTAATGCCAATGATGAGGTGTTAACTGCCAATTATTAGGCATTGGCTAGGTGCTCTGATATAGGCCCCAAACTTTAGGCAGACAATATAGAATCTGCCCCTTTGTACCTATGGAAAGTTCCAAAACAAAAATATTCATATAGTTTTAGTGTGAACATTGGTGTAGAGCCGCAGGTAAAAGGTACACATGGATTTTATCCCAGAGAAGGTACTTTGACCATTTCCCACTTTAAAAAAGTATCACAGCCTACAAAGATTCCAGTTTTATCCATGACTATTTCAGCTACTGTTTACTATGAAATGGAAGGCTTGCTATGTAGTGCACGACTTGGCAGCTTAGCCAATTGAAAAGAACTTGGCACTACGTATGAAGAAATTAACTCTTTGATCTCAAAATATGGCTACTAGATCTCTCCATTAAGGTTGGTCTATGCTTGATCTCATAATTGTGATAACATATGAAGTACAATGATCTGATTTTTTTGAATTTTTCTGCAGTCTATAGAATAGGTCATAGTGTCTTCTCAACATTCCTATATTTATTAACTTATAATCAAAGATTTAGACATTTAAAAAAATAATTTTCAATGTTTTGTACAAATCTAGCTTGTCAACCTAGGAATCCAATTAGCAGGTCCCATATTTTGTTTCCATACTGGGCCCTACTTATGTCCAAAATTGTCTCTGAGTATTGCTGTCAAATTAAACATTTTAGTGGGTGATAAATAAACTTAGAGTTAGTTTTCTTTTTGCTACATTTTCAATAATTTTATAAAATGATCAATTGAAGTGCACTGGTTGATATATCACCAAGATAAATATATGGCAGTAGAAGAGAATTGTATCGAACTATATTTTAGTTTGCATTTTTATGTCTGGTTATGGCAGTGATTGTCTCCAAATCATTATTTAAGAGTGTAATTTCTTTTTCATTTAAAGAATAATTTTCACATAAAAGCTTCCGCCGGGATTTTGCTCTAGTGGTTGTTCTTTAGATATATTGGGGTTATTTTTCACACTAAGAAGCTTTAATAAAAACATCAAAATGCAAACTGGTTTCTGTCTGGGGAGATAAAATATCAACATTGTACATTATTCAATTTGACTCTCTTGCCAACTAATTCAGGAGTTTAAAATGCAGTTTTCTACGTTATGTATAAAATCATATTTTAAATTTATTAGGACAAGTGATGGCCATCATTTCAATTCTGTTCCAGATTTTATTGTATATTCGACAATTCTATAACTCCTCTAAAGTAAACTTCGCAAGTCTGCAATTACCTCTGTCAAGAAACACCAAAATTAAAGATCAGGGACTGAGGCTTTTTTTTTTTTTTTTTTTTCCCATTCATCAATGGAATCCAAGGAGAAGGAGATTTTAGGGCTCCCACTTTGTAGTAGTACTTTGCTATGGTCTGTAAGCTTTGCTTAAATCTTTTACTTTGCACATCTCTTTGTTTTCAGCTGGAGTACTAAATGATCCTCTGCCAAGGGTCTTCTAGTTCAATACAGATTTTTCTGTAAGCATATGAATAAGTAAAGCCCATTCTGAAAGAGGCCCTAAGGGAGAATTGTAGTTATTCAGGCCTCCTACCCCATTCATTTCTGTAAAACAAAGATCTGAATGGAACGCTGAATTTGTTGTTTACAATAAGTAAATCAGAGAAAATGTAGTCCTCATCCAACTCCTACCTTGTTTGGGTAGGGCAGAGTGAAGCACCGATACAACATGTTAACAATTGACCTTTGTAGTAATATAGTGCAAATTAATATTTATGGTAAATATCGTTGGAAATAATTGCAAATAAAAATCTTTTCTTTGATTTCACCGATTTAGATTTAATTTCTGAGACCCATTCTACAGGTGGCATTTACAAAAATAAAATGAACGAAGCTTCATATTGGGGTCCTTTTATTAAGGTGCGCTAGCCAATTTAGCACATGCTAAAGATTAGCGCTCGCTAAATGCCAAGGCATCCATTATATCCTATGGGCATCTTAGCATTTAGCGCACCTTAATAAAAGGACCCAATTATTATTAATAAAGGGTCCTTTATTAAGCTTCATTGGGCGTTGATGCTCAGGAGTTCTGCTCTAGCTGGGCACTAATAAAACTGAGAGGCATTGAAAGGGGCATACAGCAGGCATTTCTGAGCTAACAGATAAGTGCACAGATAATGCAGGAACCCTTAGGGCCATATTCCATAAATGGTGCCTTAAGTTAGGCACTGTAAGGTGCCCTGTTAGTGCCAAACTTAATTGAAAACACCATTTAAAACAATACATAAAAGCATTTAAAAGGAAAAATTTAGGCACCTGCCAATACCTTAAAAAACAGCTCCTGCATCTTGTCAACGGAGATCACTGGAGGAATGGCTAGCGCTGGAAGTGGCATTAGACATCATAATGTGCCTCTGTAGGCGTGATTCATATAAAAGGAAGACACCGGAAATGTAGACCTTGAAAATCCCGGCCTACATTTCTGGCGCCTACCTTTTCTGAAGTGATTCTATAAACGGTGCTGTGGCATGACTGACACACGATCGTCAGAGGTTTTTTAAGGTGGTAGCTGACAATGGTGCCATTTATAGAATATAGGCCTCACTGTCTACAAAATAGATGGTGGTATGTGCGCCCAGGGTAATTCTGTAAAATGGTCACATGCTAATGGCAGCTAGAGAATGACACGGGGACAAATTTTCCCCATTCCCATGGGAACTCAATTTCCCCATCCTATCCCTGCGAGTTTTATTGCTGACCCTACCCCTGCTCCATTTCTGTAAACTCTGCCTTAACGGCACTTATGAATTTAAAGTGTTTGAGGCTTGTGCAGATGAGGGCAGAGCTTAGGCATTGGCAGAATGAAGCATTATGACATCACAATCTGAGCTCTAGAATGTTGCTACTTATGATTTTAAAGTGTTTGAGGCTTGTGCAGATGAGGGCAGAGCTTAGGCATTGGCGGAATGTGGCATTATGACATCACAATCTGAGCTCTAGAATGTTGCTACTTATGATTTTAAAGTGTTTGAGGCTTGTGCAGATGAGGACAAAGCTTGCAGGAATGGGACAGGGGCAGAACTTGCCAGGATGGGACAGGAAAATGAGTTTCCGTGGGGATGGGGAAAAATTTATTTTTAATGGGTACAGTAAAAATGGCCTTATTGTGTAGGAAAGACCCGTGTAAGGGTATGCTAATGCCTGTTTTTAACTTAGCTTAGTAAAAGTACCCCAAATTTGATCACACTAATATATGAGTACTTAACTATTGTATATAGCCGTGTGGATTTAGGTGCATAACCAGAAATGTTCCTCCCTAATCAGAATATTCAATCATCCCAGCTGTATTTTTTATTTCAGTTTTCCACTGGCTACAAATTGGGTCACAGGCGCCAATGATATTTTTATTTTTTTGCTAAAGGAATGGGATACACATTTTTCAAAATAGGGCACTTATAAATTTGGAGTTTAGAACAATTATACAAGCTCAGCCAGGAATTCTAGTTGGAGAATACAAAGAAATAGTGAGGTGAGGAAGAACAACTGCTTTTGGTACAGTCCAAATTATAGAATAATTGTGTCATCTATAAAGTGCCTATTGCCATGTGGGAAGGTGTTAATGTAGAACTTATGTTACCTCGTTTTTCCTCTTTCTGTGTCTGTGGAAACAAGTTTATATCAGAACCTTAGAAAGTTTATTATTATTATTTACAACAATAATTGAAGTCCAGTTTATGTGGCTTATTGTGGCCAAGTATTCCTCTATTTATGGATCTATGTGTTTTCCTAAGAAGAAAGTTTCTTTTGATTTTAACAATGAACATCCACTGTGGCGAGACCACCACTGCACTGAGATTTTGCATTTTTGAGCAAAAACAAACCCAATAACAAGGAAAATAAATTTAATGTAATCCTATAACAAACCAAGTATACTGGGAGATCACATAAGAGAGAATTTTAACCCAAAAAGTTTTTTAAAAAATATTTAAAATTGAATATGTAATGGGTCCTCAGTTTACACAACTCAAAAATCAGGACGAGCCTATAATAATGAGTTGAGAGCAAAATAAACCCAACGGGTGCAAAAAAAGAGTGCAAAAACACAAAATAAATAATGTCAATCAAATATGATCTCTCCAATATACTATGGTGCAATATATCATTGCTACGCGTTTCCATACAATTGAGGTTCAACTGTATGAAATTATGGGCTCCTTTTATGAATGCGTATTAGGGCCTTAATGCGTGGAATAGCGCGTGCTAAAATTCCACGCGCGCTAGCTGCTACCGCCTCCTCTTGAGCAAGCGGTAGTTTTTTTGGCTAGCACATGCTAATCCGGTGCGTGCGCTAAAAACGCTAGCGCACCTTCGTAAAAGGAGCCCTATGTTTTGCCGTGTAACCTATGTTTCAGCTTTAGTCAAGGGGGGGGGGGTTTAATATTCAGTTTTGGTTTTAGACATAGAGAGAGAGAGAAGAAAAAAAAAGAAGAAAACCTTTTTCCACTGGGTTCAGCCACCTTAGGGTTGTTATGGCATCCCATCCTTTTTTTCTGTGTGGTAATACATCATCATATCCCTTAATGCTCCTTAGACTCACACTGTTTTTAATTGGTTCTGATGAATCACACAGCTACTGCTCGATAACTCATCAGCTGTCAGCAGTGAGTCAGCTTTCTGCAGCAAGTATTTTTAACATCCAGGTTTGTATCACAAACCCACCTCTGATCTGTGCTTTCAGATAACATATCCCCTTGAGCCATAACACAGACATTATTTTGAGTTTGTATTTCCCGACAGAGTCAAAGGAAAGGATACATCACCAAGAATGTATAAATAAGAGTAATCTATTAGCAATGTCTCGTAGCTGTCCTCTGTTTAATGGTGCCTGATCTGTGCCATTTGTATCATACGATATGCAGGAGCCGTAGTGGTTCTGGAGAGAGCTAGATTTTTCACACACTCTGATTTCTTTTATTAGCTCTTTCTAAGAGTGATCCGTACAGGAACCATCGAGAGCAAAACAATTTTTTTCTTTGTTTGAAGTGGCATTAGATATGATACATTGAAGATGTGTAAAAAGCTAATTTATACATGTAAGTAGTTATTTTAGGGAAGTCTGTACTTCCATGCTTATAGCTGTGACACTGATTTGGGCACAGATCAGGTGGAACAGAAAATTACAAAGTAAATATTCAGCCATCATGGTCAGTGTTTTTTTTTAAAAAATATATCAGAAAAATGTACTGTGTAATTAGTTTAGCAAAAGGGCTTCATTCATGTCACAACGGAAAAGAAATGATATATACAAAAATGGAGAGAAACAAACCTCATACACAGGCAGCCGGGACTATGCAAATGCCCTAAGCCAGCTATATAATCACTGGTTTGAAAAAAAAACTCCGTACATAAATATATAAATACACTTTAATTTGCTTCAAAAACGTATTTTTTAAAATTCATTTTGTCTCATGCATCAAAATATATGAGTAGCGATCCAATCTGTCTAAAACTGGTTATAATGGCAACAGCCTGGTATAATTATAAGCAATTCTTAATAACGTGAAAAAAGAATGTGAAAATTTGGAAAAACTTATCTCAAATTGCAGCAACAATCATTCTTTCATCCAATGTTCCGCTTTGTTTTATCACCATTAACGTTATCCCCAAATATTCAATGCCGGGACATTTCTGGGCACCAGAATTGGATATACAGGCATAGGCATGGTACTAACTGGTTAAATGTCACTGCATAGCCATGGACAAGTGATTTAAACATCCAGGAGCCTCTCCTGCCATTTAAGTTGCTTTGAATATTGACTTCTTTAGGTCTATTTGTATTTTTCCATGGACATGCATGTTTGCTTCAAAATATTTCACCGCTAGTATATTCATCTGCCCGCTTCACATTTACATTTCAGCTAACTTCTCATTAGGTCTGGGCTTACGTTTTCAATCCCTTAACTGTCTCCACTTGGATATGCAGTTTTGCACAATCCAGTACTTGACCACGCAAGTGTTGTCATTCATGGACAAAGCCTTGACTGATTCTTTCGTTTTTAATTGTAACTTTTTTTTCATGGTGTTTCCCACTGTATGTGCTGCCAGATGTACATATTCTTCCCACTTTCTTCTGTATATTTTACAAAAGGCTCAGTATACAACAAAGCTTTTTAAAAATAAGCTGCAAACTGAATTTTCAGATTTGAATAGCCGTTTTCCAACCTAGATTACCTCTGCAAACCTGGATTTCATCTACTGGAGGTAATTTTTTTCTGTGTGTGTAACACACTGATCTATGCAATAAAAAGCCTTTTGTAAAATGAGATCATGCCTAAAATACCTGCAATGATATGAAATCAGTAAATGGCGCCCAAATTTAGGTGCTGTAAAATAATCAGTGAGAAGCACTGTTCTATAAGAAGCACTCTGAGTCGAGCACTCTTTATAAAATAACACTTAGGGCTCCTTTTACAAAGCCGCGCTAGGGCCTTAGCACGCAGAATAGCGCACGCTAAATTGCTGTGCGCGCTAGCCGCTACCGCCTCCTTTTGAGCAGGCGGTAGATTTTCAGCTAGTGCGTGCGCTAAAACGATTAGTGCACCTTCGTAAAAGGAGCCCTTAGGGCCAGTTTCTACAAATGGTCAATCAACCACTAGATGCTGTTTATAGAATCCCACTTAGTGGAGCCCAGGCATACTTAGGCAATGCTGGGCATCCTAGTGGTAGGTGCTGGTATATTAATAATAACTATTTTTTTTCTATACCGCCAACAATCTTGAGACTTCTAGGCGGTTTACATTGAAAGAGAGCTGGACAGTCAGCGAATTACAATATGCAGAATCATAAGATGTAGCGAATTACAATATAGAGTTTGTTAGAATTTCAAAAGTATACGCAGGGGAGGACATGTTAGAAAGAAAAGAGATTGATTTAGAGATTGAAGTAGTTATTATTTAGGCGATACATCTATCGAATAAGGCAGTTTTTATGGCTTTTCTAAAAGCGTTATAGGTCAGTTTAGCTCCATTTATGTAGTCGTCTAACAAGTTTAGCATGGTCTAATTCACTAGTGCATAACCCGGATGCCTAGCGAAGCCTAAGTCAACCATGCCTATTATCTGTCCCTAGCCAGGCCTACTTTTCCGATAGGCATCATTAGGCATTGGAGGGTGCCTCAACTTAGGTGTCACTAGAAGTCCTAAAGGTTCGGTGCCAAATTCTTAACTGTTAATTTGATTTTTTTTTGATTGTCTGAAAATTGTCACAGTCAACATGCTATAAATGCTGGCACCCAACTCTTGGCATTTGAGCACAGGAATGACAGTATTCTAAACTCCACATGCACATTTTTGCAATGCCCCATCATGCTCCTGGCCACACACCCCTTCTGAGTTCCACACTAGGGGATTAAGGTATATGGGGTAATAGAATAGAGCACAGGAAGATGTGTATGCAAAATCTAAATAATGCCAATTAATTGCAATAATTGATTGCTGGTATCAATTTATTGCTAGTTAATAACTTGTTAGCTAAATAATTTGCGTGTGCATGCTTGATCTACATCAGGGATAGGGAACTCCGGTCCTTGAGAGCTGTATTCCAGTCGGGTTTTCAGGATTTCCCCAATGAATATGCATTGAAAGCAGTGTATGCAAATAGATCTCATGCATATTCATTGGGGAAATCATGAAAACCCGACTGGAATACGGCTCTCGAGGACCGGAGTTCCCTACCCCTGATCTGCATGCAAATTTCAGCACCCAAATATGGGCATCATATATCAAATCTGGGGGAATGTGATTAGGTGCACAATTCTTGAGAAGGCATGCTTAGAGAAGGAGTTTGGGATGACCTTGGATGCAGTCATCCTTAATACACAAACTTTATAAAATTATGTGTGCAATCATGTACTTTATCAGGGTAATGCTATACATGGCATTTAAAACTGAATACACAAATGTGGATGCACACAAATTTGCACACACAATTCAACTGAGTAATGAGGCTATTAGCACCAATAATTGTAAAAACAATCAATTATTGGTGCTAATTGGCATGAATCGGGATTTATGCATGCATCTTGCTAGGCACTATTCTATAAAGATAGACTTGCAAATCCTTTAGGAAGCAACACAAATCCGAGACAAGGCTGTGTGACAAATCAAATACAAAACCAACAGGCAGATCAGTCCAATAAAAGGAATTAGTCAGTCCAAATAGCAAGAAGTCAGAATTATTAATATCAATAACCCAATGTGGCCTCATTTTGCCCATAGGCTGCGTCAGCGGCAATGGCTACAGGAGAAAGCAACACAGAATAAGCCTCTGCTAATCAGCACTTCAGTATCACACAACAAATCAAAACTCCTTGTTCAAAATGGCAGCAGTTCTTTATCTTTTAGGAAAAATGCTGCTTTCCCCTGTAGACATTACCCCTGATGCAGCCTGTGGGCGAAACGTGGCCACATCAGATCTTAATACATCAGACTTCATGCAAATCGTTTAGCATGTGACTGAAAAAGGGGACATGGCCATGGGAGGGGTTGGTCTGGGTTGGTCAAGGTTAAAGATACATGCACTGTTATAGAATTTCATGGATCTGTGCCTAATTTAGGAGAAGGATTTATATTATGGTTCAGTTAAGGAAAATCCTCACACCTAAAAGTTGAGAGCAGATCCTGGAGCTGTGTGCTATTCTATAAATAATGCCCAACTCAGGCACCATTCATAGAATATATATATATATATATATATATATCTGTGTCTTCAATCTAGGCACAATTTCTGCAGAATTTAAAATCAAATAGGTGTCAATGTATTTTTTTTTTTAATAAAATTGGTGAAAAAGAAAACACTTTCCTGCTGAATTAACCTAGGTGCCTTGTTATAAAACGACCTTAGTTAAAGCACATTTAAAATTACATATATGATAATGATAAGTAGAGACCTAGTTGTCTTTATGAAATGCCAGTGCAAGTGCTTAGAGCTGGTGTAAATATTCTTGCCAATATTTGTTAAGTACGCATGTAACATTATAGAGTTTTATAATCCATACTAGTGTCTAAGCCCATTACATTAATGGGTGCTAGAATAGATATGTAAACTTTTCGCACAATGGGGCGCTGAGGCCTTTCTCTTTTTTTCTTTGCTTCCTGCTCCCCCTATCCAGCAGTAGCCCTTCTCCCTTCCGTTTACCTCCCCCCTGTCCAGACGCTTCAGCTCCAGCCCCTTCCTCCCACCTACCCTTAAATCACTCCTTTTGCCTCCTGCTCCTTTTTTGCACCCTCCCCAGCCTGAACAACTGCCAACCACAGTCCAGATGCTGAGCATCGGTATGCCTGCTTCCTTGTTGTTATTTTTGTGCTCTGCTTGGTCCTTTGAGTCACACACACATACCTTTGAGACGTAGTGAGGGCGGGAGGGGGGAGTCGCCACCGTGGTGGTCGCCACTAGCTCCGTGCCTCCATGCCTCTGCATGTGCAGTAGAAGGAGCCAGCGTCGCCGAGGGAGAGCGATGGGGAAACCGCTGCTGGCTCCTACTGCTCATGTGGCAGCATGGAGGCACGGAGATTGAAGTGTGCATGCGCTAAGGGTTTTATTACAGTGGATGAGTACCTGAGTACTCCACCCAGTGGTATAGCGAGGGTGAGAGGCACCTGGGGCAGTGGTGCCCCTCCCCCACCCCTGTTGCGTGCACATTCCCCCTTTCCCTTTCCCTGTACTTCTTAACTTTCCCAGTGCAATCAGCACCACCAACTTGCTGCCCGCTTTGGCCAGTTTTCCCTCTAACATCACTTCCTGGGTGCAGGACCCAGAAGTGATGTCGTAGGGAAAGCCAACGTTGGCATGAGCAGAAGGTTGGAGTTGCTGCTTGCACCGGCAAGAGCTAGAGGTATGGGGGGGGGGAGTAAAGGCATGCAAATGGCAGGGGAAGGGGTGGGAAGGTGCAGGGGAGGAGTAGGTAGGAGTGGAGGCAGAGATGAGGATGGGTGCTGGCGCCCCCACTAAGACGGCACCTGGGAAGGACTGCCCCACTGCTCCCCTTCACTATGCCACTGACTTCACCCTTTGCATGCCCTCCAGCAAAATATGGGTCATTCTTTCTACTGCTTTACTTTTGTGCCAGTTGGTATTTTATAAGAGGTCATTTGCGTGCATATGGGCCACATCCACAAACTAAGGGGAGAGGTTATCAACATAAGTTACTGTTAACTTGAGTTATTTTACTACAATCTAACCTAATGTAATCAGCATTCCTTAATCACTCTTTTTCAGTTCAGGTTCAAGGCGATTTACAGGATAAGAGGCCTGTGTAACAACATGGGGAAATTTACAATATAAGGATGAAGAAGGTTATATTATTTCAGGGGAACAAGGATATAAAGTTTCAAGAGGGAGGGCTACATAGATGCAGGAGGGTTACATTGTAGCTGGGTTACATTGTGGAGGAAGATAACATTAATGCAGGAGAATTGGAACATTGTTGGAGAGAGTGCATGGTCATTAATTGGAAAAGAATTTGTCAAATAGGTAGGTTTTCAGTTTTCTCCTAAAGGTGAGGTAATTCAGCTCTGATCTTATGGGTATTGGAAGGGGGTTCCAGAGAGTGGTGGAGGTCTGGAACGCTCTCCTGGAGGCTATTGTAGGGGAAATCACCCTTCAGGAATTCAAGACAAGTTTGGATAAGTTCCTATTGGAAACAGAACATACGCAAGTAAGGCTAGACTCAAATAGGGCACTGGTCTTTGACCTAAGGGCCACTGCGTGAGCAGACCGCTGGGCACGATGGACCACTGGTCTGACCCAGCAGTGGCAAATCTTATGTTCTTGTGTTTTTATGGTGATGTAGGTGAAGAGGATTTTGAATGTTTGCTTGTATTTCACTCCCTTGGAGGATGGGATGAGCATTTGATGGGTGCTGCTTTTCCTGGTTGAGGCAAAAAAAAGGAGAATGGGTGAATTATGTGTTCCGGGGTGTTGGTGAACCATTCATGACAGTTTAACCATTGTTCAGGCCTTTGTAGACAGCCAGTGTAGTGTCCTGTAGTAGGCAGAGACATGGTCATGTTTCTTTAAGCCAGGAGAAGTCAGGTTATTTTAGCACAGGGTCTCGTTGCATACAATGGGCCAACTTAACTGTAGCTGACGTTGATAACGTCCTCCTAAAATACCACTAAAGTGAATGCAAGCTCTTTTTTTTATTATTATTGAGAATTTTACAACACATGAATTAAGCAATAAACTGAACAATAACAGACAGCAGCCATTTCTATCCACTTCATTAAATTCAAACCCACATCAAGAAGAGAAAGGATAAGGAATATAAAAAAGCAGATGCATATTTTATTGCTTCTGAGAATTATTTTAGAAAACATATTTGCAATTTCTACATCTAAACACCAGCATTTACATGTGGAAACAACATCCACATGTAAATGGTGATTTTAGGGCTCAATTTTCATGTTCATGTCCATAATACATAGAAATCACAAGGGGGATGGGGTTGGGGGCTGTGGTTTGACCTTCTCCTGGGTGGAGCAAAATCTACACGTGTTCTTCATTTCATAAAAGGAATGTATCTGTAAGACTTAATATTTCCACATGGAAATATTACAGCTGTTCCCTGGCAAGCTAGGTTTTTAAAAAAGTGCTCATTTTGGCCAACCTTCCTTAATCTCCTATTGTTTATTTCTCCCTTCAAAATAAAAAGAAAAAAAAAATGCAGCCTAAGTATTTAATCAGCAACAGTCACACATATAGCTGACAGATATGTATAAATGGCAACATTTGCATGAGTAAGTTGTAAAATAGCATGCATACGTAGGTGTTGGCACATACACGTGTAAATTGGTGTTATTCTTTTCCTACATGTATAGATGTAAAAGGGCGGCTCCTGTTGCACGCACCAGAAAATACATGTGCAATCTTACACATATTTTAGAAAAGGCTGTAAGTAGGTAGAGCCTTTTAAAAAATACTACTGGAACAGAGAACATCGGAACCCAGACCACTCCTGTTCAATATATTTATTAACGACCTGGAGGCGGGGACAAAACGTGAGGTCATTAAATTTGCGGATGACACCAAACTATACAGCAGGGTTAAAACCACGGAAGACTGCGAAGATCTCCAAAAAGATCTGACGACACTGTAAGAGTGGGCCAAAAAGTGGCAAATGAGCTTCAACATAGGGAAATGCAAGGTCATGCAAGTAGGGAAAAAGAACCCGATGTTCACTTACAAAATGGGGGGATCACCGCTAGGGGTAAGTAACCTTGAAAGAGAACTGGGAGTGATGGTAGACACAACATTGAAGGCGTCGGTGCAGTGCGCCACAGCCTCAAGGAAGGCAAACAAAATGTTGGGTATCATTAAGAAGGGTATCACGACCAGGACGAAGGAAGTCATCCTGCCACTGTATCGTGCTATGGTGCGCCCGCATCTGGAATACTGTGTCCAGTTTTGGTCGCCGTACCTCAAGAAGGACATGGCAGTACTTGAGGGAGTCCAGAGAAGAGCAACTAAGCTAATAAAGGGTATGGAAAACCTCTCATATACTGACAGATTGAAAAAACTGGGGCTGTTCTCCCTGGAGAAGCGGAGACTTAGGGGAGACATGATAGAAACCTTCAACATCCTGAAAGGCATAGAAAAAGTAGACAGGGACAGATTTTTCAAATTATGGGGAACCACAAGTACAAGGGGGCACTCGGAGAAATTGAAAGGGGACAGGTTTAGAACAAACGCTAGGAAGTTCTTTTTCACCCAGAGGGTGGTGAATGCATGGAACGCGCTTCCGGAGGCTGTGATAGGCAGGAGCACGTTAAGGGCTTCAAAGAAGGTTTGGATAGGTTCCTAGAGGACAAAGGGATTGAGGGGTACAGATAGGAGTAGAGGTAGGTTATAGGGATAGGAGTAAGAGGTGAGTTATAGAAATAGGCAGGGACCACTGGGCGAGATGGACCTCTGGTCTGCCTCAGCGGAGGCAACTTCTTATGTTCTTATGTTCTTATCTCTACATTCTTCCCCGGATTCTATATATGGCGCCCAAAACTGAGGACTCCTTTTACAAAGGTGCACTAGTGTTTTTAGCGCACACACCGGATTAGCGCGCACTATGGCATGTGCTAGCCGAAAAACCTCCGCCTGCTCAAGAGGAGGCGGGTAGCGGCTAGTGTGCACAGAATTTTAGCATGCACTATTCCACCCATTAAGGCCCTAACGCGCCTTCGTAAAAGGAGCCCTGAGTGCAGATATTTGGGCACCAATCCAAGATGCACATACAACTAAACTGGCTAATGAGCCAATTAGTGTCACTACGCTAATTGGCACCAATTTTAATTTGCTATGAGCTGTTCTATAAAAACGTGTGCCCCAATTCCATAGCGTGCAATACAAAAGGTGACGTGACCATGGGAGGTGCCTAGGTGACGTAGGGCATTTCTAAAATTTGCGCACCGTGGATTCTATAAATGGCACCTAGGTTAGGCACCGTAATTGAGGATGCCTAGCGATGCCTAACTAAAATCCACATATAACTAAATAGTTTTTTTTAATGGTTAAATGGTGTGATAATTGACCACACTATTGGAAACCAATTTTTAAAAAACAAACATAAAACATCTTTTTATAACTAATTAGGGCTGTGTGCAGATATCCACATGGTGCCTAGCAACACCTAAGTTGAGGCGCCCTCTTACACCTAAAGATGCCTGCCTGAAAATATTATGAAGATCGGGATGGTACGAACAAATTTGAAAAGGGGGGACTTTTCTTGAAACAGCCAGAGGGCGAAACATGTCGAACGACAGGTCCCTTCCCGATGATACTAACAGAAAAGATTGATTTGGGATAAGTTAACTAAATTATTGCAAGTTTTAAACTTATTAAGAAATAACGGGTTAAGTTATAAATATAGCACGGAGCACTTTATATATAAAAAAGACATGAAAAAAAGTATAATGGGGCTGGTGAGGATGCCATAGCCAAAAGTTTGATAGGTCACCATTGAAATGTCTGGCACCTAATGGCAAATCTGAGGCCCTAAAAAAGAATTTACACAAGGAGTAAAAAGGAGATAGAGGACATTGAAAAATTGTGGTGGCCATATGTGTCAATGTCTTACTTTTTGACTGCAAGAGATACTGCCTGAAAAGTAGGCATGGTTAGGGATGGACAATAGGCATGGTAAACTAAGGCTTCCCTAGGTGTGCAAATTAAGTTAGGTGGTAATATGCCAATACCTGCCACAACGATGCCTAGTGATATCTAAGGATGCTTAGGTATAAGGTTACCATATGATTCCAGGAAAAGGAGGATGGATTGAGACATCCGAGTTTAACTTTCATTGCTTTCGATGGAAGTAAAACCTGGATGTCTCAATCCGTCCTCCTTTTTCTGGAGTCATATGACAACCCTATCTAGGTGCCACTAGGTGCGATTCTATAAAGGATACCTAGCAGTTGATTGACAACCACACGGAGCAGTGCCTACAAGTTAGGCATAGTTAGGCACCGTTTACAGAATCAGGCCCAATGTTCTAGAACAGTGTTTTTCAACCTTTTTACACCTATGGACCGGCAGAAATAAAGGAATTATTCTGTGGACCGGCATTGGTCCGTGGACCGGCGGTTGAAGAACACTGGGCTAAGTCGTGGGCCAGACCCCGCCCATCTCAACCCCAGACCCCGCCCCCATAATAGTACTAATTGTAACACTATTTTTTTCATTCATTTTTCACAGATACACAATATAATCTTATTAACAACACATAATGGTTAACCACAAAATTAAACTACACAAAGCACACTGACAGCAGATGTAAATTCTCAGAATTGACATAATTCAATCACTAAATTCAAAAATAAAATCATTCCCCCCTACCTTTGTTATCTCCAACCCTCCATGCTATGCCTTACCTTCTGGCCTGCTCCCGCCTGGCCATTTTATGCCGCCCCGGTATTATCTTCAGGTTGGCTCCCTCTTCCTCACCGATGCTGTGCACAAAGCTGCGGGCAGTGGCTCCTTGCATGTCCCGTGCCTCATTTGGAAGCCTTCCCTCTGACGTTGCAGCATCAGAGAGAAGGCTTCCGATTCAGGTGCAGGACGTACGTAGGAGCCTCTGCCCGTGGCTTTGTGCACTGAATTGGCGAGGAAGAGGGAACCGGCTCGAAGATAACACTGCATCAATCGCACCGTGGACCGGCGGTTCAAGAACACTGTTTTGGGCCTGATGCATGTATTGGCCCTATGGACCAGGAGGAAATTTCTGTGAACTGGCACCGGTCCATGGACCGGTGGTTGAAGAACCCTGTTCTAGAATACCAGGGATGTGCACCTACATTTGGCGCCAGGAATTGCGCAACGTATCAAGAGGCAAGAATCGGCACTCGGTGATATTCTATAATTAGCATTCATCTTTGAGAGTCCATTATAGAATAGCATTGAACGCTGATTATTATTATTTTTTTTTTTGGGGGGGGACACTGATTTTTGAGCACCATTTACTGAACCTACCCTTCTATGTTAAGTGTGGCACACATTTTGTTCCCCCCTTTAAATATTACCTTCCACTTGTCTGTTTGTGTCATAAACATTTAACATTTCACTGAACTTACTGAATAAAGGTAGTTTTGTTTTGTTGTTTTTTTAAAAGACAGCCTTTTTAGAGACTTTAATAGCATACACAATAGAGTTAAGTGTGTCTGTCCAATAAAATTTATATAAAAACATAAAACAAAATCCCACCTGCATTCCAAATATACTGTACAGTACTGCTTAGTCTATTAACAGTACTTTACTAAATAAAGGTTGCATGCCGGGATTACATTTGCTCTCTGCCTTGCTTAAGAAAACACCCTGGAGATATACTTAATAACTCTTGGGATCTGAAAAATATGCACAGAGAAGTTCAGGCACACCTTGTTTTACAGAGTACACACAGCTAGCAATAAATCGAATGGTTTAAAGTACATAATTAAAAGAAATATGAAGGTACTCAATATTTCTATTTATAGTATTTAATCTATGCTGAGGCACATTCCACAGAAAGCCTTTCATTTTCTCACAATAGCTATAAAAAGTTTTAGGTCTGAAATCTTCAAGCTATTATTCCTGCTGGCTGAAGATTTTATGCTTATGTTCAACATAAAAATGAACACCTTAGGCTCAACACACAACCTACTCATTCTGTTATTCTACAGTATATACTTCCGTGGAAATACTTTTATATATTTTTTTAGAATATGAATCTAAGCAATATGCAGGGAAAGGTTGAACGTTTCAAGAGGAAGAGAATGTGGAGCCCTGAGATTTAAAAGTTACTCCTCACTTTTCTTGACACTTCATTTCATATCATTGTAAGTTGCATGGCTCCACTTCATTCTCCTCTTGGTTGGGCTGAGAACTTTTCAATGGCCTCTCGTATACTCTTGTTTTTGCCATAAAGCATTTTTATACATTTAAAAAATGATCATTGTACTGAGAAAGTATTATGTCTCCAATACATATGTTCCACAGCTGCTGTAACAGTCCTTTTTAGGTTTTAGGGTTCCACCCCCCCTTTGTTTTTTGTACTTGTAACTTTGGTTAGCACATTGCACAGCATCAGAGAATGCCACTTACTTCAAAATCCATGTAAATATTTCTAGGCTTAAGATATCATAAAGCAAACATTGGGGTCTTTTTACTGAACTGCCTTAGGCACTTAACATATGAATTCCTGCACATTAAGGACCTTTTAGGTGCCTAACTTAGGGATCCTTTTACTAAGGTGCACTAGCCATTTTGGAAATGCTAGTGTTTAGCGCGTGCTAAAATGGCTGGCGTGCCTTAGTTAAAGGACCTCTTAATTGGCAAAATCCCCTTAATAGTTTCAATAATTGAAATAAAAAATTAATTGGGCGATAGATTCTATAAAAGGTAAGGCACCTTTCATATGGCACTTAGTGGTATCAAAGTCTGTGTTTTAATAGGTGAAGGGTGACTTTGGCAGTGCAATGCAGGCCGGGGTTTTAAAGGCCTAAATTTTCAGTGCTCATCTTTGAAAATGATCCTAAAGGATAGATGCACTAAGCTAAAAAAAAAAAAACCATCTAGCAAATGGTCATTTTTGGAACAAAAATACATTTTTCAGGTTTGAAAATGTTTTTTTTCTCTACTGAATTTTTGGACGTTTTTCCCAGAGCATTCAGACAAGATTAGACTATTCTTTCTGGTAGAATTCAGTTTGTATGTATAAATGACTGGAACAATATGCTACGGTAAAACACTTACCATTGGTTAATAACCCACAGAGTAAACTATGGTCTCCCATTGATGATTTTATAAATGATCATTGAATATAACATAACCTACGTATTACTACCTATGATTCTTCATTACTTACCTGATTGTCCCGTTTAATACTAGATGACATTCCTGAATGTTTTATTTGTTGAATGTTTCTGTATTTTATTCAAAATCAATAAAAATTTTGAACTTAAAAAGAAAATACCCCTGAATGTTATCTCCTATTATAGGGAGTCCATTTGTGGAGACAACCTTTAGAGGAGCAACTCCTGAAGAGGTTGCAGCTTTCACGCCCTTTCCGCTTATGGTTTGGGATCAGAGAGTGCTGCTTTTCAGTGACAGAGGTGTCGGGGGCCCAGAGTGGGAGAGGAGTTGATCACAACTTTCTCTGTGGTTGAAAAATCTCAGGTGATGGGGGAATTTTGTTTCAGGGTGGATAAATTTGAGATGGAGGGGAGGAAGGATACTATGGCCCAGATTCTCTAACCTGCCCGATTGGGCCCGATCCGGGCAGTTCTGACGAATTCAGTAAAGGCAAATATGCAGATGGGGGCGATCGGAGGAACGCCTCCATCTGCCTGCACGAATCATTGTTGTGCGATCTGCGCGCATGTGCAGACCTTCTGTAGATGGTCTGCGCATGCCTGTCTGAGCCAGGCCCATTTTTTTTTTTCTGCATGTGCTAAATTATGCTGATAGATTTTTGCCTGTCTTCATGTGCAGTGCACCAATTTTCAATATTAATAGCAGTGGGAGAAACCTGGAAAAGATTGTCAGTAACTTACAATTCTTCATTTGCAACTGCCTGGCTGTGGAAGAGTACAAAGCATTCAGCTCTGGCTCTCATTTTTGGGTTTCTTCTTTTGGATAGTCTTCGCGCAGAAGGACAACCTCCTCCTTAGAGCTCCAAAACGTCCTAAAACCATGTTTAAGCTGGCAGCATCCTTTTTTTAATCTTTTTTTTTAAACTGGTTTTAAAACTTTTTGGGGGAGCCCGTGGTTTTAACCTGCTTTAAACCTGCGGATTAAAACCACGGGCTCACAGGGCGGGGAAGGGCAGTGCAGGGTGGCAGGAGAGCAGGAGATTCGGAGCAGTGCAGGGCGGCAGGACTTCGAGGCAGAGAGCAGGAGATTTGTACTTGAGTTGGAACAGAGAACAGGATATGCAGTCGGAAACCACTGAACGACTGATCCCCAGCACTCGCTTCTGGAGTTGATCGGCCAGCCCAGTCGGATCAGATTGATTGTGTTGCGAATCGCTGCCTTCCCTACTTTTGAATGTCCCTCCCCTCATTTGCATGCACAGATCGAAGGATGGTCGTCAGAGAGGTAAGTGAATCGGGCCGGAGGGGAATTTGGTCGCTAAGGGGTCGCAAAATGATCGGTACACGATCGGTTTACTTTGTGAATCTAGCACTAATTCCCAAATTGGCTCTTTGAGTTACATGTGCAAATTTGGGCGCATGCCCAATTTTGTTGTGCAACTTAATTGAATAATGAGCCAATTAGCACCGGCTTCTTAAAATCAATTAGCATTAATTGGTTTCAATTTAAATTTATGTGCTTAATTATAGGCACGGCTCCTGGGTGTAAGTGGTATTCTATAAAAAGCATCTAATTTTAAGCGCTGTCTTTAGAATAGCACTTTGGTATTTTTTTTCTGTACCAGGTTTTTTAGGCACAATATATAGGATCCAGTCCAAAGGGTAACCAATTTTATGCATGCTAATGAACTTTTCAAAGTGGTAATTACAGAGGACATGCCTCGAGCAATTACCATATGGCCTTTTTAGTTAATGAGATTTAATTTGTACAGTTCAAGTACAATAAATGCAAACACATAGCACACTTTAGTAAAATACCCCCATAATATCTATTAAAAAATTCATAATTATTGTTAAGTGTACACAATGCACATTTTATACATACAAACACTGTAACCCTTCTAAAATTGCTTTTTATATCTGCATGTTTCACGCACTATTTTTGTAGCTACAGTAATTTTTGAAAGGGAAAGTACAAGATGCATTCCTCTTTAAAAATTAACATGTAGCATGCTTGCTGAAAGTGCCTGCATACTTTGGACCTTATGACTGCACAGGCAGCGAAGAAGGAGGGACATTGCATACATGCTTTTGAAAATAACGTACATGAGCGACTTCCTCATTAACATAAACAATATCGACCTCCCCGCTTTCAGAATCACCTTTCCACAGTCCGCTGCTCTGTGTGGCTACTCTGTCATCCCCTCTTTTGGCCTTGTTTTCAGAGATTAGTTTATTAATTTCCATACCTAGCCTAAGAATGAATTCTTTTATTTCGGTTGCTCGACTGCTCTTCCATCCTTTTCTCTCACCAATTCTCTCTATATTTGTTTCAAGTGTATGCCAACAGGAAAGAAATTATACACCTGAACTGCATTAAAACAATGCTCAGTAAGTATCCACGATATTTACATCCTGATTGGCCCAGGCTCTAGAAGCCTGGGCCAATCAGGCCTTAGACTTAGTGGGAATGGGCGGACCTGCTATGCCTAAGGCCTGATTGGTCCAGGCTTCTAGAGCCTGGGCCAATCAGGCCTTAGGCTTCGGCGGGATGGGCCGGGAAGGGGCGGGCTTGCCTCATTTCGACAAGGCAGGCCTGCAGGCTGGACGGGCAAGACCCGTCTGGCCTTAAGAAAAGGTTAGTTTGGTGGGATGGAGGTTTGGGGGCTGTTACCGCCAGGGGGGGGGAAGGTGCATCTTCGGGCAGAAGGGATTGGGCACCCTCCTGCCAGCGATCGATATTGTCGGGGGGGAGGGTGCATATTCGGGCAGGAGGGATTGGGCACCCTCCTGCCAGCGATCGATATTGTCGGGGGGGGCATCTTCTGGCAGGAGGGTTTGGGCACCCTCCTGCCAGCGATCGGTAGTGTCGGGGTGGGAGGGAGATCGGTAATGTCGGGGGGGGGCGTTTGGTAGTGTCGGGGGGCGGTCAGTAGTGTCGGGGGGGGGGCATCTTCTGGCAGGAGGGTTTGGGCACCCTCCTGCCAGCGATCGGACAGGCGGCCGCGGCCTGCTATACTTATAGCGGCAGAGAGATCCCTTGCCGCAATAAGTATAGCGGCCGCATCTACTTACAATGTAGACCAGCATTTTGCTGGCCTACATTTTAAGCGCTTCTTCCTCTACTAGGGAGACGCGTAGGGCCGCTTAGGTTCACCTAAGGCCCGCCTTAGGCCCTTAGGTGAGCTTAGGCGTCTTGCGGGTCTCCCTAGGCTCCCGGAGGCGCCTTCAATATAGGCGGCCTGCCTGGGGAGCATTTTTTTTAAAAACGTGCATCCCGTTTGGCTGATTAGACAGCTGTAGGACGCCTACAGCTGCCTAAAATCGGGACGCACTTTGGAGAATCAGGCCCTAAGCGCACATGCACACTTAGGACGGCGTGTTCCCTGCTACCGTGGTGTCTGGGTCCGTGCCGAATTCCATTTTTGAACACGGAGGCAGGAAACACGACCCGCCCGCCCTCACTCACCAACCGCTGCTGCCGCCGCTGCTCCTCTTCAAAGCAGCCTGCGGAGGTTCGCCGGCCGGCTGTAGCGAACCTCGCAGGCCGCTCTCCACCTCGGTAGCACGTTCCCTCTGACGCGATCGCTTTGCTGTAGTCGATGAAGCAAAAGGTATATGCACTTTTGGTATTCTTTGCTCTTATTTTGTACCTGGGGCTGTGGAGGGTTAAGTGATTTGCTCCGAGTCACAAGGAGCTGCAGTTGGAATCAAACCCAGTTCCCCTGATTCTAAGGCTGCTGCACTAACCATTAGGCAACACCTTCATTTTGCAAAATGTTGATCACTATCAGCTCAATATCAGGCCCAGTATATATAGAGAATGCTATGGAAGTGCACTTTCGTATGTAAAGATGGAGAGTAATGATCATGAGAATTTACTATATCTGGCGATCGCTCTTCCTTTCAGAGTCCCATTGACTTTTTGCTTTTAAATTATTGCTACAAACCTTTCTTTCTCATAAAACCGATGTGAAAAGTACAACGCAAGTATGATGAAATCAACATCCCAACTGCAGACCAGAAACATGAATTATTGAGAAAAAATTGATTCCTAAATTGCCCAGGGATTATTTCCCTCCCCCCCCCCAACCCCCCTCATTTCTTAATATTTTTTTTACAAAGCTGTGCTATCGACTTCCATGTGGTAAAAGCCCTGAAGCCCTTTAAATCCCTATGGGCTTCAGGACAGTTACGGCAGCAACCTGCGCTATCGGGCTTTGCAAAAGAGGGGGGTTACTGAGCCAATTAGAATATTAGGTAGTGGTTGGCTACTGCTTTCTGTACTGAGAATAATGAAATCCTCTGAAAGAACTTCAAAGTGATATTAAACTAACAGTTGAATTGGCTGGGGATAGGGGTATGTTAACCTCCAAGGAATGTTTATTTTGATGTCCTCCTCCGTCCATCTACACCTAGAATATATTTTCTGCCCAAGGTGCACAACATCCTGGATAGACCACCAGGCAGACCAATTGTTTCTGTGCAAAACTCTGTTTTGGATCCATTAGCTCAATTTATTGATTTTTTTTTTACAGCCCAAGGTGAAAGAAATAAAATCTTTTTTACAGGATACAACACATTTTTTTGCGCTTGCTGCAAGATATTTTCATACTAGAGGAAGCTATTTTGGTTTCAATGGATATTGTTTCTCTGTATACCATGATTTCTCAGAATGTGGCTTTATAGAATGTACATTAGCTTCAAGACCTGCTCCTTGGAGAATTTGTGCTCAGTTTTTCATGGAATTGGCAAGACTGGTTATTAGTAAGAACTACTTTTTCTTTCAAAAAACATTTTATATGTAAACCCAAGGAGTAGCCATGGGAGCTTCTTTGGCTCCATCAGTTGCGACATTATATGTGGCAGAGTTGGAGGAAATTTATATTTACCCTTCGGAATTTTTCAAGTCTATTTTGTTTTGGAAGAGATTTTTAGACAACATATTTTTCATCTTAGTAGGTTCATCGGAGAAGTTGAAAGAATTTTTTGTTTGGATAAAGCCTTTGCATGGTCAATTGCAAGTAACCAATACATTTAATAGATAGTGGATGGATTTTCTGGATGTTCATGTATTTTTTGAAGGTGCAGTAATAAGTTATGTTCTACATTACATTAAAAACCAGTATCACGTAACTCTTATCTTCATTATGGTCAATCCACTAAGCTGGATATTCAGCATGAGATAGCTAGCTATCCCAGTTGAATATAGGTGGATAGTCAGCTATGTGCTATTTAGACAGCTAGAAGTCATTCCCGGTTGTCTAAATAACGCTGAATATTGGGTCCATTATAATATTCTCATATAAAGGCATTATAATACTCTATCAATAACTCTCTTTATCCATGCTATCTGTCTATCTATAGATATATAGATTTATAAGTATAGATATAGATATCTATGTAGATATGGAGAGAGAGAGAGACTGAGAGATAGACAGAGTAAGTAGTTAGAAATAAAGCAGATTGAGATATCTTTTTCTCTTCTAGTAAATGGTATAATATAGCATTAATTTTATCACACAGAAACTTTTGGGGTCTGGAAAAAGTGGACATTTCAGGTCAGATTCTATAAACGGTGCCTAAATTGGCTGGCACCTAAAAAAACAGACACCGACTGCATTTCAATCACATTTAGGTGCCATTTACAGAATCGCGGCTAGCGGCACTTATGTAAAAACTTAGATGCCCAAAACGTAGGCGAGGGTTTTAAAGGCCTACATTTCAGGTGCCTTAGTTTTTGGAGAATCATGCTTAGCAGCGCTTAAGTCATGCTCCGCTCATTAAAATGCCCACTTAGGCATTAGGCGCTGCTATGCGCCATGCAACAGGTGCCTATCGCACAATTAAATTTTTTTTCAATTATTGAGCCTATTAAGGGTATTTTGCCAATTAAGGGCTCCTTTTACTAAATGGTGGCTGAGGTTTCTACTGTGGGCCAGAGAGCTAATTGCTCCAATGCTCACAGGAATTCTATGAGTATTGGAGCATTAACTTGCAGGCCCATAGTAGAAACCTCTACCACCGTTAAGTACAACCCAGCGTAAGTTAGGCACCCTTTATAGAATTTCCCTATTTGTCACTTACAACAGCGCTAAATTAAATCTATGTTAGCAGAACAAAATGTACAATTTAGTTTTCATGGTTGAAATTATAAGCTTTAACCTCGATGTACTTCTATACTTCATAAATGTATTTATTAATTTATTTCCAACATTTTAATATACTGGTCTTCAATTCAGTATTGAATTGGTTTCTAAACCTGAATAAATTTATCTGAGTTTGCACAACATACAAACGAGGCAAACTAAAGGGCACTTGTGAAATGTGCTACATTTTGGGCTTAACACACTATAACGCAGAGTTTTAGAATATGGAATACAGACTAAGGTCATTTGCATGCCTGCTAATATGTACCAATTAACTACAGTCTCATCCTCTTCTCAACTCTCAAAGATGCATA
Organism: Geotrypetes seraphini; assembly: GCF_902459505.1. Classification (NCBI taxonomy): domain Eukaryota; kingdom Metazoa; phylum Chordata; class Amphibia; order Gymnophiona; family Dermophiidae; genus Geotrypetes; species Geotrypetes seraphini. The sequence goes on from NC_047095.1 coordinate 17,054,681, forward strand.
ATACAAGACATCTCAAAGTAAATCATTCAACTGCCAAATAGCAAAAATCTGAAATTCACTTCCCATCCTAATTCACACAACCACTGTATACTGTATATACTGTTATACAAAAATCTAACAATATGTTTTTAAAGAAACCCTACCAGGGGTCTAAAGAGACTCAGATTAATAATACAAGTAAGTCAAAACAAAGACAATGTTAATTGCCAGCTGCTATCTTTGATATATTATCTCAGACTAAATGCACAGTTTGATAACAATTTGATAACTTTGTACAGCTTATATAATTCTTTAAAGCATGTATAATTCTTTGTAAGATGCTTAGCTCTATACAGAATTCCATGCTGCTTGTAACCCACCTAGAACTCTAATTAATGAGGATTCGTCGGGAGCCAATTATTACTTGGTAACATCAATTATCAGCTCATTAGGTTGTTTTTTTTTTTTTAAGTTATTCTATAACTTGTGCATGCAACTTTGCACACTGATCCCTGTATCCCTTCAAAGGGGTCCTGAAAAGTTCTCAGCTCAACCTATCAACTTCCTAAATTCCTAAAGTGCCAATTTGCAGAAATGAAATTCTATGTTTTGACATTGTTTCAGATCATTGATTGAACCATATCCACATGATTCTCTTCTTGGTTGTGCTGAGAAATTTTCAGCCTCCTCGTTGTATGAATAGTTTCAGTCTCTGGTAACCAGAGCTGAGATTGTGATGTCATGATGTCTCATTCCACCAATAAGAGCCAACCTCATCAGTGATGTCACAATGGCTTAATTGTTCTATACTTGGCTCACTTTTATTTCATACAAAGGGGTGCTGAAACGTTCTCAGCCCAACCAACCAGCTTCCTAAATTCTGAGTCTTATTTTGCCATTGTAGCTGAAAAGAGTGTTATCTTATTTCTTTAAGTGCCAATTTGCAGATATGAAATTTTATGTTTTGACATTGCTTCAGATCATTGAGTGAACCATATCCAAGTCATTCTCTTCTTGGTTGGCATGAGAACTTATCAGTGCCACCTCAAATATGGCACTTTGAGGTTTGTGTGCTAATTTTGGCACATGCCCAATTTATGCAGGCCACATAATTGAATAATGAGCCAATTAGTGCTAAGGTGCATCCTAACTAGCACTAATTGGATTTGATTAAATTTTATGCATGAGTCCAAACAGGGGGCATGGAAATGGGAGGGTCATGGTAGATTGGGGCATTCCTAGAATTTATACATGTAATTGTAGAATAAGGGGGATCTGAGCTTAATATAGAGGTGAGGATTTGCACTATATTTCAGCTGGAGCAAAATGACATGCCTAAAGTTGGGTATGTTTCCTGGGTATAAGCGCTGTTCTATAAACCGTGCCATACTCTAAGCACCCAGTGGCATAGCGAGAGTGAGAGGCACCCAGGGTGGTGGTGCCCCTCCCTTCATCTCTGCCCCCACTCCTTCCCCAGCCCACCTGCTGCACGTGCCCCCCTTCTTCCCTTTCCTTGTACCTCTAGTTAAAGTCATTGCTCATGGCAGTCAACAACGTGCTCCTCATGACTCCATTGGCTCTCCCTCTGACCTCACTTCCTATGCCTGAGACCCAGAAGTGACATCAGCGGGAGAGTCAACGGGGTCGCGAAGAGCACGTGTTGACCATCGTAAACAACAACTTCAACGAGAGGTATGGGGAAGGGAAGAGGGCGCACCCGTGGAGGGGAAGAATGGGAAAAGGCAGAGGGGGCAGATAGGAGGAGGGGTGCCGGTACCACCACCGCCCCTCTTGCCCCCCTTACTATGCCACTGTATGCACCATTTATAGAACAGTAATCAGCATTTTTTTCTCAGCAACAATTTTTTAGGCTCCATATATAGAATTTACCCCAAGGGTAAAGTTAGGCACCCAAACATATAGAATTAAAGGGCAGGTCTTAATGCTTTGCAGTAAAACAGATTTTAGTTCTGTTCTGGTTCACAATCAACTGGTTCTATAAAAAAAAAAAAAAGAAAACTCAGTTTTGAATTTAAAACTTAAACTTTTTTTTTCTTTTTTACTTTATTTAGTTTTTAATTCCTACAAAAAGTGCAATACAATTTATATACAAATAATGACAATCAACCAAGAATTTATAATCCAGGCACTTTTTTTTTCTTACTGTTTGATTAGAAGCTGTTTGTGTTAGGCAAGTAAATACTGAAACCCATTTTAGGCCCACCGAGGCCATATTCTGAGGCCATGTGCAACTTTTGGAATGCCTATGACAAACCCATGGCCAAGCTCCCTTTTGACTTATGCACTTGTAGACCTAGGCCCTGATTCTCCAAAAGTGCGTCCCAATTTTAGGCAGCTGTAGACATCCTACAGCTGTCTAATCAGCCAATCGGGATGCACGTTTTTTTAAAAAAAATGCTCCCCAGGCAGGCCTGAAGGCGCCTCCGGGAGCCTAGGGAGACCCGCAAGATGCCTAAGCTCGCCTACAGGCCTTAGGCGAACTTAGGCGGCCCTACGCGTCTCCCTAGTAGAGGAAGAGACGCTTAAAATGTAGGCCAGCAAAATGCTGGTCTACATTGTAAGTAGACGCGGCCGCTATACTGATCGCGGCAAGGGATCTCCCTGCAGCAATAAAGTATAGCGGCCGCGGCCGCCTGTCCCATCACCGACAGGAGGATGCCTAACTCCTCCTGTCGGAACCCCGAACCCCGGAACCCCCTCCCCCCAAAAACTCGTAATCGCCGACAGGAGGATGCCCAACTCCTCCTGTCGGAACCCCGGAAACCCCTCCCCCCCAAACTCGTAATCGCCGACAGGAGGATGCCCAACTCCTCCTGTCGGAACCCCGGAACCCCCTCCCCCCCAAACTCGTAATCGCCGACAGGAGGATGCCCAACTCCTCCTGTCGGAACCCCGGAACCCCCTCTCCCCCCCAAACTCGTAATCGCCGACAGGAGGATGCCCAACTCCTCCTGTCAGAACCCCGGAACCCCCTCCCGCCCCAAACTCGTAATCGCTGACAGGAGGATGCCCAACTCCTCCTGTCGGAACCCCGGAACCCCCTCCCCTCCAAACTCGTAATCGCCGACAGGAGGATGCCCAACTCCTCCTGCCGGAAAGCCCAACAACCCCCCGCCCCAACTAATCTCCCTCCCTCAACTAACCTTTCAATGTTTGTCAGCTGGACGGGTCTTGCTGCCGTCCAGCCGACAGGTCTGCCTCGTGGAAATGAGACGGCACGCCCCTTCCCGGCCCATCCCCGCTAAATCTAAGGCCTGATTGGCCCAGGCTGTAGAAGCCTGGACCAATCAGGCCTTAGGCATAGCAGGTCCGCCCATCCCCACTAATCCTAAGGCCTGATTGGCCAAGGTGCCTAGCCTGAGCCAATCAGGCCTTAGATTTAGCGGGGATGGGCCGGGAAGGGGCGTGCCATCTCATTTCCACGAGGCAGACCCGTCGGCTGGACGGCAGCAAGACCCGTCCAACTGACCAACATTGAAAGGTTAGTTGGGGGAGGGAGATTAGTTGGGGCTGGGGGTCGTTGGGCTTTCCGGCAGGAGGAGTTAGGCATCCTCCTGTTGGCGATTATGAGTTTGGGGGGGGAGGGGGTTCCGGGGTTCCGACAGGAGGAGTTGGGCATCCTCCTGTCGGCGATTACGAGTTTGGGGGGGAGGGGGTTCCGGGGTTCCGACAGGAGGAGTTGGGCATCCTCCTGTCGGCGATTACGAGTTTGGGGGGGAGGGGGTTCCGGGGTTCCGACAGGAGGAGTTGGGCATCCTCCTGTCGGCGATTACGAGTTTGGGGGGGGAGGGGGTTCCGGGGTTCCGACAGGAGGAGTTGGGCATCCTCCTGTCGGCGATTACGAGTTTGGGGGGAAGGGGGGTCCGGGGTTCCGACAGGAGGAGTTGGGCATCCTCCTGTCGGCGATTACGAGTTTGGGGGGGAGGGGGCTCGGGGTTCCGACAGGAGGAGTTAGGCATTCTCCTGTCGGTGATGGGACAGGCGGCCGCAACAACCGCGGCCGCTATACATATTGCAGCAGGGAGATCCCTTGCTGCCAAAAGTATAGCGGCCGCGTCTAATTTAACCCGATTCTCAAAAGATGCCGGTTACAGAATTGGCGTTTAGTATAGGACGCCTCTCCCGGGCGGCCTGCCTGGGGAGCATTTTTTTTTAAAAAACGTGCATCCCGATTCGCTGATTAGACAGCTGTAGGACGTCTACAGCTGCCTAAAATCGGGACGCACTTTTGGAGAATCAGGGCCCTAGAGTCCTGCCTTATAGAATAGCAGGTGGCCAGATGCACACACAGATTTTAATGAGTGCTGATTGACAACACTCATTGGTTGCTAATACCCAATGATCGATGGTAATTGGCTCATTAATTAATTTGCACATACACGAATTTGGGTGCACAATTTGGGCACCGCATTTACCCCACTTCCCTTTTACAAAACCATAGTATGGTTTCTAGTGCTAGCTGTGGTGGTAACTGCTCTGATGGTAATAAGAATTCTATGAGCATCGGAATTGTTACTGCCATGGCTGACGCTAAAAACTGCACTACGGTTTTGTATAAGGGGGGGGGGTTACAATCCAGGGGTAAGTGTTTAATGTACTTTACTAAAATGGCTGCTATATAAGTAAACAAACAAACAAAAAATAGTGCACATTATAGGGTAGAAAACATTTTTTGTACAAACAATACTCAAACATATATGGGGTTATAACACGTAATCATATATTGATCTAAATAAATCATCTTTAATTATCCATCATTTAAAAAGAGAACCAGGAGAGAATCATCAGACTTGTATACTTTAATGGATCATAAGACCTCTTATTATACAGTTATTTCAGGTCCCAGTCTATAATTCCAAGTCTTTAATCATCTGAAACTCTTCTATTTAAAGTTGGTAAAATGCATGCGGATTGTGAAAAATTGCAGGCGGACCTTAGGAAATTGGAAGACTGGGCATCCAAATGGCAGATGAAATTTAATGAGGACAAATGCAAAGTGATGCACATTGGGAAGAATAACCTGAATCACAGTTACCAGACAATATGATGAAATCTTCCGCCCAATATATGGCGGCAGCCAAAAAAGCAAATAGGATGCTAGGAATTATTTAAAAAGGGATGGTTAACAAGACTAAGAATGTTACATAATGCCCCTGTATCACTCCATGGTGCGACTTCATTTGGAGTATTGCATTCAATTCTGGTCTCCTTATCTCAACAAAGATATAGTGGCGCTAGAAAAGGTTCAAAGAAGAGCAACCAAGATGGTAAAGGGGATGGAACGCCTCTTGTATGAGGAAAGACTAAAAAGGTTAGGGCTCTTCAGCTTGGAACAGAGACGGCTGAGGGAGATATGATTGAAGTCTACAAAATCCTGAGTGGAGTAGAACGGGTACAAGTGGATCGATTTTTCACTCCATCAAAAATTACAAAGACTAGGGTACACTCGATGAAGTTATAGGGAAATACTTTTAAAACCAATTGGAGGAAATTTCACTTAGAGAGTAGTTAAGCTTTGCCAGAGGATGTGGTAAAATCAGATAGCATAGCTGGTTTTAAGAAAGGTTTGGACAAGTTTCTGGAGGAAAAGTCCATAGTCTGTTAATGAAAAAGACACGGGGGAAGCCACTGCTTGCCCTGTATCGGTAGCATGGAATATTGCTACACCTTTGGTTTTGACCAGGTACTAGTGACCTGGATTGGCCACCATGAGACCGGGCTACTGGGCTTGATGGACCATAGGTCTGACCCAGTAAGGCTATTCTTATGTTCTTAATCCAAACAGTACCATGTAAAATTACCTACAAAAAGATTCACAAATATCAAAAAGCATATAATGAATATAAAAAAACCCCATTTGCTATCGAATTCAACACGTGATTTACTATCATGGTGAGCAAAATCTTATTTTTATCTATAATAACTTCCAGTGCTGGATTAATATACACTCCCGATACTCCTCCACTGGGCTATTTTTTGACTATTCAGAGTAGTTTTGATATTGGTTGTTCCTATTTTCTTCTGATGACTTTTTGGAATGCTCTATATAAGTAACACATGATCATTTTTTAGCATTCAGTTAACCGGCAAATTTTATATCAACCTCCTAAAGTTAGATGCCTACATCAGGCACACACATATCCAGTCTGGTTTCAGGATACCCACTAAGGATATGGTTTTTGATAGATTAGTATAGAGCAAGGGTGTCAAATTCCCTCCTCGAGGGCCGCCATCCAGTCGGGTTTTCAGGATTTCCCCAATGAATATGCATGAGATCTATTTGCATGCACTACTTTCATTGAATGCTAATAGATCTCATGCATCTTCATTGGGGAAATCCTGAAAACCCGACTGGATTGCGGCCCTCGAGGAGGGACTTTGACACCCCTGGTATAGAATGAAGACCAGTGTGTGTGAATATCTCTCAAACATGCCCATTACTCATATCATGACTGGCTAGGTATGCCTCCAGAACAAGCCTGTGATACAGAAACAAGGGAATATATTTCATTCAGTTCTAGTACAATGAAGAAAAAAAAAAAAAAAAAAAAGCAAATAATTAAATTCCAAGAACAAACCTTGATACAGAAAAAGTTAAGGCTAAACCTGAAATATACTTAGCTTCCTGTGCTGAACACTAAAGCATCCATAGCCTAACATGCATGCTAATTTTTTTTTAATTTATAAGTTTAATACATTCATAATATCTGAAGATATCAAAGAAAAAAAGGGATACAATACAAAGTTTTAATCAGACAATACAAAAAGAATCAATCCTTTACAAGCCCACAAGATGGGGAGATATGTTTGTATTCTAACTAACATAATTTTAAGGAAAACAAAGAAATGGGTTGAATTCTAAATGAACCCAAATCATTCCCTACTAAAATTAGGACTCTGACTTCCTACCAAATTTCTCATCAAATAAAAAAAAGCAAAATAAAGAAAAAATAGAAAATAAAGTAGTATCTCACTTCTGTTCACGAGCTAATAAAATTTGCTGCAATTGAATGGGATCCCAGAAAACAAATTCGGTGTCTTGTAACCTTACTAAACATTTACAGGGAAACTTTAAATAAAAAGAAGCTTCAAGTGCTAACACCCTAGCTCTCATTTTCAGAAATTCTTTTCTCCTAAGCTGGGTAGCGCTTGAGACATCAGGAAAAATACTAACCGAGTCTCCACAAAACTTGGTTAGTCTATTTTTAAAATAAAGTTTCATCAACAACATTTTGTCTGCCTCACTCATACACATTAATATCATTGTGGACCGAGTCTGGATAACATCTTGAGAATCTTCCAGAAACTCTGTCAATCTTCCAGAAACTCTGTCTAGTGCATGCTAATTTGATTAGCGTGTACTAATTGGTTGGCGTACCTTAGTAAAAGAGGGCCTTAGTTTTCCAGCCAGAAGGGTAAAACAAGGCGCAATACTAGGTTAATTCAACTAAAAAGTAAACAAAAGGAAGAGAAGCAAACCATTAGGCAAAAAAAATGACTAGATGATCAGGAACAAAGAAAACATATTTTTAAAGAGCCCATAAAATTGTGTCCCCAGTGATTGCACTCAGGGCCTCCATTTCAAGAGCATGCAAAGAAATTGGCCCATCGGACTGGGTAAAAGCAAACGCAGTATTTGCAGTAAGATACTATCTCACTTTCTATGTATTCAGCCACACGCAGAATCCGACTTTCTCTCTCACTTTAAAGAGGTGCTAAACTTCTGTTTGTATTTGTTGTGTTTGCAGTATTAACAGTTTCATTAAAATAGGAACATTTCCGGAAACTTCTCGCTCAGGGAAAAATCACAGCAATCTCATCATTTACTGCAAATCAGTGACACAACTGTCACCGTGTGACTGCCACTCATGCGGTGCCGAGCTCTGAGAAAGCACTGAGCTAGGGACGGGATTATCATTTGTCTTAGAATGCAGCGCCAAAGAAGCAGGTGATTGCCTACACTAAAATATAACTATTTGCATTGAAAACACAGGGCATTATTTATGTTCCCTTCTCCATCCCTGTAGCTTCCATAAATTATAGAAAATCTATTGTAGTCTCTGAAATGGTAACATCCTAGGGATCCATATGGCATGGGCAACTGAATTGTGTTTGTTCTCCCACAGAACTCACTGGTTGACTGAAAGTGAATGTAAATAGATTTGGACCTAGTATTAATGCTCTGTGCATTTTTGAGGATGAACAGACAGGCGCTGTCAGGAGGTTTGGCCTACTGAACATTCTTTACACATGTGCAAACTTTGAATATTGTATTAATACATGAAAAGAATCACATTCAACTTTATCAAATAGGAACTGACTTGTGATAATGAAAAGAAAGCTCAAAACATTTTTTTACAGTTTTGTTTTGTACGACTGATATAGGGGTCCTTTCATTAAGGTGTGCTAAATTCCAAGGCATCCATTATATCCCAAGGTCATCTTACCCCCTCTTTTATGAAATTGCAATAGCAGTTTCTAGCGCAGGTAGCTGCGCTGAATGGCCCACGCTGCTCCCGATGCTCATAGGAACTCAATGAGCGTTGGGAGCAGCGCGGCTCCCAGTGCTAGAAACCGCTATCGCAGTTTCGTAAATAAAATGACTCTATTATTTTTTAGATATGGCATTATTTCTGTACATTAGGCGAAAAGGAACACTGGTGAGCTGAGTCCCTTATGGGCTAGAACAGTGTTCTTCAACCACCGGTCCATGGTCCGGTGCCAGACAACAGAAATTTCCTGCCGGTCCACAGAGCCGGCATGTGCATCAGGCCCAAAACTGTGTTCTTCAACTGCTGGTCTGCGGTGCGATCGATGCATTGTTAATAAGATTATATTGTGTGTATATATGAATGTAAAAAATGTGTATATATATGAATGGAAAAAATAGTGTTACAATTAGGACTATGGGGGCAGGTGCTGGGGTGGAGATTGGGTAGAGATGGGCAGGGTCTGGCCCACGACTTAGCCCATTGTTCTTCAACCGCTGGTCTGCGGACCGATGCCGGTCCACAAAATAATTCTTTTATTTCTGCCGGTCCATAGGTGTAAAAAGGTTGAAGAACACGGGGCTAGAAAGCTCATGGAAAGTTCTTTTAAATGGGGGCATTGAGCTCATTTGTACATGCAGCTGTCCAGAACGAACATTGTCTTTGCATGTGCTAAACTGACTCAGGATAGCAGTCATCCTGAAATAATCTTAAATCAGCTAGTAGTTATAACTTTATAGAAAGGTGTTTATTAGAGGGCTTGGTTCATCTAGATGTGAAGAAAACTACAGAGGCTTGGTAGCGCACCTAGGGCGGGTCAGTCTGAAGTTTTGGAACAATGCCGCTTTTGCAATTTTATGACACATTTACATGGCAAATCAAGAAATCATAGTACACTGAGAGGCCCTATTACTAAGCTGCATTAAGCAGCCAGCACGGATTAGTTCAGATCTGCACTTACAGCTACCAAATCCTACAACGGTTTCTGGATCATATGTCTCTTTGGCTATAAAGTACAATATTACTATTAAGGGCTTCTTTTACGAAGCCGCGTTAGCAGCTTTATCGCACGCAAATTTTTAGCGGGCGCTAACCCCTGCGCTAGCCGAAAAACTACCGCCTGCTCAAGAGGAGGCGGTAGCGGCTAGCGTGACCAGCACATTAGCGTGCGCTATTACACGCGTTAAACTGCTAACGCGGCTTCATAAAAGGAGCCCTAAGACTTAGCCAAAAGGAAAGATTTATAAATTATAAAGTTTTACTTCATGCAAAATTGTCATTTCTTTAATAAGACATTAACGACTTTTTTCTGAGGCCCTACAAATCCAAAATATGGCCCTGTAAAGGGTTTGAGTTTGAGACCACTGCTATAAACCAAGAGACACAGGTTCAGATCCCATTGTAACTCCTTTTTGGGGGATAAATGTAATCCCTTCAGGAACAGAAAAATACTTACTGTACCTGAATGTATACCGGTTTATAGTCTAAAGTGCGCGAGGACAAAGGCGCGCAGGACTTCATTGCGCCGAAGAAAAACTGTATTTTAAAGGGCTCCGACGGGGGGGTGTTGGAGGAAACCCCCCCCCCCCCCACTTTACTTAATAGAGATCGCGCTGGCGTTGTGGGGGGTTTGGGGGGTTGTAACCCCCCTCATTATACTGGAAACTTAACTTTTTCCCTGTTTTTTAGGGAAAAAGTTAAGTTTTCAGTATAATGTGGGGGTTACAGCCCCCACATCCCCCAACATGGCAGCGTGAGGCAGCGCGATTCCTATTAAGTAGAGTGTGGGGGAGTTCCCCCCCCCACGCCCCCCATCAGAGCCCTTTAAAATCTGGGTTTTTTTTTGGCACGATTAAGCCCTGCGCTCAGTTGTCCGGGCTTGGTTGTCGGCCCGCCTTTGTCCTCGCGCGCTTTTGACCCGTCACCATGTATACCATTTCAAAAACATTCAGGCTTTTTATTTGTTTATTAACAGCTCCTTTTACAAAGGTGCGTTAGGGCCTTAACGTGTGGAATAACAAGCGCTAAAATGCCACGCGGGCTAGCCGCTACCACCTCCTCTTGAGCAGGCGATAGTTTTTTGGTAGTGTGCGCTATAGCATGCACTAAAAACGCTAGCGCACCTTTGTAATAGAAGCCCTAAGTCATTTATTTAGCCCGTCCTCCCAAAGGAGCCCAGAATGGGTTACAAGAGCACATTCATAGTATGGGTAGGTACAGTAAATATTTTTTTTCTTTTCTTGGAGGGACCCTATGAGAAAAAAAAAATAAATAGAAGGTAAAAGAGTTAACAGTGAGATTTGAACATGTATTTCCTGGTTTAGGCACTCTTTTACTGAGCCATGGTAAAAGTTTCTACTGTGGCCTGGAGCACTAAATGCTCCAACACACATAGGAATACTATGAACGTCGGAGCAGCGTCAAAGCCTTTAGTGCTCTGGGCTTCAACAGAAACCTCTACCATAGCTTAGTAAAAGGGGGAGTTAATATCTACTGCACTAACTAGTAAACTGGTCCTCTGCTCTGTTCCACCTTATTCAGAATGGCTAATGCAAAAGTCACTCAAGAGATGTAGAGACAAAAGTTAAGTCAAACTATTTCTCAGATAGTGAATACAATAGAACTCTGCTCAGAGACATAAAGGCTGATCTTTCCGCCTCACCCACCAATCATTGCAGTGTTCAATAAAGCTTCACTCCAAAACTCTTGTTCATAAAATACGTGATTTGCTAGCTTAACCAGCTATGCTAAGACTTCCATCACAATTATAAGATAGAACAATTGTTGGTACTTAGCTTAAACAGCTAACTGGTTCCGACGTGCCACGTTTCGGTACTGCGTCAGGGAACCGACAAACAAATACAGAGTTGAATATGGAGGTGAAGTCTCTATACATATTGATAAAGATTTTTAAGTTGACATTCTCACGTTGTTACTTCTAATAGTGCAAACCTTATTCAGAATGGCTATAATACCTGCAGCTGATATAATGCCTGGTTTTATTTTCAGTTTCACTTTCAGGGGAGATGGAAGGGGGTCAACAACCACTGGGGAATTAAGGAGGGGTTATGCCTTAATCCCTCCAGTGGTCAGCTGCTCAATCAGAGCACCTTTTTGTAACTTGGATGTGACCGAAACATGTCTAGATAAAAAAAATATCCTTTCTTTTAGACGTGGACATTTGTTCCAGGTCAAAAACTGGTGTTGAACGTTCCGAGTCCCTTTCAAAACTCACCCCTTGCTATTTGGATTAACTGCAGTATGAAAACTTCTAAATTCTGACTTTCCAAAATCAGGATTTGACGGTTTTAGTAGATGGGCCATTTTTTTTTTTTTTTTTTTTTTTTAGTTTGAAGATTTTATTGATTTTAATATTCAATAAGTACAAAAAGAAATGTTAACGAGGCAAGATACAGACATGGCCATTTGTAAAGGAATTTTGAGGCATCCGTTTGCTTTGAAAATGAGCACCGTGGGGCTCCTTTTACTAAGCTGCGTTAGCGGTTCTAGTGCACGCTTAGCGCGTGCTGCATTGCCGCACACGCCAAACGCCAACACCGGCATTGAGCTGGCGTTAGTTCTTAGCGTCTAGCACGGGGTTAGCACTCACGGAAATGCAGCGTGTGCTAAAAACACTAGCGCACCTTAGTAAAAGGAGCCCTTAGTCTTGAAAAGCATGCATAAATGTGAGCATCTAGATTATAGAATAGCCCTGCAAAGAGACAATCTAAAAACTCTGTCACTGTCCATACAGTGCAGGGGCAGAGGAATGTCAGAGCAAGGATGACACCAAGAAAACTATCTGTGTAGCGGTTTTTTATTCAGCCACTAAGAAGGTAATTCTATGAATTGAGAGCTAACATTTACACAATAAAAAATGAGTAAATGGTTAGAATATTGACACATATGTATTCACGAATATGTGCATATATTCACATAAATGACAAAAATTACCTCCATTATGTCTACCATATCGATATTCTGAATTTTTTTTAAATGTCAGCAATAGTATTTTCAGCATCTCTATCTATAGAACTGCCACTGAATATATGTCACTGCATGAACACAATACTCCCTCTAAGGCAGGGGTTGGGAACTCCGGTCCACGAGAGCCATATTCCAGTCGGGTTTTCAGGATTTCCCCAATGAATATGCATGAGATCTATTTGCATGCACTGCTTTCAATGCATATTCATTGGGGAAATCCTGAAAACCTGACTGGAATATGGCTCTCGAAGACCGGAGTAACCTACCCCTGCTCTAAGGAGTGGCCGAGCGCATGTACTTTTTTTTGTGTGTGTGAGCAACAAGTTCTAAAAACCAACAATTTTAGGTCCAAGTATTAGCAATGAATTTCTGTACATAGCACAAAAAACCATCACACATATTCAACAGGGGCATTTTAAGAAATTTAGAGATGTTTGGGACCCATTAACAAAATATTGCAAAGAATGAATATTACTTTTTCCCTTTGAACATACACGTCCAAGATGGGGTGGGGTGGGGTGGGGATAATTTTTGTTTTCTTAAAACTGAAGATAATTGTTGGGTTTCCGGGGGGGGGGGGATATTTGATTTGAATTTGTTTCTGATAGAATATTAAGGGCTCCTTTTACGAAGCCGTGTTAGCGGTTTAATGCGCGTAATAGTGCGCGCTAAACTGCTGGCCAAGCTAGCTGCTACCGCCTCCTCTTGAGCAGGCGGTAGTTTCTCGGCTAGCGCAGAAGTTAGCGCATGATAAAAAGTCACGTGCGATAAAGGCGCTAACGCGGCACCGTAAAAGGAGCCCTAAGTGATCTTAAAGTGTAAAATGTTTTCATCTTGTATTGCACTTATTGAAAGTTTTAAAATGAATAAAGAATTTAAATTAAAAAAAAAAAGATTTAGTTTAGTTTCCTTAGGCCTCCTTTTATCAAGCTGCATTAGGGGTTTTTATCGCCGGTCACTGTGGTAAAAGCTCCGACGCTCATAAGAATTCTATGAGCGTAGGAACTTTTACCATGGTGGAGAGCAACTGTAACACAACTTGATAAAAGGGAGCCTTAATTTTTTATTGTTTAATTTTGTTTGAAAGTTAGGTCAAGTCAGTATTTTTGGTGAGCAACCAGAAAGAGTGGTAAATGCATCGAACAGTCTCCCAGAATTAGTGGAGACCGAGACTGTGTCTGAATTCAAGAAGGCATGGGATAGGCACGTGGGATCTCATAGAGCAGTTGTCTCAAACTCAAACCCTGTGCAGGGCCACATTTTGGATTTGTAGGTACTTGGAGGGCCTCAGAAATTGTCTTATTAAAGAAATGACAATTTTGCTTGAGGTAAAACTCTTTATAGTTTATAAATCTTTCCTTTTAGCTAAGTCTTAATAATAATATTGTAATTTATAGCTAAAGAGACATATGATCAAGATACTGTTTTATTTTACTTTTGTGATTATGATAAAACATACCGAGGCCGTATGTGGCCCCCAGGCCGCGAGTTTGAGACCACTGTCTTAGAGAGATGAAGAGATAATGGTTACTGTGGATGGGCAGACTGGATGGGCCATTTGGCCTTTATCTGCCATCATGTGTCTATGTTTCTATTTAAAATGTATAAGCAATTGCTTAAAGGGAACATAGCATGAACAGTTTGCCAAATTCAGCGATGTGATAGCAGCTATAGATAGAGAGGGAGAGAGAAAGAATACATTGCCCCATCTATTAAAATTGTGGTAGTATGCATGGGTGGTGAAAAGTTCTCAGCCCAACCATGAGGATAATGATGTGGATATGGTTCAATCAATGATCTGAAACAATGCCAACACTTAGAATTTGGTTTCTGCAAATTGGCACTTAGTAAAATAAGATAACCCTCCTTTCAACTACCATGACCAAATAAAGCTCAGAAGTTGGTTGGTTGGGCTGAGAACTTTTCAGCACTCCCCTCGTAGACTGCTACTTTGAAGCTACATTTCACGAACTTTAAACCACGAAGAATGTGGATTTTCTATACTATCTTATAAATCAAAAAGTCAATTGCAACGAAGATTTTCCAAGAACTCCAAAAGGTTTAATGTTAGGCTGATCAACTTTATTAGAGAAAGTATTTTGCTTCCATAGAATTCTATTTATCCACTTTCACTATTTTCCATTTCGACTGTTTCACACGCTTATCCCTTTAAAGCTGTTAATCTGATGGGCAGAAGGGCATAGCAGACTGCCGCTGTTGAGTATCCTCCTTAAGATTACTGCTCCTGGTTAGGCTGGAGCTCTGCTTCACAGAGCTCAGCAGCTCCTGCTGGAGGGCCTGACCTTCGCAATGATGGGCAGTTAGTTGCTCAGAGGAGTGAGGAAAATGTGTCGACATCATTGCCAGCTGGCCCAGCACTCTCCAGCTGAGCATCAAACTGCTTACAGCTTGAATTCCATTGAGACCCACTTGCGTCTGACCAATTCTAACCTAACCAGCAAGTATCACTGGTCCAGAGCATGCACAGTCACTGAGGCATTACTAAAAGGCAGATCATAAAAATACTGGAAAGACTTGACTTCAAGAAGAAACAAGTAAAAAGCCAGACTCTAGGAGAAAGTTCAAATGCTTTCATGCCAGCGGTATCTTGCAGAAATATTGACAAACTGTGGCCAGTGTTATATCGAATCTTTCCATTCAGTAAGCACGTTTTTCTTTACACTTAAATCTTCAACATATCACTAAGAGGCAATAACTGAGTTACCAATATATTTTTTAAATAAATGTGTTATGAAGTACCGGATCATAAAAATGTATCTGGAGATGTGCACAAACTATGATAAATATACAGGGCTCCTTTTACAAAGCCACGGTAACCGCTGCTACTGTGGTATTCGCTCTGATGCCCATAGGAATTTAGTGGGTGTCTGAGGGTTCGCCGTGTGGCAGTCGCTACCGTGGCTTTGTAAAAGAGGGGGAATAGATAGATATATAAAACTTGCCCCCCTCTTTTACAAACGCATAACACGGGTTTTAGTGCTGGCGGCAGCAGTAACTGCTCCGACGCTCGTAGAATTCCTACGAATGTCGGAGCAGTTACCGCCGCTGCCGGCACTAAAACTCACGCTATGCGTTCATAAAAGAGGTGGATTAATGAAGAAATGAATTGCATTTGCTCAGGATCATCGTATCTGTATTTATTTACTAACCTTTGTTTCCAAACACTGAAATAGAACGGCGACAGCTTCCCAGGAATTGGAACCTTTGAACACAGAGGGCTGCGTGAATGTCAGTACTATCCCTGGTGGGTTGCAGGAATCGGGAATTCCCAGAGTTGCATAGACATTCTATGATTTAAAAAATTAAAATGAGAAAATGATAGAAACAAACTGCTAGAGTGGCTATTACATAAGAACATAAGAACTGCCATCTTCAGATCAGACTTTCGGTCCATCAAGTCCGGCGATCCGCACATGCGGAGGCCCAGCCAGGTGTACACCTGGTGTAATTTTAGTCACCCATATCCCTCTATGCCTCTCGTAAGGAGATGTGCATCTAGTTTGCTTTTGAATCCTAGAACGGTGGATTCCGCAATAACCTCCTCTGGGTTATTCTGAAAATCTTTGTGACACACAGTACTTTTAAATCACCCGAACTCTGCTTAAACACATTTTGGGCCTGATTTTATACACAGCGCCTAATGGCATCTAACTTCTAGGTTCCAGTCGGGATGGTTGTCAATCAACCACTAGAAGACGCTTATAGATTCATTCATGCTTAGGTGTTGCTAAGCAACCTCATGGTAGGCGCCGTATATTAGGTTTTACCTAGCCTAATTTACTGGCACCTAACTACGAAGCCTAAGTCAACCATGACTTTTCTCTGCACCTAACCAAGGGGTCCTTTTACTAAGGCTCACTAGCTGTTTTATCGCTCACTAAACGCTAATGTGTCCATTATATTCTAAAGACGCGTTAGCATTTAGCGTACACTAATATTTAGTGTGCGCTAAAACGGCTAGCGTGCCTTAGTAAAAGAGGGGGCAGTTCTACTTTTCAGGTAGGCTTCGCTAGGCGTTACGCAGTATACCACATGAAAACTGAATTGATCATCAAAACAATCTTTTTAAATCCGTTTTTAATGGTGTGGTCAATTGCCACGTCATTTAAATCAATTAAAAGCAATTTAGACCTGTACGGAATTAACTTCCCCTTTTACTAAGCCACAGTAGATGTTTCTATGATGTCCTGGAGTGCAAAATGCTCCGGCGCTGCTCTAATTCCTATGAGCATCAGAGCAGTGTTGGAGCATTTAGTACTCCAGGCCATGGTAGAAGCCTCTACCTGGCTTACTAAAGGGGAGGAGGAGGGGTAAGTTAGGTATCACTAGATGTGCGTGATTAGGGCACCTAGAAACACGTAACCTAGGCAGCATTTATAGAATGGGATTCTTTCTACATATAATTCCCTTGGTCTTACA
Organism: Geotrypetes seraphini; assembly: GCF_902459505.1. Lineage (NCBI taxonomy): Eukaryota > Metazoa > Chordata > Amphibia > Gymnophiona > Dermophiidae > Geotrypetes > Geotrypetes seraphini. The sequence goes on from NC_047095.1 coordinate 17,071,597, forward strand.
GGCTGAAGCATATTTTACCCACAGACCACAGGTTGCCCACCCTTTCTTTATCATAAATCAAAAAAATTAGGATATTTTCCAACTTAAAATGCCTGGACATCTCAACTCAAAGACTGGTTTCTTTATGGCTTTTTGTGAGTCATTACCTATTACACATAAAACATTATTTGTTGCCATAACTTGTACATTGTACAGGTCATTTTGGAAGGCTTACACAGCTTTTATACTGTAAATCATCATATTTCTATTCTAGAAATCTGCTGTTCTAGAAATCTGCTCTTTATGCATGTAGATTTGTTGACGTCATGGTGTCTGAGGGGATGAATTGTTTCTCCCAGGCAGTTGTTTTAGGTAACTGCTTCCTTGAACTTGGGATTTGTACAAGTGTTTGAAGGATCAATTGTTCTTAGCTTTGTAACATTTGAAACCGTCTAAAAAAAATTAAAGAAAAATAAATTTTTCATTTGGTTCCTGCACTACACGCACACATAGAATAAATGACAACCGATAATGACCCGCACCATTTATCTAGTCTGCGAATCAAGGTGGCCAGATCTGCGCCTGCCACTCTGTGTAGTCACCAGTCACCAATGCTTAAATGCTAGTTGACAAATCAACTCCATGCCAACCATATAGGCATCTTGCATTTAACCACAGTAGCGTAGCGAGGATTAGAGGCACCCAGGATGGTGGCACCTCTCCCCCATCCTCTTGTCTGTCCCCTACCCCTCCACGCTCCTTCCCTGCCCCCCATTGCAGCATGCACATGTCACTTTGATTCCCCTGTAATTCTATAACATTCCTGGTGTGAGCAGCAACCCCCAATCTTCTGTCATGCCAGCGTGGGCTCTTCCTCTGATGTCATTCCTAGGCGCGGGTCCAGGAAGTGATGTCAGAAGAAGAGCCAACACAGGTGCGACTGCAGGTTGGGGGTTGCTGCTTGTATCAGAAATGTTACAGAAGTACTGAGGATGGGAAGTGGCATGCACACATGGCAGTTAGGGTGGGTGGGAAAGGAGTGGGAGGCAGAGAGGAGGATGGATGCCAGGCCCCTATGAAGATGGTGCCCGGGGCGGACCGTTCCCCCTTACTATGCCATTGAATAACCATGTATCATCTCTATGTATTGCTGATAATATTCAACTTAGCAGTCAAGATGTCTTCCACTCGTCATGAGCTGCCCAGCACCCTAGGCATAGGGCAAGGGTGTCAAAGTCCTGCTCGAGGGCCGCAATCCAGTTAGGTTTTCAGGATTTCCCCAATGAATATGGATGAGATCTATTAGTATACAATGAAAGCAGTGCATGCAAATAGATCTCAAGCATATTCATTGGGGAAATCCTGAAAACCCGACTGAATTGTGGCCCTCGAGGAGGGACTTTGACACCCCTAGCATTGGGTGAATGTAATATGAGACTTTTAGGAGGATGCATTGTAACACCATGTCAATAGCCCATGTAATTAGCTCTGTTTTGTTGCACCACTACAGAAGCCCATGCTTTATGACATCATTGGAAAGCTATCGTATACCCCTCAGATTTGACTGTTCTAGTCATTAGTAGCGGTATATAAGCTTGAATAAACAATAGACATGACAATAACTGGCTCTTTTCAGATGTGTACCGGCATATAGAAACAGAAAAACGAAGGCAGATAAAAACTAGATGGCTTATCGTCTGCCTATCGATGCCATCTACTATCCCTTCATCTCCTTTTGAGATCCAATGTACTTGTCCCAAGCTTTACTGAATTCCACCGGGAGGCCATTCCATGCATTCACCACCCTTTCTGTGAGAAGAATTTTTTGAGGTTACTTTGTAGTCTATTCTCTTTTACCTTCATCCTATGCCCGCTTGTTCTAGAGTTTCCTTTCAATTGAGATTCACCTCATTCAGATTTATGCCACACAGGTATCTAAACATCTCTACCATATCTCCCCTCTCCTGTCTTTCCTCCAAAGTATACATATTGATATCTTTAAGGCTGCAAAATCAGTTCCTTATACATAAGAGCCATAAGTGATGCTACTCTTTCATGAATGTGTTTTTTTTATGAAAAGGGCTAGTTACTAAGCTGTAGTAAAACATTATTTGTTGCATAGACATTCTATGATTTAAAAAATTAAAATGAGAAAATGATAGAAACAAACTGCTAGAGTGGCTATTACATAAGAACATAAGAACTGCCATCTTCAGATCAGACTTTCGGTCCATCAAGTCCGGCGATCCGCACATGCGGAGGCCCAGCCAGGTGTACACCTGGTGTAATTTTGTACCTGGTGTACACCTGGTGTAATTTTGTAGCTTAATTTACCTCAGGAATCACTAAACTATGGTAACTCAGTACTTCAGGTTAGGGTTATGGTAAAGGCAGAACACAACTTGTGATCAACTTCACAAATTTCATTGCTCTTTTTTTCCCAAGAACATTATTCTCCTCAACAAACACACAGCTGGTTAACATCAATGTGCTGACCCCTATTCCCCACAAAAATATATTCCCCAAAGGCTGCCCCTTTAAGGCAATCCTCAGAGGACAATTCTTCCTGAGTACAGCCCCCAAAGACACCTCTATGAACACAACTCCCAAAGATAACTCCTAAAGACTTCATAAGGCAATCCTTCCAAAGACACTCCCTAAAGATGCATCCTGAACACAATCCATGAAGACAACCCCTAAAACACTCCCATCACCAAGGCAATCTCCACTCCCCCACTTAAGCCCACCTGGGACATATGAGGGATTCCTGATTTATAGTAGATGGGCTTCCAAATTCTTATTTAGATACCCCCATGCAAAACCACACTTTGTATCTCTTCTGGAAGAACATTGTGAATGGAAAGACAACATCTTATTCTAGCAATTGCCACTCTAAATTGGATTGTAGGTGTGTACGAGGGGGTGCTGAAAAGTTCTCAGCCCAACCAACCAACTTCCTAAATTCTGAGCGTTATTTTGCCACTGCAGCTGAAAAGAGTGTTATCTTATTTTGTTAAGGGCTCCTTTTATGAAGTGTGCTAGTGGTTTTAGCGCACGCTTAGTGCGCGCTACAATGCCACATGCGCTAGACACTAACGGCTCCGTAGAGCTGGCGTTAGTATTTTCCATGTAGCGCAGGGTTAGTGCGCACTAAAAATGCTAGCGCACCTTGGTAAAAGGAGCCCAAAGTGTCAATTTGCAGAAACAATATTCTCTTTTGTTGACATTGTTTCAGATCATTGATTGAACCATATCCATGTCATTCTCTTCTTGGTTGGGATGAGAACTTTTCAGCATCCATTTATGTATGTGTGAGAGAGAGAGTGTGTATGTATATGTGTGTGTGCATTCATGTATGTATTTGTATCTAATGTTAGTGTTCTCCTAGACCAGGGGTAGGGAACTCCAGTCCTCGAGAGCCGTATTCCAGTCAGGTTTTCAGGATTTCCCCAATGAATATGCATGAGATCTATTTGCATGCACTGCTTTCAATGCATATTCATTGGGGAAATCCTGAAAACCCGACTGGAATACGGCCCTCGAGGAGGGACTTTGACACCCCTGCAATAGGAGGTTTGAAATGGAAAGCATTGCATTTGATAGAAAGAAATCTGACTTCTATTTACAAGAACTGGAGAAAATGACTAAAAGGGCATGAATATTTTGAAAAGTACTTATGTTTCCAGGGCTTTATAAAAAGAGAGCTTTGAAAACTTGCAAGGCTTTTTCCTATTAGAATCCATTTAAAATTAATTTAGTAAGATGGTTATTAGACACAAGTCATTTAGGGTCTGATTTACTGAACTTTGTAGATGAAGCCTTTGGCTTGATAGCTGTGAGCATTTTTGCATTTGTGAAAGTCAAGGTATTGCATACAGTTTTGTGTGAGAGCGTTTGTATATTAAGGACTTTGACGAGATAGTTTTGAAGAAGGAATATACTGTGATTAGATTCTGAATATTTTCTGTGGCATTCTGGTATTGCATTTTTTTTCTTTGCTTTTCATAACGATATTTCATGCTAAAAGAACACATTTGATCTTTTGGTTTTAGAATCTAGGTGAAGCAAAGCAATCAAAGGACTGTAATGTTTGCTTAAAATGTAAATTCATTTTCTCAATTTGTCCTTTTTGAGGGAATGGGGATTTTGAATAATAGCACTGAGGAGATTAGAAATCTTTTTGTTTCTAGTTGAACTTGATCATTACACTGTGTCTGTGGAAATTTTTGAACTAGAGTATCTAGCACATAATTTCCTGCTGCCAAAGTGCTTTTTTCCCCACTGGGTACCTTGCCTAGTACTGTACAATTCCAAACGCAGCAGACAAATGACACTATGTTGGATATTATACAATGGTGGTATATCATTTTCATTCTTTTATTTAAATAAACATAGTTAATGACAAAGCTCTTTAGCAATGTTTGTGATCTGTCTATGAGTATGAAAAGTGCCAGTCCAGGGAAATGTCACAGAGGCACATATAATTCATAACATACCAGAAGTACATTCGAGTTTTTAAAATGCGTTTTCTGGAATCACTGTGAGGTATGAGACCAATTTATGATACTTTATTATACAACCTGAAGAATATCAATATATTTGTGAAATGTTTTTTTTTTAAAATCCCACTACTGTATATTTACATTTTAATATTTCTTTTGTTACTTAGGGCTCCTTTTACGAAGCCGCATTAGGGTTTATTTAATTGTGTTAATTGTGTTTGCGCTACCGTTGGGGGGCATGGGGGGATTGGAACCCCCCATCATAGAGGAAACTTAACTTTTTCCTGATTTTTAAGGAAAAAGTTGTTTCCTGTATAATGGGGGGGGGGTTGCACCCCCCATCCCCCCCAATGGCAGCCAACGGCAGCACAAACAGTATGAAGTAAAGTGTGTGGGGGGGTTCCCCCTCCCCCCGGAGCTCTTTAAAATTAATTTTACAGCGGTGCGCTGGAGTCTTGCGCCCAGTTGTCTGGGCTGAAATGTTGGTGCGGCTTTGTCTGGCGTGCTTTTGTCCTGTCACCGTTTTATAGAGTCATATATAATGTATATAGATATATTCTTACTGTACTCTTTTTTTTCCTTAAATTTTTTTCCTTAAATTTTGAAAGAAATGAATAATATACAAAGACCAAATGAACCATATCAATACAATAAATACCAAACATTAGTCATGTTATAAACAAAATAATATTCATAACAATTAATTAATTATGATATCTAAGCAAAGGTTCCCAAATTCTTACTGTACTCTATATTTTTTGTAAATTAGGAAAGGAATTCTTTAAAAAATTGCATTATTTGCATATCATTCACCCCTCTCCCCTTTTATAAAATCACAGCACAGATTTTAGCACCAGCCGTGGCAGTAACAGCAACGATGCTCATAGAATTCCTATGAGCGTCATAGCTGTTACTGCCGCGGGCTGCCCCAAAAACTGCTACGGTTTTGTAAAAGGGAGGGTTACTGTAATATAAGTAATAAGTGAGTACAAATTCTTGGCTTTTCAACAGTTGATTACCATGTGCACCATATTTTTGTAGGAGATTTTAATTTTTACTTTGGGTCAATGTCATTGAAAGTATCACTATTTGCAAAGAAAGTGCAAAATTTGAACAACAGCGAGCACTCTGTGCAAATGGTACTAATTTCACAAATAGTGCACATTTTTCCATGACTCAGGAAAGAAGCAAAAATGTTTTCTGTCATTTTGACTAAAAATAACACGAAATGACATGGAACATGTCTGTGACATTTCCCATGTTGTTTCAAATGGATACACATCTCCAGTTTCCAGAGCCCAGAAAAAAAAAAATGTCAATGGGAATCTGTACTGTTGTAATGCTTTATAGCTGGGGATTACAGCTTCAAGATTTCATGCACTTCAGGTGGTTTAAAATGCTGCAGCCCAGATGGTGATGGTAGTATCAAGGATTACACACATCATGCCGGTGTTGAAACAGCTATATTGGCTTCCAGTTGAATTTCAAGTGCAGTATAAGATTCTGTTAGTTATTCATCAGACACTGTACTCAGTGGTTCCATGGTATTTTTCCTAGGCATTGGTCTCGTAATATCGTCCTGGAAGACAGTTGCAATCTGAGGCAACAATGCTGCTTTTTAAAGACTGAGTTGGAGCAACACAGTATGCTGTAACTCATGCAATGGCCTTTTCAACGGCTGGTCCTTTTTTATGGAACATAGGGCTCCTTTTACGAAGCTGCGATAGCGGTTTTAGCGCGCACTTAGTGCACGCTATATTGCCGCGCATGCTAGATGCTAACGCCAGCATAGACCTGGCATTAGTTCTAGCCATGTAGCGTGGGTTTAGGGCGCGCTATAATTCTGCATGCACTAAAAACGCTATCACAGCTTAGTATAAGGAGCCCATAACATCAGGGGTATTAAGATTATGCCATAACACTCTTTGATTTAAAAAGGTTTTATAAATACTTTTTTTGTTGTTAAGGCACTTTTTTGATCACATCTCTTATCTTGAGAAGGGACTAGGTGAGCAGGATGATGGCAGTATAAAAAGCATACCTGTATAACAAATTTCTTGCCGTCTGATTTTTATCTTGTATGTTTCTTGTAATCCACTTAGGTCTTAGGTGGCCTAAAAGTTTTTTTTAAAAAATAAATAATACTCACTTGTCACAATTGTCGACTACCTTTGTTATTCCTTGATGTAATAAAATGATTAGACTGTAGAAAATTGTTTATGATTGCATTAAGGTGAGTCTGAAAGTAGATCTTGTCCCCATTGCAGTTTCAAGGCAAATCTTCATATCGATTTGACAATAGAAATGACATCAGTAGCTACTTCTTACCATTCAGTTAATCCATTTTGGATTCAGACCTTCAATATGATAGCTGCTCTGGTTTTTTAAGCCTCTTGAATGGAAGCTGTGATCTTCATGAGCCTGAAGTCGATGCTGATCCTGTTTTGTGAGCAAAGCAGAGGCATAGCTAGCTACGAGAGGGCCTCAAGCTTCCTCCAGAAGTGTAGCCCCCATTTAACTTTGCTGGTGGGGTTGCCAAAGCCCCCACCAGCCAAATAAATGCAATGCCACTGCTCCCTTCCTCATCATGCTGTTTCCTTCATGCAGAGGTTGGTGGCATGTCTTCAGCCACCGACACTGGGATTTCTATTGCATGCGAGAAGTCCCAGCATCAACGGCTGAAGGCACGCCGCTGACTTCTGTATGAAGGAAGCAGTATGTATTTATTTGTTTGGCAGGGCTTTGGCATCCTCACCAGCAAAGGTATGTTTAATGCATGCAAAGAGGTGAGAGAAAAGGAAGGAGGTATGCATTACTCCACCTATGCACCCCTAGGGACTCCAAAAATTGGAGGTCGGTTAACGCCCCTGGAGCAAACTATCTTGTGTGGATACAACATAACTGGATATAGTGGTCCTATTTATAGGGTTAACCTGGCTGGTTAAGTTCTGAATATCAGTTCCAGTGCTGACTCTATTCCCGGAACCTATCAAAAACAGCCGGCTAAGTGCTGCTTAAAATTAGTAGTTAGCCTTCAACCAATGATTTAACCAGTCAGGAGCCATTTCTGACCAGTTAAATTGCTTTGAATATCAACAAGGTTAAGTTTTGGACTTAATTCAGGATTTTAAGTCATGACAAGCCCAAAACTATTGCTACATCAAGAATGGATGTTCCCAAAATCTTGATTGCAGATCATATTTTTAACATTCAAATTAATGCATGGTACCTGCTCCTAGTTAACACAGAAGTGTTTAGGCCCTAATTCTATAAATGGTGCCTAACTGCTAGGTGCCTTTGAGCAGAATTGTCAAACATCTACTAGGTTCCATTTATAGAATTGATCTTAGTGATCCCTAAGTGTAGGGTTACCAGATGTCTGGATTTTCCCGGATATGTCCTCCTTTTAGCTGTTTATCGGGGCCCTCATTTGTCCGGGTTTCAACATTTATGGGATGCTGCGGCAGCGGTGGAGGGTGGTAGCGGCAGCAATGAAGGGTAGCTGTATGTGGCAGGCCACGACCCGCCGATTGACCCCACCTCTTCCCGTGAGATCTCAACTTTTGGGCTTCCTGAAAGCAGCAGTGAACAGGCTGCTCCAGGTCCGCTCACTGGGGCCTTCCATCTGCCACATCACTGATGACATCACTGATGATGCAGCAGAGGGAAGCCCTGGCAGGCAGGCCGGGAGCAGCCTGATCTTACCATGTAGCAGTATTAGCAGCAATTCCCAGATTCTGCCTGCCGCTGACCCAGAAGTCTCTCTGCGGCAGAGGGGAGACTTCCGAGTTAGCAGCAGGCAACATGTGAGAGTCAATGCCAATACCGTGACCTGAAGAAGCAAACCTGGAGTACATGGGAGGAGAGAAAGGAAAGTTGGTAGCACGGGGTAGGGAAGGGTGAAAGGAACTTCAGGGTGGAAACCTGGTGGCACAGGGGGAGGGAAGAAGAAGGAAAGTTGGTACGTGGAGGGAAGGGGTGAAACGGACTTAGGAAGGAAAACTGGTGGTTCAGGGGGAGGTAAGAGGTAAGAGGAAGGAAAGTTTGAGGTACAGGGGGTGGTGAGGGTGAGAGGCAGGAAAGATGGTAGCACAAAGGGGGGGGAGAGATCATAGACAGTGAGAAAGAAACAGAAATGTTGGATATGGCAGTGGAAGTGAAGGTACAGAGAAGAAAGATGAATGGTGAGCACAGGGAAAGAAGAAAACATCAAATGGCAGGAGACCCTGGTGAGCGAGATAAAAGTAGATAAACAGAAACCAGAGTCTAGGATCAACATGATTTGAATAATAAGATGAGCAGACAACAAAAGGTAAAACAAATAATTTTATTTTCTATTTTGTGATTACAATATGTCAGATTTGAAATGTGTATCCTGCCAGAGCTGGTGTTAGAGAGCGTGAGTTAGGACCTAACAGAGAGAGGAAAAGTCTTTTTTTGCTTTGTTTACACAGCAGCACCAACATGGGATTGGAGAGGGCAAAGAGGGATGGGATGGGTGGCTACAAAAATAATCCCGCCAGGCTGTTTAACTGTGTAACTTTTAATTAATGCCAATTAGCATCAATTATGGTGTTAATTGTCAATTATCACATCTGATTAGGCTTGTTAAACAATTAAGCTGAGCACATAAATTGACAGTACACACTAATTTGCATGCACAATGGGCTAGATTCACTAACTCGCCCGATTGGGCCTGATGAATTCAGCAAACTCCAATATGCAGATGGTGACGATCGGAGGAATGCCCCCCATCTGCTGGCACGGATCGCTCTATAGCATGCACTGGACCTCCGGCCTGGCACTTTTTTTTCCCAACCTTTTTACAGCCCGTGGTTTTAACCTGCTTTAAACCCTGCGGGGAAGGGTGGGAGAGTCGGGGCAGGCAGGCAGATCGGGCAGGCAGGTGATCAGGGAAGCTGCAGTCGGGGCAGGCAGACAGATCGAGGAAGCAGGAGATCGGGGCCGACAGGGCTGAGAGCAGGGCGGCAAAAGGCAGTCGGAAAGGGCTTCAGCGACTGGTCCTCAGCGGTCGCTTTTTGGGTTGATTGGCCAGCATAGTCGAATCGGCAAATTTGTTTAGTGAATCGCGTCCCTGCCTACTTTGCATGCAGTTCCCCTCATTTGCATGCGCGGATCGGAATCGGATCGCAAAACAGGTTAGTGAATGCTGCAGGAGGGATATCGGGTTGCAAAGGGCTCGCAAACCAATCGGTACATGATCAGTTTGCTTAGTGAATCTAGCCCAATGTAAGGTGCCATAAACAGAATTTGGGTGTTAGTGTGCAGCAAGTGTAACATGCCCACTCTCCGCCCATATGACACTCCCTGAGAGAAAAATTCAGAAACATATGGTTTTTAACATGCAGAAAAGGCAAATTGCCACAAAACTTGTAAATGTGGTCGGTGGCATAGCGAGGGTGAGAGGCGCCTCTCCCCTGTCCTCTTCTCTGCCCCCTCCCACCCCCCTCCCACACACATGCACCCCTTCCCTACCCTGCACCTCTTTGGTGTGAGCAGAATCACCCAACTCGCTGCCCGCGTTGCCTCTCCCTCTGATGTCACTACTTAGGCATGGGACCCAGAAGTGACATCAGAGGGAGAGCCGACGCTGGCATGAGCAGCGGGTTGGAGTTACTGCTCACGCCAGCGAAGAGATAGAGGGGGGGAGAAGCGAAGGCAAACGCGCGGTGGGGCAGAGATAAGGAGGGATGGACCGCCCCCCCCTCCCCACTACTACACCACCGAATGTGGTTGCACTGTAGCTTGTTTCACAGTGTGTTGACACAGAAACATATGATGGCAGATAAAGGCCAAATGGCCCATCCAGTCTGCCTCAGCATCCACCATCTCCTCCTCTCCCTAAGAGATCCCACATGCCTGTCCCATACTTTCTTGAAATCAGAGAGTCTTTGTCTCCACCACTTCTACCAGAAGCCTATTCTACGTATCTACCACCCTTTCTGTAAAAAAGTATTTTCTTAGATTACTCCTGAGCCTATCACCTCTTAACTTCATCCTATGCTCTCTCATTCCAGAGCTTCCTATAGAAACATGGAAATACGATGGCATTAACTCTTAGATTCTATCAATGGTAAACACTATCCTGAGATGTGCACACAACTAAATTGGCTAACAAACCAATTAGAGTCAGTAATTGGGTGCTATCAACTGTTGGTGTTAATTGGCAACACGTTAGATTTGTGCATGCATGTTGTGACCTGTTGTTCAATAAAGATCCATGTGCAAATCTTATTGTATGCAACTCAAAAGGGAGTATGGACGGTTCATAGTCTTAAGTGCGCGAGACAGACGCGCGCCGACAAACGAGCGCCGACAATTGAGCGCAAGACTTCATCGCGCCGCAGAAAAACCTTCTTTTAAAGGGCTCCAACGGGAGTGTGGGGGGGAACCCCCTCCCCACTTAACTTAATAGTGATTGTGCTGGCATTGGGGGGGTTTGGGGGGGTTGTAACCCCACATTATACTTTAAACTCAATTTTTTCTCTATTTTTTTGGGAAAAAGTTAAGTTTTCAGTATAATGTGTGTGGGGGGGTTACATCTCCCCCCCCCATGCCAGCACAATCCCTATTAAGTAGAGTGGGGGGGGTTCCCCCCACACCCCCCGTCGGAGCCCTTTAAAAAAAGGTGTTTTTTCGGCGCAATGAAGTCCTGCGCTGAATTGTCAGCGTTCGTTTGTCGGTGTGCATCTGTCTCGTGTGCTTAAGACCCATCACCTTATTGGCATAGGAGGGGCATGGGTGGCTCAGAGGTACACAGTATTACTGCTGCCAAGTTTCAGTCCGTGCAAATCAGTGTGCCTCCTGAGATTCCAAGTGTGCCGCGGCACACTGAGGAAGAGAGGCGCCTGCCAGCTGACTTCCCTATGCGGTACGGCGCCAGCACTGCCCGATTCGCCGAAGGCCTGCATGTTTCCCCCTTCTCTCTAGCGTCCTCCGGCTTCCCTCCTGGCCTCCCGGTCTCACTTTAAAGCTAATTACAGCAGCCTGCAGAGGATCGCCAGTAGGTAAAATGATTTTATTTTCAATATAGTGATTGAAATGTGTCAGTTTTGAGAATTTATATCTGCTGTGTATATGAAAAATGAATGGAAAAAAATTGCATTACAATTAGTTAAAGGGGATGGGATCTGGGGCAGAGCTTGGGTGGGCCTAGGGAGGTCTGTTGTTGGGGGTACTCAGTTGATATTTGTTAGACTTAGGGGGTACTTAGTAGTTGAGAAACACTGCTGTAGGCAATAAGCTAGCGCCAGTGCCTCTCCTGCTCTCCGGCCCTCTTACCTGCTGGCGTCTCGGGGCCCATCTGGATGTCTGCGTACTTCCAGGTGCCTCAAGCCATAGACACTACCTTTAGTGTGTCCCGGCTCGAGAAAATTAGAGAGACACTGGTGTAAATCCTTGCACCCAAGGTTTGGTGCAGAAATCAGCTCTAAGGGCCAGATTCTTATAAATGGCAGCTAAGTGTGCCTACATGGTAGATGCTGTTCTGTGTAGTTGTCAATTAACCACTAGGCATCCTTTATAGAATCCCGCCTAACAGCGCCTAGGCATGCTTAGGTGTCACTAAGAATTCTAGAGGTAGGCGCTGGTGTAATAGACCAGGTTTTACTTGGCCTAATTTATCGGGGCCTAACTCAAATGCCTAGTGATACCTAACTCAACCACGCTTATTCTCTGCCCCAAACATGCCTACTTTTCAGGTAGGCATCGGGGGCACCTCAACTTAAGCATCACTAGGCACCGCTCCATTTAAGCAAATTAAAATAATTTAGGATGCGTGCAGGATTTTACCCCCACCCCCTCCTTTACAAAGCCAAGCTAGCGTTTTTATCACCGGCAGCAGCGATAACAGCTCAAATGTTCATAGGAAGGAGTATCAGATCTGTTACCGAGGCGGCCGGTGCTAAAAAAGCTAGCGCAGCTTTGTAAAGGTGGGGGTTTGGCATTGCTAGGCATCTGCGATTAGGGCGTCCAACAGCGCCTAATGTAAGTGTCCTTTATAGAATCTGACCCTAAGTGCTATTCTATCAATGGTGTGCAACTCAGAGCAGGTTATAGAATAGCGCTCCATGCAGTGTTTCCCCCCCCCCAGCGTTATTCTTTCAGCACCATTTACTGAACCTAGCCCAGCTGCTTAATGCCCTTTCATAGATGGGCCCTATAAGCACTAAACTCTAAAAGTATTTCGTTTGGAAGTGCTTTTAGAGTTTAGTGCTTTTAGGGCCCTTCTAATAGAGAAAGATACGACATCTAATGTGATGGTTGAAGACAAGGTTGACGATAAGTGAAGTACATCCAGATAATGCTCCTTATTCTTTTTATTAACTGTATTTTTGACATTTTATTTGCTTACTATTTTAATTTCTTTCTATTGTTATTGTACTGTGTGTATTGTGGTGCTATTTCTTGAATTATACATTACGTATATGTACTTGGCCTGCACCATGGGCTCCTTTTACAAAGGTACGCTAGCAGTTTTAATGCGCGCTCGCCTCTATCCGCCTCCTTCTAAGCAGGCGGTAATTTTTCGGCCAGCGCGTGCTAATCATGTGCATGCGCCAAAAACGCTAGCGCACCTTTGCAAGAAGAGCCCCATATGTTTTGTTTGATGTGATTTTGCAAAACTTAACGAAACATTTTTTGAACTTAAAAAAAAAAAAAAATTATTTTTAAAGATGCTTTTGGCTGCAAGTTTTTTAGAGTCAGATCACACTTTTTAATTCCAGCTAGATTTCTTTTGTTTCCCTCCCTATTGTTATATTCAGACTTGTCTCATTTGCTATCATATATTATATTTCCTCCCCCACTTCCCTTTCGGTTCTGTTTTTGTTCTGTGGTTTGTCTTTGTTATTGTTACTGTCTCCCCGAATTTGGTGACGTATTATGTTTTTTTTTAATTTCTTTTTTTTTCCCCCTCTTTATTTTGATTGTAAGCTTGAAATCTATACGATTGTAAATTTGTTATTGGTGTAACAAATGAATAAATAATAAAAATAAAATTTAAAAAAGAACCTCTAAAAGTGCTATCTGATTGCTACCCATACATTGCATGTGGTGAGGGGACCTGCAAAATGTATGAGGCTTAATGGGAAAAGGGTCTTATTCGACATCTTTGCATCGGGGATCATTTATTATGGCGCTGGCTTTTCAAAGGCTGATACATTAATCTACCACGTCACCTAACCACGGCAAAAGAAATTATTTATTGATCAGCATTGCAATTACGAAACATGAATTTTAACACTTAGACAAAACTATGGTAATGATCTGCCATCTGTCAATCCATAAGTGGCATCCCCTTTAATAATCCTGGGATGCTTTCTAGTTTTAAGGAATACCTTGTAGGAACGCCAGTACTGAAATTTAGTTTATGGCATGACAGCAGTCTCACAAGCTGAACGGGTGATACAACTGTTTGCATGTTCTGAAACGATGTCATAAATCTGTTTAAACCTGAAATTAAAACCTCTCTCTCCTACTGCAGCACACTGATTTTATAAGTAAATTACCGTATTTTCGCGGATATAACGCGCGCGTTATACGTGATTTTACGTACCGCGCATACCCCTCGCGCGTTATATGCCTGAGCGCGGTATACAAAAGTTTTTAAACATAGTTCCCACCCCGCCCGACGCCCGATTCACCCCCCCAGCAGGACCGCTCGCACCCCCACCCCGAACGACCGCTCGCACGCGCTCCCACCCGCACCCGCATCCACGATCGGAGCAAGAGGGAGCCCAAGCCCTCTTGCCCGGCCGACTCCCCGACGTCCGATACATCCCCCCCCCGGCAGGACCACTCGCACCCTCACCCCGAAGGACCGCCGACTCCCCAAAAATATCGGGCCAGGAGGGAGCCCAAACCCTCCTGGCCACGGCGACCCCCTAACCCCACCCCGCACTACATTACGGGCAGGAGGGATCCCAGGCCCTCCTGCCCTCGACGCAAACCCCCCTCCCTCCAACGACCGCCCCCCCCAAGAACCTCCAACCGACCCGCGACCCCCCTGGCCGACCCCCCCACCCCCCTTCCCCGTACCTTTGGAAGTTGGCCGGACAGACGGGAGCCAAACCCGCCTGTCCGGCAGGCAGCCAACGAAGGAATGAGGCCGGATTGGCCCATCCGTCCTAAAGCTCCGCCTACTGGTGGGGCCTAAGGCGCGTGGGCCAATCAGAATAGGCCCTGGAGCCTTAGGTCCCACCTGGGGGCGCGGCCTGAGGCACATGGGCCAAACCCGACCATGTGTCTCAGGCCGCGCCCCCAGGTGGGACCTAAGGCTCCAGGGCCTATTCTGATTGGCCCACGCGCCTTAGGCCCCACCAGTAGGCGGAGCTTTAGGACGGATGGGCCAATCCGGCCTCATTCCTTCGTTGGCTGCCTGCCGGACAGGCGGGTTTGGCTCCCGTCTGTCCGGCCAACTTCCAAAGGTACGGGGAAGGGGGGTGGGGGGGTCGGCCAGGGGGGGTCGCGGGTCGGTCGGAGGTTCTTGGGGGGGGGCGGTCGTTGGAGGGAGGGGGGTTTGCGTCGAGGGCAGGAGGGCCTGGGATCCCTCCTGCCCGTAATGTAGTGCGGGGTGGGGTTAGGGGGTCGCCGTGGCCAGGAGGGTTTGGGCTCCCTTCTGGCCCAACTACACAAAGTACGGGGAAGGCGGGTGGGGGTGTCGTGGGGGTCGGCCAGGGGGGTCGCGGGTCGGCTGGGGGACGGGCGGAGGTTCTTGGGGGGGGGCGGTCGTTGGGGGGAGGGGGTTTGCGTCGAGGGCAGGAGGGCCTGGGATCCCTCCTGCCCGTAATGTAGTGCGGGGTGGGGTTAGGGGGTCGCCGTGGCCAGGAGGATTTGGGCTCCCTCCTGGCCCAATATTGTCGGGGAGTCGGCGGTCCTTCGGGGTGGGGGTGCGAGTGGTCCTGCCGAGGGGGGAGAAGAATCGGACATCGAGGGGGGGCATCAGGCTTTCAGAATGGGGACAGGACTTCAAGGGGGACAGGCAGACCTTCAAGGGGGGACAGGACTTCAAGGGGGACAGGCACGGAGAGGCGGGGCAGTGCACCGAAAGTCAGGGCGGGTGAACGGTGAGTCGGGGCAACCAGAGGAGAGTCGGGGCAGTGCACCGAAAGTCAGGGTGAGTCGGGGCAACCAGATGAGAGTCGGGGAGGGCGAAAGGAGAGTCGGGGTGGCCAGAGGAGAGTCGGGGAGAGCGAAAGGAGAGTCGGGGTGGCCAGAGGAGAGTCGGGCAGCATGCGCGTTATATGCCTGAGCGCGGTATAGAAAAGTTTTTGTACATATCATCGTGGTTTCTGCGCGCTATACCCCTGTGCGCGTTTTACAATGGTGCGCGTTATATCTGCGAAAATACGGTATACCTTTCAAAACTATTTCAAGAGTTCAACATATGGCACCTGCTTCTGAAATTTTTCAGTGAGAGGCACACTAAGAACAAAGCAAACCACAACTCAGACAGAAGCAATTGGTCATATCGGGGGTAATATTCAGTCCACAGCAGTCACTATTTTTTTAAAAAAAATGCTGACAACAGCATCAACACTGAATATAAGGGTTAATTTAAGTAGAGCTAGTTACCAGAACTTATGGCAGGGCCTGCATAAAATAGTTATGCGGGCCCAGCTGAATATTGGCAGGGATCCGCATAACTTTGTTATGTTTTGAACCCCCTCCCCTAGCTATCCCCGCTTGCTCCGATGCAGGCCCCTTCCTTCCCTTCCCTCTTCCCCAGTCCGCAACAGCCAAAACACCCCTTCCCCTTAGAATGTCCCCCCTCAATTTTCAGTCCCCCCCCCTTTCTGGTCTAGATAGGCCTCCCTGGCCTAGTTCATATCCATTGTAGACCGGTGAAGGTGATGGGAGCAGAAGCGAAGCTCGCTTGCTCCTGCCCCTTGTGCTTACCTGAATAAAATGGCTGCCGTGACCTCTTGCGGCAGCTCTTTGAATATTAGGGGTGGGGGGTGCTGTTTCCATGTATCTGAATTTGATTTTAAATTTAATAAATGCTTTCTTCTCAAATCTAGGATGTCAATTGTAACCATGTGCAGTGTCAACTACAAAAATAAATAAAGTACATCTTCACACAACTACAGCTGGAAGTTACACATGTTTCTTCTCACAGTAGGAGTCAAACACAGTCTTTGAAATGCAACTCCATCAATATGTGCACTACTGCAGATCTGAGATTTTATTTATTTATTTGTAGCAACTGGTGCTCTTTAAGTGCTGGAGATTAATCATTTCCTCACTGGAAATAGTGTTTTTATCTTCTTGCTGATTTCACTCTAAAAGACATTTCAAAGATCATGTATAATGACATTCTTCCTACCGTATAGGGCTTTTCTTTTTTTCCCAGAAGACCTAATTTTCCAGGCTACAGTGACAATCTCATTTCCTTCATATGGCTAACAAATGTTTCAGGAAAACCAACCCTTTGGATACTTGGCAGTTCCAAGGAAGGCCCGCCACCATTTTGCGTATATATACAATAGATCATGCTGATTCCTAACATGCATCAGTTAAGAGGAAGTTTTGGTAAAAATCAAACAGGTGTAAGATTTTTTTTATTATTATTATCATCATTATTATTGTTATTAAAGACAGCCAAATAAAGCCTCTGAACAATATACAAAGATTGTTAGCAGTCATGAGTGTAGCTAGTTTATTAGCATAGAAAGCTAGAGGCCAGCAAATGTCTTCGGGTGTGCTCAAGAGACTGCAGTTTGAAGACTGGCGCCAGCAAGCAGGTTGGGAATTATAAATGTTGTAATTAGCAGTCAATCTAGAGCTCATCTTGCCAGACTAGTGTAGGCTGATTCTTGGAGAAGGAGCCCCATGGGATGAGGGAAAAACAAAGAAAGGAAGCTGTAGCCAGCATACAAATTGTTTTGCCAGCGTTCGAGCATATTCATTTGAACCAATAGGTTTGTTAATTCAAAAGGCTTCTTAAAATGATAGGTGTTTTTGTTCTTTTTAACAGATTTCTGATACATAATTACTACAATAAAATATAAGAAGTATGAATACTGAGAGAGTGCATCCTACTTTAAAAAATGCTGGATTTGATTGCTACCAAATTTTGGAAATGTATGGCAAAGCAAATACTGGGTCTCATTGATTTAGTCTTTTCTTTAGAGACCTTTAGGGGCCTATTTACTAAACTGCATCACATGTTTAACACAAGTATTAATGAGCATTAAGAAATGGAGAATATTTCTATAGTCACCTAGGTTTAGGTGGCAGGAACATTTGTAACCATGTGCAGTGCCAACTACAAAAATCATAAAGGAGAGAAATGGGGACTAATGGTATTCCTCCTGTCAGTGTCTGAGCCAACTGCCATTTAGGAACTGAAAGAAAACATGACATTTTGCAATGAGCTGAGAATTTCCACCGCCATTTTAACACAGCAGTAAGTTGCATACCCATTTTTATAGCATGCCATGGTATCTTTGCAGCCCGGCTCTCCCATGAAGCTTTCTGTATCGACCTCTCAAAGCAAACTGATAGGCAGTCGCTCAACAAGAGCCAGCCACACAGAGATATGGAACAGACCAGTCAGACATAAGTGAAAAAACAAGGAGACCAGGGTTTAAAGGTATTCCAAATGCAGACATAGAAACATAGAAACATGACGGCAGATAATGGCCAAATGGCCCATCCACAATAAACATTATCTTTTTCGCTCTCCGAGAGATCCCACATGCCTGTCCCAGGCCCTCTTGAATTCAGACACAGTCTCTGTTTCCTTCACTTCTTCCGGGAAATTGTTCCACGCATCTACCACCCATTGTGTAAAAAAGAATTTCCTCAGATTACTCCGGAGCCTATCACCTTTTAACTTCATCCTATGCCTTCTCATTGCAGAGTTTCCTTTCAAATGAAAGAGACTTGACTCATATACATTTATATTATGTAGGTATTTAAACAACTCTATCATATCTCCCCTCTTTCGCCTTTCCTCCAAAGTATACCGATTGAGATCTTTAAGTCTATCCCCATATGCCTTATCACGAAGACCACACACCATTTTAATAGCCTTCCTCTGGACCAACTCCATCCTTTTTATATATTTTTGAAGGTGCGGCCTCCAGAATTGTACACAATATTCTAAATGAGGTCTTACCAGAGTCTTATACAGGAGCATCAATAACTCTTTTTTCCTACTGGCCATACCTCTCCCTATGCAGCCTACCATCCTTTTAGCTTTCGCTGTCACCTTTTCAACCTGTTTGGCCACCTTAAGATCATCAGATACAATCACATTCAAGTCCCGCTCTTCCGTCATGCACATAAATTATTCACCCCCTCAACTGTACCGTTCCCTCTGGTTTATGCAATCCAAATGCATGACCTTGCATTTCTTAGCATTAAATTTTAGCTGCCAAATTTCAGACCATTCTTGAAGCTTCACCAGGTCTTTGTTTATGTTATTCACATCATCCTGGGTGTCTACTCTATTTCAGATTTTGGTATCATCCGCAAAGAGGCAAATCTTACCCAATAACCCTTCAGCAATATCATTTATAAAAATGTTTAAAAGAACAGGCTCAAGAACAGAACATTGAGGCACACCACTGGTAACATCCCTTTCCTCAGAGCGATCTCCATTGATCACTACCCTCTGTCGCCTTCCACTCAACCAGTTCCTGACCCAGCCCATCACTTAGGAACCCATCCCAAGAACACTCAGTTTATTTATTAGACATCTGTGTGGGACACTGTCAAAGGCTTTGCTAAAATCTAAATACACCACATCTAGCACACATACTCTATCCAATTATCTAGTCACCCAGTCAAAGAAATTGATCAGATTTGTCTGACAAGACCTATCTCTAGTGAATCCATGTTGCCTCCAGTCCTGTAATCCACAGGATTCCAGAAATTTGACCATTTTCTGTTTTAAAAGCGTTTCCATTAATTTGCTTACCACAGAAGTCAGACTTACTGGCCTGTAATTCCTTACTTCTTCCTTAACTTCAACTTTTGTGGAGATGGACCACATCTGCCCTTCTCCAGTCCTCCGGTACCACTCCCGACTCTAGAGACTCATTGAAAAAGTCAGTCAGCGGAGCTACCAAAACTTCCCTAAGTTCCTTCAGCACCCTCGGATGTACACCATCTGACCCCATCGCTTTGTCTACCTTTATTTTAGCTAACTCCTCAAGAACACAACCCTTTGAAAATTAATCAGGATCTATTACTCCTACATCCCTATTCACGTTTGTCTTCTGTGGTCCCGTTCCTGGCGCTTCAGCAGTGAACACAGAAGAGAAATATTTGTTAAGCAATTCGGCCTTTTCTTTATTAGCTTCTACATATTCCTCCCCTTCACCTTTGAGTCTCACAATGCCACTTTTGTACTTCCTATCACTAATATATCTAAAAAATGTCTTGTCTCCCTGTTTTACCGTGTCATCTATTTTTTCTTCCATTTGTATCTTTGCTTTCCTGACTACACGACCAGCCTCTTTTAACTTTTCCAGATATTTTTGCCTGTTTTCCTCTTGCTGCAATCTTTTCTAGTTTATGAAAGCTAACCTCTTATTCCTTACCTTATCAGCTACTACTTTTGAGAACCAAAGCAGCCTTCTTTTCCTCTTACTTTTACTTTTTAGAAACCCCCCCCCCAAAAAAAATAGACATCTACTCTAGCACCCGTTAATGTAACGGGCTAAAACACTAGTATATAATATACAGTTAACAAATTACAATTTGCCTTAGTTACAGTACAAGTTTTTTTTCCAATTCAAGTTTTTATCCTAACTCAGCACATACTATGAATCTAATACCTATATAATGTATAGTTTACAGGTACATTTTGCCATAGTTACAGTGCAACATTTTTCAATACAAGTTTTTATTCTAACTTGAATATTGTAGAAAACAAACGGGGCAAAAATTGGACTTGTTTCAATATGTGCCCAAACAGAACAGATGACCACTAGACAGATTAAGGCACCACCCCCTCCCACTCTCCAAAGATGTGAAAGAAACAAAACATAGCAGCCTATATGACCACTTTAGATGTTATGGCCAGTCCTATTAGATCAGTAAGGAGGTCTCCATAGTAGCCAAGTAGTTGGTGCAGTGGACTATAGAAATAGGGGCCCATGCCCATATCTTATTCTATCTAGTACACCTGTGGTGGAACATGTGAGCCCTTTAATACCCACCCAGACCCATTGTACTTAAGAATATTGGCCCCTCCTACATCCCAGTGGTTTGTTTTGTGCATTTTTCTTTTAGACTTTTTTTTTTTTTTTTTTCAAAAACAGTTGAAAAAGATGAAGGCACGGAGCACAAACACATCTAAGAAAAGGCCATTTTTAAAACAAATAGGGAAGACATTTTCCTGTTTTAAAAATGGTCATGTTTGCTACTGGATTTTTTGACCTTTACCACAAAATGTTCAAACTTGGATTTAGATGTCATATCAAAAATGCCTCTCTAAGGGGTCCTTTTACTAAGGTGTGCTAATCGATTTAGCATGTTACGGATTAGCGCGCACTAAATGCTAAGGCACCCATAGAATATAATGGGCATCTTAGCATTTAGCGTGCCTTAGTGAAAAGACCCCTAAATCTTTAAAGTACAAAGTGGGACATTTAAATGCTAGGGCCTCTGAAGATATAATAGATATAAATATATAATATAAATAATATAACAAACATATCCTTATTTCCTGACCATAGTTATCCTGCCAAACTCCAGGGATTAAAAAATTGACTTCTACTAGCCCTTTGCATCAGTAGATAAGCATTGGTTTATTCTTAAAAATTCAACTTGTGTGTTAGGTGCCATCAATGTGGGTTTGAGTTCTAGTGAATTGATGAATTACAGATCCAAAAAAAGGTTTGGTTTTGTGCTAGTCCAACAAGGTCCTCCAGCATAATTTATTCTGAAAAATGCAACTTAGCTATCTCAAAAGGCATCTTAAAACAAACGTATTTTGACCTGTTTCCAAAACTGGATAAACCATACTTTTTTAATTCCAGGATATCATCTGGCAGTTTATTCCAGAGTCGTCGAGCAGCTACTGAGAAATCTCACTTTCTCATCTGCTTTAGGTAAGCCTTGGAAAATATAACAATTGTTTTTGAAAAGAATTAAAAAAAAGAATGACCTAATGTGTAGTCATTGAGACCAGCAAATTTATGGGTCAACCCATCCGCCAAATACTCTGGGCCCAAACTATGCTAGTTTTTAAGCACTAACACAACATGGGTCGCTGTTGTGGCAAATGCAACACAATCCATAGGAATTGAACGGGTTGTATCACATTTGTTGTGTGGGAATCTCACTATGGCTTTGTAAATGAGGCCCTATGTTTTTAAACTTAAAATGCAACTTCATTAGAAAGTGATGGAATTCTTTCAATAATGGAAAAACATGAAATCATTTTAGTAATTTGCATGTAATTCCTAGAAGAGAAGAGTTACAGTAGGTCAGTTATGAAATAGAGACTTATCAAATATTTGATGGACAAATAGCCAAAGTTGTGTAAACAGAAGATGAACATTGCCTAGTCTTTCACTATAAATTAAGATTCTAATCTAATTCCCAAAATAGATTAACTTCTTGATAGATAAAATACTCCTATCCAACAACATCTGGAGGGCTGAATCTGTTCCCACACACACACTATACCTTGGGTTTTTATACCTGTGTTTATTTTCTTTGAGTACATGCTAGATTCTTCCAACTTTTCTAATTCCCATTAGTTTGAATGTCATCGGCAAATATAAAATACCACAGACCTGTCTTTCAAATATTACATGATGGTGTTGTCAAACTAAAAAAAAATGGAAACAGTGGAACCTCACAAGATAATATCCATGGTGAGGAAGAAATATAGCCACTGGAATACTTTATACCTTATCTTGTAAAAAGAAGGTAAACCGCTCTGAGGCTGTCCCGTTAAAGTCCAATGCTCTTAGGCCAGGGGTGTCAAAGTCCCTCCTCGAGAGCCACAATCCAGTCAGGTTTTCAGGATTTCCCCAATGAATATGCATGAGATCTACTAGCATACAATGAAAGCAGTGCATGCAAATAAATCTCATGCATATTCATTGGGGAAATCCTGAAAACCTGACTGGATTGCGGCCCTCGAGGAGGGACTTTGACACTCCTGTCTTAGGCAGTCAGTCAACAGATTGTTGCTGAGCCAGGGCTAGATAAACACTGTACTGGGCCCTAGACAAAGAACTTTTATGAAACGCTACTCATTTTTCTTTCATTCCCCTCCCCCCCCAGCAGACACACATTTACTTTTATCCTGTCTTTCTGGGATCTCTAGTTATGTCTTTACTTTTCAGGCCAAATGACAAACACAAAAGCAAAAATTCCACGACCAATATATCAAATATATAACAAAAGTAGAATAAAAAAGTTTAATTTATTAATTCATCAATTCAATTGTACTGATAGATAGTTAATGAAAGAAGGCAAACAGACCACACTGCTATATTTCATAACAGCCTATGGCTATTTGACAAATGCAATATAATGGTTTCAATCATTGGTCCGCCTCCTTCTTTTTGATATAAATACAATAATTTGTTAAGTGTGACAATTAATATAATACTATGAAAAAATATTTTTAGGAGTAGTTTTTATAAATTAGTTAATGATTGTCAAAAAATGAAAAAAAATGAAATTAATGGCTATAGCATCTGTGCAAAATGGCAATTCTGTGCAAAATAACAATTTAGTCACATAAAACTGAATTCACAGAAAGTTCATAGAAAACCCACTTATCTTAGTGGCCACAATAACTGACTCTACTTTTCAGGCCTCCTTTTTCTAGTTCATCTCTCCTGAAGTGGTTTGGTGTGGAAGTGTAGCCTAATGGTAGAACAAAAGACTGAGGATTCATAATGCTGAGATTCCCACGGATGTACTTTGTGAATTTGGGCAAGACAGTTTTGCTCTCCACTGCCTCAAGTAAGGGATACATTTATTTTACCTGGATTTCTATATTAATGCACTTTATTTCTCATTAGTGTATATTATTGCTATTTAACACATTAGTAAATACGATAGGTTTTATTGACAATATGGGGCCTGCAATGAATAATGCACATTAAATACAACTAATGCATCAAGGCCCATATTCTATAAATGGCGACTGAAGTGAGGCACTGGTAGGCGCTCTACCAGTGCTTATAGTGGAAAACACTCCTTAAAAAAATAAATCACAATCCTATTAGGCACTCTATAATATCAATCCACTCAAAGGTTTTTTAAAATATTGGCTAATGGTGGAAGTGGCATTAGGCATCGAAGAGTGCCTCCACAGCCACAGTTCACATGAAAGGTAGACGCCAAAAATGTAGGCCTTGAAATCCTGGCCTGTATTTCTGGCGCCTACCTTACATGACGCTGGAATTCTATAAATGGCGCTGTTGTGTGATTGACAAGCGAAAGGCGGCCGATTTCTAGGTAGCTGCTGCCGACGGTGCCACGTATAGAATCTGGGCCTAAGGGCTTAATACCCTAAAGGGTGTTAAACCCTTAATGTGGGGTTAGTATACATTAAAAGGCTATTACAGAATGTTTTGTGGTATTTAATCTATTTACAAAATTGCACATGCTAACTCATGTGTTAGTTATTTTTAAAAAGAATGATTTATGCTCATTTTTAAAAAATGCAATCAAGCACGCAGTGGCGTAGCGAGGCTGAGTGGCACCCAAGGTGGTGGTGCCCTTCCTCGCCCTCTTCTTCACCCCATCTGCTCCTTTCCCTACTCCTTCCTGCCATGTGCGCACCTTCCCTTCCCCCCTTACCTCTTTTAACATTCCGGGGTAAGCAGCAATCCCAACCTACTGTTCGCTCCAGCGTTGGATCTTCCCCTGATGACACTTCCTAGGCATGGTCCATAAAGTGATGTCAGAGGAAGAGCCAACGCTGGCGCAAATAGCAGGTTGGGGTTGCTGCTCACGCCAGAATGTTAGAGAGGTACGGGGGAAGGAAGGTGCTTCCCTGATTAAAAAGGCTTCAATTTGCTTCATAAATGGCAACATGGTCCCATATAGGGTCAAATTTTATAAATGAGTAAAAATGCAAAATAATGTAAAGGAAGCTTTGTTTTTTTTTAAAGGGCTCTACTTTTCTTTAAAGAATAGGTAATACCTTTGTGGTCTGTTATAGACCGACCTCCAGCCCCTCCCCCTTTTTTACAAAACCATGCAAGAGGATTTTAGCACCAACTCTATGACCATCGGAGCAGCATAGTGCATTCAGCATGCTAGTCAGCGCTAAAAATTTCTTTACCAATCATGGTGTCTCATTCTTAGCTAATCAACACTTATGGTTTGAAGAGCTCTTGACTGAGATCCAACCCACATCACAAAGCAGATCAAGGTTTTCACAGCACTTTCTTCAGGTCTCAGTATCCAGTTCCAGGTCCCCAGTCAATACTTCACCTATTAGACACTTCACTAACACCTTCAACAGTGTTGAAGAATAGACATGTGAGAGCTTATTTCTCAAAGCTGATACAAAACATTTGTACTGCTCTGGGAGCCTTCAACTACAGTATACTCTAGACTAGAGAGAAGCAAGCCACAACTACATTTCTATGATCTCTTATTTAAAATTTTGAACTTGCTGTTTGAAATTCTGATTTTACATGCTATATACAGTACATAACTTAAAACTTTTACCCTGTAAATATTAACCTTTAAAAAACCTTCATGTTTTGTCCATTCAAGCTATTGTAAAGGCTCATTTAAGCTAATGATTTTGCTCTCTGTCTGATCACCTCTAAATTGGGGCTCCTTTTACAAAGCTGTAGTAGCGGCTGCTGCTGAGGTAATCACTCCAACGCCCATAGGAATTTAATGGGCATTGTAAGTGCTTCTTCTGCTTCTGGGGGTAATTATATAATAGGTCACCAATATATGAAGGCGGCGGCCAAAAAAGCAAACAGGATGCTGGGAATTATTTAAAAAGGGATGGTAAACAAGACTATGAATGTCATAATGTTCCTGTATCGCTCCATTTGGAATATTGCGTTCAGATCTGGTCTCCTTATCTCAAGAAAGATATAGTGGCATTAGAAAAGGTTCAAAGAAGAGCGACCAAGATGGTAAAGGGGATGGAACTCCTTTCATATGAGGAAAGACTAAAGCGGTTAGGGTACTTCAGCTTGGAAAAGAGACGGCTGAGGGGAGATATGATTGAAGTCTACAAAATCCTGAGTGGAGTAGAATGGGTACAAGTGGATCCATTTTTCACTCCGTCAAAAATTACAAAGACTAGGGGACACTTGATGAAGTTACAGGGAAATACTCTTAAAACCAATAGGAGGAAATTTTTTTTCACTCAGAGAATAGTTAAGCTCTGGAACACGTTGCCAGAGGATGTGATTTTAAGAAAGGTTTGGACAAGTTCCTGGAGGAAAAGTCCATAGTCTGTTATTAAGAAAGACATGGGGGAAGCCACTGCTTGCCCTGTTTTGGTAGCATGGAATATTGCTACCTTGGGTTTTGGCCAGTACTAGTGACCTGGATTGGCCACCATGAGCACGGGTTACTGGGCTTGATGGACCATTGGTCTGACCCAGTAAGGCTATTCTTATGTTCTTAAGTAGGCATCTATTTTTAACCTATTTTTATAAAACCACATAGGTGCCTATGGTGATTATTTAATAAGACTCTCTAAATTAATTCCAAATGTTACTAGCCCAGGGGTGGGCAACTCCAGTCCTCGAGGGCATAAGATCTATTTGCATGCACTGCTTTCAATGCATATTCATTGGGGAAATCCTGAAAACCCGACTGGATTCTGGCCCTCAAGGACCAGAGTTACCCACCCCTGTATCAGCCAGTGGTGGGTTCAACCAAGAGAACTGCATTTAACAAAAACGTGG
The DNA here is from genome assembly GCF_902459505.1 of Geotrypetes seraphini. NCBI lineage: Eukaryota > Metazoa > Chordata > Amphibia > Gymnophiona > Dermophiidae > Geotrypetes > Geotrypetes seraphini. The sequence continues at coordinate 17,097,971 of NC_047095.1, forward strand.
AGAAAAAGCCTCAAGCACTTAAAAAAAAGACAGCAATCAACATTGATTTTTAGACGCTCACTTTTTGTCAAAGGTATAACAAAATCCACTTTAAAACTGCCAATCTCAACCAAGGACTAAGCCCATCTTTGGGCACAGGGATAAAGTTCAAATATGATTTTACTTAGCTTTAAGTATGTGGTTTTTCCAGCGTTCCCGGCATTGACTGTTCAGCTTTCTAATCTCAGCAGCAAGTTATTTAAACACCTGAAGCGTAAAAATTGCCACTCACTGCTCCATTCTCCAACAAGGTCCTTGTTTTGCCGCTCAATGGCTGCATCAGGGAGTTTTTTAAAATCAACTCACAGTTGCATATCCACTCACCAACAGCACCATGACACTCATCTGGAATAAAATGTCTTCAGTTCTTCAATTTCTGGTGTTGTCACTTCTGGTGGCACAATGTCACCTATCAGCTCTGTTCACAATAACAATTTATAAAAATCACACCATTCCACCCTTTGATTGAGGACCTTAGGCCAAATTGTATAAAAAAAAGAATATCCACCTTTTTTCATGCTGATACAGTACTTGTTTGATATCACCCCTGCGTTGTGTCACAGGTATATGTTCCAATACAAAACATTTAAACTCATTGAATGAGTGGTTTTTCTCAACGCAATGACGGGTAAGCATATCAGTTTGTTTCTAATGAGTGACATTACATCGATGCTCAAACTGTCTTGTTTTTAAACTTCTCAAAATATGCCCAATGTAGTTTAATCACAAGATCAGATTAGGGTATTCCCTCCATCTCCCAGGAATGATTAATGTGCTTCCATCCTGCATGTTCTCACATGCCGTGCAATGGCCACAATGAAAACGAACCACCCATTTCTCTTCCAAACTTGACCTTACATCTCCCTTGCACACAAAAAAAAATCATTTAAACTGCGATTTCATGTAAATTAAATTTTACATTCTGATGCTTGAAAACATGAATTTACGTGCAGCATGGGACATAGATTTTTAATTTTTCTTCCCAGTCTGAGAAATATTAGAAAATTTCATTATGCAGGGAACCGTTGTGTTGTTAGTCTCTTTAACCCTATATTGCAGGTGTCCCCAAAGTCCCTCCTTAAGGGCCGAATCCACTCGGGTTTTCAGGATTTCCCCAATGAATATGCATGAGATCTATGTGCATGCACTGCTTTCAATGCATATTCATTGGGGAAATCCTGAAAACCCAACTGGATTCGGTCCTCAAGGAGGAATTTTGGGGACCCCTGCTATATTATAATAACCGATCTCAGGAGCTGAATCTAGCCCTTTTCAGAGCTTTAGACACCATCGTTTTGGGATATTCCCTCTCCAGATATTTTATCTTCAAATTCTCAGCTTGAATTAAAAATTCATTCTGTAGAATGGCAAATCCAATGGTACCTAAACGTTGGCAAATTGTTCTTCAAAACACATGGATGCATTCTCGAATATTCTAACATAGTATTACAATCAGATGGTTATGATTAAACTGTGGTAAGAAAATGTTCACCCGTTCTTACAATTCTCACATCTAAGAACACCATTTCAGTCAAGTGGAGTTTTCCTTTCAAATTTAATTATTTCAAATTTAATCAAAGGATGTCATCCATAGGATACATATGTCATCAATGAACCTTTTCCACAAGCCAACATGAATATAAAATCTCAACGTACACACCCACTCCTTCTCAAACTTGGTCATGAATAGATTTGCTATGGAGGGCGCAAATAAAGCCCCCATAATCACACCTGATTTTTGTTGGAAAAATTTTTTATCAAACAAAAAATAATTCTTAGACACAGCCAAAGCCGTCAATTGTACCAAAAATTCTGTAGGTACTTGATTACATCTATTAAAGCTTCCTCAACCACCTGGATAGCTTACATCCAGCATGGCCATAAATGACACAATAATGGTATTATATTGAAATTCCAAGCATTTCAAAAAATGTGTTGTATCTTGTAAAAAGGAAGGAATGGCAGGTACCAAAGGTTTCAAATAAAAGTCAACATACAGTTTATATATTTTATTTATTTTTTTTTCAAGCAAGGAGCTCTTCACTGACACTATGGGGTGTCCCAGAGAGTTATGCATGTCTTTATGTACCTTTAGCAAAAAATAAATTAATGGTACTTTCAATTGTTGAAAAGTCTGAAACTTGTATTCCACATTGGTAAAAACAAACAAACCCAACAACAGATGTTTTACCCACATTCAAAATATGTCACAGTTATCAAAAATATCTCTCGAAGGGTCAACCTCCAGTTATGCGTATACTGTCACCACCCGACCTCAGGCAGTAATGTCCGAGAATCTCGGTGAGAGGGAGAATTAGAAGGCCTTGAGCATGCGCAGATGCATGCTCAAGGCCGGCAGAGGCAGGAAGATCTTCTAGCAGCACCGGCACGTCCTGTGGGCTGCGTGCCGGTGCCAGTTCAAGGGAGTAAGTTCAAGTTGTTCGGGCGGGGGGTACCGGTTCGTGTGGAGGGGGGTGCCGGTTCCCATGGGGTGGGGGGGGAGCAACGCCGCTGGCCTCGGGGGGGGGGGGGGGAACGTATCAAAGCGAGTTTCCATTATTTCCTATGGGGAAACTTGCTTTTGGTTTACGAGCATGCTTCTGGAACGAATTATGCTCGTAAACCAAGGCTCCACTGTAGTTTCTTAGCATAACACAGGTGAACAAAACTCTCACTTGCCTCTCTCTATTTTTCAGGAAACCTCCATGCTCTCGGTTTGGGCATTCAGGAAATCTGTTTCCACTCCTTCCTCCATTGGCTCCTCTGAGCTAGGTTCCTGCTCTGGGTAACTGCAATCCATTTCCTCCATAGTTTCTGGCAGTGTACCTTTTAGTTCCCTGAAGTCTGAGTGCTTCTCTTCCTTTCTCTCCAGCAAATCTGCCCATTTGTTTAGTGTGTTTGTGCCTCCCCCTGTACTTCTAAGCTGAGGGAACACCTGCTGTGCTCTAGGGCTCCCCCTTTGGCCACTGGGTGTATGGCTTCTGCTTGCACTAAGATTTCTCTTCCTGGTTCCATGTCTTCCCCTCCCCTTAAAGTGCCTATGGGTGCTAAAGAGAAAAAGATCTTAATGATTGCAAGGATAGTGGGCTTTCCTAGGTGTGTTTGGCTTTACAGCCCTTCTCTGGGATATCTCAGGACTCGGTTTCAGGGCAACAGGGTTATCTGGCATGGTTGGTGGGTGACAAAATCAATTCATCCCCTAATTGGAGATATGCTTCCTGAAAATATTTCCCTTTGTCAAGAATCACTATGCCCCCTCCCTTATTTGTTTTATGTAAAATAATAGTACGATCTCTTTGTAAGTTCCGCAATATCTTACTTTCAAGGGAGGTCATGATTTCCTTTTGACCGATGTTGTAATGTTTCCAGTTTAACCAATTGTTTGTAGACCGTGGCTTTAAACCCTGGCAATTGAGGGTCTGTATTTCCTGGAGGGACCCATGTGTTCTTATTCTTAATCACTGAACAATAGCCTAATGGTCAGTACAGTGTACTGTAAACCAGATGGCCAAGGTTCAAATACCAATTCAACTATCTCTCCTCCATCCCTTTTAAATTGTGAGCCCTCCAGAAACAGAGATATATGAGTGCCTACTCTACCTAGATATTAAAGGCACCTGCAAGCCTGAGGGCTATTGAGGTGATGCATATTCAGGTGCAGTAGGTATTTCCCTGTCTCTGAAGGACTCACCATTTAAAATAACAGAGTTATAGTGGAATATGAACCTGAGTGCCCTGGATTAAAGTCCAATGCACTGACCCCCTAGGCTGTCCCTCTAATGTGCAGGGATGTCTATGTGATCATTTCAGTACAAATGCTACTAGATAAGACATCTTTCTCCCCTGTATTCTGGTATTCAAAAGCTAGACGTTTTATTCTGGAAAAATGGCTGTTCATTTTGGATGTTCTCATCCAAAACCTCAACATTTTTCCTGTTTGAAAATAGCTCTGAGATGAACTGTTTGTTGGACATTATCGCTGGGTTTTTACTAAATGGCGTTAGAGGTTTTTAGCACTGTTTAGTAAAAGGAGCCCTAAGAGTAGTATGTCACAATTCTGATTTGGAAACTTTTTCATATGTAACCAGCAGGGTAATCTTATAAATGTCCTTTTGCCGATAGAAATCCATTATAAAATTACTTCCATTATGGATCCAATATGTAGCTTAACCTTTCCACAGTCTCTCTCTTTTTTCAACTTCTTTCCTTCCATCATTTAGGATAAAGTCTCTGGGCTTCTTTTACTAAGGTGCGCTAGCGTTTTTAGCGCACGCTAAAGATTAGCACGCGCTAACCACACGCTAAATGAAAAATACTAACGTAAGCTCTATGGAGGCAGCGTTTAGCGCGCGTGCTAAAACCGCTAGCGTACCTTAGGGCTCCTTTTATCAAGCAGCACTAGTGATTTAACACGCGTAATACCGCACGCTAAACCGCCGGCCATGCTAGCTGCTAATGCCTCCCTTGAGCAGGCATTAGTTTTTAGGCCAGCATGGGGGTTAACGCGTGATGAAACATTGCGTGCGTTAACCTCTCTGTCTTTGGGTCACCCTTCAGAATTGTTACCTTTTGCCTTCATATTCTCACTGATTACATTTTCATATCTGAACTTTATAATAATAATAATAATAATTTTATTTCTTATATACCGCTGTACCGTGAGGTTCTAAGCGGTTTACAGTAGAAACAGAATAAATGCAATAAGTAAGATTAATTAAGATGAAGAGAGAGTACTTAGAGTTCCCTGACTGTCCCAAAGGCTCACATTCTTGCTAAAGTACTTGAGAAAAATAAATTAGTTAGGTTATAAACATAGAGTAGAAGAAGGTAGGAAAACAGTTCATAGGAAAATTAATTTCGAATACATTATACATTATATATTGTTCAAGGCGGAATACAAATTATAGGAATTACCAAAAGAATTGCGTAATAAAGATTATCTAGATAAATTACATAACAGTGATTCGTGTACATTAAATGGTGTGGTAGAGGATTCAATTTTGAGAATTACAAATCAAGGGAATCAAGTGATAATTATGAATATTTTTCTAGATGAATCTTTCAGATCTTGAAGAAACACAATTATCTACTGTATAGCACTAATATGCACTACTTACAGTTCATTTCTATAGACTCTAAATCCTTTCTGGTTGGCATCTTAGGAATTGATACAGCAATTGTTAAGGTTACTGTAAAAATGATTTCCCTCTGAAGTGGTACTAATGCCCAAAGCTCTTGATTATTCACATTTCCATGCATCTGAACAATAATTATCATTTAATAAATGTGTAAATAAAGATTAACAAAGATATTCTAATTTCTTTTTTCTAGTGTTAATTCTTATTTATATGTATTTTGTTAATTTAATGCAAAACCAGCTTGACAGGCAAAGAAAATACAACAAGTAAAAAAAAGAAAAGAAAAAAAAAAAAAACAGACGATCATTGTCATTCCAAAATAAGTCAATAAGGATAAGAAAAGTGCTAATAATTACTGCAATTTTAGTCCACAATGTAGTGCAGGACATAGAAACAAAGAAGACAAGATCTAAGAAAGAAATATAAATTACATTAGTGTGGACAATTAATACTGCAAAAGAAGGAGTATAATTAAAGATGAGACAACTGTAACCTGCTTTAAATGCAATTACTTAGTTCCCTCATTGCCCTGATCTGATAGCTATTTTAGGATCAATAAATCTTTTGAAATAGCCAGGTCTATAAAAAATATCATTATTAAAGTTAATCAAACATTTGCAAGGGTATTGAAGAAACATCTAGTCACCAAGGGCACTGACTACCCAGTCTCAAAGAAATGCATTTATTTAATCTTTCCTGGGAGCTCCTGACTAGGCTCAGGAGACATAGACTTTTTTTTAGCCTAGGAAAGCTTCTGCTTCTAGTTGAAAACCATGTATAATACTGCTTTATGATCATCAAGGAAACTTAGTAAAAAAAAAAAAAATGTTCCACTTGAACTTTCTGAACCTCACTAACCCTCATCGCTTTCTTCCCAAATTGAAGATAAGAGATATTATAAATAAAAGAAAGCCCCTGTGTTGAAATCCCCATCAGGTAGATCTCAGAGCAAAGCTCTGGAATCATAAATTAAGTAATGGTGTAGCCAGAGCTGATTTTTTTGTGTGTATGTGGAGCCTGAGATTAACATGAGTAGACCGTAGGTGGTATGGATGTTGACACTATCCCCAGTGTTTCCTTTTTTCACATGAATAAGTGCTAATGACTGAATGGTCCTTCCTCCAAATTACAGGGAAACAGGAGATGCCAACTTCCCAATACTTGGAAAGTGGAGAACAATTTTCGCTTCTTCAAGGGAAATTGTGTTTAAAGATTATGGCTAAGCTTTCTGTTAGGACTGTTACGCTGGATCTCAGAGCTACCATTTTGTGCTTTATAATAGTGGTCTACATTTGTCTTGGAAGAATATTGTATTTATCATCACTCTCACTATCGGCTCCTGAGGCAGGCCCATTTGGGGCCGAAACATGATCGTGTCAAGTCTTGGTTCATTAATATTCATTAATAAAAGGAACTGAGCACCAGAGTCTCCTTTGCTGTTTTGTTCTCCACTTTCCAAATTACAGGAGCCATGACCTTCCTAGGCACACCTATTGCTGAGTCCCTATTAATAATTTTTCTGCATTCTTCATTTTTTTTAATGACTAGTGTCTGTTTTGTTAAATTAAGGATAAATTGGAAATGCATCATATTTGTGTTCTAAACCTGTTGGCATCTCAATATGAGTCATTGTCATGACCTCTCCTCATCTAAAGGAGTCATCCATTCCCCACTCAAGGATGTGGGCTGAGTATCCACAAACACAATCTGCTGCCCAAAGGTGTGGTTGGAGTATCTGTACCCACAATCCAATGTCTACCCAGTAAAAAATACTCTCCCAAGAAAACCAATGTCCCAATCTCATGATGAGTTTTGGTACCAGTCCGGAGTCTAAGGCTTTTTCCTTCCTCTATTGATTGTTCCAAATTCAGTTCACTCAAGGGGAAAAACCTCTCCTCTTAGAACCTTAATCACCTGAATGTGTGGCTCTCCTGCCACCTCCCATGTAGCTTCTTCCTGCTACTACCTACCTCAGCAGGGACAATATGTTTGTAATTTTGTGAAATGCTTAGGTTCAAGCGAGTTAGAAATTTTTAAAATAAATAAATATAACATAACAAGGGTTCTTTCCTTCTTTAACTTAAACATTCCCCAAACTGGGGTGGGAATGGTATCATAATTCCTTCTCAGAATCATGTAATCAAAAGAACAAAACTCCAGGTCCAAACAGAGAGCTTATACTCGGGCATCAGATCTTCCTAGCAGAAGTCCTGCATCCTTCTTGAAGCCTCCTCTGAAGGAGACTAATTTCTGCTCTCAGCTCCTTTAATTCCCCCCTCCTGGTTGGAGAGAATTTTCTTTGGTTCTAGTCCCTTCCTTTCCATTTCCTGTCTCTGAGTGTTCTCTCTGAATTGAACATAGATCCTGTCACAGTCTTGCAATTTCTGTATTTCATGGATTTAGGATGTGATTTGAGAAGAGTTGCACATTGTTTACAGGTGTAAATTGGTGTGCACATATTGGTAGTGATTTCAAAATAAATGTAATTTAAAAACCTATATGCCATAGATGGGAGAGTTTTCCAATATTGAGCTGTTTAAGGCATAACTGCAGCCCACATTTTAAATTGGTAATGTACTTATAACCAGGAAAATTTCCTAATGAGCATTTATACTTGCTTTAAGTCATACAAAAAATGTTAGCTAATTTCTCATCTTGGCCTGGGCTTTAAAGAAAAGCTTGAAGGGCAGATTGTGCTTGCTCCTCAGGTAATAAACATCAGAATAGGCAAGCCATAAGTAGCATGGAACTCCAAAATTTCCCTTTCCTCCCCATGAGGCATTTATTTCCTTACTTCCCTCCTCAGGGGCAGTAACACTACAATTGGCATAACTACGGAAGCTTTGCAGCCAGCTAGTGTGGGGCTTAATCATCTGGCTTCCATTTCCTCAGAAGCAGGAAGCTTGAAGGGTTTGTGAGGAAGGGAGGAAAATACTAATACCATTGGTGGGGGGGGAGGGGGAGATGCTTGACACCATAGACCTGATTCTAAAAAAAAAATGGCATCCCGATTATAGGCAGCGGTAGGTGTCCTACTACTGTCTAATGAACCAATCAGAATGCATGTTTTAAAAAATAATCAATGGGGTGATGGACACCCACAATGTAGGCATTGTTTGCACGTATATAGAGACATTTAGGCATGCCTACGGTTCCTAAGGCCGGCTTGGCGTGGTTTGCGTCAGAAGTGGCCTTAGGCGTCCATAGGCATGCCTAGGCTGTTCTCATAGGCAGAGCTTAGATGCCTTAAATGTAGCCCTCTAATGTATTTATATGTCCTAAATTGACAGTCTTGCCCCTGATGCAGCCTTTCTAAAGGAAAAACATGGTCATGTCAAGCATCTTGAGTCAATAAAAATTTCTCTTACATCTGTTGCTCCATTCTGTAATGATGAACTGTATATTTTATGAAACATTCTAGATACATCTGTAGAATACATGCAGATACATATACTAATTTTGGAGCATTTGTATGTCAGTTCTTGTGTATTAGTGGATGTGGCTCTGGGAGTATAATTAATAAAGACACATATGAACCAATATTGCCTTATTAACAAAGATCAACCCCTCCTTTTATAAAGCCACATTAGGCTTTTTTTTTATCGCTGGCCACGTCGATATTAGCTCTGACACTCATAGGAATTCTATGAGCATCAGAGCTAATACTGCCATGGCCGGCAATAAAAAAGCGTGAAGTGACTTTGTAAAAGGAACCCTAAGCTAGGAATCTGTTGGAACTTCTCACATAGACACCTCTTGAAGTACTTACATATTTTTAAGATCAATTTAGTCAAACTAGAACACTACAGGACCCTTTTACTAAGCTGCAGCAAAATCTGGGCTCAGAGTGTGCTAATACAGGACATTCCCATGCATTAAACTCAGATTTATTGTGACAGTATATTAAATACATTTCCCATTTGTATTTTGCAGGTGCATCATTAATTTTGCCATTAACACAGGACTTGCAAAAAACAAAAAAAAAAGTGAACATGAGAACAGTTATTGCCTCCTATTTAGGAGGCACTAACCCCTAAATTCTATAAAAGGTGTTAAAAATTGCATATGTAGATTTGGATACATGCACAATTTAATTAAATAATGAGCCAATTAGCACCAATAATTGGGGTCTTAGCAAGCAAGTACTAGCACTAATTAGTTTTAATTCAAAGTTATGTGCTTAAATTTAGGCACATAATCTGATCCTTTACACACGAATAAAAAAAGGGGAAATGGGAAGTCATAGGTAGATCGGCGGCATTCCTTTGATATATATGCATAGTTATAAAATAAGAGGGATCTTTGTCTAATTTGTATGCAAAGAATTGTACTACTTTTCAGTTGGTGCAAATGGATGAGTTTAAAGTTAACTTTAATAAACTATGCTTAACTTTAAGAACTGTTTATAGAATAGCATCGAGCAGGTATTTTTGTCACTAACTTATTTAGGCACCTTATAAAGAATCTTGTCCTAAGTTCACCTGCTCTTTTTCCATGTTATCAAGTTACAGTGCACAAATGCACTAGCTGGATAACACTTCCATGCACACTTACCACTATAGTAAGGCTACTAGTCCTCAGCACTTCAGGTTAGCATAGATCCCACCTCTTTTACAGACTTGAAAGAGACCTGGCAGGTAGTAAATCCTTCTGTGCTCACAGCAAGACGTAACCCTCTAAGAAAACAGCTCAAAGACATCTCCTCAGTTTGTTTAGGCAAAAGTAGTCCAAATTCCTGGTACCTTTTACACTCAGGGTGAGTTCCCAGGATTCCTTACTTCTCAGGCTCTCCATCCTGGGGTAACATTCCATCCTCCAGTTCTAGTTTAGGTAGTAAAATGTGGGAGACACCTGGCTCCTCCTATTTAAACAGTCTGGGTTAGAGCTGAGATTATATGCATATTATGGCTCTTCCCTTTTGTACAAACTGGCCCTCCCTTTGGCCCCTCTAACCAGTTCAATGGGGAAAATTCATTCTCAGCACATCTCATAAAGTGATCCAAAACCTTATCACTGAGCTCTTGTTCCAAGGTATCTGAGACTCAGCCACCACACAAGGGACAGGACCCAACTAAACATAACCTCTCAATTCTTAACTCCTCCCATCACCCCCAATTGATAGTCATAGCTCCAGAAACAACCACAAGTCTTTGGTTCAAAATAAAAGTACTCATTCTCCACATAGCAAGGTAAGTGCCTTTTCATTTTCATAGAGGGCCATTTCACAGGATTCTCAGCATATCCACCAATCCTGGATTCTGTGTTTGTAGGCAGCAGACCTCTTCAGATTTTCCTTCACCCTTCTGCCTGCTAGCTGAGAAAAAAACCAAAATCAAAACCCTCTCTTATAGGGGTTTGGGTTTCAAACCCCCTCTCCTCCTTATAATGGCAGGACCTATCAGGAGGCCAATTTTTCTCCCCACTCATTGCTAAAACGTCCAAGTACCAATTTTCAAAACTTTTTTAGATTGCAGATCATTTTTCCTCCAGGACATCTAAATGTTAAGTGGATATGTAAGAGGCATGTTTTGGGTAGAATTTGAATGGGCTTAGCCCTTGGATATCTTGCAGAGATAAACCTTTTTTAAGATGTCCAGGGTGTCATTTAGATGTTCAGAGGTACACCTATTTTAAAAGTGAATATAGGTCATAAAGATACCCACATTGACCAGATGACCATTAGAGATATGAAAGTATGACCCCCCTCCCCCCTCCACATTCCCTCAGTGGTCACTGACCACCCTCCTAATCCCCAAAGATGTAAATGAAACAATACATAACTGACAGACGGGGAGAGGACCTTGGGGTAATAGTGTCCGAAGATCTAAAGGCAAGAAAACAGTATGACAAGGCGGTGGCTGCTGCCAGAAGCCTGCTGGGCTGTATAAAGAGAGGCGTAGCCAGTAGAAGGAAGAAGGTGTTGATGCTCCTGTACAGGTCATTGGTGAGGCCCCACTTGGAGTATTGTGTTCAGTTTTGGAGACCGTATCTGGCGAAGGACAAAAGAAGACTTGAAGCGGTCCAGAGGAGGGCAACGAAAATGATAGGAGGCTTGCGTCAGAAGACGTATGAGGAGAAACTGGAAGTCCTGAATATGTATACCCTAGAGGAAAGGAGGGACAGGGGAGATATGATTCAGATGTTGAAATACTTGAAGGGTATTAACGTAGAACAAAATATTTTCCAGAGAAAGGAAAATGGTAAAACCAGAGGACATAATTTGAAGTTAAGGGGTGGTAGATTCAAGAGCAATGTTAGGAAATTCTACTTTATGGAGAGGATGGTGGATGCCTGGAATGCGCTCCGGAGAGAGATGGTGGAGAAGAAAACGGTGACGAAGATCAAAGAAGCGTGGGATCTAGAATCAGAAAATAATATTAAATATTGAACTAAGGCCAGTACTGGGCAGGATTTGGGGGAGGATGGGCTGGAAAGGGCTTCAATGGCTGAGAGGGTGTAGATGGGTTGGAGTAAGTTTTGACAGAGATTTCAGCAGTTGGAACCCAAGCACAGTACCGGGTAGAGCTTTGGATTCTTGCTCAGAAATAGCTAAGAAGAAAAAATTAAAAAAATTTAAATTGAATCAGGTTGGGCAGACTGGATGGACCATTTAGGTCTTTATCTGCCATCATCTATGTTACTGTGTTACTATGACTCTAGAACAGCAGCACCTAGTTTGGGAAGCCTAGTAAAGCAGCATACAGGTATCTTAAGTAGCATGGTGGGTGGACTAGTGAATCATAGAGAGGAGGACCCAGGCCTATAATCCACTCTCTCACTGCATTTATGATGGAAAGTGAGAGTCTAACAAAACCCACCTAAAACCTACTGTACTACCACATAGGTCCACTCTTATCAACACTAACTCTATACACTGAAATCTTATTATATCTCTTTATGTAAAGCCATGTGATGCTCATTTATTAACAGCGACCCCACATATGTAAGTAAGAGATTTTCCTTAAATATATTTTTTTGTATGGACCTTCAGAATATAACTAGGCATTTCATACTACTAGCTACAAAAAGTCTTCGTCAGTCCAATCTTATATTAATTTTCATTAAAAAAAAGCTCTTGGCTTCACTAGTTCTTGCTTCATTATGAATTTCATTTCATTTCATTTATCATTTACATTTATAATTGCCTTTTGACTTTTATTCATCTGTTATTCTTAATAAACATAGCTACTTAGCTTGAAAGTAGAGGCTCAAATTTCATCCCGACATACATGTTTCAAAAATAAATTTTCTTCAGGGTCGAGGGGAACTAAAAAAACATAAGTCAAAATTCATACTTTCATTATTTCAATGTCTCTTACCATCCATGTGCTTCTACATTCAAATAATAAAAACATTCGGTGGTTTAGAATTATTCATATATCCCATCGTCCCAATAAGGCACAGACTTTCAAGAAGGAACAAAAATTTTTAACAAAGAACCGACCCACAACATCATAACTGCAGTCCATATTATAGATCTTAAAAATTGAAGACTTAATCGCTTATCAATTGAGGGAGCTGTAATCCATTGTAAACATGGCCACGGTTTGAAATCAGTTAGCTTTTATCCCAGCTGTTCTCACCACGTACTCACGTTTGACGTGCTTATGTCATATACTGAACTTTATTGGTCTCCCGAGATCATACCAATATCAGGGAAAGTGAACTGAACCAGCTGCTGCAACTGTATCCTAGCAACCCCATAAACAAAGCCACGAGCTGCAGGATGAACGTTCAAAGGAACTTTGCATACTTATATACAGCGGGTCAGATTATCGAGAGACACTCGACCCTCTGGCTCTAATGATTTGAGTCTGTATATCCATTTTTGTTCTTTGATCGCCAAAGCTTTTTTAAAGTTACCTCCCTTCCACCCAATGCTTCCTGAATTGATAATTCTCCATCTGATATCAGACCATTTATGGCCCATCAATTGCCAGTGTGTCACAAGAGGAGCCGTGTCTCGCTTCATCCGTACCCTTGATTTGTGTTCATTGAGGCGGACTTTTATAGCTCGAATAGTCCGTCCCACATATATTTTATCACAAAAATATATTTAAGGAAAATCTCTTACTTACATATGTGGGGTCGCTGTTAATGAGCGAGCATCACATGGCTTTACATAAAAAGATATAATAAGATTTCAGTGTATAGAGTTAGTTCTGATAAGAGTGGACATATTGCTAAGCACTAATTTTGCAGAAACAATTTCAGCTGCCACATAGGTGACATCTGCAACTATAAGGACTATTGGGGTAGTAGACAGGTGGGTATAGTAGGTTTCAGGGGTGTTTTGGAGGGCTTACCATACACTAAAAGGGGATTCTAGGATTTAAGGGTAAACTAGATGCACATCTCCTTATGAGAAGCATAGGGTGATATGGGGACTAAATCTATGCCAGGGTACACCAGGTGGGGCCTCTGCGTGTGCGGATCGCCGGACTTGATGGACCTAGGTTCTGATCTGGAGTTGGCAATTCTTATGTTCTGGTGAAATATGTACCTGGAACTCATTATGTGAAGTTCACAGAAATGCCCCCTGAGGTGCTTAACTGCTCTGTTGGGGTGTCTGCGTGGCCAGTCCATTAAGATACTGCCCTTCCCACATTCAAATGGGCTTGATTTGGATGTTTTGAACATGAATGTTTTTGCATTCAAAAATGGCCAAAAATGTTAGACATCCTACGGGCCAAGACATCCAAATAGGCCATTTTTAATCATAAAATTTAGACATCTAGGAGTTTTGAAAATAGATGTTTCCCTGCCCCGACTTTTAGACATCTTGAAGGATACGTCCAAAGTCGTACTTACACACTACTACTATTACTAATTATTTCTATAGCGCTAACAGATGTACGCAGCGCTGTACAGAGTCACGAGGAAAACAGTCCCTGCTCAAAGGATCTTACAATCAGGAAAAGCCATTTCAGAAAAACACAAAAAAACAAAACACAAATAAACATCCAAACTGTGAACAAAGAGGCAGCAGGAACAGAGATGGCCATTTCACAGTACATGAACATCTATTTATATTACATTTACATTGGGTATTTATATATTGCCTATCAGGTTATCTAAGTGGTTTACAATCATGTTCTCAAGCATTTTCCCTATCTGTCGTGGTAGGCTCACAATTTATCTCATTTACATGGGGCAATGGAGGATTCAGTGACTTGTCCAGAGTCACAAGGAGCAGTGTGTGATTTGAACCCACAACCTCAGGGTGCTGAGGCTGTAGCTCTAACCACTTGGCCACTCCTTCCTCCCTATAGCAACATAGTTTTTCATATAGCTGTCAATCAACATCTGCTCCCCCCCTAATGGTTAAAGCAGTAGACTGGGAAACAGGATCTAGGTTCAAATCCCACAATGGTTTCTTGTGGTCTTGAGCAAGCTCTTAACCTTCTAATGCCTTCAAATGGCCAGAAGTACCATTTAAGCTGTCATACTTGCGTGGCAGTCCTATAAGCCATTCATGGTTGCTCCTTGTGGGTAGCATGGATAAGAGAGAGAAAATGTCTACATTAAATCTCTTCCAAAAATATGGCCCCTTATATTACATTCCTTATGATGGTAATGAATATTTTTTCCTTTTAGTCTTCATTCCAATTTCACTTTTCCTTGAAATTAACTTGCAAACAAAATCCATAAATTTCTCTCTTATACTCCTGTTAATTCTAGTCTTGACATCTTAAATGCTTATCAGATATTATGATTGACAAATGCTGTTATAAGAATGGAAATTATTCTGAGTGAAGAAAGAGAAAAGGCCAAGATGCATTGTTATGACATTTTAACATCTTATCTGATTAAGTGCTGTGGTTCAAAATGGACAGGAAGTAAAACTATTTAATTGCCACTAGTCGGGCAGCATGAACAATAGAATTAAGACATTTAGCATCAATAAGTCAAACGCTACATATAATAAGGGCAATTCTGTAATCTAGGTGCCCATATTTGCATATCCCTTGCAGCCCCAGCATCCATTAGTGCCATTGTTCCTGTCTTCCTATTGCAACCATACTCCTACCATTGCCTCCTGCAAACTTCTGCAAAACAGCTGGATCACTCACATGGAATGGAGGAGTCAGTAAGGACAAGCAAAGCAACAATGGAAAGAAGGGAACAGTTGCAGATGTGTCACCAAGTGTGGAGGGAGGGGTGCGTGCGTGTTATGGTTATTTATTTATTCAAATTCCTAACCCATCAATTCACCAAAAGCACTTTTGGTTGAATACACCAACCAAATAGTCCCATTTCTCATTGCATTACAGAACAATGTAAAATATATGACTACTGCAAAAGGTCATTTCTAAGGACCATTGTATATTAACAATAAGAATGAAAATAATAAGAATACGAATAATACAAAAGGTCACAAAAATCCAACCAAAGAGAAAGCAGCAGAGGACACTATAATTGGATTTAACTGCATAAATCTAAATAGTTAAAAATCCCTTACCTATTATCCAGCTAAAATCTTCGGTACAAAGGGCTGCTTTTACTAAGATGCGCTAGCGTTTTTAGCGCGTGCTTAAGATTAGCACACGCAAACCAAGCTCTAAATGAAAAATACTAACACAAGCTCTAGGGAGGCATTAGCGTTTAGCGCGTGCGGCATTGTAGTGCATGCTAAAACCGCTAGTGCACCTTAGTAAAAGGAGCCCAAAATATCTATACACACAGATTTAATCAAATAAAATAAAGGACTGTGTGAGGGAGGGCATTCAAGATGAAGCTTTCAAATTCAGTTGGCGAGTGTTATATTCAGCACAAACCCACTAAAAGGAACAATTTTGATATGACATCCAAATCAGAGAGAGCAAGAACCAGAAGGTCTTGAGCATGTGCAGATGCTCAATGCCCAGGCAAGAGGCAGAAACTTCTTTCACCGGCACTGACACGTCCTGTGGGCTACGTGCCAGTGCCAGATAGGGTAAGGCTGAATGCAGTTTGGGGGGTGGGGGTGGGTGCTCGCAAATTGAGTTAACGCTCGGTTAGCGAGACAAGATTTGCAAGAATGTTTTGCTCATCTTGCAAAACACTCGCAAACCGCGTTACTCGCAAACCGAGGTTTGACTGTGTATATATACATATACATGGAGGGGCATAATTGAAAGGAACATCTAAGTCTGTTTTCTTCCAAGTCGTAAGTAAAGAATAGCTTAGGACACATTTTTGAAAAATTTGTCCAAATTTTTTTCATTTTGAAAATCGTCTAACTATACATCCTGCTGATCTAATCATCCAAGCTGCTCAATCATCCATCTTTATACCACATTTTCGTCCAACTTTTTGTCCAAGTCAAAAATGCCTAGAACAAGCCCTGTTGGACGTGGGATGGGTCTGCAAAGTGATGAACTGAACACCCAGACATGGCACCTAAATAGTGGGGTACCTTACAGCGCACTGCTGTGAACTTCACAAAAAGGGTGCCATGTCATCATCTCACTACAACTCCCTTATAGGGCATGGTGAGCCCCCCAAACCACCTCCATAATCCCCTAGACCCACTTATCTACCACCCCAATAGCCCTTATGGCTGCAGGAGCCACTTATATGCCAGTACAAAAGGGTTTTGGGGATGTATAGGGGAGTGTACATGTTTCAATATCAATGCAGTGATTACAGGGGCTTATAGGCATGGGTCCTCCTCTCCATGGGTCCCTAACCCACCCCCAAGATGGCTTAAGATGCCTCTGTTCAGCACGACTAAGCTTTCCTATGCCAGGCTGCCAGGTGATGATGTTCTGGAGGCTGAATTTTAAAGGTGTGATTATGATTTTTATGGGAGGGGGGGTCGGTGATCACTGGGGTAGTGTGTGGGGGGTCTGTGTTATGTGTTTTTAGTGCTTATCTGGTGACTTTAGGTGGGTTTTTGTGACTTAGACCATGTTTTAAATGGTCTAAGTCACAATGTCCAAGTTCCATCTATGCTGTGCTGTATAACTTTTGGTTATACATTCAGTACGACTAAATCTAAGCCTGCCACGTCCCGCCCAAATCCCACCCTCGACACTCCTCCTGAAATGCTCCGTTTAGTTATGGTCGTTCAGCGGCACTGTGGAGGCCTAGGTCGTTTTGAAATACGTCCAAATCCCGATTTTATTATCGGCATTTGGACGTATTTTGACAATGTTCATCCAAGTGCCGACTAGGCCAGTATTTGGACGTTTTTCTCTTTCGATTATGAGCCCAATACTGTATATATATTTTACTTATTTATATTCTGCATATCCTACAATTCTATGCGGATTAAAAATTATTCAGGTACTCAAGCATTTTTCCCTATCTGTCCTGGTGGCCACACTCTGTCTAATGTACCTGGGGCACGGGGATTAAGTGACTTGCCCAGGGTCACAAGGAATAGTGTAGGATTTGAACCCACAACCCTAGGGTGCTTGGGTTGTAGCTCTAACCACTACACCATATACTCCCCTATGAGTTTATACCTCTTTCTATCTATCTATCTATCTATCTATCTATCCTATGTGCCTACAGTGTATGCATGTAAAAACTGAATATGTGAAATGAACACAAAAAAATACAAAAATACTCAAAATATGGAAAGCAAATTTTAAAGGGATAAAACTATTGTGGTTTGTTTGGGGGTTTTTTTTAACAATATGTATGGAGGAAGCTCTAGAATCTACAGCCTAGAGGGAGTCAAGCCATACAGATATATCTTATGATCACCACAGTCTTAGCCTTCTTTGCCACAGGGTCATTACAGATATCCCTTAGAGCCATAGTTGGCTTTAGCCAACCAGCCACCTCACACTACAAAAGTCGGAACAACAATAAGTCATGACTTCCATAAGCTAGCATGCTTTCCTTCTGTGTTCAAAGCAATAGATTGCACACATATAGTCATAAATCCACATGAATGGAAGGATGCAATCTATAGGAACAGAAAGCCCAACAATTCACTTAGGCCCGGATTCTCTAAACGGTGCAGGTTTTTTAGGTACCAGCAGGCACCCAAACTCAGTAAAAAAAATGCCATTGAAACAACATTTTTAACTGAGTTTCAAGGTGCCTACTGGTGCCTAAAAAGTTGGTGCTGGAAATGCGCCTCCATAGGTTTTTTATGCAGACTAACACTACTGTGTGCATGGTTAATGCTGGATGTGAGGTTAGATGGTCTAAAGTGCCTATGAAGATGCAATTCACAATTTCACATCATAGGTAGGTGCCTGAAATGTAGGCAAGGAGCGGGACTTGGGTGTGATAATATGTGATGATCTTAAGGCGGTCAAACAGGTTGACTAGGCGACAGTGAAAGCTAGAAGGATGCTAGGGTGCATAGGGAGAGGCATGGCTAGTAGGAAAAAGGAGGTATTGATGCCCCCTGTATAAGACTCTGGTGAGACCTCATTTAGAATATTGTGTACAATTCTGGAGGCCGCACCTTCAAAAAGATATAAACAGGATGAAGTCGGTCCAGAGGAAGGCTACTAAAATGACAGGAACTGACTTGCACCACTTTATAGAATGTGTCTACCAAGTAATTTTAATTAGTGCCCATTAGCATCAATTATGAGGTATTAATTGCCAATTATCAGCGCCAATTGGTTTTGTCAAACAATTAAGTTATGCGTGAAAATCAGCTGTGTGCACTGATTTACATGCACAACTTAGGGCATGCACAACTTAGGGCGCTATATACAGAATTTGGGATAAGCGCCCTTTACTTTGAAGGGACCCCATGTAATCACCCGATGCAGTTCTTACGTATGCATGGGTTCCCATCCTAACACAAAAGCTATCTAAGCTGTTACTTAGGACAGCATGTCCAAACATCTTTAAATTAAGAGAACAAGAGGAATTTGAATAAAGAAGCTCAAAATACTTTTCTTTCCCCAGATGCTGTTTTTCAGGAAAAGAAGATGCACAGAGTGCCAAGTGGTAGTAATTATTGAATTAAAATTATGATGAACAGTAACTGTGAAATGAAATGATATCCCAGACAGTGGGATGTGCTGTCAGTCTTAAATGACATATATTTTTAAAATATATATAATCGTAAAAGCTGATCAATATGATGTTTACAAGTTTATACTATTAGAAATCCCAATTTATTTATTTAAAAATTTATATACCGCATATTAATTATGCGGTTTACAAATTACATACATATCTTTTTTTTTTTGTAATTCTTTATTAATTTTCAAATCAAATACAAAGTGCAAAGAATATGCAATCAATGAATGCATTAAACAGCACTTACATTCAAACAAATAATGATACACTGTATATTCTCCTCCTCCCTCCCCCCTTCCTGGATGTGTATTAAGGTCAATTAGGAATTAAAGGCTTATTCAATTACTCAGTTTTAACAAATTCCACTAATGGACCCCATGTTTCCTTAAATTTTTTTTATTATGCCCCATTTGTTCAGAATTCATTCTTTCAAAAATGTAATATTGACATAAAGTTTCCCACCAAAAGTTAAAGTTCAGTCTGTCCCAGTTCTTCCAATTTCTTGTTATTAACTGCATAGCTACCCCAGTCATAATAAGAAGCAGTCTGTTGTGTTGTTGTTTTTTTAATCAATTGGACTCTTAGGTTGCAATAAAGTCCCAAATAAAACAAGGTCATACAAGAGTGGAATAGAAGCCTCCAATATCTTATTAATTTTACCCCAAATAGACTTCCAAAAGTTGAGTATCAAGGGACAATAAAACAACAAGTGATCCAGTGTCCCTACTTCAAGATGACAGTGCCAGCATCTATCAATTTAAGCTCCATACAGATGATAGCAGATCAGGTTTCAACAAGACTAACACAGGAAGAATTTGCAATCAGATGCATTTTCAACATATTCTTCAAATTCATCCTCCCAGCATAATATCACAGAACTCCAGGAAGGCATTAATAAACACAGAAAGGCATTAACAGAGGAAAACATTAATACAGGAAGGCATGAACAAATAGTTGTGTTTTCAACATTTTCCTGAAATTCATCCTCCCAGCACAAAATTGCAAAATTCCAGGCAGCATATTATAGAGCTTGGCACCTGCCACGGACAGCATTGTTGCCCAATCCTAACTTGAGAGATTGACATCTCACCCTCTAAACTCACTTTCATACTATTTTCTGATCTCAAACATCTTCTAGGCTGGTAAATTAAAAAAAACCAAAACAACAACCCTGTACAACCATCGGAGAAGCGTGATATAAAATCTGATGTATGGTTGAGAGAATCTTAGAATCTTAAAATGTACTATTTGCTGCACAGGTAAACAGTGCAGTTGTTTCAGCACTGGAGTTATACGAGCCATTCTTGAAACTCCAGTAATCAATCTTGCAGTAGAGTTAATTACCATCTGCAGTACCCTCATCTTCACTTTAGCAACTCCCAGGTATCGTGAATTACAATAGTCTACCCTAGTAGTGCGGTATCTAGGCTCACCGTTGTAAATATAAATTACAAAAAAGATAAAAACCAAAAAAGGGACATACATAACAAATACTTCAACATGCAAAAAAATATATTTACAAAAAACATAGGGCTCCTTTTATCAAGGTGCGGTAGGCGGTTAATGCGCGGAATACCGCGCATTCAACCGCCTGCCGCACTAGTCGCTAACGCTTTCATTGGCGAGGCATTCGTTTTTTGGCTTGCCGCGTTGGTTAGCGCGTGATGAAATGTCAGACGCGCTAACCCCCGTAGCGCGCCTTGATAAAAGGAGCCCATAGTATGGGATGGTTACTGTTTGAAAAAAAGCTCAGTGTAGCCATGATTGTATTTGGTATTGCAACTACAGGAACCATAAAAACTAGGATTTGAGCAATCTGTATGAGTGCTGTCAACTGAAGCATGAATATGAAAAATCTAGTCTAAATTACGCTGCACAAAATACCAAAAGAGAATGTATTCTGGAAACACCAGAGAGTTGTGCAAATTGATCTGCTAAAGAGTGTTAGTAACATCTATATGAAAACTTTTGAAACTTACTAGATATGTTAACATCTGAATATAATGTACAGCAAATGTATAATGCATGTGCTTCCTTAATAACGATATTAAACAAAAAGGGAACGAAACAAAGTATTATTGACAGTGAATCACTACTGAATTTGCATTTAAGCTCTCAAAACAAACATTGGAGATAATAAAAATCCTCATTAAAACTTATGGTACTACTGAGGTGTATGATAACAGAACAATAATAGTTACACATGAAACTTTAATATAAATGACTTATTGCATATAAATATTTACAAATAGACATAAAAGAGCATAAATATTCCATTAAAAAACATATCAATAAATGATTCACCAGTTTGGCTATGTTTTTAATTATGCAATTATGATTTATTTAAAAAACCCCAAAAACTAATAGTTTAGCTTTTTGCATATTTTAAAGAATTTTTTATGATTTTATTTATCTTTATACATTATTTAAGATATTTTTGTACATTCATTTGTGTGTGTATGTACCCTGAGGTCAGAGGGGACACTACGGGTAGTAAGTGAAAGGCTGACAAGTGTACATTACACAAAAATGAGGGCTTCAGTAATCTCAGTGGCAGGGGTGTTACTATGAAATAATCTGACAAGGTCACAGGATGCTCTCTGACATTCAGAGATTTAAAAAGGTGTTAAAAGACTTGATTTATAGAGGCCTTTTCCTGAAAGCTGCTCACCTTACTAATACTGTTTTAAAATATTTGCTGTATTGTTTTTAAAAGCTCTGTATGTTTCTTGTGAACCGCTTAGGTTTAAGCGGGGTATAAGTTTAAAAGAAACCCCAACATATAGTATACATGGTTTTTTAAAAAACTTATACCCCACTAAAACCTAAGCAGTTCATAAGATATATACACAGTATATATATACAGTATATATGTCTTAACAGATACTACTATACCAGGGGTGTTCAATGTCGGTCCTCGAGGGCCGCAATCCAGTCGGGTTTTCAGGATTTCCCCAATAAATATGCATGAGATCTATATACATGCACTGCTTTCAATGCATATTCATTGGGGAAATCCTAAAAACCCGACTGGATTGCGGCCCTCAAGGACCGACATTGGACACCCCTGTACTATACCCTTAATGCAAGCAACCATTAGAATAAGGCTGTATTTTGTCACTGATGTTTGTCTTCTTTATTCAATAAATTCTTCAATGTTCACACTGTACTGGTTTGTGGTACCTTTTTCATCCTTGTATTCTTAGACTCAGAATACATCCTGGCAGAGGATATAGACCTGAGCATGAAATGTTGTTAATTGAAGTCACTTGCAACTACTTATATTCTCTTCCTTATATCCGCACCTTCAAAAAGATTTAAAAAGAATGGAGTCGGTCCAGAGGAAGGCTACCAAAATGGTATGCGGTCTTCATCATAAGGGGTATAGGGACCGACTTAAAAATCTCAATCTGTATACTTTGGAGGAAAGACAGGAGAGGGGAGATATGATAGAGACGTTTAAATACCTGCATAATATGAATGTATACGAGTTGAGCCTCTTTCATTTGAAAGGAAACTTTGCAATGAGAGGGCATAGGATTAAGTTAAGAGATGATAGGCTCCGGAGTAATCTGAGGAAATACTTTTTTACAGAAAGGATGGTAGATGCATGTAATAGTCTCCCAGAAGAGGTGGTGCAGACAGAGACTGTGTTTGCATTCAAAAGGGCCTGGGATAGGCACATGGGATCTCTCAGAGAGAGAAAGAGCTAATGGTTACTGCAGATGGGCAGACTGGATGGGCCATTTGGCCTTTATCTGCCATCATGTTTCTATGTTTCCTTCCTAATGCTACTCATGCAGGGTGAAGTTGCGTTCTCTGCCTTGACTTCCTTCTAATGTTCTTGACTGTAGCCTGCTAGATCTCTTGCAGGTCATTCCCATTCTCCTTTGGCTGCATATCTTGCATCTTTTCTACCTCCACCTTTGTAATTTTACTCACCTCCTCACTGTCATTTCTTTCTTTAGGAATATCAACTGGGACTGTTGATGCTGCCCTTTCCAGACTTGGGTCCTCAATGGTTCTAGGTCAGTGGCTCTCAACCTTGTGTTGTGACACACCTGATAGAAAAGGTTTATGTACAGTATGTGACACACTGAATACTAAAATTCACAGCTGAACAAAACACACCTAAATATTTAATTATTTAATTATAAGTTTAGTATGAATAGGCCTATCCCATATCAAAAAGGTGCATGCATCACATCACTCCCAGATTTCTTGTCATACAACAAAACAAAAATATATTCAAATTCTAGTATCAATGACAATACAAAATCCCTCCACTGCCAGATACTGTGATGCAACACAAAACCTGCAAATATGCGACTCATAAACTATGGGGGTAAATCAAAAAGTAAAGGCAAAATACATTTAATGGCTTTAACACAAGTAACTGTGAGAAACTGAAAATATCACTTTTCCACCTGGTCCCCATGCAAGGAAACACATTTGTTGTATTATCTACCCAGCTTCTGCATTCCTGCAGAGAAGCTTTTCGGCTGCTCCCGAAGCCAGATGCACACTAGAGAATGACACGGTGACGGTTTACCCGCGGCCACCGCATTTAAGCCGCGGGTCACCGCCGAAAACGGGGAAGAAAACTAGCAGTCGCTGCGGTGACGGGGACAAGGCCATTCACCGAACACGGAAACGGTGAACAGGTTTGTCCCCGCGGGCCAATGTACCCCCTTCTAGGAACCGCTATTTACCTGTGTTTCACCGTGCTCCTCATTTGTCAGATCAACCCTTCCTGCCAATCGCAGCAGAAGGGTACCCAACCCCTCCTGCCGGTCCTCCCAATGGCCTCCCCTAAGATCGCCGGCAGGAGGGTACCCAACCCCTCCTGCTGGACCCCCCCCCAACGAACCCTCCCACCCCGGAACCCCCTTAGTCTTACTTTCCAAGTTGGACCGGACGGCTCCTCACACGTATGGCCAGCAGGCTT
This sequence comes from Geotrypetes seraphini, assembly GCF_902459505.1. Classification (NCBI taxonomy): domain Eukaryota; kingdom Metazoa; phylum Chordata; class Amphibia; order Gymnophiona; family Dermophiidae; genus Geotrypetes; species Geotrypetes seraphini. The sequence goes on from NC_047095.1 coordinate 17,122,079, forward strand.
GCCTCCGTCCAAATGAGGCGGGCCCGCCCCTACCCTGCCCAACCCACAGGATCCTAGGGCCTGATTGGTCTAGGCACCTAAAGCCACTCCCGCTATAGGAGGGGCCTTAGGTGCTTGGGCCAATCAGGCCCTAGGATCCTGTGGGTTAGGCAGGGGAGGGGAGGGGCGGGCCCGCCTCATTTGGACGGAGGCAGGCCTGCTGGCCAGACGAGCGAGGAGCTGTCCGGTCCAACTTGGAAAGTAAGACTAAGGGGGTTCCGGGGTGGGAGGGTTCGTTGGGGGGGGGTCCAGCAGGAGGGGTTGGGTACCCTCCTGCCGGCGATCTTAGGGGAGGCCATTGGGAGGACCGGCAGGAGGGGTTGGGTACCCTTCTGCTGCGATTGTCGGGAGGGCCGTTGGGGGGGTCTACAGGAGGGGTTGGGTGCCCTCCTGCCGTGATCGCTGGGGGGAGGGGAGACTTGCAGCCGTAGCCGCGGTCACTATGCTAATCACGGCAGCATTTAAAGTACATGTCGTGTTTGTTTTTGCATTGCTAGCCCCAGGGGTGGTGGAAGATTAGTGATTGAAAAACTGTATAAAAAATAACTATTTTAAATTTAGTGATCAAAATGTGTCAGTTTTGAGAATTTTTATTAATTAATTTTTTCTCTGCGTGTTTTGTTTTTGTATAGTTATTAACTAATATTTAACTAAGTTTTAAAGTTTTAAAGTTTTAAAGAATGTTTCCTTTATACGTAAATAAAGAAAAGTGAATGGGATTGCAGTGGCGGTGACGGGGCGGTGAATGGGGTGGCAGTGGCGGTGACGGGGCGGTGAAGAGGATGGTGAGACGGGGACGGGGCGGTGACGGGGATGGTGAGACGGGGACGGGGCGGTGACGGGGACCAATTTTTTCACCGTGTCATTCTCTAATGCACACCGCTTACTTTACTTCATCATCAGAGGTGAATCTGTGACCTCACAGGGTCTCTTTCAGTAAACCAATGACGCGATCATCGCTAGGTGCCAGACCAGGGTTTTAAGGAAGATGTGGAAGATGTTTGAACCCAAGCATCTGCCCTGTCAATGATGCTCTTGTGTGCACGATGTTGATGGGCAACCAGAATGACCTTCGTCGGTTACACCTCTTCTTCTCGCTTTAAACCTTTTTTACCCACTCATAAACCTATCACTGATTCATGGTGCTATATCCATACTGAGTCAATATCCAATGGTGAATTTCCATAGGTTTCATTCCCTCTGCCTAAAGAAAGTGCACTACTACATGTTGTTCTTTGATGGTGCAATCTTGCAATGGAGCGTCCATGTTTCTGATCTCATGGCTGCCACATGACTAAAGGCCAAGCACTGCACTGTGCATGGACAAACTATCCAACAGCGAAAGATTAGAGGAACTTAGCCTCTTCTCCCGATCGAAACATTCAAGATACTGAAGGGGATAGACTTAATAGATAAGGACAGGTTGTTCACCCTCTCCAAGGTATGTGGTCCAAGGTTCTCCCTCCAAGGTAGGGAGAATGAGAGGGCACTCTCTAAAATTGAAAGGGAATAGATTTCGTATGAATGTAAGGAAGTTCTTCTTCATCCAGAGAGTGGTAGAAAACTGGAACGCTCTTCCGGAGTCTGTCATAGGGGAAAACACCCTCCAGGGATTCAAGACAAAGTTAGACAAGTTCCTGCTGAACCAAAGCATACGCAGTCTCAATTAGGGCACTGGCCTTTGACCAGAAGGCCACCATGTGAGCGGACTGCTAGGCACGATGGACCAAAGGTCTGACCCAGCAGCGTCAATTCTTATGGTCTTATGTAGCAGGCAATGTACAAGTAGATATGTTGCATTTCATTAGCTCTGTTCCGGTTATTGCATAATTTAAAAAATTGCCTTTAATTTTTTATTCACCCTCATAAATAAACAAAATCTATGGACAGCAGATTTACAACATTTTCAGGTGGGGCTTGAGGCGGTAATTATTAGGGATAGTGCAGAAGCAGAAATAGGGACCAATCATGGGGATTTCAAGAACCTGACTCTCAAGATTGCCAGTCTTCCTAGCTTACAAGTTCTGATGGTTATAAAGGAAGCACAAGCTTGCTTTCTACACCCAATTTTGTTCGGACCCACTTCCCACTTCTTGGGGATGCACCGGTGTGTCACAACACAGTAATGGAGAACTACCCTTCTAGGTGATGGTGGTGGCTGGTGCCTGATGGGCTTTTGAGAATAGAAGGGACCGGCCTCCTCATCCCTTCTGCCCTCCTTGTCAGTGGGATGCCCTGCTGAAACATGTGCATAATAAAGATAAGGGGGGGGGGGGGGCATTTGTAAGAACAGAATAGTGATAAAGTAAAGATTACAAGCCAAGGAATGGGCCAGAGTAGATTCTCAACAACAGATTACAGATAAAGGCTGTAATCTCGTCATTATGGTGTTGCTGTTGAAAAGCAGGAGCCTGCCTAAATTTGGACCACTTTCTTTTTGTGTTTTTCTTGCAGGTATTTTATAACCCAAGAAGCTAAGTAAGTTTCTAATGATCCATCCCAGCTGGAAGCCTTTCTCATGATTAAACAATTAGTTTATCTTTATAATCTAATTTTTTTTGGAACTCTCTAAATCCCAAATGGGTAATTGGGAGAAGATTATAATATACCATAACACCCCAATAGGTCAGTTTCCTTTAACATGGTTAATGAAAGTAGATAAAGTTCCTTTTTGTATGTATTATTTATTTCTTTTTGTATGATACATATGTATTTTCTTGTAATATTGTTTGTGAAATGCAATTAAAAAACAAAAGTAGTAGTTTTAGCATAGTATCTGTCCAGATCTCATGACATGATAACCTTGTTCACAACCAGGAAGAGGCATAGGCTATATTGTGTGACTATATACTGTAAGTACATTAATGCTCCTTTTCAATGTCTCTTGAATTTGCCACTCAGTGGAACCACCAAAATAACTATTTTAAATGTGTTATGCTACCTACACATCTTAGCACTTTAGGAATGTTCAAGTAGAGGGAGGACAGAGTGATAGGACAGAGGACAGGGGGGGGAACCACTTGACTCCAACGTACAAATAATCATGGTGCCATAGCAGTGGTGTTGTAATTTTATTGCTAATTCTGTAAATTTTTGCTGCCAAATTATATGTTGGCCATGCATGCTGAATGAGCATCAACATGTTGTTGTTAATTCCATGGGTTTCATGGTATAATTTTGCTTGGTACTGTAAGTCAACTGCTGGTAGAAAGAAGAGTTGGAGGTGGGAGGTAGAAGACAAGATACACCACTGCCATCCTCTCAAACCTCATTGCACTGTCTTGAGGGTTCTTTAGTTCTAGAGCTGCAAAGTTGATATTTTAGGCCAGTCCTGAATTTCTGAAAACCTTATCCTTATGCATTAATGCATACACAGTACTACCCTTCCTAATGTTTTTTCCCTTATTGTCTCCCTTTTTTAAAATGATTAATATTGTAACCTTATCCCCACAGTAGTACCCTTCCTAATGTTTTTTCCCTAATTGTCTCCCTCTTTTTAAAATGATTAATATTGTAACCTTATCCCCTCATCCCTTCACATCCAGTCATGTCTGTTGGTCTGTAGGTCTAACCCCTTTTTCAATTTGTTATTATCATTCTTTTGTATTTTAATGTATGTACAAATTTGGATTTTAATGTAATTCGCTTAGTATTTTATGTATAAGCGATTCATCAAATTTCGAATAAACTTGAAACTTACTAATTCCAATTAGCAGCACTGTTTGGGATTGTTACTTGAAACCCAAGATTGGTGAAATGTTTCCCTCCTAGAACTTGGTGACTTGGTACCTCTTGAATAGTCAAGAGATGCTGGCGAGCAATGTTTCTAATCTTCTACTTCATCCTCTGTTGATTTTCTTAAGCAATAAAAATCACAGATAGAAGGGTACATTTGTAATGCTCATGTATTAAAGGGGGGCCTCATGTGAATCTTTGTTTTGGAGTCAACAATAGATTAATGCTGCCTTGGTCAAAGATGCAATGTGACCTTTCTACTTAATTTGACTATCTCGATCCCATATGAAGCACCCAATAATTGTGTCAATAAAATTTACTTTCACCTGACCATTGTGTATTGATGCACCTTCTTGTCCAGTTTGTCAGTCTTGAGTAGACTATAAGCTCTTTTGAGCAGGGACTGTCTCTCTATGGGGGTATTTTACTAAGGTGTGTTAGCCGATTTAGTGTGCGCTAAATGCTAATGCATCCATAGAATGTAATGGGCGATTTAGCATTTAGCGCGCAGTAATATTTAGAACATTCTACATCAGTTAGCGCGCCTTAGTAAAAGACCCCTATGTTTTGATGTATAGCGCTGCCTATGTCTAGTAGTGCTCTAGTAGCACTTTTACCCTAATGAATCAATCACTAACCAAAAATATTGCAATGATACAACAAATTATTTGCTATATAATAAAACTAAACTAAAACATTTTGATAATGAGAGCTCATAATATTATAAGGGGATCCCTGATGATAACAGGCTACCCAGCTATTAACATTGCTTTCCACTAAAAAAATTGTTTATCTCCCTAAAAATAATAAATTATCTAAAGGAACTCCTCGTTAGTATATGAATGATCCACAAGAAGCCCACTCGATTTCATAGTCCTTTCATAATGGCTCATACAAAAATATATCTCTTCTCCAATCCAGTCACTAAATTCCACTGTCATGCAACCCAGTTATAAACCTCAACATAAGAATAGTCATACTGGATCAAACCAATGGTACATCTAGCCCAGTATCCTGTCCGTGTTCTACCCAGTACCGTGTCCAATCCAGGTCACAAGTACCTGGCAGAAACCCAAATATTAGCAACATTCCATGCTACCGATGGCCAGTGATTTCACCTGATTGTCCATATGAACCATGATGAACATAGTTGACTCATGGCTTTCCTCAGCTGTACAGCTACCATGTCTTAGGTGGGGGAGGGGGAAGCACAAGGGAAGTAGATGTCCATTTTTTATGGGTACACACATATTAATATGTGACTCATAGCCTATAGAGCTCAGAAGTCATTACTACAACAACAGACAGTTGCTGTTGGGTAAAATGAGTATATAGGCTTTTTTTAATGGGAACTTGATGGATACAATATTCTCTATGTGTAATATAAGATACTAATATCACATATGCCTCCCACATACTCTAATTATTATTTGTGGGTATCTTTAACAATGATTTTGAAGCAGCTTATTGTATGATGTATCTATAGGTCTAGAGGGGAGTATCCTCAGTGGCAATAAGGCAGCCACATGATTTCTATAGCCTATACATGGGCAATCATGGTTTTCAGGGCTATAGTGAGTACTACAATGACAGATGTCTAAGGGTTAGCTCAAACACGGGCTATGAGGCGTGGAGATTCAATACAGCTATTGCTGCTGCATTTCCTTGTGTCACATTAAATGGCTACTGTCATGAAAGAATTACACCGTCACCCATTCCCTTGACTACGTGTCATGTATGCTTACTGATGGGGGATATGTACCTACATGTATTAGTCTCAGAGCCAGATGATGGGTATTTTCTGTACACTATTTGCATCAAAAGAAGAGATGTTTGTTTCATAAGCACTCCTTCAATGTACAGATACTTTTCACATTGAGCAGGGCAGAGATAAAGGAGTGGTGTGTAGGATCAGTGCAACCCCTTTGAAAAGGGCAGGCCTACAGTATACTTGAGCTACGTTATGTCCTATGGCTCTCATACCGTCTGTAGTACTTTGGGTTAAAGCTTGAGTCTATGTGAATAATTATTTACATGCATGACATGCACTTAAATTCTGATAATGTCACCATTTAACATGTCATATTTTTAAACTTTAAAAGCAATTTTTTTCAAAAGGAAGATAATTATTTACTATCAACAACTTGTATTTCTCTTCCCTTTCTTTCCTTTTGTTTTAATATGTTTGTAAGATTAGTCTTTAACATGTCTTACAAGATTTAGTTTTTTGTCATTTGTTTTGTTGTCCCCTACAAATCTTTAATTTTTTTGATGTGCCATCGCTTAGAATTTTGAATAAGCGATCAATCAAATTTATATTAAACTTGATAAATCACAGATGGGAAATAATAATAATAACTTTATTTTTGTATACCGCAATACCAGAAGCAGTTCAGAGCGGTTTACAGAGGAAGAAACTGTACATAGACAGCGAAGTTACAGAGAGTATTGTCAATTACATTAGTAGAGTAAATCGATTACATTAAAGAGTCAAGAATGGTTGGGTAAGACTGGAAATAGGTCGGATATGCAATAAGTATATCAGCGGTACAATAAGGCAGGGGGCAGTCAGAGAATTTTGTCAAAGAGATAGGTTTTGATTGATTTCCTGAAGGCTTGGTAAGAGGGTGTATTTGAAATGAGGGTGGTTAGACATTTATTCCATTTTCCAGCTTGGAATGACAGTGTTCTATCAAGGAATCTCTTGTAAATACAGCCCTTCAGGGAGGGGAAGGCAAACAGATAGGTATTATGTGTGTGGGAGGTGCCTGGAAATACAAAATGGTGCAACAGGGAGATCGGGGATGAACCAGTTATGGTTTTGAAGCAAAGGCAGGCAAACTTGAAGATGACCCTTGCCTCCATTGGTAACCAGTGAAGTTTTCTGTAGAATGGGCTTACATGATCTTACTTTTTTAGACCATAAATGAGACGAACAGCAGTATTCTGTATGATTCTTAGACGTTTTATGATTTTCTTAAAGGATCCCAAGTATATGATGTTACAGTAATCTAAGGTGCTTAAAATGAGTGACTGAACCAGTAATTGAAAGGAGAGGAAGTCAAAATAGTGTTTGATAGTACACAGTTTCCAGAGAGTGCAGAAGCATTTTTAAATTTGGGCATTGGTATGTTGTTCAAATGTTCAAGCATCGATCCAGAGTGACTCCTAGGATTTTGATAGTAGAGTTGATTGGGTAGGTAAGCCCGTTTAATTTCAGAGAGGTATTTGTTAACTTGTGATTGGGACTTGCCAGGAAAAGCTTGTTTTTTTCTGGATTTAGTTTTAATTTGAATTGAGTGGTCCATTGTTCTACCTTACTGAGAACAGAAGAGGTGAGTTGTTCAGTCTCTTGTATCAATGAGGTTATGGGGATGATGATAGTAATATCATCTGTATAGATGTATGCTTTCAGTTTTAAATCGGATAGCATACGAGCCAATGGTGCCATGTAGACGTTGAACAGAGAAGGGGAGAGAGGGGAGCCCTGTGGGACTCCGCAGGGGTTACTCCAGGGTTGGGAGAAGGTGCCATCATTGTGGACTTGGTAGGTGCGGGTTTTTATGACGCCTGTGAACCAGGTTAGTACCTGTCCCGAGATGCCATTGCTTTGCTTGCTGTTTCTGCTGTGTGTGTTTGTGTGTGTGTGCATGCTCATGCATGCTCTCAAATAACATACATTGGATGCAAGCTCTCACTGTGACAGGTCACTCATCAATATGGCTGTAACAGTTGCTGCTAGGGCTGTCAGCTGTGGTGACAGCAGTCATGTGTAAATGCCATCATTGTAGAAGCACACGTGAGTGGTTTGTACGGATCAGTTTCCTCTTCTATCCAAGCAAGGACCTCCTGAAGCCAAAGACGTAGACCTAGCCCTCTTTTATAGGTCCTCAATATGTGTGGAAAAGGAGAGTGAAAAGAAAGATTGAATCTCTCTCACCTCTCAGAGGTTCTTTTATGCAACCTTGCTGGGCTCATCTGAGCTCTGTATATTGAGAAGAACGTGTTTCCTACCATATAATGTGCATAGGCTCAGCCTGGCCATATGAGTTCCTTGGAGCATATGTGACAAATTGTGCTGCTGGTCTGGCCATGGTGTACTGATATGGTAACTTGTCTTGCTGCATTCCTCCAACTTGCACCTCCTAGTCCATCTCATGCAATGAGTAATGTTCTTATGTGAGCTTTATGTATATCATTTACATGATGGTGGAGGCGGAAGGTATTGTGTTGTGAGATGTGGGATGCAGATCTACCATACACGGAAATTCTGCAGCCCAGCCCTGCTCACATTTATTGTCCCTGTGAACATATATGCTCTCCGTTTACTTGTTCTACTCTTCATCTCAAGGCTACTGACAGCTCTTTCACCATCCCCCTTCCAGACAAGGTTTTGGTTCTCATTGCATGTTTGTACTGAAATATGTTGTCTTTTTTCCTACTCCCACTTTGGCATCCTCCTCTGTCACTCCTTTGTGGAACTGGAACAGTGCTGTGTTTCCTATTAATTGGTTGGGGAGAGGGTTGGGGGGGGGGGGGAGGGAGGCATAGTGCTTCTTAGTGAACCAGGAAAATGGCAGACAACTGAGTAGTGCTATGTGGGTCATTAATCTCCCCCTTTACATAGAGCTGCATATATTGTCAGATTGTAGCACATACATGCAATGACTGCATGTGGGGACTTGTGTTTGGGTAGATGAGGTTGGATGGACCCTTCTGAGTTCTGTTGGATCATATATACCCTTCCCATTTGTGATGATTTATTTTCATCCCTTTCATAGCCACATTCCTATCCTGAGCTGAATCTTTGCTGGTAATATATCTCTGACCCTTCTGCCAATGGAACCCATGCCATTGTTTTTGCATGGATTCTGTTTTAGAGTCCTCTATTTCCCTTACATATCTTACCTACTGCTCTCCTCCCAGCACCACCCCTCTGTTGCCATTTACTTCTCTGGGGAATGATGCTTGTCTGTTGAAAAGCTTCTCAAGTCTTTCCTAGGCCCTCTTCATGTGGACCCTGTTATGGCTAGCAAAGAAAAGGGAAGAATTTGGGTTCCTGTCCCAGGAACAGCCTGGAGTAAGAAAACAGCAAGGTAAGAGGTCTATTAGATCTGATATGTGGAGGAGGAAGAAGTAGACCTTGGAATCACAATAAAAGTCTTCATTTGTACATACAAAATCCCAGGGATTAAAAGCTGATGCCCAACATGGTCTTTTTTTACTGCATACCGGTGAGGAAACTTTGCTTGCCAGTTGGTTTGTGGTTTTTACATCTACTAGTTTCATTGCCCTCAACGCAGTCTATGTATTCCCGGCCCATCCCTGCAAGTTCTGCCCCTTTCCCTGTCCCATTCTTGCAAGCTCTGTCTTAACCGCACAAGCCTCGAAAAATTATGATTTTAAAGTGTTCAAGACTTGTGCAGATGAGGACAGAGCTTGCAGGAATGGGAAGAGCTCCTTGGGACAGGAAGGGGATAGAGAGATCCCGCGGGGACAGGGAAAATTTGTCACCTTGTCATTTTCTAAAGCAGACTCTTCTGTGATTTTCTTTCTCTCATTATTCAATCCCACTCCAGGAATGCCTCCATGAAAATGCACAAAAAAGTATATGCATGTGGGCAAGTCTATTACAAGATTGTTCCTGAGACATTGTGAGGGGCACTTTTTTTACAACAGCATCTGGGCATGAAGATGAATTTATGTGCAACCATTTACACTTGGTCTATGGCTAGCATAACTGGGTGCCCCTTAGAGAGCTATAAAATGTGTGTAATTTATAGTATTCTATACATTGTGGGGCTCATAAATGAAACAGAAATACGTCTAAAAACCCACCCAAATCAGCACTTGGCTGACTTAAAAGACAGGTCATCCAAGTGCTTGATAATCGAAACGGGTTTTAGACATATCCAGAGACTTTTTAGGCCTCTGAATCCCGCTGTGTGCCCAGAGCTGAAAGGGATGTGGGTTGACCTAGGCTTAGTCGTACTGCAGGGATAATCAACAGTTTTGCGAGGCTGCCTGGACTTAGGCGATCTAAAAATAGGTCTAAGTGCCCAGAAAGTATTCAAAATGACCTCATAACCACTGCAGATACAAAGTAAAGACCCACACACACTCCCTTAGTGATCATTGACCCCCCCCCCCACACACACACACTGCCATATAAATCAGAATAAAAGTACATGCCTGCCATCAGCACCTGGCATAGGAAAGCCTAGTAGAGCTGCACAGAGGTGGTGTAAGTAGTCGGGGGAGGGGAGGCTTGTGAACCATAGAGAGGAAGACCCAGGTCCATAAGCCACTCTAACTACTGCATTCATGATGGAAAATATGAGTCCCCCAAAACCCTACTGTACTGCCTTTAGGTGGCACCTACAGTCATAAGAGCTATTGGGGTTGTAGACAGGTGGATATAATAGGTTTTGGGGTGCTCACCATGACCTGCAAGAGGGTTGTGGTGAGATGTTTATGAGGCACCCTTTTTGTGAAGTTCACAGCAGTACCTTGTAAGGTGCCCCACTACTCTGTTGCTATGTCTAGGTGGCCAGTCCATCACTTTGCTTACCTCTCTCACGTCCAAAAGGTCTTGTTCTAGGAGTCTGGGACTTGGATGATTTTTTTGGATGAGAATGTAGTATAAAGATAGGCATACTAGCGGTCTGGACAATCAAATGTCTGAATGCAGATGTAGACGATTTTCAAAAAAAAAAAATTTGGGAAGTACTTTTCACAAATGGACTTTGGATGCTGCTGACTTTGGGCGATTAGCACCCTAGGCTTATGCCCCTGTGTGTGTGTAAGTTGAAGAGGCCCATGCCCTCCATGTACACACCCCTTGCAGTTAAGCTCTATAGCTCTTACAAAATGTCACATGACCACTGCTTTTCTGTGCAATTATATATATGAGATGCATGTTAATTGTACATGCCAAGTTATAGAATTGCCTTTCATGATCTATAATGTGCACACTTTTATCTGCATAGTGGATGGGACATTTTTGAGTAGTCTTTTATCTATGTAAGTAGTCATTTAAACAGGCTTGTGAACACTGTCCTGCAGAAATCATTTATTTTGCATATGACAAGGCATAGTCTAAGTAATTACATTATAGAGAATGGTCTATATCAGTGGCTCTTAAATCTCTCCTTGGGGACCCCCAGCCAGTTGGATTTTTGAGATATCCCTAATGAATATGCATGAGGCAGATTTGCATATAACAGAGGTGACTGGCATGCAAATCTTCCTCATTCATATTCATTAGGGCTATCTTGAAAACCCAACTGGCTGGTGCTCCCCCAGGCCAGATTTAAGAACCACTGGTCTATATTCATGGTGGTATTTTGAAATTGTATAGAAATGAAAAGAAAGCTACTGATTCTTGAGTCTGTGGCACATTTGCTTTGCCTGTAATCATTTCTAAAGTGGACAACTCATATGATATAAATATTTCAAAATTAACAACACATATCTTTGCTGCCAACCCAGAAAGCATATTGCCACTATGTCTTTCCTCTGATAGGATGCACTGACATCTCCAGACAGATGAATATGACAAACTATCATAGACCACATAGAGGAATGACTCTTATCTATGTCTCTATGACAAGACCCAGGAAATATGACTACCACATCTATCATCAATATTCTATGGTCACAACAAACTTATGTGCTTAGACTGAGGCAATGTTTATGGTGTCTGAAAAAGAATAAAATCCAAATGAATGCAATGGAGAACACCTATCACAATAGAACTTGAGTTATGTCATAGGCAGTTACTTCCTTTTCTGGCTCTCCTGCAGAATACTTGGGCATATGGAGAATAATTTTGTAATAAGGATGTCTATTTAGAAAAGCCACCAAATTATATATATTGTGCCTATTTTATTTTCAAATTATTTTTATTGAGCATAAAAGCTCAGAGTATATAAAGATCTCAGCTGATAAGACAGGCTCAAATTTTTCTAATAAACAGCAAAATCAGTAGGCACCTAACTTGGTAGTCTCCTACCACTTCAAGGTAGGTGGCTCAATTGAGAAGCCTACCGGCAAGTAGGGATAATTAGGGGTGGATTTGGAGGAGTTTGAGCATGAATTGATTTAAATGCACTCATTTAGACCAAGGAAACCCTGACCTAAATGGCACTGTACCCAGTGGCATAGTAAGGGGTGTGTGGGGGCGGTCCACCCCAGGTGCCATCTTGGTGAGGGCGCAGGCGCCCGTCCTCCTCTCCGCTCTCCCACTCCTTCACAACCTCACCCCCACTGCCGCATGTACATGCCACTTCCCTTCCCCTGTACCTCTGTAATGTTCTTGGCACGAGCAGTAACTCCCAAGCTGCTTTCGGCTCTTCCTATGACATCACTTTCTGGACCCGTGCCTAGGAAGTGACATCAGAGGAAGAGCTGGAGCTGACGCGATAGTAGCTTGGGGGTTGCTGCTCACGCCAGGAACGTTACAGAGGTATTGGGGGGGGAGGGAAGCAACGCGTGTGCAGTAGGAGGGGTGGGGAAGGAGCATGTGGAGGTGGAGGGCAGGGAAGAGGGTGGGGGAGGGGCGCCACCGCCACAGGCACCTCTCACCCTCGCTACACCACTGAGTGTGCCTTAGGATTCAATGCCTACTGGTACCTAAGAATGCTTAGGCATGATTCTAAAAACAGCGCCCGATGACTGGTAACTGTGCTGAATGGCACATAGGAGTTAGACACCATTTAAAGAATCAGGATTTATGTGTTGAGAAAAGAAGACAATCTATAATACATCTAAATAATGACACTTACCGGAATCCTTAAGGCAATGATTTCCAAACTTTTTACTAAGGTAGAACCCCTAAAATATTCTTTCATATACTAAGGAAGCTTCAATTTATGAAATATTAATATGGGCATAGGCAGAAATCCACTTTATTTGGTAGGGGGGGGGGACAGGAGTAGAGTAGGTGAGTCACACATGTCTTCTCAGCTCTTCTCTTCCCACCACTCTACCCGCTATGGTGGCATTAAGTCCTAGCTTTGATGTTGGGGATCTCCACTGCTCCACCTCTCTCCTACATCTGTGCTGCCTGAGCATAGAAGAAGTCAGCAGCATGCTTCAGCCACCAACACTGGCACTCCCACACATGCTCAGTTCATACTGATGAACTGGGCATGTGCATGAATACTGGCATCGCTGCTGAAAAACTGCAACCTTTCTCGCGCTGCAGACCACTTTGGCTAGTGGGGCATGGGCATCCTCACCAGCCATTCCACAGATGGTACAATTTTGGAGTGGTCTTTTGCTCAAAGGGATGGGGGGCCATGCCTCCAAGGCCCCCCCTTGGCTATACCATTCAATATAAAACATTTTACTGTAATTTTTTTGTGGAGCCTTTGAAGAGAGTTCATGGGACCCTAGGTTTCCACAGAGCCCAGTTTGGGATTCACTGCTTTAAGGTGAAGAAGAAGCATTACTTAATCATGAATGTACTTAAATAGACATTGGAAAGCATTATTTGTCCCTGAGTTCAACAATCTATAAACAGAGGGAGGCTTGTAAACTATTTATATTTAGATTTCTGAGTAGAGTAAGAAAATGAGGTGGGAAGGGAAGGAATATGCATAACAGCTCTGTAAATAATACAAATGTCATAAAAGCATTTGGTTGAATGAGTTCTAGGATGCAAGCCAATGGGCAGATTTGAGAAGTATCTATGATGGACTTTGTTATGTGTGGCATGAATTTATTTCGACTGTCAGTAGAGCTTTTTGCCCCCAAAAATTAATATTTGGCAAAAGCTGGAGGTGAAAATAATGAAACCCAAGTTGCTTAACATCTGTTTTAGAGGCAGTTATTATAAAATCCAAATATTTAAAAATGATCTTTTGTATTCCTAGTCAAGAGTAGGATTCTCAAAATACATTTCCCATTTATTGACTTTGTGCTGTGACTCAGCTGGAAGGAATATGGAATACACAGCATCAGAGGTTTCCTGCAGTCTGCAAGCTCCATCCAACATTTTTTGAACAATATCCAGATTAGTACCAGTTCTTGTAAGTGCATTTAATAAGACACTACTGAGGGTGTTTTTCTCTACATGCTGTAGCAAGGTAAACACTTTAAGACTCTGGAATCTAAAGAAGTATAGGAGAATGAAAAAACAATTTAAGAGTATTTTTTTTAGTAACCTGTGGCTGTGATTATGCTTTTCTGAACCTGAGTTAGGAACATAAAGAAAACAAATAATGCTTGCCCACAAACACAGGAGAAAAAACAATTTCAGGAGGGAAGTAGAGCGATATAAATTTACTTTTTTTCTAAGGAAAATGTACACAACGATGTCCTTTTACTAAATTGTGGTAAATACTAGTGCGTGCTTACCACATGTTAAAAAGGTTTAGTGTGGGACGTGCACTGGTGTCCCACGTAGAGAGTGAAACGGGGACAAATTTGTCCCCGCCCCCCGCAGGATCTCAATATCCCTGTCCCATCCCCATGAGTTCTGTCCCTGCCCCATTCCTGCAAGCTCTGCCATAACCGCACAAGCCTTGAACACTTATGATTTTAAAGCATCCGAGGCTTGTGCAGATGAGGACAGAACTTGCAAGAATGGGGCAGGGACAGGGACAGGATGGGGATAGAGATAGGGTAAAGTTTTCCCCATGTCATTAAATGGCAATTTGTATGCACATGGGGGGGGGGGGGTCGGTCGGACACCGTCTATGACTAGGCTGTTGGCATCTCTCTGTGTTCTGTATTAGAGGGGGGGTATTCTGTTTGGTGGGATGGCTAGAAATCTATTGGTGCCCCAGGGCCATAAGACACAAGTCCCTGGGGATCTCTAATCCTGGTAGGGGTTCCCTCTGTGTGGTTTGCTTGGCTGTTTCCTGTATTCTTGTAGTCGGTTGGTTGGGCAGGGAGGAGCGAGGGTAGGGATGGGGGGGTGGATCCTATTATTATATAACTCTTTGTTGGTTTATCCTTGATGTAACCCTAACAGAATTGTTCCTTTTGGTGATTGTTATTGCACTGTATTTTGTATTTCAATAAAAACTGTTGGAACATAAACAAAATATTTTTAATTTTCCTGGAGTGGAGAGTGTGGACATGGCAGTGCTAGTCAGTGAGTGCATGAGGCATTGCTGTATGCTAACTGATTAACACTGGGTTAGTGCAGGGACCCTTTTTACCTATAAAATGGGTGGCAGTAGGGGCTCATGTGGTAAATTCATTTAATGGCAAAATTAGTGTGTACCCATTAGGCCTTCCTTTACAAAGCCACGCCAGCATTTTTAGAGCATTTTAGAAATTCTATGAGCGTCAGAGTTCTTACCACCACAGCTGGTGCTAAAAACACTAGTGCGGCTTTGTAAAGGAGGGGGTTAATTAGGAAAATGGGAAAAATCGGCCTATTTCTGGCCATGGCAAAGTGGCCTTGGCACGTGGCAAAGACCACCGGTAAGGGTGCGCCAAGTCCACTTTTGCCACAGCTTTAGTAAAAGAGCCCCAAGTGACCCATGCACAAAGGGGTAATATTAAAGACATGTTTTGCTTGTGAAAGTTCATTTTGAGAGTTATTTTATAACAGTGATTAGGATAAAAGGACAGGAAGGTGTCCTTTTATGAAGACACTTATAGGGCTCTTTTATTAAGGGAAATTAGCAAGCGGCCATTAATAGACAAAATGGAAAATGGGGCTATTTTTGTGGCTATGTCAAAAGTAGACTCAGTGGGTAGGAAAGCCCTGTACTGGACCTACAGCAATGGAAGGCATACACAGATAAGCATTTTTTTGTGTGCGGACTCGATTGATTTTGTGCTGCTTTTGCAGAGAACAATTGAAGCTAGCTATTGGATGAAATTGAATTTATGTCTGTGAGTTTTGAATTTCTCACAGCTATGGTGGGTTATACAAATTTGTGTAGTTTTTGTTTGTTTTTTTGTTAACCTATGATGACAGTGGGTTTATGCTGATACAGGTTTATGCTGTTTATATGTCCCCTGTGTGGTTTTGAGGTCTTTTTTTTTTTCTCCAGTTTTGATTACTGTGGTGGCCCACCAGCCTCTTCCTTAGCAGAAGAGAGTTCTTTTTGATATTGTTCTGATTGTTTCCCAACTCTTTTCCTGTGGTATAGAATTACTAAACCCCCCAAGGACCTGTTCAAGGCCCAAAGAGTACAGAAGTGTTCCTTTTGGGCTTTGCTTTTATTGGTGGAGTTGGTGATCGGGGGGAGAAGTTTGGATGAGAATTAGGAAGTTGGGGTCTTGTGCAGGGGGGTGTCAGGTAAGGATCCGAGGTGGAGGTGCTCATGGTTGCAGGTTCAAGAGCTCTTACCCGTCCTTTAACTTGTGACCAGGGAGCGTTGGGCTGCTGCTTCAAAGGCCTGATGTTCCAGGCTGCAGGAATAACACTATTTGTGAGTTAGGCTCACAAGCAGAGTCATGAGGAAAAAGCACAATTGGCCTCCAGAAGGGTAGCATCGAACACTTTGTTAAAAAGACCCAAAACAGTCCATGTTTTGGCTATTTGCGTATGGCAAGGTCACATGTATCTTCCAATTCAAATCAAAGACACATAAAGGAGGTTAAGTCAATCAGCATTTTCATATACGTACAGTACATTGCAGTGCCCAAAGGCAACCTGTAAAAATTATTGCTACCACCAGTGAATTCAAAGAGCAGTTTGAAAGCAGTACACGGAATAAATATTATTATTATTAAGCAATTATTACCTATCTATCGCTGTGGTTTACTAAACGGCAATAGAGATTTCTAGAATTTCTATGAGCACCAGCACATTTAGCGCCCCAGGCCACGGTAGATACCTCTACGGCAGCTTAGTAAAAGAGGGCCTAAATGTGATATACAAATATATAAAAATCTAGAGGCAGGGATAAGACTATATCAACAGATGTTCTGGTTCTCTCAGAGGTCATGGGAAAGCCCAACCCTTTCAGTCAAACTTCTAAGTAACCTACCTCCCCATTCTGGGCTGAACTTCAGGGCTCGTCTACAAATTCCTCTGTCAGCCCAGGGAGAATACAAATAAATTACAGGTTTAAACATGGGTTGACTACTCGGGGACCCTGTTCCCATATAATCAATTTTAGGTCCTTTGAAATGATTAATTTTGTAACTCAATAGGTAGAAACTGAGAAAAGATAGATAAGCAACTGGGCACAGTAATATTATATACTAGTGCGGCTTAGGTGGTTTATAACTGCTAAAAGCTGGAATTTATTCAAACACCATGCTGATAAAATAATAACTGGGTAGAAATGGCCTGTATGAAGTGAAGTATAAATATCTGAACTGTGTTTCTTTGAATTTCAGAGGTAAACAGTTGAAAAAACATCGCTCACAATATTGGAGGAGCAGCATAATAAATATATTTTATGGAAGAATTGTTGTTTATCCAGCAGTTTCTTACACATAGAAAATACGTCTTGCAAAGGGTTTCTGGACTGTTCTTTTTTTTCCAGGTTTAATATTTATAGTGCAGGGCATAACATTCTGATCAAAGAGTATGTCTGCTTACAATCTCTTTCAGTTTCACAATGCTGTATTTGGGTAGTGCTTTTAGGCACACAGCCATAATTTATCTGTTACGATGGAACAAATAATGGGCACTCTAGAGCAGGCAATGGCCATTGCTACAGCCAGGCAAAGTGGTGCGGATTACGGACTAGCTCATGTATTAGCTCTTGTGGCAAGATTTACATCTGCTATACTCACAATACTATGGGCTCCTTTTACATACGCAGTAGCATATGTTAAATTCCCGAGCGCGCTAGCCACTTCCGCCTCCTTTTTAGCTATAGCGCACGGTGATTTTGTGCGTGCGCTAAAAACCCTAGCACACCTACGTAAAAGGAGCCCTATAATTTTTCATGTTAAAATTAAACTTATTTTGGGGGGGCAGTAATTGAGAATAATGACCTGATAACAAGAGCAAAACAGTCACGGAACATTTTAACATGTATTTATTACTGCTTGGTCCAATGCTCCCAGGCCACAGCTTAAGGGGCAGGTTAGAGCTCTGAACCCCTTCGCCCTCTGAAACCCCCTGAACCCCTTTGATAATTTATACATGGGGGAAACTATTTTACAACAAAGCACCTCTGTAAGAAGCCTAAAAATGGTACCCATTTTAAGATTATTTTATGAAGACAATGCAAGTGCTTAAGGAACTTTATGAAACAGGCTCCAGGATCTACGTCCAATAGAGCATAAATACCAGCACACAAATTTTAAACCTACTGTTGAGACAGACATGGGGGAAGTCACTGCTTGCCCTGGTTCGTTTAGCATAAAATCTTGCTACTGTTTGAGTTTCAGCCAGGTACTTGTGATCTGGATTGGCCACTATCTATTAGAGAGTGAAAAAAAGGTTCAAATGTCTTCTGCACATGGGAATGTAAAGCATACTTTCTTTGCTTTGGATGACTAAACTAAACTAAACCTTCAGTTTGTATACCGCATCATCTCCATAAAGATAGAGCTCGGCACGGTTTACAGGTAAGTCAATAAATGAGGGAAGGACATAATAAGAAATTAGAGGTTATGAAGAGGATAGCTAGCTTTACATTTTAAATAGATAGCTTTACGTTTTGGAGAAAAGCCAGGTTTTCAGATGCTTTCGGAATAATTGGAATGAGCCTAGGTTTCGTAGCGGGGCAGGGAGGTTGTTCCAAAGCACAGTGAATTTGAAGAAAAGGGATTTCCCTAATTTATCTGCATACATGATGCCTTTTAACGAGGGGAAAGAGAGTTTGAGTTTGTGGGCGGATCTGGTAGTGTCAGGTCTCGAAGAATTCCAGGATAGTGGGATTAGGGGAGGAAGAATGCCATGTAGGATCTTGAAAATTAGGCAGGTCCATTTAAAGTGAATCCTAGAAATCATCGGAAGCCAGTGAAGTTTTGACAGAAGCGGGGGAAACATCATCGAATTTGCTTTTTGCGAAGATCAACCTAACCGCAGTGTGACGATACATTAAATTAAATTATAAATTAGGGGCTCCTTTTATCAAGCCGTGCTAGCGGGGTTAACGCACGCAACATTTCATCAGGTGTTAATCCCCACGCTGGCCTAAAAACTACCACCTGCTCAAGGGAGGCGGTAGCAGCTAGCGCGGTATTACGCACATTAAACCGCTAGAGCGGCTTGATAAAAGGAGCCCTAAATGTAATTATTACTTATTTGAATTGCTACGTACTGTATTTTTAATTTGTCTTTCTCCCCTTCAACCTTTTTTTTACAAAACTGTAGTGCAATTTTTAGCTCCGGCCATGGTGGTAACATCTCTGATGCTTATAGGAATTCTATGAGCATTGGAGCTGATACCACTGTGGCTGGCACTAAAAACCGGGGGAGGGGGTGTTAAGTTAATATTAGGGCTGTGCAGCTCAAAAATTTCTCCTTTTACATCCTGTGTGATTTATAGGAACTTTTATTTTGTTTTTTTCATTTTAGGAATAATGTCATTGTTAGTGCAATCTCTTTTGGAAAGAGTACATTCTCTTTAGAACAAGTGCACTTTTTTTTTTTTTTACAAAGAATATGCACATTGTGCAGTTTGCCTTCTATTGTAAGAGTGCATACTCCTTCCTGGAACTGTGAATATACATACGTACATGCACCACAGTACAAACATGTGGAAGGCATGTGCACTCTTTAAAAGGGGGGTGCAATGTTTGCAAGTTTGAGTTGCATACTAGAGAATGACATGGTGACAAAATTCATCACCATTCCCGTCCCCGCGGATAATCGCGGGAAACCATCTTCATGTTATTCTTTAAGGAGAGAGGGAAGAATCAGAGTATGAATGGCCACAACCACTGACCCGCAAGCTTTGCTTTGAAGAATGCTGGAGTAGAAGGACTGAGGTTGAAACAGACACTGAAGAATGACAGGCTCTGGTATCCAGAGCAGATATTGTGATGTCATAATGCCTCATTCCACCAGTGCCTAAGAGCCAATCACATCAGTGATGTCACAATGGCTTCATTATCCTTGGCTCCCATAAGAATCAGAGTATGAATGGCCACAGCCACTGACCCGCAAGCTTTGCTTTGAAGAATACTGGTGTAGAAGGACCGAGGTTGAAACAGACGCTACAGAATGACAGTCTCTGGTATCCAGAGCAGATATTGTGATGTCATAATGCCTCATTCCACCAGTGCCTAAGAGCCAATCACATCAGTGATGTCACAATGGCTTCATTATCCTTGGCTCACATAAGAATCAGAGTATGAATGGCCACAACCACTGACCCGCAAGCTTTGCTTTGAAGAATGCTGGTGTAGAAGGACTGAGGTTGAAATAGGCACTAGAAAATGACATGGGATTATTTCTCGTGGTTATCCGCGGGGACGGGAACGGTGATGAATTTTGTCACTGTGTCATTCTCTATTGCATACTCAAAAAGTATGTGCTCTTTCAGAAAAGTGCACAGTATTAATTTTAAAAAATGCACTTCTCTAATTAAAATCTTTATAATTTGTCTTGAATAAGAACATGGTAGTCTTACTGGGTCAGACCTAGCCCACCTAGCCCAGTACCCTGTTTCCTTGGTGAACAATCCAGGTCACAAATACCTGGCAAGAACCCAAATAGTAGAAACATTCCATGCTACTGATCCCAGGGTAAATATTACCTTCCCCCATGTGTGTCTCAAGGGCAGACTATGCACTTTTTTTCTTTAGGAGCTTGTCCAAACCTGTTTTAAAACCTTCTACATTAACCACTGTTACCACATCCTCCGGCAATAAGTTCCAGAGCTTAATTATTCTCTGAGTGAAATAAATAAATAAATAAATATATATATATATATGTTTCCTCCTACTGGTTTTAAAAAAATATTTCCCTGTAACTTCATTGAGTGTCCCCCTAGTCTTTGAAGTCTACAAAATTCATATTGTCCCTCAGCCATCTCTTTTCCAAGCTGAAAAGCCTCACCTTCTTCCGTCTTTCCTCATATGAGAGAAGTTCCATCCCCTTTATCATCTTGGTCAAACTTAAATCCCTCAAAAAGGCAGCCTTCAAAAAATATGCATTCTTCATGGAGTACTTAAATCTACTTTCTCTTTATTTCAAAAAATCATGTTTTCCTTTAATAAACATGTATGTTCTAGGAAGTTTTGCTTGGTGACTAAGGATGTGCATTTGTTTAAAATTATGTTAATGATTTTTTTTTGTCTGAAACATCAGAGAACCCTCCCCCTCCCCCACCCTAAAAAAATTGGCAGGTATTTTTTCTCTATATTGTAAATTGAACACATTGTTCACAGTGCATACTATTTAAGAAATCACCCTGAAACAAACAAACAAAAAATATATCTATCTATCTAAAGCAAAGCAAAACTAAACTTTTTGGGCTGCAAATGCCTAGTAGTGGCTCTGCAGAAGTGATGTGTGTTGCTATATTGAGGATTGGGTTTGACTGGACCAGGACACTACGTTGTGGACCATCTAATGCTGAGAAGCTATAGGGGAAGCATTAACAGTCTCTGGAGAGAATAAAATCCCCATCATCCCTTAATGACAATTCCTAGTCAACCAGTCTCAGAATCCGTACCAGTGTGTTGGAAAGAAAGCTGCAATCTCTGACTTTCTGTCAGAGCTAAATGACTTGGGCAGGGAATAGGAAGCAGAGTGAAGACCCCCAGAATGTCAGAAATGAGGGCTCTTGGACCTGATGGCCAACGGAGGCCAATTCCAATTTTGCTTGAGATTCAGAATAACAGAAGGAAACTGTCAGGTCAAAGAACTCAAATCCTCCAAACCTATAAACCATAATATACATATCTCTTGCCCAAAGCGACTAAACTACAAATCCAATTATGTGATTTTCAGGAGCAGTTGCAAATTGAAGTTAGAAAAAAATGTGAAAGATGTTGCTTATAAATGACTTGGTCTGAATGTAGCTTACTATATGCATATCTGTTTCCTGTAATTATATTTTGCTTTCCTCAAACATGCTTATCTGTTCCCTACAGCTGAAATAAATAACTTTAGTAACTTGGGCAGGGTATGTCCAATATACAAGCCTATGAGGAAATTTTTTTTAATAGGGTGCCTAACTGCAGATATATACACGTAGTTTAAAGTCTGCATAGAACAAAGTGATTTTCAAACATAAGACACCCATGGACATTTTGAAAATCGGATTGCTAGGTGGGTAAATGGAACTGTGTACATGAAAGAAAACGTGGCTATAAAGTTAAGAATATCAGTGGTATTCTATGCAAGTACATGCTATTTGAAAATAATAAAATCATCCCAATCATCAACAGCGCTTTATTCCAAGATACTCTACACATCAGAACACCAAAAATTCTCAGAATACTACCCACAATGTTTTAAGGTAACCGTTCGTATATCATTCAAAACAAACTCTCAACAAGACAAACTTTTAAAGTGCGTTTTAAACAAGACTTCAGAAGTGTCACTCGAGGCTCTGCTATCCTCTCATTGCCTCACGCTTTACACACCAATCTCCTCCTAAGTCATGCATAAATATTTTTAAATTTATACTATCAGTTTTAAATAAATTTATAGTGTAGTTTAACCTCCCATAACCCTTATCAAACCACTTTCAGAAGAGTAAATAGAGAGTAACACCTATCTTATATTTAGACATGCTTTACAGCATTCTGTCCGTTGGCTAGGGGGAATAAATCTGACATGTTTCGCCAGATAGTAAAAAGCTTTATCAAGGATTTCCCCTGCAATGATGTCAGAAATCAGAAAATAGAAACCACCTAAACGTTTCTAAAAACTATTTGCCCACATAACTTTTCGTACCTCACTATGCCGAGTAAACTGAATGCCCCCATGGTTAAGGACACGCAGCACTGAGCAGAATCAGAGATTTATTACTTCCCTTACAATGACATCATTTCCCCTCTCGATCCATAAAGAGAAATCTAAGGGCTCCGTTTACTAAGGTGCGCTAGTGTTTTTAGCGTACGCACAAGATTAGCGTGCTCTATAGCACACCCTAGCTGAAAAATTACCGCCTGCTTAAAAGGAGGTGTAGCGGCTAATGCGCATAGGAATTTAGCGCGTGCTATTCTGCGCGTTAAGGCCCTAACGCACCTTTGTAAAAGGAGCCCTAAATTAAATTAATGGAAGCCATTCTATTTCTTGATTTAACCCATAGGGGCTACCGAATTCTGTGAAAAATCCAAAATTGTTCTTTAAAATTGAGTATCGTTTCATAGTTGCCACCCTCCCGTCCCAATTTAATAGATTCTATAACCTTCCATTTAATATCCTTCACCTCATGTTGCTGTTCATGCCAATGAGAGACTAAGGGGGCTTGCATGACTTCCCCCAAAATCCCAGATTTGTGTTCATTCAAATGTATTTATATTGGGTGACTAGTTCACTCTACATATACCAGTTTACAAGGACACACTATAATATAAACAACTTGACTACTATTGCAATCAGTATCCTTCCAACTTTGTTCATCCTGCCAATGTTCCCCCTGTAAGGTCTGATGTCACCATTGGCAACCATTACATATCCCATGATTATATATAGACTCACCTCTTTTCTTCTTCCGTTCTCCAAACTTTAAATGATCCAATCTCCTACAGTTTTAGACCTTGAAAAGGCCACCATAGGGAAATCTTTAAAACAAGGGTACCAATGCTTCTTAAGGATGTTAACAAAAGATCCTATCGCGCAGATAACAGGAGAAACAAATCCACAAAATACAAAGTAGCAACAATGGGTGGAATTGTCCAATCAGAAAGGTGCACTTTGGATGAATAAAGATCAATCAGATGAGTTGAAAGACACTTTTATTTGTGCACCTTTCTGATTGGACAATTCCACCCATTTTTGCTAACAAAAGATCCTATTTCAGTTGAAAAAGGGGAGAACACAGACTGGGTTCACAGAATTATCTGAAGTAGATTCTTCCAAAAAATAGGTCTCTGTTAACAAAGTGTGCCCTTAAATAGGCTTCACGGTTAGATTTTCTAGGGTAACCACTCAATTGAAACCGTATTTTTCAGTTCAACAGCATGAACCTCAAATTCTGTCAATGTAGAACACATGCATCTATGTCTCAAAAATTGACTTACCAGTAGCTTAAATTTCAACCTATAAGGGTGAAAGCTAGAGAAGTGTAAAAATGTATTTCTAGAAACCGGCTTCCTATACAGAGTTGTCGAAAAGCTATCAGAAAGCTTAATAATTTTTCTGAAATCCAAACATTTCACAGAATAAGTATCAAAAGACATTTTGAATTGCAGACAGGGATCTAAAGCATTGATCCATCTCTCAAAATCATTTAGCTGTGTAACAAACCCAGCCCATACAAAGAAGATATTGTATAAATATCTACGCCATAAAGTAATATTTTCAAAAAATTGTGATGTGTAGAGGAACTGTCCTTCAAATTTATCCACAAAGAGGGTGGCCACTGATGAGGCAAAAATGACATCCAAAGCCACCCCCCTACTTGCTCAAAATAGCAATTTTTATAGCAGAAATAATTATTCATCACCCACTGGGCTAATGTAATTAGAACAAATGTAGATATCCTCTAAGGCTCAATCCAATGATTTAAAACTTCCTCAATTACAGTCAGAGCTCCATCCTGTGAAATATGCATATAAAGTAAGACCACATCAAGGGTCACTAATATCACGTTCTGAAAAGGACAGTATAGTCCCTCAAAAGTTTCAACATATGATTGGAATCTTTAAGAAAAAGTTTCATCCCAAAGAAAACAATTGATAAATTTAGAAAGAGGTTCAAGAAGAGATTTCCTTGTATTAACAACGGGCCATCCCGGAGGTCTAGTGAGATCTTTATGCACCTTCGGCAGAAAATAGATCCGAGGGATTTTAGGAAATTTTTCACAAAGGAAACTAAATTCTTTACCAGTGATAATGCCACGCTTATTAATATCAGTCAAAAAGGCATGTATTTCCATTTTCAGAGAAGGGTAGGATCCTCATCCAGCATATGATAAGCTGTTTTATCCATAAGTAGGGATTCCACTTCTTCCTCATAAAGGGATCTATCCATTACTATCATAGCCCCTCCCTTATCAGCGCGTACTATAATTAAATCATCTTGAAAAGACAGCTCTTTCAGAGCTATGGATTCCGCCTTGGAAATATTACAAGAGCAAAAAGAATTTTGAGCCTCAAGCTGCATCAGATCACGTAGGACCACATCTCGAAAAGTTGCTACTACAGAATTTATAGGACCCGGAGGTTCCCAACGAGATTCAGAACAAACTACAGTTTATGCAAAAATTTAAAGAAACTTATACACAACCAAAAAGATTAGGGGAAGTTGAGATTGCAAAACAGTCCCCGTTCCAGAAGTTCTCAAGAAATATATAGTGGCACTAGAAAAGGTTCAAAGAAGAGCGAAGATGATAAAGGGGATGAAACTCCTCTCATATGAGGAAAGATTAAAAAGGTTAGGGCTCTTCAGCTTGGAAAAGAGGCGGTTGAGGGGAGATAAAATTGAAGTCTACAAAATTGAGGTGACACTCAATGAAGTTACAAGAAAATACTTTTAAAACCAATAGGAGGAAATATTTTTTTACTCAAAGAATAATTAAGCTCTGGAATGCATTGCCAGAAGTTGTGTTAAGACTGAATAGAGCATCTGGTTTTAAAAAGGATTTGGAGAATTTACTGGAGGAAAAAGTCCATAGTCTATTATTGAGAAAGACATGGGACAAGCCACTGCTTGCCCTGGATTGGTAGCATTGGAATGTTGCTACTCTTTGGGATTTTACCAGGTACTAGGGACCTGGATTGGCCACCATGTGGATGGGCTACTGGGCTAGATGGTCTGACCCAGTAAGGCTATTCTTACATTTTTATGTTCTTGTACAAAAGAAAAACAAGGAAAACTGCAGAAACACGTACAATGATGCAGGCTAAATTTATTATATCAAATAAAAGAGTGTGGTTGATAATACCAC
This sequence comes from Geotrypetes seraphini, assembly GCF_902459505.1. NCBI lineage: Eukaryota > Metazoa > Chordata > Amphibia > Gymnophiona > Dermophiidae > Geotrypetes > Geotrypetes seraphini. Next base: position 17,147,800 of record NC_047095.1, read on the forward strand.
CTTAAAAACAAACCATAGGACCCGACATGGTCTGTGTTTCAGTTAACACGCCTTCATCAGGGGTCCCAGGTCAATAAGGGATCAATTAAAACCGCAAACTAAAACACCGTAGCCTGTGAAGAAGTAAACTTCAGAGAGCAATCTGTGTGTGAACTCCTGCGTGTACAAAAGAATCCAAGAAGTGCAGATGCATAGTACATTAAAGAGGCCACTTTAAAAGGTATAGGAAAACTAGGAACATCCCTCCCCTTTAGAACCACAGAACTCTGGAATAACCTCACATCCCCGCTCAGAGTTTCAAGTTCCCTCCAATCCTTCCACAAACACCTGAAAACTTGGCTCTTTTCAAAAATCTAACACTTCCCGCTTTTTGGTTCCCTGTCCCTCTTTATCTTCCTAGCTCCTTTCCTATAACCCTTCATTGTAGCTCCTTTTCAACCTAACCTTGTAAACCGTGCCGAGCTCTACGCTTGTGGAGATGGCGCGGTATACAAACCTAAGGTTTAGTTTAGTTTGTACCATTTATAAATGTAACCCCAATATTTATATAAATGGTGCAACACATCTAAGGGCTCCTTTTACTAAGCTGCGTTAGGGCATTAACGTGCGGAATAGCGAACGTTACATTGCCGCGTGTGCTAGACGCTAATGCCAGCATTGAGCTGGCATTAGAGCACCTTAGTAAAAAGAGCCCTAAGTCACTACTTATACATCTATGCCCAATGTTTGCACAATTTTCAAAGGGGCATGTTTTTGAGCTGATCTGAAATGCGTGCATATATTTCATATTTAGCAAAGGAATGATATGCCCAGCTCATATAATCTAGATATGGGTATTTACATTTGCTTAGAGGCATGTGTGTCAGCTAAATTCTCATTGCACCTGCAGTTTGAAGGATTGATGGGGAAGAAATGTGTTCCACCCCCCCCCCCTTTGCCATTAGAAACCACTTCAAAAATGCAAAACTTAGAGTTTTGCTACTTTGCTTCTTAATTGGCTCCCCTTAGACATCCAGTGTTGTAAAATCTAGTATTTATGCATGTAGGTTGCAAAATCACTGCTTAAATATGTACGTTTCAGCACTTGCACGTTCAAAGCCCCGAGTGATGCTCCTTCTGTTTTTGAATTTCTTCGTAAAATAGCTGTTCCCTCTGGATGTGCCACCAAATACACAGATTTTTCCGCAGCCTTATAGGTTTTCTCCCACTGCATTTTTAATACAACTATTCTACTGGTTATTCTTGAATGATAAATCTTAGTTTATTTTGTTAGGGCAACCTCTCTTATTTGAGCAACAGGCTAACATGTCTGGATATACAGTATATATTGATAATGTCCACTAGAGAATGGCATGGGGACAAATTTCTCCCTGTCCCCACAGGAACACAATTTCTACGCCCCGTCTCTGCGAGTTTTGTCCCTGTCCGTACCCCATTCCTGTAAGCTCTGCCTTAACCGCACAAGCCTCAAACACTTATAGTTTTAAAGTGTTTGAGGCTTGTGCAGATGAGGGCAGAGCTTGCAGGAATGGGGCATGGATAGGAACAATGACAAAACTTGCGGGGATGAGACAGGGAAATTGAGTTCCCGTGGGGATGGAGAAAAATTTGTCCCCGTGTCATTCTCTAATGTCCACTATTCATAGCAACTAATCTTCTAATAGTAATATGATTGGTCTGTGTGTAGAAAGCACTTTGGATAAAGGATCTATAGTACAACTACATTATATATTTTTTTATGTTTTATCATCAATTTCTGACCCATTCTATGTTTTATGGATTGAAAGAGACTGTAAATGCTGATATACAGGACTGTAGTTATCAACTTGGAGTACCATTAAGACATGTTATTTTCCCACTAATATACTTTTATAGCAATGGTCCTATTTTATGCAAGGAGACCTAGCTACTAATAACTGAGGTTAATTGTAAAATAGAATGGCTTAATGGTAGCCTACATTGATAACCTCCCCCCCCCCAAGTGGCATAGTAAGGAGGAGGTGGGGGGCAGACCGCCCTGGGCACCATCTTGGTGGGGGTGCCGACACCTCTCCACCCTCCCATGCCATGCTCGCTCGCACTTTCCCTTCCCCACCTCTACCTCTAAATCTCAAAAGCACGAGCAACTTTTCCAGCCTGCTATGCATGTCAGCCTGGCTCCCTTAAGAAATCACTTCCAGTTCACTGGGCCAGGAAGTGACATCAGAGGGAAAGCCAGCGCTGGTGCAAGCAGCAGGCCGGAGAAGCTGCTTGTGCTGATAAAGATTTAAAGGGGAAGATGCAAGTGTGGCATGGGGAGCAGGAAAGCAGCAGGGGGCGCGGAAGGATCGGGGGTGGAGAGGAGGGCACGGGGGAGGGAGGGTACCACCGCCTCGGACACCTCCTACCCTCTCTATGCCATTGCTTCTCCCTAAATATAGGAACCCATTTAGTGTTACGTCCTTAAACCGCAGTTAGTAATCACAGGCAAGGTACTGAAGAAACATGTTAAAACAGTTTGTTGTATTTTGCTTATTCATGTGTGGTAACCCATACATTACTGATTTTATAAAAATGTTTTTAGGAGGGGGCATGTCATGAATGTCGAGTGGGTATGAAAGTATTAACTAACCAGCTAGCATGTTACGTGCTTACTGGCTAATGCAGAGTTAACGCAGGGCACTTAACACCTTCTAAATAGGAGGTGATAAACGTAGATTGTGTTGTTGTTAGGTGCCATCGACTCGCGCTCGAGTCCTAGCAACTTGATGATTTGCGGATCTAAAAAAAAAAAATCGGTTTTGTGCTTGTCCAGAAAGGTCATCCAGCGTCATCCCCATGGTTGCTTTCAACGTGGCCAGCCATATGACTGCAGGTCGCCCTTTTTGCCTGGCTCCTTCGATCTTTCCAAACATGATGTCCTTCTCCAGCGATCTCTCTCTTCTGATGGTGTGACCAAAATAAGACAGTTGTAACTTCATCATTTGGGCTTTGAGTGACATAGACGGTTTGATCTCTTCCAGAACTGATTTTTTTTTAGTATTGCTGGCAGCCAATGGCATGCCTAAAATCCTTCTTCAGTGCCAAAGCTCAAATGAGTCAATCTGTTTTCTGTCTTGTTTCCTTAGTGTCCAGCTTTTCCTTCCGTAACTGACCCCTGAGAAAATGAGTGTGTGGACAAATCTGATCTAAATTTGGAGTGTTATTTCCTTGCCTTTGAATTAGAGGTCTGCACGGGAATGGGGATCGCGGGAATCCTGCAGGTCCCGCAGGAATCCCCCCTAACCCACGGGACTCCCACGGGGACCCCCCTCTGGCCCACAGGACTCCCACGGGGACCCCCCTCTAACCAACGGGACTCCCACGGGGATGGAAGGCTTTGGAAGCAGGGATCATCCATATAATATAATGGACACGTCAGCCTTAGTAAAACAGGGGGTTTATACGTTAATTACCTGAACAGAAAACAAAAAAAAAGGGTTCCACCAAAGAGATTCCACAAGGAAAACAGCAGCACAAACACAAAAGAAACTGTGGAATTGATGATCCTTTCAGAAGTAATTGCTGCTTTTTATGGGGATGGGCAGGGATGGAGGTGACGGGACGGGGACGGGTGGGACGGGAGGATCCTGGCGGGGATGGGTGGGGATGGAGAGGATCCTGGTGGGGACAAGTGGGGATAGGTGGGGACGGAGAGGATCCTGGTGGGGACGGGTGGGGATGGAGAGGATCCTGATGGGACGGGTGGGGACGGAGAGGAACTTGGCGGGGACGGGTGGGGATGGAGAGGATCCTGGTGGGGACTGGCAGGGATGGGTGGGATTTCTGTCCCCGTGCAACTCTCTACTTTGAATACTTTGTCAAGAGCCTTCATTAAAATTGACCAAGTGATATTCTGTGGAGTATTTCCTCCCTGCTAGTTGCTTCTTTGTTTACAAAAGAGCCCAGGAGATTTAAATCCTTTTCAACTTTTATTCTATCGCCTTCAGGCTTAAAATCTTCATCATTTTCTGAGTTCACGATCTTTATTTGGTTTCTGTTCAGTTCTAATCCCACTTATGACTTTCGACTTTAACTCTCCTTTGCTGCTAGTGATGAGCGTTATATCATCTGCATAGCACAGATTGTTTATATTTTGGCCACCACACATTAATGACATTAGCACATGGCCTGCAATAAAATATATTAAAATAATTCCCCAAAAGTGATGCATTAGATCGGGGCTGAGCACGTGGTAAAATCCAACGTTACCATGCGTTAAGCCCAGATTCTAATGAATTTTAGTAAAAGGGTTTCTAAATGAATCAGTTACTGTAACTATTTGCCACAGCACATCTGAATTCTTGCCTATATGATGAGCCACTTGCTCTGAATCAATATTGTTGTCCAAAATTCATACTAAAAATAATACTGTGCAACAATACATGCAATAAAATCAAAATAATCCAGACAAAAAAACCCAGCCCAAGTTATCAGTTTGGACTATTATTATTAAGATGTGCTATTTTACCTGTCCCCTCCTTTACTAAAGCGTAGCGCGGGTTTTAGCACTGGCAGCGGCGGAAACTGCTCCTACGCTCATAGAATTCCTATGAGCATCGGATCAGTTACCACCACTGCCAGCGCTAAAACCCACGCTACGTGCTGGTAAAGCAGGGGGGTTAGTTACTAATAACTGTGGTTAATAGTGAAATAACCCCTCTTAAATGAAGTCTACATTGATAATTCCATCCCATCCTTAATACATGTTATTTATCTAAAATGAGGCAATTATAGATTTCATATGAACTGTTTAGTTTCAGAAAAGTTAACACCTGTAGAAATGTTATTATATTTTTTTTGCACAACTGTACCAGTCATTGCTGAATGCTCATATTCCGCAAATAGCAAAGTTGAATATAGGTGGACTATTTAACCTCCCCCCCCCTTCCCCTTTTATCAAGCCACACAAGAGGTTTTTACTTCGGGCCAGTGAGCTAAGTGCTCTGATGCTCATAGGAATTCAATGAGCATCGGAGCATTTACCGCACCGGCTCATGCTAAACACCTCTAGCGCAACTTGATAAAAGGAGTCCCAAATTTGTGTGGCCAGCATTTAAAACCAACATTGACTACAGCATTTAAATATTGACCCATGAAAGGCAATACTAAAATTGAGTGCTGACGGTGAGATGTCCCTTTGTGCGTTTAAGTACAGCAAAATGTAGCCTATACGTGTGGTAGTATTCTTTAAGGGCACATGTAAGTGCTATCAGACGCAAAAGCAAAGGAGTCTACATGTGCATGGAGCATGGGAGGGGTATAGGTGAGTCTCTCCTGTATATAAATTATTTACATCCTTGCCATATCCATGGCTGATGTAACTGAGGGCACTTAAATGTAAGTTGGGCTGATACTGGATTCTTTAACATATGCCATTATATTTTGGTGCAGTTGACACGCAGCTCCTGATTGGTAAGGCCCGACTTAGTGCAGGAAGAGGCGGTCGGAGCATACAGCGAGTGATTTCCTGCACTCGCCGGCGCTCCGGCTGCTCTCTCCTGCCGCTCCCACTGCCCTCTCCAGTCTCCCCCATTGAAAAACCGTATTCGTGGTTTTTCACGATTCACGGGGGTTTCTGGAACCCGTGAATATCGGGGGAGTATTGTACATACGTATAATATATCTGGTATGGGCTTCCAGGATGATATTTTTGAATAACATCCATGCCTGATGTTAATTTTTGACCTTTGAAGCTGATCCATTACTTTAATGCACTATTTTAGTACTCGTGTTAAACACCTTGCATAGTTTTGCTAAAAAGGCACTATAGGCGTATAGTTATCAACATAGGCCATCTTTAAGGCATGTTATTTTATGTCTAACTCCTGCTATTTTAGCATAAGTCCAAGTTTGTGCAATGAGACTTAGGGTGGAATTCATCAAGGGGTGTTAGGTCTTAACATATGTTAAGAGAGAGTGTGCATTAAACACCAAAACCCATTCTATATCTATGAACTTTTAGTATTTAGCATGTGCTAATTCTTTTAGTGCATGTTAAGGTGCGTTAAGGCCATAACACCCCTTGATAAATCCCTTCTTAGTTACTAATAGCCCAGTAAAATTTTAATGGTAGCGGATGTTGATAACTTCCCTCCATAGTTTTGAAAATTGCTTCCCCCCTCAAGATAGTTTACTTGTTTGACCCTCTAACTCAGTGGTCTCAAACTCAAACCCTTTGTAGGGCCACATTTTGGATTTGTAGGTACTTGGAGGGCCTCAGAAAAAATAGTTAATATCTTTTGCATGAGGTAAAACTTTTTATAGTTTATAAATCTTTCCTTTTGGCTAAGTCTTAATAATAATATTGTAATTTATAGCTAAAGAGACATATGATCAAGAAACTGTTTTATTTTACTTTTGTAATTATGATAAACATACCGAAGGCCTCAAAATAGTACCTGGCGGGTCGCATGTGGCCCCCGGGCTGCGGGTTTGAGACCACTGCTCTAACTCATGAACGTGCAGCTTCTATGTCCAAAATGCCTTATTCTAAAATATTGTATACATATGTTGCTGACTGTTATAGTTGGTGGAATGGAGGAATGTTTCTTCTTCTGATTAGAAGGACTACAAGAAATGATAAACCTTTCCTTGGGGAGCAAAGAATGCTCGTATTCAAGCAATCATAATTTCTGTTTGGATGACACATCAAACATACTGTGTCTCATGGTGGAAACAATCTACCATAAGATTACATAGTTTCAACAAGGTCTTCTGCCATAAAATGAACCTGATAAAATATTTGCTTTTTAAATATTTATTGGTTTATTAGCTTTGGAATTATGGGAGGGGGGAAAGAAATGTTCAGGTTTTTGAGAGTGTACCACTGTGTACTCTATATATTCTGTAAAGTTATATTTTTTCAATCTTGTACTTTGTGATGGGTTTCAATAAAAACTTTCAAAACAAGTATTTATTTGAAAGCTTGGTCATATATCTTTCTGTTACTATCCTGCACTAACGTTTCTTTTTCAAGACGCATTCAATTGCGCTTGAATTTCTCTTCTTAAACCCACCAACTGCTTTTAAGAAGCGATCCTACCCCTAATGTTTTATCCTCTCTCTGTCCATTTCCTTTCTACCCCCTTTTTTTTTTTTTTCTCCCCCTTTCTTATATCTAATAATGTAACTTTTACCCACTCCCCCCTTTCAACCATCACTTTCAAGTCCGTCTTGTCGATGTATTTAATGTCCACCTCCCCTTCTTTCCATAGACATTTCCTTTAACTATTATTTTTTTTTAATCTCTATTTTAATATTTTATTGTAAACTGGCTAGATACTCGTTGATGGTCGGTATATTAAAAATCAATAAACTTGAAACTTGAAACCCCCTGTTTTACTAAGGTGCACTATTCATTTTAGCGCACGCTAAATATACGTGCTAACATGCAGACGTTAGTATTTAGTGCATGGTTAGCACGTGCTAAAACGCTTAGCGCACCTTTGTAAAAGGAGCCCTAAGGGTAAAAAACGTCTGGGCTCCAACATAAAAATTTAAATCACGTTACAACAAACAAATAATGAAAAAAGTAGAACTACAATTGTTATGGGAAAGTAAGGAGGAAAATACATTAGGTTAGAACTTCCTGTGTCTTGCAGAAAATGCTCAAAAGCCAAAGCCACTATTTGTTATAATAAAAGAGAGAGAGAGACGCGTACACACACACATTCACAACGAACTCAATTCTATAAGGCCTCCTTTTCTATGCCATGGTAGAGGTTTCTATTGTGTCCTGGGGTGCTAAATGTTCTGGCACTGCTCTGATGCTGATAGGGGTATAGCTGAGGCTCCCTTGTATGTAAGTTTTAATTAATGATAATTAGCACCAATAATTTATTATTATCATAGGAATTCTATGGCCCTCTTTTACAAAGGCGCACTAAGGGGCTCATAATTGAAAGAGAAAAATGTCCAAAAACCGGCCTAAGTCGGCACTTGGATGAACATTGTCAAAATACATCCAAGTGCCGATAATGAAAATGGGTTTTGGACGTATTTATAAACAATCTAGGCCTTCATAGTGCCGCTGAATGACCAAAGCTAATCGGGGCGTTTCAGGAGGAGTGTCGAGGGCGGGAGTTGGGTGGGGCATGGGCTGGCTTAGACTTAGTCGTACAGCATATATAACCGAAAGTTATATAACCCAGCATAGACGAAACTTGGACGTTGTGACTTAGACCATTTAAAACATGGTCTAAGTCACAAAAATCCACCTAAAGTCACCAGATAAGCATTGCAAACACATAATACAGACCCCCACACACTACCTAAGTGATCACTGACCCCCCCAACCCCAAAAAAATCATAATAACACCTTTAAAATTCAGCCTCCAGACCATCATCACCTGGCAGCCTGGCATAGGAAAGCCTACTCGTCCAGCACAGAGGCAGCTTAAGCCATTTTGGGGGTGAGTTAGGGACTCATGGAGAAGGGTTAGGGACACAAGGAGAGGAGGACCCATCCCCTTAAGCCCTTGTAATCACTGCATCAATACTGAAACATGTGCACTCCCTTATACACCCCCAAAACCCTTTTGTACTGCCATATAAGTGGCTCCTGCAGCCATAAGGGCTATTGGGATGGTAGATAAGTGGGTCTAGGGGATTCTGGAGGTGTCTTTGGGGGGGCTCACCATGACCTATAAGGGAGCTGTAGTGAGATGATGACATGGCACCCTTTTTTTGAAGTTCACAGCAGTGCCCTGTAAAGTACCCCACTATTTAGGTGCCATGTTTGGGTCTTCAGTCCATCACTTTGCAGACCTCTCCCATGTCCAACAGGGCTTGTTCTAGGCATTTTTGACTTGGACGAAAAGTTGGATGAAAATGTGGTATAAAGATTGACGATTTAGCGACTTTGACGATCAGATCAGCAGGACATATAGTTAGACGACTTTAGAAACAAAAAAAATTTTGGACGTATTTTTCAAAAATGTGTCCTAGGCTGTTTTTTTACTTTGCACGACTTGCGACTTAGAAGAAAATGGACTTAGACGTTCCTTTCGATTATGCCCCTCCACACATTTTAGCGCAGTTTAGTGTGCGTTAAATCAAAGCTTGTACTGCCGCGGCCATAGGATAACATACATGCGTTAGCATTTAGCGCATGTTTAGCACACGGTAATAGTAATAGTTAGCGCTAGCTTAAAACCTTAGCGCACCTTTGTAAAAGAGGGGGTATGAGTGACGGAGCATTTAGTGCTCTGGGTCACAGTAGAAACCTTTAACATGGCTTAGTAAAAGAAGGCCTAAATGATGCTGAAAAATTGGTAACGACAAAAAAGTGTGCTAAGCGCTATTCTATACACGGTACACAAAGTTAGATGCAGTTTATAGGATCTGCACCTAACTTTAGGTGTGAGGATTTACATCAGTTAAATCCTGCTATAAATCCTCATGCCTACCCCCACCCCCCACACACACACATACATACTTTTTACAAAACTGTGCAAATAGTTTTTAGTGCCGGCCAGCAAGCTGTATGCTCTGCGCTGCTTCGAGGCTCATAGAGTTCGTTGGAGCACCACTGAGAATTCAGCACAATGGCTGGCACTAAAAATCACTTGTGTGGTTTGTAAAAGGGGGTAAATTAGGTATGGAGCTCCCATATTTTATAATAGCGTACATAAAATGTAGGCACGCCCTTAATCTGCCCATGTTGCTCCAATGGCAAAGCCTCTTTTTGGAATCGCTTGTAAAATTTGTGCCCAGATCCCGATGCCTATAAATGTGTGTGTAAATTTTAGCACCAATAATATATTACAATAATTTATTATTGGTGCTACTTAGCGTGTTAGTCAATTAAATTACACATGGAAATTGGATATGTGTCCAAATTTTTGCATGCAGGTTTTTTTTAGCACCTTTTATAGAATTAGCTTGCATGTGCATTAGTGCATTAGTTGCATTTACTTTTACACAACTCAAATGTATGTGTATCCAAGGGCAGACTCTGGGCTCATTTGTGATTTAAGTGTGTTGTTTATAAGTACATGCCACAAAGTGTTGGGAACTATAATATAAATTTGCGCTTCAATTATATTTCTTGCCTGAGCGGACTCAACTTGCTGGTAACTACTTCTTACTGTTGCCCCAAATGTCAATTCCCAGCAGCTTCTGTGGAACATACTGTATAAATGATCTTATATATACAGTTTCTATTTTTCATCTATTAATTAGCAAACTTTTTAATTTATTTTTTGAAATTCAATATATTTTATTAACAATTTCAAATATAAACAAGTCATGGCTCAAACAGTTCACAGAAATGATTGGCAAAACAGATTTCCAATAATCAGTATATAAATAATGTTGACACTAAGGCCTTCTATTACTAAGGTGCGCTAACCAATTAGTGTGCTAAATGCTAACGTGTGCATGTTAGTCTATGGACGTGTTAGATTTTAGTAAGATTAAGCATACCTAAACATAAGAAAACTAACAGCATGGATGTACATTCAAAAAAAAAAAATATATATATTCATTTTAAATGAACCTAAAAACATAAGAATAGCCTTACTAGGTTAGACCAATGGTCCATCAAGCCCAGTAGCCCATTCTTACGGTGGCCAATCCAGGTCACTAGTACCTGGCCAAAACCCAAGGTGTAGCAATATTCCATGCAACCAATACAGTGCAAGCAGTGGCTTCTTCCGTGTCTTTCTCAATAACGGACTATGGACTTTTCTTCCAGGAACTTGTCCAAACCTTTCTTAAAATCAGCTACGCTATCCGCTCTTAGCACATCCTCTGCCACACGTTCTAAAGCTTAAGTATTCTCTGAGTGAAAAAAAAAAATTGCCTCCTATTGATTTTAAGAGCATTTCCCTGTGTCGCTATATTTTGTGAGGGGATTCCAAACTTTTTAAAAATTAGTCAAACATCCCTTTTCTTTCCGCAAACACTCTCTCGTACTTAGCAGTTAGACTTACTAAATTCCACAATTCCATGTATTCAACTCTTGAAAAGTCTTTCCGGTGAGCATGAATTATTTTAATTGCTAAGTTAAGCAAAATTCGTACAAGTTTGGCCTGTTCATCTGTGATTGAAGTATTCATGCAAAATCAACCCAACACAATGATATTTATGGTCAACGGCTCTTTAACCTTAATCAATGAACATAAGAACATAAGAAATGGCTTCGCCGGATCAGACTCTAGGTCCATCCAGTCCGGCGACCCGCACCCGCGGAGGCCAAGCTAGGTGTTCTCTGCTGAGAAACCTTGTTTACTCGTATCCCCCAATGTGATTTGCAAGAAGGTGTGCATCCAACTTGCTCTTGAATCCCAGAATGTTGGTCTCCATCACGACCTCCTCAGGGAGAGCGTTCCAAGCGTCCACCACTCGTTGTGCGAAACAGAACTTCCTTATATTTGTCCTGGGCCTTGTGCCCCTCAGTTTCAGCCCATGACCTCTTGTCCGGGTCACATTTGACAATGTGAATAACGATGTTTCTTGCTCTATTTTGTCAAATCCTTTTAGTATTTTAAAAGTCTCTATCATGTCTCCTCGCAGTCTTCTCTTCTCGAGGGTGAACAATCCCAGTTTTCCAAGGCGTTCTTTGTAGCTCAAATTCTCGATACCTTTAACTAGCTTTGTGGCTTGCCTTTGCACCCTCTCCAGTAGGGTTATATCCTTCTTTAGGTAGGGAGACCACTGTTGGACACAGTACTCTAAGTGTGGTCTGACCCATTGCTCTGTAAAGCGGCATGATGAAGTCCGCTGATCTACTTGTGATTCCCTTCTTTATCATACCCAACATCCTGTTTGCCTTCTTTGCTGCCGCTGAGCATTGAGCCGACGGCTTCAGGGTGCTGTCTATCAGCACCCCCAGGTCCCTTTCTTGTTCGGTCTTGCCCAGTGTCACACCTAACATTTTATATTCATGTTTTATATAGTATCCCAAACTTTTTTGCCAATAGAGTTGTAATAAATCACGGTGGAAAAGTGAATGTACCAAAGTTTCTGTCTCCTTATTACAAGACCAACACTTATTTGATTCATTGGATCTTATTTTGCTCAATTTGTAGGGTGTCCATACTGCTTTATGTAAAATGAAATATATAGATTGAGTACTAGCTGAAGATTTCAAAGCTTTATGTAGAGCCAACCATACTTTTTAATTTCAGATGAATATAAACAATGAAAATATCCAAGTAAAAATGGCTCATTTAAAACAAGTCTCAGCTTCATTTGGCTTTGAGGATTTTTTTTCTACGTTCTCAGCCCATAAAGAGATAATTTTTCTAGACAAATGATTGCCTTCGTTGGAGTAAACCCTGCGCTCAGGTAGAAAGTAGTACTAGAATTTGGATATCCTGTGAACATTATTGCCCTATGCATGCAGATTTCCACATATATATTTTTCTACTATATTTTTGTAGACTCTGCAAACCAGGTGACATACACTTCCCTTCACAAAATGAATTGTTATTAATATTTGACATATGCAGTGCTGAGCCATGCGAACTGAAATGGTACTGATCATCGGATAATTTACAGTAATTTAACACTACTTATCAGTATGGGACTACTATCCCTTATTCAAACAACTCTGTAATGACAAATTGATGCAAATCAGCAAGATATGCACATGGGGTAGGAGGAGAGCAGCAGCTCAAGTGCCTCTGGCAATATCCTCCTTCTCTGTTGCATGGACTCTGAGTGCTGTGCTTTCAGCCACATGGTTTAAAGCACAATGTTTTGGTTCGGAGACTGCAGAGGAAATGCTGTGCTGCACTTATCATCCTTCTAGTACGAAGTCGGAAAGAGATGGTAAGTACGTGGAATGATGAGAGGATATCAAGGTGTCGGGTGAGGAGAGAAGACTTTATGAAGAGACCGTAGAAAGGGGAGAGGGGGGAGAGAGAGAGGCTAGATAAGAGAGATGCTTGGCCATTGCTGCCACTTAAGCTTTCAGCTGGACCCAGCTCTTGGTATTCCACAGAAATAAGCTAATTCTGTGGGAAGAGACAGTGTTTGTGACTCTTCCCTAAGCTGCAGACTGAGGGGAAGCCAGGTCGTTTCAGTTTATTACCTATTCCTTTCCAACTACGGTACAGTCTCAATTATCTGACATAAATGGGACCTGCCCATTGTTGAATAATTGAAAAGTCGGATAGCATGGAGCACATTGAAATGGCATAGAAAATGTGTACTGTATTTCCAGTGCTGCAGTGAAAGCAGGGTCTCGGTAGCAAGCAAAGCCAATCATTTCTAAGTGCTGCAGTGAAAGCAGGGACTCGGTAGCAAAGCAAGACAGAGGTAGGTGCTGCCCTTCCACTGAATAGGATGCCAGAAAAGTGAAAAGAAAAAAAAAAAAAGCTGTAATGTCTTCATCAGGGAGTCTGCCAGATATGTCGAATAGTCAGATTAATGAAGGTTAGATATAATCGAGACGGTACTGTACTTCTTAACATTCTATTTGCTGCAATATGATGAGGAGACTGAAGATTACAATATATCGTTTACAATGACTCCCTTACTAGGACATTTTTAGGAAACAGGATTCTAAGCATTTAGAAAACAGCCAAATTGATTTTTAAGAACTTTATTTCTTTCACTAATAAATTCTGACAGTCAATGTGTGACAGTACACAATTTGCTGAGATTTTCGCCAGGCCACTGATATGCATTCCAGAATTAGCTGTGAATAACCAACCTGAGAGTTTAAACTCTTTGTGGAAGCATTGAAAGACCAAGCTTCTATATACAATAGATATAGAGGTTCCCAATTTGAACTAGGTAAGAGCAACTCCTACCTATATAAGTCCCGTTTGCCAGGGCCAGACTGTCTTTACTGACCACCCCAGCACTATCTGGATAATGCCGGGAAGTCAGGGGGTATAAGCTGAAGTTATCCAGGTAGTGTCAAAACTCAGTAGATAGTGGATTAGTGCAGTGGTCTGTGAACCAGGAATATCAGGTTCAATTTACCATTGCAGCTCCTGGCGACCCTGGGCAAGGTGGTCTTAACCCTCCATTACCCCAAGTGAAAAATAATTACTTGTATGTAATATGTTATTTGTTTTGATTGTCACCACAGAAAGGTAACATATCAAATCCAATCCCCTATCCTTACCTGGATTATTAGCTGCACAAGTTAGCAAAATAGCTGTCCTTTCTTGTCTGGATAATTATCTAAGTACTAGTATTGAATGCAAAAACAACCAGATAACTTCCTGTGACTGCTTTATATGTGAATCTTTAGTGGCTGTGCTATACGTGGATACAGGCACTGAATTTCCAGGTATAAGTTTAATTGCAGACCTTTCTGACTAGGTGGTCCCTAAGGACTGAGTCGAAAGCCACCCTTATATAAGGGGGTGAACATGTGAGCAGAGTGTGGGAGGGGCATGAACATAGAGTGGAGGAAGAGCCTAATGGTTTTTGCGGTGGTCTAAGATCCTGGGGAGCTGGGTTTGATTCCCACTGCAGTTCGTTATGACTCTAGGCAGGTCACTAAGGCCTGGATTCTCTAAATGGCGCTGGTTTTTTAGGTGCCGGTAGGCATCCAAGCTCAGTAAAACTACCGTTTAAATGACATTTTAAACTGATTTGCAAGGTGCCTACAAAATCAGCACCGGAATTGCACCTCCATAAGCAATGGCGAAGTAAGGGTGAATGGCGTTCGGGGAGGTGGTGCCCCTCCCCTGCCCTCGTCCCCACCCCCACTGTGTGCACGTCCTCTTCCCTTTCCCCGTACCTTTTTTAACTTCTCCGGTATGAGCAGCATGTCCATGTCGATGTTGGCTCGCCCTTTGAAATCACTTCCTAGGCGTGGGTCCCGGAAGTGACATCATTGAGAGTGCTGATGCGGGCAACAACTTTGCGCCGGGGAAGTAAAAAAGGTATGGGGGAAGGCAAGGGGCATGCGTGTGGCAAGGAGAAGAGTGGTGGGGCAGAGAGGAGGAAGGATGCCATACCCTTAGGAAGACTGCAACCGTGGCGGACCGCCCTCTCTGCACCCCCTACTATGCAGGAGGAAATCTGCACATGTGCGGATTTCCTCCTGCTCGATGAGAGTAGGCAGTGTGGGGCAGGGCTGGGTGGGATTGTGGGCGGGACTGGGGCATAACGGGGTAGGGATGGGTGGAACTAGGCAGGCCTGGGGGGGCGGGCCTACGGGTCCAGATTTTACTATAGTAAAATCTGGCAACCCTAGACATGGCTAACATTGAAAGTGGTGTTAGGTGCCATAAAGCATGATTCACCTGAAAGGTAGGTGCTGGAAATGTAGGCCTGGAAAACCCTGGTCTACCTTTCCAGTGTCTGCCTTTGCTGGAAGCACAATTCTCTAACCGACGCCATCACATGATTGACACACAATCAGTGGCCACTTTTTAGGTGGCCACTGGCAACACCACTGGTTAGAGAATCGGGGCCTTAACTCTCCATTGACCCAGGTACCAAAAGCACCTTAGAGTTTTGAGCCCACTAGGGACAGAAAGAGTACCTGCATATAAAGTGTACAGCACTGTGTATAGCTAATGATGCCATAGGCGTTGGAATGGGGGAGACCACAGGGGCCCTGACCACCCCAAAAATTGGTGGTCGACGATTGGTGCCACCCTCTCACCTGTTTCTTGGTGTTGTACTTTATATCTTCGGGGCAGCCACCGTGCAATATCAACGAGCAGGCCTGCCCCGGAAGTAGAATGAAGGGTTCCGGGGCAGGCCTGCTCATTGACGCTGCGCGATGGCTGCCTAAAGATTTAAAGTACAACGCTGGGAGGAGGGAGGAGGTTTAGTCAAGAGCTGGTGACAGGCCATGCTGCAGGATTCCGCTGGAGCTAGGGCGGAGCTCCTAAGCACCCCCACCCCTCCTCCAAACCAAACAGCATTCCGTTGCCTATGAGTGGTGCTAAAGAAATGCTAAGTAGTAGTAGCGTGTCTCTAACATGCACATTTTTCATGGTACATTTCAACATGTCTCTTTACACTTGTCATTCACCTGATCTCAATGGTTGTGACTAAATTTAGGCATGCTAATTTGCATTCATACTAGTATTGTGTAACAACATTTGCGTGAACAGCTGTTATTCTAGAATTAGCACTCAGTGAGTGGCATTGGTGCCCCTCACTGGAGGCACTAAGGGCTCCTTTTACTAAGGTGCACTAGCGTTTCTAGTGCACGCAGCAGATTATCACACGCTAACCCCACGCTACATGGCTAGAACTAACGCCATCTCAATGCTGGCATTAGCATCTAATGCGCGCAGGACATGGCGATACTTGAGATGGTTCAGAGAAGAGCAACGAAATTGATAAAAGGTACGCAGACAGGTTAAAAAGGCTGGGGCTCTTCTCCCTGGAAAAGCGGAGACTCAGAGGAGACATGATAGAGACCTTCAAGATCATGAAGGGCATAGAGAAGGTAGAAAGGGACAGATTCTTCAGCCTATTGGGAACCACAAAAACAAGGGGCCACTCAGAGAAATTGAAAGGGGAAAGGTTTAGAACCAATGCTAGGAAATTCTTTTTCACTCAGAAGGTGGTGGACACCTGGAATGCGCTTCCGGAGGTTGTGATAGGACAGAGTACACTACTGGGTTTCAAAGAAGGATTGGATAAATTCCTGAAGGATACGGGGATTGAAGGATATAGATAGAGGTAGAGATAGGTTATGATAAGGTAGAGACAGAAGAACAAGGGGGATTAAATGATTTAGACAAGGATCACCTTACAGGTCATGAACCTGATGGGCTGCCGTGGGAGTGGACTGCTGGGCATGATGGACCTCTGGTCTGACCCAGCTGAGGCAACTTCTTATGTTCTTATGTTAATGCCCTAATGCAGCTTAGTAAAAGGAGCCCTAAGTCATGGAATTACCACTTAACCTCCTTAAGTCCCTTAGTGGCATCTTTTTTATGCACCTCAACTCATAGTTCAGACCTCAAATTTAAATCTTAGCCTTGAAGAGGCAGATAAGCAACTTTTGGTTTTCTTTGGTAGGCGAAGTAATGCTTCGGCTTTGGAGGTGGTAAGATCTAATCCCCAACAGTGTACAAGTACTCATTAATTTTAGATAAAATGACCCCCAAAATCTGGAATACTTGGCTCTTGACATGAAAGGCATGTGAAAATCAGAAGCAACTTTATTCGCCCTAGATGTAAACAGATTTCCAATGAGCACACGACAAATTCAAAAGTCTAGTTTGAGTATATTTTCTGTAAAGTTACCCAACATCTTTGTTCATTGAGCAACTAAAAATGCACGCTGATTACTCTGTTCATTGAGAAACATCTTTCTCTATCAGTTGGGGACAGAAGAAGCCCGAGCTCCCTTTGGGTACTCAGTTTAGGCCAAATGAATGATATAATACATGCCTACTGCATCAAAGTTCATTGCTTTTTAAGCTGTCACTGGCTGCTGATTCTGCTTGTTTTAGGATTAGCAATGACTGTGTACACCGTTTAGAAAAATTACTATCTCAATTGGCTACAGAGCATTTTTATTGTCTCCTTTGACTTGTGACTAGTGCTGCTAATGAGAACATTTTTATTTCATTATTTTGACGCTGTAATCTATTGTAGCACATAATGGAGCCTAGTGCAGTACTTTATTTTATAATTGTTACTGGAATGCTGGGTAAACAAATAAAACCCTTTCACCTTTATTTAATTATTAATACTGTATCGTGAACTCTGCATTTGCTCTATCAATTTCCTACCGTAAATATTTTATTTCATTACATGATGTAGTAGCACTTAAAGCATCTGTCCATGTCACTAATGCTTTTTAAGATCTTGATCAGTGGATAGCAATTGCCCCATTTGTCAAGTTCTAAGGACTTTATTCTGAATTCTTTCACCCTCCCACCCCTCTCCCGAATCACCAGTTTAATATAATTCAGTATTCTCTAAAGTGATTACATACTACTGAAAGACACCAGACTGATAGTACTGCAATCTGAAGACCTCTTTCTTGCCTCAGAATGGTCACATCTGGTAATTAGCATTCCTAATGTTGCCAAAATAACTTTTTTTTCTATGTCCATACCCTTTTGAAGAATCCTCATTTCTAGGAATGAAACTTCCACGTCAGTATGTTGCCTCAAAGACTGAAGCTGGAAAACAGAGTGTTCATTTGTGCTGTTTGCAATGGTGACTTTAATTAATTAATTTCATTTTCTACACCATTCTACCAAGGGAGCTCAGAATAGGTTACAAAAATGTATTCAGGTACTCAAAAATTTTTCCCTGTCTTGGTGGGCTCACAATCTATCTAACGTACCTGGGGCAATGGGGGGGGGAGGGGATCAAGTGACTTGCCCAGGATCACAAGGAACAGTGTGGTTTTGAACCCACATTCTCAGGGTGCTGAGGATGTAGCTTTAACCACTGCACCACACTCTCTAGCAGTGATGTATCTATTACTGATAGGCTGTTTGCAGCAACATGGGAAATGTCAAATGACATAGTCTATGACGAAGAGAAACAGGCAAAGAACAGAAACAACAACTGAAACAACAACTGAAAACAGAAACAACAAAAAAGCGGAAACAGCCAATGAGATAATGTCACTGGTGCCACATTCTTGTTTTAAATTTGATTGTTGACCTGAAATGGCTGTCCTGCCTGTAAATATACACGTGTAATTTTTAATCAAATTCAATTAGCAATAATAATTGCTTAAGAAGCCAATTATCAGCGCCAATATTCAGTTAAGTTGCATGAGCTCAAATCTGTGCTTGCAACTCAAAGTGTCATATATAGAATTAGGGGGACTGTGTTCACAAACCTTAGTCTCTCATATTAAATTCATTAATTCACAGTCTGCTTTTTTAGCAAGAGGTCACAGCTGCCATTTTCAGGAAACAGCCACTAGGGGCAGGAACGAAGGGGTTGCTCTTGCTCTTAGAGCCTCACTTGACCACCAGGAAGGCCAGGTATGCCTGGGGAGACCTATTCTTACTGGGAGGTAGGGGGATGGGAGAGGGGTTCTGATCTGTTGGGGATGTTGTGCGGGGAGGGGGGGGGGGCGGGACGCTGCAGTCTGTCAGGGGGTTGGACGAGGGTCTTGGACCTTGTTGGGAGGAAGGGGGAAGTGGAAGGAAATTTTAAATTTTTTTTTAATGCATTTCCCGGACAATTTAGCCTGGGCCCACATTCCTGTCATATATAGGCTCCAGCTGAATATCACCTGGGACCCGAATAAGCACTGGAAGCTAGTCTCGCCAGAATTAACCCCTAATTTTCAGTGCTGGTGCCCAGATATGGCTAAGCATTGAATATCTGGGACTAATCTAGCTGGCTAAGTATTGACCAGAGTGTGTTTGAAATCTAGAACACTGAGTTTGGTGTAAGTGGATGGTACTCTAGCTTGTATATGAAACCACATTGTGATGATCACTGTCACCCAAGTGAACACACACTCAGACATTAGACCTAATTTCTCCATTTGTGACTACAGGTCCAAGATCCTTTATCCAAAAGGCTCTGAAAAATGAACTTTGACACAAACCAGAAGTAGTCAATTTAACCGACGTGACATATGCTGAAACCAACGCAGGGGCATGTGTTTCTCCTGTTCTCTGCACAGTTCAGTTCAGAGAGCTGGAAAATGGCAAAGAAATAAAAAAAGACAGGTGGCAAGTTTATGGTCTTATGATCTTTCTTTTCTGACTGAACAATACTATTCCGAAAACTGAAAAATTCCAAAAAGCAAAATATGCCCGGTCCCAAGGAGTTCAGTTAAAGGATCTTGTACCTGTGCTAGATCCTATGTGGAGGATCTCTTGGAAGTTTACACCACCATTTCTCTGAGCAAATCCCCTTGTAAGGCATCTACCATCTTTCCCCAAATTTGCAAATTGAATATTTATTTCTTTATTTTAAAAATGTATACTCTGCCTAAAAACATAGGCGGTTCACAAAGCCCCATACATAATAAAAACAGACATATAAAAACAAACCATCAAACCTCTCAAACCAGCAGTCTGAAAACCTGTCATTGCACTGCCATCAAAATCCTGACCCGGGTCTTATAACGTGCTAAACAGGCAAAACAAATGCCCTTGCAAATCAATCCGTTCCTGGTGGATTCAAAGTTGCACAGTATCATCATCTTTTCCAGTGGCGTAGAGAGGGTGAGAAGCACCCGTCCCCTGCCGTCTTCTCTGCCC
Source organism: Geotrypetes seraphini (assembly GCF_902459505.1). NCBI lineage: Eukaryota > Metazoa > Chordata > Amphibia > Gymnophiona > Dermophiidae > Geotrypetes > Geotrypetes seraphini. The sequence continues at coordinate 17,167,950 of NC_047095.1, forward strand.
ACCTCCACACGCTCCTGCCCTGTCCCCTCCCGCTGTGCTCGTGCCGCTTCCCTTCCCCAATATCTCTGTAACGTTCCTGGCATGAGCAGCAACCCTACGGTCATGCCACGTACGCTCTTCCTCTGACATCACTTCTTAGGCACGGGTCCAGGAAGTGACATCAGATGAAGAGCTGATGCTGGCGCCACAGCAGGTTGGGGACTGCTACTCGCAACAGGAACGTTGCAGAGGTATGGGGGAAGGGAAGCGGCACGCATGGTAGTGGGGGGGGGGCGGAGAAGGAGCGGGGGCAGCAGAGAAGAGGATGGGTGCCTGCGCCCTCACCAAGACGTCACCCAGGCTAGACCACCTCCCCCCACCCCCCTTATTACGCCACTGACCTCTCCCTTCATTGAAACCATGCCAGTCTTGTCCTCCCTGTAGTTTAGTGGTCTCCAACTGAAACCCTTTGCAGGGCCACATTTTAGATTTGTAGGTACTTGGAGGGCCTCAGAAAAAATAGTTAATATCTTATTAAAGAAATGACAATTTTGCATGAGGTAAAACTCTTTATGGTTTACAAATCTTTCATTTTGGCTAAGTCTTAATAATAATATTGTCATTTATAGCTAGAGAGACATATGATCAAGAAACATTTTTTATTTTTACTTTTGTGATTATGATATACATACCGAGGGCCTCAAAATAGTACCTGGCGGGCCACATTTGGCCCCCGGGCCGCAAGTTTGAGACCACTGCTGTAGTTCCAGGTCTGTCATTATTAAGAGCTTGATGCAATAAGTGGCACGGGCCTCACTGGCAGACTTTACCGACACATTCTGTAGTTATTTATCTTGTTAAGTACACCACAAAACCCCCTTTTTTTCTCAGCAGCAGCCTTTTGAAAAAATGTCGTACAGTGCATAAATAAAATATAGCAAATGTTTTATTCTATTCTGCCTTAGCACAACAGCACTTAGATTTCATTTGCCCTATCTTTTTCCAGTATATTAAAATGGAAGAATCTTTATTGCAAAGAAAATCTCTATTTGAAATCAATATGTTTAAAATATTAAGTACCATTCATATTTAAAAATCAAGGGTCGATGTTCAAAAGCACTTATGTGGTCAGCATAGGGTGCTGACTGTATCAGTGCTTTCAGTTAAATTTCCTAGCATCCCCAATGTATAAAGTGTGGCCTTATAAGTCAATACGAGGACAGTTCTATTTGTGGACACTTCCTTGTAAGTGTCCCAATGCCTGTGGTGACAGCCTATCCTACACAAACATCTGGGCGCCTGCATGCCATTATAGAATGCTGGTGAAACACATTATTGATGCACCTCGCATTTGCACAGCAGCAGTTGCACTAGCTTTAGACCCAGTATAAGTGTAATCACGTAAATGTAGCAAGGAATATGTGTAATTTACAATATTCTTTAAGTCACGTGCATAAGTAGGAAACATGCCTATGTGCCATTCATGCTCCACCCATGCATATAGCCCCTTGAATTTGCACACTATTAGGGGCATTTTCAAAACACTAAAACATCCAAAAAAAGGCATATATTGGCACTTGGACGTTTTTCTCACCAAAAATGTCCAAGTGCCGATTTTCAAGATAATTTTTCTGGATATCTTGTGAGGCGTACTAGCTGCTGTACATCCCAAAATAAAGGGGGTATGTTGAAGGTGTATTCTGGTCGTCTTTTGGGCAGGCTTTGACTTGGACGTTTTGCAGTAATAATTTAACTTTTCCCAAGACGTCCTGGATGGAACTTAGATGTGAGCTAGACCTGTTTTAAATGCATCTAAGTGTAAGTACCAAAAAGGTACCCCATCTGACAAGATGACCACTGGAGGGATTATATTATGACCATCCACAAAGTGTGTATGGGAGTGCCTGTAACATTTTATTTTCTGATTATTTCTTAAAGAGCTACACTGTGCTATCTAGCACTACATGTAACATTCTACTATGTGATATGGTTCTGTCCTCTGAAGTAATGAAGGGCAGTTGATGGGAACACCTCAGCATTTACTGTACAGGCTTTGTATACTATGCATTAATTTTGCTTGTCTTGGACTTTAGCAAAGTTTTTGACACGGCACTGCCTAGGCAATTGATAAATAAACTGAGGGCCTAATCTATAAACGACATCCTACCGGCACCTTACATAATTGTCAAAGCCATTAAAAAAAAAAAAATTAAAAATGTAGGTTGTAATAGTCCAGACCTTGCAGTCAGCCCTGACACCCTGGAAAAGAGAGAAACAGTGCTTCTAGGCAGGAAGGAAAAACAATCATACAATAAAAAGCAGTTCAGTGCACTCAGAACTGTCTATTCTCAGCCTAAGCTTAGGCAGAGCCCTTCTATGAGAGAGCAGGAAATTCTCATAGGTGGGGAGCCAGAGGGAGCTGAGGCCCTCTCAGCTAGGTTAGGGTGTGGCCCTGCTAACTTAAGCCTAACTTACAGAAGCTAAGCAGAGGAGTGCAGGAGCAGTGGCTGCAGAAAGCTCTCCAAGCCAAGCGGCGGTCAGAAGAAGAAGACCGTATGGAATGGTAGGGTCCTGAGGAGCCGCAGATCCCAGAGCCATGTGCAGAGAGTGAAAGAATGGAGGTTACTGAACCAGAGCCAAAACCTGCACTTTCAGAGGCAATGGAAGTGAACATATCGGTGGTTGGCAAGTAACCATTTGCGTTTTTTTCTCTTTTGGATTTGAGAAGGACTGAGGCCTGGGATTTTTTTGAATACTAAAATAAAAAACTTTACAGTTTAAAGGCCTGTGCTGTTGGCAAGCTGTTTGCAAAGGACTGCTGGGCCAGTTTCTTTTTTTTTTTCCAAATCCTGAATTGTGCCATCAAAGAAAAAGTAATTTTAAAGCAGACACAGCTATTTCTGCCCAGCAATCAGCTCTATGGAGCAATAACCTGCCTGTGCTGGTGTAAGGCAGGCAAAAAAACCTTTATAAGCAAGGGCCTGGTGAAGGGGACTTTGTAAGGACTAGTGAAGTCCGGGTACCTTGCTGGGTTGTGGCCTGTAGCCAGCCCAAAAGCACTGTTATAGTGTTATAACGTTTGATATTTTTTCCTTTGAGAATTATTTTTTTTTTGCTGATAATTTTGGGCCTGCTTGGGAGTAAGGCAGCCCAGAAGAAGTTGGACTCTTGGAGGATTTACTAAAGCTTGGCTGCAGTGTTAAAAGCCAGCAAAGTTTACTTTTTCTCTTCTTTTGGGCTTGATAATGAAGCCGGTTTAAACTACATGAACTTACCTGAGAGTTTGAGCTTTTCACCTGCTGTAAAAGGTGATATTATAAACCTGAATTTTTCTTTTGAAAGTTAGAACTGTTTGGGGAGCTTTCTTTGTGCTTCAAAAAAAACTTTTCTTTTGAAGCCTTTTGGCATTCTCACCCTGAAGGGCCATTCTCCATCTCCATTTTGAGTGGCGCGCTTGTCTCGGCGTAGTCACCCGCCAAGGTACTATGGCTACCCTAGCGAGGGCTGGGTGGGTGACAAGGTGCATACAAAAATGGCACTTTTATCACATCTACGGAGGTGCCTTAGAATGCCTCAGGTCGAAGTAGGCGGGGCTATTTCTGGAAATGACCTTAGGCATTCTTAGATGCCTTCATAGATGTGATTCAAGTCAAACATAGGCACTGGGAATGTAGGCCCTCAAAACCCTGGCCTACATTTCCAGTGCCTATATTTGAGGTAGCCACAATTCTATAAAAAGCACTATTGCGTGATTGACAAGCAATCAGTAGCCTTTTTATAGGTAGCCACTGATATTGGTGCCGTTTGTAAAATCCATCCCTGAGTGCCTTTGGTATGGGCCCTAAAGTGATGAACCAGATTAAATAATGGTTATGTAGGAGATGAAGGGTAGTGGTAAATGGAGTTTGCTTGGAGGAAAAGGATGTTGTTAGTGGATCTGTCCTTGGGCCAGCTCTTTTTAACATCTTTCTGAGTGATAATGCGGAAGAACTGACTGGGAAAGTTTGACTTTTTGGTGGGTAATAAGGTAGACATTCCAAAGCTTGTAGATAACATGAGGTGGGATCTGGCAGATCTTGAAGAGTGATATGGTAAATGACAACTAAGATTTAATTCAAAAAAATAAAGGGTTATGCACTTGGGCTACTAAAATCCAGAACAGTAGTATGTAGGAAACAAAGTACTTCTGTGTATGAATGAAGACATGGACTTGGGGGTGATTGTGTCTGATGATCTCAGGGTTGCAAAACAGGCAGAAAAAGCAACAGCCAAAGCCAGGAATATGCTTGGGTGCATAAGGAGAGGAATGACCAGTAGGAAAACGGAGGTGATAATGCTATTCTATAAGTCTCAAGTGAGGCCCCATTTGGAATACTGTGTGGAATTATGGAGAGCACACCTTCAAAAAGATATAAATAGGATAATAATAATAATAACAGTTTATATACCGCAATACCGTTAAGTTCTATGCGGTTTACAGAAGATTAGTGGGGTACAAATTGAGTTAACTTAAGGGATGTGGGAACAATGGGGAGAAAGGGGAAGGAGGGAAGTGGGTCAGCTGTCTAGGTATTTCAGGAATAGGTGAGTTTTGAGGCGTTTCCTGAATACCTCATAAGTGGTGGGCAATAGGAGTTGTTCTAGGTCTTTACCCCATAGAGCAGCCTGATGTGAGAGAAGATGCTCATGGTGTTTTTTTAGTTTGCATCCTCTAACCGGGGGAGAAACGAAGTGCGAGTGGGAGCTTCTCTTGTGTTTGTTGGCTGAGAAGGAGAATAGGTCAGTGATGTATTTAGGGGTTAGACCGTAGAAAACTTTAAAACAGAGGCAGGCGAACTTAAACTTTACACGAGCTTCCATTGGCAGCCAGTGTAGCTGTTTGAAGTATGGCGTCACGTGATCGAACTTCTTTAGACCGAAGATTAGTCTGACCGCAGTGTTTTGCATTAGTTGTAATCGTCGCATATTCTTTTGGGGGATTGCTAAGTAGGCGATGTTACAGTAGTCGAGTTGACTTAATACGAGGGATTGTACCAAGATTCTGAAGGCAGAGTTATCAAAGTATGCTTTAATGGATTTAAGTTTCCAGAGGGTGAAAAAACTCTTTTTGATTAGGGAGTCCACCTGATCTTTCATGGTGAGGCATTGGTCCAGAGTTACACCCAGTATTTTAATGGTGGGCTGTATGGGGTAGTTATGTTTGTTGATGTCTAGTGGGATTTTGGTGTCAAGAGGGCGCGGTGAAGCGACAAAGAATTTTGGCTTCTCAGTATTGAGCTTGAGTTTGAAGTCTGTCATCCAATGTTCCATCAAGTTTATGGCTTCTGATGCTTTTGGAATTGTTTCCGAGATGGAGTTGGCAAATGGGGTAATAATTGTGAAGTCATCAGCGTTAGTCCAGATAGCTGCTTCAAAATTGGTTAGTAGTCTATCAGAAATCGTGTGGGGACAGATGAAGAAAGACGGGAGAGAAGGGATATGATAAAGATGTTTAAATATCTCCAAGGCATTAATGTACAGGAGGTGAGGTTTTTTTAAAAAAATGAAGGAAAACTCCAGAAGGTGAGGGTACAGGATGAAGTTAAGAGGTGTAATCTAAGGAAATACTTCTTTACAGAAAGGGTGGTAGATGTATGGAATAGTCTCCCAGTAGAGGTGATGGAGACAAAGACTGTATCTGAATTCAAGCAAGCAAGAGACAGACATGTGGGATCTTTTAAGGAAGGAGGAGATGGTGGATGCTATGGATGGGCAGACTGGATAGGCCATTTGGCCTTTATATGCCATCATGTTTCTATGTTAACACATGGTAATTGCAAAACCGTACCACACTTTAGTATAAGGGCTTCATACTTTGACTGGATATATGCCTAATTTATATAGATGCCTTTATGTAGTTGGGGTCTGATTGTATAAATGGCACCTAAATTGGTAGCCATGGTTGAAAATGGCACCTACTGCATGTCAATCAAATTTAGGAATCATTTATAGAATCGTGTCTAGCGACGCATAACTCAACTTAGTCATCATAATGTTAGGCAAGGGTTTTCCTGGCCTAACTTACCAGTGCCTAATACAGATGCCTATCAATGTCTAAGTCATTCCATGGGCAAACTCTGTCCATAACCATGCCCACTTTTGGTCTAGGTGACATGCCGATTTCTGCATGGAAAGTTGAGATGAAACTGATTTCTGAGAAGGAGGATAGAGTACATTATGCAAGAACTAGAGTGTCAGTGTTTTCTATAGTTGAGGATAAAGCTTTGGAATTCTCCCCCTGGAACCTTGAAGCTTTGTACTGATGTTTGAGCTTTAAGAACATGTTGAAAACACAATTATTTGTGGATGCATTTATATGACAAATGGAGGGAGGAAATTGATTCTGTTACAGCTATTTCGGAATATTAAGATTTTATAAGATGTAAAGATAGGAGAATTATGAGTTTGTTATTTTAATTTTGAAAACATTTTACTGAGAAACATTTAGTCATATTGTAATGTCTATAGCTTGATATATAAAACAGAGATATAAAACGGAAAGACCTGACGTACTACAATATAGTGTTTTTAGTACTGTGAAATATTAAAGGACTGCTTTAACAGTCATAATCTGTTATACATGCTGTCTGTTGTAATATTATGTATGTTTTTTAATGGAAATTGCATAGATTTAAGCAATCGATAAATTTTATAAATAAATAAATTAAATAATCAGATTTTAATGACATTTTCAATAATCACACCATTTAATCCAATTAAAAAATATAGGTTTGGCATCGAAAATCAACTAGGTACTGCTAGGTGCCACTGATGTAGGTGCCTGCCAGCATTTAACCTAGGTGCCATTTATAGAACCAGAGCTGTGGAGAGGCATAATAAAAAAAAACATCTAAGTCCCCTTTTGGCCTAAGGCCTTAAACGTTGAAAGTAAAAGCAGGAAAAATATCCATTATCAAAAAAAACGTCCAAAAGGAGGGTTTTTTTTGTTAATGGCCTGCCTCTACGTTCAGCTTTTTAAACACCAAGACCACCACTACCTCTAAACTTACACTACATAATCAACCCCCAAAAAGCCTAAGTCTCAAACGCCCAAAACAAGGGCTTTTAGGCAAAGGAGGAGCCAGTCCTTCGCCTAAAAGCTGGATTCTGTAACCGGTGTCTGTCAAAAACAACACCGGTTACAGAATCCACCCCCCACTCCAACGATCGGGCCAGGAGAGAGCTCAAGCCCTCCTGGCCCAGCCGACAATGATCGGGCAGGAGGGAGCCCAAGCCCTCTTGCCCGGCAGCACCCCGACTACGATTGGGGCAAGAGGGAGCCCAAGCACTCTGGTCCTGGTGACAGCTCGAAAGTTCCCTGACACGATCGGGGCAAGAGGGAGCCCAAGCCCTCTTGCCCCGGCAGCACCCCCGACTCGACTAGGACAAGAGGTCATGGACTGAAGCTGAGGGGGGACAAGCCCAGGACAAATGCCAGGAAGTTCTGCTTCACACAGCGAGTGGTGGACACCTGGAATGCTCTCCCGGTGGAAGTTGCTGCGGAACCCACCGCTCTAGGATTTAAAGACAAGTTAGATGCATATCTCTTCGCAAGATGCATAGAAGGTACGGATGACTAAGGATTCGCCAGGTTACACCTGGCTGGGCCTCCGGACTTGATGGACCTAAGGTCTGATCCGGAGATGGCAGTTCTTATCTTATCTTGGTCTAAGTCAAAACGTATAAGTGCCGACTAGGCAACCTGTCAAAACATTTGGTTATACCTATTGTACGCCTAGGTGTAGGTCGGCCCACCTCCCGCCCACCCCTTCCCCACCTCTAAAAATGCCTTTTTTCTCTCTGTGCGTTTAGAGGCAGGGGAAAGGCCTAAGCTGGTTTTAGATACGTCTAAAACCAGCTTTGATTATGGGTACTTGGACGATCAGGCATTTTGATCGTCCAAGTACCCATTTAGGCCATTTTTTTAGACTTTATTTTTTTGATTATGAGCCCCTTGGTGTCCTGCTGGATACTGTTCTTGACATGGTTAAAGTAAGCCTAACAGTCCATACATTCAAACCCCTTTCTATTTGCTTGGCAACTAGCTCTGCATGGTAATTTAGAAGGAGTGGAATAACAAAACAAAAAAATTCCACAGTATCTTTTGCTTATGCTTCAAAAAAATATTATTATTTTTTTACTCTCACCTATCCATATTACAGTGATCAGCTTAATCCTCTGGGTCTACATTTCCCTCAGTCTAGTTACATTTTCATATTAACCCATCTTTTTTTCTTCTATAAACATATCAATTTTCTAAAAAAATATATTTTAAGGAGGAGATCATTGATCTGTGATAAATATAATCTTTTACCGTAACATAATTTACCACATAGATCATTAACCTGTAGTAACTCTGTGCCACAGCTTATTAACCCTGAAATAAATGAAAAAAATGCAGCTTGAAATCAGTGTTAGTTTTCTTCCTGGGAGCATTGGATCTCTCTTGAGAGCTTCTTAAAGTTGCTGGTGTCTCAGAATTATGCAGGGTGACCCATAGCAGTAGTTACAGGACATGTTTTCTTGTATGAGTCCCCAAGATTGGAATAGTCTTCCTCAATATATACGTTGACAGACAAGTTCAGGTAGCTTCAAAAAATTGTTAAAAAGACATCTCTTTTGTATGATGAAATATAGGAGCTGAACCATTTTTTGATTTGTACGTAGGCACTAGTCGCCTATTAGTTGAGATTTTATGCTGTTTGCTTTCATTATTGTGTATGTGTTGAAATTTTTGTGATTATTGTTATGTATGTGTTTTGATTGAGTACTGCTGGGTGTACAGGAGGCAAATCGCGCCCGTGTTTCTCTTCTCTATCCAGAAGTCCAGAAAATAATATGTCTTCCTTCTGATGAAGCAGGAATTGGGAAACACAATCGGTGTTGAGTAAGCTGCTATCATGGTTAGGTTGCAAATTTTGCATAGGATTTTTGCAACACTAGTTTGGGATTTGCAACACTAGTTTGGGATTATAATTTTCACTTAGGAATTAACAATACACATGGGTTAACCCGGCAGCAGTTCATGTTTGGAAGGATAGCATAAAGCCCTGCTGCCTGGAAACATTTTTTTCAGCACAAAGAAGCTAAGTACTAAGTTTTCAATCAATTTTTCTCTGGAACTGTTTAACATTGAGAGTGTCACAAGCTGGTTGCAATGCAGGCAGGTAGGAAGAGAGTGCTATAATGCATAACTAACACCTAATCATTGCACTAACTGCCGATGCTAGATGGGTGGTTTTCACTGAGCACATTATAATTAAGAATCGAAAAGTTTTTGTGTGACATAGGTTGGTTATTGATTTGTTCAGTTTGATAGTTTGTAGTATTTATTTTGAGTTTTTTAACTTCAGTTTTTTTACAGTTGTTTATGTATGTGCCATGTTGTAACCCGCCTTGGGAAAGGCGGGATATAAATAAAGATAACAGATAACGATAAAAGATATGACAACTTGGTGTATTGAGACACTAGTAAGAGTCCAAGAAGATTCTTGCTAGGGGTCAACCAGAGCCATTTTGAACCCACATACCCATACCTGAGGGGTGGGATATCTCTGTAGGTAGGAACTATTTTAGAGGTTGGTGGTTTAAGTGGGGGTATTGAAGGAAAAAGACCTTGCCGGAAGGTCCATGTGTTTCTTCAGAGGTTGAGAGGCCTTCCTGGGAGGGAAGGGGTTAGAGAGGGTGAAACTCTTCTGCCGGGGGGTTAGGGAATGTTTGAGGTGATCTTATTTGAGGTACCAGCTCTTTTAAGAAATCTCCTGGTAGCATTGGGTCACATATTCATGCTTCAATGCTACCAGGGAAGAATGATTATGGAAACTCAAAGCCATCATTATTTTTCCATGAATAAGTCAACTTGTGAGTTTCAATATAAGTTGCATTATTCACTCTGAATTTCATTATTATTTTACTTATGTCCCCCTTTTACAAAACTGTCATACCAGTTTTTAGCGCAGGCCGGCACACTGAATGCTCTGCGCTGCTCCCAACATTCACAGAGTTCCTATGAGCATCGGGAGCACTGAAGAACATTCACTAATGCTATTGTGTTTTTGTGACAGGGGGATATTACACTAATCTAAAATGTACATTATGTGGAAAATGTCATGTGTTAGTCCCATAATGTATGTTAGTAACTTCCATCTTAGGGTCTCATTTACTTACCAGCACTAATAGGTTAGCATGTATCAATGCACATTAAATAATACAAACCCATTATTCTTGGTGGGGTCTACTTAATAAAGATGTGATTAATTAAAATTAATATGCATTAATGTGAATACGTGTTAATATAACCTCTATGTGATTTCTCACATATTAATGCCGAGGTCCCTTCAAGAGCCTAGTAAATTTCTCTTCCATTATTAGTGGCCTCTTGCTGGTGTTAAAGTCATTTGGATGACGCCTTTGAGAAAGACTGAAAGGTGAAAACGTTTATTGAAGCTATATTATTGTTGAAATAAAAAAAAACTTAATGGGATCTTAATTATTTTATTTGTTTGAAATACGCTTGAAAAAGTGGCAAGGTGAAGTTTCCAGTTATTTTGGTGCTTATGGGAAAGCAGAATCATGACCCAAGAAGAAAAAGGTCACTTGTGTCCTTCCTGGACAATCACCTTTGTAGCAAAGCCATTTCCTGGACATAGCGGGACAAAGAGGCAGCAAAAATATCTGCCCTCACTGGAGTTAATTGTTTTTTGTGGGGTTTTTTTTTTATCTGTGCTTGAGACTAGAATTAATTGTTTCAGTGTCACAGTACCAGTGTAGTCACAGGAAATATGCACGTTGAAATTTTATTTCCGAACTGTTATCTTTGATCCAGAACTTTGTTGTCTGTTTCATATGCACATGGCTGGAAGCATATTATCCTGGAGTGCCAAATGCACTGCATGCTTAAAATAAATAGAGTATTCGAGGAGGTCGACAGTGAAAGGGGGTGAAGCCTTGATAAAGCGGTTCTCGCAAAACATGTTGGCAAGGACACCCTGCTTGCTATAGACATTTACTAAATGAAAAACAGCATACAAAGCTAAGTAAACTATTTAAAAACTATTTTAAAATTATTTTAAATCATTAAAAATGGTTTAAAAACTGTTTAAAACTATAAATTAAGCTCTTAATAATATATATAAAACAACACATACAGACCCAGTGACAATTTGCCACGTAAAGCTCAGAACAGTGATATGTTTGAGTTCTGAGTGGTGACACTAAGGGGTAAATTCTCTATTAGTACGTCTAACATAGGCGTGCTTTAGACGTCCGGGAAACGCAAGTGTCAATCAAACGGTACTTAGGCGTGCGGTAGACGCCCCTACAACCTCTTCGCGCAAAATAGACGCAGGTTTCTGAAACGTCATTAAGACGTCTCCAATGGACCCGTGATAGACGTGGGTACAGTTTTTGTTTTTTTTTGTTTTGTTTTTTTAATTATACTTTATTTATACTCTTTATTATCACTCATTCAACATTGTAAGTATAGGATGATGAAAAAGATAACTAAAACACAGTATACCATTTTGTAAACTATATATTAGTTGATCTAGCAATATCAGTGAGGTAAGGAATGGCAGACAGAGAACACTGCTGTGTTGTATCTTTTTCCTCTAGGATATCAGAATTGTACAGTTTACCATTAATACAAGGAAAAAAAATATGTTATGTTTCAAAGGAGAACTAGAAGATGAAACGTACCGAGTGGGTGTTGAACTTACATTATCAGTATGGAAGGTGGGAACCGGTAGATGTATGCTACACAGAAAGCTGTACAGAAATGTCATACTCACCTCCTATTAGAAGTGGAAAGGATAGGACTTTGAACACCATATAAACTTTGTTTAAGTTCCACAAAGACTGGCAGGAAAGGCACCCTAAGTCATCCAATAAGCTTTCTCTCGATTTCCCAGAGACATTATTTCAGAGAGGATAGTTTAGAAGTGATATCTTGCTCGAAAGAACACTCTCCTGGTCTTAAAACATTGCAACAATCAGCTCATTCTTCAGAACAAAGGTAAATCCCATAACTTACACTGACCCAACTTAGAAACAGAATCAAAACACAGATTAGACTTGAATGTGGCTTCTAGTTCACAGGAAGAGGAAGTAGCAAGCAGCACAATGCTGATCTCATTGTGACATCATCAAGGTGCACCTGGAAGGTAGATATGCCATAAGTAAAAGACAAGCCGGAAGTTGAACTCACAACCTACAGATGATCGATATAGTGCTTTTACTCACTGACCTACACCTGTGTCTCTGGTTCCCCTTTCATAGCATACCTTAGTGATGTGCTAAAGTATACTCTACTTAGCTATCATATCACAGTTAGTTGAGGCAAAAGACTGGTAGCTCAATGGTGTAAAGCACCGTTGTCACAGATGCAACACCCATATTCTTAAGTATGGTTCAATAAATGTAATACAGAGCCAAAATTATGCTGTTTATTTTATCAAACCCAAGCTCAACTTTGTAATGTATTGTGTATAGTCTCGCTAATGTGTTTGTGATGAAAATGAAATGCGATAGGTGTATATCCTATATAATAAAACCCTAGCCGCGCATGCGCACATACCTGCGTGCTTCTGTGATCTCTGCTCTGTGATCAGTAGGTCTGTGGCCAGCAGGAGTGCAGATGCAGCAGCCAGGCGACTCCCCCCTCCCGCCCTCACTCACCACCAAAACCACCACCGCCAAAGCCTCCTCCTTCTGCCCAGCCGGGAGGAGGGCTCCAAGTCACTGATGACTGTCCCAGATCAGCTTACATGGTCCCTAAAAAATGAACCTTTTCATCTGAGGCGCGAGGCTGCGGTGACCTCCCTCCCCCGGCTCACTAAGGTTTCGTCTTAAGAAATTCAAATGCGTTGTTGAAAATGCAAGTGACTGTTCTCTGTCATCCTAGACACCCCTGCAACACCCCAACAACACACTCCTGCAGCATAAACCCCTCATGTTATAATCAAGTAAAAGACAAGTCGGGAGTTGAACTCACAACCTATGGATGATTGGTACAGCGCGTTTTACTCACTGAGCTACTTAACTCTAGCCCTAACCCTAACCATAACCATAAAGTAGCGTCTGACGTCATAGAAGCCGTTAGAATTTTGAAATCGTTTTGGACGTTCATTGGGTGTTCTCAGATCAAATACACCTGTAGATACTTGCAATGATTACCCCTTGTCAAAGCTTGTACGTAAAGCCATTTCTGGAGACTCCCATTCCCAAATCCCCAACATAGCTCAGTGCTTAAAAGCACTGCATGTATCTTCCAAAGGTCAGGGGTTCAAGTCCTGACTAAGGTTACTAAAGACATAATATTATTTTTTTTTTCCACCCACCCAAGCATGCATAGCTAAGCTAAACTATGTGAATCTCACTTCCCAATCTTCATTTATTTAATTTATAACTTGTCATTGTGTTTGGGAGAGGTGAAGTTTCATTAGGTTTACATGGTAAGTTTCGAAGCGTTCTGCTATACTTTTTTGTATAACAGCGATATCGGCGTGGTTTAGGATGTAATCAACAGTGTTGATGTAGCACGGATCGGCCGCTGCAAGCACGCCCAAGCGGCACAAAAACGTCATCGTGTTGTTTTGCGTTGTGACGTCATAGAATCGCCTGTTCTTCATACGCAGTTATTTCTCATAAAATGGCTGCCAGGAGACAGTCCAACTTCAGCACTGCTGACAGTAAACTCCTGGCAAGGCTGTTTTTGGTGCGCGAGCACCATTATTTTGTGATGCCGGGACATCGCAGGACATACCTGCAATATAGAGAGTCCTGGACCCGCCTGACACGGCGGTACAATCGAAGAGCCTCATGTGCCAGGGAAGTAAGTATTCCAAGTCAGGCCCTCACAAATAATCATGTCAAATGTAATGATGATGGAAACCTGTCTCAATCAAATTGTCATGTTTTTGTGGGTAAATCTTGATTCCTTTTAAAAACTACAATTGTGCATAATAAATCTTTTACATTAAATACTGAAATTAAAGCACATCCCAAAGGAGCAGTAGTAGGATTTCAAATGACAAATTCAGCTCCTAGAAGGCATCTATTCCATTCACAACATGCACACAACTAATTTTTGGGTCACGAGCTTCGCATTTGTAATAGAAACATCTTGAAATCAACTTTGCCAAAGGAAAACAAATATATTAAAGTGCTGCTATGTCATTTCAAATACCTTCTCCTTTCCTGTATCAATCTGCTGGTCTAGGGAGATAGTGGCATGACGTTTAAAGTGACAGCGTCAGTACCCTGACGTCAGGGGTTTCAAGCCACGCTGCTCCTTCTGACCAAACTATTTTATTGCCCCTGCTGCATGATTGTAAGCTCACCAGGACATGCTGTAATGTGGGGCAGTGCTGATAGGCTACAGCCTCAGCACCCTGGGGTTGTGAGTTCAATCCCACACTCCTCCTTGTGATGCTGGCCATGTCACCTCACCCCCCCCCCCCCCCCCACTGTCCCAGGTACAGTAGAGAGATAGCGATGCCTCCAGCACAGAAAGGGGAAAATGCTGGAGTACGTGAATACATTCATGTAAAACATGTGGCAGAAGGGGGTGGAGGCAGGCAGCAAAGCGGATAGGGGCTCTTGGAGGGCAGCATACTCCATTTTTATAGAGGTCAATACTTAAGTAAACATGTTATGCCACAGTGCTAGATGGCACTCATCATATCCCTCCCTCTCTGTTCTTTCTCTCTCTCTCTATTATCCAGGTTGAGGATCTCAGGAAAAGGGGGCGGCTGCTGAGGCGCCAGGAGCGGGCCTTCCTTGAGGGGGTGATGGAGGAATTGTGCGCTGAAGCTGGTGAGTAATGAGTCCAGCGTGTGTTTCTTTGTGATCAACGCATAGGAGGACTAAAACAGAGATCAATCCTTGCTGGTTATAATACCGCTCTCAGAAACCTGTGCTGTCCTCACACTACAGTGTTCGGAACCATATTCACAGGTAAATGGTGTCTTTCATTGAGTCGGTAATTTCTGTGCAAAAACCACAATCATGCAAGCTCGTGTAAAGTGCTGAGTGCAACAAATAAATAACTTTAAAATAGATATCAAAAAACTTTTTGCACTTATCTTATAAAGAGCTGGCTTGTAGTTCTCAATTATTCATTACATGGCTAAACGCCCTACGGGACCCGTTTCACCGCAAATAAAGGGCTTCTTCAGGGGTCTTATATTTTAATTAGAAATGTGCTACAGTATTAACGTTAACACAAAATGGCGCTGGCCATTTTAACGTTAATACTGTAGCACATTTAACGTTAACGTTAATACTGTAGCACATTTCTAATTAAAATATAAGACCCCTGAAGAAGCCCTTTATTTGTGGTGAAACGGGTCCCGTAGGGCGTTTAGCCATGTAATGAATAATTGAGAACTACAAGCCAGCTCTTTATAAGATAAGTGCAAAAAGTTTTTTGATATCTATTTTAAAGTTATTTATTTGGAGGAGAGGGGTGTGTATCAACTTGAACTGTAGTTCAGATTCATAGTTGTGAGAATGGGGAAGGGGGGGCACAGGTGCCATTTCCTCCCCAAAAATTGGCGATGGTTCGGCTCCCCCACCTTACCTCCTCTTTGATGGCTGTAATTTTAAATATTTGGTGTATAGGATAAGTTTGTTCATTCCTCCCTCCCTCCCCCCACCAGTGGGAGCCTGTGGCATGCATGCTTCAGCTCCAGAATCCCCCACATCTGTCCCCCCAGGGTCACTGTTATTTTAAATGTTCTGGTAGCTGTGGTGTAGTGCCCATGAGACGAGCCTTCTGCCGTCCACCTGTCCCGGAAGTCTCACCATAAGCCCCTTATATTGTATGGTGAGCCCTCCAAAATCTACCCCAAACTTACTAGACCCAACTGTACACCACACCTCTAGCCCTTATGCCTATGGGTGCCACCTATATGTGGGTAAAGTGGGATTTGGGTGGATTTTGGAAGGCTATGGTTGACTATATTGCCTACTAGGCTACTCCAGGAATCTGCTTGCTGCTGTACTATGATTGCCCATAACATCTGAAACTATCATATAAGCAAGTATGTACTGCATCATTAACATCTTTGGCTGGTGGGAGGGGTCAGTGTGCATGTGTGGGGTGATGCCTTCATTCCTACAGGGGACATCTGGTCAGTCTGAGCAGCCTTTAGGCACTTATTTGTTGTTAAAATATGTCTAGCCTTAAACTTCCAAATTGTGCCCTGGACGTTTTTTAAAATGTTCAATTATTGTAAAATCATATTCCCACCCTAGCCCCATACAAACCATGTCTTCAACATGCCCCTTTCAGATATAGACACACAACAGCCAACCATATAAAAATCCATCTACAAAATAGGTTTTGAAAATAGTGAATTGGAAAGGTTTGGCGAGAAAAATGTCCTTTATGCCACTTTTGAACATTTTTCTTTTTTTATTTGAAAATGAGCCCCATAGTGGAATTAGGAAAGGTTCAAAGAAGAGGAATGATAAAGGTGATAAATGATAAAGATGATGGAACTCTTCTCATATAAGGAAAGGCTAAAGAGGTTAGGGCTCTTCAGCTTGGAAAAGAGATGGTTGAGGAGGGAGATCTACAAAATTCTGAGTGGTGTACTGTATAACGGGTAAAAGCAAATGGACTTTTCTACTCCCTCAAAAAGTACCAAGACTAGGGGATACTCAATGAAATTGCATAAAAATATTTTTAATACAAATAGGAGGAATAGTTTTTTTTTACTCAATGAATAGCTAAGCTCATTGTCAAAGGATGCAGTAACAGTGGTTATCGTATCTTGGTTTAAAAAAGGTTGGTAAACCCCATAGTCTGCTATTGAGAGAGACCTGGGAGAAGGATAGAATGTTGTACTGATCTCTTTTGTAAAGAAAAAAATGGCTGAATATCTGAAAGCATTCTTGGTTTCTGTAAGAAACCCAACTCAGTAAAAATAAAAAGAAAGACCATTATGAAACTGTGTGAGTTTATTCCTATCAAAATTCACAAATTGTGCATCCAGGCTATAAACTAGCAGGCATATGCCCAAACAAGATTATCACTGGCATGGCTTTGAGCTCATTATGATACAGTAGAATTGGCCTAGAAATCACAGTAAATTCTAATCTTGGCAAATAACCGTAGTATCACCACTCCTAAATTAGTATGCCAGCTCTAATGAGTTATGTCCCATGCCAGTAACTTCATAAAATGCACATGTCTGAGTGAGGAGCATGTATAGCTAAATGTCACTTAAGATTTAATGTGTCTATATAACGTAGAATGCTATCATCAGAGGAGAAGGGGTTTATGTCATAAACGGAGATTCATTACTATTTGAAAGGGCTATAAGGACACAACAGTCATGTCATACTGGACGACTGCAAAGAGAGAGGTTTTCACCTAAATGAAAACAGTAACTGGCTCGAGAGTCCAATTCTGGCTAGACTGTGAATTGCTGAATACGTTCCATTTGCTATTATTTCTGTGGTGCTATCATATATTTAATTTATTTTTGGCTTTTGGAAGTCGATTTGGGGGCAAATTAATAATATTCTTCAATCCTCTATTCCTTTGACATATGAAGCAATAATTTTTGGAACGATTCTGCATGATAAACCCACTTTGGATAGAAATAATAGTCGCCTTTTCATGATCTTATCAGGAATAGGGGTTCAAATGATCACATCTAATTGGAAAAATCATGATAGGATTAATTTTGGTGGGCAACTGTATGTGCAACATATAAATATGAAAAGATTATGGCAGAGCGTTTAGGGTTTGTTAAATCCTTTAAGGGGATTTGGGGTCCATTAACTAATTTTGTCACATTATAATTAAAGTGATTCCTTTTTCTTTATGTTAGATTCCTTTGCACATCCAGGGTGGGTGGGGGTGGGGGGTGCGGGGGTGTATTATTTATTTAGAGGTATAAATTTCATAATATTCTATAATATTGATGAGTATAATATAGTATAATTACTGTTATAGGTTAAGAAGGGATTTAAAATTTTTATTGTAATATTTCTGATGTTAATAGTGTATTTTCATATAGTTTTGGTTTTTTTTCGATTTTTCAAATGTATACATTGTCAAGTTCAAAATATCAATAAAGAAATTTAAAAAAAAAATAATAATAATTTATTTATAACCTGCTTGATTGACAATTGGCACCCTGAGTAAGAGTGAAAATATAAAATAATATATGAGAGAGAAGACAGTGAGCTAAAATGGCTGTATACTAGAAAGGTGAATTTTAGGAGGAGGAAAGGATATTTAAAAATACAGAATATGATTCAGAAGAGACTCTCCAATGGCTATTCAGCGAACAGGGGAGCATAGTCTTGTACTCTGGTTACTAGAAGAAATTAGAAAATAGAAGAAGACAAACACATAGAAAACATAACCACCAAATGAAGTTGGTAGATTGCTTCTGTGTTCATTTTATGAGGCCTTTCATTTTTAAGCTGTCTTAGCTATTTAATATGGCAATTGTCACTTGCCAATTGTGTGGCACTGTGTTAACTGCTAGCAAGTGCTAATGTTGTTGTTGTTAGGTGCCATTGACTCATGTTCGAGTCCTAGCGACTTGATGAATTGCAGATCTAAAAAGAAATCAGTTTTGTGCTAGTCCAGAAAGGTCCTCCAGCATCATCTCATGGTTGTTTGCAATGTGTCCAGCCATCTGATTGCAGGTCACCCTCTTCACCTGGCTCCTTCGATCTTCCCAAACATGATGTCCTTCTCCATGATGTCTGTCTCTCTCTTCTGATGGTGTGACCAAAATAAGATGTCATCACTTGGGCTTCGAGTGACATAGCCAGATTGATCTCTTCCAGAATCGATTTATTAGTTATTCAGGCAGTCCACAGCATGTCTAAAATCCTTCTCCAGCACCAAAGTTCAAAGCTAATGGGGACTGGGTGAGAAATGCATCATATGATCTAGGCATCTGCCTTTATACGGTATGGCACCATGACCCCTACTGTTACAGGTCATGGGCACTAATTTGAATCTGGCAGGTGAAGGAACAACTAGAGATTACTTTTACCTTGTCTCCCTAGACTTGGGGTAGGCAATTCTGGTCCTCGAGAGCCACAGGCAGGTCAGGTTTTCAGGATATCCACAATGAATATGTATGAGATGTATTTGCATGCGCTGCCTCCTTGAGATGCAAATCTATCTCATGCGTATTTATTGTGGATGTCCTGAAAATGCGACCTCCTGTGGCTCTCGAGTACTGGAATTGCCTACCCCCTGCCCTAGACCACTGGGGAAAGGTTTATAGGTTTAGAGGATCCTACAGGTGTGGACAGTTGGTAGCATGGGTGGGATCCATTCCTGATGGTCTAGGACAGGGGTGTCCAATGTCGGTCCTCGAGGGCCACAATCCAGTCGGGTTTTCAGGATTTCCCCAATGAATATGCATGAGATCTATTAGCATACAATGAAAGCAGTGCATGCAAATAGACCTCATAGTATATTCATTGGGGAAATCCTGAAAATCCGACTGGACTGCGGCCCTCGAGGATCGACATTGGACACCCCTGGTCTAGGAGATGGAAGGGAGGCTGTGACAGATGTCACTGAGGGGTGGAAGTTTTATGGAGAAGGATGGTATCTTTGGGGAAAATCTTTGCTAAGGTAAGGGGAGGGAGGACTCCTGAGCTGCACTTCATTTTATACCATGCCATCCTCTTTAAGAAGGACTGTTTGGGCTAACCTGTGGTACTGAGTATTGCACTTTAATGACTCCTGCAATAAACCAAAATGTGGCAACATTCAAGATTTTATCACAGCTTAATAACTCCCCTCTCCACCTAAGCCACTGGTGACGGAGGATTCCAGATAGACCAATAAATCTGGGTAAATTACTGTTTACTCAGGTAAATGGTTTTGAATTTTTTTCCTGTAACATACTAAGTAGATCAATACTGCTTTTCTTCATCTGATAGTTAAACTATTGTATGAAAGAGCTATACAGTATATTAAATGAAGAATGATGGCTGATGTGCATTTAGAATGCTAAAATGCAAAGTAAAAGTCTAGTTAAAATGATTTTATAGGTAAAGTACTTGGTGTATGCATAGACTTTTTCATTTTGTTTGCTTTTCTTCCATTTTTCTTTGAAATATAAAATAAAATAAATCAAAATAAAGTTGGATTCTTGTCACCACTAGTACAAACTCTTCCATGCCCTTTACAATCACTCCCTCTATTGTTCCTCTTGGTTCCCTGTTCATGAGACAAGATTGAGCCCTGCTGTGGTGTTCATTACAAATGGAATTGACAGACTAGACCAGTGGTCTCAAACTCGCGGCCCACCAGGTACTATTTTGAGGCCCTCAGTATGTTTATCATAATCACAAAAGTCAAATAAAACAGTTTTTTGATCATACGTTTCTTTAGCTATAAATTGCAATATTATTATTAAGACTTAGCCAAAAGGAAAGAATTATAAACTATAAAGAATTTTACCTCATGCAAAATTGTCATTTTTTTAATAAGACATTTAACTATTTTTTTTCTGAGGCCCTCAAAGTACCTACAAATCCAAAATGTGGCACTGCAAAGGGTTTGAGTTTGAGACCACTAGACTAGACCAAATAAATCACAAAAAGTGGGGAAACATAATTATAAAAGGGCACCAGTCGATGTGAAAATAAAAACAGTCTTTAATTCACACAAATGTCTAATAAGACTCGACATGGCCGTGTTTTGGCTATAAAGCCTGCATCAGAAGATATTCCAACTCTTCAAGTAGGTCTAAGAGCAAATTAACACCCCACCCTTTTTTTTTTTTTTTTCAAAGCCATGGTAGCAGCTGCCACACGGCAAATGTTCCAACATCCATTAAATCTGGAGTGATTACCATAGCAGCAACCTCTACCGTTGCTTTGTAAACTGAGCCCTAAATTCAGTACTCTCAAGTACTAAAACAAATTAAACACCCAGCATATGTGAAAGACCCAGTACAGCACCAAGCAGAAATAGCAAGTGCTGTGCCGGGTCTTTCACATACACTGGGTGTTTAATTGGTTTTATACTTACTTGAAAGTACTGAATTTAATATGCTCTTTGATCTACTTGAAGAGTTGGAATATCTTCTGACTCCTAATGCAGACTTTATAGCTAAATGTAAAGACTGATTTTATATTCACATTGACTGGTAGCCTTTTATGACTATGTGTCCCCACTTTTTGTGGTTTGTTGTCTACAGACGTAGTGAACTGCTTTCTCTCCTGGTTTTGCTTTCTTCAGAAGACCAATGCCACAAATCTAAGGACCCAATATTTAAAAATGTTTAAGCAGGCAGGAGAGTGTGTTGCAGTGGTTAAAGCTAGAGCCTCAGCATTCTGATGTTGTGGGTTCAAATCCATGCTGCTCCTTGTGACCCTTGGCAAGTCTACCTCCCCATTGCCCCATGGACATTAGATAGATAGTGAACCCACCAGGACAGACAGTGAAAAATGCTTGTACAGTGCTCCCCCGGTCATTTGCGGTTGATGATTCACCGTCCCAGTAATTCATGGTATTTTCCGACCGGACAGGAGAGGGCAGCCGGAGAGGCAGGAGAGAGCAGCCGGAGCACCGGCAAGTGAAGGAAATCACTCGCGGTATGCTCCGACCGCCTCTTCCTGCACTAAAGTCAGGCCTCACCAATCAGGAGTTGAGTGTCAAAGCAAATATGAATAGGGATCATAAGAACATAATTACTGCCATCTCCGGATCAGACCTTAGGTCCATCAAGTCCGGCGATCCGCACAAATGGAGGCCCAGCCAGGTGTACACCTGGCATAATTTTAGTCACCTACATCTCTCTATGCCTCTCGTAAGGAGATGTGCATCTAGTTTGGTTTTAAATCCTAGAACGGTGGATTCCACAATAACCTCCTTTGGGAGGGCATTCCAGGTGTCCACCACTCGTTACGTGAAGCAGAACTTCCTGATATTTGTCCTGGACTTGTCCCCCCTTAGCTTCAGTCCATGTCCTCTTGTCCATGTCACATTGGACATTGCAAATAATTTTTTTCCTGCTCTATTTTGTCGATTCCTTTTAGTATTTTGAAAGTCTCAATCATATACCCTCGCAGTCTCTTTTTTTCAAGGGAGAACAATCCCAATCTCTTAAGTCGTTCCTCGTATTCCAAGTTCTCCATACCTTTTATAACTTTGTTGCTCATCTCTGCACCCTCTCCAGTTTTATATCCTTCTTTAGGTTGGGAGACCAATGTTGAACACAGTATTCCAAGTGTAGTCTGACCATTGCTCTATAAAGCGGCATTATAACTTTCTCTGATATACTCGTGATTCCTTTCTTTATCATGCCTAACATTCTATTTGCTTTCTTTGCCGCTGCCGCGCATTGTGCCAACAGCTTCAGGGTCCTTTCTATCAGTACACCTAGGTCCTTTTCTTGTTTGCTCTTGCCCAGAGTTGCACCTGACATTCTATACCCGTGTTCTTTGTTCTTTCTTCCTAAATGTATTACTTTGCACTTTTCCACATTAAACTTCATTTACCATTTCTCTGCCCATTTCTCTAACTGACACAAGTCACTCTGGAGTTCCTCGCTATCCTTCTGTGATCTGATTGCCTGGCATAGCTTTGTGTCATCTGCAAACTTGATGATCTCACTGGATGTTCCTTCTTCCAGGTCATTGATGAAAATATTAAATAAGATGGGCTCAAGTACACCTGGGGCACACCGCTAGTCACTTTCTCCCAGTCTGAGAACTTCCCATTTATGCCCACTCTCTGCTTTCTGTTCTCCAGCCATTTGGAGCAGTAATAGACCCTGATTGATTTTCAGAGGGTTGTGTTTGTGAGGAGCTAGCTAAAATAAAGGTAGACAAAGCAATGGGG
The DNA here is from genome assembly GCF_902459505.1 of Geotrypetes seraphini. Lineage (NCBI taxonomy): Eukaryota > Metazoa > Chordata > Amphibia > Gymnophiona > Dermophiidae > Geotrypetes > Geotrypetes seraphini. Next base: position 17,190,811 of record NC_047095.1, read on the forward strand.
CTGGATGGTGTACATCCGAGCATGCTGATGGAATTTAGGGAAGTTCTGGTAGCTCTGTTGACTGAACTTTTCAATGAGTCTCTAGAGTCGGGAGTGGTACCGGAGGACTGGAGAAGTGCGGATGTGATCCCTCTCCACAAAAGTGGAAGTAAGGAAGAAGTAGGGAATTACAGGCCAGTAAGTCTATCTTCTGTGGTAAGCAAATTAATGGAAACACTTTTAAAACAGAAAATGGTCAAGTTTCTGGAATCCTGGGGATTACAGGCCCAGAGGCAACATGTATTCACTAGAGGTAGGTCTTGTTAGACAAATCTGATCAATTTCTTTGACTAGGTGACCAGATAATTGGATAGAGGTTGTGCGCTACATGTGGTGTATTTAGATTTTAGCAAATATTTTGACAGTGTTTCACAAAGACATCTAATAAATAATCTGAGTGTCCTTGGGATGGGTCCCAAAGTGACAGGATGGTCAAGAACTGGTTGAGTGGAAGGCAACAGAGGGTAGTGATCAATGGAGATCACTTTGAGAAAAGGGATGTTACCAGTGGTGTGTCTCAAGACTCTGTTCATGGGCCTATTCTTTTTAACATTTTTATAAACGATATTGCTGAAGGGTTGTTGGGTAAAATTTGCCTCTTTGCAGATGAAACCAAAATCTGCAATAAAGTAGACATCCAGGATGATGTGAATAATATGAACAAAGACCTGGCGAAGCTGGAAGAATGGTCTGAAATTTGGCATTTAAAATGTAATGCTTAGAAATGCAAGGTCATGCATTTGGGCTACAAAAATCTGAGGGAACAGTACAGTTTAGAGGGTAAAAAACTTATGTGCACGACAGAAGAGCGGGACTTGGGTGGTATTGTATGTGATGATCTTGAGGTGACCAAACAGGTTGAAAAGGTGATTGCAAAAGCTAGAAGGATGCTGGGTTGTATAGGGAGATGTATGACCAGTAGGAAAAAGGAGGTATTGATGCCCCTGTATAAGACTTTGGTGAGACCTCATTTAGAATACAATTCTGGAGGCCTCACTTTGAAAAAATATATAAAAAGGATGGAGTTGGTCCAGAGGAAGGCTACAAAAATGGTGTATGGTCTTCATGATAAGGCGTATGGGGACAGACTTAAAGATCTCAATCTGTATACTTTGGAGGAAAGGCGGGAGAGGGGAGATATGATAGTCGTTTAAATCCCTATGTGATATAAATGTGCATGAGTCGAGTCTCTTTCATTTGAAAGGAAACTGCAATGAGAGGGCACAGGATTAAGTTAAGAGGAAATACTTTTTTTACAGAAAGGGTGGTAGATTCATGGAACAGTCTCCCGGAAGAGGTGGTGGAGACAGAGACTGTGTCTGAATTCAAAAGGGCTTGGGATAGGCACATGGGATCTCTCGGAGAGAGAAAGAGATAATGGTTACTGCGGATGGGCAGACTGGATGAGCCATTTGGCCTTTATCTGCTATCATGTTTCTATGTTTCTATTTACAGGGTTAACATTTTAAGGATTGCAATGCCCTTACTAGTTTTTTATTATTATCATTATTATTATTTTATTCTGCTATTTGTATAGTTTGGAGAATTAGGGCTGTCATTGATTCTGAGTGTGCAGAGCTTTTAGTTCAGTTTTAATGCATGAGACTATTGATCCAAGCAAGCAGATCACCGTTAGGTTCATTATGCGAGTCATGCTTATGTAGAAAACAATTGTAAATCATTTGATAAAATGAGGTTTTTATGTATCGTACCTCTTATTTCAAAAAGCTACTGAGAAATGGTCCAAAAATGACACATGGGTATGCACAATTTCAGGCACAATATATAATGAGGATATTTTCCAAGGACTTTCACGCAGGAAAGTAAATGACAGCAGTAACTAACTGAAGAGTTTGTCCCTGCCCATGTGATAATGCATTTTGAACATAGAGAATGACACGGTGACAAAATTCATCACCGTTCCCATCCCCGCAGATAACCGCGGGAAATCATCTTCATGTCATTCTTTAAGGAGAGAGGGAAGAATGAGAGTATGAATGGCCACAACCACTGACCCGCAAGCTTTGCTTTGAAGAATGCTGGTGTAGAAGGACTGAGGTTGAAACAGACACTACAGAATGACAGTCTCTGGTATCCAGAGCAGATATTGTGATGTCATAATGCCTCATTCCACCAGTGCCTAAGAGCCAATCACATCAGTGATGTCACAATGGCTTCATTATCCTTGGCTCACATAAGAATCAGAGTATGAATGGCCTCAACCACTGACCCTCAAGCTTTGTTTGAAGAATGCTGGTGTAGAAGGACTGAGGTTGAAATAGACACACAAAAAATGACATGGGATTATTTCCCGTGGTTATCCGCGGGGACGGGAACGGTGATGAATTTTGTCACCGTGTCATTCTCTAATTGTTATCCCCTTTATGGAGGTTGAAGGTGTACATGCTCTTTTACAAGGCACATATTTTTTTCCCAATGCTCCGATGGTCATAGAGTTCCTATGAGTGTTGGAGCAGCGCAGAGCATTCAGCATGCTGGCTGGCACTAAAAAATGTCTTGCATGGTTTTGTAAAAGGGTGGGGGTGGGGGGGTGGTTAGGGGAGGAGAAATACACACTGATTTCATTTGGGTACTTTGCTCCTGCTGCAGTGCATATTGGCAGAGCACATTGTGGTTCATCTTCAAAGGGAAACACCTGCGGGACTTTTTCTTTGGAAATGAGCTTTCAGGGCTGCCCTTGCAAACCCACAGTCTAAACAATGAGACTGAGAATCACCTCTGATAGTTATTTTATTTAAAGCAGGTAATTATAGTCATTGCTATCTGTCTATCTATGTCTTTTCTGAGAAATAATGTTTTGATAATGACTTAAAATCCCTTTTTAAAAAGCCTATGAATTCTTCTGTGAGTCATTCTCAACTTCAAAAGACAGAGCACCGATTAGCAGCTGAAGAGTACTGCTTCAGATTGGGCATTTAATGTAATTTGGGAGACAGTTTCACTCTCATTTTTGCAAATGACAAAACCTCAAAAATCTTCCACCTGGAGATAAATTTGTTTGATTAGGCGATCAAATAAGGTTATCATCTAATTGAATTTTCCTGTGATGAGATCAGTTGCTGATGTATTCATGTTGTGATAAGGCTCTCTGAAATCTTATGGGAGGCAATGGTAGCAATTCATGGAATGATATTGAAGACTAACTCAAGTTCCTCAAGGAAAGTTTTTCTTGGGGAGGGGGGTGTCTTCAAATGGCTTAAGCTCTTCTGAGCAAGGACTGTCTATTTAATGTCAAAATGTACAGCGCTGCGTATGCCCTACAGCACTATAGAAGTGTTAAATAGTAGTAGTAGTAATGACCAAGGAGGGGGTAACAATTCTAGAATCCACGGTGGTTGTAAAGCTTTATTCCATGCAGTGCCATGACAGTAATGGACCTCACTTCTAAGCCAGGGTGTGTGAAGTAAAATGCTGCTAAGATGGAAGATGCAGAGATTTCTGGAATCACATGCACAATCAGAACATGGACAGATCCTCACATGATGCACAATAGAGGACCACAAGAAACATACACTCAAATACTAACATAGAGATCCCCTCAAGAAAGCCAGACTCTGTAAGTAGTGCAAATACTGGTAAAAGAGAGACAGAAATGTATTTTTTTCCTGTATTCTGCAAAATAGAAAAATAGAAAAAATACTATACTCTTCTTAGACCTTAAAAACCTTAATATACACATCTTAGACCTTAAAAAGCATTAAATAAAAAATATTACTTTTCTTTTTTTTACCTTTGATGTCTGAGCAGCAGCTTATTTTCCAATTGGTCTGTTCCCAGTCTCTTCTCCAATTTCTATGTGTTAGTCTTCTCCTAAATTCTTTTGTAATGACATCCTCTAGCTGATGGAATATTAAATATTGTTGATATTCGTAAAGAATGTTGAGAACTAGAGAAATTAAAATGCTCAATTAAATACCCTGGAGCCATGCCATACACTGCCTTATGCAGTGACACATACATCCAAATTTAAACAGCAAAAAAGGTAACCAGTGTAATTCTACATAATAGAGGGTTATGTGATCTGTCTTTCATAGTCTAAAAATTAGATGAACTGTGGTGTTTTGTATCAGTCTAAGTCGATAAAAATTATTTTGGAGACCTCCCCAATATACAATATTGCAGTAGCCCAGTATTGCTAGTATGAGTGACTAAACTAATAATCAGAATACATTATTGTTAAAATAAGGTCTAATTGTACAAAGCTTTCAAAGTGTAAAATAAAATCTCCAAACCTGATCAGCAAAATTAGAGATCATAGATAAGTTTCTATCCAAGTGGACAGCTAATATTCTAATAGCGATAAGGAAGGTAATTCCATTTAAAATCAATTTGTTCTTGTCACATTTCGATGGAGTCATGATTGTAATACCACAGGAATCTCAAGTAGTTTCTGTTATCTTGTTGCACCAGAAAGTAGTAGAACATTTGCTGGATGTCTGATGTTATGGTGATAAGTTATTTCCTGAAATGAATCAGGACTCCTAGTAAGCTGTTGATCATGTCAGGTTCAGAAAGCAGCACATTGTTGAGGGAGACCCCTTGGAATTGAGTACTGGAGTCAAACACAATCCTGATCTGGCCTGGCTTTTGTGGTTGGTACATGCCAAAGATAGGTAAGTACCAGCATTCTTCATTATCTTTCAATGGTGGAGCTGGTTCTGCATGTCAATATCCAGCATGTCCTGCATGAATGTTATATAAAGTACTGTTTTGTCTCTGGTTTCTTTCGCAGGGTCTTTTGCACTGAATAAGTTGAGATAAAGCTTGCTCTCTGTTGTTGAGAAGTCATTTCTTGGATGTCCAAATGGGAAGAGGAGCCACCCAACTGCTGGATTCATTTATGGAGAATTCCTGGTACATGATTTTTAGGAACTCTCTATCCTAAACTGAAAGAGCTGGTTTGTCATTATCCTTGATGACTTGGAACACTATATTGCCCAGATGATCTTCTAGCTCTCGTGGTAAAGTGTTTTGTTAGGTGATTGAACTGCGTTCTGGTTCTTTGCAGCTGTAAACCTTTTTTACTTGCAGATGGTACTGACAAGGCTTGAACAAAATCGGGGTGTCCATTAGCCAAAACACTCTTCTTGTACATATCTACATTTGGTCTCCTTAGATCACAGGTGTCAAAGTCGGTCCTCGAGGGCCGCAATCAAGTCGGGTTTTCAGGATTTCCCCAATGAATATGCATGAGATCTATTTGCATACAATGAAAGCAGTGCATGCAAATAGATCTCATGCATATTCATTGGGGAAATCCTGAAAACCCGACTGGATTGCGGCCCTCGAGGAGGGACTTTGACACCCCTGCCTTAGATCATTAAGGCAGATGCAACCTACCTTTTTAGGGAAAACTTCAAATATTAATTTACCAGTCTCCAGATTGTATATGGACTTTAGTAATTAGCTCTACTTACATAAGAGATGTTCTAAAGGAAAATCTATAACTAGGCACCTATAGTTACATGTACCTGACATGCATAAGTTCTGAGATAAATAGCACTTATGCACATAAGTGTATCATGTTTTCTTCTTTCATGGGTTGCATAAGTACTTTAGCAAATAATTGCATGGGATATATACATGGGTGGGGCTCCTAGCTACATGCATAACCAATGAATACTGTAAAATACAAATGCCCTTTCCACATTTATACACAGATAGTTAAGCCATTTCTCTGATTGGTGAAATTGCTGACATATCAGTTGTAGGCATGCCAATGGCAGGTTGAACTCATGTTTTGTAATGGCATCTTGGTGCCCAAATGCTGTTATAGAATTGACACTCAGTGTACGCCATTAGGTTGCCCAATACATGGTGTCTAGCTATAGAATTGCCCCTTTTGAGTTGACTCCCTCTCAACAATTGCACTAGCCAAATTCTGGAATGCAGCAACCGAGTTCTAATTTTTTATATATATTTTTGATTTGAGATATTTGATTTCTTATCCTAGTCTTCTTTTTGTGCAGCCTCCACTAGTTCTTTATTCATATCTAGGAAGATGAATATATTTAAGTATTCCCTTTGCCATATGCCCTGTTTTTACTTCCTAGTACCACTGACCCTAATGAATTGTGTGGCATGTTGGATTATGCAACCATGCCTCTGCCCTCATGACCCCAGCACAGAACTCCTTCTGAATTTTGTATAAGATGTGCTTATAAGTTTTTTGTTTAACTTTTCCAACCCAGATGAGTGCTATGCTGGCTTTGCTCAGCACCCAGACCTCCTCTTTCTTTTTCTTGACAGAAGTCAGTAACTTAATGGAGGCTGGAGCACCATTTGCATCATCAGATAGTACAAGGAACCTAAATGAAACAGCATAACATGGGGAAAGGCATCAATTCTACCACTTTTTCCCCTGGCCTATGCAAAACACAAACAGTTACATTATGCTCGTGGTGTTTCAAAACCAATTCTATCAGAAGGGAGATCAAGACCTGTGTCTTAGCAGCCATCCCATTGTTGGCTTCTACATCTGCCATACTGTCAGATCGCAACATCACACTTCATTGCTCAGCCTCCTGCTCCAGATGTGCAATGTGGCCATAATCAGAAACAAGTCCAGGGAAATGATGCTCCAGATTGTCTTGCACTGGAGCTTGTTTCAGGCATTTTGGAGTAGACAGCATAACCTATAGCTTCAGAGACAAGGAGAAGAATTTAATCTCACGTTAGCATACCAGGGGGTAGAAATATTTTCCAGACTGTCTTTTATTTTTCTGATTAACCTAATAAATTGGTGCTGTTTCCATTAAGCTGCCACCTTATAATTGTCATACTTATTAGGGATGGGTGTTCATTTGAAATGAATGTCAACCACCCTCTTCAAAAAATTGGTGCAACCCTCCCCCACAACTAAAAGTTACCCCCTCTTTTACAAAGGTGCGCTAAGCTTTTTAGCGCGCACTAAATATTACACCACGCTAAAAATACACTAAATGCTAATGCGTGCATGTTATCCTATGGACGCAGTAGCAGTTAGCGCATGCGTTGATTCAGCATGCACTAAATCTGCGTCAAAACGCTTAGCATGCCTTTGTAAAAGAGGGGGTTAGTCTTCAAATGGTGTCTAAAGTTAGGCACATTTTATAAAATAGCACTTATGCCTTGGAGCTGCATCTAACTTTAGGTGCATCCATTTGTACCAAGAGAAACATGGTGCAAATTCTAGTGACTAAAGTTGCAGAAGGAGCGATACCCCTTAAACATAGAAACATAGAAACATAGAAAAAAGCAGCAGAAAAGGGCTATAGCCCACCAAGTCTGCCCATTCCAAGTATCCCCCCCCTGAATTTACTCCCTTAAAGATCCCACGTGAGTATCCCATTTTTTCTTAAAATCCGTCACGCTGCTGGCCTTTATCACCTGGAGTGGGAGTCTGTTCCAATGATCCACCACTCTTTCAGTGAAGAAGTACTTCCTGGAGTCGCCATGAAACTTCCCTCCCCTGATTTTCAGAGGATGCCCTCTGGTGGTCGAGGGTCCCATGAGCCAGAAGATATCATCTTCTGACTCGATGCGTCCCGTGATGTACTTATACGTTTCAATCATATCTCCCCGTTCTCTTCTTTCCTCAAGTGAGTACAGCTGCAATTTATTTAGTCTTTCTTCATACGTGAGATAATTTTGTGGGTAAATGTGAGGAATGCCCTGGATCCACCCATAACCCTACTATTTTGATGCCACCTTTTTGGTGCCACACATAAAATTTAGGTGCTGATCCTGCACCTAAATTTAAGCACTTAAATGTAAATTAAATCCAACACTGATACATGCTTGTTAATAAGCCAATTATCAGTGCTAATTGACCCATTATTCAATTAAGTTGCATGCACAATTTGGGTACACACCCAAATTTGTGCACACAGCTGTTGAGTTTGTTATCTTATGATCTTTAATTGTTTGTGCATTGACTTATTAGGAGCCTCTTTTTCCTAAAGAGCATTAAACATTTAGAGCCAGATTCAGACTCTGTAAATGGCACTGAAAAATAAGCTCTTAGCAAATTCAGGAGAAAAGACATTAATAATAATCAAAAGATCACATTACATCTTTCTATGCCTAAGCCCAGTAATGAAATAAGCAAATTATTGGGTTATCAAATAGGCCTCAAAAACTAGCCACACAGGCAAACATCCCTAGATGCGTATAGCTTCTATACAGGGTACTTTTTCAAATCATAGGCCTGCTCCGGAAGTAACCCAGAGACTTAAAAAAACTTACCTAGTTAGGGGGGAGAAAAATTCTCTGGTTATAAACCGGTTAAATTCAATATTGCTTGGAAACACTGTTACTGGAGAAAGGCAACAAAGATAAAGTAATGAAGGTTATAAACTGTACAATTAAAGTCTCTTTTCTAGAACCACCTGCTCCTAGGGCGCATTGGCACTTCTGCTTAAAGGTAGTTGGCTTTCAGTTGCTCCTTCAATTGCCAAGCGATGGTTGTAATCCAGTTAGTGAACAACCTCACTGTATTCCAAACAATGAAGTCCAACAATCAGTTATATTCTGTCAAATCTCTACAAGTCTATGCAAGATCTTGTTTTGCATAGGACATTTGCCTGTGTGGCTAGTTTTTGAGGCCTTTTTGATAACCCAATAATTTGCTTGTTTCATTGCTGGACTTAGGCATAGAAAGACATAACGTTGTGATTACTGAAAAATAGGCAACAGGAAAAATAAGCACTCAGCACGATTCTATAAAGGGTGTTCCAGAATGAGCGCCCTTTATAAAATAATGTCTACTGGGGAGAGTATGGCACAGTGGTTAAAGCTACAGCCTTAGCACCCTGAGTTTGTGGATTCAAGCCCACGCTGCTCCTTGTGACCCTGGGCAAGTCACTTAATCCCCCCATTGCTCCAGGTACGTTAGAAAGATTGTGAGCCTGCCGGGGACAGAGAGGAAAAACTGCTTCAGTACCTGAATAAATGCATGTAAACTGTTCTGAGCTCCCCTGGGAGAACGGTATAGAAAATTGAATAAATAAAATAAAAAAATAAACATTGGACTTATGCCAACCGAAACCTGGTATAAATTCTGGTATGAAGGCTGTGCACATTGGCCCACGGGCAAAGAAATAGCCTAGAAAATATATGTCATTCTGTGTACAATTGTCCAAAGTCATGTGATGCTTGCTGTTTGCAATCTTTAACAAAGGTTTTGGGCAAATGTTTCAAACTTGTCTGAAAACTAGCATAGCTGTAAGGAAAACAGTGAGATCTTGTTGGCTTAGCTAAGCTAGCAATTGCTGAAATGAAGTCATGGAATAGGTGCCTTAGCACCTCCTTGAATACATTCACTTGGTGGTTTTGCTCAATTATTAAAATTTATTTATTTATTTATTTATTTTATTTATTTATTTAGATTTTTATCCCGTCCTCCCAGTAGCTCAGAACGGTCTACAAGTGAACATACACAATGGAGAGTAATTTGACATATAAGAAGTACAACAGGTTTAAATGTTTGGACTACAAGAATGTGATGTAATTTAAATAAAGGGAGAATAAGCAAATTAAGAGTAGACTTTAAATATAAGTAGTTTAGTTTAAGAACAGTTCTATGAGTTTAGATACAGTTTGTCAGTGTAAGGACTAAGAGAGGACTATAATGAAATTTAGGGAGAAGATAGGCAGGGGAGAGAGGAGAGAGGGGGTTTAAGGGGGGGAGAAAACAGAGGGTGATCTTTAGTTGAAGAGGAGGGTCTTTATCAATTTGCGGAATGTTAATAATGAGTTCTGTTGTCTGAGTTGATTGTTGGCCATCCATTTGCACATCAAAACAAATTTATGATGCAGTATACAAAGTATTAGCACCCCTATTACATATGTAAGAAAATCTAAAATCTGCTTTTACCATGTCTGTCTGAGAAGCTCAACACCATCCTCCCACTATAAAGTTCTTAAAGCCATGTTTTGTCCTGAATACTAAATGCCAAGTAACTTGGCTGTATTAACAGTTGAAACAGGAGCAAAGAATAGAATTTAGGCATAAAATATGAAAATGTCATACAGTATTATGAGCTACAACATTGGAGAAAAAAAGCATCTATGAAACCGTCAACATCATTTGCATCTTGACTTATGTGTTGTGAGAAAGAACACTCCCCCCAGTCCTATCCCAAAAGTATGACTCATCATAAACCATGGAAGACTTCTGGGGAATTGGGAGGCTATTAGAGAAAGAGGGTTTCCTTGAGGAGAGTATAATTTATTTTGTTCAAAACTGAGGTTACTCCATCTGGAATTGTTATTGGGGGTATAAGGATTGGCGGTGCATTGTATCGCTGCTCTTGGTATTGCTCAATAAAAATTATTTTCGCATAGAAAAAATAAAAGAAAGTTGTGTACAGATCCCCAGAATTCTATAACATTGGACACATCTTTTTAGAATGTCTCTGACCTACCCATTCCCTTCTCATGGCCTCGCTTTCTTTTGGGTTGCATGTTATAGGATATGGGCATCTAGGCTTATAGACTAGATCATAGCCAGATGCTCATGCAATCCCTAATTGATAACAATTAATATTAATAATCAGCTGTTAGCATCCAATTATTGATGTTAAGTGGCTGATTAATCAATTAGGTTGTGCATGCATCTCTGGATCATGCCCACATTTGAGCATGGATAGTTGGGTATATTTATAGAATCTAGAGCTTAATGATTAGTTAATACAGAAATGTGTTGTGGGATTGTGTGTTAAACTGTACATTAGTGATTTTTTTCTTTTAGAATTTTCTAATATAATGTAACCAGCTTGAATTTTCTACTTAGTGTGTACTAACCGTCAAGTGCAGAATTGACACAGGAACATTTACCCCAAATTCTATAAAATGCGCTTAAAGATAGGCACCTACTCGGCACACCTAGCCTAGCTTAATTGAGCAATTGGATAAATCAGTGCCTCTTAATTGGCACTAAGTGGAGATAATTGTAAGTTAGACGTTAACTTGGTAGACATGATTCTACAATAATTATGCACCTAGTGCAAAGTGCATAGTTAAAAGTGAGTGTTGTTAGGGGGTGATCATGGGTGTGTTTTTGAGTTAGGCACCTGTTTTTGAGTTAGGAGCCACTTGGCATCTAACTTAAGTACAAGTATTTAGTCCAAGAAATCACTGGCATAAATACAGTTTGCCTAAATGTTAGAACACTTAGGGCCGTATTCTGTATAGGATTCCCAGTCTCAGAAGCCGCCTAAGTGGGTTTTAAGATTCCAGTTGGCCCAGGTGCCTAAGGCCTCTCCTATGGGAGGGACCTTATGTGCCTGTGCCAATCAGGACCTTAGGCACCTCCCCGGTGCATCTCATGATGCACCAGGAAAGGGAAGGCCTGCCATTCAGTGGAGGCGGGCCTGCCGGCCAGCAGGAGTAAGCATCCCTCCAGCTGGCCAACTAAAAAAGGTATTTGTAGGGTCCGGGTGGGCTTGGGAGGTTAGGGGTGCTGAGAGATGTTTGGGGGGTAGGGGGGTTTCTGGCAGGAAAGACTGAGTATTCCTCCTGATGGTGATGTACAGGGTGGTGGTGGTGGATTCCAACAGGAGGGACTGAGTATCCCTCCTGTCGGCAATGTATTGGGAGGTGGGGGGATGGTCTGGCAGGAGGGACTGGGCATCCCTCCTGCTGGCGATGTATGGGTGGGGGATGAGTGGCCGTTAAACTTATTTTGGCAGAGAGATCCCTTGCTGCGATAAGCTTAGCGGCAACCCGATTCTGTACCCGGCGCCTATGACATGGACGTCGGTTAGAGAATCGGATTATTAGGTGGGCTTAGGCATGATTCTCTATAGGACGCCCGTGTGTGATTCTCAAAAGCTGCTTAGGCGGCTTCTGAGACTGGACATCCTATACAAAATCTGGGCCTTAGTATGTGTAAAAATGCTTACTGTAAGACATGTTAAAGCATTTTGCACTAGGTAATCTTTTAGCGTGTATTAAGCATGCTTTATTTTTTTTCTGATTTCGTTTTTGCTGGTATGTGGTATGGGAAAGGAATGCTATCTGGGTACTGTTGGCTTAATGCACCTTAAGTTGAAAATGCTGTTTAAAAAAAATTAAAACCAATTTAATTCAAAAAATGTCGGTGCCTGCATTGTGCCTATGGGAGGTGCTTTATAACACCCAAAACCACTGTAGGTGTGGTTATCACCAGAAGTGGCATTAGGTTCCATCAAGCACTTCTGTAGGTGTAATTCACATGAAAGGTATGCGCCGGAAATGTAGGCCTTGGAAACCCTGGCCTATAGGCTCCTTTTACTAAGTTTTTAGTGTACGCAGAATTTTAGCGCGCGCTAAACCTGCGCTATAAGGCTAGAACTAACGCCAGCTCAATGCTGGCATTAGCATCTAGTGTGCGCAGCAATTTAGCGTGCACTAAGCGCGCGCTAAAACCGCTATCGCAGCTTAGTAAAAGGAGCCCTATATTTCTGGGGCCCACCTTTTCCAAAGCCATATTTCAATATATGGTGCCATCACGTGATTGACATTCAATTGGTGGCCACCAATAATGGTGCCATTTATAGAATCCAGACCCTAGTGCTCCCTCGTTAAAGTTTTTTCAGGTATCGCAAACTAATGCAGACTTTAAAGCACAATCTGAAAAAGAAATAATTGAAAATTCTCTCTATACTGGTCATGCTAGAAATGGGCTTATGAATAGTGTTCAGGAAAGTCCCATAAGCCCATTTCCTAGTGCCCTTTAATAGACATACCTCAATGTATAATAATGGCACTCTTAAATCTTAATCTTAGATGTTTGTAGATGACTTATTAGAAATGAATTATGATTGGTATTTTCATTTTCTCCATTGGTCATCTGAGAATACTTCTTGCTATTAGCTTTTCTACTGTACTGTGCTCAGTGTTAAACTGGGCCATACAAATAGTTTCTTTTGAAACACTATGGCACTCATTTTCAAAGCAGACAGATGTCTTAAAATGGTCAAAAAAGTCCATCAGCAGAGAATGTTTAAATCGTGTTTTTTAAAAAAGCAGAAATTGGGACCTTTTTCACTGAGTTTGTCCAAATAGTAAGGGAGATGTTGGAGGTATGGCAACAGTGGAACATGGCAGGGGCCAAGGTGGGCTGAAAAAATGAATGTCTTTCAGTGATAATGGAACAGGAAGAAGGACACGGTACTACTTGAAAGGGTCCAGAGAAGAGCGACTAAAATGGTTAAGGGGCTGGAGGAGTTGCCATACAGTGAGAGATTAGAGAAACTGGGCCTCTTCTCCCTTGAAAAGAGGAGACTGAGCGGGGATATGATCTAAACATTCAAAATACTGAAGGGAATAGACTTAGCAGATAAAGACAGATTGTTCACCCTCTCCAAGGTAGGGAGAACGAGAGGGCACTCTCTAAAGTTGAAAGGGGATAGATTCCGTACAAACGTAACGAAGTTCTTCTTCACCCAGAGAGTGGTAGAAAATTGGAATGCTCTTCCGGAGTCTGTTATAGGGGCAAACACCCTCCAGGGATTCAAGACAAAGTTGGACAAGTTCTAGCTAAACTGGAATGTACGCAGGTAAGGCTGGACTCATTTAGAGCACTGGTCTTTGACCTGGGGCCTGCTGGGCATGATGGACCACTGGTCTGACCCAGTAGTGGCAATTCTTATGTTCAAAAATTGACACTTTTGTTTAGACCTATTTCAATCACATCCAAGTTAGAAAAAGGTGCTCTGATTGACCAGATGGCCATTGGAGAGATAAAGGAATGATCCCTCTTTAATCTCTCAGTGGTCTTTGACACCTTCCCCTCCCATGACCAGGCTTTTGATAGGTGCAGGTATTATGGGCATACCCAAACAGAACAGCAGAAGGTCCCTGGATTTGCCTAGTGGTCAATGAGCACAAGGGAACACAGGTCCATATCCCATTCTACCTACTTCATTTGTGGTGGAAATTGTGAGTCTTCCAAAACCAACCAAATATGTACTGTACCTAAATATTGGAGACATCTTCAGGCTGGAAGATAATTGCAATGCTACACAGGTACAATACATTTTATTTTCTGTGCCTGGAAGGCTCACAATGCATCACAGAAGAATTATAGTGTGAAGTATACCTGGGTGCCATTATTTAAAGTCCACTGTACTGACCACTAGGCTGCCCCTCTCCTCCGCAGGGATGTCTATGTGGTCATTTCTCCCAAAATGATGCCAAAGAGATATTTTGTGTCTACTATCTTAGTACCCAAAAAAGGCTCTTCTTTTTAGATGTTTTCAGGCTAAGAAGTCTCTTTTATTGTTCATTTTCAAAAAGGAAAATTGGACATTTTTCCTGTTTGAAAATAGCTGTCAGATGGATTTTTTAAAAAACATTATCAGCAAAATGTTAAAAAAAATCCATCTGATAGTCATTTTGGTCAGCAAATGTCCTGATATGGATTTAGAAGACATTTCAAAAATACCCCTTCACACTAGAATACCAAGATCTCATAATCATTTGTATTTTAAGCAATAAGGTGTTATATCAAAGAGCATAAGCAGTTTAAATTCCCTGAGTTGAGCATTCTAGAATGTTGTTTAGATTTTGGAGTGATATATATTTAGAACACAATATTTATGGTGGTATTCCATAGTAATTTCAAATCCTATTTATCAAGCAAACCAACTGCAAATATTTAAAGCAATTCCAGAAAGAATGAATGTTTGAAGTAAATAATAATTAAAGAAAAACAGACCACCTGTGGCAGGTCATTATAATTCTGAATAAATATGATTAATGGTTCTGCCTTCCAACACTGTCTTTTAGTACAAACACATTGTTTTAGTATAGTACTTTTCTATCTAATTAGTAAAGTCTACCTTTTGCCTAGCTGGAACAATAATAAACTCTATACTGCAGTGTTTTCCTATAAATAATGCAAGAGTCCTTACCACACAGACATTTCAATACCACAGATATTGAAAACATATATCCTAATCTGACTTTAGTAGTTATTAGATTAGGGTTATTGTTTGATATGCTATGTTTTTATAGATTATGATGTTTTTCTATGATGTCTTAATTTTATTGATCCTGATGTAATTTTTATTCCATAAAGTTACATTTGATTTACAAAAGAAATCTATACACACGGAGGACCATTTTCAAAAAGGACATCCAGTTTGGGCATTTCTCACAAGACATCCAAATTCAGAGGCGAAACGTCCATTTTCAAAAGGTGAACCACTGGATGTCCAATTTTTTTTGTTGTTTAATCTTAGAGACATCTCTGAGAAGGGTTTTGTGGGCCCCACACTTTCCACCAATAATGTAGTAGTTAGAGTGGCTTATGGGCCTGGGTCCTCCTCTCTATAGTTCACTAGTCCACCCATGGAACTGGAGATTTTTTAGATCACAAACCTCATTATCGACAGAGGCAGCGGCAAATGAAAGCAAGGCAACACCAGATGACAAGTATTAGATCAAAATCCATTTCAGGATCAGTATATGAGGCCCCAAACCTGATTACAAAGAGGACTGAGATTCCAGTAATAAATTTATCAAAATATGCAATAATAGATGATAAGATGAAGCTTTTTTCCAAGGATCTAACATTTATACCGGTTCAACAAGTGGATAATTTCCAAATTAGAGTGGATATAGAAAAATTTATAAGATTATTTAGGGTTAAATCATATTTTTTTTTCAAAATAATGGTCTATATCAGTGGTTCCCAACTCTGTCCTGGAGAACCACCAGGCCAGTTGGGTTTCCAGGATAGCCCTAATGAATATGCATGAAAGAGATCTGAATATAATGGAGGTGGCAGGCATGTAAACCTGCTCCATGCATATTCATTAGGGCTATTTTGAAAACCCGACTGGCCTGGTGGTCCTCCAGGACAAGGTTGGGAACCACTGGTATATATGATTGCTCAGTGGTTGCTCCAGAATCTGCTTATATTCCTCCAGGCCTTTTTGATCTAGTAATTGAGGCTTTTTATAAACTTGTGATAGCAGATACTGAGAAGACTGAAAAAAATCTTCTATAAAAAACATAATAACCTAATGATGGCTGAGAAAAAATGCATTTACATCATTGAAGAAAGATACTGAATTGGTCATTCGATGTGCGGATAAGGATGATGCAATTGTACTACTTGATTGATCCATCTACTTTGAAGAAGTAAAATGCCCAACTCTCCAATGGAGAATATGAGAAACTGGATGTGGATCCAACTACTAGACTGCAAACACTGGAGCAAGACTTTACAAAAAAGCTATTATAAATGATTTTTTTTTTTTAACAAAGAGTATAGATTCTTGAATGTTTTGTATCCAAAACCACCAATATTTTATTACCAAAAATTCATAAATCATTAGAAAATCCTCCAGGTTGACCAATTGTGTCTAGCAGGGGATCACTGGTAGAAGCCCTGCCCATTTATGTGGATAAGCTCATAAATCCATTAGTATAGAAAACTGCTTCATATATAAAAGACACCACAGATATTTTTTTTTTTAGGAAGTTGTCACATTGTGAACTGCACCATGAAGCCATAATGGCCATGTTGGATATTTAATCTTTGTATATAACTATTCCGCAGGATGAAACACTGTCTGTACTAGAGTTTTTTCTAGAATCAAGACCATGGGCTCATTTTACAAAGCCGCGTTAGCGGTTTAACACACGTAATAGCACACGCTAATTTGCTGGCCGTGCTAGCCGCTAACACCTCCTCTTGAGCAGGCTGTAGTTTTTCGGCTAGCGCGGGGTTTAGTGTGCGCAAAAAAGTTGCGTGCGATAAAGCTGCTAACGCAGCTTCATAAAAGGAGCCCCATGTCCCCCTTGATATCAACAGTTTATTATACAATTAGCTATGATAGCAATGAAAGAGAGGATTTTTTTTCTTTTTGAAGATAAATTATATTAACAAATTTTGGCTGTTGCGATTGGAATAACAATGCCTCCAACTATAGCCAATTTAATTATAGCTATGTTTGAGTAGAAGTGTGTATATTCTACTCAGTTCAAGAAGGATATTCCTCTTTGGGTACATTTTATTGATGATGCTTTCTTTATATGGAATAACACATAGCAGAACCTACAAGCGTTTATAGAATATCTGAACATCTATCATAAGGATGTTGATCTTACCTTAACTTACAGTGGCTTGAAATCTCTTCTGGATGTAAAGATACAGTTGCAAGAAAAAAAAAATTTTCTCCACCAGTATTTTTAGAAAGGCTACAGACTGGAATTCTCTCCTGCATTTTTCTAGATGTCATCCAAACGCTCTAAAAATAGTCTTCCATTTTCTCAATTTTAAGGGTACGTATGATTTGTTTATCGACATAGAAGTACAAACAACAATCTGTAGATCTTTGTGAGAGATTTATGAAAAGAGATTACCCCAAGAAAACTTTTTGCAATTCTCGTAAGAAAGCATATTTTAACAATCGGGAGTTTCTTTGCAACTTAAATCAGATTTAATTTATGAGAAAAAAGAATATGCAACATGTGTTCTATCATATGCCCTGAACAGTTTTTGGGTGGCACGTATTTTGAGAAAACACTGGTGGGTTTTGGAAGTGGGAAAGGTTTTCAGAAATCAGAATTTAAGGATTGCATACCAGAGAACAAAGAACCTAAAAGAGCTGATATGTCCATTGGTTCTGCTAGAATTTAAGTTTCCAGGGTTGATACATGAGAGGTCATATGAGATGTGGTTCTTACCAAATATGTGACATTATAGAGTGCACTGCAATCAGGGCCAGATTTAGATGAAAAGAGCCCTAGGCTATTCCACTTATGAGGCCCTTTCACCTCCCATTTTTAAGTTTGTAAATTACATGAGAGATAATAAAATACATCATCCGGGGCTGAGACCGATTCCCCTCCGGAGCCGGAAAGGGGTGGGGGTGGAGAGAGGAGCAGCGGGATCCAATCCGGAGCTGGAGCACGTGTGCAATTCGGATTCCCCACCCCTGGCTGAATTTTGATGAGTCGCTGGCGCAGGCGCCGTGAGGAGTGACACAGAAGCACATCTCATGCCACTAGAACTCATGATATTTCAACAGTGCATGCGCGCTCTAGGATTTTATTATTTATGATATAATCATGAAAATATAATATAACGCTTGTAATATACATTTTTAAAATATGCAAATTAAAACATATGTTAAGAACTTACTTAGAATTCCGCGAAATGAAGATATTGCCACAAAAAATTTTTTTCAATAGTCTATAAACACTTCACTAAAGTATTGAACCTACTGAACTCAAAAGGCGAGAATCAAATGATCGTGTACGCAATCCTAAAATAAGAATCTTTTTTAATAACCTTAACACGTGTTTCATATTATTGAAGTAACACGACTATAACCGAACGTCGGGATATCAATAGGTCTGTTCGTTTGTCTGTTCCAATCTACACCAATCTGCACTTTATTTATGCAAGAACAAACCAGAGCTTAGTAGCATAAGGCACGTCAATATTTGCCATAGCAATCAGTGAACGTATGAACTATACTTTGGTGCAATCTAGTATATACAAACGAATAGACCCAATGAGCCGAACGCGTTGATCTTAACCAATACATTTTTATGTTTGTTTATTAGTCATATACGTAGAATTTCTCCTTATTTTTGGTTCAGTGTTTTAGTGTTCACTGTTTTTAGAATAGTGTAATTTTAATTTTGCTAACAATTTGAATGTAGGCCCCTCTTGATCTTGAGGCCCTAGGTTGAAGCCTAGTTAGCCTATAGGAAAATCCGGCCCTGACTGCAATGTTTTTGAATCCAGTAGAAAAGTGACAATATACACTGAAATACTGTATACCATTAACTGTAAATCAGAATGCATGATTTATTGCTTTAGATGCCCCTGTGATGAAATGTATGTTGGTTAGACATCATGATGTTTTAATATAGGATTAACTGAACACAAAAACAATATCGGGAGATATTACTGTGGGGCACCTTTAGTGAAGCACTGTGACCAATTTGGACATAATTTTGCAAATTTGAGAGCCTTGGTTCTGGATTATGTACCAAGGAGGAAGAGAGGTGGTTGTTCATAAAAGGTTTCTTGCACAAAGAGAAAAATGCTGGATATTTAAACTAAAATCTGTAACACCTTTGGGTTTAAACTCTATCATTGAATGGCAGCATTTTTATTAACACTTTAAAATAACTACTGTTTAATCAGAAAATTCACAGATCGGTTGAAGACATGCAGCTCTTGGCTATGGAACCATTTCGTGAAAGAACGTCAGTGAAAGAAGAGCCACGAGCAGGCAAAAAAAAAAAAAGGGAGGGTAAAGTTTCCCATGTGTAAATGAATGTTTGATTTTATAAGTTGTGTTTAAGAAATGAATGCTATCTTTATTTTTAGTATGGCGACACTTCACTGTTCTCGATGATTAATTGAAAGCTCTGATGCAGCAGCTAACTGTGTAGTGAAACACTGGCCCCATCGGCTTTTGAAAAGAACGATGATTGAAAGAAGAAATTTTGCTGCTCTATTGCTGTTTTTTTTGAATCTGTGTAATGTTTGAAGAATCTATTTGGAAAATCAACCCCCCCAAAAAAAGTCATTTTGGAAAAGAAGATTGAATGAACAGTAAATGTAATTGTTTTTGAATTTTTTTGATTGTGTGTGTTGGGGGTGGGGGGATTTTATACCAATGATCGAAGCTGGAGCTAGTTTATCTTCACCTAATCTGGTGTTCCACTGAATGAGTGGAGTGCTCCAAATCTGAGGCTTTTCCTACCCTCTATGGAAAATTGCAATATATAACACAATATACAGTAATATAACATCACAGATCACTTTAGGTGGGAGTTAGTTACTCACCACCTTTATACATTTGATATACTTTAGTGGTGTCACTAGCCCACCCACTAGGCTGCTTAAGACACCCATATACTGCTCTACTAGGCTTTCCCTTACCAAGCGCTGCTATGCTAGAGACAGGGATGTAGTTTCATTTAGATCTTTGTAGAGTAAGAAGGGATTAATGACCACTGGGAGAGTGTTGGGGGGGATCATTACTTAATCTCTCTAGTGGTCATCCAGTCAGTTTTGGTACCTTTGTCTAAACATCTAAGTTCTGTCTAAGATGTCTTGGGAAAGATTCAATATTCCCACAAGATGTCCAAGTCTAACCAAGTCCAAGCCTGCTCATAACATGCCTCCCAAACCACCCCCTAGACCTCTGGATTCACAGCGGGCATAATGCCTTGCCAGACATGCAGACAGTCCAACTGCTGACTTACTGTATGCTGGTTTTTGGACATCTTATTTTTTGATTATGAGCTCCATAGACACCTGTGCATATGCTTATCCCCCCCCCAATGAAAAACCAAATTATAGCTGCTCATGACAGTAAATTTATCAATCTGAAGTGAGCATAAGTAAAAGCATGCATTCTGAAGCGTGATTACAGCACTCCACTAACTTTCAGAATTTTATGAATAACGATATCGTGATTACAATTTTCAGCTAGGATTTCTTCATTACTATAAATAACAGCAAATAGGCTCCACCGATAACTAAGGAAGTATCATGCTTCCAATTAATCCTAATGACTTTCATAAGTAATGAAAGCAGAATATGTAATAATTTCTTGACATGGATAGGAATAGCATAAGATCTGACACTGACTGGAAGTTGTAGGGAAATATCCCACTGGGAAGATAAATTTGCTTGTATATTCTCACAAAATATCTCTCAAAACCTAAAAATAATTAGACAAAGCTATGTCTTCATTTATTTATTTATTATTTTATTTAAAAAATTTATATACCGTTAAAAACTAAATAGTTTACATGCTTTACATCAGGGGTGTCCAACCTGCGGAACCGTGAAGTATTTTGTGCGGCCCCGGTCGAGGGCAATGCAGTGTTTTCCTCTGCCGGCTCTCTCCTCTGTCTTACTGCAGCATTTGTGCAGCCCCAGAAAATTTTTTTTCAGCCATTGTGGCCTAGTGAAGCCAAAAGCTTTACATACACAGTATCAAAATGCGACAAAATAAAAGCAAATACATGATAAAATAATCATATAATAAAAAATACATACAATCCTCAAGGAAATACCATAATATGGAAAGAAGAGCTCATAGATAATTCATCAATTTTAGCTGAAATAACTAAAAAAAAAGGCATCAACGAATAGCTGTGTCTCACTGCTATGTTCAAAGCAAGTTATAGAAAAATCTATTTTTTTTAAATACCATCTTCAAACCTGAAAGCTATTGCAGCAGTGTACAATCAAGTAGAGAAAGTGTTTTTTCTGTGCCTGGAAAACTCACAATCTTACATTACATTACATTACATTAGAGACTTCTATTCCGCCTGTACCTTGCAGTTCTAAGCGGATTACAATTGAAGATGGCTGGACATTTCCAGAAATTTACAAATTTTAAGGAAAGATACATAGAGATGCTAGAATAAGAGATAGGGTTAGATACATAGTGGAGGCTAAGAGGGTGAATTTAAGGAAGTGGAGGCTAAGAGGGAAAATTTAAGGAAGGGGGGACATTTGAGGAAACTTGTAGGGAGGGAGAAGATTAGGGTTGGTTATATGGTGGAGTATGCAGGGAGAGGGAAATGTTATGGAGATGGGGGGATAAGCGGACAAGATAGTTTCTTTGAATAACAGAGTTTTGATTTCTTTTCGAAAAGATTTAAAGTCACATGTGGTTGTCAGCAGAGTAGAGATGGAGAGGTCTAGCTTCGTCGCCTGCGTTGCTAGGAGGCCATCATACATCTTCTTGCATTGAGTGCCCTTGAGTGGTGGGTAGGAGAAATGAATCTGTGTTCTCCTTAGTCTGGGTGTGAAGTTTCGGTTTAGGCGATTGTTCAGGTAGGTGGGCGCAATTCCATTTATTGCCTTGAATAATAAACAGTAGAATATTAGTAGAAGACGTTTTACTAAAGTGTATTAAGAAATGGGCTAAGTACATTTTGGGGTCCTTTTACTAAGCTGTGCTAAAATGTGGCCTATGGTGTCAGTAGCACGGGATTTTCTCACATGCTGAGGCCACTTTTAATATGATTGTTTCCTATTCCACCATTAATGGCCATATGCTAATTTCCCGTTAGTATGGGAGCCCATATTGATACCTATTTACTAGGTGGTAAGGGTCCCACGCTAACCACATGCTAATTGGTTAGCAGCCACACTGATTAGCACTGGGCATACCTACTTCACAGCCCCAAACATGACCCCAATGCTAAAAAATATTTTCTATTTTTTAGCCTGGGGGTAGCACACATCATATACAAATCTGTGGGACACATAAGATTTCCCATACTGGCAAAGATGGTTTACCAGATACAACTTGCACCTAACAAATATTGCTATATTTTTTATTTACTAAATCAAAAGATTTGACATGTAAAAGATTCAGCCATCTTTTTCACCTCATGTGATTTCCCTCAAAAGAAAGTTTGCCAGAAACTGAAAGTAGCCTAATACTGGACCTAGTGATGAAAAAAAAAAAAAAAATTGTATGGGTGTCACTGAAAAGTAACTATCCCCCCCCCCTTTTAATAAAACCGTGGAAGCGGTTTATAGCACAGGGTGGCGCTCTGAATTCTCTGCGCTGCTCCGGATGCTCATAGGAACTCTATGAGTATCAGGAGCAGTGCAGAGCATTCAATGCACAGGCCTGTGCCAAAAAATGCTTCCACGGTTTTATTAAAGGGAGGTTATATAAAGTAACTAGTCATTGTATTGCATAATGTAATATATTACAGTTACTCACTACTTTTGCATGAAAGTAATCATAGTTACTCATTACTTTTAAAAACATTATATTACTAGTAATATATTATTTAGAGGGCCATTTTCAATATGCCATCCAAATCCGAGTTTAGATGTTTTGTAAAAGATACATAGAAATCCAGTGGCGAATATGCCCATTTTTAAAATTGCAAAACGTCTATATTGTTTTTTCAAAAATAGTCATTTTTCAGCTGTGCGTATACCATTTTGAACTATTAAAAAAATAAATAAATAAAATACATGCCCAAAAGAAGAACATAAGAATAGCTATGCTGGGTTAGACAAATGATCCATCTAGCCCAGTATTCTGTTTCTACAGTTGCCAAATCAGGTCACAAGTATCTGGCAAAAACCCAAATAGTAGCAACCGTAGTTTTCAATCCCAGGGCAAGCAGTGGCTTCCCCCATATCTGTCTTAACAGCAGACTATGGACCATTCCTCCAGGAACTTGTTCAAATCTTAAAAAAAAAAAAAAATCAGCTATGTTAACTGCTGTTACCACAGCCTCTAGCCACACGTTCCTAAGCTTAATTATTCTCTGAGTGAAAAAAATATTTCCTCCTATTTTTTTTTTTTTTTTAAAGTATTTCCCTGTAACTTTATTGAGTGTCCCCAAGTCTTTGAAGTCTACAAAACAAGCTATTGGGATATAGGAGGGGCCAGCATTTTTTTAGTAGACTGGCCACACAAACATCCCAGCAGAGCAGTGAACTTCACATGAAAAGGCCCACATACACCTCTCACCATAACTCCCCTTATAGTATGGTGAGCCTCAAAAACCCATTCAAAACCTACTGTTATGCATCCCAATATCATTTATTCCTGCAGGTGTCACCAATATGTAGGTACAGTGGCATTTGGTTGGGTTTTAGAAGGCTCATATATTCTACCATAAGTGTAACAGTTAGAATGGGATTTGGGTCTGAGTCCCCATCCCTATGATTCACTACACTGCCCACTAGGCTACTCCAGAAACTGCTTGCTGCTTTACTAAGAATGGCCATAACATCTGAAGCTATTTTATAAGCTTCATGAAGCTATATACGTGACAGAAACAGTACATATAAGTAGGTATGTATTGTTTCAGTCACATCTTTGGGGAATGAGCGGGGTTCAATTACCACTGGTGAGAGTGTGGAACAGTGTATAAAGCTGCAGCCCCTGAGGTTGTGGGTTCAAATCCAAACTGCCCATTGTGACCCTGAGCAAGTCACTTAATCCCTCCATTGCCCCAAGTACTTTAGATAGATTGTGAGACCACTGGGACAGACAGGGAAAATGCTTGAATACCATTCTGCAAATGCAAAACCATTCTGAGCTCCTCTAGTAGAACAGTATTGAAAAATTGAATGAATAAATATATATCCCTCCAGTGGACATCTGGGCAGTTAGGGCTAACTCCAAACATCTAAATTGTGCCCTGGACAAATTCTTAAATGTTTGAGGTAGAAAATGTTACATTTATTATCTCCATTGTTTTGTGAGAAAAATGTCCATGTCATAAGCCTGCCCTCGTCCTGCCCTCACCACACCTCTAACATGCTCCCTTGATATTTCGATGAACTACTGATCAACAACATAGGAATCTGTCTAGAAAATAGATTTCAAAAATAGTGAATTGTAAGGGTTTGTTGAGAAAAATATCTATCTACCTCTTTATGCCACTTTATGCCCAATCCTGCTCCTATTCTATGACTTTCTGATTTCCTCAGGACTCTTTCATGAGGTACTTTTGTCAAATGCCCCTTGAAAATCCAGATATGCAATATCGAGCTGCGTGCCTTTATCAACATGTTTATTCACCCCTCATTGAAACCTCAGTCCATCAGGATAAGATCAGAATAATCCTTTGCTTTAGCCACGCACTGCATCTTTTCATCCACAAAGAGATGATGCACTTAAATTTGTCCTCTGAGCTCCAGTTTCTGCAAGCTGCTATATAAACAATACATGGCCTAAAATATATATTCCAGAAGACCTTTAGAACACTTAAATGCCAGTATAAATTAAATATATCCTTTCTGATTTTTCAAAGTTCTAATGGTGTTTACATCACATGATGAACAATCAGGTATAATGATTGTACTCAAGCTAAACTGAATAAAAGAATGGAAAACAAAATAGTGTCCAAATATTTATATAAAGTAACAAAAATGGATGGAACACTAATAGTGTGTATAACGTGATTTAAATCAAGGGAAAAAAGACCTCAAAATACCCCTTAAAGTGTGATCAATGAAGTCACAAATATCTCGGGGTTAGGTATCATCACCGGTCAAAAACCCTTGAAAATTTTTTTTTAAAATATTTTTACTTTTAATTGATTTTTAATGTCTAAAATATTTTTTCTATTAATACAAATATATTGTGTATCTATTTTATATTTGTATTTTTCTTCTCTGAACAAGTGAGCATATTGATAACCAGCAACTATTGGTTCAATACCAAAATAATCATCATGCTTATATTTGAATACTAATAAGCACTTATCTTAAATGACCCAACGGGGGCCCAGTCCGTTTCGCACTGATGGGCTTCTTCAGGGGTGATGAAAGGCTTGTTAGTTTGCCAGTGAATTTCCCACTTTGCTCAAAAATCAAGAGAGAGACTTTCATTCGCTCCTCACCGAATTTGAAGAAAAATACAAATATAAAATAGATACACAATATATTTGTATTAATAGAAAAAATATTTTAGACATTAAAAATCAATTAAAAGTAAAAATATTAAAAAAAAATTTTTCAAGGGTTTTTGACCGGTGATGATACCTAACCCCGAGATATTTGTGACTTCATTGATCACACTTTAAGGGGTATTTTGAGGTCTTTTTTCCCTTGATTTAAATCACGTTATACACACTATTAGTGTTCCATCCATTTTTGTTACTTTATTGTACTCAAGCTAAGAAATAAATAGAATTGGATCAAACACAGTATTTTCCACACTGTCTTTGTAAGCTTAACACCCAAATCTTTCTCTCATAACTTTTGTGGTTCAACACATGTATGGGGGTAATTGCATGAATTGCGACAAACACAGGAGAAATAGCTTTCTCACATCGGAGAGTCAAAGAAAACAGCAAAGGTGACCACAAAGTGCTATAATTCTTTATTCATTCATATAAAGACTCAATATTTATGTGTTTTGGCCCAGACAGCCTGCATCAGGAGTCTGAATACAAATTTGGAACCTAATAGCCAACTCTCTATGATCGTATTCTTGTGGTTGTGTAATTCAATAAACGTACTGAAGGAGGTGACAGCTGGCTGAATAGACAGAGAAAGCACTTGTAGCAATGATCCTAAATTATAACACATAACAATGCATATAGCCATTGAATGTTGCTGCTGTACCTATTGCCAGCAGTGTTCACCACTGTATATATTTATTTGGATTTGGCTCATGCCTTTTTCAGTAGCTCCAAGAGTTAAATTTAAATACTGTAATTATGTCCCTGTCCCTTACAATCTAAAGGGCCCTTTTGCAAAAGTACACTGAAGTCTGGGATTAGCATGTTTAAATGTGGGTCATGTGCTAATGTGGTCATTAGCTTACACACTATGGGGCTCATAATCAAAATGGAAATACATCTAAAAAGCGACCTAAGTCGGCACTTGTACGATCAGTAAGACAAGTCATCCAAGTGCTGATAATCAAACCAGGTTTTAGACATATCTTAAAACGACTTAGGCCTTTTAGTGCTGCTGTATTCCCAGAGCTTAAAGGGGCATTTTAGGAGGAGTGGAGAGGGTGGGATTTGGACGGGACGTGGGTCGACCTAGACTTAGTCATAATGCAAGTGTATTCAAAAGTTTAACGAGGCTGCCCAGACGGAACTTATATGTAGCAACTTAGACCATTGAAAACCAGGTCTAAGTGCCCAGAAGGTATCCAAAGTGACCAGAAAACCACTTCAAATACAAAGTACAATCCCCCACACATTCCCCCAGTGATCACGGCCCCCCTTCCCGCCATAAAAATCATAATAAAAACTTTACATATCTTCCTCCGGAACATCAGTACCTGGCATAGGAAAGCCTAGTAGAGCAGCACAGAGGAGGCTTAAGTAGTCTGGGACTATTGGGGTTGTAGACAGGTGGGTCTAGTAGGTTTTTTTTTGGTGGGGAGGGTTACCTATAAGGGAGTTGTGGTGACATATGCATATGACATCCTTTTTGTGAAGTTCGCAGCAGTGCCCTATAAGGTGCCCCACTACTGTTTCCATGTCTGGGTGTCCAGTCCATCCTTTGCTGGCCTCTCCCATGTCCAAAAGGTCTTGTTCTAGGCGTTTTTGACTTGGACAAATTTTCGGATGAGAATGGGGTATAAAGATAGATGACTTAGTGGTCTGGCCAACCAAAGGCTGGACGTATACTAGATGATTTTTGAAAAAAAGAAATATTTTGGACATATTTTTCAGGAATGTACTTTAGACACTGCCGATTTTGGGCGACTAGCGACTTAGACCCAAAACGGACTTGGATGTTTCTTTTGATTATGCCCCTCTGTGGGTTAATACCTCCTATTTAGGAGATACAGGTGCTCACACATTAATACTCTGTTATTTGGTTAGCACACACTACTCATATTAGCCAGATAGTCTAGAAAAGCCCACTCTCTTCCCTTGACATGCCCCCCTTACAAAAATATTTTGGAAGTATAGTTACCATGCACTTAGCCTGTAACAACAGTGAAAGTAGTGCAAGATGAAAACATTTTGCAGTAAACCTTTTTTCATATGCTATCTGTGTGCTAGGGATTAATACCCATGTTCATCCCTGAGGTGAGGGAAAGCAACTTGTCCAATGTCATTAGAAGCCACAATAGGATTTAAAGGAATGCTCATGGGCTCAACCATAGGCGCCTTAACAGAAATGAGCACGCAAGAGTTTCTTATAGGATGGGATAGGGGAAGGGTAGGAAGCGATTAAGGTTGAGAAAGATGGATTGGATGGGTAGGCTGGGGTGATAGGGATTGGTGGATATTGTTGATAGGAGGAGTTAGGGGAGTGTGTGGCGCAGTGGTAAAAGCTACAGCCTCAGCACCCTGGGGTTGTGGGTTCAAACCCACAATGTTCCTTGTGACCCTGGGAAAGTCATTTATTCCCCCCCATTGCCCCAGGTATATTAGATAGATTGTGAGCCCACTGAGACAGACAGGGAAAATGCTTGGGTATCTGAATAAATTCATGTAAACCATTCTAATCTAATCCTTAGGTTTGTATAATAATGATAACTTTATTCTTGTATACCGCAAATACCATGGAAGTTCAATGCGGTTAACAATAGAAGAGACTGTACATTTACAGCGAAGTTACATATTAAAGCGTTATTACATTTACAACGATGTTACATATATGGCAGTGAAAGGCATGAACTAAAGAAGAGACTGTACATTTACAGCGATGATACATATTATAACGGGGTTACATTTATAGCGAAGTTGAATATATGGCCAAGAAAAGGCATATACTATGGAGGCCCGAAGGGCCATTAGGTCAAAACAGAGATTGGGTAAGAGAGGCAATAAGTGGCTTGATAAGGAGGGCGAAGTCAGGGGAAAGGAGGCGTATCGAGGTCGGGAGGGTGCAGGGAAGGAGGGCAGGCAGAGTTAACGGAATTTGTCGAAGAGGTAGGTTTTTAGTGACTTCCTGAACAGGTGATAGGGCGGAGAATTGGAGATGAGGTCGGTTAGGCAATTGTTCCATTTGCCCGCTTGGAATGCTAGGGTTCTGTCAATGAATCTTTTGTAGAGGCAGCCTTTTAGGGAGGGAAAGGTGAATAAGTGTGCGTTCCATGTGCGAGAGGGGCCTGCTATTTCAAGGTGCTCAGACAGGTAAATTGGGGAAGAGCCAGTTAGAGTTTTGAAACATAGGCAGGCGAACTTAAAGATGATCCTTGCCTCTACTGGAAGCCAGTGGAGTTTGGTGTAGTAGGGGCTAACATGGTCGTATTTTTTGAGATCGTAAATGAGGCGGACGGCCGCATTTTGGACTATTCTTAGACGTTTGATGGTATTTTTATAGGTTCCAAGGTAAATAATGTTGCAGTAGTCTAATATGCTTAATACCAAAGATTGAACGAGTAGTCGGAAGGCTTGGTGGTCGAAGTAGCGTTTGATGGTGCGCAGTTTCCAGAGGGTACAGAAACATTTTTTCACATGAGCACTGGTATGGTCATCGAAGGTCAGGGTGCGGTCCAGGATGACTCCAAGGATTTTTATGGTGGGTAGGATAGGGTAATCTAGCCCATTCAATTTGAGGGAAGTGTTTGTTAATTTATGGTTGGGACTCGCTAGGAAAATTTTGGTTTTTTCAGAGTTCAGTTTTAATTTGAGTTTTGAGGTCCATAGTTCTAACTTGGTGAGGATAGAGGAGATGAGTTGTTCCGTTTCTAGAGTGAGTGAGGTAATGGGAACAATGATGGTGATGTCGTCTGCATATATGAATGATTTTAGGTATGAGTCAGCTAGGGTTCATGCCAGAGGGGCCAAGTAGATATTGAATAGGGAGGGGGATAGGGGAGAGCCTTGTGGGACTCCACAAGGGTTACGCCAATGGTGGGAGAAGGCTCCATTACTGTGGACCTGGTAGGTACGGTTAGTTAGGAAGCCTGTGAACCAGTCTATTACCTGTCCGGAGATGCTGATGGAGTCGAGGCACCGGAGCATAATGTCGTGGTCAACCAGGTCGAAGGCACTGCTCAGATCGAATTGAAGTATCAGGGCGCTTTTGCCCAGTGAGAACAGGTGGAGGAGGTAGTTTGTCAGGGCAGCTAAGACTGTTTCTGTGCTATGGTTTGGGCGGAAACCGGACTGGGAGTCGTGAAGAATGTTGAACTTGTCAAGATATTTCGTGAGGTCGTTGTTGACAAGGCCTTCCATGAGTTTTTGGAAGAGTGGTATGTTGGCGATGGGTCTGTAGTTGGTGGTGGAAGAGATTGGTTCCTTGGGGTGTTTAGGGATAGGGGAAATGAGGATGTGGCCAAGTTCAGTCGGGAAGTGTCCAGTGGACAGGCATAGAGATACCCAATTGAAGAGTTCTGCTTTGAACTTTGAGGGGGGGGCGGATTTCATGATGGTGGGAGGACAGGTGTCTAATAGGCAGTTGGAGTTGGCGTATTTAGAATAAAGTTTGAGGAATAGATTCCAGTCAGGATTTTCAAAGGAGGTCCAGGACATGTCGGCTATTGAACATTCTGTATCTGCTGCGTGTAGGTTGAGTGATGGTTCGGGGCTGGGAGCTGTAAGAGACAGTTTTAGGGTGTGAATTTTGTTGGCGAAATAGTCGGCAAGAGTGGTAGCGGAGGGTGGGAGGACGGAGATGGGGCGTTTGTGAGAGTCTATGTCGAATAGAGAGTTAACTAGTCTAAAAAGTGCTTTACTGTTTAGAGAAGGGGAGTTTATTAGTTGGGAGTAGTGTTTACTGCGCTTTTCGATGATCAGTTTTTTGTATTCTTTGACTTTCAGTCGCCAGGTGAGTCTGTCTAAATCAGTCCCTGATTTACACCAGATTCTTTCAAGTTTCCGAACTTCTCGTTTTATGGTCAGGAGGTCCACGTCAAACCAGCTGTTTGAGGGGCGAAGTGTTTTCGAGCGAAGTCTAAGAGGGGCGGTGGTGTTAAGAACTTGGTCGCTAAATTTTTTCCAATTTAGGTGGAAGTTGGGGTCTACGTCGGAGTCGGAGATGAGAGTGTAGTGTGACCAGAAGTCTGCTGGGTTTAGTTGTTCTCTTGTCCAGATGGATTGCTTTGTATGGTTGGGGTTAGGCTTTTTATCAGGTTGTTTTTTGTGCCAGGCTAGTTCAAAATTGCATCATCTCCACGTTCGTAGAGCTCGACGCGGTTTACAGTAGGAGAAATAGGAAGGAACTACAACAGAGGGTTAGAGGTAGAAGTGTGAAGAAAATTTAGAGGATTCTGAGCTCCCTTGGGAGAACGGTATAGAAAATTGAATGAATGAAAAGCCTGGGATGCAGGATTTTGTTGTGTGAGGGAAAGCTGGGTGGAGGGAAGGGTGATGGAAGGGAAATGGGAAGGGGTTGGTGGTTACTGAGGGTCAGTCAATTGGATGACGGAAGGCTATGGTTTGCTTGAGTGTGTCACTGCCTTGAGTGATTTGGGTTTGCAGGCTCTGCACACAGGCCTGTGGGGAGTAGATGATTCATAACAGCTAGTAGGACACCGTCTAGCTGGGGAAGAGTAAAGGAATGTGAAATTGTCTATGACTTGTTAATTGATGTGATTCGTGTATTGACCTGTTATTTTGAAATGTTAATAAAGCTGCGGCCCATGTTCTTGCCAACATGATTTGCTTTAAGTTTTGTTTTTTTAAATGTATGATAGGAAGTGATTTGATGTGAGAACAGGTGTGTGTGAATGCCTAAGTTACAAGGATTCCCTGATTCTCAGCCTGCTGTTTTAACCATTAGCCTACTCTTCCACTTTGTATATTCACATATTCATACATACAGAGATGCTGATTAAGCATTTTTTTTTTTTTTAATAGCATGGTCGGCATTTAAAAATGTGCATTCACTGCCACTATTGAATATTGACTTTCCAATTAATGCTGAAATACATATAGAATATTTGGATTTTAGCCTGCCTTTCCAATTATTGCTGAAATAGACTTAAAAGCATTATTAAAACTCGTGTAAAGTGCTTACCATCTAAGTAGATATTGTACCTAAGGCAATGAAGATAAAAGGGGTAATTTTGTAAAACATCATCCAAGTGTAAATCATGTTTTACATACAGAATTAGATGTTATAACATTGTGAGGGAATCTACACATAAAAAGTAGGCATCTAGGAACATATCAGCTACTTTTTTTTTTTTTTTTATTCTTTATTTATTGGATTATTCATTACAATATCTTTGTAACAAACATACATGAATGAACACAAAAAATACAAAATGTAAATTCCCAAATGGGAATTAACATAATATATAAGGAAACTAATTCAACCGTATCCTAGTCCACATTAAAGCTGATCGCTAGTACAAATAAAACATCAAAGCTACTTTTTACAAGAAATATGCATATAATAAATATGCAGAGGCCAAAACTTTTCTGATAGCTTTTGGATCCTTCTTCTCCCCCCCCCCCCCCTTACACACATACACACACACAATTTCCAGGTGGGTTTTTTTTCCCAATTTATTTCACAAATTTGTTTCGATAAAGCATATTAGCACACATTAGAATTATTGATGCATGCAAATCAACATAATTTATGTTAATTCAGATGTTAATGCACATTAATTCAATTTAAAATATACTACATTTGGGAGGGGAGAGGGCTTACATGATGCTCTCAAGCTGATCAGATGTCCGTTTCACCGGCTCCGGGCTGGGGCTTCCACTTTCTAATATCAGCATTTTTGTCATTAAACACACTTGGTTTTGTGAAGATACTATAATATATCCCACACAAAGTGATTCACAATTGCTCAAAGACGTTTTGGCAGAAAAATGAGGGGACATGACCCAGAAATAAAGAAAAGGAACAAAGAACAAAAATAAAGCACCAAAAGACAAGATGACTGACAAACCTGCAGGCCCCAATCTTTGCTCTTTATGGAACCGCAGTATAAGAGCTTACAAAAACCCTCACCACAGTAATGGATGATAAGCTACCCAAGATTCATGTGGTGATTGAGGAAATTAAGGAGGGTTTTGAAATACAGACTAATAGGCTGAAGACAAAATCACACAACAGGAGGACAGAGCAGCACATTTTGAAGAAACAATATACAGTTTGGAAAAAAACTAATAAAATTATTTTGGAGTGCATTGAAAACCAGGAAAACCCCGGTCGAATAAATGATTTACGATTCATTGGCCTGCCAAATACTATCAAAGATTTTGAGCTACATGACACTTTAGAAAAATGTCTCCCAAGTGCTTTGGGCCTGGACTCCAATTATAAGACTCTTACCATCGATGAGCGGGAACACCGATTAAGCCAGAAATGAAAAGGATACTGGAAACCAAGATGGGTTAATGATAGGTTTCTGAACTGTGCTGACAATGAAACCCCCTCTTCTACGAAACCGAGCTAGCAGTTTCTAGCATGGGGAGCTGCAATGCAGCTCCCGACGCTCATTAACACCCTCTTCTAGCGGATTTTAGCAAAGCGAGCAACGATGAATGGCCCGCACTGCTCCTGATGCTCATTGAGTTCCTATGAATGTCAGGAGCAGCATGGGCCATTCAGTGTGGCTCCTGCACTAGAAACTGCTAGAGCAGTTTCGTAGAAAAGGGGGTAAATAAGCATCGGGAGCAGCACAGGCCATTCATCGTGGCTCTCTGCGCTAAAAACCACTAGTGTGGTTTTGTAGAAGAGGGTGTTAATGAGCGTCGGGTGCGTGGTTTTGTAGAAGAGGTGGTAAATGAGCATCGGGAGCAGCACGGGCCATTCAGCGCTGCTCTTTGCACTAAAAAACCGCTAGCGTGGTTTCGTAGAAGAGGGGGGAAAGTGTTATTGCAGTATCATAAAAACTGTGGCTTGAAATTTAGGAAGCATGAGATAGGGGATGGCATGTTAAAATTGAATAGATTATTCAAATAGGGGGAGGACATTTTCCAACTTTCATCCAACTCCAAGAGACATGGAAAACCCCCACATGCATTTTCTACAGTATTTACAAATTAGACATTCACTTCTTCAAATCTATTGCAATATGTGGCTTTAATTGAGAAATGGGCAATCTCACTAAACACGTTTTTGATATCCCAGTTATCCCAAATGGAGATGGCTAATAGGCTTTCTTTTGGTATAAACTGGGTAAGACAAATACAGCTTCTGAGAGATCTACGGATTTGGTTTTAGAAAACACAGCCAATGAAATACAAACTCACAAAATCGTTCAGGAAAAGGATGGTTACCTTCAAAAGCTCATCATAAAATGCATTGAGTTAGTCCAATAAAAAAGGTATTACCTTATTTACTTTGATTTTTTTTTTGTTTTATTTCTATATAAAATCTCTATAGAAATGTTAAAGATGCTAACTTGCAAGAAACACCATTTAAAATATTACATAGTGCTTACCTGACCAGGGAAAAGGGGGTGAAAATGGGCCTTGGGTCAGAAGCCAACTGCAGTTGATGCTTGCATGCTAAATCACTCTGATACATACTTTTTTTTTAGAATGTGCTGAACTGACTAGTTGGAACAGAGTTTTTACTACCCTGGAACTCATAGTGTTTATGTTTATTAAAAATCTTTATATCACGCTCAATTTGTCAAATAGGGTCAAAGCGGTTAACAATATAATCCAATTAAAATAATAAAAATAACTCCATTTAAAAATAGGAAAGGCAAAGCAAAATTTAAACCAAATATACATCTATCATAAAATATTTAATACATTCTTCAATAAAAAAATAAAGATAAAATAAACAAAATAAAATAAAATAATGCAGGTTGAAATACTGAATTTAAGTCCTATCAATGCAAAAAGGCCAGTTGAAAGTAATGGGCCTTTAAATGCCTTTTAAAATATAGGAAAGATTCAAGATAGGCAGACGTGGAATTGTCAGGATCTTTTGTTAGGGGATGAACAGATTTTCATTGATAAGGGTCTCCCTAAAGAGACAATGAAGTTTATATATATATAACTATTTTGACAGCTAAGAAGGCTGTTCGGTAGTTTGGGGTCTCACTTCAGTCTTTTTAACATCACAGTTGGATATCTAAAATTTTACAAAATTATTACCTATGAATATAGTACATAAGATATCATGAGAAGGAAAAGATTGAAAGTGTAAATTATAAGTGCTTTGGACAAGATTACTTAATATTATAGATCCACCATCACCACAAATGTAGATAAATGCTACCGACACACCACAGCTCATGTGTATCTTTGTTATCATTTCCCCTTTTTGTGGTTTGCTTCCCTCAGAATATAGGTAACCTTTATTAGATTTGCTGTACAACATCAGTCTTTGTTACCCGAATATAATTGACGGTATGGCTTTACAGTGCTGCTTTGTAGGTTTAAGGTATTGGGTGTTTTAGTTTCCTGTTTTGCTCCACAAGGAGTGTTGCCTTGACAGATACTTTCATATAGACATTTGTAAACAATCTATGATCAGCATCACTTTGGTTGGATGTTTACATTTCTGTTCAGACTTCTCGGAAGTATTTTTTAAATATATGTTTTTGCACTTGTAGGTGCTGATTCATCTCTGTACATCATTATATGATATTTGTTTCGGAAAATTGGACTTCTGTCAGACTTATTTGATTTTTTTTCCAGTTTATGAATTATTTTAAATTTTATTCCATTGTTTTTACCCCTATTCTTTTTATTAACTGAATTCTATTGTTTAACGGTTCCTCCCCTCTATTCCTTTTTACATATTACTTTAATTCATTTAGATATCATTTACATAGATGATGCTCCTATTTGTAAAGTTAGAAATTTCTATGAAATATTCTACATGCTTCTCTCCTCTCCTCTCCACTCCTTCCTGCCCTCCATTGTCCTCCCTACTCTCTTCTAACCGTTTCCTCTGTAATGTCACCTAGAGCTTGTATAGGTATGTGCGACACACAAATGGAAGAAATATAATAAATATTTCATTTTGTCTTAAACGGTTTGCCTGATTTTCTATGCTCAGTTTTGTGATATTGTAAGATGTGACACACTCCAATAAAGAGGTTTTTAAAAATTTTTTTAGAAAGTACTTAACCCCCCCTCCCTCTTTTACTAAACTGTGGTAGAGGTTTCTACCATGTCCCGGAGTGCTAAATGCTCTATTGCTGCTCCAACGCTCATAGGAATTCTATGAGCGTTGGAGCAGCATCAGAACATTTAGCACTCTGGACTTCAATAGAAACCTTTACCATGGCTTAGTAAAAGGGGGGAGTTAATTTGTACAGGCAGGTTAACAAACCAAGGGGTCCTTTTACTAAGGCACGCTAACCGATTTAGTGGGCACTAAAGAGTAGTGCGCACTAAATCGGTTAGCACGCCTTAGTGAAAGGACCCCCCAAATGCATGCTAACAAAAGCACATCAAAAACTCATAGTTGTTTCCCAGGAAGTAGTTTGGATTGACAAAGAATAGAGTAGTAACATAAGAATATAAGAACATCAGAATTGCCGCTGCTGGGTCAGACCAGTGGTCCATCGTGCCCAGCAGTCCACTCACACGGTGGCCCTTAAGTCAAAGACCAGTGCTCTATTTGAGTCTAGCCTTATTTGTGTATGTTCTGTTCCCTTAGGAACTTATCCAACCTTATCTTGAATCCCTGAAGGATGCTTTCCCCTATAAAAGCCTCCGTGAGAGCATTCCAGACCTCCACTACTCTCTGGGTGAAGAAGAACTTCCTTACGTTTATACGGAATATTTTCCTTTCTAACTTTAGTGAGTGTCCTCTCGTTCTCTTCACCTTGCAGAGGGTGAACAATCTCTCTGTCTCTGCTAAGTCAATTCCCTTCAATATCTTGAATGTTTCGATCATGTCCCCTCTCAGTCTTCTCTTTTCAAGGGAGAAGAGGCCCAGTTTCTCTAGCCTCTTGTTGTACGACAACTCCCCCAGCCCCTTAACCATTTTTGTCGCTCTTCTCTGCTAAAAATGATTTTTATAACGCTGCACAGCTATATACATGGACATGCAAATAAGTAAACAAGAAACTCATCAGAACTATACTGCATATATGTAAATCAGAAAACTAAACAAAATCCTTAAACAGTTTAAATCCCTACGTCAAGAATTCTGCAACTCCTAAAAAAAGTGGAGAAAAATGACCTTAGAATTTATGTTCCCATATTAGCACAATAAGTCATGCAAAGTGGGTTCTGTCAGAGTCATTGGTCTAAAATAACATTCCACAACACACATTCACCAAAGGCCTCAACAGTCATAGGTCGCTTTAAACATAGGGATATTATAGAACACAACACCTCAACAAAATAATCACAAAAAAGCTGAAGTTGGCCTAACGCAAAGACTGTTCATAAGATTCAAAAGTTCAAAGAGCCAGGACTCAACAGTGGCCCTGTTTCGCTCTAGACTGTTTCAAGAGTCCTGGTAAAATCTTCTTTTAATTAAATAATCCACCAGCTTAAGCAAAAATACAAAACAAAAAGAAGCAAATATTCTGTAATGACTCACCCACAGCTGGCTGACCCATATTATAAGGCATATAGGCACTTGAATGTATAAGAAACCTACAAACCTATAACCTGATAGCTACGAAGTGGTGTACATTCAGATACAGTAGATATTTTCTGTCCCTGGCGGGTTCACAATTTAAACAAATCACAAAGAATTAAAGTGGGATTTGAACTAGAGAATGACACACGAGTACCTATGAGTGTTGGGGTTGTGGAGAAAAAAGAACCCTGGAAAATAATGACCCATAGATGAATTTTACCATCCTGTCAGAGAAGGAAACTGGCAACAGTCCATTTGCTCCTTCATATCCATCCCAAAGTCTAATCACCATAACGATGGCACCACTCAGTCACATAGAGCTTTAAGGCTGACAAAAAAGAGTTCTGCATTGATAATAAAGCAATTGTTGAACTTAACGATGACTACCAATGTCAGTACAGCAAAGACCTTTTCCTCTGATAATGCATAGCTTAAAATATTCTTGTGTAAATAAATGTGTGAGTTTTATTTTTGATGCTCAAATGTATATTGGTAGATTTCTTTCATTGCCTCTCTCAGACTCCATGCTTTTCCCCTTTCCTTCTGTAGCCTGAGCTGTCAGTATTTTAAGTAGAACCATGCATAAGGTATATTTCTATAATGAAAGAGAACTGGGGAACCCATTGGCTAAATTCATTTACCTATGAAGAAAACCCGCTAAATGGAAGTCTTGTTTTTGTGACTAGCCTGGAAGGGGGTACCCTCCAGAAAAAAAACAATGTTCAGTTTCTAGTCTAAAAACACCTATCCTGCACTGTCCTTTGGTCAGACCATCTACAGCAAGGATAACAATGATCATATGAATGATGGCAGTATCTTCGGGGAGGGGGGGAGCTCTCCGTTCATAAATCTCTATTATAGCTGTGTGCCTTGGAGACTCATCCTATTGTCCTATTTCTTATTAAACAAAGCAATGCTATTATAATTTTTAGCAAATGTTTTAGCTAATGTACTTAATGATCATTACCCCAATTTTTACAGAAAGATCAAACTAACTTCATTAAAAGCTCACAAGGAACTGATAACATAAGGAGGACTTAATGTATTCCATACATCAAGCATAGGTCCCATAGATGTGATTTCATGTTTGATGTCGGAAAAAGGTGCTTTAGTGGAATATAATTATTCATACTCTGTAATATAAAAGCTTCAATTTGGTGACAATTCCCTATGATGGATAAGAAGTATTTATAGTCAGCCTAAGGCCAGGTTTCAGAACAGTTTCCCTTGGAAGAGGAACAAGGCAGGGGTAGTCCTTTCTCCTTTTTTGTATTAGCTGTTGAACCTTTAGCTGACAAGATCAGAGAATTGTCAAATACAAAAGGTATTAAAGATGGCAGAAAGTATAAAACTGTTCTTTTTGCAGATGACATGCTCTCAAAGAAATGCTTATCTCTCTCCAGGCCATATTGAAAGCAATTCAGGACTTTAGCTATGTTTCTAGTTACAAGATTAATAGTACTAAAGTATAAAACCTAGAAATAAAATTTGACTCATTAATACAGAGACAGTGAAGGGATTGCTATTTAAAGTATCTTCTGGTTATATAAAATATCTTTGAGTTTATGTTCGAATAAATTGCATTTCCTTAATTTTGACTGTCCAAAGAAGACTAAACGAGACCTTGCACTGTTCTTGAATAGGAAGTAGTATCACCACAACTATTTTTTTTTCTAAAGCTTTGATTTGTAAGATATGCCGCAGTGGAGGATGATGAGGAATATGATATTCTATGCGAGACCGAAAATGTTATAGAGTGGCCACTAAGCTTGTCCTTTGGCACCTGTAGTATCCCAGTTGCATTGTATGGGGAGAAGGGGAAAAAAAAGGAAAAGAAAAATATTTTTTTTCCCCTCAAAGTTTCCTCGTACAAAGAACTGGGGCTGAGGAGGAGAGCCGTTCCACTGAAGCAGCAGCAGAACAGGCCTGTAGGGCGCCCAGTTGTACTTCACCTGGACAGATATGCAGATAGAAGCAGCAGTTTTTGGAGCAGTTTTTGGATGCCCTTAGATGCTGTACGGGTTGGTAAGGGAGGGGGTAAGGCTTGTTGGAAGTAATGTGCCATACTTAACGTAACTGTCAGAACAGACCTCAGCTTTGGTTTCTTGTGTATATTAACATCTAAATTTTGAGTTTACAATTTTAAAGAAGTTGGGGTTAAAATTGCACATATTCTCATTGGGCAAGTTTACTGTTTTAAAATTGTATTTTTTTTTTTGATCAGTTTAACATACGATGTCTGCAATACAGATTAAATAATAATGAGCTGCAAAGCATGTAGAGGTTTTCAAAGCATCTCAGTATGCAAAATGACTGCATGCTGTTAGACTTCTGCAAGTTGTTATACATTGAAAGTTGTACCTGCTAAAGTGATGGGGTTAACTTTCCCTCATTGGTTTGTTAGTATTGCTGACGAAGGATTCTGTCAATTGAAGGGAAAAAAAACCAAAAAGAAGAAAGTCTAAATTGACAAATAGGTATAGTGTTATTTAGGGCTCTTATGAATGAAAGTCATGAATTGGGGTATGTTTGGTTACTGTAGGGAAAAGGAAAAAAAAAAAAAATTATTATTATTAATTAGGGTGGGTATGATTGTTTCTGATGTATTTTCTTTTCAAAGGGGTACTTTTTGCTTACAAAATTATTTACTTAAGAAATTAATTTACATTAAATATTCATTGAACATGTTCATACTTTACTGTTTAAACTAAGCGAGGTATTGTCTCATGAATCATTTTATTTTAATGATAAAGGAGTTAACTGAGTTATATTGCATACTGTTTAGTTATATACTAAAGGGTTCATAATTAAAAGAGAAATACGTCCAAACACCGGCCTAAGTTGGCACTTGGATGAACATTTCTCAAAAACGTCCAAGTGCTGATGCTAAAAATGAGTTTTGGATGTATTTTTAAACAACCTAGGCCTTCATAGTGCTGCTGAATGACCATAGCTAAATGGGGCGTTTCAGGAGGAGTGTCGGGGCCGGGAGATGGGCGGGACATGGGCCAGCTTAGACTTAGTCGTACAGCATGTATAACCGAAAGTTATACAGCCCACGATTGACGGAACTTGGACATTGTGACTTAGACCAGGTGCCATGTCTGGGTGTGCAGTCCATCGCTTTGCAGAATCCTCCCACGTCCAACAGAGCTTGTTCTAGGCATTTTGGACTTTGACAAAAAGTTGGACGAAAATGTGGTATAAAGATGGATGATTTATCAGCTTGGACGATCAGATCAGCAGGACGTATAATTAGATGATTTTCGAAACAAAAAAAAAAGTTGGATGTATTTTTCAAAAATGTGTCTTAAGCTGTTTTTTACTTTGGACGTCTTATGAGTTGGACATAAACGGACTTAAACGTCCCTTTCGATTATGTCCCTCCACACATATTGCATACTGTTTAGTAATTATATACTAAATGCTTAATAACATTTTTTAGTTTAATATGATAGAGGATTATAATCTATTTGATTTTATCCATGAAATGTGGGGGATAATTTGGGGTAGTTTTAGAATGCCTGGGGGGGGACGGTGGTTGCTAATCGTTATGGGTGCACCCAAGTTTATGAGATATTTATAGGGGTAGGTTTGGGGTGAGAGGAGGGGATGGATTTGTTGGGGATTCTGGACGTGGGGGGAATTATTGTATATTTATAAGTTCAAGGGGAAATTAAGAGAATATTTAGTAGTATGTCAGTCATTTCAAATGGCTTTAAAAATGTTTTCATTGAATGTTAATGTACTTAAACATCCTATTGAAAGGAAAAAAAATTCTCAATTTTTTTAAACAGGAGGCAGATGTTTGTCTTTTACAAGAAACACACTTATCACACATTGAAGCTAATAAGTTGGTTGAGGGTGAGTCAAGTATTGTTTTTGTGCTCCTGCGGTGGCAAAAAAGGCTGGCGTGGCTATCTTGGTCAACAAAAGATGGTCTGCTGTATTTAGTAATGTTCAAGCTGATCCTATGGGCAGATTGCTTCATATAGATTTGACTTCAGGAAAAGATGCCCTGACGTTATTTAATATATATACTCCTAATTCAAATCAGGCTGAGTTCTTTAAAAAACTCCAGCAAATAATTCTGTCACTGGCTACACCTAATTT
Source organism: Geotrypetes seraphini (assembly GCF_902459505.1). NCBI lineage: Eukaryota > Metazoa > Chordata > Amphibia > Gymnophiona > Dermophiidae > Geotrypetes > Geotrypetes seraphini. The sequence continues at coordinate 17,231,879 of NC_047095.1, forward strand.
AATTGTAGCTGGAGATTTCAATGCTGTCATGTATTCATTATTAGATAAGCAGCCTGGTAACCAGATGAAATCACTAGGTCTAGACAATCTTGTGCAAGCCTGTGGATTGAAGGATATATGGCGGATTCTTAATTTTAATGTTCGTGAATTTTCTTTCTGCTCACATGTTCATAAATCATGTTCAAGAATTGATTATATTTTTGTCTCAGATCATTTAATTCAACAGGTTCTAAAAGCCAGCATAGATCCGATCCTTTTGACAGATCTTGCTGGAATTAGGATAGAGTTTCAGTTTGCTGGAAAAGATTCTGTTAGACCTGTTTGAAGATTTAATAATGTATTGCTTGCAGATTCAAACTTTCTTGAGGAAATTCAAATATAAATGAATGAGTATTTTCAGCTCAACACCTCAGAGGAAATCTCTTTGGAAATTTTATGGGATGCTTTTAAGGCTACAATGAGAGGGCAAATTTCATATTCTGCACACATTAGGAAACAACTCAAATTGGAATTTTCTAATCTGGAACAAAATATTTCAATTTTAGAGTCACAATTGGCCTCAAAATGTGAACAAAATACTTTGCAGGCCCTGTTGAAAGCTAAATATAGATATAACGAGATTTCCTCACAATTGGCTAGGAAAGATTTGCTTTCTCAGCAAGTTCTGTATTATGGAAACTCGAATAAAGCGGGAAGATTATTAGCTAATTATCTCAAAGCTAAAAAACAAAAAGTGAAGATTGCTGCTATTAAAGGCCTATTTCTTTAATTAATGTGGATGGAAAACTTCTGCTAAGCTATTGGCTCTGCGATTAGCCAAGGCTCTCCCTTATATGACCGGTATGCACCAAACGGGTTTCGTTGCTCAAAGGCATTCTTCAAATAATACCAGATTGGCATTTCATATGCTAAATTTGTCAAAAACAATGAATGATCTGGCTTTCTCTGTCTCTTTGGATCCAGAAAAGGGTTTTGATTGTGTGAAATGGACTTTCATGTATCAAGCGATGGATTGGTTTGGTATAGGATCTGGATTTATTCAAATGATTCAATCCTTGTATAGTTCCCCTTCTGCCAGGCTATATATTAATGATACATTTTCTGAACGTTTTTGTCTGGTGAGAGGAGTTAGACAAGGATGATCCTTATCTCCTTTGCTTTTTGTTATTGTTCTGGAACCCTTGTTGGCTATACAGAAGGCAAAGGAGATACAGGGGATTCCTTAGGCAGGTCAGGAATATAAGATTTCTGCTTATGCAGATGATATCTTGCTTCATTTGAAGAATCCCGAATCTACCATCCTGCATTTACTGGAATTGATAGATCGATTTGGCAAATTTTCTGGATATAAAATAAATTGGAGCAAATCGGAGGTTCTTCCATTAAATGTACACTGCACAAAATAAATATTTGATTCATTCCCTTTCCTTTGGAAGGAAGAGGGTATAAAATATTTAGGTTTTATGATTCAGAAAACATTGGAAGACACAATGACAGTAAATGAAAAATCTGTATTGCTGAAAGTCAAAGAAATGTGTGAGCATCTTTCTTGGTGGGGGAAGAGTCCAAACTATAAAAATGATGCATGTTTTCGGTTTTTCAAGGGTCCTTTTATAAAAATTTAAATGGTATTCTCACAAAATTTATTTGGCTGGGTAAAACTGCTAGAATTGCTTTAGTATCTTTATAAAAACCAATTGCAGCAAGTGGGTAAATTTTCCAAATTTCTATCTAATCTAATCTTTCATTTGTGAGTTACAACATACCTATACATGCTCAAGGGGACAGATCAAAGAGGAAGGGGAAAGAAGGAGGGGAAGAGGATGTGGAGAGATAAGAGGAGGGACTTAGATGTAGGGGATGCTATACAGAAACTGAGATAGTGGTCCTTCAGGTTTTTTTCTGAATTTAGTGTAGTTTGTCACTTTCTTGATAGCATCTGGTAGGTCATTCCAGATTTTTACACCCAGATAGGTTAGCATAGAGTGGAAAATTTGTTTGTAGTGGAGGTATTTTGTAGATGGTAGATTTAGTTGGACTCTGTTAAGGATTCTTTTTGATGTCGACCAAATATTAGAGAATAATTGGATGAGAGGGGCTGCTGAGCTTCTATACAGGATCTGGTGTAGGATACATAACGATTTGAAGATTATTCGGGATGATATTGGGAGCCAATGTAGTTGCCTGATGAAAGTTGTAATTGAATCAAATTTCTTTAATTTATAGATTAGTCTAAAGGCTGTGTTCTGGATGAGTTGTAGTTTGTGGATAAAAGCGATGATGCAATAGTCCAGTTGGGGTAGGACCGTCATCTGAACAATCAGAGCAAAGTGGTGTGGGTGGAAGTATGGTCTTGACGTATTGTGTAGATGGTCTTTTTCCGAAGGTTAGATATTTGTGGTTCCATTGTGAGAGTGTCGTCTAAGATGTAGCCTAGTACCTTGGTGGATTTTTCCATTTTGAGAGTGATACCTGATGAAAGAGTGATGTTAGGTATGATATTCTGTTGTGCGGTGTAGAAACCAATGGCTTTGGTCTTAGTGGCGTTCAGTTTCAACTTGTTGTTCGTTGCCCAGGTTTGAATTTTATCTATATGTTGAGATTTTTTCGGCAATATTGGGATGGTTATTGGTTACGGGGATGAGGAGGAGGATGTCGTCGGCATACGATAGTATAGTTTCATTTTCCATTTTGATGTGGCCCAGTGAGCTCAGGAATAAATTGAATAGGATTAGGGATAATGGGGAGCCTTATGGGATGCCACAGAATGCCTTCCAGGGGTTGAGTATGATTCTTGCCTTTTGACCATGTATTCACTTTTATCATGTGGCAGGGTATGTATTGGATCCTTCCTGAAGTCTTGGAGCATCTTCTGGACTGGCTTTACTTGGAATGGCAACTCCTGTTTCCATTGCATTTGTGTCATGTTTTAAGTATCAAGTTACCTAGGTTTTATAAGGACAATAGAATTTTACTTTCCACATGGCAAACATTAAAATTTATTAATAACCTAATACCTATTCTGATTCATCAATCCACGTGTCAGTCCTTATAGTTGAACTCCAAGATTCAAATTGGCGAGTTTAAGATCATCTGGAAGCATTGGATGCAGGCAGGTATATGTACTTTAGATAACGCATTATCAAATGGGAGAATACTTGTTTTTTCACAACTGCAATAATCATTTGCCATTGAAAAGTCTCAAGTATATAAGTGGTTGCAGTTGAAGGAGGCCATTCAGAAGAGGTTCCCTGATTGGCAAAATTTAAAAAATCAGTATAGCTTGCCGGGCCTATGCTTCCAGATAGATATGCTAGGGCATCATGCAGCCACGTAATATAAATTAATATCTGAGCATCTGAATAAAAAACCTAAAACTAGTCTAAAAGATATTTGGAGCATTGAGACAAAGCAGCAAATTTCTGCTACTCAATGGCCACGGATTTAGACTTGGAGGATGAGATATACAGCATCAGCATCTATGAGACAGACTTGTTTTTTTCTGTTGTATAGAATTTTCTGGACCCCTGTTTGGTAGCAGAAGTTAGATATTTCTAAGTCATATAGATGCTGGCACTGTCGTCTCAATATAGGGACACTGGATAATTTATTGTTCTATTGCCCCTTGATACTTAAATTTTGGAGATCAAATGGGGTCAAATTACTATGATCCTGGAAGTTCCATTATCATTGACGTATGATGTTATATTGTTTGGAACATTATTAATGCCCAAAAGTTCAATCAATGCAATTCAGAATAGGCTACTTCTCGTCATGACAGGAGTTGCTATGCAGCTGATTATGAAAAACTGGAAAAATTGGGACAATATAAATTATAGTTTTTGGTGGGAAACTTTATGCCAAATATATAAATTTGGACATATGAATTCATTAAATTTGGAACACTATAATAAATTCAAAGCAATTTGGGATCCATTAACAACATTTTATATGAAATGAACATATGATTTCTGTTACCGTATGTACATCCAGGAAGAGTGGGTGGAAGGGTATGGGATGGGATGATATATATTTATTATATCATTTGATTGTATTGAGTGCTGATTATTGTATTATTTGTTTGTTAATCTGTTGCACTTACTGTTGGCTTTTGAAAATGAATAAAAATTTATTAAAAAAAAGATATGCCCCCCCCATAAAAGCCCTGAAATAGGTCTTCACTGAGCTGAGCTCATTGTTGGCAGACAAATAATCTAGACCAGTGTTCTTCAACCTTTTGACACCTACGGACCGGTAGAAATAAAATAATTATTTTGTGGACTGGCAACGGTCTGCAGACCGACAGTTGAAGAACACTGGGCTAAGTCATGGGCCATACCCCACCCATCTCTACCCAATCTCCGCCCCAGACCCCGCCCCCATAATAGTACTAATTGTAACACCATTTTTTTCATTCATTTTTCATATATACACACACACAATATAATCATATTAATGTCTCTCCTGGTTTGTTCTCTCTGCTCTAAGTTGTGTGGAAAGATGATATAATCTTGCAGTCTTTTGAGCAGAGCTATCAGGAAATACTCTAAGCACTAACCCCAATAACATGCTGGAAACTACCTGCTGTAATTTATAAAAACAAAACAGGGCTGTGATGACCTTGTGATGACCTTCACATGTACAGGTAAAATATGGCTCCTTCAAGTCAAGACCTCAAGCTTTTTTAACAGCTCACAAAGATCAGCAATGGTGGTCTTTTTGAAATGCTTTTAACTCCTATCCCCCACTCCCCATAAGATACTTATGCCCATCTTGAGGCCAGCAACGTGCCTGATTTTAAGGCCAAATGGGATAGACACGTGGGATCTATTCACAGAGAAAGGTAGGGGAGGGTCATTGGGGTGGGCAGACTAGATGAGCCGTGGCCCTTATCTGCCGTCTATTTCTATGTTTCTATGTTTCTATCTTACATTCTCCCTGTATGAAACTCCCCAACCCCTTTACGTACTATTTGTCTAAACTAAATTGTAAGCTCTTCTGAGCAGGGACCATCTATTACAAAAGCGGTAAAGAAGTCCCAATCCCTTAAATGCACATGTACAGTGCTGTGTACACCTTTCAGCTCTTTAGAAATGATAAATAGTAGAAGTACTAGTAGCAGCAGCACCTTTGGGGTCTGTTGCTCTCTCCTTTGCTTCCTCCGCAGCAATATCTTTCTCCTCTCCTGCATGGTCAGGTAACACAACTATACAGTTCTGGGAATAGCAGAAAGTATAGTGCTGCCACAAAGTGGGAGCAGTGTTTCAGAATGCCAGAGTTATCCCTGGACATTCAAAGCACTGTGAGAGAAGCAATCAAAATTTGTGCTCTTTATAACCAGATAAACATCTTTACTTAGCCATCGAAGCTTAACCTTTGGCCCCTACCCCCAGAATACCCCTGCCATCAAGGAGATACTTACTTGCAGTCATAGATATTTGGAAAGCTGGCATTGGGTGAATTTACGCTTACACAGATATACAACCCCTCTCCCCCCCCCGCCCTATTTTTATAAAGCTGTGCTAGTGGCTGCTGCTGCAGTAATCACTCAGATGTCCATAGGGAATTAATGGACATTGGAGTGTTTGTCATGTAGCAGTTGCTAGCGCAGCTTTGTAAAAGAAGCCTATAATTAAGTAATCTGGACACAGGCAGATTTTCTTCTGAATATCTGCCACCTAATTTTTTTTTATATTGGACCCTTGTTTCTATTATTCGTGTGTGTGGCTTTTTTAATGATTACAATATATGGCATAGAAATGGTAGTATTTAAACTTTTTAATTAATTGAACAGTATATTAACCTTTGTATATTTTTGATTATATATATTACCTATTTAAAATTATTTATTGCAGGGATGCCCCCACTTTTTTGGCTTGCAAGCTACTTTTAAAATGACCAAGTCAAAATGATCTACCAACAATAAAATTTAAAAAAATACACAAAGCACACAGTACGCAGAGAAAATGTTAATTATCATTTGTATTCAGGGTTCTTTTCAGAGGTCAAGGCAGATGACTTTAAAATATACAATGTCACCTCAGTAACAATTGTACAAAAATAGACAAATATACCCCCTCCCCTTTTACTAAACAGCAATAGAGGTTTTTAGTGCAGGGAGCTGCGCTGAATGCCCCTCACAGCTCCCGACGCTCATATGCTCCCTTTGCTAAAAACCACTATCGCGGTTTAGTAAAAGGGAGCCATGGTGCAAATATAGACAGCAGATATAAATTCTCAAAATGGACACATTTTGATCAGTAAACTGAAAATAAAATCATTTTTCTTACCTTTTTGTCTGGTGGTTTCATGAGTCTCTGGTTGCACTTCCTTCTTCTGTAAATCCAATATTTCTTTCTTTCTCTCTTTCTTTCTCTCTCCCCCTGCCCCCCCCTCTTTTTTCTGTCTTTCTCTCTTCCCCTGCCTGCCTGTCTTCCTTTCTCTCTTCCCCTGCCTGCCTATCTTTCTCTTTCCCCCTGCCTCCCCAAGCCATTGCGTCGATTTCTCCACTTCCCCGATTCTTTCTCTCTCTCTGTCCCTCCCCCAAGCCACCACGCCGATTTCTTCCTGCTTCCCCAAGCCAGGCCTGGCGCATACAAGCGCCAGACCCATAAGCCTTCATCTCTGATGATCTGCGATTGGCTGGCCCAGAATTTCCTCTCCGATGTCAGAATTGACGTCAGAGGTGAAGGCTTGTGGGTCCGGCACTTGTACGTGCCTGGCTTGGCTCGGGAAGGCAGGAAGAGCATAGTCGACCATTTGGGCACCCCTGATTTATTGCTATTGGATGGTCACACAGGGTTGTTTTTCCTTCCACTGTTTATTTTTCTGTGTTTGGAGACAGGGATTACTGATCTACAGATGAGTGCTTTTGTTTGTCTTCTGTTCTTATCCAAAGTATCCTGATATTCCTTTATTTCGTCCTCACTTCTGAACTTCCTATATGACCTGATCTGAACTTTCCTTATTGTTCTCCCTTTCCACTGTTTGCCCGACAGTTAAATTAAACAGTGGTTTAGCCATAGCTGAAAAACCCTGAATGAAGTGTGAATAATAATTATAATAATAATAAGGAAGAACTTCTATGGAGACAAGATCTCCAAATCCAAAAACCAGAATGGCACATTGTTCAACATTTGGCGCTCCCTAACCAATAAAAATGACTCCATCCTTCTTCCCTCATCTCCTTCAGCCGAGGTCCTAGCAAAATTCTTCAATGATAAGATCTCTACCTTAAGGCGCTCCTTCCCGCCCGCAATCTCCTACAATTCTCTGGTGCCCCCCGAACCTAACCCCACCCTAGCTGCTCTCAACCCCATCCCTTCCGACAGATCCTGGACTGTCTTCGAGCTCATATCTGATTCTCAGACCCTTAAACTCTGCCTCAAGTTAAAATCATGCAACTGCATCCTGGACCCATTTCCCTCCTACCTATTTGAGAAAATCCCTGCACAGGCCATCACATCTCTTACCAAACTCATAAATTCTGCCCTATTATCAGGCTTATTCTCCACTGAAATGGGACACATCGCATTGACCCCTTTACTGAAAAAAGCTGACCTAGACCCCTCCATACCATCCAACTACCGTCCAATAGCAAATATCCCTCTCCTCACCAAACTGCTCGAGTCTATCATATCTACCCAGCTCTCTTTCTACTTAGAAAGATTCTCCATCCTCTTACCTTACCAATATGGCTTCAGACCCAACTTCTGCACTGAATCCCTATTGGCCTCTCTAATCTCTAAGGTTCAGCAACTGCATTCTCGTAACAAGTTTGCTGTCCTTCTACAATTCGACCTCTCCGCAGCTTTTGACGTTGTCCACCACGACATTCTAATTTTCCAACTCTCCGAGATAGGCATTAGCTCCATAGTTCTTGATTGGTTCTCCAAATTCTTGCGCTCCCGCTCTTACATGGTTAACATGAGCGGCACCTCATCCTCCCCCTGGACCCCGACTTGTGGTGTCCCACAAGGCTCACCCCTCTCCCCAATCCTCTTTAACATTTACATGTCCTCCCTGAAACTACTCCAACTATCCCCCCTTGAAACTCTTTACACTTAAGATGATGACATCCTCGTCCTCCTTGAGACCGACTCGAACCTCACTAACCTCTCCACGAACATATCCTCATGCATAAAGAACATAGAAACATAGAAACATAGAAATAGACGGCAGATAAGGGCCCACGGCCCATCTAGTCTGCCCACCTTAATGTCCCTCCCCTACCTTTGCCCTGTGAAGAGATCCCATGTGTCGATCCCATTTGGCCTTAAAATCAGGCACGCTGCTGGCCTCAATCACCTGTGAAAACACTAGCAAAGAGCAACAGGACTCCTAGAGAGCGGACAAATATGGAAGCGGAAGGAACCCGAAGGATGAGCTTCCCAGTGTACTGCACGGACTGCCACATGTATGACTACCTCCCCTCCGGGCAGCAGTCATATGTGTGTGGACGATGCCAGGAACTGGTAAGCTTGAAGAGCGAAGTCAGTCGACTGAAGCTCAGGATCCAGGAGCTGGAGGGACTCTACATCTCCGAAGCCCCCCTCCAGACAGCCGAAGACCCCATGCAAGATGAGTGCAACGAGGAACAAGTCAGGGAGCTCGAGAGGTTCATTGATGATGCCTACAGGAGAGTGGAAGAACAGGAGCACGGAAATGAGGAAGACACACAGAGCAGAGGACAAGGAACATCTGACACCAAGGTAGAGGATACCCGCGGAGGAACCTTGCTGGAAGAAACAAAGAACACCAAGGACACAGACCTGCGGCCGACACGGAGGCTGAAAGAAGGGAAATCTGCAATCCTGGTGGGAGACTCAATCCTGAGGCACGTTGACAGTCACATAGCAGGAGGGAGAGAGGATCGGCTAGTGACCTGTCTCCCAGGAGCGAGAACAAAGGACATCGTTGACAAGATTGAGAGAATCTTGGAAGGAGCAGAGACGGAAGAGACAGCAGTGATAGTCCACGTCGGGACGAACGATGTCACCAGGAGGGACTACAGCAAGAATGCACTGACTGAACAATTCAAAATCTTAGGAAGGAAACTGAAGATGAGGACCCAGAGGATAGCCTTCTCAGAGATCCTGCCAGTACCGAGGGCAGAAACGAAGAGGCAGACGGAGCTACAATCAATTAACGCATGGATGAGAAAATGGTGTGAGGAAGAGGGATTTCTCTTCGTGAGGAACTGGACAACGTTCTGGGGAAAGAACAAGCTTTTCAAGAAGGATGGTCTACACCTGAGCAAGGCGGGAACCAGACAACTAGCAAATAACGTCAGAAGTGCGATAGAGCAAGCTTTAAACTAAGAAGAGGGGGAAAGCCGACAGTCGACCTGGTATCGACGGTTCGGGAAACAGTACCCAATGAGGGTACTGAGGGGAAAGATTTTGGGGATGACACAAGTGGCAAGCAACAGACTATGAACAAACAAGGGAGTCAGATGAAGCGAGAGGGGGCCAGGATGAACATACTGGAAGGGGAAGTCAAAACGGGATTGGATGTTGAGAGAGAACAAGAGGAGGACAATAGGAACATGCCACAAGGGGAAGGCAATAGGAATCTACCACAAAGAAAGGCCAAAAGAGACAATACTCAGGAGTTGGCAGGCCAGGAAGGGGACAAAATGAAGAATGAAATGCAAGATGAAATAGAAAGGAAGAGAAAATGCCAGGACTTGAACTGCATGTATACAAATGCAAGGAGCCTAAAGAACAAAATGGGGGAACTAGAGGTCATGGCCAATAATGAGAAACTAGACATCATAGGGATCACGGAAACATGGTGGAACGAGGAAAACAAATGGGACATAGTACTGCCAGGATACAAACTCTACCGAAAAGACAGGACTTACCAGAAGGGGGGAGGAATAGCACTATACATAAGGGATACAATTCACTCAACCACTGTGGACACAGCAGAGACAAATGCCCAACTGGAGGCATTGTGGATCAAAGTACCAGGAAGCAACGGAGCCGAGATAAAGATGGGACTGTTCTACCGTCCACCTGGGCAAACTGAAGCTGAAGATACAGAAATGGTAGCCGAGCTGAGAAGGGAATGCAAGAACCCAAACACCATAGTTATGGGAGATTTCAACTATCCTGGGATAGACTGGTGTCTCGGAAACTCAAAATGTGCAAGGGAAACGGAGTTCCTGGAAGCAGTACAGGACTGCTTCATGGAACAACTAGTCGAGGCACCAACGAGAGGATCAGCGACTCTGGATCTGATCCTCAATGGGCTGAAAGGCCCCGCGAAGGATGTGGAGATCATAGGACCACTAGGAACCAGTGACCACAACATGATTCAGTTCAAAGTGCAAGTAGGACTACCTATGGGAAAGAGAACCAAGGCAACAACATTTAACTTCAAGAAAGGGAACTATGATGCCATGAGACAAATGGTGAGAAAAAAGCTCAGAAACAGCTCCAAGGAAACGCGGACTGTGGAGCAAGCCTGGTCCCTATTCAAGGACACAGTAAACAAGGCACAAAACCTATATATACCAAGATTTAGGAAAGGTTCCAAGAAAAATCAGACAAAGGACCCTGCATGGATAACCAGTGAAGTAAAGAAAGTGATAGGAGACAAGAAAAAATCATTTCGGAAGTGGAAAAAGGACAAAACTGAAGGAAACTGGAGAGAGCACAGGAAGCAACAAAAAGAATGTCACCGAGTAGTCAGGAAAGCCAAGAAAGAGTATGAGGAGAGACTAGCCAAGGAAGCAAAAAATTTCAAACCATTTTTCCGGTATGTGAAAGGGAAACAGCCAGCGAGGGAGGAGGTGGGGCCCCTGGACGAGGGTGACCGGAAGGGAGTGGTGAAAGAGGAAAAAGAGGTGGCTGGTAGGCTAAACAAGTTCTTCTCGTCGGTCTTTACAATAGAGGACACATCCAGTGTGCCAGAACCGGAAAAAATCTTCAGGGGAGATCAGGAGGGGAAACTATCATGCATGGAGGTAAGCCTCGAAGACGTTCTCAGGCAGATAGATAGATTAAGAACGGACAAAGCTCCGGGCCCAGACGGGATCCACCCGAGAATACTAAAAGAGCTTAGAGACGAAACAGCAGAATTACTGCAGCATATTTGCAACCTGTCCTTGAGAACAGGGGTAATCCCGGAGGACTGGAGGATAGCGAATGTTACACCGATCTTCAAAAAAGGATCGAGAGGCGACCCGGGAAACTACAGACCGGTGAGTTTAACCTCTGTTCCGGGGAAGATGGTCGAATCAATGATCAGGGAAGGTATCAACGAGCATATAGAAAAAAATAATCTGATGAGATCGAGTCAGCATGGTTTCTGTAAAGGCCGATCATGCCAGACAAATCTACTGCATTTCTTTGAGGGGATAAGTAAGCAATTGGACCAAGGTGACCCAGTAGACATTATATATCTGGATTTCCAAAAAGCCTTTGACAAGGTGCCCCATGAACGCTTACTGAAGAAGCTGTGGAGTCACGGGGTGGAAGGAAACGTGTACAGATGGATCAAAAATTGGCTGGCGGACAGGAAACAGAGGGTAGGAGTAAAGGGGCACTACTCTGACTGGATAGGGGTCACAAGTGGTGTTCCGCAGGGGTCAGTGCTGGGACCGTTGCTGTTCAATATATTTATTAATGATCTAGAAACGGGGACAAAGTGCGAAGTTATCAAATTCGCGGATGACACAAAACTCTCCAGCAGGGCCGGAACTGTTGAAGAATGCAAAGAACTGCAGAGCGACCTGAACAAAATGAGTGAGTGGGCAAAAAAATGGCAGATGAGCTTCAATGTGGAGAAATGTAAGGTCTTGCACATAGGGAAGGGGAACTACATGTACAGCTATACGATGGGAGGGAGGGTACTCGGGGAAGGAAGTCAAGAAAAAGATCTGGGGGTATTGGTGGATAACACAATGAAGCAGGCGGCACAATGTGCAGCGGCCTCAAAAAAAGCGAACAGAATGCTGGGCATTATCAAAAAAGGTATCACTACCAGAACAAAAGAAGTTATCCTGCCACTGTATCGAGCAATGGTGCGCCCACATCTGGAATACTGCATCCAATACTGGTCACCATACCTCAAGAAGGACATGGCAATACTCGAGAGGGTCCAGAGGAGGGCAACGAGGATGATAAAGGGTATGGAGAACCTTTCATATGCCGAACGGTTAGACAGGCTGGGGCTCTTTACCCTGGAGAAGCGGAGAATGAGAGGGGACATGATAGAAACTTATAAAATCATGAAAGGCATAGAGAAGGTGGAGAGGGACAGATTCTTTAGACTAGCAGGGACAACTAAAACAAGAGGTCATTCAGAAAAACTGAGAGGAGACAGATTCATAACGAATGCAAGGAAGTTCTTCTTCACTCAGAGGGTGGTGGACACCTGGAACGCGCTTCCCGGAGAGGTGATAGGACAGAATACAATTCTGGGGTTCAAAAAGGGACTGGATGACTTCCTGGAAGCGAAAGGGATAACAGGGTACAAATAGAGATTTACCTTACAGGACATTGAGTGAACAGGGTATGGGTATTTTAAGTTAGGTAGGGAACACTTTCAGGTCATGGACCTGGGGGGGCCGCCGCGGGAGCGGACTGCCGGGCACGATGGACCCCTGGTCTGACCCGGCAGAGGCAACGCTTATGTTCTTATGTTCTTATGTAGTGGAAGACTATTCCAGCGATCAACCACTCTTTCAGTGAAAAAGAATTTCCTGGTGTCACCTCGTAGTTTCCCGCCCCTGATTTTCAACGGATGCCCTCTTGTTGTCGTGGGACCCTTGAAAAAGAAGATATCTTCCTCCACCTCGATGCGGCCCGTAAGATACTTGAACGTCTCGATCATGTCCCCCCTCTCTCTGCGCTCCTCGAGCGAGTATAGCTGTAATTTGTCAAGCTGTTTTTCATATGGTAGATCCTTGAGTCCCGAGACCATCCGGGTGGCCATTCTTTGCACCGACTCCAGTCTCAGCACATCCTTGCGATAATGCGGCCTCCAGAATTGCACACAGTATTCCAGGTGGGGCCTCACCATGGATCTATACAATGGCATAATGACTTCCGCCTTACGACTGACGAAACCCCTTCGTATGCAGCCCATGATTTGTCTTGCCTTGGACGAAGCCTGCTCCACTTGATTGGCAGACTTCATGTCCTCACTGACGATTACCCCCAAGTCTCGTTCTGCTACCGTTTTTGCTAGGATCTCGCCATTAAGGGTATAAGACTTGCATGGATTCTGGCTGCCCAGGTGCATAACTTTGCATTTTTTGGCATTGAAGTTGAGTTGCCATGTCCTAGACCATCGCTCCAGTAGGAGTAGGTCGTGCATCATGTTGTCGGGCACTGAATCTTCGTCTGTTGTGCATTTGCCCACTACATTACTCAGTTTGGCGTCATCGGCGAATAATGTTATTTTACCTCGAAGCCCTTCTGCCAAGTCTCTTATAAAGATGTTGTACTGTGGTACTCCATTAATCACCTCCGTCATTTCGGAGGGGGTGCCGTTCACCACCACCCTTTGGAGCCTACCTCCAAGCCAGCTCCCAACCCATTTCGTCAATGTGTTACCTAATCCTATAGAACTCATCTTGCTCAGTAACCTGCGGTGTGGTACGCTATCGAATGCTTTGCTAAAGTCCAGGTACACGATGTCCAGGGACTCCCCAATATCCAGCTTCCCCGTTACCCAGTCAAAGAAGCTGATCAGGTTGGATTGGCAGGATCTCCCCTTAGTAAATCCATGTTGTCGGGGATCCCGTAGATTCTCTTCATCCAGGATCTTATCTAATTGGTGTTTGATTAGAGTTTCCATTAGTTTGCTCACTATCGATGTTAGACTCACTGGTCTGTAGTTTGCTGTCTCCATCTTTGAGCCTTTCTTGTGGAGTGGAATGACGTTAGCCGTCCTCCAGTCCAACGGGACGCTGCCTGTACTAAGGGAGAGGTTGAAGAGCGCGGACAGTGGCTCCGCCAAGACATCACTCAGCTCCCTAAGCACCCTGGGGTGCAGGTTGTCCGGCCCCATTGCTTTGTTAACCTTGAGCTTTGACAGCTCACCATAGACACTGCTGGGCGTAAACTCAAAGTTACTAAACGGGTCAACTGAGCCAACCCTTGTCTGTAGCTGAGGGCCGAGCCCTGGCGCTTCTCGGGTGAAGACCGAGCAGAAGTATTCATTTAATAGTTGGGCTTTTTCCGAATCCTTTTCCACATAGTCTCCGTCTGGTTTCCTAAGACGTACAATCCCGCCTGAGTTTTTTCTTCTATCACTGATATACCTGAAGAAGGATTTATCTCCCTTCTGGATGTTCTTTGCTAGAGACTCCTCCATGAGGAATTTAGCCTCCCTGACTGCTGTTTTGACGGCTTTTGATTTGGCCAGGTAGTCTGCTCTAGAGTCCTGCTTCCCTGATTGTTTGTAAGAGATGAATGCTTTTTTCTTCTCCTTGATCAGGTCTGAGATCTCCGCAGTAAACCACTGTGGCTTATTGTTCCTTCGCCGTTTACTTACTGATTTTACATAGCGGTTTGTTGCTTCTTGTATGGTTGCTTTCAAAGTCGACCACATGTCTTCCACGTTATCGGTTTCTTCTTGGCTTTGTAGCGCCTGGTGAACGAAGTCTCCCATTTCTTTGAAATTTGTGTCCTTGAATTTGAGGACTTTGGTTAGTGTAGTAGATTTAGTGAAACCTTTCCTGATATTGAACCATACCATGTTGTGGTCACTGGAGGCCAATGTGTCGCCCACCGAGACCTCTGTGACACTTTCTCCATTGGTAAGTATCAGGTCCAGTATTGCCTGATCCCTTGTCGGTTCCAACACCAGTTGCCTGAGGCTTGCTCCTTTCATAGAGTTTAATAGCCTCCTGCTGCTGCCGGAAGCAGAGGTAAGTGTAACCCAATCCACATCAGGCATGTTGAAGTCACCTAGCAATACTGTGTCCCCACGCAAGGTGATATTTTCTATATCTTCGATTATTTCCATATCCAGGTCATCCTGTTGTCTTGGGGGTCTGTAAATTACGCCAAGATACAAGCATTTGTCCTTCCCTCTGGCCAAATTAACCCAAAGGGATTCCCCAGTATACTGGACATCTGAGATTCTCGTGACCTTAATGTCATCTTTAGTATATAATGCTACACCCCCTCCCTTCCTACCCTCTCTGTCCCGGCGAAGCAAGTTGTAACCCGGTATGACCATGTCCCACCCGTGGGAGTCTGTGAGCCAGGTTTCGGATATCGCCACCACATCCAGGTCGGCATTCCTTATTTCTGTTTCCAATTCCAGGATCTTGTTTCCTAAACTGTGCGTTGACGTACATAGCCCTCCATGTTATATTTTTGTTATGTCTCAGTGGGGATATTCCAGTTTGAGCTATTTGAACACCTTTAGCATTGTTTGTGTTATTTGTGCTTTCCTGAGGCTCAGAACCACAATGTGTACTCCCCATATACCCAGAACTACAGTGTGTACTCCCCCTAGACCCGGAATTACAATGTGACCCATAAATATGATGTGACCCTACTCCCAACTCAAAAGTGTGTGCACTCACCCCTGACCCAGAATTTCGGTGTCTACTTTCCTCAGCCTCATAAATGTATTGGCATTTTAGTTCGCCTCCAATCCTGGGCATTCACAATGCATATGAAACTAAACGAGTCCAAAACAAAACTCCTTTGGCTCGGCCCAAAATTAGACCATCTACCTTCCTCCATCCCATTGTCCACCGGCCCCCCATTACAGCTCGAGTTCTCAAGCAAAGTTCTGGGTGTCACCTTAGACTCTTCTCTATCCTTCAATGAACATCTCCAATCCCTGGTGAAGAAATGCTTCTTCAGCCTTCACATGCTAAGGAAAGTCAGACCCTATTTTCACCAAAAACACTTTGCAGTCCTAGTACAATCCATCATCCTCTCCAGATTGGATTATTGCAATTCTATCTACCTCAGCCTAACCAAGAAAAGCCTCCACAGACTTCAGCGGATTCAGAACGCCGCAGCTAAGCTTGTTTTCGCGAAAAGCAAATTTGATCACGTCTTACCACTCCTGTCTAAGCTCCATTGGCTCCCAGTAATCCCCAGGATCTACTTCAAATGTGCGTGTCTGGCCTACAAGATCCTACATGGCATCCTTCCTGCCGTTATCCCTCTATTCTGGAACTCCCCAACCCCTACTTCCTCCAGATCCTCCCAAATTTTTAAACTATCCTTCCCTTCCATAAAAGGTATTTCCCATGTAGGCAAACTTGGGTCATCCCTCCCCTTTAGAATCACTGAGATCTGGAATAACCTCACCTCCCCTCTCCGAACCTCAAGCTCCCTCCAACTCTTCCTCAAACACCTAAAAACCTGGCTATTCTCAAAACTGTAACACTTCCCCCCTCTTAGGCCTCTCACCTTCCCCCTTTACACCTAACTCTTTAATCTCTCCACTGTAGTTCCTCTCTCATCTTTCTTCCTGTAAACCGTGCCGAGCTCCGCATTCGTGGAGATGGTGCGGTATATAAACCCAAGGTTTAGTTTAGTTTAGTTTAATAATTAGCTATACATAAGAAGGGATCTAATTTTCTAAACAGATGGTGTTCTTTCATCTGCTTCCATAATATTTTCCTTCATAATCTCTTTAATCACAGATACCTTTCTTGGATATTTTGCAAGCCTGGCCTTGGTTACAATGTGCCCCAAACATTTCACGGTTGAAAGGAAGAAGTGACATTTCTTTGAAGCCAACTTTACCTTGGCTTACTGAAAGTAGCTGGACTACTTCTACATCAGTGGTCTCAAACTCAAACCCTTTGCAGGGCCATATTTTGGATTTGTAGGTACTTGGAGGGCCTCAGAAAAAAAAAATAGTTAATGTCTTATTAAAGAAATGACAATTTTGCATGAAGTAAAACTCTTTATAGTTTATAAATCTTTCCTTTTGGCTAAGTCTTAATAATAATATTGTAATTTATAGCTAAAGAGACAAATGATCAAGAAACTGTTTTATTATACTTTTGTGATTATAAACATACCGAGGGCCTCAAAATAGTACCTAGCGGGCCGCATGCAGCCCCCGGGCCGCATGTTTGAGACCACTGTTCTACATAGTTTATCCTTCCTGCTCTTCTACCTTGGATCTTTCCTTACTCTGCCGGCCTTCCATGGGTGAAGATGTTGAAGATGAGGCGGATGTGATGCTCTATTGGACCGAAATGAACCCTGGACTTATAAACAGACTGAAATTTTTGACTTATTTCATTCTTTTTTTTTTGGTTTGTTTAATTTTTTTTCTCTGTTTTACTTCCTTTATTTTTATTTCTTTTAATTTCTGCTTGATATTGTATTTATATTTCTTTTGTTAGATTTATTACGCTACCCATTATTACTTCATTCTTCTTCTTAACAATGCTTTTAAGGGGTCCTTTTACTAAGGCGCACTAACCGTTATAACACATGCTAAATATTAGCACACATCCATAGAATATAATGGATGCAGTAGCGTTTAGCGCACACTAATATTTAGCATGCGCTAAAACGGCTAGCCTTAGTAAAAGAGGGGGTAAGTTTCACTGGGGCTCATCTTCCTTCTTTCCTTTCTTCTATTTATCTTTATCTAATTGATGTTTTTTTCTTGGGCATTTTAGTTATATTGTGAGCCTGTTTGGGACTGTGAGGGTAGCTACAATGCATGTCAAGTAGATTTAGAACTGTGAATGTAACCTGTTGTTAGCTCTTAAGGGAGGATGGGATATAAATCTAAATAAATACATTTATATTATGTTTGATTACATAATTACAACAACATAATAAAACAAAATCAACACGGAGTCATCAAAATGCAATGCATCCTATAAAGGCATCAACCCTCATACTTCATTTTACAATAAAGATGACGCTTTAGCAGTTTCTTAAACCTACACATAGGGCTTCTTTTACGAAGCCGCGTTAGTGGTTTAACGCGCGTAATAGCGCATGCTAATTTTCCGGCCACGCTAGCCGCTACCGCCTCCTCTTGAGCCGCCTCCTTTTTTGGCTAGCGTGGGGGTTAGCGCGTGATAGAAAGTCGCCGTGCGATAAAGCAGCTAATGCGGCTTCGTAAAAGGAGCCCATAGTGTCATAGTTGATTAAAATTTGATTGAACCCTTATCATACCATTCGAAGCGTTGTACAATAAAAATAGTTTAAATATAGATAGGGGAACAAACAACAGATAATAAACATAATACTTACATGGCAAACTTGATTTGGGAAAGGGAGTGAAAACAAGTGCAGAAGAGGGAGAACTACAATTTGTGAACAAAGTAAACGTAAAAGGATAAAAACCATGGGATATGAAAAGGTAGGGATTAGTTACGGGAGTAAAAACTAAAAAGATAAGATAAATCAATTGTAGGCCTCTTTAAAAAGAAAGCATTTTAAACTACTCTTGAATTTATCCAAGTTTTGTTCTGCTCTTTTTGTTGCCTAATGTATGCTAGAAGTTTTTCCACTCTACAGGTCCCATACATGAAAAAAGTACTAGTTCTTATATATTCTAGAATCTAGATGTAGTTTCTTATGAGTAGGAACGACCAAATCCCATCATGCAGCAGAACGCAGTAGTCATAAGGGCACACAGGACATCACACAATCTTGCAAATATTTTGGTGATAATCCAATGTACACTCATAAGAACATAAGAACTGCCATCACCGGATCAGACCCTGGGCCCATCAAGTCCGGTAATCCGCTCACGCGGAGGCCCAGCCAGGTGCGACCTGGCGAAAACTTAGTCACAGGTATCCCTCTATTTGCCTTCCGAGGAGATATGCATCTAACTTGCCCTTAAATCCTAGAATGGTGGGTTCCGCAGCAATCTCCACCGGGAGAGCGTTCCAGGTGTCCACCACCCGCTGTGTGAAGCAGAACTTCCTGGCATTTGTCCTAGGCTTATCCCCCCTCAGCTTCAGTCCATGACCTCTTGTCCTAGTCACATTTGACATCATAAATAACTTTTTGTCCTGCTCTATCTTGTTGATCCCTTTTATTATTTTAAAAGTCTCCATCATATCCCCTTACAGTCTCCTCTTCTCAAGGGAGAACAGTCCCAGTTTTCCAAGTCATTCTTCATAGCCCAAGTTCTCCATACCTTTTACCAGCTTTGTTGCTCATCTCTGCACCCTCTTGAGCAGTTTTATATCCTTCTTTAGATAGGGAGACCAGTGTTGGACACAGTATTCCAAGTGTGGTCTGACCAATGCTCTATAAAGCGGCATTATAACACCCTCCGATCTACTTGTGATTCCCTTCTTTATCATGCTCAACATTCTATTTGCCTTCTTTGCCGCCGTTGCACATTGTGCTGATGGTTTCAGGGTCCTATCTATCAGTACCCCCAGGTCCTTTTCTCGCTCACTGTTACTCAGAGTTGCACCTGACATGGTGTACTCATGCTCCTTGTTCTTTCTGCCCAAATGCATCACTTTGCACTTTTCCACCTTAAATTTAATCTGCCATTTCTCTGCCCATCTCTCCAACTGGCTCAAGTCTCACTGTAGTTTCTCGCTGTCCTTTTGTGATCTGATTGTCCAACATAGCTTTGTATTGTCTGCAAATTTGATGATATCACTAGACGTTCCTTCTTCTAGATCGTTGATGAAAATATTAAATAAGATGGGCCCAAGAACCGAACCCTGGGGCACACCGCTAGTCACTTTCTCCCAGTCTGAGAGCTTCCCATTTATGCCTACTCTCTGCATTCTGTTTTCCAGCCATTTGCTTATCCACCTTAGTATGTTTCCCTCTATTCCGTGGCTTTGTACATTCCTGAGAAGTCTTTCGTGTGGAACTTTGTCGAACGCTTTCTGGAAGTCTAGGTATATTATGTCCACTGGTTCCCTGTTATCGATAGATTTGTTTACAGTTTCAAAGAATTGTAGTAAATTTGTCAAACATGACTTCCCTTTCCTGAAGCCGTGTTGACTGGCTCTCATCAGGTCGTGTGTATCCAAGTGCCGGACTATGCTATCTTTAATTAGTGCTTCAACCATCTTTCCAGGGACAGACGTAAGACTTACCGGTCTGTGGTTGCCCGCTTCTCCTCTTGACCCTTTTTTGAAAATTGGGGTGACGTTCGCTGTCTTCCAGTCGTCCGGTATCTGTCCAGTTTTGATTGACAGTTTGGCAAGGTTTTGCAGTAGTTCACCGATTTCCATCTTCAGCTCCTTTAATACTCTCGGGTGAATTCCATCCGGTCCGGGGGACTTGTCGCTTTTAAGTTTGTTGATCTGGTAGTATATCTGGTCCAAATCCACTTCTAATGTGGTGAGGCTGTCCTCTATTTCTCCCTTGAACACTTTCACTGTTTCAGGTATTGATGTAATGTCCTCCTTCGTAAAGACAGATGCAAAGAAGGAGTTTAGTCTATCTGCAATTTGTTTGTCTTCTTTGATGCACCCTTTTCTTCCCTGGTCGTCAGCGGACCCACTGCCTCCTTTGCAGGTTTTTTCCCTTTTACGTATCTAAAAAAGGGCTTGAAGTTTTTGGCCTCTTGCGCTATTTTCTCCTCATAGACCTTTTTGGCATCCCTCACCGCCTTGTGACATTTCTTCTGGTCATTTTTGTGGCTGTTCCAGGCTTCGGTTGTTCGTTCGCTTTTCCATTTTTTAAAGGAGTCCTTCTTTTCTCTTACGGCATCCTTCACCTCTTTAGTAAGCCATGCTGGTTCTCTCTTGCTTTTATTTTTCCATCCTTTGGATATATGTGGAATATAGAGATTTTGTACTTCTGTGATAGTATTTTTCAGTAGGGACCATGCCTGATCCTTTTCTTGAACACTTATCACCTGATAGTATAACTTTCTATCAGCTTTGTTGCATCCCTTAGTCTGTTGATATTATATGGGATCCTCAGCGCCACCACTCAGAGCTCAAATAGATTTCATAGCTCTAAGCTTTATGTGCCAGCTCCTCATGAGATTGATATTTAATAAAGGGAACCAATGAGGAGCTGGCACATAAAGCTTAGAGCTATGAAATCTATTTGAGCTCTGAGTGGTGGCGCTGAGGATCCCATATAATATCAACAGACTAAGGGATGCAACAAAGCTGATAGAAAGTTATACTATCAGGTGATAAGTGTTTATGAATCATAGCTCCCTGAAAAGATATAAGTTGTGCATTTGAAGATTTATGATCCTTTTCTTGAGCCATTTTTTTACCATGGCTCTCATGCTATCGTATCTTCCTTTTTTAAAGTTGAGGGTTGTGGTTAAGGTTTTGATATGTTTTCCCTTCCCGATGTCAAGTTTAAAGTTGATCATGTTGTGATCGCTCATTCCTAGTGGGACCGTGACTTCTACTTCTTTAGTCTGACCAGGAATGCCATTTAGTATCAAGTCCAGGGTGGCATTCCCTCTCGTCGGCTCTGCAACCATTTGATCTAGGAAGCAGTCCCCTACCATTTCCAGGAACTTTATTTCTTTGCTACAGATAAACTATCAGTAATAATTTTCTTTGCTGCAGATAAATTATCAGTAATAATTTTTACTTCACTCTGTATCCCATAGTCAGCAAATACAACAATATAAAATATGAAGTAACACTGGAGTGAGAAGATATTTTGCTCTCCATTAAAGCTGTACAGAGTCACAAAATAGACAGTCCCTGCTCAAAAGAGCTTACAATCTAAACCAACAAGACAGAGAGGGGAGATGATTAATCTTCTGGCTAGGGTGGTGATCAGTGGACAGAGGGGTTAGGGTTATGGATTGAAGGCTAAATAAAAAGAGGCGAGTTTTCAGTCTGCTTTAAAACAAGTTAAGGGAAGGGGCATGACAGATAAACTCAGGTAGTCTATTCCAGGCATACAGGGCGGCTAGATGAAAGGAACAAAGCCTGGAATTGGCAGCGGAGGAGAAGGGTACAGCTAAAAGCAGCTTATCTGAGGAATGAAATTCTCAGGGTGGCACATAAAGAGAGATAAGAGAGGAGAGATACTGAGGGGCTGCAGCATGAACACAGTTGTAGGTTAGTCATAGGAGTTTGAACTGTATGTGGAGGTGGATAGGGAGCTAGTGGTGTGATCTGAGGAGAGGGGTAAGCAGAGTGTGGTGAGGTTGACAGTGGATAAGTCGTGCGTCTAAGTTTTGCACTGTTTGAAGTGGGAAGAGGCAGTTCAGCGGGAGACCTGTTAGAAGTAAATTGCAGTAGTCTAAACATGTGGAAGGGGCACATTTTGGTGACGTTGTAGAGATAGAAGTGACAGGCTTTAGCAGTCTGTTGGATGTGTGTAGAAAATGAGAGATCAGAGTTGAAGACTACTCCAAGGTTGCGAGCAGATTAGATTAGAACCCATAGGATAAATCCATTGTGCTAAAAGTCAATTACTCTTCGTAATTATTATTAGGCTCATTGGTTATTCCTTTCTCCTCCATCTCACATCCAGACATCTACAAGCTGTTCACTTCAATATCTGAATGCATCATGTGGTAAGCTAATTTAAGCTGTGGTAAGCAAGCACTAGCACTTACCGCGACTTAGTAAAAGGAGCCCTTTGTTTCAACATATCTAGCCTTCTCTTTTTTTGGGATTGTTACCCCCCCTCCCCCCCCTGTCCCCACACACACAAATGCATGGACTCATGTTTCTAATTTTCTTTGTTGGAAAATTGGACAGTCAAATCCTTATAATAGGACAATATTAAAGGAAAACTATCCTATTTCTTAAGGTATGTTGGCAATTGACTACCTTAATTTGAAAATGCTAGAAGAATAAAATATAACTTCAGATTTCAACTTAAGAACATAAGAACATAAGAAATGCCTCCGCTGGGTCAGACCCGAGGTCCATCGCGCCCAGCAGTCCGCTCACGCGGCGGCCCAACAGGTCCAGGACCTGTGCAGTAAATTTCTATCTATACCCCTCTATCCCCTTTTCCAGCAGGAATTTGTCCAAACCTTTCTTAAACCCCAGTACTGTACTCTGCCCTATAACTTCCTCTGGAATTGTATTCCACACGTTGTGTAAAGAAGAACTTCCTAGCATTAGTTTTGAATTTGCCTCCTTTCAACTTTTCCAAATGCCCTCTTGTTTTTTTATTTTCTGAAAGTTTGAAGAATCTGTCCCTCTCTACTCTCTCTATGCCCTTCATGATCTTGTAAGTCTCTATCATATCCCCTCTTAATCTTCTCTTTTCTAGGGAAAAGAGTCCCAGTTTTTCCAATCTCTCAGCGTATGAAAGGCTTTCCATCCCCTTAATCAGTCGTGTTGCTCTCCTCTGAACTGCTCAATATTCATTTGTATGCACCTAATAAAACAGTTATAAGTAAATGCAACTTTATAAATCTTTATGTAATGAATAATATATACCAGATGGTACTGTAACATTGAGAGCCATAGACTTTTCTGATTGGATATAATAATAGGCAGTAATTATCCAGGAATTACTCACTTTTGTAAGCAAATCAGCATCTCCATGGCAACTTCTGAATCTGGCAGATTTCTAAATC
Organism: Geotrypetes seraphini; assembly: GCF_902459505.1. Classification (NCBI taxonomy): domain Eukaryota; kingdom Metazoa; phylum Chordata; class Amphibia; order Gymnophiona; family Dermophiidae; genus Geotrypetes; species Geotrypetes seraphini. Next base: position 17,255,351 of record NC_047095.1, read on the forward strand.
AAAGAAAATACTTTAAATATTCTATTTTTATTTAACAATACTATTTCCCTAAGGACAAAGCATGTCCCAAAGTTCAAAATCTTGTGAACACATTCATAGAGTCCTCCTTGAGCTTTCAAACCTGCCATCTTCTTCCTCTCTTCTACACCTTTCATGACATGCCTGTCCTGGAGTTCTTCTTTATATTTAAGATGGTTTATCTCATATTCACTACAGAATTAATAACTAGTTTCACAGCTTTTGCATTGATTTGACAAGATTTAACTGAAAACTTACCATCACTCCACAGAAAAGTCCTTTTGAATATGGACACACTATGTTTGTATTTTTAGACTAGGCCCTCTAGGACAGTGTTTATCAACTTGGTCCTGGAGTATCCCTTTGTCAGTCATTATGTGCAAATTTATTTTATGTATATACTGAAAATCTGATTGGCAAGGGGGTACTCCAGGACTGAATTGAGAAACACTGCTCTAGGATTACAGAGTATGTTAGCTTAATGGTCCTCATTTAGTTATTTAAATGTATATACAGTCTTCCTGTTTTTAGAAGGCTATCCCAATTGGTTTCCAAAATAACATGAGGCTTACTAATTACAAACATTTTAACCCAAATGTAATAAAACAAAAAAGCAAGCAAATAATACTTATATTCCAAAGTAAACAACATTATTCAATAAGTCCAGCTCTGATTACAACATCATTGGCCAAAACCTTCCAAAATAAAGCCAACTGTACAGGTAATTGATTGGGTAACAAAAACATTTTTTCTGGATGGATAATTTGATTCCTTTTGAGTCTCTGTGGGTAAGTAATTTCATTAAGGGGGGTCAGAAACTGAAAATGTTCTTGAACTACAGGCTAGATAAACTTGCTGACAAGTGGATACTCTTATTAAACATTCCTGAAGTTTTTAATGTAAGACTTTCTACACTAATCAAACTGTAGCTCCTTATTCATTAGAACATGAAAAGTAAAGGCCTTTGCTACCAGGCCCGAGGAGAGGGGGGTGCAGCTGGTCCATCGCTCCAGGGCCTATGAAGCTCAAGGGGGTCCAATGAAGCGCAAGAAACATCACGAAAACCGAAATGTGTCGTTGTCTCGAGAAGGAGTCTAATAGATGCTGGCATTGTCAACTTGAAGTAGGGACACTAGATCATTTGTTGTTCTATTGTCCCTTGAAACTTAATTTTTGGAAATCAATATGGGGATGAATTAATATGATACTGGAAACATCAATTCCATTGTCCTATGATGTAGTTATATGTGGATTCAATTTCATCAATTTTATGAATTTATGTTCAAAAAACAGACGCCTCAGCCCCACCACTCCACCGCTTGTAATACTTCAAAAAGCGGGAAGTTTATTGTGGTGCCTCATCATTGGCAGTCCATTTTGCATGTTGGTTTTCCCCTACTTTTAACTCTTTTTTGTTTTTTATTTTATTTTATCAAAAAACATTCAAAAACTCTACACTCCTTAAGTGTCATATCTTGAGTATCATAATATATGTTTTAAAAAAACAGGTGATACTTATCTCAGCCAAAAACCCAGGGAGTCAGACCCGACATGTTTCACAACCAAGTGTTTTATCAAGGGTCTCCCAAGGGTGCCGCTGTCATACTAACTTGGAGTCGGATGACAGCGGCACCCTTGGGAGACCCTTGATAAAACACTTGGTTGTGAAACATGTCGGGTCTGACTCCCTGGGTTTTTGGCTGAGATAAGTATCACCTGTTTTTTTAAAACATATATTATGATACTCAAGATATGACACTTAAGGAGTGTAGAGTTTTTGAATGTTTTTTGATAAAATAAAATAAAAAACAAAAAAGAGTTAAAAGTAGGGGAAAACCAACATGCAAAATGGACTGCCAATGATGAGGCACCACAATAAACTTCCCGCTTTTTGAAGTATTACAAGCGGTGGAGTGGTGGGGCTGAGGCGTCTGTTTTTTGAACATAAATTCATAAAATTGATGAAATTGAATCCAATCCAGACAACGTTTATATTTATCCATGTTACTAGACTGGATTTGACTATTCTTGTTGAATTTCTGCCATAAAGTTTGCAAGCTTGTAGTTATATGTGGGACATTGTTGAAAGCTAAAAATCTATTACACAGGTATAAAAGCAGACTTCTTATAATTATGACAGGGATTGCCAGGCAAATGATCACCAGGAATTGGAAAACCTGGGATAGGCTAAATTTTTCCCTTTGGTGTGAAACTGTGTGTCAATGTTATCGATATGAAAAAATGAATTCGGAAATATTGTGTCATAATAAACTATTTAAAGTAACATGGGGTCTATTAACTGAATTTGTTAAATCTGAGTAATGATATAAGCCTTTAATTCCTATTTGAACTGCACACACATCCAGGAAGAGTGTGTGTGTGGGGGGGGGGGGGGAGGGGGGGGAATATATTTTGTAGTATTCTTTGATTGAATGTAAGTGCTGTTCAAGATACTAATTGTTTTGTAAAATTTTTGCACTTTGTACTTGTATTGAAAATCAATAAAGAATTACAAAAAATAAAAAAATAAAAAAGCCATCGAGCAGTAGAAGAAAAAGCTGGGGTAGGATTCCACACCTTCACCCTCCTTTTCCCCATCCTTCACAGGGTAAGTTACCGATTCCACAGGCTCTGAACCAGAACTCAGGAACTAGCAGCTTGTGCGTCTGCTCACTACTGCACCATCTTGGATCTCTTTATGAGGTTTATGTTATAGATTATTTTTTATTTCAGTATATTTTTTTTATAATATTCCTTCTCTCTATATTTTGATTAGAAAATTGTTCTTTACAGAAAGGGTGGTAGATGCGTGGAATAGTCTTACGATGGTGAAGGTGGAGATGAAGACTGTATTTTAATTCAAGATAGTGTAGGACAAGCACGTGAGATCTCTTAGGGAGAGGAGGAGATAGCAGATGTTGTGTATGGGCAGACTGAATAGACCACTTGGCCTTTATCTGCCATCATGTTTCTATGTAAGTATTATTTAAAATTTTGGGTTAAATATGTATGCTTGATATTCATATATTGTTATGTATTAAATCTAATGTCTTCTTTTTCTGAATACTCTTTTAAGTAATTAATTTTCAAATAAATTCTATGTATTGTGCTCAGTCACCTCCACCATCATATCATAGCAGATACATTGAGCACGATTGTTAAGGAACCAACGATTGTTAAGGAATCATGGTCAATGTATCTGCTATGATATGACCGTGGTGGAGGTGACTGAGCACAAAACACAGAATTTATTTGAAAATTAGTACATGCACCTTCAATGCAAGTGCATGAAGGGTAATTCTGTGAAGGAGAGTCTATTTTTAGGTGCCTAGAATGCACCTATTTGGAATTCATTTTATAAATAAAATTAGGCAACTACTTTTCTTTATAGAATACTGGCATAATATATCAAAAACACACCTATATTTTAGATGAGAAGTGGCCTAGTGGTAGAGCTGCTGCCTCTGCACCCAGAAGTTATGGGATCAAATCCTCGGGTTGTTCCTTGTGACCCTGGCTAAGTCACTTAGTCTGGCTTCTATAAGCAGCACCATCAGCAGCAGCCACCTAAAAAAAACAGCTGTCAATTGCATGTCAAACACACAATGGCACCATTTATAGAATCATGCCTTCATGAAAGATAGGCACCAGAAACGTAGGCCAGGGTTTTCAAGGCCTATATTTCCAGTAGAGAGTGACACAGGGACAATAAAATCAATCCTGTCCCATCACTATCTCCACATTTTCATCACCGTTCCCCGCCTCTGCAGTGAAGTGCATTTTTTGTCCCCTCCCCATCCCCGCAGTTTTCATCCCCGTCATTACCTTCAAAAGCTAATCATAAACGACATGAATTTAGTCCAATGAAAAAGGTTTTTTTTCCTTTATGTTTTTTGTTTTATTTCATTATACCTTCTATAATCACAGTTAAACTTACAATTAAATATAATTGATTAAATATTGTGAAAATCTCAGACCCTAAACCCGTGACTGGTGATTTCACCAAACTGGGGTTCATTAGGGGACCATCATTGTTTTTCACTGTCCCCGCAACCATCCACCAAAAGATTCTGTAAATACCAGATAGACAAAACTTATCTGTAAATGGGATGGTATGATGTCGGTAATGAGCCTCAGCGGTGAATAAATAATCTAGTGCTTGTAGTGTGTTAAAAACAATCACTGTTGTTCCTTCGTGATATATCCTTGTCCCCCCGACTCGAGTTTCGAAAAACTTCCTTCTTCAGGGATTCGTTGATTACGAATACTGCTGATGTGTTCCGTTATCCTGACTTTGATTCTGCGGGAAGTTTGTCCTATATATAATTTATGACAAGGGCATATGATGCAATAAACTACACCAGCAGAATCACAGTCTGTCCCGGAATTGAGCTTAAAAATATTGCGCTTCGCCCCAGGAATGTTAATTTGAGAAATGTTTTGTTTTATTTCTACATATTATCTCTATTAATTATAAAACTATAGATAGAGCTGAGGGAGGCTGATTTCTGGTCTATATACGAGGGGGTGCTGAAAAGTTATCAGTCCAACCACGGAGAGAATAACGTGGATATGGTTTAATCAATGATCAGAAACAATGTCAAAGAATAGAATTTTGTTTCTGCAAATTGGCACTTAATGAAGCAAGGTAACACCTTTTTTTCAGCTACAGTGACAAAATAATGCTCAGAATTTAGGAAGCTGGTTGGTTACACTGAGAACTTTTCAGCACCTTCTTCATAGAATCTAGATACACCATTGTTCAGAGAAAATCCATCTGTGGTCTTCTTAATATCATTAGTGTTATTTTGGAAAAATTCAGTTCTTCATTAAGATAATCATTCTCACATCTACAAATTCAGTAAGAGTAGAAAGCTATCATTTAAGGCCACAATACTCTCGTTCATGATCTACATCAGGGGTGTCAAAGTCCATCCTCGAGGGCCGCAATCCAGTCAGGTTTTCAGGATTTCCCCAATGAATATGCATGAGATCTATTTGCATGCACTGCTTTCATTGTATGCTAATAGATCTCATGCATATTCATTGGGGAAATCTTGAAAACCTGACTGGATTGCGGCCCTCGAGGAGGGACTTTGATACCCCTGATCTACATGGTCATCAAGTCCAGAATGTTCTGAGACAATACTGAGGCATAAGGTCCTGATGTCTGGTGGGCTTTTAAAGTACAGTACTTTTCTCACATGGTACAGCAAGGATGCCAGTACACCTGGAATTGCATCATAATAAATTAAAGAAGATATATTCCATCTTCTCCATTTTATTATAGGCTTTCAAGGTCTTAGATTCAGCCATGCCACAGAAAAAGGGCCAAACATTGATATCTTCTAGTGCCCCCAGTTCTTGGGCATTACTGAACAGGATATCCAAAACTACACTCATTATGCTATATCTCACCGTACCATGTTTTGCCATTTTATGATTTACCATGCTTTGTTAACTATGTTTGCCATCTCTATCAAACAATGGTTACCTTGCTATTTTCTACCATACAATGTCTAAGAATGTAGTGCAGGGGTTATAACTACAGCCTCAACACTCTGTAGTTGTGGCATAGGCAGCGGAACGCTTTTTTGTTTGGGTGGGGGGGGGGAGCTTTGTCCTAGGCCCTGCCCCAGACCTGCCTAAGCTCCTCCCCAGACCTCACCCCACAATAATAGTACTAATAATAAACACCATTTCTTCAATTCATTTTTCATATACACACAATATAATCTTATTAATAATACACAATGGTAACCACAAAATTAAACTACACAAAGTGCACTCTTTTTTTTCCCTTCCCCACCACTGCACAGCATTGCTTCCCCTCTCCTCCATCCCCATGTGCAACATCTTCCACTCTCTCACTGTCCACCATATATCTCTCTCATTCCTTTCCTTGCTACAAGAGTTGGGAGAAGGGATCAAAGGGAAGAAAGAGATTTGGAGCTGGAAGGTTGGTGACATCACAAGGAAGAAGGTAGAGCTTCACACTGAAGGCTGAGAGGCAGTTTTTTCTTCTGGCTCTGCCCCTTTTAGTGCTGATTGGTCAGAATGGGCCATTGGACAGGAAGAGGAGTGGAAGGGTCCGGCCCCTAGCACAGAGAAGGCAGGAAGGAGGAGGAGTTTCAGGTCCATCCGGTGCTGGTTCCACTGCCCACCCTGCCACTGGTCCCTTGCCATTTAACTTCTTAGAAAAGCGCTGCACCGCCCTGCCGCTGGTCCGGCATCTTCTCTACACTGCGGCCTGCCCTCTCTGACAACTTCCTGTTTCCGCTAGGGCTGGCTGCAGTGGAGAGAAGATGTCGGTCTAGCGGCAGGGTGACACATCTCTTTTTTAAAAAGTTAAAGGAACACATGCGGCGGGCAAGAAGGCGGGTGGGGGAAGGAGTAGATGCAGGCGAAGGAGCACAACAGAGTGTGCCGACCAGCAGGCATGCTGGCTGGTAGCAAGATGCCACTCCCAGCCTCATAAGAAGTGAAGGGTTTTCACCCCCACTGGATCACCCACAGGACAGGCAATTTTTAGGGAGGCCATGGCCCCTGTGGCCACCCCCATTCCAATGCCTATGAGTTATGGGGTCAAACCCACATTGTCCCCTGTGATCCCGAGTGGGCCACCTGTCCCCCATTGCCCCAGGTAAACCATTCTGAGCTCCCTTAGGAGAACAGTATAGAAAATTGAATAAATAAATAGTGTGAAAAGTTTCAGCCTCTTAATCAGAGCTGGTTTTGTGACATCATAATGCCTCATTCCACCAATGCCTAAGAGCCAACTTAATCAGTGATGTCACAATGGCTTGACTGTGCTATACTTGGCTCTCTTTTGCTACATCTTGATTTCTAGAGTGACTTAGTGGTTAAAGCTACAGCACCCTGAGGTTGTGGGTTCAAACCCACACTGCTCTTTATGACCCTGGGCAAGTCACTTAATCTCCCCACTACCTCAGGTATTTTAGATAGATTGTGAGCCCACTGGGACAGACATGGAAAAATGCTTTAATACCTGAATAAATTCATGCAAACCGTTCTGAGCTCCTCTAGGAGAATGGTATAGAAAATTGAATAAATAAATAAACATCATACTGCTTTGAACTCCATAGTTTCCATACCTGCTACCTCTGGCCTATGCAGTTCTGGCACACCCTGCAGAAATAAGCCATGTTTAGACATCCCTTTTTGTGCCAAGAGTTCCTTCTATTTCAAATACATATAGCTACTTTCCAGACATGTTCAACTTCTGAAACCGGGTGGGAGAATTATAATGAGCATGTTCACAATGTTTTTTTTTGTTTTTTTTTTATTATTTATTCGAGTTTTATACCATTATTACATATACATAATAGTAAGGTAAGGAACATAAATAATATTAATACATCAATCATAAAGCTATCACATAAATTCCTCTAGTCCTCATAACTATGGGAGGGCAAGTACTATATATTCTAGAAAAAAGTCACATAAACATGATCATATAGACCAAACATATTAGTGTTTAGAAATTCAAAACTCCAAACAATTAATTATGTGGTAGCAGAGGAAATACTAATGGATTCTTGATGTTGCAAAAATTGTTCTAATTGAGTTGAGTCCCAATAAACATAATCATTTTCCTTAAATTTAATCAAGCATTTACAAGGAAATTTTAAATAAAATGTGGCTCCCAAAGCCAACACCCTAGATTTCAAAGCCAAAAATGATTTTCTTCTCAATTGTGTTGCCTGGGCCACATCTGGAAAAATCAATACATTATCTCCGCAAAACTTAGTCTGCTTATTCTGAAAATAAGCTTTCATTATCAAGGATTTATCTATCTCTCTAGAACAAGTTATAAGAAGTGTAGATCTAGTTTGGATTATATCCTGTGAGTCTTCTAAAAATCCAGTTAAATCGAAATCAATTTGTTCCAACTGATCTATACCTGATTCTATGGGAACTTTTTTCCTCTGAGGGATATAATACAAATTTGTCAAAGGCAAATTTTCTACGTCCGTCATCCCCAAAATTTCCTTAAAATATTTTTTAACCAATATTTCTGGAGATAATAAATATGTTTTGGGGAAATTAACTAGACGCAGATTTTTTGCTCTGTACAAGTTCTCCATTTTCTCAAATTTCATATGAGTGATATGAAAATCCTTAACTGCTGTTGTAGAAACTGCCTGTAATGTAACCACCTGAGACTCAGTTGTTCTAATCGATTTTTCCATAATTTTTAAGTTTGAATCAACGTTTGCAAACTTTTCAATCACCTCTTGCGAAAATTTTTCATTTTGTTGAACCACAGATTTTAATAACCCCTCCATACGAGTATTTATTTGCCAAAGATCTTTCAAAGTAACTTCCTGAGGTTCAGTCGGAGGCTCTCTGGCAAACAAAGCCTCACCTAGAAAGGATAAGGCTTTGGGCATCACCCCATAAACTAATGAAGGTGATCCCACCTGCCCAGAGCAATCTCCCGACTGACTACTGGAGCCTATCTTAGGTTCCAGAACATCAGGATTATTCGGTGGGGGGGGAGGAGTTCTACCTGGGGGGCTAAGGGATGCCCCCGATAGCGAATCCGCTCCCTGACTGTGGCCTAAGGTACTGGTTGGAATAAAGTGCCTATCAATGGGACCTAATAATATCGGTGTGGACACCTTTGCTTTACCTTTCCTTTTCCCCATAACGGTAAATATTAATACATACAGTTCCCCCCGTTCCTCCCAGTGTCTCCAAGGGGCTCCCAAGGGGCAAACGTGCCCCTTAGGGCACGCCCCTTTGGCCACGCCCTGCGGCCGCGCCCTGCGGCCGCGCACCGCAGTCGCGGCGTCCTTTTAGCCCCGCAGGAAGAAGGACCCGCGTGACGTCAGTGCCTCTGTCTCTGCGGGTGCCCGACTGAAACCTGGCTCCGACTCTCCAGCTCCAAGATGGTAAGGAAGCGCTGCAGTCCAGGGCACACTCAAAGTCCACCAAGATGGTAACACCCGAAACAACCTGCCTCTCCGGTCTCCTGCAGTTGCGGCGTCCTTTTAGCCCCGCAGGAAGAAGGACCCGCATGACGTCAGTGCCTCTGTCTCCGCGGGTGCCCGACTGAAACCTGGCTCCGACTCTCCAGCTCCAAGATGGTAAGGAAGCGCTGCAGTCCAGGGCACACTCAAAGTCCACCAAGATGGTAACACCCGAAACAACCTGCCTCTCCGGTCTCCTGCAGTCGTGGCGTCCTTTTAGCCCTGCAGGAAGAAGGACCCGCGTGACGTCAGTGCCTCTGTCTCCGCGGGTGCCCGACTGAAACCTGGCTCCGACTCTCCAGCTCCAAGATGGTAAGGAAGCGCTGCAGTCCAGGGCACACTCAAAGTCCACCAAGATGGTAACACCCGAAACAACCTGCCTCTCCGGTCTCCTGCAGTCGCGGCGTCCTTTTAGCCCCGCAGGAAGAAGGACCCGCGTGACGTCAGTGCCTCTGTCTCCGCGGGTGCCCGACTGAAACCTGGCTCCGACTCTCCAGCTCCAAGATGGTAAGGAAGCGCTGCAGTCCAGGGCACACTCAAAGTCCACCAAGATGGTAACACCCGAAACAACCTGCCTCTCCCGCATGTTCACAATGTTATGTAAATAAATGATGAAGAATCTCCTGTGTATCCTGCATGTATTTTCTTTTCGACTGTCAAAACATCTTGTGGATATTTCCTTTTCTGATATTTCCTTGCCCAGCCCAAAATGAAATCGGGGGGAGCTTCAGATCCTATGTAATTAAGTGGAACTTGCATAGAATGAAGGAATTGTCAGGGCTCGTTTAATTTACTTGCTCTGTAAAACTAAATACAATCTAGAAGCCAATTGAGAGGCATCTGATTAAATAATAACTGCTGTCACTCTTTCTGCCTTTTCCTTCAACTCTCTGCATCCCTAATTACCAATCAGATGGCAACAGAAGGTCCAGTTGGTGAACAGCTATATGACAGGATAAAGAGAGAGAGAAAGAGAGAGAGAACATATGCCCAGATACACTTGAAACAGTTCTAACTTTTTTTTTTTAGATAGTAGAATACCTAGCTTTATTTAGGGCTCCTTTTACTAAGCTGCGGTAGCGTTTTTAGCACGCGATAACCCCCGCACTATGTGGAAAAACTAACGCCAGTTTAGTAAAACGAGCCCTTAGTCTCCGAATACAGGAAGTACTTCATACAAATGTGCAGTGTTCAGACTGTGTTATTGTATATTGGCAAGCCTTTCTGTCGATTTGTTTTCTGATACGCTACCTCGTTACGATGCTTGCTCTGGAAGACTGTCTACATTAGGATTCAGGAAACAGTATATTATGATAAACTATATACATTCTCTAGCATTAAGGAAGTCATATAGGTCCCCTTTTATGAAGCCACATTAGACTTTTATTTTAATCACCGGCCACGGCAGTATTAACTCCGACACGCAAAGGAATTCTATGAGCGTCGGCGCTAATACTGCCGCAGCTGGCGATAAAAAAGCCTAGCACGGCTTCGCAAAAGGGGGAGATAATGTTGCAACTATACTTTTTGATGTACAGTATGAAATGTGTTGTATTGCCCAAACGGCAAATGTGACACAGCCCATTCAATTCTTAAGGACTGTGTCGCATCTACCATACCGGTAATCGCTACCACTGCTTTGTAAAAGGACCCGTGAAATTCCGATTATTGTTTTATTAAACACTGCTACCAAGAAATATGTAAAGTAAGAGTGTTCAATTTCTTTCTTGAAATTAAAAGATCGCTTTTGTACCATGTAGCGTACATGAGTCTAAGGCCTCAAAAAATACGAGGGGCCGCTGAAAAGTTCTCAGCCCGACCAAGAAGAGAATGATCTGGAGCCATGAAGCTTACAAGTTATTCCGCACTTTTCTTGACAACTTTTGCTTCATATCAGTGAAATGAAAAGTGCGGAATAACATAAGTTTCATGGCTCCAGATCATTCTCTTCTTGGTTGGGCTGAGAACTTTCCAGCGGCCCCTTGTATCTGTCAGCTGATTTTGACAGAGTATCTAAAGGCACCTAGTCTTTAAGAATACTTTTCAACAGGCAAAAATGGTGCACACAAAAGGAAGGCATTGTTACTTTTAAGTATGCTAATGATCTAATAAATTAAACTCAAAAACATTAATTGACACCTGAATTGAATCATGGACTTAATTGTATTCATTAAACTGAACTGCTTTTCACAAATACATTTTCATTTCGCTGATTTTGTAATGGAATTTGGGGCAATTTGCATTTCATAAAAGGTGCTCTAAATTTAACTAGTATTTGTGACACTGCATTCAGTTGATTTTCTTGTTTGTTATTGTTGCTTTTGATTCTGCACATTTTTCGCCTCAATTTTTACATTGCCAGCATCATCACAATATGAACTACTATTACTTACTTATATAGTGTTGAAAGGCGGACGTAGCGCTGTACATTTTGACATTTAATAAATGGGTCCTTACTCGGAAGAACTGACAATCTAACTTGGACAGACAGACATGACATATAGGATTAAGGATGCAGAACCCAAGGTGAGAGATAGGAGTTAGGAATTGCAAGCAGAGGTGGGCTTTTAACTGGTCCTTGAACAGTGCCAGAGAAGGGCATTTGATTTTGACACATTTACGAAGGGGTCCTGAAAAGTTCTCATCTCAACCAAGAAGAGAATGACATGGATTTGGTTCCATCAATGTTCTGAAACAATGGCAAAACATAGAATGGCATTTCTGCAAATTGGCACTTAATGAAATAAGATAACATTCTTTTTAACTAAAATGGCAAAATAACGCTCAGAACTTAGGAAGTTGGTTGGTTGGGCTAACTTTTCATTGGTTCTATAGGTCTGACCCAGCAGCGGCAATTCTTATCTTCTTATAAGAAGTTTCCATGAACTGACTGAAAGCCCAAAGTTAACAAATTAAAAAATGAAACCTATTGTTAACAACGGAGTGAAGTACCCTCAGTCCCAGTTGCCTATTGAGAGACTAGAGCAAGTCTTTTTCTATCAGCAACTGGCTGACCTGAGCCAGAATGGAAGCTGCCCAGCGCCAAGCAGCGCCAAATCACGCTGCTGCTCGTGCCGCTGAGATGAACAAAGTGGATCCGCGCAGCCGGTTTGCAGCGGGGCAGGAGTTTAGAAAGCTTGCTCCTGCGCGCTGCACCTCCACCAGAGATCAGCAGAGGATCCGCTGCACCTCCACCAGGGATCACCAGAGGTATGATAGCGCAGGGAGGAGGAAGGGGGACAGAGCCTTGGCAGCCTTAAAAAATTCTGGGAGGGAGCATTGACCTGAAAATAAACCAGAAACCCCATTTTATGTTCGAGTATACTGTACGGTACATTTTCTAAAGTAAAGAAAAAAAATCAGCTTGTTTTTATTTTGTTTACTTCAAAATGAAACCACATAAGACATTTCATATTTTATTTCAAAGTTAAAGCACATCTTTATCAATAATAATCAATTCTCCTGACAAACTATAGGAAAGGGCAGTTAGTCCCTAGGTGTGTTCTCAGTTATGAAACTATCGTAAGAGATGCCTCATGTGGCCAAAGAACAGTGACAGCTGCAGTAAACAGGACCCACAACCATACCTTTTTATCCACCATAATAGTTTAGTCCTGGGGTCTCAAAGTCCCTCATTGAGGGCCGTAATCCAGTCGGTTTTTCAGGATTTCCCCAATGAATATGCATTGAAAGCAGTGCATGCACATAGATCTCATGCATATTCATTGGAGAAATCCTGAAAACCCGACTGGATTGCGGCCCTCAAGGAGGGACTTTGAGACCCCTGGAGTCTGTTGCACGAGACAGACATATCACCTGACAAGCACAAAATCTGGAAAACAAACAATATTTTTGATCAGTACATTAACTGCCTTTTGTCAAATCTGATAACTATACATAAGGTGACCATACGTCCCGTTTTGAATGGTACCGTCCCGTTTTTAGATCCCCCTGTCCCATTGTCCCCACACACAACTTTGGGATGCCGAAATGTCCCATTTTCAGGGACAACGTTCCTAAGCTGTGCGCAGGGACAACGGGACAGGTGATTGCTTCTTCTCCCTCTCTGCTGTGCAAAAAAAAAAAAACAACTCCCTCCAGCGCCCGATTCAACCCTCTCACCCCCCCCCCCCCGGTCCGCCGCCGATGCTGCTCTTCTTACCTTCCTCCAGCGCCGATTCAACAACACCCCCCACACACACACACACATATTGCTGCTGCTAATTGCCGCCCAGAAGCCTTCTTCCTGAAGTCGATTCTGACGTCGGAGAGGACATTCCGGGCTAGCCAGGCAGTGATTGGCTGGCCCAGAATGTCCTCTCCAATGTCAGAATTGACATCGGGAAGAAGGTTTCTGGGCAGCAATTAGCAGCAGTGGTGGCGGGTTTGAATCGGTGCTGGAGTGAGGTGAGGAGAGAGGCTGGCAATCAGCAGCGGCAGCGGACCGGGGGGTTGAATCGGGCGCTGGAGGGAGGGAGGCTTTATTTTTTTGCACGGCAGAGAGGGAAGGAGGTAGGCAGGCAGGTAGGCAGGCTGGCTGGCTTCGGGGGAGGGAGTGGGACAAAGGCTGGAAGGCAGTGAGGGAGACATAGGAAGGAGGCACTGAGGGCACTAAGGACACAGGAAGGATCACTAAGGATATAGGAAGGAAGCACTGGGGGCACTAAGGACACAGGAAGGGGCACTAAGGATATAGGAAGGAGGCACAGGGGGCACTAAGGACATAGGAAGGAAGGAGGGAGGGAATAGAAAGGGGCAATTGTTGGGCCTGAGTGCAGAAAGAAAGAAAGGATGCACAGTCAGAAGGAAATGTAACCAGAGACTCATGAAATCACCAGGAAAAATGATTTTATTTTCAATTTAGTGATCAAAATGTGCCAGTTTTGAGAATTTATATCTGCTGTCTATATTTTGCACTATATTTGTCTATAGTTATTGAGATGACATTTCATATTTTAAAGTCATCTGGCTTGACATCTTTGAAACCCCCAAATATAAATGATAATTAACATTTTCTCTGCATATAGTGTGTTTTTTTAAATTTTATGGTTACCATTATGAATTAATAAGATATTATGTGTACATGAAAAATGAATGGAAGAAATTGGAGGCGGGATTGGGGTGGGGCCAGTCCTTCGCCTAAAAGCTGGATTCTGTAACCGGCATCCGTCAAAAACAACACCGGTTACAGAATCCACCTCCCCCCCCCCCCCCCCAACGATCGTGGTAGGAGAAATGCCTCATCTCCAATGCTGCAATCATGATCCTCCCCCAAACTGCCATGAACTGCGGCAGGAGAAATGCCCAATCTCTCCTGTCACGTTTTGCGGCAGTTTGAAGGGGAATCGCGATCTCAGCAGGAGAGATGGCCAATCTCTCCTGCCGTGATCATGATCCACCTCCCCCAGACAATACTAGCAGGAGGAAGCCCACCCCCTCCTGCCAAGACACACAAATGATCACCCCTAAAATATGGGCATGAGGGATCCCAGGCCCTCCTGCCCATTGTGCCCCCCTGCAAATGCCCCCTTGAACCCCTAATTGACCCCCCAATCCCTGACCCCCCTAGTCTGACACCCCCCCTTCACTTACAGTAAGTTGGCTGGACGGACGGTCCCAAGTCCATATACCTGGCAAGCCTGCCATCCTCCATATTGCAGGCCTTAGGGTATGATTGGGCCAGGCACCTAAGGCCCTGCCCACATGAGGGGCCTTAGGCACCTGGGCCAACTGGAATTGGCCCAGTTGCATTAGGCCACTCCTGTGGGTGGGGCCTTCGGTGCATGGGCTTGGTTGGCTTCCAAATAACTTTTAAAATCTTAGTATTCCCAGATTGTTCCGCTAGCATCCTTTCATATCTATAATACAAAGTTCAACCTATCCCAATTTTTCCAATTTCTAGTTATTAATTGTATGGCCACCCCAGTCATAATAATAAGAAGTCTATTTTGATATTTGTCTATTAGACTATTAAGTTTTAACAATGTCCCAAAATAAAACCACGTCATACGACAATGGAATTGGTACCTAATACCAAGTTGATTTTGCACCAAATTGACTTCCAGAAATTGAGTATCAACGGGCAATAAAAAATGATCCAGTGCACTTGCTGCAAGTTGACAGTGCCAGCATCCATTAGATTTTGAGTTATCCAATTTTTGTAAATGAACAGGGGTCCAAAATATTCTATATAACATAGATGCTGATGCTGTACATCTTATTCTCCAAGTCCAAATCCGTGGCCATTGCATAGTAGAACTATGCTGTTTTGTATCTATACTCCAATAAAAAATAATAAGAATAATAAGAAGAAACAAATAACATAAGAACATAAGAATTGCCACTGTTGGGTCAGACTAGTGGTCCATCGTGCCCAGCAGTCCGCTCACGCGGTGGCCCTTGGTCAAAGACCAGCGCCCTAACTGAGACTAGCCCTGCCTGCGTACGCTCTGGTTCAGCAGGAACTTGTCTAACTTTGTCTTGAATCCCTGGAGGATGTTTTCCCCTACAACAGACTCTGGAAGAGCGTTCCAGTTTTCTACCACTCTCTGAGTGAAGAAGAACTTCCTTACGTTCGTATGGAATCTATCCCCTTTCAATTTTAGAGAGTGCCCTCTCATTCTCCCTACCTTGGAGAAGGTGAACAACCTGTCCTTATCTACTAAGTCTATTCCCTTCAGTACCTTGAATGTTTCGATCATGTCCCCTTTCAATCTCCTCCGTTAGAGGGAGATAAGGCCCAGTTTCTCTAATCTTTCACTATATGGCAGCTCCTCTTGCCCCTTAACAATCTTAGTCGCTCTTCTCTCCAGTACCATGTCCTTCTTCATGTACGGTGACCAGTGCTGGACGCAATACTTCAGGTGAGGGTACACCATGGCCTGGTACAGCAGCATGATAACCTTCTCCAATCTGTTCGTAATCCCCTTCTTTATCATTCCTAGCATTCTGTTCGCCCTTTTTGCTGCCGCAGCACATTGCATGGACGGCTTCATCGACTTGTCGATCATAATTCCCAAGTCTCTTTCCTGGGAGGTCTCTCCAAGTACTGCCCCGGACATCCTGTATTCGTGCATGAGATTTTTGTTACCTACATGCATCACTTTACACTTATCCACGTTGAACCTCATCTTCCATTCCTCGAGCCTGATTATGTCATGTAGCAGATCTTCGCAAACCCCCTGCGTCTTCACTACTCTGAATAACTTCATATCATCCGCAAATTTAATCACCTCACTCATCGTATCAATGTCTAGATCATTTATAAAGTTGTTGAAGAGCATGGGTCCAAGCACCGAGCCCTGCGCCACCCCACTGGTGATGCTCTTCCAGACTGAGTATTGTCCATTTACCCCCACTCTCTGTTTCCTATGATCCAGCCAGTTTTTAATCCATGTGAGTATTTCACCCTCGATTCCATGGCTCGCAATTTTCCGAAGTAGTCATTCATGAGGAACCTTGTCAAACGCCTTCTGAAAATCCAGATATACAATGTCGACCAGGTTACCCTTGTCTATCTGTCTGTTTACTCCCTCAAAGAAGTGCAGCAAGTTCGTCAAACAAGATCTGCCTTTGCTAAAACTGTGCTGACTGGTCCTCATCAGCCCATGTCCATCAAGGTGATCAATGATGCTGTCCTTTATCAGTGACTCTACCATCTTTCCCGGTACCGAGGTCAGACTCACCGGTCTGTAGTTTCCCAGATCTCCCATTGAACCTTTCTTGAAGATCAGTGTAACATTTGCCACCTTCCAGTCTTCCGGAATCTTTCCCTACTTGATCAACAGATTGGTTATGAGTTGAAGCAGTTCAGCTATGGTCCCTTTCAGTTCCTTGATGACCCTCGGATAGATGCCATCCGGTCCGGGGGATTTATCGCTCTGAAGCTTATCAATCTGCCTACACACCTCCTCTAGACTGACCGTCAATCCTGTCAGCTTTTCGTCTTCATTTCCAGCATATAGCCTGATGGGTTTCGGTATGCTGTTTACATCTTCTTTGGTAAATACAGATGCAAAAAAATGTGTTCAGTTTGTCGGTGATTGCTTTGTCCTCCTTTAACGCTGCCTTTATTCCATGGTCATCCAACGGTCCCACCGCTTCCTTCACGGGTCGTTTCCCCTTAATATATCAAAAGAACGGCTTGAAGTTCTTCGCCTCCTTGGCTATTTTTCCCTCATAGTCTCTTTTGGCCCCTTTTACCGCCTTATGGCACCTGCGTTGATGTTGTTTGTGCATGCTCCAGTTTTCATCCATTTTTTACCTTTTCCATTCCTTAAACGAAGTTTTCTTGTTTCTTATCACTTCCTTCACCTTTACAGTGAGCCATGCTGATTCTTTGTTCTTTTTCCTCTTTGATCCCTTGTTGATACGCGGTATATATAGATTTTGCGCCTCGGTGATTGTGTTCTTAAAAAGGGACCAAGCTTGCTCTAGCATTTTTACAGTGCTTATCCTCTTCTTAATCTTCTTCCCTACCATGAGTCTCATCCCTTCGTAATTCCTTTTTCAGAAGTTCAGTGCCATGGCTGTCATTTTGGATTGATGTTTCTCCCCTGCGTCCAGATCGAAGCGGATCATATTGTGATCACTGTTTCCCAGTGTCCTTTCTACTTCTACATCTTATGCCAGTCCTCGTAGGCCATTTAGAATTAAGTCCAGAATTGCATTTCCTAACATAAAGTTATAAAATAATAAGAAAAGAAACAAATCATGTATCACAAAAAAAGATTTTAAAAGAATTCAACATTTTACTAATTTGGGGTTCTTTTTATAAAGCAGCAGTAGAGCTTTTTATCACAGGCTGGCGAGGTAAATGCTCTGACATTTATAGGAATTGAATGAGCGTCGGGGCATTTACCTCACCAGTCCACGACAAAAGGCTCTACAACTGCTTGATAAAAAGGAGCCCTTTGATTGTAAACAGCATGTTAATCTCAAAATAGACAAATTCAGCCCATATTAACCTAGAATAAATGCTTGAATAATAATAATAAAAAAGTCAAAGTGATATTCAGCCTACAATAGTCAGCTATATTTTGGCTTCAATTGTAATTCTGAAGCCCCTACACCTAAGGACCAGTAAATCTGACAGACAGAGTGGAGACATCTCACAAAAGGACAAGAAAGTAGTAAGAGCCACTTGGCTTACCACGATGAAACTTTTTGTCAAATCTATCCCAGACTCATTTCTAAATTCCAAGATTGATGATCCCGCTTTTCTCAAAAAATAAGATACTGTCTTATATTAATTTAGTGCCCAAAAAAGGCGGGAATGTCTTATTTTTTTCATGTAATGATCATCTCACCCTTCTCCACGCCAATTCTTCCGATTTTCTTTCTCTCCCCCACATGTACAGCATCTTTCCTCCTCTCTCACCCATCCCCTTGTGCAGTATCTCCCTCCCTCCCATCCCCCTGTGCAGCAGAACCCTTGCAGCTTCTATCCCTCCCTTCCTCCCATCCCCCATGTAGCATCTTTCTATCCCTCTAACTCATGCCGCCGCCGCACAACCCCCACCCCCGCTGACCCATCTCTCCCTCTCATCTGAACTGCGAGACAGGAATACTTTATAACAGCGTCAGCAGCAATCTACACAGGCTGCTTCACAGCCTTCTATCTCCAGGGCATTCCTCTGCCACGTTGCTGATGACATCATCAGTGATGTGGCAGAGGAAAGCCCAGGAGATATAAGGCCATGAAGCAGCCTGTGTAGATTGTGGCCGATGCTGTTATAAGGTATTCCTGTCTCGCGGGTCAGATGAGAGGGAGAGATGGGTCAGCGGGGGCAGGGGGGTGCGTGGCGACGGGTGGGCAGGGGGAAGCGCTGCTGCTGCTGGCGACTAGGGCTTATTTTCAGGAGTAAGGCTTATATTAAGATCTACCCCGAAAATCAGGCTAGGGCTTATTTTTGGGGTAGGTCTTATTTTCGGGGAAACACGGTGTCACCATGAACCTGAGAGCAGCCCCATTTCCTTGCTATTTCTCTCTTGGGTTTCAGGGAAGCTAAAAACTTTAGAAGCAAAAGGGATGGCAATTATCAGGTTAAGCAGCTCTTTTACTAAAGCTTAGCACACACTAACAGAATTAGCATGTGCTAAAAGCTAAGAAGCCCATTTTATACCTATGGCCTTCTTAGCCTTTAGCACATGCTAATTCTGTTAACACATGCTAAATTTTAATAAAAGCGCCAAGTACCCGCTGCTCAAAAGCTGTCCTTGGCAGTAAGACTCATTAAAGCCATCTTCTGCCCCAGAAACTCTCCAGCCGATGTTCAAAAGGGTTCTGCTACCAATCTTCATAGCGGCCACCGAGAACCCTAGGCAATTGCATCAGAAAGAGCTCATTAGTATTTAAATGAGCTCTCCTTGTGATGCATAAAGGGCATGCGCCCTCCCCCTCTCTTTAGGATCATAATATTCCAGCAGTTTTGTAGTTGCCAGTAGCTCTTATGATTGTGTTGTGTGAGGCAACGAACAGCAGCGCCTTTTTTTTTTTTGCAATCATATTTATTACATTTTCAAGAAAAAACAATCAAGTGCAATAATGCAGCACAGAAGCAAAGCTGTCATATCCAAAAAAACACCAACAAACAGCAAAGACAGTGTCACAAAACTCATCAAGTTAAGTAACTTTCCATCCCCGCACCCATCCCCCCTCCCCCCATCCTAGGAATGCGAGGGAAAAAAGACAACAAAACTTAAGTATGACACGGCTGCGTACATGTGGAGTCAAGGTATCCAAAAGGGGCTGTCAAATAGTAAGCAACACTCGTTCCTGTTTAGTATCCCAGTCAGACATATGATTGGTTTCCATAGTCAGGAGGTATAGCATATGTGAGCACCAGTGGCCATAAGTAGGACTAGGAGGACCTACCCAATAAAAAGAAGAACCTTCAGGCCCGAGAGAATTACCCATTGAAGAAAACCCTTAAGGCCCTGAAGACTCCCAAGACAACAGGATGACCTAGATATGGAATTAATCGGAGATATAGAGAATATCACCTTGCGTGGGGACACAGTATTGTTAGGTGACTTCAACTTGCCTGATGTGGATTGGGACACGCTTTCCTCTGCTTCCGGCAGCAGCAGGAGGCTATTAAACTCTATGAAGGGAGCAAGACTCAGGCAACTGGTGTTGGAACCAACAAGGGATCAGGCAATACTGGACCTGATACTTACCAATGGAGAAAGTGTCACAGAGGTCTCGGTGGGCGACACATTGGCCTCCAGTGGCCACAACATGGTATGGTTCAATCTCAGGAAAGGTTTCATGAAATCTACCACGCTGACCAAGGTCCTTAAATTCAAGGACACAAACTTCAAAGAAATGGGAGACTTCGTTCACCAGGCGCTACAAAGCCAAGCAGAAACCGATAATGTGGAAGAAATGTGATCGACTTTGAAAGCCACCATACAAGAAGCAACAAACCGCTATGTTAAATCAGTAAGTAAACGGCGAAGGAACAATAAGCCACAGTGGTTCTCTGCGGAGATTTTGGACCTCATCAAAGAGAAGAAAAAAGCATTCATCTCTTACAAACAATCAGGGAAACAGGACTCTAGGGAAGTCTATCTGGCCAAGTCAAAAGCTGTCAAAACAGCAGTTAGGGAGGCCAAATTCCGCATGGAGGAGTCTCTAGCGAAGAACATCCAGAAAGGAGATAAATCCTTCTTCAGGTA
The DNA here is from genome assembly GCF_902459505.1 of Geotrypetes seraphini. Lineage (NCBI taxonomy): Eukaryota > Metazoa > Chordata > Amphibia > Gymnophiona > Dermophiidae > Geotrypetes > Geotrypetes seraphini. Next base: position 17,276,047 of record NC_047095.1, read on the forward strand.
TATCAGTAACAGAAATAAGAACTCAGGCGGGATAGTACGTCTTAGGAAACCAGACGGAGACTATGTAGAAGCGGACTCGGAAAAAGCCCAACTGTTAAATGAATACTTCTGCTCAGTCTTCACCCGCGAGGCACCAGGACTCGGCCCTCAGCTACAGACAATGGTTGACGCAGATGACCCATTTAGTAATTTTGAGTTTACATCCAGCGGTGTCTACTGCGAGCTGTCAAAGCTTAAGGTTAACAAGGCAATGGGGCCTGACAACCTACACCCCAGGGTGCTCAGGGAGTTGTGTGATGTCTTGGCAGAACCGCTATCCGCGCTCTTCAATATCTCCCTTAGTACGGGTAACATCCCGTTGGACTGGAAGATGGCTAACGTCATTCCACTCCACAAGAAAGGCTCCGAGATGGAGACCGGTGAGTCTCACATCAATAGTGTGCAAACTAATGGAAACTCTAATCATATGCCAATTGGATACGATCCTGAACGAGGAGAATCTACGTGATCCCCGTCAACATGGATTTACTAAGGGGAGATCCTGCCAATCCAACAGCTTCTTTGACTGGGTGACGAGGAAACTGGATGTTGGGGAGTCCCTGGACATCGTATACCTGGACTTCAGTAAAGCATTCGATAGCGTACCACACCGCAGCTTGCTGAGCAAGATGAGTTCTATAGGATTGGGTGACATCGACGAAAAGGGTTGGGAACTGGCTTGGAGGTAGGCTTCAGAGGGTAGCGGTGAACGGCACCCCCTCCGAAATGACGGAGGTAATCAGTGGAGTGCCGCAGGGCTCGGTCCTGGGCCTGATCCTATTCAACATCTTTATAAGAGACTTGGCAGAAGGGCTGCGAGGTAAAATAACATTATTCGCCGATGACGCCAAACTAAGCAATGTAGTGGGCAAAAGCACAACAGACATAAATTCAATGTCTGACAACATGATGCACGACCTACTCATACTGGAGCGCTGGTCTAGGTCCTGGCAACTCAGCTTCAATGCCAAAAAATGCAAAGTCATGCACCTGGGCAGCCAAAATCCATGCAAGACTTACACCCTTAATGGCGAGATCCTAACAAGAACTGAAGCAGAACGAAACTTAGGGGTGATCATCAGTGAGAACATGAAGACTGCCAATCAAGTGGAGCAAGCTTCATCCAAGGCAAGGCAAATCATAGGTTGCATATGCAGGAGTTTCATCAGCCGTAAGCCTGAAGTCATTATGCCATTTTTTAGATCCATGGTGAGGCCCCACCTGGAATACTGTGTGCAATTCTGGAGGCCGCATTACCGTAAGGATGTGCTGAGACTGGAGTCGGTCCAGAGAATGGCCACCCGGATGGTCTCGGGACTCAAGGATCTCCTAACTGAGACTAGCCCTATCTGCGTCCGCTCTTGTTCACCAGGAACTTGTCTAATTTTGTCTTGAATCCTTGGAGGGTGTTTTCCCCTATGCCTGATTCCAGAAGAGCGTTCCAGTTTTCTACCACTCTGGGTAAAGAAGAATTTCCTTACATTCGTACGGAATCTATCCCCTTTCAACTTTAGAGAGTGCCCTCTCGTTCTCCCTACCTTGGAGAGGATGAACAAAAGCACCACATAAGCCAAGAAAGCTAGCTTATTACTTAAGCGAAAGAAAAGCCTCAGACAAACAGAGAGGTGTACCCACACTCTTCCACCCAAGCATCATAAGCAAAAAACTTTCGCACAAGTTTAAAGTTAGCAGGTAGGAGCAAAAAAATAGCCTAGAATGATTAATGGTAAAAACCATTGAACACAAACAGGCCAGGCCGACGATCGTTTCATAACCGGTAACCACTGCTTCAGGGCCTTAGCGCCAAATCCAGGCTATCAGTACGCAGATCCTAACTGCTGCTTTCAACCACATAGACAGCAGCGAACATTAAAAAAAAAAAAAAAAAGACATTTATAGGGCCGGAAGGGAGAGCACAGACTGCTGGCTCAGCTGTGAAGGGCTTTTTTTATTTTCTTAATGGGTGCAACTGTGTGTATGCTATATGCCCTGGATAAGGGCGGGTGAGAAATAAAAAAAAAAACAAAGAAAAAGAGCTGATCACAGTTCTGGAGCTGGCAGGGGAAGCCTCAAATCATCTGAGCCAGCAGCAGCCGCTCTCCCCTCTACCGGCTCACTGGTTGCAGCTCCCTTTTACCGGGGCTCCTCTGCATGAATAGCATGCCTATAATTTGCATGCTAGTGAGCTGAGCATCATCCGATGAGGAAAGATCAATAAAACCACAGTATTTTATACCATGGATTCGGAGCTTTCAGCACTGAGGCCAGTGAAATCGCAAAGAACACACACAAGGGTTAACATTGATTAAGGGGTCCTTTTATTAAGGCACGCTATCGATTTAGCACGTGCTAAATGCTAAGGTGCCCATAGAAGATAATGGGTGCCTTTAGCATTTAGCACGCGCTAAATCAGTTAGCACACCTTAGTAAAAGGAGCCCTAAATTTGTATGCTGGAGAAATATCAGGTACTATGGCGCAGAGCAGACAGGTTTCATTGTAAGAAGTTTAATATAAAATAAACCAAAAAACATAACATAACAACTTTTATTCTTGTATACCGCCCACCCAAAGAGGATTCGGGCGGTTCACAGAAAAGAAGACCTGGACAATCAGTGATGTTTACATAAAATAAAATTATACATTAGGATTAAAACAATAAGATCATACATAGTAGCATTAAAGGTCGTACAACCAGCACTACTTTATTCCTCTTCTGATGGTCTTCCTGCTGATGTTTTTGCTATTCTTCTCTCCTGGTATCTCAGGTGCTTTCTGCCAGTGGCAGTGTTATTTTGCCCCTCTTCTGATACCAGAAAAAAGAGACAGTTGCTGTGAAATAGATTTAGCAAACCTGCATAGTAATGTAAGATTTCATTCCTTTGGCACAAGCTTTAAATTTGGCATAATGTAAAATAAATTTTTGCTTCTGAGTTGTTTTCTCTTTTTTTGCTTGTTATCTGTTTCTCTTCTCTAAATCTGGCTCTAACTGTGAGAGATTCCAAATTTCTAAATCAGCTTGCAGCAAAGAATGAGTTTTCTATAAATGACAAATTTGGAACAGATTGTTCCTTTAACTCCTGAAATATAATAGCACAAATCTGAGCACAATTACAGCTGTGTGAATGTGAAGAACATTCTTTAGCTGCCGTGTAAGTGTGCTCATGTTTTCTTGTTTATTTGCCTCTTGGTTAAAGCATGGGCTTATAGAAATATTTGTCTGCTATGTTTTTTTTTTTTTTTTTGTTCTTTTACCTATTTGCTTCCTTTATTAACTTAATCCAGTGTTTTCTTAACACTGTCCTGGGGGACCCCCAACCAGTTGGGTTTTCAGGATATCCTTAATGAATATGCATGAGAGAGATTTGCATATAATGGAAAATACAGGCATACAAATATGTCTCATGCATACAGTATTCATTAGAGTTATCCTGAAAACTCGATTGGCTGGAGTCCCCCAGGACAGGATTGAGAACCACTGACTTTAATCAATTATCTATTACTCATTATTGCGAGTAGGAGAAAATGTTTTATTTTTGTATTACTTTTTTACTAAAATGCACTAAAATTTCCAGATACAATGGCTTAATGTGGGATTTTATCATGCAGTGGTTGCACGATTTTTATTGTAGGTTGTGCATTAATGCTCCCATTAGCCCCTCGGACCTGCTGAGAGTTAGCATGGGACCTCTTATCGCCTCTTTATGCTTCCATGCCCACTCTCTGCCTATGCTATGACCCCAAGGGAAAAATCTGAAAAAAAAAATGCAGTATTGCACAGTTTAACACACTGAAATAGGCAAACTACAGCAAAATCCCTTAACAAAGTTGCATAATATCCTCCCTTAGAACCCTATTTCTTAAAGAGTAGCAATATTTTGCAATTTACACTCAGCAATTGCAACAGTAAAACTTCCATTTTAACTGTCAGGGGTGTTCCCAGCATTTTTGAGGGAATTTTTATGCAGTGAAATTAGTGATGAAACACTTTGGGGTAGATTCTGGGTTGACAATGTTTGCGCAAGTGAAAAGTGTGATTCGTAAATAATTTTTTTTTAATTGAAAATGTTATGAACAATTAAACAATTTTTAGATCCTTCTTTTTAGGTGGTTGTACAGTCTACGGGTTTATCAATTAATTGTTTATTTTAACATTATATACTAAGGATTACCAGATAAACAACTGAAAAGAATGCAGATAGGCCACAATGCTAGAGCAAAATTGCTTTGTTCCTTTTGAACCTGCTGCATGATGTGGAAAAGGTACTTCTTCCTTGTATTACAGTAATCATTGATTAATCAAGAGGGCTAATAACCTTGGTGAATCATAAGTGGGGGTTAAGAAAAGGGGCTTGGGGAAGGCAAGGTACAGAGAGGGAAGCACAGTATAGGGATAAAGAAAAAGAGGAAGAGAGGAGGGTAGGAAAGGGTTAAGGACGAGGCTTCTGTATCTGGGCAGAGAAGGAGTTGTGGAATGAAGAAGGGAAGAGCTGATTGGTGGAACAGGAAGAGGGTGGGCAGAATGTAGTGGGTTTATGCTTTGGAGGGTTGTGGGAGTTATTGGGTGGGTAGAATTAGGAAAGGATGTAGGAGGAATTAGGTTGTGGAGAAATGATTTGTAAGCCCCCTTGGTCCATCCCTGGGTTTTGGGATATGGGGATGTTTTTTTGTGTTTTTGTGTTTTTTTTTTTTTTGGGGGGGGGGATATTCAGCCATGGGACATCACAGTGGATTCTTGATTGAGAGTCACAGCTTTGATAGGAGTAGGAGGGTATAAACCAGAGTGGGCAGGATATTTACTAAAGAAATGAGTTGAAGTGTGTAAAGCATAAAGGCACCACATCGAGCTGAGGCAAAGTCTTTGCATTACTGCAAGGCTTGTTCTAATGAAAGTTTAAGGTTACGTTAACTGTTGGGGGTTTTGGCAAGTGAAGTGGGGAAGGGGATGGAGGCTAGGTTGGCACCAACTAGTCTTCAATAAGATGGATTGATGATGTATTGCAAATTGTTAAACTTGATAAGAATATTGAATAAAACAAGCGCGGCCAATTTTCATCTTAAGGATTGGTGTCTCTGTAATTTATTTATGTATGTTAGGTTGTTGGGAAGGGGGAGTAAAGGTGCAAGTGCCAAGGTTTCTAGGATAATGTATTTATCTCCTGAGCTAGCTTGAAGATTGTTTATAACATTCCCTGATGAAATATTTAGGTCAAATAATTGCATATATTTAATATTTTCTACTATAGTTAAGTGTAGTAGTTAAAGCTAGAGCCTCAACACTCTGAGGTTGTGGGTTTAAACCCACACTACTCCTTGTAACCATGGGCAAGCCACTTAATCCCCCCCTCCCCCATTGCCCTAGATAGATTGTGAGCCCACCGGGACAGACAGGGGAAAATGCTTGAGTACCTGAATAAATTCATGTAAACTATTCTGAGCTCCCCTGGGAGAACAATATAGAAAATTGAATAGTGTGAAAAGTTTCAGCCTCTGATAACCAGAGCTGGTACTGTGACATCACAATGCCTCATTCCACCAATGCCTAAGAGGTAACTTCATCAGTGATGTCACAGTGGCTTGATTGTACTATACTTGGCTCTCTTTTATTATATCTTGATTTCTAGAGTGGTGCAGTGGTTAAAGCTAGAGCTTCAGCAGCCTGAGGTTGTGGGTTCAAACCCAGACTGCTCCTTGTGACCCTGGGCAACCCACTTAATCCCCCATTGCCCACCAGGACAGATAGGGAAAATGCTTGAAGTACCTGTATGTAAATCACTTTGACTGTAGTTGTAAAACTACAAAAAGGTGGTATACCAAATCCCTTTCCTTTTTATAGAATAAAAAATAAACAGTTTATTATTACAGTATTTATTATTTTGGTATATGGCATATCTTTGTACGACAAATATCCCAACACATTTATTCACTTTCACACGTCCATTCTCTGCTGTTCTGCTCCTTCTTAGAGCTCTCTGCAGCACAGCTGTGGTCTTATTTGCAAAATGCTCAGGGATTCTGTCTGGGTATAAGACACTGTACAAATCATCTCATAATCATAATAATCTTGTAAATGTTGGTTGAGAGGTTGCCCAAAACAATTTCTGGCCTTTATGAGCTGATGATCATATTAAACTTATACCCGCAAATCTATAAAGCATTTGGAAGAAAAGCTTTTGTTTATATTGCTACAGATGGTTGGAATAAATTACTGGACTCAGTAAACAACATTTCAATCTGCCTAGTTTTAAAAATCCAGTTGGGCTCCTCTCTGAAATTACAATGTAAATGCACAATTCAATTTGTTTCTCTGTTTTGATGTAGGGTCTTATGCACAAAGCCAAAACAAGTATTGCAACTAGTGCTATGGGTTCATTTCTTAGTGCTCTCAAGAGGAAGAGAATGGTCGAACATTTAACCTCAATATACTTCTGACTAATTTGCATATTTTATAAAGTTATAGTTTAATATTGAACTAATGATAATGCACTGTCAAATGGAGCTGTGCTAAATGGCATATTTTGCTATTGGGCTGAATTCGAATAATGAAAAATATTATTCAGATGAACACAAATACTGATTATGAATAATGGACATTAAGCTTTAACTTAAATAATAAAAGCAGCAATATGAAATCAGAGATCAGGTATTTATTTCAGTAGGATTTAGCACAGTAGAGCCCTGGATTATTTATATTCGAATTTAAATAACTGTTCGGTTGAAACTGTTCGGTCGAATACAACTAAAGAATAACACCAGATTCATCTGGTGTAATATACCATTAGATGAGCTGATGTCACCTGTTGCTAATATTTATTGGATGGTGGTGTGGGTAAAATGGGGGAATAGCAGAGGGTGAGGGGAATATATGTGGTGATGTCAAGGGTCTGTAAAATAAGTATTGGCAAGTTTATAAGGAGGAGATAAAAGAGGGTTAATAGACAGAGCTTGTAAGAAAGAAAAAGGATTGGGGAGGTTTCTGAGGTGATGGGGGTGGAGCACTCATGGGATTGGCTGGATGTTGTGGCAGGTTGGAGGGAATTCTGTGAGGAAAGAGGAAGAGTAGAGTAGTCTCTTCAGAAAAAAAAAGATATCCCTCCTTCCCATGTATGCTGGTGATATGTTTTGTGTTAGTGTTGGGGTGGGGGGATTTACAGGTTTCATGTAGACTTGGGTGGGTTTGGTTGAGCTTTTGGAGTTGGGGGAGGCAATCGCAGCTTTGAGAGGGGCAGAAAATGAGATTTGGCCCAGTTGAATCTGGGAGATAAGCAGTTAATAAATCAATCAATGTAACACTCGTAGGCAACACCGGTGCGAAAGGAAGCATGGCATGACGTCACCGTGGGTCATGTTTGGGAAGAGGGGGAGCATGGCCTGGCACCACCGTGGGTCATGTTTGGGGGAATGTTATAAGTTTAAATTCTTAACAGGTATTAATTTCGACTCCAAATAGTTCCCTGGGGTGTGTGAAATATGTATTGAGGGTTTGTTGGTTTTGGGCATGGATTGTATTATAAGTGGAGATAATATTAAGATAGATAATAAAGCTGCGGCCAAATATTTATTCCAACAAAATTGAGTTGTGTAATTATTGATTGATGGTGTTTAGCTTTTAGTTGCAGGTGACAGAGTGTGAAGGCATAATTCAGGTTACTATCAATTACAAATATTTGTTATAGCCCTCAGGGATTCTTTTACAAAGCCGCGTTAGGGGTTTAATGCGCATAATAGTGCGTGCTAATTTACCGGCCGTGCTAGCTGCTACCGCCTCCTCTTGAGCAGGTGGTAGTTTTTCGGCTAGCATGGGGGTTAGTGCGCGCTAAAAAAAGTTGCGTGCGATAAAGCCGCTAACGCGGTTTCATAAAAGGAGCCCTAAAATTCCCAATTGAATAAACAGTTAAACAGTGATGATTTTGCTGAGCTTTACTATAAGAAAACGACTAAAGGAAAGCAAAGCATCATATTATTAGCAACAGTATGTGGTAGTTTCATCCATAATGTAAATATGCGAAAATAATTCATATTTAATATGCTTTGTATATTCTAATACTATGGACAAAGCAAACCTAGAAAGAACTACCAGTCTTTTAAATGAGCGATTCTCATTATGATTTTACTTAGAATTCCTATGAGCGTCAGAGTTTTTACCACAGCGGCCGGTGATTAAAAATACCCCAACGCAGCTTCATAAAAGGGGGCCTTAATTAGTAAATTGGCTTCAGTTATGAGCTTTAGCAAGCTTATCTTTTTTGATTTTTTTTTTTTATTATTATTAAAATACCAACAGTTATTAATTTGGTACTGCTAGCTTTTTTGAATTCATATATTCTGCTAATAGCTTTCTTTGCCTTCTCTTGTAATAGGATCCCAATCCTAAACAACCCTAATCCTGAGCATGCAATTATGTCTATGATTTACTCTTCCTGGTGGCAGTGCACCAAACATTGGCTTTTCTTCACTAGCATCATGGGAACAGAAACATAAAATGCATTGCCACAATCAATAATAGAATTGTGTATTAGGAAAATTAAAAAAGTGTATGTGAGATGTGGTGAGTTGTATTTAATAAGATAAAATATTGGTTTTCTTTTCTTCCATTTATTTCCTTTTAAAAGTACAATATATTTTTCTTCTTTATTGGAAATGTTACTTACTTCTAAACAGCTCAAATTATATTTTATTCCATTAATAATAATTCAAGTAAATTGCATCCTAGGCTAAAAACTCTAAATAATATGTCAACAGTTGCTACAGGTCCAGAATTGCATTATTTCTTTTAATGCATTTCATCTAGGAGTACTTTTAGGTCCAGATTTACTAAAGATAATGACTGAATCGCTGTTAGCCAATTCTCTGGCCGAATTTCAAAAGCCCCCACCACGCTGAATTGATATAGCAGGAGGGATGCCCGTTCCCTCCTGCCATTGACCCCCACCCCCCTGCCGTCACACCACCCATCGGGCCCCCCTTACCTTTAAGTCGGGAGCAGGAGGGGTGCTCAGTCAGACTTTCCTGTTCCTCCAGCCGCTGTCTATGCAATGCGGGCCTTAGGCCCCGATTGGCTCAGGTGCCTCGGGATACTCCCTTGGGAGGGGCGTGAGATATCTGAGCCAATCAGGAATTTCCTTAGAGAGGAGCCTAAGAAAGTCCCTGATTAGCCATTAAAAAAAAAAACAAAAAAAAAAAACAGCAGACCTGTCGGTAACACAATTATCTAATATAATAAACCACACTTTCACAAAATATGATGATGATAATGTCATATACGAATGTAGGCAGTACTGCTTCAGTTTAAAGGAGTGTGTTTCAAAAAATGGAGGAAAAAGCCTCAGACAAATGCCCTCCCACCACCACAATGGTGGATACAGGTGGTTAGGTGGTAACCTCACTGGCAAAAAACCTCCATTACACTCCCTGATGAAAAACTATAAGCAGGGCTGTCTATGCAAAATTGATAGATTAAAGAAACTTTCAACTTATCTCTGTTGATCGGTACACCGACGATGGCCAGCGTTTCACTAACTTGCTGCCTCAGGGTGTAACAAAGTCCGATCAAACTAGGGCCAGAAGAGAAGATTAAATTACAACAAAATCTGGACTTGTGCACGACTTCAAATAAATCTAAAGAAGCCACTATGACATACCTTTTAACCGGGACGTAGAAACGTCTCTGCAGACAGGTTATCGACAGGTCTACAGCAGTCGGGTTTTTAGGATTATAAAACCCGATGTAAAATAGCTAAGCAATATAATGAATCAATCACTTGGCTATTTTGCATGGGGTTTTACTAATTTGCATGGCCGGATCGGAAAATGGGCGATCGAGGGGGAAAACATGCGGTGGTCCGTTTTGTGAATCGGGTCGAACAGGTTTAGCGACAATCGCTGACTTTAGTGAATCAGGGCCTTAGTAAGTTGTACTATGAGATTTAGCACATGCTAATGAATTAGTGTGTAAGTACCATGCAACCCTTAGGTAACAAAGGGCTATGTGGCATTTTCCCCTCCCCCCCTTTACTAAGCCATAGTAGAAGTTTCTATTGCGGCCCCGAGTTCTAAATGCTCTGACACTCATAAAATTCCTATGAACATCGGAGCATTTAGCGCTCCAAACAATGGTAGAATCCTCTACTACAGTTTAGTAAAAAAAAGGGTGTTAATGAATGCTAATCATTAGTGCACACTCATGTATCTTAGTAAAAAGACCCCCAAGTGACCTGTCTACTCAGTGCTTTACACAAACTCAAAAAAGAAAGTTTTCTAGGTGTCAATCCCATGATGCTATATCTTAGAGCCTGAGAACTTGTAACTGCAAAAGGGGTGTCTAAGCAGTGCTCATTAGAAGAGACAGGTAGACAGTCTTATTGGTACAGTTCTTGATTAACCTATCCTGTGTTAACTGCTACCCAGCTCCTCTTTGCTGTCTTGTAAAGAGTTCTACTCTGCTGTCCTTCTACCTAGTTATTGCTCCATGTCTGGTGCTACTACTATTTATTATTTCTATAGCACTAGCAGATACATTCAGTGCTGTACATCTACACTGTTGCACTCTGCCTTGGACCTGGTCACTCTATGCTTCTGCTCAGGGAAGGCCCGAAAAAACCTGTTAGAGGTCAAACAGGGCCAGCTTAACCTAAGACCCAAGTGAGGCTTTGGACCAGGATGCTGGTGTTAAAAGGTCGTGATATCACTGGCCCATAAGTTAAACTTAAACACTTTGCTCCTCCTCCTCCCTCTTCCGACACTGCTGCCTGGTCCCAGCAGGGTGTGGCTTCATAGGTCAGCTGTCATTAGGCGGGAGAGCCAGCATAAGCATCGGAGGAGGGACGTGCATCACTTTCTTCCTCCTTCTAATACTTCTGGCCTATAAAGCCGTATCCTCCTGGAACCGGACAGTAGCGTCAGAGGAGGGAGGAGGGATCTGGCCTGGGCCAGGCAATAACAGAGGGGCTGGGCATGGGTCTAAGGCACCAAAATTTTCTTGAACTGGCCCTGAAGTTAACATTCAACTGGCATTTACTAGGCAATATTAACCGACAACTTTTACCTGCTAACTTACCTTCCGCTGCCGCTGCTCTTCAAAGTGGCCTGCTGAGGTTCGCCAGCCGCTGTAGCAAAACTCGCAGGCTGCTCTCCACCTTCCCGACATGGTGCTGAAGGAGTCGGGATTGCCGCTGCCGCCACACTTGGTCTTCCTGCAGCCCCGCCCACCGCCATGAAGGAGGAGATCTGGGCTGAGAGGTGAACGATGCAGCCCCAGCTCCAATTCGAGGAAAGGAGGGAGGGTAAGAATGGGAGGGGGGGTGGAAATGGAAGGGGCCATGGGGCAGGCAGGCATTGCACAAAAGGGGACCAGGGGGAGAGGGAAAGGGGACTGCTTTGGGGGAAGGGGGCAGATAGCAATCATCAGGGGGGAACAGAAGGGGGCCACGGAGCACGCAGGCATGGCACAACAGGCACGGGGCAGGCAGGCAGGCATTGCACAACAGGGGACCAGGGGGAGAGGGAAAGGGGGCTGCTTTGGGGAGAGGGGGGCAGACAGCAATCATCAGGGGGGAACAGAAGGGGGCCACGGAGCACGCAGGCATGGCATAACAGGCACGGGGCAGGCAGGCATTTCACAACAGGGGACCAGGAGGAGAGGGAAAGGGGGCTACTTTGGGGAGAGGGGGGCAGACAGCAATCATCAGGGGGGAACAGAAGGGGGCCACGGAGCACGCAGGCATGACACAACAGGGGGAGAGGGAAAGGGGTGTGCTGGGGGGCAGGAAACAATCATGCCTTGCTCTGGGAGGGGGGGAGACAGAAGGGGGCCACGGAGAGACAGGCAGGCATGGTGCAACAGAGAAATACAGGTAGGCAGGGGGCCCAGGGAGAGACACAGACAGAATTAATGACAGACAGACAGCGTCCAAGGAGAGAGAGACAAAGAAAAAATCCCAGACAGACATCTGCTCTAACGCCCGTTAATGTAACGGGCTTAAAGACTAGTTGTGAATATTCAACCAGAAACAATTTTATTTAATTTTCTATACAATTTTCCCAAGAAAGCTCAGAACAGTTTACATGAATTTATTCAGGTACACCAGCATTTTTTTTGTCTTTCCCAGTGAGTTCACAATCTATCTAATGTACCTGGGGCAATGGAGGGATTAAGTGACTTGCTCAGGGTCACAAGGAGCAGCATGGGTTTGAACCTCACAACCTCAGGGTGCTGAGGCTGTAGCTTTAACTACTGTGGCACACTCTTCCAGCTGAGTTATCTAGTCAAAGCTGTCCAGATATGCAAGGACAATTGTTAATTTTAACTGTTATATTGGTAATCTTGTTCAGATAGTGATTTGATTTCACTTGATTTGTATTGTATATCCTCGTCACAAAATTGCATTTAAGCAGTTTACAATCAATAAGTTAAAAAATTACATTATAAATAAAATAATTATATTATACTTTTAAATCAGAAAATAACAGTAAAAATATAACACCATTAAATAACAGTACAAGATTTTACACTCAACAACCAATTGGATTAATTGTAATGCTTAGAAAAAAATCAGGTTTAAGAAGTATTCTAAAAAAACAAATAATTGCTAATGTTGTGTAACAGTGGATATTAGCACTGACTGGATAAAACAAAACTGCTCCTTTGGAATATCTTCAGTACAATCTTTTATGTAAGAGTACATTTTCTCCAGGCCAAATGTAGCTTGAAAAGAAGAAGGATCATAATTTAAAACAGCTGGAAATGTCCAGCTATGGTAATTCCTAAAGTCAACCAGTTTAAACACTTTAGAGCAGCGGTCTCAAATACGTGGCCCACGGGCCGCATGTGGCTCTCCAGATTTTATTTGTGGCCCGCGGTCTGGACTGGATCATTATCTTCCTTTTGGAGCAGCAGCGTGTCTAGCTGGCTCATTCCGTTCAAAGCCGCGGGTTGGCGGCTCCTTGCGCTATCCACGGAAGAGCCAGCCAGACACGCTGCTGCTCCAGTGGCTTACCAAGTGGGGGGCGATCCACTGTTTTCCCTAGAGTGCGGCTCATCTAGAGCAGTGGTGCCCAACATGCTTCCCTTCCCTTCTCAGGTCGGCACCGTGTTATTTGATCTCCCTGCTTCTCTTTGGGGCTGACCAACTCTCGCCGCCCGACGTCAATTCTGACGTCGAGAGGAGGTTCTGGCTAGCCAATCGCTGCCCGGCTGCCCAGAACGTCCTTTCCGACGTTAGAATTGATGTTGGGCGGCGAGAGTTGGTTGGCCCAATGAGAAGAGAAGGAGGGAGATCTCGGCCTGTTCCCAATGGCAGCAGCAGACTATTCCCCGGCAGCGGTGGCATGGGGGAGGGCAGGAAGGAAGGAAGAAAGAAAGAAGGGGGGGATAGCGAGCCAGAAACAAAGCAAAAAATGGGACATGGAATCAGAGAAAGACAGACATAGAGAAAGAAAGAAAAAGTTGGGGGAGAGAATGAGGTCTGGAGGAGAGGAAGCATACAGGAGGCTGAAAGAAGGGAAGAAATATTGGATGCACAGTCAAAAGAATAAAGTGCAACCAGAGACTGATGAAATTACCAAACAAAGGTAGGAAAATGATTTTATTTTCAATTTAGTGATTGAAATGTGCCAGTTTTGAGAAAGAAAAGATATTAAACTTTAAATGTAAGGGCTGCAGAAAAAATAGAGTACTTGGAGGGCCGCAGAAAAAATAGTTAATGTCTTATTAAAGAAATGACAATTTTTCATGAGGTAAAACTCTTTATAGTTTATATATCTTTCCTTTTAACTGTTAAAGGAAAGTTTTATAAACTATAAAGAGTTTAACCTCATACAAAATTGTCATTTCTTTAATAAGACATTAACTATTTTTTCTGCGGCCCTCCAAGTACCTACAAATCCAAAATGTGGCCCCGCAAAGGATTTGAATTTGAGACCACTGCTTTAGAGGAACCACAAGTTAAGGAAGAGACACTATGGGCCAATCTGGAAAGAAGGAATGGAAAATGTGTGATATACAGGTTTCCTTCAGAGACAGATGAAAAAGAATAAGAATACTGGGTCAGACCAATGATCCATCTAGCCCAGTATCCTGTTTCAACAGTGGCCAATCCAGGTCACAAATACCTGGCAAAAAACCAAATAGTAGCAAAATTCCATGCTACCAATCCCTAGGCAAGCATCAGCTTTCCCTATGTCTGACACAATAGCAAACTATGGACTTTTCATCCAGGAACATGCCCAAATCTGCTCTTACTGTGGTGTTCTGGATGTTCTCCATGAGTTCCGTGAACTGCTGTCTTCTTCCACTGACCACTCTTAGGAAGCCTTCTCCCTTGTTGGACCCTTAATGCTGGTCACACCCCAAAGGCCTCGGTTCTTAAAGAGGAGCCTCTTAGGTATTTCCCAGCTGGAGTTCAGATTCCTAGCTCTTAACAGGGCTCTGCAGCCACCAATCACATGGCTCCCTCTGCTTTTCCTAACCCTAAACAGTGCCCCCAAAGGCTCTTTTCTTCTGCCCTGAGCTGCTCCCAAAGGCCGCTTGCCATGATCTCGCTCCAACGGGCTGCTGTTCCTTCTCCTTTGGCTTGAGCTGCTTCCAAGGGCCACTTAGGCAAAAATCCCAAGGGCTTCTTCTTTTCAGGAGAGCCTTTAGGGGTACACACCTGCTGACACTCAGACATACCAGCTCTTATACGAAACCTCTTATTTCTTATGTGGCGAGCTGTGTGGACTCCATATCGGATGAAACAAGCAAATTTGATAACAGAAGATCTCTGTTGGCATTGCTCAAAAGCACAAGGTACATTATCCCATATGATTTATGCGTGCCATCAAATTCTTCCCTGTTGGACACAGATATGAACCTTGATCAGTACTGTTTCAAATCGTACTGCAAATTTGTCCTTCAATATAATTATAATGCGTTCTCTTCATCCATCCTTTACTAACTGTTCATGTGAGCCAAAGTTGATAGATATCCTGTTATCTGTTGGTATACAACAAATTCTACAAAACTGGAAATCAGCTTCCCTATTAAACTTCACTTTCTGGTGGAACTCTGCTTATATAAACGTTATGAACAACATGCTATGGACAAATTATACTCTCACTCAACAAATTCAATCCGAAATATATGGACACCCAGTGACATTTATTTACAATTTATTTAGAAAATTATTGCTTTTGTAACCAATTGAATTTTGGCGATCTCACTGATATGTGAACTTTTGTGAACTGTTATTGTTACATGATGTTCATTATTTCTGTTATTCTTATTATCCAATAAACAAATTGAACAAAAAAAAGAAACCTGTAGCAATCAGTGAAAGAGTTTCCCCTCTAAAGAACTATCTCCTACCTGAGCCAGAACCATCAGTGATGGCTCAGCATGAAACACAATGAGCATAGCATACAAATATAACTCTGTACTCTGCCAACTCTTCCTTTTTCAACTGGGCTCATTGTGAATTCCCCAACCATGTCCTCTCTCTTTTGAACTCATGGGGTGCAGATTTCCACTTCCCTTATTCTGATCAAGCTCTTTTATCTTCTGGAAACCCAGGCTTTATTCCCTTTCATGAATTAATTTTCTAAAAGGTATAAAATTCATTCCAACTGCTGGTATGTCTGTCTCTCAGAGAATAATTTGCATAAGGTTTTACCCTAGGGTTGTACCAACAAAAATCACTGTTTAATTGTTATAAATGATTAGACAGTGCTCAGCCCGCAACCCAAAGTGCTCAACTTAAAGTGAACAATATTGAGTTTGTACACGGGTTGCCCAGACCTAGATTCTACGCTGACCAGGGCAGGATTAACCAATAGGCCAAGTAGGCATGTGCCTAGGGCCCAAAATGGTCAGGGGGGCCCGATGAAGGAGGGCATCAACATTGTTTTTGCCAAACGGTGATGGGCCCCTCCAGCATCATCAATCGGCAATGCCTCCCCCCCAATCGGCAACGCGGGCCCCCCCATCGACAGAAAGTAAGACAAGCAAGCAAAGCGGGTAAGAAAGGCAATGGGAACTGTAATTGTGCAAGTGGTGCTGCTTGCCCAAAGCTTCCCTCTGACGCAGCTTCCTGTTTCCGCCTGGGCGCATGGTGGGGTGGGGCGGGGCATGGGGCCCAGTGTACTTGTGTGCCTAGGGGCCCTCGATAAATTAATCCTGCCCTGACGCTGACCTACCACGATTGTTCAGATAAGCTGAGGTAAGTTGACAATAGTTAACAATTTTTTTGATGTGATATTCTATCTGTGGCGGCAGGACTAGCGAGTGCTATGATGGTCCTATTGGGCAACCCCAATATTGTTCACTTTAAGTTGCAGCCTGAGCACAGCCTAATCATTTATAACAATTAAACTGATTTTTATTGGTACATTATATTTATCACAGATATTAAGAAAATGGGCTCCCTTTAAATATTAAGTTTACCCTAGGGTTACCCGATGTCCAGGTTTCCCCGGACATGTCATCTTTTTGAGGACTGTGGTGTGAGTCAGGCTGGACTTTTACTTTGTAACTTTTGTCCAGGGAAACGGGACAAAAGCAGCTCGTGCACTTTTCTGGATTCCTCCTTCCCCTCCCCCCCCTTCATGTACGGCAGAAAGTGAAGGAGAGAAAAGAGCAAATGTATAAGAAAGCAAAAAGAGTTAAGAGCACAGGCAGAAGGAAGTGTGATCAGAGACTGGGAAAAGATGAGCAGAAAAATAAAATCAGACAACAAAGGTAGGGAAAGTGATTTTATTTTCAATTTAGTGATTGAAATGTGTCTGTTTTCAGAATTTACATCTTCTGTCTATATTTTGCACTGTTCAGGAAGAAATGTATTTCTGTTTCTCTGTTGTTGTATTGCATTCAGAGTCTAGCATTGTGGAGGGGCATAATAATAATAAAAAAAAACATCTAGGCCCTTTTGGCCTAGGCCCTAAATACTGAAAGTAGAAGTAGGAAAAATGTCCATTCTCCAAAAAAAACGTCCAAAATGAGGTTCTTTTTGAGACTGGACTACCTCTACGTTCAGCTGTTTAAACGCCCAGACCACCACTACGTCTACACTTACAACATATTACCAACCAAAAAACAGCCTAAGTCCCAAACGCCCAAAACAAGACCTTTTAGGCAAAGGAGGGGCCAGTCCTTCGCCTAAAAGCTGAATTCTGCAACCAGTGTCTGTCAAAAACAACACCGGTTACAGAATCCACCCCTCCTAATGATCGTGGCAGGAGAGATGGCTTATCTCCCCTGCCGCGATGGCGATCGGCCCACCTCCGAACTACCATGACCCATGGCAAGAGAGATGCCCAATCTATCCTGCCGCGGTTTGTGGCAGTTCGGGTAGAGGGGTTATCTCTCCTGCCGCGATCCCCCCCAAACCGATCCGGGCAGGAGGGAGCCCAACCCCTCCTGGCCAGGTGACCCCCCTACCCCCCACCTCTACTAAGATATGGGCAGGAGGGATGTAGGCTGTAGCCCACAACGCACCCACACCCCACACCCCAATCGGCCCCCCGAACCCCTCAATCACCGACCCCTCGACACCCCCTTAGTTAAAATAAGTTGGCCGGATGGATGGGTCCCAAGCCAATCCGCCGAATGGCAGGCCTTAGGGCCTGATTGGGCCAGGTGCCTAAGGCCCCGCCCACAGGAGGGGCCTTAGGCACCCGGGCCAACCAGAATTAGCCCAGTTGCCTAGGGTCCCTTCTGTGAGTGGGGCCTTAGGCGCCTGGCCCAATCAGGCCCTAAAGCCCACCATTCGGCAGATGGCGGGCCTGCTGGATGGGCTTGGGACCCGTCCAGCCAGCTAACTTATTTTAGGTAAGGGGTGTGTGGGGGGGGTGGGTGTCATGGGGTCGGCGGTGGGTGTCGCAGTGTCGATCAGGGTTCAGGGGGCAGTCGTGAGGGGGGTGCATCGTGGGCAGGAGGGCCTGGGATCCCTCTTGCCCATATCTTAGTGGGGGGTAGGGAGGGTCGCCTGGACAAGAGGTGTTGGGCTCCCTCCTGCCCGGATCACTTCGGTGAGGGGAGGATCGCAGCAGGAGAGAGTGGCTATCTCTCCTGCCATGATAGCGATCTGAAGTGCCAGGAACCGTGCCTTCATGGTGCATTTGACGGCACTTTGGGGGATCGTTATCGCGGCATGGGAGATGAGGCATCTCTCCTTCCGTGATCGTTGCGGTGGGGGGTGGGCAGGTTGCTGGGGCCACTGTTTTGATTTGGTCTAATATCTGTTTTGATTTGGTCTAAGTCAAAACGTATAAGTGCCAACAAGGCAACCTGTCAAAAGTTTTGTTTATACCTGCTGTACGACAAAGTGTAGGTCGGCCTACCTCCTGCCTTTCCCCTCCTCTAAAAATGCCTCTTTTCGCTCTATACATTTAGAGGCATGGGAAAGGCCTATTCTGGTTTTAGATATGTCTCAAACCAGCTTTCATTATCGATACTTGGACGATCTGTCTTTTTGATCGTCCAAGTACCGATTTAGGCTACTTTTTAGATGGATTTTTTTGTTTTGATTATGAGACCCTTAGGGTTTAATTTGTATATATTTGAACTTTTACTTTGTGGTCCTTTATTTTCATAGGGTTTATCTGTTTTCTGCACATGTGACCAAGAGCAAGCCTTTGACACCGTTCCTCATAGAAGGCTCTTGAACAAACTTGATGGGCTGAAGTTAGGACCCAAAGTGGTGAACTGGATTAGAAACTGGTTGACGGACAGACACAAGAGGGTGGTGGTTAATGGAATTCGCTCGGAGGAGGGAAAGGTAAGTAGTGAAATCCCTCAGGGATTGGTGCTGGGGCCGATCCTGTTCAATATCTTTGTGAGCGACATTGCCGAAGGGTTAGAAGGAAAAGTTTGCCTTTTTGCGGATGATACCGAGATTTGTAACAGAGTAGACACCGAGGAGGGAGTGGAAAACATGAAAAAGGATCTGCAAAAGTTAGAAGAAAGAATGGTCTAATATCTGGCAACTAAAATACAATGCAAATAACTGCAGAGTAATGCATTTAGGGATTAGAAATCAGAAGGAGCCTTATGTGCTGGGATGTGAGAGGCTGATATGCACGGATGGGGAGAGGGTGATAGTGATTGAAGATCTAAAGGTGAAGAAACAGTGTGACAAGGTGGTGGCTGTTGCCAGAAGGATGCTAGGCTGTATAAAGAGAGGCGTTACCAGTAAAAGAAAGAAGGTGTTGATGCCCCTGTACAAGTCGATGGTCAGGCCCCACTTGGAGTATTGTGTTCAATTTTGGAAACCATATCTGATGAAGGACATAAAATGACTTGAAGTGGTCCAGAGGAAGGCGACGATAATGGTAGGAGGTTTGTGCCAGAAGACATATGTATACCTTAGAGCAGTGGTATTCAACCCAGTCCTCAGGGACCTCCTGACCAGTTGGGTTTTCAGGATATCCACAATAAATATAGATGACAGAGATTTTGAAAACCCAACTGGTCAGCTGGTCCCTGAGGACTAGATTGAATACCTATGCCCTAGAGAAAGAAGGGACAGGGAAGATATGATTCAGACATTCAAATTCTTCAAAAGGTATTAACGTAGAACAAAATCTATTCCAGAGAAAGGAAAATGGTAAAACCAGAGGGCATAATTTGAGGTTGAGGGGTAGTAAATTCAAGAGTAATGTTAGGAAATTCTTCTTTACAGAGAAAGTGGTTGATGCATGGAGTATGCTCCCGAGGGAGGTGGTGGAAAGAAAACAGTGACAGAGTTCAAACAACCATGGGATGAACACAGAGGATCCCTAATTGGAAAATAATGGGTATACATTGAAGGAACTAAAGCCAGTACTGGGCAGGCTTGCAAAACTTGTCCTGTATATGGACATTCAGTTGAGGACAGGCTGGGAAAGGTTTTGATGGCTGGGATGGTTAAGATGGGATGGAGTGAGCTTTGATGGAGACTCCAGTAGATGGAACCTAAGCACACTACTGGGCAGGTCTCTGGGTTTCTGGCCCAGAAATATCTAAGAAAAAGGACCATTTAAACTAAATTAATTTATGGAGCATGTATGGTTGGGCAAACTGGATGGACCAGTCGGGTCTTTATCTGCTGTCATTTACTATGTTACTATGTGTTCTGGTAGGAATGAATGTTGTGAAGCATTATTGTTGTCACGGCCCCAGGTAGGAAGATATTTGTCGGCAGTTTGTCCGGGTTTTGGAAGGCCCTGAGCTCAAGGCCGCATCTGGAGGACCTCTGCACATGTGTGGATGTTGATGTGATAACATCACATGCAATTGTGCATGAGAGTGATGTCATCGTGTCAATGTCCACACGTGTGCAGAGGCCCTCTAGATGTGGTCCAGAGCTCAGGGAAGGAAATGCAAAGTTTTTGTGGGGCAGGCCTGGCAGTGGAATGGGACAGGACTGAGGGTGGAACGGAGCTGGGCTGGGGGGGGGGGGGGGGTGGAACAGAGCAAGGTCACATATCCTCTTTGTATTAAAGAAGAAATCTGGTATCCCTATTCTACCCAGTTCCTTCTGTAAACATTCAGCCATGTGACCTTATGAAGTTCTTACATTTCCAACTTCAGCTCAATGGTAAATTGCTGCCTGGACAAAATGTACTCACACAAAAAAAGATTTACTGAAGATTTTCCAAGGGAGCGGTTTTGTTTTCTCCAGTGCCAATATCCACTGTTACACAACACTAGCAATTATTTGTTGCTTTTTTTTAGAATACTTCTTAAAGCCTGATTGCTTTCCAAGACAGTTAGAAAACCCTCTCATTTTCTGATTCAGTATAGGCAGTCGAATTTTGGGTTTGGACTTATATCCCAAAGTAGCATGAGATTTTTAGTGCCTGATCTTGCTCATTGAAATCAGGACTACAAGTTCCATAATGCACCAACATGGGATGGTCAGAAATCCAGGATTGTTCCAAAATCTCCAGTCTGGAACTGGGTAACTTGGCATCTCAGTTGTATGTGCACTGGAGTTGGGCCAATTACACTCATGAAACAACATATGTTATTGTCGGGTTTATTTTTTTTCTTTTTCTTGGGGGGTGTTGTAATATGTTCTGTATGCGATACCCCTAATCATTTTAAAAAGTTGACTCCTCTTCAGCACAGTACTGTAAATAGAAACAGGTTGGAAGCCTGGATGAACAAACTTTTCCATATTTTCTTCTTTATGGCACAGGTGTGGTTTTGTTTTGTTTTTTGGGGGGGGGTTACTTTCCTCCTATATGCCACCCTCTAGCTATTAATGAATGTGGGGAAAGGATCAGTATCTCCTGCCTTGGTTAATACAGAACTGTCTCCATTGCTTTCCTGCTAGTTAACGTGCTCATGTGTGAGAAGCTGACTCCACCCCCATGGAATTTTTGAACCGATCAGCTGAACTGATTACAGCAGCTGCTGGTGTCTCATGTAAACCTTCACACTTGAAGAGAAGCTGCCTTGATACTGCACTCGCTGGATACAGCAGTTCGCCATTACTATCGTGTCAAGATTTTTCACTCTTTACCAGCACAAATACACTATAACATAAAAGCAACATGGCTCGTATGCTTAGCAAGGACACACTGGATATCGAGGTACCTAGATTTATGGTCATCTTAAATGTTGCCAACATTTCTCTCCGACTCTGCAAACTTATAAGCACAAAATGCAGGTTTTGACAGAAATGTTTGAGAGGATGAAAATTGTTCCAGTGTTGATGAAAAGAGAGAGGGAGAAAGAGGTAATGAGACAAGATCCTGAATTGTTCTGATTTCCATTTATATATACATTGAAAAGAGTTGAAAAGTATTTTTCAGTGACTATAAATAAGACATAAATGCTACATTTGAATTTTATACTTTATTCCACTTGCTTTTTTTTGTCCTTTGATTCCTTATAATTTTACTAAATTCTTTTGTTTATGAGCCTATGTAGTCTGTGTATTGTGGCAGACTTTTAAAGTGTAAATCAGTGTTTAAGTTTTAATGTGCAACATTTACAGATATATTTTTCATTCTTAGCAATTCCATATTTTTCCTCTAGAGTTTGCATGGTTTCCCTCTGTTTGAAAGCTGTGATTATGCAGCCTGGGTAGGAAAATGTTACTTTGGGAGAAAAGGTCACCATATACCTGTGATTAACCTTCAAAATGTCATATTGGCAGTTATATATAAAACAGTTTAAAATATTAGCACAGAGATGGACTAAAATGGTTTCGTTTTTCTTGAGCTCCTTGCTTGTACCAGGAAATTGTACCGATTGTAAAAGCTCCAGAACAAAGTTCAGGTTACAGTACTCTGCAGCGTCTAGTTCAGCAAATTAACAGTACAAAATCACAAGACAAACAATACTAGGGCAAAGAACAGTAGACAGGTACATATTAAATAGAGATGGACTTGATCAAAGACATAATATTTGAGGGGCTGCTGAAAAGTTCTCAGCCCAACCAGGAAGAGAATGATGTGGAGCCATGAAACTTATAAGTTATTCCACACTTTTCGTTTCATTGAGGCAAATGTATCTAGTAAAGGGGCGCAAGCCATTGTGACATCACCGACGAGGCTGGCTCTTAGGCATTGGTGGAATGAGGCATTATGACATCACACTATGAGAAGCCACTGAAAAGTTCTCAGCCCAACCAAGAAGAGAATGATGTGGAGCCATGAACCTTACACGTTATTCTACACTTTTCATTTCAATAATAAGAAATGACACAAAAAGTGTAAAAGTGTAGAATAATGTGTAAGGTTCATGACTCCACAGCATTCTCTTCTTGGTTGGGCTGAGAACTTTTCAGCGGCTCCTCATAAACTTGCTTTAATGTGTGGAACTTGGATTGTACGTTTAGTCTGACTCCCCTAGCTAATATATGTCTCAGCTGGTATTCATATATCTAGGATTAGGTTGCTCTTTAATGAGATCTATAAAAATTATCAAGTTTTGCATTGTGAAAGCAAAAAACAAACAAACCCCAAATCAACCCATGAGGTTGGCAACTAAAAGTAAAATTGTGGCTGCTCATGAAAAGTAGGTATACCTAATTCTAAAAAAAAAAGCTAGGTAAAGTACCTAGAAAAAGCTAGCTATAACTAGATAAAACATTTACTCCCCCTTTTACGAGGCTGCATTAGATTAGTTTAAAAAAAAAAATTTGCCGGTCGCGGAAGTATTAGCTTCGACACTCATAGGAATTCTATGAGTGTTGGAGTTAATACCGCTGCAGCCAGCGAAAAAAAAAAAAAAAGCCTAACACAGCTTTGTAAAAAGGAGGGTTAATTAGGTGCACAAATGGGGCAAATTAGGATTACTTCAGTATCAGTTACAGTATATTGGAAGCTCTTAGGTTGTTTTAATTTTTTTTTTGGGGGGGGGTGTTATTTGGTTGGTTAATAAATAGTTTGTGACTCTGCTCTGTAGCTCTAGGCCTATGTGTAAGTTGAGCTGGGGAGGGGGCAACCAGAGGTGGATTGGAGTGAGCATTTTCTCTCAGTTCCCTCCCCCCCCCCTGTTGCAATTGTCATGCCACCTCCTCTGAATCATAGTTTTGCTGGGAAGGATTCTCAAGCCCTGCCAACTAAAGTTTTGCAACCATCAGCCCGAGCCCTGTCTGTGCTGACTGAGAAGTGGGGAAGCAAGTAGGCTGCCCCATCCTCCGACGCCAGCAGTTCTGCACATGGTTAGTTCAAATGCATGAACTGAGCATTCTTAGAAGTTCTGGCAAGAATAGTTAGAGCACCCTTTCGACTTCCTGCTGCACAGGCCGGGCACCAGTGGTGAATCCTTTGGGCTGGCATTGTATTCATGGCCTTGTATGCATTGGAAATTCAAGCGATTTAAACAAAATATGAATTTTACCTAGTTTTGCCACATACTCCCCCTCCTTTACAAAGCGACGCTAGCGTTTTTAGCATCGGCTGCGGCGGTAACAGGCCAGACGCTCATAGGAATTCTATAAAAACGCTAGTGCAGCTTTGTAAAGGAGGGGGAGTATGTGGTAAAACTAGGTAAAAGTAAAACTAGGTACACTTTAGTGGAACTAGGTAAAGTAAAAGTACCGAGTTTAAAAAAACAAAACAAAATACAGGTAAACTTGGTATCTGAAAACCAGCCTGCCAACACTACCATGAGAGCACTATTCAGATGGCTTGTCCGGTTAATCCCAGGCTCTTTAAACAGCGCCAGAAGTTAGGTGCCTAGATTGGCAGTGCTGGAAGATGTTATATCAGCTGAAGGAGCTCAGATAAGAGAAAAAAATTGAACAGGTAGCTTCTTTGGAGACAGTGAAAAAAAAAATACATTAATTAAATATTCACTCACAGCATAAGAGCTTTGAGATCTTAGAGAATAAGTTGAGAATATTTATTTACCCAACCCCCCTCTTTTACAAAACCACAGAAGTTGTTTTTAGTGCAGGCTGGCACGCCAAATGTTCTGCGCATTGGAAACAGCGCAGAGCATTCAGAGCACTGACCTGTGCTAAAAAACCACTTCCATGGTTTTGTAAAAGGAGAAGGGAGTATTTATTTATCTTTAACCTTTATATACAAAGACCATTGAAAAGTTCTCAGCCCAAACAACAAAGCTGGGGCAGTCTCCATCGAGGACTATGCACTTAGTCCTGTGATTTTCCACTTTTTTTGTTCTGTATTTTTACAACGGAACAAAAAAAAAAAAGTAGAAAGTCACTGGACTCAGTGCATGTATAGCCCTCAGTGGAGGCTGATCCAGTTTTGTTGTTTGGACTGAGAACTCTTCAACGGCCTTTGTACCATCTGTATCTAGACGGTTTCCATATAAAACTTGCGTAAAATCAACATTACAGACATTTCTTGCCCACTTTCATCTATTTCCAGTACAAATAGAAGTCTTTCCTTACATGAAAGCAGATACAAATAGCTGAGTTTTCAACAGGTTTTATTATTATTTTTTTTAAATTTCAATCTGTCAGCACATAAGCTTAATTGCCCCATCAATGTGTTCCACATTTTAACACCTGCCACACAAAAAACAGCTGCTCTAGTCCCAACATATTGCACTTTGGTCGATGTGTCAAGTAACCTGGTATTTTCTACTGAACTTAAGGGTACCTAATTTGCCATGTGTAAGAGTGTTGTTACCTATAGACCTTTTAAAGAAGTTTCTCAAGGAGTAGCTGGGTCCTGGAAGAAGCCATCCCTCCTTTTAAAAAGATATTCCATCTTCTATTTAAAAGAAATAACTAAAAGCAAACATCTAATTAGGGCTTTTGACCCCTATCTCCTCGGGATCTGCATCCCCAATTCTATATGTCATGTCTCTCTGTCCAAGTTAGACTGTAAGCTCTTCCAAGAAGGGACCATCTAGAAAGGTCAAAATATACAGCGCTGCATATGCCTTTCAGCGCTATATAAGTAATAAGTAGTAGCAGTAGGGCAGGGATCTCAAAGTCCCTCCTTGAGGGCCGCAATCCAGTCTGGTTTTCAGGATTTCCCCAATGAATATGCATTGAAAGCAGTGCATGTACATAGATCTCATGCATATTCATTGGGGAAATCCTGAAAACCCGACTGGATTGCGGCTCTCAAGGAGGGACTTTGAGACCCCTGCAGTAGGGGGCTGTCTTCCCAAATAGCCTGTATTTAACTTCATTTTTGGAAACCTCCCCAACAGTATTCATATCAAACCCATAGCTCTTTACCCTTTGTTTTTGAGTCCAACAAAGACTCTATTATATTTCCAGTGACAACAAGTTCAGTTTATGGGTCATTTCTATGGTTATTTCTAGAAGTCTCTAAACCACAGGTGTCAAAGTCGGTCCTCGAGGGCCAGAATCCAGTCGGGTTTTCAGGATTTCCCCAATGAATCTGCATGAGATCTATTTGCATGCACTGCTTTCAATGCATATTCATTGGGGAAATCCAGAAAACCCGACTGGATTCCGGCCCTCGAGGAGGGACTTTGACACCCCTGCTCTAAACATACCAAGATAAGAGAAGAAATGTTCTAGTGCAGGGGTAGGGAATTCCAGTCGGGTTTTCAGGATTTCCCCAATGAGTATGCATTGAAACCAGTGCATGCAAATAGATCTCATGCATATTCATTGGGGAAATCCTGAAAACCCAACTGGAATACGGCTCTCGAGGACCGGAGTTCCCTACCCCTGTTCTAGTGGTATGAGTTACATCAAGAAGTGCAGTCCATGGGCAACCAGGTCTTTTTCTGATTTCTGATGAAATTTATGGTTAAACTAAATGTGCATATGGAAGGCTGCTGAAAAGTTCTCAGTCCAACCAAGAAGAGAATTATGTGGAGCCATTGAACCTACAAGTTATTCCACACTATTCTTAATACTTTTTGTTTCAATGATATGAAATGAAACAAAAAGTGTCTAGAAAAGTGTGGAATAACTTGTAAATTTCATTGCTTCACATCATTATCTTCTTGACTGGGCTGTGAACTTTTCAGCAGCCCCTCATACATATATTTTCTGGAACCCTAAGCAGTTACAAATTTTCTAGGATCTAAATTATAAGTTTCCAGTTACCCATCGGGATATTGCCTATATATTCAGAGACGGAGACCCAGTGCCCTAGATCTACTTAACGTGCCAATGGAATGTTATGTAACCACCAAAATGCCATCCCCATACTCTTGAAGAAACGCAACAACAGCAGACACCAAAAAACAACCCCTCTTCAAATCATACAACAATCTGCAACCTATCAAACAACTTGAATAATGGCATCAACAAAAACAACAATAACCAATCATCAAAATTGAATAATGGCAAAGCCTTCACCCCTTTTCCCTGCATGTACATTAATGCGAGATTAGGGTCAATAAACTATTCCTCATAAATGAGCTAATCACAACCAATGATATAGCTCTATCATTCATCACGGAAACATGGCTAAAAGACCCAGACAGCCCAGAACTCCCCCACCTCTGCCCACAAGGATACAACACACTTTAATTCCCTAGGAAACACAAATGAGACAATGGTCTAACAATAATATACAAAAACTCATATACCATCACTGAGTCTGATTCGGCAACCAGCCTAGATCTGGAATTACATTGCTTGTAAACTAGAAGGCAAACCCAACTTCACATTCAATAACATAGGAACCCTTCTGATCTACAGACCCCCCAATTCTCAATCATGCTACATCACCAAAATGATACAAATAATAACAAATCTAGCATGTCAACCAAACTGATTATCCTCGGTTATATCAACCTTCCTCTCGAATCTACAGTTAATAAAGATGTCTCCAAACTCAAAATACTGCTTGAGGACAGCCAAATCATAGTCATGCCCTTAGGTTCCACACATGAAAAAGGACACACCCTAGACTTGCATCCACCCCCACTAATCTCACTACCAACATCAAATGGTCTCCAGTCCCATGGATAGACCATTACCTCCTAAACTTCTGCCTAAACCTTGCTACTGACAACCTGAACAGCAAAACTACCAAGGAAGTAAAATTAGTGCATGGGAAAATAAGCCCAGATCT
Organism: Geotrypetes seraphini; assembly: GCF_902459505.1. NCBI lineage: Eukaryota > Metazoa > Chordata > Amphibia > Gymnophiona > Dermophiidae > Geotrypetes > Geotrypetes seraphini. The sequence goes on from NC_047095.1 coordinate 17,303,537, forward strand.
CTTCTGGAACACAGTAACTGAGTCCCTAACCTTCCCTTCAAACTGCAGAGCATCAATGCTAACAAACTGGAATAAAACCATAACCAATACACTAGACACCCTTAACACCCCCCCCACCCCTCCATCCTCGCAAAATAAAACAAATTCAGACCTCTCCTTGGTTTACGGAGTCATTGAGAACAGACAAACAACTATGCAGGCGACTGGAAAGGAAATGGTGAAAGAGCAAAGCGCCGAGCACAGAACACATTGGAAAGCGGCAATAAACAAATACAAACTCAACATATTAGAGGCCAAGAAAAACTACTTCACCAGCAAATTGGGAACCAAAACACTAGGCAAAAAAAAGTTATTCCTCCTGATACAAGAGCTAATAACCCCTCCGCCCCTGAATCAAGAATCTGCAGGCCACAAAATAACAGCACAAGACCTAACGGATTTCTTCCTCAATAAAATCAAAACAGTTCAAGTGGAAGTAGCCAAAATGGCCATCACAGAAACACTCCCACTTGATACTTATGAGCACCATATAGATCCCATTAAATCAGACCAAATCTGGATTTCCTTCTCCAACCTGTCCATCCTCAATACAAAAAAATTAATATCCAAATTGTCCACGCGTATCAGCTCCCTGGACAACTGCCCCTCATGTCTCCTCTCAGCCGCACTTGAGAGAATCATCATCTGGATCACTAATCTCCTAAATAGCTCTGTAAATTATGGCCATCTACTGGAAGAAATGGGGAAAATAGCACTCACCCCTATACCAAAAAAACATCATACTACAGGCCTGTACACCGCCCCCCCCCCCATACCAAAAAGCCTCAAACTACAGGCCCATAGCCAGCATTCCCATTCTTACCAAACTTATTGAAACCCACTTAAACAAGCAACTTACAACATACATTGAGCAACATTCTTGGCTTCACCCTGTCCCAGTTCGGATTCCAACAACAACACAGCACTGAAATAATCATTACCCTAATCACAAAAATAAATCAACTACTAAGTACAGGCCTGACAGGCAATACTCCTTCAATTTGACAATTCCATGGTTTTCGACTCTGTAAAAAAATGGATAAGAGAGATCACTGTGAAAATGATTAAACTGATTCAAAGGACAAGGGTAGCAAGTGAAAAGCCCTGTCCCTTGTTGAAGAAAGTTTGATTATTTTCAAATTGATTATTTGCAAAGAATGCAAAAAAGCCTTGATGAATATTTAAACAGCTTATTCTGCAAATATACTGGTTGACCAAGATTCCAAGCTTTAAGCATCAAACAGAGCAATTTGAATTCCATAACTTTAATAATGGAAAGCCAAAGCAGATTGTACAAAACCAGAGTAATATGTTCAGTTTTGTTGACACCCATAAGCAATGTAGCAGCAGTAATCTGAACTAACTGCAAACGTTGTAATTTAACTGGATCCAAGAAACAAGCTGTTGCAATAATAATAATAATTTATTTCTTATATACCACTATACCGTGAAGTTCGAAGCGGTTTACAATAAAGATACGTTTAGTCAGTACATGGGATGCAAGTGGTTTACATTAAAGATTCATTTTGTCAGTACGTGGGATACAAGTGGGTTACAGTAAATATATATTTTGTCAGTACATGGGATGCAAATGGGTTACAATACAAGTGGTTTACTATCAAGGTGCATTTTGTCAGTGTATGGGATACAGGTGGGTTACAATAAAGATACATTTCGTCAGTACATGGGTTACAATAAAGAAACGTTTTGTCAGTACATGGGGTGCAGGTGGGTTACAATAAAGATACATTATGTCAGTACATGAGATTCAAGGTGGAAAGTATAATTAGTTTCGGGCCTTGGAATTAGGGGGCAAGGTGGAAGGGTCATGGCGAGGAAGAGTTGGGTATGGGAATTTAGAATTTGTTTGTTATGAAGGCAAGGATTACTTTTGTCCAATTATCTTTAGACAACAAAGGCTTTAATTGACACAACATACACAAATGAAAGAAACATGATTTTACCACATGCCTTATTTGCAGTTTAAAACGATCACAACAAACTCCTAAAGTGGGTAAATGTGACGAAAAGGACAGATACTGACCATTCAAAAATCGACTAATCCTTGTCATGACAGGGGTAGCTGTGTAGATGATAACTCGTAATTGGAAAAATTATGAGCACTTTTGTTTTCCTTTTTGGTGGGCAAATTTATGTTTAACCTACAGATATGAGAAAATGTATGATGATATGTTGGGACATAGTAATTTATTCAAACTGGTTTCAGGGCCAATTGACGTCTTATTACCATGTTATAATTTTCTTTATCTTCAATGTTTGGGGTTCTGCACACATTCAGGGCGGGAGGGAGGGAGGCATGGTGGGGGGATGGATATCTCTGATTCGTTTTGATTTTTGATTGAATATATTGGAATAGATGGGGGAGGATATATTCTTATGTATGGTTATTGAATGAACATAAGTGCTTACTTTATGATTCATATTTATATATTGTTCTGCACTTTATTATCTTTGAAAATCAATAAAGAATTATAAAAAATAAAAAAATGCAAATTTTTCAATTCCCTGTACTTCATAGAAATCAGCATTGTAGAAGATTTTTGTATATTTAGAACAAGATTGTGATGAGACAACCAATCAGTTAGATAACTCAGTTTAATACTAAAATCAGATATTACTGCTTCTTGACTATCATCCCCCAAACACACAAGTAGCTGGATATCATCTGCAAAAAAATGAAAATAAATTTCCCCAAAATCTAGAGGTCTTGCCAAAAATTTGAAATAAAGATTAAAAAGAGCATGGTACTTTAAAAAATATATATTTTCCTTTGTTTCAGGCCATGCACAAATGTTGCTATAAGTGTACAGTACCTGCATAAAGCTAATGCAAGAGCTTGTGTTACCTTCAATTTAGAGTAAGAGGGACTCTCCCATGTGACTTTGGGTTATGCCCCAGCTGAACCCATGGTGGTTCCTATAACAAATATGCTTAGGCCCAGGTGTGACAGATCCTCCTGAGAGGCAGCTGCTGAAGATAATATTGCTATCCTCCCAGGCTTTTGAAACCACGTTGAGACCAGAGGAGAAGGATTAGTCTTGCCCCTCCACCATCAGAAGTATTTGCTGAGCAGGAGGACAGTGCAATACAATGTCCATGCCACAGGATAATGCCCAAGTTTAAATTCAGGAAAAATGACACGATGCCACACCCCACTACAATGGTGTCAACTTCTGCATCAGTTCATGATCGGAGCCAGAATGTGGAGGAATTCTCTATGAGATTTTCCCCTGGAGAAATTGTCTGTTGTTACCCTGGAATCACTTTGATGGCAACCGACTCCTTGGGAAAATATTTCTGAATAATTCAAGTCTTCAAAGTCCTAGACAAGTACTGCTAGTGCTATTCATCACTTCTATAGTGCTGAAAGGTATGCGCAGCACTATACATTTGACTTTTAATGGTAATTTGTTAAAATCTGTTAATAATCAGAGTGCTAAACTGTCTGCTTTGGGAAGAAAAATGTGAAGATTAGAAATGAAAATTTTAAAAAAGTTTGAGCTATTTGATTCAGCAATTATTTAAGGGCAATAGGATTATAAATAGATGGCCTGAAAATTGTTTCAAAAATGGGCTATTTTTGAGTGTTTGTCTCAATGTATTTCAGCACATTTTAAGTTATAGCTGTTTCTGCTCACTTTTATAATGTGTTTTTTGTGGTTTGATAAGTAAAACCAGTAATTTAAAATTTATTTTAAATTTATTGTGAAAAGTGACCTCTGACCCCTACTAGTCATATAAATTTCCTGGTTGGAAAGGCAAGGGTGATTTGCAGGAAATGTTTGTGGAGAGATGTTGCAGGATTGTGAGTATGTTTATTTCTTTTTTTTATTATCCTTTTCTTATTTAATGAGTTTTTTAAAGGCTATTTTGAATATAACTTCTTAGCCGATTGTTGTGTTGGATTCTTCCAGACTGCTATTGAACTGGTTGTGCCAGAAAGAAGTACACTTTTGTTTGAGTTCTCTGGGTATGCAATTTTATGATGTCTGCCCTTACTTAGGAATTCTTTTTACAGAGGCTCGTGTTGTTGATTTCTGTGTTGAACCAAGAACTCCTAAGTAAGGGCACACATCATAAAATTGCATACCCAGAGAACTCAGACAAAAGTGTACTTCTTTCTGGCACAACCAGTTCAATAGCAGTCTGAAAGAATCCAGCACAACAATTGGCTGAGAAGTTTGTATATTCAAAATAGCCTTCAAAAAATTCGTTAGATAAGAAAAAGGGAATAAAAAAAAAAGAAATAAAAATACTCACAGTCCTGCAACATCTCTCCAGAGGCTCATGTTGCTGATTTCTGGGCTGAAACTTCTCTGACTGCTTCACAGTTGTTATTCTAGATCACAGGTGTCAAACTCAAGGCCCAAGGGGATGGCCCACCTGGTCATTTTATGCGGCCCACAGTCTGATGCTGCCAGTGTTATCTTGTGGCCAGCTCCCTCCTCACAGCCGCAGTGTGCACGAAGCCGCATGCAGCGGCTCCTTGCGTGTCCCGCTGCTCATCCAGAAGCATTCCCTTTGACATTGCAACATCAGAGAGAAGGCTTCCGGTTCAGGCGTAGGATGCACGAGGAGCCGCTGCACGCGGCTTCATGCACACTGCGGCTAAGAGGAGGAGGGAACCAGCCACAAATAACACTGGGAGGGCATTGGACTGCGGACCGCATAAAACGGCCAGGTTGGAGCCGGCCAGAAGGTAAGACACCCACTGGAGGGAGGCTTGGAGGGAAGGAGACAACAAAGGTAGGGGGAATAATTTTATTTTCAATTTAGTGTTTAAATTGTGTTTGATTTTAGTGTTTGAATTGAGAATTTTAATCTGCTATCTTTTGCACTGCTCAGGGAGAAATACTGTACATTTGTTTCTTTTTCTCTGGGGTTGTACTGCATGCAGAGTCTTGCATCTTAGGGTTTCATTTGTATATATTAGTACTTTTAGTTTGTGATCCCGTATTTGCATAGGGGTTATCTGTGTTCTGGTATGAATGCTGAGAAGCATACAGTGTGGTTTGTGTAGTTTAATTTTCTGGTTAACCATTATGGGGTTCATAATAATAAAAAAAAAAGTCAAAAAAGTGTCCTAAATGGCTACTTGGCGATCAAAAAGCCTGATCGTCCAAGTACCCATAACCAAAGCTGGTTTTTAGATGTATCTAAAACCAGCTAAGGCCTTTCCCCTGCCTCTAGATGCACAGAGAGAAAAGAGGCGTGTTTAGAGGAGGGGAAAGGGCGGGCGGTGGGTGGGACCTACACCTAGGCGTACAACACATATAACCAAAACAGTTGACAGGTTGCCTAGTTGGCACTTATACCTTTTTGACTTAGATGAAGTCAAACCAGGTCTAAGTGCCGAAAAAGGGGCCACTGAGCTGATGGCCGCTGGCATGATCAGATCAGTGGCCCGGCAACCTACCCACCGCAACCATTGCAGCAGCAGAGATGCCTCATCTCCCCTACTGCGATGCGATCACCCCTCTACCTGACCTGCTGTGACCCGTGGCAGGAGACATGCCCAATCTCTCCTGCCGCGGGTTGTGGCAGTTCGGGTACAGGAGTGATGACATCGCGGCAGGGGAGATGGCCAATCTCTCCTGCCACGATACATCACCCCCCCCCCCCCCCGATGATATTGGGGTAAGAGGGAGCCCAAGCCCTCTTGCCCCACGGCAGCTGCGGCACCCCCGACGATATCGGGGCAAGAGGGAGCCCAAGGCCTCTTGCCCCGGCGATCGTGCCCCCCCGACTCGATATGGCCAGGAGGGAGCCCAAGCCCTCCTTGCCCCGGCGACCCCCCCCCCTCTGACACAATGGGCCAGGAGAGAGCCGAAGCTCTCCTAGCTCCGGCGACCCCCCCCAACTGGATTAGGCCAGGAGGGAGCCCAAGCCCTCCTGGCCCCGGTGATCCCCTACCCCCTACCCCCACTACAATATGGGCAGGAGGGATCCTAGGCCCTCCTGCCCTCGACACAATACCCTCCCTCAACGACTGCCCCCCCAGAACCCCCTATTGGACCCCTCCGCCGACCCGCGACCCCCCCGGCCGACCCCACCCCCACCCCTTCCCGTACCTTTAACATTGGCCATATAGACGGGTGCCAAGCCTGCCCGTCAGGCAGACCAGCTGGGTCAAGAATGGGGCCGGATTGGCCCAGGTGGCAGAAACCCTGCCCACAGATGGGGTCGGCGGGGGGGTCCGATCGGGGGTTCTGGGGGGGTGGTTGTTGGTGGGAGGGGGGTTGTGTCGAGGGCAGGAGGGCCTGGGATCCCTCCTGCCCGTATTGTAGTGGGGGGTGGGGGGTAGGGGGGTCGCCGGGGCCAGGAGGGCTTGGGCTCTCTCCTAGCCCGTTGTGTCGAAGGGGGGGTCGACAGGGCCAGGAGGGCTTGGGCTCCCTCCTGGCCATATCGAGTCGGGGGGGGGGCACGATCGCCGGGGCAAAAGGGCTTGAGCTCCCTCTTGCCCTGAAGTCATCGGGAGGTCGCGGTTCGACGGGGCAAGAGGGCTTGGGCTCTCTCTTGCTCCGATGTTGTCGGAGGGGGTTCGCGGTTCGACAGGGCAGGAGGGCTTGGGCACCCTCCTGCCTGGATCGCTGTGGGACGGTGGGAGGGGGGGGGTTCTGTAACCGGTGTTGTTTTTTACAGACACCAGTTACAGAATCCAGCTTTTAGGTGAAGGACTGGCTCCTCCTTCGCCTAAAAGCCCTTGTGTTGGATGTTTGGGGCTTAGGCGTTTTTTTGGTTCATTATGGGCAAAAAGTGTAGACGTCGTGGGGGTATACTTGTAGACGTAATGGTGATCTGAGCGTTTAGTAGAGGCAGGCCATAATCAAAACAAGGATGTTTGTTTTGGTTATTTACACTTTCCCTGCCTCTGCTTTGAACGTTTAAGGACTTAGGCCAAAAGGGTACTTAGATGTTTTTTTTATTATGCCCCTCCACGTGTTAATAAGATTATATTGTGTGTGTATATATGAAAAATGAATGGGAAAATGGTGTTATAATTAGTACTATTGTGGGGGTGGGGTCTGGGGTGAAGATTGGGTGGGGTTTGGCCCACGACTTAGCTTGTGTTTTGGACTTCGGCCTCTTAATGTGATTGAGTTTGACACCCCTGTTCTAGAGAGATATGTGTTTGCTTAACTTCTCTGTATACGAGGAGGTGTTGAAAAGTTATCAGCCCAATAAGAGAATGATGGTTTAATAAATGATCTGAAGCACTATAAGTCTGATAAAACAGAATAAACTTTGTTTTGTAAATCTTTATTCATTTTCAGAACTTATACAAAGTGCCAACAAAATATACAGTCAAATAATACAAAACAGCACTTATCATTGAATAAATAAGAAACAAAATACTTTACTCCCTCCCACCTTCCCTGGATGTGTGTAGAAATCATCAGGCTTAATCAATCAGTCTTTTATTTGACAAATGCCTCTAATGGACTGCATATTTTCTTTTTTTAAATTATTATTTCCCCAATTGTTCTGCATTCATTCTTTCGTATCTATAATATAAACAGTGTTTCCCACCAAAAAGAAAAATTTAATCTGTCCCAATTCTTCCAGTTTTCTGTCATAATCAGCCATATTTTGTTCCCATTTGTCTCAGATGAGGACTGAGAAGCAAGAACTGCTTTCTTAAGCCAGCTGTGACTTTAGCAAAATCAGGCAGGAGATGGATTTTCGCTTCCTGCCATTTCAATGACCTAATTTGCTTAGCAGTAGACAAAATATCTAAAGCTTGTTTAAAATGCAGTACCCTGAATATCATGGGCCTGGGACCGTTTTGACTGTTGGAGGCTTTGGATGGAATTCGATGTGCTCTTTCTATTTCCAGAGGATACTTCAGGTTGAGGGAGAGCAACTTTGGCAATAAACCTTCAAGAATACAGCATCTGATCCCTCTATCCAGTGACGTACCAAGGGCAGGGCGGGGGGTGCGGACTACCCTGGGTGCCAGCCCTAGGGGGATGCACATCCGGCCAGATCCGGAACCTCCCGCGCTGCTCAACAGGACCTGTACCTCAGTGCGGCTGCTGTACTTATTCCAAAGCAGAGTCAGCAGCAGTGCAGAAGTGCAGGAAGGTCCCATAATGACTGCGTCTGCCGCCTCTACCTCTGGAAGATGTAAGTGACGTTGGATGGGGTGGACTGGCAGATGCAGTCATCATGGGACCTTGCCGCAACTCCATGCGTCTGCTGGCCCACCCCCTACGACGTCACTTAAGTCTTCCGGAGGCATAGGCAGCAAAAGCAGTCATTGTGGGATCTTGCAGCATAGAAGGGTGGTGGAGGGAGAGAAAGGGGGTCAGGGTGGTATGGAAGGGTGGTGGAAGGAGAGAAAGGGGGCAGATGTTGTTGGAATTGGTGTGCAGGGAAAGGAGAGAGTCATAAGGGGGAAGGATACTGCATGTAATTGGGTTGGAGGGAAAGAAAGGGGGCAGATGCTGATGGGAGTGGGGGGAAGGGAGAGGAGAGAGTGAAATGCCAGACCATGAGGGTATGGGAGAGGGAATGGAAGAAGAAAGAGAGATGCAAGACCATTAAAGGAGGGAAGGGAAGAAGATGGATACCAGACTAATGGGGATGAAGGGAGAGATAGAAGGGGGAGGCATAAAGTTTCTAGAAGGGGAATAGAAGGAGAGAAAATGCCCTTTAGAAGGGGCAGAGAGATGGTAGACAGTGGATGAAAGGAAGAGGTGACAAGAAGATGATGAAAGCAGAAATCAGAGAAGACAAGATAGAAAAAATTATATTTATTTTTTTTTTTTGCTTTTGGGGAGATGCATCACTGTTTCTGTGGTGTTGCATTGTATTCAGAGTCCAGCTTCTTTGTGGTTCAATTTAATCTTTGTCTACATATTTCTATTTTATCCCCCCTTTTACAAAACTGTAGAGTGTTTTTTAGTGCCGACCATGATGGTAACAGCTAAGATGCTCAGAATTCTATGGCTAAAAACCACACTACAGCTTTGTAAAAGGAGGAAGGGTTCATTTCCATAGTAGTTTCCATACTAGGCGAAGGTGTTTTCTGTGTTCTTTGTATTCGAAAGACATGGTTTTCTGTTAGGATTGACTGAGCAGGATTGATCTGTACTAGTCTGGCTTGTTTAGTTTTACATAGGGTGTATTGATGTTGTACTGCTCACTGTAGTATGTAAGATGCTGCCTTTTCCTGGGTACACTCTTGTGTGATGTGTGGATTGTTACTAAAAATCATGTTTTTCATACAGATGGGAGGGGGAGGATGTCAAAAAATGATGGGCCCCGGGTGTCACATATGCTAGCTATGCCACTGCCTCTACCCCCTCTTGGAGCCCTAGTATTCCAATGTTGTTCCTCCAACTTCTATTGTTTGCCTCCTCCAATTCTTTAGGTCAGGCGATCCACTGCTTTATAGTCAGTTTTGAAACTTCTTTAAACTGTCTTCCATAACAGAAACCTGGTGTTCCAACTGTACAGTTTTATCGTCACATATCTAACTTCTGGCCAAGATTTTGAACTTAACAGAATAGACTTTTCAAATAAGTGCAGCACAAAAATTGTGTGAAATAAGGGCATGGTGGGGTTTTTTTTCTCTGAGTAGGAAATAAAGTTTTTCAAAGTTAAAAAAAAAAAAAAAAGATCTGAAAATGTCAAACAGAGAATTTTGTTCCTGTAAATTGACACTTAATGAAATAAGATAACACACTTTTGAACTACAGTGGCAAAATAATGCTCAGAATTTAAGAAGTTGGTTGGTTGGGCTGAGAACTTTTCAGCACCCCCTCATAAGTAACCTCTTTGGGGATGATTTTATAAATGGGTATTCTGATTTTAGGTGTCCTACCGCTGTCTAGCAGCCAATCGGGATGCACATTTAAAAACAAAACAAAACACAAAACTCTGAGGCAGCACGCGGTTGAAGGAGACATGTCGGAACACTTAAGCTCACCCAAGCCTGGGTGTGGTCATGGTTTCATCTGCAAGTGGCCTTGGGCCACCCTAAAACTGTCTCTTTCAGCTCACAGCCCCGATCCCCCACTCAACCTACGCGCAGCAGATACAGAAGGTTCAATAGCCGACATGTCCTGGACCTCCTTTGTAAATCCTGACTGGAATCTATTCCTCGAACTTTATTCTAAATACGCCAATTCCAACTGCCTATTAGACACTTGTCCTCCCACCATCATGAAATGCGCCCCCCCCATCATTCAAAGCAGAACTCTTCAATTGGGTATCTCTATGCCTGTCCACTGGACACTTCCCGTCCGAACTTGGCCACATCCTCATTTCCCCTATCCCTAAACAACCCAAGGAGCCAATCTCTTCCATCACCAACTACAGACCCATCGCCAACATACCACTCTTCCAAAAACTCATGGAAGGTCTTGTCAACAACAACCTTACGAATTACCTCGACAAGTTCAATATACTTCATGACTCCCAGTCCGGTTTCCGCCCAAATCATAGCACCGAAACCGTCCTAGCTGCCCTGACAAATTACCTCCTCCACCTGTTCTCACTGGGTAAAAGCGCCCTGATACTTCAATTCGATCTGAGTAGTGCCTTCGACCTGGTCGACCACGACATTATGTTCAACTGCCTTGACTCCATCGGCATCTCCGAACAGGTAATAGATTGGTTCACAGGCTTCCTAACCAACCGTACCTACCAGGTCTACAGTAATGGAGCCTTCTCCCACCACTGGCGTAACCCTTGTGGAGTCCCACAAGGCTCTCCCCTATCCCCCTCCCTATTCAATATTTACTTGACCCCTCTGGCACGAAGCCTAGCAAACTCTAACCTAAAATCGTTCATATATGCAGATGACATCACCATCATTGTTCCCATTACCTCACTCACTCTAGAAACGGAAAAACTCATCGCATCTATCCTCACCAAGTTAGAACTGTGGACCTCAAAACTCAAATTAAAATTGAACTCTGAAAAAATCAAAATCTTCCTAGCAAGTCCCAACCACAAATTAACAAAAACTTCCCTCAGATTGAATGGGCTAGAATACCCTATCTTACCCACCATAAAAATCCTTGGAGTCATCCTGGACTGCACCCTAACCTTCGATGACCATACCAGTGCCCAGGTGAACAAATGTTTCTGTACCCTCTGGAAACTGCGCACCATCAAACGCTACTTCGACCACCAAGCCTTCCGTCTACTCGTTCAATCTCTGGTATTAAGCATATTAGACTACTGCAACATTATTTACCTGGGATCCTATAAAAATACCATCAAACGTCTTAGAACAGTCCAAAATGCGGCCGTCCGCCTCATCTATGATCTCAAAAAATACGACCATGTTAGCCCTTACTACACCAAACTCCATTGGCTTCCAGTAGAGGCAAGGATCATCTTTAAGTTCGCCTGCCTCTGTTTCAAAACTCTAACAGGATCTTCCCCAATCTACTTGTCTGAGCACCTTGAAATAGCAGGCCCCTCTCGCACACGAAACGCCCACCTATTCACCTTTCCCTCCCTAAAAGGCTGCCTCTACAAGAGATTCATTGATAGAACCCTAGCATTCCAAGCGGGCAAATGGAACAATTGCCTTACCGCCCTCATCTCCAACTCCCCGCCCTACCACCTGTTCAGGAAGTCACTAAAAACCTACCTCTTCGACAAATTCCGCTAACGCTGCCTTCCCTCCTTCCCTGCACCCTCCTGACCTCGACATGCCTCCATTCCCTCTGACTACGCCCCCCTCCCAAGCCACTATGGCCTCTCTTTCTCAATCTCTGTTTTATCTAATTGCCCTGCCTTTTCATTGCCTCACATTTAACATCACTGTAAATGTATCACCGCTATAACATGTAACATCGCTGTATACGTACAGTCTCTTCTTTAGTATATGCCTTTTTATTACTGCTATTTATGTAACATCTCTGTAAATGTAACAACACTGTAATATGTATCATCGCTGTAAATTTACATTATCCCAGGACAAGCAGGCAGGTATTCTCACTAGTGGGTGATGTCATCAGACAGAGCCTCGGTACGGACGTCTCACAAGCACGTGTTGCTTGTAGAAACTTAAAGTTTCTAGATGCCCGCACCGCGCATGCGCCGGTGCCTTCCTACCCGGAGATCCGGGCGTGTCTCCTCAGTTCTTTCTTTTCCGCGGAGCTGAGAAGTTCAACTTCTTCATGCGCTAGCTGAATTCAGTTAAATTTGCCTTCCTTGTCCGCGTTTTCGTTTTCGTTTCTTTTAATTACTTTAACAGTTCTTTTTCTTTTTCAAAAAAAAAAAAAAAAAAAGGAGAAGATTATTTCCTCCGGCGGGTCGAACGGGCCGGCCACGTGGCTCAGGCCCACGGGCTTCGACCTCGCGGCAGAGATTTTCCGGCCTATGTCCCGGCCAATCACCGGTTTTAAAAAGTGCAGCAAGTGCCAACGCGCGATTTCACTCACGGACCCTCACTGGCGCTGTTTGCAGTGTTTGGGCCCTGACCACATCCCGAAATCGTGCGGGCCTTGCTCTACCCTTACGGCACGCTCTTTCAAGCGGCGTTGCCTATTGTGGGAATCGATGTTCAAGATGGACGCAGCTAAGGATCCCTCAGCCTCCACTTCATCTGATACCTCCCCGGTGCGGGCGAAACCGGCATCGACTCCTCCTGCATCGAGTGCGGTGAAACCGGCATCGCTCGCCCCGACACCATCCACGAGCTCGACGTCGGTGCCTGCCCCGGTCTCCTCGGTTCAGGTACCTCTTCCTTCCACAGTGCCACCAATGGTCATCAAAGTGCCGAAAGCTACTAAGCAGAAGCACTCGACCTCGAAGGAGCGCGATGCCCGTGCAGGAGGACCCCCTTTCGGTGCGGATCCCTCCCTATCGGCTTCGCTACGGTCCGTGCTGGAAGCTCAATTCGTTGAGCTCATGCAGACCATCGGACCCGGGCTCATCGCTGCCATACAGGGTGACCTCCCGGTACCGGTCCAAAGGGGCGGTCCGCCCCCTCCCCCTCCCCCACACCGTTCGACCTCGACAACCGACGAGGACGAACGAGGGAGGGCGGCGATACCCACGCGGCAAGCCTCGCTTACCGACATGCCGCCATTAGAACCCATTACGCCTCCGCGCCAACATGGGACCAGACCTTCGATCGATACTCGAAGCCCTGGGCATAGTCAGGAAGAGTTCCTCCGTACTCCTTACCAGACTTGGGTAGCATCGCAGGAACCCGCATCGCAAACCCAGTGGCGATCCACTGCTTCCAGCCCTATCCACTTGGGGACCTCGGGAGACCATGCGATGCACAGACGATCCCGATCCCCGTCCCGCCACCGAGACGGGCACCGATCGAGACACTCATCCTGGCACTCCTCACGCTATTCGGAAGTGTCACCGCAGAAAAAACTGCAACGTAGGGGATACTCCTCATCAGAGGCGTCCCCTCCGAGGGGCCCAGAGTACGAGGAGACACCGGTGCCCGATTCTCCTTGTCACTCCCCGATGTCCACGGACCTGGAGGCCTCCTCCTCCGCCAGCCCGTCCCACAGACCGACGCTGGCGGAACAATTGTCCTTCTCATCATTCCTCCGACAAATGGCGGATGATCTGGATGTGACCCTTGACACGGGCTCCCGATACTCCAAAGAGTATCTGGACACCATGCATTTACCTAACCCCCCAACGGAGTCGCTTCGGCTCCCCCTGCATAAATTGCTGGATCAGACCTTCATGCAGTGTTTCGAAACACCGTACTCCATACCGGCGATTCCCAGCAAACTCGATGCTCGATACCGCATCGTGCACCATAAAGGGTTCGAGGGCCCCCAACTCTCCCACCAATCCCTGCTGGTCGAGTCCTCCCTAAAACGCTCTCATCCCTCCCAGGTCTACGCCTCTGTACCGCCGGGCCGAGAGGGGAGAACGATGGACAAATTTGGTAGAAAATTCTACCAAAACTCCATGATGGCGTCACGGGTGCTAAACTACAACTTCTTTTTCTCTTCCTATTTGGAGTTCTTCTTGCCGGTGCTCCGCAAGTTCACTCCGTTCATAGACAACCAAGCTCGATTCGAGTTCGAGGAAGTGGTAGCCTCTCTCTCCCAATTACGCCTCCAGCTGATGCAATCCTCCTTCGATGCATTCGAACTCTCGGCACGCGCCGCCGCAAGCGCGGTAGCGATGCGTCGCCTGGCATGGCTCCGTACCATCGATATGGATCCCAACCTTCAGGACAGACTCGCCAACGTACCATGTGCTGGAGCTGACCTGTTCGATGAGTCTATCGAAACTGTTACCAAGAAGCTGTCGGATCATGAAAAATCCTTTCAATCCATCCTGCGGCCCAAACCCAAACCTCAACAGTCTCGACCTTCCAGGCCACCCCTGATTTACCAGCGGCGTTACATGCCCAGACAAACGCCTGCTGCGAGGCAGCCTGCGAAGAGACAACCTCCCCAGAAGTCTCAGCAAAAACCTCAGCCACCGGCCGTACCTAAGGCCCCCCAGCCCTTTTGACGCCCCCCCCGGGAGCATAACCTCGGCCTCTCCCATAGGGGGCCGCCTCCATCTTTTCTACCATCGATGGGAGGCCATAACTACGGACCTATGGGTCCTCACCATCATAAGAGAAGGATACTCTCTTCAATTCCACCGGGTCCCCCCGGACCATCCCCCAAGAGAGTATCCTTCAAGCTCGACGCAGACCGCCCTTCTTCTTCAGGAAGTCCAAACCTTACTCCAGCTTCGGGCTGTCGAGCCGGTCCCGTCAGACCAATTGAACCGAGGGTTTTACTCCCGGTACTTCCTCGTCCCGAAGAAAACGGGCGACCTGCGACCCATTTTAGACCTTCGGGCCCTCAACAAGTTCCTGGTCAAAGAGAAGTTTCGCATGCTGACTTTGGCTTCTCTATACCCCCTCCTCGAGCAGAACGACTGGTTATGCTCCCTGGATCTCAAGGAGGCCTACACTCACATCCCCATTCACCCGGCCTCCCGAAAGTTCCTCAGATTTCGGGTGGGAAATCTGCACCTACAGTATCGAGTGCTACCATTCGGCCTATCTTCGTCCCCCAGAGTCTTCACAAAGTGCCTGGTGGTAGTGGCCGCAGCACTCCGGGACAGGGGTCTACAGGTATTCCCATACCTCGACGACTGGCTCATCAAGGCCCCGTCAGCCCCAGAGGTCACTTCGGCGGCCGTGGCTACAACCTACTTCCTCCAGAATTTGGGCTTCGAGATCAACTTCTCCAAGTCTCATCTACAACCCACCCAGTCCCTCCCCTTCATCGGAGCGGTCCTGGACACCACCCGACTCCGAGCATTCCTACCTCGGCAACGCATGGAGTCTCTTCTTCATCTCTGCCAGTCGGTGTCGACTCGCCAAACCCTACCGGCGAGACAACTGATGGTGCTCCTGGGCCATATGGCCTCCACAGTACATGTGACACCCTTTGCCAGACTCCACCTCAGGATCCCCCAGTGGACCCTGGCATCACAGTGGAATCAGACATCCGATCCACTATCCAAACGCATCTTAGTCACACCTGCTCTTCGGCAGTCTCTACTTTGGTGGATGACCTCTTCGAATCTATCCAGAGGTTTGCTGATGCACTCTCCCCCCCATCAGAAAGTCCTCACGACCGATTCGTCGAATTACGCATGGGGGGCCCATCTGGAGGGTCTCCGCACCCAAGGATTCTGGACCAATGCGGAGAGACTACACCAAATCAATCTACTGGAACTCAGAGCCATCTTCAATGCGCTCCAAGCTTTCCAACACCTACTCCAAGTTTCCAAGTTTATTAAATGTCTTGATTTATCGCCTATTCACATTTCTAGGCGATGTACAAATTGATTAATATATCATTTACAATAAATACAAATACAAAAAAAAAAAAATTAAACCTTAAATGGGATTTAACTAACAATACTAAGACATAAGGAAAATTATTTAATTCGAGGGTTACATACAGTCATTATGTTTAAAAATTCAAGGAAAATACATTAGGATGGGTAGACAATAAATTCAAAGAATTAGCTTGACAAAGCAGAGAGATTTAGTCATTAGTAGACTTAATCATTAAATGCATCTATAAATAAGAAGCTTTTAAGAAGAGCTTTAAATTTTCCTAAATTTTTTTCTAGTCTTAGGTAGAGTGGGAGGTTATTCCAGGACTGAGGGGCTGTTATAGAGAAGATTGTGGTACGTCTTGTATTGATGACTTTCAATGAGGGGATTGCTAAGAGATGTTGATCCTGTGATCTGAGAGATCTAGAAGAAGTATACGGTATTAATACTCTATAGATAAAGGCAGGAGTTTTAGATTCTAAAGTTTTATGTGTAAGTAGGCATTGTTTGTAAATGATACGGTGTGCGACCGGAAGCCAATGTGCTTTCTTGAGTAAAGGTGACACATGGTCAAATTTTTTAGCATTATATATAATTTTAATGGAGGCGTTCTGTATTATCTGTAATCGTCTAATTTCTTTTTGTGGCAAACCAATAAATAGGGAATTGCAATAGTCGAGTTTGGAAATTACAAGAGAATGAAGTAGGATATTCAGAGATTGAGTACATAAAAATTTTGATATAGATCGAATCTGACGGAGTCTGTAAAAGGTTGACTTGACCACTTGGCTTATATGGTCATGAAAAGATAATTTGTTGTCGAATATTACTCCTAAGATCCTAATGTTTTTGGCTATTTGCAAAGGAATACCCTTAATAGATATAGGAAAGGAAAGTGTTTCGTCTTCTTTCCATGGAAAGAACATAGTGTTAGTTTTCTGGATGTTTAAAGATAATTTATTATTTTCAAGCCAATATTGGATTTGATCCAGTTTGTCATTAATTATTACTATTTCATTTGGATTTTTGGTATTAATTGGGTGTAATAATTGTATATCATCTGCATACGCGAATACTGTAAATCCTATGGACTGACATAATGTCATCAGAGGAGCTAAGAAAATATTAAATAGAATAGGCGATAATATTGATCCTTGTGGGATTCCATAGGGAAGTGAATAGCTTTTTGATGTTGAATCGTTGAAGGAGACAGTTGAAGAACGGTTATTGAAGTACGATTGAAACCAGAGCAGAACTTGGCACGACATGGTAATCCTCATTCGCACAGACAATCAGGCCGCCATGTATTATATCAACAAGCAAGGAGGCACGGGCTCGGCCCTCCTTTGCCAGGAAGCTCTACGAGTCTGGGACTGGGCGGTGCGCCACAACACCCTACTCAGAGCAGTATACATCCAGGGGGAGAACAACGTCTTAGCAGACAAACTAAGCCGTCTGCTACAACCGCACGAATGGACTCTCCATTCCAGCCCCCTTCACCAAATCTTCACGCAATGGGGGACGCCTCAGATAGACCTCTTTGCGGCTCCCCACAACGCCAAACTGCCTCAGTTTTGCTCCAGGATTTACACTCCTCATCGCCTCGAGGCAGATGCTTTTCTACTGAACTGGGGGAAACGATTTCTATATGCGTTCCCACCATTCCCGCTGATCCAGAAGACTCTGGTCAAGCTGAAACTCGAACGGGCCACCATGATTCTAATAGCTCCTCGGTGGCCCAGACAACCTTGGTTCTCCCTCCTACTCCAACTCAGCAGCAGGGAACCAGTACCACTTCCAGTGTTTCCTTCACTACTTACTCAACATCAAGGATCACTACTTCATCCCAACCTGCAGTCTCTCCACCTGACAGCTTGGTTCCTCTCAACGTAACCCCTCACCAATTCTCACAAGAAGTGAGGGAGGTCTTGGAAGCTTCCAGGAAGCCCGCCACTCGACAATGCTACTCCCAGAAATGGACCAGATTCTCCTCATGGTGTGTTTCTAAGTCAAAGGAACCTCAGCGAGCTTCCTTATCCTCCGTGCTGGACTATCTCCTACACCTATCTCAATCTGGGCTCAAGTCCACATCCATACGAGTCCACCTGAGCGCTATTGCGGCGTTCCACCAGCCTCTACAAGGGAAACCCCTCTCGGCCCATCCGGTGGTCGCCAGATTTATGAAAGGACTCTTCCATGTTAACCCTCCTCTCAAACCACCCCCAGTGGTTTGGGACCTCAATGTAGTCCTTTCCCACCTCATGAAGCCCCCGTTTGAACCACTCAACAGGGCCCCTCTGAAGTATCTCACCTGGAAAGTGCTTTTCCTTGTAGCCCTTACGTCCGCTCGCAGAGTCAGCGAACTCCAGGCATTGATGGCGGACCCACCATTCACAGTATTCCACCATGACAAGGTGGTCCTCCGCACTCACCCGAAATTCCTGCCTAAGGTGGTCTCCGAATTTCATCTCAACCAATCCATTGTACTTCCAGTATTCTTCCCTAAGCCTCATTCTCACCACGGAGAATCAGCCCTTCACACTGCAAACGTGCCTTGGCTTTCTACCTGGATCGCACCAAGCCACACAGATCCACTCCCCAACTTTTTGTCTCCTTCGAATCCTAATAAGCTGGGAAGACCCATATCAAAGCGCACCATCTCTAATTGGATGGCGGCTTGTATCTCTTTCTGCTATGCCCAGGCTGGATTATCACTTCCTTGTAAGGTCACAGCCCATAAGGTCAGAGCAATGGCAGCCTCAGTAGCATTCCTCAGATCAACACCAATCGAGGAAATTTGCAAGGCTGCCACCTGGTCCTCGGTTCACACATTCACCTCACACTATTGTCTGGATACCCTCTCCAGACGGGATGGACAGTTTGGCCAAACAGTATTGAAAAATTTATTCTCTTAAGTCGCCAACTCCCCCTCCATCCCACTGAGGTTAGCTTGGAGGTCACCCACTAGTGAGAATACCTGCCTGCTTGTCCTGGGATAAAGCAATGTTACTTACCGTAACAGTTGTTATCCAGGGACAGCAGGCAGCTATTCTCACGTCCCACCCACCTCCCCTGGGTTGGCTTCTCAGGCTAGCTACCTGAACTGAGGAGACACGCCCAGATCTCCGGGTAGGAAGGCACCGGCGCATGCGCGGTGCGGGCATCTAGAAACTTTAAGTTTCTACAAGCAACACGTGCTTGTGAGACGTCCGTACCGGGGCTCTGTCTGATGACATCACCCACTAGTGAGAATAGCTGCCTGCTGTCCCTGGATAACAACTGTTACGGTAAGTAACATTGCTGTCTCTTCTATTGTTAACAGCATTGAACTTCCATGGTATTGCGGTATACAAGAATAAAGTTATTATTATTATTATTATTATTATTAAACAGCCCTAGTTGTCTCCCTAGGGCCGTGACAGATGCCTGAAATAGACATGGCTTCCGAGTTGATCATGGCAAGAAAATCCCCCTGCCGCAATCAGCTGAGTGGTTGTGGCAGGGACCCCCTCAATGTCCCCAGAAGGAGGGATGTCCACTGCTGGAAACCCCCCCCCCCCCACACACACACACACACACCGAGAAGACCTGGGATGCACTGGACAGGAGGCCTAAGACTCTGATTGGTCCAGGTGCCTATGCTAGGGGCTTTAGGCATCTGAACCAATCAGGGCCTTAAGCCCTTCCCTGGTGCATTCCAATATGCACAGGGAAGGGGAAGGCCCGCCATTTTGGAGTGGTAGGCCTGCCACCCAGAGGGTGTAAGCATCCCTCTAGCCAAACTTTCTATTACAGTGGTACAGAGGTGCTGGGGGACCCATAAATTTTAGGGAGTATGAAGGAGTCTAGGGGGTTCTGGAGGGGGTTGTCACTGGTTGGGATGTTTGAGAACTTCTTGGAAGGCGGCAGGAGGGATTGGGCATTCCTCCTGCTGTGGTGGTGGTGGTGGTGGTGGTGGTGGTTCAGTGGTTCCATCAAAAGGAAGTGGGCATCCTTCCTGCTGGGGGATTTCCTGGGGGAGGGGAGCTTCTCTGCCTCAGGCGCTTAGCTTATAGCAGCACAGGTATTTTCTTGCCATGATCAGCTGATGGCAAGGGATCCCTCAGGTGTGATTTTCTAACCAGTATCTGTGACAGTGCTGGTTAGAGAATCAGGATGGTTAGGCGGGGTTATGCATTTGTCCGTTGGGGCAGACGTGATTTTGTATAGGATGCCAGTGTGTGATTCTCAGCCTCTTCATTGGTGGCTGTTGAGACTGGTGTCCTATACAAAATTTTCCCCTCTATGTATGTATGATTGAAATTTTGATCACTATTTTAGTCCTCTGAACTTAATACATTTAATTTAGTTTTTGAGCTCACTTACATGTACTCGCTTTCTTTCCTATGTTTTGCCCACTGACTATTTAATTTTATGCATTGTTCTCATATATGCATGCCTCTATATAGATGGAAGCCTTCTGTTTTACAAAGGGATGATAACATTGGGGGAGCATTCCATGAGCCAGGGGTGATGGGGGGAATAGGTTTAGTGAAAGAAGGCTATGGGTTAAATTTGGAATGAGAGAGATGTGAAAAAGAAATGGGAGGAATACATGGATTTAATGATTATTTGCTTGGGAATAAACAAAATGCAAGAGATTAAAAAAGCAGCAAGGAGATAGGAGTAGGAGTAGAAGATGAGGATTGGTTAGTTTGTGTGGAGAATGAAGGGGCGCGAGAAGATTGGTAGAGTGGAGAAAAGGGGAAAGGCAGCAAAGAAGCTTGAGAGACTTGGGCGAGAAGAGACTTTTGGATTTGTGGTGAGGGTGGTGGGAGGCTGAGTGAAGAAATCTGTCCCACCTATCCCTCCCTGCTTGGGAGGGAAGTAGAAAGGAAGAGCAGGGTAGAGACTGGTTGCAACTTGTGGGGAAGAGAATGTTGGAGGGCAAGAGGGTCATTTAAATGATTAAGATTTGGGGTTCAATGTGTTTAAGTTGGGGCTCATATGCGATACCGCCATGAGTCGGAGCATGTCCTTGTGGTACTGCAGGCTGTGCATATGGGGTAGAAACAGTTAAAGACTGTAGGTTAAAAGGTCAACTAGTGTGGTAGCGTCTAGCTATGGAGGAAGTGAAATGGTATTGTAATAGTACTATGCTAATACTAGGGTTAAGGAATATGCTTTGTTGCAATAAAGCTGTGGCCAATGTTTTGTCACTGCTCATATAGATTGAAGGTTATTTTTGCATATTAATGAAGTAAATAAGGGTGAATGGAATTGTGAGTATCAATGTTAAATCTTTGAAAGTACATGTTTTTAATCACTGTTATTATCTGATTTTGATTTTGAACGTTATTATTTAAATTGATGTATGTTTGACTTGGATTTTATTGTTTTATTTACGGTTTTACCTCTGGCAGTCTTTGAGTGAAACATGGCTACATCAAGCATATGTTTTATTAAATGGTTTTGCTTCACATATTTGTTTGGTATGCTCTTTGTTCTGCTGCCTAGTGGGATGGTCCAGGAGTGGTTCCCTTCTGCTCTCACTCTGTCTAGCTCTTGGTGATGAAAAATTTGATTGCATTATTAATATTTTTGAGTAGACCCACTTCCATTACCCCTTTCAACAGGACTAGTTCTAAAGTACTTTCTGCTCTGTATAGTTTTTAGACCAATTGCTACATGATACAGTCATTGTATATCTGCATATTGTGTTTCGCTGAATGTCCAGCTCTCTTGATTGTAAACTGCCTAGAAGTCGCAAGATTGTGGCAGTATAGAAGAATAAAGTTATTATTATTATTTATGACATTTTGAAATATTATACCCCTAGTTTCCATGATGAGTTAATCATAAAAAAGAGAGAGCATATCCCAAAGTAAAGTTTTCACAAAAGGTTCCTTTATTGATAAGAATACTTGACGTGGTCTTTGTTTTGTCCACTGTTGGGCTGCCTCAAGGATATAATTAAAACATGACATATACTGTAAATTCTTCACAGTACATAAACAAAATTATAAAACCAACTAAAAACAAAAAAGTGTGACATATAAAAAAAACCTCAACAACAATAAACATGCACAGTGTATGAGAATGAGCAAGAAAAGGGGGCATGTAATGAACAATGATTCTTCAAGCAGACTAAGGGCCCCTTTTACAAAGCTGCAGTAGCAATTCCCTCATGGCAAATTCATCTAACCCATTCAATTCCTATGGAGTACCAGTGTTAGCTTTCCCTCTTGATGTCACTTCCTGACCCCACGACCAGGAACTGATTTCAGAGGGGAGCCAGGCCGGCGTGAGCAGCAGGCTGGAGAAGTTGCTCATGCTGGTGATGATTTAAAGAGGTGGGGGAGGGGGGAGCATGGCGAGGGGGGGAGGTGCCGGCATTCCACGGTGCCCGGAGCAGTCCACTCTCTCCATCCCCCCCTCATTACACCACTGGTTGTCTCTGTTGTAGTTACTACTTTTGTGTGAGCTATGGTTAGTGTAGTGTTAGGCTGAATTTGTCTAGGTCAGAACCTGAAAAGCTACTACTTCTGTCACTGCCTTTGACTCTACCACCCTAAGTGAAAATTGCATTACTTGATCTGTCATCTTGTTCCTTTTTATATTGTACTTGAATTTAAAATGAATGCCAGTAATGCCTTTTAAGTCTTATATTTTTTTTAATCCTCTAGAGTAGTGGTAGGGAACTCCGGTCCTCGAGAGCCGTATTCCAGTCGGGTTTTCAGGATTTCCTCAATGAATATGCATGAGATCTATTTGCATGCACTGCTTTCAATGCATATTCATTGGGGAAATCCTGAAAACCTGACTGGAATATGGCTCTCAAGGACTGGAGTTCCCTACCCCTGCTCTACAGTCACAACCATGTCCTTATGAAAATCTTTGTTCCTAACACAACAGAAGAATATCTAAATAAAAGTAACAAACTAAAATATTGAATTCAATTCACTTATCCAAGATTTTCCTTTTTATAGACAAAATAGCGAGGCCGCTGCATTAGTTCATGTTTTAGATTCATTTTGCTAAAAAGATAACATGGTCAGAGAAGTACATTTTTCTTTTAAACTAGTTTAAAAAGGTTTAAAGTCATGGAAATAATAGCACTGGATGAGATAATGGAAACTATAATTCCTATGTCACAGTCAATGTAAAATGCATTCTGGTTTATGTATTGTACGCCCTCTGTTAATGCTATTTGCATTCATCTTGATGGCACCTTGACAGGGTTTCCTGTACCGCAAATAGCTTAAGAGCTCATTTTGGGTATGTCTTCCAAAGTGGTTTATGAACGACAAAAATCTTGTAGAAAGTGCATTTTCTTTTGTTAGCAGGAAATTACAGTACATTGCCAACCTGCTGTTTTTTCTCTGCATTTTCCTCCATTTCCATTTTATGGGGATATTTTGCAAGTGGTTACTGAAGCATACAAGACTACTTTGAAATATTTGCGTGGGTTTTAAAAGGACAAGAATACTTGGTTTAGCTTAGATTAATGTTGGGTTTGATAATCCACTTTAATATCTCAAAGTGGGGTAGAGTAGAATGTGAACAGCAATAAATGCAAATAAACAAACAATTAAAAACGCACAACAATAATAACGGTAACAAAGGCATATAAAGCTAGTTTGCAAAAACATCCAGGTCTTCAGTTTCTTATTGAGACTAGTGAGTTTGAAAGCAAAATAAGAGGAGGCAGAATGACCACTTAATCCCTAATCTAAGCATATAAGGAGGTGGAGCGTTTAAAAGATCTACCTTACAATGAATAACAGAGTGGCCTTAAAGGAGAGTAGTGCACCAATAAATCTTCAAAAATAGTTTCAGCCAACTTGATTCAGATTAGAGAATGGCACGGGGACAAATTTTTCCCCGTCCCCGTGGGAACTCATTTTCCCGTCCTGTCCCCGCCCCATTCTTGCAAGCTCCATCCTCATCTGCACAAGCCCCAAACACTTTAAAATCATAAGTGTCTGAGGCTTTTGCGGTTAAGGCAGAGCTTACAGGAATGGGGTAGGGACAGTGAGAAAACTTGTGAGGACGAGACAGGGAAATCAGGCTCCTGTGGGGATGGGAACAAATTTGTCCCCATGTCATTCTCTAATTCAAATATCAATGCTCAAATCTCTATCTTAGGGTCCTTTTACTAAAGTGTCATAAGTTAGTTGTTTGTTTGTTTTTCCATTTACCATAAAATAGGTGCAAAAACTAGCACACAATATATGCAAGGCCTTGCATTTATGAACTCATGGTCACTGGATTATATGCATTAGTAAAGTAAGAACACTTGTGTTATCTGCCACAGCATGTAACACAATGCAGGTCCACTCCAGCGTAAAACAATATAACAGACAGGAAAACTTCTGCCACTGAATAAGAAGAAAACATTTGTATACCCCTTGGGATTGAATCCTGGTACAACCAGATTTACCAGACTGTACCCAAAGAATTTGAGAAAGTCAAGGCAGTGTAGCCCTCAGGTACTTCCTTTCTCTTTGTCTCTCCCTCTCTTTTTTTTTTTTTTTACAGTTCACTTCTTTTGGCCTTACAAAACTGTGAGAATCAATCTCTGCCACGAACCCGTTTGGAACTTACTCCAGGGCAGGCCTCTGGATTGATCTGCTGGGTCTAATGGAAAAAAAATTTATCAGGTTAGGCATATTTTCTCCTTCCGTCGCGTCCCAATGTCAATCCAGAGACTTGTGGGTCGTAACCAAGCAGTCTTTAAGTTAGGAGAGTCCTGAACACCCTGGCTACCAAGACCGAAGCTCCAAAGGATGACTCCCCCTCACTAAACATCCACTCGGTAATACAGTATAACAAAAAGGTGTGCCGTAGGAACCAGGTTTCAGACCAACAGTCTCCTACTGACACTATCTGCAATTCTGCCCAGGACGTCGTCTGCGCCCTAGTAGAATGTGTCTTAACTGCTATGGACGGCAAGTACCCCGCAACCACATAGGCAAATGAAATTGCTTCTTGGAGCCACCTTGTATTTGTCAGCTTAGATGCCTGTTCCCCCTTCCTGTGTCCAGCCCATAGCATGTATAGCAAAAAAAAATCCCTTTTTGCTATATATTGAGTTTTTCATTCCCCAATTGGATACCGTCGGGTATTTATTTATTTTTGTTGCCTGTCATCTTTTGACTCAGCCCATAACATGAGCAAATGATCAGAGCACTGACTCATTTGTGACCTCCAAGAATCTGAGTAATACATGGCACACATCCAGACACCACAGAGCCCATACATTCTCTGGGTAATCCTGCTTGCAAAAAGACGGAAAGGAAATAAGTTGATTAAGGTGAAAGGATGAAACCACCTTGGGCAGAAAGAAAGCGCCATCCTGAGGGAGGTGCTGGCTTCCATGAATTGGAGAAAGAATTCCTGGCAGGAGAGCACTTGCAAATCCAATCCCTCCTAGCCGAGGTAATAGCAGAAAGAATATTGTTTTCAACGAAAAATCTTTCAAAGTACTAAGATCCAAGTTCACGAACGGCAATCTTTGCATCACTTGGAGCACAAGGTTAAGGCTCCACAGAGGAAGAAATGTTGAGGACTTCAAGAGCCTGGACAATAAAGGCAGGTAACTCATCCCTTCTGAACAAACAGACCACTAGGAGGTCATCTATATTATCTGGTGGAAGCTCCACATCCTCCAGGAATTCCCCCTGTAAGTGTTTCCAACCCCAAGACTGTTGAATGTCTGAATCATGGTCTGAAGCCACAGTTGCTTCATCTGTGTCCACTTGGCCCAATACCTGTAGCCGTAAAAAAAGGCCCAATGCATCGGGAGAACAAACTCCATGGAGAAAGGGATTGAGGAAATAGCTATACCCAACATCCCTGATGACCCACTGCCTACCTCATGTGATGCTTCCATCATCACAGCACTTCCTGCGGTAAAGGACCATGTTGCTACATCAGTGGGAAAGATGCGCTCCGGCACACTACAGATGACAGCCGCCGACACGCGCTCAGATTAAAGAGCAGCTCAGTCCGCTAAAGGCGGAGATACTAAACAGTAGATTGAGGAAATCTATAAGCCAAATACATTTAACCTTATGTTTATCCTTCCCCATCTTTATTTTTTAAATGAATGTATTTCAAAATGTTTATTTTCATTGTCAAGTCTAATTATAACGGCACTCCCTTTAAAATTAATTTTAGTATTGTAAGCTGCTGAGAAGGTTTTACCATACTAAGTGGGATAGAAAGTTTTAATAAACTTGGAAACTTGGAATTAATCTTTACCTCTTTATTATGTTTTATTCTAAGGATTGTTTCCTTCAAAAATTAACTAAAATGTGTCATAAATAGCAATTAGGACTGTGCTTTGGAAACTAGACAATTCATTGAAATTTTTAAAAGGAAAGATATTACCAAAATCTTGCTACAGTTCACCCTGTTTAAATTAACAATTCTTTCAGGACCCCTGTTATCAAGCCACGTTAGGTTTTTTTTTGTTTGTTTTAATCGCCGGCCGCTGCGGTTAAAGCTCCAACACTCATAGAATTCCTATGAGCATCAGAGCTTTTACTGCAGTGGACAGCGATTTTAAAAAAAACCCTAATGTGGCTTGATAAAAGGGGGCCTTTATTGGTTTGAGTAGCAAAAGACAAGGCATGTGAACATTGAATGAGTTAATAAATAAAAAAAAAAAGATCTTATGACCTTTCAAGAGATAAGAATGAAATTTGATTTAACAAGTTCTCAAAGATTTAAATAGCTTCAGCTGCAACATGGTATATTAGCTGAGGCAGAGATTTTTAAAACTTATTAAAAGGTGCTAGCATCCAATAATGCAGCTTTGGGAAACTATCAGTTTGAAGAATGCAATTACTCAGTATTACTGACTGGTAGAAAAACAGTGGTAAAAGGAATCGAGCACAAAACCTTTTACAAAAATAATATTTGTTTGCAACAAGATATTACAGATTTTAATGTTCCTCATGCACACATTGAATTTTATTGCTTATAGGGCAGTCCGGGCACTGGGAGAGCAGGATTAGTTTAGTACCGTATTTTCACGCAAATAACACGCACCCGTATAAAACGCGCACACGTGTATAGCGCGCAGAAATCACGATGATAAGCACAAAAACTTTGGTATAACGCGCTCACGATTATACCGCGCATGCTGCCCGACTCTCCGTTCACCCCCTGACTTCCGTGCACTGCCCCGCCTCTCCGTGCGCTGTCCCGACTCTCCGTTCACCCCCCCCTGACTTCCATGCACTGCCCTGACTTTCCGTGCGCTGTCCCGACTCTCCGTTCACCCCCCCTGACTTCCGTGCACTGCCCTGACTTTCCGTGCGCTGTCCCGGCTCTCCGTTCACCCCCCTGACTTCCGTGCACTGCCCCGCCTCTCCGTGCGCTGTCCCGACTCTCCGTTCACCCCCCCCCCGACGTCCGATTCATCCCCCCCCCCCCGGCAGGACCATTCGCACCCCCACCCCGAAGGACCGCCGACTCCCCGACAATATCGGGCCAGGAGGGAGCCCAAACCCTCCTGGCCACGGCGACCCCCTACCCCCACCCCGCACTACATTACGGGCAGGAGGGATCCCAGGCCCTCCTGCCCTCGACGCAAACCCCCCTCCCCCCCAACAACCGCCCCCCCCAAGAACCTCCGACCGCTCCCCCAGCCGACCCGCGACCCCCCCTGGCGACCCCCACGACCCCCCCACCCCCCTTCCCCGTACCTTTGGTAGTTGGGCCAGAAGGGAGCCCAAACCCTCCTGGCCACGGCGACCCCCTAACCCCACCCCGCACTACATTACGGGCAGGAGGGATCCCAGGCCCTCCTGCCCTCGACGCAAACCCCCCTCCCCCCCAACGACCGCCCCCCCCAAGAACCTCCGACCGCTCCCCCAGCCGACCCGCGACCCCCCTGGCGACCCCCACGACCCCCCCACCCCCCTTCCCCGTACCTTTGGAAGTTGGCCGGACAGACGGGAGCCAAACCCGCCTGTCCGGCAGGCAGCCAACGAAGGAATGAGGCCGGATTGGCCCATCCGTCCTAAAGCTCCGCCTACTGGTGGGGCCTAAGGCGCGTGGGCCAATCAGAATAGGCCCTGGAGCCTTAGGTCCCACCTGGGGGCGCGGCCTGAGGCACATGGGCCCAACCCGACCATGTGCCTCAGGCCGCGCCCCCAGGTGGGACCTAAGGCTCCAGGGCCTATTCTGATTGGCCCACGCGCCTTAGGCCCCACCAGTAGGCGGAGCTTTAGGACGGATGGGCCAATCCGGCCTCATTCCTTCGTTGGCTGCCTGCCGGACAGGCGGGTTTGGCTCCCGTCTGTCCGGCCCACTTCCAAAGGTACGGGGAAGGGGGGTGGGGGGGTCGTGGGGGTCGGCCAGGGGGGTCGCGGGTCGGCTGGGGGGGCGGTCGGAGGTTCTTGGGGGGGACGGTCGTTGGGGGGGAGGGGGGTTTGCGTCGAGGGCAGGAGGGCCTGGGATCCCTCCTGCCCGTAATGTAGTGCGGGGTGGGGTGAGGGGGTCGCCGTGGCCAGGAGGGTTTGGGCTCCCTTCTGGCCCGATATTGTCGGGAAGTCGGCGGTCCTTCGGGGTGGGGGTGCGAGTGGTCCTGCCGGGGGGGGGGGGGGGATGTATCGGACGTCGGGGAGTCGGCCGGGCAAGAGGGCTTGGGCTCCCTCTTGCTCCGATCGTGGATGCGGGTGCGGGTGGGAGCGCGTGCGAGTGGTCGTTCGGGGTGGGGGTGCGAGTGGTCCTGCTGGGGGGTGAATCGGGCGTCGGGCGGGGTGGGAACTATGTTTGAAAACTTTCGTATACCGCGCTCACGCATATAACGCGCGAGGGGTATGCGCGGTAGGTAAAAACGCGTATAACGCGCGCGTTATATGCGTGAAAATACGGTACTTAAATCAGCAGAGTGAGAACAAGAGAAACTATGCTTTAGATTCTGTTTCTCTTTCAAACCCCTTTTGACTTCAGCCAATTTTAATTTCATTTTAATATTATAGTTTACCTACATCAAAAACACAAGGTTGATTATAAAGAATAACAAAAATACAGATAGAATAAGCACAAAATTAATAGTCTTGCACTGTTACTGTTATGGAACTGATGCCTCAGGCAGGTATTTAGAGAGCAAAAGATATCTGGGGAGGTATTGGGAAGAGTCAGGGAGATGGGGGGAAAGTCAGACATAGGGGGAGGGGTTTAAGTAGCAATGGGTAGGGTTATACAAGAGAAAGCATGACATGTGAGTGGGCTTGGATTGGGTGAAGGGGGCCTTGGAACAAGAATTGGGGTACAGAAGTGCTTTTACTGGAAGAGATTTGATTGGGAGGGCCAAAGTAGGAGGGAAGTTGCACTTGGGTGAAGGCAAGCAGGAGGACAGGGGGTGCACCGCCATGGTGCTTGGTATTCACACTACCAGACTGCCAGTATCATAGATGCACTTCCATAGCATCCCATACATCAATTCAGAGACTTGTGGGTTGTGTCCACCTACCAGCAGATGGAGATATAGAGAAAGCCAGAGCTCTGTCATAATCTCCTGTGCAGATGCCTCACTTCATGGTATCTAATTTCAGACCTATAGCTAATATTCCTTTGGCCACTAAGCTATTGGAGGGGCTGGTCAATTTTGAACTGGTTACACATTTGAACAAGTTTAATATTTTACATGACAATCAATCTGGTTTTCAGTCAG
Organism: Geotrypetes seraphini; assembly: GCF_902459505.1. Classification (NCBI taxonomy): domain Eukaryota; kingdom Metazoa; phylum Chordata; class Amphibia; order Gymnophiona; family Dermophiidae; genus Geotrypetes; species Geotrypetes seraphini. Next base: position 17,333,068 of record NC_047095.1, read on the forward strand.
GTTTTAGTACCAAAACTGTCATGGCTTCATTGTTAGATTACCTACATTTATTATATAGGCAGGGTACAAGTGCTCTTATCCTCCAGCTTGATTTGAGCAGCGCACTTGATTTGGTTGATCACATTATACTTTTGGACTGTCTAGAATCCATTGGAATTTCAGGAAATGTCTTGAACTGGTTTTGTGGTTTACTGGGTAAAAGATCATATCAGGTGTGCAAGGACATTTTATCAATTAATTGGGCAAATGCCTGTGGGGTTCCCCCCTTTCCCCTACTTTGTTTAATATTTATCTTGTTTCTCTGGGAAATTTGTTAAATTCTATATTTATGCAGATAATATTACTATCGTCATCCCACTTATTTGTCTATCTTCTGAATTTACAAACTTTCTTGCAACTATTATAAACCAGATTGAGCTTTGGATGATGGTGTTCAAATTGAAATTGAATAAGGAAAAAACTAAATTCTTTATGGCAACACCTAATGATAAGCTCAGATAAACAATGATATGTGTGAATGGGTTGGATTACAATATTGAATAATCCATTAAAATATTAGGGGTAACGTTGGATAAACACCTTACATTGGAGTAACACACCAATTTACTTATTAAGAAATATTTTTCAGTGCTCTGGAAGCTTTGTACCATCAAGAAATATTTTGATGAAGTCACCTTTCGGTTGTTGGTACAATCTTCCATTTTAAGTATACTGGACTACTGTAACATTATACATATAGGGTCTTATTTGAAAATTCTTAAGAACACTGCTGTTCGCCTCATTTATGGCTTAAAAAAAATGGGAGCATATCACTCCCTTCTATCACAAACTGCATTGGCTACCGCTGGAGTCTAGAGTATTGTTCAAATTTTCTTGCATTTGTTACAAAATAGCATTTGGTCTGGCACCAGGTTATCTCCTTTCTCATTTTTCCTGGAGTCATTTTAACAAAAATACATGGAGAGTGCAGTTATTTACTTATCCTTCTATAAAATCTTGCTGCTATAAGAGGTTCCTTGAGAAAACTTTCTCTTTTCAGGCTGCCAAAATGGATACATGGCTCGGAAAAATGATGCCAGAAGCTTCTTCTTAGATTTTAGGAAATTACTAAAGACTCAATTATTTAATAGGCTGACATCGTAAAGGTTTAACTTTTTCTCTTATTTCAACCATATTTCCATTTGACTTTCATGTTTCTTACTTGCATGGTTTGCCTTTTTATTCTTGATCAATTTTATTATAATGTTTTTTATACTTTTATTCCAATCTGTTTTATTGAAATGTATGTATGTATTGCTTTTTTATTGAATTTTATTGTGATTCATTGAAAATGTATGTATGTATTGTTTTTCTCATGCTGTGAGCCACTTAGAACCTCCCTGGTATGGCAGCATATAAATAAATTAGATAATAATCTACTATAATAAAATGCTAAGCGCGCATGCGCACTCTTACCGGCGTGTTCCCTGATCTGTAGGTCTGTGGTCGACAGAGTGCACATGCGCGAGTCTTCAGTACTGTCTTCTGCACCTGTGCTGTGCCAATTGCGGGATTTAAAAAATTTTCTAATGCGGTAAGGGAAGGGGGGGGGGGGCCGACAAAGAAGAGGACTCCAGCCGCGAACCGCCACGGCACTTTAAACTTTAAAAAAAAATTTGGCACGAGCAGGCAAGACTGCGGGAAGTGAAAGGAGGGGGGCCGACAAAGAAGAGGACTCCAGCCGCGAGCCGCAAAGAAGAAGCTGGGCCTGCCTGCCTACGGGGAATGCTATAAAGGAAGGGGGGCATGGAGCAGGCTAGACCGCGGGAAGGGAAAGGGAGGAGCTGAACAGAGCAGCTAGATCGCAGCAGGCCAGAATGTGGGGGAGGGGCCGAATGGAGCAGGCCAGATCGCGGTTAGAGAAGGGAAAGGGGGTGGGTGGGGGAAATGCTGCTACTGCTGCACAGGGACCTGGAGGGGAAGGCAAATACCGCTGCTGCTGCACAGGGAAGTGGGGGGGGGAGGAAAATGCTGTTGCTGTTGCTGCTCCACAGGGAAGTTGGGTGGAAATGCTGCTGCACAGGGAAATGGAGGGAAAGAATAACAGACAGACAGCAGGAGGGAGGGAGACAAACAGAAAGGAAAAAAGATACAGGGGCAGGGAGAGGGACAGAAAGACAGACAAAGGGGGCCAAGGAGAGAGAGAGAGACAACGAGAGAGAGAGAGAGAGAGAGAGACAGAAAGAAAGACATACATATATTCTAGCACCTGTTAATGTAACGGGCTAAAAGACTAGTAATAATAATAACAGGTGAATGGTCACAACCTATGCTACTCTGGATAGTCAGTGGACTCCTGGCCTCTCAGGAAGGTTTAGTCGAGCTCAGTGGTTAGCTACAGGCCTCTTTGGCTGGGTGTAAATCTGGTGGCGCCAGGTCCCTCCCCTTCCTCCCTAGGTCACTTTTGAAGATTTCCATATGCTTCTGCCACTCAAAGTTTGTTTGTTTTTTTTAAAGAATATATAAATAAAGGAGCACAAACTTTATCAGCACTAGGACTCAAGGGAGCCCAGTATCATATGAAAACATGACTCGTGTCAAGTAAATGTGCATTTAGACTCAATAAAGGCTCTTCAATTGCACTTCATTCTTCACCTTTGAACCTTTTGTTGACATTGGTTCTCATCCAATTTGCTGTTGATAGTTGCAAATTCAGTTTGCAGAGTTTTTTTTGCTCTTCTGGATCTTCCTGATTTTGCATCTGTGTATGGGCATTTGTATTAGCTATAAAGCTTATATAAATGGTTATACCTAGATGTACACATATTTTCTGCCAGTTACATTAATATTCTGTAAAGAAGAGTAGGCTTAAAATAGGTGCCATAGTCAGCATTTGTAGTAGGTCCAATGTTATAATTATCCTCTACCAGGAGAATTTTTTAACTGTATACCTATAAATAGGCCCCTAGAGTACATGTGTTTTTTATATATAGGAATGCAGGCACCTATTTTCCCTTACAGAATATTAATATAAAAGCAAAAACATACACCTAATTTAACAGCATAAATACTAACATAACAGCAAAATTACCAAATCATTAATCAGAAGTCTCCAATAAACAAGAATGTGTCCAAAATAGCTGAACGTACGAGAAAGCCCATGAAGTGTTCAGCTATTCTGGGCATTATCTAGAAAATGCAATTAGAATATTCATAGGATTAGCTATTATAATAAGGGATATATGGAAAGAGGGAATATACACTTAGGCCCATATTCTATAAATGGCAGCCTCCCATCGCCTAACTTAAGTGTAAAATGCTGTGTAAAAAAAATAATAGTATTTAAGGGAAAAATGTAGGCACCTACCAGTGCCCAAAAAAATGGTGCCTGCATCATGGCTACAGAGTGTTATATGATACCCAATGCCACTGTAGGTGTGGCTAGTGCCAGAAGTGGCATTAGGCATTGTAAAGCACCTCCGTAGCTGCAATTCACAAAAAAGGTAGGTACCGGAACTATAGACCTTGAAAATCCTGGCCTACATTTCTAGTGCCTACTTTTCACGCAGACGCAATTCTACAAAATGTGCTGATGCATGATTGATATGCAATCAGCAGCCATTTTTTAGGCAGCTGCCAATATAGCACCATTTGTAGAATCCAGACCTTAGTGGATCAAACATTAAAGAATACAGCCATTTCTGAAAGAAGCCATACATATATCAGGAATGACTCTGATGAGCTTTTTATTTCACCTTGCTCATCCTAGACATACCCAAGATGATGATAAATGTGAGGCAGACAGCGGAAGATACAGTACTGGGCTGTGTGAGGCAGGTATCAAAAAGAACAAGATGTGATATCAGGCTGGGTGGGATGGGGGAAGTCTAAAGATGGTGAAAAGAAATGCTGGACCAGATGGGACAGGGGGAGCACAGGGAAGAAAGATAACTCATTAGATGGGAGGAAGAGATTGAGAAAGACACTGAAACCATAGAGTGATAGGAGATTGGAGAGGGCAAGATATGATGCCAAACCAGGTGGCAATAACATACAAAAGAGAAAGATCCTGTGAGGTGGGATAAAGAGAGGGGGAGAAATGCTGAATTTATGGAGGGAAGGAGAGAGGTAGAGAGATGCTGGAACCAGAGAGGGAAGGAGGGAGGGAGAGAGATGCTAAGCCCATGGAGGGATGACCCTAGAAGTGGTAAGTGGAAGGAAAAGGGTGAGAGAGACTGAATGGGGAAACAGGGTTAGAGATGCTAGAAACAGGGAAAGAGAAGAGAGAGATACTGGACCCTAAGAAGAAGGGCAAGGGAGAGAGATGGATAAATTCTGGTTGGGGAGAAGGGAGTGGGAGAATCTGGGCATGACACTGAAAAATAATGCTAGATGTGGAGGAGCTAAGGACAGAAAGGAGTGATGTTGAACACAAGAGGGAACTGAGAAGGCAAATGCTGATCATGGATGGGAGAGAGAAAGATAGGAATACAGGGGAGATGCTTGGCAGAATGAACAGGGACACCCCTCAACCTCAAATTATGTCCTCTGGTTTTACCATTTTCCTTTCTTCTTCAACAAACATAGCAAAGCACAAAAGTCCTTTTCAGGTAGGGCAGCTTTCCATGCTAACTGCCCTTTCAAACTCTCAAAATAGCTTCTGGCTGCTGGGGACAAAACCATCCTGCTAAATACAGTCCTTTTTACCCAACAAACACAAAGAAGTGTCAGCTTCTTCAATCCAGCAAAAAAGTAGTCAAAAAGCAAGCTTCAACTCATGTCTATTTGTTCACCAACTGGTGGCAGAACAATCTCCATTGCTTCCTGTGGTCCCAGGCAGGTAAGGATTCCTCCCAATCTAACATTTCTATTTCATTTATTTGCTTTGCCTCTGGAACACCTAACCAAGGGTCTGACTCCACTCCTGGTTCAGCTCTGTCTCTCCTTGGCTTGCACTGCTCAAACTGCCTTTCTCTGTGAGAGCCACGCCCAAGCTTACATGGGGGATGGGCAGGCTTCAGCTTTCTCTGGGATTTCTCCTGCTCTGAAATTAACCTAAGAAGGTGTGTGTCTAAAGGAGATAGTGCCTGTTTCTTAGACTGTGTCCTAATTGTGCAAGGCTTAGGTTTAAAGGTGTTTTTGTCCCCATAATGTCCAAAATCCTCCCAGTGCTCCTGCTCTTAGGAAACCTCCCCAGAATCTAAGTCCTGGTCCATGTCAGTAGTAGAGCTGCTGCACTGATAAGCTCTCTTCAGCTTCAGGGCTATGTTTCTAGGCTTTCTAGCTGTGGTGCTGAGCTTGTGTTAAGAGACAGGGATGGATCTAAGTATGTGAGGAAGCAGAGGACAACATAGAAACATGATGGCAGATAAAGGTCAAAGGGCTTGTCTAGTCTGCCCATGCACAGCATCGACTATCTCCTCCTCTCCATAAGAGACCCCTCTTACCTGTCCCGTACTTTCTTGAATTCAGACACAGTCGTTGTCTCTACCACCTCTACTGGGAGACTATTCCACACATCTGCCCCCCTTTTTGTAAAAAAGTATTTCCTTAAATTACTCCCGAGCCTATCAGGTCTAAACTTCATCCTAGGCCCTCTCATTCCAGAGCTTCCTCTCAAATGAAAGAGACTCAACTCATGTGCATTTATTCCATATAGTTATAGTTATTTACATTTTTCTATATCTACCCTCTCCTGCCTTTCCTCCAAAGTATACATATTGACATCTTTAAGTCTGTCCCCATGTGTATTTTGAAGAAAACCACTGACCACTTTAGTAGCCTTCCTTTGAACTGACTCCATCCCATATATATCTTTTGAATGTGCAGTCTCCAAAACTGTATTCCATATTCTAAATGAGATCTCACCAGAGTCTTATACAGGGGCATCAGTACCTCATTTTTCCTATTGGCTTTTCCTCTCCCTGGGCATCCAAGTATCCTTCCAGCTTTTGCTGTCACCTTTTAAACATTTTTGATCACCTTAAGATTATCACATACTATCACACTCAAGTCCCACTCCTCTTTCATGCATAAAAGTTCTTTACCCCATAAACTGTACCGTTCACTATGGGTTTTGCAGCCTAAATGCATGACCTTGCATATCTTAGCATTAAATCTTAGCTGCCAAATTTAAGACCATTGTTCAAGCTTTGCAGGGACTTCCTCATGGTATTCATAGAATCAGGGGTGTTTACTCTAATACAGATTTTGGTATCATCCACAAAGAGGCAAATCTTACCTGACAGCCCTTCAGCAACATCACTTATAGAAATGCTAAAAAGAACAGGCCCAAGAACCGAACCTTGAGGCACACCACTGGCAACATCCCTTTCCTCAGAGCAATCTCCATTGACCAGTACCCTCTGTCGCCTTCTATTCAACAAGTTCTTGACCCAATCCATCACTTTGGGGCCCATCCTGAGGGCAATCAGTTTATTTATTAGATGCCTGTGTGAAACATTATCAAATACACTATATCTAGGGCTTTCCCTCTATCCAATTCTCTGGTCACCCAGTCAAAGAATTTGATCAAATTTGTCTGACAAGACCTGCTCCTAGTGAATCCATATTGGCTTGGTTCTTGTAATCCACTGGATTCTAGAAACTTCACTATTCTCTGTTTTAAAAAGCATTTCAATTTATTTACTTACCACAGATGTCAGACTTACTGGCCTGTAATTCCCTACTTTTTCCCTACTTCCACCTTTGTGGAAAGGGACCACATCAACTCTTCTCTAGTCCTCTGATACCACTCCTGATTCTAGAAAAGCATTGAAAAGGTAATCTACAAAGCCACCAGAACTTCCCTAAGATTCTTCAGTACCTTCGGATGTACACCATCTGGCCCCATCGCTGTGTCCACTTTTAATTTAGCTAGCTCCTCTTGAATACAATCCTCTGAATATCAATCAGGGTCTACCACACCTCCAGCCCACTCCTGGCGCTTCAGCTATGAACACAGAACATAAATATTTGTTAAGCAATTCAGCCTTATCTTTATTAATTTCTACATATTTCTCCCCTTTGAGTCTCCAAAAACTACTTTTGCACTTCTTCCTATCACTAATATATCTAAAAAAATATATCTAAAAAAATTTATTGTCCCCCCATTTTATCATGTCGGCTATTTGTTTTTCCATTTTCATCTTTGCTTTCCTGACTACTCAACCAGCCTCTCTTATCTTTACCAGATATTTTTGCCTGTCTTCCTCTTTCTGTGATCTTTTGTAGTTTATGAAAGCTAACCTTTTTCCTTACCTTCTTAGAGCTACTTAGTTGCTTTGGAGGACCAAAGCAGCCTTCTTTTCCTCTTACTTTTACTTACTTTCTTCACAAAATTGTTTGTTACCTTACAATAGCTCATTTCAGTTTTGCCCACTGCTTTCCTACTTCTTCTAGATGTTCCCATCCAAACAATTCCTTGATGTAATTCCTTATTTGTCTTGTACCTTTATTTTTGAATGAATCCTCTCTACACTTCTTAATATTAATCAACTAATGTTTTAGCCCGTTACATTCATTACAGTAACGGGTGCTAGAATAGCCCCACCTATACCCTGACCCTGACTCTGACCCCACCCATGCCCCGCCTCTATCATGCCTGGACCCTGCCTCCCACTGATCCCAGTCCCACCACCTCACCTTTCACCATTTCCTTTGTACCCTTTTGGCCCTCCTGACAGGGTCTTTACTTACCCGAGGTGGCAGCAGCAATCCTGACGTACCAACCTTTCCTCCCTCAGTGCCCCAAAGCAGCAGTGGTCCTACCATTTCCATCTCTCCCTTTCCCCCTTTCACACCCTCTACCATCTCTCTCTGACCCTATTTCTCCTCTTTTGCCATCTTTCCCTTTCCTGTCCCCCTCTGTCCTTCCCCAAGACCATCTCTCTCTCCTGCCCTTTCCACACTCTCTGAAGTCTATCTCTCCCTATCCCCTACTATCTCTCCTGGTCCCCCTAGTAGCCCCTCTGTCCTTCTCATCCATCTGTCTCTGTCTCTCTCTCCTCACCTCCTGCCTCTGTGGAGCTCTCGCAGCTCCTCCTCGTCCTCCTCTAGCCAGGCTTCAGCCATCTTCTGTCGCGGCCTGCAGCCACCGACAGCCGCCGTGGCCGACATCCGCCTCGGGGGATTCTCGTGCATGCGCACTCCTACCTTTGGTGCCCTACAGCGCACGAAAAATGGGAGCACGCAGGTGGGAGTGCGCATGCGCGCTTAGGGCTTTATTATATTAGATTGTTTGGCCATGCATTCTAGTGAAGAAACAGTTTTGTATGGAATTAAAAAAAAAAATACTGAAGATACAAAGATGTTTGTTTGTTAGGTCTTCTGACCAGTAAGCATTCACTCATGTGAAATTTGATTATTTTGCAGTTCAAAGCATTCATCTGTTAATGATTTGTTGGTCTGCAGATAGCCTGATCTAAGGTTTGCAGTTGAACTGCATCACAGCTCCTCCTTGTCCTCCTCAGCCATCTTCCACGGCGGCCGATATCCGCCTTGGGGGATTCTCACGCATGCGCACTCCTACACGCATGCGGTGCCCTACAGCGCATGGAAAACGGGAGCACGCAGGTAGGAGTGCGCTTGCGCACTTAGGGCTTTATTATATTAGATACCATATGGTGATCACTGAATATCAGATGATCACTCACTGTAACATCAGAAACACTTTCTCCATTTGTAAGTACTAAGTCCAGTATGACCCCATCCCGCATGGGTTCCATTACCAACTGCTGGAACAGTTATCTTTATAGAGAATCCAGGATCTCCTTACTTCTAGGAGACCCCCGCAGTAGGGATACCCCAATCAACATCTGGCATGTTAAAATGACCTATTAGTAGTACTTCCCCTTTTCCAGCTATATTTTAAATGTCTGCTATTAAATCTCTGTCTACTTCTGTCTGTGAAGAAGGCCTCTTTCCAGAGTGACCCAGTGTCTTTTCTTTATCCTGTAGATCCTGCAATGGCGTGGTTTTAATATGATCTGTAACATATAATGCCGCTCCCCCTCCTTTTCTTCCTATCCTGTCTTTTGTGAACAGATTATAGCTCAGTATAACTATACTAGTCTTTAAGCCCGTTACATTAACGGGTGCTAGAATATATGTCTGTCTGTCTTTCTTTCTTTCTTTCTGTCTCTCTCTCTCTCCATGACTCCCTTTTTCTGTCTGTCTTTCTGTCCCTCTCCCTGCCCCTGTGTCTTTCTTCCTTTCTGTCTGTCTCCCTCCCTCCTGCTGTCTGTCTGTCATTCTTTCCCTCCATTTCCCTGTGCAGTAGTATTTCCACCCCACTTCCCTGCAACAGCAATTCCCTCCCCCCCCCCCCGACTTCCCTGTGCAGCAGCAGCGGTATTTGTCTTCCCCTCCAGGTTCCTGTGCAGCAGTTGCAGCATTTCCCCCACCCCTTCCCTTCTCTTACCATGATCTTGCCTGCTCCGTTCGGCCCCTCCCCCGCGTTCCGGCCTGCTGCGATCTGGCTGCTCCGTTCGGCTCCTCGCGGCTGGAGTCCTCTTCTTTGTCCCCCCCTTCCCTTCCCTTCCCGCGGTCTTGAGCTTCGGTCTGGTCTGGCCTGCTCGCCTTGCCGTTTTTTTTTTTTTAGTTGAAAGACGCGGCGGTGGCTCTTCTCATGATCCCCACCTGCGTTGGAAGTCCGACGCAGGCGGGGATTATGAGAGGAGCCACCGCTGCATCTTTCAACTAAAAATACAATACGGCAGAGAGCAGGCCAGACCGAAAAACAGAACCGTAAGCCGCGCATGCGCACTTCCTATGGGTCGCTACAGCTCACGGAAAAACGGCGCACGCATAGGAAGTGTGCATGCGCGGCTTACCGTTTTATTATATTAGATATGAGTCATGGTTCCCGGTGATGGTAGATGAGGGTTGAGAGGGGGAATTCAGAGGGTATAAATTCGGAACCTGAAAGTAGATGGAAGACAGAAGGGGAATAGGAGAGAGATGGGGGAGGGGACAGTAGGAATGCTGGAAAGGAGATGAGATAGAAATAGAAAAAGCAAACAAACCAAAACTGCAGACTTGTACACAGTGCAGGCAAATTTTATTTTGACAAATAAATCTTAACTAAAAACCTTTTACCAGACGGGGGACCCAACACGGTCCGTGTTTCGGACAACCTTCATCAGGGGTCCATGGTAATAAAGGTAAAAAGAAAAATATCACAAAAAGAAGCCTGGAAAAATAGCGTTTGGTAGCACACCAGTGAATCTCCGAAATGCACTACAAGTTCGTCACAGTGACGTGGTGTGCTACCAAACGCTATTTTTCCAAGCTTCTTTTTGTGATATTTTTCTTTTTACCTTTATTACCATGGACCCCTGATGAAGTTTGTCTGAAACACGGACCGTGTTGGGTCCCCCGTCTGGTAAAAGGTTTTTAGTTAAGATTTATTTGTCAAAATAAAATTTGCCTGCACCGTGTACAAGTCTGCAGTTTTGGTTTGTTTGCTCTGGTCTGTTTTTTCACTGCAGACGAAGTTGGACCTCTGGTTCTTTTGTTGTTTTGTTGCATAGAAATAGAAAAAGCCAGTAGGTAGATGAAAGGCAAGAAGAAGACTAATACTGAAGGAGGAGAGAAACTGATGAGGGTAAAATCAAATGGGTGAGGAAAAAAAAAGATCTGTGCTAGACAAATGTAGTGAAGGAAAGGAAGGAGATAAGAGAAGAAATAGAAAGGTAAAGCTAGAAAATTAGAAGACTAACACTTGGAAACAATCAAAATAGGAAAATTAAATGCCTAGACAACAAAAGCATAAAACAAAAATATTTTTAAGACTTTTTTTTTAAGGATTGGGATATATACACTCAAAGAAATGTGCATCCTATCCAATTTTTTGTATTTTGAGGAGTGCAGGAGAAATTATGGTTTTGTTTCTGTTTTACCAGTATTGCACTGATTATAGTATCTGTATCAGGCAAGAGTCTGTCCATATTTTGCATGTTTGACTGAGGTAAAGGATTCTGACAACATGTAGTATCTGTGTAGGAAATCTGAAGCAGTACAATTTGATCAAATTTCCCAGTAGTAGGTATATTGGTATTCTAGAGCCCAAAGTGATACTTTTTAGCACAGTTTTTTCACAGGTGATATAGAACAGAACCTTCAGGGTTTATACTGAGATTCTGTCCTATCCTACAGAGATTAAACATCACATTCCCACACAGAATTTATTGAATGATGCTATTAATTATAATGGCAGTTTTAACTGCTAGCTAAAAGAACTTGAAGGATAGGGCTTCTTTATGCATAGAAGGCCTTAGTACAGTATATTTTATTGTTAATTTAAAAGTGCATGGAGGGGAAGGGGTATATGATGTGGTTATGGGCATTATTGCAGAAGTGTCATTTTGGCTTACCCCCATGTTGCTACCCTAAATATGTCAAAAGATCAATATGGGTAGAAGAGCCTTCCAGCTCATGTGTTTGTAGCTCGTCAAGGCCCAGCAGGGCATTCAAAAGTTATGAGCTCTGGGCTGAAATACTTTCCAGATTGTATTGGTGATTTGGTTGCTGTTGCGAGCTGATGAACCTGGAGGAGAGGCAGTGGCAACAGCAGAAAGGAGGGAAGTAAGGAATCATGAAGGGAAATCCTGAATAGGGTGAGTGGGAGGGAGTAAAGAGAGTAAATGTTTGACTAGGGAAAGGGCAGAGAGAGTGTGTGATGCTGGATAGGTAGGAGGGTGGGGTTAGAAGAGAGAAGAGGCAATGTGAGGGAAGGGAGGGAAAAGGAGAAAAACAGGAGATACTGCACTATGGGAAGGAGGGAAAATAGGAGTAGGATGCTGATTTATAGGTTGTATGGGGTACCAGAAATTCTAGCACTAGCCCTAGTGATATCAAACTGCATGTGTGTGTGTTGGGGGGGGGGGTGTTTGAGAGAGAGCAAGATGTGATACTGGACTGGGTGGGGGTAAGGAAGGACAGGGGAAGAAATGGGAGCTAGCAAAGGGGAGAGAGAATAGCCTGGAACAACAGGTAGCATTTCTTACAACAGCTTTTGGTGCCCACTAAAAGTTGGTATTCCCTGCCACTCTTACTGTGCTTACCAGGTTGTGCTGGACCTGGTAAAAGGCCCTCTTATTTAGATTTTTACACAAATTTGTTATCAAAAGTAACTTGCTTAAAAATTGTAGTGTGGTTCCTCTTAGCCATATAAAAATACAGTAAAAGCTAATAAACAAGTTTTAAGTGACTTTTTTAATTTGAAGAAACTTAATATAGTCTTGATTAGGTTTAAAAAAAACCAAAAAAACTGTACCATTTGACCTGATCTGATGAAAGGTGAATACTTCTCCAAAGCTAGTAAACCACGTATTCATTTAATCCAATAGAAAATTATCATTTAAAACATGTTTGTTGATGTTACTATATTCAAAAAAACTGGAAAAAGAACGATACAGTTCAACAATATATAAGAACTAGTCTTTAAGCCTGTTACATTAACGGGTGCTAGAATACTGTTCACCCTCTATGTTGCCCCTTCCATTCACTGCCCTCTCTTCTCTTTCTATCTCTCTCTTTCTCTCCCATATGGCCTCTCTCCATCTCCTCCTTCCTTTTGCCTTGGTCTGGCATACCTTCCTCCTTCCCTCCAAGGCATTCTCTCCCCCTCTGCTCCCTTTCCTCATTTAACTACTTCATTGGTCAGCAGCAGCATTCACAATTCATTGCTGTTGCTGGCTTCAGGTCTTTCTCTCTGGCCGGTCCTGTCTTCATGAAAACAGGAAGTAGGCAGGACCGGCCAGAGAGGAAGGCCTGAAGCCAGCAACAGCAGCGAATTGTAAACGCTGCTGCTGCCTGAAGTACATTACATTACATTACATTAGTGATTTTTATTCCGCTTGTACCTTGCGGTTCAAAGCGGATTACATAAGAAGAGAACTGGACATTTCCAGGATGGTACATGACAATAGAGAATACAGTTTGAGGATTGAGACTTAATGACAGAATGATAGTAAAGACTTAATAACATCGGAAGATGTTTTGGACGGCAGTGTTTTGGTTTCTTGGGGGAAGGGGTGAGGGAGGTTAGGTACCCGAGGCAGACGCTTCTCTCCCCTCCCAGCCCAACCCCCGCTGACTCTGCGACCCTCCCAGCAAGATGACTTTAATATCAAACCTCCCTCCAGCGTTGGCAGTAGCTGCACGTTAAACAGGCTGCTTCTGCTTTATTCTGCCGTTGAGGCTCTCTGTTGCATCATTGATGACGTAATCAGTGAAGCGGCAAAGGGAATCAACTGCAGGAGAAAGGCCGAAGCAGCCTGTTTAACGTGCAGCGAGTGCCAACGCTGGAGGGATGTTTGTACCGGTGCAGAAGCGATATGTCTCTCCCCTTCCAGTACCTGTGCAGCACTTTGCTGCGGCGCATCCTCCCATGGGGGGGGTGGGGTTTGCACAGTGTGAGCGGGTGAGAGCGGCGATCTCCAGTTGGGGGGGAGGGGGGTGAGAGCGGCGAACTCCAGTTGGGGGGGGAGGGGGGTGAGAGCGGCGAACTCCAGTTGGGGGGGGAGGGGGGTGAGAGCGGCGAACTCCAGTTGGGGGGGGGGTTGCACAGTGGGAGCGGGTGTGAGCGGCGATCTCCAGTTGGGGGGGGAAGGGGGGGAGAGCGGTGATCTCCAGTTGGGGGGGGGTTTGCACAGTGGGAGCGGGTGTGAGCGGCGATCTCCAGTTGGGGGGGAAGGGGGGGAGAGCGGCGAACTCCAGTTGGGGGGGGGTTGCACAGTGGGAGCGGGTGTGAGCGGCGATCTCCAGTTGGGGGGGAAGGGGGGGAGAGCGGCGATCTCCAGTTGGGGGGGGGGGGTTTGCACAGTGGGAGCGGGTGAGAGCGGCGATCTCCAGTTGGGGGGGGAGGGGGTTGAGAGCGGCGATCTCCAGTTGGGGGGGGGGTTTGCACAGTGGGAGCCGGGTGAGAGCGGCGATCTCCAGTTGGGTTTTTTTTATTTTTTTTGTTTTAAGTTGAAAGCTGGCGCTGCAGCTCCTCTCTCGATCCTGGTGCAGTTCGAGAGAGGAGCCGGTACCATTGACAGTGAGAGGCGGGGGTGAGGAAGGCCGCTGCAGCTGTGTAATTTTTTATTTTTATTTGAAAGCCGCTGCGAGCAAGTGGTGACGTAAAACCCGCGCATGCGCAATCGTGTTTTCGCGACGGATCAGGGAACACGTTTTTTTTAGTGCGCATGCACGGCCTACCATTTTATTATATTAGATAGGTGCTGGGAAACATGCCATGAAAGAATAACATGAAACAATCAACATTCAGCCAAAGCAAATGGCCTAGAGATGAAGGTATTTGCACCAGGCACCTTACATCAAACCTATCTGAGAAAAAAAAAAGATGGCTTGATGGATAGTTTATTTAACTTCAGGAGAAAGGAAGGGAAATCATGATTTTCCTCTCTTTCCAGGTTGCTAGTGAACATTTTGGAGGAGCTGATAAAAATAAGAATGATGCCAGTCAGTTTTAGTCAAAATGAAATGGATCAAAACGACAATGATAAAGACCATGACACCTATTTCATTAAATATGGAATTTGTAGCTTACTGTTGTCATTATTTCTTAAAGAAATCTGGATTTTTTTTTTTTTGTACTGCAGGCTGTCATAAATCAGCATGCTCAGTCATTTGCCGTGTCACTCTGGAAGGAAAGGTGTCATAAGAACATGGAGGAAATATATTTTTCTAAAAAAAGGAATGTAGCAAGAACGAGAGCGTGTACATGTCAAGCAATTGTTGCCACATTTGGAACCCTTTCTGCCCACTAGAAAAGAAAGAATACCTCATTACACAGTTTTCTCCATAGTTTCTTTCCAAATTAAGATTGTTTCATGAGATTAGAAAGGTCAGACTAATTTATTGCATGCTGGTAGCAAATATCGATTTGAAAGAAGACTGCAAGTGACTTTTCTTTTTCCTTTCCCCCTAATAGGCGCAGTCATTAAAAATCTAATCACTGCAATGTTAACATGGCTGTACAGATGTATAGGCTCTATGATAGCTACCAAAGTTCCTTTCCTTTGTCCTTCAATATTAAATAAAAATACACATATGCATTCCAGTTTTTTACATGCATGAATGTTATTTTTTTCTACATTACATATATTACTGACAGCTATTTGCAAACTGTGTTTACTTTATTGTTCTACGCTTGTGTGAGCCAATGTGTTTCTTCTTCAGTGTATTATTTATGGAAATTAATATTTTTGATCCAAAAATTCTCCCATATAATTCAGTTTGGAAGAGTGGTATCAAACGTAAATATTCATTAAACATCACTGGTATCATAGTTGTCAGCAAGAAGAAATTAAAGTAGATCATTAAAGCATAGCCCTTGTTTCTTTGATACCAAAAAAATTTCAGAAACTATTTCTATGTCTTTGACTAGTTTATTCATGAGAGGGCAGAAAGTGTATCATGGTTTCGTAAAGCTTAACACAGTTGTATTAAATTGCCTTTTTTAAGCTTTACTGCACTCAAAATGAATTGATACATTACAATATCTTAGTCACAGTAACTATGATAGCTAGGAAAATGATATTCAAATGAGGGCAGAAAGGTAGATTAAAGAAAAAGATGACACTTGGTTGCATGTGGTCAAGGGCAGGGCCTTCAGGGGATTCACCCCACCCCCTAAAAGCCCTGAGGGCACTGCTCTGAATTTGGTTGGTAGAGCAAGCAACAGGCAGATGCCGATCAGCCAATCAAATTCAGATCAGTACTGTTAGGGCCTTCAGGGGGTTCAGAGACTTCATAGCACAAGAGATACAGTGTTTAGTAAAAAAGCCTCTGACTTAGTCCAAGACATTTATCCACATGCTGTTGGAGCTGTTGAAAAGAAGCTCTGGAATGAGAGGGCATAGGATGAAGTTAAGAGGCTCAGGAGTAATCTAAGGAAATACTATTTTACAGCTTCCCGGTAGAGGTGGTGGAGACAGAGACTGTGTCTGAATTCAAGAAAGCCTGGGATAGGCACTTGGGATCTCTTTAAGAGAGGAAGAGATAATGGTTACTGCGGATGGACAGACTGGATGGGCCATTTGGCCTTTATCTGTCATCATGTTACTATGTTTCTATAAGACACACCACCAAAAAGTATTCCAATAGATGCTCACTACTATGGAGAAGTATAGTCTAGAGATAAGACAATGTAGTTATTTGGAGAAAAGACCTCAGTTTCCTCTCCAAATAACTACATTGTCTTATCTCTAGACTATACTTCTCCATAGTAGTGAGCATCTATTGGAATACTTTTTGGTGGTGTGTCTTATTAGTATTCCACTTGCTATTATACACAACTATGTTTCTATAACCATAAAGCTCTATGACATCACAATGCAGGTATAAAAAGCCCTAGCCAATAGGGAGAGGAAGAGATAATGGTTACCGTGGATGGGCAGACTGGATGGGCCATTTGGCCTTTATTTGCCATCACGTTTCTAGGTTAAATTGCTGTTTTATTCAATTATTGACAATAAATGGGACTGTCCAAAATTATAAAACCTCTTTTCCATTATTGTGTGACTACCCTATTATGCCAGTATAATGACAGAATGTAACCTGCTTGGAGTGGCAGGTGTGGTTTGGCTACCTTATTAGCCAGACTAGATGGACTATGCCATCATATACCATGTTATTATGTTACCAGGATTTCAACAGTACTTATAGGTTTGCATTAGTTACCAGTACGTTAATAAATTCAAACACAGCCCTTAATTTTTAACGTTCAGCTTCAGGGAGGACAAGTTTATCTTAGAGATGTGTTGGAATGATATGCTCCTGGTTGGGCTTTGATCTGTTGGCTTTAATCTTCTGGTGGTGCCTGGACTTCAGCCAGCTCAGTCAGTAGGTGGATGGGCCACCACATTTTCACTTGCTAGTTGCCTGAGATTTTGCACATGAGAGTCAGTGAGATGGTAAAGGGAGGGAAGAAGGGGGGGGGGGACGCCACGGGCACCAACGCATCTCCTCCTCTCTGCCTCCCTTGTACCTCTTTAAATGTTCACCAGCATGAGCAGCATCTTCCATTTGCTGCTTGCAGTGGCCTCGCCTAACCTTCTGATGTCATTTCCTGGTCATGGGATTAGGATGTGACATTAGAAGGGAGTTGAAGCCGGCATAAGCAGCAGGTGGAAGATACCACTTGCCCCAGTGAACATTTTGAGAGGTATGTGGGGGTGGGTGGTGCTCAAGCAACATGGAAGAGTGGGGAATACATGGTGCAGTGATGCCAGGTGCCACTGCCAACCTCCCTCGCTACGCCACTGAAGAGTTACTTGCAATTTCAAAGAGATTCAAAAACTTGCATATTTTCTTTTTAATAATTTATATTCTGCATATCCTACAATTCTATGTGGATTACAAATTATTCAGGTACTCAATCATTTTTCTCTAATTGTCCTGGTGGGCTCCCACTCTATCTAATGTACTTGGGGCAATGGGGATTAAGTGACTTGCCTAGGGTCACAAGGAGCAGTGCAGGATTTAAACCCCCAACCTCAGGGAGCTGAGGCTTTAGCTCTAACCACTGCACCACACACTCCCAGCTTTTGGGTCTTCTAAATTAATGAGTGAAGGATGAGTAGATAGGAGCTGGGTTAGTGTTATTCCTTGTGTTGGGAGATTGCTGCTTTATTAAACTTTTTATGAGGAAGTTTTATATTGATTTTTTTTTTTTAATATGCAATTGATACTGAGTGGCCTGTTTTATGTTGTGATATCTTTGTGTTTTATGCGTGTTTGATTTAGAAGATGCCTTTGAACATAAATTTTTTGAAAGGCAGGTTAGAAATTAATTACTGTATTCCCTCTAATAATCACCCAAGCTATTATTAGAAATACTGGGTTTGCTGAAGGCTAGAGTGGGCTATTATTGGAGGCATAATTTCTGTCCTCTGGCTTTCCTTCTCATGACCATTTTTCTTCTCTGGCTCTCCAATTTGTGATGACTGTTTCTCTCCTCTGGCCCTCCAGTCACCATTTTCTGCTCCAGATCTCCTCCCTATGATGACTGCTTCTCTCTTCCACCCTGCCACCCATGATATCCACCATTTCTGTCTTCCATCCTGAAGTAACTAGTATTGCTCTCCTCTTTCTCCTCCCTTCTCCTTCCTTGATGACAAGATCTCTCTTCTTACCTTGTCTTGAGGTTGTGGTGCTGGGCATATGCTGAAGACTATGAGCATGCACAGGTCTTCAAGGCCATGCACTGGCCCAGTACCACAACCTTGAGAACAAGTGAGAGATCTGGTCACCCCAGGCAGGAAAAGAGGGTGGAAGATAGCAATACCAAGAGGGATGAATTATTATTAGAGGAATTTTCATTTGTTTTTAAACACAAATTTTCTGGGGGGTTTGGATCCTGAACTTGGAGGAAGGGGTAGGCTATTATTGGAGGTGAGTGATTATTAGAGAGCATACGGTAATTAGATATATAACTAGTTTGCAGAATATCATAGCCTACATTTAGAAGATATATATGCCAGTTACTAGGAATGTGCAGAAGGCAAATATATTTTGATTCTTTTCAGTTTAGCCTTTAGTATCAATTTTTTTTTTTTGGGGGGGGGGTTCAGTTTGTTTCACACTTTTTTTTAAACACAGATGATTTAATACATACTAAATCTATTTTCAATGCAATGTTTTTTAAAGGTTTGCTAATGAATCCAATGTACATGTGAACATAATTTAATACATAATTATATCAAAATGCCCAGTTGGGTAGTCATTGGATCCTAGCGGGAGGAACCAGGGTGGTACTGGGAGGAGAGGTCCGGCACTGAGCTCTTTCTACCTGCCTGCTGAAGGGCTGATGTGCGCTTCAAATAAGGGTAAGTGCAAATGCACTGTTCGGGCTCTCCCTCCAAGTGGTGAACATGTACTCTGCATGGTCCAGACAGCTTTGGTCAGAGGGGGCTCTTACGTTCATGGAGGTACTGCAGCTGTGTGATTGACGGCCACAGGAGATCCTGGGAACCTCATTGCAGATTGAATGTTGTTGATCCTGAAGCTAAGGCTGACACATCTTAGACTCAGAAGCAATGTGTGCACTGGGGATGCATCTGGTTTGGCATCAAAGGAAGAAGCACTGTAACAAAATATATGAGGAGTGCTACCCAGAGCTCAGTATGCTTTGGTGTCTGGAGTTTCTGGGAAAGAAGAAGATCTCCCTTGGACACTCATGAAGGTTGGGGACATTGGTTCCAGGGAAGTAAAATGCATCTTTGGTATGCTACAGAGACATGCAGTGAGAAATATGGAAGCCCCCTAGGATGCTATCAAAACTCTAGATACATCTATGTAGTCTGTATTTTTGGAACTGAATGTACGGTAAGTTTTGATGATACTATGACCAAGGCTGATACTCATGAGAAGAAGTTTGTGCAGCATGATAATCAATGACTTTATTGGAAAAGCAGATAGGAGAGATTAAACAACTGGAATTGCCATTATTGAAAGATGAAAAGTGGATGAGTAATAAGGACAAGTGAGCAAAACCAGCTATGGAGGAACAATTTGAGATTGTTGAACTTCCCAATCACCATTAATATCACTTGTAGAGATGATTTGGAAATATCTTATGGAGATTCGTCTGATTCCATCTGAGACTTTTCCACCCATAATGCAACTACAGTGTATAGCGCTGGGAAAAAATTAGATCCACACTGTTCCATCAAGAATATTCTTCATCTGCACTTTTGAATATCATTGTCTTCATTGAGAGCTCCCTTTATATCAATGATTGTACTACTCTCCTTGTCACTTTTGCCTTAGAAATATATCAAAATGTGGTTCTTCATTTATATTTTTTTGGCATTTTCAAATGCAGTTATGGGGCTCTAATGTTTATATATATCCTGCTCACACTTAAACTTCACAAAATTGCTGAACATGTACTCCATTGGGGAAAGGAGAAATAGAGGTTATATTAAATATTTGAGAGATATTCATATATAAACTAACCTTGTCCAGAGAAGGGAAGGTTTTAGAATTAGAGGGCATGAGTTTAGATTGCTAAGGGGCTGACTCAAGAATAACATCTGGCAGTACTTTTTCACAGAGAGGATGGTGGAAGCCTGGTACTGTATGTCCTCCCAGTGGAGGTGGTGGAAATAAAAACAGTGATGGATTTTAAAAATGTGTGGGATAGACATAAAGGATCCCTAAATAGAAAGAGGACAGAAATGAAACATAATTTGACAGATCAACAGCTGTAACATAATTTATGATGTGCCGACAGCTCCAGCAGTGGGGACGTGAAGCCGAAGCCAGACTGTCACGAGTAGGATAGCATAGGGTAGTCTAGAATGTCCATAGCCCTTTGCATGATCCCACTGTGAACCTGTATTCCTTGCCTAGATGATATCCAGGCATTCCAAAGCCACATAGAGGGAAAACAGATGGGCAAACCTAAAGGTTCTCAAAATAAGAGAAAAGAGGCTAGTTGCCAAACCAGCCCTTGGACTGCATTTTACCAGGGGAAGGTAAAAAGAGCAACACCTGAGCCCATAGAGGTGAATAGCAAAGGCAGATTCACAGCTAAGATTGATGAGAGAAAAGGTAAGCCAGGCTTCTCATGATATTTGGACCAGAAACAATCGCCCATCTTTTCCAAAATCCAACTACCCACCCTCTTCCATGGTCAGATCATGTCCTAATCAATCTTTCTCTTCATTCGTCCACAGATCACGCCTCAACCCCACACCACACCTATAAATTCTAAAATTACTTCCTCCACAATTGAAAACTCTCTAACTATAGATATAAATGAATTTGCACACCTAGAAATGGAAGAACAATCAGTCCTCTGGAATGATAAAACAAGTTCTCTTATTGACACACCAGCTTCTAATCAACAAAGAACTTATCAATCATATCCTAAAATGAAATCTTGTGTCACAGAAAATCTGAGACCTCTTCGTCATCAACTCCGCTCCTCTGAATTTAAATATCAAAAATCATGCTCAATCATTTCCTTCACCAATACAAAGAATTAGCAACCTGCTACAAACATGCAATACAAACAGCCAAAAAGGAATACACTTCTCCCTCCGGATTCGCGGGGGATAAGGGCAGAGCTGGACCACGAATGGTGAAATACCGTGAATATCTTCTGGTCCGGCTCTGACCCTCCCCCGCCTCCCTCCTGCCTTCCCCCCGGCATTCCGGCCTTACCTGATGGTCTAGCGGGCTTTCAGGGCAGGAGCGATCTTCCTACGCTCCTGCCCCGTGCAGATCGCCAATAGGAAATGGCTGCTGTGAGTTCCCGTAGTCTCTCGAGACTACGACGGGAACTCCCCACAGCCATTTCCTATTGGCGATCTACACGGGGCAGGAGCATAGGAAGATTGCTCCTGCCCCAAAAGCCCGCTAGACCACCAGGTAAGGCCGGGACGCCGGGGGGAAGGCTAAACTGTGTGTGGGGGGTCTTTTTTCCCCCTCCCCCAAAAATTGCAAATATGTGAAATTGCGATTGCCGAAACCGTGAATGGGGAGGGGGAAGTGTACTACTCAAAATACATAACAAGTGCTCGCAATTCTTCAGCACTATACTCCATAGTTCAATCTCTCTCCCCTTACTAAAAAAAAAAAAAAAAAAAAAAAAAATCCTCCATTCTCGCTCAACCAACCATCAACCTCAGATCTGGCCAATTATTTTGATCAAAAAATAAAAATACGGTACATGTTTAGTTTTGGGCCATGGGCCAGGATCAATTTGCGCTGGCAGTCCATAGCAAGCACATTCCACTCAGTCTCTCCTCTCTTCAAAGAAAAGCCAGACCACGCCATAAGTTTTAAACTCCAACTGAACTTTTACTCTTTCAGCATAGAAAGGGTACTGGTTTGAACAAAACTGTTTTCTTGAACAAAGTCCAAACTATATACAGTCTCTCTTTTTAGCTGGCATCTGAAATGTTTCAAATATTACAGAGATCCTCCTTGTTGGATGGACCGTGGTCATTCAGGAAAGGCGATCTCCCAAAAGGCAACTCTCCCACTCAAGAACAGATCTTAAGTATCCTCTGGTGTGAGGTCATTCTTCAAAACCACCCTCCAGAGAGAGAAAGAGCTGCCTTGGTCCCACTGAAAGCTGCCCAATTCAGGGAAAAAATTCAATTTGATTCAGCTTATTGAATCAATTTTTTGATTAGATTTTCCTGCCCACGTAGGTGGTTTTTTTTTGTTTTGTTTTTTTCAAACATCCTGGTGGGTTTATTTTTATAGCATCTTCACCCCTTTTATAGCCTCTTCATCCCCTTTGTCCTCTCTTACCCACACTTGCGCTGTGGTGTAAACAAAATAAGACTTTTCCTCTCTCTGTTAAATCCTAGCTCACGTTTGCGGTCTATCACGAGCTGTGGCAGGATACACATTTCAAATCTAACATATTGTAATCACAAAACAGAAAATAAAAATATTTTTTCTACCTTTTGTTGTCTGGTCATTATTCAAATCTTATTGGTACCAGGCTCTGGTTGTCTTCTTATAACTAGTTTGCCAGGGTCTCCTTCTTTCTTTCTCCATGCTAACCATCCCATCTTCCATCTTTGTCCTCCTTTTCCATTTCCCTTCCCTCCCCCCAGAGGTCTGGAATCTTCCCTTTTTTCATCTACATCCATGCAGCTGCAGCGATGGACCCACACCATCCCCAGATCCACCATCTCTCCTTTTCTCAACTACCCTTTCATCCAGCATCTCTCCCTCCTTCCCCAGTGTAACATTTTTTCTTCCCTCCTTTCTGCCTCCCCATCCATCTTGCCTTCTCCATGAGTCCAATACTTTCTGCCTCCTGCACACTTTCTCTCTCTGTCCTTGCTTCTTCCCTCGAGTGGCAACGCTCCTTTCCACCCCCCAACCCAACATACTCTCTCCCCATGTACCATGTCACCCTCTCCTCCAGTGTATAGCACCTTTCCTTCCCTCCCTTTCTGCCAGGTCTAGCAGCATCTCTTCTCCCTTCCTTTTACCTCCCCCCTGTTCAGCTGTACCCCTTATCACTTCCCTGCTCCTCCTGTCCAGCAGTACCCCTTCTACCTTCTCTTCCTTCATGTACTTATAGACCAGGGCCCCACTCCCCTGAAGGCCTGGCCCACCCCCCCAAAGGCCTGAATATTCTCCCCTTCTTTGCAGGTCCTCTGGCTTCCCCCCGGCCTCCCACTCTTACCGCAGCATGCAGAGAGGATCACCAGTGCTCTAGAGATCCTTGCAGGCTGCCATCATCCTCAGAAGCATGTTCCCTCTGACGTGATCCTGCCCCTGACATCAGAGGAGAGATGGGATCACATCGGAGGGAATCTGTTTCTGAGGACAGTGGTAGCCTGCAAGGATCGCGTAGAGCACTGGTGATCCTCTCTGCAGGCTGCGGTAAGAGCAGGAGGCCAGTGGGGAAGCCGGAGGATGCAGCAAAGCACAGAACAAGGTAAAACCAGGATTTCTGCAGCTCTTCCTGACTGACCTTCCCCCCCCCCCCTAAAGCAGGAGCGGCAGCAGTAGGCCAGCAAGAGGCAGCATTGCCACTCCTGCTTTAGGAAGGCATGGGGAGGAGGGTCGGTCACCGAATCTGCCAGACTGATTTTTTTTTTTTTTTTTAATCGATTCAAATCGGAAATCGGGCAGCACTAATTGAGACATCTGGGTTTTACTTCCTTTACTTTCAGTGGAAGTAAAACTGGATGTCTAAAACCATCCTCTTTTTTTTGCTGGAGTCATATGGTAACTTACCCAGAATACACTAGCAGTCGTGGTGAATATATGCACCCTTTACTCTTACCCATTGCATAATGTTCACCCATGGCTACACCAATTTAACATCCCTTGATTTGTAGATTAATTCATGTTAAATAAATTTAGCATTTCCTAAATTCTTTAAGGCAGGCTAACATTCCTATTGGCAGGTTTTCTGGCTTCTCTCCTTCTCCCGTGTAGTATATATTTACTTCTCACAGATTCCTCTCTCATCCTTTTTTCGCTGGCACCACTGTACTGCTCATGTTGCCCAGCCATGCTCCTAACCAGGGCCGGATTTTCCTATAGGCTAACTAGGCTTCATTCTAGGGCCTCAAGATCAAGAGGGGCCTACATTCAAATTGTTAGCAAAATTAAAATTACACTATTCTAAAAACAGTGAACACTAAAACAAGGAGAAGTTCTACACTTCGGGATCGGAACCGGCTCTGGCCGCAACGGGGCGCTGACTCGGCTTCTCCCTTTCTTTTTCTCGCCCTGGGAGGAGGATCGGGGAGGGAAAGACGTCAGTCCAGAAACAGCTGGGCAAAGCCCAGCCCCGCGGGAGAGAGGCAAAACGTGGATCCGTCAGGACAGGGCAGCCCAGACTGGCATCGGGGGGGGAGAGAGGTTTCAGTGGAAGGGGGATGGGAGGCAGGTGGGCATCGGAGGTGGGGTGAAGTGAGGAAGGACGCACTGGGGGCACTATGGACATAGGAAGGGACAATGTTGTGTGTTATGTTTGATTAGTTATTGTTACAAGTACTATATATGGTGCTGAGAATAAATGTCAAAATAAGTGTTCTCGACTATTTTTTATTTATTATCCGTGTCACATTTTTAATAAAGGTTAGTACCAATAACAACATGTTTCATTTAACATATTGATATATATCACAGTAATGATGTATTTTATTATCTCTCATGTAATTTACAAACTTAAAAATGGGAGGTGAAAGGGCCTCATAAGCGGAATAGCCTAGGGCCTCTCTCTTTTCATCCGGCCCTGCTCCTAACCACCACTGCCTTTACACAGCAATCATACCAAACTCCTGTCTTACACATTAAAGAACTGAGCTGATGAAAGGAAATACTTTTTTACAGAAAGGGTGGTAGATGTGTGGAACAGAGACTGGGATCTCTCAGAGAGAGAGAGATAATGGTTACTGCAGATGGGCAGACTAGATGGGCCATTTGGTCTTTATCTGCCATTGTGTTTCTATGAACCTTTAGCCTGTGCCCCTTCCTTTACCCATCAGGCCCCTAGCTGCCCCCACCCCCGCAATGGTTTTGATAATTAAACTCAAGGATCATGATCACCAAAACAATATTCTTTCCAAGATGATCCCGTTAAAAACATGTGTGGCTCCATTTTAGACAGAATGTTCCTCCCTTTTCCTGTGAAATTATCACTGAAGTGCGTTAATTATTATTATTATTATTAAGTTTTTATATACCGCCATACCCAAAGAGTTCTAGGCAGTTCACATCAATTAAATTAGGATCCGGTCTGAACATGGATTTACAAAATTTTGTCGGAATTACAAGCAACGAGGAAGGAAGTATTGGGGTTTTAGCAGATGTTTATCATAGTTGGATTGGAAGAGAAAAGGGAGGGAGAGGGAACCAAGAGAGGGGAGGGGGAGAGAAAGGAAGGGGTGGGGGGGGTAGGATTGTAGCGGGGAAAAAGGGTTAAGGGTCCTGTTCGCGGAAGAGGTGTGTTTTGAGAAGTTTTCTGAAGTCGAGGTAGGTCGGGGCCACTTTTATATACTGATATTTGTCAACATTTGCTTATTTCTGATCTAAAAAAAGAAAGGTCATCATAAAATGCATTGTTAGTCCAATAAAATAAGGTATTACCTTATTTCCTTTGGGTTTGTTTTTTTGTTGTTGTTGTTGTTTTATTTCTATATATTACCTTGGAAAATGGACTAACACGGCCACCACACCATTTCACTCAAGACAAAATGTAGAAATCGGAATTGAAATGTTTAGGTCATGATGTACACAATTCTGGTGTTTGTGTTTGTTTGTTTTTTTTCAGGCCCGACTCTCCTCCTGTTATTGCTGGCGGCGGCAGCCTCTTCCTTCATGTGGGCTGGCTCGCCTGCTCTCCCCTTCCAGTCAATCTTGCCGCCCAGAGTCTCTCCTGCTCTCTGCCACCTTCCTTGTAGTGGGAACCTGTGGGTTTAAAGTGGGGCTGCACTGCGGCGTGCAGCCCCACTTTAAACCCATGGGCTCACACTGCAGGGAAGGCAGCAGAGAGTAGGAGGTTGGGGCAGAAAGCAGGGCTGGAAGATTGGGGCAGAGCAGGGACAGGAGCCGCAGGTTTTGTTTTCAGGGCAGAGAGCCAGGCTGGAAGATCGGGGCAAGCAGGCAGGAATCACGGGGCAGAGCAGGGCTGGAAGATCGGGGCAAGCAGGCAGGAGACAGATCAGGGCAGAGCAGGGCTTCTATGGAGTTGGAGAGTCGGAAAGACGTTTTTGACTGGTCTCCAGCAGTCACTTCTTGGGTTGATCGGCCAGCCCAGTCGGTTTTAAATTTTTGGTTGATGAATTGTCCAATTTGCATGCGTTTCTCCTCATTTGCATGCACGGATTTCAAGCGGATCGCTGAAGAGGTTAGTGAATGGGGCCGGAGGGAAATTTGATCGTAAAGGGGTCGCAAACCGATCAGTACACGATCGGTTTGCTTTGCAAATCTAGCCCATAGGGTTTAAAATTTAGCCCTGTATTGTATTGTTAGTCAGTGAAGGTTTTGTAATAATTGTATGATGTGGTCACATTGCTTACAACCTTTGATCAGTCTTGCTGCAGCATTCTGAATCAACTGATGCTAGTGCAATCCTTTTTAGTAAGACCAGTGTAAAGTGTATTATAGTAATCCCATGAAATACACAGCTATAACAAGACTTGCCTTTTCAGTGTAAGGGGAGAGTCAGCATAGTTATTGCAAATGATAGAAGCAGCTCTTGAAGGTTCCATGGATTTGAGGGATCTGTGTAAGTATTAAGTCCAGCTGTATTCTAAGTTTTCTGACTTGTGATATAAGGGGGTGTTCATATCTCCCAAAAGAGATTTTGATGTAAATTATGTGCCTCTTTTTTGTTAGGTGTTTCTTGGATTCGGGAAATATTTTTAGCCCATTCTTGAATTGCTGTTAAACAGGTCTATTCAGGGCTGTGAGTAAGTCAGGTTCAATGGGTACGAGTAGTTGCACATCATCCACATAGATGTAGAACGCAGTATCTATTGGTCGAATCTGCTTGGCTAGTGATGCGAGGTAGATATTTAAATGGCCTGCCCAGAGGATTTAGTAACCGTTAAGCATTGATGGGCTAGGCTAGGTAAAATTTTAATTACTTATTCTCCTTTTCTTATCACTTTGTAAAATCTGGTCTTTTGACTTTTGTAAACCGAGTCGAGCTCCGTTCGGAGATGACCTGGTATATAAACCCAGTATTAGATTAGATTAGATGATATTGATCCTTGTGCCCATGATGGTGATGAGATGAGATAAGATGCTCCCAAACAGTATGAACTGTTGCTTAGATGATAGGATCTGAACCAAGCAAGTACTCTACTATCATGTTGATATTGTGATCCACAGTGTCAAAAGCTGCTGAGAAATCCAGCAGTGCTAACGAGATAAATCATCTGTATCGGTTTCTATGAAGATCATCTAGTAGGGATACAAGAAGTCCTATAACTGGGACTAAATCTAGATTGACTTGGATCTAGCCAGTTTCTTTCTTCTCGTCAATCTGTCCAATTCTAGAAATGGGATGTTAGATGCTGGCTGGTCATTTTCAAGCATGTTCTGGTCAAGGATTTTCCTTAGCAAACAACACATCACTGCCCTTTTTAATGCTGTTAGTTGTTGTCCATAAGAAATAGAGGAGTTCATGAATTTTTGGGGTACCTTCTATGAGACCCCTGCTTGCTTGCTGCACTATCTTTGATGGGCAGGATTGAAGGAACAGATAGTTGTTCAAAGTCTACTATATGATCCTTTCCATGGGTTGGAGAATTGATCTTAGCATTCTGTCAAAACCCTATTCTGTTATTAGGTTAAAATAGTCCCATCTTTCTGTGTGAGAAGGGCGCTAGTTTGTGTGCTCCAGGTTAGCTGACTGGAGACTGTATATCCTGGCAGAGACTTTTAATTTTGTTGGCAAAGTTATGCAGCAAAATCATTGCAGTTCAGTTTTGACTAGACAGACTGTTTTTGTTTTGGGGGTTGCAGTATGGTTGCATGGCTGTATTGGCATCCTGTTCAATGCATTGGGAGAAACATTGTTTTTTGGTTGCTGTCAAGGCTCGGCAGTACTTTGTTATGTGTTTCCTAGAGTTTAACCTGTCGTCATCCAGGCAAGATTTAATGTCATTTCCTTTACAGTTTTCATTGCTCACGCTTAAGGGTCTAAAGTTCTGGAGGAAACCAAAGTGAGTGTTTTCAAGTGGGGCATATGACCTTTTTAGTGGCATCATTTTCTCTAGGGACTTAGCTAAATGTGTATTCCAAATATCTGCCAGCTCTGACACTGTAGTTGATTTTTTTCATCTACGTGTGGATAGTCCAAGGCCTCTAGGAAATTCTCAGCAGTCAGTTTTTTCTTGTTTCTGACTCTGGGAGGTACCATTTGTTGCAGGTGGTCATTTAAGGGAAACTTAATTGGAAAGTGATTTGTCCATGATAGGGTTGTTATTATATACTGCTATTCTGGGATGTCAACCCTTTTGTAGGAAACCAAGTCTAGTATATGAACCTTTGCATGGATTGGAGAATTGATCACCAGTGTGAATCTTAGTGCTGCCATTGTGTCCAAGAAGACAGCTGTGGTGTTATCTGGGGTTTCAATATGCAGATTAAAATCTCCCATGGTCACCATTCTAGGCTAATGGAGGGTCACCTGTGTAATCAGATCAAGGAGGTGCTCAGTGTATCATGAGCAGCTAGATTGGTTTCTGATCTTTAGATGAATTAAAAGGGATTCTTATTCATTTGACTAGGGAATGGCAATTATATACAGTTTGATTGTATCCTGGATCAAGACTTCTGCTAATCTGCAATGTAAAGACAAAAGGACAAGAAGTAGCAGGAAAAAAATGGTTATGAGACAAGATACAGCATTCAGAAGTGAATAGCCTACTTAATTGCCCTCCAGAACTGCAGCCTGACAGTCCTGCTTTAATCAAAGTTTCTTGTGTCTGAAGAAGAGTAAATGAAAATTATTCTAAATTTCATAAATTCCCTTTGCGTATAAGACATGTTTAGATTGTCAATATGAGCTCTCATTTTTAGATCTCTATATGTCATCATATCACCATGATCAACCCCTTCATCCTATGCAATAAGAAAAGCAAAACAAATTGCAGTTTTGAATATAAAGTTGCGGCTTGCAATTTATTTCTCATACGAAATGTAGTTTTATTATTTATTTATCCATTGTTCTTTATACTTTATCATCTTTTTTGTTTGTTTGTTTTTACAATTTTTTGGCATCTTTATATTTTTCACTAGAATTACTTTCTGACATATCCATAGCTAATCAGTTTCTATGGTGTTGACCACAAAGTTAAAGTCTAATATAAGAGCTGTAAAATAAAACTAAGTGATTATACAAGAGAAAAAAATATAATAATGCCAATGGCTTTTGGTATCTGTTTCAAAAGCAGGCATTGTGCACAAAAGACCATCTGTGCTTAAGGGTTTTTCCTCCTTTTCTCTCTGGTGATAGAAATCCATAATACATATGGCCCACTGTAAAATGGACAGAATGTGGCAGAGACTTAAAAAGGAATAGAGAGGTTTATTATATAATTTGGATATCTGCCCTCGATTTCCATAAGACACATTTGATTCAGATGAATGCATGCAAGCATTTGACTTGCTTTCTGAACCCCAGATACCATAAAAAGTACTTATGTACTTCACATTGATGTAATAAAATATACTGAACAGCTTCAAAAAGAATGCAATCATAGGGTTACCATATGGCTTCAGAAAAAGGAGGATGGATTGAGACATCTGGGTTTTACCTCCATTGAAAGCACTGGATGTAAAACCTGGATGTCGCAATCCATTCTCTTTGTTTCTGGAGCCATATGGTAACCCAATGCAATCAGATGATAGATAAATGGAGGCCTAGATTGTTGAATCACAGAAAAAAGGCAAACAATTGTTCAGTTCATAAACTTAGCGGATGTGTCTTGGAACAATTCTAGACAAGCTGTATAAGTGTGATAGTAATAACCTAACACATGCACACAACATAAAATACAAATTACAAAAATGAAAAACATGGTAGAATAAGGAAAGAGTAATCTCTGTGCCACATGTCTTAGAATATGAAAGAAAGCCGGTACTGTGTCATGAACTATAAGCAGGTGGAGATCAATGGAAATGAAGAACACTTACCTTTCTTTTTCAACTAAACAAAAATAATTATTAATATGACTTTGATATTAATAATATAAAAGATTATATAGCATGGGAAATTTGAGGCAGAAAATAAAAGGTAAAGAACAAAATCTATAGAAATTGAAATGAAAGCTGAGGGGACAGAACAGTGAGACTGTACAGATTTTGAACCTTGAAAGGACAAGAGATGACAGACAGCTCAATGTAGATAGGTGTAGAATGATTGTGACTTTGATGAGGTTTCATTTGTGCACGATAAAATGAAAAGAATAATTAAGAGTCAAAAGGCAAGTCTGCATTCATGATTGATGAATGATTAGAAATAAAAAGACAAATCCTAATGTGTGGAGTGGAGGCAAATCTGCATATGTGCCATACAAATTTGTGCCATTCAGAAATGAGGGATTTTTTAGTAAGAAAATAATTGCTTAGTGAAGACTCCATTTTGTGCCCACTAACATAGAATTCCAGATTCTTGGATTTGTTAGCTGAAAATGTTAGCTAATACGTCTCTCTAATCTATTCTCACTTAGGAATCATAGGGGT
Source organism: Geotrypetes seraphini (assembly GCF_902459505.1). Lineage (NCBI taxonomy): Eukaryota > Metazoa > Chordata > Amphibia > Gymnophiona > Dermophiidae > Geotrypetes > Geotrypetes seraphini. The sequence goes on from NC_047095.1 coordinate 17,363,749, forward strand.
CCGTATTCAAACATTTATATGACTTTTTATCTGTACTCAACCAAGCTTTCTTTGAATAACTTGTTATCCATCTAGGGGCTGATTCTATTAAGGGCACCTAAAGTTAGACGCCTCTTAGGTGCCTAACGTAACCCCCCTCTCCCTTATACTAAGCTATAGTAGAGGTTTCTACCGTGGCCCAAAGCGCTAAACGCTCCAATACTCATAGGAATAGGAGCAGTGTCTGAGCATTCAGGCCCTGATTCTGCAAAGTGCCATCCCAATTTTAGGCAGCTGTAAGCGTCCTACAGCTGTCTAATCAACCAATCGGGAACCTAGGCGGCCCTACGCGTCTCCCTAGTAGAGGAATAGACGCTTAAAATGTAGGCCAGCAAAATGCTGGCCTACATTGTAAGTAGACGCGGTCGCTATACTTATCATGGCAAGGGATCTCCCTGCCACAATAAGTAGAAACATAGAAAGATGATGGCAGAAAAGGGCTATAGCCCATCAAGTCTGCCCACTCTACTGTCCCACCCCATTAAGTCAGAGTGCTGCTCGACCCACTTAGAGATCCCACTGGATGCCTTCAAGCCTGGGCCAATCACACCTTAGGATTAGTGGGGATGGGCAGACCCGCTATGCCTAAGGCCTGATTGGTCCAGGCTTCTAGAGCCTGGGCCAATCAGGCCTTAGACTTAGCGGGGATGGGCCGGGAAGGGGTGGGCCTGTCTCATTTCGACGAGGCGGGCCTGTCAGCTGGACGGCAGCAAGACCCGTCCAGCTGACCAACATTTAAAGGTTAGTTGGGGGGGAGGTTAGGGGAGTCATGGGGGGAGGTCGTTAGCATGAGGGGTCCAGAGGGGGGCCGGTTTTCCGGCAGGAGGGGTTGGGCACCCTCCTGCCGGCGATTGTGAGTTTGGGGGGGGCGGCGTTCCAGCAGGAGGGGTTCAGCACCCTCATACCGGCGATCGGAAAAGCGGCCGCTATACTTATCCCTTGCCTCGATAAGTGTAGCGGCTGCGTCTACTCTAACCCGATTCTCTAACCGGCGTCTGTAACATGGACGCCGGTTACAGAATCAGGGTTAGTGTAGGCCCGATTCTGTATAGGACACTTCTCCCGGGCGTCCTATACAGAATCAGGGCCTCAGTGCTCCCAGCCATGATGGAAAGCTTTAACATGGCTTGGTAAAACGGGGGGTGGTATTGGTAAAATATACTTACCCCCTGTTTTACTAAGTTGTGTTAACCTATTAGCGCACACTAATTCAATTAGCATCCGCTAAATGCTAACACATGCATGTTAGTGTATGGACGCGTTAGCGTTTAGCGCGTGCGCTAATCGGTTAGCGTACCTTAGTAAAACAGGACCTTAATTTTTTCCTAATTATTGAGGTTATTAATTTGGTAATAGGTGTGTATCCTATTCTTTAAAAGATAGATGCTTATCGCCTAAGTGGGCATTTCTATGGGCAGAGCGTGACTTGGGCACCGTTAAGCTCAATTCCCCAAAAACTTAGGCGCCTGAAATGTAGGCCTTTAAAACACTCGCCTACATTTCAAGCGCCTTTTTACATAGGCACTGCTAGCCAAAATTCTGTAAACGGCGCCTGTGATTGACCTGCAGGCGGCACCATTTTTCTAGGCACCGGCCGATTTAGGCACCATTTATAGAATCAGCCCCATACTGTATAGTCATTAACATATTGGCATGTAAATTCATAGAAACAAGTCATTGGGGAGCATTTCAAGGGTATGATTAAAACATCTCATTTCAATGCATCTATCATTTGCCTTGGTAAGTAATTTCAAAACAATATACAACCACAAAATCCATATAAACACCGCACATTAAACATCCATCTAGTCAAGCCAAGCATTCCATCACTCTGAAATCCTACCAGGCTTAGAAAGAGAACCAGATTTAACTTACGCCTATTTGCTGGTAGCTCAAAGCAAGTTATATTCAAATATAGCAAATATTTCTAATCCCTGTAGGGCTTACATTCTAAGGGAAATAGTTACTAATGTGTGTTAAGGACCACAAAATGTGTGCTAGTCCTTTAAAGTTTGTTAAATAGCAAATGCATTATTTTACTCTAACATATTAATGTAAATCATCACTGGTTGCATAATAATGAGATGCAAAGTATGTAAATACATATAAAGCACCTCATGAAAATGCAAATTGAATAAAACAGCTTGTGTTGAACTCTGCAATCTACATACGTCCTGGGAAAATAAAGTCCAGATCAATCATTTTTCCTACCTAGCTGCACTGGAGGGACCACTGATAAGTGGCCTGATGCTCTTGGGTGCCATATTAAAGGGACTGGAGCTGTGCAAAATTAAATAGTGTTTTCCTTCCTCATTAAGAGCTCCTTAACACTCAACCTTCTGAAAACTCCCAGAATATCCATTGCCTCATTACAGGCCTCATTGGACCTGGCTTTATCAATCCCTGGTAGTTTGGGGATCCAGAGCAGGAGTAATCCCCAGTCATTCCTGTCCCTGCTGGTGCTAGGCTCAAAATTTTGTTGGTGATCTCTTCTGGTAGTCTTAAAAGATCCCATCTTACATGCCAGCTTGGCCCTTAGTGACAGTAGTACAAGTTTATCACTAAGGGTCATCAGAGCCATTTTGAAACTGATGCTGGCAAGAGCAGGAGTGAGTAGGGATTGTTCCCTCCATGACTCCCTAGACCAGTGTTTCTCAACATGCGATACTCATATCCTTAGGGGTACATGAGCCGCTTGTTGGGGGTGCATGGCACTGTGTGGGTCTCCCGCCCCCTTCCTCCTTAATGGCTGCCACCAAGGATCCCATGCCCTCCTTACTGCCTGCCCACACGCTCCCTCCACCGAAGCTGCCACTGGGGATCCCATGCCCTCCTTCTTGCCTATCTCACTCCAATGAAGCCGATCCAGAAGGCTTCCCTCCAGTGTCAGAGCTGATGTCAGAGGAAAGCCTTCTGGGTCAACAGGGGATCCCAGTTATCTCCTTCTAGGTAGGTTGTTACTTCCTGCCTTAAGCTGCACTTGTTGCAGGAATGCATCAGCAGCTCTTTCACACTGCACGTGGCTGACACAGAAACCTTCTCTCTGATGTCAGAGCTGACATCAGAGGGAAGGCTTGTGGGTCAGTCACGTGCAGCATGTGAGCCACTGCCTACGTGTCCCTGCAACAAGTGCTGCTGAAGGCAGAAGAAGCAGCCAAGCTGGATGGCCCTGAAGAAAGCGAGTGCAGCCCTGAAGCGAGCAAGGGAGAGAGGGGACATGATATGGGACAAAGGGAGAAAGGAGGAGGAGGGAAGGAGTGCGTTGGGACATGGGAGGGACATGATTTTGGGACAAAGGCTGTAAGGTGCGGGGGGGGGTTCACAAATTTGGGACACAGGAGGAAGGGAGAGGGCATAAACATGGGACACAGAAGGGAAGGAGGAAGGGGACACTAACTTGGGGCGTAGGAGGGAGGGAATAGAAAGGGGGAATTGTTAAAATTGTTACCCCCTTCTTAAAATTGTTACCATTTTCCTATTAATAGTAACATAGTAAATAATGGCAGATAAAGACCTGAATGGTCCATTCAGTCTGCCCATTAGTTATACCCATTAAAAAATACATGATTAAATTAACTTGTCTCTTCATTGATATTTCTGGGTCATAGACTGTAAAGTCCATGTGATATTGTCCTAGATTCCAAATGCTGAAATTGCCATCCAAACTCACTCCAGCCTATCCAACCATCCTGTTTGCAGGATATCTACCATAAAGTTTGGGCAGTAACATCTTCATATTCCAAGTTAGTGGAGATACCATTGATGCCCTCCCCTGCTCGTCCTACATCAAATTATCACATATGGGACACAAATCAAGCAAATCAGGTAGTACCGGCCTTAGCTCTTTAATTTACATCCTTCATTTTTTAATTGGAGATAAATTAAAGAGCTAAGGCCTTCTAGGGATGAATTCTCAGAGTTGGTGCTGCCCTTATAGGGGCTGATCAACCTCCTGGGTGCTAACAGAGGGATTGGAATGCACTGCTAGTATCTAGCCTAGGAGACATATGACCTGAAGGGAAGCAACTATTATGGCCAAATATTAGGCCTGTAGGCTCTGATGCTGTGCCTGCTAGACTTGATATTGGACCTTCAGATCCTGAGCAGCCCTCAAGCCTGACACTTCCTCTGGGGCTCAGGGAACTCACGTATGAAGAAAGGTTAAAAAAACTGCGGATGTACTCACTGGAGGAGCGAAGAGAGAGAGGGGACATGATTGAGACCTTTAAGTATATTACTGGGCGTATAGAGGTGAAAGATGATATCTTCAGTCTTACAGGGCCCTCAGTAACCAGAGGACACTCGCTGAAAATCAGGGGAGGGAAATTTCAGGGTGATGCGAGGAAGTACTTCTTCACTGAAAGGGTGGTAGATCATTGGAACGAGCTGCCTCAGAGGGTGATTGAGGCCAGCAGCGTGTTAGAGTTCAAGAGAAAATGGGATATTCATGTGGGATCTCTAGGAGAGTAAGAATCAGGGAGTGGGTCATTGATATGGGCAGACTCGATGGGCTATAGCCCTTTTCTGCCGTCAATTTCTATGTTTCTATGTTTCTATGTTCTATGTTTCCTCCAGCAGCTGCTGGTGGACTGTCTAGGAAACTTCTTCCACCCCGGGCATTCTGTGGCTCAACCCAGGCACAGTTATTGAGGAAAGGCAACAGATCTTCCTTCAAGAGTTTCCTTTATGCAATTGGAGGTTGTCTTGCTCTGGCCAAGGGTGCTAGGCCATCTCTTTCTGCAGCTGTGGTATGGCCGACTTCTGTTGTTGCTGCTGTTGCTGCTGCTAGGATGTTGTGAAGGGTTCAGCAACATCCTCACTAGAAGGTAGTTAAAACCCCAAAACTAAATCAAGCAATGAGTTCATGTGCTAATAACAAAGACCCTGATAAATAGGCTTTTTTTTAACTCTGAGTTTATATAGTGTGTGTGTATTTGGGGAAGGGGGAGAGGAAAATAAACCTTTAGAAGTCACTTGCTGGTCTTATTAACTAGACTAGAGATGGATTTTGTGGCTAGATAAGGACAGCAGCTTAATAAGACTAGTACTGAATAGCTAAGAATAACTCATCCTGGAGGGATATATATCCCCAGGCCAGTGTAGCTAACAATTCCATGATGCCACCTGCTGCACTAACTATTAAACTTAGAAGCATAGAGAATACATCCCAACATACCTTATGGAAAAGCCAAACCATCTTCTTCCTGCTTCAGGCAGCATTCACATGGTTGATAAGATGTCACGCTTTTCCCTTATTATGACATCATAACTTTCTTAACTACAGAAAACCTAGATGTGTCTTCATTATTCAGCCTAGTTGGGACTGGGTAAATTTCTGCTCCCTGAACATCCCCTATGGGTAACTGGAGTTTCACAGACTCACTGATGCTTGCCAGATCATCATCACCTTCTCTATGTGACATTGTTTCTGAAATTCCTGCAGGAAAAGTGTAAGTAAATATGTAATGCTCCTGACATATATAGAGTCTGAAATAAACATAGAACAAATGATATAAAGTGAGTTTGGAATTCTGATCATATAGAACTATTTACAAGAACCCAAATAAAAAACTATTTACAGATAACCAACCCCTACCTCCAAACAACTACAGGCCAAGGTCAGAGGGGGCAGAGCTATAGTTTACTCATGTGGATTGTTTTCTTTCTGTTCCGCTTTTCAGTACAAAATATTAAAGCAGTTTTACAAAATAGTGTTCCCAACAAGAAAGAACTTCAATCAATGTGACAGGCTTGTTTTATTTTTATAAATGTGAATGGTATGATTCCTGAAGAACTCCTTTCCTTAATATGTTTTTCTAGTAGTACAACAGCAAGGGTTTTATTTTTTAACTTTATTTAGTTTTTAATGGCAACAAAAAGTGCAATACAATTTATATACAAATAATGATAATCAACCAAGCACTTATAATCAATCAGTATCTATACAAAAGATAAAAATTCCCTCCCCATCCATCATTACCATCAGGAATAATACCAAAACAAAAGATAAACCCTCCCCACTCCCGCTCCCACACCCTCTGGATGTGTGGGTGAAAAACAACGGAAAATAAAGATAAAGGACAACTATAGCAAATCTACAAAAGACGTCAATGGACCCCCAAACTAATTTGAATATCTTATTATGCTCCAGCATATCAGCATTCATTTTCTCATATTTCTAAGTTAAACATAAGCTCGCCCACCAAAAAAGGAAAACTAAGGTGATCCCAATTCTTCCAATTGCTAGTAATCATTTGCATGGCTATCCCGGTCATAATATGGAAAAGTCGGCATTTATAGCGGTCCATGGGAGGCTTAATATGCAATAACGTTCCGCATATAACTACCTCATACATCAGTGGAATTGATACCTCCAGTATGGTATTAATCTGTCTCCATATTGACTTCCAAAAATTAAGTATCAAAGGACAATAGAACAGCAGATGATCCAGTGTCCCTAAATCAAGATGGCAGTGCCAGCATCTATTAGAGTTAGAACTATCTCATTTTTGTTAATGAACAGGGGTCCAGAAACTTCTATGTAACAACAACAACAAAAAAACATGTTTGTCTCATAGATGCTGATGCTGTACATTTCATCCTCCAAGTCCAAATTCGTGGCCATTGAGATGCAGAAATATGCTGCTTTATCTCAATGCTCCAAATGTCCCTAAGACTAGTTTTTTGGCTTTTTATTCAGGAATTCAGATATTATTTTATACCAACAGGTGGCCAATATCAAATAGTAAAGAAGATAATGGACATCCTTGTCTAACTCCCCTCTCCAGACGAAAAAAGTATTATTTATATATACAACAGCAAGGTTGAAGCAAAGTTGCAATTTGATCTTTCCCTCTTTCAAAGTTGTTCATTTAAAGTGATTTTTAGAAAAATTATTATTTTTTTTTAAAATAAAACTGTGCAACTATGGGGGTCCCATTTTTTATCTCTGTGGTCCCCGTCTTATCTCTTAAAAATAAAATGCCAAAAACTGGATGTTTTTGTCACCTTTTATCCTGGGAGGGAAGGGAGAATGGGATGGAGAGAAGGAGGAATGGGATAGAGGGAGGGGGGAAGGGGGAGAAGGGAGGGGGTGATAATGGGGGATTATGGTTTGTCATATAAAATGTTTGGAGAAATGATAGTATTTTATGATAATATTTTATAGATTATATGGAGTAGAATTTTAAATATGTGACATTATTTGTAAGGAATATCTTTATGTATTATATGAATGTATTTTTATTTTGTTCCTTCAATAAAAATGTTTGAACATAAAAATAAAATAGTTCATATTACTTATTTGATAAACTTCTTAAAACTGACTTATTTTTTTCAAAGATGTTTAACTATCATTGACTTGTTCTTGTGGCTGTTTTTAAATCTTACTGTAAATCATTTTGGTGCAATTTATTGGGAAAAGGCAGTATAGAAATTCAGCAATAGCATTAGACTAGAATGTTCCAGGAAAGCATAGAGAGAATGCAAATAAAAAGGAGGTCTGAAAAAATGAAAAAGACTTGTGAGCTCTGCATCAAGGGTCCCTTGTCCACACCCTATAGGTCAGTGATAGTTATGGGGAAAAATGCATTTTAAGATCTCAATTAAACATTTTATAAGAGACTTTAGCTCACAGATGAAGTAACATTTTTCATAAGGATGGGGTCAGGAAGAAAGTGGAATGTAGGTAGATTTTGACCTTGCCCACAGTGTGTGTGTGTGTACGTGCGCAAAGCCAATGATTGTGTATCGCACAAAAGCGGAGGGACGGGGCATGAAAGGTAAGAATAGCTAATCAGTCATCTGCAGTAACATGGTAAAGGAGATAGAGGGCGTAATGACAAGGCTGCAGGTCCACAGAGGAACTGGCCATCATGCCATCAATCTAATGTACCAATCTGTTGGTACTGGCCTTCTGGCTTTGTATCACCCTCATCAGGTCAACAGTGTAAAACGGCAGTTTTTACACTTCTACATTGAGAGTAGTGTGGCAGTCCCTCAGACAGAAATAGAGAGCTGGTAGGGCCTGAGGGCTGCTTGAGGGGCACTGAAGCCAGTGAGATCAGTAGAGTAGGGAAGGAAGGGAGGGTAAAGGAGGGCATGCACCTTCTTCCTCTTGAGAAACAATTATAAGACATCAAAGTAGAAGCACTTCTGCAAAAGCTAAAAGAGTCTCTCTGTAAGTACAGGGTTTTTGCTATTGTAGTACAATCTAGCTGTGAAATATGATCTGAAAGACAGGTCTCTGTGGAGATGTGTACTGAAGAGCATTAGATTTCTGTACTTAAGGTGTTAATATCCAAAAAGCAATGAGCCTTAAATGCAAAGACCCTACTGTAACTTTTGAAAGTATGCCCAGCCTTGTTCTTGCAATTTCCACACAGAAACATTCTCCAGTGCACAACAATACATAATATGAGCACAGGTGAATCTATACTAACTGCACATTTGACATTTGGTGAAATTTTAAATCGGCGCACTAGCCGATTTAGCGCGCATTATATTCTATGGGTGCATTAGCATTTAGCGCACATTAATAGCGCACGCTAAATCGGCTAGCGTGCCTTAGCAAAAGATCCCCTTAGTGAATGCTGCCTACCATGCACTGACTGAAATTTGCAATCCCCATCAAATTGCTATCATATCACGCTAAGCCATTGGTTCCCACATTTGTCCTGGGGAAACCCTAGAAAGTCGGGGTTTTGGCATGTCCACAATGAATATTCATGAGTTAGATTTGCATACAATGCTTCCATGGCATGTGACTTTAACTCATGAATATGCATTGCGGATATCCTGAAGATCTGAATGAGGCCTAGATGCACTAAAGCTTCAGATCGTCTAACAATCATCACTAAACCGTGGTCATTCTTTGTGAAAGATTGCAGCCTATCTTGAGATGGGGGTCCCAAAAGCATCGACCTCCTCCCTGACAACTCCTTCTGCCTGATGTGATGCATTCTTCAGTCTTGTAGCTCCTGTGACCCTTTCCTCACCCTTTTCTGATCTCTCAAGAGATACACTATGGCAAATACAATATATATTCAAAGATATGCATATAAAACCAGTTTATCTATGCAGGAAAATAGATATATGTATGACACTAAAATATCCATGTATATTCAAAAGTAAGCAGCTGATTTATCTGTATATGTTCAAATACAAAAAGATAAAACCAATTTATCCATGTGTAGATTAATTAGTCTATCTGCCCTAACTCCACATCTACATTATCCAGAGCAGTTAAAGGAATTATTATTGCCACTATCTGGACAGTGCTATTGAAAATCCTTAGATAAAGGACTTTATGGACTCCTTTTACGAAGGCGCGTTAGGACCTTAATGCACGGAATAGCGCGTGCTAAAATGCTGCGCTAGCTGCTACCGCCTCCTCTTGAGCAGGTGGTAGTTTTTGGGCTAGCGAGCGCTATAGTGCGCACTAATCCAGTGTGTGCGCTAAAACAATAGCACACATTCGTAAAAGGAGTCCTATATGTTTCACTCTCACAGTCTGGAAACTTCTGACCTGGAAGACATTACACCAAAATCTTCTTACATTCAGGAATCTCATCATGTGTCTTTTAAAGTATGTCCCAGTAGCAGATCCATCTTCATTCTGGGAATCACATCACAGATGAAGAAATTCTTGTTTACCTTTACCTCAAGTTGTTTTGGTACTTCAAAGCCCAACCCTCAAGGCCTGGAAATCCTGGATTTTTCAGGCTTCATACCTTTCTTAGAAAGGCAGGAACAAAGTAACCTCTTACATTTTTTATGTTGAAAAGGAAGTGAAAGATTGCAACCCCTCTACCTTTTCCTTTCCCCAGGAACTAACCAGTATCAATAAACCAATCTATAAGGAACCCTGTGCTCCTGTGACGTTAGGTGCCATCAACTCATGCTCAAGTTCTATTGACTTGATGAATTGCAGATCTAAAAAGAAATCAGTTTTGTGCTAGTCCGGAAAGGTTCTTCAACAGCGTCACAAAGGTTGTTTTCAACATGTCCAGCCATCTGATTGCAGGTCACCCTCTTTGCTTGGTTCCTTCAATCTTCCCAAAAATGATATCCTCCTCCAGTGATCTCTCTCTTCTGATGGTGTGACCAAAATAAGACAGTCGTAACCATCATTTAGGCTTTGAGTGACATAGCCTGTTTGATCTCTTCCAAAATTGATTTGTTAGTTCTTCTGGTGGTCCACGGCATGCCTAAAATCCTTCTCCAGCACCAAAGCTCAAATGAGTCAATCTTTTTTTTCTGTCTTGTTTCCATAGTGTCCAGCTTTCACTTCTGTAGCTGACCACTGAGAAAATTGAGTACGTGGACAAATCTGATCTTTCTTTTGGAGTGTTCCCTCCTTGCCTTTGAATACTTTGTCAAGAGCCTTCATTGAAGATCAACCAAGTGATATTCTGTGGAGTATTTCCTCCCTGCTAGTTGCTTCTTTGTTTACAAAAGAGCCCAGGAGATTGAAATCCTTTACAATTTCTATTCTGTTGCCTTCAAGCTCAAAATCTTCATCACTTTCCGTGTTCATGATCATCGTCTTGTTTATGTTCAGTTCTAATCCCATGTTAAACTTGATAAAATAGGAGACAAAATACAAATTTACTTCCTATACGAGTACTTGTATTCTAATATCTCTCTGTGACATCACTTACTGTCCACTTGCGGCCTTCCAAATAAAGAAGTCCTTTGCATACTCATTTCCGTATTATATTACAACTACCTCAGCTGATGATACCCCTGCAGCCCCAGCATTATACACTTTCACATTGAAGAGTAAATATTCAGCTAGCAGTGGTCAGTGACGTTTTGCATGGATATTCAGTGAACTTAAGAACATAATCAATGCCTCTGCTGGGTCAGACCTGAGGTCCATCTTGCCCAGCAGTCCGCTCACACGGCGGCCCAACAGGTCCAGGACCTATGCAGTAATCTGGGTACTGGTATTGAATACCTGGGTTTATGTGGCTAGCTATCTACAGTATCATCCGATTACCGTATTTTCACGCATATAACGCGCATACGTGTATAACACGCATACATGTATAGCGCGCGGGAACAAAGCATTGCTGTAAAAAAAATCTATATAGCACGCAAACACGTATACCGCGCATACTGCTATAACTTCCTCCTGCCACCCCCGCTTACTCCCTCTTCTGGCCTGCGAACCGGCATCCTCCCCCCCCCGCTTGCGTCACCCCCCCTCCCTCACGATCCTACATTCCCCCCAGCACCGCAAAGACATCGCTTACCCGATTGGGCACCGGCACCAGCACCAATGCACAGGACGTGCCAGTGCCCGAAGACCCTCCCTCGCCTGGGCTGGGCTGGGCTGGGCTGGGCTGGGCGGTACGAGGGAGATCCTCCCTCTTCCCTGTGCTGGACTGGTCTAGGCTTTGAGCATTTGCGCATGCTCAAAGCCTTCTGGTCTCGCTCTCTCCGAGACCAGCACAGGGAAGAGGGAGGATCTCTCTCGCACCGCCCAGCCCAGCCCAGCCCAGGCGAGGGAGGATCTTTGGGCACTGGCACTGGCACGTCCTGTGCATTGGTGCTGGTGCTGGTGCCGGTGCCCAATCGGGTAAGTGATGTCTTTGCGGTGCGGGGGGGATGTAGGATCGCGGGAGAGGGGGGTAACGCGAGCGGGTGGGGAGGATGCCGGTTCGCAGGGGGGATGCCGGATCGCAATGAGAAAAAAAAAATTGTATAACGCGCTCACACATATAACGCGCATGGTTATACTCGGTTTGTAAAATCGTGTATAACACGTGCGTTATATGCGTGAAAATACGGTAAGTGTGACATTCACTACTTAACCATCTAAACTGGTAAAAAGACCTTTTGTTGTACAGGAGTTAAGATATGGAACTTTTTGGTGCATCAGATACAGAATTGTTGTGAAAAGGGCATGTTTAGAAAATTACTTAAAACACAGTTATTTGTAGATGTCTTTTTCTAGACATACCCCCTCTTTTAAGAAACTGTGCTAGCAGTTTTTTAGCGCAGAGAGACGTGCTGAATAGCCCGCGATGCTCCTGATGCTCTCTGTTTGTCTGAGGCTTTTCTTTAGCTTAAGTAATAAACTAGCTTTCTTGGCTTGTGTGGTTCGTAAGTTTTGGTGTGATATTTTTGAATCATTGTACTATACTTCCCTCCATTCCTCCCTGTTTTTTTGTGGTTTTATATATATATGCATGCACAAACTTCATATGTATTTGGATATTTCTTATCAGGATGCTGTAATATTAATTCGGACCACATCAATATGTTTATCTAAATGACATTTGAACTGCATTTGATTTTTTTTTTTTTAAAGTAAGCTATCGTGTGGTTAAATATTTGCCCCATTATTTCTCTCTCCGTACTTACTTATATGGACATGAGATCTGGCTGCTCAGTCCTGTGTGTGTGTTTGTGCATGATTTTTTTTTCTGCCCGCTGAGTTAGCCTCTCAGTCTTGGTCTGAATTAAAATGCAGAGTGGAGAGGATGCAAAATGGAGAACAAGCGACTAGAAAAAAAAAGAGCACTCCGAGAACAGGCTCCCATCCCCCCATCCCCCAAATAAAAGAGTGGCATGCTGATTAAAGTTGATTAGGGCACACATTTCTCCTTCTCTGCTTCCCTCTCCACCTCCCAATTACAGAATTGGTAGAAAAGCAGTTACTCAGTTTCTAATTAATACTGAGTAATCCCTCTAGACTTCTCTCAGCAGTCGTATGCAAATATATCCACCGTTGTACTAAAAACACACTGATCATTTAAATACAATATTAAAGTTATCAGTAATACCATGAAATAGAAATGTACTAGGGTACAGCATAAATTTAAAGTAGCAACAGATCTAACTTCCAGCAAAATGAACATTTTGCCACAAGCAGGGAAGCAAACATTAATACAGAGAGAAAGAAGTATGATGAGATTGTGTGTTGTTGTTTTTTTTTTTTTTTTTCTAAGGTATATTTAAAATGTAACTGGTGGATGACTGGGGAAATGTTAGATTTTTCTTATTCCTATTTATCCATCCCTTCTCAGCGTGACTCTGACAGCTAATTGGGTGCTACATCAAAAGTATCAATTAGCGGCCAGGACAGCAGTAATGCAACTCCCCTGCTGCATTAAGGATTGCCTTTCGACTCAAGGCAGAATTAAATTTTACCATAATTAGGTTGCACTGCTGCTTTAAAATGTAATGATTATGTAATAATAACCTTTTAAAGAACAGATTTATCTTATTCTGCTTCTTTCGAAAAGATGGAAGAACCTACAGAGGGAGGGAGAAGACGTTTGGTAGCTCTAGGAGTGAAGGGTTTTTCCTTTTGTCTGCCTATTTTCTGGTGTGCTTTTAAGGTATTGTAGGCTGATGGAGCTTCTTGGTCTCACTAGTTTATTAGTTTTTCAGCCTGAAAGAGAAATAGAGTCTTTCATGAAGAATGCCGAGAAGGGGCAAATGCAGTCAGGTGAAATCAAGTTTAGGCTAGTATGTCCTTTCTCCTCATGCACACCTGGGCTTTCCTTGAGTATGTGACTCTTAAATGTTCACTCATTATGTTTGAAGTCTCACTTGGTTGCTGACATTATTATGAGTGCTAAATTATACTCTCTTGCTAGAACCTGGCTCACAAACACTGATCTTTTTTTTTTTTTTTTTTTTTTTTAACTAAACCAGGTGGCTATCATCATCTATTGTCTAACTGTCTCCATAAAAGATATGCTGGTTTGGCTCCTATATATGCTGAAGTGCTCTCTATTCACCCCTTAACATCTTTCCTTAGAGGTGGAATGTCTTCTTTTTTTTTTATTAAATGGCCCCTAATTATTAGATTTTCAGATCATATATCAACCCCTTCCTATCACTGCTTTTTCTTTACAGGCTCTGCGATTTACACTCCTTACAGTTTCTTGAATGCCCTCCTACTCTTTTTTTAGGAAACTTTAATTTTACATATAGCTGATCCTCAAGATTCTTTGGTCAAAGATTTTCTATCCTTTCTACATGATTCAAATCTGTCTCAGTACTGAGCTGTGCTTACCGATAATGCTGGCCTTAAAGGACACAAATTGAACATTTTCTGGCTGTACATCTCTATTGATCACCTTCAACTGGTGCTCCAAGTTCCCTCTGTACATGATTATGTCCCCTTCCCAACAGAAATTTAGGTATATTGAGGCAATTACTACTACTACTACTTCAACTTACTTAAATAGTGCTGAAAGGCATATGCAGCGCTGTACATTGTGACATTTACTAGACAGGTCCCTACTTGGAAGAGCTTACAGTCTAACTTGGACAGACAGACATGACATAAGTAGGTTAAGTAGGAATTAGGAAATGAAAGCAGTCTTGAAGAAGTGAGCTTTTAACTGGTCCTTGAACAGTGCCAGAGACGGGCATTCGATCTTGACACATTTACAAAGGGATGCTAAAAAGTTCTCAGCCCAACCAAGAAGAGAATGACGTGGCTATGGTTCAATCAATGATCTGAAACAATGTCAAAACGTAGAATTTTGTTCCTGCAAATTGGCACTCAATGAAATAAGATAACCCTCTTTTCAGCTACAGTGGCAAAATAACGCTCAGAATTTAAGAAGCTGATTGGTCAGGCTGAGAACATAAGAACATAAGCAGTGCCTCTGCTGGGTCAGACCAGAGGTCCATCGCGCGGCGGCCCATCAGGTTCAGGACCTGTATGTTAATCCTCTAGCTATACCCTTTCTATTCCCTTTTCCTTCAGGAAATCATCTAATCCCTTCTTGAAACCCAATAGCATAATCTGTCCTATCACATCCTCTGGAAGCGCATTCCAGGTGTCCACCACCCTTTGGATGAAGAAGAACTTCCTAGAACTTTTCAGCCCCCCACCCCCCTTTTCCTGTATGTCACAGTGCATGCGTTTCCTAGACAAGTTTACTTCTCTTTCAGTGCCTGTCCTGGCATGCCTATGGAATACTACCCTTTGGTCTATTCAATACAATGTTCTTTGCGATAAAGCACAGTCTGCTTCTACGAGAAAATAAGTGCTTTATCGCAAAGAACATTGTTTTGAACATTGCGTAAGAAATAGCACTCAAAATATTTTATTACTTGCTTTTGGGTACATTAACACATTGTTTTGGGAAGGGCACTGTTGAGTTTATTGAAGCACAAAGAATGAGCTATGATGTGGTTTATTGCAATGAGACAAGGAAGCTGGCTGCGTCTGGCAGTTTGTCAATTTGGCAACACTATTACACATTGCCTTAAAGTTCTGGCTGTGCTAAGATATTGAGGTCATTGATCCTCTCTTTTATACAGATTAAAAAGTTAAAAAAAAACCCAAAAACTAATTTCATATCCCCCACTTTTACAAAACCGTAGTGTGGCTTTTAGCGCCGGCCACAGCGATAATGGCTCCGACACTCATTGAATTCTTATGAGTGTCAGAGCTGTTACCAGCATGGCTAGCGCTAAAAACTGCACTACGGTTTTGTAAATGGTGTGTGTGTATATGAACAAAAAAAGTGTCCTGAACCTGGATTGTTAGTCCTTTTACATCGGAGAGTGTTCTATTGGATACGTAATAAAAGAACATTTACCAAGGATTTGAAATTGCAAGAGCTGAAAGATCCTGCAATATTGAGCCACAGAATTTTGTATAAGGAATACACATGTAAACAATTACTTTACGCAGTAGACTCCCAGGGAAATAGACCCACAGAACCACAGTTCACCCTTTTGCTACCATGGAACCAAGTACACGGTTAACCACTAGTTAATGACTGTAACAGACTATATCTACCTCATGGCATCTTTCATCGGACCATATTAGCTCTCTCATTGTATATAATCTTCCCTATATGTTCTGTTAATGTACTTCCTGCAGCACCAATTATCTCTTTAAATGCAAGGTACGACAATCTCTACCTCAAAGATTCCCAAAAGTCTTGTAATAAACATTCATCCTTGTACTGTAATGTTTCTCTAACCATCCTTTCAAAGTACTAAACTGTTCTCCATAAACTGTATTGTAAATTGCCTTGAACCTTTGTAGGCATAGTGTGACTCATAAATCCAAGATTAGATTAGATTACCAATATGGCGCATTAGTAGGGAAATATCTACTGTACCTGAATGTAATTCATTTAAGCTAATAACCAAAAAGGTTTGACCTAAATCTAAATCTTATATGCTTACTCTTTCAGGTAGTACTTGACTACACCTTACAGTATATCTTTCTTCTTAAAGATATAGTGGAAATATAGCTCATACACAACCACTGTCTTGTGCCTTGTTGCTTAACTTATTCCTGCATGTTGAAGGTTTTGCTGATGAGAGAAGTGTTAGGCTAAGACAGTGGTGTAATGGACTATTGGAGATGCCAAATAAACAGTGGGATCATTTTAGTGAGCTCTCTAAACTAGACATAGAGTTAATGAGAAAAAGAATGAGAGGACAGAGTGAGAAATAAGATAAATCAGAGGACAGGGTGGCATAATGGAAGACTCAAGATAGAACACAATAAGAAAATAAAGTGTGAATATACACGAGGTAAAGAACAAAGAGCATACAAGAAGAAATGGACTAGTTCTCTTGTGGTTGATTTCATGATCAACAGTTATGATTCAGAACCAAGTATGTCTACTATCCAAAATTTGATCAAGGTAAAACAAAATAAGGTTCATGAAACCAAATTCTTGGTCCATTCATCAAGGCAAAAATGTATTTATTTAGCAATTTATATAGCACGTAGAACTATGCGGTTTGCATATTTGTTAGGCAATAGGCATAGAGAGGCATAGAGAGGGTGGATAAGGACAGATTCTTCAGACTGAAGGGGACAATAGGTACGAGGGGGCATTCGGAGAAACTGAAGGGAGATAGGTTCAAAACAAATGCAAGGAAGTTTTTCACCCAAAGGGTCGTGGACACTTGGAATGCGCTACCGGAGGAAGTGATCAGGCAGAGTACAGTACAGGGATTCAAACAGGGATTGGATGGATTCCTGAGGGATAAAGGGATTGTGGGATACTGAGAGAGGTGCTGGGATGTAATACAAGTATAGAAAACTAACCAGGTAATAAGTATGGAAACCCAACCAAGTCGTGAATGTGCAAGACCGGAGGATTAGGACTTTGATGGGAAGATAGGACTTCGATGGGAAACCAAGGTGGCAAGGGGGCCCCTTCTGGTTATTCAGACAGGTCGTGACCTGTTTGGGCCGCCGCGAGAGCGGACTGCTGGGCAGGATGGACCTATGGTCTGACCCGGCAGACGCACTGCTTATGTTCTTATGTTCTTATGTTACATACATATTATCCTGGTCGCCCTTTAGTCGCTAAACATATGATACAGACAATGGACAAACCTAAATTTCCCATCCCCCCAGGGAAAAATAATACAATATCGAAAACAAGCATTGCCAAATCATAATATCAACAATTAAAATGCAGAAAAGCACTGAATATTAAATTCAAGGCAAAAATATTCTTTAACACTATATCTTAAAACTGAAGAGACTACTAAAACCTTAGCATAAATTGCTATGTTATGTATATTAGACTAGCTTTACAAAGTAAATTTTCATATTGAGACACTTAGAAATGCTGTAAGATGCTTTTTCTCAAAATAAAACAATCATTGGTTCCATTAAAAGTATCCATGGATTGCTTTTCACATGATACAGGCCAGAAAATTTCAGAGCTCTGTTATGGTTTTCTTCCTGTCTTTTCCCATGACACCTTTCTGTGTGCCTGGAACAAACTGCCTGACTCGGTACATCAAGCTCCATCTCTGTCGGTATTCAAATCCAGACGCAAAGCCCATTTCTTTGAAGCTGCTTTCAATTCCAAATTCCAACCCACCTGCTAAGCATCCATATCTGTCTTCTCATTCTCTCTGTAGTTCCCCCACCTGAGTGCTGTGTATAGATGCACCTTCTTGTCCAGTTTCTCTGTCTTGACTAGATTTTAAGCTCTTTTCAGTAGGGACGGTCTCTTCTATGCTGCGTATGTCTAGTAGCGATGCTACGGAAATGATAAATAGTGGCAGTAGAAAATTAATAACTGGTTTGCAAATTGCCCAAAACACCTGGATTAAATGGTTTGGAAAACAAACAAAAAATGCTGATCACTAATGAAAAGTAAGAATTTTTGGAAAGTATGGATTACAGGGTGAGAAATACAAAGAAATGGCACATGAGAGGTGTGATATGATGAAAATCCAACAGGGTGAACAATTCTGTTTTAAGTTGGAACTAGGATATGGAGAAAAAGAACCAAAACTGTAATGGAAAAAGTAAGGTGTGAAAAAACAGAACCTTGCAAACCACAATATGCTACATTATAATGTGAACTCTGGGAAAGAGAGAGAATGTGTGTTTCTAGGGGCACTGGGAAAGAATAACCACGGACAATACTACATATAAGTCAACTTTGTTGTCATAGTAACTGACAGGAAAAAAAAAAAGTCTGTGGCAGCTTGCACCCCTCTATGCCATTACAATGTCTCAGAAAATTGAGATGTCCTAGTGCTGACATGGCAGCAATCCCTTCGCGTTTCTCTTCATGTAGCTTATACGCAATCTAGCTAGAGAAGTTTAAATAAAACAAAACCATGTCACTACCAGGGAAATAATTACCAAATACTATTAAGAAAGGTAGCAATGTGGAACCATTGGTTTCATTTACCTGCATTATTGAAGAAATCAGAAAATACTATGGGGGGCTCATAATTGAAAGAGAAAAACGTCCAAAAACCGGCCTAAGTCGGCACTTTGACGAACATTGTCCAAATTCTTCCAAGTGCCGATATTAAAAACGGGTTTTGGATGTATTTCTAAACGACCTAGGCCTTCCTAGTGCCGCTGAACGACCAAAGCTAAACGGGGAGATTCATGAGGAGTGTCGAGGGTGGGAGTTGGGCGGGACGTGGGCTGGCTTAGACTTAGTTGTACAGCATATATAACCGAAAGTTATACAGCCCAGGATCGATGGAACTTGGAAGTTGTGACTTAGACCATGTAAAACAAAAAAACACCTAAAGTCACCAGATAAGCACTGCGAACACATAAAACAGACCCCCACACACTACCCCAGTGATCACCGACCCCCCCCCCTAAAATTATTAATCACACCTTTAAAATTCAGCCTCCAGACCATCATCACTTGGCAGCCGGGCATAGGAAAGCCTAGTCGTCCAGCACAGAGGCAGGTTAAGCCATCTTGAGGGTGGGTTAAGGACTCATGGAGAGGAGGACCCATGCCCATAAGCCTCTGTAATCACTGCATTGATACTTAAACATGTGCACTTCCCCATACACCCCTAAAACCCTTTTTTAGTGGCATATAAGTGGCTCCTGCAGCCATAAGGGCTATTAAGGTGGTAGATAAGTGGGACTAGGGGATTTTGGAGATGGTTTGGGGGCTCACCATGACCTATGAGGGAGCTGTAGTGAGGTGAAGACATGGTACCCTTTTTGTGAAGTTCACAGCAGTGCCCTGTAAGGTACCCCATTATTTAGGTGCCATGTCTGGGTGTTCAGTCCATCACTTTGCAGACCCCTCCCACGTCCAACAGGGCTTGTTCTAGGCGTTTTTGGCTTGGATGAAAAGTTGGATGAAAATGTGGTATAAAGATGGACGATTTAGCGACTTGGACAATCAGATCTGCAGGACATATAATTAGACGATTTTCGAAAGAAAAAAATTTTGGACGTATTTTTCAAAAATGTGACCTAGGCTGTTTTTTTTACTTTGGACGACTTGCGAGTTAGATGAAAACGGACTTAGATGTCCCTTTCGATTATGCCCCTCCACATATTCCTAAAGTACTTTTATCAGTCTAACCTCAGTATTTTATATTTCAGGCTTAATGCTGAGACATACATAAGTACATAAATAAGAACATAAGAATAGACTTACTGGGTCAGACCAAAGATCCATCAAGCACAGTAGGCCGTTCTCACAGTGGTTAATCCAGGTCACTAGTATCTGGCCAAAAAAGAGTAGCAACATTCCATACTACCGATCCAGGGCAAGCAATGCCCCATGTCATAACTGCTTATAACTGAAGCTTTTATATTGTTCTTAGTACCATACAATACATCTAACTAAAATATCTTTGGAAGTTACATCGAAAGAAGGGACTCGGCGGGAAGAAGGTTCCAGAGTAGCCCTGCATGCGATGTTGCCTCTTTCTCCACAAAACCTCTAAAGGGGCCAACCCAGGGGAGTTGCAGGTTTGCTTGTTTTTTTTTGTTGTTGCTGTTTTTGACCAAAGATTGGGAGCGAGGGAGAGGGGCTTCTGGACCCACGATCGTGAGGGGACTGAAGGGTGGGAAGGGAAGTTATTTGTGGTAGATCTTTTACTTTGGAGACAAAGCCATTCACCACTCCATGGGGCGGTGAAAAACCTTGTCCCATACCTGTGGCAAATGGTCATCCCCCCCTCATTCCTGCGGGTTAGCTGCAACTACCCGAGGCTAGCTGTGGGAAACCAACCCGATGTCATTTTCTACACTAGATTCAAATTTAACCTTTAATGCACATATCACCTCCCTGGTAAAAAAAAATAATAATAATAATCTTCTTTAAGATGAGACAACTGAGGACAATGAGACTAGTCCTAACCCAGAGCACAATCAGTCCTAATACCATACCTGGAATACTGCAACTCATTACAGGAAAAATAACTCAAGAGACTATAACTACTTTACTATAAAATGCTTCCATAAGCCTAATATTAAAAATGAATTGGTATGAGAGGGCAAGTCCACTATTAGAACAGCTGCACTGACTGCCGATGGAAAAAGGGAATCCAATTCAAGATGGCCTACATGGTTCACAAAGTGATCTATGGAGAAAACTCAAATGGACTAACTTCCAATATCAAAGTCCCATACTCCTTCTTCAATTCATGAGCATTGCACTGCTTCAAATTATTCTTCCCATCACTTCAACAAGTTCAACGAAAGAAAATGTTTGAGTCCATCTTTGAATACCAAGGACCTCTTATCTGGAACAAACTTCCAACATATCTAAGACAACCCACTACTTTGACTTCAGGAAGAAACTAAAGACATATCTTTTCTCTTTATAGCCAACCTCCTATCCCTCACCTTTTCCCTTTAACAACCACAAGATCTGATTCAAAAATGTAACTTCAAGAACTTGATATAATTCTTCTTGTCAACCATGCAGATTCCTTGTAGAGAATTGGGGGATATAAGACACTGTATTATGTATATTGGTATTAGATCCCTAGTATGTGTTGAGTTAGGATATAACTTGTACCTGAAAAACATGTACAATAACTATGGCAAATTATAACCCGTTAACTGTATATTCAGTACGTTGACCTGTGACCCGTCCTGGACTCTTTGGGGAGGATGGGATAGTAAATGAAATAAATATTGTATTGGGTTTGTATTTGGGTCTTCTTGGCCATTTTGTCATTATAAAAGCAATGCCATGAAGAATGTATGTTTTTTGCAAATAGTGTGCACAAAGATGATGCATTCTTTCTAGATGTACATGCATGCATTCGCTCATTTATCATGATTTACTCTTGCATACATTATTGGGAAAGAGTACATACTCTTTATAAGAGTACACCCTCTTTGCAAATAGCTGGCCAGTATTCAGCCAGTGATGTTCAGCTTTAAAAAAAACAAACCCAAAAAAACATTGACCATTGCCAGCTAAATTCACACAGTATATTCAGTGCTGGGCCACGTGCAAGCATGGACACTGAATATACAGTATGTGGATAATTGAAGTTGTGCTTGCTGCTGGAGCTTATATGGTCTTAGCTGAGACACACAAAACATTTCAGTCTCTGGCGTGCTATTATCCAGAACCTGCTTAAGAGATAAAGATAACCTGTGCTGTCCCAATTCCCTTCCTTCCCCCCTAAAAATACTTAATCCATCTGACTCCCTACCTCCCCCCTTATGAGGCAAGTCCCACCCAACCCCCCTCTCAAGCTAGGTCTCCCCTAGTTTACCTAATGTCCCTGGTGATCCAGTGGGTTTGCTTCTGCCCCCATTGACCCCAAATTTGACATCACCCCAAATTTAATATCAGGGATTTTAGGTGGGCTCGGGGCACCTAGCTTGAGTAGAATGGGAGGGGGTATAGATCGGGAGGGGATCTGAGAGGGGCAAATGTTGCCTTGTCAGAAGGATAGGGAGGGGGATTATACATGTGATATCTTTGGGGGAACAGAGAGAGGGGGCTAGTGTTTTATGGACTTCAGATGGAAGGGAGGGGAAATTGGTGCACTCAGGCCAGCACCCAGATGTTATGCAGATGCAAGCTGATATTTAGTGTTGGAACTCACATAGCTAACTGGATGCACTTTGGACTGTTTTTGAGTTATCCTAAAGTCACCTGGTTAGTTATGTGAGTACTGACACTGAATACTGCTATCATCTGCATAACTTCCAGCTCCTTCTGAAATCTGTACCCTATACCACCCCTGGCCTGCCCAGTTTGGACATGGCCAATCAGAGCTAATATTTAGCTGCATTTCCTGGTTAAGTGCCACTGAATATCAGCAGTTAGGTATCTTCAAATAATTTAAGTGGGCAGGAGCTTCTATTGCCTGCTTAAATTGCTTTGAATATTGACAGAGTTACTGTATTTACAAGAGATGAATGAAAAGTAATGAGACTGCCTCTGGTTTTCTTTCCAAGAAGTAGACGTGGCAACACTGTTCCGGTTTTTGTGAAGCATATACATCAATGTTTCTAAACCTGCAGTTGGACTGCCGTAGTCTTCATTGTTGGGTCACAGTGAGAGGGAGAACTTCATACATTTTGTCATGACAGATGAGAAAGATGTGTCTGTGAGAGTGTGCGAGAGGTGTGTGATTGAATTTTGTGTTAAAACTTTGAAAGAGTGGTAATGAAACTCATGAAACAATGAAACCCTGAAAAGAACACGGAAATAAGTTCTCTTCAGATGATGAAGTGAGAAACACCATAGCCGTAGCACTAAAAGTGATGTCGCAAAACAGTCTGCTGCACATCTTTGAATTGTTTATGAAATGCTGCAAAAATGTATTGAATGTGAAGGATGTTACCTTGAAAAAGAAAAATGTTCAGATCCTGTGGAGTCATCTGATTCTGAATTACCCCCCCCCCGAAAAAAAAAGTCTCCTTACTTTACAATCAGCCCTCATACAAAATTGTGTGTGTGTGTGTGTGTGTTGGGGGGTGGGGGGGGGGTGTTCCTGCTTATTTTCATTTTTTGTTGCAAAAGATCAACTTGCTAGCCCTACCTCCTCTTTTTGAAATACGTCTCTCATCCTCAAGGCTCTCTACCTTCTGGTATGTTGGACCAAAATTATGGAATGATCTTCCTCTTCATATCAGGAATTTACCTATTTTACAAGATTTTAAAAAGGCACTCAAGATTCATCTTTTTACACACAGTCTTTTCTTACTTAATAAACTAACCTTTTTATGTATTGTTTTGTGTATTTGATTGCATTATTTTTGCTATTTTATTATAAACTGCATAGATGCCTTTTAAGATAACGTGGTATATCAAATGCCAGTAAATAAATAAATAACAATAAGATCCTGGGAATCCCTAGATATCCCTATCAGCACATCATTGGAAAAACTAGAGTTATCCGCAGAATGGAGCAGACGGTTGGGCTGGTAGGGAATTATTAATTTGTTAAGGTAGTGGTACCCATTTGAGAAAGAGATTTGTGAACTAATGCAAGTAACTTAAAAGAAATATGACTTGATAAAGGAAGTCAATGTTCTTTCTTATGTAATGGTGTCACATGATCAAAATGTGCTTTTTAAAGAAGTTTGAAATCTGTCAATTGGATGAGTTGTAATCTTTTGAGGGAATACAAGGGAACACCTACATAAAGGGTTCCTTTTACTAAGCTGCGCTAGCAGTTTTAGCGTGCGATACATTTCCGCGCACGTTAGACGCTAAGGCCAGCATTCAGCTGGCATTAGTTCGTGGTGCGTAGCATGTGCAGCAATGCAGCGTATGCTAAAAATGCTAGCGCACCTTAGTAAAAGGAGCCCAAAGTGAATTGCAGTAATATATTACAGAAATGGAGGAGATCACAAGGTAGAAGAGATTGAATGGATCTAATTCAATGAAGTGCAAAAAATGAAGAATGGACAACAGCACTAATTTGAGGCTTAAACTGAATTTATTGTCCCATATGAAGCACAGAATTTTGAGTGTGTATGAAAATGTTATTGAAAAATTGTCAATAATTGGAGTGGGTAGATGATGGCTTAATGAATTGGAGAAATAGATACTTTCATGTTTAGTGACATTTAAAGCCTGTAAATTTTTTCTGAGCCATTTTGAAACTTGAGAAAGGCAATCATTAAGTCTGTGATTTGATTTAAAAAAAATATCTGAATGTTGTCAGCAGAATAAAAAGGAATGTCTCTATGATATTGGATAACTGTAAGCAAAGGAGTTGGAAAATATGGAAGAGTAAGGGTGAGAGAATGGATCCCTGAGGTGATTTTCTTTGTTTTGGTAAATGTGGTTTTGAAACAGATTTGGCAAGTTCTTGAGTCTAGATAACTTGCAAACTATGATAAGAACTTGTCCTGCAACACCGATGTCCTGTAGTCTGTTAATGAGTAATGAATAGTCAACAAGATCAAAAGCTGAAGAGAAGACTAATGAAGCCATGACTACTGACAAGGGGGCATCCAAAGAAACTTGAATAGTATCAGGCAATGCTAAAAGAATGGTTTTGGTACTATGGTTTGATACAGAAGCCTGCTTGAAAAGAGTGAAGACTATTAGATGTTTCAGCATTCCAAGTTAATTGATTGCATACTATATTGTCCATGATTTTTGAAAATAGTGGTAGGTTTGAGACTGGGTGAAAGTTTTGGGGTTGCGATTGATTTGCACGTGTGTTTTTTTAAGGAGTGGATGAATGATCAAATGTTTCTAAAGTGAAAGTGAGACTACAATGAAAAAGAAGTGTAAGAAGAGGAGTTAAGAGATTAGAAAGCTCCACCACCAGCAGACCACGAGTCTGTTGGTGGAGCTGATGGATTTACGGTTGAAGTTGCCTTGGCAATATCTCCTGCTTCTGGTAGGTTAAATGAAGTCCAGTATGAAAGGTAATGAGGTTCAGGACTGGAAGGGGGGCTGACAAGTAGTGATGGGCTCAAAGACAAGAAGAGGGCTAGTAACTCTGAGAGGTGAACAGAGCAAAAAGAGATTTTGCTCCCAAGCTCATGCTAGGGATTCCATTGGCAGAAGGAAAGGGTCATGGTCAGGAGTTTAGGTGAGATGATTTTGAAAATAGAATAGAGTGCATGGGGGCTGTTTTGAGCTCTTGTGAAGTGCTCCCTCTTGACTTGTCTAAGGGCAGTTCAATATTCTTTGTATCTTGTTTTAAAGAGGGTGAGATTGACGGCTGTACGATAGTTGCTCCAGACATGCTCAGACTTCCGAATGTAAGATTTAAGGAGGTGAAGAGATGATGAGAATCATGGTTTGTTTCTCATAGGAGCCTTCTGTTGAGATCATAGTGGAGCATGTTTGTCTAAAATATTTCTGAGGGATAAATGAATATCCTCTAAATGTTCATTTATTGATGCTGAGTGAGAAGATGGAGATAAATTCTCTAAGTGCAGCTGTGATAAGGAGGACTTCATTCTCTAGAGTACATGTAGAAAGTGAAGAAGGAGGGGGTAATGAGGGAGGGATAACAACATGAAGGGAAAAACTGATAATATAGTATGATCAGTCCAGGGGACTGGTGGAGATTGAAAAGTCAAAGGACTGACAGAGAGCTGAGTGGAAGTGAAACCAAGATCAAAAGTATGCCTAGTAGAATGTGTAGAAAAACTGATGTGTTGAGTGAAATCAGTATTAGCAGCAAGGGAATGGAGAAGTCATGAAGGGTTGTTGTGGGGTAGATTAAAATCACCTAAGAGTAATAAAGGGCTGAATTGGGTAGAGATTTCAGCTGTAAAGGCTAGTATTTCATCGACTGAATCTGTTGAAGTGAGGAGGGAGTAAACCAGGGCAAGAAAGAAGGGGAAATTAGTATGTACTATCAGAATCTCTGAAATAGACAGTTGCTTAAAGGTACAAAGGTAGCTAGTTTATGAAAATAAAGAGTATCTTACCAAATGGCACAGATCTAGAGTGAGCCACTCAGTAAGAAATTGGTGCCATATTACTATGCATTTCCATTATTTTCTGCAAAAAATGTGGAAGGCTTCTTTTCTTAATATTCTATTACATGCACTGTAATGTTCCGATTGTTTTATTTTTGTATCTCAGGTGATATTGTGCTTTATTGCTATGTTGCCTTATTTTGTTGCAATTTGCTTAGATTGTAAGATGGTCAGAATGTAAATAGATGAAAATATGGTTTTGTTTAAATATGCAATTAAAATTGTCCCGTGTCTTTCCTGAAAGCAGAATTCACTGGCACATGATAAGCAATGAACCTCATTCAGCTCTCAAAGATATTGTTCATCTCTAATTAAGCATGAACCATTTAACCATGCAGCTAACGTTGCTTTGGACAGTGACTGTGCCATACAGTAGCTGCAAAGCTTCCATGGATGCTGTGGCGATTGGTACTTGAACAAATGTTTTGGAAAATTTAGATTTTTTTTTGTACTATGATTTCTGAAATTACAGGACAAAGGTGAAATGATGGAGGCTTTCAGTGTCAGGTTGTTTTCTGGTGTTAGATGGGTCTATTATATAGATCACGAACAACTTTAACTGATGACAGACTGGCAATCACTGCCTCCATGTGCCGGCAGGAGACTGAAGCTTGCCCTGCCTTTTGATGATAGATTATACCTGCTAGTAGCGGGAAGGAAAAAGTGGGAATTTAAGCTGCTTAGGTGTATAGGGGGCTGCTGAACATCAAAACAAATGAAGTCACACAAAACACCAATAAAAGGAGAACAAGATGACATAATCAATCAGGATCTCAGGCTGAGCTCCTCTATCTAATGTACAGCAACCAGCCTAGCAAATTTCAGATATGAATTTTTTAATGGTACATATAATGGATTAATGTAATAACCAAGGGCTTCTAAACACTCACAAACACACTTCCTACCCAGATCATGGAACAAAATCCCGCCAACTATTAGATCACTTTAGGAAAGTGGTAAAAATCCGCCTTTTTATCTAATTATCACCTGTAAAGACACTCCCCCCTAAACGCTAAACCAACTGTCTAAATCTACTTCTGTAAGAGTTGTGCACACATTGTAAATAACCAATCATTCAAACTATAGCTGCAATTAAGTCTTAATCCATATTTTTGTTTTAAGGCTATGTGTGGACGCATCTTTCTACTTAATGTGCCACATCATTAGAGGGCCTTAATAATTGTCTTACTTCTATGCTTAGTTTCCAAAACATATTCGATCTATCATGTTGTGTATAGAAATTATTTTACCGTTGTACATAGTTCTCAAAGTAGATAATAGCATAAGAAATACCGCTGCTGGGTCAGACCAGTGGTCCATCCTGCCCAGTAGTCCGCTCATGCAGCGGCCCTCAGGTCAAAGACCAGTGCTCTAAATGAGTCCAGCCTCACCTGCGTACGTTCCAGTTTAGCAGGAACTTGTCCAACTTTGTCTTGAAACCCTGGAGGGTGTTTTCCCCTATAACAGACTCCGGAAGAACGCTCCAGCTTTCCACCACTCTCTGGGTGAAAAAAATTTCCTTACATTTATACGGAATCTATCTCCTTTCAACTTTAGAGAGTGCCCTCTCGTTCTCCCTACCTTGGAAAGGGTGAACAGTCTGTCTTTCTCTAATAAGTCTATTCCCTTCAGTATTTTGAACGTTTCGATCAAGTCCCCTCTTTTCAAGGGAGAAGAGGCCCAATTTCTCCATTCTCTCACTGTACGGCAACTCCTCTAGCCCCTTAACTATTTTAGTTGCTCTTCTCTGGACCCTTTCGAGTAGTACCTTGTCCTTCTTCATGTACGACGACCAGTGCTGGACACAGTATTCCAGGTGAGGGCGTACCTTGGCCCAGTACAACAGCATGATGACCCTCTCCGATCTGTTCGTGATCCCCTTATTCCTAGCATTCTGTTCACCCTTTTTTCTTCCGCCGTGCATTATGCAGATGGCTTCATCGACGTCGATCAGAACTCCCAATTCTCTTTCCTGGGAGGTCTCTCCAAGTACCGCCCTGGACATCCTGCATTCATGCATGAGGTTTTTGTTCCTGACATGCATCATGAAATAAAGAGAACGCCATGAAATAAAGAACGCCATGAAATAAAGAGAACACCATTATCCTATTCTGTGAGGCCCTTGGTGCTTTTTTTTTTACATAGCTTTGGATGCCATTTATTGAATCTAGTCATATTGCCTGAATGCAACATGCCTGAATATGAGCTAAATCTAGAAACTAGAAGTAGAGTATATAGGGGGAAAAACAAACCTGTCTGCAGTCAATAACATAATACCCTAGAATATTTACACAGATATATGAAACAATGGGGTCCTTTTACTAAAGCCACAGCAAAAGTGGCTTTAATGCGTCCCTTACGTGGTTTTTTCCCCCCCGCATGCTAAGGCCACTTGTACTGCTGCCGTAAAATGGTACATTTTTCAAAAGGCCACATGCTAATTTTGCCATTAGCTAAAACTTTACTGTGTGAGCCCCTACTGATACCTATTTTATATGTGGCGAGGGCCCACGTGTTAACCCTGCACTAATCAATTAGTATGCGGCAATGCCTCACATGCTAACTGATTAGTGCTATCACTTAGAAGAAACACGATAGCACAAAGAACTTTTTTTGCATGTGGTGTATGTGCGCAGAGAGGCAAATCTACCAAGGGACTCTAGCACATGTCCATTAGCATGCCTTTTTAATGTGCGGTAAGTGCATGCTAGTGATTACTGCACTTAAGTAAAAGGACCCCAATGTAATAAATAATTAAAATATGTTTATCCCAGGACAAGCAGGCAGCATATTCTCTACATGTGAGTGACGTCTTCCATGGAGCCCCGTCGCGGACAGCTTTTCAAGCAAACTTGATTGAAGATCTCAAGTTTGCTAGTACTGCCCACGCATGCATGCCTTCCTGCTCCACTAGAGGGCGCATCCCCTCCTCGTGGTCTTCAGTTCTTAGTTTTCCACGGAGCCAGAAAGCCCTGTCTCTCTTCTCTGCGATTTCTAAGTGCCTTTCTAGCACCGTGGCTTTCTTGTTTTCATACGGGAGTAGCTGTGCACGTTGTTGATTGTTTCCATTCTTTATTTTTCTTTTTTTGGTATTTTCGATTCGGCGACCGGGGGCTCCCGGTTCGCCGTGGCCACTTAGCCTCGAATGGCTGCGGCCATCTAAACTCATGTCCTGGCCTCTCACCGGGTTTAAGAAGTGCTCTCAGTGCGGGTGGGTTATCTTCATCACTGACCCACACCGCTGGTGTATCCTGTGCCTGGGTGCTGATCACCCGATTGATTCCTGTCCTCGCTGCGCCATGCTTGAACCTCGGGCTCTTCGGCGACGTAGAGCCAGGATTGCGGAGCTTTTTTGCTTTGGAAGTCGCTCCTGCTTCGACTCCGGTCTCGGCCTCAACCTCGGCTTCGGCCTTGGTCTCGACGTCAGCCTCGAAGACCTTGGCCCCGGGCAAGTCTCCCTCGACCTTGAAGGCCTCGGCTCCGGGTAAGTCCCCTCTTCCTCCTTCAGGTTCGGCTCAGCTACCGAAGAAGCCTTCCTCGGAGTCTTTGGCCCTCCAGCCTCAATGAGACCATCTTCCAAACCCTCCACACAGGAATACTCATCCTCGAGGTCACCCTCGGTGGAACGCACTGCTGCACCTGCCCAGCCGAATATGGTCACGGTGCTGATGTTTGAGGAGGTACTGAAGGCTATCATCCCCTCGGAGCTCTCCTCGGCATTGGCTCAGCTTGCTCCGACCTCAACCTCGCGCGCTGTGGATCAGCCTGAGCGTCGCGTCGAGGTTTCTTTAGGCAAGGCACGTCAATCTCGATGTCTGTCCTCGTCTGATTGCTCGTCTCTTCCATCGAGGCATGTTTCTCCCTCAGGCCGACCTCGATCGAGGCACCGGTCGAGGCGCCTTGTGAAGCATCCGCGGGATTCCCCCCAAGGCGGGGCAGATCCCCGGGTCCTCGCACTACTGGCTCCATTAAGCCCTCGGACCTCACTGTCTAACCCGAGTCTGTTGCAATCGCCGGTACGGTTGGATTCCCCGATCCGGGAGGAGCCTATCTCGGGGGACCCGGGCTTGTTTCCCCGAGGCTTGTCTTCGGGCCAAGGTTATCTGGGTCACCGGCCTCAGACCTCGACGGTCCATGCTCGCAGTCCTCCCCTCCGGGGATATCGAGGCGCAAGCTCTCGTTGACATCTCTTCGTTCTTTCAGTGGGGCTTCCTCAGCGTCCATGCAGGTGGATACGGATATACCCCCACACTATTCTTGGGAGGCTTCCCCCTCCTTTTTGGCTGCCCTGCGGTCTCGTTCCACCACTCCGCCTGGGGAGCATTCGGAGAGCAGGCCCTCTTCCTTCACTCGCTTTGTGCAGGATATGGGCAGGGCCTTGCACCTGGATCTTCAGTTGGATTCCAGATATACCAAGGAGTACTTGGAGGAGATGGAACTTCCCGTCCCTCCTCGGGAATCCCTGCGGCTGCCTCTGAATCTGGTCTTGCAGCAGACTTTTTTTCGTAACCTGGAGACGCCTTACGCTATCCCAGCTATTCCCTCCAAAATGGAGTCTCGGTACTGGACGGTACCTTGCAAGGGGTTTGAGACGTCATCCACGGAGCCCCGTCGCGGACAAATTTTTAAGCAAACTTGATTGAAGATCTCAAGTTTGCTAGTACTGCCCACGCATGCGTGCCTTCCTGCTCCACTAGAGGGCACATCCCCTCCTCATGGTCTTCAGTTCAGATAGCTAGCAAAGAAGCCAACCTCGGGGAGGTGGGAGGGTTGTAGAGAATATCTGCCTGCTATCCCTGGATAACACCTGTTACGGTAAGTAATTGTGCTTTATTTACCCCCCTCCTTTACAAAGCTGCACTAGCATTTTTAGTGCCAGCCTCACAGAATAGGATAATGGCGTTCTTTTTATTTCATGACCTGAGATGGACTGTGTTTCGGAAAATGTGCCTGCATCAGGGGTCTGTATGTTATTAGACAGTCAATATCTCAAACATTGAGAACTCTATTTTCTCCATATTCCAATGGAGATCACAAAGGAGCTCTAATATATACTGTTTACCTCTTGAGCTGTGCCTGTATGTTGGGTCATGAAGTAAAGAGAACTCCATTATCCTATTGTGTGAGACCCTTGGTGATTTTTTTTGCTTTGCTGTGCGGTGTGTACTTCGATTCCTCTTCTGTTTGGCTCCAAAGTTATGTGCCAGGATGATCCACCTAATAAACAGGGCTGCTGTACCATCTCTCAGACTGTTTTGTAATGTATCTCCTGTAGCATCTTAACACTATGTCAATTGTATCTCTTTGAATTGTACTGTAAGTTGCCTTGAACCTATTTAGGCATAGTGTTTCTCATAAATCCCAGATTAGGTTAGATCAGTGTATCTCAAACTGTGTGCCGAGGCACATTAGTGTGCCTCCTGAGATACCAAGTGTGCCGCGTCACACTGAGGAGGAAGAGAGGCGCCTGCCATCTGACTTCCCTACACTGTATGGCGCTAGCACTGCCCAATTTGCCGAAGGCATGCATATTTTCCCCTTCTCTCTAGCGTCCTCCGGCTTCCCTCCTGGCCTCCTGGTCTCACCTTTAAAGCTAATTACAGCAGCCTGTAGGTAAAGTGATTTTATTTTCAATATAGTGATTGAAATGTGTCAGTTTTGAGAATTCTGCCATGTATATTGTGTGTATATGAAAAAATGAATGAAAAAAAATTGCATTACAATTAATAAAGGGGATGGGATCTGGGGCAGAGCTTGGGTGGGCCTAGGGAGGTCTGTGGTTGGTTGATATTTGTTAGACTTAGGGGGTACTTAGCTTGAAGTAATTGAGAAACACTGCTGTAGGCAATCGGCTGGCGCCAGTGCCTCTCCTTCTCTCCAGCCCTCTTCCCTGCTGGCACCCCCTACTGGCGTCTCAGGGCCCATCTAGAGGGCCTCTGCACTTGATGATGTCACGCATATGTGTGATGTCATCACGGCGACGTCCACGCACTTCTGGGTGCCTCAAGCCAAGGTCACTACCTTTAGTGTGCCCCAGCTCGAGAAAGTTTGAGAGAGACTGGGTTAGATTATACTATGTACAGAGTGCCCTTTATAGAATATTAGCTTAATAGGTATTTTGTACCTAACTTGGATCATGAGCATTTTAGCTTACCAAAGGCTAATGTGAATGCTGGCACCCTAATTTCAGGGAATGTCTCTGACCCAAAAATGTCCCTGACTCACCCATGCTCCTCCCCCTGACCACACCCCTTTTGGAGTTGCAAGCTATGGAATTGAGGCAGGCATGTTATGGAATAGAGCAAAGAACCAGTCATGTGTAACTCCTAATTACTGACAATTAACTGCTTAATTCCAATAATTGATGGCACCTAATTAACTAATTAGTTTACATGTAAATCTGGGATCCATGCCCAAATATGGGCAACCTGTACAGAATACAGGAGTGTAGGTATTTCCCTGTTCACAAAGGGCTTACAAGCAAAGGGGTGCTTTTACTGAGGTGTGCTAATGGATTTAGCACACACTAACAAATTAGTGTGCGTTATGTGGCATGTACCCCATAGGTGTTGAAAGGACTGCATAGCATTTAACGTGTGCTAAATCCATTAACGTGTTTTAATAAAAGACTCCTAAATTGTACCTGAGACAAAGGAGGGTTAAGTGACTCGCTCATGGTCAATTAATGCAAATTTGATTAAATTAAAAATTTGCTCGCGGGTCAAATCACAAGTCGAAGTGTGTCGACTTGACACCATAAGACACAAGGAGTGATGGAGAGCAATATTATTCAAATAATGGGAGCTATTTTCAAGACTAAATGGTTCCAGGGAGTTCATTAGCTGTACTGGGGGAATACAGTGTATAGCTTTGGAATTAACGAGTTGTATTATATAGTTTGAAAAGAGATTGATTTTAAGAGTTAATTGCAATTGAATAAAGCTGGGGCCCAGTATTTTGCCATTGGACAATGAGTAAGAGAGAGTTTATTAATGCTTGGATTGGAGGCATGGTGCATGGACAGTTGGGCAGCTGGAATGTGAGTGCCAGTGTTATGCAAAATACAGTAAGATAGATAAGGGAGACAAGAACGAGGAGATCAATGTTATACCACAGATTTCAAAAAGCTTTCTAGGAAATAATATGGATCCTAATGAATAACAAATGTAATAGTTCTTTAACAGGTTACCTAAGTATAAGTACCATTTGCACACTTAAATTTATAGAATACTGAATATGTGTACACTGACAGACGTAATAATATTATCTAATGTCCACATGCAAATAGTTTAGTCCGTAATTACAAGGGGGGTCTTCACTGAGAGGCAAAGATAAGGCATGGGTGACACTAACATTTAGATATTTACTTTATATAATACTATAATTTGCATGTATAAATGTGGCATATAGGGGCTCTTAGATTAGCAGATGTCTGGATTTTCCCGGACGGCTTTTCAGAACCCAGCACTTTGGGTTTTGAAAAGCAGATCGTTTTGGGAGGGTAATCCGCGCATGCCCTCCGGCTGATACAATCAGGCTGGGGGGGGGGGGGGGTAGGGCTAGGAGGCGAGGCTGGGGCGTGGTGTGGTGTGGGTATAACAGGGATGGGTGGAACTGGGCGGACCTGGGGGCAGGTGTATGAGTCCAGATTTTACATATGGAAAATCTGGTAACCCTACATAGACATGTCATAGTGTACACTCTGTGTAAAGAAGGCACATTCTTAATTACATTGCTCCGATAATGACAAAACGGCTAAGAAAACCCAAATAAAACAAATTTACATGAAAATATTTTGTTTCATTTCATTTCTCATTTGCCCATCCCTTGGAAATGCAATATTGCATATTTTTTATTTTTTTTTCTACAAAGAGAAAAGAATGAAAGCAAGATATGATGCTGTATAGCACAGCTCACAGAACAGAGAATAAACCAGGAACTCTGGTTTAAAACTCTCTTTAAAGGCCTCAGGCAAAAACACTTACAACTTCTACAACTCATTCAAACACCTCCAATAAACTGATCACAGAATCCAAGAAATTTAACCATCTCATCTCCTTCTCAAAGCCGTGCACTGCTGCCA
This sequence comes from Geotrypetes seraphini, assembly GCF_902459505.1. Classification (NCBI taxonomy): domain Eukaryota; kingdom Metazoa; phylum Chordata; class Amphibia; order Gymnophiona; family Dermophiidae; genus Geotrypetes; species Geotrypetes seraphini. The sequence continues at coordinate 17,398,047 of NC_047095.1, forward strand.
CTCTCACATAGAACTTGCTCTAATCTTTAAAATTCGGACCATATGCCTTCTGCTCTTCCTAACGTGTGTGTTAACTCCTTACTGCCCATCCTGCACTCTCCAATCATCACAACAGCACCTCCTAGTCATTCCAACGGTCAGACAAATTATATATGACAAAACAAAAACAAACTTGGCATATTTAATCTCCTCTCCCTGCTAGTAATGGGGAGGAGGTCGAGCTGGCTCGACCGACCTGCATGTCGGTCCGATGTAGTCCCTCCGTGGCGGCGTGGGCTGGCTCCCGCCTTCATCTGCCCTCAGCACACCGTTGTTGCAGCTTGAATTCAACGGAGCTGGTCCTATGCTGGTTCGGGAGGGGGGCGAAGCAGTGCTCCCACATTCCTCTCCGCTACTGGCTGGACATGAACACAAGGAGCCGAAAGCCAGAACTCTCCCATCCACCACGAAAAGAAACAGGACCCAATTCTTCAACTCTTAACCGCCAGCTTAGAACCATTCAGGCATCAGGCAACGGCTCCCTCAGCTGCCAGATCGGAGCAACTGTCAAACTGGAAATCGGTAGGTGAGCTCAAAAGAAGCAAACACCAACAAGACTGGAAATCCCAAATGAAAACAGCAGAGACAGAACAAAAAAGAAATTTAAAAGAAAAATCAACAAAGGCAAAATAAAACAAAAACAAAAGCAGGACAAGGGAGACAGCACAGAAGATGACCTAACTGGCCGCCATCTTGTTGGAATATTCATTTCTATCTCTATCTCTACCTCTGTCTTTATATTTTTATCTTTACTTTTCATAAATTGTTTCTTCAGGTACTTTGGTTAGATTGTGAGCCTTTGGGACAGTTAGGGAATTTCCAAGAACCTATCTTATTTATTTTTATTTATTGTATCTTTTAATGCATCATTTTTGTAAACCGCTTAGAAACCTCACGGTTATTAAATTAAATTAAATATAACTGTTGAAGAAAACCTCATATACTGTGATTTAATTGTGCTCAAAAGTGTTGAAGACACCAGTGCAGGGATTTTACCTTCAGATCTTGTCTGAACTACTTCTCAATCATTAAGAACATAAGAATAGCCTTACTGGGTCAGACCAATGGTCCATCTAGCCCAGTATTCTGTCTTTTAATTTATTACTGTATTACTTGTTATATTTTAAATTTGTATTGTACATCGCTTAGGAAATTAAATAGGTGATTTATCAAGAATTAATAAAACTTGAAACTTGAAACTTCATGGAAACCAATCCATGTCACATGTACCTGGCAAAAATTCAAATAGTAGCAGCATTCCTTGCCACCGATCCAGGGCAAGCAATGGCTTCCCCCCCATTCGTCTCAACAGCAGACTATGGACATTTCCTCCAGGAACATGTCCAAACTATTTTTAAAACTACCTGCATTAACCACTTTTACTCCATCCTTTGACATCGCGTTCCAGAGCTTAACTGTTCTCTAAGTGTTAAAATATTTCCTTCTATTGGTTTTTAAAAGTATTGTTCTAGCATTCACACCAGTCCTTGCATTCAAACCATAACCAGACCAAGAAAACCACAATATACTTCAATAATGGCAAAGCATGAGCTGCAGCTTTATTAAGCTCATCAAACAATTCAATAATATACAACATTTACCTTACAGTAATTGTTAAGCTACACTGAATTATTACATACACCTGGAGCTATTCAGTGTCGAACTAGACCAGCTTTCAAAATTATTCACATTCCACCAATCCCAACTTCCCCCAGCAAGACTCATGGTGTCACAGGATCCTGCTGCCACCCATGGCAATTCTGCACATGAACAGATAAGAATATGTTAACACATAACTTTATTAGCAACACTATTCCAGAATTCACCCCCATATCCCTCCTTTTCCGCCACTAGCAGTAACAGCTTAGCAAGTCTTCGCTTCCCCTCTCCCACCAAGCTGCGACCATGCTGCCCATTATAACAAGCTTCCAATAAATCCTGTACAGAACTCAAGAAAATATCAAGCCAAATGTCAGATAAATGCATACCATCCGAGCGATACAAACTGGGGCAATCTACAGCAACCAAATCCTGCCACAGCACTACCCCCCCCCCCCCAAGAGAACTAATGACCTAGATATCTCAAAATTCACTCATTTCCTCAGATGTTCAATACCTTTAGCCTTGCAAACATCGCTCCAAATGATCCGAGGAATGATGCAAGATCATACTAAATGTATGCCTGGAAAATAACTGGCAACCAACATTAAGTCCTGCTTCATACACCAGATCAAATCCACCCCTATTACTCTGCATAAATCATTCTCCCCCCCACATGCAAAACAATCAATTGAAGGGAGGAAAAATGCCTGGCCTGAAGCAGGGTAGGATGGACCTGCTCCCACCGCATAGCTCTTAGGCCTAACCAACGAATGCCAACTCCATAATGGACGAGGCCCCGATTCGATCTCCAGCGAGATTACTCTGCTCATTTCTGAGCCCAAAAGAAGTAGGAATGGCCACATAACCAGACACAGTTATTGGGCAGCAAGGTATCAGCGGAATAAACTGGAGCAGCAAGAACATTATTCACAATCAAACTCACTTACAGGTTGCACATAGCGCCGATAACAGGTAGAATGCCAGTGCCTGATCTTGCACAATAATGAAGCAGAAGCAGCACCAGTATGGAAGGAATGTGTTCTGAAGTGCATCAGATCACATCCCACAGACACCAAACACATTTCAAAAGTACAGCCAATTGAAAATATGCCAATAGTGTGCCATTGGCTAATGAATAAGCCAATACAAATCCCCAGGTGGGTGCACCACAGCATAGGACAGCACACACTGAACTGGACACAAAACAACAGCAGACAGCACCCTCACAAAACTCATAACCCTTTACCAAAGGGGTCCATCTTGGAACACCGGATACGCAAGCAGCACGACCCCAGAATCACATTGGGCACCAACAGGCCAGTCACACCTGCCACAGGCTTCGCTAGCACCACTAACTCACTCATCTGCAAAGCTGCAAAAAAAGTGACACTAAAGGCCACCCTAAATAGCAAAACCTGAAAACCATAAGTACAAACCATAGACAAAACATCCCACAAATGACACAACCAATGCAGGCAAGATAGGCATGCCCTCAGGCTCAAAGTCCTAAAACGAATAGAGTGCTGAAATCCCACAAAGAATTTCTTAACTAAAAATGAAGAACGGGGGGTTCTGGTATCCCAGCAGCTGGGACAGAAAAGCCACACTGACCAATGACAAGTAAACCACACCAGAAGACCACCTGCACTGCTTAGCAAAAAGCAAAAATTGCACCATAGCAGAAACTGAAAAGGGCATGTCACGAAACACAGCTGCGGCATCTAAAAACTCCAGGACATATCGCCAACCTGAGCGGTAAGAATTCCAAGTGTTCTCTGCCAGATAATTCTTCAGTAACTCTCCCAAGGATCCAGAAGTCTGTTCCGTAGCTCTGCAGGCATGGCAATGGGTTCTTCATCCACCATGGGAACCAAGACACAGAAACGAGTCCACTGAAATCAAGATAAAGCATCGGCATTCTCGTTAAGTAAACCAGGAACATGTTTAGCGGTAACATTCAACTGCAAACAACGCAAGACAATGAGCCGCAAAAGCTAAACCAATAAAGGACAGTGGGCAGACTGAGCATTCATCGCCTGAACTAAAGCAACATTATCAGAGAAAAGCACCACTTTCCTATTAGCTAACCTACTTTCCCAAATGACAGTGGCCACCCAAACAGGAAAAAAGCTCCAGAAAAGCAATATTGGAGCACCAACTCCAGTCCCACCACACCATGACACCCCCCCCCCAAAAGTAAATGCCAATACCACATCCTGCTGCAGCAGCCTCAGTAAAAAGATGTAAATCCACAGAAGACACCTCCTGCCACTGTCAAACAGAAACACCATTAAAATGCTCCAAAAATTGAGAACACAAACGAAGATCCTCTCGGACACCTCTAGTGAGTCACACTCAAAAATGCTTCTTCTGTAAATACCGGGAAAGGATTGCCAAGTGACGGGGAAGAAACCAGACCCATTGAAATAACCTGGGAAGCTAAATTAAAATGACCCACCAATGACTGAATTTCCTGAAGTGTTAATTTAGACTTCTGCAATGCACACTGAATAAATGTGAGTAAAGTCGCCACTTTAGCCAAAGGCAAACAAGACTCCATTCACACTGAATCCAATACAACTCCCCAAAAATCCAATGCCGTGGAAGGCCCTTCAAATTACTCCAATGCTAAAGGGACACCCAAATTCGGAGTCATTGCATGAAAAGCCGCAACCAGATCAGAGCACACAGAGGAACCGCAGGACCCCCAAACAAGAAATTGTCTAATGCACAAAAGTTCCACAGCCAGATACATGCTCTGTAACTCAGTGGATAAAAGTCAAATACGCCTCAAAATAAGAACAAGAAACAGAGAGCCTATAGACATGCACTCATCAAAATAAAATTGATGATCAAATATAAAACCCAGTAAATGAAAAGAATCCGAATGAATCGGAAGTAAACGGAAAGCTGACTCAATACCAGCCTTGGACCAAAAGAGTTCCCGATCCCAAACTATGAAGAATAGCAATGGTCATATAAAAGGAAGTATACTGCACAGAACGAAAAAGGGGTCTATAAAAGAACATTACAACCCAAAGGAAAGGACAAATTATGAATGAGCTGAAACTTACCTGGCTTCTTCTTGGGCACAACACCTAAAGGAGAAAGATGGGAAAGTTAGAATATATTGCATTAAATGAAAAGTTAGATATAATAGGTATCTCTGAGGCCTGATGTAAGGAAAATAACCAATGAGACACTGTCATATCGGAGTACAAACTATATCACAGTGATAGGGTGGATTGAATTGGTGGAGGACCTTGAATCAAATGGAGTAAAAATTCTACAGGAACCAAAACACACTTTGGAATCCCTTTAGGTAGAAATTTCATGTGTAAAAGGGGAAAAGTATAGTGATAGGTGTGTACTGCCATATACCTGACTAGGAGTTAGAACCTAAAGATGGTACCGGGTGGACTTTACGATTTATGGCCCATAAATATCAAAGGAAAAAGACAATTTCATTTAATCATGAATTTATAAAGTGTGTAATTATTGGGCAGACCAGATAAACCATTCAGGTTTTTATCTGCTGTCATTTACTATGTTACTATATATGAACAGACAGATGCTGAAATGTTGTCAGAAATTAGGAAGGCTAACAAACTGGGTAACACAATAATAATGGGTGATTTCAACTACCTTCAAACTGGACAGAATAGTTTAATATCACAAGATGATCCTTAATCTATTCCTTTCTATTGGGGAGAAAGCAGCAAACAAATCACATCTGTCCAAAAGTGGATGAAAAAGACCTCACTTCATAACAGGGAGCTCAACATAACAGACACTGCTGAAAGTAAGCAATCTCACTCTTCATCATAGGTCAAAAAAACTCCACACTAGGACAATGAACACTATATATGCTCCTCCTCCACCAATAAGGAAAAACATACACAGCAGTATATCTTATAAATGCATGTCCAATATAGAGATGGTTGGAAGAGTTCAAGAAAGCTTTTTATAACAATTTTATTGAAGGAATCAAGTAAAAATACAATAAGATAATACAAAGAGATATTAATTACAATAAGATTCACAATAATAATATTTCCATACATATGTATATCATTCCTCCAAATTAAATTTCCATATGAACTAGTTCATTCCTTTCTAACCTCCCTGGATGAAAGCTGACAAAAATAAAGAAATAATATAAAGATCTGTAATGTAATTTAGATAACCATAGCTTCATTGAAAATCATTGAGAATTAAACTTTTTGCTCTTGGTGAAAGATTTTAAATATAAGGATCCCAAACTTCCATAAAAAGACAAGTTTTCCTAGACGATCGCCAAACCTCCCACTCTCAAATAAAAATAAACGATGCAACTGGTTCTTCCAATACCAGAAACTTGGAGATTCTTTCTGTAACCAAAATGGCATAATACATTTATGCCCAATCATACACTCTTTTTGAAATAAAAAAAACATTTCCTTTGGCCAATAAAGTACTTAGCTTAAATTTGGCAGCATTTCATTATGAAATCTTGAAGCTGCGCTTATCAGAAAATTCTCCTTCTTCACAAATGCTCAATTCAGACTAACACAGACCTCTATCATATCTCCCCTGAGCCATCTCATCTCTGAGATGAAGAGCCCTAGCCGCTTTAGCCTTTCTTCATAGTAACATAGTAAATGACGGCAGATAAAGACCTGAACGGTCCATCCAGTCTGCTGATAAGTTATACTCATTAAAAAATACATGATTAGATTAACTTGTCTCTTCTTTGATATTTCTGGGCCGTAGACTGTAGTCTGGTATTGTCCTAGGTTCCAAATGCTGAAGTTGACATCCAAGCTCACTTCAGTCTATCTAACCATTCCGTTGTTTGCAGGACATCTACCATAAAGTCTGGCCAGTAACATTCTCCTGTTCCATATTAGTGGAATTCACATTGATGCCCACCCCAGCCCAGTCCAACCCAGCCCATCCTACACCGAATCACCATATATAGAACACAGATTGTGCAGGTCTGTCCAATATCGGCCTTAGTTCTTTGCTTTACATCCTTCATTTTCTAATTAGAGATTCTCTATTTTTATCTCACACATTTTTGAATTCCATCACCGTTTTCCTCTCCACCACTTCCCTCAGGAAGGCATTCCAGGCATCTACCACCCTCTCTGTGAAAAAGAATTTTCTAGCATTGCTCCTAAGTCTTCCTCCCTGTTTTACCGTTTTTTCTTCTCTGGAAAAGATTTAGTTAAATATTAATGCCTTTCAAGTATTTAAATGTCTATATCATATCTCCCCTGTCCCTCCTCTCCTCCAGAGTATACAGTACATATTTAGGTCATCCAGTCTTTTCTCATACTACTTTTGGTTCAAACCTCTTTCCATTTTCTTTGCCTTCCTCTGGACTGCTTCGTCTTTTTAAATCCTTTGCCAGATACAGCTTCCAAAACTGAACGCAATACTCCCAAGTGCGGCCTCACCAACGACCTATACAGGGGCATCCCTTCTGCTGGTTACTCTTCTTTCTCATACCTTTTATCATTTTTACTGCCTTTCTCTGTACTTTTTCTAGTTCCACTGAATGAAGAATGAGCTCACTTTCAGCAGTGTCCGTTATGTTGGGCTCCTTGTTATGAAGTGAGGTCTTTTTTTCTCCACTTTTGGACAGTTGTGATCTGTTTGCTGCCTTCTGCCCAGTAGAAGAGGAAAGATTAAGAGTGTGTTGTGATTTCAACTACCCCAATATTGACTGGGTAAATATAACATCAGGGCATGCTAGGGAGATGAAATCAAGGACTGCTTTATGGAGTGCATGAATTGGTGCGAGAGGTAATGGAATATTAAAAGCAAGAACCTGGAAAACAAATCAGTTGGACCACTAGGCGACCAAGAGGTAAAAGGGGTGCTCAGGGAAGACAAAGTCATAGTGGAGAGATTGAAAGGATGCTTTGCTTCAGTCTTCACTGAGGAAGATGTAGGGGAGAGTGTGGCGCAGTAGTTAAAAGCTACAGCCTCAACACCCTAAGGTTGTGGTTTCAAACCCACGCTGCTCCTTGTGACCCTGGGCAAGTCACTTAATCCCCCCATTGCCCCAGGTACATTAGATAGATTGTGAGCCGGGACAGACCGGGAAAAATGCTCCAGTACCTGAATAAATTAATGTAAACCGTTCTGAGCTCTCCTGGGAGAACGGTATAGAAAATTGAATAAAAATAAAAAAAATACTGGTTTTCCTGGATATCTCTGCTGTTTTTGATATGTTAAATCATGACATCTTATTGAGGACACCCGGGCTGTGGCCTGGGAGGAACGGTGTTGTATTGGTTTGAGTCATTCTTTTTTTTTTTTTAATATCATTATTTTTATAAATTTGGTAAGTATACTATTCATTTTTTTGTAAAAAGACCCCTGAAAAAACACTGGCAACATACCCATTTGGTAACAAACTACAGGCAATATCATCATCTTAACTGTTTGAACTCTCCCCCACCAAAACAAATGTAAAGGGTTCCATTGCTCACACATTTCTGTGACCTTCAGCAATAAAGATCTTTCATTTACTTTCATCTTTTCTTCCAGTGTACTTTTCATCCAAGCACCTAAATATTTTATACCCTCTTCCAAAGAAAAGGGAATGTATCAAATAATCCTTTTGGACAATATCCATTTAATGGAAGAACCTCTGACTTACTCCAATTTATTTTATAACCAGAAAATTTACCAAAAATGGTCACAAATCTAGTAAATGTGGAATGTTAGTTTCAGGATTCCTCAAATGAAGCAAAATATCATCTGCATAAGCAGAGACTTTATATTCCCGACCTGCATAAGGAATACCATGAATCTCCTTTGACTGTTGAATAGCCAATAGCAAGGGTTCCGGTACAATGTCAAACAACAAAGGAGATAATGGACACCCTTGTCTAACTCCCCTCTCCAGACGAGGTTTGAGTCATTCTTGAAGGATAGAAGACAGGAAGTGTGTGTGCAGGGGATCATCTCTCAGAATAAGACATTGACTACGGGAGTACCACAGGGTTCTGCATTATTGGCCATCCTGTTTGATATGTATTTGCTTTCACTTTGTAAACTGCTGAAGTGGTATGGTGTCATATAGGATATATGTGGATGATATTCAATTTTTTTTTCCAATAGACGGTACTTTGTTGCAAGCAGAAATAAGAATGAATGAAGTTTTGGGGGTTCATTAAAAACTGGATGACTAATAATAAATTGATGCTGAACATAGCTAAAACCAAGATTACGTTGATGTCAAGAGAACAGTTTGATGATATTCCTTTGACAATTAATGTGTTAAACAGCTAGAAAGGAATTACTGAAAGTGTAACTTACCTAGGAGTTTTGCTAGATTCTCAGCTTAGCTTTCATTTACAAGTGCAGAGTGTAATTAAAAACAAATATTTTAAATTGCAGATGTTAAACAATCTAGATATGATTTTAAGAATGTTATTCAAACTGTGGATTGCTGTAATATTGTGTTTTTGGGAATCCCAGCAACATTTGCAGGTGGCTCAAAATTCAATAATAAGTCTGGTGGGATTGAAAAATTTGAGCATGTTACTAGACATTATATTGCAATGTACTGGTTGACTATGGAGTTTCGAGTGAAATACAAACTACTGTTGATGGTTTATTTGAGTTTTAATCACATGGCGCCTAGGTATTTATGTGACTGTCTAGCGCTTTATGTTCCAACGAGACGATTAAGATTTTCTACACAGGCAAGTTTGATTGTTCCGTCTCCAAAAAGTCTTCATTATGAGAATACAAGAAAAAGTGTGTTTTCCAGTGTAGGACCTGAGGAATGGAACAAATTACCTGTGTATTTATGGCAGTTGAAAGACCTGCAGGAATTTAAGTCAATGTTAAAAAAGCATTTGTTTTACATTATGAAATACAATACTCAATGATATGTAATAACTTAAGCAGTTGTCAGGAAGGTATCTGTTCTGTAATATGAAGTATAGCATTCGATAAGATGTCTGGGCCTTAAAGGAAAGCAGTCTTTCTTAATTGTACTTAATTGTACTTTTTTTGTTTTATTGTGTATATTTGCTTTTCTAATTTGCTTTGGATAAAGGCAGACTTAAAATAATAATAAACTAAAACTAAATGGCATTCAATGCTGATGAGTCAGAGAAACTGAAACAAATCTCTGACTCTGGAAGATATAACAGGTCAATTTGACAAATTGAACAGTAGCAAATCACCTGGACTGGATGATATACATCCTAAAGTGCTGAGTAAATTGAAAATGAACTTTCAGAGCTATTGTTAGTCATTTATAATTTATCTTTAAAATCTAGCATGGTACCAGAGGACTGAAGGGTGGCCAACGTAACACCGATTTTTAAAAAGGCTTCCAAAGGTGATCTGGAAAATTATAAACCAGTGAGTCTGATGTCAGTGCCGGGCAAAATGGTAAACACTATTATAAAGAACAAATCTCCCTTTTAACAAAACCACGATAGCAGTTTTTAGCGCAGGCTGAATGCTCTGTGCTGCTCCCAACATTCACAGAAACTCTGAGGGCTCCTTTTACTAAGGTGCACTAGCGTTTTTAGCGCACGCTAAAGAATAGTGCGTGCTAACCACGCGCTAAATGAAAAATACTAACAAGCTCTATGGAGGTGTTAGCATTTAGCGCGTATGGCATTGTAGCACACGTTAAGCGCGCAAAAAAAAACACTAGTGCATCTTAGTAAAAGGAGCCCTGAGTGTCGGGAGCAGCACAAAATATTCAGCACGCCAGCCTGTGATTAATACCGCTATAGTGGTTGTGTAAAAGGAGGGGAAAATGACAGAACATATACATAGGGGAAGAGTGTGGTGCAGTGATTAGCGCTACAGCCTCAGCACCCTGAGGTTGTGGGTTCAAACCCACACGGCTCCTTGTGACCCTGGACAAGTCACCCAATCCCCCCATTGCCCCAGGCATCAGATTGTGAGCCCGCTGGGACAGAGAGGGAGAAATGCTTGAGTACCTGAATACATTAATGGAAACTGTTCTGAGATCCCCTGGGAGAATGGTATCAAAAATTGAATAAATAAGTATAGATTGAGAAAAAAGCCAACAGTGATTTAGTTAAGCGAAACCTTACTTTATCAATCTACTGCATTTCTTTAAAGGGGTGAATGAACATGTGAATAAAGGCGAATCAGTCGATATTGTTTGGATTTTCAAAAGGCGTTTCACAAAGTATCTAATAAAATACTTCTGAGGAAATTAGAATTACATGATATAGGAGGTAATGTCCTATTAAGTATCGAGAACTGGTTGAAAGATATTAACAGAGAATAGGGTTAACTGGTCAATATTTTCAGTGAAGAAGGGTAAATAATGGGGTTCGCCAAAAATATACACAGGATCTGAGAAAGAATCTCGCAAAATACCTTTCTGGCAAAAACTGTAAAGAAATCTTAAGCAGAATCCCTCGGGAGTGTTGTTCTGCTGTGACAAACTCCTAACAGCTTAATGTGTTTCATTAGTTTTAAAAGGGGAGGAGCCTCAAATCCCCGTGCGGATCACTAGTGCGGTTGTTGAAGTTTTACAACGCACGGGGTTCTGAGGCTCCTCCCCTTTTAAAACTAATGAAACACATTAAGCTGTCATTAGTTTCTCACAGCAGAACAACACTCCCGAGGGATTCTGCTTTAAGATTTCTTTAAAGTTTTTTGGTGAGAAAGGTATTTTGCGAGAGTAAATAGTGGGGTTCCCCAGGGGTCTGTGCTGGGACTGCAGCCTTTTAGCATATTTATCAGTGATCTAGAGATGAGAATAACTAGTGAGATAATTAAATTTGCTGGATGACACAAAGTTATTCATAGTTAAGTGCCAAGAGGATTGTGAAAAATGTTGAGGGCCTTGTGAGACTGGAAGATTGGGCACCAAAATGACAGATTATGTTTAAAGTGAGCATGTGCAAAGTGAGGAATCCAAACTACAGCTAGGTGATGCAGGGTTCCATGTTAGGAGTCACCACTCAGGAAAATGATCTAGGTTTTATCATTCAGGATGCGTTGAAAACTTCAGTTCATTGTGTGGCAGTGGCTAAGAAGGCAAATAGAATATTAGGAATTATCAGGAAAGGAATGGAAAACAAAGATGAAAATGTTATAATGCCTTTGAATCGCTCTATGGTATGACTGCACCTCAAATACTGTGTGCAATTCTGGTCACCGTATTTCAAAAAAAGATGTAGTGGAACTAGAAAAGGTATAGAGAAGGGCAACAAAAATGATAAAAAGGATGGGACAACTTTGCTACGAGGAAAAGCTTAAGTGGCTTGGGCTCTTCATCTTGGAGAAATTCAGCAGCATTTCATTCTGAAATCTTCAAACAGCGCTTATCAGGCAATCCTCCTTCTTCACATTTGCTTAATTCAGGCTAACACAGACCTCTGTCATATCTTTCCTGACCTATCTCTTCTCCAGTCTGAGAAGCCCTAGCCACTATAGCCTTTCCTCATAAGGAGTTGCCCCATCCCTTTTATCATTTTAATTGACCTCTGTACCATTTGTAAATCCGGTATATCTTTTTAAGAAGCGGTGACCAGAACTGCATACAGTACTGGAGATGCAGCTGTACCATAGAGCGATACAACAGCTGCACCATAGAGCAATTCAAAGACATGCATGCACAATCAGGAAACAGGACACCCTCATTTGGAAAGAGTATGCGCTATTGACAGCACATGAAAATCTTGTGTGTGGTTGGGGGGGGGGGGGGGAAGGTTGATTCTGCTCATTTTCATTTGCCAATGACATGAAATGACATTGTATATTTAGTTGACCTTTTATGTGTCACTTTTTTTTGGGGGGGGTTAAATATTTTTATTGATGAGAAAAGGAATGGTATAGCAGTAACAAACAAGCACTGTACAAGCAACCAAAAACAATGCTAAGGGAAAAAACACATCCTATTCAACAAAGCACAAGCAAACAGGACCAAGAAAAATATACAACCCAAACCAAACCCAGCTCTTTATGGATATATCCCCCAACCATCCCCTTGCCCTTCCTGCAATCCACAACCCACCCTCCTGTAACCAAGGTTTCCCAACACATTATCTAAAAATATTTCCATAAAACCAGATGTTTGTCAACCTCTCCTGAAAAATTCCAACTTCCTGCATTCCCACTCTCGCATTTGTGCCATAAGTGCCGACCACTGTTTAAGTAAAGGCATAGGGTCACCCAGATAAAGTACCTTAGGTTGCTAAAAGCTATGTGCCGTTTATAGAATAGCACTTGGTGCTCTCAACCGTAACAATGATTTCTACCAGTTAAACCCTACTGTAAATCCTCACACCTTAATTAGGCATGGATCCTCTTAAACAATAGCAGCATATTGTAGTAAGGTACAAATTACAGGAACGCTCCTGGTCTGCCCATGAACCTTCCATGGCCCCGCCCCCTTTCTGACTTATGGATCCAGTCTTGTCAATATGCATGTGTAAATTTTAATTCATGCCAATTAGCACCAATAATTATTTATTGGTGCTAATTGCCTTGCTATTCAATTAAAGTGTGTGTATAAGCAGGCACCGAGATTTGAACATTGAATTTTTAATGGCATTTATAGAATTTGGGAGATAATGTGTAAATGAAAGGAGAGGAGCACAGGCAGAATACTGTAAGTTACATGTGTCCATGCCATATGTAGGCACCCACAGCTATGTCAGGTCTATGGCTAATGTTACTGCAGGCACATAAATGTTAGGTGTGCCAATACTGACTTACACTAGGATTCTATAATGGAACCTGAGTGCTCGGGTGCATTATAAGATAGGAACAAAACCAAAAACTGTGGATACAGATGTTCTGGAGATAATTTATTAAACACTGACATATAAAACCATGAAAATTCAATTAAAAAAGTACAATGATAAAAAATACTGTGATAAAAATCCAACCGGACCCTACACGGTCCATGTTTCGGCGAACACGCCTTCCTCAGGGGTCCAATGGTTTGCAAACTCACATATAAAGAATTGGACTGAAAACAGTCTATTGTCTTTAAACAAGTGAGCAAGGAACACCATAGACAAGCTGAAGTAGCAAAAAAAGGAAGGCGTGTTCGCCAAAACACAGACCGTGTAGGGTCTGGTTGGATTTTTATCACAGTATTTTTTATCATTGTACTTTTCTAATTGAAATTTCATGGTTTTATATGTCAGTGTTTAATAAATTATCTCCAGAACATCTGTATCCACAGTTTTGTTTTTTGTTTTCATCGGTGGATTGTTTTCACTGTGGATCATTGGGTCTCCCCATTTTTCTTTGTTGGGCATTATAAGATAGGGCCTCGCCAAGCAGCACTGAGGCACCTAAAGAAAGGTACACACTTAGAGAATTGCCCACATAGAGGATGGTGTTCCAGAAGTCTGTTTTGAAAGGGATGGAAGAATTGTGGGATAGCAAGGGGGTACCTTAGAGTAAGCATTAGCCATTTTGGTTGCTCCCTGGGAGATTCCGGCTGTGCATTAGTGACCTGTGCTCTTGGAAAGAAAGTTAAACAGTACATCTTGCATTATCTTTTCATGAATATTACATCTTGTGATGTTTAATGCAAGGTGTGTTAATCATTTTGCATAATAATTTATTAATTCATTATTCATTTTAGGGGGGATTAGAGCTGGTTTGCAGGCATTTGCATGCTTCACAGTTCATCATTATTCAGCATGCTTGTTAATTAGCAAATTAAGTTTATTATTTCATTACGGGAGCTTAATAAATAAACCCCATGGACTGTATTTTCAAATCTAAGTGCATTATTTTCCAAAGAAACTGTACCCATAGCAAAAGCAGGTGCAAAATTCCAGCAGCACTTTGTACCTATGAAAATTTACATACAAATAGATCATAGGTGATCTATTTGTAAAACTAAACTACCAAAACTAAACTACCTATGCTAATTGCCTAATGTGGTCTGTAGTTCTTTCATTTGTGCAGATTTTTCTTTTGAAAATAGTGGTACTACTGTTTTATGTGTTTCATGTTGATATTAGACAAAAACGGCAGAGCAAATTTATAGATGAAGCTTGTACGAGGGGCTGTTGAAAAGTTCTCAGCCCAACCAACAAAGCTGGGGTAGTCTCCATCGAGGGCTATATACATTAGTCCAGTGATTTTCCACTTTATTTGTAACTGAATAACACTGTAAATTGGTGACAAATGTCACTTCCACCCACAGTAGTCTCTGAAATGCTCTGAGCAACTGCACCGTTCAGTCTTAAGCTGGAGACATCAGTTATTCTCTTAACTCAGCTGGTGCTGTGTTTCCTCTCTTTGCTTGCATATAACTATTTTCTTAATTCATTTTGAAGCAATAGATAAGACTTTCCCTTATCCTCATGGGAGCAGTCATTTTGGCAGGAATATTATTTATTCCGCAGCTGCATTAGGACTGTTTGAGGTCTGACTGTGAACTGGCTTCAACTGTAAAAGTCTGTTATAACTTCTCTTATTTTTTAGATCACAGTTAGTGGAAATCTCATTTTTATGCTGTGCAGGAATTCAGTTTTGTTTTGTTTTTGTTTTTTTAAGATTAAAAATAACTTCTATAGCATACTTTCATTTTCTTGTAATTGTCAGTTTGTTTGTTTTTTACACTCCTACAATTTTGAAAACCCTTGCTTTATATGGTAACATTCTGACTAGACAGTTTAGTTGTTTTGAGTTTGTTTGTGAAAGGGCAGCTCCTAAGGCTGGAAGGGAGGGAGTGACATAATCCCACAAATTCTATATATGGGGCTCAAAATTGCATGTACAACCTAATAGAATAATGAACAAATTAGCACAATTAATTGAGCACTAGCAATCAATAAATGGAGTAGGTTTTGTATACTGCTTTTTCTGTGTTGGTTTACCTTTTTTTAGACAGGTACTTATTTTCTACATGGGGCAATCATAAGTGACTTGCCCAGAGTCACAAAGACTGCAGTGGGAATCAAACTTCCATCCTCAGGGGGCTGAGGCAGTTTGTCTAACCACTAGGCCATTCTAAAGTTGACACACATAGCCTCTGTTGATAATACTAGATTTGGGGGAGGGGGAGAAGGCAAAGGTGTTGTGGGTTGATGGCCTTCTACACAGATAAATAGGTAAACTGCCTAACTAGTATGTTGATTCAGTTCTGGTGTTTCCTGTTATATCTCTGAACTAGTTATTCCCGGTTGGCGAGATGTTATATGTGTATGTCCTTGCTGCAAAGAGTTCCTAGCTCTCAGAGAATGAATACATTTCCTTAAGGCTAGAGTAACAGACTCGGAGGAGCTGAGAGGAGATCTACAGAGATGTTGTAGAGAAGTCCCACCTCCAGTCTGGTAGCTCCTGTGCTGCCTTGGAGGAGAGAGGTCTCCTAAAAGAAAAACATCACCCTGGACCTGCCCACCAGGACCTGCCCACCAGGGGATACAATATCCTTTTGCACCAAGGATGTGTCTCCAGGGGCTTCTGCCTAGGAAGGAAGGGTTAGGACAACTGTTATAGTTAGAGATTTGATCATTGATCAAATGATATTACAAAAATTAAATCTGCTAGTGAGGAGATACAAAATCAAGAGAAAGTACTTCAATCAGTTAGTACATCAACTGTAAAAGTCTGATTTTTCGTTTTAAATTGGAAGAATTGGGAAATCGTTTGTGTGCTAATAATCTACACTTTTAAAATTTTCCTTCTTCACCTTTACTTTCAACTGAAATACATTACATTACATTACATCAGTGACTTTTATTCCGCCATTACCTTGCGGTTCAAGGCAGTTTACGTAAGAGGTTAGCTGGACATTTCCAGAAGAGTTACAGAGTTGAGCGGGTTACTTTGGGGGATTGAAATGCTTCCTGCGGAGTTAGTTTGTCTTGATGGATTTCTTGTATAGCAGGGTTTTTATTTATTTTCTGAAAGTTTTGTAGTCTTGTTTCGTGATCAGTAGATTGGAGAGTTGGTGATCGAGGCAAACAGCGTGCAAGAATTTAAGAGCAAATGGGATGCCTATGTGGGATCCCTTAGAGGGTTAAGCCAAGGGAACCTGTCACCACCAGGAGTGGGATCCCTAGGATAGTAGATTTGGGGGTGGGTCAGTAGAGTGGGCAGACCTGATGGGCTATGGCCCTTATCTGCCGTCATCTTCTATGTTTCTATGTTAGTTTCGCTGCTTAGAAAATATTTTAGAGAAATATTTGTATTTCAGATGGTTATGTATATGCCCTTATCACTAGCAATGTCAACTAGAGAGGAGTGATGGATGTAGCTCCAGCATTAGCAGCTGCACTGCCTTCTTAGAGGACATTCAAGATATAATTTCCACTTGTTCAACTTTGTTGGTAACTCTCTTGTCAGAAAGAGATAATTTCTAGTTTTTAAAGAATTATTTTAAATATAAAAAAGTTGTTTTTTTTGTGGGCAGCCAATTCAAATTTTTCCAGATGTAACGAGAGCCACTCAGGAACATAGGAAACAGTTATTGGCCCTGAAATCCAGAGTTTTGGCTATTGGAGCAACTTTTTTTCCTGCATTTTCCCTGTAAACAATTTTAATTTTTTATCATTCTCATTTGGAGAAATTTGAATTGGAACATGAAAAAAGGGAAAAGAAAGAAGAGGAGAGTGCGGATGCGCAAACCTCTCCTTTTCCCTTCTCCCTTCTTTGTAGTCTGGCATCTGTCTTTCCCTTCCCCTCCCCCTGCCTTAGTCAGGAATCCCTCCCTCCTCCTTCCTGGTCTGACATCTTTCTCTTCTTGCATCCCCTCCCCCCAAAAAAAAATCAGTGGTCTGATATCTCTCCCCTTCCTTTCCTCTCCTCCCATGGTCTGGTATCTCTCTCTGCCCCTTCCCTTTATTCCCCTGCAGGTCTAGGGCACCTTTCCGGTCTGGCTGTTGGAGCGAGTGAGGTGGGATTGCAGTGGTTGGTCCCATTTGGGGGTTTACATACAAAATGGTGGAAGGTTGCGACACTTGATGTCTTGCTCTATTATACTTTTTGTCATATCGATCTACCCCTGGTCAACCAGAGCTCTGCTTTGTTTTGTTTTCTTGGCCTGCTGAGACCCTGGGGGGCTTCGGTTGCGGGGGTCATTGTTTATCTTGTTCACGCAGCTTACCTATTGTTTTTGGCTGTTTTCACACTCCTGCTGTGTACTTTCTATTGAGTCTGGTTGTGACCTTTTCCACTTTCAATAAAAATATGTTTAAAAAAAAAAAAAAAAAAGGAGAGGAGAGAGATGCCAGACTGTGGAAAGGACAGAACTATCCCAAACCACAGGAGGAGGAAAGGGGGAAGATAGATGTCAGACCACAAGAGAGTGAACGAGGAGGAGGAGATGGTATGCAGGGATGGAGAAGGGGAGAGCAAGGGAGGAGATGGTGCATAGGGATGGGAGGAGTGGGGAAGGTAAGAAAATGGAAGAAATCATGTTTATAGATAGGGGAGAAGAAAGAGGTAGAAGATGGTACACATGGATAGATGGGAAGGGAAGACGTGGAAAAGTAGTTAGATTTAAGGAGGAAGCAGAAAAATGGAAGAAAGTTGAATTTTAAAAGTTAATGCTAAAGATGAATATAGATAACTGTGGAAAAGACTGACTTCAATAGAGTTACTGTCTCCAGTGAGTGATCAATTTATATATAACTAGTCTTATAGCCCGTTACATTAACGGGTGCTAGAATATATGTGTGTGTGTCTGTCTTTATTTCTTTCTCTCTCTCTCTCTCCTTAGCCACTTTCTGTATTTCTGTCTTTCTTTCTGTCTTTCTTTTTCCTCGGCTGTCCACCCATTCTCCCTTCCTTTTACCTTCCCTGTGTTCACCACCACCCCTTCACTGCTCCCCTTATCCAGCAGCAGCCCTTCTCCCTTTTTTTAATCTCCCCCCTGTCCAGCAGCACCTCTTTCCTGTCCCCCTGTCCAGCAGTAAGCCTCCCTTCCTTTTTCTTCCCTCCTAGCACCTCTTTCCTGCTCCCCCGTCCAGCAGTAGGCCTCACTTCCAAAAAAAAGCCTCCCCCGACAAAGCACTCCCTCCCTTAACCCCTCCCTGAACCCCCAAAAAATGGCAGAAGGAATGCCGACTCCCTCCTACCATTAGCGCTCCCCCCCAAAGCGCTCTAAAATATGGCAGGAGGGATTCTGACTTCCTCCTGCCATCTGGCCAACTCCTTTCCTCCCCCCCAAAAAAACAAAACAACACAGGGAGATGCCCACTCCCTCCTGCCACTGGACACGGACCCCCGCTTCCCTCCCCTCCCCTTACTTCTAAAAGTTGGGAGCAGGAGGGGTGCTCAGTCCCTCTTGCTCCTCTGATGAACTGCGGGCCTTAGGCCCCGCTCCAGTTCATCATGTGCTTTCTGCCCTCCGCCGACAGCCGCCATGGCCTGCAGCTGCCAACAGCCACCGCGGCCTGCAGCCGCCGCGGCCGACAGCCTCCGTGTCGCCTGTAGCCAATAAAACCCTAAGCTGCGCATGCGCACTCTTACCTGCAGGGACCTACAGCGCACGGAAAACGGGAGCATGCAGTTAAGAGTCTGCATGCGCGGCTTAGGCTTTTATTATATTAGATACGCTCAGAGATATGAAACTATGGAACCTTTTACCTCAATATATTAGAGAACTAAAAGACTTATCATCGTTTAAAAAAACCTTAAAAACTTACCTTTTCAATGATGCATTCGATCTTTTACTTTCCATTCAATAATCTTTTTTCTTTTCCTCTAATAATATATGAAGCCAATTTGGCACCAAATTTACCCTCCCTTTTGTTCATTCCATTAATGTTTTTCTTTCTTACTCAATTAGCATTGTAACTCTGCCCCTTTTCCCTACACGACTCACGTTAGTTTTACCTCATACTGTCATTGTCACTTTGTACGTCAGCACCAGATATTTATTTGTATATTTATTTTATTATATTGTACATCGCTTAGTATATTAAATAAGCGATTCATTAAATACGAATAAAACTTGAAACTTGAAACTCCAAAGGAGGGGGTATGTGTATAACCACCCTCGTGGTAAGAGTTCACTGTCCAGTCATTGTGAACTTTATATATATGATCACTCTCTGAGACTTGATTGAGTTTTATTTCTTATTTTTTGCTTTTTAAATTTTTAAATTATTTCATTTCTTCATATTGTTAAATAATTTATAAATATCTTGGATTGCAAATAGATGGAGAAATCACTGGAATATGTAATGAGCACTTCACTTAGCTTTTGAACGTGATCTGAGGGGTCCCAACGTGGCCCCGTTTTGAGATCTGCTTCAGGAGACCCAATGGAAACTTTCAAAATTCTTAGTTCAAGATGAAACTGTAACTAGTTTGCAAATCTCCATGATTTGTGGTCATATCACTGCTGAATGTCGATGCTTGCACAAGGAGTTTCAAATGGTTTAAATTAATTTTTGATGCTAATAATTTTATTGTATGTAACCAACGCAGAATTGTAGGATGCGGCGGGATATAAGTCTTTAAATAAATAAATTTAACTGAAAAAGTGGCTCGATAGTCGACAAGCAAACACCACCATCCACCATCTGCAGTCGTTCTCCTTTTCTCGATTCATTTTCTGTCAGAGCTGAAAATCCAAGTTCGTAAAGATAAGAAGATCCAAACGGTAGCAAAGCCTTGATTGCTTTGTTGCTCAAATTAGGATGACTACCGCATAAAAAATAAAATTACTTGCCGTTAGTTTTCAAGGACCAATCATGTCAAAGAATGATGCTTGACTGGGTGGTTGTATTCTTACGCATGCAGACACTCGTAACATTGACAGACTCTTGCATACATGATTTGCATGTCATCTATTCTAGTGAATACTTATGAAGGGAATTTTTTTTAAATAAAGTAAACTTTTGGAATTTATTTGGGGTGCACCACTGTGCCATGGCACACAGTTTGAGAGACACTGCTCTAAGTGCTTAAATATAGGCACACTCCCTACTGTTTCCATTGTACACTAATGTATCTCAGGGGTGTTCAGTCTGAACATCCTGAAAATCCAGCTGGCTTCTGGCACTTGAGGACTGTGGTATAAGAGATATCTTAGATTTTTTTTCATGATTACTCACAGCAGCCTCAGCTTCTCATTCTTTACACTGGGGTTTATTTTAACATATGCTACTGCTCTGCATTTTTAAACATTTGTTTTCTTCCTCAAAAGAGTGCATTCTTATATAGAAACATAGTAACATGACAGTAGATAAAGGCCAAATGGCCCATCTAGTCTGCCTATCCGCAGTAACCATTATCTGTATCTCTCTCCGACAAATCCCAACTGCCTATCCCAGGCCCTTTTGAATTCAGACAGCCTCTGTCTCCACCACTTCTTCCGGGAGACTATTCCATGCATCTGCCACCCTTTCTGTAAAAAAGTATTTCTTTAGATTACTCCGGAGCCTATCACCTCTTAACTTCATCCTATGCCGTCTCATTGCAGTTTCCTTTCAAATGAAAGAGACTCGACTCATGCACATTTACATTACGTAGGTATTTAAACATCTCTATCATATCTCCCCTCTCCTGCCTTGCCTCCAAAGTATACAGACTGAGATCTATAAGCCTGTCCCCATATGCCTTATGATGAAGACCACATGCCATTTTAGTAACCTTCCTCTGGACTGACTCCATCCTTTTTATATCTTTTTGAAGGTGTGGCCTCCAGAATTGTATACAATATTCTAAATGGGGTCTCACTAAAGTCTTATATAGGGGCATCAATACCTCCTTTTTCCTACTGGCCATAACTCTCCCTATGAACCATAGCATCCTTCTAGCTTTTGCCGTCACCTTTTCAACCTGTTTGGTCACTTTAAGATCATCACAAACAAGCGCACCTAATTCCCGCTCTTCCGTTGTGCACATAAGTTCTTCGCCCCCTAACTGTACTGTTCCCTCAGGTTTTTGCAGCCCAAATGCATGACCTTGCATTTCTTAGCATGAAATTTATTTTATAGCCCATCCTCCCAAAGGAGCTCCATTTATGGTTATTGTTGAATTATGTTTCTACATACATTCACTGCAATGTTTCATTTGACACGTAAGCCATATCAGCGCTATTGGCCATCAAGGTGGGGTCACTATCCTCACCCAACTTGAGAGAAGTGCAAGATGCACTAGTAAATGCTGTAATATATTCTCTCTGTGTTGGTTCTAGTTCAGTGATTTCATTAGTAGACTAAGGACATCTGTACCCATAACTTTCCAAGTTATTTTTACATATTCCTCTATGATATTCCCCATCTGTTCTTTCCTTATCAGTCTGTGAGCCTACTTTTCATTGCACTATTTCTATTATCTTTACAGTGGCTTCTGTTTTTATTGCAATGCTATGAAATTAATTGTACTTGTACCCTTCCCTATAAGCAGAAAGCTCCCATTAGTGAACATATGCACAATTTTATAGTATGGGCACTGAAAAGCCCAAGGTTAGTAGATGGAAAGGCTTCTACATGGACACCATACTATCCTTCTTTACTATAATGAAAAGTGCTAACAATTATTCCAAACATATTTTTCAAGGTTGTCTTATAGTGTTTCTTTTGATTGAACATCTACCAACTTTTCATGTCTCAGAAAATGCTTACAACCCAAACACTTGTCGTCGTAATGTCAATAAATCAAATCCTTGAGATAAATTATGAACCATAATGCACATTATTTTGTAAGCTAACTGGCAGTTGCTAACCATAGTCTTTTGGTGAATAGGTTATGCGGAAGGTTAACCTAATATGTTATTTATACATTATAATCATTGTATATAAAAGAAAAGCTCCAGTGATAAACATCTGATGAATGACATTCAGTGTTTGTTCTCTGAAGTTGCATTAATGTGTCTACAAATATAAACACAGCCATCCATCATACTATAAATTGCTGAAATTAAAAAAAAAAAAAAAAACTTAAACCTTAGTTATGATTTACATGTGCCATTCAGAGTTTAAATGTACATTAAATGCCACTCAGAATTGTTTATAACATTTTATAATATTGTCCTTTATTTAAATTTTCAAAATAAATCAGTGTGTGAGAATCTAAATATGATTCATGGTCACACTTCTATGGAGAACAGAGTGCACTGGAATAGGAAATAAATGTCTTGATTTTTCTTTGTTAACCAATTCTGTGTGTGGTTAAAAAATTATAAACAGGATGATCAATTTTTAACCTTTAGAAATTGTTATATATTGCCTATCAATGGAGGCTAAGTGATTTACATTTAGGTACTCAAGCATTTTTTTCCTTGGAGGGCTCTCAATCCATCTAATGTACCTGGGACATTGGAAGATTAAGTGACTTGCCCAAGGTCTCAAGGAACAGTGTGGGGCTTGAATACTTATTTGCAGAAAAGGTGGTAGATGTGTGGAACAGTCTCCCAGAGGAAGTGGTGGAGACAGAGTATGTCTGAATTCAAGAAGGCGTGGGATAGGTAAGAGGGATCTGGGAGTTGCAAAAGTGAAGATGAGGGCGCTGCAGGTGTTGATTAACTCTGCAGCAAGGTTGATTACAGGTACCCTAGGATGGCACACATAACACCGGTGCTAAAACAGTTACTGGTTGCCAATCCAGCAAAGAGTGCATTTTAAATGTTGTCGATAGTACATCAGATATTGTACCATGCTTCTCCTATTGTATTGCAACGATTTTATGAGATTTATCAACCCAGAAGGAGTTTGAGATCGGAAAATAGTATTAAACTATGTTTGGGAGGTAGGTTGACAATTTCTTGCTCAAGGATAGGCGATGCTATGTTATCAGTGGGGTGGCTGTAAAGTTTTAGAATGCCGTGTCAAAAATTCTGCGCTTATGTGCAGACAGGTTGGGTTTCAAGAAAATGTTGAAAACACAGTTGTTTGTAAATGCTTTCTTGTGACAAGATACTCTGTGACGTAATTATCTGCAAATGCTTTATCAGCTAGAGATTCTGGATCTAACGACTAAGTTTTTATGTATTGAACATGTATGTGCCATTTAATATTTGACTGTTATGTTATACGGTATATAAAATTTTAAATAAAATAAGAGATAATGGTTATTGAGGATGGGCAGACTAGATGGGCCATTTGGCCTTTATCTGCCATCATGTTTCTATATTTCTAAGAACCCACAACCTAAGGGTGCTGAGGTTGTAACTCCTATCACCAGACCACTTCTTCCAGTTGGGGAAGCTCATTGATAATTCACTGAAGGAAGCCCATACTCATTAGCATTCCTTCCATCCTACCCAGTCCAAATCCAGTTCTCAGTTTCTTCTCTTCTCGGGCTGCCCCCTCATCCCTTACCCAGTTCCCAACACTCTTCCTATGTATCAACTTGATGGCATCATCTGTCTCTCAGCCTGCCCAGACCACTTCAACTCTCAGGCTCCTGGCTATGCTTTATACCAAGCCACAAGGCATTTCAAAGAGGGGGTGTCCCTTCTGACTAGAGGGGAAACAGCACCATTAGACAGATCCCACCAATCCTGTGCCTATAGATATTTTCCTTTTATTTGACTTTCTACTTGTTTTTCCAATGGAAAGAATACACTATTCCTGTTCTAAAAACGTTTTCTACTTATGTGTGTCATCATCTCTACTAGGGGAAGGTTAGGTACTTACCTCAATCTTCTTTCTAGTAAATAGACACATCTTTCTTGAACACATTATTCTTGAATACTTGGGTAGTCAATCCGTAGTTGCAAGATCCTGTGTAGAAAGCCTCATTTACATGTTCCACTCTACCTCCCTTCACACTGGGCTGCCCTGTAAGTCCTCAGTTTGTATTAAAGAAGATAGCCATAAACATAACAGAGAGGGGGAAGGGAGATACTCCCTAAGAAAAAAATATTTTCTGCTCATATCAAAACATTTAACACAGAATAATTAACTATTTAACATATAGAATGAATTCGAACAAACAAGCCACCTACCTGAGTGCAACCTGCACTAACAGTCCTAGAGCTCTGAATGATACTCCTTGATCCCTTCATGATAGCAATGGTCTTCTCTATCCTGGACCTTGGATAGAAACAACATATCTTGCAATCTGGACTGTCTGACACAGAAAGCAGGCTAATGAACATCTGACAGACTGGACTTCAAGAGTGGTGTACTTATTTACTAGAAAGAAGATTATTCAGGTAAATGCTTAATCTTCCCTTCTAGTGCAATAGGCACATCATTCTTGAAAACTTGGGATGTATAAAAGCAGGCCCCAGAATCTAGGCCTACCTCAGGGGTCTTATCCTCAATACAGGGCACTGTGTTTCCAATTATTCTCTTATAGTGAAACAATCAAAATCTCTTAATCACCATCCGTTTGTGCTATAATCTAATCAGATGTGTGGGAGACATACCATTGTTCTCACACACAGCTGGATAAGACCCCCTGAGGCAGACCTTACAGCTGAAACATGTACGTATCAGGTCTTAAGTGAATAAAAGGATTGAGCACCATAGGTCGCCTCTTTTGTTTTTCTTTGACATACTGGAGAGTGCAGGCATAATGACCCCTTCATAAGTCTTGACACATCTGGGTGAGAGGCAAATGTCCTTTTGTTAGCCTGAGTTCTGAAAAGTACAAAAGACCTGCTATCTGTACCTTGAGATAGCCAACCATCAGGCCTCTTGAAGGAATGCTAGAACCAAAGAAATTGGGATTTTGACTGGGTCCACACTAGAGAAAGACATGGTAGCTGTTACCCTCGATAAGCCGCAGGTGATTTTGGGTAACCCTTTGAAATGGTGGGGGAATAATGGTATTCACTGCAGCTATGGGGACGTGGCCTTGTCTTCATAGTTAAGGGAGGGAACGCGAGCGATCACCAATCACGATCACTCCCTCCTTACTGATCGCTGCCGCTGCTCGATTACCGCTGACCCGTCCAAACATCTCCCTCCCTCCTGATCACCGCCACTGTTGCTGCTCAATCACCGCCGCCCTGTCCAAGCATCTCCCTTTCTCCCTCCCTGCCCCTTACCTTCATGGCAGGCGATTTCTAAATTTCTTTCCTACAAGCAGCCGGAGCGTTGAAATCACATGTAGCTGCCGTAAAGGTCATCTCTGACACAACCGGAAGTTGCATCTGAGATGGCATTTCCTGCAGCCACACACAACTTCAACATTCCATCTCCTTGTAGGAAAGAAATTTAGAAATGCCTGCCATGAAGGTAAGGGCCGGGGCAGGGAGGAAAGGTGGGATGGAGAGGAATAGATGCTGAAGGGAACTGGGGAAGGTGAGGTGGGATGGAACAGACGCTGAAGGAAACTGGGGAAGGTGGGGTGGAGGGGAACTGGGGAAGGGAGAGAGGGAGGGAAGGTGGGGTGGAGAGGAGAGGAGCAGACACTGAAGGGAACTGGGAAAGGTGGGGTGGAGAGCTACAGATGCTGAAGGGAACTGGGAAAGGTGAGGTGGGGAGGAACAGACACTGAAGGGAACTGGGGAAGGTGGGGTTGGGAGGAACAGATGTTGAAGGGAACTGGGGATGGTGGGGTGGGGAAGTACAGACATTGAAGGGAACTGGGGAAGGGAGAGAGGGAGGGTAGGTGGGGTGGAGAGGAACAGACGCTGAAGAGAAATGGGGAAGACAGAGATTCCAGAGGGAAGAAGATGGGTGCCAGACCAATTGGGGTGGGGGCTGGAGGGAGAAATGGAAGGGAGAGGCATAGTAACAGAGTATGTGGAAGAGACAGAGAAGGCAGACAGTGGATGGAAGGAAATGAATGAGGAGAAGATGAGGAAAGCAGAAACCAGACAACAAAAGTAGAAAAAATATTCTATTTATTTTCTTTTTTTTTTTTGCTTTAGGATAAAGTACCATATTAGTTGTGTTGATAAAAATTTATAAACGAAGCCCTGCCAGCTGAACATCTCTTTCTCTAGTTCAGCAGCCAGAACTTTGATTTATAAGGAAGGAATAAGCTAAAAATTGCAGTACTGAGGCTTGTATGGATGCTGTGGGGACAGTGGTTGCGGGGACAGGGTGGGGACAGTTGTCGCAGGGATGGGGTGGGGACAAGGGTCTGTGGTCATGGTGACAAATTTTTTCCCCGTGTCATTCTCTAGTCCATACTTTTCTTTGCACACCAGTCCTGGAAGCATGTGGTAGTGTGTGGTATTCAGAACGCACTAGTGGGAAAGTGTGTCCCTACCCATTCTCTGCCCCTGACATGGCACCTTCAGAAAAGTAACACAAAAAAATACCACATGCTTCACATAGGAGGCCATGTTTACTGCTTCTTTGACCTCAGGAGAGTGGCAATGCCTACCTCCAAATAGTCTTTGTGCACTAGAGCCATTTGCTCAAAATCCATGCAGTAAGACCAAAGCTCTTTGGATCCTTTAGTGCTTGATGAATGGCCCTCAGCTCAAACCAGCTGATCGACCACCTCCTCTGAGATGCCAACCAATGTCCCTGCATGGGATGCCCCTCATAATATGCTCACCAGCCATATAGGCTGGTATCTGTTGTCAGTGAGGCGCCACTGTTCCCTCTAAGCTGAGCAGGAGTCCTCCACCCACAGTCTCACCAATAGAGGGTGCTGTTTTACTGTCACATTTTTCAATTGTGAGGGACAGGCAAGTTCTGCAGGACTTCAGGGAACATACCTGTCCTTAGCGACTGAAAATATTCCACCCCCTAGTGGTAGCAATGCAGCTGGAGGACACCTGCTCAGCTTAGAGGGAACACTGTACAAAGTGGCACTCCCCGGGATAGAGACTGAGGTTTCAGCCACCAGTTCAGCCTGCAAAGCATTTCCAGTATCCAAGGCAGGGGCATCCTGCAATGTATCTATTTGAGGAGACTAATGGGATAAGAGTGTATCCTGGAGAGGGCATAAGTGTGCCCTCCCCCACCATTGATCCCAACCCCTGTAAGTAATGCCATGCTATCAGCGTTGGCCTGTTTCAAAACTCTCAGATTAGATGTGTAAGCTTTGCAAGCTTCTGATAGAAAAACGTTGTTCTCCTTCATGTTGAACCAGATGCCCAGGTACTCCAGGAACTGTGTGGACTGTAGGTGACTTTCAGAAATTTTATCACTGAATGCAGCGTGAGGCTTTATTACAAGGAGTTGAACAGCTTTACAAGCTTTATCCTATCTCAAGAAGACACTGAATATTTGAATATTTGGAATACAATTGGTACAGGTAGTTTATTCCAGGCATATGGGGCAGCTGGAAGAAAGGAACAAAGTCTGGAATTAGCAGTGGAGGAGAAGGGTACAGATAAAAGTAGCTTATCTGAGGAACAGAGTTCTTGAGGAAGTGTATAAGGAGAGGAGAGATACTGAGGGGTCATGACATTAAAACACTTGTAGGTTAGTAATAGGAGTTTGAACTGTATGCAGAAGTGGATAGGGAGCCAGCGAAGTGATTTAAGGAGAGGGATTAAGTGAGTGTAATGAGGTTGGCATTAGATAAATCTTGCAGCTGAGTTGTGATATTAATGAAATATGTTAAATTTCTGCTATTTTTCACAATAAAGTGCAAATAGTGAAGGTTCATTTAATAAAATACTGCTAGATTTTTTTGCATAAAATGTCTTTTTGTCGTTATATGATGACTGGAAATGTTTTCCTATTCTTTTGTAGTTTTAACACTGCATTGGTGGGGTTCTAAGGAGTCCAACCCCACTTTAACAAGCATATTGGAGACTCTAGTGTTTCTGTATTGATATTTGAATTAAACAGACTTGACATAAAACGCCTCTTTATCAATGTGTCATTGCTGAGTGTGAAAACAAAAATTATAGCTATAATACCAAGAAATTTGCTCCATGAAGCAAAAAAAA
This sequence comes from Geotrypetes seraphini, assembly GCF_902459505.1. Taxonomy (NCBI): domain Eukaryota; kingdom Metazoa; phylum Chordata; class Amphibia; order Gymnophiona; family Dermophiidae; genus Geotrypetes; species Geotrypetes seraphini. The sequence continues at coordinate 17,426,434 of NC_047095.1, forward strand.
TCAAATTTTAAGAAAAAATTAGCTTTATGCAATCAGTGGCTTTGAGGGACCCCAGCATGGGCTTTAATAGTTTTTATTATTATTTTCTGTTCAAGCACAATCAGATTCATGGGAAAAACTCTACTGCGGTCCATCTCTGAGGAAACAGGAAATAGGAAGTAGGTCAGAGAGGCAGGCTTCAGTAGAAAGTAGAGGCTGGGGCTGGCGGCTGGGAATCACTGCTGCTACTAACTTTTGGAAAACCAAAAGGAAGGTTAGAAATGGGGAAGGGGGTTGAGGATGGAATGGGAAGATGCCAGACCACAGACCGGGTGGCGGAGTGGGGGTGGGGAGAGAGAGAGAGAGATTGTGTGAGTAAGAAGAATAGGAGGCAGAAGGGAGAGATGTTGAATTCTGTGAGGGGCTAGAAAGAAGGGAGGGAGGAAGAGATGTTGATGGGGTGGGGTAATGGAAGAGGAGGGGAAAATGTCAGATTTGAGTGGAAGGGAAAGATGTCAGGTTAGGGAAGGGCAGAGGGTGAGATGGACTCATGAGCAGAAAGGAGGGAGGAAGAGAGTGTGAAAGACCCATAGATTGTGACCCCACCTCTAAGGTTGCCCTGTATGAGTATCGGTACCTTTTTTTCCTGCAAAAACAAAACAACAGAAAAGCACAAATCTTCACCCTTATTATGTTGGAATCTTAAGTGTTTGAAAAATTAATGTACTGGTTAGTCTCATTTCTACTTTGACACTAAGAAGTATATTTGTTAAAGCAAGCTAATAAGTGAGCTTAGCACATCGTGAGATTTTGCTGTGCACTAATCCCATTTCTAGTACACCCAAGAAATATGGGAATTTCTAATGTTTGCATTAGCACACACAACCTGAAAAAATTATGCACTGGCTGCCTCCTATTTAATGAATGTGTTAACCAGTTAGCATGTGGCATTCAGAATACCCTAGTGGGAAAATGTTTTCATACCCATTCTCTGCCCCTGACATGGCACCTTCAGAGAAGTAATGCAACAAAATACTACACGCTTAAAGCACACAAATAGCTTATGTATTGCAAATTGCTTTAATGTGCTTTGTGGTAAGCATTTTTGCACATGCTAAGCACACATTAGGGCTTAGTGCATTTTAGTAGACAAACCCCTAACTCCTAGATGCTTTCTTTTTTTTTTTTTTTTTCTTTTTATATCTTTTATTAAAGCCACATACAAACATCTACTCATTCTCTTCACTGCGTAATCTGGCATTGGGATTTGTGACCTTTATGGCAAGCTGAGCTGCCCTCTCTACAATGGTCTTGCGGTTCTTCGAAGAAACATTGTGGGCAATTTCTGCACAATAGGACTTGTTACTCATCAAGAGCACCTCCAGCTCCCTGACATTGTGTACCAGAAACTTGCGGAATCCCGAGGGCAACATGTGTTTGGTTTTTTTGTTGCTCCCATAACCAATGTTTGGCATCAGGATCTGGCCCTTGAACCTCCTGCGAACTCTATTATCAATACCTCTGGGTTTACGCCAATTTCGCTTAATCTTGACATAACGATCTGACTGGTGGCGGATGAATTTCTTGGTTCGTTTCTTGACAATCTTAGGTTTCACTAGGGGTCGTAGGGCAGCCATGTCACCGGCTCCGATGCGTTGCCGTCCGAGTGAAGTCTACAGAGAAAGAGCTCCTAGATGCTTTCTAATTATTCAAATTAGGTGTTTAGAAGGGAGAGTGCCAAATCTTCATACTGAAATATCTTCTTTGTTCTTATTCTGTTTTTCTCTGACACAACTTGATGAGTACTTGGCATTCATTGATTGGATCTTATATTTTTAACCCCCCACAAAATAATTTCACATATGATGTCCTATAGGACAGTGGTTCCCAACCCTGTTCTGGAGGACTACCAGGCCAGTCGGGTTTTCAGGATAACACTAATGAAAATGCACAAGAGAGATCTGCATATAATGGTGGTGCCAGGCATGCCAATCTGCTCCATGCATATTCATTAGGGTTTCCTGAAAACTTGACTGGCCTGTTGGTCCTCCAGGACAGGGTTGGGAACCAATGCTATAGGAAGAGTCATTGTTACATTATTAATTATAGGTAGTCATGTCTGCAGATGTTAACAAGCAACAAATGACTAGCTGTGTTCTGTTATCCAAATTCATGCCAGTTTTCTCAGCCTTTCTGAAATCCAAGCTCAAGACTAGTGTTTTCTTCCACCTTTATTATTATTATTATTCAGTATTAAACTTAGTAAACAACATATAAGAACCCATATAATTATTTCCCCATCAATCTGCAGTGGCATATTTGAATTTTAGAAATATTTTTGACATTGTTCCAAATAGAAGGATATTGTCAAGGCTAGTAATTTACTTGAGTTTTAAAAAAAAGCTCAGTGGATCATTATTTAATCAACTAGCGGAAGATGTCTACACTTCCTACTTATGGAGATGAAGAACATGAAATGGCTGATTTTAGGATGTGATGGGCATTTACAAGTGACCATGGCTTGTTACTTTCAGGAATTAGATGCTGGGGACAATGAGCCATTGGTGTGATACAACCTGGCCCTACTTATCATCTTATAATAGTCGACTGATTGTTAATAGAGATAGTGGCAAATGGAGTTCAAATGACGGAAGAGGAATTATTTTTTTTTTTTTTAGTTCAATATATTTTTATTAGCATTTTCAAATAACAATAAATGATGAATAACAACAATTGATAAGCAAAATAAATTACAATAGTAATACTTAAAACTATATAATTTACAATAAAAAATGCTTATATTGTTGTCTCTAGAACTCTAGGGCTTGGGCTCCCTCTTGCCCCGATGTTATCGGGGCAACCGCAGGTGCCTGAGACAGGAGGGCTTGGGCTCCCTCCTGGCCAACCGTAATCGGGGGGGGGGGGGGGGGGGTTAATGATAGCGGAGCAGAAGGGCTTGGGCTTCCTCTTGCCCCGATGTTGTCGGGGGTGCCGCGGGTGCCCGGGGCAGGAGGGCTTGGGTTCCCTCTTGCCCGACCGTAATTGGGGGAGTTAGCGATCGCGGGGCAGGAGGGCTTGAGCTCCCTCTTGCCCCGATGTTGTCGGGGGGGGGCCGCGGTTCGACGGGGCAAGAGGGCTTGGGCTCCCTCTTGCCTCGACGTTGTCGGGGGGGGGGTGATGTATTGCGGCAGGAGAGATTGGGCATCTCTCCTGCGGCGATGGTTGCGGTGGGTAGGTTGCCAGGCCGCTAAACTGATCGCATCAGCGGCCATCAGCTCAGCGGCCCCTTTTTCGGTACTTAGACCTGGTTTGACTTCGTCTAAGTCAAAAAGGTCTAAGTGCCGACTAGGCAACTTGTCAACTGTTTTGGTTATATGTGTTGTACGCCTAGGTGTAGGTCGGCCCACCTCTCGCTCACTGCCCGCCCTTTCCCCTCCTCTAAACACACCTCTTTTCTCTCTGTGCATTTAGAGGCAGGGGAAAGGCCTAAGCTGTTTTTAGATACGTCTAAAAACCAGCTTTGGTTATGGGTACTTGGACGATCAGGCTTTTTGATCGTCCAAGTAGCCATTTAGGGACACTTCTTAGACGTTGTTTTTTTTTATGAACCCCTTAGCTTATTGGATTACATTAATAAAATTTATTTTAAGAAAGGAAGATGAATTATTACTGGTGTTCTTCAAGATCAGCCTTGGGGACAGTTCTATTCAACAATTTCATAATTGATATCCTAACTGGATTATAAGGAAGCATCTTTGTTTTTTGCAGATGACATTGAGATCTGATAAAGGAATAACCTTGGAAATGTAGGCATTTCTAATAGAGTAGCAAAAAGAGGGAGTGATCTAAGCAGTGATGTACCTAGCATATGTGACTCCCGGGGCCCATCATTTTTTGACCCCCCCCCCCATCTATATGAAAAATATGATTTTTAGTAACAATCCATGTGTCGCACAACAAGAGTGTACCTAAGAAAAGGCAGCATCTTAAACACTGCAGTGAGCACTAGAACACCAACACATACATTGTAAAACTAAAGCCAGATCCCGCACAGTCAATTGATCCTGCAGTCAATGCCAACTGAAAACTATGTTCTTTTCATACACACAGAACAGAGATACACCCTCGCCCAATATGGAATAATCACAAACTAAAAATAGAAATATGTAGATAAAAGTTAAACTGATCCATCAAGAAACCAGACTCTGCATACAATGCAACACCACAACACAAAAACAGTAACACATGTCCTCTAATACTGTGCAAAATATAAAAACAGTAGATGTAAATTTGAAAAAAACTGATACATAACAATCATCACTTTACAAATTAACAAATAAAAATAAAACAAATAATAAGAAATAAGAAAATACCATTTTATTGGACTAATCCCCGTAAGCTCGGTTCCCATCCCTGCAAACCACCTGATTCCATCCACACAAGCCTTGAATTGTTTTATATTGAACTTATTATATTAAAGTATAAAAAGAAACAATATTCTATACAATTATCAATTTATAAATCAGTGTCTTTTCCCCACTCTCTCTTCCCCATTTCCCTTCAGCATCCTCAGCCCACTCTCTCTCCACTTTCCTTCAGCACAAGCATATAAAAACAAGCAAGTAATTTTATATCATTTTCATTCTATTCATTCATAGAAATTAAAGTCTAAATAATGCCAGTCACATAACAAAACATGATTTTACAAAAATAATTCCCTGCACAGTCAAGCCTGCAAGGATTACTAGATGTCTTTCAGCAGCTCCCCTCCCTCCCTCCCTCCCCCTTACCTTCATGGCCAAGTCAAAATGATCTACCAACAATAAAATTTTAAAATCACAAAGCACACTGTATGCAGAGAAAATGTTAATTATCATTTAGATTCCGCGGGTTTTCAAAGAGGTCAATGCAGATGACTTTATGCAATGTCACCTCAGTAACAACTATACAAAAATAGACAAATATACCCCCTCCCTTTTTACTAAACCGCGATAGTGGTTTTTAGCGCAGGGAGCTGCGCTGAATGCCCCATGCTGCTCTCGACGCTCATAGGCTCCCTGCACTAAAAGCCGCTATTGCTGTTTAGTAAAAGGGGGCCATAGTGCAAAATATAGACAGCATATATAAATTCTCAAAACGGACACATTTTGATCACTAAATTGAAAATAAAATCATTTTTCCTACCTTTGTTTGGTAATTTCATCAGTCTCTGGTTGCACTTTATTCTTCTGACTGTGCATCCAATATTTCTTCCCTTCTTTCAGCCTCCTGTATGCTTCCTCTCCTCCAGACCTCATTCCCTCCCCCAACTTTTTCTTTGTTTCATCCTGCCCCTTCTTTCTTTCTCTCTCCATGCCCCCCTTTCTTTCTGTATGTCTATTTTCTTTTTCTCTCCGTGCCCCATTTCTTTCTTTCTTTCACCCTGCCCCTTCTTTCTTTCTCTCTTCATGCCCCCTTTCTTTCTCTATGTCTGTCTTTCTCTCTGTGCCCCATTTTTTTCTTTGTTTCACCCGGCCCCCTTTCTTTCTTTTTCCCTGCCCTCCTCAATACCACCACCATTTGGAAACATGCTGCTGCCACTGCCACCATCGGGAACAGGTCGGCGCCGAGTTCTCCCTCCCTGCTTTTCTTTCCCGCAGGGCCGACCAACTCTCGCCGCCCGATGTCAATTCTAATGTCGGAGAGGACTTCCGGGCTAGCCAGGCAGCAATTGGCTGGCCCAGAACGTCCTCTCCGACGTCAGAATTTACATCGGGTAGCGAGAGTTAGTCGGCCCCGCAGGGAAGAAAAGCAGGGAGAACTCAGCGCTGGCTTGTTCCCGATGGCGGCAGTGGCAGCCTATTCCCCGGTGGCAGCCTATTCCCTGGTATGCCACTGGATCTAAGGAATTATCATGATTTGTCATGAACCTGATATCTAAAGTTCAGTAGAAAAATATGTGCAATAACTAATCTGAAGTGTCTAAATCCAAGGTAGTAATACAGAACGGTGAGATACTGATATGAATTAAACAGGAAAGAGATCTTTGGATAATCATACCTGATCTCAAGATAGCAAAAAATAGTGTCAGTCTAAATCAGGGGTGTCAAAGTCCCTCCTCGAGGGCCACAATCCAGTCGGGTTTTCAGGATTTCCCCAATGGATATGCAAGAGATCTATAAACATACAATGAAAGCTGTGCATGCAAATAAATCTCATGCATATTCATTGGGGAAATCCTGAAAATCCGACTGGATTGTGGCCCTCAAGGAGGGACTTTGACGCCCCTGGTCTAAATAGTCACTAGGGATCTTTTGCTAATATGGATTTCAAGTATCAATCATAATCTCCCAATAAAAACAAAATTCAATCAACTGGACTTTATGGTTTATTCTTTCCTTAAAAATAAATAAAGTGAGTTTGTACTGGAAGTTGTGGATACAGATATGAATACTGACTGTGAGAGGTGATATGCTTGCTGGATGCCTTATGACTTTTCCAGACCTGTGAGGCAAATATGATATACTTTTCTCATACTGCTTCGAATGGCTACATCTATGACATGAATTCTTCAGCTGATATAAAATTTTGACCACTTTGAAGAATAGTTCTAGTATTTTTGAGCTTTGTTAACAAGTGTTACAGGAAGGGCCTGAGGCTTTGAGCTGGTACAAGATTTTATGATGGACAACTAAGCCCATTGGGCTAGAAGGCTTGCAGCTTGTGTGGAAAAGAGAAGTCCAAGCCAACATCACAGCTTAGCAGTGGAATAAATTCTGAAATAACATTGTTCACTGCACCATTTCTGATGTATACAGCATTGTGGATGCCAGTGAAGCTGTATAAAATGGAAGCAACATGTCAAATATCTGCTAGGCATGTACAATAGAGTTCAGCACCATGGATCACCTGACCAAAGCTGTGGTAAAAAATGACCTTAGCACATCTTTACATGGGTCATTCTCATGCACTAAGGCCACTTTTACCACTGGGATAAAATGGCCAATTTTTCTATTTTTCCCATTAATGACCACATGATAATTTTCCCATTAGTGTGTGAGCCGCTACTGCCACCCATTATGTAGGTGACAAGGGCTCACGCACTAACCATGCGCTAATCAGTTAGGCTTGATTCTAACCATGCCCACTTTAAGATAGGTGCATTGGACTAGATGCCTACTTTTTATAGAATTGTGTTTTTCAAATTAGGTGCCTAACTTTCAATTACATCTAATTAAAGTCAATTATGAAGTATTAAGCACCAATTATTGGCACTGATTAAGCCTATTAATCAATTAAGTTAGGCACTTACATTGGCTAGGCGTGCTGATGTAGACTCCTGACTTAGATGGACTATATAAATTTGCTAGTAAGTGTATGGCAATATAGCTGCACTGATTAGCACAGAAGACATCCACACTGCCTCTATACTCAGTGGCGTACCAAGGGGGGGCATACACTGAAGGAAAGTGGAGAGAGAGTGGGCTCAGGACGCTGAATGGAAATGGGGAATTTATAAATTGACAATTGTACAGAATATTGTTTCTTTTTATACTTTAATATAATAAGTTCAATATAAAACAGTTCAAGGCTTGTGTGGATGGAATCAGGTGGTTTGTGGGAATGGGGACCGAGCTTACGGGGATTAGTCCAATAAAATGGTATTTTCTTATTTCTCATTATTTGTTTTATTTTTATTTGTTAATTTGTAAAGTGGTGATTGTTATGTATCAGTTTTTTCAAATTTACATCTACTGTCTTTATATTTTGCAAAGTATTAGAGGATATGTATTACTGTTTTTGTGGTGTTGTAGTGTTGCATTCTTTGCGGTTCAGTTTAATTTTTGTCTACATATTTCTATTTTTAGTTTGTTATTATTCCATATTGGGTGAGGGTGTATCTGTGTGTATGAAAGGGACATGGCTTTCTGATAGCATTGACTGTACAGGATCAATTGACTGTACAGGATCTGGCTTGTTTAGTTTTACAATATATGTGTTGGTGTTCTAGTGCTCACTGCATGGTTTAAGATGCTGCCTTTTGGTAGGTACACTCTTGTGTGATATGTGGATTGTTACTAAAAATCTTATTTTTCATATAGATGGGGGGTGTCAAAAAATGATGGGCCCCGGGTGTCACATATGCTAGGTACGTCACTGTCTATACTCTCCCCTAGTACTAAAACCTTTTTATTTTTAGCATATGGGTAGTGTGCACCCATGCAAAAATTGCCACGGGCTGCCTAAGTGCACCCTACAGTAAGGCATTTTTGCTGCGGTATGTGCTTATCATGGATCACTTAAGCCTAAACATTTGCGCTTGCCTTTGGCTTGGTGTAACTGTTTGTACCTAACATTAGGTGTGTCAATGCTGATCTATTTTAGTATTTTACAATGGTATCTTGGCACATAGATGGTGTTAAAGAAAAGGCACATAGCGTCAGTGCAATTACCCCAAAACACACCCAGTTATAGAACTGCCCCAAATACGAGAGTCCTTCAGAAAGTTTCCACACTTTCTTGTGAGAACTGACTGCAGCCATTCATGTAGCGGTGCAGGTCAAGACAGCGCACAAAAAGCTTGCGCCTGCCTTTTGGGCCGATCTGACGCTGCTTAGCTCAGCCAGAGGGAAGGGCAGGACCGCAGGACCAACTAAAATAAGGTATGGGGGAGTTTAAAGGGGGGGACACTGTCTTCCTGCTTGCCTCAGGGTGGGGGGCCCTGCCAGGGGGAGGGAGTGAAGGACCCTGCCTGCTTCGGGGTGGGGGGCCCTGCCTGCCTGCCTGTCACTAGGCCACTAGGCCTACCCGCCCTGTGCCCTGTCCCGACTTACCACTAGACCACAAGAAAGGGGACAGGGTACAGAGCCTGGCAGGGAGGAGGGACAGGGTGCAGAACCTGACAAGAAGAATTTGGTTCAGAATGTTTTTTTTCTTGTTTTCCTCCTCTAAACTAGGAAATATCTTATGGTCAGGTGCGGCTTATGGAGCAAAAAATCCGGTAATTTGCTTATGAGATATTTAATAATAGTGTTTCAAATATAAAAGTGCTGAAACTTTTTGAAGGTCTCTCGTAATTATTTTTACTTTGGTAAAAGGTATAACACAAGCTGTCGTCTGATCTTATCCTAGTTCTACTCTATACGTATATATTTTTTGGAGCTGCTCTGTTAATTCTCCTAACTTACACATATATTTTTAGTTTCAGTGTGCCAAATTGGTTTTCTCTGGGTAATTTTTTTTTTGCCTAGTACTTTGTTTCCAATATATTTTTTTATTAACTTTCCAGAAGTATTTACTGCAGTCTATCAATTTCTTAAAATATATGGTACCCTCCATTTATAGGTTCATTGTGGGGGTGGAGGGAAGCAGAAATCAATACAACCATCCTGGATATTGCTTTTTCTAACACTCATATGCTGGTTCTAATTTAAGGCTTCACGTTAACTGTTTCTTTACACTATTTGATATGCAATTTTCCCTTGCTAGTTCCCTCCATATTTTATGCCCAGTTAAAAGCTCCTAAGCAGTCATTCTGACAACTCATTGGCGCCACTGGAGGCAATCAGAAATTGTCCTTTTTGAACTATTTAGGCTAAAGAGGGTACTGGGAAACTGATCCACTCACCCGCAAGATAATTGCATCAAAGTAAGTATGAGCTCTGTAATGCATTATCCTGCCTAATGAAACATTGCTCTAAAGATTGGTCCTATGATTTCTGTTTCAGTTTCTGGCCCTTGGTCGGTTCTGTGCTGGCGTTCTGCATTTTAAAGTGGTGACATTGTGCGAAGCAATTTAGGAGGAGTTCAAAGCAGTTACTGCTGAAATGTTCTTTTTATTTTCTTTAGGAACTGAAAGAAACTGAAAAGAAACTGAAAGAAAACTGAACTGAAAAACTGAAAGAAAAAAAACCCATTCTGAACCAAATTCTCCCTGTCAGGCTCTGTACCCTGTTCCCCCTCTGGTGGTCTAGTGGTAAGCCGGGACAGGGCACAGGGTGGGCGGGGACAGGGCATAGGGCAGGTAGGCCTAGTGGCAGGCAGGCTGGCCTAGTGGCCTAGTGACAGGCAGGCAGGACCCCCCACCCCGAGGCAAGCAGGCAGGCAGCCCCCCCAGGAACCCCCCTATCTTATTTTGGTTGGTCCTGCGGTCCTGCCCTTCCTTCTGGCTGAGCTAAGCAGTGTCAGATCGGCCCAAAAGGCAGGCGCAAACTTTTCGCACGCTGCCTTGTCCTGCACCGCTACGTGAATGGTTGCAGTCAGTTCTCGCAAGAAAGTGTGGAAACTTTTTGAAGAACCCTCGTATTTGGGGCAGTTCTATAACTGGGTGCACTTTAGGGTAATTGCTTTGACGCCAAGTGCCATTTCTTTAACACCATCTATGTGCCAAGATACCATTGTAAAATTCCAGTGCAACTAGTAGCTTGACCTTTGTCATTCAGGAGGGGGCTGCACAAGTGCACAGTCAGGGCTTGATTCTCTATAGCAGGGGTGTCAAAGTTGGTCCTCGAGGGCCGCAATCCAGATGGGTTTTCAGGATTCCCCCAATGAATATGCATGAGATCTATTTGCATGCACTGCTTTCATTGTATGTTAATAGATCGCATGCATATTCATTGGGGAAATCCTGGAAACTCGACTGGATTGCAGCCCTCGAGGACCGACTTTGACACCCCTGCTCTATGGCGTGCCTACATCGTAGGTGTGCAGTTGTCAATCAACTACTAGGCGCGTGTTGTAGAATCGCGCCTACACTTTTGTACAGGCATGTGAAATGTAGGCCAGCATTTTGCAGGCCTACATTTCAGATGCCTACCTCACGCGTGCTGAGGTGCACAGCAATGCCTAAGCGCACGTAAGGCAACTCCCAGCACAAACCATGCCACTGCCTGCCGTACATGTGTTTAGGTGTCACTGTGCGCCTTCATATGCCCGAGTTTAGGCATGAGGTAGGCGCGTTAGTACCGCGTCTGTTGTTTTGGGGTTTTTTTTAATACATGCTCTGCACCTACCACCGCCTAACTTTAGCACATATCAGGCCCTCACGTCAGGCACCTACCACCACCACCCTTTAGCAAGTCAGGCCCTCACTGTTTAGGGATTATGCACATTTCCATTTTTTATGATTGGCTTGCTGCAAATTGAAAAACAGTTTGTTGTCTAATACAGCAATTATTTGGCAGATGAGTGGCAGGGTGTGTAGCAGAATCAGTGTGCGTCTCATATTGGATTTTATTAAGAATTGTACGCTAAGATTATTATTAAAAAAATATGATCTAACGTGAACATGAGAAATTAGTTTGCTTTTTAATAGAAGCAACTGTGAGTTATTAGAAAGTATCATCTGCCACTTATACACTACAATGTATATGTGTGCATTTCCATATTCATCGACTCTCAATGCTGGTCATTATAAAAGCCCTGTTTGCATTTTAACATGTATACCTCAACACTTAGATGCATATTATGCATATACAGTACAGTCTCAATTATCGTCCATAAATGGGACTGACCTGTTTCCGGATAAGTGAAAGTCAGGTAATGCTAAAAACAATGGTAGCCCCTCACACAGTACATAAACAAAAGCAATAAAAGAAGGGTCCCGGGCCACAATGATGCTATTTTGCAGAATTGGTTCCAAAACAAAATGTCTCGGATCCAAAACTTCCCTCTGTGCTATGCCAGAAAATGGAAATAGAAGTTGTGCTTCTTAACAGCAACGCGATGACATCACTGGAGGGTCTGCCAGAAATACTAGATGGTTGGATTAGCGAAAGTCAGATAATCAAGACTGTAAAATTCTCAGCTCAACTAATAAGAGAATGATGTGGATTTGGTTCAATCAACAATATGAAATAATGCCAAAACATAAAATTTAGTTTCTGCAAATTGGCACTTAACAAAATAAGATAACCCTCTTTTTAGCTACAGTGGCAAAACAATGCTCAGAATTTATGAAGTTGGTTGGGCTAAGAACTTTTCAGCGCCCCTTCATACATCTAAATTCTGTGCGTTTCTGCTGGCATCAATGCAGGAATTACACCCACTCCTGGAGATGTTTAGGTAAGAAACCTTTGCTCATTTTGTGAGGTGTTCTACCAAATGGATTAGGGATGGTGACGCTCCTTAATTTTCCAGTAATTTTATCTCCCCCACTCCTGCCAAAGTGATACTAGCAAAGGATATTGGGTTTGTTGACAAGACTGAAAAACACAGACCTGTATGTTTCTCAAATGGCTGACATACATATGTATGTTCTGAAGTAGCTAACATACATGTTTATGCAGCTGTTGATAGGTGTTAATACTTGTAAAATGGAGTAATCTACCATATGTAACACTTGTATAAACATCTATTCCTGCATGTATTTAGTAACAATCTCATGGTTTATCAGTAGAAACTTAGATCTGTTTGCAGGTATTTTGGATGAAGCAAAGTCTGTTTTGTAACCTTTTTTTTTTTAATAGAGTGGTACCTCGGTTTACGAGTGCACCGGTTTGTGAATGTTTTACAAGACGAGCAAAACATTTGCAAAATCGGCGCCTCAGAAACCAAGCTTGCCTCGATTTGCGAGCAGCGCCCCCCGCGATCAGGCATCCTCCCCCTCGCGATCCGGCATCCCCCGCTCACGTCGCACCCCCCGCAGCAATCTGAAATCCCCTAGCACCCACCCGAACACGCTGCTTACCCCCATCTGGCCACCAGCACCAACGCACAGGACATGCTGGTGCCAGTGCCCGAAGATCTGCGTCTTCTTCTTTGCTGGACCTTGAGCATCTGCGCATGCTCAAGGCCTTCGAGTTCACGCTCTCTCCGAGATCTCCGAGTATCTCGGAGAGAGTATAAACTCGAAGGCCTTGAGCACGCGCAGATGCTCAAGGTCCAGCAAAGAAGAAGATGCAGATCTTCGGGCACCGGCACCGGCATGTCCTGTGCGTTGGTGCAGGTGCCGGTGGCCTGATAGGGGTAAGCAGCGTGTTCGGGTGGGTGCTGGGGGATTTCAAATCACAGCGGGGGGGGGAGGGGGTGTGACACGAGCGGGGGGATGCTGGATAGTGGGGGGGGGGGGTTCCGGGAGGAGCAATGCCGGTTCTGTGGGGTAGAGCAGCGCCACTGGCCTCGGGGAGTGGGGTGGGTGGGAACGTATCAAGCGAGTTTCCCTTAGTTCCTATGGGGAAACTCGCTTTGATATACGAGTATTTTGGTTTACGAGCATGCTTCTGGAACGAATTATGCTCGTAAACCAAGGTACCACTGTATATGGATATGATCCTGAGAACATTGTGACATTCCAGCACTGCTGATGGCTTGCCACAGGCTCTAAGCAGGAAAAGTATGAGCTCAGCAGTTAAGAAAGTCGCACCAGGGGGTTTGGCCCTGGTTCATAAATAGGCGAGTCTGCCTATCCAAGTTCAGGCATGCCAGGATCTAGCCACTGGCAAAGTAAACCCTTGTTCCCTTTGAATCAGCCGAGACCCAAACACACACCTTCCGGGGTGTTAGGGAAAGCTCAGGCATATTTCCCTTGGAATAAAACTAGTAGTAATTTTTAGAATAGCCTGAAGGGAGCCAGAGAGAGGCTTGGCCCATTCCAGCAGTACCTAAGTGTGGGCGGGGTTTATCTAGAGATAAAAAGGCGTTCCTTACTGAGCAGAAAAAGGAGAGTGAGGAGACAGCGAACAGACCAGTCTAGTCTCTAGAAAGAAGCACACAAGAGCCTTTGAACTTGCCTGATGATGGAGCCCAGCTGAACCCTAGTGAGGATTGGGAAAGGCTTAAGCTGGAGGAGGATTTCCACAGGCCAGAACTGGAGCTGATTAACGCCTCAGAAGGTATGGCAATAGAAGAGGAGTTTATTTCAGAGAATGAGATTCCAGGACAAAAGGAGGTCTGCTAACAATGCTCAGTCTAGTCCAGCTGTCTAAAGTGTGCTATATTAAAAAGGACTTACCCGTTTGTTTGTTTTTGGGAAGTTTAAACCAAGAAGTGAACTGTTCTGGAGTAACTGTGCTGGAGGTGAGAAGGTTCCCTTTTTGAACTGTGTTTTTCCAGCAACCATAGGGCTGTGGTGATTAAGAGAATCAAGAACTGTTTGAACTGTGCAAGAAGCCTATTATTTTTGCTGCAAAATTTTCTTTTTTGTTTCTTTTGTCTCTCCATTTTGAGAACTGGAAGGAACAATGAAATAAGCTTATGGGACATTACTGTGAACTAATTTTGGATTATTTGTTTTCTTTCCCCATCAGAAGCAAACTAGTTTTCTTTATCTACCTGAGAGTTTGGGGAAAAACCCTTGAAACAGCTGTGGCTCTACTCCAGCCAAGGCATGGCAACTCTCCTGCTGTGAAAAGCCTGTGGAACCCAGAGTACTGCTGTGGTGTGCTTAAAGCATTTTTGTTTATTGAAAGTTTGTAGTTACCAGTTGCTTATTGTTTTGCTTTTGTGGTTTGTCTTTTTGTGCTTTATTTTTTTCTGAAAAAATATTTTTGCTTTGTCTTGAAAAACCTAGACAATAAATCATTATTTTTGCATTCAAGCCATTTTGTCTCAAGTTGTATTCTGTCCTGTGTGCTGGGTGTCATCCCTGTCCAGTGCTGTGAGGTTTTCCAGAGCCAAGCACCCCCTGTAGGGCTATCCCATATTGGAAGTATGCCTCAGAAAGGTTTATGCCGCCTAGCCGGGTGAGCTGCAACTGTTCCGCGGACAACATATACTGTAGGACTTATGGTAGATTGGTTAAATTATGATGTTCATATTAGGAAGTATATAGAAAAATATAAGTCTAGGCAAAGGGTTTGAGGATTATTAACATTTAGCTGACAGAGATGATACCTCTTCAGCTCTAAACTTTTTGAGAGGCTAATCAGTAACCCAGTTCTTCCACTGGAGTGGGGCATTGGCCAGGTTTGCAGAGAAAAGGTTATACCTGGGGCTTGTTACAAATGAGGTCATTCAGGGCAGCTATTGGATGAGGAAAACAGGGGGGAGGTCAATGTTAGTTTAAATGTCAGTTTAAACATAAGAGTTCCATTTGTGGATGTAGTCACCTGACCTTCTGTTGGCAATTCTAGGGGTGTGTCAGTTGCCAAAGATCCTGGCTCCCAATCTTTGCCCTCAGAAGGTAAATTCCCTGGATGTAATGTTGAAATGGTTAGTGGATTTTCCTAAGAAGCATGATGCTAGGCTGTTGAGAAGGTTTTAGAGATGCCTTTAGTTGAGCACAGGTAAAGCACCTATAGGAACTCAAGGATCTTGGGAGTTTGATCTGAATATACATTTAGATGAGTCTCGATGGAAATCGGTTTGGAGATCAGTCACTACTTCATTACACTAGGCGAGTTTAATGCAATCTTCCTTCTTTTTACTACATAAGGCCTTTTGGACCCCGGTTAAAGTGTCAAAGATAGATACCTCCTGTGGAAAGTTCTGTAGGTCATGCAAAGACAGGAATGGAACATTAGAACATATGTTGTTTGAATGTCCTTATGTGTCTGACTATTGGAATAAGATCTGGTCAACAATTTCAGATTTGCTTTCTATATCAGAGCCATTAACTTATTCAGTAATTATTCTGTGGGGTTTGGATTTACTGTCTTCATTAAGCTCCTCTGTGACAAAATTGTTGAATAACTTAATAATGATTACCATTAAAACAATTTTAATTAATTGGAAGGATCTTTCTAAATTGGAATATAATACATGGTGGAATACTTTATGTTTATATAGCAAATCTGAAAAAGATTATATGATTAAGAGTGGTTGTATGAGACAGTTTAGTAAGATATGGAACTGTATACTTAAATTCACAGATTGAATGTTGTTGTATTTAATTTGTATCGTATGTTATGACACCCTTTGACTTTATTTATTGTATTATATTATATTGTTTGTGTTGTGTTGTGTTTTCATCAAAAATTTTCAATAAAATCTTATTGGGGGGAAAAAAAGATGCCTTTGGAATTTTTTTCTTTTTTATTGCAGGTGTATTCGTGGAGGGGCATAATCAAAAAAACCGTCTAAGTCCCTTTTTGGCCTAAGGCCTTAAACGTTGAAAGCAGAAGCAGGGAAAGTGTCCATAAACAAAACAAATGTCCTTGTTTTGATAATGGCTTGCCTCTACCTTCAGCTGTTTAAACGCCCAGCCAACCACTGCGTCTACAAGTACACCCCCATGACATCTACACTTATACCCCATAATGAACCAAAAAACCGCATAAGCCCAAAACGTCCAACACAAGGGCTTTTAGGTGAAGGAGGAACCAGTCCTTCGCCTAAAAGCTGGATTCTGTAACTGGTGTCTCTCAAAAACAACACTGGTTATAGAATCCCCCCACCCCACCCCACACACACACACACAACATCGGGGCAGGAGGGAACCCAACCCCCCTTCCTCGGGCACCCGAGGCACCCCCTGATGACATTGGGGCAAGAGAGAGCCCAAGCCCTCTTGCCCCGGCGATCGTGCCCCCCCCCCCGCCAAGTACGATCGGGCCAGGAGGGAGCCCAAACTCTCCTGGCCCCTGCGACCCCCCCCCTGAGTACGATCGGGCCAGGAGGGAGCCCAAACCCTCCTGGCCCCGGCGAACCCCCCCACCCGACTGGATCTGGCCAGGACGGAGCCCAAGCCCTTCTGGCCCCGGCGACCCCCTATCCCCCCCCCCCCCCATTGCAATATGGGCAGGAGGGATCCCAGGCCCTTCTACCCTCGACATGCCCCCCCCCCCTCTGACTCACAACCCCCCCCCCGGCTGACCCCACAAGCCCCCCATCCCCACCCCCCCTTCCCCGTACCTTTCAACATTGGCCAGACGGACGGGTGCCAAGCCCCCCTGTCCGGCAGGCCAGCCGGCTCCAGAATGGGACCGTATTGGCCCAGGCAGCTGAAACCCTGCCCACAGGTGGGGCCTGAGGCACCTGGGCCAATCAGAATAGGCACTTGAGCCTTAGGTTCCTCCTGTGGGCAGGGCCTTAAGCACATGGGCCGGGTTGGGCTCCCTCTTGCCCCGATGTTGTGTGTGTGTGTGTGTGGGGGGGGGGGGTGATGTATCGCGGTAGGAGAGATGCCTCATCTCCCCTACCGCATGCCATCACTCCTCTACCCGAACTGCCATGACCCGTGGCAGGAGAGATAGAGCATCTCTCCTGCCACGGGTTGCGGCAGTTCGGGTAGAGGAGTGATGGCATCGCGGTAGGGGGAGATGAGCCATCTCTCCTGCCGCGATGGTTGCGGTGGGTGGGTGAGTAGGTTGCCGGGCCGCTGAACTGATCATGCTAGCGGCCATCAGCTCCGCAGCCCCTTTTTCGGCACTTAGACCTGGTTTGACTTCGTCTAAGTCAAAAAGGTATAAGTGCTGGCTAGGCAACCTTCCTACGGTTTTGGTTATATCTGCTGCACGCCTAGGAATAGGTCGGCCCTTCCTCCTGCCCACCGCCCGCCCTTTTCCCTCCTCTAAACACGCGTCTTTTCTCTCTGTGCATTTAGAGGCAGGGGAAAGGCCTAAGCTGGTTTTAGATATATCTAAAAACCAGCTTTGGTTACGGGTACTTGGACGATCAGGCTTTTTGATCATCCAAGTAGCCATTTAGGACACTTTTTTAGATGGTTTTTTTTTATTATTATGAACCCCTTAGTGCATAAATCCTGCAATTTGCCTTCTGTTTCAACTCATTAAGACGATTATCTAATCTAATCTAATCTAGTCTTAGATTTATATACCTAGTTGTCTCCCAACATAGCTCGACTCGGTTCACAAATAATTAAAGACCAGAGTACTTAAGAAGAACATGGGAAAAATAAATGTTGCAGTATTATCAATTCGTTGGTTCTATAGGTAAACCATTTAGGTATTGTGTAAACAGGAAAGTTTTTAGGACTTTACGAAATTGTTGGCACTGACCTATCAATCTAACAGAGTCAGGAAGTCTTATGGAGATTTTTTGTGCAGTTGGTGTTAGGTAGAATTGTTGGACCATTTTCTCAGCCTTGTTATATTAATTTAATTGTATTTCTATTAAGTATTATTTTTTAAAAAAATAGGACCGGGGAAATATCTAACACATAATTTATCTTTCTCATCTTGGATGCCTGTGAATAATTTTATTGGCCCTAAGGGGTGTTCAGTTCATTATGCTTTTCTAGATCAGCTATGTTAGAGGCACTTGCACTTGGCCAGTTAAATGCTAATATTCAATACTTAATTGGCCAAGCAAACTGCTTAAATAGAACTACATTATTTTGCATAATAAAAAGTTTTCACACATTCATGTGCTTTGCATGTTATTACTAGTTCATGTATGTTGTGATATATTCGCTAAGGGCAAATAATTCATATTTGTTACATGGTAATTAATATGCATTATCACCTAAGGCAATGTTAAACTTTCAAGAGCCTAGGGCAGCAATTTAGGAGGCCCCACAATCCACCTTCAAGCTATGTCTCCTTCAGCTTGAGATAGGCTTGAGGACCCTCGTAGTATGGGGGCTCAAGGCAATTGCCCTGCTTGTCACCCCCTAACACGAACAATAATTATTCCCTTAATGCAGTGTAGTAACTCTTAATGGCTTATACACTTGTTTCTATGGGCAGAGGTAAGTAACATGGTTTCTCTCATGCTATCTGCACTTGTCTGTTGTGAGTGTCTGCCTTGTGCAGTAAATGCAGGGCAGGTGCAGAAAACTGCCCCTGCATTTACTGCAAAGGCTTTGCAGTTACCACACATTATTTACATTTAAGTGTTCTGGTAATTGCAAAACCTAACACACTTTAGTAAATTGGCTCTCCAGTCAGGCACCCAGATCCTTTGAAAACTGAAACCATAGAGGGACATAATTAAAAAAATATCTAAGTCCCCTTTTAGCCTAAGGCCCTAAACCAGGGGTGTCCAACCTTTTGGCTTCCCTGGGCCGCATTGACCGAAAAAAAAAATGTTTCTGGGGCTGCACAAACACGCAAACGCTGCAGCAAGACAGAGAAGGGAGCAGGCAAGATGGTAAACACCCAGGGGCAACAGAGTAAAACACTGCAACACCCTCAACCAGGGCCACACAAAATACTTCACTGGGCCACAGGTTTGACACCCCTGCCCTAAACGTTGAAAGTAGAAGCAAGGAAAATGTCCATTATAAAAAAAAAAACATCCAAAAGGAGGTTGTTGGTTTTTTTTTTATAATGGCCTGCCTCTACAATCAGCTGTTTAAACGCCCAGACAACCACTACGTCTATACTTACCACATATAATGAGCCAAAAAAAAAGCCTAAGTCCCACACACCCAAAGACAGGCCTTATAGGTGAAGGAGGAGCCAGTCCTTTGCCTAAAAGCTGGATTCTATAACCGGTGTCTGTCAAAAACAACACCGGTTACAGAATCCACCCCTCCCCTCCAGCAATTATCGTGGCAGGAGAGATGGCTCATCTCCCCTGCTGCGATAGCGATACCACCAAGTGCTGCCAAACGCGGCACTTGGGATCGCTATCGCGGAAGGAGAGATGAGCCATCTCTCCTGCCACAATGGTCATCGCTCACCCCCCAAAC
The DNA here is from genome assembly GCF_902459505.1 of Geotrypetes seraphini. Lineage (NCBI taxonomy): Eukaryota > Metazoa > Chordata > Amphibia > Gymnophiona > Dermophiidae > Geotrypetes > Geotrypetes seraphini. Next base: position 17,445,926 of record NC_047095.1, read on the forward strand.
CGCGTTACTTTGGGGTGAGCATTGCAGCAGGGCATCTCCCATGTTGGTTATGGGTACTTGGACGATCAGGCTTTTTGATCGTCCAAGTACCCATTTAGGCCACTTTTTAGACCTTTTTTAAAAAAATTATGAGCCCCATAGTATACTTGCCAGGGCCACACCACTATTCTTTTTCCATACTAATAGATTTTGCCACTTTCAGGTCCCATAGTACTTGTTTCCCCTAAATTTCTTCATGCTTAATGTTCTGATTCAGACAAAATCCCTCACTTGTTACATAGGCACAAATAAGCTTATTGGCTTCAACTTGGAAGATATGAAGTTTTGCTTTCAGATTGAAATGTGAATTTCCGTATCTCCTCATAAAGCTGTCAGATATGGTAAGTAGCTAAAATCCCCGATTGCATATCAATTAGAAAATAGCATGCAATGGATAATGAACTGTGCAGCCTTTTCTTCATAGCTCTACAAATTTGTTTGCTTGTCAGAAGGTAATCTTGTTGGAAAATCAGCAATGTCACACTTTTTTAACCTCAGCGTGGAAAGGGAATTTTTACAGAGGAGAATCTAAGTCGATATGGATAACCCAATTTTCAGGAGAGGATTAAATTATTTTATTCATCCTTACCTATTATGCCATGCTCACTATTAATTCCCAACTTAACAGTTTCGACTTGGACCATTAATACTGACCTAGATTCTACTCTATAAGATTTCATTTATTCTGATCTCCTTTTTCAAACTTCAGAGAGACCTTATATACCGATGCATAATGCTGGATCAGAGAGGCTAGGAATTAGATCATCATGACCCATAGGGGAGCTCTCTTTTCAGAATCAAAGCAGACTGCTTTTAAGAGGTGTTACTGAGGTACAAAGCTAAAAGCCTACTTTTACAAGATTGCTTTGAACTCCTAACTCCCACTTTCTTGTAAGGAACCCATGCCTGTTTTATCATTCCCTCTCTGAGAAACTCCCTAACCCCCTACTTGTCCTGTTTGTTTGATTAGATTGTAAGCTCTACTGAGCAGGGACTGTCTTTTGAATGTTTAATGTACAACGCTGCGCACATCTAACAGCACTATAGAATTGATTAGTAGTAGTAGTAAAGCTGGAAAAATCATTTGAGTTACAAAAAGATAAACATTAGAGTAAGTTGCCACTGTTTGTTAACTTCTTCCAAGTCTGTTTATGTTTATTTAGGGGCCATTTTACTAAGGTGCGCTAACCAATTTAGCAAGCGCTAAATGCTAAGGCACCCATAGAGTATAATGGGTGCCTTAGCATTTAGCGTGTGCTAATCTTTAGCATGCACTAAATTGATTAGCGTGCCTTAGTAAAAGGACCCCTTAGGGCTAGATTCACAAAGCAAACCGATCATGCACCGATTGGTTTGCGACCCCTTAGTGACTTGATTTCCCTCCGGCCCAATTCATTAACCTCTCCTGCGATCCGCTTCTAATCCGTGCATGCAAATGAGGGGAACTGCATGCAAAGTAGGTAGGGACTCGATTCACTAAACAAATTCCCGATCCGACTGGGCTGGCCAATCAACCTAAAAAAGCGACTGCTGGGGACCAAATGAAAATGTCTTTTTGACTCTCCATCTCCATTAAGCCCTGCCCTCTGCCCTGTTCTCTGCTACCCCGAATCTCTCCTGCCTACTGCCCTGACGTTCTTCCCTGCATCTCTCCTGCCTGCTCTGCCCTGAATTGCCACCCTGCTCATCCCCGGATTTCTCCTGCCTGCTGCCCCAAATCTCTCCTGCCCTTCCCCGCACTGCGAGCCCATAGTTTTAATCTGTGGGTTAAAACCATGGGCTCCCTGGCCTACAAAAAAGTAAATAAGTTAAATTTTTTTTTAAAAGTCGCAACTTAAATGCATGCCCCTCCATGTGCCAATGCCCCACAAAAGGCAGGAGGGATGCCAACAACTCCCTCCTGCCATGTGAAACCCCTCCTGGCCTGGCCGGGCCCAGCCCACCTCCCTCCCTGTACCTTAACCTAGGCCGGCCAGCTGGCCGAGCCGGGCCCACCTCCTACCTGTACCTTATAATATCGTTGGGAGCAGGAGGGGTACTCAGTCCCTCCTGTTCCACGCCTCCTCCGCTACAAGTGCGGCCTTAGGCCACGCCCCAATGCATCATCAGATGCACGGGGAGGGGCCTAAGGCCTTTATTGTCCAAGGCGCCTCAGCTCCTCCCTTGGGAAGGACCTGGGGCACATCAAACAATCAGGGACTTCCTTAGGGAGGAGTCTAAGGAAGTCCCTGATTGGGTCTGTGCATGCATCGGGATCGGACAACAGCAATCCGTGCCGGCAGATGGGGGCATTCCTCTGATTGCCCCCATCTGCATATTAAAGTTTTGTGAATTCATCGGACCTGCCCGGATTGGACACGGATCGGTCCCGATCAGGCAGGTTCGTGAATCTTAGTGTTTCTGTGCAATAGATCACAGTGGTTAACACAACACATACTATTAGGCAGTCTAAGAATTTTCCCTGTCTGTCTTGGTGGGTTTGCAATCTAACTTAGTACCTGGAGCAATGGAGGGTTAAGTGATTTGCTCAGGGTCACAAGGAGTGGCACTGGGATTGAATTCACCACCTTTGTTATCTCTTCAAGCATGATAATATAGTTCCATATAAGTGATTAGCTTCCAGACTTAATCAAAGACTGTGGGGAGATTACAACCTAAAGAGATAAAGTACCTGATTAATTTGACTATTCTAAAAGCTGACATTGTGACTATGTATGCTTGTCACAAATTAAGAAGAGCTTTCTGTTTTGGTGGCTGAAAATTATGGGTCAGAGTAGCTAAGAGGGAGTTTAAGGATTCATAGATCATCAAATCATAAATTCACAGCTAATCTTGGCTAAGAATAGCCTGGGAATTGATGGTCTCTTTCTCTCCTTCCTCATAGAGGAGTTGTGCACATCTGTTCACTTACCAAAGGCTGACTTTAAACAATTGAACATTGTTCTGATGATTTCTCTGACAAATCTTGGCATCCCTTCACTTTTATTCCATTGGGTGCTGCTTCCTCTACTGAGAGCTACACTTGAACTTGCCACTCCGATTCACTCTGAGGATGACTTTCAAAATGATGAATTTCCACAGGAACGGTCAATGGAGTTTGTACCATTTCTCAAGTGGAGAAAGTAAATGCATACTTTGTCTTTGAAAATTGCCCAGGGAAAAAAGTACCTGCAGGATTCTGCAACAGCTTGTGCTCAAGTACTTTTTCCATCAAATATAACATACATTTTTAAAAAATGTAAAACTACACAATATTGCCTCCCCCCTACTTAGCCATGGTTTAGGAACACTTCCACATACAATGGAACCTGTATCAAAAAAGTGTGGATGGTCCTCAAACATCAAAATCGCAAAACTCTCTGTTGTAATATGAATCAGACGAGTCTGAATAAAATTGTCTTAAAATATTTCATTTAGGGCCTCTTTTACAAAGCCGCGGTAGGCCAGCAAGGTAAATGCTCCAATGCCCACAGAAATTCTATGAGTGTTGGAGCATTTGCCTCACCTTCTTGCGGTAGAAACCTCTACTGCAGATTTGTAAAAGGCAGCATTAAATAGACTAATACAGTGAATCTCAAATCTAGTCTGGAGGCACCTCGACCAATCAGGTTATAACTTACTTTGCCGAGACAGAGAAGGCAAAAACGAAGGAGGGGTAGCGCTATATATCAAGGAAGAAATCAAAGTTAACAGAATCACAGGTGTCAGGTATACAGAGGAGTCCCTCTGGGTGAACCTTGCCAGGGGAAGTGGCAAATGCGTGTATCTGGGCATTACATACAGACCTCCTAAACAACAGGAAGACATAGACAAAGAATTAATGGACGATATTGAGACCATCACTCTGCTTGGAGACACTGTACTGTTAGGGGACTTCAACATGCCAGATATAAACTGGAACAAAATTTCAGCTACGACCAGCAGCAGCAGAAGGCTACTAACCTCTATACAAGAGGCACGACTCAAACAAATGGTTCTGGAGCCCACCAGGGATCAGGCGATTCTGGACCTGATACTGACCAATGGAGATAACGTCACAGAGGTTTCGATAGGTGAGGCGTTGGCCTCCAGTGACCACAAAATGGTGTGGTTTCACCTCAGGAAGGGATCCACGAGGTCGATCACGTCAACCAAGGTTCTTAACTTTAAGGGCACTGACTTCGAGGGCATGGGGGATTTTGTCTATGAGGCACTGCAAAACCAAGACACAACAGATGATGTGGAGGTAATGTGGTCAGCTCTGAAATCTACCCTACAGGAAGCAACCAACCTCTTTATAAGAACCGTGAGTAAACGGCAGAGAAATAACAAACCCCAATGGTTCTCTGCGGAGATCTCGGAACTCGTAAAACAGAAGAAAAGAGCATTTGTATCCTACAAACGATCACAATGACCAGAATCTAGAACTGTCAAAACAGCGGTCAGAAACGCCAAACTCCGGATGGAAGAAAATTTAGCTAGGAATATTAAAAAAGGGGATAAATCCTTCTTCAGGTATGTTAGTGATAGAAAGAGGAATACAGACAGGATAGAGCGCCTGAGGAAACCCGACGGCAGCTTTGCAGAATCGGATTCCGATAAAGCCGAACTACTGAACAAATACTTCTGCTCAGTCTTTACCTGTGAGGCACCGGGATCCGGTCCACAGCTGCAAACAAGGGAGAGCTCAGAAGACCCATTCAGGAATTTTGAATTTCCCACCAGCAGCATCTACCAAGAATTGTCAAGGCTCAAAGTGAATAACGCAATGGGACTGGATAAATTGCACCCCAGAGTGATGTCCTGGCAGAGCCGTTAGCCGTGCTCGTCAGTCTTTCTCTGAGTACGGGAAAAGTTCCATTAGACTGGAAAACAGCTAATGTCATTCCACTCCACAAAAAGGGATGCGGGTTAGAGACTGCAAATTACAGACCGGTAAGTCTCACGTCAATAGTGTGTAAACTTATGGAAACATTGATTAAACACAAATTAGATATGGTCCTGGATGATGGGAGGCTGAGGGATCCCCACCAGCATGGATTTACAAAGGGGAGATTCTGCCAATCCAACCTGATCAGCTTCTTTGACTGGGTAACAAAGGAACTAGATAAGGGAGAGTCCGTAGATGTAGTGTATCTGGACTTCAGCAAGGCTTTTGATAGCGTCCCTCACCGTAGATTTCTGAACAAGATGAGTTCGTTGGGGCTAGGAGAAATATTAACTGCATGGGTTAATGACTGGCTCAGTGGCAGACATCAGAGGGTGGTGGTAAATGGTACTCCCTCTGAAAAGTCGGAAGTGCACAGTGGAGTACCGCAGGGCTTGGTCCTGGGTCCAATCCTATTTAATATCTTCATACAAGATCTGCCTCGGGGACTTCGGGGTAAAATTGCGTTATTTGCCGATGATGCTAAATTATGCAACATAGTGGGCGGAGGTATCGTGCCCGACACTATGACACAGGACATACTTTTACTGGAACACTGGTCTACTATTTGGCAGCTGAATTTTAATGCCAAGAAGTGTAAAGTTATGCATCTTGGTAGCAGAAACCCATGCAGAACCTACACTCTGAATGTTGAGACTTTAACTAGAACTGGCAGAAAGGGACCTGGGAGTAATCATTAGTGAAGATATGAAGACAGCCAATCAAGTAGAGAAAGCCTCATCCAAGGCTAGAAAATTCTGGGTTGCATCCGAGAAGTTTTGTCAGCCGAAAGCCCAAGGTGGTAATGCCTCTGTACAGGTCCATGGTGAGACCACATCAAGAATACTGTGTGCAATTTTGGAGGCCACATTATCAGAAGGATGTGCTGAGAATGGAATCAGTTCAACAATTGGCTACCATGATGGTCTCAGGACTCAAGGATATCCCATATGAAGAACGTCTAGGTAAGTTGCAGCTTTACTCTCTCGAAGAACGCAGAGAGAGGGGTGACATGATAGAGATGTTCAAATACATTACTGGTCGTATTGAGGTGGAAGAAGACATCTTTTTCCTTACAGGCCCTACGGTGACAAGAGGGCATCTGCTAAAAATCAGGGGCGGGAGATTTCATAGTGACACTAGGAAGTACTTCTTCACCGAAAGGGCGGTTGACCGTTGGAATGATCTTCCACTTCAAGTAGTTGAAGCCAGTAATGTGACTGACTTTAAAAACAAATGGGATCAACATGTAGGGTCACTTCACAGAAGAACTTGGGGGGGGGGGGTATTTGAGTGGGCAGACTTGTTGGGTCAAAGGCCCTTTTCTGCCATCTTATTCTATGTTCATATGTAATCAGATGGGGAGTGTGTGGCGCAGGGGTTAGAGCTACAACCTCAGCACCCTGAGGCTGTGGGTTCAAATCCCTCACTGCTCCTTGTGATCCTGGGCAAGTCACTTAATCCCCTCATTGCCCCAGATACACTAGATAAAGTTTGAGCCCACTGGGACAGATAGGGAAATATGATAAAGTATCTGAATGTAAACCACTTAGGATATAAGTGGTATATAAATAAATAAGTATCCATGATGAATACTCATGAGAGAAATTTGCATGCAATGAAAGCAGTACATTCAGATCTCTCTTATGAATATCCTGAAAACCTGACTGGCTGGGGTGCTTCCAGGACCAGGTGTGGGAACCACTAGACTAATATAAATCATGAGAGATCGACCAGTAGGGGAGAAGCTAGTTCCTCAGAATCCTATGCTTGTCATGATTAAACATACCAGCACATCAGTAATTAATATAGTCATCAGAGATCTCCTACTCCTTCAAAACATTTTATAAACTCACTCATTCAAAACAGTTTATGTGGAGAAAAAGACCCAGAGCTAAATCTCTACCCACGCTAGAAAAACAAAACAAAAAAAATAACACAAAAAGTCTTTCAAATTTGGCTAATACAAATACTAAATTAATTTCACAACATTCCAAATGTGATATCAAGAATATAAACAACACAGTGGTTTCAAAAATCCAAATCCAAATACTTATTGGTTATCTTGCATCACAGCTATTCCAAACTCCTTAAACTTTCAAGCTCACAAATTCTCAAGTGTTGTTCACTTCAGTTCATTACATCCCACATACCCCATCTCCAACCATCAACAAAAGTACTACTTACTGACAAGGGCCCCTCATTTTGTCATAGGCTGCATCAGACGAGAGTACTGTCAAATAATATAGTGGCCCAGATGGAGATTAAGCTCTGGGTACGTTTCTCCACATAAACTGTTTTGAGGAGTCTGTGCTGGCTATCCTGAGGAGTCCAGACAGCTAAACTAACAGCTAAATAATATGAGTATCACCAAACTGGATTCTGCAGTTCAACCCTTTCAGGACCATAAGGATCGTAGGCCAATTTTTGTGGTTTTGACGACATTTTTATGGTAAAAAGGGCTTGCAGATGCCAAAAAATTGATTTTTTTTGTGAAATATCATTATTTTTTTTTTTAAATCACACTTCTGGCTTATGGACAGTGTGGCAAGTGAATCTTCTCGTCAATCTGGCAACGACGCTAATGAATGAATGTCGGAACCAGTTTGTTTACATAAAGGCAGTATCATATGGAATCCGTACATATCAAATTTAGAACTGTAGACTATCCCAATCAAAATTTATAGGATTTTAAAGTTATGGGACAAATATGTCCCTTGGTCCTGAAAGGGCTACTCAAGCTTGTTTTATTTTAACTTAAAACAAAGAAGTAAATGAACTTACAGTTCTGTAGATCTAAGGATATCTGCTCTCTTTGAATCTACACGTCTACCAAGGACTGGGGAATTGGGGTGCATTTTCACTACTCTCTGTGAAGATGGCGATACTATACTTTAAATTTAACAACATCAGATTAATTAGAAGCTGGCATATTCAATGTGTGAAATCAGAAGAAGGCACATAAGAACATAAGATCTGCCACTGCTGGGTCAGACCAGTGGTCCATCGTGCCCAGCAGTCCGCTCACGTGGCGGCCCCCAGGTCAAAGACCAGTGCTCTAAATGAGTCCAGCCTCATTTGCGTACATTCCAGTTTAGCAGGAACTTATCCAACTTGGTCTCCCTAGCGCAGCCGGAGGTGCCTAGGTTCCAGTCTATTCTCGGGTAGTTGAAGTCACCCATGATAACTGCGTTGACTCCCTTGCAGTTGCGTTTGATCTCGTCCGTCATTTCTCCATCAATTTCTTCGGACTGCCCTGGGGGTCGGCAGTAGATGCCGATCTTCATTTCCAGCCCATTTATTCCTGGAATATTGACCCATAGAGACTCTAACTTATCCGTCTGTTGTGGCATGTTCTCTCCAGTAGATTCAATTCCCTCTTTGACGTATATGGCAATTCCCCCACCTTTTTGAGCCACTCTCTCTCTGCGGTATAGTTTGTATCCTAGTAGCACAGTGTCCCAGACATTTTCCTCAGTCCACCATGTTTCTGTGATGCTGGTAATGTCCACGTTATCTTTTTGTGCCATAGCTTCTAATTCACCCATCTTATTCCTTAAGCTCCTTACGTTCGTGTGCATACATATGAATTTGCGGCCTGTTCCTTTCTTGCATTTCCTTCCCTCTTGTGTCCCTTTTGATTTGTCTTGCCTGTGATCCGGCAAGTCTTCCCCTCTATCTTCCTGCATGGTTTCCTCCGGGTATACCGGTTCCTGAACCATCGACTTTCTCTCTCGGTTGAATGTCGGCTTTCCCCTTCTTCCTAGTTTAAAAACAGTCCTGCTCTAAACCATGTGCTCTCTGACAAAATGGATTCTGATCTCACACAGAGACAGAGAGAAGGACAGGCTATAGTCACAGGCTGCAGTAAAGCCCCCTGGGAGCTTGAGTCCATTACACAATCTGTTTCCATGTCTAAGATAAGCTCTCTGCACTGCAGCTTTGCATACTGAGCCAGGGGCTCCATTCATTAAGCCCTCAACAAGGTACATTATCTACATCAGGGGTGCCCACACTTTTTTGGCTCGCAAGCTACTTTTAAAATGATCTACCAACAATAATTAAAAAAAAAAACAACCCAAAAACACAAAGCACACTGTACCCAGAGAAATTGTTTATTATCATTTATATTTGGGTTTTTTGTTTTTTTGTTTTTTTTTCAAAGAGTTGGAGCCAGATGACTTTAAAATATGCAATGTCACCTCAGTAACAACTATACAAAAATAGACAAATATACCCCTTCCCTTTCACTAAACCACGATAGCGGTTTTTATCACAGGGAGCTGCGCTGAATCCCCTGCACTACTCCCGACGCTCATAGGCTTCCTGCGCTAAAAAACGCTATCGCGGTTTAGTAAAAGGGGGCCATAGTGCAAAATATAGACAGCAAATATAAATTCTGAAAACGGACACATTTTGTTCACTAAATTTAAAAAAAAATCATTTTTCCTACCTTTGCTGTCTGGTGATTTCATGAGTCTCTGGTTGCACTTCCTTTTTCTGATTGTAAATCCAATATTTATTTATTTCTGCCTTTCTTTCTTTCTGCCTCCTGCATGCTTCTTCTCCTCCATACCTCATTCCATTCCCCAATCAACATCTCTCTCTGTCCCTCCATGAGTCCAACTTTTTCTTCCTCTCTCCCTGCCCCTCCCCTTTCTTTCTTTCTTTCTCTTTCTCTCTCTCTCTCTGCCCCCTTTCTTTCTGTCTTTTTCTCTCCCTGCCCCCTTTCTTCTTGATCAGCTGTAAAGTTTGAACCTTCAATCTAGGTATGATTTCTACAAAATTTATAGTAGTATTTTGTAAAGATACAAAGGTGCCTGTGTCTTTATAAAATTGGGTAAAAACAGGTGCCTTCCTGTCCTATTAACCTAGCTGTCCTGTTATAAAAATACCCTACTCAAGTGTTTAAAAAATTCTTTTTGAAAAAGAAATTAGCACACTTTTCACAATTCAGCATCTGTGGTCTTGCTTTTAATGCATTAAAGGTGATAGCTACGTCAGGAAGAGAGAAAGCATATTCAAGAATGGAAAGGAAAATTCAGATACTTTTAGATTTTTTTTTTTTCATTTTTCATTTCTGGCATAGTGCAACTTGCATTTGAAAAACAATTATGTAAATAGGAAAATTAGGCCTTAATGGTCTAGGAGTAGCTGTGAAAGTAATGCACTAAGGGATTACAATACTGTTATCAAGAGTTCTACATCTACTATCTTATTAGACTGTAAATTTGAACTCATTTTTTAATATATATTTTGTCTCTCAAACACGGAATGGAATAATAATATACTGTGAACCCAAAAAAACAAAATGATTTTTGTCATTTCATCCACAGAACTCAGCTGATTCTTAAGAAATTTAGGGCCTCTTCTATTAAACTGCACTAGCAGTTTGTAGCGCGGTGAGCCGCGCTGAATGGCCTGCGCTGCTCCCGATGCTCATAGAGTTCCTTGTACCCATTCTACTCCACTCAGGATTTTGTAGACTTCAATCATTTATCCCCTCAGCCATCTCTTTTCCAAGCTGAAGAGCCCTAACCCTTTTAGTCTTTCCTCTTACAAGAAGAATTCCATCCCCTTTACCATCTTGGTCGCTCTTCTTTGAACCTTTTCTAGTGCTGCTATATCTTTCTTGAGATTAGGAGACCAGAATTGAATGCAGTAATCCAGGTGAGATCGCACCATGGAGTGATAACATTCTTAGGGCTCCTTTTACGAAGCCACGTTAGCGGTTTAACACATGTAACAGCATGCGCTAAACTGCCGGCTGCGCTTGACGCTAATGCCAGCATTGAGCTGGTGTTAGCTCTAGCTGCATAGCGTGAGTTTAGCATGTGCTAAAAAGCTGCGTGTGCTAAAACCGCTAACGCGGCTTCGTAAAAGGAGCCCTTAGTCTTGTTAACTATCCCTTTTTAATAATTCCTAGCATCTTGTTTGCTTTTTTGGCTGCCATGGCATATTGGGTGGCAGATTTCATCATATTGTCTACTATGATACCCAGATCCTTTGCTTGGGCGTTAACCCCTAAGGTGGCCCCTAACATCTGGTAACTGTGTTTTGGGTTATTTTTCCCAATGTGCATCACTTTGCATTTGCCCACATTAAATTTAATCTTCCGCTTGTACATCCAGTCTTACAATTTATGTCTTTCTGCAATTTTTCACAATCTGCATGCATTTTAATAACTGAATAGTTTAGTATCATCTGTAAATTGAATCACTTCACTCGTTGTTTCAATTTTCAGTACAGATCCCTGTGACACTCCACTGCTTACTCTCCTCCATTGAGAAAAATGACCATTTAACCCTACCCTCTGTTTTCTATCCAGTAACCAATTCCTAATCCACAACTGAACTTTCCCGCCTATCCAATGACTCTTTAATTTTCTCAGGAGCCTTTCAAGAGGAACTTTCTCAAAAGCTTTCTGAAAATCTAGATACACTATTCATCAACCGACTCACATGTTTATTCACACCTTCAAAGAAGTCAAGCAAATTAGTAAGGCAGGATCTCCCTTGGCTGAACCCATGCTGACTCTGTCTCATTAATTCATGTTTGTCTACATGTTCCACAATTTTATTTTTTATAATTGTTTCCACAATGAAACAGGAAATGATTACTTCCCAAAACTTGGAAAGTGAAGAACAAACAGTGAAGGAAGACTCTGGTGCTCAATATCTTTTATTAATATGTCGTGACCCTACACGATCATGTTTTGGCCCAAAGGGCCTGCCTCAGGGGTCTATTGGTGGATGTGATACTTAGGGCTCCTTTTACATTTTAGCGTGCTGTAACCATGCACTAAATGCTAATACGTGCATGGATGTGTTAGCGGTTAGCGTGTGCATATATTTAGCGCATGCTAAAACGCATAATGCACCTTAGTAAAACAGGGGGTTAGTATCTTCCTAAAAATGTCACCAACCTCTCATAAAATGTAGCCTTTCCTTTGAAAATCACCACGCTGACTTGTAGAGTCATTTTGCTACATTTTATGAGATTGGTGACATTTTTAGGAAGATACTAAGTATCACATTCATCCACCAATAGACCCCTGAGGCAGGCTCTTTGGGCCGAAACATGATCGTGTCGGGTCATGACATATTAGTAAAAGATATTGAGCATCAGAGTCTTCCTTTACTGTTTGTTCTTCACTTTATAATTGTTTCCACCATTTTTCCTGGCACTGAAGTCAGGCTTACCAATCTGTAATTTCCCGGATCTCCCCTGGAACCCTTTTTAAAAATTTGCATAACATTGGCCACCCTGCAATCTTCAGGTACTACAGACAATTTTAGTGACCGGCATTACCTCTACTGGTAAACTGGGGAAATCTTTATTTTTCAAAATAGCTGATTTATGGAATAACATTCCTTTACAAATGTGAGATCTGGGCTCTCTTCAAATATTTTGCAAACATCTGAAAACTTGGTTATTTTCAAAACTGTAAATCCCGTCCTTTCCTCTTTTTACCTTTATTATTACTGTAAACCGAGTCGAGCTCTATTTGTATAGAGAAAACACGGGCTAGAAACTTAAGTTTTAGTTTAGTTTAGGATACAGCAATTTCATATTTGAGTTCTTTTAGTACCCTGGGATTAAGAAATACTACAGCAAATCTTAGAGTACCCGTGATTCAGACATAAGAAACACTAGCCCCTGATGAAGCATAAGTGAAATGGAACTTTTTCTACCTTTTTCACTATCCATTATTGTTTTGTGTTGATTGCACTTATAAAATTAAAACACAAGAAAATTAATGTTAAAAATAGTGAGGGGGATAGGAGACCAGTGATAATATTCATGACCCCAGCAAGACACAGGGTGTGTTCTCACGTTTGAGTGTTTGAGGTCTTCCCCCTCATTTTCACAAACTGATCTAGTTGTGCTAGACTGCTCTACTCATGTATAGCATTGTAAAAATGCTAATTGGCCTTAACAACCAAATATTGGCTATAATTGATATTAATTGGCACTAATTGACAAATTTTCATATAACTACCCTAAGCTGGTATTAAGTTGCATGCAGTGGCGTAGTAAGCAGAGGTGGGGGAGGGTGGCGGTCTATCCTGGGTGCCGTCTTAGTGAAGGTACAGGAATCCATCTCCTCTCTGCCAAACTGCTCTTACCATGTCCCCCCCCACTGCCGCATGTGTATGCCATTCCCCTTCCCCCTACCTCGATAACGTTCCTGGTGTGAGCAGCAACCCCCAAGCTGCTGTTACACCAGCATCGGATCTTCCTCTGATGTCACTTCCTGGACCCGTGCTTATACACATTAACTTTAGGTAATCTATAAAGAATTGCTCCCATTATGTGCATGCTGAAAATAGCATGCTAAATGATTCCTCAATAAGGATGTACTTTCATTGGGAAATAGGAAATTTTAACAAAATGTCATGAGAACATAAGAATTGCCGCTGCTGGGTCAGACCAGCGGTCCATCGTGCCACTCACGCGGCGGCCCTTAGGTCAAAGACCAGTGCCCTATTTGAGTCTAGCCTTACCTGCATATGTTCTGGTCCCTTTTCTTCAATCCTTGGAGGGTGATTTCCCCTATAACAGTCTCTGAAAAAGAATTCCAGATTTCTACCACTCTCTGGGTGAAGAAGAACTTCCTTAAAATTGCACGGAATCTATCCCCTTTTAACTTTAGTGAGTGCCCTCTCATTCTCTATACCTTGGAGAGGGTGAAAATCTCTCTTTCTCTACTAAGTCTATTCCCTTCAATATCTTGAATGTTTTGATCATGTCCCCTCTCAGTCTCTTCTTTTCAATGGAGAAGAGGCCCAGTTTCTCTAATCTCTCACTGTACGGCAACTCCTCTAGCCCCTTAACCATTTTAGTCGCTCTTCTTGACCCTTTTGAGTAATACTATGTCCTTTTTCATGTACGATGACCAGTGTTGGATGCAGTATTCAAGGTAGGGGTGTACCATGGGGGGGGGGGAATAGAAATACTGGATAGGAGGGTAGTTGGGAAGAGAAAGGGAGAGATGGTAGACCCTGGGGTGGTGGGGAAGGAGGGAGAGATGCTGGATGAAAGGGTATTGAATCATCTTTGTTCATTTCACTTTGAAATTTGGATCAACCATGCCACCAATAAAAGCTACCCAAACCTTTCTTAAGTCTGCCTTGCCTAGCTTACTCTGTCGGTGAAGGCTACGGTGTCTTCCTGGAAGAACGGTCTCAGATCACTTTTGGCCACAGTGTAACAACAGCTAATGACATTGGAGGACCAAAGCCAGCATGATGGTTTGGTTACTGCTTACGTTTTCCCATTCAATCTTGAGGCTGGTTGGCATCTTTTTGTAGGGAATAATTTACAATTGCACCAACCCTGGTCTTTCAGCATCAGTTGCGATAACAAAACCATCAAGGTGGAAATGACAGATCACTCGACCTGTAAAGGTTCTCTCACCAATGGCATAAGTGATTGGGGCGGGGAATGATGGTGAGAATCAGATTTTGTATGTATGTTTTAAGAGGGATTAGAATAAGGTGTACTGGAAATCTTGATCATTGGATCTATAACTTGGATGAAATGTGGTGCCATATGGTGTGGTGTCTACCCTGAAGCAAATGTAGAGCAGATGCCGAACACTCCCCCTATATTTACCACAAAGGTTTTACATTTGCTATACATTTTGTGCTAAACGTCTGAAAACTGCAAAACCTACCATACTTTCGTGAAAGGGCCCCTAAATTCCTTCAGATACTATGATAAACAGTAATGATTTAAAATACACCTTGCTCAACCCTGCTATACATATTCAAAATATACACTTTGTCCTACATAAGTGAGTATAATCATGGACACAAAACAAACATGATTTGCATTCAGATATTTAGAATATACTTTTGAAAGCTGTTGAAAATAATATGTATACATGCGGTATATGAAGACCTATAATTCAAAATGCAGAGACATTTCTACTTCTTCAAACCTATAATTCATTGTTCATGACCGCTGATTAGAAATCTTGTTTTAAACTGCATTGAGTCCTTGTTGAAACTTGCAGTATAGAAGAAAATGTATGGTATGGTATGGTATATAAATACGTTAGTATAGATATTGCCCTGTGTTTACAATGAAACCTTTCTCTTAACAGAACATTCTGGCATTGAACCCTCGCACACCATTGCATGCTGCCCTGTTTTCCACCACAGCAAAGAAACAAGCCAAGAAGCACTGGAAGAGGAACCCTGAAAAGAGCTGCTCTGTGAGTATTTTCATAACTTTGATCACCACTTCTTGAGCAGATACTGAAAGACAAAATGCTACTGTATATCCATTCAGAAAGTCTCAGAGCCTCAGAGTTCCTCATGTGTTTTTTGAGGTTTTTTTTTTTTCTTAATGCAGTGTGGAGTTTCCAACTCTTTGTATTTTTATTCCTTTGCTATTTTAGGTATCTATACTTGGTTCCTACCAAGAATATTTATTTCTTGTATTCTTGTATATTTTTTAGTTATAGATGTCCAAAAGGTTTTAGTCAACTAATTTCCAGAGTTAGCCAGTTTAGACCCTGTTGAGGAGGGCAATTTGCAGTGAATAGATAGTACTAACAAGAGCGAACAAGAAAAGGACCTGGGTGTACTGATAGATAGGACCCTGAAGCCGTCGGCACAATGCGCGGCAGCGGCAAAGAAAGCAAATAGAATGTTAGGCATGATAAAGAAAGGAATCACGAGTAGATGGAGAAAGTTATAATACCACTTTATAGAGCAATGGTCAGACCACACTTGGAATACTGTGTCCAACATTGGTCTCCCAACCTAAAGAAGAATATAAAACTGCTGGAGAGGGTGCAGAGATGAGCATCGAAGCTAATAAAAGGTATGGAGAACTTGGAATATGAGGAACGACTTAAGAGACTGGGATTGTTCGCCCTTGAAAAAAGGAGACTGCGAGGGGATATGATCGAGACTTTCAAAATACTGAAAGGAATCGACAAAATAGAACAGGAAAAAAAATTATTTGCAATGTCCAATGTGACACGGACAAGAGGACATGGACTGAAGCTAAGGGGGAACAAGTCCAGGACAAATATCAGGAAGTTCTGCTTCACGCAACGAGTGGTGGACACCTGGAATGCCCTCCCAGAGGAGGTTATTGCAGAATCCGCTGCTCTAGGATTTAAAAGCAAAGTAGGTGCACATCTCCTTACGAGGTGACTAAAATTACGCCGGGTGTACACCTGGCTGGGCCTCCGTGTGTGTGGATCGCCGGACTTGATGGACCGAAGGTCTGATCCTGAGATGGCAGTACTTATGTTCTTACAGTTCTGTGGCTACAAAAACAGTTTTCAAAGAAAAACACCCCATGGAGTTTCATTTTGAAAATCCTGTGGGATATAGTACTAAGTGGCGAAGTGAGGGTAGGAGGTGCCCAGGGCAGTGGCACCCCCCTGCATCATCCTCTCCGCCCTCTGTACCTTCTGTGCCACCATGCCACACTCATATCCTCCTTTCTCACCTCATACCTCTTTAAATATTCACCTGCGCGAGCACCTTCTCTGGCCTGCTGCTCATGCTGGCTTTCCCTCTGACATCACTTCCTGGCCCTGTGACCCAGAAGTGATTTCAGAAGGAGCCAGGCCAGTGCAAGCAGCGGACCAGAGTAGTTGCTTGCACTGGTGAAGATTTTAAAGAGGTAAAGGGGCGGGGAAGGGAGGGAATGATCATGGGCGCTGGAGAGGTGCTGGTGCTCCCACCAAGATGGCATGTAAGGTGGTCTTCCGCCACCCCAAAAAAATACTACACCGACTGACAGTACTGAATATAAAAAGTATTTATTTACATTTAGTATTTTGTCATTATTGCAGATGAACAATGGTGGCTTACAAAATTGGTAATCCACACAGTATACAAATATACTAACTATATTAAAAAAAAAAAACATTGTCACAGGCAGGGTTTTTCTGGTATAGTATAATCTCACTTCTCGGAAGCTCTTCCCAAATATCCATATTCCCTAACAGAGTAGTCTTTATGAATAAGAAGCCTTTTCAATCAATTCAATTCTTTATTATTGTTTTTAAACAGTAAACACAGTCAATGTGAGTAGACTATTTACCTCTTAAGTACTTCAGCTTTAGATCACAATGCTCTACCCTTACATCTTCACTTCCTAAGCTTCACTATCAGCATTCTTCCAAGATATCAGTCTCATTATCTTCAGTCTTTAACCCAAGGGTTTGCTAGGTTGTTCCTACCTGGTTCAGTGATTCTCTGCTACCTAGCACTACTTCACATAAGGGCTTTTTCCTTTAAATTCCAGCAGGTGGTTCCAACTTCTTCCCACATGGTTTGGGAAGGTGGTTTGAGAAGGCTTGGGGAGACAGAGAAACGTGTTTCTCTGCCTTCCCACATGGTTTGGGAAGGCAGAGAAACAGCAGGTGTTTCTCTGCATCGTAGCACTCCTTCTGCTTCAGCCCCTCCAGGGCTGAAGAAGACAGAAAATGTATGGCCCCACCTTTTATTTCCATTGACTTTGGAACCCTTCCATTGACCATTTCCCAGAGCTGAGGCAAATGAATTATGTTTATTCACTGTTCCTTATCAGGAAGCAATCAGCTCTCCATAGCTTCTTGAAACTCAAAGTTCTTCAGGCATTAGTTCTAGGATAAAGCACAATGAGCCCAAATTTGGCACTATTTAGCCATTCAGGAATGGTTCCTGGACAGTTAAATAGCACATAACCAGCTATCTGGTGATATTCAATGGGAGACAGCCAACTGTCTCCTGCTGAATATCTTACTTAGTGGATTGGCCAATGATTAGCTCTGTCACGTGACATAGCCGGTCATTGCCAATATTCAATAGCTTGCTGACTAAGTTTGGTTGGTAGATAAAGTTACCTAAAAGGCTGGTCTATCATTGGCCATTAAGACTTAGCCAGCAAGTCACTGAATATTGGCCTAGCTGCCACGTCTCAGCCAGCCAAAAATGGGCCAGAAATGCAATGTCAGTTGCTGGCTATGGTACCGGCATTGAAGCTCCAGTATCACTGCGGACCATAAGAGTTCACTTGTTATCTCTCTTGGTTTGAATATTGGGGGAATGTGTCCATAGCTTCAGAGGGAGGGCAAATCTCTGGTTCATTAGGAGTCACTGTCTTTCTCCTGCATACTGTGCAAACTTTCCAAACTATGCTGCTTCAACCATAGACTTGGGAAATTAACCATGTACTATATTGTAGGGTAGAATTCCACAAGTGACGGTCCAATGCAACTAAGAACAGCACAGAAACCTAGAGGTCAATATTCAAAATCAGTTGAGCTAACATAGAAATCTGGTTGATTCCTAAATTTGACTTCCATTTTCAGAAAAAATTAGTGACCTAAAATTTTCAGTTTAAAATTCACCTAAATCAGGGGTGTCAAAATCTGGCCCGCAGTGTAAATTATATTTGGCCTGCAAGAAAATATCAAATGTCTACTAGAGCTGGCCCGCCGGGTATGTCAGTGTAGGACAACTATACTATCTTCACGATGTGTGTCAGTTGTTTCACTTTCATTTATTTATTATTTTTAATCGGGTTTTAATTCATGTGACCATCGATTTCTTTAGCGGTGTTTTTGTGCCACTTTTTGCTTATGATTACGGTTGTGACTACGGTACTTGTCATGTGACCCCCCTTTTTAAGTTGCTGACGTTTTTCAAGCTGGTTTTACTTTCGGTTTGCTCAGCTCAGAGCACTACAGATTGTATCTACTAGGTAAGAGCCACCATGGCTTTATTTAATTTTTCCTTTTTATTTTTAACATGCACATAGTTATTTTAAGTTATTTTAAGTTCCCATAAAATACTAGCTGATAGTTTTAATGTTTTCTATAGTTAATTGCCACACTGCGACGTTTGTTAGTGCAGGAGAGCTAAACTTTTTTTCACGCTCTGCAGCAGAAACTTTTTATTTATGCATTTTTACACCTTTCCACATGCAAGGCTTTGTTGTTATTTTTTATTTATTTTTCACTATTTATATATTTTTTTGTTGGGATTTAGTTTATTATGTGCCCGCGCTGCTTCTTTGGCCACTTTGATGTTTACACTCTTTTAGTTTCTTTTGCCGAACCTTGCTACGACCACGGCACTTGCTTTGGTTGGCCCGCTACTTTGTCCAGGTTTTTAATTTTGGCCCACTGTGTATTTGAGTTTGACACCCCTGATCTAAATGATTGAGTAGAATAAGAACAGGAGCCCCCACAGTCAGCAAGGTGCCCTCCAATGCCTAATGATGCCTACTAGAAAAGTAGACGTATTAAGCATAGAGAATAGGTGTGATTGATGTAGGTGTCACTAGGTGTTTGAGATAGGCACCAGTAAATTAGGCCAGATTTAACTTAACGGCACCTACCTCTAGGATGCCTAGTGATACCTAACCCCTTCTTCTACAAAGTCATGTGGCAACATCCCCGAAGCGCCATGTGGCAGCTGCTAGCGCGGCTTTGTAGAAGAAGGGGTAAGTATGCCTAGACACTAATAAACTGGATTCTATTTTTTTATTTACACACACACACACACACACACCCCTTTTTACGGTTTTTAGTGTAGTGTGTTTTTTAGCACTGGCTGCGGCGGTAAGAACTCCAACAGGAATTCTATGAGCTGTTACCACCACGACCAGCACTAAAAACCGTACTACAGTTTTATAAAAGGGAGGGAGGGGTATTTATTCAGTTTTCTCTACCATTCTCCCAGGGGAACTCAGAACAGTTTACATGAATTTATTCAGGTACTCAGGCAGCTTTCCCTGTCCGTCCCATAAGCGGCACCTAGCAGTTGATTGACAACCGTGTTGACTGGCGCCTAGAAGTTAGTCATGGTTAGGCGCTGTTTATAGAATCAGGGCTACAGTTCACAGTGTTTAGGCACCCTGCTATAAAATTCCTTTAATGATACGAGGTTTCTCAAAATGTATTTAAGAAATGGGCTGCAGTAATTTATTCCATTCTTCTGCTCAATATAAGTCAAACGGGACGAACCCTGGCACAGTTCCTTTGGTAATTTCCATAACTAACTCAATATCTTAACAGCCTTCTTCTGCTATTCATTTTGAAACGTGCAAAGCTGAGAGCATAATTTTAGCAGTGAATCAAGTGGTGGTACACACAACTGTCTGCAAAACAAAACCATTATTAGTGCAGCAGTTAAGATAAATTATGTAAATGTGCATAAATATATGTATTACAATATTTGTAGATCCTGACATTACAGAATTTCAATTAGCAGAAATAACTGATAAACATAATAAAAGGTGATTTCAGCTAAGATTTTTATTATTATTATCATTTTATATTATTTTGACAATTTTTATAGTGATTTCGGGTCTGTATTCAGGTTACCTAGTGAAATAAGTAAAATCGTTATAAGAAAAATTGCTAAGAATTTATTTTATTTATTGTAGTATTTGGCCTACAATTAATTGGCTTAACGACCAAAACACTTCACCTTGCTCCTTTTAGACTGGTAGCTATAGCAATGACAAATGACCAGAAACTGACTCCCACAAAGCTCAGTTCTTATTAGCCTTGTTAAATATATTTTAAGGTCACAAAGTCCAAAATGGCCAAAATAGACATTCAAGAGATACCTGTTAAAAGAAAACAGGTATCTCTTGATAGGCCATAGGTATCTCTGTGATAGGCTAGAGCACTGTACAGGGGTTCAAGGAAGGTTTGGATAGGTTCCTGGAGGATAAGGGGATTGAGGGGTACGGATAGAACTTGAGGTAGGTTATAGAAGTGGTCAGAAACCACTTCACAGGTCACAGACCTGATGGGCCGCCGCGGGAGCGGACCGCTGGGCGAGATGGACCTCTGGTCTGACCCAGTGGAGGCAACTTCTTATGTTCTTATGTTCTTCAACAAAAACATTTAACATAGACTGACAAATTATAGCCCCCTTTATCAAGCCGCATTAGGGGTTTTTTTTTTACCACTGGCTGCTGCGGTAAAAGCTCTGATGCTCATAGGAATTCTAGGAGCTTTTACTGCAGCGGCCAGTGATTAAAAAAAACCCCATAACACGGCTTGATAAAAAGGGGCCTATATAAGAAGAGGCCACTGAAAAGTTCTCAGCACAACTAAGAGAATGATGTGGAGCCATGAAACTTATAAGTCATACACTTTTCTTGACACTTTTTGTTTTAATTTTATGAAATAAAACAAAAAGTGTCAAGAAAAGTATGGAATAATTTGTAAATTTCATGGCTCTACATCATTCTCTTCTTGGCTGGACTGAGAACTTTTCAGCGGCCCCTCATATTCTGGGATTATTGTAGGAAGTACCTCTATAGAAGTTACACTAATGTCTTTCATTCAGCCCACAAACGTGCCTACGGGAAGGGGTAAAACGCAGACCTGACGGACCTGGCGGATCTAAACCCGTACGGCCTTAAAAATCTGAGGTCCGTGTCGGTCCGTGTCCGTGGCGTTTGTAGTTTCTGTCGGTGACAGACCTTGATGAGATTTTAGCACTGACGGATCCGTCTCAGCATAGAGAGGGAAAAGTGTTAGGATCCGTCAGCGCTAAAATCTCTTTGAGGTCTGTCAGAGCCAGAGACTAGTGCTGGAGTTTGGAGACTTCTTTTCCATAACGCACGTCCAAAACCTATGTCACCGCTCTCTTGGCTTCTGCTCTGCCGCTCCAGCACTAGTCTCTGGCTCTGACTGACCTCGAAGAGATTTTAGCATTGACGGATCCTAACACTTTTCCCTCCCTATGCTGAGACGGATCCGTCAGTGCTAAAATCTCATCAAGATTTGTCAGCGACAGAAACTACAAGTGCCACGGACACGGACCGACACGGACCTCAGATTTTTAAGGCTGTACGGGTTTAGATTTGCTAGGTCCGTCAGGTCCGTGAGGTCCGCGTTTTACCCCTTCCCCGTGCCTACAAACTTATCTTTGTGATATATTGTGGGCTAGATTCACCAAACCCATTCATCAAGTCCTGACCATTTAGTGACCCGATTTCCCTCTGACCCGATTCACTAACCTCGTGGCCGATCATCCTCCAATCCGATCTGCGCATGCAAATGAAGGGAAACGGCATGTAAAGTAGGCAGGCAGCAATTCACTAACAAAAAACTGGAACTCCAAGTGGGCTGGCCGATCAACAAATAAGTGACTGCTGGGGACCTAAATTGCCTAAATTGCTTACTGCACAACTATCAGGGAACTTACACATGGGTGTGTCATCAAGCTGCACAACTTATAGAACACTGTCAGTTGAGCATATTGCCTTGTGCACTTCAATGCATCCATTTTTGCCAAGCCATTGACCTTTTGACTGGCAAATTCTTGTGAGAATTTGTGGGAGTCAGTCAGGAAGCCACTCAGTGCCGAGCAGCAGTGCCAAAGCGCACTCCTGCTCCGTGCTGCTCAGCGACTGAAGAAAACCGATCTCGCGACAGTCACCACCGACTGGGTTAGCAGCAGGGTAGGAGTGTGGAAAGCTCGCTCCTGCCCGCTGCACCTCTGGACCAACAGGGATCGGCAGAGGAGGTACGAGGACAGGGCAGGGAGGAGGGACAGGGTGGAGAGCATGGTGGTGGCTTGCATTAATTCTGGGAGGGGGGCGCTGGCCCGAATATAAACCGGGACCCCCATTTTTGAGCCAATTTTTTTGGCCCAAAAATTTCGATTTATATTCAAGTTTATATGATTCACTGTTTGCTACAATTGCTGAATAGCTCGTTAGTCTGTACGGAAATTAACTGCTGATAAAATTAAAGTTTTACAGTAAAAGCTTGGATAATTAACATTTTTTTTTTTCTTTTTGGGTGTGAGAAGGAATAATAGCATTGTGGCATTTGATTTCCACCCTAGGTACATTTGTTATGAAATAGACTGTTACTCCAAGTAAGAAGTTAGAAGGAAAATCTTTCACAGCACAAATCAATTAGGGATTTAAATCAAGAATAAGGAAATACAATCTTAGCGTTAGATTAATTGCAGTCTAAAATTAGCATCAGATTAATTGTAGTAAAACAAAAATTAAACCAAATAAATTAAGAAACAGTAAATTTAGCCAGGTATTTCCTACTCTACCTAACTTGCTTCTCAAAAACATTAAGATGTAAGCAAATGTTTAGCAGTGAGTTGGGGTTATCCAGCCTTTTGCAGAGTATTATATAAATTGCATATATACAGTCAATGTAATATGAGGAACTCCTATCTCTCAGAGAATAATTCTGATTTCTGGAAGATGGAGTGGCAGACCTGGAGGAGTTGAAAAGGAAACTTAAAAAAAAACAAAACACCAAACACCCCCCCCTCCAAAACAGAGAAAATGACAGATAAAGACCATATGGCTTATCCAGTCTATCCATCCATGCCATTAAATCTACCTTCCTCTCCCTTAGAAATCCTGTGCAGTTGTCCCATGCTTTCTTGAATTCAAATAGTCTGTCTTGACCACCTCCACCAAGAGGCAGTTCACTCATCCATCACCCTTTCTGTATAAAAGTATTTCCTAAGATTTGTCTTACATATGTTCCCTTTCACTTTCATCCTATGGCCCATCATCCCAAGGCTTCCTTTCATTTAGAAGAGACTCCTCCTCTGTGTTTTGTTTTTGCCAATGGAGGTATTCAAATGTTTCTATCATTTTTTTAATTTGTTATTTATTTGGTTCATTTTATAGCCCATCCTCCCCAATGAACTCAGAATGAGTTTACAAGGTTGATATATGAGGGATGTTCAATAATTTATCTACCTCAGTATAAAAAAATTAGTTTTCAAAAAATTTTGTTTTATTTTTCAATATAGTCCCCTGATAGCTCCAAACACTTCATCTACTTTTCCTGCTATGACTTTGACCCCCTTCGAAAATAATTTTTCTGTTTAATCTTCAAACCAGGACCTCACAGCCTTCTTGATGTCTTCATTACTTGAAAACTGCTGTCGACAGAAAGATTTCTTCAAAACTCAGAACAGAAATCCAAGGAAGCAAGCTCAGGACTGTAGGGTGGATGGTTCAGCTGCTAAAACCCACATTCTTGAATGGCAGCCTGTGATTGTCGTGACATGTGTATTGGTGAATTGTCTTGAAGAAGCAGCTCACCTGCTATGAGTTTTCCTAATTTTTTATCTTTGATTGACTACCACAAAGTGATCATTGTGTTAGTGTAACTCTTCCCGGTTATGGTTGTCTTGAGTGGCAAGAACTCCAGAAGCAAAAGTCCTTCATCATCCCAGAATACAGTTGCCATGACTTTGCCTGCAGATTTTTCTGTCTTGAGCTTGAGCTAAGAGGAGATAGTGGAGCAGATGGGAGTGGGTCCATGGGAGGAGTGTTCACGGCTGCTGTGCTGCTCCAAATCGACAGCCTTGTCCGCCATAGCAATTGGAAGTGCTGGAATAGGAGTGCAAGGAAGTGGTGGTTGTGCAGCTGGGAGTCGGGGGGGGGGGAAGAGGCAGGTCAGGTGGGGCGAGTTCCTGTGTCCCTGCAGGTTGTGGCTTAAGGGTGGGAGAGGAGCATGTGGGGCCTTCCTCTCATGTCCCAGTCAGACAAGAGGGTGGGAAGGTGGTTGGTGTTGAGTTGGACGTAGGAGTACTGGCCTCCGGGAGGGTAAATGAGCCTCCTTCAGGTGACAGCTTCACAGGAGTGGTTGGTGGTAGAGATGGGAGTGAGGGAGAAAGGGTGGTCCCTTGCTATCTTGGTTTTCAGACCAGTGGGACTCATGTGGGGACATATCTGTGGCAGGCAAGTTCCCCTCCTTATTGGCATGGTGGACCTGTTCCTCCATGGGGAGGCTATATGGCCGCAGGCTAGCAGCTAGGGCAGGCCATGGGTGGGGGTGGTGCTTTGGGGTGGGGACAAACTGTGCGGGTACTGGGTGGGGGCATATTCCCGGTTGCTGCTCCTGTTTTGGGTTTTTCTTTACAGGAATCAGGAGTTATGATGGAGTGTCCATGGAATCCAGATGGAACGGCTGCAGGCGGGCCTTTTAGGTGTGCAGTGGAACCATCGGTGCAGCAGAGGACCAAGGAGGCTGCGGCTGGAGGTGCCAGGGGATCGCCATGGGAAGTAGTGGCTGCTGGTGGAGAGTCTAGAGTTCCTAGAGCATCTGTTATGGGTAACATGGCACCAGCTGCTGCGTCTGGGTCCAAGAAACCTAGGATGAAGAGGAGGGGAAAGCATAGGCGGCAGGGGCATGCTTCATCTTAATCATTCACCTCTTCATTTTCATCTTCGTCTCCTTCTTCATCCACTGCTTCCTCATCTGTGCATGGGTGGTACCTTCGTCATTGGCAGGTGGGGTGACAATGGAAGGTGAACAGACTAGAGGGGTGCCAGTGTTAGTTTTGTTGATGGCGTTGTGGAAAAAAGCTCCCTGTGAGTTGTGGCACAAGATACGGAAGTGGACTTGTCTCAATTATCTTCTGTCTGATGTAGGGCAGGATGCGTAAAAAAAGCAGGAAGAAGATTAAGAAGGAGGGAGGTGTGGCAAAACCTATGCCGGTAGCATGGAACATCATGAATTCGATGTGGTTATTCGGCTCGCAAGTGTCTGGGGGCAATCTCACCCGCAGGATTATGGCTAGTTGGTGTATGTGGATTCGGTGCTTAATGTGTACCAAAGGTTTGATGGTTGGGTGTGGCTCAATTACGATGAAGCATTCAGAGACAAAATGTAGGAGAACATATATATGTCATGGGGCATACAGGACATCAACCTGTGGCTCATACATATGGCCTCTAAGTTGGAAAGCATCACTATGGGGGCGTTCCTTGTAGCCCAGAACTGTTGGTAGTGCAGGAGTGGGGTAGGATGTTTGCTGGAAATTCAACAAATTGGTCTGTCCCTTCCTGGACTGCAAGTTTTGGCATGCTTGCTCCTTGTGAGAGCAGCCTCATTTGGCTCTTAAACGCCCAAAAAAAGGAACAAGGGGATCTTCCGGGGCCAGAAAGTAGGGTGGCATTGACAGGAGTTCCCACTCCTATCCAAGTGGATGCACTTCATCCATGGCTTAGGTGGTATAGCAATGCTAGAGCCATAGCTATGCTGGAACAGGGTTTTGGGAAAGGCTATGAGATACCATTTTGGAGTGAGATTCACAATGGCCGGATATGGAACGCATCATCTGTAGGTCATCTGTGAGCTGTGGTTCAAAATAAATTGAAGGATGAGATCAATCTGGGGCATATTGCAGGGTCATTCAGTGTTCATCCTATCCCGGATATAATGATTTTCCCCTTGGCTGTGATTCCCAAGAAGGAGCAGTGTAAGTACTTTCTCATTCTCAATTTGTTGGTTCTTAGGGGAGGAGAATTTACAGGGATAGCATTTGACTTCTTTGACTGAGGCTAAGCCTTCATAAAGGGCTTTTACTTCGGTGTGCCATACCATGGCAGCCTCATCGATGGATTTTGGATTGGGTTTTTAATGATCCTGCTAGGTTAGAAAGGCCTGTGGAGAGGTCTCCTATATCAATTGTGTCATTATTGTAAATTTTCTTGGGTTGGAGTTGTTTCGCTGTGTAGATGTGGTTGAAGATGATCAAATGGTAAGTCAAGTAAGTAAAAGTAAGAAGAAAATAAGGTCACTTTGGCTCTCAAAAGTAGTAGCTGAGCTTTCATAAATGGTGAAAATCAGATTTCTTAGGCCATGACAGAAAGAGAAAAAAAACGGTCAAGCAATCAATTAACTTGTGAAGACAAGTGGAGAAGGCAAAATACTTCAACATATGTTGTGGTAAACTTTTTGTGTGCTGGTCACACTTTAGAGCTTAAAGTCCTTTAGTAAAAGGGTCCTTTACAATTCCTTAATTCTGTAGCAGAATTTCTTTCTGTCAATCTCCTTCTTCACTGAAGGGTCTGAGAACTAATTCTGAGCATTTCAGCTTGCTATCTCTGCTATTTTTCTACAAACAGTCTGGACTTCATAGCAGCTTTTGAAACTAGTTCCAGATGCTTAACTGACTGTACCTGACCCTAAATGCTCCCTCACTACATCTCCCTTATGAGTTGATTTCTTTCAGTCCAGGACTTTTAAGGCCTTCATCTCCCAATATGAATGTAAGCTCACTTCCTGACAGCCTTTCCATTGTGCTCTCTCTCTAGCAATAAACTGCTGCATAACCACTTCCATGCTCGTCAGCATGTCACACTGAGAGACATCACTTAGTCATTACTAATATGGATACTTTGTGTGTTTCATTATGTCTCAAAAGAAAACCAAACCACCTTACTATTCCTCTCATTACTTGTTTTGATTAATGGGGCAGTAGTGTTAAGAGCTATATGATTTAATTGTTGAAACTTAGGAGGATAATTTAGTTTCTGAAGCTAAGGTCCATCCGTTTGGGATTTCACTTCTGCTATGTATTGGAGTTCATGCTGACAGGGCATGTTCTTATTTATGGCAGAACTGTCTGAGGACTTCTTTTGTCTGATAATGTATATTAAGTAGAAATGCTTATTAAACCCAATTACCCTTGCTGTGAATTTAAACATGTCTTGGAACCTGGATAGTGAGTTTTCTTTTACTTTTTATTTTTGCAGAATATCCTTAGTGAAAAGCATTTTATGGTGAAGTTAAATACGAAAGTTATATTCTGCATTTCTTCCAAATTACCTGCTTGAAATAGTACATTAAGGGCTCTTTTATCAAAGCCATGGTAGTGATTCATTTGGAGCAAATGAGACGCAGCCCATTCAGATCCTATGAGCTGTGTTGCATTTGCAGTGCAGGAACTCACTACCACAGCTTTGTAAAAGGGGCCCTAAATTACCATTGATGAGCAAGAGAAGAACAATATGAAAATGTAGTTGTAGCATATTATTCATTGTAGTTACAAATAAGAGTTTTGTTCATCATTTGCTCTATTAAATTGGCTTTAACGTTTACAGGGTCACTATTCAGAGAGAGTTACGTAAGAACATAAGAAAAGCCATACTGGTGGAGAATGCTGCTAGGTCAAAAAACCTAAGAATAATAAATTTTCCTAAAACTCATTTAATCTCACCTATCTTGGTATGCAGTATTCTGAGACAGTGCCTATGTCTACTTTCTATTATATACCAGTTAAACAAAAAGTATCAAGGCAGCAAGGAACAGATCAGTTAGAATCCATTGATATAGATCTGACAGACTTTTTGGAAGACTCCCAAGATGTAATACAGATGAGAGCTACCTTACTTGTTGACGATGAAACTTTATTTTAAAAACAAAAATGCCTTATTTTATGGAGCTAAGGTTCAGATGTTTCCCGATGTGGCAAGATCAACCCAACTCAGAAGGAAAGGCTTTTTAGCCTTGAAATCTCGAGTTGTGGACCTGGGTGTCACATTTTTTTCTGAAGTTCCCTTGCAAGTATATGGTGACTTTTCAAAGTATAGATAATAATTTTTGGGATCCGGCTCAGTTAATACAATTTCTCGATCAAAAATAATGGGGGATTATATATTTTCTTGGTTGAGATGGCTATTCTCAAATTGAGGAGCCTAATTTGAAAAAGATGCTTATATAGAAGGAAGATGTTTTCTTCGTTTTATTTTCCTTTGAAATAGATTTCTGTTATTAAATAGTGCACCTCTTCTTTTAAGGAGGGCTAGATGGAATTTCTGATTTTGTAATAATAATAATGTAAAATGATTTGTTATGTTTCCATATCCTGTTATGTTTCTTTGTAAACATTATTTGAAATTAAAAAAAAAAAAAAGCCATACTGGTTCAGACCAATGGTCTATCTAGCCCAGTATTCTACTTCTGAAAGTGGCCAATTCTAGATCACAAGTACCTGGCAGAAACTCTAAAAGCAGCAACTCGCTAGAAGAGCTGCTGCCTCTACACCTGGAGGTTGTGAGATCAAATGCCAGTGTTACCTCTTGTGACCCTGGGCAAATCACTTAATCCTCCACTGCTCACTGCTTTGAATGTCAAAACCACAAAAAGGCAGTATGCAAGACCCTATTCCCAAGGCAAGCAGTAGCTTCCCCCACGTATGTCTTTTTAAAAATTATTTATTTATAAAGTCTTGTTATAGAAAGTCAGGAAAGAAACCCAATTAAACAACAAGGGAGAAAACATAACCTCTCTAATAACAAAAGAAAATGTTCACCCTTTCTAACTTTGCCTTGAATCCATGGAGGATATTTTCCCCTATAGCAGGCTTTCGAAAATTTCACAATACGGAATATTCTTTAATAGGACTAACATCGAACATACAATACTTTTTAGACCATCACAAATCTGTTATCCTTTTTTCATTAGATATTTCTGCCGCCTTCGATACTATAGACCATGATTTACTTTTACATAGGTTAGAATCAATAGGCATAAATGAGAAAGTTCTTTCTTGGTTCACCTCTTATCTCGCTAACCGCACCTCTTTAGTTAGGTTTAATAACGAACTGTCCAAAACTTACTCCTCTTCTTTCGGAATCCCTCAAGGATCTATTTTGGCCCCTCTCCTGTTTAATATCTTTCTCTCTCCATTGTTAAGCATTTGCCAGTCCAACGGCTTCACTCCTTTCTCTTATGCCGATGATATTCAACTCATTCACCCTTTGGACCCAGAAAATAATAATGATATTACATCCATCAACAAAAAAATGGAAATACAAAACTGGCTCAACACAAACAAATTGGCACTAAACATAAATAAGACTAAATCAATGCTATTTACCTGGAAAAAAGATATAACTCTGAAAACCTCATTCATTCTTAACAATACTCCACTAAACCTGGTCTCCTCTGTTAAAATCCTTGGAGTAATAATTGATGATAGACTGCTTTATCACGAACATATTTCTCTTACTGTCAAAAATTGCTTTTTTAAACTACGTTTGATCCAATCAATCGCCAAATTTCTGAGCTTAAATTCGATCAAAATACTAATTCACTCTTTAATTATATCAAAACTTGACTATTGCAATGCACTTCTCCTTAACATTTCTCAAAAAGAAAAAAGGAGACTTCAGTTAATACAAAACACTGCAATCAGATTAATATACAATGCTAGGAAATATGACCATGTCTCACCGTTGTTGATAGACGCCCATTGGCTTCCAATCGGCCATAGGATCATTTTTAAAATAATGTTGCTTATTTTTAAAACTCTAGCATTCAACGAACCTCAATTTATATCTAGATTATTAATACCACACAGTACTCAACGTCCACTTCGTTCATCTGGGCAAAATCTCCTCTCAGTTCCTTCTTTGAAAATTATAGGAATAAGAAGATCGGACATGTTCTCTGTGATGGGCCCTTAATGGTGGAACGCTCTGCCACAATATATTAGAAACGAAAAAGATGTCACAATATTCAAAAAATCTTTAAAATCTTACCTGTTTAAAGATGCTTTTAATATTTAAATTTCTTAAGTGAGGTTTCAAATTGTGCTATAGTTTAACCACCCCTTACCCTCTTGTTTTTCCCTTTTTTCTACCAAAATTGAAAATTGTAACTTTTGCTTTTTCCCCCGACTCATATTTGTATTTTATGAAAGTATATTGTTAAAATGTCAGTTTCTTTGTATTATACTCTATTTTGATTTTGTTCATCGCTTAGTAATTCTAATAAGCGATTCATCAAACATATTAATAAACTTGAAACTTGAAACTTCTGCCACTCTCTGGGTGAAGAACTTCCTTACGTTTATATGGAATCTATCCCCTTTTAACTTTAGAGAGTACCCTCTTGTTCTCTCCACCTTGGAAAGGGTAAACAACCTGTCTTTATCTACTAAGTCTATTCCCTTCATTATCTTGAACGTTTCGATCATGTCCTCTCTCAGTCTCCTCTTTTCAAGGGAGAAGAGTCCCAGTTTCTCTAACCTCTCACTGTACAGCAACTCCTCCAGCCGCTTAACCATTTTGGTCGCTCTTCTCTGGATCCTTTCGAGTAGCACTGTGTCCTTCTTCATGTACGGTGACCAGTGCTGGACGCAATACTCCAGGTGAAGGCGTACCATGGCCTGGTACAGCGGAATGATAACCCTCTCTGATCTATTTGTAATCCCCTTCTTAATCATTCCTAGCATTCTGTTTGCCCTTTTCACCGCTGCCGCACATTGCATGGACGGCTTCATCGACTTGTCGACCAGTACTCCCGAGTCTCTTTCCTGGGGGGTCTCTCCAAGTACTGCACTGGACATCCTATATTTGTGCATAAGATTTTTGTTACCAACATGCATCACCTTACACTTATCCACATTAAACCTCATTTGCAATGTCGCGGCACATTTCTCGAGAGTGTTTATATCACGTTGCAGGTCTTGGCAATCCTCCCGGGTCTTCACTACTCTAAATAACTTTGTATCAGCTGCAAATTTAATCCCCTCACTCATCGTACCAATTTTCAGGCAGTTGGAACCCAAGCACAGTACCGGGTAAAGCTTTGGATTCTCGCCCAGAAATAGCTAAGAAGAAAAAAAAAAAAAATAAAAATTTTTAAATTGAATCAGGTTGGGCAGACTGGATGGACCATTTGGGTCTTTATCTGCCGTCATCTACTATGTTACTATGTTTATAAATATGTTGAAGAGCATGGGTCCAAGCACTGAACCCTGCAGCATTCCACTCATGATGCTTTTACAATCCGAGTATTGTCCATTTACCCCCACTCTCTGTTTCCTATCCGCCAGCCAGTTTTTAATCCACGTGAGTATTTCACCCTCGATTCCATGGCTTGCAATTTTTTGAAGAAGTCATTCATATGGAACCTTGTCGAACGCCTTCTGAAAAGCCAGTTATACTGAATCATCCTTGTCTACCTGCCTGTTTATTCCCTCGAAGAAGTGCAGCAAGTTCATCAAGCAAGATCTTCCTTTGCTGAAGTCGTGCTGGCTGGTCTTCATCAGATCGTGTCCGTCAAGGTGATCAATTATGTGGTCCTTTATCAGAGCCTCTACCATCTTTCCCGGTATTAAGATCAGACTCACCGGTCTATAGTTTCCCGGTTTTCCCCTCAAAACTTTCTTGAAGATCGGCGTTACATTCGCCACCTTCCAGTCTTCCGGAATCCTTCCTGATTTGATCGACAGATTAGCTATTAATTGAAACAGTTCAGCTGTAGCCCTTTCATTTCCTTGATTACCCTCGGATGTGAAAGCGCTGCAAAACCTCCATGGATCAGTGACCTCAAATGACAACTCAATTTGCTGTACAAGTAATATATTTATTAGTAAACAATAATAGTCAGCTTACAGAACAAGTCTTCAGCAAATGGAGTCAACAGAACATATACAGAAAGCTTTCGTATACCTGGTGTCTGTCCTGATTAATACCCCAGTAAGCTGGCCTTTTATACATTCTTAACATCCTAAGGCCACGTTTGTACATGTTACATTCTCAATTTCTATTGGATATTCATAATTGTCATTTCATTACCATTTCATTGATTGGTCAACATTTATAATTTTCTGAGTAATATTGAAGCGTGATGTCTATTGCCAAATGGCTTCTCTAACTTTCCCAGCGCAAAAAATGAAGGAAGAACCAACAAAGTCTGCGGTCAAGGGTACGAAGACAAAACAAAGAAAACTTCAGACAGACATACAATGATGCAGGCAGAGTTTATTATGTCAATAAATTGACACCTTAATAAACAATAAACAACACCTTAAAAGCAAACAAACCAGGGGATCCAACACGGTCCGTGTTTCGGTAAACATGCCTTCATCAGGTTGAGAAAAGAATCAATAGAAACTGCAAACAAGCTATAGCCTGTATAAAGACGAACGTCGGAGGTCAATCTGTGTCACGCACAGACTGACCTCCGGCATTCATCTTTACACAGGCTATAGCTTATTTCGGTTTCATTTGATTCCTTTCTCAACCTGGGACCCCTGATGAAGGTGTGTTTACCAAAACATGGACCGTGTCGGGTCCCCTGGTTTGTTTGTTTTTACGGTGTTGTTTTTATCCACATTCAATTTATTGACATAATAAACTCTGCCTGCATCATTGTACGTCTGTCTGCAGTTTTCTTTGTTTTGTCTGTTCTTCTCTAACTTTCCTGACATATGTTCTTTTAATATCAAGAAACCACTAATTTCCGAGCAACAGCCTATGGTATTCCTTTTTACTTCTTTGCACAGTTTGTCAATTTTATATCCTTGTGGTTGATCTTATTTCTGGTAAATCAACTTAACCTAGGTTATAGAGATGTGTTAATTTCTTTCTGATGTCAGTAATTTTCCTTTCTCACAAACAAACTTCTTGTTTTCTATGGACAGCAGATGCCTGCTAGTTTCTGTTGTGAAAGATGAGTTTCGCATGAAACTTGCTTATGTTAACAGAGGTGTAACAGGTTGTTCAGGGTGTTTTCAGGCCTGTAATGGTATTTTCATATTTCTGTTAATCTGGGGTTCTCAGGGGTCTATATTCACCTCCAGTTTCATGGGGGGCTTAGGATCTTCACCTGTACAGGTCTTTCTCCTTCCCTTTAATTCTTCCTCAGATGGATGCCATCCGGTCCTGGGGATTTATCATTTTTTTAAGCCTATCAATCTGCCGGCATACCTCTTCTAGACTGACCATCAACCCCTTCAGTTTCCCGTCTTCGTTTCCTGCATATAGCCTGTTGGCTTCGGTAAATACAGATGCATGTGCAATTCTCAAAAGGCACTTAGGCGTCCTATACATAATCCAGTCCAAAATCTTCTATATTTCTTGAGCCCAGGTGTGTACCAAAATTGGTCATAAACTTTCCATAATAAACAGTGGATGAGAAGCCCAACTAGAAAAATTATTTACAAGTTAAGCAAATAACTATGTGCAGTAGGTATAAGAGAGTTCCAAAAGGGAACCCAAACATCTTGTAGGCACTGTCATGCCCATGAATCCATGGTAGAGACCATCTGTCGCTCCACCTGAAGAAGCTGGATAATGGCTGCCCTCCATTGTAAAGAGAGATGAGATGCTTCTAACCAGCACAACAATATAACTTTTTTCTCCAACAAAAGCAACTTTCCTAAAAAGCAATGCATGCCTTTCGGTACTGGGTCAACCACCCAACACTTAAAAAACAAAAGGTACGGGGAAACTATACAACGAGACCCCCATAATATAAAAATGTGATCTAAGACCCTCCCCCAGAAGACATGTGTCCAAGAACAAGCATAAAACACATGCCCCAAGCTGGCTCCAAGAACGTGACATTTGGGACCAATTGCAAGGATATCTGTTGTGCCCTCCTGGGAAACACGTGCAACCTCATTACTGTTTTATAATTGAGTTCCCAAAGAGCAGCCAATAAGCATTTAGAAGGCCAGCATTTTGGCAACTATAATGACCTCCCACTAATGCAACTAGCCTTTTGATGTCCATGATAGCAAAATTGAAACAATAAAATTACTTTGGTAACTTTGCGTTAGTGTCCTTTTCATATTTTTTTGTTATTTTTCACACCTTGAGTGAAAGCTAGCAGCTTAATTGGCAGCTGCAGCTTTATGAGTGCGCAGGCGTCCAATTCCCATGCTCAGGGAGGCCAACCAAAGACAACGTAGAAGGAGATCTGTTGAGATGGTGACCCCCAGATCACGAGTCCCCCCAAGAGGGAATAATTGAAACTGGGGAGGAGCTCTTCCAATGATTTCAAGTAAAAGTGTAGAGGAATATGACCCTGCGCTTCTAAGCATAAACCTTCCCTAAGAAGCTCCAAGGCCTCCCCAAAAAGCACCCCAGAAGGCATAGAATTAATATAATATCTCAACTGCCAATAAGCAAATTGATCAGAGGGGAGGAGTCAAAACTCCACTTGGAGGTCGACAAAGGTTCGTATGGAGCCATCTTCTAATAGGACCTGGTGAATGTAGAGAATATTATGGGACCTCCATCTGCATAAAGTAGCTGAGGTCAGTCCCAGAGTGAATAGGGGGTTACCCCAAATAGACAATAAGACAGTTGTATCATAAAGGATCTGTAACATCCCACATAACCTGCGCCAAGCTTGACGGATCGAAAGATAAACAGGAAAGAATCATATAGCCTTAAAATCAGGCACGCTGCTGGCCTCAATCACCTGTAGTGGAAGACTATTCCAGTGATCAACCACTCTTTCAGTGAAAAAGAATTTCCTGGTGTCACCTCGTAGTTTCCCGCCCCTGATTTTCAACGGATGCCCTCTTGTTGTCATGGGACCCTTGAAAAAGAAGATATCTTCCTCCGCCTCGATGCAGCCCGTAAGATAATCGAGACGTTCAAGTATCTTACGGGCTGCATCGAGGCGGAGGAAGATATCTTCTTTTTCAAGGGTCCCACGACAACAAGAGGGCATCCGTTGAAAATCAGGGGCGGGAAACTACGAGGTGACACCAGGAAATTCTTTTTCACTGAAAGAGTGGTTGATCACTGGAATAGTCTTCCACTGCAGGTGATTGAGGCCAGCAGCGTGCCTGATTTTAAGGCCAAATGGGATCGGCACATGGGATCTATTCACAGGGCAAAGGTAGGGGAGGGACATTAAGGTGGGCAGACTAGATGGGCCGTGGGCCCTTATCTGCCGTCTATTTCTATGTTTCTATGTTTCTATAGAAGATGGAAAGAACCACAAGGGAGCATGGAACAGGCGGATGAAATGCAGCGGACATAACAATGAAGTTTCTGCAGCTGTGAATGAGAAATGTCCCAAAACTAATAGTTGATATGCCGCATCTGACATGCCACAACATACAGCCTTAAGTTCAATAGGCGCAGACCCCCTTTCTCTCTGGGGAGAGCTACCATATGCCAAGCAAGGCAATGCCTCTTCCTGTTCCACAAAAAAACATTCAGTAAAACGCACAAAGACCCTGTGTGTTGCCGTAGAAAAAGAGAGGTAGCATCTGAAAGAGATAACACCAATAAGGGAAGAATAACATATTGTATACGGCAATTTTCCCTATCAGAGAGAGTGGATACGCTTGCCAGAGTTTCAATTTTTGTTCCATAAACTGTAGGCGTACCTGCATATTTACGAATCCAAATGCCCAGATATTTAATGGCCTCATCCACCCAAAGAAAAGGAAAATTGCCCACCCAATCATAAGGCAAACTGGCATATAAGGGAAGTATGAGCGATTTGTGGCGATTAAGTTGAAATCCAGAATAAAAGAAGAATCTGTCAAACACCCCCAACATAGCTTTCAAAGAAACCACCGGCCTTGTCAAAACCAAGAGAAGATCATCAGCAAATGCCAAGACTTTGACAATCTGTCCCCCCCACCAAGTCTCCTGATATAGCATCGTCCAACTTAAGGGTGCACAATAGTGGCTTTATATAGAGGAGAAATAGTAAAGGGGACAACGGACAGTCTTGCCGAGTGCCCTATAGGAAAGGAGGGGAAGAACGCTGTCCATTCACCAACAGCTGAGCTGCAGGCTGATAATATAGAGTGTGAAGTCCTGCCAAATACCAACCCGACAGACCCATAAAATGAAGCAGATTGAAAAGGTAGTCCCATCGGACCTTGTCAAATGTCTTTTCGGCGTCCAAAGTAGCCAAAACCGCAAAGGTAATCATAGATTGACAGTGAAAAATAGACAATAATACCTTACAGACATTAACTGCAGATTGACAAAACCCACTTGCTCAGGACAAATCAAATTAGATAGAATAGGTGAAAGCCAATCTTTACCACATGTTTATTCACATCTTAAAAAAAAAAAAAAAATGAAACAAGCCGGTGAGGCAAAACGTTCCTTGGCTGATCCCATGCTAACTCTGGCCCATTAAACCAATCTAAGGAAATTTATTTTTTACACAACAGAAAGTTCCCTTATTCACTGCATTTCCTAGCAACTCCCTCCATGCCTCACTGCCCACTCTCAAATTACAACCTGCCCAAATCACTCTGGTCCAGGAGTCCCTCCATTTCCCTTCTCTTTGTCCAGTCCCCACTCACTCATCCTTCTTTTTCCTACTTGGGACCATCTATTAAATGTCAAAATGTACATCACTGCATATGCCCTTCAAGTTATACAAGTGATAAAAAGTATTTATTTTAATTATTTATATTCCACATATCCTACAATTCTATGTGGATTGCACAATATTCAGGTACTCAATCATTTTTCCCTGTCCCGGTAATGTATCTGGAGCACTGGGGGATTAAGTGACTTGCCCAGGGTCACAAGGAGCAGTGCAGGATTTGAACCCACAACCGCTGGGGCTGTAGCTCTAACCACTGCATCACACACATTCAATAGTAGTAGTACTTATTGCCACCTAAAATATCCTTCACTCCATTCACATCCCTAACCCCCTCCCCCACTTCCCTTGCCTACTCTTGGCGCAGCCACTGTTATCCATCTTCAGCTCAGGGCAGAAGGCATCTTTGCAGCATATGCTACTGTATATACGTGTAATGACATATGTTCCATATGAAAAGTCTTTGAAACTGCCTTGACAACCATATGGTACAATTTATGTTAAAAAAATATTTAATCATCTTCACAGAGATATATATATATATACTGTATGAGTTTTGGCTTTATTTTGAATAGGTAAACAACAACAGGAGTCTTTCTAATTGCTGCACTATTCAGAGCTAAATGTTTTAAAGTATATAGACTAGTGCTGGCATGAAAGGATGAACAATGACAGTGGCTGTTTAATCACAGTATTATTCAGCCTCTAATCGGTGTGCTGATCAGGGGACATTAGAGGGAGCACTTTGACATGTGATTCTTTAAACAGATGCCTGCTTGGACTACACTGCATAGTCCTTGGTATAACTAATATAATTTGGTTAAATACAATAATCTGAATTCCAAATATAGACAATACTGTAAGGTTCTGTTGAAAAGCCATGTTTTAATTAAAAATAAATCCAATAAATTGTGATTCACCCTATACGATTATATAAGATACTGTAGTGAATTTAAGTTTTGAGTGCACTATAGACAAATTATTTCAGATCTTTTCCAGTTTTATTCACATTCATATTTTAGTGTGTAATAATGACTTATAATATTAAAGATGTGAAGCCCAGTTTTACAGAGTACGTCGAGATGAGATTTGAAACTTGTAGGACTAGAAGTGCTCAGAGTCCCCTGTATTTTAGACAAAGATCTTTCTTCCCCTCTCCTGATATTTCAGCATAAAGCTTTAGGTTCCTCCCCCAGATCACATAGAGACCATTTGAGCCCACCACTGACACAGCCAGCCCTGGTGGTGTAGGGCGAACAAAAATTATTCAATCTCTCCTACTCAGTCAGTGACCAGGTTTCAAAATGTTGCCTTTGACCCCAAGCAGTAGTCTTGCAGTAAAGATTTTTTGGTTTAATTTAATGTACGTTAACCTACAGATTAATGTTTACACAATTATATTCTTTGTATTAGTTCTAATGCGGGTTACAGAAATTATTAACACAGATGTGTAAGGTGAATCAAAAACATCAAGAAAATTTGGGGTCAAAAGCCAAGTTTTCCATTAACAAATCAAAACTTTAATTTTTGCTGTGCACATCCTTACATTATAGGCCCCTTTTACAAAGCCGATTACCACGGCAGTCCGCGGTAATCACACTGAAGCCCATTGGGAATTAATGGGCTTTAGTGCTGTTGCCACACGGCAGCCGCTAATGCAGCTTTATAAAAGGGGGGGAGGGGGGATAATTACTCTATCAAGAATACTTTATAGGCCTTCCTTCATGCTGTGCAGTTCCTGCTCTCCTAAGAACTTAAGATGTGCTATAATGGATCAGATCAAAGGTCCATTAAGCACAGCATTCTGTTTCCAGTGGCGGCCAATTCAGGTTACAAGTACCTGAAAGGATCTCAAAGAACAGATGCCTTTCTCGTCTCTTGCTCCCAGGAATAAGCAGTGGTATTCCCAAGTCAACATGACTAATAATGGTTTATAGTTTATAAATCTTTTTCAAATCCAGTAAACAAATTGTTTTCACTAAACACCTCAGCAATAAATAAATTAAGACAGCCACATTGAGGGGCCCTTTTTACCAAAAGTGCATTAAGTTTTGGACTTAACGCACTAGAACACAAGATTTTAACACGTGACAAACCCAGAACTAATGTTGTATCAAGAAGGGGTGTTCCCAGTATTTTTTTATTGAAGGTCATTTGTTAACATTCAGATTAATGTGTGATATTCACCCTGATTAATATGGAAGCACTTAGGCTTCAGATTGTATAAGTGGTGGCCAAAAATAGCGCCTGTCAATCTTCAGTTAGGTGCCATTTATAGAATCATGCCTAACGACGCCTAAAACAGACTTAGGCACCAGTAGGCACCTAAACCTTAGGTACGCCCTATTTATGCCAATGTTTTTTTGGCCTAAATACCGACGCTAGGCACCTATCTGAAATCAGTAGACACCTTCCTCCCAATTACATTATATTCAAACATTTTTATTGAAGGAACAAAAAGAAAATACATTCATATAATATATAAAAAAATTTCTTACAAGTAAATTCATATATCTAAAAATTCCACACCATATAATCTATATACAGTATACACTTGTATATTATCAAATAATATTATCATGCCTCCAAACATTTTATATTATAAACCATAATCCCTTATTTTCACCCCTCTCCATTTTCCCTCTCACTCCCTCCCCTTCCCCCACCCTCCAACCCAATCCCTTTTTCCCCCCTCCATCCCATTCCCCAAACCCTCCAACCCATTCTCCCTACCCTTTCCAGAATGAAAGGTGACATAAACAGACAAGTTTTGGAATGCAATTAAGAAAACCATAGCTTCAATGTAAATCATTAAGAATTAAACTTCTTGCTTTAGGTGAAAGTTTTTGTACATATGGATCCCAAGTTTTCATAAAAAGACGAGTACGTCTAGGAGATCTACGAACCTCCCAAACCTCAAATAGCAGTAAACGATGTAATTGATTCCTCCAATGCCAAAAACTTGGAGGCTCTTGTCTGTAACTAATACTGCATAATACATGTAAGACCTATCATACATGCCTTCTGAAACAAAAGACATCTCCCTTGACCAAATATCCCACAAGCCGCTGCCTTTCCAAAAAGTACTCCCCTTGGAGATCCCACAAAGGACTATCCCATAATGAACCTAAGTATAATAGGATGTCAGACCAGAAAGACTTAATTAATGGACATTGCCAGAAAGCATGGGACAATATGTTAAGATCTTTTTCACATTTGATAAAAAATGGAGAACTTACCAATCCCGCATGAAAAGCTTGTACTTGTGAGAAATAGGCCCTATGTATCATTCTATATGTATATTCCCTCCATACAAAACCCGTAATAATTTTAGGTATTCTATTAATTGACTAAATTCAAGAAGCGGTATATGAGTCCATTATTCCTCATTCCAACACCCAATTACATTAATTTAAGCTAATTATCAAGCCAATTAAGCCTATTAAATAATTAAGCTAGGTGCCTAGATTGGCGCCTTACTTGGTACATACTGAATATCAGCACTTGGGCCTCGATTCTATATACAGTATGTTGTTTACAAAAAAAAAAATCAGCACTGACTAGAATAAGAACATAAGAATTGCTGCTGCTGGGTCAGACCAGTGGTCTATCGTGCCCATCAGTCTGTTCCCGCGGTCAAAGACCAGTGCCCTAACTGAGACCAGCCCTACCTGCGTACATTCCGGATCAGCAGGAACTTGTCTGTCTTGAATCCCTGGAAGGCGTTTTCCCCTATAACAGCCTCCAGAAGAGCGTTCCAGTTTTCTACCACTCTGTGGGTGAAGAAGAACTTCCTTACGTTTGTACGCAATCTATCCCCTTTTAACTTTAGAGAATGCCTTCTAATTCTCCCTACCTTGGAGAGGGTGAACAACCTGTCATTATCTACTAAGTCTTTTAAACAACGTCCATGCCTGATTTAAAGTCCTAACTTTTGCAGCCAATCCTTTTAACTTCTTTTTAACCATTTTCCTCATTTTTTCATAGTAGCCGTTTAGAAAATTAAGGCCCTTTTTTTAACTAAGCAGCGATAGAGGTTTCCATCACGGCCAGGAGCACTAAATGCTCCGATGTTGATCTGAAGCTCTTAGGAATTCTATGAGCATTGGAACATTGAGCACTCCGGGGCACAGTAGAAACCTCTATCACAGCTTAGCAAAATGGAGGATACATGATGCTACAGTAGATTTCCTTAGTGACTTCACTGGATCTTAGAAAATCAAACTGTTACCTCTCGTACTATGCCCTGCATTCCACTAAGGGTTAGATTCTCAAAACTTCATGGTAAAAACTGATGGGCTGCTGTCGCAGCATTATTGTAGCAATTTCAAAAAGGCAAATCATTCTCAAGAAACCACGCAAGCAAATGAGGTTGGCAGAGAGTAGCAGAGGCGTTAAGCGCAATTCTATAAAAATTAGAATTATGTTTAATGCTGCTTACATAACCTTATAA
The DNA here is from genome assembly GCF_902459505.1 of Geotrypetes seraphini. NCBI lineage: Eukaryota > Metazoa > Chordata > Amphibia > Gymnophiona > Dermophiidae > Geotrypetes > Geotrypetes seraphini. The sequence goes on from NC_047095.1 coordinate 17,487,194, forward strand.
GGCACTATTTAAAGTCTTATTCCTGGAATTATTACCATGTAGTATAAATCCAATATCCAATTCCAAGCTTCCAACCTTTAAAGTATTCTTTCTATATTACACCTTTAGAACCTTATCTGGTGTTGCTGCTTCTGTTTTAGCCATAGACCTCAGAAACACCCCTCCTCCGTCCCTTATAGGCTATGGTCTCATAACGGGGAGATTCATGTGTAACCTCCTCATCGGTCAAGGCTTAAATTTTAATAGCTAATGCTCAATACTTTTATGTTTTTGGAACCTTTTTATAACTTTTAAAACGACTAATGAAGTATGTGTACTTATCTTCAAAAGTGTTGCTGTACTAGGCTGGGACATGTTTCGCTGCTGCTTCGTCAGGGATCCACACATGCCGTTAACCACCATCCCGCATAGACTCTTCAAATACAAGATCTGTATTTGAATAAGGTGTTATTACATACATTATAGCACTCCCTTCCTGCCCCTATAATATATAAAGCAAATCGCTTAAAAATCAAAAAGAAAGCACTTATCTTGCTAAGATCTTGTCTATATAATTCAGTAGGAGTGCAGGCTCCGTGAGGGTAGCGCTAGCATCATAAGCAGCTGATTCCGTTGTCGGAGCTTGAAGAAATGAAACGAAGACCTTGAACATTGTTTGTTTCCACATTTCTGTTTGGTTTGCTTTACCATTTTCTCTATGGAAACTTAGGTCATTTTCTCTTGTGTTTTGTTGGTCTAGAGTAGACCAAACATGGGCAACTCCAGTCCTCGAGGGCCAAAATCCAATCGGGTTTTCTGGATTTCCCCAATGAATATGAATTGAAAGCAGTGCATGTGAATAGATCACATGCATATTCATTGGGGAAATCCTGAAAACCCAATTGGATTCTGGCCCTCGAGGACCGGAGTTGCCCATGTCTGGTCTAGAGCAATGTGCCAATCAGGAAGTAGGCGTGGTTAGAAGCGGATCATGGGCAGATCTTGGGTGTGTTTTGCATCTCGCCTAAATTGGGCTTAGGTGCTGGTATTTAGGCCAAGAAAACCCTGACATAAATAGGAGATGCCTGTTTTACGCCTATTGATGCCTAAGTCCAATTTAGGTGCCACCAAGTGTGATTCCATAAACTGTACTTAACTGAAGATTGACAGCTGTTATACACTCCATTGCTCAGTGCCTTATTTTTAGGTACCATTTGTAGAATCGGGGCCTCATTAATACAATCCAGCTTATGCAGTTACCCAGTGGGCTTTTGGTTATTTGTTTGCATTCTTTAATGTGCACATGTATCTGCACTTGAGATACTCTACTGAAGATTTAGCCTGTATTCTTCAAGGCAGTAGTTATTCAAAGTTCCTTGCTTACTGATCCACTGCCATATATTTTATATCTTGCTGCTGGTTTCCTTATGAAAGCCTGTGAAAGCTGACAAAATATGATTTAAAGAATACACAAATAGGGCAGTGATATGATTTAAGTATGGACAAATATTTTGGGATGCTTGACCATGCTTCACATTTATGCTATTCATCAAATATGCTTGGTATACTTCTTGCAGCCTTTTCTAAAGGGGGCTAATGTAGCATGTCTGCAAAGGAATGATGAGGTTTATGTGTATTTCAGAGCTGCTGATAATGTACTTCACAGCTCAGAGCCAAGTCTCCCTAAAATGCCTTGTTATAGTCTCATTAATGGCCTGTACATGGGCTCTCAAAGATAGATATTTTTTTAACGTAGAGTAGTATTAAAATATTGAGTTAATATTGACACCAATGATGGCCTCTTTGCCTGTCCCAAATTGGTTGAATCACTGCTCCCCACCCTTCAGATGTATTATTTTCACTATTATCCTGTAAATAAGGAGTGCAATGGGGAATCCACATTGAGAAGTCTGCAAGAGGCCTGTATGTTATGTGGGTATTTTGTACTTGTGCATTTTTCCACTTGCATGAGTTTAGGTGCAAACCCCCCAATTCTGTATATGGTGCCTATAGTTGAGTGCAAACGGTGCACGCAGCCAATGTACGCACACAACTGTTTTTTGTGGATTTTTTTGATAAATCAAGATCAAAGATGGCTGTGGTGCAGACGCTCTGAGAGCGACGCTTCTGACCGCCCCACTCGTTTTTCTTTTTCTATCAATCAGCTTAGCTATTTACTTATCTTAGATGCCGAAGAGAAGGGGCAGGAGCGCAGCTGGCACCTCGCGGCGCCCTGAGGTGCCCTCCTTCGGCAGAATCGACGAGATATTGCGGCGGTTGGAGGAGGCAGTTCCTTCAATGTCGGGAGCAAGCCCGTTGAGAGCACCGGAAGGGGGCGAGACCGGGGTAGACTCTCCAGGGTGTGAACCTGCCGGTGCCGGGTTTTCCGGATGTCCACCGACCAGGGTTCAGTAACGACCGACTTAGACGTGTCTTCAAAGGAACTTGAAGATCCTGCTGGTTCTTATCAATATCAAACAACACAAAAGTATTTGAGTTCAATTTTATTGCTGTGATAGCGAACAGCTATAATGCAGGCTTTGCACTCAAACATAAACAAAAAAAAAACTAGGCTTACAAAACTTACAGCCCACACCTTTCTTGCAGGTAAGTTCAAAAATGACTACATGGGAGCCTTGCCCTGCTAGTTTCACAGTCCACAAAGGGCAAGCTAAGGCCACCAAAATCATACAGTCTTTACACTGGTGCCTTACAATAGGTTTTTAAACACAGTTAGCTTGTACTGCCTAGGCCTGGGTTTTAGCCGGCCTTCTCCAACCAACTTAACAAATAGTTGGTGGGGGAGGGGAGTAGCTGAATCCACTAATTTATAGCTTGCCAAAAACTGGCCCCACAATCCCGCCCTGAGGATCTTGTGTGGATTCTTCCCCACTACTACCCCTTTCTTCCGGGCAGCCACAAAGTCCCATTCAAACAGAGAAAAAAACAAAAGTCCAAATGTTCAAACAAGAAAAACACTTTCTTCACTGCCATAGGAAATAAGGCACACCTGCAGCTGTGAACTTAGCACTGTTCACACAGCCTGCATTGGTCTTGCACTCCTAGACAGCCTTAAAAGAAAACCAGATTCAACAGCCACCAAAAGCCACAAAGAAAACAAACTTAGCTTTGATCCATGTGGTTCTCTTCTGGTTCCCGGATAGTGTCCATGAATTCAATGGTATCCTGGCTGGCTGGCTGGTTGGTCCCAGGGACAGAGGTAACATCTGCCATCTCAACATCCAGATTCTGTGAGGGTTCAGGAGCCCAGTCCCTCGAGCCTCCTTCCTGGGCTGACCCAGGGCAGACTGACTTGTTTCTCCTGAGTTCAGCCTCTAAAGCCCTGAGCTGGATACGCCCTAACCTGCAAGGGGGAGGGACAATCTGTTGCTTCTGCTGGACTTTCTGATTTGCCCTGATTGGGTCCAGCAGTTGTGCCTTGGCTGTGCTGTGAGTCTGCCTCTTAGGCTGTTCTTTTTTTACAGGCACCTCCTGCTGCACCGGGCTATTCCCACTCTCATCTTCCCCTCCCCAGGGTCCTGTAAACTGGTGGTTCAAGGGGAACTCAGGTCTTATCTGCTTGTTTGAGCTCAGCATGTCACTCTGGTTAGCCCTTTTTAAGGTAAGTTTAGGGTTAGGTGCAGCCTTCCCTAGCACAAGCCGGGCTTTAGGGCTAGGGTTGTGACAAGGGCTGGAGACCACCTTAAGCCCTGACTTGAGAGCTCCACCTCCGTGTCCCCAGTCAGCCAGCTCTCCAGGGGTGGAGGAAACCCCGGAGATGGGAGAAGTACTTCCTTTTGAAGCAGCAGAGTCACCAAGGGAGACTGAGGAGGCAGTACTCTCTGATCAGAGAGTAGCTGCAGAAGAAACCGGGGCAGGACAAGCAATCGGAGGTGAAAGATCCTTGCCAGCACCTAACCAGGGAAACTTTTCTTCTTCTGACGGTGAGCATTTTTACACTCAGCAAAGTTTTCCAACTTTTGAAAAACCAGCAGAAGTGACTTTAGATTCATTATGGGACTTGATTACAAATTTCACTAGGACTATTAGCCCCAATTTCCAATACGTTGAGGGGAAATTGATTCAACATTCTAGAGAGCTGAAAGATTTATCAGCGGATATGACTGTTTCAAAAACCACGACTCAAAAGCTTGATCAAGAAATTTCTATGACCAAACAAGTACAGGAGTCCCTAATTAAAGACAATATCAATTTAAGAAGAAAATTAGAGACACTTGAAAATAATTCCCGGAATAATAATTTGAGATTAATTAATTTTCCTAGATTAACTTTGACTACTCCTAGGGAAATGCTTAGGAGATATTTGATAGAAATATTAGAAGTGTCAGAAGAAACTTTACCACCGTTTGTCCAAGTGTACTACTTGCCAAATAAAGAAGGGGCCCAAATGCAAGTTAAAGTATCGAATCAAGCATTATTGAATGTTTCTCAGTTGCTAGAAACCTCAGATAGAGAAACAGTTGTACCCTCCACATTGATTTTGACTGTAGCTCTTGCTATTGGTAAAACATGGTTATTGAGACTTTTCTTTAAAAATAGACGTAAAGAGTTCCTTGGTTGTAAAATACAAATGTTTCCTGACCTTTCTAGAGAAACTCAAAAACGACGTAGAGAATTTTTGTTGCTGAAACTTGGAGTCTCTTCACTGGGTGCAACTTTTTACTTGAGACATCCTTGAAGTGTATTATTTGCTACCGTTCACTTAAATATGTTTTCTTTGAACCACAACAATTAACAGCTTTTCTGGCTACGTCTCGACTGGATAAAGAGAAAACAACAGCTCCATAATTATATATCTGCCTATCTCTCAGTTTAGTCTGTATTTTATTTTTTAATAATATTTCTTTGTTCGCTCCAATGAAATCTTGGATTCACATTTTGAGGACTTGAGTTGACTTAGATGGAATATTTTCTTGTATTTAGTTTTTTTTATTGGATTGTATATGATTTATATTGGATATAGGTCATATCCTTACTAACTCACTTTCTGTACAAGTGAATATTGATATGTCATTTGAAAAATTAATAAAAATAATTAAAGATAAATCAAATGACACTCACATATGTTTATTTTACCCTCTTTTGAGCCTAGTACATAAAAGTATGCCCAATCTTTTAAAACATACAGAAGAGCGCAATTTGGAAACTGAATTTTTACTTAGGTAAATGCATGTTTATCAATGCAAAAGCTTTTTAATATTAACCTTATGATTTCTTGTTAGGAATCCTTTTACATTATTCCTGAAAGGTGCTTTCTCAACTAGTAGTGTTAATATTATTTATTTCTATAATAGTTTTGCAGCAAAGATTCTTAGAAGTAGGTTTTTATTTTTATTTTTTTTTAAAGATATTTGATACAAATGAACATTATGGTTATTTTGGATGATAATTGGGTGAGAGCTGAGTAGATTGATTGAGGGGGACACAAAAATAATGTTACTTAGATTAAAAGTGAGTGAAGGGGTTTAAATGAGGGTGGTTTGAAAAGCTTGGTAAAAAGCAAGTTATAGAAGTTAAAATTTTATTTGTATCATAGCAAAAATAGCTTATGAGAAAACTGGAAACCTGCTGGTCTAAAGGCTGAATTCTTGAAAAGCCACCAAATGTTAGTCACTGCAGGTGCCTAGATCGCTCTTAGCGATGACTAACTTAAGGGTTTTAATTGGTTCTAAATGGCGTAATGATTGGTTATGCTATTAAAAAATAATTAAAACCTCATCAAAACAAAAAATTAGGCAGCGATAGGCTGTCTCTGGGACCAGCACATATGTTGCTTAGTGGCATCAAAGTCTGGAAGTGGGTGTGTTTAGGGGGGAGGAACCAGAATTCGGCATCATTAGGCGATGCTAGCTATGATTCTGCAAGGACCCCAAGCATTGGAAATGTAGCCCTTTAAAACCCTGGCCTATATTTCTGGCACAAAGAGTTCTTGTTAGGCACCGTTTTCCCCAATTCTGAAAGCAGTGCCTGGCTGTGATTGAAATGCAGCAGATGCCCATTTTCTAAGTGCCTGCTACAGCAGGCACTGCTTACAGAATCAGCCCCTAAGTGTATATAACCTCCGACGGAGACTACATTGCTTAACTTGCTTTTTTACCAAACTTTGCACACCACCCTCGTAAATGCAACACTGAAGGTCATTGGAAGCACCATCTATTGCCAGGTGGCAAAATAAGTTGGGTTTTACCATGCAAATGGAAACACTATTAGAAATGATAGGTATAATGCTGAATCAGAGAAGGTGAGTTGTTTCCTTATCTGAGTTAAAGGCATGTTTGATTAATTTGAAAAAAGAATAATATTTTAATTCTGGGGATGTGACGTGAGAAGGGGTAAGGAAGAAGAATGGATAAGATGTGATAAGATGGAGAGGGAGAGAATAATAATAATGGGTTTCATAGAAACACGATGGCAGATGAAGGTCAAATGGCTCATCCAATCTGCAGTAACCATTGTCTCTTCCTCTCTCTAAGAGATCCCACATGCCTATCCCATGCGTTCTTGAATTCAGACACAGTCTGTCTCCACCACCTTCTCTGGAAGACCATTCCATGCATCGACTATTCTTTCTGTAAAAAAGTATTTCCTTAGATTACTCCTGAGCCTATCACCTCTTAACTTCATCCTATGCCCTCTCATTCCAGAGCTTCCTTTCAAACTAAAGACTTAACTTGTGTGCATTTACGCCACGTAGGTATTTAAACGTCCCTATCAAATCTCCCCTTTCCTGCCTTTCCTCCAAAGTATACATATTTAGATCTTTAAGTCTGTCCCTATATGCCTTATCACAAAGACCACACACCATTTTAGTAGCCTTCCTCTGGACCGACTCCGGTTTATATCTTTTTGAAGGTGTGGCCTCCAGAGTTGTACACAATATTCTAAATGAGGTCTCACCAGAGTCTTATACAGAGGCATCAATACCTCCTTTTTCCTACTGGCCATACCTCTCCCTGTGCAACCTAGCATCCTTCTAGCTTTCGCCGTCACCTTTTCAACCTGTTTGGCCACCTTAAGATCATCACATACAATCACACCCAAGTCCCACTCTTCCATCGTGCACATAAGTCTTCACCCCCTAAACTGTACCGTAGCCTTCCTCTGACAGACTCCATCCTTTTTATATCTTTTTGAAGGTGCGGTCTCTAGAATTGTGCACAATATTCTAAATGAGGTCTCATCAGAGCCTTATACAGGGGCATCAATACTTCCTTTTTCGGCCAGATTATATATAAATAATACTTTTTCAGTGTGGTTTTGCTTGGAAAGGGGAGTTAGACAGGGGTGTCCATTATCTCCTTTGCTGTTTGATATTGTTTTGGAACCTTTGTTATTGGCTATTAAAGAAGCAGAGGAGATCCGTGGTATTCCTTATGCAGGTTGGGAATATAAAGTCTCTGCATATGCAGATGATATTTTGCTTCATTTGAGAAATCCTTAAACTACCATTCCACATTTACTTGACCTGATTAACAGATTTGGGAAATTCTCTGGTTAAAAAATAAACTGGAGTAAATCTGAAGTTCTTCCATTAAATGTACATTGTGTAAAAGGATTATTTGAGGCATTTCCTTTTATTTGGGAAGAAGATGGTATCAAATATTTAGGGATATGGATAAAAAATACATTGGAAGAAACGATGAAAACAAATGAAAAATCTTTATTATCAAAGGTCACAGAAATGTGTGAGCAATGGAACCCTTTACATTTGTCTTGGTGGGGGAGAGTTCAAACGGTCAAAATGATGATTTTGCCAGTAATTTGTTACCAAATGGGTATGTTGCCAGTTTATTTTAGGGGTCTTTTTATAAAAAGTTAAATAGTTTTCTGGTGAAATTTATTTGGCTTGGGAAAAATGCAAGAATTGCTTTAGTATCTTTAAAAAAACCAATTGAGTAGGGTGGGGTAACTAGTCCCAATTTTTATAGGTATCATCAAGCCTATATAATGTGTCAAGGTATGTATTGGATCCTCCCTGAGCTCTTGGAACATCAGCCGGATTGGTTATATCTTGAATGGAAGATCATGTCCCCTATGCGACTATCTCATATATTAAATATCAGAATACCTAGCTATGCTAAGGATAACGTAATTTTATTGGACACATGGAAAACAATTAAATTTATTGACAAACTTACAGATGTTCCTATAATGAAATCTACTTTGCAGTCCTTATGGTTAAACTCCAAGATTCAAATTAGTGGCGATCATATGAAATTCTTCCTCAAAAGTGGGTATCAGTTGGAGTATATGCCAATGTTGTCGCAAGCTTCAAACTCCAAGATTAAAATAGGCAGTGCTGGGATCACTTGGAAGAATTGGATGCAGGCAGGTATTTGGACATTAGATGATGTTATGTCTAATGGAAAACTGATTGATTTTTCACAGCTGCAATAATCGTTTGGCATTTTAAAGTCTCAACAAGATAGGTGGTTGCAGTTGAAGCAGGCTATTCAGAGTGGGTTCCCTGAATGGAAAAATTAAAAACTTATTTTAGCTTGCAGATCCTTTGCTACCAAAAAGATCTAGTAGGATATCAGGCTGCCCAATGGTACAAATTGATTTCTGGATTTTTAAATAAGAAGCCAAAAAATAGTCTTAGATACATTTGGAGTATTGAGATAAAACAGTATATTTCTGTGTCTCGTTGGCCACGAATTTGAACTTGGAGATTGAAATGTACAGCATCAGCATCTATGAGACAAACATGGTTATTTTTATTTCATAGGATTTTCTGGACCCCAGTTCATTTAAATAAAATAGATAGCTCTAAGTCTAATAGATGCTGGCACAGTCATATTAATGTAGGGACTTTGGATCATCTGTTATATTTTTGTCCTTTGATATTTATGTTTTGGAACTCAATCTGGGGACAAATAAATCTTGTTCTTGATTCAAATGTCTACTAACATATGAAGCTATAATATGTGGAATGATACTACATGTTAAACCCACTTTAGACAAATACAAGAGTCGTCTTTTTATAATTATGACAGGTGTAGCTATTAAATTCATTACAAGTAACTGGAAAAACCATGACAGACTAAATTACACTTTTTGGTGGGTTAATGTGTGTACTACATACAGATATGAAAGAATGAAAGCAGAGAGTTGGGGAATTAGTAGTGCATTTAATAAACTGTGGAGCCCATTGAATAAATTTGTGAAATCATAATAATGTTTATCTTTTCTTCTGCATATTTACCTATATACATCCGGTGGGGGGGGGGGGGGGGGTTGGATGGAGGGAAATAAATTTGATGGTTACACTTGAGTAATTTAATTTTATAATTACATATTATGTCCTATGTTATGTTACCGATAAAAGTAAAAAAAATGGAAGAATTTTGAATGATATATATATATTACCTGTACAGTTAACAGTGTAATATATGTAGCAATTATTGTTCTTTTATTTGTATTGCACTGTTTTAGTTAGAAAATCAATAAAAATTTACAGAAAAAACCCAACAAACTTCCTTTTTCCTACTGGCCATATCTCTTCCTATGCACCCTATGCCTCAGGGTTCGGTTCTTGGGCCTATCTTATTCAATATTTTCATAAATTTCCTGGAAGAAGAAACGACCAGTAAAATCATCAAGTTTGCTGATGACACAAAGCTGTGTCGGGCAATCAGGTCACAGACGGACAGCGAGGAACTCCAGAGAGATTTGAGACAAATAGAGAAATGGGCAGAGAAGTAGCAAATGAAGTTTAATGTAGAAAAATGTAAAGTGATGCACCTGGGCAGGAAAAACAAGGAGCACTAGTATACCTTGTTTGATGTAACTTTGGGCAAAAGCAAACAAGAAAAGGACCTGTGAGTAATGATAGAGAGGACCCTGAAGCCGTCGGCTCAATGCGCAGCGGTGGCAAAAAAAAAGCAAACAGGATGTTTGGCATGATAAAGAAGGGTATCACGAGTAGATCTGAGGATGTCATAATGCCGCTTTACAGAGCGATGGTAAGACCACACTTGGAATACTGTGTCCAACATTGGTCTCCCTACCTAAAGAAGGATATAATACTACTGGAGAGGGTGCAGAGGCGAGCGACGAAGCTTGTAAAAGGTATGGAGAACTTGAGCTACAAAGATCGCCTCAGAAAACTAGGATTATTCACCCTCGAGAAGAGGAGACTGCGAGGGGATCTGATAGAGACTTTTAAAATACTGATAGGATTCGACAAAATAGAGCAGGAAACAACTTTATTCACATTATCAAAGGTGACTCGGACAAGAGTCATGGACTGAAGCTGTGAGAGGACAGGGCCAGGACAAATGTCAGAAAATTCTGCTTCACACAGCGAGTAGTGAACGCCTGGAACGCTCTCCCGGAAGAGGTTGTGGAGGAAACCACCATTCAAGGATTTAAGGGCAAGTTGGATGCACATCTTCTTGAAAGACACATTGAGGGATACAAGTAACTAAGGTATTCGCCAGGGTAGGCCTGGCTGGGCCTCCGCGTGTGCAGATCGCCGGACTAGATGGACCCAAGGTCTGATCCGGTGCAGGCATTTCTTATGTTCTTCTAGCTTTAGCCATCACTTTTTCAACCTGTTTGGCCACCTTAAGATCATCACATACAATAACACCCAAATCTCGCTCTTCTTTCATGCACATAAGTTCTTCACCCCTAAACTGTACCATTCCTTTGGATTTTTGCAGCCCAAATGCATGACCTTTCATTTCTTAGCATTAAATTTTAGCTGCCAAATTTCAGACCATTCTTCAAACATCACTAGGAGTTACATAATCAAAATGAAAATACATCTAGAAACCAGCCTAAATCGGCACTTGGATGATCAAAAAGATGGGTTGTCCAAGCACCGATAATTGAAATGGGTTTTAGACATATCTAGAGGCAGCTTAGACCTTTTGATTGCCACAATGCACCCAGAGCAAAAGGGGCATTTTTGGAGGAATGGTTAGGGAGGTGGGTGGGATGTGGGTTGACCAAACTTAGTCATCCAGCAGTGATAATCAAAAGTTTGACGAGGTTGCCTGGATGGAAATTATACGTTTTGGCTTACACCAAGACAAAGCAGGTGTAAGTTCCAGATTGGACTGCTCAGCGGCCCAGCAACCCGTCCCCCTGCCCCCGTAACAATCACGGCATAAGGGATACCCAGTCCTTCCTGCCTGCACCCGCCGTGACTCCCCCCCAATGATCGCGACAGGAGGGATGCCTAGTCCTTCCTTATGGAACCTGCCATGACCCGCCCTAATGATCGCTAGCAGGAGAGATGCCCAATCTCTCTTGCTGGACACCCCTTGTACCCCTGAAAGTTTGCCAGCAGGAGAGATGTCCCATCTTTCCTGCTGGATACCCCCACCCTCTCGAAAGTTTGTCCCTCCTGCCAGACACTCCCGAAAGGTAGCCCACTCAGACCCTCCTAAGCCCCCGGACCCCCCTAACCTTTTTTAGATGGCTGGCTGGATGGGTCCTTCCTGTGGACTTCATTGGAATGGCAGGTCTGTCCCTTGCCAGTGCATCTTGGGATGCACCGGGGAGGGGCCTAAGGCCCTGATTGTCCCAGGCACTTAAGGCCCCTCCTGTAGGCACCTGGGCCAACTTGAATCTTAGGCACATCTCCCAGTGCATTCTGGAATGCACTGGGAGTGGTCTAAGATTCCAATTGGCCAGATCCCCTAGGCTCCTCCTATGTGGGTAGTCTAAGGCACAGTTCTTCAAATGCCAGTCCGCGCAGGACCAGCAAGATCAACTTCTTCAATTTCCTGCCGGTCCGTGCAGGACCGGCAAGATCAAGGAGCTGTCCTTCGCGCAGGGCCAGAGAGATAATAGGGAGCCTCACACTGTGCTTTCTCCCCTCCCAGCGGCTCTCCTTACAAACGCAGCGATTGAAGAAGGAAGCCTTGGAGCTTTTGCTGAGTCGGGCTGCCTCTGATGATGCAACTTCCGCTTTCCTCAGAGGTGTTGCGACCCAACAAAGGCCCCGAGGCTGCCTTACTGAATCGCAGCACTAGCAAGTAAGGAGAGTTGCTGGGAGGGGAGAAAGCTGAAGGGCATGGTGAAAAAAAAAAGGGACAGCTGCTACTGGACCTGGATAGGGAGAAGGAGAGATGTTGCTGGGAGGGGGGAGGGAAAGGAGTCTGGGAAGCTGCTGGGTAAGGGGGAAAAAGGGATACCTGCTACTGGACCTGGAGAGGGAGAAGGAGAGATGCTACTGGGAGGGGGGAGGGAAAGGAGTCTGGGAAGCTGCTGGGTAAGGGGGAAAGAGGGACAGCTGCTACTGGACCTGGAGAGGGAGAAGTAGAGATGCTGCTGGAAGGGGAGGAGGGAAAGGAGTCTGGGAAGATGCTGGGTAAGGGGGAAAAAGGGACAGCTGCTACTGGACCTGGAGAGGGAGAAGGAGAGATGCTGCTGGGAGGGGAAGGGAAAGGAGTCTGGGAAGCTGCTAGGTAAGGGGGAAAAAGGGACAGCTGCTACTGGACCTGGAGAGGGAGAAGGAGAGATGCTGCTGGGAGGGGAGGAGGGAAAGGAGTCTGGGAAGCTGTTGGGCCAGGGAAAAAAAGGGACAGCTGCTACTGGAGATGGAGAAGGAGAAGGAGAGGAGATGCTGGGAGTGGAGGAGGGAAAGGAGTCTGGAAAGCTGCTGGGCAATGGGAAAAATGGACAGCTGCTACTGGACCTGGATAGGGAGAAGGAGAGATGCTGCTGGGAGGGGGGAGGGAAAGGAGTCTGGGAAGCTGCTGGGTAAGGGGTTAAAAGGGACAGCTGCTACTGGACCTGGAGAGGGAGAAGGAGAGATGCTGCTGGGAGGGGAGGAGGGAAAGGAGTCTGGGAAGCTGTTGGGCCAGGGAAAAAAAGGGACAGCTGCTACTGGAGATGGAGAAGGAGAAGGAGAGGAGATGCTGAGAGTGGAGGAGGGAAAGGAGTCTGGAAAGCTGCTGGGCAATGGGAAAAATGGACAGCTGCTACTGGACCTGGATAGGGAGAAGGAGAGATGCTGCTGGGAGGGGGGGAGGGAAAGGAGTCTGGGAAGCTGCTGGGTAAGGGGTTAAAAGGGACAGCTGCTACTGGACCTGGAGTGGGAGAAGGAGAGATGCTGCTGGGAGGGGGGAGGGAAAGGAGTCTGGGAAGCTGCTGGGTAAGGGGGGGAAAGGGACAGCTGCTACTGGACCTGGATAGGGAGAAGGAGAGATGCTGCTGGGAGGGGGGAGAGAAAGGAGTCTGGGAAGCTGTTGGGCAAGGGAAAAAAAGGGACAGCTGCTACTGGAGAGGGAGAAGGAGAGATGCTGCTGGGAGGGGAGGAGGGAAAGGAGTCTGGGAAGCTGCTGGGTAAGGGGGAAAGGGACAGCTGCTACTGGACCTGGATAGGGAGAAGGAGAGATGCTGCTGGGAGGGGGGAGGGATAGGAGTCTGGGAAGCTGCTGAGTAAGAGGGAAAAAGGGACAGCTGCTACTGGACCAGGATAGGGAGGAGAGATGCTGCTGGGAAGGGAGGAGGGAAAGGAGTCTGGAAAGCTGCTGGGTAAGGGGAAAAAGGGACAGCTGCTACTGGACCTGGATAGGGAGAAGGAGAGATGCTGCTGGGAGGGGGAGGGAAATGAGTTTGGGAAGCTGTTGGGCAAGGGAAAAAAAGGGACAGCTGCTACTGGAGAGGGAGAAGGAGAGATGCTGCTGGGAGGGGGGGAGGGAAAGGAGTCTGGGAAGCTGCTGGGTAAGGGGAAAAAGGGACAGCTGCTACTGGACCTGGATAGGGAGAAGGAGAGATGCTGCTGGGAGGGGGGAGGGATAGGAGTCTGGGAAGCTGCTGAGTAAGAGGGAAAAAGGGACAGCTGCTACTGGACCTGGATAGGGAGGGGAGATGCTGCTGGGAGGGGAGGAGGGAAAGGAGTCTGTGAAGCTGCTGGGCAAGGGGAAAAAGGGACAGCTGCTGCTGGACCTGGATAGGAAGAAGGAGAGATGCTGCTGGGAGGGGGGAGGGAAAGGAGTCTGGGAAGCTGCTGGGTAAGGGGGAAAAAGGGACAGCTGCTACTGGACCTGGAGAGGGAGAAGGAGAGATGCTGCTGGGAGGGGAGGAGGGAAAGGAGTCTGGGAAGCTGTTGGGCCAGGGAAAAAAAGGGACTGCTGCTACTGGAGATGGAGAGATGCTGCTGGGAGGGGAGGAGGGAAAAGAGTCTGGGAAGCTGCTGGGCAAAGGAAAAAAAGGGACAGCTGCTACTGGACCTGGAGGGAAGCTTGAGGGCAAGGGAAAAAAAGGGACTGCTGCTACTGGAGAGGGAGAAGGAGAGATGCTGCTGGGAGGGTAGGAAGGGAAGAGAGTTACTGCTTGCCAGGAGGAGGGAATGGAGAATGAAAAAAGGAAGGAAACAGCTGGCAGAGAGATTAGAGGAGGGGAAGGGGAGACACAGGCATGAGAAAGTAGAGAGATTGATGATAGGAAGGGGTCAGCAGAAAAATAAACAGAGAGGGACAATGATGATAGATTTGGTGTAGGAGAGATAAAAATGAAGAGAGCAGTGAAGCTGGAATGAATCATGTAAAAAGGAGATAGGGGGTACAAGCTGGATGGAAAGGGGAGAGGGGCATAGAAAGAAGACAGATACCATATGGAAGGGGGAGAGGACACTCAGTGGATGGAAGGGGCAAATGCTGGATTGAAGAGACAGAGAGGGCAGACGCTGGAAGGAAGAGAGTGAAAAGAAGATTGAAAGCAGAAACCAGAGACGACAAAAGGTAGAAAAAAATAATTTTATTTCTATTTTGTGATTAGAATATATCAGATTTGAAATATATATCCTGCTAGAGCTGGTGTTAGACATAACTGGGGACTGCAAAACCCAGGCAATGCTTCTTTAGCTTCCAGCTGGCTTAGGGCGCTCTCTGACCAGGGGGCAGTTGCCCTAGTTGCACTCTCCTATTCCTGTCATGTGTGACTGCAGTATTCTGTTAGCATGATATTTCTGTGTAGCATTCTGTAATAATTTGGCTTGTTCAGTTTTCTTGATAGTAGAGGGGATATATGTGAAGGGGAGGGGAGACAGGGGTTTTGTTGATCCTTGCTCTGAATTATTTGTATTTATAAAATGACAATTGTACAGAATATTGTTTCTTTTTATACTTTAATAAAATACATTCAATATAAAATCATAACTGAGGCTTGTGTGGATAGGATCAGATGATTTGTGGGGACTGAGCTCGCGGAGATGGGGCGGAAACGGGGGTTTTAAATTTTAGTCCTAGTAGTTTGCCGGTCCACAAAATAATTCTTTTTTTTCTGCCGGTCCACGGGTGTAAAAAGGTTGAAGAACACTGGTCTAAGGGATCTGGCCTGGCACTATCCTTTCTTCTTGCCAATTTGCATGTTCCTTAATCCAATGGCAAACCTGTAACCATCTCCTCCCTTCAACTGTATACAGTCTTCCCTATGATATTGTATCTCTTCATCCTGCACTCTCTGGCCAGGATCTTGCAACAATGTAACATTCCTCTATAATATAATGTAACTTTTCCCATATCCCTGCATGGGCCTCTAATCTTGTAAATCACCTTGAACCTGTACTGGATAAATGCGATTCAGAAATTCTGATTAAATTAGATTAAATTTATTGCACTCTCTTGAGATTTAGACACACTACAGACAAACAGCATAGAAATCTATCTATAACATGGGTTTCAAAAATAGTGATTTAGAAAATTAGGCAAAAACCCCCCAAAAACCATCCTTCTTCCCCTTTATGCCACCTTTTGAATGTTTGCTTGTTTTTTTCTTGAAAATGAGTCCCAGTGTATTTTATTTGCAAATAATGAAATGAAACTGAAATGTAATGATGCAAACTGATACAAAACCCTCCGAAACCGTATCCATTCCCAAAACAAAGTTGACCAATCCTGGTGTGCGCACACTCACAGAATCTGTCAAGATCTTCCACAAAACAAAAAGATGGTCCTAGGAGTGTTTTTATATTTATGGAAGGAAACCTGCATAGGCATGTCATTTTCAAATCTTTACATATAGGGGCTCCTTTTACTAAGACGCGCTAAACATTGATGCGTCCATAGAATATAATGGACGCGTTAGCATTTTGCGCGCGCTAAATCAGCTAGTGCACTTTAGTAAAAGGACCCCATAGTTTCACAGCAAAAATCAACCTGCAGAAAAAGTGGATGCAATTAATTGAACATAATTTGTCACACATTCCAAAATGACCAAAATAAGAGCACACATGTACTTTGCCTTGGAAACTAGTATGAAAGACTGGCTCTGAAAAGCAAACACACTCATGGTTGTATAACTACAAAAAGACAGTACACTTCCCCATTCCGTATTCGCGGGGGTTAGGGGCAGAGTCGACCCACAAATATTTTAAAAACCCAAATAATATTCGGGCCGCTTCTCCCGGCTATTTTAAGCCCTGAAAGCCCCCCCCCCCCTTAAGTCTTACCTGGTGGTCTAGTGGGTTTTCGGGGCAGGAGCGATCTTCCCATGCTCCAGCCCCGTGCAGATCGCTCACAGGAAATGGCTGCCTTGAGCTCCTGTAGTCTCTCGAGCTATTTCCTGTGAGCGTTCTGCACGGGCAGGAGCGTGGGAAGATCGCTCCTGCCCCGAAAACCCGCTAGACCCACCAGGTAAGGCTTAAGGGGGGGCTTACAGGGCTTAAAATAGCCTGAAAAAAGAAAATGTTTTTTTTTGTTGTTGTTGTTTTAAAACCGCGAATAAGCGAATCCGTAGATACGGAATTCGCGAATATGGAGGGGGAAGTGTATACAAGTCCCAATCCTTTCCCCTTTCCTTTCATTCTTAGACTGTCTGCCTCCCCTATATATTCCAAGAAGCATGAGGCTTTCCAGAATGGTGAATTTTCATCTGTAGTATTAGGAGACTGGATGGATGGATGTTGTCAGTGGCCAAGAAAAGAAAAACAGAAGAAAGCCTATTACCTAGACAGCTATAGCTAAATAGATTTTCATGGTATATTTAAGAATCTTGCAAAGGAGAAAAACAGAGAGAATCCTAAGTTGATAGAAGCTTTTTCTACCCGTGCAGTTTCAGCATTTTAATCTTTGAAATCCAAAAGCTTTTGTAGAAGAAACGTGTAAAGCGGCGAAGACAAATTTTGTGTTCCTTTTCCAAACATCAGGGGGTCGATTCATCCTATTTACACAGTTGCACCTTAGTACAGCATCGTGGCTATATTAACCAGTAATGGGCATTTTGGTCAGTTTTCTCATTTCTAGCAAATATTTACAAGATGGAAAAAAATGAAATGCTGCAACACAAACAGCATGTGTTAGTCACTGCAGGCTGACTTCACCTAGACTCAAAGGCTTAGAAACATTTACAAGAAGATAATTCATCAACTGTGGCAATAAAATGGTCACATCCAATATGTTAAAAAATGCACTCGGAAAGACTTGCATATCATATCAGAACTACCGTGTTTCCCCGGAAATAAGACAGTGCCTTATATTAATTTTGGGTCCAAAAAATGCATTAGGGCTTATTTTCGGGGGATGTCTTTTTTTTCATGTACAATGATCATCTCTCCCTTCCTCTCCTCCACCCCAATTCTTCCTCTTTCCCTTCTCTCCACCACATGTACAGCATCTTTCCTCCCCTCTCACCCATCCCCTTGTGCCTTCCCTCTGCAGCATCTTTCTATCCCTCCCTCTCTTCCATCCCCCCATGCAGCAGAAACCTGCTGACCCTTCCACCGCGAGACTGATATACCACCCTCCAAACAGCAGTGTTGGCAGCACTCTAAACAGGCTGCTTTATGGCCTTCTCCCGCCGGGGCTTTCCCTGTGCTGCATTGCTGATGACATCATCAGTGATGTGGCAAAGGGAAAGACCCTGCAGGAGAAGACCACAAAGCAGCCTGTTTAGAGTGCTGCTGACACTGCTGTTTGGAGGGAGGTATGTCAGTCTTGCGATGGGAGGGCTGGCAGGGTTCAGAGGGGGAGGAGAGATGGAAGGATGCTGTACGGGGGAGTGGGTAGGAGGGTCATCGGGGTTCGTCTGTGGGGCGGGGCGGAAGTGCTGCTGCTGGCAAATCCAGGTATGGAGTAGGGGAGTGTCAGGGACATTCAGGAGGGGCTTAAGGGGGGGTCGATCTAACTGGGGTTTATTTTTGGGGTAGAGCTTATATTAAGACCTACCCCGAAAATCATGCTAGGGCTTATTTTTAGGGTAGTTTTTAGAACTATACCTACTCTAAGTTGAAAAATACATTATAGACTTGCTGTATTGATATGCATGAACCTCATTATTTCGCATTTGTTGATTTTATTTATTTTTTTTCCTTCATCCTTTGGGACTCTTATTAAGCTGCACTAAAAACTGGCCTTCATTATTTTAGTGTGCTGGTTACTCACATCCTAAGGCCACTTTTTGGTTTGGCTCTAAAATGGCCACAATTTGGCTTTCCCTATTAATGGTCACACGCTAAGGCCCTCTTTCACTCTACCTCTACTATGGCCTGGTTTGCTAAATGCTCCAATGCTCATAAATTCTAAGAGTAACAAAGCATTTAGCACTCTGGGCCGAGATAGAACCTCTACTGCGGCTTAGTAAAAGGGGGAGTAAATTTGACATTAGCTTATGGTCATTAGTGCATGAGCCCTTACAGTCGTTGTTTGGTGCAATGTCTTAGTGAGGGTGAAAAATTTTGTGTCTGGCAAAGACTGCTGATGAGGAATCAATGTTACAGCCCTTGATAAACCTGGAGGCGAAACAGAACCACTGTTGAGCTTTTCTGTGAAATGCAAGATAAAGAATACAGCTGGACTTTGCTTGTGAGTTGTAAATGATATGGGATTGTGGTCTATAAAAACTGTGCTTAAAAACACAGTTTTTGCAATTTTTTTTTAAGACTGCAATAGAGTGATATACTTAAAGTGGAGATTTTTTTTTGACCAACGACAGGTGAAGTTCAAATATATAAAATATATTCAGTCTCATGAAGTTGGGACTTGTTAGAGCAAGATATCTGAGGTCTTTGTTCTCCACTATTTGAATCTTGTGCAGTCTCTATTGGTCTATAGTATATAATTGTTAGGCTTTGCTAGTAAGATTATATAGTTTGTTCCTCTTTATTCCTTTTTTTTCAAGTATCTAGCCATCCAAATACATTATCATAAAACATACAAACAAAAACAGAAGACCATATCTAGCTACTGGGCCCCAAAACAGTCTAGAGACTCCCCTCGAATACTGTGTGCAGTTCTGGTTGCTGTATCTCAAAACAGATATAGAATTAGAAAAGATATAGAAAAGGGTGACAAAAATGATAAAAGGGATGGGATGACTTCCTATGAGGAAAGGCACTTGGAGAAGAGATGGCTCAGGGGTGACATGATAGAGGTTTCAAGTTTAATGATTTTTTGATTAATCGCTTAATCATAATTCAAAGCGATGTACAATTTAAAATACATTCAGAGGGAAACAATACAATACAAACTTTAAAAAAGATTAAACATATAATACAAATCAAACTTAAATAATAACATAATATTAGAAATAGTTCAACATATTCGTAACAAAAGGTAAAAAGGGGAAGTGAAATACAATTCATGATAGAAAAGTAGAACAAACAAAGGAAAAAAACAATGGGCAGGTATGTAACAGTAAAATTTAAGATTTAAAACAACAGTTTAAAAATTAATAAATCAAATGCCAAATGCATCTTTAAAAAGAAATGCTTTTAGATTACTTTTAAATTTTCCCAGATCATGCTCATTTCGTAGATAGATTGGGAGGACGTTCCAAATCTGTGGAGCAGTTACTGAAAAAATGAATTGCCGTCTTGTATTAATGATCTTGAGTGAAGGAATGGTTAGTAAATTTTGCTCATTGGACCTTAATGTTCTAGTCGGATTGTATGGGATTAATAATTTATAGATAAAAGCTGGAGTTTTATTGAGTAAAGCCTTGAAGGTGAGTAGACAGAGTTTATAAGTTATTCGATGAGTGGCTGGGAGCCAATGTGCTTTTATTAAAAGAGGAGTAACATGATCAACCTTTCTAGAGTTAGTTATAAAATACTGAGTGGAATGGAAAGGGTAGAGGTGAATCACTTGTTCACTCTTTCCAAAAATACTAGGACTAAGAGGCATACTAAGTATTAGATTTTTAAACAAACCAAAGAAAATATTTTTTTCACCTGATATGTCATTAAACTCTGGAATTCATTGCTGAAGAATGTGGCGAAATCAGTTAGCTTAGCAGGATTTTAAAAAAGGTTTGGATAATTTCATAAAAGAGATGTCCATATGCAATTATTGAGATGACTTGGGGAGATTCACTGCTTATTCCTAGGATAAGCAGCATAAAATCTGTTTTACTACTTGGGATCTAGCTAGGTAACTAGGACCTGGGTTGGCCACTGTTGAAACAGGATACTAGGCTTGAAGGACCTTCGGTCTGTACCAGTCTGGCAATTCTTATGTTCTTAATCCTGTGGGAATAAACAAAGACTTCACTTATTTTCTAAAATACAAGGTATTCATTTCAGATGTACTTTATGCTACTCGTACATGGTGTACTTTGGTGTGTCAACTTATACCAGCCATTGACCGTAAGTGGGTGTATCCAAATTTTGGTCCACTGAGATGGCTTTGTGCTAATATTCTATAACAGCTTAGATGCGTCCACGTGCTGCTACAGTATTGACAGTAAATGTAATCCCTTGTAGTGCCTATATCTTGATGTCAAATTATAGAATTGTTCCTAATATGTCACCAGTGGTGTACCTAGGATATGTGACACACGGGGCCCATCATTTTTTGGCACGCCCCCAATCTGTATGAAAAACATGAGTTTTAGTAACAAGCCACACGTCACACATGAGTACCTAGGAAAAGGCAGCATCTTACATATTGTAGTGAGCAGTACATCAATATACCCATTGTAAAACTAAATAAGCCAGACTAGTACAAATCAATCCTACACCGTCAATCCTAACAGAAAACCATGTCTTTCGAACACACAGAACACAGAAAACACCTTCGCCTAGTATGGAATATGTCATCACAAACTAACCCCTCCCCCTTTTACAAAACTGTAGTATGGATTTTAGCCATGGTGGTAAAAGATCTGACGCTCATAGAATTCTGAGCATCAAAGTTGCTACCACCATGGCTGGCGCTAAAAAACACTCCACAGTTTTGTAAAAGGGGGGGATAAAATAGAAATACATAGACAAAGGTTAAATTGAACCAGCAAGAAGCTGGACTCTGCATAAAATGCAACGCCACAGAAACAGTGGCACATGTCTTCTAAAGCAATAAATAAATAGAAAATTTTTGTTCTACCTTTGTCTTCTCTGGTTTCTACTTTCCTCATCTTCTTGTTACTGTCTTCCTTCCATCCACTGCCTGCCATCTTTCTGCCCCTCCCTATATGGCATCTTCTCTCTTATGCCCCTTCCAGAAACTGTATGCCTCCCCCTACCATCTCTTTTTTCACCCCCATTGGTCTGGCATCTCTCTCCTATCCTTCCCTCTCCCACACCTCTCTTCTGCAATCCCTTTCTTCCCTCATTTTCCTTTTCAATTTATTTTCTGCATCCATCTAGATTACGTTCTTACTACCCTCTCATCAATTTCCTTCTTTACTGTCTACCTACAGCTCATCACCTCTTTCTCTCACCCCCTTCAGTATTTCTCTAACTCAATCCTTTTCCCCCATCATCTGCCCTCTTCTCTCTCCCCACTTCCATCATCTGCCCTCTTCTCTCTCCCCTTTCTCCCTACTTCCATCTCCCCACTTCTATCATCTGCCCCCTTCTCTCAATCTCTCCATCCACCACAGGCCCATCTTTCTCCCTTCCTCACTTTTCCGATTTTGGCAACAAGATCTGACCCCCCCCCCCCCATCCCCTGTGATGACACTTAAGATCGGCAACGGGCCTCCTTCTACCCCTGGCATCAACAAAACTTCAGATCGGCAACACGGTGCTCAGTCAAAAGCGAAAACAGGAAGCTGAGTCAGAGGGAAGCTTTTGACGTGAGCACTAGAGAATGACACAGGGAAAAAAATCTGTCCCCGTCAGTGCACCATCCTCTTCACCGTCCCGTCACCGCCATCCCATTCACCGCCCCGTCACCGTCCCCGCAGCATCCATACAAGCCTCAGTACTACAATATTTAGCTTATTCCTTCCTTATAAATCAAAGTTCTGGCTGCTGAACTGGAGAAAGAGATGTTCAGCTGGCAGGGCTTTGTTTATAAATTTTTATCAACACAACTAATATACTACTTTATCCTGAAGCAAAAAAAAAAAAAAGAAAGATAATTTTTTTTCTACCTTTGTTTCCTGGTTTCTGCTTTCCTCATGTTTTCATTCAATTCTTTCCATCCACTGTCTCTTTTCTCTCTGCGTCTTCCATTTGCTCTGTTACTGTGCCTCTCCCTTTTTCCCCCTTTCAAATTGGTCTGGCACCTATCTTCTTCCCTCTGCTCCCCCCATAGTCTGGCATCTCTGTCTTCTTCCCTGCCAGCATCTTCTCCCCACTCTCTCATGTCTTCCCCATGTCCTTTCAGCATCCTTCTCCAACCCTCTGTCTTCCCCATGTGCTTTCAGCGTCCTTCTCCCCCTCTGTCTTCCCCATGTGCTTTCAGCGTCCTTCTCTCCCCTCTGCTTTACCCATTTCTCTTAAGCGTCTTTTCCTCTCCACTCCACCTTTCCTCCCTCCCTCCCTGCCCCTTACCTTCGTGGCGCTCCCCCCCCCCCCGCCCCTGCCTCCCCACCCAACCGACTGACAACAGGCCCGGTCTGACAAACCCCCCTGCCCTGTGGCTGTGAGTCTAAATTACCTTCTTACAGCAGCCGCAGCATTGTAGTTGCATATGGCTGCCGTAAAGGTCGTTTCTAATGCAGCTTCTGGTTGCATCAGAGATGACCTTTACGGCAGCCACACGTAGCTTCAATGCTCCAGCTGCTGTAAGAAGGTAATTTAGACTCATGGCCACAGGGCAGGGAGGTTTGTCGGACCGGGCCTGTTGTCAGTCGGTCAGGTGGGAGGTGGGGGGGGGGGAAGCGCCACGAAGGTAAGGGAACCTGGCCGGCTGTGCACCCCCATTAGGCTGCACCTGGGGCGGATGTCCCCCCCTTGGTACGCCACTATATATCACAATAATCTAGTGGTATCAAAACAAGCTGCTGTTCCATCACTTGGAAGTCTGCTTCACCAAAATAAGATTTCAACTGTTTCAACATCCTCAACTTATAAAAGGCAGATTTTATCCCTGAGTTGAACTTAAATGACAGCAGTGAGATGATCACAACTCCCAGATGATGCATTTCAGCATGCTCCTTCAGTGTGTATGAACATAGATTTCTCCCCAAACCATGCTATGACTCTGGAAATGTCTCTTCCAACAGTGGTTAAAGGTAGTCCTACTGCAAAAATCTGCACACACTGTCAAATGACGGAAGTTTCATTTGGGTGGATTCTGCCATTTTCCTGCTTAACCCAGATTATACCTGTATGGTTCCTGACTAAGCCT
Organism: Geotrypetes seraphini; assembly: GCF_902459505.1. Lineage (NCBI taxonomy): Eukaryota > Metazoa > Chordata > Amphibia > Gymnophiona > Dermophiidae > Geotrypetes > Geotrypetes seraphini. The sequence continues at coordinate 17,510,668 of NC_047095.1, forward strand.
TTGAACATGTACCCTATTTATTCACAGCTGGCAATCAAAATTACAAAGCAAGATACTGAGATTAACCAGAAATCATACCCTGCTGAATAAAATTAATTTGCGGCAAGACATTTGTTTTATATTTCACAATATCTAGCATTATCTATTATAGTAAATTAATTACTGTATATTAGTATACTACATATTTTGTCATTTAAGAAGCTATTGTCTCATTGACTAATGATACAAAAAATATCTTTGTATACTGTATATCTATAGCAATAGGCCTGAAAAAAGCTAAATAACCATGGCTGTAGGAGAAAAGTAGGGAGCTGTATGGTGTTGCTAGGCAACACCACACTATCAGAGAGACATTTTTTTCTTTTAATTTATTTATTTTCATTTAAAGAGACTCCTGCTTGAAGCCATTTGGGAAATACTTAGGCAATCATATAGAAAACAGAGACACAGGAAGCAAATAAAAAAATATGAAAATGTACTTGAGGTAATGATGGTACATGATAGGAACCTCATAAAGCAGCAGAATTTAAAGACACAAGTAGTGAGAGAAATAGAAAGAATCTTCAAATGAGAGACTGACAGAGAAACAGTGGTGTGAGAGGAAATAGAAATTTATGAAATCAGTGAAGGATTATAAAAGTGTATATGCTTCTTTATCAAAGTATATGCTGTTCATTAATAATTACTTGCAAATAAACCAAATCCTAAAACTAATACTGTACTATTTTATAACAAAGAAATAATTGCCAAGTGATATAGCTTTATATGCCAACACTGAGATGTTGATTTAAATGGAGCAGTTCATGGAAAATAAAATTATCACTAATCCAAATTGAGGTGATGTACACCAGTGGTTCCCAACCCTGTCCTGGAGGAACACCAGGCCAATTGGGTTTTCAGGCTAGCCCTAATGAATATGCATGAAGCAAATTTGCATGCCTATCACTTCCATCATATGCAAATCTCTCTCATGCATATTCATTAGGGCTAGCCTGAAAACCCGATTGGCCTGGTGTTCCTCCAGGACAGGGTTGGGAATCACTGATGTACACAATTAAAAATGGTATAGCACTGAAAGAAATTCAGCATAGTAATATGGTAACATATCTCCCCCCTCTTTTTTTACAAAACCATAGTGTGGTTTTTAGCATCGGCCATGGTGGTAATGGCTCCAGCACTCATAGGAGTGTCGGAGCTGTTACCACCACAGCCGGTGCTAAAAACTGCGGTATAGTTTTGTAAAAGGGGAGGCTAATAAATGATGGCAGATAAAGACCTAATCTAATCTATTTGTGTGTCGCGCATACCTAAGCAGGCTCAAGGTGATTTACAGAGAGAAGGTAGAAAAAGAGCAGAACATATTCAAGGCAGAAAGGGAAAAGAGGAGAAATAAGGAGAAAGTGACAGACTAACTGGAAGGGAGTACCAAGAGAATCATGTAAAGTTCAGGTATCAAAGAGAAGGGTTTTCAGTTTCTTCCAGAATGTGATGTGGCTGGGCTCCATTCTGATTGTTTGTGTGAGGTCATTCCAAGTTTTTACTCCGAGACGGGTTAGCATGGAGTGAAAAATGCATGTGTACTGGAGATTTTTTTTTGTAGTTGGGAGATTTAGTTTTATCCTGTTGAGGGTTCTGCGAGAAGTTGACCATGCTGTTGAGAAGAGTTGGAAAAGCGGAGCAGCTGAATTTCCATGGAGTATGTGATGAATGATGCATGATACTTTGAATTTTATCTGTGATGAGAAGGGCAGCCAGTGTAGTTGTTTAATGAAGGCTGTGACCATGTCATATTTGATAATTAGTCTTACAGCTGTGTTTTAAATAAACTGCATTTTGTAGACTAGAGCAGTGTTGATTCCCAACAGTTACATTCATTCTCAGGGCAACAAACCAGTAATTACTCATTTTATTTGTTAAGTTTCAGTATAAGATATTTTCTTCTTCCCCTCCAAAGATACAGTAGCTAGGACCTGTACTCAGACAATTTGAATGTGGTATAAAATACTTTTAATTGCTCTTGATCCTTTTTGCTGCATATGGGACAGAAACCATAGAAGTCTATCTGGCACTGGTTACACCGCCCCACACTGCCCCATGGCTGTAGTTGCCATAACAGCTAACTCCAGCCTCCCCCCCCCCCAGTCTATCTTGCCATATATGAGACCAGTCCATCCATCAGCATCTTCCTTCCCCACTGCTGGGCTTCTATTTAAGCACTACTGCTGCCTTCTAAGTAAGGTGGATCAAAACCACAAACCACATCTAATCAAACAATTCAAAGGAATTTTTCAGCTCCTGATAGAAACCTTCATTTGTCAATTCTTCTTAAGTTCTCCACATTTTGATGTGACAGTTAATCTTTAACAATGAGTTATCTAATCCTTCAATTTTAATCTCCATTCTTCAACAATATTGTCATAGATGCTCAGTTTGACTGCTGCTTCCTCCACAGAGGTGCATAAATGATTCATGAAACCGGTTAAGGAAACTTCCATTTGTGCTGCAACTGTTCAACTCTCCATCAAGAAGATTATTTCAGAAACAGCCGGTGGTCTGATAGGAGCAAACTTCACCATCACTGGGAACAGCACAACAGCAAACAATACGAACTAACCACATGGTATCCTATGGTATCTAAGAGGAGATCAGGATTTGAATTCAACATCAATAGACCTGCTTCATCTCCCAAATTTAACTAGACCTTTATTTCCAAGTCAAATAAACATTCAACCACAGGGGCATCCACCAAAATGCTGGGAACTTAATACTCAGCTCATCAGTACTCAGGAAACCGATGTGAGGAGAGAAGACACCCATGCAAACACAGAAGAAACCGAAGACGAGGTAGGAGACAACCGCACATTAGTTGGAATAGTGAGAGCACAGGAAGACATCGCCCCACCCAAAGAACAGGAAACAATTTCAAGAGTATCATTGGAGGAAGAAGACTGGCTCTACTCCAAGGACGTGGACCTACGCCCCCCAAGGAATCCCCGAATAAAGAAGATGGGGATCATCGTAGGCGACTCCATTATACGACATGTGGACAGCCACACCGCAGGAGGAAGAGAGGACAGAGTCGTCACCTGTCTGCCTGGAGCAAGAGTGAAGGATGTGACCAACAGGATCTCCAGGATCATAGATGGCGCACGGGGAGAGGACACCGCTGTGCTTATCCACGTGGGAACAAATGATGTGAGCGGGCGGAAGTATGACAGGGAAGAGCTGAAGGGCCAGCTCCGCTCACTCGGAAGAAAACTGAAGATCAGGGAGGTGAAGGTGGCCTTCTCTGAGATCCTCCCAGTACCAAGAGCGGATGGAAAGAGACAAGGGGAATTGCAAGTAATCAACGCCTGGATGAGACGATGGTGCGAAGAAGAAGGCTTCGACTTCGTGCGCAACTGGACGGCGTTCTGGGGAAAAAGCAAGTACTACAGAAGGGATGGACTACACCTCAACAAAGAAGGAGCAAGAGTTTTGGCAGGCAACATGAAGAAGGCAATCGAGAAGGCTTTAAACTGAAAGATAGGGGAAAGCCGACAGTCGACCACCGGTCGATGGCACGGATAGCAGGATGCCCCGACGAAGAAGCCAAGGAAAACTACTCCTACACAAGAGAAGACGACCTCATGGCAAATAAGGGAGAAAAAGCAGGAAGGGACAATTCAGACACAGGAGGGGACGACCACACAGCAAACAAGGGTGATAACACAGGAGCAGTAAAGGATACCGTAATTGAAACTACAGGGACGGCCAAGAGTAGAAGGTCCAAAAAGGTAACGCAAAGGGAACTTAGATGTATGTATACGAATGCTAGAAGTCTAGGTAACAAAATGGGGGAACTAGAGACAATAGCAAGACATGACATATTGGATATCATCGGCATAACAGAAACATGGTGGAATGAAGAAAACAAATGGGACACAGTACTACAGGGATACAAGCTGTATAGAAGAGATCGAGTAGGGCAGAAAGGTGGAGGTATTGCTCTATATGTTAAGGAGGGAATAGAGTCTGTTGAAATGGTTACAACAGAAATGAAAGAGAAGCTTGAGTCACTCTGGATCAAGATTCCTGGTCAATATGGCGCAGATACGAAAATTGGCCTTTACTATCGTCCCCCAGGACAGGCGGAGGAAACTGACTCAGAAATGATGGAGGAAATCAAACAAGAATGCAAGACAGGCAATATAATTATATTGGGAGACTTCAATTTCCCAGGGATAGACTGGAAACTAGCAACCTCCAACTGCGGCAAGGAGGCCAAGTTCCTGGAGGTGCTAGGGGATTGCTTCCTGGAACAAATGGTAAAAGAGCCGACAAGAGGCAACGCCACCTTGGACTTGGTCCTAAATGGCCTCACGGGACCGATAACAGAAGTGGAAGTCATGGTTCCACTGGGAACGAGTGATCACAATGTAATTAACTTTAAACTTGACATCGGGAAAGGGAAACATGCCAAAACCTTAACCACCACCTTGAACTTTAAAAAGGGTAAATACGATCACATGAGAGCCATGGTAGAAAAACGACTCGAAAAGAAGGTGGACAAACTTGAAACGGTAGATCAGGCATGGTCCCTACTGAAAAAATACTATCACAGAAGCACAAGATCTCTACATTCCGAGGATTTCCAAAGATCGGAGATCAAAGAGCAAAAGAGAACCGGCATGGCTTACCAAACAGGTGAAGGAAGCCATAAAAGAAAAGAAGGACTCTTTCAAAAAATGGAAATACATAAAGACAACCGAAGCCTGGAACAAACATAAAGATGATCAGAAGAAATGTCACAAGGCGGTGAGGGATGCAAAACAGGAATATGAGGAAAAAATAGCCCAGGAGGCCAAAAACTTCAAGCCCTTCTTTAGATACATGAAAGGGAAAAAACCTGCAAAAGAGGCAGTCGGACCCTTGGACGACCAGGGAAGAAAAGGGTACATCAAGGAAGATAAACAAATCGCAGACAAACTAAATTCTTTCTTTGCGTCCGTCTTTACGAAGGAGGACACCTCAACAATACCTGAAGCGGAGAAAGTGTTTGCAGGAGAAATAGAAGACAGCCTCACCACAGTTGAAGTGGACTTAGACCAGATATACTATCAGATCGACAAACTTAAAAGTGACAAATCCCCTGGACCGGATGGAATTCACCCGAGAGTCTTAAAGGAATTGAAGGTTGAAATCGGAGAGTTATTGCAAAAACTTGCAAACCTGACAATCAGAACTGGACAGATACCGGATGACTGGAGGATAGCGAACGTCACCCCAATTTTCAAAAAAGGATCGAGAGGGGAACCGGGCAACTATAGACCTGTGAGTCTTACGTCTGTCCCCGGCAAGATGGTTGAAGCACTGATCAAGGATAGCATGGTCCGGCACTTGGACGCACACGACTTGATGAAACCCAGTCAACATGGATTCAGGAAAGGGAAATCATGTTTGACGAATTTACTCCAATTTTTTGAGACCGTGAACGAGCAAATTGATAGTGGGAAGCCGGTGGACATAATATACTTGGACTTCCAGAAAGCGTTCGACAAAGTTCCACACGAAAGACTTCTCAGGAAACTACAAAGCCATGGCATAGAGGGGGATATACAAAGATGGATAGGCAAATGGCTGGAAAACCGAAAGCAGAGAGTGGGCATAAATGGGAAGTTCTCCGACTGGGAGAAAGTGACTAGTGGTGTACCCCAGGGCTCGGTACTTGGGCCGATCCTTTTTAATATTTATATCAATGACCTGGAGGAAGGAACATCCAGTGAGATCATCAAGTTTGCAGACGATACAAAACTATGCCGGGCGATCAGATCGCAGGAGGATAGAGAGAAACTCCAGAGCGACTTGTGTCGGTTAGAAACATGGGCGGAGAAATGGCAGATGAAGTTCAATGTGGAGAAATGCAAGGTAATGCATTTAGGCAATAAGAATAAGGAATACGAGTATACAATGTCAGGTGCAACTCTGGGGAAGAGTGAACAAGAAAAGGACCTGGGTGTAATGATAGATAGGACCCTGAAGCCGTCGGCACAATGCGCGGCAGCGGCAAAGAAGGCAAATAGAATGTTGGGCATGATAAAGAAAGGAATCTCGAGTAGATCGGAGAAAGTTATAATGCCGCTTTATAGGGCAATGGTCAGACCACACTTGGAATACTGCGTCCAACATTGGTCTCCCTACCTAAAGAAGGATATAAAACTGCTGGAGAGGGTGCAGAGACGAGCAACAAAACTGGTGAAGGGTATGGAGAAACTGGAATACGAGGACAGACTTATAACACTAGGATTGTTCTCCCTTGAGAAAAGGAGACTGCGTGGGGATATGATCGAGACCTTCAAAATACTGAAAGGAATCGACAAAATAGAGCAGAGAAGATTATTTACATTGTCCAATTTGACACGGACTAGAGGACATGAAATGAAGCTAAGGGGGGACAGGTTCAGGACTAATGTCAGGAAGTTCTGCTTCACTCAGAGAGTGGTTGACACCTGGAATGCCCTCCCAGATGAGATTATTGCGGAATCGACCGTCCTAGGCTTCAAGAGCAAACTAGATGCATATCTCCTTAAGAGAGGCATGTAAGGATATGGTGGACTATAAATTACGACAGGTGTACACCTGCCAGGGCCTCCGCGTGTGCGGATCGCCGGACTTGATGGACCGAATGTCTGATCCGGAGATGGCATTTCTTATGTTCTTATGTTCTTATGTTCTTAGTACCTCCCACAGGTTCAATCAGAATTTTAAGCAGCGTTTGTGGTATTGTGATGTTCCTGGTTTCTTGCATATTTTTTGGGAGGAAGGGGTGAGGGGCCTCCTCCCTGAGATTAAAATGGACTCTGATTTGGCTAATGAAATACCTTCCATCTCCTTCAGTGCTCTAACAACTCAAGTGGCCTCATCTCCATTGCTCAATGAACTGAGCTGTCGGTAGATCAGATGATCACTGCATCTGGTTCAACTAGTATGCCTTGGTCTTTCCTTCCCTTTCTTTTCCATGTACTGATTTTCATGAAAAGATAGTTTACCAGCTAGATTAAAAACAGTAGTGGGTTAACTGATGGCAGCCATTTTAATAATTGGCATCTAATTCATTTGCACCTGCTTTGAAAATGATAGAAATATATGCAGGAAAAGAATGCACAGGGCTATCAATTGAAAAGCCTGTATGTGGCCAGCACTGGACAGCTTACCAGCAAAGGGTACTAGATTATTTTATATGGGATTTTTATATGGATAAGAGGCTATTTACTAGTGTTAAGTTTGAAAATTGACCCCACATTGATACATGAAATATTAGCATCCAATCTAATCCAATCCTTAGTTTTATATACCGGATCTTTCCCCAAAGGGGACTCGATCCAGTTCACAAAATTAGCTCATAAGGGTAGGAGAAAACAATGATTAAACAGAAGTATAAACTATTACAATCCATTATTTATCGGTTAAGAATTTCTTAAACAAATACGTTTTTAAAGATTTTCTGAAACATGTCAAAGAGGAAAGGGATCTAATTTCTGAAGGAAGGTCATTCCAAATTTTTACCAAGGCAAATGCCAAAGAGTGGAAAAACCTACCTAAAGTTTGAATACCTTTAATAGACAGGAATACTAATTTAAATTTATGTATTCCTCTAATAGAGAAGGGATGTTGCAAATTGAAGAAAAGTATAAGTAATGGGGAAAAAAATCCCATATAGACTTTTAAATACCACACTAGCACACTTGAACTGAACCCTCCAATAAACTGGAAGCCAGTGTAATGCCCTCAGCAATGGAGTAACATGATCACATCTTCTCTTACCAAAAATTAACTTGGCAGTCGTATTCTGAATAAGCTTCAATCTCCTTAAATTGCCCTTACTTCAGGGGGGTCAAAGTCCCTCCTCGATGGCCACAATCCAGTTGGGTTTTCAGGATTTCCCTAATGAATATGCATGAGATGTTTTTGCATGCACTGCTTTTATTGTATGCTAATAGATCTCATGCATATTCATTGGGGAAATCCTGAAAACCCAATTGGATTGCGGCCCTTGAGGAGGGACTTTGACACCCCTGCCTTACTTAAACTGATGTAAAGAGAATTTGCATAATCCAGATGAGCTAATATAATAGCCTGCACTAGCATTGTATAATATTTTTTCTGATATCTTGTTTTTAAGATTACAGATATCATATAGGATTTCTTTTATCAAGCAGCAGTAAAGCTTTTTACTGTGAGCTGGCGAGGCAAATGCTCCTATGTTCATAGGAACTGAATGAGCGCTGGAGCATTTACCTCACCAGCCTGCGGTAAAAAAGCTCTGCCACTGCTTGATAAAAGGAGCCCATAATGAAGGTATGGCGAAGCTTTGAAATTAATTTTCATGAGCACAGAGAAAAAAAAAAATGAAATGTGATTGTAGAAAAAAAAAAAAAAGCCCATTCTGTATGATACATGTGGTTACTGGGTCACTGAATTTTAGTTTAACCTAAAATATAAGCCTCTCTACATCACCTATATCACATCATACTCTCAGATTTCTTCTTCTCCTCTATACCATGGGACAGATGAAACCTTAATATTATGAAAGAGAAGCCTTCATACGGATGAAGAGGGTCCTACAGTACCAGAATGGGGCACTTTAATCAATAGCATCTGCTTCTAACTCATCACAGCCTGCCATGCCTTGAGACTTCCATCAGTGGAATGCCAATCTGTGCCTTTTAATCTTAGACAATGAAAGAACAGACCCATACTCTTATCTAGCAAGTAAAAAAAAAAAAAAAAAGGTACTCATGTACTAGCAGGCAATTTTGTCTTGCTACATTTCATCTTTTTCAGCATTTTATTTGATATTGTCCAATAGTAGTCAGTTTTCATCATGCTACTGAAATAAGAGCATATTGAACAAAATCTATTTCTAGAGCAGGTTCAAATCACAGTACACATTCTCAAATGCATAAATATTAACTAGAAAATCAGAAGAGAGTGAGTATATTTATACAGAGTTAGGTACATTTCATTAAATAAAAACAAGTCTATATATATATAACAGAAGAAGTTTTTGAACTACAATGTAAAGTAACCAATTTAAAATATGAGACATATTCAGAGCGAGTTTTTAAATTTGAATTAACAATTTTTATTTGAATGGCATTGATAATCAAATTCTAATATAAACATTTTAAAATGTATAAATCACTTTTAAAATAATATACATCTGAACTGTCAAAAATGTACTATGGTGACAATTCTATAAATTGGCAACAATATTTAAGAGCCCCCAATGCCGTGCATTTAGCACCAGTTCTATGATGGTATTCGGGCCCCAGGAGTGCACTGGTGCACTTAAATTAGGCATCAATAGTTATGCCAAGTCCATGGCAGTCATAACCGTTGGTGCCAAGGAGCAGGATTTTAGAAAGGATGACCAAATCAGTGCATCACAAATGAATGTCTATATCACAAGCATATTAGAGCAGGATACAATCTGTTGTAAAATACAAGCGATATGGATGTCCATGTGCTGGAAATATCCAACATTAACAGCCATTTCACAAACTGAAACATCCAAACTATGAATGAGACAAAACAAGCAAAACCTCAAATTCCTGGGGAGGGTACGCGGTTAGAAACAGCGAGCCCAAAATTCACAGGAAAGAACCAAGGCTCCACAACACAAGCAAAAGTGTCCAAAGTCACACAAAGTGGAACCAGTTCCTGGAGTTCCAGAAGATGAATTTTAAAAAAAATGTGATGCTTATTAAAATCATGAAGTGCAACAATCTGTGTTGAACAGTACAGTAGTTATAACATATCTCAGAACAAACTGGAAACTAGACCCTACACAGGCTGTGTTTTGGCAACAAAAATTGCATTCCTCAGGGGTCTTATATCTCACAATGATTTCCAATTGGTATATTTTAAAACGCTGATGACGGCAGTCGTGCATCAGCATTTTAAAATATACCAATCGGAAATCATTGTGAGAGACAAGGACCCTTGAGGAATGCAATTTTGTTGCCAAAACACAGCCCGTGTAGTTTCCAGTTTGTTCTGAGATATGTTGTAAGTATAATTAAGAGTTCTATAGCAGCAGTTCCCTCTCTGGAATGTAAGACTTAAGAAAACAGGGATTTCTTCTTTGCAGCCTTATTTGATTCTATGCCCCTGCCCACCCCCACTCCACCTCACCCAAGGTAAAAGCACCAGTGTCCCCCCCCCAAAGGTAAAAGCACCCAGCTTTCTATCCCCAATCCCAATCTCATGTGCCAATATCTCTAAAGAGGGTACTTGTAAAATCACTGGTGGTCCAGGGGGTTCCTTGGGCAACAGAAATGCCCAGTCTCTCCTGTCTATCCTGCTCTCTTTCACAAAATAGCAACCCTAGTGGCAGTTGGAGGAAAAACACCTCTCTTAAGGTAATTTGAAAGCAGTTATTCTTTTAACAGGATTCAGGAACCTATGGGCCTATGATCCTGCAGTTTGCTGAATCCTGTGGGAAATTTATATGTGGTAAAAGGCAATCTTTTATTGCACCTTGATTAATTCCCCCCCCCCCCTATGTGCGAGAACTGTCCACATGTATGCTTCTCTTGCAATTGAATGCTATGAGAGTTTGGTGCTAAACTTATAGAATACTGCTTGATGCTCATCTGCACTTATGGGTGTGAATGCTACATTTACATAACTAATGTAATGTAATTTATTTCTTATATACCGCTACATCCGTTAGGTTCTAAGCGGTTTGAAGAAAATATACATTAAGATTATAAATGAGAAGTAAGAAGGTACTTAAAAAATTCCCTTACTGTCCCTAAGTGCAAGTATTCCATAATCTTAATGTGTACATGGTTCTTACACTTAGATACAAAACCCTATGTTGAAGGAATTACATTGACTTCCCATTTCAACTAGAATTTCTTTCACATTTTTCTGCCTGTTTTTTTAAGGCTCTTCAAATAGGTGCTCCACAATACCTTTATAAAGAGTTGACTCCTCAAGAAAGTTCAAGATGTTTACGATCTTCACAGCTTCCATCTTTAAAGTCAGTTAAATTATCATCAACAAGAAATTGGGCCTTTAGTTATTGAGATCCATCTTTGTGGAGTTCTATAAATGGTGCCTAACTTAAGTGGTAAAGCTATTTAAAAAAACGATTTTAAAAACATTTAAAAAGAAAAATGTACTGTAGGTGCCTATAGGTGCCTAGATCACATTTATAAGAGCGCCTTTGAATGCCTAATGTCAAAGTAGGCATGGCTAATGCCAGAATGAACTTAGGCATCCTTAGGCACCTCCGTAGATATGATTCACATCAAACAAAGGTGCCAGAAATGTAGGCCTCAAACCCTGGCCTACATTTCCAGCACCTATGTTTGAGGTAGCTGTGATTCTGCAAATGGTGCCAATGCATGATTGACATGTGATTGGAGGCTATTTTTTTAGGTAGCTGCCAATACAGACACTGTTTGTAGAATCCGGCCCATAGTGGCTACTTTAGTTTTCAAAAAACCTTAAAAACTTGGATGTTTTCTAGTAACTTTTGCAGTTTCTTAATTGGATTTGTTTCAAAAGGTACTCGATGTAATCTCCGTTATTTATGTATTGTATTATAAGAACAACCATAATGGCTGTGACCAATCATCCCTCACCAAATTTCCTGTTTCCAACAGCTGTCAATCCAGGTCACAGTACCTGGCAGAAACCCAAACAGTAGCAACATTTCATGCTAATGATCCAGGGCAAGCAGTGGCTTCTTCACATCTGTTTCAATAGCATGCTATGGACTTGTCCTCCAGGAACTTGTACAAACCTTTCTTAACCCCAGCTATGCTAACTGCTGTAACCACATCTTCCACTAGTCTGAGTAAAAAAAATATTTCCTCCTATTTGTTTTAAAAGTATTCCTATGTAATTTCATTCAATGTCTCCTGGTTTTTGTACTTTTTGGAAAGGTGAAAAATTGATATACAGTACTTGTACCCACTCTACATCACTCAGGATTTTGGAGACTTCAATCATATCCCCTATCAGCTGTCTCTTTTTCCAAGCTGAAGAACCCCAACCACTTTAGTCTTTCTTCATATAAGAGGAGTGCCATTCCCTTTATCATTCTGGTCACTCTTTGAACCTATTCTAATTCCGCTATGATGTTATTGTATGATAGTTATTGTAAACTTAACATAGCAAATGACAGCAGATAAAGAACTGAACGGTCCATCCTGTCTGCCCAATAATCACACTCATTATACATTCATAGTTAAATTGTCTTTTCTTTGATATTTCTGGGCAATAGACCAGAGAGGTCTGCCATGTACTGTCTTTAGATTCCCACTGCTGGGGTTGCCATTGAAGCCCACTTCAGCCTATCCTAACCATCCTGTCACTGGAGCTTAGTAACATAGTAACATAGTAGATGACGGCAGATAAAGACCCGAATGGTCCATCCAGTCTGCCCAACCTGATTCAATTTAAAATTTTTTTTTATTAATTTTTCTTCTTAGCTATTTCTGGGCAAGAATCCAAAGCTTTACCCGGTACTGTGCTTGGGTTCCAACTGCCAAAATCTCTGTTAAGACTTACTCCAGCCCATCTACACCCTCCCAGCCATTGAAGCCCTCCCCTGCCCATCCTCCACCAAACGGCCATACACAGACATAGACCGTGCAAGTCTGCCCAGTAACTGGCCTAGTTCAATATTTAATATTATTTTCTGATTCTAAATCTTCTGTGTTCATCCCACGCTTCTTTGAACTCAGTCACAGTTTTACTCTCCACCACCTCTCCCGGGAGCGCATTCCAGGCTTCTATCAAACTCATCCTAAACTAAATCAGGATATATAGGACACAGACCATGCAGGATTGCCCAGTATCGGCCGTAGTTTGCTTTGTACCATTCGTTTTCTAATTAGAGATCCTCTGTGGTCATCCCCTGCTTTAAAAAAAAAAAAAAAATTCTGTCATCGATTTCATTTCCACCACCTCTTGCCTTAAAACATGTGTGAAAAGCAGTATATCCAATTATTAAGTTTCAAGTTTAATTAATTTTAATATACCGACCATCGGCGTGCACCTGGCCTGTTTATAATGCTAAAAATGAAAGGTTAAAATAAATTTTTGTAGGGGGTGGTGGGGAAATGTGAATATTAAATAGACAAATTACAAATACGAACATGAGCGGGAGGGGAAAGTTAATAATTACATCATTAAAAACAAATTAATTAAAGGGAAGGGGGGGCATAGAACACCAGGAATTAAATCAAATTTGGTACTTCAGCACCCAACTCTCCAAAAGGTCTGTGGTCTGCTTGTTTTAGGGTAATGGAGAAAAGGCAAAAAACAAAAAACACATTTTCCCTCCCAAACATTTTTCTTTATACCATAATCAAAGTGACATCACAATCTTCTCCGTTGCTACAAATCTCAGTGGGAAAGCCAGCTATAAATATTACATCCCCATTAGTCCATCATACAACTACTGGGACAAGTAATACCCCAGCAGCACAAAGACACATTACCATGCCTTCGGCAAAAGAGATAACACTGATAGAAAAAATATATATAATAAGGCATTTTAGTGACCTGGGTCATGTTTGTTTTGTCTGTAGTGCTCATAATTTGCAAATTGCCTTTATTATTTGCAAAAGGAACACATGACAACTGCAAACAAAATGAGACAAAAATAAAATTTAACAATCCTGAAAAATAAAATACCCTCCCCCCAAAATAAATAAATAAATATATATATATATATACAAAATGAAAATGATATGCACTTCTCTAATATTCAAGCTTTCAACCCTTATGGTTTTTTATTCCATCAGCCCTCTATTCTTTTGTTCCTCCCCCCCCCCCCCCCGTTAGCCCTTACATATTTTTTATTCATCTTCCAGCTTCCATTGATAGGTCCTTCTTCCCACTATTTATGCAGTCACTTTTAGGCCTTATCCTTCTGGAACCAGTTTCCAGCTGTTCACTGTTCTGCTCTATCTCTTTCAGCCTTTAATTCCTAAGCAAAACCACATCTGTTCTCACTGTAATCCTTCCTTCTGCTGCTACTGCTCTTCACCATGCCAAAAAAAATTTGTGCCATCCTACAGCTTGCTTGTTTTACAGCTCTTCCAGAAAGGAGTTACATAAATAAAACTGAACTAGCATATAGATTAAATGGGGAAAATAGAACATTTTCATAAATTACAATTCACCTAGAAAATTATACATGGATGGAAAGACTACAAACAGCATTTCCTACATTTTTCTTGACAAGCATGAATAAGTATGTAAAAATCCCTAAATTGTATTTTGTTGAAAAACTGTTGCTAACATTTATTTCCCCCCCCCCTCTTTTTTTTACAAAGCTGCATGGCAAAACAACATTGAAGTCCATTAATTCCCAATGGGCTTCAGTGCGAATACCTCAGCCCGCTGCGGTAATCGGTCTTGTAAAAAAGGGCCTTAGTTTATTGACTAAAGAAAGATTAACTTTAGTTCAGCAAAAAAGAGCCATTGAACAGAATTGTCAAGATTTTAGATTTTCATTTGATGGTTGTAGTTCAGGAGGGTCTCACTTTAGTAGCAAAAATTATTCAGTTCTCTTAAATTTATAGCAATTGTCAATTAATCTTTTTAAAATATTTTTTTCCTTTGGCACATAATCCACTTTAATTAGATTCCACTCTGTTGTTTCAAGATTCCATTAACTGGTGGCTTATATGCCAGCTGCTAAGGCAGGAGTTACTGTCTAAATGATATTCACTACTGAGTATTTGGACGGTTTACAATTATACCCTTGCTAATAAATTGTGCAGTTTCTCCCAACAATTGTAAGTGCTAGTCTTCAGAAGGCATTGTAAAATTAGCTAAAATTCTACCAAGAGATTTACAAAAATTGTTAGCATGAAGATAATTATACACAGGCCTTGGACTCCATGTTTGATTGTGTTCATAAATCAGGAAATGTAAGCTGTGTTTCCCCTTAATAATTATCCTTGCTGTAATATATTGCACCTTAAATTCTTATTATAGTTATGTTTCAAGTTTATAAAATCTTAAATGTGTATTTGTAAGAAAAACAAGGGGAAAATAAAGCTTTGAAGATTAAGTACTTTCTGGCTCTACTGGAATAGGAAATTGTCTTTACAAAATGTCACATACCAATACCCACATCCATAGTAAGACAGATCCATGGTAATTGGAAATCAGCCAGAAAATTGATTATAGGCTGAATATGACTAATCAGTCACAAAATGAATGTTTTCTGCATCTACTTTCATTTTCCATTTTTTCTTCATAGTAACATTGCAGTTAATGTACAAAACTAGAAAAAGCTGGTGCTTGCAAGTACAACTGTATCCACTGTTTTCTTGGATAAATATTTAGCATCTTAATGCAGCCCTATTTAATAATTAAAGCTTGATATGACATTTGCATTGTTATAAATTTATTCACTCTGAAAACTATGTACACACATTCATCCCTCATGTTCAGCCTTCTGTCAAGAGTCCAAGATGCCCACTGTTGACTCTGCAGCTCATGGTGTGACTGACAAAGGACTGAACCCAGAGGTTTTGTAATAATGGAAAGAGTAGTAGGTGGGTGGCCACAACTGGGCAACATGGCTCTATACATGCATCAGTGTCAATAACAGTGGTTGCAGCAACCTCTTCCCTCCCTCCCTCCCTCCTCTTCTCTTCTCATACTCCATAACTTATTTTTGTAGGAATAAATAATGATGTAGCAAATATTATGGACAGGTTTTACACACTCTAATACAGGGTTGTCAAACTCAATCACATAAGGGGGCCGAAATCTAAAACACAGGCTAAGTCAAGGGCCAAATTTTCTATTAGGATACTTAATAGAAGTATAGATCCTTCCTCATTCTGAGACACCTGTGGCGTGGTCAGGCACTTCTGTGGAGCACCCTGCTCCAACCTAGCTTTTACACTGGGACTGTGGTCCTTCTGCCTGCAAATGGGTACTGAGGCAGCATAACGAGGAACTTGGAGAACTGCTGGGAGTGGGGCACTGCATTCAGGCGCTTGGAGCACCACTGGGACCGGGGCTGCGCAGTCAGGCACTTAGATGCAACACAGTCACCGAGGGCCACATAAAATGGCCAGGTGGGCCGGATTTGGCCCCCGGGCCTCGTGTTTGACATGTGTGCTCTAATAGTAATAACAAGAAAAATAAAACCTATAGAGTAGTTTTTATTTGTTCTTTTAATGATGACTAAGGAAATTATGACTGCGCAAATTTCCATTTTCTTTCTTTTTTTTTTTTTTAGGTAAAAGTATGCACACGGTTATAATTGTTCAGAACCATATGAAGGGCTGCTGAAAAGTTCTCAGCCCAACCAACACAGTTGGAGCAATCTCCATTGAGGGCTGTACACTTAGTGGGAAGTGGGAAGAAGGACACTTAGGCCCTGATTCTGCAAAATGTGTCTAAGGTTAGGCGCCATTTAGGTGCCTAAGTTAAGCATCCTTTGTAGAATCGTGCTCAGAAGAATTCAGTACTGTTTAGGCATCTAACTTTTTAGGTGTCCTTTAGAGCAGTGATTCCCAACCCTGTCCTGGAGGAACACCAGGCCAATCGGGTTTTCAGGCTAGCCCTAATGAATATGCATGAGAGAGATTTGCATATGATGGAAGTGATAGGCATGCAAATTTGCTTCATGCATATTCATTAGGGCTAGCCTGAAAACCCAATTGGCCTGGTGTTCCTCCAGGACAGGGTTGGGAACCACTGCTTTAGAGAATCAGGTTTTAGGTGAGATTTAGACATCCAAACAATGTCATAATATTTTATTATTATGTTAGAATGGTGATTTTATGCTATTTTTCATTATAATTGTAATTAGATTTGTTTAATGCTTTTATTTATTTCTCTTCCATCACACAGAGTGACTGGGATTCAAACCAGCAATATTAGGATGCAAGGGTATAGGTTTAACCAGTGTGCTATAGAATGAGCTAGCAAGTTGCATAGCAATTGTAAAACTGGGTCTTATAGGCATTGTAAAGAAGTCTACTGTTGAGCACAGTTTAGGTTTCAGATAGACCTGAGTTCTATGGACGGAACTTATGCACTCTTTGGACGTTCTTCCGGAATTTAGGCACAGTTTGGATGTCTTTAATGCGATCTGATAAATAGCTCTCTGAGTTTTTATTTTTGCTTTATTAAGCTCAAAATACATTTAATAAGGCAGCACATAAACTGGGCACATCAAAACAGATATATTGCATGCAAAACCTTCTATTTTTGTGGACAAATAGCAATGTTGTTTGCTAATTAGAGAAAAAGATCCATTAACTGAAGCACAGCACATGAAAACATAGCTTTAGTCTTCTTGCTAAAAAGCTACCCTTTTTTCTGACTAAACAGTGCTCCAATCAGCTCATTATTGAAAGCAAAGTAAGCACATGACAAAAAGATATCGATTGCATACATAACTTCATTTGCAAAAGATTAAAAACAGGAAAAAACAGATACAGACTTTAGCATGGCTTCTACTTCATTGCAAATGGAGGTTTGCAGCTGCACAATGGTGATCACATTGTGATATCATCAAGGTGCATCTACAGGTAGAATGCCACAATTAAAATATATGCTGGGGAGCTGGTTAGGATTTGAACTTATGACCTCTGGAAGAGGAGCACAGGGCTTTTACTTATTGAGCTATAGCAGTTTCTAGACAGGTGTCTCTGACTGTCCTGTGATATAATAGCTTAGAGATCTGCTAAGTGGCATCTATGTCCTTTGGATGCCAAAGTACCCTTAATTGGCTAACTACTTAGATTGGACACCTAAAGTATGCTTAGCTTTAGGCATGTCCTAGGCGCCCTTTATACAATCAGGGCCTTAGGGGGAAATTCTAAAACTGGTGCCCTACCAGTCCCTAAGTTAATTGAAAAATAACATTAGAAATGACAGGAAATGGTGAGGTTGAAGTGCCTTCCAGCACTTAAATAAAAGACACTGGAATCACGCCTATGTAGGTGCTTTAGTCTAATTAACACCAAAGTTGGTGTGACCAAGGCCAGAAATGGTGTTAGGCAGCCTAATGCACCTATATAAGCATGATTCATGCAAAGATAGGCACCAGAAATGTATGCCCAGATAACCCTGGCCTACATTTTTGGTGCCTATCTTTACCGTAGGCTTGATTCTGAAACCAGTGCTGATACGTGATTGCCATGCAATCAGCAGACGCTTTTAAGGTAGTCACAAATATTGGCACCAGTTACAGAATCCGGCCCTTAGTCCAGTGGACCCTGATAAATGCATTTCCTTTTCTTTGACCTCA
This sequence comes from Geotrypetes seraphini, assembly GCF_902459505.1. NCBI lineage: Eukaryota > Metazoa > Chordata > Amphibia > Gymnophiona > Dermophiidae > Geotrypetes > Geotrypetes seraphini. Next base: position 17,528,960 of record NC_047095.1, read on the forward strand.
TATCTGCTCTGAGGATATCTTTTCAACCCTTCAGGTATAAATATGTGTGCTGAGGTACAAGGTACAAACTTTTACACAGCAACATTGACCATTACATGGCTTCCTTCCAGAACTCATACTATCAATCAAAACAATAAACCATATTTTAAAATTTTGGCACAACTTTGTATAATGCCTGTGAGATTTGCTCTGCTAGCATTCAGAGTTTGTAAGTCCCCACAGTGTGAACTAAGTGATTTGTACATTGGAACTGTAGTGACATCACTGGTCACTGATGGGAGTATGCTCTGGGGATCTCTTGAGATTCACTCTCTTCCTACGGAAGGTCCTTGTTGACCGGTATTCAAATGGAAGGAAGGGATTATCCCTTGGATGGAATCTGTTGACTTATAAAATGAAAGGTAAAATCTGAATTGAAGTCTTTGATAACAGCTTCCCATCAGGGCCCTTGTAGTAGTAAGAGAGGGCCTTATGCTTCAGGTGGTAGCTAACCTAACAGGAAGAGTAAAGCTGATTATTACCTGAATTGAGATGACTCTTCCCCAACACCTGACTGGCCTACCCTTTTGGGGAGCTGGTCAGAGACAATATTCAGAGGCACTATCCAGCTTAGTGCTACTGAATATCAGTGCTTGGGTGATGAAACTTGATTTAAGAAGGCCAGACTCGGAGCCTTGTAGAATTGGTTAAATATTGGTCTAGTCACGGAAATTTGTGAGTACTTTATATAGAATTGGGCCCTATGTGCATAATGTCCACCCATTTTCAAAGGAATTTATGTATACTTTCATACTGAAAATTATCCCACTAAAAATACTCACAAAAAGCTCTTACAGTGATGCACTTACTTTTGAGAATCCTAAAAGCATGTGCAAAAGACCAAACATCTATTGGAATGCCTCTGCTCACTATGGGGCAAATAATCAAAAGAGAAAAACGTCCAAAATCCGGCCTAAGTTGGCACTTGGACAAACATTTCTCAAAAACGTCCAAGCACCGATAATAAAACCGGGTTTTGGACGTATTTAAAAACGACCTAGGCCTTCATAGTGCCGCTCAACGTCCAAAGCTAAACAGGAAATTTCAGGAGGCATGTCGAGGGCGGGAGTTGGGCGGGACGTGGACCGGCTTAGACTTAGTTGTACAGCATGCATAACCGAAAGTTTTACAACAGAGCCTAGATGGAACTTGGATGTTGTGACTTGGACCATGTAAAACATGGTCTAAGTCACAAAAACCCACTTAAACTTACCAGATAAGCACTGCAAACACATAACACAGACCCCCACACACTACCCCAGTGATCACCAAACCCCCCCACCCCCATAAAAATTTTATTCACAACTTTAAATTTCAGCCTCCAGACCATCATCACCTGGCCGCCTGGCATAGGAAAGCCTAGTCGTCCAGCCCAGAGGCATCTTAAGTCGTCTTGGGGATGGGTTAGGGACTCATGGAGAGGAGGACCCATGCCCATAAGCCCCTGTAATCACTGCATTGATACTTAAACATGTGCACTCCCCTATACACCTCCAAAACCCTTTTTTACTGGCATATAAGTGGCTCCTGCAGCCATACGGGCTATTGGGGTGGTAGATAAGTGGGTATAGGGAATTCCGGAGGTGGTTTGGGGGGCTCACCGTCACCTATAAGGGAGCTGTAGTGAGGAGAAGCCATGGCACCCTTTTTGTGAAGTTCACAGCGGTGCCCTGTAAGGTACCCCACTATTTAGGTGGCATGACTGGGTGTGCAGTCCATCACTTTGCAGACCCCTCCCACGTCCAACAGGGCTTGTTCTAGGCGTTTTGGACTTGGACGGAATGTTGAACCGAAATGTGTTATAAAGATAGATGATTTAGTGTCTTGGGCGATCAGATTGGCAGGACGTATAATTAGACACTTTTCGAAAGTAAAAAAAAGTTGGACGTATCTTTTGAAAATGTGTCTTAGGCTCTTTTTAACTTTGGATATGGACGTAAACGGACTTAGACGTCCCTTTCGATTATGCCCCTCTATGGATATAAATCATGGTTTTCGTATGTAAATGGATTTAGAAATTATTTCAATATAGGGTAATTTTAAAACAATGTGCCTAGGCAGAAAAGGCATATGTTGCATCTGTTTTAAAAAGGTGTGTGTGGTGGTGGGGGGGGGGGCACAATTATGGAATGTCATGTCTCTATTAGAATAATTACCTGAATTAAAATAAAGAAATAAACCTCTGAAGACAGGGCTTTAGGGGTAAAGACTACCAAGTTGTGGTAAGGATATGTGAGATTTTATATATGCAAAAATGACAGCCTGCCTAAAATTGTGGCGTAGTGCAGGATTAAAAAAGTTTTTAAAATAAAAATTGAATGAAAATCTGCATTTACCGCAGCTTATAAAAGGGCTTAACTTGGAGCATGCGGAGGCATCTTGCAGTAAGTTGCATATGTGCATACACTACCCATGCACTAAAAATAAATTGTAATTTTTGGCTTAGGGGGTGTCTGTGTTAGTGCAGCCATGTTTTCAGGAAGTGGCAGGAAGAGCTTTTGTGCTAGTTTTTGTTAATAGCTGTATGCTAATGGCAACATTATCATATGACTCACAGAACAAACCAAAACCAAGGGGAGGAACCACTGAAAAGCACACTAGCAGTGTCCCCAAAAATAACATCTAAATCAAGAAGTTTGTTTTTCTTTTCTCTTTTTTATATTTTTACGTAAAATAACAAGTATACTTTTAAAAGGAGGAAAAACACCAGATTTCAAGGGTCATAATAATGTTTCATTTGACCACTTACAGACTGGCTGTAAAATCATTGGTCCAAAAAACCTCCCTTCTATCAGATTCAAACAGTTTGCTAGTGCTGGGATTGCCCAAGGGTGGAGGGGTGAAGATATGCAGGCACTAGTAGAGGAGTGGCCTAGGAGCTGCCCCTGCAGTTGTGTTTGATTCCCACCGCAACTCCTTGTGACTTTGAGCAAATCACTTACTACGTCATTGCCCCATGTACTAAATAAGTACCTGTCTAAAATATGTAAACTGATTTGATTGTGTAAACCACACAGAAAAAATTATACAAGTCCCTTACCCTTTACAAGCCTAACTTGCCAGACCTGCATAGAATGAACATAAGAACATAAGAAGGTGCTTCCGCTGGGACAGACCAGAGGTCCATCTTGCCCAGCGGTCCGCTCCCGCGGCGGCCCATCAGGCCTATCGCCTGAACAGTGGTCCCAGACTAATTTTGTAACTTACCTCTAATCCTCTAATCCTATCCTTATAACCTACCTCTACTCCTATCTGTACTCCTCAATCCCTTTTGTCCTCTAGGTACCTATCCAAACCTTCTTTGAATGCAGTCCTCTCTTTGTCTGGCTGGGTATACAGATGCTATCACTGAATGTCATCCAGCACCCATGTAGCTTCTGGGTCCACTGAAAGACCAGGTATTTAATGTCAGTGCCTAAACATAACCTGACATTGAATATCTGGCTCTAATTCAACCCGCGGCTGTTGAAGGCTTTAAAACTACTGACTGCCTGGATAGAAGATTTCAGCAGAAAAATAAAATTTGGTATGTCCAGTCTATTCATTTGCTTCTGCCTAAAGAACAGTCATAGATAGTAGGGGGGTCCTTAATCAAAAAACATATACGTCCAAAAAACATTATAAATTAGCACTTGGACGTCCTAATCACCAGAAAGTCTAAGTGCCGATAATCAAAACTATCTTTTTGTATGTCTAGCAAGGCGTTCCAGCCTCCATACATTCAGAGCACGAGATGGGCATGATGGAGATGTGTTATGGGCGGGCTTTGAGCATTCTCATGGATGAGTTAAACATAGACATTTTGCAGTGATAATCAAACATTTTGCAAAACATCCTGGACTGAACTTATACGTTTGGAACTAGACCTGTTTTAAAAGGGTGTAAGTGCCAAAAAAGGTGCCCAAATGGACCAGATAACCACTGCATGCATCAAGGTAAGACACCCCCTCACACCCACAAAGATCAGAGTATATACCTTTCTCCAGAACATCTGCACATAGTATAGGAAAACCTAGTAGAGCTGCACACAGATGTATTAAGTAACCTGGTGGGTAGGTTAGTGAACCATAGAGAGGAGTAGCAAGACCCCATAAGCCACTCTAACCACTACATTCATGGTGGAAAATGTGAGGCCACCAAAAAATCCCAAATACCTACTCTACTGCTTTTTAGGGAGTTCTGGTGAGATGTTTATCTGGCACCCATTTTGTGAAGTTCACAGCAGTGCCCTGCAAGGTGTCCCACTGCTCTGTCGCCATGTCTGGGTGGCCAGTCCATTACAGGATTGGCCCATCCCATGTCCAAATGCTCTTGTTCTGGCCATTTGGGACTTGGAAAAAATTTTGTTGAAAAGGTGGTATAAATATTCTAGATGTATGGTGGTTTGCCTTTCGAAAATAGGCATTTTCTTACTGCCAACTTTGGACATCTAGCACCATACATCCAAATTGTACTTAGACGTATGTTTTGAAAATTCCCCTCCATGTTATCTGTGATCATTCACTCTCATTGGCATCAAGGTCACTTTGTTTTTATTCCTTGTGTGCTTAACTCTGCCACTCCTTTGGCACCTAGATCCTCCGTAGAACTCTTTTGAATGTAGATTTCATTCATCTTTCTAAGCCCATGCTTAAAACAAATTATTTGGGTAAAGTAGTAATTCCCTACCTCACTCTCTTCTCCTTACCCACCACACACGGCACATATATTGAACATCTTCCCTCATCTACCATCTACCGTTCATATCATATTCTAACATACCTTATCATTCCTCTTCTCTTACCATATACCCCTTCCTCCATCACATAAAACATACATTTTCATCTCCTATATACCCCACATACTACTCTTCACCTGACATATTCCTTACATACCAAAAATCCTTTTTACTACTTCTCAGTCTTCATATACCACACACTCCACACACCAGTTAATACCCACAATACATCTGGCATCCCTCGTTATTATACGAGGGTCATTTCATAAATAATGCTCAGGTTGGCAACATTGGGGAGTGGATGATGCAATTGCAGTAAACCTTTTTTCACTTTCACTTCAGTGCTTGAAGCAGCAGGACGTGTACTTAGGAGCTCTGTAGTGTACATAGTGTGGCTGTGACAAGTGTGGGAAATGGAGACTGCAGGTGTCTCGGGTACTGTGTCTGTTGACGATCAGATGTCGTACATTAAGATTGAAACTCTATGTGGCAAAAACCCGACAGAAATCCACAGTGCATTATGCAGTGGCGTACCTAGGGTATGTGGCACCCGGGGCCCATCATTTTTTGACACCCCCCCTCCATGTAAAAAAATATTTTTTGTAATGACCATGAAACGGAATAATTGGTCAGAATAGAAACAGGCAGTGAAAATTTTTTTTTTTATTGAACCTCATATATTACATTACATTACAAGCAGCGCTGTTACAAACATATTCTGAAGGTTAATGCTAAGATTAACAAAGTTTCCTTCCTTGGACCAGAAGGAGATACTGACAAAACACTGGAAGAGATCCCAAAACAACTACCCAGGAACAACACCCAAAGACCCACTCAGTGTGTGAACCAGTTGAGTGGAGTGGACTAATTAGGGGGTGGAAATGGGCCCGAAGTTTGCTCAGCAGAATTTCCCAGATCACCTCTTCCTCTCAACACATTGACACGTTGCCACCACCACCACCACCACCATTAGGAACATCTCACCGGGTAGGCCAGCAATGCTTATAAACTTTATAAAACACATTATTATATTTTCTTATAAAGCACATATTTTAACTGAACTCTCTGACATCCTCAGCCTTGCTATTCACAAAAATAGAAGGAAGAAAAGTTCCCATTTCCTGCTGTCTCATGTCCCCGGCCTATACAATATTTTTCTTCTACAGATCCTTCAAAAGTCTGACCAAATCCTCGTTTCACTTGCATTATAAAGTACTGAGGATGCCATCTCTCCCCAATCCCAGGTCCTAAAATCTAAGACAGTAACCATTATTCCAAACATAACATAACATAAATTATGTCTGAATTGTCATGACATCAGAAGTACATATGGAGTAGTTGCAGGTGATGCTTGGGACAGTTCTGATTGTGTTAATTCGGTTTTATGTGTTTTTTGAATAGAAGGGATTTTATTTCTTTTTTGAAGGTTTTGTAGTCTGTGGTCAAGGTCAATAGGTTGTAGAGTTGGGGGTCGAATGTTGCAGCTCGAATGACTAGGAGGTTGTTGAACAGTTTTTTCTTTTGACGTTTTTGGTTGGAGGGTGTGTGAATGATATGTGAGTTCTCCTATGTCTGGTTGAGGTGGATTGAATTATTTAGCTGAAGAAATTAGTTACCCCCCCATTCCACACACATTAATTCTCTTCCATTTTTGTTCCCATTATAAAAAAACACTGATAAGTTCCCAGAAAAAAAATACATTAAAATAAGAAGTGAAAACAAAGGCCCCTACAGATGAGAACATAACATAAGAATAGCCTAACTGGGTCAGACCAATGGTCCATCATGCCCAGTAGCCCATTCTCATGGTAGCCAATCCAGGTCACTAATACCTGGTCAAAATCCAAAGAATAGCAACATTCCATGCTACCGATCCAGGGCAAGCAGACACTTCCCCCTTGTCTTAATAACAGACTATGGACTTTTCCTCCAGGAATTTGTTCAAATCTTTCTTAAAACCAGCTACACTATATGCTTTTACCATAACTTCTGGCCACTTCATTTTTAAATTTAGATCTTTCCTTCCAAACAGAGACCTTGCTAGATGTCAAATACAGCACAAGGTAACTTCACACGGACTTAGCTGTGCAGGAAATGATTTTTTCTTTCGATCACTACATAGCCTAATGCCACACAAGCAGCGCTGTTACAAACATATTCTGAAGGTCAATGCTAAGGTTAACAAAGTTTCCTTCCTTCAACCACAAGGAGATACTGACAAACTACTGGAAGAGATCCCAAAACAACTACCCAGGCACAACACCCAAAGACCCACTCAGTGTGTGAACCAGTTGAGTGGAGTGGACTAACTGGGGGGTGGAAATGGGCCTGGAGTTTGCTCAGCAGAATTTCCCAGACCACCTCTTCCTCTCAACACATTGACACGCTGCCTCCACCACTAGGAACACCTCACCGGGTAGGCCAGCAATGCTTATAAATTTTATAAAACACATTATTATATTTTCTTATAAAGCACATATTTTAACTGAACTCTGACATCCTCAGCCTTTCCATTCACAAAAATAGAAGGAAGAAAAGTTCCCATTTCCTGCTGTCTCATGTCCCCGGCCTATACAATATTTTTCTTCTGCAGACCCTTCAAAAGTCTGACCAAATCCTCGTTTCACTTGCATTATAAAGTACTGAGGATGCCATCTCTCCCCAATCCCAGGTCCTAAAGTCTACGACAGTATCACAAACTAGTGCTGCCAGATTCAGGAAAAAAATTTTCAATTCAGCCTATTGAATTGGTTTATCGATTTGATTTTAATGCCCAATTGGGTGTTTTTTTCAAACATCCTGGTGGGTTTATTTTTTAGCTTTTTCACCCCCCACCCTTTGGCTTCTCCTAACCACACTGGTGCTGTGGTGTAAATAAAATAAATAAACAAAAAGGACTTTTCCTCTCTCTGTTAAATCCTAGCTCATGTTTGCGGTCTAACACCAGCTCTGGCAGGATACACATTTCAAATCTGACATATTGTAATCACAAAACAGAAAATAAAATTAGTTTTTCTACCTTTTGTTGTCTGGTTATTTTTCAAATCTTGTTGGTCCAAGGCTCTGGTTGTCTTCTGATAACTTGCTTGCCAGGGTCTCCTTCTTCCTTCTTTCTGCATGCTAACCATCCATCTGCCATCTCTGTCCTCCCCGTTTCCCTTCCCTCCCCCGGATGTCTAGCATCTTTCCTTTTTTTCGTCTCCCTCCACAGATCCACTTTTTCTTAACTACCCTTTCATCCAGCATCTCTCCCTCCTTCCCCACCACCCCAGGGTCTACCATCTCTCTCTTTCTTTTCCCAACTACCCTCCTAACCAGTATCTCTATTCCCCCCTCCACAACATATCTTGTGTCCACCTTCTCTCCCTTTCTGTTCCTACCTTCCCTAAAACCCATGGTCCATCATCTCTCTCCCTCTCCTCCATTTTCATACCCATTATTTCTTCCCAAGTTTCAAGTTTATTATTTATTTGTTTAATCGCCTTTTCAATATTCAAGGCGATTTACACATTAATAAAGTTACAAAATAAAAATAATTTTAAAATAATTAAAAACTCACAAGACATAGACGATAACTGACCAAACTGGAAACAAAAGGAAGGTAGGGGAAGAAGTTACAATGTAATTGAGCAAAATGGGGAGCCAAATAAGGAAAACACAAAAAGGATGGGATAAAAATAGTTGAATATGTGAAGAAAAAAGAAGTAGAAACAAATTTAGTTGAATAATGTTAAAAGAAACCAATAAAATCAGATAACAAATGCATCGTTAAATAAAAAAGTTTTCAGTTTGTTTTTAAATTTGTCTAGATTAAGTTCTTCACGTAAATAGATGGGAAGAGAATTCCAAGTTTTGGGAGCCATCACCGAGAAAATATACTGACGGCGCGTATTTATTATTTTTAATGAGGGAATCATTAATAAGTGCTGTTGGTCTGATCTTAGGGTTCTAAAGTCCGGCATATGCACGTCTCTTTGAACCCCTCCCCCTTCCCTCCGTGTACTTCTGCACCAGGGCCCCCTCCCCTGAAGGCCTGTCCCCCCCTTAAAGGTCTGCATCCCACCCCTGAAGGCCTCTCCCCCCCCTTTAAGGCCTGCACCCCCCAATGCCTGTCCCCCCCCTTGAAGGCCTGCACCCCCCTCGAGGGCCTGTTCCCCCCTCTTGAAGGCCTGCACCCCCCTCGAAGGCCTGTTCCCACCCTTGAAGGCCTGCACCCCCTCTCGAAGGCCTGTCCCTCCCTTGAAGGCCTGCACCCCCCCTCAAAGGTCTGTCCCCCCTTGAAGGCCTGCCCCCCTTGAAGGCCTGCACCCCCCCTTGAAGGCCTGCACCACCTCTCGAAGGCCTGCACCTGCCCTCGAAGGCCTGCCCCCCCCTTGAAGGCCTGCACCCCCCTTGAAGGCCTGCACCCCCCTCGAGGGCCTGTCCCCCCCCTTGAAGGCCTGCACCCTCCCCCGAAGGCCTGCCTGTCCCCCCCCCTTGAAGGCCTGCCTGCCTGTCCTTGAAGGCCTGTCCCCCTGAAGGCCTGTCTCCTTCCCCCCCCCAAGGCCGGCCTGCCTGCCCACCCACCCGCCCCACCCTGAAGGCCTGCACCCCCCCCTCCGCAGGACCACTCGCCCTCCCACCACCTCGAAGGACTGCTCATCCACCCAGTTTGCCTGCACCATTTACCTGAAGCAGCCTGCAGCAAGATCGCGATGCCAGCGATCTTTGTGCTGCTTTGGCTCTGTTTCCTCTACCGCGGTCCCGCCCCTCCTCTGATGTCAGAGGAGGGCGGGACCATGGCGAAGGAAACAGCTGAAGCAGTGCAAAGATCGCTGGGATCACGATCTTGCTGCAGGCTGCTTCAGGTAAATGGTGCGGGGAGGAATCCAGATGCGAGACGTTGGGGCTGAACCGGACGCAGGGGGGGGAGAACCGGACCGGGAGCACCCCCTCAGGGCTTGGCACCCGGGGCGGACCGCCCCCCACACCCCCCCCCTTGGTACGCCACTGGCATTATGTAAAGTTTGTGGTGAGTTAACAGTGGACCGTAGTACAGTTTCTCGGTGGGCATCTCGTTTTCAGAGTGGTCGTGTGAGCATAGATGATGATGCAAGACCAGGAAGGCCAAAATCAACAACCGATGAATGATGTGTGAAACTCGTGGCTGATGCTCTTGAACAAGATCATCATGCAACATGCAAGGAACTTTCTGAAACCACAGGGATACCGCAGAAAAATGCACAAAACCTGACTTCAGTTGCTCTTGGCTGGGCCACTCATTCTTCACGACAATGCTCGCGCACACATAGGGAATGTTGTCATTAAAAAACTATGCGAATACGGCTGGGAGGTATTACCGCAAGCTCCCTACAGTTCAGACATGAGTCCACCAGTCTTCGACCTTTTTCCAAAGTTGAAACAACCTATGCGTGGACATCATTATGCATCACTGGAAGAGCTTTCTTCCGCCGTTACCCGAGCCATTGGGCAACTGAACAAAGACAATGTCATGGATGGAATAATGAAGCTTTCTGGACGTTGGGACTCAGTTGTTGCAAAGCAGGGAGACTATATTGAAGGATTGTAAAGAAATACTTGAAAAAAGTGTGCATTATTTATGAAATGACCCTCGTATATTAAATTTGTAATAACTAATCATTAGGGTCTACTCTGTCTAGAATCAGTCATTTCTGTATATTCATGGGTATGACTAGCCTGCTAACTTTCTGATTTGTACTGAATTACTACTTGAGAAAGTTTACGGGGCATAAGAAAGCATAAAATGTCTCTTCCCCTTTGGATTACCTATTCAGGAACAACCCACCTGGGGGAAATTTGTCCTCAAGAGAAGGGATTCATATTAAAATAATTGTCCATGGATGATAAACCGTGAGAAGTTTGGGACTTTGAGCCAGCCACTAATCATGCACCAGGCAGGGCACAACATATTCAGTCCCTGGCAGGTGCCTGCCTCATGTGTCCGGGATAACATCAGAGGGATGGGCAGGACCATTAGGTTAGCAACAGATAGAATAGCAAGCAGGGCAGTACTGGACAGAAGCACCATTCACTGAATCTTGTTGCTCAGGTTTTATTTCTAGAGACAGAATGCTCATTATTTATTCCGAATGTGGATAGTTTATGTGCATTTAGCTTAAATGTGAGGATTTGTATAATAAAGATTGAACAGTGCCTTTCCTGGGCTGTCAATAAGTGACTGATAAACATAACAGTGGTTATGTCCACTTGGGAGTGAGGAATATATAATTGTGGTCAATATGTGTATAATGTATATATATTTTTAAGGCACTGTGTATTGTTATGGATTTTTTTTTTTTTTTTTAAATTCTGTAGAAATCTATATTTAGCTTACTGTCCTTTTAAGGTCAACGTTATTTTGTGAACTTAGTCCATTCCTATGTTTCATCCGATCAGAAGAATTGTTGAATATCTAGGCTAGAGCATACAATAGTACCTGGTTTTCTTAAGCCCCCCAGTATCAAGCTTCATTAAAGAGTCTGTCAGTTCCATAGAACTGCCAAAATATCTTTTTTTTACATGTGTTACACAAGATTACTAAATCACTGCTAAACTAGCCAATAATTCTGTTTCTCTAAAGATTTCCCAGTCAAATGAAATGAGCCAGAGAGGGAGATTTGCTGGGGTTTCTAACCCACAAAGTTCTTAAAGGATTAATGTTCTGGGCCTTGATCTGAGGTGTTTTCCTGTGCCTACTAGGAACATATCAAATCCCATTTTCCTTCCTATCAAAGAACATGCTGATGCCCAGGAGAGTGTGGGTTCTTTTTATAATCTGTATAACGGCTCCAGCAATTTTGGATGACAGTTAATCACAAAGGCATGGTTGATTAAAGGCAAAAACATTCAAAACTATCTTCAAACCACTACCTGTTTTCTAAAGACTGCTTATAATTTTGCTGTGCACTGTATATGATACGTCATGCAAATTTTATGTACAGTATAGAGATTCAAAGAGTGAGGAGAAAGACTTCAATATTTTTGTCAGTAAAGCCATATTTTCATGCAACATTTTACTTAATATTTTCTAAGCTGTGGTAAGTACATACTAACTAAGGCCTGAATTCTATAAACAGCGCTGATGTTGGCAGCTGCCTTAAAAATGGCCGCCAATCACATGTCATTCACATGATGCCACCATTTATAGAATTGTGGTAGGTGCCGGAAATGTAGGCCAGGATTTTCTAGGCCTACATTTCCGGTGCATACCTTTTATGTGAATCGCGCCTACATAGGTACTTTATAACACCTAATGCCATTTCCAATGTTAATACAATGATATATGCTCCACTAGTCACAATATCGAATCACATACATTCCTCAGATTGCCACACTGATGTATGGTATGGTATGCATATCCTCATAGGAACATTCTCTTTATGTGACGTTTTGACTAATTTTAAACTATTTAACTCACTATAATATATTATTCATAATTTATAAAGTGATTAAGTTCTATAAAGGTGACTTATCTTTTACACCGGGTCTGCCAATGTTAGCCACGCCTACAGTGGCATTAGGCATCAATAAGCACCTCCATAGGCACGATGAAGGTGCCATTCTTTAAGGCATCGGTAGGTGTCTACATCTTTATTTGTTTGTTTATTTCTTTATTTATAACCCGCTTTTTATAGAGCGGCTCACAATTTAAACATGCACAATGAAAATCATACGCATTTAAAACATAAATAGACAAGTGACCAGAACGTCAATTCCCATATTTCATATTACAAAACGGGTGTCTTTTCAATAACTTCCTAAAAACACCAAAATTACCCTGCTGTCATATGATATATATAGGCACATAATTCCATCTTTCATTTTAAAATGTTTTATTTTTGTTTGTTTGTTTATAAACAGTGTTTTTAACTTAAGTTAGACAGTGGTATGGTACCTACTGGTGCCTTAATTAAGGCGGTGTTTATAGAAACATCTCATTAAATTTTCTAATAATCCATGTTTGAACTTAAGAAACAATGATACTTTTTGATATCTGGTCGTTAGGAATATTAGATACAATAGAACATTTAACGCCACATGGGCATATCAAACAGCAAAACTGTGGAAGGCATTACCAACTAATATTAACTAATCTAATTTTGTTTCAAAAAAGACCTAAAGACATATCTATTTCATGAATTTGTTACTAATAATTCCTAAATATTGTAACACTAGTTTTTAATGTGTATCACCATAATTACTTATATAAAACACTGTGAATTTCATGGAGATATTGGTGGTTTACAAATTAAAAATTGTATTGTATTGGCCTAAGAGTGAACGCATGGAACAGCCTCCTGGAGCAGGTGGTGGAGACAAAAAGTGTATCTGAATTCAAGAAAGCTTGGAACAAGTGCAGTACAGTATATTGAATCTATATAGGAGTGGAAGGAATAGTACATGGCATTGTTAGGCAGACTAGATAGGCCATATGGTCTTTATCTGCCTGTTTCTATAGTTGTGCAGAGTAGCTTTAATTCCTACCATTTGTGTTTTTCTTCTGCTATGAGTGGAAATGCTCTAGGGAGTAACCTTTCTGAGTGTGGGATGAGATCTGAAAACTCACAGTTAATTATTATGATTGCAATTACGACTACCACAGTTTGTGCTGACAAGTGAATCATAATCTTTTTCAAGGTAGTGAGGGTTTTCAAAGACACCCAGCAAACATTTTGAATTGCTGTGAGGATGTTTTTAGAGGGGAGAGAGGAAAGAAAGTGAGATAATTAAAATAATGAGGAAGGTCAATTTTAGACATTAGAAAGCTGTCATTGCATATATAATACAATACTGAAAATTCTACTGGTGTTTCACTTGGCATTTGAAAAATGTTCAAAGGTTAATCAGATACTTCACCGTCTATAAATTACAAATCATGTATTTGCCTTTAAACCAATTATATTGATCCATTCAATATTCACATCTCATATGATGACAAGCATAACAAATTTGTGAATATACTTTGCAATAAATAGTTAAAAATTCTAAATCATGTGTGCATACCGAATGGGGATCTCCTTGCTGGCATGTATGGTGTATACTTTCAAACTCTGGAAAGGTTTTCTCTGCTTTCCAGGCTATGATGATTATTTTCTAGTGACAGAAACAAAGAGGTGCACAATGAAGATGCAAAAAAAGAAAGGAAAATTAGTGATTGATTTAATTTTGGGGAGATCACAGACATATAAAAGAGACGAGGAAAAGGAAGAAGGAAGCACTTTGAAAAGGCAACTCCAGTAGATAGTCTGTTGGCATACTAAGCTATCTGGTGATTCACATTATTTATAGAAGGAATTCTACAGTAGTTACTGCATAATAACTACATCTAGTACATGGACTTAGAGGCCAGGATTCTGAAAGAAACCCTGGAATACGACACCTGGTGGAGGATTGCTTTTATTTCAGCGTTCAGCTTACACTTTTCCAACGATAGGTACAATTATGGTAGGTATTTCCCAATGCCACCAGAGGACTTATGAGGGGCTGCTGAAAAATTCTCAGCCAAACCAACAAAGCTGGGGCAGTCTCCGTCACTTAGTCCAGTGATTTTCCACTTTTTTTTCATACTGTCGGAAAAACACAGAACATGCCTTAGAATTTGAGATGATTAGGACACCAAACAGAAAGCGTTATTAGAGACACATGCACACTCATTCACACAAGGCCCCAGAGAAAGCTACTAACAGTCCCCTCTCTGAAAATCATAGAGACTTGATGTCAAGACATTTTCTCGGTGATGGCGCCCCCCAGCTCTGGAATGCTATGCCACACCTATGACCTGCTTTAAAAGTAACCTGAAAAGATTATTATTCAAAGATGCTTTCAGCCTTTAATTTTTTTTTAAACCTAATATCTTTTTATTCTCTCTGGCTCATTTCTCCTTTCTTTTCTCTTTCTTTACCTTCCTTTTTTTTTTTTTAAATCTTCTTTCAAACCCCTACCTTTTCCATACGTTACTCTTTTGAACTTTAAAAATCTTGGGGCTCCTTTCACTAAGGTGTGCGTTGCTTTTTAACGCACACTAAATATTAGCACACGCTAAACGCTTACACATGCATGTTAGTCTAAAATACTTAGCGCACATTAGTAAAACAGGGGGTAAATTGTAGTTCCATTCCCTCTATCCTGAATTAGTTGGTTTGTATATAGATGTGTTTACCCTATTTTTATGTGGGGTTTTTTATTGTGTGTGTGTGTTTTAATGACTTATTATTATTGTATTTCGTGTAGTAAAACAAAATAAGCGATTATATCAATTTTTTTTTAAAAATATCTTTATTAGCAATTGCAAAGGGAACATACAACCAGTAGGGGGAAGAACAGAGAAAAGCTGAACAGCCAGGGAAATCAACAAGTGAAAATCATGGCTACAAATGAGGCATATTATAAAAACCCTTTAGTTGGATGTCCAACACAATTGACATTTTGAAGTAGCAGAAAATCCCCAGACAAACACACGCAGATCCCAAACACCCAGCCACAAATCACAACAAGCATACACCAAGCACCCCACAATCATTACACCCCCGACCAACCAAACACACACACCAGTGCAACCGTTCAAGGGAGCCAAGAAGAAGGAAGCGGCCACCTTTCCCAGAGTAATCAGAGGGGTGGGTCCTCAGCCTCCGGCCCTGAACCGGAGCATAGAATTAAGGCTTGCTGTCAGAGAGATAGGTAACACCTATGATTGAGGTTCCCAGACTGGGGGGTGCGCTGTATTTCATAACGCCCCACCTCAGCTAAACGAGCAATCCACTGTGGAAAAGAGGCCACAGAGTCAGCCACCCAGTGTTGCAACAAGAGCTTTTTTGCCACCAAGACAGCCATATAAAGAACCCTGCGCTGGGGTATTGTAAGCCCTCCCCCAAGCAAATCGCGTTGATCACCCAATAGCAGGAAACCATTGTTCCAGGGCACAGCACGTTTCTCTAGCAAGATGTTAGTAAATTTTGGTCCCCTTTTTTCAAGCCGCATTAGGGTTTTTTATTGCATGCCGCTGCGGTGAAAGCTCTGATGTTCATAAAAATCCTATGAGTGAGCGGCCAGCGATAAAATAACCCTACCACGGCTTGATAAAATGGGGCTTTATGAGAAGGCAAATTAAAGTCTGTTTTTTTGTAAGCCCCGTTGTTTTCAGCATGAGTTTGTGTTTGAAGATCTTCATTTATTGCTGTAATAGATAGAAAATACAAGGATATGATGATGTTGATGAAGATAATTGTAGTTATTGTTAATATATCCGTTTTACAAAGGGTGAAGGTTTTTTTTTAACATCTTGTGGAGGGCTAAAGAGTGACCAGGAAATAACAGAAATTGAGTATTGCTATTTTCTTACAAGGCAGAGGGAAAGCTCTGACCATAATTTCATCTACTCTTCTGCTCGGCTTCAACTTAAAATCACATTTTGAACAGTGCTTTTTGGTCATTTTTGAGAGCCCCAGAGAAGGGAGCAAATTACTGATGGCCTTTTTTTTTTTAGTCATATCTTCTAGAACTTTGCTTACATTTTATCTTTGTTATAAGTGCTACTTTTTTGTTTATTACCAGCACTAAAAACCGTGCTATGGTTTTATAAAAGAGAGGGGGGGGGGGTGTTAAGTGATTTATAGATCTTTTACCTATGAATAAACATGGATTTGCACTTATCAGTTCCTGGAATTATTCTTATTATATACAAACCAGTGTAAGTAAATCTGAATTTTAAAACTGTGAGATTTCTTTGAAATAAGGCTGATTATCCACATTAATTTGAGTTCACTATTCAAACACCTACACAGTGTTTAAATCTGGTCAGAGGAGAGTTTTCCTAGCAGTAAACAGCATACATGGTGTTCTGTATTTATAATAGTACATTTTTCATATTCGCACACTTCCAATCCATACCTAGATCCCAGGTCTGCCTCTTTACCAGGACACTTAAGCTAGAGGATATAACATAGGGCTGCCAGATTTTCCAATCGAAAAATCCGGACCCCTAGATCCATCCAGTTCCACCCATCCCCGCACTGTAAATGCCCTAATCCCGCCCCCAGTTCCGCCCCCCACTGCCTGCTCTTTGTCAGGCAGGGAGGAAGTCCGCGCATGCGCCAGATGCCACACAATAGAAACATAGAAACATAGAAACATAGAAAAAGCGGCAGAAAAGGGCTATAGCCCACCAAGTCTGCCCATTCCAAGTATCCCCCCCCTGAATTTACTCCCTTAAAGATCCCACGTGAGTATCCCATTTTTTCTTAAAATCTGTTACGCTACTGGCCTTTATCACCTGGGGTGGGAGTCTGTTCCAATGATCCACCACTCTTTCGGTGAAGAAGTACTTCCTGGGATCGCCATGAAACTTCCCTCCCCTGATTTTCAGCGGATGCCCTCTGGTGGTTGAGGGTCCCATCTTCTGACTCGATGCGTCCCGTGATGTACTTATACGTTTCAATCATATCTCCCCGTTCTCTTCTTTCCTCAAGTGAGTACAGCTGCAACTTCTTTAGTCTTTCTTCATACGTGAGATCCTTGAGCCCCATGACCATCCTGGTGGCTGTTCGTTGAACCGACTCGATCCTCAGCACGTCCTTTCGGTAGTGTGGGCTCCAAAACTGAACACAGTACTCTAAGTGAGGCCTCACCATGGCTCTGTACAACGGCATCAGAACCTCAGGTCTCCTGCTGACGAAACCTCTACGGATACACCCCATCATTTGTCTTGCCCTGGAGGAAGCCTTCTCCACTTGATTGGCAACCTTCATATCCTCGCTAATGATCACTCCTAGATCGCGTTCCGCCGTAGTTCTAACCAAGGTCTCACCATTTAGTACATAAGTTCTACGGGGGTTTCTCCTGCCCAAGTGCATTATCTTGCATTTTTTAGCATTGAAGCCTAGCTGCCAAGTTTTTGACCATTGTTCCAGCAGCAGTAGGTCGTGTGTCATATTATCAGGTAATACGCATCTGCCTACTATGTTGCAAAGTTTGGCATCGTCGGCGAACAGTGATACCCTTCCTCTAAGTCCTTTCGTCATATCTCTTATGAATAAATTGAATAGGATCGGACCCAGGACCGATCCCTGCGGCACTCCACTGATCACGTCCGATGCTTTGGATGGGTACCGTTTACCACTACCCTCTGTAGTCTACCGCTCAGCCAATCCCCAACCCATGTAGTTAGAATGTCTCCTAATCCCATCGATTTCAGCTTGTTCAGTAATCTTCGATGAGGGACGCTATCAAATGCTTTACTGAAGTCCAAGTATACCACGTCCAGTGACTCTCCGGCGTCCAGTTGTCTGGTAACCCAGTCAAAAAAGCCAATCAGATTAGATTGGCAGGATCTACCCCGGGTGAACCCGTGTTGGTGTGGATCACGCAGTTTTTCTTCATCTAGGATTGTGTCAATATTCTGTTTGATCAGTGTTTCCATGAGTTTACACACTATAGACGTGAGACTCACTGGTCTGTAGTTTGCTGTCTCTGTCCTGCAGCCCTTTTTGTGGAGTGGGATTACGTTGGCTGTTTTCCAGTCTAATGGGACCCTTCCTGTGCTTAGGGAAAGATTGAAAAGAACAGATAATGGTTCTGCCAGGACTTCCCTTAACTCCCTGAGCAATCTGGGGTGTAGGTTATCTGGTCCCATGGCTTTGTTTACCTTGAGTCTTAAAAGTTCACCGTAGACACTACTGGGCGTAAATTCGAAATCCTGAAACGGGTCTTTCCGGTTATCTCTCGTCTGCAGTTGTGGACCAGCTCCCGGCGCTTCGCGGGTGAACACTGAACAGAAGTATTGGTTTAGTAATTCTGCCTTCACAGAGTCTGATTCTGCAAAGTTACCGTCCGATTGCTTCAGGCGTACTATCCCATGCATTCATGTGATGTCATCATGTGGCATCTGCGCATGCTCAGACTTCCTCCCTGCCTGACACGATTTGAAGAGGCTTTTCAAAACCCAAAGTGCTAGGTTTTGAAAGGCCGTCCAGACCCCCGGATATGTCCTCAAAAGGAAGACATATCCAGATGTTTGGTAACCCAAGTATAATAGTTACTACCAAACTCAAAATATTAAATTTTAGTAGCTGCGTTCAAGGGCCAAAACCCACAAGCACCCTCATATCGTTCTGATCTATTTCTTCCCTATGTTCCTTTGGGCACTCTTGTCTTCCACTCAGGCCTCACCACTTGCTATTCCTTTTCATTCTTGGATCAGACATGATACCACAGGAGATACGGCTTTTGGCTACCCTGGGCCAAACTTTAGAACTAACTTATCTCCTATCTCTGCACGGAGCCCTCCTATCAAAAATGCCATGCGACTGAATGGCATCGGTTTAAATCTAAAAACAAGTTTAGATATTTAGTAATATTTTAACTACTTTAAAGAGCATGTTGGCATAGCTGAACTGAACGAATGTTTAGCTAAATTGCCTTGCACTGGGTATAAAAGAATAATTATCATATTAACATCTATTGTCCTTTAAGATAGATAATTTCTTTTGGGAAAATAATGCTGTAAAGAGAGGCTTTTTCGATAGGATGTCTAAATTGAAGTTTAGATCTTTTGTGGAAATATTCACCAAAATCCAGTTGTGAATATGACCTTTTTCAAAACTGCAAAATGTCTATCTTGTTTTTTTCTTCAAAAATATACCGTACTCTGTGCGTCTATCCTCTTTGCATCTATCTTTTTGAACCATTAAAAAAGCAAACAACAACAAAAAAATCCTCACATATCCAAATGAAAAATGCACAAAACAAGCCATTGGGATATAAGAGGGGCCAGCATTTGAACTAGACCAGAGGTGTCAAAGTCCCTCCTCGAGGGCCGCAATCCAGTTGGGTTTTCAGGATTTCCCCAATGAATATGCATAAGATCTATTAGCATACAATGAAAGCAGTGCATGCAAATAGATTACATTACATTACATTAGTGATTTCTATTCTGCCATTACCTTGCGGTTCAAGGCGGATTACATCCAAACTAAAACAAAAATTACATTCAAAATTTAAAGGAATAGAATAAGCGATGACATAGAATTTTAAAGGTAATATATGTTGGGTAAAGAGTTACCAAAAAGAAGTGGAAGTCTTTAGGAGATAAGAATAGGGTGAAATTATGGGTTTTAGATAACGATTGGTAGATAAAAGAGTATTAGAGAGATCTAAGGGTAAATAGAGTGTTGGATATTAGGTTGGGATTGGTTGTGCTGGATAGGTTTTATGTGTTTTTTTGAAGAGTATGGTTTTAATATCTCTCCTGAAGGCTTTGTAGTCTGTAGTCGAAGATAACAGAGTGGTGATTTGTCTGTCCAGTTTAGCTGTTTTGGAGGCTATTAGGTTATCATAAAGTTTTTTTTGTTTGACATCTTTGGATGATGGGTGAGTGAATAGTGAGTGGGATCTTCTGTGTCTGGTTGAGGAGGATTGATTTCATGCATATTCATTGGGGAAATCCTGAAAACCCGACTGGATTGCGGCCCTCAAGGAGGGGACTTTGACACCCCTAAACTAGACTGACCACATAGACATCCCAGCAGAGCAGTGGAGCACCATAGGGGGTACTGGTACAAATCTCACCATAACCCCCTTATTGTGTATGGTGAGCCCTTCAAAACCCACCCAAAACCTATTGGACCCAATTGTACAGAACCCCAGTAGCTCTTATACCTGCTGTGCCTAGTCCTGAGCACATAGTAGCAGAGTTCTGAGCACATGGCAGAACAGTGAGCGGAGAGTGTGCTAGCAGGAAGAAGCAGAGAGAGAAGCAGAGAAGGCGGTGCGGGCAGGGGAAGAGGCGAGAGCTAACTCCGCCCACCCCTGACATCACCAGCCAAACTCCCCCCCATAAAAGGGGACGAGCCAACGGCGCGCAGCCGTTCGGCACGCAGCAAAGGCGAGCGGCAAAGGCGCTCGCCTTAGCGAGAGTGCCTTTGCGAAGAGCCTTAAGAAGAGCCAAACTACATAACACAACGATACCTTAGGGCAAAAAGCGGACCTCTCAAACACACTATCCCTTCACCCTAATCGTACAGGCTCTCATACTAACTCACAGACAGCAACCCTCTCAGACATCTCAAACTCTCAGTCTCTCAGACACCCTTATCTTTCAAGCACTAGATACCCCAATCTTCCAACTCTCAGACACCCTAACTTTCAAAATCTCACACCTGCTCACAGACAGATTTTTCTAATTTTCCTAATTCTCTTCCTTACTGACAGGCAGGCCTCAATTACAACTCAGCAATGGCAGGGAGGACAAGAAGCGCAAAGTCTACAATCAAGACCAGTATTCCAGTCACTATGGGGATCCAGGAAGCGACCACGGACTGCGTGCAGAAGGAGGAAGACCCAGGCCGGTGGACAGAGGCCTCTGTGCAGACCGAGACCATCCCCCAGCGCTACACTACAGTCTCTACACAGACAGAGGAGGCTGCGCAGCTGGATGGAGATCTCATGCAGGAACTAAGGAGCCTCAGGGAGGAGGTGATACGCCTGAGAAGCATCCGAGAGGACGAGGCCTACAACGACGGAGTCGTCGAGGAGCTGTCCCAAATCACCGAGCAGGCCCATGACAAGTCCATCCTCGAGACACCCAAATCATCAGCTTTGAAACCAACAATTGGGATACAGGAAATGGCTAGCGGCACTGACTCCTGGCAGCTGGTGACCTCCTCCACGGGCAAACATAGGAGACCCCCCTCCCCCTTTTTCAATCTCTTCATCTTCTCCTTCTTCTTACAAACAGGGCAGCTATACATCAACCCCTCAACTCGCCCTGCGGAACAGATTCCAGATTCTTCAGGAAGGAACTGCCGATGAGGAACAGGAGCAGGAACAGGAGCAGGCCCAACACACAGCTCCATCTCCAGGGACAACTAACCGGCTCCCCCCAAAGAAGCGTAGAGTAATAGTCATTGGGGATTCCATGCTGAGGGGCACAGAGGGACCAATTTGCAGACCGGATATGCAATCTAGGGAGGTCTGCTGTCTGCCTGGAGCCAGGATACGAGATGTCACCGCCAGTCTGGATAGACTACTCACGCCCCGAGAACACTTTCCTATGCTTCTTGTCCACATAGGAACCAACGACACTGCCAGGAACACACTGGAGACCATCACCAGAGACTATGGAGCACTGGGTGAGAGGCTGAAGCAGACAGGAGCGCAGGTGGTTTTCTCATCGATCCTCCCAGTTAGAGGCAAGGGAAGAGCCAGAGATGAACGTATCCTGAGGACGAACGAGTGGCTACAGGGATGGTGCCGGGATATGAACTTCGGATTCCTAAACCATGGGGAAGCGCTACAAGGACTTCAGGGACCAGACGGACTCCATCTGACCAGTAGGGGTAAGAACGTCTTCGGACACCGACTAGCCCGCCTGCTTCACAGGGCTTTAAACTAGGTAAGTCGGGGGAGGGTACCCATTCACATATTAGTGCAGAAAGGAATTATCCTGATGAGGTGAGTCGAAACTCCGCTTCCATGTCCAAGGTAAGTACCCACATTGCAAACAGTTCTTTGGGAGTCACACTGACTCGGGTAGGATACACCTCACAGGGACTTAGCAAACACAAGATATGGAGGGCCATGTATGTCAATGCACACAGTTTAGGTAACAAAATTCTAGAATTGGAGGCTGAAATAAGGAATGCCGACCTAGATGTGGTGGCAATATCTGAAACTTGGTTCACGGACTCACATGGGTGGGATATGGCTATACCGGGCTACAATCTACTTCGTCAGGACAGAGAGGGAAGGTTAGGAGGGGGGGTAGCTCTATACATTAAAGAGGACATCAAAACCACCAGGATCACAGATGTCAAGTACACCGGGGAGTCCCTCTGGGTAAACCTGGCAAGAGGCAGAGAAAAATGCCTGTATCTAGGTGTGGTATACAGACCCCCAAGACAACTGGAAGACATGGACGCAGAATTAATTGAAGACATAGAGAATATCACTCTACGAGGAGAAGCTGTACTGCTAGGGAACTTCAATATGCCTGATGCAGACTGGAACTCATTTTCAGCGACAACCAGCGGTAGCAGGAGGCTCTTAACCTCCATAAAGGGAGCACGTCTCAAACAAATGGTAACGGAGCCCACTAGAGCCCAGGCGATCCTCGACCTGGTACTCACCAACGGGGAAAGCGTCTCAGAGGTCTCAGTAGGAGATACGCTAGCCTGCAGCGACCACAACATAGTATGGTTCAACCTTAGGAAAGGCTTCCCTAGATCAAACACGAAAACAAAGGTACTCAATTTCCGGGGCACAGACTTCGCACGCATGGGAGATTTCGTCCATCAGACGCTGCAGGACCAAGTGGAGACCGATGATGTAGAAGCTAAGTGGTTAACACTGAAATCAACCATACATGAAGCAACTAGCCGCTTCATAAAATCAGTAAATAAACGACAAAGAAACAATAAACCCCAATGGTTTACCGCGGAAATCTCGCACCTCATTAAGGAGAAGAAAAAAGCGTTTCTCTCCTACAAGCGCACGGAGAAAAGAGAGGCAAAAGTAGAATATAGGACCAGGTCTACAGCGGTCAAAATGGCAGTTAGGGAGGCAAAACTTTGAGTGGAAGAAATTCTGGCAAAAAACATTAAAAAGGGGGACAAATCCTTCTTCAGGTATATTAGTGACAGAAAAAGGAACACAGGCGGGATAGTACACCTTAGAAGGCCGGACGGAAGTTACGTGGATGCAGATTCCGATAAAGCCGAACTACTGAATGAATACTTCTGCTCAGTCTTCACCTGTGAGGCACCGGGACACGGTCCGCAGTTGAAGGCAACACAAAGCACAGAAGACCCATTTCAGAATTTTGAGTTCACACCAGGTGAAGTTTACAGTGAACTGGCAAGACTCAAGGTGAACAAAGCCATGGGACCAGACAATTTTCACCCAAGAGTGCTCAGAGAATTGAGCGATGTTCTGGCGAAACCGTTGGCTGAGCTATTCAATCTCTCCCTAAGTAAGGGGAAAGTTCCCCTGTACTGGAAATTAGCTAATGTCGTTCCTCTGCATAAAAAGGGTTGCAGGGCAGAGGCTGCGAATTATAGACCGGTGAGTCTCACATCAATAGTGTACAAACTCATGGAAACACTAATTAAAAGCAAATTGGACACGATCTTGAATGAAGGGAATCTTCGGGATCCCAGTCAGCATGGATTCACCAAGGGTAGGTCCTGCCAATCCAATCCCATCAGCTTCTTTGACTGGGTAACAAGAAAGTTGGACTTGGGAGGGTCTTTGGACGTCGTGTACCTGGACTTCAGTAAAGCTTTTGACAGTGTCCCACACCGCAGGTTGCTAAGCAAGATAGAATCGATGGGGTTAGGAGAGACACTAACTGCATGGGTCAATGATTGGCTGAGTGGCAGACTTCAGAGGGTGGTGGTAAATGGTACCCTCTCTAAAACATCGGAGGTGACCAGTGGAGTGCCGCAGGGCTCGGTCCTGGGTCCACTCCTTTTCAACATATTCATAGGGGATCTGACTCAAGGGCTTCAAGGTAAAATAACACTATTCGCCGATGACGCCAAACTATGTAATATAGTAAGTGAATGCAGTTTACAGAATTATATGGCGCAGGACCTGCTTACATTGGAAAGTTGGTCCTCAACCTGGCAGCTAGGCTTCATTGCTAAGAAATGTAAGGTCATGCACCTCGGAAGCGGAAATCCATGCAGGACGTACTTCTTGAACGGAGAAACTTTAACTAGGACTTCAGCAGAACGAGATTTAGGAGTAATTATCAGTGCAGACATGAAAACTGCCAATCAAGTGGAGAAGGCTTCATCTAAGGCAAGGCAGATATTGGGTTGTATCAATAGAAGTTTCGTCAGCCGAAAGCCTGAAGTCATAATGCCGTTGTACAGGGCCATGGTGAGACCTCATCTGGAGTACTGTGTGCAATTCTGGAGGCCACATTACAGTAAAGATGTGCGCAGAATTGAATCGGTTCAACGGACGGCCACCAGGATGATCTCGGGGTTCAAGGGTCTCTCGTACAAAGAGAGACTGAACAAATTGCAGCTCTACACTCTTGAGGAACGTAGGGAGAGGGGAGACATGATCGAAACATTTAAGTACCTCACGGGACGTGTCGAAGTGGAAGATGATATTTTCTTTCTCAAGGGACCCTCGGCCACAAGAGGGCACCCGCTCAAACTCAGGGGCAGAAAATTTAATGGCGACACCAGAAAGTATTTCTTCACAGAGAGAGTGGTTGATCATTGGAACAAGCTTCCAGTGCAGGTGATCGAGGCAGACAGCGTGCCAGACTTTAAGAATAAATGGGATACCCATGTGGGATACCCACGAGGGTCAAGATAAGGAAATTGGGTCATTAGGGCATAGACAGGGGGTGGGTAAGCAGAGTGGGCAGACTTGATGGGCTGTAGCCCTTTTCTGCCGTCATCTTCTATGTTTCTATGTAATACGTCATATGTGGGATTTGGGTGGAGTATGGAAGGCTCAGAGATTTCACCATAAGTGTAGTATTGTAGTTCGAGTAAAGTATGAGCTTGAAACTCCAGCTCTGTGGTTGACTACACCATCTACCAGGCTACTCCAGAAATCTGCTTGCTGCTCTATTAGGATAAGCCATAACATTTGAAGCTGTCAAAAAGACAGGTATGCACTGTTTCATTCATATCTGTGAGAGTTGAGAAGGGTTCAATGACCACTGGGAAGTGTGTGTGTGGGAGGAGGGGAGATGCTTACATCCCTCCAGTGATCATCTGGTCAATTTGGCCACCTTTATGGCACTTATTCATTAAATACCATTCATTAAATACTTATTCATTAAATACCAGTATTCAAATATCCTGAAAGTCCATTTTTTTGAAGCTGTCTTTAAGTCCTAATCCAACCAATCTGTAAAGCACCCTTATCTGTTTGTCATTCCCTATCCTATCCACCTCATCATTCCCCTTGTGATTCTCTACCTGAGAAGAATCCCAGAATACACTGGGAAGGAGGCCCAAGACTCCAGTTTGCCAAGGAAGTGGCCTTATTCATCTGAGCCAATCAGAGCCTTAGGCCCCTCTCCAGTGCATCCCAGAATACACTGGGAAGGGGAAGGCAACCATTTTGGAATGGTTGGCCTACTAGGCAGAGGGGGTGAGCAGCCATCCGGATGGACTTTCTTTGTACAAATATGGGGTGGAGGGTGGAGGGAATGTTGTCAGGAAACTCTTAGGTGTGTCGGGGGGGGCGGGGGGCTCAGCTTTAGGGGGTGTTGGCAGTTCCAGGGAGACGGCAGCAGGAGGGAGTGAGCATCACTTCTGCTGAGGAACTTTGCTGGGGGGGGGGTGGCAGCAGGAGGGAGTTGGCATCCCTCCTGCCCAGCGTACTTTGTGAGGGGGGAGATTCTCTTGATACGATCAGCTCAGCGGCTGCATCTATTTGAAATGTAGGCCACCATTTTGCTGGCATACATTTTGGGCATTTATCACAGCTCTAGGGAGACACCTAGAGCTGCTTAAACTTGCCTAAGGCTACTTCTGGGTAAATCACTCTCACACCCAGATTTGGGTGAGTTAAAGTATCCCTAGGCATCTCCCTGTACTCGTGACAGATACCTACAGTGTAGGTGGCCTGCTTTGTTTTTATTTTTTCTAGAAAACATGCATCCCAATTGGCTGGTTAGACAATAGTATGACTCCTACCACTGCCTACAATCAAGACGCCATTTATAGAATCAGCCCCAACGTGGCTACATTTTGCCTAATATGGCAGCATCAGGAATCTAATATCACAAAAAATATAAAACTAAAATATAAATAAAGATAACTGATATATAAAGAAAATTATAACAAAATTTTTAAAAATGCTATATTTAACAATGCTTACAGTAGTATATAATACATCTCATAAAAAGTAAATTAAAATTGCAACTAATAAAAAAAATTGTGAACAAAACAATCACAAGATATATGTGATAATCACTGGTAATGCCAGAAATCATAAAGGAGATGATTCCATTTGCGTACCACTAGATATTCCAAGGCATATAACCAATGACCCAATATCTTCAAGTATGCAAACCATACATTTGACCTAATGACATTGATATCGATATGAATCTAAAAGATGATAATATAAAGTGGCATACAAACAACTATGTAAAACTAGCATTCAGACATTTTGCACATAAGATTTAAAAAGGGGCCTTTTCACAAAGCTGTGCTAAAAAGAGGTTTGCGCTATTTTTAGTGCATGGGTTTCGTGTACACCAAGTCCCCTTTTTAATGTAGCTTTGTAAAGGGCCTCCCTTATTAATCTTATGTACAAAATGTCTGGATGCTAATCATGGGGTCGTTTTCCTAAGGCGCGCTAACCAGTTTAGCGTACGCTAAAGATTAGCACACGTTAAATGCTAAGACACCCATTATATTCTATGGGCGCCTTAGCATTTAGCGCGCACTAAATCGGTTTGCGTGCCTTAGTAAAAGGACCCCTATATGTAGTTGTTTATATGCTGCTTTATATTATCATCTTTTAGATACATATCAATTTCAATATGTTGCCATTAGGTCAAATGTATGATTTGCATACCTGAAGATATGTTTGGCTCCTCTCTGGATCTATATCATCCTCCTCTTACATGTTGACATGTGGTATTCCCAAGTTGTCTGTATTGGCTCCCATGTTGTATTTGTTTAGTCCTCTGGCCACTATTATCCAGGATCTTGGGATCAGCACTTTCTCTTATGCTGATGATATATTGCTGATTGCATGCATTGAGTCCCACTGCCCTGACGTCCCATCTATATTGTTCTCTTGACTCCGTTGCCTCTTGGCTACTGTCAACTTTGCTAATCTTGAACCTAAGATTGTGGCCTCCTGGATTACTGAAAGATTACACAGGCAAACACTCATTTTGGTGCCACAAATGTTAGATCTGTTTCTGGGTATATCTGACCTGCTGATTCCAAAAATGGCACCAATTTTTGCCTGTCAGCTCTAGTTTCTGAGATACTTTTCACTCTGCTCACCCATTTAAAAAATCAGAATATTGTAATGTAGTGTTTAAATTAATATATTTTAAGTATTAAGGGAACATTAAAAATTAAAAAAAATATATACAACATGAAAACCTACTTATTTCATACCAAAAGCACAAGTTTATGATGCAATCTTTCCAGTCATTCAACACACAAGAAGCTCCTTTTGTAAGTCTTCCGAGAGTGAGATTTGCCAGGACAATTCCGCATATGATTCCAACAATAGTCTGCCCTCCCATCTTCCTTGCATCCTGTGCATCCCATCTTCTTTGGTATCTGGCTTCCATTGTTTTTATATCTTGGTGAAATTTTTCATCTTGCTCTTTGCTTAAGTCACCAAGGTTCTCTGGAAAGTGATCTAAGTGACTGTGCAGATAATGGACTTTAACGCTCATGTTACAGCCAAGCCTGTTGAAATGAAAGAGCATATCCTATACTAATTGTGTGTAGTTGTCTACCTTCTTGTTGCCAAGAAAGTTTTTCACAAGAACAAATGAAAACTAGGCACATGATTTGATTTCATTCATTGATGCTGTGAAATGTGGGTCATTTATAAGTTGTCTGATCTGTGGACCACTGAAAATTCCTGCCTTCAGTTTTTCCATGGAAAGTCCAGATAACATATGTGCTATGTATTCAATGCATGAACCATCTTTATTCAAAACCTTTACAAATTGTTTCATCAGGCCTTGCTTTATATGTTGTGGTGGCAGTGTGATTCTATCTCATGCTACCATAAGTTTGTTGATTACATTTTGTTCTCCAACCACCATATATTCCGTTGGAGTCCAATCTTTTTTTGCCCATTGTTGTTTGGCTCTACTATCCCAAAGGCATAAATTAAACTATATCTAAGAAACTAGAAATGATACAGTCTATCCAATGCAATTTTCTGAATCAGCACCCCAAATAACACCAGGAATAGGTAGAAAAAAAACAAGGTATCAATAATTTTTTGTTGTTGTTGGTCTGTGTTATTCCACCCATAATGCGTCCCTACCCTGCTAGGTACCCTTATTACTTTAGTTGACTTCTTTAAATATCTAGGAATTATTATTGATTCCTTGCTTTCATTTTATTATCACATCTTTTTTGTTGAGAAAGTTGGTTTCTTAAGTCTATGGCAGTTTTATATTCTATAAAATTATCTTAATAATAATAACAACAGTTTATATACTGCAGGACCGTGAAGTTCTATGCGATTTACAAAGATTAAAAGAAGGTACAAATAGATTGAACTTAACAGGGTAGAAGCTAGTGATTAACAGCTCAAGGGACCAGTTATTGAGGAGAAAGAGTTGTACGGGTCAGCTGCCTAGATATTTCAGGAAGAGATATGTTTTTAGGCGTTTCCTGAATTCCCCATAAGTAGTAGGCGTAAGCAATTGTTCTAGATCTTTACCCCATAATGCTGCCTGATGTGAGAAAAGGTGTTGATGGTGTATTTGAGTTTACGTCCTCTAACTGGAGGGGAAACGAAGATCGAATGTGAACTTCTCTTATGTCTGTTGGCTGAGAAGGAGAAAAGGTCAGTTATGTATTTAGGGGCTAGTCCATATAGTACTTTAAAGCAGAAACAGACGAACTTAAACTTTACGCATGCCTCCATCAGAAGCCAATGCAGCTGTCAGTAGTAAAGTGTCACATGATCAAACTTCTTCAGCCCGAAAATCAGTTTGCATTTTGCATTAATTGTGATCGTCGCATATTCTTTTGGGAAATTGCTAAATAGGCGATGTTACAGTAATCAAGTTGACTCAGTATGAGGGATTGTACCAGGATTCTAAATGCTGGCATATCAAAATATGCTCTAATGGATCGAAGTTTCCAGAGAGTGAAAAAACCTTTTCTGATTAAGGAGTCTACCTGGTCCTTCATGGTTAAGCACTGGTGTAGTGTTACACCCAATACCTTCATAGTAGACTGAATGGGATAACTAAGGTTATTGATGCATAACGGTGTTTTGGTGTCAAGCGGGTGTGGCGAAGCTACAAAAAAATTTTTTTTCTGAATTAAGAATTCAGTCATCCATTGCTCCATCAAATTTAGTGCTTCTGATGCCTTGGGAGTAATTTCTGAGAGAGAGTTAGTAAATGGAATAAAGTCATCTGCGTAACTGAATAATTTTATCACCAGCTGGGTCAGTTGCGTACCTAGTGAGGACATGTAGACATTGAAAAGCAATGGGGATAGTGGTGATCCTTGCGGTGCGCCAGATGGATTGCTCCAGGTATCGGAGAGATCGTAATTGAAACGTACTTGATAGGTATGGGACATAAGGAAGCCTCGGAACCAGTCCAACACCTCTTCCCTAATGCCAATTGCATCTAGGCATTGTAACATTTTCCCATGGTCAACTAGATCAAAGGCAGAGCTCAATCCAATCCAATCTATGCCCTTATTACAGAGATTATGAGGGTGTTGTTACAGAAATAGAGAATGGAGAGGTGTATTTAGAAAGAAAGATAAGGAGCTCAGTATTGGCCATTTTTAATTTTAGATGGCGGTGAGACATCCAGGTAGCGATGTCAGACAGACAGGTTGACACTTGGGCCTGAATATCTGTAGAGATTTCAGGTGTAGAGAGATAGATCTTTGTGTTGTCGGCATAGAGGTGATCCTGGAAGCCATGGGAGGAGATCTGAACACCAAAGGAAGACATGTAGATAGAAAAAAGAAGTAGTCCCAGGACAGAGCCCTGAAGTAAACTGACCATTAGCGGGATGGCGGTGAAGGAGGATCCACCAGAGCATACACTAAAGGTGTGATAGGAGAAATAGGAAAAAAAAAACATGAGATAACAGAGTCCTGAAACCCAAGCAAGGACAATGTATCAATGAGTAGGTTATGATTTACTGTGTCAAAAGCTGCAAATAGATCTAGGAGGATGAAGATGGAGTAGAGGCTTCTGGATTTGGACATGAACAGGTCATTGGAGACTTTAATAAGGGCAGTTTCTGTAGAATGAAGAGGGTGAAAGCCTGATTGAAGCAGGTGAAGAATAGCTTGAGAAGAGAGAAAGTCAAGACAATGGTGGTGAACAGCACATTCAAATAGCTTAGATAAGAAGGGAGACAGGGCAGGGCAGGTAGGGTTCAGTGAGGGTTTTGTGAGGAGTGGTGTAACACAGGGGCATAGGCAGGGGTGGGCCTAGATATGCCTTGCCCACCTAGTTTGGGCTTAGGCCCATCAATGCAGTAGCTACAGGCTGCCAGCAGTGGGTCCTACACACTGTTGGTGGCTGATCCAGAAACCTTCCCTCTGATGCAAAACACAAATGCGTCAGAAAGAACACTTCCAGGTCAGCAGCCAGCAGCATGTAGGAGCCGCTGCTGGTGACCTGAAGAAAAGGTATGTGGGCTGGGGGGTTGGGAAGGGAGGATGAGAAAGTCTGCTGCATGGGATGGGGGAAGGGAGGGAAAGAGAGCGATGCCTATTCACTTTAGGCTCAGGCCCGCCCCTAATTGTCTGTCTGGCTATGCCACTGGTGTCATGATGGCATGTTTGAAGGTGTTGGGCACAGTTGCAGTGCATAGTGATAGGTTGAGGATATGGCAGATAGAAGGGATGACGGTAGGAGAGAGAGTGGTAAGTAGATGGGTGGGGATAGCATCAGAAGAACAAGTGGTGAATTTAGAGGAGGAAAGAAAATGTATGGTTTCCATCTCTGTGATTTCAGGAAAGGAAGAAAAGGCGGTGAGGGCTGAAGGAGGTGGCTAAATTTACTGTCATATTTTCCATACCTACTTGAAATTCTGCATATATACACTTGTCATATGAATTAAGAAAATTACAACCACATATAGCTGCTAATTAATTTAAGAAACACCTCTATTACTACTACTACTACTATTTTTTTTCCTATGGTGCTAGCAGACATACACAGTGATGTAAATTAAACACACAAAAGAGCTTACAGTCTAAATATGACAGATACACAGGACATGAAGGGTGAATCTATACATGCTGCTCAGATAGGGAATTACAATGGGACTGATGAGGCAGATGGGTAGGGGACTATAGAGGGAATGACAAACAGATACGGGTGCTTTACAAGTTTGTAGGGTTGGGGCTTTCAGCCCGGATTTGAATACTGCCAGAGATGGAGCCCGATGTCAGGCAAGTTGTTCCAGGTAGATAGCACAGCAAGGTAGAAGGGACGGAGTCAGGAATTGGCCGTACATCACCCTAAAGAACACTGATAAAAAGATTTTCATGGCAACCATGTCTTAAGCACCTCAGGAACTCTGTTTTATTGGCTCATGTCAGTTCTAATGACTCTAATCCAGTAATAGCATAATATATAATTTACATGAAGATGATATCAATATCAATTATGTTTCTTCACAGGCGATGGGTATGTTACACTGTTTGAATCAGTATGGGTCCATTCACTTATTTGTATATTTGCTTGTTTGTTTAGACCTGTGAGAAGCTAGAAAATAATTTCGATGACATCAAACACACGACCCTCAGTGAGCGAGGAGCCCTTCGAGAAGCAATGAGGTAAGTGTGGATCACCATAGCAACAGTCACAGATGTGCTAAAAGAAAAGTCATTCTTCATTATTGGAGGAACAAATGGGTTCATTGCCACCATTCAGCTCTGCTCTCTAAGGTATTAATTTGTCATTGGAGAGGCTTCCCTTGAGGCTGTACTTTAGTTTTGAAGCTGCATAAATGTTAAGCCTCCCTACACAGTAAAAATGTAAATGTGTATTTTGTTACTTAAAATGCTTAAGGGGGGTCTTAGTTTTATATTTATACTAAACTGTGTGAATGAATGAAAATATTGCTCATCTAAACTGAACATGTGTTGTTGAAATTGTACAATGATGTTCTAAATGAATCTGTATTTCTTCCTAATTTGTATTAAATTTTCAAAATATTGCAAGACATATACTCTCTCCTTCTATTAGGCATTAATGGGATTATATTACTGTGTTGTAAAAACTGCATGGTTTCCTACTTAGAATATTAAAAACAATTCCAGTTTTATTGTAATAACAAGTGCCGGTGCTTTGTGCAGATTCACTTATTATGTATCTCGGTGGTTATTAGAAATGGATTAACTGGTTTGTGTTGAATTAAAAGAAGAAGAGAAAAAAAAAATCAGCCCCATGGGATTGAAAGAGGAGAGGTAGGGGAGAAGGTCGGGTTGGCACAGGTAACAAATTTGGATCAGATTCAGACCGCTGAGATATTGTACATATTAGGATTTATATTAACTTCCTTAGAGATCTGCCTTTAATTTTGCCATAATTATGGATTTTCAACAGAATTAGGAGTAAAACTTTATTTTTTAACTTCCCCTTTTACAAAACCGTAGTGTGGTTTTTAGCGCCAGCCACGGCAATAACAGCTCTGACGATCATAGAATTCCTATGAGTGTTGGAGCTGTTACTGCCACAGCCAGCACTAAAAACCATGGTATGGGTTTTATTTAAAAAATGTGTGTGTGGGGGGGAGGGAGGTAAGTGTTTTATAGATCTTTTACCTATGAATAAACATGGATTTGTACTTATCAGATCCTGGAATTATTCTTATTATATACAAACCAGTGTAAGTAAATCTGAATTTTAAAACTATGAGATTTGTTTGAAATAAGGCTGATTATCCACATTAATTTGAGTTCACTATTCAAAGACCTACACAGTGTTTAAATCTGGTCAGAGGAGAGCTTTCCTAGCAGTAAACAGCATACCTGGTATTCTCCTAGATTTATAATAGTACATTCTTCATATTCATGCACTTCCCCACCATTCCTGGATTCCAGTTTTGCCTCTTTACCAGGACACTTAAATTAGAGGGTATAGCAGTTACTACCAAACTCAAAATATTAAATTTTAGTAGCTGCGTTCAAGGGCTAAAACCCACAAGCACCCTTATATCGCTCTGATCTATTTCTTCCCTATGTTCCTTTGGGCACTCTTGTCTTCCTCCCAGGTCTCACCACTTATTATTCCTTCTCATTCTTGGATCAGACGTGATACGACAGGAGATACGGCTTTTGGCTACCTGGGGCCAAACTTTAGAACTAACTTATCTTCTATCTCTGCATGGAGCCCTTCTATCAAAAATTTTAAAATCTTAGCTTTCAGAAGATTTACGCCTTGCCTTTCAGGCTTGCAGTTTAGTTTTCAGAACATAAGCAATGCCTCTGCTGGGTTAGACCTGAGGTCCATCTTACCCAGCAGTCCGCTCATGCGGCGGCCCAACAGGTCCAGGACCTGAGCAGTAATCCTCTATTTATACCCTTCTATTCCCTTTTCCAGCAGGAAAATGTCCACTTTATCTGTTGGACCTGCACTGGATCCTCCTTTACTTATACCATACTATATAGTTTTTTTTATATCCCACAATTTTCAACAAGGAATCATTGTGGCTCATATACCTGCTCCCGCCATTCTTTCTGCCCTGTTCTTTCCTATTTCTGCTTTATTCTTTCATCCAACTTTTATAGCAAAGGTTTATTTCCTCACTTCCTTTTCTCTTTTATTTAATTTATTTGTTTATTGATTGGTTGATTGATTTAACAGCACTCATACCACCAATCACAAAGTGATTGGCAGTGTACAATGATCACTAAAATCAGATATAGAGGGGGAAAAAGAGAAAGAAGCAGGAAATGTGTATATACACCAGAGAAATGAAGATGAACATTTTTAGCCATATGTTCATTGATAAAAACAGGTCTTAATTAGTTTTGGGATGGAAATATTCAAGTCAAAGGGCAGTGGATAGTGAGTGCCACAGTTTCAGGCCTGTATAACTGAAATCAGAGTCATGTGAAATACTAAGTCTGAGAAAGGAAGAAGGAGGCAAGGAGAAGAGGGTTTTGTAGGGGAGAACAAAGAGAATATGAGAGTAAAAGGAAATCAGGAGATTATTAAGATGGGGATATTATTAGGATGGCATGGGGTGCTAGACCTTTGTAAACTAATGTAAAAAGTTTAAATTAACTTGGACAGAGATAGGTAAACTGATGCTTTGAAATGAGAAAGGCAGAGATATGATCAAAATGATCAGCTGTCAATCAAATAAGTTGTAGACATTTCAAAGGAAAGAGTGGCAAGCCAGCATAGAGAGCATTACAATGACCTACAGTATATAACTAATGACCAGTGACAGAATAAGAACTCAGATGAGATACAAATGAAAGAATGGTTTCATACAGCAAATTTCTTGTAAAGTACATAAGAGTGAATAATAGAGTCAATCTGGGTTTCAAAAGATAATGTTGAATAAAAGGGTAATGCCAAGGATTTTGACATCAGCACAAAAGGGCAATGAATGACCATTGATAACTGGAAGGGAAATAGAGGGAGACTAGGGGTTGGCCTGATTAAGGAAAAGTAGGTTATGCTTAAGCCAGGAAGAGACCAGCTGAAGGCAGTCATTCAGGCCATTCAAAAATGAAGAGGCAGAAGACAAGGAGTATAAGTTCTGTCATATGCTTAGCAGAAAGAGCTGTAGCCTTGAGACTGAATGAGAAGGGGTGAGAAAAAGATGTTGAGGAGAGAGGGGTAAGAATGAGACTTTGAGGAACACTGCAAGTAAGAGGGTAAATAGACGAGAGAGAATGGTTATCGATAATTGAAAGTACGGTTGGAAAAAAAGGAAGGAAATCTAGATAGCCAATGAGTCCAAGGTTCTGAAGACGCTGAAACAGAAGATTGTGATCCATCAGGTCAAAGGCAGAGGAGAGGTCCAGTGAGATGACTACAGCTGATGAATGTCGATCTACTGAAGTTTTTCATTGTAGAATGCTGTAAGGATGGTCTCGATATTATGACTTTTTCTGAACCCAGCCCAATGAGGGTGTAGCATAAGAGATTTGTCAAGAAAGATGACAGCTGACCTAGATCAATTCTTGCAATCACTTTACAGGAGAAAGGAAAGATAGAAATTTGGTAAAAGCTAGCTGATCCAGAAACATTTAAATTTTTACACTGGCTAGCTTAATTTACATGCTAGCAGCAGCATATCAATGTTATGCAAATAAAATAATCTACAGAGATTTAGGGATAAAATGAGTTCAGGGGTTGAAGAATCTTCTTTACGTTCAATGAATTAAGGAAGGCACTTTTAGTTTTATTGTGCCACATACGAGGGTAATTCAAAAAGTAAAGGCAAAATACATTTAATGGCTTTAATAGAAGTAACTGTGAACAATTGAACTTATCACTTTTCTACATAATCCCTGTGCAAAATGACACATTTGTTGTATCATTCCACTAGCTTCTGCAATCCTACAGAGAAGTAGTTTTTTGACTGCTCCTAAAGCCAGGTGAGCACTTCTTCCTTTACTTCATCACTTTAAATATCAGCAGCAGTAGAAAAACAACTGCTTTTACATACAAGCAGCAGCGAGACCTACCACAACCACCAAGAGCCCACAGACCCGATCCTACCAAGAGTGTGAACTCTTCCCCCCATGCAATCCGCTAAGAAGATCGACTGTCGGCTCCGGGCGGCTTTCCCGCAGAGGAGAGAATCCTGCATTCACCGTGGGCCTCATCTGGGGCAGCCTCCTTGGAGCGGCTGGGGCACGGGCAGTGTGTCTGGGAGGGAATGCATGGATGGGAGAACATCGCAGGGGAGGAGACATAGGCATCCTGGGACTGTCGGCCAAGTCCCTGAAGAAGCCCTTTCTGGAAACGTCAATCGCTCCTCCTAAACTTACTTGCTCCACTTCATCACTGACGCTGAAACCGTGGATTGAAGACAAAGTTTTATTTTATTTTTCTTTCCAGCTTATGATTTATCTTTAATCTTATCTATTGTTTTGCCTTTTGTCTTTGTTTTGTTCTATTTCTATCATTTAAATTTCTCCAGAATTCTACTGTTCAACGGCTCCCCCTTCTGCTTCTATTCCTTTCTCTCCTCTCTTCTACCTTCCAAAGTAATTAGATCAATGCTGTCTTGTTAAAATGTTTATTTTATTTTTATTTTTCCTCTAACTCTACTTTTCACTTCTCTATTACCCTCCAGGTACTTTAGTTAGATTGTGAGCCTTCGGGACAGTAAGGGAATTTTTCAAGTACCTTTCTTATTTCTAATCTTAATGTATATTTTCTGTAAACCACTTAGAACCTAACGGATGTAGCGGTATATAAGAAATAAATTACATTACATTACATTACATCACGCTTTGTGTTTTGCTCTCCAGGTCACAGTGATGCACACAAGTCTCATCGCTGGTGATAATTCTCTCTAGAATACTCAGATCTTCTTCATACTGTCTCAGGAACTAGGTTACAACCTCCACACACTGTTGTTTATGCAGATCAGTAAGCTGTTGGGAACCCATCGTGCACAGACTTTTCTGTATCCCAAGTATTAATGCATTATGGCAAATAGCTGATATCCAAATTTGCAGTCAATTGAGACACAGTTATCCAACAGTGTTTTCTAAATCAAGGCATCCACTCTGTCAATGTGCTTTTGTATGTGTGATGTTGATGGGCGACCAGGACAACCTCCATCGGTTACACCTGTTCTTCCTGCTTTAAACCTTTTTACCAATTCATAAACCTTTCATTGATTCATGGTGCTGTGTCCATACTGATTCAATATCTGATGATGAATTTCCACAGCTTTCACTCCCTCTCCCCAAAGAAAGCACACTACTGCAGGTTGTTCTTTGATGGTGCAATCTTGTTATGGAACGTCCATATTTCAGACCTTGTGGCTGCCACATGACTAAAGGCTAAGTGAGTGCCGCACTGTGGGTGGACAAACTATCCAAAAGGCAATGTACGAGTACATATGTTGCATTTTGCTAACTCTGTTCCGCTTATCATATAATTTATTAATTGCTTTTAATTTCTGATTCACCCTCGTATTATTGCCTTGCATTATTGGAGGTATTTTATGAAAACATTGTTTCGTCTTCTTGCAGAAAGAGTCCTTGAGCCCTGTATTTAAAGAGTGTGGGAACTGTCTAAAGGGCTGAGAATTTCCCAGTGCACAGATTAAGACTTTGGAAAAATGAAGTCTATGAGTTGCAAACAAAACAACTGGGGTTGTTTTTGTCCTCCTGCTAGGCAGAGGCAACCAGCCTAGCTCATGAATATTATAATGAATTGGGCCCTCTTGTTTTGGGTAGAGTAGAAGTTGATTGAAGAACACACATAAAAGCCTCTACATGAGACTGTTATAAGTTGGTACCATCTGCATTTAAATACTGTCATGCAATTTTGCCAAATTCAGTTTTAGTGTAGTGTATCTAGGGAGGACTGTGCATTATCTGGGAAATACTGAACTTGGATTGAAGAAAACTGACTTATTTTTGAATTTACAAAAGCTGCTTTTATCTAATTGTTCTTCAGTTTGTGGTTGAATTAACACTACATTTAACCCACCCCACCCCTTTTACAAAACTGTAGTATGGATTTTAGTGCCTGCCACAGCGGTAACAGCTCCAATGCTCATAGGAATTTTATGCACATCGGAGCTGTTACCACTGCGGTTGGTGCTAAAAAGTTTTGTAAAAGAAGGGGGGATGGGGGGGTTAATTAGTTAGGTGCCATCAACTTGTGGCAGAGTCCTAGTGACTTGATGAATTACAGTTCTAAAAAGGGATTGATTTTGTGCTAGTCCGGTAAGGTCGTCTAGTCATCTCCTTGGTTGTTTTCAATATGTCCAGCCCAGGGCCGGATTTTCCTATAGGCTAACTAGGCTTCAGCCTAGGGCCTCAAGATCCGTGTCACATTTTTTATAAAGGTTAGTACCAATAACAACATGTTTCATTTAACATATTGATATATATCACAGTAATGATGTATTTTATTATCTCATGTAATTTACAAACTTAAAAATGGGAGGTGAAAGGGCCTCATAAGTGGAATAGCCTAGGGCCTCTTTTCATCTAAATCCGGCCCTGGTCCAGCCATCTGAAAAGGGTAAAAAAATGAACACTACATTTACCCTAGACAAACATATATTTGGGGGCTATTGCTCTGGACCCTTTTCTTTTCTTTTTCTCAATCTTCCTGTATACAAAGTCACATTTACTCTCTTCCTGGAACCTCCTCCCCCCCCAAAAAAAAAAAAGAAATAGAAAAACTGCAGGGCTTGGTTCATAGTGTGGAAACAGTAAGAAGCAGCATGGGAAATGTGTAAGCACATGCTTTGAGTGGAATGGCCTAGTAGAGAAATGAACTGAGAACTGAAAGCATCAGAAAATATTTAGATTTTTGTTTGTACCTCTAAAAGAATACAGAATGGAACAAGTGTTTACACTTTTCAAAGGAATTTTCAGGTACTAAAAGCTACCTAAGTTCTCTGGGAATGAAAATTTCCCTCCATTTAGAATTCACAAAGATAGTTATATTAGTAGACTTGTTCAACCCAAATTTTCAAAGGAAATCTATATCTGACACTGGTTCCAGCAGAGAAATACATCGAACATGCATCTTCAGACATAAGAATAGTCTCACTGGGTCAGACCAATGGTCCATCAAGCCCAATAGCCCGTTCTCACAGTGGCCAATCCAGGTCACCAGTACCTGGCCAAAACCCAAGCAGTGGCTTCCCCCATGTCTTTCTCAATAACAGACTATGGACTTTTCCTTCAGGAACTTGTCCAAACCTTTCTTAAAACTGACTATGTTATCCGCTCTTACCACATCCTCTGGCAACGCGTTCCAGAGCTTAACTATTCTCTGAGTGGAAAAAAGTTTCCTCCAATTGGTTTTAAAAGTATTTCCCTGTAACTTCATTGAGTGTCCCCTAGTCCTTGTAATTTTTGACGAAATGAAAAATCGATCCACTTGTACCCGTTCTACTCCACTCAGGATTTTGTAGACTTCAATCATATCTTCCCTCAGCCGTCTCTTTTCTAAGCTGAAGAGCCCTAACTGTTTTAGTCTTTCCTCATACGAGAAGAGTTCCATCCCCTTTACCATCTTGGCTGCTTTTCTTTGAACCTTTTCTAGCAAACACACGCACTGTGGTGCTCTCTGCTACTCATGAAGTGATTTCCCTCTCTAACAATTATCTGTTCCCATCATCATGTGAAGTTCTTGCAGTGTCTACCAGCTCTTTTACTCAATCTGCACCAGTCCCCTAACACTTTCTCCATATCTGCTCCCATTCCTCCAGAGCACCCACTGGATTTTTTTCAAGCTCAGACCAGTACTCCTTGCAGAGCTCAATCTACCTTATGCGCAGCTCAAGAAGCTGCCTGGTTCAACCTCTTACTCCTTGTGACTACATCAGTCTGCCCTCAGTCCTTTCCCATTGTCTTGACCACAGTCTCTGCTGCTGATGACAACAAAAGCAGGAAGAGGCAGACTTATTCAGTTGGGGCTGTGGAGCGATGGGGTGCCGAAGAGCTGCGTAATAAGGTCCAAACTTTGAAAATTGACTAGACGTTTTAACCATCCTTCTAGCTTCCAAATATTAATGCAAAATTTGCATGGTCCAAAAATAAATTTGGACAGTGGCAACCCTATCCTTTTGAGTCTGGCAGGGCTTCCCTAAATATTTGGGCTTAACAATGTGCTTAATTTGTCAATGCTTTTATCTATGCTTCATAGGATAATTTTAGAACAGGGAGCACATACTGTAGATGTATAAGTTATGTCTATTTTGCAAAGGCCCCTCTTTAATCAGATCCACAATGTGGGTATGCTTGAATTGTTGCAACAAATATCTACACCAGATTCATTTAGGGGTAATTCATCAAGGGGCGCTAACCGATTTAGCACTCACTAACAATTATTGCGCACTAAGGAAGATATTTTGTAAACAGCGCCAACATTTAGGTGCCTAAGTTAATTGAAACTAATACTATAAACTCCTCAACGTTTGCCAAAAGGTGCTTAAAAAGATACAAAAGGAGAGGCAAAAATGACAATAAGGACTCTATGAGTGTGTCTATCAGCCAATCATTACTAACAAACCATACCACACTAATAACAAATGTCAATTTAGGAATAGGGACGCTCTCAGTGTGAGGTTATTAGCGACGGGAGAACAAACTCCAGCGCTTCCACTTACAAAGGCGAAGGTGAATCACCCCGCCTGCACACCATCATCGGGCGTCCCTAGTGTGCAAAATCAATAGTGCAGAATTAATGTAATAAATAAGTCACAAACTGTGAACTAGTGAGAGAGTGAACAAACTGAAAACCCACTCATAGAGTCCTCCCCAGCCTAATCCCCAAGATGCAAAATGAAACCACAGCCAACTTAGCTTTTAAAACGAGCCAAATGAAGTCAATGAAAATTGCAGGAGACCAGAATAGTCATTAGATCAACCGGTTTCGGATGAAACCCTTCATCAGGATCATACGGCTGGAGCAGAACCGGCTGGGAGGGAAGCAGGAGGGAACCGGTTGATCTAATGACTATTCTGGTCTCCTGCAATTTTCATTGACTTCATTTGGCTCGTTTTAAAAGCTAAGTTGGCTGTGGTTTCATTTTGCATCTTGGGGATTAGGCTGGGGAGGACTCTATGAGTGGGTTTTCAGTTTGTTCACTCTCTCACTAGTTCACAGTTTGTGACTTATTTATTACATTAATTCTGCACTATTGATTTTGCACACTAGGGACGCCCGATGATGGTGTGCAGGCGGGGTGATTCACCTTCGCCTTTGTAAGTGCTTCTCCCGTCGCTAATAACCTCACACTGAGAGCGTCCCTATTCCTAAATTGACATTTGTTATTAGTGTGGTATGGTTTCTTAGTAGTGATTGGCTGATAGACACACTCATAGAGTCCTTATTGACATTTTTCCCTCTCCTTTTGTATCTTTTTAAGTTAATTGAAAGACACCATTTAAAATGCAAAAAGAAAACGGTAAAAAAAATAAAGTGCCTAAATAAAAGGTGTCATAATTACGCCTATTTAGGCACATTAGGGTGTGGCTAATGACAGAAGTGGTGTTAGGTACCATAAAGTGCCTACGTAGGCATGATTTATGGCATAGATAGGCACCGTAAACGTAGGCCTGGAAAACCCTGGCCTACATTTCTGGTGCCTATCTGTCCTGGATGTGCGATTCTCTCTACGGCGCTATCACGTGATTGACAAGCGATCAGTGGCCGCTTTTTAGGTGTCGGCTGATATCACTGCTGTCTAGAGAATCCAGGCCTAAATGCTAAGATGCCCATAAGAATATAATGGGCATCTTAGCATTTAGCGCAATAATTGGTTAGTGCTTGCTAAATTGGTTAGTGCCCCTTGATGAATTTTCCCCTAAATCTGTACAACTACAAAGTCTTTCTTAAAACCATGTCTGACACGATACCACGTTTTGATACAATCTGCTTCAGGGACATTCATCTTCCATATACCAGTGGTCTCTCCAACAGCATCCTTTGACAGTATCTTTTTCCATGCTGATTCTGCA
Organism: Geotrypetes seraphini; assembly: GCF_902459505.1. Classification (NCBI taxonomy): domain Eukaryota; kingdom Metazoa; phylum Chordata; class Amphibia; order Gymnophiona; family Dermophiidae; genus Geotrypetes; species Geotrypetes seraphini. Next base: position 17,571,098 of record NC_047095.1, read on the forward strand.
TGAGTCCTTACCACCCTCAAAATGTGTGATGGTAAGTGCTCACATTGTAATATTTATTTCATGGCTGCGTGCTAATGACAACATTAGTGCATGGCCATTAATAAAAAAAGAAAGAAAACTGACTATTTTAAGGTGCTAGTAAAATTAGCCTTAGGGCCCCTTCTATCAAACCATGGTAGAGCTTTTAACTGTGGGCCAGCGAGGTAAATGCTCCAACGCTCTTTCAATTCCTGTGAACGTCAGAGCATTTACCTCGCTGACCCTCGGTATAAAGCTCTACCATGGTTTGATAAAAGGGAGCCTTAGTGCACAGAAGAAACCAATGCAAGGACATGCTAAAGCCATTTTTCCACAGCTTAGTAAAAGGGCTGCCAAATCATCAGTGCTCATGGTGAGTGAATAATCAAAAACCCCTTTCCCTGCTTATCAAAAATCCTATTTAGAACCTCTTCCAGACATGCTCTTTAATTAGTACTTGGATTTCAGAGATGAGATCCAATGCCAAATTCAAGTAATACCTGTGGTCTTCTAGGTCTCAGTTTAATCACATCAATATTGCTTCCTTGTCTGCACCACTACTGCTCTTCCTTTATCTGTGGGCTCGATGACTATTTTGTGATTGTCTTTCAAATCCCTTATTGTTCCCCGTTGTGTTTGAGTTAAACTGGAAAACTATTTCTGAGGTTCTCTCTTCAACTAGTTCTCTCTTCATAGTTAATATTCAGCTATCAGGTGGTGAACATTTTGCGTACCAGATATTCAAAACTAGAACCTGTGTGGACTCTGGCTTTGAATATCGGGCTCTTTTTAAGCTGGCTAACATATATTAATTTAAGTGCAATGGGTAACCACATAAAATAGGACAGACTTTTCTGTAGTCCCATTTATGTGGTAAATCTGGCTGCTTAAAGACTGAATAGCAGTACTTAAGTGGTCAAGTGCTGATTCTGCTCCCCCCCCCCCAAATGAAACCCCCAACATAGTCAGATTTGATTTAGGGTTCCTTTTACAAAGCCACAGTAGAGGTTTCTACCACAGGCCGGCGAGGTAAATGCGCCAACATTCATAGGAATTCTACTGTATGAGCATAAGAGCATTTACCTCGAATGCTGCTTTGTAAAAGCCAGCGTTCAACACTAATGGTGATTATTCAGCAGCACTTAGATGGTTAAGTGCAACTAAATATTGGCGGCTAGACCTCACCAAGCAATTTAACCAGTTAGTGGCGCTAAATTGCTTTGAATATGGAGTCCGTAATTCTAATGGTGAACTGGTACAACATTTTAGAAATTGTCTTCATAAATTGGGCAAAATGAAATAAAATTCCTTTGCCCCATGGTTCAGTACTCTTGAGTTAACTATCATGTCATCAGGCATATGAAAATTTTTTTTACCAGTGATATATGTGATGATGTCACAATTGTGATTCTATGTGTGACACTCATGAATTTTAAGTTGTGCTTGGTGTCCATGGAGATTCAGTTAACAGCTTATATCAATAAGGAGTAGGATATAAAATGAATGCACTTAGATATTCCATGAAAGACGGAAAAAAAATATGACTCCCCAGGTTCCTGAGGTGAGGCAGAACTGGAGCCAACATCTTCCGGGGTAAGAAACCAAAATCTAACATTCGCTGGGTCTGTTTACCAAGGTGCAGTTGGTTATACTGTCTAATACAGATCATTTCCTGTTGTTTTTATATAAAATCCAGCCAGTGTCCCTTCTCTGCTTTTTTGCCCCCTTCAATCCATTAAAGAGAAAGGAAGAATCACATGAGTAGAAAGGCAGCGATGGACACACTAGCAGACAAGACATCTTCCTTTAAATGATGTAAAATTATTGTGAGCAGGGCCAACCTTAGGGAGGTAAATTAGGAGAGGGATAATTGAAGTAACAGCCCCAGCCCCAGTATGGCTTTTACAGGCTTAAAGAAGAGGAAGTATGAGTCACAAAGGTAGGGTTGGAGCACCGTGAATCAAGAATGCACATGGAGGAAGGAGAAGGACATAGTAAGAGTAGTCATACAACACCCCATCCACAAATAGAGGAGATTGCTTATTTAGTTCTAGTGCTCCCCCCCCCCCCACCTACTCTAACATGGAGGAGTGGCCTAATGGTTAGAGCTGCTGCCACATCTTGACATTACTACTACTATTTATTATTTCTATAACGGTATGAGACCATGCAGTGCTGTACATTAAACACACAAGAGACGGTCCCTGCTTGAAAGAGCTTACAATCTAATTATGATAGACACACTGAACAAAAATGGTGAATTGGTATCTGCTGCTCATGTAGCGAGGTTGTGAGTTTAATCACTGCCTGCTCCTTGCAATTGTGGGCAAGTCACTTAACCCTCCATTGTTGTACCTGATTATTATTCAGTCATCCATTGTCATTCCTGATTATTATTCAATCCTGCTTTGGATGAATCTCTTCATTAAAAAGGTGGTTAATAAAGAAGACACTAGAATTAGCTGGTGGAATATAACATTAGCTGAGCCTAGTCACCTGTGAGGAGTAATTAGAGATCAAAGGGAATAAAAAACAGGTTTGTTTAGGTGCTGAGGGTCAGGGGAGCAAGGATTGTAGATGGTTGTGATATTGGGTCTGTTCCTCATGATGACTCACTGCCTGTCCTTGCTTCTGTGGAATGTGATGATGGTGCAGCAGCTAGTTACAATCCAGAATTATCTGATCCTGATGATGTGAATGATGAACATTCAGAACCAGAGACTTTTACATAAGCTGAGCTCAATGATCTTATTTGTGATCTAAATCTTTCAAAAGAAAAAGCAGAACTTCTTGCTTCAAGGCTTAAGCAAAAGCACTTGCTTGCAAAAGATGCTAATATAACTCATTACGGAAAAAGGTATCATAACTTAACAACATTCTTCACTGTAAATAGCTCACTGTGCTTTTGTCATGACATCAACGGGCTTTTCAACAGTTTGCCACAAGTGCATTGTCCAGATGATTCTTCACAGATTAGCTTGAAGGCAGTTACTGCACAACAAAAATTCCAAACCAAGTGTACCAATTGCCCATTCTGCTCATCTAAAGGAGTCTTATGAGAATATGAAGAATTTACTAGAAGCAATCATTTATAAAACACACTAGTGGAACATCTGTGGTAATCTGAAAGTCATTGGCATGCTAATGGGAATGCAATGATTCACTAAATACTGCTGTTTCCTGAGTTTAGGGATAGCAGATCTACAGCTGAACATTATGTTAAGCATGTCTGGAAGCTGAGAAATACCTATAACAAGCAGTGTGAAATTTATGCCATTGGTGGATCCTCATAAAATATTTCTTCCACCTCTTCATATCAAGCTGGAGTTGATGAAAAACCTGGTAAAGGCCATGGGTAAAGCAAACTTATCAGGTTTTCAATATCTTGTTAAGAAATTTCCCAAAATCAGTACTGCAAAACTGAAGGAAGGGATATTTATAGGCCCTCAGATCAAGTCCGTTATGCAGGATGAAGATTTTAAGCAATCACTCTCAGCAGCTGAGCTTGAAGCTTGGGAGGCATTCAAGTGGCTAGTGGAAAACTTTCTGGGCAACCATAAGTCTCCTTCATATAAGGAAGGAGTTCAGAATCTCCTTGACTCACATCAGAAACTTGGCTGTCACATGCCATTAAAAACGTGGAGGGGCATAAATGAAAGGGATGTCTAAGTCCGTTTACATCCATCTCGCAAGTTCTCCAAAGTAAAAAAAAACAGCTTAAGACACATTTTCAAAAGAGACGTCCAACTTTTTTTCGTTTCAAAAATCGTCTAATTATATGTCCTGCCGATCTGATCGTCAAAGCCACTAAATCATCTATCTTTATACCACATTTTCGTCCAACTTTCCGTCCAAGTCTAAAAGGAATAGAACAAGCCCTGTTGGATGTGTGGGAGGGGTCTGCAAAGTGATGGACTGCATACCCAGACATGCCATCTAAATAGTGGGGTAGCTTACAGGGCACCGCTGTGAACTTCACAAAAAGGGTGCCATGTCTTCTCCTCAATACAGCTCCCTTATAGGTTACAGTGAGCCTCCCAAACCACCTCCAGAATCACCTAGACCCACTTATCTACCACCCCAATAGCCCTTATGGCTTCAGGAGCCACTTATATGCCAGTAAAAAAAGGGTTTTGGGGGTATATAGGGGAGTGCACATGTTTAAGTATCAAGGCAGTGATTACAGGGGCTTATGGACATGGGTCCTCCTCTCCATGAGTCTCTAACCCACCCCCAAGATGACTTAAGCTGCCTCTGGGCTAGAAGACTAGGCTTTCCTATGCCAGGCGGCCAGGTAATGATGATCTGAAGGCTGAATTTTAAAGTTATGATTAAAATTTTTATGGGGGTGGGGGGTGGTGATCACTGGGTTAGTGTGTGGGGGGTCTGTTTTATGTGTTTGCAGTGCTTATCTGGTGACTTTAGGTGGGGTTTTGTGACAGACCATGTTTTACATGGTCTAAGTCAAAACGTCCAAGTTCCGTCTAGGCTCTGTTGTTAAACTTTTGGTTATACATGCTGTACAACTAAGTCTAAGCTGGCCCAGGTCCCGCCCAACTCCCACCCTCGACACGCCTCCTGAAACGCCCCATTTAGCTTTGGTCGTTCAGCGGCACTATGAAGGCCTAGGTCGTTTACAAATATGTCCAAAACCCATTTTTATTATCGACACTTGGACGTTTTTGAGAAATGTTCGTTCAAGTGCTGACTTAGGCCGGATTTTGGACGTTTTTCTCTTTTGATTATGAGCCCCATAGTTTCTTGGTTTTCAAATCTTTTCTTTATTTTTATACATGTCCAGGACAGGATAGGTGTGAAAAACTGATTTAGAAAAACGTGCTGTGTTGTCATATGATTCTGAAAAAATTTTTTTTTGTTGCTTTCTGTAATTATTATTATATGCTCTGGATTAAAGCTATCTTTTGATATGGGCATTGAATTGGAAATAATATTTTTGTTGTTTATTTTTCTGTTGGTTTGCCTTAGTTTTGTTTTATGGTCGATTGCCATGCTTATATATTGTGAAAAATTAAATTAAAAAATGTATAGACCCTCTTCATGCCCACCTTTCCACTCTTCCTCACCTTTCCTCTTATACTAACCTGATCTCTATCTCTACCATTGAAAAGGAAATATACAAATACCAACCAACTTCCCTAACTCAGCAAAATTATAAATCCAAAAGCAAATCACAAAAGCCCAAAACCAAATCACAGTTGTAACAGCTGTTGAAGCAGTATATGCTGCTGCAATGATGTCCATGTCCCTTATGTTTCCCATTCACTCACCTCTAAATTCTATCTATAGCACCAAAAATGTTGGTGCTGGCTAGAATGGTGCTTAGTGCGATTCTACAAGGTATGTGTAGCTTTTATAGAATCATGCTTAGTGTTTATGCATTGCATAACTTTTGGTACAGGCATTTAGGCCAGCTACAATCAAGCCTAAAGGCCTGCGCCTAAGTTGTACGCTGATCAGGCATATTCTATAACAATGTGCAAAACTTTTATGATTGCCCACAATCTACCCCTGGCCATGCTCCCTTTTCAAATCTGTGTACTGAAACTGGTGCATACTTTTAGAGAATCACACTTTCCAAGTTGTTTGTATAATTTTTAATTGGTGGCAATTGGCATCAATCATAAGGTGTTAATTCCAATTATTAGCCAATTAATCAAGTTGTGTGCAAAAATTGTATGCTGTGATTTGCATGCACAACTTAAGGCTTCGAATACAGGAGTTTAGGGGTCACTGTGTAATTAAACTCTGGAATGCATTGCCGGACAATGTTTAAAAGCAGTTAGCTTAACAGGATTTTTTTTAAAAAAAGGTTTGGACAATTTCCCTAAAGTCCATAAGCCATTATTAATATGGCTTTGGAAAATCCACTGATTATTTCTATTTCTATTTCTATTTGGAGGAGTGTGTGGCGCAGTGGTTGAAGCTACAGCCTCTGCACCCTGGGGCTGTGAGTTAAAATCCAACGCTGCTCCTTGTGACCCTGGGCAAGTCACTTAATCCTCCATAGCCCCAGGTACGTTAGATAAATTGTGAGCCCACCGGGACAGATAGGGAAAATGCTTGAGTACCTGATTGTAAAACCGCTTAGATAAGCTTGATAGGCGGTATATAAAATCCTAATAAACTTGAACTTGAAACTTAAAATCCTTTTTTTTTTTGGGGGGGGGGGGCGGGGTATCATGGCAGGTACTGAATTGACCACTGTTAGAAACAGGATACTGGACTTGACGGATATTTGGTCTGTCCCAGTATGGCAACACTTATGTTTTTAATTGCTAAATTTCACCTTAGGTTGCTTTCCAAATGTATTATTCATTATGGGAACGTCATGTATGTCTGATTTTACCCATTTCAGTTGAACCTTTTCTTGGATTGGGATTTAAGAAGTCTTTTTATGCTGGTGGGTTTAATTCCTTGATGGGGGTGGTCTTGCTGTTGTTCCTTTTACCTTATCCATCCTGCTCTGGATAGTGATTCATTTTTCCTCAAGTATGGTCAAACTTTTACAAATTGATAATATTCCAGCTTTTATTAGATTATTTTTAAAAAAATTGTATGTTTGACTGAAGGCCTTTTCCTTTTCAAATACTGATATATATTTTTTAAATGGAAAGAAAAGGGAATTTTCAGGAACACTATCAATATGATGCCACTGAAAATTCACAGCTAGGAGACCTATGTTTAGATCAGTGGTCTCAAACTCAAACCCTTTGCAGGGCCACATTTTGGATTTATAGGTATTTGGAGGGCCTCAGAAAAAAATAGTTAATGTCTTATTAAAGAAATGACAATTTTGCATGAGGTAACACTCTTTATAGTTTATAAATCTTTCCTTTTGGCTAAGTCTTAATAATAATAATATAATTTATAGCTAAAGAGATATATGATCAAGAAACTATTTTATTTTATTTTTGTGATTATGATAAACATACCGAGGGCCTCAAAATAGTACCTGGCGGGCCGCATGTGGCCCTCGGGCCGCAAGTTTGAGACCACTGGTTTAGATGCAGCCATTAATATGTTAGTCCCTTTGAATATTGGCCTGTGTGCTTTTCTTTCTATGGGGAATACCTGTGTTTTGGCACAGAATTCACAAAAAAATCCCTTAGATTAATACCGTAATTGATTAATGTTTCAGAAGGATCTGATCTCTAACATTAAAAAGGCAACAGAATAAAAAAAAAAACAGGAACTGATGTGGGTGACAAACAGCACTTCTGAACAAGATTAACTTTTATGCTAATGCATCGAAGGCTCCTGCTGTTAAGCAATTACAGTTCTCTCAAAACTGCAAGAAATTCTTGTAAAAGTCAATTTTTAATGTGAGAAAATATCATTTTCAAACATTCCGTCCTTAGCCAGCCAGTTCAACTTGTGGGTGGTTATATTAATAATTGGGTGGTAATGAAAATAATAGCAATGCTTTGGTGTCAATGTTAAGTATGATGCTATTATAATTGTTATAGCACAGTAGCTTCTTCACGCAGCCATTTGGATGCTTTCATATAATCTAAGTGCCAAAAATGTGCTGACAAGGTAGCTGTTCCAGAAGGTACTGTATGCTTCTAAAATATTAATTTGCAAGGAGTATTATGCAGGAACTCTAGCTTTATATATATATATATATATATATATATAGCAATGTTTTGGTGAAGGCAGTGGATACAAAGTCTGACCATTGCAGCAAACTTAGCTATTGATTGCAACAAATGTCAATTTCCCCCTTCCAGCTCTAGTTCATGCTAGCTGCTTCTCTGATATCCCTCATTCAACCTACCTCACGGCACATCACTATTTTGCTTATCACTGAATATTGGCTCCCCACCATAATCATTTTAAGATTTTAAGAACATAAAAATAGCTTTACAGGGTAAGACCAATGGTCCATCTAGTCCAGTATCCCATCTTCACAGAGGCCAATCCAAGCCACAAGTACCTGGCAAAATCCCAAATAATAGTAGCATTCCATGCTACCAATCCAGGATAAGCAATGGGGCCTTAGGCATGGGCCAGCCTAAGATTCTGGTTGGCCCAGGCACCTGGGCCAATAAGGCCTTAGGCCCCCTCCCAGGTGCATCCCACAATGCACCAGGAAGGGGCAGGCCTGCCTCATTCCGACGAAGACGCACCTGCCAGCCGGCCAGAGGGAATACCCATCCAGCTGGCCATTGTTAGAGGTTAGAGAGATGTCCAGGGGTGGGGGGGTTAGGAGGGATTCTAGTGGGAGTAGGGGGTCACAGAATCTACAGGGGGTGGAGGCCATGGAATCTATGGGGGAGTGGGGGTTCCGGCAAAAGGGATTGAGTACCCTCCTGCTGATTTTGTTCAGGGGTGGGGGGTTCCGGCAGGAGGGATTGTGCCGGCTATCTACAGGGGGGTGGAGGTTTCCGGCAGGAGGGATTGGGCATCCTTCTGCTGGCAAACTATGTGGGAGGGGGTTGGGGGGTTTCCAGCTGGAGAGATTGGGCATATCTCTTACTGCATTCGTTCAGTGTTGGAGGGACTGGTGGCCGCAATCACGGCCACTAAACTTATCACGGCAAGGAGATCCTTTGCCACGATAAACTTAGTGGCCATGTCTACTTACAATGTAGGCCAACATTTTGCTGGCCTACATTGTACACGTCTCCTGCTGGCCTAGGGAGATGCGTACGGCCACTATATGGTGATGTCCCTAATAGCTTCCCCAGGTTTATTGAACTATTAGGTAGACCTGTGGACCAACGTAACTCTAACAACCTGACCCTACCATTCTCAACTCTGAAAGATATAAAATACAAGACATCTACAGACCAGTGAGTCTGTCCTCGATACTGAGAAAGATGGTAGAGGCGCTGATAAAGGACCACATCATTGATCACCTTGACTGACACAATCTGATGAGGACCAGCCAGCATGGCTTCAGCAAGGGAAGATATTGCTGCACTTCTTCGAGGGAGTAAACAGGTAGATAGACAAGGGTGACCGGGTCGACATCATATATCTGGATTTTCAGAAGGCGTTCGACAAGGTTCTGCATGAATGACTTCTTTGAAAAATTGCAAGCCATGGAATCGAGGGTGAAATACATGGATTAAAAACTGGCTGGCGGATAGGAAACGGAGAGTGGGGGTAAATGGACAATACTCAGACTGGAAAAAGGTCATGAGTGGAGTGCCACAGGGTTCGGTGCTTGGACCCGTGCTCTTCAACATATTTATAAACGACCTGGAAATTGGTATGACAGATGAGGTGATTAAATTTGTAGATGATATGAAGATATTCAGAGTAGCGAAGACATAGGAGGATTGCAAAGACCTGCAATGGGACATAAACACACTCGAGTAATGGGCCGCAACATGGCAAATGAGGTTTAATGTGAATAAGTGTAAGGTGATTCATGTTGGCAACAACAATCTTATACACGAATACAGGATGTCCGATGCAATACTTGGAGAGACCCCCCAGGAAAGAGACTTGGGAGTACTGGTCGAAAAGTCAATGAAGCCGTCCAGAATGCTAGGAATGATTAAGAAGAGGATCACAAACAGATTGGTGAAGGTTATCATGCCGCTATACCGGGCCATGGTATGCCCTTACCTGGAATACTGCATCCAGCAGTGGTCGCCGTACATGAAGAAGGACACAGTACTACTCGAAAGGGAACAGAGAAGAGCGATTAAGATGGTTAAGGGGCTGGAGGAGTTGCCGTACAGTGAGAAATTAGAGAAACTGGGCCTCTTCTCCCTTGAAAAGAGGAGACTGAGAGGGGACATGATCAAAACATTCAAGATAATGAAGGGAATAGACTTAGTAGATAAAGACAGGTTGTTCACCCTTTCCAAGGTAGAGAGAACAAGAAGGCACTCTCTAAAGTTAAAAGGGGATAGATTCCGTACAAACGTAAAGAAGTTCTTCTTCACCCAGAGTGGTAGAAAACTGGAACGCTCTTCTGGAGGCTGTTCTAGGAGAAAACACCCTCTAGGGTTTCAAGACAAAGTTAGACAAGTTCCTGCTGAACCAGAACGTACACAGGTAAGGCTAGTCTCAGTTAGAGCACTAGTCTTTGACCTAAGGGCCGCCGCGTGAGTGGACTGCTGGGCACGATGGACCACTGGTCTGACCCAGCAGTGGCAAGTCTTATGTTCTTAACTCACAGCAAATCACTCAATTACCAAATATCAAAAGTGTGGAACTTGTTTCCCATTGAAATTCACACAGTATGTATAATGTTTCACAAAAATCTAAAAACATGTTTTATTTTTAAAAGAAATCCCTACCAAGGATCCAAAGAAACTTAGACCAATAATACAAGTCACCCAAAACAAGGTTAATGGTCAGCTGCTATTTATGATATATTACCTCACACTGTATGTATAATTTTATAACAGTCTGATAACTTTATGTAGCATGTATAATTCTTTATAACATGTTTTTCTGTATACAAAATTATATGTAACCATATGTTGCCTGTAACCCGCCTAGAACTCTAAATAATGATGATTTGGCAGGATATAAGATTGCACATAACATAAAATTTGCATGCATGCTGTCATAGTTTTATAAATACTTATTTCTGTACACAAAACTTGCAAGAACAATTTTAAAAGACATTTCTTCAGATAAAACAGTATTTTACACAGTAAGGGGTCCTTTTACTTAGCTGCGGTATAAAGTGTCCTTAGTGTGCCCTTATGCAGGTTTTTCCCACATGCTAAGACCATGTTTACTATAGCAGTAAAATAGCCAATTCTCATTTTATGCGTTAATGGCCACATGCTAATATCTCCATTAGCAAGCAGCCATTCAAAACAATTAACATGTTACCACTTAATACCTATTTTATAGGTGGTAAAGCCTCGCATAGTATTCCGGCACTCATCAGTTAGTGGATGGTCATGTTGTTGAGCTAACTAGTTAATGAAGAAACATCCACTCTCTGCCCCCAAATAGGACCCGACCGTGTAAAAATTTAAACCATTTTTTTAGCGTGCAGTTAGCGTGCACAGATTAGGAAATTACCACAGGACATGCTCACATGCCCAACCATCTTTTTAAGCTGCTTTTAACTGTGCACTGTGCTTACTGCAGTTTAGCAAAAGGATCCCATAAGATGAGTTTTTATAAAATTGTCTTCCCCATATCGCAGATAAACTTAACATTCCTCTTGTATCATGCAAGTTTTCCAGAACTGCGCAAAGGCATTAAAACATGTGCTTATAGCCTGTTTTTATGCTAAGGTAGGAAACGTGTGTGTCTAAGAGCAGGTTTAAATATATGTACCGTATACAATACGAAGGGGTAAATTTTGAAGTTGAATTATGGGCTAAATTCTAAATAAGGCGCCTAAAGATTTGGTGCTGAGTAGAACAGCGTAGCACAGTTCTGCAAGGTGTGTGTTACCTTTTATAGAATCACACTTAGCACTTGTGTCACATAAGTTAGGTACAACCTTTTGGGCCGGCTAAAACAACACTTAAATGCCTGCAGCTAAGTTGTGTGCACATTGGGCATATTCTATTGTAGGGTCATGAAATGGTTAACTGTTGTTTAAAATATTGCTCTGGCCTACATAGCTGAAAACAGTGTACAATCTATTGACTTCATCTGCCTGAAATGTATGTCCCTGCCTTACCACATTGTAAGCTAAATAGATAAAAGTTTGAGCCATGATGTACCCTACCCTCCTGTACATGTAACATTTAGAACTGAAAGATTTAGATAAGCAGAGAAATGAGCTAGTTTCACTATTACTTTGGAATGTCCTTGATCTGTCCTGGCTTTGCCCATGTGGTACACCGACAACTGCGCATGGGACAATTTTGCGGCGTCAATCGTGCCCCGTCAAATGCACACACCGACAAGTGTGCGCAGGACAATGGTGCCCCATCAATCGCACTAGTGTTAGGATAAGATTTAGATGAGGATTATAGGAATAATCCTCATCTAAACCTTACCCTAACACTAGATACCAATAGTGTGTGTGGGGGTTACCCCCCTCAAAAGAGAGGGTTACTTTGTAACCCTCAAAGAGACAAAAGCGCCATTGTCTTGCGCGCACTTGTTGGTGTGCACATTTGACGGGGCGCAATTGACCTGCGCACATTTGAAGGGTCATGTGCCCATGCACATATATTTTGTAGAAATATGCTTTCTGAGTTGCACAAGTAAGTTTTAATTAGTGTCAAGGTGTTAATTGGCAATTATTGATGCCAATTAGGCCAGTTAAGGAATTACCCCTCCCTCCCCCTTTTTCAAAACTGTGCAAGAGCTTTTTAGTGCTGGCCGGCGCACTGAATGCTCTAAGCTGCGCCGACGATCATAGGAACTCTGACTGTCAGAACAGCGCAGAGCATTCAGCTCACTGGCTGGCACTATAAACCTCTTGTGCGGTTTTGTAAAAGTCACGCACATTGGCTATGAACACTGATTGTGTGCACACAACCTGAGATGCCATATATGCAGTAGAATTTGGAGGTATGTGCAAACTATTTTGAAAATTCACTGCCAGCCACAAAGTACCTATTAAGTCTAAAGAAGAAATAACACATTTTAGTAAGTCTGGCAAGCTCAGAAATTTTGTTTTTATTTATGAGTTAGTATGATCATAATAGGTAATTCTAAAAACATATGCTATTTGTGTTGGATGGGCACTGACAGTGAGATGCGATTTCATTTAATCATTAAAACTATACAGCTTTAGCATATAGGCATGAAATGCTAAAAATATCACAGAACAGAGCAGAGGAAAAGCAAGGTAAATATGAATTTCATTTGAACTGCTTCTGGCAAAATTCCCCCAGGTAATTCTTTTTAAAGGGTGATAGGACTGAAAGATTTATTGATCTCAACATACTAGACAAGCTGGCAATGTGCATAACTGATGTCAGTATTCGTTCTGTTAACAAAAAAATTATGGTAATAATAACCAATCTAAAAAATAAAAAAAATCACAAGGGATCTGAGCTTGTTGTCAACCTCTTATACAAAATGGTAGCTAAAATTAGAGGATTTTTTTCTTCCTGTAACAAATTGCTTAGTAGCACAAAGTTAAAGGAAGATACTAGACCATGCTCAGATCTTTATATTAACAGAACGCTACTGACTTGTTTTTTAAGTTGTGATCTTATATTACAATGATGCCTCTCAAACTTGTCCTGGGGGAGCATCAGTTATTCAGGGGTAGAGAGAGACGTGGGGACAAAAATTCATCCCCATCTCTGAATTTTCATGCCCTTCCCTCACGATCCCCGCAGTGAAGGATATTTTTCATCCCTATCCCCTCATCATCTCCACATTTTTCATCCCTGTCCCCTCACTGTCCCCACAGTTTTAGTTTTCTTCCTCACATCTCTCCACTCAAAACAGAAAGATGATTTTATGCAATTTTATGGGCCTAAGGCATTGCAAATAAACAAACGTGTGTATGTGGTAGGGGTTTCTAATAGAGAATGACACGGTGACAAAATTCATCACCGTTCCCGTCCCCGCGGATAACCGCGGGAAATAATCCCATGTCATTTTCTAGTGTCTATTTCAACCTCAGTCCTTCTACACCAGCATTCTTCAAACAAAGCTTGAGGGTCAGTGGTTGTGGCCATTCATACTCTGATTCTTATGGGAGCCAAGGATAATGAAGCCATTGTGACATCACTGATGTGATTGGCTCTTAGGCACTGGTGGAATGAGGCATTATGACATCACAATATCTGCTCTGGATACCAGAGACTGTCATTCTGTAGTGTCTGTTTCAACCTCAGTCCTTCTACACCAGCGTTCTTCAAAGCAAAGCTTACGGGGCAGTGGTTGTGGCCATTCGTACTCTGATTCTTCCCTCTCTCCTTAAAGAATGACATGAAGATGGTTTCCCGCAGTTATCCGCGGGGACGGGGACGGTGATGAATTTTGTCACCATGTCATTCTCTAGTTTCTAACTTTTATTTTGATTGAAAGAGCATCAATAAAAGTACAACTTCTGAGGCATGCTAGGTTCTGCACTGTGCACGGAAAACCAAACATCAGCTCAGTATTTTAGTCCAGTTCTCCCCAAAAATTTAGTTCATATTCATTTTTCAAAATCGTAACAAATAAAAACAAGGCTTAAAAAAAAAAAAACTGTGAGCAAAACAAACATACAAGGAGGCCGCTGAAACGTTGTCAGCCCAACCAACAACGTTGGGGCAGTCTCCACCAACTGCAATACACTTAGTCTAGTAACTTTCTATTGTTTTCATTCCTTCAAAAAAAAATATGAACAAAAAAGTGGAAAATCGCAGGGCTAAGTGTATAGCCCTTGATGGAGACTGTCCCAACTTTGTTGGTTGGGCTGAGAACTTTTCAGCGGACCCTCATAATTGCAAGCATATAAAGTGCAGCCCTCAGAATATCGCACACAAATAAGTTAGGACCTCTTTTACAAAGTCACGGTAGCGACGCTGCCACTGAACCACATAGGAAGTGAAGGGCTTTGGTGCATTTATTGCAACAGCATCACTACCACAGCTTTATAAAAGAGTGCTTTTCTCTCAGTCATTTCCAGGAACACTGAAACCTATACAGGCAATTCTTAACATTAACTTATAGAACATGGGGCTCATAATCGAAACAGAAAAACGTCTAAAAACCGGCCTAAATCGGCACTTGGACGATCAGTAACAAAAGTCATCCAAGTGCCGATAATCGAACCGGGTTTTAGATGTATTTAAAAATGACCTAGGTCCTTCACAGTGCTGATGAATGACCAGAGCTAAAAGGGGCATTTCAGGAGTAGTGTCGAGGGCGTGATTTAGGTGGGATGTGGGCTGTCCTAGACTTAGACGTACTGCATGTATAACCAAAAGTTTTACAACACTGCCAAGACGGAACTTGGACGTTGTGACTTAGGCCATCTAAAACCAGGTCTAATCCACAGAAGTTATCCAAAGTGACCAGATAAGCACTGCAGACACAAAGTACAGACCCCCCACACACAGCCCCAGTGATCACTGACCTCCCCCCCCCTAAAAATTATAATAACTTTACATATCTGCCTCCAGAACATCAGCACCTGGCAGCCTGGCATAGGAAAGCCTAGTAGAGCTGCACAGAAGTGGCTTAAATGGTCTTGGGGGTAGGTTAGTGAACCATGGAGAGAAGGACCAAGGCTCATAAACCACTCTAATCACTGCATTCATGGTGAAAAATATGCACCCCCCAAAAAAAAACCCCAAACTCTTTTGTACTACCATATAAGTGGCTCCTGCAGCCATAGGAGCTATTGGGGTGGTAAATAGGTGGGTTTAGTAGATTCTGGGGATGTTTTGGGGGGCTCACCATGACCTATAAGGGAGCTGTAGTGAGATGTTGATGATGGACCTTTTTTGTGAAGTTCACAGCAGTGCCCTGTAAGGTGCCCCACTACTCTGGTGCCTTGTTTTAGTGTCCAGTCCATCACTTTTCTTGCCCCTGCCACACCCAATAGGTCTTTTTCTAGGCATTTGTGACTTGGGCAAATTTTGGGATGAAAATGGGGTGTAAAGATGGACGACTTAAGGTCTGGGCGATCAGACGGCTGGATGTACTGTTGGACAATTTTTGAAAAAAAAATATGCTGGACGTATTTTTTGAACATGGACTTTTCCCGTGTCTGACTTTGGGCGACTTGTGGCTTAGCCCCAAACAGACTTGGACGTTTCTTTTGATTACGGTATGCCTCTCCTCGGCTTTTTGCCCTTTCAGCGAGAAACCAAACAGCCCAAACAAAAGAATATCAACATCCACTATAACTGCTCAAGTTTATCATTAAGTTTTAGAAATATTCTTGTTTCCAAGCTACTAAACAAACTGGATTACTTGTGCCAATTTTTAGAATTGCCACCTATACTGTCATATTCCCAATGCTCACTCATAACACTAGACATCATGATTTTTGTTTCCGTAAGAGATTGATCATCATCAAAAAATCTAAAAGAAACACCCACAAAAATGACATAAACCATTTTCTATAATGTGTGGTTTTCCAGAAATTTGTTATGATACTGTGTCAACATGAAAAAACAAAACAAAATTGGCCCACAATCTATATTCAAATTCAAGTATAATTTTGAATTTAGGTATGTTATATGAAGAAAAGGATTGAAAGGAATAGTATCAGTTCAATTTAATAGTCATAAATCCACAAATGTGGAGGAAAACCTTTGAACTTAAATGTCATTCCTCCCATGGACATTCAGTATGAGCCATGAAAAAGGCGCTCGATATATCTCAAAGGCTCAGGTAGTAACCTTGCGATGACTTGCATCATCCAGACTTTTGTCTGGGTAAAAGTCACTGCCTCATACATCATGTTAAGTCCATGATATGGGAGAAGAAAGACTTTAGATGTGGAAGAATAGTGTATAAAAAATTTTTTTGAATAAATAAATCACCAAACTATCCCTAACAATCCTTACTCCTAAAGTGAAACCACATAAATCATATAATCTCCCAAAGCTGGTGTAATAAAATGTCAATGGCTAAAATTGCCTGTGCTCCAATATAATGTCCATATATTAGTAGAATGCCTGTGCTAGTTCAACGGACAAAAAAATTTTTTTGTGTCAAAAACACCCCAAGAAAAGAAAACTCAAAAAATTGTGTAAAACATAAGAAAAAAAGAGTCCAAATATATAAAATCGTAAACTCACAAACTCAAAAAGAGCTAAAAAAGCACCTTGTGAAAAAACTGTAACAAACAAGTGAATCCTGGGCATACGCTGGTCAAAATTTAAATCAAGTTCTTCAAAGACCAGAAGTTCTTAGGAGGATTATAAAAAACTATAGATAGAAAAATAGTAGAAAAAATGTTGTATTTCCCCCTAATTGTGCACTAGCCCCAGAGTTTTTGAAAAAATAAGTACTAGGTCAAATAAATAGTACTTAGCTTCGAGTGTTGAAAGAAAAAAGTGTCCAACGTAAATCTCCACTCAACGAAGCTCCGTTTCGTCGCCTTCATCAGGAGCGGGGATCCGGAGTAGTAGAAAAGCGACAGGCTGAAAATAAAGCTGTCAGCTGCTTGGGCAATGGTTAGACATTAAAGCCATCAACCTCTCTTAGTGAGGAGCGATTCCAAATAATACCGTCTCCTCTGAACAAAGTAATGTTAAAAATGGCGCCTCGGGAGATTAAGACGCCGCGGGAGTCCAGATTAGGCCACAACCCCCTGTTGCCAAAATGACGTAAGAAAGTCAATAAACTTAAGAAAATGTATGTATTCCCATAAATTTAAATGATAAAACATTTATCTACGTTTTCACCTGAGCCTTTGAGATATATCGAGCGCCTTTTTCATGGCTCATACTGAATGTCCATGGGAGGAATGACATTTAAGTTCCTCCACATTTGTGGATTTATGACTATTAAATTGAACTGATACTATTCCTTTTAATCCTTTTCTTCATATAACATACCTAAATTCAAAATTATACTTGAATTTGAATATAGATTGTGGGCCAATTTTGTTTTGTTTTTTCATATATTTTGGACCTTATTGGCCACAAAGTCCTTTAGGGTTTTTAGTGGTTTACTGTGTCAACATGACATCACTAATAAATGAATTCAGTTGACTTAAATTTATTACAATATTACTTAGTACTATTTTTATAAATTGCTTCTGGGAGCAGGTGACAAAAAACTAGTCATAAGAACATAATAGCCTTACTGGGTCCATCTAGCCCACTATCCCGTCTTCATTGAGACCAATCCAAGTCACAAGTACCTGGAAAACCCCCAAATAGTAGCAACATTACATGCTACCAATCCAGGGCAAGCAGTGGACATTGCATGACCGGATGGTTAATTAAACTGAAATGATGTGGAAATGTATTAATCATACTGATACTTTCTGCTACATTCACGGTGAGATCTATCTGAAGGTGCAAAGAAGAACCATGGACTCAGTTGGAGAAGAAGGCCCATGAACTGCATTTTGGGTGTGAAGTTGGCAATCAAAACAAAAGCTGGGCTCTCCATATTTGTTGCACATCATATCCAGTTAGCCATGCCATTTGCCATCCCGATCATATGGAGAGCGCAGAAATGTACACTTCATCAAGAAGGAATGGTCATTCCTTAAATGCTTGTTACCTGGCTAGAAGAATGTAGCACATGAACCCCTTTGTAGCTAGGCAACTACATCAACAGAGCTAGGTTGACCTAGCGCATTTCGGAAAGGAATTAAGACAGCACTATTCAATAGATTTATCTCCTAATCAGTTACCGTTTCTAAAATGATTAACACCATGCTGATAACTTGAGAAATATGTGTATTGTACTAATTGCATTGTATTGTATTTTACTAATTGTATTCTGTAATTCGCTGACTGTACTGTGACATCCTCGCTGTTTGTATTCTGTAATTCACTGATTGTCCATCTCTCTTCACTGTAAACCACCTAGAAGTCGTAAGATTGTGGCGGTATAGAAAAAATAAAGTTATTATTATTATTATTATAAAGATCTTCCTGCCATCCCTTGATATCAAGCTGGGACTCATGAAGAACTTTGTCAAAGTTGTAAATAAGAAATGGAAAGGATTTCAGTAACTGACAAAGAAATGTACCTTGTGATGGTAATGCCCAAATTAAGGAAAGCATTTTTGTTGGTCTTCAAATCAGGGAAATGATGGACAGTGAATTTGAGAAGCTCTTCCACAACACTGAGTTGGTGGCATGGGAGCCTACGAAGAACGTCGTACAAAACTTTCTGGGAAACATCAAGGCACCATACTACGCTTTACCCATTGGCAACATGTTCAAAGCCTTTCAGATGATGAAGTACAATAAGTTACTAAATATTTATTTCTTACGCATACCCTTTGGATTTCTTCCCTGCCAATCTCAGAGGTGTCGGTAATGAACACGGTGAGAGGTTTTACCAGGACATTGTAACAATGGAAAAACAGTACTGGAGGAAGAGGAGTCCAGGCATGTGGGCTCATTAATGTTGGACTTAAAACAGAGAAGTTCCTGACACTGAATGTAAACACAAATCTGACACAAAATGATTTTGACATTGCTGAACTGACAGTTTTATCACAGTGCACATTATGAAGTAATTATGCTAATTCACATTGGTTCTATGCGGACAGTGAAGTACACATTTCAGTCAAACCCTGTATGTCAGAAATATTGCTTCAGGGATGTAATTTATATTAGATTAACTCATATTTTTTGAAGAAACTAGTACTTTTCTGGGGGTGGGGAGGGGAAACTAGAGTAAGTGGTAGAAACAGGGAGAAGAGAATAAGAGGTGGTGTTTGGGATACAGTAGGGGTATTAATACAACGATTGGAACAGTGGAAAGAAATTGAGAGAATGAGTCAATGGTGAGGACTGAGCAGGGGAATGAAAGGGAACGACTGGTATAGACAGAGAAAGGAATTGAGAGAGACAGTGCTGGGTTCATATGTTCCTTAAGGCAGGAGGTGAGATGTAGCAAAGCTTCAGGACAGAGGTGATGGGGTCAAACTGGTGAAAGATAATTTTGCAGGGGCAAGGAAAGTGAATGGGTTTCTTCAGTAGATTTAACCAGGAGTTATCTAGTACAGCATTTTTTTTAATGTTCATCAAACAAGCCCTAAAATTCTAGGTTTAGCTTGACTTTAGTATCATTCAGTGTAATGACAGGAAATTCTGAGCTTATATGAGCTTGTACTTATATTATCCAAGACATTTATGTTCCATTTATTGAAATTATAATTTTATCTTGTGGGATAAAGCAGAATAAGAGACTTTCCTTAGAGTACTACTACTATTTATCACTTCTGTGGTGCTGAAAGCCATACATAGCGCTATACATTTGACATTTAATAGACGGTTCCTGCTTAGAAGAGCTTACAATCTAACTTGGACAGACACGCAGACATGACATATATGGTTAGGGATGTAGCACCCAAGGTGAGAGGAGTTAGAAGTTGAAAGCAGTCTTGAAGAGGTAGACTTTTAATACTTTTTGAGCCCCTGTCCTGGACACAGCTTTTATGGATCAGTTTATTTCCAATTGGCATTTTTATCCACCTATCTTTACCACAGGGTTTCATAGGGACCCCTGAAGAAGACATTCTGTCGAAACATGAACCGTGTTGGATCCAGGGTCCAAAGCTTTTCAGCGGACTCTGTCCTAGAGGTTTTTACGTGGTTTACCAAGTTTTAATATTATTTTAATAATGATAATAATAAAGTCCATCTCAGGAACATCATTTCTCCACATTTTTTTTTTGTTTCTTCTTTTAATACTATCAACAGCTAGGAGATCAGAGGAGGTTTAAAAAAATTGTGACTTGGCTTTAAAATTTGTAAGGTGCCACTCTAAAATAAGACCAGTAATTCCAGTTGATCTGAGGGTAGCGTGGCCAAGGTTGTCAGCTGTAAATTCCACTTGGGCTTGCTGGAATAATACAGTGAAGTCAATCTACAGTTGTGGCTATATCTAAGATATATGGTTGAATTGTATGAGTTTACTTGTACAATATGGGCCTTTATTCATGAAAGGCTTTTCTCATAATCTTCTTATGGAAAAATACATTTTTATTAATTAATATCTTTATCTTTTGGTGTGGACATTTTGATGAAAATAAGCGTACCCTACAATACTGTTTAATAGTAAAATGCTAAAGGAATTCTAATTTATTTTTATTTTTTCTGTTCGTCAGCTCATTCTTAGAATATTTGCAGTACTTCACTTCAGGCTCTGAAAAATTAATTTCATTTTCCCATTTTTTTTTTTTTTCAAAACATTCTGTTCCTTGCCATTTATAAACCAGACGCTGTAGTGGTTAAGCAGCCATTTTTCTCAATGGAGGAGGGTAACTAGTGGTGTAACACAAGGATCTGTACTGGGATTGGTGCATTCAGAGTTGGGGAATCCTTTGGCATGGTGTAGGTGCCAGCTGCGTCACAGGGTGTGAATTTTCCCTGGACTTTCTTCGGCTCCTCTGGAAAGTGCATGCTTCGGACCCAGCTTGTTTGACGCAGCCAGCGAGCGCTCGGTTTCTTCGAAGCCGATTATGCCAGTGGCAGAGATCCTTGTTCAGGAGACTTCTTGTCTGGCTATGACAAAGCTCGAATGCATTAGTTGACATATAGATTTTATGCCTCTTCTGTCTCCTGGCGCAGTTTCTATTTTGGATCCTGCTGCTGCCCTTGCTTGGATGAGTCAGCCTGGTTGCCCTGAGAGTCTGGATTTGGGTGAGGACCCCTCTAGCCACAGACTTTTTAAGGATGTCTGTCTATTATTTTATTGCTGTTGATCTGAAAGAGCTCAAATTAGAATCTCCACTTTCCTCATCACAGTGTTCAGTCATGGACCATTCTAATGTGCTATCCTCTTTTTTTCCATCACATCCACAGCTTCTTGGTCTGGTTTTGGAACAATGGGATACACCAGAAAGCTCTTTCCGGCTCTCGAAAGCTATGTCTAAGCTTTATCCACTGGCTCCTGATTTTCAGCAGTTTTTTGAGCAATCTGAGGTGGATTCTGCCATGGCATATATTACCAGGCTCAAGGCCCTCCCTAGCAATGGAGAAGTAGTGCTTGTGGACTGTAATGCTTGTGGACTTTATATTGAAAAAGCTTTTTGAAGTAGCTTCTTCTGGTATCAAGGTGATGGCAGCAACCTCCTTTGCGGCAATCGTTTGTTACACAAGATTGTACCACTAACATCTAAATGTTTAATATTTCACTCTGCTTATTTACTCAAAGCCATTTCAGATTCTTACAAATATCCTTTTTGACTTTGTAAAAAAATCTCTTTATTGGCGAATGCAATACAACACTGCACAATACAACACTGCACAATACAACCAGAATTTAAAAAAAATGATAAAAAGAAAGAAACACAGCTTCCATGCAAATGCAGAGCCTCAAATACATTCTCTCCATTTTCTATATGCACTACACAAGAGAAAGGAGAACTCAGCCCCTCTGATGCAACTTCCTGTTTCCACCTGGGCAGATCATGTCAGAGGGAACACTTCAGGCTGGGCAGCCGCCTGCAACTTATGAAAATGGCTGCTGTGCTGGGGCCCCACTTAAAAAGAAAACTGTGATTTGGAAAGGTGACTGCAAAGGTGAGAGGAAGGGGGAAGATGTGCCAACAAAGGGAAGAAGTTGAATGGCGCTTGAGCTTTATTATATGTCATGAAGAGCATGTGGGAAAACAGCAGTGGTGGGGAGGTGAGGAGGCAGGCTACTCAATGGAATTGGGGTAGAGGGAGAGGGGAGGAACAGGCTACTCAATGGAATTGAGGGAGAAGGGAGGAACAGGCTACTCAATGGAATTGGGGTAGAGGGAGAGGGGAGGAACAGGCTACTCAATGGAATTGAGGGAGAAGGGAGGAACAGGCTACTCAATGGAATTGGGGTAGAGGGAGAGAGAGAGGACAGGATACTTGAAGGGCTCAGGGGTCCCCTCTTTAATTTCTGCCCTGGTCCCCAGAATGTTTAAAACTGGCCCTGCCTACTGTCCCCTACCCCTACTATCGTTTTGCAAATATACCTTAAATTTCTCCCAAAGTGTACAATATTTTTTTCTCTTGTCCATTTGACACTGGTGAAGCCTAGTGTGTAACCATGTGTTCATTTTTAACATGAGTGAATGTCAGTGTTGAAGTGGAAGAGGATTGTCCCTTACCCAGGGTTGTAGTAATGCTTTCTTACCCAGCATGAGAGCTAAAAATATGAATTGCCATTTTGTCACCTTCAACAGTCAGATCAGAATTGAGCCCCAACAACAGTACCTTTTAAGACCATTCTAGTGAGGTACCAAAAACACACTCCAAGCTAAAAAAAAAACAACAACAAAAAAACACACAACCAAAAGTCGTAATTTCAGGCATTCCACGAAGTAGTGAACAAGGGTGCCATGGACAACATGACGTTTATTACTTGCATCATCTTCCACATTTTGATGGTGGTTGTAATCAACGTGGCGTTACAGAGCTAGAAGAATATTGGATCTATTAAATCCCACTTTTGGTTGACTTCGATTTATGTAATTGATGGTTGAATAAAACCAGGTGCTATAGTTGGAATAGCATGCTAAGATTGTGCAGGTTTAAATGTGGGTAGGTAGGGGAATGTTCTCCTTTCTTCAATTTTTTTTTTTTGTGTGTGTATATGTGTGGGGGAGGGTCACTGATATCTCTAGTACAGTATTCTGTTATTTATATTGGGAAGGCTATTATCCAGTATTTTCTTTCCTTTATTAAAATTTATCTCACTCCTTTTGTTTTGTTTGCTTGTGCAGTTTATTCTGTTTACACTATTTTATTTAAATTCAACAAGCAGTTTGAACTAAAAACAAAACACTAAAACATACAAAAGTAAGCAATTAGATCAATGATTAAATCTGTCTTCATGCAAAATAAGCAGTATACCAATAATAAAATCAGTCTGAAAAGGACCATTATTTCCAAATTTCAGCCTAATTGTTTTGTTATTTATTTAAGTTTCATCCTAAATTAAGAAGACCAGTGAATTTAAGAAGTGTGTGTGTGTGTGGGGGGGGGTTTCTTCTAATTTTCTAAAAGTGGCATAATCTATACTCCTGGTAAATGCTGAGTTCAATGGACTTCATTTTGTACATGAGAAAGTTCTCTAGTGTGTTCCACTATTTTTACACCAGTTGGAGAGAGAATCTGCAAGAGAATTAGCTCTGCTTATCTTAAATGTCTACTTGGAATATATGAGTCATAAGTGTTTTCTCAAATATTGTGGGCCTCTGTTATTTATCACCTTAGATACCAAGGACAGAAACTTAAATTGTTCATAGAATTCAATTGGTAACCACGGAAGTAAATTTACTGCAGGAGCAACACGATTCCAAGGATGCAGAGTTACTAAAACTGCACCACTGAATTCTACAAGCTATTTTCGGGCAACTCCATTAGCAATAATGTACAATAATCTAATTTGTTCAGTTACATGCATAAGAATGGTCAATTAATGTATCTTGCTATTTATTGACCCACTAGTGTTCTTGTTTCACACATACACTACTAGAACAGGGGTAGGCAATTCCGGTCCTCGAGAGCCGTAGTCAGGTCAGGTTTTCAGGATATCCATAATGAATATGTATAAGATGGATTTGCATGCACTGCTTCCTTGAGATGCAAGTCTATTTCATGCATATTCATTGTGGATATCCTGAAAACCTGACCTGGCTGCGGCTCTTGAGGACTGGAATTTCCCCCAAATATCTTGAGTCATGGAAGGCAAAATCTAGAAAATCTTTCTGTATTTAACTGCTGCACTGCCAGCATTACTCAAGTGTAGAAGTCAGGTACCATTTGTGCCCTAAAGGTTTACTCCTACTCTTTGGAGTTTCACTTTATTTTGGATCAGAGGAACACACAAATAGGCCTATTTATGAAGCTGAATTAAGAGCCACATTCACGTGGCCCAACATGTAGCAAAGTAATGAGCTGTATAATATAGAAATGCATGCAAAGTAGCTCATTACAATGTAAAAGGATTAATGTGTCTTGCGTTAACCCATTTACTTCTTATTAGGGCTGTCAAGTAAACTATATTTCTGGAGGTGTAATTAAATTTCCTTAGTGCAGAAGTCAATCCACCTAATATTCAATGCCACCTCATATTTAACTGATCAGGAACTACTCCTGTCAGTTAAATAGCGCTAAGCTGGCTAACTGCTAATATTCAGTGTGAGAAGATCGCTGAATATTTGCATTTAGCAGCTAAACTGAGTCACTTAAATAGCTGGTCTATAGCAGCTAGAAATTTAGCCAGCCAATGCTTAATATCACCTTAGCTATAGGCAGTGGAACACTTTTTTGTTTGGGGGAGGGCGAAAAGCTCCATCCCAGACCCTGCCCAAGCTCCGTCCCAGACCCCTCCCCCTAATAGTACTAATTGTAACACCAATTTTTCCCTTTCATTTTTTCATCTAATATAATAAAACCCTAAGCCGCGCATGCGCACTCTTACCTGTATGCTCCCGTTTTCCGTGCGCTGTAGGTCCCCGCAGGTAGGAGTGCACATGAGCGGCTTAGAGTTTTGTTGGCTTCAGGCGGCGCGGAGGCTGTCGGCCGTGGCGGCTCTTGGTGTCTGCAGGCCGCGGCGGCTGTCGGTACCTGCAGGCCACAGCGGCTGTCGGCGGAGGGCACACGCGTGGTAAGGGATGCTGCTGGACAGGGGAAGAGACAGGGGAGAAAAAGGAAGGGAGACCTACTGCTAGATGGGGAGCAGGAAAGAGGTGCTGGGGGAAGAAAAAAGAAGGGAGGCCTACTTCTGGATGGGGGAGCAGGAAAGAGGTGTTGGGGGAAGAAAAAGGAAGGGATGCCTACTGCTGGACGGGGGAGCAGGAAAGAGGTGCTAATGGACAGGGGAAGAGACGGTGGGGGAGAAAAAGGAAGGGAGGCCTACTGCTGGATAGGGGGACAGGAAAGAGGTGCTGCTGGACAGGGGGGAGATTAAAAAAAGGGAGAAGGGCTGCTGCTGGATAAGGGGAGCAGTGAAGGGGTAGTGGTGGACACAGGGAAGGTAAAAGGAAGGGAGAATGGGTGGACAGCCGAGGAAAAAGAAAGACAGAAAGAAAGATAGAAATACAGAAAACGGCTAAGGAGAGAGAGAGAAAGAAATAAAGACAGACACACAAACATATATTCTAGCACCCGTTAATGTAATGGGCTATAAGACTAGTATATATATATATATATATATATATATATATATATATATATACATACACATACACACACAAACAATCTTATTAACAACACATCATGGTTAACCACAAAATTAAACTATGCAAAGCACACTGTATATTTCTCTATGAGCATTGGAAGCAGCGCGGGCCATTCAGTGCGGCTCATCGCACTAAAAAATGCTAGTGCAGTTTAATAGAAGAGGCCCTATGTTTATGTTTATTTAAACTTTATATACCACCTTTACTGAAAAAGCATGCCAAAGTGGTGTATATAATAAAACTAAAATTCAGAAAAGGAATGCCAAATTGAAACAGGAAAGCTCATACAACCAAGAAATACACCCACACTTTAATTAAAATAATAAATAAAATACAATAAAGATATATATTTAAAAACTCACAGTTCCTGAGAAGCCAACATTCCCTGAGAGTTCCTAAGGGCCAACTGAAAAAAAAACAGTTTTTAACAAAATTTTATTTTTAAAAAAATGATGTTTCCTTACAGAGAGATACTGGGAGGGCATTCCAAAGAAGTGGTGAAGTATAAAAGAATGCCATAAAGTGGGTAGATTCAAGGTGGACACAAGAGGATGATGGCATGAAGATGTGTTGCTTGCAAACCAAACAAATGGGATAATGTGAAGAAAGGTTTGGACAAGTTCCTGGAGGAAAAGTCCATAGTCTGTTATTGAGAAAGACATGGGGGAAACCACTGCTTACCCTGTATTGGTAGCATGGAATATTGCTACACCTTGGGTTTTAGCCAGGTACTAGTGACCTGGATTGGCCACCGTAAGAACGGGCTACTGGGCTGGATGGCCCATTGGTCTGACCCAGTAAGTCTATTCTTATGTTCTTATGCTAAGATTTGCCAGATAGGATGGTGATTGCTCAAAAATGGCCCAATGTGTCAATATAAGATTTTAAATTGAATACAAAACTGGACCGGAAGCCAGTGTAATTTAGACTTATTTGGTCTTGGAGCAAAACAAAAAGGTACTTAACTATGTATTAACGATGCACTTTGAATTGTAATTTTGAACAGAGACTAACATAGGGTGAAGAACAGAACCATAGTCACAGACACAGTAAAGTTTTGTCCTGGGTGGAGTGTGGTGGCTGTTCCACCAACTTTCTGTTACCCATTAAAAGAGGGTTCAGTGTCCATGTTTTGCTACTTTATGAAGTGCTATGAGGAGAAATCTCTCTTCCCCCCAGAACTGGTTAAAGGAGTTTAAAAGGAGGGATAGTTTACATATGGTTGGAGTATGGAGAAAGCCTAATGCCCCAAACTGTAAGTATGTTTGTTTGCTCTACAATAGAGGAACCAGGAGGCTCTGGAATTAACTGGCCTGTTATGTGACTAACAGTCAGAAAGTAATCCAAGGAGATTGCAATAAGAAAACAGGGATTTATTTTATTTCTTCCATTTGTGTGTCACACATACCTATACAAGCTCTACGCGACATTACAGAGGAAGGAGTTAAAAGAGGGTAGGGAGGACTATGGAGGGCAGGAAGGAGAGGAAAGAAGCATGTAGAATATTTCATAGAAATTCCTAATATGTAATATGTAGAAAGGGATCTTGGGAAATCGCCCCGAGAGTATATGGAGACTTGTTTCTGAGCTTTTTTACTTATTGGTCAAACCTTGTCTATGGTACTAAAAGGTTAACTACCAACCAGAACTCCGATAAATTTGCTAGTGAGGCAAGATCCAAACTGCCCTTAAGTGCTGGGGGCCCATCACACTTTCCATAGCCCTTGCTCTCAGCTGATTTTCATTGGGGTGGCTTTTAGGTAATTTATGGTATACCTAGTTTGCTTTCCAGTTCTAATCCAGTCTGGGATTTCCTCTTTCTTTTAGGTTTCTACTTCCTTTTAGAGAGCTTGATCCCCTCCTTCCAGGGTTTTCTAAGCCTGTCTCTAAACTATGGGGTAAGGCAATATCCTCCTGATTAAGGCAACAAAGTGATTGTACTGTAGGAAATAAGCTTTATTTACGGGCTAGAAAATATTCCTGACCTATGCCATGAGGCCCAGTTCAGACAGAAAAATATTCCAGAGGTGTCCAAATGCTTTGGTTCTGGACAGTGTATTTCTTGCAAGTTGTCCTTGTATATATGCTTTGAGATATGAAGTTAAATATGGCTTTCTAAGCCTATTTTATTCTGGTATAAACTATGATTGTTGTATATGTTTTGAAGGATGGACTAGAAAGAATATATAATCTGGATGAAATCTGACAGTTTGACTACAACTTGAAATATTGTGGGGGTTCTATTGATTGTGCGAAGTTAATCTCGGCATATTGTTTTCCTTTTCTTCCTGATTTATATTTTTCCCATGGATCCTCCTTCCTTATTTTACTTTGTGGACTTGAGGGGATGCATCAATACATTTTCTTCCATTAATATGCATAACTGTCATATGGGTATGTACTTTTTTCTGTCGAGTTTGCACTTGACATTAATCTAAAATGCAAAGCTAAACAAGAAAAAAAAAACACCCCAACCTTAAATGTGGATATAAAACAGCATTTGCATTGCAGCAATCTGCAAAAGGCCAAACTATAGCTGGTTTTTAAAGGATTTTAAACAAAACTTTTTGTGACAGATGGTAGGATTCAAGGTCTTCCAGGCTGACAAACATCTGTTTGTTTGAATATAGACGGTTTGTATAGCTGCTGGCCACCTTTACTACATTCTGTCTAACTTTGTAGACAAGAAAAACATGTTCATCGTGTTATTGAAGACCACTTCCTAGCATTGTTTTATTCCAAAACTATGAAACAGATCCAGATGAAGGTATCTAGAGATTGGTGTTTAAATTCCCCTAGATCTTGTCGTTATTTATCTAGTGCAAAGAGACGTCATAGTGCCAGCTGTTAACTAGAACATGTACTAATAAACTCTTCAGAGCTCATGTGACAAGCTGTTGGGATAATGCAAGTGCATAAAACAATTGCTTTTCTACTTGATTTTCCAGGCTAATAAGCAACAAGACAGTAGGGACAGCCACTGAAATGCCATGGTACATAGGAAGAGTAAAGTTAACAAAAAAAAAAAAAGTTATAACATCTCTAGATAGTGCTGGAGAGGAACCAGTTGTTATGGTGCATGTGGAGGTTAAATTTTGGCTTTTTTAACGGTAATTTTAGGTAAGTCTTTAAGCTTCCTATGGCTCACTAGCACAATCCAACCATACAGAGGTTGACATTCAAAATGATTTAAACGGCCAGAAACGGTTTTGGGCCAGTTAAATTGCTTGTTCGGGATTATCTACAGTTCTTAAATGGTTAGTGCCATCAATATCACCAAAAACCATTAAACTCAAAGCTGGATATTCTGTGGGTGGCCCATAGGTGGAGACGGTACTTATACACTTCAATGTTGATATTCAATATTTAACCGCCTAGGTTTAAGGGTTAAATCGGACAGCGTAAAAATCAGTCCTGTCTATTTTTGTGGTGCTGCTTATGCAATTAAATGTGTCGTAATCCAAGAAAAGAGACCAAGGGCTCCTTTTACAAAGCTGCGCCAGAGCCTTAATGCGTGGAATAGCGCACGCTAAATTGCCGCACGCGCTAGCCGCTGCCGCCTCCTTTTGAGTAGGCGATAGATTTTTGGCTAGAACGCACCATAGCGCGTGTTAATCTGGTGCGTGAGCTAAAACCGCTAGCGCACCTTCATAAACGGAGCCCTAAGTCTTAGAAATGGAGTTATTCAGCCGGCTAAGTAATCAAGAAGATGCTGATTCAAATGCAACAAACCACCTCTTTCTACCATTTCACTTGCCAGAGATACAACACTTTGTTAGTTGAAATTGTGTATCTGATAAATAATAATAATAACTTTATTCTTTTATACCGCCATTACCAGCAGTTCTAGGCGGTTTACATAAAAGAGTACTGAACATTCAGTGAAAAGTACAACTGTGTACAGACTACCTGGTTACGTCCTCAAAAGGGATATTCAATGTCAGCTTGTTTCAAGCGAGCAAGGAGAGAGTGTGGTGCAGTGGTTAAAGCTATAGCCTCAGCACCATGGGGTTGTGGGTTCAAACCCAAGCTGCTCCTTGTGACCCTGGGCAAATCACTTAATCCCCCCATTACTCCAGGTACATTAGATAGATTATTAACCCACCGGGACAGACAGGGAAAAATACTCAAGTACCTGAATAAATTCATGTAAACCGTTCTGAGCTCCTTTGGGAGAATGGCGTAGAAAATTGAATAAATAAATAATATCTAGGATTTCACTGGCCAGCTAGTGCATTCTGAGTTAAGCTGACACTTAGCATTAACTGAGCACTGGCTAATACATAAAGATAGGACAGGTATTTATGTGGTCCTACCTATGTGCTAACCTTGCTTAGCGCTGAATATTGGGTATAACTGTGACCCAGCCCTGAGATAGACAGCTTGCACTTTTGTGCTAACTGCGAACATTCAGCAGAGATAACGGGTTATCTCCCGCTGAATATTAGGGGATAGCTGGCTCTCTGTAATAGAAACAGTGAGCAGTCGGTGACGATCTGTTGAACCGATTTGAATACACTGCACAACAAAGTTTTTGCTTCCTGAACACTGCTGGGTGTTTCTTATAGAATTTTGGGTGCTGATCATGAATATTACATCAAAAATTACCCATCACGTACCATTTCAGAGAAATCTTCAATTTTGTCGTGATTTTTTCTTATATTTGGATGCAAACAATTTTTTCTCCCATAAGTGTCTTATCAACAACGGTTTGTGCCGCCTGGGTATGTCCATGCATAAAATCTAGCCAGGTTGGAAGCTGTTTTATGGAAGATGACATCCTGGGCATGTCTGGGCAGGTCTGAACGAGCTTGCGCTGTCTCACCATGCTATAATGGTGGCTTCCATACACCGATCCTGCTCATTTGGTTAATATAGATAGTCCGTGTGTGTATATAGTATCAGTATAGTAAAGTATAGTAGTATAGTAGCTGTAGCAATATAACAGTAAGTAAGCTTGATGCTATAGACGTTTTGGTGTCGGGCAATATGTCTCGTCGGTGTCGTAACAGCCGCGACACATTCTGCTATATCTGTGGGGAATATACACTTACGCCTCAGAGACGTTCGATGACTGCCCTTGTAAAGAAAGCCTATCATCTGTATTTTGGCTGCAAAATAGGTGATCAAGACAAGCAATGGGCGCCTCACATTTGCTGTGCGACATGTGCTGTTAGTCTGAGAGCCTGGCTCAGAGGTACTCGAAAGACGATGCCATTTGCTGTTCCAATGATATGGCGAGAACAGAAAGACCATGTGACGGACTGTTATTTCTGTTTGACTAATGTGTCTGGTTTCTCTGCCAAAAACAAGAAGTCAATTGAATATCCTAATCTGCCTTCAGCAATGAGACCCATGCCACATGATGACAGTCTTCCAGTTCCGAAACCACCAGAGGATTGGACCTTAGACGAACCAGATGAAGAAACTGCAGTGCAGGGTTCTAACAGTGACATTGACCCGGATTTTGAACCATCCTCATCAGGCGATCCACATCTGATAACACAGTCCGAATTGAACGATTTGGTCAGAGATTTGGGTCTGTCAAAAGCAAAAGCTGAGCTGCTAGGTTCGAGACTGCAGGATGGTGTTTGCTATCACCAGGTACGAAAATTTCTGTGTTTCGAGACCGGCATCATGATATAACCAAATTTTTTGCACAAGTCGACAGTCTCTGTTTCTGTTGTGACATTGAAGGATTGTTCTCGGTCTTTGGTTGTGATCACAACCCGGAAGAGTGGCGTCTTTTCATTGATTCGTCAATGTTAAGCCTGAAAGCTGTTCTGTTGCACAATGGCAACGTTTATCCTTCAGTACCTGTTGGCTATGCAGCACATATGAAAGAAACATATGAGAATATGGAAATGTTACTAAAGTATGTCCAGTATACCAGGTATAACTGGAATATCTGTGGAGACCTCAAAGTCGTTGCTCTGTTACTAGGACTGCAGCTTGGCTATACAAAGTACTGCTGTTTCATCTGCGAATGGGACAGCCGAGACAGAGAGTCGCACTATTCTAGAAAGAACTGGCCACTCCGTAAAAAGTTAGTTCCAGGACAGAAAAATGTAGCACATGAATCGCTTGTTGACCCGACAAAGATATTTTTGCCTCCTCTTCACATTAAACTGGGACTCATGAAGAATTTTGTGAAAGCAATGAACAAGGAAGGGGAAGGTTTTCGTTATTTAAGACAGATGTTCCCAAGAATAACTGATGCCAAGATCAAAGAGGGTATTTTTGTTGGCCCCCAGATCAGACATGTTATGAGTGACAAGCGATTTGAAGATCTGTTAGTTGGGCCGGAAAAAATTGGCTGGAAAGCCTTGAAAGACGTTGTTGACAATTTTCTGGGCAATTACAGAGCCCCAAACTACATTCAGCTGGTAGACAAACTTCTCAAAGCATACAAGAGAATGAAGTGCAATATGTCACTCAAGATTCATTTCCTCCATTCACACTTGGACTTCTTCCCCGCAAATCTCGGTGCTGTGAGTGACGAGCACGGTGAAAGGTTTCATCAAGACATAGCTACGATGGAGAAACGATACCAGGGCAATTGGAATCCGTCAATGCTTGCCGACTATTGTTGGATGCTACAACGTGATGCACCAGACACTGAATATAAAAGAAACTCGGGAGCAAAACACTTTTAATTCTGTTTCATTTAGTCGCTTGTGCGAAACGTAAACTTGACTATATATTTTATTGTCAGTAAACATAAAAATGTCTATTTCTCATAGTTCTTACGTGATGCAGTAAAACCAAAACCATATTTGAGCATACCAAGTTGGTACCTGTCATAATCACCAAAAACTTTTCAGGAATCAAGACTTAACCAAAAAATTGTTGTGCAGTGATATCGGGTCCCCTGTTCTTAAATCTTGCAAGGATATATTAGCACAACTGAGAAATCTGACGGTGTGGTTCCTTTTTCTTGTTTACTTCTACTCCAAAGCAAATTTGAAATCATAGGGTTACAGTTGTCACTAAAGAACTATTACACCCTGCACATTCTTATTTCATTAAGGTTTATGCCAGTCTCTTTTTGTCCTTCAAATAAGTTGATAATGCCAGATGTCTG
Organism: Geotrypetes seraphini; assembly: GCF_902459505.1. NCBI lineage: Eukaryota > Metazoa > Chordata > Amphibia > Gymnophiona > Dermophiidae > Geotrypetes > Geotrypetes seraphini. Next base: position 17,603,926 of record NC_047095.1, read on the forward strand.
TGTTGTGCATAAAGACATGGCTTGAAGCTCAAGATTATTATATTAAATGTAATATATTTTATTAGAGAGCAGAGCTATCCCTGTAGTGCATTCCAATTACTAAAGAGTACAGCAAAGAACAAAAATACGAAAATGCTGCTTTTCTATTTGATTCAGTAAGTTTAGCACAGCAAGAAATGCAGATTTCTTCCTTACAAATGTGTCAGGCACACCGTTTGAAATGTTATTGCAAATAGTTATGTTAAAGACTTCATAAATAAGCTCATAACTTCAGTGTAAAAAGATAATTACGTCTGATGAAAAATCCCACATTTAATTATTTTTATTCTGCGAGCACTTTTTTTTTAGTTTTTTCAATAATTGTCTTTAGTCAAACAAAATAAGTCTCAGCTTTCTTAAATTTGGGACCCAAAAACGTCTTCTACGCTGTCCCCCTAATTCTATGAAAAGCATTGAAAATTGCGTGCACAAATTTGGGTGCGTACCCAATTTGCATATGCAATTTAATTGAACAAGCTAATTAGCACCAATAGTTGGCGCTAAATAGAATTTATAAGTTACACACATGCGTTTAGGCGTGAGTCAAAAAGAGGGCATGGAAACGGGCTGGTTGTGGGTGTTTCTTTAAGGTATGGCTGTAGTTATTGAATAAGAGCATCTGTACCTAATTTTAGGCACAAGCATTTGCACCACATTTTCATTGGTTCTCAGGTGCAGTTCCCATGCAAAAGTGCTATTCTATTAGCTGCACCTAACTTTACGCACAGTGGAGAATTTAGAGCTTTCTGTACTTTTACTAAAATACATTGGGTTTTTGCAAAGCCTGTTTAGTAAATGCAGCTGTCATGTCCAGCATCGGTCCTGCATTTAGCACATAGGGCACATACTTACTTATCACATGAACCCCACGGTATATGCATTGACAGATGGTAAACTTGCACCCATGCTATCTGAGAAATGTCACTCAATGCCAGCCCAAAGCAGATAGAAAAAAAAAAAAAGCCCACATCTGTCACAGTGCCACAGCTTGACCAACTTATACCCAAGCTCTTGATCGAGATTCTTAATCCACCCCCTTTCAGAACATATCTCCAATTTGATTCCTCCATCCAACCCCTTTCTTCTCGGAGAGTGCATGGCCCCATTATTAATCCCCTTAGGGTCTGATTCTGAATAGGACACTGGTATCGGTGGCTGCTGATCGCATGTCAATCACGCTCCGGCATCTTATGCAAAATCGTGCCTATACTCCGCGACAGACACCTGAAATGTAAGCCAGCATTTTGCAGGCCTACATTTCAGGTGTTTTTCTCCTGTCTATGGACACACATATCAACGCTTAAGCCCGCCCAAGGTCACTTCTGGGTGAAACCATACCAACACCCTGCCTTGGGCATCCCTAAGCACGCTATACGTCTCTGTAGACATGCTCTGGAGGCTTATAATGTAGACATCCTCAGGGAGGGTTTTTTAAAAATGTGCATCTTAGATTGACTGCCCAACGACAATAGGATGTCTACCGCCATCAGGACACGCGTTTTTGAGATTCAGGCCCTTCGGGTATGCCCCCTCCCCAGAGTAGTATTCCCAGACACATACCCTTAAGGTAAAACCCCCAACATCATACCCTAACCATCTCCCCAGCTACCTTATCCCCCTGGACTCATCTGGGGCTTCGTAGTCTAGATCATTAAAAAGGAGCAATCCCCCTGCACTGCTATCAGGTTTCAAAATGGTGCTGATGACTCTAGCAATATTCTTGTGGTACTATCGATAGTGGTCTCATCTTTCCATAGGTGTCACTAAGGGGGTAATTTGATAACGAGGGCACCAGCATTTTTTAAAATATAGATTTGTCTTCTGCCTCATTCAGTAGCAGCTCAAGGGGTGTTATATTCAAGTACAGTAGGCATTTTTCAGCCCCTGGAGAAACTGCAATCTAAAGAACCCTTTTACCAGCTGGCAGTAAGTATTAATGCATACTTACAGCAGCTTAAAATGCATGGCCACGGAGTGCACTTATGTGCCATGTGTTAATTTCAGACTCAGAACGCACCAACCATGCACCAAAAAATACTTTATTTTTTTTTAGCTCTAGGTGTATGTTTGGGGGGTGGTAAGGGGTAAGAACATAAGAACACAAGAATTGCCTTACTGGGTCAGACCAATGGTCCATCAAGCCCAGTAGCCCGTTCTCACGGTGGCCAATCCAGGTCACTAGTACCTGGCTAAAACCCAAGGTGTAGCAATATTCCATGCTACCAATACAGGGCAAAAATTCAGTGCTGGAATCACGCCTCTATAGGTGCTTTAGGCCACCTAATGCCACTGTAGGCGTGCATAAAGCTGGAAGTAGCATTAGGTGGCCTAAAGCACCTATGGAGGTGAGATTCACATCATAGGTAGATGCTGTAAGTGTAGGCCAGGAAAACCCTAGCCTACATTTCCGGCACCTACTTTTACCGGAGGCACAATCTGGTGCCATCGTGTGACTGACATGTGATCGGCAGCCACTTTTAAGGCGACCGCCGACAGCGCCGGTTACAGAGTCCAGGCCAAAATGTCAACATTCTGCCTAGGTCAGGGGTAGGCAATTCTAGTCCTCGAGAGCCGGAGCCAGGTCAGGTTTTTAGGATATCCACAATAAATATGCATGAGATAGATTTGCATCTCAAGGAGGCAGTGCATGCAAATCCATCTCATACATATTCATTGTGGATATCCTGAAAACCTGACCTGGCTCCGGCTCTCGAGAACCGGAATTGCCTACCCCTGGCCTAGGTGATGATCTTAGAGAATGACATGGGGACAAATTTTTCCCCGTCCCCATGGGAACTCATTTTCCAATCCCGTCCGCGTGAGTTCTTTTCTTGTTCCTACCCCATTCTTGCAAGCTCCATCCTCATCTGCACAAGCTTCAAACACTTTAAAATCATAAGTGTTTGATACTTGTGTGGTTAAGGCAGAACTTGCAGGAATGGGACAGGGACAGCAACAAAACTCACGGAGATGGGGAAATTCCTGTGGAGACGGGGAAAAATTTATTCCTGTGTCATTCTCTAGTAAGATGGCACTAAATGTGATAGTGAGGGTACATATGAGCTGGATTTTGGATGCAACAAAAAATGGAAAGAAGACCCAATATTCCACAGTGAAAGCAATCCAAATGATGAGAACAAAAAGAACTGTGGATGTGGATGTTTTGAGAGATGATTTGTCACTCTTCACAATAAAAACGTATAAACACAAATATAAATTCAAGTTTATAGTCTGCATATGATTGTCCTACTGGACCCTACATGGTCCATGTTTCGGTGAACACGCCTTCCTCAGGGGTCCGGTTGATATAGAGATCACAGATAAAAACATAGACTAAAATCAGTATATGTGTCTTTGAGCAGGTAACCAAAATGGCTGCAGTAGAAATTGAGTGGCCATCTTGGATAGACAGAGTGCACTGTTACATGTATAAACTACAGAATCTAGATGTGGGCATTTATACCAGCACTGTGGCTGGCATATATGCTCACACCTAAATTATACACACGTTTGTTCCATTACATTAGGATGGTTTAGGGTTACCAGACGTCCAGATTTACTCGGACATGGCCCTGAGGACACCAGCACTGCTTTCCTCCACTACAAACTGTCCCCCCCCCCAGGTGCTGCCCTCCTTCCTTCGCGCTCAAGATTGGCGCTGCTGTCCACCTTCTTCCCCACTGACCAGCACTGTGCTTATGCTGGGCCGCTGTGGGATCTTGAGCATCTGTGCATGCTCAAGGCCTTCCAGCTTCCGCTCTCTCCAAGATTCTCATGAGATTCTCAGAGAGGACAGGAGCTGGAAGGCCTTGAGCATGCACAGATGCTCAAGGCCACGTAGCGGCCCAGTGTAGAACATTGGTGTTGGGCTGTTTCAGCACGGGCATCCATATGGTAAACCCAGTGTCATTGGGGGGAGGAGGTGAACAGCAACGCTTGGACACGAATGGAGAACAGTGCCAGCGGCCTCAGATGGGGGGTAGGGGGTGTTTGAAGTGGACGGTAGCAGCACTAGAGGCCTCGGTGGGGGGACTGACCGGTGGGGGGAGCGTTTGAAGTGGGAGGACAGTAGCAACAGTCCTCAGTGGGGGACAGCAGTGACATTGGTCTTCGGGGGTGGAGGGGGCTCAAATAGAAACACTCAAGCAACTGGATACTACATTTGTCCAGCAAAAGACAAGATGTGATGGTAGTAAAGATTGCAACATAACCAGTATTAACAACTCACTTCTTAGCAATCCAACAGGAAGTGAAACAAAACAAAACTATACAGAATAGGAGATTACCAAAGAAAAATAGCTGGAAAGCAATGAACACCCAACACTCGCAGTCTAAGCAACAAAGTTCATAATCTGCAAGCCCTGATGCTAGAGGCAGACCTGGATATTGTTGCTATCACAGAGACATGGTTCAGTGAATGCAAAACTAGCAGGATATAATCTTTTTAGGAAGTACATTCGCTTCTTCCTTTTTTTAACTAAGAATGGTGAGTTTGTTAGGAGGATCAAACCCATTACAAGTGGACTTATGTTTCGGATATTTGGAATTATGAAGAGCCCAGTCTGGAAGTCCCAATTCCTAATTAGATGTTCTATGTATAATAGGGCTTCACATCTGCTTGTATGGAGTGGGGAACACCTTGTTCATTAAGAAGGCTTAAACATTAGTCCAAAACAGATTGTTTGTATTTCTGGGGCTCAGTTCTGTAATGTTTACTTTATATTCCTCACAGTGCATCTGGCTTAAGCAATTTGGAGCATTGGACACAGAGATTTCAGTTACTGCCATATTATACATTAGGCTCTGCTGCTTCAGATTGTATCGAGCATGACTCAGCTGAAGCAAATGCAAGCTGATTTATTACCATTTTTCTTCCAGATCTGACATAGGTTTAGACATCCTGTAAAACAGTATAAAGACTGAATGCTAACGTGGAAGTCAGGTGAAAATTGTCTTGCTAGATGGGTACTTCTGATGGTGGAGTTTAAGTTTAGTCAGGGGAGGGTGGAATGGATATACTGTAGGAGAATTTGTTATGCCTCAATAATGAAGCCACTTAATAGGATGTATCCCTGGCAATTGTAGCTGCTGATTTGAAGGAAAACATCCTTGTTACACAGTCAGTCCTAGATTTAATTATCCAGATTAAGAAGGATTTAGAAATTTTGCAGAAGTCATTCTCAGAGGCAAAATGAGTTTGTTCAGCTTTCCTGTGAAGGTTAGTATGGCAAGAAGCCAGAAACTCGGCTGTTACTTACTGGGCAAAGAAGAAAATCAATTGGGTAATAGTTTTATTGTATTACATGTTGGTAGTATTATTTTGAGACATGGCCTGATCACTTGTGATTGTACTGGCCTGTTTTAGATGGATGGGATTAATTTTTCTTGTACAGAATCCTATTACTCTAACTTTGTTTCACAAGACAAAAAGAGGGTTAATCAAACAAGCTGCTGATTAACCTCATGGTGGATAGGTCATTGAGGCTAAGAGTTTCTGGGAATTACATTACATCTTCTGTATACTGGGGATATGGGTTTGAATGATTTATAATGATACCGCTTGCCCTCAGTATGTAAAAATGCTTAACACAAACTGATATGGCTATACTGTAGAAACAGGATGTCCCAAGTATCTACATCTGTAAACAACTGCTTTCTGAAACTGGTATTTAGATTTACACCCTACCCACAGGTGTAATTCCTGCTATTTACTTATGTAGATGCTTCTAAAATTGCATCTTTATTTTTATAACAATTATATTAAGAATATATCTCCCAACTATGTGTTCCCCCTGAGAAATTAAGATTATTAGTTCTTGAAAAATAGTTGGGTATGACTCGTGGTGCAGATGGCTCTGAAGGCATTGGGTTTGATATATAAAGTAATTTAAGCAGGCAGAAGCCTCTTCTGCCCACTTAAATCACTTCCTGCCCTAAGTGGGGATATTCAGCAGCACTTAACCAACCTGAGGTTATGCATCTTAGCTATATGGGTGCTGCCACTGAATATCAGATTGGCAGCCACATAACCATTTTATTAAAATAAGATCCCCAAGCTTGCTCCCCCCCAGCCTATTGCAATAGGAAGCCCCCTCTCGGAGAAAACCGCTTGTCCCTCAGCTGTCCAGATATGCCTCCCGGGCCTACCTGTATCTCTAGTGATCCAGCAGTGGTTGTTGGGGGCAGGAGCACATCTCTCTCGCACCTGCCCCTTACAGTGCCATCATGAGCTCTCACGGCAGCTCACGACACTACACGAAGAGGTCATGGCAGCCATTTTGGAAAGGCATTGCAGGGTACAGAAGTAAGGGAGCAGCGCTCCCAACAACCAGTGCTGGGCCATCAAGGAGTAGGCTTGAGGAGTCTACCTGGACAACTGGGGGGAGGGGGGATCTTATTTTTTTAAAGATGTGTTGGTCTGGTCTGATATTTAGCCAGGACTGTTTAACTCTTATACAGGACACAATTGAATTTCAGCCAGGCTTGCACAAGCTCCAAAACCCATCTCACCCACATTTAGCATCCAGTATTCAGTGCTGGTGCCTGGACATGGCCTGGCATTAAATATTGAAGGCTTATTTATCCAACAACAGTATGCATTTATAAAATGCTGACCATTGCTAGCTGAATATTAAGGGAATTATCTTAGATCTAGTTCAAACTTTCTACTAAAGATGTATGTTAATGATATTGAGTCTGATGAACTTTTTCCCTATAGACAAAACCTAGGAGTAATGACTTTTGAGTCTGGACTAACTTGAAAACTAGGAACTGGATGGGGACAAATGGAAAGTGATGCATATAGGGAAAATAATCCTAACAATAGATACATATTACTGGGCACCATACAAGGAGTGAAGACCAGAAAAATAGATTCTGATGTCACTGAACCATATGTAGAATTCCTCAGCTCAGTATGTGGTAATAGTGAAAAATGCTACTAGAATATTAGGAATTGTTAGGAAAGCAATAAGACATAAAACTGAAAATTTTAGAATGCCTCTGTATCATTCCATGGCTTGAATGTACCTTGATTATTAAATGCAGTTATGATATTTCTACCTTCATAAGATACAAGATGGAACTTAGAAAGGCACAGAAAAGAGCATCCAAAATTATAAACAGAACAAAATGTAACCTTATGGTTAGGGTTCTTGTTGCAGGTTTCCGGGCCTTGCTGCATCTTGTCAGGTAGAACCGACATTTCAGTCATCATCTTGTGGCTTTCTTCAGGGTATGCTGTGAGGTCTGCAGTTTGGCCTTGTAAATAGTGGGTCCACTGACCTGATTGGAAACCGGGCATTCCGTGGGTCACCAATTTTAATTTTAGTGGGAGCGTCAGTTGGTCACAAATTTAAATTTTGGACCTCAGAGCATGCGCTGAAGAAGGCCACAGCATGATGGCTGAGACATCAGTTTCTACCTGACAAGATGCAGCAAGACCCGGAAACCAGCAACAAGCATGATGCCAGCTGTGGAACATATAACTTGAGAGAACATCAAACCCAGCTTCATGGGGAGAACACCTTTAAACTCACCAGAGACTTTTACCAACTGATTTTTTCACCAAAATTCAAATTGGTGACCAATCAGGTCAGTGGATTCACTATTTACAAAGACAAACTGCAGACCTCACAGTATAACATAAGATAACAAATTCACTTATATACTGCAGTAACCATTCAGTTCAGCGCGGTTAACAACAATCAAGAGACTGTACAAGCACAGAGGGGCATAATCAAAAGAAATGTTGAAGTTCATTTTGGCCTAAGTTGCCCAAAGTCAGACATGGGAAAAGGTCCATTTTCGAAAAATACGTCCAGCATATTTTTTTTTCCCGAAAATCGTCCAACTGTTCGTCCAGCCGTCTGATCGCCCAGACCGCTAAGTCAAAGTCATCTATCTTTATACCCCATTTTCATCCAAAAATTTGTCCAAGTCACAAACGCCTAGAAAAAGACCTTTTGGGTGTGGGAGAAAAGTGGACTGGACACCCAGACATGGCACCAGAGTAGTGGGGTACCTTACAGGGCACTGCTGTGAACTCCACAGAAACATCTCACTACAGCTCCTTTATAGGTCATGGTGAGCCCCCCAAAACACCCCCAGAGCCTACTAGAGTCACCTATCTACCACCCAATAGCCTTTATGGCTGCAGGAGCCACTTATATGGCAGTACAAAAGGGTTTGGGGGTTTTAGGGGGGTGCCCATTTTTCACCATGAATGCATTAATTAGAGTGGCTTATGGGCCTGGGTCCTCCTCTCCATGGTTCACTAACCCACCCCCAAGACCACTTAAGCCATCTCTGTTCAGCTCTACTAGGATTTCCTATGCCAGGCTACCAGGTGCTGATGTTCTGGAGGCAGATATGTAAAGTTGTTATTATGATTTTTATAGGGGTGGGGGTGGTGGTCAGTGATCACTGGGGGAGTGTGGGGGAGGGGGTCTGTACTTTGTGTCTGCAGTGGTTATCTTGTGACTTTGGATACCTTCTGTGGACTTAGACCTGGTTTTAGATGACCTAAGTTACAACATCCAAGTTCCATCTAGGCAGTGTTGTAAAACCTTCGGTTATACATGCAGTACGACTAAGTCTAGGATAGCCCACATCCCACCCAAATCCCGCCCTCACCACTCCTCCTAAAACACCCCTTTTAGCTCTGGTTGTTCAGCAGCACTGTGAAGGCCTAAGTCGTTTTTAAATACGTCTAAAACCCTGTTCAATTATCGGCACTTGGACGACTTTTGTTACTAATCATCCAAGTGTCGATTTAGGCTGGTTTTTAGATGTTTTTCTGTTTCAATTATGAGCCCCACAGTGTATTATAATCACATTCATAAGAATTTGTCAAGTAGGTCTTTAGCATTTTTCTAAAGGAAAGATATGAGTTAGAGTTTATCCCATGATTCAGCTTGAAAAGATAAAATTCTATGGAAAAATCTTTGGATCTTTTCCAGATAAGCCCCGCCAAAAAGTTAACCCCTGCCACCCAAAAAAAAATTATAAAAAAGAGGCGCGATCTGTAGAAAGTAAAGTAGGGGGGTTCCCCCCCATGCCCCCCCCCCGTCGGAGCCCTTAAAAAAATGGTCGACAATTTATCCTATTTTTTAATAATGTTAAGTTTCATATCATCATTTTTATAATCTTTTTTGGGTGCTCCGACGGGGGGTGTGTGGGGGGGGAACCCCCCCCACTTTACTTTATACACATCGCACCGTGTTGTGGGGCCGTTGTGCTGAGAACTTCACTGGTTAAGGTTGCGTGCGCTGGCAAAAGGTGGCGGGGCTTAACTTTCGGCGCGTCCACTTTTTCCATTAGTGGCGGGGCTTATCTGGAAAAGATCCAAATCTTTTGTATATGCAATCTTATACTGTAGGAAATATAAATAATCTAAAATGCTGAGAAAAACATTTTCTGTCAGTAAATTTAAAGTGATCAATAATATAATCAGTTATAAGTCCAAACAATGTCTTGTAACAGGTACAACCTAACTTGAATATTCTTGCCTCAACCAGGAGCCAATGTAGCTTCTGATAGAATTTAGTTACATGATCACATTTTTTTCAAGTTGAAAATCAACTGAACAGATGTGTTCTGAATGATCTGCAACCCTTTGATATTCTTTTTACTGGAGACTGGATAAATTAAGTTACACTAATCCAGGGAACTCAAAATCAATGATTGTACCAGTAGTATAAATGAGGAAGGATCAAAATATGCCCTAATCGATCACAATTTCCATAGTTTAAAATAAGTTTTCCTAACTAGTGCATTAATTTAAGCATCGAGTGATAGATTTTGGTCTAAATAAACCCCTTAAATTTTTATAATTGGTCTAATAGAGTATGTAATGCTGTTCAGCTTTATAACATTCTCTATGATCTTATTGGAAGGTGAGGCCAGGAAGATTTTAGTTTTATCTGGGTTGAGTTTGAGTTTAAAGTCCTTCATCTAGGAGTCCACCGTCTGGACCTTGAAGAAAGCCACATCATGATGACAGAAACGCTGGTTTCTACTTGACAAGATGCAGCAAGACCCAGAAATCTTCCCCATGGTCTGGCATCTCTATTTCCTTTCCTGTTCCATCCCTGGTCTTTGTTCACCCTCCCTCACTCTCTCTCCTCAATTGGGTGCAGCATTTTTCTCCCCCTCCCCTCTCTCCTGGCATGACCAGGAAGAGCAGGTCTGACACCAGCAGAGCAGTGAATTGTAAACACTGCCACTGCTGAAGAAGTTCACGATGCTGGCTGCACCCAGGGCAGATCATTCTCCCGCCCCGCCCCCTTTAGCATGCACTGCTTTTCTGGCCAGCTTCTTCCTCCCAGATGCACTTCTATTCACAAAGCCACAGCTATGGTTCCTACACGCGGGCCTCATTTGACCCGGAAGCCTTCCCTCTGACGTCAGAGGGAAGTCTTCTGGGTCAACTGCGGGCCATGTGTAGGAACCATGTTCCACCCATTTCCATGCCCCCATTATAACTTTAACGTAAAATAAGGATACAAATCTTGTGCCTAAATTTATGCATGTAATTTATAATTAATTATAATTAGTGCCAATAATTGCTTGTTAAAATGTCAATTATTGGCGTTGATAGAAACATAGAAACCTGACAGCAGATAAAGGCCAAATGGCCCATCCAGTCTGCCTATCCACAGCAACCACTATTTCCTCCTCTCCCTAAGAGATCCTACGTGTCTATCCCATGCTTTCTTGAATTCAGACACAGTCTTTGCCTCCACCACCTTTACTGGGAGACTATTCCACGCATCTACCGCCCTTTCTGTAAAGAAGTATTTCCTTAGATAACTCCTCAGCCTATCAGCTTTTAACTTCATCCTATGCCCTCTCATTAGTTCATTATTCAATTAAATTGTACACACAAATTGGGTACATGCCCAAAATTGTGCTTGCAATTATTTGGTGCTTTTGAATTGAGAACTATGTGCTAATAACACTTAGGGCTCCTTTTACAAAGCCGTGTTAGTGACTTTTAATCACACGGTACCCCCGCGCTAGCCGAAAAACTACCGCCTGCTCAAGAGGAGGCGGTAGCGGCTAGCACGTCCGTCGGTTTAACGCACGCTATTACGCACATTAAACCGCTTCCGCGGCTTCATAAAAGGAGCCCTTACTTTTTAAGGAGAGTGAATGCTACGGTGCATAGTGCACATTTATTCTTGGACAGTTGTTTCATAAGACAGCCTATCCCTACTACGAACAGGTAGAGGAGACTCAAAAGAGGGTCTTGGAAATGAACTGGAAGCTGCACATGTACAGAAGATAGTGTATGCACCTTGAAAATAGGCTTCTGAAAATTATCCTCTCTATTTAGATTTTATGAATCAGAGTGGCCTGGTTTTAATTTCACATTTCAAGAATAGTGGATGTTGCAAAACTTAATCCTAATCGGTTGAAGAACAGTGTATCAGATAGTTGGCTATAGATGAAAAGATACCCAGGCAAAGCTACCTAAATAGGATTTTCATAATAAATTAAATACATCTAAAAAGACCACCTTAAACAATCAGTGTGCTTGAATGATATTACAGTATCTTGTTTTCCTTGGTTGCTAATAAATGATGGAAAATTCTTAGTCTCTGAATAATTAGAATCTGCACAAGAAATGAAAGCAACAGAAATTGTAGGTTCACAAGGACATTCTGCGGACAAATAAGCATTACTAATAAACATATGAAAAAGGAGATGCAGTAAATAATGAGAAAAGGTAGAGCATTTACCATAAAATGTTTATATCAGCCCAGTACTGCTTTTATAAAATTGTGGTGTTTCCTAATCACATCGCTAGTAGTGAACACCATTCATCTTTTGTAAATGTCTATAAAATGAATGTCATGGATGTAGATGTTGAATCAATTCTTTGCCGAGGCAGACTGACCTAAGATTTAAAGGGCAAATTGGGGCACTCATCATTGTAGTCAGGCTGCATTGGCCTGAAAGAAAGGTCATCTATCTGCCTCATCTTCCAGTAAAAATCTATTAATGAATGCTAGTACATGGTTGATGTGTTATAAACAGACGTTGCATATTTAGGTTCTCTCATTATGTCCAACGAACTGTTGGAAAAGAACATGCACATGGGATAGTGGTGATGGATGGGTGTCATTGCTTTAAAGGAAAGCTTTGAATCACAAATGGATATACAAGAGGTTATTTCCTTCCATTTTTTTTAAATAACAAAGTATTTCCTCAGAATGAAGAATGTTCTTAGCCTAGATGCTATATCAAAATGTGCTTCATATCATTCTAACTTGAAAAAAAAAACCCATGATTGTTCAATGCATTATCTATATAACTGGTGTCCTTAGATACGTCAATTTTGACCTTTCCTGTTTTATATAAAAATGTTTTCTAATCACATCAATATGTTAGAAAGAAAAAGAGTTCAGTCAATGGATGATTTGTGACATTTCATTGCTTAGATGGGAGAAGAGTGTGGCATAGTGGTTAAAGCCATAGCCTCAGCACCCTGTGATTGTGAGTTCAAACCCAAACTGCTCCTTGTTTCTCCAGACAAGTCATCTAATACCTCATTGCCCCAGGTACATTAAATAGATATATTTATTTATTTTTAAAAATGTATATACCGCTTACAAAACTAAGCAGTTTACAATCAACATACAAAATTATTTATATCTATCAAAAAAAAAAAAAAAACTACTGCCCACCGGGACAGACAGGGAAAAATGCTTAAGTACCTGAATAAATTCATGTAAACAACTTTGAGCTCCCCTGGGAGAATGGTATAGAAAATTGAATAAATAATTGAATACAAATTATAAGTGTATAAGGAATAAAAAAAAATGCTGTATATTCCTTCATGAACAACAAATACAGTAGAACAAAGAGGGGCATAATCAAAAATACACCTGAGGTCGGACGTTTTGTGCAAAACATCCACAACCCCAGCAGGAAAAATGTTCATTTTCAAAGCTGCCAAATGTCTAGCTTTTATTTTTGAAAATGAGCAAGGTATACGTTTTGGTTCTTAGGACATCTACCTTTTTTGCCAATTTTCAAAAATAAAAACATCCATGCAAAACACCATACAAAAGCAAGTTTTGTAGACGTACCCACCAACTACCTTGTCTGATCTCGGCAGAAGGAATCCCCATCAGCTGAGCCAGTTTCCGGGGATTCCTGGTGGCTCAGCTGATGTGGATTCCCCCCTCCCAATGCATCTTCCCAAGCAAAATGGCGATTTTTGAGCCAATCGGGGCTTTTGGCCCCTTCCAATGCATCCCGAGATACATTGAGAGGGGGAAGCACCATCATTGTAGCAAGCAGCTTTGTAGGCTGGAGAGAGTGAGCTTCCCTCCCACTGTTTCCTCTTTCAAAGGTATGGGGGGGGGGGTTCCAGGGATGTGGGAGGGGGGATCAGGAATGGGGGGGTTATGTGGGGGGCATAGATATTGGGGAGATACGGGATATCACGGGGATGTCGTGATGTGAGGGGGAATGTGGGAGATATCAGGGGGATGTTGGGGATGTCAAGGGGATGGGTATAGGGCTCCGTGGCTCAGCTAATCATGGCAGAGGGAATCATCAGCTGAACCGCCAGGAACACCCCCCCCCCCCCCGAAAACCGGCTCAGCTGATGGTGATTCCTTCTGTCGCGATCAGCTGATGGGAAGTCTATGGGGTGTTGGGGTTTTTTTCTCTCTCTTTGGGTGGTGGGAGTTGGTCATGAGTACTGTAGGAGTTAAGGGGGGGGGAGGTCATGCCTTAAATCCTCCAGTGGTCATGTCAGTCTGGGCACCTTTGTAGAACTTAGACACAACTCAAACAGGTCTTACTGCACGCATCTAAATTCCCTCTAGGAAAGTTTTGATTATGGCTGGGGTATGTCCAGATTGAAGCCCACCCGATTCCCACCCATAGCATACCTCCCAACATGCCCCTTTGCTCTTTGAATGCACAGCAGCTTAGAAGTGCTGCTGCATGTCCAGAAAGTTGGTTTTGATAATCAGCACTTGGACATCCCTGATATTAGGATATCCAAATGCCAACTTAGGCTGGTTTTTGGACGCTTTAAACTTTTGATTATGAGCCCCAAAGTCTTCATGATTTATGTCAGTATAAACTTAGCTTATTTTACCCCCTCCATTACAAAGCCACACTAGCGTTTTTAGTGCTGGCCACCACAGTAACAGCTCCGCCGCTCATAAAATTCCTATGAGCCTCCAAGCTGTTACTGGCACAGCCAGCACTAAAAATGCTAGTGTAGCTTTGAAAAGGAGGGGGTTAATTGAAAGGAGGCTATTGAGCAAGATGAAATTGATGGGGTTAGGAGAGACACTAACTGCATGGGTCCATGATTGGCTAAGTGGAAGTCTTCAAAGGGTGGTGGTTAACGGTACCCTCTCTAAAACATCGGAGGTGACCAGTGGAGTACCACAGGGCTCAGTCCTGGGTCCACTCCTTTTCAACATATTCATAGGGGATCTGACTCAGGGGCTTCAGGGTAAAATAACATTATTCGCCAATGATGCCAAACTATGTAACATAGTAAGTGAATGCAATTTGCAGGATAGTATGGCACAAGATCTGCTTACATTGGAAAGATGGTCCTCGACCTGGCAGCTGGGCTTCAACGCTAAGAAATGTAAGGTTATGCACCTCGTTAGTGGTAATCCTTGCAGAACTTACATCTTGAATGGAGAAACTTTAACTAGGACTTCGGCAGAACGAGATTTAGGAGTAATCATCAGTGCAGACATGAAAACTGCCAATCAAGTAGAGAAGGCCTCATCTAAGGCAAGGCAGATGATGGGATGTATCAATAGAAGTTTTGTCAGCAGAAAGCCTGAAGTCATAATGCCATTGTACAAAACCATGGTGAGAACTCATCTGGAATACTGTGTACAATTCTGGAGATCACATTACCGTAAAGATGTGCTCAGAGTCGAATCGGTTCAGCGGATGGCCACGAGGATGATCTCAGGGCTCAAGGGTCTCTAGTACGAAGAGAGACTAAACAAATTACACTCTAGAGCAGGGGTGTCAAAGTCCCTCCTCGAGGGCCGTAATCCAGTCGGGTTTTCAGGATTTCCCCAATGAATATGCATTGAAAGCATTGCATGCACATAGATCTCATGCATATTCATTGGGGAAATCCTGAAAACCCGACTGGATTCTGGCCCTCGAGGACCGACTTTGACACCTGTGCTCTAGAGGAACATAGGGAGAGGGGAGACATGATTGAGACATTTAAATACATCACAGGATGTATCGAGGTGGAAGATGATATCTTCTTTCTCAAAGGACCCTCAGCCACAAGAGGGCATCCGCTCAAACTCAGGGGCGGGAAATTTCATGGCAACATCAAGAAGTATTTCTTCACAGAAAGAGTGGTTGACCGTTGGAATAAGCTTCCGGTGCAGGTGATCGAGGCCAGCAGCGTGTTGGACTTTAAGAATAAATGGGATGCCTATGTGGGATCCCTACGAGGGTCGATCTGAAGAATTGGTTACTAGGTATAGACTTAAGAGGATGGGTCAGTAGAGTGGGCAGACTTGATGGGCTATAGCCCTTTTCTGTCGTCATCTTTCTATGTTTCTATGTTTCTAATTTGAAACATAGATGAGTTTACTTTGATAATATAAGGCAAATTTTTAAGAACATAAGAATATCCTTACTGGGTCAGACCAACAGTCCATCAAGCCCAGTAGCCCGTTCTCACGCGGGCTAATCCAGGTCACTAGTACGGGGCCAAAACCCAAAGAGTAGCAACATTCTATGCTTCCAATCCAGGGCAAGCAGTGGCTTGCCCCATGTCTTTCTCAATAACAGATTATGGACTTTTCCTCCAGGAAATTGTCCAAACCCTTCTTAAAACCAGCTATGCTATCTGCTCTTGCCACAACCTCTGGCAATGTGTTATAGAGCTTAACTATTCTCTGGTTTTAAAAGTATTTCCCTATAACTTCAAGTCTCCCCTAGTCTTTGTAATTTTTGATGGAATGAAAAATCGATCCACTTGTACCCATTCTACTCCATTCAGGATTTTGTAGACTTCAATCATATCTTCCCTCAGTCATCTCATTTCTTAGCTAAAGAACCCTAACCTTTTTGGTCTTTCCTCATATGAAAGGAGTTCCATCCCCTTTATCAAGAAGTTGCATGTGAAACATGGCCCATATCAGCAAGGCATAAGGTCCTCCTGCAAGTTAAGTACTATTATTACAATTATGTTGAGCAATTATTTTTAAGATTTGGAGGTTTCAAAGATTTGGAAAATAAATGTTTTAAGAATCGGGCCCTGTGCCAAAGTGAGTAAGTCGTGGGGCAATCTTCCTTGCATTAAAAGAGTGTCTGTTGAAGTCCAAATAAAAACTAATATATATGTCTGAAGAAATTTTTCATACTCAAATTCTATCCACAAGCACACAAGTCCTTAATCTAAATATTTCAATTTTATTTTGTACTCTATTGCAATGACCACTAGGCTACCCTTCAGGTTTGCTTGCTGCTGTGTTCATATGCTCATATTGTCATGGAGTCTAGTTTTCCTTTCCAGTGCCATGTTCAGGGATGAGGGAGGAGACATGCCTTATCCCTCCAGGGGTCAGATACTCAATCAGGGCACCTTTTTATATCCTAGAGGTAATTGAAATTTAGGATGTCCTTCATTTTATTATGCTTCTTCCTGTTCTATCTTGGCCATCTTCCCTAGTTCTATCCTAAACACGCCCCCTTGCTATTTGGATGAACTGCAGTATAGGATGTCCAAATTCTGCCATTTGAAAAATCGTGATCTAGATGTTTTTGGTAGATGGATTTATTGGGACATTTTGATATGTCCATGTGCTGTGAAATTGAGTGACCTAGTTACTAATAGGGTTAGCCTTTTTTTTTTTTGTCTCAGGAGCAAAGTTGTTGAGTGTGCACTCTGTTTTTGAAAATAGGTGCACTTTATGAAACAGTGCATACTCCTCCCTTGATAGCAGGCACATAAGCAGTGTTCACATATGCCTAATGGTCTGTGCATGTGTAATGGTACGTTACTGAGCATGCACACTATTATTAGCAAATGAAAACCACAAATTTTTATGGTTATTTTTTTCTGCTGATTTTTTTTTTAATTAAAACTTTTATTTAACCTGTTACAAAACACCAGAGCAAAAAAAGCAATAACAGAAAAAAAAGGTCAAACGTTGTACAAATATTCTACTGTAACCCTTCAGTAGAATGCACAATGCCATCAGATCATTAAATCATAACCCTTCCTCCCGTCATAGCTACTCTTCCATCTCTTGTGGCAGCAGGGAATCGCGGAAAGCTGAGTCAGGTAGGCGTGTCAAAACTCAGAAATTTCCAGAGTGTTCAGGGCACTTAAGATATGGGTCCCATTTTTTTTTTTCCTTAATTCACCAGTCTATTTCTTTGAAGGGCTATGAATTGAGGGCTCCTTTTACTAAAGTGGGCTAGCGGCTTTAGCGCCTGCTTAGCACGCGCTACAATACCGCACGCACTAAACGCTAATGCCTCCATAGAGCTTGCATGTGGTTTAGCATGTGGTTAGTGCACACTAATCTTTAGCATGTGCTAAAAACACTAGCGCACCTTAGTAAAAGGAGCCCTTAGTGCTCATTTTAGATTTTAATGATATGCAATGACATAGGATATGTTGTTGATACTTTCAATGTTGTTGCAAATGGCAGCCCATCCCTAGTTATTACTAACTGGAGTTAACAGTAAAATAGTACAACTCAACAGTAACTCGCACTGATAATTTCCTTCCTAAATGCTTTAAAATATCAAATCAAATAAAAAATGCTTGAATACCTGAATAAATTTATGTAAACCATTCTGAGCTCCCCTGGGAGAACAGTATAGAAGTTGAATAAATAAATATTGACATTTACATTAAATTTCCTCAAAATCATGATGTCTTCCTCTAAATCAGAAAGTCTGATGTTGTGTTAAAATTAAAAAAAAAAAAATCAACCAGAATATGTGTCAACCAGTTTGTAAGGCCCTATCTAATACTTGGGACTGGGTAGCAGATGAATCTGGGAAACTGCTGAGAGTTGGTTTGCCATCAAAGATAAAGTACCTGATGAGATCATAATGGGCAGGGCAATTTTCAGAGCTTTTCCTGTGAGTTTAGTCAGTTACCTGTGGGAAAAATCCTACAGAACAGGGATAAAACTTTGGAATGCCTTGCCTGGACAATTGCTATGAAACTTAATAAAACTTTTTGAACACTAAAAAACTATTAAAGACTCATTTGTTTGTAAGTGCTTTTATGTGAGGGTAGTGAAAAGGCTGAGATACACAGCAGATAATTTGTTTCATTAAAATATGTAAGCAATGTCTGTTTTTTTAAATGAAAGAACATAAGAATTAACTTACTGGTCCATCAAGTCCATTAGCCCGTTCTCACGGTGGCCAATCCAGGGCCCTACTACCTGGCCAAAACCCATAGAGTAGCAACTGATCCAGGGCAAGTATTTGTGAATGTTAATTGGTATTTTTAGATGGGATATAAATTTTTAAATAAATAAATTATCTGAAAAGAGGCAAGGATGGAGTGGGAAAAGGAAAATCCTGCAAAAGTATATATTGAAAATAGTGCTGTTTCCTAACACCAATTCAGATTCAAATGTAAAATCTGTATGAATTTTTCCTTTACAAATGTTTGCAGGCATGCAAACACCACAGATCATTTAAAATTCCCTCAAAATTTGTCTCTCATTCTTTCTTCTTTTTTTTTTTTTATTGCAGCTCATGCAACATTTGGCTTCTATCACAATTAAGCAAAACATCACCTTACCTGTTATCTTAAATGTAAAAAAAAAAATAAATATATATATATATATATATATATATATAAACATATCCTCTTGTATAATGAACCTACAATCCTGGGCCCACACTGTGCAAATGAAATTGAATGAGTCCAAAACAAGACTTCTTTGGCTCGGTCCAAAACTAGATCACCTACCCACCTCCATCCCACTACCCTCTGGCTCCTCTCTGCAGCTTGAGTTCTCGAGCAAGGTCTTGGGCATCATCATTGATTCCACATTGTCCTTCAATGATCACCTCCATTCCTTGGTAAAAAAATGCTTTTTCAGCCTTCACATGCTGAGGAAAGTTAGATCCTGCTTACATCAAAAACATTTTACCCTCCTTGTCCAATCCATCATCCTCTCCAGATTGGACTATTGCAACTCTATCTACTTAAGCCTAACTAAGAAAAACCTCCACAGACTCCAACGGATTCAGAATGCCGCGGCCAAGCTCATCTTCGCTAAAAGTAAATTTGACCATGTCTCCCCGCTCCTGGCCAAGCTCCACTGGCTTCCGATAATCGCCAGGGTCCACTATAAATGCGCCTGTTTAACTTTCAAAATCCTATATGGTATCCTCCCTCCCTTTATCCCTCTTTCTTGGAATTCCTCAAACCCTAATACTACCAGATCCTCCCACAAATTAAAACTATCCTTCCCCTCGCTAAAAGGCATTTCCCACACAGGAAAGCTAGGGACCTCCCTCCACCTCAAAATCACTGAGCTCTGGAACAACCTTACCTCCCCTCTTTGGAACTTGAGCTCTCTCCAAGTTTTCCGCAAACATCTGAAAACCTGGCTTTTCTCAAAAAATGTAAGTCTCCCTCCAACTTAGGAATCAAGGAAACTCTTATATCTTGGCATCCCAAGTCCTCTAAATTTTCTTCACACTTCTACCTCTAACCCTCTGTTGTAGTTCCTTCCTATTTCTCCTACTGTAAACCGCGTCGAGCTCTACGAACGTGGAGATGATGCGGTATACAAACCTAAGGATTAGATTAGATTAGATTAGATATATATATATATTGGAACAAAGGATGACAGCATTCTGTGTTTACTCCTGAAAACCATCCTTTCCTTTGTTCAAATTAAAGGGACCTTTTAAATACAAGCCATATCTTAAATTCTGTGCTTTTTATCTATAGTTAGTTTTCTAATCAGAGCCTGCTGAAGAAATGGCTTGGATTTTGGCCAAGGTCCAATATTATGGTGTTCATTTTTTTAGAAGATGTGATACCTGCTTGCTTTTACTTATTCCGAGTTAAGTTCAAAATTTAACTAGCCAGGTAAAAAGGGGTTGCACCTGCCTTTTGACAACAGTTTCTTAAATCACCCTCCACCTGCCAAAAAATTGTCACAGCAAACAGAACCTTAGGATTGTATACCGCGCCATTTCAAGCCATGTTTCAAGCAAATGAAGCATCATGGAGTTACAGAAGATTCCTGACATCTCCACCGGGAAGAATCCAATGATTCTGATTCTGCACAAAATTATCAGCCTCCTTTATTGATTTCATCTTCAGGAATGGTTCTCATACTTAGTGACAAATAGATAGTTGTCATTACTTAGCTCCATATAAGCTTTCCCAGTTGCCTTTTAAGATGGATTAGTTGACTTTGATGAAATCCGATTTTTTTTTTTTTACATTTTTGTGTAGCAAATGCCTGTGACAGTAACTAATTAAATTGACGACATTGCTAAATACTCATTCTGAATAGACACCCGGTTGGTTGACAGCTTAAATATCATATAGTTACTGTACATAAAGCTGACAAAATGTTGTTCTTCTCCTGTCAGTAGACATGGTTGTTGTTTTGAATGTTCATTTTACTGTATTTTTAAGCAGTTCTCAAGCATGAGTGAATATTTTTCCCAGGTTTAACCACTGGTTTTCATCTTAATTGGAACAAGATTCAATAAACCGTAGCACCATAAGTCTGTGTTTATAACTACACCAAGGACTCCTTTTACAAAGGCGCGTTAGCGGGTTTAACGCGTGCGACTTTTCATCACGCGCTAACCCCCCCCGCTGGCCGAAAAACTACCGCCTGCTCAAGAGGAGGCGGTAGTGGCTAGCGCGGCCGGCGGTTTAGCACGCTCTATTACGTGCATTAAACCGCTAACGCAGCTTTGTAAAAGGAGCCCCAAATGTTTTCTTATTTGCTATCCTGTTTCCAATTAATTTGATAGGCAGTATATAAATAACTTAAAAATAAATAATTTAGCCCTGTCTTTGGAATGATAATTAAAGTGGTGTAGCCACGCATGGTTATCCCCTGTTCCTTTCCCAATGTCTCCTTACCTTGAGTGCTACTGTGGCACTGAAGAATCACAGTCTCAGATACAGTGCACATGCTGAGTGTCTTGCCTTCCCTTAGCCTTGTGGTGTGTGTCGCTGAGGAACCAATGCTGCAGCAGGAATGGTTCTGTTTGTTTGGTCCTCCCAGAAGGGCTGTCTTCAACAGGGCTCAGATTGTTTACCTTCTTCCCTCAGTCAGGCAGGCTCAGCTTCCTTGTGGTATATAAGAACATAAAAATTGCCTTACTGGGTCAGACCAATGGCCCATCTAGCCAAGTATACCATCTTCACAGTGGCCAATCCAGGTCACAAGTACCTGGCAAAACCCCAAATATTAATAACATTTCATGCTACCGATCCAGGGCAACCAGTGGCTATATGGGGAGGCACTGTAGTATTGATCCAGCTCAGGCCCAGCAGATAATCAGATTTAAAGTAGTGACTCAGCTGCAAGTCTGGATGGCAGCTTCCCAAATCCCACAGGCAGCGCTGCAGAGAGAGAATAGCGACAGAGCAGAGGGGCATCAGAGAGACAGTATAGCTTACTTTTTTGCTGGCATCTTCCCACAGGCTGCAGAGATAGACAAAGGGGCGGTAGAGCAGGAGGATTACCAACTTACTCTGAGTCCAATGAAAAAGAGAGTTCAATTTAAGATCACTTGTGTGGTCTACAAGGCAACATATGGAGAGAATTCTGGTGGACTAGTATTAGGAATTAAGATCACACAGTCTTCTTATAACTCAGGAACAATGCAGTGTCTCAAATTGACCTTCCCTTCCCCACAGAAAGTTGAACACAAAATGTTTTTTGAGTCTACCTTCAAATTCCAGGGCCCTAAAGTTTTAAATAGCCAACCGTGGAGTTTAATCCAGATAAGGGTCACCAGATTTTCTGTCTGGAAAATTCGGACCCCCCTAGACCCACCCCCAGGCCCGCCCAGTTCCACCCATCCCTATCCCATCACGCCCATCCCTACCCTGTCACACCCCCAAGTCTGCCCCAAGCTCCGCCTCCAATCCTGCCCTCCACTGCCTTCTCTCATCGGGCAGGACATCCATGCATGTGCGGATGCCCTCCTACATAAAGGAAAGCTTTTCGAAACCCAAAGTGTTGGGTTTTGGAAAGCCATCCGGGCCCCCAGACATTTCCTCAAAAGGAGGACATGTCCAGCAAAATCCAGATGTCTGGTAACCCTATTCCAGCTCCTCTCTTATTACAATTTCAGGAAAATGCTGAAAAGATATACTTTTTCTCCTTGTAACTCACTTGAGATGAATCCTTTTAAGTCTTAACCTCGTTGTAACCTCACTTGATTATTCTACAACTCTTTTGTAAATTGCAATGATTCCTAGATGACATTTGCAGGATATAAGAAACTGTATGGTATGGTATGGTACAGAGTCAGACCCCTAGGCCTAGCAAGAGCTAAGTTAGTTAGGTGCCATCAACTCATGTTCAAGTCCTAGTAGCTTGATGAATTACAGATCTAAAAAGAAATCGGTTTTGTGCTAGTCCAGTAAAGTCTTCCAGTGTCATCGCCATGGTTGTTTTCAACATGTCCAGCCATCTTTGCCTGGTTCCTTCGATCTTCCCAAACATGATGTCCTTCTTTAATATCTTTCTCTTCTGACAATGTGACCAAATTAAGACAGAATCAATTTGTTCTTCTGGCAGTCCAAAGCACACATAAAATCCTTCTCCAGCACCAAAGCTCAATTGAGTCAATCTTTTTGTCTTGTTTCCATAGTGTCCAGCTTTCACATCCATAATTGAGAAAATGAGTGCATGGACAAGTCTGATTTTCATTTTTAGTGTTACTTCTTTGCCTTTAAATACTTTGTTAAGAACCTTTATTGAAGAGTGACCAAGTGCTATTCTGTGGAGTATTTATTCCCTGCTAGTTGCTTCTTTGTTTATGAAAGAGATTGAAATCCCTTACAGCTTCTGTTCTATCACCTTCAAGCTCAAAATCTTCATCAAGAGCTAAAGAGCTTGCTTTTTTTGTTTACTACCTGGAGGGCTGGCAGCTTCCTACAGGCAAGCAGGGTAGGCAGCAGAAGCAGAACAGACAAGTTAGTTAGACAGCAGAATGTTGGTACACCATCTCTGCAACAGGTCCATCCCAGGTCCTGGCTGGCAATTTCTTTCCTCTTCAGGCCTCGGCAGCTGCTGGCTATGTACAGCTTACAAGGTCAGAGGAGAGAGGATGTTCTTGCTTGCTACACAGCAAGTGCCAGTAGATCAGAAGACTGGCATGACTTGAGCTGACAGCTGACCCCTACTAGCATTTGCTGGGTGTCTGTGATGATAACTAGTGCTTTTGACTGCTGCAGCATCAGTGTCCGGATTTCCAACCGGGATGATTTCTTTTCCATGTTGCTACCATAGCTATGCCCCTCATAATGGTAAAAAACAGACAAAAAGATGTTTATTGAAAAAACTGCCCGACAAAGTGCCAAAAAGAGGACATTTCCAGGGAAACTCAGACTAGAGATCTGCACGGGAATGGGGATCACGGGAAACCCACGGGTTCCGCGGGGGTCCCACAGGAATCCCTTCTAACTTACGGGTCTCCCACGGGTACCCCCTAAGGCCCACGGGACTCCCACGGGGACCCCCCTCTAGGCAACGGGACTCCCACGGGGATGAAAGGCTTTGGAAGCAGGGCTCGTCCATATAATATAATGGACATGTCAGCCTTAGTAAAAGAGGGGGTTTATAAGTTAATTACCTGAACAGAAAACAAAGGTTCCACCAAAGAGATTCCACAAGGAAAACAGCAGCACAAATACAAAAGAAACTGTGGAATTGATGATCCTGTCAGAAGTAATTGCTGCTTTTTATGGGGATGGGCAGGGATGGAGGTAATTCCTTGCGTGGATGGGTAGGGACGGAGAGGATCCTGACGGGGACGGGTGGGGACGGAGAGGATCCTGTTGGAGATGGGTGGGGA
The DNA here is from genome assembly GCF_902459505.1 of Geotrypetes seraphini. Classification (NCBI taxonomy): domain Eukaryota; kingdom Metazoa; phylum Chordata; class Amphibia; order Gymnophiona; family Dermophiidae; genus Geotrypetes; species Geotrypetes seraphini. The sequence continues at coordinate 17,628,040 of NC_047095.1, forward strand.
CGGAGAGGATCCTGGCGGGGACAAGTGGGGATGGGTGGGATTACTGTCCCCTCGCAACTCTCTAACTCAGACATATGGTAACCCTAGTTCAGAACCCTAATTCTGGATTGGACTGAGCTATTGTGTGCCAGTAGAGTATAGAGTTAAGATTATTTTTTCCCCAAAGCCTTCACCTCTCCCCTCCCCCCCCCCCCCACACCCCATGCCATTGAATACTGGTCCTAATCTGGACCCACTAACAAAGCAAATATATTTCCCATGCTGTTTCCAAGCCAATTTCTAATCTAAGCAGGTAGGAGTCTTACCTTTTCACAAAAACCATACTTGTAGCTATATTTAAGGAAAGTAGTCCAGGAGTGATGTTTTGGCAGGTTTAGAAAATGGATGCATAGATTGTATTTTCAAGTTTGTGTGCATTATCATCTGAAGAAAATCTGTTCGCACAAAATGCAGGTGCAATTAAGAATAAATTATATGCTATGCTGGATCAGACCAAGGGTCAATCAAGCTCAATATCCTGCCTGACAATGTTCAGTCCAGATCACTAGAATGTACCTAGTAGATTCCAAAGAATAGATTCATCACATGTAGCTGCCACTAAGATATGAGCAGTAGCCTTTTGAGGTTTACTTGGCTAATAATTGTTTAAAGACTTTTCCTGTAGGAATTTGTCCAAAACCCATTTAAATCCAGCTTTGATAGATACCTTGATCTCATCCTCTGGCAACAATTTCCACAGTTTGATTGTTCATTGAATGAAAAAAAAAATACTTTCTCCTAGCGATGTGCACTGGTAGAAATAATTTGTTTCTGTTCATTTTCAAATCTGTATTCATTTTGTTTGGTTCATTTGTGTCCAGGGCACCTGAACTTATTTGTTTAATTCATTTCTATTAAAGTCAGTGGAGGAAACAATTATGAATGCTAACTATAGGATTTACCATCCAAGTTTTATGAAACTTCCTTGAAACTTTGGCAGTAATCAACAGGAGAGGTAACAGCATCCTAAGACATCAAGAATGGTTCAATGGACCATGCTATGACTTAACACAGCATGACATCATATTTATCTATTTATTTATTAATCACCTTTTTATGAAGAGATTCATCCAAAGCGGGTTATTGAATAGTAATCAGATTTTTTTCCTATCTGTCTTGGCAGGCTCAAAATCTAACTGTGGTATCTGAGTAATTATCAATTATACGTGAATGTGATATATAATAATAGAACTGGGACAGATGATTCTTTATTCACTAAAAAGACCCGATACTGCCAGTGTTTTGGCTCTTGGCCTGCATCAGGGATCTCTTAAGATGTCTGTCATATAAATTCTTTACAAAAGTAGTCCCTGCGAATCATAGTAAACAGTCTAAATTAACATTGGGACTACTTTTGTAAACAATTTGTATGACAGACATCTTAAGAGACCCCTGATGCAGGCCAAGAGCCAAAACACTGGCAGTGCTGGGTCTTTTTAGTGCATAAAGAATCACCTGTCTCAATTCTATTGGTGTGTAGACTCTTTTGTGGATGTCATTGCCTTTTCTGTGTATTTTGATCCCTTTCTGTGTGCTGTACTTAGAAAATACTAGTTCACCATTTTTCTATGGTATTTCTGGGACATAGTCCATAGAAATTTGTCCGGTATTGTCCTTAGGATCTAACTAGTAGAGTTGCTGTCTAAGCCCACTCCAGTCATTCCAAACCATCTTTTCATTTGTGGGACACAGACTGTAAAAGTTTGCCAAACACTGTTCTCATGTTCTAAAATACTCGGCAATATGTCTGCATGTTCTGTAATTCATAAGATGCACCTTGGCACAAAGAAAAGAACATAGATCATCACAATGGTGGCTCAAACAACACCTCAAAACATTGTGAAAGAGGATAAACTGAGAAAGTAGCAAAGCAGCTCAAATAAAGATATGAAAAGGCACTGGGAGGGGGTCAAATCAATACCGAAAATAGAAAGAAGCGAAAAACACCAGAGATGTGCTTATGAGGAGCTACCTAAACTTAAGGTGGACAAAGGGATGGGTGCCAGATGGCATACATAAGAGGGTATGGAAGGAGCTTAAGGGAGTTCTGGGCTCAACTTTTCAATGCTTCTCTAGAGCTGAGAGTGGTCCCAGAGGACTGGATAAGGGCAAATGTGGTCCCTCTCCAGCAAAAGTGGAAGTAAGAGGCAGGGAACTACAGGTAGGTAGGTCTGACTTCTGTAGTAAATAAATTAATGGAAACAATTTTAAAACAGAGAATAGTGGTTTCTGGAATCCAGTGATTACAAAACCAAAGGTAACATAGTTTCACTAAAGACAGACTTTGTTAGACAAATCTGATTAATTTCTTTGACTGAGTGACCAGAGATTGGATTGAGGGAGAGCACTAAATATAGTTTATGTAGATTTTAACAAAGCTGTTGACGCGGTTCTGCACAGGCAACTAATAAATAAACTGAGTGTCCTCAGTATTGGCCCTAAGTGACAGACTGGGTTAAGGAGCTAGTTGAGTGGAAGGTGACAGAGGGTAATGGTAAATAGGAGTGGCCTAGTACTTAGAGCTATAGCCTTAGCACCCTGAGGTGGTGAGTTCAAATCCTGCACTGCTGCTTGTGACCCTGGGCAAGTTCCTCAATCCTCCATTGCCCCAGGTACATCAGATAGATTGTGAGCCCACCGGGACAGATAGGAAAAATGCTTGAGTACCTGATTGTAAACCCTTAGATAACCTTGATAGGTGGTATATAAATAACTTAAAGTTTCAAGTTTAATTAATTTTAATATACCGACCATCGACGTGCTCCTGGTCAGTTTGCAATGCTAAAAATGAAAGGTTAAAATAAATTTTTGTAGGGGGGGAATGTGAACATTAAATAGACAAATTACAAATACGAACATGAGCTTGATGGTAAAGGGGGAGGGGAAGTTAATAATTACATCATTAAAAACAAATTAATTAAAGGGAAGAGGGGGGAGGATAAATAAATAAAAAAAATCAAAGGAGAAGGATGTTACCAACGGCATTTTGCAAGGTTCAGTTCTTGTGCTGGTTCTTAACATTTTGTAGGTGAAAATGCTGAAGGGTTACCTAGAAAGGCATGCCTTTTTGCAAATGATACTGAAACATGCAATAGAGTAGACATCTCTCATGTGGATGACATGAGGAACAACCTGGTAAAACTTGAAGAATGGTCCAGAATTTGGCAACTAATATTTTAATGCAAAAAATGTAGTCATACATTTGGGCTGGGGAAGGGGTAAAACGCGGACCTCACAGACCTGACGGACCTCGTGGATCTAAAACCGCACGTCCTTAAAAATCAGAGGTCCGTGCCACTTGTAGTTAGTTTCTGGCTCTGACAGACCTCGATGACAATTTAGCGCTGACGGATCCGTCTCAGCATAGGGAGGGAAAAGTATTAGGATCCGTCAGCGCTAAAATGTCATCGAGGTCTGTCAGAGCCGCGGACCTCAGATTTTTAAATTTACTGGGGCTGCAGGAAACCGGTTTAAAAGATTCGTTTTAGAGCCGCTCCAGCACTAGTCTCTGGCTCTGACAGACCTCGATGACATTTTAGCGCTGACGGATCCTAATACTTTTCCCTCCCTATGCTGAGACAGATCCGTCAGCGCTAAATTGTCATCGAGATCTGTCAGAGCCAGAAACTAACTACAAGTGGCATGGACCTCAGATTTTTAAGGACGTGCGGTTTTAGATCTGTGAGGTCCGTGTTTTACCCCTTCCCTTTGGGATGCAAAAACCTGAGCGAATGGTACAATTTAGGGTTGAAGAACTTTTGTGCATGAAAGAGGAGCGGGACTTCACAATGATTGTATGTGATGATTTTAAGGTGAACAAACAGGTAGAAAATTTGTTGCTGAAAGCTAGAAGGATGTTTGGGTGCATAGGGAGATGAAAGGTCAGTAGGAAAAGGAGGTGATGATCTCTCTGTATAATACTGTGGTAAGCCTCCTCAAACTCCTCTTACTGACCTACAAATGCACTCACTGAGCTGCCCCTTTTCAGCCCAGGCTTACATTGCTAGCTGTCAGCATTTTCTGGTGGCCTAACCAATGTCAGCAAAGGCCTAGGGGAGATTATATCATTCATATCGAATCTTGGGTGATGTCAGTGCAGCTAGACCATCAGCTTCAGAATGTCTAAATTACATCTAAAGTATCAGTGATTAAAAGTAACAAAAGACCCTGGTACTGCCCTTAGGTTCTAAGATGTGCTGATGTCTGTGCTTAAGAGCCCCAGCTGCATGGTCTGGCACAGATAGTTATGGTTAATCAGAAACCATTGCCAGACTGATATTGGAAATTAACAGCAACTCCAGTCTCTCTGACCCACATACCTTATTTACCATTGTTTCAGGCAATTTACAAAAGATAGGGGTACTTAACATCAATAGCTTCTATTTTTAGAATAAGTCTCAAACTTATAAAAAAAAGTTAAATCCTATCTCTCTCTCTCTGGACCACCCCCTCTCTCTAGACCCTTGGACAACCCCCCTCTCTTTCTGGACTTGTGTTTCTCTCTCTCTCTTTGCCCTCACAGCACCTATTCAGGAAGCTGTCTTTTCTCTCTTCTTCACAAGAACACAGAAGCAGCTACATAACTGAATATCTTTCTGTACATTAGTATCTTTATAAACATTGTCTTTCTGTAATATTAAGCCTATTTCTGCACAATATATTCTTTATGCAATCACTCTTGGCTGTCCTTGTCATTAATTTCACTTCCTACTGAACCTTCTATGAGGGTATTGAACCTGGCACCTTGGATTGTAAGGCCGCCACATTACATCATTGGGGGCTTGTTGTCTGCTGCAACGTAACCCATCCAAAACCTTACATTTTGGGTAGGGCTCATCCTTACATTCCTCATTATCTCTCTTCATTTATCTCCCCCTATGATTCCCCCCCGTGAGCTCCACTCAGCTGGTAAGTCCCTCCTATCTGTGCCCTTCTCTTCAACTGCCAACTCCAGACTTCATTCCTTCTGCCTTTCTGCACCGTATGCTTGGAACAAGCAGCCCAAATCCCTATGGTGGGCTTCATTTCTGGCAGTGTTCAAGGCCCAGTTAAAAGCCTACCTCTTTGAGAGTGCTTTCAACTCCTAACTCATCTCACCTTGGGTTCTGCCTCCCCAACCCTATATAATAATAATAATAACAGTTTATATACTGCAAGACCGTGAAGTTCTATGCGGTTTACAATGATTAGAAATGCTACAGATTGAGTAGAATTAACATAGTTAAAATGTATTGATTAACAGCTCTAGAGATCAGTTATTGTGGGAGAGATTGTGTAAATCAGCTTCCTATGTACTATAGGAATAGATATGTTTTTAGGTGTCTGCTAAATTACCCATAGGTATATGTCATGTCTGTCTGTCCAAGTTAGATTGTAAGATCTTCCGAGCAGGGACAATGTTAAATTGTACAGCGCTGCACACACCTTTCAGCGCTATATAAATGATTATTATTATTAGTATTAGTAGTAGTAGTAGTAGTAGTAAGACCTCAATTAGAATATTGTGTACAATTCTGGAGACTGCACTTTCAAAAAGATATAAATAGGATGATCCAGAGGGTGGCTACTAAAATGGTCAGTGGTCTTTGTCATTAAAACATATGGGGACAGACTTAAAGATCTTAACATGTATACTTTGTAAGCAAAGTGGAAGAAGGGAGGTTTGAAAGATAGGTTTAAATATCTATGTGGCACAAATGAATAGGAGGTGAATCTCAATTGAAAGGAAGCTCTGGTATGATACGAAGGGGTCAAGTTTTGCTGCTAGCGACAAAAGCAGCAAAACTTGACCCCTCTGTATCCAACCTGTTGACCGCAACAACAGACTTTAAAGCATTCCGAAAAGAAATAAAAACACTACTATTCAAAAAGCATATTCAATTAACCTAACCTCCCCCTCCTCCTATACCCTCTGCAAATTTCCCGCGAACTACACACCCCTCTAGTAACTTCCTCTCTATGTCACTAAATATAACTTGAAACCCATCCAGTTGGTAACTTCTTCTCTATGTCACAAAATATAACTTGAAACCTCATTATGTAACTTGAACTTCCTGGAAATGTCCAGATATCTTCCAATGTAATGTAACTTCCTGGAAATGTCCAGATATCTTCCAATGTAATGTAACTTCCTGGAAATGTCCAGTTATCTTCCAATGTAATCCGCTTAGAACCGCAAGGTACAAGCGGAATAGAAGTCACTAATGTAATGTAATGTAATTTATGAGGGGTCATAGAATGAAAATGAAAAGGACAGACCCAGAAGTAACCTGAGCAAATACTTAATGGAAAAGGCGGTTGATTTGTGGAATGGCCTCTCATTAGAGGTGGTGGAGAAGAAAACTGTATTTGAATTCAAAAAGGTTTGGGATAAGTGCATATGATTTCTTAAGACAGAAGGGATAGTAGGTGGCATGAATGGTCAGACTGAATAGGCCTCATGGTCTTTACCTGCCTTAACTTTTCTACGTTACAAAACCCACAGTGATGCGAAGACTCAAAAGCAGCAGGAAGAGGGGCAAAAGTAGGTATGATAGGAATTGCCCCAAACTTCACACGATAGGCAAAGCAACACAGCAGTGTGATCATCCCTATGCACTATAGTCTAGGAGTGTGGCAAAGCCACCCACATCAACAGCAGCACTCTAGTCACCTCTAAAGGGGAAGGTAGCACTAAGAATGGTGCAGTGAAGACCCAAGGCACCATGAAGGTGCAAAGCAGGATAAATGGGGGAAACTAGAATGAACCCCCCAAAGACAATGAAGACAGCAAGGAGAGTGGTATGAGCACAACATTAAGTACCAGGACTAAAGGTGGCCTTGATCAGCAAAACGTTGAATATCACTGTTTGAATATCATCTTGCAAATGAATGAATAATAAATAAAATGACTATTAGAACCCAGCTTAACTAGTACTGAGGTACAGTAGATGCTGCAAATCCAGTCACTTTCCAGTGCCTATGACATGTAAGAAGGATTCAACTGAAAATAATAGGAAATTGCATAAGAAATGGCAAGGCGATGATAAGGAAGGAATATCTAATCTAATAAAATGGTAAGCCGCGCATGCGCATTTCCTATGCGTGCGCCGGTTTTCTGTGAGCTGTAGTGACACATAGGAAGTGCGCATGCACGGCTTACGATTCTTTGAAAGAAGCGGCGGTGGCTACTCTCACGATTCCTGCCTGCGTCGGACTTCTGACGCAGGTGGGGATCATGAGAGGAGCCACCGCCGCGTCTTACAACTAAAAAAAAAAAAAGGCAAGGCAGATGTCGGCCGCCGTGGCTGTTGGCGGCTGCAGGCCGCACCAGCTGTAGCCCGCCGCGGCCGAGCACGGAGACGGGCCAAACTTATTTTAAACTTCACAGACGCTGCAGCGGCTCCTCTCACGTGCCGCTCCTGCGTCGGAGAAGGCGGCGATCGTGAGAGGAGCCGCCGGGAAGTTAGACTGCTGGGAGCTCCATATGAGCCCCATAGTCAGGTAAGTGTAATATTGAGTATTTAACAGGCAACTGGTTACTGCATAAAGAGAGGCCTGACTTTTTATGCTGTCCTATTGATGCAGTTAAACTGATCGGTTAAGTGCTGGCCAAGTGCTAATTCCACACCCCAGAATGCCCCCAAAATAGCTGGACTAACTTTTTTAAAATTTTTATAAAGTACAAAGGGGGAGAGTATTAAAATAAGTGCCAGACTGGGCATGGGGGACAGCTTATGGGGCCAGGAACAGAGGAGAGAGAGAGATGGTAGGTAATGGTCTGAAGGGAGAGAAGCTGGATTTGAGGAAAGAGATACTTGAAGGGAGGACTATTGGGGAGAGATGGTGGACCCGGGGGAGGGAAGTTGGACCTAGGGATGGAAGGGAGGGAGAAATGTTAGGTCTGGGGGTGGAAAGGGGAGAGAGATGCAGCATCTCTTTTTTTCCCTCCATCTTATTGTTCAGCATCAAGGGGGGAAGGAAGAAGAACAACAGAAAATGGAGGAAAGAAGAATCCATGGGAGGGCAGAGAGCTGGGATAAGAAGATGCTAGGGGATGAAGAGAAAGGGACAGGGAGATATAGCCTGACCAGTGGAGAAAGGGAGGGGTATTCTGAAAGTGGTGAGCCATTTGTATGAGGTCAAAAGGGAGATGACAAGATGAATGAGAGTATGGAGAGAAACAGAAAGAAACACAGACATATATTCTACCGCCAGCTGGAGGAAGGGAGACAGAAAGAAAAGAAGAAAGACACAGGGACAGGGAGAGACACAGAAAGACAGACAGACAAAGGGGGCCAGGGACAGAGACAGACAGAAAGAAAGATAGCAGGACAGAGAGAGAGAGAGACACAGAAATAAAGACAGACAGACAGACATATATTCTAGCACCCGTTAATATAACGGGCTAAAATACTAGTAATAATAATAATAATAAATTTATATATTGCAAGTCCGTACAGTTCTATGCAGTTTAAAGTAGTTAAAAAACAAACAAACAATAAAAGAAGTTGAATAGAACTAAAAAAGTTAAAAGCCAAAAATTAGAGACACTAAAATGATCAAAGACAGACCTTAAAAAGATTGCATTTCAGGATAAACAAACAAACAGTAAAAACTGTTTTTAGGTACATTAGAAAGCAAGAAGCCAGTAAAAGAATTGGTTGGACTGCTAGGTGACTGAGGAGTACAAGGGGCACTCAGGGATGACAAGGTCATAGTAGACTTAATGGATCTTTTTCTTCAGTCTTCATGGAGAAGGATGGGGAGATACTAGTGCCAGAAATGGTATTCAATGCTGATGAGTCAGAGAAACTGAAACACATTTTTATAACAATAGAAAATATAATGGGGCAATTTAATAATTTTAAGAATAGCAAATTTCCTGGACCAGATAGTACACATCCTAGAGTACTGACAGAATTGAAAAATGAACTTTGAGAGTTACTATATTGTTAGCATTTTGTAATTTCTCTTTGAAATCCAGTGTGGTTCCAGAAGACTGAAGGGTGACCAACTTAACACCAATTTATAACAAAGGATTCAGTGGTGACCCAGGAAATTATAGACTGGTGAGTCTGATGTCAGTGACAGACAAAATGATAGATACTATTATAAAGAACAAAATTACACAGCATATATATAAGCATGGATTAACGAGACAATCCAACATGGATTTAGTCAAGGGAAATTGTGCCTCACCAATCTACTACAGTATATTTCTTTGAAAAAATGAATAAACGTGAATAAAGGCGAGCTGGTCAATACTGTGTATCTAGATTTTCTAAAGGCAATTGACAAAGTACCTCATGAAAGACTCCTGAGGAAATTAGAAAGTCATGAGATAGGAAGTAATATCCTATTATGGCTTAAGAACTGGTTAAAATATAGAAAGCAAAAAGTAGGGTTAAATAGTCATTATTCTCAATAGAGAAGAGTAAATAGTGGGGTTCACCAGGGGTCTATACTGGGACCACTGCTTTTTAACATATTTATCAATGATCTAGAAATGGAAATAACTAGTGAAATAATTAAGTATATAGATAGCACAAAGTTTATAAATCGCAAGAGGATTTTGAAAAATTGCAAGAGAACCTTGCGAGATTCAGAGACTGGGCATCAAAATGGCAGATGATGTTTAATGGAAACATGTGCAAAGGGATGAATTTGGGAAAGAGGAACCTGAACTATAGCTACATGATGCAGGGTTCCACATTAGGAGTCACTGCCCAGGAAAAGGATCTAGGTGTCATCGTTGAGGATATGTTGAAAAGCTCAGCTCAGCATGCTGTGATGGCTAAGAAAGCAAATACAGTACGTGGAATGTTAGAAATTATCAGACAAGAAATGGAAAACAAAATGAGAATATTTTAGTGTCCTTGTATTGCTCTATGGTGTGGTCACACCTCGAATACGGTGTGCATTCTGGTCACCCCATCTCCAAAAGGATGTGGAGAGCTAGTTTTGAAAAGGATGTCTAAGACCAACTTGGACATTTCCCGCTAAATGTCCGAAGTTGGAAGCACAAAATTGCTCTTTATTTAACAGGATGTCCAAATAATTTTTTTTCTTGAAAATCACCTACTTGGCTGCCAAAACGTATAGACTGCCAAAACATCTATCCAAGTTAGAAACTTCCAAATCAGCACCATTTAGATGTGGAAGGGGCCACCATTCTAATGGACTGGTCACTTACACATGCAAACAGAGCAGTGGGGCACCTTAGAGGGCAATGCTGCCAGATATACATTTCACCATATACCCCTTATAATTTATGGTGAGTCCTCCAAAACTCTCCAAAATCCACTATCCCCACCTGTCAATCATCCCAATAGCCCTTATGACTGCAGGTGGCACCCATATGACAGTATAGTAGGATTTTGGTGGGATCATACTTATAACCACAGATGTTGTGGTTAGAGTGCCTTATGGGTCTGGCTCCTCCTCTCTATGGTTCACTAGCCCATCCATCTGGCTATTTTAGACACTTAAGTGATGCTTTACTAGGATTTCCCATACTAGGTGCTGCAGTTCTAGAGACAAGTATATACTCTTTCAATCAGATTTTTTTGGGAGGGGGTCAATTACCACTAGGGGAGCATGGGTGGTCATTACTTAATCCTTCCAGTGGTCATCTGGTCAGTTTGGGTAACTTTTTGGAGCTTAGTAACTTCTAAAAGTGGTCTAGCCCAAAATATCTAAGTTCCAACCAGGAAGTTTTGGAAAAGTTTTGATTATCTCCACAAGAAGTCCAAGTCTAGACCACCCAAATAACGCCCATAACTCACCATTTAACATGCCCCCTTGAACTCTGGACCCACAACAGGTGAAACATCTCTCTAGATGGCCAGGAAAATATGTTTGATTATCGGCACTTGAACGTCCTGACAACTAGTTTTTGTTTTGTTTTTTACCCCTGATAGTGGAATTAGAAAAGGCACCATGAAGGGCGATGAAATGATAAAAGGTATGGAAAGACTTCCCTATGAGGAAAGGCTAAAGTGACTAGGACTCTTCAGCATAGAGAAAAGATGGCTCAGATTAGATATGATAGAGGTCTATAAAATATTGAGTGGAGGAGTGGATGTGAATCATTTGTTTTCTCTTTCCAACAATAGGGCATGCAATGAAGCTACTGAGTAGTAGATTTAAAACAAACTGGAAAAACATATTTCTTCACTTAGTGTGGAATTGAACTCTAGAATTTGTTGATGGAGTATGTGGTGAAGGCAGTCAGCTTAGCAAGGCTTAAAAAAGGTTTGCATAATTTCCTCAAACAAAGGTTCATAAGCCATTATTAAGATGGATTTGGGGAAATCCACTGCTTAGTCCTATGATAAGCAGCTCATATATTTTACACTTTGAGATCTTGCCAGGTACCTGTTACCTGGTTGGCCACTGTTGGAGATAGGATACTGGGCTTGTTGGAGCCTTCAGTCTGTACCAGTGTGGCAGCTCTTATATTCTTAAACATTCTTTCATTGTGACTCCATTTTAGTGGCATCAGTCAAACGTGATCACACCCTCCCCATCTTTATCTTGCTTCCTGTTATACTCCAAATAGATATTTTGAGGGTTATTACATTACATTACATTAGGGATTTCTATTCCGCCATTACCTCGCAGTTCAAGGTGGATTACAAAAGAATTATAGAAGGTGGATTATAAAAGATGTCTGGTCATTTTCCAGGAAAATAAAGAGTAGAGTAGGTTGTTTTGGGGGGTTGGGGAGTTAATGGAGGGAAGGAAGAGGACTTGTGGTGTTAGATCTTTTTCAGGAATTTCTTGAACAGTGTAGTCTTTAATTTTTTAATGAATGTTTTGTAATCTAGGGTCGCTATCAGTAGATTGGAGATTTGGTTGTCAAGTTTTGCTGCTTGAGTGGCCAGGAGGCTATCATATAGTTTTTTTCTTTTTAACTTCTTTGATTGGAGGGTGTGTGAATGGGGTGTGAGTTTTCCTATGCCTGGTTGAGGTGGTTTGGATGAGGTGGTTGTTCAGGTAGGTTGGGCTGTCTCCGTTTATAGTTTTAAGAACATAAGAAGTTGCCTCCGCTGAGGCAGACCAGAGGTCCATCTCGCCCAGCGGTCCGCTCCCGCAGCGGCCCATCAAGCCTATTGCCTGAGCAGTGGTCCCTGACTATTTCTATAACCTACCTCTACTCCTATCTATAGTAGACAATATAATTTTAATAGTATTCTTGCTGGAATTGGAAGCCATTGTAAATTGAGGTATGCCTCTGTAATGTGGTCATGTTTCCTCAATGAGTAGATGAGTCTCAGTGCTGTGTTTTGAATTGTTTGTAATTGTTTTGTTATTGTTGCAGGGCAGGGGAGATAGAGGATGTTGAATAGTCTAGTAGACTATTCTATAACAGGGTGCCTGGTAGGATTCTATTATATAAAGAGGCATGCTTTCTTATTACTAGCTTAACAGGTTAGATACACAGGTCTCAATACTGAGACCATGGAAGGCAGTCCAGCTACCTCCCGCGTTTGGAGCAATTCCAGATATTCAATGCTGGAGCTGTATCCGACCACTGACATTGAATTTCCAGAATAAAGTTCACAGCCTCAGTCTTAGTCAGCCAAGGTTTTTAGGCAGGTCTATATAGCCACTAGCCGTAGCAAGTGAGCCGCTGAATATTGGCAGTTACCAGGTAAGTTGCATGACAAAGCTGGTCACTGGCCAATCTGGTATATTCAGCGGGAGAAATTGAAAAATAACAATGAATAATTGGCACTAGTTAGAAATTATGAACACAACTTGCTAGTTGTAATCTAAAAAGTGGTGCACATCAGTTCTAGGGTATAAATCTGAAAAGGGAGTGTGTTCAGGGGAAGAGCCTGAGTGGATCATGGGCATAGAATGCATCCAATCTGTACACAACATAGGCACAGGTATGTAGGCCTGATTTTCCTTGACCTAAATTAATGTGCCTACATGTTATGCTGCACACGACTGCTACGCATAATTCTTTATATGGCATATGCCTTTTACAAAATCATATTAAGCGCAATTATGATCGGCACTAATTTTTTTATGTGCTATATCTGGAATCAAGCCCCTTAATGTTGAAAAGTACAAAATACTGCATCCAATACTTGTGATGAGTTTTTAAAAAGGAACTGGTTGGTGCTTCTGTATACTATTGGAATACATAAAAACTGCATCTCAGGATTTCTGTGGCTTTTAGCTGGCCTGCTTTTCTACTTAATGAAGATTTAATAACCAATTCTCATTCTATTACATTTAACCTTTCTTTGAGAGCACCTGTGTTTACATATTTCAAAACTTAGGAGCAGTTGGCATATCGTTCTGCTGTTCCACTGACCCACAACAATAATATTTGATCAGTCTACATCTGCATGTGGATTTCTTTTATTGTAGCATTTGGCAACTGTGCATGGGTAAAGTATGGTCCTTGTTACAGCAGGCAGATTTGCATCCTGTGGGGATCTCTGTTAAGTAATAAACTTACTTGACAGACATTTACCTAGATATAGAATTCTTCATGAAAATATCATTTTGTAGTTTACTGCTGACACACAAATAGAATATGCATGGAAAGCGTAGGCACATGCCATGTGTCTGAAGACATATTTTGGGCAGAGTAGAGGCAGAATTGCAGTGCACTGTACATGCTTATTTCATAAAATATGTAGGTACACACAGACACATTTAACCCCGGATTCTAAAAAGCTTGTCCAAGTTTGGTTGTCCAAATTGAGGTGTGATGCTGAACTGTGCACACAGCTAACATGGTTAATCGGCAATTGTCTGCTAACAGTCATTTATTGGGCACACATTTGGAGCTGTGCATATAGCCTCCTACGCATGTGCAACTATACATGTGTAACATACACAACATATGAATAGGAATAGGGTCATAGGACCCCAGAAATTTTTCATATGTAAATCAGCATGGCATCAGTATCCATGTGCTGTAGCCCTCATTAGAATTGGGCACCATATATGTGTGTATCTAACCATTTTGACCAAATCCCTTCAAAACTTATGTGAAACACACTAAAACACCTAATATTAACACACTTTTGTTTAAGAGTGATAACAGTGAAAATTCTCTTCAGCGAGACAGAGGATCTCAAGTGTCGACGGTTAAAACCTTAGAGCTGATCATAAGGAGCAACCTATTTGCAGACTATCAGTGGTCCTATTCGTCTCAATGGGAATACTATTTTAAAGATTTTTAAATATGGATATATAGGAGAAGTTTTCTATTAAAGAGTTTCTTTCAAATTTTAGTTGCAGAATACTTAAAATAATTGTTGCTCTATATTAGTTCAGTTTTCATTCTCAAACAATCTTGAATTAAAGCATTACTTAGCTTGGGTGAAGATTCTCTACCCAGACAAATCAATCCGGAGATAACATTACGACGGAAGATCTCCGTTTCACCCTATAGTCATTAGTTAGAGCTTCTTCAGGGAGTTGATGCTTTAAGATTGGAACTACTGCAAATATAAAAAGAAGAGCATACAACCAGTAGCTAAATTCAAAATTCTATTAAAAATTATTACATCGATCTTTATCATTCTTTTAAAAAGAAACATTTTTCTATTTTATTATTTTATTAATCTTTCTAACCATTTGCAGGTGGATTTCACAGCATCAAGGGTTTTTTCCTCTCGCATCATTGTTGAGGGGTAGAGAGATGAACATTTTAGAATGGCTTCCACGTACATCATTGGTTTGTAAAATTATGTGTCCAGCTCCTTTGCTTATATATGGACATCTCTGATCTCACATTCTTTCTAAAATAGGACTTCACATTCTGTGTATTACAAAGTTATAAAACTATATAATGTTATATCCCACTTTAGAAGTTAAGGGGTCCCTTAATTTATGATATCGAACACAGTATAACATTACATTTATACCTGGGGAAAACAAACCTCAGAAACTGGAGCCGTACACACAGTAAAATTCTCCAAAAGCGCCCTGCTTTAGCGTTTTAGATCAAGTATGTTCCTCATTGCACTCATTGGCAAACCCCCTCCTCCCATTATATTGTACTTATTTTTTATTTATTTTAATCTTACTTTTTACTTTTAGTTAATTCTTTAATTTTACTTGGTTTTTTGTTAACAACATTCGGGATCACCCAAAACTAAAGGTACCAGCAGACTATTGCAAATAGAAAGAGAGTAGCTTCACTTATCTTATATTTTTGACACCTCCCACTCTCTCTCTCTTATCTTACGCTCCATGCCGTTAAGAAAAAGCTGACGTGGCCAGCGTTTCATGGACTTGTTTTACTGTGTCCGCTGCCTCAGGGCAGAATGTCTTTAGCACGTTTTCTTTGCAGTATTTTGCTCCTGCCGGGATTTCACTTCCTGCCAGGTTTTTTTTTTTGCCAGTGGCTGCATTGAGGAGCATACTTGATCTAATATGCTAAAATATTGCACTTTTGGAGAATTTACTGTGCATATGGCTTCAGTTTCTGAGGCTTTTTTTCCCCTGGGTATAATATAAATGTAATGGTATACTGTGTTTGATATTATAAATTAAGGAACCCCTCAGCTTCTTGAGTAGAATTTAATATTACTGTATATAGTTTTATACTATTTGTGCCACTGGTCAGATAATTTTCTTTGAGTGCTTTATTACAAAGTTATATCAGGTATTTAATATGCAACCTATATCAGTTAGTGTTTCATTAAGAAAAGATCATTTATTTTGATGTTACAGTCAAAAAAATATTTCTATAATGCAACTATGATCTTCATCACTTTTCAGAACAATGGCATCAGAAGCAGACCATATGGGTGGTCTACGATAGAATGCAAAATAAAAATCAACCTTGTCAAATTTTGTCTCCACAAGGCTTATTTTTATCCACTTGATATGTCTTACTTATGTGTCAAATTTCAGCTTGATTAGACAATATTTAGAGGTCAACCAAGCATGCACTGTTTGCTTGTGTGCTGTGTATGTAGGTGATTGTGCATAATTAGTTTGTATGTTATCATCTAGTTTGCAATCTTGTCACAAGCTTGGCACCAGTACAAACCTTGTGCCAGTTAAAAACAGCAAAACCACACTTGTAAAGCAGCTAGAGCTGACCAGTGTGGAGCTGATACTCATACCCCAGTTTCAAACCCACATTCTGAGCAGGAAAACCAGTTCTGTTTCTCAGAGAATGCCAGGGAACATATCTAGGTACAGACAGAGGAAACAGGGGAAGAGCACTGCAGATCAGAGCTGGTTCCCTCCCCTGCATAGAGCTGGGCGGGGCCAGCAAGCATAAAGACAACTTGAAGCCTAGGAGCCTCAGTTGGAGGCAAAGGAAGTAGACACACTTGGTGAAGCTCCTGCTTCAACTGAGCCTGAGGATATATTCAAGTTTCATGTTTTATTAAAATTTGATTCAATCGCAAATTACTAAGCAAATTTACAAAAAATTAAAAATCGGTTGTCATAAACTACAATCAAATGGACGTAAATACAAGATACAACATTATACAGACTGACTGGGACATAAAGAAAAGAGGCAGAAATACATTATTTTTATAGGAAAGAGAATATTTAAGGTAAAAACAAATCAGAGGGGGTTAGAATAGGAGCCAGGAGAATAAAGCGAAAGAAGCTTCTATTGATAGCAGATTATGAACTGAATGTGTCCTGAGGATTTGCTATTGAATGCAAAGGAGCCTATGGAGATTCTAAATTCTCCTGAGCCACAGTCTGAAGAGTGCATGGAAGTGAGCTGATGATTTTCTGGTTTAAAAAGGAACTTTTTGTGCAACCTTTTTTTTTTTTAAGGCTTTTCTTAGATCTTGGTTTGAAAAGCTGAATGTTTGCCTGTGTTAGAGACTATGAACATTATAGGAGGCAGTGAAGCTAATTGACCAGGTGTGGCTCAGGACCAAGGCAGTTTGTTGGAAGAAAGTTTTGTTGCCTACTGCAAAAGTGTTTTTCCCCTCTGTGTTTTGGAGCAGTGCATAACCTGGTTGCCAAGGGCTGAGCCAGTGCAGTTTGAAAGCTGGCTACTGGACTGCTTTTTCTTTTTTTTTTTTTTGTTCAAAATTTTTTTATTTATTTTGAACAATACAGATAAACAACATATGTAAATGATGACAAATTCACAGCATACAAAAGCATCATCAGCAAGGTATGTATAGTACATGGGATAATGATCAATCAGGTTTTACTGTACAAGGTTAGGCTGTCTGCCTTGATGATTCATGCTTTTCTTCATAATGATTCTACTCTGAGTGTCAGGACTGCTTTTAGAAGTTCGTTTTGGTAGTGACATTTTTTTCCTGTTTGATTAAAGCACCCAGAAGTCTAGAGAGAATTGGGGAGAATTCACCAGTCATTTCTGGTGAGGGAATGTGGGCAGCATTTTGTCTAGTGCTGGATAAAAAGGTGAATTCACTGATTCTCCCTCCTGCAGTTCTCTGGAGCTGAAGGTCAGCTGCATGGTGATTTTTGATGCAGCTGAGGAAAATGCCAGAAATAAATAAGTTTGGAACTTTTGAAGCCCTACTGTTTTCTTCTTTGTTTGTACTGTTTTGGAGAACTGTTGGTTTCTCGTTTTTCCTTCTGTGAAGAGGCTAATATTGGACTGAGTGTAAGTTGAAGCCTCTTTGCTATGAGAGGGAAACTTTTTAAGGACTTGGAGTGTGCAGCCCGGAGGTCCTGCTGGGCCAGGGTTCTGGGTTCATTATTGAAAAACCATTGAGCAAAAATGACATCTCAAGTGTACAGGTGAAACAGAACCTATGACGTTTGGAAGTCTTGTAACACAAAGAATACAGTCATTTTTTTAAATCTCTTGATTGAAGTAGAATCAACAAAAGCAAAAATATTCCTGATGATCCAGTTTTCAAGGAACTTTGGAATCAAACATCCAAACTGACTGTTAATGATGCGGCAGAATGATGGATAAGTCTCATTGGAAAAATACAATGATACTTTGACAAAAGATGAAGAACAGAAGCAATTTGTTCTTTGGCTAGTGGCCAGTCACCAAAAGAAATTTCCTTCTGCATCAAAGGTGGGTCTTATGTCATAGACCGTTGATTATTTGTCAAGTGCACAAGAATTACAATATAGTGTTAATCTTAGCAGTAGTTTAAAAAAAACAGTGAGGTGAGGCGACCCCTAAACTTTTTTTTTTTTTAATAAAATTGTTTGTGTGTTTCATTTTTATATAAAGGAATAAAATTAGCCTTGTGGATAAACAAAATGTGTTACATTTTTTGGACCACCCTAATATATACAGTATTGGGATTCTAAAATAGAAACAAGTAAAATATCATTTTGTCTTGTCTCAGAGATCTATATTTGTATTCAAAAACTGGTCTTATGAATGGTTTCATATTTTTGTAGTGTACTATACCATTGTGCATTTGATTTTCTTTAAGACCTATAGAAGAGGTATGATTATGAAATCCTACCAAGCAATGAATTTGAACTTTCTAGGCAGACCCAATAATTGAGCGTATCACAAAGACTACAGGAAATATTAGACCATGTCATCGGATCATCCATGCCTCTAAAATGATACTACTCACGAAAATGTAATTCTACTCCATGTCAAAACTGGTCAGCCTCCGTGGAACACTTTAGCCTTCTAAGACACTTCTGACAACTTAATCATAAATTTACCATACGCAATGACGCCTCCAAAACATTTATGTGATGTACTGTGAGCCAGAATAATTATGATTGTCATAAAAATATATTTCTAGGCCTGCACTTGACCTTCTCCTTCCTCTTCATGCTTTGAGCAGTCTTGTCTTTTTTTCCCTCCTGTTTGCTGAGATAGCACTATTTTTATGAAATATCTTTTATGCTTCAGTAAATTGTATATCCCTAAAGTTAAGAATGGAAAACCATTCACTTTTCTACTCTCTGTGGCTAAAAAGGATGTATTTGAGTAATAGAAATTATAATAAAAAGCACGTGAGTGAGTAGAAATAGTGCTAGACTAACACCTCTGTATAGTTGAAGTAATAGGAACACTAAGCAAAGTTAACTCATCAAAACAGATCTTTCTTATGGCTTATTATCAAAGTACATACGTGGCAAGGGGATAGAAAAATAACACTGAAATAAAATCATAGAGAAACAGTTTGGAATGCCAGAATATTATAATAACTATAGAACAGTAAATCTACACCCAATGTAGTTTAAAGCTAGATGCAAGGCTGGAAAGAGTACATGATTTCAAATAATACACCAATATCATGAAACCTTAAAATGGCTGCAACTTTTCCTAAGTATAAAAGGCATATTAAAAATACAAGTCATTTTAGTTATGTGTTTCCAGATCTAACAAGAAAGGTGATAGAAAAATGAAGTACAGGACATAAAAGTCTGATAAGCCTTGCAAGCAAGCATTCGTCTATGAATACCAGAAATCGTTTGATTGTTTTGAGCTTTTGTTTTAACATTGATTTCTCATTTGAACTAAATGAATTATTTTACAACTTATATGACAATCAACAAACATTTGTGTGCAATGGCAGAGCACAGAAATTTAAAAGGCTATTTGTGTTATATTTCTTGGTAGATTTTTATAAAAGAAGGCACAGTATGTGACTCTTTACAGTATGGTATACCCATGGAAGGTTAAAACATAAGAATAACCATACTAGGTCAGACAAATGGTCCTCTAGCCCAGTTTCCAGTTTCCAGAGTGACCAATCCAGATCACAAGTACCTGGTAAAAACCCAGATAGTAACAATATTCCATGCTACTGATCCCAGGGCAAGCATTGGCTTCTCCCATGTCTGTCTCAATAGCAGACTATGAACTTTTCTCCAGGAACTTTCCCAAACCCTTTTTAAACCCATCTATGTTAACCGCTGTTACCACATCCTCTGTCAGTGCTTTCCAGAGTTTAACTATTTTTTCTGAATGAAAAAAATATTTCCTCCTGTTGGTTTTACAGGTATTTCCCTGTAACTTCATTGAGCATCCCCTAGTCTTTGTAATTTTTAATGGAGTAAAAAATCATTTTACTTTTACCTATTCTGTACCACTCAGGAGTTTGTGGACTTCAATCATATCTCCCCTCAGCCATCTCTTTTTCAAGCTGAAGAGCTCTATCCTCTTTAGTCTTTCCTCATACACGAGAAGTTACATCCCCTTTATTATCTTGGTCACTCTTCTTGGAACCTCTTTTAATTCCACTATATTTTCTGAAATATGGTGACCAAAATTGAATAAAAAATTATAGGGAGTGAGGAAAATGCTCTCAAAAATATACAGAAGTGAGAGGTCAAAGTCAATGACAAAAATATAACTAGGGACAAGACTTCTCAATATATGAATCAAATATTAAGGCTTGAATATAAATGTAGAAAATATAATGCAATTTTTCACATACACTCAGATTTGTGTAATCCGACCAAGAGCCATAGCTCCTATAGTCAAACCCACCGTCCCATCACTGTGTATAACTTTAATGTGAAAGATAGTAAGTGAGGCTACATGCTCTACTGATTAATAACTTCTCGACTGGACTATTGCAATTCTATCTTCATAAGCCTAATGAAGAAAAACCTTCACAGACTCCAACGGATTCAAAATGCCGCGGCCAAGCTCATCTTTGCAAAAAGTAAATTTGATCACATCTCACCGCTCCTTTCCAAGCTTCACTGGCTTCCGATAATTTCCAGAGTCCACTTCAAATGCATCTGCCTAACTTTCAAGATCCTCCACGGCATCCTTCCTCCATTAATTCCACTTGTTTGGAACTCCTCGAATCCTAATACCACCAGACCTACCCAAAAATCGAAATTATCCTTCCCCTCATTAAAAGGCATCTCCCACCCAGGAAAACTGGGGACTTCCCTCCCCTTCAGATTCACTGAGCTCTGGAACAACCTTACTTCCCCTCTTCGGAACCTGAGTGCTCTCCAACCCTTCCGTAAACATCTGAAAACCTGGCTTTTCTCAAGAATCTAATACCCCCTACTCATCTGACATCCTAGCCCTCTAACATTCTTCTTTCCTCTGATCTTCATCTAGCCCTTTCCTTGTAGTTCCTTTCTCATTACAATTCCTGTAAACCGTGCCGAGCTCCACGACCATGGAGATGGTGCGGTATACAAACCTAAGGTTTAGTTTAGTTTAGTTTAATAACTTCGTTCTCAATGGCAATAAGAGGAGAAAACAACCCCTCCACTTAACTTTAAGGTGGATTAGCAGGTCCCGACATGGGCCATGTTTTGAGGGTCTGTTTCAAGGAACCCAAAGGAGAAATATTGGACTTCAAATGCCAGAGAGATGGGTGCTGTGTGAATCGGACGACATCTTGTGTTCATAAGTTGAAACGATCTCTTCTAATTGTTCATTACAATTTGTAGTATATTATCTACAAATGACACCTAGATTTTTTTCTTTTTTTTTTTTTCTTTTGCGTTGACACCTATGGTAGACCCTAGCATATGATAACTATAATTTGGATTATTCCTCCCAATGTGAATCACTTTGCACTTGTCCACATTAAATTTAATTTGCCATTTGGATACCCAGTCTTCTAGTTTCCTAAGTTCTGCTTGCAATTTTTCACAGTTTGCAAGTGTTTTAACAACTTTGAACAGTTTAGTGTCATCTGCAAATTTAGAGGTCCTTTAAGTATGGCATGCTAGCCATTTTAGCGCACACTGAATATTAGCACGTGCTAAATGCTAACATGTCCATAGACTAAAATGGACATGTTACATGGCTAGCACACATTAGTAAAAGGACCCCTTAATCACCTCACTTGTTCCAATTTCCAGGTTACTTATAAATATGCTAAATAGCACTGGTCCCAGTACAGATCCCTTCAGCACTCCACTACTTACCTTCCTCCATTGAGAAAAATGACTATTTAAACTTACCCTCTATTTTATATCCTATTCGACAACAAAACATTGCCTCCTATCCTAGGACTCTAATTTTCTCAGGAGCCTCTCATAAGGAAGTTTGTTGAAAGTTTTCTGAAAATTTAGATACATCATATGAACTGGCTCTCCTTTTATTCACATGTTTATTTACACATTCAACGAAAGGCAGTAAATTGGGGACCTCCATTGGCTGAATCCATGCTGACTGTCCCATTAAACCATGTTTGTTTATGTGTTCTGTAAATTTAATTTTTATAATGGTTTCAACTATTTTTCTTGGCATTGTAGTCAGGCTCACCAATCTGTAATTTCCAGGATCATCCCTGGAACCCTATAAAAAAAATTGGTGTAACATTAGCCACGCTCCAATCTCCAGGTACTATAGACGATTTTAGTGATAGGTTAAAGATCACTATCAGAAGATCAGCAATTTCATGTTTGAGTTCTGGTCCAGGTGATTTATCACTTTAACTTGTCGATTTGGCTTAGTATATCTTCTAGGTTCACCAAGATTTTTTTTCAGTTCTTCTGCACTGTTACCCTTGAAAAACATTTCTGGTTCAAGCATATCTCTTGGAATACGAACAGGAGAATTTGCCTTCACAACTGTGAATATCAAAAAACAACAACAAAGGTGACAATGGTGTTCAGTCTCTTTTTATTGTGATTGACTCGATACGATCATGTTTCGGCCCACAAGTGACCTGCCTCAGGAGTCTTCTAGTTAAGTCGTGATAGAAAAAATCACAATGCTCTTTTACTCATCATGGAAAGTACTACTCTGTATAAAACCTGCATATGCAGCTGAACTGCTGGCTTGAAGAACCAATGTGTGCTGCTGTCCATGCCAAAATGAAAGTGGGCCAAAACACGATGCCTGATATCATCAGTAATGCAGCAGAGTGAATTCATGGGCGGACAAGGCCGAAGCAGCCTTTTTAGAGTGCTGCCAGCCTGACACTGCTTAGAGAGGTATGTACTAGGGCTCGCTCATGGTCAGCGAGGTTCAGATGGGAGGGTGGAAGGAAAGGATAGGGGTTCAGCTGAATGACCGGTGTGGGTGCTGGGGGGGGGGGGGGCAGTGCTCATTCAAGGGTTCTGCTGCACAAGGGATGGGAGGGACGGAAGGGGAACTGCCAGCGAATCCTGGGACTAGGGCTTATTTTGGGGGTAGGGCTTATATTAAGACCTACCCCGAAAATCCTGCAAGGGCTTATTTTTGGGGTAGGTCTTATTTTCATGGTATAAGCATGACAGCAGCTACCTTTTTCTGGAGCAACACATCTTCTCTTACTGCTTCAGAGGATTATTTTGGATCCCCTATAGTTTGCCACAAAACATGAGCATGTCAGGCAATTTGACTAATAAAATTCCTTGCACTATTTAATTTTTATATTTAGAGGTTTGATATTTTGGAAATAAGTACTTACATTCTTCAGTTTACTGTTTCCAATTCAATAAATACATTTTACTCAAACATTTACCCCCTTCTTTTACTAAGGTGTGCTTACTGATTAGCGCATGCTAATCGAATAAGCACGTGCTAAACGCTAACGCATCCATAGACTAAAATGCACGTGTTAGCGTTTAGTGTGCTCTAATTCAATTAGTGCATGATAATCGGTTAGTGCACCTTAGTAAAAGAGGGTATTAGATTTTGCATTCATTCTCTTTGTTCTATGTACAATTTCTGTGCTTTAAACTCCAAGAATATTGTGATGAATTTTTGTATTCGTGGAAACTGAACAACTTTGACTCGGAAAACTCTGTCATTTCTTTCATTTAGATATTAAAATCAAGAGTACAGTAAAACCTTGGATCGCAAGTAACTTGGTTTGCAAGTGTTTTGCAAGACAAGCAAAGCATTTTATTAAATTTTAACTTGATATACAAGCAAGGTCTTGCAATACAAGTACATACAGTATACATGCTTCACATCATCACAACTGAGCCTATGGTTCTTCACACTCTGACGCTGCGGGAGTGTAGTGACTGTTCTAAATGAGCGAGGTCTTGTAATATGAATATGTATAGTATTTTGTATTAAAGTTTTTGGGTTGTGAAATGAATCGTCTGAGTTTCCATTATTTCCGATGGGGAAATTCACTTTGATATAAGAGTGCTTTGGATTACAAGCATGCTTCTGGAATGAATTATACTCGCAAACCAAGGTTGTATTTGAGGAAAGAGAATATAGGGTCCCTTTTATAAAGCTGCGGTAACGATTTCCACACGTCAGCCCATTCAGTTTCTAAAGGCTGCATTGCATTTGCCATTCTTGGACTCACTACAGTGGCTTTGTAAAATGGGCCCATAGTGTCCACTGTTTAATTCACACACTTGGACAATTCAGTGGGCTTTGAGTTTAAACTTGATGACAATTCAGACTTCAAATGTTGAATAAAATAAAATCAGTTTTCAAGAATTTGGATTAGTTTTAGTTGTCTCCACTGCAGAGCATAAAAAAAATAACATCATTATAAAACTCTACATCATCTGAATAGTGAATTGACTGTATTGCAAGAGGGGATAAAAATCTACTTTATATGATTAGTTCAAACATTGTGAATAGTCTTATTTAGCAGTGTATGTTTCCAGAAAGGAATGCATCATCTAAATGTTAGTAATATATATATGGCTATTTCTCTATAGCTTTTTGTAAGGTTTATGGTTCACTGGGGGAAACATCCTATATAATTTTTTGTGGGATTTACCAGTATTATGAAAGCAATATTTCAACTTGACTGATGAAATGGCTCCCTGTGGGTGTATAGCACCAGTGGGAACAATGACTTCCAGTCAAGTAAAATTCAACACAATCTCTCATCATGTTGAATTGTCAGTTCATGCTGGTACTCAGTGTATCAGTCATAAAAATGTATTGAAAGTATTTAAAGAAAGATTTTTTTTTAGACTCTCTATGTGTGAGTGCATGTGTGTGTATTTTTGGCATGAAGGATTGTTCTATTCTTTCCCTTCCTCCTCCCCCCCCAAAAAAAAAAATAAAAATAAAAGGAAAAAAAACTACTGTTTCTATACACAGGGAGGCATAGAAACAAATAGCACTCGGTATAGACTGAAACTATATGCAGTACTTACTTGCAGACAATATCCAACTGTTGGCCTCAGTAGACCCACTAAATAGAGACCTGGATCCTTTTAATGCTTGTTTAACTGTGGTGGCAGCTTGGCTCGAAGAGCAGAAGTTTAAATTGAATTTTACAAAAATTGAGGCTGTTTGGTTTTGCAGGACCAGTTCAAATGCTGCACAAGCTCTAGTAATTTTGAGAGTTCTGATCCCTCTAAAGGGGATTGTCGCCAAATCCAGTTGCACTCTTTCCTGACTTATGACATTTAGATTTAATCAGTGAGGGCAGAGAAGGGTTGTGTGAGAAGACATACCGACAGTTGCTGGAATGGAGATGGTGCCATCAAAGCTCCTCCATGGGCGGTTCCCCAGACTGACGGCACCATTGCCACTAGGTTGCCACTGCGGTGTGACTTTGTTTCTTGTGTTGGTTGAAAGTATGGGGAGGGGTGCCCATAGGAGAGGCTTAGGCACCTGGGTCAATCAGGCCTTAGCTCCTCTGGGATGGACCGAAAAGGGGCAAGCCCTCCTCATTTCGACGGAGGTGGGCCTGCCAGCTGGATGGTGGGAAAATCCGGCCGGCCAAACCAACTTTCAAGGTTAGTGGGGGAAGGGGGTGTTGGGGGGGTCTGGGGAGGAGTTCTGTGATCTTCGGAGGGGTGTTCCAGCAGGAGAGATTGGTCACCCTTCTGCCGGCAATCTGTGGGAAGGGATGCAGGGTGTTCAGGGGGTGTTCCGGAAGGAGGGATTTGGCACCCTCCTTTCAGCGATCTTTGGGGAGGGGTGCGGGGTGTTCAGGGGGTGTTCCAGGCAAGAGGGATTAGGCATCCCTCCTGCGTTCATTCAGGGGGGGGGGGGGACACTTGTGGCTGTAGTTGTGGCCACTTTACTTATCACGGCAGGGAGACTCCTTGCCATGATAAGCTTAGCAGTAGTGTCTACAATAACACGGTTCTGTAACCGGTGTCTATAACATGGACGTTAGTTACAGAATCGGGTTTATTTTAGGCAGCCTTAGGCTCAATTCTATATAGAATGCCCTAAATAGGGCGTCCTATACAGAATCCGGGCCTAGGTACCTACCAAGTTAGGTTCAATTTATAGAATCTAATCCTTTGTGTCAAATCTTGGACAAATCTTTTGTCTATCCAAATCCTTGGTGGAATCAATTTTTTTTTTTTTTGTACTTAAAATAAAATATTTTGGGTTTTACCGATGGTGCCTCTTTTTTGTTGATACCTATGGTCCATTCCTACATTCTAATGAACATTAGAGCATGACCTGCAAATAATTAAAACAAAGAAAACCTGCCACATTAACTCCTCCTTTTATGAAGCTGCATTAGGCTTTTTTATCGCTGGCTGTGGCGGTATTAACTCTGACACTCATAGGAATAGATTCCAGCTTGACATTTAGAAGTCACGTTCAAGTAATGTTTCAAAAAAATATTTTTTAAACTGCATCTTTTGAGCAAGCTTAGACTGCATTTTTCAAGCAGTACTTTTAAGCGTGTCTTGCAAACAGTAGTTTTATCAGGTTTTGACTATTGTAATTTGGGTGGGAGGTGGGCGGGATGTGGGCCAACCTAGACTTAGTCATCTGGCAGCCATAATCAAAAAGTTTGACAGATTGCCTGGATAGAACTTATACGTTTTGACTTAGTCAAAGTCAAAAAAGGTATACGTTCAGGATCGGGCCGCTGAGCTGATTGCAGCTGTCTCTTCTTCCAGCAAACGTTCGAGGGGGGTGTGGGAAGTGAGGGGTTGGGGTTGGCAGAAGAGATTGGGCATCTCTCCTGCCAGGTAAGATTGCGGGAGGGTTCGGAGTATCGTGGCAGGAGGGATTGGCATCTCTCCTGCCGGGGAAGATTGAGGGAGGGTTTGGGGGATCATGGCAGGAGGGATTGGGCTTCCTTCCTGCCATTGATGCTTGTGGGAGGGTTTGGGGGATTGCGGCAGGAGGGATTGGGCATCTCTCCTGCCGGCAAAGATTGTGTGTGTGTGTGTGGGGGGGGATTTCACGAGTTTTGGCAGGAGAGATTGGGCATCGCTCCTTCCACAATCATTGTGGGGGGGGGGGGGGGAGGGTCCATGATTCTCTAACCAACACTTATGACAGATGCTGGTTAGAGAATCGTGCTTTTAGGCGAAGGACTGGTCCCTCCCATGCTTAAAAGGTCTTATTTTGGGCATTTGGGACTTGGGCAAATTTTATTTCGAGAATAGGGCTTAAAGGCAGTAGTGGTGGTCTGGGCGATTAAACTCCTGAATGTACAAGTAGGCCATTCTCAAGAAAAACACACATTTTGGATTTTTTTTAAATAGAATGGACATTTCCCTGCTGCCTACTTTGGGTACCTAGGGCCTTAGGCCAAAAGGGGACTTAGATTTTTTTTTTTTATTATGCCCTCCACATACTTTGCAGATTGCACAAAATTCAGTTGTCAGGATGCATTTCAGATTAGGGACAAGTGAACATGGGTCAGAATACTATGTAAAACTATATTGGCTGAAATTGGAGTACCGGATATGTTATAAACTGTTGTTGATGATCTATGCCTGTGTGTGTGTA
Source organism: Geotrypetes seraphini (assembly GCF_902459505.1). Classification (NCBI taxonomy): domain Eukaryota; kingdom Metazoa; phylum Chordata; class Amphibia; order Gymnophiona; family Dermophiidae; genus Geotrypetes; species Geotrypetes seraphini. Next base: position 17,655,587 of record NC_047095.1, read on the forward strand.
TTAATGCCAAAATGTTTGGTAGATAGTATTCTGCTCTACGTTCTGCTACAAAAATTATGTTCTGTGAATCGTGCTGATCTGTGTATTCCACTGGTCAAGCACTTGAGCTGAAAGTGTCTAGGACAAGTATGTTTTCCTGCATAGGCCCTCGAGATTGGAATGAGATTCCAATGTATACGCTTCCGATGTGTCTTTTTGTGTTTAGTCTGTAGTATATGTATTTTTTTAAAATACTGTGCATGTATTTGGTGTGACCTGCTTTGTACAAAGCGGGATACAAATGAATCAGCTATAAACTATAATACCGCCATGGCCAGTGATAAAAAAGCCTAACACAGCTTCATAAAAGGGAGGGTAAACATTCCAACCAATATTTAGCCAGTGACTCACTGGCTAGATCAGCCCCAGAAATTTTGTGCTAGGCATGTCAGAATAATGATTTTCTGGGGCTAATTTACATTTACACTGAGGAATAAACTATTGTGTGTTAAAAAAAATCAGTCTTGTCATCTCATTAAAACATATTGCATTAAATTTAATAATGGAAAGATTTTTTGAGAGCCCGCTAGCATATACTGTATACTGCTACTGGTCTTGTTTTCCCTGATGCCGCTTTAACAGTAAACACTGGCTGCCATCGGTTGGACCCTGCAGGGTTTTTTTTTTTAGCACCTTTTGAACATTAAGATAAGTGGAAAGTTTGCACAGTCTTAAATAATGAAGTGGTTTGGATGTGCTTTCTAAAAAAAAATAGTTTGGGGCACAGACTGTTAAAAGATTGCTGTAAGAATGCATTGTTAATACATTCAAGGGAAGAATTTTCTTTAGCTAATGAATTGTTTCACCTAAGACAATTCAAATTCTTTTGGACCAGGTTCTAAAGCTTTTTCCTTCCATTATTAAGTTTAATTTAATTTGTTTTAATGAGATGGAAATACTGTTTTCTTTTAAAATAAAACAGTTGCTTATTATCTAGTGGAATTTAGTAATTGGATGATCTAGAGAATTTTCCACTATAAGTATTGTTAATTTATGCTGTCCTAGCCACCGGGGCTAACGGGGTCTAGGGTGATTCAGCCAGGGTCGACATAAAGTAATGCAGTCCCTGGCTGAATATCGGCAGGGACCTGAAAAAATATTTTTGAGTTTAAAAACCCTCCTTATCTCCCTACAGCCTCCCACATATCCTTCCTCTCTCTTCCCCCAACCCAGCGAGCTTTAGAGCTAGGAGCAAAAGCCTCTCACTTTATGTAGTACCACAAACTACAGTAAGACGTCACTGAAGCCATTTTGCAAATGTAACCGCAAGGGGCTGGAGTGCAGGGGTTTCACTCCTGTCTCCAATTTTCCCACTAGGACAACCAGGGAGACAGGTAGGTCCAGGGCAGGGGTGGGCAACTCCGGTCCTCGAGGGCTGGAATCCAGTCGGGTTTTCAGGATTTCCCCAATGAATATGCATGAGATCTATTTGCATGCACTGCTTTCAATGCATATTCATTAGGGAAATCCTGAAAACCTGACTGGATTCTGGCCCTCGAGGACTGGAGTTGCCCACTCCTGGTCTAGGGGGACCTACCTAGAACTTGGGGAGAGTTGGGGGTATTTTTCAGGGGGAGAGGTATTGATATTCTTGGGCGGGGGGGGGAGGGAGTAGGAGGAAAAGGAGGTATTTGGGAGGCCAGGAAGGGGACTGGGAGGTCTTTAAAACTCAAAACAGGTATGTGGGGTCTGGCCAATATTCAGTGCTGAGGCTCAGATAGCTAAGTAGGTGAGTTAAGACAGCTTTTGAGCTGTCCTAAATTTATCTGCTTAGCTATGGGGGTGTCAGCACTGAATAATGCCGGCACCTGCATAATCCCCAACTCCTCCCAATATCTCCCGTAGCGCAGCCACTGACCTGCTCCCTTTTTTATGGGGATCTGGCGCAGTGGTTAGAACTACAGCCTCAGCACCCTGAGGTTGTGGGTTCAAACTCTACGCTGCGCCCTGTGACTGTGGGCAAGTCACTTAATCCTCCAGTGACCCAGGTACATTAGATAGATTGTGAGTCCATCAAGATAGATAGGGAAAACCATTTTGAGTGTGGTTGTATAACTGCAAAAAGGCAGTATACAAGTCCCTCCCCTACATTGTCCTGTTCAGTGCTGTTGAATGTCTCCACTTATGCGGTGGTAAGCAATTTAAATAGGCAGGAGAGACTCCTGCTCGCTTAAATTGCTCTGAATATTGGCCAGATTAAGCCTAGATTGCACATTTTTGTAGAAAGGCTCCTAAATAGTTCACCTTTTAAAATTAAGAAAGATTTAAAAGTGTACAGTACTGGTAGCTATTTTTTTTGTCATAGGGAGGAGAATCTTTAAAAGTGGTGTTTCATGGATTAATTTAAATTGCTGTATGAATAAAAAAAAATTATAGATTATTTATCTCTGTTGTGTGATGTTTCTTGGCTGAAATTCTCATACTCACATATTTATTTGCTGTATAGCATAGTACCACAGAATTTAGGAGGTCAGAATAACGTTTTGCTTCTTGTGGTGTCATTTATCATCAGAAAGTCAGTTGAAAAGACTACTGACATTGGCCTCCTTTTATCAAAAAAATTATGATTAAAAAACCCTAACATGGCTTGATAAAAGGGGGGGGGGGTCATTATTTGCTAGTTGATTTTTTTATTGATGTTATCTAGCAAGAAAAATCTATTAAAAAAAAAAAAAAAGTAGGATATATGAAACATATGATAAAATCATATTTACTGATTTCTGTGAATAAAATAATGTAGCAAAAGCTGTGAAAAAGTAAGTCAAATCTAAAAAAAAGGCTTGGTTTTATATGTATAGAAATGATTACAAAGGTGTAGTCTTAGCCACCCCTTTCCTTTAGTTTTGGAAATGGTCCAGTTTCTGTGGATGTCATAATGTAATTTATTTATCTGTTCTTAGTTATGTTCCTTTGGTTTATTAGACAGTTTTGATCTGTTAAATTAGTGTGTGTGTGTGTGTGTGTATGTGGGGTGGTGCTGTATCTCTTTTATTCATTGATTTTGCTTACATAGTATAGGGCTCGTTTTACTAAACTGCAGAAGAGCTTCTTAACACGGGCCGGCCAGGTAAATGCTTCGATACTCATTCTATTCCTATGAGCATCGGAACATTTACCTCACCAGCCCGTGATAAGAAGCTCTTCTACAGTTTAGTAAAACCCAGCAATAGTTTTTATATTTGTTACATGTTTATGGTTGTACATTTTTCATAAAACATATGGTTAAGGTATGGAAACGGGCTACTGTGCAGCCATGTTAAGGGGATTTATAGTAATTTGCCTATTTTCACTCATTAAATCACACATTCCCTACATTTTCTGAATTTCCCTGTCATGGGGAGCAGCATGGGCAGAGAGTTGGCTTGAAACCATTAGCCAGCTAGCTCATTACATTTATTGTGTGCTAACTGGCTAGCACAGAGTTAATACGAGACCAGTTACCACCTCATAAACAAGACGCGCTAAAGCCCTGACTCTATAAATGACACCTAACATGTAGGTACCAAGGAGCGTAAGTGTCAATCATAAGTTTAAGTTTCAAGTTTATTATTTTTCTTGATTAATCGCTTAATCAAATTCTAAGCGATGAACATATTAAATAAAGTCAAATAAGGACAATACAGTACAAAACAAACTTTAAATAATAACATTGGGTAAAAACTAATACATAATATTTTATATTCATGACATAGGGTAAGATAAGGGTTAGAAATACAATTGATAAAGAAAAGTAAAACAAAGGAAAAATACATTAGGGAAATCAATTAACACGTAGCATAACACAATAAAATAACATCACCAAATTAAGAACTATTTAATTAAAAGCATCTTTAAAAAGAAATGTTTTCAAATTGCTTTTAAATTTTCCTAAATCCTGCTCATTCCGCAGGTAAATGGGAAGATCGTTCCAAGTTTGAGGAGCAGTTACAGAAAAAATAAATTGACGTCTAGTGTTAATAATTTTAAGTGATAGAATGGTTAATAAGTTTTGCTCATTAGACCTCAGGGTTCTATTTGAATGATAAGGAATTAAATGTTTAAATATGAATGCTGGGGTCTTATGAAGAAGAGATTTAAAAACAAGCAGACAGAGTTTGTACGTTATCCGATAATTAACTGGAAGCCAATGTGCATCTATCAAAAGGGGTGTAACATGGTCATATTTTCTAGACTTAGTGATGAGTTTAATGGATATGTTCTGAATATTTTGAAGTCTAATAAGTTAGATGGCGTTTGTAGAATCTCGCCTAGTGATGACTAAAGTAGTTTTAGTGCTCCAGGAGGCATTGCAAATTTAGGCGTACTCTATGCCTAACATTTAATTAATTGTGATTTATTGATTTTTTTAATTGTAATTTTCAGTCACCGGCACAGATTGAGGATTTTTAAATCATTAAGTTAGATGCCTAGATCGACTAGCCGTGTCAATCTTGGCTCTCAACTTTAGGCGCCTTTTATAGAATCTGAGTCTAAGTGATACTGCATTAACCGGGACCATGTATGTTAAATGTTGAATGTTAAGCATGACTTGCAATAAATACTGGCATAAACCCTGGCTTTTTAAGGTCATGCTAGGTGGTTGTCAAGTGTTCTCTTCAGAGCATGAGGGGGAGCTAGGAACATAATAATTGTTTTTCCGAGGCATGGAGCTAGGACTGAAAACATTTCCAGGAGGATGAAAAAGGCTGTTACTGTTCACACACTCTCTTTTTTTTTGATTAACTGAGATCACAAGCTAGATGTGTTCTAAACCACTTTTATGTTTTACTGATATGCATCAATTCAAGTCAAACAGGTATTTATTCAGCAGAGGCAGACAATAAACTTATTTACAAGTACAGAAGTTCCAACTCTTTAGCGCAGACAGTCTCCTTACTCCACAGAGAACTTTGACTCTTGCTCACAGGTCACATCTCTATTCCTAAATACTTGTAGTAGCAGTGCTGGTTATAATATGGGCACAACCCTTATTCAGTGGCATAGCGAGGGTATGTGGTACCAGGGGTGGTGGCGACCCTTCCCCATCCTCTTCTCGACCCCCCTCTCCCCCCGCTACAGACGCACACCCTTCCCTTCCCCCCATACCTTTTTAATTTTCCAGGGGAGAGCAACAGCATGAACTTGCTGTCCACGTTGTGTCGGCTATACCTCTGACATCACTTCCTAGGTACAGGGCCCAGAAATGGTATCAGAGAAGGACGACTCCAACATGGGCAGCATGTTTGTAATGCTACTCAAGCTGGAAAAATTAAAGAGGTACAAGGGAAGGGTAGGGGAACACATGCATTGCAGGGGTGAGGGCAGGAAGGAGAGGCTGGATAGGAGGATGGGTGCCTGTGTCCTTTACATAGAAAATACATGGAGCAGACACTCCCCACCCCGCACCCCCTTTACTATGCCAGTGCTTTCATGAGACTTTGATGATCTATCTTCTACCTGGGACACTGTAGATGAATCTTCTGATGGCTGGAGATATACTGGTATCCTCTGGGATTTGCCAAGGCACTGTTATGGTGGTCCCTTTCCTCAGCCTTGGGTAAAATACTTAACTGGCTGCCAAACCAGTAAAAATGGTCAAATAAAGCAGATTTCTTCTTCTCCTAATTCTTCTAGAAATGTAGAAAAAAAGAAGACAGATAAAGACCATATGGTCTATCTAGTTTGCCCAACCATGCCATCCAATATCCTCTCCTCTCTCTTAGAGATCCAACATACTTGTCCCAAGCTGTTTTGAATTCATTAATCTATTATCTTTTTCCTTCATCCTATGCCCACTTATTCCAGAGCTTCCTTTCCTCTAGAGCTCAGGGGAGGTATGATAGAGGTATATAAAATACTGAGTGGAATGGAAAGAGTAGAGACTCACCTCGTGTGCATTTGTGCCACATAAGTATTTAAACATCTCTCTCATCTCTCCCCTCTCTTGCCTTTCCTCCAAATTATACATATTGAGATTTTTAAGACTGTCTCTGTACGCTTTATGCTGAAGACCACCAACCATATTAATAGCCTTCCTCTGGACCAACTCCATCCTGTTTATTTCTTTATGAAGGTGCAGTCTCTAGAATGGTACACAATATTCTAAATGAGGTTGCACCAGAGTTTTATACAGGGGCATCAATACTTCCTTTTTCCTACTGGCCATTCCTCTCCCTATGCACACAAGCATCCTTCTGACTTTTACCATCGCCTTTTCAACCACTTTGGCCTCCTTAAGTTCATCACATACTATCAGCCCCAAGTCCCTCTCCACTTTCATGCACAAATGTTTTTCACCCCCCTAAACTGTACCATTTCCTCACATTTTTGCAACACAAATGCATGACCTTAATATTAAATCTTAGCTGCCAAATTTCAAACCATTCCTCAAGCTTTGCTAGGTCCTTTCTCATGCTATCCCTATCTTCAGAAATGTTTACTCTATTGCAGATTTTGATATCATCTGCAAAGAGGCAAATACTATCAGACAGCCCTTCAGCACCAATTTTTAAAAAGGGTTCCAGAGGTGATCCAGGAAATTATAGACTAGTCTGACTTCGGTTCCAGCCTCCAGGCAAAATGGTAGACTATTATAAAGAACAAAATGACTGAACATATACATAAGCATGGATTAATAAGAGAAAGCCAACATGGATTTAGTCATTTAGTCAATGGAAATCTTGCTTTACCAATCTATTGTATTTCTTTGATAGGGTGAATGGACATGTGGATAAAGGTGAGCTGGTTGATATTGTGTATTTTGATTTTCAAAACACATTTGACAAAGTTCCTCATGAAAGACTTCTGAGAAAATTAGAAAGTCATGGGATAGGAGGCAATGTCCTATTATGGATTAAGAACTGGTTGAAAGACAGAAAACAGGGATTAGAGTAAAGAGTGAGGTTCCCCAGGGGTGTGTGCTGGGACTGCTGCTTTTCAACATATTTAACAATGGTCTATAGACGGAAATAACTAGTGAGATAGTTAAATTTGCTGAGGACAAAAAACTATTCAAAGTTGTTAAATTGAAAGAGTATTGTGAAAAATTAGAAGAGAACCTTGTGAGTCTGGGATACTGGGCATCAAAATAGCAGATGATGTTTAATGTGAGCAAGTACAAAGTGATGCACATGGGAAAGAGGAACCCAAACTACAGCTTTTTAAAAGACTTTGTGTGTGTTCAAAGATTATGGATGTTAATTTGTGAACCATTTTAGTCAAAAGCGGAATATAAATGTTTTAAATAAATAAATATTGCTAGGTGAATGTAGGGTTCCACATTAGGAGTTACTACTCAGGAAAAAGATCTAGGACTCTTCGTTGAGGACATGTTGAAACCCTCGGCTCAATGTGCGGTGGTGGTTAAAGCAAATAGAATGTTAGGAATTATCAGAAAAGATATGGAAAACAAACATGAAAATGTTAAAATTGCCTTGTATCACCCTGTGGTACAGCCACACCTCAAATATTGTTTGTAATTTTGGTTGCCATATCTCAAAAAATATATAGTGGAATTAGAAAAGGTACATTAAAGGGCAACAAAAATGATAAAAGGGATGGGATGACTTCCCTTTGAGGAAATGCTAAAGTGGCTAGAGAGCTTCAGCATGGAGAAGAGACGGCTCAGGGGTGATATGATAGAAGTCTATAAAATATTAAGTGGAGTAGAAAGGGTAGATGTGAATAATTTGTTTACTCTTTCCAAAAATTCTAGGACTAGGAGGCATGTGATAAAGCTACTAAGTAGTAGATTTAAAACAAAATATTTCTTCAAACAACATATAATTAAACTCTGGAATTCATTGCTGGAGAATGTGACAAAATCAGCTTAGCAAGGTTTAAAAAAGGTTTGGATAGTTTCCTAAAAGAGAAGCCCATGGGCCATAACATTAGAATTCGCAATTAGTCATTTTACACCTTGACTATAACATTCAATAAAACACATACAACCTCTTTTTTGTGGCATAAATAACTGGCCGCAGCTTTATTTAATAATTTAAACAATGCTCAAAAACTCAATACTTAAACTTTTAACATTTATCAATTCCCCAATGCGGAAATCCCCCAAACCCCGTTTTCCATGAGCTATTCGGTAACGAAGGTAGCTCCCCCCTCTTATCAACCCCCTCCAACTTCCCTCCTATGATGACCTACGGTATCATCAGATCACCGCTCCCACCCATTTCATGGCGGTGCCGCCCATGAGTGCTCCCCATTGATTCCCCACCTCATGGCGGTATCACCCATGAGTTATCCATTACAATTTCCCCTTCAATATATCTTAATTCAATCCCCCAGCCGCATTTCATACTATTTGTTTTCTGTCCATTCGGCCCCATATTCCCAAGCTCAAGCTGCGACCACCCTCCCTTCCTAGGCCCTATGCCCTTAACCATATACTAATTTGCCCCCCATCCCTTTTCAAGAATCCCCCCCCCCCATTATCCATCAAAAAACGGGAGGGTGGGCAGGGAAAATTCTTTCCCACCACCACCAACAAACCTCCCACCTCCCTTCAATTCCCGAAAATGAGACTCCCGCCCAAACTCCTCACACTCTCCACCAATCACTCCCCCAGTGGCGTACCTAGGGTATGTGGCACCCGGGGCCCATCATTTTTTTACACCCCTCCCCCATGTAAAAAAATATTTTTTTGTAATGACCATGAAACGGAATAAATGCTCAGAATAGAAACAGGCAGTGAAAATTTTCTTATATTCCAAACATAACATAACATAAATTATGTCTGAATTGTCATGACATCAGAAGTACATATGAAGTAGTTGCAGGTGATGCATGGGACAGTTCTGATTGTGTTAGTTCGGTTTTATGTGTTTTTTGAATAGAAGGGTTTTTATTTCTTTTTGAAGGTTTTGCAGTCTGTGGTCGATGTCAATTGGTTGTAGAGTTGGGGATCGAGTGTTGCAGCTCGAATGGCTAGGAGGTTGTCGAACAGTTTTTTTCTTTTGACGTTTTTGGTTGGAGGGTGTGTGAATGGTGTGTGAGTTCTCCTATGTCTGGTTGAGGTGGATTGAATTATTTAGCTGAAGAAATTAGTTACCCCCTCATCCCACACACATTAATTATCTTCCATTTTTGTTCCCATTATAAAAAACACTGATAAGTCCCCAGAAAAAAAATACATTAAAATAAGAAGTGAAAACAAAGGCCCCTACAGATGAGAACATAACATAAGAATAGCCTAACTGGGTCAGACCAATGGTCCATCATGCCCAGTAGCCCATTCTCATGGTAGCCAATCCAGGACACTAATACCTGGTCAAAACCCAAAGAGTAGCAACATTCCATGCTACCGATCCAGGGCAAGCAGACACTTCCCCCATGTCTTAATAACAGATTATGGACTTTTCCTCCAGGAATTTGTCCATATCTTTCTTAAAACCAGCTACACTATCTGCTTTTACCATAACTTCTGGCCACTTCATTTTTAAGTTTAGATCTTTCCTTTCAAACAGAGACCTTGCTAGATGTCAAATACAGCACAAGGTAACTTCACATGGACTTAGCTGTGCAGGAAATGTGAATCTCCTCATACACCCACCATATAGTGCAAAAATGTGCAAAGGTCTGTTTTTTTCTTTCGATCACTACATAGCCTAATGCCACAAAAGCAGCGCTGTTACAAACATATTCTGTAGGTCAATGCTAAGGATAACAAAGTTTCCTTCCTTGGACCAGAAGGAGATACTGATAAACCACTGGAAGAGATCCCAAAACAACACCCAAAGACCCACTCAGTGTGTGAACCAGTTGAGTGGAGTGGACTAACTGGGGGGTGGAAATGGGCCCGGAGTTTGCTCAGCAGAATTTCCCAGACCACCTCTTCCTCTCAACACATTGACACGCTGCTACCATCACCATTAGGAACACCTCACTGGGTAGGCCAGCTATGCTATAAACTTTATAAAACACATTATTATATTTTCTTATAAAGCACATATTTTAACTGAACTCTCTGACATCCTCAGCCTTTCCATTCACAAAAATAGAAGGAAGAAAAGTTCCCATTTCCTGCTGTCTCATGTCCCCGGCCTATACAATATTTTTTTTCTGCAGACCCTTCAAAAGTCTGACCAAATCCTCGTTTCACTTGCATTATAAAGTACTGAGGATGCCATCTCTCCCCAATCCCAGGTCCTAAAGTCTAAGACAGTAGCGCAAACTAATGCTGCCAGATTCAGGAAAAAAAATTTTGATTCGATTCAGCCTATTGAATTGGTTTTTCAATTCGATTTTCCTGCCCAGTTGGGTGATTTTTTTCAAAACTCCTGGTGGGTTTTATAGCTTTTTCACCCCCTTTGGCTTCTCCTAATCACACTGGCGCTGTGGTGTAAATAAAATAAAGAAACAAAAAGGACTTTTCCTCTCTCTGTTAAATCCTAGCTCACGTTTGCAGTCCAGCACCAGCTCTGGCAGGATACACATTTCATATCTGACATATTATAATCACAAAACAGAAAATAAAATTAATTTTTCTACCTTTTGTTGTCTGGTTATATTTCAAATCTTGTTGGTCCAAGGCTCTGGTTTTCTTCTGATAACTTGGGGTCTCCTTCTTTCTTCTTTCTGCAAGCTAACCATCCATCTGCCAACTCTGTCCTCCCTTTCCATTTCCCTTCCCTCCCCAGGAAGTCTGGTATCTTTCCTTTTTTTCATCTCCCTCCACAGATCCACCTTTTCTTAACTACCCTTTCATCCGGCATCTCTCCCTCCTTCCCCACCACCCGAGTCCACCATCTCTCCCTTTCTTTTCCCAATTACCCTCCTATCCAGTATCTCTATCCCTCCTCCACACCATCCCTTGTGTCCAATTTCTCTCCCTTTCTGTTCCTTCCCTCCCTAAATCCCATGGTCCATCATCTCTCTCCCTCTCCTCTATTTTCAGACCCATTATTTCTTCCTCCCCTCCAAAGTTTGGCATATGCACGTCTCTTTGAACACCCCCTTCCCTCCATGTACTTCTAAACCAGGGTCCCCCCCAAAGGCCTGTCCCCCCTTAAAGGTCTGCCTGTCCCCCTTTGAAGGCCTGCACCCCCCTTGAAGGCCTGTCCCACCTCCTTGAAGGCCTGTCCCCCCCCTTGTAGGCCTGTCCCCCCCTTGAAAGCCTGCCTACCTGTCCCCCCCTTGAAGGCCTGTCCCCCCCTTGAAGGTCTGCACCCCCCCAAAGGCCTACACCCCCCTGAAGGCCTGTCCTCCCCCCCTTTGTAGGCCTGCCTTTCTGTCCCCCCCTTGAAGGCCTGTTCCCCCCCTTGAAGATCTGCACCCCCCCGAGGCCTGTACCCCCCTGAAGGCCTGTCCCCCCTTGAAGGCCTGTACCCCCTTGAAGGCCTGTCCCACCCCCTTGTAGGCTTATCCCACCCCCTTGTAGACCTGTCCCCCCCTTGAAGGCCTGCCTGCCCCCCCTTGAAGGCCTGTCCCTCCCCCTTGAAGGTCTGCACACACCCCCAAAGGCCTGTCCCCCCCCCTTGAAGGCATGCCTGTCCCCCCCCTTGAAGGCCTGTCCCCCCTTGAAGGCCTTCCTGCCTATCTGTCACCCCCCTCCTCCTTGAAAGCCTGCCTGCCTGCCCGCCCGCCCCACCCCGAAGGACCACTCGCCCCTGGCCTCCCCGCACCACTATGAAGCAGCACTACCTATGCTCCCGGCCTTGCCGTTCAGTCCCCCCACCACCACCCCCAAAGGACTGCTCGCCCCACTGACCTTCCTGCACCACCTATGAAGCAGTCGCAGCAGGATCCCGACGTCAGCGATCTCTGCGCTGCTTAGGCGCTGCTTCCTGCGCCGCGTTCCCGCCCCTCCTCTGACATCAGAGGAGGGGCGGGACCGCGGCGCAGGAAGCAGCGCCCAAGCAGCTCAGGTATCGCTGAAGTCGCGATCCTGCTGCGGGCTGCTTCTCAGGTGGTGCAGGAAGGTCAGTGGGGCGAGCGGTCCTTCGGGGGTGGTAGTGGGGGGAATGAATGGCAAGGCCGGGATCACCCCCTCATGGCTGGCACCCGGGGCGGACCGCCCCTCCCGCCCCCCCCTTAGTACGCCACAGCACTCCCCTTCCCCTTTATCCAATAATATTTCTTACACAGTCCCTTCAGCTTCAATCAACCCTCCAATCCTCTTTTTCCTTTTTCTTACAACACTCATACCTCATCCTCTCTTCTTCCCCTCCCCTCCCCTCACCCCCCACCCCCCTCCCTACCTAATCCCTAACCTCATTCAAATGACTATGCTTATCTAATGTTATTGTCCCACCAGTCTAAACTGGTGGGACCCTTTAACATTAGAATTCGCAATTAGTCATTTTACACCTTGACTATAACATTCAATAAAACACATACAACCTCTTTTTTGTGGCATAAATAACTGGCCGCAGCTTTATTTAATAATTTAAACAATGCTCAAAAACTCAATACTTAAACTTTTAACATTTATCAATTCCCCAATGCAGCAATCCCCCAAACCCCGTTTTCCATGAGCTATTCGGTAACGAAGGTAGCTCCCCCCTCTTATCAACCCCCTCCAACTTCCCTCCTATGATGACCTACGGTATCGTCAGATCACCGCTCCCACCCATCTCATGGTGGTGCCGCCCATGAGTGCTCCCCATTGATTCCCCACCTCATGGTGGTATCGCCCATGAGTTATTCATTACAATTCCCCCTTCAGTATATCTTAATTCAATCCCCCAGCCGCATTTCATACTATTTGTTTTCTGTCCATTCGGCCACAAGCGGTGACAGCTACCTGCTTGTCACCGCTCCCCCCCCAAGTCCCCCCTAACTGCGGCCAAGCCACTCTTCCAACAGTCATCCAACAAATCCTGAAGCCCACTCAAAAAATATCCAAACCTATAGCAGACAAATGTATCCCATCAGGACGATATAATCCCACACAATCAGCTGTCAGCAATTCATGCTTCAGTACTAAACCAAGCATACACACAAACTTTGACACTTCAACATTGACTCTACGCCGCAATCGTTTAATTGCTGACACCTTCCTGACTTCCTGACTCCTTCCTTTCCACACTCTCCTGGGAATAATTTTTGACCATATTAAATAGGCATTTGGGAAAAAACAAACAGCTGAACACAAATCTCTCTTCATGTGCTGAATTAAATCCACCCCTTTAACTGAACATAAATCATTCCCACCCAAATGAATAACAATAAGTACAGGTGAAGAAAAACGACTCGCTTGATGCAAAGTCGGCAACAGCTGATCCCACAACATTCCCCGAATACCCAACCATCTGATGCGAATTCCATTGTCGACCAGGCCCAGGTTAGCTCCCCACTTGGATTCAACAGCATGCTTATGCGCCCATAATAGGAAGATGAGTTATCTGGCCATCCCCAAAGTTTGGATAAGAATCCTAGGCTCGCCAAAAATTGCGACACCATACCATAAGACCAACTGTGCTCCACCGCATAAAACAAAAACCGCACAATGCACTCTTCAGAAAATGGAAAGGCACACTGCATACCCGTGCTATTCAGAAATGAAGAAAATCTACGCCATCCAGAATTATAAGCTCTCCAAGTACTGGTGGCTAACGCCTGCTGTAACAGCGCTCCACCGCTTCGCGGAAGATGCTCCATAAGATCACTGGCATATCCACAGGAAGTCGCTCTGCTTCTGGATCCAATGCCCGAAAGCGAACCCACTGGAATCGAGAAAGCGCATCAGCTAATGCATTAATACTGCCAGGCACATGACGAGCAGATAAAAACACATTTAATTGAAGACAAAGCAATACAATTAACCGCAGTAGTGATAGTAATAGCAAACACTTAGCTGATTGACTATTAATTGCCTTGACTACTTCAGTATTATCAGAATATAACAAGACCCTCCTATTACTCAAGCGAGGACCCCATATCCATAAAGCTACCCACACAGGAAAGAGCTCAAGCAATGCAATATTCTGACACCAGCCCCTGTCTCGCCACCAATCCGGCCATGGCTGAGCACACCATTGCCCCCCAAAATAAGCTCCAAATCCATAACTTCCAGATGCATCCGTATATAATTTCAGATCCGCTGCCGTAACTACCGGCTGCTGCCAAAGAGAAACCCCATTAAAGGACTCAAGGAAAGATAACCATATAGCTAAGTCATCCTTTACCGCTCTAGGCAAACGCACTTTAAAGTGAGAACGTCTCAAACCCGTAGACAACAAAGCAAGCCGCCTAGAGAAAACTCTCCCCATGGGAATCACTCGAGTTGCAAAATTGAAATGGCCAACAAGAGATTGAATTTCCTTCAATGATAATTTGTTTCATGTACGGACACTGCGAATAACCTCACACAAAGCCACCACTTTTTCCACAGGTAAGCGAGATTGCATCCGAAGAGAGTCCAACTCGATACCTAAAAATACTAAAGTTGTAGTCGGACCCTCAGTTTTGTCAGCTGCTAAGGGAATACCAAATTCAGCAGCAACATCCGAAAAGGCATGCATTAAAACCCTGCAGTGATCAGAATCTCCCTGCCCAGCAAAAAAGAAATCATCTAAATAATGCACAATACAATCCACCCCACTAACCGTCTGCACTACCCAATGAATAAAAGTAGTAAATGCTTCAAAATAGGCGCAAGAAATTGCACAGCCCATTGGCATGCATTTATCAAAATAAAATTGTTCCGCAAACTGAAAACCCAGTAAATAAAAGGATGAAGGATGCACAGGAAGCAAACGAAAAGCTGACTCAATATCCGTTTTGCCCATTAAGGCCCCAGGTCCTAACCGTTGCAACAGTGCAACAGCATCATCAATAGACGCATACTGTACAGTACAGAATACAGGATCTATGAACGAATTCACACTGTTGCCCTCTGGAAATGATAAATTATGAATTAAGCGAAAAGAGCCTGGCGCTTTTTTCGGAATAACTCCCAAAGGTGACAAAATCAAATTAGACAACGGGGGCGAAGGAAATGGGCCCGCAATACGACCCAGACTCAATTCTTTGCTCAGCTTCTCACGTACCACCTCAGGAGCCCGAGCAACCGAAGCTGCATTTACCCCTTTCTGCATCAAACAAGGACCCTCATATGGAATTGGGAAACCCTCAGAAAACCCTACCCATAATAAATAAGCATCTCCTTGATTGGGATATACCGGCAACCAAAGTTGCAGGGCCTCCAACCGAATAGGGGAAGGAGCTTTATCGAACCAAACCCCCACCGGTACCACCGGACCCTCGAAAGAACATTCCTCGTCCCCCAACCCCCACCCCCGGGCAACGAAAGGCTAGGTGACTACCGGCACACTGGCTACAGGCATGCCTAAAACGACATGCCGGGCATGTACACCACCCGGTATTGAACTGAAAGCAGAAGCTACTGTTTGACACCCCTCTACCAGCCCCGGGAGGCACTCTATTCCCTGAAAACTGACCCGGCCGACTACTGCCTGCTCCCTGCCAAGCATTTTACAGTCCCCCAACTGCTGAAGCTCCAGAGGAGGCCGCACCAGATCGAAAGGACCAGCCCCGAGCCGGGGTAATTTCAGCCAACCATAAATCAACATCCCGCATTCCCCACACTGCAGATTTATCCCGAGCAACACTCTTGCGAAATTGCTCATCATAATTGAGCCACGACCATCCTCCATAGGTCCGATAAGCTCTTAAAATGAGATCACAATAGCACAATAGCCCTGGATATAAAGACGGCTTGTCCTCTCCAAGAACACTAGCAAATAAATTAAATCCCAACAACCAATTAAATATCGTCTTGGGAACTCGATTCACTTTTCTCCTTCCCCCCTCAGTTCCACTCTCTTTCTGACGATCCCCACCATCCACATCCCGAGCCAACAACGCAAAGAAGTCAATATACCTTCCTTTCAAAATCCGCTGCCTCCATTTCTGTGAAATAATACAGTCCAAGGGAGCAATAGCACATAAGGTATGACCTTGTCGGGAGACGGTAGGCGTCACCCCTGCTGAAGTGGTCGCCTGCCCCACGGCCTCAGCCTGTGACTGGGCCACTACACACTCAGAAGACGAAGTGGAGGAGGAATCGGACGAATCCCAGGAATCAGAGGACTGCCAAACACTCAACGGATCCCCAGATACTTGGCGACGTTGTTGTTTATCCGACCGCAACCTATTAACGATATGACGCAATCGTTTTAAAAACTTGCGATCACGTAAACTTGCTGTCAACGATTGCTTACCGGAGCTGCTAACTTTTTTACCTGACACTCTCGTACTCTGTACCCCTTGCACCCTCTCACCGAACACAGCACCTAAAGCATGCACCACCTCAGAAAATAACTCACCATCTGGACTCCTGAAGCTGCCAGCTTGTGAAGTACTCGCACGCACCTCCGGGTCATCCACAGTCTGCACAGGCCCTCTAGGATCAGCTTCAGGACAAACTGGCAAGACAGACCGGTGACGCTGCGAATGTCCAAAAGCTGAAGTTGCTCTGGATGTCCCACGTCCTCTGACGCCTCCAGGCTGAGATGCCGGACATCCTCTGTCATGCCTAGGAGTTCTCCCCTTGCTCTGGCCACCAGCACTAGCCCATCCCCGGGCAGCCCCCTTTCGTGCACTCCTACCCCTACCACTTCCCCTACCAACATTTTGGGACTGCTGCTTTCGAGGAGCCATAATGCCTTCCTCCAAAGAAAATGCCCCCCCCTAAATACAGAACTCTCCCCCCCCCAATCCCAAAAGACCAAACAATCCCTATCAAAAAATCCCCCGCACAAGCCTCCCCCAATAAGTTGTGTTTTTATTAATCCCAACCTCACAAGCTCCTCTGCCCACACAGCCCTGCAGCTCAGAGACAGCACAGAGCGAAGCCTCCCCCAAATTCACCTACTCTGTGCCGGGAACTGAGATCACAGCTGCAGTAACTGCTGACACTTCCCACGAGAACGCTCCCATACTCCTCCTGCTCACCGGCGAACCAGGAACCAAGAAAGTTTGCCTAGAAGGGGAACAACGCGCGCCGATGCACCGACGCAGCCGCAACCGCTATTACAACCGCGGCTACAGCCTCACCCTTACCCGGAAGCCACAACGCGGGGCCGACCAAAAAACAAGTAAAACGGTCCCCCGCTGTCCACTCTGCCGGCCGCCACGAATCGCAAGCAAAAATTAGGCTGTCACAGCCAAAAGCCTACTCACCACACCTCGGATACCACCGCCAACTCGCAAACCAGAATGGCTCAGCACGGGACCTGCCTCCACCAGGTACTTTCACAATTCCTCACCTTTGACCTCCTATCCGAAAATATCCTATCCCAGACCCCACAAAAATTCTTTCTCACCACCACCAACAAACCTCCCACCTCCCTTCAATTCCCGAAAATGAGACTCCCGCCCAAACTCCTCACACTCTCCACCAACCACTCCCCTTCCCCTTTATCCAATAATATTTCTTACACAGTCCCTTCAGCTTCAATCAACCCTCCAATCCTCTTTTTCCTTTTTCTTACAACACTCATACCTCATCCTCTCTTCTTCCCCTCCCCTCACCCCCCCCCCTACCTAATCCCTAACCTCATTCAAATGACTATGCTTATCTAATGTTATTGTCCCACCAGTCTAAACTGGTGGGACCCTTTTATTGAGATAGCTTAAGGAAATCCATTGCTTATTGCTAGGATAAGCAGCAAGTAATCTATTTTACTACATGGGATCTTACTAGGGACTTGGGCTGGCCACTATTGGAAACAGGATAATGGGCTTGATGGACCTTCCTTCTGTCCCAATTCTTATGTTCTTATTGCATTACCACTTATGCAAATATTAAAAAGAAACAACACAGAGAGGTTCAAAGTACACCAAAACAGTCAGAGAGCATAAACGCAAAAGGGCCTCAATGAATGTAAATAAGTGTTTATTGAACCAACACAAGCCAGGTTTCAGCACACAGCACCTACATCACGGGTCTACAATAAAATAAAACCAAATATACATATGAACAGCATGTATTATACAGTCAAATGTATCACAGCTTTCTAAAATTAGTTTTGAAATTTTTATGAATTGTATAACAAGAAATGTTTCTAAATTGATCACCATAACCTATAGGCATCCTTTATGACTCAAGTTTCAAGTTTATTAATATTTTGATATACTGACCATCACAAGTATCTGGTTGGTTTACAATAATATAAAATTAAAAAATTATTTAAAATATTAATATTATGTGTATAAAAAAAAGGCTAAATAAAAATAGGGGGATTGAGATCAAAACATAGGGCTCCTTTTATGAAGCCGGGTTAGCGGCTTTATCGCACGCAACTTTTTATCACACACTATTACTGAGGTGGTAGCAGCTAGTGCGGCCGGCAGTTTAGCACGCGCTATTACGCATGTTAAACCGCTAACGCGGCTTCGTAAAAGGAGCTCCTAGACTTGATTACAATGGGTATGGGACAAAAGGAAAGAAAAGGGGAAGAGTTTTTCTAAATTCATGGTAGAAATAAAAATAAAAGGAAGGGAAGGATAGAACAAGAGGAAAAAATGGGGTATTGCTTCCTGAAAGCGTTATTTTCCCGTTTTTATTTGGAAACTCAGTTGGAATTTTGGTAAACGTCTTTAAAGAGGAATGTCTTAAGGTGTGTTTTAAACTTGTTTAGGGAATTTTTCAGAGTGAAGGTTCGATGGCATTGCATTCCAGAGACTCCATAAATGCTCCACCAAAACTCCTCTTATGAACATGCCTACCTTCGGATCATGTAAAATTATTCACCTTCCTGTCCCCTCGTGTACAGTTACACATTTAGGGCTCATTTTACAAAGCTGCGTTAATGGTTTAACGTGTGTAGTAGCGCGCGCTAAACTGCCGGCCGCGCTAGCCGCTACCGCCTCCTCATGAGCAGGCGGTAGTTTTTCAGCTAGCGCGGGGGTTAGCGCGTGATAAAAAGTCACGTGCGATAAAGCCGCTAATGCGGCTTCGTAAAAGGAGCCCTTAGTAATCTTATCATAGGAATTCTACACACATACAGTGCAATATAGTCTATGTGGGAGCAATCCTTTATTTAAAAAAATTCCCACCATGTTAGCGACAATATGAGTTACATGAGCTGTGTTGACCATCTAACTGCAAAGCTTATGTGCACTTTGTACTCTTGGATCTTGTTCCTAATTTTCAAAAGGGAAAGTACATATCTAGTTTTCTTTGAAAACTGCCCACTGGCTGAAGAGATTCAGGCACTTTGCATCTGATTTTTTGATGGGTGTAGTTTTGCTGGAAAAAACCACCCTGTTGACTCATTCAGACACATGTTTGCCAACTCTGCCCTAAACATGCCCTCACAAAACACGTTCCCTCAATCCTGCTTAAAACACATGTGCCATAGGACCTCGTGCATACTTTTATCTACGTGTAGAGTGAGTGAAGACAATTTTCAGCCAGTTTGTCTGATTTGCCTGGTTGAACAGCCTTGGAAATTGCTTTACCTATGGGAATATTGATATTGCTCCGTACCAACCTCTCCTGCAGTTTGCTCATAACTGCTCTTTTTACTATCATAATGCCTTTTTCATTTGTTCAAGGGATGCCTTTCCCAGAATCTTGGCTTTTGGAATATTTCTAAAACTGAAAGCTAAAACCAAAATAATCCTCCATAACACCAGGACAAATGTCAAGGTATATTCTGAAATGCCATTTCGTTTTGATTGCCACATCTAGTCAGGGGAGTAATACCCCTGTGGCTAGAAAGAAGAGTTTATCTCTTCTATTAAATCTGGTGAGGAGGATCCATTTTGCTTAAATCTGCAAATAAAAATGCTTTCCCCCTTATTGTTTGTAGCTCCTAATTTCTGGTTCTCTTCAATATATATATATATTTTTTTTTAAATCCATTGGTGGCCATATAACATTCAAAGCAGGGTCCTTTCAGCAAGATCTACATCTTCTGAGAATGTGTGTCCCTTTGAAAGGTACAAGTTCACTTTGCTGGTTTTAGTAAATTTTGGATATTTTGACAGATTGGAACAAACCATTTCTGAGTGTTCATATTTCTTGACTATGACTCAAGACAGAATGGAGGGAGGAAAAGCTTAGTAAATCAAACCATTTCTTTTTATGCATACATCATTCTATTTTTTTTAAGTTATATAAGGGTATAATATTCTGAAAATATATTCTTTCATTGTATATCTTTAGCAAATACTATAGAAACAGTAACCCCCTCTTCTATGAACTGCGCTAGCAGTTTCTGGCGCGGAGAGCCACACTGAGTTCCTATGAGCGTCAGGAGCAGCGTAGGCCATTCAGCGCCCCCCCCCCACCCCCGCTAAAAACTGCTAGCGCAGTTTCGTAGAAGAGGGGGTAAGATTGGTTAGGGTTGTTTTTTTTCAGCCACACTAAGGCATGGATTTTTGAACTGGAACCAATAACAGCGGCCGCCTTACAAGTGGCTGTTGACTGTGTTTCAATCACGCATCCGTGTCGGTTTCAGAATCGTGTTGATGCAAAAGATAGGTGCCAGAAATGTAGGCCAGGGTTTTCTGGCCCTACATTTCTGGCACCTATCTTCACATGAATCAACACCTACATGGACGCTTTAGGCCGCCTAATGCCACTTCTAGCATTGGCCACACCTACTTTGGCATTCAGCAGCCTAAAGTGCCCATATAGGTGCGATTCCAGCACCGATTTTCTGGGCACCAGTAAGTGCCTCAAATCTCGGTTAAAAACACCGTTTGGACAGCATTTTTAATGGAGGTATGGACGCCTATAGGCACCTAGAAAATTGGCGCTGGTTTGAGAATCCGGGTCTAAAGATCCCTGCCACGGTAAATGCATTGAAACCGATTCAAATCCTATGGGCTTCAGTGAATTTCCCATGTCAGTATCGCTACCATGGCTTTGTAAAAGGAGCCCTTAGGGGGGAAGTAATCAATGTGAGCTAAAGTAAAGTCAGATTATGTTAGCACAAATGAGACCCTGTGCAAATAAAACCCAACTTAAGCTGATAACTCCCCCCTCCCCAACAGTAGTTCACATTGATAACTTCCCCCCTAAATGGTAAAAATTGAGTGCCTGGCTTTCAAAGGATTTATCCAGGCAGGAGTGACTTCTGTCTAGCTAAATTAAATTGAGCATCTTGGGAGGGGATAATCAGTAGCATTTAACCAGGCACTACTACTTAATATCCCCTCTGACTATTGCAACACTGTTTCAGCAGAGCCAGTACTTAGGTGGAAGGGGTGGGGCTGAAGGCAGGCCTAGAAGTTATGCAGCCACTCACTGCTGGTGCCCACATATCTAACTATGCAAGATGAACTACTTAAATAGCACTTCTAACTTTAACCAATCGGCTATGTGGCCATGGTACTGAATATTGGCCCAAAATGCTGGAAGAATTGAAAAATAAACTTGCAGAGCTATTGTTAATAATTTGTCATTTATCTTAAAAATCTAGCATGATACCAGAAGACTGGAGGGTAGTCAATGTAACTTTTCCCCCCTTTCCTCCTCACTCATGTTTGTCCCTATTTCAATTGCTAAAATGTTAATAGATCAATGTAGTATGTATTGTGATTGTACGTGAGACCACTATCTAGTGGCTTTTAAATTGTACATCGCTTAGAAAATTTGTATAAGCAATTCATCAAACGTTAATAAAACTTGAAACTTGAAACTAGAAACCAAACAAAACATTTCAGCAACCAGCACCTACAATTATATTAAAGCTTCAATTCCCATATTTCATCACACAGAACAAATACTTTTTCATTAATATGGCTGAGATTTTGTTCACAAAGGTTGTAAATGCTTTGCAGTATTTCCTGTCCCAGCCAGTCCAATAGGTAGATGCTGATGTTGAGGATCAAACCTAAGCCTTCCACATAGTAGCTTTGTTGCTTTTCCTTAAAGTCAGCACTAGAACTTAATTTTTCATAATTTTGGTGTAATATTATAACTTGGCACCCAGGTTTGGGGGTGGAGAAGGGACCTATATTGAGTCTATTTTATAAAACATTTTAGAAAGGATATAACAATCAGAACTGAGTCATCCAGGTTGGTATATGCTAAGTTATGCTAAAATATTGAACAGGATCTGCCAACATCGAGCTCTTCTAAGACACATAGAAAAACAAATATATATGAACCAGTTATGTGTGACAAGAACATCCATTTTAAAACCATAAATGTCTAAAATATTAACAGAACCAATGCAGGCATACAAACATTTATGTGCCAGTTGTGTGGCGGAAATTAAACTTTTATGTCAGCCATTTTACAAACATAAATGTTTATTGTACTTAGGCTGTTACAGTCCGATATCCCTTGCCAGATTTGAAAACAGAAAACCCCCCAGCAGCCACTGAGGGATTAAGGGGGCATCTTCCCCTATTTCCTCAGTGGAATGGTGCACAAAATGAGGACTTTTCTGAAATTTTTACATCTTTGGTAACAGGTGTAGATCCTTACATTAATGCAATATAATCATATAAATGAACATAAGAACATAAGAAGTTGCCTCCGCGGCAGCCCCTCAGGCCTATTGCCTGAGCCGTGGTCCCTGACTGTTTCTATATCCTACCTCTACTTCTATCCCTAAAACATACCTCTACTCCTATCTGTACCCCTCAATCCCTTTGTCCTCTAGGAACCTATCCAAACCTTCTTTGAAGCCCTGTAACGTGCTCCTGCCTATCACAGCCTCCGGAAGCGCATTCCATGTATCCACCACCCTCTGGGTGAAAAAGAACTTCCTAGCGTTTGTTCTAAACCTGTCCCCTTTCAATTTCTCCGAGTGCCCCCTTGTACATGTGGTTCCCCATAATTAAAAAAATCTGTCCCTGTCAACTTTTTCTATGCCCTTCAGGATCTTAAAGGTTTCTATCATGTCCCCCCTGAGTCTCCGCTTCTCCAGGGAGAATAGCCCCAACCTTTTCAGTCTGTCAGTATATGAGAGGCTCTCCATTCCTCCATGACTCTTACAAAAAGCTGGAATTCAGTTTATTGTTCTTCAATGGTTCAAATCTTATTTTACCAACTGTTCTCAGTTGGTTTATTAGAATTCTGAACTATTCTCCAGTAAAAGCTTGGACCATGATGTTCCACAGGATTCACTACTCTCTTCACTGTTATGTAATTTGTATTTGGCTCCATTAGAATAATTACTTGGTTATAGTTATCTTTATTTGATATACCACTTTTTTTTTTTTTTTTTGCTGATATTCAAAATCTTGTTTGTCAAGGATGACCAAAATGGGGTGTCGTCAAATCTTTAGCTAAATGGTTTTCTGATCATAATTTGATTTTGAATGTTGACAGATCCACTGCGCTTTGGATATTTCATAAAGCCGGCCTTTACTTGTTGTTCCATCTGTCGGAAGCCTTCAGATTCCTTTAAGTAAGGAGATCTTAACTTTAGGTTTTGCAGTGATAATGCCTTGAAGTTTGATCATCAGTTAAACCATGTTGTCAAAACTTGTTGTTTTTAGTTGTGTTTGATATGACAGCTGAGGCCTCTGTCGACTTGTGAACATTTAATTAAGTTGGTGCATGCTTTGGTAACTGGTTATCTTGATTATTGTAGCTCTTTATATTCTGGTCTTACAATTAACAATTAAAAGAGGTTTCAGTTTGTTCGAAATACAGCAGCACACCTTATTGTCAATGGGAGAAAATCAGATCTTAGTCACTTATTAAAAGCTACATTGGCTGCCTGTTTCTATTCATATTACTTTCAAGGTTTTATGTCTGGTCTTCAAGGCTTTTCACTTAAATACACCAGTATATCTTTCAAGTGTATTTGCTAGGCCAGATCAACAGTGCTTTTTTTTTTAAATCTTCTCAACAGTGTTTACTAAAGCTTCCTACACTTCAAACGGTTAGACTGTTTTCAACTAGACAGTGAGCCTTTTGTTATTTGGGTCCCTCGCTGTGGAACACGCTATGAGCTGCTATTAGTAGTATAACAAGCTTTTTGAGTTTGCTTAAAGCATTAAAGATATGGTTGTTTAATACTTCCTTTTCTTAATTTATAACAATTTTATTGAAGGAATCAAGTAAAAATACAATAATATAATACAAAGAGATATTCATTACAATTAGATTCACAATAACAATATTCCCATACATATTTATATCATTCCTCCAAATTAAATTTCCATATGAACCAATCCATTCCTTTTTACACCCCCCTTAATTCCATCCCCTTCCCCTCTACCATTCCCTCCAAATGAAATTCCCCTCCCCGGATACTTCCTTTTCTTTTTGAATTTGACATTTGTGAGCTATACTATCTAAGACTGAAAAGACTGCATCAGATATGTCCACTTGCTCTGAACCACAGCCGTTGTGAGTAGGGATTCTCTTATTTTCTTAGCCTTTTGGGAATGAGGTTTAGTATGCTATATATATTTCATGTGCTTTGCTTGAGTAATGCATTATTAAACATCTTTTTCTAGTATTATCAAAGATGAGTCCTTTTTACCCCCCAAAATAGAAGGTTTACTATGCTATAGATAGATAGATAGATAGATATTTCATGTGCTTTGCATAAGTAATGCATTATTAAATATCTTTTGACTTTAATATCAAACTGAGCAGACTGCTGGGCAGGATGGACCACTGGTCTGACCCAGCAGCGGCAATTCTTATGTTCTTATGTTCTCTTTATTCTAAAAAATAAAGCCCCGTTCACCTATATGGAGATGCCTCCAACACGCCTAAGTGACACCTATCTAGTGCCCAACTCACACTCAAAAGTAGACCTGCTTTTGCAAGGAGTCTTTACACCCAAAAAATAGAAGATTTAGGCCCCACTTCTATAAAGGGCACCTAAGTCATACCTAAAGTTAGGTGTGCTTTAGGCATACAATCTAAGTAGTTAATGAGCCAATTAAGAGTCTTAACAAGTCTTAAAGTGCTCTTTGAAAATAGTGGGAGTCAGATGACAAAATCGTCCGCTGGAAACCCTTGAAACAGCTTTTTGGTGCAAAACATGTTGGGTCGATCTCTCCTGGGTCTGAACATCTAAAGAAACTAGAAAGATAAGTGACTATGAATACATGACTATAGCACTTTAAAAACAGGTTAAATTATTAGTTTAAATAATATGATGGGCCAGTGAGGAGTTCTCACGCAATTCTTCCCGCTATAAGAGATTTGAGAGCGTTGGAGTGGTAGTACTGAGGCCCGAAGATATGCTATGCTAAAGGTGCATTTAAAATCTGGTGTGCACTTGGGAAGAGTTTTGGGTGAAGTGCATACACTTTACTTTCATGCATATAAACAAGTTGGGTAATTTTATAAAAGCTCTGTTATGTGCATAAACCAGGATTTACATGCAAAAGAAAATCATTTATATAATTACCCTTACAGAGCTAGTTGTAAAAATTCTCACTGTTAAATGGATAAACACTCTTCACTATGGAGCATTTTCAAAAACAATATATTGTAAGATGTTCAGGTTCGGTTACTGTGTATAATGGGAAAAAAATACTGCAGTGACTGCAGATCAAATTTAAAAACCATCTGTCAAATCAGCATGCATTTTCTTCCCCTGTGGAAACAGCTTTGTTTTAGGTTTCCACAGCTGGTAGAGTTTTGGATGAATTACCCAGCCAGCCACATACTTTGGTCTTGTAGTCCCTAATGTCAAATATACCCATGCTGTATACACAATGCTTTGGAATATTTGGCTTTAATGGAAAAATACATAAAACCCCACCCCTTGAGGAAAATGGATTTTCTGCACAAATCATGTAATAGGATATAGTCAAATCAAAACCTTATAATATTTACCTCAGACAACAAAAATATAGTCCCAATAATTTCTAACCAAATAACAAACACAAAAATAACAATAAATCTTGAAGAAAAATAAATTTTAATACATTTTTATATGTGTTCAGCAAACTATTGTGACATTTTCATGTAACATCTACAAGCTACAAGGCCACTGTAATGTATCATTGTATATAAGTATATAATGTCAATGTTTTGACAGTCTCTTATTGTTTGTTTATTTCTCACCCGCCCTTATCCAGGGTGAGTTACACATTAACATACAAAATAAAAGATTTACATTTATCATGCAAAATACTTCAAAGTCACACTATAACAAATTATATACTTACATATCAAATTGAAATAAACAAAGAAAATTCAAAAACTTAGGGCTCCTTTTACTAAACCGTGGAAGAACTTCTAACTGTGGGCCAACGAGGTAAATGTTCTGACACTCATTCAATTCCTATGAGCGCTGGAGCATTTACCTCGCCGGCCCACAGTAAGAAGCTCTTCTGCAGTTTAGTAAAACCCAGTGTTAACTTACAGATATGTTTTGCATCTCTGGAAGAGCTTTCTTCTGCCGGTACCCGAGCCATTCGGCAACTGAACAAAAACGGTATCTTGGATAGAATAATGAAGTTTCCCGGACGTTGGGACTTGGCCATTGCAAAGCAGAGACTAAATTGAAGGATTGTAAGGAAATACTTGGAAAAAAAATAAACACGTAAATAAAAAAAAAATAGTATGTTTTATTTATGAAATGACCCTCTTATTTAAATTCACAATTTTCAGCACTTTGAGTGTTTATTAAGCACATAAGTCGAGATTTGATAATGGTGTGTGGTTATACTTGGTGAATATTTCCTAACTTTTTGGTCTGGGCTATATAAACCTGTACTCTGGTAAAACTTCACACTGATAGGGGATAAGGATTGGGATCGACCCCTCCCTACCATCAAACTACCGTCCCATAGCAAATATCCCTCTACTTACCAAACTTCTAGAAACCATAGTTGCTACCCAGCTCTCCTCCTATCTCGAGAGATTCTCCATTCTTCACCCCTACCAACATGGCTTCAGACCCTGCTTTAGCGCTGAATCCCTCCTAGTTTCCCTAATTTCAAAGGTACAACAACTACACTCACGTAACAAATTCGCTGTCCTACTACAATTTGATCTTTCCGCTGCTTTTGATGTCGTCCATCACGACATACTACTTTACCAACTTTCCAAGATTGGAATCGACTCCACCGTCCTAATGTGGTTCTCAAACTTCTTACGCTCCCGTTCCTACACCGTCAACACAAATGGCACCATGTCCACTCCTTGGACTCCATCTTGCGGTGTCCCTCAAGGATCACCCCTTTCCCCTATTCTCTTTAACATCTACATGTCCTCCCTGAAACTCTTTCAACTATCCCCCCTGGAAACAATCTACACTTATGCAGATGACATCCTTGTCCTCCTTGAGACTGACCAGAACCTCACCAACCTCCACGAAAACATTACAGCTTGCATAATGAGACTCCGTGCCTGGTCCCTCTCGGTACAGATGAAACTAAACAAATCTAAAACAAAACTACTCTGGCTCGGCCCAAAATTCTAACACCTGCCCACACTTTTCGCACTACCCACAGGCGATACACTACAGCTCGAGTTCTCATGCAAGGTCCTTGGTATCACTATCGATTCCTCTCTCTCTCTCAATGACCACCTCAACTCCTTGGCAAAATCATGCTTTTTCAGCCTTCACATGCTGAG
Source organism: Geotrypetes seraphini (assembly GCF_902459505.1). NCBI lineage: Eukaryota > Metazoa > Chordata > Amphibia > Gymnophiona > Dermophiidae > Geotrypetes > Geotrypetes seraphini. The sequence goes on from NC_047095.1 coordinate 17,683,104, forward strand.
GAAAGCTAGATCCTACTTCAGCTAACAACACTTTGCCATCCTTGTCCAATCCATCATCCTCTCCAAACTAGATTACTGCAACGCCATCTACTTAAATCTATCAAAAAAAGTATTCTAAGATTCCAGCTAATCCAGAATACTGCAGCCAAACTGATCTTCTCAAAACGCAAGTCTGACCATGCCTCCCCACTCCTTGCCAAACTTCACTGGCTCCCAATAATCTCCAGAATCCATTTCAAATGTTCCTGCCTGGCTTTCAAGATCATTCACGGAATCCTGCCTCCTCTTATCCCACTGTCTTTCAACTCCTCCAGAACTGCCCAAAGGCTTAAACTAGCCTTCCCCTCTCCACGCGGCATCCACTATTCAGGCAAACTGGGAAAATCCCTTCTCTTCAAAATCACAGGTCTTTGGAACGACCTCACCACCCCGCTGCGGAACCTGAGCTCCCTTCAGTTATTCCGCAAACAATTGAAAACCTGGCTTTTCAGCAAATTGTAGCTCTATCCTTCCCCCCTTTCTCTCCCCCCTTCTACACATAAGTTCATGTAATCCTTTTTCTTCTTCTCTACCCACTATTTTAAGTTCTTGTAAACTGTGTCAAGCTCCATTCTCATGGAGATGATGCAGTATATAAACTTAAGGTTTAGATTAGATTAGATTAGATTAGATGACCATCACCAAGACTGTACCATCACAGATGTCCTCAGCCAACAAAAGACAGATGCAGTGCCATTGTTGCTAAAATCATTTATTCCTGACTTGGATCCAAGTTTCACCCTCTGACTCCTTCATGGAATAACTAGAAATATATATATATATATATATATAATCACAATCACCTTCCATACTGTAATAAATATTCCATATTAAAATAATTTCAAAACTAATTTCTAGCTCCCTCCAAAAGTGGTTCCCTGCTTCTGGTGCTATCTTTTGAGGCAGGGAACCTCTTGTGCCGTGGGCTAGAAATTAGTTGGAACATTCAGCAAAAATTCAAGCCCTGGTAAAAGGAAATTTACAGGCATAAGTGCTCACACCCAAAGTTAAGCAAAAAGGCCCTGATTCTATAAATGATGCCTAAAGTTAGGCACTTAGGTTGGCGCCCAGATGATCTAGGCGCATAAATTAATTGTTTGAAAGGCTTAATTGGCACCAAGAATTGGCAGTTGGTAATTTGAGTAAAGGTGTGAAGGTGTGGTCTAGTGGTTAGAACTGCTGTCTAAACCACCCTGAGATTGAGTTTGATCCCATCCTGCTCCTTGTGACTCTGGGCAAGTTACTTAAGCCCTCCATTGCCTCAGGTCCCACAGTTAAATAGTGAGCCTGCCAGGACATATGGACTTATGGACTTTTTTCCTTTTGGCCCCATGCTTGGGGGACAGAGACAAATTTCAACTTAACTTTAAGAAGGTGTGTGTTTTTTATGATTATTTTTCACACGCATTGCACTTTTTTGTTGCACTAGTTAATCACTTCGCACGCGGAGAGAGCCCAGGGATGTTCCGCAATTAACACTCTTTTGGGTGTAACCCCGCGACAGCTACACTCTGGATTTTCCAGCGGTGGTTGTGTGACTGAGGGCTCTCCTGCTTTAATTAATATTTATTAATCTTGGTTATTATTATTTTTTCAAGTTTCAGTTGGTCTTTGTCTCTTTCCCCTAATCATTTTCTAGTCTTGGGGTTTGGGAGGTTTTTTTCCTATTTTGTGATTTTTCCACCTCCATTTGTAGGGTTCATTTTTTGTTCTTTAGGACATATGGAGGGGCATAATCAAAATGTACGTCTAAGTCTGATTTGGACGTAGGGCGCTAGTCACTAACGTCAGCCGCGGGAAAATGCCCATTCTTGAAAAGTATGTCTAAAATATATTTTTGGGGAAAATCTTCTATCTGGACATCCAGGCGTTTGATCATCCAGACCGCCACTACGTCTGTCTTTACACCACATTCTCAACCAAAAATTCATCCGAGTCCCAAATGCCTAGAACAAGACCTTTTATACGTGGGAAGGGCCAGCATTATGATGGACTGGCTACCCCGACATGACAACAGAGAACTTGGGCACCTTACAGGGCACTGCTGTGAACTTTACAAAAAGAGGACCACATAAACATCTCACTAGAACTCCATCATAGGTTATGGTGAGGTCCCCAGAACACCCCCCAAACCAACTATACCCACCTGACTACAATCCTAATAACCCTTATGGCTGCAGGTGAGTAGGAGAGTAGGATTTAAGGAGGTTTCGGTGGGTGCATATGTTCCACCATAAATGTAGTGGTTAGAGCGGCTTATGGGTTTGGGTCCTCCTTTCTATGGTTCTCTAGCCTCCTCAGGCTATTTAAGAGATCTGTGTGCAACTCCTGTGTGCAACTCTACTAGGCTTTCCTATACTAGGTTGTGATGTTCTGGAGACAGGTATGTACATTGTTATTCCAATTTTTAGGGGGTTGTGAGGGGGTCAGTGAACACTGGGGGAGTGTGTATGGGTCTTTACTCTGTCTCTGCAGTGATTATCTGGTCACTTTGGATACCTTTTGGGCACTTATACCTATTTTTATATTGTCTAACTCACAACATTTAAGTTCCATCCAGGAAGTCTTGTAAAATCTTCGATTATCCCTGCAGGATGACTAAGTCTAGGTTGGCCCACATCCTGACCTAACCACTCCTCCAGATATGCTTCTGGGCACACAGCAGCATTCAGAGGCCTAAAAAGTACCTGGATAAGTCCAAAAATAGCTTTGATTATCGGCACTTTTAGGTCCTCTCCCATTGATTAATGACCCTCTCCCATCCCCAAAGATCTGAATGAAACAGTATAGTCCCTAGAACAGCAGCACCCAGTATGAAAAAGCCTAGTAGAGCAGTACGCAGGTGTCTGGCGCAACCTGATGGGTGGTGTAGTGAATAATAGAGAGGTGGACCCATGCTCATATCTCACTCTAACTACTACATTTATGGTGAAAAGTGTAAAGCCACCAAAATCCTACTATACTACCATATAGGTGCCATCTGGAGCCATAAGGACTATTGGGGTGGAAGGTGGGTATAGTATGATTGGGGGGAGTTTGGGAGGGCTCAACATACATTATAAGGGGTTTATGGTGGAATGTGTACCTGACACCCTTTATGTGAAATAGACAGCAGTGTCATCTAAGGTGCCCCACTGCCTTGTTGGCATGTCTGTGTGGCTATGCCAGCAAAGCAGTGTGGCCCCGGTGTCAGGTCAAAACCGCGAAAGACAAAGGTGCGTGCCGACAACTGAGCGCAGCGCGGAGGCGCACGCCGAAGAAAATAACTGTTTTTAGGGGCTCCAATGAGGGTGTGGGGGGAACCCCCCCACTTTCCTTTATACAGATCATGCCGCGTTGTGGGGGCATTGTGGGGGGTTATAACCCCCTACATTTTACTGAAAACTTCACTTTTTCCCTAAAAACAGGGAAAAAGTAAAGTTTAAAGTATAATGAGGGGGGTTACAACTCTCCAAACCACCCACATCGCCGCCGTGATCTTTATTAAGTAAAGTGGGGGGGGGCTCCCCAATAAAAACCCCCGTCGGAGCCCTTAAAAACTCATTTTCTTCGGCGCGCGCCTCCATCTTGCGCTCAGTTGTCGGTGCGTGCCTTTATCTTCTGCAGTTTTGTCTATGAACTGTGGCCCCACCTACATCCAAATGGCTTGGGTTTGTACGTTTAGAAGTTAGACAGGATTTGTACGTTTAAAATTTGGACACTTTTGTTTTCAAAAATGGCCAAAAATGTTAGAAGTTCTAAGGTTGGATATCCTTAGACATGTGAATGGGACATTAAAAAAAATAGTTCCTTTCTTTTAATATATTATATTGTAAACCACCATGAACAGTTATATGTTGTGGTGGTAGATCAAATTTTAATAAACATAAACACTATTTGGTACTGAAAAACATTTTCCTAGTCAGCATTGGACTTTATATTCATAAATGCCTTTTTTGATGCCAGGCCACCAAATACATACTATTTAGATGAACAAGTTGATGTCCCTTCAAAATCTGTTTAGTAAGGAACAGCTGGGGCTTTCCAGGGACTGGGTTTAAATTTATCCATATGGCAGAGATAATTAATCAGCCACTATCCATTTAAGAAAGTCCACAAAAATAGCCGTCCCAGTTATAAACAGATAAGATATCAATTCAAGTTTCAAACCATTTACTCAATAGTCTTACTTAAACACATAAAAACAAATGGGCAAGTAATTTTCTTATTTTTATGTGGCAGATGGCCTTTTGAATGTTGCACCCTACCTCCCCAGTTATTGCAGCTGATCTGCTGCTAGTGCACTTTTTTCCAGATTCACACGTTGTAGTACTTCTTTCATTAAATTCATCAGTTTATTCAAGCTATTACTGACATAAAACAGTTTATCTAATAATACGACTATTTATCTAATACAACTATTTATCTAATATCCAATACGACAATTTATCTAATAGTAAAAATAATAATTGTACTCTCATTTACAAATGGCCAATATGGTTCAGCATACCTATTATAATATTTTGAACCTTCACATGCCAGTATCAGAAGTGACCTGCAATGCTGAAGAACTAATGGTCCTCTTTTATCAAGCCATGATAATGAGTGCCATGCAGCAAACACACCAAAGCCCATTCAATCCCTAAGGGTTTCGGTGCATTTATCGTGCTGGCCCATGCTATTTGGCTTGATAAAAAAAAGCCCAGTGTTTGGTAACAAGGTATGGAATATGCAGACCAACTTCATCAGAGCAAAAGGCATTTGTACATTGTCAGATCTCTACAAATGAGATAGGAGCTCACTTTGTATGTGAATTAGATCCTCAAGGTGGTTCTCTAACATTTTAGGTAAACAACATGTGCTTCATTATTTTATAGATAATTTACAGTGTTCCAACTGTACCACACAAAAACTAATTTCTGCATTCTAAGAAGCCTAGAATGATTCCTGATATAAGTCAAAAAGCCTGTAACACCACTGGGAGAAAAATCCAGGTGAAAGAAGATTATTGTGTGCTAGAAAAGCTATAATAAAAACTGTCAGCTCTGTCAACCTATTCTCCCTAAGGTATGTGAAGGATCAAAAGGATATTAAGCATAATGTAACAGCTGTCTCATATATGATGGCGACCACTGCTATGGTGAATAACTGCATAGAAGTGGGATAAACATTTCATAGGTTCTGTTGTGGTTAGACCATGCTTGGGATAACAGATGGAAATTACTTAGAACGAAATATGACCAGGTAACATCAAGAGTAACTAAATAATAGTTCATTAATGAAAAATATAACTTCTGAATTGCTAATAGAAATGGAAAGGCAAACTATCCACAATGAATATTCATGAAAAAAATTTGCATGCAGTGCCACCATTGTATGAAAATCTGTCTCATGCCTATTCATTGTAGGTATCCTGAAAGCCTGAGTTAATGACTAAAGTTAGGACAGAAAAAACAAACAAACAAAAAAGGCTATCTTAACCTTTTCTACTAAGTTAACTGATAAGAACATAAGAATTGCCACTGCTGGGTCAGACCAGTGGTCCATCCTGCTCAGCAGTCCGCTCAGGCTGCAGCCCCTAGGTCAAGACCAGTGCTCCAAATAAGTCCAGTCTCACCAGTTTAGCATGAACTTATCCACTTTGTATTGAAACCCTGGAGGGTGTTCTCCCCTATAACAGACTCCGAAAGAGCGTTCCAGTTTCCTACCACTCTCTGGGTGAAGAATTTCCTTACGTTTGTACAGAATCTATCCCCTTTCAACTTTAGAGAGTGTCCTCTCGTTCTCCCTACCTTGGAGAGGGTGAACAGTCTGTCTTTCTCTACTAAGTCTATTCCCTTCAGTATTTTGAATGTTTCGATCATGTCCCCTTGCAGTCTCCTCTTTTCAAGGGAGAGGAGGCCCAGCTTCTCCAACCTCTCACTGTACGGTAACTCCTCCATCCCCTTAACCATTTTAGTTGCTCTTCTATGGACCCTTTTGAGTAGTACCGTGTCCTTCTTCATGTACGGCGACCAGTGCTGGATGAAGTACTCCAGGTGAGAGCGCACCAAAGCCTGGTACAGCGGCATGATAACCTTCTCTGATCTGTTTGTGATCCCCTTCTTGATCATTCCTAGCATTCTGTTCTCCCTTTTCACTGCCGCAGTGCATTGTGAAAGATGGCTTCATGGACTTGTCGATCAGAACTCCCAAGTCCCTTTCCTGGGAGGTCTCTCCAAGTACAGCCCGGACATCCTGTATTCGTGCATGAGATTTTTGTTCCCGACATGTATCACTTTCCACTTATCTACATTGAACCTCATTTGCCATGTCGATGCCCATTTCTTGAGCTTGATTATGTCACATTGCAGATCTTTGCAATCCCCCTGTGTCTTCATTACTCTGTATAACTTCGTATCGTCCACAAAGTTAATCACCTCACTCGTTGTACCGTTCTTAATATCAGCTGGTGCCTGTCTAACTTCTGGTTGACTACATTTAATGGAGCATTCAGTGTTGGCACTTGGACATTGTTTGGATTTGAATACCCAGTCTTAATTCAGCCCATGGCTGTCAGTGGCTTAAAAAACACTGGTCACCGTGGGCTTAATGCAGTTGCATAGTAAGGGAGGGTGTGGGGGGGTGGCCCGGCCCAGGCACCGGCACCCCTCTTCTTCTCCACCGCCTTTCTCCTTTCCATGTCCCACCCTGCCACGTGCATGCCTTCACTTCCCCTTCACCGTACCTCTGTCTCTTTGCCAGCACGAGCAGCAATTCCAAACTGCTGCTCACGCCAGCATTGGCTCTCCTTCTGACGTCACTTCCGGGTCCTGTGCCTAGGAAGTGATGTCAGAAAGAGAGCTGATGCTGGCCCGAGCAGCAGGTTGGAGTTCCTGCTCATGCCAGGGAGCAGATGATTGAGGCTTGAATGGAGTATAAAGTTTTGACTGTAATACACCATGTGCTTTATGGTGTGGAACCATGGTACCGGAGTCAAATTTTGAGAAGGTATATTCCAAATTGAATTTTACAGTCGGAATCGACTATGATACTAATTGAAGAGAAAAATCAGGAAGTACATTACAAAAAAACCCAGTATAGCTGTTGTATCGGTATCAGGCCCAAGACTTTGGAACTCAGTGAAAGGGACATTAAGGCCCTGATTTTATAAAGGGCGCCTAAAGTTAAGCAGGAGTTAGGCATTCAAACTAAGTGGTTAATGAGCGATTTAAGGGTCTTAACAAGCGATAAGTGGTAGATGGATATCCTCAGGTTACCTCATTGTGAGATCATCAAGTTGCACCTGCAAGGTAGAATGCCACAATTAAAATAGGAATACGTGCTGGAGGAGTTGTTTGGGATTTGAAGCCAGACCCTCTGGAATATGCATAGGGCTTTTACCCATTGAGCCACAGCTGCTTCTTTTTAATCAGGGGTTTCTACCATGAGAGCTTAAGCCCTGTGCTCATCTTCCAGGGATCATGGGTTCAAATCCCAAACAACTCCCCCAGCACATGTTCCTATTTAGAATACTTGGATGAAGTGATTTACCCAAATAATTGATCCTTTCAAGGAAGGCTCCTGAGGCAGGCCATATCGGCCAAAACACGTGCGTGTCGAGCTACTGTACATACTTTTACATTTTATGAATAAACTGCACAGCAACATTACTACATATCTCCACTGTGGTTTGTTCATGTCTACTTGGATTGTGGAGATCTTTCTCCTGGTTTGTTTGACCCTATTTTAATTGTGGCATTCTACCTTGCAGGTGCACTTTGATGATCTCACAATGAGATCACCATTGTGCAGCTGCACACCTCCATTTGCAATGAACTAGAAGCCATGCTAAAGTCTGTATCTGGGTTTATTCTCTTTTTAACCTTTTGCAAATGAAATTATCTATGCAATATATAAATTCTTTTGAAGTGGTTTACTTGCTGAATGTACCTGTTTCAAAAATCAGCTGATTGGAGCACTGTTTAGTAAGAAAAAAGGGTTGCTTTTTAGTAAGAAGCCTAAAGCTGTTTTTTTCATGTGCTGTAATTAGCAAATAACATTGCTGTTTTGCCAGAAAACTACTAGGTTTGGCATGCAATATGTTTGTTTTGATGTGTCCTGTTTATATGGTGGCTTATTAAATGTATTTTGAGCTTAATAGAGCAAAAATAAATCCCTAAACCTTATTTACAAGATTAAATAGAGAATGTCCAAAGCCTGCCTAAGTCCCGTCCATAGAACTCATATCTATCTGAAGCCCAATTACAAAACAATGCTCAAAAGTATACTTCCTTACAATGCCTATAAGACCTAGTTTTACAATTGCTATGTAGCTTGTTAGCATCCTCTGTAGCACACTGGTTAAAGCTACAGCCTTCTACACTGATGTTCGTAGTTCAAATCCAACTCAGTACCTCTGACAGAAAATAAATAAATGAAAACATTAAACTAAACAGATTTTTAAAAATGGTATGTGCTAACATTTTACAATTATAATTAAAAAATAACACAAATTTTCCATTCTAATAACATCAGAATTATAACATTAAGGACATTGGTTGGATGTCTAACTACTGCCTAAAAAAAAAACCAAACACTTCTGTAAAGGACGTCTTAAAAGGTGGACGTCTTCCTGATGCTGAGCACTGCTCAGCGTTCTTAAGCACAATTCTACAAAGTGTGCCTAACAAGAACGTCCAAACTATGCCCAGATTTAGGCACACTTTGCAGAATTTGGCCCTAAAAGTATGTGCAGACTTCAAATCTTTTAAGAAACTGTTAAGGACCTGCCTATTTGTGAGAGTTTTTATTACCTGATCATTTGGAAATTAGTAGATAATAGAGCTCTCCTATTTGATTTAGATATAAGATGATGGTTTTTAATAAGAGTTTTTTTAAAATAATGGATTAATGGATTTTTAAAGTTTGTTATTTTTATGTATAACTGTTACCACTTAACGGGATTGAAATTTTTTTAAAAAATAAATAAATAAATAGGAAAGGGGTGTGCGCATGTGGCGGGAGGGGGGAGGAGTAGATGCAGGGGGAGGGATGCCACTGCCCTGGGTGCCTTTCACCCTTGTTACACCACTGGCTTAATGTGACCCTCTAAGTCCCAAAGCATAAAATAGAATTTACTGTAAATTAGCTAGCACACATTAATGGCATTACTGCATGCAATCTCCAACTGTTTGCATGAAACTCCGTGCAAACTTGCTGTATTTGCATTCCTATATTGAACTACTCTAATGGCTGTCCAAAGTCTAGTCACCAGCACTGCTATATGAAGTCCTATTTCTCCAGGAATGGTGTTACCTAGGTAGGGGTAATATTTGCAGCACTTCTATTTAGTATATATTCAATAAATCATTTTACATATAGGGCTTTATTGAAGGCAGCTTTAATGGATAGATTACTCAAAATTTCAATTCTTATGTATTCTGTTTCATTAGTGTTTCCAGTGCATTCCATACTTTTTACTTTATCCACATTTAAATGAGAGGGTCCTCCATCACATGCTTGAATTGGCCTAATTGAGGCTGCTATATATGCTTGTACCCAGCTGAAGCAACACTGTTTACCCCTGTTCAGGCAGTAGAAGTACCAACACCTTGGCTACTGCCACAATTAGAGGCCAAAAGGAACAGGAATCCTATAATAACCCCTGGAGATTAAAGGCAACAGAAGACCTCCACTATCTTCTATATCATGCCTAGATGCTGGAGAAGTAGCTATTTTCTCTCTTTATGGCTATACCCATTGCCCTTCTTCCCCTTTTGTTTGCTTCCCTTTGCTCTGCTCTATCCCTGTAGAGCTAGCTGCATTTTTGTCCAGAGGAAGTGGTGACCCTCAGCTTTTCTTCTTCTCCATGAGGACAACTATCAGACCATTCCTGGCACACAGATAGCTGCCACATCCTCAGCTGCTAGAATTCATACAGTAGGTACTGCTGCTTTTCCTTGGGAAAGCACCCCTACAGGGATTCAAGAAAGGGTTAGATAAGTTCCTGCTGGACCAGAACATACACAGGTAAGGCTAGACTCTAGTAGGGCACTGGTCTTTGACCTAAGGGCCGCCGCGTGAGCAGACTTCTGGGCACGATGGACCACTGGTCTGACCCAGCAGCGGCAAATCTTATGTTCTTATGTCCTAGATCTAAAAGTGCAATGGCTGCAGGAATGGCATAGATGGTTGTTCTCCCTTACTCTGTTTCTGCTTGATAAGACACTATCAGGCTCCCAAATCCCTTTGGGTATGCCTGACATCACAATGGAGAATGTCCTAACTCCTGTTCTAGCCCAGTAAACTATAACATGTTATCTCTTCTATCTTATATATTAAAGTATGGCATTTTTAGAACTGCTCCCTGTTCTGTAGGCAGGACCCAAGAGACTGGCAGAACTCTGGACTCTGAATGCGTGGAAGAGGCAATGGTGCAGGGAGGAGGGTTTTACATTTGTTAGAAACTGGGCAACATTCTGGGGAAGAGGGAAACTATTCTGGAAAGTTGGGCTCCACTTTAACCAGGGTGGAACCAGGTTGCTGGCATCAACATGAGATAGAGCAGCTTTTAAACTAGAGATTGGGGGAAGGCCAATAGTTGTACAAAAGTGTATGGTTTGGAATAAGGTCTCTTTTAATGATGTCATCAAAACAGGGAAGATAGGGCATCCCAATAGTGAGTTTGCAATAGAGACCATACTAGACCAGGTGTCCTTAAATCAGAACAGATTTTAAAGATTGCAAATTATCCATGTCAACTGCTGAGCATGTTGTGAATATGAATGACAAAGATTGTTTAAAATGTCTGTATGTAAATGTCAGAAGCCTAAGAAACAAGACAGGAGAGTTAGAATACATTGCACTAAAGGGGAAAAGGATAGCAATAGGAGTGTACTACCATCCACCTGGCCAGGATGAACACATTGATGCTGAAATATCAGAAATTAAGGAGACTAACAAACTGGATAACGTGGTAATGCAGTAATGGGCGATTTGAATTACCACAATATTGACTGAGTAAATGCAACATCAGAGCATGCTAGGGAGGTAAAATTCCTTGATGAAATCAAGGACTGCTTTATGGAGCAGCTAGTTCAGGAACTGACAAGAGATGAAGCAATTCTAGACCTACTCTTTAGTGGAGTGCATTATTTGGGGCAGGAGGTATGAGATTCAGTTTACCAAAGGAGTCCTGATTATTGGCCTAATTAATCCATTCTTACCTGTAGGCCATCAGCTGTGTGAATTGATTGGCCTGCAGAAAATAAAAATTAGTAGGGCTTGAAAGCAATGGGTTATAGACAAGGCTGAATCAGCCAGGTCAGAGAATTGGCCAAGCTTTGGAATACTTCATGCCTTTGCAATCAGATTTCCATGGTGGCAATGAGTACTGATTGAAAATAGCATGATAAGCTATAAGCTGTGTTTCCAGAGGTGTAGTTAAAATCTCATTAATGCTTATGTTTATATTTATTTAATTTGATTGTCTGCCATTCAGTAGGCACACCAATCCATTTACATAGCAATAATATTCCAGACACCATTAAAATACAAAATTAAATCAAACAAATTAAATATAACTAGATACCAAGGAAATTAGACAGGAAAAAAGAGATGAGACAAGACAAAAAGCAGGAAGAATGTATACCTCCCTGGCACTATCATGCCACCACAACCTCTCTCAGGACTCCGCTTGAGCTCAATCACCAGTCTACATTAATCAAAAGCATGCATAAAAAGAACTAGGTTTTAAAGCATGCATATAAGTTGGACAGACTGGATGGACCATTCAGGTCTTTATCTACATCATTTACTATGTTACTATGCGTTAAAGTTAGTGTATAGAATCATCAACCTAAAACTAATAGGAAGAGTCTTCCACAAAGATAGAACTAAGCATACAATAGAGGACTGACAGAATATACCCTGAAGAAAGCCACAGCATGGTGGCCGAAACGTTGGTTTCTACCTGACAAGACACAGCGAGATCTGGAAACTTGCAATAAGCACAATGCCAGCTGCAGAAACCCTGAGAGAACATGTAACCCAGCTCCATTGGGAGAACATCTTTAAACCTACCAGTGACTTATCTATTCTATGGACTTTCACAACAAAATTAAAATTTCTGACCAACTGACTTTCCCGCCAAAATTCACATTGGTGGACTGCCCTGTTCCCAATCAGGTCAGTGAACCCACTATTTACAAAGTCAAACTGCAGATTTCATAGCATACCCTGAAGAAACCTACAGCATGGTGGCCGAAATGTTGGTTTCTACCTAACAAGATGCAGCAAGACTCAGAAACCTGCAACAAGCAGACTGACAATTATATCCAAATGAATTTTCAGCAGAAGTGGAAAAGCAAAAGATCAGTTTGCTTATGTTGAGCACAGTGTGCAAGATGTTCCCTATGGAATTTATTTGTAAGTAATGCCCGGTAAGTCAGTAGCAAAATCTTAGTTACATCTATATGGTATTAGTAGTCAATGTTTATTTAAAAACAAACAAAGATGTCAGTTCATGCCCAAAGCATGGATTGCATATCAGCCTTACTACAGTATTCTGAATCAGCAGTAATCATTTCATTGTACTTAAACCAAGACTATTATAGTATTACAGGAATCTAGTCTGCAGTAAATGCTACTGTTCCCTATCATGATTCTGTCTGCATAATACAAGTCTTGTTTTATTCCACCTTCTGACTTTTGTACTTCAAAATTAATGCTGTCACACAGGCTTCTTTTTTTTTTTTTTTGCATCAAGTTTTGAGCTGCTAAGCCACTTCTTCTCTCCAGTTTAATATACTTATTCCTACTGGCATTAGTACTTTCCAGGATTGACTACTGTAATTCTCTATTATGGGGGTCTCTCTCAAATCTTATAAGAAAATCCAACTGATACAATCCACTGCTATCACGTTCCGCTATTACTTTGATTAAGTCACTCCTTCTCTCTGAACATTAGCTTCTTGTATTGTGTAGAACGAAAAACAAACTATTAACTTTTGTATTTAAAGTGTATCTTCCCTTTGTCCTTTCTTACTTAGACAGCAACCCCAATAGAGCATTTTTCACCAAGTGGGATGGCAGTGGATCTTCTGGAGAGATCATGGTTTTTAAAGATGATAGCATTTTACTCAGACTGCTAACTAAAGAAATGTCAAAAGATATCCAGAAGCTTAATTACATGGAGGAACCAGTTTCATAATCATTTCCTAGATCATCAGAGAGTGATGAGGATTGATCATGCTGGATTAATATCCTTCCTGAAATACTGCACCTTATCATGTAAAAGGGCTGCAAATCACTCAGCTGATGAGAACAAAATTGCCTCCTTGATAGCTCAGCAAGATGGATTGACTAACCAGAACAGCCGCCAAATATTAGGCTGATATAAGGGCTCATTTTCAAAGCACTTAGATATACAAAATACCATAGATACTGAAAAAAAAAGCGCACCGATTGAGTGTCAATCATGCATAGAGCTGTTTATAGAATTGCGGCTTTGTGAAAGGGTTTTCAAGGCCTACATTTCCGACGCCTACTTTTCATGTGAAGCGCTTTTACAATGCTTAACACCACTTCTGGCATTAGCCATGCTTACAGTGGTGGTAGGCATCTTAAAGCATCTCTGTAGCCGCCAAGAGGCAGGCACCATTTTCTAAAAACGATATTAATCATTTATAAACAACATTTTCCACTTAAGTTAGAATATGGGCCTTAAAATAGAATATGGGCCTAAGTGCTCTTCTATAAATGACACTCTTAATCAGGCACTGTTTATAGAATAGTACCTAGAGCTGGGATCCATGCCAAACTTTTAGACATCGGGATTTACACCAAGTGAAAACTTGGTATAAACCACTACCCCTAAATTAGGCGTAGATCTAGCATATTCTGTGACACTGCATGCAAATTCTTAGCTCCATGCCCCTCCCAGGGCAATGCTCCCTTTTCATACCCTCAGACAAGAATTTACACCCCCATCTGCCTGCATGGATCACTATTGTGTGATCCGCGCGCATGCGCAGACCATCTGTAGATGAACTGCGCATGCCCGTCCGAGCCAGGGCAGTATTTTTTTTTTTAACTTTAACTTTTTTTTTATTGTTTTTAGCCCTGCGAGCCCATGGTTTTAACCCACTTTAAACCCGCAGGTTAAAACTATGGGCTCGCAGGCTGGGGAAGGGCAGGAGCGATTCGGGGAAGATCGGGGCAGAGCAGGGCAGCATTCAAGGGGAAGATCTGGGCAGAGCAGGGCGGCATGCGGGGTGAGCAGGCAGGACCGATTGCAGGGCAGAGAGCAGGGCTTCCAGTCAGAAAGACATTTTCGACTGGTCCCCAGCAGTCGCTTCTTCAGTTGATCAGCCAGCCCAGTCAGGTCAGCCCAGTCGGATTGTGTTGTGAATCACGTCCCTGCCTACTTTGCATACGTTTCACATCATTTGCATGCACGGATTTGAAGCGGATCGCAGGAGAGGTTAGTGAATCAGGCTGGAGGGAAATTTGCTCGTAAAGGGGTCGCAAACCGATCGGTACACGATCGGTTTGCTTTGTGAATCTAGCCCATAATGGGCATCTTTAGAGTTTAGCTTTTGCTAATATTCACCACTGCATAACACACACTCATACTTTTATCACACATTATTAGTAACTAAGGGCTCAATATTCAAAAGAGTTTAATCAAACATATCCTGGTCAAACCTCCATTAAGCTGACCATATACCAGTGTTCAATGGCAATAAAGTGGGCATTGTTGCTGAATATTGCCACAGGCCACTATGGCACTGTCTTGTTAGAGCTTGGATGGTGCCAGCACTTAACTGGTCAGTAGAAGTATTCAGTCTGTTAACCGATTAAGTAAATGGATAAAGTCAGAACAGAAAAAAAAAAGTTTTATCTTAATACAATTGAACACCAGTCTGAACATTGGTGGATGCCACACTTAACCAGTATATTCAGTGCTGGAGCCTAGACATTGTCTACAATTGAATATCCAGTTTTAATGCAGCCCATGGCTTTCAGTGGCTTATAAACCCTTAGCTACCCGCGGGCTGAATATCACCCCCTAAATCCCAAAGCATAAAATGGAACCTGCTGTAAAGTGACACACACATCAATAGCATCAGTGCATGTAAACTCCTACTGTTTGCACAATATTAAGTATTAAGTAATCTAAGGAAATACTTTTTTACGGAAAGGGTGGTAGATGCGTTGAATAGTCTCCTGGAAGAGGTGGTGGAAACAGAGACTGTGTCTGAATTCAAGAGGGCATGGGATCTCTGAGAGAGAAAGAGATAATGGTTACTGTGGATGGGCAGACTAGATGGGCCATCTGGCCTTTATCTGCCATCATGTTTCTATGTTCTACTAACATGCTGTATTTGTGTATCTAAACTGAAATACATAAATGGCTGCAGTATAACATCCTCCTTCCCCAGAAATGATGTTACTTGAGTCAGAGTGGGAGCAGGTTGAAAACTTGAACATAAGAGGTTTATGCAATTTTTTTTTTCCTGAGATATGCACAGTCTCCTGAGCCGCATTTTCATTATAAAAGATTATTTTTATTTACACCTGTGACGGAGTCTATAGGATTCTACCACTCCTCCTACTGCATACTCCCTCACAATGTCAGATCCAACTTAATTTTCATAGCCCCTCACAAGGGGGAAGTGGCACTGGAAGGGTGGAGCCAGGATAGCAGCTACCAGGAAGTATAAAAGGTAGGACCAGAATTAGGTTGAGGAGACCCAGGAAAAAAATAAACGATCCCTTTGTTTGCCTTATGTACAAGCATTTAGATATTCTGTTTGGCTGAGTTAAGCCAACCTTTTCTATTGAATACTTGGAAGCCCATCTTGAGGTCTGGCTGGGGCCTGACCTTGTAACCCAGAAACTTTACAGACTGTATTTAGGGTACGACAATCATAGGCCACCGATAGTATTGTGGACTGTTAGCCAAAGGCCCAGATCAAGACTTTTCCCTCAGCAGTAAGAGACTGTCTCCTTTTGTTCCTGACCCTTTGAAGTAATAGGTCATGTTTTTGAGTTAATAAAGTGCCTATTTTAATTATTTGCAACCATGTCTGACTGTGTCATTGAAGGCCCATCCTCAGTCTTTACTTGAGGTTCCACAGCCCAAACCAGTGACAGCCCAAACCTTTTGACTATTAATTTTACTAAGTTCAGATTCTGGATAAATCAAATCCAATATGAGGCGACAAGAACTGTGTATATATTCTACTCATCTCCTATCATGGTTTCTATTCTGAATTATTATTTTCAGTTATTTAGAGAACTGTATTTTATCTTGCCTTTCTTAGTTTTGAAATATATACATATCAAGAAAAAAAGCAACTCATTCCTAGAATATCATGCATTTACTTTTGTGCACAGAGCATGTCAAATCTACTACAGGCTACCTCAGTAGGAAAGAATGGTTTAGTGGTTAGAGCTACAGTTTCAGCACCCAGAGGTTGTGAGTTCAAACCCACGCTGCTCCTTGTGACCCTGGGCAAGTCACTCAATCCCTCCATTGCCCCTGGTACATTAGATAGATTGTGAGCCTGTCAGGACAGACAGGGGAAAATGCTTGAGTAACTGATTGTTAAACTACTTAGCCTTGATAGGTGGTATATAAATACCTATTAAAAAAATACAACAGATAAGAACATTTAAAGAATGCACATGTATTGCAAATATTTCCATGTGTATTGCTAACTTTTGTAAACAGGGTCTATTAACTAAAAATATTAATTAATTAAATTCATTTGTGAATGTTGCTGCAAATTGAGTTTGAAATGGTGAAGAAGAGCTGATAACATCTTATTAGCAGGCAGTGTTCCAGAACAGAAACATATGCTCAACTAAAGAATATTTTTTAAGAAGTACTTTGTCATTCAGAATTGCTGTAATCCCAAACTATTCCTAAGCAAATGACATATATTTGCAAGTCAATTTCTTTTGAGGATGCCTATCTATAGACAACATTAATTCAAAATCTTTAAAAGGATATCTTTACATATGCTATAATATCATAAGAGGTACTATGTAGATTAAAGAAAGTGAATTGTTCTCAAAATGAAATCTTTACATAGCCAAAATGAAATCTTTACATAGCCTCTAACCTTGCTCTCGTGCCACCTTTTTCCTATATAAAGGGGCAGTCCTCAAAGGGTCTCATTAGGGATGGGCACATGGTTCCTTTAAGCTGAGTAGAAGTTTTCCACCTACAGTCCTGCCAGTGGGAGGTGCTATTTCACCATTACATTTTCAATAGTTAGGGAAGGAAAGCTCTGCAGTTCTTCAGAAAACCTGCCTGCCCCTAGTAATTGAAAACACAATATTGAAGCACCACCCAGTACTGGCAACAATACGGTTGATGGACTCCCATTCAGCTTAGAGGGAACAGTGGATGGACAGCCAGAAATTTTTTCTTTCATGGCATTTTTCATGCTGTTACTGGAATTTTAATTTGATTTGTTCCTGTTTGGTCATTATGTTGTGTTGTCAGTTGCCAATAACAGTGCTTCCTTTTGGGAATAGTATTCACTATGTGGAAAAGTATGCACACAGACAAAGGTTTGTGCATGTGCAGCTGTGTATGCCTGCATGTTTGGTTGCACTATCAGGAAAGAATTCCCCCTCTCTAAAATAATTTACCCTTTTTCCAAAGACTGCACACTGTTATTGATAAAATACAAAATATGAAATGTGTGTGTGTGTGTAGGGGGGGTGTTGGCTCATTTTTGTTAATGACATGCAATGGGATGATAACAAAATGAATTATATTTTTAAAAACCCAGAACTGAAATGGATGCATCTGTGTTGATGTGTCAAACTGTGCTTAGATAGCACCTCCGGCTGTGAAGAACTGAGGCTGGTACTGGGCAGCCTTGAACAATCTGTGTCCTTATCTGGCAATTCAGTTTAGGATGGGCTGGAGACAGCTTCAATGGAAAGCTCAGTAAATCTGGAATGCAACAACAGTGCTGGGCAGACTTTTATGGTCTGTGTCCCACAAATGACCAAATGGTTTGAACAGGCTAAAGTGGGCTCTGATGGTAACTCCAGTAGTTGTAACCTAAGGACAGCACAAGGCAGAATTATATGGCCTATGTCCAGAAATGCCAAGAGAGAGATTTTAATCATGAACTAATAATGAATGTGACTGTTGGGCAGACTGAATGGACGGTTCAAGTCTTTATCTGCCATCATTTACTATGTTATCATGTATTGGCACTTCCTATCTCTCTGCAAGTGACAGCCCATCTCTAATTTTCAATCTATTACTGAGGAACAATATATCTATACATTTCCTTAGAAAAGTTTTCCCATAAGTTAAGACAGGGGTAGGGAACTCCGTTCCTCGAGAGCCGTATTCCAGTCGTGTTTTCAGGATTTCCCCAATGAATATGCATGAGATCTATTTGCATGCACTGCTTTCAATGCATATTCATTGGGGAAATCCTGAAAACCCAACTGGAATACAACTCTCGAGGACCGGAGTTCCCTACCCCTGAGTTAAGAGATTAAGAATTATTACACTGGATCAGACCAAATATCTATTGAGCCCAATTCCAACAGTAAATAATCCAGATCTTAAAGATATGATGAGATTTGAGATTTGAAGTGTAGCTGGATACCATGCTGCCTATACCAAGAATAAACAAGTGGGTTTCCCAAGATTACTTTATGTTTAATAAAAGTTTTAACCGCACTTTGGTTAATCAACAGCACGGTGTACAAAATATATTTTTACAAAAACAAGAAAAGAAAGGAAAGCAAAGGCAAAAAAAACAACAACAACAACCCCAAAAAACAATAAAAAGAAGCACAAGCTACATGATAACAGTTTAAAATATTTTGTATAATGTTCATCTTTATTTTTAGTTCTGCTTCACAAATTTTTCATTTGCTGCACAGCTGATGATTCACTTCTTTCTGCTTCTTTTTGAGATCTTGATGCTCAGCATATGCCAGTCTACACAGTTCCAAAAACAACAAGAGGCACTGGAGATGTCACAGCCAATTGATGGATACAAGCCTTTTATTTGAAGTGAAATGACTGAAATTTGTAAAAATAAACAAAGTCCCAACTAGTATCCAAGTTTCGGCGACTATGTCACCTTCTTCAGGGGACAATATCAAGCTTGCTCCAAGCAGAGAAATTTAGAGCAAACGTTTCAGCAAGCTTGATATTGTCCCCTGAAGATGACGTAGTTGCCGAAACTTGGATCCTAGTTGGAACTTTGTTTGTTTTTACAAATTTCAGTCGTTTCACTTCAAATAAAAGACTTGTATCCATCAGTTGGCTGTGACAGCTCCAGTGCCTCTTCTTGTTGCTTTTGGCATAGCAGTCCAAGGCTTGTTCTCTTCTTTCCTTTCCTCCAGTCCACACAGTTCCACCATCAGGATGGTCCACTATCAAAGAAAATGCAACTCAAGAGATTAACATGTCTCATTTTTATGACCCTAGTAATGGAGCAATAGAGATGCTGGCTCCCCTCAGCCACCATCAGAAAAGTTTAGTGTATAAAACTGCCCAGGTGGAGGAAGGAAATCTTCCTCTCTGCTAATTTTATACTACAACCAGTAGTATAGTAAGGGGGGAGGGGTCAGACCACCCTGGGTGCTGTCTTGGTGGGAGTGGTAGCAACTCTCCTACTCTCTGCCCCCTCTCCACCCGAACCAACTCTTCGCTAGCATGAGCATCATCTCCAACCTGCTACTCGCGAAGGACTCAGCTCTCTTTCTGAAGTCACTTCCTGGTTGTCAGGGTCTGTCTGCACCCATGGAAGGCGCACCTGTGGCTACATAGGAGGGTTCAGCCTCCCATGGTGTGCCTCCTCCAGAGAAGGTTTCCAATCCAGAACAGACAGCCAGTCAGAGAAGGACTGGGCAGACTGGGGGTCAGAATCCATGCTTTTACTGCCCCAGAATGAATCTTTGTTTTAGGAGATTTGGGGTCTCAAACAGAAGCCACTTATCAAGAGATGATGGTGGCCCTTAATCAAAGGGTGGATCCGTCAGTATACAGCCTCTTCAAGCCAACAGTGCTGTGGGAATTACGTCTGGAAGCTCCACAGACCTCAGTTACACAGTGCTCTGTGACTAATTTTTCCCTTGCATCCTGACATAACCATTATAGTCATGGACCATTGGGAGGCCCCAGAGGGCTCTTGCAGGTTGCTAGGATAAAGTCAAATATATAGCCCATGGCTCCCAAATTTCAGCAGCTGTTTATTCAGCCTAAAGTGGTTTCCTTGGTAGCACAGGTTACCAAGCATACCTCCCTGCCTAGTGAGGGAGATGTCATTTTAAAGGATGTTCAGGATAGCAGAATACAAGTCCTCAAAAGACAGTTTGAGGCCTTGGCCTTAGAAATCAATGTGGCAGTGGTGGTCTCATTCTTGGCACGTGCTTGCCATGCCAGATTGCATCAGACTTCCTTGGTAGATGACAACGTTTACCCTTAGCTGGTAATGACAGGGATTGACTATGTAGCAGATGTTCTTTATGTTATAATTAGGGTCATGAGTAAGGTTTCTACTTATGCCATTTCCACTCAAAGAATGTTCTGGATCAGGCAATGGGCGGGAGATTTGGCTTCTAAAGCAACACTAAGCAGGCTCCCCTTTAAGGTGCAAATGCTGTTTGGTAAGGGATTATACAGTGTGACACAGTGGTTAAAGCTACAGCTTCAGCACCCTGAGGTTGTGGATTCAAATCCACACTGCTCCTTGTGACCCTGGGCAAGTCACCTAATCCTCCCATTGTCCCAGGTACATTAGATAGATTGTGAGCCCATCAGGACAGACAGGGAAAAATGCTTGGGTACTTGAATAAATTCATGTAAACCATTCTGAGTTCCTTTGGGAGAATGGTATAGAAAATTGATTAAATAAATAAAGCTTTGCCTGACTGCAGACCACAAGCTTTTAGAGAGTCAGGTCGAGCTAAGTTTTGAGGCTCTGAGATTTTTTCAGTATTCAGGAAGAACCTCCACCCAAAGATCATATCAAGGATCTATAAAAAGTTATGGAAGCGCTAGGTGACCTCAATCCTCTGGTTCTTGCACCACAGCAGCCATAGCTTCACAGATATATGGGAAGTTGTTGGCTTATTGGGAGGCTTGGGAACTGATTTGCTTGGACTGCTGGGTGCTGAACATAATTCAAAAAGGTTACAAGCTCAAATTGTCACCTACTCCTGGATCTATTTGAGGACTCTATGGCTGGGCAGCCAGAGAAAGTGGTCAAATTCTGGGTGACGATAACAAGGCTCCTAGACATTCGAGTCATAGTGCCCGTTCCTCCTGAAGAATAAGGCTCAGGCAGATACTCTATATACTTCATTGTGCCCAAGAAAGACACAGATGACTGGCGACCAACCCTGGATGTGAAGTCTGTCAATGCAGCACTAAAAGTGCCACAGTTCTGCATGGGGACTGGTCATTGTGATTTTGGCTCCAGGGGAATTTTTAGCCTCCCTGGATTTAATGGAGGCTTATTTGCATATTCCCATATTCCTGGAACACAGAAAGTATTTGAGGTTCTACATGCTGGAGAGATATTTACAGTTCTCCATGCTCCCCTTTGGACAGGCAACAGCACCGCACACATTTACCAAGGTGATGGTGGTTGTAGCAACATATCTATGTGAGGCAGGAAAACAGATGATAGGTTGATCAGAGCCCCATCCAAGTCAGAAGGAGAAAAGGCAGTGATGGAAGTGATCCAATTGCTTCAGAACCTGAGTTGAATAGTAAACTTCCAGAAAAGCCACTTAGTCCCAATCCTTTGAGTATTTGGGAATTTGTTTCTATACAATGGAAGGCCATATTTTTCCTCCTGAGAAGATTTGGAGACAAATTTAACACCTTTTGCAATGTCAGTGCCTTTGGCTTGCATGCTTACATGCCCACTTCATGACACCCTATTGTCATACTGGTCCGCACAGACAGATCCCCTTCTAATGCAGCTGTACTGGATGGAGGAAGCATATCATAGCTTGCATTGGTGCTTCAGCCAGAGTCTCTGTAGAGGGGCATGCCCCCCAGGATAGCATTTTGGGTGATATTGACCACAGATGCTAGTCTTTATGGCTGGGGGGCTCATTGCAATGACCATATGATTCAAGGCTGATGGACTCCCTTGCAAAGGAAATGGTCAACAAATAGATTGGTGATGAGAGGCATACTGTTGATATTATAGACCCTGGGGAAGTCCCTGGATGGCAAAGCCATCAGGGTGATTTCAGACAATGCTACAGCGGTGGCGTATTTCAACCATCAGGGAGGTACCAGAAGTGCTTCATTAAAGACTGGAGGCCCAGTTGTTGTTCCATTGAGAAGAGATCTGTGGCTCATGTAGCAGAGGTGGAAAATGTAGAAACTGACTTTCTCAGTCGGCAGACTTTGGGCCTGGGTGAATGTTTGTTGTCCCAGGTAGTCTTTTGTTGTATTGTGCAGCACAGGGAATGACCAGCAGTTGATCTGAAGGTTTCAGCAGTGAACAAGAAAGCATATTGTTTCTTCATCCAAAGATCCAAGGATGGAGTCGCCAGACTGGATGCTTTAGTACAACTGTACTGGAGAAAGAGCTGCTGTACGTGTTCCCCCTTGGCCTATGATAGGCCAGATTCTCTACAGAATAGCTCTCTACCCATTAAAATACTTCGATGATTCATCCTTTCGATTACTTGTACAATCATCCATCTTGGGCACGCTGGATTACTGCAACATTATATATCTGGGAGCTTATAAGAAGACACTTAAGTTGGGATTAATTCAGAACTCTGCGGTCCGGCTCATCTTTGGTTTTAAAAAATGGGAACATATCACCCCATACTTCCAGATACTCCACTGGTTGCCGGTGGATTCCAGAATACTCTTCAAGTTTGCCTGCATCAGCTACAAAGCTATCTTTGGGATGCTACCAACTTACCTCGCCTCTCAATTCATCCTCAACAGCTCTAATAAGAGCTCTCACAGAATAAATCTCTTTAATTACCCATCCCTGAAATCATGTCTTTACAAGAAGTTCCTAGACAGAATGTTATCATTCCAGGCAGCCAAACTGAACACATGACTCGTAAAACCTATTCTCGAGGCCACTTCTTATGCCGACTTCAGAAAATCACTGAAGACCCGTCTCTTTAACAAATTCTAATTCCCAATTCTTGCCCAATCCCCAGTTCTCTTGATTTTAGATTAACTCATCCTTCTTCCCATTTGTAAAGGCATTCCACCCAAATTTTTTTCCCCTGTACCCCAATCTCTGACTAGATACTTCCTTTTGATTCAAACCATCTTGGTTCTCTTCCGTTTGCAATTTGTATCCCAGAAAGTACTTTTTCTGTTCCCCTTACATCTCATACACTCATTGTATGTATCTTGTTGTAAACATCTCTTACTTCTTGTTGTAAACATCTCTTACTTCTTGTAAACATCTCTTACTCTCATTGTAGGTAACTTTGAACTTATGGTATAGCGGTATATAAGAAATAAAATTATTATTATTATTATTGGTAATTCTAGTAGCTCCAAATTCAGACACAGTCTTTGTCTCTACCACCTCTACCATGAACCTATTCCATAAATCTACTGCCCTAGTCCTATATTATTGAATATAGTAAATTACTTCATATATTTATTACATGCCCCTTAGTAATGTAGAAACATAGAAAAATGTTGGCAGATAAAGGACAAAAGGCTCATTCATTCTGCCTATTTGCAGCATCCACTATTTCTTCCTCTCCCTAAGAGATTCACGTTTGTCCCAAGCTTTCTTGAATTCAGACAGTCTTTGTCTCTACCACCTCTAGCTGGAGCCTATTCCATGAATCTACCACCCTACTCCTAGTATTATTGAAAAAAATAAGAACCTAAGAATTGCCACTGCTGGGTCAGATCAGTGGTCCATCGCGCCCAGCAGACTGCTCACACGGCGGCCCTCTGGTCAAAGACCAGCACCCTAACTGAGACTAGCCCTACCTGCGTACGTTCTGGTTCAGCAGGAACTTGTCTAACTTTGTCTTGAATCCCTGGAGGGTGTTTCCCCCTATGACAGACTCCGGAAGAGTGTTCCAGTTTTCTACCACTCTCTGGGTGAAGAAGAAATTTCTTATGTTCGTACTAAATCTATCCCCTTTCAATTTTACAGAGTGCCCTCTTGTTCTCCTTACCTTGAAGAGGGTGAACAAGCGATTCACTTCTACCTGTCCCATTCCACTCAGTATTTTATAGACCTCCACCAACTCTATTACAAGAAGACTCCATACATCCGCTAATCTTTTTATGAAGAAATATTTCCTTATGCTACTCTTAACTTTAATTACAATTATTATTTGACTTTTAGCCTATCTCCAAAAAACTCATCAAGGCAATTTACAGAAATGAGTAATTCAGATGCAGTAAATCCTTCTGCAAATGGGTCAATACTCATCTGGGGCAATCAATGTTTTTTAAATGCCAGCTTCCATGGCTGAAATAAATTCAGATATTCAATTCTAGTATCTGAAGAGTGGCTGGTACTATATATCTGGATAGGGAAGTCAACGCTGGCGATATCCAGATAGTGATGATATGTTGCCCACTATCAGGAAAATCAAATAAGATTGAAGAAAATGGAAATTTGTTCAAAACAAAAACTAATATGAACCAGAGAATAAATTCATATCAAGTTTATATTAAATTACCAGACCTCAAATACCCAAGGCACTACTTAAATAATCTTTTGTGCCCTTACTGGGGTGGTAAATTCATCATTGGGTGCATAAGGTGCTAGAGGAAGGGGCAAAAAAGATAAGTGCTTTCCTTCCTCTAGCACTTTATGCACCCAGTGCACATTATTAAAATTTTTATTAAAAATATTTAAAAATAATTACAGCATATGTCACTTTACAAAGATAATGATGAATTTACCACTATCAGGAAAGGCAACTGGATAAAGTTAGAACTTTTGTTTTGATTTCTTAAGTCTTTCCAGATTCTTATCCAGTGGGTGGACTGAATATTACTTGTAAGCAGGTAGTCCCTGAGTCCATCTTCGCTCTACCCACAAATTGCCCTGGTGTTTTCTGGATAAGGTTGGGGTAGTCTTCCATGATTTTCAGTGGCATTATGCAGATAAATGCTACTGAAAATCTATGATTGGCCTTATTGGTCATTGGCATTTATCTTCTCATGAATACTGAGCTGTTAAAATCATACCGGACATTTTTATGTTTGCTGTCGGCTATATTCCTGCATATTCAATGCTGAGCCGTGTCTGGGCCCCATTGAATAGCTAATTTTAGGTTGATTGCTAAAGCTTATGCAGCTGAGTGCAATATTCATCACTCAACCACATAAGCTGAACCACTTCAAGATAGGACTGCTATTTTTGTAGCCCAATTTAAACAGTTATTTTATACAGTCAGGGGCTGAATATCAGCACTTAACCACATAAGTGCCAACTCCGCTCAGGAATGCCCATGTGTTAACTAATTTTGATGAAGATGCTAACTAATTAAGTGCTGCTGAATATCAGCTGGTTAGCCACTAACAAGCGATTTAAGGGCTAGATTCACAAAGCAAACCGATCGTGCACCGATCGGTTTGCGATCCCTTTGCGACCAGATTTCCCTCCTGCACTATTCACTAACCTCTCCTGCAATCCGCTTTGAATCCGTGCATGCAAATGAGGAGAAACGCATGCAAAGTGGACAGGGATGCGATTCAACAAACAAATTTTTAAAACCGACTGGGCAGGCCGATCAACCCAAGAAGCGACTGCTGGTGACCAGTCGAAAACATCTTTCCAACTCTCCTGCTCCATAGAAGCCCTGCTCTCTGTTGCCCAGATCTCTCCTGCCTGCTCGCCCCAAATCGCTGCCCTGCTCATCCCCAGTTTTCACCTGCCTGCCATCCCAAATCTCTTCTGCCCTTCCCCGAATCTCTCTTTCACTTCCCCGCACAGGCATGCTGGGCTAAAACAGTTTTTTTTAAACCTTTTTTGTAAAGTCGCGGCTTGGTCAGGCCTAGACCCATGCACAGACCATCTACAGATGGTCTGTGTATGTGTCAGGATCACACACCAGCGATCCGTGCTGGCAAATGGGGGCATTCCTCCGATTGCCCCCATCTGCATATTCAACTTTGAAGAATCCATCGGACCTGCCCAGATTGGGAACGGGTCGGTCCCGATTGGGCAGGTATGTGAGTCTAGCCCTAAGTGGGTAGGAGTGTCTGTTGCCCACTTCAGTTGTTTTGAATAAACTGGACAACAAAAGTTTTGCTTCTTCAACACTTTCAGGTGTTTCTTACAGATTTTTGGCTGCTGCACGAAAATTACATTTAATTCTTAGAGCATACAAAACCATGAAATGCAACATGTCGCTGAAGATGCACTTTCTATATTCACACTCAGACTTCTTCCCCACAAATCTTGGTGCAGTCAGCGACGGACATGGCAAAAGGTTTCACCAGGACATTGCCACTATGGAAAAAAGATATTAGGGCAACTGGAATCCATCAATGCAGGCTAATTATTGCCGAACACTGCAACGAGATGCACACCGAGTACAAATAAAAATCAGCAGGAAAACACTTTTAGCCACGGCAAACTATCACAGCGTATCAGAAACATTGTACATTAAAACATGTTATAGTCAATTAAAGATACCATCGTGTTTCTCAAAATTCATATGTGACACAGTCAGTGGGAAATTATATTTATTTTTATTTTGAAGGGGGTCTATCATAATCACAGTGATATCAACCAATAAGTGCATACTCAAGGTAATGGAGGATAAAATGTTGTTACTGACCGCAAGTAGATTTAACATGGGAAACAGTCTAAATCTCATGACTAAGGAGTGGAGGAATGTCCTAATGGTTAGTGCAGTAGCTTGAGAACCAGGCAAACTGGGTTTGATTCCCAGTTTAGGTTCTTTTGACTCTGGGCAAGTCACTTCACTCTCCATTCCCTCAGGTACAAAATAAGTACCTGTGTGCAATATGTCAAACTGCTTTAATCACAACCACAAAAAGGTGGTATATCAAGTCCCATCCTCTTTCCCTTATATATCTTCAGATATTGTTCTCTTATCACTAGTTATGCATCTCATATTTATTTGAAACTTTTTTATACCGTTTACAAAAAAAACCTAAATGGTTTACATTAGAGCAGGGGTGTCCAACCTGCGGCCCTGTGAAGTATTTTGTGCGGCTCCAGTCGAGGGCGATGCAGTGTTTTCCACTGCTGCCCCCGGGTGTTTACCATCTTGCCGGCACCCTCCTGTATCTTGCTGCAGCGTTTGCGCATTTGTACAGTTCCAGAAACATTTTTTTGGGCCAATGTGGCCCAGGGAAGCCAAAAGGTTGGACACCCCTGCATTAGAGAATGACACGGGAACCGATTTTTTTTCCCATCCCTGCGGGAACTCATTTTCCCATTCCGTCCCCGCGGGAACTCATTTTCCCGTTCTGTCCCCGCGAGTTCTTTTCCTGTCCCTGCCTCATTCCTACAAGC
The DNA here is from genome assembly GCF_902459505.1 of Geotrypetes seraphini. Lineage (NCBI taxonomy): Eukaryota > Metazoa > Chordata > Amphibia > Gymnophiona > Dermophiidae > Geotrypetes > Geotrypetes seraphini. The sequence goes on from NC_047095.1 coordinate 17,710,625, forward strand.
TCTGTCCTCATCTGCACAAACCTCAAACACTTTAACATCGTAAGTGTTCAAGGCTTGTGCAGTTAAGGTAGGGACAGGAATAGCAACATAACTCATAGGGACGGGACGGGGAAATTGAGTTCCTACGGGGACGGCGAAACATTTGTCCCCATATCATTCTCTAGTTTACATCAATTAAAACACACATAAGATAAAAACAAACCGCATAAAAAGGAAAGGAATTGGGACTTATATACTACCTTTTTGTAATTTTACAACCACACTCAAAGTAATTTACGTACAGGTACTTCAAGCATTTTCCTTCTCTTTCCCAGTGAGCTCACAATCTATCTAATGTGCCTGGGGCAGTGGAGGATTAAGTGACTTGCCCAGGGTCACAATGAGTAGCACAGGGTTTGCACCCACAACCTCAGGGTGCTGAGGATGTAGCTTTAACCACTACACCACACTCTCCTCTGTGCTGCTCCTGACGCTCATGGAGTTCCTATGAGCATCGGGAGCAGCGCAGAACATTCAGCGCGCTGGCCTGTGCTAAAAACTGCTTCTATGGTTTTGCAAAAGGGGGGGGGGGAATGGTTAAGCAGATTCTTTTCTTCAAATGCCGACTAATAAATCACAAAAATGTAGTACCAAACAGCTGAGTTAACGAATCAGGACAATAGCCCCCATCGCAATCCCTCCCCAATTTAGATCTTGTAAACTGTTAACCTCTAATCTCTAACTATGAATGTTCCTCACAATTTATGGAATTTTTCTAATTCATCGTAAACCGCATGGAACTTCACGGTCCTGCAATATATAAACTGTTGTTATTATTTTTATTGTTGCTACTGTCAGATATTCACCGCTACACTCTGTAATTCGATGTCTGTGCAATTTTATCTTCATTGTAAACCGCCTAGAAGTCGCAAGATTGTTGGCGGTATATAAGAATAAAGTTATTATTATTATTATTATTATTAAACTGAAACCGATTTACACAGTCGCAATTGGACCACCAGAGTATTCCATATTTTAACACCAGCAACACAGAAAGCCATCGCTCTACTGTCTAGCTCTTTGACTTAAATGAACTTAAGGTGACAGTTCAGCCTCCAACTAATATGATGATTTAATAGATTTGTTGCTGTGGGACAAATATTCCCTTACATGTACAGTAGGAGTGCATTCAATACACTGACACTAAAGCAGTATGAATTGATTCCTTCAGGTGCCTGTCTGCTATACATTTTTTGTTTAAAAATCCTTTCATTCCAGCTGAAACTAGAAAAAATCTCTGCTAGGAAAATACCCCTATCTTTGAACCCAGAGAAAACAGCATTTCACCAGCCTCAAATGTTTCCCTGCAAATCTGCTTACGTAAAAAAAAAAATGTTCTGTGATCATCATAAAATATGGCTGTTCTCAGTTGTTGTTTTTCTAAAGTCAGACAAGGCCGATCAGCATAAGCAACATCTGCATTTTTACAATGCATTTCGAGATCTTTTAATTTTTACTGCTGCTCTAAAGAAACTGCTGCTTCTTCTTCTTCTTTTTTTTTTTTTTTTAATCTTTCAAGGTGTTACACATATGTCAACATATTTACTTGCTATCCAGTCTGGTGAACTAACCACTTTTAATTTTTAATTGTCTCCTGTCTGCTTGATGGTATTCCTGTTAAATCCATAAAACTCAGGTTGCATCAAACCAGCTATTAAAATGGCAAAGAAAGATAATTCTGTTCTACTACAAATATGAATATGTCCAGGGCTTCTGCATTTTCACAGTAAACATGACTTAGGGGTAAACATGCAAGTGATACGTCTGAAAATCTCTGTATAACTTTAATGGATTCATTATCTGTTTAAAGTAATGCCCACTATAAATGTACTCAGAGCTGAATGCATATGTTATACAACCATTAGCTGAATTTTATCATTGAATGGATAACTGTTTCCATTGCTTTTGGACTACTTTGGCTATTTAGTGATTTCAGTAGTCACAGTTATATGTTCATTTAGTACACATGTAAAAAAAGTAGGCAATGCGGTCGGTGCTTCCACTGACCATACAGCTGTTTCTAAATATTGACCTGTGCATGCATATTTTTCAATTTGGATAGCCTGGCGATGACGCAAATGAGAAAAAGAGCAGGACCAATCTCCACAAGCAGATTTCCAACCAACCAGCCCAAGCTTGTATCAGAGTAAAAATAAAACTGATGCATCACAACTACATTGTCCAGAACTTCAGAGCCAGATTTTCTTTATAGAATCTATATATGTCTGAATTAATAGTTCTTTATATGCTTGCTGTGAACTGTCTTGTTCATTTTCCACTATCTTAGAGTGGAATTTTAGAAAGGACATCCAACTCAGAATATGGATGTCCATTTATCATGACATGTAGCATGTTCTAAAATACATAAGAAATGGATGTTCAAGGGGGAGATCATTCCCGCCTCCTGTCCCGGCAGACTCAAAAAACTTTTACTCCCCCACGTACCTTTAAAATCCCCTGTGTGCCAAAATAGGAGGGATCCCTCCCGCCTCCTGTCCCGGCTGACTGTGCCTTCCTTTACCTCCCTCCCGCCTCTCCTGTATACCTTTTACGATCCCCGGTAGTCTAGTGGTGAACCAGAGCAGGAGCAGCCTTTTCGCGCTCATGACCTGTGGAGAACCATTAGTGATTGGCCACTGTGAGGCCTGCGAGAACTTGTGGCAGCCAATCTCTAGTGGCTCTCCATGGGGCAAGAGCGTGGGAAGGCCACTCCTGCTATGGTTCATCGCTGGACTACTGAGGTTTGTAAAAAGTGCATCGAGGAGGTGGGAGGGTTGTAAAGGAAGGCACAGTTGGCTGGGACAGGAGGCAGGAGGGATCCCTCTTGTCCTAGCCAACCAGGTCTTACGGCAAACCCGGCAGAGGTCTGCAGTGGGTACAGGAGGGTGGTGGGTGGGTGCTTACCCAAATATAAGCCACATTTTGGGGTCATTTTTTTGCCCAAAAATCTTAACTTATAGTTTAGTATATACAGTAATACTTTATTTTGTTTATCTTGACAACCCAAGCTTCAGGGATGTTTTCTTTTTTGGAACTCCCCCTTTTTGTTGGTCTGATAAGCACTATATTTTCCTTTGTTTATATTTTGTGATAATTGTTGTGGGATGGTTCTAAGATGTGTTTTTCTTTTTCTTTTTTGTTGTTTGTGCTGTATTATTTTGAAATGCAAATAATAATAATATAAAAAAGCGATGGGCTTCAAGTATTGGCTATGTCCAACATAAACATCGATTTAAAAACTGTCCTGTCCAAACTATAAAGTAGCCTAATGGTTAGAGCAGATAGGAGAAAACCAGCACTTGCAGGTTCAAATCCCTCTGTAGCTATTCATAATTTCTTTCCTTCCTTCCTTGCTCGCTCTCTCCAGGGATAGAAAGATAGCAACTGTGACTTCCCTTATTCCCTCCAGTGGAGAATTTCTCTATGAGAGCATATTTCTGTAACCTGGGGATGCCAAATACCAGGTGTTTTTGAACATGGACATCTCTTGTGAGTTCAATTCCTACTACAGTTCCTTGTGACTCTGGGCAAGTCACTTAACACATCATTGCCCTAGGTATCAAGTCTCATTCCCTTTACCCTTTCTCCTTTTGCAATTGGAGCTGGACATTTTGCTCCTCCCCCTAGTCCTACTCAAAACGTATTCCAACCACACCCCTTTGCCATATGGATCTACTTCATATCCTGGCTACAAAATCAAAGGATTTAGATGTCTCTGCTATATGAACATCTAAATGCTGGTTTTCAGATGTTCAAAACAGGAATAGAGCTTCTAAAATAAGCAGCTTAGTCTGTCTCTATAAAAACCATTTTTCATTTGGATCTAGAAATATATAGTCTCAGCATACACAGATTAACTTGTGGGCTCAGAGAACTTTTACTGATTGTACTTATAGATCTTTATGGTTCCAATTCCAAAGCTATAGCAGAATAGAGGAATTGTAGGCTACCTGATGGCTTTCATCTTTTGCTGTGCCGTTAAAACATTTTTTGATATTCATTTTTTTGCTTCATGCAATATTCTTTCTTCTCAATTTGTAGTGCATCCTGGATTGTTGTTCCTTCCTCTTTCTGTTCAAAGTTCCTTTACATCACAGTCATCAGTCAGAGATTGTTTTCAGTTTTGCTCAATTGCCTTTAAAAGAAGTTTCTTGAGCTTTATTGTTCAGGCCAAAAGTAATAATGATGTCTTCTGAAAAAAAAGCTTTGTTTAGTTGTTCTGGTAAGTATTAATTGCTGAAAATATAGAGCAAGAAGTGTGATGTCACTTGTGGATCATTACCATTTCTAGGATTAAAACTAATTTTACATCCCAAGTAGTAAGAGTACTCAGAACTGGAAAAACTGGGATCGGTTAAGTTACACTTTTTGGTGGGAATCCCTATGCCATATTTATAAAATGGAATGAATGATGGCCATACAACAGGGACGTTTTAGGAAATTTTTGGAAGCTTGGGAGCCGTTGACAAAATTTTATAAGGAATGATAATTCCACTGATCTTATTTTAGGCTCTTACATAATGCACATCCAGGGAGGTGGGGGAGAGGGGATGCTGTACTAATATTTCAAATTGGATAAAATTATTGAAAGATCCTATGTATTTGTTCTTCTTGATTGTCTATTAGGTGGGAGGGGGCTAAAATTGATTGTTCATATATATTTGTAAGATCAATGTGCTTTTATTGTACTACCGTATTTTCACGCATATAACGCGCGCGTTATACGCGTTTTTACCTACCGCGCATACCCCTCGCGCGTTATATGCGTGAGCGCGGTATACCAAAGTTTTAAAACATAGTTCCCACCCCGCCCGACGCCCGATTCACCCCCCCAGCAGGACCGCTCGCACCCCCACCCCGAACGACCGCTCGCACGCGCTCCCATCCGCACCCGCATCCACGATCGGAGCAAGAGGGAGCCCAAGCCCTCTTGCCCGGCCGACTCCCCAACGTCCGATACATCCCCCCCCCCCGGCAGGACCACTCGCACCCCCACCCCGAACGACCGCTCGCACGCGCTCCCACCCACACCCGCATCCACGATCGGAGCAAGAGGGAGCCCAAGCCCTCTTGCCCGGCCGACTCCCCGACGTCCGATACATCCCCCCCCCCCCCCGGCAGGACCACTCGCACCCCCACCCCGAACGACCGCCGACTTCCCGACAATATCGGGCCAGAAGGGAGCCCAAACCCTCCTGGCCACGGCGACCCCCTAACCCCACACCGCACTACATTACGGGCAGGAGGGATCCCAGGCCCTCCTGCCCTCGACGCAAACCCCCCTCCCCCCCCAAGAACCTCCGACCGCCTCCCAGCCGACCCGCGATCCCCCTGGCGACCCCCACGACCCCCCCACCCCCCTTCCCCGTACCTTTGGTAGTTGGGCCAGAAGGGAGCCCAAACCCTCCTGGCCACGGCGACCCCCTAACCCCACCCCGCACTACATTACGGGCAGGAGGGATCCCAGGCCCTCCTGCCCTCGACGCAAACCCCCCTCCCCCCCAAGAACCTCCGACCGCCCCCCAGCCGACCCGCGATCCCCCTGGCGACCCCCACGACCCCCCCACCCCCCTTCCCCGTACCTTTAGTAGTTGGCCGGACAGACGGGAGCCAAACCCGCCTGTCCGGCAGGCAGCCAACGAAGGAATGAGGCCGGATTGGCCCATCCAACCTAAAGCTCCGCCTACTGGTGGGGCCTAAGGCGCGTGGGCCAATCAGAATAGGCCCTGGAGCCTTAGGTCCCACCTGGGGGCGCGGCCTGAGGCACATGGGCCCAACCCGACCATGTGCCTCAGGCCCAACCCGACCATGTGCCTCAGGCCGCGCCCCCAGGTGGGACCTAAGGCTCCAGGGCCTATTCTGATTGGCCCACGCGCCTTAGGCCCCACCAGTAGGCGGAGCTTTAGGATGGATGGGCCAAACCGGCCTCATTCCTTCGTTGGCTGCCTGCCGGACAGGCGGGTTTGGCTCCCGTCTGTCCGGCCAACTACTAAAGGTACGGGGAAGGGGGGTGGGGGGGTCGTGGGGGTCGCCAGGGGGATCGCGGGTCGGCTGGGGGGCGGTCGGAGGTTCTTGGGGGGGAGGGGGGTTTGCGTCGAGGGCAGGAGGGCCTGGGATCCCTCCTGCCCGTAATGTAGTGCGGGGTGGGGTTAGGGGGTCGCCGTGGCCAGGAGGGTTTGGGCTCCCTTCTGGCCCAACTACCAAAGGTACGGGGAAGGGGGGTGGGGGGGTCGTGGGGGTTGCCAGGGGGATCGCGGGTCGGCTGGGGGGCGGTCGGAGGTTCTTGGGGGGGAGGGGGGTTTGCGTCGAGGGCAGGAGGGCCTGGGATCCCTCCTGCCCGTAATGTAGTGCGGGGTGGGGTTAGGGGGTCGCCGTGGCCAGGAGGATTTGGGCTCCCTCCTGGCCCGATATTGTTGGGGAGTCGGCGGTCCTTCGGGGGGGGGGGAGGGATGTATCGGACGTCGGGGGGGGGGCATCAGGCTTTCAGGATGGGGACAGACCTTCAAGGGGGGACAGTGCACGGAAGTCAGGGGGGGTGAACGGAGAGTCGGGACAGCGCACGGAAAGTCAGGGCGGGCGAAAGGAGCGTCGGGCAGCATGCGCGGTATACCCGTGAGCGCGGTATATCAAAGTTTTTGTGCAAATCATCGTGATTTCTGCGTGCTATATCCGTGTGCGCGTTTTATACGGGTGCGTGTTATTTGCGTGAAAATACGGTACTATATGTATATGTATTTGTTTTGCACAGTGGTTGGTTGAAAATCAATAGAGATTTATTTAAAAAAAAAAAAGAGTACTCAGTGGATTAAATGTTACACAAAACTAGAGTGCTAATAGGGAGTCTCCTTAAAACATTCCCTTCTGGCTCTTGATGATAAGAATGACAAACTATCATTCTTCATTCTCAAATGAATTGTGTTTTTGCCATATTTTCATGGTGAACTTAATGTACTCAAACAATCCTGGGTTTATTTTGTACATTTTACGGCACTTTATTATCCTCTCTAATTGTCCTTCTATTCCACTGTCATGAGGTTATTAGAACTAGTATGATCACATATTCTACTGGCAGCTTATGAATTGTAGGTAAACAACTGGTTAGTGTATCATTTTGACGTCCAAGTTAAGCCTGTCCAAAGCTGCCTAAAACACGCCCATAACACGCCTCCCGGCATGCTCCCTGGAACTCTGGATGCACAGTGGGAGGAACATTCTGCTAGATGTCTAGGAAAGGGGTTTTGATTATTGATACTTGGATTGTCCCAGTGATTTGAACGTCCAAGTGCTGACTTAGGCAGATTTTGGACGTTCTAGTTTTTTTATTATGATCCCCTTTCTGTTTCAGTTTGTACCATCTAAACCATACTAATGTTCTTCCCTAGTTTCCTGTAGAATTGAACTGTTGGGTTTTTCTAAAAAAAAGTTCATTCGATAGTTCACTTTTCTACATATTTCTATATTTTGTATGCATTTGCTGCTGCTTTCAATGTGTTATTCAAAATATGCAGCATGGTTAAGTTTGATGTTTTGGATCTTCCTTCTTATCTTTAATGATTTTGATCCTTTGAGATATCCTTAAGAGAGACACCTCTGCATATAGTAGTTTTATTTTTTCCTTTAATATGCTTTTTCCAAGAAGAAGCTATTATCTGTGTGTGTGTGGTGGTGGGGGAGGGTTACATCCTGATCATTTGGATTCTCTAATACTTTTTTCTGCACAGTATTTATACGATTCATTTCTGTGATCACAATCAATTGTTCCGGTCTTATTCATCTTATAGATCATCTTATTTGCTTTAGGTGTCAAGTTCAACTTGAGTAATTTTTCTCTCCTGGAGCCCAGATGTATAAACATTTCCACATTGGCTAGGAGCTCAACCATCAATTCCTCCACCTCTAAATCTTCAACCTACTTTTTGTTCTTTCTCTTCAAAGCTCTTCTACCTTAATTTCACTTTCTTGTGTTTCTGGATTTCCTCTCTCCAGTTTTTCTTCTGATGCTCCTTATCTGTGGCATCTTTCATTCACCTCACATACCTTCCAGTGTTCCCACCTTGGTCTCCATTGTATCTTTCTACTTCTTTTTCTATTGAATCTCAACTGTTTTAAGAGAGTATCACATGTGCCATTTTTCTCTTTGATATTTAAACTTAGGGATCTTACATTTTTATTGGCTGCTTTTTGCAGCTTTTCCTATGGAAATATTCATTCTGCTTCCAGTGGGAAAGGAGAGGCTAGCTATAGGTTTAGCAGTAGCTGTCCCTCTGCTTAAAATCAAGCATACTATTTTTAAGAGGCGTAAACCAGCATCTAGATCAGTGGTCTGAAACTTGCGGCCCAGGGGTCACATACGGCCCATAAGGTACTATTTTGAGGCCCTCGGTATGTTGGGTTGGAGTTATTGGAGTTTCTGTTTATTAGTATGGAGTTCCTGAGTTCCACAGAAGATGCCACTATTATTAAGATAAGTTTTTGAAAGTTGTAAAAATGACTTATAAAATTTATAACAAATAATGAAATAATAAATGCTATAATAATACTGAGTGTTAACTGGATGATCTAGCCTAGGCTTTATAAGCCAGTGATGGATTATGTGAAGCTCAAATATAGTACTCATTTTAAATACTGAGGTTTTTTTTTCTTCTACCCTTTGGTTAACCTTGATATTTTTTTACATTAGTTACTGTAATATTGGTGGAGTATATTTTGTTATTTTTGAGAGGTTACTGTACTACAGTGGTCTCAAACTCACGGCCTGGGGGCCATATGCGGCCCGCCAGGTACAATTTTGAGGCCCTCTGTATATTTATCATAATCACAAAACAGTTTTTTGATCATATGTCTCTTTAGCTATAAATTGCAATATTATTATTAAGACTTAGCCAAAAGGAAAGATTTATAAACTATAACGAGTTTTACCTCATACAAAATTGTCATTTCTTTAATAAGACATTAACTATTTTTTTTGAGGCCCTCCAAGTACCTACAAATCCAAAATGTGGCCCTGCAAAGGGTTTGAGTTGGAGTCCACTGATCTAGATATACATGTTTGGCTGAAAAGTAGGGAGAAGAGCCACTTATCTCTAATTCCATTAATGTGGTGAGCCCATTCATTAAAGGTTGTTAGCAGCAACAGAAGTGCCATCAGTACAGCAGCCAAATGCAGCTAAATGTTCCCTTTTTCCATTCTGTTCAGTGTCTAGATAGCAACTTTCTTGAACCTACTGATTCAGAAAAACCAGATGGTGAAATCTTGTAAACAGCTACAGGCAAGCAATGTGGCCAAAAAGATAATGACAGATGCTTCAGGAGTAGGAGTAACTGAGACTTCCAGAGCTGAAAGTTGAGCACATGAGAGATACTCTGAGCCTTTTAGATTCTCCTCTGTCTTTATGTCCAGCCTGAGAAGCAACTGCTGCAGTAGCCAATATCCAGAGAAAGGATTTCATGAAAAACAAACCACAAAAGAACAAAAATGAGACACAAAGATGTTCTAGTGCTACGAAGGATCAGAATTTTGTAGAACGTCTTTACGTTCAGGCTATTAGTAGAGGTCTTTCAATAGTGCCATGCAATATCATGCAGAAATTAACTTATATCAGGTTTTATTTTGTGGGGGGGAAGGGTGGGTGTGGGGGAGACTGATTCTAATATTGAGGCCCCATTCTTTTCTTTAAACAGCAAAACCAGCAGTCAAGCTTTAGGAAATAGAAATTCCTATCACTTAATCTGACCTTCTCAGCCCCCAACCTCATATTATATTCAGCAAAGCATCACTGAGCTGATAGGGTGAGGGTTCCACATCACTTTTCAGGGACAAGAGACAGTTAGCATCAGAAGCATGATCACTCTGGAAGACCAACTTCTGCTAGTAGTAGAAAGTATGAAATTTGATGTCTTTCAAACAACTTGGTGTAGATGGCAAAAGCAGTGAGAAGCAGAACCCATTTTTAGTACCAAGGCATACGATTGGCTCTGACAAGCTTCTCAAATATGCACAAGAACTTCTGCTATTTCCATCATGGAAGTAACACTGTGGATCAAATTAACTGGACTGTTAAGGGCGCTATCTGATATTCAGAAGTTTAAAAATATACTTAAAACTACACTATTTTTAGAAGCCTTTCAATGAAAGATGGGTTGTTTAATGCTAGTTTTAGGATGATTTGTACTGTGAGGATTTATTAAATTATGGCTCCCTAAGCTGTAACTATTCATTTGTACCTTATTTTCACGTAGATAACGCGCACCCATGTAAAACGCGCACACGGGTATAGCTCGCGGAAAACACAAATTTATGTACAGAAATTTTTATATACCGCGCACACCCGTATACCGCGCATGCTGCCCCGACTCTCCCGTCGCCACCCGACTCTCCTTTCGCCCGCCCCGACTCTCCTCTCCCCCTTGAAGTCCTGTCCCCACCCTGAAAGCCTGATGTCCACCCCGACGGCCGATTCACCCCCCCCTGCAGGACCGCTCGCACTCCCACCCCGAAGGACTGCTCGCACACACTCCCACCCGCACCCGCACCCCCACCCTGAAGGACCACTCGCACCCCCACAGCCTCCCGACCCCCCCCCCCCATCATGTAGAAGCTCCTACCGGTGTCCTGCTGCTTTCTCTTGGCGGTCCCGGCCCTTCTGTGAGCCCTGCGCCTGCGCTGCTTCCTCTTCCAGTGGTTCTCCCTTTCTCTAACGTCAAGCCCTCTTGCCCCACCGACTCCCCGACACGATCGGGGCAAGAGGGAGCTCAAGCCCTCTTGCCCCCCCCCCGACATGATCGGGGCAAAAGGGAGCCCAAGCCCTCTTGCCCCGCCAACTCCCCAACTCCTCGACAATATCGGGCTAGGAGGGAGCCCAAACCCTCCTGGCCACGGCGACCCCCTACCCCCACCCCGCACTACATTATGGGCAGGAGGGATCCCAGGCCCTCCTGCCCTTGACACAAACCCCCCTCCTCCCAACGACCGCCCCCCAGCCGACCCGTGACCCCCCTGGCCAACCCCCAAAACACCCCCACCCCCCTTCCCCGTACCTTTGTGTAGTTGGCCGGACAGACGGGAGCCAAACCCGCCTGTTCGGCAGGCAGTCAACGACGGAATGAGGCTGGATTGGCCCATCCGTCCCAAAGCTCCGCCTACTGGTGGGACCTAAGGCACCTGGGCCAATCAGAATAGGCCCAGGAGCCTTAGGTCCCTCCTGGGGGCGGGGCCTGAGGCACATGGGCCCAACCCGACCATGTGCCCAAGGCCCCGCACCCAGGAGGGACCTAAGGCTCCCAGGCCTATTCTGATTGGCCCAGGCGCCTTAAGTCCCACCAGTAGGCGGAGCTTTGGGACGGATGGGCCAATCCGGCCTCATTCCATCATTGGCTGCCTGCCGGACAGGCGGGTTTGGCTCCCGTCTGTCCGGCCAACTACACAAAGGTGCGGGGAAGGGGGGTGGGGGTGTCATGGGGCTCGGCCAGGGGGGTCGCGAGTTGGCTGGGGGGCGGTCGGAGGTTTTTGGGGGGGCGGTCGTTGGGGGGAGGGGGTTTGCATCGAGGACAGGAGGGCCTGGGATTCCTCCTGCCCATAATGTATTCCGGGGTAGGGATAGGGGGTCGCCGTGGCCAGGAGGGTTTGGGCTCCCTCCTGGCCCGATATTGTCGGGGAGTTGGGGAGTCGGCGGGGCAAGAGGGCTTGGGCTCCCTTTTGCCCCGATCGTGTCGGGGGGCAAGAGGGCTTGAGCTCCCTCTTGCCCCGATCGTGTCGGGGGTGCCGCGGTTGGCTGGGGCAAGAGGGCTTGAGCTCCCTCTTGACCCGATCATGTCGGGGGAGTCGGCGGGGCAGCACAGGCGTAGGGCTCACAGAAGGGCCGGGACCACCAAGAGGAAGCAGCAGGACACCGGTAGGAGCTTCTACATGATGGGGGGGGTCAGGAGGCTGTGGGGGTGCGAGCGGTCCTTCAGGGTGGGGGTGCGGGTGCGGGTGGGAGTGCGTGCGAGCGGTCCTTCGGGGTGGGGGTGCGAGAGGTCCTGCGGGGGGGGGGGGTGAATCTGACGTCGGGGGGGAACTATGTAAAAAAAATTTTGTACAACGCGCTCACGCGTATAACGCGCAAAGTTATGTGCGGTTTGTAAAAACACGTATAACGCGCGCGTTATATGCAAGAAAATACGGTAATTTAAGATGTCTGTATAAGCTTGGGGGCTCATAATCGAAACAGAAATACATCTAAAAACCTGCCTAAATCGGCACTTGGACGATCAGTAAAACAAGTTGTCCAAGTGCCGATATTCAAACTGGGTTTTGGACATATCTAAAAATGACTTAGGCCTTTTCAGTGCCATTGTATGTCCAGAGCTAAAAAGGTCGTTTTAGGAGGAGTGGTTAGGACGGGATTTGGGCGGGACTTGGGCTGACCTAGATTTAGTCGTACTGCAACTATAACCAAAAGTTTAACGAGGCTGCCTAGACAAAACTTATATGTAGTAACTTAGGCGATTGAAAACCAGGTCTAATTAATTTTTCAATACAACTCTCTGATTTTTGGCAAAAGAGCATTATAATGCAAAAAAAATAACATTTTCACTATATTTTCTAATGGCGCAAATGTTGTAACAATCTCTGAAATATTAAAACAGTTTGCCTCAAATTAGATTTTTAAGCTAAAATATTAATTTTAATGATGATGTAATAATATGCTATATAATTAGATTATTATGGGTAAAGAGATGGAACTGGAATATGCAGTTCTCTGTAGGCCTATTGCATCATCAGCAATTTTTAAGCTTCATCAGCACAGTTGAGATTAAATAATCGATTTTGTATCAGGGTTTTGCTTCTTAGTTGTCGGCACAATGCGCTCATGCTATAAATATTTACAATTTGCTCAAAAACTATACGTGATAGGAGAAAACTGAGGTATTTTCATACACAGGAGATCAAATTCTATAAAGTAAACCTCATTTTCTTCTTTCCCCCAGAAAAAAAATAAGTTAAAATTTGTTGCACAGTGTAATCACAGGACAAGTATAGGTATATAACCAGTCTATCCAAATTAGATTGTAAGCTCTTTTGAGCAGGGACCGTCTATTGCATGTTAAATGTACAGTGCTACATACGCCTTTCAGCACTATAGGAATGATAAACAGAAGTGGTAGTAGTAGTAGAGGCAGAAAGTTGTCTAAGAAGAAGAGAGGACTGGGTCATAATGGATACAGAGCTAAGCAGGTAAGCAGAAAGGAGACTTTGAAGTCAGGGAAAAGAAAAAGAGAAAGGTATACGGAGGGAGAGAGAGGGCTAAGTGATTGTAGACTTGTTAATAATTATCCTTCATTTCAGCAGTTTTCCTGTGTCCCTTCCCTACCGTCACATCACAGACTGTCTAGTTACCAGCTCTTCTAGTCATCACAACTTAATATTGATCTTTTCTTCCTTTTCTGGAGAGTAGTAGAAAGTCTGGTGCTTACCTTTATTATAAATATTGCACTGCTGCATATGGATTATAAGTACAGTGTACGGCATTGTATCTATTCTTTCAATGGACTATTTTACTAGTCATATCAAGGCTGAACAGCAATTTTTGTTGCATTTGTCAACAAATATGAACCTAATTCATATGACATGGCTTTTCTACAGTATCCTAATACAGTATATCAGGCTCATAATTAAAAAAAACATAGACATCCAAGCATCCTAAATCAGCCCTTGGACGCCCCAATCACCAGGTCGTCCAAGTGCCGATAATCAAAAACGTCTTTCGGTATGTCTAGTGATGTGTTCCAGCCTCTGTATGTGCAGAGCATGAGATGGGTTTGATAGAGGCATATTATGGGTGGGCTTTGGGTGGTCTCAAGGGCAGGTTAGACATGGACGTCTTGCAGCTATAATAAAACATTTTGTAATGCATCCTGAATGGAACTTACACGTTTGAAACTAGACTTGTTTTAGAAGGGTCTAAGTGCCACAAAGGTGCCCAAACTGACCAGATGACAGCTGCATGCATCAAGGCAAAACACCCCCACACTCCCCCCAGTGCTAACTGACCTCCTTCCACCACCCAAAAATTAGAACATAAAGGCACATACCTTTCTCTAAAACAGCAGCATCTGGTATGGGGAAGCCTAGTAGAGCTGCAAACAGGTATCTTAACTAGCCTGATAGCTGGGCTAGTGAACCATAGAGAGGAGGACCTAGGCCCATAAGCCACTCAAACCACTATATTTATGGTAGAACATGTGAGCCCACCTAAAACCTACTATACTGTCATATAGGTGCCACCTGTAGCCATAAGTGCTATTGGAGTGGTACACAGGTGAGTATAATAGGTTTGGGGGGAGGGGGTTGAGGGGCTCATCATAAATTATAAGGGGGGTTATGTTTAGATATACAGCAATGCCCTTTAAGGTGGCCCATTGCTCTGTTGGGATGTCTATATGGTCAGTCCATTATTATGCTGGCCCCACCTATATCTAAATGGTCAGGATTAGGATGTTCTCAACATGGATGTTTTTCTGATAAAAAATGAAGTATAAAGCTAGATGTCCCAGTGGTCAAGACATCAAAGTAGACGGCGACCAAGTAGGACTTAGACATTTTTTTTTAAATGTTCCTCCACATGTATATATTAGAGTGGGCAAAAAAATTATTACATTCATTTGTCCACTAGGCTAATTTTATTCCTTTATACAAAAATGAAAAACACACAAATTTGACTTAGAACAAACAAAGTTTAGGGTTTGCCCCACCTCGCTGTTTTTGTTTTTTAAACTACTGCTAAGCTTAATAGTATATTGTAATTCTTGTGCACTCAACAAATGATCTATGAGATAAGAGCCGCCTTTGATACAGAAGGAACTTCTTTCGGTGTTGGCCACTAGCTGAAGAACAATTGCTTCTGGTTTTCATCTTCTGTCAAAGTATCATTGTATTTTTCATTGAGACTTATCCCATGTTCTGCTGCATTATTAACAAGTCAGTTTGGATGTCCAATTCTAAAGTTCCTTGAAAATTGGATTGTCAGTCCACTCTGTGGGATGTTACTTCAAGAATATTTTCACTTTTGTTGATCCTCCTTCAATCAAGAAATCAAAAAAATGTCTATATTCTCTGTGTTAGAAGACTCTCATAGGTCACAGGTTCCGTTTCATCTCTTTCATCGGGGAATGACTGGCAATGGCAGTCGCTGTAAGTTTTGCACCATTCGTAGCTTTGTTTTTGATGCAAGTGCTGCTCAGTGCTCAGATAGAAACCACAGATGTCTGGAAATGGCTGCGAGTGTCTTGTTTGTAACAGTTTTATTTGGATATGAGTTGAGAGTAGGCAGCGGTTCAATGTCATTGTATGGAGCCCTAATTTCAATTGGCTTGATCCCATACCACCATCGCTGACTCACACGCTAACTTAGAGCTTTCCGTTTAAGATTTTTCTTCGTCATAGTGATGAAAATTGACCAGTCGAAGAACATCCAGTCCACATGGCTGTCTAGCAGTTGACAGCTGACAGATTGACTTCCCAAGAAGCCAGTTATCGGGTGCAGATCGAAAATTAGACAACGCCATACAAACTAATTATGTGCAACTTATGTGCGATCACCTACATACAAAACATATAAGTGAACAATGCATGCTGGGGTGACCTCTAAATATTGTCTAATGAAGCAGAAATTTGACACATGAGTAAGACATACCAAGTGGACAAAAACAAGCCTTGCAAAGACAAGATTTGACAAGGTTGAGTTTTGTTTGCACACTACTGTGCACCACCTTATATATATATATATATAGAGAGAGAGAGAGAGAGAGATCCATTTATAAACAATCAAAGAATATTAGAAATATCATACATTGCTCTAGTTATTTAAATCTGCAACAGTTGAATAAAGTATTGTGATCTTGAAGAACTTGGTGTTTCCACAATTTTGGCCACTATGTCTATATAGATAGATATAGATGTGCTTGCATTTGTTCTTTCTTCCTGAGCTCTGTTTGCATTGTAAAAAGAATCCTTGCAGTTTTTTTATACATTTTTTCTGCATGGATTTTTTGCTTGTTCCTTTTTAGTACCACAAAACATTGTAACAGATTTTTACATTTAGTTTTCAAAAAAGCTGATTAAGCATGCTTCTAGTATGGGAAGTTAAATGAATGTTTATGAGCACGTATTGCTTTCATTTGTACACTGGATTCCTAGAGAAAATAAATCGATAAGAACAGTATCCATTTCTAAGAGTTTATGCACTGATCTGAATGAGACATCTTTATTTGATCTTTTCAAGAATTTACATTATTGCAAAGAAATAGATTAGGAAAAAGACTCTTAAAACACATTTTTAAATCAAATTCTTAATAAATACTTAAGTTGAATAGTAAAAGAGAAATTTAGATGAATAAAGTTAAAATGCAAGTTTAATATACATGTTATTTAAGAGGCAGAAATTATGCACAACTCAGGTTTGCAGTAATTGGTGGCATATTCCCTTAAGTACTGTGTCTGTGATTTTTCATGGTATCAATCATTTTAAGCAATTTAGGTAATAACATTCTGGCATGCATTTCTTACTGTTTTATTTATGCCATTTGCCGAGCTCATTGGAATGCAGCGCCTTTCCCATTTGGTAAATGCACTCTGTAATATCTATTATGGCATGGTCAAAGAATAATTTATTGTCAAATAGAAAAATAGGTCAACACTAATGTCACTTGATGATCAACCCCCCAAGTTTAATAAAACATCTCACCAGTATGCATTCCTGCTCAATGGTTGATATTTTATTAGGACTACCTGGGATAGTGGTAGTGTAATTACTGAGCTGTCAGAGTGATAAGTGGGATTAATGGCAGTCTGATGCACTTTTGTCTGCAGTGCGCGTAGAGAATTGCAAGATGGTATTATTATAAGAACCTGTCTGTAGTGGCATATTCATGGCAGGAAAAAATAAGGAAAAGGTATGATTTTGGTTCGCCATGCCCTGACTCATTAACATTTGACATTTCTAGCAGCTGTTTATTTGTGAACTGTTATTGCTCAGTAAGACGGAAAAATTATTTCATAAAGATGCTCATAGATATAACTAGTAATCTTTACAGTTTCTCTTCTGCTAAGAGTATATTTCCACTCTGTTTTACTTTGTCACCAGATAAAGCCCAGGAAAAAAAAAGATTACATTAATTATAGCTTATCCAAACCTGACTACAATAGTGTTCCCACATTTTAAGCTCTCTTAGTTTCCAGCACATTTGCGAACAAAAGAAAAGCAATGCTGACAGGCAAAGTTATAATTGTTGCAAAGAAAAAAAAAAAACCCAGACCAAATAGCGATTGCATTTTTTTTTTCAAATGTGCCATTTTTCTGCATTCTAATTGTTGACTGAGCAATTTGTATATTCTAAAGTATGTTCTCATGTACAGTCCAATTCATACCCAGACGTTTTGTCTTGCAGATTAGCAGCTAAATGTTAGGTTTTTCTGAATAGCTGCTACGATAAAAAGAACATGCATGGTAGTGTGTTTTATAATTATAAATAATAATAGTAATAATATATGGAAGGATCAGATGAAAGATGTTCTATTTGAAGGATGCAGAATTCACTTATGCACTTTCTCTGATCAGGTTCTGCACTGCCTTTCTTTCCATCCAGAAATATAAAGTTGCCAATAAGCTGAAGATTTTCAGGATGAAGTGAAAAAGTCCTTCCTTTATTCCAATACCTGAACTGATATGTAGTCTTGCGTCTCTTAATAAAATCAGTAGAGAAGCCAGAACTACAATCTGATGTCCTCGTGGGCAGTACATTAAAATCTTCTGCTCAGTGCGTGGCGATGATCAAAAGGGCAAACGGAATGTTAGAAACGGTTAAAAAAACAGAGACTATATTAAAGAATATTGTAATGCCTCTGTATTAGAGTTGTGCACTGGAATGTGAACAACAGGAAACCCCTAAAAATCCACAGAAATCCAGAGGGATAAAAATGTCATTATTACCAAGGGAGGGGAGGAGACTGATAAAAAGTGAACAGGGATGGATTGGGGATCGGAATCAGATTATGTCCACATGCATACTTTGACTTAGAAACTTGACACCAATACCTCAGCTTTAAAAAAAAATGACAGAAGAGCTCACCTTTATGAAAACTGATGTATATGTTCAATAATTTTGGCAATGAGGGAGGCCACTGATAAGTGGTGAGGATATTTGTCAATTTGTTTCAAATATTTTGGCAGTGTATAATCTCTACCAAACTAGTCTCATCGATGTGACTGATAATGCAGCTAATATGAAAACCACAATTGTATCCACCCAGTGTATCCTAAAATAATAAATATATCTTTTTAATGTTATAGATCCTCAGTAGGCTTTTATTCCATATTTATGGCTGTCAGGTCTTAATGAACCTAGTTGGAGCGCGGTACTTGATAAATCATACGTTGGGAGCCTCGACCCTGATGAAATAGAAATGAAACATGGGGGTCCTTTTATCAAGCTACGGTAGGGGTTTAACACACATAATACCGTGCATTAAACCGCCTGCCGCGCTAACTGCTAATGCCTGCATTGAACAGGCGTTAGTTTTTTAGCCGGCCGCAGGGGTTAGCGCATGATGAAATGTCCGACGCGCTAACCCCGCTAGTGCGGCTTGATAAAAGGACCCCATGGTCATGTCGGTGGAGGCGCTTCCTGATTAAGAAAATGCACAAGATAAGTTTACAATTTTAAGAGTTTATTACACTGGTTATGTAGAATGAAGAAATTTTTGCATGTATAAAATGAAAAAGCAAACAAAAATAAACATTTTGTATATAAGGATCCGGTGAAGACAACGGCTCATGCTATGTTAGCATGAAAACCATAAATATGGAACAAGAGCCTACTGAGGATCTATAACGTTAAAAAAATATAGGTAATATGAAAACAGTATTTTGAGGTGAGCTCTAGATGGGTCGCTCAGGCCATAATCTTAATCTCATAGACTCCAGCTATCAAAAAATTGTTAAAAGAAGGGTGGAACAGTGCCTTAAACAGACTGCGAACGCTGATAGCAGATCATGGTGGAGTTGAGGTGCAGCCAATTGTTGAACCACCATTAAAGCATCCAAAATAAGAAAACTTGGAGGCAGATTTTTTTGTTGTTAGACTTGCTCAAGATCCAGGAAACGTATTCTGTGATGAAAGTGGATGCATACATATTGAGCTTGAACAAGGAATTCTGTTCATTTCTTATTACCTACTGGCAACAGAGGTTCTGTGTGTGACCGAAACGGACACATGTTGTCTGCTCCTTGTATGGAACTCCTGTCACCAGCACATCGTCAGAATGTTCTTATCAGTTTCAAGATAAACAATTGAGGAATTGTAACTTTAGCTCTGTAAATCATTTATAAATATGTTAAACAGCATCTGTCCCAGTTCAGATCCTTGTGGCACTACCACTATTTACCCTCTCCATTGAGAAAAATAACTATTTAATTCTACCCTCTGTTTTCTCTCCAATCACCAATACAACATTGCCTCCTATCAGGAATCTCTCATGAGGAAGTTTGTTAAAAGCTTTCTGAAAATAATCAAGATACACTGTATCAACTGGTTCACCTTTATCCACATGTTTATTCACACCTTCAAAAAAAAAAAAAATGAAGCAAAATGGAGAGGCTGAGTAGTCCACTGTTCCCTCTAAGCTGAGCAGGAGTCCTCCACCCACAGTCTCACCAATAGAGGGTGCTGTTTTACTGTCACATTTTTCAATTGTGAGGGACAGGCAAGTTCTGCAGGACTCCAGGGAACATACCTGTCCTTAGCGACTGAAAATATTCCACCCCCTAGTGGTAGCAATGCAGCTGGAGGACACCTGCTCAGCTGGGCCGGCGGCGGCGCTGACTCTGTCCCATTAAGCTATGTTTGTTTATGTGTTCCATAATTTTTTTCTTTATAATCATTTCTATTATCTTGCCTGGGACTGAAGTCATGCTTACTGGTCTGTAATTTCCCAGATCATCCCTGGAACCCATTTTAAAAATAGCCAATTACATTGGCCACCCTCCAATCTTCAGGTACTATGGATAATTTTAACAACAGGTTACAGATCACTAACAGCAGATCAGCAATTTCATGTTTGAATTCTTTTAATACCCTGGAGTGGTTAGGGTAGTTGCCTCAGTACCCTGAGGTTGTGAGTTCAATTCCCACTGCAGCTCCTTGTGACCCTTGACAAGGCAATTAACACTTCATTGCCCCAGGTCCATAATAAGTACCTGTCTAAAATATGTAAACTGGTTTGATTGCAACCACACACAGAAAATGCAGTATACAAATCCCATCCCCTTTACCCTTACCATCCGGTCCAGGTGATTTTTCACTCTAACTTCTTGATTTGGTTCATTATGTCTTCCAGGTTCACAGAGATTTCTTTCAGTTCCTCCCTGTCATCATCCTTGAAAACCATTTCTGGAACCTCATTGCTCTACAATCAATCCACTTTACTTTTAGTAAAACTAAATTTTTGAAAATGACTGTCAAGCATGTGAATGTGCCTGATAGTCATTAATCCAGCACAGTTAAAAAGGTGTTCAACAACTGCACTGTCAGGAAGTTGATCGTTCAGTCTGACAAGGAATGTTCCTTCAAATTAAGCCAGGCTGTAATATTACTGATGTCTTCTGACTGAGTCTGCAAGTTTTGCTCAAGGGAATCTCTGAAGCACTTGACTTACATATCATTATTGTCATTATATGCTTTAGAAGTAATGCTGTCTAATTCATTAGTTGCATAAGAACATAAGAAGTGCCTCTGCTGGGTCAGACCAGAGGTCCATCATGCCCAGCAGTCCACTCACGCGGTGGCCCATCAGATCCAGGATCTGTATGGTAATCCTCTATCTATACCCTTCTATCCCCTTTTCCTTCAGGAAATCAACCAATCCCTTCTTGAACCTCAATACCGTTCTCTGTCCTATCACACCCTCTGGAAGCGCATTCCAGGTGTCCACCACCCTCTGGGTGAAGAAGAACTTCCTAGCATTGGTTCTGAATCTGTCCCCCTTTTACTTTTTCCGAATGCCCTCTCATTCTTGTAGTTTTCAAAAGTTTGAAGAATCTATCCCTCTCCACTTTCTCTATGCCCTTCATGATCTTGTAAGTCTCTATCATGGCCCCTCTAAGCCTCCGCTTTTCCAGGGAAAATAATCCCAGTTTCTCCAATCTTTCAGCATATGAAAGGTTTTCCATACCTTTTATCAATTGCGTCGCTCTTTTCTGAACCCTCTCGAGTAACGTCATATCCTTCTTAAGGTACGGCAACCAATATTGGACGCAGTACTCCAGATGCGTGCGCACCATCGCCCGATACAACGGCAGGATAGCTTCTTTCATTCTGGCTGTAGTACCTTTCTTGATAATACCTAGCATTCTATTCACCTTCTATGATGCCAATGCGCACTGTACCGATGGCTTCATTGTCGTCCACTATTACCCCCAAGTCCTTTTCTAGTGTACTTTCACCCATTACCAGCCCTCCCATTGTATAGCTGTACTTCGGGTTTCTGTTTCCCACATGCAAGACTTTACATTTCTCTACATTAAACTTCATCTGCCATCTCATTGCCCACTCTTCTAGTTCATTCAGGTCCCTTTGTAAGTCTTCACAGTCTTCTTTTGTCCCAACTCCACAAAATAGTTTGGTGTCGTCTGCGAATTTTATTACATTGCACTTCGTCCTTGTTTCAAGATCGTTTATAAATACATTGAACAACAGCGGTCCGAGTACAGACCCCTGTGGAACACCACTCGTGACCCTTCTCCAGTCAGAGTAGTGGCCCTTCACTCCTACCCTTTGCTTCCTACCTGCCAACCAATTTTTGATCCATCTATGTACATCTCCTTCCACCACATGGTTCTTCAGTTTCCGTAGTAGGCATTCATGGGGTACCTTGTCAAAGGCTTTTTGGAAATCCAAGTAAACGATGTCTATGGGGTCCCCTTTGTCCATTTGTTTGTTAATTCCTTTGAAGAAGTGCAATAAGTTCATTAGGCACGATCTTCCCTTGCAGAAGCCATGCTGGCTTGTTTTCATCATTATCATTGCCATGCTGTCCAATTACAAAGAAGACTTCACAAAGTTGTAATCAATGTTTGGTGATGTTCTAACAATTTTTTGTCTGAATTTTTTGTTTGAATATCTTTGAGAACTAATGCAAAAGCATCAAAAATATGGAAACCCTTCAGTCTTAAGGCCAATCAAGCAGACTTTTTGTCTAAAGACGCTACCAATTTGGTGGACAGTCATCCCAATGTAAAATTTTCCATTGGATGACTAGCAGTCTGTTGTGATACTATCAGCTTCAGCTTTATCTTCACTTCAAAGTGACCCAAATCATCACTTCTTTTTGGCTGGAGACCAGTAACCAGTTTAACAACCACAGGCAACTCCACTGTTTTTATAGATTATATTCAATCAACAGCAAAATTTAAGATGAGATGATTCACTGTTTATGTTCCTGGTTTTGCTGTTTCATTTGATTTACTGAGTAATCATCACTCATATGTCTCACTTTTGTTTTCACTCTTTACTTTTAACTGCAAGCATCAGAAGTAACTAGGTAAAAGTAGTAAAAATTGGCAAAATTATTACTTCAGTAAACAAAAAAGTAACAAATGTTATCCTTTACTTTTTAACAAGTAAAAGTAACAGAACTTTTACTTAGTTACTACACAACACTGCTGGCTGGCCATTTTTTAAGTAGTCCGGAGAATTGTGTTTCATAGGTGGAGTCAGGGAGGAGCTGACGGCTTTGGTCATTTAACTAGGAACTGGCATTCAATATCAGCAGGTACCTGCATAATTTCTAGGACATAGCCTGAGTGTGCTGATCCATCTCCCATCCCCCAAATCATCCTGAACCCCCTCTTTCCAATCTGTCTCCCTCCCGCCCAACTGTCTCCCAAAAGATCATTGATGCCCTAAGGATCCTCTTCCATCCCTCCTACCCTACAGAACATCACACCTTTCCCATAGTACCACAAAGCTACTGCTAGAGGCTTTGGCAGCCATTTTGAAGAAGCAGTCACACTGCTCAGGGACCAGTAGCCATTGTTCCTGTCCATTTCCCATTAGACCACCTGGGATTGGGCAGGTAGGCTCATTGTGGTTTACAGGTGTGTACTGATGGTCTGGATGGGTGGGATGGAGTTTATTAATGGGATCTTTGGGAAGGGTTGATGTTCTTCTAAGAGGGTGAGAAGGAGGTAGGAAAATCAGAAAGGATGTTTGAGATATTCTATGGGTGTAAGGGGATCAGAATTGTGAATGGTATGGCTAAATACCTTAATGCAGGTGCTAGCTGAATATCAGCTGGGACCCACATAAGTTCTGTTGGCTACCTTATCATGAATTAGCCCCAGGTATTAAATACCAGACATGGTCCAGCATTGAATGTCTGTGGCTAAGTCTGCCCACAGTGGTCAGTGTTTAAAAACCCAACACATGCAAGTCTTATAGAAAAGTAAACAGTTCTAAAATCTGCTCTGGCCCCCAGCTTAATTTGAAATAGAGAATGACATGGGGACATGTTTTTCCCCATTCCCGCAGGAACTCAATTTCCTCAAACTGTCCACGCAAGTTTTTTTCGCTGTCCCTGCCCCATTCCTTAAAGCTCTGTCCTCATCTGCACAAGCCTCAAACACTTTAATATCATAAGTGTCTGAGGCTTGTGCAGGTTAAGACAGAGCTTTCAGGAATGGGGCAGGGACAGCAATAAAAACTCACATTGACGGGATGGAGAAATTGAGTTCCTGCAGGTACGGGGGAAAATTTGTCCCCATGTCATTCTCTAATATGAAACTTGTCTTGCAAGTGAAGAGTACCGTATTTTCGCGGATATAACGCGCACCATTGTAAAACGCGCACAGGGGTATAGCGCGCAGAAATCACGATGATATGTACAAAAACTTTTCTATACCGCGCTCAGGCATATAACGCGCATGCTGCCCGACTCTCCTCTGGCCACCCCGACTCTCCTTTCGCTCTCCCCGACTCTCCTCTGGCCACCCCGACTCTCCTTTCGCCCTCCCCGACTCTCATCTGGTTGCCCCGACTCACCCTGACTTTCGGTGCACTGCCCCGACTCTCCTCTGGTTGCCCCGACTCACCGTTCACCCGCCCTGACTTTTGGTGCACTGCCCCGCCTCTCCGTGCCTGTCCCCCTTGAAGTCCTGTCCCCCCTTGAAGGTCTGCCTGTCCCCCCTTGAAGGTCTGCCTGTCCCCCCTTGAAGTCCTGTCCCCCTTGAAGGTCTGCCTGTCCCCCTTGAAGATCTGCCTGTCCCCCCTTGAAGTCCTGTCCCCATCCTGAAAGCCTGATGCCCCCCCTCGACATCCGATTCTTCTCCCCCCTCGGCAGGACCACTCGCACCCCCACCCCGAAGGACCGCCGACTCCCCGACAATATTGGGCCAGGAGGGAGCCCAAATCCTCCTGGCCACGGCGACCCCCTAACCCCACCCCGCACTACATTACGGGCAGGAGGGATCCCAGGCCCTCCTGCCCTCGACGCAAACCCCCTCCCCCCAACGACCGCCCCCCCCCAAGAACCTCCGCCCGTCCCCCAGCCGACCCGCGACCCCCCTGGCCGACCCCCACGACACCCCCACCCGCCTTCCCCGTACTTTGTGTAGTTGGGCCAGAAGGGAGCCCAAACCCTCCTGGCCACGGCGACCCCCTAACCCCACCCCGCCCTACATTACGGGCAGGAGGGATCCCCGGCCCTCCTGCCCTCGACGCAAACCCCCCTCCCTCCAACGACCGCCCCCCCCCCAGAACCTCCGACCGACCCGCGACCCCCCTGGCCGACCCCCCCACCCCCCTTCCCCGTACCTTTGGAAGTTGGCCGGACAGACGGGAGCCAAACCCGCCTGTCCGGCAGGCAGCCAACGAAGGAATGAGGCCGGATTGGCCCATCCGTCCTAAAGCTCCGCCTACTGGTGGGGCCTAAGGCGCGTGGGCCAATCAGAATAGGCCCTGGAGCCTTAGGTCCCACCTGGGGGCGCGGCCTGAGACACATGGTCGGGTTTGGGGTGGGGGTGCGAGCGGTCCTGCTGGGGGGGTGAATCGGGCGTCGGGCGGGGTGGGAACTATGTTTAAAAACTTTTGTATACCGCGCTCAGGCATATAGCGCGCGAGGGGTATGCGCGGTACGTAAAATCACGTATAACGCGCGCGTTATATCCGCGAAAATACGGTAGTAGTAAAATTGCCCCTAAGCAAATAGCCCCTTTCCCTGAAGACCCCAGAAGAGGAAAGAAAGGGGGAAAAGAACTATGAGACTCCAGCATTTGAAGCATGTATTATATTACATTACATTAGTGATTTCTATTTCACTTGTACCTTGCGGTTCAAAGCAGATTACATTAGAAGAGAGCTGGACATTTCCAGGAGGATGTATTACATTGGAAAATTTCTGGTACAGGTTACAAATTGAGGATTCAGATTACATTACATTGGAAATTATTTCAGGTTACGTTACATAGAAAAATATCCGTCTTCCTTACATTGGTAGATAGCTGGTTTCGATAGGAGATATTAGGTTTCAGGTTGATTACTTGGGTTTCCGGTTACTTTTTTGGGACGATTGAAGATATGGTACCAGGGAGAGGGCTGTACTTGGGAAAGTTATAGAAGGGATAAGAGGAGGGGGAGATTAAGTAGATTGAATATACTTTTTGAATAGAAGTGTTTTGATTTCTTTACGGAATGCTTTGAGGTCAGATGTTGTGGTTAACAATTTGGAGATGGGGGTTCAAGTTTTGCTGATTGCGTTGCTAGGAGGTTATCATATAGCTTTTTGCGATGATTGCCTTTGAGTGGTGGGTAGAAGAATGAGGTCTGTATTCTCCTTGTTCTGGGTGGAAGGTTACGATTTAGGCGATTGTTTAGATAGGCAGGTGCAGTACCGTAAATTACTTTGAAGAGTAGACTGTATAGTTTGAATTAAATTCTAGCTCGAATCAGTAGCCAATGTGAGTCTAGGTAGGCATTGGTGATGTGGTCAAATTTTCCGAGAGAATAGATTAGTCTGAGAGCTGTTCTGAACGATCTGTAGTTGTTTGATCATGTTTGTGGGGCATGGTAGTTAGAGGATATTGCAGTAGTCTACAAGGCCTAGTACAAGGTATTGAACTATGATCCTATATTGTTCTTTGTCAAAGAATTTTCTTATTTTTCTTAGGTTGCGCATTGTGAAAAATGCTTTTTGGGTAGTTTTGTTGATTTGAGTCTGCATTGTGCAGCATCTGTCTATTAGCACTTCCAGAATTTTGAGTGAGGTCTGTATTGGGTATTTGGTTGCTTTAATTTCCAGGTCTGTTATGGATGGATTTTTGTCCGTTTCTAGCATTAGGAATTTGGTTTTGTCCGAATTCAGCTTTAGTTTGTGGTTTGTCATCCATTTTTCTACTTCCTCCAATATTATTTCCAGGTGTCCTGATGAGGTGAGGTCTTGGGTATCGTAGGGGAGGAGAATGGTTATGTCGTCTGTGTAGCCAAAGTCAGTGGCATACCTAGCATATGTGACATCCAGGGCCCATCATTTTTTGGCACCCTCCCCCCCCATCAGTACAAAAAACATGATTTTTAGTAACAAGCCACACGTCACACATGAGTACCTAGGAAAAGGCAGCATCTTACATATTGCAGTGAGCAGTACATCAATACCCATTGTAAAACAAGCAAGACCAGTACAGATCAATCCTACACCGTCAATCCTAACAGAAAACCTTGTCTTTCGAACACACAGAACACAGAAAATACCTTTACCTAGTATGGAATATGTCATCACAAACTAACCCCTCCCCTTTTACAGAACTGTAGTGTGGATTTTAGCCACGTGGTAACAGCTCTGACGCTCATACAATTCTGGGCATCAGAGCTGCTATCACCACGGCTGGCGCTAAAAAACGCTCCACAGTTTTGTAAAAGGGGGGATAAAATAGAAATACATAGGCAAAGGTTAAATTGAACCAGCAAGAAGCTGGACTCTGCATAAAATGCAACACCACAGAAACAGTGACATATGTCTCCTAAAGCAATAAATAAATAGAAAATTTTTGTTCTACCTTTGTCTTCTCTGGTTTCTGCTTTCCTCATCTTCTTGTTACTGTCTTCCTTCCATCCACTGTCTGCCATCTCTCTGCCCCTCCCTATATGGCATCTTCTCTCCTTCTATGCCCCTTCCAGAAACTGTATGCTCTCCCTTCCATCTCTCCTCTAGACCCCACCCCCCCCTCCCCTTTGGTCTGGTATCCATCATCTTCCCTCTGTTCCCTCATGGTCTGGCATCTTTCTCCTTTCATCTCACTTTCCCTCCCTCCTGTGGTTTTTAACATCTCTCTCATCTCATTTCCTCCGCTCAGATCTGATATCTCTGTCTCCTTCCCCGTTCTCTGGGATCTCTCTCTCCTCTCTCTCTTCCCTTTCCTTCTCTGGTCTTCCTTCTTTATTTTCTGCCTCCGTTTCACCTTTCTTACTATACAGTCCTCAGTTTCCCTCTTTTCACTATGTCTACCCGCAGTATGCCACCCCTTTCCTTCATCCCTCCACTATCTCACTAACTCTATCTTCTTCCCCCATCCAGCATATGTCCTTTTTCTTTATCCCTCCTTCCATCCAGTATGTGTTCTCTTTCTCCACTTCCATTCAGCATTTGCACCCGGGGCGGACCACCTCCCCCTCCCTTGGTACGCCACTGGCCAAAGTAATAACAGAACAAAACAAACTGCAACATCTTACAGCTCTATGTGGTTTACAAAGCTGAGGCTAAACAATCTCATGGATTCTTTTACTAAGCCACACAGCTGAGTGTCGCGTGGCAAATGCCCCAATGCCCAATCAATTCCTATGAGCTTTGGAGTAGAGAATGACACGGTGACGGTTTACCCGCGGCCACCGCATTTAAGCCGCGGGTCACCGCCGAAAACGGGGAAGAAAACTAGCAGTCGCTGCGGTGACGGGGACAAGGCCATTCACCGACCGCGGAAACGGTGAACAGGTTTGTCCCCGCGGGCCAATGTACCCCCTTCTAGGAACCGCTATTTACCTGTGTTTCACCGTGCTCCTCATTTCACCCAACCCCTCCTGTAGACCCCCCCAACGGCCCTCCCGACAATCGCAGCAGAAGGGTACCCAACCCCTCCTGCCGGTCCTCCCAATGGCCTCCCCTAAGATCGCCGGCAGGAGGGTACCCAACCCCTCCTGATGGACCCCCCCCCCCAACGAACCCTCCCACCCCGGAACCCCCTTAGTCTTACTTTCCAAGTTGGACCGGACAGCTCCTCGCTCGTCTGGCCAGCAGGCCTGCCTCCGTCCAAATGAGGCGGGCCCGCCCCTCCCCTCCCCTGCCTAACCCACAGGATCCTAGGGCCTGATTGGCCCAAGCACCTAAGGCCCCTCCTATAGCGGGAGTGGCTTTAGGTGCCTAGACCAATCAGGCCTTAGGATCCTGTGGGTTGGGCAGGGTAGGGGCGGGCCCGCCTCATTTGGACGGAGGCAAGCCTGCTGGCCATACGTGTGAGGAGCCGTCCGGTCCAACTTGGAAAGTAAGACTAAGGGGGTTCCGGGGTGGGAGGGTTCGTTGGGGGGGGTGTCCAGCAGGAGGGGTTGGGTACCCTCCTGCCGGCGATCTTAGGGGAGGCCATTGGGAGGACCGGCAGGAGGGGTTGGGTACCCTTCTGCTGCGATTGTCGGGAGGGCCGTTGGGGGGGTCTACAGGAGGGGTTGGGTGCCCTCCTGCCGTGATCGCTGGGGGGAGGGGAGACTTGCAGCCGTAGCCGCGGTCACTATGCTAATCACGGCAGGGAGATCTTTGCCGCGATTAGGTACAGCGGCCGCGTCTAATTACCATATAGGCTAACATTGTAAGCATTTAAAGTACATGTCTGTTTGTTTTTGCATTGCTAGCCCCAGGGGTGGTGGAAGATTAGTGATTGAAAAACTGTATGAAAAATAACTATTTTAAATTTAGTGATCAAAATGTGTCAGTTTTGAGAATTTATATTAATTAATTTTTTCTCTGCGTGTTTTGTTTTTGTATAGTTATTAACTAATATTTAACTAAGTTTTAAAGTTTTAAAGTTTTAAAGAATGTTTCCTTTATACGTAAATAAAGAAAAGTGAATGGGATTGCAGTGGCGGTGACGGGGCGGTGAATGGGGTGGCAGTGGCGGTGACGGGGCGGTGAAGAGGATGGTGAGACGGGGACGGGGCGGTGACGGGGATGGTGAGACGGGGACGGGGCGGTGACGGGGACCAATTTTTTCACCGTGTCATTCTCTACTTTGGAGCCAGCCTGTGTTGTTGGGCTTAGTAAAAAGGGGATTCAGTGAGTTATAAAACAAATACAATATCTGTCCTCCTTATCTATAATTTTTTGTGACTATTAGCAGCATTTTTTTTTTGCAATAAATATAGTAGCTTACCTCTTATTGAATATAAAGGCAACATAAAATACTTGTTCTATCCAACCCTATAATAGATACGATGATACCTATCTTATTAATTCTTTACCAGTATTTCTACAGGAGAATGTGATTGTTTTCTTTCTTTATTTTTCTGTATAAAAATTTAAAAATGTGCTAAATAATAATAAATGATGCATTTACCCCGCCCCTTTTACAAAACCGCACAAGAAGGGTTTTTTTTTTTAGCACCGGCTGGCATCCTGAATGCTCTACGCTGCTCTGACGTTCATAGAGTTCCTATGAACGTTGGAGCAGCACAGAGCATTCAGCACATCGATTGGTGCTATAAACCTCTTGCACGGTTTTGTAAAAGGCGGAAAGGGGGTAATTAGATTGATCACAGAATGTCAAGCAATAACAGACTAATAGAGACATTTAAATACTTAAGTGACGTAAATACATTTAAATAACTACGTGGCGTAAATGTGCATGAGTCTAGTCCAGGGTGGGCAACTCCAGTCCTCGAGGGCCGGAATCCAATTGGGTTTTCGGGATTTCCCCAATGACTATGCATCGAAAGCAGTGTATGCAAATAGATCTCATGCATAGTCATTGGGGCAATCCTGAAAACCCGATTGGATTCCAGCCCTCAAGGACCGGAGTTGCCCATGTTTGGTCTAGTCTCTTTCATTTGAAAGGAAGCTCTGGAATGAGAAGTTAAGAGGTGATAGGCTCAGGAATAACTCTAAGGAAATACTTTTTTACGGAAAGGTTGGTAGATGCGTGGAAGAGGTGGTGGAGACAGAAACTGTGTCTGAATTCAAGAACGTGTGGGATAGTCACGTGGGATCTCTTAGAGAAAGGAAGAGATAATGGTTACTGCAGATGGGCAGACTAGACGGGACATTTGGCCTTTATCTGCCACCATGTTTCTATGTAATAGTCAAGACCTTTTCTCCCTGTATTGTCACTACCAGTACCTTCTAATTCCATTTTTATTCCGCACAGGTGCTTAAAGTGTGCAGATGCTCCTTGTCAGAAAAGTTGTCCGACTGATTTGGACATCAGTTCTTTTATCACAAGTATTGCAAACAAGGTAAATGCTAACTTTCAAATATATATTTGAGATGAACGGCATGAAATTATGTTTTTTTTTTAAGTACACTTCATACCTTGCAACAGGCCTTTGAAATATTGTTTGTTAGGTTTACTCTCCATTTTATACACTGGAAATGTAAAGCATACGCCTAGTAATCAATTCACTCCCAGGCTTATTTCTCTAACTGCTGTTCTCTTTGGATGTGTTCCAGCAAAGTTTAACACCAACATCTTAATTCAGTGGGTACAATATGCAATGGCTAATGGCTTAGTTTATTTAAAGTTATAGTGGGAATGTATTGTATATTTGTCTATTCATGTAATCTGACAATTCAGTCAAACCTTGGTTTGCGAGTAACGTGGTTTGCGAGTGTTTTACAAGACGAGCAAAACATTCTCGCAAATCTTGCCTCACAAACTAAAGGTTGACTCGCTATGCGAGCCCCCACCACAAGAACCGGCATCGCCCCCTCCTTTCCCGCCCCCCAAAACCTTACTATGATTGGGTACCGGCACTGGCATGCAGCACCAACCCACATGATGTGCCGGTGCTGAAAATGCCTGTTGTCTGCCGCTGATCTCTGCTGGGCTTTGAGCATCTGCGCATGCTCAAGGCCTTCTGGCTACCACTCTCTCCGAGATTCTAATGAGATTCTAGGTTTCTCCGGGAATTTCATTAGAATCTTGGAAAGAGCAGGAGCCAGAAGATCTTGAGCATGCACAGATGCTCAAGGCCCAGTAGAGATCAGCAGACGGCAATCTCTTTGGGTACCGGCCCGTTCTGTGGGTTGGTGCTGGGTGCTGGTGCCCAATTGCGATAAGGGTTTAGATGGGCAGGGGCAATGCTGGCTCTTGGGGGTGGGCTGGGGAAGCCAGTTCCCGGGAATGGGGTGGAAGCACGCCAGTGGCCTCGGGGGCGGGGGTGGGGTCTTTTTAGGATGTGGAATGAATCATCCAAGTTTCCCTTACTTTCTATGGTGAAACTCGCTTTGATATACAAGCACTTTGGTTTACGAGCATGCTTCTAGAGCAAATTATTGTCGCAAACCAAGATTCCACTGTACAGTATATGCATTTATATACAGTACACATATACGAGAGTAAATCAAAAAGTAAAGGCAAAATGCACTTAAGGGCTTTAATAGAAATAACAGTGAGCAATTGAACATATCACTTTTCCACATAGTCCCCATGCAAGATGACACATTTGTTGTATCATTCAACCAGCTTCTGCATTCCTGCAGAGTGGTTTTTCAGCTGCTACCGAAGCCTTTATTTCACCATGCTATGTCTTTTGCTCTCCTGGTCACAGTGATGTACCCATGTCTCATCACCAGTGACAGTTCTCTCCAGAATATTCAGATCTTCTTCATACCATCTCAGGAACTGGGTTGCAACCTCCACACACGCTGTTGTTTGTGCAGATCGATAAGCTGTTTGGGATCTCATCGTGCGCAGCTTTTCTCTATCCCAAGTCATCATGAATTATGGCAAATGCAGATCCATAGCTGATATCCAAGTTTGCAGCCAGTTGAGACAGTTATCCATTTGTCTTCTCTGTCAATGTGCTCTTGTGTGTGCAATGTTGATGGGCATCCAGAACGACCTTCGTCAGTAACACCTGTTCTTCCTGCTTTAAACCCTTTTGCCCACTCTTAAACCTTTCATTGATTCATGGTGCTATGCCCATACTGAGTGAATTTCCACAGGTTTCACTCCCTCTGCCCAAAGAGAGCATGCATGCTATTGCATGTTGTTCTTCGATGGTACAATCTTGCAATCACCTCATGGCTTCCACACAACAAAAGGCTGAGCGCTGCACTGTGCAAGGACAAACTGTACAACAGGCAATGTATGAGTACATATGTTGTATATCGCTAGCTCTTTCCGATTATCACGTAATTTAACAATTGCCTTTAATTTTTGATTTGTCCTCGTATATCCTCAAATTACCTGCAAACATTTGCACGCTATATATATATATATATATATATATATATAAAAAGTAAAAATAGAAGGATATGCAAATGAGTGTGGTGTGCCTGTTGGAAATTGTGAAAGGTCAGGTTTTTTTCTTGTTTAAAACCTGAAGTTTTTAAGATGTTTTCAGGATATGTACACTACATTGTAGAATGAACCACATCACCCTGTTAGTGGATTTACACTCAAGGAAGAAGAATGAGAAGAAGCCAGCTAGGCTCAGAGGGTAATTGAGTTGCCAGTATCAATGAGCACGAGGCCTCTTTTGAGCAAAGAAAGCTCTTCATGCTTTCTTTGTTAAGTTTTCTTGATTTCTCTCTGTCGCTCAGTAAGGTTCAGACCAATGAAAACTTTATTTCTCGTATAGCCAAATATTCTTTGCAGCTGCCTCAGCATCATGAGGTTGTGAGTTCAATTCTGATTGCAGCTACTTATGATTCTGGCCGTCGCAACACTTCATTGCCCCAGATACAAAATTACCTGTCTAAAATATGTAAACCACTTTGATTTTAACCACACAGATAAGCAGTATATCAAGTCCCATACCCTTTATTCCAAATCATATTGTTCATTAAAAAAATATACAGATAAAAAGAGGTATCCTAATATATTCCCAAAATGATTTGATACTGTAAAGTTATGTAGAGGGTAATTGGCTTTTATAAATCTGTCAAGTCAGCATCTCGGGCAACCTTTTTCTAAAATACTTGCAAAATTGTGAAGGTCCCACCCTTGAATGTTTCAGCTCCAGTTTTTACATCCTTCTAAAATGCCACTCCACAGTGCTAGCATTAGCCTGTGGTTCAGGGCAGAAAAGTGATTCCCAGAAGACATGCAAGTATATTATAAAGTTGAAACCCAATTAGGAATATCACAAGTGGGAAAAACAGAATAGTCAGTCCTCAGGTCATGATGCTATTTTATACAATGAAGAATACTGTAGAAAATCTATTTAAAGTTGTCTTTCGAAAGACAATTGATTTTTTTGTCTCAATTACTGTGTGGGTCCTAAACAGAGAAGGACTGAGAATTATCACTATACAGTGCTAAGGAGTTATATAGTAGCCCATTAGACGGATAATTTGTACCTGGAAATAGTAGAAAAAACATAATTTAGTTAAGAATATGTCTATATGATTATCTAGGAGCGTTTCAGGTTGTAAAATAGAATGTATTTTTCCATTTTATAGAACACCAGCAATAGGGTTGAATTAATGTAGAGGAAACAGTTACTTTTCTTCAGATGTCAATTTGTACGCTGTGTAATGGAATGCCTGACAGCTGGTTTCAGTTGCCATAGTTTTAATTATGTGGAAGAAACGACTAGATAAAGAAACTGTTGGATAAGATGACATTGTCAATTAAGGACATTCTCACATTCATATCATTAAAGAAAAAAAAATCAATGTTCTTATTCTTTAATTATATTATATATATATATTTTTTATTAAACGAGATGCTGCTTAGCAAAATGCTCTACTACAACACTGACCTCCTACACTTGGACTCACCCCCCTCCTATCTCCCCCATCCAATCCCCCCCCCCCAAGAGCAAAGAAGCAAATGACTACCACATGCCACCCCTATTCACATTATGAATCATAGGAAAACAATATAAATATTTAACTTTTATTGTATTTGTTTGCAAATGGTTCACATTCTATTTTTCATAAATCAAACATCAAGGCATAATTCATTAAAATAAAATACACAAAAATATTCCCTTCATAAACCTCTTTTCCAATCAGCCCTATCCCAAATGCCCCTAAAATTACCCCATTACTGCACTGTATCCAACCTATTGTTTAAAAAACAAAATTCACAAATTTTCCTAAAATGTCATATGTTTCCCTTTATATTTAATTTCACCTGGTAAAGTGATATGTAATAATAGAAGGTTACTCATCTAGTCCAAATCTAGCACTGCTAACAAATTCCAGTCTCCTCCTAATTTTAAAATTTAATTTAGGTACAAAAGGAATTAACGCATTTGCCTGATATGCTGGTTGATCTGTATGCACCCTCCAAAATACCAGCAACAAAAATTTAAAATCTCACCTGATATTCCAATGGAATGTATATAAAATGAGCATCAGTGGGTTATACTTCCATGCCCCATTACCCCAGCTATCAGTTTTGCCTCTGTTTTGTAATTACTGTACAGAATCACAACGAAGACAGTCCCTGCTCAAAGGAGCTTACAATCTAAACACACAAGACAAACAGCATGACATACAGGTCTTTATCTGTCGTCATCTACTATGACATGGATACAGTTAAAGAGAATGGTTATTCTGCTGGCTAGGGCATGGTGGAGTAGGGTTACGTATTGAAGGCTACATCAAAAAAGGTGCTTTTAAACAAGGGAAGGGATGTGGCATGCAAACAGGTAGTTTATTCCAGGCATATGCGGCAGCTAGGTGAAAGGAATAAAGTCTGGAATGGGCAGTGGAGGAGAAGGGTACAGCTAAGAGCAGCTGATCTGAGAACAGAGTTCTCTGGGAGGTGTATAAGGAAAGAGATGAAAGGAGCGATACGCTGCATAGTCCATGGTTTCACTAAGGTCGACACAAGAAATCTTTTGGGTGGATGGGGGTGGAGGGTCTTCTGGTGGAGGAGAAGAAACTTCCAAGTGGGGGATTAGATGTGAAGAAGGCTCTTTTGGTTGAGAGAGTCTGGTTGCGATGGCACTATGGGAGGGCCTTGATTTTCAGAATGCTAATGTGGGTTTTAGCTTGAGGGCTTCGTTTTGGACGCATCCGTTTTTTAAGTGCATTGGCTCCTGTAATATGTGGCCTGGGAGCAGTGGCTTGACATGGCAGCCCAATGCTCCAGGGTGGTAAAACAACCCCAGTTTTTAGTTGAGGTTATTTTACTGGCTGTAACGTGGCTGGCAATGTGCATCTGGTGCTCACTGCAAGCTATTTATTGTATTGATATAATAATGACCTAAAAATGCTTCATTAGGGAACCATAACCAGCAACAGCTGTTTAGCAAGTGTTAACGGGCAAGTACAGGCTAGTGTCCTAATGTAACTTGATAGCTACCCCCTTAATCTGCTATCTTGGACACTCAAATAGGCATATATCTCATTCGTAGTCACCATCATGAGTATCCTATAATCCAAACTCTCAGGTGATCCCTAATGGATGTTTTGAAAATCACCTGTCTAGACCAGCAATATCAAACTTTAGTCCTCAAGAGCTGTAAACCAATCTGGTATATGTAATATCCTAAATTGTTAGGCACAGGTAAGCAATCGGTCTTTCTAGGTCTCACTGAGCCTACCTCTAATTCCTGGTGGTCCAGTGGGGCTGATGGGGGCAGGAGCAAACCCTCTTCTCCTGTCCCTTTCTGGAGCTTCCTGAAAATGGCTGCTGCAACCTGTCATGGCAGCCTCTCGGTATTATGGTAGTAATGTGAGATTGCCTTGAGAAGTCACACGAGTCATTATCAGGAAGTTGATGCAAAGGTCATGCTCCTGCCACTGAGTCTGGGGGCTGTTCTGAGGGGGTTGGGAGGGATGGAGATTATTTTGCTCACAGGATGGGGGGAAGGGAAAGAGGAGGAGGGAGCACTTGCAGCTGTCCATAGAGGGCTCAAAGCTCTTAAAAAGGGGTTGGAAAATTATGTTGGTCCTAGCCAATGTTCAGCTGGGGCTTGTATAAGTGTCTTATGCAGGTCTCTGCTAAATATTGGCTGGAGCCCATATAAGCTCCAGCCACCAGCACCACTGAAATTATCCTCTGATGTTTAGTGCCAGTGTTTGGACATTGCCCATTACTGAATATCTGGGGCTAATTCTGCCTGCTGTTGTCCGGGTTTAAAAAACACACTGACTCATGTGGGCTGAATTTTGACCCCAACTTGTTTATCTGAAAAAGTCCCCGCTGAGTCCCCTTAAGTACAGCTTGTCATTTTGGGGCCTTTTTACTAAGCTACAGCAAAAAAGTGTCCTTTGTGTGCCCTTGCACTGCTTTTTTTCCCCCCAACTTGCTAAGGCCGTTTATACTGCATCCAGAAAATATCTGATTTTCCATGTTTTCTATTAATGGCCATACGCTAATATTGCCATTAGGGTGCGGCCATTAAAAAAATACTGCACAAACACTTAGGACCGGATTCTGTAAATGGCACCTAAATTGGTGGCGTCTGCATAAATGGAAGCCAGCCGTGTTCCAATCACACTTAAGTGCCATTAACAGAATCACGGTTAGCAACACCTAAGAAAAATCTTAGATGCCTGCAACAAAGGCCAGCATTTTACTGGCCTATATTACAGGCATCTAAGTTCTTTAGTGAATTGCACCTAACGGCACCTAAAAGCTAAGTCCTGCTCCACCCCTAACCATGCCCACTTAGGCATAAGGCGCCATTAGGCATCCTGCTGTAGATGCGTTAATGGTGCTTACACTGTAGATGCCTTTAAAAAAAAAAAAACAACAAATTTTTAATCTGTTTTAAATGATATAATCAATTCGGTAAAAGTTAGGTGCACTTTATAGAATCATTCTTAGTGGCACCTTAAAATGGGCTTAGGCGTTGGTAGGCATCTTAACCTTAGGTGTACCCTATTTATGCCAGGGTTTTCTTAGCCTAAATGAGTACGCTTAAGTCCAAATCAGGTGCCGTCATGAAAAACATGCCCATGATTTGCCCCCTAACTATGCCTACTTTATGATATGCCGGGGTGTGCTTGAGGGCAGAGAGTTAATGACTACATTCTAATGGCAACTTTAGCACATGGCCATTAGGTCAGAATATGGAAAAGCAGCTGTTTTCCATCCTTGGCATAAACTGGCCTTAGCACGTGATAAAGACCTATGTAAAGGCGCGCTAAGGCCACTTTTTGCCGCAGCTTAGTAGCTTAGTAAAAAAAAAAAACCCTTGATATTGGGAGCTCTGAGGGCTGGATTCTGTAACCAGCACCAATATCGGCGGCCACTGATTGTGTGGCAATCACGCATTGGAACTGGTTACAAAATTGTGCCTAAGAGAAAGATAGGCACCAGAAATGTAGGCCATGGTTTTCCGGGCCTACATTTCTGATGTTTATCTTTCCATGAATCATGCCTATGTAGGTGCTTTAGGCTGCTTAACGCCCCTTCTGGTATTGGCCATGCCTACTTTGGCATTTAGTGGCCTAAAGCACCTATGTAGGTGCGATTCTGACACCTTTTATTTAGGTGCCGGTAGGCACTTCAACCTTGCTGTTTATTGCCATTTATAAGAGAAAAGCACACTACACCAACTTAATAGGCACAGAAACTCAAGACACAAAAAAACTATTTCAAATACTAAAAGAGCTAACTGACACCAAACCCTACCTGACCACTAACAATACCAAAAACTAATCACCCAGCAGTATATAAATATATAATGAAAAACAGAACTAAATACTGCAAATACCTAGCAGTGCACGGTAGTATTAATAGTCCAGAAAGTTGAAAGGACTATGGCCTCAGAATCGGAGCCCACGTCACTAGTTCATAGGCATATGAACACTAGTGACGGTTCTTCTCTGTATAATTAATTATAAAGCTAAGTTGCTTTTTGGTCTTTTATATATATATCCTGGCTTGCACTTATCTACATACAACCCCATAGAGGTGGTAATTTCTTTTAAATGCTTGAAAAAAATCTTAAAAAAATTGCAGGTGTGTGGGCCGATGATTGGAGCAGGAGCAAATACACCGCGCAGATCACTTCCAGTCTGTGACTGTTATGCGTGGGCTCCGATTCTGAGGCCATAGTCCTTTCAACTTTCTGGACTATTAATACTACCGTGCACTGCTAGGTATTTGCAGTATTTAGTTCTGTTTTTCACTAACAATACCACCCACCTCAGCCTTCCTCTTAGCAAAACACTTCAAAAACAAAATTACAAATGCCAGAGCTACCCTCAATGGTACACCAACCCATCTAAAAGAAATTACAATATCCCCCAAAGAAAAAGAATCAATGGCTGCAGACAGAACCTGGTCCCACTTCTCCACTTTATAATGGTCCAACCTTAACAAATTCTACAGAAAGTTCAACCACGCATCATATGACCTCAACCACTGCCCACCATATTTCTTAAAAACCAACAGCACAAAATTCCTTGCCCTTCTCCTACATTGGATACAAACCATGCTCACAGATGGCCTTTTCCCAAATGACCTCAGCGAAATCATCATCACACCAATCCTAAAAGATCCTAAAGGAGCAATGGATCAACCATCCAATTACAGACCCATTGCCTCAATACCTCTCTATGTCAAACTAACTGAAGGGCTAGTAGCCAAACTCCTCACCAACTATCCGGAAGACCTCAACATACTCCACCCCACACAATCCAGCTTCAGAACTAACCAGCACAAAGACACTACTAGGCTCCCTTGTTGACACAGCTAGACAACACCTCAGCACAGGAAAAAAATGCTCATACAACTGGATCTGACCGCAGCATTTGACCTGGTAGACCATAACATCCTACTGCAAATTTTGGATACAATAGATATCACTGATAAGGTATACTCATGGTTTGGAGGATTCCTAAAATCCAGAACCTACAGAGTAAAGTCGAACAAAGAAAAATCAGAACCTTGGTCCATCCCCTGCAGCCAAGGATCCTCACTATCCCCTACTCTCTTCAATCTCTATACTGCCTCCCTCGGTGCCTGCCTGGATAAACTAGGCCTAACCTCATATAGCTATGCAGAAAACATCACCATTCTCATACCTTTTGATCAACCCAAGCCCTCTATGACAGACCCACTACACTGAACATTCAATCCTCCCTAAAACTACTAGGAATGACGATAGATAGATGCTGCACCATGCGACCACAAATCAATAAAACTACAGAAATCATTTGCAGTTATGAGAAACTTAAGACAAGTTCAAAATTCTTCGATAAAACACAATTCTGGCTCTTAGTACAATTCCTAGGTCTCTTAGTCTATTGCAACATTCTCTACCTCCCCTGCCTAGCAACAA
Source organism: Geotrypetes seraphini (assembly GCF_902459505.1). Classification (NCBI taxonomy): domain Eukaryota; kingdom Metazoa; phylum Chordata; class Amphibia; order Gymnophiona; family Dermophiidae; genus Geotrypetes; species Geotrypetes seraphini. The sequence goes on from NC_047095.1 coordinate 17,750,147, forward strand.
TGATAAAACAACTACAAACAATCCAAAACACAGCACTGAGACTTATATATTCATTGAGTTAACACAACCACATCACAGGTGCATACCTCAACTCACACTGGCTTCCAATTCCGGTAAGAATACTATTCAAATTCTATTGTCTACTATTTAAAACCATAAACGGTGACAGCCCAACCTACCTGAACAACCGCCTAATCCAGGGGTCTGCAACCTTTAAGACATAAAGAGCCACTTGGACCCGTTTTCGAAAAGAAAAAAAAACTTGGAGCCGCAAAACCATTATAAAACAAATCTAACACTGCATATATTGTTTCTTATCTTAATGCTATATACAGGATCACTAAATTGAAAATAAAATCATTTTTCCTACCTTTGCTATTTGGTGATTTCATGAGTCTCTGGTTGCACTTTCTTCTTCTGACTGTGCATCCAATCTTTCTTCCTTTCTTTCAGCCTCCTGTATGTTTCCTCTCCTCCAGACCTCATTCTCCCCCCCCAACTTTTTCTTTCTGTCTCCCTGTTCCCCCTTCTTTCTGTCTCCGTGCCCTCCCCCAAGCCACTCGGTTTGCTGCCACCGCAATCGGGGAACAGCCCCCAAGCCACCGCCGTCCCAAGCTTTCCCTGCAGAAGTGTTGCGCTGACCAGCATTCCGCTCCCTGACGTCAATTCTGACGTAGGAGAGGAAGTTCCGGGCCAACAAGGCATTTCTCCTCATTCCATCCAGCCTGAGCCCCATCTCTCCTTGATCCAGCATTTCCCTTCTGTGTCTGTCAGAATTACCATTCCACCTATTTTCCAGCATCACCTTCTTTGTGTCCATCTCACCTATATCCCTATCTCACCACTTTTTCAGAATCTTCATTTGTCTCTGTCCTTGTCTTTACCCCATGTTCACCATTTGCCCTTTCAATGTCTTTATCTCCCCCCCCCACACTTTTTCAGCATTACTTCTATGTCTCTATTTCACCTCCTCTTCATGTCCCCTCTGTATCTCTATCCTTATTCAGTAGGTCCTGCTTACCCTTTCTCTTCTTTGTGTCACTATCTCCATTTTCAGCTTTCCCCCCTTTTCCTTTGTTACTGCACCCGGTAGCCAGAATCTTTCCACCCTCCCTCCACTCCGGCCCAGCCCAGTATGAAATATTTCCTTTTGTTTCCCTCCCCTCTCTCTTTCTCTCTCTCTTCTCCTCCCTCACCCACGAGTCCTGCATCTGGCCCTCTCCCTTCTACCTGCACCTGGCAACACCCCCCTGCTCCGCGGCTCTCTTCAGCAACTCGTTAGCAGCAGTGATCAAGACAAGCTGCCGACATCGAGGCCTTCCCTCTACGAGTCCCGCCTTTGTGGAAAAAGGAAGTTGAAACAAGCGGGACTCGCAGAGGGTAGGCCCCGACGTCAGAAGCTTGTGTCGATCGCTGCTGCTGAGTTGCCGAAGAGAGCCGCGGAGCAGGGGATGTGGCCGGAAGCAGGTAGAAGGGAGAGGGAGATAGGAAGGCTGTAGATCTCCGGAGCATGACACCGACCCCGGCCAGGATGATTTCTTTTTCAGGCATGCAACTTACAAGTCCGTCGCGGCGGGAAATAGCCATGCTGAGCAGTGAGCTCAGCACTACACAGATGAAAGCCTTGCTTGCTGATTGGTCCGGTGGCACGGCGGGTCGGGGCCGCCGGACCAATCAGCAAGCAAGGCTTTCATCGGTGTATGTGCTGAGCTCACTGCTCAGCATGGCTATTTCCCGCCGCGACGCTGGACTTGTAAGGTGCATGCCTGCGTGACACACTACCGGAGCCGCAGCAAAGGTGGAAAAGAGCCGCATGCGGCTCTGGAGCCGCAGGTTGCCGACCCCCGGCCTAATCCAAACTACATCAACTAGACACAGGAAAACCCACACTCCATTCACGCACCCTCTAATTCAAGAAGTCAAACGGAAAAAAAAACTATATGATGGCCTCCTAGCCACACAAGCAGCAAAACTCAACCAAATCTCCAATCTACTAATTATGACCCCAGACTACAAAACATTCAGAAAAGAAGTAAAGACGCTATTTTCCAAGAAATTCCTGCAAATGACTTAATACTGCTAGCTCCTTCCCACTTCCCAATACCTTCCCAATTCCCCAAAGCAACCTCATCTACTCTTTATCTCCTCTATAAATTACCAGATATTTTCTTCTTGTAATACATTTTTTGTAATTCTTTTGTAATCCACCTTGAACCGCAAGGCAATGGCGGAATAGAAATCTCTAATGTAATGTAATAATGGTGTTCTTCAATTAAATTAGGTGCCGGTTTTAGAATCCCCCCACCTAAAAGTTTTAAGGCATGCAAGCTAGCTGAATAAGCACAATGAATGCTCATCCCTAGTGTCTGTATCATAGTACATCCCATTAATGGTTTACTATTAGAATAAACTACTTGTTTTTATTTGAAGTAAGTGGGAACAAGGCATTGATCTCCCGGGAAACTACAGACCGGTGAGTCTGACCTCTGTTCCGGGGAAAATGGCGGAAGCACTAATAAAAGAAAAAATTGATGAACATTTTGAAAAACAAGAACTTCTGATAACCAGCCAACATGGTTTCTGCAGGGGGAGATCGTGTCTGACCAACTTATTGCACTTTTTCGAGGGAATTAACAAACAGATGGACAAAGGAGACCCCATAGACATCATATACCTAGATTACCAGAAAGCCTTTGACAAGGTGCCTCATGAACGTCTACTCCGGAAACTGAAGAACCATGGGGTGGACGGAGACGTGCATAGATGGATCAGAAACTGGTTAGCGGGTAGGAAACAGAGGGTAGGGGTGAAGGGACACTACTCAGACTGGAGGAAGGTCACGAGTGGTGTTCTGCAGGGCTCAGTGCTCGGGCCGCTGCTATTTAATATATTCATAAATGATCTAGAAACAGGAACAAAGAGTGAGATAATAAAATTTGCGGACGACACCAAACTATTTAGTGGAGCTCGGACAAAGGAGGACTGTGAAAAATTGCAAAGGGACTTGGACAAATTGGGGGAATGGGCAGAGAGATGGCAGATGAAGTTCAATGTTGAGAAATGTAAAGTATTGCATGTGGGAATCAGAAACCCGAGGCACAGCTATACGATGGGAGGGATGTTATTGAATGAGAGTACCCAAGAAAGGGACTTGGGGGTAATGGTGGACATGACAATGAAGCCAACGGCACAGTGCGCAGCGGCCGCCAAGAGAGCGAATAAAATGCTGGGGATAATCAAGAAGGGTATTACAACAAGAACGAAAGAAGTTATCCTGCCGCTGTACCGGGCAATGGTGCGTCCGCATCTTGAGTACTGCGTCCAGTATTGGTCACCATACCTTAAGAAGGATATGGTGTTACTCGAGAGAGTTCAGAGGAGAGCGACACGACTGATTAAGGGGATGGAAAGCCTTTCATACGCTGAGAGATTGGAGAAACTGGGTCTCTTTTCCCTGGAGAAGAGAAGACTTAGAGGGGATATGATAGAGACTTACAAGATCATGAAGGGCATAGAGAGAGTAGAGAGGGACAGATTCTTCAAACTTTCAGAACATAAAAAAACAAGAGGGCATTCGGAAAAGTTGAAAGGGGACAGATTCAAAACGAATGCTAGGAAGTTCTTCTTTACCCAACATGTGGTGGACACCTGGAATGCGCTTCCAGAGGACGTTATAGGGCAGCGAACGGTACTGGGGTTTAAGAAAGGATTGGACAATTTCCTGCTGGAAAAGGGGATAGAGGGGTATAGATAAAAGATTACTGCACAGGTCCTGGACCTGATGGGCCGCCACGTGAGCGGACTGCTGGGCGCGATGGACCTCAGGTCTGACCCAGCGGAGGTATTTCTTATGTTCTTATGTTCATTTCATATCTTCTGATTTGTATTTGAGGAAGATGAAAAACAGAGAACAGTTTCATAAGGGAGATTTTTGGCAAATCATGGTTTTGAACACTTGTCTCAAATATATTTTGATACTTGTGATTCTATTTCTTCTGTTCAACATCTTCAGTACAGGCACCAGAAGAAGTGGTATAGAGAAGAATTTAACCTGGGGAGTGGGGGGGTTATATATCTTTTTTACACAACAGAATGCTCAAGTGGAGAGGAATAGTAGTAATAGCATGCAGGAGTGTCTAAGAAATCTGGGGCAGGGTTAAATACGGCTAATGCCCCCTGCGCCTCACCCCCCTCCCTACACCAATGAACAAAAGTAGGGTTTCAAAAATCCAAGACTGTCTCTCCAGAAACTGAGACACTTCTGGGTCTATAAGCCATTTTCTCATTTACCCATATTTAATTTCAGTTTTTGAAGTTATCCCTTTCTTCATTTAATGAAGCTTGTCTTCTAACAGAATATTAATTTGATTACAAATAGGAGGCATGATTGCTTTTAGTACATTTTCTTTTTGTGCAACACTATTGATCCTACATATTATAATGGTTTTTCTCAAGTAAAAACATTGTGATTTGCATGCAAATACTGCAGTGCTTCCAAATGATACATGTGGAGATCTACCTCTGTCTGATCTCCTCTGATTATTGATGTCTATTTAAGACTCCTTCTGTTGTCTCGGTTACCAAAATAGACTTTATTGACATTTTGATGGAGGGGACCACAAAACTGCCTTTCCAGTTATTTAACTGCTGTCCGTGAAGAGTTTAGAGAAAGGTATTATATGAACAAGAACACGAGCCTGCATGCTTTGGATTCAGGCTGAGGAAGATTAAATTTGTTTGGAACCTCTATTCCCTGCAGCTCTAAACCTTCACAATTACAAGGCTGCGTTAACTCTTTCAGGGCCAGCTTTGATTGCTTCAGCCTTGCACAACGCATGAGGATTAAAAGGGACTTTCATATTCAGGATTCACAGACTGCAGTTGCAGAACCCTCCATTTCAACTTCTGACTAGCTGCTGTTCTCTGCTTAAGGGCTTTCAGTGTTGCTGGTTCATCTCTTTGGAACAGACTACCATCAGAACTTAGAAGACCAGAAAATTATCTAGCATTCTGCCAAGGGCTCAAGGCTTGGTCTTTACTCAGCTTTCCCTTGGTGAAGTATTTAATGAAACTGCAGCCTAATATGGTATTTTGCTAGGGGTTATCTTAAATAAGAAAAGACATGTGCTTTCAAAAAGTGTATAACAGGATTGTGATGTAAGCAGAACTTTACTGCAGGAGCTGTTTCAGATATTATTATTCAAAGCAAGAAAAAACTCGGAATTGTGAAACTCAATAGTATTACAACAAACACTTTCACTAAAATGAAAAGATGTCACAAACAAGAAGAAAGCAGCACTGCGATAGTTCCAAAGGGGAGTTACAGCTGACTGGAGGAAAAAGCCTCAGATAGGAGCCCTTCCTGATTTGTACCGATCTACTAATCTAGATAAGTGGATTGTTATCCTCTATCTTTTGCACCGCCGCCCTGCTTTAAGTTCTTTACCACGGGGAGTCGGTCTGGAGGTTTTTTGCCAGTGAGGTGTTACGTCCAACCACCTTGGACCACCATTGTGGTGGTGGAAGGGCTCCTATCTGAGGCTTTTTCCTCCAGTCAGCTGTAACTCCCCTTTGGAACTATCGCAGTGCTGCTTTCTTCTTGTTTGTGACATCTTTTCATTTTAGTGAAAATCAGATATTATTATTGTCAGACTAGCTTTTCTTACACTAAATAGCATCACCCCATGCTCCCTTCAGCTTCCACCGTAACTTTAGTCTAATCTAATATAATCAGGATTTCTTAATCACACTTATCCAGTACAGGTTCAAGGTGATTTACAAGTTAGGAGGCCAATGCAGTAACATTGAAGAGGAAGGTTATACTGTTGCAAGAGTAACTGTGAACAAGGCATTGATCTCATTTCATATCTTCTGATTTGTGTTTGAGGGTATAATGAAGATGTAAAACAGAGAACAGTTTCATAAGGGAGATTTTTGGCAAGTCATGGTTTTGAACACTTATCTCAAAGTCTCAGTATATTTTGATACTTGTGATCCTATTTCTTCAGTACAGGCACCAGAAGATGTGGGCGATGCGGGGGATGCAGGCAAACCATAGGCGTGAATATGGAAAAACCGTGAATAACTTTTTATATGTTATTTGCGGTTTTTAGAAAACATCCTAGTTTTTATTATTTAAACCGCAAATAACTTGGAGCAGGCAAGCAGCGATTTCAGGGCTTGGAGCATGCAAGCAGCGATTACCAGCGATTCAAAGAGAATTTAGGGCAAATAGCAGCCAAGCAGCGATTACCAGCGATTTTCTCCATGCATGCTGGGAAGAAGCCTTTCTCTCTATGGATGCTAGGAAGCAGCGTTTTTCTCAGTGCACACTGGGAAGCAGGGAAGCAGCGATTTTATGGGGGAAAGCATGGAAGCAGCAAATTTGTGGAAAAAAGCATGGAAGCAGTGATTTTCAGAGTGAATGTTACGCAATAAACTTTTTTATCAGTACAGTACAAGGAAAAATAATTTTAATGATGATGTAATTTTGGGGGGGCGGAGTCAGCAGCCAAAAAATTGCGAATAAACAAATCTGCAGATACGGAAACCGTGGATACGGAGAGAGAAGTATATTGTAGACTGCTTCACAGACAGCAGTTAAATGCATTACATTGTGGAAAATGGATATGTTGTCAAGAAAGAGTGCAGAGTCATTGAGCTGAAAGGGATATATCAAATAGGTACACCCTCCTTTTAATTATCATTCAAGTTGGTTTCACCCATATTACTATATTTTACCTTTCACAACACTTGATAAGAATTGTATCACTAATAGGAAGAAAACCAAAAAAATGGAGGAAGAAGAAGAAATAGGAAAAAAAAGATATATAGAAATATCGAGTAAGCAAATTTGATTTACGTATTTCTTTTCAGATGCTACTTGGTCTCTACAGGCAGTATTAGACATATCCCCTTTAGTTGATGAGGCTTATATAACCAGTTGCCTCGCCCAAAGGGTGACTTGCTCTTCAGAATAGGGATCCCTTCTTGACCTTAGTCAGAACAGTGAGGTCTTTCTAACCGTGGTTGTATTTGTCTTGTAAACAAAAAAAACAACCCTGAGAGAAAAAAATATATACAATCATGTAGATTCACATCTGATCAAGTGCATACCATCAAGAGAATCCACTGTTCAAAAATACAATATAAAATATAAATTCATTCAACAATTTATTAATTCAATAATATAATAATTCAATAATTAGATGACATCAAAACATACACATTAAAACATAATCCTAAAACTCAAAAGAGGGAAGGAATCCAAAACTTTATTACATTCACACATTTCTAATGAGAATAGCTCACTTATCTTTGGTTCATTCAAGCTTCAAGTGTGAAGTCCAAGAAGACATCAAAAAGTCAATGGGAATCCTTAACCATCTAAAGAGAGTCAATACTCAAAATCCATGAGTCAATACTCAAAATCCATGAGTCCATGATTGCACATGGACTCATGGATTTTGAGTATTGACTCGCTTTGGATGGTTAAGGATTCCCATTGCATCTCTCTGCCGCGGGTAGCGGCAGTTCGGGTAGAGGTGTGATCGCATCGCGGTAGGGGAGATGAGGCATCTCTCCTGCCACGATGGTTGCCTTAGGGGAGGGGGGGGTAAGTTGCCGGGCCGCTGAACTGATCGCACCAGCCGCCATCAGCTCAGCGGCTCCTTTTTCGGCACTTATACCTGTTTTGACTTGGTCTAAGTCAAAACATATAAGTGCTGACTAGGCAACCTGTCAAAATCTTTGGTTATACGTGTTGTACGCCTAGGTATAGGTCGGCCCACCTCCCACCCACCACTCGCCCTTTCCCCTCCTCTAAAAATGCCTCTTTTCTCTCTGTGTGTTAGAGGCAAGGGAAAGACCTAAGCTGGTTTTAGATACGTCTAAAACCAGCTTTGATTATGGGTACTTGGACGATCAGGCTTTTTGATCGTCCAAGTACCCATTTAGGCCACTTTTTAGACCAGGGGTAGGGAACTCCGGTCCTCGAGAGCCGTATTCCAGTCGGGTTTTCAGAATTTCCCCAATGAATATGCATGAAATCTATTTGCATGCACTGCTTTCAATGCATATTCATTGGGGAAATCCTGAAAACCCGACTGGAATACGGCTCTCGAGGACCGGAGTTCCCTACCCCTGTTTTAGACTTTTTTTTTTTTTTTTAATTATTATGAGCCCCATAGGCTCTATTCAGGATATAAGATTTCTGCTATGTTGATATTTGATATTTATGTCTCAGCTTCTTACTCCCTTCTAGAAAGTCACAATAGTGGATGCTATGTTTCAAATGCTCTGACGCTCATTGAATCCCTTTTGGTGTCAGAGAAATTACCGTGGGCTGCCACGATAACTGCCTTTGTAAAAGAGGGGGGTTAGTTAACACAGGCTAGAGATGTTAAATAAAGAAAATGAATGAATGATGGCAGAAGACCAGTTAGTTTAGCTAGTCTGCCTGGTTTAGTCATTCGCACGCGAGACAAAGCTGCGCCAACATTTGAGCCCAGACAATTGGGCGCAAAACTCCAGCGTGCCGCCGGAAAAGTTAATTTTAAAGAGCTCTGACGGGGAGTGTGAAGGGGAAATCCCCCCAGTTTACTTAATAGTGTTCGCGCTGCTGTTGGCGGGGGGGGGGGGGGAGGTTGGAACCCCCCATTATAGAGGAAACAACTTTTTCCTGATTTTATAGGAAAAAGTTAAGTTTTCTGTATAATGTGAGGAGTTGCACCCCCACACCCCCAACGGCAGTGTGAACAGGAGTTTACCTAGTAAGAATCATATCTTATGCTCAGTTAAAAATGTTAAATTATACAGCTGATATCCAAGTATGCTTAGGTGTTTTAATTCAGAATTTTTAATTGGAACAAAAAAGTGCAATGCATATCAAATATACAATATGATCTCTGCATAGCATGTATTGGTCTGAAAACAATCTTTTGCTTGAATGAGGAGATATATTTCTTTTTATATAAAGATGAGTATAAAAATGAGTAGGAAGAATTTACACACCATAGGATTCTATGTAATCCATTTTTCTAGGCTGTTATATTAATTTACTTTAAACTATAATATGTATAACAGGAATTTAATTCCTTAAGGTGTATTTAGCATATGAAATAAATACAAATAGCTGACATTGGAATACAAATTAGAAATGCTTCTCCCGTGTGCTATATAATTTCCAATTTTCATTTATATAACATTATTTTGTTCATGCAGAACTATTATGGAGCTGCCAAAGCTATTTTTTCTGATAACCCACTTGGCCTGACATGCGGAATGGTGTGCCCAACCTCAGACCTCTGTGTAGGAGGATGCAATTTATATGCAACAGAGGAAGGACCAATTAATATCGGAGGATTGCAGCAGTTTGCTACAGAGGTATGTAACATGCAGTATAAATGGCCCATAATGTAGCAGATGTAAAAAACAGCATTTTAAATTACTAAATTGTTAGCAATTTGAAAGAAAAAGTCTTAGCATTTTGAATAATTCATGCTGTAGGGCTGAAGTAAAAGATACTTAATCCATTCATATAAGCATTACTTTTTGCAACAAATTCGGCAACTTAACTCTTGAGATGAAAACTTGGATAATCTAGCATTTTCACATAACCTAACGAGGAATGAATTATAATCAAGGTTTATTGACTTTCTGAAATACATTTTGACTAAAAAAAAATCCTCTATTTACAGCATATCAAGTAATAAAAATGACACCCTGCAATACAAACATGGTGATACTTACTGAGGTCCGCAAATAGCTTTTGATGTCATGCTTTTATAAACAATTTTAGTAATAAGAGTTAGCATAAGAATGACTACAGCACAGGCACAATGATTTATAATCTTGAAATTTTAATCTGAAAATGTCAATATCAGCCATTTTAATTTAATTATAAATGATTGTTTCCCTTGTTTTAGTTGATGCTTCTGGTATTTGGATTTACTTTTTGGGAATTTCTGAGTCATTGATGTTGAATAAATAAAAAGAGTGAACTTACCCCCATCCCCCCTTTTTTACTAAGCCACAATGGAGCATTTAGCGCATGGGGCTGTGGTAGAAACCTCTACTGTGGCTTAGTAAGAGAGGGCCTTAATTTTCATTGACCAATCAACATGAACATCATGTGCTCATTTTACACAGATAAGCAAGATGCTGTTAAATACTTATATCAATAGTTGCAAATGCTGCAGGAGTTATTTTGCGGCACAAATTGACAGGACCATTGAGATCTCTTTTAAATATTTTGGAAATTTAAAAAGGTTTTGAAAATCACTTTGTCTATGGAAGCTTTTATTTGGAAAAGTGTTTCAAGAAAGCACAGGATCTGTATGTTTATGGATAAATATGTATGCAAATTATGGAAACCGCATACTTATAAGCGGGTTAGAAATGTAATAAATAAATAAATAAAATAATCCTCTCCATTCCCAAGAGCAGCCAACCCCACTGCCACATTAGACCAGGATAGTGTAACAGGATATTATAACTCACATAAGGAAATCAAGTCCATATTCAATTCACTACTGTTGATCACCTGAGTAATAAACACAGAATGAACTTAAAGCAAAAGACTCGATAGGAATGTGTGTGCAATTGTGAGCAAGAAGCCAGTATTTTTGGGGGTACCTAAACATTTAAGGACCTTTTATTAAGTTGCAGTAAGCACTAATGTGTGCTTAACGCAGGATAAAAAGCACCACAGTGGCGTGCCCTCAAACACGTATTATCCTGATCTAAATTCTGTTGATTCTAAGCCAGGTTTTTCTAGCTTCTTTATCTTCGTTAGATTTCCTCCATTTTCTTTCGAGTTTCCTTTTCTCTCTTTCTAGCTTCATGGTTTCTTCTGATGGGGTAAATCCATCTTTTCTTTTGTTTGCTTTTATGTGTTTTCAAAGAAGTTACCTCTTCTAGGCTTTGGTCCGGTGCCTCATCCCAGAGTTTCACCCGTTCTGTAATGTCTGTGGTTTCGGTTTCTATATCTCTGAGGTATTTCTCCAGTCTATTTTTGAATTTGGTGCTGTCTATAAAGCCTTTCCCTAATCTCAGTCTCTTTCTGGAGGTTTTTGATTGTTTCTCACTTTCTGATGGTCTTATCCCGAAGCGTATTAGGTAATGGTCTGTCCATAACATTTCTATAGCTATGGAGTTGCAGTCCCCTATATCTTCCTCTCTGCCAAATAGTACATCTAAAGCAGGGATCTCAAAGTCCCTCCTCGAGGGCCGCAATCCAGTCGGGTTTTCAGGATTTCCCCAATGAATATGCATTGAAAGCAGTGCATGCACATAGATCTCATGCATATTCATTGGGGAAAACCCAACTGGATTGCAGCCCTCAAGGAGGGACTTTGAGACCCCTGATCTAAAGTGTGTCCTTATTTTATAAAGTCACAATAATGAATTGATATCCTGCAGTTCACAATATAACATATAATAGAAGGTGTATATCAAACCAATGTTTAGAGATGAACCCCTTCAGTCATCTCCTAAGTACCTTCTATAAAATATTACTCTTCAGGCCCTCAGAAATGCCACCAGATGTTCAACAACGTTTTATAACATCTGGCTTTATGCATTCAATCTTCACCGGGTCACTTATAACAATTATTTAGCAGTTTACTTAACTTAAGTAGAATAGAATCAATTTGACTTTACTTAACTTAGGTGGTGGTGGTACAGGATAAGTATGCCAACATGTTTCACCCTTAGGGGGTTTCTTCAGGGCCACAATCCCTAAAAACAGAAAAGCCAAACTTAGTAATAATAAAATATTGCTCAAACTGAACATTCTACCAATCCTGCTTAATTTGATTCTTACCTCAACTAAAGTCTTTTCCACGCAGACGCGACCACTCGATAGTTTTTAACAAGATGGCCACGGCGTGCTATAGATCACATTTAAATACTACCAGCTCGGCTGTTAGTGACGCCGCAGGGTGGAGCTTACCACTGCAGGCAACGTCAAATGATGTCACAATGCCGGCACTAACCTCCAGCTGGGAGTATATCCACTAGACTCATTGTTATAAGTGACCCGGTGAAGATTGAATGCATAAAGCCAGATGATATGAAATGTTGAACATCTGGTGGCATTTCTTAGGGCCTGAAGAGTAATATTTTATAGAAGGTACTTAGGAGATGACTGAAGGAGTTCATCTCTAAACATTGGTTTGATATACACCTTCTATTATATGTTATATTGTGAACTGCAGGATATCAATTCCTTATTTTATAAAGTGGCATTGCTTTGGAGCTAAATTGTACAGTATTTTAAGCATCAATAGAATGGATAGGAGGTTAGGGAGAGGGTCATACCCTTCATCACTACAACTCTATCTATTTCAGCTACAGAAATGAAGGGCTATTTCTAAAGAAATTGGTTGGTCCCTTTAAGATGCTCACTGGCAACATCTAAATCCACATTAGTGGTCCCAAATACCTCTAGAAGAAAATTAACATTTTCCATGAATAAAGCATGCTTGCAAAGTTTAACATAATCTGTTTCTGGTGTTCTTGCACAATAATGAATTTTTGTGCATACATTTGGAAGTGATAAAACTCATTACTTTTTTAATATAATAGGGTATGTATGATCATTTGTGTGCCCTCAAATTACAATATCCTTTCTAGTGTTTATTCTGATATTAAGTTCTGCATTTCAAACTTACCAGTCTTTATCTTGTGGTGTGAATTTTATTGAACTTACTGTGTATTTGTGTTCTCTTTTTAGTTATTTCTGGGAGATGGTGGTATGTCACAGTACAGCCTTTGGATAGGTCACAAAGTAGGTGGCAAATGCAGAACTTAATTGCAATGCCGCCTTCTAGGACTGATTCAGCAGACTAGATTTTAGATTTGATAAATGCAAGATTGATAAGATCAAAATGTGAAATGATTTATGATTTGCATGTTCCTAAGAAATGAACTATTCTTTTTATCACTGAATCCTGGATTCTTGAAAGTGATATATTTATATAGAACCACATGTGTCCATTAGATTATAGCTATGAATATTGTCCAAGTGTGTCAGGAAGAGGTGGTGGTATTTTATCATTTATTGACTCTAAAATTACCTTATTCTCGGGTATGAACTGAAGATTTTCCAGATAGTGAGTTCTTATTGGTTTCCTGTCAAATGCAGGGAATCTGATCTATCATCTGCTCCATTCTCAGACTACTGATCCTATGGTGTTAGTGGAATTCATTATAAAATCTTCACACATAACATGGCATTATTTGATTTTAAGAAACTTTAGTATGCCAATTGGATTTTCTTGAGGTGAGGACAGTGTAGTAATTTGCAAATTGTCTCTGAGCTAAACATGTAAGAGAGGTCATTTTATAAACCTGATTTTTTTATTTTTTTCTCCCTAAAAATTTATTATTAGGTCAATACCATCCATGAATGTTCTTGAAGTTTCTTGGTCTCATTGTTTGTTGCTGGATTTTTGCTATCCTGCACTGCATGTGTTCTTTGGAGATCAGGTTACATTGACTCAAAATCTTGAGGGCATATTGACCATGTAAAATTATTCAGAACAAGGGAAAAAACTTCCAGATGGAGATCTGATTGACCATATTCCTGTTATTGTGTAATTGAGAATTAAGACGGTTCCAAATAGTTTAGTTTATTGTAATTTTATATACTACCAATTCTGAAAAGACAAGTCATAGGGGTATACTGATTACACAAAACACTGAAGAAAAGAACCATCTATGATAAATTTAAAAAAAAGACACACACACACAAATCAGGCTCTCTCAGCAAATCAAAATCCAGCTTCCTCGAATGGCGTTTGAAATTAAAAAAACCTCTTTTAAAGCAATTAAAAATGAGAAAAGAACAATTTTGTTCTAATAAATTCAGAAAAAAAAAATTCAATTGAAATAAGATAACAAAATAAAAAAACAGAATGATGGGTAAGTTCTAATTTAGCGAATACTGAATTAGGAAGGACCATATGTTCTCTTAGACTTCCGTGGCTGGCATCATTATTGCTGCAGTTGTCAGGGTCTTGCCACATTTAAGTAAATGGTTCAGCTTACTCGTATGTGGAAAGACCCAACAACCACAACAATTAAGAAGGGCCATTCTATTATTATTAATTGATCATGAGGATCATACTGGACAATAGGGAATTGTCAACAATGATAAATATGCAGGAACTCTCAATCAGAAACCTTTGAATATAAGAACAATATTTGAACTGGACTCTAAAAGAGATGGGTAACCAATGATATTATTTTAATAATGATAACATTTTTTGCTTTATAGAAGACAAATTGTTGTGCTTTGAAGGATTTGTAATCATTTTTAAATTATTTTGTGTAGTGCCCAAATAAATGATGTGCACTAATGAAAGTGTCCTCCAATGCATCTGATAATATAGGAATCTTTATTCATTCAATGACATAAAAATACATCCAACGACTCAATGACTCAACATGCACATGTTTCGGCCAACAGGCCTTCCTCAGGAGTCTTGAAAGCCACCAATGTGAATATCTAGAATATATTCCCACTCTGATAGGTCTTAACAGACTTCGAACAAAACAGAAAGTCAACTAAAACTTCTCCAAAAGCGAATAGCAGCAGGACGCTTGTTACCTGATGTTATATCATCAGATGCATTGGAGGACACTTTAATTAGTGCACATCATTCTGATCTGGACAATTCCATTTGTGTTTGGTTTTTTTTTTTTCCCCTGTTTTTGCCTCTGTGCCCAAATAAATGGCATTACAATAATCAATCAGTGAAATGAGGAAAACATTTATCATTGTGTGAAGAGATGCTTTGTCAAACAAATGTCTGATAGAACAAAGCTGTCTCAGGTTTAAAAAAATAAAAAACCACTACCTTCATAACAAATGAAGCTCTAGATGCAAAGGAAAGTTGATAGTCTAGCACAGAGGTGGGCAACGAGGGCCGCAATCCAGTCGGGTTTTCAGGATCTCCCCCATGAATATGCATGAGATCTATTTGCATGCACTGCCTCCATTGAATGCAAATGAATCTCATGCATATTCATGGGGGAAATCCTAAAAACCCAACTGGATTGCGGCCCTCGTCACCCACCCCTGGTCTAGCATAACACCTAAATAACAAAATAAATTCTGGGTTTAATATTAAACGATGTTGATACAGTCTCAAAGATATCATTGTAAGGCAATTTTGCAATGGCCTAAAATCCAACTTATTGGGATCCATAACTAAAAGCAATAAGATATCATCTGCATAAATATGTACTTTAATTCCAAACTCCTTAAAAATGTTGCTAAAGGACTTAAAAATAATAGAAGAAATAAATGAGGAGGAGATAAAATTGTACCTTGTGGAACCCTACATTGTAACATTGGACGGTTTCCCTCCTGTCATCACTGGAAAGGAGTGTTCTTTTAGACAAGACAAGCCAGTCCAGTATTGTTCCTGTTACCCCTACTGCTGAAATACGAATGCGGTTCTAAAAGTCTATGATTAATAAGATCAAATACGGCAGATAGATGTAATGATGCTGCTAAAGTGAAGATCCCCAAATCAAGATTACATTACATTAGGGACTTCTATTCCGCCTATACCTTGTAGTTCAAGGCGGATATAAGATTAGCATAAACTTTGCTAATCAATGACGTTAGTACTGTAATTTTGGATAAAGAATAAGTACCTATTAAGTGTAGCTTAATAGCTGTAAATAAACAATCTGGGCAGGATTCTATAAATGGTGCTATTATCGGCTGGTGCTTCCAAAAATGGCACCATTCGCTTGTCAATCATACAAAGGCACCAGGTGTAGAATTGTGGCTTTTGCCAAACATAGGCGCCGGAAATGTAGGCCAGAGTTTGGAAGACCTACAATTCTGGTGCCTATGTATGACATGAATCACATCTACAAAGGTGCCTAAAGTCATTTTCAGTGTTAATCACACCTTCTTTGACCTTAGGCACCCTTAGGCACCTCCATAGATGTGATCACTGCACAATATTTGGAGATGCCAGCAAAGCATCCACTTTTTTTTAATAATTACTTTTTAATTGTTTTTAAATGACATGGTCAATTACTGCACCGTTTAAAAACAATTAAGGTAGGCAGCAGTAGGGCACCTACCCCCACCTAACTTAGTGCTAGATGCACTAAATTCAGCAATCGTCGTTAAACCTGTTTTCGCAGCTGTAGCGATGATCGCTTTTACCAACCGAGTGCACAAAACAGCCCACCGTGTGTTTTTCCCCTCGATCGCCCATTTTCCGATTAGGCTTGCAAATTAGCTAAATCCTCATGCAAAGTAGCCAAGCGATTGATGCACTAACATCGCTTGGTTATTCCCCTCCCCCCCAAAAAAGGGGGGGTGAGCAATCTGATTTTTTTCAACGGCACAGATATTTTGCATGTGTTACACACGCAAAATATTTGTCCCATTAAAAATAATGAAAAAAATGTCCCCCACCACTGATGATGGCCCTCCCCAATGACCCCTGACAAATGTGGCATGAGATAAAATTGCCCCCTCCCTGCGCTAGGCACCCTTGAACCCTTCCAAAATGGAGGAGGGATGCCCACTCCCTCTGCCACCAGACGCTTATCCCACCCCTCCCGAACCTCCCCCATACCTTTTTAAAAAGTTGAAAGCAGGAAATCCACTCTGAAACTCCTGCTTCAGGCTTCCAGTCCTAAATGACAAGCCTTCCCCTCCCCAGTGCATTGTGTGATGCATGGGGAAGGACCAAAGGCCCTAATTGGTTCAGTCACCTAAGGCCCCTCCCAAGGCCCTGATTGGCTTGACCAATTGGCTTGACCAATCATAGTTTTAAACTCCTCACTCAGTATCCTGGATACAAAGGGAGGTGCCTAAGGCCTGATTGACAGATGCCTAAGGCCCCTCCCCATACATCACATGATGCACTGGGGAGGAGAAGGCCCATCATTTAGGACTGGCGGTCTGAAGGACAGATTGTGCATATCTAACACACACACAACATCTGCTTCCCCTGTCTCTGCTGTTAGGGCTCTGTGCTTTGGTCAGTTGCTCACTGAGCGATTGATCAGTCTCGTTTGCATGAAAATGATTTGCACCTCCATGCAAATCATTTGCATACAAACTTCATACCGCATCGATTGCTGCTGGAGAATCAGGCAACAGTGATCCAGTCGGTATCTTTAGTGCATCTAGCCCTTACAGTGTACTATAGAGACTTTGGGCCTCTTCGTTCACCTTTAACTACATATAATAATAATAATAATAATAATTTTATTCTTATATACCGCCAAAGCCATATGCTGAGCAAAGCGGTTTACAATCTACACAATAGGTAGTAGTAAGCAACTACAGTTTTGAATAAGACAGAATCAATCATACCCAGGCATACACTAAACAAATACATCAAACAGAGAAGAAGGGATGTCAAGGCTGGTTATAATCAGATTCCTCAGTGTTGTCCATCTTCTGAGTAATATAGAATAGGATACGTCCTGTTCTAAAACACATGTGAGATGCATGTTTGTTGTCTGACCAAGTCACCAAAATCCACTTTGATCACTGTAATTATCTCCAGCTCACTCTGGTTGCTGTAGTCACCTCTGGTTCTCTTGTCTCCATCTCAAACTTACTGAAGGATAGCTCAGAAGTCCACATTCACTCTCTCAAGGGTTACCTCCTTGAACCATAACTCAATCTCAAATAAAATGGTCAAACGTCCTCAATAGCTCTTTACCCTCAATGTGAAAGGATTTCCAGTAAACCAAAAATGGAGTCTCTTGGTTTTCCTTATCTATTCCCAGCATTTATCAATTGCCCAGGGCCGAAAAAGCCCCTCCAAGGCCTTTCAAACAGCAGTTCTCTCCATCTAGAAAATATAGGCAAATTAGTATGCAAAGTAGGTCCTTTTCATTCAGAAGTAGAAATCACTCAGACAATTCTAGGTATCAGGGAATTAGTTTAGATCAGTATTGCAGGATGTTCCTGCCACTTCCTATGTAGCTTCCCTAAGTGGCTACTTCTACTCGCTGGCAGAATGTTGGACACTCCATCCTAATAATAACAGGGACCTATCAAGTCCTAGCCTTAGATCCAAGTTGTCTTTGCATAGGTATTTTTTTTTTTCCTAAGGAAAAACTTTCTGGGTCAACCTGTCTCCTGTGATGTCCATGTGATGAATATCCATTATATAAATTGAAATGTCCAAATTATGAACAGGGAAAACAAGGGACATGGACATCAGTGTGGCAGCATAGAAACACCCTTCTTATAAAATGGCCATACAGATATCTATTCAGAACAGAGGGGTAACCTAATGGTAAGAGCAGTGTATTGAGAGTCAGAGGACCCAGCTACAAATCCCACCTTAGTAGTTTGTGAGGTTTTTTTTGTTTTAGGGTTTTGTTTTTGTGTGGGCATTTTTTTAAAATTAGAAACATGGTAACAGATAAAGCACAAGTGGCCCATCCAGTCTGCCTATCCATAGCATCCACTATCTCCTCCTCTATATGGCCCTTCAGGAAAAGAAAAAAACCCCAAACACCTGCTGTACTTTTATGTATCCCACTTCAACAGCCTTCAGGCTTACAATTAAAAAGAAAGAAAAGTTGAACTGAGATTTGAATCTGAGATTTTGGGACTCAGTCCACTGTACTAACCATTAGGCTGCTCCTCAGGTCTGCACATTGGTATGCATAGTACCTAAAACTACATATCATACAGCTTAATATCCCATGCCAATTTCACATTTAGGAAGAGGAATGGGGACAGCAACATTGGGGGATTAAGAAGGTGTTATGCCTTAATTCCTCCAGTGAGTACTTTTCTGTAACATGGACACGCCAAGTACCAGGTGTAAATAGCATCCATCTTTTGAGACATTGATATCCCTTTCCCATCTGTGATCAAAGTAGGATGTCCATATTTCAGCCTCCCACCCCAACCCCCAATAGTCTCACTCAAAGCATGCATAGACTTTATCTCCTTGCCATATGGACATATTTCAGTATTAGATATCTATATCCTGGCCTTATATAGTTGGGATTTGGAAGTCCATACAATGCGTATGTCATATACCAGTTTGTCAAATATCCAAAAGGAAATCATATTTATTTGCAAAACTTTTACAATGGATTTTTCTCTATCTTTTAGTGATGATTATGCTTTATTGTAATTCCTGGTTATTATACCAGCAATGACTTTTGTTAGCCTACTTTGAACCTTAAAAATGAACTAGGTGAGTAATAAATCCAATTTAAAAAATATGAAATTTGATGTACTGCCTTTCTGTGGTTACCAAAAAAACAGTTGTCTGTATCTACATAAGTAAAAGTTATGTTTAAGCTGTTGTGAAGAAAGCCACGGCATGCGGGCTGACATGTTAGTTCTGCTTACTGAGGAGCAGAGGAGATTGTGGTGTAGTGGTCAGATAGAGCTACAGCCTTAGCACTCTGAGAACATAAAAACATAAGAACTGCCATCTCCTGATCAGATCTTCGGTCCATCAAGTCCGGTGATCCGCACACGCCGAGGCCCAGCCAGGTGTATACCTGGCGTAATTTTAGTCACCCGTATCCCTCTATGCCTCTCGTAAGGAGCTGTGCATTTAGTTTGCTTTTAAATCCTAGAACGGTGGATTCTGCAATAACCTCCTCTGGGAGAGCATTCCAGGTGTCCACCACTCGCTGCGTGAAGCAGAACTTCCTGATATTTGTCCTGGACTTGTCCCCCCTCAGCTTCAGTCCATGTCCTCTTGTCCATGTCACATTGGACATTGTAAATAACTTATTTTCCTGCTCTATTTTGTCGATTCCTTTCAGTATTTTGAAAGTCCCGATCATATCCCCTTGCAGTCTCCTCTTCCCAAGGGAGAACAATCCCAGTCTCCTAAGTCATTCCTCGTATTCCACGTTCTCCATACCTTTTACAGCTTCATTGCTCATCTCTGTACCCTCTTCAACAGTTTTATATCCTTCTTTAGGTTGGGAGACCAATGTTGGACACAGTACTCCAAGTGTGGTCTGACTGCTCTATAAAGCGGCATTATAACCCTCTCCAATCTACTCGTGATTCCCTTCTTTATCATGCCTAACATTCTATTTGCTTTCTTTGCCGCTTCTGCGCATTGTGCCGACGGTTTCAGGGTACTTTCTATCAGTACACCCAGGTCCTTTTCTTGTTCGCTCTTACCCAAAGTTGCACCTGACATTCTATACTCGTGTTCCTTGTTCTTTCTGTCTAAATGCATTACTTTGCCCTTTTCCATGGAGTTCAAACCCCATGCTGTTCTCTGTAACCCTGGGCAAGTCACTTAGGGGTCCTTATACTAAAGCGTGCTAGCCATTTTAGCAGGCACTAAATATTAGCACATGCTAAATGCTAACACGCCCAAAGAATATAATGGACGCGTTAGCATTTAGCGCACACTAATATTTAGCGCACGCTAAAACGGCTAGCGCGCCTTAGTAAATGGACCCCTTAATCTTCACTGCCCTGACAGATAGGTAAAACGCTTAAAGTACCTGTATGCAAAACCTTTTTGAGTGTGGTTTTAAAACTACAAAAAGGCAGTATACAATAAAGAGTTGCACGGGGACAGAAATCCCACCCATCCCTGACAGGATCCTCTCCGTCCCCACCCATCCCCACAAGGAATTACCTCTATCCCCGCCCATCCCCATAAAAAGCAGCAATTACTTCTGACAGGATCATCAATTCCACAGTTCCTTTTGTGTTTGCGCTGCTGTTTTCCTTGTGGAATCTCTTTGGTGGAACCCTTTTTTTTGTTTTCTGTTCAGATAATTAACTTATAAACCCTCTCTTTTACTAAGGCTGATGTGTCCTTTATATTATATGGACGAACCCTGCTTCCAAAGCCTTCCATCCCCGTGGGAGTCCCGTTGGCTAGAGGGGGGTCACCGTGGGAGTCCTGTGGGCCAGTGGGGGGGTCCCTGTGGGAGTCCTGTGGGTTAGGGGGAATTCCCGCGGGACTCATGGGATTCCCATGATCCCTGTTCCCATGCAGACCTCTAGTATACAATCCCTTTCCCTTGCAGCAGGAGTGGGACAACTGCAACAATCATGATACCAGCTGCAGAAGCCTAAAAGAGCTTAAAGTGGTTTATACATTATATACAGGTATTTATTTTGTACTGGGGCAATGGAAGGTGACATGACTTGTCCAGAATCACAAGGAGCTGTAGTGGGAATTAACCCTGTTCACCTTGCTTTTAGGCCACTGCACTAACCAGTAGGCTAATCCTCCACTTCAAGAAGACAGCGTCAAAAATAAATACCAACTTGTAATATTCGACAACAAAAAAAAATGTACTATTAATTTCAGGATCTTTATCGGGAATAGCCTTCCTTTTGTCCCCTACCCATGACAAAATTATCTTATCAATATTGAGGTTTTTTTTAGCATGAGCTGTCTTCCATTGTAAAACCTTATTAAAACATTTATATCAAACTACAATAAGTCTACGTAATTATAGATTAGACTAGAATAATAATCTGCACCTCATTGATGTAAAAGAATAAGAAAAATTTAATGCCTGAATTTCTTTCAGTAACAAGCCAAGAAAAAAACATTAAACAGAATGGAAGAGAAAGGAGAGCATCAAGGAAGACAAAAGCCAGGACTCTAAGCCTCTGAAGTCACTTTGAGACAGATACGCTAAATTGCGCCATGGTCGGCGGCCACATTAAAAGTGGCCGCCGATCATGTGTCAATCATGTGATGGCACCATTTAGAGCATTGCGCCTCCGATAAAGGTAGGCATCAGAAATGAAGGCCAGGGTTTTCAAGGCCTACATTTCTGGTGTCTACCTTTGACGTGAAACACACCTCGTAGACACTTACCAGCGCCGACAGCCACTTCCGTTATTAGCCACACCTTCAGTGGTATTAGGCGCCAGTAGACACCTCTGGAGTCATGATTCCATTGCCTTGAAACTTTTTTTTAACACTAGGGGCACTCAAGGAAATTGCAGGGAAATACTTTTAAAACCAATAGGAGGAAATATTTTTTCACTCAGAGAATAGTTAAGCTCTGGAACATGTTTCCAGAGGTTGTGGTAAAAGTGGATAGAGTAGCTGGTTTTATGAAAAGTTTTGACAAATTCCTGGAGGAAAAGTCCATAGTCTGTTATTAAGACATGAGGGAAGCCTCTGCTTGTCCTGGATCAGTAGCATGGAGTGTTGCTACTCTTTGGGTTTTGGCCAAGTACTAGTGACCTGGATTGGCCACCGTGAGAACGGGCTACTGGGCTTGATGGACCATTGGTCTGACCCAGTAAGGCTATTCTTAAGTTTTTAACTGCTGAGCAAATTGTAAGTAGATATGACAAACATTTCTTGAAATACGAGTATCTGTATGCATAGGGTTACCAAATTTCCTCTTTAAAAAAAAAGAGAGCACCTGGTCCAGCTCCATTGTGTCCCAACTCCGCCCCCAGATGAAGCCCCGAGCTCAGGGCCGAACCTGGAGGACCTCTGTACATGCGTGGACATCAGTACAATGATGTCACATGCATGCACGCATGCTTGTGACATCATCACGTTGACATCTGCACTTGTGTAAAAGCCCTGACGTGGCCCTCAGCTCGTGGCTTTATAAAACTCGGACAAACTACTGGGTTTTGGAAATCCCTCTGGATACCCGGACAGTCCCCTCAAAGGGGACATGTCCAAGTTTTCCTGTATATGCAAATGCAAAAAGTCTAACAAACAATATGGGAGAGCTAGAATATATTGCACTAAATGAAAAGATAGGTATAAAAGGTACCTCTGAGACCTGTTGTAAGGAAGATAACCAACACTGTCATACCAAGGTACAAGCTATCTCGTAGTGATAGGGTGGATCGAATTGATGGAGGGCCTTGAATCGAATGGACTGAAAATTCTACAGGTCTTTTCACTTAACTTAGGTGCCTTCCAGCGCCTAAGATAAGGTGCCGTTTAAAGAATATGGGCCTTAATTCCTACTAATTCTCTAACTAATTATTTTTTGGTTTTAAATAAATAAAAAAACCTCCATACTACCCCTGAACGACAAATAGCATCCAGTCTATTCAGCAGAATATCATGGTCAAGAGACATCAAATCCTGAAGCCAAGTCCAATTACAATAATATAGCCTCTCCTCCTTTATCAAGTATTTGTCTTGAGTTCTGAATTCAATGCTAATAAATAGTGCTCAGTATTGCAATTATTTTGAAACCCTGATTTCATGGGATCAAATAAATTAAAAGGCTGCAGATGTTCCTTGCCACGACCTCTTCAACAATTTTTTGCCAGGAATGGAATAATAAAAATTGGAGGAGCATTTGAAATAATCTGTGCTAAGCACTATTGATGTGTATTGTAGGTTTCTTGCACACTTTAATTGCTCTTATACTTACGTTATTGGTACAACATAACTTAATAAACCCCTTAGATTGCCAGTTTTTAACCAAGATTGCACTAGGTGGCTGAATTTATCCTGCATGGCTTTGATAGTCATAACCCAGTTATGATGACGTTACTTACAGTTTCGTGTTATATTTACATATTTCAAATATAAGCATTTCTAAATATCTCAAATAATTTGGCTATTCAGATATTCAAAGAAGTCCAACCAAGTCAAATAAATCTTGCCAGGGTCCTTTCTAATACATTCCCATATTAATTATACATTCGCGTCAGTTTTCAAACATTTTAGGACCCTTTTGTTAAGCCCTTAATGCACGGTTAGTGAGTGCCAACAGGCAATACTGCAAAAGGCATTAAACCTTTTGTAGGATTTTGCCTGTTAAATGCATTCGTTATTTTTTTTAATTAATTTTTGGAAGGGGTAAAGAGTAGGCATTCCCACATTATCTAGTTAGCAAGTTAGGATTACCATAATGCATGCTTACTGGATAACACAGGGCTGGTGCAGAGGACTCTTAGCACCCTTCTAAATAATTTTTGCAAGTATTCTGTTATAATGGGAACATTAGTACACAGCCTACAAAGACAATATGCACGGTAAATCAGGGCTTAATGCACAAGCAAATCCTGAGTTAGACCACACTAAGCCCAGATTGTTTCACACTTTAAGAAAAGTGTAGTTGATGCGTGGAATGCGCTCCCGAGGAAGGTGGTGGAGAAGAAAATGGTGACAGAGTTCAAGCAAGTGTGGGATGAACACAGAGGATCTCTAATCAGAAAATAATGGGTATATATTGAAGGAACAAAGGCCAGTACTGGGCAGGCTTGCACGGCCTGTGTCCCATATATGGACATTCAGTTGAGGACAGGCTGGGGAGGGTTTCGATAGCTGGGATGGTTAAGATGGGCTGGAGTGAGCTTTCACGGAGACTCCAGTAGATGGAGCCTAAGCACACTACTGGGCAGGGCTCTGGGTTTCTGGCCCAGAAATATCTAAGAAAAAGGACCATTTAAACTAAATAATTAATTTATGGAGCATGTATGGTGGGGCAGACTGGATGGACCACTCAGGTCTTTTATCTGCCGTCATTTACTATGTTACTATGTTATTCCTTATTTCATTTTTCAAAAAGAGAAAATATACTATTCTAAAAATATTTTTTACCTTAATTAATTAATTAATTAATTAATTAAATAATTAATAGTGCTAAGTGAAAGCCAATACGAACTTCAAGGCATAAGAGCACGGAACTCTACCAGTTCAGGCTTAAATGCATCATAGCATTCCTCCCTTCCTACCAATAAGACAGCTAGAGTTCAAAGAAACTAAAGCTCTAAAATAAATATCAAAAAAAGGAGGGTACTTATCTCTGCTGGAGTTGTCATAAATTCCCGTACTTCTGCTGCAAGTCCAAAAAGTGCTTAGTGCTCCCCATTTACTCCCAAAATCCAAAAAATGCAAAAAACATAAACCAAAAAATGAAAAAGTAAAATCCACATACAATCCAATTTAATCCATCTTCTGATAATCCATCTGAAATATCCTGTTTATTCTTCAAAGCTTCCTGAACGCAGTTTGTGTAATCCTGTAGTCACTTGACACAATATGTGTTTCCCCTTCAGCTTTTTCAAGAGGAAGATTTGCTCAGCGCTCTAGAAGCAGCAGCATCATGTGAATAAAAAAATCAAAATCACACACATCTTATAAATAAACCTATTAATTTTTTCAAAACTCACTTCTTATTAGCAATAAACAGCTTCATATTGGAAAAGAGTCCCACTCAAGACTTCATGGCGGCAAAACCGCTAGCAAACGCTCTCAATTCAGCACAAGTGCCCGCACTGCTCTCATTCCTTATTTGATCCCAAAGATTGAATGACCCGAACAATGCAGGATATACTAACAAAATTTTCTCATTATTCAACTGTGGGAAAATATTTGGTATTTCTAGCATGCAGTGTTTTCATAGCCAATAAAATATCACTGTCAGAATAACTGTGGTGGATGAGCTTCTCTCTTTATTGCGTAGGTTATGATGTCAAAATTAAATGAAGAGTCCCATTCCCATTCTCTAGGTGTAAATATCAGCATTTACATGTGTAGATTGAACACATGTGCAAATGACAATTTCAGAAAAATCCTATTTAGATATGGAGATAACAACATGCAAGATTTCAAGTGCATTATGTGGTTGAAGGTGGTGGATACTGCTTGGGAGCACCAAACATCTAAAATGTATCCCCATTTTACAATGAGAATGCACATAACACGGGGCAATAAAATTGCAATCAACTTGTTTTGCCCGTTCCAGCCATAAACAGCAATAACACACATTTCTTATCCAAGTGACTGGATGATGATATCCTAGTCTGGGAGCACCACTTCCCAACTTATAGAAGGGTGGATGGGTAAACCGCCTTGCCTGTTACTTATCGCCCAAGGCTCTAACAATCCCATTGGCCCTTAACTAGCTAATCCCCACTCCTATCCCTGATGTAATCTCACCTTAGTCCAATTATGATTAAGCCTCCAAGTTATCTCAGTCCCATTGCAACTCTGGGGCATCAGCCATATGGGAAAACAAACTTCCCAGTCAGGTTTTGCACCAGCTGAAATGCACATATGGATTTGAAACAAAACAAAACAAACCTCATTTTAGGGAGTGCTTTACAAGAGGGATTCTGGAATTCTCAATAATCAGCTGTTGTTTATTCCTGTATCCAAACTGAAAGAAAAAAAGCCTCAAACTTCATTGGTGGGTTTATACTTATAGGTTTGTAAAACGGGACAGCGGCATGTTAAAGTAGCATCACTTACGTACATGGAATTTGTGAAATTAATGCTTCCACATGGAAGTGCCAGCACATGCATTTGGAAGCTATGAGATTTGGTTCTGTTTATTTGTTTCGCGTGAAAATTTTGAAAATGGCTGCTCCCGTTCTGCATGCTTGGCAGAGCCTTTTGTAAAATACCACCAAAATTGGGTACATCCTAACCAATGGGGCAGACTTCAACTAATACAAAATGTAGATGTGAGGATAATTTTTTCTGCTTCTAAATTTGAATCAGTTACATCTTTATTTTTTTATATATGCAGTTGCATTGGCTGCTGGCTGAGTGTTGGATTTTTTTTTTAAATAAACTCTGTGTTCTTGTCTTGAAGTCATTATGGGTTCCTTTTACAAAGCAGTGGTAGAGGTTTCTACTGCGGATCGGCAAGATAAATGCTCCGACGCTCATAGGAATTCTATGAGCACTGGAGCACACCCCCCCACATTCTCCCAGTAGTCACTGACCTCCTTCCACCTCCACCCCCTCAAAGATTTAAATGAAACAATATATGCTTGCCTGTATGATAGCTTCATATGTTATGACCAGTCCTTTTAGAGAAGCAAACAGGTCTCTAGAGTCTCTAGAGCCTAGTGGGTGATGTAGTTAACCATAGAGATGGAGACTCAGGGCCATATCCCACTCTAGCTACTCCATTTATAGTGGAATCTGTGAGCCTTACAAAATCCACCCAAATCCCATTGTATATTTAGGTTCCACCTGCAGGCAAAAGGGCTATTGCTGTAGTCTAGTTGGATCCAGTAGGTTTTGGGCGGGTTTTGGAGGGTTCACCATACATTATATGGGGCTTATAGTGATATGTGTACCTGGGACTTTTTATATGATGTTCACTGCAGTGCTCCCTAAGGTGCCCCACTGCTCTGCTGGGATGTTTGTGTGGCTAGTCTACTAAAAATGCTGACTTCTCCTACATCCCTAATGGCTTGTTTTGGATATTCGTTTGGATGTGGTTTTGTGGGTTTTTTTTGTTTTTTTTTAATGGTTCATAAAGATAGATGCACAGAACACAAACATACATTTTCTAAAAAAAAAAACCCAAAACCCAACAACCCAATATAGACGTTTTGCAGTTTTTTTGGGTCTTTTTTTTAATGGCCATGTTTTACTGGATTTGTATACATCTTCCAATAGACCGTCTAAACTCGAATTTAGATGTCATATCGAAAACGCCCCTTTTAACATTGGCACCCTTAGAAATCTAGTCATGATGGAGCCCCCATCAAGATAACCGTTTTCAGCAACTCTCTTCATGTCAGTTTATTTATGTATCTGATATAAGAATCTAAACACAGAGAGTAGGAATTAGACAATGGCCTTCCACACAAATAAAAAGCCGAATCCCAAATATAAGGAACAACCAGAGATTTATTGAGAAATGAAGGCAATTCCAGATAAAGGACTCAACATGGAGCCACGTTTTGGTGAGAAGCCGCCCGTGTCAGGAGTCATCTTATCTGTTAGTTGTTAAGTACTGCTAAGCCTTCCAATGTCATCCAAGTAAAGTTTGATGTTGCGTTTGTACCTTCGAAACACCCCCATCCCCCTTGCATTCTTTTTCTTTTGTGCTTGGTTTCCAGGCTTTGCGTGGCCAAGAGGTAGAACTGCTTCCCCAGTGGAGTCATTAAAAGAACTGCTTTTATTGAACATTTGGTAGTGAGCAAGTACTGCAATTTTCAACATATCATGTATAGTGGGGCATACATGGAGCATGCGTTGCATATTTGAGGCAGACAGGATAATCACTGAGCATCTTTTAATGTGTTGGCCCCAGGCAAAATACATCTATGACACTGAGATGCAGTTCGAAATGTAACAATTGCAGGCAATAAATATAACAGAGTTGGAAAGAACACAGGAGATGAGTTGGAGAGAATAAATTTAGAATAGATCCGACAGATCAGTCACATTGCACATGTTAAAGAAAAATAAGCACTTTTTACTTTTCTACGCCTTATTCTGTTCTGCCATATATTACATTTCTTTTAAAATATTTATGGTAACTGTTCTATTCATTACTTTGCCACATAAGCTCAATGGAGAGGTACGGTGCTATGAATAGAATAATTTTTCATTAATCACATTTAGGATTCCTTTTACAAAGCTGCGATAGCGTTTTTAGTGCACGCAGAATTTTAGCGCACGCTAAACCCGTGCTACACGGCTAGAACTAACGCCAGCTTAATGCTGGCGTTAGCGTCTAGCACGCGCTAAAAACTGCTAGCACAGCTTTGTAAAAGGAGCCCTTAGTCTTAGTGCTTTTGCATTTTTTATTGAACATATCTGAGGCGGTTTACCTTTATTAATAGCATCATCTTGTCATTGTCGACAATAGAAAGTAAGTAATTAAGAAATGAGATTATATTTGGTGTTTTCCTAGAAGGCATGCTATTCAGGTTATTTGTAATTAGATGTATAACCAGCTCTAGAATGGTATCTTGATAATTAGGTAACCTCAGAAGAGCAGATAAGACAAAAAGCTGGTTCTTACTTTGATTATCTTCATTACTGCTTTATTTAGATTCATTGTACTGATGAAATCATTGTTTGTTTGTTTTCCTTTCAATATTAGCAAAAGAACCCCATAAAAAACATTTGTCTCTGCTATCTCCTGTGATGCATACTTGGACTGATCTTCCACAGGAGGTGATGGGGACAAAAACAATGATATAATTCATGATATAAGGCATGGGATACACATGGTGGATAACGCTCTCGTTTATTCATTAAGGATTTTTGCAGTGAGTTATGATGCACATGAAGGATCTCAAGAAAATGTAATAAAAATATAGAGCATTACATAAATAAATAAATAAATATATTCAAAGTCTTTGCAATTGTACCCTCTTTTATAAAACCGTAGTGTGTTTTTTAGCACTGGTTGTGGTGGTAACAGCTCCGACGCTTTAAAGAATTCTATGAGCATCGGAGCTCTTACCGTGCTATGGTTTTGTAAAAGGGGGAGGTTATTGCGTAAATACGGATAAAAAAGATAAACTAACTTGCTCCGTATTGATTTCTGCTCTAGCTCTCTCTTTTATCTACATATTCTACCACAGTAACCTTTAAGAGCACGCTAAGACATTTCCCTGGGTTTACCAGTAAAGGGTGTCTTCTCAAGACAACAGTGAGAGATAACATTTGGGGCAAAAAAAAACCAAAAACCTAAGGAGCCATTTTACTAAATTGTGTCAACATGCACTTTTCATGAGGGAAGAAGGATTGTGGCAAACTGCATAAGAATAGCCTTATCAGCTTATCAGCGTGCACTAATTGAACATGATTTATTTTTTCATTATTTTTTTCAGGAAGGGAGTATGGCATGAGTAGGGAGTGGGCGTATTCATTTTTGTATGTGTTAACTGGATATTCATACTTACTGCAGAAGCACTTAGCACATGTGTTCAAAATCTAGCAGGAGGGATGCCCACTCTCTCCTGCCGGCAGGCCCGCCTCTTCAAAATGGTGGGTCTAACCCCTCCTGGTGCCGTTGAGGTCCTAGTGATTTGTTTCAGTTGAGTTTGTCAATTGATTCTTGTACTTTTCATAATTCATACTGATATCTTTCAGTTCTTCTGATTCATTACCTGCAAACTGTGGTTTTACTGTATCTCTCCAGGATCCTTCACAATAAAAACTGAGACTAAGACCTCATTAAAGGATCTTTTACTATCATGTGTTAAAAAATGGGCTTAGTGCATTTTATTGTGGGACTTTCCAATGCAGTAAGCCCATTTTTAACATGCTGTCCTCGCTTGAATTTTAGGGCTCTATTATTTCATGGTTTTCTACCTATCTCTCCCATCGCACTTTTTGAGTATTTCCTGGAGGATCCTCCTCTGCTGCTATTCCACTATCAGCCAGTGTATCTCAGGGCTCTGTCCTTAGATACATTGACTGATAGTGGGCCTCTTTTTTCCCTATCTACACTTCCTCCCTTGGTGCTCTAATCTCCTCCCATGGCTTCCAGTACTATTTCTGTGCTGAAGATTCATAAATTTAGCTCTGTATGCCCAAAATTTGTACAGGGATCCAAGCTAGACTGTCAGCCTGCCTGGCTGATGTATCTGCTTGGATGTCTCGCCGTAGCCTAAAATTAAGCATGGCCAAGACTGAACTCCTTATCTTTCCTCCTAAACCTGCCTTTCCTCTTCCTCTGATATCTATTTTGCTGAATAATGCTCTCATCCTCCCTCTCCCATTGGCATACAACCTCGGGGTCATCTTTCACTTCTTCCTTCTCTTTGTATTTCCAATGGATCACCAAAACTTGTCACTTCTTTCTATACAACATCACTAAAATCCAGACTTTTCTTTCTGAGCATGCTGCCAAGGCCCTCATCCACACTCATCACTTCTTGCCTGGATTACTGCAACTTGATTCTTGCGGGTCTTCCACAAAGCCATCTCTCTCCCCTTCAATCTGTTCAGAATTCTGCTGTGTGCCTCATTTTATATTACATTACATTAGTGATTTCTATTATGCAATTACCTTGCGGTTCAAGGCGGATTACATATGAGTTGTCAGGACATTTAGAAGTACATTAGGAGTTTTCTGCCAGTGTTATGCTCACGTTACCCTTCTCCTCAAGTCACTTAATTGACTCCCTGGCTGCTTCTGCATATAGTTCAAACTCCTCTTACTGACCTACGTGTATTCACTCTGCAGCTCCTCAATATATCTCCTTTCTTATCTTTCCCTATACTCCTCCCCGTGACCTCAGGCAAGTCTCTCTTGTTTGTTCCTTTCTCCTTTACTACCAGCTCCCAGTTCCATCCCTTCTGCCTCGCTGAGCCTTATGCATAGAACAACCTACCTGACGAAGTACATCAAGCTCCATCTTTGGCAGTATTCAAATACAGGATAAAAGCCCACTTTTTCAAAGCTGTGTTTAAATACTAACCCCACCAACTTGTAAAGTACCATATTTGTCTGTCATCCCCTCTGTAGTTCCCGACCATCTCTAACTTTTTATCCTTGCATTTCCCTACATGAACTGCATATGTTTATTCACCATTTTTGTCCAGTGGGTCTATCATAATTAGATTGTAAGTTCTTTCGAGCAGGGGCTGTCTCTTGTGTGTCTCTTGTGTACCGCGCTGTGTATGTCTGGTAGAGCTATAGAACTAATAAATAGTAGTAGCAGTCGTAGTAGACTGAAGGTTGATAAGGTAGTGTCTGTTCCCGCCTCCATCTGTAGCCTATTGGTCAGACATTTGTAAAGAAGCTTAGCCAGCCAGTAGGCTGCAGGGGAAAGCAAGATTAAGCAGACAACACAAAAGAGTGGCAGTGTAGGTAAGGGGTTGAGAGGGTAATAGAGGCTGAGGGAAACACATTGGAAGTAAAAGCAATACTGTGTGTCTACAGTATAGCTCTCTAGCTACTGCTCCTGCCTCCCCCTTCAGGCCATTGGTCAGCTATAAATAGGGTTTTCATATTTGTGAAGATAAAAAAAAGGACATAGGACCCCATCCATACTCCACCCACAATTCTGCCCACACACCACCCATTTCCTTGCTACCCCTTCCCATCCTCTGTACCCTTTTAGTGCTTCTCTCTCTCTCTCTCTCTCTTCCTACAACCCTCCTTCCCCATGGGTGTTTTTCCTTTTCAACCCCCCCTCCTGTGGGTCTTTCTTTCTTTCTCTTTCAAACCCCTCCCCCTCCCCGTGGGTGCCTCTCTCTCTCCTTCCAACATCCTCTCCTACTGTTTCTGACTCTCCTCTCCCATCCAGCATTACCTTACTCTATGTACTTTCTCCAGCTTTCCGTCCCTCCCTCTATGTTGTTTCTCCAGTCCCATCAATGCTGTTTCTATAGCCCTCCCTCTATGCTGTTTCTCCAATCCCTATTTCTCAAACCCCCCTCCATGCTGTTTCTCCAGCCCTTCCACTCCTCTTCCTTCCCCTCATGACCTATCTAGCTCCTAAATCCCCCACTTATATCATTCCTGGGCCAGCCATTGTAATTTAATCCTTGTGTAGTCAACAGAAACAACGAGTTGAGCCTACTGCCCTTGTCCTGCCCCTGAACCCGCTTCTCTGCAGTGACTTTCTGTTCCTGCATAGGCAGAGCATGCATAGAGGCAGATTCTGGGGCAGGCCAGTGGGAGTAGGCTTACCTCGTTGCTGCTGCTGGCTGCCCAAAGATTAAATTATTGCATCTGGGCCCAGGGAGGAGGTAGGTGGGAGAGTCAGGAGAGCCAGCTAAACCCAGACACACAGTCCTGCTTTTACTTCAAGTCTGTTCTCCCTTTTACATCCAATATGTTCTCCCTCAGCCTCATTTATCCTCTTACCCTCTCAACCTCTTACCTACACTATAGCTCTTTTGTTTTGTCTGCTGTTAGTCCTACTTTTCTCTATTGGCTGGCTAAGCTTCTTTATAAATGTCTGACCAATGGGCTGCAAATGGAGGCAGGAACAGTAGCCACAGAGACACTGCCTTATCAAACTTCAGTCTACTACTACTAATTATTATTATTAATAATAAAAAGAGGACATGTCTATGTTTTCTCAGACATCTGGTAACTCTAACTATAAACAAACCACTGCCGGTTATCCCAACAACATTGAAAACTGTAACACTGCAGTTGAATAGCTACACAAGACAACCCAAACAATAACTCCATCATAATTACCCAATCCACTATCCTGAATGAAGCTTGGTCTTCCAGGACCATACTATGGATTAATGGGGAAGAGGAACCATGGATTGAGAAAAGGAAGTTCACATCTTACTAATCTATTAAAATTATTTGTAGGTGTGAATAATGTAGTATGTATGAGGCTGTTCCAGTGTCCTTGTTGCCCTCTTCCCACTTGACTAGTTTAATGGAGTTTCAGGAGGGGACTAGAGCTCAGGAGTGGAAAAATCACTGGGCAGTACTCTTTTGTTGCATGGGCTTCCATACCCCTCCCAGGATGCTTAATTTTCTAATCACCAGGAGGGGGAGGATAGATATTGGTTCCCCTGTAAGGTACATAAAGTTCTCTATATTGAGAAAAAGGGGAATAGGGTGAAGAAAGGAAGGCACCTAACCTAGGACTGGGCAGAGTAAGCCCTGAGAAGCCCAGAGCAGAACCTTGTCATGGGAATTCAGAGGAGAAAGCTGGGCAGGAGGTATTTTACTATACTTTCCTTGTTCATGGACGATAACATCATAATAGCCATATTGAGTCAAACTGTTGGTCCTTCTATGCCCAGTATCCTGTTTCCAAACGTAGTCAATCCAGGTCACAAGTACCTGCCAGAAACCAAATAGTAGCAACATTCCATGGTACCGATCCCAGGGCAACATAAATGGTTGATGGTCAACATCATAAGCATACAGGGACAGACTTAAAGATCTCAATATGTATACTTTGGAGGAAAGGTGGAGAGAGGAAGATATGATAGAGATGTTTAAATACCTATGTGGCATAAATACACATGAGGTGAGTCTCTTTCAACTGAAAGGAAATTCCAGAGTGAGAAGGCATAAAATGAGGTTAGGTGATAGGCTCAGGAGTAATCTAAGGAAATATTTTTTTACAGAAAGGGTGGAAGATGCATGGAATAGTCTCCAGATAGAGTTGGTGGAGACAAAGACTGTGTCTGAATTAAAGAAAACATGGGTCAGGTATGCAATTCACAGAACTATCCTGCTGCTGGTCCCGGCATTTCTCCACTGCAGTCTGCCTCAGCAGAAACAGGAAGTTGTCAGAGAGGGTGGGTCACAGTGGAGAGAAGATGTCAGAACCAGCAGCAGGGTATCTCTGTGAATTGCTACTGCCACCTGGCAACATTTACGACAAATTGAAGTTAGAAGGGGGGGGGGGGAAGAAATGGGAAAAATGACGATGGGGGGGAGAAGGTTGAAAGCAGAAAGCCTAATAATTGGGGCAGCTCTTGTCCCATCCCAATTTTGGATGGTTGGGGAAGGGGGGGGTATCAGCTCATCCTTGGCCTTAGGCAGCAGATTGCCTTAATCCACTCCTGCAGTGAAGACAGTGTTTCTGGTGGCAATAGTATAAGTGAGACAAATTTCAAGGCCTAGTTGGAGGAGAGGCACAATCTTCAGGCACTGGCACCTCCTGTGGGTTGGTGGTGCTGCGTGCCGGTGCCACATTGGGGAGTAAGTTTTCAGTTTGGGCGGGCAGGGGATGCCAGTTCGTACGGAGGGGGGCAGGCATTCGCAAAGGGGTGGGGATGCCTGTTCACAGGGAGGGCAGCATTTGTGGGCAGGGGGGCGATGCCGGTTAGCGGGTGGGGGACTCGCAAATCGAGTCAATGCTCGGTTTGCGAGTCACGATTTGCGAGAATGTTTTGCTCGTCTTGCAAATCACTCGCAAACCGGTGCACTTGTAAACCGAGGTTTGACTGTATCTTTCTAGACACTATTTACATAATTTCCCCCTTAGAGTGGTGGTGAGTCTGTTCTATAAGAACACTTGTGTATAAGTGATCATATAGAATGCTAGTGTAAACCCACATCAACATGCCTAAATATAGGTACATGTGTTTACATCAGGTCTATGATTTGCATAAATAATAGCGCCTAAATGTAACATTTGCATGCATAACTATCAGTATTCTATATGTTATATGAGTCAATGTTAGCCACATCCATGACACACCCTTGTTCCTCCCCGGTGAACATTCTCCTAATAATTATGAATTAAGCCATTTTAGCGCTATTGCTATTAATTTCCTTAAGTGTACATTTGCCTGCATGAATGGCAGGATTTTATACATTTAAGTTTTTAAAAGTACTTAAATTTAAGTAACTTATTAGAGAATGAGGGTGTTTAATGTGTGAATTATCATGCACTCTCTGTTAGCACTTGGATGCTCTAATGATTTGAACTCCTAAGTGAGAATGAGTATCATTCCTGGTCAAGCAGTTCAATATTTTAGTAACATAGCATCAAAGACCAATAAACTACACTTCTCTTTCTGTATTCACGGTTTCAGCAATCACAGTTTTGATTATTCACGGTTTTTAGCTTGCTGGCTTCTCCCCCCCCTCCCCAATTATGTCAGCTTGCATAGATAAATTGCTGATTCTAAGCGTTTACAGAGAAAATCGCTGATTCCCAGCACTTTCTTCACCGTGTTTTGCCTCTCCTTCAGGAACAGGCCAAGTCTCCCACCATGTTATTTGCGGTTTCACCATATTCACGATGGTTTTTAATAGAAGATAGCGAATAACATATGAAAAAGTTATTTGCGGTTTTTCTGTATTTGCGGTTCTGTTAATCCCCGATTACAGCAAATACGGAGGGAGAAGTGTAGTTCTAGGTGGTCTTTTTATAGAAATGAATACAATTAGCAGTAATTTTCAAAGTCATTTCAATGGCTTCTTATAAATTTATGTAGATTTTCTGAAGATATACTCAAAATGGCATTATGAAGATGTGTTAAATTTTTCCTCAAGATGAGAGAGGAACTTCCAGGGGTAAAGCCGGGAGGGATGTACTTATAACTGCATTCTTTTGGATTTTCATCATTTGTGCATAAAGGGGTAAATTCTGTATATGTCACTAAAAAGATTGGCGCTTAGTGCGATTCTGTAAACCACCTTCAGAGTTAGGCGTGGTTTATAGAATCACCTACAGAATCACACATGAATGCTTATCTGTATACAGCATTAAATTAGGTGTTTCATATTCTAAGCTACTCTCCATAGCTTTACAAGGTTCTACAGAGTGGAAGTGGTAGCTCGAGAGGACCCCAAGCGGTTCTATAAATGCCCTTGTGTTCTACATGCTACCATGCACCTAAATTCTCTCAAATTTAAATGGATCATATCACAAAAACGGATCAAGTTATCCATGTAGTTTCCCATGCCATGTAAAAACAATCAAGTTTTGCTTTTACAGACTTTATCTGAAAAAATGCTTTATAATAACCTCAGTATTTTTAGAGACCAAATTCTCATATAAACTCTGAATATGCATTTTTTTTTTTTTTTTTCACTTTCAGGTGTTCAAAGCTATGAACATTCCTCAGATTAGAGACCCATCCCTTCCATCGTATGAAATGATGCCAAAAGCCTATCGCACAAAGATCGCACTCATCGGCACTGGACCTGCAAGCATTAGTTGTGCTTCTTTCTTAGCTCGATTAGGCTACTCAGATATCACCATATTTGAAAAACAGAAATATGTCGGTGGCTTAAGGTAAGTGCATGAGATACTCTGCCCTTCTCTTTACCCATCTGTTAAATAGAATACTTGAATTAAATCTAAATGTTATGTTGGCAATTCTCTAAAGTGGCAACTAAATTAAAGTGCCCAAAAGGGGTGCATTTGCACCAATTTTAAAATGGCATTAAAGTGCACCTAACCCATCTTAGAATACTAGCATAAGTCCAATTTGGAGCACCAAAAGTTAGGCATGACCTCTTAAACCAGGTCAATGCAAGTTATTGTACCTATGTACACCTTGAAATGGGTAAAACTGACAGCTTTCTATAAGTTGTAAGCAGGGCCAGATTTTCCTATAGGCTAACTAGGCTTCAGCCTAGGGCCTCAAGATCAAGAGGGGCCTACATTCAAATTGTTAGCAAAATTAAAATTACACTATTCTAAAAACAGTGAACACTAAAACACTGAACTGAAAATAAGGAGAAATTCTACGCTTCGGGATAGGAACTGGCTCTGGCCGCAATGAGGCGCCGACTCGGCTTCTCCCTTTCTTTTTCTTGCCCTGGGAGGAGGATCGGGGAGGGAAAGACGTCAGTCCGGAAACAGCTGGGCAAAGCCCAGCCCCGCGGGGAGAGAGGCAAAACGTGGATCCGTCAGGACAGGGCGGCCCAGACTGGCATCGGAGGGGGGTGGGGGGGGGTTAATGGAAGGCAGGCAGGCAGGATGGCATGGGGGGTGTTAAATGGAAGGGGGATGGGAGGCAGGCGGGCATCGGAGGGGGTGTGAGGTGAGGAAGGACGCACTGGGGGCACTATGGACATAGGAAGGGGCAATGTTGTGTGTTATGTTTGATTAGTTATTGTTACAAGTACTATATATGGTGCTGAGAATAATTGTCCAAATAAGTGTTCTCGACTTTTTTTTATTTATTATCCGTGTCACATTTTTTATAAAGATTAGTACCAATAACAACATGTTTCATTTAACATATTGATATATATCACAGTAATGATGTATTTTATTATCTCTCATGTAATTTACAAACTTAAAAATGGGAGGTGAAAGGGCCTCATAAGTGGAATAGCCTAGGGCCTCTTTTCATCTAAATCCAGCCCTGGTTGTAAGCATTTCTAGGCAGAATGACTATGACATGCCAATGGGTGTCTGCCAATGGGTACAGCCCACTAGTGATTAGCTGCTAAGTGGCACATGTGCCAAGTTTATAGAACATCAAACAAAAATTGGACCCAGTATAATATTTTGCAATGGCATCAAATTAATAATAATGAGGAAAAAGACCTCAAAGACACATTCAATGGGGCAGTAGGTGCTATCGGCCATTGAATGTGTCTTTTAAAATATTAAGATGCTGGGGTATTTGAGGACTTTTTCCTCATTATTATTAATTTGATGCCATTGCAAAATATTATACTGTGTCCAATTTTTGTTTGATATTTTGATGGCTGAACCACAGTTTGCTTCCACATTAATTGGAAATAACTATGGGCTCCTTTTATGAAGGTGTGCTAGCGTTTTTAGCGCGCGGTACAACGCCCCGCGCGCTAACCCCCTCGCTACATGGAAAATACTAACGCCAGCTCTATGGAGGCGTTAGCATTGTAGCGCTACAGTGCCGCGCGGGCTAGACGCTTATGCCTCCATAGAGCTGGCATTAGTGTTTTCCGTGTAGCGAGGGGGTTAGCGCGTGTGGCGTTGTACCACGTGCTAAAATCACTAGCGCAACTTCATAAAAGGAGCCCTAAGTTTGTAGAACAGCAACTAGCAAGTGTGAAATAGCTGCCAATTTACTACCACTACTTGATGGTATTGCGAAGGGCGGTATCTAAGTACCTTAATAAACAAAAACATACTACTACTACTTATCATTTCTAAAGTGCTGCTAATTAATGGCATCAATCGTGTACATTAAGGCCCAGATTCTATAAAAGATGCCTAAAATTAAGCGCCTAAATTTGCACGCCTAGCCAATTTAAGTGCATAACTTTTTATTATTATTATTATTAGCATAATTGGGGCCATTAATGAGAAATAATTGGCAAAAATTAAAATGAATTGGCTAGAAAGTGGGCGTGGTTAAGAGCAAATCATGGGCAGATCTAGGGAATGTTTGCCATGCAGGTATCTAGACTGTACTTAGGTGCCTATCTTAGGCACAGGTATTTAGGCCAAGAAGGGGTGTCTAAGATTTTGACACCTACTGGCACCTAAGTTCAATTTAGGCTCGGGCATAATTCTATAAACAGCGCCTAACTGAAGATTGACAGTTGTTATGCACCGCATTCCTCAGCGCCTATTTTTTAGGTGCTGTTTATGAAAGTGAGGCTTAAGTGCAGCTATTCTATAAACTTGGAACTCATCTTGGAGACACTGTGGGAGGGGTCTTAGGCATCAGAGCCTTAGGCCCCCTTCCCGGTGCATGGTGTCAGGTCAAAAGCGCGCCGGGTCAAAGGCGCGCCCAGACAATTGAGCACAGCGCACGCCGCCGTGCCGCTCTAAATTACTATTTTTAGCGCTCCGACGGGGGTGTGTGGGGGGGAACCCCCCCACTTTACTTAATAGACATCGCGCCGCGTTGTGGGGGCGGTGTGGGGGGTTGTAACCCCCCACATTTTACTGAAAACTTTACTTTTTCCCTGTTTTTAGGGAAAAAGTTCAGTTTACAGTAAAATGTGGAGGGTTACAACCCCCCAAACCCCCCATAACGCCGGCGCAATATCTATTAAGTAAACTGGGGGGTTCCCCAACAAAAAACCCCATCGGAGCCCCTAAAAACTGTAATTTAGAGCGGCGCGGTGGTGCGCGCTGCGCTCAATTGTCGGCGCGCGCTTTTGTCTTTCGCGCCATTGTCTATGAACCCCGGTGCATTCAAGAATGCACCAGGAAGGGGAGGCTCACCATTTTGGTGTGAGCATCCTTCCAGTCGGACTTTCAACTAAAAGGTACAGGGAGGGTGGGGGTGGGGGTAGAGTTAGGGGTGCCTGCAACCTTGAGGGGTTGGCTTCACAGAATATTGGGGGTTTGAGGGGTGGTGGCAGGGGGTTCCCTGCTTCTGCCACTCAGCTGATCGTAGCAGGGGGATTCCCTTGCCGCAATCAGCTGATTGCAAGGGATCCCTCAGCGATTCTGTAACACGCCTGTGACACGGGCACTGGTTAGAGAATTGGGGCATTTAGGTGGGGTTAGGCGTCTGTCCCTTAGGGCAGATGTGATTCTGTATAGGACACCAGTGTGATATTCTCAGCCACTTCTTAGGCGGCTACTAAGACCAGCATCCTATACAAAATTTCCCCCTTTGACTATGCAAAGGGGAAGTTTGTTTTCTGGTAATTCAGTTTCCACGTAAAACCTTTATTGCACCTGACCTTTCAAAACAAGTGCAGACAGACTGAATAAAGCAGAACTAAAACAATGCGTCCTTCCCCCCATTGCCTTCTGTTTACTTTCCCTGCCTGCTTCTTATACATTGAATTAACCAACATAGTTCAAAATAGTTTAACTATTTGCATTTCTTTCATGAAGACATGAAAGAATTCTTGGGCACCATGCTTGCGTGTGGAGTCTGCTGATTCTGGATCTGGCAGTTGCCAGTTCCACTTCTTTGCTTGCAGCTCCACTGTGCCTCCAGGATTCTTTTGTGATTGACTTAAAAGGAATAACATTTTGAGCACAGTTTTGATCCTTGCTGGCTGGTTTCCCAAATCAGAACTACAAACAACTGCTAAGCCACAGAAGGCCAGCAAAAGATAGCATGTTTTGTTTGTGGTTGAAAACACCATTCTCGAATGTAGTGAAAATTAAGAAGCAAGCCGTTTTGCCTTCATAAAGCGTGGCTGCTAGGAACTATATCATATCCCTGCACAATGGACTCTATTTTCCAAAGGGGGTTCAAGGTCCATACGGTAAATAGCTGTTCAGAATGCTTGTATGGTCATTATTCTCTAAGAGCATGATTTCTAAATTTAAGCATTCATAGCATTGGAAAATAATAGATTGGAAATCAGCTTGTTACTTGAACATTTGTTTGGAGATTAGTATGATTTAGGGACCCTTTTATGAACTGTGTTAAGCAGTTAACGCACAATTTACTGCGTGGTAACTGGAGTGAAGACCTGGAACAATTACTTATGCTTGCAAATACTTATGGGGAATTCAGGAGACACCTAGAAACATATCTGTTCCTGAAGTACTCAAGCAGTTGATTTGTACAATCTTTCCCACAATAACTGATCTCTAGAGCCGCTATCCACTAGTATTAACTTGCCAGTTCTACTCAATTTGTAGCATTTTTAATCATTGTAAACCGCATAGAACTTCACGGTCCTGCGGTATATAAACTGTTGTTATTATTAATAAGGGACTTTGCAGCATGTTTGCATTTACCTCAGGGCAAACCATGTGTTACAACTGTTTTTTTTTTGTGTTAGAGTGTGTGTCATGGGTGGAAAATGAGCTTGGAAGATATTTTACAGTTATTGCGCTGCAAATACCATACAATTTTGCACTTAACCTGGGACCACACAGCCGCCTAAAGAGGAGATGCTAAGTGCTTCAGTGCTAACTCCATACAAACTACCATGCAGTAGCTGCAAATTTTTAACACGGCAACCGCAAAGGCAATTGCTAGAGACACTCATAAGAACATAAGAACATAAGAAGTTGCCTCCGCTGAGGCAGACCAGAGGTCCATCTCGCCCAGCGGTCCGCTCCCGCGGCGGCCCATCAGGCCCATTGCCTGAGCAATGGTCCCAGACTATCCCTATAACCTACCGCTACTCTTATCTGTACCCCTCAATTCCTTTATCCTCTAGGAACCTATCCAAACCTTCTTTGAAGCCTTGTAACGTGCTCCGGCCTATCACTCCCGCGATTGCTCTGTTCAATTCGCCAAAACTGCATGGTAAAGTCCCACAGTAGGCCATGCTAACTGCAGATTTTACTGCAGTCTAGAAAAAAGGCCCTATAATGTGTGTGTGTGTGTGTGTGTGTGTGTGTGTGTTTTTAATCAATGATGGTACAGTATAACGAAAATCAGAAGTCAAGTATTTATATTTATCACTTACATGAGCCATAAAAAGATGACCCTTGGGAAAGAATAAGAAGAAACAAGTAATAACTCATGTTTCCTTAGACCCGAATCACATTCATGCATCATGGGTCACAGTTTTAAATATGCGTGTCTCACAGTTAGGGTGCCTTATGTTACCTGCCTGCCCATTAAAGTTGATTATGGTAATCCTTCAAGTTGAATGTTCCTGACTTAGCTCTTTCTCTCATGTACGAGCACACACACCTACTTCTGCCTATAGCACAAATTATATAGAACTCAAAATCTGACATCCATTTCAGTATTTGTACAGTTTTGGAAGGTATAACTATATATTAATAATACTCAACTCACCTTTAAGAAAAAAAATTTGCTGCTAGAGGGCAACTAAAGAAAAAATGGTGATCGATATGTATTGTAAAAGCAGATATTGGCCTAAAAATATAGACATTTAGAGACACATGGAAAAAGTTATTTGGAGACGCAAGAAAAAAAAAAAAATCATCCGAAACACTAAGGGGTCCTTTTACTAAGGCACGCTAGCCGATTTTGCGTGCGCTAAAAATTAATGCACGCTAAATGCTAACTTGTCCATTTAGCACGTGTGGGAATAAAGCTGTTGGTGGACAGCAAAACTCGGACTGCCTCTCACTATCTCTTTTCACTTTTTTCCCCCATGTTCCCTCCCCCCCCCCATGAGATCCGCTCAGCTGGTAAGTCCCTCGTTTGTGTGCCCTTCTCCTGCTCTGCCAACTCCAGACTCCGTCCCTTCAGTCTTGCTGCGTCGTATGCCTGGAACAAGCTGCCCAAATCCCTACGGCGTGCTCCGTCGCTGGCAGCGTTCAAGTCCAAGTTAAAAGCTCACCTCTTCGAGAGCGCTTTCAACTCCCAACTCCTCTCACGTTGAGTTCTGCATCCCCAACCCTTTATGTCATGTCTGTCTATCCAAGTGAGAGTGTAAGGTCTTCCGAGCAGGGACTGTCTATTAAATGTCAAAATGTACAGCGCTGCGTATGCCTTTCAGCAGTGAAAAATAGTAGTAGTAGTAGGCTGCACATCAACTCCATAGTTTACTGGGGATGTGCTTTCATTTGTGCAGATTCAATTCACCTTTCCTCCATGAGTGTGCAAGTTGTAATATACAATGCTTAAATGTGGCAATTATATTACAAACACTTCTATTTCTTCCAGCACATCTGAAATCCCTCAATTCCGATTACCTTATGATGTCGTGAATTTTGAAGTTGAACTTATGAAAGACCTGGGAGTGAAGGTAATTTCAAGCACAGGCTACCTTCTTATTTTTCAAATAGCAAAGAGCATGGGCGTGCCAAAGATTAACTGCAAAATGTCATGTACATTAGTAAAGAACAATTAAAGCCTATGTTAGGCAGAAGGATGCTTCCTTTTGCTCAAGGCATTCGTCTGTCTGCTGTCTGAATGCCACTACCCTGGAAAAGGGCAATCAATACTTCTCATCTGGCA
Source organism: Geotrypetes seraphini (assembly GCF_902459505.1). Lineage (NCBI taxonomy): Eukaryota > Metazoa > Chordata > Amphibia > Gymnophiona > Dermophiidae > Geotrypetes > Geotrypetes seraphini. The sequence goes on from NC_047095.1 coordinate 17,793,064, forward strand.
TGCCTGCATGTGATTAATTGTCTGTAAGAAACAAATTTTTAAATTGCTTTAGGGGGTCCACTGTGCTTAATGGAACAATTTGATTTGTCCAATCAGGTTTATATTTATGCAAGTTAGGCTCTACTTAAACACTCATATTTATTGCTCTGTTTTCTTTCTTTTTCTTTTTTTCCTCATCATTTCTAAGTTGCTGTTTTGCTTGTTGCATGCTTACTTCCTGCTTGAGTATTAGCATGATTTTCTATTGAACACATAATAGGGAACATTAGCATCTCAATCGAATTACCCTGGAAAACTTTTGTACATTATGACTCATAACTTTTCATCATGTCCATTACAAAAAAATAAAAAAAATATTGTGCCTTTTGTGCTGTTTATCTGCTGACAACATTCCTGAGTTTAAATATACAGTAGCTCTAATCTTAGCAAACGCAGTCATGCACAAGGTGTAATTTACTACATTAGTACACTTAAGGAATCACTGAACGAGAGGGCTAGAAGGAACCTCAAGAGATCAGCTAGTCAATCTGCATGCCTCAGAACAGGATCCAGGGTGCCCAAATTATCCCAGACACATCTGTTATCTTATCTGTTCTAAAAATAAAAATACAAATAAAACCCAAAAAACAAAAAACTAACCCTCCAGTGACAGAGATTCCAGGATTTCCCTAGGCAACTTTCATGTTTTAGGTTAACTTACCTTTCAAAACTCTCTTTTGATGTCACTGGTATCTAGATTTTCAGAAACAGAAACATAGAAAATGAGCTATTTATTTTTTTCAGTCAGAGATGTAAATGATTCTAATTATATCAAGTAGAAGAGTGCCCTTATTTTGCCAACACCTATAGGGTGCTGCAAATAATCAGTCATTGACTGATGTTTGTGGAGGCAGTAGTCAACGTTTTTTTTTAATGCTGAGCATTGCCATCAAATTATGCCCGGATGTTCAATGTCAGGCCATGTCTGGGAACTGGCATTAAATATCCGGTTCTGTGCGGAAGGATAGCACTTAACCAGAGAAGTTCCAACATTTGCCCCTTAACTGGATGAGTTAAACCAGATGGGACTGCTATGTATGTGATCGTATTTTCCCGTTTAACTTCTGTGGTTAAGGTCTGTACTGCCCACAGAATAGCTGGTTTCAGGGCGAGTCTCTTCATAAAGGCGGTTAATAAATCCCCATCAATCAATAAATAGTGGTTAGAGAGGATGTTCAGTGGCATTATTCAGGTAAATGCAACTTAATATTTCCTCGGGCCCAATCAACATGAGTTAACTGGATAACAGCCTCCCGTAACCATTTATCTCACTTTGAATATTGACCCCCCCCTAATATTTATTTTTCTCTGTATACATTTGCAACTAGGTAAAGGCATATTTTTATTTATATTAATAATCAGCTTTATAACTGGTTTTACCAAAATTAGCCAAATGTGAATAACAAATTATTGTACAAGACTTCTTGCAGACATACTTTTTGGAGGGATTGCAGGAGGATTCTTCTTCCAAGAAAAGGTGTGTGCTGTTTGATAGACTTTTAGCATTTTCCAAAACCACTGCAGGGGTAAAGTAAAATGAACGCAGAGAAGATGGAATAGTTAATTCATTTGAAAATAAAAGGTAAAACATGAGGAATGATACAATTTTATAGTTTGTATTTTCTAAATAAACAATGGGGAAACATCCTGAATGACCCCAAAATACATTCATGTCCATTGCCTTTATAGTCTATGACAGGGGTAGGCAATACCGGTCCTCGAGAGCCGGAGCCAGGTCAGGTTTTCAGGACATCCACAATGATAGATTTGCATGCACTGCCTCCTTGAGATGCAAATCTATCTCATGCATATTTATTTATTTATTTATTTATTCATGCATCCTGAAAACCTGACCTGGCTCCGGCTCTTGAGGACCGGAATTGCCTACCCCTGGTCTATGAGATCAGGAAAACCACTAGTTTTCCCTTCACTGTTGTTTGAGACTCACCAGCAATCATGCATAAGACCCTTGGGAGTAGAAACAAGTGACTTACAGCTGATGCCACAGAAGATCCCAGTCAAGTTAGAAGTGAGTGAATAGTTATTCTTTGGGCAGCAGAAGGAAAGACATGGCTCTGGAAAGACTCCATATAAACCAGCATGATATATCTTTCCCTCTTTCACCCCCCTATCTGCTGCCCAACATATAATTATTCACTTGATCCAGCCAGAGCTAACTTACAGTATCAGTCAGGTGAGGCGCTGGCTCAAGATGTCAAAACTCAAAAGGCACAAAATTCCTGTCTCACTGGCTCATCCTTCACAGCAGTGAAAATATGTTCCTTTTCTGTTGCTACTAGACCTTTTCTACCTGTGCTTCCACTGACACAACTGCAGGTTTAAATCTAAAAAGAACAGCACTGCCCAAAATGTTATGTCTGTCTGAGTGTGTGAATCTCAAAAAGGGGTGCGGCTAGGGAGTGGAATCTTGGGCGTTCTTTTAAGTTATGTGCAATTTTTTTTAGCTTATGCACCAATGTGCACACAACTTAGGTGAAAGCATTTAGGCCAGGTTTTCCTTGGCTTAAATGACTGTGCCTAAAAGTTATGAAGCATAACTGCTGCTATGTATAATCAGATCGATACAGTGGTCCAAAAAGATATTATACTTTATGGAAATTACGCACCATTAGACCCTATTTTGAGGTTGCTGTTTTTAGAATCCTTGTTCAGTCACTACTTTTGGGCCTATTGGACTATTGTAGCAGAGTCTATCTGAAAAGAACCAAGAAAAATATGGCTAGACTGACCTTGGTACAGAATATGGCAGTAAGATTGCTTTATGGCCTGAGGAGGTTTGATCATGTGACGCCCTGCTACCGTGAACTGCATTGGCTTCCGGTGGAGGCTCAGGTAATTTTTAAGTTGAGATGTTTATACTATAAAGTAGCCTTCGGACTTGCCCCACGCTATCTTGTTGACAGGTCTGATATTTTGTCACGGAAAAATAGTAGGAAATCACATGCTCTGTTTACGTTTCCTTCGGTCAAGGGCTGTAAAAGTAAGAAATATCACAAAGACACTCTCGCTTATCTGGCGGCATATTGTGATAAAGATTTCCAACTAATGTTAGTTAGATCTATTTCATATGAACATTTTAGAAAGTTGTTGAAAACCTTTCTTTTTATCTAAATTTTTGACCAATTAGATACCCTTGTAGCATTAGTATAATCTTTTTGTAAACCACATGGCTATGCGGTCTAGAAATCTGCTGTAATGTTATGTTGCACGTAACTTTTATGGAATTGCACTTAGGCCCTGATTCTGTATAGGACGCCCAGGAGAGGTGTCTTATACAGAATCGGTCCTACACTAAACCCCGATTCTGTAACCGGCGTCCATGGTATAGACGCCGGTTAGAGAATCGGGTTAAATTAGACACAGTCGCTACACTTATCGCTGCAAGGGATCTCCCTGCTGCAATAAGTATAGCGGCCATGGCCGCCTGTCCCATCACCGGCAGGAGGATGCCCAACTCCTCCTGTCGGAACCCCGAACCCTGGACCCCCCTCTCCCCCAAACTCGTAATCGCTGACAGGAGGATGCCCAACTCCTCCTGCCGGAAAGCCCGACGACCCCCCGCCCCAACTAATCTCCCTCCCCCAACTAACCTTTCAATGTTGGTCAGCTGGACGGGTCTTGCTGCCGTCCAGACGACAGGCCCGCCTCGTGGAAATGAGACGGGCCCGCCCCTTCCCGGCCCATCCCCGCTATATCTAAGGCCTGATTGGCCCAGGCTCTAGAAGCCTGGACCAATCAGGCCTTATGCATAGCGGGTCCGCCAATATCAGAGCCTAACGTCGCCTAATTCACAAAGAGGTGCCTAATGAAACTACACCCATTTTTAGTGTAGGCACTTTGGTCTAGGCGCATACTTTTTACAAAATTGAGTTTTTGAGTTAGTCACCTAACTTTAAATTAAGTCCAATTGAAACTGATTGTGAGGTATTGAGGGCCAATATCAGGGTCGATTAAGCCTGTTGATCAATTAAGTTAGGCACCAATATTGGCGCCTAAATATAAGTGAACTTTATAGAATCAGGGCTTGGTGCCGATATCGGTGCTTAACTTTAGGCGGCCTTTATAGAATCAGGGGCCTTTGAGCTCAGGCCTGGCTAAGCCGCTGACCTCCAGTCTTTTATGTTTTTCGAATCCAAGCAACTTGTAGAATTTCTTGTGCCTAAAGAGGAAGCTAGGATCCAAGTAGCTGTTCCTCAGTCTGCTGAAATTGACTAAGAGTGTGTTGGTGGTGAATTGCATATTGATAAGTTTGCTTGTTATTTCTTTATAATTTGAGCAGTCTTGGATCATTTCTTTTCTTGTGTGTGTGGTTGAAAATTTAAGGGGTCCTTTTATGAAACTGCGGTAGGGGTTTAACGCACGTAATACCGCGCGTTAAACCACCTGCCGTGCTAGCCACTAACGCCTGCATTGAGCAGACGTTAGTTCTTTAGCCGGCCGCGGGGGTTAGCGCGTGTTGAAATGTCTGACGCGTTAAGCCTGCTAGCGCAGCTTGACAAAAGGACCCCCAAGTCTTATCTTTTTAAAATTTTCTTCTAAATTGTGGTTAGTTATTATAATAACAATTCTATTTGTCGCAATGATGTAACTGTGATTGTTATTTTGAAAGTATTTAAAAATTAAAATAAAACAAAATTCTAGTTGGACAAAGCTATGGGACTAGACAGGATCCATCGCAAGATACTGAGGGAGCTCAGAGAGGTTCTGATGGGTCCTCTTAAAGATTTAACACATCTTTGGAGATGCGTGAATTTCTGAAGGACTGAAGAAGAGAGGATGTGGTCCCTCTTCATAAAAGTGGTCACAGAGAAAAAGTGGGAAACTACAGCCACTAAGCCTTACTTCAGTTATTGGAAATGTAATGGAAGCACTGCTGTAGGAAATGATCCAAGGCAACATGGTTTTACCAAATGTAAATTGTACCAAACTAACCTGATTGAATTCTTTGACTGGGCAACCAGAGAACTGGATCATATATGCTCACTAGATGTAATTTACTGAGATTTCAGCAAAGCCTTTGACACAGTTCCTCATAGGAGGCTCTTGAATAAACTTGACAGACTGATGTTAGGACCCAAAGTGGTGAACTGGATTAGAAACTGGTTGACAAACAGACGCCATAGAGTGGTGGTTAATGGAATTCACTTGGATGAAGGAAAGGTGAGTAATGGAGTGCTGGGGCCAATTCTGTTCAATATATTTGTGAGCAGTATTGCCGAAGGGTTAGAAGCTAAAGTTTGCCTCTTTGTGGAGCAGTCCAAGATTTGTAACAGAGTGAACACCCCAGAGGGAGTGGAAAACATGAAAAAGGAGCAGCAAAGGTTAGAAGAATGGTGTAATGTTTGGCAATTAAAATTCAGTGCAAAGAAGTACAGAGTGATGCACTTGTGGCGTATAAATCTAAGGGAGCCATATGTGCTTGGAGGTGAAAGGTGATATGTGCAGACAGGGAGAGGGACCTTGGAGGGCCAATATATGAGGATCTGAAGGTGTTGAAACAGTGTGACAAGACGGTGGCTGTAGCCAAAAGGATGTTAAGCTGTATAGAGAGAGATGTAACCAGCAGAAGAAAGGAAGTGTTGATACCCCTGTATGAGTCATTAGTGAGGCCACACTTGTAAAGCTCCCCCTCCCGATTCGCGGTTTCCCCACTCGTGAATTCGGTTACGGTATTTGTGATTTTATTTGCCCCTTGTTTTTTAATGGAGAAACGCTGCCCTGGACATCCCCCAGACCTTACCTGGTGGTCTAGCGGTGACGCGGGGCAGAAGCGATCTTTCTAAGCTCCTGCCCCGTGCAGAGCCATCATCAAAATGGCTGCTGTGAGTTCCCGTTGTGCCACATCTTTTAGCTGCCAAGATGTTAAACTTTACCCTTTATTTTTAAGCTTTGGCACTCTCGGCCATTTAATGTGGACTTGATCATTGATAAACTATTGCCTTTGACTTTATTTGATGAGCATTTATATCAGGGGTAGGGAACTCCGATGCTCGAGAGCCGTATTCCAGTTGGGTTTTCACAATTTCCCCAATGAATATGCATGAGATCTATTTGCATGCACTACTTTCAATGCATATTCATTAGGGAAATCCTGAAAACCCGACTGGAATACGGCTCTCAAGGACCGAAGTTCCCTACCCCTGATTTATATGCTGTTTGAATTGGATATACTTGTGTTTTGTTATGTAAATACAACAAATAAATCAATAATAATAATAATAATAAAATATTGTATGTCAGTGGGGTTCCATGGCATTTACAGGTGCTAACACTCCAGCTGAATGCAGGTAACTTCCAGGTGAATATTGACTCCAATGATTTCTGCTATATATTTATATTTTGTTAAGTTCCATTATAATGTAGGCAGAGAAGCTTCCAATTTCAAAATGGCTGACTTTTACAAAATTGCTTCTTAAGGATGCCCCTGTAAGCAGGGGGAGGAGAAAAAGGGCTATTGACGAGAATCAGGCCCTGTGCTTACATTGCTGTTTGTAGCCCGCCTTGAACTCCGCTTTGCGAGGCTTTGACAGGATATAAGATTAAATATAACATAACATGTTTAAAATGATTCTATAATAAAGATGTTTGATATCTTCATTTTGTCTGCTTCAACATCCACTGCACTTTTTAAACCTGTCAACTCCCTAATAATTCGGTTATTTTTAGTTAAATATGTTTTTTGTTAAACATATTTTTTGTTAGGTCATCTAGGTTGTGCATGCTGTAGAATATATATGCTGATTTGGCTTACTATGGGCCTCTTCTATCGAATTGCGCTAGCAGTTTGTAGCGCGGTGAGCCGTACTGAATGGCCCATGCTGCTCCCGACGCTCATAGAGCTCCTATGAGTGTCAGGAGCAGCGCGGGCCATTCAGCTTGGCTCTCTGCACTATAAACTCCTAGCGCAGTTTGATAGAAGAAGCCCTATATGTATTTAAGAAAATATTGAGAGTTAGCAAATTAATGGCTGGCTAGTATTCAGCCTGCTTCAGTGAGTGTTTTGTTTTGTTTTTTTCTTTTTTAAAGCTGAGTGCCGCAGTCGGATTTAGCTCCAAATATTCAATGCCAGGCCATGTCTGGGCAGCTGCACTGAATATCTGGGACTAAATAAATGTGGTTAAATCTCCTTGCATATTGGGTTCTAGGCTTTGTTTCATGCACAGACAAATGTGTGCTTTCCAACCCAGATGACCTAAACAAAGTTATTCTTTCAGGCTCCTAATTTTTCTTAGTATCTCTCTTTTGCTCTGTCTCTCTCTCTCTCTTCATGGTGAGGAGCACCGGAGGGAATCACTGAGTAATAGATATAAGGCCTCCAACTCTACAAATCAGATTTAAGACACTGGGAGAAAATAAACACAGAGGTTTAGACATTCAGTTTTGATGATAAAGTAATGGGCCATTCCTCAAAAATGTTATTCAGTGAATGTACTTCATTGTAGAATTCCTCCTTACAAGGAAAAGTCTCAGTTTTGCATTTTATTTTCATCACTAACTCTGGTTATCTTAGACAGAATTTCAACGTCTGTAGTTTCCAACTGGATGCCAGACAAATTTCTCCAGACTTAGAAGGAAGAAAGCAGAGCTGTTCTACTTCCCACTCTGCCATGTGTAGAAATTGACCATCTGCCTGAGTTTCTTAACACCACTTTGGACTTGCCACTCCTATTTTGAATTGAACTAGCTACCCTTTTTATGAATATATGACACTTCTTCTAGCTCTTCGGAACTCTATTTGAAACTTAGATTTTATTTTAAGCTATCATAACATACCTTCAAAAAGTTATTAATAAGATATTTAGGGCTCCTTTTACAAAGCCACATTGGAGGTTTCTGCCGCAGGCTGGCGAGGTAAATGTTCCGACACTCATAGGAATTCTATGAGCATCAGAGCATTTACCTCACCAGCCTACAGTTGAAACCTCCACCATAGCTTTGTAAAAGCCAACGTTAATATTTTTTCTGCTTTAATTGTTTGGTTTCTTTATTTATTATTATATATAGGGACAGTAGAATTTATTTAGCAAAAAGTTGAAAACTACTTTGCTACATCAGGTTTAATAAAAGCACATAAAATTGTCCTCTGAGTCCTTTTGAGTTTTTACCCGCTGAGAGGATATCAATCAGGAAGAATTCTCTTGGCTGTTCTTCAACTCAAGAATAAAAGAACTTAAAGGTGTATTTTTGACTTCTTGTCACCTAAGGCTTCAACTATAGCATGGAGGAAATAACCTAGACTACATAGAACTTTCATCCTTGTAATTGAATGGAAAGTACAAAAGGAGAATCAAACAGCATATTTTTATTTTATATATTTTTGTTTTTATCATTTAGGTACATTTTATTAAATTCTTTCTGGTGCTTTGTATACAATCCTCACTATTGTTTTCTGGTTGCTTTGTTGTGACATGACCAATACTTGTTGTTTACTTATGCTTGAAAATAAATAACCATCCAAAATGCACACAATCAGTATAGGAAATCACTTAATAATACTATAGTTTCTACCTTGGTTGAGTCCAGTTATAACAGCACCGTGTTCCTCAGAGAGCCACACTAAACCAAGTAGGGTTTTAGTTATTCAGTGTGGTAGCCATCCTCATCGGAACCATTAAAGGTGAAATTTTTTTATGTAGAACTTATCATATATTCATTAATTTGCAAAGGATAAAGTGCCAGTGTTTATAATAAATAATTATTCATAAATATTCTTAAAGTGCCACTTATCTTAGAACAGTTCTGTCATAATCCCCACCGATGCGTTTCTAACATCTTCCTCAGGGTCGGGGACGGAGATTACTATAAAATAATAAATTATCATTAGCTCTTCCTAATGAACTAAGAAAGAGGCACAAAATGAGTATAGTGGACTTACCAGAACAGTTCAAATTCTTAGAACTACTAAATCCATATTATTAATGCCGGGTCAGCAACATGGCCGTGGCGTTCTGGGCAGAACCAAAGAAGGGAACCCCCTATGATGTATCCCAACTCGCACCAATCATAATGGTGCAAACTCCCTACCTCCCAGAGGCAGCAAGTCCAATAAAGATCAAGCTGCCAATGTCATCCAATCACTTGTTAGATTGAACACGTAGGGAATCATAGTATTCAATTCAAACATCCATCGGAGTTCCTTAATGTTCAGGATGTGTTCGATATGTGTTCAGGATGTGTGTTCCTTAATGTTCAGGATAATGTTCAGGCGAATATTTTAAAGAGGTAAGGGGGTGGGAAAGGAAGGATGCAAGCTTGGTGGGGGGGGGGGCAGAGAGGTGTATACTGAGGGAAGAGGTACACAGGAGCTGGAGCATGGAGTAGCAAGAAGCCAATCCTCCTACACATAGAAAGAGAAGATAGAAACAGAGTAGGGTGGAGTCCGGGTTGCTACCCAATGACTGAAAGAACCAGAACCATGAAGAATCAATCCAAAGAGGCACATAATTAAGTACTAAAACTTCAAAATGAAAATGAGGTTCAACAGGTAATCTGATCTATATTACATATAATAAAATTCTAATATAAAAGTGCTAATAGGAGTCCTCAGGCTCTTCTAAATAACAGCAGAATGGAATATCAGTGGAAGTCACCAGTCCCCACAGGTAGAGATCTATCCTGAGCTGTGGTGCTGCAGTATGATAAACAAAATAAATATTCACAATTAAATATTCCAAATAAAATATAATGCATGAATAAAATAATATTCACACCAGGGACATTGGGGGTGGTATAGTGCCAGAGCAAGTGCATTCATCTTTCACGCCCAACTTCATTATACTGGGGCAAAGGCAACCGTAGTCCCCAGGACTGGAATACCAGGAACTGCAGCCTTAAAAGCAAAAGGCTTTGCAACACAACAAAGCCACAGAAACTGAAATATTTGGACAGGATGAGGATTCTCAAACCTGAGGGTCTTGGCAGTTACAAAATCATTCAAATTTCACAGAAATGGGCTAATCCAATAGGGAGTAACCCAGCAAAATGTTCCTACACCTGGGCCTCTTCTATTGGAGTGCAGGAAGCACTTCATAAAGAAACACTCTAATTCAGAGATGCCAAAGTATCTATTTCTGTGAAGTAAACGTTTTGGCCACTTCTGGTTTTAGCTTACATCCCAAAGCAGTGTAGAATTTAAAATCTCTGATCCTGTCCATTGAAATCTATGCAGCAATCCCATAATTCATCATGAAAGATTTGCCAGAAAGCTAGGGCTGGCCTAAAATCTCCATCTTTGAGCTAGATAAATTGGAAGCTCTGCTAATGCATCTTGGGTGCCATCAAACTTTTCAGTAAAAAGGTTCCGGTTTCCAGGCACAGGGGCTAATTGCAGGTTTTATTTTCTTAGACAAGGTTTTCACAGAATTTCTGAACTGGATCACTAATTGGCCAACCAGGCTTCGTAAATGTTTCTGGTTGCATGCTGGCCTTTGACTGTGAAAAAGAGAACTGCAGCACATCAAGCACTGCTGGCGCAAATCTCATTCTGTTCTTCACTTAGCCACATTTAAGGAACTGGCATGAAATTATAAAATGGATACTACTTGGGCCAAGGAAGACTACTTTCATTTATTGTAAAGGGATTCTAATCCCTCTAGGCTTTGTGAAATTCTTTACCAGATGGCTAATTTTTCTCAACGGTATCTGGACACTTCCTCCTTGACAGCAGATGGTCTTGCTCTTTTCTTCAGTATGACAATTTTGGATATTCAGGCATATCTTCACCACCATCTGTAGCACATTTGAGCTCAGTTTCTTTGTCAGACAGTATGGCCTCCTCGTCATCTTTTGGTCATAGCAGTTTTTCCAATTTCCATTTGCCCATTGTCTTGAACTTACCTGTTTTTATTTCATCTCTAAGGTTTTGTACATTCCTAACATTTACACTTCCAATTATTTGTTAAAATAAGTGTTAGATACTTTGCTGCCTTACCTCCTGTTTCTAGTTACTAAGAGCCTTAACTATGCAGTTTCCCTTGGAATGGAACATTAATGTTATGTTCTTTTGTCTAAAAAGGGCTCTAAGCTCATGATGAGCGAGGTGACTAAAATTTGCGGACAATACAAAGCTATTCAGGGTAGTGAGGACACAGAAGGATTGTGAAGACCTACAACGAGACATAAACACACTTGAGGAATGGGTCGCACAATGGCAAATGAGGTTCAACGTTGATAAGTGTAAAGTGATGCATGTCAGTAACAAAAATTATATGCACAAATACAGGATGTCCAGTGCTGTACTCAGAAAGAGCCCCCAGGAAAGAGACTTGGGAGTACTTGTAGACAAGACAATGAATCCGTCTGCGCAATGTGCGGTGGCGGCCAAAAGGGCAAACAGAATGCTAGGAATGATTAAGAAGGGGATCACAAACAGATCAGAGAAGGTTATCATGCCACTGTACCGGGCCATGGTGCGCCCCCACCTGGAGTACTGCATTCAACAACGGTCGCTGTACATGAAAAAAGGACATGGTACTACTCGAAAGGGTCCAGAGAAGAGCGACAAAAATAGTTAAGGAACTGGAGGAATTGCCATACAATGAGAGGCTAGAGAAACTGGGCCTCTTCTCCCTTGAGAAGATGAGACTGAGAGTGAACATGATCGAAACATTCAAGATATTGAAGGGAATTGGCTTAGTAGAGAAAGAAAGATTGTTCACCCTCTCCATGGTGGAAAGAACGAGAGGGCACTCTTTAAAGTTAAAAGGGGATAGACTCTGTACAAACGTAAGAAAGTTCTTCTTCACCCAGAGAGTGGTAGAAATCTGGAACGCTTTTCCGGAGGCTGTTATAGGGGAAAGCACCCTAAAGGGATTCAAGAAAAGGTTACCGTAGATAAGTTCCTGCTGGACCAGAACATATGCACGTAAGGCTAGACTTTAGTAGGGCACTGGTCTTTGACCTAAGGGCCATCGCATGAGTGGACTGCTCGGCACGATGGACCACTAGTCTGACCCAGCAGCGGTAAATCTTATGTTCTTATGGCTGCAGTCCATACTAATGGCTAATTAACATCCTGTCTCAAATCTTCCTTTTCTAAGATTTCAGAAAAATTAGTGGGATTTCATTTACTTCATCATGCAGAACACTCTAGCCTTGCCCTAATTGATTAAATCAGGGTAAATTTGGACAAGAAGGCAGGAGGACTGTTGATTTATCTTGATTTAACTATGGTGTTTGAGTTTGTAAATAATAATAATATATTGTTTCACTGACTTGTTGACTTAGAGGGGCATTTTTGATAACACGCCTATGTCTGAGTTTCGCTGTTTTGGGAAAGACATCCAGAAATCCAGTAGAAAAAATGTTCATTCTAAAAACAGCAAGACATCTATCATTTTTTTAATGACCTATGTAGACGTTTTGGTCCTTAGTACATATACCTTTTTTGGCCATTCTTAAATACAGTATTCTTAAACTTTCTTTTGTGTATTTTTCATTTGAACTTTTCAGACCTCAAAGCAGTCAGCGTTCTGTTTACAGAGAGCTGAGCACAACAGAGGGACACTCTAGGGCAGGGGTATCAAAGTCCCTCCTCGAGGGCTGCAATCCAGTCGGGTTTTCAGGATTTCCCCAATGAATATGCATGTTTCAAATCCATTCAAGGTTTGGCCCCCATATACCTGGTTTCCCATTTAAACCTGGACTGTTCCACCAGGCCTGCACGCAGAGTACATATGTTTAGCCACCCAACATTAAAGACCTGCCGATTCAAGAGATACCTGGGCAGAACTCTTGCTTTCCAGGCAGGCCGACAGAATGGTTGGCTGAGTAACATCATTAAGCTCTCCTCATCCTATCTTAGCTTTAGAAAACTAGTTAAAATAAACATGTTCAATCGATTTGTAACCAAGAACTCTTAATGCCTTATCCCTGTACTCTACTTTCATGTACTCGATGTCTCTACACTGTTTCTATCACTCTGACTTTCTCCCTCTCTACTTGTATCCTCCTTTTCTACATGTATTCGATGACTTCATTGTAATTATTTTCGCTGATTGTCCAGCTCTTCTTATTGTAAACTGCCTCAAACTTCTATGGCTTTGGCGGTATATAAGAATAAATTTATTATTATTATTATCAGTGGATAAGGATACGAGTAGTGTACCTTCCTAATTCCTGCAAGCTCTGTCCTCATCTGTGCAAACCTCAAATACTTTTGAATCATAAGTGTTAGAGGCTTGTATGGTTAAGGCAGAGCTTACAGGAATGAGGCAGAGATAGGGAGAGTGACAAAACGTGTGGAGATGGGATGGGGAAATTGAGTTCATGCGGGGATGGGGACAAATTTGTTCCCGTGTCATTCTCTTCTATCATAGATATGTGTGAGTAATAGGCCAATTTCTCATCTGTAAATACACCTAATATTTTCATATACTGTAATTTATAATCACAATTTTTGACTGCTTTTGTACGTGGTTTTGCCCACGTACAAAAGATTGCATGGGCATTTTATAATGTAAATGACTTGTTCTGTATTACAGTCACTGTCAAAATTTAAGAATCTTTGTTTGCCTATCCTGGGATGTATGAAGACCTGCATGTGCATGAAGTGTTGACATACAGAGCACTTTCCACATGGGCGATGTCCGTGGTATGCTGCTGGCATAGTTTTAATCTGTGGGAGTGTGGAAGGTACTAGTTTATCCCTCAGATTTCTAATCCTAGTGAATACGACAATTGGCTTGATGGTCTTGAAGCATTTATGTAGAGACAAAATGTGCCAGTGTTTAAATTGTGACCAGTCAGACACGAGGCCTGCCAAGGTCCCAGTTAGGGAAGGGGGAAAAGTAAAAATGAAAACCAGGAAAGGAAATTCCAAGGTCCTTCCAGTTCCTGAGTCTGACAGTATCTCCATTGACCACCAGAGGGAGACTGAATTGGCTGAGGAGGAGTTAGGTGATCTATCCCCTAGTCACCACCGGGGGAGCCCAAGAGGCCCCAGGAACACTGCTGACTCACCTAGAATAGGGCGTTGCCCCAGAGTACTTAAACCAGCAGTGGAGAGCAGACAGGGAGGCCAGCTAGGGAGAAGGTTTAAACCTTTTTTCCCTAGGGAGTCCCCTGGGCCAAGCAGGAGCAACAAACCCATTCTCATGGAGCTATTAGAAGCCGGACAAGCTGAGGAGCTGCCTGTTTCAGACGAGGAACAACCCATGGATTGTCAAGAAAGTTTTGCAGAGTGTGCTCCTGACTTTCCTGAGGCCAAGCAGGTTGGCTGGGCCTCAAGCTACAAACAGTGAGTTTTGGTTTTTCACTTAACTGTTTGGACTATTTTGTTTTTTTGCAAAGCTAGGAGTGTGAATTATGGGGAGAGGTTTTGCTAACACCCAGGGAGGGAATTTTGAAAGCCTGTCTTGAGGCCTATATTTTGCAAAACCTGTGACACTCTCCTTTCCTGGCAGTGGACTGAGTCTGCCAGAGGCTTTATTTTAACTTTGGGCACTATGGTTTGGTGAACAAGTGCCATGAACTTTATTTTTGTTGGAGAAACTATCTGCTTGGGAGCAGACAGTGCTAACTGAGGAGAGCTGAATCCTCAGGTGCAGTTGGGACTAAATTAACACTGAGAGCAAGTTTGGACTTTATTTTGGTGCTGTTTATTTGCTTGCTTCTTTTGGCATTTTGTGTTTTGCTGCTGTTTGGAGTTCTGACAATTTTTCAGCTGCATTAATGAACTACTTACCTTTATGAAGGAAGGAATAAAATTGAATTATTTTTCGATGAACTACAATTGTTGCAGCTTTGATTTGTGGTTCCTGTCTAAAGTCCAGTTCTGCAGGGTGACTCCATTTCGGGTCACACGCTGTTGTGCTATTTTTGATGTAACCACTAGGAATGCTGTAGAGCCCTGGTCGGGGCTACAGTGGTGGCTACAAAATATAATGTTGCAAATTTCTATAGAATGATAGGAAAACTGCATAGTATATACCAGGTCTGGAGATTTCTTGATTTTATTTCCGGTGTCTAGTAGGTCTTCACGATGAGATAATTTAGACCTCTGATATCCCTGATGAATTGTCCTGGATGGGTATCCCCTTTGTGTGAAACGATTTGCTAGTGTAATTGGTTGTTTTTCAAAATCTGAAGGTTCAGAACATAAACGTTTTAATCTTAAAAATTGACTATATGGAAGATTATCTTTTAAATGGGTTTGATGAAAGCTGGAAAAATGGAGATAAGTATTTTTGTCTGTAAGTTTCCTATAGATAGTTGTTTTAAAGCTGTAGCGGTCTTTGTAGATCTTAATGTCCAGAAAGGGAATGGTTTGAAGATCATATTCCATTTTGAATTTTAGATTTGGATCACAAGAGTTGAGCCAAACGAGAAAATCTTGTAATTTATTGATATTTCCTTACCAGAGAATGAATATATCATCGATATATCTCTTATAGAGACGCACTTCTTCTTTAAATGGATGATCCATTAGAAAATTGTTCTCAAAATGTGCTACTTAAAGGTTGGCGATGTCTGGGGCCATAGATGACCCCATCGCTATTCCTTTTGTTTATAGATAAAACTGTCCTTCAAAACAAAAATAGTTTTCTATTAATGCAAGAGTGGCCAAAGTGATAATGAATCTGTTGGGGATGCATAATTCTGTCGTCCTTTGTTGAAGTGTTTGCTCTATAATTTGAATAGCGGACATTTGAGGAATATTGGTGTATAAAGATTCAATATCAAGAGTAACCAAGATGAATTCTGCAGGGTCACCATCAAAATTCTCTAATATAGATATCATGTGTGCAGAGTCCCGAACGTATGAATCTATTTTGGGGATGAAGGGTCTGAGAAAGTAGTCAACAAAGTCTGAAAGGGGTTCCAGTATAGATCCATTGCCCGATATGATTGGTCTACCGGGTGGATTTTCCAAAGATTTGTGTATCTTAGGTAAAACGTCTTTTCTTTTGATGCCAAAATACCTGCTTGATAAATACAATACAATACAATAATTAGTTCTTTAATCTCCGTATGTAATCTTGTAGTTGGGTCATTTTCTAGGGGAATGTAAAATTCTAAGTCATTAACTTGTCGGAGTATTTCTTTAATATAATCTTCACGATTA
Source organism: Geotrypetes seraphini (assembly GCF_902459505.1). Lineage (NCBI taxonomy): Eukaryota > Metazoa > Chordata > Amphibia > Gymnophiona > Dermophiidae > Geotrypetes > Geotrypetes seraphini. The sequence goes on from NC_047095.1 coordinate 17,809,187, forward strand.
AGAATGACGATCCCCTCTCCTTTGTCGGCAGGTTTAATGACGATCTGATGATTATTCCTTAATTTGGTAATAGCATGAAATTCTGTATTGTCAAGATTATGATTATATCCTCTACTTTGTTTTTTCTTTTCAAGATCTTCTATGTCCCGCAAAACACATTCATAGAATGTGTTAATGAGGGGATCACATTGAGTATTGGGGACCCATTTAGATTTATTTTTCATAATGGAGATGTCCGTATTGCTCATTATAATGTCATCTTTTGCAAAAAAAAATGTTTGATTTGTAGGTTTCGCTTCAATTTAAAAAGATCAATTCTAGTTTGAAAGAGATCATATTTACATGTAGGAACAACACATGGGCTGATCCTGTGATGCATATTGTATTAAAATCTGTTGGGCAATAGATAATGATTAACCACATCAAAAGCTGATGATGAATCCGGGGTCATGAGAATTATGGTTTTGATTTGGTATACATTTGGTTGTATGACTTTTGTAATAAGGGAGTCTCTGTATTATGATGTGCTCTAAAGTCATCTTGATTCAGACGTAGGATGTTTGAATAATGAATGTTATTATTTGTTCAACTGCCGCACTTTCCATTAATCTAGAAAGGAAATGTAAACTGGCTCTAGGTCTATAGTTGGTGACATCTGTTTACTTTTTGTGGTATCCTTTAATTTGATCTGAATGAATGCTGATTTCCATTATAATGGGATAATATCTGTAGCAAGAGAAGATATAATCATGTCACGGAGATAGAGAAAAAACAACAATCAGAAAATCAAATTTTTGATGAGGTGGGAGTCCATGGGATCATGTGGTACAGTTATGAGTGTGGCAGATTTTAAGAGTTTTGCACATACCCCTGGATTCTATAGAATTGTTATGTATCTTCTATGGCACACAACAAAAAACCAGCTATTTCACAGTGAGCAAGGAAGATCCAAAAGAAAAAGATTCTGTGGAAAATTGCTTATTGCAAATTGTAAAAGACAAACTCATCCACAATAATATTGATGCAGACCTAACGTGGTCCGTGTTTCAGCTGAAAAAGCCTTCCTCGGGGGTCCAGGATAATGGCCGAACAATGGATAAAAATAAATATGAATGGTAAAAATATATCATAAACTTGAACCTAGCTCCAAAGGGAACTGAGGGAAATATCAAAAATTAATTATTTATGTAAAGGAATTATGAAATTATTTGATAAGGCTACATGAATGCAAGGGTCTAAAACCATTAAATTAATGTTTACAATATTTTTTTAGGAAGAGTTCAAATTTTTTTTAAAAAAATCACCATACAACACATTTTTACAGCATCAATGTGCCATTTGCCTCCCCGTACCTTACCTGGTAGTCTAGCAGCGATGCGGGTCAGGACTGATCATCCTACACTCCTGCCCTGTGTAGAGCCACCATCAAAATGGCTGCTGTGAATTCCCATTGTAGTCTCAAGGCTACAACGGGAACTCATGGCAACCATTTTGATGACGGTACTGCACGGGGTAGAAGTGTAGGACAATTGATCCTGCCCCACATCACTGCTAGACCACTAGGTAAGGTCTGGGGATGCAGGAGGGAGGCGGCCCCAAAAATTATTCACAATTTTTCCCTATTTGCGGGCCGGCTCTGCACCTTACCCCTGCAAATACGGAGGAAGAGCTGTATATCTTCATCCTTGCAGCTAGTACAAAGATGTTGAAATGTAGAAAAAATTATGATTAGTAGTCTTTGGACCCCCAAGATATGGGTTGCCTTATGACAAATGTCTCAATTAGGGGCTTTTTAATTGAAGAAGAAAATCTGAAACGCCATAAAATCAACTGAAACAGCACAGTGGATAAGCAATTAAATACCACATAGCCGATGACAGGATTCAGATGTAACATGCAAATTATTATAATGAATATGCCTGTGAGATATTGGTTTTACTTGACTGTAGAAACCTTTCATTGTCACCAATAATTCACTTGATCCTTTCTAAATATTTAATGAAGACTTTCAACACAAATGTATTAGTGGTAATCATCATAAGAAAATCCCATTTACCTGCACAAAACAGGTATTGATGTATTGGTCCTGTGTAATAAAAAAAAAGTCTGCCCCTCTGTTTTGTAAGGATATCTACAAGCTAAGAATCTGCAGTGTGTGCTTGTTCTTAGAAGGTTGTACTAGGATGATCACAACCTTTCAAATATGCACATTTCCTGAATCATCTTTAGTACTTTTTGCTCAAGCTAATAAGCTGAAAAGTATAGCTAATAAGATGGAAATGCACTCCCAATGTAGCTCTTTCTGTCCTGAAGACACTCCCCTCCCTCACATATCACCAGATTCTATATAAGTGATAGAACTTTGGGTGCCAGAATTTATGCTCCACCCATGTGCACATTCACTGTATGCTTTTCAACATTCATTTCTACCAGAAAACAGATAACCCCATGTAAATGCAAGACCAAAAACTAAAAGTACTAATATTCAAACAAACCCTAAGATGCAAGACTCTTCAAGCAGTACAACGTTGCCCCAGAGAAAACCAAACAAATGCATTTCTTCCTGAACAGACAGCAGATGCAAAATCACTAAATAAAAGCATTTCCTCTACCGTTGTTGTCTCTCTCCCTCCATGTGTCTTGCTTTCTGGCCTGCTCCCCGATGTTAGCTTCAGGCTGGTCCATGGTGCGATCAACGCAGGGTCTTCGGGCTGGCTCCCTGAGTGCTGCATTGAACAAAGCTGTGGGAAGCGGCTCCTCGCACGCGTCCCACACCTCATCTGGAAGCCTTCCCTCTGACTTTGCGATGTCAGAGAGAAGGCTTCCGTGTCAGGCACAGGCCGCAGGTAGAAGCCTTTTCCCATGGCTTTGTACACTGCAACACTCAAGGAGCCAGCCCAAAGATGCCGCATTTATCGCACTGAAGACCGGCGGCTACTGAACAATCTCTTGGGCCCGATGGAGGTGCTGGCCCTGTGGACCGGCAGAAAATTTCTGTGGACCGGCGGTTGAAGCTGAGTCGCGAGCTGCACTCAAGTGGATAAAGAGCCGCATGCGGTTCGTGAGCCGTGGTTTGCCGACCACTGATGTAGAGTAAACGGCAATCTCTTATGCATTAAAATGGCAACACCCCTTTGCCTCCCACTGAAGATAAAAGAGTAGACTTCCCCCACCCAACCCCTCAGCAGCTTGGCATGCTCGATCTGAGAAAGGCGGGTCTCTTACAAATATGCTATATCAGTACCCAGCTTCCTGAGATGAGTCAATATCCGTGAACGCTTAATGGGAGACTTGACTCCATCCACATTAAGCGTAGTCACTTTCAAATCAGCCATAACCACAGACTATCTGGATGCCCAGCTAAACTCCACCGCAAATTGAGTATATGCTACCAATCACAATGCCCCCGTTACCTCATCCCACTCCCACACCCACCCTCCCCACACATCCCACAAACATACACAGGACTTACCCCCCTACACCAGACATACCATAGCCATACTCCCCCCCTCCCCCAGAGCATGCCTCCCCCAGCATACAATCTCATATGCACTTCCCCAGCCCACCCAGAGAGGACCTCCTCCCCAGCCAAAAAAACAACACATTTCTGCATCCCATCCAAGAACACAACTGCAAAACCAAACTGGAGAGCCCAGCAAGACCCCAGTCAAATTGGGCCACAGGCAGAGAGCCGATAGCCAAAGCAGATTGGAGTTCTCACAGAGTGAAGGCCTCCCGGCCCCCTGCAGAGTCCTCCAGCCAACTGCATACAGTCTAGGCAAATGCAGGTGCACAGGGGTCAGGACAGTAGGAGCCCCAGCAGGCCACAGCAAACATGGGGCCCAGGCAGGAACAGGGATGCCAAAGATCAAACCCTAGGGCCAAAACCCTGTGCCCAGTGAGGCGTCCCTGGAAAGGTCCATGCCATTCCAGGAAAGACAGAAGTCGTCCATCAGGCCGCACAGGGTCTTGCAAAAGCAGTAAATTGGGCAGGAAGCCGCTCCATAACTGCCCTGGCTTCCTTCACCTTGGCAAGGGTAATCGCCCTGCCATCCTGCCACACACGCAGCTTCACCGGGAACACCTGTGTGAATTGGAGGCCTCGGTTGTGAAGATCGTGCAGAACGGTGACATCAGTTTGCAGCCACTTGCACGGAGTAATTGTTAAACAACAGCACTTTAGAGTCTTCATAGTCCAAAGACCCTGTTTTTTGGAAAGCTCGGTTGGTCTTCTTTTCCCTACCTGCCCTGCCGCAGCACACAACCGACCGGAAGTCTTCTCGATATCAGCAATGACATTGGAGGGAGGGAGGGCTTTGCTTAAGCCCTCCCTCCTACGTCAGCACTGACATCGTGGAACAAATTAGAAGTTACATGCACAACTTGGTAGGCACATTCTATAAAGTGCTGTGTGTTAGTTTTAAAGCTAAAATCTGAAAAATGGGCGTGGTCAGAAGAAGAGCATGAGCTGACGTCGGAGGGAGGGAGGGCTTTGCTTAAGCCCTCCCTCCGACATCAGCGCTGACATCGTGGAAGACTTCCGGTCGGCTGTGTGCTGCAGCAGGGCAGGTAGGGAAAAGAAGACGAGCCTCGAGGCTCGAGTGCATCGGAACCCCCTCAGGATCCCCGTGACCCTTATCAGACATCCCCGTCGTCCCCGTCCCCGTGCAGCTCTCTAGTGTGCATTAGGCATAATCTATAAGAATGCATATAAGTTCTAGGAATGCTCACAATCCGCTCATGCTCTTCTCCTGACCATGCCCCTTTTTCAGATTTGCGCCTTAAAACTAACACACGGCACTTTATAGAATGTGCCTACCAAGTTGTGCATGTAACTTCTAATTTGTGCCAATTAGGGTCAAATATGTATTGTTTGCCAATTATCATTGCCGGTTGGGCTTGCTAAAGAATTAAGGCATGTGTATAAATTTGGGGGTCACTGGAACGTTTGAAAATTGTACTCCCTATATTTATAAATGGACAGCAGCAATTAAATCTTATACTATACTTAATTTTACACAGGTTAATATAGTCAGGAAACTGCATACCGCCTACAAGGGGCTGGAATGGTACAGCATCAGTCATTGCTACAGTTGATTTGGATTGCTGAATTTCCAATCATGTTTTTCCATACAATAGAAACAGCGTGTATATAAACTAGTACTGCTAGCTTACCTGGATGGGTTTATTGGCAGCCCTCTCACTGCTAGGCAGATCTTATTACTGGCAGAATCATTTTTAATGAATTTCTTCATCTCGCTGCTAGCAATTTCTGAGGTCCAGGCATTTGTTGTTTTGTCACCCTCATGTTTAATTCTGTCATTATTAGCAAAGGAACAAATTGCCAATGGAGTTTTCTTTCTTTGTTTCAGGTAATTGATGGCAAAGGTCTCGGAGTGAACGGAATGACTATCAGCACCTTGAAAGAAGAAGGATATAAAGCAGTCTTTATTGGGATAGGTAGGAGTATTATGTTCTGAGATATCACATTTTCTTTCATTAGGAACCTGATTCACCAAGGTTTTTTTTTTTTTTCTACTATTCTGTGCCTATGTAATCAAAGTATAGAGACTGGTAATTTAGCCAAGTAGAGCACAGAGCTGTAAAACCTGGAGGCACCAATTTGATTCCTTTCACTGGTCACTGTGACTTTTAGCAAATCACTACACCTATTTCTGCAGAAGCGTAGATTATAATATTTTCTTGCTAAATCTTACAACAGTGTGTTTGATTTGAATTACTATGACAGAGCTCAAAATACTGTATGGCAAAACCTAAAACTTTAATATCCATAATTTATTTATTTACTCAATTTTCTATACGGTTCTCCCAGGGGAGCTCAGAATGGTTTACATGAATTTATTCAGGTACTCAAGCATTTTTCCCTGTCTGTCCTGGCGGGCTCACAATAGTGTACCTGGGGCAATGAGGGGATTAAGTGACTTGCCCAGGGTCGCAAGGAGCAGCTTTAACCACTGTGCCACACTCTTCCCTGGTAAGTGTTTCAATATATCGCTGCTCCCAGTGTTCCGTGGCCTATACAGTATCTCTGACGCTCAAAATGAGATTGACTTGGAGAAAGGGACCATCAGTAAAGCAAAGATATTTTATCACACAGTAGGACTTGTGGTCTTTTCAATAGACAACATATGATTCCCGCTGTAACTTTTAACTCTGAGTTGGCCTAGTGGTTAGGGACTCTGGGCAAGCCACTTAACACTTCATTGCCCCAGGTTCAAAACAAGTACCTGTCTAAAATACGTAAACTGCTTTTGATTGTATAAACCACACAGAAAAAGTGGCTATACGAGTCTCATTCCCTTTGCCTTTCTCTAGTACTAAATTGTGTTTAATCTCCAGAATATGGTGCAATAATTCTTATGGATTCACCCAATACAAATCATAGTAGCATTTTCTACTGTATTTATCTTAATATATCAGACAAATATGTGCTGCTGCAAAACCCTTCAGATCAAGTCCCTCATAGTTCTAAGTCAATCTTTACCCTCACTCACATTACTACTACTACTACTATTTATCACTTATATAGCACTGAAAGGCATATGCAGCACTCTACATTTTAAACCGAAACCAAAGAAAAATGACGCCAAAATATCCACAGTGAAGAAAATCCATGAGAAACCAAAAAAGCACTGTGGAGTGACGATGTTCCTTAAATGGACTTTAGTAGGAAAATAAAAGTTCCAAAGGTACAATAGAATCATCCACATAAAAATAAAATGATCCACATAAAAACCATAAAGTCCACTAAGGGCGCAGGACCAAACAGGGTCTCTGTTTCAACAAAAAGTCTTCTTCAGGGGTCCCTGAGTGTCCTATGGTGGGGAATTCGTGGAAAAACTAATATGTGGAGAGTCTCAAGTAAAGCTTTTAAATGGGCCTTGAATACTGCCAGAGACGGAGACCACCACTGTTCCAAGAATATGGTGCAGCAAGGCAGAAGGGATGGAGTCTGGAGTTCGCAGTTGAAGAGAAGGGCACGGATAGGAGGGACTTACCAGCTGAGCATAGCTCATGGGGAGGATCTTAAGGGGAGATAAGTGAAGGGAGATAGTGAGGGGTAGCTGAGTGAGTGCATTAGTAAGTCAGTAAGTGGAGTTTGAATTGCATTTGTAAATGGATGGGAAGCCAATGAAGTGACTTTAGGAGAGGAGTAATTTGAGTAAAGCGGCTCTCCTGGAATATGAGTCGTGCAGTCAAATTCTGGACAGATTGGTGGGGATCGAGATGGATAAGTGGAAGGCCTGAGAGTAGCGAGTTGCTGTAGTCTAAGCCAGTTGCCAGTGTTTTGAAGCTATTCTACTTCAGAAGGAATCTCATCTCCGGTGTCTTGGCATTCGTTAACTGCCTCTAAAAAGAAGAATCAGTCTCAATTAACTATGAAAAGCTCCATATGGAAGACATTGCATCAGAGAGTTATTAATCTACCATGAATGCAGTATGTTTATTTAAAAGCTTGATATACCACTCACTTTCATCAGACCAGAGTGGTTTACAATTCTAAAAATACATAATATTTACAGAAAATATAAAAAACTGCATCTAATCATAGGAAAGACCTAAACAACCAACCAAGAACAGAATCACTCAACTTACATTCTAAGATAGCATGCTAAAGGATAAAAGACAGATATCTATTCACTGAATAGTCATAGATCAAAAGCCTGCCTGAAAAAAAAAATGATTTTAGTAGAATCTTAATTTATTTTTTTTATACTTAAGTTGTCCTCGAATTTCCCAAGACTTGGAACAAGTCAGAATAAATCCCTCTCTCTTCATGAAGCCCAGTGTGCTTTTGGAAATATGTGACAGGCAAAACTTTTAGTCTTATAGCAATCTTAAGCACTTCTTTGGTGTGTATACATAGCACTGTCTACCAAATTAGATAGGAGGACTGATGGTCCTATAATGATTTGTGTGCTAAACAAAACATCTTACATGGAATTCTGAATCTCACAGACAACCAATGAAATCTCATCAACAATAGAGTCACGTGATTGTATTCAATGCTGGGCCATGTCCTGATGAGGTGGGAGCATTTAGGGATCACTTTAGTGCCTACCCATCAAGGAGACCTCTTGTAGGTGCCACAGGGCTCAGCTAGAGATGAATGGATTTATATTTCAGGCACTAGCCCTTGGACAGCTAGCAGGTCTGATTTAGTTCCTGCTATATTTGTTGTTGCTGTGGCTAGAACTATGAGATTTTGCAAGTTTCAGTAATGCAAAATGAAATATACTGCTCTAGTAACTACACTGAGGTATTGAGGTAATGCAGTTTAATGACTGGCACATTAAAATTGCTTCTATAAAATTGTCAGTTCTGCAGCAGCTTAGTAACTACACCTTTTACTTTGCAGTAGGGAAGGAAGCACCCACACTGCTCCTTATGACCCTGGGCAAGTCACTTCATCCCCCATTGCCCTAGGTACTTTAGATAGATTGGAAAAATGGGAAAAAATGGGACTGGGAAAAATGCTTAGGTACCTGAATAAATTCATGTAACCCGTTCTGAGCTCCCTGGGGAGAATGGTATAGAAAATTGAATAAATAAAATAAGGAAGGTGAGTCTAACAGGCATGCACTAAACATACCTTATTCCATTAAAACCATAAACTATACAAAATGAAAAAAAAAATGCTAACAAACTGAAAAGAAAAATGATGCCAAAAAAAAAAAAAAATTCCTGTATACAGTGGCAGTGAAATATCTTATTGGATGGAGAGTCCAAATAAACCATTCTCCATTCCTGTCCCAAGCTCTCTTATTTCTGATGTTACATTGGTTAAAATATTGGTTGGGCCATGGCTCACCTCATTCCACTGCCTATATTGCATGTCCCAGTGGATACCTGGATGAAATTTATAGTAGAGATTTTAGAAGCCTTCTTTATGCGTAGAATGAATTGAAAGGATATTTATTGGCAGAGGAAGGGAGACAGCAACAGATCAAGATTTTTATTGGCAGGAGAAGGGAGCCAAAGCCACAGATCAGACCTGTGACAGACATCACAGTGAAGAGATACAAATGGGCAGACTGGCTGGGCCAAATGATCTGTTGTTCTTTCCCCCCCCTAATATATTTTAGATTTTTCTTTTTCTACCTGGTCTTAAGTCAGCCATATCATTGTGATACTATCTGCTACATGCAAATTTCACACCCTTATGTCATGCATATATCTGGCTAAAATGCATTATGCAATATACTGTATTATTTAAAAACAGGCAAATTTCAGATAGTATGTGGAAAGGGGAATCCACACATCTAGGCAAGGACAAACATAGAGCCTTTTGTAAAACAGATGCAAGACTGCACATAACAGTTCCTCCACATACAGAGAAAACATTGATTTTAGAAAGATAAAAGCAGTGGAAAAAGACATATTTATCTCCCTCTCCCCCCCACCCCCACCCATACACATAGCTGTGAGTGCAGCTTTCTACAATTTTTGCTCACTTTGTAAAGGGCTCTATCAGATGCTCTCCCAAGGTATCAGCTGCTTCCTCTGCGGCACAGTGGTTAGAGCCACAGCCTCACACCCTGAGGTTCTGGGTTCCTATGTTGCTCCTTGTGACCCTGGGCAAGTCACTTAGGGGCAAATTCTATAAGACGCACCCTAAAGTTAGGCGCTGATATAGGCACCGTTCAGTGTGATTCAAGTAAAATCAGGTGCTGTTTAGTGAATCATGCTGAGCGGCACCTATTTTGGAGGCACCCAATAAATAGGCCAGCTCTAAGCAGAACTAAAACCTAGGCGCCCATGCGAATGCTTAAGTACGTTTAAGAGCAGCGATTCTGTAACAAGGCACCTCACACGTAGCCATGCCCACACCTAAAATGCTAAGCGCCTATTTTTTGAAGGCCACCTAAATTTTTAGAGGCGCCTTGTTACAGAATCACTCTTTCTTGATAGGCGCCTACGTTTCTATTAGTGTTGATTCAAAAGCTTAATTGAGCTTGTTATTCCATTTAGATAAGCACCTATCTAGTTAGGCACCTCCAAAATAGGTGCCTAACATTAGGCGCCGGTTACAGAATTTGGGCCTTAATCCCCCCATTGCCCCAGGTACATTAGGTAGAACAGATAGGGAAAAATGCTTGAATACCTGAATGGTATATAAATAAATAAAATAATGTTAACCTCCAGTTAAGACAGTATATCAAGTCCCAAACACATCCCTCCAGTAGACAGAACACCTTTCTGTAATCTAGACATACCAGGTCTAAATAACAGCCATCCTTTTTGACCTGGACATCTCTTGCCCTTGGTGTGGTTGAAGTTGGACATCTAAATTTTGGCTCCTTCTTAGTCCTAGCCATAGTAGGCCCAGATCACACACCCCTTTCCATGTGGACATAATACAGTGTTTGACGACCATATCCTGACTTTATATAATTGTATGGAAGCCCATGCGATGTAAACATCTAAATGTCAACTTTCAGACATCCAAAACAAGACTAGAGCTTCTAGAATAACCACCATTATCTCAGTTGATCTGGGAAAATTCACACAATTCCATTGATCTTGAAGATTATTAAAATTTGCCTGGTTACAGTTTGATTTTGTATTATTTGGGCCTCTCTTTGAACAATGTATAACTGAGTTATATGAGGAAGCAAATGAAAGAAGAGAATGTGTGTAAATAAAGAGGAAAGCTAAGTTTATCAATTAGAACAAAGAAGAGGTAGTCATTTGGTAACAAAGGGGTATGTGTTGTCACAAAGTGCATTTTACTAAGAATAGCTGGTTAAAATCATTTTTCTATAAGCATTCATTCTCTCTTTTACATGTTAATGTGAAGTTTGTTTATGTTACTCGAATCATTGAGCTGGTTATTTAAAATGCATTGGTTAAGCTGATATACATTGACATGAGTAATTAGAAGTACAGGTATGCCATTTACTGTAGCCATTGCTACTGTATCTAGAATCACTGATACACATTCAGAAATATTAATTTCTCTCAATGGAAAACCACAACTGTTAAAATCATGCAACTGATGGACAGTATCAGTACTGACTGGCATACAGTTTGCAATACTTGATACAGTGGAAACTATGTCAAAATATCAGCTCATGTTATATATTTGATATGTCATTTCTGATTTTGGCATGACTTTATTGCTCAGAAACAATACCAGATTGACAGCCCCTTGAATATGTTATTCTTTTAAGAAAAGTTGAAGTGTCTGGCTGACATTGCTATACCAACTTATAGCTCTGTTCTGAAGGGACCACTTTAGGGGTGACAGGGCAATTCAATATATGGCGAGGCCCATTTAATCTTGTACTTCTCTCCTGAAACTGTCAATAAAGATGTTAATTAGTGCCAGTTATCATAGTTTTTATCATGTGGATCGTTGTCCACTAGGATTTGAGTAAAGACTATTAATTCATTACATTCAGACCACCAAATAATTCAGTATCCGTCTCATTTTTTTTTTCTCTTTGCATAAGAAGGAAATTAGGAAGGTGAATACTGAAATGGTAGAATAAAAGTCCATTTTTCTATCCATTAAGGGAAAATGTATTTGTACTGTTTTATGCTTTGTGATGATGTGTTTTGGTATTTAAATTATTTCATAGAAACATAGAAACATGATGGCAGCTAAAGACCAAATGGCCCATCTAGTCTGCCCATCATATGTTAATTGTAACCCATCTAAAACAGTTGATGGATGGACTATTAATCATTATTTTAAAACAAATACAATTATTAAATATTTTTCTATGGAAAATACCTCTTGGGAAACTGTCTATCCCAAATAATAATAATAAGAGACAATAAGGAGGGGGGGGATTGCTAGCTAAAGAATGGGAACACAGTACAGAAACAATCCTGACAGCTGTGATAGAGATTTTTTAGATTCTGGATCTATATATTTAACAGTCTATCTGGACCTTACTGTTCCTTCGACCTAGTCAACCACAGTATCCTTCTAAGTAGGTTATTTGACATTGGCATCAGAGACATGGCACTTGATTAGCTATCTTCCTTTTTTTCTAATAGAAGTTTCATTGTTAAGGGGCGGGAGGTGTCTACAGTAGCAGTGTTTTCCCTTTAAACTGTGGGGTCTAACAAGGCTCTGCTCTTTCTCCCCTCTTGCTCAATATTTGTATCAGTCCTCTGATTCATCTCATACACTCTTTAGGACTCACTGTTTACTGTTATGTTGACAATATTTTAATTTGGGCCAAAGTTTGCCCCTATCCTTAGACCTGTCTGACTTGCGATGACAAGAGTGAAAACTTGGATTGATGACAGCCACCTGATGATAAACATCAAAACATTATTTGTATGTTGGTTCATTGGAAAGAGTAGTCCCGAGTTTAAAGCCTATACTTTTTGATCACTAATTTTATCCAGTTTCTTCATTTAAATATTTGGGAATTATCTTTGACTCCTATCTGTCCTTTACTAACCATATCTCCCAATTAGTTAAAAAATGTTTTTGTATATTATAGACGCTAAAATCAATAAAATACTACTATGATCAGAAAGCTCATCGTTATTCACATTGTCAAATTTGACTCGGACAAGAGGTCATGGACTGAAACTGAGGGGCACCAGGCCCAGGACAAATATTAGGAAGTTCTGTTTCGCACAACGAGTGGTGGATGCTTGGAACGCTCTCCCTGAGGAGGTCGTGATGGAGACCAGCATTCTGGGATTCAAGAGCAAGTTGGATGCACACCTTCTTGCAAATCACATTGGGGGATACGAGTAAACAAGGTTTCTCAGCAGGGAACACCTGGCTTGGCCTCCGCGGGTGTGGGTCGCCGGACTGGATGGACCTAGAGTCTGATCCGGTGAAGCCATTTCTTATGTTCTTACTCTAATCCAGTGGTTCCCAACCATGTCCTGGAGGACCACCAGGCCAATCGGGTTTTTCAGGCTAGCCCAAATGAATATGCATGAGAGAGATTTGCATATAATAGAAGTGACAGACATGTAAATCTGCTCCATGCATATTCATTAGGGCTATCCCGAAAACCCAATTGGCCTGGTGGTCCTCCAGGACAGGGTTGGGAACCACTGCTCTAATCCATGCATTCCTACTGAGTAAACTTCTGTATTTTCCTGCCCTCCATTGTCCTCCCTACTCTCTTCTAACCCCTTCCTCTGTAATGTCGCCTAGAGCTTGTATAGGTATGTGCGACGCACAAATGGAAGGAAGAAATAAATAAACTAGATTATGGCAACATGGTTTATGCAGGTTTTCCACTTGTGCAAACTAAAAGGTTGCAAACAGTTCAAAATGTTACTAGAAAACTCCTATCTAATGCCCATTTTTATGACCATGTTACACCACTGCTTTATAACTTTCCTTGGCACAGCTGAAGATTAAATGAGGACGTTAAGATTAGAAGCCTAGAAGCATAAGAGTCAGAGGAATCATTAGTGTGTATGTTAAAATCACCAAGAATGATAGAAGGTGAGAGGGTGAGTGTAGCTTGTTCTGTACCGCCATGTTTAAAGAGACTCATCATAATTAAAGAACAGTACATCACAAACCAGAGGACCTTAATCAAGTTCTTGGATATTGCAGATATTGACTCATTGAAACAAGATATGAAATCTCACGACATCTCGCTTGCAGATCTAGGCATAAGTTAGAAAGAGACTTTCTGTACTTACAATGTTTGTATCAGTACTGGGTGTGTATGAACCCGACTGATAATGAAGATCAAAGTTAGGCATCCTAATTTTTAGGTGCTCTGCATTTATGTCAGGGTTTTCTTGGCTTATTCTAAGTTAGGCGCCTACAATCACCTAAATCCAAAACAAGCACCTGCATACAAAACATGTTCACAAACTGTTTCCTAATCATGGCTTCTTTGTGGTAGGCGATTGGGCTAGGAACCAACCTCAGAATGGTAGGCACCTACCCAGTTAGGCATCACAGAGGCATACCACGACTCACACTGGTTCCCAATACAAGCAAGAGTATACTTCAAATTCTACTGCCTACTATTTAAAGCTATAAACAGAGACAGCCCAACCTACTGGAACAACCGACTAACTTAATCCACCTCAACCAGACACTGGAGAACCCACTCACAGTTCACACACCCGCCAACTGAAAATGTCAAACGAAGAAAACTATATGACAACATAATGGCCACCAGAGCAGCAAAAATAGACAGACAACTCACCAATCTGCTGTCTTCAACCACAGATTACAAAACCTTCATATAAGAAACAAAAACCCTACTGTTCAAAAAATACATAAAACCTATTTAACACGACCAGATCCCAAGCTTCACCTACTATACAATCTACTCCTTATCAAATCAAAAATGTTCAAATTACCCATTATGTATTACCTAATTTCATGACAATTCTTATGTAATCCGCCTATATATCACAAAGATTCAAAATATCACTCCAAAACAAAAGCACCACACAAGCCAAGAAAGCTAGCTTATTACTTAAGCGAAAGAAAAGCCTGAGACAAACGGAGAGGTGTAACCACACTCTTCCACCCAAGCATCATAGGCAAAAAAACTTTTGCACAAGTTTAAAGTTAGCAGGTGGGAGCAAAAAATAGTCGAGAATGATTAATGGTAAAAACCACTGAACACAAACAGGCCAGGCCGATGATCACTTTGTGGCCGGTAACCACTGCTTCAGGGCCTTAGCGACAAATCCAGGCTATCCTATAACACAAAACACAAACCTAAAAGGGAAATGAAATTGCTCACCTGCTGAAAGTTGAAAAAGAGCAAAAGCTCATTCAACTACTTACAGTACGCAGATCCTAACTGCTGCTTTCAACCACAACTTTCAAAGCACTGTTGTGGGGCTTACAACCATGTCCAGCCCTGTCAGGAGAAAGATCACGTGACAGGTCAGCTGAACACGAACCAGACAATCCAGGCAGACCATGTCAGCTCATTCACAAAACAGAATGATTGAAATCACATGAGCTAAAAACAGCTGATACACAAAAGAAGGCATACTAGAGAAATACTGCAGACAAGATAAAACTAAAATGATGACTTCTATTGCCGCCCCTTCTCTCAGTACGCACTCAGGTTTGCTTACAAGAGAACTCAGAACTTGAAACAAATTCTCAGTCCGGCGGTTCCTCATTCCAACATAAGAAACTCAGGAGCGGTGGGGTCACATGGTCCCTGTGGGAGATGCAGCAATTGTGATATCATGCTTAGCTGCAGTGAGTTTGTTAATCCTGGTGATGGGAAATGCTACCAACTTAAGGTTCATACCTCTTGTGAATCTGATTATGTGATCTACTGTATTGTTTGCCTCTGCAGACTTATTTATGTGGGCCAAACTTCACATCCTCTGAGACTGCGCCTAGAAGACTTCAACCAGCGCAGGGAGCAATTTTGGATTTTTCAGCTCCAGGCTGTGCAGCCCCATGGATTAAATACAAGCATCGATTGGTTCTATTTTTACTGAATCCCGTCAGCATTTCTATAGTTAATCATGTCATCATTTTAGTTTTATCTTGTCTGCAGTATTTCTCTAGTATGCCTTCTTATGTGTATCAGCTGTTTTTAGCTCATGTGATTTCAATCATTCTGTTTTGTGAATGAGCTGACATGGTCTGCCTGGATTGGCTGGTTCGTGTTCAGCTGACCTGTCACGTGATCTTTCTCCTGACAGGGCTGGACATGGTTGTAAGCCCCACAACAGTGCTTTGAAAGTTGTGGTTGAAAGCAGCAGATAGGATCTGCATACTGTAAGTAGTTGAATGAGCTTTTGCTCTTTTTCAACTTTTAGCAGGTGAGCAATTTCATTTCCCTTTTGGGTTTGTGTTTTGTGTTATAGGATAGCCTGGATGTGGCGCTAAGGCCCTGAAGCAGTGGTTACCGGCTATGAAACGATCGTCGGCCTGGCCTGTTTGTATTCAGTGGTTTTTACCATTAATCATTCTCGGCTAATTTTTGCTCCCAGCTGATAACTTTAAACTTATGTGAAAGTTTTTTGCCTATGATGCTTTGGTGGAAGAGTGTGGGTACACCTCTCCGTTTGTCTGAGGCTTTTCTTTCGCTTAAGTAATAAGCTAGCTTTCTTGGCTTGTGTGGTGCTTTTGTTTTGGAGTGATATTTTGAATCTTTGTACTATACTTCCCTCCATTCCTCCCTGTTTTTTGTGGTTGTATCCACCTATATATGTCATAACAGCATGACAATTCTTATGCAATCCGCTTTGAAGGTAATGGCAGAATAGAAATCACTAATATAATGTAATATATAGAATTGGGCCTGAGTACTCCTGCATTATTCAGTTAGCGAACGCCAATCAAAATACCCTACCCTGACAATATAGGAATACCTACTCTCCCCCCATGACATGCCACCTCTGAAAAATTGTTTAGAAAATGTAGCTATATTTAAATTAGTACAAAATAATATATTTCTGTAGTCGTCTGTTTCCATGCACCAACACTGCATTAAAGGGAGAAGAGACCTAGTGGTTATAGCTGCTGCCTTAGCACCCTGAGATTGTGAGTTCAATCCCAGCCTGATCCCTGTGACCATGGGCAAGTCACCCCCTTCTCCCCCCATATTGCTCCAGGTACTACAGTTAGATTGTGAGCCTGCCAGGACAGATAGGGAAAAATACTTGAGTACCTGATTAGTATTTAATGTATTATAAATCACTTTGTGTGAATTTCTTCATGAAAAGGCAGTTAATAAATCCCCATAAATAATGTCCTTAAGTAAAAGGGCCTCTTAATAGAAGACAAGACATTAGTGCTTATAAAAAAGACAAGTCTGTTATCAGAAACTCCTCAAATCTCCTGAAGATTCTAGTGCAGGATTTATTTGTTTTTACTGCCAGAAATGTAGTGGATAAGACCAAAATGGCCTCAGTGTATTATGAAGTGATTATTAGTTCTTTATATCTTTAATAACCTCAAGACATACTGAGGTCAACTCTGACTTAGATATCACATTCTCACTAGATGAACATAATTAAAAAGAAATTTTTAATTAAAGGATTAATAATGATGCATAATGCACTGAGGATGATTCAGCCTCATTCATTTCTTGATGCCAGCAGAATATAAATTCAATTGCAAGCACATGGCAAACTTCTAAAAATAGAACATACAAATTAGAAACTGCTGTAACTTTTGAAGCATTCCCTAAGGCCTCTTTTTTCACTTTTCCTGTAAGGAGAAAGGTCTGAACCTGCCTATGTGGCAGAAATGGTTTAAGGGGTCAACTGGTATATCTGTCTAGCTATCACTAACAGCTATGCATCAGGAAGGGACTCTGTTAAAACGAATAAAGAATACACACTATAAAACCTTACAAACACATAGCGTATATTCTTTATTCCTGATGAAGAGCCGAAACTCGAGTCGGGAGGCCAGGGACTAGACCATGGAGATTTAGTTATTAGAAAGCACGTTCAAGCACATAGAGCACTGGCACTTTAACACTGGCACTCTACCACTTTATCACAGCTGTGGCTACAGCGATCCAACCGTTCAGCAATTCCAAATAAGTAGTTTTTAAATCATTACTAAGCATTTCTCTTTGGTTGGGTCAGGGACAGTAAAGGCTATGATGGTCCCTATTCTAGCCATAGTTTGGTGTTATCACTAAACTATTTGTAAGTGGTCTGAGCTCTTTACTATTATTTAAGTATTTATTTAACAACAATTAGAGCTGTGATTTGATAGATGATACCTGATATATTCATCACAGGATTATATTAGCAGTCTCTCTATTTTTGTGAAACAAATAATATTATAGCAATCAAGATGAGATGTTACAAATGCATGATAAAGAGTATGAAGGGCTTCCTTATTTAATACAATGGGCCGGCATTGAATATTTAGCAATTTATCTTTCTTTCTGTTTTTTTAACTACAGCTAACTACCGCAGGCTGGAAAACCCCAGCCTAACTACTGATGAAATGTGTTCTGAAAACATCAATGTGAATCAATAATGACTCCTAGGTAGTGAAAGTAGGGTAGTGAGGTGTATTGAGTACCCAACAAGTTTGGAGAGATCTGAGGAATAGGAATGTGATCTGATACCTAATACATTCAAAATTAAATAGTTCTTATTTAATCACTGTGCCGATTTGTCAAGACAATTCTGCAGAATAGATAAATCTACCTGAAATGGATTAATATACGTGACTAAGAAGATGTCATCTACATTTTATAATCCGATATGAATATAACGATACTTAGCTCGGGTGTAATTATTCAAACCCGGCCCTCTGACCACAGTCGAAATACCGACGGAAGATCTCCATTTCGCTCTCAATTGTATTAAAAGAGCTTCATCAGGACCAGAGTGGTAGGTAAGTTAACACTATAAAACAGAAACAAGGAAAAAAAAAATATTAAAAATTCATAAACTTAAATTATTAAATATCCTACATTTTTTATATCCTATATTTTTAGCTCTTACAATTCATGAAAGCAACACGGATTATAAAATTGAAATAAGGAAGAACTAATCATAGAATTAAAATAAGGAAGAATTAATTTAATTAAGGATATTAAATAAGACATACACTTTAAAATTGAATATAAAAGATATAAGGACCGATGATAGCTCGCAAAATAGTCACATGCCAAGATTAGTTCTGTTAGCTGGTGACAGCGAGCGCTTGAGATCCTATTTCAAAATATTTTCAATTTGAATCAAAACAAGTGTATGGGCAAGATTCTTTAGGTCTAAAATCAGTCTCCTTTGGAAGGGAATAGTGTGTTTCACAAGTGATATAGAAGTGACGGTGTGATCTACATAAATGTAGCATCACATCCCTAATGAGGTTATTAAGAAAGCAAGAGGACTCCGAAAAATAAAATAAATAAAATCAGTGAAAAAAAACTGACCCCTGTGGAACATCACAAGAAAGTGGATAAGAAGACAAAAAAAAATGATCTGAAGAAGTGGACTGGCAGAGTGTTGAGTCTTTCAACTGAGAATTTCCCACATAGAAACATCTCATTCTCTCCCACTTCTTTTGGCTAATAATTTTAGAGTGACAATTTTCAAAAAATTAGGTGGAATAGGGTCAAGTTTAGAAATCATATTCATAGAAGTCAAGGTATTCTTCACTGAATTTGTGGCAGGCAAATTGAAATTATCCCATTGAGATGTAAGACTTAAAACTGAATCATCTTCTGCTGTCACCATAGAAAATCAACTTGTTAGTTTAACAATCTTCTGATTGAAAAATTGTGCAAATTGTTTAGCAGTTAGCACCCTCCGGTCGGCGATCTTCGGGGGGGGGATAGGCATTCTACTAACAGTTTCATTCAGGGTGGGGTGTTCCGGCAGGAGGGATTGGGCATCCCTCCTGTTGGTTTCAGTGGGGGTGGGGACTGGAGGCCATTAAGCTTAGCGGCAGCGTCTACAATAATCCGATTCTCTAACCGGCGTCTGTAACATGGACATCAGTTAGAGCAGGGGTGTCGAACTCAATCAGAGAAGGGGCCAAAATCTAAAATCCAGCCTAAATCGCTGGCCGAATGGTTTACTGAACAGTCATAAACTGACAATGTTAACCAGAAATGTGAATTTAAAATGAGTGGAACAATCTTTTCCTTAACAGTGCTGTTAACCAACTCACATGCTATCAAGCAAAACAGTAATATTGGTATCAAGCAAAACAGTAATATTGGAATGTACCTAAAATGCTCATTGTTTTGTTTTCTGGCTAGATGTCTGACACCGTTTTCCCCGTATCAATGAGTCAATGTTCGGTTTTATTTCTTGGGCTGTAGCAACCCGCAAAACAGCATGGAGGTTGTCATCGGTAATGCGTGATCTGTGCTTGTTTTTGTTCAGATTCATTATTGAAAACATCTGTTCACAAAGATAGGTGCTCCCGAACATGGATAGAATACGGGCAGCATGAAGTCGGAGCTCTGGCATTGAGTCAGGGGGCAGTAGAGGGTAGAAGTCCTCAATTTCAACATCCTGAAACCTTGATTTCAGGCCACTGTCAGACTGAAGCTCGATTATCTCCATCTGAAGGTGATGGGGCACATTGTTGACATCAACTGTAAAAGGATTGGCAAAGATGTCAAAGCCTGAGTGCTGTGTTCTAAAGTCAGAGAAGCGCCGCTCAAATTCACTTAGTAAACGGCTAACTTTGGTAGCCAGCCGACTGCAAGGAAAAGTACCAGAAATAGTGGTTGAGATACTCAAACAAACGGGAAAGTGGGCAAGATTGTCCTGTTCCAGTTGGGACTTCCATAGTTGAAGTTTACGCTGGAATGCTGTGATCATGTCAGACATCTTCATGATGACTTGTTTGCGTCTCTGCAGCTTCAGATTCAGTTGTGCGAGATGCTCGCATATGTCACACATCATAGCAAAATCACATAGCCAGGCGGGATCCGACAGTTCAGGCAAGGGCTTTCCTTTACTTTCCATGAAAAGAGCAATTTGTTCTCTGAGCTCAAAAAATCTTTTGAGGACTGCGCTCTTGCTCAGCCATCTTACTTCCGTGTGGTATGGCACGTCTCCATGCTCTGCACCCACCTCCTGTAAAAACTGCTGGAACTGGCGATGATTCAGGCCACGTGCCCTTATAAAGTTAATAGTTTTAATGACTGTGGTCATTATGTCATTCATGTCCAGAACTTTTCCACACATAGCCTATTGGTGGATAATGCAATGATAAGTAATCAAGGGTGTGTGGCAGTGACTTTTTTGCATTCTTTCCTTCATTAGTCCAACCAAGCCTTTCTTTTCTCCGCACATTGAAGGTGCGCCATCGGTAGTTAGCCCCACCAACTTTTCCCAGGGTAATTTAAAATTATTTATAGATTTCTCCACAGCCTCAAATATATCTCTACCAGTCGTCGTCCCATGCATGGCAGCTACATCCAAAAGTTCCTCAGTGACAGAGAGGTCGGTCTTCGTAGCATGTATAAAGATGGACAGCTGCGCTGTATCAGTGTTGTCTGTGCTTTCATCGATAGCAAGTGAAAAAGCGAGATAACTGCATGCCTGTTCGGCCAGCTGTGATGATAGATTTCCTGAGAGTTCTTGAACTCTGTCTGCAATGGTGTTTCTTGACAAACTGACAGTTTGAAAACTCTGTATCTGGTCTGGGCATACTTTCTCACACACTTTTAGCATGCATTGCTTCAAAAAGGCACCCTCTGAAAAACACCTTGAAGTACGGGCAATTTCTTCAGCCACTATAAAGCTTGCTTTCACTGCAGCATCATTTTTCGCTGTAGCCTTTGTAAACATTTGCTGCTGTGATTGTAGTTTGCCTTTTAGTTCTTTAACAATTTTATGCTTTTCTTCCAAAGTATATTTGCCATACTTAACATTATGTTTGGTGTCAAAATGAAGACGTATATTGTACTCTTTCATCACCGACACTGTCTCATAACACAATATACACACTGGTTTGCCCTCACTAAGCACAAACATGTATTCATTTTCCCATTTGTCATTAAATTGTCTGCCTTCACCGTCAACTTTTCTTTTCCTGGACATTTTGGGATCAATATTGGCAGTAAAAGATGTAGTTTATTGGAAATCTGCGTTAGAATGAAAAAGTCAGTCAATAAATGCCTGGCTGGGTACAGATAGCAGATTCTGTTGCGATTTTTATGCCTACACTTTATGCCAGGAACTGGCAGCTTCTGCTGTGTATTTTTTTTACATAGTTCCCCCCCCCCGATGTCCGATTCACCCCAAGCAGGACCGCTCGCACGCACCTGCACCACCACCCCGAAGGACCGCCGACTCCCCGACTCCCAACACGATCGGGGCAAGAGGGAGCTCAAGCCCTCTTGCTCCCCCGACTCCCCGGCACGATCGGGGCAAAAAGGAGCCCAAGCCCTCTTGCCACGCTGATTCCCCAACTCCCCGACAATATCGGACCAGAAGGGAGCCCAAACCCTCCTGACCACGGCGACCCCCTACCCCCACCCCGCACTACATTACGGGCAGGAGGGATCCCAGGCCCTCCTGCCCTCGACGCAAACCCCCCTCCCCCCATCGACCGCCCCCCCCCAAGAACCTCCGACCTCCCTGGCCGACCCCCACGACACCCCCACCCCCCTTCCCCGTACCTTTCTGTAGTTGGCCGGACAGACCGGAGCCAAACCCGCCTGTCCGGCAGGCAGCCAACGACGGAATGAGGCCGGATTGGCCCATCCGTCTCAAAGCTCCGCCTACTGGTGGGACCTAAGGCTTCCGGGTCTATTCTGATTGGCCCAGGCGCCTTAGGCCCCACCAGTAGGCGGAGCTTTGAGACGGATGGGCCAATC
Source organism: Geotrypetes seraphini (assembly GCF_902459505.1). Classification (NCBI taxonomy): domain Eukaryota; kingdom Metazoa; phylum Chordata; class Amphibia; order Gymnophiona; family Dermophiidae; genus Geotrypetes; species Geotrypetes seraphini. The sequence continues at coordinate 17,831,455 of NC_047095.1, forward strand.
CGGCCTCATTCCGTCGTTGGCTGCCTGCCGGACAGGCGGGTTTGGCTCCCGTTTGTCCGGCCAACTACAGAAAGGTACGGGGAAGGGGGGTGGGGGTGTCGTGGGGGTCGGCCAGGGGGGTCGCGGGTCGACTGGGGGGGGCCGTCGGAGGTTCTTAGGGGGGGCGGTCGATGGGGGGAGATAGATAGCAAGTACGGCCGGCGAGATCACAAGCCTCCTATGTCACCGCGCGTCATTGTGATGGAACGCAGCGGCGTGCAGTGATGACAGCGCGGTGCGGGCCACATTGCAAGGCCTGGCGGACCGGATTTGGCCCACGGGCCTTGTGTTTGACACATGTGAGTTAGAGAATCAGATTTACTTTAGGTGGCCTTAGGCCCGATTACATATAGGACGCCCGTCGGTTTCTGAGACAGGACATCCTATACAGAATCCGGGCCACAGTGTAGATAATATACTCGTATGTATAAATGCTGTCTTTCTAAAATTGGAATTTACATGCTAATGCAATACACAGATGTAAATGCAGGTATAGGTATTTACTCATGTACATTGGAAACAGAGCTTCTAAAAGGCTGCTGTGGAACTAGAAAAGGTACCGAGTAAACTAAAATTGTAAAGTGAGTGACATGACTCTTCTATGAGGAAAAGCTAAAGAGATTAGGACTCTTGTTTGGTGAATAAACAGATGAGGGGATACATGACAGAGATCTATAAAATCCTGAGTGGAGTGGAATGGATAAAAGCAAACTTTGTTTACCCTTTCAAAAGATTTGAGGACATGCCATGGAATTCCAAAGTAGTACATTCAAAACAAATAGCATAAAATATATATATATTTTTTTACCTCAGGCCCAGATTCTCTAAATGGCAATGTTTTTTTAGGCACAAGTAGCAACCCAAGCTCAGTGAAAAATGCAGTTTAGACGTTTTTCACTGAATTTCAAGGCACCTACCAGCGCTTAAAAAACTTTGCGCCAGAATCAAGCTTCCGCAGGCACTTTACGGTGCCTAATGCCACTATAAGTGTAGCTAATGCCGGAAGTGGCGCTTGGTGCCATAAAGTGCCTAAGGGTGCACGATTCACATCAAAAGTAGGTACTAGAAATGCATGCCTAGAAAACCTGGCCTACATTTCCAGCACGTACCTTTGCCAGAGCTGTGATTCTCTAACTGGCACCGTTGCGTGATTGACAATCGGCAACCGCTTTTAAGATGGCCATCGACAATGGCGCTGGTTAGAGAATCTGGGTCTCAATGCGTAGTTAAGCAGTAAGCATACATAAGCTTAAAATAAATTTGGACACACTCTTGGAGAAACAGTCAAGGGATTGTTATTAAGGTAGAGCTGTGGAAAGTCACTGCTTACCCTTGGGAGTATGGGTATGAAAGGTAGCTTCTATTTGGAATACTACCAGATTCATGTGGCCTGGATTGGTCACTTTTGGAAACCAGATACTGAACTTGATGGCCTTTTGGTCTGATCCCAGGACATGAGAGGTATGAGTGAGGAGAAGTGAGAAAGAGCGTGTGTATAAGCTGATTATTATTCTTCCCTTTCCTGATCAAGGATCTCTGCTTTCTCATCTCACATCCTTGACCATGTTTCCCTCCCATTTTTCTGCTCCAGTTTCCATTGTCCCCCTCCATCTAAAGCCCTCGTTCCTCTTTCTGGCCCTAATCCCTCTGTATCTCCTTCCTGAGGTGCTGCCTTCATTTTCCTCATCTAAGATTTCATCTTCTAGATCAGGATTGTCTAATGTCCGTCTTCGAGGGCTGCGATCCAGTCTGGTTTTCAGGATTTCCCCAATGAATTTGCATGAGCTCTATTTGCATGCACTGCTTCCATTGTATTCAAATAGATTTCATGCATATTCATTTGGAAAATCCTGAAAACCTAACCTGGTGAGGGCTAGAGTTGGGCACCCTTGTTCTAGATCCTTTCTTCATCTTGCATTCTATATGATTATCCTCCCTACCTCCATTGCTCTAAAATTCTTTTTCTGCAAACAGCCAGTCAAATACTGTAAATAATCTAGACACATAAGAGATTTCAGAGAATGACTATTTTTAGAAAAGAAATACAAATTTGCATGGGTCTTTTTTTATTTTTTATTTTTTTACTAAAGTGTGTTAGGTTTAGCAGTTAGGCAAAAATCTACCGCACTAAATTTTCACTTATCTCACATAACCTATTGGGACGTGCTAGTTTGTCCTTTGCAGGACTTGCATTAAAAGGGTCATTAAAGCACAGTACCCTGCATACAATTAGCAGAGGTGCACTTACACCCATGGAGGGCCATTTTTGAAAAGAATGTCTAAATCCGATTTTGACGTTTCCCAGAATATGTCCATTTTCAAAAGGTGAATCCCTAGATATCCCCCAATTTTTTTTTTTTTTTTGGTGGGGGGGTGGAATTGCCTACTTGGATGTCTTCACCAACAGGATGTCTGAAGGTTGTCCAACCTTAGGATGCCTAACTTTATACCCTATTTTCGACCACAGAAACGTCCAAGTCCAAAACATTCAAACCCAGACCATTTGGACGTGGGAGGGGCTAGCATTACAATGGACTGGCCACATAGATATTCAAACAGAGAAATGGGACACCCAAGAGGGAACTGCTCTGAAATTCACATAAAGGGTGCCAGATACACATCTCACTATAACCCTCTTATAATTTTTGGTGAGACCCCCAAAAAAATTCTCCCCTAAAACCTACTATATCTACCTGTCTATTACCCCAATAGCCCTATAGAAACATAGAAACATAGAAAGATGACGGCAGATAAGGGCTAAAGCCCATCAAGTCTGCCCACACCATTGACCCACCTTTTTAAGTCTACTGGCCCCTTTAACTCTACTGACCTGCTCTATTAAGTCTATATCCTAGCGACCCTATTCATTGGTTTGGCTGCAGGTGGCACCTATATGGCAGTAGAGTAGGGTTATGGTGGGGTTGGGGGTTGATCTCACACGTTCCACCATATATTTTGTGGTTAGAGTGGCTTATGGACCTGGCTCTTCCTTTCTATGGTTCACAATTCCACCCACCAGGCTACTTAACACACATATATGATATTCTATTAGGCTTTCCCAATCTAATTGCTGTTGTTCTGGAGATAGGTACAAGTATACCTGTATACTGTTTCATTCAGATCTTTGTGGAGTGGGAGGGGGTTAGTGACCACAGGTGGAGTGTGTGTGTATGTGTGTGTGTGTTTGGGGGGGGGGGGGTCATTGCTTAATCCCTCCAGTGGTCATCTGGTAAGTCTGGGCACATTTGTGGCACTTAGACACTTCTAAAACAAGTCTAGCCCAAAATGTATAGGTTCCATTTAGGATGTCCTGGGAAAAGTTTGATAATCGCTGCAAGAAGTCCAAGTCTAATCTGGTCAAAGCCCACATAAAACATGTCTACCAAAATGCCTCCTATACCTCTGGACACACAATAGACAAAACGCATCATTAGATGTTCAGAATGTCAGCTTCAAAAATTGGCACTTGGATGTCCTGGCGATTAGGACATCCAAGTGCTGACTTATGACACCTTCATCTTGCATGTCTAGCAGATGTAGGCATCTAACAAATGATTAATAGGCTTAATCAGCACTGATAATTGGCATTTAACACTTCATGATTGTAGGGGAGACGGGAAAGTTGTTTCCCCTTAGGGTTGGGGAGTTTGCTGAAAAGTTAGTAACTGTGGCTAAGAAGAATTTTGTTTTCTCAGTGTTTAGTTGTAGTTAGCTATCCATTCCACCATAGAAAACTGGATGGCCAACTCCAAACTAAAATTAAACACTGAGAAAACAAAATTCTTCTTAGCCACAGCCACTAATGTTGCAAATTTGGAGTTATAATGCTTTAGTAAGTGTATGTTACACTTGATACATAAGGCTTGTATTGATTTTTGTTCATGTAGAAAGTTTTTAGATTTTGTTGATTTGGTAAAACAGATGAAACAAAATCCATTGCATTGCACAGTTGTTTTATTCATTACAAGGTGACTATTTACACTGATGTCTGTTTCTCCATTTCTATCCTCTGTAGCAAAGATTTTGCGGTGGATGCATAAAAAGATTTCTTCTATCTCCTGTGCTTTGTGGTTTAATATCTTTCTACACCATTTTTTTTTCTATAATAGCATTGCAAGTGAATTGTTACTACCTGAATGCAAACAACTTGCTCTGAGTAAAATGTAGAACACATATATTGTGGTGCTTATTTGCTCAGTTCTATCTAATTAACAAGCTTCAATAATTAGATTTTGATGGAAAAGTTCATTGATGAGAAATTAAGGGTCAATAGGATTCAACAGTGTACTCTTTAATCATGTTTGAAGCTAGATAGTAGCTTGTTAGTGTCTTTTGAAATAAGACTTCCTATAATTTTGATAATGAGTATAGTTTTGATTAACATACATAATATATTGGTTAATTTTTACAGATGTCTAATAGCTCTTCAATGTGTTAAAAAAAAAATCCAAAAAACCAGTATAATTGGTTTCTGCAATGGAGATATATAGTATTCTGTGTTATGGGAAGAATTGCAATACATCTTTTTTTGAGCAGAGCTGTTACCTAGTGGTTAGAACTGCTGCCTCAGCACACTGAAGTTGTGAGTTTGATCCCAGCCTCTTCCTTGTGACTCTGGGCAAGTCACTTAGGGCTAGATTCACTAACCTGCCCGAATCGGAACAATCCGTTTCCGATTCAGGCAGGTCTGACAAATTCACTAACCTAAAATATGCAGATGGGGGCGATAAGAGGAACGCCCCCATCTGCCTGCACGGATCGCGCATGTGCAGACCCGTCCTAGCTGCAACTTTTTTTTTTAGCTTTAAACTTTCAAAACCATGGGCTTTCGCAGGAGTCAGGGCAGGCATGTTCAGGGCTCGACTCTCCTGCTCCTTTGCAGCAATGGTGGCAGCCTCCTCCCTCCTTCCCTTCAATGCGAGCCCGCAGGTTTAAAGCTGACGCTGCACTGCGGTATGCAGCCCCGCTTTAAAATCACAGGCTTGCGCTGTGGGGAAGAGCGGCACAGAGCAGGAGAATTTGGGGCAGGCAGGTAGGGGGTTTGGGGGCAGGCAGGCGTGTTCGGGGCAGGCAGGCTCGTTCAGAGCTGCAGGAGATGGGGCTGACAGGTTAGAAAGCAGGGTGGCAGAAGGCAGGGCAGACGCGAAAGGCTTCAGCGACTGGTCCTGAGCAGTCGCTTTTTGCAAGGCCAGTGGGATCAAAAAAAAGTTTAGTGAATCGCGGTCCCTGCCTTCTTTGCATGCAGTTCCCCTCATTTGCATGCGCGCGCCGGAAGTGGTTCGCTACACAGGTTAGTGAATGCTGCAGGAGGGAAATCTGGTCGCTAAAGGCTCACAAACCAATCAGTACACGATCGGTTTGCTTAGTGAATCTAGCCCTTAATCCCTCCATTACCCCAGGTACCACAGTTGGATTGTGAGCCTGTCAGGATAGATAGGGAAAATCTATTAATCGCACTTGATTACTATTCAGTGTATCGTAAACTGCTTTGGGTGAATCTTTTCATTAAAAATGTGGTTAATAAATCTTCTACAAAGCTTCCATGTCCAGTTCTATAACAGTGAACCTCCACTGAGGCAGCATAATAACTTATACAGCAACGCTAGTCTCTAAGGATTCTTGCTTAATCCCAGGCCAGAGTACCCTAATGTAAGCATAAGCATTTATGATGCATCCATGGCTCACGTAAATGACAATTCTTATCGCCAGTATTCTGTAAGTTGCCTGTGATCTGTTTTGTTTCTCCTTTGTGAAAGCCCTTCATTTACCGTATTTTCACGCATATAACGCGGGGAGTCGGCGGTCCTTCGGGGTGGGGGTGCGAGTGGTCCTGCCGGGGGGGGGGATGTATCGGACGTCGGGGGGGGCATCAGGCTTTCAGGATGGGGACAGACCTTCAAGGGGGACAGGCAGACCTTCAAGGGGGGACAGGACTTCAAGGGGGACAGGCAGACCGGAGAGGCGGGGCAGTGCACGGAAAGTCAGGGAGGGTGAACGGAGAGTCGGGACAGCGCACGGAGAGTCGGGGAGGGCGAAAGGAGAGTCGGGGTGGGCGAAAGGACAGTCGGGCAGCATGCGCGGTATACCCGTGAGCGCGGTATACAAAAGTTTTTGTACATAAAATTGTGGTTTCTGCGCGCTATACCCGTGTGCGTGTTTTACACGGGTGCGCGTTATCTGCGTGAAAATACGGTATATGCTATGCTATTTAAAAACAGACTATTTAGCAGTAACTTAATTATAAGTAGGAGTGATGCTGCCATTTGCACAGTATCCTCCAGATTAAGAACATAAGAATTGCCATACTGGGACAGACCAAAGGTCCATCAAGCCCAGTATCCTGTTTCCAACAGTGGCCAACCCAGGTTCCAAGTTCCTAGTGTCACAGGGTAGACCCTATGACTCAGAAGGGTGGTAAGAAAATGCCTGTGCCCAGGGCTAGGCAAGGAAAAATACTGTTCCAAAGAGGAAGAACCCTACCAACACCTCAACCCAGAACTAGAACCAGTCAGGGAAGGTTTAGTTATGAGCAGGAAAATGCCTATTTGTTTTCACCTGAATTAAGGAAGGGGGAACGACATGCAGGTAGAACTAGTAGTGCAGGGAATAGTGTTCCTAGGGGGAATGTTTACAAGCCAACTCACAATATTAATGGGGGATCCAGTCCAAGGCGACACCAAGAACCTTCTAGTCTCCACTTTAGCCAGGGATAAGCAACACCTGCAGTTCATTATCCTGAGTCTTATAAGGGCCAGCAGCAGTGCTCAGAAGGGAGGCAGCCACTGAACCAACCCAAGCTGGAGAGGAAACAGGGTATTGAAGGAAGACCAGTTCCTAGGACCCAAAGCAGCATACCTCAACAGATCTAACCCTATTGATTCTGAAATGTTAGAGGATTTTATGAGTGAAACTTCTGAATGAAGAGCATACTGAAGCTGACCTGTGTGACATGGAAACTGAATGTGTTTGAACTGAGTTTATGCTGGGACTTTGCCAAATAGCAAACTTAGAAGTTAAAATGGTTTGCTAGTTTGTTGAGGAAGTAAAGGGGCTGGATGCCCCAGTAAACTCAAGTTTGGAAAGTTTACTGTAGAGCCTTAATGCCATGTGAAGGTTTTTGTAAGTTTCTTTTGAAAGAACCTGAGTTTTTCTAGGCTGTGGCAGTTTGCACTGCACAACCCTGGCAGTGGTCTTTTAGATATTTTTTCCTTTTTTATTTTTCTTTTGACTGGATTGTGGGTCCTGTTGTGGAGGGCCACAACCGACAGTCACTGTGGGAAGAGGACCCTTCTGCCCTGAGCTCTGCTGTCAGAGGAGCTCAGAGGCAAGATCCAGACTGACACTGCCAGTGATAATTTTGAATAGAAACTGTGTGAAAGCATTTTTGGAACCAGCTGAATATAGTGCTGGGGTTGCAAGCATTCCCTGGTGTAAGAAGTTTGAGTGGACCAGGAAGGATACAAGCCCAAGGGAGGCCATTTTGGAATATATTTTTAGAAGTCATGTTTCCCTTCTGAACCTTGTATGTTATTTTGGGTTTTTCTGAAAATTGGAGTTCCTGAAGGAATAAAGTACTTTAAGTTTGAATCAATCCAGGTGTTTTTATTACTTGATCCACCACTCCAATTAGGAACTGATTAGCCGTTCGGTCAGAACCATGTGTTCTGGGCTTTCTCGGCCATAACCGTTTGGGCCCGCCCCGGCCTGATGATGCACGGTTACACTAGCTAGAACCCAAGTAGTAAAATAGATTTTATGCTGCTTACTACTACTATGTATTTGTATATTGCTACCAGACATACGCAGCACTGTACAAAATCACAAAGAAGACAGTCCCTACTAAGCAGTGGATTTCCCCAAACCATCTCAATAATGGCCTATGGACTTCTCTTTTAGGAAATTATCCTTCTACACCAGCATTCTTCAGTGCAAGGCTTGAGGGTCATTGGCTATGCCCATTCATACTCTGATTCTTCCCTCTCTCTCCTTAAAGCAGTGTCTCTCAAACTTTCTCGAGCCGGGTCACACTAAAGATAGTGGCCACAGCTTGAGGCACCCAGAAGTGTGCGGACGTCGCCATGATAACATCACGCATATGTATGACATCATCACATCAACATCCACACATGTGCAGGGGCCCTCCAGATGGGCCTTGAGACACCAGTAGGGGGTTCCAGCAGGGAAGAGGGCCAAAGAGAAGGAGAGACACTGGCGCCAGCTGATTGCCTACAGTACCCCCTAGGTTTAACAAATATCAACTGAGTACCTCAACCACAGACCTCCTTAGGCCCACCCAAGCTCTGCCCCAGATCCCATCCCCTTTACTAATTGTAATATAATTTTTCCCATTCATTTTTCATATACACACAATATACACAGCAGATATAAATCACTATATTGAAAAAAATTTTTTTTAACCTATCAGCGATCCTCTGCAGGCTGCTGGAATTAGCTTTAAAGGTGAGACCGGGAGGCCAGGGGGGAAGCCGGAGGACACTAAAGAAATGGGGGAAGCATGCACAGGCCTTTGGCAAATCGGGCAGCGCTGGCACTGTAGCGCATAGGGAAGTCAGCTGGCAGGCACCTCTCTTCCTCCTCAGTGTGCCGTGGCACACTTGGAATCTCAGGAGGCACACAGTTTGAGATATACTGCCTTAAAGAATGAAGAGGAGATGGTTTCCCACAATTATCCATGGGGACGGGAATGGTGAAGAATTTTGTCACCGTGTCATTCTCTAGTTGTGGGAATGTTGGGGAGAATGAAAAGGAGGGAAAAGATGATTGCAAGATTTCTTTAAATGTAAAGGCTTTCCTTTCTTAGTAGGGTCATAACAGTTTTTATAGCACCCATACATTTTCTAGGTTGGCAATCTTATCTGCATCTCTTCTTTGACTCCTCAAAAATGACCAATTACACAAATGATTGTGGCAGCATAGAAGAAAGATGAAATAATCTTCTAGGTCCACTATGCAACATTTTTCTTGTTCAATACTTATTTTTTCATAAATATTAACAAATAACATTGGCACATACATTCCAGCCTATGCATATCCCTTGCATCCCATTCAATCAGAAAGAATCCTTCGTGTAGACCTTTATCAAATGTTAAATATTTGTCTGCAGCTTTATTAATTATAATTAAGTTCTTAAATATCACTCTTTAAAATTATATCACACAACTCATTAATTCTTATTTTGGTGTTCACATCAAGACTTCCAATGGCACCTCTGTATCTCAGCAAACTCATCATTTCAGAAAGGACCTCTTACTCCTATTCAGCTGATTGTGGAAGAGTAAGGTGTTATCTTCCACTAATGCTGCCATTCCACCTTCATACAGCAGGGGCTACTAGCTCAAGGCTGAGTTGGCTACATGTCCTAAACCACACTGGGCTTTACAACTCAGTGCTGAACCACCTTAACCAGGTAACCCTGCTGAGTCAGATGGTGTGACTCAGCAGGGAGATGTTTATCAGCCACAGAGGAGAATCATTCGAGGAGGTCCCCATGAGAGACAAAATCTCTGAGGAAGGAATGTGTCCCGGGAGGGAGGAGAGAGAAATTTCCCCTCTCCTAGCTTTAGGTTGAGGGAGCCTTGGAAATATTTAGGACATTGGCAAGAATCCCATTACTTCTCGTGACTTGCAAGCGTTATTAAGCCATATCTTAATTTGTGGCAGTGCCTCCCACAAGCAACTATTTCAGTTAATCAGATACCCCCCAAATTCATAAAATACCAACCACATCTGGTGACATACTCTTATCTACCAGGCCACACTCTCCCCAAGCTGCAAAAGACCTCCCATTACCTCCCCAGTGCACAAATTCCCACCAACAAAGGAAATATGCCCCTACTGCCCAACAGAAACTGCTGGGCAAAAACACCCCAACAAAAACACAGGGCAGGTAAACAAGTCAGAAATCTCCCTATCTCACATCCCTTCTTCCTTTCCTACTCCCAACCTAAATGGTCTTCCAGCTCACCACATTTTTCTTCTTATCTTCCTGTCATAGGGGAAAACACCCTCCAGGGATTCAAGGCTAAGTTAGACAAGTTCCTATTGAACAAGGACGTATGCTGGTAGGGCTAGTGTCAGTTAGGGCGCTGGTCTTTAACCATAAGGGCCACCACGTGAGCGGACTGCTGGGCATGATGGATCACTGGTCTGACCCAGCAGCGGCAACTAATGTTCTTATGTTCTTAAGCCCTATCTCTTGAGCTCAACCAATCAGTATCCTAGCTGCCTATCAATCCAAATCCTCATAGTACCTGTTACCATCTGATCCCCCTTTATGGATAATATAACCCTGCTATACCCTTTCCTCTGCCATATCTTTTCTCCTTTTCCCTCTCCTCTAACTAATCCCTCCTTGTGAACTGCATACTAGATAGACTGACTTTCTCAAGACTAGTGTTTACAACTCTCCAGTTTAATGTGGAGAGTTCCCTAATTATAAGTCTCAAACAAGAGATCCAATAATTAAATTTAAACTTATGTGGGCAAGAGGTGCTGAATCAGGTACCAAATTAAATTCAAAAACCTTCAAAAATGTAATCTTCCATTCCTTAAGTCAAGAAATTTCTTTAATGGAATTCTGCAAACATTATTTAAGTTGATAAGGAAAACCCTACATATATTTAAAAGTCCTCATACATTTGCAAGGATAATGCAGAAAAAAATGGCAGTTATTGTCCAAACCTGAGGCCTTAAAAAGAAGAATTGTTGACAATGAGATTGCATTTCAAAGGAAACATGAGGATAGTTTCTAATTATTCAGTCTAAACTCTTTTATTTTTCCAAAGGGGGAATTTAGGAACTTTTCTACTAAAATGCATTGAATTTTGTGTTTAATATGCTACAACGTAGAATTTTAACACTCTGCAAGCCCAGAGTTAACACTGCATCTAGAAGAGGCATTCCCACAATTTTTTGGGGTCCTATAAAGGTGAGTACGTGGGAAACAATTGCAAATGCAAGCAGTGTCTCACTTCCGGCTCACTAAACAATTGTTTCCCACGTACTCACCTTTATAGGACCCCCAGGGACCCCTGAAGAAGACTTTTTAATGAAACGCGGACCGTGTTGGGTCCTGTATCCCTAGCGAACTAGGTCCTTTAGGGCTCTTATGTGGATGGAATTATTTTATGTGGATGATTTCAGTGTACCTTTGGAACTTTGACACTATCAAATAAAGGCCATTTAGGAACATCATCACTCCACAGAGGGCTTTTTTTTGGTTTTCTCTGGATTTTCTTCTTTGTGGATATTTTGGAGTCAATTCCTTTTGTTTTTAACACATAGTTTAACACATGAAAACAGGTAAACTACCACAAACCCCTTAATATACAGATAGTTATGTGGTAGCCTGATTCCATGCATCAACCGTGCATTAAAAGGGACAATCTGTATAATTCATCCAAAGTTAGGCACCAGGATGATCTGCTCTAAGATAATATTCTATAAAGGCCATTCTACTACTTCTACTACTAATATCATTTCTATAGTGCTACTAGACATACGCAGCGCTGTATATTAAAACGCAGAAGAGACAATCCCTTCTAGTCTCCACTTTAGCCAGGAACAAGCAACATCTGCAATTCATTGTCCTGAGGCTTATAAGGGCCAGCAGCAGTGCTCAGAAGGGAGGCAGCCACTGAACCCACCCAAGCTGGAGAGGAAACAGGGTATTGAAGGAAGACCAGTTCCTAGGACCCAAAGCAGCAAACCTCAACAGATCTATCCCTATTGATTCTGAAATGTTAGAGGATTTTATGAGTGAAACTTCTGAATGAAGAGCATTTAGGCCTTCAAGAAGTCATGGACTTTAGTGTGGGAATTACTGAATCTGACCTGTGTGACATGGAAACTGATTATGTTTGAACTGAGGTTATGCTGGGACTTTGCCAAATAGCAAACTTAGAAGTTAAAACGGTTGGACTTTGGCACTGAAAATATCTTCTATGCATCAAAATGTTGCCAACCAATATATAAACACTTTCAACAGAAAAATCAAATACAGTGGTACCTTGGTTTAAGAGCATAATTCATTCCAGAAGCATGCTCTTAAACCAAAACACTCGTATATCAAAACAACTTTCCCCATAGAAGATAATGGAAACTTGAACAATTCGTTCCACCAACCCCCCCCCCCCCCCGAGGCCACCGGCACTGCTCCATAACCCCCTCCCCCCGCTCTAACTGGCATCGCACCCCCCTGAACCAGCATCGCAACCCCCCCCCGCGCGAACCGCAAAGCACCCCTGTGCTGAAAGTGGCATCTGCCCGCCCTTTCTCCCAAGCACGGTCCTTACCCCTTCTGCTCATTATAAGGGTGAATGCGAGCTCCCGCCTCTTGCCTGGGCTGGACCTTGAGCATCTGCACATGCTCAAGGCCTTCTGGCTCTCGTTCTCTCAGAGAGAACGAGATCTCCGAGAGAACGAGAGCCAGAAGGCCTTGAGCATGCGCAGATGCTCAAGGCCCAGCCCAGGCAAGAGGTGGGAGCTCGCATTCACCCTTACAATGAGCAGAAGGGGTAAGGACCGTGCTTGGGAGGAAGGGCGGGCGGGTGCCGCTTTCAGCACGGGGGTGCTTTGCGGTTCTCGGGGGGGGTGGTTGCAATGCTGGTTCGGGGGGTGCAATGCCGGTTAGAGTGGGGGGGAGATGCTCGTACACCAGAATATGCTTGGTTTGCGAGGCAAAAGTTTGCTGAGTGTTTTGCTCGTCTTGCAAAACACTCGCAAACCGGGTTACTCGCAAACCGAGGTTCCACTGTATACACAATTGTAGCAACAGAGTTACAGGATGCAGCTATTTGAAGAGTTTATGTATCGGATGGCAACATTTTGATCCCTGATGCAGGCTTTTGCTGAAGCACAGGCCGTATCGGGTTCTGGAATAAAAGTTGCTTCCCTCTGAATGTGACTCCACCTCGTTGTTCCATATGTGACCTCTTAGCCTTCAGTCCTTAGCCCTACTTCTCTGTTCTCCAACCCAGCTTGCTGATTAGCCATTCCCCTTAACTGTATCCATGACATCCAGTTTGTCTTGGCTGTTTAGATTGTAAGCGCTTTCGAGCAGGGACTGTTTTCTTCTTCTTTGTGACTCTGTACAGAGCTGCGTAGGTCTGGTAAAGCTATAGAAATAATTAATAGTAGTAGTAGTAGTTATACAGTATACTATTTCCTATACTTTAACCATGCCTAAATTCTGGGAATGCCATGTCCCTCCCATGGCCATACCTCCTTTAGAGTTGTGTGCTATGAAAATTAGGTGTTCTTGCTAGCCTAGGGAAGGGGTGGGCAACTCCGGTCCCCGAGGGCCAGAATCCAGTCGAGTTTTCAGGATTTCTCCAAAGAATACATTTGAGATCTATTTGCATGTGCTGCTTTCAATGCATATTAATTGGGGAAATCCTGAAAATCCGACTGGATTCCGGCCCTCGAGGACCAGAGATGCCCACCCCTGGACTAGGGCACAGGGCAGATCTACGCATAACTCCTAAGGATTATCAATTAAGTGCTTATTAACACTAATTACTGATATCAATTAAGCTAATTATTTTGTTCATAGATCTTGGATCTGCATGCAAAATTAAGCGCCCCACTTTGACCAAACTATACAGAATTCCCCTATAAGAGCCAAATTCTATACTGGTGCCTATGTTGACGGCTGCCTGAAAATCGTGTGTCAATTGCTCGAAAGCACCAGTTACAGAATCACGCCTGATTCAGCCATAATAAGCGGCTGAAATGTAGGCCTGGAAAACCCTGGCCTACAATTCAGCCGCCTTTCTATGCCGCTGTGGGGATTTTAAACTCAGGCTGCAGCAGCCAAAAGCTGTTCGCAGCAGGGGAAATTTTTCCCAATCAGCTGAGCGGCAGTGTTCCCCCGAAGCTGTGGCTTTGGGGAGTCCTACTGGCTCTGCTGATCGGGTGTAGGGGGGAAAGTACCCCTGCTGCGATCAGCTGAGCGGCTGCGGCAGAAGACCCCATGACATCAGGAGGAGGGATGTCCACTCCCTCCTGCTGGAACATCTGAATGCCTCCTTGAAGTTCCCCAGCAGGAGGGATGCCCACTCACTCATGCCAGAACCCCTGAAGCACCCCCCCCAAAAAAAAACCCCACGATAGGCAGGAGATTGGGGCAGGTCACGGGTTCAGGGAGGCCTGCAGGCACTGAGGGAGTAGGCATCCCTCTTGCCTATCATGGTTGGGGGGGGTGCTTTGTGGGTTCCCTCTTGCTGATGTTGAGTAATCCCCTGTTACAGCTGCTCAGCTCATTGCAGCAGGAGTATGTCTCGCCCAATCAGCTAAGCCGGCAAGACTTCCCTGGCATGATGAGTTATGGATGCTACGGCCTGACTTTAGGATCCCGTAGTGGCATTGATAGGTGGCTGAAATGTAGGCCAGGTGTTTCCAGGCTTACATTTCAGCTGCCTATCTTGCCGTAAATCGCAGATAGGTAGTCGCTTTAGCCCACCTAATGCCACTTCAGGCTTTGGTCACATCTACTTTAGTGTTCTGTGGCCTAAAGTGACTGCCTAGCCATGACGCCAGCCACCTTTTATTAAGGCATCAGGCACTTCAACACTGCCATTTCTTGCCGTTTCTGATGGTGTTTTTCAATTAACTTAGGCATCGGCAGGGCGCCTACAGGTGCCTAAGTTTAGGTACTGGTTATAGAATTTCCCTGAAAAAATAAAAATTCACATTCTTATTCCAAAACAAAAGTCACTGACACAGTAGTTTTCTCTATAGACTGGGGAGTAAGTCAGCAGATAACTCCCCCAGAAAATAATTTTCCTTGGATATACAGTGGTGCCTCGCATAACGAACGCCTCGCACAGCGAACGCTGCGCACAACGAACTTCATGTCTTGCTTCCTACAACGAACTTCGTTTCACACAACGAAGTCGCCCGAGCTGCATCCTTCCGCGCAGGCACTGCGCTTAACTGCCCTCTTTCCGCCTGGCTCCCTGTGCAGTGGCGGACCGTCGGCTCGCAGGGGCCCGGCGCCTACTGCTGATGCGTTGGGGGGGGCGGAGCTACTCTCGCCGTTTCCCCGATGCTAGAAAAAAAAAAATAAAATGAACAGTTAAGTCCCAGTTTTTGCCGCTGAGACTCTGCCCTCTCTCACTGTAAAATTAGACTCTACTTAGTCTGTCTTTAAATTTAAAAAATGTGTGTTGTTTTAAAAAACAATTATGTTTTTAGATGTATCTAAATAAAAATAATAACAAAAAATTTATCTTTTTTAATGTCATCTTAGCATATTTTATGCTACAGAACGAATTATTTTTTTTAACATGTATTGTTATGGGAAAACGCGTTTCACATAACGAACTTTTCGCATAACAAACTTGCTCCTGGAACCAATTAAGTTCGTTGTGTGAGGCACCACTGTACTTTTGGTTCTGAAACCCAATTTCTTAAATTTGCTTTTTGAAGACAGATAATACACCACATAAGTAGTAATGCTTCTGGAATTCCCAAGATCTCCATAAAATAGCTCTTAAAAAGATCAGTCCCAAATATATTTATTTAATTTAGGAACATCAGCTAATCTAATATTCTAATACTTCATTAATATAGCATTAACCTTAACTAAATCCATAGATATATCTTGAACTTCTTTAAGCTTAACACCTACATTAGCAACTGTTTCTACACATCTGTGCACTTTATTTTCATACTTCTGTAAATGTCATTCAGATTTTACAACCACATTGTGTTCAACTCAATTTTTATGAGCATCACTTTTTCCAGTCTGGCAAATGCCAGTAATAAAATGTCAATTGATGAACCTTTTACTCCAGGAGTTTTCCATTTCTTCCACAGTATCCAATAAAGTATGAACTTGTTCCCTCAACTCCGTTTCAATACACAAATCATTCTGCATTAAAGGATAAGTCACTTTATTCAAATTAGCGCCGTTCTTTTCAGATTCTTCAACATTAACCCCTACAGATTCAGAAGAGGCACCATTTTTGTTTCCTCCAATGTAGAAAAAGCAGGGATACCAAGCATCATGTTTGAATGATTACCAGTTTTACCTGAAGAAGACTTCTGTCTTGCTCACTGCCACTGCATCACCTTAGTATTTGATTTAGATCTCATGGTGTCATTGTTCAGCCTTGAGGCAGGTTCAATCAATTACCTATCCAAGGAGTTCTCTTCTACACAGAAGAAACTCTGCATCAAAACCTGATTGTCCACAAGCCTCTCGGCTGCAAATGCTTGCCCAAAGGCTGCATAGAAGGTGATACTCCAGAACACAGCAGCTAGACTGATTTTCCATAAGGCCCAATTTGAGAGGGCCATTCCACTGCTGATAGAACTACACTGGCTGCCAGTCAGAAAGGGCCAGATTCGAAAGATCATCGCTAAACACGGTTCTATAAAGGATAATTAGGAGCTCATTTTGAAAGCACTTAGACACACAAAGTACCACAAGTTTTTATGATACTTTATGTGTCTAAGTGCTTTGAAAATAAGCCTCATAACCTTTATAGAATCGTGTTTAACATTGATTCCTTCACCCAAACTTTAAATGCCAGATTCACAACTGCTGAAACCAAGTGGAACTGCTGATGCCCAAGTTGGATATGCTGAGCCAATCTTCTACAACTACACATGCAACTTTATGCAGTTCCCTTGACACACGCATGGCCATGTCCCAATTTGAGATATTAACTATGTATAACTATAAGGCTGCCAACAGAGTCCAGATTCACAGACAGGGTTGTTCCAGTCCTAGGTTTACCCTGTTGAATGCAGGGACTTGTAGTTTTGATTTCCCCATGGCATTCCCAGCCTCATTCATTTTAATCATAGTCACTTAAAAAAAAATAAAAAATTAATCCTTCCCTTTGATGGTCAGTCTGCTGTAGTACTCACTGCACTTGTTTGATGTTAAAATTATTATTAAAGCTTTATATTTGATTATTCAAGTCTTGGCTTTTCATCGTTGTTTTATGTTATAGCCCATTGTTTGCCTACATATTTTTTATGTTTTCGATAGATTCTGGGCCAATTCACTTCAACATAATTCTCATTCTTTTGGATGATCATTTTTCATTTAGTTTCAGACCCATTTAAGCTTGTTTTTACATTTTTACATATGGGTTTTTTGTACTTTGTTTTTTCACCCTTGCTCTGGTTCTCTGCTCATCATTTATTCTTGATTATATGTTTTAAATTTATATCGATACATTCTATTTTTGTATGTTTTTAAGTTTATATGAACTTTTAGATTTTAATTGTAGTTTGTTGACCACATAACCCCTGAGGAAGGCTCTGCATAGCCGAAACACAGCCCATGTTGGGTCACACCAATAAAGGGTCATCTTAATAAAGCTTTGATTAAAAGAATAAAGACCTAAGAATAGAGAGTCTTTCTCATAGACTCTCAATACTCTTGACTACCATGATTGGAATGCCTCTGGGATTCCACTTTTTGTTGGTACTATTCCCTAAAAAAACCAAGACTACAAGTCCCATCATGCACTGGGGTAAATCCAGGACTGGATCAATGCTATCCTGCGAATCTGGATCCAGTTGGCAGCCAAACTACGCACACTGCCTTAGAGAATAGTATGCAGCCAGATGCATGTGCATATTCTAATGGGTGCCAATTATCTTTGATAATTGGTTGTTAGCATCCAGTTATTAATGATTAACAGCTTGTTAGCCAATTAATTTGCATGCACATCTCAGGAGTGTGCCCAAATTTGGGCACCATATATAGAATCCAGAGGAAGCTGTGCAGCTCCTTTTATGTGGTCTGTGCATAGGCATTCTAACAAATGCACCCACTTTTCGTTTTGGGCACAGCAGAAGTGGGAATGTGATCTACATGCAAATTTGATTTTATAAAACATGTGTACATGCTGAGAACACATGCATATATTTATCCATTCTTCAGAGCAGGTGTAAATGTATGCATCTGCATTTGTGCACTATTGGGACTGGATTTGGAAACAGCTCAAATATTGTTTTTAAAGAAGTATTTTCAAACTCATGAATTTTACTTTTAATGTCAACTCTTTATGTGTTGAAATGTATGTAACTTATTTTAGTTGTGTAGACCACTTAGATTTAGGGCCCCTTTTACAAAGCCATAGTAGTGATTCCCATGCAGCAAATGTAACACAGCCCATTCAGTTCTATGGGCTGTCTCCCATTTGCCACGCCGGGACTCACTAGCATGGCTTTGTAAAAGGAGTAAATATAAATATATATACACACAGTATACACATACACAAGGGTGGTTTGAAAACGTAGTCTCCAATGAAGGCTATACATTTAGGACTCCTTTTTACAAAGGTGCATTAGCTAGGCCTTAAGGCGTTAATTTTAGCGTGCGCTAAAAATGCTAGTGCACCTTAGTAAAAGGAGCCCTTAGTCCAGTGAGTTTCCAATATTTTCGTATTGTAGGAAAAACAGCTTACAAAAAAAGTAGAAACTTGCTAGGTCTAAGGGCCAGATTCTATAAACGGCACTGAGTGGCACCTACATTGTAGGCTCCTTTCGACACAGTTGTCAATCAAAAAATGGAACCATTTTAAGAATCATGCTTAGCAGTGCCTAAGCGGACTTAGGCATCGCTAGGTATCCTAGACATTTGTGCCGCTCCATTAGACCAGCTTTTCACGCACCTAATTTTTCGGCCCCTATGTAAGATATTTAATGACATCTAAGTCAGCTATGACGATTTTCCACCCACACCAGTTTATGCTTTAAACTGTTGTGGGGAATGGCCCCTACCTATCTCTTACCACATTTTGAGCTACACATTCCCAGTAGGACAACCAGAAACTCCAATCTTTTTGCCTACCCAAGGATCACGGATTGCAAATACAGGTCCTTTCTGGACAGAACTTTGAAGTCTCAAGCTAGCAAACAGCAGACCTGGCTAGTCAACTACATCAACAGAGCTAGGCTGACCTACGTCGCATTTCAGAAAGAAATTAAGACAGCACTATTCAACAGATTTATCTCCTAATCAGTTACCAGTTCTAAACGATTAAATCCATGCTGATAACTTGAGAAATACGTGTACTGTACTAACTATTGTATCGTATTGTATTTTACTAATTGTAATCTGTAATTCACTGACTGTACTGTATCATCCTCGCCATTTGTGTTCTGTAATTCGCTGACTGTCCAGCTCTCTTCACTTTGAACCGACTAGAAGTCGTAAGATTATGGCGGTATAGAAGAAACAAAGTTATTATTATTATTACTAGTCTTTAAGCCCGTTACATTAATGGGTGCTAGAATAGATGTGTCTGTCTGTCTGTGTTTCTTTATCTCTCTCTCCTTGGCCGCTGTCTGTATCCTTCTGTCTCCCCCTCACCCTCGAGCAAAGCTGTCTGCCCCCAGCACCCACCTCCCCCCCCAAATGTCTCTCCATGGCCCTCTTCTGTCTTCCCCCCCCCAGAGCAAAGCTGTGTGTCCCCAGCACACCTCCCCCCAAAGCAGCCCCCTTTCCCTATCTCTCCATGGCCCTTTCTGTCTCCCCCAGCACACCCCTCCCCCCAAAGCAGCCCCCTTTCCTTCTCCCGCTGACTCTCTCTCTGGCCCCCTTTCTCTGTCTGTCTTTCTGTCCCTCTCCCTGCCCCTGTGTCTTTCTTTCTTTCTGTCTCCCTCCCTCCCGCTGTCTGTCTGTCATTTTTCCCCATTTCCCTGTGCAGCAGCATAAGGGGTTAGGGAGTTTCTCAGGCTGGCAAACTGTCCTCTCCTCTCCCTCTCTAATGCTCCTCCTATGCTTTCCTTTTCTTTTCTATTCTCTTCCTCCTTCACCATCCCCTCCTCTTTGTCCTCTCTCTCTCTCTCTGCTTCTCTCCTCCTCTCTGATTTTCTTCTTCTACCTTGCCTCTCCTCCACCCTCTGATGCTCGTCTCTCCTGATTCCCCCCTCTGGTGCTGCCCCACCCGTGGTTGGCACCCATTGGTTGCTGCGCGCGAGACCTGCCAGCGGCCGGATCCAATGGGAAGCAGCCATCTGTTGGAGGCTGGAGTCGGGAGTCAGTGCCAGGAGCTTTAATGGCTGGTGGTTCCGCATAGAAAGAATCCCGTGCCTCTTTGAAAACTGTTACGCCGCTGGAGCCGGGAGGTGACGGAGAGGGCAGGGGGTGCTAGCGGCCGGTAGCTGCCGCTCCGCAGGTGTAGAGCAGGGAAGGGCGTGCATGCGCACTTGTCTTGCCTCGCGTGAGGCCAGACCATAAGCCGCGCATGCGCACTTCCTAGCTACAGCTCACGGAAAACGGACGCACGCATAGGAAGTGCACATGCGCGGCTTACCATTTTATTATATTAGATTATTAGAAGGAAATATTTTTTCACTCAGAGAATAGTTGTCTGGAATGTGTTGCCAGAGGATGTAATAAGAGTGGTTAATGTAACTGGTTTTAAAAAAAAGATTTGGACAAGTTCCTGGAGGAAAAGTCCATAGTCTGCTCTTAGACAGACATGGGGGAAGCCACTGTTTGCCCTGGATCGGTGGCATGGAATCCTGCTACTATTTGGATTTTGCCAGGTACTTGTGTCTTGGATTGGCCTCCGTGAAGACGGGATACTGGGCTAAATGGACCTTTGGTCTAACCCAGTAAGGCTATTCTTATGTTCTTATTTCTACTTAAGTGTTGCTAGGAGTCCTAAG
The DNA here is from genome assembly GCF_902459505.1 of Geotrypetes seraphini. Classification (NCBI taxonomy): domain Eukaryota; kingdom Metazoa; phylum Chordata; class Amphibia; order Gymnophiona; family Dermophiidae; genus Geotrypetes; species Geotrypetes seraphini. The sequence continues at coordinate 17,852,158 of NC_047095.1, forward strand.
AGTTTGGCACTATTCCGGAATACCGCCTGCTGTGCTAGCCGCTAATGCCTCCATTGACGAGGCATTAGTATTTTGGCTTGCCGCAGGGGTTAGCGCGTGATGAAATGTCCGACGCGCTAACCCCCTTAGCGCACCTTGATAAAAGGACCCCTAAATGTATTGCCCTTCATTATACATTGTTTAATTTGCTTTCTTACCACCTCTGTCTATCTATCTATCTATCATATATAGGCATTCAAGTTGCCTCTGTAAAATAGGCTTCTTTTTGGGTTTCTCACATAGCCCTAAGGGGTCCTTTTACTAACCCTCTCTTTTACAAAGGCACACCATGCTTTTTAGTGTGCGCTAAATATTAGCCTGCGCTAAACACGTGCTAAACGCTAATGTGTGTATGTTATTCTATGGGCGCGTTAGTGGTTAGCACACGTTAATATTTAGCGTGCACTAATCATGGGTTAAAAGACAGCGCACCTTTGTAAAAGAGGGGGTAAGGCGCGTTAGCCCTTATAGCGCGTGCTAAATATTAGCACATCCTAAACGCTAACACATGCTAACATATCCATCATATCCTATGGATGCGTTAGCACGCATTAGCATTTAGCACGCGCTAAATCGGGCGCCATACCTTAGTAAAAGGACTACTAACCCCCTCTTTTATAAAGGTGTGCCTTTGTAAAAGCGGGCCTAAATGTTTATTCTGTAACTTTTTTTTTTTTTTGTATTGAAAAGAGAATATGGGCATGAGGACAGGGGAGGGGCACCTTTCACTCTCGCTATACCACTGCTCCCAAGAGAACTCAGGACAGTTTACTTGAATTTATTCAGGTACGCAAGCATTTTCGCCTATCTGTCTTGATGGACTCACAATCTATTTAATATACCTGGGGCAATGGGGGGGGGGGGGGTTAAGGGCTACATGGATTTGAACCCACAACCTCAGGGTACTGAGGCTGTAGCTTTAACCACTGCACCACATTCTCCGCTAACTGTGAGGAATGCCTCCAATCCACCCATGACCCTTCTATTGCTATGCCCCATTTTTGTCACTATGCTTAAATTTTAGGTGTGGATCCAATGTCTAAATTCACATGCATAATTTTAAACTGAAACCAATTAGTGCTAATAATGGCTTGTTAAGTCAATTATCTGTACTAATTGGATCACTATTCAATTAAGTTGCACATGCACATTAGGTGCACACCCAAATGTACATGTGCAATTCAAAGCACCATTTATAGAATTTAGGGGGTATACAGTATGTTATAATAATTTACATTTAATGAAAAAGATATATCCTGCACAGTATTTTAGGATAACATTACCATAATGTTTAAAAATAAGGGACATATTCCTGAGAAAAAAAAACATCTGTCCAGATGGTTTGGCAAGAAAGTCATTGCCTATGTTGATGTTGTATTCCAGAATAATTTTTGTTTTGTTTTTATAGTCGGGTATAAGAGTTCATGCCCCTCTTTTAGTGCAACTGGCAGCACGGGCCGCTGCGGTAAATGCTCTGACGCCCTTAGGAATTGAATGGGCATTGGAACATTTGTTGCACGGCACTCAGCTGCATGACTGTAAAAGGGGACCTATATGAATTAAAGACAATATGACTTTGAATTTCTTGGACTGAAATCTACTCCACCATAGCTTTTTATTATTATTATTGATTTCTGCTATTCATGCAGCAGTAAGGGTCATGGACTAACCAGTGAATGAAAGTCAAAATTCAAAATGAAATGCCTTTCCTATTTAGCTCTGGGCATTGATGGAAACTGATAATGTTTGATTAATGAGCGGCAGCCAAGTAGTGGGTGAAAATATCTGTACGAAATGATTTATTATTTCAAAGGTATTGGATGCGTGCCATATCTTGCAGATTTAAGTATGTGTGCCTGAATAAAATAAATGAGATGCAACATGTGAAAAATGAAAGCACATTACTTGTAAAAGAGGCGTCACAGGCAGGGTATTTTTGTTCAAGTATACTTTGTCATAGGCATTTTTAATGCCGTTCTGAATACAAATTATTTCACAGGTCCATAAAATCAGCTCAGCTGGCATTTTTGCATCTATCATCCCAGACAGAAATGAAGGTTCAACTTAATGTGCTGTAACTTTTTTTTTTTTTAAATGTTCATAAAATATTCTAGTGCCCAAATATGTTTTCTGTGTATTCTAAATATTAAAAAGATGTGGATTATGATGAATACATTACCTTCACATATTGGCATATGCTGCATAAGACATAAATAACTTCAGCAGTCAGTTTTCACCAACTGTTGGCACAATCATGACACAGCATAACATTTGTTTGTTCTCTTCTCCACTTAGACACATGGAAATGTTTTATTATAGAACAACCATTTAGGGGCCTTTTTACTGAAAAAAAAGGGGGGGCCCCTCAAAAAGGACTGCATACTAGGCACACAGCTTTCTGTAGTTCAGATTTCTCTAGCAGCTTTTTGGAACAACATTTCAGTCTTATGAAAATGTCCAGCAAGGAAAAAAAAAATTGGTAGCTTTATGGAATCATTTTTTTAAAAATCACATTATTTTTAAAAAGATCAAGACTCGGGCTCCTTTTATTAAGCAGCGTCAGGCGCTAAAAGCTGCATACCTTAGGACACACTCGGGCATCCTGCAGTAATTATCGAATCAGCATACGCTAATTTGGGCACTAAAATATATATACAGTGGTACCTTGGATTACAAGCATAATCCATTCCAGGAGCATGCTCGTAATCCAAAATGCTCGTTTATCAAAACAAAGTTTCCCATAGACAATAGTGGCAACAGCAATGATTGGTTCCAGAACCCGGAGTCTGTACCTGTTGGGGCCGGGTGCTGCAGCGCCGTCTCCTCCGTCTGCCTCCTCCGTCTGTCATCGGAATAAGAACCCGACAGTGCAGCTTCTGGGGTGATGCCAGCCGCCAGATAACCCCACAGTGCCGCTTCGGGGGGGGGGGGTGATGCCAGCCGCCGGAGAACCTCGCAGTGCCTTCAGAGGGATGCCTCCTCCATCCACCGGCCAGCCCTCCACATCGGATGCCCCTTGCATACTGGAGAGCTCCCACCCGAGCCCACGCAGCTGAGCCCCACCCGTATGCCACGAACAAAACGCACAACGCTGATGATTGACGCTGTGCGCGTCACACGCATCGCACAGGAGGGACAGCACCCAGCCGCGCAGGCCCAGACAGAGATCCTCCAACCTGCGGAAGGCACCCAATGTAGAAGGCTGGCCGGAAGACGGAAGAGGAATCCCCTGTAAGTGCTTGTTGATCGGGGCAGTGCTCGGTTTGTGAGTCAAAAGTTTGCTGAGTGTTTTGCTTGTCTTGCAAAATACTCGCAAACCGGGTTACTCGCAAACCGAGGTACCACTGTATATATATTTGGGGGAGGGGCATGACAAGGGGCAGAGAGTAATAATAAGTATCAATGGCTCCTAGTATAACCTTAGAATTACCAACGAATCACTTGCAACACTTTTTCTAAGGTGCTTATAATCTCTTCAGCTTTTCCACCTTCATACTTTACATGACACATGCATCCAATGTTTTGCCAGATTTACATCTTACAAAAAAGTGAATGCATGGGTTGGATTATAGCGGCTATGAGTGGATCCCTGATGAAGCTAAGGTGAAACATGTCGGGTCCAACTGAATTAGTCTACTGAATTGAGAAAATGGTTGGCTATTACTAAGATAAGTAAAATTACAAAATGATAAAAATGAAGAGGTATAATTCAAAATTCAAAATTAATAAAATTGAGCCTAGAAAGAGTGAGGAGTTAACACTTGATTCTCCCCGGAAAATAATACCTATAGTGGGACGAAGGAGTGGCGTTTCTGAGGTCTTTGGCAAAACATTGGATGCATGTGTTATATAAAGTATGAAGGTGGAAGAGCTGAAGAGATTATAAGCACCTTAGAAAAAGTGTTGCAAGTGATTTGAAGGGGCAGAGATTAGGCATTACTGTGCTAAATGGCAAATTCACATTAGCGTAGAATTGCTACATGATCTCTTACTGGCTTCAAATTGGTAGTGGTAAGTGTTCAAATGGAAATGTTTTTTAATGGTCACGTACAAATGGCAACATTTGTGCATGCCCATTAATACATAAAGTAGAAAATTGGACATTTTACAGCTACAGTAAAAATGCCCTTAGGACATGGGAAAACCCACACAAGGCTGCCCTGAGACCACTCTTTGCTGGAGCTTAGTAAAAGAACCCCTCAGCTTAACTGTGCCTACCCCCTCCCCCAAGATGGCTACTGTCTGGAAAACTATACAAGCATTACGAGACCCATTCTTGGAATTTTACATTACATTACATTAGGGATTTCTATTCCGCCATTACCTTGCAGTTCAAGGCGGATTACAAAAGAATTATCCAAGATGTATTACAAGAAGAACTTACAAAAAAAAAAAATTGGTCATTTTCAAAGAGAGTAAGAAATGGGTAAGGTTAATTGTTTGGGGTAGTTGGCTTTAGTGAGAGGTGGAGTTTGAAACTTGCAGTATTATTTCTTTTTTCAGAGTTTTTTTGAAGAGTATGGTCTTTATTTCTTTTCTAAAAGTCTTGTAGTCGAGGGATGCCGTCAATAGATTGGCGATCTGGTTGTCTAGTTTGGCTGCTTGAGTGATCAGGAGGCTATCATATAGTTTTTTTCGGTTTGACCTCCTTAATTGAAGGGTATGAGAATGGGGTGTGAGTTTTCCTATATCTGGTTGCAGTGTTGTGGATGAGGCGGTTATTCAGGTAGTTTGGACTGTCTCCGTATAAAGTCTTAAATAGTAGACAGTAGAATTTAAATTGTATTCTTGCTGGGATCGGAAGCCAATGCGATTGGAGGTATGCTTCTGTAATATGGTCATGTTTCTTTAATGAGTAGATGAGTCTTAGTGCTGTGTTTTGGATAGTTTGTAGTTGTTTTGTTATGGTTGTAGGGCATGGGAGGTAGAGGATATTACAGTAGTCAAGTAGGCCTAGTATTAAGGACTGAACTATGAGCTGGAATTGTGTTTTCTCTAAGAATTTACAAACTTGTCTTAAGTTTCTCATGACTAAGAATGACTTTTGTATTGTTTTATTGATTTGCGGTTGCATGGTGCAGCATCTGTCGATAGTTATTCCTAGCAGTTTTAGAGTGGTTTGTATGGAGTAGTTGATTGTGTTGATTTCAATGTTGGTTATAGTTGGTATTTTGTTGTTTTCTAGGAGGATGAATTTAGTTTTATCTGGGATCAATTTCAGTTTGTGATCTTTCATCTAGGTTGCTATCGATTTTAGTATTTGGTATATTGTGTTTCTCATGGAGAGTTCTGGTTGATCGAAGGGTATGAGAATGGTAATGTCATCGGCATAGCTGTAGGAGGTTATGCCTTGTTTGTCCATTTGAGAGCTGAGGGAGGCTGTATAGAGATTGAAGAGAGTCGGGGATAGAGGGGATCCTTGGGGAACTCCGCAGGGGTTTGACCAAGGTTCAGATTTTTGTTTGTCTGATTTTACTCTATAGGTTCTTGATTTAAGGAATCCTTCAAACCATGTGTATACTTTATCTGTGATACCTATTGTATCTAGGATTTGTAGTAGTATGTTATGGTCCACCAAGTCGAATGCAGCGGTCAGGTCTAGTTGTATGAGCATCATTTTTTTTCCTGTGCTGAGATGTTGTCTGGCTGTGTCCAAGAGCGATCCTAGTAGTGTTTCCGTGCTGAAGTTGTTTCTGAAGCTGGATTGTGTGGGATGGAGTATGTTGTGGTTTTTAGATAATTGGAGAGGAGTTTGGCAACTAGTCCTTCTATTATTTTGACGTAGAGTGGAATAGAGGCAACGGGTCTGTAGTTGGCTGTTTGGTCTATCGCTCCTTTGGGGTCTTTGAGGATCGGGGTAATGATGATTTCGCTGAGGTTGGTAGGGTAGTGGCCGTTTATTAGCGAGATTTGTATCCAGTTTGTTTAGAAGAAGAGCACGAAATTTTGTGCTGGATGTTTTTAGGAGATATGGTGGACAGTTGTTGAGGTCACAGGATGCATGGCTGTATTTTTTGTAGTATTTGTTGAATTCGGACCATTGTATGTTGGGGAATTGAGACCATATTCTGTCTGCTGTAGTAGAATCTCTATCTATGGGGAGAATTGTGAATTCGTTAGGATTGGTAGAGGTGTCAATGAGGGTAGCTCTTGCATTGGTAATTTTTATTTTGGAAGTGTTCTGCTAATAGAGTGGCTGAGGGGGGGGGGGTAGTATTGTTAATGGTCAGGTAGGGTTTGGTGTTGGTTAGGGTTTTTAGAATTTGGAATAGTTTTTTGGTGTCTTGGGTTTCAGTGCCTATTAGGTTGGTGTAGTGTGCTTTTCTCTTGTCCTTTAATTGTGATTTGTATTATTTGTAGATTTTTTTTCCAGGCGGATTTTGTAAGATCCGAGTTCGATTTTCTCCATTTTCTCTCTAGTCGTCTACATTGTCTTTTGAGTTGTAACAGTTCAGAGTCGAACCATTTATCTGATCTCCTGCTGGGTTTGGATTTGGTTTGCAGTGGGGCTAAATCATCAAGGGTATTGGAGCATAGTCTTTCCCAATGAAAGATGAAGTCCTTATAACTTTTTCTTAGGAAATATTACCCTTACTGACAACCTCAATGCAATGAGGAAAAGTTAGGAGCTGCCTTCAAGAGCCTCCTAAGTTCTCTGAAGTGAACCAGCCTTTGATAAAAACTTACTCCTTCCTCTGGTGTTAAGGCATCCCCAGCTAATAAGCTGCCTGTGCAGGAGGCTTTGGCTCAACAACTGATGCTGGAGTGCTCATTGAATCTGAACATATAAAGCCTGCCGCCCCCCCACCCCAACACACACACACACACACCAACCTCTAGTCAAGGCCGCTGTGGTGCCGATTAACAAAACACCACTTGGATATGATTCCAGTGATGTGGATACCCATTTGGTTTCCATGGCCTAGGGAACATCGTTATCTGGAGACCATGGTAAGAGTAGGGATTTAATTTCCGTTAAAGGGAGCTGCAAGCATAGACTGAGATTAATATCTGGAGGGCCAGAAAACCATGCTCAGTGTTCTAGGCCTTTGGCTAAGCTTTCAGTAGTCACTCTTGGTGCTATTTGGGCTGCTCTGGTTCAGCTGGAAACTTCAGTTACTAAAAATAGTGGTCTACTGTATCAGTGTTGGCTTTCCTAAATGCAGAGGCCACTTTTAGCACAGCTGGAAAATGACCGCATTTCCTTTCCCCCCTTTAATGGCCAAGTGCTAATTTTCCAATTAACGTGTGGTCATTAGCATGGGAGCTCTTAGCAATACCAATAAGGGAGAGGGTGGTGCAGTGGTTAAAGCTATAGCCTCAGTATCCTGAGTTTGTGGGTTCAAACCCACGCTGCTCCTTGTGACCCTGGGCAAGTTACTTAATCCCCCCATTGCCCCAGGTGCATTATATAGATTGTCAGCCTGCTGGGAAAATTGAATAAATAAATGCTTATTTACTATACAGTAAGGGCTCCTGCACTAACCACATACTAATTGATTAGTGTGGTGATGCAGCTATGCTAATTTGCACTAGGCACACCTATTCTTCACCCCCAAACATGCCTTCAGCACTAAAAAAAATGTTTAATTTTCTAGTGTGTCAGTAGCATGCACCACACACAAGATTACCCCAGGGTACCTGATCACCCTACGTTAGTGCTTGCCACAGCATACTATCTATGGCAGAAATTTGAATGACACTAGATGAATGGTTTAAGTGAGGTTCCTGAACCTGTGTATAGTGCATCTTCACTTGCAAGGAATGCAAATGACATCATCGACATTTTCAACTCCACCTCTCTGCATCACCGGGCACTGCCCTCTCTCTTCAGATTTTTCCTTCTGCAAGAGAGTTGAAAAAGTATTTTTTTTCATCTGCTCTGTTTAACACCCCTCCCCCCCTTTTTACAAAGCCGGGTTAGATTTTTTTATCGCACACTGTCGCAATATTAATTCCAATGCTTATAGGAATATTATGAGTGTCAGAGCTAATACCGCTGTGGCAGGTGATAAAAAAGCCTAATGTGGTTTTGTAAAAAGGTAACTAAATTCCTTATTTGGTGGTTTTCTGACTTTTTTTTTTTTGAGGCTTTGAGTGCTATAGAGGTTCCCAGTAGTCCTGGTACAACTCTGCCTAGGAGAAGCTGCAGATTCAATGTTCTGAGGTCTCTAGCTGGGCGTGCCACCCTTGCTTCAGAGCACCTGTCTGGCCAGCCTGAGGTTCTTCACCCAGAGAGTGGTAGAAAACTGGAATGCTCTTCCGGAGTCTGTCATAGGGGGAAACACCCTCCAAGGATTCAAGACAAAGTTAGACAAGTTCCTGCTGAACCAGAACGTACATAGGTAGGGCTAGTCTCAGTTAGGGCGCTGGTCTTTGACCAGAGGGCCGCCACGTGAGTGGACTGCTGGGCCCGATGGACCACTGATCTGACCCAGCAGTGCCAATTCTTATGTTCTTATGTTTGACTTTGCTCTTCTGTTCTTTCCTGGTTTTTTAATGGCGTTCTTTTCATTGTTATTAGATTATTTTGTAAACCACTTTGATCTTATTTGTAGTTTAAGCAATATGTAAAGAGTTTTAATAAACATAAATGTTAACAAGGCAAGATACAAATAAGATGTACGAAGTAAGGAATCTCAAAATGTTGATGAACAATGCGATACAGCAAATTGAACCATGCCTATCTAACAGGAGAGTGTCAGCACAATCTGTAGCCAACATTGTGTACAGAATTCAAAGCACAAAGAGACACCTTTTGAAATCAATAAAATCTTTGAACTGAAAAAAACATAAACATAAAGCTTGAGAGTTGGGGCGTAAATCCATCCTAAAGCTCTCTACTCGTGATCCGCCACGGCCAGCAAAGCAAAAATGTGTGGGCCCCACTATTACAGGGAGGTCCCTTGAGGGAGTTCTAAAGAGGTTCTCTGGGGACTACGCTCAGGTTTTTGATTGATTTTGTGGCTCGTGTATCATGCCTATGTAAAATACATATAGCCCCAGGTCCAGCAGAGGCTGTGCCAGTTAGTACGCAGGAGGGATTATCCCTACAGAATCTGGCTCCATTTTTAAAAAAAGGGTCTCTACGAACCTGAAGTCCAGTCAGAGGAAGACTGGGATGATTGAGGATCTGAGTCAATGCTCTTCTCTCCAGAAGTGCTTCCTCTGTAGGAGATGCAGGTTCTCAAGGGGGTGAGTACAGCCAGGAGGCAGTAGCAGCCCTAGACCAGGGAGACTCTTTATTTATTTATAGACCACTTATAGCCTAAGTGGGTTATATTCAGGTGCTCAGGTATTTCTCCCTATCTGTCCTGGTACGCTCACAATCTGACTAACCTACCTGGAGCAATGGAGTATTAAGCAACTTACTCAGGGTCACAAGGAGCATTGCTGGGCTTGAATCTGCAACCTTAAGGTGCTAAGGCTACAGTCCTAACCACTAGGCCACTCCTCCACTCCACTTCAAGCTGGCTGACCTGAATGAGGTCATTGCAGTCTCTCCGTGGGAACTAGATTTAGTTGTTCCACAAACTGCCTTAACACAGCACGCACTGTTGAGCAGCTCTAAGACCCAGTCCACATTTTTCCTTTGCAAGGGGTGCCCTTGTGAGGGGGCTAGGGTAATGACTAAGCTATATTCCATGGCTCCTGATTTCCAATAACTGTTTTGCCACCTAAGGTAGATTCCTTGGTGAGCACAGGTTAAAAAGTGTACTCTTCCTAGTGAAGGCAGTGTGGTCCTGGAAGAAGCTTAGGACCGCAGACTGGATCTTATTCTCAAAAGGCAATTTGAGGCTTTGGCTTTGGACCTTAAGACTGCAGCAGCACCTGCCATTAAATGCTCCACTAGGCTCCAGCTTTGGAGGCAATTGCATACCCCCAGACAGTTCTGGCAGAGGTGGATTATTTTGCAGTCACCATGTATGACGTGTTTAGAGTCATGAGCAAAGTGTCTGCTTACTCTATCTCCACCTGCTATTTGTTGATGCCTTTATATAATATGTCAAAAGCAGATAGATAATTGACATAGCCATGATTATGTAATGTATGATAGATAGATGGGAGAGTATGATAGACAATGTTCTTTATTTATATGCTGTCTTGTTTTACATTGTGTATGTTCCTCTGTAAATTGCTTAGTTTTAGGCAGTCTATAAATCTTAAAAATATATTGAATAACTTGTTGAATTTTTCCCAGTCTGGAATTTTAAACTCATTCCATATTGATGAGCAACATCTAAAGAAAACAGCATCTTTGGATCAATGATATCAGTAACAGTAAAAGTTTGTCTCAATTTTTGCAATTTTGAGCAAAAATATTGAGCTAGTTCATCTGAAGATGGTACAGAATCCTGAATTGCCTGTTTAAGATGACTCACATTGAATATTGTATTAACCAATTTAAATAATTCTGTAGTATTAAGTAAATTAGTTCCTATTTTAGAACAATAAGTATGTCTTTTCTCTTTGATTTTCCTTTTATAATTCTGAATACTAGCCCTCCAAATTTTTTTATCCTTTTTTCTTCCAGATTTATGCCATATTCTCTCTAAACTTCTAGCTAATTGTTTCAATTTAAGGAGTTTGAAATCATACCAACTTTGAACCCTATGGGGATCATAATCGAAAGAGAAAAACGTCCAAAAACCGGCCTAAGTCGGCACTTGGATGATCATCAGTCAAAAAAGTTCAAGTGCCGATAATAAAACTGGGTTTTGGATGTATTTCAAAATGACCTAGGCCTTCACAGTGCAGCTTAACGACCATAGCTAAATGGGACGTTTCAGGAGGAGTGTCGAAGGCGGGATTTGGGCGGGACGTGGGCAGGCTTAGATTTAGTCGTACTGCATATATAACCGAAAGTTATACAGCACAACATAGATGGAACTTGGAAGTTGTGACTTAGACCATTTAAAACATGGTCTAATTCACAAAAACCCACCTAAAGTGATTAGATAAGAACTACAAACACATAATACAGACCCCCACACACTACCCCAGTGATCACCGACCCCCCCTATAAAAATATTAATCACAATTTGAAAATTGTGCCTCCAGAACATCATCACCTGGCAGCCTGGCATAGGAAAGCCTAGTTGTGCTGCACAGAGGCGTCTTAAGTCATATTGGGGGTGGGTTAGGGACCCATGGAAAGGAGGATCCATGCCCATAAGCCCCTGTAATCACTGCATTGATACTGAAACATGTGCACTCCACTGTACACCCCCAAAACCCTTTTGTACTGGCATATAAATGGCTCCTGCAGCCAAAAGGGCTATTGGGGTGGTAGATAAGTGGGTCTAGGGGATTCTGGAGGTGGTTTGGGGGGCTCACCATGACCTAAAGGGAGCTATAGTGAGACGATGACATGGCACCCTTTTTGTGAAGTTCACAGCAGTGCCCTGTATGGTACCCCACTATTGAGGTGCCATGTCTGGCTGTTCGGTCCATTACTTTGCAGACCCCTTCCCACATCCAACAAGGCTTCTTCTAGGTGTTTTTGACTTGGACAAAAAGTTGGACGAAAATGTGGTATAAAAATAGATGATTTAGCGGCTTGGACGATCAGATCAGCAGGATCAAAATGAACAAAAATTTGGACGTATTTTTCAAAAATGTGTCCTAAGCTGTTTTTTATTTTAGACGACTTGCGACTTGGACGAAAATTGACGTAGACATTCAGGGCAGGATTAATTCATCGAGGGCCCCTAGGCACACAAGTACACTGGTCCCGTGCCCCGCCTCACCCCACCATGCGCCCAGACGGAAACAGGAAGCTGTGTCAGAGGGAAGCTTTGGGTAAACAGCACTGCTTGCACAATTACAGTTCCCGTTGTCTTTCTTACCCATGTTGCTTGCTTGTCTTACTTTCCGTTGATGGGGGGGGGCGCGTTGCCAATCGGGGTTGGGCCTGTGTTGCCGATCAATGCTGGAGGGGCCCATCGCCGTTTAGTAAAAACAGTGCTGATGCCCTCCTTCATCGGGCCCCCCTGACCATTTCGGGCCCTAGGCACGTGCCTACTTGGCCTATTGGTTAATCCTGCCCTGTAGACATTCCTTTCAATTATGCCCCTCCACGTGGTTGGCTTTTTACTAATAGATTGTGCTGGAATAATTGCATCTAGAGTGCTTTTACTGAATCTCTCCCATTGTGAGTGAAAATCTAAATTTTGATCTTCTAGAAGCATAGAATTATAACTTTTCAAGTTTATTAGGTATTTATATACTGCCTATCAAGGTTTATCTAAGCGGTTTTACAATCAGGTACTCAAGCATTTTCCCTATCTGTCTTGGGTGGGCTCACAATCTATCTAACATACCTTGGGCTATGGAGGACTGAGTGACTTACCTAGATTGAAATTGAACAGCAAATTATCCAGTCACCTGGGATAAAATAGAGGTTAGGAGAGGCAAAATATTTTGAAGAAAAAAAACATTAGGTCTAAATGATGTCCTGTTTGATATGTTTTTGAAGGTGTTGGAAATGAATAAGCCAATGATGATAGAAAGGTTGTCTTCCTCACTTTCTAAATGAAAGATTGATATCAACCAGTAACAAGCTATATGAAGTGGAAACAGAAATTATACATAACAAATTCACAAAAATCTGTGTTAACTGAAGTTTTTTCCCATGAATTTGATTGTGCTTGATCAGATTTTTTTTTTTTTTTTTTTTTTTTTTAAAGCCCACTGCATTGAGTGGAATGTGAGAATGTGAGGCCTTGTTACAAGGAGTTGAACACCATTGCAGGCTTTATCCTGACTATCTCAAGAAGATATTGAATGCTAAGTGCTTTTCTGTTAGTTTGTAATTTTGAGTGTTTGGGCGCCATTGATAGATGACTACATCAAAGTGTTTGTGGTTAGCTATTAGCAAAGTATATTACATTTCTGTTATTTTCTACAATAAACTGAAGATATTGAAGGTTAATTTAATAAAATACTGCTAGAATTATTGCATAAAAAGTCTTTTATCATTATTTGATGACAAGATAATGTTTTCCATAGTCTGTTATTGAGAAAGACATGGAGGAAGCCACTGCTTGCCCTGTATCGGTAGTATGGAATATTGCTAGTCCTTGGGTTTTGGCAAGGTTCTAGTGACCTGGATAAGCCACCGTGAAAACGGGCTACTGGACTTGATGGACCATTGGTCTGACCCAGTAAATCTATTCTTATGTTCCTATTCTTTTGTGGTTATTACACTATATTAGTGGGGTTCTAAGGCATCTCACCCCACTTGTTATAATAAACATATTGGAGACTCTGTAGAGTTATTTCTGTGTTGATTTATTGTTCTTTTTCAACAGACTTGTCATAAAATGTCTTTTTATCAATGTATCATTGGTGAGTATCAAAACATAAGCTGTAATACCAAGAAATTTGCTCCATTATGCAAAAATAATAGCAAATTTTAAGAAATAACTTTATGAAATCTGAGGCTTAGAGGAACCCCAGGATGAGCTTTAAAAATTTTTTTTTTAAATATTTTGTGATCATGCACAATCAAATTTATAGCAAAAACTTCAATTCACACAGTTTTTTCAACTTTAGGTTTTTCTGGACAACTATAAAATGCATAAATGTTGATTAATGGAGCAAAGTCAATATGATTTAGCCAAGGGAAATCTTGCCTCACCAATTTGCTTTATTTCTTTGAAGGTGTGAATAGAAATGTGGTTAAAGGTGAACATGATAGAGTTTCAGAAGGCATTTAACAAAGTACCTAATGAATGACTCCTGAGGAAATTATGGCAGTTTCTTGTTATGGATTAAGAACTCATTAAAAGATTTAAAAAGAGAGTAGGGTTAAATGGTCAAGATTCTCAATTTAGAAGGGTAAATAGTGGGAATTTCCAAGGGATCTGTGCTGGAACTGTTGCTTTTTACCACATTTATAAACAATCAGGAAATAGGAATATGAAGTGAGATATTCAATTATGCTGACAACTTAGTTATTCAAAGTTCTTAAATCACAAGAAGATTGAGAAATTGCAAGAAGACCTTATAAGACTGTATGACTGAGCATCTAAATGGCAGATGACATGTAATATGAGCACATTCACAAAAGATGCATGTAAGAAAGAGGAATCCAGAGGAATCCAAACTATGGCTAGGAATGACCATAGATGAAAAGAAAATAGGTGTCATTGTTGATACGTTGAGATCATTTGTTCAGTGTACAGCAGAGGCTAAGAAAGCAAATAGAATGTTAAGAATTATTAAGAAAGGACTGGGGAAGAAAGATAATATTATAATGCCTTTGGAATGCTCCATGGTGTGACCACACATCAAATATTGGGGTGCTTTCACTAAGGTACACTCAGGGCAGGATTAATTTGTCGAAGGCCCCTAGGCACACAAGTACACTGGGCCCCGTTCCCCGCCCCATCCCCACCATGTGCCCAGGTGGAAACAGGAAGCTGCATCAGAGGGAAGCTTTGGGCAAGCAGCACCGCTTGCACAATTACAGTTCCCATTGCCTTTCTTACCCTCATTGCTTGCTTGTCTTACTTTCTGTTGATGGGGGGGGGGGGGGGTGCATTTTGCCGATCGATGCTGGAGGGCCCATCGCTTTTTGGAAAAAACAATGTTGATGCCCTCCTTCATCGGGCCCCCCTGACCATTTTGTGGCCTAGGCACGTGCCTACTTGGCCTATTGGTTAATCCTGCCCTGGGTACACTAATGGATTTGGAATGTGTTAATGATTAGTACATGCTAAATGCAAAGAAGCCCATTTTAGGGCTTCTAAGCATTTAACACATGCTAATCAAAAGTACACATTAAATCTGTCTGTGCATCTTATTAAAAAGGACCCCATTGTGTGCCATTCTGATTGCCACATGTGATAGGTAGAGTTGCTATCACTCCAATCACTGCTAAGAGAAAGCTGCATGGAGAAGCCCTATGCTAAAACCTACTGGATATAAGCTCTTCCCAGCAGGCCAAGCAAAGCAAGCATATTTACATGTTGAGTCAAGTTGAAACAGATCTCACCCCAGGAGAAACAGGAGCTTGCAGACAAGACCCAGAGCACAGAAAGACAAGTGAGGGAGAGTTCTCCTAAGAACACCCTTGGGGAGAGGCATGCTGGCACCTGCCTAATTCCAGTAATGTCAAACCTGAATTGACCAGTGACCAGTACATAAGAACATAAGAAATGCCTCTGCTGGGTCAGACCTGAGGTCCATCATGCCCAGCAGTCCGCTCACGCGGCGGCCCAACAGGTCCAGGACCTGTGCAGAAATCCTCTATTTATACCCCTCTATCCTCTTTTCCAGCAGGAAACCGTCCAATCCTTTCTTAAATCCCAGTACCGTACTCTGCCC
The DNA here is from genome assembly GCF_902459505.1 of Geotrypetes seraphini. Taxonomy (NCBI): domain Eukaryota; kingdom Metazoa; phylum Chordata; class Amphibia; order Gymnophiona; family Dermophiidae; genus Geotrypetes; species Geotrypetes seraphini. The sequence goes on from NC_047095.1 coordinate 17,867,530, forward strand.
TATTACATTCTCTGGAAGCGCATTCCAGGTGTCCACCACACGTTGGGTAAAGAAGAAGTTCCTAGCATTTGTTTTGAATCTGTCCCCTTTCAACTTTTCCGAATGCCCTCTTGTTCTTTTATTTTTTGAAAGTGTGAAGAATCTGTCCCTCTCTACTCTCTCTATGCCCTTCATGATCTTATAAGTCTCTATCATATCCCTCTAAGTCTCCTCTTCTCCAGGGAAAAGAGACCCAGTTTCTCCAATCTCTCAGCATATGGAAGGTTTTCCATCCCTTTTATCAGACGTGTCGCTCTCCTTTGAACCCTCTCGAGTATCGCCATATCCTTCTTAAGGTACGGCGACCAATATTGGACGCAGTATTCCAGATGCGGGCGCACCATCGCCCGATACAACGGCAGAATAACTTCTCTCGTCCTGGTTGTAATACCCTTCTTGATTATACCCAGCATTCTATTCGCTCTCTTAGCGGCCGCTGCGCACTGTGCCGTCGGCTTCATTGTCATGTCCACCATTACCCTTAAGTCCCTTTCCTGGGTACTCTCATTCAATAACATCCCTCCCATCGTATAGTTGTACCTCAGGTTTCTGCTTCCCACATGCAGTACTTTACATTTCTCAACGTTGAACTTCATCTGCCATCTCGTCGCCCATTCCCCTAGTTTATTCAGGTCCCTTTGTAATTCTTCGCAGTCCTCTTTAGTCCGAGCTCCACTGAATAGTTTGGTGTCGTCTGCAAATTTTATTATCTCACACGTCGTCCCTATTTCTAGATCATTTATGAATATATTAAATAGTAGTGGCCCGAGCACCGAGCCCTGCGGAACACCACTTGTGACCCTCTTCCAGTCCGAGTAGTGGCCCTTCACCCCTACCCTCTGTTTCCTACCCGCCAACCAGTTTCTGATCCATCTATGCACATCTCCGTCCACCCCATGGTTCTTCAGTTTCCGGAGTAGACGCTCGTGAGGCACCTTGTCAAAGGCTTTTTGGAAATCTAGGTATACGATGTCTATGGGGTCTCCTTTATCCGTCCGTTTGTTGATTCCTTCAAAGAAGTGCAATAAGTTAGTTAAGCACGATCTCCCCCTGCAGAAACCATGTTGGCTTGGTATCAGAAGTTCATTTCTTTCCAAATGTTCATCGATGTTTTCTTTTATCAGCGCTTCTACCATTTTCCCCGGAACCGAGGTCAGACTCACAGGTCTGTAGTTTCCCGGGTCACCTCTTGATCCGGGGGGCCCAAGGTACCGGGAGAGCCAAATTGGCCAATGACTCAGCAGGTCCACAGGGACCAAAGTACTGGGAGACCCGAATGACCAATGGTGACCAGAAGAAACATTGCTAGGATATATTTGGGAAAATCCACTGCTCACTCTTGAGATAAGCAACATAAAATCTATTTTACTCTTTTGGGATCTTGCTAGGTACATGTGACCTTGATTGGTCACTACTGGAAACAGGATACTGGCCTTGAAGGACCTTCAATTGGTCCCACTATGGCAATGCTTATGTGCTTATGCCTGTTAAACTAATTTACTTTATAGAATATGAACAATATACTGTAGATGTTCCTTTATAGAATGTGCCTCCTAATTATTTGAGGACAATAGTTGGGTATATCTGAAATGAGTATGCCTACAAAATAATACCTTTGCTAATCTCCCTTAAGAGATCAGTTTCTTCATTGGTTATGGTTAATTCTGTGTTCCAAATAAAAGTATAGACTCAGGAAGAGGCAATTAAAAAATGTAGCACCAGAATGGGGAGGAATGGAGCAGCATGTCTCAAATATCAGATGTTCAAACATGGATCCTAGCAGATATGAACATGGTCCATAAGAAGATTGAGAATTGAGAAAATTGCTCTAGAGCCCTTATCCTACAGATATTAAATGTTCCCAAAATGTATTTCATTTCACCTGTAGATCTTTTTTTTTTAGGAAATATGAGTATGTGCTTGGAGGCAAGATGCTTCTTTTCTTCTAGTTTCTTTGTAAATGGTTTGGTTGCATATATAAAATAAGTTTTTCAAATCTTCATAGATAAGGAAGTTTCTTGATTTGAATAAGATTGGGTAGTAGGTGAGATGGTTAGATAGATTTCCTAGGATTTAGAATGGTGGTTTCCTTCTCTTTTTTTTCTTTTTACCATGAAATTTAAAAAAAAAATTAAAATTATTTATTTGACTTTAATTTAAGTACAAAATTGTGCTTAACAAGAATATAAGGAAACTAATATATCCAATTACCTATTGGGTTAAAATTAAAATAAATCAGGTTGAAAGCCGGCCTCAGGAAACAGATACAACTCAGATATAGTTCTCAAATTAAGGAGGGAGGAGAACAAGAGAGAAACTCTTCCAGGAAAGAAAACATATTGCAATTATTTAAAGGAAATTAGAGTGAAAACGTTGGCTTTAACGGACTAGAATTACTCCAATAAACACTGGGGTGCAAACGAAACTCCTTTTCCTTCTAAAAAGAACTGCAACTGATCTTGGTCACAAAAAATATACTTATTTTCTTGGTATAATATAAAACATTTACAAGGAAATCTTAACTGAAATGAAGCACCCAAAGAAATCACTTTATCACGGTATATAAGAAATTATTTTCTTCTTGACTGAGTCCATTTAGAAACATCCAGATAAATATATATTCTTTCTCCCAGATAAAAAACTTGCTTCAAATTATAATAGAGCCTCAAAATCAGATCTTTATCCTGATAAAATACCAGGGAAACTATTAATGTTGCTCGTCCTGACAATTCAATATTTGATGACTCCAAAATTGCTGATAGTTCTTGTTCTGTTGTTGTATTCATTTCTTTTATAGTCCTTTTTAGTTAATAAATTTTTTGCAGGGGTGATAAATTCACTTCCAGGATTTTTAATATAGAAATTAGAAAATCTTTGAAAATCTCTCTGGGAGCTTTAAATTTAGGCACAGGAAAATTCAGTATCCTTAAGTTTAAACTCCTATTTTGATTTTCCAGATTTTCAATCTTCCGAAGAAGGAAAACTTTGTCCATTGCTTGTTGTTTAGTAACAGTTTTTATCTCCACTATGGACTTTTGAATTTCCCCAATTTGCTTTGTATGGTCTTGAATGTCTGTCTCAAATTGTTTAACTTTGGTTGAAACATTAGCCATAAGAGAAATAAATCCCGTACATACCAACTGTAAATTCTTTATAGCTCCCCAAAGTGAGTCCAGAGTAACCACTGCTGGTTTTACGAGCGGCTTGAGCTCAGGCAACCCGGGAACCCATTCTCCTTTCCGGATCTCACTTCCCCCGAGCTCACCATCATTCGACTGCAGTGCACCTCCTCCGCTAGAAATCCCTTCTGGGGTTACCGGCAATGGTGTCTCCTCCACTCTCGGATGCTCCTGAGGTCCCTCCTCTCGAAGGCCGACATCCATTGCTACTCCCAGAGATGGAGGAGGGTCAGGTCCCAGCGGGCTCAGCGATGTTTCGCCTTCCAAGCTGAGCTGCTCCTGGGGCTCAGCTGTGAATACATAATCTGACGCGGTGTCGAAGTCACTGACAGAAGAGAGGGATACGTCTCTGCCTTCCCCTTCTCTTAGGCATCACAAAAGTAAGTAGAAAAATTTTTTTAAAGGAAAAACGTAAGCCACTGGAACGGGAGCTTAAACACACACATCCACGCAAATCGTCATCTTGTTCTTTATCCCTGCCTACCCATGAAATTTTTTTGATGTTGAAAACCATTGACTAGTCTGCTGCACAATAAAAGCTTTATGGTAGATGTAAAAGTCAGGAAGAAAAACTCCTGCCTTTTCTTTAGAAGCTTTAAGTGTTTTGAGCACAATTTTGGGGGGTTTATTTTTTCAAATAAAAGCAGAAATATGTTTGTCCATCGATTTATAAAAAGAAGATGGGAATAAGTTCAGAATCATACTGAGTACAAAGTTGATTTTAGGTGCAAGAACCATTTTTATTGTTTCAATACGACCCCATAGGGAGAGATGTAGGGAATGCCATGACTTTTTTTTCCTTTAGTTTTCTTTTGTCAATTTCCTGATTTTCAATCTCGGTCTCAGTTTTGTATTTCCATATTGTGCATTACTGGATTACTGTATTTGGAAATGCAGATAAAAAAGAGGAGAAACATATTTCCTCGTTTTGTCCATGTTTATTTAAATTCCTTTATCCTGTACTCTTCCATATGCTTGTTCATTATAGATTGACTTATTTATTAAAATGTTATGATTAAACCCAGATTCCACAAAATCACTTAACCTAAGCTTCTCAGAGTATATGAACATTAAGTATCATAAAAACAAAATAACTTCAAGCTTATTATTCACTGTAGTCATAGCACTTAGTACTCCAGAACAATAGCACTTCAACATCAATCCAAACAAGCTGGGCCATTAGCTACATGTTATTTAATGGACAATGAAGAACAAGAAGTACAGTTGACAAGAATAGCTCAGTTTAACTGTGAAACAACTTGTTAAACTAAAATTACACAGAGTGTTAGCAAAACATACGGAGTTAACTTGGAAGAAGAGAACAGCCAGCGATGGTACAACATGATTAGGAATATCAAGGGGCCCTTTTACTAAAGCTATGGCCCTCTTTTACTAAGGCACGCTAACCGATTAGCGCGTGCATGTTAGTCTATGGACGCATTAGCATTTAGCGCATGCTAATTGGTTAGTAAAAGAGGGGGTAAGTCTGTACTAACGGAAATTAGCACATGCTAGATGCTGCATGTCCTATTTTATACCTATTGGCCATGAGGGATTTATCACTCGTTAATGTCTGTTAACACATACTAAACTATAGTAAAAGACCCCCTTCCCCAAGATATATAGGGACATTAGAATACATTATTTTAGAAAAAAACATAAGTGAGATCTGTTTTAGACTAAGCACTCGTAATTAAGTGTACAACTGAAAGGTAGGTCCTGCTGTGGAGGAGTCCCTTTAGTAATGGTAAATTATATCACACAAAATCAGGCACACTAGCCACAAATGCACAAGATCATGGCACTATGGAACCTAGTACATCATACAGAGCAAAGGCAAAACTTCTATCAGATACTGCCTAGTAAAAGGTTATGGGGCAAATTCTGTAACGTGGGTTTCTCTTCTTATTTTCTTAAACTTTGGGAATGAGGTTTAGTATACAATACATTTTATCATGTGCTTTGCTTGAGTAATGCATTATTAAACATCTTTTTCAATTATTGTCAAAGAAGATTTCTATTTACACCAAAAAAATACAAGGTTTAGTATGCAATATATATATATATATATATATATATATTATATAATAAAATGCTAGACGCGCATGCGCACTCAGACCTGCGTGATCTGAAACCCTGATCTGTGAGATGTATGTCCGTGGCTTTGCAGACGTGCGCATGCGCGAGTCCCCAGCCTTACTGCTTCCCAGCCGCATTGCTTTCCAGCCGCATTGGACTCCCTGCTCTCCAGATCGCGGTGTACAGACCGGTAGGGCACTGGGAGCTAGGGAGAAAGCAAGGGCTCAGTTCGTCTTCATCGTCGTCTTCGCCCCTCCCCCCCAATCCCCATTGAGCCTCCCACCCGATTTTATCTTCTCGCGGTCTGGCCGGCAACCTTAGTCCCTTGCCGCTGCCGCCACCCTCTTCCCTTCCCTTCCCGCGGTCGACAAATCTCTTGGCTCCAGCAGCGGCCACAGCACTGTAAACACGCTGCTTCGCTGCCTCTACTGCCTTGATTTGCTCTTCCGTGTCTCTGATGATGTCATCAGGTACACGGAAGAGCAAATTGGGCCAGTAGAGGCCGCGAAGCAGCGTGTTTACAGTGCTGTGGCCGCTGCTGGAGCCAAGAGGTTTGTCGACTGCGGGAAGGGAAGGGGGTGGCGGCGGCAGCAAGGGACTAGGGGAGCTGGCCAGACCGCGAGAAGAGAAAATCGGGTAGGCCACGAAGAGGCAGGGAGGAACTGGAGCAGAAGAGGGAAAGGGGCCTGCTTTGGGGGAGAGGTGTGCTTGGAGGCAGACAACTTTGCTTGAGGGGGAAGACAGAAGGGGGGCCATAGAGAGACAGGGAGGAACTGGAGTGGGAGAGGGAAAGGGGCCTGCTTTGGAGGAAGGGTGTGCTTGGAGGCAGACAGCTTTGCTTTGGGGGGGAGACAGAAGGGGGGCCACGGAGACATAGTCAGGGAGGAACTGGAGGGGCAGAGGGAAAGGGGTCTGCTTTGGGGGAGGGGTGTGCTGGGAGATAGATAGCTTTGCTTGGGGGGGAGACAAAATGGGGGGCCACGGAGTGACAATCAGGGAGGAATTGGAGGAGTAGAGGGAAAGGGGTCTGCTTTGGGGGGGAGGGGTGTGCTGGGAGGCAGACAGTTTTGCTTAGGAGGGGAGACAGAAGGGGAGCCACGGAGACACTCAGGGAGGAATTGGAGGGGTAGAGGGAAAGGGGGCTGCTTTCTAGCACCCGTTAATGTAACGGGCTTAAAGACTAGTATATATATATATATACACAGTAAAACCTTGGATTGCAAGTAACTTGGTTTGCAAGTGTTTTACAAGGTAAGCAAAACATTTTATTAAATTTTAACTTGATATACAAGCAATGTCTTGCAATACAAGTACATACAGTATATACCGTATTTTCACGCATATACGCGTTATACGTGTTTTTACAAACTGTGCATACCCTTGCGCAGTATACACGTGAGCGCGTTGTACAAATTTTTTTTTTACATAGTTCCCCCCCCGACGTCCGATTCACCCCCCGCAGGACCGCTTGCACGCACCCGCACCCCCACCCCGAAGGACCGCCAACTCCCCGACTCCCCGACACGATCGGGGCAAGAGGGAGCTCAAGCCCTCTTGCCCTAGCCAACCGTGGCACCCCCGACACGATCGAGGCAAGAGGGAGCTCAAGCCCTCTTGCCCCTCCGACTCCCCGACACGATCGGGGCAAAAAGGATCCCAAGCCCTCTTGCCCCGCTGATTCCCCAACTCCCCGACAATATCGGGCCAGGAGGGAGCCCAAGTCCTCCTGGCCCTGGTGACCCCCCCCCCCCCCGCTAGTTGTTCGGGCCAGGAGGGAGCCCAAACCCTCCTGGCCACGGCGACCCCCTACCCCCACCCCACACTACATTACGAGCAGGAGGGATCCCAGGCCCTCCTGCCCTCGACGCAAACCCCCCTTCCCCCAACGACCGCCCCACCCAAGAACCTCCAACCGCCCCCCAGCCGACCCGCGACCCCCCTGGCTGACCCCCACGACACCCCCAACCCCCTTCCCCGTACCTTTCTGTAGTTGGCCGGACAGACGGGAGCCAAACCCGCCTGTCCGGCAGGCAGCCAACGACGGAATGAGGCCGGATTGGCCCATCTGTCCCAAAGCTCCGGCTACTGGTGGGGCCTAAGGCGCCTGGGCCAATCAGAATAGGCCCGGGAGCCTTAGGTCCCTCCTGGGGGCGGGGCCTGAGGCACATGTTAAAAAAAAACAAGAAGCAAATCTTTGACATAATCTGAGTCTTTATTGGAAGCCAATGAAGTTGTTTCAACTTTAAAGTAATATCCTCATATTTATGCATATGACACAGAAGTCTAGAAGCAAGATTATACAATTTAACCAAGAGATTGTAAGCAGAACCCAGGTATAAGCAGTTATAGTAATCCAGTGGAGTCAAAACATAAGCTTGGACCAGAATTTTAAACTGGTCAAACTGCAAATCTTAATACAGTTTAGTGAAAGGGTTGGTTCTGAGTACCTGTTTTATAATGAACATATAGGAATCGCTGTTGCTTTATAAAATATCAAATAAATAAAAAATGAAACATCTCAAACACAACTGAATTAGTAGCCCAACATAATCACAAATACTTAGCAAAATGATATGTACTAGAAGTCCTTCACAGAGAAGGAAGTCCATGCCAAAACAGACGATAGAAAGACTCCCTCTGCAATCTAATTATTGATCCAACCTAACTCAAAAAAGTGTCCAAAATTCACAGTCTCTTATAATTCAAAGACTCATCAAAATTCAAAGTTCATATAAATAATAAATCAAAGAGTGTGAAAACATATGTGTTAGATCAGTTCGGTACTCTAGTGAATGCACATCCTCATTCTAAACCTTAGGCCACATAGCCCATCATTTTGGTGTCTTTTATTTTTACTGCAATTGCTGGCTCATCAAAATCTAGGAATGAGCTTCTCTCATCTCCAGGGATACATTTTGTATTCATTATGCTTTACTACCAAATGCATACTGTTGTCAGAAGTTTTATAATGCAGCATCACATTTTAAGGGAACAATAACAAAATTTAATCAATCTAATTGAACGATATAATTTAACAAGCAGGTCATCAGCGGTCCAGTATTCATTCTAGATAATATTTAAAAGTGGTATTCTACTTGTTTTAATGGCTTTAAGACAAAAAAAATCCCAGAAAACCTCCTAAAAATAAAAAAAAAAGCAATGATGATAAAGAATAAATAGCAGCCTTTATGCATTATTTACTAATTGTACAAGATAGATTTTATTATATTTAATGCCTTACAATAAAATACTTTTTTGTTCTAGATATATATGTTCTCTAGCTGGGTGGAAGTTTATCTAGCAGTATGATTAATTATCCTTGCATACATTTATCATAAACTAAACTCTACATAAGACAGAAAGATTGTTTACTTAAGCAGTATAATATTGGGAATGGTAGACAGCTCTAGAACATGGGATTACATTGCCAGAATGGCACTATTTATTAAGCTATGATAACGCTAATGTTCCTCTTTGATGTATAGCATGTGCGACTTCAGCTGATCTTGTAGAGAGCCTTAAGGATGTTTCATTGAACACTTAGTATGGCAGCAAGCCAGAATACATTTAGCCTAAGCCCAAATGACAGGTTGGTAATGAGGTAGTGATTGATAGCCACCGCTTCCTTATGAAAACCTGCTTGATATGCTGTGGGGGAAATGCATTGCCAGCTCTTTTCATTTCACTCCCTCTTATGTTAGTTATTCTTACCCTAGAAGAGTAACACAGATTTGAAACCGTGCACTCCTGGCTTCCCTTTTTTTTTTTTTTTTTTTTACTACAACTGAGCAACATTAAAATGCTTCACTGTAAGCTCTGTAGGTGTATTTATCTGTACTTCACATTGTGTTTTGATAATTACTATAGCTGCAAAATAATACATTGACTCTAATGTCTACATTATCCCAATAGTCTTCTTAGACATTTCTTCTGATACTAAGAGCTCCTTTTACAAAGGTGTGCTAAGCGTTTTAGCGCGCGCAAAATATTAATGCATGCTAATGTGCTAAACTCTAATGCGTGCATGTTAGTCTATGGATGCGTTAGCGGTTAGCACGTGCATATATTTAGCGTACGCTAAATGCGCGCTAAAACGCATAGTGCACCTTAGTAAAACAGGGGGTAAGATTGGAAAAAGTGATTTCTTTCTTTCTTGGAAAACAGGAATGTGTACCATGTCTTTCTGGATTTTCTCGTTTACTTCTTTATTCATCTTATTGTTGTTGATTAGAGTTATTTTTGAGGACTGTGATTTCCCAAATGGAAACATTTTTCCCCCCATAGAATTAAACTCATTTGCTATCCATGGAGCCTCTTTATGAAAATGTACTGCATACTTAGCCCAGGATTTAGTAGGTCCATAGTAATGGCTCCCACATGCTTAAAGCAGCCAATGAACTAAAAATCTCCATTTGAATTGCACAGCATGCTAGGGATGGGAACTGGAAGAGTTGTATGGAGGAATGGATGTGTACTGCACATTGTGGTCATTTGCAATGCCATCACTTGTACATGTAGTAGGGGATTCTATATATAGCGGCCAAAGTTAGCCACTTGAGAATGACACGGTGACAAAATTCATCACCGTTCCCGTCCCCGCGGATAACCGTGGGAAACCATCTTCATGTCATTCTTTAAGGAGAGAGGGAAGAATCAGAGTATAATTGGGCACAACCACTGACCTGCAAGCTTTGCTTTGAAGAATGCTGGTGTAGAAGGACTGAGGTTGAAATAGACACTAGAAAATGACATGGGATTATTTCCCGCGGTTATCCGCGGGGACGGGAATGGTGATGAATTTTGTCACCGTGATATTCTCTATTAGCCACCAAAAAGATCCATGCTGAAACCTTATTCTATAAAGGGCTCCTGATTATTATAGAATATTCTCACAACAGCAGCATCCAAAAAGCCTGAGTAATAGTTACTAACAAATAGACCTCAGCTGTGCTACCCAGGACTGTTATGCTTTCACTGGGAATTTATACTCCACATTTCATCAGTCTCATAAATACCTCAATGGCCATACAGTTCCTGTGGGCATCAAATAATTTACCATGCCAGCCCACACTCCCAGTTTTTGTAAAAGAAGGGGAAAGTTTTAATATATTATTAGATATAGACTCACTAATGATTGCTAAGGCATTAATCCAAAGCTTAATTAATGTTTATAATTAAGTATTATGTACACTTAGCATTTTAATGTTAGTCAAAGATGTCCGACTTGTTTTGCCATCACACTTTTTCAAAGCTCAGTCCCATTATTTTAACCAGACCATCACTTTGACTCCACTTCTATAATGTCAAAGTGGAGTTGAAGTGATGGTCAGTTAAAATAAGAGAACTGATCCTTGAAAAAGCCTGATGCTGAAACATGTCAGATGTCCACGATCGACATTAAAAAAAAAAAAGCTAACTGAACATAATCCTTAATTCTAAATATTGATTAAGGTTTGGATACACTTCCCCTCCTTATTCGTGGGGGTTAGGGGCAGAGCCGGCCCGCGAATATGGAAAAACCGCGAATAATATTCGGGCCGGTTCTGCCCTTATCCCCGGCTTCCCACGGCTATTTTTAGCTCTGTAAGCCCCCCTTAAGCCTTACCTGGTGGTCTAGCGGGTTTTCAGGCAGGAGCGATCTTCCCATGCTCCTGCCTCATGCAGATCGTTCCCGTAGTCTCTCGAACCATTTCCTGTGAGCGATCTGCACGGAGCAGGAGCGTGGGAAAATTGTTCCTGCCTGAAAACCCTCTAGACCACCAAGTAAGACTTAGGAGGGGGGGGGGTTACAGGGCTAAAAAAAGCCTGAAAAATTAAAATTTATTTTTTGGTCAAAAATCGCAAATAACCGAATTTGTAGATACGGAATTTGCGAATACGGAGGGGGAAGTGTATAATGCCTTAGCTTGCATTAATGAGTCTTGTTTATTCAAAAACAGGATGAACATCAACTATGAACCCGACACAGTACTATGTTTCATTAGTTCTTCAGCGCTTGACTTGTTGAACGTTCCTGTATTTTAACCTCATATTATCAAAGGACTTGTTCACCAATGTATTACTACATCTCAGTGACCCCTGATGCAGGCGACTTGCATCACCGAAACACAGTACTGTGTTGGGTCCACAGTTGATGTTCCTCCTTTTTTGGAATAAACAAGATTGTTTTTACATTTTTTCTTTTGGAGTGTTTATTGCCCGATCCCACTTTGTTTTGTTTGTTCTGCCTAAGCTCCTCCCATGGCTAAGTCCCCTGATGGGCTGTGCATGGGAAGGATTAGTCACCACATTATAGAATAAAGATAAGGGGAGATCTGCGCACAACTTCAATCAACATAGAAGCACAGAAACACAGAAGAGCAAAGGCAGAAAAAGACCATATGGCCTATCCATTTTGTCTATCCGTGCCATCTACTTCTCCCAAGCTTTTTTGAATTCAGATATGTTTTTTCATCTTTACCACCTCCATTAGGAGACCGTTCCATGCATTTACCACCCTTTATGCGAAAAAGTATTTTCAGAGGTTACTTCTATCCCTTTTACCTTCATCCTACGCTCCTCATTCCAGATCTGCCTTTCAATTAAAAGAGTATCACCTCATGTGCACTTATGTCACAAAGGTATTTAAATGTCTATATCATATCTTTCCTCTTCCACCTTTCCTACAAAGTTTGAATGTTGAGATCTTTAAGTCTGTCCCCATACACTTTATTATGAAGACCAATGACTATTTTAGTAGCTGTCTTCTGGACTGACTCTATCTTGTATATATCATATTGAAGGTGCAGTCTCCAGAATTATTCACAATATTCTAAATAAGGTCTTACCAAAGTTTTGCACAGTAGCATCATTACCCCTTTTTTTTTTCCTCCTGGACATTTCTCTCCCTATGCACCCAAGCATCCTTCTGGCTTTTGCTGTCACCTTTCCTACCCGTTTGGTCACCTTAAGATCATCACATATTGTATAATCTTAAGATGGCTGAAGATACCAAGTCCCACTCCTCTTTTGTGCATAAAAATTCTTCTTCACCTCAGGTTTTTGCAGCATCAATTAGCACTAATTAGGTGGCCAATTGTGGCCATTTTCTCATTAAGTTGTGTGTGGATCTTAAACCTTTGCACAAGTTCCAGCACCCAGTTTCAGATGACAAATATAGAATCCAGGAGTTAGCCTCAAGAATGGCCCTCTACATCTTTTTCAAGGTACAGTGACCAGAATTGCACACAATGCTCATGGCAGTTCACACTATGGAGCGATAAGGAGGCATTATATTATATTGTCTTATTTTATATCCCTTTCCTAATAATTTCCAGCATTATGTTTGCTGCTTTTTTTTTTTTTTTTTTTTGCTGTCACCATGTTCTCTATGATGATACCTACTGTAGATATGTTTCTTGGGTGGTGAATCCTAAAGAAGAGCCCAGGATCAGGTAGTTATGATTTGGATTAATTCCCAATGTAAATCACCTTGCATTTGACCTCATTAAAGTTCACCTGTTTATTTATTTATTCAGTTTTCTATACCATTCTCCCAGGGGAGCTCAGAATGGTTTACATCAGTGGTCTCAATCTCGTGACCCACATGCGGCCCGCCAGGTACTATTTTGAGGCCCTTGGTATGTTTATCATAATCACAAAAGTAAAATAAAATAGTTTCTTGATCATATGTCTCTTTAGCCATAAATGACAATATTATTATTAAGACTTAGCCAAAAGGAAAGATTTTTAAACTATAAAGTGTTTTACCTCATGCAAAGTTGTCATTTCTTTAATAAAACATTAACTATTTTTTGTCTGAGGTCCTCCAAGTACCTACAAATCCAAAATGTGGCCCTGCCAAAGGGTTTGAGTTTGAGACCACTGGTTTACATGGATTTATTCAAGTACTCAAGTGTTTTTCCCTGTCTGTCCCTGCAGGCTCACAATCTACTTAATGTATCTGGGGCAGTTGGGGGATTAAGTGACTTGCCTAGGGCAACACAATGCAGGTTTGAACCCGCAACCTCAGAGTGCTGAGGCTGTAGCTTTAACATCTGTACTACACTCTTAGGTTGTTTGGGTGCTTCGTATTCCGCCTCCCAAAGTCCTCTTGCAATTTTCCATGGTCTCCATGTGATTCAACATCTTTTATTTGTTTAGTTATTTTTAAAATTTCTATACCGCCTAAGACCTAAGCGGTTTACAAAGTAAACAAACACAATCATGTGTACACACATAATCAGTAAAATTCTATTTATTCACTCCTCCAAAGCTGACTAACTTACTAAAATTAGCATATGGCTAATAAGACTTCAATAAAACAGATTTGAATAGTTTTGTGTCATTTGAAAGCTTGATCAACTCATTCATTGTTTACATGTTGATCTCATTTATAAATATGCTCAAAAAACACTTGTCCCAGTACAAATTCCTAGAGTATCCCTCTATTCACCTTCCCCCATTGAGAGACTTGGCCATTTAAACATGCCCTCTATTTTCTATCTTTTAATCAGATCCCAATCCACAACATAAAATTGCCTCCTATCCCATGGCTTTTAATTTTCTCAGGAGTCTCTCATGAGTGACTTTGTCAATCACTTTCTGAAAAACTAGATACCCTCCATGAACCTTTATCCACATTTGTATTCATACTTTCAAATAAAAGTAGCAAAATGGTGAGGCAAGATTTCTCTTGGTGGAATCCATGTTGACTTTTACCTATTAAACCAAGGTTGTCTGTGTGTTCAATAATTATTCTAGTTTAAAGTTTATTGTTCTTTTGATACACCATCTATCAATAATGTTATCTAGACAGTTTACAATGATTAAAATGGCATATAAAAAAAGTAAATAATTTCCACATACAACTAATAAAATTTGCAGTGATGACAGGGTCCCAAGACCAAAAAAGACTAACAGGACAGGAGGGGAGAAACAATAGGTGGTAAAAATAAATTCAATTATTTTGCTCTGCACTGATGTCAAGTTTACCAGTCTGTGATTTCCGGGATCATCCTGGGACCCTTTTTAAAAATTGTCATTACATTGGCCACCTTACAATCTCTAGGCACCATGACTGATTTTAATGACAGGTTACAGGCCACTAATAGGAGATCAGCAATTTCATTTTTGAATTCCTTATTTACTCTGGGGTGCATACCATCCAGCAAAGATGATTTACTGCTCTTTAACTTATTAACACCCCCCACCACCCTTTTTTATTAAATGGTGGTAGGAATTTCTACCATGGCTCAGAGCACTAAATGCTCCAACACTTATAGAATTCCTATGAGCGTCAGAACAGCATCAGAGCATTTAGCGCTCTGGGCCACGGTATAAACCTCTAATGCTGCTTTGTAAAAGGGGAAGGGGTTATTTGGCCAAGTACATCTTCCAGGTTTACCAAGATTTGTTTCAGTTCCTCCATATCATCACTCTTGAATACCATTTCTGGTACAAGTAGATCTCTCACATCCTACTATGTTAAGACTAAAGCAAACATTTAATTTAATCTCTGTTATGGCCTTATGTGCTCCTTTTATTCGATGCACAATAAAACATCTTATTAGACAGCAGAGGTAGAACATACAGTACAGACAGATAAAACAGAATAACAAGAGTAGAAAAATAAAGGGGTTGACTTAAAGTTGCACTTGAAATTTGGTGCCTGAATTAATCTCGCCTAGGGTAGGTGTGGATAACCTCAGCTACCATGACCCCATTACTCCAACGCTTTATGCAGCTCACTGGTTACCAGTCAAAAAGCAATGCATCTTCAAAGCCCTGGTCAAAAGAGATTCTACCAAAAATCCCCAGCCTACATAGCATCCAAGCTATGCCTATACACCACTAACCATCCCCTCCTCTCCAAAGCAGAACAAAGACTCAGCATTCCCGCAGGGAGATCCCTCCGAATGAGTATGGCATACAAATGAACCTACAGCCATTACCTATCTCAGCTATGGAACCGACTACCCACACAGATCAGGTCGCTAGACTCACTAATGACCTTCCGCAGAGCAGTAAAGACCTTCCTCTTCTGCCAATCGGGCCATTAAAAACTGCCTTCTCAATATACTTCTCCTAGTACTATGACCAGTCTGGTCTCTAGAATAAGCTCTGTTATTGTCTACTGTAACCTATTTGTTGTCATGACTAGTCTGTTTTCAAACGATTGTGAATGTCTACTTGTAACCCGTTCTGAGCTTCTGGGAGAACGGGATAGAAATTGAAATAAATAAATAAATAAGCAAGTCCTATTGCAATTTTGTGTAGCTGGTGTTAGTCCATGTGCCGTTGCTCCTTTCATTAAAGACTTGGGAGAACAGCCAAGGCTTTGCCTGCTTCCTGAAGTAGAGATATTTAAGTTGAGCAAAACCTTTCAGCAGTGCATTCCAGAATGTGGGGGCTACTATAGAGAAGGCTATTTTCATCCACAGTGATCCTACTTTAAATTATTCTTCAATAGGTTAGCCTATTGATGAAGCTAATTCACCCTTTCTTTGATAAATGGACACCATCTCTGCTGACCAGTACTTGGAAAATCATACCATCATCTTGAAAACAAATGCTCTTGATGACACTATCCTTACAGTCATGCATTCATCTCTAGGACATAGGCGTCCCTGATTCAGCCTTGATGGAGAATAACCATCTGCTTTTTCCAGAGTCGCAAAGTCAATTTTACAGTATATCATTTGTGCCAAAATATATGTACAGCATAATAGTCCGTAGACTTGAAAAGATTCAATAAGCTCTTTATATATATATATATATATATATTTTTTTTTTTTTTTTCCATCGTAAAATGGGAAATGTCCATATTGTAGTAATTTTATAAGGAGACATCAGGTTTTATGGGAAGAACGTGTATTAATGGTGGTAAATAAATCACCTATGTGCATAAGTGGCTGTTGTAAAAGTGTGTGCTTTGTTTGCTTGTTGTGTACTAGTACTATGGGCATATACAGTCTACAACCATTTTGGCACATTTTTTTTATATCACCTATACAAGATCATGGACATTAGCGAGCCTAAGGTGAACATTTGGCCATTTACAGTAATTGATATTGAATGATGGGTACATCTTAGATGACGGGATAATTAGAGGAGGTCTGTCTTTATGTGTCTAGTATGCAGGCACACCGGGTCTCTCTCTTTAATTGAAAAGCTAAAGTAACCGATTAGCTCAGTATATGACAGATTCTTGTTTTTTTGTTTGTTTTTATGTAGAGGGTTTATACCAGGGGTGTCCAACATGCAGCCCAAGGGCCGCATGCGGCCATAGTGAAGTATTTTGTGTGGCCCCGGTCGAGGGCAATGCACTGTTTTCTTCTGCTGCCCTCGGGTGTTTACCATCTTGCTGACTCCCTCCTCTGTCTTGCTGCAGCGTTTGCATGTTTGTGTGGCCCCAGAAACATTTTTGGGGGCCAATGCGGCCCAGGAAAGCCAAAAGGTTGGACACCTCTGTTTTATACCATAACAGATCTGAGTGGATGGTGTGCAGAAGGGTCAGTTCTAGGTCCAGTTCATTTTAACATTTTTGTATGTGATATTGCAGAAGGGGCTATCCGGTAGTGTTAGTCTTTTTGTGGCTGATACCAAAATCTGCAATAGGTTAGACACCATCAAAGATGTGGATAACATGAGGATAGATTCCCATGCACATTGAAGAATATCCAAAATGTGGCTGCTAAGATTTAGGGCTCCTTTTATTAAGCCGCGCTATCGAGGTTAGCGCGCGTGACTTTTAATCACGTGCTAACCCCTGCTCTGGCCAAAAAACTACCGCCTGCTCAAGGCAGGCATTAGCGGCTAGCACGGCCGGCGGTTTAACGTGCGCTATTACGCTCGTTAAACCGCTAGCGCGGCTTGATAAAAGGAGCCCTTAATGTTAAAAATTCAGGGTCATGCATTTGGGCTGCAAAATCCCAAGGGAGAGGTACACTATAGAGGGTAAAGTACTGTGCACGAAAGAAGAATGGGACTTGGAAATTAATTGGAGCTGATGAGCATAAGGTAGTCAAACAGATAGAAAAGGTGACAAAAGCCAGAAGGATGTTTGGGTGCATAGAGAGAGGGATGATCATCAGGAAAAAGAAGGCGATAGTGCCTCTGTACAAGTCTCCCTGAGACTTCATGTGGAGGGGCATTTTTGATAGTGTGTCTAAGTTCCACTATGGACGTTTCCTGCAAAACATCCAAAAGTCAAAGTGGGAAAAACACTCATTTCCGAAATAACTAGATTTCAAAATTATTATTATTATTTTTAATGATCTATTTGGATATCTTGGCCCTTACGGATGTCTAATTTTTTTTTTTAATAATTGAAACTTTTATTAAGAAAATGCACATAGGAAAAACAGTACAAAAGAAATACAATAAACAAACAAAGAAATAATATTCCAACAGGAAGCAGGTCTCCCCAGGACACGCCCAGAGGCAATCCAAAGGAAAACAAGATATCAGGAGAGCCATAATCTTACCAGAACAGTATCATTACAAAGCCCCCCCCCCCCCCCAGGTGACAGATCGAAATCCCCACTTCCTATACAGGCAGGAGGATCTCAGAGAACATGCAGCCAATAGCAAAAGCGCACCCAAAACGTATAAACGCACCCATAAGCATTCCCCAGCCCAGAAAGCCCAAGCCCCGCAACAGGTCACCCAATAGAATCAAGTAAGCAAGCAAAAATTCCGCCAGATGTGGGCAAGGCCATGGCGGTAACCATGTTGGGCCGCAGTAAGGCGATACATGAGCTGCCACTGATTCAGCCTCTGTTCCACCCACCGCCAAGAGGGAGGCACCGGCTGATTCTATCCCTGTTTCCCTCTTCTTACTCCATTTCCCCCTACCCTTCCTTTTATTTATCATTGTAATTAAAACTTCCCTATCCCCCAAAACCTCTCGTTTCTAATCAGTCCTAATTCATCATAGATTTAGGTTTATCCACCTAAATCAAAAATTATATTAGACCTTTCTAATTTTTAATATTGCAAACTGCCCAGATACATGTGATGGTCAGTATATCAAGCCATGAATAAACTTGAAACTTAGAAGCCAAAACCAAGTGGGCTACAGTGAGTGCCAGTGTACAAAAGGAGGATTCCCCCCGCTCCAAGTCCAGCTCATGCCAAACAAGCAAGGCATGACGCCAGTCAGCCGGCACCCTCCATCTCAGAATGCGAGAAAGGTGACCAAAGACCTTAATCCAAAATCCCTGTACTATCCCACAGGACCACCACATATGCAAGTAGGTACCCACCTCCCCACAGCCTCTCCAACACAAACCCACCCATCCCCTCTCATCTTGTCCAATAATATAGGGGTATAATACCACCAAAGCATGACCTTAAAGCCATTTTCTACTATCAAAGCAGCAATGCCAGAAGAAGATACCTCACACCAAATCCCCTCCCACACCTCCCTAGAGATGTCTAATTTTTTTGGCCATTTTTTAATATAAAGATGCCCATGTTCAAAACGTCCAAATCAAGCCCATTTGGATGTGGTAGGGACCAACATATTATTGGACTGGCCATGCAGACATCCCATCAGGGCAGTGAAGCACCTTAGGGGGCTCTGCTGTTAACTTCACATAAAGAATGCCAGGTACATATTTCACAGAACCCCCTTTTAGCTTATGACGAGTCCTCTAAATCTTCCCCAAAACCTACTATACCTCCCTGTCTACCACCACAGGAGTCCTTATGGCTGCAGGTGTTACCTATAAGGCAGTACAGTAGGTTTTAGGTGGATTTTGGTGGGCTCACACTTTCCACCATAAATGTAGTAGAGTGGCTTATGGGTCCGGATCCTCCTCTCTATGGTTCACAAGCCCACTCACTAGGCTACTTAAGACACCTGTTTGCTGTTCTGCTAGGCTTTCCCATACCTGCTGTTCTAAAGGCAGGTATGTACTGTTTCATTTAAATCTTTGGGAGGCGGAAGAGGGTCAATTGGGTGGAGTGGGGGGGGGAGCATACTTTCATCTCTTCAGTGGTCATTTGATCAGTCTGAGCACCTTTTTGCCCTTATTCACTTTTAAAACAGGTCTAACTCCTAACATCTAGATAACATCCTGGACATTTTGAAAAAGGTTTGATTATCCCTACAAAACATCAAAGTGCTTAGCCTGTCCAAATCCACCCAAAACACAGCTCTTACATGCTCCCTTAACATTTAGACATCCTGGAGGGCGAATGCCCTGCAAGACATTTGAAACATTAGTTTTGAATATTGAACGTTTGACAATTAAACATCCAAGTGCCAGTATATGCCATTTTTTGGACATTTTTCTCTTGAAAATGAGCCCCATAAAATGCTGTGTACAATTCTGGAAACAACTGCTATCCCGCTGTCAATCAATGTACCTCAGGGCTCTGGTTTTGAGGTCTCTCCTTTTCTCTATATATGCCTGCTCCCTCGGTACACTGATCTTCTCCTATAGTTTTCAGTATCACCTCTAAGCTGATGATTCCCAGATCTACTTCTCCACACCAGATATCTCTACAGGAATCCTAACCTGAATCTCATCTTGTCTGTTTGACATCACTGCTTGGATGTTTCACCGCCATCTAAAAGTGAATATGGCTAAGACTGAGCTCCTTATCTTCCCACCTAAACCCACTTCCCCTTTCCCTTATTTTCTATGTGGGAACTCTCTCCTCCTCCCTGTCTCATCAGCTCACAACCTTAGAGTTATCTTTGACTCCTCTCTCTCCTTCTCCGCTCAGATCCAACAAACTGCTAAAGCCTGTTGCTTCTTCCTCTATACAGTTACCAAAATCCAGCCTCTCCTTTCCGAACATTCTACCAAAACCCTTTTCCACACTCTCATCACCTGTGGCTTAGACTACTGCAACTTGCTTCTCTCAGGTCTTCCACTCAAGCATCTCTCCTCCCTTCAATCCATGCAAAATTCTGCCACATGACTTATATTCCTTGTGAGCTGCCATATTTTGGAAGGAAGGCAAAAGAGGAAAGAGATG
Source organism: Geotrypetes seraphini (assembly GCF_902459505.1). NCBI lineage: Eukaryota > Metazoa > Chordata > Amphibia > Gymnophiona > Dermophiidae > Geotrypetes > Geotrypetes seraphini. The sequence goes on from NC_047095.1 coordinate 17,887,800, forward strand.
ATAAAACACATTTAAATGCCTCTGTGAGGTGAGTCACTTTTGATTGAAAGGAAGCTCTGGAATAAGGGGGCATAGGATGAAGATGAAAGGGATTAGACTCAGGAGTAATATAAGGAAATACTACATTATATAAAGGATAGTGGATAAAAGCTTTTTGGTAGAGGTTATAAATACATACAATTCAGTAAAACATACTACTACTAATAATCATTTCTATAGGCTACTAGACATATGCAACACTGCATTTCAAAACACAGAAGAGACAGTCCCTGCTCAAAAGAGCTTACAATCTAGTCAAGACAGACAAACTGGACAGGAAGGTGCATCAATACATTGTGCTCAGGTGGGACAGCCCTTTTTCCTCTTGTTTTTGTTATTTTTTTGTTTGACCGTCTTTGTCCATGTAATCCATTTATGTTTTTAAAATTTTAATCTTGCATTCCCCTTTTTTATTGTAAATCGTGTGGCATTTAAGATAGGCGATTAATCAAATGTTCATTAAACTTGAAACATGTAGAATCTCTAAGAGAAAGGAAGGGATAGTAGATGGTGCAGATGGGCAGACTTCATAGGTTATATGGCATGCATTTGCCACTATATTCCATGTTTCTATGTTCAGTGAATTTACAGACCTGAAAATGACTAGATTCCTTGATATCACTAACCAAACTTAATTCATAAGATGATTAAGATACTCTTAAACCATTCTTGTCCTACCAGTTCTTTATACTTCTAACAAAGTTAATTTTTAGATTCTAGCAGAAACCTGACTTGAATAGCAGTGTAAATAAATAAAAAGCAGTTCGTTTATTTCTCATGCTTTGCCAAGTTAGAATTCATAGAAGGGGGAATAAAGGGAAGCTACTTTTTAATTCATACCTGAGGTTTTGGCCTTGGATATCTGCATACAGTTCTGATTGTGGATTTGCATATACAAGAAAACCTTCAAGCACATTAAAAGTGCTATTACTGTTGTATTCAGGGAGAAAATGTATCCTGTTCCATTGACATAATTTGTATTCATCTTTGTGAAAGCACTTTGCATTTGATATATCATCTAAAATTAATTAAAGGTACTTTGTGCTGTTGAATCAACAATATATTCACTGCATCATCATTAGGGCTGCTGCTTTTCTTAAGTATAGGGGACCAAAGGTTATCACAGAAGTATATATTAACTGCAGAGATAATAAAGCAATGTTATGTTAATAACTTTTATCTGATTAACTTATGCATAGTTTATTTTTTAATCTCATGGAGAAAATAATTTGAAATCATAGGCACATTGTTGTGAAAGCTGAAGCATCCTGGAAGCTCATGCATTAGAAAGGCATGAATGTGGTTCGTAGAAACTAAGGATATGGATTCTTCATCATGCATTCATTTCATTATTCTGTCAGAAATGTTTAGTGCACGCTAATCAATGCAATGAATGTGAAAAGGCAAATTAACATTAATCAAATCAATAGCTGTGTGTTTAAAAAGTTTTAAAATGGTCAGTGGTCTTTGTCATGAGGCATATGGGGACAGACTTAAAGATCTCTATCTGTATACTTTGGAGGAAAAGCGGGAGAGGGGAGGTTTGATAAAGACATTTAAATACAATCATCAAAAAATTGTTATTAGCCCAGTGGTGGAGATACCCCATGAAAGTACATTTATAATAGGTGGAGAAAAAGCCTCAACTTATCAACAATATATGGACGGCAACCCAATGAGTTCTTCAGCCAGTCTTGCTCTGTATCATAGGCAAAAAACTCCACATGTTTCAAAATGTAATTTTTCAAAGTGGGACCAAAACCACCACTGTGCACAGGGAGCCAGAAAAAGGACAAAACAGTTCACTTATCTTCTGACAATGGCACAAACAGCAACATGTAGATCTTCCTGCTATAGCACTTCTCACGCTGACAAAAGACAAGGAACTGGATGTCACCAACAAGGCTCTTGTTTCGCCGAACAACGGCTGCGTCAGGGCAATCGCATTCTCTCCTGCTCTGTCCACCAGTTCCTTGTCTTTTGTCAGCCTGAGAAGTGCTATAGCAGGAAGATCTGCTCGCTGCTGTTTGTGCCATCGTCAGAAGATAAGTGAACTATTTTGTTCTTTTTCTGGCTCCCTGTGCACAGTGGTGGCTTTGGTCCCGTTTTGAAAAATTACATTTTGAAACGTGTGGAGTTTTTTGCCTATGATACAGAGCAAGACTGGCTTAAGAACTCATTGGGTTGCCTTCCGTATATTGTTGATAAGTTGAGGCTTTTTCTTCACCTATTATAAATGTACTTTCATGGGGTATCTCCACCACTAGGCTAATAACAATTTTTTGATGATTGTATTTATATTTTGTTATTGCGATTTGGATTCTTGAAAGACATTTAAATACCTACATGGCGTAAATGTGCATGAGTCGAGTCTCTTTCATTTGAAAGGAAGTTCTGGAATGAGAAGGCGTAGGATGAAGTTAAGAGGTGATAGGCTCAGGAGTAAATGTGGGACAGACATTCTTTGGGAGAGGAGGAGATAGTGGATGCAGCGGAAGGGCAGACTGGATGGGCCGTTTGGCCTTTATCTGCAATCATGTTTCTGTTTCTATTAAACCCATTTTATTGAAATCAAACAAACAAAAGGTTTGAAAATCAGGAGAAAGGCCAAAATGAACCAAAAAGAAACCAAACATTTTGTCATTTGCACATCTCTAATAGAAAATCTTCTTAGAAGCATCTATTGGGATCTTGTAAGTTCCTTTTTAGTTTGATTTAATGTTTGGTTATAACTTCAAGCAAAGCTCTGTAGTGGGAGAATCCGGTTGCTTTAGGATATGAATAACGAGTTGATAGTGGTTTTAACAAAAACCATTAAATTGCTGCCTGTCTTACAAGTTTTTCAGGTATTTAGCACTGTCAATAGGAGACCCAAATTGCATTGAGGGTAATGAGGAGGAATGATAGTTTACATGTATTCTTTCCTTGAGCCAGTGTTGAATTAAATCTTTCATTCCCTGTGCAGACACATAAATCTATAAAATCCTTTTGAGATTAATTTAGAAACAGGGTCTGCATTTTTGCATCCTTGGTCAAGAGATTAAAATTGATCACAGGAGGCACAAGGGAGTAGGCTGTAGTATCAGGACTCATTGTGGTTAACGAGGATGCTGAGTGGCCTCTGTTCTACCTAGCCATGCACTTGTAGGTTACAAACATTATTGATTACAAGGGGCAGCAGAGGTTAGATGATGTTATGTCACTTGGCTCTTTTTGGCACTTTTAAAGGACAAAAGCAATGAGCCCTCAAGGCAACAGGGACAGGTAAACTTTTAACTTGACAAATGGCAATGTGTATTTGTATGAGCAGGCAAAGCCTTTCAGGTAGAAATAATGAATGGAAATGCAATAGGCTGTTTTATCATAGGTCAAATGATGTGCAGCAGGTAAAAAAAAAAAAAAAAAAAGACTAATTATTAGCTTTTATCAAACTGCATTGATGATAGGTTTTTAGTCTGTAAACTGCAGCTATAGACAATTGAATACTGCTTAAAAATCTTTTTACAAAGCATCATTTTTAATGTGTAGAGATGGTTTCCCAAAGTAACTTGAAAAAGCAGCGTAGGTGGAATGATACATGATTAATTACCAAACAGTCTTTAAACCATGCTTTTTGTACTCTTAGTGAATACAACTGTGTATTACTAGCATGCTGAATTTTTATAGAAAGGAAAAGTATTGTATGTTATTTTTTCAAAATAAATCTTTTAGCTGTTTTAATTTCTTATATGTTATTGCCAAGAGTTCATACAATCAAAGCAAAGATCTAAAATGTTATTTTCAATCATAATGCAAAGCCAGTATAGCTGCAAAAACGGTAGTATCTGATTAAAAGTAAGGTAAATATAGGGGTCTTTTTCCTAAGCTGTATGCTTAACACAGATACAATAACGTAATGCAGGGTGCATTACTTTTGCCATGTGTGCGCACTAAGCCACGGTAATTATTTTTTGTAATTTTTTGAGGGGACGTGTCTGGGATAGAGTGGGGGTTACCACACTAACCAGTTAACACATCTAAAGTATATTACCACACATTAAGGGACAAATTCTATGTATGTTGCCTAAAAAATTGGCATCAGAATAGTGGGTGCTTAGGGCAATTCCATAAATTGCCTCCAGAATAAGGCACAGTTTATAGACTTATGCGTAGTGCCCGTCCACACGACTAGCATTTAAAGGTGCAGTCATTTATGCCAATGAAAACCAGGCCTAAACGCCTGTGCTTAAGTTGTGCGCAGATTGGACGTATTCTAAAACGCTGTGCCTAACTTTTAGGAATGCCCTTGACCAACCCATGGCCATGAACCCTTTAGAGATTCATGCAGTAGAATTTTGCATGCACCACTTTATATAATATGCTTACAAAGTTGTGCACTTAAAATCTAATTAGCACAAGTTAGTGTCAATAATTATTTGTTAATTAGCAATTATCAGTGCTGATTGGCTTAATTAAATTGTGCATGCAAATAGGCAATGTGCACAGATTTGCATGAGCAACTTTAGCCACAGTATGGGCTGGATTCACTAACCTGCCCGATTGGGCAGGTCCGACAAATTCTTCAAGCCAAAATATGCAGATGGGGGCGATCGGAGGAATATCCCCATCTGCAGGCATGGATCGCGGTTAAGCAATCCCCACGCATGTGCAAACCATCCAGCTGCAACTTACAATGCGCAGACCATCCGGCCGCAACTTTTTTTTTAAAACTTTTTCCTTCGCGTGGGCTGGCTTTCCTGCTCCCCCCCCTTCCAGGCAATCTTGCCGCCCCGACTCTCCTGCTCTCTGCCGTCTTCCGTGCAGTGTGAGGCAGCGGGTTTAAAGCGGGGCTGCACTGCGGTGTGCAGCTCCGCTTTAAACCCGTTGCCTCACACTGCATGGAAGGCGGCAGAGAGTAGGAGCTCAGGGCAGAAAGAAGGGCTGGAAGATCAGGGCGAGCAGGGGCTGAGCTCCATTAACTACTGTTGCATGCGCTGGACCAGGGGAAGGGTGGGAGAGTCGGGGCTGGAAGGCATTCAGGGCAGGCAGGCGATCGGGGAATGCAGGCGGCTTATACAGCAGGCAGACGGCTTACAGCTATGAGTATCAGTTCCGCCGAATAGGGAAAAAAGCTGCACAAGAAGCTGCACAAAAGCTGTTGAAAATAGAGCATTTCATCCCTCTACTAACTGATCGAGTCATGGCACTGAACTGGGGCTGACAGGGCAGAGAGCAGGGCGTCAGAAGGCAGAGCAGATGGAAAGGGCTTCAGCGACTGGTCCTCAGCAGTCGCTTGTTTGTGATCGGCTAGCCCAGTCGGCGTTGTAGGGTTTTGCTTTGTGAATCAGGTCCCTGCCTACTTTGCATGCCGTTGCCCTCATTTGCATGCGCGGATTGGAGAATGGTCGGCAGAGAGGTAAGTGAATCAGGCCAGGGTCGCTAAGGGGTCACAAACCGATCGGTACACGATCAGTTTGCTTTGTGAATCTAGCCCTATGTAGAACCTAGGGGTAACTGATTAGCACAAAATTAATACAGAAGTCCTTACTGTCTGCTAAATAGGTAGCTATAAGTGTTCCCATCATAATTTTTCTTAATGCTGAAGTGGTAATGCTACTGGAGAAAAGCTCAAGAGACCTCTACGAGGAAAGCAGCAAACACAGAAGTCGTGAGGGAAAGATGTCACCAGCTCAAGCATGGGTCAAACAGAAGAAACTTTATTGATAGTTGAAAATGGTAATGCTAACATTAGTGTATGAATCATTTTTCATAGGGGCAATATGGAACACTCCTAGAACTGGCACAAATATCAATATTACATTAAAAAAAACCCAGCCCAATAAAATTAATACTGCTGGTTATACATAGCAGGGACATGCATGTTTTGATGTCTGCGTCAGGGCAGGATATCAAACAACATTCACTGTGACTTGCTTACTCAAATTCATTCTTGCAAAATTAGTGTATGGTCATGTATTGAAAAAAATAGAAAATAACATTTTTTTCATGGCTGTGGTTGAAAGGTCTTAGTGAATGGGAAAGATCCATATAAGGATGCACTAAGACCATTTCTTACCACAACTTAATAAAAAGATCCTAAAGATAATGCCTGAGATAATGTGAGCTTATAAAGCTTTTTCAGGATCCCTAGCTGGATTGCATTAATTTTCTAGTTATAAACTTGGTAAATGCATGGATAAGATGACATATTTTCCTTGACTAGCTGTTGTAATTGACCAGTATAACAATGCCATATGTTAGGAGGCCCACCCAGAGCAACAGGACAACTGGTGTCTGTAAGTTCTTTTGCTGCAAATTGAATACACTGCTTCAAACCACTAGCTAGGTTATCTAAGCGGTTTTTACAATCAGATACTCAAGCATTTTCCCTAATAATCCCGGTGGGCTCACAATCTATCTAACGTACCTGGGGCTATGGAGGACTGAGTGACTTGCCCAGGGTTACAAGGAGCAGCGCGGGGTTTGAATCCACAACCCCAGGGTGCTGAGGCTGTAGATCCAACCACTGCGCCACACACTCCTCCAATTACACTCCTCCTATTACAGTAATTAGGCACCAGACACTTTATTGAGTGAAGAACTGGTTGCAGCTTTGTTTATTGTAAAAGACAATTAAATAAACAATTAACAATGCAACAAATAGGGGTACTTAATTATAGTCCTCCTGGCCCTGCCATGTCAGCTACAGCCTGGAAGTAGGCATGGACCTCCATGCCCCCTTTTTCTGGTCATCTGACCAAAATATATTTGCTCACTCCTAAATAACCGCTCATCAACTGATGAGCCAAGACCCTGTAGCTCGGGATTATTGCAACTGAGACATCACAATGCTCCAGCACCGCCCTTGTCATGAAACCCTGGTACAAAGAGCAGGATGGAGGGAAAGTCACCTCGAGGCACAAGGAAGAACCCCCTGTCTCGGCGGCAAGGGGATTTATACTCCCTATCCACAATTCCCTGTTCCTCCCTACTGCCCAATCACTTTTAACCTATAGGCGGGAAGCCGAGTTTGACCTTGCGCTTCCCTGCCATCCTCTTTCCTGGCCTACCCCTCCCAAAAGGCCTGCAAGAAGGTCTCCATAGGCGACCAACTTGAGCCGTCCAGCCTATTGTTACGGTTACTCATTGATACCCGCTCTCAGGCTCTTTATATCATTGGGATCTGGAATGGCCGAGTTGCACCTCTACCACTCGACTCCCCTCCACACCTCTTTCTTACCCTTAAACTACTAATGCTCCATCCATGCTCACCCAAATATATCTTTAGAGAACATCAACCATATCGATTACCATAATTAGGCAGCAGACAATTTACTGAGTGGAAAACTAACCACAGCTTTGTTTATTGCAAAAAGCAATTAAATAAACAATCAACAGTGCAACACCTCCCCAGCTACAAACATGGGTACTTAATTATAGCCTTCCTTGCCCTGCTATGTCAGCTAGATCCTAGAGGTAGGCTTGGATCTTCATGCCCCCTTTTTCTGCTCACCTGACCGAAAGATATTTGCTCGCTTCTAAATAACCACTCATCACTTCATTAGCCAAGATCCTGTAGCTCAGGATTACTGCAACAGGCCGGTAAAACTTACAGCCCCTCCCCCCCAACCACAAAGCTGTGACTCAGTGTCCACCCACGAAAGAGAACAGAACTGGTGATGTCCCTGCCAAGCTCTACAGTCAGCAGGATAGGCTAGCAGCTCATCTCATCAATACACCCACTAGACAAATGAACACTGCTTCAGAGATCCTTCCTTGAGGGAAAGAAAATGCATGTGGGAAAAAAAACTACCCAATCCAAAACCAAGCACATGGAAGCAAAAGGCATTCTATCATCAACACAGGTGGAACCTTCGACCTCGGAATACTGCTGCCTATAAGCTAGATTCCAATGATTACTGCACAAACACAACCTCACCATGTGCTTCATAACTGCTGACCCTAGGAACACCATAACCTGACCCAAAATATATCCCCCGCAGGACAACATGAGTAGAGGCCACAGAACTGCCCAGTCCTGCTATATAGTGACCGTAGTGCCACCCCAGTCCTGCTAACTTCACAACTGCAGAACCACCCAATCCTGCCATTGAGATCCACCTGGTGCCACTCCACCATCCTCCAAGCAAGTGGTGCCATTATCGGAAACCACTGTGTCAGCTGTCCTTGCTGATACACTTGCATGGCCGTGACATCACAACTACCCATCATCTACCATCCTCAGAATCTACTGCTGCCATTACCTGAAAAGAGAAAGCAGATAAGCAAGCAGCAACAGGGAAAAGTGCTCATTCACAGAGGCGTCATCCGCAGGCTTGAAACATTAGCCCCATCCTGCCTCCTCAGCCCCACCTGGCCTAACCGAGGCTTCATGCCTGCACAGGGGAATGGTAGCAATGTGGAGACCGAACATTGAACAAGTTTATTAGGATTTTATATACCGCCTATCAAGGTTATCTAAGCGGTTTTTACCCATCCCCGCCCATGGACCAGCAGCCCCTATTTCTTTTAAATAATCCGCTGTGCTGCAGTGCCTCTTTCTGTGCTGCCCGGAAGCCCAGTGCTATAGACCTAAAACCCACTGGACCTCTCTCAGGCTTCCCCTGCCTAACACTTGCGCTCTCCTCTGCATGTTTCCCTCCACTGAGGCCCTCCCCAACCTCCATAGCATCAATGGCCTCCCTGGGATCGTCTCAGCTCTGCACCCTCTCTTGCATTACTACTCTGCTGCCTCACGACCCGGTCAACCACAGATGAAATACATGGGACCAAGGCCCTCTCCCTCCTCAGAAATAATCCCCCCAACACCCATGCCACCCTCGCGACAGCATGGACCCAACACCAACACCGCCATGGCCCCGATTGTCCCCAGCTATGAGCCAACAGTGGAACACATCATGTCGGATCCCTTGGTGTCCCTGCAGACTCAGGCTGGATAGGTGCCTCCCTTGCCAGCCACACAACCCCGGGGAATGCATCATCCTCAACATCCTGCAGTCCGGGAACTTCTGAAATGCTGCACCTGCCACAGTCACCTCTTAGGCACAGGGAAGAACCCCGTGTCTCAGCAGCAAGGGGCCTAATACCTCCTTCCCACAATTTCCTTCCCCTCACTACTGCCTAATCACTTTTAACTTATAGGTGGAAAGCTGAGTTTCACCTCGCATTTGCCCGCTATCCCCTTTCCTGGCTTGCCTCTCCCAAAAGGCCTGCAAGAAGGTCTCCATGGGTGATCAACTCGGCCATCCAGCCTATTGCCACGTTCGCCCATCGAGACCCAATTTTGGGCTCCTTATTCTTCCCCCATAGCCCCTACATTGCCGGAGACCCAAAAAGAAAGAGGATTCACATATAGCCACTCCAGGATTTTCTAAGACAGATCTATTCACTCTGAGTACCCATTCTGAAAGTCTACTTGGGAACCTTTTTTTTAATCTGTGGTCCTGGTACAGTTGCAAGTTCTCACTTCTGGCATTCAGGTGCTCTTCTAAGAGAGCAAAATATTCTGGATCCTTCACAATCTCTACCAGTGAAATCAAATTGAAGCTGTTGATTATTACAAAAGATAAATTTCCTAAGTGATTAAACACTGTTTTAAAGGAAGAAAAATAATTCTTGACTGAAGGGGGATAATTTTATAACAGAAAGGATTAGGAAAAGAGTAATATATTTTATACAAGCAGTCCCCGGTTTAAGAACGCCCGACTTACGTCAGATTTGTATTTTCAAACCGGTTCCAACGCACCCCCTCTTACTCCCTTCATGTCAAAAAGCAACCCTCCTCCACTCTTCCATGTTCCAACACACTTCTTGTCATCCTTCCCTTCATTTTGTGTCCCAAATTTGTGCCTCCCTCTCTCCTGCCGGTTTTTACCTCCATTGTCCAGCTGCCTCTTCCCAGCTGCACATTTCTTTGCAAAGCCACGAGCAGAGGCTCCTGCACATGGCTCACTGATGACCCATAAGCCTTCCCTCTGATGTTAGAGGGAAGGCTTCCGGGTCAGCCATGTGCCGCATGTAGAAACCTCAGTAGCAGCTTTGCGAAAATAAGTGCAGCTGGGAGGAGAGAGCCGAGCAGATGAGGTAAACACCTGCAGGAGAGAGGGAGGCACAAATTTGGGATGCAGAATCGAGGGAGGGAAGGGCGACGAGGGTCACGTTGGGGCAGGAAGGGAGGAAGAGGGGGTATGTTGACACAGGAAGGGAGACACAGAAGGAAAGGAAGGAGCCCAAATCAGACAAAGGATGGAAGGAAGGAAGAAAGAAGGAAGAGAGCATGAATTTGGGACACAAAATGTAGGGAGGGAGGTTGAAAGAATGGAGGGAATAAGGGAAAGAGATGCTGAGGTGGAGAGGAAATAGAAAGAGAGAATGTTTGGGCATGGGTGAGTGAGAGGGAAAGAGAGATGGTGCACATGGGGAAATGAAGAGAGGTGAATTATTGGTCATAGGGAGGGAGAGAGAAATATTGGACATGGTGGTGGGAAAGGCATGCAGTACAGATGCATGGGGAAGAGAGAGGGAAAAATGTTGGATGTGGTGGTGGAGAGGGAACAGGACAGATGAAGAACAAAAGTTAGTGTAATCCTCGTATCTTTTCTTTCTATTTAAATTACAGTACATTATTTTGAAGACTGTTTCTTTAATGTTTTTATAGACTGTGTACTGTCTAGGAACCGAGTTACATACAAATTCAACTTAAGAACAGTTTAAAAAATGGAACTCGTTCTTAATCCGGGGACTGCCTTTACTGACTTTCTGTGGCACAACAAAATATCCCATTTGCCCTCTCGCCCCATGTGCACTGTTTTCATATATTCCTTTTCACAGGTATGTCACACCTTCCCGTGCCAGATTAGGATAGAGGGAACCGATTTGGACTTCTAGTAACTTGCCAGGATCAAGTGAGCAGCGGCCAGATGCTGAGATAGCATCTTCTGCTGTGCCACATTTATACCATCTGACACCCTTCTAAACAAGAATACTGCTGGGTCCCATGGTAACTGCACTCCCAGCTAACATTGGAGCCTGGCCTTTATTGCTCTCCAATAGGCTTTACAACATTTCTATCAAATAAGACCCATGGTCCCCAATTCACCACATCCTCTCTAATGGTCCCTAGTCTACCACATCTTCTCCAACATGTTGATCTTTTTTCTGACATCACTGGCATATTACTATGCATATGACACTTGGTGCTCCTTTTACTAAGCTGTGATAGCGTTTTTAGCATGTACAGAATTGCCGTGCGCGCTAGCCGCTAATGCCAGCATTGAGCTGGCGTTAGTTCTAGCCACGTAGCGTGGGTTTAGCGCGTGCTAAAATTTTGCACGCTCTAAAAACGCTATCGCAGCTTAGTAAAAGGAGCCCTTAGTGCAAAATACCAGATAGCCCCCCTTTCTTTGCTGGACTGCTGGTAGCTTCTTTGGTTTTTTTTTTTTTAGATGTTATATTTTACAATTTCTAGGGCAACAAGGATGTTTAAATCAGTTAAATCTCTCTCCTGCTTGTGGTTATGTATAATCATGTAGTATGACCCTGTTAATATCATAGACCATTGTAACTCCACAGTAACATTCAATTCTCCTATGGCTAAGGGTGTTGTGTGTGTGAAAACAGCACAAATGTAATATTTTGTATGTTTTAAACAGTAAATACTTGAACTATAATTTGCAATCGTCGGTTTGTATTGTATATCATAGATAATATAATTGATGTTAGTTAAGCTACAGTACATGTTTCATAATGAATTATTTTAGTGTTAGACTACATGCTACATTGATGTAACATGATTAATTATACTGAAATTCTACACTTCGTGCAAATACAGTTCCTTAGACACATGTAATAAATAAATAAAAGGCCCTAATATCATGAGACTTTTTTTTTGCCGTATTTTTATTTAATGAGTAACACATTAGTAAATACTTATGAGGATAATATTTTTAGAGCACATTTTTTTCAGTAGTAGAGCTCTCTTCTTTATAAAAGCAGCATTCATTTAACTTCCCGCTGAGCAGTTCAATAGAAAGCGTGTTTTCTTGGTGGTTGGTTGAATTCTTGCATGCATGTTTATGCAGATAAGTGTTTTAATTACCTTTTCTAATGCCTGCTTTTGTATTTTTGCCTGGCTTTCTCTCCTCATCTCCTTCCCCCACAAACACACTTATTTCCTGGCGCCCAGATGACTGCTTCATTTCTACAGCAGGTGGCTGCGACAAATTTGTTTTTTCTCTTGTATTCTATTACATTTATTTTGTAATACAGTTGCTGCTTTACTGGGTTGCTGTTGGGTTTACTGGGTTTTGTCAGGTTTTTCAAATTAAGTTTCTTCTCTTTTGAACCTTGCTCAGGTGCAATGCGTTCAGATTGCAAATTATTTCTTCCTGATGACATTTGGTGACCACGATTTTCTGAGATTAACAGGACAATGAAAGCATTATGTGATAAGTCAGAGTAGGAAATTGATATCTATTATGAACAATGGAGGCACATAATTATATGCCAGAGAAACACTGGAAAGTTATACAAAATTGCTTGTAGATAGCAGGTTTGGACGGGATTTTAGAATGTATTTTGCAGAAATTATGAAGTGTTTCTTTTCCATTATACTTTTAAAGAACTTTAGCATTACAAGTGAAGTGACCCATAATTATTTTGCAGTCTCTCAGACCCTATCACATAGATATCTCTCATAAAATCTGCAGGAAGTTGCAATGGTTTTTCTACAGAAATCAAAAGCACCAAATAAGTACAAGGGTGGTTTTTAACATTTGGTAAAAAAGCAAGTCAAACAACGTAGTCTCCATTGAGGGCTATATGCTTAGGGCCGGATTCTCTAAACAGTGCCATGAGAAAAGCGGGGCCATTCATGTGTCACACTACACTGCGCTAACGTCCCCTAATGGGAAAATTTAAACAAAATAATATTACTCACACTATTCCCATATATATGAAACAGTGTATTCAACTTATTCATTCAAAGTGTATATAGGAAGAGGCCTCAGTACCGGAGCCCACGCACAGTCGTATTCACAGACTGAACTTGGCGTGGTTAAGCTGCTCCTTTGCTCCAGTCATTGGCTTCTTCCTAGTTTAAATTGTGTATTATATCATTATTTAGTGAATAATAAATATTCTAAAAACTTTTATTCTCATTTGTTAGCTTATTACTGTATTCTTTATTGTGTTCTAACAATTCCTATTAGGTTCAACTACACTATTTCACGTGATTGAGACTTTGCTGAAAAAAGTTTATAACATTTCCAGTTAAGCTGTTACTGAACCATTAGTGTTGAAACCCGTTAAGTTATTCCTGGATCATTAGTATTGAAAATTTTTTTTACTTAGCTTCAATCAGTGCTTGTGTATCAGGGAGATACCAACGTGGCCAGTGTTTCGTGGAACTCAATTCTTGTCCACTGCTTCAGGGCCAATTTTTACACGTACCAAGCCATTTCCTGTATCAAACTACCAGCAGTCTCTATTTTATTTTATTCCATTCATGTGTCAGTCATGCAATAGTGCCATTTAGAAAACTGTGGCTATGTCAAAATTAGGTGCCAGAAATATGGGCCAGGGCCTCCATTTCTGGTGCCTACTTTCGATGAGAATCATGTTCATAGAGATGCCTACCAGCGCCTAAGTCCATTTCTGGCGTAAACCACACCTACTTCAGACATAGGCGTCTCTATGGATGGGAGCTGGACGTTGTCATTTGTAGGCACTTGCAAGTGTCTACATTTTTAAAAATTAGATTTTAATTGGTTTTAAATTACATGGTCAATTACCAATTAAAATAATTAATTTAGGTGGCAGTAGGGTGCCTACCACCGCCTAACTTCTGGTGCACTATAAAAAATGTGGGTCTTAGTCCAGCGACTTTCCAGTTTTTTCGTATCAAAGGAAAATAGCTCATGAAAAAACTGGAAATTCGCTGGACTAAGTGAATAGCCCTTGATGGAGACCACTTTGTTTAACCTGCTTTTTTAAATCAAACTTCAAACCACCCTCGTAGCAGGTGATTCTTTTTTATCAGACTAACTTAATACATTTGTGACCAGCATTTTAAAGTTATACTCCCTCATTCAGGTCAGCAGAAAATGAACTTTTAACAGAACATATGAGAAATTGCTGGTATACAAAGATTTAAAGATCTGTAAAAGAATAAAAAGATATCAACTATAATTTGTTTGCTGACTAGGGATGTGCACAAAGCAGGAAGTTTCAGGGGTTTTTTTTCCCTTGATCTTTTCAATTTTTTTCTTCATTCTACATATTTGTTCTAATAAAAAGTCTTAATGTGCATTAGAACTTTTGAATGTGCACACATTGACTTAATATATGTTAATTCATGTTAATATGTGCTAAATTGATTTAGTGCATGCTAATTTTTTAAGGCAAACTAATAAACCAATGCCTGATAGTGAATGTACATCTTTTTTTTTTTTATGTATGTAAATGGACAACAAGAATCAAAGTACTTGATTTTCTAAAATAGCATTGGAAGTGCTATTTCTCTCTGCACTAGCATTCCATTTTCTTGGGTGCTACAAGGGTATTTATTGCACTGACCATAAAGTACCTAGTAGGAGAATAAGAGAATTAAAAAGTTCAAAATATTTATCTGGTTCATTAAAACCAATTCATTCCATCAGAGCTCACTTGGGAGAGGAATTAAGTTGAAATATATCACACAATTTAGCAGCCATGGCTGAAGTAAGCTGCAATATTTATCATAAATATGATTTTGCATATAAAAACTCATGAAATGCTTTTAAATGTACAGAAGGCACCAAAATGTTGGACTTAATGAGCCAACTTTTGTTTGGCAACAATGTGGATTTATGTGCATATTTTATTATGTGCTAGTCTATAAAAATGCATACGTAAAGTTTTTAGCATGCATCTGAAAAGGGGGTGGCTTTGGGAGGGGCGTGCGTGAGTCAGGAGCATTCACTAAAAATGTACATAATATTATAGACTTTGGGGGGTCAAGTTTCAAGTTTCAAGTTTCAAGTTTACCTTTATTTGATGAATCGCTTATCACAATACCTAAGCGATGTACAATTAAAAACCATCAGAGTGTGGCAATACATTTAGTTAATAAAAATCAATTAAGATACATTTAGTTAATAAAAATCAATTAAGAGACAGACATACATTTAGTTGACAAAAAATCACTTAAGAAACTGACAAAGATTGACGAACATGAAGGGGTGGGAAGCAAGGGAAGAAGTTACAATTTTGTTATCTATTAAAGTTTAACATCCAAGGGTAAAAGCACATTGGGTGAAGATGGGTTAAGATGAAAAAGAAGGGTATGGAAACCTAAAAAAGACTATGTTTTATAGGTCAAATGCGTCCTGGAATAAATAAGTTTTTAAAATTTTCTTAAACGCAACAAGGTCTTTTTCGTTTTTGATAAAATTTGGAAGGGAGTTCCACAGTGTGGGCGCTTTTACAGAGAATATATCATTGCGTCTTGTGCCTATGATTCTTAATGAAGGGACTCATAGCAAATTTAATGAAGAGGATCTTAATGAACGAGCAGATTTGTGTGGGACAATCATTTTTGCAATAAATTGGGGTTCATTGAAGCTTAATGTTTTGAAAACCAAAAATAGTATTTTAAAGGTAATTCGGTGGGTTATAGGAAGCCAGTGTGATTTAATTAGTAAGGGGGTAACATGATCAAATTTCTTTGCATTGAATATTAATTTTACTGCTGTGTTTTGGATGATTTGGAGACGTCTATTTTCTTTTTGAGTTATGTTAATAAAGAGAGCATTGCAATAGTCCAGTTTGGAAATGATAAGAGAGTGAATTAAAATATTGAGTGATTTTGCTTCCAAAAAAGTAGAAATTGAACGTAAGAGACGTAATCTATAAAAACATGATTTAACTATTGCGCGGCTAACTTACGTGTGGGGATTTACATTAGGTTTCAGTTGAGTGCAGATCCCAGTACTATACGATATTCTATAATCAGCATTCATAGTAACATACATGATGACAGAAAAAGGCCAATCTGCTCAACCGTACATTCTCTATAAATTAATTATTTAATTTAAATTGTCCTTTTTCTTAAATATTTCTGGGCCAGAAACCCAGAGCTCTGCCCAGTACTGTGCTTAGGTTCCATCTCCTGGAGTCTCCGTCAAAGCTTACTCCAGCCCATTGAAACAATTTCAGCCACCAAAGTCTTCCCAAGCCCATCCTCAACTGAATGGCCATATTAGAGACACAGACCGTGCAAGTCTGCCCAGTGCTGGCCTTAATTCTTCAATATACGTACCATTATTTTCTCATTAGAACTCCTCTGTGTTCATCCCATGCTTTTTTGAACTCTGTCATAGTTTTCCTCTCCACCTCCTCCCTTGGGAGCGCATTTCAGGCATCAACCACTCTTTCCGTAATGAAGGAAGAACAACTTTATATTATATGTTTTGATATTAGTCTTTGTTATTTAATATTATGGATCACATTTTGCACTTGTGATTTATGGATGTACTCTTGGAACCCACTTTGGTCTTAGGCAGGCTATAAGCTGTTTAAATAAATAAAAATTAATAAACTTGGAGCACCATTTATAAAATAGCACTTAGCTATGGGTGTGTTAATTGAATTTAATCCTATCTGTGTATATGTAGAAAACTTATTTCTAGAGCAATACCCACACAAAGTCAATTTTTCTGGGCAAGAAATGGAAATGGCTTGTGACCTTGTCCTGAAGCATCATTCCACTTTTATTAGTGGCCGGTGATGCCAATGCAAAACAGTCTACCTTGGAAGACCTCGCCAGGCAAAAAAACACTGTGCCTCACCTCAGTCATAACATGGAGGATCTCAAAAAGAAGTCATGGGAGCTGAAGAACAATGCCATGAAAAACACATGGAACTAATATATACTTCTTTCAGTGACAGGCCTTGTATGCCCTAGAGATACAGGTGATTTGCTGCATAGATGAGGTGGCCGTCTCAAGGTCCCTGGCCATGACACCTCAGAGCAACAGGTATATCATAGCAGGTACTATAGTAATGGTAATTACAACTCGGTCCTCCTCCAAACTCTGTGAGAGCGTAATACCCACTACTACTGCACTGAACATACATGGTTCTTCTCTCTCCTTGATCCATGTCTCCCTTGGCTTGTGTTTGTTCCCTAGGTAAAGTGTTACATATGAATGTGATTAGCTTTTTGGTTGTGCTGTAGGGATGTGGATATCTTGTATGTCTGTTTGATACCTGTCAAACCATGCAACACATGTGTGGCATAACAGAGGACAGAGTATAGTACGGTACTTATATATTCATGCCTGCTAGGTGAAACTTGGCACACAACACCTTTGTCTTTTGAATGCTTAATCTAAGCCTATTGTGGTCCATCTAGTTTTTTTTTTAATATAGCTGCCACAATATTGGACAAAAAGAGCAAAGGTCTATCAAGCCCAGTATCCTGTTTCCAACAGTAGCCAACCCAGGTCACAAGTACATACCTGGGTAAAACAGATTTTATGCTGCTTATCATAGAACAAAGCAGTGGATTTTCCCAAGTCCATTTTATTAATGGCTTATGAACTTTTAGGAAGTTATCAAAACCTTTTTAAAACCCTGCTAAGCTATCTGCTTTCACCACATTCTTTGGAAACAAATTTCAAAGTTTAATTACATGTTGAGTGAAGAAATATATTATCTGGTTTGCATTAGATCTACTTCTTAGTAACTTCATTTAAGATTCTTTGTGTACTGTTTAAGGTCCTTCAACATAATTGCCCGTTAAGTGTCGGCTCTCTTCTGTAGTGGTATTGTCCTTCCCGTGAGTTAAGGTCCTTAGACAGTTCGAGTTTAGGGGTTTTGTCTTTAGCAGTGGTAAGGAGAATCATAACTCTATGTTTTCTGTCCAGGGCCTGGTGCTATGGAATGCTTTACCTTTGTTTCTGTGCCATTCTAAAATGCTCTGGTCTTTTGGAAAAGGGGTAAAAAGCTGTATTATTTGAGCACTTTTTTGGTTGAGTAATGTGGCAGTGTGAGTTGTGGCTTTTCATTTCTATTCCAAATAACAAGTAATAAGTAACTGTACTCTTCATGTTCCCTATTTTGCATTGTTGTTTTGAATTTGTTTGTTTTAGGTAGAGTTTGATTTTGTTTGTATTATTTAATGTTATTTTGTTCCTCGCTTAGATTTGTGGATAAGCAGGTTTAAAATAATTTTAAATAAATTGCATGCTCCCTTGTCCTAGTACTTTTGGAAAAAGTAAACAAGCGATTCACATCTACCTGTTCTACTCCACTAAATATTACTGAGGTGCCAATATCTGTGACTCGGAGATGCTGTTTTTCCTGCCAAGCTTGGAAAAAAGGGACCCTTAGCCACCTTCAGAGGATGCCTTCAGCTGACATAGCTTAAGGGTCCTCATCAGCTATTTACATTAGAGGCTCTGGCAGAGACCCATTTACAAAGTATGTATTCTTCCCAATTAATATTTCCAAATGAACAAAGTGCCTTTGCTTATTTGTAAATGTGTCTCTTCCAAAGCCTTTAATTCAGTAGCATTATTAAATGAAATAACTATGTTTGAAGTTTATGGAGACGGGTGAGAATGGAAGAGGTTACTTGCTTGGATGGATTTGATTTCCAGTGAGGACAGGTGGGAACAGGTTTGATTTCTGTCCTAGGACTATAGGGTGGATGGTTTAGCTGCTGAAACCTACATTCTCAGATGGCAGCCTGTGATTGTAATGACATGTGCACTGGCACATTGTCATAAAGAATCAGCATGCCTGCTGTGAGTTTTCCTCGTCTTTTCTCCTTGACTGACTCCAGCAATGTGATCATTGTGCTGGCGTGACTCTCCCCAGCTATGGTTGTCTTTGTGTGGCATGAATTCCAGAAGCAAATCCTTCATCATTCCAGAAGACAGTTGCCATGACTTTGCCTGCAGACTTTTCTGTCTTGAACTTTTTTAGGGGTGGGGATGACTTGTGCTTCCACTGCATTGATTCCATTTTGGGCTCAGGATCTCTTTGATAGACCCAAGTCTCTTCTCCAGTCACCAAATGATGAAAAAAAAATAATAACTTGGTCTTCACAGCGCATCTCAAATTCCCCTGAGAGCACTGGAGTCCTGTGGTCTTCTGACAAGGTGTCAGCATTTTTGGAACCCATCTTACACTAACCTTGGATATGCCCAAATTTTCATGAACTATTTTCCAAACTGTATCTCCTGAGATGCCCATTTCTTCAGCTATTCAGGAAACTTTAATTTGTCTGTGTGACAAAATTAAAATCTCAACTTTCTTGCACATTTCTGTGGAAGTTGCTTCCACAGGCAGTCCAATGTGAGGGTATGTTCAATGGATTCTCTACTCCACTTAAACTACTTGTTCCAAAATTTTATTTTGTAGGATGATGGGGCTGAGTCACCCATAAACTTTGTCTTTTTTCCTTCTTTGATTTGCATGAGGATTCTCCTGACATCCTGTCTCTTGGAATGTTAGACTCACACTGAGCCACAACTGTGCACGAGTAACCTTCAGTAGTTATGTCACAACATGCACAGACTTGTTTCCCGTCATATACAAGTAGATAAATTAGTGAATGCCCCTCATATGAGTGAATTCCCAAAACTTTCCTAGGATTGGTTAGTCTCTGTATGAACATACAAAAAGTGGCTCCTCACAAAATTGAGTGCCATGTCTCACAAAAAAATATAGCAGTAATATTGTATAATAAGTGATTAGCCATATAACCCAACCACTTTTTGTCATTCTCCAGGGTACAACTTCCAGGCCATGTCCCACCACTACTAAGTTCTGCAATATAATTCACTACTATTCTGTGAGGAGACATAACTATTCAAAGTGAGCTCTCCCCCCAACCCATACTGCTTGACTGTCATACTATTACCATTTTCCTTTCAAATTCACGCTGTGAGTCTTTAGTTGGGACAAACCCCATTCAAATGGAAGGCATGAAAAAACCCACTTGATCCACAGCAGCTCATGGCCAAGGTCACATTTATTTAACTTCTTGTATGTTCTGTATGCTATCATCTATGCCATCATATGTGTGAGTAGAGACACACATTATTAATCTCTAGTTAACATTCATACCACTATTTTGCTATGCTGATTGGTGGGATAGATGGAAAACGTGGCATATCTAAGATAGCAGGAAAAGGGCCTATGACAGACTAAACAATCAAGTGTGCCAACCTTTCCTTTTCTTCCCACCCCCACCTTTTAATTCACCTTTTCTCCTAAAGAATGGAAGGATTTGGGAACTGGCTAAGGGTCCCCCCCATCTCCCTGTCTTGGCTCCTCCCTGCCCAAAAAATGGTACAATGGAGATGAAGTGTAGTAGGAAGGTAAGTTAGAGCCATATTGTAATCCAGGATTGGGTGGTGCCAGGAAGGCATATGCTTTGGTTTTTCCTAATGCTATTTTTTCTTTAGCTCAGTGCTTCTCAGCCTAGTCCCATCAGGTTTTCAAGCTCTCCACAATGAATATTCACAAGATAGATTTGCATGCATTCCCTCCATGATATATACTGTAAATATGAATATTTTTTGTGGAGAGCTTGAAAACCTGATGGGATTCAGGTTTCAGGGACTGCGGTGAGAACAATGCTCTTAAAGCTAACACTCAGGACTTGCATTACAAGCAGTAATTGAGGCATCCTTTTGGTATCAGTAAAACATTTGCAGAAGGTTTAATTGTGTTCCCTTTCTTAATCTTATCAACAGGTTTACCAGAACCAAATATAGACAAGATATTCCAAGGCCTGACTATGAATCAAGGTTTCTACACTTCTAAAGATTTCTTGCCACTTGTAGCAAAAGCAAGTAAACAAGGTGAGTGATTGATTGTATTCAGAAAAGCTCTTTAGCTGCACTAAGCAAACAGCAGTGCATTTTCACAGAAAAAGCTTGTATGTAACTTATACCTGGGTTGTAAAGAATTTAATGTGCCATATATGGCTACAAGTGCATTCCTGGGATTTAGCAATCTGTATAGGTAATTTTATGAGGGATTGGATCGTGTAGAACATTTTACATACTCAAGTAGGATCTTGCATAATTGCACGCACACACACACATCTATTTATGAGTAGGCTGGTAATTTGTATTGCATTTGTAGATTTTCATCATAGTAGTTATATTTAAACAGTAACCTCCAAATTCTATATAGTGCACCTAAAAAATCAATGCCAACTAGTGCGATGCTAAGCGCAATTCTATAAAAGTAAGGTGTGCTATATAGAATCATGCTTAGGGCTGTCTAAGGTGGATTAGTTATCGTATGCATCCTAACTTTTAAACACATCCTATTTACGCCAGGATTTTCATGGCCTAAATGTGTGTGCCTAAGTTATGCACACATAGGGAAATTCTATAGCCAGCGTCTAACTTAGATATTGGTAGGTGCCCTGCCAATGCCTAAGTTAATTGAAAAAGCTATCAGAAATTACAAAAAATGGCAGCGTTTAAGCGCTTATCGACGCCTAAACAAAGGTGGCTGGAAGTGTGAATAGGTAGCTGTTTTAGGCCGCAGAACATCAAAGTAGGTGTGTCAAATGCCAGAAGTGGCGTTAGGTGGGCTTAAGTGACTACATAGCTGCGATTCACAGCAAGATAGGTGGCTGAAATGTAGGCCTTGAAAATCCTGACTTACATTTCAGCTGACTATCTATGGCACCGCAGGATCCTAAAGCCATCCCGCAGCAGCCATAAGCTGATCGTGGCAGTGGAAATTATCTCCAATCAGCTGAGCCAGCAGGGCTCCCCTAAGCCGCAGCTTTGGGGAGTCTTGCCAGCTCAGCTGATCGGGGGAAAATACCCCTCCAATGATCAGCTGAGTGGCTGCGGCAGGGGACCCCCAATATTGGCAGGAGAGATGCCCACTCCTTCCTGCCAACCCCCGAAAGTCCCACAGCAGGAGGGATGCCCACTCCTGAACCCATGACTCCACAGCTACTGATTCCCCCAAAGTCCCCACCATGACACCCCTCAGACTCTAACTCCCCACCCTGACATCCAATTCCCTCTCCGATCACCCTCCCATAACTTTTGTAGTAAGGTCAACCGGAGGGATGCATGCTCCCTCTGGCCAGCAAGGCCCACCTCTTCACAATGGTGGGCTTTTTCTTCCCACTGCATCATGGGATGCACCAGGAAGGGGCCTAAGGCCCTGATTTGCCCAGTTCACTAAAGCCTCACACATAGGAAGGTCATTAGGCACTCAGGCTAATCAGGGCCTTAAACTTCATTCCAAGTGCATCCTGGGTTAAGATCACTGTCGAGTTTCAAGTAGAGTATTATTGAAAAAATCACCTTAAAAAATACCATAATACCAGTTGTGCATAGCAAGCTAATATAATTGTTATGCACATATAAGTTAAGTATAAATGTTAGCACAAGATAAACGGTGCACTGAAATATAAATTAAAACAACATAGTCATGCAAAATTGTGGAATGGAAAAAACAAGTAAGAAAACTTACTATGAACGGAACGGCTCTTACAACTTCGGTGTTTCTGCAAAGAATAACTTCAAAGAAAAGTTGCACATGTGCGTTTTATTACATTATGGTAAGTTTTGCATAAATGAATATTCAAAGAAATAGTAAACTTAAAAGCCACTTGAAGGTTCGCAAAAAACTAAGCGAACAGCTTCCAAAAATACAATATATGCACTCAAATAACGCTAATGGCAATCAAAGATTTTATAGAAGCATAATCATTTCTTCGTCTCGCATAATCATTTCTTCGTCTCGCACATTCATATGCCCAAATTTTTGTAAAATCGTTATAATTAACTGCCTTTGGAGGAACTCTTCAAAGACTCCCCAAACAAAAACGAGAAAATAAAAACGCTTCTAGGAAGCGATACCCCATTCTTTTATCTTGTTTTACCCTCCCCTCCTCCACTCATTTTATTTTTATTTATACAATGTAATTTAAAAACTTCCCCCTCCCATTTCTTCCCCTTTGTCTCATATCTTTCATAATCAAGTCTTTGTTTTGACCTTATCCCCCCTATTTTCATTTAGATTATATTTTTTTCCTTTTCTAGACATAATTATTATTTTTTTTTAATCTTATAGTTTTTATTTTTTTATTTTTATCTTTTTATTAAGAACATAAGAAGTTGCCTCCACTGGGTCAGACCGAGGTCCATCTCGCCCAGCGGTCCGCTCCCGCGGCGGCCCATCAGGTCCGCGACCTGTGAAGTGGTTTCTGCCTACTTCTATAACCTACCTCAAGTTATATCTGTACCCCTCTATCCCCTTATCCTCCAGGAACCTATCCAAACCCTCCTTGAACCCCTGTACAGAGTTCTGGCCTATCACATTCTCCGGAAGCGCGTTCCATGTGTCCACCACCCTCTGGGTAAAAAAGAACTTCCTAGCATTTGTTCTAAACCTGTCCCCTTTCAATTTCTCCGAGTGACCCCTAGTGCTTGTGGCTCCCCACAGTTTGAAAAATCTGTCCTTATTCACTTTCTCTATGCCCTTAAGGATTTTGAAGGTTTCTATCATGTCCCCTCTAAGTCTCCTCTTCTCCAGGGAGAACAGCCCCAGCATTTTTAACCTGTCAGCGTATGAAAAATTTTCCATACCATTTATTAGTTTAGTTGCCCTCCTCTGCACTCCCTCGAGTATCGCCATGTCCTTCTTGAGGTACGGTGACCAGTATTGAACACAGTACTCCAGGTGCGGGCGCACCATTGCGCGATACAGCGGCATGATGACTTCTTTCGTCCTGGTTGTGATACCCTTTTTGATGATGCCCAGCATTCTGTTTGCTTTCTTTGAGGCTGTCGCACATTGCGCCGATGGTTTCAGTGATGTGTCGACCATCACCCCCAGGTCCCTTTCAAGGTTACTCACCCCTAGCCGTGTTCCCCCCATTTTGTAGCTGAACATCGGGTTCTTTTTCCCTACATGCATGACCTTGCATTTCTCTACGTTAAAACTCATTTGCCACTTTTTTGCCCAGTCTTCCAGTTTCGTTAGGTCCCTTTGCAGGTCTTCGCAGTCTTCCGTGTTTCTAACCCTGCTGCAGAGTTTGGTGTCATCAGCAAATTTGATAACCTCACATTTTGTCCCTGCCTCCAGATCGTTAATAAATATATTGAACAGTAGAGGTCCCAGCACCGACCCCTGTGGAACTCCGCTCGTGACCCATTGCCAGTCTGAGTATTGGCCTTTTACTCCAACCCTCTGCTTCCTGCCTGCCAACCAGTGTTTGATCCATCGGTAGATATCCCCTTGCACCCCATGGTACCACAGCTTTTTAAGTAGCCGTTCGTGAGGTACCTTGTCGAAGGCCTTTTGGAAGTCAAGGTAAATGATGTCTATGGATTCCCCCTTATCCATCTGGCTGTTTATTCCCTCAAAGAAGTACAGCAAGTTCGTGAGGCATGACCTTCCTTTGCAGAAGCCATGTTGGCTCGCCTTCAGTTGTCCATTGTTTTCTATGTATTCGCATATTGTGTCTTTTACCATTGCTTCCATCATCTTCCCTGGAACCGAGGTCAAGCTCACAGGCCTGTAGTTTCCCGGGTTACCCCTTGATCCCTTCTTAAAGATGGGCGTGACATTCGCTATTTTCCAGTCCTCTGTTATTATTGTAAAATGACCAGATACATATGATGGTCAGTATATCAAAATATTAATAAACTTGAATAAACTTGAAACTTGACTTGGAGCATAATTGTATATAAGGATTTTAAAAGATAAATAGTCATAAAGAACTTAAGGCAGATGTTAAGTAAATTAATAACAATCATAGAAATAAATATAATAAAAAGATTTCCTGCAATAAAGAGTATAATCAACATTTTCTTACTCAAAAAGTGTGACCCAAAAGTTGTTTTCAAAAACAACTTTTAAAGAAATACACTGTAGTCCAACTCGGTATTAAGGCCTATAGAATAAAGGGTTTTGAGATACGTAAATAGTGCTTTCTTCAATGTGTAAAATTACAGCATCGGTGTCACCACCTCTTGGGATTTGATTTAATTATTGTAAAGACAAAAACTTTAGATCATTTAATTGTATGTTTGCATCTATCCAATGTGACACCAGAGGAGCTGACACAATTTGTCTTTAATATCGCTGCGGTGTTCAATAATCCGTATCTTCACCAATCTTCTTGTTTTCCCAATACTGTATACTGTATATAAGCTTAGATGGATATTGTCTTATGTAGATGACACATATAGAATTGCAATCAGAAGAATGAAACATAGAAACATACGGCAGATAAGGGCCACGGCCCATCTAGTCTGCCCACCCTAATAACCCTTCCCTACCTTTGCCTTGTGAATAGATCCCATGTGCCGATCCCATTTGGCCTTAAAATCAGGCACGCTGCTGGCCTCAATCACCTGCAGTGGAAGACTATTCCAGCGATCAACCACCCTTTCAGTGAAAAAGAATTTCCTGGTGTCACCTCGTAGTTTCCAGACCCTGATTTTCCACGGATGCCCTCTTGTTGCCGTGGGTCCCTTGAAAAAGAAGATATCTTCCTCCGCTTCGATGCGGCCCGTGAGATACTTGAACGTCTCGATCATGTCCCCCCTCTCTCTGCACTCCTCGAGCGAGTATAGCTGTAGTTTATCTAATCATTCTTCGTACGGGAGATCCTTAAGTCCCGAGACCATCCGGGTGGCCATTCTCTGAACCGAATCCAGTCTCAGCACATCCTTGCGATAATGCGGCCTCCAGAAGTGCACACAGTATTCCAGGTGGGACCTCACAATGGTGCAAGATATAACAAACTCCTGTTTTTGGATGTATAAATTTATTAATCTCTAGATAAAGAGGGCACACTGTGCATCTGTCGCAACTTTTATGTCCAATATGTCTCGTTGAGGATTGTGATGAAATAAAGGTTGATAATCTGAAAAGAACTACCTACATGGCATAAATGTGCATGAGGTGAGTCTCTTTCATTTGAAAGGAAGCTCTGGAATGAGAGGGCATAGGATGAAATTAAGAGGTGATAGGCTCAGGAGTAATCAAATAAATACTTTTTTTTACTGAAAGGGTGGTAGATGCGTAGACTAGTCTCCCAGTAGAGATGGGGACATAGACTGTCTGAATTCAAGAAAGCATGGGACAGGCACATGAGATCTCTTAGGGAGAGTAGGATATAGTGGATACTGCGGATGAGCTCAGCAGACTGGAAGGGCCATTTTAGCCTTTAACTGCCATCATGTTTCTGTGTTTCTAAGTGTAGTAGTTAGAATGTGTAGGCCTGGGTCCCCTTCTCTGTAGTCTACTGCACTGATCATCAGGCTAATCTAGAGACCTGCTTGCTGCTCTAATAGGATTGGCCATAACATTTGTAGCTGGCATACAGGAACGTATGCATTTTTCCATTTATATGTTTGGGGGTGGATAGGAGAGGGTCAGTGACCACTAGGGGAGTGTGTGGGGTCATGCTTACATCCATTCAGTGGTCACCTGGTCAGTTTGGGCACCTATTTGGCACTTATTCCTTATTAAAACAGGTCTAGCCCCAAACTGTGCTTTGGACCCCTGCATGAAACATACTCCCTTGAGATTTAGATGAACTGTGAATGAACAGCATGGAAATCTGTCTAGAAAATTGGGTTTAGTGAGAAAAGTACTTATCTGCCCCTTTATGTCACTTTTTGGACATTTGTTTTTTAACTGAGCCCCTAAGTAGCGTGATTATTGTCTCCATACGGTGGCCTGGGTGATGTCAGAATATCATGGACGCAATACATGAGTTTGATCCACATAATACAGAAGTTGTTGAAATACTTTACATTACATATAATACTTATAACCCACCATAGCCTCAAAAGGCTTCATGGTGGTTTGCAAAAGAATATTTGATCACACGCAGGAGAACAAATACATTTTGTTCAGCCAGTTTAACTATATAGTTTAAGTTAGAAAGATGGGTTGGTAGTTAGAAATGATGGATGCATCAAGGCTTGTTTTTTTAAATATAGGACATATAAGTGACCTTTTCCAGGGGACTAGAATGTCTTCTGTTGATAAGCTGTAATTATCATTGCTGGTGAAATTAAGCCATGATGGGGAATTTTGATCCAAGCAGCAGAAGGGATCATCAGATCAAAGGACAAGTGGTGACACAGAATGCCTGAATGAGTGTAGAAAAAAAAAGAAGAGTGATTAGATTAAAGGAAGATCAAGAGAAGGCCAGTGTGTCTGAGGATCAAAAGATCAAGTCAGAGGATATAGAAACATGACGGCAGATAAAGGCCAAATGGCCCATCTAGTCTACCTATCCAGTAACCATTATTTCTTTCTCTGAGAGATTACAGTCTCTGTTTCCATCACCTCTTCTGAGAGACTGTTCCACGCATTTACCACCGTTTTTGAAAAAAAAAAAGTATTTCCTCAGATTATTTATTTTTCTATACCGTTCTCCCAAGGGAGCCCAGAACAGTTTACATAAATTTATTCAGGTACTCAAACATTTTTCCCTATCTGTCCTGGTGGGCTCACAATCTATCTAATGTACCTGGGGCAATGGGGGGGATTAAGTGACTTGCCCAGGGTCACAAGGATTAGCGTAGGTTTGAACCCACAACCCCAGGGTGCTGAGGCTGTAGCTTTAACCTCTGCGCCACACACTCCCCTTACTTCATCCTATGCCCTCTCGTTGCAAATGGACATATGGACCAAGGTTGGTGAGATTGAAGTAGCAGGAGTCGTCAGGAACTGGTTAAAAATGGAAGGGAATGAGTTATGATGTGGTGTTCTGTTTTTGAGTTATTTTCGGAGGTGGGAGGGGGGGGGAGAAAAAGAATTGGTCAAGCTCATTGCTGAGGAAAATGTGAAAACATGTTGGTCTGTCAAAGTTAGTTCTGAGATGACTAAGAAAAGTTTCTTGGGTCTGTCTGCTGACTTAAAGATCAGAGCAGAGTAGAGCATGGGCGTTATAATTGATTCTGCACTTTCAATGAAAGCACAAGTTAAGAAAATAAACAAGTGGTTTTTAAAAAAAATTATATTAATTAGGAGACTATGTGATCTCCATAACTTCTCTAATTTTGGATTAGTTATTCAGCATGTGATTATGCCATGCTTGATTATTGCAATGGTTTATTAATAGGACTGCACAGAGTATCTCTAAAGACTGCAGTTTGTTCAGAATGTTTCTGCTTGTTATTTGGGAGGGGGGGGGGTTCAAGAAACGTCATTGGCTTTCTATTACACAAAGAGTTATTTTTAAATTTTTACATTTGGTATTTAAGGTATCAAATAATTTGGGGTTCCTTTTACAAAGCTGCGCTAGCGGTTTTAGCGCTGCCGTTAGTTCTAGCCACGTAGCGTGGGTTTAGCGCATGCTAAAATTCTGTGTGCGCTAAAAACTCTATCACAGCTCTTTAAAAGGAGCCCTTGGTTTCACCAGTTATTGCATCAGCTTTACTTATCTATCAACCAGCAAGAAATTTGAGATCCTCTGATGATTCTTCTTTAGAGATTCCCTCTTTCAAGGTAATCATTGCATTTTATAAAATTGTTGAAAGATAACTTGTTTACAAAATTTTGGGAAGATTGATTTATATTTCACTGTGATTGTCCAGTTCTCTTTGGCCCCCTTTTATCAAGTCACATTAGAGGTTTTTTAATCACGGCCTCTCTGGTTAAAGTTCCGATGCTCATAGAATTCCTATGAGCGTTGGAGCTTTTACCGATGCAGCCGTGATAAAAAAAAACTCTAACGTGACTTGATAAAAGGGGGTCTTATTTGGTAAGCCACATAGAACTGCAAGGTTTTGTGGTATACAAATTTTTTTTTTTATGTTATGTTCTATGATTTTCAAAGTAATTGGATCCAAGTTGTGGAATGGCTAACCACAGAATTTGCGAACAAAGAAAAATGAATTTATTTAAAAGAGAATTGAAAACAATTTTATTCGGCAAACTTTTGGTGAACAGAATGTTCTGATTCTTTTTCTAAGGAGCATTATATCTCTATGAATAACTCACCTGAGAGATTTAAAAGGAGATTTATTAATTTTATTTTAGAGCATTACAGTATTTTAATTTATGTTATGTATATTCATGAATCAAACATATGTCTTGAATACAGATTCAGAAATTATCCAAGCAAAACTAACAAACTATAAAAAATTACATCAAGAACAATTATATCTCATTAGCCTGCAATATACCCCCCCCCCATCCCTTTACTAAGCCGCAATTGAGATTTCTACTGCAACCTGGAACACGAAGGCCTGGATTCTGTAAACTGCGTCCCGATTGTAGGCAGCTATAGGCGTCCTACAGCTGTCTAATGAGCCAATCGGGCTGTACATTTGAAAAAAAAAAATGCTCCCCAGACAGGCCACCTATATTGAAGGCGCTTCCGGGAGCCTAGGGAGGCCTGCAAGTCCACCTGAGCTCGCCTAAGGCTAGGCGGTAGCCTTGGGTGAACCTAAGCAGCCCTATGCGTCTCCCTAGTAGAGCAGGAGATGCTTACAATGCAGGCCAGCAATGTAGACTGCCAATGAGGCCCTAGGCTCCCGTGGGTTGGGCAGGGGAGGGGCAGGCCCGCCTCATTTGAACAGAGACGGGCCTGCCGGTGAGCCCGAGGGGGAGGGTTTCCGGGGAGAGGGAATGGAGGTTTTCATTGGGGAGGTCTGGGGAGGCGGGGTTGGGGCATTTTGTTGGGGGGGTTCGGGGACAGGTGGGTTCATTGGGGGGTCCGGCAGGAGGGATTGGGCTCCCTCCTGCTGTAATCATATGTGTGTGGAGGGGGGTGGGCAGTCATCGGGCAGGAGGGGTTGGACTCCCTCCTGCCGTAATCGTACGGGGGTGGAGGGACTGGCAGCCGTGGCCGCTATATTTATTGCATCAGGGAGATCCCTTGCTGCAATAAGTACAGCGGCCGCCGCATCTACAGTAACCCGGTTCTGTAACCGGCATATATAACATGGATGTCGGTTACAGAATCGGGTTTATTTTGAGTGGCCTAGGCCCGATTCTGTAAAGGACACCCTTCCCCGGTGTCCTATATAGAATCCGGGTTGAAATGCTCTGTCGCTCATAGAATTCCTATGTGCATCAGAGTAGCATCGGAGCATTTAACGCTCAGAGCTGCGGTATGTTTTATGTATTCTCATGCATGTATGTTTGTGAGTTGCCAAGTATATTAAGCATTTGTGGTACCAGGGAGAATGGGAAGATGTAGAAAAGCCAGGGTAGTGAGACAGTACAAGCTGCTCTAGTTGATCCCAAAGTGAGCCATTTTTTTTGGGGGGATGGGGTTTGGGAAGGGGGAGAATTCACGGGAGCCAGTAAGGAAGCCGCTCAGCACCGAGAAGCACGCCAAATCGCGCTGCTGCTCGTGTCGCTGAGATTAAAAAAAGTGGATCCGCGCAGCCGGTTAGCAGCGGGGCAGGAGTTCAGAAAGCTTGCTTCTGCCCGCTGCACCTCCACCAGAGATCGGCAGAGGACCCGCTGCACCTCCACCAGGGATCAGCAGAAGCATGCAGGGAGGAGAAGGGGGGGGGCAGAGTCTTGCGGCGGTGGCGGCCTTAAAAAATTCTGGGAGGGGGCATTGACCCGAATATAAATTGGAACCCCATTTTTGGGCCAATTTTTTGGTTCAAAAATCCCGGTTTATATTCGAGTATATACGGTATGTAGATTGATTAGATGTGCACTTGTATGTAATACAGCTATAGGAGATGAATAGTAATGAGGAACTGCTTAACATTCATGTTGCATCTGTTTCTTTATTGTTTAAGATTTTACTATGGATGCCTTTATATATAAGCTCTGGGTAATAAGTATCTTAAATAAATAAAACCATGTTTCTGTAACCCAGAATATTTCAGCACCAGAGAAGGCAATAACATCTCAAAGTGCAGAAGTTTTATTCTGAGCTGATCTGCAGTTAAGGAAAATAAGAGAGTGGATGTGTCTTTGAAGTTAGGAGGGATAGAAGCCCAGAGAAAAGAAGTGAGGCATGGAAGCATTTGTCTTCGTGTTTTATAGACTGGTTGCTTCTGATGAGGGAGTGAGGGTCGGTGGCAGCTCTACTAAACAGGAATGGAAAAGGAGAGAATAGAGAGCATGAAAAGAGGAAATAACATCAGCAAAGAAAAGTCTAGAACAATGATTAATATATAGGGTGGGCTAAAAGTAAGTATATAGTATTTATTCATTATTTCTTTATATTTTACAATACAATAAATTAATTTCTAGGCCTCATAACCAGGTTTACACAAAAGATTAGTAATAAGTACAGGATGAAATAGTTAAAGAATTAGTTGCCTATGAATTTTTTGAAAAGATGAGTTTTCAACTGCTTTCTAAATTGAATATAAGAGTAAGAGGTTAGGAACAGATTCTGAAAGTCACTATTGTGCAATGCAACTTGAAAAGAAAGTTGTCGCTCATGAAATTTTTTTGTACTTGCATCCACTAACTCGGGCGTCAAAGTCCCTCCTTGAGGGCCGCCCTCCTGTCAAGTTTTCAGGATTTCCCCAATGAATATGCATAAGATCTATTTGCATGCACTGCTTTCATTGTATGCTAATAGATCTCATACATATTCATTGGGGAAATCCTGAAAACTCGACTGGAGTGCGGCCCTCGAGGAGGGACTTTGACACCCCTGAATTAGACGAGGTCCTTCTGAGAGTAAATTCCAGAGCTTGGGGGCTACTCCTGAGAAGGCTTGCTGGGAGGTACAATTTCTTTTGGTGAAGGCACAGATAGTGATTTTCCTGCCTTAGAGGTCTCGAAGGTGTGTAAAGGGCTAGCTCAGGGGTGGGCAACTCCGGTCCTCGAGGGCCGGAATCCGGTCAGGTTTTCAGGATTTCCCCAATGACGTCAGAGAAAGGGCGGGACTGCCGGAAGAGGAAGCAGCGTAGACGCAGGGCTAAGAGAAGGAGCAGGACCGCCGGCAGAGGAAGCAGCAGGACGACGGTAGGCAGCTTCTACATGATGGGGGGGGAGGCTGTGGGGGTGCGAGCGGTCCTTCGGAGTGGGGGTGCGAGTGCGTGTTCGAGCGCGAGCGGTCCTTCGGGGTGGGAGTGCGAGTGGTCCTGCGGGGTGAATCAGATGTCAGGGGGGGGGGAACTATGTTAAAAAAAAAAGGGGATAACGCGCTCACGAATATAACGCGCATGGTTATACTCAGTTTGTAAAAATCGTGTATAACGCGCGCGTTATATGCATGAAAATACGGTACATTGAAAGCAGTGCATGCAAATAGATCTCATCCATATTCATTGGGGAAATCCTGAAGACCTGACCGGATTTTGGCCCTCGAGGAGGGACTTTGACACCCCTGCACTAACTGAAGGGAAAACAAATAAAGCGTGAGTTTTTCTTGGATTTTTCTGAGTTGAAAAGACGAATGAAGCGGTCAAATATTGTGGAGCTTGACCAGTAGTGACTTTATAATAGAAACAGCCTAGCTTACATACAGTGCACGCTTCGACTGGGAGCCAATGCAGCTCTCGATACAGTGGAGTAATATGGTCATACTTCCTTTGATTGTATATATGTTTAATTGCCGTGTTCTGAATAATTCACGTTCTTAGGATGTTTTTCTTAGTTCCTGCAAGATATACTGAGTTGCAGTAATCGACTGAACCAGGAATCTGAATATTGGGTCTTCAAAATAGGATCTCAGGTATTGAATAGGTATAATATAGCAGTGCTTCTCAACTTCTTCAAGCCAAGTACCCCTTAAGTCTAATAAATATTAACCGAGTACCCCCGCCCAAACTCTGCCCCAGACCTGCCCAGGCTCCGCCCCTGTCCCCACCCCCATAATAATAGTACTAATTGTAATGTAATTTCTTCAATCCATTTTTCATATACACACAATATAATCTTAATACATAATGGCAGCCACAAAATTAAACAAACACAAAGCACACTGTACGCAGAGAAAATGTTAATTATCATTTATATTCATTTTTTTCAGAGGTCAAGGCAGATGACTTTAAAATTTGCAATGTCACCTCAGTAACAACTATAGAAAAATAGACAAATATAGTGTAAAATATAGACAGCAGATATAAATTCCCAAAACTGACACATTTCAATCACTAAATAAAATCATGTTTCCTACCTTTGCTGTCTAGTGATTTCATGAATCTCTGGTTCCACTTCCTTCTGACTGTGCATCCAATATGTATTTCTTTCTGCCTCCTGCATGCTTCTTCTCCTTCAGACCTCATTCCATTCCACAACCAACATCTCTCTCTGTCAATCCATGAGTCCAGCTTTTCTTCCTCTCTCCTCTACCTCCATTGGCAACATATCTCCCCCTCTCTCTCATTCTGTCCCGTGCTGCAAAGAGAGTGGGGAAAGAGAGACAGAAGGAGAGATCCAGAGTGTATGTTTCTCTCTCCTTTCTACCAGTCCAACATCTCTTTCTCTCTGCCTCCTGCACACTTCCTCTCCTCCACTCCTCATTCCCTCTCCCAACCAACATCTCTCTCTCTCTCCCTCCATAAGTTCAACTTTTTACTCTCTGCCCTATCCCCCTTCCCCTGAGTGTGACATTTCTCCTTCCCTCCTTTCTGCCCCCCCCCCCATCCATACTTCACTCTCTCTCCATAAGTCCAACACTTTCTGTCTCCTGGACGCTTTCTCTCCTCCAGACCTCATTCCCTTCCCCAACCAACATCTCTCTCTGTCCCTCCATGAGTCTAACTTTTCTTCCTCTCTCCTTCACGCCTATTGGCAACAAGTCTCTCTCTCTCTCACTGTCAATCTGTCTTGAGAGATCCAGGCATCTCTCCTACCCCCTCTTCTGTCACTTTCAACATTTCTTTCTCTCTTATCCCCCAGATCATGTGCAGCATTTTTCACTACTGCCCATCAGCCCCATGCCCATTTCTCCTGCTATCACCCCTCTCCAGCACCATGCCACATCTCTCCCTCTGTCACTATGTACAACATTACTCCCTCTTGCAATTCCCTTCAATCTGTCCCTCTGTTCCCTCTCTACCACCACCATATCCAACATTTCTCTCTCTCATCCTTCTCTTTCCCATGCATCTCTCTATGACCAATTTTCCTCTTTCTTCCTTCCCCTTGTGCCACCATCTTTCCCTCTCTGTCTCACTCACACACTCATACCCAACAATTATTAATAATAATAATAACAGTTTATATACCGCAATACCGTAAAGTTCTATGCGGTTTACAAGATTAAGCAAAGGTACAAATTGATTGACTTTAAGAGGGTGGAAGAAACAAAATTAATAGGACAGGAAAACCATTGTTGAGGAGAAAGTGATCAATAGGACAAATTAATCGCTATTGAGGGAGAGAGAATTCTCCCTTTCTATTCCATCCCTCCTATGTCCCAAGTTAGTGCCCCCTTCCTCCCTCCCTTCTGTGTCCCATGTTCATGCCCCCTCCGTTCCATTTGTGTCGAGTTCATGGCCCCTCCCTGCACGTAAGTAGCTGCATGTAAGTAGCCACCCATCCAAAGAAGCTGCAGCTGCCTGCCTTCCTGCCCTTCCCCTGCTGGGGTTCCCTCTCTCCCTGCCTGTCTTCCTGCCCCCCGCTCGAGCGTCAGAGCTGTTACCACCACGGCCGACACTAAAAACCACACTATGGTTCTGTAAAAGAGGGAGTGTAATAACTGATTCTTTTTTAGTTTTAAGGTACCAAATTTTAAAACATGATAAAAAGATGTGACTAGGAAAATAAAATAAGGAGCTGAAGGTAGGCATGCTGCAACAACTTTGTGGGTACTTTTCTTTCACAGTAAGAATAAACAGGCATAAAATCCTCACTAATGCTGATCACAGAGGAAGCTAACCTTTTACTCCTCCTCAGACATGACATTAAAGCCCTAGTGTTAGGAAAGAGAAATAAAAAAAAATAAAAAAACAGTCTGCACTCAGCCTTTAAGTCATCTGTAAACTTCTTTTATTTGAGCTATAGCTAATATATTTTACTAAAGTGCTCTGAAATCTGGGTAAAGTGCTTTTTAATGTTAAATTTTCCTGTATGTTAAGCCCAGATTTTACTCTGCATGTTTTAGACTAAAACAAACAAACAAAAAAAGTATGCAGGTCATTTTGTAATAAGCATTTTCTTGTGCACTAAAAATGTTAGAGCTTAATACCATTTAGCAAAAAGGTCCCTTCTGTATCATGGGAGTTAAATGAGATGTGTGCCAGTGTCG
Source organism: Geotrypetes seraphini (assembly GCF_902459505.1). Classification (NCBI taxonomy): domain Eukaryota; kingdom Metazoa; phylum Chordata; class Amphibia; order Gymnophiona; family Dermophiidae; genus Geotrypetes; species Geotrypetes seraphini. The sequence goes on from NC_047095.1 coordinate 17,923,024, forward strand.
ACATCAGTATTTAGAAACATAGAAACATGATGGCAGATAAAGGTCAAATGGCCCATTCAGTCTGCCCATCCGCAATAACCATTATTTCTTCCCAAGAGATCCCATGTGACTATCCCAAGCTTTCTTGAAATCAGACACTGTCTCTGTCTCCACCACCTCTTCTGAGAGACTGTTCCAGGCATCTACCACCTTTTCTGTAAAAAAGTATTTTCTTAGATTACTCCAGAATCTATCACCTCTTAACTTAATCCTATGCCCTCTCATTGCAGAGTTTCCTTTCAAATGAAAGAGGCTCGACTCATGCGCATTTACATTACATAGGTATTTAAATGTCTCTATCATATCTCCCCTCTCCCACCTTTCCTCCAAAGTATACAGATTGAGATCTTTAAGTCTGTCCCCATATGCCTTATGATGAAGACCACACACCATTTTAGTAGCCTTCCTCTGGACCGACTCCATCCAGAATTGTACACAATATTCTAAATGAGGTCTCACCAGGCATTAATACTTCTTTTTTTCCTACTGGCCATACATCTCCCTATGCAACCTAGCATCCTTCTGATCTAATCTAATCTTTAGACTTATATACGGGTCATTCCCAGAGGGACTCAAACCGATTAACAAAACGTAATCTTAGGAACATTGATAAACAATAATAGAAGAGAGAGAGAGAGTCAGTGAATGTCAACATAGAGTTGTCGACTAAGGAGTTCTATCAGTTATCAGTAAGATATTTTGAAAACAGATACGTTTTCAAAGTTTTGCTAAAGCAAGTCAGCGAAGAAAGAGTTCTAATAACTGGAGGAAGATCATTCCAGATTTTCACCATAGTAAATGCCAAGAATGTGAAAGCCTACCTACAGTTTGAATCCCTTTAATGGAGGGGAATATTAATTTAAATTTATGTATATTCCTTGAAGACTGAAGACGAGAGGAATTAAAAGAAAGAGGAAATGGGGAAAAAAATCCCAAATAAACTCTTAAAAATCACATTCGCACACTTATCCTGAACCCTCCAATATATTGGAAGCCAGTGCAATGCCCTTAACAGTGGAGTAACATGATCATATTTATTTTTTGCCATAAAATATTTTGGCAGCCATGTTCTGAATAAGTTACCTCTTCAAGTTACATTTACTTAAACCAATGTAAAGGGAATTGGCATAGTCCAGATAAGCCAATATTATAGCCTGAACTACTATAGTAAAGTGATGTTGATGGAAAAGACAGCAAACTTTCCCTAGCATCCATAAACTAAAAAAAAACATTTTTTAGATATGTTATTAATTTGGTTTGTCATAGAAAGAGTGGAATCTAAAACAAATCCCAGGATTCTAGATCAATATTCAATCTTTAAAGAATCACGCGAACTTAATCTTATGGAAGGAGGTAGATTGTGTGTAACATGACCAAACCATAACATTTTGGTTTTAGTGGCATTTAACTTCATACGCACAAAGGAGGCCCAGTCTTGAAATGCAAGAGTTAATATCTGCTGTTAAATTTGGCAATGATGGATCCATTTCAAGTAGGATAAAAATATCACCCGCATACGTAAAAATTGATTCTGAGATAGATAATTTCTAATACTTCAGTGTTGTCATATATATATTAAATAATATGGATGACAATGGAGAGCCCTGAGGTACTCCACAAACAGAAGACCAAGGTGTAGAAAATGTATTCTCCGTGTGAACTTGATATGATTGTAGTTTCAAGAAACCGCTGAACCAGTTCAAAACTGTTGTATAAGAATATAATGATCCACGACATCAGCTGCCGAGACATCAGCTGCCGAAACATCAAAAGCTGCAGCAAAATAGCACAACGGCCATGGACCAAAAAATGTTGAACCTTTGCAACCAAATGAAATGAGGAGGGTTTCAGTACTATAATTTGGACGAAATCCATATTGAAATGGAAGAAGTATAGAAAATTAATCCAGATATTCTGATAATTGTCTTGAAACCAGTAGATTCTAAAATCTTTGTTAGCAATGGTATGTTTGCAACAGAATGATAATTAAGAACAATTGTTGGATCTAATTCAGAATTTTTTATCAATGGGTTGAGTATAATTTGTCCCATATCTGATGTCAAGAAACCACTAGTGAGGATATAGTTAACCAACATTGTAAACCAGGTAATAGCATATGAAGGAATATTACAGAAAATGTATAAAGGGACAGGATCTGGCAAACATTTTTTCTAGCTTTTGCTGTCCTCTTTTCAACCTGTTTTGCCACCTTAAGATCATCACATACAATCACACCCAAGTCCCGCTCTTCTATTAGAAACATAGAAACATAGAAAAAGACGGCAGAAAAGGGCTATAGCCCACCAAGTCTGCCCATTCCAATTATCCGCCTCCCTGATTTTCAGCGGATGCCCTCTGGTGGTCGAGGGTCCTATGAGACAGAAGAGATCATCTTCCGACTCGATACGTCCCGTGATGTACTTATACGTTTCAATCATGTCTCCTTGTTCTCTTCTTTCCTCAAGTGAGTACAGCCGCAACTTTTTTAGTCTTTCTTCATACATGAGATCCTTGAGCCCCAAGACCATCTTTGTCGCCATTCGTTGAACCGACTCGATCCTCAGTATGTCCTTATGGTAGTGTGGTCTCCAGAACTGAACACAGTACTCCAAGTGAGGCCTCACCATGGATCTGTATAACGGCATCATTACTTCAGGTCTTCTGCTGACAAAACCTCTGCGGATGCAACCCATCATCTGTCTTGCCCTGGAGGAAGCCTTCTCCACTTGATTGGCAGCCTTCATATCCTCACTAATAATCACCCTTAGATCGCGTTCTGCAGTGGTTTTAACCAATGTTTCTCCATTCAGTACATAAGTTCTACGCGGATTACTCTTGCCCAGGTGCATTATCTTGCATTTTTTAGCATTGAAGCCTAGCTGCCAAGTAGTTGACCATCTTTCCAGCAGCAGTAGATCATGTGTCATATTGTCAGGTAATACGCTTTTGCCTACTATGTTGCAAAGTTTGGCGTCGTCAGCGAACAGTGCAACCCTTCCTTTAAGTCCTTGCGTCATATCTCTTATGAATAAATTGAATAGAATCGGGCCCAGGACTGAGCCCTGCGGCACCCCACTGATCACGTCCGACGCCTTGGATGGGGTACCGTTCACCACCACCCTTTGAAGTCTACCGCTCAGCCAATCCCCAGCCCAAGTAGTTAGAGTGTCTCCCAACCCCATCGTTATCAACTTTTTCAAAAGCCTTCTGTGTGGGATGCTATCAAATGCTTTACTGAAATCCAAATATACCACATCCAGTGATTCTCCGGCATCCAGTTGTCTAGTAACCCAGTCAAAAAAGCTAATCAGATTAGATTGGCATGATCTACCCTGGGTGAACCCGTGTTGGTGGGGGGTCACGTAGGTTATCCTCGTTTAGGATTGTGTCAAGATTCCGTTTAATCAGAGTTTCCATGAGTTTACACACTACAGATGTGAGACTCACTGGTCTGTAGTTTGCCATCTCTGTCCTGCAGCCCTTTTTGTGGAATGGGACTACTTTAGCTGTTTTCCAGTCCAAGGGGACTCTTCCTGTGCATAAGGAAAGATTGAAAAGCACAGATAATGGTTCCGCCAGGACTTCGCACAATTCCCTGAGCACCCTGGGGTGTAGGTTGTCCGGTCCCATGGCCTTGTTTACTTTGAGTCTTGATAGTTCGTTGTAGATGCTACTGGACGTAAACTCGAAATCCTGAAACGGGTCTTTCTGGTTATCTCCCATCTGAAGTTGTGCACCAGCTCCTGGTGCTTCACAGGTGAAGACTGAACAGAAGTATTCGTTTAGTAGGTTTGCCTTGGCAGAATCTGATTCCGCAAAGTTTCCGTCCGATTGCTTCAGCCGTTCTATCCCAACTTTGTTTCTTTTCCTGTCACTAATATAGCTAAAGAAAGATTTATCCCCTTTCTTAATATTCCGTGCTAGCTCTTCTTCCATTCGGAGTTTGGCCTCTCTGACTTCTTTTTTGACAGATTTAGCTCGGTCTAGATAGTCCTTTTTCGTCCCCTGGTACCCTAAATGTTTGTAGGTGATGAATGCTTCCTTTTTCTTCTTAACTAGGTCCGAAATTTCTTTAGTGAACCATCGGGGTCTTTTGGTTCTCCTGCTTTTACTTACTGTTCTTATGTATCGGTTTGTTGCTTCATGTAGGATAGACTTCAGAGACGACCACATATCCTCTAAATTGTCAGATTTTGTTTGTTTATATAGCTCCTGATGGACAAAATCTCCCATGCGGTTGAAGTCCGTGCCTCTAAAGTTGAGAACCCTTGTTGCTGTGGTTGACTTAGAGAAACCTTTCCTGAGGTTGAGCCATATCATATTATGGTCGCTGGAGGCCAGTGTATCACCCACCGAGACGTCTGAGACGCTATCCCCGTTGGTGAGTACCAGGTCCAGTATCACCTGGTCCCTGGTGGGTTCCAGCACCATTTGCTTGAGACGTGCACCCTTTATGGAGTTTAATATTCTTTTACTGCTACCTGTATTTGCGGTGAGTGTGTTCCAGTCTGCATCGGGCATGTTGAAGTCTCCCAACACTACTGTGTCCCCGCGTAGTGTGATGTTCTCTATGTCTTCGATTAATTCCATGTCTTTGTTTTCCTGTTGCCTGGGAGGTCTGTATATCACACCAAGGTACAGGCATTTTTCATTCCCTCTGGCCAGGTGCACATAAGTTCTTCACCCCCTAAACTGTACTGTTCCCTCTGTTTTTTGCAGCCCAAATGCATGACCTTGCATCAAATTGGGCACTCAACACTCTCTTCTTGGCCCTGCCTCATTTCTGTGAAATATCCGACTCACCACTGTTTCAACAAAATTGGATTTATTATTGGCCGCAGTCATAGATGCCATACATTATAAGTTGCAAACATAAACATTACAAGACATTACTTGAACATTCTCCTGTAGCATTTAATTCAACATTTAAATCAACACCTGATTTTCACCACATGTCCAGAGGTGCCGTTCAAGTGTTCCTTCCACTTCTACCCCCCCTTCTCCCGTTTAAGGATGGGGTCCATTTTCTGATGTAGGTGTTCCAAGGCCTCCCCGCCGTGCAAGCAGGGAGAAATGCCTTTTTCGCTGTTCCCAGCTCTTCCACAATGATGCTGCCTGTTCAAACTTTTCTCTAGTACCCCCCCTGTATCCCTGTACTTTCTCCTGCCCCCCTCCCTTTGTGATCCCGCTGCTTCTATAGCTGCGACATGTCTATAAGGGAGTGGTGGGAGGAAAAAACCGCTCTTGCCTGGCTGGTGTGCTGTCCTGCCTCGCCTTCCTCTGACACTGTTCTTCCGGCCTCCTCTCCCCACCTTCCTCCGGGTGGCTAATCCCTCTGCCTCCTCCCTGATTGGCCTACCCTTCCCCCTTGGCTCCCCTTCCCCTTCCACCCTCCCTCCCACCCCCTCCTTTTGCCCTCAGTCCTCGGCCCATTAAATTTTAGCTGTCAAATTTCAGATCATTCTTCAAGCTTCGCCAGGTCTTTTTTCATGTTAGTCACACCATCCATTTGCTCCCATGTAAAACACATTTGAACACTGGGCAGTGGTAGTAGTGCAGAAAAGTGTGCACATAAGCAGTGCTAAACTCTGCACAAAGCCTTTCACAATTTATTGCTTCAGCCCCCAAGTGGGCGTGTTGGTGTTTCTATAGTTCTTTCTGTTCCATAGCTGGGGGGTGGGAGTTGGTTATTTTAGGCATTCTCTTTTCTTTATCATATTTACATGTCATTCCTCCAGACCATTTTATGAATCATATATAAAAATGCACTTTTATTTTTAACATTATCATTCCCTAATTTTTGTCTTTCCCTTCACCTCCTGAACAGTTTTCAGGCCAACTAAGAAGAGAATGATGTGGAGCCATGAAACATACAAGTTGTTCCAAGCTTTTCTTGACACTTTTCATTTCATTTCATATCAATGAAACATATCATTATTTATGCGCTTATGCGCTTATAGTTTGTTTTTCTTTCAAGCTCCTAGCAGCTCCTAATTCAACCAGCTCATCTCAGAATAAAGCATAGCATATAGTCAGTGTGTGATCAACAGAGTAGTAGTAAGAAAAGATATTTAAGGGTATGACATGCATGTCAAGTCTTCCTTGAATGGATAGCAGAACAATTTCCATCTCATGTTTGCTATAGCATGATGTGCCTGCCTTACTTACTATATACAAGGCCTAAGTGAAGACTGGGCATAAAGCCATTTTTATTTGAGAGATTTGGTTGAGTCGTTCGGTCTGAAAGTATTTACTTGCAGAGTTTATCCTTTTCGGTACTTTGTAAATGTTTGCTGGAAATGAGGCTTTTATTGTAGAAATTTCTCTTCCCATCTGCATTTGTGTCATAACTTTTACTTTGAGAGCTCCTAAATTTTTCAGTACATAGAACAACTTCACAAGAACTTGTTTCACCTTATTTTTTTTTCACCTCATCTAATCTAATCCCTATCGTTCTTTTCTTAATTTTCTTCCTATCATCCCCTCCTTCAAAATATTGTATCTCGGCTGTCCTTCAATGAAAATGAGTATATGCCTTTTTCTAAAGAGGAATCTGAAATTTGAGTAGCATTTTGATAAAGACTTTCGGTATTTGATATTGACTTCCTATTCTTATTTACATTTTAGAAGGCAATTAAAAATTCTGCTAGTCACTAAGGGCTCCATTTACGAAGGTGCGCTAGCGTTTTTAGCGCACGCACTGGATTAGCGTGCGTTGTGGCGCGCGCTAGCCAAAAAAACTACCACCTGCTCAAGAGGAGGCAGTAGCGGCTAGCACGCAGGGCATTTTAGTGCACGCTATTCTGCACGTTAAGGCCCTAACGCACCTTCGTAAAAGGAGCCCTAAATCTTTAGATAGCTAGAATTCTGAGCTCATTCAATTATGTTAAACCGCATAGAACTCTATGGTTATGCAGATTAGAAATCCAATTTTATGTTATGTTGTGTTATTTTAGAAAGGACATCCAAGTCAGTACATCAGAAATGGGCATCCATCGTGCATATATTACATAACATATATCGTGCATATATTACATAACATATATCGTGCATATATTACATAACATAAAAATTTATTTGCATACAACAATATACCATGAAGTTTGATGTGGTTCACAAGAATCAACTATAGACCATACGCAAGTGGTGAGGGTACAAATACAAACAGACTAGGAGCAAGACAAGATCAGCAGCAGATATAATTATGGTTAATTCATACATGGTAAGTATTAGATGTATCTGTGCATAAAGTATTTACAGTCGTTTGGGGGGAAGAGCGTGCGTGACACTCAGAGCACAGGCTTTAATGCTTTTCTAGAAACTTATTGAACAGGTATGTTTTTAAGCTTTGTCTAAAATGCATGTATGATGAAGAGGATCCTATGATGGGCAGTAGCTCCCGGCTTAAGTGAGCTGCTTGGCCGGATAGCAGTTTTGTGACATAAGCTCTTTTAGGCCTTCCTTGTAGGGAGGGATAAGAGAAAGTGGAGTTGGAATGCAAAAGGTGGGCTGGAGAGGTGAACTCAAATGTTTCCATCATGTAGTTGGGTAGGAGGCCATACAGTGCCTTAGACTTGAAGCAGCCCAGTTTGAACAATAAGCAAACCTCGATGGGGAGCCGGTGCAGTTGTTTGTAGTAAGGGGTGACATGGTTGTTTTTCCTTACACCGAAGTTAAAGTGTGCTGCTTTGTGCTGAATCATTCAAAATCTATTGTAGAGTTTCTGGGGGGCATGAAAGATAGATAAGATTGCAGTAGTCTAGCATGCTGAAGATCAGGGCTTGGCATAGGTTTTGGAAGGGGTGGACATCCATGTGCTGGAAATATATATTATGAGTATCCATTTTACAAACTGAAACATTCAAATTATGAACAGGAAAAACAGGGGACATAAATGTCTACGAGGAGGTGCTGAAACGTTCTCAGCCCAATCAACCACCTTCCTAAACTATGAGCATTATTTTTCCACTGTAGCTGAAGAGTGTTATTTCATTAAGTGCCAATTTGCTGGGGAAAAAAAAAAAAAAATTCAATGTTTTGACATTGTTTCAGATCATTGATTGAACCATATTCACGTCATTTGTTTCTTGAGTGGGCCGGAAACTTTTCAGCACCCCCCCCCCCCGCTTTCATTTCAATAATATGAAATGAAAACTGTCAAGAAAAATGTGGAATAACCTATAAATTTCATGACTCCACATCATTCTCTTCTTGGTTGGGCTGAGAACTTTTCAGTGGCCCCTCATAAGCTTCCTTTACTTCAAATGGTCAAGCTGACTTCAACTAGGAGACAAGCTTTTTGCTTCTTGGGTCGCTCACTGTGGAATATGCTTCCAACTACTATAAGCAATATTACAAGCTATTTTAGTTTTCATAAAGCACTAAAGACATGATTGTTTAGTGCCAGTTTTTCTAATTAGCTTTTAAATCATGAAGGTAGTATATTGGCTTCAATTATGAGCTTTAATAAGCTCATAATTTAAAAAAAAAAATTAAGTGGGAGGTAGGCGCCTATCTTAGGCATGATTCTGCATAATATACTACTATTATTTCTATAGCGCTACCAGACGCAATCAGCGCTGTACAGAGTCACAAAGAATAAAAAAACAGTCCCTGCTCAAAAGATCTTACAATCTAAAAAGGCGAGACAGGCAAACCAAGATGTCATGGATACAGTTAAGGGGAACAGTTAATCAGCTGGATAGGCGTCTAACTCCAAAGTATTTCTGTTTAGGGGCGAGAAGGACTTAGGCACCATTAGGTGTGATTCTCTAAAGTACTTAGGCACCTATGATGTAGGCTTTTAAAACCCTGGCCTACATTGTAGGTGCCTACATTTTAGTTAGGCACGATACTGTAATAGGCGCTTAAGTGTGATTGACATGAAATAGGTGCCTAATTTTAGGTGTCTATCTTTTTAGGCACCCAATTACAGAATCTGTCCCACAAGGCACAGTCACTTATGCCAGCCCTACAACTGGTGTAAATGTCTGCATACAGATGTTAACCACTGCATACCTAAATGATTAGATATATGGTTATTGTATTCTTAAATTGTTGAGTCAATGAAAGGATAGACTATGGTAAATGATTTGAATGTGATTTGAATGCCGGAGGCAAAGTAAATGAGACAAAGTTATACTTAGTTTCCCCGACCTTGATAAAGACAAAGCGAAATGCGTTGGTAAAGGGGAGAATGTTCTGAAATGCTGAAAAGCTAAGTTATTTATTTAAAAACTTAAATTATTTAAATTATGAAATTATAATAAAATTCAAGCATATCTATAAGAAATATTTAAGCTTTTGCTATATTGAGAAGAATGAGGAATGGAACCCCAGCAAGTTATGCTTCTCGGGGGGTGATCTGAAATCTCATGAGCATTAATCAGCAGTAGCATGAGAATACTGATAACGCTATTGAAATTGCTCACAACGTTACTGAAATTTGATACTGTGTTATATGTATAATGGACATCTCAGAAACAATCTAATTCTGAACGTAACACCATTACTAAGCTCTTTTGTCATAACTCCAGCAGTGGAGTGTTTACTCCTGGTCTATAGTTCACATATTGTAAATCATGTACTGTACCATCATTACGGAAGTTAATGTTCATATGTCCATCAAAGCTGCTCTTATAAACCGCTCTGAATTCATAGTCATTAGTTAGCGGTATAAAAGCTTTAAATAAACAATAAATAAATGATAGTGCTTTATAAATCATGCACGTGTTTGTCACCCTGCCCACACTCTGCCCATTCTGCACCCATGCAACCACCCGTAGGCAAGGTAGGTGCCATTAAATTGTGGCACATACTTTGCTGCTAGTCAGTGTTCCACAAGAGGTAATTTGCATGTGTGTGTGGCCGCTTGCATTCACAAATGAGCAGCGGGGATACACTTCTATGTCTTTCTACTGCTTAGAGCTGGGCAGCTCCTTTTAGAGCTATCCCCATAGTGGCAGCTGCTAAATTGTGCAGGTCCCTTTAAACATTAACCCATATATTTGCCTTTGCCATTTAATGGGATTGATAGGCAGGAGTATAACATTGCATTTTCATTTTCATGCATAAAATCATAGAATAATGGTGACAATTGTAAAACCATCAGAGATCTTTACAGCATGAATTTCTCTGCAGAGAATACAGACGGGAACATGCTATGCGTGGTATGAAATCACACCTATGAGCACATCTTAAAAAAAAAAAAAATCCGAATAAAGCTGTCTTGCAGTGAAGTAGAATAATTTGATAGCGATACTCCATGCTTGGAAACTGCATGGTGCAGTTTTACACCGGCTTTAAGTACACGTATCATTTCTGAGCTGTCATGCAGAAATTGTTTCTCTGCTTGCAAATGGATTTGTCCTTTCATCATTCAGGGATGTGCGCCTGTCACTCTCCACTGCCATTGATACGAGGAACTGTGATTGTACTTGGAGCAGGGGACACTGCCTTTGACTGTGCAACATCTGCTTTACGCTGCGGAGCCCGCCGTGTATTTGTGGCGTTCAGGAAAGGATTCACTAATATACGAGCTGTCCCAGAAGAGGTAAACCAAACAGCTGCTTGACAGACTAACAGGCAGATTTTGGCTAAATGAACATTTACAGTGAGACGTAATACATCTTGGCATTATGAATTTAATTAATGTATCTGTATGGTTTGAGACCTGAAGTTTCTACTAAATATCTGCTGAAATTTCAATTCTCACTTTTAAAGGCATGAATTCTGTTTTCAGTTAGGCAAAAATTTGTCTTTTAGCCATTCAAAAGCCTTCTATGGGCTCCTTTTACAAAGGCGCGCTAGCGTTTTTAACGCACGCACCAGATTAGCGTGCGCTATAGCGTGTGCTAGCCGAAAATCTACCGCCTGCTGAAAAGGAGGTGGTAGCGGCTAGCGCGCGTGACCATTTAGCACGCGCTATTCCGCGCGTTAAGGCCCTAGCGCGGCTTTGTAAAAGGAGCCCTATATGTTTGTAGCTTGCCGTAATCAAAGCTATGAAGTTAATTTGTGGGTTCGCAGGGCCAGTTCAAAGATATTCGGCACCTTTTGGCTTTTTCTCCCTCTCTCGAGTCCCTAAACTCCTCCCAAGATTTTGATAAATGCAACAGTCGCAATCATCCCAACATCAAAGGTTCAGAACAATCCTGCAGAAAACAAACACCATACTTCGTTTTGTAAATATTTACATAATGAGGGCAATTTCCCAAAGCTATTTATCCAGGTAAATGGGCTCCCTGAAAACTGCACACCGTAAAAATTCCTTCACTTGTTAGGGTTCAAACATCACACTTCCAACAAGGCAACAATTGCTCAATATGTAGAAAATTAGTTCCTTCAACGATTATATTCCCGACTGGACCCGTTTCGCCCAAACAGAACTGCTCCAGCCCCGCTAATGAGAGGAGGCCAGCAATCAGTGCTCCCTGGAACCCTTGAAAAAGTCCGTTTGGGCGAAATGGGTCCCGTCGGGAATATAATCGTTGGGGCAAGCTAACTATACTGCGAATAAAGGATGAGTAAATTATGATGGACTTATTGCCATTTATTGAAGGAACTACGTTAATTTTCTACATATTGAGCAATTGTTGCCTTTTTGGAAGTGTGATGTTTGAACCCTAACAAGTGAAGGAATTTTTTACGGTGTGGAGTTTTCCAATTTACTTCACTTTCTATCTTCAACATTTTTTGCTCTCTGAAAACTGCCCACATAGGGATAAGCACAAGATGGCTCCTTGCAATTGTGTGGTTCTCAAGGTCTATAGTTTTGCTTTCAATGCAGCAGCTTCTGACCTCCCCTCAGTAGCTGCCACTCTAGATGACCATCTAGCTTGGCATGCCCCAAGGTCATTTGCTGCAATGGCATTTGAGAAGTACTGTTAGTGAGGCAAACTATTAATTCTTCAGTTTTCAGGATATTGAATAATGTTTTACCGACAGAGTGGATCTCAATAATTGATCCCCGATGCAAACAATTATGCCGAAACACGGCCTGTGTTGGGTCTTTCATTACAGAACTGCTTTGGTATTCCCACCTTGGAGGCCCTTGGTAGGTGGTTGATTTTTTTTTCTGCTTCATTTAGGACAGCTGTTTATGCAGTTAACCACATAGGGCTCCTTTTACGAAGCCGCGTTAGCGGTTTAACGCGCATAATAGCGTGCACCAATTTGCCGGCCGCGCTAGCCGCTACTGCCTCCTCTTGAGCAGGTGGTAGTTTTTTTGGCTAGTGCGGGGGTTAGCGCGCGCTAAAAATGTGCCTGCGATAAAGCCGCTAACGTGGCTTCGTAAAAAGAGCCCATATTAGCTGATGTAATAAGATGAGGTACCTAGAGCCAACAGTTTACTCTGGATTTCCCTGTGCTGTAGTTACTCTCCATGTCGTAAGATTTTTTTTGCAGTGCTGAAATTTCAACAGTAAACCACCATGTTGAAGGATAATGTAGCAGGAAAGCAAAATATTTGTTTTTTTTAAGGCACCGATATTTTCTACTTGTTTTTCTCCATTTGTGGCACTGAATCTTTACTCTGGATCATGGCTGGAAACTAGATGATATTTCCCAGTTCTATAAAATTTCAAAAAATAATAATAATATATAACTGATACAACTTTCACTCAAAGACTGATCCCTTATAAAAATAGGCCCTGTTCAAGGTAACAATATGGGTATCTCATTCAAAAGCTCTTTTCTTAGCATGAAGTAGCCCAAAAGTGTTTATGTGCTCTAAAGATTAGTGTCAATAAATATCACAGGGCTGATATTCACCTGGCAGCGCTAAGTGTTTTGCTGAGTGCCACTGGTGTTATGCCTGGAAATTCAATACTGGGTCATGTTTGGGCTTCAGCATTAAATTTCTGGGTTTATGGAGCTGGCTTAAGCGTAGACGGTTGCTCATAATATTTAACACTTAACCGGCTAAGGGCATGGCCTAAAGACAGGACTGACATTTATGTGGTCCAATTTATATTGTTAGTTTGGCTGGTTAAGTGCTGAATATTGACATATAACCAGCCAAGTGCTGACTCTACTCCTTGAACGTCCTGAAAATACGCTTTGAGAGAGGCTCTAAGGGGATGATTCTATAAAGGGCACTTAAAGTTAGACGCCTCTTAGGTTCCTCACTTAATTGGCAAAATACCCTTAACAGCCTCAATAATTGGTTTAAAAAAAATGTAATTGGGCGATAGGCTATTTGATTCTATAAAATATAGGCACCTATCGCAATGCGCTTAGTGGCACCTAACGCCTAACTGGGTGTTTCTATAGGCGGATTTTGAGTTAGGTGCCACTAAGCGTGATTCTACAAAAACATAGGTACCTGGAATGTATGCCTTTAAAATCCTCATCTACATTTCTGATGCTTAAGTTTTATATAGGTGAGGCTAGCCACAATTCTGTAAAGGGTGCCTAAGCGTGACGGACACTCAGGCGCTGGTCAATTTAGGTGCCGTTTATGAAATCAGCCCCTAGGGGTCTGATTCTCAAAACCACTCTGTAAGTTAGGCTGTGGTAGATGCCCTACTGCCACCTAACTTAAAAAGTTAAATTGGAGATAAATGGCACAATAATTGACTGCATCATTTAAAACCAATTAAAAACTAATTTAAGAAATGGTACCTGTAGGAGCCTACAAAGACTGCCAACCAAGTCACGTCCCTAGAGGAGCCTACTGGCATCTACATCAAAAGTAGTCATGATGTGTGCTGGAAGTGGATGTACAGTGTTAACATAAGAACATAAGAACATAAGCAATACCTCTGCTGGGTCAGACCCAAAGTCCATCATGCCCAGCAGTCTGCTCACGCGGTGGCCCAACAGGTCCAGGACCTGTGCAGTAATCCTCTATTTATACCCTTCGATCCCCGCAATTCGCAATTCCCCCGTAATTTGCAGTTCACGGTCCCAGTCATTTGTGGTATTCTCCGACCGGGACTTCCTGTGCTTAAGTCGGGCTTCGCCAATCAGGAGCTATGTGTCAAAGCAGCTCCTGATTGGTGAAGCCTGACTTTAGTGCAGGAAGAGGCGGTCGGAGCATACCGCGAGTGATTTCCTTCACTTGCTGGCGCTCCAGCTGCGCTATCCTGCCTCTCCAGCTGCCCTCTCCAGCCTTCCCGGACGAAAAACTGTATTCACGGTTTTTCAATATTCGCGGGGGTTCCTGGAACGGAACCCTCGCGAATATCAGGGGAGTACTGTAGAAGCCGGTAGGCGCCTTTGTAGACATAATTCTCATCACAGATAGGCACTGTAAATGTTGGCCTGTAAAAACCATGGCCTACATTTCCAGCAACTACTTCTGACGTAATTGCAATTCTGCAAATGGTACCGTGTGTTGAATGTACATTGTACAGCTCTGTGTGCACCTTGCAAAAGTGGTGTAGTAGAGGGGGAGCGGTCCGTCTCGAGCACAGTCTTTGTAGGGGCGCTGGTACCTGTCCTCCTTTCTGCCTCCTGCTGAGTGAGTGCGCCCCTTCCATTCTCTCCCCTCACACCTCTTTTATTTTTCCTGCATGAGCAGCATTACAAACTTGCTGCTCACGTCAGTGCCACCTGTCTCTGATGCCACTTCCGGGCCCCGCACCTAGGAAGTTATGTCAGACAGATAGCCGACACAAAGTAGGCAGCAAGTTTGTGATGTTGCTCCTGCCTGGAAAATTATAAAAGCACATGGGAAGGGAAGGGGGCGCGTGCGTGGCAAGGGAGGTTGAGAAGGAGTGGGGGAGAGGCACCAGTGCCCTGGGCGCCACTCACCCTCGCTATGCCACTGCCTGGTTGCACTATAGAAATAATAAAGTGTTGTTGTTGTTGAAACGTGAATTGCACCATTTTTGTAGGTGTCTGTCGATAACAGTACCGTTTACAGAATCCAGCCCTAACTGTTCATTTTCAGTAGCACTAACTAGTTACATGCCACTGAGAATGACTGGTCAGACCCAAACAAGTGATTTAACTAGCCAGGGGCCATTTCTGACTAGCAAAATCACTTTGAATATTGACCCTGAGTGCTAATTGTCACCACCCAAGTCCTTGAAGCAGTTTTGGCAATGAAACCCATGGTATGGGACATTCTTAGCAACAGAAATGACTACACTTCCCCCTCCGTATTCACGGGGGTTAGGGGCAGAGCCGTCCCACAAATATTTAAAAAATGCAAATAATATTTGGGCCGGTTCTGCCCCTAACCCCCGCTTCCCTGAAAGCGCCCCCCCCCCCCTTAAGCCTTACCTGGTGGTCTAGCGGGTTTCAGGGCAGGAGCGATCTTCCCACGCTCCTGCCCCATGCAGATTGCTCACAGGAAATGGCTGCCTTCAGCTCCCATAGTCTCTTGAGCCATTTCCTCTGAGTGATCTGCACGGGGGCAGGAGCGTGGGAAGATCGCTCCTGCCCCAAAAACCCATTAGACCACCAGGTAAGGCTTAAGGGGGGGGGGAGCTTACAGGGCTTAAAATAGCCTGAAAAAATGAAAATGCATTTTTGGATTTAAAACCACAAATAAGCGATTCCGTAGATACGGAATTTGCGAATACAGAGGGGGAAGTGTTGTTTTGCTGAAAATAAATTGGCTTTATCGCAGTGAATTCATGTTTCATGACTTAAGCTGGTTCTGATTTATGAACAGATCCAGTGTCTCCTTTTATATATCCGAGTTACAGAAAAGTTATTTTACTGTATTTATTTAAAAATTTCTTTTGTACCACATATCTACACGGTTTACAACATACTTATATAGAATAGATATAACATTAAAACATACTTCTCTTCAAGACATAGAACAAAGTATTCAAAAACCTGAACAATGTCTAATGTTTCTGTTTTAATTCATAAAAATGTCTGAGAAAACAGATGTGCTTTTAAAAGTTTTCTAAATAAGCTCAAGAGCTCAGGCTTCCCTTTATCAAGCTGTGTTAGGGGGTTTTTTTATTGCTGGTCGCTGCGGTAAGAGCTCCATTGCTTATAGGAATTCTGTGAGTGGCAGAACTTTTACCGCAGCGGGCCGGTGATTTTTTAAAAAACCCTAACGCGGTTTGACAATAGGGGGTCTCAATTCCTTTGGAAGGGAGTTCCATATCTGAGGTCCCAGGATCATAATGATTGAGTCCCTATACGTCTCCAATCTAATTTGCATAAAATTTGGAACATCAAGTAGTGCCTGCTTACTTGAATGTAGGGGACGTCCTGGCAGATGAACCTTTAGGGTTGCAGCTAGACAAAGTGGTTGATGCTCATAAAGAATTTTAAAATTAGCGTTAACGTTTTAAAATGAATACGCCATTGAATCATCAACCAATGAAAGAGCATTATGTGAGATTAAACCAGCAACAGCATTTTGAGCTATTTGTAAATCTCTTAAAAATTTTGGGAGGGCAACCCAACAATGAGTTACACTAATCAAATAATGGGTTATATATATGTTTGTACAACTGACTCATCAATCGTTTCAAAGTTAGTTTATAGATTTACAGACATTTGTTTATTCAACACTTTTTTTACACTAATCTTGGGAGCACATAAGCACTTTTGGATTAATTAATGCTAAGAAAGGACCCTATGAATGAGATCCCATGTTGCCATCCTGAGTAGGACCTATTTTTTTTAAATAAGGGGTCAGTCTTTGATTGAAAGTTGTTTCTCAAGGTTTCTGTCATTTACACATTATTATTATTATTTGAAGTTTTATAGGACTGGCTAATAACACTGTCATTGTCGGTTTATTGTTGTATTTTTGTCCAGTGTAAGGGAAAATTTTTGTTGAAGTATAGATGCAGCACATAAACTCTGTTCAGCCTAGAAACCCAGTCTCTTGCTAATCCTGACCATGGGCTAGCTGTTATAGGGCATCTGTACCCTGGGCACACGGAATCAGGGAGGCCCTTGACCAAAAAGGAAATGCCAACTGATAGACTTGACCCCATTATGCATATATTAACTTTATAAAGCAGGTGGTGCATGTGCAGCTATGTGCCTTCTCTTTTATAATAACACCCTAGCCAAAATAATTCTGAGAAAGTCATCACTCATGTTTTGCCTAATTTTTGTTAACATATTTGCAGAATCATCATTGTATATTCCTGCGTCTTTCCACCCTTTCAGTTCAATGATAGGTAAAATTGTCTCAGCTTTTCATACTCTTCCTTGGTAGCTGTTACACTGAGCAGGTTGATCTTCTGGCATAATCAAGCAATATTTATATTTTCCATTCATATATATGTATAAACTGTCTCTGCTGAGCTCTATGATGTTCTATAAAAACCAGATGGAGTCATGTAATAAAGGGCCTTATTATGTAAGGACTTTCACCAGGTGCTATAGACTCTCATACATGAGAGCTCCAAGAGTTCAGTGGGAAATCAAGAATATATTTTTTAATTACCTATTGAGACCTCTCACTTTACATGATTTAATCAAATGCTTGGCATAGTCGACTCAGCCTGCAGCTATAGGGAGATTGGGAGGCATAGTAGGAACATGACATAATCTAGCTGAGTAAACATACATGAGGGTTGGGGAAAAAGAAGTGTGTGTGTGAGGGAGGAGGTATGGAGGGGTAGATTAGCACCAATCAGAGTCTGTTGGGTGGTGGATGTTTTTGCTGTTTTCTGAGGAAAATAGTTTTTGTTTTATAGTCAGAATGGGCAGGATGGATTTTTTTGACCCTCCCTCCTTCCTGGTTGCTGTTGTGGGTTCTTTGGGTAGTGGGGTAGGTAGTGGTTGGAACTTGCCACAACAGCATTGTGGGGGAAATTCACATTTTCCATAATGTTTATGGAAATATATGGAAGGAGTCCTGATTCAAAAGTGGGGTTGCAGATTTGTGTGTATTACTGTCATATGTCCTAGGGGATTTGGCAGGTTTGATGGTATTGTGAACCTTGCCTGAGGATTGTGTTGTGTGCTTGGAACTAAATTGAAAGTTGATTTGTAACCATCTAACCTTACACATGTTATATGAATTAAATAGTTAATTGTTGGAAATGATTAATGTAAAGGTGGAATCATATAATAAAGCTGAGGACAGATAGTTTTCCACATGCCTGGTTGTTCTAAGAGTTGTTTATTTATCTTTTATTATTGGAGTGGTTGATGAGTGTGAATGCCGACATTATGGCTTTTGAAGTCTCAATGTCATCATAGGGAAGTTAATATTTTAAGATGGCTTCCTTTTCCTCTTAAAGGCTATAAGACAAGTCATAAATTGAAAAGAACCTTCCTTCCCTTTTTCAACTACCTTTCCAAATCTTCTACATTATGAAAGTATTTAAACACGTTTACCCTGTATAAAGTGGGTTTTAAGTATGAAACATGACTAGTATAAAACTGCATGGTAATACCTGCTCATACTAGAACAGTACTAAGAGTGGAAGAGTAGCTTAATGGCTATTGCAGTGGGCTGAGCATCAGGGGAACTTGGTTTGATTTCCACTGCATCTCCTTGTGATCCTGGGCAAGTTGCCTAACCTTCTATTTCCCCAGGTACAAAAGGTAGATTGTGAGATCACTAGGGACAGAGAAAGTACCTGCATGTGATAAATGTAAGCCACGTTGGTTGTGCAAACAAAAGGTTGACCCTTAATGCTCCACATAAATAAAAATCTGATTAAAAACAAACCCACTGCGGAGAAGATGATGTTCAAGATGCAGGCTTTATTAAAAGTTCAATCCAATAATCCACAAAAAGAGAAACCTAGGACCCAAAACAGTCCGTGTTTCGACAGAACTGTCTTTCTCAGGGGTCCCTGAAGGTCCTGATACAGAAACTCGTGGATGAGAGGCTAAAAACAACTCTGGGCAAAACTGCACAGTTGAGAAGTCCTCAATGACGGGACTTCTCAACTGTGCAGCGTTTTGCCCAGAGCCGTTTTTAGCCTCTGATCCACGAGTTTCTGTATCAGAACTTTCAGGGACCCCTAAGGAAGACAGTTTTGTCGAAACACAGACCGTGTTGGGTCCAAGTTTCAAGTTTATTAAAAATTTGTTGTACACGCAATGTCAAGAACTTCAATGCGTATAACAATTTAAAAATAGGAGACAAAAATAAAACAATTTTATACAAATAAACATACAATGTATACGTACAAATAATTACCGATACAAAAGGAGAGGGGGATGAACTACAATCTTTAAAGAAAATAAAGAAACATTTAGGGAAAATACATCTGGAGGGTAACAAAGAATAATCATGAAAGCATGAATAAGCCTAGAAGAGTCCCCAACGTTTTGGGTCCTAGGTTTCTCTCTTTTTGGATTATTGGATTGAACTTTTAATAAAGCCTGCATCTTGAACATCATCTTCTCCACAGTGGTTTTGTTTTTAACCACATTGGTTGTACCACAGAAAGTAGTATATGTAGTTCTTTTTTGGGGTTTTATTGTTTTTACTATGTAAACAGCTGAATGAGTTTGGTCTTAAAGGCAGTATATCAAGTATAATAAACTGTAACTAACTTTATCAAATCCATGACCATTTATACTTTACATGCTGACACATGTATGCATGGTTTTAAACGTATTCTGGGCCTAGGTATTCCTGCAGTTCGGCCAGAGCTGGAACAAAATTATTTTGCTTTCATAAAATAGGCAAGATTGACCACTGTGGAAATAGGATACTGGACTAGATGGACCATTGGTCTGACCCAGTATGGTTATTCTTCTCTTTAAAATGTTACAAAGTTCCGTATGTCAAGTTAAACCTTTACATTTGTTACATGGAAATCATCCCTTTCATGCTTGCTTGCTGCTATTATGCTAAGAATTTCCCTTCCGCCTGAAAAGTACTAGGCCCAAAGTACTAAAATTCACTAACAAATGCAGTGTTTATTTCACATACTAATGTCCAGTGTTACTAACAGGCAAAAGGGATAGATGAACAGTTTGTAAAAAAAAAAACTTAACTACACTTCCTTGAAATTTAGTTAAACTATTTGTATTAATGTGTCTGTGAAGCATTTTGTAGGCTTATTTTGGCATTGCACTAATAGGTAATGAACTATTTAGCATAATTTTGCATAGCATTATGTCATTAGTGTATATTTTGCTTTTAAATGATAAGGAGCTAATTTACATGCATTAACAGCATGGTTAATGGACACTAATGCTAGTGATCACATTAGCATACTTTACTAATGCATCCTTGGTAAGTTTCATCTGGGTCACGTCAGGTTATTCTGAAAAGCTTGCAGTATTTTCCTTTGCTACTTCTTCCATTTTATTAGGTCAAATGCAACAGCAATCTAAATTAAAACAGGACACAGTTCTAATATGATGGTCTTAGAACAGGAATCTCAAAGTCCCTCCTTGAGAGCCTCAATCCAGTTGGGTTTTCAGGATTTCCCCAATGAATATGCATTGAAAGCAGTGCATGCACATAGATCTCATGCATATTCATTGGGGAAATCCTGAAAACCCGACTGGATTGCGGCCCTCGAGGAGAGACTTAGAGACCTTTATCTTAGAATTTGAAGTTCAAGAGAATGGATGTGGCAGTGGATTGATACCAAGATAAGGAGTTGATTTTTAAAGGCAGAAGAAAGCAAAATGCAAAAAAAACCCTCATAATTTGAATAGGGCCAAAATACTGCTACTAATTTCTATAGTGGTAGTACTGTCACAAACCCGAGCCCAATGCCGGCCTTGTGCCAGGGAAGAATCATAAAAAGCTACCCCTGAAACTGGTCTGGACTAATCACTTTGTCCCTGTTAGGCAGGAACAGGACCAGGAAGCCCTGGCTGTGTTCAGACCTGCTTTAGAACATAGCCTGGTGAAAACTGGCAGGGCCCCTTTAAATCCTCCATTTTGTAAGAGGCTAGCTAAACAGGGCAGGAAGCAGCCTCAGCTGGAGGAAGCCCGGCCCCTAAGTAGGACTGGGCGGGGCACAGCAGCCGTAGAACACTTGGAGAGCTGGCTGTCCAGGAGGAGGAAGGAAGGAAAGGAAGTTCCCAAGTGGAAGGAAGCTCCACCTTCTCCCGAGCCCACAGACATGGAAATGTTTGACCCAGAAGCAGACCAGCAAGCATAAGAGACCCAGGTACCAGAGGACATGGATTGCAGTTCCCTTCCAGAGCTGGAATGTGCGGAAGCCATGGAAGTAAGCTGAACTGGCTGGGTGTGTGTTTTTCAGAGATGGGTTTTGTTATGGACTTTTTTGTGTGCTGGGTGGCTTGCTGCAGGAACTTGGCTTAAGGACAATTAAATAGAGGTATACTCAAAATATTGTAATGGACTGAGTCCTCTCAAAAAATACAATCAACAAGCAAGACAAGAGGACTTATGAGAATGAAAATTCTTGCAAATACAAATTACACTAATATGCTCTCAGAAACCTGTGTTTTTCAAGCACTTGAGTGTTTGAGATAAACTTATTCAGGTATGAGGTATCATTCATCGAGCAATATTATTTGTGAATTTGTGCAAAATATGGTTCAACAAGTTGTAAAGTGCTACATGCAATAATTTATGAATAAATAAGTGTTAAAACTTTCGCACTTATCTTTTTATGAAGTAACTTGTGACCAAAGTATTAGCTATATGGCTAAACGCCCTACAGGACCCGTTTCACCACAACATGGGCTTCATCAGGGGTCTTGAAGTTATTAACTATAAAAACAACAACAACAACAATAAGTTAGATTAAGAAACGTGAATATGAAAAAAACTATGCAAGTGATCAAGAATTTTTAACAGGACTTACTTACTGTGTAACTCAGCTTCAGTTAACACATAAAAATGGCGCTGGCGATCTGAGAACGCCGCGCTTGCGCATTTATTCTCATAGTATATGATGTCATGCTAACCTATGCGCATGTGCTAGACTAACCTTGCTTTAATGAAAAAATGTTTAAAGAAATGGTAAACATTTAAAAGAATATAAAGTTTTTGATAAAGTTATTAGTAAAATTAGAAAAAGGAACACCAATCTATGTTAAAGTTTAAACCATTCGGTTTCAGCGTGTTTAATCTAAAAATCCATCTAGATTCCTTTTGGTGTAGTCTGCGTTTTCTATCACCTCCTCTTACTGTATGCATTTCCTTATCAATAGCAAAACATTTCAAATCCCAGAAAGAATGATTCATTTCGATGCAATGTTCAGTCAGGGGAGCATTACGTTTAGAACATTTTATGTTGGACTTATGTTCTATCTTACTACTATATATTCTCAATAATTGTTTGAAGGTATCTCAATACAAAAATATTCACAGAGTCCAGTGAAGAATTCACCCAATCAAGATGAATTATTAGTGAGGTCCGGAAGGGGTATCAGACGGCCCAACAAACAGTGATGTTTGAAGGGAATAACTCTTCATTTGCCCCATGGTACCTCCTCCTCCGTATTAATTTTACTTTTTTTACTTTTATCAATAATTACTGTCACTTTTAGTCATTTCTGGTGCTTAAGTCTTCTTATTTCATACAATTATTCATGAATCTTAATTCTGAATACTTAGCTTTCAGCCTTGAAAAACATTCCCCTGAACGCCAACGCGTTTCGAATTCTTTGTCCTTTGATAAGTTTTGTGGCGGTATGTAATGCATGTTTACAACAATAGCTTTCCCCATGTCGCCTTGACAAAGAATTCGAAACGCGTTGGCGTTCAGGGGAATGTTTTTCAAGGCTGAAAGCTAAGTATTCAGAATTAAGATTCATGAATAATTGTATGAAATAAGAAGACTTAAGCACCAGAAATGACTAAAAGTGACAGTAATTATTGATAAAAGTAAAAAAAGTAGAATTAATACGGAGGAGGAGGTACCGTGGGGCAAATGAAGAGTTATTCCCTTCAAACATCACTGTTTGTTGGGCCGTCTGATACCCCTTCCGGACCTCACTAATAATTCATCTTGATTGGGTGAATTCTTCACTGGACTCTGTGAATATTTTTGTATTGAGGGACTTATGTTCTCCCATTCTTATTTTGAACGGTCTTGTAGACATCCCTACGTACAGTTTGTTGCATGGACAAATGATAACATAGATAATGTTATCAGTAGTGCATGTTAAAAAATATTTTATCTTATATATTTTACCATCCGTGGGATTTTTGAACTCGTTCTGTGATATGGTAATTTTGCAGATATTACAATGTCCACATTTAAAGAAACCCAATAATATAGGCTTAATCGGTCTTTCTATTTCACATACTGTAGGAGATAGGATTTCTTTTAAATTTTTATTCCTAGAGAAGGCTATCCATAACTGTGTATCTTCAAATAATGGATTGGTCTCCATGATTTTCCAGTTATTTTTCAAGATATGAGCTATTGCATTACCATCAGTGGAATATCGTAATGCACATGTTACAATGTTATCATCAAACTTATCATTACTTGGCTTTTTTTGAAACAACCATTCCCTGTGGTAATATTTGGTGCGTTTTAAAGCTCTATTTAGTATTTTCTTCGGGTAGCCATGTGCTTCTAATTTTTCTGTCAGTTCTTTGGATCTTACTTTAAAAGTTTTGGGAGAAGAACAATTTCTCTTTAACCTCAAGAACTGAGAAAAAGGGAGATTATTTCTTAAGCTAGAAGGGTGGCAGCTACGAAAGTCCAAAAACGTGTTTCTGTCCGTGGGTTTAGTGAAGGTGTCAAACTCAAAATGATCTTCTTTTTGGACTATCAACAAATCTAAAAATGTAATTTCAGTTTTGGACCAATTCATTGAAAATACTAAATTCTCGTCACAGTTATTGAGCCATTTCAGGAAATTTTGAAGATGTTTCTCACTGCTTTTCCATAATATCAGGACATCATCTATATATCTGTGCCATCCATACAATGCTTCACTGAATGGGGAATTTTTTATCCAACATGACTCAAAATTCGCCATGTATAAATTGGCGACAGAGGGGGCAAAAACTGCCCCCATAGCTACTCCCTTCTTTTGTTTGTAGTACTTGTTGTTGTAAATGAAAAAATTCTCTTTCATTGAGATTCTGGCAAGTTTAGATAAGAAAGTTGTGGGAATATTATGTGGTCTTTCTCTTCTTTCCAATACAGTATTAATGATGTTCAAAGCTTCCTCTTGTGGGATGGAAGTATACAAAGCAGAGACATCAAAAGAAGCTAATATGAAAGGAAAAAACTCGCTGTTAATGTCAGTTAACTTTTCAATAACATCTCTGGAATCTTGAAGATAAGAATCGATTTTGGGCACTTCTTGTTTCAATTAAGCCACATGGGCAAAGCATTGCTGAGAGAACTGTGAAAACCCTGAAGATTGGGAGTCAGTTTGCATGACTGCCGGATAGTATGTTTGGGGGTTATATTTTTCATTTGTGCTTTGCTGTTCCAAGGAGCTGTATTGGTAAAGCTCATATCCTTCCACTCCTGTATGCTTGAAGGGAAGAGAGAAGCACGGCTACATTGTTACTGCTCAGAGTTTTTTTATTATTTGATAATTAAAGTCTGCCAGAGACTCTATTATACTTTGGACTGTTCTCACTACTTGCCAGTAGAACTTACCTGGGACATTAGTAAAACTCTGGGAAAATTAACCAGACCAGGCTGGTAAACACAATATTACTTTGTTTGCACTATTATTGCCATGACCTTTTGAGTCTGTTACTTTTCATGCATTTTTGTTTGGACCTGTTCGGATGAACAATAAATTTGAGTTCTTTCTTTTAAAACCTACCTGTGTGAAGCCATTTTGTTTTGAAAACAGGATAGTTTATCCACAACAGGGTCTTCCTCCCTCTTGGGGAAGCACGCTGAGGGAATATTATAAGCGTGGACCGGTTACCGCTAGTCTTGAGGGCCGGCCACGCTACAGTACACATACACTGCCAGTGGCGAAGCGAGGGTGAGAGGCAACCAGGGTGGCAGCACTCCTCCCCTCTTCTCTGACCCCCCTCCCCCCCATGGCTCCTTCCCCGCCCCTTTCCCGCCCCCTGCCATGCTCGCATCCATCCCCGTTCCTCTTTTAACTTCCCCGGCACAAGCAGCATCACCAACTTGCTCTCCGCGTCGGCTCTCCCTCTGATGTCACTTCCTAGGAGTAGGACTCAGAAGTGAAACATATAAACATAGAGTATGACGGCAGAAAAGGGCCGACAGCCCAAAAAGTTTGCCCACTCAAGAACCCTCCCTCCTTGAGAATCCATTTTTTAAGCATTCCGCTGGAGCGACCCCACCAGACGTTCCTTGAAGTCGAGCGTAGTACTGGCCTCAAATACCTGACATGGAAGACCATTCCATCGATTAATTACCCTTTCGGTGAAGAAGTATTTCCTGCTGTTCCCATGAAATCTTCCTCCCCCCCCCCCCTGAGTTTTAGCGAGTGCCTTCTTGTCGCCATGGGACCCATAGGATAAAAGATTTCTTCCTCCATCTCAATGCGGCCCGTGACGTATTTGAATGTTTCTATCATGTCCCCCCCTTTCTCTGCGCTCTTCGAGAGAATATAAGCGCAGCCTGTTCAGACGTTCTTCATATGGGAAATCCTTGAGTCCTGAAACAATCCTAGTGGCCATTCGCTGAATCGACTCCATTCTCTACACATGTCAGAGGAAGAGTTAACACTGGCGCGAGCAGCAGGATGGAGTTTCTGCTAACACCAGCGAAGAGCTAGCGGTATGGTGGAGGAGGGGGGGAGGAAGTTAATTTGTGCTGCGGTGGGGGGAAGAGTGGGAAGGAGCAGTGGGCAGAGAGGAGGAGGGATGCCGGCGCCCCCACCAAGACAGCACCTGGGGCAGACCGCCCCATCCCCCCTTACTACACCACTGTACACAGAGCTGTGCACTAAACCAGTGGTTCCCAACCTTGTCCTGGAGGACCACCAGCCAGTCAGGTTTTCAGGATAGCCCTAATGAATATGAATGGAGCAGATTTGCATGCATGTCACCTCCATTATATGCAAATCTCTCTCATGCATATTTATTAAAGTTATCCCAAAAACCTGACTGGCTGGTGGTCCTCCAGGACAGGGTTGGGATCCACTGCACTAAACACATTTGAGACAGTCCCTGCTTGACAGCGTTTACAATCTAATCAAGACAGACAAATAAGGGATTAGAGTATTATTTATGGTGGGAATGATTAAAACATGGATACTGAACAGGTTAATAGGAGATAGGACAGGGGTGGGCAACTCCATTCCTTGAGGGCTGGAATCCAATCGGGTTTTCAGGATTTCCCCAATGAATATGCATTGAAAGCAGTGCATGCAAATAGATCTCATGCGTATTCATTGGGGAAAATCTGAAAACCTGACTGGAATATGGCTCTCGAGGACCGGAGTTCCTACCCCTGGGTTACAGGTTTATCATACATCATTTCTGTATGTTTACGATGCAAGTTTTTATCCTAACTTGTTACATGCTAGGGGCTAATAATAATATACAGTTTACTGGTTACAGTTTGATATGGTTGTCCTTATGATGCCAGGTTTCCAGTACAAGTTATAACTAATTTGACACACAGAAAGTTACAGTGTAAGTTACAAGTAGTAGATTTCTAAACATATTAATGTACTGTTTCTTATGGTGTGATGTTAGCAAATTTTAATTTTACACAAGGCAAGGTAGAAATGAATCTCACGTCTAAGCCAGGGTATGTTGGGGATGACCTCAGTTTCAGATGTATTTATAGTGCTCATTTCACCACTTGCATTATGCCAGAGGGAGCCATTTCCTGGAGTCTATATGATATAAAATGCATAGGCAGCAAATTAAGGATGCCTGGAAATTCTTTTCAATAGGGATGTGCATTCAAGTGGGTGCATTCAGTTCAAATAGGTACCTATATAATTAACATGCATATAGTCAATTGCAAATAGAAACATTCTTACCTGCAGACAATATACACCTGGAAGAACTAAGAGACCAAACACAAAAAATGCCCAGAAATTGGGAAGAAAAATCATTTTAAAGGGAACGGGACTGATATACTGCTTATTATGGTTACACATTCAAAGCAGTTTACATATACAGTGGTGCCTCGCATAACGGACGCCTCGTACAGCGAACGCTGCGCATAACGAACTTTTTGTCTTGCTCCCTATAACGAACTTCGTTTCACACAACGAAGTCGCCCGAGGGGCCCGGGGGGGGGGGCGGAACTACTCTCGCCGAAGCCGGGAACAGCAGCACCCTCCTGTCTGAATGCAGTGTTCCATCATCTCCCTCCACCTTACCTTAGATGCCGAGTTTTCCGGCTTTCTTTTTCGGCCAGCCACACACTTTCAAAGAGCAGCACATGCGCGCATGCTCTGTTGTTCAATCTTCTCCTCTGACGCAACCGGAAACCGGAAGTTGCAGGAGAAGAGAACATTGATCAACTTCAGCAGCTGCGCGTGCACAGCTTTTTGAAAGCGTGCGGCTGGGTGAAAAAGAAAGCTGGCAAACTCTGCATATAAGGTGAGGTGGAGGGAGGGAAATGTAGGGCTGCAGAACGAATTATTTTGTTTTACATGTATTCTTATGGGAAAACGCGTTTCACACAACGAACGTTTCACATAACAAACTTGCTCCTGGAACGGATTAAGTTCGTTGTGTGAGGCACCACTGTATACAGGTACTTATTTTAATTAAGCACAAACCAAACTCTTTATTTTGACTTTCCACACCTTTACTTTTCCATCGGGCCAATTGAAACAATTTCTGTTTCTTTCCATTGAGTAGTGGTATGTTATTATTTTTATTTTGTCAGATGCCATTGCACAGAAATGTGATATCCCATGACTAACCCCCGTCTTTTACTAAAGTGTGCTATGCTTTTTAGCGCATGATAAATATTAGCGCACGCTAATCACACACTAAACACTAACACGTGCATGTTATCCTATGGACGCGTTAGTGGTTAGCACATGTATTGATGTAGCACGCGCTACATGTGAACTAAAACGCTTAACGCACCTTAGTAAAAGAAGGCCTAAAATACAAATTGCTTTCTCTGCCACTCATTTGGGGTCTTTGATTAAGAGCTCAACCTCATCAATGCTTCAGTTTAAACCAAGGGGTAGCAAAGACCAATGAAAATACATTTTTT
This sequence comes from Geotrypetes seraphini, assembly GCF_902459505.1. Lineage (NCBI taxonomy): Eukaryota > Metazoa > Chordata > Amphibia > Gymnophiona > Dermophiidae > Geotrypetes > Geotrypetes seraphini. The sequence goes on from NC_047095.1 coordinate 17,951,046, forward strand.
GTTCACACAATCCGACGTGACGCTCTGTAATCTGATAAAGAATGGAGATTTGTTTGTGAATTGTCCATGTAAATATTGTAATGTATTATTTAGAAGAATATCACTGTATTGATTTAATAATGATCTTATATCATAGAGGAATGCTAATCTTATGCCATCTACCATGATATAGTATAGTTTCATTCTTTTTTTTCTTTTTTTTCTCAGATGGAACTAGCAAAAGAAGAAAAGTGTGAATTTGTACCTTTCCTCTCTCCTCAGAAGGTTATAACAAAAGGTGGAAAAATTACTGCTGTAGAATTTGTTCACACAGAACAAGATGACACTGGAAACTGGATTGAAGATGAAGATCAAATAGTTCGGCTGAGGACAGATGTGGTCATCAGTGCCTTTGGCTCTGTATTAAGTGATCCTCAAGGTAAATCATCTGTAACATGTCACCGAACATCCTGTAAGAATTATTTTAAGCTGCAGTAAGCGCACATTACTGCTTTCCACAACTTAGTAAAAGGACCGCTTTGAACCCCGTTGATAGAATAGCGCTTTTCCAGGTGAAGACTCCTGAGGAAGGCGCCTTTTGACGTCAAGTTTTGAGTTTTGTGATAATTGGTGGCATTTCTTACCTGGAAAAGCCTCTCGTCCCTTTCACACATTCAGAACTCACCATGGGATGTCAAATCCCACTGTAAGCCCTTTTAAGCTCCTCAAATATTTTAAAATACTTTTACACCTTTAATGTTTGGCTGATCTTCATTGCTAATGTTGCTGCTAAAGTTGGGGCTCAGGACAGAGCATAAGATGAAAGGTCAGGAGCATCTTTCTCACTGTACAATCCCCTGGATTCTAGATATGGCGTTGAAATTTGGGCACAGATCCAAGACGCATGCACAGCTAAGATGGTTAATGAGCCATTAACTATGACAAGGACAAATCAAAATCCTCGCACACATATGCGGCATTACATCATACTTTATGCTATGAGTTTATCCTGTTGGGCAGACTGGATGATCCATACAGGTCTTTATCTACCATCATCAACCATGTTACTATGTAATTAATTTGCCTTATGTTTTAATATATTGAAAGCTTTTATACAGCTAATAATGAATGGGTGAGTCAATCCAGAATGGTTTACATAAGAACATAAGCAGTGCCTCTGCTGGGTCAGACCAGAGGTCCATCATGCCCAGCAGTCCGCTCATGCAGTGGCCCATCAGGTCCAGACCTGTATGTAACCCTCTATCTATACCCTTCTATCCCCTTTTCCTTCAGAAAGTTGTCTAATCCCTTCTTGAACTCCAATACCGTACCCTGTCCTATTACACCCTCTGGAAGCGCATTCCAGGTGTCCACCACCTGTTGGGTGAAGAAGAACTTCCTAGCATTGGTTCTGAATCTGTCCCCTTTTAATTTTTCCGAATAAGGTGTGAAAATATAGAGTTAGAGTGTTTTTTTGATGGTTTTCAATACTACACACACTTTTGGTTTTATTGTGGTGTGTTTACATATCTTTTACAGTTAGTCTGAAAGGGGATAGGTTTAGAACCAATGCCAGGAAGTTCTTCTTCACCCAAAGAGTGGTGGACACATGGAACGCACTCCCGGAGGTTGTGGTGGGGCAGAAGACACTACAGGGATTCAAATAAGGTTTGGATAAATTCCTGAAGGAAAAGGGGATTGAGGGATACGGATAGAAGTAAGGATAGGTTTTTTAGGGCAGGGAACACTTGACAGGTCATGGACCTGATGGGCCGCCGCGGGTGCGGACCGCTGGGCACGATGGACCTCTGGTCTGATCCCGGTGAAGGCAACTTCTTATGTTCTTATGTTCTTATGTTCTTTTTGACTGTGGAAGCAGTATTTACACACTATCTTAAGCATTTGTATTGTTACACTATTGTATATGAATACCATGTTTACACACATCCTAAAAATTTCTAGCAAATAATGTATGCTGTTCAAGATTACCATTAACCATTCCAACTTAGTATACTATATTTACATCGTCCCAAATAAGTTGACCATTTCAACTAAGGAGCTGTATTTACACGTGTCCTAATTAGTTCTAGCTACAGTATTATAATAATTTGCCCTATTTACTCTTATTCTAGTTACACTCATCCTAATATATATACAGTAATTTATAATTTATTGAAATAAATTAGTACTAATTTGGATTTGCATGAACATCTGTTACCATGCTGTTTTATAATACTGTCCTCTAGTGCACAGCTTTAACTATAATTAAAGGGAGCTTCAACTATCAACCAATAATTTCAACCGATAGTATAACTTTCCATCAGTTAACTTGCATCCCTTCACTTTCTAACTTATTTAGAACCTCAGCGCCACCACTCAGAGCTCAATTGGATTTCATTGCTCTGAGGACAAAGTGGTCACAGGCTGACGGCTGAATTTATAGGGGCAAAGCCTTGATAAAGCTCTAGCTGCGAAACATGTCGGCGTGATGTTTCCCCTAGCCAGAGACCACAAGTTGCAAGTTAAGTACATGCTTAAGTACATGCTTAAAAGTTAAATAAGTAAAATAAATTATACAAAAGCTAATACACTAAAAATTAAAAACGGATATTAAAAATTAAGGAACCGATGAGGAGCTGGCACATAAAGCTTAGAGCAATGAAATCCAATTGAGCTCTGAGTGGTGGCGCTGAGGTTCTAAATAAGTTAGAAAGTGAAGGGATGCAAGTTAACTGATGGAAAGTTATACTATCGGTTGAAATCATTGGTTTTATAATACTGGGCACCTTTATCCCATAGCGCACAGTTCAAAAGGGGGCATGGCCAGAGGATGGACAGGGTTGGGTTAGGAGCATTCCAAAAATTTGTACACAGTGTTATATATGAGTGCCATTTACACACTAAAATGGCAAGAGTTGGTTACCCAACTTTGTATATGCGGAGAAACACACAACACTATTCAGCAAACTCCAAGCGTAAAACACTCCTAAGTAATCCCCAGTATTTCTAGATTTATATCAAACTCTTTCAGCTTTTCTGACTTCCCCTCTTTTTCTTCCTTAAAGTATTATTAAACCAAGGAGAGGAATCCTTATGTAATCCAATCTAAACTTCTTTTACAATAGCCAACTTTTCAAACTAATTGTTGAACTCCCTTATTCTAGAACATTGCGGATTCATCGAAAGTTCCATGAAAAAGTTCTAAACTACTTAATAATTGAGAAATATCAGTAGTAAAAGCCTTTAAATCAACAGTTTCAGACTGCAGCATTTTTCTGACCAATTGGTTTACAGTAACTTGGCCTTAACCATCTTGATACTAGACAGAAACTCAAACATGACTAAATAATGATTGGACCAAGGTACCATTTTACTATCCAACTGGACAAAATTAAAATCATTTGAAATCCATCCAAAGTAAACACTACATCTAAAATGTGTCCAGCTAAATATGTATTTGAATTCACTAATTGGGTAAAATCCAAATCTGAACAATGCAACTACAAAGTCAAATTGTGCCCCACTGAATTCAGGATAATTAATCAGTAAAATTAAAATGTCTTAAAATTATAACATATTGGTATGAAATAACCAGTTTACTAATAATTGTGAACAGATCGAAAACATTAATAGGAGAATGGGGTGCTCTATAAATTAAAGTGAAAACTACATTTTTGATGACCCACTGAGGAAATGACAAACAATCCATAACACCTGGAGATAACTCAAATTTTACAATGAAATCCATCCTTCCACCTTTTTTATCTATTTGAGAGGAATCTAAAGCCTGATAACCAGATGGACATACAGTAATATCCTCAATGTAACCCTATCATTATCAGATAGCCAAATCTTTGCAATTAAAAAATATATCCCATTTTATATGATTAAGAAAATCAATCAGGATCTGTTCTTTATTATTAACAGACCTAGAATTAATCATAGCAACCTTTAAATTATGTATAGTAGGCATAGTCTGAACAGTAGGGTCTACTGATATATTATTTACCCTTTCCTGAAAAATAAAAAAATCTTTGTTTATAATGAATACCAGGTTCACCATACTTGCCCTGACCTACAATGACAGGAATCTTAGACATCTTACACAAATATAACTAAAAACAAGCTAAAATTCAATGGCTCTTCAAGGGGCTCACTAAGGGGCATTTGCCTTCTGCTCACGCCTTAGCTTGCACACCCTAATGGAATTAGCATGTGCTACTTGCTGTATTCCTATTTTATACCCGTGGATAGAGAATGACACGGTGACAAAATTCATCACCGTTCCCGTCCCCGCGGATAACCGCAGGAAATAATCCCATGTCATTTTCTAGTGTCTATTTCAACCTCGGTCCTTCTACACCAGCATTCTTCAAAGCAAAGCTTGCGGGTCAGTGGTTGTGGCCATTCATACTCTGATTCTTATGTGAGCCAAGGATAATGAAGCCATTGTGACATCACTGATGTGATTGGCTCTTAGGCACTGGTGGAATGAGGCATTATGACATCACAATATCTGCTCTGGATACCAGAGACTGTCATTCTGTAGTGTCTGTCTCAACCTCAGTCCTTCTACACCAGCATTCTTCAAAGCAAAGCTTGTGGGTCAGTGGTTGTGGCCATTCATACTCTGATTCTTTCCCCTCTCCTTAAAGAATGACAGGAAGATGGTTTCCCGCAGTTATCCGCAGGGACGGGAACAGTGATGAATTTTGTCACCGTGTCATTCTCTACCCGTGGATATGCAAAGTGTGAAAGAAATGCTTACTCCTTGTGACTCTGGGCAACACTATTAACCCTCCATTGCCCACTAGAGAGAGAAAGTACCTGCATATGATAAATGGAAATGCTTTCATTGTGCCACAGAATGGTGATATATCAAATCCCATTACCCCTAATCCCACTTAGATGGAAAATGCTTTGAGGGCAGAGAAATACCTCCTACACTTGAGTGGAGCTCACCTTGAACTACATCTGAAAATGCAAACTCACAGGATTCTTCAGAGAGATCATTTTACTAAAAAAGCCCCTTTTATGATTCACAATATCTAAATAATTCTTATTACAGTGTATTAAAAAGATTTCTTGCATTTTGTTCTACCTGCTTCCTCAGACTCATTATAACCCAATTGAATGTATTTCTTTTTTTTTTTTTTTACAGAACATTTAAGATAAAAATAAATGGAATTGTACAATAGTTGGTGGTGAGGTTTTGTGTACTGCCAGTAGCTGAGAGCAAAGTGTTCAGGGTTATCCTTTCTAACATTCTTAGCTTGTTAAAAAAAAAAAAAATCACAGCTAGAGCCTAAGAAATGCTGCTGCTATAAATCAAAGGAGATTTTCAATATCCCACAGATCACTAAAAAATATATTTTACAGAAAATAAACTGACCAGCCTAGGAAATGTACATCTGCAGTGGGAATCTTGGATGTTGGGTTTTAGACCTGTTCCAAGGCATGACTAAATGCCTGCTATAGAGGAAACTGTAAGTTTCTTATTCTGTATAGGACGCTGATATCGGCATCCACCTAAGAAGCGGCCGACGATCACCTGTCAATCATGCAGCAATATCCTATTCAGAATTGGATCCACACTCGCAGACAGATGCCTTAAATGTAGGTCAGGATTTTACAGGTCTACGTTTAAGGCATCTTTCTCATGCCTACGAAGATATGTACCAATGTTTAAGCCCACCCAAGGCCACATCTAGGCAAAACCAAACCCTGCCGTGGGCATGCTTAAGCATGGGTTTACCTCTCCATAGACATGCTACAGAGGCCTAAAATGTAGATGTCATGCCTTTGACACTTTTTTTTTTTTTAATGTGTATCCCGATTGGCTGACAGATGGCGGTAGGGTGCCTACCACCTCCTGCAATCAGGACGCATGTTTCAAGACTCTGGCCCTAAATCCCCATGTTATTGACCCCCAGACATTAAACCCACATTAAAGTCACCATCCATTTGTCAGCTTCTCCACCATTCAGCATAGCCCCCCCCCCCCATCACTCGGATCTATTGACACCATCCACTATCACCAAACCCCCCCCCTAACACCATCCAGCACAGAAAACCCCAGGATGCTCCCATATGTAGGTATGAGACCAACACATAGAAACCTCCTCATGATCCTTTCCTCTCCTGGGCCTCAATTTTCCTTGAGGTTCAATAGGTCCCTGACCCAATCCTAGTGGTATTTACCTTTATCCGGTTTACAGCACCTGCTAACCAACCTCCCCATTTATAAAACCATGCAAGAGGCTTTTAGCGCTGGCCAGCGCCCTGAGTGTTCTCACACTCACAGGAATTCTATGACTGTCAGAGCATCGCGCAATGCATTTAGCGCGCTGGCCGGCACTAAAAACGTCATGTGTTGTTTTGTAACAAGGGGGGCAAGAGCCTTTAAACAACACCCCCTCTATTCTAAGGACTCCTTTTACAAAGGCACGCTACTAGTTTTAGCGCGTGCTAGCCGCTACTGCCTCCTTTTAAGCAGACAGTAATTTTTTGGGCTAGCACACGCTAAAAAACGCTAGCGCACCTTAATAAAAGGAGCCCTAAATGTAGAGCTGCCATTACATTTACCTATATTTAAGAACCTAATTTAAGTGCTTTGTGATGAAAGTCAAAGCATGCTTTTAACATTTTTCTCCCACCCTATATTTCTGTTACCACCCACTTTCTACGCTCCTAAATTTAAAAGGCAGCATAACAGGCACTCGGACGAGCAGTATAGTCACAAATTAATTTTTTGAGAGGGTACAAGGTTAAAATAGACATACTAGTCTGAGCCATAATCTTATTGACAAACAGGACCTTGGAGCATACCAGATAATGGATTTCTATGTTGTCTTCAATAGCTGTTATGTGTCATGGAAGACAGTTGAAATATTTTATACTCAATTATTTCAACCACATAAAAATGCTAAGCAACATATGTGTTCAGTTATATTAAAAGATGTCTGTAAAACGTAAGGTGGCACAAGTCTGTTGTAATAAGAACATAAGAATTGCCATCTCCAGATCAGACCCTGGGTCCATCAAGTCCGGTGATCAGCACACGCGGAGGCCCCGCCAGGTGTACCCTGGCATAGTTTTTAGTCCCCATATAACTGTATGCTTCTCAAAGGAGATGTGTATCCACTCACATCACAGTATTCTGCAAATTGTCTTAAAACCCCCACATGGTGTTATGGCAAAATGTATTTGGTTTTTGCATCTATTGCATTTTACAAATATGCAAGGATAATGCATAGAAAACATAGAACATCTTATATAAAAAATCACATAGGGGCCCTTTCACAAAGCAGCACTAAAAAAAAGCAACCTTTGTACACTCTTACATAGGTCTTTCCCACATGCTAAGGTCATATTTATTGTAAATAAAATGGCTACTTTTTGAATTAATGACCACATGCTAATGTTGCTGGGGGATTCCCTGGTCTTTATGATGGTTGCCCTAGAGAGGAATTTGACTTTGGCTATTCTGTTGCTAATGAACTTATGCTGCCTGCTTTGACCTCTGCCTATCCTTGGACTCTTCTGCCTTTGCATGTCATCTTGGATTTGTTCTCTTCAGACAGTACCTCTCCTTTCCTGTCTCCTCCTCCACTTTTACGTTCAGTATCCATTCTTTGATCCTTGCGACCCCTGTGCTTCATGTTCTGGCAGCTTCATTTATTTAGATTTATTAACTGCTTTTTCGTGAAGAAATTCACCCAAGGCGGTTTATAATACGCTGAATAGTAATCAGGTACTCAAGTATTTTCCCTATCTGTCCTGGCAGGCTCACAATCTAACTGTGGCACCTGGGGTAATGGAGGGATTAAGTGTCTTGCCCAGAGTCACAAGGAGCAGGCTGAGATTGAACTCACAACCTCAGGGTGCGGAGGCAGCAGCTCTAACCACTAGATCACCCCCTCTACTGGAGTACTGAAGGGCTCAACTTGAAAGGGAGCTATAATAAGTGAAGGCACACAATCTTTGGTCCCCGGTGTTTGCCCTTGCGGACTTAGCCACCGTGATCCTCTGGTCTTAAAATTTTATAGCTGAGAAGCGAAATGATCAATTATAACAAATTGTTTTAATCTAATGATAGCTTTGTTAAAGCGTTTTTTTTTTTTTTTTTAAATATTTGCAAACATAGGGCTCCTTTTACGAAGCTGCGTTAGCAGCTTTATCGCACCCACCTTTAGCGTGCGCTAACTCCCGCGCTAGCCGAAAAACTACTGTCTGCTCAAGAGGAGGCGGTGGCGGCTAGCGTGGCCGGCAAATTAGCGTGCGCAATTACATGCGTTAAACCTCTAACGCGGCTTCATAAAAGGAGCCCATAGTTTTACTTTGGAATTAAATTACAATATTTAAACCTTTAGGTTTGTTTGTTTTTGCCTGAAATTGTGTGCTAGCAATTTTCAGTCGAAGAAAGGCTCATAATGGTGATCAAAAATCAAAAATCACACTAATGAGCTGCTGAAACAAAATTACAGGAACTTATGAAATTGGTTACACATAAAACCCATTAAACTGTTTACTGAAGCTTCAAAGATACATTGGAGTTAATGAGCATTTCTGCTATTTAAATACGCTCAAACTGAACACACATTACATGGATACGTAATTAGTCATGGCAGCCAAGCACACACACATGCTTCTTCTGAAGCTCTATTTGTACAACTACTTTCTTTTAATATAATAAAATAGTTTTGCATTCTTTATTTATGTCTTAACATCACCTGTATATGAATCATTGTAATTTGTAGAAAATATATTATGTGATAAGGGTAGGGATCATTCTGAAAACTCTCATGAGAAGCCTTTTCTTTTTAACTTTGGTTAGAATATACAATTTCCCTTACATAAACTAGGAGCTTCCATTTTGCTGTAAAATTCCTGAGATAACGTAAAATGTTGAGTATCTGAATGTTTGCCTACGTTCGGCTTGTGATTGATGGGGTTCTTGTCCAGGTTGCAAATGAACTGACCTGGGGAATGTTCGGCTCTGTCCCCTAAACATAATGACCTCTGTTTAGTGAAGTATGCTATGGTTTTGCACAAAATGCATGTTAACGGCAGGTGTAAAAGGGTGAAAGGTACAGGACGTGGTTCTTAAACCTGTCTTGGAGGAAGTCGGGTTTTCAAGATATTTATAACGAATAGGCATGAGGCAGATTTGCATATATACAGGTGACAAGCATGTAAATCTGCCTCATGCACATTCATTAGGGATATCTTGAAAACCCGACTGGCTGGGGGTTCACCAGGACAGGTTTAAGAACCACTGGTGTAAGGTATTCTTAGCATTTTGATGACGGCTACTATGCCGTTAAGGTGGAGCATAGTTCACAGCTGAGCATTCACTGTATGGAAGATATGAAATTCAGTGAGTTATACACTTCCTCTCCATATTCGTGGCGGTTTGGGGCAGAGCCGGCCTGCAAATATAAAAAAAACTGCAAATAATATTCAGGCTGGTTCTTCTCCTAACCCCTGCTTCCCCTAGCTATTTTAAGCCCTGAAAGCCCTCCCTTAAGCCTCATTTTTTATTTTTCAGGCTATTTTAAGTCCTGAAAGCCCTCCCCCCCCTTAAGCCTTACCTGGTGGTCTAGCGGGTTTTCGGGGCAGGAGCGATCTTCCTACGCTCCTGCCCTGTGCAGATTGCTCACAGGAAATGGCTGCTTTGAGCTCCCGTAATCTCTCAAGCCATTTCCTGTGAGCGATCTGCAAAGAGCAAGCGCGTGGGAAGATCGCTTCTGCCCCGAAAACCCGCTAGACCACCAGGTAAGGCTTAAGGGGGGGGGGGGGAGCTTTCAGGGCTTAAAATAGCCTGAAAAATAAAAAAATGTATTTTTTGATTTATAACCGCAAATAAGCGAATCCATAGATACGGAATTCGCGAATGCGGAGGTACTCCTTAAAGGTGTCATTAATTATATTAAATTATCCGCAGCATTAGTAACTCATGGACCCCTGTTATAAAGCCACGGTAGTGAGTACCAACAAGTCAAATATGATGCCTAGGAACTGAATGGGTTGGGTCTTATTTGACAAATGGGAATTGCTACTATGGCTTTGTAAAAAGGGCCCAATGTGAGTAAACAAACTCCACATTAGCTGCAAGGCACAGTTCCCACCCATTCCCTTCCCAGTCCACATCCTCCACATCAGTTGATATGGCAATCAGTGTACACAAATGCACTGTGTTAACTGTTAAAATGGCACAGTGCGCTGTTAGCCCATAGTAATTCTCACCATTGCCACTTTAAACAGCTAATGCTCCTAGTAAATAGAAGCCAATATGTTGCATGCCTGATATTTTTACTGAACGGGATACAACACCTTTTCAGCATGCACATTAAGGGCTCCTTTTGGTGTACTCTTTTTACAAAGCCATGTTAGATTTTTTTAAATTGCTGGCCACAGAAGTATTAGCTCTGACGCTCATAGAATAAAAAACCTAACGCGGCTTCATAAATGGGGAGGTGGGGGGGTGTTTTAAATTCACTATTAATGGATGACTTACTAAGAATTATTTGATTTATAGATTTTATATATGCCTTCTAAAATACTTTTGGCAACATTTTAGGCATACAGGGCTGGATTCAGTATTTGGTCTCGAAAAATCTGGTACCCCCAAAAAATTGGCGCTGGGTGTCCTTTATAGAACAGTGGCTAGCGTTGAAATCCGTGCCCAGCTTTGGGCATGAGAATATACACCAACTGAAGCTAGGAGTAAATCCCAGTGAGAAAGATGGGCTCGGATCTCTGGAATTCTACAGCGCTTCGCACATTTTAAGAAAATGTCCCTGACCCGCCCAAGTCCCTCTCATTAGTACGCCCCCTTTCCAGATCTGTTCAGAAACAGGCTCTATTCTGGGCATGTAAGTGTAGTTCCACACTGACACCTTGCTCCCATTATGATGCTTTTCTATGTCAAAACATCAGCACAGAAATACTAAGCCCCATATATAAAATTCCCTAAACAGTGTTCATAGGGAGCTCATTCTGAGCAACCTTAAGAATTTCTGGTGTTCACATGTGGGATTATAGTCCTAGATGAACTGTTGATCTGTGCCTAAATTTTACATGTAGCACCAAAGAGGGGGACAGAAACGGACGGGTTATGGACAGATCGGGGGCATTCCTCACATTTACATGTGCAATTATAGAATAAGGGGCATCTTTACCTAATTTTAGGTGTGAGGTTTTGTGTCATATTTCCATTGGTGCAAATGGCCGCGACTAAGGTTAACCATGGCTCCTGGGCATAAGCGCTATTCTCCCTTTATAGAATAGTGCTTCACCATTTTTATCCGGCATCAATTTTTTCAAATGCTGTGGGGATCATAATCAAAACATCCAGATGTCCAAAAAACCCACCTAAGTCAGCACTTGGATGTCCTAATAGCTGGAACATCCAAGTGCTGGTTTTTGAAACCAACTTTCTGGATGTCCAGCAAGACTTCAAACTGCTGTGCATCCAGAGTTCAAAGGGACATGTTGGGAGGTATGTTATGGGTGGGCATCGGGCGGGCATAGAACTGGACATCCTAAAGTGATAATTGAAGCTTTCCCAGGACATCCTATACAGCATTTAGATGCCTAGAGTTAGAACTGTTTTAGATGCATCTAAGTGCCCCAAAGTTGCCCAAACTTGACCAGATGACCACTGCATGCATTAAGGTATGATCACCTCCACACTCCCCTAATGCTCACGGACCCCTTCCTACCCCAACCCTCATCCCAAATATCCTATTTAAAGAGTACATACCTGTCAGTAGAACAACATTATCTGGTGTGGGAAAGTTTAGAGAACCATAGAGAGGAAGACCCAGGCCCATAAGACACTCCAACCACTACATTTATGGTGGAAAGTGTGAGACCAGCAAATTCTTCCCAAATCCTTCTCCTATATTAATGCCATTTGCAGCAATAAGGGCTATTGGGGGTAGGAGAGATATGAGTATAATAGGTTTGGGGGGAGTTTTGGAGGACACACCCTAACTTATTGAAGATTTTAGTGAGATGTGCATCTGGCAACCTTTATGTGAAGTTCACAGCAGTGCTCTCTAAAGTGCTCCACTGCTCTGCTGGTATGTCTGTGTGGCAAGTTCATTAGAATGCTGACCCGTCCTACATCCAAATGGACTCTTGGAGTTGGGATGCATCTGTAGTCAAAAATGCTGCATAAAGTTAAACGTCTTGTTAGCCAAGACATCCAAGTAGGCGATTTCTGTGAGAAAATTTGGACATTCAGGATGTTCGAAAATAGCTGTTTTTCCGTATTTGACTTTGGACAAAGTTGGACTTAGACACACTATCGAAAATGTCCCTTCACGTATAGAATTCAGTCCAATATGTATATCATGTGTGTATAAGTGTTGCCTTGCAGCCATGCAACATAAATGTTCAAGTAATTCCCAGAATGTTCAATTATAAAAGAAGCAAAAACAACTCGGATGTGTGAAAAATCAATAGTATTTAAATATACACTTTCACCAAAACAATATGATAAATGTCACATAAAAAAGTGAACAGTACTGCTGCAGTTTGATCATGAGATGCAGTTCGGCGTCCCGGTTAAAGTTTGATCGGATCGTTTTACCCCCTGAGGCAGCAGACTTGTGAAACGCTGGCCACCGTCGGTGTACCGATCAACTGAGAAGATAAGTGGATATTTCCTCTATCTTTGCACAAGCAGCCCTGCTTAAAGTTTGTATATTGTGGGAGAACGAATGGAGGTTTTTTTGCCAGTGAGGTGTTCGTCCAACCACCTTGGATCACCATTGTGGTGGTGGAAGGGTTCCAGTCTGAGGCTTTTCCTCCATTTATTTGAAACTCCCTTTATTGAAACTGCAGCAGTACTGTTCACTTTTTCATGTGACATTTACAATTATAAAAGAAGACCACTTATCTGAAGTAGACACACTGCTGAAGTGCTTCAGATGGCGTCCCAGATAAGTTTTGGTCTCTACTGTAAATCCTAACTCCGCTCTGAGTTTTGTTTATTGCTGCTTTGGGGGTTGGGGATTTTTCAACTTTCAGAAATAATAGTTGGAATAAATTCAGAGTCCAAAGATGAACTAAACTGGTGACCAACCCAAATACAAACCAAACTGATTTTTTTTGATGTTCACATCCCTAATATACTGTATTAATAAGAGAGATTCAAGGAAACATCATTAACATTTCATAACATCAAGATAACCCCTCCTTTTTTTATAAAACCATAGTGTGGTTTTTTAGCGCCAGCCACAGTGATAACAGCTCTGATGCTCATAATGAGCATTGGAGCTGTTACTGCCATGGCAGGAGCTAAAAACTGCGCTACGGTTTTGTAAAAAGGAGGGGGGGTGCAAAATGATAACACTATCAAACAAGACACCTTAATACAAATTAATGTTTTAAAAAATAATTTTAAAAATAACAGTTATAATACTTTAGAAAAAAACTCAACATACCTTATATACTGATGTTAAATACTGCATCTTCCTAAGCATTTTTGGTATGGCATTCAAATGGCCATTATTGAAAATGCTCTTTTCTGTGTCTCACTAATGGGAGAATTGATTAAGGGGCAGCAAAAGATCACCTTTTACCATATCTTGATTCTTTGTGGTATTAAGCGACCTGCAGAATACTGGGATAAGTGAAAAATACTGCCCGTTAGTCACCTTACAAGCAAAGTTATTCCTTGTGCCTGGAAGCATCAAGCTGAAAAGCGATGCCCCAATGCTCTCACAGGCTTTCAGCTTCTCGATCCCCAAGTTTATTTCCCCTCCAGTTTGCCCTGCCCATTACCCATATCATGCCCCTAACTCCCTGCATCTTATAGATAGCCCTTGCCCCCATCAAAAGGGATGCCCTGCTATCATTGGCGGTCTAGGGGAAGCTCCTCAGAGGGTCATTTGGGGGTCTTTGGGCAGGCACAATGCCCAGTCCAATGCCAGCCCTAAAATGGCACAACTACCTAATTTCATATTTCCATGATCCTTAACAATAGTCTTGTTATGTTTGTGCCAGTGTTGGATTGGGCAGGAGCAACTGATCATTGCCTCTGCCCAAGCCCCCTGAGCTCCCCCAGAAATACCAGGATGAAACGTACAGGACTGGATTCTGCCATTTTGAATATAATGGCTCCTGGAGTCATGAGCAAGTGGGCAAGTCTCTTCTGAGTCCTGGGGCCTTTGGGGAGGCTTGGGGAGGGATCAAGGTGCCACTAAATACCAGAGCTTCTTTGGATGGACTTGGGGAGGGAGGGAGGGATAGGCTTTGAGAATGAGAACTGAGAGGTCCACTAGGCCACCAGGACTTTTCTTTTTAATGAGGGGGGAAAAGGGGGGAGGTGCGGTTAGATGTGTGGAACTGGAGTGGGTGTTGCTAGACACCAAGGTTATGCTTCTGGAAGGGGGACAAGGAACAGGTATTGGATTGAGCTGGGAGTTGCCATAGCAAACTTATTTATTTATTTATTAAATTAAACTGTCAGTTTTCTGTGGCAAACATTTGAGCATTAACCCCATTAACTGTATAGCACAATTACCCCACCCCAATTCTCCAATACACTCTGCTTTATTTCATGTTAGGCAGTTTAAGCAGAAGTTAGAATGTGGTAGCTGTTAAGCCACGGTGCTGTAAATGCATGCTAATTCCTATCTTAAGTACAAAATGCAGCTTTGTAAATAGCCCCTTTATGGTCCTAAACATCAAGGACAGCAATTGAAAAATCTCTTATTTCTATCATTCTTTTAATGCTAGATAATGTGGTCAGATATTAATAGACCTTGATACTGTAAATTATGTAAACACTGCAGCCTCTATAGTTGCACCTTTGTAATCCAATCACAAGGGCATTTCAATCCTTCCTTGTACTGATGAAAGAGTGCATTGACATGGTCAAGTTCTTTTTATATAAGAACAGATAAAGATTCTGAATTAAAAATGTGCAAATAGCTGTATAAAGGAAGGTTGTACCTGTTATCATTTTGCAAATAAAAGGCATACAACTTTCACTCCATTTCTTTTGGTGTCAAGGATGGGTGAATACAGGAGGATATAATTGTTAGTGTAATATATATTTTTTCTCTCAGATAAATGAGAGTAACATAGTAACATAGTAGATGACGGCAGATAAAGACCCGAATGGTCCATCCAGTCTGCCCAACCTGATTCAATTTAAATTTTTTTTTTTTTTTCTTCTTAGCTATTTCTGGGCGAGAATCCAAAGCTTTACCCGGTACTGTGCTTGGGTTCCAACTGCCGAAATCTCTGTTAAGACTTACTCCAGCCCATCTACACCCTCCCAGCCATTGAAGCCCTCCCCAGCCCATCCTCCACCAAATGGCCATACACAGACACAGACCGTGCAAGTCTGCCCAGTAACTGGCCTAGTTCAATATTTAATATTATTTTCTGATTCTAGATCCTCTGTGTTCATCCCACGCTTCTTTGAACTCAGTCACAGTTTTACTCTCCACCACCTCTCTCGGGAGCGCATTCCAGGCATCCACTACCCTCTCCGTAAAGTAGAATTTCCTAACATTGCCCCTGAATCTACCACCCCTCAACCTCAAATTATGTCCTCTGGTTTTACCATTTTCCTTTCTCTGGAAAAGATTTTGTTCTACATTAATACCCTTCAAGTATTTGAATGTCTGAATCATATCTCCCCTGTCTCTCCTTTCCTCTAGGGTATACATATTCAGGGCTTCCAGTAAATCATAAAGGTATATGTATTCTATGAAAGAATTGATAAGGGTGCAAAAATAGCAATCTCAAGTAGAAATCATATAAAATGAATGTAGAATTTCAAAAATTTGTTATATGAATGTAATATATGCTCTGTGATACACCTGGTGGCTCTTTCCCCTGTTTTGCTGTGAAAACAGTTTTGGCAGTCATCGTTGTTGGGACACAGGATATGATGTATTACCTCTCTGAGAAATTAAATAAGAAATCGAAGAAGAAATTGTATAATCATAATCAGTGACTGGAACCCATTTGGTGTTTCTAACAACCAAAAGAGCTGAGATGAAAAAAAAAAAAAAAATTGCTGTTACGATAAAGACCTTCAGTTAATTGATTGAACATAGACACATATATAGTGAAATAATTTGGAAAGATACAATACAATCAAGGACTTTACGTGTATGCTTAGCTTGATAAATATTACCAATTCCATATAATAGTAGCAATGTACTTGCGTAGTAATGATACTTCTACTTACTAAGAATCAGCCTATTCTTGTACAGCAGGCTCAAAGAGTTTTGGTTCATAGACATAATCGCGGAAGACAAAGGCGCGCGCCGACAACTGAGCGCAAGACAGAGGCGCGCGCCGAAGAAAATTACTGTTTTTAGGGGCTCCGATGGGGGTTTTTATTGGGGAGCCCCCCCCACTTTACTTAATACAGATCGCTGCTGTGTTGTGGGGGGTTTGATGGTTTGTAACCCCCCACATTTTACTGGAAACTTAACTTTTTCCCTAAAAACAGGGAAAAAGTAAAGTTTTCAGTAAAATATGGGGGGTTACAACCCCCCAAACCCCCCACAATGCCCCCACAACGCGGCGCGATCTGTATTAAGTAAAGTGGGGGGGTTCCCTCCCACAACCCCCCGTCGGAGCCCCTAAAAACAGTAATTTTCTTCGGCGCGTGCCTCCGCACTGCACTCAATTGTCTGTGCGCGCCTTTGTCCCGGTAGGCTTTTGACCTGACACCAAGAGTTTTAGTTGAAAATGTTAGCTTTCTCTTTACATTTACGGGCAACAAAGGTAGGAGTCTTTAAATGAGTTTGGAAATTAAGGGGTCCTTTTATCAAGCTGCGGTAGGGGTTTAATGCGCGTAATACCGCGTGTTAAACTGCCTGCCGCGCTAGCCGCTAATGCCTGCATTGAGCAGGCGTTAGTTTTTTAGCCGGCCGGGGGGTTAGCGCGTGATGAAATGTCCGACGCGCTAACCCCGCTAGCGCAGCTTGATAAAAGGACCCTTAATTTCTGTCAAATGTATTTTTCAGAAAACATAGAGATACACATGATTTTTAATTGGAACTTAAAGATGTTTGTAATTGACACACATTTTGGGAAAAGAAATTATGATTTAGCACGGCTTAGAAAAAGGACCCTTATATTTGCAATATATGTATTTGTCTTGAAATAATTCAAACTTAGCAGTATATTATTTTTATTGTAATTTTATTTGGAAGATGTGGACCAACTCCTATTTTAATGTCTCACATCAAGATGGTTTTCAGAATTCCATATTAATTAAATTAAGAACATAAGATAAATATACTGAATCAGACTAAAGGCCCATCAGACTCAGTATCCTGTAGCCAAGCCATATCCAAAGTATCTGGCAACATCCCAAAAAGTAGATCAACTCTATGCAGTTTACCCCTGGAAATAAATCTACATTTCCTTGAGTCTTCATTATTAACAATATAGAGGGGCATAATAAAAAAAAAACTAAGGCCTTAAACGTTGAAAGTAGAAGCAGGGAAAATGTCCATTATAAAAAAAAAAACTTCCAAAAGGATTTTTTTTTTTTATAATGGCCTGCCTCTACGTTCAGCTGTTTAAATGCCCAGACCACCACTATGTCTAAACTTATACCATATAATCAACCTAAAACAAACCTAAGCCCCAAACGTCCAAAGCAAGGGCTTTTAGGCGAAGGAGGAGCCAGTCCTTCGCTTAAAAGCTGGATTCTGTAACCGGTGTCTGTCAAAAACAACACTGGTTACAGAATCCACACACCCCCTCTCCCGACGACATCGGGGCAAGAGGGAGCCCAAGCCCTCCAGCCCTGGGCACCCCCGAACTGCTGACAGGATCGGGGCAGGAGGGAGCCCAAGCCCTCCTGCCCCGGGCACCCCCAAACTCCCCGACAGGATCAGGGCAGGAGGGAACCCAAGCCCTCCTGCCTTTGATGCAAGGGCCCCCCCTGAACCCCGATCATCCCCCCGCCAACCCCACAACCCCCCCCCCACCCCCCGTACCTTCAATAATGTTGGTTGGACTGACGGGTACCAAGCCCGTCCTTCCGACAGGCCAGCCATCCGTTGAATGGCTGGCCTTAGGACCTGATTGGCCAGGTGGCTCAAATCCTGCCCACAGGTGGGGCCTGAGACGCCTGGGCCAACCGGAATAGGCCCAGTAGACTTAGGCCCCTCCTGTGGGGGGGAGGGCCTTAGGCACATGGGTGGGGGGGTCATGGATGGCGGGGGGGCAATCGGGGTTCTGGGGGGCCCTTGCATTGAGGGCAGTTGGACTTGGGCTCCCTCCTGCCCGATCCTGTCGGAGAGTTCGGGGGTGCCCGGAGCAGGAGGGCTTGGGCTCCCTCTTGCCTTGATCGTTGTCGGGGGGGGGGGGAAGGGTGGATCGCGGCAGGGGAGATGAGCCATCTCTCCTGCCGCAGTCATTGCTGTAGGGGATAGGCAGGTTGCTGGGGCCGCTGAGCTGATCGCAGCAGCCACAATCAGCTCAGCGGCCCCTTTTCAGCACTTATACCTGTTCTGACTTGGTCTAAGTCAAAACGTATAAGTGCCGACTAGGCAACCTGCCTAAAGTTTTGGTTATACCTGCTGCATGCCTAGGTCTAGGTCGGCCCACCTCCCGCCCTTTACCCTCCTCTAAAAATGCCTCTTTTCTCTCTGTGCATTTAGAGACAGGGGAAAGGCCTAAGCTAGTATTAGATACGTTTAAAACCAGCTTTGATTATGGGTACATAAGAACATAAGAACATAAGAAATGCCTCCGCTGGGTCAGACCTAAGGTCCATCGCGCCCAGCAGTCCGCTCACGCGGCGGCCCATCAGGTCCAGGACCTGTGCAGTAATCTTTTATCTATACCCCTCTATCTCCTTTTCCAGCAGGAAATTGTCCAATCCTTTCTTAAACCCCAGTACCGTTCGCTGCCCTATAACGTCCTCTGGAAGCGCATTCCAGGTGTCCACCACACGTTGGGTAAAGAAGAACTTCCTAGCATTTGTTTTGAATCTGTCCCCTTTCAACTTTTCCGAATGCCCTCTTGTTTTTTTATGTTCTGAAAGTTTGAAGAATCTGTCCCTCTCTACTCTCTCTATGCCCTTCATGATCTTGTAAGTCTCTATCATATCCCCTCTAAGTCTTCTCTTTTCCAGGGAAAAGAGACCCAGTTTCTCCAATCTCTCAGCGTATGAAAGGTTTTCCATCCCCTTAATCAGTCGTGTCGCTCTCCTCTGAACTCTCTCGAGTAACACCATATCCTTCTTAAGGTATGGTGACCAATACTGGACGCAGTACTCAAGATGCGGACGCACCATCGCCCGGTACAGCGGCAGGATAACTTCTTTCGTTCTTGTTGTAATACCCTTCTTGATTATCCCCAGCATTTTATTCGCTCTCTTGGCGGCCGCTGCGCACTGTGCCGTCGGCTTCATTGTCATGTCCACCATTACCCCCAAGTCCCTTTCTTGGGTACTCTCATTCAATAACATCCCTCCCATCGTATAGCTGTGCCTCGGGTTTCTGATTCCCACATGCAATACTTTACATTTCTCAACATTGAACTTCATCTGCCATCTCTCTGCCCATTCTCCCAATTTGTCCAAGTCCCTTTGAAATTTTTCACAATCTTCCTTTGTCCGAGCTCCACTAAATAGTTTGGTGTCATCCGCAAATTTTATTATCTCACTCTTTGTTCCTGTTTCTAGATCATTTATGAATATATTAAATAGCAGTGGCCCGAGCACTGAGCCCTGCGGGACACCACTCGTGACTTTCCTCCAGTCTGAGTAGTGTCCCTTCACCCCTACCCTCTGTTTCCTACCCGCTAACCAGTTTCTGATCCATCTATGCACGGCTCCGTCCACCCCATGGTTCTTCAGTTTCCGGAGTAGACGTTCATGAGGCACCTTGTCAAAGGCTTTCTGGAAATCTAGGTATATGATGTCTATGGGGTCTCCTTTGTCCATCTGTTTGTTAATTCCCTCGAAGAAGTGCAATAAGTTGGTCAGACACGATCTCCCCCTGCAGAAACCATGTTGGCTGGTTATCAGAAGTTCGTGTTTTTCAAAATGTTCATCAATTTTTTCTTTTATTAGTGCTTCCGCCATTTTCCCCGGAACAGAGGTCAGACTCACCGGTCTGTAGTTTCCCGGGTCTCCTCTTGATCCCTTTTTAAAGATGGGCGTAACGTTGGCTATCTTCCAATCCTCCGGAATCACACCTGTTTTCAGAGACAGGTTGCAAATTTGCTGTAGTAGTTCCGCTATTTCCTCTTTTAGTTCCTTCAGCACCCTTGGATGGATTCCATCCGGACCCGGGGATTTGTCAGTTTTTAGTTTTTCTATCTGTCTGCGCACATCATCAAGGCTCACTTCTATGGATGTTAACTTTTGTGCTTGATTTCCATTGAAGAATTGCTCAGGTTCCGGTATGTTGGTTGTGTCTTCGTTTGTGAATACAGATGAAAAGAACATGTTAAGTCTTTCTGCGACCTCTTTCTCTTCCTTCACCGCTCCCTTCCTGTCTCCGTCATCCAGTGGTCCCACCTCCTCCCTAGCCGGCTGTTTCCCTTTAACACTTGGACAATCAGGTTTTTTGATCGTCCAAGTACTCATTTAGGCCACTTTTTAGACTTTTTTTAAATTATGAGCCCCATACTGTATAGAATTATTTTTAAAACCCAGCTACACTAAAGGGGGAAATATTCAAGCCACGTTAGGGCTTTAAGTTGCATTATAAGCCCCTGAATGTAACTCAAAGAGCCCTAACATTGCCTGACTTAATCTCCCATAGTGATATTTACGTTGCCATGGACTATATAGTAATGAGATACAAAATATATAAATACATGTTATGCATCTCATTACTATGTAAAGCTAGATTTTACAAAACTCCGGTAGAGGTTTCTACATGGAGGTAAATGCTCCAACACTCGTAAAATTCCTATGAGCATCAAAATATTTACCTCGCTGTGCCACGTTAGAAATCTCTATGACGGCTTTGAAAAAGGAGCCCTAAATATCCTAACATGACTTATGATGATACACCTCAAATTACTTTAGGGCATAGAAGTGATGATAAAAGTTATTTCAGCACCTGGGAGAATTGAACCGCAAAGCTCCGACCCAATGCCCCTAGGCCCTCCCCCCGGCTTAAGCCCCCCCATCTGAAGACCTACCCTCCCGCCTCTGGTGGGAAACACCTAATGCCCCACCCCCATGCCTCTGAAGTAGAAGCACCCAGAAGCAGGGAAAAGGGTCAGGGGTCAATGCCAGGGCCTCATTTATCTCCTAGCACCTGCCCTGCACACAGAAGGGATGGAACACACTCACTCAACATTAATGCATCTGTGCTACCATTAGCCCTGCATACTGCACCTCATTTCCAAAAGGTTAAGAAAAACAAATGAGATACACTACTCACAACGGCTGTGCTTCAGAGCAAGTGGACATGTCTCATGCGCAATCTTGACATCAGTGTGACATCATGAATATGCTGACTGTTGAGCTGGACAAAGGTGTTTCTGGTACCTTCGGGGATATCTTCAGCTGGCAGGACTTGGGGATCCCCACCAGCTACTGTAACAGTATTCCGCTGTTGGGTATGTCTAAGCCTAATATGGGTGGGCCTGGGCCTTCCCAGGCCCACCCATGGCTATGCTGCTGCTATAAGAACAATAAATACAAATATAAATTAGTGCTATTTACTGTGAATTCTACAGTTTTGGAGCTCTGGAATCTGCAATAAGGAAAAGAGATGAGACTTGATATACTGCCTTTCCGTGGTTGCAATCAAAGCAGTTTGCATATTATATGCAAGCACATATTTTGTACCTGGGGCAATAGGAGGGTTAAGTGACTTGCTTGGAGTCAAAAGGAGCTGTAGTGGGAATCAGACCTGACTCCCCTGATTCATAGGTCTCTGCAATAACCATTAGGCTACTTCTCCACAACAGAATTTCATGCTAACTATAATTTTGATATAAAGAAAAATTCACTATTTTACCATTACTTATTTAGTGACAAGAAAAAAGCATAACTGAATACTACTTCAAAATGCATTGATTTCTTCAGCAGAACCAATCTCATCATTCTTAGAGACGGCTCTAGGCAAGTTTAAATTCCATACAAACACATTGAGCAAGAAGACTAATGATGATCATTTATCGAGATGTTAAAATCCTTTTGTCGTATATGAAATACTTATGGTCTAGGAGCACTGGTATACTTAAGTACCTGAAAGCAGATGAATGAATATTAAAGGTCATAGTCAAAGCAATATATGCCTTTGCTCTCAGGTGGCAAATGCATAATCTGCTTTAACTTGTATTGTTAGCTTTAATGCAGATAAAAATGAGCTATTTAACATGCCAAACCATCAAATTTTATCAGTTGAGGAAACCATAACTGGTGAGGGTACAAGAGGGCTCCTTTTACGTAGCCCCGTTAGCGGCTTTATCGCACGCACATTTGTAGCGCCCGCGCCAACCCCCGTGCTAGCCGAAAAACTACCGCCTGCTCAAGAGGAGGCGGTAGCGGCTAGCATGGCCGGCGTGCGCTATTACGCGCATTAAACCGCCAACGCAGCTTCGTAAAAGGAGCCCTTAGTGATGATATTTAGCAAAGGTGCTGACGGTAAGGGCTCATGTGCTAATTTTCTTTGATGGTCACTCACTAATGACAACATTGCTACATGGCCATTAATTCAGGAAAATGGAAATGTGTCCTTTTTCCAGCTGTGCCTTAGAGGGTGGGACAGACCTTCATAAGGGCACACTAAGGCCACTTTTTAGTGCAGCTTAGTATTTATTTCAAAAATTTTCTATTCTGAACTATCCTAAGTTTTAGATGTGTCACAAATCAACATACACAAAAATATATTTAAAAGAGTACTAACAAGACAAATTAAGCAGTGCTATAACTAAATCAGTATCACACGGGCGGTCAGGTTATTTGAAACCAGAGGTTAGATGTTACTTTTCCAAACTGTATGTCACATCCCACAATTTGGAGAACAAATACATGTTCAGTTGCTTTCTGAACATCATCAGGACCCTTTAGACCAGGGGTCCCCAACCGCCATCCACAGACAGGCACCGAGCCATGGGCTGTGCCAAATCTGGCTACACAGAAAGAATCTCATTTTAATTTTATTTACATAAGTTTGCAAGATGTTTTATTTTGAAAAGTGACCACTTCCGTCTGTCCCTCTTTCCCGTACGTGTCTCAGTCACAGTTATTTTCGGAAAGCTCACAAGCTAACTCTAGGAAAAATGAGTATAAGACAAACTTCGCTGGAGAGCTTCTTTGAAAAAGTGGAAAGACCCAATGATGAGACAGCAGAAGACTCCAAGACTACCAACAGAAAGAGAGCTGCATTTAAAACAAAATACAAAGAGTCCTACTTAAATTATGGATTTTATGCAACAGGTGATTCACATTTTCCAAGCCCGCTCCCTATAATATGTGGTGACTGGATGTCCAACAAAACCACAAAACCGCTTAGCCACAATTCTGGAGGCCACACCTTCAAAAAGATATAAAAAGAATGAAATTGGTCCAGAGGAAGGCAACTAAAATGATGCGTGATCTTCATCATAAGGCGTATGAGGACAGACTTAAAGATCTCAATCTGTATACTTCGGAGGAAAGGGGAGATATGATAGAGACATTTAAATATCTGCGTGATGTAAATGCGCATGATGAAATTAAGAGGTGATTGGCTCAGGAGTAATCTAAGGAAATACTTTTTTACAGAAAGGGTGGTAGATGCGTGGAACAGTCTCCCAGAAGAGGTGGTGGAGACAGAGGCTGTGTCTGAATTAAAGAAAACCTGGGAGAGGCACATGATATCTCTTAGAGAGAGGAAGAGATAATGGTTACTGCGGATGGGCAGACCGGATGGACCATTTGACCTTTATCTGCTATCATGTTCCTTTGTTTCTATATTCAATACGTATGCAGAGCCCTGTTTTACATAGAATGTAGAAATTGAAATTAAAACGTCTGGGTTGGGCATGCTCACTTCCAGTGGTATTTTAGAAAATAATCTGCTAACAAAGGATCCTGCCCAGTTAAATCACATTATTTGTTTATTTATACAGATTTATATCCCATCCTCCCAGAAGAGCTCAGAACGGGTTACAAGTTTACATACAAAATAAAACAACAGGGTTTACATAGTAAAGTAGAACCTGATAGTACTTCTTTGGTCATGACACGATAGGACAATACATAGAGGTACACAATTGTAGTCAAAAGCATGGCGATATGTAATAGGATATGATAGGACAAGATCTCATACAGCATAGGGTGATGATATTATGAGTTTGGTATGATGCTTGACAGTATGAAGCGTGGTAAAGCAGTACATGGCAGAGCATAGCAGTACATTAGGATGCATGACGGTACATGCTATGGCAGATAATACATGCAGGAACATGGTAGGAATGTGACAGTGCATGGCAGTACAATACATACATGTGAATAATAATATATGCTAGGTGAGGTATATCATGGAATGTCTGGCAAGATGTGGAAGTATCATCAGTGTCAGTGCATGACAGTACATGGCATGACAAGATAGTATATAACAGCGTATGATGATAATGTATGTAAGGTATGTCTTGGTATGGAATGTATGGTAGGGCATGATAGTATCTGAGCTCCCTCCAACTTTTCCGTAAACATCTGAAAACTTGGCTATTCTCAAAAATGTAATACTTCCTCCCTCTCTGGTATACTAAGCCCCTCTAAACATTCTTTATACTAAGGCCTATAACCCTTCATTGGCGTTCCTTTTCTATCCCAGCTCCTGTAAACCGTGCCGAGCTCTACAATTGTGAAGAGGATGCGGTATGCAAACCTAAGGTTTAGTTTAGTTTAGTATCAGTGACGGTTGATCTTGTTCGTTAGATATTGATGTTTAGACTGGAGTTGTTTCATAGAAGGATAGAAGAAGATTTTATTGCCTTCCTGAAGTTCAGTAATCCTTCTAGTGATCTGATGTAAGGTGACAGTTGGTTCCAGAGGCGTGGTAGGTAGTGCGAGTAGGACAGTGTCATGGAATATATGCACAAACTGCTGCAGCACGTGCTGGTTAGTGCCGGGATAGTTAGTGGGTAGAGTCAGGAGTTATAGATACATCGGTGTCAACGTCTGCATATGTAACTGGGCAGGTTGAATAACATGAATAGCAGTCCAGACTTTGCCCACTTAAATCTGTGGGTATTGCACTGAATATCGGCAAGATTTTTCTTCTAGCCTTCTTTATCAATGCTTTGCATCTAACTTGACGATGATTATGTTTGCTTTGCTTAATTCGGATCTTTTTCCATTCTTTGAAAGAAGTATTTCTGACTCTAATAGCCTTGTATGTGTATCTAATATCTTATATGTAATGCATAGCTATTAATAGACATACATAGGGGCTAGATGCTGTATATAGTACCAAAATACTCATATCAGTGCCGATAACATTTCAGGCTAAGTGCTATTCAATTAACAGTGTTCAGAGTTGGGCGTCGTTTATAAAATGGCATTTGGTACCGGGACTGGCATCCAATTTTAGGCACAAAGATTTATACCAAGTAAAACCTGGAGCAGATTCTTGAACCTAAATTATGCATGGATCTTCCTTATTCTATAAATTTGCATATACAATTTTAGCACCATATATAGAATTAGGCTATAGATTTCTATCTATCTTTAGTGAGAAACAGAGGTTTTTTTTTGGGGGGGGAGAGACACAACTTGGAGAAGGAGAAGTATTTTGAAAGGAAGTGAAAGAAAGAGTTCCTATGAGGGAAAGGAAAGGAATAGGAATGAGTGCCTTTGAGTGGAATAAAGAGAACCTGGAGGGGTTGGAGTTGTGGGAGAGAGAAAACTATTTCCTGGGGTGGAAGGAAGAATGAGTCAGGAGGAGAAGGGGGAAGAGAATGCCTTGTTTGGGGAAGGTGGTACATGCTGGATTCACAGAAATTTTTTTGTGGGTGCCTTAAAGTTTAATAACATTTAACCTCCCCCCCCCCCCCTTTTTACAAAACCATAGTGTGGTTTTTAGCACTGGCCATGGCGGTAACAGCTCATGAGCTTTGGAGCTGTTATTGTCACGGCTGGTGCTAAAAACCACACTACGGTTTTGTAAAGAGGGGGGTCTAATGAATGCTATAAAAATGTATAAATGAATAAATACTAATATAGATAGTTATATACAGTAAATATAAATGTGGAGGGAGGAGGGGGAAGCCTCAGAGCTCCCTCTGCAATTATGTTTTCTCACAGATGCAATGGGTTGACCCTCACTGGCTTAAAAAACCTCTTATATCTCAAAAACATATATATTCTAATTCTCATTAATTTCACTTTTTACTGCATTGAAAAACAAATGTTGCTGTGTTTTAATTTTGCAAGACTGAAATCTGTCAAATTGGAGAAAAATGTTCTTCAAGGGAGCTGTTTTAGCAATACATGTTTAAAGAATGTTTGAAAATATTGAAAATGAATAAAGAATTAAAAAAAAAAGAAGAATGTCCCACCTAAAGTGGCCATTTAAAAAGCTACTTCAGGTGACTACAACTATTTCCCTCCAGAGTAGATCTAGAAAGGTTCTTTGCATCTTTCTAGATCTACTCTGTGGGAAATTGTCCAGTTCACTGGTAGGGAATAAGTCAAAATGGATCCCCAGTACCTATGTCTACAAATGTCTGGTGGTGAATGACTTTGAGATTTGTTCAAGCAATATTTTCCATACATTTAATTACTCCAATAGCCCATCTAACATTTGTATTAAAAACAGCTGATAAACCTTTTTATCATACCAATTCTAACCCAATTTATTAATTAAACCCCTTAATTTACTTTACTTTATTTTCATTCTATTATAGTAAAAGAAGCCATGAGCCCAATCAAGTTTACAAGATATGGTCTTCCAGATGTAGATCCAGAAACTATGCAAACCAGTGAGCCCTGGGTCTTTGCAGGTGGTGACGTTATAGGTCTGGCTAACACAACTGTGGAATCTGTGAATGATGGAAAACAAGCTTCTTGGTACATACACAAATACATTCAGGTAAGCTTGAAAATAAGATCCTTTATTTTCAGATTGACTGTGCTGGCCACCTTTCCCTTCCTATCAAATCATAGGCTGTCTTTTGTAAGTTTGTCTGTAATAAATATTGAAATATTTTTCTCAAAATGTCTTGATATATAATAGATTCCTCCTCTGCATATAGATCCACAAGGAGAAGTAGCTTGATATTTTCTGCTGTACACTATTTAACACTGAGACAAACCCTATACATGGGGATGAGACCCTTGTGGAACCAATTTGTGTGATATGACATAAAGTATAGAGAAGTTGCAGTGTATTGTTACAGGAAGTATGAAATGATTGAAGAAACAGCACAAACCAACCTAACCATAACTTTTACAAAACCTTAGCATGGTTTTTAGTGCCGGCCGCGGCAGTAACAGCTCTACGCTCATAGAATTCCTATGAGCATCGGAGTTGTTACCGCTGCGGCCGGCACTAAGAACAATGCTACAGTTTTGTAAAAAGGGGGGAGGGGTAAGTTTGATATAGTTGTACTAAGTGCTGTTGGCATAATGTCATGTGATATTTTCTAGTAATCACCTGATATCTGGATTTTATGGATTGTGTTCTAGAGTTGTGGTGACCCATCCAAATATTTTATTAGGACAAACTATGAGCATTTAACAAATTGCATTGATAAGTATGATAGCATAATTACAACTCACAATGCAAACTACCCCCCTTTTTTTAGCGCTGGCCACGGCGTTAACAGCTCCAATGCTCATAGGAACATAAGAACATAAGATTTGCCACTGCTGGGTTAGACCAGCAGTCCGCTCATGCGATGGCTCTTAGGTCAAAGACCTATTTGAGTCTAGCCTTACTTGCATAAGTTCTGTTCCAGTAGGAACTTATCCAACCTTGTCTTGAATCCCTGAAGGGTGCTTTCCCATATAAGAGCCTCCGGGAGAGCGTTCCAGACCTCCACCACTCTCTGGGTGAAGAAGAACTTCCTTACGTTTGTACGGAATCTTTTCCCTTCTAACTTAAGCGAGTGCCCACTCGTTCTCTTCACCTTGGAGAGGGTAAACAATCTTTCTGTCTCTTCTAAGTCAATGCCCTTCAATATCTTGAATGTTTAGATTATGTCCCCTCTCAGTCTTCTCTTTTCAAGGAACATTGAAGAAGGAGTCAGGGAGGTGGAGAACACCATGGAAGAGAGGAACATCGAAGAAGAAGTCAGGGAGTTAGAGAAGTTCATTGAGGAGGCATATAGAGAGGCCGTGGAACAGCAGAGGAACTGCCAAGATACATCCACAGAGAGTGAGGACCACTTGGAGGAAAATCACAAGAAAGGACTAGATGACAGTGTAGCAGGACCTGGAAATAGCAGGGGAAACCCACTGGAAGACGAGTCTAGTGCAAGCCAATGCTGGGAGGAGGAAAATGGAAGTGTACTGAGGACACGGACCTGTGGCTAGAGAGATGAACGTACACCAAGGTGAAGAGAATGAGAGGGCACTCACTTAAGTTAAAAGGGAAAAGATTCCGTACAAACGTAAGGAAGTTCTTCTTCATCCAGAGAATGGTGGAGGTCTGGGACGCTTTCCCGGAAGCTGCTATAGTGGAAAACACCCTTCAGGGATTCAAGACAAGGTTGGATAAGTTCCTACTGGAACAGAACATTGGAGCTGTTACCGCAAGATGCATTGGGAGGGGGAAGGCCCATCATTCTCAGCATGGAGCCCTGTAGGCTGGAGGGAGTGAGCGTCCCTCCTGCTGATTTTGCATCGGAGGTATAGGGGTGTTGGGTGATGTGGGAGGCGATGTTGGGTGGTGGGGTGTGTGTAGGGTGTGGTGGGGTGTATGTGTGGGGTGGTGTTGCCTGATGTCAGGGGTTTCAGGTGATGTGGAGGGCATTGCCTGTTATCAGATAGTGTCAAGTGATATGGGGGTGTTGCATGATGATATTGAGGGATGTGGGGGTCCAGGAATGTGGGATGATGGGGTCCTGGGATGTCAGGGGTTCTGTGGATATTGGGGGCAGGTGTGAAGGGCTCCAGCTGATCATGGCAGGGGGAAATCCCCATCAGTTGAACTGGCAGGAATCCCTGAAACCGGCTCAGCTGATGGAGATTTTTCTGCCGCGATTAGACAAGGAAGTTGGGTATATCTACAAAACTTGCTTTTGTTTTTCATGTGGATGTTTTTATTTTTGAAAAAGGCCAAAAAAGGTAGACGTCCTAAGGATCAAAAATGTCTATATAGGTCATTTTCAAAAATGAAAGATAGACGTCTGGCAATTTTGAAAATTAACATTTTTTTCTGCTGGGTTTGCTCAAAATATCCAACGTCTTGCCCAAAACATCCAACCTCAGACTCAGACATCCTATCAAAAATGTCCCTCTTAGTATATACAAACAATTGTATGAATCTTCTGTTGTAATAATATTCTTATGTCTGTCCAGGAAACGAGAAGCTACAGTGCCAGAAAAGATTTAAAGATAGAAATATTGCCTTCTATAATAATACGATAATAATAGGACAAACAAACCTGCAAACATCACAACTGGCTTTTATGTATATTAAATGTTCTCACTTTGACTAATGAAGTTCTGGTGGCAAATGCACCTAGGAGGCAATTCTAAGACTAGACTCTCAATTTAGGTGTTAAAATGAAAGTGTGCTTAGGCACATAGGCACACCTATGTTATGCCAGGTATATATGATTGAACATAAATGTTTCAAGTGTTACAC
This sequence comes from Geotrypetes seraphini, assembly GCF_902459505.1. NCBI lineage: Eukaryota > Metazoa > Chordata > Amphibia > Gymnophiona > Dermophiidae > Geotrypetes > Geotrypetes seraphini. The sequence goes on from NC_047095.1 coordinate 17,980,796, forward strand.
ATAACTGATATTATTCTATACGCATCACCTGGAGTCATGTCTATGATCTGCCCATGTTTCTCCCATGTTTAGGCCCACTTTAGAGTTATACACCAAGAGGGAAATTCTATAAACAAAGAGGGAAATTCTATAAACGGCACCTAACTTAATTGGCAAACACCATTTCAAATGGCAAGCAATGTTAAATTTAAAATGCCCACCAGCACTTAAACAAAAGACACTGGAATTGAGCCTCCGTAGGTGCCTACTGCTGCCTAACGATGCATTACAGTAAAACTTTGGATTACTTGGTATGCAAGTGTTTTGCAAGACAAGCAAAACATTTTATTATATTTTAACTTGATAAATAAGCAAGGTCTTGCAATACAAGTACATACAGTATATACTCATCACATCATCGCAACTGAGCCGATGGTTCTTCTCTCTCTGATGCTGCAGGAGTGTAGTGACTGTTCTAAATGAGTGAGGCAATACAAGAACGTGTGGAGGGGCATAATCAAAAGGAACATCTAAGTCCATTTTTGTCCAAGTCGCAAGTCTTCTAAAGTGAAAAAACAGCTTAGGGCACATTTTTGAAAAATATACGTCCAAATTATTTTCCGTTTTGAAAATCGTCTAACTATATGTCCTGCTGATCTGATCTTCCTAGCTGCTAAATCGTCTATGTTTATACCACATTTTCATCCAACTTTTCGTCCAAGGCAGAAACGCCTAGAAACAAACCTTTTGGATGTGGGAGGGGTCTACAAAGTGATGGACTGGACAACCAGACATGGCACCTAAATAGTGGGGTACCTTACAGGACACTGCTGTGAACTTCACAAAAAGGGTGCCATGTCTTCATCTCACTACAGTTCACCTTATAGGTCATGGTGAGCCCCCAAACCACCTCCAGAATTCCCTAGACCCACTTATCTACCACCCAAATAGCCCTTATGACTGCAGGAGCCACCTTTATGCCAGTACAAAAAGGTTTTGGGGGTGTATAGGGGAATGCACATGTTTCAATATCAATGCAGTGATTACAGGGGCTTATGGGCATTGGTCCTTCTTTTCATGGGTCCCTAACCCACAGGGCTGGCATGTGCATCAGGCCCAAAACAGTGTTCTTCAAGCACCGGTTTGCGGTGCAACTGATGTGGTGTTATCTTCGGGCCGGCTCCCTCTTCCTCATTGACTCAGTACACAAAGCCATGGGCAGCGGCTCCTATGCACGTCCTGCACCTGAACTGAAAGCCTTCTCTCTGATGTCGCAACATCAGAGGGAAGGCTTTCAGATGGCCCACGACTTAGCTCAGTGTTCTTCAACTGCCGGTCTGCAGACCGATGCCGGTCCACAAAATCATTCTTTTATATTTGCCAGTCCATAGGTGTAAAAAGGTTGAAGAACACTGACTTAGATCATGTTTTAAATGGTCTAAGTCACAACATCCAAGTTTCATCAATCCTGTGCTGTGTTGGTTATATATGTAGTACGATTAAGTCTAAGCTGGCCCATGTCCCGTCCAACTCCCGCCCTTGACACTCCTCCTGACACACCCTGTTTAGCTCTGCTCGTTCAGCGGCACTATGAAGGCCTAGGAGATTGTTTATAAATACATCCAAAACCCAGTTTTATTACCGGCACTTGGACGTATTTTGACAGTGTTCGACCAAGTGCCAACTTAGGCCGGTTTTTGGACGTTTTTCTCTTTCGATTATGAGCCCCATAGTACTTTGTATTAAAGTTTTGGGGTTGTGGAATGAATTGCCTGAGTTTCCATTATTTCCATGGGGAAATTCGCTTTGATATACGAGTGCTTTGGATTACAAGCATGTTTCCGGAACAAATTATGCTTGCAAACCAAGGTTTGACTGTATAGGCATGACTGGCGCTGGAAGTGGCATTAAGCACCATAAAGCACCTACATAGGTTTGATTCATGGCAAAGATAGGCACCAGAAATATAGGTCTTGAAAACTCTAGTCTTCATTTCTGGCACCTATTTTACCCAGAGGTATGATTCTCTAAATGGTGCCATTGTGTGATTGACATATGATCGACAGCTGCTTTTTAGGCGGCCACTGATATTGACGCCATTTAAAAAATCCAGCCTATGGGGCTCATTTTTAAAAACTAAAGATGTCCAAAAAATGGCATAAACCAGCACTTGGACATTTTAATAAAAAAAAGTCCAGTTTTTGAAACTAATTGTTTAGATGTCTTTATTTATTCAATTTTCTATACTGTTCTCCCAGGAGAGCTCAGAATGGTTTACACTTCCCCCTCCCCATTCGCGGTTTCGGCAATCGCGATTTCACATATTCACGATTTTTTGGGGAGGGGGAAAAGAAAAAAACCCACAGTTTAGCCTTCCCCCCAGCGTCCCGGCCTTACCTGGTGGTCTAGCGAGCTTTCCTGCCCCGTGTAGATCGCCAATAGGAAATGGTTGTGGGGAGTTCCCGTCGTAGTCTCGAGAGACTACGGGAACTCACGGCAGCTATTTCCTATTGGCGATCTGCACGGGGCAGGAGTGTAGGAAGATCACTCCTGCCCCGAAAGCCCGCTAGACCACCAGGTAAGGCCGGGATGCCGGGGGGAAGGCAGGAGGGAGGCGGGGGTGGGTCAAAGCTGGACCAGAAGATATTTGCGGTATTTCACCATTTGCGGTCCGGCTCTGCCCCTATCCCCCGCGAATCCGGAGGGAGAAGTGTTCATGAATTTATTCAGGTACTCAAGCATTTTTCCCTGTCTGTCCCAGCAGGCTCACAATCTATCTAATGTACCTGGGGCAATGAGGGGGGGGGGATTAAGTGACTTGCCCAGGGTCACAAGGAGCAGTGTGGGTTTGAACCCACAACCTCAGGGTGCTGAGGCTGTAGCTCTAACCATTATGCCATACTCTCCCCCTTGCAGGTCCTTTACCCTCCAGGATGTCTGTGGTTAAGTTAGAGGCATGTTTAGGGTAGGATTTGGGCAGACTTAGCACTTGGATGTCTCGCAGGGATAATAAACATTTTTGAAGACAACCAGGACAGCATTTAGACATTTGGAGTTAGACCTGTTTTCAAAGTGCCTAAGGGCCAAAAGGGTACCCAAACTGACCTGATGACCACTGGAAGGTTGAAAACATGCCCCCACACTCTCCCAGTGGTCATTGACCCCCTCCCATCCCCAAAAAATGTGAGAGAAAGAGTACATACCAGCCTCTATGACAGCTGCAGATATTATGGGGCATCCTAGTAGCGCAGCAAGCAGGTGTATAGAGTAGCCTGCTGGACAGTGTAGTGAACCATAGAGAGAGGATCCAGGCACATATTCCACGCTAACCACTACATTTATGGTGGAAAGTGTGAGCCCATCAAAACCTGCCCCAAACCTACTATACTGCCATATAAGTGATATCTTCAGCCATAAGGGCTATTGGGAGAAGGGGGGGTAGTCAGGTGGGTATAGTAGGTTATGGGGAAACTTTGGAGGGCTCACTATACTGTATACTATAAGGGGGTTATGGTGAAATGTATACTTGGTACCCTTTAAGTGATGTTCACAGCAGTGCCCCTAAAGGTGCCAAACCGTTCTGTTGGAACATTTGTGTGGCCAGTATATTAAAATGCTGGCCCTTCTCAAATGGGCTTGTTTTAGATGTTTTGCATTTGAACGTTTGGATTTTAAAAATGACTAAGATCCAGGATGTCTAGATGGGTCATTTTTGGGAAAAAAAAAAAAAAAAAGTTGGGTACAGTACAGTTTTGAAAATGGCCATTTTCCTACCCCGACTTTTGGACATCTTGTGGGATCCAAAGTCAAACTTAGATGTTCTATTGAAAATGGCTCTCCACAGCACTTAAGAACTATTTTATAGAATAATGTACTTATGCAAAAAAACTGCAAATCAAAGGTGCCTTTGCCCTGCATAAGTGGTGTGTGTAGCTCTAGGTGTGAACTTATAGAACTGCTCTGATAGCCCAATAGTTTTCGAGTTTATCTAATGCCCCATCATATATTCAGACTCGCAGTAAGTAGGTCACATTCAGAGCCTGGTGTTTCACACCAAGTGTTTCATCAGGACTACACTGCAGGCCTAATTGCTGTCATATTTTGAGAATAGTGAACGTATTGTGACCCCATTCTACTATTATCTCAAATACACAACAAAAATATGATTCTTCCAGTGTGGAATGAGAAATTTAGACTGCTTTATAGTCATAAATTCACAAAGAGTGCAATATAGAAGGATGGAAAACCTTATAATTAGAAACAAAGTTGATGAAAAATTTAAGGAGCAATTTGCAATCTCTGAAAACCCATTTTCATTACTGTTATTATGCCTGTCAAAGTTTGGCACTTCCTTAGTAAACCTATTTCTTTTACATTGATCAGAGTTAAATAGAATGCATAAAAATATATCAGATTTAAAAACTGAAGACTGTGTTACTCTCTGCAAAACAATGGTGGAAAGGAGTAAGGCAAAAAGCCATTGAACATTGAATATTTAAATTAGAATTGAATTGTCTAGGCCAGGACATGCTCACTGCTGGCAGTATTTTAGAAAAGACTCTGCTGAATGTAGGTCTTGTGTAAAACACCTATAGGGAACAGTCATTTTACTTATATTCATGTGAAACAAAAAGACTGGCACAAACTTGGAAGTTGCAAACATGGTAATGTTGGCACTTCTACTTGGAAGTAGTGATTTTGCATTTTTCATTTGCAGTTTTCCCATTTTATAAACCAAATGACAAAGAGTGAAAGTGGAATATGAAACTGGCTTCTCTGGTTCACAGCCCACTGTTTTAACACTTAGGATACTCTTTCGCTCATAAAAAAAAGAAAGAACCCACAACTGATGACTAGATCTGAACCAGGAGCCTGAATCTGTTAACAAAATGCTAAACCAGAATTTGAGAAGAAAACTAATCAAATCTTTCATATGCATAACATTAGCATTCACACTCTGTCATCTGCGACTAAAAGCTAAACACCATCAATCAATAATCACACAACTCAATTTTGCTGAAATAAATATTTGGCCACAGCTTTATTATCTATCTAAATATTATCTCCACTTACAAAACAATCCATGTCCAAAACCAACAAACCCCCAATGCATATTTCACACCCCCCCCCCAGAAGCTTTTCATTGTCAAAACTAGCTCTCATTAAGTTTTTAAATGTATAACATTCCCCCGAACATGACCCACGGTGATGCTAGGCCATGCTTCCCCTCACAGCGATGTCACCTACGAGTGTTACATTTATTTATTTATTAACTGTTCATCTCCCAGATCCAACTGGGCCAAACCCAGAATAAATCTCTTTAATTACCCATCCCTGAAATCACGTCATTACAAGAAGTTCCTTGACAGAATGTTATCATTCCAGGCAGCCAAACTGAACATATGGCTCGTGAAACCCATACTCGAGGCCACTTCGTACGCTGACCAGAAAATCACTGAAGACCCGTCTGTTTAACAAATTCTAATCCCAATTCTTGTCCAATCCCCCTCAGCTATCCTCAACCCAATCCCCAGTTCTCTTGATTTTAGATTAACTCATGCTCTTCCCATTTGTAATTGTATTCCACCAAATTGTTTTCCCCTTGTACCTCAATCTTTGACTAGATACATCCTTTAGATTCAAACCAACTTGGTTCTCTTCCATTTGTAATTTGTATCCCAGAAACTATTTTTTTTTTCTTCTCCTTACATCTCATACTCTCACTGTATGTATCTTGTTGTAAACCGCTTTGAACTTATGGTACAGCGGTATATAAGAAATAAAATTATTATTATTATTTTCCACCGCAAGCGGTGATAGCCTTGAGTTTGTCACTGCTGCCCCACCACATAAGCTGTGGCCAACAGCTTTAAAACAATTCTCTAACAAATCCTAAAGAGTACGCAAATAAAACTGGCCAAATCTGTGCCTGAAAGGTAGACAGCATCAGGACATAATATCCAGGGAAAACACCTGTCACAAATTCATAAAATACCACTAAACATACAAAAACTATCCGTAAATCCAAAAGCTCAGTTTTAACCTATCTAAGCAACCATTCGATAGCAACCATGTCCCGAGCCTCCTTACACATTCTATGAAGAAGCATAGAGGACCAAACAAAAGGGGGGACGGGCATTAGGGAAAACACAGACAACAGTATGAAATCCTCTCCCCTTACTGAACAAATGTCACAACCCACCAAAAGAATCACAAGTAAAGCAGAATAGAAAAAATGTCTTTGCTGGAAAAGGATTAGCAAGAGTTGCTCCCAACAAATGCTCCAGATACCCAACCAAACAATCCATAGTCCATGCCCCACTAGATTCAGTAACAGCTAAGACAATCCTCCCCAGCCAAATAGAATGGTACACAAGATACTGCATATTCCCATTACTCTGCACACACGTACAAAAGAATCCAAATTCCTGATCCTTCCAAAGCAGGTCACCATGGAATATGCAATTGCAGTCAATCTGCATTCAACCCAACATTTCCCGGCTGCTACCCCATGAACACAATAGCAAGTTGAGAAGGTGCCAGCTCACCCACTCGACAAGCTGCCAAATGCCTCAAAAAGGCTACCCACCAGAGCACTACTACATACCATGAAATGCTCACATCAGGCAATACTGCAAACAGACATCACCAGACTCTCATGCAAAGGACAAGTAAACCCTGCACCTGGACACCAGATCACACATACCCACAATCAACTTCAGTACCACATGCCCTTGCCACATAGGTATTTAAAATCACTATTATATCCCTCCTCATGCCCTTCCTCAAAGTATACAGATAGAGTTCAAGAACTCAATTCCCATATACCTAAAGGACATAGACCACCAACCCTTATAGTTGCCTTCCTCTGAACCGAACCTAAGTACAGTATACACAAAAATGTGCAAGAAGTCTCACCAAAATCTTAGAGAGGGGCAGCAAGCCTCCATTGTCCTGCTGGCCATACCACTCCTGTGCACCAAAAGTCTGTCTAGCTTTCACTAGCACCATTACAATCTGGTTGCCTCCTGAAGATTATCACATACCATCACACCCAACCCCCAACTCTTCATTCATATACCAAGGTCTTCATCCCTTAACCGCACCATGCCCTTGTAGTTTGGCAACTCAAATGCATGACCTGGTATTTATGAGCATGAAATCTGAGCTTCATACCCATTCTACAAACTTCGTTTAGCCCGTCCTCAGGTCAGACACACCATCAGGACTATCTAGTCCATTACCAATTTGGCATCCTCCACAAAAAGACCAATAACTAACCTTCAAACATACTACCAGGAAGATACCCCCTCAGCAAAAACCATCTCCTGAGACCACAACCCACTGACATCTTACTGATCAACTAGTACCTGCACCAGACTACCAGTGGAGCCCCTCCTCCCCATACTGAGAACACTATTTACAATATGCCTGTGAACATAGTAAAAATTGCAAAAATTGAAATATACCACATCCATCACACTCCCTCTATCTAAAGCCAAAATCACCCAAAGAAAGTAAGCAGATTTGTCTAACCAAACCCACCTCTAGTGAATCCCCAAGTTCTGTTGTAAAAGTGTTTCTATTGAGTTACTTACCAAAGAAATCAGACTCACCGGCCTGTATATCCCTAGTATTGCCTTCAATCCATTTGCTGTGGAGAGAAACCACATTCTCCCTGCTCTAGTCCTGCATTACCCACTCCAGACTCTAAAGAAGCAGTGAGAAGGTCAGCCATCAAAGTCACCAGAATTACCCCCAAATTCATAGACTACCCTTGAATGTACCATCCATCCCCTTTGCGATATCCACCCGTAGTTCTAACAAACCCTCACAAACCTAAGCCACTGAGAATCAATCAAGATCTATCACAACTTCTGCCTCAGTTGCATGAGGTATTTGTACACCCTCCCCTAACATTTCAGCTGTGAACCCAGAACAGAAAATATTAGTGACCTCATGGCTGCCACACGACTAAAGGTCAAGTGCTGAACTGTGCATAAAAGAACTATCTAACAGGCAATGTACAGGTTCATATGTTGCATTTTGCTAGCTCTGCCATAATTTAACAATTGCCTTTAATTTTTGATTTACCCTCGTATGTTCTGTCATTTTGTTCTTTATAATAGCCTCTATCATTTTGCCTGGCATTTTCCGGATCACCTCTAGAACCCTTTTAAAAAATTGGTGTCATGTTGGCTACCTCCTATCTTCTGGCACAATGTTGGATTTTAAAGATAAATTACAAATAACTAACAATAGCTTTGCAAGTTCATTTTTCAATTTTATCAGCTCTCTGGAATGTATACCATCCTGTCCAGGCAATTTTCTACTGTTCAATTTGACAAACTGACCCATTACATCTTCCAATGCTACAGAGATTTGTTTGAGTTTCTCTGGTTCATTTCTGGCACCGGTATCTCCCCCACATCTTGTTCAGTGAGGACCAAAGCAAAGAATTCATTTAATTTCTCCACTATGGCCTTGTCTTCCCTGAGAATCCCTTTTACCTCTCGGTTGTCTAGTGGTCCAACTTTTTCTTTTCCTGGCTTCTTGCTGTGTATTTTTGCTTCTAGTGCAATCTTCTTTTAAAGATCTCTCTTTGCCTTCCTTATTAGTACCTTTGCATTTGATTTGACATTCTTTGTGTGGTTTACAATTATTTCAGTCAGATCCTTCTTCCATGTTCTGAAGGATTCTCTTTTAGCTCTAATAGCTTCCTTTACCTCACTTGTTAACCACACCAGCTACAGTTTGGTCTTTCTTCTTCCTTTTTTAATACATGGAATATATCTAGTCTGGACTTACGGGTTGGTATTTTTGACTAACATCTATGCCTGACGTAAATTTTTGACCTTTGCAGCTGCTCCTCTTAAGTTTTTGATTTTTTTAAACTAATCTCCTTTTTAAAAGTTAAATGCTATTGTGTGGAATTTCTTGTGTGGACTTATTCCAAGGATTATATCAAATCTGATCATGTTATGATCACTGTTATCAAGTGGCCCCAAAACCAATTCATACCCTCCACTAAGAACTAGGTCTAGAACTGTTGGTTCCTGAACCAGCTGCTCCATAAATCAGTCCTTGATTTCATCAAGGAATTTTATCTCCCTAGCATGACCTGATGTTACATTTACCCAGCCAATATTGGGGTAGTTGAAATCAGTCAATATTGGGAGTAGAAATCAGCTGCTAATTTGGTAAATTGAACAGCTGAAGATAAGTTATGTTGGAATGTTGACTGAATTTAATTTACATCCCCAGTGACTGCAGTTTGTTTTGAAACACAATGCTTGAGTGTGTGAACATTTTATATACTGAAAAGTCCATTCACCAGTTCACTACTGATCTTTTGATTATTCAATAACTATCTTAGTGATTCAGTAATTCAATGTACTATAGATTTATGGACTATGTTAGCTGTTAGCATATTGTAGATAGTTGTTAAATTGATGGTAGAAGGTTTGTAATATTACATGCTTTAAATAGTGCTGTTTGTTTGGTTTGGAGGGGTTTTTTTAGCTGATGAATGAAGGCGAGCCAACATGTTTTGTGTTTCCTGTAGATTTAACAGAGTTTGGGCTCCTGATAGTTGAGGCTTTTTCTCCACATTTGTATTATGTGTAGGTGATGGTTGAATGGATTTTCATTTGAATTGGATTTGAGTGGTAAGATTTGTGTGTTTAAAGATCCAAATTTTCTCTTAAATAATTGTGAAGGTAGTTGAAATCACCCATTATTATTGTGCTATCCTCCTAATTTCTGATAACATTTCAGCATCTGTCCGTTTTTCCGTGTCAGGTGGATGGTATTATACTTCTATCATTATCCTTTTCCTCTTTATACATGAGATTTCTACCCATAGGGATTCCAAGGTGTGTTTTGACTCCTGTAGAATTTTCAGTCCATTTGATTCAAGGCCCTCTTTAAGATATGACACTATGCAAGAATAGATCCAAGGATTTCCTGGGTCTCCATATTCAAATTTTCCCAGATATGGGTATGGAAAACTTCTCATATGTGGACAGGTTGAAAAAGCTGGAGCTATTCTCCCTGGAAAAGCGGAGACTTAGAGGAGACATGTTAGAAACCTTCAAAATCCTGAAGGGCATAGAAAAGGTAGACAGGGACAGATTCTTCACACTGTGGGGAACCACAAGTACAAGGGGGCACTCGGAGAAATTAAAAGGGGGCAGGTTTTAAACAAACGCTAAGAAGTTCTTTTTTACCCAGAGGGTGGTGGACACGTGGAACGCGCTTCCGGAGGCCGTGATAGGACAGAGCACATTACAGGGCTTCAAAGAAGGTTTGGATAGGTTCCTAGACAATAAGGGGTACAGATAGGAGTTGAGGTGGGTTATAGGAATAGTTAGGGACCATAGCACAGGTGATAGACCTGGAGGGCCACCGCGGGAGCGGACCACTGGGCAGGATGGACCTCTGGTCTGACCCGGCGGAGGCAAATTCTTATGTTCTTAAGTCTCTAGAGAGACTCAAAAAAGAAGAGAATTCATAAACCTGAAACCTGGAGTGACTCAAATTGTTTTTTTTTTTCTTTTTAAGATACCCATGTAAATGTGTCAGTAGATATCGTTCTTTGAAATATGTATTTGTAGATCCATCTCACTTGATAAGATTTATCTCAATGAAACGCCTTGAGAATGAAGTAAACAACAGTGCCTATTGATAATTAGTTCTCTGTTTAGTAGTAGTTAATATGCTTCTTTATAATTGTTTTAATTTAATTAGCTACTCTTTAAATCTTGGATCTAATCTAATTTAGAGGACTGGTATGTGATCAAGGGAAGCTGATTTTTTATTTTTCTTTAATAATTTGAGTGAATTACTTTTCAGAATTGAAAGTTAACTTAATTAGAAGTGTCTTGATCGTACTTTTCTGTATAAGATGTTTATGCTTGGAAAAATTTCAAAAAATTGTATAAATAATAAAAAAAAAAAAAAGATATGACACTATGCCTCCACCAATTTGATACACTCTTTCATTGCAATATAGATTGTACCGTGTAATGACAGTGTCCCACTGATTATCTTCCTTCTACTGGGTCTCAGAGGGGCCTATTATATCTATCTTTTCATTTTGTACAATATATTCTAACTCTCCCATCTTGTTTCTTAAGCTGCTGGCATTTGTATACAGACAATTCAAACAATGTTTGTCATATCTATTTACAATTTGCTCAGCAGTTGGCATGGATAATTTGCTATCTTTATAATCAGCCTACTCTGTATTTAAGGAAACCTGGTCTACTGTGGCTGGTATTTCAACCTCGCTATTGGGATGCTCTATCTTCTCTTTTATAATGATAACTTTTGAAAATACCTCGTTCCAAACCATGCTTTTTTGATCGACTGTCAGCTTTCCCACAGCTTCTAGTTTTAAAGATGATCTATCTTTTTTTTTAATATTGATGCCAGCAGCCTGGCTCCACCCTTGTTAAGGTGGAGCCCATCTTTGCAGAATAGGTTCCCCCTTCCCCAGAATATTGCCCAGTTTCTAACAAATCTAAAACCCTCCTCACTGTACCTTCACCTCGTCCACACTGAGACCTGTCTCTTGGGTCCTGCATGTGGAACAGGGAAGTCTTATAAAACTGCTACCCTGGAGGTTATAGATTTTAAATTCCTACCAAAAAGTCTAAATTTGTCAACCACATTTATCTATGTCATTGGTACCCACATGTAGCAAGACAGTAGGCTCCTCTCCAACACTGTCTAAAATCTTATCTAGGTGGTGCGTAAGGCCTGTCACCATCACACCAGGCAGGCAAGTGACCAAGTGATCCTCACATCCACTAGCCACCAGCTATCTACATGGCTAATGATTGAATCTCTCTCTATAATGGCCATCCTAACCCTTCCCTCCTGGGCAAACGCCCCTGGAGATACATCCTCAGTACTAGAGGATTTGCATAACCTGGTGGACAAGTCCTGGCTATAGGATTGCTTCCTACTTTACCAGGGTGATGCTCTCCTTTAAGAAGAGCACCCTCCTCCTATGCAGCACAGATGCTACCAGACTGGAGGTGGGACTTTTCTACAACAATCCTGTAGGTCTCTTCTGTCTACCTCTCTGTCTCCCTCATCTCCTCTAAGTCTGATACTCTAGCCTCAAGAGATCATACCCATTCCCTGAGTGCTAGGAGCCCAGTATGGGGCACCCAAATAAGACCTCTCACCAATAGGGAGATAATCAAACATGTGACACTCAGTGCAAAAGACTGGATAGCTCCATCTTACTGCTGGACTTATGCCTGCATCTTAATATTGGTAATTTATTTGCTAAGCTTATTAATGGAGTTGGAACATGTACACTAAGGTCCCTTAAGATTGCTAGTTATATGTTAGGCTATGGTAATGTTTAGTTTGTATTATTTTGTAATATCATAATTGATAGGTTATCCTACAAGGATTTCTTATACTATTTCTTAAGAGGTAATTACATGCTAATATACATTTTTTTTAGCCTTCTAATTGGTTCAGGGGCCTATAAATCAGAGATCAGGCTAGGGGTGGTGGGAGTTGGAGTGGGAGGAAGGGAATTAGTCTAAACTGAAGCAGCCCGTGTCTATTAGCTGTGTTTTATACATACTGATACTAAAGCAATTTAAAAATAGTCCCTTGAAATGCTAGCCTATGTATTCTAACAGAGCCTTCCTATGCTAAGAAAAAAAAGGCAACAGAAAAGCAAAAATTATCCCTAAAACACTCTTTCTAAGTATGCAGAGTACTTTAAAATAAAATAAAATAAGTCCCTGAGATTATCTATTTAGCTTTAGATTTCTTTTTATTCTGAATTTGTAAGTAATTTCCAGTAAAGTCTTACCAGTGAAGATCTTTCTGTCTCTGGAAGTCCTCTCACAGCACCTCTTCAGTCTACTCCTATATTTCTTACTTAAGTTCATCCCCTACCTCCAGAGCTCAGAATTCTCCTCATTACAAATGTGAACAATTTAAGAACATATAACTTTTTTTTTTTATTTTGAAAATGTGACCTTCATATGAGATGGTTTCATTTCTAGTAATCTCTCTGAATATATTTACTTCACATTTCTTATTTATAGATTGCTGACAAAAGCATCAATAGGAAAGATGAGACTTAAAAAAAGAAATATACAGTGTATAAGGGTTTTGGGTTTTTTTTTTTTTCCCTTTAACAAGAACCATGCCAGAGATATCTCAAGGGTGTTTCTGAGCTTATCAGTTCTTCCTTGTGCCTTGATCTCAATTGGTGGTATAAAAAGGCCTTCGGCCATTAATGCAAATGAATTTACTCACTGAGTCCTTAAAAATTATCTCAACCAAAAATGTATTATTATTTAGCTCAAGTGGCATATGTGGTAACCTAGTGCCTGAATGTGTACTGTATATTATTTTATGATCTTAAAAATAGGGAAATAAGTTGTTAATGCTCACATATTTACCAGAATATGAAAGATTTTCAGTTTTGAAGAATACTCCTGTGTATCAAGGATTTGTTAAAGGAATAGTACAGTATAGTTTAGCAGAAGGTAGAACACGAGAGGACCAATAATATAGTTGGTCCATGATAATGCTACGTATACTATGCCATTAGAATTTTTGGGCAAACCCAGTTAATAAAATACAGTATAGATAAAAATTGTATGTGTTCATAAAATCCAGTAAATTTATTTAAATAGTTCAAGTTGCATTTAGTAGAATTAGAAGAATGAACTTGGACATCATTCTTATCTTACTTTATCTTCAGAGTATTCAGTTATCTCCAGTACTATGTGTTTCTCAATCAACTGCAAGGCAGTTTCCCCTGCCATTTTCTTCTTTGTTATGATTTAGCTATTAATGCAAATATTGATGCATGTTACACTTCGAAGGCACCACATTAGGGGCTCCTTTTACAAAGGTGCGCTAGCGTTTTTAGCGCACGCGCCGGATTAATGCGCGCTCCCCGAAAAACTACTGCCTGCTCAAGAGGAGGCGGTAGCGGCTAGCGCGCGCGGCATTTTAGCGCACGCTGTTCCGCGTGTTAAGGCCCTAACGCGCCTTTGTAAAAGGAGCCCTAACTGTTTAGGGATCTATTTACTAAAGTGCAATAGCTTTTAACATAACAATGAATGCATAATGATTAGCTCTATGGGGACAGCTCTACTCGCATAGCTGAATGACTTCAGTTAGGTAGCTGTGGGTGCATGGCAGGAGCCTATTTAAAAATTGGAGTCCAGATTCAGATGTACCCTCAAGTCAGAATTGATTCCTGGTGACCATAAATTGAAGGATTGTCCCCCCCCCCCCACCTCATGCTTTCCTTGGCATGATATAAAAATGATTTTTTTTGCCATTGCTTTCTCCTGAGGCAATGGCCAAGGCCATAAGATGTTGCTGTAAGGTTTCAACCTGGATCTTTCAGTTCCTAACTTGGTACTGTAACCATTAGGCTATTTCTCTGCTCCTAAATGGAAAGTAGGTACATACTTTCCATTACAGAGTACTAGCAGAACTGTATATTTAGTCATGGGCACTTACACCAACCATAGAACTTGTGTAAGTATGTATGCATGACTCTAAGTTATACATGCAAGAGCCCTGCCTAAATGCTGCCCATATTCTTTTCCTGTGTATGATGCCGTTGAAAATTCATGCTATGTAAGTTAAGTGAGAATTTGCAGAAAACCATTTAGGCACTAAGGTCCCCCTTTATAAGAGGTGCCTAAAGATAGGCACCTAAATAAATAGGCACTTAACTTTCTTAGTAAATTGGCTTCAGTTATGATCTTTAACATGCTCTTAATTGAAAAAAAATAATAATAATTGGAAGATAGGCGCCTACAAAAGATAGGCACCTATTTCATGGCGCCTAGAGGTGTCAAACTCCAAAGTAGGTATGTTTAGCAGTGGAGAAGGACTTAGGCAGCTCTAGGCGTGATTCTCTAAAGTCCGGATTATAGGTGCCTAAGTCCTTTAGAGAATTGTGCCTAGCGGAGCCTAAGTCTTCCTCTACTTCTAAACATGTCTACTTAGTGTTATGGTGCCGCTAGATGCCATGCCATAGGTGCCTATCTTTTATAGAATCACGCCTAAGAAGCCAAGTTAGGCGCCCAACTTTAGGCCTCTTATAGAATTTCCCCAAAGCTAACATTTAGATTTATAAACAGATGCACAAATATGCACATAAGTACCAGCATTTTAAATATTTATGCATGAAGAACTGAATTATATAAATGATGCTCAAAGATGGGTATCAAAACACATTGGCGGTAAGCCCCAGATTCTATAAATGACACTTAAAATTAGGCACCTAGATTGGCATGCCTAGTCGATCTAGGCACCTAACTTAGTGGTGCCTAACTCTAAATTAGGCTTATTTAGGGGTGGAGAAGGATTTAGCTGTTGCTAGGCGTGATTCTCTAAAGGACATAGCTGCCTATAATGTAGGCCTTTTAAAACCATGGCCTACATTAAAGGCATCTAAGTTTTAAGTTCTGTAATAGACGCCTAAGTATGATTGACAAGAGATAAAGGCACCTATATTTATAGATGCCATTTACAGAATTTCTCCCTTACTGTCCATGGACAAAAATTGTGTTACATAGTGTTGTTAGTTAATTGACATTAAAACTCAGAAATTTAGGCCTCGTTTTATAAAGCCGTGCAGCCGAATGCCACGCGGCAAATGCTCTGATGCCCATTCAATTCCTATGGGCGTCGGAGCATTTACCACACCAGCCGGTGCTGCCAACTTTTTGTAAAAGAGGGGGATAGAACTTACTCATGTCTTTTCTTCAAACTAAGACATGACTATAAATATGATGTATGCATTCTGTTTGTTTTTGTAGTCTCTCCACAACACCTCAATTGCTCACAAGCCTGAGATACCTCTTTTCTACACTCCTATTGATCTGGTGGACATTAGCATAGAAATGGCTGGATTGAAGTTTCTAAATCCTTTTGGACTTGCAAGTGCACCTCCAGGTACAAGTGCGTCAATGATTCGAAGAGCCTTTGAAGCAGGATGGGCTTTTGCCGTGACAAAAACGTTTGTCTGTGAAAAGGTAAGCAATATTTTAAAATAAGCAACCATAACACTTTAACTACAATAATGATCTGTGGAGTATATTTTGTGTGTTTTACGTATACATATACGCACAACTGGATAACATCTGCATAGAAAAATGGGCCAATCCCTATGCTCTATTAATCTCCCAGGTTGGCTATAAATATCTATATATTGAAAAGAATAGGTAAGAAGGTCACATAGGAGGCATCTAAAATCTGAAAAACACATGTTTGCCCTTGAGATTGGTGGCTTAGAATGGGGACTTACCAATTCGGTATTGAACCTCTAATCCATATAATAATTAGGCCCTTTATAAACTGGGTATGATCAAGAAAAACAAAAGCTGCTGAGATGCTGTTGACATCGCCATAAAATATGGTGGCTTGAGCACCACCAGGGAATATGCAATCCTTGCAATAAAACTAACTATCTCTGGATTTTATATTGTTAAAATCGGTAATGGAAAAAAAAAGAAAGAAAGAAAAAACAGTTGACCCACAGGGTAGCAGCGAGAAAAAAAAAAGTGTGCAGAGAATCAAATAGTGCTGATGTAATGTTTCCTGTAAGACTTGTCTCTGTTCTGATCTCTCCCTAAGGATCATCGGACAGACTTAGGGGTCTTTTTACTACGGTACGGTAGCTGATTTAGCGTGCGCTAAATGCTAACGTGTGCCAACACATCCATAGAATAAAGCTGCGACAAATGTGCCAAAGCCCATTTAAATCTCATGGACTTTGGTGCATGTACCGCAGTTTTGTAAAAGGGATCCTTTTTGTCTTGTGAAAATATAGTTCTGATTAACCCAAAGGCATCTATCTGTCTTTCCCTATTGGTGACACGCATTCATTTGCGATGCTGTAGCTTTTAGTAATCAGTACCAGTGAGTTCACTTGGTGTTGTAGCTGAAATGTAGAGGTTAACATGACTTTATATTTCCATTTGATTTAGCCATGCGATTGTAATTTTAGTTAACAAATTGAAAACCAAAAAGTTTATTTCTGAATTTCATTTTAATCACAGATCGGGGATTTTTTTTTTTTTTTTGCCAGCTTTTTAAAAACCATGATGTCACCTCTTTTATCACAGCATAATTTGAAGCCTGATTAACACAGAAAGGAAACAATGAATCTCTCAAACTTATTGGCTGAACTCCCCTAGTCTTGTATGCAAATATGTTCAACTGGAGAAGCAAATGCGCATTTATATATACTGTATGTTTATTAATAACTTGCGATACCAATACTCAGAGTGTATAAAAGTGGTGTATATGTCAATCAATAAATGTGATCTGCTGATTGAAAATGGACCAAAAGTGAGGCTACAAATAACAGATAAAGTCTATAAAAGTTTGGCTTAATCAGTGCTGATGGTTTAAAGCTGGGTCGTCCAACCTTTTGGCTTCCCAGAGTCGCATTGGCTGAAAAAAATGTTTCTGGGGCTGCACAATCGTGCAAACGCTGCAGCAAGACAGAGGAGGGAGCCAGCAAGATGGTAAACACCTAGGGGCAGCAGAGGAAAACACTGCATCGCTCTCGACCAGGGCCACACAAAATACTTCACTGGGCAGCATGCGGCCCTCGGGCTGCAGGTTGGACACCCCTGGTTTAAAGTGTCATTAAAAATCAATTTAAAACAATTTTTAAAATGAGGGGTCCTTTTATCAAAGTGTGCTACCCAATTTATCACGCGCTAAAGATTACCACACCCTAAATGGTAAGGTATCCATTATATTCTACGGGCGCCTTAGCATTTAGCACGCGCTAAATTGGTTAGCATGCCTTAATAAAAGGATCCCTTAATTTGCTGGTAGGGAACTAGCTCGGTAGGTGCCTAACACTTTGAGGTAGGCGTCTACACCAAGGTGCCCACTGGCAAATGGTCATGGTTAGAATCGGATTCAGGGTGGATTCGGGGCGTAGTTTGGGCCTAGATTTACTTTGGCACCAGTAGATGCCTACCTTAGGCAGACTCGTTTAGGCCAAGAAAACCCTGGCTTAAATGGCAATGTGCCTAAGGATTCAATGCCAACCGATGCCTAAAAACGTTTAGGCACCATTAGCAGGGCAGGATTAACCAATAGGCCAAGTAGACACGTGCCTAGGGCCTGAAATGGTCAGGGGGGCCCGATGAAGGAGGGCATCAACATTGTTTTTTCCAAACGGCAATGAGCCCCTCCAGCATCGATCAGCAATACAGGCCTCACCCCGATCAGCAACGCGGCCCCCCATCGACGGAAAGTAAGGCAAGCAACACAGGTAAGAAAGGCAACGGGAACTGCAATTGTGCAAGCGGTGCTGCTTGCCCAAAGCTTCCCTTTGACGCAGCTTCCTGTTTCCTCCTGGGCGCATGGTGGGGTGGGGCGAGGCAGGGGGCCCAGTGTACTTGTGTGCCTAGGGGCCCTTGACGAATTATTCCTGCCCTGACCATTAGGCGTGATTCTATAAATGGCACCTAGTGGTTAATTGACAACCATGCTGAACAGTGCCTAAGAGTTAGATACCATTTATAGAATCAGGGCCTTACTGCCACCTACTTAGAAGGCAGTAAGGGGTCCCATGTTAACCGTTCACTACCTAGTTAGCACACAGTAATGTAGATGCACTAACTGGATAGCACAGGAATGCCCATTCTCTGCCCTTGGCATGCCCCTTCCCAAAAAAAAATTCAAAAAAATTACCATAAGCTTACCATGCATACATGCCAAACTTAACATGGAATGCTTTAACGCATCCCGCATTAGGCAATTTTTGTTGCATTAAGGGCATGTTAGTGGTTAATACAGCTTAGGAAAATGGCCTCTTGATGATGCTCTAAACTTCCTGCATGGCCAAGCAGAGAGATCGGAAAGCATTACCCTCAAAAATCTAATGAAAGAACAATATATATTAATAAACAAGCTATGCTGACAATATTTTAGCCCCTGTTCAAGCTAATAAACAGCTAGAAGTGCATGAACTAGAACAAAGAAAACTGTCCAAGTGGGAACCTATGGAAATTTATCCCTGGAACCTATGGAAATTTGCTCTGAAGGTTTTCTTCTTGTAGAGGTAGGGATAGATAGTGTCCTTGTTCCCTTGGATACTGACTTCATGACTTTAAATTAAGTAAAATAAAACTCATTGCATCCATTTTATTTAAATCAGTGTTATTTTAAAAACTGGTTAATTTGGGAATCTCACAATTTAAAGTTGTTTACCCTTGAACAACTCATGCAACCCTCTATTGCCTCACATATAAACTTAAGAGCCCTTTCACCAAACAGTGGTAACAAGTGACTATAGCACATCTTACACCAGTCATTCCCATTTGTAAGGTCATTTCTACCACTTGAATAAAATGACCGCTTTTTCTGTTTTTCTTATTAATGGCTATGTGCAGATTTTCCTATTATTGCATGGCCATTAGTATGTGAAATCCTACCGCTACTCGTTATGTCGGCAGTAAGGCCCTAATTCTATATAGTCTGCTTAAAGTTAGGCACTGATATAGGCTCCAGTTCTATATTATAGAATTACACTTAGTATTGCTTAAGCATGCTTAGACAGCACTCAGCATCCTAACATGTAGGCATAACCCGTTTATACCAAGGTTTTCTGTGCCTACAGTTAGTCACCAATATCAGAGCCTAACGGCACCTGATTCACAAACAGGCACCTAACTCGAAAACACACCCATGATCCGTCCCCTAACCATGCCCACTTTAGTGCAGGCGCTTTGGGCTAGGCGCCTTTTTTTTATAGCATCAAGTTTTTCGAGTTAGCCGCCTTACTTTCAGTTAAGTCCAATTAGATCTTATTGTCAGGCGTTGAGTGGCAATATGTCAGTGATTAAGCCTATTGCTCAATTAAATTAGGTGCTGATATTGGCGCCTAACTTTAGGTGGGCTTTATAGAATCAGGACCTAAGGGCTTAATAGCTAAGCATGTGCTAATTGGTTAGTTTGCAGCAGTGTAGTGGCACTAACTGATTAGTACAGAATATAGCCACTCTCCACCACCAGATGCACCTCAGTACTAATAATATATATAAAATGTCACAGGGCGGCTCCTGTTCCTAGCGAGGAAGCCTTGCCAGAAGAGGGACATGAGGTTAAATTCTTTGAAAGTATTCCTAAGCCTGCTAAGGAGAGTCCCAAAGCAGCCACTAGGAATACTTACAAGCCAGGCCTTCTAACAATGAAACCTCCTAAAGCCCTGCCTAAAGCAGGCAGATCTGGTTTAGCATTACCTAAGCCAGTTGTGGGAAAACAGATGGAAAGACTACATCTCCCAGCAGCCATAGTGCCAGGGAAAGAAAGGAGCAGGAATGGAATACTGGCTACTCCAGACAAGCTCAAACTGGTTTAGGCCAGGTGAGAAGTTCTCTGAGGACAGGCTACCCTAACACACCTGCAGTGAAAGAAAAGGGTTTAGCTTTCCCATAGAAACAGTTCCAGGGCCAGCCTCAGAGTGCACACCTGCTCCAGACCCAGCAAGCTAGAGCCATTCAGCAGCCACAGATTGCAAGCACAGAGAACCAGAAAGCCAAAGTCCACCTCATGGCAACAAGCCTAGGCAGAGGTTGGTGAGGAAGAGGCTATTGAGTAAGGTGATTCTGTGTTTGAGCAAGATAGTGAGATGGTGGGTGATGACCTTAGTTGTGATATGGAGGTAGAGGAAACAGTTTTGCCTAGCATGGAAGAGATGGAAATATGTTAATCTCCTCAGGATAAAGGGGGCTGGGTGAAATGGATTGTGCACCAGATCAATGTACACTTGATATTTTGTGGAACCCTTCCAAGCCACCAGACAGCCATTTTTATTAAGGGAAATACAGGAGAGAATCCCTTCTTTGGGCTACTAAGTTTAATCCCAAGGGGATTTGTGCCTGGCAAAAGAAAAGTTTGCAGTTTGGACAAATTTTTTTTTTTCTTTTCTGATACTGAGGGCTTGGAACTGAAAATTGTTTTGTTGTCTGAATGTTGAAACGATACAAGGGGATACAAACCTGAAAATCTCATCTAGAAGTTTGTTTATGATTTGTGAACAATAAATCATATCAAGAAACTGCACCATTGTTGTTGAAACTCTTTATTATACCAAGCTACCAAAAGAACCTCGCAAAACCGCTCGGCTGAGGTTTGTGTGCACTAGGGACAGTCACTTGCCAAGCCCAGCGTGACCACGCCCGGTCACAATATATATAATTTTTATTTTTTATTTTTGAGTGGGTAGCATGTGCTGATTCCAAAAATACCGCTGGATGCCTGAGTGTGCTCTGCAGTAAGGCTTTTTTTTATTTTTTTATGGAAGTATGCACATGTTAGTGCTTAGTGCAACATTTTAAAAGGGCCTCTAAGAGTGTGAGCCATCCAGGGACAGGAAAATGTCAACTCACTACTTTGATAGCTTTCTGGCTTGCATGCGGTATATAAGAAATGAATATTTTTTAAAAGATATATATATATATATTCTGTTCTTCCGACATTTAAACAACTGTTAATTAAGGAACTGGGTTATAAATACAGACAAATAAATGCAATACATTATATTAAATTGACAGATATGGAAGGCAATATAAGTAATGATTTTAGAAAAGTATTTACTATCTAAAATCACAGCTTTTTTAAATGTACCCTAACCACTATTGATGGGCACTTTAGTGCAGTGATTTTCAAACCTATCCCAGCAGACCACCAACTTGTTCAGTTTTCAGGATATCCTTAATGAATATGCATTGACTCATCCTAGCGACTTAATAAATTACGGATCTAAAATGAAATCGGTTTTATGCTGGTCCGGAGCGGTCTAGTTACCACATCTTAAAAACAGTACAATCAAAATGAATCAAACCTAAGAGCCTGTTTTACAAAGCCGCGCTAACGGCTGCACCACGGTAAAGGCCCCGAAGCCCATAGATATTTAAAGAGCTTCGGGGCTGTTGCCGTGCGGCAGCTGCTAGCATGGCTTTTTAAAACAGGCCTTAAGTTAATCTATGTATTAAGCAACACGATTTTGATCTGCAGGTGTTAAAAAAAATCCTAATATAATAATAATAATAATTTATTTCTTATATACCGCTATACCATGAAGTTCGAAGTGGTTTACAATAAAGATACATTTGACAGTACATGGGATAGAAACGGTTTACAATAAAGATACGTTTAGTCAGTACATGGGATGCAAGTGGGTTACAGTACAAGTGGTTTACTATCAAGGTGCATTTTGTCAGTGTGCTAAAATGTTTGCTTGTAATCAAGAATATGCAAAACAAATGGGGGGAAAAAAAGTTTCGAAATTGGTGCCACAGGTCAAAAGAGCTAAAACTGGACAAGAATTTATTTTCTCTGTACATATTTACCATAGCCACATTCATGCATGGCCAATCCTAAAATTTTCATAGTGAATCTTTCGGGAAGGGAACCTATTAAAATTATGTTTCACATTTTTGTTTGATATTATTGCACAGTAACTTAGGTAAAATGAGTTAAAATTTATGACGCTAAACCAAAAAGCTGTTTAAGATGTATTAAAATGCCAAGCCTTGACATTTGAAATTCTGATGTTCTTAATATGACAAAGGTTATTCTGTGGAGTTTTGCTATAATAGGAAATATTAATATTTCACAATACAGTTTTGATGAAGTACAATTTGCCTAGCTTGCATATGATAAAGAAATTAAATGCTTACCAAGGGAGTTCAGTGAAAATTAGAGCCCAGCCTGAACATCTGCTTGAAATTTTATTATCCTGTCCCACTGACAGCATTTCTCCCTCGTTGTTTTTCTGGATTGACAGCTGAATATTGCACTGATTTCCGCTGTAAATATATGTAAGTGAACTTTGTTTCTTTTTTAAGAATTCAGTACATGCTTTTGATTTTCATCCCATAATTTTTTTATACCCCTGACATTTGTAGATGACAGATTGAGGTCTAATATGCTGTAGCAAAAATAGACCATTGACTCGCTGTGAAATGCCAGTTGATATCTCTGTAAACAGAAATATTATTATTCTTTATTGTGTCCTGTAGCAAAGAGGTATGGGCTTTCTTTGGGGAGACAAATGATCAGATTGTTAATGTCAAGTATCAAAAGACTTTGTCTGTCTTTGTGTTAGTAACATCGGGAATCACTTTTTAGTAACCACAGTATCTACAAGAGCAGAAATTTGCATTTAAAGACTTTTCAGACCCTGTAGTCAGTATTTTATAATTGTATTATATTTCACATTTTAACTGGTATTTTGGTCATAGGGTTACCAGATGTCTGGATTTACCCGGACATGTCCTATTTTTAGAGGGGGGCCGCGTCTGGAGAGCATCTACGCATGCGTGGATGTAACGCAGTGTTCCCGCTAAGCTGCGCTGGGGTGCGCTGACGCACAAAATATTACCTCGCAGCGCACAAGTTTCTCGTCACAGCGCACACAGTGTAGAGCACAGTTCTTCAACCGCCGGTCCGCAAACAAAATCTTGCCGGTCCGCGAAGGATTCGGTCCCCGCCGCAACGAAAGGCCGGCGTCAGCTGACTTGCAACTTCCTGTTGCAGTCGCTGTGCCGGGACTCCTGCCTTCGCCGGGACTCCTGCCTTCCACCGCGTTTGCCTCCTGCCTTGTCTCCGCACCTCCAGACCAGCAGCGGCAGCTGTGTATGCTTTTAACTTCGGCACAGAGCTGCCCCTAATCAATAGTTTAGCGCGGTTTCATAAGGCAGCCTCGGGGCCTTTGCTAGGCCGGCCCACATCGCATCATCGAAGCGGGCCGGCTATCAAAGGTCCCGAGGCTGCCTCATGAAACCGCGCTAAACTATTGATTAGGGGCAGCTCTGTGCCGAAGTTAAAAGCATACACAGCTGCCGCTGCTGGTCTGAACTCTTGGGCCGCTGAAGGAGGGCAAAAAGCAGCTGTCCTGGAGGTTTCCCTTCCTCTCGCCTTTACAGGTTCCTTTTTTCCACCTTTTTTTTTTTCCTTCAAACGGCAACGGGCCCCAGCATCGACATCAATCAAGTAAGTTCCACTGTCAATCAAGCGGTTCTGCTCGGCCAAAGCTTCCCCTGTGACATGAGCCACCCTCAGGGGAAAGAAAGTGACCCACAAAGGTGAGGGGAAGGGGGGCAGATGATGGAAGTTGGGGGGGGAGAGAGAGAGAGAGAGAGAAGGGGCAGATGATGGAATGGAGGAGATGAGAGAGAGAGAGAAGGGGACAGATGATGGAAGTGAGAAGAAGGGAGAGAGAGCAGAAGGCAGATGGATGTCAGTTGAGAAGGGAGAGCAGATGCTGAATGGAAGTGGGGAAAGAACACATACTGGATGGAAGGAGGAGATAAATAAAGGGGGAAGAAAATAGTAAGATAATGGAGGGGTGAGGGAAAGGGGTGACAAGCTGTGTGTAGACACAGTGAAAAGAGGGAAACGGGACTAAATAGTAAGAAAGAATTTAATTTAGATGGAGGCAGAAAATAGAGAAGGAAGACCAGAGAAGAAAAGGGAAGAGAGAGCAGAGAATGATCAGATCTGAGTGGAGGAAATGAGAAGAGAGATATGCTAAAAACCACAGGGGGGAGGGAAGGATAGAGATGCCAGACCATGAGGGGAACAGAAGGAAGATGATGGATGCTAGACCAAATTGGTGGGTGGGGGGGGGGGCAGGAGGAGAGATGGCAGGGAAAGACAGACAGTGAATGGAAGGGGCAGATGCTGGACTGAAGAGACAGAGAAGGTTATCATGCTGCTGTACCGGGCCATGGTACGCCCTCACCTGGAGTACTGCGTCCAGCACTGGTACTTTAAGAAGGACACGGTACTACTCGAAAGGATCCAGAGAAGAGCAACTAAAATGGTTAAGGGGCTGGAGGAGTTGCCGTACAGCGAAAGATTAGAGAAACTGGGCCTCTTCTCCCTTGAGCAGAGGAGATTGAGAGGGGACATGATAGAAACATTCAAGGTACTGAAGGGAATAGACTTAGTAGCTAAGGCAGGGAGAACGAGAGGGCACTCTCTAAAGTTGAAAGGGGATAGATTCCATACAAACGTAAGGAAGTTCTGTGGTAGAAAGCAACATATTTATTTGGCTCATAACTTGCTGGCGCCCGATATTTTTAGCTCACAGTGAAAAAAGTTTGCTCACAACACCCGCCCGCTTAGAGGGAACACTGAACATGACGATGTCTTACGCAAGCACGCCTGGATGTGGAATCATTGCATCATACACGTGCATGCTCAGAGGCCCTCCAAACACAGCTCCAAGCTCGAGAAGATGAGGTTTAGGGTGGGGCTGGGGTGGAATGGGGCATGACTTGGGTGGAACTGGGCGGGGCCATGTAAAATCTGGTAACTGTATTTTGTCACCCGTATTTTAAAAAATGGCAAATAGGTAAACATGGAGGGTCTCTTAATCGAAAGAGAAAAAAATCGGCACTTGGACGAACATTGTCAAAATATGTCCAAGTGCCGATAATAAAAACGGGTTTTGGACGTATTTCTAAACGACTTAGGCCTACATAATGCCGCTGAACAACCAAAGCTAAACGGGACATTTTAGTGTTGAGGGCTAGAGTTGGGCGGGACATGGGCCGGCTTAGACTTAGTTCTACAGCATGTATAACCGAAAGTTATACAGCCTAGGACAGAACTTGGACATTGTAAAACATGGTCTAAGTCACAAAAACCCACCTAAAGTCACCAGATAAGCACTGCAAACACATAAAACAGACCCCCCCACACATACTATCCCAGTGATCACTGACCCCCCCCAACTCCATAAAAATCATAATCACACCTTTAAAATTCAGCCTCCAGACCATCATCACCTGTCAGCCTGGCATAGGGAAGTCTAGTCGTCCAGCACAGAGGCGGCTTAAGCTGTCTTGGGGGTGGGTTAGGGACTCATGGAGAGGAGGACCCATGCCTATAAGCCCCTGTAATCACTGCATTGATACTTAAACATGTGCACTCCCCTATATACCCCCAAACCCTTTTGTACTGGCATATAAGTGGCTCCTGCAACCATAAGGGCTATTAGGGTGGTAGATAAGTGGGTCTAGGGGATCCCGGAGGTGGTTTGGGGGGCTCGCCATGACCTATAAGGGAGTTATAGTGAGAAGAAGACATGGCACCCTTTTTGTGAAGTTCACAGCAGTGCCCTGTAAGGTACCCCACTATTTAGGTGGCATGTCTGGGTGTTCAGTCCATCACTTTGCAGACCCCTCCCACGTCTATCAGGGCTTGTTCTAGGCGTTTTTGACTTGGACGAAAAGTTGGACGAAAATGTGGTATAAAGATAGATGATTTAGCGACTTGGACGATCAGATCGGCAGGACGTATAATTAGATGATTTTCGAAAGAAAAAAAAATTTTGGATGTATTTTTCGAAAATGTGTCCTAGGCTGTTTTTTTACTTTGGACGACTTGCGACTTAGACGAAAACGGACTTAGACGTTCCTTTCGATTATGCCCCTCGGAATGTCCAGGAACAAAAATTTATATATCTCTATCTGTCTGTCTAAAACACAGTAAAATAACATTATTCAAATGATTCAATCAATAGTGTATCAGAAGTTTGCAATTTCCTTGAATGCTCAAAGGAACAAATTCTCTAAACGGTGCTGTTATTTATGTGATGGTAGGTGTCCTACCGCTGCTCATCATAATTGTGTTAATTAGTTCAGTTGGCACAGTAATTGACTGTGTCGATAAGAAATCAATTAAAACATTGTTAAAATAGTAGGCACCCAGAGGCATCTCTGAAAAGGACACTGTTAACGTGACTATGGATGTGCTTTACAGAACTTAAGCAATTGGTTATGAACAAATTGTTTACAGATTACATTTATACCATGACCTCAAGCATCCGAGATACTATTTCATGTCCTTACTGGGGTAACGAGTTCATTATCGGTTTTGTTTGGTTTTTTTAATACAGGCAAAACCCAATGCATCAATGTGGTGCTCTCATTAATTTAAAGAAGAGCACTTAACTTAAGGCCCGACGGCTTCCCAGCCGTTTCACTGGCATGTTTCCTCAGGGGCTGATGCTCTTCACACTCATTGTATTTTATTGCGAATGCTACAGAAGCTCTCCTTGCACCACTTGTATTCAAGTCTGAATTCAAGTGGTGCAAGGGCTTCAGACTTGAATACAAGTGGTGCAAGGAGAGCTTCTGTAGCATTCGCAATAAAATACAATGAGTGTGAAGAGCATCAGCCCCTGATGAAACATGCCAGTGAAACGGCTGGGAAGCCGTCGGGCCTTAAGTTAAGTGCTCTTCTTTAAATTAATGAGAGCACCACATTGATGCATTGGGTTTTGCCTGCATTAAAAAATCAAACAAAGACCGATGATGAACTCGTCACCCCAGTAAGGACATGAAATAGTGTCTCAGGTGTTTGAGGTCTTGGTATAAATGTAATCTGTAAACAGTTTGTTCATAACCAATTGGTTGTTGTAGGAGAAGTTGAACAAACTATTTTTCCATTGACCATTTGGATTACAGAACTTAAGACCACAGTAGGCATGGTTAACACCAGAAGTGACCTTAAGCAGCATTAGGTGCCTGTATAGACACAATTCATGTATAAGATAGGGGCTGGTAATGTAGTTCTTTAAAACCCTGGCCTACAATTCTGGTGCCTATCTTATCCGTAAGCCACGATTCTGCAATTGGCACACAATCGACACCATTTGCAGAATCTGTCCCAAAGTGTCAACCCCCAGCCTTAACAGAGCCCTTCAGTTGCTTTGGGAAGTTCTTAACAGCCTTTTCCCAGATCATCTGAAGTGCTTCCTCGTGTTCAGTGAATGTTTGTGGCTTTGGGTGGAGCTTGTGTTAGGCCGCCAACATTGCTCCTCAGACTAAACTCTATGTCACTGTGGCATCATTATCAGTAAGCCAGTACCTCTTTTATTTTTATTTTTTTTTTCCAAATAATGTTAGTTTTACACTGCAAAGATTTTTGAACGAGCAAAAATTAGTAGGTGATGACACTAAAAATGAATCAAAAAATATATACAAGAGAGAAAAAAATTGTGCTTAGCAGACCACAAAATAGAAGATATCCAAAGAGAAAAAAATAACCTTGAAGCTAAGATATCAATACTAGTAATTAGCATTAAAGTATATGACTAAGCGAGAGACAATACATTCAATGCAAGTTAAAGCTCTTCTTCACTAGCCGATACAGTAGGTTCAATCTTCTTAGCATCAGCATCAAAAAAGACGCCCTTATGCATTAGAGGACCATTTTAGATAGAATGTAGAAATCAGAATTTATATATCCAAGTCAGCATGTGCACAGTTCTGCTATTATTTTAGAAAAGGATCTGCCTACATGTAATTAAGCTCTGGAATTCATTGCCAAGGAAAGTGGTAAAAGCAGTTAGAAAGGTTTAAAAAAAGATTTGGACAAGTTCATGAGAGGAAAATCCATAAGCCATTATTAAGATGGACTTGGGAAAACCCACTGCTTATTTCTAGGATAAGCAGCATAAAATCCACTTTATTCCTTTTGGGATCTTGCCAGGTACTTGTGACCTGGATTGGTCACTGTTAAAAACAGGGTACTGGTTTGATGGACCTTTGGTGACGCTATTTGGTCACCTATATTTTTAAAAATGGCAAATAGGTAAATATGGGTATACAATATGCTTATATTTTTATGAGAAATCAATTTATATGAGTCAAATTCCCTTACAAAATGCAGGGTCAAACTAACATAAAAGTTTATTAAAAATGGTATTACGACCAGAACAAAAGAAGTCATCCTGCCGTTGTATCGGGCAATGGTGCGCCCGCACCTGGAGTACTGTGTTCAGTATTGGTCACCGCATCTTAAGAAGGATATGGCAATACTTGAGAGGGTCCAGAGGAGAGCGACACGAATGATTAAGGGCATGGAAAACCTTTCATACACTGAAAGATTGGAGAAGCTGGAGCTCTTCTCCCTGGAAAAGCGGAGACTCAGAGGAGACATGATAGAGACCTACAAGATCATGAAGGGCATAGAGAAAGTGGAGAGAGACAGATTCTTCAAACTTTCAAAACATAAAAGAACAAGAGGGCACTCGGAAAAATTGGAAGGGGATAGATTCAAAACAAATGCTAGGAAGTTTTTCTTTACTCAGCGGGTGGTGGACACCTGGAATGCGCTTCCAGAGGATGTAATAGGGCAGAGTACGGTACTGGGGTTTAAGAAAGGATTGGACAATTTCCTGTTGGAAAAGGGGATAGAGGGATATAGATAGAGGATTATTATGCAGGTTCTGGACCTGTTGGGCCGCCGCGTGAGCGGACTGCTGGGCACGATGGACCTCAGGTCTGACCCGGCAGAGGCATTGCTTATGTGCTTATGTGCTTATGTTCAGAATTGTAACACCCAGGAAAGAAACGTAGGCCTCTTTTATCAAGCCGTACTAGAGGATTTTAGCATGAGCTGGCACGGGAAATGCTCCAACACTCATAGAATTTTACTATGAGCGTTGGAGCACTTACCTCACCGGCCCACGCTAAAAACCTCTAGTGCAGCTTGATAAGGGGGTGGGGGGGGGGGGAGGTGATTAAAGCACACAGAAAGCATAAGCAACAAATATGAATAACAGATACCATCTGCAGTGAATTATAATGAGTGCAATATAGAATGGTCTCGCATAATTTCTGGCATAAGTTGTTAGGTTTAAATCTCACACTACTCCCTTTGACCCTAGGCTAGTCACTTAATCCTCCACTGCCCCAGGTACATTGTATAGATTGTGAGCCCACCGGGACAGATAGGGAGAATGCTTGATATGCCTGTATGTAAACCGGTTTTAAGTTTGGTTGTAAAACTACCAAAAGACCATATACAAGTCCCAATCATTTTCATATTGTTTTGTTTTGCAATAAAAAGCATTCTTTTTTTTTTTTTTCCAAAATCTTTATTCCTTTTAACATATGCATCAAGTGTACAATAAATATAGCTCATCATATTACATTATCACTTGAAATTCTGATGATTCTTACTGGTGTGGGGATCCAGCAAATAACGTTTAATTGGAAGAATTGTTCTAGAATAAACTACAGCTTCTGGTGGAACTCAGTTTGTCATCTGTACAAAATGGAAAGACTACTTGCAGTACAAAATGGACATTTTAAAAGGTTCCAGGATGTGTGGAGGCCAATAATAGATTATTATAATGATTAAGGTTAATTTACTATTCTTTTTCCTTATGTGATAATTTGAAGGAGTGGGAGGGGGAATTATGATAATTTAAATAAATATTTGCATATTTTAACTGAATACACATAGGAAGTATAATATATATGTATAGATATGAAAGGGGGTGGGATTAAAATTTTTTGGAAATAAAAAGCATTCTTATTCAAACTGTTATCTTATTTTCTTTAATTTTCTTTTAATAAGTTTCAATGAAATTCCAAAAATGAATCATGAACAGCACTTAACTTCCAACGTGCTGTTCCTCTGAACCCATTGCCAACATGACCTGTGTCTTGATTTCTTCTTCAGGGGAGGGGGCCATATTATCTTGTCTGCTTGTTCTTACAAAAATCTCACACAGGTTCTTATGAGTGCATGTGTATTTGCCTGCATGTGTAACTGGAGCAGCCATTTTACAAAGACAGGTTAAAAAACCTGAATGTAGAAAATACAGCAATTTGCATATGTAAGTTGATATTTCTAACTCTGCATGTGCAAACATTAGCTTTTTTAAAAATTCAGATATAATATTTTTCTGTTCCTAGTGGCTTATAATCAGAAGCAGGCTGGAGTGATTAGCGAGGCCTATCACAAATGGAGGGGCCTCTGGGTTGGGAGGTGAGGAGGAGCAGAGGGAAAGAGCCAGTAGAAAAGAGGAAGGGGTGGGGAAAAGGGAGCAACGAGCCTGTTTTTTAAAGTGGTCTCACCCGGTGCAACCATCTTCGATTGGCACGCCAGGATGCCGAGAAGTGACCATCAGTACCCCTACTTATTTGAAAGGCAAAAGGGGGGGGGCAAGGGGCAGTCAGTGGGGCCAGAGACGCTTGGACTGTGGCTCGGGCCAAGTGGGAGGAGAGCATGGCTTGAAGGCAATGCCTACTCATATGCCAGCAGCTACCCTCAGAGCATGACTAATGTAAATGGCAGCATCCTCCAGCTTTTCCCGCTTGGTGTGATAGTGTGGCCTCCATGTCTAGATTACAACAGTTTCTAGCCACGGTAGAAACTAGGGATAGATTAGTAGTTATTGCTAGTGCTAAGCATTGTATACCCAAGTATGAATTAAGTTGCATGTGGATGATAATTACTGTATGGTTTACTTTTCTATAACCATGCTGCGGCTTACCATCAAATTTCCTATAGCAGAAATTTCTATGAACTCAGACTGCAGTTTGTTGTGAAGGGAAGAGGGGAGGGAAAAGAGGAAGCAGGATCAGGGAGACCCGGCTGAAGCCTCCCCAATTTGTTTTTGTACCTGAGACAATGGTAGGGTTACCAGACATCCGGATTCCCCCGGGCATGTCCTCCTTTTTGAAGACACGTCCGGGAGTCCGCACGGCTTTTCATCCGGGTTTTGAAAAGCTTCCTCAAAATCGCATCGGGCAGAAGGGCATGCACGGATGCCCTCCTGCCCGACGAGAGCAGGCAGCGAGGGGCAGGTCTGGAGTGAGGTTAAGACGGGATTGGGGGTGGGAATGGGGTATAACAGGGCGGGGATAGGTAGAACTGGGCGGGCCTGGGGGCAGGTCTAGGGGGGGGTCAGGATTTTACTAAAATAAAATCTGGTAACCCTAGGCAATGAAATAATTGAGTGAATTACTGAGATCACAAGGAACCACAGTAGGATTTAAACTGGGCTCCCCTGTTTCTCAGCTCACTGTTCTGGTAGGCTATTCCTTCAATTGCAAGTGTATGCCTGCCATTTTGAAAACCTGTTCAAGTATAAGCATCTAATTAACAACAGAGACTGTAATCCTTATTTACTTTCAGATTAGAAGGAGGAAGAAACACCAAGAAGTAAAAGGGATAACTCCCTTAATCCCTCCTGTTAAGTATTGTCCTAAATTAACACACTTTATAAACCTATACTTGCAAGGGAGCATCTGTAAATTCCAGCACTGAAACATGTCAACACACACAAGCATACTCTTTTTGAATTGAGGAATAAACTCACAAATTTTAGTTCTGCCCAAGCCCTGCCAAACCCCGTGCAAACCATTCTCCCTTTGCAATGTACATGTAGGGCAGACTTGTCCAAACTTTTTCTAATAATGGACACATTTTATATTGTATAATATTTGGACAATCATAGAAACATAGAAATAGAAACATGATGGCAGGTAAAGGCCAAATGACCCATCCAGTCTGCCCAGTCGCAGTAACCATTATCTCTTCCTTGCTCTAAGAGATCCCACGTGACTATCCCAGGCTTTCTTGAAATCAAACAGTCTCTGTCTTCACCTCCTCTACCAGGAGATTGTTCCACAAATCTACCACCCTTTTTGTAAAAAAGTATTTCCTCATATTACTCCTGAGCCTATCACCTCTTAACTTCATCCTATGCCTTCTCATTCCAAAGCTTCCTTTCAAATG
This sequence comes from Geotrypetes seraphini, assembly GCF_902459505.1. Classification (NCBI taxonomy): domain Eukaryota; kingdom Metazoa; phylum Chordata; class Amphibia; order Gymnophiona; family Dermophiidae; genus Geotrypetes; species Geotrypetes seraphini. The sequence continues at coordinate 18,013,367 of NC_047095.1, forward strand.
AAAGAGACTCGACTCATGTGCATTTACATCTCTATCATATCTCACCTGTCCAGCCTTTCCTCCAAAGTATACAGATTAAGATCTTTAAATCTGTCCCCATACGCCTTATAACGAAGCCCACACACTATTTTAGTATCCTTCCTCTGGACCGACTCCATCCATTTTATATTTCTTTGACTCATTGTAAAGGTCAGTCAGTGGAACCACCAGAACTTCCCTAAGTTCCTTCAGCACCATCGGATGTACACCATCTGGCCCCATCACTCTGTCTACTTTTATTTTAGCTAGTTCCTCAAGAACACAACCCTCTGAAAATAGATCAGAGTCTACCATTCCTCCATCTCTATTCATGTTTGTCTACTGTGGTCCCACCCCTGGCACTTCAGCCGTGAACGCAGAACAGAAATATTTGTTAAGCAATTCAGCCTTTTCTTTATCAGCTTCTACATATTTCTCACCTTCATCTTTGAGTCTCACAATTCCACTTTTGCACTTCTTCCTATCACTAATATATTTAAATAATATCTTGTCTCCCCGTTTTACCATGTCAGCTATTTTTTTTCTTCCATTTGCATCTTTGCTTTCCTGACTACATGACCAGCCTCTCTTAACTGTTCCAGATAGTTTTGTTTGTTTTCCTCTTTCTGCGATCTTTTGTAGTTTACGAAAGCTAACCTCTTATTTCTTACCTTCTCAGTTACTACCTTTGAGAATCAAAGCGGCCTTCTTTTCCTCTTAATTTTACTTACTTTCCTCACAAAAAGGTTTATCGCTCTTACAATTACTCCTTTCAGTTTTGCCCACTGCATTTCCACTCCTTCCAGACATTCCAATCCAGACAATTCCTTGACGTAATCCCCCATCCAAACAAAGTTTATGTTTTTTTAAAGTCTAGAACCTTTGCTTTTGAATGAGCCCTCTCTATAGCTGTCTTAATATTAAACTGTACCTTGCAGTGATCACTCGATGCCAGATGTTAACTCCATATGACATCAGAAACACTTTCCCAGTTTGTAAACACTAAGTCCAGTATGATCCCATCCCATGTGGGTTCCATTACCAACTGCTGGAACAGTTCTCCTTGTAGAGAATACAGGATCTCCCTAATTCTAGAAGACCACACAATATGGATACCCCAATCAACATCCGGCATGTTAAAATTACCTATTAGCAAGACTTCCTCTTTTTTAGATATATTCAGAATGTCTACTATTAGATCTCTATCTACTTCTTCCGTCTGTGAAGAAGGCATGTATTTCACACCAATGTAAATATATTTACCATTCCTTCTTTCCAGATTGATCCACAATGCCTCTTCCTTGCCCTGCAGATCCTGAAGTTGTGTTGCTTTAATATGATCTTTAACATATAACACTACTCACCCTCCTTTTCTTCCTACCCTGCCACATGTTTCACCAAATAGTGGTAACATGCAACAGTGCGTTGTCCCCTACACAGCCTTTATCCAGTCTTCTTTCTCTCATGTAAACCTGAGTCTTCCGCCAGTCTTTCTCTTTCTCTGTGTCTTGTACCCCTCCCCCCTACACACACACAACACAGTCTCTTTCTCTCACCTAGATTCAGTAGTGGGATTTCTGCATGGTGTCAGAAGTTCAAGTTGGTCTGGCAGTTGAGATTTGAAACCACAAGACCAGTCTGACCTTCCAGTACCACGTGGTTCAGATTTACAGAGAGTTAACTAATGGTGGGGAATTAAGAACCTTGCTGCAAGTACTACAAAAATTGCCAAGCTTCTGAGGCCAGCAAAAAGCATTTGGCGGTCCAGATTCTGGAGCTGGGATGATGCGTTCTAAGCATAAATTCTTTAACGGCTGCTCTGTGCACAACGTCTGTCATACAATACTATCATGTCTGTACTTATGCACCTACACTAACCCAATAGGTAGCATAAATGCTTGTGCTTAAATGAATTAACTATGCTAAAATGATTCATAACTCCCTCAGTTCAAACAATGTTGCTTAGCCTACTCAGAAGTCTCTCTCTCTCTCTATATATATATATATATATACATATATATATATATATATATATATATATATATATATATATATATATATATATATATATATATGTATATATATATATATATATATAAATTATCCTTTATACCCCCTCTTTTTTGCTGATAGATATTTAGTTGTGGGTTGGATAATCTAGAAGTTGATCCGTGTGTGGTGTTTGAGAGTGAAGAGTAGACATGTTCTGTACAAATTTATTAGTGCAGTTACATCGCCATGTGCTAACCAATTATACTTTTCCCTCGGTATTCGCAGGGTTTAGGGGCAGAGCCGGACTGCGAAGTATGCAAAATTGCAAATAACTTTGTGCCAGCTCTGACCCACCCCCGGACCTTACCTGGTAGTCTCCGCCTCTTATTGCCTCCTTCCATGTGTGTTTGCAGGGGTCAGTGTGGGTGCTTCGGTCTCCTCTTTCCCCGCTTCTGTGTCGGGCCGGGCAGAGTGAAGATCGTTCCTCTCTGGGCTGGCAGCCTGTTCTGGCCTTACCTGGTGGTCTAGCGGGCTTTCGGGGCAGGAGCGATCTTCCTATGCTCCTGTCCCATGCAGATCGCCAATAGGAAATGGCTGCCGTGAGCTCCCGTACTCTCTCGAGACTAAGACGGGAGCTCATGGCAGCCATTTCCTATTGGCGATCTGCATGGTGCAGGAGCGTAGGAAGATTGCTCCTGCCCCGAAAGCCAGCTAGACCACTAGGTAAGGCCGGGATGCCATGGAGAAGGCGGGAGGGAGGCGGGGAAGGTCCGAAACAAAGCTTTCCCCCCCCTAAAAAAAATTGTGAATAACCGAATCCACAGATGCTGAAACCGTGGATTCGGATGAGGAAGTGTAGTGCATGAGCCCTTACTACCTAGGTGTTGATAAGTGCTAGGTGTACTCTAAGGAAATATTTTTTTACAGAAAGTGTGGTAGATGAATGGACAGTCTCCCGGTAGAGGAGGTGGAGACAAAGACTGTGTCTAATTTCAAGAAAGCCTGGGATAGTTAGTGGGATATTTTAGAGAGAGGAAGAGATAATGGTTACTGCAGATGGGCAGACTGCATGAGCCATTTGGCCTTTATCTGCCATCATGTTTCTATGTTTCTAATATTATGTCAATGCAACAATATAACATCACAGCTGTCACATTCTACAGACCTAAATCAAAAGCAGGCAAAAATATAACACATCTACAAATGTGCCCTGACAAACAATTTAGTTTTTAAAAGTTTGTTTTTTTTTAAGCTTACAAGTCTTGACAGCATCTCAAAGAACCATTTAGTGCATTCCATAACCGTGAACCAGCGACAGAAATTGTAAACTTTGAACGCAGAGATCGAGATGGTAAATATTTTCTCAGTACTTGTACTAGATACCATGGAGCTTTCCCATATACTACCTGATATATAAGTATCAGAATTTTATATTCTATATGGAACATGACAGGCAACCAATGCAGCTGTTTCAACATTGGTGAAATATGTTCAAAATGAGAGACCCCACTAATCATTCTAGCAGCTGTATTCTGTACTACTTATAAAGCATTCACTTTAGCTTTAGTCATTCCCAGAAACAGTGCATTACAAAAATCCAATTTAGAAATTATAAGACTCTATTTATTTGTTTGTTTGTTTGTTTTTATTTTCCATACCGTATAGCTCTAGGCAGTTTACAATATGGAGAAATTAGTGCATGAAAAAAAAAAAATTAAATCCCACCCACTGGTGTATACTCGTATTGGTGTGTCCAACCTATGGGTCTCAGAGGAATAACCTCAGAATCAGGAGGTCTAATTCAAAAATATAAAATGTACCCTACAGTTGAATCACTGGCATAGAAATGTCCCTCCTACCAGTTATTTATTTGAACAATCCTAAAAGATTTTTGGTTTTCTCCCCCAAAAATTATTGGTCTTTTTTCCTGTTTTTGTGTTTTTTTCAAAAATGTTTTTTGTTATAACAATTTCTGACACTTTTTGAAATCAAGCCGCTAATAGTAAATTTCTACACTGCACTGAAAAAATTTTTTTTTTTTCTATCAGCGGTAACTCTTTAGACACCAACGCCTTTAAGTCAGCCAAACAACATTAATGTTAAAAAGAAACTTATATTTTGTGTATTAGTGAAATTAATGCATGGCCATTAAAGAGAATACAGGAAAATGGGGCCATTTTACCGCCCTGCTAATAGTAACTTCAGTGCGGCAGAAACCTGTGCTAGGCGTAGCACTGGCCACTTTTTAGCGCAGCTCATCAAAAGGGTCCCATTATGATTTGCTTGATCAGCAATAGTGAAGCAGCGAAGCAGAAGGATCTTTCAAAAATCATTTAAGTTTATTTCACCTCTGTAGTTCTGCAAAATTTATGAGGAGAGTCAGTGACTGAATCATTCTGCGTCTTCTGGCCGGATCGGTCATGTGCTAGGTTGGTTTCTAGTATTGTGCTTTGTTCCTTTCACATTAAGACTGATTAATTCACTCGTTCTCCCTGCGTTCATTCTTAGGGCTTCTTTTACGAAGCCGTGTTAGCGGTGTAACGCGCGTAATAGCGCGCGCTAAAGTGCCGGCTGCGCTAGCCGCTACCGCCTCCTCTTGAGCAGGCAGTAGTTTTTCAGCTAGCGCGGGGGTTAGCGCACGCTAAAAAGGTGCGTGCGATAAAGCCGCTAACGCGACTTCGTAAAAGGAGCCCTTGGCTTGTGAACTTTTCAAGGACTGGCCTTGTACCATATGAATCATTTTTTTTATACTGTTCTACATATTGATAATGCTATATAAATATTTTTTAAGCAAATGCTAAATTATTAACAAACATTTTAGGTAGTCCTGCTTTAAATTCATGAGAAATTGATTCTCTTTCAGTGCAGTTTAATCAGTTGATGCAGTGTCACATAAATGAGGCAGTGTGGGACAATTAACACCTATAAATGCTAAACATAGGACACTTAAATTTGGGAAAACTAATTTCTAATCCTCCAACTATAAGCTGTGTTCCTAAATTTTAGAGCTGAAATGTTTGTGTAGCTTTCATAAATGTTTATATTGATCCAGTTAAGTGGTTCCAGTGCAGACTGTCGAAGGAGACTAATCGATCTTGTCAAGGCTCTTTTTAGATTTGACAGGAGGACAAGCAGTTATTGTCGTTGGTTATCTTAGGAATAGCACAGCTTAACACATACAGACTGGTTCAGTGCTTTACAGAGATTCATTCTTTTTCTTTCCAACTTTTTTTTTTTTTTTTTTTTTTTAATGTGGGCTATGTGGGACATAAAGCATTGTCAATGATGCATAAACTGGGCACTTAAAATGAACTGGAATAAACCACAACAGGTTTCTGGCAGCTGCATAAAACAGGCATAGATGGCCTTGGGCATTCCAGGAAGAGAAGCTAGATGACGTTGGCCCCACGTTGGAGCAAGAGGAAACAGCAGTTAACCCACGACATAAAACGCTAGCCAATGTAGCAGAAGAAGAGAGTGTCAGTCCTATGAGACCGAAAAAAAAAAAAAAATGAACATAAGAATGGGTCAAACCAATGGTCCATCTAGCCCAGTTTACTGTTTCCACAGTGGCCAATCCAGGTCACAAGTACCTGGCAAAAAAAAAAAAAAAAACCCACAAGCAGTGACAACATTCCATGCTACTAATCCCAGGGCATGCATTTTCTTCCCCCCATGTCCTCCAGGAATTTGTCCATACCTTTTTTTAAACCCAGTTACATTAAACTGTTCTTACCACATCCTCTGGCAACAAGTTCCAGTGCTTAAAGTTTCTTTGAGTGAAAAAATATTTCCCCCTATTTGTTTTAAAGGCAGTTCCATATAACTTCATTGAGCGTCCCCTAGGCTTTGTAATTTTTGAAAGAGTAAAAAATGGATTCACTTTTCCTGTTCTACACCACACAGGATTTTGTAGTAAAAGTGCCAATAGTTTTTAAGGGAGCAATCCTCTAAATGGCACCTCAGTGCCGCATGGTGAGAGTCAATTCTATGATGATATCTGGGTGCATGGATACTGTTATAGAATACCATCTTAGACCCAGCATCAGAGTATACATATATGTAGCCATACATCTGGCTTAGCAGTGGTCTCGTAATTGACAGCCTTGTTCATGTCCCTCCCATGCCTCACCTATGTGAATGTCTCCTTGCAGTTACACTCTTTGCCACTTAAGCACACCCTTACAGAGTAATGCTTCATAGCCCCGCTGCCACTTACATGCATAAAAAGTACAAGTATTCTGTACAGTTAGGACCTAATTCTATATATGGCGCCCAAAAATTTTTTGCTGAAACATTAACATGCTTAGCGCTATTCTATAAACTGCATCTTGAATTAAGTACGGTTTATAGATTACATGCAGCACCTATTCCCGGGACTAAAATTGGGAGTGACCATTTACAAAAACTAAAACCTGGTGTAAATGCCCAATTTAGACACAGATTGGGGATATTCTATAGCAGTGTGAATAACTTATAGGAATGCCCGTGGCCCATGGCCCGTCTATACTTTCTTTTGCAGCAACGTCACAGTGTTTGATACTGTGATATGTCTCTCCAAAGCAACATTTAGTGAGATTGTGCACTTTTTTATAAAGTTGAAGACTCATAAGACTCCTGAGGCAGGCCATTTGAGCCAAAACATGCGCATGTCAAGTCGTAGAGCCACTTTATGAATTTTGGATGAATAAAGGCATTTGGATTTATCAGATGAGTTGAAAGACACTTTTTTTGTGCACCATTCTGATTGGGACAATTCCGCCTTTGTTCTGTGCTTTTGAGTTTGTGGTTTTGTTTCCCCTGTTTTATCCTTCCGCCTATACTCCTCCCATTTACCACACCCCTCTTGAAATCTGTGCAGGAGAATTTATACACACAACTTTATTGAATACACCTAGCAAGTTGGGCATATAAATTCTAATTAGCACCAATAATTTCTTGTTAAGTAAAAATTGTCAGCTTAAGTTGCACACACAAATTGGCAGTGCACACAGATTTAGATGTGCAACTTTAGCCGTCATATATGGAAGATGGGGAAAATGTTATCTCAGCTTATATTCAGATGGACTTGTATTCAAATATATGGTAGCTTGCCTGCCATATGAAATAAAGAGTAGAAGGAAGCAGTAGCTTCCCTCACAGCATAGGCAAAACAAGAAATACCTGAAGAAAGTGAAGATAGTATTTTGATAAGCATTCAATCAAATTTACAATAAACTTGGAACAGGTAGTCTGATAACCCTATGGCTGGTGGCTGAGTGACATGTAACACTGTGGACAATTTGTATGCTTGTTCTTGGTTGTTTGTTTACCTTTTCTATTCTTACCGTGGCATTCCATTCATTTTAAAATTATTATTCCATTAGTGACTGTACAATACTTAGTTTGACTTGTTTAGCATTTGCAGTATAATAAGTTTTAATAAACCATGAAATAAAACTAATATGATGCTCTAACCATCAAAAGTAAATTGGACTCTATGGATCTCTGCTCCTCTTTTTAGCTAAGCAACTGGGTAACAATAAACCCATTAAAGAAATAGCTATTTTAGGATTATGGCAACTCTATTCAAAGTGCATTTTATATGGCACAGTTATGCATTTTTAAGATATCAATATTATAGTCTGGTGACTGAATCCTTGATTCTTTAATCCCTTGTGGAGATGCAGACAAGAAGTTCAAGCTGTTTCCCTCTAATATGGGAATATGTGTTTGAACATTTTATACTCTGGATAAGAGTCTCTTGCAGCTATGTGACAGTCAATAACTGATGTCAAGTAGTTTGTTTTATTAACACTAAGTCACATTTTGAGTTAATTTAGCAGATGTACAAACGTACTAATATATGAAAATGCGGGTGTGTTTTGAAGATAGATCATTTTAAATATCAGTTGTGAATTTATATTTATCCAGGACTAGTAACTTAAGATCACATTGAATGCTTCTAAAACGGGTATGCTTCTGGTTAAACTAAATAAACTTTATATTCAAAACCAATTATGCAGTCTGCATAATAATTTTGGGTCTCTTTGCTAGACCTAAAAGCAAATACATTTTTTTGTACAAGATACTATGGGGTCATTACATCAAGTTTTTTTAAACATAGAACATGATGGCAGATGGCCAAATGGCACATCCTGCCTGTCCATCTGCAGCATCTACTATCTCCTCCTCACTCCTCCTCTGCCTATGTCATCTCACATGTCTGTCCCACACTTTCTTGAATTCAGACACAGTCGTCGTCTCTATCAAACATCTACCACCCTTTCTGTAAAAAAGTATTTCCTTAAATTACTCCTGAGCCTATCACTTCTTAACTTCATCCTATGCCCTCTCATTTTGGAGTTTCCTTTCAAATGAAAGAGACTCACCTTATGTGCAGTTATGCCACATAGGTATTTAAACATCTCTATCATATCTCTCCTCTCCCTCCTTTCCTCTAAAGTATACATATTGAATTTATAAGTCTGTCCCCATATGCCTTATGATGAAGACCGCCAATCATTTTAGTAGCCTCCTCTGGATTGATTCCATCCTGTTTATATCCTTTTGAAGGTGTGGTCTCCAGAATTGTACATGCTATTCTTCATGAGATCTCACCAGAGGGTCATCAATACCTTCTTTTTCCTACTGACATACCTCTCCCTATGCACCCTAGCATCCTTCCAGCTTTTGACATCACCTTTTTAACCTGTTTGGCCACCTTATGATCATCACATACTATCATACCCAATTTCCATTCCTCTTTTGTTCACAAAAGTTCTACACTCCCTAAACGGTACTGTTCCCTCATGTTTTTGCAGCCCAAATGCATGACCTTGCATTTCTTAGCATTAAATTTTAGCTGCCAAATTTCTGACCATTCTTCAAGCTTTGCTTGGTCTTTCTTCATGTTATTCACACCATCATGGGTGTCTACTCTATTGCAGATTTTGGTGTTATCTGCAAAGAGGCAAATCTTACCTGACAGCCCTTCAGCAATATTGTTTACAAAAATGTTAAAATGAACATGCCCACGAGTCGAACCTTGAGGCACGCCACTGATAACATCCCTTTCCTCGGAACAATCTCTATTGATCACTACTCTGTCGCCTTCCATTCAATCAGTTCCTGACCCAATCCATTGCTTTTTGCCTGTGCCGAGGGCTCTCAGTTTATTTATTTGAAGCCTGTGTGAAAGGCTTTGCTAAATACACATCTAGTGCACTTCCTCTATCCAATTCTCTGGTCACCCAGTCAATGATATTTATCAGATTTGTCTGACAAGACTTGCCTCTAGTGAATCCATGTTGCCTCAGGTCCTATAATCCACTGGATTCCAGAAATGTCAATATTCCCTGTTTTAAATGCATTTCTATTAATGTACTTACCACAAAAGTCAAACTTACAGCTTGTTGGGTGATATGCACCTACCTGATCCTATAAAAGGTAGGCATCTATTGCATGGCGCTTAGCAGCGCTTAACATCTAAGTGGGCATTTTCAAGGATGGAGCATGAGTTAGTCACCACTAAGTACAATTCTCCAAAAACTTTAGGTCTAGCAAAGAGAGTTTTTATATAGGCGCTGCTAGGTACAGTTCTGTAAATGGCACCTTAGCATAGTTGACATGTGAATGGCATCATTTTTCTTGGTGCAGGCCAATTTAGGCACCCTTTAAAAACAATTACCATGTGAGCACTTACCACTACCCATTTTGTAAGCAGTAAGGCCTGGATTCTGTAATCGGTGCCTACATTGGCCGATACCTAGAAAAATGATGCCAGTCACATGTCAACTATGCTAAGGTTCCCAATATAACAACTGGGTGAAATTCAAACAGAAAAAGTTCCCAAAAGACTATGAACTAACAAAATCAAAAAAGGGGAACAAAAAACAAAATGAAAATGCATTTAAACCACGAAGGTGCTCAGAACCATTGCATGGTAAGAAAGTGACCAAACCAGGGCAGCAACCCTTGTAAGGACTTTCAAAGAGTCTATCATAGCACCATCCTCAAGCGGCAGAAAGGTATTTTAATTTTGGTGAGTGTCTTTTTATACTATAAAGACACTCACCAAAAATTTACTATAAAAAGACACTCACCAAAATTTAAATATTAGGAAATGAAATTGAAATGCAATCCTTTTTATGCTTGAAACATCCTTTTCTAAAATTATACCCTATATGGTCAAAATTTATGGGTGGAATATGTCTGTCCAATTATCTTTATAATGCATTAAAAGGTTGAATGAAGACATTATTGTTGACCTCCCAGAGTCCATGGAAATAGCAGCAGCAGCATATCAGGTACCAATTGTTGCGTTTACCAGCTTTATAAAAATATTAGGAACAAACATCATGGATTTATAAATAATCCTTTTTCAGGGTTGTGTGTAGGCCCAAAACTGTCTGGATAGAAGAGTCAGGACCTTTTAAAAAGGTTGGGGACTTACTGGGAAAATGAAATATTTCAAGACAGGGGACGAGGAGAGTAGGAGCCTAGTTGTAGAGTACCTCTTCTTAACCTGAAGTGCCTAGACTGCCTCAATCAACTGCCACATCAACTCCCTCAAAGGGCTTTTGAGCTTTAGGAAAGCAATACAAACCTACCTCTTCTCCTAATTCCCTTAGCCAAGTATCTCTATGGTATAACACCTAAACTCCAACATCCTCCACTCATCAGCACTGTCAAGCTATCTACCAGAGCATACAACCCCCTTCTCCTAGACCATATAGCCTAATTGTCTATATCATGTCTGTTTAATTATTATGTATATTACATTAATTATCTGTATAGCCCTAATTGTCTGTAACTTGTCTAGTTATTATGTATGTTATTTTGTAACCTGTTCTGAGCTCTCTGGGGAAGATATTAAAATAAATAAATAAATAAACTATTGCTAGAGGTCAGCTTGCGTCATTTTGAGCCTAGAGCCTGACTGAGAAGGAGTGACTAGGGAAAATGTCTGCCCTTGCCAGACTCCCAGTAGGTACTCTAAATGGGATAGGATCAAACATGAATCAAATTTAAATATGTTTGGTTTAAATTCAGGGAGCATATTCCTGGGTGTCATTGTTATTTTCCTAGTGGTTAAGTTGATAATCCTAACATCTTAAAGGTTTACTACTTTTTGGTGGAATTCCCTATGTCATATATATAAAATGGAAAGATATATTGCAATACAGTGAGGGTGTTTTAGAAAATTTCAAGATGTGTGGGAGCATTAACAAAATATTGCAATGATTAAATGATTCTTTTCCCTTGATTTACAGGTTCAATTACGAGGGGGAGGGGGGATAATTTTATTATTTTATTAATGTATATTGTACATTGTATTTGATTATATAATAGGAAGGGTTGGGGAGGGTGGGGGTTAATAGCATTTTATGTGTACTCTTGATGACTATTAAGTGATATATTTATGATCTATTTGTTATATTATATTGATGCACTTATTGTACGTTTAAAAATGAATAAAGAATTTAAAAAAAAAAAGGTTTACTACTTCTGAATAATATGACTACAGCTCAATGGCAGGGAGTAACTATTGTTTATTTTAAAATATTATATATTGTACTGCATACCATATGAAATATTTTCCCTAAATGCAGTTAATATGAATGGAGTTGGCAAAACTAGGTGAAAGGAAGCTATCTAGTGCTAAGAATTGTTAGGTTCGACATCTGGCCTTACTGTGCTAAAGAATTCCAGCTAGCACACATTTCAGTAATTGGACAGGTTATATATTGATTTTTTTTTCTCTTTGTTTCTTATGTAATATCATTCATTGTTCTGTGTCCCAGGCTATGCTGTACAGGGTTTGAGAGTGTAAAAAACCATGGAAACTGTGTAATGGAATGTGCAGAGCAGAGTAGGCTGTCACAGCAGTCAATAAGATCTGAGAGGTGTTGACTAATTGCCTGCTAATTACACGGTAAATTGTCTAATTAAGCTGATGGTTAATTAGGGTACGCTTGCACAGCAGTCTTGTGGAATTTTTGTCTGATGTCTGAAAAGCAGCTTATGTAATTGGCAAACTGGTAAGGACTGGCATAGAACGTAGCAGGAAAGCAGAGTGCCAGTGGATGGCAGAATAAGGAGACAGTTGAAACAAAAGGGGTTGTCAGTCGTGTATAGACTGATGGTTTGCTTACACCTCTACATCTCGCCGGCGGTAGGCGTGTTGTGAAATTTATCTTAAAGCTAAACTCTGTCAAACAAGTAAAAAGGCTGGATTTAATTTTAAAACATAATTTAAGGCACGTGCTGATGTTTGTGAGTTTTATGGTAGAGCTTTCTACGTGACAAAATAGCAGTTTGCGTTTTGTACGGAATACTTCAGGAAACCAATTTATATAATAGTCTACAAGTTCTAAAATGTATTAACAATATGATTTTGCCTTACTATTACACAGACTTGTTTATTTTTAATTATAAATCCATATTATCCTGTTTAAAAGTGATAAAACTGCTTTTTTAGTTATTTGTTTTTGACCTTTTTTTAAAAGGTTTGTTGTTGTTTTTTTTACAGTGAAAATAGTTGTCTTTGTGCTTGAAATGAAAGTGAGTTCAAAGACAATGTGTCAAAGGCTTTGGTCTGTGATTAGCATCACTTTTATTATTGTCTGTTATTGTAGGTAACCTTACTCAACATGTCCTTATCCTGGCAGATTGAGAGCATGTAATAAGGAAATGTCTGCTACAGATGGACATAAATCGTATTTCTAGTTTTAGGTGAACATAACATTTGTTTGTTTTACAAGGTCGTAACACTGTTTCGCTTTTGCATCTTCAAACTGAGGAGACTCAGTCTGCATTTTAAAAAGAAGTATGTCCACTAAGGACACTACAGGCTAAATCTTAAGGGTAGGTCATCTTGACAAAACTCTAATTACAGTAACTGTACTTGGACAGGGAGTACGGAACTGAAACTTTTCAAAAGGGATATGCATCTATTTTTCAATGTTTCCCCCCACAATATACTTTGCACACAGTGTTCTACTTTAATCCAAGAATCTTTAAAGGATATATAAAGGGCGTCCAATCAATTATCTACCTTAGTAGGAAACAAAATAGTTTTCAAAAATGTTTGCTTTATTTCTCAATATAGTCCCCTGATAGCTCCATACACTTCATCCACTTTTCCTGCAATGAATTTAACCCCTTTGAAAATAATTCTTCAAATCTGGACGTCATAGCTTCCTTGGCATTTTCATCACTTGAAAACCGATGTCCATGGAGAGATTTCTTCAAAACTTGGCAAAGGAAATAATCCGACGAAGCCAGGTCAGGACTGTAGGGTTGATGGTTCAGCTGCTGAAACCCACATTTTCGGATGGCAGCCTGTGACTCTCATGACATGTGCACCGGAACATTGTCATGAAAAAGCAGAACGCTTGCTGTGAGTTTTCCTCATTTGTTCTCCTTGATTGACTCCCACAAAGCGATCATTGTTCTGGCATTACTCTCCCCGGTTATGGTTGTCTTGTGTGGCAGGAATCCCAGAAGCAAAAGTTCTCCATCATCCCAGAAGACAGTTGCAATGACTTTGCCTGCAGACTTTTCTGTCTTTAACATTTTTGGGGTGAGGGATGACGTGTGCTTCCACTGCATTGACTCCATTTTGCATTCATGATCTCTGTGATAGACTCAAGTCTCATCTCTAGTCACCAAACAATGAAAAAAATTTGCTTAGTCTTCACAGAGCATCTCCAAGTTCTGACAGTACTGGAGCCTCATGGCCTTCTGACATGATATCTGCATTCTTGGAACCCATGTTACACTAAGCTTAGATATGCCCAACTTTTCATGAATTATTTTCTAAACTGTACCTGCCAAGATGCCCATTTCTTCAGCTATTTAGGAAACCTTAATATGTCTGTTTTATAAAATTAAAGCTTCAACTTTCTTGCATAGGAAACAGAGAGTGGGAGTAAATGGACAATACTCAGACTGGAAAAGCATCCCAGTGGGGTGCTGCAGGGCTTGGTCTTGGACCCATGCTCTTCAACATATTTATAAATGATCTGGACAGAGGTACTACGAGCAAGGTAATTAAATTTGTGGATGATACGAAGTTATTCAGAGTAGTGAAGACACATGGGGATTGCGAAGATCTGCAATGTGACATAATCAGGCTCGAGGAATGGGTATCGACATGGCAGATGAGATTCAACGTGGCTAAGTGTAAAGTGATGCATATCAGTAACAAAAATCTCATGCACGAATACAGGATGTCGGGGTGGTACTTGGAGAGACCTCTCAGGAAAGGGACTTGGGAGTTCTGATCGATAAGTCGATGAAGCCTTCCACACAATGTGCGGCAGCGGCGAAAAGAATGTTAGGAATGATAAAGAAGGGGATCATGAACAGATCAAAGAAGGTTATCATGCCGCTGTACTGGGCCATGGTGCGCCCTCACCTGGATTGCTGCGTCTAGTACTGGTCACAGTACATGAAGAAGGACATGATACTACTCGAAAGGGTACAGAGAAGAGTCACTAAGATGGTTAAGGGGCTGGAGGAGTTGCCGTACAGCGAAAGATTAGAGAAACTGGGCCTCTTCTCTCTCGAACAGAGGAGATTGAGATGGGACATGATCGAAAAATTCAAGGTACTGAAAGGGATAGATTTAGTAGATACGGACAGGTTGTTCACCCTCTCCAAGGTAGGGAGAACGAGAGGGCACTCTCTAAAGTTGAAAGGGGGATAGATTCCTTACAAACATAAGGAAGTTCTTCTTCACCCAGAGAGTGGTGGAAACTGGAACGCTCTTCCAGAGTCTGTCATAGGGGAAACATCCTCCAGGGATTCAAGACAAAGTTAGACAAGTTCCTGCTGAACAAGAACGTGTGCAGGTAGGGCTAGTCTCAGTTAGGGCACTGGTCTGACAAGAAGGCCACCGCGTGAGCAGACTATTGGGCATGATGGACCACTGGTCTGACTCAGCAGCAGCAATTCTTATGTTCTTATTTACCTATCCCCACTTAAACCACTTGCTCCAAAATTTTACTTTGTAGGATGATGGGGCAGACTCACCATAAACTGCAGTCATGCATTCATTGATTTCCTTTGGCTTTTTTCCCTTCTTTTGTGAGAAATTTTATCACTGAAGGGTGCTCCAAATCTAGCAGTTTCTTACTTGATTCACATGAGGACTCTCCTGACATCCTGTCTTTTGGAACGTTAGACTTGCACTGAGCTGCATCTGTGCATAAGTAACCTTGAGACACGTCAATATTTGCACAAACTTGTTTCAACACACTTACTACTTTCTTTCATACTCAGGTAGATAAATTATTGAACACTCCTCATATCTACAGTATTTAGAAAACTAGACATGGTGTATATTGTTTACGAAACCACAGAAAATTAATCAGTGAATAAGAGCATTTGCTA
This sequence comes from Geotrypetes seraphini, assembly GCF_902459505.1. Lineage (NCBI taxonomy): Eukaryota > Metazoa > Chordata > Amphibia > Gymnophiona > Dermophiidae > Geotrypetes > Geotrypetes seraphini. The sequence goes on from NC_047095.1 coordinate 18,028,757, forward strand.
ATTAAAATTAAGCATGTTTGCCATATAAAGGTCAATGGGATTTATAGGCTTATGGTGATATACATGTGTAGAAACTTCAATAACATATTTTTGCATAATTACACTGACATCTCAGTTTGGGTAATAATAAAGCAAAGCTCAGTAGTATTGTTGTGTATAAGGACTGGGAATCAGGGAAACTTGGAGTTGATGTTTTTTGGTACTGGTATGCTATCATCTTCCTGTATGAGCTTGAGAGAGCCAATGTGTAGGTCTGTGCCTCAGTTTATCCCCAAATATCTAGCTGATGGCAATAATGTTCCTTTAAAGTTTACAGTACAATATTCAGTCTTTATCAGTGTGTATGACCATCCTTAATTAGACTGTTTTTACCTTTCTGAAGGGATTTTTATGTAAGAACTATAAAAAATAAATACAAATTGTACTATTTTTCAATAACATCAGTGGGTCAGTATTCAGTTTTGGTGGTAAGCTTTTTTTTTTTTTTTGGTGTTGCTTATTTATTTATTTTTTTACTGTAATTTCAAGCATCAAACAAAACACCCTGGAATAAAATTCATCATCTTGATGAGTTTGAAATTAAAGAGAAGACATATTATTATTATTTTTATAATAGCTATCTGAGTAAAACTAGAGAATTTGATAAAGTGACTCCTATATATTTGCAATATCATTGGTTGTCAGTTCAGTATAGGCCTCAATTTAAGTTGTTGATCCTTGCTCACAAACCATTGTACATAAAGATTCCATCATATTTAGCATGCATGGGGGTACTTTATGTTCTTGGGAGGGTCATTAGATTAGTTATGGCACATACATTTTTGATGACTCCTCTTTCTAAAGCATGATAGGAATCCCATTGATATTAGGGCAGAGAGCTCCCTTAAAACTTTAACAAAAAAAACTTATTAAAGGCACTGTTACATTCTTATAAGGAGACAATTTCTTCCACTTTGGCCCTCTGCTTTGCAGATGGGAGTTCTGTTTGGTTTTGAAGTTTCCGTGAAAGTGTGTGATCAGATATAGGTCATACAAATATGTTTTCTTTGATTCTGTACAACTCTCTATTTTTATATCATTTAAGGTAGCCGGGGGGACGGCAAAGAAGATCCTCATCTCCAATATCTGCAGCTGTAGATCCCTAAATTATTTATCTCCCGAGTGAGATTTTCATTCTAGCTGCTTTTTCTTTATGCTTGCAATTAGTTTTACCTGTGATTTATGTATTTGGACCTCTTGTTTTATTTGAGGACTGTAGGGCAGTAAATTTTCTTGTAGTTATTTTCTTCAAGAATATATTTCTTCTATAATGTAGGGGATTTTATGATTCTTTATTTTCTTTTTCTCCCCCCCCCCCCCTCTTTTTGTAATACTTTTCTGTACAAGTAGATACTTGAATTGTAATAAAATTACGTATTTCAATATAAAAGTTCAAAGGGGGTATATTTATATTGCTGTTAAAGTTCTGGGTTGTTTTATACTCTTTAGAAGGGAAGTTTAAGAAGTTATTTTGGCTGCTGGAATTTTTTTTTATTAGTTAAGAGGAGGGAAATAGTAATTTTCAAAGTCACAGCACTTCTGGAGTATTTGTTCCCTTTCTCTAGACCCCAATTCCCATCCACCTCAACTTCCCATCTTGCTACACAGACTCGTTGACCAATTGGAGGATTGGATTAGTTGGACTTGCTTGGTATATATTGAAGGGTAAAACAAAGGCACAATTAGACTAAATTTTGGTTATTTGTGAAAAGAACAAAAGTACACATCGGGGATTATTGATTAGTACTATGTTATTAAATATTTGAGGTGCATTTCCCATAAGAACCATGCTGGGCAACACGCCTTTTGGGGGCATAGTTATCAAGGCACAGTTAAAGGCAATCTTTTATGACAACTTGATTTATTACAGGAGTCGCCAATTTGTGGCATCTCAATACTCCCATATGACAAGAGCTACCTCACAAGCAGGGTTATTCAATAAACCTGGGAACTTCAGGCTGCCAAGCCATAGCTTGATGCTCTTGGGCTTATCTTTTAGGGGTTGGCAACTGTTCTAAATAGGGGAGGCTAGGACACCTTTCCCCCAGAACAAAAATCTTTCAGAAATGATCCTCACTCATTCCTTCCCATGTAGGCACAAACATCCAAATTGGTGCTAGAGACCCCTATCAGTAGTCTTGCAGTATTATCACCTTGGGTCATATTTCCATTTAAGGAAAAAAAGCCCTTATATAGAAACATGACCCTCTAGCAGTAGTACCGTGAGCCTATTTCTAGAAGGTTACTGAGTCCATTGTAGGATAACAGTTCTAGCAAGGGCAGGAACAACTGGAGAATGTTCTTGCCTGAACTATTATGGACCAGGAATTTTATAAAAATAGTCTGAGGTAGGTAGGTAAGGGGGCCAATGGGGGATTCACAGCATATGAAGTTGGAACAATAGGGCGGGGGGGGGGATAATTCGGGGAGGAATTATTCAAGGGGTGGCTTGATTTGGGGGGTGATGCTTTAGAAAGTTTGTGTTTGGAGAGGGGTGACTTTGCCTTACCCATCTCTCTCTCCTTCAATCCATTAAAAATTCTACTGCACAGCTTATATTCTGACTGTGTCGCTATGCTCATATTACCCTCTCCTCAAGAAACATCCATTTACGCATACTGTTCAAGCTCCTCTTATTGACTTAGAAGTGCATTCACTCTGCAGCTCCTCTGTATCTCTCATCTCTTTTCTCTCCATATATTCCTCCCCAGGAACTTTGTTCATTAGGTAAGTGTCCCATGTCTGTACCCTTTTCCTCTACTGTTAACTCCAGACTCCATCCCTACTATTTTGCTGCACCTGGAACAGACTGCCTGAGTCAGTATGCCAAGCTCTGTTTCTGAGCGTGTTCAAATCTAGCATAAAAGCCCACTTTTTTGAGGTTGTTTTTAACTCCTAACTCTTACCAATGTCTTTTTTATTGTTCCCTACCCCTATTTGTCTCTTTTGTGTGTTCTGATTAGATTGTAAACTCTATCCAGCAGGGATTGTCTCTTACATGTTTAAAGCACAGCAATTTGTATTCTGGCAGCTCTATAGAAAGAAGTACTGTTTGTACTAGTAGTATGGTTGCCTTTCTCTTTAAATACTCCTGGGAGCATCAGACCACAGCTTGGTGACCCAATGCTTCCAGACAGTAAAATAATCCCAGCTTTAGCTGGTGCTATTTTACCAGCTAATTTATGGCTTGTGGTGGGCACCCAGTATTCACCACAAGCTGAGTTATAAGTCTTATGTAATACTGAGCTACTTTACATGTTTTGAATCTCATTACTATGTACTGCAAGATAACCAAATTAACCATTACAGCAATGAAACCAGCATTAGAGTTCTTTAACAGGTATTAAAGGGCAACTATCACAAGTTAATGCTCTAACGCAGCTTTATAACAAACCTGTGACAGAAGCCGGTACCTGTATTTGCCGTAACCCGGCCTCTGCTCACCCGAGCGCAACTCCGACGTGCTTCCGATGAAGGAAGGAAGTCCTGCTGGAATATCTTTTCTTGTCAGGAAGCAAAATAGCAAAAATAAACAAATCAGTTCACTTGTTCAAAGTTCCTTTATTCCTTGAACCGAAGTTGGGAGCAACGTCTCCCTTAAGCATTCATAAAAACCCCAAAGTCCAAATAGAATGCTGCACACAGATAACCAAAAATAAAGTCTGGAGTGGACCCACTGGAATGGGTTGCCACTGCTACCTTCAATCAGGCAATTAAGGTAAGTATCATTTACATCCAAAAATAGCAAACAGAACTGTAGTGGGCTTGTCTTTACCTTAGGGAAGATAAAGCAACCTTACACACTCTCACTCAAGTTCTGGGCCTCTAAGCTCAGCAAGTTTAAAGCTGGGCTGAATCCAACAGAGAAACTGTTGGTGGGGGAGGGGAGTAAAGGAATTCACTTATTACTTTTCTGAAGTATCAGAATGCCAATAATGGCCCCACTATCCCGACCTGGATCTTAAGTGAATTCTCCCCAAAAGTTATGACATTTACTTCCCTCACAGTCACAGAAATGCATCCCCAATTCAGGCCACTTGAGTTACAAAACAACAATAAAAAAAAAACGTTTTTTTTTTTCTCAGCACAAGTCCCTGCACTTTCTCACACACAGCACAACTGCACAACAGGGTTCTAATAAACAGAGAACGGCTCCAAACCTTCAGACCTGCCACTTATCTTTATTGCATGAGCGTATCTTCAGGCAGTCCAAGGCTCTCTACCCATTCCATGGGTTCAGGTGGGGCTGGCTGGTTGGCAACAAGGTCAGTGTCAGTTTCCATCATGGTCACATCCTCACAGTCAGGAATATAGTCAGGAGAGACCCTTCCCTGAGCTGGCTCAGGGCCAACTAACTTTCCTCTCCTCAGAGCAGCCTCTATATTGTTCAAACGAACACACCCTGCTCTCTGAGGGGGAGGAGTTACCTGCCTTGATTGCTTAGCTTGTTTTACATTTCTCACCATGGGCCTCAGCTGGGAGTGAACAGGAGGAGGGAGGTCCCTCTCAGGCTCTTCTGAGCTGTTCTGCTCTCCTTCCTCTACTCCCTGCAGTTCAGCCTGCTTCCAGTTAAAGGGAAATGTACCTTTTTTCCTGGGACTAGTCACAATCCTATCCCCGTGGTTAGCTCGCTGAATGGCTGTATAAGGTTTAGCCACCGGCAGCTCTGGAATGAGCGGAGCCACTGGGGACGGATTGTGACATACCCTCACCCTTAAGGAGTGATTGTCCCTATTTTCCCGGGGCAACTCACTATCCTCTTGCATACGAGACAGAGTGTCCACATTCACACTTAACTTGCCAGGGCGCTGCTCAATATCGTTTCCGGGGCCTATTTGCCCTTTTCCCTTGATTTAGGGGTGGTGGATCAGAGTCCTCAAAATCTTCCGGCCATCTCAACAGGGGTGTCTCATAAGGCCCTGCTAAGGCCCCTGTATCTTGATCCTGAGGACTTTCCAACCCTTCTACTCTCTGGGCAAGGGCAGCTACCACCTGTGTGATATCCCCTAAGTCTTCCTTTTTTACTTGGGCAATCTGAACCCTCACTTCCTCCAGGTCCTGTTCTATTCCCCTAAAGGTATCCAGCACCTTTTCAAAATGCTGGGCGTGTTGTTCCAGTTGCTCTTCCTGTGCCCGTTGTTTAGTTACCCAACTTTCTGCTTTCCCAGTTTGGTTTGTTAGTTCTCCGCAAGTGTTCTTTATTTCTACAACGCTACGTTGGATCGCTTGCTGTTGGACTTCATTTTCCCTTATTTGCCCCTGTACTACCTTCAGTTGGTCAGTAATTTGCGCCATAAGGTCGGTCAGCTTCCCTGACTCTCGTTGACACTGGGCAGTTATTTCCTCCCTGGACCGTTGATTATCCCGGTCTAGGGGATCCTTCCAAGCTTGGAACTTGGCTTCGGTTTGGGTTCTTAGGTTAGCCTCCCAGTCCTTTCGTGCTAGTGTCAATTCTTCTCTCAGTTTCAGTATCTCTGCGTCTAGTGCGGCTACTTTAGCGGCTTCTATATTCCCTCTCAGCTCCGAGCCTAATTCAGGGCGAGACCTACTTTCTATAGTTCCTACCCCGGTGGACCCGAACCCTTGCTCTCCTCTGCTGGTGTCCGGGAGACGGGTCCACTGTACCAGGTTGGGGTGCCAAATTCTCTCGCAAATAAGCTGGGCTATACGATCCCCGATTTGCACTTTGTACTCGCTATCACCCTGATTGACCAGGAGTACCGCGACATTGCCCCTAAAATCTGGGTCGATGACCCCAGCGGCCACATCGATTGACTGCTTTAACGCCAATCCTGACCTTGGAGCTATCCGTAGATAGGCACCTGGTGGGGGAGATACTTGTATATCTGTGTTTATCAGGGACCTTCCCTTAGCAGGGATAGTTTGTTCACAGGCGGCATATAGGTCATAGCCTGCAGCCTTAGCGTAAACCCGCGTGGGTGCTATGGCCCTATCTGACAGCGGGGCCCACCGAATTGTAGGCTTCCCATATTTAGGTTTTAACCCCTTAGCCCGTCGTCTTCCCTCCCGGGGCCCGACTAAGCTCTCTTCCACCCGACTACCCAACACACATTTACTCGACATCCCCTTCCTCTCCGGCACTCCTATCTGCGCCCGATTCAGCCAATCTCTTCCCAGGATTAATGGGTAAGGTGTTGTCTTTAAAACTGCCACTGATATTCGGGTTTTTTTTTTCCCTATGTTGAATGGTCAGGTCTCTAAGGGGGTATTCCTGTGTTTCTCCGTGTATACAGGTGATGGGTACTTGCTTCACCCCCAGCTCCTGATCTGGGCCCAATTCATCCCATAGTTGCTCTGATACGACCGACTGCTCAGCCCCCGTATCGACCAGAGCCGGGACCTCCCTGTTGGCTACTGAGACTATGACTTGATATTCTTCGGGAATCGGGGCCCCAGGCCTCTGAGTTATTATCAGATCCCTCGTTACCCTACAGTACCTCTGGGTATGCCCTATTTTCCCACAACGATAGCACCTCTGGGTTTTCTCAGGGACAGGCTCCTTCGCCCTAGGGTACCCTGTAGTTTTCCTAGGTGGGTCCTGACCTCGGCTGTCCTTAGCTTTTCCCAGGCCTGGTAGGGTGGTTGTCTTTCCCTCCTCATAGGCGCCTTGGGCGTCCAAATAGGCTTCTGCTACCTCTAAGGTCTGGGCTAAGGTTTTGCAGCCCTGTTTCTGCACCCAGCCCCTCAAATTCTTGGGAGCGGATTGCAGAAACTGCTCCCTGATCACCTCTAATACAATAGCCCGGGCATCCCCAAGCCATGGACTAAGCCACCTCTCAGCCAACTTAGACAGTTTTTGAGCAAGTGCCTTAGGCCTTTCCTTATCCTGCATAAGGGTTGCTCTAAACCGCTGGCGGTAATGCTCTTGAGTGTAGCCTAAGTACTCCAATATATGTGTCTTTACAGCTTGATAATTGTTAGCTACCTCAGGGGCTAGTGTCTGATAAGCAGACAGGGTTTCTCCTGCAAGGCATGGGAGTAGCCTTACAGCCCACTGACCCTGAGGCCAACCAGCAGCAGTAGCTACCCTCTCGAACGCGGATAGGAATTCATCCGGCGCATCCGCTGGTGTGATCTTACACAGATTTAGCGTGGCTAGAGGGTTAGCTGCTCCTGAGGGTTGTGGCAAATTACTATGTCCAGGCTCACTGCCTGCAGATGTCGATGGGTTCTGCAAAATTCTAGACAGTACTTGCGTTTGCTCCCCCATCGCTAGCACCATCTCGTCGTGTTGCCGCCGAGATAATTCCTGAGACCGGTACCATAACTCCTGGTTGGTCTTTAGCACTGCTTGTAAGTCCTCACTTTGCTTCTGGCGTTCCGCCGTCAAGAACGCTATCAGCTGTTGCTGGTCCATCTTGCTGATTAACCTACAAGAAACAAAGCGAGAGAGACCAACCCAAGTGCGGTACCACTATATGAGTGTAGTCAAACTCCCTCACCCCCCTGGTCAAGCCTCTTACCAGAGCACAAGGTGAGTCTTTGCCTTTTGTTTGTAGGCCTCCTTGGCCCCCAGTCGTATAGCTGCGTTTCTGTCCTCTTATATCGATCCTCAGCCTCCTCCGACTCTGGCTCCTCACTGGTGCATCTAGGTCAGCCAAGCCACTTGCTTCCTCTGCACCCCGGTCGGAAGACTTCCGGAACTCCGCTCTGCTCAGACTGGAACCAATACAACAAACTAAAATAACAAGCTAAAACAACAAATTATTCACAAGTCCAAAAACTTTTTTTTTTTTTTTCCCAAACAAAAAAAATATTTTTTTTTTTCTCCAATTCTCACAATGTCCAGCAGGAGGCGCTTATCCCACTCCTGATACCATATGTGACAGAAGCCGGTACCTGTATTTGCCGTAACCCGGCCTCTGCTCACCCGAGCGCAACTCCGACGTGCTTCCGATGAAGGAAGGAAGTCCTGCTGGAATATCTTTTCTTGTCAGGAAGCAAAATAGCAAAAATAAACAAATCAGTTCACTTGTTCAAAGTTCCTTTATTCCTTGAACCGAAGTTGGGAGCAACGTCTCCCTTAAGCATTCATAAAAACCCCAAAGTCCAAATAGAATGCTGCACACAGATAACCAAAAATAAAGTCTGGAGTGGACCCACTGGAATGGGTTGCCACTGCTACCTTCAATCAGGCAATTAAGGTAAGTATCATTTACATCCAAAAATAGCAAACAGAACTGTAGTGGGCTTGTCTTTACCTTAGGGAAGATAAAGCAACCTTACACACTCTCACTCAAGTTCTGGGCCTCTAAGCTCAGCAAGTTTAAAGCTGGGCTGAATCCAACAGAGAAACTGTTGGTGGGGGAGGGGAGTAAAGGAATTCACTTATTACTTTTCTGAAGTATCAGAATGCCAATAATGGCCCCACTATCCCGACCTGGATCTTAAGTGAATTCTCCCCAAAAGTTATGACATTTACTTCCCTCACAGTCACAGAAATGCATCCCCAATTCAGGCCACTTGAGTTACAAAACAACAATAAAAAAAAAACGTTGTTTTTTTTCTCAGCACAAGTCCCTGCACTTTCTCACACACAGCACAACTGCACAACAGGGTTCTAATAAACAGAGAACGGCTCCAAACCTTCAGACCTGCCACTTATCTTTATTGCATGAGCGTATCTTCAGGCAGTCCAAGGCTCTCTACCCATTCCATGGGTTCAGGTGGGGCTGGCTGGTTGGCAACAAGGTCAGTGTCAGTTTCCATCATGGTCACATCCTCACAGTCAGGAATATAGTCAGGAGAGACCCTTCCCTGAGCTGGCTCAGGGCCAACTAACTTTCCTCTCCTCAGAGCAGCCTCTATATTGTTCAAACGAACACACCCTGCTCTCTGAGGGGGAGGAGTTACCTGCCTTGATTGCTTAGCTTGTTTTACATTTCTCACCATGGGCCTCAGCTGGGAGTGAACAGGAGGAGGGAGGTCCCTCTCAGGCTCTTCTGAGCTGTTCTGCTCTCCTTCCTCTACTCCCTGCAGTTCAGCCTGCTTCCAGTTAAAGGGAAATGTACCTTTTTTCCTGGGACTAGTCACAATCCTATCCCCGTGGTTAGCTCGCTGAATGGCTGTATAAGGTTTAGCCACCGGCAGCTCTGGAATGAGCGGAGCCACTGGGGACGGATTGTGACAAACCCTATTTAATAATGTATAAATTGTATTTAGTTTATTTATTGATTGATTTGTTTGTGTAGTTTTATATCTTGTCCTTCCCAAAGAACTCAGAATAGGTTACAGATTAATAGCATTGCAATACACTATCACCTAAGAATACTCTTAGATCAATACATGTTGAGGCATCTTATTTTACATGGTGGTATGAGTATACTGGTTATAATTACAGAGATACAATGTTAACTTACATGGTGATAAGACTATACAAAATTATGGGGTCACAGTATAAATTCTATTGGAGGTTTCTGAGTCTAGCAGATGATCAGATATTTCCAAGGCCTGAGGCCAAGTGCTGAGGTTAAGCAAATATATGGGTTTTTCTGGCTTTCCTGAAATTTAGAAGATTATCTAGCGATTAGGTAAAGTTGCTGCTAATACCCAATACTGCTCATCCACGTTGGCATAAATGGCACTGTTAGGACCCCACCAAACATAAAAAGTGACATTGTGGCTCTAGAAGAGAGGGTGAAGTAGATGGGCAGGTGGTGTTCTCTTCATCCTCCATGTCTAGAGGAAATCCCAAGAAATAGAAATTTGTAGTCTAAAGATGAATGCATGGTGGTACAGATCATGTCAATAAGACTATTTCAGCTTCCTATGTCATGAGATGCTTTTCCAATGAACTGGAAGGATATTTTCAATAGGACATCTAAATCCAACTTAGGACCTTTTGGGAAAAATGTCCAAAAATCGGGTGGAAAAAATTTTATTTTTATGAACCCACAAGACGTCTATCTTTTTTTTTTTTTTTTTAAATAGTCCAGCAAGACCTCTCCCCAGTTCCCAACTCCCTCACCCACCTTCTCCAGGTGCTGTACTTTTAAATCTTCGGACAGCCGTCGTATATCACCTGGAAGTCGAATGAAGGGGTCCAGGGCAGGCCTGCTCATTGACGCTGAGTGGCGGCTGCCCAAAGATTTAAAATAGAATGCCAGAAAATGGGTGGGAGAGTGGGCACCAAACGGAGACCGCCAATCTTTGGGGACATCATGACCCCTATATCCTCCCCCATTCCAATGCCTATGCGTACACCTAGTAGGTGACAATTTTTTGGGCATTCTTGTATATAGAATTTGGGGGATAGTGTCATTGAATATCACCAGATAGCTGTGATTTCAAGAAAATGTCCAGCAGTTAACAGAATATTGACAACATGGAAACAGTTAGCACACTTATTAACTAATAATGCAGCACTTCACTGAATGATAAGGTACATTAATTCCTTCATTAAATAGCCAATACAGCTAAATAAATAGGCCCCTTGATCGTTTTTTGGGACGTTTTGGCAGTCAGTTTTTGAGGGTTTTTTTCAATTCCAGTATTAAAATGGTGTTTAGCCTGCAATATAAGCATATATGAGTACTGTACTGGTTTGCTATGTTTTTCTATGCTTATTAAAGAGAAATTAATCTGAAAATTCAGGCTTGTCACAAGTGAGTAAAAAGAGAAGATGTAAAAATAGAAAGGGAAAAAGCCAAGGCAGATGGAGAGTGCTAGTCAATCCCTGCTTATATTCAGACATCCTTTTCTGGCTAGAGCTTTTCCCTTTGGTGTCATTAGCATTTTCATTTCAAAAAATGACAGCCTGCAGTGGAAACAGTAAAAATGTTCAACTTGTGGTTTAAATTATTGATTTTTTCTTTTTTTTTGTATATTGAAGCCATATTTCAAATGGCTTTTGTTGGAGATACTTTTGGGTGGGAGGTTTTTAGATGTAATTTGATACCTAAAGCCCTATATTTCAAAAAAGCATTTCATTCTTTGCTGTTCCATTCAACTATTAGCTGATTGAACAGAAATTGTTATCATGTCTTCTGAAGATAAGCGATAAACTTTGGTATGAGGTTAGCCTGGAGACTAGTATGCCTAAGATTTGATTTATCAATGGTTTTTCCACCAGAGGCACATATCAGAACAGAAGAAAAGGCTCGATAAATCAGAACCTTAGTGATTTATCCAACTTATTAAGGAAGCTTTTTTATTTATTTTAACCTGGAAAAAGTACTGGGCTTAAATACAATTATGCCAAGTGAAAAAAAAAAATAAAATATATATATATATATATCTTTTTTGCTTAGCTATATCTATTTAGAAATTATTATTTTTCACAAAAACCTTATTCTTAGGGGTTATTTCATTGCAGAGCATCTAAGTGAACTGCCCCCCGCCCCTCAAAATAAATAAATAAATAAAATAAAAGGCTTTCATTTTGGGCCGATTTCAGTAAATGGTGCCCAAAGTTAGGGCAAGAAAGACAGTGAAGGCAACCTCTATATGCTATGATGCTTTATTCATTGAAATAGAGACTGGACACGTACATGTTTTGGCTGAAAAGGCCTGCATCAGGAATCTGAACAGAAGTTTGAAACCTAATCATCAACTCTCTATTATCTTGTCCTTGATGTGATGTGGCTCTGATAAATGCCAAAATTATATGCCACGACAAAAAGTGCCGCATTCTATTGTCTCCTCAAGGGTAGCTCTTGTAAGGCCAAGTTCAGTAAATAGTGTCCAAAGCTAGACACTATTAAAATCCACGTTAAGCACCAATTCTGTAAAGGTTCTTAGAGTTAAGCAACCTTATAAATGTTGCTTAAACATTTATAAAATAATGCTTACTATGGATTCCCGTGCCAGTCTATGGGTACATAGTCTTATGCCTGCTGAAACCTGGTATAAATCCTTCTGCCCAACTAGTGGCAGTTGGGCACATATATCCACGCATTCTTTAAAATGTATGTATACCCTAGAGGAAAGGAGAGACAGGGGAGATATGATTCAGACGTTCAAATACTTGAAGGGTATTAACGTAGAACAAAATCTTTTCCAGAGAAAGGAAAATGGTAAAACCAGAGGACATAATTTGAGGTTGAGGGGTGGTAGATTCAGGGGCAATGTTAGGAAATTCTACTTTACGGAGAGGGTAGTGGATGCCTGGAATGCGCTCCCGAGAGAGGTGGTGGAGAGGAAAATGGTGACTGAGTTCAAAGAAGCGTGGGATGAACACAGAAGATTTAGAATCAGAAAATAATATTAAATATTGAACTAGGCCAGTTACTGGGCAGACTTGCACGGTCTGTGTCTGCGTTTGGCCGTTTGGTGGAGGATGGGCAGGGGAGGGCTTCAATGGCTGGAAGGGTGTAGATGAGCTGGAGTAAGTCTTAACAGAGATTTTGGCAGTTGGAACCCAAGCACAGTACCGGGTAAAGCTTTGGATTCTTGCCCAGAAATAGCTAAGAAAAAAAAAAAAAATAAAAAATTTAAATTGAATCAGGTTGGGCAGACTGGATGGACCATTCGGGTCTTTATCTGCCGTCATCTACTATGTTACTATTTTACTAAGGCACCTAATTTCTTGCTTTTGTACATTCAGACTCCTGATACAGACCTTGTGGCCGAAACAGGATATGTGTCGAGTCATTTTTATTTACTATAAATCCTCAGATTAGAGAGTTGTTTTATCTACAATTAATCATCTGACTGAGCGCCTATATTTGGACTTTACTTATCCCCCTCTTCTGCAAAGCCGCGCGGTAACGGCCCCAAAGCTCATAGAGATTGCCGCGCGGCAGCAGCTAGCACGGCTTTGTAGAAGAGGGGGTTAGTTTCTTGGAATACCCCTGACCCACCCACGCTCTTCTCATGACCATGCCCCCTTCTTTAAAAAAAAAAAAATTATTATTTTATTTAGTTACAATACTGTAATACATTTGATTGAAAGTAACAAAATATTACAAAGAATACACTATCTCAAACAATAATATTACAGAATCATAGCTATACCCAAACCCTTTCCATCAATTATTAATATTGACAATATTAAACATTTTAAATATGTAGAATTAATATCCATATATATCAGTATCATTCCGTACCCCACCCCCCCATCCCAACCCAGATGTGTAATGAAAAAAACTCAGAACATTTGTCTCTAAATTTCATAGCATACAACTCAGAAGGGGGCATGGTCTTATGGCTGATATAAGACCATGCCCCCTTCTGAGTTGTACGCTATGAAATTTAGAGACAAATGTTATATAATAGGGCATAGGGCAAATTGCTGCCAACTATGTGCCAACTTACTCCAATTATTGCCTAATTCACTAATTAGCTAATATACACATCTGAGATCGATGCTCGGATTTGTGTGCCCAGCTTTGGGTAATCTGTATAGAATCCATAGGTTTTTAACCATGTTTGAAAGGTGCCGGGCACCTATGTACCTATTCAAAACATCACTTCTTAAGGGATCTTCAGAATGCCTTTTCAAAACAGGCATCCAGAACACTCCCCAGTAACATCTACTGTAAATGTTCTCACACAAATGTAAACTTCCCATTATGTAGTCTGTGGAGATGCATAGGTTTAGTTGATAAGTATATGTATAAATGTCAGTTCCAAATCAAAATGTGGAGACCAAACTCACACTTAATGTACTAAGTAGACAACCTAACCCCCCCCCAAAACAAACCAACAGAGGGGTCCTTTTACTAAGGCGGACCCCAGAGAATGAAGTTATAAACAACTCATTCATTTGAAGAATTTAATTTGAGGAAAAGGGACCTCAAATATCCAGACACAGCCTCTTTATCTGTGCCTTTACTGAGGTTGTGTATATTATCATTGGTCCCCCCCTCCAAAAAAAAAAAAACCCTCCTCATTTTAATTTATTATGTTTCTCAGCCCTGTACAAATTAAAAGGATGCTATATGCAAACATATGGTCAATGCAACTCTACTACATCAAAAATAAACTTGAAAAAAAAACCCCAACAACCCAAAACACAGCTTAATTCCAATGGTGGTTCTGTTGTTTCACTTATTTGGCTTATTCAGGGAAAGTGTTGTCAATAAAAGCTCAACTCCATCAATGTAGAATTGCGGATTATGCTTTGCTCATGAACTACATGTCAGACACTCTTCAGTGCTGACCTTAAAACAAACCTGTCACAAAAATGTGAGGCAAATTGAAATGTTCACTTGAAAAGATAGCAATACTGCATGTGATTACTCAAAACATATGTTCAAATGGTTAAATTTATATCTGAATTGTCAAACACAGCTGCTGCTTTACTGTATCATTTTTGACATTTATGCCTAATATACCACTCAAAAAACTGTAAATCTCACTATTTAGTAAAAAAAATACTCTTACTACTGCAAGCTCATATTGATAGCCCAAACTTTTATAATACTCACATGACATTTTTTCAGTATGCTACACTTCAACATTACTCAATACAGTGAAACAAAAATGGTGCCTGCTATTTAACCAAATTCTAAACTTAAATCAACCAATAGGGGGTGTGGGGTGGGATTTCACAATAAACTTGATCTTCCAGTGGTTAAAAAATACTGAGGGAAAAAAATTAAACTGAACATGTTAGAAACAATGAAGCACTTTAAAAAAATGCCTTGCATTCAATGCTGTTATTGAGATCTATAGGTTCCAAAGATTAAAGTCTGTGAATCCACCACTGTACACATTGTAAGAGATTCCTGTTCCGATCTCCTCCTCTCTAGTTTGCATGCACTACATCAATAATGAAGCATCACAAATCAAAAAACATATAATGATTAGCAAGGCAGTGTTGAACTAATGGTGCTTCAGTACGAGACCTCTTTAAACTCGATGTATTTAATTAATTCAAACTTTAAAATTTCTCATGGTCTTTCCCATGTAAAACTAGTTGCATGGGCACAGTATCACATACACATCAAACTTGGTATTGCAATTGCTGAATTGCTTCAACCTATAAGTTCCATTGTCAACAGGATTCATGAAAGATTGTCACATGTCTTATAGAAACCACACTTAAAATGTCCCACCGGCCCCTTGACTTTCTTTTGATTTCTGCTGGATAAGCATACTGGAATGCATGTTTTTAAAAAAATATAAAGAGCTCCCCAAGGCAGGCCACCTACACGGTAGGTGTTTGTCATGGGTCTAGGGAAACGCATAGGGACACCTAAGCTCGTCCAAGGCTGGATGTGGGCATAGTTTTGCCCAGAAATGGCCTTGGCCAGGTTTAAGTGTCCCCGGAGCAGTGACAGATGCCTTAAATATAGGCCAGCAAAATGGTGGCCTATATTAAAAAACCTAAAAGTAGACGCAGCCGGCTCAGCTGATCATGGCAAGGGAATCCCCAATCAGCTGAGTCAGCAGGCCTCCAAGAATCCGCGAGTGCAGGTGAAAGAGCTAAAGCAAGAATATTTTAAATTGTATGTATATACAATGGGAACTCCATGTACAATATTTCAGCATATCTAGACCACGCTCCCTTAAAATCTTTGTGTCTTAGAGTATTTACACATAGAAATGGTTTCTGAGATAGCCATGTACTGTATATATACAGCAGTATATGCAATCTATACATGTAATTACCATTGTTTGTGCATATTAATTATTCTAAGATGGCTTCCTTTATGTAACATGTCATTTTTATATGGGAAGTGAAATATATATTTGTTATAATGAGGAAATTCCTTAGAATGCTGAGCCATTGTATCATCTAAGTGTGAGGAAAAACTCTCACATTTTGGATTTTGAGATTTCCATAGAGAACAATCATGTTTTCTCCAAATACTGTATCTGTCTTTCATCTTTCTACTTATCTGTGTGTCTGTCCTCTTTCTATTTTTGAACCCCAGAATGAGACCTGGTTGTTTTCAGAACAAAACTACATCACATGGCCAGAAACATTTTCACTCTTGCCTTCCAGCAGGCAAACAGATCCACAGCAGTGGCGTACCAAGGGGGGGGGGAGGTCCGCCCCGGGTGCAGCCTTAAGGGGGTGCACAGCAAGCAAGGTCCCTTTCCCTTCGTGGCAATTCCACCCCTGCCCGCCCGACCGACCGACTGATAATAGGCCCGGTCCAACAAACCTCCCTGCCCTGTGGCCGCAAGTCTAAATTACCTTCTTACAGCAGCTGGAGTATTGAAGCTGCTTGTGGCTGCCGTAAAGGTCATCTCTGACGCAACCGGAAGGGAGGTTTGTCGGACTGGGCCTGTTGGCGGGCGGGCGGGCGGGCGGGGGAGAAAGGGAAGAAAGGTGGAGTGGAGAGGAAAAGATGCTTAAGGGAAATGGGTAAAACAGAGGAGGGAGAAGGACGCTGAAAGCACATGGGGAAGACAAAGGGGGGAGAAGGACGCTGAAAGCACATGGGGAAGACAGAGGGGTGGAAAAGGAAGCTGAAAGCACAAGGGGAAGACAGAGGGGGGAGAAGGACGCTGAAAGCACATGGGGAAGGCAGATGGGGAGAAGGATGCTGACAGGACATGGGGAAGACAGGGGAGGAGAAAGATGCTGAAAGGACATGGGGAAGACAGAGGGGGGAGAAGGACGCTGACAGGACATGGGGAAGATGGGGGGGAGAGAAGGATACTGAAAGGAAATGGAGAAGAGAAAGTAGGGAGAAGATGCTGAAGGGAAATGGGGAAGAGAGAGTGGGGAGAAGACGCTGGCAGGGAAGAAGACAGAGATGCCAGACTATGAGGGGCGGAGGGAAGAAGATGGGTGCCAGACCAATTTGGAAGGGGGGAGAAAGGGAGAGGCACAGTAACAGAGCCAATGGAAGACGCAGAGAGAAGAGAGACAGTGGATCGAAGGAATTGAATGAGAACATGAGGAAAGCAGAAACCAGACAACAAAGGTAGAAAAAAATTCTATTTCTTTTTCTTTTTGCTTCAGGATAAAGTAGTATATTAGTTGTGTTGATAAACATTTATAAACAAAGCCCTGCCAGCTGAACATCTCTTTCTCCAGTTCAGCAGCCAGAACTTTGATTTATAAGGAAGGAATAAGCTAAATATTGCAGTACTGAGGCTTGTATGGATGCTGCAGGGACGGTGATGGGGCGGTGAATGGGATGGCGGTGACGGGGTGGTGAAGGGGACAGTGCAGTGACGGGGACAGATTTTTTCCCCGTGCCATTCTCTAGTGCTCACATCAAAAGTTTCCCTCTGACTCAGCTTCCTGTTTCCGCTATTGACTGAGCACCGTGTTACCAATCTGAAGTTCTGTTGATGCCAGGGGTAGAAAGAGGCCCGTTGCCGATCTTAAGTGTCATTGCGGGGAGGGGGGGTTGCAGATCTTGTTGCCAAAATCGGAAAGGTGAGGAAGGGAGAAAGATGAGCCTGTGGTGGATGGAGAGATTGAGAAAAGGGGGCAGATGATGGAAGTGGGGAGAGAGAAGAGGGCAGATGATGGGGGAAAAGGATTGAGTTATGGAAATACTGGAGGGGGTAAGGGAAAGAGGTGGCGAGCTGAAGGTAGACAGTAAAAAAGGAAATTGATGAGAGGGTAGTAAGAACGTAATCTAGATGGATGCAGAAAATAAATTGAAAAGGAAAATGAGGGAAGAAAGGAATTGCAGAAGAGAGGTGTGGGAGAGGGAAGGAGAGGAGAGAGATGCCAAACCAATGGGGTGAAAGGAGAGCTGGAAGGGGGAGGCATACAGTTTCTGGAAGGGGCATAGAAGGAGAGAAGATGCCATATAGGGAGGGGCAGAGAGACGGCAGACAGTGGACGGAAGGAAGAGAGTAATAAGAAGATGAGGAAAGCAGAAACCAGAGAAGACAAAGGTAGAACAAAAATTTTCTATTTATTTATTGTTTTAGGAGACATGTGTCACTGTTTCTGTGGTATTGCATTGTATGCAGAGTCCAGCTTCTTGCTGGTTCAATTTAACCTTTGTCTATGTATTTCTATTTTATCTCCCCTTTTACAAAACTGTGGAGCGTTTTTTAGCGCCAGCCGTGGTGGTAGCAGCTCTGATGCTCAGAATTCTATGAGCTTCAGAGTTGTTACCACCCTAGCTAAAATCCACACTACAGTTTTGTAAAAGGGGGAGGGGTTAGTTTGTGATGACATATTCCATACTAGGCGAAGGTATTTTCTGTGTTCTGTGTGTTCGAAAGACATGGTTTTCTGTTAGGATTGACAGTGTAGGATTGATCTGTACTGGTCTGGCCTGTTTAGTTTTACAATGGGTGTATTGATGTACTGCTCACTGCAATATGTAAGATGCTGCCTTTTCCTAGGTACTCATGTGTGACGTGTGGCTTGTTACTAAAAATCATGTTTTTCATACAAATGGGTGAGTGCCAAAAAATGATGGGCCCCGGGTGTCACATATGCTAGGTATATAACCAACACTTTCAATTGGAGACAATTGTGGTCATAAGATGTTATAGTGAGAATATATTTTGCAGAAGCACTGTGAAGTGAGTAACAGCTCTAAATCCGCTCTAAAAAGAAGGAAAAAGCCTCAGAAAAGGCCCTCCCACCGCCACAAAGGTGGAATAAAGGTGGTTAGGCGGTAACCTCACAGGCAAAACCTTCGTTTAAACTTGAGCATTTCGAGCAAATAACTGTTGCTTCACATATGCAAAAATTCTTGATAGAGGATAAAACCACTTATCTTAAGCTGATCGGCACATTCCTTCTTTTTAGAGCGGATTTAGAGCTGTTACTCACTTCACAGTGCTTCTGCAAAATATATTCTCACTATAACATCTTATGACCACAATTGTCTCCAATTGAAAGTGTTGGTTATATATACATTGGTTTTCAATATATCTGAGTTTTTGAAACATATGCTAGGTATGCCACTGATCCACAGTCAACAGCTCTGCAATCAACAGACACCTCCGCAGTCAGCAGACTAAACTCTGTCATAACAACTTCTCCCCCTCCCCTTCTATCACTCTATTTCTAGAGCATTTATTATTTTTTTTATAAGAAACTAAGGCGCCCTTTTACAAAGCTGATTATCACAGCAAGCCACAATAATCACTCCGATGCCCTTAGGGATTCAATGGATGTTGGAGTGTTTACCACATGGCAACCATTACTGCACTTTTATAAAAGGAGGGGAGGGGGGAGGCTAAGTTGCCAAAGAAATGTAATTTAAAAAAGTTTTGGTAAAGGAAAACATGTATCATATCTGACTTTGATTTTAACAACCTCGAAGCAGAAAGATGCTCTACTGCATCATACCAAAGGTCCATCTAGTCCAGTATCCTATTTCTATCAGTAGCAAAATAGTGAAAGTCTTGCTGACGCTGTAATCTAAGAAAAGGGGAAAGATCTGTCAGGGCAGTAAAAAGAGCATGTCTAGTTTAAGGCTGAACTAGTATAAATTTGGGGCATGTGGAAAACTGCTAAATAGTGCTTTTCATTCAAGTTTGTGTAGACCGAACCTGTTTAAAAAAAGGCCATAAACCTAAGATGGACTTAGGAAAATCCACTGTGTATTTCTAGGATAAGCAACATACTGTAAAATCCACTTTACTGTGTTGGGATCTTGACAAGTAATGTACTTGTGATCTGGATTGGCCGCTGTTAGAAACAGGATATTGAGCTTGATGAATCTTCAGTCTGTCCCAGTATGGTCAGAAAACAGGTTATATTCTTTCTTTCTGCCATCTTCAAGGTGACGTGAAATATCCATGATTACATAATCTAGTTTTCATATGTAACCTTCTGCCATTAGTTTCCAATCCATTTCAACTCTTAGTGAAGGTGAATTAATGTCTTGCCTTTCCAAACCCATGCTCTGGTGAAATACAGTCGGTAGGTTTATTTCTGAGGAGTCCCAGTTAAAGTTGGTACCTGATGGAATGACTTGCTCAAGGATACAGTGGGGGAATGCAATTTGAACACAGGCTTCCCTGATCTTTAGGATAATGCTCCAGCCTCCACCTTGACCTAGTTCCTAAGATATTTATTTCCAGATATCCTGATGATGTCCCTAGGCTTTATCTTGTCATGAATACAAGTTTATCTTGTCATGAATACAAGTTCAATGTGTTTCATTAAAAGCATTGTAGTCTGGGCTGAGATCCATAATGTTAACTTTTTAAAAAAATTTGATTTGATGAGTAATACTTGATATATTGTTCAAACTGAAGTGTTAGAGCGATTTACAATAAGAAATGTCTCATCATACAGTAATAATTAGGATTGCAATATGAGAGCCCTCACATTAATTCAACCCACCCCAGTGGCACAATAATTAATGCTACCCCAATATAATAGTCATTCAATTGCAACCTTCATTATCAAATGCACTCATTGACAATATAACAATCTCAATAAAAACTATGTTGTCATAGCATTCAAACTCACATAATTTCCCATAAAATATTATTCACTTCACAATACAAAACTGTCATTAAAAAGCCACATTTTCAATAACTTTCAAAAGCTCAAATACTGTACGTAGCTTTGCATGGATTGCAATTCATTTGGCAGCTTATTCCACAAGTTAGTTCCTGCATAACAAAATAGGCTTTACCGTTTTCCAATCAATCTCATTTTATCCAACGGTGGTAATTGTAGCAAGTGCTTTTGAGATGAATGCAAGAGATGAGTTGGTACTTATATACTCAATTTGTCTGACAAATACTTTGGAACTTTCCAATTTAAAGCATTAAACACCATAAAATAAGACTTTAAAAGTATGTTCATCAATAGGCAATTAATTCAGGTCCGTCAATATAGGTGTGACGTGGTCTGATTTTTACTCAGACCATTATATAAAGAATTGCACTAGACCAGTCGACTAGTTATCAAATTCTTATGTCCAAAGTCGCTGAATATATTAATTCATTCTATGGTTATTTCAAAAATCGACTACTGCAATGCCCTATTTAAGGGAATGGCTCAAATGGAAATTAGGCGTCTGCAAATCATCCAGAATGCTTCAATTAAACTTATTATGAAAGCAAAGAAATTTGATCATGTGACTCCTTTACTTAACAAAGCACATTGGCTTCCGGTCGCACATCGTATATTGTATAAATTAAGTTTGCTCACCTTTAAATCTCTTATATTTAAAACCCCAGCTTTTATTTATAAAGCCTTGATACCTTATACTTCATCCAGATTAGTGAGGTCGAATGACCAATATTTATTGGTCATTCCCTCTCTCAAAATTATTAACACATGGGGCAATCTATCTTCTCCATCACAGCTCCTCAAACATGGAATTCACTTCCAATTTATTTAAGAGAGGAAAAGAATTTGGAAAAATTTAAGAGCAAACTTAAGAGTTTTCTTTTAAAGATGCATTCAATAACTAAATGAATTGCTTATGGCTCTCTTTTTTATTTTTATAGTTTCTGAGAGTTTTTCCCTTCCCTTTCCTATTGTTCTTAACCTTAATTGTTTTTCCTCATATTAATCAGATTGTATTTCTTTCCTAGTGTTTTTTTATGTTTGTATAAGTTGGTTTTTATTATTTTATTATGTTTAGTAGGTTTAGTCCCTTTGTTAGTTGTGTTTGTTTCCCCTAACTCTGTAATTTTTATCGATTTGTACATTGCTTAGAATTTGGAATAGGCGATTAATCAAATTTTATAATAAACTTGAAACTTGAAAGCATGCACAATCTTTACCAGATTAAGTTTAGTCAAAAATATTCTTAGTTGTTTAACCTCAACTGAAAGAAGCAACCTTTGACCATCACACCTGTTTGAAATTTAAAATCTAGGGAACAATCACAGTAAATTCCCAAGGTTTTTATTTTTATTTTTTTTTCCACCAATAACAAATTCATACCATTGATCTTCGGCACCGACCACAGTGGTTTATTCTGGCACCCATATTGCTACATATTTTTTCGCATTCAACACTAAGGGCTCCTTTCACGAAGCCGTGGTAGCGGTTTAATGCGCGTAATATCACACGCTAAACCACCGGATGCGCTAGCCGCTGCCGCCTCCTCTTGAGCAGGCAGTAGGTTTTCGGCTATCACATGATTAAAAGTCGCGCGCGTTAAAGCCGCTCTCGTGGCTTCGTAAAAGGAGCCCTAAATCATGGCTATTCCAATGATTTATATTTGAAATCATCCACAGCGCAAATAAATTTGTATTAAATGTGACAAAAGCTTTGGAAGCAATTTCATAAAAATCTGTACAGCTGTGCTTCCTTTTCTGTTCCATCCTTCATGTTTAGTAACTGATTATGATTTCATGCATCATGTTTACAGCATGATTTTCAGAACTGTATCACAGTACAAGCTGTCTCTGCGAATATAAAAGGAGATCAGCTGGTTTGCAACATGGCCCTGCATAAGAGCTGATAATGCTCAGGCGGTTTAGTTTAACCACCTAATCTTCCACCTCTCATCCAGCATCAACATATTGACGAACCGACTCAATAAAACTTAAATAATCACTTTACAGACCTCAAACAACTTATGCAACGGGGTTCTCTACATTTCTATAATTCAAAACCCCTTCAGTGCATTCTCCTTAGCACAGAGCATGCTCCAGTTGCTCTGGTCAGGCCAAAATAAAATGGTGTTGCCATGGCATTCCCTTTTTAAAGCAGGTAATGTTGCAGTGCTCAAATGTTGTCATTTCTTATCCTTTCCATAGCTCAATAAAACAAAGAAAAAATATTTTTCAGGATTCTGTATAGATTAACCTCTGTCAAAAAAAATTGGAATGTACAGTGGTAACCCTCAAACTTTAACCTTAGACATTACATAATAAATCCCTGCTATTCATGTTGTCACATGTTCTTGATAGATTTAATGCCGACACAATCACAACATTTTGACAATCAACACTATTTCTTTTAAAAAGATAGCCATGAACATTGAAATAAATAATGTGTCTAAGTATACATTATTTATTTAACTATTTGTTCATTTAGGAGACCTTTCTAAAATTCTATAATGCAGAATTTTAAGATGTGGTAAGCCCGAACGAATGCTATGTCGAGAAGGGGCATTCTCTCTATCTTTTATCATAGATTTTGCATTAATATTTAGATTAATGCATGGTACCTGCTTCCTGTTAACATGGAAACACTTAAGCCTTGCTTCTATAAAAGATGCCTATAGTTAGACATCATCCTTTTTCTTATCACCTTTATCATTCTCCTTTTCTAACAAACTAAACACATCCACAAATTTACCTCTCAAAATTTTCTGCCGCTGTTTTTTTTACAAATACTGCAATCTAGCGGAGCAATCTCGCACAGGGTATGACCATTACATGTCACACCAATCACGGCAGCAGCCAGAGGTACTCAGAACTGACCTAGCCACCGGGGCCTGACCAACCGGCTGAGATTGCCCCTCCAAACCAGGCGCACTACCATCCTCCGAAGAAGAAGAAACAGAAGAAGGTGAAGAATCATAAGGATCCGAAGACTGCCAAGCCACCATCATATTCCCCAGAACACCTCTCCTCTTTCTCTTTTCTTTATTCAGTCACTTCACAACATGTGGCAAATTTTTTTAAAAACTTGCAGTCATGCAGCCGTTTGCTAACAGATTTCCTAACACCCGAAACTACCGGCCCAGACCCACGGGTCCCAAGCACACCCCCACCCAATCCCCTACTCCTAACAAATCATACAACACTCTATAGACTCATCCACAGCAGCCGAAGGAAAAGTGCCAGATGGTCCAGGTAATGGGTTTGCAACAGCCCCAGCCACAGCACGCCTGCACGTCCCACCAGACGAAGACATTTGGCCCACACTCTGACATGATACTGCGCCACGCCGGCCCGAAGCACCCACACAACGTCATAACCCACCTGACACCACCCCAACACCAGCATGCCCTGTCACTGCTGCAGATCGACTCCTCCGAGCTTTACCGCACCCCCCTACCTTGGAACCACCAGACTTTTTAGAAAGGTGCCATAACCAGCACACCAAGTCCCACCAAACCCCACAACAACCCAGGAAACCCTTCCTAAAGCACCCTACTAACACAAATACCTAGAACCCCCAAAACTGTTCCAACCAAGCCTGCCACCCACACCTACTAATCCTCCACACACCACCAATCAGCCCCACTGAAACTTGCCAAATAAATTGAGCTGCTGAATCCACCAAGCCACACTTTCAGGAAAACAGCACTGCCGACTGCTCCAGAGCCAAAACCAGAAGGCACAAACAGCTGACTCTGACCGCTCCCAACAAGGCTCCTGCACTCATGGCTGTCGAAGCGCACACACGTGCACGGCCACAGGCCACTGGTCGGGCACCACTACCGGCAAAGTGCATGCCTGATGCTGGTGCCTATAACGCAATGTGGCTGACACGCACGTCTTGAACAAGGCTCCCACACCCCCACTGGAGCCGATATCGCTGCCTGCACAATGAGGTCAAGCTCCCATTTCCCTACTTTTGCCTGCACACCGCAGTCTAGAAGGAAAAAACTAACACATCAAACCAAGGTAACTCGGCTGCCAGACAAGGCACTCACCCAGCTGTCTTGCCTGACGCGGCCCGAAGGAAACCAATTGCAGCAACCAAGGAACTCAGCACCAGTGCCTCACCCCAAAACATCCGACTACCCTCACCACACCAACCCCTCAACGTTATCTCAACATCCAAATGAACACAATAAAGATTAACCACAAACAATTTTCCCCTCCAACCTTAACCTTCCCACACTCCCTCCAAATCCCTAATGCTCCACTGCCCGCCGATTCTCCTCACAAAACTTGCTCCAATCCCAGAGCCCATTTCCCAGCCAATTCTAACTCACTCTCACCTACACCTATCCTTACACCTCTTGCTTCCACTCCCCCTCACCTTACTTAACTTGCCTAACAACTCAATACCCATTCTCTTACCTACTTGCTAATATTTAATTAACCCCTTCCTTCTCCCCCAACCAATCTTTGCTGGCTCATCCAGGGTTATAAGCCTGCAGATTAATCTGCAAGCCACTAAATTGAAATAGTCAATAGAATCAAACTAGGTAGGCGCCTACCATTTCTTGGTAAGTGTCTATATCAAGGCACCTATTAGCACTTACCAGCAAGTAGGCATTGTTAGGGAGAGATTTGGGGTGGAGTTTGGGTGTGGGTTGATTTAGTTGCTGCAAAAAAGATTAAGGGAAAAAAAGATAAGTAATAAATACGAGGAGAATTGAACACTGGATGGATAAGGAATATATCACGCAGGAATCTCCAACAAAATGAAAATGTAAAAACTGACTGTTTTCAGAAAATGTTAATTATTTTTGAGCAAAAAAACTGGATTTTTTTTATAATTGCATGAATGTTTGGGGTAATTGTTTAAATGGCACTTGGTAATATATTGAAAGGCTTATGATGTAAGGAACAAAATTATGGTGAGCCTACATTATTGGGCAGCCTATATAAAATACCGCTGGGTGAATCTGAAAATATAGGTCCCCCAATACTGAATATCCTCTCATTATTTATATACAGGAAAGAGATTCATGGCTTTTGTATTTGAGTCTAAGTGTGTTCACTGTTTATTAGGAGGTTGTTAATAAAGGGTGGGTTTTGTTATATTGACATATCAGAAGAAGCCATTTTCGAGCAGAGAAAGCTAAAAATGAGTGGGATTGTGCTTGTAAGTGGAAATTTTGCTAGTTATACATACAAATTGATGATTTTGAAAACCTACGCAACTACAGGGAAATGATTAAGAAGCTATCTTTCAGAACTCTAATGTTTGGCAATTAAAGGCAATTTTGAATGCTAAAGAGATAAGCACAATTCTTCCTCACACCCATCCCTACCACCAAGTTCTGTTTCTCTTCCCAAGCCCAAGTGAAAAGTTAGTCAGCAGTTACAGATAACATGAAGTTGATACTAAAGCTGGTGGGAAAATTATCTGGGATATATCTGTACGGTCATTCTACTGTATAATGCAGAATACATGTCTGCCTTGATAATTTACCCAAGTCATGTTCTGAATATTGTGACAAACCCAAGTCCATTTCGGGTTTTGTCTGTGACAAACCCTAGTCTGTCTCGGGTTTTGTCCCAGAGATCGTGAAAAAATACACTGAGCCCCGATGTAAGAGAGCTGATCAGGTAGAATGCCAATCTACAGAATTAGCTGACTACTGCTTAGATAGAGAGATTGTGTCAGATGAGGCATGGCAGGAAAAGGATAGGCTGGAAAGCTTTACTCAGTTTAAACCTATTCCTGCCACTGCTAGAGGTTTACTACCTTTCCAGCAGCCTGTCCTTGTTAGAGCCAGGGCTAGAAAGAATCCTGCCTGTAATCAAAGGGAGCAGGCTAGTATGTGGGAAGCCCTTCCCCCACCCAGGCTTAGGGGGAGTGGCTATCCACAGCTTAAAACGAGTCTCTTCAGAACAGGAAGAGGAGAGAGGCAAACAGGAGAAAGACAAGCAAGACAGAGGTCAGCTGGAGCTGAGCTGAGCCAAGAGGAGAGTAAGTCCCTCTCTCCCCAGCCAGAGGAGGCTGGTGACACAGACTGGCAAATGTCTGATGGAGAGGAGAAGTCTTTTTCCTCTGAGCTGGGGGAGCAGGATCAGGTAGAAGCCATGGACATTCAGATTCTGAGTCTTGTCCAATAGCCATGGAAATACAGTGAAGCATAAGAGTTTTTGTTTGCTGCTTACAGTCTCTGAGCTTCCAGTTAAACTATATTTTTTTCTTTGAAGAGAGTTTAGGACCTCTCCTTGAAAACTGAACTTTGAGTCTTACCTTTAAAGCATTGGGGTGTTTGTTTCTAACAACGTTTGTATGGTTTCCTTGCTTTTTGCCAAGTTGGGTCATTACTTGCTCTCTCTCAGCTGTGGGTGGTTACTGCAGCAACGTTTCAGAGGGAAATGTATGTATAATACCTGCATTTACCAGGACAGTGGTTTTTGAGGGAAAACTCCCCTACATACAAGGCTGGGATAAGTTTTGCAATACTTATGTTTCTGAGCACTAATACTGTTCATAGAAAAACAGCTTATTCACAGAAAAGATATATTAAAGTAAAGCCATGTGAAATTCCTGCCTGCTTTACTTCTCAGTCTGCTGGGAGGTTGTTTTTTTTTCTGTTCATTAACTAACCTAGTACTGGTAATGCTCTTTGAATGGACGTTGCAAGCCTAAAATATATCTGCTCTAGTGAAGAGGACTGAGCTCTATTACCCTATTGAAGCCTAGAAGCAGGGGACTACACTTAAACTATTGCTGACAAACTTGAACACTTTGATTTTGATGTTTTGTTTCTTGTATGATTTCATGGAATGTATGTTTTTCCTTCAACTGCAAGGCTGAAGCCTGTATTTTTGGTTTATTGGGCCAGTGGCCGGAATAAAGTGATTATTTTGCCATTTCTGACTGGAACTTATTACCTGCATGCCTTATTAGGCAGTTACCTTGCCAGAATAAAGTCCTGAAGGGTCCCTTAGTAGTAAGGGACACGCTGGGTCAGAGGTTTTGCCACGTTCCCGTGGGCTCGCTGCGCATTTCAGGAGTGCGGGTGTGACATTAAAACTAATTCCAATCTCTGTATGCCATGTATGTGGTCCAGTTTCAAGAAGGGTACCCACTCAACATCTTCTACGGATACAAAAAAAAAGTGTCCCAAGTAAAGGGGCCCCTAACACTGGACCTACTTGAGATCATGTCCCAAAACTTCGGATGTCTTCATTAGAGGTCCCTGAAAAATGTCATCAATTTCTGAGATGGTCGAGTGGGGAGCTCTGGACCACTTGACATGGAATGATTCAGCACCTTTTCTAAAACTGCTATTTTGATGTGTTTGCCATTTAACATGTGTAAAGTAGCTTTTTACACAATAGGAGGTATCTCTCCTTTCTAAAATTACCTCTCATATTCTCAAGAATCATTGGATGCAGGATCAAATGACACTTAGGGGTCCTTTTATCAAGGCGCGGTAGGGGAATACCGCATGTTAAACCGCCAGCTGCGCTAGTCGCTAACTCCTCCATTGACGAGGCGTTAGTATTTTGGCTTGCCGCAGGGGTTAGCGCATAATGAAATGTCCGACGCGCTAACCCCCGTAACGCGCCTTGATAAAAGGAGCCCTTACTAAACAGGGTGATTTATAATATGAATAAATGAATGAATTGTGAAAAAAAAATTTATGTGTAAAACATTTTTTAATGCATGGCAAATGATTAATAGAAAATTGTGTCAGGTCTACAAGTAGTTACATGCCAAGACTGTGCCTACTTTTTACATGATCTGTGAATAGGCATTTCAGGGTAGTTTGGCTAGTGCTGCACTGTATCTGTGTATTTTGTAAAATATGCATGGCTCTCAGCAAATGATTTTTTAATCATGAAACGTTGGCTGTCGGCAGTTCTGAGAGGAAGTTTACTGGTGCCTGCATCACATCGTCAAGTCTGTATGCCGCTAAGCAAAGATAAGTGATGCCTGCACTTTTTTTGAATTATTTATTAATTACACTACCGTTCAAACCTGAATTCATAAGACATAAATTGGTGAAGATTTGAGAATTTGATTCAGTGCTTTAACTGGAGGTTATTGTTTTTTTTGTTTTTGTCTCTACATAGAGTACACGTACATACTCTGGCCCTGATTCTATAAACCGGAGGTCTCCAAACTTTTCGCCACGAGGGCCACATTCGGTACTTCAGCACTTTTTAGCGGGCCATAGTAAAAAAAAAAAAAAGATAAATAACTTTAGATATATGAGTTTTATTGAAAGCAGAAAATTTTATAAACTAATTAACAAAGACTACCAGCAAATTCTCATATTTTCATCACAAATTATAATAAAGCCATTAATGTGAATGATGGAACTGTCTTTTCTTTTTCCCATCCATGTTAAAACTGTAAAAGAGAATAAATTTATAAATTATTATGAAATTATTAAAATCACGAGAACTTCGTACAAGCAAATATGTGAATAAGTGAATACTCACCTTTAAACATAAATTTATGCAATTACAAATTGAGTATTACACTTCACCACGGCAAGTATTCTTATGGACAATTAACCGTAACAACTAGTAACAAACTTCCTGATTCATTTTAAAGGTTAGTCACAGCGCCAGAGCTACCTACAATGCCGCAAATTGACACTCGATCGAGGTCGAAGAAGCACAAAGAAATACTGCAAAGTATACAATTGACGATTCAGTATTAAATAAAGTTGTGAATAATATTAATATTAACATAATATGGAATATCAATATATTTTGAACATAGTTTTAATGAATGCATTTGTAAGGATTATCATTGGAAAATTAGTCCAATTGGCGCATTTCCACACAATTCTTCTGCGGGCCAGATAAAATCATATCTGGCCCGCAGGCCGTTCTTAGGAGATCCCTACTATAAGCAATGCCTTTAGGCGCCAAAGTGCCTGTCAATCTTCAGTTAGGTGCCATTTATAGAATCACACCTAGCAGCACCTAAAATGGGTTTAAACACCCCACATTTATGCTTGGCCTAAATACTGGCACCCAAGTCCATTTTAGATGCCTAAGATATGCCCAAGATCCATTCTTAATCACACCCAGCTTCTGGTAGGTGTCTTGGACTAATCACCTAACCAAAATTGGTAAGTCCCTGTTGAGTTAGCTGCCTACCACCTAATTGGATTTGAGCTAATTACAATGCTGATTCCCAATTATTGGTACCAATTAAACTTTTGAAATAATTTAGGCCCTCTATTACTAAGTTTCAGTAGAGGTTTCTACCATGGCCCAGGGCGCTAAATGCTCCAATGCTCATAGAAATTCTATGAGAGTCAGAGTATTAAGCGCTCTGTTTATTGGTACAAACCTCTACCGTGGCTTAGTATAAGGGTGGGGGGGGGGGAGGGGGGGATAAGTTAGGTGCTTAGATTGGCTAGATGTGCCAATCCATGTGCCTAACTCTAGGTATCTTTTATAGAATCTGGGCCTCTGTGAAGGGGAACATTGAGTAGTCAGGTTATTTTATTCTAAGAAGCTACATGACAATTAAACCCCTGAAGCAGCCTGTTGGCAAAACATGTCAGGACAGTTTCTTACTGCAGAAATATAGAACTTTATTTTTTGTTGGTTGGGGGGGGTTGTATTGCATTTTTTGGACCTGATTCTGTATAGGACATCCAGTCTCAGCGGCCACTTAAGCGGCGATTAAGAATGGCACACGGGTGTTCTATATAGAATCACTTCTGTCCATTATAGAATTGTCCTAAAAGGCAGATGCCTAACCTCATCTAATCTGGCCTAAACACCCCAATTCTCTAACTGGCATCTATGTCACAGGCGCCGGTTAGAGAATCCCAGTGCATCTCAGAATGCACTGGGAAGGAGGCCTGACACCGGTTGGCCCAGGTACTTAAGGCCCCTCCTATTGGAGGGGCATTAGGCTTCTGAGCCAATCAGGGCCTTAGGCTCCTCCCTGGTGCATCCCAGAATGCTCTGGGAAGGGGAAGACAAACCATTTTCCAGTGGCAGGCTTGCCGTTCAGAGGGTGTATGCCTCTCTCTGGCTGGACTCTCTGTTTACAAGGTATGGGGGGAGTTTGGGGAAGTGATCTCCCCTTTAGGGGGATTGCCAAGTTGGTGGGGAGCAAGTGGGTAGAGAAATGATCGCCAGGTGGTTGAGGGGTCAGTAAGTCAGTAGATAGGGGTGGGGTGTTTCGGGGGGTGTTCTGGCAGGAGTAAGTGGGCATCACTTCTGCCTATTGCGGTAGGGTGGGGGATGTTTTGGAGGCAGTGTTCTGGCAGGAGGGAATGTTCATTCCTCCTGCCGTTTGGGTTGGGGGGTATTTTGTGGGGGTTCCGGCAGGAGGAATTGGGCACTCCTCCTGCCGGGGAGGGGAGATGCTTCGGGTGGGTGGCATGAGTAAGTGGGCATCCCTCCTGCCGCCCGACTTTGGTGGGAGGTGAGTTCCCTGCTGCTGCCATTCAGCTGATCACAGCAGTGAGATTTATTTGCCAAGATCAGCATCACAGCTGCGTCTCTTTGAAATGTAAGCCAGCTTTTTGTTGACCTACATTTCAGGCACCTTTTGCGTCCCTAGGGAGATGCGTAGGGCTGCCTAAACTCACCCAAAGCCACTTTTGGATGAAACCACACCCACACCTAGCCTACAACCAGGACACAGTTTATAGAATATGCCCCTTTATGTCTTTTCCTGTGGTACACCTACTTTTCTTTTGTGTTCTGCATTTTTTTATGCTTTATGTTGCAACAAAAGTAATGCAATCACTTTCCAAGAAATTAGAGGAACATTAGAAGCTTGTCTTAATATCCCTCTAGAGACAACAAATTTTTAGTAATTGATCACAATGTACACATAGCTTCTCTAAATGGCCAGTTGAACAACTATAAATATATTGATTATATCATGTTGTAATTAAAACTGAGGCAGAGATTGCATGGAGACATTAATATTTAAAGATATGCTGCTGTGGGCAAACAAGAAAGGACTAGAAACTCAGAAAATTTCTGGTGTTTTAAAATCAAGTTAAAATATAAAAAAATGTAAACAATAAAAAATAACCTATGTGTCACCATTCTAAAGATAATGGAAATATAATTATTTTAAAATGTTCAGCTGCAAATTATTTAAAAAGTTATTTTGTCACATACAGTAAGTTTATCTTAGTAAAATGTACAGCTGGACAATGTTTTTATTTGTAAAGACATTCATTATATTCAACCAAATGGGAATAATACATCAAACTTCTCTTCTAATCATATCCCTTAAGGAAATCAACCACACTTTAGTGAATCCCCTCTTTCATTTGTGGGGAAAAATATGGTGATGAAAAGAGCAAAGAGTTTTCTGGGTCAGATTTAAAATTCTAGTATATGAATACAAAGGCAGGTGAAAAAGTTGTGTATCTAATCTAATCCTGTAATTGTGTGGCTTTAATATGAGCTTTAACATATAAAGCTACTTCACCTCTTTTTCTTCCTACCCTGTATTTACTGAACAGATTATAGCCTGGTATATCTACATCCCAGTCATGGTTCTCCGTGAACTACGTCTCTGGAATTGCCACTATATCCAACACATCTTCTTCCATCACAGCTTCTAGATCCAGAATCTTGTTCCCCATACTTTGAGCATTAGTATGTATTGCTTTCCAGACATTGCCCCCTTTTCCCATCCGTGTAGAGGATTGAATGATTTACTTACTTGAGGGCTTATACTCACCTGGGTGCTTTGACCACCCTGCTCCATCACTTCTAGTTTAAAGCCCTCTTCAGTAGATTAGCCAGCCTATTGCTGAAGACACTTTTTCCCTTCTTTGATAGATGCACACCATCCCTGCTCAGCAGCCCTTGGAAAAATTATCCCATGCTCCAGGTAGCCAAAACGCTCTCGACGACACCATCCACGTAGACATACATTCATCTCCAGGATGTGAACTTCTCTGCCCTGGCCTTTACCCTCGACCTAGAGGATGGATGAGAATACCACCTGCACACCTGACTGGATCACCTTCTCTCCCAGAGCCACAAAGTTGCTTTTAATATGCTTGCAGGGGTACCTGGCAGTATTGTTAGTGCCAACGAATAATAGTCATCAGGCTTGATGAGTCTCGGCAAGCTCTCCATAAAATCTTTGATTTTGGCACCAGGCAGTGAGGAGTAGTGGCTCGTGGCCAGTAGGGGGTGATGTTTATGGGACGGTAATGGAATGGATATGATAGTGCAGTATTTTTGTGGAGTTTTTCTACAAAAGTGCCTGTTTTTCGTATGATTCTGGGTACTTCTAGTTAGATACAAGCATATGTGTTAGTTAAGGCCACACCCAATGGAAGCGTACGAAAAACTGGTGAATAAAAATCTAAATATAAATGTAGTTAAAGCCAGAAAAACACACTACAGATTAATATAAGGGAAAGCATAATAATATCTTTTTATGTACTTTGCTGTTAGGCCAGATCATGAAGGAAACAAGAGGAATCCATTTTTGGTTCTCTGTCTTTGCTATAGCCTCTCAGTCTTTGGAATCCATTTTGTGTTCCAAGTCTTTGTTCTCAGCATCGTGGGTTAATTAATACCACATGTGCTTTAGATGGGTAACGAAATATAACGTGTCCCAAACTAAGATATAACAGGAATTAAATATAATTTTGAATGAAAATTATGAATGTATGGAAGCTTGGCCAAGCAAATATGACTGGAGTGAATTGTATGACTGTGTATTAAACAAAAGAATTGGTAGAAGAACATAATTATATATCTTTGCAACCTAAAGAAATCCTAAAACATCTGGAAATGAGTAACAGTTTCTAGTGAAGAGAGGCGGAGGCCAGCCCCTCCTCCTCCTCCAGACTAAGGCTTCTGTGTAATGGCTATGTAATTTGAACCTGTCAGTTTTCTTTTTTCCTCTAAGGCTGAGAACTTTTCAGCATCTTTTTAACAAATAATTTCTCTTAATATACTTTTGTAAAAATTATGATTTATATTCAGAAACGACTATAAGCAAACAAATGTACTTTTCTGAAACTTTTGTCTTTGTCTAACTTTTAAACACCTCCTTTGTTAATTGTTATTGGTTGTCAACCTGATGATGCCAAAAGTATATAATAGCGGGTCATGAGATATTAAGGTGAGTTCGTTATTAGAAGGCCAGCATTTGGCAACTATAACGATCTCCCATTAGCGCAACTGATCTCATAATGGAAAAATAGAAACAATAACTCAATAAATCTTAATTAATTTTTAAAATCTTGCGCTGGTGTCATTTTGCATGTTTTATTATTTTTCAAACCGTGAGCTTTCATGAGGGCATCAAAATTCCTATGCTCAGCAGACAGCATACCTCTCTTGACATCATGTCTGTTCTGCAGATGGATGCTTCTGTACCCCTAGAAGGGAATCACAAACTTACCTTACGCCTCCTAGTGGTCATGGATCCAGTAATTTGCCTAACAGATTTCAAGCTTTGGTCCTTCCTTTCCTTGGGATGCTCTTATCTCCTCCACATCCAGGACAGCAAATCGGTTCTTCGGTTTAAAGGTGGGCTGAGTCACAGTAACAATCTTGCAGTATTCCGTAATCTGAGTCCAGCTGTCTTCCCTCAGCACAGCCTCTTCTATCCCACTACTGGAAATCTTTGACACCTCATTAACTATTTCATTGAGGTACCTCTCATTCTCACAGATGCTTCTCAGTCTTGCCACCTCTTCTCTCAGTTCCTTTACTTCCTTCATGAGAGATTCAAGCTGAAGACAGCTTGTACATGGAACCACTCCCTCTTCCCAGGTAACATTTTCTGTCTGTGCAGAGACAGAAGTTGTAACCAGAGCAGCATCTTTGGTGATGTGATGTTTCCCAGCCATACTGTGGTGCAGAAGTATTTGCACCTGGAAGAATAAAGAAAGGGCAGAAAAATCCTACCAAAGTAATGCCCTGTTCATGGTTGGCTAAAGAGCCTATAAATCAAAAGGCTCTGCCTTGAGGTGGGCGAGAGGGAATTAAATTAACACCAGAGCCTCTCCTCAACAGCTATTCATGAGACTAATCTAGGATAAAAACACTGTTTTGTATTAAACCCTAACAGAGAAACTCTAAAAGTTACACTATTGCCTAACAGATTTTGCTGAGCTAAAAAAGAGAACTATCATGATATAACCTACTGAAACCTAAGTTTACCTTTCCCAAGTTTCAATGCCAGCAGGCAAGATATTACAATGGATGTTTTTTTTTTCTCCTTAGCAGAGCAGATTCTCCCTCATTACCTCTTCAGGTGTGGGGAAAGGGTGAGTTTCCAGATCTGGTGAGAGGGTTTGGGGTTAGGTGTTTCAGGTTTGTGCAGATTGTCTTTGTTAAAATCAGCTGGAGAAATATGAAGGGTAATTTAAGAGTAGTATAAAAGTAATTTGAGCCTAGGGATAGGTGGGCTGTGGGGATGGTGGGTGAATAGAGGCAGACAGTAGTTCACAGGTTGCAGTGAAAACTATCTTTAATGCTAAGCCTCTAAAACCTCTCTCTTAGAACCAAGCTTACCAAGGGTTAGGCACTATGCCAGCATTCCTTCCCTCAAGGGTCACCTGTGGAGTCTGATCTCTTAAGAAAGTCCTCAGAATTGAGCATAGGAAGGGAGATAAATATTGGACATGGTGGTGAGAAAGGCATGAGGTAAAGATGCATTGGGAAGAGAGATGAGAGGGAGAAATGGATGTGGTGTGGAGAGGGAACACTGGGACGGATGAACAAAAGTAAGTGTAAACCTTCTATCTTTTCTTTCTATTTAAACTACAGTACTTTATTTTGAGGACTGTTTCTTTAATGTTTAATGTTTTTATAGACTGTGTGCTGTACAGGATCCAAGTTACATACAAATTCAATTTAAGAACAGTTTAAAATCTGGAACTCGTTCTTAACCTGGGGACTGCCTGTATAGAAAATTAAATACATAAATAAGATGGAGTCAAATTTTTTGAGATTGAATATTAGTCTGATCGCCATGTTTTGTATCATCTGTAGTTTGTTCGGAGTGTGGAGATTAGACCTTCCTAGAATTGCAGTAATCCAGCAGTGACAGTAAAAGCATTTATGTTAGTACAGCAAAGTGATGTTTTTGAAAAAAGGGTTGGATTAGTCTTAGTCTTCTCATATTATAAAAGGTTTTCTTCCTTAATCTGGATACTTTAAATTCATATGATAAGGTGGAGTTGAGTTTTGAGCTGACTTGTTCCCCTTCAAACTAAAGGAACTAGCGTATTTTTTGCTCCATAAGATGCATTTTTTCCAAAAAAAAGTGGGTGGAAATAAGGGTGCATCTTATGGAGCGAATATCCCCATACCCTTTTTAAAATCCTACCGTCCAGCGCTATATGGCAGGAGCTTTCAGCGCTCCTGCCCTTCTGCTGACTCCCGAGCTCTTTGCGGTAACGTCAGAGTGTTCCTACCTGGTCCCACTCCACTCCGTTAATGGCTGCCAGGCCCAGGTAGGAATGTGAAAAGCTTGCATCTGCCTCGTGCTCCACTCTGACGCTGCCGCGTGAACTTGGGAGTCAGCACAGGGAAGGGCAGGAGCACTGAAAGCTCCTGCCATACAGCGCTGGATGGCAGGATTTTAAAAAAGGTATGGGGGCCTGCCTGCCTGCCTTGGGGTGGGGAGCCCTGCCTGCCTTGGGGTGGGGGGCCTTGCTGGGGGGTGAGGCCTGCTGGGGGTGGGTCTGCCTGCCACTAAACCACTAGGCCTGCCTGCCTGCCTTAGGCCTGCCTGCCCTGTTCCCTGTCCCAGCCTGCCACTAGACCACCAGAGAGGGGGGGGGGGGGGGACAGGGTGGTGTGACAGGGTGCACCATTTGGTTCAGAATTTTTTTTCTTGGGTTTTCCTCCTGTAAATGTAGGTGCATCATATGGTCAGGTGCGTCTAGAGCAAAAAAAAAAAAAAATACGGTATGTATACAAACAGAAGCAGATATTCAGATTGAGTAATGTGTTTGCTGGCAAGTTAGGAATGTATAACTTGTCCATCTATGTGTTTTTAAAAGTTATCTGGATAATATCAGTCCACTTAATACTGCAAAACTCCTGCTATAGGTTGAAATTAACATTTTTTATCAAGAACTACAAGGGGCAGGAATGAGTGAGGTTTGTTCTTGCCCCGACCACCACTAGACTACCTGTTAAGGTAAGCTGGTGGTGGTTCAGCCATTGGAGATCCAAGAAGGGAGATTAGACTTTATTCTGTGGACCAATGAGGGGATCACACATTGTTATGGGGGGGGGGGCCCGGAGGGGGGAAATGTGGAGTTCTCTTATGCAGGTCCCTGCTGCATAAGTTCCAGTGGCCAATACATGTCTGGTAAAATCTGGATAGTCAGTGCTGATATTCGAACTTACATATGGAAGAACTGATTTTACAATTTCCACATACTGTATGTAGCTGCCACACTTAATAAACATACATGTGTATGTGTTACCAATGAAATAGTGAGGCTGTAATTTTAACTTGGTTTCATTTTGGAGGTAGACATCAAATATATGGGATTGAGAATAGCTCCGTTAACACCTTGTATAAAGCCTGGCTAAAATAAGCATTTTTTGAAACCTGTGTGTGCCATTGATTTGTTATATGTGTGTTCCTTTTGGGGGATTGATGTGTAGATTTAGTTCCACCTAAGTCAAATCCAAACCATATCTACTGAAATATTTGCATGAATTGGTCTCCAGATGTAAACAATGGCTTTCTGAAACTGGCATTTTTACATGTACATGATGGGATCCAGACAATTGGTAGAAAGACAAGTTATAGAATGACAATTTGGTAGGAAGACAAGATGTAGGATACAACATTTGGTAAGATGGCAATTAGTAGGAAAATCTTACCAATTGTCTTCCTATGAATTGTTTTTCTATCAATTGTTTCTTTACCTATTACAGGTACCTCTTTGTGCCCCCCTCCCACAGTTTTTTTTTTCCTCTCCATATAGGCCTACTATGTCGTAATGAGAGGCCCTCCCATGGGGGGGCTGCTCTCATGGTATGTACCTCTTCATGTCCCCCTCTCACTGTTTTTTAATACCTCTCCACATAGGTCTACTCCTTTTCTTCCTTCTTCTTGCCGGTTATAAAGTCTGTAGCTAACCCAGAATTCTTCCCTCTGATGTCAGAGGTTCCCTCTGCATCAGAGGGAGGTTCCTTCTGATATCAGAGGGTATGCTTCTGGGTCAGCCGCTGCCTACAGATTTGTGAACAACTTCACAGGAAGAGGAAGAGAAGGAGTAGACCTACTCACTGCTTCTTCTTCTGGGGGGTAAACTGCTGTTTCTTCTAGGGGGTTGGGAGGCATGGCCCCCCATACCATCACGCTTCTTCTTCTGTGGGTGGGAGGGTTGGGGGGGTCATCCAGGGGTTGCTGCCAAACTGTTTTTTCTCTTGGGGAATGAGGGGCATAGCCCCCCATGCCACCAAGCTGCTTCTTCTGGGTAGTTGGAGGGCATGGACCCCCTGCCATGAAGCTGCTTATTCTTGCGGGGGGGGGGGGAGTCCAGGGGTACCAAGGATCAGCTTCTTATTTCCAACAATTGGTAGATGTAATAAATAGGAAAACAATTGATCGGGCAACAATTAGTATGATCTTCCTACCAATTGTCATCCTACTAATTGTAGCCTATGAATTGTCTTCCTACCAATTTTATCCTATCAATTCTCTTCCTACAAATTGTCTAAATACAGCAGTTTGCATGTGGATGTGTTTCAAAATTAATGGGTATCATATCCTTTCACTTTTTGGAATTCTACAGCTGACTGAAGTTCAAAGTTGAGCTTCTCCCATGCTACTTTATTTACCATTTAGATCATTCTTGGTTGTCCACAATAGAATCTCCTTAGTTGTTCCATTGTACAGCAAGGGCCATATTCTATATATGATGCCTAAAAAAATCAGCACTGACTAGAATGGCACATAGCATGATTCTAAAAGGTATGTGTACCTTTTATAGAATCATGCTTAGCACCTGTATGTGATGCATAACTTAGGTACAGGCATTTAGCCCAGCTAAAACCAGACCTAGAGTAAATGCCTGCATCTAAGTTGTGCATGAATTGGGAGTATTCTTTAATAATGCGCCTAACTTTTAGGAACACCAATGATCTGCCCCGGCCATGCCTACATTTCAAATTCATGTGCACATAACTTTTAATTAATCCCAATTAGCTTCCACATGAAGTGTTAATTGTCAATTATTGGAACCATTAGGCCACTTAAGTTGTACGTGTACATTGGCTATGCACATGTATATATGTGTATAATTTTAGGCACCATATACAGAATTTGGAGGTAAGCGAATACGCTGGAAATGTTGAAGTAGCTCTTATATTTAGTCTCTGTCCTGTTAAGTGCTGGAAGATGTTATTTTTTTTTCATGAGATACCAGTACTGTGGTCAGGATCTGTTTATTGACAGTTAGAGCTTAACTACAGAATATTAGTTCTTGTATCTTCCTAATTCCTTTGTAACATTATACATCATAGATCTGTAATTACTTTCTCTCTGTGGGAAGGTAATTAACATGAGGGTTTATCAAATAAAGATTTTTCAATAGGCACAGATTGGAAAGAAAACATTTTTTGAATAAGACCCTGAACAGCTATTACTGTACATTTATGGGTATTTTTCTCTTTTTGTTTTCATTGCATTTTAGCTGATATAATGGCTGAAATCTAAACTCCAGTGAGCATTGGGAAGCATGAGCTTTTAAGAGTCTTACTCGTCCTGACGGCTGTGGAGATTATTACAAAATGTAATAACAAAACATAGAAAAGGAGCTTGAATATTGGCATAGGTATTGGTCTGCTAAGAAGCATAGTTGAAAAAGGAAGGCCTAAAATGCATGCTCAAGGCCTAT
Source organism: Geotrypetes seraphini (assembly GCF_902459505.1). NCBI lineage: Eukaryota > Metazoa > Chordata > Amphibia > Gymnophiona > Dermophiidae > Geotrypetes > Geotrypetes seraphini. The sequence continues at coordinate 18,068,056 of NC_047095.1, forward strand.
CAGCTCCAACCTCCTCTGATCAGGAGGCTTGGAGGTGATGAGTGCCTGCAGGTTTTCAGGTTGCATGGGTGATTAAGGCCCTGTAGCTGCCAACTGCTGTGTCTGTGCCTCAGAGGAAGAGATAGAAGACACATCACAGGGTAGGGGTGAGAGGAATGGATAGTGAGATCCATTTTGTTTGTTTTATTTAAAATCACTTATATCATTCGTCCTTCTTCTTGCCGGTTATAAAGTCTGCAGCTAACCCAGAATTCATCCCTCTGATGTCAGAGGCTCCCTCTGCATCAGAGGGAGGTTCCTTCTGATATCAGAGGGTATGCTTCTGGGTCAGCCACTGCCTGCAGATTTGTGAACAACTTCACAGGAAGAGGAAGAGAAGGAGTAGGCCTACTCACTGCTGCTTCTTCCAGGGGTAAACTGCTGTTTCTTCCATGGGGTTGGGAGGCATGCCCCCCCCCCATGCCTTCATGCTTCTTCTTCTCCTGTGGGGTGGGAGGGTTGGGGGGTCATCCGAGGGTTGCCACCAAGCTGATGTTTCCTCTTGGGGAATGAGGGGCTTCTTCTTCTGGGTAGTTGGAGGGCATGGATCCCCATGCCATGAAGTTGCTTATTCTTGCGGGGAGGGGGGGGGGGTCCAGATGTTATTAATGGTCAATAGCAGAGAACAATATCAATATACATTTAGCACTATTATACAGTAATGCCCATTTTGCATGTGAGATATATAACTTTGCTCAGAACTAACAGATTAAAAGCCTAAGTCAAAATGTTAGCCTCCATGTCAGTGGCTAGTGGTAAGATGCTCCACAGTTTAACATGGAGAGTAAAGATTCTTGGCTAGCCAATAAGGTTACATTCTAATGTTAACCAAGAAAGAAGTCAAACTTGCAATGGTTTAGGTAACATCATAACCGTTTTTAAAATCCCAGTCAGGGATGCCAACTCATGAAAATGTTTGTTGTTTTGATGTTTGTCAGATTTTTTGACAAATATTTTTCTTTTATTATACAACTTATTATTTTTCAAATCAAGTATAATACACTGTCTTGATACTGATCAGCAAAATAAAGAAACAAACATCTAGAAATTAATCAAAATCTCAAATATTTTGCCCACAATAAATGAGGGGGTCAAGAAGAAATAAAATATGAAGGGGGAAAAATAAGCTAAATTAGAGTAGCGGCAAGACTCATCCTTAACCTACAACTGGTACGTGAAATATTGTGGTAAGCTATTCTTTATTAGTTATAACAACCAACCTTCTTTTGCCACAGTAAATTCAAGCAGTTGCTTAGGCTAAAAAAAATGAAAATTCTTATTTTGATATGAAATATACCACTTTTCTGGAAATTACAAAATAAAAGTACCACCCAAGGCTAATAATTTTTTCCTTCGTCTTTGTGACTTTTGAGAGATATCAAAAATAATATGAATAGCAGAGCCATGGAACTGGTCATTAATATGCCAAAAATAAAGGTGAAGAATATAATCCCTATCATTTTCCAAGGCAAAGGTTTTCAAAAGGGCTATCCTATCAGTAATAACTTCTAGAGAACTCTCCAAAAATGCTTACACATTTATATCCACTAAATTGTCTCTTGGAGTCTCTTTTGGAGTTAAAACCCCTGGGGTCTCTTTTAATATTCAAATATTGCACTCTCACTATTAGAGGGAGTTTATCTGTAGGAATAGCCATAATTTCACAAAAGTATTTCCGTGCCATTTCAACAAGTGATATAATAGGGCACTTTGGAATATTCAAAAGTCTCAAGTTATTCTTCCTAAGTTGACTCTCAATATTCTCCATCTTCCGTGATCTGAAAAAATTGCTCCTTAACAAGTTCCAATTCCTAACTGTTCATCTCCTTGATTTTATCTTCCTGTTTCTCCAATTTGTTACCAAGATTAGATAATGGCAATCCTTGTTCTTCCATCATATATACTTGAATATAAACTGGGATTTTTGGACCAAAAAATTGGCCCAAAAATATAGGTCCCAGTTTATATTCGAGCCAGTGCCCCCCTCCCAGACTTATTGTAGGTTGCTGCCAGGCTCTACACCCTGCCCTGTCCATCGTACCTCATCTGCCAATCCCTGTTGGTCCAGAGGTGCAGTGGGCAGGAGCGAGTTTCCACGTTCCTGCCCAGCTGTTAAATTGGTCGGTCGGTGGCTGACGCAAGTTCTGGTTTCTTCAGCTACTGAGCAGCACCGAGCAGGAGCCAGTCAGGAAGCTGCTCAGCGCCAAGCAGGAGCACCAAAGTGCATTCCTGCTCGGTGTTGCTCAGCGGCTGAAGAAACCAGAACTTGCAGCAGCCACCGACCGACCAATTTAACAGCTGGGCAGGAACGTGGAAACTCGCTCCTGCCCACTGCACCTCTGGACCAACAGGGATGAACAGGGCAGGGAGGGGGGACAGGATACAGATCCTGGGAGGGAGGGGAGCTGGGTGCAGAGTCTGACAGGGGAGGAGGGAGAGAGGAAGGGTGCTGGGTGCAGTGCCTGACAGAGGAGGGTAGAGGGCTGGGCGCAGAGTCTGACAGGGGAGGAGGGAGAGAGGAAGGGTGCTGGGTGCAGTGCCTGACAGAGGAGGGTAGGGGGCTGGGTGCAGAGCCTGACAGGGGAGGAGGGGAGGGGAGGAGAGAGGGAGGAAAGGGGGCTGGATCCAGATCCTGTCAGGGATGGGGCTGGGTGCAGAGCCTGACGGGGGATGGAGGGAAGGGGGCTGGGTACAGATGCTGACAGGTCAGAGCACTTCAATATTAAGCCACCCAACTTATATTCGAGTCAACCATTTTTCCTCCTTTATGGGGAGAAAATAGGGGTCTCGACTTATATTTGTGTCAACTTATATTTGATTATATACAGTTAGTGCAGAAAAACTCAATTTAAGGTTGGAATTCATAATAGAAATAGCTTGCTACAACGCTTCCATTTCAATTGCAGCTAGTTTTCTTAACTCCCCAAATTTCAAGATAGTCCTTCCCAGAGTTTCCCTCATTTCTCCTGCAGTGTGGAGTGAAGATTTTTGAATACCGGCTGAACTTTCTTCATACAAATCCAGTATCATTATCCCTCCTGGACTGGACCCTGTAAATCCATCATAGGGTAATAGTTCCTTCCGCTGAAGTGCATCTGGGTTTGGTAGGAACCATCCCCAGTTCCAGGCTCAATGAGATCCTGTCTGCACTGAGGTCCATCAAGAAATTTGGGTTCTCTCCTGAAATAGGAGTTCATCAGGTGAATAAAAGCTCCAATGATTGTCATCTGAACCAATCGCCGGGAAACCATTGATGCTGGAGGGTGAAAGTGGGAGGCTTCTTTTCTCTTCTGCATATCAAACATTGGGAAGAGCAGCCATGACAGAAAGAACTAATGATCAAGAAGAGTAGCCCACTTAGGCATCCGCCCTCAACGCCATCTTGACCCCTGACAATTTATCTTTTGTAAGGATATATGGGAGGAAAGTTATCAAAATCCATTTAGGCAATAACCCATGTTATTTGCCCCTTAGTATGACTTAAAGGGTAGTAGGTTTTCTTACTCTAATGCAGTACGCCTTTGGAGCTTTCTCCCTCCCCTGGTCATCATCCACAACGTTCAATCAAGATCCTCACCTCAGTAACTATCTCCATTTCCCAATCATAAAGTCCAATCCTGGGGTGGTGCTTGGGAGCCCAAACAAGATGGAGGGATTGTGTGTTGGCTCTTTTCCTCAAGACAGACCACATTATATTACTTATTGACTACCACCGAACACGTAGTGCAGTTAAAACTTGCAAGAGAGATGCTTCAATCTAAAGCAAAATTGAGGCCACTTTTGGACTCAATTAGAGCACAAAGAGACCTAAAGAGGACCCTCCATCTCCAACAAAAGAACAATGGAGTATTACTCCTGAAGATAACCTGGAAGAAGTAGCTGAACAACTGAAGCAAATCTCAGGGCTACTGTTGGAGAGTAAAACAGATATTACAGATAGAAAAATAGAAACTTCTCATCTTATTGCAAGGATGACTGCTCTTGTTGCCCGTCTTGGGATTTTGGAACAAAAATACAAAAAGATGATATTACCGCTCAACAATGCATGGATTACAAGGTTGTAGGCCATCTTGAATCTCTTCTGGAAGATTATGGCAATCGAAAAAAAAGAAACAATCTTCTTATTACTGGAATGTATGAAAAGTCTGATTCAATTTTTTGAGTCCTGGATACCAAAAGTTTTGATTTTATGTTTTGACAGGCCCTTTGAATTGGAGCACGCCCACTGTATGCCAGCACAATCTTCAGGTGGATACTAACATCCACATGCTACAGTCTGTAAAATTCTTCAGTAACCTCAAGTGAGGGCAATCCTAGCCAAAATGAAAATTCTGCACAAAATCCCTTGGCAAGGCAGGTTTTCTATAAGATTGTACTAAGGATACAGCAAAGAAATGTAGTCAATTTTTAGTATTGCGACTTAGACTGAAAGCGCTGGAGACTTGATATGTCTTGATTGCACCTGCCCAAATGAAAATAACGTATCAGAACAAAACAAAGTCCTATCTTGTTCCAAATGATCTAGATAAATTTCTTACAGAACAAGAAGCACTTTTATCTGTGGACACTGGTAACATTACTTGTTAACTTAAAGTGAAATGGTTAAACTATCATTTTTTTTCTAATATGAGGCAGTTTATGATGGACTGAGTGTTATGATCTTTACTATGTATTTACCTGTGTGATACTATATTTAGCACTGTTCACTCAAAGATCTCTGGTTGATACTTCCGTTTCAAGATGAGTGTAGGATAGAAATTATCTTATTTTCAGTTGTACTTAAGAAAATTTGTTAACCGAGTCGAGCCCTTTTACAAGGGATGAATCGGTATATAAAGTCAAGAATTGGATTGGATTGGTACTTGGTTCACTTTTACATTTCAAGGTTTGTGGTTCCTCGTCTGGGTTTCTATCCTCCATGGGGGTGCTATACTCTAGAAAATAACCTGTTGACGGGGATAGAGGTTGGAGATTTGAATGGGGTTAGGAAAGTGGGTTGGTTTGATCTGGAGGGATGTATGTATAAGATGTGATAATGTGTGTGTGAAATGTATTCCTAGCTGGGTCATTACTGTGATTATTTACTTGTTCCTTTTCTTATGTACTGGTTAATTAAGGAATGGGCACAACTGTTAATTTGGTATTAGAGATGTACTGAAATGTAGAGGAGAATTTCTTTATAGAGACTTATAAATTAGTATCTCTCAACGTTAAAGGTGTGAATCATCCATTCAAGTGTAAAAAATGCTTCTTTATGTTAAATATCTTTAATCACACCTTGACAATTTTCCTTCTATATTCTACGGTTGCCATTTTGCACACAGCTGGACATACCAGAGCAATTTTTCAGGTATTTTATGTGTCAACATGATTTTGTACCAACTAATGAAAGTAACATGAAGTAAAGAGTTTTGCTTTCCATGCCCCAGGTAAAAGAACCCATACAGATTTTTCATTGTTTATTATTGCTGTATTTTGTGGGTACATTTCCTTTTGGAAATGATCACGCAGATTTGATTTGTGCATCTAACCAAACTTGTCTTCACCAGACATTCTGCCTTTTATGCACCTGTCCCTCTGCTATGAAATTATCTCCTTTTGGAGCTGCATTCTGAAAGTCATATATAAAATTATGTTCCCTACTAAAGGGTTACTTCTGGACAGTGGAGTGGTTCTAGAAATATGTACATTTAATTTTATTTTTTTATTATTTCTTTCTTTTTACTCTACTTTGCTGTTGATTTTGTAGTTCTTTTCAACTTCTCTATTGTTGTATATTGCTTTGATCTCCTTGAGAGGCAACATATAAACCATATAAACATAAATATGTTTTCATCTTTTGACCTATGCACATACCCAGGAATACCTCCTGGCATTATTGCCAAAATTATGTGTATTGTAGAGACTCTTGCTTTGAAAATGCACATCATTTTACCTGTATTGAGGGTATGTAGATAGTATTTCAGAAGCTCCTTTTCTCAGGTAAAACACCTTCTTACTAATGCAAGTGACTTTAAAATTTGCCATTCTCATGCTGAAGTTCACTGCGCATTAAAATCTAGTCCTCAATGCCCCATCACAGACATTTTTTCTTTTAACAACAATAGAAGAGATGTATATTCTTATTCTAAAAATACATGTACCATAATATATATTGGTCCATTTTTAGACTGTCTGGATTTTTTGGTTGTTTCACACATTTTTATTTTTATGCATGCAAAAATCTTTTTTTGCATGTTTACTTTATACGTGTTAGGAGAGGGGAAAAGGAGAAGAAGAGATAATAGATGATCTGAATGGGTAGACTGGATGGGCCATTTAGCCTTTATCTTCCATCATGATTTTATGTTTCATAGTTTAATGCATGTTAATTTTTTTAGGTGCATTAATTTAAAAAATGCACACTAAAGAATGTTTAGCCTTAATGTAATGTAATGTAATTTATTTCTTATATACCGCTACATCCACCTCAATCACTGCCATCTCTCCAACTTTAGCTTTATAGAAATTTTCGAGACCTAGAATTTATCCCACGTCAGTCATTGAATATAATGCTAGTATAACATCCAGTGCAGGCACATCATGTCAGTGCTAATAGGTCCTTCTAACATTCCAAGCACATAGACTCAATTAACAATGCTTTAATCACTTCTATGTGGCCCTGGTGGTTTCAAAAGGTAAATAAAAAAAATCAAACTTTTCAAAATGATGTTTAATCACACAAGCTTGTCAGACATAACCATTTATCAGAGCTCTGCTATTTTAAAGATTGTTTTATAATTAAATTATGTAGCTTTATTTCCATTTTAAATTGCAACGCTTTGTGGCAAAATGATAATGAAAATATATTTGTATAGAATGTTAGTGAATGCTTTTCTCTTTTCAAATGGCCTTGTCTCTCTCTTTTTTTTTTTTCTTTCATTTTTTTCAAAGAGACCAATGTAAAGCTACTTAGGGTTCAGATTTGCTCTGAAAGCATAATTGTTTGAAAACGAATTTTAACCTTGTGATAGAGACTGCTTTTGTATTGTTTTGAATGTGATGTTGAGTGATTGTTTGTCATGCCTAGGTGCTGCAGAGAACATACACTAAAAAAAAAAAAAAGTTTTATTTTTCATTAATATAAATATTTGTAAGAGCAAATCTTAAATAAAAATCCTACAAAACCAAGGATTTTGCTCCTGGAGAAAGTGTCTAAAACTTTATGAAGTTGAGGAGGGAAGTATCATCAAGCTATGCTAGGGTAATAACATTAGTTGCCTGTTATCATAACATAAAGGGCACTAACGCAGGTTATCTTGCCTTAATGCAACATTAAATAAGTCACGCACACCCTCTTACATAGTAATAAGATGCAAAATATATTTATTAGCACTTGATATACCTCATATTGGCCAACAAGGTATCTAGGCGGTTTACAATGAAAATGGAATGTAGAAATTTGCAAATGTTTGCAAAGCAGCTCATCACTATGAGGCCCTTTTACCAAACTGTGGTAAAAAGTGGTCTTAGCTCATGCTTATGCATTAATGTACACTGGGTTTTATTAAACCACGGAAGAGCTTCTTACTGCAGGCCAGTGAAGTAGATGCTTCGATGCGAAAAAGAATGGAATGAGCATTGGAGCATTTACCTTGCTGGCCTGCAGTAAAAAGTTCTTCTGCAGTTTAGTAAAAGGAGTCCTTATTTATTTTTAAAAATTTATATACCACCTAAACCTAGAAGGTTTACACATGACCATACATAATATAAATCAGAAATGCAAATAAAACACCCAGAAAAGTGTCTCTGCAATGCCATAAGCAATCAAACATCATACCGTCACCAAATTACATAGGTAATTTATTTATGTATTCAATTTTCTATACTAATCTCCCAAGGGAGCTCAAAACAGTTTACATGAATGTATTCAGGTACTCAAGCATTTTTCCCTGTCTGTCCCAGTGGGCTCACTATCTATCTAATGTACCTGGGGCATGGTAAAAAATATAATATGGCAAAACATGGTATGGTGAGATACAGCATGGCGAGCATAGTTCAGCAAAACATAACCCGTTAAACATAGTATTACAAAGCATGGCTAACATAGTATGACATGACTAGCAAAAATGGTTAGGCAAGCATGCAAGATGAAACATAACATAGAAGACATGGAATGGCAAACATTGTGTGGCAAACATGGTATGAGAGAATATAGCAGGGCCAACATAGTATGGTAAATTTGGTGTATAGTAAATTATAATAGGACAAGGATGGCGAACAGTGTGAAGAGTGTGGTAGAACTAAACTAAACTAAACTTAGCCTTGTATACCGGGTCTTCAACCATAGGAAGCTTGACACGGTTAACAATAAATTAATAAAAATGCTAAAATACATGGAAATTAATTTTCAAAGTGTTTAGCAAATAGAAAAGTTTTCAAAGATTTACAAAAAGATTGGGAGGAACTGGGACATCTCAGAATTACAGGAAGTTCATTCCATAATTGGGAAAATTTAAAAGCCAAAGAAAGGCTGAAATTCTTGACTTCCTTAATTCCTTTTTTGAAGGGAGAGAAAGTTTAAATCGCATTTGAAAATCTATAAACATTCCATAGAAGAGGAACAAAAGGAATAAAAATACCATAAAAAAATTTTAAAATAATACATATACATTTAAACTGAATTTTTAGATAAACCGGGAACCAATGAAGGCTCAAAAGCAATGGAGTCACATGGTCAAATTTTCTCTTTCCATAAATCAAGTTTGCAGTAGTATTCTGAATCAATTGTGGTTGTTGGAGACAGATCTTTGTGATGCCACGATAGATAGCATTGCAGTAATCTAGCCGAGAAAGTATAATTGATTGGATCAGGACAGAAAAATTACATTGATGAAAAAGAGATCTAATCTTCCACAGCATTCGTAAATTTAAAAAAACCTTTCTTAACCAGAGAGTTTATTGATCCTTAAAGATAAAGGAGGAGTCAAAAAGTATTCCCAAAATCTTGGAGGAGAACTCAATTTGTAGAGAGGCTCCAGAGTACAGAAGTACAGTGGGAGGGAGATAGTCCAGTTTTGGGCCTAACCACAAAAGTTTAGTTTTGGCTGCATTTAACTTCATCTGGACAGACATAGCCCAGGCTTGAAGGTTAGAAATACAATGGTTTATTTTAAAAGTTAAATTAGTAATATTTAAATCAATCTCAATCAATATAAAGATATCATCTGCATAAGTAAAAAGCGTTTCCCAAGTTGACAACTTGTACATATTCAAAGTAGTCATATAAAGATTGAACAAGATTGGGGAAAGCGGAGAGCCCTAGGGAACCCTGCAAGGAGGCTTCCAGGAATTAGAAATATTACCATCAATATTGACTGAATAAGAACGAGCCAATAAAAATTTAGAGAACCAAACAAGAACAACCTGATTAAGTCCGATATCTGAAAGTAATTGAGGGAGAATATCATGATGCACTACATCAAGCGCTGCAGACAAATTGAACTGGAGCAAAATTGAACATTTGTTTTGTAGTCGTAATTGTTGGATTTTGGAAAGAAGAGAAATCAATAAAGTTTCAGTGCTAAAATTAGAACGAAATCCATGTTGAAAAGGTTGAAGTAATAAGAATTTCTCCAGTTAATTGGTAAGTTGACCAGCTACAGTTGATTCTAGCAACTTTGTCAAAAGTGGTATATTGGCAATTGGTTGATAATGAGAAGGGATAGTAGGATCTAGATCTGATTTTTTCAGAAGGGGAAGGAGTATTTGCCCCACAGATTGTGTAAAGTATCCATTTTCCAATGAACAATTTAATAAGATGGTCAACCACGTTGTAGCCTGTGAAGGAATATTAAGAAAAAGGTCAGACATAGGATGAAGCATATCAGTGTTTGAGATTTGAGACAGTGGAGAGTTGGGCCCTTTGTCAGAAAGTCTAGGGAATTTGGGTTGGCACACTCTCATACAGGGTCAGGGGAGGAGGTGAGTTTCTGTTGCCTTCCTGAAGTTCAGGAGGCTTTCTAACAATCTTATGTGGGTATATGGTTTGTTCCAGAGGCGTGGTAGGTAATGTGAGTAAGATCTTTTTGAGGTCTTCTCAAGGCAGTGGGCGCATCTTGAATAAAAATGCAGTTGCAAAAAGTTGGGTCAGCAATAATTTTTAAAAAATTCAATCTTTTAACACACAACTACAAGTGGCCAGGAAGGCATTTCTAAACTTTCAGCACAATTGAAAAATATAATGAGCCTGAAATGTTTTGACCAAATACTTGTGGGCCACTTAAATCCAAATTTTAACTATGTGATCTCAATCTCACAAGAGAGAACTAGGGTGAAGCATTTGAAGAAGAGAATACTTTGCCAACTGTTAAGCCTGGGGGTGAATCCATTATACTTTGGGGTGTATGTATGGAGTCTAGTAGCACAGGAAGTATTACACAGGTGGAAAGAAAAAAATGGATTTAACTAAATATCAGCATATTCTAGAAGTCAATATCTTAGGCAGAGTGAAGAAATTAAAGCTGACAGTAATCTGAAATATTCTTCAAAATCAATTTTAAAATAATAAAAAGGAATGAAAGATGAAGTTTTCACAATCGCCTTCACAATATCCAGACTTGGATATTATTGAAAATCTGTAAGAAAATATCAAATATGCAATGCACGGGAGGAGAATAGCTCCTTTTTTAAAATCTTGCCTTTTTTTTTTTTTTTTTTAATATAGTGCATGTTAAATGTACTTAAAAGGCCCAATACTCAAATGATTTAAACAGTCATGGCAGGTTCTTGGACGTTAAAATAACCTGTCTGTGGCTAAACAGGCATTATCAGTGGCACTTAACCAGACATTGCCACTGAAAATATGTGGTTAGTGCTCGATCTGAAACCAACTATTTTATGGGCATTCTGGGGTGAAGTTAGCACTTAGCCAGTTAGGTTCTGGCTAAGATAACCAGTGAAGCAGCCGGTTGAAGATACTGCTCGTACCAGTAAAGTGTTCGGGGTACGGGGGGGGGAAGGGAAAGCATGCACGGCAGTGGAAGGACGGGGTGGAAAGGAGGTGCTGATGCCCCCCAATAAGACATAGCCCAGGGCGGTCTAGACCCCCCCCCCCACCGACCCTTACTATGCCATTGAGCAGGCTTTACTGTTACACCCTTAAATAAAAGCAGACTTTACTGTCACAACAGCAGCTTTGAGTACCTGTAAGTGCTGTAGTCCTCCAGCAAAACTTCACCTTTCTTGCGCTAAGATGGATTTATTCAAGAAGGCATTCCAGACAGCTGAAATTGGGATCCTAGTTGGGACCTTAGCTTTGTTGTCCAGACAAGTAAACATACTAAGACTTCTTTATGTTAATAAATGCACTTTATTTCCGACCAAACCATTTTACAGCACCTCTCTCTCTCTATAGCTCCATGAGTCCATTTCCTGCTCTCTTATCCCCTGGATCATGTGCAGCATTTTTCACCACTGCCCACCAGCCCCATGCCCATTTCTCCTTCTCTCACCCCCTCCATCACTTCTGTATGTCCAGCATCCCCCTCCCCTTGCAGCCCCTTCAATATGTCCCTCTGTTCCCTCTCCACTACCATATCCAACATTTCTCCTCTCACCTCTTTCTACCTCTCTGTTTACTCCTGGCAGAATTCTGTGCATCTCTCCATCACTTCATTCTGCTCCTGGATCCAACATCTCTGTCCTTCTCCCCTTCCACCTCCTATATATATATCTCTCTCCCTCTCATATCCCTCCATGCCCAGCATCTCTCTCACTTTCCCTTCCTTGTGCCGTGCCAAATCTTTATATCCCCCTCCATGAACCATCTTCCCTTCCTCTCCTCCATTATTTACAATTTCTTCTCCCCTCACCATGCATGTCTCCCTCAACTCTCTCATCTTTCATTCTTCTCACCCTACCCTCCCCGTTTGCCACCAGATTTTCTTCCTCTTCCCTCCCCTCCCCCTGTATTATCAGATATCCTTCCTCTCCTTCCCTGTACACCAAGCCTTGCTTCTTTGGGTCACGGTATCAGCAGTGACTCTCATGTGCTACCTGCTGCTAACCTGGAAGTCTCTCCCTCTGCCGCATATGAGAATTGTTATAAATGGGTCCTTTTACTAAACAACAGTGCTTACCACAACAAAAAAATGGCTTACCACATGGCCTGCTCAGGCATACTGGGTACTCTACAAAATACAATTTATTTTTTGCACTGCAGGTAGAGAGTGGACATGCTCTGTGCTAACTGGCTAGTGTAGCTACATTACCTGGTAAGCATGTGAAAAGTAGCACATGGCCATTAAAGGGAAAAATAGAAAAATCAGCCATTATATTCCAACAATAAAAGTGGCTTTAGCACATGAGAATGACCCAAGTTAGGATGTGATAAGGCCATTTTATAGCACAGGTAATTTAACAACTAAAGTGGCCAGGGCCACTTGTAATTCTGGAAAAGCGGAGACTTAGAGGGGACATGATAGAAACCTTCAAGATCATGAAGGGCATAGAAAGAGTAGACAGGGACAGATTTTTTAAATTATGGGGAACCACAAGTACAAGGGGGCACTCAGAGAAATTGAAAGGGGGAAGGTTTAGAACAAACGCCAGGAAGTTCTTTTTCACCCAGAGGGTGGTGGATGCATGGAACGCGCTACCAGAGGATGTGATAAGCAGGAGCACGCTACAGGGCTTCAAAGAAGGTTTGGATAGGTACCTGGAAGACAAAGGGATTGAGGGGTACAGATAGGAGTAGAGGTAGGTTATAGGGATAAGATTAGAGGATTAGAGGCAGTTACAAAATTAGTCAGGGACACTGTTCAGGCAATTAGGCCTGATGGGCCGCCGCAGGTGCGGACCGCTGGGCAAGATGGACCTTTGGTCTGCCTCAGCGGAGGCAACTTCTTATGTTCTTATATTCTTATGTTATCTCTAAAAAAGTTGTAAGACCTATCTCATAAGAACATAAAAATAACCTTACTGGGTCAGACCAATGGTCCATCTAGATTAATAGCCCGTCTTCACAGTGGCTAATCCAAGTCACTAGCTAAAACCCAAACAGTAGCAACATTCCATGCTACTGATCCAAGGCAAGCTTTTCACTCAGAGAATAGTTAAGCTCTGGAATGCGTTGCCAAAGGATGTGGTAAGAGCATTTAATGTGATTGAGCATTGGAACAAGCTTCCAGTACAGGTGGTCGAGGCACGCAGCATCCCAGACTTCAAGAACAAATGGGATACCTATGTGGGATCCCTACGAGGTCATGCCAAGGGATAGGGTCACTAGGACTTGAATGAGCGGGTCAGTAGAGTGACAGTATAATTATTGTACTTTAGGGGTCAGTAGACTTAAGAGGGTGGGTAAATGGTGTGGGCAGACTTGATGGGCTATGGCCCTTATCTGCCGTCATCTTTCTATGTTTCTATGTTTCTAATGTAGCTGTTTTTTTTAGAAAAAGGTTTGGACAAATTCCTGGAGGAAAACTCCATAAACTGCTGTTGATACAGACATGGGAGAAGCCACTGCTTGCCCTGGATTGGTGGCACGGAATGCTGCTGCTATTTGGGTTTTTGCCAGGTACTTGCGACTTGGATTGACCCCCCCCCAAGAAGACGGGATACTGGGCTAGATGGACCATTGGTCTGATCCAGTAAGGCTATTCTCATGTTCCCCCATGTCTGTCTCAATAACAATCTCTAGAAAGCAACAGGGCAGGCAGTCTACAAAATTTAAAATGGTAGTCAATGAAAAGCAGCGCAGCCAAAAAGATGTGTGGAAACCAAGTTCAATTTTATTGTGCAGACATCAGATAAAACTCATCAACATTAAGGGCTGCATCAGGGATTAAGAAAACTGGAAAACAAAAGCAAAACAGAAAATTGTCATAATGAGACAAATAGATATATGTTAATACAAATGATATGTATAAATCATCAAAATAGAAGCTACTTGTCTACAAAGGACATAGGATTGCAATGCCGACAAAGGTAAGAATTCATATTATACGGAGCAAACATGAAACCAACTGATTCACCAACAGCTGAAAGCTAGGAATTATTTATTTATTTATTTTAAAAATGTATATACCGTATAATGTCTATACAGTTTACATAAGAACATATTAAAAATGGACATTACTTTGTAGATAAGGATGACTTTTATTTTGGTTTCTTTTTGTTTTAGAGTTTTTACTGGTGTTTTAGCTTCTGCTCTTAGTTGTACTATTCTCATTTTAATTCCTAGCTTTCACCTGTTGGTGATTCAGTTCTTATACACCACTTAGGAATGTATCCTTATTTATCTATGGCTGTTTTTTTCAGTAGTTGGTTTGGTTTTAAATATACGCATTTTATATGGTATTTTTACCTTTATCAGCATTTGATTTCTCACAGCCTTTGCCCAGTCTTGTCTCTTCTCATAATCCCCCAGCCTTCTCCCAGTCACCCTCCCATGCCTTTCCCTCCCTCAGCTTTCACTCAGTCTTTATCTCATGCCCGTCCTCCCCAACCCTTACCTATTTCTTTCTCTCTTGCTCTTGCCTTAATCTGCTTCTCTCAGCCCTTCACAGCAATTGGACTATCTCTACACTTGAGCCTTACAGTGCAATAAGTTGGGGAAGCCTCACAGTTTGAAGTCATACAAAACTTTCAAACCCTCTGTGGCTCAAGTATATGGGGTGGCAAGAATCCAATCACTGTGCAGGGGCGAGAGAAACAGTTTCTGGCAGCGCTGTGGAAGGAAAAATAAAATTATTTGGGGGAGTATGAAATCATGGGCACCAGGATGCAATTGTTAGGTGCCATGGCAACCTGGTGCCCGGGATTTGTAAAGCCCTGTCTTAAATTTGTGGATTTTGATGCAGGATGAAATGAGAAATGGTATATCTCTTTTTGCCTTTTTTCTTTTTGAAAATGTGCTTAAATAGAAATGTTTGAGATGCTATCACCTACAACTTGCTTGTTCAACTTTATTTCCCCCCAACCCAGTGTACTAACACAGCAATCACACTGCCCTGTAGATGATGTCTATATGGTCCTGAACTCTGATGAAACTTATTATTATTAGGAGTTCAAAATATACAATGCTGGTATTTCTATATAACCAATAAAATTACCAGATTTTTTTGTTATTTTTATATATATATATATGTTGTTTTAATTCTATCCATATAGATTACTAAAAATCATTCATAATGAGTCTTTATAAGTGCTCAGTCTTGTATTTCCTGCATGGGAACCATAGCAAGGTTATTCCAGGACCATCATCGCACCTATAGGTCCTTTATAAGAATAATAATCACTCTTAACGTTACTAAATCATCTAGCCTTTGTTGATATATACTTTCTCTTCTATGTGTGTTATTCAAAGAGAACAATAAATAGATGCAATGTAAAATGGCACTTATCTCAATCAGCTTAGATGATCAATGCTATGGCTCCACAATTTTTTTGTTGTTTTTTTCTTCTTTGCCAGAATGATACTAAAAGTGTGCAAACTGTGCAGTAGTGCAAATGTGCTAATCGTGTACTCCTTATCTCAGTCCTGAGTTTCGCCTCAATGGCTTCTTCAGGAGGAGTCTATTTCTGTGAAAAATAATCTAAATTAAATACTAATCTAAAAACATGATAAAACATACTTGCTCTTTATATAGCACTTATAAACTAAATATTATCTTTCTATCTTTTGATTATCTTATGTATATACATAAATTTTAACCTGTATTCATTATGATATATTATTTTAGCGTCCTTTCGGTATACTGGAGAGAGTCCAATATAGTCAGAAAAAGTGAACCCAAATCTTGTTATATCAATAGTCAATAAAACAACTACATAGTGTTTTGCTGACAGTAGGGTTGAGTACCGAAAATTCCAAATTTAGGTTCAATTGCATGATCTAAAAATAATTCTACACAGGCTATCTATACTTGGATATTTTATTTGAGTCTTTCCAGCTCAGGCAGGTTGGCGTTTTTTCTTTTCTCTTATGTCCCGTACTAACCGTTACAAAATGGCGGATCACTTGCTAATGACACGGGTTAAATTACGCTGCGTGTGTGTTCATTGGGTGAATGCTCGGATAAAAAACTCTTATGTACAATATTATGGCCATGTTAGGCTTTTTTATCAACAAGCCACGGTGGTATTAGCTCCGACACTCATAGGAATTTTATGACCGTTGGGGCTTTTACTGTCAAAGCCGGTGATAAAGAAGCCTAAATGGCTTCATAAAGGGGGGGAGGGGTTGTATAATTGGTTTGTTGGTTTATTGAGATGTATCACAGCCAGATTTCTTCTAAAATAATATAGCTACTAAAATTATATACCATATATTAAACAAATACATGAGCTAAAGATATATTACTCAATACTTTTTCAAAGACAGAAATCATCACTCTTTATTAAAACTAAAATTGCCATGGCTGAAAATCAGTTGCAGTAATTAACAGACACTGTGTGGAAAGACTCCACTAGAAACTCTGCAAAAATAGAAATGATTTCAGTGTACATATGCTTCCTAATATAAATGTTTCTGGGTGGTTTTTTTTTCTGATTTTGATCCAGCAACACTATAATGCATGGCTGAAATGGAAAAAATATGCTAAGCCTATATTTTTCAGAAAATGAAATATACCACTCCATTAATCATGTGGAGGAAAGTAGTTTAATTTTCCATTTTTAATTTTATTTTCAAATGTATTTTTTTTCTAGGAAATATATGGAATATAAATTCCAATAAACAAGGGGAAACTGACCATTTATCATTACAGTTGTGACAGAATAATCAAAGCCAATATTGTTTCAGCATACCAATGTTAGTCAGATTCTAAACCTGGGACATCAGTGGACACTCGTTGTGACATTAACAGCGATAGAAATTTCAATTTTTTTTTCCTCTTAAATGTAATAATTTATCATCATTTTTGAGGTTTTATAGTCACATGAAAAAGCACTGACAACCCTGCTACCTAGGTTAGATTGCAAGATTTTATTTGATTGTGTATTTGCCTTTTAAGAAGAGGCCTATTTACTAAATCACATTAGAGTTTTGTGATTAGACCCAGATTCTGTAACTGACGCCGTTGTTGGCAGCCGCATTAAAAGTTGCCACCAATCGCATGTCAATCACGCCTCTGGCAAAGGTAGGCACTGGAAGTGTAGGCCAGGGTTTTCCTGGCCTACATTTCCGGTGCCTACTTATGATGTGAATTGCACCTCCAAGATGCTTTAGGCTGCCTAATGCCACTTCTGGCATTAGCCACACCCACAGTGGGGTTAGGCAGCCTAAAGCACCTTTGAAGGCATGATTCAAGTGGTGATTTTTTAGGTGCCAATAGGCCCCATGAAACTCAGTTAAAACTGTTGTTTCAATGGTGTTTTTTATTGTTTGGATGCCTACTGGCATTTAAAAAAACAGTGCTGTTTAGAGAATCCAGGCCTTAATGTACTTTAACAGTCCTAATTTTGTTAGTTTTGGGGAAAATTTCAAGAATTCGGTGGAAGGCAGCAATGACGCTCACATGTGACAATGCACATAACCATATATTAGCATTGTGGCAGATGACATTAACTGCCCTCTTTTGCCATTAATACATATTCCCCCCCCCCAATTCCGTGCATGGTGCCTTAAGTTGCATGTGCAAATGAGTGCACACCTTAGTTATTTAGCAGGCCTACATGGTGCTGATAATTGGCAATTAATATCTCATAATTGACACTAATTGGTGCTAATTAGAAGTTACATGCACAATTTGGTAGATGCATTCTGTAAAGTGCTGCACGCCAGTTCTAGCACGTGAATCTGAAAAGGGGGTGTGGCTAAGGAAGGAACATGAGTGGATTGTGAGCATTGCTAAAGTTAGGCACACTATTACAGAATACGTCTGATGCACATACAAGTTAGATGCAGATATTCAGACCTTTTATCCCTAGACCTAAGTGGGTGTGCCTAAAAGTTATGACGTTCACTGGTGCTTAGCACGATTCTACAAGGTATATATATATATTATAGAATAACACTGTGCCGTTTTAGTCAGCACGGATTTTTTTTGTGGCATTTATAGAAGAGGACCCATTATGATTGCATAGTTTACCATACCACAACATTCCTCATTCTCCTTCCCTCAACTCCCATTAATATCCCATGTTAAGGGCTCATAATTAAAACAACCAGACATCCAAAAAGCCGCCTAAGTCAGCACTTGGATGTCCTAATCACAGGACGTCCAAGTGCCAATAAATCAAAACCCTTTTCCTGAACCCTTTTCCCGCTGTGTGTCCAGAGCTCAAAGGGGTGTGTTGGGAGGAGTGTTATGGGTGGCGTTTGGGCAGGTTTAGACTTAGACTTCCTGCAGGGATAATCAAATGTGTTGGCAGGTGTCCTGGACAGAACTTATACGTTTTGAGCTAGACCTGTTTTAAAATAGTATAAGTTTTAAGTTTAAGTTTTCAAATTTTATTAAAAATGTGTTAAATCGCCTATACAGAGTTTCTAGGTGATATACAGCTTTAAAAAACACGAAAACAGGCTATTTTACATAAAGTAACACAAATAGGACATACAGACTTACAGATACAGTAGATACCCAAAGTTACCAGATAACCACTGCAGAAATAAAGTAACGACCCCCCCCCCCACTTCCCCAGTGCTCACTGACCCTCTCACACCACACAAAGATCAGAATACAAAAGTACATACCTGTCTCTAGAACAGCATCACCTGGTATAGGAAAGCCTAGTAGACCTACTTACAGGTGTCTTAAGTAGCCTGGTGGGTGGGCTTTTGAACCATAAGGAGGAGTAGCAAATCTCATAAGCCACACTAACCACTACATTTATAGTGGAAAGTATAAACCCACCAAAATACACCCAAAACCTACAGTACAGCCATATTGGTGACACCTACAGCCATAAGGTGGGGTTTGCCCTCTAGGCCTTTCATAAACCAAGCCCCCTCCCCTTATACTGAGGGCTCCTGGCCTCCTCGTGGGCTCCCCAATTGGGCCCTTTATGGCCTCCTCCTCCTCTACAGCCACCCCCTTTCCTCCTCACCTAGAGTTGTCTGTTCTGGGATTCCCTTAGCAGTTCTGGAATCCCCCTACTCCAATTGTGATGGGCAGTTTCACAATCCCACCACTGTCACAATATGTCATCATGTGATGGGTCAAGTGGTCAACACCCACGCACTGTTAAAACAAGCACATGTTAAAACATTTCTAAACACTTTTATTCACAACACAGAGGACCAGATCTTTCCAATTCCACTTGGTCATCTCTGGGTCAACCCTCATCTTCCAGTTCTTCCAGGTCCTCTTCCGGCCCTTCATTGGCTCTCCAAGTCTTCCAGCATTCTCTAGTGCCAGCACCAGTCTCTCTGCTGGTCGCCATTAGCCCCACCGGTTCCTCTGCTTCATGGTTGCCAACCTTTGGCAAATGTTCTCCCAGGTCTGTCAGGCTGCATACTCTTGGGCTCCACTGGCTTCTTCCAGTGCCATCACTGGTCTCTCTGCCAGTCACCACCAGTCCCGCCTGTCCCTCCGCTGGTTGCTTGCCAGACCCCTTCAGCCTTGGACCTTTATCCTTCTGGCTCTTCCTGTGGGGCCACCACCAGTCCCTACACTCCCCAGCCTCTTGGGTCCCCCATTCCTTGGAAACTTTGCCAGTCCCTTTGCTAGTCATCAAACCTGACCCCCTCCCTGGGCTCTAGGCTATACCGGGCCCTTCGGCTACTCCTTCTAGTTGCTCAGTCGCTTTCTCCTGCATGTACACACTGAGGACTCTCCCAGCCCCTCAGTCATCTTATCACAGACACACACACTGAGGATTCCTTCCCAGCCAGTCTCTCTCTGAGGGCTCCTTAGTAGCTTCATCACATGCTCTCTAGTCCAAAGATGTCAGATGTTTTGGCTAGTCCTAATATAGCAGCAAGCAGGTTCCTGGAGTAGCCTAGTGGGTGGTATAGTGAACCATAGAGATGGGGACTCGGGTCCATACCCATGTCTAACTACTATCCTTGTAGTGGAACATGTGAACCTTCTAAACCAGGGTTGTCCAACGTCGGTTCTCGAGGACCGCAATCCAGTTGGGTTTTCAGGATTTCCCCAATGAATTTGCATGAGATCTATTTGAATGCACTGCTTCCATTGTATGTTCATTGCAGAAATCCTGAAAGCCCGATCTGGCGAGAGCCAAAGTTGGACACCCCTATTCTAAACCCTATCCTAATCCCACTGTACTGACATATAGGTGACACCTGCAGGCATAATGACTATTGATGTGGTGTACAATTGGGTAGAGTAGGTTTGGGGTGGGTTTTGGAGGGATCACCATCAGGGCCGTAGTGAGCTATGTGTGGGCAGTGTGGCCGCATAGGGCACAAGGGATAAAGGGGCTCCAAAATTGAGCCTTGTCCATTGCTTTCCTTGCTAGGCATACAAATTTGGGTGTGAATTACAGATCTGTGCATAAATGAATTAGTTAGGAACTAGCAATCAATAATTAGCGTTAAACACTTAATTGGCAGCAATTAGGAGCTACACTCAGAGCTGTCCTATGCTCTATTCTATAACATGTAATACAACATTTCAAAGCATGCAATGCCAAATGAGACATGGCCATGGGAGGGACATGGGCAGGTCAGGGGCATTCCTATAAATTAGGCAAAATGTTATGGAATATCTGCAATTTTCATACCTAACTGCCATTAGTTGGACATGAGCATTTTTACACCTTTTGGCAAGCAAAAGTGCTCACCTACAAAGTCATCAAGTTAATTCATGCCACACACTGTTGTGTTTAATTGTATTCTATATCACTTCATGCTTACAGAGAATTCATAGATATCTATTTTATCCAATAATGCTTCCTCTGCCTCTGAATCACTGTAGAAATATTTCATCAAGTTTCTATGGCCTCAACGGCTACACCCGAGTGTCCTATTTCATGTAACACTCGAGCCTGTCAGTAGCCAACCTCCTCATCGGCCAATAGACCCAATTTTGTTTCAATTTTTGCATATAATTTAAATAAATATATAAGTTAAATTAACTTTAGTGGAAAAACTTATCTCATTTTTAGTGGATACACTGAATGGGGCATACAAAGTCAGGCATGAGACACTTAGGAGTAAATTCTCTATTACTGCGTTTAACTTAGGCGTGCTTTGGATGTCCGATGTAAGTGAATAATTACGGAGTTAAGGGTCTTAATTAATGTTAATTGGGAAATAAACGACACATAGACGTCCCTAAGAGTTAGTTGACGGACTGACGTCTACAGAAAGCATAGTCCCGTCTCCAGCTCTGGACGTGGGTGTTTCGTGGGCGTTCCATGGGCGTGCCAAATGGGGACGCTAGATAGGCGCTACCTGAGCGAACGCCTGCGTCTAAATATCGTGTATTATGTAGACGTAAAAAACCCTGGTCTAACTTGGATTTCAATGCCGTTTCAACTTTCGTAATTGCGGCTCTTTGTTAGACGCGAGGCAGACGTTCGCTGTGTTTTTCATCAATAATTCCAATAGTGAGTTTGAATAGGTAATTTTCATCTTTTCTCTGTCCTAATAAATATAATGTCAATGGAACACATTATATTGCATGGATAACAAACCACATTTCTGCCCAAACAATAATATAATTTACACATGGCTTTTACAACCCCCTTTTTTTTCTCAACAAACAGCACTGCAATCGGCTCTCTTTTGAAAGCAAAGAAAAATCAGCACACATTATCAGCAGTTAAAAAGAGAATAAACAGATACACACCTTAACATTCAGCTTCCCTTATTGCAAAATGGAGGTCTTCAGTTGCACAAAACTGACCTCATTGTGACCTCATCAATCTGCACCTTCAAAGTAGTATGCCACAATTAAAAGATGTGCTGGGTGTAGAACTCACAACCTCTGGATGTTAGGAGCACAGGCTGGCTCCTAACACATAGAGCTACAGCTGCTTCTACTTAGGTCCATCTCACCACCCTTTCATATCATACTTGACTGAGCTGTCTATGCTCACTAGCTATCATATCAGGATGAACTCAAATAAGTTTAAGCAAAGGAATGCCTAAAGATTTGGAAGGTTTTCAAGTAGAAAACAAATATCAAATATGTATTAAAGAATTGCAGCACAAATGACGCTGATCGTTAAGGGCAAAAAAACACCACTTTTCCGGTATGACGCCTAAACGGAACAGATTACTTACAGTCATATATCCATTAGTACAGTGCTTAGAATGAAGATTAGCGTGTGAGAAAAATGGAGCTTCACCTCACATGCATTCAAGCACACTTGGGAATATGTTCAACTATTTTCAACTTACCATGGCTCGGACATCCTAAGCAGTGATGAGAGCACATTAACCAGGCGATCCACAAATGTCATCTTGCTGTCAGAGGAAAGGTTTCCTCTCATCAATGCTTAGGATGTCCGAGCCATGGTAAGTTGAAAATAGGTTTGCCTGGAAAGGGAAATGTGCATCTTACAAATCGCAAAGTCCACCATGTAGACCCTGTTATAAGAGCTAATATGTAATGTAATGTAATTTATTTCTTATATACCGCTACATCCGTTAGGTTCTAAGCGGTTTACAGAAAATATACATTAAGATTAGAAATAAGAAAGGTACTTGAAAAATTCCCTTACTGTCCCGAAGGCTCACAATCTAACTAAAGTACCTGGAGGGTAATAGAGAAGTGAAAAGTAGAGTTAGAGGAAAAATAAAAATAAAATAAACATTTTAACAGCATTGATCTAAATACTTTGGAAGGTAGAAGAGAGGAAAGAAAGGAATAGAAGCAGAAGGGGGAGCCGTTGAACAGTAGAATTCTGGAGAAATGTAAATGATAGAAATAGAACAAAACAAAGACAAAAGGCAAAACAATAGATAAGATTAAAGATAAAATCATAAGCTGGAAAGAAAAATAAAATAAAACTTTGTCTTCAATCCACGGTTTCAGCGTCAGTGATGAAGTGGAGCAAGTAAGTTTAGGAGGAGCGATTGACGTTTCCAGAAAGGGCTTCTTCAGGGAAGAGACTTGGCAGACAGTCCCAGGATGCCTATGTCTCCTCCCCTGCGATGTTCTCCCATCTATGCATTCCCTCCCAGACACACTGCCCGTGCCCCAGCCGCTCCAAGGAGGCTGCCCCAGATGAGGCCCACGGTGAATGCAGGATTCTCTCCTCTGCGGGAAAGCCGCCCGGAGCCGACAGTCGATCTTCTTAGCAGATTGCATGGGGGGAAGAGTTCACACTCTTGGTAGGATCGGGTCTGTGTGCTCTCGGTGGTTGTGGCTGGTCTCGTTGCTGCTTAGGTGTAAAAGCAGTTGATCTCCACTGCTGCTGATATTTAAAAGCAGGCAGATTGATCTCTCCAATGGACTGCAGGGGGAGGAGTTCACCCTCCTGGCAGGATCGGGTCTGTGGGCTCTTGGTGGTTGCGGTAGGTCTCGCTGCTGCTTGTATGTAAAAGCAGTTGTTTTTCTACTGCTGCTGATATTTAAAGCAGGTAGATTGATCTCTTAAACGGGATATAGGGGGAGGAGCTCACATGCCTGGTTGGATCGGGGCAAGGGCTCCTATTATAGACAGCTGGTCTTGCTGCTACTTAGGTGTTAAAGCAGTTGATCTTCCTAGCGGACTGCAGGAGGTGTGGAAATAGGAATAATAATAGGACCTTATTAAAATGAGCAAAGGTGGAAGTCGAACCGGGGAGTTTCAGAGGTCAGAGCTCAGAACAGGAGCATTACCGTGTAGAGCTAGAAATGCTTTCTTGTGTTTATAGCAGTTTGGATTTGCTTATACCGCTTCTTATAGGCCGTTAATTCTGCTAAGAGACAAAAAACTGCAGTTGTATATTATTGTTTCTTCACAATTTCAGAAATGTATACTTTACCATGATAAAAACTAACAAAGTATGCCATGTTTAAAAGGAGAAATATAAGATGAGTTGAACTCAAATTCTTAGCATGGAAGGGGGAAAAGTTTGTTTTTCTGCTACACAGCAAAGTTGTACAGTAATGTTATATTCAACTCCTATAAGAAGTGGAAAGCAACATCAAAGTGCACCTGGAAGGTAGATATGCCACAAGTAAAATACAGGCTGGGATTTGAACCCTCAAAGCCCAGAAGATTGGTAGAGAGTGCCTTTCCTCACTGAGCTACAGCAACTTTTGCTCCAATATCTCTGGCTCCCTTGTCATATCATATCTTAGTGAAGTGCTAAGGGAAAAGGAGTTTAGCTATAATGTCATAGTAGGCTGAGACAAAAGAGTGGTAGCTCAATGATTAAAAGCGCTGCTTTCACTGAGCCCCAAACCCATATCCCCAAGTGTGCTTGAATGCATGTGAGGTGAAGCTCCATTTTTCTCACACGCTAATCTTCATTCTAAGCACTGTACTAATGGATATATGACTGTAAGTAATCTGTTCCGTTTAGGCGTCATACCGGAAAAGTGGTGTTTTTTTGCCCTTACCGATCAGCGTCATTTGTGCTGCAATTCTTTAATACATATTTGATATTTGTTTTCTACTTGAAAACCTTCCAAATCTTTAGGCATTCCTTTGCTTAAACTTATTTGAGTTCATCCTGATATGATAGCTAGTGAGCATAGACAGCTCAGTCAAGTATGATATGAAAGGGTGGTGAGATGGACCTAAGTAGAAGCAGCTGTAGCTCTATGTGTTAGGAGCCAGCCTGTGCTCCTAATATCCAGAGGTTGTGAGTTCTACACCCAGCACATCTTTTAATTGTGGCATACTACTTTGAAGGTGCAGAATGATGAGGTCACAATGAGGTCAGTTTTGTGCAACTGAAGACCTCCATTTTGCAATGAGGGAAGCTTGAATGTTAAGGTGTGTATCTGTTTATTCTCTTTTTAAGTGCTGATAATGTGTGCTGTTTTTTCTTTGCTTTCAAAAGAGAGCCGATCGCAGTGCTGTTTGTTGTTCACTTTTGTTTCCTTGCATCCTAACAGTTCTCAGAAGTGGTGGAATTTGCTGTTTCTCCTCAGCATTCTGCAGCCACAGGTGCATGAGATACTTTCATTTACTCCTAACTACAAGCCATTCTAGTAGGAATGTGTTTCTTTTGATGCAATATTGGCCAACAGCTATGAGTTAAATCAAACTTCAGAGGGCTTGGACAGGTGTTGAAGAATGATCCAGTTAGGGGGGGGATGTTTTTGGTGGGGGAGGGTGTTCAGCATGAGAGAGAACAGGTTGCATTAAATATTAGACAATGGCTGCACATAATAAAAGCTGAAGCAAAATATTGATATGTAAAGGCAAGGCTAAAGAGTTACCAGGTGACCTGGCTGAGAAATGAATATAAACTATTTGCTAACCTTACTCAAGACTTGAACCCCATGATGTATGGAAGATGAAAAGCAATGCCTTAAGGCATAGAGCTATAGAGGTAACTTTGTTTAGAACATAGAGCTTCGTATCAAAACTTAGAGATGTGAAGGAAATGACTACAACGTCACTACAGCTGTATATGGCAAAACGACATCCAATGCACATCCAATTAGATTTGAATCCTAATGGTTCCTATGACGTCAACCGCTAATTAGGCGTGCATAGTATATAGAAAGCTTTGGCACAGCCATTTTTCCTATGTAGGACCCCCTCATGTGAGTTGGTATTTGTGGTGTTCTGTTTCCTCAATGATGAAACTTTGTGCTATGACTTGGCTGTTCTCCTTTATACTCCCTTCTACCTTTGACACTCCTCCCCACCCCCATTATCTGTATTTCTTTAGTTTATGGATTTTTCTGGGTGTTGGTGTGAGGGATTGTTGAGGACTTAGGTTTTGTGTTAAGTGTGGAGGGGAATCAATTGTTAGGGAAAAGAAGGGGCCAGGCCAAGTTACACACAGATGCCCACACCCACCACTCTCCCTGCTTTCATAAAGTCATGGTATGCCCCACCTCCATTTTCCATATCTGCAACTCTCCATGCAAGAAATTTGATTTCCGTTTTGGAGCCATGTTGTAAGGTGAAGCCATCTTTTCAGGCTACTTGTAGAACACGTTCAAACACACCCCCATAGGACAGCCAATGAGGTGTGATGGGCATGGTTAGGAAGCGGGATAAGCAACCACGCCCGAACGGCGCCCAATAGGCATTGGGAAAGTTTTCCCGCCCTTCTGACGTCAGACGCTACATAGGCGTGCATGGGTATAAGAAGGTCCAGGTGAGTAGTGTTTCCTTTCTATTCTGTCCTATTGCTTATGCAGATGTTTGAGACTTTACTCTGTCTTAGTCTTTTACATTTTTTTTCCTATCTCTGCCTCCCATTTCTCTCTATTCCACAGAGCCATTAACAAGCTACATGTCATTCTTATATGTTGTTTTATCTTTTCTAGAAGCAGCTCAGATAGTAAGTCCAGGTGAGAATGATATTTTGTAAGCTACTTAGGTGTCCTTATGATAGAACTAAAGAAACCAACCAGAAAAACTGACTTCTCTTTATGGGCTTTCATTGTGTGCTATTGTTTATAATAGTTATTTTATTTCTGATATCTCTTACTCTCCATTCCACAGGGCTGACAAAAATGACTGAGAAGACTGATAAAGACCATGCTGGTAGAAATTTTGCTGGTAGAAAAATGGATATGTAAGTAAAATGGATGTGTTCACACATCTGAGAGGGTTTACTCATAGAGCTAAAGTTAATTCTTTGTAGAATCAAATTACAGGCAAGTTAAAATCAGGTGAGGATTGGTTCTGTGTACTAACTCATTGATAAAAATAGGTCGGGTGTGTTGGGGGAGGGGGAAACACTGCCATTCAGTGGACATCCAATCAGTGTACATGGTTCAGGTGGAAAACTCCTAATGAGTGCCTAATGGCTGCCATTTTTAATAAGGAGTCTAAAGGTATGTTAGCAGCTCTGTTACTTCTAGGTGTGTGTTCTGCCACAACTTCAGTGTTTAATTTTGGAGACATAGGTCTTTGTTAACAGTTTCTCTCTATTCTTCATTTCAGGTTAACTCTGCTCATCACCTATGTGTTTGCCAGTGAGAGACCAGACGAGCAGCTCAGCACACCAGCTTGCACCTAGCCAAACAGTTGTAGGTGAGAATGATATATGGTAACCTTTATTTGCTTACTCTACTATTCTTCACTTGAGTCACTCTTCTGATGAGTGAAATAAATGTTCACAAAGCTAACATGTTTCACACTTCTATTGTTCTCTTCACACAGGTATCCTTGATGACTTTCAGGAACAATAGTAAATTGATAATGTTGGCCTCATAGAACACCATGGCACGCATTCCTGCTGTTATATGCACACAAACTTTTTGTTTTCAGTTAGTTTATTCCCTCACATGAGTTCTAAACAGTAGCAGTGGAGGATTACAGGTGATATTAACCCACACCATCAGCGAGTTAAGGCTATTGCTTTAACAACTCTACCACGGTGACATCTAAGCAGCTCAACATAAATGAGGTTAACACATTGCTTCAGGGAAGGGAGGACCAGTGGCGTACCTAGGGGGGGGCGGGGGGGGCGGGCCGCCCCGGGTACCAGCCCTAAGGGGGTGTTCCTGGCCTTGCCGTTCAGTCCCCCGCCACCCCCGAAGGACCGCTCGCCCCCCTGGCCTCCCCGCACCACCTATGAACAGCCGCAGCAGGATCGCGAAGTCAGCGTCAGCATCCCTGCGCTGCTTCCTACGACGCGATCCCGCCCCTCCTCTGACGTCAGAGGAGGGGCGGGACCGTGGCGCAGGAAGCAGCAGGGATCGCTGACGCTGACTTCGCGATCCTGCTGCGGCTGTTCATAGGTGGTGCGGGGAGGCCAGGGGGGCGAGCGGTCCTTCGGGGGTGGCGGGGGACTGAACGGCAAGGCCGGGAACACCCCCTTAGGGCTGGTACCCGACGCTGACTTCGCGATCCTGCTGCGGCTGTTCATAGGTGGTGCGGGGAGGCCAGGGGGGCGAGCGGTCCTTCGGGGTGGGTCGGGGCATCAGGCCTTCAGGGTGGGGCGGGCGGGCAGGCAAGCAGGCTTTCAAGGGGGAGGGGGTGACAGGCAGGCAGGCAGGCCTTCAAGGGGGGACAGGCCTTCGGGGGGGGGGTGCAGACATTCAAGGGGTGCAGGCCTTCAAGGGGGGCAGGCAGGCCTTCAGGGGGGTGCAGACCTTCGGGGGGGGGGGTGTAGGCCTTTGGGGGGGTGCAGACCTTCAAGGGGGTGCAGGCCTTCAAGGGGGGAAAGGCAGGCAGGCCTTCAAGGGGGGGTGCAGGCCTTCAAGGGGGGGGTGCAGGCCTTCAAGGGGGGTGCAGGCCTTCAAGGGGGGAAAGGCAGGCAGGCCTTCAAGGGGGGGACAGGCCTACAAGGGGGGGGGGGACAGGCCTACAAGGGGGGGGACAGGCCTACAAGGGGGGGGACAGGCCTTCAAGGGGGGGTGCAGGCCTTCAAGGGGGGTGCAGGCCTTCAAGGGGGAGACAGGCCTTCAAGGGGGGGAAAGGCAGGCAGGCAGGCCTTAAAGGGGGGACAGGCCTACAAGGGGGTGGGACAGGCCTTCGGGGGGGTGCAGACCTTCAAGGGAGTGCAGGCCTTCGGGGGGGGTGCAGTCCTTCAGGGGTGGGGTTTAGGCCTTCAGAGGGGGACAGACCTTCGGGTGGGAGGTAAAGTCCTTCGGGGGGTGCAGGTCTTCAGGGGTGGGGTGTAGCCCTTCGGAGGGGGGACAGACCTTCGGGGGAGGGGGGTCCTGGTGTAAAAGTACACAGAGGGAGAGAGGGAAGGGGGGGTTCAAAGATACATGCATATGCCAGACTTTGGGGGTTAGAAATAATGGGTCTAAAAACAGAGGAGTGGGAGAGAGATGGTGCATAATGGGATTTAGGGAGGGAAGGAACAGAAAGGGAGAGAACTTGGAAACAGGGGATGGTGTGGAGGGGGGATAGAGATACTGGATAGGAGGATAGTTGGGAACAGAAAGGGAGAGATGGTGGATCCTGGGGTGGTGGGGAGTTGAGAAAAGGTGAATCTGTGGATGGAGACAAAAAAAAGGAAAGATGCCATATCTCCGGGAGAGGGAAGGGAAACGGAAGGGGAGAACAGAGATGGCAGACGGATGGTTAGCACGGAGAAAGGAGACCCTGGCAAGCAAGACAACAAGAGCCTGGGACCAACAAGATTTGAATATTGATCAGAGAACAAAAGGTAGAAAAAATAATTTTATTTTCTGTTTTGTGATTACAATATGTTAGATTTGAAAAGTGTACATGAGACAGCTTGAAATGGGAACTTTTCTATTTTTGTGAATGGCAAGGCTGAGTTCAGTTAAAATATATGCTTTATAAGAAAATATAATAATGTGTTTTATAAAGTTTATAAGCATTGCTGGCATACTCGGTGAGGTGTTCCTAGTGTTGGTGGTGGTGGTAGCATGTCAGTGTGTTGAGAGGAAGAGGTAGTCTGGGAAATTCTGCTGAGCAAACTCTGGGCCCATTTCCACCCCCAGTTAGTCCACTCCACTCAACTGGTTCACACACTGAGTGGGTCTTTGGGTGTTATTTCTGGGTAGTTGTTTTAGAATCTCTTCCAGTGGTTTGTCAGTATCTCCTTCTGGTCCAAGGAAGGAAACTTTGTCAACCTTAGCATTGACCTTCAGAATATGTTTGTAACAGCGCTGCTTGTGTGGCATTAGGCTATGTAGTGATCGAAAGAAAAAAACAGACCTTTGCACATTTTTGCACTATATGGTGGGTGTATGAGGAGATTCATTTCCTGCACAGTTAAGTCCATTTTTTCTACTGAATAATAGTATAGGTACAATGAAAGTAAATAGCAAAAATGTTTGAGTAGATAATTAAGGAAATCTTTTTCATATTGCTTGCTTATGGACTGGGAAAAAAGACTGTTCAAGCAAATGTCTCCAGAACTGCTTTAATGGAAAAATGTGATTTTTTTTTTTTTAAGTACTTTGTGAAATTTATTGTTGTTGTGAAATTTATTGTTATACTTTGTTTAAACTTAAAAAGCGGTGTCATTAACAGTGAATCTAATCGAAAAATCGATTCAACAGGGTGAATCGGATCGAATGAAATATTTTTCTCTGAATCGGGCAGCACTATTGGCTACCATGAGAATGGGCTACTGGGCATGATGGACCATTGGTGTGACCCAGTTAGGCTATTCTTATGTTATGTTCTCATCTGTAGGGGCCTTTGTTTTCACTTCTTATTTTAATGTATTTTTTTCCTGGGAACTTATCAGTGTTTTTTTATAATGGGAACAAAAATGGAAGAGAATTAATGTGTGTGGAATGGGGGGGGGGGTAACTAATTTCTTCAGCTAAATAATTCAATCCACTTCAAACAGACATAGGAGAACTCACGCACCATTCACTCACCCTCCAACCAAAAACGTCAAAAGAAAAAAACTGTTCGACAACCTCCTAGCCATTCGAGCTGCAACACTTGACCCCCAACTCTACAACCTATTGACCTCGACCACAAACTACAAAACCTTAAAAAAAGAAATAAAAACCCTTCTATTAAAAAAACACATAAAACTAAACTAACATAATCAGAACTGTCCCAAGCATCACCTGCAACTACTCCATATGTACTTCTGATGTCATGACAATTCAGACATAATTTATGTTATGTTATGTTTGGAATAATGGTTACATAAATGAGGTTCAATAAAAGAAAATTTTCTGTGGGAGCATTTGTTGGAACTTCTGTTATCCTGATTTCTTCTATCTGTGGGCTTTCTTTAGCTAACCTACTTATCTGGGGCTTTCCACTTCTGCAGCTGCCCTTTTCACGGTCCACTTTGCGCTTGCACTCTCTGGGGAGGGGGGGTTGGGTCTGGGCTTGGTGGGGTAGGTGTGTCTGGTAGTTTTGTCTGGGTGGTGGCCGGGTGTTTCTTGGGTGCTTGTTGTGCGGATTGGTGTGTCTGGTGAGCGGTCTGGGTGTTGTTGCTTGTGGGGGTTTTTTTCATTATAAAATATGGCTGAGGGTCTAGTCCGGCTTATTATTCTTGTGGGTTCTGGGGTGGGATTTGTTTGCTTGCCCCAAGTTTTGGCCTTTTGTTGTGTATTGCTATGCCTCTCATTGGCAATTTTCTCTTGGGAGAGGCTTGTTCATGCTTGTTGTTGCTGTTACTCTCATTCTGTGTTCTTTTTGATAATGTATAAGTTTCTGTACAGACCATGGTTGCTTGTCTGGACCTTTTGCCATTCTCAATAAAAATACTTTGGAAAAAAAAAAAAAAAAAAAAAAAGAAAATTTTCACTGTCTGTTTCTATTCTGACCATTTATTCCATTTCATGGTTATTGCAAAAAAAAAAAAAAAAAAAAAATTTTACATGAGGGGGGGGGGGTGTCAAAAAATGATGGGCCCCGGGTGCCACATACCCTAGGTACGCCACTGGGGAGGACAGATATGGACCTTGGGGGTTGAACTCCCTGTTTGTGAACCTTGTGTAAACCAGCTTCTCCTCTTTTCTGTTTTCAGGTGTCTTAGACAGGCAACTGCAGTATTGTCAGATGGAGTTTTGTATTACTGAGAGCAGTGCAGCTGTGAGCATCTTTGTGGTTTCCACACCTGCTTAACCAAAATAGTGCAGCTCAAGAACCAGGAGGATAGATTGAGGTATGTGGCCTTTACTTCCATCACCTTCCGTGAAAGGAAGAAAAACCCACATGTCTCATTTGGATTCTCCTGGTGTGGAGCCAACTCTTACTAGCAGTAACCCTATTCCTCAACAACAAATCTACCACAGTGACTTATATTCTCTTCCTTATGTAGCCATTTACTTTGGAACAGGGACTGGCTTACTTTGCACATCATAGCTGAGATGTCGTCATCTACCTACAGTTGCATATACCCTTGCATTCACTTGCTTCTTTCCTAGATTCTGCAATGATTTACATCAGAGTGGCTAGCAGGTAATAGAATGAATGACAGACCCCAATAAAGATTGTCAAACTTTCTATGTCACCTTGTTGTTATATTGAAAAGGGCCCATTCAGCAGTCCCTCCTGAACCCCTATTTACCTTGGACTCTGTCCACTAAACTGCTGATGCTACAAGGTTAAAACCACAAGGAAAGTTTAAACTATAAAAAAAATTTTTATTCAAATATAAAACTTTTTTTTAAATTTAAACTTTTGAACAAAATAACTATTTACAAAACACATAACGCAGGGAAAGAGGGTGGGTGCCCCCCAAGAGCAGCTTTAGCTACCTCAGGCAAGGGGGGCAGAAGAGGTGCAGTTATTGAGAGGGTGTATGGCTGCTGGCACCATGCCCTCTTTCGGCTACCAGCCGCAAGAGGGCATGTTCCATCCTCTCAACACACCCTCTCAATACCTGCACCTCTTCCAAGAGGGCAGAGTAGGGCTCTATCTCACTGACCACCCCCTCCTGAGGCTGGTCGGGCTGCTCCTGGGGGGGAACAGCAAGGAAAGGGGGTGGGATGGGAACAGGAAGGGCAGGAGAGTGAGGGGAAGGGCTATGGGTGGGGGAAGGGGAAGGTCCGACAGGGGATGGTGGTGGTGGTCCTGGAGGTAGTGGTGGGGCAGGTGGTGGAGGTCCAGGGGCCAGTGGAGGGGCAGGCGGTGTGGGTGGTCCTGAGGGCTGCCAGGCCTCCTCCTCCTCCTCCTCCTCCTCTTCCATCTCCTCTTCCTCCTCCTCCTCCGCCGAGGACCAGGGTGGGGCTCCCTCCATTAATTGCGGGGCCTCCTGAGGGGGTGCCTGCGCTGCTGCTTGACAAGAGAGAAATAGGATACAGTCAGATATGTCCACAACACTTTTGAACATGACATTCTTTACTACGTTATTTTCTTCAAATGCTAATAACAGGATGCAAAGCACCTAATCCACTGTAAACATCAAAATGTAGCGTAAGTAAGTGAGGCAAGTAGAACACCATAACGCCATTGTGACATGATATCACAATAGCAGCTTTACTGCAGATTTTATGATTAAGAATGGTTTACAGCTACTCAAGCATTTTCATCTATTTATTCTGGTAGGCTGATCACAAAGAAACACACGCTGGACTCATTACTCACCGGCTTCAGCGTGCAATTCCTCCCTCACCCCCTCAAGGAAGGCCCGCTCCTGGCGCCTCAGCAGCCGCCCCCTTTTCCTGAGATCCTCAACCTGGATAATAGAGAGAGAGAGAAAGAACAGAGAGGGAGGGATATGATGAGTGCCATCTAGCACTGTGGCATAACATGTTTACTTAAGTATTGACCTCTATAAGCACATAAAAATGGAGTACGCTGCCCTCCAAGAGCCCCTATCCGCTTTGCTGCCTGCCTCCACTCCCTTCTGCCACATGTTTTACATGAATGTATTCACGTACTCCAGCATTTTCCCCTTTCTGTGCTGGAGGCATCGCTATCTCTCTACTGTACCTGGGACAGTGGGGGGGGGGGGTGAGGTGACATGGCCAACATCACAAGGAGGAGTGTGGGATTGAACTCACAACCCCAGGGTGCTGAGGCTGTAGCCTATCAGCACTGCCCCACATTACAGCATGTCCTGGTAAGTTTACAATCATGCAGCAGGGGCAATAAAATAGTTTGGTCAGAAGGAGCAGCGTGGCTTGAAACCCCTGACGTCAGGGTACTGACGCTGTCACTTTAAACGTCATGCCACTATCTCCCTAGACCAGCAGATTGATACAGGAAAGTTGAAGGTATTTGAAATGACATAGCAGCACTTTAATATATTTGTTTTCCTTTGGCAAAGTTGATTTCAAGATGTTTCTATTACAAATGCGATGTTCATGACCCAAAAATTAGTTGTGTGCATGTTGTGAATGGAATAGATGCCTTATAGGAGCTGAATTTGTCTAGAAGGGTATAGATAGAGGATTACTGCACAGGTCCTGGACCTGTTGGGCCACCGCGTGTGCGGACTGCTGGGCACGATGGACCTCTGGTCTGACCCAGCAGAGGCATTGCTTATGTTCTTATGTTATTTAAAATCCTACTACTGCTTCTTTGGGATGTGCTTTAATTTCAGTATTCAATGTAAAAGATTTATTATGCACAATTGTAGTTTTTAAAAGGAATCAAGATTTACCCACAATAACATGACCAATTTGATTGAGACAGGTTTCCATCATCATTACATGATTATTTGTGAGGGCCTGACTTGGAATACTTACTTCCCTGGGACATGAGGCTCTTCTGTTATACCGCCGGGTCAGGCGGGTCCAGGAGTTCCTGAACTGCAGGTATGACCTGCGATGGCCTGCCACTCTAAAAAAGTGGTGCTCATGGACCAAAAAGAGCCTGGCCAGCAGCCTGGAGTCCTCAGTACTGAAGTTTGGCTGTCTCCTGGCAGCCATTTTAGGAGAAATAACTGCGTATGAAGAACGGGTGATTCTATGACGTCACAACACAAAAAAACGCGATGACGTTTTTGTGCCACTTGGGCGTGCTTGCAGCGGCCGCTCCGCGCTACATCAACACTGTTGATTACATCCTAAAGCACGCCGATATCGCTGTTATACAAAAAAATATAGCAGAATGCTTAGAAGCTTACCATGTAAACCTAATGAAACTTCACCTCCCCCAAACACAATGACAAGTTATAAATTAAATAAATGAAGATTGGGAAGTGAGGTTCACATATTTTAGCTTAGCTATGCATGTTAGGGTGGGTGAAAAAAAAAATGAATATTATGTCTTTGGTAACCTTAGTCAGGACTTGAACCCCTGCCCTTTGGAAGATACATGCAGTGCTTTTAAGCACTTGAGCTATGTTGGGGATTTGGGAATGGGAGTCTCCAGAAATGACTTTAGGTACAAGCTTAGAAGCTTACCATGTAAACCTAATGAAACTTCACCTCCCCCAAACACAATGACAAGTTATAAATTAAATAAATGAAGATTGGGAAGAGAGGTTCACATATTTTAGCTTAGCTATGCATGTTTGGTTGGGTGGAAAATAAAAAGAATATTATGTTTTTGGTAACCTTAATCAGGACTTGAACCCCTGACCTTTGGAAGATACATGCAGTGCTTTTAAGCACTGAGCTATGTTGGGGACTTAGGAATGGGAGTCTCCAGAAATGGCTTTAGGTACAAGCTTTGACAAGGGGTAATCATTGCAAGTATCTACAGGTGTATTTGATCTGAGAACACCCAATGAACGGCCAAAACGATTTCAAAATTCTAACGGCTTCTATGACGTCAGATGCTACTTTATGGTTAGGGTTAGGGCTACAGTTAAGTAGCTCGGTAGCTCAGTGAGTAAACACGCTGTACCAATCATCCATAGGTTGTGAGTTCAACTCCCGGCTTGTCTTTTACTTGATTATAACTTTTACTTGATTATGCTGCAGGAGTGTGTTGTTGGGGTGTTGCAGGGGTGTCTAGGATGACAGAGAATAGTCACTTGCATTTTCAACAATGCATTTGAATTTCTTAAGATGAAACCTTAGTGAGCCGGGGGAGGAAGGTCACCGCAGCCTCGCGCCTCAGATGAAAAGGTTAATTTTTGAGGGACTGTGTAAGCTGATCTGGGACAGTCTTCAGCGACTCGGAGCCCTCCTCCCGGCTGGGCAGAAGGAGGAGGCTTTGGCGGTGGTGGTTTTGGTGGTGAGTGAGGGCGGGAGGGGGGAGTCGCCTGGCTGCTGCATCTGCACTCCTGCTGGCCACAGACCTACTGATCACAGAGCAGAGATCACAGAAGCACGCAGGTATGTGTGCATGTGCGGCTAGGGTTTTATTATATAGGATATACACCTATCGCATCTCATTTTCATCACAAACACATTAGCGAGACTATACACAATACATTACAAAGTTGAGCTTGGGTTTGATAAAATAAACAGCATAATTTTGACTCTGTATTACTTTTATTGAACCATTCTTAAGAATATGGGTGTTGCATCCGTGACAACGGTGCTTTACACCATTGAGCTACCAGTCTTTTGCCTCAACTGACTGTGATATGATAGCTAAGTAGAGTATACTTTAGCACATCACTAAGGTATGCTATAACAGGGGAACCAGAGACACAGGTGTAGGTCAGTGAGTAAAGGCACTATATCGATCATCTGTAGGTTGTGAGTTCAACTCCCGGCTTGTCTTTTACTTGTGGCATATCTACCTTCCAGGTACACCTTGATGATGTCACAATGAGATCAGCATTGTGCTGCTTGCTACTTCCTCTTCCTGTGAACTAGAAGCCACATTCAGGTCTAATCTGTGTTTTGATTCTGTTTCTAAGTTGGGCCAGTGTAAGTTATGGGATTTACCTTTGTTCTGAAGAATGAGCTGATTGTTGCAATGTTTTAAGACCAGGAGAGTGTTCTTTCGAGCAAGATATCACTTCTAAACTATCCTCTCTGAAATAATGTCTCTGGGAAATCGAGAGAAAGCTTATTGGATGACTTAGGGTGCCTTTCCTGCCAGTCTTTGTGGAACTTAAACAAAGTTTATATGGTGTTCAAAGTCCTATCCTTTCCACTTCTAATAGGAGGTGAGTATGACATTTCTGTACAGCTTTCTGTGTAGCATACATCTACCGGTTCCTACCTTCCATACTGATAATGTAAGTTCAACACCCACTTGATACGTTTCATCTTCTAGTTCTCCTTTGAAACATAACATATTTTTTTTTCCTTGTATTGATGGTAAACTGTACAATTCTGATATCCTAGAGGAAAAAGATACAACACAGTAGTGTTCTCTGTCTGCCATTCCCTACCTCACTGATATTGCTAGATCAACTAATATATAGTTTACAAAATGGTATACTGTGTTTTAGTTATCTTTTTCATCATCCTATACTTACAATGCTGAATGAGTGATAATAAAGAGTATAAATAAAGTATAATCCAAAAAAAAACAAAAAACGTACCCACGTCTGTTACGGGTCCATTGGAGACGTCTTAATGACGTTTCAGAAACCTGCGTCTATTTTGCGCGAAGAGGTTGTAGGGACGTCTACCGCACGCCTATGTACCGTTTGATTGACACTTGCGTTTGCCGGACGTCTAAAGCACGCCTATGTTAGACATACTAATAGCGAATTTACCCCTTAGTTACTATTTCAAGTTTCAATTTTATTAAAAGATTTTTTAAACCGCTTAATCAGGTTTCTAAGCAGTGTACAATA
Source organism: Geotrypetes seraphini (assembly GCF_902459505.1). Classification (NCBI taxonomy): domain Eukaryota; kingdom Metazoa; phylum Chordata; class Amphibia; order Gymnophiona; family Dermophiidae; genus Geotrypetes; species Geotrypetes seraphini. Next base: position 18,105,173 of record NC_047095.1, read on the forward strand.
TAAAATTACATAAAAACATATTAAAACGTAAAAACATATAAAAACAAGGGATACTGGATAAAATCCAAGTGTCATAATAAAGCACAGATAAAACGTTTGGACCTACTTCAAACAATAGGAAAGTGGGGAAGAACTACAATTGTTATAGAAAAGTGCAACATAAAAGAAAAGTACAATAGGTTAGGGTAAAAAGTAACTGTTTACTTTAATTTCCATTTGTTACATCGCATAACAATACACAGGTACATAAAAAGAGAATTGTTATGCGATGTAACAAATGGATTTTATCAGAAAGAGCTTTATCAGCCGAAAGCCTGAAGTCATACTGCCGTTATACAGATCCTTGGTGAGACCTCACCTGGAGTACTGTGTCCAGTTTTGGAGGCCACATTATGAAAAGGATGTGAAGAGAGTGGAGTCGATCCAGAGAATGGCCACTAGGATGGTCTCAGGACTTAAAGACATCCCATATGAAGAACGTTTGATCAGACTGCGCTTATATTCTCTCGAGGAGCGCAGAGAAAGGGGGGACATGATAGAAACATTTAAATACATCACGGGTCGCATTGAAGTGGAGGAAGAAATTTTTTTTCTAAAGGGTCCCACGGCGACAAGAGGGCATCCACTAAAACGTAAGGGGGGAAGATTCCATGGTGACACCAGGAAATACTTCTTCACCGAACGGGTGATTGATCGATGGAATAACCTTCCACGCCAGGTGGTCGAGGCCAGTAGCGTGCTCGACTTCAAGAGTCGATGGGACAAACAGGTGGGGGTGCTACAGAGTTATGCTTAAAAGATGGATAACCCAGGGAGGGAGGGTTACTGAGTAGGCAGACTTGTGGGAGGGAGGATTTTTGAGTGGGCAGACTTGTTGGGCTGCCGGCCCTCTTCTGCCGTCATACTCTATGTTTCTATGAAATACTAACTAAATTCTGGTAATTGACTTTGCCACTAATCTTTCATTTAAAAAAAAATAAAATTCTGAAACAATGATTAAAATTTATGTATGGAATTCCATGCAGCATTTAGCTAGGCCTAAGTTGAGGCTCCCGACGATACCTACTTGATAAGAAGGCATAGTAGACTTAGATGTCACTAAGCATGAATCTATAAAGCACGCCTAGTGGTTGATTGACAACCATATGGACCGGTGCCTAAAAGTTAGGTGTGATTAGGTGCCATTTATAGAATCTGGCCCTAAGGCCCAAATTCTATAAATGGAGCCGCTAGTTAGGCAACATACGGTGCCCTAATGGTGCAGGTTTTAATTGGTTTAATTGCCTTTAATCAGTGCAATAAATGATTGTGGCACTTAAAAGCAATTAAAATGCCATTAAAAAAAAAGAAAGGATGGTGCCTACACAAAAAGCACCGGAACCACGACTATGGAGGCACCTATGGAGGTGCCTAAAGGTAAAATGGGCATGGTTAATGCCGGAAGTATCCTTAGGCGTTGGTAAGGCGCCTCCGTAGTTGTAATTCTTGTCACAGATAGGCGCCTAACATGCAGGCTTTGAAAACCCTGGCCTACATTTTCTGGTGCCTACCTGTGATGTAGCCATGATTGGCACAACTTCTGTGGCCAGCTGCCGATCATGGCACCGTTTATAGAACCCGTGCCTAAGCACTTAACAGAATTTAAGAGAAAGACCTCCAATTTTGAACTTGACCTGTGTTAATTTCTTGTCTTAAAGTACAGTAATTGCAAAATTAAATAAAAGGACCCCTTGATTTGCTTTTCTAACATCTACTGTAGATGGCAAGAGAAACATGAATATGACATCAGTAGAGATTCATTTGTTCTAGTGCAAAGTTGCACTCTTGCATTAAAAAGTGATTCTGTAAATGTCTGTAAATTTGCTAAGAAGTTCATGATGGACTACTCTGTTTCAGATCTGTATGTAATTAATAGCTCAGAAAAATTCAGATCTATCTATTGTGAAAATACAGACGTTGCTGAAAATCCTCCTCCAAAATATGTAATATCTAAAGCTCATAACTCACTTATAAAGACGTATTACTGTTGATATCATTTTCCTGCATCACAAATATAGAGAATCTAAAAGTGCATCACCAGCCTCCAAAAAGAATTAAGATTGGTTCTTCAGAAATAATATTACACAAGGATTTATAGTCTATTTGGCAGGTTGTATTTAGGTATTAAAGATGGCTGCTTGATGGAGAAGAGTTCAACAACAGTGCAATTGCTTGAGGCTCTGCAGTTCAGTTCTTGAAGCATGTCCTTTTTCACAGACACTGTTGCACTCTGCTACAAATATTGAAATTGCAAGAAGATGCAATATCTACTGTACTCCCTTTGTTTTTCCCCATCAGCTCCACAGATACAGTAATAAAACTAAAGGCAAAGACATTTCTGAGAAAAAAATGGTTTGAACGCCTGGATATAGTACATTTTATTTATTTATTTTTTTTTGTGTGTGTGTGTGCATGTTGTCTTGTGCAATAAAATTAGGATGCAAATGTCAAAATGTATTAGCTCCAGTTCTTCCTGGACTTTCAATTCCAGCTTCAGAATCACTCATTTTTAGCCTCTGGAAGCTGAACAAAAGGGTATATTAAAAAATTTGTAAAACAGAATCTACCTGCAAAAGAGAAAGTAATCAAATATTCAGCATAAATAACTATGGTGCTTATTTTAAAAGTACCATTCGAGTTTTAGACATGCAAAACCCAGCATTTTAGTCATCTTATAAGTAATGTTTCAAGCAAGGGGCTGATGAAAAGGCAGGCGAGCCATGGGAAGTTCCCCATGTGAAAAGAGTTGTCACTGAGGCCCGTGAATAAGATACATATAGGGACATTTTCGATATGACATCCAAATGTGGGAATAAGTGTCTCCTGCACAACGCCTAAAAGAACAATCCATAATCAAAAATAAAGGGAAACATCCAAAATGTTTCAAAAATTCCCTACGGAAATGTAAATAAAATGCAGGTCTAAAGGATACACCACAGGAAACATCTCATATATTTCCTATTCCGGAAGACATCTGCTGTAGCAAAATGATATTCCCGCACTACATGAGAAAGAACATCTCCTTGTGGGGGTCAAGAGTTTTGGAGAGGAGAGAGGGAGTAGAAAGAGGAAAGTGACAGAGAACAGACAGGGGATCCTGTCCATCCAATGGGAGCCCTATTATTCCTGACAGGAGACTGAGGCTCTGGTACTCCTGTGTCTCTGTTACAGGAGGTACATCTTTAAGTACAGTCTCTGCCTGCCCCACATAGTGCCTCTGAGGGCTTGGAACAGCCTATAAAGATGAGTGTGAAGCTGTGACCCCCCCCCCAAGTGTCACAGCACCACTCATGTGCAAGCACCAGCCACAGGCAAAGTGTGGTTGCAAAACATAGAACTGCTGTATTCCTTACAAAGGAAATAAAAGAGTTCTAAGCAAAGCATGATTTCCTGAATAGGGCATAAGGAGCTATAATGCTGGCCCCTACTCTCCCATTCCCTGATAACGTGAGGGGGCCTCTGCAGATGTCCACCTCCTTTCTAACCCACACCTACATACTCCTAGCAATGTTGGAAGCAGCTTACTAAAGTAAAATGAGTCTTCGCAAACCACACCTGCCTGTCCCCAATGAGCATTACCCCTTTCCAGGAACAGTCCACATGCTCCACACAAAGGCCACCACCCAACCCCAGGACTACCCAGCTCAAAACCCATCTGTGCTGTGCAGTCCCTCCCTCCAGCCATCCTGCTAGGAGCTTGTTCCAAGTTTCCTCGATACTTGATATACCGTCTATCGTCTAGTACCTAGACGGTTTACAATGCAAAAAGATATTAAAATTAAAACAAGGTAAAAATAAATAAATAAAATATAGATATATAGAGGTTCAATAAGACATAACAAACAAGGGGATCAACAGGGAGTGAGAGCAAAATACATTGAGGCCATGTGAGGAGCAATACACAGAAGAAGGTCATGTGAGGAACATACATTGAGGCCCTGTGAGGAAATTTTCCCAAGAAGGACCTAACAAACATATATATGAAACGAATTAAGCAATTTTATTTTTTTAATTACCTGACCCCCATTTAAATTGTAAAAAATTATTATAAAGCTCCTTTTAATTAAAATAACTATCTAGCAGTGAGGTAGAATATAAATGTTTTGCAGTTTCCACTGCTTATGTGTATTGTTTAAATGTATTTTCCAAGTCATTTTCACAACAACATTCTTATTTTATCTGTAGGAGATTTCCATCTTCTCTCAAACTTTTTTTAAACTCAGCAAGTTTACAAGTGTACCAGGGAATCTGATGTCTCATAGGCCTCTTTTTTTTATTAATTAAAGGAGATAATGTATCAACAGTTAGTGAAAGAACATTATTCCAAGTTTCTAGAGACTGCAGCCTTTCTATGGGCATTAATTTGGAAAGAACTATTTCCAAAAGTGATCTGGTTCTATTCTGTGACTAGTAAAAGAAACTGTCGAGTGAGATGAGTGAATGGAAATTTAAAAAGAAAGTGTAAATTCTGTTAAAAAAAATGGTCAGACCAAGTAATTTGTTTCCAAATTACACCTTTGATCGTTAAGTTAAATTTGTCCTGGAACCAGTGGCGTAGCAAGGGTGAGAGGTGCCCGGGGTGGTGGCGCTCCTCCCCTGCCCTCATCACCACCCCTCCCCCTCCGTACCTGATCCTGCCTGCCGCACGCACCCCCTTTCCCTTCCCCACCATAGCTCTAGTTGAAGTTGTTGCTCACGGCGGTCAACAACGTTCTCCTCGTGACCCCATCAGCTCTCCCTCTAACGGCACTTCCCATGCACGGCACCCGGAAGTGACGTTTGCGGGAGATCCGACGGGTCACGATGAGCACATTGTTGACCGCCGTGAACAACAACTTCAACTACAAGTATGTGGGCAGGGGAAGGGGGCGCACCCATGGAGGGGAGGAATGGGAAGAGGTGGGGAGGAGGAGGGGTGTCGGCATTCCCACCAACATGGTGCCTGGAATGGAAACTAGAGAGTTGCATGGAGACAGAAATCCCACCTGTCCCCGCCAGGATCCTCTCCGTCCCCACCCATCCCTGTCAGTATCTTCTCCGACCCCACCCATCCCCGCAAGGAATTACCTCCATCTCCGCCCGTCCCCATAAAAAGCAGCAATTACTTCTGATAGGATCATCAATTCCACAGTTTCTTTTGTGTTTGCGCTGCTGTTTTTCTTGTGGAATCCCCGTGGGAGTCCGTTGGCTAAAGGGGGGTCCCCGTGGGAGTCCCGTGGGCCAGAGGGGGATCCCCGTGGGAGTCCCGTAGGTTAGGGGGCATTTGCGCAGAATTCCCGTGATCCCTGTTCCCGTGCAGACCTCTAATGGAAACCCCCCATTACTAGAAATAAGCAGTAAATTTTCCCAAGTTTATCTTAAAAATGGCTTATGGACTTTTCGTTCAGGAAATTATTCAAACATTTTTTAAACTAAACTAACTGATTTTTACCACATTCTATGTGGCAATGAATTCCAGACTTTAATTATACATTGAGTAAAGAAATCTTTTCTCTGATTTGTTTTACATTTATTATTTAGCAGTTTCATTGCATGCGCCCTAGTCCCTTTCGCTTTGAGCCTGTCGTCTTAGCGCAGAGAACATAATTTTAATCCACAAGTTTGTCTATTGGACCAGTAGGGACCCCTGAAGAAGACAATCATGTCAAAACGCGGACCGTGTCGGGTCCAAATGTTTCCAGTGGTTCAGGCCCTAGATGTTTTTATGTGGATTATTTACTTGTTTTAATAAAGCCATCATCTGGGACATCATCTCTCCACAAGCCTTTTGTTTCTTATTTGTATCTTTGTGGAGGAATCAGGGTCAATTCCCTTGCTGCTCTGATGCACCCTAGTCCTAGCATTTTTGAAATTGATAAACAAGCAATTTGCATCTATCCTTGCGACTCCACTCAGGATTTTATAGATCTCCATCATATCTCCCCTCTGCCATTCAGGTGGAATGTATCCTGACATCAAGATTGTACCAATCATAACCCTTCCCCCTTTTATCAAGCTGTGTTAGAGGTTTTTAGGGTGGGCTGGCGAGGTAAATGCTCCAAATCTCATAGGAATTGTGGCTGAGAAATGCTAAAATATCTTAAAAGTGGACAATAAAAGCAATGCTATAGTATCAGGGAAGTAAGACAATGCAGCATAAAATGCCAGATCACTGCATCAGTGTCACAATGCTAAGATTATTACAACAAAGATCTAACCTGCTGCTTATGGGATTTCTGTAACCACCATTGCACTTATGCCCTCAGTGGTGGTTTGTTTCACATGGGCAATGCTCTCAGTAGCTCATGACTCACCTCACTCGTCATCGTCATTTTTATTGTTATTTGTAATTTCTTCATCAAATAAAAAATCCCTTATTTAGTATTTTTAAGACTATATAAGAGATACAACTTATCTTTTATTCTTCTTTCAAATATCAGTTTTCCAGGAACCAGCAATCATAAAATGCCAGAACATGTGAGGGACTAATTTATTAAAGATTTGTGCCTAGTTTCTGTCAGTGTTTTCTCTACTGAAAATAATGGGCCCACTATTTAAAAGGGTTTAACCAGGCAGAAGAGACTCCTACCCAATTAAATCATGCTGAGTGATTCAGCATCCGATAATCAGCAGCACTTATAGAATCCTGCTTAGTGCTGATATTTTTTTTTTTTTCCTGGCAATGAATTTTGAATGTAATTTGTAGAATTCCTTCCTAAGTGCATACATGTCACATCTAGCCACTCACTTTTATCTAGCCATAGACCTGGCATAAGTGTACACTCCTATAGTATCTTACACTAGACTTACTACTACTTATCATTTCTATAGTGCAGCTAGGTGTACACAGTGCTGTACATTAAACATTCAAGAGACAGTCCCTGCTCAGTAGAGCTTACAATCTAATCAAGCAGACAAACAGGATAGGTAGGGGGTTAGTGAGTTTCTTAGAGAGGGAATGATAAAACAGGCATGGGTGTTTTACAAGTGAGTGAGAGTTAGGAGTTAAAAGCAATCTCAAAAAAAGTGGGCTTTTAGCCTAGATTTGAATACTGCCAGAGTCAGAGCTTGACATATGCCTGGAATAGACTGCCTTAATCTATAAGATGCAGTAAGAGAGAAAGGAAGTAGTCTGGAGTTGACAGTAGAAAAGAAGGGTACAACTAGGAGAGACTTACCCAATGAGCAGAGTTCCCAAGGAGTATAGGAAGAGATAAGACAGGAGAGATATTGAGGAGCTGCAGAGTGAATACACTTGTAAGTCAATAAGAAGAGGAGGGGCCTTAGGCGCAAAGGCCAACCGGAATTGGCCCAGTTGCCTTAAGCCCCCTCTTATGAGCAGAGCCATAGACACATGGGCTGGGTTGGCCCCATGTGCTTAAGGTCCCGCCCACAGGAGGGGGCCTAAGGCACCAGGCTGAATCAGGCCCTAGGCAAGCCATTTGGAGGATTGCAGGCCTACCGGCCAGGCTTGAGACCCATCCAACCAGCCAACGTGTAAAATAAGTTGAGGGGGTGTCGGGGGTTGGGGGGTGTCGGAAAGGTGCAGGGTTAGGGGGCTGTTCAGGGGGGGCAAGCGGGTTCGGGGGTTGTGTGGGGAGTGTGCTGTGGGAAGGAGGGCCTGGGATCCCTCCTGCCCATATTTGAGGCGGGTGGGGGGTTGCCATCCGGAAGGAAGGGTTGGGCTCCCTCCTGCTGGTATTGTCGGGGTGGTGGTGTCATGGGGGGGGGCGTTTCAGCAGAAGGGGTAAGGCTCCCTCCTGCCGGTATTGTCTCAGGGGGGGAGTTGCGGGGGGTTGCACAATGGGGATGAGGGCATGGGATCCCTCCTGCCCGCATTTGAGGGATTAGGATGGGATTTTGGGTCTCGCGCTTTTCGCAGGAGTGGATGGGCTCCTTCCTACCAGTATTGTCGGGGTTCGGGGTAGATCGTGATCGCAGCAGGAGAAATTAGGCATCTCTCCTGCAGTGGTTCGTGGCAGTTCGGGGGGGGGAGGATTGCAATAGCGGCAGGACAGATTAGGCATCTTTCCTGCCATTATCATTGCAGGGGGGGAGGATTCTGTAACCGGTGTTGTTTTTGACAGACGCCGGTTACAGAATCCAGTTTTAGGTGAAGGACTGGGCGATTAAACTGCTGAACGTAGAGATACGCCATTCTCAAAAAAACCTCATGTTAAACTTTTTTTTGAGAATGGACATTTTCCCTGCTGGTACTTTCAGCATTTAGGGCCTTAGGCCAAAAGGGGACTTAGTCTTTTTTTTAAAATTATGCCCCTCCACGTCTCTGGGAATAACTTCATTTTGGGCAGAAAATGCTCTTCTAAGTGCATCTTCCATTCAGTGTAGGGGACTTGAAAGCTCTGCTGTCACTCACAAAATTATGCATCATGGGATTTGCTAAAAGTAGGTGGCCTCAGGGACATGTTTAACTCAGTGGATGGAAGTAATAGAAATAGATTACAATTTCAAATCTGTAATATTTTTCTAGGGGAAAAATGCCTGCAGAAAAAGCATATGCAAATGTCCACAAATACTTTTTTCCCAGGAGCAATTTTCAAATGGAACATATACTTATCAATGCACCTAGTTTTAATAACTGACCTATTGCTATTTTGCTTTATTATAAGATTGTCAAAAACATAAGATGCCATTGGAAAATATTTTAATAAAAACAACTTTTAAAATTTAATATATAAGAAAAAAATTATAATGTTTCATCTTTATTGCCAAGCACTATAACTTTGCACATGTAAGATCTGTGTTAAAAGTTATATATATTTTCAGCTGGCTGAAATGTACAAATGCTGTACTGTAAAACATACATAAAATATTAACTCTTAGATTCTTTAAAGGTTACCCAAAATTGGGCATGCAAAGTTGAGCGAAAAGGCTAGATGCCCATGCAAACTGATGAATTAACGAGGTAATAATTAATAATTAGGGTTAATTGGCATTGATTTGGATTTGGTATCATACAAAATCCAATATAAAAGGTAACAAAAATTAATGTCACAGATATATTTAAATTGTTACCAAGTCAGACAGTGGAAGGAACCTAAAGGGTATCTAGAAGGCAGCTAAAAGTTTTTTGTTTTTGTTTTTTAATAAATCTTTATTGATTTTCAAGTAGTAACAGTGGATTGCATATGAAGCTGAACATATAACAAATCAAGAAAAGCACTTTGAACTTTCATATAATTGAAAGTAATATTTTCCCCCCACCCCTTTATTTAATCAATAATAAAAATGCAATTCTTCTTCCAATAACCCATTCTTATTTAAAATAATACCCCATTCCCACTCTGGATGTGGAAGGAAATCAGACACAAATAAAAGAGAAATGACAACTATATAGAAGCAATAAAAGATGCCAATGGGCCCCACACCAAGTTCAATACCTTACTATGCCCCAAAATTTCAGCATTCATTTTTTCATATTTGTAGCTGGAGCATAAGTTCACCCACCAGAAAGGAAAGTTAAGTCGATCATAGTTCTTCCAATTAAGTGTTATCATCTGTATGGCTATTCCCGTCATAATTAAGAAAAGCCGGCATTTATAATGGTCTATAGGGGGTTTAACATGAAGTAGTGTTCCACATATTATGACTTCATAAGTTTCTTTATTTATGCTTCTACTTAGGTTTGAGGCTTTTTCCTCCATATGTTTGTGACTGCTAGATACTCTGTAGGTTCCTTCCACTGCCTGGCTTGGTAGCAATTGAAATATATCTGCGACACTGATTTGGATTTCCATCGCCTCTGGCCTAGTCACTGTTTTATAACATTTGTAATTAAATTTCATCACACACAACTCAAAAGGGGTGTGGCCATGCAAGGTGTATGGATGGATTAGAGGCATTACCAGAAATTAGGCATTATGCTATAGATCAGTGTTTTTCAACTCTGTCCTGGATTAGTACCCCCTTACTAGGGTTACCATATGGCTCCAGAAAAAGGAGGATGGTCTGAGGCATCCAGGTTTTACTTCCATTTCTTGCAATGGAAGTAAAAACCGGATGTCTCAATTTGTCCTCCCTTTCCTGGAGCCAAATGGTAACCCTACCCCTTGCCAGTCAGGTTTTCAAGCGATCCACAATTAATATGCAAGAAATAAACGTGCATATAATGGAAGCAGTGTATGCAAAACAAGTTATGCGTATTCATTGTGGATCGCTTGAAAACCTGACTGATAAGGGGGTACTCCAGGACCGAATTGGGAAACATTGTTATAGAATACTTGGAGTTTTGCACCTAACTGCCAGCAATATGGTGTGAGGATTTATTGCAGGTTTCAACAGGCATAAGCCCTTATGCCCAAAGTTGGGCTTGGGACTCCACTCCTTGCACCAGTTCATAAAGTGTGCTCTGCACAAAACACCCTTTATAGGATACTAGTTTAGCATGAATCTTCTGGCCCCTAACTAAAATCAACCCTATGCCAAACTGATCAGTCTAGAAGAGTAAAGTTGGACAAATGACCTTCCAAAAACACCAGAGGTAAATCAAAGTTAGAAGGTCATTTTTGGAGGGTCATTTATCCAACACGGAGAGCGTAGATGGTTTTAAGAAAGGTTTGGACAAGTTCCAGGAGGAAAAGTTCTTAGTCCGTTATTGAGAAAGACATGGGGGAAGCCACTGCTTGCCCTGTATCGGTAGCATGGAATATTGCTACTCCTTGGGTTTTGGCCAGGTACTAGTGATCTGGATTGGCCACCATGAGAACGGGCTACTGGGCTTGATGGGCCATTGGTCTGACCCAGTAAGGCTATTCTTATGTTTTTATGTTCCTAACTTTGAATGTCATTTACTGAACCTGGCCCTAAGGGGGCAATTCTATAACTAGGAGCCTCCATTTAAGAGCCCTGCATATGTTCACTTGGAACCTAAGTTATAGTATTGTTCTTTTAAATGGATTTCTTATCTATTTAAAACTATGCCACTATTTACCCATCTGCACTTTTACATTGAACTTGTATGTGTAGCTGCTGAATTTCATTTCTACATGTATACCTCACTCATCTCTAAATTACTCTCCTTTTTTAAAAAAAAGTATAATTGTGGCCCTTTCCTAATGAAACATTGAATGTTATATTTATAAGTGACCCCAGATTTTTTAAAAAATATACGAGGAGCCACTGAAAAGTTTTTAGCCCATCCAACAAAGTTGGGGTAGTGAGGGCTATACACTTACTAAGGCACACTAACCGATTTAACGTGCATTAACAATTAGTGCGCGCTAAATGCTAAGGCGCCCATTACATTCTATGGGCGCCTTGGCATTTAGCGCACGCTAATCGTTAGTGCGTGCTAAATCAATTAGCATTCACTAAATTGGTTAGCGCGCCTTAGCAAAAGGACCCCTTAGTTCTGCAATTTTCTACTTTTTCCGTTCTGTATTTTTCCCACAGAACAAAAAAAAAGTAGAAAGCTACTGGACTAAGTGCACAGCCCTTGCTGGAGACTGCCCCAACTTTGTTCGGGCTGAGAACTTTTTCAGCAGCCCCTCTTATGAAGTGGTCAGCACTGCCTCCATTTGCTTAAATGCTTTAGATCTGTCTGTTTCTTGTTTATATTAATTTGCTTAAGCAATGTCTATGCATTTAATTGCAATAAGTTAAAATGTTTGCAGAATATAACTGAGCAGAGCCCAAAAGCCAAATGATCTCAGGTCAGTAATTTTATTAGGTACTATCTTATTTATTGTGGGTTAGTTATTGAAGCTGTTTCTGCTAACCCCTTATATATGTCTGAAGCAAACTGTCACTTTCCTTTACATTCCTCAGCTTCCTTGTTGAAAGATAGACAAAAACTTGATGCATGCAGTAAATTTAAACAGGGATGTTACCATCTATTTATTGATATTCCTATATCGTTCTCCTGAACAATATCATTTCAGTATTCATTGATAAAACTTGTTTTTTTTCTTCCTAAATACTAGCCAGATAATTATTGGCTTCCCTTTCGCAACTCTTCTTATGTCTAAATCTTGAGTCTTTTGCTGAATCGAACTTTTGTTGATGCTGAGTTCCAGTGCAGCCCTCCAGATGGATTTTCCCTGGCTTTGTGTGAACGCTTGCTCCAGGAGTTCAGTGTTTTCATTGGTGCTGGTAGTAGCAGGCCTTCCGCTGCGTGGTTTGTCAAGAACAGATCCTGCTTTGAGAAACTTGCCATGGATAGCATAAATTGTGTTACGTGTTGGAACAGTGTGATGGCCATATGGCCATAAAGCTTCTCAAACTCTCGCTGAACTGCAGTCGGAGACTGAAAAACTTCATGCCAAGCGGTATTTTTCCAACGCTGTCAATTGGTGAGCCATGGTTAAGGGATGATATGCTTACAAAAACTGCAAAGCCTAACTATTCTTTTGCTGATGGCCTCAAGTCTCTCCAAATGATACCTGGAATGAAATAGGGGGAAAAAAAGTTTGTAGTGACTTTTGGGACACCCTGTGTATATGTATATATATATATATATATATATATATGAAATCTGGATAAAAATCAAAGCTAGGGCAATCCTATTCAAGCCTTAATCAAAACCAAGGTCATAGGCTTTCCTATTCCTAAAATATGATTTTTTTTATAGCCAAATAAGATTTACATGGTTCATCTGAACACACATTTTTATGAAAGCTGGTACAATTTTTGGATACAAGCCAACACAGTATTGTGCAGCTCTTTAGGAGATGGTGTAGGCAGCATGATTTTTTCATGATCCAAGAAGCCCTCCCACCTAGCTTATGACTTTTGGTTGTAATATAACAGCAGTGAGGCATCAAGTGAGTAACAATCTCAGAACCAACATGTACTTTATAAATAAACTGGAAAGAAAATAGAAATAAGATTCAAGTAAGAACTGGCTCAGATTTTTTGAGGAACTGATTGAAAGAAATTCCTATTTAATTCAGTTCACACTAGGTCAAAAGAACAGTGACTTAGAAAATGTAAACCACAGTAAATAAAAGGTGGCTAGAATTCAATTAGTGGGTATGTGTGTGTATATATATATATATATATATATATATACTAGTCTTATAGCCCGTTACATTAATGGGTGCTAGAATATGTGTGTGTGTCTGTCTTTATTTCTTTCTCTCTCTCTCGCTCCTTAGCCTGTCTTTCTTTTTTCTCGGCTGTCCACCACCACCCCTTGCCTGCTCCCCTTGTCCATTCTCCCTTCCTTTTACCTCCCCTGTGTCCATCACCACCCCTTCACTGCTCCCCTCATCCAGCAGCAGCCCTTCTCCCTTTGTTTTACCTCCCCCCTGACCAGCAGCACCTCTTTGCTGCTCCCCCTGTCCAGCAGTAGGCCTCCCTTCCTTTTTCTGCCACCCCTGTCCATCAGCACCTCTTCCCCTGTCCAGCAGCAACCCTTACCTCCGTTCTTTTTTGTCTGCCTTCCACCGACATCCTCCTCAAACTACCACGGCCTGCAGACGCCTCAAGCTATCACGGCATGCAGGCACCGACAGCCTCCGCGGCCTGCAAGCACCAACAGCTTCCGCGGCCTGCAGGCGCTGACAGCGGGCTCAAAAGTGGAAGCGCCAGCACCGAATAGCTAAAAGAGAGAGAGAAAAGTTTTCGGCGGGTATCGGAGCAGCCGATGCAGGCGTAGGGATCCCCATCTGCCGTTGCCTGGCGCGGAGCGGCATGCGGGACTCGGTTGCGTCAGAGGAGAAGCTTCCTCCCACAGACGCACATGACTACAAGCAGACTCCAGCGGCTTGAGCACGTCCCACCCTAACCACTCTTTCAAAAATGCCCCTTTCAGCTCTGGGCGCACAGCCGGATTCAGAGGCCTAAAATGTCTCTGGATATGTCTAAAAACCCGTTTTGATTATCTACACTTGAATGACCTGTCTTTTAGGTCATCCAGGTGCCAACTTGAGTGGGTTTTTAGACCTATTTTTTCTTTTGATTATGAGCCCCATAGCCTGTAAATGCAAGTGGGCATAGACAGGGGTAGAGCATGGGTGGGTTAACAGTAAATCACATAACCTAGAGCAGTGTTTTTCAACCGCTGTTCCGCGGCACACTAGTGTGCCGCGAGATGTTGCCTGGTGTGCCGCAGGGCCGCCATCAGGACAGTACTACCAGTCCTGCATTCAGGGGCCCGGAGCTGACAGGGGGCCCGAGGCAGGGGCGCCAGTAGCTCGCCAAGGCAAAGTGAGTCGATCACCCAGGACTCACTTTGTCTTGGCGATCTAATCTATCGAGCCAATAAGTCTTCTTCTCCCCGACGTCAATTCTGCAGTCGGAGAGGAAGTTCGGGCCAGCCAATCGCTACCTGGCTGGGCGGAACTTCCTCTCCGATTGCAGAATTGACGTCAGGGAGAGCATGCGTCGGCTTCGGCTTTGGGGCCTGTTATCCATTGGTGGGTCCTGTTCCCCGATGGCAGCGGCAGTGGCAGTGGCTTGGGGAACGGCAGGGAGAAAGAAAGAAAGGGGGCAGGCAGGGAAACAAGGAAAGAAGAGAAACAGAAAAAAAGAAAGAAAGGTCAGGGAGAGAGGAAGAAAAAGTTGGGGGAGGGAATGAGGTGTGGAGGAGAGAAAGCATACAGGCTGATAGAAGGGAAGAAAGATTGGATGCACAGTCAGAAGAAGAAAGTGCAACCAGAAATCACCAGACAAGGTAGGAAAAATGATTTTATTTTAAATTTAGCAAAGTGGAGGCAGTATTACCACAGTTTTCAAAGGAATTTGCCCAAAAAACTTAATAGTTAACTGGGTAAATTCCCAGAGATGAAAACTTCCTTTTATTTACTATGCACAGTTCTGAATTTATATCTGCTGTCTATATTTTACAATATGGTCACCTTTTACTAAACCGCAATAGTGGTTTTTAGTGCAGGGAGCCTATGAGCGTCAAGAGCAGCGCTGGGCATTCAGCGCAGCTCCCTGCGCTAAAAACTGCTATTGTGGTTTAATAAAAAGGATGGAGGGTATATTTGTCTATTTTTGTATGCTATAAAAACCAAATACAGAGAGAGACTAAGAGCTGTTGACAAAGAGCTACGTGTGTGTCTTTCTTCGATTCCAGCCAGAATATCAGCTTTGTGTTCAGCCAAACAGGCCCAGGTTTCGCACTGAATAAAGTATTTTATAATTTTTCACTATTCTGTTTACTTAATATTTCATAATAAAGTAATTATAAAATACTTTCTTTGTGTTTATTTGATTCCTATTCAAGAGAATTACTTTATATATAGTCAATATAGGCACAGAGTTAAATTTTCTAATGGTGGTGTGCCTCATGATTTTTTTCATGAAACAAGTGTGCCTTTGCCCAAAAAAGGTTGAAAAACACTGACCTAGAGAACACTTCAAGTTATAAAAATTCCTGCCATATTTAAGTGCCCACCCTTAAACCAATTCTATGTCTGATTTTAACTATGGGAGTGTAAGTGGTAGGTGCACCAATACCAGGTTATGCTAGTACAGTAAACTCTCAGTTATCGGTAGTGGTGTAGCAATGATGGGAGGTGCCCCCTCCCCCCCCCACGTCCTGCTCTCCACCTCCTCTCCATCCCTTCCCCCATACTATACTCACGCCCTTCCTTTCCCCCGTACCTCTTTAAATCTACCCCAGCATGAGCTTCTTCTCCAGCCTGCTGTTCGCTCCAGCATCGACTTTCCCTCTGATGTCTCTTCCTGGCCCCATGACCAGGAAGTGATTTCAGAGGGGAGCCAGGCTGCACAAGCAGCATGCTGAAGAAGTTGCGTGCAATGGCAAAGATTTAAAGAGGGAGGGCACGAACATGGCGTGGTGGGCGAAGAGGTATTGGAGCCCCCACCAATAAGGCATCCGGGAAGGTTATCCGGCACCTATTGGGATTGATGGATGCTGGATTACTGTAGTTTCTGGTTGCTTGAGAACTACTGTACAAATAGTTTTGTCTTCCTTCCCATCTCATTCTATCATCCCCCAACCCCCTCTTGTAGGTTCAGCATCTGTTCTTTCCTACTTTCTGGATCGCTTTCTCTCCCCCCCTTCTCTCCCACTTTTTCTTCTCCTCTTCTCCCCCCACTTATCCATCCATCTTCCCTCGCCATCACCCTGTTGGACCATCCCACCCACACACATCTGGTCCACCTCCCCCCCCCTCATCTTCCCTCTCTCTGCACAGGTCTATCCTCCTGAACCTCCATCGTTTACCGAAGCAACAGCAGCAGCCAGTCAGCAGAGAAAGCGCTGAAAATAGGCTGCTCACGGCAAACCCCAGCAGGGCCTTTACCACATCAGAAGTGATGCGTCAGAGGAAAGACTCTGCCGGAGCTCACCACGAGCAGCCTGTTTTCAGCACTGCCTCTGCTCATCAGCTGCCGCTGCTGCTTTGGTAAGTGAGGGAGAGAAGGAGAGGGTGTCGTGGCTCAGGACCACTGCCGCTGTATTCCCTAGTGGAACATGGGTGTCCATTTGTTGTTTTTAAATAGGCTCCTTGAGACATCTAAATGAAGGTGCCTAGTTATAGAATTTCCTCTATATGCATTTTTTATTTTTTACAATTTTTAACTTATTTAATTCCCTATCAAATCTCTCAAAAACAAAGCCAGGGTTACTTTAATTAACAGAATAAGGAAACAGTGATGAGGCAAATATTACTTCACAATTCACAGAACATTGTTTGAAGAAGTGGGAAAAGGACAAAAAAGGGAAGTGCCCGTAAAATAGATTTGCATTAAGACCAGTCTTTAACTCTGTTGCTAATAATATGAAATGTTTATATCTCTGTTTAATTAGCTATGCTGTGAAACCAAAGTTGTTACTATAGGAACTGCCACTGCATTCTACTCTGGAGTATACAGTCTTTGCCTTCTGCAAAGGAAGAAAATTAAAACATGATTATAATTTATTTAAAAGCGTTTCTACATCTTCTCTTTGTTGTGTGATTTGGGGGAGGGAGCTAATTAACTCGATTCCTTCATATGTGAGAAATACCTTGCTCATGATGTACAAAGTCACAATGCTTTTCCTTAAGCTATAGCGTTGTGATTTTTGTTTGCTGAACTTACTGCTTCTTAAAGTATTTCAAGTTTAACGCACCCAAAATTCAACAAGTAAAGGTTACTAAAGAAGAAAAGAGGCTGTCAATTTGTGTGTATCTGGAAAAGCAAGAAAAATCAGCATTTACTTACTTTATCTACAAAAAACATTTAATAAACATATCTCTATTGCAGGGGTAGGGAACTCCGGTCCTCGAGAGCCATATTCCAGTCGGGTTTTCAGGATTTCCTCAATTAATATGCATGAGATCTAAGTGCATGCACTGCTTTCAATGCATATTAATTGGGGAAATCCTGAAAACCCGACTGGAATACGGCTCTCGAGGACCGGAGTGCCCTACCCCTGCTCTATTGTAATTCACATTTCCGACTTAACAGAAGGCAAACAACAACCTGAGAAACCTTTTAATAGTTTCAGTTTTCTATGTGTGATTTTTCTCTCTCTTCTTTATAATATCTACTCGGATCCTACGTGTTACTGCTGATGGGTTCGTTTACAGTACAACCTTTTGCATGTCATGGCACACTTAAGGCTCCTTTTACGAAGCCGAGTTAGCAGCTTTATCTCATGCAACTTTTTATCACGCGCTAACCCCCACACTAGCCGAAAAACTACCGCCTGCTCAAGAGGAGGCGGTAGCGGCTAGCGCTGCTGGCAAATTAGCATCCGTTAAACCGCTAACGCGGCTTCGTAAAAGGAGCCCTTGGTACAAAATTTGGTTTATCATTGCTTGCCATCATCTGCCCTCTTTTTCATCTAAGCTTTAAGCAGCTGTAACACACATTATAACTCCTATGGCATCAACAAATACTTCCATCTCTTTCACTGTCCCTCTCTTCTTGCAAAAGCAACATCGTCCTTTCTCTCCATCTTTTCTGGCATCACCACTATTCTGCCTTCCCTCCCACCTCCCCTGCTTCAGTTCCATCTTTCCTCCCATACACTGGCTGGTCTCTGTCTGTCAAGGGTAATCAGTCAAGCAATGTTCCTCACCCACTGCTTGTTGTTCCTCTGGTTTCCTATTGAATTCAGAATTGCATGGCACCCTGTAATTATGTGCAACCCAGTGGCTCTGCATTGGGATATTGGATTCCATGTATGAGGTTTGCACTTTTGGCATTTATGTGATGATATAATCAAATGGGAGAAGATGTAAATTATACACTAAGGATAGGATTCTGTATAGGACGCCTGGTCTTAGAAGCCAATGAGTGTCCTATACAGAATCGTGCTTAAACCCCCCTAAAATTACCCAATTCTCTAAACGACGTCCATGTTACAGATGCCGGTTAGAGAATTGGGTTGCTGCTGAGCTTATCACGGCAAGGGATCTCTCTGCCATGATAAGTTTAGCGGCAGCCCGTCCCCACCCCCCGCAAAAACTACAGGCAGGAGGGATACCAAATAGAGAATGACATGAGGATCGTTTACCGCGATAACCCATGGTCACCGCAGTAAATCCGCAGGAATGGAGACATTTGCAACTGGTTTACCGCAGGAATGGGGACAAGACCTTTCACCACCCAACAAGAATGTGGACAAGACCTTTTACCGCCCTGTAGGAGCGGTGGAAAGCCTTGCTCCTGTGGTAAAAAAAATTGTGCCCGTGTCAGACTCGGCATCTCCTCCCCAGCTCCTCTTGTGCCTATTTTACCTTCAGGAGCCAACCATGCCAAAATGAAGACAGAAGGAAACCAAAACCAAAGCCTGAGACTAATGTGATTTGACGAATAAAATTACCAGACAACCAAAGGTAGAAAAAAATTAATTTATTTTATATTTTGTAATTAGAATAGTTCAGTTTTGAAGTATGTATTCTGCTAGAGCTGGTATTAGACATAACTGGGGATTGCCAATCCCAGGCTGTGCTTCTTTAGCTTACAGCTGGCTTAGGGCTTTCTCTGTGACCAGGGGGCAGTTGCCTTAGTTGCATTCCCCTAAAAACTATTCCTGCCATGTGTGACTGAAGTATTCTGTTAGCTTGATTTTTCTATGTAGCATTCTGTAGTAATTTGGTTTGTTCAGTTTTCACAATAGTGGAGGAGATATTTGTGAAAGGGAGGGGCGACAGGGGTTTTGTTGATTCTTGCTCTGTATTATTTGTGTTTATAAAATGATAATTGTACAGAATATTGTCTGTTATACTTTAATAAAATAAGTTCAGTATAAAATCATAACTATTTGAGGCTTGTGCAGATGGGATCTGACAGTTTGCAGGGCAGGGACGGGGACAGGGACTGATCTCGCGGAGACGGGGCAGGGACAGTGGCTCAGCTCACGGGGAAGTGAAAGGGATGTTGATAAATTTTTTCCCTATGTCATTGTCTAATAGCAAGTCCCTTCTACCATGACTCCCCACCCCAAACGATCATGGCAGGAGGGATGCATAGTCCCTCCTGCCCGGCAACCCCCCTCCCTAACAACCCTCCACCCCCTCCATAGATCACCTGCAGGAGGGATGCCCAATCCTTGCTGCTGGAACCCACACCCTTCTGTAGACTGGCCAGGGCCACTCCAAGACCCCTCTTCACCCCCAACCAGGACCCCTCCTAACCCCCCCTAACTGTTTTTGTTGGCTGGATGGCCGGGGTTCTCCTGTCCAGCTGGAAGGCCCGCCTCCATCAGAATGGCATGTCTGCCCCCCTCCTGGTGCATTGTGGGATGCACCGGGAAGGGGGCCGAAGGGCCTGATTGGCCCAGGGAACCTAAGACCCTGTTCATAGGAGGGGCCTTAGGCACCTGGGGCAACTGGAATCTTAGGTTGGCTATGTCCATAGAATGCCTACCACTGCCTACAATTGGGACACCATTTATAGAATCCTCTCTAAAAGACTATCTAGAGGACACATCTTTAACAATCCATGTCAGGCAACCCACTGAGCATAAATAACTATTAAACAATCGGCCTCAAAGTCCAAAGGACATATCAACGTCCCCAGGTACAAAAAGCTCCTTTAAGGGGCACATATTTCAATCCTAGGCCAGCTCCGGAAAACCAACCCAAGATAAAAAAAATATTTAAAAAACTCCCTGCAATTGTGGGAGAAAAACCCTTAGGCCAAAAACTAGGCTAAAATAATGCTCAAATTTAAACTGCTTGAGATGGACAGTATTTCAAAGTTCATGGGAAATTTTAACTAGATCATAACACTTATCTTCAAACTGTCGTCATGTTCTCAGTCCTGAAAGGCTCTCAAACACTCCGCCTTCCATCCACAATGGTTGTAATCCAGCACAAGTGTGATCTTAATATTGAATATTCAAAAATTCAGTAAGTAGCAACTGTCTCTGCTCTCAACAAGAGTTCATGCATGGCCTTGTTTCGCACAAAGGCTGTATCAGAAGAATATAAAATCTCACTTCCAAGCGCTCACTGTCCAGGCCTTAGTTTTCATGTGGCTTGCAATCCATGCTCAAATTTATGCATTCAACTTTAGGTGGCCTAGATAGAATCCAGGATACAGCGTGCAACTGCATGGAGACATTGCATGGGAGTGATGCATGGGGGTATCATGTGGGTGTTGCCAAGCAATGTGTGCAACTTATGGAATACCATCTGTTGCATACATTGATTGGTGCACTCAGGCATGCCTAATTTTTGGCACACCAAAGCAGCTTTTCACTAATAGGCTATAATGGTTTAGGCCAGGGGTGCCAATGCATGCAAATAGATCTCATGCATATTCATTGGGGAAATCCTGAAAACCTGACTGGATTCTGGCCCTCGAGGACCGGAGTTGCCTACCCCTGGTTTAGGCACACCAATAAATATAGGCAGTGCAATGCTTTTTCATTTGGGAGGCCCAAAGGCTCCACCCTAGCCTCAGCAAGCACGACCTCGCTCTTCAGCTTCTAATTACCCCACCTACCTTCCCCAGTCGCTGTAATTTTAAATCTTACGGCAGCCGCCATGCAGTATCAATGAGCAGGCCTGCCCCGGAAGTCTTCATTCTGCAGTGAAGCTGTGCGGCGGCTGCCGGAAGATTTAACATTACATTGGCCAGGAGGAGGTGGGTGGGGGAATAGATCCATAACTGACCATAATTTTGGGGGAGACCAACAGAAACTGCAGGCAATGTACAAGATGCAGGCAGGATTTATTGTACCAAATTAAAATGCAGTAATATAAAAACCTTTTTACCAACCAAGGGACCCGACACGGTCTGTGTTTCAGACAGTACACCTTCGTCAGGGGTCCATGGTAAATAAGGTATAAGATATAACCCAAAGAATAAGAGTAACAATAAATGCCTGTGTGTTCAATTTGCTAAGGGTCACTGCCAGAAATGAAGCACCTCAAAAAATGACTCAATTTTTGGGGAGGCCATGGCCCCTGTGGCCTTCCATGTTCCTACGCCTATACCTATAAGACATTATAGAATATATAGATTTGCTCTCACTATCTTTGATATGTTTTAATTTAGGGAAAAGGAAACAATTGTATACCATCTCTTCTTGTTTATTTGTAATAACTACATTATCCCATAAAGTTTCTATAAAATAACTGCTCCTGCTGCCTGCTCTTAACTAGTCTTTTTGTTATGGTATCACAATCATTCCTTTAAGATAATTATAGTATATTACAAACAAAGGATTAGGGCTTCAGCTGAAAATGAGCAGCAGAAGTAGATGAATTCTAATGATAATAATTTTGTGCATGCAAATACTCTTATTAATGAATAAAGAAAATAAACACTGAAAATACTTCTAATGAAATATTCAGAATTCCGTCAATATACATTTCAAATATCCCTGTGTACTCATACGTTCCTTTTTGTTGAATTAATTCCTTTCATGCTTAGTATAAGCAAAACACAGTAGGCTTGATTACTGAAAGATTTCTCCCTTTTAGGGCTTTGACGTACTGAAGTGGTTTTCTCATTGAGTCTATAGAAAAGAATCGTACGAATATAGGCCCCTTAGTGTCTGCACAATACATATCTGGGCGATCTTCAAAGGCTTTCTCTTTTATTGGAGAAGGGCCAAATTACTCTGTATCAAACAGAACTCTCTTGAACCACAGTCAGTGAAACATATAAACAAGGGGCATGATTTACTAAGCTTTCTCTCCTACTCTGCATCCATTAGAGAACAAATTAGAGAGCTGATCCGGAGATTATTTCTTGTTATTATTATTATTTCATCTCTATATGCCACTTTACAAAAACAGCACAAAGCCATTGTAAAAACATTGGGGTTGATATGCTGTATGGTTGAATTAATCTGGTTAACTTTAGGAGTTTACCGGATAAAATATCGAGGTCAATATTTAAAGTGATGCGGAGGGGCATTTTCAATACGATGTCTAAATGTGAGTTTAGATGTTTTGCAGGGCACAAACAAAAATCTAGTACCAAGCATGCCCATTTTCAAAACTGCAAAAGGCCTGTCTTAGGTTTTGTCTTTTTTAATGGATGTGTTTGTGTTTTTTCTCTATCATTTAGAACCATTAAAAAAAAAAAATGTAAAAAAAAAACCCACACAGAACAAGTCATTGGGATGTAGGAAGGACCAGCTTTCTTAGGCTAGTCACACAGACATCCCAGCAAAGCAGATCTAGGCCGATCTGCTCTCTGCCCCATCTCCTGCTCTAGCCCCGAATCTCTCCTGCCACCCCGATTCTCCGCCCTGCTCTCACCCCAAATCTCTCCTGCTGCCCCGACTCTCCTGCCCTTCCACGAAGTGCAAGCCCATGTTTTTAACCCACGGGCTTAAAGTGGGTTAGAACCATGGGCTTGCAAAGAAAAAAAAAATTTTCCTGCTCTGCTGGGCACAGAGGGCCAGCGCATGTGCAGGCCATCTACAGATGGTCTGCGCATGCGTCAGGATCGCTATAGAGCGATCCGGGCGCTTGGTTGGGGGCATGATTACAATTGCCCTCATTTGCATGAGGCTGATTCGTGAATCAGCCCCCCGGACACGGATCAGATCAGATCAGATCCCTCACGGATCGGATCGAATCTGTGCCCTTGGTGAATGTCCCAGGTGCACATCTCACCATAGCCCCCTTATACTGTATGGTGGGCCCTCCGAAACCCAACTGTGCACCACACCAGTAGCTAGGGTTACCAGACGTCTGGATTTCCCCGGACATGGCCGGACAACTTTACAAAACCCAACATTTTGTCCAGGTTTCGAAAAGCCTCCTCAAATCGTGTCGAGCAGGGAGGAAGTCTGCGCATGCATGGATGTCACGGGCGACATCATCACATAGCATCTGCTCATGCGCAGCCTTCCTCCCTGCCCGACGTGATTTGCGGCCAAGAACAGGCAGAGCTAGAGTGGGACTGGGCGCAAAATTAGGGCAGGGATGGGTGGAACTAGGTGGGCCTGAGGGCAGGTCTAGGGGTCTGGATTTTCCGATTGGAAAATCTGGCAACCCTACCAGTAGACCTTATACCTGCAGGTGATACCTATATGTGGATACAGTGGGATTAGATGGGGTTTGAAAGGCTCACAAATTCAGATGTTATGGCCAAGGTCTAGTAGAGCAGCAAGCAGGTTCCTGGACCTACATAAGTGTAGTGGTTAGAATAGAGTATGGGCCTGAGTCCTCATCCTTATGGTTCACTATATCGTCCAATCTCAAGTGTCTGCAGTTAGACTTCAGAGCAAATCATGAGGAAAAACCTCAACGCACTTTAAGTTTGGGCTTTAGAGGCGAAAGGACGCTGCTGCTGGTTTTTCCGTGCAGGTTAAAGCTGCTCTAATAGTGATTAACTTCGTGAAGAAGCCCGATGTAATATATCTATTCGGGCGAAACAGAGATCTTCCGCCAAGCTAAGTACTATTTCACTTCAGCTATAAATATAAATAAATATATAGCACTTGATAAAACCGGGATAAAAAACTGAGATAAAAACGATCAATGATAGTCTGCGTTGAGGTTTTTCCTCATGATTTGCTCTGAGGTCTAACTGCAGACACTTGAGATTGGTTATCTCTGTGGATTGAATATTGTTTGTTTCCACTCTTACACAAGGTATATTCTATTTTTGGTATTTTTGTATTTTATATACAGTATTTGAAAGGTGTTTCACTATATCGTCCAGGAACCTGCTTGCTGCTCTACTAGACCTTGGCCATAACATCTGAAGTTGTTATGCAGGCAGGTGTGTAATGTTTCATTCACATCTTTGGGAGTGGGAGAGGGTCAGTGACTGTAAAGGGGGTTTGCTTACATAGCTCCATTGATCAGCTGATCAGTTTGGGCAACCTTTTGGCACTTATTCATTGTTAAAACAATTCTAGCCCCAGACACCCAGATTGTGCCCTGGACAGTATTCTTCAACATTCAATAACGGCAGAAAAACGTCTCGGTCATAAGACTACCCTAATCCTAGCCACCCCATGCCTCTAACACGCCCCCTTGAGATTTAGACAAACTGAAGCTAAACAGCATAGATATCCATCTAGGAAACAGGTTTGGTTTTGAAAATAGTGAATTGGAAGGGTTTGGCAAAAGAAAAGAAAGGTTTTTGTGCTTTATGCCACTTTTTGGACATTTTTTTTTTTTTTTTTTTAAATGAGCTCCTTAACCAGCTAGAAATGGCTTCTGGCCAGTTAATTCACTTGTTCAAGGCTTAACCACTTTTTCAGCGCCACTTAATTATTTAGGCCTGGATTCTCTCAAACTCAGTTAAAAATACTTTTCAAATGATGTTTTTAATGAGTTTCAAAAAATTTGATAATTAAATTGTGCCTACTTGGGTACTTTAGGCTGCCTAATACCACTATGGGCGTGGCTAATGCCAGAAGTGGCATTAAATGGCCTAAAGTGCTTATGTAGGCACAATTCACAACAAAGCTAGGCACTGGAAATGTAGGCTCAGAAAACCCAGGCCTACATTTCCATCACCTATCTTTTGCAGAGGCGCAATTTTCTGTGGGGCACTGTCCTATGTTTCACAGGTGATTGGCGGCCGCTTTTTAGGCACCCACTGATATCGGCGCCCTATAAAGAATCTAGGCCTTAGTGCTGTTGAATGTGTCCAGTTAGCACTTAAGAAAAAAAGCAAACCCCCCGAAGATCAATAAAGTTGGTACTTGAAAGAACATCGGAAACAAAATTAGATAATGGGAGGTTGAGCCATTGAACTTATGGCATTCTTTGTAGGCGATTGTATATGCCTATGTTTTTTTTATTTTTAAATTACTTTTAAATTGGTTTTAAATGACACTGTCAATTACTGTGCCATTTATCACCAATCAGACCAATTAAGTTAGATGGCAGTAGGGCGCCTACCACCGCCTAACTTACAGCACAGTTTTGAAAATCAGGTCTTAAGTGCTATTCTATAAATGACGCACAATGTTGGGAGTCATTTATAGAATAACATTTAATGCCAGGATACGCACCTAATTTTTAGGTATAATGTTTACACCAACTAAGAGCTAGATTCACTAAGCCCACCGATCAACTTCCAACCACTTAGCGACCCCTTTGCAACCCGATTTCCCTCCGACCCAATTCACTAACCTCTGTCCTGATCATCCTCCAATTCATGCATGCAAATGAGGAGGAATGGCATTCAAATGTAGGCAGGCAGCGATTCACTAAAAAAAAAAAGAGGGACACCAACTGGGCTGACCATTCCAAAAATAAGCGACTGCTGAGGGCCAGTCACTCAGGTCCTTTCCGACTGCCTTGCCTTCTGCCCTCTGCCCTGCTTCTCTGCTCTCAGCCCTGATCTTCTGCCTGCCCCGATCTGCTCTCTGCCCCATCTCCTGCTCTAGTCCCGAATCTCTCCTGCCACCCCGACTCACCGCCCTGCTCTCGCCCCCAAATCTCTCCTGCTGCCCCGCGTCTCCTGCCCTTCCCCGCAGTGCAAACCCGTGGTTTTAACCCGCGGGCTTAAAGCGGGTTAGAACCATGGGCTTGCAAAGGAAAAAATAGAATTTTCTGGCTCTGCTGGGCACGGAGGGCCGGCGCATGTGCAGACCATCTACAGATGGTCTGCGCATGCGTAGGGATCGCTATAGAGCGATCAAGTTGCTCGGTTGGGGGGTATGATTCCAATCGCCCTCATTTGCATGAGGGCAATTCGTGAATCGGTCCCCCAGACACGGATCAGATCGGATCCCTCACGGACTGGATCGGATCCATGCCCTTGGTGAATCTAGCCCTAAATTAGGCATGGATCAGGCATATCCTATGGTACAGCATGCAAATTCTTGGGTTGCCAATGGACCCACCCAAGCCCCTCCCATGGCTATGGCCTCTTTCAGATGCACAAGTAAGAATTAAATTACATACAGAAATTGGGCACACACCCTGGTTTCTGCATGCAATTTTGAACCAAGGAAGACAGTCATGAGGGAAAGATGTTGATCACTCAGCAGTGGACTTTATTCATTTTAATATGTTTATTTACGTGCACTGATTTTTTTTGTATGTATTTTTTATGATTCATTAGACTCTTGACAAAGGCATACTTGCCGAAACACTGTCAGTGTCGAGTCTACAAGTTCGTATGGTGCTGCCATTTAATAAAGTGCATTTTGGATAGTCCACTGCAGGGTGATTGACATCTTTCCCTCACACCTATCTTGGATTATTTTCTTTGTCGTAGAAGTCTCTTTGGGCCTTCTCTTCCGTGCAATTTTGAGCACCATAGAATCCAGGGCTTACATTATTCACTTTATAATTAACCAATCTATATTAATATATGTGTATGTTTTGGTCTTTTCACTTTTGTTTTTGCTGTCCACAAGCACTTAGTGCAACCCCTGGATTAGAGGATTCATGTGCCTTACAGGCTTTATTTGGTTTGTCATGTTCTCTGGGCAGTCGCATCATATTCCAGACCCCTTAGGAAGGAGTGTTTTCCGAAACACGGACTATGTCGGATCCTGTGGACTCACACCCAAGAACCAATTTTTATATATTTTTTTTTTTTTGTTCATTTTTTGAATGCTACATTGAATCTTTCTTAATAAAGATTAGTTTTCCACCTTGTACATCGTATCTGCAGTTTTTTCTTTTGTTTTGTTCTTTTGACTTTTAGCTGCAGTTTATTTGGATATCCGTTTTTTATTTTTGGTTTTGGTCTGACTAGTACATGGGGAGGAGGGCAATTTTATAACAGTGCTCCTATATTTAAAAGAAACATACTGTAGGTGCCTACTTTTCTTTATTGAATATCAGCATAATTGGGTATATGGGTGCCTATGCAGAAAAGAATGAGCACTTAGGAAAAGGTTATTATCCAGCAGCCCTATCGCGCTTTTTATAAACTCCCGACTCTGCCACTTCTCCTTGTTGCACCGTATGCCTGGAACAACTGGCCTCAATCAGTGCACCAGGTTCCATCTCTGGCGGTATTCAAATCCAGGCTCAACACCCACTTTTTCGAAGCTGTGTTTAGGTCCTAACTCTTCCAACTTGTAATATACTGTACCATATCTGTTTCTCATTCCCTCTGTACCTCCCTCCCCCCTTCTCTACCTCTTAATCCCTTTATACTATATTTCCCTTCATGAACAGCATATATTTATTCACGGACATCAGAACAGGGACCATGGCTTCCCCAAAGACTGGCAATTGCAGGTCGGTTTCTGCCCACTCGTCCCACTCCCAGCGCTGTGCTTTTAAATATTTGGGCAGCCGCCCCATAGCGTCATTGTGGATTGTGACTTTTCAATACTGCTGTGTGTGTTGAGAGTTTTGCAGTAATATGGAAGAACATCTAGAGGGAATTATGTTTCCAGTTAGGAGATTTGTGTTATACAAAGCTAAAACATCCCATGACAATATATCATCCAATATTGCTTCTTATAAATCATAATTGATTTCTCTCGGAATGCATTGTGTACAGTAATATGGTCAAACTGCATCAAATAGCAACAATTTTAATTATTTATTTATACAGTCAGCGCAATATACAATCTTACATTCTAAGCAATGAGCAATTAAGACATTCACAATATTTCACTGACAAATGCAAATCATAAACAAAAAAAAAAAACAAACGCAGCTTCATTTCATCAATATACCTCTAACCACCTTCTTACCCAGTAAAAGTTACATCATAATTATTTCTTTTTGATACAGAAAAGCCTTTAAATGTTTTCAATATTGGAGATAATTTTCAATGCATTGTAAATTTTCTGGGCGTCTGTTCCATAGAATTGTTCCCTCCACATATAGCATCCAAACCTGTTATCTTCCAATAGAACAGGCTTGAAAGAGGGTACACCCAGCCAGTGGCATAGCTAGGGAGTTTGGCACCTGGGGCGCTGGCACCCGACATCACCTTGTTGTACACCTCTTGCTCTTCCCCCACCGCTTGAGTGCCCACCCTTCATACCTGCACCAGGAAGTGACATCAGAAGAGAGCCGAGGCCGGCATGAGCAGCAGGAAGAAGATGCTCACGGTGGCAAACATTTACCCCCTCTTCTACAAAGCCACGTTAGTGGCTCCAAAGCCCATAGAGATTTAAAGAGCTTTGGGGCTATTGCCGCGCAGCAGCTGTCAGTAGAAGAGGGGGTTAAAGAAGTACATGGTGGGGGGAGGGGGTTAGAGGAGAGATGCCGCTGCCTCTGTGCCCAGGGGAGTCTTCTCCCCTTTACTGCACCCCTGCCAGATTGTTCACCTTCTCCAAGGTAGAGAGAGCAAGAGGGCACTCTCTAAAGTTAATAGGGGATAGATTCCGTACAAACATAAGGAAGTTCTTCTTCACCCAGAGAGTAGTGGAAAACTGGAACGCTCTTTCGGAGGCTGTTATAGGGGAAAACACCCTCCAGGGATTCAAGACAAAACTAGACAAGTTCCTGCTGAACCGGAACGTACGCAGGTAGGGCTAGTCTCAGTTAGGGCACTGGTCTTTGACCTAGGGTCCGCCGCGGGAGCGGACTGCTGGGCACGATGGACCACTGGTCTGACCCAGCAGCGGCAATTCTTATGTAATAACTGCTCCCCAGATCTTAAAGGGCAACGAGGACAATAAATTCTTAAAATCAAGGTTTTCCGCAGGTAACCAAAGGAAATAAAAGCAATGCAGTGGAGCAAATGCTAGATAGGAAAAGAAAAAAAAAAAGCAGGGACCATTTTTAGATGCTACTGAAAGCACCCCAAAATATGAAAACAGAATGCAGTGAGAAATCAGATTTAAGAAACTATTTAAAGCTAATTAAAATCTCTGGACTAAATTCAAATATAAACCTGAAGTTTGGGTGCTGACATCCTTAGATTCCAATACAGTACAAACCTTTGCCTGTTTTGCGTTTAAGTGGTTGTCTGTTTTTTGCAATATAGAATGCCAATCCAGCGCTAGTCCTCACATAGGAAGGTCAGACTGCTACTTGCAAGATTGGACATGTGATTAAATATATTAAAGGAGGCGGTGTGTGCAGTGCAAGGGAAATATTTTTTGTGTTGTACAAGGTTATTGTTAGGTCGCATCTGGGATATGGTGTATGTGGACTTAGGGCCGTGTGCCTGAGATATCCAGAAATGTGAAAGAAAAAAAAATTCTAAGTACTGCTAGACTTATACAGGGGATGACAGGCTTATCTTGTGAGGGGTGATTGCCTCAGTGTGAAACTAAGGGGGAATTTGATTTCAGTGTACAAGTACTAGAGAAGCTACCGAGGACAAAGATCCTTCACACTTTGCAAACTGCAGAAAACGTGTACCGTAGTCTACCTTGAAGATGAGAGACATGTTTTAAGCTCTTTCAGAGACAGAATTATTTAACAGTGAATGTTTAAGTTAATGAATATTCTGCTGACTGATAACCTTCCTAAACATTTTAGGAAAGGGTTTGATTTGATTAAGGTTAAAAGAGAACAAAAATCAGTTCATAGACAACGGTGCGAAAGACAAAAGCGCGCGCCGACAGTTGAGCGCAGCGTGCGCCGCTCTAAATTACAGTTTTTAGGGGCTCCGACGGGGGGTTTTGTTGGGGAACCCCCCCAGTTTACTAAATAGACATCGCGCCAGCGTTATGGGGGGCTTGGGGGGTTGTAACCCTCCACATTTTACTGTAAACTGAACTTTTTCCCTAAAAACAGGGAAAAAGTGAAGTTTTCAGTAAAAAACGCGGTGC
Organism: Geotrypetes seraphini; assembly: GCF_902459505.1. NCBI lineage: Eukaryota > Metazoa > Chordata > Amphibia > Gymnophiona > Dermophiidae > Geotrypetes > Geotrypetes seraphini. Next base: position 18,135,249 of record NC_047095.1, read on the forward strand.
GATGTCTATTAAGTAAAGGGGGGGGTCCCCCACACACACCCCCCATCGGAGCACTAAAAACAGTAATTTTGAGCAGCGCACGCTGCGCTCAATTGTCTGGGCGCGCCTTTGTCCCGGCGTGCTTTTGACCTGACACCCAAAAATCTATTTCACTGTATACCACAAATCCACTAAATCCAAATCAGCCTCTTCCCTTAAATCCTAGGGATGGGTTGTCTTTTGCAAAGAAGTAGAAAATATTGATGACATATTTCATGTTTGCTAACAAAAATGAGCAGAAAAAAACACATTGGGACCCTTAAGATTTGCAGTGGAGAGTTGCCAGATTTTCCAATCGGAAAATCCGGACCCCTAGACCTGCCCCCAGGCCCGTCCAGTTCCGCCCATCCACGCCCTGTAAATGCCCTAGCCCGGCCCCCCCCGCTGCCTGCTCTTTTCGGACAGGGAGGAAGTCCGTGCATGCGCGGATGTCATGCGATGTCACGCTCGGACTTCCTCCTTACCCGACACAGTTTCAGGAGGCTTTTTTCAAAACCCGGACAAAGTGCCAGGTTTTGAAAAGCCATCCGGACCCCCTGGACATGTCCTTAAAAGGAGAACATGTCCAGGGAAATCTGGACGTCTGGTAACCCTAGCTTAACAGTTAGTGCAGCGTCCTGACCATCTGGGGAAATAGAATTGACCCCCACTGCAGCTCCTTGTAATGCTGGGCAAGTCACTTAGGGACAGATTCTCAAAACTAAAATCTGCCTTTAATGTACTTGCTAAACCAGTTCCAGACGATTTAGCGTGCATGTATTTTAGCGGCGGATTATCAAAAAGACTTAGTGAGGTGTTTTCCGAGTTTTCTAGCAGTCTCCGATACTGCCATGAAAATGTAGTACATTGAGGCCATTAATATTAAAATGATCACTCCAAGCAATTCTCTATAATCGCCGAGTGATTCTCTAACCTCATTGTGCCACATTTGCGGCCAAAATTTGTTGACAGTTCTGAGCTGTCATTGCCTTACTTTTTGATCAGTGCCTGAGCACTGATTAGCTCAAGCACTGACAGTGAGGCCTGTAGGAGGGTCCTTAAAAAACCTGGACCAATCAGAGCCTTAGGCCCTTCCCCTGCCACAACCTCTTCAATTCTTTGCTGGCAGTGAGCAGGATCTCCTACTTGCTGCTCGCACTGCCTGAGCCTTCCCTCAGATGTCACTTCCTGGTCCCAAAAAGAACAAACAGGAAGCGATATTATAGGGAGGGTTGAGGCCAGAGTGAGCCTTCAAATCTCCCTACCCCTCCCACAAAATCCTGGTTGTCTAGTGGGCTGTGGGGGTTTGGATAAGACCCACCCTCTCAGCTTGAGAACCCTCAATCCCTGACACTGCCCCGTACCTTTCGTTCAAAATCAGGCAGGACAGATGACCACTCCCTCCTTCCTTGAAGGGCCACCTCTTCATAATGACTGTCCTTCTTCCACCTGATGCATCCTGGATGCACTGGAAGGGGCTTAAGGTCCTGATTGGCTCAAGTGCCTAAATCCCATCCCCTATGTGAGGGATCTTAGACACCTGAGCCAATTGGGGCCTTAGGCTCCTCCTAGTGCATCACCAATGTGCACTGAGAGGGGCCTATGTAAGGCATCCCTCCTGCCTGATTTTCGATGTTGGGGATTGAGGGTTCTCGAACTGGAGGTGGGTTTGTTACAACCCTTCCTGCCCACTATACCACCAAGATTTTGTGGGAGGGGGAGAGGTGATCAGAAGGCAAGGGACGCTTGGTGTTAAGTGGGGCATATCAGAGAATCCTGATTTTGGTGGTGGAGTGCATGCATGCGCATGGGGCGGGGTAGCACAGAAGTACGCTTCTTCCCCACGTGTCCCCTACCCTCGCTACACTACTGGTTAAGAGGAAAAGTATGTTAGACTAGGATTATTTTACTTTCTATTCCATGACTTGCAGTGTGCAACAGAATGACCTGCTTTACTGTATATGCATTTGCTTGTATTGTGTCTCATTACTGTGTTTCCTGTGGTGACTTAAATAATGCTGCACTAAGGTAAGAAACCTGCATTTGTGCCTTTTAAGTTACACTACATTAAGGAGTAAATAATGTGGGTTATTACTCTAGTGCAGCTTAATTCCCCTCCCCCCCCCATGAGTTTCCCCGATTGTATTGCTTATTAAATATAATGTCTAAATGGAGACAAGGTTTAAAAGAGAGGACATGATTTAAGAAGGGAGATGAAAGTTAGTTATTAGTTGAGAAATAAAAAGAGGGAGATTGTAGATTGCAGAAAAATGAATCTAGGCTTAGGGGGGAATTCATCAATATATGTTACTGTTAAAATGGGTTATTTTACCATGTCCCACTTTATCCAACGAGATCTTGTGCTACAATAGCACACCTTGTGGTAAAATAACCCATCTTAACAGTAACACACATTGATGAATTCCCAGCATGTGCCCTGCGACCAAGCTAGGAATACCTACTGGACATCACATGCAAAAGCGTCAGGACAAAAATGTTCTCAGTGATGGCTCCAATGTGGCGGAATTCCCTTCCGATGGAATTAAAACTAGAAAAGGACACCAGAAAATTCAAGAAAGGAGTAAAAGACCATCCTTTTCACAGATCATTTTAACTAATAAACATTAGGGGGCGGGGGAAGTAGCAGCGAGGAGGAAATAACGGCGTAACCCCCACTTGGAGCATGTCAGGATGAACACAGGGAAATTCATGAAAAAAGTAGAGCATATGATAAATAAAGCACAGAAAATGTATATCCATAAAATTGAATGTATTATGGTATAAATATGTAGGATAAATGTAAATATAGGGTAAATATAGTAATCTAAAGTGCACATATGTAGGGCAAAGATAGTGTGTAAATACTGTACGCTCATAAAGTATAGGCAAATGCATTATACTAGGATGCCCAAAAGCACCAAAATCAACAGTAGAACCACTTCTGAAACTCCTGTATGGATAACCATCACAGAAACACCCTAACTCTGTACTAAAGCCCATATTGTAGCTCATGTATTATAACACCATTACTGTATGTGCCATAACACCATTATAGAAGGTCTTGTAAATCGCTCTGAATGGACTACTCTGTCACTAATAGCGGCACAAAAGCTCAGAATAAACAGGGAACAATTGATGAATTCCCCCCCTTAGTGTTCTTCTATAAACAGTGCTCAAAGTGCCCCTTTTATCAAGGTGCGCTAGAGGTTTTTAGAGTGAGCCAGTGTGGTAAAATGCTATGGCGCTCATAGGATTTCTATGAATGTCGGAGCATTTCTCGCGCCAGCCTGCGCTAATAACCTATAGCACTGCTTTATAAAAAGGGGGAAAGTCAGGTGATGTTTATAGAATGCTGAGAACTATAGCTTAATTTAGGTGCAGCCATTTACACCAATTCATTTGTGATGTCAATCCTCCTGTCTAAACTAGGCATGTATCCTCCCTTCTCTTATTGCGGGAATGTCCTTAACTGTGTCCACGCCCCCTTTTTTGAACCATACCTAAAATTTACATGTGAATCCTGCACTTAAATATATGTGTGTAAATTTTAATTAAGACTGAGAGGGGACATGATCAAAGCATTCAAGATATTGAATGGAATTGACTTAGTAGAGAAAGAGAGACTGTTCACCTTCTCCAAAGTGAAGAGAACGAGAGGACACTCGCTAAAGTTAGAAGGGAAAAGATTCCGTACAAACGTAAGGAAGTTCTTTGTCACCCAGAGAGTGGTAGAAATCTGGAATGCTCTACCAGAGGCTGTTATAGGGGAAAGCACCCTTCAAGGATTCAAGACAAGGTTGGATAAGTTCCTACTGGAACAGAACAAGTAAGGCTAGACTCAAATAGGGCACTGGTTTTTGACCTAAGGGCCGCCGTGTGAGTGGATTGCTGGGCACGATGGACCACGGTCTGACCCAGCAGCGGCAATTCTTATGTTCTGTAATTGTTTGTTAAGATCCCAATTATCAGTGTTAATTGGCTCATTCTTCAGTTATATTGTATGCACCAATTGGGCATGTGTCCACATTTGCGTGTGCAATTTTTAGTGCCTTGTATAGAATTAGGCTGTAGATGTAAAGTATAAAGTTTGGAACATGGGAGGAGAGAGAAGAAACAGAAAACGGGAGAACTAAGAGGAATAAAGGTAAATACTTTGGCCAAATAATTTGAAAATAAAATGCCCCCCTCCAAAAAAAACCCCAAAAAACAAACAAACGTTGGCTTTTACAAAGCTAAGGTAGAGGTCTCTACCTTGGTCTGGCGAGGTAAATGCTCCGACCCTCATAAAATTCATATGAGCATCGGAGCATTTATCTCACCATCCCATGGTAGAAACCTCTACTGCGGCTTTGTAAAAGGAGCCCAAAGGTAGAAAAAAGTATTGCATTTTCAGTTTAATGATTGAAATATATCAGGGGTTTTTTTTGTTTTTTTTTAGAAATGTGTATTTTTCTCTGCTGTATCTCTGTATTTTGCTTTTAATGAATAAAATGCACAGTGTATCTATGCCGCTTTCTCCAGGGGCGCACTTGAATTGGTTCCTTTGGATTTACAATTCAATTTTTGTCTGTACAGTATATTTCTAATTTGTGCTCAATTGTTCTCAGTTGGTGAAGATCTGTGTTCTTCATCTTTGACTGAAGTGAGATATTTTGCTAGCCTGCAGTTTCTGTGTAGGAATATACAGTATAGCAGTCTAGGGCATTCTGTTTTATCAGTATGGGGTTTGTTTATGTTCTAGGGTTTGATATGCCATTTGTATCACTACCTTGTAAAGTTCTAGAGAAGATGCAAATTATTTCACAAAGTGCACATTGCGCTCTCTCTCAAAAAAATAAAAGCCTGCTATATACAAAACACAAAGTTCAGACCCAACTATGATAAATGCGTAACTCAAAATGGGGCGTGGCCATAGGAGGGGCTAGGGCGTGTCAGGAACATTCTGAAAAGTTACACGCGTAGCTACAGAATACTGCCCCAGTGTGCCTAAGTTGAGGACCAGCATTTATACCAGGTTTCAGCAGGTGTAAATCTAGCACCAAAAGTCAGGCACAGGACTTGGTGCTAGGTGAGATTCTATAAAGGGCACGCACCCTTTACAGAATTGCTCTTAGCCTTGATTTTTTTATTTTTTTTTCTGGCACCAAATTTTGAGTGCTATTTATAGAACTCTCCCCTTTGTGTGTGTGAATTGCTATTAACCCAAAGTAAATCTCGGTGATAAAATAGGCCCTTTCTTACAAAGGTGCGCTAAGCGTTTTAGAGTGGATTTAGCGCATGCTGAATCAACACGTGCGCTAACCGCCAACGCGTCCATAGGATAACATGCACGCGTTAGTGTTTAGCATGCGATAATATTTAGGGCGTACTAAGAAGCATAGCGCACCTTTGTAAAAGAGGGGGATAGTAAAATCAGCACTCACCAAAATATATCTCAAAACAATAGTGCCTAAAAATGATATAGTACTAAACTTATGCAAAAGCATAAAAACAAGAAAAATCATATGACATATAATAGTGATATGTGATGAATGTGCTCAGTGCCACCCCTTCCCCCCTCTCCCCCCCCCCCCACACACACTGGCCATTAGAAATGAAGACCAATGGAACGTAGAACCATCATAGCAGCATTCATTTCTCCATTATACCAATACTTAGATCAGAGGTGTCCAACCTGCGCCCCAAGGGCCGCATGCGGCCCCGTGAAGTATTTTGTGCGGCCCCGGTCGAGGGCGATGCAGTGTTTTCCTCTGCTGACCCCGGGTGTTTATCGTCTTGCCGGCTCTCTCCTCTGTCTTGCTGCAGCATTTGAACGTTTGTGCGGCCCCAGAAACATTTTCTTTTCGGCCAGTGCAGCCCAGGGAAGCCAAAAGGTTGGACACCCCCGACTTAGATGTTTAGATGCTTCATAATACAGTGTACTGTACAAAGAATAATGGCATTGAAAGTGTAGCAAATGTCAATTCATACCATAATTCCAAATACTGAAACTAAGGGCTCCTTTTACTAAGCTGCGCTAGCATTTTTAGCGCACGCAGCATTTTAGCACGCGCTAAACCCGCGCTACGCGGCTAGAACTAACGCCAGCTCAATGCTGGCGTTGGCGTCCAGCGCGTGTAGCATTTTACCGCTTGCTATGCCGCGCGTTAAGGCCCTAGCGTGGCTTAGTAAAAGGAGCCCTAAGTAACCAGCAAAAAATTAAAATGAAAAAAAGTTTACTTATCTGAACACTGCGCAAGTTGTGCTGAAAGTCCCAGCGCAGCCGAGGCGTAAGGTCGTATTGAAAAGCAGTAATCCAAGGGCTTCAATATCCAATGTCCATACTGGCGTGTGATCCAAACCACCACGTGAATAAAGCACAAAAACGCACAAAAAAATGTCCACCCAAAATATATTAAAAAAACAATGTCATAAGCAGACGCGGCCGCAGAGCTTATCGCAGCAAGGGATCTCCCTGCCGTGATAAGCTCAGCTGCAACCCGATTCTCTAACTGGTGTCTATAACAAGGACATCGGTTAGAGAATCGGGTTCTTTTAGGCAGGCTTAGGCCCGATTCTATATAGGACGCCCATGTGCTATTCACAAAAGCCACTTAGGCGGCTTCTGAGACCGGGCATCCTATACAGAATCTGGGCCATAACGTTCAGTATACAGTGTTGTATATTACGACTGGTCGTAGTCTTTAGTGTTGACCATAAAATTTTGGAACAAGGAAGACTGTTCTGAATTCTAAAATCTGGAATTTGGACAGAAACTTTCTTTGAAAGCTGCTTTCGGAATCTAATTGTCACAGTGAAGAAGAAAAGAAAACCATTATAAAATTCAGACTTCATCTGATCATTGTCTACTGATTTTTGTGACAAGGAGCCCTATGGAGAAAAAACAAGAACAAAACAAATAGAAAACAACACTATTTCTTTGGTGAAATTATAGATATGGTAGTATTAGCACTATTGTGGCCTAATTATTATAGCCTGTGATCTGCATATAGTTATATATAAGACAAAAAATAGAACCCTAAATGGAGGAGGTACAACAACAAGCTAACAAATGAAAGAACCTCCCTCACCCCAAGAAGTCTGCAAAGATTAGGGAAAAGAGATGAAGTCCAACTCTAAACTAAGCAGAAAATGAAAATAATTCTATAATTTAATTTAAGAGCATTAACCGGACAAGCCCTCAGTCACACAGCAACCTCTGGAAACTCCAGGGAAAAGCTGTCGCGAATTTACACCCAGAAAGGTGTTAACTGCGAAACATCCCCGGGCTTGCTCCGGATAATGTTTGTGGTGCTTAACTAGTGCAAAATGTGCAATGTGTGAAAAAACTCAAATGAAAAAAACACACATTATCAAAATAAAGAAGGAATTCATCTCTTACCCCTAAGCTGGGGGCCAAACTGGAAAGTTAGTGTCCAAATCCAACCAAGCTCAAAAATACACAGGCTGTAAGGACTTAGCTTCTCCGTGTGTAATGGAAATGGTGATCCATAAGCAGTAAATGAAGTAAATGTCCAACGGACTCCGTTTCGGGGGAGAACCCCCTTCCTCAGGAACCGCACTGCTCGATGACTCTCAAGTTCGTGAATGAAGCAGGAAAGAAATGGCCACAGCTTTTCCCTGGAGTTTCCAGAGGTTGCTGTGTGACTGAGGGCTTGTCCGGTTAATGCTCTTAAATTAAATTATAGAATTATTTTCATTTTCTGCTTAGTTTAGAGTTGGACTTCATCTCTTTTCCCTAATCTTTGCAGACTTCTTGGGGTGAGGGAGGTTCTTTCATTTGTTATAGTTATATATAAGCATGGGCCTTATTTTAATAAATTGGCATGTTTATTTTTTTTTTTCAAAACAAAATAATATAAACAGATTATTATAAATTTAACATTCCATATGAGCACAAGCAGGATTTTTCCTCATCTGAAATATTAGCATGTGGTAAAGTCACGAATAATCTTTTGTGGCAAGGGTATGCCTTATCAAACATATGCAGATCAGCACTAATTAATGCTAATTAAGGTTTCCTGTCTATCTAGTTGGAAAAATGTCCAAATGTTATGAAATCCAGTTAGCATTCCTATTACCCTAATTGTTTTATATGGGGTGGTTCTTAATTAAAATATGTAAATTGACCTTAATTGCTATATCCTTATGGGGGTTCATGTTATCTCACTAGAGAGATCTAACAGTGACAAGGCGGTTAGGAGGGTAGCTGCATAAATGCAAGTAATTCAAAGATTAAACCTCAATGAAATGGCATTGCTAGACATATTTTTGTTCCTCTTTCTTATTTGTCATTATAAAATAGATGCTGCATTTGTGCTAGTGTTTCTGAGATGCATTTTGCACATTTGGACATGCATTTTTTTTTTCTTAGTGAGCTATTTTATATCCATCTATGTCTTGTTGCCACATCAGCATGGATTTTACATTAATCCTATGGTAAGCTAGCTGATGCATGTCAACCCCTTGACATTTTAATCGTGTTAGTAGCATTTGTAACTATGGCTTTTACTCCCAAGGTTTTTGTGCTGTCTGATTTCAGTTGGTCAGTGATTAGGGAAAAAAATTGCAATGTGTGAAATTTGAAGATTTGATTTCTAAGCATTAATCTGTTTTCACAGGACACCATCACCAATGTTTCCCCAAGAATCATCCGTGGGACTACATCTGGACCTAGCTATGGCCCTGGACAGAGCTCCTTCCTAAATATAGAACTTATTAGTGAGAAGACTGCTTCCTACTGGTGTAAAACTGTTACAGAGCTAAAGGCTGATTTCCCAAACAATGTAAGTGGGGCATTTTTAAAATTGTAAGCCTTTTAAAATGGGCATTCTAAAAATATCAGTTCAATGGTATACATGATGCAGACTATAAATAAATAAATAATGTATTGGCAAATAAGAAGCACTTCACTTGCGATCTGAATAGCTTAAAAAAACTGTGGAGGAAAAAAAGCCTCAAAAACACATGACAACCTCGTACAACAGTATTCAATAGCTTCATATTTTCATATCATTGGCATAAAAAAATTACCTTAATGCAGGGCTGCCCAAGTCTGGTCCTCGAGATCTACTGGCAGGCCAGGTTTTCAGGATATCCACAATGAATATGCATGAGAAAGATTTGCCTGCACTGCCTTCTTGGTATGCAAATCTCTCTCTCATGCATATTCATTGTGGATATCCTGAAAACCTGGCCTGTCAGTAGATCTCGAGGACAGAACTTGGGCAGCCCTGCCTTAATGCATATCCTTGCGTAGCTATAGGTGCATATTGGTGAGCACTGTTCCCTCCGCGTGGGAGTCCTCCACCTGTGGGGGGTGCTGTTTCCCACCACATTTACAATAGCAAAAGACAGGTAAGGTTTATTGACACGCAATCAGCGGCCGCCAACAACAGTGCCTTTTAGAGAATCCAGGCCTTAGTGCTGATATGCGACACTAACTAGTTAAGTGCCAATGAATGCCAGTGGATAGTTCTGCACAAGTGATTTAATCACCCAGGAGCCGTTTCTTGCTTTTTTAATCACTTTGAATATCGATCCCATGATTTCCAAAGTATGTGTTTACATTTTTATGGAAAAAAAAGTACCCACATAAATAAGTGGAAATCTGTATACAATATTTCATTTTGAAATATTCTGCTTTCCTTGAAAATTGCCTCACTAAAAATAATGTACATTGTAGGCAAAACACATTGAAAATAATCTCACCAGTTGCATTGATAGTGGGTAGAAACATGGGAAATGTTGACAGAAAAGGAACGTTAGTCTGTCCAGTCTGTTCATTTATACCTGTTACACATCTTATTCAATCTGTGATCTTCCTCTTCTCAACTCAAGTTCCTTAGGCCAGTGTTTCTCAGCCAAGTCCTTGGTAGTTGTCTTTTTGGATATCCACAATGAATATTCTTGAGATAGATTTGTATGTAAGTATATGTCATGCATTCAAAGCTATCTCATTCTAACACTGGCATTCACAAACTCCTCGTTTTCCACTTCTTCCAACTCAATAAACATAACACATTTATTTAGTGGCAAAACATGGTCTGCAGCTTTATTCAACCATAATTAACAGAAATAATTAAAATGCAACATTAGCAACATTACCGCAAAGCTCACTATAGTTTAGCAATCCAATAAAACCTGGAGCTATTCAGTGTCGAACTAGTCCCGCTTACAGAGTTCTACATAGTCTACCAATCCCAATTTTCAGCAAGACCCACAGAGCTGCAGAGTCCTGCTTCCAGCCTTGGCAATTTTGCACACGAGCAGATCAATAACAAGTTAACACATCTCCTACGTAGCCACATTGAGCCAAATAAATTTGCCCAACACTTATATTTTTTTGCAGCTCAAAGCTGTGACTATCCCCAATGGAACCCCACCATCCCAGATTCAGGAAACAGTCAATCCCCCTCCAAAACAAGATGGGGGGTAGTGGAAGGAGGGAGAAACAATTTTTACCCACACACCACCTTCACCCTCCCACTTTCCTTCCCTACCTCCTTCCACAAAATGCCTTCAAAATCACCAAAATTCTCCACATAGTTTGCACCAATCACCTTTCTTATTCAATCTTTTCTTAACTCCTGATCCTCTCTTCCAATCCACATACCCTCTCACTCTTTCTAGCCCCCAAAATTCCACACAGCCCTCCTAAATAACCCCAGTTCCTTTAATGCCAACCTATTATTCTACTAACCCCCCCCCCACACACACACACACTCACACACATGCAAACACCTAACACTCGTATAGCCTCAGCCAATGTTAAATGGCCATAGCATAACGCAAGCACTCATATTCAGTGTGAATATCCTAAAAACCCAACTGGTTGGGTGTGCCCCAAAGACTGAGCTGAGAATCATTTCCTTAGGAGATAATTTAATAACTGGTTGGAGCATCTAGAAAAGGGGTCTCAAACTCAAACCCTTTGCAGGGCCACATTTTGGATTTGTAGGTACTTGAAGGGCCTCAGAAAAAAATAGTGAATGTCTTATTAAAGAAATGACAATTTTGCATGAGGTAAAACTCCTTATAGTTTATAAATCTTTCCTTTTGGCTAAGTCTTAATAATAATATTGTCATTTATAGCTAAAGAGACATATGATCAAGAAACTGTTTTATTTTACTTTTATGATTATGATAAACATCCCGAGGGCCTCAAAATAGTACCTGGCGGGCCACGAGTTTGAGACCACTGATCTAGCACAACCACTTCAGATTTGTGCCTTATTCACTCCTCATCGCAAAGTTTTGAAGGTAGCAGCAGGTACCAAATCATAACCATGAAGAGCAGTGATGTTATGAAAGGTTACCCAAGTGATGCCTCTTTCACCTAAACATTTCATTCTATGGAAAATGTCACTTTGTGGCACACTACTGAAGCCTGGTAGATATTTTAATATCTGCATCATAATTTTTCTTTCTTTCCTTTTTTCTAGAGAGTTCAGCTTTTCTCTATATGGTTTATAGTGCAAGCCAAGTAGCATTTTGCTGGCCATCTTTTGAATGTTTTTTGTAAATGTGATCTCCAGAACTGAATAAAATACCCAAAGTGGTATCTTAACAGAGACCTGTAGAGAACTAAGAGCATTTTTCTCTTTCCACTTGAAACATCCATGTTTATGCACCCAGGAATACTATTAGCTTTTTTAACTGTTTTATCATGCAGTCTTGAGGTAATAAGATATGACTCCCAGATGCCTTTTCAGCTTGGTGCCTGTCTACTCAATTTTTACCTCAAAAAACATTATTTAGCCCTTGGATTTCTGAATCTTTGGTCAATGATTTTGGACTTTAAGAATTAACATTCAGTTGCTATATATTTTTCCAACATTCCACTTTTGAAAAGTTATCTTCTTATCTACCCTTTCTGACTACTCTATTGCAAAATTTCCTTTCTATCCCTTGCCTAGTATCATTCAGAAAGACACAAGAGAGAACTGATCCAAGAGCTGATCCTTGTGGTATCCTGCTTTTTCCACTCCCTTCACTAAAGTTGACCCACTATCAATCATTGAATTCTGTTTCTCAACCAACTTCTTACCCTTTTGATGATTCTCTTATTACTCCCAGACTTACTAGCTTGCCTACCAATCCACTTTATATCCTTACTAGTCTTATAGCCCGTTACATTAAAGGGTGCTAGAATATATGTGTGTGTGTCTGTCTTTATTTCTTTCTCTCTCTCTCTCCTTAGCCGCTTTCTTTCTTTCTGTCTTTCATTTTCCTTGGCTGTCCATCACCACCCCTTGCCTGCTCCCCCTGTCCATTCTCCCTTCCTTTTACCTCCCCTGTGTCCACCACCACCCCTTCACTGCTCTCCTTATGCAGCAGCAGCCCTTCTCCCTTTGTTTTACCTCCCCCCTGTCCATCAGCACCTCTTTCCTTCTCCCCCTGTCCAGCAGTAGGCATCCCTTCCTTTTTCTCCCCCCCTCCTTCTTATCCCTATGATACACTTAACTTGCTCTGCCCCTGATCAGAGGTTCCCGACAGCTGCCAGTTGCACCCATTGGAAAAGTTCCCTCTGCCGCATCCCGCACCCCTCCTGACGCAACTCCCGCTGTCTTTCTTTCTGTCTGTCTCTGTCCCTGGCCCCCTTTGTCTGTCTGTCTTTCTGTGTATCTCCCTGCCCCTGTGTCTTTCTTCTTTTCTTTCTGTCTCCCTTCCTCCCTCTGTCTGTCAGTCCAAAGCAGCATTCCCTCCCCCTCCATTTCCCTCCCCCCACACCAGTTCCCTGCAGCAGCATTAGTATTTCCTCTACCCCCCTTTCCCTTCCCGCGGTACAGACTACGAACCTGGCGATTCCAGCATGTGCAGCAGTCTTCACATGCTGCTTCGGGTCCTTCTACTGGCCTGATTTACTCTGGCACGTCACTGATGACATCATCAGAGACGCGGCACAGCAAATTAGGGCAGTAGAAGGGCCCGAAGCAGCGTGTGAAGACTGCTGCACACGCTGCTGGAATCGCCAAGGTAGTCGGATCCGCGGGAAGGGAAGGGGGGGGCAAAGGACTCGGGTCCCGATCCGGGGTGGAAAGTTGTGGGGCTCCTCAGTGGGGGCGCTGAGTGGCCGCGATCCCTCTCCTCCGAGACACCCCCTCCCCCCCCCCCCACCCGGCCGCTCGCCCGCTGGAGGAACAGAGATCGGCGGCTGGCTGCGGTCCCGGCTTGTGGAGGCATCGGCGGCTGGTGACGTAAGCGCGCATGCACACTCCTACCTAAGGTGCCCTACATCTCACGGAAAACGGACGCATGCAGATGGGAGTGCGCATGCGCGGCCTAGCATTTTATTATATTAGATTACCTTTATCTCTGAATGCTCAATTAATTTTTCATACCTGGAATATACAAAAGTATAAACTCTCCTTCCCCTCTTTTAAAGGGATTAGATCAACTGGTAAGCTCTGTCGATCTTACATATATAGATTTACTGAGATTTGGAACAAAATTCCATCTCCTATTAGGACTCTCACTTCCCTTCAAATCTTTCGAAAGGCCTTGGAAACTTTTATATTTCAATAATATTTAGATAATTGCCATAAAATAGGAAAATAATCTCTGTATATCAATCAGGTAGTATTAAATTTTGGGTTAAGTTCATATCTTATCATATTCTATCCAAAGATTATGAATCTCTCTGCTCTCTTATGTTAACTGAATCGACCTCCTATATGGAGATGATGTGGTATACAAACCTAAGTTTTAGATTAGATTAGATTCTGAAACACTGTCAAAAGATTTACATAAATTCAGATAGTAAATGACAGCAGATAAAGACCTGAATGGTCCATCTAGTCTGCCCTATAATCACATGCATTACAATTTAATGATTAAATTAAAATGTCTTTTTTATTTGTTATTTCTGGATCATAGACCTTAGAAGTACACCTAGTATTGTTCTTAAGATCCAACTACTGGAGTTGCTGTTGAAGCTCACGTCAGCCTATCCAAACCATCTCATTTGTGGGATTCAGACCATGAAAGTTTGCAATAGCTTCTTCACCCTGCTAAGAAATAAAATCATTTGTTAAGTTAGATCTTCCCATTTTTGACACCATATGGCCTACAATCCTGAAATCCACTGGCTTCAAGTTTTTTAGTAGCAATTCCATTGTCGTAGTCATCACAGATGTTAAAGTAATAGATCTCTAATTCTCTGCTTCCTCTTTGCTCCCATTTTTGTAGAGAGGAATCACGCCTATTCTTCTCCGATCTCTTAGAACAGTGTTTCTCAACTCGGTCCTGGAGTACCCTCTTGCCAGTCAGGTTTTCAGGATATCCACAATGAATATGCATAAACTTGACTTGCATACACTGCCTCTATTATATGCAAATTTCTTTCATGCATATTCATTGTGGATATCTTGAAAACCTGACTGGCAAGGGGGTACTCCAGGACCGAGTTGAGAAAAACTGTCTTAGAACAATAAATTGAACAGAATTGTGAGATGAGCAGTCAGCTCCTCTTGAGCTCCACTAATGTTTTGGAATATATCTCATAAGATCTAGATATAAACAATTTACAGCCTCCCAATATTCAGCCTTTTGGCTATCAGCAGATTTAAAGGAAATGACTGCAGCAGCCTGAATCTGACTCCAATATTCAATGCTGTGCTAATCTGATCACTGGCATTTAGGTCCCAATTCTACAGACGGCACCTAGGAACATGGCACTTAGCACATGCCAATCTTAAGCTAAGCAACGAACAAACCACAGTGGAGCTATGCATCGCATAGACTTTTTAAGACTGTTGAATAACTTGCACACCAACATTACTGCCTATCTCCACTGTGGTTTGTTTGTTCCTGTTTGGATTGTGGTGATCTTTCTCCCGGTTTGTCTGACCAACCTTAAGTTAGGTGCCATTTATAGAATCACCTCTAGTGCCACCTAAAGTGGACTTAGATCAGGGGTGGGCAACTCCGGTCCTCGAGGGCCGGAGTCCAGTCGGGTTTTCAGGATGTCCCCAATGAATATGCATTAGAGAATGACACGGTGACAAAATTCATCACTGTTCCTGTCCCCGCGGATAACCGCGGGAAATAATCCCATGTCATTTTCTAGTGTCTATTTCAACCTCAGTCCTTCTACACCAGCATTCTTCAAAGCAAAGCTTGCGGGTCAGTGGTTGTGCCCAATTTTACTCTGATTCTTCCCTCTCTCCTTAAAGAATGACATGAAGATGGTTTCCCGCGGTTATCCGTGGGGACGGGAACGGTGATGAATTTTGTCACCGTGTCATTCTCTAATATGCATTGAAAGAAGTGCATGCAAATAGATCTCATGCATATTCAGTGGGGAAATCCTGAAAACCTGACTGGATTCCGGCCCTCGAGGACCGGAGTTGCCCATGTCTGACTTAGATGCACCCTATTTATGACAGGGTTTTCTTGGCCTAAATACCGGTGCATAAGTCCACTTTAAGCGTCTACATGCAAAACATGCTCATGATCCACCTCTAAAGATGCCTATTTTCTGACAGGCCCCTATTACCCAATTAATTTTAATTTAAGCCAAGTATGAGTTGCTAATTGCTCATTGTCTGCTCCGATTAAGCTTTTTAAATCATTAACCCCATCTTTTATCAAACTGTGCTAGACGATTTTAGTGTGTGCTGGCGAGGTAAATGCTCCGACGCTCATAGGAATTCTATGAGCGTCGGAGCATTTACCGCACCGGCCCGCACTGTTTGCAGTGCTTATCTGGTGAGTTTAGGTGGGTTTTTGTGACTTAGACCATGTTTTACATGGTCTAAGTCACAACGTCCAAGTTCCGTCGATCCTGGGCTGTATAACTTTCGGTTATACATGCTGTACGACTAAGTATAAGCCAGCCCACGTCCTGCCCAACTCCCACCCTCGACATGCCTCCCGAACCGCCCCGTTTAGCTTTGGATGTTGAGCGGCACTATGAAGGCCTAGATCGTTTAGAAATATGTCTAAAACCCATTTTTATTTTTGGCATTTGGACGTTTTTGAGAAATGTTCGTCCAAGTGCTGACTTAGGCCAGTTTTTGGACGTTTTTCTCTTTCGATTATGAGCCCCTTAGTAGTGTAGAATGGGTACAAGTGGATCAGGTTTTATTTTTTACTGCATAAAGATTTACAAAGACTAAGGGACACGCAATGAAGTTACATAGTAATACTTTTAAAACCAATAGGAGGAAATATTTTTTTCACTCTCAGAAAATAGTTAAGCTCTGGAATGCATTGCCAGAGGATGTGGTAAAGGTGGTTAATGTAACTAGATTAAAAAAAGGTTTGGACAGGTTCCTGGAGGAAAAGTCCATAGTCTGCTGCTGAGACAGACATGGGGGAAGCCACTGTTTGCCCTGGATTAGTGGCATGGAATGCTGCTACTATTTGGGTTTTTGCCAGGTACTTATGACTTGGATTGGCCTCCGTGAAGACGGTATGCTGGGCTAGAAGGACCATTGGTCTGACCAGTAAGGCTATTCTTATGTTCTTATTTGGGCTTTGCAACTGGAAATCACTGCTAATGAGGTAAATACCAGTTCCACCCCAACTCCACCTCCAGACTGCTCTGCACTAACTGGATCATGCTGTGGTGGTATGTACTGGTGGCACTAACTAGTAAGTGGTATTTAACTGGGAAGGAACCTTTCTATCCAGTTAAATCACACTGGTTAAATCACAAGTTTATAAATATGGTAGAATGTAGCACTTAGAGGCTGCTGAGACTCAAAGTATTTGTGAATATAAATCAGGTGGGGTTAGAAAATATACCAAAGCTATTTCTTGCACATCTTTGCAATATCGTAATTCTATTGTTTGTTTTACTAGTGTTGTGAATAACAAATTATACTCAAATTACTCTGGAAAATACTGTATCACAAGACAACTAAGCAGACAGGTCTTCAGAAATAGACATGGGTCGCCCGATCGTGTTCCTCGATTCCGGTCTGCCGTGCAGCATCCAATCCCCCAGTAGGCACTCCCGATGAAGAAGTCCCAGGGACACACTCGCGGTCAGCAGCAGAAGCCTGGGGGAAAAAATCAAGACAGGGGCCAGCAACCTGCACAGCAGAAGAAGAAATTAACCCAGAGGGCCAGACCCCCACCCGCTGATCCCTCAACCCCTCAATCCCTCGAGGGCTACCCCCAACGGGGATGCCCGGGCTCCAAGGCGGCGGCGGAACAACCCCATGGTAGGGAGGAGGAACCAGGGCCCAGAGATTAGGACCCCAAGGGGACCCCCAAGGACCTGGCGGCCAAGAAGACCACCAGCTCCCCGCGCTTCCAGGCATCCCGTGACCCAATCCCGAGGGAGCGGGCGCCGCAGGGATCTCCGACGGACCAGCCCCCAGTACTCCACCCCCCTCCGAGGTATGAGCCACGCTGTCCGGACGGCCACACCCCGACCCCTCACCCACAATCACCACCCCAGCCCGAGCAGTAACAGACCTACCAGTTAAAGGGATCCCAGCATCCAACTCACTCACAGTCCTAGCATGAGCTACAGAAACAATGCCTGCCGGCCTATCCCCAGCCTGTGAAGCACCACGGCTCCTCCCCCTTCCTCCCTGCAGTCTTCCACGGCCCCTGCGGGCCGACCCCGCGCTGGCTCTAGAAACCAACGTCTCTCCACCGACCTCCAGCGCTATTGCAGTTCGGGCAGCCGAACGCGAGCGTCTAGGAGGTAAGGGTCTACCCCTCCCCACCGAGGCACTCACCGGGTCCCGCTCCTCCTCGTCGAACGAGTCACCGGCGACCAGGGACAATTCTGCAGGATCCGCAGCAGCAGAGGTAGGGACACGCGCCATGTTTTTTTGTTTTTTTGTTTTTTTTATTCGGCACCCGACTCGCGCCGCCGAACCGCTACCACCACCGCGCACCCCGAGGACCGACACGCGTGGAGGCACAGCCACGTGGTAGGCCCGAGACCCGCGATCACCCGACCTAGCTAAAGTTGTCTCGGAGGACCGGAAACCCTTAAGGTCCTCCGAGACCCTCCTTAAATAATCCCTCCACCCCCCCCCCCCCCCCCCCCCCCCCCCACGGCCGCGACACTGACTTATCAGAGGCCAGTCCCTCGGCGGGACGGCCTCTGCCCGCCCAATTTCCTTTCCTACCTAACCCCCCCCCCTTTTTCCCCGAAACCTACTCGGCGGACGGCCCCGCGGGCCTTCCAGCTCCGCGTTAGAGCCGTCCGTCGAGACTAGCTCTCGGACTTTTTATTTCTTGCACATCTTTGCAATATCGTAATTCTATTGTTTGTTTTACTAGTGTTGTGAATAACAAATTATACTCAAATTACTCTGGAAAATATATACTGTATCACAAGACAACTAAGCAGACAGGTCTTCAGAAATAGACATGACA
Organism: Geotrypetes seraphini; assembly: GCF_902459505.1. NCBI lineage: Eukaryota > Metazoa > Chordata > Amphibia > Gymnophiona > Dermophiidae > Geotrypetes > Geotrypetes seraphini. The sequence continues at coordinate 18,153,615 of NC_047095.1, forward strand.
CATTTCAAATATCAAGCACTAGATTTTTCCCTGGTTTTGAGATGGCGCATCCATTTTACTCCCTTCTATTTCCAACTGGACTATCTCAATGCTTTTTTTTTTAATCTACATTTAAATATGTTGTGATTTTTTTTTTTTTTTAATCGTCAAATATATTTATTGAGCACCAAGAAAAACAGCAATCAGAAACAAGTACAAAGAGCAACAAGCAGCTCCATATTTCACACAAAATCTCGCAAACCCACCCTACCAACCCAACCCACAACCTATCCCCCCCCCTCACTGATGTCAAACAAAACAGTAGAAACAGATAATAGAACAAGTACCAGGGGCTAGCAGTTCAAAAGGCGACTACGAGCCACCGGAGACAATGTTATCCAAAAAGGCTCCCAAATTCGCTGGAAGGCCCGTCCCAGCGAGGAAGAAATGTCCTGGACTCCCCTCCGTTCCCAAGAAAGCAACGTAATCATGTGACTACGCCAGAGGGAATAGTCAGGGGCCTCCGCTTCCATCCACTTAAGCAAAATGCATTTGAGAGCAATCACAGCAGTCCAACGAAGGAATGCGGCGGCCCCAGGCCAACGGGGATGAAAATGTAAGGAGGCTCCAAATAACACCAAGGCAGATCTCTGAACTGTAATGTTCCAGGTGGTATCTACAAAAAGAAAAATAGCGTCCCAAAAAGTTTGTATTGATGGACACGACCAGAACATGTGGCCGAGACCAGCATCTGGAGCTGTTGTGATTTTTTAATTGCTTCTATATATAACTGTATCTATGCTGCGCATGATCATTTATAAGTGTGAATCTAGGAGATGTCACAGAATGAGTCTGAGTAAGTTATAGGGCACAAATGTGAATGTAGCTTTTGCATGAGGTAAAGAAATGCTGTGTATGGTGTAAATGGGATTCTAGCTGCTTTTGTCAATATAATTGTTAAAAGTTGACCAGCAAAGTCTCCTGAGGGATACGTGACTCTGACCCTCGCAGAATTTTCATAGCAGGTTTAAATTAGAGGAATGGTGTGGAAAGTTTTTGCTTTCAGGAAGAGTAAAATAAGCAGGTTTACTCCTGTATCTTTTTAAAACTCCTCCCTCCCCCCCCCTTTTACAAAACCACAAAAGCGTTTTTTAGTGCAAGTTCCTATGAGTGTCAGGAGCAGTGCAGAGCATCAAGCACACCAGCCTTTGCTAAAAACTGCTTACACGGTTTCGTAAAAGGGGACGTATCTTCTATGTGCAACAATGGTTTCAAATTATTGATCCTGACATCAGAATTATGAAACTCCAGCCTCAAACAGGATCTGCTCCTCAGAGATGAACGTTTATTTACTCCTAACCTTTTATGTACTATCTATATATTAACGAAAACAATTGAAGGGAAAAAAAATACATTAAAAACCTTCTCTTTCTCACCCTCTTTAATAAAACCTTTAATATTTCCTGATTGCAAATATTTTTGCTACTTCCTGTTCTATCTAGACCTAAGTCGTACCTGAAGATAGATATATCACCAGGAAAAATTTTAAGAAATCATACAAAAAATACACTTATTGTACAGTTTATTTAAAAATATTACATGCACAGAAGTGAATTCCTATGATGGTGTGCGGCCAAATAATGGGTAAAATTTGCTCACTAGCTAATAAGGCCTAGTAAAGCATTGGAGTTTTTTTGTGCTTCTCTGAGCTTACTATCTCACACCGAGGATTCACATTATTATTATATAATCAATTTTTGCTATATTGGGCATATATTTGGCACTCAAGGAGGAACGCCCTTCAGATGACACACTGAGATACACTTAGGGCCTGATTCTGTATAGGATGTCCGGTCTCAGCAGCCGCCTAAGCAGCTTTTGTGAATGGCACACGGGAGCCCTATACAGAATCGCCAACCTGATTCTCTAACCAGCGTCCATCACAGAAGCCGGTTAGAGAATCATTTTGTGGCTAGGCTGATCGCGGCAAGGGAATCAACCAGCCACATCTAGTTTAAAAGGCCTACATTTCAGGTATCTGTCGTGACTCTAGGAAGACACTTAGGGCCATTTAAACTCATCTAAGGCCACTTACGGGTGAAGCCACACCCATGCCCAGCCTTGGGCAAGCTTAGGTGTCCCTACAAATTTCCCTAGACCTGTGACAAATGTCTACAGTGTAGGTACCCTACTTCAGGGAGTTTTTTTCCCCAAAAAAACACACATCCTGATTAGTTGCTGTTTGTAGAATCAGCCCATTAGTGCATACTAAGCTTTAGTAAAACAGTCCTTCAGACTGGTACATCATTTTATATAAGAACATAAGTGTTGCCATACTGGGACAGATTGAAAGTCCGTCAAGCCTAGTGGACTGTTTCTAACAGTGGCAATCCAGTTTACAAGTATCTAGCAAGATCTCAAAAGAGTAAAACAGATTTTATGCTGCTTATCCTGGAAATAAGCAGTGGGTTTTCCCAAGTCCATCTTAATAATGGTTTATGAATTTTTCTTTAAGTAGGGTTACCAGATTTTTCCATCTGGAAAATCAGGACCCCTAGATCCTCCCCCAGGTCTGCCTAGTACCACCCCTCCCCACCCTGTCATGCCCTGGCTCTGCCCTGTCACGGCCCCAAGCCCGCCCCAGCTCCGCCTCTAATACTGCCCCCCTGCTGCCTGTTCTCATTGGGCACATAAAAAACTCCATAAAAGAAACTGCCAAATAGAACTTAAAAGGGACCACAAAAAGGCAGGAATAGTCAAGGGTCGCAAGGAGCATTCAAAGGAGATCACTGTAGCACATCTGCACATGTGCGGATGAGATGCAATCACGCATGTTATCGCATCGTATCCACGTCGTGCCGGGTTTTGAAAAGCTGCCCGGAACTCTAGACATGTCCGGGGAAATCCGGACATCTGGTAATCCTATCTTTAAGGAAATTGCCCAAACTTTTTTTTTAAACCCTGCAAAGCTAACTGTAGTAGTGAGGTATTTCATATAGAAACACTGAAGACCTCCACATGCAATGCAAAATTAGATTTTCTTAAGTAGTGACACTAAATTTAACATTAAGCACTGGATAATACATCTCAACGAAGCCTATAGCATGGCTTCTCTGGGTAGGCCTATTCTTAGATTAGATCAATCGCTAAATTTTTAGAACCTAAATCTTTAAACATACTTATTCATTCACTTATTATTTCAAAAATGGACTATTGTAATGCATTATTATTTAACATCTCTCAAAAAGAGAAAAGACGTCTTCAAATAGTCCAAAACTCAGCAATTAAATTAATACATAACTGTAAAAAATTTGACCACGTCACACCACTTTTTATCAAATCTCATTGGCTCCCTATCTCTCATCGTTTTACTTTTAAAATACTACTTTTAGTTTTTAAAACTTTGACCACAAACGAACCTCAATTTATTAACAGACTACTTATTCCTTACTGTACCCCTCGCACTTTAAGATCAACCAATCAAAATCTTTTTAACAGTTCCTTCACTAAAAATAATTGGAACTCGTCGTACTGATATATTTTCTGTCATAGCCCCGCAACTATGGAATAATCTGCCCCTGTATCTTAGAACTGGATTTAAAGCAGTTTAAAAATAGCTTAAAAAGTTTTCTTTTTAAGGATGCATATAATGTATGAAAACAATTTCCCTAATCTTTTTTAATTCCATCTTTTTCCTTACTTCTTTTCCCTACCTCATGTTCTTTTACCTCTCACCTTTTATTTTATTTTACATATGTAATTTTACCCTTCTTTCCTTATGTGTCTGTTAGTCTGTATAATTTTAACTTAATTTTAACTCAATTTTTATTTTTATTTTTATTTTTTTTTTTTCTTTAACCCTGTATTTGTATTATTTTTCTTGTTTCTGTAAATCGCTTAGTAAATTTAAATAAGCGATTCAACAAATTTTGAATAAACTTGAAACTTGAAACTTAAACTTAAACTTACTATCAGAAGTTAAGCAGGGTCAGACTTGGCTAGTACCTGGACAGGAGATCACCTGGGAATACCAGGTTCTGAGGGGCCCTATAGTGGGCAGTAGCAACATAGTGGAGCCACACACTGTGTGGGAGAAAGCAATGGTGAACAATTCCTATGTCATGAAATATCACAGGGTGTGTTGCCAGGAGTCAGTGGCATAATCTATCCATACATATTTTCTATAATTGTGACTATGCTATTATTTTATTTTTCTGAAATTATTTACTGGATATGAATCTCAATGAGGTTTTATTTTCCCTTCCATTTCTTCCTTGTACCCCTCCTTTTCACATCTCTGTCAGAGAAAATCTTTGCATAAAATGGCATTATGAAAAGGTTGATATCGCAAAGCCCTTGAGATTCAGCTGGATCATAGGGAGAACAAACAAGCACGATACAGACCATTAGATCACTTTAAAGACTCAGAGCTTCACTGAAATATTATAAATACAAGTCATGGGTGAAACAAAATGAAGGGCAGAGATTAATGTTTGTTAAAATTATTCATAAAAAAAAATAGAATCTTATAAATTAAGGAAGCTTTTAGGTCAGTGATGTCAAGCCATTCTGTATTGCTGGTCTTTATCACCATACAGAATCTTCTTATTAAGTAGCAGAAAAAGAATGGATTTATGGACTAACGGTACAATGTTTAATATGTCCATATCCACCTGGATTGACAGATTCTACAGACATGAATTTCCCAGGGGACACAGTGTTACTGGTGTCAGTGGATGGCATTATTTACTTCAATGTTCCATTATTAAATTGATAACAAGATAATTCCTGTGCTTCTCAGAGACATGACAGGATTTACAATGGTTAACTCTTACTGCATAGGATTGTGGTGGGGTGTGTGTGTGTGTGTGTGTTTTTATAAGGAACATATTTTCATTTCTGCAGCAACTGAAAAATGAGGATGAAAATATTGTTGAAATTGTTTCAAAACCAGTGCAAGAGATGTGTAATATGGTTGTAGGAATCAATTTATAAACATAGACCTTTTTCAGGGGGAGGGTCTATATTATTGTGCATTTATATATTGTAGCTCCTGGTTTTAAGGACATAGATATCTAAATATGGCCTAAAAGCTAAGGGGCTCATAATCGAAAGAGAAAAACGTCCAAAAACCGGCCTAAGTCGGCACTTGGACGAACATTTCTCAAAAACGTCCAAGTGCCGATAATAAAACCGGGTTTTGGCCTTCATAGTGCTGCTCAATGTCCAAAGCTAAATGGGGCGTTTCGAGAGGCGTGTTGAGGGCGGGAGTTGGGTGGGACGTGGGCCGGCTTAGACTTAGTCGTACAGCATGTAGAACCAAAAGTTTAACAACAGAGCCTAGACGGAACTTGGACGTTGTGACTTAGACCATGTAAAACATGGTCTAAGTCACAAAAACCCACCTAAACTCACCAGATAAGCACTGCAAACACATAGCACAGACCCCCACACACTACCCCAGTGATCACCAACCCCCCCCCACCCCCATAAAAATTTTATTCACAACTTTAAATTTCAGCCTCCAGACTATCATCACCTGGTCGCCTGGCATAGGAAAGCCTAGTCATCCAGCCCAGAAACAGCTTAAGTCGTCTTGGGGGTGGGTTAGGGACCCATAGAGAGGAGGATCCATGCCCATAAGCCCCTGTAATCACTGCATTGATGCTTAAACATGTGCACTGTCCTATACACTCCCAAAACCCTTTTTGATTGGCATATAAGTGGCTCCTGCTTTCATAAGGGCTATTGGGGTGGTAGATAAATGGGTCTAAGGGATTCTTTCAGCTTCCTGTATGCTTCTTCTCCTACAGACCTCATTCCCTCCCCCAACTTTTTCTTTGTTTCATCCTGTCCCCTTCTTTCTTTCTCTCTCCATGCCCCCTTTCTTTCTGTATGCCAGTTTTCTTCTTCTTCTTCTTTTTTTTTTTTTTTTTTTTTTACTTAGGCTCTCTTTTACTAAACTGTGGTAGAGGTTTCTACCACAGCCCAGAGTGCTAGATGCTCTTATGCTGCCCTGATGCTCATAGAATTCTGATGAGCGTTGGAATAGCGTCTAAGAATTGAGCACTCCGGGCTGTGGTAGAAACCTGTACCACTGCTTAGTAAAAGGAGGGGTTAATACCTTTGGCATTTGTTATCAGAGCACTGATTAACAAATACTTATTAAATGTAAAAATATCTTATATTTATAACATTGTTGGCAAGAATTAGCATTTAGGGCTGCATTCAATTGGCTGTGCTAGCAGTTGGCATGGTAATTAATGTACTAACAGTTTATGCAGCTCCTTAGCAATTAACAGACAGTATTAACAGACAGTATTAACAGCTAACGCAGAATAGGGTGGAGAATTGAAGAGAATGGGAAGGGACTATAGGTTACAGTTATAATGTAGGTAGTTATTGAACGTAAAGGGGGTAATTTTCTATAGATTATCTAAAGTTAGGTAGGTGTCAGGATGAAGTGCGCTAAAGCGCTGACTCTCCAATTGGCGTCCTGATTGTAGGGAGCGATAGACATCCTACCGTCTTCTCACCAGCCAATTGGGATACATGTTTAAAAAAACAAATGTGTGAGAACATATGCCTTCATTTCATGTGTGTCTAGAGCGTCTACAGAGACACGTAGAGACACTTAAGCACACCGAAGGCGGGTGTGGTCGTGGTTTCACCTGGAAGTGGCCTTGGGCAGGCATAAGAATCAATGCGCATCTCTGTAGATGGGAGATAGATACCTAGAATGTAAACCTGCAAAATGCTGGCATACATTTCCCAATGCTGAAAGTTAGATGCTACTTGCCATCAGCTGAACATGGCATGGGAATCCCCAATCAGCTGAGCCAACAGGACTCCCCAAAATTGCAGCTTCGGGGAGTCCTGCCAGCTCAGCTGAACCAGGGAAATTCCCCTAATGTGATCAGCTCAGCCGGCTGTGGTAGGCAGAGGATGGTATGAGAGATGACCATTCTCTCCCGAGATTGGCAGGAGGGATGCCCACTCCCTCCTGCCTGAACAAGCCCCCCCCTGACACCCCCCATATGGTGACTTACTTGAATAGGGTGAGTCAAATTGCCAGTATTATATGGAAACATTGGTATGTGTTGTCTATGCATGAGATTTTTGGGAAGGCCCCTGTGTAGCTTATGCTAGACACAAGAATTTGGCTAATTTATTGACTTTGGCAAGATTTTCATCAGAGAGCTTTGAACGAGTGGCTATTGGGGGGCATCGACCCTGTAAATCATGCTCCATGTGCACAACATCTATGGAGTATGAGGTTTTTGTCCATCCACGAACTAAGAAGGATTATAAATTATACCATCGGACAACCTGAAGTTCCAAATGGGTTATTTATGTTATTGTTTGCCCATGTGTACTCATGTATGTGGGTTGCACTATTCACCAAATTAAGACCAGATTGCTAGAACATCAGAGCAGAATTAACATGCAAGTAACTACAGCTACCATGGTGCCTCTCTATATGGACAAAGGACACACCTTTCAGGAACTCAGGTGGGTGGTTATGGAAAGTATACCTGATATTTACATCGGAGATAAAAAAGCCCGCCTTCATTTACGAGAGTAGTATTGGATCTTTGAATTGGATACTGTCACTCCTTATGGATTGAGCGAGAATTTTGAGTGGGGAGCTATATTGTAGAACCTATTGTTCCCCGTACGGGCTGCAGGTTGGATCGGATAACATCATTTCCGGTTTAGATTAAGTAGCAGCGTTCGTCTGCTGCCTAGCTCATTCACGCCTTGACTTTTTAGCCTTTGGCTGGATGGTAATAAACGGAAGGCCCCTGAGGAAGGGATTTACCCGAAACTTGGCTTAGTGAAGCCTGTATAACACTTTTCCAGTGGGGACAACTTAAATTGAAGATGAAAGAGTCATGGACTAAAGAAATTGAATGAATTATGGATGAAATATGAACGCTATTTTTGAGCTAAGTACGATTAATTTGTGAACGTTGAGGAGACATTTAGTAATTTAATGAGCTTTTGGATGAGATTCACTAGAGAGATTTTTATATATTTCTATTTATGAAATTCACTTAAAGCACTTTTGTGTTTTTGCACCACACAGGTGTAAGCCTATGATGGTGTGGGCGTGGCTTGCAATAGAGCCTGCCGATTGATTCAAGCTGGGACTTCCATAGTAGCAGTAGTCATTATAGCTTAACAATCACACTGAGGCTACACACACACTTATTAAATTGAATGATAGATATTTATTTTGATATATGGAGTAGTATCTCTAGTGACTCCCATTCTTTCACAAGTACTATGTTTTACCTGATCATTGTGACATACTTGATTGGGTGTTTATATGCTAATTTATTTGCCATTCCCATGGACAGAGTGAATAGGCATCTCTTCATGCGGCCTGCCTCATAGAGGTACAGAGGGTTTGGCCAGGGGTGGGGGACATAAGGGAGTGGGCATCCCTCCAGCTGATCTCGGGGGGGGGGGAGGGTCCTCTGCCCAACACAGCTGTCGGAGCTGATTGCAGCAGGGGAATAAGCCACAATCAGCTGAGCCGGCAGGACTCCCCAAAGCCGCAGTTTCGGTGAGTCCTGCCAACTCAGCTGATCAGGGATTCCTATGCTGCGATCAGCTGATGGCAAGTGGTGGTCTACTTTCAGGATCCCTATTGCTGAAATGTATGCCAGCGTTTTACGCTGAGACCAGCAACCTATACAGAATCAGGCCCTAAGTGTGAATTTAATAGCGGCAGTTATGCATTCAACTGTCATTATAGAATATTAGCATAAGTCAGCCAGTGACGGGTATAAATGTTTGTGCCTAACTGTAGGCAGTTAGGTGCATAAATGCTGGTATTCTATAATTGCCTGACATGCTTCTGACCCACCCATGGTCCTCTCAGGTTAGGGTTAGAATTTTTCAGGCCACAAAAATCCGGACACAAGGCCCCGCCCTGGCTCTACCCTATTCTGCTTGGTCACTCCCAGTTCTGCCTTGTTGCCTCAGCTCCTCCCAGTTTAGCCTCCAGCCCCACCTCAACAAACCTCCTCTCTTCTTCCCCGACAAGCTCTGACCATGTCTGGAGAGCCTGGAGCATGCATGGATGTGTGTGATGTCATCCGCACATACTCAGATGCCATCTAGTTATGGCCAGAGCTCGTCAGGGCTTTCCAAAACTCAGACAAACTGCCAGGTTTTGGAAAGTCTGTCCGGGATCCCAGACAGTCCTCTAAAAAGAGGACGTGTCTGAGTCTTCATGGTCATCTGGTAACCCTGACCCAGGTGTGACAGGCTAATGCTCAAAATTCTGTCCCTGTACAGAACAGTAATGGGAAATACCAGGAAAACAGTGCAAATTATATGCACACTGTTAGCACTGAACATTGGAAAGTTAAAGAGGAGGAATGTACCCGGTGCATGTGCACAAGAGTTGTGTGGTATGCTCAGCTCTTATGTGCATTCACCAGGCAAATCCAAAGGTAAAGCACACATTGACATCTCTTTTCTGTACCTTTAAATACAAGCTTTCCAATTTTTTTGTTTTGTTTGTTTGTTTTAACATATATAAATGATCTAGAAATTGGAACGACGAGTGAGGTGATTAAATTTGCAGATGACACTAAACTGTTAAAAGTTGTTAAAACGCATGCGGATTGTGAAAAATTACAGGCGGACCTTAGCAAATTGAAAGACTGGGCATCCAAATGGCAGATAAAATTTAATGTGGACAAATGCAAAGTGATGCACATTGGGAAGAATAACCTGAATCACAGTTACTGGATGCTAGTGTCCACCTTGGGGATTAGCGCCCAAGAAAAGGATCTGGGTCTCATTGTAGACAATATGATGAATCTTCCACCCAATGTGCGGCGGCAGCCAAAAAAGCAAATAGGATGCTGGGAATTATTAAAAAAGGGATGGTTTAACAAGATTAAGAATGTTATAATGTCCCAGTATCGCTTCTTGGTGCGACCTCATCTGAAGTATTGTGTTCAATTCTTGTCTCCTTATCTCAAGAAAGATATAGTGGCGCTAGAAAAGGTTCAAAGAAGAGCGACCAAGATGGTAAAGGGGATGGAACTCCTCTCGTATGAGGAAAGACTAAAATGGTTAGGGCTCTTCAGCTTGGAAAAGAGATGGCTGAAGGGAAATATGATTGAAGTCTACAAAATCCTGAGTGGAGTAGAACGGGTACAAGTGGATTGATTTTTCACTCCGTCTAAAATTACAAAGACTAGGGGACAGTCAATGAAGTTACAGGGAAATACTTTTAAAAGCAATTAGATGAAATTTTTTTTCAATCAGAGAATAGTTAAGCACTAGAACGTGTTGCTAGAGGATGTGGTAAGAGTAGAGAGCGTAACTGGTTTTAAGAAAGGTTTGGACAAGTTCCTGGAGGAAAAGTTCATAGTCTGTTATTGAGAAAGACACGGGGGAAGCCACTGCTTGCCCTGTATCGGTAGCATGGAATATTGTGTTTTGGCCAGGCACTGGTGACCTGGATTGGCCACCATGGGAATGGGCTATTGGGCTTGATGGACCATTGGTCTGACCCAGTGAGGTTATTCTTATGTACTTTACTTGGAAGGTTTATTTTTAAGCTGGAAATAGGCACCAATGTCTGCTTTCAGTTTCAGATTTGCTCTGATTTGCACACATTCAGTTCACTGCCACTGCCAGTATTTAGGGGCTTGCGTGGGCTTCCTTCTACTTTTAAATTATACAAAAAGAACGACAGATATTAAAGACAGAATGGTGGAAAATCCTTTCTTCAAACACCTTAATGATAGCTCCGAGTTGGCATTATGTTTTCAGCAGTAAGGATAGCTTTGTTTTGTGCACTGTTCTCTGAGCAATGGAAGAGAATAGGAAATGACCTCTTTAACTTCCACTTGACTACATTTGCATGCTATTTGCGCTAATCTTTGGCAAACACATTGTCTGCAGCGCTACAGCACTCTGCACATTCAGCTCTAGTCCATCACTAATCATCTCTAGTGCCGGCATTAGATTTTGACTCAAAAGCCCAAACAAACTGTGGCATAAGTTAGAATGTTCCTTAAAGTCCAGTACTATCTCATATAAGCGTTTTCCTCCTGGACTCTATATTGTTAACGTCAGTAATAAATCTCAAAGGGAAGCCTCAGCCCCACCACTCCACCGCAAAGCCACTTTTCAAATTGCGGGAAGCTTTATGTGGCGCCTCATCATTGGTTGTCACCTTATTGATAGTGAACTTTTCCTTGTTCTGCTTTTTATGTGGTGAAATTATCTAAAAGTCTTTTTGTTGCCTTGATATATGTCGGTCGGACCAACAGGAGGATAAGGACTAGACTTACTGAGCACAAATCACGAATTGTGAACAAAGTCATGCAGGTACCCCTAATGAAACACTGGATCACGCATAACCATATGGTGGATGAGATCAGATGGCGAGTTACTAATAAGATCACAGGGAGGGACGGAGGGAAAGATCAAAGAAGGTTAAATCAAAGCGAACAACGTTATATTTTCTTGCTGGATATGGTGGACCCTAGAGGGTTAAATGGGAAAATAGAATGGTTATCGGGGATTGGCTAAATCTATCCAATAGGAACAGGGGGTGGGAGGTTTTGAATTAGAATGAGGAGGAGTATATAAACACCGGTCAGTACGCAGCGGCCATCTTTCTCTCACAGATTTTGGAGTCGGATGACAACAGCAACCTCGGTGAGCTACATTCTATTCATTTATACAAGAAGCACTGAAAGGAGTATAGTGGGTAGTTGTGTTGTATGAATGGTTTTTCACAGCGTCCTGCTTTTTATGCTTTATTCCGTAGGGGGACCCTTGATACAGCAATGTATGCAAAACATGTCGGGTCAGACTCCTAGGTTTTGGCTGTGATATAAGCTAAGTACAAATACACTATTTAAGCACTTTATATTTATTAGAGGAAATGCTGTTAGGCAACAAAAATACTTTTAGATAATTTCACCACATAAAAAGCAGAACAAGGAAAAGTTCACTATCAATAAGGTGACAGCCAATGATGAGGCGCCACGTAAAGCTTCCCGCAATTTGAAAAGTGGCTTTGCGGTGGAGTGGTGGGGCTGAGGCTTCCCTTTGAGATTTATTACTGACGTTAACAATATAGAGTCCAGGAGGTAAACGCTGGCATTAGATTTTGAGCATCTCCTTTGAATGCACAACATATAGAGTACCGCGTAAGGGCAGTTACATAACTGCCAATTAATTCTAATTAGCATTAATTAATATCAATTATAGCCCATAATTGATTGTAAAGGAGTGAGTGACATAATGGCAGGTGTAGTTTAGCCACCTTACAGCAGGTGGTGCTAACCTGCCATGTCAGAGGCTGAGTCAGAGGTGTGGGGCTTAGGTCAGGAGGTGGTTAAATGCCCTAGAGCAGAGTAGATGGGAGAGGCCCCAAGGGAAGAGATCTCCAAGAAGAGACCAGAGCATGACTGCAGTGCCTGAAGGGAGTTCCAAGGAAGATGAGTAGGCCTAATTCAGACCCTTGCATTTCTGTGTGATAAGAAGTCTTAAGTCTATGCCTCCAGTGATCACAAGGGATGTAACTGAAGACCGTCAAGGTAGACTAATTATCCCTTGGCTATTGGAACTTTGATTATAATAAAGGAAGTTATTACATATTGTAGCTAAGCCAGGGGCAAGTTACTAGAACTGTGTTTGAGACACTTGAATTGGAAGTACAAATCCTGTGAGAAACCAAGACTGACTATTTTCCTTGTCTCTACATAAATACAAATATTATGAGTTTTACCTACAATCTGTGTGTGAGTCTGCCACATTTGTGTGGGGATCCTCCAGCCAGCCACTAGCTATGCTTTCACACTTTTACAATAGCATAATAGATTCCACTATATACTCATATCAAGAGAGACTTTACATGCCCAACAATTAGCTCTTAATTTAACTGCAATGGTCAATATAAAATTGGATAAGGATGCAACTTCAGGGGTTAGAATAATATTCAGTGCAACTGATTTCCATATAAATACTGGAGTGGAAAATTTGGCCTGGATAAGCAAAATTGATGATATCCTCCCCAATACCTCCCACCAGGGCAGGATTAATTTGTCGAGGGCCCCTAGGCACACAAGTACACTGGGCCCCCTGCCCCATCCCACCCCACCATGCGCCCAGGCGGAAACAGGAAGCTGTGTCAGAGGGAAGCTTTGGGCAAGCAGCACCGCTTGCACAATTATAGTTCCCGTTGCCTTTCTTACCTGCATTGCTTGCTTGTTTTACTTTCCGTCGATGGGGGGGGGCCATGTTACCGATCGGGGTGAGGCCCGTGTTGCCAATCGTGGGGTGGGGGCCCACATTGCCAATCGATGCTGGAGGGGCCTATCGCTGTTTGGAATAAACAATGTTGATGCCCTCCTTCATCAGCCCCCCCTGACTATTTTGGGCCCTAGGCACATGCCTACTTGGCCTATTGGTTAATCCTGCCCTCCCTTCCACCAGTATGATTTTAGAAGAGTACATTGATAAAGAACATGAAGTAGAGTAGGACATATTATCTTTCTATTATCAACTTTCATACTGTTGTAACCATATCAGTTTGAACAGTTTATTAGTGAGTATAAATGTGAAGTGTTCAGTTCCAAAATCTCCTGCAAGTGAACCACTAAGCAATTGTCAAGGGGACCATCATAGCACTTCTCTTGTCCACTTCATTCAAAATATATGTATATACAGTTGAAGCTGGGCACTTATCTGAGTTTTAGCAGACATTTATGAAGCTTCACAGATCCAACACTTAGCATTAACCTCTATCGAGAATTTCACAATTTTAATTGGAGTTCAGAAGACTCTATGACTGAGAGTAGTGGTGTAGTGAGGGGAGGGGCGGACTGCCCCTAGTGCCATCCTGGTGGGTGCACTAGTACCTCTCACCCCCTACCCCCACATGCCACATTCACACCCTCCCTCTACCTATTTAAATCTTTGCCTTTGTGAGCAAATTCTCTGGCTTGGCTCCCCTCTGAAATCGCTTCTGGGTCATGGGGCCAGGAAGTGACATCAGAGGGAAAGTCAACACCAGTGCAAGCAGCTTGCCGTAGAAGCTGCTCACGCTCTCAGAGGGCACAAGTGTTACATGGGGGCAGGGAAGGAGTGGGGGGAAGGAGAGGAGGGTGTGGGGGGGGGGGAGCAGCACCTCCCCTAGTGCCTCCTACCCTTGCTAATCCACCGACTGAAGGAAAATGAAATTCTGCGATGCCACTAGAAAAACACAATATTGCAAAAGGTGAAGTGGGGAAATATAAATAAAGTAGTGCAAAAAAATTGGTGAGATCATGAGCACAACACTGTCACTCTGTGAAGATTCAAGCAAGGTTATATTAGCCCTGAAGAAACGGCTTAGTGCCGTGAAATGTTGGCATTTTAACAAACTGCTTTAAACACTCACAGTGGTTTCAGTTGCAGAATATCTCAGTCCTCAATTATTTTAAACCTCAACAGCGAGTTGTCACTATGGAAGTTTTTTAGCCAATGATGTGGAGGTGGTGGTTTGAGCTTGAGCTCTGCCGATAAAACCTGAGGCTTTTTCTTCCATTTGAGCAGACTCTCAGCTACCTTTAAGTGAAGTTTTTTTGCACTACTAGAAAAACACACACACACACCAATTCAGATCAAAACCAACTGACTGCAACCTAAATCTTTTTTCCACACTGTATGCAGCCATACTATTTTAACTGAAGATGTAATCTACATAAATTTATAAAAGAGTGATCCATGATTGGGAGTGACTGGCATTCACCAAGTAATCTTTTCCACTAGCTATTCATCAGGAAGACCTTTCAGATCTAGTTTGCTGCAGCCAATAGCATGGTTCAGCTGCAGCCATCTAAAATAATGTGATAAAGGGAGATAAAATTCAGTACATAACTTACATAAGAACATAAGAATTTGCCGCTGCTGGGTCAGACCAGTGGTCCATTGTGCCCAGCAGTCTGCTCCCGCGGTGGCCCCCCAGGTCAAAGACCAGTGCCCTGAGACCAGCCCTACCTGCTTATGTACTGGTTCAACAGGAACCCGTCCAACTTTGTCTTAAATCCCTGGAGGGTGTTTTCCCCTATAACAGCCTCCAGAAGAGCTGTTTTCCACCACTCTCTGGGTGAAGAAGAACTTCCTTACATTTGTATGGAATCTATCCCCTTTTAACTTTAGAGAGTGCCTTCTCATTCTCTCTACCTTGGAGAGGGTGAACAACTTGTCCTTATCTACTAAGTCTCTTGAATGTTTCTATCATGGCCGGATTTAGATGAAAAGAGGCACTAGGCTATTCCACTTATGAGGCCCTTTCACCTCCCATTTTTAAGTTTGTAAATTGTTATTGGTACTAACCTTTATAAAAAATGTGACACGGATCTTGAGGCCCTAGGCCGAAGCCTAGTTAGCCTATAGGAAAATCCGGCCCTGGTTTCTATCATGTCCCCTCTCAGTCTCCTCTTTTCAAGGGAGAAGAGGCCCAGTTTCTCTAATCTCTCACTGTACGTCAACTTCTGAAAGTCTTGAACACATCTTCCTTAAGTGGCCTAATGTCCAGATACCTCTTTTTTGTCACTGTTTCCACCCACATAGTTTACCATTAATGCTAAATATAAATTGTACCGCCTTGGCCTGTGCTTAGAAAAACGATGATCTTTGTCTAACCGTGCTTCTAAACTTTGAAAAGCCTCAGCTATCCATAGCCCTGAGAACTTTGCAGTTGAGAAGATGCAGCAACAATATATCAAAGCAATTTTAGGACTACCATCTGCTCCTCTATTTAAACGGGTTTGGGTTCATTACTACTACAGCAACAAAGACAGTGAAGACGGGAGTGAGGTAATGAGTAGCGTCACAACAAAACAAATCTTCACGCATCAGGGGTAAATCTTCCAAAACTTTCACTGAAGAATTTCTTCTCATTCAAAAATCCATACAGACAACTGTGATAATTCTTAATCTTTATCTTTATTGTATTCAAATATTGTTTGCCCCAACTTTAAGGCCCGATGGGACCCGTTTCGCCTCAAAACGCTTTTTCAAGGGTTCCGAGGGGAGCACTATACAATACAAATATAGAGAAAACTTTTATTACATTTATGTCATGTTACACTAAAAACTGTGTAATAGCTTCAAAAAGTAAATCATTAATAAATACATGAATTAGTTAACTATTCAATTAATTATACATTGATTAAGTGTATGAGTTATTTGATACTCAATATTAAATGTTTGATTAATGTATTAAAACATACAATGTATAATAATTGAATGGTTAATATGTTTTTATTAGTATTAAGTGTTATATTTATTAAATAAAATGAGTTATTTAGTATATTTTGGTAACTAATTCATGTATTTATTAATGATTTACTTTTTGAAGCTATTACACAGTTTTTAGGGTAACATGACATAAATGTAATAAAAGTTTTCTCTATATTTGTATTGTATAGTGCTCCCCTCGGAACCCTTGAAAAAGCCTTTCGAGGCGAAACGGGTCCCGTCGGGCCTTAAAGTTGGGGCAAGCAATATTTCATTACTACTACACCTATCGTGAATCCAAAGAACTTCCAGATGCAACAAAAAATTGATTTATGTTAACATTTCCAAAACATATGATAACATATCCAGAAAGTTTACCCCCATACTATGAACAGGCAACTTGATTTTTTTTTTTAATGAAATATAGGAGACTTTGTTTTGCCACACAGCATTACACAGTAATATATCACATTTTTTTAGATATCATCTGAAATTGGAAGAGGCAGAATACTCAAGTTATAATTAATCTTAGATTTTAATAGAAATCCTGCCCCCAACAGGACAAATAAAGGAGATGTCAATTGTCTGTTGAGTCCTTAATTATGGTATCCATTAACCTTCTAATTCTATAAAAAGTGCTGAAAATTGTGCTTACAATTTAATTGTAGAACAAGCTAATTAATGCCAATAATTGGCATTTCAACAAGCAATTATAGACACTAATTAGAATTAATTACAAGTTCCATGCATAAATGTAGGCATGGGATCCACATTTACATTTTTTTGCATGATTAAAAAAAAGGGATTGGATGTCCTGCTGGTACCATTAGTGACTTGAGCACTATCAGGCACTATCAGTACTTATTTGGAAGGAAACAATGAGGCAGATTCTATAAATGGGCGTCCCAATTGTAAGCAGTGGTAGGCATCCTACTGCTGTCTAGCATCCAATTGGGATGTACGTTTATTTATTTTTTAACCCAGGGGCAGGCCGCCCACACTGTAGGCATTTGTCACAGGTGTAGGGAGAAGCCTAGGGACACTTAAGCTTGCCCAAGGCTGGATGTGGGCATGGTTTCACCCGGAAGTGGCCTTGGGTGAGCTTATATTTCAGGCATCTCCCTTGAGCCGTGACAGATGCTTGAAATATGCCAGCAAAATGCTGGTCTATATTTCAAAAACTAAAACTAGACACAGCTGGCCAAAGTGATCACAGCAAGAGAATCCCCGATCAGCTGAGCCGGCAGGCCTCCCCAAAGCTGCGGATTTGGGGAGTCCTACCAACACAGATGATCGGTGGGGGGAAAACCTTGCTGCAATCAGCTGAGCGGCTGCAGCAGGGGACCCCCCCTGACATTGGCTGGAAGGAGGCCCACTCCTTCCAAAAAGAACCTCTGAACCCCCTGTGAAGTTCCCTGGCAGGGGGATGCCCACTCCTTCCTGCTGGGACCCCCGACTCCCCCCAGAAGCCCCTGGCAGTAGGGATGCCTACTTCCCCATGTCAAAACCTCCTGGAACTTCTGACACCCCCTCAACCAGCGACACCCCCCTCCAGACCCCCATAACACTGCCCCAAGCCTCTAGACCTAGGAGACCATACTCCTAATCCCCCCAACACCCTTTCCCACCCCCGTACCATTGTAGGAGAAAGTCTGGCCAGAGAAATGCCTACTCCCTCTGGCCAGCATGCCTGCCTCTTTAAAATCAAGTTTATCAAGTTTATTAACACAATTTGATTAATCGCCTATTATAATCACTAAGCGATATACATAGCATAAAAATATTTCAAATAAAAAGGGGTTAACATTTTAATAAAAGAACATTTAACTTGAACAAACATACAGTTGGGAAGGAAAAGATAAAAGTTACAATTTTTGTTTGGGGTAGAATAAGGAAATAACAATAGGTAAAGGGGAGTAATAACCTCAGCAATTTTAAATTTATTATATTTTAAACATTAAAAGCATCTCTGAATAAATAAGATTTTAAAAGTTTTTTAAATATTAAAATATCTGTTTCATTACGAATGTATTGGGGAATGGCGTTCCACCATAATGGACCAGTCACCGAAAAAATGTCGGCCCTTCTTGTACCGATGATTTTTAGGGAAGGTACTGAAAGAAGATTCTGGTTGGAAGAGCGAAGTGAACGTTGTGTATTATAAGGTATCAAGAGTCTAGAAATGAATTGAGGTTCGCCGCTTGCTAAAGTTTTAAAGATGAGTATAATTATTTTAAATGTGATTCTATGGCTAATAGGTAACCAATGAGAGTCTATAAACAACGGAGAAACATGATCATATTTCTTTGCATTGTAGATTAATTTTATTGCAGTATTTTGAATCAATTGTAATCTCCTTTTTTCTTTTAATGATATGTTGAGAAAGAGAGAATTGCAGTAATCGAGTTTCGATATTACTAATGAATGAATTAGTATTGTGATAGATTTAGGGGTCAGAAATTTGGATATGGATCTAATACGGCGTAATTTATAAAAACAGTTTTTAACCGTAAGAGAAATATGATCGTGGTAAGTGAATTTTTCGTCAATTAGTACACCAAGAATCTTAACTGATGGAACTAAATTAAGTGTGATGTTATTAAGAATGAATGGGATTGCATGGGGAGGAGCCTAAGGCCCTGATTGGATCAGATGCCTAAGCCCCCTCCCATCAGAGAGGCCTTAGGCATCTGAGCCAATCAGAATCTTAGGCCTCCTTCCCAGTTCTTCCTGTTTAGTGATATTTGTAACTATTACAAATACCGCTAAAGTAGTGAAACAAGCAAATTAAGTAGAACCAGGGTGAAAATTGCTGTGAAACTGCATCTTGGTGTGTGGTCACCAGTGCTCCCCCTTACAAATATGCTTTAAATTATTGGTTCTTAATATATAAACTATTGCAAATTGATTTACATATCCATCCTGACTCACTCCCAATAATTCAAACTGTTAATCCTCCCAACCCCACTCAACCATCACTTAATATAAAAAATGCACTGCTTTATCTATTCACGGACCTCTAGAATGGAATTCACTCCCATGCCACATGAGATGAATCTGGCTGCCCTCACTTTAAAATAGTACTGAAGACCTGTTCTCGCTGGCCTTTAGAGAAGCTTGAAATTATCAAAAATAACTTTTCCTTATTACAAAGTCCATAATATCAAAATTGCTACTTCCACGGAACTTACCTTGCTCATGCCACTTATTTTATTCATATTTATATTTCCCAAATTGCTGCTCTCACTGTGGGGGTCCTTTTACTAAGGCACGCTAAACGCTAATGCGCCCATAGACTATAATGGACGTGTTAGTGTTTAGCTAAAACAGCTAGCACGCCTTAGTAAAAGGACCCCTGTGCTTCAGGACAAAACACATGTGTACGCCTGCAGGTATTTCAGAAAAAAGTTTTGCATTGGAAGAACCTTTTCTAAAATACCACCAGAATTGAAGAGCACTTTTCCAAAACTCACCTAGTTCATTTTTTTTGTCAGTTATGAGCCATGCAATTAATTTTCTTCATCAGGGCAAGATTCATTTACTGTAACTTATTCCTGTGCCAAAAATCACTAAATCCATGGTATTTTAATGACTTAGGTCCACTTTTACTAAGCTGCAGTATAGGTTTATACTGCGGCCCAGGGCACTCAAATGCTCCGATGCTGGTCCGACACTCATAGGGATTCTATCAGCTTCGGAGCAGTGTCGAAATTTGAAATAGGCTCCCTGACTCCACCAGACTGATAGGACAGCTTCCACAATAACAGAAAGATCTATATCTGAAAAGCTTATCTACTGAAGTGCTGTAGCAACACTATACCCTAATCTTTCTAGTTTTTAATTAATTGTATATTTTAATTTAAATTCCTGTGTTGTTTTTAAATGATGTATTAATAATTATTCCATTCTTAGGCTTTCTCTTATAGGCTTATTCTTATGTTACTCTAATTTAATCAATTGTGAACCAAGTCGAGCTCCTTCGGGAGATGACCCGGTATATAAATTGAAGACTAGATTACATTAGATTAGGAACCTATATTGCAGCTTAGTAAAAGAGGGGATTTGTGTTAGATATTCTATTCAAAATTCATTCAATCCAAAAGCCACTACCTGTCAGAGAAAACTTCAAAAAATGGACTGAGTGAATTTTGGAAAAGTATTTTTCAATTATTGAGCACCTACTAACCTGGATGTTTTATTTCTGATCTGTACATTCTATGTAAACATAAGAACATAAAAATTGCCGCTGCTGGGTCAGACCAGTGGTCTATCGTGCCCAGCAGTCTGCTCATACAGCGGCCCTCTGGTCAAAGACCAGCGCCCTAACTGAGACTAGCCCTACCTGCATACGTTCTGGTTCTGCAGGAACTTGTCTAACTTTGTCTTGAATCCCTAGAGAGTGTTCTCCCCTATAACAGACTCCGGAAAAGCATTCCAGTTTTCTACCACTCTGGGTGAAGAACTTCCTTACTTTTGTATGGAATCTATCCTCTTTCAATTTTAGATAGTGCCCTCTCGTTCTCCCTACCTTGGAGAGGGTGAACAACCTGTCCTGATCTACTAAATCTATTCCCTTCAATCATGTCCCCTCTCAATCTCCTCTGCTTGAGGGAGAAGAGGCCCAGTTTTTCTAAACTTTCGCTGTACGGCAAGTCCTCCAGCCCCTTAACCATCTTAGTCGCTCTTCTCTGGACCCTTTCGAGTAGTACCGTGTCCTTCATGTATGGCAACCAGCACTGGACGCAGTACTCCAGGTGCAGGCGCACCATGGCCCGGTACGGCGGCATGATAACCTTCTCCGATCTGTTTGTGATCCCCTTCTTTATCACTCCTAGCATTCTGTTCGCACTTTTTGCCGCCCCCGCACATTGCACAGACGGCTTCATCGACTTATCGATCATAACTCCCAAGTCTCTTTCCTGGGAGGTCTCTCCACGTACCGCTCCGGACATCCTGTATTCGTGCATGATATTTTTGTTACCGACATGCATTACTTTACACTTATCCACGTTGAACCTCATTTGCCATGTTGATGCCCATTCCTCGAGCCTGATTATGTCACGTTGCAGATCTTCACAATCTCCCTACGTCTTCTCTACTCTGAATAACTTCATATCGTCCGCAAATTTAAGCACCTCACTCGTCGTACCTATGTCCAGATGTTGAAGAGCATGGGTCCAAGCACCGAGCCAAGCGGCACCCCACTGGTGACACTCTTCCAGTCCGAGTATTGTCCATTTACCCCACTCTCTGTTTCCTATGCTCCAGCCAGTTTTTAATCCACGTGAGTTCACCTCGATTCCATGGCTCGCAATTTTCCAAAGTAGTCGTTAATGCGGAACCTTGTCAAACGCCTTCTGAAAATCCAGATATACAATGTCGACTGGGTCGCTCTTGTCTATCTGCTTGTTTACTCCGTCAAAGAAGTGCAGCAAGTTTGTTAAACAAGATCTGCCTTTGCTGAAACCATGCTTGCTGGTCCTCATCAGACCATGTCCATCAAGGTGGTCAATGTTGCGGTCTTTTATCAGCACCTCTACCATCTTTCCCAGTACCGATGTTAGACTCACCGGTCTATAGCTTCCCGGGTCTCCCCTCGAACCTTTTTTGAAGATCGGCGTAACATTTGCCACCTTCCAGTCCCCCCGGAATCTTTTCCAATTTGATCGACAAATTGACTATTAGCTGAAGCAGTTCAGCTATAGTCCCTTTCAGTTCCTTGTTGACCCTCGGATGGATACCATCTGGTCCCGGGGATTTATCACTCTTAAGCCTATCAATCTGCCTGCATACCTTTTCTAGACTGACCGTTAACCCTGTTAGTTTCCCATTTTCACTTCCAGTATATAGCCTGATGGGTTCCGATATGCTGTGTATATCCTCTTCGGTAAATACCGACGCAAAAAATGTGTTCAGTCTGTCGGCGATTGTTTTATCCTCCTTTAGCACTCCCTTTATTCCTTGGTCATCCAACAGTCCCACCGCTTCCTTCCTTCCCCTTAATATATCAAAAGAATGGCTTGAAGTTTTTCGCCTCCTTGGCTATTTTTTCCTCATAGTCTCTTTTGGCCCCTTTTACTGCCTTATGGCTTTATAATTTAGTAGCTAGGTAAAAGGTTCTCAACCTAGTCCTCAAAGCCTATCCAGTCAGTTGGCTATGCTCTGAGGACTCCGTTGTGAACTACTGATCTAGGGGCTGTGTAATATAAGGAAGGGCCAAAGGGTATGGAATGGATTTTCAAAGATGGCTTGCAATGAGAAAACTGTGGTTGCTATATCTTCAGAAAAAAATGTATTTTCAGATTTTTTTTGAACTGTTTTTGGCAGTAAAATTTGGATTCTTAATCTTACAGCCTCATTGATATCTATCACCTTCTACCAAACAGTGATAAATGAGTATGGTAGAAACAAAGTAGTAGCAACCATTGCATTGCCAACTTAGTGTGTTGTACATTTTTGCAAAAAAGAGTACCCAAGATGAAAACAAAAGAAAAGTTGTAATACGCTAAAATTATGGATTGCTCACTGTACAACAATTTTACCAAAACAATTATGCATCTGCAGATTTTATAATTAATTTAATTCATAATTGTTTTTTCCCAACTCTTTTTATCTTTTGAGCACAATAAAACAATCAATTTGCTCCTGGTGGAAAAGCAAGGCATTTTATTCCATGTGGCCTAATTGGTAAAAATCAGATCATATGAAGTGGAGAAACATTAACACTGCTTGCCCTGGATCAGTGGCATGGAATTCTACTACTATTTGGATTTTGCATCCTTGAAGACGGGACACTGGGCTAGATGGACCGATGGTTTGACCCAGTAAGGCTATTCGTATGTTCTTAACAACTTATATTAGAAGGCAGTTTTAGGATACCTTCTCAAGAATAGCTGATGGTCTCTGCTGCAAACACATGTTGCTTTGATCTGCTCCCCCTGTCATCATGAAATTAGAAATCAAATGTCTGTACTGTTTCCACTGGCTAAATAACAATCATGTTTTGTGTGTGTGTGTGTATTTATACCATCCCGTACATATAGAAAAACAGATGTTAGTTGTATAATGTGTTATTTCTCTCTTATAGTATATGCTACCAATATGCTGTCTTAATTCCAAGGGTTCTTGTTAAAACATTGCTGTCCTTGCAGCTACATGTTTTATATTTAATTTTCATCTGTCCTCGTCTCTGATGTCAAACTGTTCAAAATTCAAGAGTGGCTGCCAGTAATCATACTGTGGCTTACATTACTTCTCAATTTCTCTTGTGAGTGGCATGAATATAAATGGCTGCCCTGTAAAGTCATTAGAATGAATATACGATATAATCATCAAATGTGCACACATTTTAGAAATGTTAAATCCAAGAAATATTCAAATAGAATAATGTACATAAGGTGCTTGACCCTTTTTGTACTTTAAAACATGGAAATAATGGCAGCTAAAGACCACATCAAATCCTATAATCAATATATTAAACAACCTATGAGGGTTCTTCCAAAAGTTTCCACACTTTCATAGTTTTGCGGAAAATGGTTGGGGTGGGAGAAGTGATAAGAGGGTGTGTCATAGAATGTCATGTGACTGGTCAGGCAAGCCGGCTCACCTTGTGGGTAGAGATGTAATTTGATTCTGAGATATTTAATAAATAGTGTTTAAAAAAGTGAAAATACGGAAACATTTTGAAAATCCCTTGCTAAAAGGATTACAGTAATCCTCTGATATTCACGGGGGTTCCATTCCAGGAACCCCCGCGAATCGTGAAAAACCACAAATACGTTTTTTTTATGGGGGAGACTGAAGAGGGTAGCAGGAGAGGGCAGCAGGAGAGCAGCTGGAGCGCCGCGAGTGCAGGAAATCACTTGCGGTATGCTCCGACCACCTCTTCCTGCACTATTGGGCCTTATTCAATCAGGAGCTGCGTGTCAAAGCAGCTCCTGATTGGATAAGGCCCGACTTAGTGCAGGACGAGGTGGTTGGAGCATATCGCGAGTGATTTCCTGCACTCGCGGCGCTCCGGCTGCTCTCTCCTGCCTCTCCCGTTACTCTCTCTGTTGGTGGTTCGCGGTCGGAAAATACCGCGAACCGCCGACCGCGAACGACCTGAAGAACACTGTATTCTAAGATATTCCTCTGGCATAACAAAATCCAGTTAAGATTTTTAGGTCAGTGAAGACCCCCAGGCTGCTTGAGGGGTCTCCAAGAGCTTACCAAAAAGAAAAACTCCTCAATACTTTGTTCTGTAATGAAATGGCAACTTATTTAATTCCTTTATCAAAGCATGCAGCATACGAACCAATCAGTATGGAGAAGGGGAAAGGCTGCCTCACAACAACAGTGTAAGAACAAGGCTTTTTCTGGATCTGTTCACTGTTATACTGATTTTTATAACATTTTCGTATTTCCTTATACGCCCTACAAAAAATCTCTACTTTACATATCTAGACTCATTTTCTTAGAATTACTTGTTTATTCACATTTTCTTGGAATTATTGTTTGTACTCTATTTTCTTGTAATTGTTTGTTTATTACACATCAAGAGAATTTCCTAAATAATCTACTAATAAAGTAAATTGTGCTCAGTGAAATAAACATCAAATAATGCCGCTGGAAGGCTAGATTGAAAATATTTATGTATTACATCATAGCACAAGCCCTCCCTACCTCCACAGTAAGATCACATTAGGGGTGCTGTAAAGCAAAGAAACATAGCCAAAAAGAGGAAGCTTCTCGTATTTTTTTTTCTGTATTGCTATTGTTTATAAAACCAATAAAATTATTGGAACTTAAAAAAAAAAAAGAATATCTTAGATGTTCGTCATTATTCATGTAGGGGAGGCATAAAGTTGTAAAGTACCATGACGTCATGCACCAGCTGGCAATCAAAGTCCACACGTTCCCATTCCCATGTGTGTCAACAATGAAAAAAACTCCCCCCCAAATCAAACACAAAACAAAAACAATCCAAAATCACAAAAATCAATAATCAAAAAATCCACAATCACTCAACATCTTCATCAAGCAGTATCAATCCATAATGAAGATTCCCCATCCGCTTCCTCGACACAGATCTTGTTCCAAAAGATTCTTCATCAAGAGGAAGAAATAGATACTGGAAATAAGGAACACATCTTCAGCACAAATGAGCTCCAAAATAACATTATACACAAAATAAACCAGATTCTTCGCTTCCTTACCAGGTCAGAGAACAAGGGTCCGCACACATCCAGTCGCAGCGGCACAATGGCCAACGGGCAAGGCAATGTAACAATGTATCAGGTAAGGACTAAATAAAGTCAAAACATGACGTATGCTCAACACCTGATTCCCATCCATTGGCCAGCCTGGCTCTAAAGTTTAAACACCAAAAAGGATAAAAAAAGAGCTAAATATGAATATAAATGTAAATATAGGTAGGGAGGGCTTGTGCTATGATGTAAGACATAAACATCTTCAATCTAGCCTTCCAGTGGCTTATTCGATCTTTATTTCACTGAGCACAATTTACTTTATTAGTAGATTATTTAGGAAATTCTCTTGATGTGTAGATTGGCTTATATGAGAATTTAGTTAAAGTATTTTTTTCTCTCAATTGTTTGTATTTTTTTGATTTCTTGTTTATTACCCATATTCTACCCAATTCGGGGAATTTTCTACACACTCGCGACCCTGCACTTAGACCTCCCTTAATTCAGGCAATTTTCTAACATAGCTCACAACCCTGCATGTACATAGGCCTTGCCCAAGCTTGAAATATTTCTGTTGAAGATTATTAGCTAGCCCCATTACCAAACTACAAGTGCATTTCACTGATAAGCTAGGCCTCCCTCTACCCTTTTCTGCTTTTCGTTTTTCTCTGCACGTCTTCTAGTCAGTTCAGCAAGTCACTGTAGTCATTATTACTGTTGTTAAAGTGTATTCACTCAGACTTTATGCAATATACACAGCTTTCTTCTGGCACCCTATTGTACACCCCAGCTCCTAGGTCAGGATCACCTTTGCCAATTTCTTTAGGGCAAAATCATACCTATCTCCTCAGACAGTTAAGACATGATTACTAGTGGATGGGGCCTTCAACTTGGGGAAGTAGTTATGTGTGGAGAGGGCTTGACTTAGAAAGTCACTGCTAGGTGGTGGTACTTTACAGAGGGGGGTGGGGGTCACATCTGGGTGGGGGATTTTGAATTGAGAAGTTTTGTAATGGGGAGCTTTGTTGTTGGGGGGAGCACTCTATGAGAGGGCTGACTGATGTGGGCGCTTTGGAAGGGTGTTTTGTACTTGAAAAGGAGGGTGGTGGGGTTACCTTCACTATGGCAGCTCCTTTAGTTTATGGCTTCAGTGCTCCCAGGTTGCATTATTTATTTACCATTTCTTCAATTTCTCTTATGAGCAGCATTAATATAAATGTGGTACTGTGATAGCACCAGCTGATGACTCCCATTGTAGAGAATGACACTGTGACAGAATTCATTACCGTTCCTGTCCCTGTGGATAACCATGGGAAACTATCTCCATGTCATTCTTTAAGAAGAGAGGGAAGAACCAGAATATGAATGAGCACAACTACTGACCCTCAAGCCTTGCGTTGAAAAATGCTAGTGAAGAAGGACTGCGGTTGAGATAGACACAAAAAACTGATATGGGATTATTTCCTGCGGTTATCCGCGGGGACGGGAATGGTGATGAATTTTTTTAACTGTGTCATTTTTCTCCCATGGTAAATTAAGCTGTGGTAAAAGCCCAATTTTTAATGTGGCTTGATAACTTCTCTAACCCCTGCCCCCCAACTCTACAAAATATATTAGTATCTAAGTATGACCAAACAGATCAAAGCAATCTTAAAACACAGATAGGATTTTTTTTTTTTTTTACCAGATCAGAAATAAAGGAGCTGAAAGTTAATTTATTATCCAGAAGGATACCTAAGACCTGATAGTATTACTGATAGTAATCAGTATGTTCTAGATGCATAAAGATATAGAGAGGACCAGAAAACCGTGCCTTGAGAACAGCAGTGCTTCAGTTTATAACTGAATTAAGTTGTGTTTACTCAGCTACCATGTAGTTGACACAAAGTCATTAGTGATTTCCTTAATCATATCTGGATCATTTGAGTCCAAAATAATCAATAAGTTGTATATCTTCCACATACATATATGATGTAAAACTCAATAATTGCACTATAAAAATAGCCATTGGGAGCACAAAAATATCTATGTACACTAAAGAGGATGGAAGTGAGGATCAACCCTTGTGGCACTTCACACAACAATGGACAGAAGGAAGAGTTCCCATTTTTCCACAAGACCCGAAAGGTATGGTTTTTCAAATAAGAAGTGAGCTATTTGAGTGCAATGCCTTCCAGACCAATTTCTTGCTGTCTAAGAGTAAGAGCAGAGTAGTCTACCAGATCAAACATGAAGCTTGCATAACATAACATCGTACTTATAAACCCCGTAACTGTAAGTTCAATGCGGTTAACAAAAGATTAATAATAAAATAACATAAGAAACATGTAGCTTAATTTGCCAGATACTTTGAAAAGAGGTAAGTTTTCAAATGAGTTCTAAAATGTTTGTAGGAACAAGCACTACGCAACAGTGGTCGAAATTCCCTATCGTAGAAAGCAGCCTGAAATGCTAATGTATGTTCTAAAGATTTCTTACTCTTACAATCTTGAACAGATGGAAAAATAAACAAAGCGTGTGATCCTCTTCTGTGTTTATAAGATGCTATAAAGAATCTATCAGTCATATAGATTGGAGCGGTACCATAGTAACAGAGTAACATAGTAGATGACAGCAGATAAAGACCCGAATGGTCAATCCAGTCTGCCCAACTGATTCAATTTAAATTTTTAAATTAGCTATTTCTGGGCAAGAATCCAAAGCTCTACCCGGTACTGTGCTTGGGTTCCAACTGCCGAAATCTCTGTTAAAACCTACTCCAGCCCATCTACACCCTCCCAGCTACTGAAGCCCTCCCCAGCCCATCCCCCACCAAATGGCCATACACAGACACAGACCATGCAAGTCTACTCAGTACTGGCCTTAGTTCAATATTTAATATTATTTTCTGATTCTAGATCCTCGGTGTTCATCCCACGCTTCTTTGAACTCAGTCACAGTTTTACTCTCCACCACCTCTCTCGGGAGCACTTTCCAGGCATCCACCACCCTCTCCGTAAAGTAGAATTTCCTAACATTGCTCTTGAATCTACCACCCCTCAACCTCAAATTATGTCCTCTGGTTTTACCATTTTCCTTTCTCTAGAAAAGATTTTGTTCTACATTAATACCCTTCAAGTATCTGAACGTCTGAATCATATCTTCTCTGTCCCTCTTTTCCTCTAGGGTATACATATTCAGGGCTTCCAGTCTTCTGGTGCAAGCCTCCTATCATTTTCGTCGCCCTCCTCTGGACCGCTTCAAGTCTTCTTATGTCCTTTGCTAGATACGGTCTCCAAAACTGAACACAATACTCCAAGTGGGGCCTTACCAATGACCTGTACAGGGGCATCAACACTTTCTTCCTTCTACTGGCTACGCCTCTCTTTATACAGCTCAGCATCCTTCTGGCAGCAGCCACTGCCTTGTCACACTGTTTTTTTGCCTTTAGATCTTCGGACACTATCACCCCAAGATCCCTCTCCCCGTCCGTGCATATCAGCTTCTCACCTCCCAGCATATACACGACTTTGTAGCAAAGACAACCCAACTTAAAATGTGAGCCTCCAAAGGAAGCCAGTGTAATTTGTGATAGAAGGGTGTCACATGATCATATTTCTTCAAGCCATAAATCAATTTCACCGCCGTATTCTGAATTAATCTAAGCCTAGCCAAAAGACTCAGCAACAATGATTGAACTAGAAGTTTGAAAGCAGAAAACTCAAAATATGGTTTTATGGTACGCAGCTTCCATAATGTGTGGTGTAATAACCCTTTTGTATCATGGCTTCTACTTGCTTTTCCATAGTCCATGCTGTCATCTAGCATAGCTTGAACAAAGTCAAACAGTTGAACTGGCACCAGTTCAGTGGAATAATAAGGTTGAAAATCAGTTTGTCTTGGAATGTGTGGCGTAGTGGTTAAAACTAGAGCCTCAGCACCCTGGGGTTATGGGTTCAAACCCACGCTGCTCCTTGTGACCTTGGGCAAGTCACTTAATTCTCCCATTGCCCCAGGTACATTAGGTAGATTGTGAGCCCACCGGGACAGATAGGGAAAAATGCTTGAGTACCTGAATAAATTCATGTAAACCGTTCTGAGCTCCCTTGGGAGAACGGTATAGGAAAATAAAGTGAATACTTATTTTTTCCCAAATAGTCTTGTAACTGCACAGCTACTACTTTCCAAGCCAATTTTGATACTAATGATAAATTAGAAACGAGTTGGTAGTTAAAAGGAAGTATCAAGCTGTCAGAGGAATTCTTCACCTGAGGACAAATAGCTTCTTTTTTTTTTCCATATTGCAGGAACTATTCTCTATTTTTAGCTTTCAGAGATCATAGAGTGGAGATAGGGGAAGAAATTATTCAGATAATTTTTAATGAAGTAAGATGGCAAAGGATCAGTGGGAGCCATAATATTTTTCATTAATTTTAAGAGTATTCCCACAGAAAAAAAAAAAAAAAGATGGAAGATGGAAAGCAGAGAATGTGAAGTGACTTAAGTAGATATAAGGGTTGAGCTCAATGATAGATCAGAAAAGAAACTTAAATTTCTGCTGGATTTATTTGAATAGAATCCACACTTTTTTTTTTAGTTGTAACTCAATGTGAGTTATACCGTATTCAGGTGCAGTACGCATTTCCCTATCCCTGGATGGCTTGCAGTCTGAGTCCTTTTACTAAAGCTTAGCTCACACTAGCGAAATTAGTGCATGCAAATTCCTAATAAATTTTTATAAATTTGTACATCCCTTAGAATTCGGAATAGGCGATTAATCAAATTTTATAATAAACTTGAAACTAAGAATCCCATAGGTATAAAATGGGCTTCCTAGCATTTGGGTGCATGCTAATTCCATTAGCACATGTTAAGCTTAATAAAAGGGCCCCTAAGTTTGTACCTAAGTTGATAGATGGTTAAAGGGCCCTTTGACTAAACCTTAGTAAAAAATTTGCTGTTACCATGATTTAATGTAGGAGTTTACTGCATGGCAGCTGTAAATTAATATGGAAGCTATTGAAGAACATTAACACTGTTTTTCTATTGTGGATTGTATGTTACATTCAGATTAACATGTGGCACCTGCTCCCAGTTTACATTGAAACACTTACCGTATTTTCACGCATATAACGCGCGCGTTATACGCGTTTTTACCTACCGCGCATACCCCTCGCGCGTTATATGCGTGAGCGCGGTATACAAAAGTTTTAAAACATAGTTCCCACCCCGCCCGACTCACCCCCCCCAGCAGGACCGCTCGCACCCCCACCCCGAACGACCGCTCGCACGCGCTCCCATCCGCACCCGCATCCACGATCGGAGCAAGAGGGAGCCCAAGCCCTCTTGCCCGGCCGACTCCCCGACGTCCGATACATCCCCCCCCCCGGCAGGACCACTCGCACCCCCACCCCGAACGACCGCTCGCACGCGCTCCCACCCGCACCCGCATCCACGATTGGAGCAAGAGGGAGCCCAAGCCCTCGTGCCCGGCCGACTCCCCGACGTCCGATACATCCCCCCCCCCCGGCAGGACCACTCGCACCCCCACCCCGAAGGACCGCCGACTTCCCGACAATATCGGGCCAGAAGGGAGCCCAAACCCTCCTGGCCACGGCGACCCCCTAACCCCACCACGCACTACATTACGGGCAGGAGGGATCCCAGGCCCTCCTGCCCTCGACGCAAACCCCCCTCCCTCCAACGACCGCCCCCCCCAAGAACCTCCGACCGCCCCCCCCAGCCGACCCGCGATCCCCCTGGCGACCCCCACGACCCCCCCACCCCCCTTCCCCGTACCTTTGGTAGTTGGCCGGACAGACGGGAGCCAAACCCGCCTGTCCGGCAGGCAGCCAACGAAGGAATGAGGCCGGATTGGCCCATCCATCCTAAAGCTCCGCCTACTGGTGGGGCCTAAGGCGCGTGGGCCAATCAGAATAGGCCCTGGAGCCTTAGGTCCCACCTGGGGGCGCGGCCTGAGGTACATGGTCGGGTTGGGCCCATGTGCCTCAGGCCGCCAGGGGGGTCGCGGGTCGGCTGGGGGGGTGGTCAGAGGTTCTTGGGGGGGGGCAGTCGTTGGGGGGGAGGGGGGTTTGCGTCGAGGGCAGGAGGGCCTGGGATCCCTCCTGCCCGTAATGTAGTGCGGGGTGGGGTTAGGGGGTCGCCGTGGCCAGGAGGATTTGGGCTCCCTCCTGGCCCGATATTGTTGGGGAGTCGGCGGTCCTTCGGGGGGAGGGATGTATCGGACGTCGGGGGGGGGGCATCAGGCTTTCAGGATGGGGACAGACCTTCAAGGGGGGACAGTGCATGGAAGTCAGGGGGGGTGAACGGAGAGTCGGGACAGCGCACGGAAAGTCAGGGCGGGCGAAAGGAGCGTCGGGCAGCATGCGCGGTATACCCGTGAGCGCGGTATACCAAAGTTTTTGTACATATTATCGTGATTTCTGCGCGCTATACCCGTGTGCGCGTTTTATACGGGTGTGCGTTATTTGCGTGAAAATACGGTAGTACCTCCTATTTAGGAGGTGGGAAGTTATCCTGCATTAACTATGCAGTACATTAGGTGAGTTGCATGCAATAAGTGCATTATGTTAACTGTCAAATGTTGTCCTTGGCAACTCCACCCATATCATGCCCCCATGACACAAAAAAACGCTTAGAGCTAGATGCACTAAACCAGTTTTCACTGGTTTTCACTGGTTTAGCGACGATTGCATTTGCCGACCAGATGCTGAAAACGGCTCACAGTGTGGTTTTGTGCACGGTCACTCATTCTCAAATCCAACCATGCAAATAAGCTCATTAATATTGAAATGCCATGCAAACTAGCAGAGCGATTGATGCTCTAACATGGCTTCCCAATGAATAAAAAAGTGATTGCTTTTAGCAAGCCAAAAAAAGCGACTGGTAAAAACCAGTTGCTTATCTGTCCCACTGATACAAAAATATTTATAATATGCCAAACCTTTATTTTAATGGGCACAGATGCTGTGTGTGTGTTACGTATGCACAATATCTAGCCCATTAAAAAAAAGAAAAAAGCACTCCCCCTGCTGATGACAGCCCTCCCCGACATCCCCTGATGAATGACCCCTCCCCCGGGACTGAAAATGGCAGGAGGGATACCCACTTCCTCCTGCCAATGGAGGCCCCCTTGTACCAGGTACCACACCCCCAAATCAGCCCCTATCCTTCCCCTTCCTCCCTCCAGAAAAGTCAGGAAGGATGTCCACTCCCTCCTGCCTCTGGATGATCCCATGAACCTCCCCCCCGAACCCCCTCCAGTACTTTTGAATAAAGAGAGCATGAGCGAGGCTCACTCTCTCCAAAATGGCAGGACTTTCCCTCTTCGGTGCATCATGTGATGCATGGGGAACAGCCTAAGACCCTATAGAAACATAGAAATAGACGGCAGATAAGGGCCCATCTAGTACTGCATGTGCACACTTATGCACTTCTATGGCTGAATGCCACCTAAGCACTATTCCTCAAATACATAACTTAGCACGTTTGTAAGAGAGGCATACACAGAAAAGGAGCAAGGGAGGAACTCTCATTTACATGTGTTACTTAAAGAATAGTATAAGTTACATGCATCCATATGAATGAAATATCCTCACAGTAAATATTTGTATTTAAAATTTCAAAAGATATTTTCAATTCTTCAGACTTTTCCTGATATAATATTTTCTACAGGAATTTAATATCACTCAATATAGTGTTGGGCATCTTTGGAAAGGGGGTAGACCTCAGCGGCTGCACCTGAAACATACATATTTCATATTACACTTTGATCTATAATAAACTTTACAATAAGATACTGTACAGTAGACTTGAAGTTAAGCCGAATTCTGCTGTCCATTCACATTTAGGTCCTCTTTTACAAAGGCACGCTAAGCATTTTAGCGCAGATTTAGCGTGCGCTAAATCAATGTGTGTGCTAACTGCTAACGTGTCCATAGGATAACATGCACACTTTAGCATTTAGCGCACGCTTAGCGCATGCTAAAAAGCTTAGTGCACCTTTTAAAAGAGGGGGTTAGTCACATAAGAACATAAGAATTGCTGCTGCTGGGTCAGACCAGTGGTCCATCGTGCCCAACAGTCCGTTCACGCGGCGGCCCTCTGGTCAAAGACCAGCACCCTAACTGAGACTAGCCCTACCTGCATTCGTTCTGGTTCTGCAGGAACTTGTCTAACTTTGTCTTGAATCCCTGGAGGGTGTTTTCCCCTATGACAGACTCCGGAAGAGCATTCCAGGTCTCTACCACTCTCTGGGTGAAGAAGAACTTCCTTATGTTCGTACGGAATCTATCCCCTTTCAATTTTAGAGAGTGCCCTCTCATTCTCCATACCTTGGAGACGGTGAACAACCTGTCCTTATCTATCAAGTCTATTCCCATCAGTACCTTGAATGTTTCAATCATGTCCCCTCGCAATCTCCTCTGTTTGAGGGAGAAGAGGCCCAGTTTCTCTAATCTTTCGCTGTACGGCAACTCCTCCAGTACCTTAACCATCTTAGTCGCTCTTCTCTGGATCCTTTCGAGTAGTACCGTGTCCTTCTATGACTGGTGTCCTTCTTCTATGACTGGTGTAAATATGGGCACCTAAATACTAGGCATGCCAATATCTGATTAGGGTAGCATTCTATAATAGACCATAGGGTCCTAGGTTCTGTCATAGATTAGGCTCCTACCATACTGAATATGAACCAGTTCATCTCTAGTCCTAAAATAGTTACTTCGGCCTTGATGTACGAGGATGACAAATTCTAAATGATCTTGTATTTCAAAAGTAATCAATGGCTTCCTCCAGGGTGTATGATTTACTGTGTTGGAAGCCAACGTATAAGGGACAAAGACAATTATCAAAACAATCAATAAACTTAAATATAGCACAATTAACCTAAAAGACAAATTACAAAGAAAGAAAAAAACAACAACAACATTTAGACAGTATACAGTATATCAGTTCAAATAGTACCCTTTACTTTCTTGTGGGCAACAACATTTGTCCACAGAGATATATATTTTCACATTGGTTTTTTTTTCCATTTTTTTTTTCTTCCCTAAATCAGAAACATGTCTTGCCTTGACAGTGCTTCTCCTGTGAATACGAAGGATCCAACTTGCAGACAAATAAACAGTACCAGTGCAAATAAATGTCAATTTTTTATGATGGTACACAATTTTTTGTGGCACATTTTAAATTGTGCTGATTGGAAACAGGAACAATCTTTCATCTGTATTAGTCTACATTAGGCAATGGCAAACTTTTCAAAGTATATATAGTAACATAGTAACATAGTAGATGACGGCAGATAAAGACTCGAATGGTCCATCCAGTCTGCCCAACCTGATTCAATTTAATTTTTTAATTTTTATTTTTTTGTAATTTTTCTTCTTAGCTATTTCTGGGCAAGAATCCAAAGCTTTACCCGGTACTGTGCTTGGGTTCCAACTGCCAAAATCTCTGTTAAGACTTACTCCAGCCCATCTACACCCTCCCAGCCATTGAAGCCCTCCCCTGCCCATCCTCCACCAAACGGCCATACACAGACACAGACCGTGCAAGTCTGCCCAGTAACTGGCCTAGTTCAATATTTAATATTATTTTCTGATTCTAAATCTTCTGTGTTCATCCCATGCTTCTTTGAACTCAGTCACAGTTTTACTCTCCACCACCTCTCTCGGGAGCGCATTCCAGGCATCCACTATCCTCTCCGTAAAGTAGAATTTCCTAACATTGCCCCTGAATCTACCACCCCTCAACCTCAAATTATGTCCTCTGGTTTTACCATTTTCCTTTCTCTGGAAAAGATTTTGTTCTACGTTAATACCCTTCAAGTATTTGAACGTCTGAATCATATCTCCCCTGTCTCTCCTTTCCTCTAGGGTATACATATTCAGGGCTTCCAGTCTCTCCTCATACGTCTTCTGGTGCAAGCCTCCTATCATTTTCGTCGCCCTCCTCTGGACCGCCTCACGTCTTCTTACGTCTTTCGCCAGATACGGTCTCCAAAACTCAACACAATACTCCAAGTGGGGCCTCACCAATGACCTGTACAGGGGCATCAACATCTTCTTCCTTCTACTGACTACGCCTCTCTTTATACAGCCCAGCATCCTTCTGGCAGCCGCCACTGCCTTGTCACACTGTTTTTTCACCTTTAGATCTTCGGACACTATCACCCCAAGGTCCCTCTCCCCGTCCGTGCATATCAGCTTCTCTCCTCCCAGCATATACGGTTCCTTCCTATTATTAATCCCCAAATGCATTACTCTGCATTTCTTTGCATTGAATTTTAGTTGCCAGGCATTAGACCATTCCTCTAACTTTTGCAGATCCTTTTTCATATTTTCCTCTCCCTCTTCGGTGTCTACTCTGTCATACCAAGTTTGCAGTTATCACATGTAGCTATTGCAAATAAGCTCAAAGGATTAACCCTATGGACTGAACAGTTGCCAATAAGTCCAAAACTGTTTAAATAAATAAATAAAAAATTTACTTTTGTTTTTGTAGATGATTTCATTATTACATCTTTTAAAGTAGAAACAGTCTCCCTAAGGGAATTTATTCCGTTAAG
The DNA here is from genome assembly GCF_902459505.1 of Geotrypetes seraphini. Taxonomy (NCBI): domain Eukaryota; kingdom Metazoa; phylum Chordata; class Amphibia; order Gymnophiona; family Dermophiidae; genus Geotrypetes; species Geotrypetes seraphini. The sequence goes on from NC_047095.1 coordinate 18,189,618, forward strand.
CCAATCATTTATTTAGCTATTGCAAATGATCATACCAAATACAATTTCGATGAGATATTTGGATATTGCTTCTTATGTCTATTTAAAAGTTTGATTTATTAAAGGTTTTCCACAAAAATTCAGAATAGGAAAACCCCCCAAAACATTATGATTAAAAACCAAATACTCGTACTTTAGTACCTTGTAAAAAAACATTTGAATTGTCTACCTTTATATGACTAAGTTAATGAGACAGAATCACCTATGACTATGAGCTGAAGTTCTTAGCCAATCCTAATGCCAGTCATATACTATAAAATAAAATTTATCCCATTTCATGGATTATAAATGCATCATTTTTAGTGCATTGTCCAGAAATTCCTGAACTTTAAGAAACCAATGTTCAAAAATGTTCTGTGCTTAACTTTTGATATTATCCTGATAAATCCTGGTGGTTGAAATGACGTCTCCTGCTCATTAGCTAAATTTTGTTTAGCCAATTATAATAAGACAGTGCTAAGGTTTTGCCAGGTATAATATCACTTTATTTAGCTACAGTTGAGTATCGGTGAAAGCTGGCCAAAGCTATTGGGAAAACTCTGGTCTGCCAAATAGCTGTCCTAAAGTTATTTGGATAGCCAATATAACAACATTTCTACATAGCATGCAAAAGGCACAATCTTCCCATTTCCTAGCTAAGCAAAAGCCAAATCCATGCCACTCAATCTGAATAGAGAACTCTCAAAGGTTTACCTGAACCCCAGGCATAGAAGGAGAGGTTACCTCCTTCTGCTAAGCTGAATATTAAGTGATGGTACAGCTTATAACTACTGGAACCTAAAGTTAATTTATTCACTTTATGCAGGGGTGAATATACCAATTCTTGTTCAGAATTCGCCATAATAAAATTGTCCATTTATTTACATTTACATTTGTCTGCAATTTTAAATATGGATTAGTCTATTCACCCTACAGTGAATTTAGAGCTTCTTTGAATAAGGTGCATTAATAGATGTGGAGGGTCATTTTTTGTCTAAGTCCGACTTTGGACATTTCCCGCAAAATGTCCAAAGTCAGAGATGGAGAACGATCATTTTCAAATAGGACTTCAGACATTTTTTTCTTGAAAATCCCCTACTTGGAAGTCTTGGCCGCCAAAACATCTAGGCTGATGGGATGTCTAACTTTATTTGCCATTTTCAACCCAAAAAGTCCAAGTTAAAAACATCCAAATGGGCACCATTTAGACATGGGAGGAGCCAGCATTGTAATGGACTGACCACAAAGACATCCCAATAGAGCAGTACACCTTGGAGGACATTGCTGTGAATTTCACATAAAGGGTGTCAGATATACATCTCACCATAACCCTCTTCTAATTTATGGTGATCCCTCAAAATCTCTCCCCAAACCTACTATTCCTACCTGTATCCCACCCCAGTAGCCCTTATGGCTGCAGATAGCTCTTATATGGCAGTAGTATAGGATTTAGGTGGACTCATATACCCCCCTAAAAAAAAAGAAAAAAATAATAAAACAACAAATACCTGTCTGTAGAACAGCTGCATGTGTTATGGGAAAGGTTAGTAGAGCATCACATAGGTTTCTTTTTATTGAAACATTTTTCAAAGGTAAACATACAGATGAATGAAAAACAAGAGTTATACAAAGTACGTAATATAGTGCATGTACAAACCAATATCTGAACAGAGCGATATCATTATAACCTGGAATAAATAGTAGTTGTATAACTCATACACTTAGAACAAGTGAAAATACAACTCTACAGCATGAATAAAGAAAAAATAAAAAGGAGGAAGAAAAGGGAAAAGTAGAAGGTATGACAGAGCCAGAAAGATCAAGAAATAGGAATACTGAGGAAGATTCTTAGTGAGTTCCATCTGGTTTGAAAGCGAGAGAATCTATTGGTGGCTTTAGCTAAGTAAGCTTCAGTGCGATATCACATAGGTTTCTTAAGTAGTAAGTGAATGGGTTAATCAACCATAGAGAGGAGACCCAAACCCATAAGACACTCTAACCATTACATGTATGGTGTAAAGCGTGAGTCCAACAAAACCCATCAAAACATCCCTTAGTCTAGATTTGGACATTGCTCCTGTGGCCTCACACTTTTCACCATAAATGTAGAGCCCATTGGGTGTGATTTTGCAAAATACTCTCTTCTAATTCCCCTTCATTTCCTACATTGTCAATTAATTATTTATTTCCCTCCAAAGGATTAGGTCCCTTCGGTCATATGTTGACTATAGAGTTCTGTCCATATTCTTACATGCTTTGATGATTAGCCAGATAAATTATTACAACTCTTCTAGCCTCTGTATTAATTGAAGTGCTTCCAACTGATACGGAATACCACTGTGTGACTTCTTTTCAGGTTTCAAGTTTCAAGTTTAATAAAAATTTGTATATCGCCTATCAGTCTTCTAAGTGGTTTGTAGATAATAAAAATAGTAAAATAGGGTAACATACATTAAAACATACAGGACCTGCTGAAATGATAGGATTAAGGTAAAGAATTACATTATAAAATAGGAAAGAGAGCCATATAGAGGAAATACAAAAGGAAATAAAAGCCAATCATGTTATTCTCCCTGCTCATAGAGAACAATGGTTTCCTGTCTCATACAGGATCAAATTTTAATATCCTGATGCAGATATTTTATTTATATAGCATCTGTGTTCATTCCTCATAGTCTTCAATGGATGCTCAGATCTTCTCAAACAAACTTCCTTGTTATTCCTTCTATGTCTATTTTATTTTATTTATTTTAAAATTTTCTATACCGTTAAAACCTAAACAGTTTACATGATGATACATACATAAATTTATAAAATAAAATAAAAAACTCATGAACATAAATAGACAAATCCTCGTAGAATCAATAATAAAGGAATCAATGCCTAGAGGCTTATGCAGATAATTATAAACAAGTTTTCAAAGATCAGCAATCATAAAGAATTAATATCTAGAAAAAGGCATTTACAAACAATTGTGTTTTAAGTAATTTCCTAAATATGCCTTTTTCACCCCATTTCTGTATTTGACTCATATGTGAATTTCACAATTTGACCCCTGCACAACAGAAGGTCATTGAGCTGGTCTCAGCATATTTTGAATTAACATTTGTCTTTAGTAAGGCTGAATTCTCAGAGCGTAGTGATCTATTTGGTAGATAGTCATGTTATTCTTGAATAGTTCAGGTATAATACTGTAAAGGGACTGGTGATAAATTGTTGCTGCTTTCTACTGAATTCTGAAGGCAATTGGCAACCAGTGTAATTGTTGGAGATAGCGTGTTGTGTGATTAAATTTCAACATTCCCGTTATCAGTCTAGCCGCTGTGTTTGGTGCAACTTGCAATGCTCTGCACCTCATTTTGGTTATTCTAAGGTACAGGGCAATACAGTAATTGAGCCTCGACAAAACCATCACCTGAACAACAGTCTTGCAACTCTGTCTCTTACTGTGTACTGTAGCTTTCTCATTGTGGAATTCCATCTGTTGATTTGCATCGTGAACATTTCTACAAGAACATTTTTAAAGGAGTGAAATCCTGGCTTTCTCCTAGGCATTTGTTAAGTATTTGTTGTTCTGGAGTCCTAAGTGGTTTTCCTCCTGAGCATTCTCTATTAATTTAGAGCCTCAGATATTTTCTAGCTAATGGTGGAATTCTCTGCAGCCAGTTTCCTTTTGGTTCCCTTATTAGTTTGTCTACTGGTTGCTTTTGTAATGCAATTTTAAACTTTTATATGTTGAGCTTGTTATTCACAGCTAACTACTGTCTCTGGCAGTGTTCAAGACTCATTTAAAGCCCACCTCTTCAAGAGTGTTTTCAACTCCTAATTCCTCTCACCTTGGGTTCTGCATCCCTAACCTTATATGGCATGTCTGTCTGTCCAAGTTAGATTGTAAATTCTTCTGAGAAGGGACTATCTATTAAATGTCAACATGTACAGCACTGCGTATGCCTTTCAGTGCTATATAAGTGATAAATAATAATAATAATTTTATTTCTTATATACCGCCAAAGCCATAGTAGTTCAAGGGTTTACAACGAAGAAGGACTGGACAATCAGCAAAAATGGTACAATGGTACAATCAGAGAAAATAGGAACCAGAGAAAATGGTACAAACAGAGAAATAGGAACAATCAGCGAAAATGGTACAATCAGCGAAAATGGTACAAACAGAGAAAAATAGGAACAATCAGCGAAAATGGTGCAATCAGAGAAAATGGTACAAACAGAGAAAATAGGAACAATCAGCGAAAATGGTACAATCAGCGAAAATGGTACAAACAGAGAAAAATAGGAACAATCAGCGAAAATGGTGCAATCAGAGAAAATAGCTACAATCAGAGCAAAAAGGTACAGAGAAGAAGGTCAAGACAATCTGAGTAAAGGTTCAATCCAAGAATGTAGATATAACAAAGGGGTACAGTAGATGTGGGTATATAGGTAAGAAAAAAAAAAAAAACAGAGGGTAAAATCAGCAGATGAAGATGCAGTTTAATGGGGAGCAGTTTAATGGGAAGCAGGACATGGTGAGATAAGAGGTAGGGCATAGAGGTCTTGGGTTGTAAATCGGGTGAATAGATTAGTTTTTAGTAGTTTCCTGAAGTTTAGGTAGGATGAAGAACGTAAGATGATGTGGGCCAGCCAGTTGTTGAGCTGACCTGCTTGGAAGGCAAGAGTTCTATTTAGATATCTTTTGTAACGGCAGGACTTTAGAGTAGGATAGCTAAACAGGTGGGTTCTGCGTGTGTGTTTGGATGGGCAGTCTAGGATATAATTGGGTGCCAAGTAAAGGGGGCCGAGCCAAGGATGGATTTGAAACAGAAACAGGCGAATTTGAATTGCACTCTTGCTTCCAAGGGTAGCCAGTGAAGTTTGTGGTAGTAGGGAGTTAAGTGTTCCCATTTTTTTAGTCCGAAGATCAGTCGGATTGCCGTGTTTTAGATGATTCACAATCTTTGAGTGGTTTTTTTTAAAGATCCCAGGTAGATGATGTTGCAGTAGTCGAGTAGACTTAAGATGGAGGATTGCACAAGTAAGCGGAATGAGGGAGCATCAAAGCATTTTCTGATGGATCTTAGCTTCCATAAGGTAGAGAAGCCTTTTCTGACCAAAAGGTCAGTGTAAGTTTCGAAGGTGAGGTTGCGGTCGAGAGTCACTCCTAGAATTTTTAAGGAGTTTGTTAGGGGAAAGACTTGGCCATTCAGGGAGATTGAGGGGTCTTTGATTGCTCTCCACACAAGCTTGAGGTCAAAACGAAAAGGGGAGGGCTGGCTGCACCCGCAGGCCACATGAGTATACTTCAGGAATCATTCAATGGAACAGAGCACGCTTTGCAGCCAGACTGGAACAACACGGAACAGAACACACCGTAGTGCAACCCCACTTTAAACCCGCAGGTTAAAACCATGGGCTCGCAGAGAGGCATGGCAGTAGAGAGCAGGGAGATTTCAGGAATTTCAACAGTGTGGCAGAGAGCAGGACAGTCGGCAAGGATGTGAGCGACTGGTCCTCAGTAGTCGTTTAATTTTGGATCGGCAAGCCCAATCGGTGTTAACATCTTCTGTTTAGTGAATCGCTGCCTTCCTACTTATGCATGCCATTTCCCGGGTCGGAGAAGGCTCGCAAACTAGTCAGGATACGATTGGTGAGCTTAATGAATCTAGCCCATAGTCAAAAGGTTTGTTCAATATTGGGGATGTTCAAGCACCCATAGCACCCACAAAGCTGGCTCCAGTGAAGCTAAATACCACTGCCACAACTACTTCTATTAAGCATTTATGCAGTGCTAAAAGGTGCATGCATCACTTTACAGATGCATAGATAAGACGGCCCCTGCTTGTTGAAGACAAGGAGAAGAGGGAAGGGCAGAAGCCAAGGGAAACCATAAGATCAAATGTAGATGAGGATTGACTCTAGAAAAAAAAGGCAACTTTTCTAGGTAACTAGCAACAGCAGTTAAACTGTTCTGCTTCTCTGCTTAAAATAACTGCAGATATTAAAAGTATTAAAGCAGCAGCATCAAGACATTGAAAATCTTAGTTGAAGGTGTCCCAACAATTTGTGGCACTGAGGGATAATCAGTATGCATCTCTTAGGCTCAGATCTGCCTCTGAACAACAAACTAAACTGCAATTCCAGCTATTCCTCTACATATCTTAGTAGCCTTGGAGATCAATGTCAACGGGAAATAGCAGAGTCAGCCCAGCTTTGGTCTAGGAAATCTGATTCCTATAGGCTTCTGGCTCCTCCAACTTTTATGACACTGCCAAGCTAAGAGTGCTAGAGGAAGAGGAAAGGGATGTGTGTGGGGGGTGGGTGGGGGGAGGGAGGGAGAGACAGACAGGGGAAAGGGCCAAAGGAAGCTGCAGGACATAATACAAATGAAGATGGTAATGGTAGAAAAAGGCAGATTTCCTAGGTAACAAACACCAGCAGTTAAACAAATTTGCTGTCTTAACAATCAACTCAATCTGTTCTGTAAAACTGATTGTTTCCCCATAATCCTATTAAATGAGCCAGTGCTATTCCGTTGGCAGGAATACCATTAGAAAATGAGGAAGTTGCTATTTTTCACTATGGGTCACTGGGTCCCAAGATATATTATTAAAATGAAGGGGAAATCTCTGTTCTTTGATTAGCTGCAAATGTTCTTGAACCTGACATCCCACTGTAAGGGTATGGGTCAGATCTAGAGGCTATAAAATGACATCTTATAAGTAAGAATCATTTCATAATATCAATGAAGCACACCAGGGTATACCATTATGATCTTATATTGTCACTGCTTGGGTGACAGTCAATTAGCTGCTGAAGAATGTGGGATGTGTTGCCAGTGGCTTCATGCTGCTTCTTGCTCTGGCACTTCAGAAACAGGGCACAGGGAAAAGCTGCCATCAACATGATGGAGGTCTGGCTGACAACAGAGATAGTGCTTTTTTTTCTGCTGTTGTTTAAAAATAAGAGATTTATTTTTGAAGAGTAGATGCCTTCATTTATGGAAGAAGTCTTTATATATTTGGGATTATGCATCCCCCCATATTTAAAAACTCGAAGCAACTTAGGAATAGATATTTAGATGGTGGCCATAAGTGTTATTTTAGCCACTGTCAGCATTATTTCTAGATAGTCTATGTCGGGGACCAGCATTAACTTAGACAGTTAACTGCATAAGTGCTCTACCCCGCCCCAGACTGCCTACGAAATAGTCAGCTGTCACTTTAGAAATCTGTGGTGATATGCAGTGCCTCTGAATATCAGTAGATAGCCCCACATAAGTGATTTAACTGCTCAGGAGCCATTTCTGGTCAGTTGAATCACTTTGCATATTGACTCATTAGAGACCATCATAGCTAGTTCAATGCAATATTAAGAGTATATACAAGGGTGAATCAAAAAATTAAAGGCAATTGTTAAATTATGCGATAACCGGAACAGACCTAGAGAAATGTAACATATGTACTCGTACATTGTCTGTTGAATTGTTCGTTCATGTACAGTGCAACACTCGACCTTCAGTCATGTGGCAGCCACGAGGTCAAAAACATGGACTCTCCATTGCAAGATTTTACTGTTGAAGAACAATGTGTAGTAGTGTGCTTTCTTTGAGTAGAAGGAGTAAAAAAATTCACCATCAGATATTGACTCAGAATGGACATAGCACCATGAATCAATGAAAGGTTTATGAGTGGGTAAAAAGGTTTAAAGCAGGAAGAACAGGTGTATCCAACGAAGGCCATTCTGGTCACCCAACAACATCACACACAAGAGCACATTGATAGGGCGGATGCCTTGATTAGAGATGACCGACGGCTAACTCTGTCTCAATTGGCTGCAAATTTGGATATCAGCTATGGATCTGCATTTGCCATAATGCATAATGACTTGGGAAACAAGAAAGTCTGTGCACAACGGATTCACAAACAACTTACTGATCTGAACAAGCAACAGCATGTGGAGGTTACGACCCAGTTCCTGAAACAGTTTGAAGAAGATCCAAGTATTCTGGAGAGAATTGTCCCTGGCGATGAGACATGGGTGCATCATTGCGACCCGGAAAGGACAAAGCATGATGAACTAAAGGAAGCAGTGCTCACCTGGTTTCGGGAGCAGCCGAAAAACTTCTTCTCTGCAGGAATGCTGAAGCTATTTGAATGATACAACAAATGTGCCATCTTGTATGGGGACTATGTAGAAAAGTGATATGTTCAGTTACTCACAGGTACTTCTATTAAAGCAGTTAAATGTATTTTGTCTTTATTTTTCTATTTACCCTTGTATCATTTTTTAATATTCCGAGCACACTTTTGAAAAGGAGTGCGCAGTCTTCATAAATAATGCATACACTTTGCAGATAGTGCACACAACTCACGAATAGTGTGCACTATTTATACCATTGCCCTGGTGTTACCATATGCCTCCAGAAAAAGGAGAATGAATTGAGACATCTGGGTTTTACTTCCATTGCTTTTAATGGAAGTAAAACCCGGATGTCTCAATCCATCCTCTTTTTCCTGGAGCCATATGTTAACCCTACCTTGAGACAAATATCAACAACAGAAATTTCCTTATATGGAAGTATGACACCCCCCCCTAGCAATAGCCACTTGAAACTACTGCTAGGGATGATATTTTAAAGCCAGCAAATGGACTGGGCAGGAGTTATTGGGCATCACTCCTATCTGAAGACTCATTGGATGCCCCTTCCCGTACAACTTCCTCTGGACTTCTCCTGAACCACCAGTGATTTGTAAATTTAGCCCCTATGCATGGGAACTTAAGTCAGGGGTGGCTTGAAAGCCTGGCAGGATCCAGCTCTTCAGGCCTGGGAACATTGCTCCACAGCTTTATAGCCCAGTTTTCATAGGCAATGGGAATAATGCTGCTTGTAAGGTGGCAAATTAAAATATGTATTTACCATAAAACATAATTAAAATGAATTCCGGAACTTGAAGCCAGAGAGAATGGCTGGCTAACTGCTGAGCTCCTCCTGAAGGCAGTTTGTAATTAAACTTAAATACTAATTTTCTTCTGAATTTAAAATTAAATTCCTGGGAATGGCTTCAAATAAACAAAAGCTGCAAGAAGCTTCTTCAAAATCTACAGGAAAAACCAAAAGGCTGAAAGAAGACTCACAATCTTCCAGTGAGGTTCCCTTACGTATGGACGCATTGGATTTTATTGAAGTTATGGAGGAATTGAGGAAAATTAACACAAATATAATGGAAGTGAAACAAGAGATGAATCTCATGAACAGCAAATTTGATCTTTTGAGCAACAGAATGGATAAGATTGAAAATAAAGTGGAAAAAATTGAAAACATTCAACAGAAATACAAAGAAGATCATAAAATGTTAATGGATATGAATAAAAAAATGATTGACATGGAGAACAGATCTAGGAATCAGAATTTAAGAATTGTTGGACTAAAAGAGGGAATTGAAGGGAAAAACATGATCTCTTTCCTAGAAGAGTTAATACCAAAAATTCTTCCATTAAAAATAGAAGGATCACTGGAAATTGAAAAAGCACATAGGGTTGGAATGAGGAAAGATCAAAATGGAGAAAAACCAAGAACTATAATATTCAGACTACTAAAATTCCAACAGGTACTGGATATTATACAAGCTGCAAAGGAAATTAAAAATCTTGCATATAAAGATTCTAAGTTGTTTTTCCTTCAGGATTTTGCTAAAGAAACTGTTCAAATTAGAAAGCAATTTTTACAACTGAGACAACCACTGAGAGAAATAGGTGCTAAATATGGACTATATTACCCTGCATCAATGAGAGTAACGTACAAGGGGAAATTTCATCAGTTTGATGATCCTGGAAAACTTAAAGAATTTTTGTCATCTCTAGAAGTTCCTATGAATTAAGATCAACTGATTTTGGAGGATTGGAATTGGGGTTTTAAAATTTTATTTACATAAGAGAAGATAAGTTTGTTTTTGAGGGAATATAAAGAGGAATTTTAATTATTTCCATATACTTTATTAAATTCAAAGATGGCAGCTGGCATTAATATGTTAACTGTTTTGGAATGACTGGAATAGTTTCAAATAAAAATGATTAAAATTCTACAAAAGAATGGAGAAGGTAAACATGCAGTTAATATTCAAACTTACCTGACGTCAAAGGAATGTGAGGGATGGTAAGAGGAATGTTGAGTCGGGCCTGCATGATTGTGGTGATTTTATCCTGTGGTCTGAGCTGGAGGATGGTGGTGAAGAGGATTGGAGAAGGATCATTTTTGTGATGAAAATAGCAGTTGTGGAACTTTAGCAACCTGAAACAAAGTGAATACTGGCCAGATCCGAATACAAAGGCAGGCGGGTGATGAGTGGTCATGACAGGATGCTGTTGGGTATGATCTAGGAGCTCTCTGGCATGGAGGATGTTGGATCGTCGCCGTCGTCATTCTAAAATGCAATTCCCTATCTGCAGGTCAAGCACAAAGTTGTTAGGAGGTCTTCCGGAAATCACATGATGAGCTGTGGAGGCGGGGACTTGAGAAACGCTAGATGATTCCGCGGTTTCAAGAAATAAGAAATGACTGGTTTCCTGGTCTTGGATGACTCCGCCTCACCCCCTCCAATATCCGGCTTCAGTTCTCGTGTGGGAACAGCCGTTCTCGCTGCTTCTGCTTGTCTTTAGCACATCTAAATCCGGTCTGAAGTGTTAAGTGGTTTACGCTTATCTGGGCTGTAGACATCTCCTGCTAGTTCCTCCTGCTCAGACCGCGTTAGATAGGTAATCACCAGGTTTTCTTTAATTTATTGTTTTAAAACTTCAGTAAGGCCAATATATCTATTCACAGCAAAACATTATGCTAGTTCCCTGGCCTTGGATGACTTCGCCTCTCCTCACATTACCCGGCTTCAGTTTTGAGTTGGTGCAGCCCTTCTTGCCGCTTCTGCTTGTCTCCAGCACATCTAATTCCGGGGATAGTGGACAGATCAATGTAGTGCCTGGCTTAGAGTATAAGTATTTAGTATATTATTTAATTTTGTCTAAGTTTAACACATTTTGGATTCTAGAATTAAAAATCTTTGATGACCATCTTCAAATGTTTTCTTTGGGGAATTTTTTTTCCTCATGGGAAAAAAGGGAAAAAAAAAAAACCAAAAAAAACACCAAACCATTCTATGTATCTAAGATTGGGAACTGGGATGTTTGAGTTATTTTTAATCTCATTCAGTGTTTTATTTACTTGTTTTATTTTGGTTTTATTTCTATAATTTTAAATTTCTTCAGAATTCTTTTATTTAATGGTTCCTCCCTTTTGCAGCTATTCTATATTATAGTGGATTTTACTTTGCTTGGCATTTCAGTTCTGTGCAAAGGCATGTGGGATTTGGTTTACATTTACCTAAATAGTTTGTATTATTTTTTCTATTACAGTGTTTTTTTTTAATTTTTATGTATTGAATGATGAAGGTCATTTGTAATAGTGAATGGCCTTTCACATGGGGATTAAAAGGTGGAACTGGGATCCAGATAAATGGAGTGTTTCATTTAGAAAATCTTTAAATTGAATATTTTGTAAGTGAACTAATTGAATTTTTAATTTAATTAATTTTAACGTATATGAAATTTATATTGCATTTACATGTTAAAGCTGAATTAAATGTTGGTAAGGGAATTGTTACAGAAAATTATAAGAGTCTTTGACATTTAGTTTGAAACAATTAGTATAAAATATTAAATTATACAGTTCTTTTTGGTATGATTTATGGGTAGAGATCTATGCAATAGATTGGGGATATATATAGAGTGGAAATTAGGGGATTTAATTATTTGGAATATTCAATTTTTTATAATATGGGGGAAATAATGAAGTAAAATGCTTGGGAGGGGATGGGTGCTGGTCTGATCTTTTGCCTTCAAGTTACTGTATAATAAGAAAGGGAGGGTTGTGGGAGGGACTAGGGAAGGGGTTTTGGGTCTTTAGAAATATAAGTTTTAAGGAATTAAGGGAAGGGAGGGTTGCACCTTATAGTAAATTAAGGGAATTAAGATTTGAGTAGAAAAATTATATGTTGAAGTATTTGGTGAATATCATATGTGAAATAATTAATTTGATTAATGGAGCTTAAAATTCTTTCACTAAACGTTAATGGTTTAAATCATCCAATAAAAAGGAAAAAAAACACTTTTGTTTTTAAAACAACAAAATATAGATATTTGTTACATTCAAGAGACTCACTTGTCAGTTTTAGAGTCTCAAAAACTGAAAGAAAATTGGATAAAACATTGCTTTTATGCCCCAGCTGTAAAGAAGAAAGCAGGTGTTGCAATATTGGTAAATAAAAGATGTAATGCTACCTTCAAATTTATATCTGGTGATCCTTTAGGAAGGTGGATACATGTGGACATGAAACTGGGAAATACTACAATGGCGCTTTTCAATGTCTACGCACCTAATATCAATCAAATTGAATTCTTTAAAAACCTACAACAATTGTTATTACCACTGGCTACTTCTAATTTAGTTGTGGCTGGGGATTTTAATGCTGTTATAGATCCTATAATGGACAAAAAACCTAGTAGAATTATGAAATCATTAGGATTAGATAATTTGGTACAAAATTGTGATTTGAAGGATATATGGCGAATATTTCATTTTAATGATCGGGAATTTTCATTTTGTTCCCATGTTCATAAATCTTTTTCAAGAATTGATTATATATTTGTGTCAAATACATTAGTTCAACAAGTAACACAAGCCTCCATAGATCCAATTATTTTGTCTGATCATGGTGGGGTGAGGATTAAACTTAAAGTAATCGATCAAGAGGATAGTAGACCTATATGGAGATTTGATAATGCATTGCTGGTGGAACCAAATTTTATTGAGGAAATACAATTAAAAATAAATGATTATTTTCAAATTAATAATACAAAGGATATCTATATAGAAACATTATGGGATGCTTTTAAGGCAACCATGAGAGGTCAAATTATTTCTTTTTCGGCATATCTTAAAAAACAAATTAAAAAACAATTTCATAGTTTAGAACAAGATATAAAGATATTAGAATCAAAATTAGTTGAGAAATGGGATTATTCTATATTACAAGACCTCATGAAAGTGAAAGGGAAATATAATGAGATTTCTTCAAAATTGATTAGAAAAGATATATTTTCTCAACAGGCATTGTATTATGGAAATTCAAATAAGGCGGGAAGATTATTGGCAAATTATCTAAAAGTAAAAAAACAAAAAACAAAAATAGTGATGATTAAAGATGAAAAGGGGAATAGTTATTCTCAAATTGGACCAATCTTAAGACAATTTTTAAACTTTTACAAAAACCTATATTCTTCTGAGCCTTATTTAGATAAAGAAAAGGATGGTTTGGAATTTTTAAAGTTAATTACGGGACCGAAAATTCCTGAGCATATAAAAGAAAGTTTAGAAAAGCCAATATTAGTTAATGAATTGCAAGCAGCATTGAAATCCCTTAGAGTTGGATCCGCTCCAGGTGAAGATGGTTATACTGTAGAGTTTTATAAATCATTTCAAATTACCCTGTTACCATATTTATTAAATTTATATCGGACTCAACTTACTAAAGGTTGTATTATGGGTACCATGGCTGAATCATTAACTATAGTTTTGCCATAGCCAAATAAAGATCCCACACTGGTTTCAAATTACAGGCCTATTTCTTTAATTAATGTTGATGGGAAAATTTTAGCTAAGATTTTGGCTATACGTTTGGCTAAAGCTCTCCCTTTTATGATTGGTATGCATCAAACAGGTTTTGTTGCTCAAAGACATTCTTCTAAAAACACTAGGCTTGCATTACATATGTTGAATTTATCAAAAGCCTTAGAAGATCCAGTTTTTTCTGTATCACTTGATGCAGAAAAGGCTTTTGATCGTGTTGAATGGACCTTTATGTATCAAGCGATGGAATGGTTTGGTATTGGCTCGGGATTTATACAAATGGTTCAAGCATTGTATAGCTCCCCTATTGATAAATTATATATTAATAATAATTTCTCAGAAGATTTTAGGCTGCAAAGGGGGGTTAGACAAGGTTGTCCCTTATCTCCTTTGCTTTTTGATATTGTATTGGAACCCTTGTTATTAGCCATTCAGCAAACAGAGGAGATACAGGGTATTCCTCATAAAGATAGGGAATATAAGATCTTGGCTTATGTGGATGATATATTGCTCTATTTGAGAAATCCTGAGAAAACCGTTCCTTGCTTACTTGAAATTATTGAGAATTTTGGAAAATTTTCAGGATATAAGATAAATTGGAATAAATCAGAAATTCTTCCACTCAATGTTCATTGTACAAAAGGTTTGTTTGATTCTTTTCCCTTTCTTTGGAAAGAGGAGGGAATAAAGTATTTAGGCATTTGGATTAAAAATACATTGGATGAAACAATGAAAATAAATGAAAAATCGTTATTACAGAAGGTTACGGAGAAGTGTGAGCAATGGAATCCGTTACACCTTTCATGGTGGGGGAGAGTCCAAACTATTAAAATGATGATTTTACCTGTGGTTTGTTATCAGATGGGAATGTTGCCGGTATATTTTCAAGGGTCCTTTTATAAAAAAATGAAATAGCATTCTTTTAAAATTTATTTGGCTGGGTAAAACTCCTAGAGTGGCTTTGGTATCCTTACAAAGATCAATTTCGGAGGGAGGGGTAAATTTTCCAAATTTTTATAGGTATCATCAAGCCTATATTTTGCGCCAAGGTATGTATTGGGTCCTCCCAGAACTCATGGAAAAACTCCCTGACTGGTTGTGGTTAGAATGGCAACTCATGTCTCCTTTGCGTCTGTGCCATGTACTCAGTATCAAAATGCCCAGCTATAGTAAAGATAATAGTATACTAGTAGATACATGGAAAACATTGCGATATGTAAGCAACCTAACAACTATTCCAATTTATAAATCTACAAAACAGTCTATATGGGTAAACTCCAAGATCCAAATTGGCGGGGAGAGACTAGTCTGGAAGCAATGGATGATAGCAGGAATACGAATATTGGATGATGTTATTGCTAATGGTACTATGCTTGAGTTTTCACAGTTGCAACATAAATTTGGTCTTAAAAACTCAGAAAACTTTAGATGGATGCAGCTGAAGCATGCCATTCAGGCGGGGTTCCCTGATTGGAAAAACCTTAATAATCATAATAGTATGGAGTTTATTTGTTTTCAGACAGACTTCTTGGGTCACCAGGCCGCCCAATGGTACAAAATATTAAGTAGATTTAATAAAAAAAATTTAAAAACTGGTCTAAGAGATATTTGGAGTATTGAGATTAAGCATGAAATTACTGCATCTCAATGGCCACGAATTTGGTCTTGGAGGATGAAATGTACAGTGTCAGCATCTATGAGACAAACTTGGTTTTTTCTCTTGCACAGAGCGTTATGGACCCCTGTTAGATTACAAAAAAATAGATAGTTCTTTGTCTAATAGATGTTGGCATTGTCATTTAGAAGCAGGAACTTTAGATCATTTATTGTTTCATTGCCCATTTATTATGAATTTTTGGAAATCAATTTGGGACCAAATTAATAATTTATTAGATAACCCGGTGGCATTATCCTATGATACTGTGATATTTGGTATGGAAATGAGAGCAAAAAGTCAGATTTCTGCAAATAACAATAAATTATTACTTATAATGACTGGAGTTGCCATTCAGCAGATCACATTTAATTGGAAGGATTGGAGGAGATTAAATTATAGCTTCTGGTGGAACTCTCTATGCCATATATATAAAATGGAAAGGTTTATTGCAGTACAGCGGGGTTATTTTAAAAAGTTTCAGGATGTGTGGAAACCATTAACGAAGTATTGTAAAGATTAATTCAAAATTGGTTCCCATATATTTATTTGTTAATTTAAGGTGCAGGGAGGGGGGGATTTTATTATTACATGTTTTATATGATAATGGAATATATGGGAGGGTGGGTTGGGATAGGGATGGGGATAAGAATTTATGAGATGTGTTAATGATTATTTCTAAGTGATGTATTTATTGTTTATGTGATTGAATATATTTTAACACTTAATTTAATCTTGAAAATGAATAAAGAATATTAAAAAAAAACATAATTAAAATAATATCACATAAAATCATAAAAAACAATGTAACATAGACACAGCAAGGAAATGTCTCCAAAACTTTTCAAGCATTCTCTTCACTGACACAGATCTTACAAAGAAGAAAAAAAACTTGCCTAAATACTGTAGATATGCTTTCCTTTACCTTCTGAAAGACCCTAGATGAACAATCTAGCTCAACTTTATTAGCAGTGAATTCCAAACTTGGTCGATATATAGTGCATCCAAAAGTTATAGATCTTAACATCGGGGAGGCCCAAATATCGTCAACAAAAGGAAATATCCGATGTGCATCATTACTCAGTGCTGTATGAATTAGTACTAACACTTTAAATTGAATGTATCAGTTAATAAGAAGGCAACGTAAACTTGCAAGAATAGAAAAAATATGATCAAACCAGGAAGCCCTGCCCAAAAGATGAACATCATCATTCCGTGTCACTTGCAAAGCTCATGATGATGATTGCAAGAGTCCTAAGTACAGTGCATTACAATCATCAAAATATAAAGTAATTAAACTCTGAACCACTGCACAACAATTCTCCACACTTAAAAGATCCTTTAACCAGTACATTTGAAGAATGCTATTCTAATTACTGTTTTAAAATGTGCCTTCATAGACAAAGTTGAATCCAACAAAATGCCTATATTTCTTAACACATTCACAATTGGAATCAAAATCCCTTCGACTAACAGGTGTTCAGGCCAATATTTAGTGACAGATCTACTTAACAACATAATCTGTGTTTTCTTATTGTTCAAATAAAGCCTAATCATAGCCATCCATTTATTTATTTATTTGAAGGATTTATATTCTGCTCTATCAATAAGTTTTTAGGCGGATTACATTACACGCATAATAATAGGTTACATACGTAATAATAGATGTGACATTATAAGGTCTACATGGGTAAAGGATGCAGAATTAGGGGTACATTATACGTAGAAGTAAGAGATAAGACATGTTATACGTATTTAAGCATTTAGTTTGACAGAAGCCTATTAATGCTTTTGTTTCTGTTTCCTTGGATCTGTTCCCAGTCTTGAATATGGCTGGGTAAACCTCTTTAAACAGAAATGTTTTTAACAGGGATTTGAAAAGTCTATAAAATCCATGCCTTAATAGTATTAATACATAGCACAATATAATCCAGTCACAGTTAAATATTTTTAATTAATATGAACAATTGCAGGTCATCAGCATATAACCTATAAAGAACACCAGACAGAAGCCAAAATTGACAAGCAAACAATATATAAATATGAAATAACAAAGATGGAATGAGCTGATTCTCTTGATGTGGCCAGCCGTTGATAATATCTCCAAGTTTCACTAGAATGTGTTGGTCGATTAAGAAGATTCATTATGCGATAACAAAACACCCCACAATCCCTAAAAATCTCAAACGTGCAATCAATCAATATATTGGTCTCCATACCTTAAGAAAGATATAACTCTGCTGGAGAAAGTGCAGAGGCGAGCCACGAAACTTGTCAAAGGGATGGAGCATTTGGATTACAAAGATCGACTCAGGAAACTGGGACTGTTTACCCTCGAGAAGAGACGACTGAGGGGGGATATGATAGAGACTTTTAAAATATTAAAAGGATTTGATAAAATGGACCAAGAAACAGCATTACTAACATTTTCAAATGTGACACGGACTAGAGGTCATAGCCTGAAACTGAGTGGCAGTAGGTTCAGGACAAATGTCGGGAAGTTCTGTTTTGCGCAACGCGTGGTGGGTGCTTGGAATGCACTCCCCGGGGAGGTTGTGGAGGAGACTACTGTACTGTGATTCAAGCGCAAGTTGGATGCACACCTTCTTGCATATCATATTGAGGGATACGGTAATTCTGGGTCTCCAAAAAGGAGTACTTAAATGGGCCGCCGCGGGTGAGGATCACTGGACTAGATGGACCTCGGTCTGATCCGGCGAAGGCGTTTCTTATGTTCTTATGTTATTGTGTATTTGGATTTTCAAAAAGCATTTGACAAAGTATCTCATGAAAGACTTCTGAGGAAATTAGAAATTCATGGGATAGAAGGTAATGTGCTATTATGGATGAAGAACTGGTTAAAATGAAACAGACAGTAGGGTTAAATGATCAATATTTTAAATGGAGAAGCGTTAATAGTAGGGTTCTCCAAGAGTCTGTGCTGGGATTGCTGCTTTTTAACATATTTATCAATGGTCTAGAGATGGGAATAACTAGTGAGATAATTACATTTGCAGATGACACAGGGCTCCTTTTACAAAGCCGCGTTAACGGCTTTAGCGCGCGTGACTTTTAATCACGCGCTACCCCTGTGCTAGCTGGAAAACTACTGCCTGCTCAAGAGGAGGCGGTAGTGGCTAGTGCGGCCGGCGGTTTAGCGTGCGCTATTATACGCATTAAACCGCTAACACATCTTCGTAAAAGGAGCCCACAAAGTTGTTAATTGCAAGATGATTGTGAAAAATTATTATCCAATGGGCTCACATTATATTCATAAACCTTTTCAAGGACTTCAGCGGCACCACTCGGAGCTCAATAAAAGTCTCACTGCTCTAAGCTTTACGTATCGGCCTCTTCTTTAGTAATTTTAACTTAAAATCTTCTCTTCAATTCTTACTCTATTAACTTTTGAGACCTAAGGTACTTTTGGTACCTTAGGTACAAAATTAGCTTATAAGTCCTTTGAGAAAAGTTGTAATTTCCCCAAAGGCATGCCCATACCTGGTACCCCTCTCCCACTTTGAATAAGCGCCATTGATTTTTTAAATGTATGGCACCTGGTGCCTTCATCTGGTGTAGAAATGTGTTTAGGGAGAGATTTTCTACCCTTCTCCCCAGGAAAAGTCAAAATAAATACTATTGTGGGTTTAGCTCTCTTAGGATTTGAATCCTCTGTTCCCTGATAGAAATGTTTTTCACTTCCATGAGCCCTATCTCTGGCCAAAATCTATAAAGCAGCTTCTTTACAGCACCGATAAAACTCTTTTTTTACTGCCAAGAGCAGTGTTTTATAGTATTATCTCCTTTGAGACACCTGTTGGACAAGACTTTGAACTACAGAGTTCAGAGGAAAACCCCATACCTCCTTCTTTCAGGCAGAGAAAGGGAGAGAAAAGATTCCTCTCTATCTGATCTGCTTTCAAATTTCAGCACTCTAAAGCCTTGAACCTTAAATAGAACTTAAGAATTCCTATACTGGGTGTTCCGCCACTAATTTCTATCATATGGGATGATCAGTGACACTCAGAAAAGCACACAGACAATATAAAAGCATAAACAATAACCCTTTATTATATATATAAGAATAAAATAGCATCACCGTGATCCCAGGCATCGACCATCTTCACAATTGGGAATCCCTGCAATTGATAGGTGGGTGGACCAAAGGAATGTCCCTTTAGACGTCTTGGATTCTGATGTTAGGGGCAGAATTCCGTTCTTATATAGGATGAAAAACTGCTGAGTTCATAGTAAAACAGCTGGTCCTGCAGTAATTAGCGTCCTTTGTTACGATTCAGGCACACCCAGTCCTGGTCTTTTGTTCTTTGTTTTGACAACACCCAGGTCAGGATATCAGAAGGAGGTGTTGCAGAAATGGCTTCCCATCTGGTTTCACTGTCCCTTTGATGTAGTTTGGGCAACACTCAGGTCAAGGAGGTCAGAATGTCAGATAAGCAGACTTGTGGATACATGTCAGTAGTATGCTGAGTTTCAGTTACCCCCCTGGCCATGGGCATAACAGTCCACCCCTGGATCCTCAAGTCTGCACCTCCGAATAAGAAATCATCCGAATAAAGGGAGAGAGTGTTCGTTTGTATACACAATAGGTAAATCCACAATTAAGAAATGTTAACATAAGGATAGTTAAACAAAAATATAGAGTAAGGAATGAGGAAACACCTTTTGTGCCATAGCCCTCCCTCTAGTAAAAGCATCCCACCAAGGGTGTGCAGTTGTAGCTTCAATGTGATCTGTCACAGAATGCAAGTTAAAATTCATATCTATTTTATGCTGTAGCAAAGTAAGGTTCTGATTTGCTTTATTTAGGATTGCTATATTTTGCATGGCTTTCTTTACAGAGGGTAATAAAATAATTGGAGTAAGTACATCGGCAAAAGAAAAATTAATATTCACATTTGATATAAACATACTGAAAAGGGAGCTTGAATAGCATGAATCACAAGTTTTATGTGATATTTCTTGTATAAAGGTATAACCTTGCGGTGGAATGGTCCATTGGCACAAATTGTAGATATGTTGTAAAGAACATGGTACATAGATGACACGTTTGTTTTATTTTGTTCATCTATTTGTTGCCCATGATAAGTGGGAAACCCTAATTGGGGTCCCAATGTCAAAGGCATCACCGTAAAAGGACATATTGTTTCATTTCAAAATTACACCATTTTCTATCTAAGGGTACAGAATGTGATGTGGTTTTAAATCAATGAGATAAAGTTAATTCTTTGTGATATAAAAAACAAAACACAGTTATCATTGACGACATGTAACATTAACTGATCATATCGTAGTGTTAGTTCATAATTATGTACAGTATTTGGCACCCATTCACCTTTCCATCTAAATACATCTGCTACTCTGGAGCCAAAATATGCTTGTTTGCCAGCCAGTATTTCAGAAACAATAGTATTTACTATACCTCAGGTTAAATTATTTCCTTATGTTCTAAACCTGGTATTCTTGCATTCCCTAATATTTCTTGCTAATTAGGTATTTTACTTGAAAGTATCACGTATAGGGAATCATGGAAATTAATAATCGTATTAATATTATATTTGTGCTCTTACTCATGGCTTACATACATTTAGGGTAGCTTCATATTCACCATCGATCACTGCAGTTATCTGGTATCCCATTTTTCTTAGCAGCTTAGGTTAGGGTCTGGCTATGCTCCAGTTTCAATAGGCTTGCTATGCCACTCACATGCCTTCACTCACGTAAGAGTCCAGTGCACCACCCCCAGAGACTAGCCCTAATGTGAAGCGGCAGGATATAGGCTCACTTCTATTCCCAAGTCGGTGCCACATAATAGCGTCATGGCACGGCACTGTATGTCTGGTTGCGTGTCATCATCTTTTCGATCTGGTGAAATTTTCTCTTAACCCAGCATGTTAGCCAAATCATAAGAATAAGAGAGCAGAGCTGACCAATTCTATCACAAAGGGATGAAAGTCTATATGGAATAACATTTCCCAGTACGTGAGTTTCCAAGGAAAATATTTCATCATGACTGTTTAGCTTCAATGCTTTAGTTACAATAAACACCCCTAGTGATAAAAGAGAAGATAAGAAAAAGAAAAAGAAGAAAAACCACTTTATGTACAGAATGTGATAACATGTGACACAATACTTGTGTGTAAGGTAGTATTTGTTTGAGATAAGAGAAACAACACTAATGCACTTAAAGGTATTCTGTAGGTCATTCAGAAAATACACCTTTTTATGTTCTGGACCTAATTATTATGTCACTTAAAAGAGACCATAAACATGTTACATGGTAATACCAAAATAACTTATGTCAGAGATGTGCACTGCACTATTTATACCTGGTACGTTAAATAAAGAGAGACCATTTTTTATTTTATTTAGCAAATATCAAATACCAATGAGCACCATTTTACCAGGTATAAAGCTTTCTAATTTTTTCTCTTCAGATATCCTCTTATAATATAACCCCTAACTAAATTATCATTGGGCTGTATGAGCCACAGCATAAAATCATTGTGAGTATGGTTTTCCTAAGAAACTTTCTTGTATGTGGGGGAATCTTTTTTTTTTTTTTTTGGAAAGGGATATGGTACCATTTGGACTAATAGAAGGGGTGGAAAAACTCTGGAAATGGCCAATGTGCGATGTTTATTGGGGTACCCCATAAGCTAAAATAGACAACATATAACAGAAACAGACAAACACAGAGCTCCGGCATGCTTTCTTCCATCGGCAATGATTCAGGGTTGAATTTAATCTGTAAATAAGCACACTATTAATCAAAAAGAGTCATAAACAAATTTGGTATCCATTGGATTCCCACTATCAGGTCACAGTGCTGGAAGTATTTTAAATATGGCACAGTGAAATTGGTTCTAATGACCATCTCTGGATGCTAAGCTTCTAAAAGAAAGAGAGATAGAAACTTAAGTTAATGGCTCTATAATTTTGCTGGTCTCCTTTCTATCTTCTTCCATTTCAAAGCTCTGTCACACAATCATAAGAGAATGCAAGCAGGGATGTTTTAATCTATAAAACATACAAGAGAGGTTTACGTGCAGGTACATTGGTTCACAATGTTAGTGTTTGAGGTAAAAGACACATTTGCAAAATCACTTGGAGTGCACTTCCTTATACTATCTAACAAAACTTTTATAAAGGTCACTTAGCAATATTTCTACTCTTTTACTGTCCAACCTACCCCATATGTCACCCCAGATGTGAAATATGTTGCCTTTTTTTTTTCTTTGGGGAGAAGGGAAGTTTACAATCTTCTGTTTAACTTTCTCTATCACCTCTTGGCATCCTTTTGCCCACTTAGTCAATATAGTGTGATAGTTCTATTCCTGCATGTAAGGTATAATTCTGATATAATCTTGTGATAGAAGGTGGAACTATGTAAGTATTTTTGTGGTAGTCTGGTAGATGTATATTGCCTCCCTTGCCAAGTGAATGCAAATTGTTCTGGACATTGCTCCACTATAGGAATAGTAAAAAATGCATTGGTTCGTGTTTACAATTTTAGTGGAGATTGGTACTACTATTGGTTTGGATAATTTCCCCACCACTACTGATCTCATAGGAATGTCTGGTAATTTACCAAAACTATAGATTCCATCGGAAAGCTGTAATGTTAACCCTTTTAGGATATCTAGCCCTATTATATTTTAAGGAATCTCATTGATCAATACAGTATATTCCCAAATTGGTAATTGTCCAATTTTAAAATCTGTAAAAAAAATTTTTTTTTCTTCTCGCTTGCATAATTTTCCCTCCAATCCTGATATTTATATTCCTCCACCCCAGTGTCCACTACAGCTTGTACCTTTTGCTCCCCAGATTTCCACTAAATATTTATCTCTACATGTGGACGCTGTTCTAATTTGGTCCAGGCAAACACTGAGGCTTGGCATTCACATCATTGATCCTCCCAACACTTCCACCCTTTTAAATCAGGATAAAGAATGGAAGCAGTTCCTCAGGAGTTGCTGTTGGTACCAAAATATCCTCTCTCTCTCCTTTGTTCACTTGTGCTTGAGACATAGATTTCTTTCCCAGTCCTCTACTTTTGTACATTTCCCATAACGTCCCTGTATCTTTCCCATCTATTTCTTCCCTCTTTACACCATCTTTTATTAATGCCAAAAACATATTCGTCCGAGACACCCGATTAGCCCTGTTTGAATTGGATTGTCCTTTTCTCTTTTTATCAAAAGTATTTTGAGGTCCCCAGTCCCCCCGATCTCCTAACTGTCGGACCGCTTCTAAGGCTTCCAAAATAGTCCTGTCTATTTGATTGATCAACAAAGTTATCATTACCTGTTTATATGCCGGTGCAGCATACTTGATAATTTTATTTCTCATGGACACAGTAAAAGGTAATGACATATATGTGTCAGCGTGACCTATTACTAAGGCTGCCTTCATAGCCTCCTCTTTAATTCTCATTTGAGCATCTTTTAATGTATACCAAATTTTATCATTTGAGGGCCAATCAGATTCAAGTGGATATCGCCTCGTGACACCCCTACTAATTATCTCTAATAAAGACCATTGGGCATTTTTTGCAGGATAAGAATCCTCCCGTAACGCATTTTGTACTGCTACTTCTTGACTAATTTGAACAAATTTAGGGGCATCTGTGGCATCCAATATAATCCCTGCTGCGCCCAGCTCCTGCACCCGAATTACCCATTGTATTAGTGGTTCCCCAGGCTGCTGTGTAAAGCGTGCCATCGTATCCATGACTTCCTGTGGAGTAACATCTTCCATAACATTATTTCTAGTCAGATTTTTTCCTGTCTGCAGATTTCCTTTTAATCTTTGTCTCCTCACAGGCTTTGCTTCTAAACTTTCTGCCTGCTCTCCTTCAACACATATATCCTCCTCACTGTTATTAGAATTTGAATCCCAAATATTCCCATCCCGTTTGTTTGGATTCCAATCATCCGGCAGATGATAAATTAAGATTTTAATTTTTTGGTAACTCACTTTCCGCCTCCGTTTCTTGTATTTATATCATGCACATTGCACAGCTGCCTTTTCTGTTACATTTTGATAGGTGTCTACCTTATCCATTAACAACTTATTCTGACATTGTAGCATTGTAATGGCATGCTGTTGATTACACCTTTTCTTTTCCAGCTCTCCTAATTTCAATTGTAATTCATGTTTAGCTTCATGCAAATTCCTCCAGTCTGACAAAATCATCCTTCCTTGTCTAGAAATTACTTCTTGCTCTTCTCCTTTTGAGATTTTCACCTTTTGTAAGGAGGCACATAATTCATGTGGATCCACACTTCCAAAAGTACAGGATTCACATAATCCTGCTTCTACAGACCACTCAGTGGCCATTAATTTACCTATACTGTCATTCCAATCCGGAATGGAGGGATTGGGAGCCTGCTCCTCAACCCCTTGTTTTCGGGGTAGCTTTTCGGACCACATTGATCACCCCACTTCTGGTACCAATATGTTCCGCCACTAATTTCTATCAGATGGGATGATCAGTGACACTCAGAAAAGCACACAGACAATATAAAAGCATAACAATAACCCTTTATTATATATATAAGAATAAAATAGCAACACCGTGATCCCAGGCATCGACCATCTTCACAATTGGGAATCCCTGCAATTGATAGGTGGGTGGACCAAAGGACTGTCCCTTTAGACATCTTGGATTCTGATGTTAGGGGCAGAATTCTGTTCTTATATAGGATGAAAAACTGCTGAGTTCATAGTAAAACAGCTGGTCCTGCAGTAATTAGCGTCCTTTGTTACGATTCAGGCACACCCGGTCCTGGTCTTTTGTTCTTTGTTTTGACAACACCCAGGTCAGGATATCAGAAGGAGGTGTTGCAGAAACGGCTTCCCATCTGGTTTCACTGTCCCTTTGATGTTGTTTGGGCAACACTTAGGTCAAGGAGGTCAGAATGTCAGATAAGCAGACTTGTGGATACATGTCAGTAGTATGCTGAGTTTCAGTTACCCCCTTGGCCAGTCCCTTTGATGTTGTTTGGGCAACACTCAGGTCAAGGAGGTCAGAATGTCAGATAAGCAGACTTGTGGATACATGTCAGTAGTATTCTGAGTTTCAGTTACCCCCCTGGCCATGGGCATAACACTGGGTAAGACCAATGGTCCATCTAGCCAAGAATCCTATTTCTTAAGTGGCGAATCCAGGTCACAAAGTACCTTGCAGAGACCCTAATAATTGCAACATTCTAAGCTACTGGAAGTCTCAGCAGCCATTTTCTGCACCAAGTGAGCACAGGCAGGAGTGAATAAGAATCGCTTCTGCCCCACCATCCGGAAGCAAGGTAGACTTGGGGGTCCTATTGCTGGGTCCAGGAGGGGAGAGGACCATCACTCATAGAGGTTGGGGGGAAGAGGGAGGAAGGGAGGCAGTATATAAAGCACATGTGCAAGATCCATAGCTCTGAAAACTGAAATATACCTGGTCCTAAGGATTTCAGATAAAGGACCTTGTATCTGTATATTGTATCTTGTAACATATGCCACTTATTGCTACTTCTTGGGTTTTGGCCAGGTACTAGTGACCTGGATTGGCCACCATGAGAATGGGCTACTGGGCTTGATGGACCATTGGTCTGACCCGGTAAGGCTATTTTTATGTTCTTATAGCAAAAAAATTGTGGGGGGCGGGGGGCTTTAATTAAGCTGTATTAAAAAGTGACCTAGTGGTAGAGCTGCTGCCTCTGCACCCAGAGTTTATGGGATTGAATCCCAAGGCTGCTCATTGTGACCCTGGGCAAGTCGATTAATCCTCTATTGTCCCAGAAACAAAATAAGTACCTGTATATATGTAAACTGCTTTGAGTGTGTTTGTATAACTACAAAAAGGTGGTATATAAATCCCAATCCCTAATATGGGGGGATTCCATTCCCTCAGGCCACTTTGGCTCAGATTCTCTAAACAGTGCCAGTAGGCACCCAAGCACAGTGAAAACACTGTTTAAACAATGTTTTTCACTGATTTTCAAGGTGCTTACTGGCACCTAAAAAATCAGTTCTAGAATTGTACCTCTGTAGATGCTTTATGGCAGTGTTTCTCAACTTCTCAGCCTAACAAATACCAACTGAGTACTCCTGCCCAAACTCCGCCCCAGACCCACCCAAGCTCCACCCCAGAGCAAAATATAGACAGCAGATATAAATTCACAAAACTGACACATAATTAGTTTTCCTACCTTTGTTGTCTGGTGATTTCATGAGTCTCTGGTTGCATTTCCAATATTTCTTTCTTTCTGCCTCCTGCATGCTTCCTTTTCGCCGGACCACATTCCTTTTCCCCAACCAACATCTCTCTCTCTCTCTCTCTCTCTGTCCCTCCATTCCAACTTTTCTTCTCTCTCCTCCATCCTTATTGGCAATATGTCTCCCTCTCTCTCTCTCTCAGTCCATCTGTCTTGGGAGATCCATGCA
This sequence comes from Geotrypetes seraphini, assembly GCF_902459505.1. Classification (NCBI taxonomy): domain Eukaryota; kingdom Metazoa; phylum Chordata; class Amphibia; order Gymnophiona; family Dermophiidae; genus Geotrypetes; species Geotrypetes seraphini. The sequence goes on from NC_047095.1 coordinate 18,216,419, forward strand.
TCTCTCCCACCCCCTCTACTGCCACATCCAACATTTCTCCTTCTCTCATCCTCTGGATTGTGTGCATTTTTCACCACTGCTCACCAGCCCATGCCCCATTCTCCTTCTATCAGCCCTCTCCAGCTTAATGCCACATTTATCCCTCCATAACTATGTCCAATATTCCTTCCCCTTGTATCCCCTTTAATCTGCTCTCTCTACCACCATATCCACCATTTCTCTCTCTTGTCCTTCTAGGTTCAAACAATTTTTATTGATGCAAACACAGCAAATACAACACCAGCGCACCCCCCCCCATGCATCTCTACCTCACTCCTCTCTCTCTATGCCCAATTTTCCTTTCTTCCTTTCCCCATGTGCACCATCTCTCACTCACAGACTCATGCCCATCAATTGTCCATTTCTATTCCCTCCTTCCTATGTCCCAAGTTAGTTACCACATGTGTCGAGTTTGTGCCCCCTCCCCTTCCCCCTCCTCCCCAAAAGCCAACCCATCAACAGAAGTCACAAGAGCCGCTGGATCCCTGCCTGCTCCCCGCTGAAGCCGAAGCAGCTTCTGCCAGGGATGCCTTCCTGTCTGCCCGCATGCTACACTCCCACCTCCCAAAGCCAATCCTGCCACCAAGCCGGAGCTGACACACTCCATCCCCCACCCAGCAGCAACTCTGTGCAGGGACGGGCCACAACGGAGTGTGCAGCAGCTGACACAACGCTGGCTAACAGGCCTTCTCTCCGACATCAATTTACAGAAGCTGTAATTACTGTCTTGGAAAAACAGACATGATTTGAAACTGGTTAGCAATTACAGACTATATCTTTACACAACATGGATTATAAAATTTATGAAAGATTCTTGATGATCGCCTATCCAATATTATATCCACTCTCATACATCCCAGACAAGTAGGGTTCATACATCGAAGATGTGTTACTGATAACACCTGTATATTTCATCATTTATTTTTGCTTGCTCAATAGTTATCTGTCTCTGCAGTTGGCTTATCTATTGATGCCTAGAGGGCCTTTGATAAAATTGAATGGAAGGATCTATTTCATATTCTTCAATGGTTTGGCTTGGGCGCACTGTATCTGCAACATACCTCAACCCACTCTCGTATTAAAGTTAACTAAATATTATCAGATTTTCTTTCTCCACTTACTTGAGAGACTAGACAAGGATGAGAGACTACTTGAGAGACTACTTTCCCCCTCTATTATTCAATTTGGCATTGGAACCCCCTTACTTCTAGCTATGCGACAGGATTCTAATATAAAAGAAATTGGACCCAATGCTTCAGACTCTAATTTAGCAGCCTACGCAGATGATGTGCTACTGTTTTTATCCTCTGTTGAACATTCACATCCTGCTGTTATCAGATTCATTGACCAGTTTTCACAGTTCTAGGGCTATAAAATAAATTGGTCAAAATCCGAATTGCTGCCACTAAACAAACTTTACACTATTGTGGATGTAATCGCTTTTTAATTCAAATGGGTTAGCGGAGGCTTGAATTACCTTGGTATGGAACTCTCTTCTTCCTTTTTCAAATATCATATTATGATTCTTGGGAGCCTTCTATTAGCACTTTCCTGTGGAAGGATAAACCAGTGATGATTGCTTTATGTAAACGTAAGAGACCCAGACCATCAGGAGGAATTAATTTTCTGGATTTATATATATATATATATATCACTTTTCTACTATGCTATGGGCTGCAATGGTTCGATCTTGAAGACAGTTATGTCACCCATATATATGGCTTACTCTGGAAAGTACTGCAGTGAAAAGTCTACCATTAGAGCTCTTCTGGATAACTGCTGAAAGATCAGCTTTACTTACTCATTTTGTGCTAGCATCTACATGCCATGCTTTACATTATGCTGATAAATACCAGTCAGTTTCATGGCTTAAAAGCTCTTCAAAGTCTCCTTGGTGTCATCCTCTCATTAAGATAAATTCAACTATATACTGGAAAGATTAGATTCAATCTGGGATTTGGTATGTCCACCAACTATTAGTTGATTCCAAAATATGTGACTTTTCCCACATTAAAGTCTAAATTTCCAATCCTCTATAATAAAACCCTAAGCATGCATGCGCTGGACAGGGGGAGCAGGGAAAGGAGAAGGAATAGTACTGGACAGGCGGATTAGGTAAGGGGTGCTGCTGGATAGGGGAGGTAAAAGGAAGGGAGAAGGCCTACTACTGGACAGGGGGAGCAGGGAAAAGGTGCTGCTGGACAGGGGGGAAGTAAAAGGAAGGGAGAAGGCCTACTGCTGGACAGGGGGAGCAGGGAAGAGGTGCTGCTGGACAGGGGGGAGATAAAAGGAAGGGAGAAGGGATGCTGATGGACAGGGGGAGCAGGGAAGGGGTGCTGCTGGACATGGGAGGTAAAAGGACAGGGGGAGCAGGCAAGAGGTGGTGGTGGACAGCTGAGGAAAGAGAGAGACAGAAAGAAAGAAAGACAGTGGCCAGGAGAGAGAGATAGAAAGAAAGACACACCCGTTAATGTAACGGGCTTAAAGACTAGTATCTAATAATACCTATGGACTTTTCTGACACAGATTGCCCTCACTTTTAGGCAAGGTTAATTGACCAACTCAATCAGTTGCTCTTATACAATCCTTATTGTTTTCTATGCATAAAGTTACTTGAACTCCTAGTAAACTTTATAGAGCTAGTTTATTATCTACCCCTATGTTGGCACTGCAGTTCTGCTCTAGATTTGTTTAAGCATATGCTATTTTCTTGCCCTCAACTTTTTTATTATTTTGGAATGATATTTGGCAATATCTTGGGCCCTTTTTGTTAAACTACAGTAGAGCTTTTTACTAAGGGCTGGCGAGGTAAATGCTCTGATGCTCATTCAGTTCCTATGAGTGTCAGAGATATAGGGCTCCTTTTACTAAGCTGCGTTAGGGCATGAATGCACGGAATAGCATGTGCTGAATTGCCGCACGTGCTAGACCTTAACGCCTGCATTGAGCTGACATTAGTTCTAGCCACATAGCGTGCGGTAATATCCTGCATGCGCTAAAATCGCTAACACACCTTAGTAAAAGGAGCCCATAATGCAGGCTTCATATCATCCAAAATACTAGAGAAAATATGAAATTCCGAAAATCCAATTAAAGATGGTTTTAAGAACTTTAACCTCCTTCTTTTAAAATCTTCTCCTTGCTCTTCTCCCCTTTTACTCCCAACCTGATCCTGAGTCAATCCTGCCATAATTTCTGTCTCAACTTCTGATACACCTGATTATCCAAAGGGATAATCTTATAGAAACAGAGAACATGATGGCAGATAAAAAAAAACAATAAGACCCATCAAGTCTCCCTATGCATACCATTCACTATCTCTTCCTTTCTCAAAGGGAAATTATCAGTTTGCCTCATGATTTCTTCAGTCTTGGTCTCTACCACCTGCACTAGGAGGCTGTTCCATGCATCCATCATTCTTTCTATAAAGAAGTATTTCCTTATATTACCTCTGAATCTATCCCTTTTCACCTTCTTCCTATGTTCCCTCATTTAAGAGTTTTCTTTTAATCGAGAGAGATTCCCCATTGGTACATTTATGGTATGGAGGTATGGAAGTATTTGTCTCTTTATCTATGCTATCCAACTTTTCTTCCAGTGTATAAATATTGTATATGTATAAATATAAGCTTGTCCCCACATACTTTAGGATGACCATTTACAAATGTAACTGTCCTCTGGACCAACTCCATCCTGTTTATGTCTTTTTGAAAGTGTGGGTTCCAAAATTTTGTGCAGGACTTTAAATGAAGTCTTACCAGAGACATACAGAAACACTAAACCTCCTTTTTCCTGTTGGTCATTCCTATCCCTGTATATTCAAGCAACCTTCTGGTTTATGCCACCATCTTTTCTACCTCCTTGGCCACCTTTAGATCATCAGCTATGATCATTATGAAGTCCTGCTCTTCTTTCATGCATAAAAGTACTTCACTATACTCTCTCTCTCCCTCATATTTTTGTAGCCCAAATGCATTTTTAGCACTGAATGTTAATACTAGATTTTAGACCATTCCTCAAATTCCACTAGATCCCTCTTTATGTTATCCACACTCTCAGGAGTAGCTGCACTCCGCTTCCAGCAAAATCAGTACCATCAAGAAAACTAGCAGTCTCAAGAATAGCAGACAAGAAAATCAGCAGGAACTAGGACTGCTGAAAAACCCACGCTGCACTCTGCTTCTGGTTCCTGACATAACACAAGAAAGCCAGTGGGGAAAACAAGAAGCCTCTTCACATCCATAACCATCCTCTCACACTCTGTCCTCATCCTACTGTAAACACGGCCTCCACCCACAAAATGAAGGTTTGATTCCCTGTTAGAAACCTTCCTCTGGCCACCCATTGGAGCACCATATACTAGAGCCCTCAAACTGCAAGGGAAGTAGCCTGACCACTGCCCCAGCAGCACAACTACCATGAAACAGACCCAGCATGAGTCCCACTGAGGAAAGAATAAAGAATCAGAAATCCAACCCTCTCAGCACTGGCACTAATCAATTTGCATGCTAAGTTTACTTTTTCACCAACCAAGTATCCAAGCCTGTTACCTCATTGGCCCCCTGTCCACACCCCAGGAACCAATCAGCTGACCCTTTCCTTTCAGGTGGGAACATTCTGCCCACTAGTTGAGAAAGGCTGAGGGGTTCAGCACATGTTAAAGTGCCTTAGATAAGTCCAGTGGCTGCCTTTTAATGAATTAAACATCAGACAAAGGTTAGTTATTTGGTTTTGTGTATTGTGCTGGTTTGTTCCAGTTCCAAACATAAGTAGCGTTAGCTGTGCCATTATGAAAAGATTTTATGTAGCACAAATCACTTTTAGTATTTCTTGGACTGAATGGGGCATCTAAAAATGTAAATGTTCATAGTATAGCAACCCTTTCCTTCTTATCAGTAATGGTGCACAGTGGAATTTGTCTGAGATTTTATTGTTTCTTTTTAATCTAAACACCTATATAAAAAATGATTATTATTCTTGAAGCATGGGATAATATGCTGCTGCTGTTCATATGGGAGTTTTATTGCAACTATGCTGAAGACAAGCAATTCATCTGTATATTTTCACTTTCAGATTATTATTTCAAGCATCATGTGCAACTACAACAAAGACAACTGGACTGTGCTTTCTAAAATGGCTGAGGTAAATGCATCTATTAATATCATGTTTTCCTAGTTCTTTGATTGTTTTTCCTTTCTTGGTGATCTTCTGTTGATTCTATGAGGCGCTGTAATGAAGGACTACTGAGAGGAGATGAAATTCAATTTTGGAAGTAGAAAATTTAAAGCAAATTCATTGTAATCTCTTTGTTTGTTCTCTGTTTTCATTGAAATGACGGAAATGTAAATGCAAAAAGAATTCATGCCATAAAAATGTCCCCTTGGATTTTCTACACGTTACCTTCAACTGCTCTGTCTTTGAAGCTTTATATTTTATATTTGCATTTTAAGCAAACTACATATTATGATGGATGCCCTGATAAATTTTAATTCCACTTTTGAGAACTTAACTGGATCTTGCCATGCCTATAGGCACATGGGTCTGTCAGGGCTGGAAGAAATTTTTCACTATAAAATTGCTGACTACTTAGCGTATAAAGGGCTCATTTAATGCAATTCTAGTCATAACACAGATTTGCATAAAATGTTAACATATAAAATCAAACACTGTACAATACTGTTTATTTCCATCAAATGAGCTGTTAAAGCACTACAAGTTATGGATATATTAGCCTTGTAACCCTCAATTAACCATCCTAGCACAAATGGTTTTGTGACCACTTTTCATTGTATTCTAAGGTGGTTCAAGGTTATGCCACCTTGAGTGACTTTTTTTTTCCCCCAAAAAATCAGTTAATAAATTGTGATTAATAATTACAATAAGGGATCAACCTATGAAGCTGAAGGAATGTGAAGAAATGAGAATACTTTCTAGCGTTAAACTGATGTTGTCTACATTAGACTTTCAGATAGTAATTCAAAGTCTGTTATTACAAAATTGGATTTTTGCAATGCACTAATTTTGGGCATGGCTAAATCTAGGATACATGGAGGGGCATAATTGATAGTGTGCCTAAGTCTGAGGTTGGAAGTTTTGTGCAAGACATCTACAACCCCAATAGGAAAAATGTCCATTTTCAAAGCTGCAAAACATCTATCTTTTATTTTTCAAAATGAGCTAGGTATAAGTTTTAGTCCTTAGGATGTCTACCTTTTTTGCCCATTTTCAAAAATAAAAACGTCCACATGAAAAACGTATATAAGCAAGTTTTGTAAACGTACCCACCAACTACCTTGTTTGATCGGAGCAGAGGAATCTCTATCAGCTGAGCCAGTTTCGGAGATTTCTGGCAGCTCAGCTAATGGGGATTCTCCCTCCAGGATCAGCTGAACTGTGGAGCCCTACGCCTCTCCCCCTAACATCTTTCTAACATCCCCAGACCTTCCCAACATCCCCTGACATCCCCCTGAAATCCCCGACATCACCCTGTCATCCTGGACTTACCCCAACATCCCCTGACATCTCCACTCCCCCCAAATACTCCCAACATTCCTGGAACCCCCTCCCACATCCACAGACCCCCCCCCCCCATACCTTCGTAAGAGAAAACAGCAGGAAGAAAGTCCACTCACTCCTGCCTACAGGGCTGCAACCTGCAAATGACTGGGCTTCCCCCTGGCAATGCATCTTGGGATGCAGTGGGAGGCTGAAGGCCCTGATTGGTTCTTTGGGTGGTGACCACTGGGGGAATAAGTGTGTGTGCGTGGGAGGGGGGTTATGTCTTAAATCCTCCAGTGATCTTTATGTTAGTTTGGGCACCTTTGTGTAACTTAGATCCAACTCAAACAGGTCTAACTGCCGGCATCTAAGTTCCCTCTAGAAAAGCTTTGATTATGGCTACAGTATATCCAGGTTGAAGTCCACCTGATTCCTGCCTATAATGCACCTCCTAGCATGCACCTTTGACCTCTGGACGCACAGCAGCTTAGAAGTGCTGCTGCATGTCCAGAAAGTTGGTTTTGATTATCGGCATTTGGATGTCCCTGCTATAAGGACATCCAAGTTCCAACTTGGGTTGATTTTTGGACATTTTAAAGCTTTGATTATGAGCCCCATGCTCTACAAGTGGTACAGAATACAGCTGTAAGGATGATTGCTGGTATCTCTCGCTATCAGCCTATCTCTTCAGTATTGAAACAGCTACACTGGTTGCCTATTCTGTTTCATATTGAATACAAACTTCTGATAATTATACATCAGGTAATATATGGGGAGGTGCCATGGTATTTAGGGGTCCTTTTATCAAGCTGTGGTAGGGGTTTAACGCGCATAATACCGCGCGTTAGACCGCCTGCCACGGTGTTAGTTTTTTATCCGTCCGTGGGGGTTAACGCATGATGAAATGTCTGATGCGCTAACCCCACTAGCGTGGCTTGATAAAAGGACTCCTTAATGCAAGCTTTGAAAAAGTATCTGCCAAATCGTTCCTTGCGCTCACAGTTAGCAGTGAGGTTGTCACTTGAACATCCAAATGAGGTACACTGTTAAAAAAAAAAAAAAACAAAAAAAACGGATAACAGCAGTCATCCTCGTGGTTAGGCCTCGTTATGGAATGCTTTGAATGGTCCAATAAGGTCATGTAAAGATCTGAAAAGCTTCAAACAATGTTTGAAAACATCTTTGTTTATAAAAGCTTTTTTTTAGATTTTAGGATGTTTTTCCTGCCTAACACTGTTTATTTATTTGTATGAAGTACTATTGTTGTTTTATTTTGAATTTGTGTACGTGAATATTGTAATCTGCTTAGGACGTAAGCGGAATAAAAATGTTTAAAATGAATAAATAAATGAATAAGATAATTCCAGTAGAAAAAAATCCAGCAGAGGTGATAAACATCAAAGACAGTGCAATAATTCAAGTACGAATGGGGAATACAAAGGTCATATAGAAAGATAAGATAGAGTAACAGCTGCACATGAGGTCAGAAAAGTGATTGGATATTATCTCATCTACAGTAGGAGTGGATAAACATGTCATAAGAACATAAGAATTGCCATACTGGGACAGACCAAAGGTCTATCAAGCCCAGTATCCTGTTTCCAACAGTAGCCAACCCAAGTCCCATGTACCTACCTAGATCCCAAGTAGTAAAAAGAATTTTATTTTGCTAATCTTAGGAATAAGCAATAGATTTCCCAAGCCATCTCAATAATGGACGCGCTTTCTCTTTTAGGAAATTATCCAAATCTTTTTTTTTTTTTTTTTTTTAATCCTGCTTAGCTAAATGATTTCACCACATTCTCCGGCAATGAATTCCATAATTTAATTACATGTTGTGTGAAGAAATATTGTCTCTGGTTTGTTTTAAATCTATAGCTTAGTAGCTCTATCGCATGCCCCCTAGTCCTAGTACTTTTTGAAAAAGTAAACAAGCGATTCACATTTACCCTTTCCACGCCCCTCAGTATTTTATAGACCTCTATCATATCAATCTTGAGCCACCTCTTCTCCAAGCTGAAGAGCCCTGGCCACTTTAGCCTTTCCTCAAAGGGATGTCATCCCAACCCTTATATCATTTTTGCCACCCTTCTCTGTACCTTTTATGATTCCACTATATCTTTTTTGAGATACAGCAACCAAAACTGTATTCAAGGTGCAGCCATGCCACAGAGCAATACAAGGGCATTATAATATTTCCATCTCTGTTTTCCATTCCTTTCCCGATAATTCCTAACATTCTGTATGTGTTTTTATCTGCTGCATTGCACACTGAGCAGAGGGTTTCAACGTATCCTCAACAATGACACCTAGATCCTTTTCCTGGGCACTGGCTCCTAACATGGAACCCTGTATCATGTAGCTATAGTCCTCTTTCCCACATGCATCACTTTGCACTTGTTCACAGTAAACGTCATCTGTCATTTTGATGCCCAGGTCCTCTTGTAATTTTTTACAATCCACTTGTGATTTAACAATTTTGAACAACTTTGTGTCATCAGCAAATTTAATTATCTCACTAGTTATTCCCATCCTTAGATAAATCCCACTATTTACCCTTTCCACAGAGAAAATTGACCATTTAATCCTACTCTCTGTTTTCCCAGGACAAGCAAGCAGCATATTCTCATATGTGAGTGACGTCATTCATGGAAACCAGATACAGACAGCTTCGCAAGCAGACTTGCTTGTAGAACTTCAGGAAGTTTGTGACTGCCGCACAGCGCATGCGTGAGTGCCTTCACTCCCAGCACACGGCGCGCCTCTCCTCAGTTCTCAGTTTTCTGTGGAACTGAGAAGTCCTATTTAGATGCTCTGCGCTAAACTCAGTTCTACTTCGTGCCTTCTCTCACCGCGGCTCATGTTTTATTTCTTTTCAGGGTCGCTGTGTATTTCTTGTGCATTTCATAAAAACCCCCCCAAAAAACATTTTATTTTTTACTTCAGTCACGGCAGGGCCTGCCTCATTGCCTCAGCCGGTATGTTTCGATATAGCTCCGGCTATCTTCCCGTTTATGTCCCAGCCAGTCACAGGCTTCAAGAAGTGTAGCCATTGCCAGTGCACGATCTCCCTCACTGACCCACATCGGTGGTGTATTCAGTGTTTGGGACCTGACCATCATCCGGAGTCATGTGCCCCCTGTGCTACCCTTCAACCTCTTGCCCGCAAATGTCGTCAAGTTCAGGTAGAAAAACTCTTCGGAGGTATAGATCCACTTGCCTCGGTCTCGACCTTGAATCTGGTCAAGCTTACAGAAGTTATGCCTTCTGCTTTGACCTCGGCTTCAACTTTAATCAAGCCATCCTCATTCGGCGGGTCCTCCTCCTAAGTAAATCTGCTAAGTCTTTTCCTGATGAGACGCTTGCCTCGCTGCCTCCCTCAGGTCAGGTGCCAGCAGTAGTTATCAAGATACCCAAGAAGCATGTCTCCAAGCTGAAGAGTCATTCTTCGTCCTCTTCCTTGGAGACTATATCCACACCAAATGTACCAGATCCTCAAGCCTCGGTGTCACATTTGGAGGCTATGATCCAGACCATCTTGGATTGTCAGTTTGGTAATATGCTTGCAAAACATGCTCCTACCTCGCCTCTGCTTCCTGCAGTCCAGCCTGAGCACTTAGCAGTATCACAAGGAGTCGAGTCCTTGGCTGTACCTCGAGAGGACTCTTTACACTCTATGCAAGGAGTTGAGTCTTTGCGAGTGTCTCATCTGGAGCATAAACACACTACTCAAGGAGTTGAGTCCTTGTCAGTGCCTTGAGATACCTTGACACCAGGCATTCAATCCCTTTTGGTGTCTAGATCTCGATCTCTAGCCTCCAGCCCTCCCTCCTCGTATAAGGTATTGCCCTGCCCGAGGCATAGGGCAAAGACTCCTCGACTTTCTCAAGACCTGCCTCGTTCGAGGTACGGTTCTCCACATCAGTCGAGGCATTCATCGAGGCATAGATCCTCTTCTCGAGACAAGACTCGTCTCTCCAGGCCTCAAGACTCTTTGAGGCCTCCAACTCCGAAGTCGAGGACACCACCTCCAGATACTGCTGCTTCTTCTCCTGCGAGGGATTCTATCCATTCTCTCAGTGAGTCATCTATACCTGCATATTCAGGCCTCAGGTATCAGTACTACAGAGAAGCTTCACCCTCGTTCTCTGCCTTAAGAGGCATCTCGAGGTCACCTTCTTTTTCATGGGGTCAACCATCCTTGGAGCAGATAACTTTTTTTCTTTCCTACGTCAAATGAGTAAGGAACTCAATATTACTTTGGATTCTGATTCCAAATACTCTCAGGAGTACTTAGAAGAAATGGGTATGTCTCATCCTTCTGCAGAGTCTCTCAAATTACCAATTAATAGACTTCTTTCTCAAACCTTCAAGAGAAATCTTGAGACACCTTATTCCATTCCTGCTGTCTCAGGAAAGCTGGAGTCTCGTTACAGGATGGTCCACTGCAAGGGCTTTGAAAAATCTCAGTTATCCCATCAGCCCCTTCTTGTGGAGTCTTCTCTGAAAAAGACCAATCCTTCCAAAGTTTATGCCACTGCACCTCCTAGAAGAGAGGGCAGGACCATGGACAAATTTGGTCGTCGGTTGTATCAAAATTATCTCATGGTAACTAGAGTTTTGAATTACAACTTTGATTTCATTTCTTATTTCAAGCATTTGGTTGATACACTGCCTGAATATTTCAAATATATTCCTCAACATCGTCTTCCAGGTTTTCATCATATGATCACCACTCTGACTTAACTCTGCATGCATTTCCTTCAATCTTCCTATGATGCATTTGAGTTTTTCTCGAGGGTCACTGCCTTTTCAGTAGCGATGTGCAGGCTTGCCTGGCTCCACACTATAGACATGGACCCTAATCTTCAAGATCATCTGGCCAACATTCCTTGTCAAGGCAATGAATTGTTTGATGACTCCATCAAGGCAGCTACTAAACGATTGTTTGAACATGAAAAATTGTTTGCTTCCATCACTCATCCTAAGCCTAAGCCTTCCACTTCTAAAAGCTTCAGACTTCTTCCATCTTATCAGAGGCATTTTCCACAGAGAGCAGCTCCTTATACAAGAGCACCTCTTAAGAAACAACCACAACTGCAGCAGAGGCAACAGAAACCTCAGACTCCTGCTGTGCCTAAGACCTCTCAGCCTTTTTGACCATCTACTACAGAGCATAACCTCCATCATTCTGCCTCTGTCCTCTCCCCTTCCAATTGGAGGTCGTCTCCATCATTTTTACCACCGCTGGGAGACCATTACATCAGATCTCTGGGTGCTGTCCATTATCAGAGAAAGATACTTTCTTCATTTCATCCAGGTTCCTCCATATCTGCCTCCAAAAGAGTATCCTTCCAATCCATCCCAGACTGCCCTTCTTCTTCAGGAAGCTCAAGCTCTGCTTCATCTCCGTGCCATTGAGAAGGTTCTGCTGGAACATCAGAGGGGGTTTTACTCCCGTTATTTCTTAGTTCCAAAGAAGACAGGCGATCTGCGACCTATTTTGAACCTCAGAGCCCTCAACAAATTTCTTGTCAGAGAGAAATTTTGGATGCTGTCTCTGGCATCTCTGTACCCTCTTCTAGATCAGAATGATTGGTTATGTTCTCTAGATCTCAAAGAGGCTTACACTCAGATTCCCATTCATCCAGACTCTCGACAATTCCTCAGATTTCAGGTGGGGAATCTGCATTTTCAGTACAGAGTGCTACCTTTCGGCCTAGCTTCATCTCCAAGATTGTTCACCAAGTGCCTCATGGTAGTGGCAGCAGCTGTGCGGAACCATGGTCTATAGGTGTTCCCGTACCTGGTCGACTGGCTCATCAAGGATTCAACATCTCAAGGGGTTATTGTAGCGACCCAATGGACTACGTGGTTCCTACAAAGTTCAAGGCCCTCCTTAACATATAATGCTACACCTCCACCAATTTGATCCACCCTATCACTACGAGATAACTTGTACCCTGGTATGACACTGATGGTTATCTTTCTTACAACAGGTCTCAGAGGTACCTTTTATATCTATCTTTTCATTTAGTGCAATATATTCTAGCTCTACCATATTGTTTGTTAGACTTCTTGCATTTGCATATACAAAGTTACCAGATGCCCAGCAAAACCTGGACATGTCCCCTTTTAGGGGACTGTCTGGGTATCCAGAGAGATTTCCAAAACCTGGTAGTTTGTCCGAGTTTTATAAAGCCATGTCAGGAGGGCTTCTACACATGTGTGGATGTCAACACACTGATGTCCACGCATGCGCGGAGGTCCTCCAGGTTCAGCCCTGAGCTCGGGGAATGAGACACAAGGTTCATATGGGGGCGGAGCTGGGACAGAATGGGGCTGGACCAGGTGCTCTCTTGTTTTTAAAGAGGAAATTTGGTAACCTTATGCATACAGATCCTCTTATTTCAAGAAATGTTTGTCATATCTACTTACAATTTGCTCAGCAGTTAAAAACATAAGAATAGCCTTACTGGATCAGACCAACAGTCCATCAAGCCCAGTAGCCAGTTCTCACAGTGGCCAATCCAGGTCACTAGTACCTGGCCAAAACTCAAAGAGTAGCAACATTTCATGCTACCGATCCAGGACAAGCAGAGTCTTCCCCCATGTCTTAATAACAGGCTATGGACATTTCCTCCAACAATTGTCCAAACTTTCTTAAAACCAGCTATGCTATCTGCTTTTACCACAACCTCTGGCAACACATTCCAGAGCTTAACTATTCTCTGAGTGAAAAAATATTTCCTCCTATTGTAAAAGTATTTCCCTGCATGGATCATTCTCAATCTTTAAAATCAGCCTGCTCTTTATTTAAGGAAACCTGGTCTACTGTGGCTTCTATTGCAATCTTGCTATTGGGATACTTTGTCTTCCCTTTTATGATGATATATTTTAAAGACTCATACCCTGATTAAGGTGGAGCCCATCTTTGTGGAATAGGCTCCCCCTTCCCCAGTATGTCACCCATTCCTAACAGATCTAAAACCCTCCTCCCTGCACCATTGCCTCATCCACACATTGAGACTCACTAGCTCTGCCTGTCTCTTGGGTCCTGTGCATGGAACATGGAGCATGTCTGAAAATGCTACCCTGGAGGTTCTGGATTTTAACTTCCTACCTAAGAGCCTAAATTTGGCTTCTAGAACCTCCCTACATATTTTTCTATGTCATTGGCACCCACATGCACCAAGACAGCAGACTCCTCATCATCACTGTCTAAAATCTTACCTAGGTAATGTGTGATGTCTACCACCTTTGCACTAGGCAGGCAAATGACCAAGTGATCTTCATTTTCACCAGCTACCCAGCTATCTACTTTCCTAATGATTGAATCTTCCATTATAACAGCTGTCCTAACACTTCCTTCCCTCCTTCCCTGCACCCTCCCGACCTCGATATGCCTCCATTCCCTCTGACTTCGCCCTCCTTATCAAGCCACTTATGGCCACTCTTACCCAAATCTCTGTTTTGATCTAATGGTCCTTCAGGCCTCCATAGTATATGCCTTTTCATGGCCATATATTCAACATCACTGTAAATGTAACACCGTTATAATATATAACATCGCTGTAAATGTACAGTCTCTTCTTTAGTATATGCCTTTTCACTGCCATATATGTAACATCGCTGTAAATGTAACAACGCTGTAATATGTAACTTCGCTGTAAATGTACAGTCTCTTCTATTGTTAACCGCATTGAACTTCCATGGTATTGCGGTATACAAGAATAAAGTTATTATTATTATTATTATTCCTTCCTGGGCAAAAGCCTCTGGAGACACATCCTTGGTGCGAGAGGACATTGCATCCCCTGGTAGGCAAGTCCTGGCTACAGGAATGCCTCCTACTTCATCAGGGCAATGCTCTCCTTTAAGAAGACTTCCCTCCTCTGAGCACTGGAACTTTTCTACAGTGTCTCCTCTATGTACTTCTCTATATTCCTCAGCTCCTCTAAGTCTACAACTCTAGCCTCAAGAGATTGAACCTGTTCCCTGAGTGCTACGAGCTCTTTGCGCCAAGCATAGACATAAGACCTCTCACCAACTGGGAGTTAAACAAACATGTGACACTCAGTGCAAAAGACTGACTAGGCCCCATCTTGCTGCTAGACTGCTGCTTGCATCTTAATATTGGTGATTTCTTTGTTAAGTTGCTAAGGGAGTTGGAATATGTACACTAAGGTCCCCTAATTTTGCTAGTTATATGTTAGGTTATGGCAGACATGGGCAACTCCGGTCCTCGAGGGCTGGAATTCAATCGGGTTCTCAGGATTTCCCCAATGAATATGCATGATATCTATCTGCATGCACTGCTTTCAATGCATATTCATTGGGAAAATCCTGGAAACCCGACTGGATTCCAGCCCTCGAGGACTGGAGTTGCCCATGTCTAGGCTACGGTAATGTTTAATTTTTATTATTATTTTGTAATGTTGCAATTGTTAGGCTACCCTCCAAGGATTTCTTAGACTAGATTGTAACCTCTTTCAAGCAGGGCCTTTCTTCTTTGTGACTCTGTATAGTGCTGTGTAGTGTTATAGAAATAATTAATAGTAGTATTAATTAATTAATAATAATAATAATAATTAATAGTAGTAGTAGTATTTTTAAGAGCTAATTACTAGCTAATTGAGATTAGCTAATTACTTTTATAGCCTTTTAATTGGCTCAAGAGCCTATAAATCAGAGATCAGGCCAGGGATGGGCAAGAGCTGGCGGGGGTGGGTGAGAATTAAACACTAAAAAAAGACTTCCCTCAATTGATACCTGTGCCCTATGCTGATCGTATTCTCTGAAATCCAACCTAAAATACTAATCTAGACTAAAATACTTTTTATATAAAACCCTAACAGAGACTCTAAAGGCTATACTATTGCCTAAGCTGACTTTGCTGAAAAAGCAATATATTGAACTAAAAAAGTAAAAGAAAATGAAATAACCTTCTGAAGTTTTTCGTCCCCCTTAGCAGATCCTCATTCAGCACCTTTTCAGAACAAGGAACAGTTGCGATCTGGGTTATCTTTTTGTTAGCTTTGCTTCTAAAGTGAAACTGATGCCAGTCACCCTGCACTAATCCGGACCTTTTGACTTTTCCCTTTAATCAGGCACTATTGTTTAACTGAAAGGCAACTACCGTATTTTCACGCATATAACGCGCGCGTTATACGCGTTTTTACCTACCGCGCATACCCCTCGCGCGTTATATGCGTGAGCGCGGTATACGAAAGTTTTCAAACATAGTTCCCACCCCGCCCGACGCCCGATTCACCCCCCCAGCAGGACCACTCGCACCCCCACCCCGAACGACCACTCGCACGCGCTCCCACCCGCACCCGCATCCACGATCGGAGCAAGAGGGAGCCCAAGCCCTCTTGCCCGGCCGACTCCCCGACGTCCGATACATCCCCCCCCCCCGGCAGGACCACTCGCACCCCCACCCCGAAGGACCGCCGACTTCCCGACAATATCGGGCCAGAAGGGAGCCCAAACCCTCCTGGCCACGGCGACCCCCTAACCCCACCCCGCACTACATTACGGGCAGGAGGGATCCCAGGCCCTCCTGCCCTCGACGCAAACCCCCCTCCCCCCCAACGACCGTCCCCCCCCCAAGAACCTCCGACCGCCCCCCCAGCCGACCCGCGACCCCCCTGGCCGACCCCCACGACCCCCCCACCCCCCTTCCCCGTACCTTTGGAAGTTGGCCGGACAGACGGGAGCCAAACCCGCCTGTCCGGCAGGCAGCCAACGAAGGAATGAGGCCGGATTGGCCCATCCGTCCTAAAGCTCCGCCTACTGGTGGGGCCTAAGGCGCGTGGGCCAATCAGAATAGGCCCTGGAGCCTTAGGTCCCACCTGGGGGCGCGGCCTGAGGCACATGGGCCCAACCCGACCATGTGCCTCAGGCCGCGCCCCCAGGTGGGACCTAAGGCTCCAGGGCCTATTCTGATTGGCCCACGCGCCTTAGGCCCCACCAGTAGGCGGAGCTTTAGGACGGATGGGCCAATCCGGCCTCATTCCTTCGTTGGCTGCCTGCCGGACAGGCGGGTTTGGCTCCCGTCTGTCCGGCCAACTACCAAAGGTACGGGGAAGGGGGGTGGGGGGGTCGTGGGGGTCGCCAGGGGGGTCGCGGGTCGGCTGGGGGAGCGGTCGGAGGTTCTTGGGGGGGGCGGTCGTTGGGGGGGAGGGGGGTTTGCGTCGAGGGCAGGAGGGCCTGGGATCCCTCCTGCCCGTAATGTAGTGCGGGGTGGGGTTAGGGGGTCGCCGTGGCCAGGAGGGTTTGGGCTCCCTTCTGGCCCAACTACCAAAGGTACGGGGAAGGGGGGTGGGGGGGTCGTGGGGGTCGCCAGGGGGGGTCGCGGGTCGGCTGGGGGGGCGGTCGGAGGTTCTTGGGGGGGGGCGGTCGTTGGGGGGAGGGGGGTTTGCGTCGAGGGCAGGAGGGCCTGGGATCCCTCCTGCCCGTAATGTAGTGCGGGGTGGGGTTAGGGGGTCGCCGTGGCCAGGAGGATTTGGGCTCCCTCCTGGCCCGATATTGTTGGGGAGTCGGCGGTCCTTCGGGGGGAGGGATGTATCGGACGTCGGGGGGGGGCATCAGGCTTTCAGGATGGGGACAGACCTTCAAGGGGGGACAGTGCACGGAAGTCAGGGGGGGTGAACGGAGAGTCGGGACAGCGCACGGAGAGGCGGGGCAGTGCACGGAAGTCAGGGGGGGTGAACGGAGAGTCGGGACAGCGCACGGAGAGGCGGGGCAGTGCACGGAAGTCAGGGGGGGTGAACGGAGAGTCGGGACAGCGCACGGAAATTCAGGGCAGTGCACGGAAGTCAGGGGGGGGTGAACGGAGAGTCGGGACAGCGCACGGAAAGTCGGGGCAGTGCACGGAAGTCAGGGGGGGGTGAACGGAGAGTCGGGACAGCGCACGGAGAGGCGGGGCAGTGCACGGAAGTCAGGGGGGTGAACGGAGAGTCGGGCAGCATGCGCGGTATAATCGTGAGCGCGTTATACCAAAGTTTTTGTGCTTATCATCGTGATTTCTGCGCGCTATACACGTGTGCGCATTTTATACGGGTGCGTGTTATTTGCGTGAAAATACGGTAATCAAAAGAGCAGTTTCTAGCTGCCTAACTGAAAAGTCCTTTGCAAAAAAAATGCTCTTTAGGGCTACTTTTTTTCTAGTTGTATTTTAAACTACTTTTTTCTAGCTTTATTTTAAACTAATGTTAAGCACTAAACAAAGACTTTCCTCAACTGCTATCTGTGTCCTAATCTGATTTTATCTTATTCTCTTGAATGCAACCTAAAATACTAATCTAGACGAAAACACGTTTTATATAAAAACCCTAACAGAGACTCTAAAGGCTACATTATTGTCTAAACTGACTTTTCTGAAAAAGCAGAGTACTGAACTAAAAAAAAAAGTAAAAAAGGACAATGAAATAACCTACTGAAGTCCAAGTTTTACCTTTTCCCAAGTTTGAATGCCAGCAGGTAAGAAGTTCCAATGGAGTTTTTCTTCCTTTTAGCAGATCCTCACCCATCACCTCTTCAAGATCTGCAATAGTATGTCTAGCACACTAGTCAGTGAATTTATATCATAACAGCCATATATCGTCTGTACCTCAGATATGAACTACAAGTTCCAAATTTTTGTTTGAAAGGTACAGCAGGTTCAGTATTCAAAATGATTTTTTTCTGTGTCTAAGAGAAACCTCTCTTGAAAATAAAGCCCTGTCTATTTAGGTTTATCATGCGTATCATCGGAAATGCTTTATTTGGTTAGCAAATAAGTCTGAATTTTTTTTACATGGTGCATGCAAGCTAACGATAATGGATAGCTAATTGGTTTTGCCTCACAAAGTATACTGATGCGTCTTACAGCAATCTGTGAAGATGTTTCTCTATTTTCCTAGGACATTTTAAACCTGCAAAGGGAAAAATGAAGCACTTCTGGGACTTAGGGAAGTGAAATTAAACATTATCAGTAATTGGCTCTGTGATCTTCGGGACTCGGTCCATTTTACACCTGTATTTACCTAATAGCCCATGAAATCTTTTGTGGAATCCACGCTTGACATGAGCTTTATCACCTTAAGCTGACTGTGATGAATGACTTTATCATACTGCCTGCTCTCCTTTAGAAAAGGCTAAAACGCTTTAGATTTTTTTCCCCCTTCTTTAATAGCTGTCAGTGTGGGAAAAAAATAAATCTGCTCTTTGACTTGCTGTAGTGAGCTTAAAAAGGTATAGTACAATTCATAATCCTTTATTGAATATAGGAGAAATCTTGCAAAAGTCGAGTAGTATTTCTGCTCAGTACTGTCTTCATATAGTCATGTTTTCCATTTTACTTGTTTGAAATTTTTATAACATTGAGATCAAGAATATGGTGCATTTGAAATTATTTTCTGGGCATTCTTTACAAGGTAGATGTATCAGAATGTGATAATTGGTTCTTATGGGCAACTTAGTAAAATTACCATATAGAAAAATAATTTCTGCTATTGCCTTATATTTTTTTATTTAGGGGATCTTTTACTGAAGGGCACTAAACTCGGGGGGGGGAGGGGCTTTTACTAAAGCTGCAACAAAAAGTGGCCTTAGTGTCCCTTACCATAAGTCTTTCCCACATGTCAAGGCCACTTGTGCCACGGACAGAAATAGGCCAGTTTTCCTATTTTCAGAATTAGTGGAATTGTGCTTATTGTGCAAGTAGTGCACAGTCATGAAAAATATTGCTGTGTCAGCACTTACTGCCACCTATTTTGTAGACAATCAGGTTCTTATTCTATAAGCAGTGCCTAATTCCTAGGCACCATTGAGCATGATTGTCAATCATCTGCTAGGTACAGTTTCTAAGTGGTCTTAGGCCCCAATAGGCATTGAACCCTTAGGTGCGCTACCATTTAGGTCAGACTTTTCTTGGCCTAAATGAATGCACCTAAGTCAAATCAAAATCTGCCCAGAATCCGTTCCTAATCATGCCTACTTTCTGGTAGGTGCCTTGGGGTAGACACCTACTTCAAAGTAGTAGGTGTCTACTGAGTGAGACATCTATCAGATATCAGACACCTATCAGATAATTAATTTTTAAAATCTTTAATCTAAAATTTTTAATTACTTTTTAATGTTTTTTTTCAATTATCAGCGCCAATTAAGCCTAATTGAATAATTAAGTTAGGCAGCTAGATCGGTTAGGCGAGCCAATCTAGGCGCCTAACTTTAGGCATCTCTTATAGAATATGGGGCTCATAATCGAAAGAGAAATACATCCAAAAACTGGCCTATTCGGCACTTGGACGAACATTTCTCAAATACGTCCAAGTGCCGATACTAAAAACATGTTTTGGACGTATTTCTAAATGACCTAGGCCTTCATAGTGCCGCTGAACGACCAAAGCTAAACGGGGAATTTCAGGAGGACTGTCGAGGGTGGGAGTTGGGCGGGACGTGGGCCGGCTTAGACTTAGTCGTACAGCATGTATAACCGAAAGTTATACACCCGACGATCGAAGGAACTTGGATGTTGTGACTTAGACCATGTAAACCATGGTCTAAGTCACAAAACCCACCTAAACTCACCAGATAAGCACTGAAAGCACATGATACAGACCCCCACACACTACCCCAATGATCACCGACCCCCCCCCATAAAAATATTAATTACACCTTTAAAATTCAGCCTCCAGACCATCATCACCTGGCCGCCTGGCATAGGAAAGCTTAGTCGTCCAGCACAGAGGTGGCTTAAGTCATCTTGGGGGTGGGTTAGGGACCCATAGAGAGGAGGACCCATGCCCATAAGCCCCTGTAATCACTGCATTGATACTTAAACATGTGCACTGCCCTATACACCCCCAAAACCCTTTTCTACTGGCATATAAGTGGCTCCTGCAGCCATAAGGGCTATTAGGGTGGTAGATAAGTGGGTCTAGGGGATTCTGGAGGTGGTTTGGAGAGCTCACCATGACCTTTAAGAGAGCTGTAGTGAGGAGAAGCAATGATACCCTTTTTGTGAAGTTCACAGCAGTGCCCTGTAAGGTACCCCACTATTTAGGTGGCATGTCTGGGTGTGCAGTTCATCACTTTGTAGACCCCTCCCACGTCCAACAGGGCTTGTTCTAGGCGTTTTGGACTTGGACGGAAAGTTAGACGAAAATGTGGTATAAAGATGGACGATTTAGCGGCTTGGACGATCAGATCGGCAGGTTTTATAATTAGACGATTTTCGAAACGAAAAAAGTTGGATGTATTTTTCAAAAATGTGTCTTAAGCTATTTTTTACTTTGGACGACTTGCAAGATGGACGTAAATGGACTTAGACGTCCCTTTTGATTATGCCTTTTGATTATGCCCCTCCACAGGTCTAAGGGCTCATGCATTAATCAGTAAGACCCAGATTCTGGCAACCGCTGATCATGTGTCAATCACACAATGGCGCCGGTTAGAGAATTGCACCTCCAGCAAAGACAGATGCCAGGGTTTTCCAGACCTACCTTTCTGGCACCTATTTTTGATGTGAATTGCACCTCCGGAGGCACCTACCGATACCTAATGCCACTTTCGACGTTAGCCACACCTGTAGTGGCATTAGGTGCAATTCTGGCACCGGTAGGTGCTTTAAATTTTACATTGATTGCCGTTTCAAATGGTGTTTGCTAATTAATAGGCTCTGGTTAGAGAACTTCCCTCTTAGTGCACGGTAATGCCCCAGGTGCTAACTGATTTGTGCAGTCATACCTACTCTCTACCCTCAAACATGTCCCCTTCCCAGAAATAAAAAATTACTTGAGCGTGCAGTATGTTCACGCAAATTGCCAAATTTACAGTGGGACGCCTCAGCATGTCCCATGGTAACTTTTTTTAAGCTGCATTAAGTGCATGTTAATGCTTATTGCAACTTAGTAAAAGGATCCCTTAATGTGGGGTGCTGCTTAAGAATAGGTTTTGCGGTATTTTACCTTTGTGCATATTACTTATTTAAAAAATATATATATATTATTTGTAGGGGACCTGACATAGGCTGAAAGTGAACATTATTGATTAGCGCATGCTAATTGGATAATGCAGAATTAATGTAGGAACATCTCCTAAATAGGAGATGGTAAATGCTGCTGCATTAATTTTTTGCAGGTCTCTTGCATTAATGGGAATATTAGCCCACAACCTGCAAATAGTTAAAAAAAAAAAAAAACACCCTCCCCAAAAAACCACCCCTAAGGATTTCTTTTACACAGCCACAGTAGTGATTCTCCTATGGCAAACACATTGGAGCCCATTCAATTCCTGTGGGCTTTGGTGCATTTGCTGTGGGAGAATCACTATTGTGTCTTTGTAAAAGGGGCCCTTGATGAATTAGGCTTAGCATGTGAGAAAGCTCCATGTTACAACTCATTAAGCCCAGATTTTACTATACTTTAGCAAAAGTCCCTTTTATTACAAGAACGTGCAGGCCAAACTTTCATTTTGTTTAATTCCCTAAATATATTATAGGGTTTTTCATTTCTAATCTAATCTGATTCTTAGTCTTATATACCAAATCATCTCCTAAAAATAGGAGTTCGATTTGGTTTACATAGATCACAAAGAAAGATCCATTAACATTCATTGGAGCTATAGCCTAAAAAGCAATGAAACATACCCCCTGTTTTACTAAGGCACGCTAAGCATTTTTAGCTTGCGCTAAATCTATATGTGCGCTAAACGCTATCGCGTTCATAGACTAACATGCACGCATTAGCTTTTAGCGTGTGGTTAGCGTGCGCTAAAATGCTTAGCGCACCTTTGTAAAAGGAGCCCTAAGTGTTTTTTTAAAGTACTGTGAAAGATCTGAAGAGATAAACATGAGGAGGCAGTTCACTCCATATCGCAGTTAGTAAGTATGGAAAGGAGTGTGAAATTTTACTAATGGACTTGATTCCTCTTAATGATGGAAAAGAGAGCTTATACATATGAGTTGTACTCGTTCCCGAAGATCTCATGAGGTTTAGAGATAAAGACATCAAAAGAACAAATAGTCCAAGTAAATTTTTAAAGACTATACAGGCGCATTTAAATTGAACTCTCAATTGAAATGGAAGCCAATGTAATTTCCTCAACAGAGGTGACATGTGATCAAATTTTTTCTTTCCAAAAATCAATCTGGCTGCAGTATTTTAAATCAATTGCGGTTGTTTCTCGTTTCCTTTGCTTAATCCCACATAAATGAAATTACAATAATCCGGCTGTGCCAAGATGATGGTTTGAATCGATACTGCAAAATTATCTTGATGGAACAGATGATGAACTTTTCTCAGCATGCGAAGACTAAAGAAACATTTGTTAGTAAGATTATTTATCTGGCATTTAAGCGAGAGAGAAGAATCCAAAACAACACCCAATACTCTAGAAGATGATCCTATATGCAAAATATCATCTGAATTAAGGATGACTGAAGATAACAAATTACCAATTTCTTGGCCAACCCTAATAATTTTGTCTTTGTTGCGTTAAGCTTCATATGAGCCTGAAGTGACCACGATTGCAATTTAGATATATAAGAGTTTATATTAGCTGTAAAGTTGTTCAAATTAGGATCAACTTCTAGCAGGATGAAGATATTGTCAGCATAAGTGAACATCGTATTGATGGAACTTAATTTATACTGTTTTTTGGTGGGTTTTTTTTTTTTAAACAATATCACAAGTATCCACTTGTTACAGCAAATCAGAGTGTCCAATATAACAAAGTAAATTCCAATATTAACATAAAAGTCGTACGGAAATCATTACAATATCATTATTTTTAAATTGAAAGTTTTTCAAGAATAATTTTAAACTCCTAAGAAGGCCTCAAATATAGGAGAGAGACAAAATTACAGAGATAGGGAGATCTCAAATATCAAGAAACAAAATCCAATATGATAAAGAAAATGGCTTAACGTGCACTGGACTTCCGACCTTCAATTACTGATACTCTTACAGCATTTTCTTAGTATCCAAAAAACTACGAAGGTGCTAAAGAGCATAAAAGATATATTTAATTCTGGTGTATCTTATTAAACATTTACAGGGATAACTGAGCAAAAAGGTTTCTCCCAAACTCTTTATTTCCTCTCTCATAGCAAGAAACAGCTTCCTCCAGTCTTGAGTAGACTTTGTCACATCTGGAAAAATCCAAACTCTCTGACCCAAAAACAGGGCCTGAGAATGTCGGAAGAAGATTCTCAATATAGCATTAAGATCTTGTTCAAAAACTAAGGACAATATAAGTGTACCACGATATTCAATGTCTTCTTGGGTGGTTTCCAATATACCGGTCAAATTATTTAAGTAAATAGGTTGAGATTAATCATTTTGTTTAGCTGGTAAAGAAGATTCAACTTTTCTTGGGAGATAAAATGCCTTATTTATAGGAGGAATTGCTTCAGCAGGAAATTTCAGATTCTCAGTAAGGTGCTTTTTAAACACATCAAGTGGAGTAGTAGTCAAAGATTTAGGAAAATTTAAGACTCTAAGATTAAGGGCTCCTTTTACTAAGGTGCGCTAGCGTTTTTAGCATGCACTGAAGATTAGCGCGTGCAAACCCACGCTAAATGAAAAATACTAATGTAAGCTCTATGGAGGCATTAGCGTTTAGCGCGCGTGGCATTGTAGCGCGCCTTAGTAAAAGGAGCCCTAAGTCTCCTACTGTGATTTTCCAGTTGTTCAATCTTCTTTAGAAAGAAAAGTCTATCTTTAATCAAAATTCCATTTGATTTTTAACTGAAGCAATTTCATTATTAATTTGCTCAAATTTACCAGTAGTTTCAATTTGAGTATTGTGTACCGAGGTAGAAAGGTCATCCAGTTTACTCACTATTGTGCTGATATCACGGGCAGATTTTGTAGCCGCATCTTCTATTTTGTACTGTTTTAATGTGGTCATATAAATGGTAAATAGTGTGGCCTGTTACTCTGCAGTGCACCTATTCATAAATGGTGTACATTATTGATCAATAGGGTGCAATATCAACCATACACAATTGATATCATAGGAAAATATGACATTCTTGGTGGGGCGTGCCTCTATCATTTTTTATTTAAAATGTCAAGAAATAACATGGACATTTTATTTCAAACAAATGCACATGCTGTATAAAACAATCTTTACAATATGAACAAAGCAAATCATAGGCTGATCCACCAATCCCCATCAAAAACATTTTTTTCCCATTAAAATATGAGCATCCACCATGTCAAACACAGAGGGCACATCCAAAGAAACCAAACAAACAAATTTGATTCTTATCCATACCACACTTGAGCTCATTAACAGAAGAGACCAACAATGATTCACACTATGGCCTGGTCTAAATCTATACTGATAGGGATCTAGCAAATACTCTCTTTCCACAGATTCCATCAGTTGTTGTAATACTTATCAAACATCACCTGCCTTCCAATTGCCTCTCATATTCAATTTAAAGTATTAACCCTTAAATAAAAGTACTTGTATGCAGGTTCCTCTGCATAGCTGTCTAACATGATCAACCCTATATTCCTCCAAGGGTTCTTTGTTTAATAAATGATCAACATCTGTGCATCCCAACATTTTCTGAAGTACACTATGAGAATACTAGGATGTGTGTATTTTTCTGTTTCGTGCTCACTCTCTGGAACTCACTTCAAGTCTGCATACATCTGGAGCCTCTGTACCACAAGTTTAGAGGATTAGTAAAGACATGCTTATTTTGTGTACCTATGGCATATCAAAGACTGACAGCTTCACCACTAAAATAGCCTGAAACTCAAGCTCTCTCTCTTTTTCATCCCATTCTATATGTTAGCTTGTTTACCTATGCTCACTCTTAATTCTGTTATAGATCTTGCTTTTCTCTCTCAGAAATCCTATTTGGAAAAATTCCAATATTTTTATAGGGAAAAAAATTAGTAAGTTTGAAACACTGGCTGCAGAAAAGTATCTGGCAACTAAATCAAGTAATTAGCCAGGGATAAGTTTAAATCATTCATTGAATTGGAATGGTAATATGATCCTCTAGCTCATCAAGATTTTGCCAGGCAACAATTTTGGAACAACCTAATGTTAGGTATGAATGGGAAGATCCAGAAGATGAATGGGCTTTAGAATCTATGGAGGTTATTTTCAAAGCATAGGGATGTCCTTATGTTTGAAAAGTCCAAATCCTGATTTTACAAAGTCAGAAAAGGGACACTCCAACACTGTAGTACGTTTAAATAGCAAGGGGGCATGCTTTGGTCATGTTTTGGACAGGACTAAGGAGGGTCCAAAATCAGAATGTGCAACAGTGGTTACCGAACCAGAAGAAATATCCACATCTAAAAAGAAGGTCCTAAGTTAGACCTGCTTCAGACTCTGAGCAGCTGACCAATGGAGGGATTAAGGTATGACAACTCTTTAATTCCCCAGTGTTTGTACTGTTCCCTCTCCCCTAAAAGTGAAACTAAAAAGGGATACTAGGATCTAAGACACCTTCAGGTACTATGGGTATTCTTATCAAAACAAACAGCAAGTGTGGGGAGTAGGAATAGCCTAGTGGTTAGTTCAGTAGACTATAATAATAATAATAATAATAACAGTTTATATACCGCAGGCCCGTGAAGTTCTATGCGGTTTACAATGATTAGAAATTTTACAGATTGAGTGAATAAACAAAGTTACAGATTGAATGAACAAACAAAGTACAGATTAAGCAACAGGTGGTTCTTGCGCTCGGTTGTTAAGGACTAAGATTGAATAGGTTGGTTTCCTAAGTATTTCAGGAATAGATGTGTTTTCAGACGTTTCCTGAATTTGTTTCCTGAATTCTCCATAGGTAGTAGGCGCAAGCAATTGTTCAAGGTCTTTACCCCATAATGCTGCTTGATGTGCGAGAAGATGTTGATGATGACTTTTAAATTTACATCCTCTAACCAGTGGAGAGACGAAATTCAGGTGTGAGCTTCGCTTGTGTCTGTTGGTTGAGAGAGAGAAAAGGTCTATTATGTATTAGGGGCTAAGCCATAAAGTACCTTGAAGCAAAAACAACCAAACTTGAATTTCACACGTGCCTCCATCGGTAGCCAGTGTAAAAGTCGATAGGAAGGTGTCACATGATCAAACTTCTTCAATCCACAAAGTAGTCTAACCGCTGTATTTTGAACCCGTTGCAATCGCCGCATGTATTTCTGGGGGAGTACCAAGTAGGCAATGTTACAATAATCGAGTTGACTCAGAATAAGGGATTGTACTAGAATTCGAAATGATGAGGCATCGAAGTAAGTTCTGATGGACCGAAGTTTCCAGAGGGTATAAAATATTTTTCTGATCAAGGAGTCCACCTGGTCTTTCATGGTCAGGTTTTGGTCCAGTGTTACAGCCAATATCTTCATAGTGGGTTGAATTGGATAGCTGAGGTTGTTGATGCACATTGGTGCTTTAGTGTCGAGTGGGTATGGTGCTGCTATGAAAAATTTTGTTTTCTCTGAGTTTAGTTTTAGCTAAGGGATGCAGATTCAAATACTAATTTAGCTCATTTACTCTTTTTTTATTGTAAACCCTCCATAAACAGAAAAATACATGCTGCCCTAAATATATAAACCACCTGCAGGCTTGAAGGATATTGAAATGATGTACATTCAGGTACAGTATGTTGTTTTTTTTGTTTGTTTTTAGAGGACTCATAATTACAAAATAAGAGTTAAAATGGGATTTGAACCTAGGTCCCTTGATTTAAGGTCCACTACACTAACCACAAGACTGCCCTTCTGCTCTTCAGGGATGTTTGTTTGGCTATTCTTCTAAGAATGCTGCCGGACAGAGGTCTTTGTCTCTGTTTTATTTGCCATTCATATGCTGGACATTCTAGTTGTAACATGGCTGTTCATACTGGATATCCTCAGCACACAGATGTACATCTCATGTATCTTCAAACAGGAAATCCTGACATATTTCCTGTTGGAAAATACATATGGACATCCATTTTGGATGTTTTGAGTCACACGCCTCTACTCTGACATGGATGCATAAGAACATAAGCAATGCCTTCGCTGGGTCAGACCTGAGGTCCATCGCGCCCAGCAGCCCGCACAAGTGGCAGACCAACAGGTCCAGGTCAAAGAAACATAGAAACATAGAAGATGACGGCAGAAAAGGGCTACAGCCCATCAAGTCTGCCCACTCTGCTTACCCATCCCCTGTCTATGCCCTAATGACCCAATTTCCTTATCTTGACCCTCGTAGGGATCCCACATGGGTATCCCATTTATTCTTAAAGTCTAGCACGCTGTCTGCCTCGATCACCTGCACTGGAAGCTTGTTCCAATGATCAACCACTCTCTCTGTGAAGAAATACTTTCTGGTATCGCCATGAAATTTTCTGCCCCTGAGTTTGAGCGGGTGCCCTCTTGTGGCCGAGGGTCCCTTGAGAAAGAAAATATCATCTTCCACTTCGACACGTCCCGTGAGGTACTTAAATTTTTCGATCATGTCTCCCCTCTCCCTACGTTCCTCGAGAGTATAGAGCTGCAATTTGTTCCGTCTCTCTTCGTACGAGAGACCCTTGAGCCCCGAGATCATCCTGGTGGCCGTCCGCTGAACCGATTCAATTCTGCGCACATCTTTACTGTAATGTGGCCTCCAGAATTGCACACAGTACTCCAGATGAGGTCTCACCATGGCCCTGTACAACGGCATTATGACTTCAGGCTTTCGGCTGACAAAACTTCTATTGATACAACCCAATATCTGCCTTGCCTTAGATGAAGCCTTCTCGACTTGATTGGCAGTTTTCATGTCTGCACTGATGATTACTCCTAAATCTCATTCTGCTGAAGTCCTAGTTAAAGTTTCTCCATTCAAGAAGTACGTCCTGCATGGATTTCCGCTTCCGAGGTGCATGACCTTACATTTCTTAGCATTGAAGCCTAGCTGCCAGGTTGAGGACCAACTTTCCAATGTAAGCAGGTCCTGCGCCATATAATTCTGTAAACTGCATTCACTTACTATATTACATAGTTTGGTGTCATCGGCGAATAGTGTTATTTTACCTTTAAGCCCTTGAGTCAGATCCCCTATGAATATGTTGAAAAGGGGTGGACCCAGGACCGAGCCCTGCGGCACTCCACTGGTCACCTCCGATGTTTTAGAGAGGGTACCATTAACCACCACCCTCTGAAGTCTGCCACTCAGCCAATCATTGACCCATGCAGTTACTGTCTCTCCTAACCCCATCGATTCCATCTTGCTTAGCAGCCTGCGGTGTGAGACACTGTCAAAAGCTTTCCTGAAGTCCAGGTACACGACGTCCAAAGACTCTCCCAAGTCCAACTTTCTTGTTACCCAGTCAAAGAAGCTGATGAGATTGGATTGGCAGGACCTACCCTTGGTGAATCCATGCTGACTGGGAT
This sequence comes from Geotrypetes seraphini, assembly GCF_902459505.1. Classification (NCBI taxonomy): domain Eukaryota; kingdom Metazoa; phylum Chordata; class Amphibia; order Gymnophiona; family Dermophiidae; genus Geotrypetes; species Geotrypetes seraphini. The sequence continues at coordinate 18,245,338 of NC_047095.1, forward strand.
CCCGAAGATTCCCTTCATTCAAGATCGTGTCCAATTTGCTTTTAATTAGTGTTTCCATGAGTTTGCACACTATTGATGTGAGACTCACCGCTCTATAATTCGCAGCCTCTGCCCTGCAACCCTTTTTATGCAGAGGAACGACATTAGCTAATTTCCAGTCCAGGGGAACTTTCCCCTTACTTAGGGAGAGATTGAATAACTCAGTCCTGTGTAGTAATCCTCTATCTATACCCTTCTATACCCTTTTCCAGCAGGAAATTGTCTAATCCTTTCTTAAACCCCAGTACCGTACTGTGCCCTATTACGTCCTCTGGAAGTGCATTTCAGGTGTCCACCACATGTTGGGTAAAGAAGAACTTCCTAGCATTTGTTTTGAATCTGTCCCATTTCAACTTTTCTGAATGCCCTATTGTTCTTTTATTTTTTTAAAGTTTGAAGAATCTGTCCCTCTCAACTCTCTCTATGCCCTTCATGATCTTTTAAGTCTCTATCATATCCCCTCTAAGTCTCCTCTTCTCCAAGGAAAAAAGACCCAATTTCTCCAATCTCTCAGCGTATGAAAGGTTTTCCATCCCTTTTATCAGACGTGTCACTCTCCCCTGAATCCTCTCAAGTAACGCCATAACCTTCTTAAGGTACGGTGACCAATATTGGACGCAGTACTCCAGATGAGGACGCACCATTGCCTGATACAACGGCAGGATAACTTCTTTCGTTCTGGTAGTAATACCCTTCTTGATTATACCTAGCATTCTATTCGCTCTCTTAGCGGCCGCTGTGCACTGTGCCGTCGGCTTCATTGTCATGTCCACCATTACCCCCAAGTCCCTTTCTTGGGTACTCTCATTCAATAACATCCCTCCCATCGTATAGTTGTACTTCGGGTTTCTGTTTCCCACATGCAATACTTTACATTTCTCAAAGTTGAACTTCATCTGCCATCTCGTCGCCCATTCCCCCAGTTTCTTCAAGTCCCTTTACAATTCTTTGCAGTCCTCCTTAGTCCGAGCTCCACTAAATAGTTTGGTGTCGTCCGCAAATTTTATTATCTCACACTTCGTCCCTGTTTCTAGATCATATATGAATATATTAAATAGCAACGGCCCGAGCAACGAGCCCTGTGGAACACCACTCGTGACCCTCCTCCAGTCTGAGTAGTGGCCCTTCACCCCTACCCTCTGTTTCCTATCCGCCAACCAGTTTCTGATCCATCTATGTACGTCTCCGTCCACCCCATGGTTCTTCAGTTTCCGGAGTAGATGTTCATGAGGCACCTTGTCAAAGGCTTTTTGGAAATCTAGGTATATGATGTCTATGGGGTCTCCTCTGTCCATCTGTTTGTTAATTCCTTCGAAGAAGTGCAATAAGTTAGTTAGGCACGATCTCCCCCTGAAGAAACCATGTTGGCTGGTTATCAGAAGTTTGTTTCTTTCAAAATGTTCATCGATATTTTCTTGTATCAGCGCTTCCGCCATTTTCCCTGGAACCGAGGTCAGCCTCACCAGTCTGCAGTTTCCCGGGTCACCTCTTGATCCTTTTTTAAAGATGGGCGTAACATTGGCTATCTTCCAATCCTCCGTGATCACGCCTGTTTTCAGGGATAGGTTGCAAATTTGCTGCAGTAGTTCCGCTATCTCCTCCTTTAATTCCTTCAGAACCCTTGGATGGATTCTGTCCGGACCCGGGGATTTGTCAGTTTTTAGTTTTTCTATCTGCCTGAGCATATCTTCAAGGCTCACTTCCATGAATGTTAATTTTTCTGCTTGATTTCCATTGAAGAATTGCTCAGGTTCCGGTATGTTGGTTGTGTCTTTGTTTGTAAATACAGAGAAAAAGAACATGTTAAGTCTTTCCGTGACCTCTTTCTCCTCCTTCACCACTCCCTTCCTGTCTCCGTCATCCAGCGGTCCCACCTCCTCCCTAGCCGGCTGCTTCCCTTTAAAATATCTAAAGAACGGTTTGAAATTTCGTGCTTCCCTGGCTAGCCTCTCTTCATACTCTCTTTTGGCTTTTCGAACCACACGGTGACATTCTTTTTGATACTTCCTGTGCTCTTTCCAGTTCCCCTCAGTTTTGTCCTTTTTCCATTTTCTGAATGAATTTTTCTTATTGCCTATCGCTTCCTTCACTATATGCCTTTCTTCACTATATGCCTTTTTTTAAATGCCCCTCCATGTCTGTTAAATTGTTCTCTCTGCCCACATTGGTCTCTACATTTTAGCATATTCTGAAGCAGGCTTCCCCAACTTCTTGTGTGGGTTTTATGCAAGTATGAAAACAAGAACTGGAGTACACTTTTAAATACAGCCTTGGAACAGATTTTAATCAATCTGTTCCAGCCTCATTGATTCAGTTCCTGTACCTTTTGGTCCATTGAGCATGATGAACTCCTGTTAAGACCAGAAAGATTGACACTAACCTCTCTTGGACTCTACAGGTACTCTGGCACATTTACTTTATGACTGCCCTATTATTCAAGGCCACTGGGATGAGATTTGGGCCAGGTTGGTAAAGCACACAAAATCAGTATACTAGTCCCACTGTTTACACTGTATCGGTAGAATAGAATATTACTACTCCTTGGGTTTTGGCCAGGTACTAAGGACCTGGATTGGCCACCGTGAGAACGGGCTACTGGGCTTGATGGACCATTGGTCTGACCCAGCAAGGCTATTCTTATGTTCTTAAGACACTGAAGAAATCACAGAGGCAAAATGGTGGCCATTGTCTGCTTTTATATTGGCAAAAATATAAAGAGGTTCTTTGTAACACAAAATGAAGATTTGTACCATTTTTTTTTTTTTTTGTTAACTAATACCCTTTGCAGTGTGGATCTTTTTTGTTGCCTAAATTTGGGTGCCATTTACTGAATCTGGCTCTTTGGACTGAATTCTATATATTGCCTCTAAAAACTCGGTGCCAGTAAAGTGCAGTTCTATAAACTGTACTTAAAGGTAGGTGTGGTTTATAGAATAGCACTTATGCCCAGGAAGCACAACTAAATTTAGGCATAGACATTTGAACCAGTGAAAATATAGTGCAAATGCCTGTGCCTAAATGTAGCTGTGGATGCCCTTACTCTAGAATTATGAATATAACGTAAAGGAATGCTCCTAATCTGCCCATGATCTGCCCCCTTTTAGGTGCAGATCTCGTACCTAAATTTACACAAGTAATTTGTAATTGATTTGTAATTAGCACCAATAACTGCTTGCTAAAAACTCAATTATTGCCTCTCATTAGCTTGTTATCCAAACTGCATACATAATTTAATTGAATATGTGGCCAAAATTGTGCATGCAATATTTAGCGCTTTGTATAGTATGGGGGGGTTTGTGTGTAAAGTATGAGTAGTGTACTTCTACCCAAAGGAAGGGTGGTCAGTGTTCAAAAAGTTATTTTACACAAATAAATAGCTACTTACCTGGATAAATGATTTGGGAAATTGCCTTTTTAATACATATTGAATTATTATAAATGCATAAATATATTATTGGACGCCATAAATTCAGACCAATAGAATATCTTTTAGGCAGAGACCAATTATCAAAAATTTTCCATTACCAGCAGAATATGTGCTTTAGCCCATGTTAATATTATCTAGAAAAAAATGCATTATCTGAAAATTTCCTGGCTTTAGATGTCTCTCTTTCTACATTACAATACATTACATTAGTGATTTCTATTCCGCCATTACCTTGCAGTTCAAGGCGGATTACATAAGAATTGTCAAGAAATTAAGGTAATGCATGTTGAGTAATTTGAACATTTTAGATTTGTTAGGAGTAAACAGTGTAGTAGGTAGAACTTGGGAAGGAACTGGTCGTGTTAAATAGGTTTTATGTATTTTTTGAAGAGTAGAGTTTTAGTTTCTTTTTTGAAGGTTTTGTAGTCTGTGGTCGAATACAGCAGATTGGTGATTTGTCTGTCTAGGTTTGCTGCTCTGGTGGCCATTAGGTTGTCATATAGTTTTCTTCGTTTGACATTTTTGGTTGGCGGGTGTGTGAATAGTGAGTGGGTTCTCCTGTGTCTGGTTGAGGTGGCTTGAATTAGTCAGTTGTTGCAGTAGGTTGGGCTGTCTCCATTAATAGCTTTGAATAGTAGGCAATAGAATTTGAAGTGAACTCTTGCTTGTATTGGGAGAAACAACTTACCTGAAAATTGGTTGACTTCCCATTATCCAGAGAAACTCCTACTATTCAAAATTATTTTTGTTAGAAACTTACCCCCCCCCCCCTTTTACTAAACCATGATAGTGGTTATTAGCACAGGGAGCCATGCTGAATGATTCACGCTGCTCTCAACACTCATATAGACATTGTAATTGAGTCCGCCTAGCAATGCCTAACTAAAATCCATGCCTAACCTAAAGTCAATCAATTAACTTCAATGGCATGCTATGCCATTGAAGTTAATTGAATAATTGATTTTTAAAAAATTAAAAATAAAAGTTAGGCATGGAATTCCATGCGCACTTTGCGACACCTAAGTTGAGACACCCTCTGATGCCTAACTATGTCTACCTGAAAAGTAGGCATGGTTAGGAGCAGAGAATAGACATAGTTGACTTACTCATTACTGGGCTTTCGAGTTAGGCGCCAGTAAATTAGACCAGGAAAACCCTGAACTAATATACCAGTGTCTACTTCTAAGGCCCCTGGCGAAGCCTAAGCACACTTAGGCACTGCTAGGTGGGATTCTGTAAATGGGCGCCTAGTGATTGATTGACAAACGCACCGAGCAGCGCTTACAATGTAGGTGCCATTTATAGAATCAAGCCTTAAGTCTCATTGTATAAAATGAAATGGTATGAATTAATGGTAAAATAACACATCTTAACAGTGGTCCATATTGTTAACTACACCCAATATTCAGCCAGGAATGGATCCTGGCTGGCTAAATGGGAGATTTATGGATATCTCCCGCTGAATTTCTGGCTATCTCCCGCTGAATCAGTGGCTATATCACACAGTCAGCAACAATAACAAGCTAGGTTTAGCAGCCAGCCAGAACTGCCTAATTAGAAGGTCAGTCTTTAGCCGCTATGATTTAGCCAGTCAGCCTATGAATATCGGCTTGGCCAGCTATGTCAAACATGGCTGAAAATAGACAGAAATACAAGGATCAAATCGCAAATTTTTGGAAGAAAACCATGTATGTAATAAGACAGTTGAGATTGGTGAAATCTTACTTTCTTGAGCATCATTTTGTATTGGTAGTTCAAATGTTAATATTATCACAACTCTATTGTAATTCTTTGCATTTGAACTCAAAAATGGTTAAAAATAAATTGCAGCTGATTCAAAATACAATCAAATCTCAGTTTGCGAGTGTTTTGCAAGACAAGCAAAACACTCTCGCAAATCTTGCCTCACAAACCGAGCGTTGACTCGATATGTGAGCTCCCACCCCCAAGAACCAGCATCAACGTCTAAGTGCCACTTAATATTGTGGTTAGCACCAAATGCAAAGCTGGCTATCTTGAGAGCATTTTAGGTTTGGTGTCAGCCACACATAAATGGGATCGCATACATGTCTATCCTGTTTTTATGTGGTAACCAATGGCCGCTTAAGTGATGCTGGCCTACATTGTAAGCAGACGTGGCAAGGGATCTCCCTGCTGCAATAGGTTTAGTGGCGCAATTGTGGACCCCTGTTCCCCCATACATCACCGGCAGGAAGGATGCCTAGTTCCTCTTACTGGAATCCCCCATCACCCCTTTACATCATCGGCAGGAACCCTCCCCTCCCCGGTATATCATCGGTAGGAGGGATGCCCAGTCCCTCCTGCCCAGCACCCACAAACCCTCCCCCAATGGGAGTGGCCTAAGGAATCTGGCAAATCAGAATCTTAGGCCACTCCCAGTGCATCCCAGAATGCACTGTGACTTGGGCCTAAGAGTTCGGTTGGCCCAAGAGCCTAATGCCCCTCCTGGACCAATCAGGGCCTAAAGACCCTCCCCGGTGCATGCCCACAATTCTTGAGAAGGCAGGCCTGCTGGCTGAAGGCAGGAAGGATGCCTCTGGTTGGCCAACGATCTAAGATGGGGAGGTACAGGGGGGTGGAGGAGAGGTGGATGCCCGCTATGTTCGATTGGGGTGGGAGGATTCTGGCAGGAGAGATTGGGTATCTCTTCTGCCGGCAATGTACAAGAGGGGGTTTCCAGCAGGAGGAATTGGGCATCCCTCCTGCTGGCAATGTACGAGGGGGGGTTCCAGCAGGAGGGATTGGGCATCCCTCCTACCGGCGATGTACGGGAATGGGTGGGGAGGTTCCGGCAGGATGGACTGGGCATTCCTTTTGCCGCACGATGTTTGGGTGTGTGTGTATGTTCCAGAATCCCTCCTGCTGGTAGTCTTCACGGGGGGTGGGGACGGTTTGCCATTAAACTTATCACAACAGGGAGATACCTTGCAGCAATTCTCTAACCAGCGCCTCTGACATGGATGTCGGTTAGATAGGCGGGCTTATGTGCAATTCTCTATAAGACACCCATGTGCGATTCTCAAAAGCCACTTAGGCAGCTTCTGAGACTGGGTGTCCTATACTGAATCTGGGCCTAAATGCTAAGACACCCATTATATTCCTATGGGCTTCTTAGCACTTAGCATGTGCCAATCGTTAGTGACCTTTGATGAATCTCCCCCTTAATATATGTTTTTATATTCATATAAATGTATATGTCATATAGGTGTTTCTTCTTCCATGTGAAGTTTGTTGTTTGTGTCTACCATTTTTTGTTTTGTTTTGTTTTAAGAACAGAAGCTTATGGTCACTGAACAGTTGCAGGATGCGGTTCAGCTGCATCAAGATGAGATTACAAAAAAAAATTATTTATTTTCATTTTTGATTATTCTTTTTGCATGTTTTACAGGCTTCAGGAGCTGATGCCTTGGAGTTGAATTTGTCGTGCCCCCATGGCATGGGAGAGAGAGGAATGGGCTTGGCTTGTGGACAGGTAGGATTTTAACAGAGATCAATTGTGTGTCTCTTTGGCACCCTAGTGTCAGTACATCAGTCATTCTCACACTAGAGCTAAAGATACACGAAATAGATCGCTGGCCTGAAATTTTCAGGTCTGCCTACTTTAAAAATTTAATATTTAAAAAATAGAAAATGAGACAAGCTAAAATTGCCTCAAGTGTTTAGTTTTATTGAGGGGAAAAAATTGCATTATGTGCTTGACAAGAAGCACTATCACAATAGTTTTCCAAGTCGCTGAGGCAGAATTTGCTGAATCTGTGTGCAGTGTTCTTTGTTCATTCTTAACGGTGACCCAGGATCCCCGAAGCAAAATACTGTACAAATAGCTTACGTTCACTGTGATTTAGTGTGAGATGGGGCACAACACAGATTTCAATTTACGCCTTTTAGCACAGGGAGCTGCAAAATAGTTTGGTCCTTTTCTTCCATGTATCATATGCCAAATAGTTCTGTGCAATCTCTTAGTGCTAGAAACTAATTAAGGGAAAATAATGTCTTTACACAAAAAAGGACGCACTTGGGAGGAAGTTTTCAAAATGAGTTATCTTTAAGATGGGTTATTTTACTGTTAACTTGGGTCATTCATAACTAGGTCTATTTCTTTATCTTTGGAACCCACGGTATACCAAGATTTAATAAAACATCAGCATACTGTAATTACGTAAAATGGGACCTATGCTAAAACAGTATGATTTACTGTAAAATCCATCTTAATAGTAGCCCAGGTTGATAACTACTCCTCTTAAATTAACCCTTTATCAAGCTGTGTTGGGGCATTAACCTGTGTTATTTGCCCCTTAACATGTATAAAAGGGCTTTAACACTGGGTGTGGTGTCCTAAAAGAACGCTATAAAACATAACATAAATTGTTATTTATATACCGCAAAAGCCTTTCAATTCTAAGTGGTTCACAAGAGAGGTAAGTAGAATCAGCGAGCTGCAACATAAATTGGCAGGCACACAGACATTGGAACAGGGGAAGCCACAGGGGCCATGGCCTCCCCCAAAATTGGCGGTCAACAATTGATATCCACCCTCCCACCCATTTCACGATATATTGCACTTTATATCTTTGGGGCAGCCGCCACACAATGTCAACGTGCTGGCCTGCCCCGGAACCCTTCATTCTACTTCCGGGGGCAGGCCTGCTCGTTGACGCTGCATGGCGGCTGCCCTGAAGATTTAAAATACAATGCCAGGAGGAGATAGGAGGTGGAGTTGAGAGCTGGTGACGGCCAAGCCGCAAGATTCTGCTGGGGCTAGAGCAGAACTCCTGGGCCCCCCAAAACCAAACTGTTCTGCTGCCTATGGGCAGACAGATAACAGAGGAGTTTACAATGTGGTAAAAAAAAATAAATAAATCACCCTGTGTTTTATAGTAATAAGATGAAAAACACACAACTGCATGTAAAGCAGCTTATTACTATGTAAATATTATACCATGGCTTGCAGTTCTCCAAGCCACACCTAATTTCTTCCAAGTGATCTCTTAAAGGGGCCAGCAAAATGAACAGATAGTAAGCGCCCTTTCATCACCGCCAGCAGAAAGCCCCAGTTTCAGCCCCCTTCCCCCCAGCCCCAGTTTCAGCCCCCTTCCCTCCCGGCAAATATTTCTGCCCAATCAGTCCACAAGGTTTTAGGGCCCTTTTGCTATCCAATATACTTGTCACTGACATCACGAATGACTCATTCTATTGTATTGTAAGTTAAAGAGTGGAATATAAAAAGAATCATGCACTACTCATGTACCGTACATGTTTTAAAGCCAAATCTCAGAAGTAACTAGATGCAGTGGGTCAAGCTAAAGTGACCCTAGCAATAAATCAAGGTTTGGAGAATTTTTAGAACCGCCTCCTACTTGTAATCGAGATGCACCTACTTCTATATTCATTCCATTAGACAAACACTGAAACTAAAATTGTCTGCAAAGATGGAAATGGTGCTCAGAATCTATTGTACTATCACATTAGCAATGATCACACATTAGTTTCTGCTTCCAGATGCGTTCATCCATAAGTACATATGACTGATTTGTCTGCTAAAAACGGACATGAAGGAGACGCTAAACAATACATCTGGCACTGAATATTAGCATAGCACAATTTGTAAATAGAGTCTTTGATTTTACTAATACTGAATTATTCTTAGAATTGTTGCCTTTCTTTTTCTGCCAGATAAACACTGAAAAATAGCATCAATTAGCATCATTTTCGGTAGCTGCTGCCAAATTAGTGATTCAAATCATAAGAGGCAACTTTTGTACTTGTCATTGGGGGCTGAAGTGAGCAAATAAGTATTGCTGATGGAAATTTTTAAGCAAGCAGCAATCAAGGATATTTTTTTCAAATGTTAACATAATATGTGCAGTATTCTGTAATGTAAACGCAATTTATGTTTCACCTTATGAGATCCAGGTAGCATGTTGTCACGGACACAGTTCAACAAGACAATAGCGGTTAAAAATAGGACTCCAAGCTGTGCCGTTATGAGCAATTTTATGCTTGCAAAGTAACCTACACATGAATCACTAATTAGCACATTTACATGACTTTTGAGCTCATTAGGCGATTTTGCATAAAACCTAGAAACGGAATTGCATGCACTAAAAGGCCAAGTAGGATGCACTATTTTTCTCAACTGCGATAATGTGTGCTAATGAGCCGACATATTTGCATCTGCAATTCCGTTCACAGGTGAGCACATCATCCTCCACGGCTGCAACAAAGGCAGTGGTGAATGGAACAAATTGTCCAAGGTGAATAAGTGAGAGATTTGGGATTGGGATCTGGGTTTCTCTGCTTTTTGTGCTGCTACTCTAACCTATTGGACTACTTATCTACTTTCTCACAAAGCAAAATGGAACATTTTACCTAATGCAGCTTTTTGTTATTGCACTTTACTCATTCTGCAGCTGGTTCTATCTCTGTCTTGATTTTTTTTTTTTTTAAAGACTTCTGACATTGATCTGACCCACTAATGTAATTCTTCCTAATCTTTTCCGTGTTGCACATGCTTTGAGCTTGTTCATTCCTTCCTCTGTTCTTTTCTTTTGAGTTCCGCTTCCTTATCTGTTGTCCCATTTTTTTTACACCTTATTGCTTTCTGAACCTGAATCACGTTACTGATCTTGCAGCTCTTCTTTCTTTCTACCACTCATTAGCTTTCTTTCTTCTAGCTACTTCTTTTTTTTTTTTAGTCACATCTAGTAACATCTTTCATTCTTTTGTCATTTAGTTGTATGCGCAGTCTCTCTCACTCTTTTCTGTTTTTCAATTCATCTTCTTCCTTACATCATTCTTCATTTTCTAACTTTGCCGTTTGCCTCTTCCCGCTTCCCCTCTTTCTTTTACTGCAAGCCGTGTGTATAAAGTTCAGGCAAAACCAATTTTGTCATGGGCTTGCAAAAATGGGTTCACTGAAAAGCCAGTTGAAGAGCAATTGAAGAGAAAGTTTAATATGTTGGCAGTAAAAAAAAAAAAATGTGTAAAGGAATGTACTTACACTATTTTTGTGCACTGAATCCTAAAAATACGTTGGCTAAACAATTTGAGTATGCAGCTTCTTGAGCGTACGCTAAATAACTAGTTCATGCTCAGTTCTCTTTCCTCTCTGTTTCCAAGGCGTACATAAATAAATCTGATACCTGACGATTGTTGTCACTGCAGAGGAAAGTGAAAGGGCTAGAACCATCCAGATAAGCTCCTATAAAGCAGAAAACTGGCATGACTGGATGTTAAGAACTTAGGTGTATGTAAGGATTTTCAAAGATCTTCATCCAGAGGAGATGGTTTGGGAAAAAGGGAACAAATAAGGGGAAAAGTTAGGAAGCAGTCTGGTTGCCCTGACTCTAAGACACTGGCATCAGACCACTTCTCCTGTTACCTTGAGGTATAGACACTGAAATGGTTATTCTTTAAAATGTTGCACCCAGACCAAAACATCTAGTCAGTCCCAGAAATCTTTGTTGGGTTCAGATAACTCTGTATCCTCAAGCTTCTAAATGTCTGAAGTGACCTTTGGCTCCATTAACAATGTTAATAACAGCTAAGAGCCTTGTTATGTAAGCATTTATTGCTTAAACTACTATTAACTGCATAACCACAAGTTCAACGCGGTTTACAAAAGACTATTAACAGTAGATGTAATACAAAAAGAATAAGTTAGTTAATCAAATACTTGGAGAAAAGATAGGTCTTCAGCTGTGTTCTAAAATGTTTATAGGAATAGGCTGTGAGCAGTAATGCTCAAAATTATTTGTCATGGGAGGCTGCTTGGTACGCTAGAATGTGATCAAGACATTTTTTTGCTTCTACAACCCTGAACAGAAGGAAAATTAAACAAAAGATGAGTTTTTCTGCTATGTTTATATGAAGCTAAAGAGAATCTATTGACCAAGTAAGGAGGAGCTGTTCCATATAGGACCTTATAACAGAAACAACCCATCTTAAACAATACCCGCGCCTCCCTTGGACTCTTGTGTGCATTCTCTATCACCTCCCTCTCAGTGAAATTTGATGTCTCCCTCTACAAGCAGGCAAGCAGGAGAAAGCAGAGGAGAGAGAGAGAGGATTTAGAAGGACAAAACAGACAGAAGGGAGGCAAACCGAAGCTGAGAAGGGGAGAGAAGAGGCAGGAGACTAAGGGGATCAGCGAGAGTTAGCTCCGCCCACCCCTGACGTCAGCCACCGAAGCTCCCCTTTAAAAGGGGAGGGGCCAATGGCGCGCAGCCGTTCGGTGCGCGGCGAAGGTGAGCGGCAAAGGCGCTTGCCTTAGCGAGAGCGCCTTTGCGAAGGGCCTCAAGAAGGGCAGATTCAGTACATCAAGGAAGGGTGACAAGGTAAGAAAACCAATAACTAACACAGCAGAAAATCTATTAGAACATATAAGCAAAACACAGAGGGCACTCACACACGTAACATCTGCAGGTCACAAGTAAGCTGTTAACTGTTATCTTAAAGTAGGAGCATCAGCCAACACAGAACACACAACAATACTCAACACTAGACAGACGTGACACATTAGGAGTGAATACATGGCAAAACACACAACAAAAGGAGTAAAGAATCAGCAAGCAGCAGACACAGAAGAATACACACACTCACACAGGTATAAAAGAACCAGTGAACTAAAAGAGAGTACTTCGGAAAAACGTGAACAACAATGGAAGCAGAGGGAAACCAAAAGATGAGCTTTTCAGTGTTTTCACAGACTGTCATATGTATGACTACCTCCCTTCGGGAAGACAGTCATATGTATGTGCTCGGTGTCAGGAGCTGAAAAGCTTGAAGAAGGAAGTAAAGCGACTAGAGAACAAGATACAGGAGCTAGAAGGACTTTACACTATGGAGGACCCAATCAGGACAGCTGAAGACTTCATGAATGAGAGACACATTGAGGAGGAAGTTAGGGAACTCGAGAAATTCATCGAGGATGCCTACAGGAGGAGGGTGGAAGAGAACGAACTTCAGATGAAAGACGAACTTCAGATGAAAGGTGAAGATACACCAACACCAACACCAACATGGAAGGGAGAACAAGAAACAGATGACCTCAAAGAAGACGCCCACAGATGAACACCGTACGAGGGGGAGAAAATGGCTAGTCGATGCCCAGAAGAAGAAACAGCGAAGCACACCGAGGACATAGAAGAAGAAGCAGCAAAACACTCCAAGGACATTGACCTAAGACCGAAGCAAAAATTGAAGAAGGGAAAGTCAGCGATCCTAGTGGGAGACTCAATCCTGAGGCATGTGGACAGCTACATAGCAGGAGGGAGAGAGGATAGACTAGTCACCTGCCTCCCAGGAGCAAGAGCCAAGGACATCGTGGACAAAATTGGGAAAGATCCTGGAAGGAGCGGAGACGGAAGAGACTACAGTAATGATCCACATCGGGACAAATGATGTCAGCAGGAGAGACTACAGAAGAAGCACACTGATAGAACAGTTCAAGATTCTGGGAAGGAAGTTGAAGATGAGGACTCAGAAGATAGCATTATCAGAGATCCTACCGGTACCGAGGGCAGATGTGAAAAGGCAGGAGGAACTACAATCAATAAATGCATGGATGAAGGAGATGGTGTGAGGAAGAGGGGTTTCACTTCGTGAGGAACTGGACAACGTTCTGGGGCAAGAGCAAGCTCTACAGGAGAGATGGACTGCACCTGAGCGCGGCGAGAACTAGACTTCTAGCAAACAACGTCAGGAGAGGAATAGAACAGGCTTTAAACTAAGAAGAAGGGGAAAGCTGACAGTTGACAAAGCATTGATGATTCGGAAGAAGGTATCTCGTGAAGATACTAAGGGGGAAAAAGGCTGGGAAGAAACAACGGGCAAATTACAGGAGTTGACTAACCCAGAAGAGGAGGTTAGAAGGGTTATAGCACAGGAGAAAAAACTAAAGATAGAAGCACAGGGAAAAGAAATGAAGACAAGAAAATACCAGGATCTAAATTGTATATATACCAATGCAAGGAGCCTAAGAAACAAAATGGGGTAATTAGAAGCCATGGCCAATGCAGAGGACATAGACATCATTGGAGTCTCTGAAACATGGTGGAATGAAGAAAACAAATGGGATACAGCACTGCCAGGGTACAAGCTCTATCGCCAGGACAGGTCAGGACAGAAAGGAGGTGGAATAGCCCTATACATAAAAGAAAGCATACAATCGACAAGAGTGGACACAACAGAGACGATCAACAATCTGGAATCGCTATGGGTTAAAATACTGGGAAGGAAAGGGCCTGAAATAAAGATGGGCCGCTACTATCGTCCAGAGATATCGATGAAGAAATGGAAGCCGAGATAAAGCGAGAATGCAATAGCGGTAACACAGTTATTATGGGAGACTTTAACTATCCCGGGATAGACTGGAGTCTTAGAAGCTCAAAATGCGCTAGGGAAACAGAATTCCTGGAGGCTACACAAGATTGCTTCATGGAGCAGCTTGTTAGAGAACCAATGAGAGGATATACCACTCTGGATCTAATCCTAAATGGGTTAAGGGGACCTGCAAAGGAAGTGAAAGTAGTGGGACCATTGGAAAACAGCGATCATAATATGATCAAGTACAAGGTTGAGGTAGGGATACTGAAAGGAAAGAGAACCAAAGCGACTACTTTCAACTTCAAGAAAGGAAACTATGAAGCAATGAGAGAAATGGTAAGGAAGAAACTTAGGAACACTTCCAAGAAATGGCAGATGGTAGAACATGCCTGGTTTTTTATCAAGGACACAGTGAGCGAGACACAAAATCTGCATATTCCCAGATTCAGAAAGGGGTGCAAAAAGAGTCGAACAAAAGACCCGGCAGGGATAATTAAAGTAGTGAAGGAAGTGATAGGCAATAAGAAAAATTCATTCAGGAAATGGAAAAAGTACAAAACTGAGGAGAACTGGAAAGAGCACAGGAAGTATCAAAAAGAAAGTCACCGTGTGGTTCGAAAAGCCAAAAGAGAATATGAAGAGAGGCTAGCCAGGGAAGCACGAAATTTCAAACCGTTCTTTAGATATGTTAAAGGGAAGCAGCCGGCTAGGGAGGAGGTGGGACCGCTGGATGACGGAGACAGGAAGGGAGTGGTGAAGGAGGAGAAAGAGGTCACGGAAAGACTTAACATGTTCTTTTTCTCTGTATTTACAAACAAAGACACAACCAACATACCGGAACCTGAGCAATTCTTCAATGGAAATCAAGCAGAAAAATTAACATTCATGGAAATGAGCCTTGAGGACGTACGCAGGCAGATAGAAAAATTAAAAACTGACAAATCCCCGGGTCCGGACGGAATCCACCCAAGGGTTCTGAAGGAACTAAAGGAGGAAATAGCGAAACTACTTCAGCAAATTTGCAATCTATCCCTGAACACAGGCGAGATCCCGGAGGACTGGAAGATAGCCAATGTTACGCCCATCTTTAAAAAGGGATAAAGAGGTGACCTGGGAAACTACAGACCAGTGAGTCTGACCTCGGTTCCAGGGAAAATGGTGGAAGCGCTGATAAAAGACAACATTGATGAACATTTTGAAAGAAACAAACTTCTGATAACCAGCCAACATGGATTCTGCAAGGGGAGATCATGCCTAACGAACTTATTGCACTTCTTCGAAGGAGTTAACAGACGGATGGACAGAGGAGACCCCATAGACAACATATATCTAGATTTACAAAAGGCCTTTGACAAGGTACCCCATGAATGCCTACTTCAGAAACTGAAGAACCATGGGGTGAAAGGAGATGTGCATAGATGGATCAGGAATTAGTTGGCGGGTAGGAAACAGAGGATAGGAGTGAAGGGCCACTACTCAGACTGGAGGAAGGTCACGAGTGGTGTTCCGCAGGGCTCGGTGCTTGGACCGCTGCTATTTAATATATTTATAAATGATCTAGAAACATGGACGAAGTGCGAGATAATAAAATTTGCGGATGACACCAAACTATTTAGTAGAGCTCGGACTAAAGAGGACTGCGAAGAATTACAAAGGGACTTGAACAAACTGGGGGAATGGGCAACGAGATGGCAGATGAAGTTCAATGTTGAGAAATATAAAGTACTACATGTGGGAAGCAGAAACCTGAGGTACAGCTATACGATGGTAGGGACGTTATTGAATGAGAGTACCCAAGAAAGGGACTTGGGGGTAATGGTGGACATGACAATGAAGCCGACGGCACAGTGCGCAGCGGCCGCTAAGATAGCGAATAGAATGCTAGGTATAATCAAGAAGGGTATTACAACCAGAACGAAAGAAGTTATCCTGCCGTTGTATCAGGCGATGGTGCGTCCGCATCTGGAGTACTGCGTCCAATATTGGTCGCCGTACCTTAAGAAGGATATGGCGATACTTGATTGGGATCAGAGGAGAGTGACATGTTTGATAAAAGGTATGGAAAACCTTTCATATGCTGAGAGATTGGAGAAACTGGGTCTCTTTTCCCTGGAGAAGAGGAGACTTAGAGGGGATATGATAGAGACTTACAAGATCATGAAGGGCATAGAGAGAGTAGAGAGGGACAGATTCTTCAAACTTTCGGAAATAAAAGAACAAGAGGGCATTCAGAAAAGTTGAAAGGGGACAGATTCAAAATGAATGCTAGGAAGTTTTTCTTCACTCAACGTGTGGTGGACACCTGGAATGCGCTTCCAGAGGGGTAATAGGGCAGAGTACGGTACTGGGGTTCAAGAAAGGATTTGAGAATTTCCTGTTGGAAAAGGGGATATAGAGGGGTATAGATAGAGGATTACTGCACAGGTCCTGAACCTGTTGAGCCGCCGCATGAGCGGACTGCTGGGCACGATGAACCTCAGGTCTGACCCAGCGGAGGCATTGCTTATGTTCTTATGTTATGTTCTTATGTACTTCATGTCCCTCTCTGTGCTACTCTTGCTCTGTGAAAGCTTTTTTTATGTTTTGGAGGAGGAGGGGCAGGCAGGATTATGGGGCACAACGGCTAGTCACTTGCTCTGGTGGAATGGAAACCTCCCTATTTTTGAGGGCAAACAGTGAGTAGGGATGCCTCTCTCCCAGAACCACTGATGACATGTCTGAATGTCTGCAGTACTAACAGCAATGATTTTGAGAATCACGCCATGATCTCGCAGTTCTATGAAGGGAAAGCCATAAGAGATAGACATGGATACAAAATGACTAGCGAGTACCACAGCACTATTATCAAGTTTCAAATTTGTTTATTTTTGATATACCGTCTATCAAAACAAATGTCTAAATGGTGTACAATATAAAACAATTGTAGAAAACTGTTGAAATGAGTAAATAAAAACAATATTTTCAGTCATAAAGGGATCTAGGACCGATACTCTGAGGCACTTTGAGACCGTTACATATAATGACCTTAGCTTAATAGCAGACTTGCTCCCCTGATCTTTTAATATCTATCAAATAGGCATACCCACAATCAATTCTGCCCCTAATAAGTGTATCCTTACATTCCAGTATAGTACCTAGAAGCTGGAAATCTGCAGTAGTCCACCCCATCTTAAAAATAAAAACAACACCAAGTAACTATCAACCTGTCTCTAATCTGCCATTTACCTCTAAGATCCTAGAAAAAGTACTCCAAGCATAGCTGCAAAATTATGTTGAAAAGCAAGGAATATTCTATACAGTATATATCAATCAGGTTTTAGAAAATCCCATAGTACATAAACTGTTCTAATACACAACATCGACAACTGCTAGAAACACCTGGATGAAAGGGAAGACATGCTTGTGATTAAGCTATGGAACCAACTCCCTTCTTTCATCAGATCGCTAGACAATTTGATGGTTTGGGTTGTTGGTTTTTTTTCAAAGAACTGTTAAACCCACATTTGTCTGGTTTCTAGATAAATGGCTAAGTTCGTTGTTTAGAAGTATTGTAAATATGATTTAACTAGAAATAGTACATTGGATTTAAAATTTTGATGAGAATGTGAAATTTAAGCTTAGATTTATTATGATGGTATTATTGTATTACAAAACCGTAAAAGAGCTTTTTTAGCGCAGGCCGGTACACTGAATACTCTGTGCTGCTCCCAATGCTCATAGAGTTCTATGAGCGTCAGGAGCAGCGCAGAGCATTCGGCTTCCAGCCTGTGCTAAAAACCGCTTTTGCAGTTTTGTAAAGGGGGGAGGGGTGCTAATTTTTTATGTGTTTGTCAAGATAAATATGTAACCTGTTCTGGGATACCCTGGAAGGATGGGCTAGAAAACTTATCCCCTCTTTTACTAAGGTGCGCTAACCGATTAGCACGCGCTAAACGCTAACGCATCCATAGACTAGCATGCACGCATTAGCGGTTAGTGCGCGCTAAATCAATTAGCATGCACTAATCGGTTAGCGTGCCTTAGTTAAAGAGGGCCTAAGTCCCTCTTTTACTAAGCTGCAATAGAGGTTTCTACCATAGCCTAGGGTGCTAAATACTCCAATGCTGCTCTGACGCTCATAGGAATTCTATGAGCATCAGAGAATTTAGCGCTCTGGGCTGAAGTAGAAACCTCTACTTCGGCTTAGTAAAAGGGGAGGTAAATAAACCTAAAACCTTATCCTTCAATAAAGATTCAAGCCACTTCTGATGAAAAATGCTCTTCCACAGTACCACAGAAAATGACTGCAGATAAAGACCCACACAGGCCATCCACTGTCCAACAAGGTGGCCAGAGCCATGCCCACCACTCTGCGTGGGCCCCGGTCACCCATGCTTAAACACTGGTTGTTAAATTTCCACCATGCCAACCATATAGGCAGGTGTGTTTCTGTTCCTCTCATTAGTGGATCGGTTTTGTAATAGCACATAGGTACTTATCTTTTATTTATAAATTACATCTTCGCGGTCTAGGCACCCTGCTATAAAACGACCCCTGTAATGAACAGTAATAAAATTCTAGTTAGCGCTATATTTTGTCCTAATGCTAAAAAGTGTCACTAAAATATAATAATATCACTTTTTCCTGTTTGTACACAACAAATTCAGCAAAAGCTTTTACTACTGGTTTTGTTCCAAAACTGAAGTCAGCAAAATTTAAAAGAAAAAAAAAAAAAAGAGGAAAAGCTGAATGTACAACAGTATCTTATCTCAAATATACAGTGAAAGACTATTGAAAACAAGAGAAGTGAAAGTCTAAGCAATAAATAGATTTTAGGGTTTTTAAATTGCTATTGGTACAGGGGAGATATATGATTTCCTACCTGTTATTTTCCACCTATCTATTATAGTAATGGGGACTGAAAGCTTTCCCACCTGGACACTAGAGAAAGCTATCTGCAACTGTTGCACTCATATATTAAAGGAGTTATATGCTTCCCTTTAAAATTTCTCATGTAAGACACAAACCTAATCAAACCTTTATACCCTCCAGCAGGTAACCTCTGCATGAACTAAAGAGCTGAAATATTGTTTAATTCACGCTATATACCATTTTTTTACAGTTATATGGCTGGCATTATTTAGCTTTTGCTGAAACAACCAACATAAAATGTGTTATTCTCTTGAGGGGTGGGGACAGGGACAGAGAATGTTGCTGTTCATTATCCAGACATCGTAAATGGTCTATTTCTTCATTTAAAGAAATTAAAACTTTTTTTTTAATTCATAGTTTACAAAGCAGAAAATGTTTTCAGATTATGCACGTGAAAGATTTAGTTCTCCATTCTCTTGCAGACTTACTAAACGATACTGGTTGCTAATTTGAGGTGATAAGCTGTGTACAGCTTTGGCAGTTCAGCATTTCACAATTAATCACTTCTGTTTGTGACAAGTGAAGAGAATAATGGTTGACTCTAGAGCCTTTGATGTCACATTGGAATCAATATTTTTAAATGGTATGTGCCACAATTCTGACTGATCTGTCACATTAAAGCAAAAGAAAGCCTTTTGCAGTCCATAAATGGTGTTGTGTGACAGTCCCTAAACTAGTCCTCCTCTTAGATTTAGAGAAAGCAGCATTGCAGAGCATTTTAAGATATTTGGTTTAGGAAGGAAGGAAAGTGAATTAAGAGAGACTATAATTTTAAAACGCAATCCTGATGTGAATCGATTAGTTCTTGATGGACTTGTATAAGAAATTAATAGCAAAAATATTCTAAGAACTGAAAGGCATTATCCCTCTAATACTATAAATGGTGCACACAGTTATGAAATTGTGTACATAGTTATGGAATAATACCACTTAGGTGGGTAATTATTTACTTATTTTGCCCTTCATTGATGCTTATTTGGTGATAACTATCACTAATTAGTCTTAACTATCAGTAATTGTCCCTAATTTCTAGTTACGTACGTGAGTTATGACCCTATTCCATAAACTGCAAGGGCAAATTGTCTAGCGTATAACTTCACATGGGCAGATCATGGGTATTCTGACTATTCTATACACTCATAGGCCCATATTCTATAAACAGTATCTTAACTTAGGCCAGCCTAAGTTATGTCCAAAGTGCCTTTTAAAAATGGACTTAAGAGAAATTACTAGGCGCCTAAAAAAGTGATGCTGGAATCATGCCTCCCATTTATTCTTAAAATCTGGCACGCTGCTGGCCTCGATTACCTGTACTGGAAGCTTGTTCCATTGATCAATCACTCGCTCCGTGAAGAAATACTTCCTGGTGTCGCCGTGAAATTTCCCGCCCTTGAGTTTGAGCGGGTGCCCCCTTGTGGTTGAGGGGCCTCTGAGAAGGAAAATGTTATCTTCCACTTCTATACGTCCGGTGACGTATTTAAACGTCTCAATCATGTCTCCCCTCTCCCTGCGTTCCTTGAGAGTGTAGAGCTGCAAATTGTTTAGTCTTGCTTCGTAATAGTAATGGTTTGATTACATAGACATCCCAACAGGGCAGTGGGACACCTTAGAGGGCACTGCTTTGAACTTCACATAAAGGGTGTCAGATGTATATCTCACCATAGCCCCCTTATAATTTATAGTGAGCCCTCCATGAATTCTCCAAAACTTCCACCACCCCAGTAACCCTTATGGATGCAGGTGGCACCTTTATGGCGGTATAGTAGGGTTTGGTTGGGTTTTGATAAGCTCATACTTAATACCATAGATGGACCTAGGTTCTCCTGTCTATGGTTCATTAGCCCATCCACAAGGCTACTTAAGACATCTGTGTGCTGCTCTGCTAGGCTTTCCCATACGAGATGCTGCTGTTTTAGAGACAAGTATGTACCTTTTTGTTTTCATTTTTGTGTGGTGGGTCAGTGAGAATTGGGGGAGTATGGGGGTGTCTTACCTTGACAATGGTCATCTGGGCAGTTATGGCATCTTCTAAAACAGATCTAGCTCCAAACTTCTATGTTCTGCCCAGGACATCTTGGAAAATGTTCAGTTATCGTTGCAAGATGTCCAAGTGTAACCCGCTCTTATGTACGCCCAAATCCCTCTCATAACATACCTCTACCACGCCCCTCTCAAGCTCTGGATGCACAGAGACTGGGACACCTCACTAGATGTTCAGAAAGGTGGTTTTCATTATCAGCACTTGGATGTCCTAGCAATTAGGTCGTCCAAGTCCTGATTTAGTATGCACTCACCAGCTCCAAATATGTGTAATATGTTCATATGTAGAAGTCCAAAATCCACACACTTGAGAGCACACCCAGAACATATGGCTTAATGTAACATTCTCTTTTTTTTTGTGGTAAATATTTTATTAATTTTCCTAAAAACTTAACAATGCAATATACATATTAACAATCAGAGAATAAATCACAAAACGCATTTTCATCTTATAAATATATACATACAGTATCTTTACCCCACCCATCCTTCCATTAAATAACATTCTCTTGAACACATTCCATAAATTTTATCATGGGAGCAGAAAGTTGCCTTGAATGCTTGACATGGTGACATATAGGGCTCTTTTTACAAAGGTGCGCTAGCGTTATTTTTTTGTTGTTGTTCAAAAATTTTTATTAATTTTTAAAGATAAAGTACAGAAATATTTAACAGATGTGTACAATAAAAGCACTGTGTACATAAAAGATAGAGAAAACTAGCGCACGCACAAGATTAGCGCACGCTAACCGAAAACTTATCGCCTGGCTAGCGCGTGCGGCATTTTAGCGTACACTAAAACCGCTAGCGCACCTTTGTAAAAGGAGCCCATAGAGTATCAACCTAAATTTATATTGCATTTCCCGGATAGAGATATTAGTTGTAATAGAGCATGTATCTTTCAAACAGGATTAAGATGTTCTCCGTAAAGGTCAAATTGCAGCTCTTTGCCTCCTAATTTCCTTTGTAACATATGCTTAAAATAGATGCTTCTTTGGACTTCTCACAGAGGCATTCTGTTATAAAATTATCTCTTACAACTGCATAGTAGTGGTGTGGTGAATGTTGGCCAAATAACGTATAGGTTTAAAGTTAAATGCTAGGTTCAGTATTGACCATATATTCACAGCCTGTATGTTCTTGATTGGTGTAGAGTATAAAAACAAATTTTGCTGAACTATTTTATCAACAATACGGCCGCTGCAGGCATTTTCAATCTGCTGATGTTAGAATGAAGGACAGATGTGCTTTTGAATTGCTATACTAGTTTTTCAGGTATTCTTGAGTAGTGGAAGGTCATATTTAATTGATTTCTAAAGCCTAAAGATATATACTTATATTTTCTATATTCTTGTACTCTTGATATTTTGCTTATTTTCTCTATAAAGGAATATGAGGTATTTACTGCAAGGCCCATTGTACAAAACAGATAAGTATGTAGGGGTGCTGAAAAGTTCTCAGCCCAACCAACCGACTTCTTAAATTCTGAGCATTATTTTGACACTGTAGCTGAAAAGAGTGTTATCTTAGTTTGTTAAATGCCAGTTTCCAGAAATGAAATTCTTTGTAGTGACATTCTTTCAGATCATTGATTGAACAATGTCCACGTCATTCTCGTCTTGGTTGGGCTGAGAACTTTTCAGAACCCCCTCGTAATGTGTACTAACAAAGTTACTGCTTGCTATTAGTAAATGACCCCCAATGATTTGTTGGCATCTTAAAAAAAATCAAGAGTTATCTTTATGACATGAAAATAGCAATAATTAATCATAATATTGCATTTTTCTGTTTCTTGGGAGGAAAGGAAACAGAGGTTTTCTCTTCCAAAGATCAATAGGGGCATTTTCTGTTCTCAAGGCAGTAAAGAAGAATTTTTTAGGCCGTACCTAATAGTCCCGTAATAATACCGTAATAGTCATCGGGGATTCCATGCTGAGGGGCACCGAGGGACCAATTTGCAGACCGGATATGCAATCTAGGGAGGTCTGCTGTCTGCCTGGAGCCAGGATACGAGATGTCACCGCCAGTCTGGATAGACTACTCACGCCCCGAGACCACTTTCCTATGCTTCTTGTCCACATAGGAACCAACGACACTGCCAGGAACACACCGGAGACCATCACCAGAGACTTTGGAGCACTGGGTGAGAGGCTGAAGCAGACAGGAGCGCAGGTGGTTTTCTCATCGATCCTCCCAGTTAGAGGCAAGGGAAGAGCCAGAGATGAACGTATCCTGAGGACGAACGAGTGGCTACAGGGATGGTGCTGGGATATGAACTTCGGATTCCTAAACCATGGGGAAGCGCTACAAGGACTTCAGGGACCAGACGGACTCCATCTGACCAGTAGGGGTAAGAACGTCTTCGGACACCGACTAGCCCGCCTGCTTCACAGGGCTTTAAACTAGGTAAGTCGGGGGAGGGTACCCATTCACATATTAGTGCAGAAAGGAATTATCCTGATGAGGTGAGTCGAAACTCCGCTTCCATGTCCAAGGTAAGAACCCACATTGCAAACAGTTCTTTGGGAGTCACACCGACTCGGGTAGGATACGCCTCACAGGGACTTAGCAAACACAAGATATGGAGGGCCATGTATGTCAATGCACACAGTTTAGGTAACAAAATTCTAGAATTGGAGGCTTAAATAAGGAATGCCAACCTAGATGTGGTGGCAATATCTGAAACTTGGTTCACGGACTCACATGGGTGGGATATGGCTATACTGGGCTACAATCTACTTCGTCAGGACAGAGAGGGCAGGTTAGGAGGGGGGGTAGCTCTATACATTAAAGAGGACATCAAAACCACCAGGATCCCTCTGGGTAAACCTGGCAAAAGGCAGAGAAAAATGCCTGTATCTAGGTGTGGTTTACAGACCCCCAAGACAACTGGGAGACATGGACGCAGAATTAATTGAAGACATAGAGAATATCACTCTACGAGGAGAAGCTGTACTGCTAGGGGACTTCAATTTGCCTGATGCAGACTGGAACTCATTTTCAGCGACAACCAGCGGTAGCAGGAGGCTCTTAACCTCCATAAAGAGAGCACGTCTCAAACAAATGGTAACGGAGCCCACTAGGGCCCAGGCGATCCTCGACCTGGTACTCACCAATGGGGAAAGCGTTTCAGAGGTCTCAGTAGGAGATACGCTAGCCTCCAGCAACCACAATATAGTATGGTTCAACCTTAGGAAAGGCTTCCCTAGATCAAACACGAAAACAAAGGTACTCAATTTCCGGGGCACAGACTTCGCACGCATGATTTCGTCCATCAGACGCTGCAGGACCAAGCGGAGACCGATGATGTAGAAGCTAAGTGATTAACATTGAAATCAACCATACATGAAGCAACTAGCCGCTTCATAAAATCAGTAAATAAACGACAAAGAAACAATAAACCCCAATGGTTCACCGCGGAGATCTCGCACCTCATTAAGGAGAAGAAAAAAGCGTTTCTCTCCTACAAGCGCACGGAGAAAAGAGAGGCAAAAGTAGAATATAGGACCAGGTCTACAGCGGTCAAAATGGCAGTTAGGGAGGCAAAACTTTGAGTGGAAGAAATTCTGGCAAAAAAACATTAAAAAGGGGGACAAATCCTTCTTCAGGTATATTAGTGACAGAAAAAGGAACACAGGCGGGATAGTACGCCTTAGAAGACCGGACGGAAGTTATGTGGAAGCAGATTCCGATAAAGCCGAACTACTGAATGAATACTTCTGCTCAGTCTTCACCTGTGAGGCACCGGGACACGGTCCCCAGTTGAAGGCAACACAAAGCACAGAAGACCCGTTTCAGAATTTTGAGTTCACACCAAGTGAAGTTTACAGTGAACTGGCAAGACTTAAGGTGAACAAAGCCATGGGACCAGACAATTTGCACCCAAGAATGCTCAGAGAATTGAGCGATGTCCTGGCGAAACCGTTGGCTGAGCTATTCAATCTCTCCCTAAGTAAGGGGAAAGTTCCCCTGGACTTGAAATTAGCTAATGTCGTTCCTCTGCATAAAAAGGGTTGCAGGGCAGAGGCTGCGAATTATAGACCGGTGAGTCTCACATCAATAGTGTGCAAACTCATGGAAACACTAATTAAAAGCAAATTGGACACGATCTTGAATGAAGGGAATCTTCGGGATCCCAGTCAGCATGGATTCACCAAGGGTAGGTCCTGCCAATCCAATCTCATCAGCTTCTTTGACTGGGTAACAAGAAAGTTGGACTTGGGAGAGTCTTTGGACGTCGTGTACCTGGACTTCAGGAAAGCTTTTGACAGTGTCCCACACCGCAGGCTGCTAAGCAAGATGGAATCGATGGGGTTAGGAGAGACAGTAACTGCATGGGTCAATGATTGGCTGAGTGGCAGACTTCAGAAGGTGGTGGTTAATGGTACCCTCTCTAAAACATCGGAGGTGACCAGTGGAGTGCCGCAGGGCTCGGTCCTGGGTCCACTCCTTTTCAACATATTCATAGGGGATCTGACTCAAGGGCTTCAAGGTAAAATAACACTATTCGCCGATGACGCCAAACTATGTAATATAGTAAGTGAATGCAGTTTACAGAATTATATGGCGCAGGACCTGCTTACATTGGAAAGTTGGTCCTCAACCTGGCAGCTAGGCTTCAATGCTAAGAAATGTAAGGTCATGCACCTCGGAAGCGGAAATCCATGCAGGACGTACTTCTTGAACGGAGAAACTTTAACTAGGACTTCAGCAGAACGAGATTTAGGAGTAATCATCAGTGCAGACATGAAAACTGCCAATCAAGTGGAGAAGGCTTCATCTAAGGCAAGGCAGATATTGGGTTGTATCAATAGAAGTTTCGTCAGCCGAAAGCCTGAATTCATAATGCCGTTGTACAGGGCCATGGTGAGACCTCATCTGGAGTACTGTGTGCAATTCTGGAGGCCACATTACAGTAAGATGTGCGCAGAATTGAATCGGTTCAACGGACGGCCACCAGGATGATCTCGGGTCTCAAGGGTCTCTCGTACGAAGAGAGACTGAACAAATTGCAGCTCTACACTCTTGAGGAACATAGGAAGAGGGGAGACATGATCGAAACATTTAAGTACCTCACGGGACGTGTCGAAGTGGAAGATGATATTTTCTTTCTCAAGGGACCCTCGGCCACAAGAGGGCACCCGCTCAAACTCAGAGGCGGAAAATTTCATGGCGACACCAGAAAGTATTTCTTCACAGAGAGAGTGGTTGATCATTGGAACAAGCTTCCATTGCAGGTGATCGAGGCAGACAGCGTGCCAGACTTTAAGAATAAATGGGATACCCATGTGGGATCCCTACGAGGGTCAAGATAAGGAAATTGGGTCATTATGGCATAGACAGGGGGTGGGTAAGCAGAGTGGGCAGACTTGATGGGCTGTAGCCCTTTTCTGCCGTCATCTTCTATGTTTCTATGTTTCTATGTTACCTGTGGGATTGGAAGCAGAGGAAAAGGAGTAAATGAGATAATGAGATAATTTAAAGTAAAAATTTTTGGAGGGGGGTAATGGGATGGAAGAGAGATAGTTTTCTTTTTGTAGTTAGTGGAAAGAATTTCCTGTTTATCTGAGTGAAATAATGATTTATTTTTCTGAGATAAGGAAAAGAGCTTTAAGTTTTGGAAAAGTTGGGCAAGAGGAAAGAGAATAACGAGGAAACTTTGTATTTCTCTTTTGAAGGTCATAAGTCAGTATTTCTATTGATGGATAAGAAGTAAAGAGAGGAGGGTGGGGGAGTGGAAGGACAAGGAAGAAAAAGGCTTTTCCTGTTTGGAAGAAATTTGATGCCACAGGGTATGGAAGAGAGAGAGAGGTAGAGATAATTTCCTATTTTGAAAGAAAAACAGGTAGAAGGAAACTGTGGAAGGGAGGGGGTAAAATGAAAATGTTTGTGTTGCTCTTTATAGGAGAATGAGGGAGGGCAAGAGAGTGCGGGGAAAGATACACATAGTTTCCATTTGGGAGCTTATTAGATTGATGAGGTTGTTCAGAAAGGAGATGTTTCCTTTTCGGATGTAGTAATACAATATTTATTTATTCATTCAATTTTCTATACCAT
Source organism: Geotrypetes seraphini (assembly GCF_902459505.1). Lineage (NCBI taxonomy): Eukaryota > Metazoa > Chordata > Amphibia > Gymnophiona > Dermophiidae > Geotrypetes > Geotrypetes seraphini. The sequence goes on from NC_047095.1 coordinate 18,272,159, forward strand.
TCTCCCAGGAAGAGCAGTAGTCATATGAAAGCAGTAGCATCTCTAGACAGAAAATATTTAGGGTTTCAACAAGGAGGCAAGATATATATAGGGGTAGCAACAGAAAAGCAAACTAGGTATGGTGGGGCAAACTTTAGTGACATTAATGTACATCCTCCTCTCCCCCCCCCCCCTTTTACATATGCACACGTGCACATACATACAAGTGAGACATAATTAAATAAACTATAAAAGAGGCTACAATAAAAGGTATTGAGTATCTTCTGTTTCATAAAGCATCCTTCCAGCTAGTTTCAGCCACCCAGTAATTCTTCTACATGAGAGTAAAGTCTAGATTATATTCAGGATTTTAGAGAATATCAGTATAAACCTTACAACTCTAATTTTGTAATGCACGCCATAGTCCATCTAAAGGAGTTAGGACCCTTAATGCACTTCACCTGCTGCAAGCCTGTGGGATGCACAGCAAGGAGTTCGATCATGCTCCAATACGAACAGACGTGCAAAAAGAAAGGTTATATGTTACCTATTGCAATTGCTAATAAATATAATGGGGGGGGGGGGGGGGAGAACAGAAAGAAGGAAGGAGAGGCCCAGATTTATTCCACAAGTTCAAATGCGAAGACTACTTTCAAAAAAATTTCTCAAGCAATTATGGAACAAAGCATACCTTTGTTAATTGGAAAAAGTGGGGAGAGACTGTAGTGTTGTGCCAAATCCAAGGCCAGAGAAACATACCTAAAGCAGTACTACAAAAATGTTAAATAATGTTGACACTGAAATGGGTCTGATTAATATTTAGAGAATATTCCACCCATGAGTTAGGGTTTATACACGCATTTCAAGCCCTCATTTACCACATAGCAGAATGAATTAGGGGATGGGGGGAGGGTTTGATACCAAAATAGAAACATCGGCAGATAAAGGCCAAATGGACCATCCAGTCTGACCATCTGCATCTTCAGTCTTTAAATCTCTACACTTCCTCCTCTGAATCCGCGGTTTCAGCATCCGCAGATTTGGTTATTCGCAATTTTTTTTTTTAGGGGGGCAAAAAAAAAGCTTCATTTCAAACCTTCCCTACCTCCCTCCCGCCTTACCCCCAGCATCCCGATCTTACCTGCTGGTCTAGTGGGCTTTTGGGGGGCAGAAGCGATCTTCCTATGCTCCTGTCCTATGCAGATCGCCAATAGGAAATGGGGTTATTCCATTTGTTAAAGATCTGACTGTGTTAAAGAAATAGTGAGTCCATGGGACCCTTTCTTGAGTCCTGTTATCCCCTCACCACCCAATATTTTATCAGGATATGGAGGAGACTAGGGTTGAGACATATAGTTGAGAAAAGCCCAATGCACTTCCAGTAGGAGGAACTCTTCTGGATATTCCAGACTCTTCCATTGAAAGTTCCCATAATGCAATATTGACTTCTAAGCTGTCTTTAAAGCCAGTTTCATTTGGATCATGTATGGGCAATGAGCTGGTTTCAGTTACATCTCCTATGACTGTCTATAATGTTGAAATTTGGAAATTAATATCTAAAATGGAAGGGACTTTGGCCAACTGTCTCAATTATATTCCTTTACTGGTGCAGCAACGACTAAAGTGACTACCCTGGAAGCATATCAATTTGCATAGTGAAACACTGAATGAATATTCAGGAAAAATAAAATACTGGCAGAAGTTAAGAGGGAATGGAAAATGTGTTTACATTGGTGTGATATACAGGCCTCCTTCACAGACAGTAGAAGTAGACAGAGATTTAATAGTAGACATTCAGAATATAACTGGAAAAGTGGAAGTATTCCTAATAGGCTATTTTAACATGCAAGATGTTGTTTGGGGTATCCTTATTGTGGGGTATTTTAGTAGTAGGGAAATCCTGGATTCTCTGCAAGGAAAACTGTTCTAGCAGTTGGTAATGGAACCCACGTGGGATGGGGCCATTCTAGACTTAGTGCTTACAAAGAGGAAAAGTGGCCTAGTGGTTAGAGCTATAGCCTCAGCACCCTGAGGTGGTAGGTTCTTATCCACGCTGCTCCTTGTGACCCAGGGCAAGTCACTCAATCTTCCATTGCCCCAGGTACATTAGATAGATTGTGAGCCCACCAGGAAAGATAGGGGAATGCTTGAGGACCTGATTGTAAACTGCTTAGATAACCTTGATAGGTGGTATATACAGTAAATACCTTAAATAAATAAATAAATAAATGTTACAGAAGGTGATCATCTGTTATCCAGTGATTACCACATTTTTGTAAATGATATTGCTGAAGGACTGTAAGGTAAGATTTACCTCTGTGGATGATGCCAAAACCTATAATAGAGCAGGCAACCCTGATGGTATGAACAACATGAGAAAGGACCTAGTGAAGCTTGAAGAATGGTCTGAAATTTGGAAGCTAGATTTAATGCTAAGAAATGTGAGGTTATGCATTTGGGTTGTAAAAATTTGAAGGCACAGTACAGCTTAGGGGGTGAAGAACTTATGTGCACAAAAGAGGAGCAGGACTTAGGTATGATATGTGATGATCTTAAGGTTGCCTAAAAGGTTGAAAAGATGATGGTAAAAGTTAGAAGGATGCCAGGGTACAAAGGGAGAGGTATGGCCAGTAGGAAAAAAGAGATGTTGATTCCTCAGGTGAGATCCCATTTAGAATATTGTATTCTATTCTGGAAACCACACCTTCAAAAAAGATATAAACTAGATAGAGTTGGTTGGTGGTCTTTGTCATAAGGCATATGGGGTAGTCTTAAAGATTTCAATACATATATTTTGGAGGAAAGAGTAGATATAATAGAGACTTTTAAATACTTACGTGGCATAAATTTGCATGAGGCTAGTTTCTTTCATTTGAAAGAAAGCTCCTAAATGAGATGGCATAGGATGAAGTTAAGAGGTGATATGCTCAGGTGTAATCTAAGGAAATACTTTTTTACAGAAAGGGTGGTAGATGCTTGGAATAGTCTCCAGGTAGAGGTAGTGGTGACAAATAAGGGCATTTTTAAAATACAAAAATGTCCCAAAAACCCCATCTAAATCAGCATTTGGATGTTTACATCAAGTGCCGATTTTCAGAACAAGTATTTTAGACATTTTTCAGGACTTTTGCCCTCCAGAATGTCTAAGTCATAAAGAGATGTGTTAGAAGTGTGTTGTTAGTAGGATTTGAGCAGGCTCTGGGCTGGCTTAGACTTGGATGTCTTGCAGCAGTAATCAAACCTTTTGGAAAATGTCCTGGATGGAAATTAGATGTTCTGACCTAGACCTGTTTTAGAAGCGTCTAAGTGCCAAAAAGGTACACAAACTGATCAGATGACCAGTGGATGCATTAGAGTATGACCCCTCATACTCCCCCAGTGGTCACTGACTCCCTCCCACCCCACAAAGATCAGAATTAAACAGTGCATACCTGTGTCTAGAACAGTAGCACCTGATATTGGAAAGCCTCATAGAACTCCGCACAGGTGACTTAAGTAGCCAGGTGGGTGGAGAGGTAAACTCTAAATATGAGCCCACCAAAACCCTATCATACTGCCATTTAGGTTCCACCTGCAGCTATAAGGACTGTTAGGGTGGCAGACAAGTAGGTTTTGGATGAGTTTTGGAGGGCTCAAAATAAATTTTAAGTGGTAAACGGTATATCTGGCCCCCTTTATATGAAGTTCACAGCAGGGCCCTCTAAGGTGTCCCATTGCTCTGTTGGCATGTCTATGTGGCTAGTTCAATAGAATGCAGGCCCCTCACACTTCCAAATGGTGCTGAGTTGGACATTTCTAACTTGGACATTTTTGTGGTCAAAAATGGTGAATAAGAACATAAGAACATAAGCAATGCCTCTGCTGGGTCAGACCTGAGGTCCATCGTGCCCAGCAGTCCGCTCATACTGCGGCCCAACAGGTCCAGGACCTGTGCAGTAATCCTCTATCTATACCCCTCTATCCCCTTTTCCAGCAGGAAATTGTCCAATCCTTTCTTGAACCCCAGTACCGTACTCTGTCCTATTACGTCGTGTGGAAGCGCATTCCAGGTGTAAAGAACTTCCTAGCATTCATTCTGAATCTGTCCCCTTTCAACTTTTCCGAGTGCCCTCTTGTTCTTTTATTTTGCGAGAGTTTGAAGAATCTGTCCCTCTCCACTCTCTCTATGCCTTTCATGATCTTGTAAGTCTCTATCATATCCCCTCTGAGTCTCCTCTTCTCCAGGAAAAAGAGACCCAGCTTCTCCAATCTCTCAGCATATGAAAGGTTTTCCATACCTTTTATCAGACGTGTTGTTCTCCTCTGAACCCTCTCGAGTAACTCCATATCCTTCTTAAGGTACGGCGACCAATATTGGACGCAGTACTCCAGATGCGGGTGCACCATTGCCCGATACAATGGCAAGATAACTTCTTTCGTTCTGGTTGTAATCCCCTTCTTGATTATACCTAGCATTCTATTCGCTCTCTTAGCGGCCACTGCGCACTGTGCCGTCGGCTTCATTGTCATGTCCACCATTACCCCCAAGTCACTTTCTTGGGTACTCTTGTTCAACAATACCCAAGAAAGGAACTTGGGGGTAATGATGGACATGACAAAAATACCAAAAAAGAGAGTTTATTGACAAAGCACCCAAATTTAGAAAGACACAACATGGGGCCATGTTTTGACAGAGATCCACCTGACTCAGGGGTCAAAATGCTAAAAGTAAGACAGCTCCTGACGCTGAGAAAGCATGGGAAAATCTTGGCAGGAGTTGCCTTACATGTTTTTTTAACTATGCATTTGTTTTATTATGTATTCATTTTAAATACTGTGTATGTAGATTTTGTAAACCATTTAGTTTTAAACAGTATATAAATTTTTAAAATAAATAAATAAATAGTATAAGGTATTTTGTCAATTAACTCTTGGTTATATGCACCTGGTTGCTGGAAGTCATTTGGTCAACCCCCTACTCTCTTTATTGGTATTTTTTACATAGAGATTTTTTTTTTCCTTTGTCTCTGTTTATGGAGTTGCTTTTGCTGTTGATTTGTGGGTATGAACCCCACTCATGCTCCAGTCATGTGAATGCTAACCTGCAAATAATGGCATAGTGAGGGTAGGAGGAACGGGGGGTGGGGCGCCCCATGCCCTCTTCTTTACCCTCCCCCATTCTTTCTATGCCCCCATGCCATACTTGTGCCCTCTCTTCCCCCATACCTCTTTAAATCTTTGCCATTTTGAGCAGCTTCTCCAGCTTGCTGCTTGTGACGGCATTGGCTTTCCCTCTGATGTCACTTCCTGGCCCCACAACCAGGCAGTAATTTCAGAGGGGAGCCAGGCTGGCACCAGCAGCAGGCCAGAGACGTTGCTCACACTGGCGAAGATTTGAAGAAGTATGGAGGTGCCATGGACCCAGGTGCCAGTCCCAGAAAGCATCTATTTTTTAAAAAAATTTTAATTTGTTTTTAATGATGCAACCTATCGTACCACTTAAAACTAATTAAAACACTTAAGTTAGGCACCAGTAGGTGCAATTAGGCACCTGACGGTGACTAACGTTTGGCAACTTTTTGAAGAATCCAGCCCTGAGTGTATCCAACTACAGCTGCAAAGGTGGCATTCCTAGGGTTACCATATGGCTCCAGAAAAAGGAGGACGGATTGAGACATCCAGGTTTTACTTCCATTGAAAGCAATGGAAGTAAGAAGAATAGATTGAGACATCTGGGTTTTACTTCCATTGACAGGAATAGAAGTAAAACCCGGATGTCACAATCCGTCCTCATTTTTATGGAGCCATAGGGTAACCCTAGTCATTCCCATGGGTGGAGCAAGGGCAAGTCAGGGAATTCTGGAAAATTGTACACAGTTTTATAGAATGATGCAGATGTGTGCCCAACTTGTGTGCCAGGATTTACACCTGGTTTCAGTTGGTGTAAGTTTTCACGTCCTTATTTGGATGCAGATTTTGTTGACCCAGAGCTCTGGGCACCGATTTGCCATCTACTGAATCCAGCCATCTCCCTATAGCGCTACACACTTAGCAATCACCCTATAGCACTACACACTTAGCTTATTGACTGGAGTGTCAACTAATTTCATAGGGCTTTTTTATTTTATTGCTGTCACGGGGGCGCTACTACTGTGTTTCCCTAAAAATGAGACAATGTCATATTAATTTTGGGTGTAAAATATGAACTAGGGCTTACTTTCAGGGATGTCTTAATTTTTTCATGTACAACACTGATCTCTCTCTTCCCCCCCCCCCCCCCCCCCATGTGCAGTACTTGTCAAGGAAAATACAAGAGGAAATACAATTCTGGACTTAATTCTAAATGGACAGCGAGGACCGGTACAAGGTATAGAAGTAGAAGAGACGCTGGGAAGCAGCGTTCACAACATGATCCGCTTCGACCTGGAAGCAGGAGTGAAACATCAGTGCAGAACGATGGCCATGGTACTGAACTTCCAGAAAGGGAATTACAAAGGGATGAGACTCGTGGTGGAGAAGAAGATTAAGAAGATAAGCACTTTAAAAACGCTAGAGCAAACTTGGTCCCTTTTTAAGGACACAGTCACTGAGACACAAAAATCTATATATACCGCATATCAACAAGGGATCCAAGAAGAAAAAGAACAAGGAACCGGCATGGCTCACTGTAGAGGTGAAGGAAGCGATCAGAGACAAGAAAACTTTGTTTAAGGAATGGAAAAGGTCAAGAATGGACGAAAACTGGAATAAGCACAAACAACATCAACACAGGTGCCATAAGGCGGTAAAAGGGGCCAAAAGAGACTATGAGGAAAAAATAGCCAAGGAGGCAAAAAACTTCAAGTCGTTCTTTCGATATATTAAGGGGAAACGACCCACGAAGGAAGCAGTGGGACCATTGGATGACCTTGGAATAAAGGGGGTGCTAAAGGAGGACAAAGCAATCGCCGACAAACTGAACACATTTTTGCATCTGTATTTACCGAACAGGATATACACAGCATTCCAGAAATTCCAGCTTTGAAATAAGATTAAGCGATTAATCAAACAATTATTAAACTTGAAACTTGAACCCATCAGGCTATATGCTGGAAACGCAGATGGGAAACTGACAGGGTCGACGGTCAGTCTAGAAGAGGTTTGCAGGCAGATCGATAGGCTTAAGAGTGATTAATCCCTGGGACCAGATGGCATCCATCCGAGGGTCATCAAGGAACTAAAAGGGACTATAGCTGGACTGCTTCAACTAATAGCCAATCTGTCTATCAAATTGGGAAAGATTCCGGAAGACTGGAAGGTGGCGAATGTTATGCCGATCTTCAAAAAAGATGGGGAGATCCGGGAAACTACAGATCGGTGAGTCTGACCTCGATACCGGGAAATATGGTAGAGGCGCTGATAAAGGACCACATCATTGATCATCTTGATGGACACTGTCTGATGAGGACCAGCCAGCATGGTTTCAACAAAGGCAGATCTTGTTTGACGAACTTGTTGCACTTCTTCGAGGGAGTAAACAGGCAGATATACATGGGCAACCTGGTCAACATTGTATATCTGGATATTCAGAAGGCATTCGACAAGGTTCCACATGAATGACTACTTTGGAAAATTGCGAGCCATGGAATCAAGGGTGAAATACTCATGTGGATTAAAAACTGGCTGGAGCATAGGAAACAGAGTGGGGGCAAATGGAAAATACTCAGACTGGAAGAGCATCACCAGTGGGGTGCGCAGGGCTTGTTGCTTGGACCCGTGCTTTTCAACATCTTTATAAACGATCTGGATATTAGTATGATGAGTGAGGTGATTAAATTTGCAGATAATATGAAGTTATTCAGAGTAGTGATGACACAGAGAGATTGCGAAGATCTGCAATGTGACATAATCAAGCTCGAGAAATAGGCATCGACATGGCAAATGAGGTTCATCATGGATAAGTGTAAAGTGATGCATGTCGGTAACAAAAATCTCATGCACGAATACAGGATGTCCATTGCGATACTTGGAGCGACCTCCCAGGAAAGAGACTTGGGAGTTCTGATCGACAAGTCAATGAAGCCATCCATGCAATGTGCAATGGCGGCGAAAAGGACAAATAGAATGCTAGGAATGATTAAGAAGGGGATCTCGAACAGATCAGAGAAGGTTATCATGACGCTGTTCCGGGCCATGGAGCGCCCTCACCTGGAGTACTGTGTCTACCACTGGTCACCATACATCAAGAAGGATATGGAACTACTCAAAAGGTTCCAGAGAAGAGCGATTAAAATGGTTAAGGGTCTGGAGGAGTTGCCGTGCAGTGAAAGATTGGAGAAACTGGGCCTCTTCTCCCTTGAAAAGAGGAGACTGAGAGAGAACATGATCAAAACATTCAAAATACTGAAGGGAACACACTTAGCAGATAAAAACAGATTATTCACCCTCTCCAAGGTAGGGAGAATGAGAGGGCACTCTCTAAAGTTGAAAGGGAATAGATTCCGTACAAACGTAAGGAAGTTCTTCTTCACCCAGAGAGTGGTAGAAAACTGGAACGCTCTTCCAGAGTCTGTTATAGGGGAAAACACCCTCTAGGGATTCAAGACAAAGTTGGACAAGTCCCTGCTAAATTGGAGGGTACGCCGGTGAGGCTGGACTCATTTAGAACACTGGTCTTTGACTTGGGGGCCGCTGCATAAGCGGACTGCTGGGCATGATGGACCACTGGTCTGACCCAGCAGCGGCAATTCTTATGTTCTTATGTTTATAAGGCAGCAGGAGTGGGGGTTGCTGAATCAATGAGTTCAATTTTTTCAGCAAATCAGGCAGGACTAGTGTCAGGGATGGAGTCAGGGAGTGTCGGATACATTTGGGGGGAGGAGATTCAGGGGTATATCTTAACTAGGGCTTATTTTTGGGGTAGGGCTTATATTAGGAGCATCTTTAAAAATCATGGTAGGGCTTATTTCGGGATAGGTCTTATTTTCAGGAAAACAGGGTATTAGACACTAAGACACAGAAGTCTTTCCTCGCTGCCAATTTTTCTGCTGGACCAGATCAACACACCTGTTTCTATAATTGCAAATTTGTTCATGAACCTAACATGACAAAATACATCTTTTTAACATCACAACGCACAGAATCCCTGCACAGTGTACTGCGCCTTCCATACCCCTCTGTAGCCCTCTGTGAACTCACAAACTGCAGCTGCCACAGCAGGATTATATCAGCATATATGTATTGATTGATTGATTATTTGTTTACATTTATTTCTACAACACTACATCTACTGGATCAGAGGCAACACATAGAAAGTGTCTCACAGGACATACAGAAGATCCTGTACCAGATGGCAAGTGCATAAGAGGAATGAATTAACAAGGTCTGGGCCACACGTATTGAAATATTTCTGACAGTTGTTCAGTAGAAATCATTTTTAAAAAATTGTTATTAGTGCAAAGAGACTTGTCATGTGATATATAATTGAATAATACCAAGATAAAAGTAAATAAAGCACTCCAGAAGCCATCCAGGAAAAAAAACTAGGTAGAACAATGTAACAGCTGTATTGTAGAATCTGCACTGCAGGTTTGCATAAGAATCTAACTATGCCTGCTGTCAATCAGATTATTTCTTAGAGATCTGTAGCCAATCACACAGTATTAGACTATCCCCAAGGAACTGCAGGTAGATCATTCAGAACTACAGGTTGAGAGATTTGCACTGAGGTTTCAAGCTTGTAGTGAAAATAATTTCCGAATGACAAGATTTTGCCAGTTCATTTGTGCCTCATACTGAGAATCTGGTAGGGCCTATCCCTTGGAGATTGAGCATGACTTTGGAATGAATGTAACTTTGCTTTCATCATATTTTTTTCCTTTTATTGTCAGTTCTGAGTGCCCCTTTGCCTTAATCTACCGTCTGTACCAGCATTAAAGCCAACACCAGCTGGTCACACCTGGGACATATGTAACAGCTGCAGAGCCCAAATGTCAGGTTTTCACATGTCATTCAGCGCTAGCCGATTGAAGATTCCTTTTTGTCTGTGTTGTTGGTTATTTGACTAGCTGTGTGGTTTCTTCAGCTTGTCAGACTATCAGTGGCTGTTGGTGGAGTTTTGTCCATCTGGACATCATTTTCCAATTACTTTTTCCAAGAAATACATTTCTTTCATGTGGTCAAGATTAAAGCTGTGGAATACCTTGTTAAAGAATGCTGCTTAATTTTCAAACCCAGATTTTGCTTGCTTTGCCAATGAATATTCTGATTGTAAATCTACACTTGAACCATGCAGTGCTCATAAATTTATTAAAAATAAGTACAACCGTTTTTTATGAATCTTCTTTATATTTTGTCATAATATAAATAAGTATCCTATGCTTAAGGAACAAGTGGTGTAGTGATTAGAGCTGCAGCCTCAGCACCCTGAGGTTGTGGGATCAAATCCCACACTGCTCCTTGTGACTATGGGCAAGTAACTCAATCCTCCATTGCCCCAGGTATGTTAGATAGATTGTGAGCCCATCAGGATAGATAGGGAAAAATGCTTGAGTACCTGATTGTAAACCACTTAGATAACTTTGTTAGGTGGTAAATAAATACCTAAAAAAAAAAAAAAGTTCTTATTGTACTATATCTATCTGTTATCTATCCATACATGCCCAGATTCTCAAACCAGATCAGGCCTTAGACTTAGTGGGGATGGGCAGATCCGCTATGCCTAAGGCCTGATTGGTCCAGGCTTCTAGAGCCTGGGCCAATCAGGCCTTAGACTTCGGAAGGATGGGCCGGTCATTTCGACGAGACGGGCCTGCCGGCTGGATGGGCAAGTCCCGTCTGGCCAACAAGGAAAGGTTAGTTTGGTTGGGGGGAGGTTTGAGGGCTGTTAGCGCAGGGGGGGGTGCGGAGGGGGTGCGTCTTCCGGCAGGAGGGATTGGGCACCCTCCTGCCAGCAATCGGTAGTGTCGGGGGGGGCGGTCGGTAGTGTCGGGGGGGGGGGCATCTTCTGGCAAGAGGGATTGGGCACCCTCCTGCCAGCGATCGGTAGTGTCGGGGGGGGGGGGGCGGTCGGGCCTCACCTTCAATATAGGCGGCCTGCCTGGGGAGCATTTTTTAAAAAAACGTGCATCCCGATTGGCTGATTAGACAGCTGTAGGACGCCTACAGCTGCCTAAAATCGGGACGCACTTTGTAGAATCAGGGCCTAAAAGTACTGGAGGCCACTTTTTAGCACAGCATAATAAAAGGGCCTCTTAAATATTTGTGATGTTAAAAATAAATGAGAAGTTTGCTGACAATGTAAAATTACCATTTAACAAGCATCATACTATTAATATGTTATACACAGAATTAGATGTTTTCAAATTATATAAGGACAAACTCAAACTCTGGTTCAGAATTTGTAGATTTTCTTGGGATTTACTGGTTATGTTTATGTTTTTATTTAATGTATTTGATGCATTACTTCTCAACAAGTGCAGCAGTGGTTTGCAAAAAATTCTAAATTTAAAAGGAAAGTAGGTAAAATCACAAAATCAAATAATATAGAACAAAGAGGAGAGATAGGTGGACTCATCCTTGGTAAAACTCTTGTCTTTCCTCTACTCACTTTTGACAACAATGCCCATTTCTTCTGCCGATGCCACGTAGCTACCTTCCTTCCACTCCCCCAATGCTATTACTGCCAAGACCCACTCATTTCCTCCATTCCCATTGACTGAGCAAACCCACCCACTTTCTCAATATTGACATACATAATCTATTCCTCTTGTTGTCCAAATTTGCTACCCAATATTAACCAGAGTACCCTCTCTCCCATGGATCTGTTGTTGACACTGAAGAGATCAGTCCTTTGCATCTCACAAAGCAATGATGGTGGTGTGGTAGAAGGGTACTTTCTCCAAGGACATTCAGGCATTATATTCTCATATCTGGGTGACATCATCCATGGAATCCAGTATGAACACTACCAAGTGCACTGTTATTTTTATTTTGAGGGGCAGTGCCCATACCACGTAGGTTCGTGGGACCATCATTTCTTCACTTTCCATGTGTCTTCAGTTCTCTTTTCAGCAGGTCAAAACCTTTGATTTCACATCGGACATTTTCCCCTCAATGTCAAAGACAATATCAAGTGGTTTTAAGAAATGCTCTCAATGTAATTGGACCATTTCAGGTTCTGACCCACGCAATTAGGGTGTCCAATATCTGGGTCCTGAACATCAGGACATTAGCTGTCTCCTCTGCATTTGTATGCAAGAGAGGTCATGCATTCCTGCTCAACATCGAGCATCAGAGTTAGCACAGACTCAATCAACACATGCATCATCATCAGTAGAGGGATTATCTCCTGCCTCAGACCATTGACCTCCATTTCAAAATACCTCAATGGACAGTTGACAATCCTTTCGATGCACACCCCTTGACTCATCTAGCAGAGAGCACTTCAATGAGTCTAACTCAGATATCTCCAACCATTCAGATAAGGACTTGGTAGAATACTCAGTAGAAGGATCCTATGGAATATCTCTGATCTTTCCCCTCCTCTTCAATGGTGCAAGTCTTCACCAGAAATTATATATTTTACTGGTTTTGTAAGGAAGATGGGGTAGGCTTTGTTCATGGAAATGGAAACAAAGGAGGGGCCTCACTCTGAACTATTTTAATTTGTTGACTTTGAAGCACTACCAAATTAATTCATTAAGGTTCCTTTGCATAGGGTCATGAAAGAAGCCTTATTTAAGATTTGGAAGAATCCCCTCTCAGTCCAAATAACTCCTAAAAAGATACACACAATGTATAGAATTCAAAAATGTCCAGGATTTGACAAAACTCAATATCAACATCATTAATTAGTTATGGAATCTGCCCTTAAGCATTCATGCAGCTCATGATCTTAAGCTTCTGCTCCTCCAGGAAAAGAAGCCATGACATTGGATTATTTTGGCAAATGCATTTGCCAATCATCTATGCATATCCATTTATTTTAACTCCTTACTAAAACAACTGTCAGAGTTTGAGGAATTCATTCCTCCAGACAAACTAAAACAGTTTCAGCAATTTTCTAAGAATTGTAGGATGCTGCGGGTAATACATTTTTAAGTAAGTACTGTATATGTCTATAGGACCTTTCAACACTGCTGTGGCACTTGCATTGTGTCATTTGGCTTGGCTTAGAGTGTCTGACTTGGAAACTTTGGTACAGGAACGCCTTTCATAAGTTCTTAGTAAGGGAGATGACATGTTAGGGGATAAAATTGAGGCATTTGCAGATAAGATTAAAAAAAAAACAACACCCACTGATACTATGACAACTTTATCTAAACCACACACCTGTCAATCTTATTCATTGTCTTGAAGATATTCTGCTCCAGACATTCCTATTATTTTAACACCAAAAAGCATTACAATTAACCTTCTTCATCATCTTCTAGGCCTGTTACTCAATGACCTCATGCAAGACAACACAAAAATCAGAACCTCAATCTCAGTCCAAACAGCAGTTGTCCTTTTGACTTCTTTCCAGAGAACATTACCAACATTTTCTTGCTTCTTCCTCCCAATCTCGCCATCATAGGCAGGTTGCTGTACTTCTGTCAACATTGGACTTTTATCACAATGGATCAGTGGGTGCTTTAAGTTGTCATTCAGGGCTACATGCTGCACTTGTTCAGAAAACCTCCAAACCACCCACCAAAAGAGTCTCTTTTTAAGTCCCTCCAGAAGACCCTTCTCCAAAAACTCTCAGCCTTTCTCCAGCTAAACTCAATAAACCTGTTCCTCTGTGAGAAAGAAGCCATTGGAGAGAGGCCGGAGGTTCTACTTGAAGTATTTCCTAATACCAAAAATGACCAGAAGCCTTTGGCCTATTCTAGGCCTCCAGGGCCTCAACAAATATGTGTGGAAGAAGAAGCTTTGCATGGTTTCTCTGGGAATTCTTCTACCAATACTGGAAAAAGGCAATTGGCTATGCTTTCTAGATCTAAAAGAAGCCTGCATTCACATATCCATCATAACTACTCACAGAAAGTATCTTCGTTCTGCAATGGTTCTTCACATTTCCAAAACAAAATCTTACCTTTCAGACTGGCTTCAGCCCCTCAAATCTCATGAAATGCCTGGTGATAGTGGTGGCAGCCCTTTCCACATGGGGGTTTCATGTACTTTCCTACTCAGATGACTGGATAATCAAGGCTTCATCATCACAACTGCTTGTCAACTGTTAATGCCTTCTGGGTCACATGGGGTCACATCACTTTATTTGTACATCTTCACCTCAGAGTCCCACAATGGGCCTTATCGACTTGTCTCAAGTCACAGGACATCTGTCTGCTCCAATTCAAGTCTTTTAAGATCTCAATAATTCTCTTCAATGGTGAATGGTTTCTAAAAGTCTCACTTGAGGTCTCCTCTTCCATCCCCCCAATATCAAAAAAACTTCTAATTGCAGATGGTTTAATGTATGGATGGGGTGCTCATCTAGATGGCCTACACACTCAAGGAGTATGGTCTCACCTTCAATATCAGTCTCACCTTCAATATCAGTCTTCTCAAACTTCAAGCAATAGGCAATGCTTTAAAAACATTCCCGAACTATCTCCTTCATCAAGTAGTCCTCGTCGTTACAGGCAACTAAGTTATCTTGTTCTATCTGAACAAACAAGGAGGCATGGGTTCTCATCCCCTTTGAATGGAAGCAATCCAGATTTGGAATTAGGCAATTGTTTGTGGCATACTTTTCAAAGTGGTTTACTTAACGGGGAAGCAAAATATCTTGGCAGACAAACTGAGCAGACTTCTTCAGCCACACAAATGGTATCTCAGCACAACCATCATATACTATATCTCACTATACTATACAGGTCTTATATCCCACAATTTTTCAACAGGGATTCAGTGCAGCTAACAAAAGACTTCATACAGTGATTAACAATAGGAACAGTTCATAGATCAGGTAGTAGGTAGTATAGATCTGTTGAGACATATATTGGCTAGAGTCATCTATATGGAAAAGAGATATGTCTTTACTGTCTTCCGGAAGCGGAACTAAGAAGAAATCTGTCAAAGGGATATTGGGAGGTTATTCCAAATGTATGGAGCTTGGAATTCAAAAGTTGACTCAAACAGCTTTTTTTCAGTGGACTTGTTGAGGAGATGGGAATGGGACAAGATATTTTCCACTATAGGAACACAGACATAAATTTCTTCACATTCCTCCAAAACAACAAAGTTCCACATTTCTGTTCCAGACTCTACACTCCCAGTTGTATTGTATCAGATGCCTTCCTCATTCACTTGGGGGTGGGGGGGGGGGGGGGTAAGGTTAGATTCCTGTATGCATTTCCTCTGATACCTCTTATCAGGAAAACTCTTCTCAAACTTTGTCACCATGATACTCATAGCACCTCATTGACCTCATTTAGAATATTGTGTACAATTCTGGAGGCCACACCTTCAAAAAGATATAAAAAGGATGGAGTCAGTCCAGAGGAAGGCTACTAAAATGGTATGTGGTCTTCATCATAAGCTGTATGGGGACAGACATAAAGACCTCAATTTATATACTTTGGAGGAAAGGCGGGAGAGGGGAGATATGCTTAAATACCTACATAATGTAAATGTGCATGAGTTGAGTCTCTTTTATTTGAAAGGAAACTGCAATGAGAGGGTATAGGATGAAGTTTAGAGGTGATAGGCTCCAGAGTAATCTAAGGAAATACTTTTTTACAGAAAGGATGGTAGATTCATGGAAGAGGTGGTGGAGACAGAGACTGTGTCTGAATTCAAGAGGGCCTGGGATAGGCACGTTAGATCTCTTGGAGAAAGAAATAGATAATGTTTACCGCAGATGAGCTGACTAGATGGGCCATTTGGCCTTTATCTGCCATCATGTTTCTATGTAAGATTTGTGTGGACATACACTTCTGGTATATGTTCCATAAGATACTAGGTATCTGATTATAAGCTGAGGAGATATTTTCATTTAGAAACATATTTCCTTTTCCATTCCCTAAATTTTATAAAAAGTTCTACAAACTGTATATGCAAATTTGGGCATGCACCTAATTTGCATACACAATTTAATGTAATAATGAGTCAGCGTTAATGATTGGTGCTAAATGAAATTAATTATTATCCGTGCCTATAATTTATGATTCGGTTTAAAAATGGGACACAGTAATGGGAGTCATGAGTGGATCGGGGCATTTCTGCGATTTATGAGCATAGTTATAGAATAAGGGGGGATCCATGCCTAATTTAGGTGCAAGGATTTATACTATGTTTAAGCGCTATTCTGTAAGTGGCACTGACACTTTTTCAGTGCCATTGTTTTTAGGCACCATTTGCATATAGAATTTAGTCCATTATGCCAATCAACCATATATATATATATACAGTGGTACCTTGGATTACGAGCATAATCCGTTCCAGGAGCATGCTCGTAATCCAAAATGCTCGTTTATCAAAACAAAGTTCCCCATAGACAATAGTGACAACAGCAATGATTGGTTCCAGAACCCGGGGTCTGTACCTGTCGGGGCCGGGTGCTGCAGCGCCGTTTCCTCCGTCTGCCTCATCCGTCCGTCATCGGATGCCAGCCGCCTGAGAACCCCACAGTGCCGCTTCGGGGGGATGCCAGTCACCGGAGAACCCCACAGTGCTGCTTCAGGGGCAAAATGCCAGCTGCCGGAGAACCTCGCATTGCCTTCAGAGGGATGCCTCCTCCATCTGCAGGCCAGCCCTCCATGTCGGATGCCCCTTGCATGCTGGAGAGCCCCCACCCGAGCCCATGCAGTCGAGCGCTGCCCCACCCGCCCCACCCGCACGCCGCGCACGACACACACAATGCCGATGATTGACGCTGTGCACGTCACACGCAACGCACAGGAGGGACAGCACCCGGCCGTGCGGGCCCAGACAGAGGTCCTCCAACCTGTAAAAGGCACCCAATGTAGAAGGCTGGCCGGAAGACGGAAGAGGAATCCCCTGTAAGTGCTCGTTGATCGGGGCAGTGCTCGGTTTGCGAGTCAAAAGTTTGCTGAGTGTTTTGTTCATCTTGCAATATACTCGCAAACCGGGTTACTTGCAAACCAAGGTACCACTCTATATATATACTTACATACACACAATCAAACCTTGGATAGTAAGTAACGTAGTTTGTGAGTGTTTTGCAAGACGAGTAAAACATTTTTTAAATTTTAACTCAATAAACAAGTGTTGTCTTGCAGTACGAGCACATATCACGCATCACGTCATCAGAACCCACAGTTGAAGCGCACACATATTATGCTGAGCGCGGCTGAATGTAACAAAAAAGTGTCACACCCAATTTATCCACAGTTCAAGCACACATGACATCTGTGCATCTTATGCCGAGCGCAGCTGAATGTAATAGAAGTGTCACACCCAATTTACCCATAGCTGAAGCGCTCACAGCATACGGTATTTTGTATTAAAGTTTTTGGGTTATGGAATGAATTGTCTGAGTTTCCATTATATCCTATGGGGAAATTTGCTTTGATATATGAGTGCTTTGGATTACGAGCATGCTCCCAGAATGAATTATGCTCGCAAACCAGGGTTTTACTGTACGTATATATGTATTTGTTTTCCCTTTTAAAAATTTTGCAATCTTTTACAGCTGAAGTAAAGACTTATAATGACCAATCAAATGTTCTTTCTCAACATTCCATTAATGTAGGGAAATTCCTTTCATTTGATGGGTACAATTTATACCCAATAATAGTGGAGAGGACAAGGTCAAGAGGTTGGTTAAATTACATGAAGAGAGCTAGTGTTGATTTTCGTATATGACTGTATTTGCTCATGTACACAGATGGTAGAACAGCAAAAAAGGAAGATGCTGACTGGACTGAATGGTCAATTGCTTGCTGCCTGCTGTCATTATTATGTTTGAAAGGCTCTAATTCAAATTGGGGGGGGGGGCTGACATAGAGGGGTAGATGGGCAGATTGATGGGCTATTAAAACTGTGATGGTTAAAAGGAAAAGAGCAAGCTGCAATCAGCAACCAAAATAAAAAAAAAATAAAAAAATAGAGAGAGAGAAAGAAAGAATACAGTGCCAGAAAATCATCAGATTTATTTTTTTTTTTGGCACTAATGCAAAAATGAAAAAGTATTCTATGAATGTGCTTCTTTATTACTGTGAAATTTGGAAGGACAACAACTCTTCAGGAAGAGGCTGCCTGATGAACAATTGAAAAAGTCCCTTCTGCGGTTACTGTATAAAGCGGCGGATTTGCGGGACAAATCAGTTAAAAAAAAATTATTATCCATATTGTCGTTCTGAAGCTCACCATATTGTAAAAGTGCTTTTAGAGCACGCTATTGTCTTTGAGTATTAGATTCCAGCCAGGAGCCCAGTCAACCATAGACTGACAGTGAATCATTTTATTACTGTTAAAATGAAAAATGTGTGCAAGTTACAACTTTTAATCTTTCATTCAGCTGAGCTTTTTAGATTTTCTAAAACTTAACTAGCTCAGATCCAGTCTATTTCTATAATGGTCCAGGATCACATATTTTAAGGTAAATTGATTGAAAGGAAATGCTCAGTGTCTGTCAGAGTAAAGCTTTCAGTAAAAGTATTATCTTTCAAATAAAACTCCACAAAAAAAAGTAATAGAATCAAAGACACGGAGTAAGTTGCTGCTTGATTGTCCTCGTACGTGATTCTTATCCCACGAGTGAAATAAAAAGCTGGCAAATCAGAAACAAAATGCACATTTGTTACTTTGGATTTTTTTTTTTTTTTTTTTTCAATTTGTGTTTACTTTTCATTTTGGTCATCTTAATCTAATTAAATCAATATCCAGATGAATAAACCTTTATAAAAGACTTGTCAACTGTTATGATGATGATTTTCTTTTGATTGATTCTTATGCATTGATGGTTACAGAATGAGTAAAGAAAATAGCATTTCACATTAGGTGAAAAGTAAATACAAATGAATTAATTTGATTCCTGTTGATATGCCATAGGTTTCAGCGTGACAGACTGACAAGTCAGCATGACAGCTGATTAATCAGTTCTAAATAATATCTAATACTCTGGCTCTGATTCACATTTTTAACATGGCCTGTTGAACTCAGATAGGGTTGACTCTAAACTGGATAATCACCTGGGCAAGGGACAATTTTCCATAGCCCACTTATGTGGCAGCCCTTTAAGTGGGTTCCTGTTATGTAGTCCAATGTCAAGTGTTGACATCCCATTATACGACAGCATCTGGGCACACAGTTACCATTATAAAATACTAGAGTAACCCAGCATTGGCACACTTTACATTTAGGAACCTGCAATTATTCCAACCATAGACTTAGCATAATTTTAGGCACCTAAATGCAGCAACGGCATATGTAACTTACCCCCCTTCCCCCTTTTATAAAGCAGTAATGTGTTTCTTAGCACCAGTCACAGCAGTAACAGCTCCGATGCTTATGGAATTCCTATGAGCGTCAGAGTTGTTACCACCACAACCAGCACTAAAAGCCACGGTATGGTTTTGTAAAAAGGAGGGTTATAGGCCTGATTCTCAAAATGGTATCCCAATTGTAGGTGGCAGTAATTATCCTACCATCATCTATTGGACCAATCAGGACACACGTTTTTAAAAAACATCAATGCAGCAAATGACACCTATAATGTAGGTATCTGACTTGCACCTACAGAAGAAGCACCTAGGCACACCTAAGGATGCCTAAAGCTGGCATAGGTGTGGCTTACACCAGCATGTATAGGTGTGCCTAGGCGCTTCTGTAGGTGTGAGTCAGACACCTTAAATGTAGGCCTGTAAAATACTGGCCTACATGTAAGGCATCTGTACAAAAAATAGACGTAATTCTGGACACGGCGCCTAATGGTGATTGACACACGGTAGGCACCTGTTTTGCTGTTGCCTACCGTGGCAGGTGCCATTTCCAGAATCAGGCCCTATGAGCATAACAGGGTGACCCACCTGTGTTGTGGGCATATATACCCCTTGCAATTGTGTGGTTTAGCACTTATAGCACAGGTGTCAAGGTTGGTCCTCGAGGGCCGCAATCCAGTCGGGTTTTCAGGATTTCCCCACTGAATATGCATGAGATCTATTAGCATACAATGAAAGCAGTGCATGCAAATAGATCTCATGCATATTCATTGGGGAAATCCTGAAAACCCGACTGGATTGCGGTCCGGGAGGACTGACCTTGACACCTCTGACTTATAGAATTGCACTCAGGAGGCTTAGACATCCTTTCATACAATAAGATGTACACCCACATTTGTATGTGCATAACTTATGGCTAATTGTCAAAAGAAAACTCTTAGATTGGACATAGATATCCATTCAAAATTTATGCTAAAACATTTTTTTTCACTGAACAAAGAGCACCCAGATTCTCATGGGCTTGGTGTTCCCTTTCCTTTTAGAGTAAGGCTTGCAGATATGAAGATTGATCCAAAATGGTGACATCGCACCCACTCTAACTTGTCATCTGGGGGTGGTTGCCTTTTTTGTCCACCCTTTTCAATCATCCTGGGTACAGATGGCTTGAACTTAATATTTCTGTGATATATCAATTAGAAAGGGAGCAGAGCGTTTTATTGAAAATATGGATTATACAGTACATTTAAAAATCAAATGTACGCTTGCTGCTTGCCTTCCCCAATTTCAACCTATACCAGCACTGTCTCATTTCCATACATCTAAAAGTTATGAGCACTGTGAAAGCTTTGCTGTTCTGAGTGTAACAATTTTCAATCAAGACAATCTACCTTGCATAATATACATCTACGGTATATCATTAAAATTATCTCATTCCAGCTTGATTGCTATCTCTTCAGGTTCAAAGACATGACTGGACACCAATTGCCTTTGCTCTTTATCTTTTGATGTGTCCATAGAGCTTTGTTTTATATTAACTCATACCCCCCAGCCGCATGGTAAACCATCTGCTCCAAATTCAGCAATAGCCCCATAAAAAAAACCCAATGTGACCTCCCCTGAACCCACCCTCCCCCCAACAACTTGCCCACCACCCCAAACTCTGCCCATACCCACAAATAAGGACAAAGGGGCAGATGGGAGGAAAACACCGTTCATCAACCACCTTCCACTCATGCAACCCTATCCCCACACAACACAAAAATACCAGTTATCCTGCAAAAAACACCCTCACACTCAGCCAATTTCTACTAACCTTCCTTTCACCAAGAAACACACTCCATCCATTCCAATCTTACACCAACCTTAACAACTGTTCCTCAACCAATCCAGACTCACCTTTCATTCTTATCCTAGGCTACCCTCACCTTCTTTCTTCCACCCCTTCTACCATTCTCATTACTTTGCCTATGGTGCCCTGGCTCAGGTAATGTTATGTTCCCAGCAGTCTATACTGGTGGGACTTTCTAACAAAAATATTTTTGGCTGTTCCTTTATTCTGTTATATTTTATTAAATACTTCCAAAAATTCTGCCATGTCTGTGTGGCCAGTGTAGTATAAATGGTGGCACCTCCTAAGTCTAAATGGATTAGGTTTAGACATTTTGAACTTGGAAGTTTTGTGGTCAAAAATGCCTAAAAAAGCTAGACGTCCTAAGGATGGACATCCTGGTGACCAAGACATCAAAAATTTTAAAAAGATAGACATCTAGCAGTTTCCAAATTAGATTTTTCTCCTCCTCAACTTTTGGACATTTTGCAGGAAATGTCCAAAGTCTGACTATTAAAAATGGCCCTCTATGTGTTTTTCCCTGCAATGCAATCTTCTTTTCCTTATTAGTGCCTTGCATTTCCCTTGCCATTCCTTATGCTGTTTCCTATTATTTTTAGTTGGATTCTTCCACTTTCTGAAGGATTTGCTTTTAGCTCTAGTAGCTTCCTTCACGTCACTTATTAACCACACTGGCTACTTTCTGGTTTTCTTTCCACCTTTAATACATGGAATATATCTGATCTTGGCTTCTAGAGTGGTATTTTTGAATAGCACCCATGCCTGATGTTATTTTTTGGCCTTTGCAGCTGCTCCTTTATGTTTATCATAGTCTCCTTTTTTAAAGTTTAAATATGTTGCTTCTGTAACAAGGAAAAACAAACAAAAACTGCAGACTATGTACAGGATGCAGGCAAAATTTATTGTACCAAAATTAAAATGCAGAAATAAAAACCCTTTTACCAATTTAGGGACCCAACACGGTCCGTGTTTCGGACAAATCTTTGTCAGGGGTCCTAATAAATACAGTTACAATACAGAAATCATTAAAAAGTACTGTTAACATGGCATGATAACATCATCATGTTACTTTTAACAGTACTTTTTAATGATTTTTGTATTGTATCTGTATTTATTAGGACCCCTGACAAAAGTTTGTCTGAAACACGGACCGTGTCGGGTCCCTAAATTGGTAAAAGGGTTTTTATTTCTGCATTTTAATTTTGGTACAATAAATTTTGCCTGCATCTTATACATAGTCTGCAGTTTTTGTTTGTTTTTCCTGGTTGGTGTTTTTCTGAAAATTCTGAACTACCCTCCTTGTTTTTGTTGCTTCTGTAACAAGAAAATGGCCAAAAAAAACAAATAAAATGAAAATTTTCATAAGCATTAGAAATGACACAAAATAATTTTATTGATTAAATAATGGTATAATACCCTAATAAATAAAACTATATGTGTATGTGTGTATTGTGGCTGGGCCAGGTCTCAGGTGAGTGGGAAACCTCGGCGCAGACCACAGGTAAGATTTTTGATGCGCCTTTTATATGGTTGGTGTAAAGAAAACCCGGACACTAGATTTCTTTCCAACAAAACTTCACCGGGTTTATTATAAGAAAAAAGAAAGATTGTCAAACTCTAAAGAATTCTCTTTCTCAGTCTCTAGTCACACAGTTCACGTTACAGACTTCCAGTGTCTGTTATCTATAATCTAGTCCAGGGACTGCACAGTCCTTGTCAGCAAAAAAGATAAACCAAAATCAAACAAGCTTTTCAGTCCCTCAAATGCCCCAATACTCCCTCCTTAGGGCAGCTGGATTCTATTAGCACCAGTTCTCTGCCACTGCTTTTCCTCTCTAGCAATGAGTCCCCTCTAAGGACTTTCACAGTCCTGCTTTGCAGGCTGTGTGGAGCAAGCCTCCCTTTTCACCAAGGTCTTCAGTCCCTCCCCAAAAGTCCTTCAGCTTGATTCTTTGGAGATTGCTAGGTGAGGTTTTAAACAGTCCATGCCTTCCTCTAGCACACATACCCCTGGGTCAGTCTCACTGTATCTTCCCCCATCCTGTATCACTGGGGCTATAGTCCATTAGGTCTCCTGTTTCACTTTCCACCTCCCATCCCCCTTCCTGGGTGTTTGGGACAGATTCAAAGGAGGATTCTTCCTGCCTGGAACTATCCTCTAGCCCTACCTCCCAAGGCTTATATAGGGTATTACCATGATCTCTCTGAAGGGAATATTCCTGCCCTTCCTTCCTGACCTGGAACAAAACTCCTGTTTTATGGATCAGGGAAGTTTTCTGCTCTGCTGCTCATGTGACTGCCTTCCTCGTTAGAGTCAGCTGAAGGTAATTTATTCACCTGACTTCCTCCTGCTTGAGGCTTACTGATTGCCTAGCCTCATAGCAAACTTCACCCCCTTCTGTGTTGACTCTCTGTTTCTCCTTAGCTCTGGGAAAGGAGTAATAGGGAATAGACTGTGTTTTCTGTGCCCTCCCTGCATGAATTTCTGGCTGTGACATCACCTGCCTTTTCTCCCTTCCTTCTTGCTGTACTAAATTAGTGCTTTTAGCAGGGTGTACAGGCTTCATCTTAGGGACTGAAGGTTTAAGGGCTGTACTTTTGACTGGGCTAGCAGTCTTTGTAACCGTGACAGGAGCTTCCCTGTCACAGTATGTAAATATACATATACTAGTCTTTTAGCCCGTTACATTAATGGGTGCTAGAATATATGTCTGTCTTTCTTTATTTCTGTCTCTCTCCATCCCGCTGTCTTTCTTACTTGCTTTCTGTCTGTATCTCTCCCTGGCCCCCTTTGTCTGTCTGTCTTTCTGTCTCTCTCCCTGCACCTGTGGCTTTCTTCCTTTCTTTCTGTCTCCCTCCCACTGTCTATCTTTTTTTCTTTCTCCCTCCCTCTGTCTGTCTTTCTTTCTATCTGACTCTTTCCCTGCCCCCTATGCAGCAGCAGCATTTATTTTCCCCCACTTCCCTGTGCAGCAGCCACAGCAGCATTCCCTTCCCCTCCATTTCCCTGTACAGCAGCATTTCCCCCAACCCACTTCCCTGTGCAGCAGTAGCATTTCCCTCCCACTCCATTTCCCTGTGCAGTAGCATTTCCTTCCCCCACCCCACTTTCCTGTGCAGCAGCCACAGCAGCATTCCCTGCCCCTCCATTTCCTTGTGCAGCAGCATTTCTCTCCCCCACCCCACTTCCCAGTGCAACATCAGCAGCAGTATTTCCCTCCCCCTCCACTTCTCTGTGCAGCAGCAGAATTTCCCTCCCCCCACTACCCTGTACACAAGCTGAAGCAGCATTCCCTCTCCCTCCATTTCCATGTGCAGCAGCATTTCCCTCCCCCAACCCACTTCCCTGTGCAGCATCAGGAGCAGTATTTCCCTCCCCCTCCACTTCTCTGTGCAACATCAGCAGCAGCAGTATTTCCCTCCCCCTCCATGTCGCTGTGCATCAGCAGCAGCATTTTCCCCTACCCCCCTTCCCTTCCCGTGGTCTGGCCTGCTCCCTTAGTCCCTTGCCGCCCCTTCCCTTCCCTTCCCTTGGTCTGGCCTACTCCCTTAGTCTCTTGCCAGAGTTTATTTTTAAATTTAAAGGTGCTGTGCGGCTCCTCTCATGATTGCTGCCTGCGTCGGAAGCCTTCTCTGATGCAGGTGCGGCTCGTGAAGAGAGCCGCCACCGCGGCTTTTAAATTTAAAAATAAACTTCAGCTGGGCGTGAAGTGTAAGGGAGCCGGCATGATTGCACATCACCTTGAGGTCTGCAAAAGAGGAACCATTGTATGTGTGCATGTACACTCCTGCCGGCCACAGACTTTCCTGTGCAGCAGCCGCAGCAGCATTCCCTCCCCCTCCATTTCCCTGTGCAGCAGCATTTCCCTCCCCCCACCCCACTTCCCTGTGCAGCAGCATTTCCCTCCCCCCACCCCACTTCCCTGTGCAGCAGCAGCAGCAGCAGCAGCAATATTTGCCTCCCCCTCCACATGCCTGTGCATCAATAGCAGCATTTCCCCCTATACCCCTTCCCCTCCACCAGTCTGGCCTGCTCCCTTAGTCCCTTTCCGCCCCCCCTTCCCTTCCCGCGGTCTGGCCTGCTCCCTTAGTCCCTTGCCAGAGTTTATTTTTAAGTTTAAAGGTGATCACAGATCATGCAGGTAAGTGTCCGCATGCGCGCTTAGCGTTTTATTACATTACAGATTTCTATTCCGACATTACCTTTCGGTTCAAAGCGGATTACAAAAAGAGTTATGGAAGAAGGGTTACAACGTTAGATCAGTGAAGGTTTCCAAGAGAGGGAAAAGTAGGATCTGGGGTTAGGGAGGGGATGGTAAGAGGGGGGTTAAGCTTTATCATGGTATTAAGCTTTATTAAGGGATTTCTTGAAGAGTATAGTTTTTATTTCCTTTCTGAACATCTTGTAGTCTGGGATTGTTGTCAATAGGGTGGAGACTTGGTTGTCTATCTTCGCTGCCTGAGTGGCCAGTAGTCCGTTGTATAGTTTTTTCCGTTTTACTTCTTTGATTGGGGGGTAAGTGAATGGGGTGTGTATTTTTCTATGCCTGGTAGAGGTGGTTTGGATGAGGCGGTCGTTTAGGTAGAAATATAGAAACATAGAAAGATGATGGCAGATAAGGGCTACAGCCCATCAAGTCTGCCCATACCCCTTTTAAGTCTACTGGCCCCCTTAACTCTACTGACCTGCTCTATTAAGTCTATATCCTAGCGACCCTATTCATTGGTATGACTCTCGCAGTGATCCCACATAGGTATCCCATTTATTCTTGAAGTCTGGGATACTGCGGGCCTCGATCACCTGTACTGGAAGCTTGTTCCAATGCTCTATCACTCGTTCCGTGAAGAAGTACTTCCTGACGTCTCCACGAAACTTCCCTCCCCTGAGTTTGATTGGATGTCCTCTTGTGTTCGAGGGTCCTTTGAGAAGAAAGATATCTTCTTCCACCTCGACCCGTCTCGTGATGTACTTAAATGTCTCAATCATTTCTCCCCTCTCCCTACGCTCCTCAAGAGTATAGAGCTGCAATTTGTTCAGTCTTTCTTCGTACGAGAGACCCTTTAGCCCCGAGACCATCCTAGTGGCCATCCGCTGAACCGACTCAATTCTGAGCACATCTTTACGGTAATGTGGCCTCCAAAATTGCACACAGTATTCTAGATAAGGCCTCACCATGGCTCTGTATAATGGCATCATGACCTCAGGCTTCCTGTTGACGAAACTTCTCTTGATACAACCCATCATCTGCCATGCCTTAGATGAAGCCTTCTCCACTTGAGTAGCAGTCTTCATGTCTGCACTGATGATCACTCCCAAGTCTCGTTCTGCCGTAGTCTTGGTTAAAGTTTCTCCATTCAAGGTGTAAGTTCTGCATGGATTTCCATTTCCGAGATGAATGGCCTTACATTTCTTGGCGTTGAAGCCCAGCTGCCAGACAGAGGACCAACTTTCTAAAGTACGGAGGTCCTGTTCCATAGTATCCTGCAGATTGTAGCCGTTTATGATATTGCATAGTTTGGCGTCATCAGAGAATAAGGTTACCTTACCTTGAAGCCCTTGAGTCAAATCCCTAATGAATATGTTGAAGAGGAGTGGACCCAGGACTGAGCCCTGCGGCACTCCGCTGGTCACTTCCGACGTTTTGGAGAGGGTACCGTTAACCATCACCCTCTGAAGTCTGCCACTTAGCCAATCTTTAACCCATGCAGTTAGTGTTACTCCTAACCCCATCGATTCCATCTTGTTCAGCAGTCTGCGGTGTGGGACGCTGTCAAAAGCCTTGCTGAAGTCAAGGTATACGACGTCTAAGGACTCTCCCGAGTCCAGCCTTCTTGTTACCCAGTCAAAGAAGCTGATAAGATTGGACTGGCAGGACCTACCCTTAGGTTGGTAGGTAGGTTGGGCTGTCTCCATTTATAGTTTTAAATAGTATACAGTAGAATTTAAATTGTATTCTTTCCTGGATTGGAATCCAATGAGAATTGATGAATGCCTCAGTAATGTGATCATGTTTTTTCAATGAATAGACGAGTCTTAGAGCTGTATTCTGAATTGTCTGTAGTTGTTTAATCATTATTGCAGGGCAGGGGAAGTAGAGGATGTTGCAATAGTCTAGGATACTTAGGATTAGAGATTGTACTAGGAGCTGAAATTGGGTTTTTTCGAAGAATTTTCGGACTTGTCTAAGGTTTCTCATAACTGCGAAAGATTTCTGCATTGTTTTGTTAATTTGTGGTTGCATGGTGCAGCCTCTGTCAATAGTCATACCTAGAAGTTTTAGGGTGGTTTGCAAAGGGTAGTTGATAGAGTTGATTTCTAAGTTGGTTATGGTTGGGATTTTGTTATTTTCTAGGAGGATGAATTTAGTTTTGTCTGGGTTGAGTTTCAGTTTGTGGTCTTCCATCCAAGTCGTAACTGTAGTTAGAGTTCTGTGTAGTGTGTCTGACAATAAGAGCATTGGTTGGTCAAAAGGAATGAGGATGGTGATGTCATCAGCATAGCTATAAGAGGATAGGCCTTGTTTGTTCAGGTAAACGCCAAGAGAGGCCGTATATAGGTTGAAGAGAGTAGGGGACAGTGGGGACCCTTCTTGAACGCCGCAGGGGTTGGACCAAGGTTTGGATTTTTCTTTGTCTGATTTTACTTTGTATGTTCTGGATTTTAAGAAACCTTCAAACCATGAGTATACTTTATCTGAGATGCCTATTAAGTCCAAGATTTGCAGTAGGATGTTATGGTCTACCAGGTCAAATGCCGCCGTCAGGTCCAACTGTATGAGCAGCATTTTTTTTCCAATGCTGAGGTGTTGTCTTGCTGTGTCGATAAGGGAGCCTAGTAGTGTCTCTGTGCTGAAGTTAATTCTGAAACCGGATTGCATGGGATGGAGTAAGTTATGGTCCTCGAGATAGTTGGTGAGGAATTTGGCTACTAATCCTTCTGTTAGTTTGATATATAGAGGTATTGAGGCTATGGTCTGTAGTTGGATGAGAGGTCTGTTTGTCCTTTTGGGTCTTTTAAGATTGGGGCGATGATGATTTCGCTGAGGTCACCAGAAGTGAAATCAAGCAGAAGACAACTTTGAAGGAACGTTGGCTTAGAGCTGCCGCTTTGCTGTTGGTTACTGCTGTACCCACCAAGCTTATTTAATAATAGTTTTTTAGCCCATTACATTAACGGATGCTAGAATAGATGTGTAGACTTAGGCATTTCTTTCTTTCTTTCTTTCTCCCTGGCCCCATCTGTCTGTCTTTCTTTCTTTCTGTCTCTCCCCCGTGTCCAACTGCACCCTTTCCCTGCTCAGCCTGTCCAGCAGTAGACCTTCTCCAACAAATAACATTCCTGCCCCCCAATGGAAAGCTAGATTGCTCCCTGGGCCCTTCCCCAGCACACCCACCCCTGCCCTTTACCTAAATCAATGCACGATAGTTCACAGCTTCCCCAGCACACACCCTTCGCCCAAAACAAACCGCAAGTAATTTTTCCTTCCCAGCAAACTGCTGTAAAACAACAACAACAAAAAAACCTTCTAAATCAGTAATTATCAGGGGTTTGTATGTGGAAGCCGGCAGTTATTTTTGCTTGCCTCGTGTACTCTTCACACGGTGGTTGCTAGGGCTGCGAATACATTTTCTTCAATGTCGGTGCCTTCAACGATGTTACACGCCAGCAAGGGAAAGACGCCAGGCAAACAGCTGACTTCTTTGGCTTCCTCCCCTCTTATCTGCGAAGTGTCCCTTGCTGTCGGAGGCAGCTGGGGCAGGGCTCGTTGTAGGCTCCTTTTGTAAGCTGGGGAAAATGAGGCGTGAAAACCTCCACCGTCGCAGTCTCCTTTTTCATCAGTGGAAACCGCCGCATGGAAAACACAGCCGTCGCTGGGGAAATCGCCACGCAGAAAATGCCACATGCTCAGTGTACTGCACAGAGCTACAGACCTACCGATTGCTGGAGAGCAGGGAGGCCCGCGCTTTACAATTTCTCTGCCGGCCACTGGCACAGCTAAGAATGCATGCACACTCCTGCCTGCCACGGACATATGGATCACGGAACATGCAGGTAGGAGTGCACATGCACGCTTAGCTGTGCCAGTGGCCGGCAGAAAAATTTATTATAGTAGATTATATATTATGTTGAGTAAATAGATTTGAAATCTTTCTAGTCTACCTAGCAAATAGATTTGATTCCATTCCTACCTTATTGTTTTTCTTTTATAATAATATTGAAAACCAAATCAAGCCCCAATATTTGGGGATGATTTGGTATATAAACTCAAGGATTGGACTGGAGAGCTGCCCTTGGTACTACTGCCCTCCCAGAGAGCAGCCCTTGCTGCCACTGCCCTTCCAAAAGAGCGGCCTTGCCACCACCCTCCACTTGTCTGCACCTGTGGTCGCCGCTGACTGCCGTCTGATGCCGCTGCCATGATCCACTATATCTTCCCACCCTCTAAACTTTCATAGCCTGCTGGCAGTGCTAGCAATTAAAGTAGAGCACTGCTGGCAGGCTAGCCGGCTCCAGTCTCTGGTTTATTCAGTCCCTGTTACACTGGAACAGGAAGTTACATCATCTGTTCAGATGTAACAAGAACTGAAGAGGCCGCAAAGTGCCGGCAGTGCTCTGATTTAATAGCTAGCACTGCCAGCAGGCTATGAAAGGTTAGAGGGAGGGAAAGAGGAGGAGAGAGACTCGACCATGGGGGGAGAGAGGGAGGAAGGAGAGAGACCTGACTATAAGGGGAAGGGAGGGAGAAGAGAAAGAGAGATACCTGACCGGAAGAAGAGGGAGAGAGGAGAGAGAGAGACCTGACCAGGGGAGGGAGGGAGGAGAGAGAGATATACTTGACCAGGGCAGGAGCACAAGAAGATTTGCTGGGAGAAAGAGGTGCAGATTCTCAAAATAGGGATGGAGAATACAAGGGAAATGATAAATAGAGAGGAGGGTGGTGAGGAGAGGGAGGGGAGGGAAGAAAGGGTAACTATATAAGGGGATGAAAAGGGGAGGGAGATGATGATGCCCATGAATGTCAGGGAAGAGAAGAGGCAGAAACTGGATATTTGAAAAGATGGAAGAAAAATGAAAGAAATGGTGATTGTGAAAGATAGATATAGTGCAGGAAGTAAAGATGAGAAAAAAAGAGTGATTAGACAGAAGACAGCAAAACAGAACCAGAGAGTTAGAATGAAAAGATTATAAAGATAAAATCACCAGGTAATAAAGGTAACATAAAAGATTTTGGTTTTAGTTTAGTAAGGAGGGTAATGGGATTTGAAATACCGTCTTTCTATGGGACAATTGAATTAAAATGTGTCAGTTTTAAGAATTTACCTCTGCTATTGTACATGTATACATTGCACTATATGGGAGGAAATGTGAGGACTTTATACAGTTAATTATGTTATTAAAAATTTTAATCACAATCAATCAAACCTGATTGTAAAAAAACCGCTTAGATAACCTTGATAGGCGGTATATAAATTCCTAATAAACTTTAAAACTTTAAAACTTTAAACTTTAAAAATCATGCAATTAAAAATTTTAAGCAATGTACAACCCTAATATATCTGAGTATAGTAATAGTGGAGCCACAAGTTATAGGTTTGGTGACAGACCACCTTAGAATGTAAGAATGCTTCCTTTTCAACTATCTCCAATTAAACAACCCAGGGGTGGACTGGCATTGATCTGGGTCCCAGGGCACTAAGGGTCCTAACCATTTATCATAGAAACATGATGGCAGATAAAGGCCAAATAGCCCATCCAGTCTGCTCATCTAAATGGCCCATCTAGATGAAGCTAGGGGAGAATGGACAACCCTAATATTATTGGTCTTCAGACACTGCTCTATTGACTGGAAAGTAATTTGAACCTAGCTTTCATTAAAATCAAGTATCATTTTCACAAAAAAGCCTTGCATTTAGACCTAAGCCTAGTTAGTACAACTTGTAAAATCAGATAAAATCTAAGCTGGGACAGACTAATTCAAAGTAAACACAAACATAAAAGCCGCTCAACTCCAGCAGAATTGATGAATATGAATAATATGGTCAACACAAACTATCCAACATCCATCTTATGCTCAAATATATCAGCTATTTAGGAGATAAAGGTTTAGAGATGAAGTGTATCTTATGCTTCTTCAGAAATGAAGAATTGATGGAAAAATGAATAGGAGGGAATGTTTTTGATAAGAAATGTATACTATTTTAATCTTTGAAAAGTTTCCGCACTTTTATTTTTTTTAAACACTATTTATTAAATATCTCAAAAGCAAATTACATGACTTTTCCACATAAAGTGAGCCAGCTTGCCTGACTGACTAGTCACATGACATTCTATAGCACGTCCTCTTACCACTTCTCCCCCTCCCCCAAACTATTCCCCATGAAAATATGAAAATGCAGAATTTTTGTTTTAAGAACCCTTTTATGTTGTAAAGTTGTGTTTATTTGTTTTATGATTATGTATGTAAGTTGGAACCCACTTAGTTATACGCGGACTATAAGCTTTTTAAATAAATAAATGCAATGGGTAGCAAGTTGTCAGAAATTTAACCCAATTAGCCCATAGGCTGATAATTACCATGCCCAACAGAAAGCCGTCCTTGAAGCATTCATTTTGTGACCTAAAAATGTGTGAATATACGATGCAACTATGGAATTCTAAAAAAAATATGACCAGAGGAGATATCACTATTGTAAATCAGGCATTTGCTTTCAGAATAGAAGTTCTTGTCTTCCAAAATGTTTCAGAATTTGTTTTGACACACTCAGGATCATCTGTGGTTTCTGTGCTGGCTTGGTACTGCAGGTACAATAAGCCAATCAAGTGACACAGCACAGCAGACATTTCATTTTGGTTTATAACATTTACTTAAGGCCAATTGGGAAATGGCATTTTTAAAGTTAGCTTCTACTGAATTACGGTTCGGTTCCTTGAACTAGTGTTATGCTATAATACTTTACCTGGTACTAGGACAAACCACTTATCTGGAAGTTTTAAATGAGCTCTGATAAATTTGCATATTAAGCATAGTGTCTTAATCTTACATGACTAATAAGGTCAGTTAACGTTCTATGGCATAATTATAGAAACATACAGTGCAACAGATTGAAAGTTTTACCACACTGCTATGTATTTTCATCAAATTAGTCTAATTATCTTTTTTTTTTTTAATCTGACCTATTTGAACAGGATCCAGAGCTGGTGCGGAACATCTGCCGCTGGGTTAGACAAGCTGTTAAAATTCCCTTCTTTGCCAAGCTGACCCCAAATGTCACAAATGTGGTTCAAATTGCAGTGGCAGCTAAAGAAGGTAAAATAATAATAATAGTGCATACAGTGTGTTATGTCACTTTCTAGGTTTGCCTTAAAACAAAATATAAAATATTTTATAATACAAGGTAGAGAGTTGATTAATGTATTCCACTAATTTCAGCACATTTTCAGATTCAATGCACATGTACATGATATTATTATTATTATTGTGATAATGATGGGCTAAAAAAACACCTTTCACCAAGCAATCAAGAACAAGCAAATATAGGGGTCCTTTTACTAAGCTGTGGTTAGAGCTAACTTTTGCTTACCACATCTTACAATACCGTACTGCGAGGTACTCTCAAGCATCCCATGGTAATTTTGGCATCTGGGCACCCTTCCCAAATGCTAAAATATATATGGGGGCAGGGTTGGAGAGTAGGCATGTAGGCCCTGATTCTATAAACTGTGAATACCACGCAACACCCCCATTCCCTCCTGCCGCTAGACTCCCTGAATCCCCGATACCCCCAATTGGAGATTGGCAGAAGGGATGCCTACTCCCTCCTTCTGCCAGCCCTTGATCCCCCCCGGCACCCACCAACCACTGCCCCTCCCCCCCAGGAGCCTTAGACGTCTGGGACAATCAGTGCCTTAGGTCCCTCGCCGGCTGGAGAGTGTAGGCATCCCTCAGGTCAACCTTACTTTGAAAGGTTTGGGGGTAGGGGGGTGTTGGTGTGGGCATCCCTCCTGCCAATCTTCAATTGGGGGGGGGGTGTCAGGCAGTGTTAGGCAGGAGGAAATGGGTATCCCTCCTGCCAATTTCAGGGGTGGGTATCAGGGCTCCTCTGCCACAGCCGACTCAGCTGATTGTGGCAGGGTTATTTTCCCCCTGATCAGCTGAGCTGACAGGACTCTCCAAAGTACAGCTTTGGGGAGTCCTTACAGCTCAGCTGATTGTGGATTCCCTTGCCTCGATCAGCTCAGCCAGCCGCATCTACTTTTAAGATCTGAACTATAGGCCAGAATTTTGCAGGCCTACATTTCAGGCATCTGTCAAGATGCCTAGGGCCGCTTAAACTCGCCCAAAGCTACTTCCGTGTTAAATCACGCCCATGCCCAGCCTTGGGCGAGCTTAGATGTCCCTACACATCTTCTTATACCTGTGACAAATGCCTACAGACGTCCTGCCTCAGGGAGCTTTTTCTAAAAATGTGCATCCCGATTGGCTACCAGATGGCAGTAGGATGCTTACCACTGCCTACAATCGGGATCCCACATTTGTAGAATCAGCCCCTTACTGCCTACAAAATAGGTAGCAGTAGGAACTCATATGTTAATTGAGAAATTAGAGCATGGCCACTATCCACAAAATAGAAAAAGCTGCCTTGACCGGGAACACTAAAAGTGACCTAAATGCAGAAGCTGCATAAGTGAATACAGCTAATGTACTATATATGCAAATAGATGTGATTTAGAAAGGTAAAATACTGGTTTAATTATAGTCTACTCAAGCTGAACCCTGCTAAAACCAAAGTTTTATGGTTAGGGCTTCCATGCCTTTCTTTCCCTTCTATAATTGCTCTAAATAATACTGATATACTTGTAGATTCAGCATATAAGGTGCTCACTTTTGAACCACAAGTAAATGCAGTTGAGATTTTTTTTTTTAATGAAACAATTAACATTTGGTCCTCCATTTTTCTATAAGAATCACTTTGCACTTTTGGTTCAGGCTACAATTTTGACAGAACTTAATTACTATAACTCCCTTTATGTAGGAATGATAAATAGGGCCACATTATATAAATGACGCCTAGCTCAGTGGGCACCTAGCTATATCAAATGTAAATCAAAGTTAGGCACTATTTCTAGAATCTTACCCAGTAGCGCCTTAGGAAATTGGAAGTCTGGGCGTCCAAATGGCAGATGAAATTTATTGTGGACAGATGCAAAGTGATGCACATTGGGAAGAATAACCTGAATCACAGTTACCGGATGCTAAGGTCCACCTTGGGGGTTAGTGCCCAAGAAAAGGATCTGGGTATCATCGTAAATAAAACGATGAAACCTTCCACTCAGTGTGTGGCGGCGGCTAAAAAAGCAAGCAGTATGATAGGAATTATTAAGAAAGGGATAGTTAACAAGACTAAGAATGTTATAATGCCCCTGTTTTGCTCCAAGGTGCGACCTCATCTGGAGTATTGTGTTCAATGCTGGTCTCCTTATCTCAAAAAAGATATATTGGCGCTAGAAAAGGTTCAAAGAAAATCAACCAAGATGATAAAGGGGATGGAACTCCTCTCGTATGAGGAAAGAGTAAAACGGTTAGGGCTCTTCAGCTTGGAAAAGAGACGGCTGAGGGAAGATATGATTGAAGTCTACAAAATCCTGAGTGGAGTAGAACGGGTACAAGTGGATCAATTTTTCACTCCGTCAAAAATTACAAAGGCTAGAGGACACTCAAAGTTATGGGGAAATACTTTTAAAGCAATAGGAGGAAAAAAATTTTCACTCAGAGAATAGTTAAGCTCTGGAACACATTGCCAGAAATTGTGGAAAGAGCGGAGAGTGTAGCTAGTTTTAAGAAAAGTTTGGACAAGTTCCTGGAGGAAAAGTCCATAGTCTGTTATTGACAAAGACAGGGGGAGGGGAAGCCACTGCTTGCCCTGGATTGGTAATATGGAATATTGCTACTCCTTGGGTTTTGACCAGGTACTAGTGACCTGGATTGGCTATCATTGGCTTGATGGACAATTGGTCTGACCCAGTAAGGCTATTCTTATGTTTTTATCTTGGCTTAGTTGCATCATAATGTTAGCCTAATATACATACCAATGCTTAGAAATCTGCTTTGATATACGAGTGTTTTGGATTATAAGCATGTTTTCTGAACGAATTATGCTCATCAACCAAGGTTTTACTGTATATTATCATCAGTAAAAAAAAAAAAACAAAAAACAACGCCTATGATCTGCAGTTACAATATTAAAAAATGATTAAATAATTTTGAAATATAGTGGTGGTGATAAGGGGATGCAGGTTGATGGTCTGTTTTGTGGTACTGTAGGCCTAATTCTTTCTTTTATTTATATAAGCTAATCAAAGTGGAACATTCATCTCAATTCACAGGTGGTGCAGATGGTGTTACAGCAACCAACACTGTTTCTGGACTGATGGGACTGAAAGCAGACAGCACACCCTGGCCTGCAGTTGGTAGGGAGCAGAGGACTACATATGGTGGTGTTTCTGGTAGGTGTTGACCTTTGTGTCACAAATGCTTCCTCCGAGGCAGTTCAAACATCAAGAGGTTTTTGTAGCAGACTAGAATATTATGTCTTCAGTGATACTTCATTCTCAAAGCTCACGGCTGCTTGGTACTTCCAGTGCTCATGACAGATGGAACAGATTGTGTGCGAAAACTCTTGTGGTGCCCTTTCCTTAATGGTAGAACATGGCAATGGAATACTACGATAAGGTCACTAAAAAGGTAGATTTTCTTGTATTGTGTGACCCACAGTATTCTTACAGCTTTTCTTTCTGTCACAATTGTCATGTCACCTGTTAGACAGAGGCTAATGAAAGGGCACTGCAAAGGGGAAAATAAACACATTGAGATTGTGATATCTGCTTTAAATGCTGAACCACTACTTCTTGTGTAGTATGTAATACAACACTGAAATATAACTCTATAAATAGATCAATTTTCACTAAATTTAATAGGATTTGGGCAGAACAGAGTACATTTATTTAATGGTCATGTAAATATATGCTGTATTAGTAGAACATGCAATTATATTTAGATTTTCCTGTCTTAAACCTCACTTCATTGATCTGAAATTTGATCTCAACGCTTTGAACTAAAAGAGTCTTAGTTCAGTGGCTGTACTCACTAATGTATTAATCTATTGACACTATGTACTCTGTTGCCATGGCAACCTGATCTCAGCCCTGTAGCAATAGTTCAGTGGGGTTCCTGACCACATTCTTATGGGGGATAGTCTCCGCCATGACAAAGGACACCATGACTGTACTAAAATTATACTCTGCACACAATCCACATTAACAGGATTGTATCCCATTGTCATCTGAAAGCATTAGAGATTTAAGATGGGAAAAGTGACCAGGAAAATATCTATAAAGTTTCATTTAAAAAGTGTGTGGTGGGGGGGGGGGAGGGTTGTACACTGTACTGTGAAATTATTGTGAATCTTGCATATTTTTTTTTTCTTTTTGAATTTGATTTACGTAGTTCAGAGCAAACAGCACAGTCTTTTAGAAGTCATTCTCCACAATCATATTTCAAGTGAGAGAAAAAGGGTCAGGCTCTTTGCAATAAGAATTTTTGCCAAAGCTAGATAATTGAGAGAGAAAACGTATTGTTTAGAAGGGTCCTACACCAAAACAGATCAGGTATACAGATTAAAAGGAGTGTTACAAGGAAACAAGAGCAGAAGTGCATCACTGTCTTTGGGATACACTGCTTCGAGATTCCCTGGCAACCTATTTCCATTTTTCCTGACTGCCATGTTGACATGCCTGAGAATAAAGAAGGTCACAGAGGGTGTTGTGCATTAAAAATTAATAAAAGAACTATTGCAAAAGAATTTTATAAATGAAAAACCCTTCAGTGTGTTCTATTTTTACTGCAATTTCTAAATTTGTCCCATACCCCATCAGACTAATAAAATTGCAGAAATATAGCAGTACAAATTACAATAATGTAGCTCTTCTACTGTATATTATAAACTGAAAACATAAATTCTATATAAATATGATATAGTATTTTATAATTCCCACCCTTAAACCCTGGTTGGAAATTATATAATTTGGGGATCCATAATCTGTAGCTACAATGCCTCTGACAATTCTTAATTACATAAACTACTAATGACTTTCATATCTGATACAACACACATGGACCTTTGGTTAGAAATATGCTGGTGGCTAAATGCAACAAAGTTTAGGAATATTCTAGAGCAGAAGCACTGTATTTTCAGTCAGATCAATTAAAATAACATGCATGCAAATTATTACATTGTCAGCTACAGAACAATTTTTTCTACTATATCTAAAAGTCTACACTGTCACCTCTTAAACTCTAAAGGTTGAATTTTTCACAATAAACAAAGATGTTAAACAAAGCATGAAATATATATATATAGTATATGACAGATAGAAAATTGCTAAAGAATAAAAGATATTGTATTCTCTTAATTACAGAAAGCTGTCTACTTTGGCAAATGGTATTTACCTTTCCCCATTATTAAACATATTATCTTGTGCTAGTATAGATCTCAAATGATAGTCTTAAGCAAAAGTATGCTTGTCATTTTCTGCTGAAAAGCAAGGTAAAATGCAAATTTTAAAAAAAGGTTCTCCTAGTTTCCTGTTCAAATTGACAGATGTTTATGGTTAGGAGTGCCTCCACTATTGAAAGCCCTCATTTACATATATTATGTACCCATGCTGAAAGAATTATCTTTTTTTATTATATTGTCGTCGCCACTGTCCAATTTCTTGTGGTGTACTGCCATCACTGGTCTTTGTAGAAGAGATCAGAGCCTGAATAATAGATTTTTGACAGCAAGCTCGCTGTCTACCTGCCCTACACAAATCCTCACTGTTCATGTTTGCTTCATGGCAACAAAGCAGACAGAGGGAAAATGCCAAGTGCTGAGCTTGAGGTACAATCCTGCCATAGCTTGACATTTCAGCAGAATAGCAGTTTATGAGATGCATAATTTTTCATCTGGGACTCAGCTGCCATATTTATAGAAGCCTGCAGCTCATCAACAGACTGCAGAGGGGCAAAGGTTTAAAGCTTAGATCAAGGTTTGTTTCCTTCCTAGAGCTATTTAAAGATAAGCATTATTCTAAAGATAAACTAGTTAATTGTTCATTCATCTATATGCTATTTACGTATCTATAGTAGGTGTTTTTTTTTTCTTTTTGGTTAATTTCCCTGGGTAGGTATCTTATAAAAACT
This sequence comes from Geotrypetes seraphini, assembly GCF_902459505.1. Lineage (NCBI taxonomy): Eukaryota > Metazoa > Chordata > Amphibia > Gymnophiona > Dermophiidae > Geotrypetes > Geotrypetes seraphini. The sequence continues at coordinate 18,310,579 of NC_047095.1, forward strand.
ATGATCTTGATAATAGTAATAAAGCAATGTCCTAAAACATATGTAAATTTCTAATGAAATGATAGATGTGACTCAATAGTTTTTGGTCGCCAAGGGTTTTTTGTTTGCTTGTTGTATTTTTTATTAACAAAAAATATTAGAAAGCTTAGAACAAATTACAGAAGACCTGAAGACAATTAAAACAGTAATTTTGTTTAACAAAATTAAAGCTAAAGGGGCGGATGTTTTAAAAGATTTCACCCTCTTTCAAGTATGGCTCTGCCATGTTTTATATGCCTGTACTGAGTCTGCCATTTTGTGAATGGCTAATTTAGAGCCAAATGTCTTATCTTCAGGAGTGATTCACTATGCTACTGTCTTATACAGAACAATAGTACAGTGCATTAGATTAATTAAGGAACTCTTGCAGAAACTGAGTTCTCAATACTGTCAAGATTTCAGTTTTATGTTAAATATTTTCTAAAGGCCAGACCCTTAAATCTCAGGGGCTGTGCCAAGCAGTGAGCTGTGAATTTAACCATAGGCTAACTGCTAATGATAAGGAAAAGAGTCCAAGCTGAGGCAGCTGTAATACAGTCATTGGATTAAGCTATCAATCATTCAGTTCCCCTGAGGAAGAGGTGAAAGGAGACAAAACAGTGAAGAGGGAAATTAGGAAAGGAGGGCATGACTGGAATAAGATTTGGTGCCATCTTTATCTATTCATTGGCCTGATTCCCCCACTCATCACAGAGAATGGCCAGGATTGCTTTCATACCCTCCCAAAAAAAGTCAAAGTCGTATTTTTAACCATAGCCATTAAAATTAGAAATAAAATAAATCTTCATTAATTAATGACAGAACTTGCATAACCATTGTGAAACACTCACAGGATGTAATACTTGATGATACATGGCAGGTGTAATAATATCTAATCAGATATAATCTTCATACTTTAATTGTGGAAAAAACCTTGGAGAGTAATTTGTAAACATGTTTTTAAAGTAAATAACCATCAGCATCAGTCAGAAACAACATTAGTTTGTCATGTCTTCCTGATTTTAAATAGCATTTTCTTGTCATTCAAAATTATTGTAATGGCTATGTTTTATAGAAAATTCAACATTTCTTTTGCTTTCAGTGCTTAGACAGCTAGCTAATGGGAGAACAGATAGGACCATTATTCAAAGATTTGTCCAGTTATCTTTAGAAGTGAACTGGGAAATCCTCACTTTTAAATTTTCCGCCCAACCACCAGCTAATATCCATCCAGGCAACTTGATTCTGGTTAAAATTTATCTGGTTATCTTGAGAAGTATACTGTTCTCAAAATGCGCTGTCGTTGCATTGCTAAATAGTGAGCTAAGAGTTCAACATCTGAGAAGATGACTCAGGTTGTTAATTTCTAACTGTTTGTTAAAATAAGTAATAAAACAGAAAAGCAGAAAATGTAGGCTCAAAACAGTCTTTGATTAATCAAAACAAGAAGGCATTATGCTTTAGAACGGAAGCTAAATTGCACACTAAAGTTGATTTTGACCCCTGAAGAAGCCTGTATAATGGCGAAACAGGTCCCGTAGGGCGTTAAGCCATAAGAAGCTACTGATATCTAACAGAAGCACCGGCACCGACAAGGAATAATAAGATAAGTGCTGGGCTTCCCGTTTAAGTTTACATCATAAGATTAGCACTTTATATTTATATTAATGTTTTGCACAAAGCATTAGCACTTTAAAACAGTTTTGAATGCCACTCAGAGCTCGATGAAAGATATCATATACTTGCATATACTGTTTCAAAACAACTGTGATTTGAACAGAGCAGGTCTCTGAGAACTCGAGAGTACATTCATTAAGAGATTTTGGGAACAATTATTCTTACAAAGAATGGGGCAATGCTTTGAGTTACAAGGATAATCGTTTGGACATATTGTTACAAGAACCATCTTTATTGATAACATGGGAGAAGATGCTGATCTCAGTAAATGAATTGAGTTGGCACAGCTACATAAAAAAGCCATATGTATATATCATCCAGCTTAGACATATGTCCAGTGAAACTACTCTGCCAGGCACGCCCCCCCTCCTCCTTCCACCTCTGGCTGACAGACAATACATGTATAAGTAAGGGTATCTACCCTAACATGGTATCAACAATCACACTGATACTGACACCAATACCGAAAACCCCAGGCCTAGACTTAATCAAGGGTGAGAGCTTCAGACCCATAGCAGGAATACCCTGGCCGGCAAAGCTATTAGAATTTTGGTGAATGATGTGGATCCATGAAACATACAAGAATGAAAAGTTTCAAGAAAAGTATGGAATGGCTCCACATCAATCTCTGTTTGGAAAGGTAGTTAACACAACATTTCAGTAGCAGAGAAACTTAAATAAAATGAGATATTAAGGGGGCAGTTATCAAGGTTCAGTAAAAGTTGAGCTTTTACCATACCTTGATTTACAAGGGAGTCAGTAATCAGCAGTAGCTCAGTAACTCCCATGGTATAAGAATGATGTTGCTTGTGATCAACCTCATAATGAACATTATTCTCAAATCCTGGGAACATTGGTCTACATGCTTTTATACAGAGTAAAGTTTGTTTCTACTGTTACAGGACTTGGGAGAACATTCGGTTATCAATTTAAAGTTCAGGATGGAAATTTGCAAACATTTACGCAAAAAGATAACTAAGTCCAATATCCAGAGTGGTATCCTTTTTAAGCTCTGGCATTCCTTGACCAATACTGACTCTAAAACTGATCACTCCTCATCTCCTTCTGCTGAAACCTTAGCCTGTTTTTTCCAAGATAAAATCTCTCTTATTAGACAATCTTTTCCTACAAGCGAAATTGAGTATTTCCCCATATATCTCAATTATTTCACAGATGAAATACCAGCTGATTGCTATTGGCAAGCATTCACTCCAGTATCCGAACTTCAAGTTTCTAGATTGTGTGAAAGAATGAGAAAGTGCAAATGTTCATGGGACACTTTCCCCATCTTATTTATTTCTTAATATCTCCTCTCAAGCTATAAAGTGGCTAACTGCCTTTCTGAATTTTTCTCTCGAACATGTATACTTTTCACATTCCATGGGACAAATAACACTTACTCCTCTTCTAAAAAAAAGTAGTTCTAGATCCTACAATTCCTTCTCATTATTGCCCAATTGCCAATATATCTTTAATGACAAAAATGTTAGAATCAATTGTAGCCGGTCAACTTACTGATTATCTAGAGAAATTTTCTTTACTTCAGTCATTCCAACATGGGTTTTGTTCTAATTTTAGCACTGAAACCCTACTGATTTCTCTTCTTTCAAAAATTCAACAAATCCGTCTCCAAAACAAATATTCTATTCTACTCCAGTTTGATCTTTCTGCAGCGTTTGATGTAGTCCATTATGGTATTCTCCTTCAGTTGCTTTCCAGATATTGGTCTCCACTGGGTAGTTTTGGACGGGTTCTCTAAATTTATTTTGTATTGTTCCTATTCAGTGAATTTTAAAGGTAATACTTCTAACTCTTGGCAGCCTCCCTGTGAGGGTTCCTCAGGGTTCCCCACTCTCCCCAATATTATTCAATCTTTACCACCCTGAATATTCTTAAGCTGTCATTCTGGGAAACTTCATTCACTTATGCGGATGATATTTTCATATTTATAGAGATAGATCTGGATACTACTGGCCTACGGCCTCTTTTACAAATCCGCGCTAGTGGCTGTGCTGCGCTAATGACCCTGAAGCTCATAGAGATTTAAAGGGTTTAGGGGCCGTTGCCACGCGGTAGCCACTATTGTGGCTTTATAAAAGAGGCAGCTAGTATCTAAAGTGAATCTCTGTATATCAAAACTCCAAGCCTGGGCTCAGTCCGGTCCATCGGGGGTCTCAAAGTCCCTCCTTGAAGGCCGTAATCCAGTCGGGTTTTCAGGATTTCCTCAATGAATATGCATGAGATCTATGTGCAGGCACTGCTTTCAATGCATATTCATTGGGGAAATCCTGAAAACCCGACTGGATTGCGGACCTCAAGGAGGGACTTTGAGATCCCTGGTCCAGATGAAGCTTAATACAACTAAAACCAAATTATTATGGTTAAGCCCAAAATTTGATTGTCTTTCCCTTTCTGTAGCTTTGGTTTCTGGATCCTCCTTACAGACTGAGTTTTCTGCTAAGGTTTTGAGAGTCCTCTTTAACTCCTCTCTCTCTTTTAAGGATCAAATTAACTCTGGTCAAGAAATGTTTTTTGAACCTGCATTTGTTGAGGAAGGTCAGACACCTCTTTCATCATCATCATTTTTCCATATTAGTTCAGTCAAATATATTATCTTGCCTCGATTACTGCAATGTTATCTACCTCAGTACCACAAAAACTTTATAAATTGCAACTGATTCAAAATACTGCTGCAAAATTGATCTTTGGGAAATGTAAATTTGATCACGTGACTCCAGAGTCTCCATTGGCTCCAGGTTTATTTTAGAGTTCAAATTAAATGTGCTTGTGTTGTTTTTAAAATCCTATATGGTATCTTTACTCCTTCCTTTATCTTGGAATGCTTACAGACTTTCTTTTGCAAGAGGTAACCAACAATTTAAATTATCTCTTCCTTCCAAAAAAGGGATTAAAGGAGTCAAGATTTTTAGTCAATCTCTGATCTTTAAGTTTTCTCAACTTTGGAATGATCTTCCATTTCTTTTAAGGAGTTCCGGCTCATTTCAATTTTTTCACAAATCTTTAAAAACTACTTTATTTGCTAAACACTTTGAAAATTAATTTCCCAAAATTTATTCTTATTTTTTATGTTTTTTATTTAAGTTAATTATTGTAAACCGAGTCGAGCTTTCTTAGACTGATGACTCGGTATATAAAGCCAAGCCTTAGATTAGATTAGATTAGATTCCTGAAACACAGCATCCCATCCAATGATCTAACAAATGACAGGGTTTGGTTCTACCATTTGGGTATGGAATAAGAATAAGCTCGCCAGCAGGCAAATTCTAAATGGAGGGATCATCCTGAGGGCATATAAAGTTGTCTCTCTCATTGTGGCCATAATGATCATCTGGGAACATAGATTGTTAGTTTCTGTAAAATATAATCTGGACTCATATCATGGAAGACTTTAAATGCCAAAAGTAGGCCCCTAAAAATACAGTGTTTCCTAATAGGCAACCAGTGAACTGAGGAGAGACAGGGTCATGGAAGTCCAGGTTTTTCAGCAGATGAATTGCTGCATTCTGTACATGTTGTAATCATAGTAAATTCTTAGCTGATAAACCTACAAATAGTGTATTACAATAATCCATAAAGTAGGGTTACCAGACATCCGGATCTCCCTGGACATTTCCTCCTTTTGAGTCTGGATGGCTTTTCAAAACCCGGCACTTTGCTTCCTGTGCATGCGCAGAATTCCTCCCTGCCTGACATGAGCAGGCAGCGGGGGGCGGGGCTAGGGCAGGACTGGGGGCTGGATTAGGGTGTTATAGGGCTGAGATGAGCAAAACTGGGTGGGTCTGGGGGGGGCGGGTCTAAGGGTCCAGATTTTCCGATTGGAAAATCTGGCAACCCTACAATAGAGCAATTGAGCAAAAACTGTTTCAGAAAAATATATCCAAATTTTTTTAGCTAACCTAGATAGTAAAAGGAGGGTGATACCACCTGAGAAACATGATGTGTAAGAGACAATCCAGAGTCAAGTAATACTCCTAGACTACGTTCCTGTTCTTTATCTATCAGGATAATATTTCCTGAAGTGAAAGAAGGGCGCGAGTAAATAAGAAGTTAAGTTTTGGATGCATTCAATTGCAGCTTATTTACGGTTATCCAGTCTGAACCCATTGGAAGATATAGCTGTATATCATTAACATCACTAGGCCTAGTGATGACAGTGCCTAGTGATGGCTATTCCACGTAGGTGCTGCTAAGTATGATTCTACAAGCAGTTCCTAGCGGTTGATTGATAACCACACAGATCACCATCTACAGTACAGGCCCGCTCAGGTGCCATTTATAGAATCAGGCCCATACTTCTGGATTTTCTAAATAATGCCCAAAAGCGGCTGCCAATCGCACATCAATCATGCGATGGCACTGTTTAGAGAATTGCGCCTAGGGGAAAGATAGACACCAGAAATGTAGGCCGGGGTTTTTAAGGGCTACATTTCTGGTGCCTATCTTTGATTTGAATTGTGCCTATGTAGGTGCTTTAATGTGTCTAATGCCAGTTCTGGCATTAGCCACTCCTGTGGTGGCATTAGGCACCAGTAGGCACCTCCAGAGGCATGATTCCAGCGCCTTTTGTTTAGGCATTTCAAATGGTGTTTCCATGTTAACTTAGGCACCTAAGTTAAGGTGCCATTTAGAGAATTTCCTCTTTTTTTTTAAGTTCAATGGGCAACCTATATAAAATCTGAACGACTGCACATTTACTATAGTTTGGGAGGGTTAACGTTCAAAGTGAAAGTATACACACATTTTCCCTCTGAGAACTGGTGTAACATGTCAACACTTGATGCACAAGTTATGTGACCCTGTTATAAAGCCAGCCTCTCTCTCCTCTTAAGGCTATTGTTCCACTGGATTCTGCCATGTCTGCTTTTTTATTCAATATTTATCTGACTTTTGTGAGCTTGATGTTCAATACCAAATGTATGCAGATGATATGCAATTTTTCTTTTCTTTTGATTATGATATCACTGATGCAATTAAGAAGTCACAAGATTGTCTGATGACAATTTCCTCTTGGATGTTTGTAAATAGATTTGCCCTTAACATCAAGAAGAAGAAAAAAAATCATGATTTTTTAATAGAAGCGACTGTTCTGATGTTCCCTTGGTAATTTCTTTAAGGACAAATATGTTGAGGATAGTCCTATAGAGGGGTGCACAGATTGATGACATACAAGCACAAATTATAGTATTCTCTAGTTCAGTGGTCCCCAACTTTTTTGACACCAAGGGCCGCTTTTATAGAATCAAATTTTTACAGGGGGGGGGGAGGATTCAGGGGGGTTCATAGGGTAGTTTTATACACAATATATATTATATTTCTATTAATATTAAGTTATAATATCATAATAGAAATTATACAACTTACCATAATGCAGAATCAGTTTTCCTGCAACCAAACGATCCCATCTAGGGACAATGAAAGACAGTGCAGAAGAACCCCTATGACCCCGCCAACCCATTCCCCTGTACACCTTTCCATCTCTCCCTCCCATCCCCCATGTGCAGCAGAACCCTGATGACCCTGACAACCCATCTACCCATTCAGGTACTTTAGGACCCATGCTGAGGGCACTCAGTTTATTTATCAGTCGCCTATGTGGAACAGTTTCAAAGGCTTTGTTAAAATCTAAGTATGCTACATCAAGCGCTCCCCCCTAAATCCAATTGCTTACCCAGTCAAAGAAATTGATAAAATTTGTCTGCCAAGACTACCTCTGGTAAAATCATGCTGCCTTAGGTCCTGCAGTCCATTTGATTCTAGAAACCTCACAATCCTGTGCCTGTAATTCATAACCTCCTCCTTACTTCTGCTTTTATGCAGAGAAAACACATCCATTCTTCATTCCTCTGGGTCCACTCCAGACTTTAAAGAAGCATTGAAAATATCAGATAGTGGAGCTGCCAGAACATATCTGAGCTCCTTCTGTATCCTCAGATATATCCCATTCAGATCCATCGCTGTTATCGTATTTTAGCTAGCTCTTCTTGAATACAGTCTTCTGAAAATTAGTCCAGGTCTTTACCACACATCCATTCCCATTAGTATTTCCTTTTTGTGGTTCTACTCCCAGCCCTTCATCTGTGAAAACAGAACAGCAATATTTGTAAAGCAGTTTAGCTTTATTATATTCATCAGCATCAACATATTCCTCCCCTTCATCCTTGAGTTTCACAGTGCCACTTTGGCACTTTTTCCTATCACTTGGATACACACAACCTGATGAGAGCCAGTCAACATGGCTTCAGGAAAGGGAAATCATGTTTAACAAATTTACTTCAATTTTTTGAGACCGTGAACAAACAAATTGATAGTGAAGAACCGGTGGACATAATATACTTGGACTTCCAGAAAGTGTTCGACAAGGTTCCACATGAAAGACTTCTCAGGAAACTACAAAGCCATGGAATAGAGGGAGATATACTAAGATGGATAGGCAAATGGCTGGAGAACAGAAAGCAGAGAGGGGGCATAAATGGGAAGTTCTCAGACTGGGAGAAAGTGACTAGCGGTGTGCCCCAGGGTTCAGTACTTGGGCCCATCTTATTTAATATAATCATCAATGACCTAGAAGAAGGAACATCCAGTGTGATCATCAAGTTTGCAGATGACACAAAGTTATGCCGGGCAATCAGATCGCAGAAGGATAGCAAGGAACTCCAGAGTGACTTGTGTCAGTTAGAGAAATAGCAGAGAAATGGCAGATGAAGTTTAATGTGGAAAAGTGCAAAGTAATGCATTTAGGCAGAAAGAACAAGGAACACGAGTATACAATGTCAGGTGCAACCCTGTGTAAGAGCGAACAAGAAAAGGATCTGGGTGTACTGTTCGGCGCGCGGCGAAGGCGAGCGGCAAAGGCGCCTTTGCGAAGAGCCTTAAGAAGAGCCAAACTACATAAGACAACGATACCTTAGGGCAACAAGCGGACCTCTCAAACACACTATCCCTTCACCCTAATCATACAGGCTCTCATACTAACTCACAGACAGCAACCCTCTCAGACATCTCAAACTCTCAGTCTCTCAGACACCCTTATCTTTCAAGCACTAGATACCCCAATCTTCCAACTCTCAGACACCCTAACTTTCAAAATCTCACACCTGCTCACAGACAGATTTTTCTAATTTTCCTAATTCTCTTCCTTACTGACAGGCAGACCTCAATTACAACTCAGCAATGGCAGGGAGGACAATAAGCGCAAAGTCTACAATCAAGACCAGTATTCCAGTCGCTATGGGGATCCAGGAAGCGACCACGGACTGCGTGCAGAAGGAGGAAGACCCAGGACGGTGGACAGAGGTCTCTGTGCAGACCGAGACCATCCCCCAGCGCTACACTACAGTCTCTACACAGACAGAGGAGGCTGCGCAGCTGGATGGAGATCTCATGCAGGAACTAAGGAGCCTCAGGGAGGAGGTGATACGCCTGAGAAGCATCCGAGAGGATGAGGCCTACATCGACGGAGTCGTCCAGGAGCTGTCCCAAATCACCGAGCAGGCCCATGACAAGTCCATCCTCGAGACACCCAAATCATCAGCTTTGAAACCAACAATTGGGATACAGGAAATGGCTAGCGGCACTGACTCCTGGCAGCTGGTGACCTCCTCCACGGGCAAACATAGGAGGACCCCCCCCCCCCTTTTTCAATCTCTTCATCTTCTCCTTCTTCTTACAAACAGGGCAGCTATACATCAACCCCTCAACTCGTCCTGCGGAACAGATTCCAGATTCTTCAGGAAGGAACTGCCGATGAGGAACAGGAGCAGGAACAGGAGCAGGCCCAACACCCAGCTCCATCTCCAGGGACAACTGACCGGCTCCCCCCAAAGAAGCGCAGAGTAATAGTCATCGGGGATTCCATGCTGAGGGGCACCGAGGGACCAATTTGCAGACCGGATATGCAATCTAGGGAGGTCTGCTGTCTGCCTGGAGCCAGGATACGAGATGTCACCGCCAGTCTGGATAGACTACTCACGCCCCGAGACCACTTTCCTATGCTTCTTGTCCACATAGGAACCAACGACACTGCCAGGAACACACCGGAGACCATCACCAGAAACTTTGGAGCACTGGGTGAAAGGCTGAAGCAGACAGGAGCGCAGGTGGTTTTCTCATCGATCCTCCCAGTTAGAGGCAAGGGAAGAGCCAGAGATGAACGTATCCTGAGGACGAACGAGTGGCTACAGGGATGGTGCCGGGATATGAACTTCGGATTCCTAAACCATGGGGAAGCACTACAAGGACTTCAGGGACCAGACGGACTCCATCTGACCAGTAGGGGTAAGAACGTCTTCGGACACCGACTAGCCCGCCTGCTTCACAGGGCTTTAAACTAGGTAAGTCGGGGGAGGGTACCCATTCACATATTAGTGCAGAAAGGAATTATCCTGATGAGGTGAGTCGAAACTCCGCTTCCATGTCCAAGGTAAGTAACCACATTGCAAACAGTTCTTTGGGAGTCACACCGACTCGGGTAGGATACGCCTCACAGGGACTTAGCAAACACAAGATATGGAGGGCCATGTATGTCAATGCACACAGTTTAGGTAACAAAATTCTAGAATTGGAGGCTGAAATAAGGAATGCCGACCTAGATGTGGTGGCAATATCTGAAACTTGGTTCACGGACTCACATGGGTGGGATATGGCTATACCGGGCTACAATCTACTTCGTCAGGACAGAGAGGGCAGGTTAGGCAGGGGGGTAGCTCTATACATTAAAGAGGACATCAAAACCACCAGGATCACAGATGTCAAGTACACCGGGGAGTCCCTCTGGGTAAACCTGGCAAGAGGCAGAGAAAAATGCCTGTATCTAGGTGTGGTTTACAGACCCCCAAGACAACTGGAAAACATGGACGCAGAATTAATTGAAGACATAGAGAATATCACTCTACGAGGAGAAGCTGTACTGCTAGGGGACTTCAATATGCCTGATACAGACTGGAACTCATTTTCAGCGACAACCAGCGGTAGCAGGAGGCTCTTAACCTCCATAAAGGGAGCACGTCTCAAACAAATGGTAACGGAGCCCACTAGGGCCCAGGCGATCCTCGACCTGGTACTCACCAACGGGGAAAGCGTTTCAGAGGTCTCAGTAGGAGATACGCTAGCCTCCAGCGACCACAATATAGTATGGTTCAACCTTAGGAAAGGCTTCCCTAGATCAAACACAAAAACAAAGGTACTCAATTTCCGGGGCACAGACTTCGCACGCATGGGAGATTTCGTCCATCAGACGCTGCAGGACCAAGCGGAGACCGATGATGTAGAAGCTAAGTGGTTAACATTGAAATCAACCATACATGAAGCAACTAGCCGCTTCATAAAATCAGTAAATAAACGACAAAGAAACAATAAACCCCAATGGTTCACCGCAGAGATCTCGCACCTCATTAAGGAGAAGAAAAAAGCGTTTCTCTCCTACAAGCGCACGGAGAAAAGAGAGGCAAAAGTAGAATATAGGACCAGGTCTACAGCGGTCAAAATGGCAGTTAGGGAGGCAAAACTTCGAGTGGAAGAAATTCTAGCAAAAAACATTAAAAAGGGGGACAAATCCTTCTTCAGGTATATTAGTGACAGAAAAAGGAACACAGGCGGGATAGTACGCCTTAGAAGACCGGACGGAAGTTACGTGGAAGCAGATTCCGATAAAGCCGAACTACTGAATGAATACTTCTGCTCAGTCTTCACCTGTGAGGCACCGGGACACGGTCCCCAGTTGAAGGCAACACAAAGCACAGAAGACCCATTTCAGAATTTTGAGTTTACACCAGGTGAAGTTTACAGTGAACTGGCAAGACTCAAGGTGAACAAAGCCATGGGACCAGACAATTTGCACCCAAGAATGCTCAGAGAATTGAGCGATGTCCTGGCGAAACCGTTGGCTGAGCTATTCAATCTCTCCCTAAGTAAGGGGAAAGTTCCCCTGGACTGGAAATTAGCTAATGTCGTTCCTCTGCATAAAAAGGGTTGCAGGGCAGAGGCTGCGAATTATAGACCGGTGAGTCTCACATCAATAGTGTGCAAACTCATGGAAACACTAATTAAAAGCAAATTGGACACGATCTTGAATGAAGGGAATCTTCGGGATCCCAGTCAGCATGGATTCACCAAGGGTAGGTCCTGCCAATCCATTCTCATCAGCTTCTTTGACTGGGTAACAAGAAAGTTGGACTTGGGAGAGTCTTTGGACGTCGTGTACCTGGACTTCAGGAAAGCTTTTGACAGTGTCCCACACCGCAGGCTGCTAAGCAAGATGGAATCGATGGGGTTAGGAGAGACACTAACTGCATGGGTCAATGATTGGCTGAGTGGCAGACTTCAGAGGGTGGTGGTTAATGGTACCCTCTCTAAAACAACGGAGGTGACCAGTGGAGTGCCGCAGGGCTCGGTCCTGGGTCCACTCCTTTTCAACATATTCATAGGGGATCTGACTCAAGGGCTTCAAGGTAAAATAACACTATTCGCCGATGACGCCAAACTATGTAATATAGTAAGTGAATGCAGTTTACAGAATTATATGGCGCAAGACCTGCTTACATTGGAAAGTTGGTCCTCAACCTGGCAGCTAGGCTTCAATGCTAAGAAATGTAAGGTCATGCACCTCGGAAGCGGAAATTCATGCAGGACGTACTTCTTGAACGGAGAAACTTTAACTAGGACTTCAGCAGAACGAGATTTAGGAGTAATCATCAGTGCAGACATTAAAACTGCCAATCAAGTGCAGAAGGCTTCATCTAAGGCAAGGCAGATATTGGGTTGTATCAATAGAAGTTTCATCAGCCGAAAGCCTGAAGTCATAATGCCGTTGTACAGGGCCATGGTGAGACCTCATCTGGAGTACTGTGTGCAATTCTGGAGGCCACATTACAGTAAAGATGTGCGCAGAATTGAATCGGTTCAACGGACGGCCACCAGGATGATCTCGGGGCTCAAGGGTCTCTCGTACGAAGAGAGACTGAACAAATTGCAGCTCTACACTCTTGAGGAACGTAGGAAGAGGGGAGACATGATCGAAACATTTAAGTACCTCACAGGACGTGTCGAAGTGGAAGATGATATTTTCTTTCTCAAGGGACCCTCGGCCACAAGAGGGCACCCGCTCAAACTCAGGGGCGGAAAATTTCATGGCGACACCAGAAAGTATTTCTTCACAGAGAGAGTGGTTGATCATTGGAACAAGCTTCCAGTGCAGGTGATCGAGGAAGACAGCGTGCCAGACTTTAAGAATAAATGGGATACCCATGTGGGATCCCTACGAGGGTCAAGATAAGGAAATTGGGTCATTAGGGCATAGACAGGGGGTGGGTAAGCAGAGTGGGCAGACTTGATGGGCTGTAGCCCTTTTCTGCCGTCATCTTCTATGTTTCTATGTTTCTATGCTACTGATAGATAGGACCTTGAAACCGTGGGTACAATGCGCGGTGGCGGCAAAGAAAGCAAATAGAATGTTAGGCATGATAAAGAAGGGAATCATGAATAGATCGGATAGGGTTATAATGCTGCTTTATAGAGCAATGGTCAGACCACACTTGGAATACTGTGTCCAACATTGGTCTCCCAACCTAAAGAAGGATATAAAACTGCTGGAGAGGGTGCAGAGACAAGCAAAAAAGCTAGTAAAAGGTATGGAGAACTTGGAATACAAGGAATGACTTAGGAGACTGGGATTGTTCTCCCTTGTGAAGAGGAGACTGCGAGGGGCTATGATCAAGATTTTCAAAATACTGAAAGGAATCGACAAAATAGAGCAGGAAAAAAAGTTATTTATAATGTCCAATGTGACACGGACAAGAGGACTGAAGCTGAGGGGGGACAAGTCCAGGATGAATATCAGGAATATCAGGAATATTCTCCGTGACGGGTCCCCTATAGTGGAATGCCCTTCCACAATACATTCGTAACGAAAAAGATATTTTAACATTTAAAAAACTTTTAAAAACCTATTTATTTAAAGACGCTTTCAATATTTAAATGCAGAGTTAGATTCCTAAGAATGCTGTGGCTTACTTCCCTTTTCCTTTTGTTATTTCCCTTCTTCTACCCCAATTGAAAATTGTAACTTTTATCCTTTCCTTCCCATTCTCACGTTTGTTTATGACATAAGAATATTGTTAAATGTGTACTAGAGAATGACACGGGGAAAAAATCTGTCCCCGTCACCGCCCCGTCACCGGCCCACCATCCTCTGCACCGCCCCGTCACCGCCGATCCCTTCACCGCCCCGTCACCGTCACCGCCATCCCTTTCACCGCCCCGTCACCGCCACTGCCATCCCATTCACCGCCCCGTCCCCGTCCCCGCTGCATCCATATAAGCCTTTTTCCTTTCACTCCCTCCTTCCAATTTGAGCCGGGAACACTAGCGATCGCACGGTCCCCGCGGCCACTACCTGCCTGCCCGGTCGATCCTGGTGTTTGGCCGGCTCTCTCCCTTCTCCTCACCTTGGTTTGTGGGTTTTCTTTTTCGGCAACCTGCGCGCTTTCCCAGGGAGCCGCACACGCGCGGCTGCTCAGTGTTCGATCTTCTGCTCTGCTGCAACTTCCTGTTTCCGGTTGCGTCAGAGCAGAAGATCGAGGCTGAGCAGCGGCGGGTGTGCGCGGCTCTCTGGTAGCGTGCGGGTCGCCGAGGAGGAGGATCTGCGGACTGGGGTGAGGAGAGGGGAGAGAGCTGGCTGGACACTGGAATCGATTGGGCGGGCAGGTGTGAGCTGCGGGGACCGCGCGATCCTTCATGCCTCACTGCGGGGGACAAGACCATTCAAGGTGAATGGCCTTGTCCCCGTCGCCGCAGCGACTGCTAGTTTTCTTCCCCGTTTTCGGCGGGTGACCCGCGGCTAAAATGCGGTGGCCGCGGGTAAACCGCCACCGTGTCATTCTCTAATGTGTACCTCTTTTATCTTACTATATTTTTGATTTGTACATCGCTTAGTGATTCTAATAGGCGATTTATCAAATTTTATTAATAAACTTGAAACTTGATAAACTTGGTGGACACCTGGAATGCTTTCCCAGAGGAGGTTATTGCGGAATCCACCGTTCTAGGATTTAAAAGCAAACTAGATGCACATCTCCTTACGAGAGGCATAGAGGGATATGGGTGACTAAAATTACGCCAGGTGTACACCTGGCTGGGCCTCTGCATGCACGGATCACCAGACTTGATGGACTGAAGGTCTGATCCAGAGATGGCAGTTCTTATGTTCTTAAAAAAAAGTCTTGTCCCCCCAATTTTATTATGTTGACAATATTTTTCTTCCATTTGTATTAATAACTAAACATAAAGTCAGGGCTAGATTTATTGACATACACTGATAAATAACATGTTATGGTTAATATGTGGTAACACTATAGCATCTTTAGTAAATATAGAGGGCCATTTTCAAAAAGGACATCTAAGTCTTATTTGGACATTTCCCGCAAGACGTCCAAATTTAGAGGTACTGAAACGTTCATTTTCAAAAGGCAAACTGTTAGATGTCGCAAAAAATTGGAGGGGGGGGAATCACCTACATGGATGTCTTGGCCAACAGGATGTCCAAAGGATATCCAATCTTAGGACACCTAACTCTATTCCCTATTTTTGACAACTGAAACATTCCAAATCCAAAATGTCCAAACCCAGGCTATTTGGATGTGGAAGGGGCCACCATTGGACTGGCCATATAAACATGCCAACGGAGCAGTGGGACACCTTAAAGGGCACTGCTGTGAACATCACATCTCAGTGATCTCACCATAACCCCTTATAATTTATGAGCACCCCAACCCCTCACCCAAAAAAGCCTACTATACCTATCTGTCTACCACCCCAATAGCCCTTATGGCTACAGGTGGCACCTATATGGCAGTAGAGTATGACCTCACATTTTCCATCATAAATGTAGTAGTTAGAGTGGCTTATAGGCCTGGATCCTCCTCTCTATGCTTCACTAGCTGTACTAGCCTTTCCCATACCAGGTGTTGCTGTTCTAGAGACTGTTTTGTTCAGATATTTGTGTGTGTATGTGTGTGTGTGTGGGGGGGGGGGGGTCATGGCCACTGGGGGAGTGTGGGGTGTCATTACTTAATCCCTCTAGTGGTTATCTAGTAAGTTTGGGTACTTTTATGGCACTCAGATGCTACTAAAACAGGTCTAGCCAAAAATGTCTATGTTCCATCTAGGACGTTCTGGGAAAAACTTGATTAACATCACAAGGCATCCAAGTTTAACCTGCCCAACTCCCACCCAAAGCCTACCTATAACACACCTCCAAACATGCCCCCTGGAACTCTGAATGCACAGCGGCAAAACGCCTCACTGGATGTCCAGAAAGTCAGCTTCAAAAATAGGCACTTGGCCATCCCAACAATTAGGATGTCAAAGTATCTACTTATGACTGATTTTGGACATCTTTATTTTTGGATTATGAATCCCATAGCAGATCTAAATAATAACATCCATCTTTTTAGACATGGATGTTCTTTCCCCTTCTGTGATCGGAGTTGGACATCTGAATTTTGGTCCTTCACTAGCCCCACCCTAATCATGTCCAGACCACACCTCCTGTGCCATAAAATTATCGTATATATTGTGTATCCTGATTTTATATAATTGGGGATTGGACATCCATATAATATGGATGTCTAAATGCCAGTTTTCAGACATCCAAAGCAAGAAAATAACTTTTAAAATAACCACATTGGGGACCCACAAATTAGCTTAGTAGTGGACAAATGTGATGAAACCTTCTGCCCAATGTGTGACGGCAGCCAAAAAAGCAAACAGGATGCTAGGAATTATTAAAAAAGGTTAACAAGACTAAGAATGTTATAATGCCCCTGTATCACTCCATGGTGCAACCTCTTCTGGAGTATTGCATTCAATTCTGGTCTCCTTATCTCAAGAAAGATATAGTGGTGCTAGAAAAGGTTCAAAGAAGAGCGATCAAGATGGGTAAAGGGGATGGAACTCCTCTCGTATGAGGAAAGACTAAAATGGTTAGGGCTCTTCAGTTTGGAAAAGAGATGGCTGAGGGGAGATATGATTGAAGTTTACAAAATCCTGAGTGGATTAGAACGGGTACAAGTGGATCAATTTTTCACTCCATCAAAAATTACAAAGACTAAGGGACACTCAATGAAGTTACAGGGAAATACTTTTAAAACCAATAGGAAGAAAAAAATTTCACTCAGAGAATAGTTGCCAGAGGATGTGGTAAGAGTGGA
Organism: Geotrypetes seraphini; assembly: GCF_902459505.1. Classification (NCBI taxonomy): domain Eukaryota; kingdom Metazoa; phylum Chordata; class Amphibia; order Gymnophiona; family Dermophiidae; genus Geotrypetes; species Geotrypetes seraphini. Next base: position 18,327,498 of record NC_047095.1, read on the forward strand.
TAGCGTAGCTGGTTTTAAGAAAGGTTTGGACAAGTTCCTGGAGGAAAAGTCCATAGTCTGTTATTGAGAAAGATATTGGGGAAGCCACTGCTTGCCCTGTATTGGTAGCATGGAATATTGTTACTCCTTGGGTTTTGACCAGGTACTAGTGACCTGGATTGGCCACCATGAGAACAGGCTACTGGGCTTGGTCTGACCCATTAAGGCTATTTTTATGTTCTTATGTTTATTACTATCATGAAATGAGTAAAACTAACCCATTTGGGGATATGGCCCCTGGAAGAAATAACTCATTTCTTTTTTCATCATCTTTTATTTCAGACTTTCCACATACTTTCTTCCTTCCCTCTTACCACTTCCATCAATATAATTTCTTCTAAGAATCACTTTAAATTTGGGGGATGTACCCTGTCCTTTTCAAGTTCTCTTATTGCTTCCTATTGTACATTATTCTCAGAGATTACCCAGGCAGCTGCATGTTGTACCTCATTTCGGAGAGGTTGTGGGTTCAAATTCCTCACTGCTCCATGTAACCCTGGGCAAGTCACTTAATCCCCTCACTAGATAGAGTTTGAGCCCATTGGGACATCTAGGGAAATATAATAAAGTACCTGAATGTAAACCACTTAGGATATATGTGGTATATAAATAAAAATAAACAGTTGTTTTATTTTTGTTGTAAAACTACACTTGTTGTAACACTCTTTTGGCTCTTGACAGCTAAAATAGTATGAAAGAAATAAATGGGAATGATGATAATGATGATACTGAATGACAGACATGCAGTGCCGGATTAAAGAGTAGGCCCAGTATGCATGTGCCAGGGTCAAAATTCCAGGAACAAATGGCCTGGAAATGAAGATCGGCATCTACTACCGACCCCCAGGGCAGTCCAAAGAAATTGATGGAGAAATGACAGACGAGATTTAACGCAACTGCAAGGGAGGCAACACAGTTATCATGGGTGACTTCAACTATCCGGGAATAGACTGGAACCTAGGCATCTCCGGCTGCATTAGAGAGACCAAGTTCTTGGATGCTGTAGGCGATTGCTTCCTGGAACAACTTGTCAAGGAAAATACTAGAGGAGATGCAATTCTGGACTTAATTCTAAATGGCCTGCGAGGACCAGCACAAGATGTAGAAGTAGAAGGGACGCTGGGAAGCAGTGATCACAATATGATCCGCTTTGATCTGGATGCAGGGGAGAAACATTGGTTCAAAACGACAGCCACGGCACTGAACTTCCGAAAAGGGAATTACGAAGGGATGAGACTCATGGTAGGGAAGAAGATTAAGAAGAGGATAAGCACTGTAAAAACGCTAGAGCAAGCTTGGTCCCTTTTTAAGGACACAGTCACCGAGGCGCAAAATATATATATACCGCGTATCAACAAGGGATCCAAGAGGAAAAAGAACAAAGAACTGGCGTGGCTCACTGTAGAGGTGAAGGAAGCGATCAGAGACAAGAAAACTTCATTTAAGGAATGGAAAAGGTCAAAAACGGATGAAAACTGGAACAAGCACAAACAACATCAACACAGGTGCCATAAGGCGGTAAAAGGGGCCAAAAGAGACTACGAGGAAAAAATAGCCAAGGAGGCAAAGAACTTCAAGCCGTTCTTTCGATATATTAAGGGGAAACGACCCGCAAAGGAAGTGGTGGGACCGTTGGATGACCATGGAATAAAGGGAGCACTAAAGGAGGACAAAGCAATCGCTGACAAACTGAACACATTTTTTGCATCTGTGTTTACCGAAGAAGATGTACACAGCATACCGGAACCCATCAGGCTATATGCTAGAAAAGAAGACGGAAAGCTGACAGGATTGACAGTCAGTCTAGAGGAGGTATGTAGGCAGATTGATAGGCTTAAGAGCAATAAATCCCCGTGACCGGATGGCATCTATCTGAGGGTCATCAAGGAACTGAAAGGGACCATAGTTGAACTGCTTCAACTTATAGCCAATCTGTCAATCAAATCGGGAAATATTCCGGAAGACTGGAAGATAGCGAATGTTACACCTATCTTCAAGAAAGGTTTGAGGGGAGATGTGGGGAACTACAGACCGGTGTGTCTGACCTCTGTACCGGTAAAGATGGTAGAGTCACTGATAAAGGACAGCATCATTGATCACCTTGATGGAAACGGGCTGATGAGGACCAGTCAGCACGGTTTTAGCAAAGGCAGATCATGTTTGACGAACTTGCTGCACTTCTTTGAGGGAGTAAACAGACAGATAGACAAGGGCAATCCAGTTGACATTGTATATCTGGATTTTCAGATATACAAGGTTCCGCATGAACGACTACTTCGGAAAATTGCAAGCCATGGAATTGAGGGTGAAATACTCATGTGGATTAAAAACTGGCTGGAGCATAGGAAACAGAGAGTGGGGGTAAATGGACAATACTCGGACTGGAAGAGCGTCACCAGTGGGGTGCCGCAGGGCTCGGTGCTTGGACCCGTGCTCTTTAACATCTTTATAAATGATCTGTACATAGGTACGACGAGCAAGGATATTAAATTTGCGGATGATATGAAGTTATTCAAAGTAGTAAAGACGCAGGGGGATTGCGAAGATCTGCAACGTGATATAATCAAGCTCGAGGAATGGGCATCGACATGGCAGATGAGGTTCAACATGGATAAGTGTAAAGTGATGTATGTCGGTAACAAAAATCTCATGCACGAATACAGGATGTCCAGGGCGGTACTTGGAGAGACCTCCCAGGAAAGGGTCCTGGGAGTTCTGATCAACTAGTCGATGAAGCCGTCCACACAATGTGCGGCGGCAGCAAAAAGGGCAAACAGAATGCTAGGAATGATAAAGAAAGGGATCATGAACAGATCAGAAAAGGTTATCATGCCGCTGTACCGGGCCATGGTACGCCCTCACCTGGAGTACTGCGTCCAGCACTGGTCGCCGTACCTGAAGAATGACACGGTACTACTCGAAAGGGTCCAGAGAAGAGCGACTAAGATGGTTAAGGGGCTGGAGGAGCTGCCATACAGTGAAAGATTAGAGAAACTGGGCCTCTTCTCTCTCGAACAGAGGAGATTGAGAGGGGACATGATCGAAACATCCAAGGTACTGAAGGGGATAGACTTAGTAGATAAGGACAGGTTGTTTACCCTCTCCAAGGTAGGGAGAACAAGAGAGCACTCTCTAAAGTTGAAAGGGGATAGATTTCGTACAAACGTAAGGAAGTTCTTCTTCACCCAGAGAGTGGTAGAAAGCTGGAACACCTTTCCAGAGACTGTTATAGGGGAAAACACCCTCCAAGGATTCAAGACAAAGTTAGACAAGTTTCTGTTGAACAAGAACGTGCGCTGGTAGGGCTAGTCTCAGTTAGGGTGCTGGTCTTGGACCAGAGGGCCGTCGCGTGAGCGGACTGCTGGGCATGATGGACCACTGGTCTGACTCAGCAGTGGCAATTCTTATGTTCTTATGTTCTTACCTGAAATTGTCAGGGGGGGCCGCTGAGGAGAGCAAATAGAAAACTCACCTTGCCAATTTTTTTTGTTTTCAAATGACAATGCCACCCCCTTCCCTGGCATCGACGGCAACACACCCCTATGGCATCAACAGCAACATGTCCGGCTCTGCTCCAGGAAGGACCTGTGATGACTCCCCCAGAGCACAGCCAGCAGATGCATTCATCGTGGGACTTTTTTAAAAAAATTTAATAATCTTTATTCATTTTAAAATACTTTCAATAAGTGGAAACAGAATAAATTAAACATTTTATACTTTAGACATCACTTAAATCTTAATATATTCATACAGATCATTACCCTTCCCCCCACCCAACCTAATCCTTATCATTAAATTAATTATAAAATGTTATCAGTTTAAGAAATATATTATACAAATTTTAAACATAAATTACACATATATAATCAATCAGACTTATTTATCAAACCTCAAAAATACCCCCCCTATTACCATCCGTATAAATAATCAATTAAAAAACATTATATTCCTCCCACACCCCTCCCCCTCTCTGGATGTGCATTTTTCTAACATCAAAAATCTTGGTTATAATAATTCTACAAAAGACGTCATTGGGCCCCAAATTAATTTAAAGTGTTTAATATTCCCTAACAAATCAGCATTCATTATCTCATATTTATAGATTAGACATAAACTAGCCCACCAAAATGTAAAGTTGAGACGATCCCAGTTTTTCCAGTTTCGTGTAATCAATTGTATAGCTGTACTTGTCATAATTTTAAAAAGACGTCTTTTATATTTGTCTAGAGGATCTTTGATATGCAAAATGGTACCACAAATTACTACTTCATAAGTTAAAGGAATTTCTGAATCTAAAATACTATTGATATGTCCCCAAATTGATCTCCAAAAAAATCAGTATTTTAGGGCAATAAAACAGTAAATGATCCAATGTTCTTATGTCAAGGTGACAGTGCCAGCATCTATTAGATCTAGAATTATCTAACTTATTCAATTTAACTGGGGTCCAAAAAGAACAATGTAACAAAAAGAACCAAGTTTGTTTCATAGATGCTGATGCTGTGCACCTCATCCTCTCCAGAAGTTCTAACAATTTCTGTTTTCGGGCTGCCTTTTGCCAAGGAGCTCAGAGGGCAGAGCCGGCAGCTGCAATCATAGCGGGATCTTCCATAACATTTGTTTGGAGGGAGATAGAAAGGAGCATGGAAGGGTGGTGGAGGGAGAGATAGGAGGCAGGGGGGTATGGAAGGCTGGTGAAGGGAGAGAAAGTGGGCAGATGCTGATGGAATTGGTGTGCAGGGAAAGGGGAGAGAGACATAAGAGGGAAGGATACTGGATGGAATTGGGTTGGAGGGACAGAAAGGCTGCTTCCCCTGTCACTGCTGTTAGAGCTCTGCACATGCGTCAATCACTCACTTAGTGATCGGTGTGTTTGCATGCAAATGATTTGCACCTCCTTGCAAATCATTTGCATGCAAACTTGATAGCACATAGATTGCTGCTAGAGAATCAGCCAGAGAATCGGCCAGCAATGATTGAGTCGATATATTTAGTGCATTTAGCCCTTAAGCCCTTATTTTGTAGGCAGTAAGGGCTGTGCTAATCAGTGCATGATAATGTGTCTTTGCTAACTGATTTGTATTGTCACACTTACTCTGCTTTTTAGATATGCCCCTTAAAGAAAAATAATGAATCATTTTTTAGCACATAGTTTGCATATTCACATTGGGTTTTTACCTCAGAATGCCTCAGTGTGTCCCACATTTAGAAACTGATGAATGCTCAGGATAAAGCTGTAACTGTAAGAAAAGTGTTCTTGTGTAACCAAAACATTTCCAGCTGTCATTCAGTGCTTCCTGCCACCAGACATCCCCCACCCAGAGCCTCCCCCTGAACCTCCCCATACCTTTTTAAAAGATCGGAAGCTTGAAGCCTACTCTCAGGCTCCTGTTTCGGGCCCACCTGTCTAAATGACTGGACTTCCCCTCCCTGGTGCATCATGTGATGCCCGGGAAGGGGCCAAAAGCCCTGATTGGTTCAAACACTTAAGGCCTCCCCCCACCAAGGTGTGGGGGGCCTTAGGCGTCTGAGTTAATCAGGCCATAGGCACCTCCCTCTGTAGCCATAATAGCACTTAATACAGCCTATTAAAAGGAGCCCTTAATGACATTGCTCCCATAACAGCAAAAATGCCAGTAAAGCCCTGAACAAAACAAATATTCCCATAAATAATATGGGGAAAAAACACAACACAAGTTTTTTTTCTGCACACTCTAATTATACCCTTTTTCTTATAGACTCTTAACAGAACTTGAATCTTTTATTTGCATTACTGTCATGATTTCAAAAGCCACTTTTGGATATCAACATTAGAGCTGTTCGATTCAGGAAAAAAAAAAACATTTGAAAATTCAATTTGATTTGATTTTTTGATTCAGTACAATTTGATTTGCTATCTGTGATATAGTTTTAAAATTAACTGGCAGGTTTATTTTGCAGCCTTTTCACCCACTCCATCCCCTTTTGCCCTCTCCAACCTCATACTAGTGCTGTCAAGTGTAAACAAAACAAACACTGTTAGCTTCTAGCTCAGGGTTGGGCAACTCCGGTTCTCAAGGGCTGGAATCCAGTCGGGTTTTCAGGATTTCCCCAATGAATATGCATTGAAAGCAGTGCATGCAAATATATCTCATGCATATTCATTGGGGAAATCCTGAAAACCCGACTGGATTCAGGCCCTCGAGAACCAGAGTGGCCCAGCCCTGACCTAACTCATACTCGCTGTCTTAACACCAGCTCTGGCAGGATACACATTTCAAATCTAAAATTAAAATTACTTTTTCTACCTTTTGTTGTCTGGTCATTTTATTATTTAAATCATGTTGGTCCCAGGCTATGGTTTCTGTTTGTCTTCTGTTAACTCGCTTACCAGGGTCTCCTGACCATTTGATATTTTTGTCTTTCTCCATACTCACCATCTATTATATCTTCCATCTCTCTATCTTCCTCTCCCTTCTCTTTCCTCCTCCCCGCAGATCCATCACCCCCCCCCCCCCCCGAAGGGTCCAGTATCAAGGAAAAATGTATCCCTGTCTTTTCTTCTCATGTCCTTCTCTCCCCCCAGCTACCCCTGGTAGTTTGTGAGGGGCCAGCATCCTCTCCCCCTTCACTTTCCTCCTGCCCCTCCCTATCCCATGTGACCAGCACCTTCTCTCTCTAAACTAAACTAAACTAAACCTTAGGTTTGTATACCGCATCTTCTCCACAATCGTAGAGCTCGGCACGGTTTACAGGACTAAGATAGAATGGAACTCCAAAGGGTGGTTGTGGATTAAGGGTACAAGAGAGGGGGGAGGTGTTATATTTTTGAGAAAAGCCTAGTTTTCAGATGTTTTCGAAAGAGTTGGAGGGAGCTCAAATTTCGGAGAGGGGATGTGAGGTTGTTCCAGAGCTCGGTGATTCTAAAGGGGAGGGATGTCCCTAGTTTTCCAGCATGGGATATACCTTTTATAGACGGGAAGGATAGTTTTGATTTTTGGGAGGATCTGGTGGAATTGGGATTAGAGGAATTCCAAGATAGTGGAATAACGGGAAGAAGAATGCCGTGAAGGATCTTGAAAGTTAGGCAGGCACATTTGAAGTGGACCCTGGAGATTATTAGAAGCCATCCCTTTTGTTCCCTCCAGCCACCAACACCACCACTGCCCTACCTCATATGGTCAGCACCCTATCTTTCTTCCCTTCCTTTCCCTCCAGCCACTACCACCCCACCCTATGTGGCCAGCACCCTCTCTCTCTTACTTTTCTTCTAGCCCCCACCCTATGTGGCCAGCATCCTCTCTCTTTTCCCTTCCCACCAGCTCCAGCCTCAACCAGCCAAAAGGAGTCAACCCCCCCCTCCTCCCCCCCCACCACTGGTTGAGCATTCTCTCTCCCTTCCGGTTCTTCCTTCTAGCTTGTCGAAGTCCAGTGGCAAAAACAGTGCCCCCGCGTGAGTCCGATGATGGAAGCAGCACATAATGTACTAGAGGGTCTCAGCCCTCACCACCAATCTGCATATGCCTGCTCTTGAGCTTTCCCTCTGCTGGTCTCCTTCCTTTTGGCAGAGGGAAAACTTGAGAACAGGTCTGAATCGGTAAGTCTGATTTTTTTTTTTTTTCAAAACTAATCAATTTGAATCGATTCAGCCAAACTGAATTAGTGATTTGGTTTGAATCATGAAACAGGCAACACTAATCAGCATTGGCCTGAAAAACTAGGGGCTTTGGGCACCAAAACAGTATCTCTCAGCATACAAGTCTCCATCACTTTCCCTTGCTCCTTAGCCCTCATACAATAAGAGAAGCTAGATGGAATATGGCAAATTTTCAAAGAAATTAAGAACATAAGAATTGCCATACTGGGAAAGACCGAAGATCCATCAAGCCCAGTATCTGTTTCCAACAGTGGCCAACCCAGATCCCAAGTACCTAGCTAGATCCCAAGTAGTAAAACAGATTTTATGCTGCTTATCCTAGGAATAAGCAGTGGATTTCCCCAAGCCATCTCAAGAATGGCCTAAGGACTTCTTTTTGAGGACATTATTCAAACTTTTTTTTAAAACCCTAGCTAACTGATTTCTCACCACATTTTCTTGCAACAAATTCCAGAGCTTAATTACACATTGTGTGAAGAAATATTTTCTCCGGTTTGTTTTAAATCTACTACTTATTAACTTCATTGCATGCCTTCTAGCCCTAGTATTTTTGGAAAGAGTAAACAAGTGATCCACATCTACTCTTTTCACTCCACTCAGTATTCTATAGACCTCTATCATATCACCCCTGAGCTGTCTCTTCTCCAAACTGAAGAACCCCAGCCACTTTAGCCTTTCCTCACAGGAGATCATCCCATCCCTTTTATCATTTTCATCATGCATATATTTAATAAATGTCATTTTGAGTATTACTTATTCCATTACAACAAAAAAAGTAAATCATACCATAAAATGCAATTATTTTTAATATCTATATGAAATTCCCCCTCCTCATCATTGCATTTCCCTCCCTCCCTCCCTCCCTTCTTCCTTCTAGCAGACAGAAATACACATGCTGTCAACTGTCCACCTTTGTTTTCCCTGCAGGAAAAAGGGGCAGGTCTCAGAGAGGCTGCCTGAGATATATGATGGGATTTCATTGTGAAATCCTAGCACATTCTTTAACCTGCATAAGCATTGCTGCCCATAGGATTTTCCAAGGAAAACCCTGCAGGGAGTTTCAGTTTGAAAACTGGCATATCTGCTAAACCAGAAGCACTAAAACTAACCTTTAAAATGAGAAAGCCCTTTGATATATCTGGCCCAAAGTGACATAAATCAAATCTTAAACTAAAATGGAATGTAAGGTATAATTGTCATGCTATTCTGAAATTATACCCCTGTTGTGCCATGGTCTAGCAAAATGCCTGGTGCAAGAACATGCTTAAGGCAAACAGACTGTAAAAATCAGAATTTATTAATGCACATTTGGTTCATAAAACTACCTTTAAAAAAACTGCATGCACAATCAATTTACAGTAGTTTATTAACGTGAATGAATATGCTCAGTCAATGTAGACATGTTAAAAAAAACAAAAACAGATCTACTGTGTGTTTATAAATTTTCATCGGGGAGAATTGAACCAAAAATTAAAATATTGCTATGCACATTCTTCTTCGACTAAAAGTTTGGACTATGAAATCACTTTCATTGCACATCTTCTTTGGTGACATCTAAATATAATTTTATGCTTACTTCTTTTCTAAAGCCACTGATCAAGTAAAACATACCTTAAATATAAAATCTAATAAATTCAGTTAGGAGCTGATTTTGTACACTTGTCATTTTTCCAATAATGTTCAGACAGGAAGATTGAATAATAGGTATAAAAAAAACCCCCAAACTTCTCTAATCACCTTCTCAGATGCCCTGTGTGGACAAAAGTTGACTTGATTATGCCAGGATTTTCTCTTGTGCCATGAATCCTACAATTTTCATTAAGCCTAAGCTGCTCCCCTCCCGCTCCCCCATCTGTACCCTCCTCCCTTCACGTGCTCCCCTTGCTCCCCCTCCCCTTCTCTCTCTACGTCTTCTCACCTGTCTCTTCTTCTAATGCCTATAATTTTATTGTCCTGCAACTTTACTGTGAATGTCAATTGTAACCCATTCTGAGCTCCCGGGCGAACGGGCTAGAAATCTAAACAAATAAATAAATAAATTCCTAATAAAGGTGTTTTCTTAGCAATATTTGATATCAATTTAAGATAAATTAGTTGTTAGCTTTATTTTCTTGTCCTTCAACATTTGCAGAATAAGGAAAAGAAGCACGACAAATGATCTCTTGGGGTAGTGACCCAGTACTGACAAGAACTGTATAGCTTTGATTGGAAAACATGTCCCCTTTTCCCCAAAGAATTGCTCAATACCCTTGAGCTAACTACACATTTTGAGTTAAAAGTACCTGCATGAGACTTTCAACACGTTCCCTTTTTCCCATTGATTTAGGCTATGCAGTTCTCTTATTGGTTTAGAGGAACAATTTGTTCTGTGAAATTGCAATACTTAAACACAGTAGTTTCATTACAGGACACAGTACAAGCTGCCTCTTGTTTTTTGGTTTTTTTGTTGTTGTTGTTGTTGTTTTTAATATACTGAGTGCTTTTATGCAACATTTTTATTTAAATGCAGGAATACACAGAGCATGGCATTTAGAAAACTGATGAATGCTCAGGATAAAACAATAACTGTAAGAAAAGGTGTTCTTGTGTAACCAAAACATTTCCAGCTGCCATTCAGTGCTTTAATTCTTTCAGCAGCTATTATCTGAATATTTTATTGTTACTATTTTACAAAAAAACAACCCGCTCTTCTTGAAAGTGATTGATGTCAAAGAAGAACGTATATTTATTATATGTTGCCAACTTGAGTGGATTAAGCCTGTGATCTGTGAACACCTCTAGGAGTGAAAATACCTCATCTTTCTGGAGCTAATCATCACAGAAGAAAGTAAAAGGTAGAGAATATAATAAATATAAGGGCTTTTAAATGATGATCTTATCGAATAAACTTTACAAATATTCAATTATATGTTAATTATTAAAAAAAGGTTTCAAAGAAAATAAAAATAAATTAAAAGGGCTGCTTTTATGAAGGTGCGCTAGCGGTTTTATTGCACGCGCTAGCCGAAAATCTACCGCCTGCTCAAAAGGAGGCGGTAGCAGCTAGTGCACGCAGCAATTTTGCGTGCGCTATTCCGCACGTTAAGGCCCTAGTGCACCTTCATAAAAGGAACCCTAAAACTTAACAAATACACTTCTAAAAATTATCTTTTTTTCCTCTAGGGAATAGGAGGAAAATCAAACCTTTCACTATATACAAATCTACTCCGCTACATAATATATACATACTCACAAACACACACTCCTACTAACAAAAATGATTACATCAATATGCACTAGTAATGAAATAATCCAAATACCATATCTTAGAAGGATAAAGCCTCAAGACTCTCAGCTTATAAAGTTCTTATAACTTGTAGCTCTAATCATTGGCATTAAAAACTTCTTATCAATGGTAGTAGCAGTAAAAATTGACTTTTCACTGAAAAATAATAGTGGTTTTCCAATGATGGCCAGCATTTCATGATAGATAGATCACTTAGGTGTCCTTTTATTAAGGCGTGCTAACCAATTTAGCGAGCGTTAAATGCTAAGGAGCCCATAAAATATAATGGATGCCTTATCATTTAGCGCATGCTAATCGTTAGTGCGCGCTAAATCGGTTAGCGCACCTTAATAAAAGGACCCCTTAATTAGATCAAAGGGACTAGAATCTACCAAAAAATAAAAATAATGTCAACAACTCAGAACACCATCTTCCTAGATATGAGAGCATTGAGCAAAAACACATACTTAATTTATTGTCTCTATTTAATGATAGTGCAGTATGAGCAAACAAAAAATGGCACCTTGGCTTTCTTCTTACCTTGAGGAGAAACTCCCGTATGATTATATCGCAGGTGATCCAAAATTTAAAGGTGATCCCAATTTTTTTTGCTGTTGCTTTAGAATAGAATAGTAGTATTGTAGCTGTATTGATCAACATTTATAAATTAAAAATGAGAAAAAAAACCAGGAATCTACACCCACTAATACAGAAGAAGAAACTGCCTGTAGCAACTAAGCATCCATGTCCAAAATCTGTATTCAGAGGGAACAATAAGTCTTCCAGTGATCCTGTGGGCGAGATGCTGTAACTTCTTTTAGGCAGAGAGCGTGAGTCTGTGTGTTTGTGTTTATGCCTGTGTGCGTGTTTGATTGTGTCTTGTAGTGCATGGGTGTGTTTTGTAAGTATGTGTGCGCTGCATTTGCTTGTAGTATGAATGTGTGGATCGTTTGGGGATTCTGGTTGTTGTTGTTCTTCTACACTAAATTGGATGGGGGGGGGGGGGCGCTGGGGTGCGAGCTGTTCCCACATTTACCATACTGTAGTTCTGTGGTATCTTCTGTATATTTCGTATGTTTTCTTACATCATGTCGCACTCTGTTACTGTATGATATCCTGTTTGTTTGCTTTGCTGATTTGTGGTTGGCTTTTGTTGCCCAGTTGTCTCTTGTCTCAATAAACATGATATTTATAAAAATAAAAAAAAAAAAAGGAAAATAAGGTAATCTTTTTATTGGACTAATTTTAATACATTTTTACTAACTCTTGGAAACCAAAATCCCCTTGCTCAGGCAGTGGTATACCGGGGGGGGGGGGGGGTTTAATATAAATAAATAAAAATTATATGGAGGTGTTAAATGCTCGTCCCTGGGTGTCCAATATCCTAGGTACACCACTGTATGTGTTCATGTTACTATTGTTATACTGTTTCAAAATCATAAGTTTTATTTTAAACTGTACCTGATGCATACCACCTTGAACAGATCTTTTCATAAAGACGAGTAATGAATCCCAATTAATAAAAAAAAAATCACCTATCAGCACCGACCTACCCAATTTACTGACCAAACCTTGACATTGATACACCTGTGAAGCTTCTCAATCACCTTAGCATTCCTTGCTCCTGTCCAAATTATCTTGGGAATAATTTGAGACCAGATTATAAACAGCAATGAACAATCAGCTAAGCTGATCTCTTCATTTGTGGAATAAGCTCGAAACCTTTGATTGTGCAAATGGACGAGGCGCTGAGAAATGCATTCCAGAGTGTGCCTCACATTCCCAATGGAACCAGGGTAAGGTGAGGATGCCAACGAGATTGCATTGCAAGTTAAAAGAATATCCACAAAGCCAGAAATAGATCTCCAGTGGGAAAGGTACTGCAACAGGAACTAACAAGAAACAGCTAATCAGCACATCTTTGCAATATCTTTTTTTTTTTATATAATAATATCTTTATTGGAACGAGCAGTACAGCCATAACACAGCCAAAAATATCACAATAAGAAGACAGCGAATACTAACAAAGCAGAAATCAGCTCAACATATGCATAACTCCATACCGCAGGTACAAGGCCTGCCATGGCGAATCACCTGTCCATTTTTAATATACAAACAAAATACACACACCCAGACCAGCCCTCCAACATAAACCTAAGGACAGAAAGAAACAGCCATCAGCACAACAAACACTCCACAGTCACCCCACACTCATACCCCTCAAAGTTATTCTGAAATGCACTAGCCCACCTGTAGACATCTGGATCTCTTTGATGGTACAGATGGCTAGATGTGAGCTCATGGCGGAAAAGGGGAAAAGGAAGACCCTGGAACGCAAGCGTTACCTATGGTTGTGGCTGCAATATCTTATCACATGTAACCTGTATATCAATTAGATTGCCAGCACCCCCAACCACTTAATCAGTGCTGGAGAAGCACCTACAGCTGCCACACAACTAGCAGCTGATATATGAAAAGACTGAGTCCCAAACAGCTTTTAATCTAACCCAGAATCTACCAAGCACTTCTTCAAAACTGATGCAAATTGAAATTTTGTCAATGGTGGCCCATGAGCATGAAGCGACCAAAACGACATTGTTGAAAACCACATCAGTTAAAATAAGAGTGAACTGTCAAAGACAAATAACATGGGACACTTTTCCATCTTAGACTGATAATCCATAAACACACCTTGGTTGCAGTAACACTCACATCATTCCACAACAAGCCCATGCTACTAATTCATTCAAACTGAATGAATTAGTCCGTCTAGTCCGGCGACCTGCACACGCGGAGGCTACGTAGGTGTTCCTTGATGAAGACCTTGTTTACTTGTATCCCTCAATGTGATTTGCAAGAAGGTGTGCATCCAACTTGCCCTTGAATCCTGGAATGGTGATCTCCGTCACAACCTCCTCCGGGAGAGCATTCCAAGCGTCCACCTGAAAAAAAAGCAGCACTTCACACTCAGAGCAACAGACTGCATGCAAAGAGTGAGGGAAGTGGTCAGGGGGAGGAGGGGATGTCCTAGTGGTTATAACTGCCGCCTCAGCATCATGAAATTGTGAGATCAACTCCAACCTGCTCCTTGTGACTCTGGGCAAGTCAACTAATTCACCATTGCCCCAGTTACATTGTCAGCCTGCCAGGACAGATAGAAAAAATAGAGTACCTAATTTCTAATTGTACACTTTCCTTTCAAGCAGCCTTCTACGACAAAGTCTTTCATCATCTTCTCCTTACGTCACATTCTTATTTTCATTTTAGAAGACAATTAAAAACTCATCTCTTTTCAAAATTTATAATCAATTAGTTTATTTGATCCTACTTATTCTGCTCAACTAATTACCCTTCTGTAAACAGCATTGAACTCCATGGTTATGCAGTATAGAAATCTGATGTTATGTTATGTTATGTATTGTAAGCCACTTTGAGTGAATCTCACCATGAAAAAGGCAGTTAATAAATAAACTTCATCAAGCCACCTAGGCAAGCTCATCTACATACAATTTTTGGGCCTCCCTAAATGCAAGAACTCCAGCATATTATTTATTTATAAAATATATTTCCCACATAAATAAAAACAAGGCAGCCTTAAAATCCTCAACACCTCAGACACCAAAGGGCAAACCGCAGTTTATTGATGGCGTCTGCCACAGCCATATTATCAGACCACTATACCGCCACTCTGTTAACCAACTGCTCCACTCAAATTACAAAATTCAGCCCAAATAGGAAGCGGTTTAAAAAAAATGCTACATTTTTGCAGCACCTCGTTTGCACCCACTGCAACAGCCACTCCTCCACACAACATGTCCCTGAAATTAAAGTCTGAAACCCCATCCACCCAAAGTTTCAGGAACAAGTTCCAAAAACCCAAGAAGATATCAACAGAACTTGCTGCACTCACATACCATTGAAATTCTTCAAGAGAGAACGCAAAATACACAAATCCTCCTTAAATCACACATGGATTTGCAAAACAACAACAAACAACAAAATGATGCTTCTGCTGTAAGTCTAATCAAACGCCAGGTAAACCACTCTGCCCCCATCGAGATGACCTGACAAGCAAAATTAAACTGACCAAAGAAAGATTGAATTTGTTGCAAAGCAAGCTTCTTTGGAGCAGAAGCTTCATCAATTGTACCAATCTGCTTGCTCACTTTGTCTTATGGCTATTGAGACTCCATCGTCACCAAATCTAATTCCATATCTGATTTCTCAGCAACTAACAGCACCCTGAACTCATATGCTGCACAAAGGAAAGCTTGTACTAGATTAACGCAGTCTTCCATCCCATCTGCCCCCACAAACAGAAATTCATCAATATAGTGCACTACTCATATGTTACTGTTCTTACTATCCTCTCCACCACCCACTGCAAAAAAAAACCCAAAACAAAACAAAAAAAAACCCCAGAAAATAGTTCATATCAGGCACATGCATAAATGTATAATGGTCAAAATAAATACTTATTTCAAACTTAAAGCCCAAAAAATTGACATTGGTTGCCAATTCAATGTAGAATTGATTACAAAATTTTGATGATTGTTCACCAAGCGATCTATGGGGTAACACCGTGGTATTTAAAGCAGGTATTGAAACATTATATACCCTCTAGAACATTAAGATCTGAATCTGCCATGAGTAATGTGACCATACGTCCTGTTTTGAACGGGACCGTCCCGTTTATAGATCCCCTGTCCTGTTGTCCCCACGCACAGCCTCGAGATACAGAAATGTCCTGTTTTCAGAGACAGCATCCTGAAGCTGTGCGTGGGGACAACGGGACAGGCGATTGCTTCCCCTCCCCAGCCTGCCTGTCTTCCTCCTTTCTTCCAGCACCCGAAGCCTGGCCTACCACCAATTCAGCCCCCTCCCCCTCCGTCCACCACTACCGCCTGCTGCAACTGAAGAAAAGGAAGGTCTAGAAGCCTTCTTCTGGATGTCAATTCTGACACTGGAGAGGAAGTTCCGGGCCAGCCAGGCAGCGATTGGCTGGCCTGGAACTTCCTCTCTGATGTCAGAATTGACTTCATGAAGAAGGCTTGTGGGCCAGCGCCTGAACCTTCATTTTCTTCTGTTGCAGCAGGCAGCAAGCAGCTGGGGCAGTGGCGGACCGGGGGAGAGGGATTTGAATCGGCGGTAGGCCAGGTTTGGCACTGGAAAGACGGAGGGAGGGAGGTAGATAGGCAGGTGGCTTTGGCACGGCAGGGAGGGAGGTAGGCAGACAGGTTGGCTGGCTGGCTTTGGGTTTGAAAATCCATCTGGACCCTCGGATATGTCCTCAAAAAGGAAGACATATCCAGGGAAATCTGAGCATCTGGTAACCCTAACCAGATACAATGCAGACTTTGATTCACCCAGAATACTAGCCAAAATCCTTACCCTTAGCCCTTTTTTATAATCCCCATTATCTAGATCTTTAGTCAACAAGTAAACACATTTCTTTGGCAGACTTTTATGCCTTATCTTCTGTGGCATCTGACTAATGCTAAAGCATGCGCCCCTGCTATGTGCATCAGCCATTCTCCCAGTCACAGCATTAACCCCCAAACAGAAAGCCTTGGATGACACAACTCAAAGTAGAAGACCCAGATCCGCACACCTGAAGTGGACCTTATTCCTTTTACTCATCTTCAATTTCTTTTCCTTGTCTAACCTCTTTATGACCCTACACAGATTCCTCAAAAACGTATCATGTAACTTATTATATAACTGCTTGTCCCTACTGCCCAACCCAGCCCTCTCTGGTGGCCTCTGCCCCTCAATCTCAGCATCTGCCCCACAAACACTTCTCCATCACATACCTTCCAGCAAACCCCCTACCTCATTTTTGAAAATTTTTCACTAGCTTTCTCTTGTCCAACAGGCATCATAGCTCTTACTGGCCTTGTTCCCTGAACTCTTAACTTTCTTATCTGCTTCCTCTCCTCTCCTGTACACAATATTTCTTTTAGACTTAGCTCCACTTCTGCCACCAGCATCTTTTTACCCTGTGATGCTATCCCATCCCCAAGATGATCCAAACCAAAATAATGTTGATCTGCAAAACAAACGAGCTTCTTAGAAACCAGTTTCTCAACTGCTATAGGCTGTGAGCAGGAGTTCCTTCAGGGAGTTGTTGTACAGGAGCATTCTGAATTGAAACTGTGATTGGAGAATCCCCAGGAAACCAATGGAAGAAGTGGAAAACTTGGTGTGGAACTTCCTGGAGTTATCAGGAGATGTCTTTAACGTGATTCCAGCATCTCTGTTAAATTCAACCCCTCTCTGCAACACATCTGCAAGAAAGCAGAAGTGCCATCAGGGGCTGTAGAATGGTGTGCTGAGTCTCGACTGTGATTAGGGGACCATTGGGAGACCGACAGCGGAGATAAATAAGCTGATCTGGGCCTTCTGAACATTTGACCACATAAATCTGGGTGATATTATTAGTGTGGATCTGGCATACCTATTAAATTCAGTCCGTTTCTATGGCACATATCCAGAAGGGTGCATCCAAAGAGGGGTACTATTTTGATTCCCCTTAAGTGCCAATTAAATGTCATTAGACATTTTAGAGCAGTGGTCTCAAACTTGCGGCCCGGGGGCCACAAAAGCCCGCCAGAATATGCCCTCGGTATGTTTACCATAATCACAAAAGTAAAATAAAACAGTTTCTTGATCATGTCTCTTTAGCTATAAATTACAATATTATTATTAAGACTTAGCCAAAAGGAAAGATTTATAAACTATAAAGAGTTTTTACCTCATGCAAAATTGTCATTTCTTTAATAAGACATTAACTATTTTTTCTGAGGACCTCTAAGTACCTACAAACCCAAAATGTGGCCCTGCAAAGGGTTTGAGTTTGAGACCACTGTTTTAGAGGGTAGAGCCAAGATTGTGGCACCCTGTTTGCAAGTGCTCCGGCATCTTTGAGCTTCGTCTTTTTTTTTTTTTTTTTTGCCTGATGACTCCAAAAAAGAAGAGGAAAGTGGTGGTCCTGTACCCTTGCAGTTTCGGTATCTTTGACTTCTCAGCTGACGTTAGAAGCCTTCACAGCATGGTAAATCGGAAGAAGAGAGCTAGTTTCTTCTGTTGTGGCTCTTTCTGGGGCAAGTTAGAGCTGCTTGGGAGACGAGAAGCTTCTCAGCCCCTGCCTATAGCCACAAGCCGCAAGTAGCTCTAAGCAGAAGTGAAATCGCTCATATGGGTGGGATCTGCTACACTTATGGAGCAAGAGAATGACTCTGTGAGTATTGGTTTTGACCTAGAAGGGTCTTTACCTCAACCTGGGAGGGTCTAAGTGGCTTTGGTAACACCTTTACCCTGGATGTCATCTTTGGATCCTTCAATACCTCTGCTCTGACTGACAGGTATCATCTTGGGCCCCTTGTGGCATGTGTTGGTAAGACCAGATTCTTTTGTTGCTGCTTGCTCTACTGACTTTAAGACTTTAGCAAAAGAACTGCAAAATAAATACTCTGTGCAATTTTAGTCACCGCATTTCAAAAAATATATAGCTGAATTAGAAAAGGTACAGAGAAGGGCAACAAAAAAAATAAAGCAAATGAAATGACTTACCTATGAGGAAAGGCTAATGCAATAGGGATCTTTGGTTCGGGGAAGAGATGGCTCAGAGGAGATATAATAGAGGTCTATAAAATGCTGAGTGGAGTTTACTTTTTCCAAAAATGCTGGAACTAGGGGGCATGCAATAAAGCTATTAAGTAATAAATGTAAAACAAACCAGAGAAAATATTTCTTCACTCATGTAATTAAATTCTGTAATATTTTGCCAGCGAATATTGTAAAAGCAGTTAGCTTAGCAGGGTTTTTAAAAGGTTTGGATATTTTCCTAACTGAAAATCCATAAGTCATTATTAAAATGGGAAAATCCACTTCTTATTTCTAGGATAAGCAGCATCAAATCTGTTTTACTCTTTTGTGATCTTGCCAGGTTCTTGTGACTTGGATTGACCACTGTTGTAAATAGGATACTGGTCTTGATGGACCTTCAGTCTGTCTCAGTATGGCAAATCATGCGTTCTTATTTTCTATTTTTATAACATTCAGACTTTATTTCTGGGACATAAAATCTGGATTTTTCTTGATTTAGCAAAATCAACTCAAGAGCATAGAAAATGTTTCTTGGCCAAGGGGACAGAGATGCAGAGCTTGGGAACTTTGTTTTTCCTTAGATATCCCTGCCCCCACTCCCCCTTTTATCAAGCTGTGCTAGAGGTTCTTAATGCTGTCTGGTAAGGTATGTGTTCCCATACGCAAAGGAATTCTATGAGCATCTGAGCATTTACTGTGCTGGCTTACGCTAAAAACCTCTAGCGCAGCTTGACAAAAGGGGCCCTGTACTTGGTAAAGTACTTAGTAATTCCTATATTTTTTAAAATATCCTAGAGCAGTTGAGATCTTTCCTTGATGCTATAAAATCTGGGTAATTTCCTCAATTGCGCCTTGATATGTAGGTTATTTTGATCTATTATTTGTTTATTGTATAATGCAAACAATTTTTCAATAAATGTTAGCACATACTTTCCACACTGCATGCAAAATTTACATACACACCCACCTTCCTTTTACAAAGCCGCGTTAGGCTTTTTTATCGCTGGCCTAGGGGTATTAGCTCCTATGCTCAAATTCATATGAGCGTCAGAGCTAATACCGACGCAGTCGATGATAAAAAGCCTAACGCGACTTTGTAAAAGGGGGGGGGGTTAAAGAATCATACAACCTTCAGAAGCAACTATGGACTCTACTCGTGCATTGCCCAAACTCCATCCATAAAAGAAAACAATCAAACAAAACAAGAAAAAAAAATCTACTACAATCTTCTACTGTATAATCCTAAATATGAATACTGCACAAATTATAGCAGACTATACACATTTCACCTAAGCATTTCTTGAAAAGAAATATTGCTATATCAGGCCCAAACACTGGATACAAACAAGATATTGGTATAATCTATAGTATTAAAATCGGAACGGTATTCCTGCTGATATGAATGTTGCTGTTCATTCTTCCGTAAACAGCATGGCTTTTATCACTTTTATTAAAGCTTAGTTTTGGTCACACTCATTTTGCTCCGTTGGCTTTTCAGTACCTAAGTGAGAAGTACACGAAGCTATACGTAATATTAAAACTGAAAATACTGTTTCTTTCTTCAGTGCAAATGCATGAAACCTCAAGAACATCAAATTCTGCTCCTGCCTCCCACATCCTGTCAGGAAAAGGTATTAGAGTCAAGGCTTAAAGATGGCAGTCACAGCATAAATGCAGGATAAAAAAAATGTTTCTATTAGATCATGGATCAGTGAAGGCTTTGCTACGGTAGTCCCCTGTTCCTTCCCCCCCCCTTTTCCTCATCCTCCCCTTACGAAAAAGAGAAGATGTTGACTCTGTTAATTGCCTTAGGCTCTAAATAAGCCATGACCTCTGTCATCCTCACCTTTTATTTTTGGAAATGACATGTCAACATTTGTTAAAGTAAGGGCTGCTGATTTTGGGGACCTTATCCGTAAAGTTCGTAAATGATTATCATAAAAGTGAACAAAAAGCAATTTTTTTAAAAAAAGATATCCATTACATAAAACCTGGAAACCAAACCACTATTATGCATAGCATGTTTTCTGAGTGGATACGAGGTATGTACCATAAAGAAATCTATCTAATGATCTTTACCAATTTTTTATTATGCTATGGCACCATATAGGGCTCCTTTTACAAAGCCACACTAGCGGTTTAACGCACGTAACAGCGCGCGCTAAACTGCCGGCCGCGCTAGCCGCTACCGCCTCCTCTTGAGCAGGCAGTAGTTTCTCGACCAGCGCGGGGGTTAGCGTGTGATGAAAAGTCACGCGCATTAAACCCGCTAGCGCGGCTTTGTAAAAGGAGCCCATAAAGTGCACAGTATTCATTTTAATAAAATGCATGTTTTAACATTTAAATCTAGGATGGAGGTACTTTTATAGACCTTTGGACGAGGGGGGGGTGTAATTCTATAAAGTGGAAACTAACATTTATGCACCAATTCAGTGACATAGTAAGGGGAGGGGATGGTCCACCGCAGGTGCAGTCTTGCTCGGGGCACCAGCACCTCTCCTCCTCTCTACCCCTTTCCCAGTCCTCCCCCTGCTGTGAAAGCACCCCTTCCCTTCCCCCATACCCTTTTACATTTGGCGCGAACAGCCACCTAGCTGCTGCCGGCATCGGCTCCAGCGCTCTCTCCGACATCACTTCTGGGACCTGCACCTAGCAAGTGACATCAGAGAGAGAACCAAAACCGACACAGGCAGCAAGTTGGTGGCTGTTTGCGCCAAAGTTAAAAAGGTACGGGGAAGGGGCTCATGTGCGCAGCAGGAGGGCGGTTGAGGGGCACCACTCACCCTCGCTACGCCACTGCACCAATTCTCCCTCTAATTCTAAACATGGCGCTCAAAATTGCATTCACAAATTTAGGCATGCACCCAATTTGCGCACAATTTAATTGCCCGATAAGGCAATTAGCGCCAATAATCAGTTATTGGCACCAATTGGCACCAATTTGAATTAATATATTCATCTTTGTTGTTGGTATTCTGTAAAGATGTGTGTGTAAATTTGTACACATGGATCCAAAAAGGGAGTGTGGTCATGGGAGGGGCATGGAGGGGTCAGGAGCAATCCTAGAATTTGCACACAGTGTTATAGAATAAGACAGATCAGCACCTAATTTAGACGTGAAGATATACACCAGGTTTCTATTAGTGCAAATCCTCGTGCTAGAAGTGAGTTTGGATCCCGGCACTAAGCACTGTTTTGTAAATGCTGCCCAGCTTTGAGTGCTTTTTTATAGAATAGTGCTTAGCATTCTTTTTTTGGCATTCAAATTTGGGCTCTATTTATACAATTTAGTCTTATGCGTCTAAGGGCCTTTTTGCTAAATTCTAAGAAGCCTGTTTTATATATATGGCCTTCTTAGCATTTATTTCATGCTAATTCCATTAATACATACTAAACTTTAATAAAAAGGCCCTTAAGGCCCATATTCTTTAAACAGTGCCTTAACTTAGGCGCCAGCAAGGAAACACTGTTTAAGAGTTCTTTCAGAAGAGATTTTCCGGCAGCTAAAAAACAGTGTCAGACTTGTAGGTGTGGCTAATGCTGGACGTGGCATTAGGCACTAGTATGTGTTTCAATAGGTGTAATTCACCTCAAAAGTAGGTGCCAGAAATGTAGGCCTTGAAAACCCTGGCCTACATTTCCAGTGCCTTCCTTTACTGAAAACACAATTCTCTAAACGGCACAGTTGCCGATAATGGCAACCTTTAGAGAATCTGGGCCTAAGTGTTCAGAATACATTCATAATTGCATACATATATGCCAATATGCCACTTAGGCATTTTTCTCTAACGACATCTATATCTTCAATAGAGGTGGGCACACAACTATGTGCATGACTTAGAATACTGTATGTTATATGCGTATCACCAGAACTTAGGCCCAGGCATTTATACCATGTCTGTGGCTGGTGTAAGCGCTCACATCTACAGTATGTGCCTATGTGAGTATACAGTATACCCTGATAAACTGGTATTATATAAAAGAAATTAGGCAATAAGCAGCACATACACATCCATTTATTTTAGAAAAGGCTTTACATCATTGGATTATTGTGTAAAATAATAGTTGAAATTGAAATATCTTGACCTTAACATCTCAATTCTGATTTGTTTATTTCTTGGTTTTTTTTACATATCATTTTTATTAAGGAGTCAACAGAACAGGAATAACACAATCAACAACTATATTCCTACTTCTGCCTTAGCATGTGCTGTTTCGCTCCTCATAAGCAACCCTTCAAGTTATAGGTATAAAATAAATAAATGCTACTTAAGTATATATTTTGCACTTTCTACAAAAAACCCAAACTTGTTAGTCTATCTTTGAAAATTTCCATAACATGGTCTCGTTTTTAACTATGGGCTCCTTTTACTAAGGTGTGCTAGCATTTTTAGCTCACACATGATATTATCACGCGCTACGTGGCTAGAACTAACGCCAGCTCAATGTAGTCAAGTAAGTTCAGGGTCTTCAACAAAGAGCATCTCTGGAAACCAAGGGCTAGATTCACTAAACCTTCTGATCCTGTCCCAACAATCGCAAAACCAATTTTACTGGTTTTGCAATTGTTCCCCGACCCGATTCACTAAACATAAGAACATAAGAACTGCCATCTCCGGATAAGACCTTCAGTCCATCAAGTCTGGCAATCTGCACACACAGAGGCCCAGCCAGGTGTACACCTGGAGTAATTTTAGACACCCATATCCCTCTATGCCTCTCGTAAGGAGATCAGCATCTACTTTGCTTTTAAATCCTAGAATCCTAGATTCTGCAATAACCTCCTCTGGGAGAGCATTCCAGGTGTCCACCACTCGTTGCGTGAAGCAGAACTTCCTGATATTTGTCCTGGAATTGTCCCCTCCTTAGCTTCAGTCCATATCTTCTTGCCCGCGTCACATTGGACATTGTAAATAATTTTTTTTCCTGCTCTATTTTGTTGATTCCTTTCAGTATTTTGAAAGTCTCGATCATATCCCCTCGCAGTCTCCTTTTCTCAAGGGAGAACAATCCCAGTCTCCTAAGTCATTCCTCGTATTCCAAGTTCTCCATACCTTTTATTAGCTTTGTTGCTCGTCTCTGCACCCTCTCCAGCAGTTTTATATCCTTCTTTAGGTTGGGAGACCAAAGTTGGACACAGTATTCCAAGTGTGGTCTGACCATTGCTCTATAAAGCGGCATTATAACTTTCTCCGATCTACTCGTGATTTCTTTCTTTATCATGTCTAACATTCTATTTGCTTTCTTTGCCGCTGCCACGCATTGTGCCGATGGTTTCAGGGTCCTATCTATCAGTACATCCAGGTCCTTTTCTTGTTCGCTCTTACCCAGAGTTGCACCTGACATTGTATACTCGTGTTCCTTGTTCTTTCTGCCTAAATGCATTACTTTGCACTTTTCCACATTAAACTTCATTTGCCATTTCTCCACCCATTTTTCTAACTGACACAAGTCACTCTGGAGTGCCTCGCTATCCTTCTGCGATCTGATTGCCTGGCATAGCTTTGTGTCGTCTGCAAACTTGATCTCACTGGATGTTCCTTCTTCTAGGTCATTGATAAATATATTAAATAAGATGGGCCCAAGTACCGAGCCCTGGGGCACACCACTAGTCACTTTCTCCCAGTCTGAGAACTTCCCATTTATGCCCCCTCTCTGCTTTCTCTGCTTTCTGTTGTCCAGCCATTTGCCTATCCATCTTAGTATATCTCCCTCTATTCCATGGCTTTGTAGTTTCCTGAGAAGTCTTTCATGTGGAACCTTGTCGAACGCTTTCTGGAAATCCAAGTATATTATGTCCACCGGTTCTCCACTATCAATTTGTTTGTTCACGGTCTCAAAAAATGGAAGTAAATTTGTCAAACATGATTTCCCTTTCCTGAAGCCATGTTGACTGGCTCTCATCAGGTCGTGTGTATCCAAGTGCCGGACTATGCTATCTTTAATCAGTGCTTCAACCATCTTTCCAGGGACAGACATAAGACTGACAGGTCTGTAGTTGCCCGGTTCTCCTCTTGATCCTTTTTTGAAAATTGGTGTGACGTTCGCTATCTTCCAGTCGTCAGGTATCTGTCCAGTTCTAATTGACAGGTTGGCAAGTTTTTGCAATAGCTCTCCGATTTCAACCTTCAGTTCTTTTAAGACTCTCGGGTGAATTCCATCAGATCCAGGGGATTTGTCGCTTTTAAGATTGTCGATCTGGTAGTCCACTTCTACTGTGGTGAGGCTATCCTCTAATACTCCTTTGAACACTTTTATTGCTTCTGGTATTGTTGTGGTATCCTCCTTCATAAAGACAGACGCAAAGAAGGAATTTAGTCTATCTGCAATTTGTTTATCTTCCTTGATGTACCCTTTTCTTCCCTGGTCATCCAGCGGTCCCACCGCCTCTTTTGCAGGTTTTCCCTTTTATGATCCATGCAAATGAGGGGAAATGGCATGCAAAAGTAGGAAGCCATCGATTCACTAAGCAGAAGAAGAAACACTGATTGGGTTTGCCGATCCGAAAAGAAGCGACTGCTGAGGACCAGTCGCTTACTATCCTTTCCGACTCTCCTGCCCTCTTCCGCCCTGAAATAACCATCAAAATTAAAAATAAAACTGTAAAATATCTTTACATATGCATAAGAATTCCTTTTTTATATATATTTTGTGAAAAGCGCTTTACGAGTCCGTGGTTTTAACCCGCGGTTGTAACCCATGGGTTTAAAGCGTGTTCTGTTTGATTGTCTGGCTACACAAATAATTCATTGCATTGGTCACAAATCATTCCTTTTTAAAAATGTCCAACTCGTAGGGTCAACAAAAGTAAACTGCAGTCACCCCTCCCCCTTTCTTTTGAGCTCACTTGTGCTTTGCCGCCAATAACGTGCGAGAATAAACCCTACTCACTAACTACATACTAAGGGCGAAGAGCTAGTGCATGTGTAAATTGCATCAATAAACAACAAGGATACTCTGCACATGTGTTTCGATCGCTCTCACAGCGATCAGTGAGATTGTTATAGGGCGTGCGTCTGATCAGATCATTTCCATGTAGAATCTGCAGTGAATCGGTCGCTCAGCAAAAGTCAGCCAAGAATTGCCCAACAACGATCCAGATCGGTAAGATTAGTGAATCTAGGTCCAAGACTTCAAAGACATATAAAAGAATGAAAAAAAAGTGTTAATTCTCTGCCAGACTACCAAATAAGGGGAAATCCCTTATATGGCACACTGACCCTGAATAGTGCTTCCCAGAATGCATCACATGGAGGTGGGCAGCACCATTTTTCAAGATGGTGGTGCCAAAGGCAAGAGTGAGTGGACATCTCTTCTGCTTTTTTAAAGATATACCTCTGAGGCACCTGTTAGAAAGGTCATGTGTGGGAATGGGGGTTGAGCTAGATACCACTGGCATTTTTATATTGAGTCGGATTGAGTCAGGTGAAATGGGAGTCAACTAAACACCGGGGAATTAGGAGGGGGCAGTTTGGGGAATGCATTAGACACCAGGGACATGTTTATTTTAAGTGAGTTGTGGAAAGAAGGTCATGTTAGGTTGGGTTGGATGCAAAATAAGGAGATTGAGCCTATGCAGACCAGTCACAACTTTAAAAAAATTTAATTCCAATCTTTCAGTCAGTGTTTGTTTATTTATTTATATTCCACATATCCTATTTCTATGTGGATTACAAATTATTCAGGTAGTCAAGCATTTTTCCTTATTGTCCTGGTGGGCTCACGCTCTATCTAATCTATCTAATTGGGTTACTGGGGGATTAAGTGACTTATCCAGGGTCACAAGGAGCAGTGCAGGATTTGAACCCATAACCCCAGGGTGCTGTAGCTGTAGCTCTAACCACTGCATCCCACAGTCACTGCATGGGCACCGACAAGAAGGACAATATTTTGTAATTAGCTGTAGATTACTGCAAAGTTTTAATGCAGCAGTAATTGGAATGCTACATGTCAGTATTTTTGAATTGCTAATTTTGTGCTATCAGCTGCATATTGAGCCAGCCCTCCCACATAGCTTTCTGCATTGGCCCCAGAGTTACATGTTCTGTCTAGCGTATGCAAAAGTATATGCAAATATTTCAAAATATCATGTTATGTAAGAAGGCCTTATCATAGTCCAGAAAGATGTTAGCATCAGTAAACTAAAATTAGCATCTCTGGGAATGCAGTTGAAGAAGTGTCATATGCAAATGTGTGTTGTTTTTTTCTATGTGCATGGTAAACAGTGTGTGATTCTCCCCTCTAATGTTATTCAGGGAGTGCATTCTAATGATCTAAAACTTAACACTTGCCTCAGTCCAGGTGTTAACTTGCTAATGTGCAAGGTATTGAAGGTGCCAAGAGAAGGTTTGAAAAATGATGGTCATATAAAATAAATAGTACAATAAATATGTAACCGCAGGGGCCTTGAGGATGAATATATTTGAATGTGCATTATAATGCAGCCAACATGCACTTTTCACCCTAAACTTTAACATGCAAATATATTATCATAACAAATGTACCTTTTCAAACAAAAGAGAGGTTCACAGGGGTCCCTTACACATTTAGGGGCATTTTCAAAACACTGAGGCCTGGATGTACTAAACTCACTGTGCGTCTAACAATCATTGCCAAACCACTTGAACCCTAGATATGACTATAATAGGTCTAAATAAAAATATCCTTCTTATTAGACTTGGACATTTTTCCCATTCAATTATCCCATTCAATTACCGGCGGATGTAATTTACCAACCGATGTCCACAATGGTTCACCGTGAGCTTTTCCGTGCATTCATTGCAGCCTTACTGGGTCAGACCAAAGGTCTATCAAGCCCAGTAGCCCATTCTCACGTAGCCAATCCAGGTCACTAGTACCTGTCCAAAACACAAGGAGTAGCTTCCATTCAACTTCCCCCATGTCTTTCTCAATAACAGATTATGGACTTTTCCTCCAGGAACTTGTCCAAACCTTTCTTAAAACTAGCTAAGCTATCCGTTCTTACCACAAGCACACCAATCAATGCCCTAACATTGCTTAGGCATGAACTAAATTTAACAATCACTACATGTTGATAAGTGCCTTACTGATAAGTCTGCCATGATGGCCTCAGAAAAAAAAGAGAGGCAGGAGGGATGCCCACAACCTCCTGCCTCAGAAACGCCCCCCCAAAAAAATAAATAAAAAAATAAATAAAGGAGATGCAGGAGGGATGTCCATTATTTTCTGCTTCGTAACCCTGGACCCGTCCCCCCTGCTTTCAACCCCCCTCACAAAGATCGCTGCCACCTGAACAAAACCCCCATGCTCCTGAATGCCTCCTGCCTTGGCCACCTGGACCACCACATCCTTGACTGCCCAAAACCTAGACCCCCTAAACTCCCCCTGACACCAAGGCCCCTCCTGTCTATCTTCAATTTAAAAGTGGGGGGTCGGAAGTATGGAGGGTCCAAGGCAGGAGGGAATGGACTTCCCTCTTGCCAATTTCATCTTTCTTTTTTAAAGTTAGGGGCTGTGGGCCATCATTGGAGGGGAGGTCCTGGCACAACTTTTTTTTTTTTTTTAATGGGTACAGATTCATATTCAGAGCGGTTTACATATACATAGGTACTTATTTTGGCCCAGATTCTGAAAGCAGCACCATAAGTTAGGCTCCGGTAGGCAACTAAATTGCGCCAACCAACGCTTAATTGCTTTAATTGGCATGGTAATTGCACCATCTAAAACCAATTTAAGAAGTAAGTGTCGGAATCATGCCTACAGCATGGTGCCTTAGGTCAAAGTGGGCGTGGTTAGGGGTGTAGATGACTTTAGGCACCGCTATGTATATATGTATTTTATTGTGACTCGCTTTGGGAAAGGCGGGATACAAATAAACAAACTATAAACTATAGCTATGTGTGAATCTTCATAAAACTTAGGTGCTGGAAATGTAGGCTTTTAAAACTCTGGCCTACATGACTGGTTCCCCATTTTTTTTTCATGATGTCGGTAGCTGTGATTCTTTTAACAGTGCCTAAGTGTGATTGACACCCAGCAGGCGCTATTTTTGTAAAGGCTGGCTGATTTAGGTCCCGTTTACAGAATCTGGGCCTTTGTACCTGGAGCAATGGAAGATTAAGTGATTTGCTCAGGGTGACAAGCAGCAGCCCTGGGATTCAATCCCACAACCTCAGAGTGTTGAGGCAGCAACTTTCCTACTAGGCTATTCTTCACCACCTCACTTGAATGAGCTTTAGTGATCTGATTCAAAAATAAAAGTAACAACAGCATTAATAGATTTGTGCTATTCAGATATAAAATACAAAAGCGATTAACAAACACCCTTTCACTGTCCATATAAACATGAATCTTATTTGATTAATAGGCACATCATCTGTTTTTGGTGAATACGCCATTTTGCAATTAAAACACATTTTATTTCTGAAATCTCTTTCAGCTCTGCATCATTTTTCTGTCTAAACATGTCTGTATACTGCCCATAAATGACCATCTTGAAGGCTGTGCTTACTGTACTATTCCATTAAATTGCCGCATTATCGGGTAATTGTTTAAACATAATGCCATAGCACTATCAAAAGGAAAGGTGAACTAATGGCATTTGCAAATGTCAGGGATTATCTTAACACTTTTATTATAGTTTATAAAATGTATATTCAGGACATTCAGTGACAATTATTTCCACAGAAATTGGTTATTTAAATAGATTGCTAATTATCTGAATATGACAGTGTTAACATGCTGCTAATGAGTTATTTGATAAATGTAGCCTATGGTAGCCACCTACAGGTGAAAGACAAGAAAAAGACATGAAATATTCAACCACAAATGTGTATGTTGTTTTGTTTATAATTTTCTTTACTGATGTATATTTACCCCCTCTTTTATGAAACTGCACTAGTAGTTTCTAGCGCGGGGAGCCGCGCTGAATGGCCCGCACTGCTCCCGACGCTTATAAGAACTCAATGAGCGTCGGGAGCAGTGCGGGCCATTCAGCGCGACTCCCCGCATTAGAAACTGCAATCGCAGTTTTGTAAAAGTAGGCCTTAATTTAGAAGGACTGTGGAGGAAATAGCAGCAGTGTTATTGGTCTTTTACAGCCACTGTTTTGTTTTTACTTTGTTTTAAACAATGAGATTTCTGTTCATGACTGTCTTGATTCTTATGGGAACTTTTCTTTTTGCATTGTAACAATCATAGCATATTAGTTAATAGAATGCCAGATACAGGGTGGCACTCATTTTTAAAGCAGATGGATATCTCAGAATGCCCCCCTCCCCCCCCAAAAAAAAATCCATCTGCCTAAAACATCCAAATTGTAATTTTGAAATGGTAGAACTTGGATGTCCCATATTGCAGTGCATCCGAATAGCAAGGGAGCTTGTTTTGGATGGGGTCCAAAATTAGGATATCCAAAAGCGATAATTGAATGGGAAGAAATGTCCAAGTCTAATAAGAAGGATATTTTTATTTAGACCTATTATAGTCATATCTAGGGTACAAAAAAGGTGCTCTGATTGAGTAGTTGACCACTGGGGGGATTAAGGGATGACTCCTCATGAATCCCCCAGTGGATGCTGTCCCTCTCTCACCCCTGAAAATGACATTGGAAAGGGGGAAACTAGGGCTCCCTGACAACATCAGGTATTAGGGACATAATCAATACAGCAGCAAGCAAGTCTGAAGGGTAGCCTAGTGGTCAGTGGAATGTAAACCCAGAGACCCAGGCTCAAATCCCACCTCAACACTCTTTTATTTTTCTTTTACCTTTAAATTGTGAACTAAACTAAAAACATTTCTCTTTAAAGATGCCTACTCATTCTGACTTTCTCCATTTCAATAAGAGCCCAGCGGATTCTATGCAGTCGGCATTACCAAATTGAAACGCTTCTTTTGAAGCGACCCCTACACTATCCAATGTGCTAAGCCCCTCCCTTTTATGATTTTATTTTCTCATTGTATTTAATCTCTCATTTCCCACTTATTCCTTTTGGTATCAGTAAATCTATTTGTTTTGTCGTCCCCTCTATTTTTTATTTTTAATAATACTTGATAATTGTAAACCATTTTAGGTATGCTTTTGATAAACGGTACATCAAAGATTAAGGGCTCAATTTATGAAGCCGCATTAGCGGCTTTATTGCATGCACCTTTTTAGCACGCGCTAACCCCTGCGCTAGCCGAAAAACTATCGCCTGCTCAAGAGGAGGCAGTAACGGCTAGCGC
This sequence comes from Geotrypetes seraphini, assembly GCF_902459505.1. NCBI lineage: Eukaryota > Metazoa > Chordata > Amphibia > Gymnophiona > Dermophiidae > Geotrypetes > Geotrypetes seraphini. Next base: position 18,358,253 of record NC_047095.1, read on the forward strand.
GGCCGGCCAATTAGCGCACGCTATTACGTGCGTTAAACCGCTAGCGCGGCTTCGTAAAAGGAGCCCTAAATAAACTTGAAAACCCTCTAAAAATAGAGATACTATATAGTATATATCATCTGTACTTAACTATTAAAGACTCCTGTAAGCTTGAGGGCTATTGAAGTGATGCACATTCAGGGACTGTAGGTATTTCCTTATTTTTGGAGGGCTCACCATTTAAATAATAGAGTTGTAGTGGATTAAAGTATACTAAACTGACCATGGGTTGGCCCTCTGCTCTGCAGGGATGTTTGTACAGCCATTCTCATAAAGTGCTGGTTTTCTGGTGTTCATAATTTGGATGTTTTATTTTGGAAAATAGCTGTTCATTTTGGACATTCTTACATAATTTTGATCATGTATCCTGTTTGAAAATGTCTATGAGATGGATGAGTTTTTTGGACAAGCAGAATGTCCCAATTCTGTCTTCGATGTTTTTCAAAAATGCCCCTCGATAAGATCGTTACCTATTCTATCACTTCTTTCATAACTGAACAGAATAAACCTTCCATCTCTCAGAAAATCATTATTTCTTCTCTTATGGCTTTCTTGTTTAAAGTACTGTTGAAATGTGGGGAGTCAAGATGGCATTTAGAAGACAGCTGATAATAAATTTTCTGGCCCCTCAACTTTTATTATTTGTCTTTGTCATCCAAATAGAAACCAGTAATTCAAGATGGTCTTTTTATTATTATTTTTTATTATCATTTATTTCAACAAATAAAAACTGTAAGCAAATATAAAAAAAATTCCAGGAAACAAAAAAATCATATAAGAACTTAAATTTTTTAGTCCACGTCATTAGGACTGCTGGTAACCCAGTGGAAAACACATACGTATATAAAGTACATAAAAACATAAAAATATATAATTACCCTTATCTACAGGCAGGAAATTGTTCTCTTTCTTATATATCCCCTCTTTTCAAACCTCTGCATTAGTCTGAGATAAATTATCCAAATTCAAGATGTTCTTAGGCATTAGGAAGAACTATTCTTGGGGATGAAACTCAAGTTTCTTTCCCAATGTGCACAGGAAATTTTTATTGTTTACTTTGGGGTTGTTTTTGGAATGTATTCCTGCTTTTAAAACATTTTTTAAAATGTACCTCAGGTCTTTTTAATACATGTTAATTGATTTAGGAGACCTTTGACTAAACTTCATTAAGAAGATAGTATACCGTATAGTAGACATTCATTCAGACTTGCGCTAACATCTATGGCACATTGAAACAGTCAGACTGGAAAAATCCCACACTAGCTGCTTAACATTGAGCATGAAATGGGCAAATTGAAGGCATTTTTTTAAAATAAGTAGAATCATTGAAGATATGTGAAGCGCTATAGCAGCGCATCCTGCGGGCTTTTTGATCCCCCTCCCATGTCCAATTCCCCTTTCTGTATACCTCTTTCCTGGGTTGCCAGACATCCGGATTTACCCAGACAGCTTTTCAAAACTCGGCACTTTGTTAGGATTTTGAAAAGCTTCCTCTTCAGATCGCGTCGGGAGGGGGCTTCCGTGCATGCGCGGATGCCCTCCCGACCGATGAGAACAGACTGAGGGGGACAGGGCTAGGGGCGAGGCTGGTTCATAGCATGGGCATAACAGAACGGGGTTGGGTGGAACTGAGCAGGCCTGGAGGTGGGTCTATTGGTACGGATTTTACGCAAGTAAAATCTGGTAACCCTACTCTTCCCAATCCCCCCTCCTAACATAACAGCCCTGTTGCTCATACAACTCTGTGACCTAACTCAACAAAAACACATGGACAGTTCTATCGTCTAATCACCCGTGTTTACTTTCTTCTAGGTGAGTGCTAGCAAGGCCCCTAAACACTATTTTGTCATGACAAATCAAACTTACATAGCACAAAAATACAAGGGGAGCATACACAGGGGCATAGCATGAGCAGGGCTCACAATTAGATGAATATCTTACAGATTCCTGTACACCGTGACCGTATGCATCGCTGCCATATTGAGGAGCCTGCAAATATACCAGGTCTATGGCTGCTGTAACTGTGGGAATCAAAATGTGAATTGTGCTCACAATGGCAGGGGTGTAGCTACCACTGAGTAAGCCCCTAAAATGCCTAGGGCCGTCCAATAGTAGGGGTCACCTGCAGCTAAATTCTCCATTTTGCATACTGAGGTACAGCCCTCCCCCCTGCCCCCCACACTCACACACATGCAGCTACTGATTGGATCCTCAACAGCTACAGCATTACAGTAGCAAAGGCTGCTTATCTGATTGGCTGGACTTTTTCTCTGCCGCGTCTGTTGTGGTGATGCAACTTCCTTTGGGCAGAATGCTGCAGAGGAAAGGTCCCACAGGCCAGAGAAGCACACCATAACTGTGGAAGACCCCACAGGTGGGGAACGTGGGGAGGATGTGCTGGACCCGAGGGGAGGAGGTGCTAGAACTTGGGGGGGGGGAGGGGGTGGCATCTCAGTCCTCCTATCCAAGGCCCAAAGTGTCTCAGCTATGCCACTGAAAACCAGGCTATGCTAGCTTTCTCTATGTCAGTGTCCCACATTAAACTTGCGGCACATTAAACTCAGGGCTGCAGGGCATCCAGAAAAGCACGGACGTCGACGCAATGACATCATGCGCGTGTGCGATGTCATCACGCCGGCACATGCGCAGAGGCCCTCCAGACAGGGCCGTGAGTCTGCTATCACTACACCAGTGTGTGTGTATGTAGGGGGGGGGGGAGGGGTTGCTGAAATAGGAGAAGCGCTGGTGAGGAGGAGAGGCACAGGCTGACTGACTATAGAACATTCTGTAAGCAGTCGGCCGGCACCTGTGTATAACTGGCACTATTCTATAACTTGTGTGCATTTCTGCCCATTAAGAGGTAAATTCTATATATCTATATATATATAAAATCGGAGGTATGTATGTGTGTATGTGTGTGTATGTGCCGCGATCACGCAAAAACGGCTTGATCGATTTGAATGAAACTTGGTATGCAGATCCCTCACTACCTGGGATGATATGTTCTGGGGGTCTCGCAGCCCACCTGCCCACGTGGGCGGAGCTACAAACATAAAATCAGATTTCACCCATTCATGTCAATGGAAAAAATGTAAAAAGCTGCCATTCTCACAGTAATTCAAAAACGGCTTGACCGATTTGAACGAAACTTGGTATGCAGATCCCTCACTACCTGGGGTGATATGTTCTGGGGGTCTCGCGGCCCATCTGCACACGTGGGCGGAGCTACAAACAGAAAATCAGATTTCACCCATTCATGTCAATGGAAAAAATGTAAAAAGCTGCCATTCTCACAGTAATTCAAAAACGGCTTGACCGATTTGAACGAAACTTGGTATGCACATCCCTCACTACCTGGGGTGATATGTTCTGGGGGTCTCGCGGCCCACCTGCACACGTGGGTGGAGCTACAAACAGAAAATCTGATTTCACCCATTCATGTCAATGGAAAAAATGTAAAAAGCTGCCATTCTCACAGTAATTCAAAAACGGCTTGACCGATTTGAACGAAACTTGGTATGCAGATCCCTCACTACCTGGGGTGATATGTTCTAGGGGTCTCGCGGCCCACCTGCACACATGGGCGGAGCTACAAACAGAAAATCAGATTTCACCCATTCATGTCAATGGAAAAAATGTAAAAAGCTGCCATTCTCACAGTAATTCAAAAACGGCTTGACCGATTTGAACGAAACTTGGTATGCAGATCCCTCACTACCTGGGGTGATATGTTCTGGGGGTCTCGCGGCCCACCTGCACACGTGAGCGGAGCTACACACAGAAAATCAGATCCCTCACTACTTGGGGTGATATGTTCTGGGGGTCTCGCGGCCCACCTGCATACGTGGGCGGAGCTACACACAGAAAATCAGATTTCACCCATTCATGTCAATGGAAAAAATGTAAAAAGCTGCCATTCTCACAGTAATTCAAAAACGGCTTGCCCGATTTGAACGAAACTTGGTATGCAGATCCCTCACTACCTGGGGTGATATGTTCTGGGGGTCTCGTGGCCCACCTGCACACATGGGCGGAGCTACAAACAGAAAATCAGATTTCACCCATTCATGTCAATGGAAAAAATGTAAAAAGCTGCCATTCTCACAGTAATTCAAAAACGGCTTGACCGATTTGAACGAAACTTGGTATGCAGATCCCTCACTACCTGAGGTGATATGTTCTGGGGGTCTCGCGGCCCACCTGCACACGTGAGCGGAGCTACACACAGAAAATCAGATCCCTCACTACTTGGGGTGATATGTTCTGGGGGTCTCGCGGCCCACCTGCATACGTGGGCGGAGCTACACACAGAAAATCAGATTTCACCCATTCATGTCAATGGAAAAAATGTAAAAAGCTGCCATTCTCACAGTAATTCAAAAACGGCTTGACCGATTTGAACGAAACTTGGTATGCAGATCCCTCACTACCTGAGGTGATATGTTCTGGGGGTCTCGCGGCCCACCTGCACACGTGAGCGGAGCTACACACAGAAAATCAGATCCCTCACTACTTGGGGTGATATGTTCTGGGGGTCTCGCGGCCCACCTGCATACGTGGGCGGAGCTACACACAGAAAATCAGATTTCACCCATTCATGTCAATGGAAAAAATGTAAAAAGCTGCCATTCTCACAGTAATTCAAAAACGGCTTGCCCGATTTGAACGAAACTTGGTATGCAGATCCCTCACTACCTGGGGTGATATGTTCTGGGGGTCTCGCGGCCCACCTGCACACATGGGCGGAGCTACAAACAGAAAATCAGATTTCACCCATTCATGTCAATGGAAAAAATGTAAAAAGCTGCCATTCTCACAGTAATTCAAAAACGGCTTGACCGATTTGAACGAAACTTGGTATGCAGATCCCTCACTACCTGAGGTGATATGTTCTGGGGGTCTCGCGGCCCACCTGCACACGTGAGCGGAGCTACACACAGAAAATCAGATCCCTCACTACTTGGGGTGATATGTTCTGGGGGTCTCGCGGCCCACCTGCATACGTGGGCGGAGCTACACACAGAAAATCAGATTTCACCCATTCATGTCAATGGAAAAAATGTAAAAAGCTGCCATTCTCACAGTAATTCAAAAACGGCTTGACCGATTTGAACGAAACTTGGTATGCAGATCCCTCACTACCTGAGGTGATATGTTCTGGGGTTCTCGCGGCCCACCTGCACACGTGAGCGGAGCTACACACAGAAAATCAGATCCCTCACTACTTGGGGTGATATGTTCTGGGGGTCTCGCGGCCCACCTGCATACGTGGGCGGAGCTACACACAGAAAATCAGATTTCACCCATTCATGTCAATGGAAAAAATGTAAAAAGCTGCCATTCTCACAGTAATTCAAAAACGGCTTGACCGATTTGAACGAAACTTGGTATGCACATCCCTCACTACCTGGGGTGATATGTTCTGGGGGTCTCACGGCCCACCTGCACACGTGGGCGGAGCTACAAACATAAAATCAGATTTCACCCATTCATGTCAATGGAAAAAATGTAAAAAGCTGCCATTCTCACAGTAATTCAAAAACGGCTTGACCGATTTGAACGAAACTTGGTATGCAGATCCCTCACTACCTGGGGTGATATGTTCTAGGGGTCTCGCGGCCCACCTGCACACATGGGCGGAGCTACAAACAGAAAATCAGATTTCACCCATTCATGTCAATGGAAAAAATGTAAAAAGCTGCCATTCTCACAGTAATTCAAAAACGGCTTGACCGATTTGAACGAAACTTGGTATGCAGATCCCTCACTACCTGGGGTGATATGTTCTGGGGGTCTCACGGCCCACAACTCTATGTTGCTTGCTCAAGGGTGGGTTCACCCAAGAATTTATATGTTCTTGCTCCAGGAGGTGAAACTAAAAATGTTGTTTATAATCATGTTTTGCGTTAGTTGTATTGTATTCATTTTGTCAAATATTTCAAATTATAATTTGAATATTGTACTTTTCATTAAGCTGTAAAAAAATAATTTCATTCACCACTATAAAGTATCTTTATTTGAATCCATTTACAGTGTTATTGCTATAATTAAATACCCGTGCAACGCCGGGGCATCAGCTAGTGTTACCTAAAAAATTGGCACCAAAAGGCTTGGCACTTAGTGTGTTTCTGTAAACTGCCTCCAGAGTTAGGCGCAGTTTACAGAATCGTGTGTAGCGCCTGTCCGCCTGATTTGGACACATTTGTTTATGCCAATGAAAACCAGGCCTAAATGCCTGTGTCTAAGTTGTGTGCAGATTGGGTGTATTCTGTAACAGTGGGTCTAACTTTTGGGGATACTCACGACCCGTCCATGCTCTTCCCCTGGTCTTGCCCTTTTTTGAGATCCGCACACTAGAATTTACCTTAGAAAGCTGTGTGAGTAAATTATAATTAGTGCTTGCAAATTAGCAATTAAACAATTAAGTTGCACATGCAAATTGGCAATATATACAGATTTGTATTGGCAACTTTGGCTGCAGTATACAGAATCTGGCTCTAAGCACAAAAATATGCACACAAGATTTTAGAGTGAGGGGGTATATGCATGGGTAGGGAGCACACATGCATAGCATAACAGCTTACTGTAAACTGCATGTGTCTTATGCCAGGTCTAGGACTGGTTTAACTTTGGGCATGTACATATAAGGTGTGGTCACAACAGGTTATGCTAGTACGACTTAATACCGCTAGCTCCTTCCCACTTCCCAATACCTTTCCGATTCCCCAAAGCAACCTCATCTACTCTTTATATCCTCTAGAAATTACCAGATATATTCTTCTTGTAATACATTTTTTGTAATTCTTTTGTAATCCGCCTTGAACCGCAAGGCAATGGTGGAATAGCAATCTCTAATGTAATGTAATGTAATGTATTCTGTAACAGAATCTGGGCAGCACAGGATCATATCACACAGCACTGGAGCACCTCAATGTAGGTTCCCACTTTTACAGCTGCCCCCTAAAGTCTCGGCTATGCACCATATACACGAATATAAACCGAGGTAAACTTTTTTCACCCAAAAAAGGAGGAAAAAAGGATAACTCAAATATAAACTGGGAAAGGGAGGGGGGTGTTTAATAATCAAGTGCAGTGCCTTGCCTTGCTCTGCCAGGCTCTGCACCCTGATCCCCCTCCCTCCCTCACTGCTCTGCCAGGCACTGCATCCAGCCCGGTCACTTATTCCATCCTCTGCCCTGTCAGTCTCTGCACCCAGCCCCTCCCCCCTCCCTGACAGGTTCTGTACTCTTTCCCACCTCCCTCCTGATGCCTTGCAAGCCTCCACCGGGTCTGCCATGAGACCTGATGGTCCAGCAGTGGCCAGGTCAGGAGAAATCCCTCCAATCTCCTGTCCCAACCTAATTCTAATTATTTTTATCTCCTTCTTACTTCCCCCATGTACCTTAAGTATCCCTTGTAATCCAGCAGTGAATCAAAGCAGGAGTGATCTTCCTTTGCTCCTGCCCATGCAGAACCACTAGCTAATTGGCTGTCATGAGTTCTCACGGGACAATGAGTTCAGGACAGCCAATCAGCTAGCGGCTCTGCATGGACAGGAGCAAAAGATGGTCGTTCCTGCCACGATTCACCACTGGACCACCAGGGATACTTAAGGTACATGGGGGGAGGCAGGAAGGTGATAAAAATAATTAGAATCGGGCTGGGACAGGAGGCGGAAGGGATCCCTCTTGTTCCAACCACCACTGGACCACTAGGGATACCTAAGATATGTGGAGGAGGTGGGAAGGAGATATAAATAATTAGAACTGGGCTGGGACAGGAGGCGGGAGGGATCCCTCCTGTTACGGTCACCGCTGGATCACCAGGTCTCATGGTAGACCTAGCAAAGGCCTGCAAACAGGTTTGGAGGGGAGGGTCAATGCTAACCCAAATATAAACCAAGACCCCCCACTTTGGAGCCATTTTTTGGCCCAAAAATCTCAGTTTATATTTGAGTATATACGGTAACTAACCATATATTAGCAAACCATTTTTAATAAGATATGTATATTTTCAGGGAATGCTGTCAGGCCGATAGCTTTGCGTGCAGTGTCTGAAATTGCTCACGCTCTACCAGGGTTCCCTATTTTGGCAACTGGAGGAATTGATTCAGCTGAGAGCGGCCTCCAATTTCTTCACAGTGGTGCTTCTGTTCTTCAGGTACTTTCGCTTACTCTTGCAAATGTTTTCACTGGTAAGTTTGAAATTCATTTTAGGGTTTATTATTATGAAATTAAACAATAAATGCTTCACTTGTTTGTTTATTAATAGAGTTTGATATACCGCCAAACCAAAACAGAAACAGATCAAAGCAGTTTACAATTCCAAACTTCAAATTCTGTAAACATATCTCTTCAGTAGTTAAGACTGTATTTTTTTAAATCAGGATGGTTCTAAAATTACAAGATCTCTTGTTATTTGCAAACTTTAGATTGGTTATGCAAAGCTATGTTTTGCCACACCTAGACTATTGTAACTTCCTTCTTTGTGGCTTGCCAAAGAACTCTTTAAGGGCTCTGCAAGTGGCTTAGAATGCTGCTGCCAGAATAATAGCCAGAATGCCTCGCTATTCACATGTCACACCTGTACTAGCTGAATTCCATTGGTTGCTAGTTAGATGGCGAATACAATTCAAGATACTGACCTTTGTATTTAAATCTGTTTGTGACCTGTTGCCTAAGGTGATTGCCTCCTTATTGCAGACATATGTACCGTACCTGGTCACCCTTTGATATCACAAGTTAGAGACCTCTTGGTTGTTCTCCTGCTTTGTTTGGTTATTAAAGTTGTAAATTGATCCCGAATGTTTCAGGTAGCTGGACTTTCATTATGAAATTCAATTCCAGATTCCATGGGGCTCATAATCAAAACTGAAATACGTTTAGATTTTAGCAAATCCTTTGACAGTGTTCCACACAGATGTCTAATAAATAAACTGAGTGCCCTCAGGATGGGTCCCAAAGTGATGGTCTGGGTCAAGAGTGGAAGGCGACAGAGGGTAGTGATCAATGGAGATCACTCTGAGGAAAGGGATGTTACCAGTGGTGTGTCTCAAGGTTCAGTTCTTGGGCCTGTTTCAAGTTTCAAGTTCAAGTTTATTAAATTTTGATTTTACGCAATATCCAATATTTCAATGCGTATTACATAATTGTAATGTACAATAAAAGCCAGGGATACAAATACAAATGAGACAAAATTATACAGACTAATCATAATGTTCTATTAATACAAACTGGAACAAGTAGGTAAAGGGTAGAAATACAATTTATACAATTTATAAAATAAAATTAAAAAAAAAAAAAAAAAAGAAAAAGGAACATTTAAGGTTTGTACATAAGGATAGGGTCAATTAAGAAAAAATATGAAGAAAATTAATTGATAGAAAAAGCTTTAATTATTTTAAAATGATTCAAGGAAAAAGGTAATATTAGGAATAATTAATCAGTTTAAGAGTAAATGATTTTTAACATGAAGATAAAGATCCAGATTAGTATTAATGATCTTTTGAAAGAAGAGAAAAATAAGAGGATTAAGATTATAAAAGCACTTATAATATCCATATTGATGTCCTACTCATTTGATTCTTTAGGGAATAAGTACTGTGTTTATTACAATTATCTATCTATGTATTGAATGCATCTTTATAAAGAATGTTTTTCAGACCGCGTTTGAATTTGACTAATGATGGTTCGTTACGTAGATAAATTGGTAAATTTTTCCACAGTTGGGGTGCTTGTACTGAGAATATGGTTGCTCTTCTTGTCCCAATTATTTTTAAAGAAGGAATGGTTAATAAGTTTTGTTGCGTCGATCTCAGCGTCCTTAGTGAAGAGTAAGGGATTAGTAGTCTGTCCAGAAATAACGGCTCGTGTGATTGTTGGATTTTAAATGTTAATAATACGATTTTAAACGTTATTCTGTGTATAATAGGTAACCAGTGTGCATCTTGTAGGAGAGGTGTAACATGATCATATTTTTTTGAATTTGTTATAATTTTTATTGCTGTATTTTGTATTATTTGTAGTCTTCTTATTTCTTTATGAGTTATGCCACAGTATAAAGAATTAAAATCTAAATAAGTTGGAGAAAAAATCTATATACTAAATTCACAATTAAAACAATATAACTAATAAAGTGAATTTAAATAATAAACAATGTTAATAAAAAATGATTTTAAGAGTGCTCAGTGTGATATCTTATTCAAAACCAGCAGATTATTAGAATGAAGATATATAATCTTTACATCATTGCACTCACCTCCCTACCAGCCCTAAACATTTTGAAGAAAATAAACTGTTCTAGCAAACTTATAATAAAAGATGTATATAGATGAGTACTTAGCTGAATTCACAAGATGTTGTAAAGTTCACCACTCATAAATGAGTTTGCTCAAAAAAAGTTGTCTTTGAAGGCTGATCGTTGATGATACCTAATTAGGTGCAATGAATTATTCCAAGTTGTTACTACATGTTGTTATAGCTGGTTAAGAAATAGTGTTGAATAAAGTGAGTCTCCACAACAACCACAAAAACCAAAATGAAAAATCAACGTGTAGCTAAAATATCTTAATCTGAAAGCTAAAGCAAAGTGTCCAACGTCAAACGCAGATTCGACTCATTTGTTGAAACATCCCAGACGGCGTGTTCTCTCTTTTGGGAGTCCCGAAGGTAATTCATTACTAGTTTTTTCAAAGTTTATTTTCAAAATATATTTATGACATTTGACAACTGCAACATATTCATTATTATTCTTTGTTTTATTTTTAGTCTTTTCCTCCTGATGACGCTATTCATAGCGAAACACGATCGGTGTTAAAAAGAGGAAATGAGGAAATGTTGGACACTTTGCTTTAGCTTTCAGATTAAGATATTTTAGCTACACGTTGATTTTTCATTTTGGTTTTTGTGGTTGTTGTGGAGACTCACTTTATTCAACACTATTTCTTAACCAGCTATAACAACATGTAGTAACAACTTGGAATAATTCATTGCACCTAATTAGGTATCATCAACGATCAGCCTTCAAAGACAACTTTTTTTGAGCAAACTCATTTATGAGTGGTGAACTTTACAACATCTTGTGAATTCAGCTAAGTACTCATCTATATACATCTTTTATTATAAGTTTGCTAGAACAGTTTATTTTCTTCAAAATGTTTAGGGCTGGTAGGGAGGTGAGTGCAATGATGTAAAGATTATATATCTTCATTCTAATAATCTGCTGGTTTTGAATAAGATATCACACTGAGCACTCTTAAAATCATTTTTTATTAACATTGTTTATTATTTAAATTCACTTTATTAGTTATACAGTATAAAGAATTGCAATAATCCAACCTAGAAATGATTAGGGAGTGAATAAGAATATTAAGTGCTTCTGGTTTAAGAACCTTTGTTAATGATCTGATAAGTCGCAATTTATTGAAACAGTTTTTGACAACTATGCTGATTTGATTATGATAGCTAAATTCTTGATCCAAGGTTACTCCCAATATTTTTGTTGTATTTACTTGCTGAAGAGGAATATTGTTTTTATAAACGATATTGCTGCAGGGCTGTCGGGTAAGATTTGCCTCTTTGTGGATGATACCAGCATCTGCCATAGAGTAGACACCCAGGATGGAGTGAATAACATGAAGAAAGACCTAGCAAAGCTTGAAGAATGGTCTGAAATTTGGAAGCTAAAATTTAATGCTAAGAAATGCAAGGTCATGCATTTGGGCTGCAAAAAGCTGAGAGAATGGTACAGTTTAGGGGTGAAGAACTTTTGTATAAGTAAGAGGAGTGGGACTTAGGTGTGATAGTATATGGTGATCTTAAGGGAGCCAAACAGGTTGAAAAGGTGACAGTGAAAGCTAGAAGGATGCTAGGGTGCATAGGGAGAGGAATGGCCAGTAGGAAAAAGGAGGTATTGATGCCCCTGTATAAGACTTTGGTGAGAACTCATTTAGAATTCTGGAGGCTGCACCTTCAAAAAGATATAAAAAGGATGGAGTCAGTCCTGAGGAAAGCTACTAAATTGATATATGGTCTTCGTCATAAGGCATATGGGGCCAGACTTAAATATCTCAATCTGTATACTTTGGAGGAAAGGTGGGAGAAGGGGGGTATAATAGAGATGTTTAAATACCTACGTGGCATAAATGTGCATGATTTGAGTCTCTTTCATTTGAAAAGAAGCTCTGGAATGAGATGGCATAGGATGAAGTTGAGAGGTGATAGCCTCAGGAAGTACTTTTTTACAGAAAGGGTGGTAGATGCATGGAACAGTCCTCCCGGTAGAGGTGGTGGAGACAGAGACTGTGCCTGAGTTCAACAAAGCCCAGGATAGGCATGTGGGAAGAGATAATGGTTACTGCAGATGGGAGACTGGATGGGCCATTTGGCCTTTATCTGCCATCATGTTTCTATCAGCTCCTGCTACAGAAAAGCCTAATAGAGCTGCACAGAGGTGGCTTAAGTAGTTGGGGGGGGGGGGGTGAACCATAGAGAGGGGGACTCAGGCCCATGAGCCACTCTAACGACTACATTCATGGTGGAAAATGTGAAGCCATCCAAACCATACTGTATTGCCATTTAGGTGCCCCCTGCAGCCATAAGGGCTATCGGGGTTGTAAACAGGTGGGTATAGTGAGGTTTGGGGGGCTCAACATTACTTATATGGGAGTTCTGGTGAGGTATTTATCTGGCATCCCTTTTGTGAAGTTCACAGAAATGCCCTGTAAGGTGCCCCACTGCTCTGCTGCCATGTCTGGGTGGCCAGTCCATCACATTGCTGGCCCCTTCCACATCCAAAAGGTCTTGTTCCTGCTGTTTGGGACTTGGATTAATATTTGGATGAGAATATGGTATAAAGATAGACGTACTGGCGGTCTGGACAATCAAATCACCATATGAGGATCTGATAATGATCTAAGAACTCTATCTATCACCTACAGAACTCTCTGTGAAGCTGAATATGAGGGGATGCTGAAAAGTTATCAGCACAACCAAGAAGAGAATGATGTGGATATGATTCAATCAATGACCTGAGACAACGTCTAAAACATATAATTTTGTTTCTGCAAATTGGAATTTTTTTTTTTTATTTTTTTTTTTATTTTTATTTATTAAATTTTCAATTTTTACAACAATTGAATCACAAGTAATATAAATTGGAAATTAATAAAATAAGATAACACTCTGTTCAGTTACGGTGGCAAAATAACACTCAGAATTTAGAAAGTTGGTTGGTTGGGCTGAGAACTTTTTAGCACCCCCTCAGAAATCCCATTACCCAAAACTCCCATTTTTGATGGCCACCATCCTGACCCCAGTTACTCCTGATCAGTGTAGACTACTGTTAAGTTGGGTTATTGTAAAACAGGTCAGCTTATTTTACAGGTCATTACATAAAATGTGACTCTGTGGTAGAATAACCCAAATTAACAGTAGCCCAAGTTGATAACTTCCCCCTAATGCATATTTTTGCCAAATATATCTTAAGTGGTAGAATCATGTGTTTGTCCTTAACATGATTTTAGCATAGCATATTAAATAATAATGAGATGACAAGCATGAAAAAGTAACATAGAAACATAGAAGATGACGGCAGAAAAGGGCTACAGCCCATCAAGTCTGCCCACTCTGCTTACCCACCCCCTGTCTATGCCCTAATGACCCAATTTCCTTATCTTGACCCTCGTAGGGATCCCACATGGGTATCCCATTTATTCTTAAAGTCTGGCACGCTGTCTGCCTCGATCACCTGCACTGGAAGCTTGTTCCAATGATCAACCACTCTCTCTGTGAAGAAATACTTTCTGGTGTCGCCATGAAATTTTCCGCCCCTGAGTTTGAGCGGGTGCCCTCTTGTGGCCGAGGGTCCCTTGAGAAAGAAAATATCATCTTCCACTTCGACACGTCCCGTGAGGTACTTAAATGTTTCGATCATGTCTCCCCTCTTCCTATGTTCCTCAAGAGTGTAGAGCTGCAATTTGTTCAGTCTCTCATCGTACGAGAGACCCTTGAGCCCCGAGATCATCCTGGTGGCCGTCCGTTGAACCGATTCAATTCTGCGCACATCTTTACTGTAATGTGGCCTCCAGAATTGCACACAGTACTCCAGATGAGGTCTCACCATGGCCCTGTACAACGGCATTATGACTTCAGGCTTTCGGCTGACGAAACTTCTATTGATACAACCCAATATCTGCCTTGCCTTAGATGAAGCCTTCTCCACTTGATTGGCAGTTTTCTTGTCTGCACTGATGATTACTCCTAAATCTCGTTCTGCTGAAGTCCTAGTTAAAGTTTCTCCGTTCAAGAAGTACGTCCTGCATGGATTTCCGCTTCCGAGGTGCATGACCTTACATTTCTTAGCATTGAAGCCTAGCTGCCAGGTTGACGACCAACTTTCCAATGTAAGCAGGTCCTGCGCCATATAATTCTGTAAACTGCATTCACTTACTATATTACATAGTTTGGCGTCATCGGCGAATAGTGTTATTTTACCTTGAAGCCCTTGAGTCAGATACCCTATGAATATGTTGAAAAGGAGTGGACCCAGGACCGAGCCCTGCGGCACTCCACTGGTCACCTCCGATGTTTTAGAGAGGGTACCATTAACCACCACCCTCTGAAGTCTGCCACTCAGCCAATCATTGACCCATGCAGTTAGTGTCTCTCCTAACCCCATCGATTCCATCTTGCTTAGCAGCCTGTGGTGTGGGACACTGTCAAAAGCTTTACTGAAGTCCAGGTACACGACGTCCAAAGACTCTCCCAAGTCCAACTTTCTTGTTACCCAGTCAAAGAAGCTGATGAGATTGGATTGGCAGGACCTACCCTTGGTGAATCCATGCTGACTGGGATCCCGAAGATTCCCTTCATTCAAGATCGTGTCCAATTTGCTTTTAATTAGTGTTTCCATGAGTTTGCACACTATTGATGTGAGACTCACCGGTCTATAATTCGCAGCCTCTGCCCTGCAACTCTTTTTATGCAGAGGAACGACATTAGCTAATTTCCAGTCCAGGGGAACTTTCCCCTTACTTAGGGAGAGATTGAATAGCTCAGCCAATGGTTTCGCCAGGACATCGCTCAATTCTCTGAGCATTCTTGGGTGCAAATTGTCTGGTCCCATGGCTTTGTTCACCTTGAGTCTTGCCAGTTCACTGTAAACTTCACCTGGTGTGAACTCAAAATTCTGAAACGGGTCTTCTGTGTTTTGTGTTGCCTTCAACTGGGGACCGTGTCCCGGTGCCTCACAGGTGAAGACTGAGCAGAAGTATTCATTCAGTAGTTCGGCTTTATCGGAATCTGCTTCCACGTAACTTCCGTCCGGTCTTCTAAGGCGTACTATCCCGCCTGTGTTCCTTTTTCTGTCACTAATATACCTGAAGAAGGATTTGTCCCCCTTTTTAATGTTTTTTGCCAGAATTTCTTCCACTCGAAGTTTTGCCTCCCTAACTGCCATTTTGACCGCTGTAGACCTGGTCCTATATTCTACTTTTGCCTCTCTTTTCTCCGTGCGCTTGTAGGAGAGAAACGCTTTTTTCTTCTCCTTAATGAGGTGCGAGATCTCCGCGGTGAACCATTGGGGTTTATTGTTTCTTTGTCGTTTATTTACTGATTTTATGAAGCGGCTAGTTGCTTCATGTATGGTTGATTTCAGTGTTAACCACTTAGCTTCTACATCATCGGTCTCCGCTTGGTCCTGCAGCGTCTGATGGATGAAATCTCCCATGCGTGCGAAGTCTGTGCCCCGGAAATTGAGTACCTTTGTTTTCGTGTTTGATCTAGGGAAGCCTTTCCTAAGGTTGAACCATACTATATTGTGGTCGCTGGAGGCTAGCGTATCTCCTACTGAGACCTCTGAAACGCTTTCCCCGTTGGTGAGTACCAGGTCGAGGATCGCCTGGGCCCTAGTGGGCTCCGTTACCATTTGTTTGAGACGTGCTCCCTTTATGGAGGTTAAGAGCCTCCTGCTACCGCTGGTTGTCGCTGAAAATGAGTTCCAGTCTGCATCAGGCATATTGAAGTCCCCTAGCAGTACAGCTTCTCCTCGTAGAGTGATATTCTCTATGTCTTCAATTAATTCTGCGTCCATGTCTTCCAGTTGTCTTGGGGGTCTGTAAACCACACCTAGATACAGGCATTTTTCTCTGCCTCTTGCCAGGTTTACCCAGAGGGACTCCCCGGTGTACTTGACATCTGTGATCCTGGTGGTTTTGATGTCCTCTTTAATGTATAGAGCTACCCCCCCTCCTAACCTGCCCTCTCTGTCCTGACGAAGTAGATCATTATTATGCAAAATGAATAAGACAGATTGTGTTATTCTTGGAACGATAACGTGAGCTGTGATCTAGCATTATCTATCCTTTCCAGGAACATTTGGCTGCTAACACATGATTTGATGCTTCCGGGAAGCCATAAAGGGATCCCCAATCAGAACCCACCACTACAACCCAATCCCCATTTTAGAAAGACCCTATGCCACCCCCAATTCCCTCTGGTAGCTCCTGGGGTATCCTTGTTGCTATTAGAGAAACAGGAGTGAATTGGTACCCTGATTCAAAATTGCACCCAAATGTCCCTAGCAATAGTCTTGCTGTATTACCAGCATGGTTCTAGCTATGGAGATCAATCCTTCTTCATCATTAACTACCATGGAGACCCCAGTTGAGGTCTGAGGGAATCATAGATACTAACGATTAATGACTGGTGCAATACATTTTGCTTCTGTAAAATAACTCATTTTATATTCTAAATAAATCATCTTACCACAGCTTTATACCAGTTCTGTGGCTGGTGAAAGAGATTGCACCTTAAATATAGAATCCAAAGACTCAAAAAAAATGGAAGAAAATATCTGGATGTTCAGAAAACTTCTGGTGCAAAACTTTATTCATATGAGGAAAGACTAAAAAGGTTAGGGCTCTTCAGCTTGAAAAAGAGACGGCTGAGGGGAGATATGATTGAAGTCTACAAAATCCTGAGTGGAGTAGAACAGGTACAAGTGGATCAATTTTTCATTCCATCAAAAATTACAAAGACTAGGGGGATACTCAATGAAGTTACAAGGAAATACTTTTAAAACCAATAGGAAATATTTTTTCACTCAGAAAATAGTTAAGCTCTGGAACGTATTGATGGAGGTTGTGGTAAGAGTTGATAGTGTTGCAGGTTTTAAGAAAGGTTTGGACAATTTCCTAGAGGAAAAGTCCGTAGTCTGTTATTGAGAAAGACATGGGGGGGGGAGCCACTGCTTGCCCCCTGGATCGGTAACATTGAATGTTGCTACACTTGAATTTTGGCCAGGTACTAGGGACCTGGATTGGCCACCATGAGAATGGGCTACTGGGCTTGATGGACCATTGGTCTGACCCAGTAAGGTTATTCTTATGTTCTTATTAGTCTCAGAAAGTCATATAACAACAACGGAAAATTCTTGGATGCAAAATGTCTGACGTCAGCTCATTTCACTATGATCATTTACTTCTGCTAAGAACAGTTGTTTTCTATAGCTGCATTCTCTACAAAAAAAAGTTCTGGTTCCTGAAATTGTGTCATTCATACATAGTGGCTGTTATAGGGGAAAGCACCCTTCAGGGATTCAAGAAACAGTTGGATAAGTTCCTGCTGGAACAGAACATACGCAGGTAAGGCTAGACTCAAATAGGGCACTGGTCTTTGACCTAGGGGCCGCCGTGTGAGCAGACTGCTGGGCACAATGGACCACTGGTCTGACCCAGCAGCGGCAAATCTTATGTTCTTATACTTAATCTCAGGTTACATACAATCAGACCCCTGAGGAAGGCAAAGCTCTGCCGAAACACAGCCTGTGTAGGGTCTGACTTTCACGACAAACCCTGTGAGTATTAAACATATGGTGAAATTACTGTACAACTTTGACATAGACTTTTTGTATCCAAGAATTTTCCGTTGTTATTATTTGACTTTCTGAGCCTAATAAAGTTTTGCACCAGAAGTCTCCTGAACATCCAGATCTTTGGTTCTACTTTTTGTGTCTTTGGATCCACTGTTTTTGTTGTGGAACATCGGTCTTTCCTTCCAGGTTTTGTGTTTGACCTAAAATATAACCACAAAAAAACAGGGAGGAATGGAGGAAAGTATAGTCCAAAAATTTAAAAATATCACTCCAAAATAAAAGCACCACACAAGCCAAGAAAGCTAGCTTATTACTTAAGCGAAAGAAAAGCCTCAGACAAACGGAGAGGTGTACCCACACTCTTCCACCAAAGCATCATAGGCAAAAAATTTGAACCAAAGACAAAAACGTGTCTATTTTTAAGGTCAAAAAATTTTAAAATATCACTCCAAAACAAAAGCACCACACAAGCCAAGAAAGCTAGCTTATTACTTATTATTACCCACACTCTTCCACCAAAGCATCATAGGCAAAAAACTTTTGCACAAGTTTAAAGTTAGCAGGTGGGAGCAAAAAATAGCCAAGAATGATTAATGGTAAAAACCACTGAAGACAAACAGGCCAGGCCAACGATCATTTTGTGGCTGGTAACCACTGCTTCAGGGCCTTAGCATCAAATCCAGGCAGCAACGATCGTCGGCCTGACCTGTTTGTGTTCAGTGGTTTTTACCATTAATCATTCTTGGCTATTTTTTGCTCCCACCTGCTAACTTTAAACTTGTGCAAAAGTTTTTTGCCTATGATGCTTTGGTGGAAGAATGTGGGAATAATAAGTAATAAGCTAGCTTTCTTGGCTTGTGTGGTGCTTTTGTTTTGGAGTGATATTTTTAAAATTTTTTGACCTTAAAAATAGACACATTTTTGTCTTTGGTTCAAATTTTTTTATAGAATTCTAGCAAGTAGGTGCCTACTTTGTTTAGCCTCCAAATAAGTGCATCCTTGGCACCTAAATATAAGCACTCCCTTATAGAATTACCCTCCAAGTCTTCACTAATTTTTTTAAGACACATTAGTGAAATGAATGCATTGTAAAAAAAAAAAAAATGGATAGGGTTAGGATTCTTTGCTCACATGTTTAAAGACAATAGACTATTTTCAGTCCAATTCTTTATATGTGAGGTTGCAAACCATTGAACCCTTGAGGAAGGCGTGGTCACTGAAACTCGGACCGTGTAGGGTCCTGTTGGATTTTTATCACAGTATTTTTTATCATTGTACTTTTTAAATTGAATTTTCATGGTTTTAAATGTCAGTGTTTAATAAATTATCTCCAGAACATCTGTATCCACAGTTTTTGTTTTTGTTTTCATTGGTAGACATAAAAGTTGCCATATTGGGACAGACTGAAGGTCTATTAAGCTCAGTATCATTTTTCCAACAGTGGCCAACCCAGGTCACAAGTACCTGGCGATCCTAGAGAGCAAACAAGATTTTATGCTATTTATCCTAGGAATAAGCTATAGATTTCCCCAAACCCAAGTGGCATGTGAGTTCCTACTGTCATCTATTTTGTAGACGGTGAGGTCTTGCGTCCTAACCACACACTAATTTGTTAGTTCATGGCAATAGCTGCGCTAACCAATTAGCATAAAAGTCCATGCTCTGCCCTAAAAAATTATCCCCCCCTTTACAAAACCACAAAAGTATTTTATAGCATAGGCCGGCGCATTGAATGCTCTGCGCTGCTCCCAATGCTCATAGAACTAAGAACATACAAGAACATAAGAACTGCCATCTCCGGATCAGACCTTCGGTCTATCAAGTCCGGTGATCCGCACACAAGGAGGCCCAGCCAGGTGTACACCTGGCATAATTTTAGTCACCCATATCCCTCTATGCCTCTTGTAAGGAGATGTGCATCTAGTTTGCTTTTAAATCCTAGAACGGTGGATTCTGCAATAACCTCCTCTGGGAGAACATTCCAGGTGTCCACCACTTGTTGCGTGAAGCCTCCCAAAATCAGACTTTTTCTGAGAGACAAAAGTTAAAGTCAAAAGGTAATTTTTGAAAGGTTGTTTTTGGAATTGGGGGGGGGGAGATATTTTGTATAGAATTTTGAATTAGTTGAATTCCTCCTTTTAGAAGCAATTTGATATTACAGCAAATGACAGAATTTTATCACAAGAAATGAGGGGAAAAACCCCCCTGCCTAACAGAACTAAGAATATAAATACATTTGAGATCTCAAATGGAGTTTAAATCAATGCACTGTCACAATTACATAGCAGATGAAAGAGCTTGCTGTCTCAATTGCCAGGAAACTACTCAGAAATTCTCACTTTGATTTTATTTGATAACAAGGTACATTATTGCTTAAATGTAATGTGCAGAGACATCATAGTTTTGATACTGCAATGCTATAAGAAATAGAAATGAATATAATAACAGTGGGGCTCTCCTACTAAAAGCGGTAAAGTTTTCCATTTAACCATGCAGTAAGGGACCAATTCTGGAAATGGTGCCTACAATGGCCAGCACCTCCCAAAATGGCGCCGTCCATGTGTCAATCACACTTAGGTGTCGTTACCAGAGTCACAGCTTATGTCAAACTTAGGCGCCATTAATGTAGGCCAGGGTTTTAAAGGCCTATGTTACTGGCATCTACGTTTGACTGAGAATCACACTTATGGTGCCTAAGGACATTTCTGGTCATAACCACACCTATTTTGACCTTAGGCGCTCTTAGGCATCATGACCTAACTGCGATTCTGACACCTATCAAAGTAGGTGCTTGCTGGCTTGAGGACAGAGCTTGCAGGAACGGGGCAGGGACAGGAAAAGAACTCGCCAGGACGGGGAAAATGAGTTTCTGTGGGGACGGGTAAAAATTTGTCCCCATGTCATCCTCTAATGTGAAAATTGGTGAAGCATACAGTCAGTGTCATGGTCCAAGGTAGGAAGATATATGGTGACTCTCCTTCAGCCCTTCTGAACTCAAAATGACCCCAAATTAAAAAGTTAGTGAAGACCACTGAGTCATAGCGTACGTGGTACAAACAAATTGCAAACAGCCCCTTAGTGACCTTTCCCTAAATGTCTTAAAATTATGGTAAGACTTACATTTCAATTTCCATTCATTGTAATTATAGGTTTGTAGTGCAATACAGAACCAAAGCTTCTCAGTGATTGAGGATTACTGCACAGGTCTTAAGGCACTGCTCTATCTGAAAAGTATACAAGAACTCCAGGACTGGGATGGACAGAGTCCTCCAACCATGCGCCATCAGAAAGGAAAGCTTGTACCCAAAATTGCAGATATCATTGGAAAGGTAAGTGTTTTGGTTTTTTTAAAAAAAATTATTTATAACTTTTCATTATTACATACCAAGTAAAACACTTATATAGAAAGTGAGGTAGTAGGAATACAACTTCATAAAGTGTAAAACACATTACACCTTAATACAATTATAAAAGAAATAAGAAAACTATTTTTATAAACTAACTCACTCAAGTCCTCAACTTGTGATTCCAAGATTACACATAGGCGAAAAGATAAAGGGGAAAATATAACAGTATAGCAAGATAAGCTACAGATAGTACTGAGGTAGGAGCAGCTTCATTAACTATTGAGCACTTGATTTTCCTTCATCCAGTCGGGACATTGCCAAAAAAGCACTTAATTGTTGAGGTTCAAAGAAAACGTATTTAACTGAGCGGTGGCAAATAATACACTTGCAAGGATGTCTTAAGTAAAATGTTGCCCCAGTGAAGTGACCTCTGGTCTTAAAAGAAGAAATTCTCTACGACGCTTTTGAGTTTCTCTTGAAAGATCAGGAAACATTTGAATTTTGCATCCAAGAAACTCTTTCTGTTTGTTTTTAAAGAAAAGCCTCAACAACCGCATTTTATCAATTGAAAGAGCTACTGTTATTATCATCGTAGATGGTGTAGCAATATCTCGATCTGATGTTTCCAAAATTTCTGATACATTTAATGATGCTTGATCAGTCATTTTTTTTCTGTGTTTGACTCCCTTCTTTATTAGGCAAATAATACACTTGGGAAAAAGGTGGCAAATTTTCCTCTGGAACTTGGAGAATTTCAACCAGGTATCTCCTAAGCATTTCCCTAGGAGTTACCATTGCTAATCTTGGAAAATTAAGTAATCTCAAATTATTGTTCCATGCATTATTCTCAAGTGATTCTAACTTCTTCCTAAGACTCACATTAACTAGGGAGTGTTGGACTTGTTTAGTAAATGATAAATCCTGGTCAAGCTTTTGAACTAAGGATTTTGAAACAGTCAGGTCCTCTTTTAAAGCCTTAAGCTCCTTAGTATGTTGAATCAATTTAGCTTCAACATATTGGAAATTGGAAATTGTAAAGTTTGTAATTAAGTCCCATAAAGACTCCAGAGTCACTTGTGCTGGCTTATCCAAAATTACAAGTTTTTGCTGAGTGTAGAAATGCTCACCCTCAGAGGAATCGGGTTCTTGCCTTTGCTCCAGTTGGATACCTTCACCTCCCGTTGCTAAATCTACCCCGGTTTCTTCAGCAGAGACACCCTGAACCAGGGGTTCTGCCTCCGAGTTCTCCGATGGTGAACTTCTTGCCTCAGGAAAAAGTTCCTCCCCCATCTCCGGGGTTTCTTCTTCCCCTGGAGAACTAGTGACTCGGGGTTGCGGGGGTGGGGCTCTTACGTCGGGGCTCAGCGTGGTATCCGGCCCAGGAGAAACGACTCTGGTCTCGCCGTATCCAGGCGCTCTCAGCGGGCTACCCTCCGACGTCGCGACTGCTGCTCCCTGCATCCGCCGCAACATCTTGTCTATGGTGCCAAAGGTCGGCACTTCGGGGTGCCGCAAGGCGTTAGCGGCACTCCTGCCTCTCCTCTTTGGCATCGATAG
Organism: Geotrypetes seraphini; assembly: GCF_902459505.1. NCBI lineage: Eukaryota > Metazoa > Chordata > Amphibia > Gymnophiona > Dermophiidae > Geotrypetes > Geotrypetes seraphini. The sequence continues at coordinate 18,381,067 of NC_047095.1, forward strand.
AGGTAAAGCGCACAGGCCTTCAATAATAAAGGAAAAATTCTCTGAGTGGAGCGGCTCAGAAGTGTTCCTCTCAGCACTTCTGTATCGCGGCCATTTTGGAATCCGGAAAGGTAAGTGTTATATTCAGAGATGTATCAATTTATGTACATTGATCGACTATTGGAAGAGATTAGCTACAATATTGTAATTGGTGACAATTACCAACAGAGGGAAGATATTTTGGTTACTGGAAAAGTACTGGGCAAGGGTAATTTTATAACAGAGTACCAGATTTAGGAGGGCAAGCATTCAGCTAAATAGGTGCTATTTTGTAAAGACAAGTAGGTGCAACTTATACAAGAAGGAACCTTTGGCAAATACTAGAATAATTGGCAGAAATTGCAACTACCATGTAGGCACATATAATTATATCTGCCCTGGAGGAGGTATAAATTGCAAGAGGACTTTGTGAGACTGGGCATCAAAATGGCAGATGATGTTTAATGTGAGCAAGTGCAAAGTGATGCATATGGAAAAATGGAAACCAAACTATAGCTATGTGATGCAGGGTTCCATGTTAGGAGTCACTGCCCAGGAAAAGGATCTAGGTGTCATCGTTGAGGATATGATGAAACCCCTAGTTCAGTGTGCTGTGGCAGCTAAGAAAGCAAATAAAATGTTAGGAATTATCAGGAAAGGAATGGAAAAAAGTTGAGAATGTTATAATGCCTTTGTATTGTCCTATGGTGCGGCTGCACCTTGACTACTGTCGCTGACTTTCTAAAAAGATATAGCAGAATTAGAAAAGGTAAATAGAAAGGCAATGAAAATGAAAAATGGATGAGACGACTTCCCTATGATGAAAGGCTAAAGTGGCTAGAGATTTTCAGCCTTTTGAAGAGATGGCTCAGGGAAGATATGATAGAGGTCTATAAAATACTGAGTGGAGTGGAACAGGTCAATTTGTCACTTGTTTACTCTTTCCAAAATACTAGGACTAGGGGCCATGTGATGAAGCTACTAAGTAGTAGATTTAAAATAAACCAAAGAAAATATTTCTTCACTCAGTGTGTAATTATTTAAACTCTAGAATTTGTTTCTGGAGAATATGGTGAAAGCGGTTAGCTTAGCAGGGTTTAAAAAAGATTTGGCTAATGTAACTCTTCCTCTCTCTGGTTACTCTGTCCTAAATTTTCTCTTCATTTTGTCTTTTCCTTTCACTGGAGTTCCTTTCTACCCTAACCCTTGTTAACCGTGTTGAGCTTTGCGAATGTAGAGATGATGCAGTATACAAACCCAAGGTTTAGTTTAGTTTAGTTTAGTTTCCTAAAAGAGAAGCCTATATGGTATTATTAAGATAGCTTGGGAAATCCACTGCTTATTCACAAGATAAGCAGCATATATCTGTTTTTCTCCTTGGAATTAGAGAATTACATGATAATTGATACAACAGTAATTTTGCAATTACCGATGTATTTACTATGGTAATGGGGAGGACCTAGACCACCTTGCCCGGGAAATCGCTGCCATGGTAATACTGCTGCAATAGGGACATAGAGCAGCCCTTGCCAAATCTAATTTTTGGCATCTCTGGTGGTCTAGTGACCTCTTTGGGGGCAGAAAAGAGCCCAATTCTTTCCTGCCCCTGCTGCCGCTATAGCTTCCACTGCTGCTGCTCCAAACAGTTTCAAGATGGCTTCTGAGACGTTCTGCGGCAGTCTCGTGAGACTTCACAAAGTCGGTAGCTATAGTGGCCATAGGGTCAGAAATGGTTGAGTTCTTTCCTGCCTCCAAACAAACCCCTAGACCATTAAGGATGTTAAGGTAGGGCATAGAGAGGGGCCGTATAGCAAGGGGTAGAGAGGGAGGGATGGATAGATGATAGAGCAGGAAAGCAGGAAGGGAGGGAGGGCTAGATGAATGCCATTTTTATTTATTTGGTTAGTTTTATATCCTATCCTCCCAACGAGCTCAGAACAGGGTACAAGGTTAAAATACATAACGCATAGACAAAGAGGTTAAAATTTACATATATATAGGATAGATTGATTTTCTTAGGTTGACACATACAGTCAAATTTAGCATACCATTTGGTCATCTTAAGTTAACAAATGGTTTTATCATTTCAAGTGCACCTACATAGAACCTTATCATCTTAAGCTCACATACACAGAGAGGATTTAGTTCAGTATACATTAAGTATACATTTATCGTTTAAAAGGTTTTTTTCAACATCAGTTTTTTAGCAACTATGGGCCGGATTCTATATAAGATGCCTGGTATCAGCAGCCACCTAAGTGGCTTTTGAGAATCACACACGGGCGTCCTATACAGAATCACATCTGTCCTGATGGACAGATGCCTAACCTCATGTAATCTAACCCCGCCTAACCACCCTAATTCTCTAACTGGTGTCTATGTCACAGGTGCCGGTGTTGCCACTGAGCTGATTGTGGCAAGAGAATCTCCCTGCTGCATTCAGCTCATTGGCAGCCATAGTGACAGGAAACCCCCAACCCCCTCAAAGATGGGACGCAGGAAGGATGCCCACTCCCTCCTGCCAGCCCTCCTGCAGCATCTGCCGGAAGGAGGAGTGCCCAATATCTCCTTTCAGAACCCCCCAAGCAACCCCCAGCAGGAGGAGTATTCAATTCCTCCTGCAGGAACCCTCCCCCGAAATACCCCTCACCCAACCACGAGGGGCAGGAGGGTTGCCCACTCCCTCCTGCCAGAACACCTATCAAAAACACCCCCTATCTAACCATAATAGGCAGGAGAGATGCCCACTCCCTCCTGCCAAAACACCCCCAAAACACCCCCACCCAAATGTGATAAGCATTACGGATGCACACTTCCTCCTGCCAGAACACTCCCTACCCAACCATGATAGGCAGGAGGAATGCCCACTCCCTCCTGCCAGAGCACTCCCCCCCAAACACCCCCACCTGGTGACCAACTGACCCCCCACCCACCCACTGACCACCCCTCTACCCGCCTCCCCCTCACCCACCTTGCAATTCCTTAAAGGGGAGACATCCCCCCAACTCCCCCTCCTCATACCTTGTAAGCAGAAGGTCCGGCTGGAGGAATGCATACAGCCGGCATAAGAGGGACCTTAGGCACTTGGGCCAACAGGAGTCTTAGGCCTTCTTCCCAGTGCATTCTGGGATGCACTGGGAGGGGCCAAAGATTCCAATTGGCCAGATTTCTAAACCCCTCCCATGGGGGGAATTGGCAGGTGGTTTCCCCTTTAGAGGGATCGCCGAGTGGGTAGACGGGTTCGGTTGGTCAGTCGTCGAATGAGAGGATGTTTTGGGGGGTGTTCTGGCAGGAGGGAGTGGGCATCCTTCCTGCCGCCCGACTTCGCACGAAGGGGGTTGAGTTCCTTGCCACGGTTGCTCAGCTGATCATGGCAATAAGAATTCTTTGTCACGATCAACATATCGGCCGTGTCTATTTGAAATGTAGACTAGCCTTTTCTTGGCCTACATTTCAGGTGCCTATTGCGGTATTAGGAACACACGTAGGGTAGCCTAAGCTCACCCAAGGCCATTTCTGGGTGAAACCACACCCACATCTAGCCTTGGGCGAGCTTAAGTGTCCCTAAACGTCTCCCTCAACCGTAACAGACGCCTACGATGTAGACGGTCTGCCTCAGTGTTTTGTTTTGTTTTATATGCAACCTGATTCGCTGGTTTGACAGTGGTAAGACACCTACCTGCACCTACAATCGGGATGTTGTTTATAGAATATGCCCCTATATATAGAATTCAATCCTTTCTATCTACAGCCTTATTATACCAAATGATTTCATCATAAATTGGCAACATAGGAAAACTTTAACATCTATTGGTCAAAAAGTATAAGTCCCAAGTCTAAACTGAACTTGTTTTCTTTATCACACTTCTCATGTTATCAGTAAATTTCTCATACCACAGAATCACACAAAGCGTAGTCACAACTAGCCAACTCCATTATTGTTGTTGCAGCCTTCTGAATCACAGCAATTCAACTCAGATAGTCCATAACAAAATGTGTCACTTATCTGCATGCTGCACAGCTAGCGTTGGGACTTCACACTCAAAGTATAAACCTCTTCAAACAAGCCAAGGCCACCCACTTAAATCTGGCAGATTTGAGGTTGCAAATTGTATACATACTGTAGGTAAATTAGAATGTCACAGTTTACAGCTTTAATTTTATGTCCTTCCTTCCTCTAATGATACATCAGTTATAGGTGCCCCCTGGCCCTATTGGTCCAGTGGTTTCTACTTTTACCCAATTAATATTATATAACATTGATGTATATCCCCCCCCCCAAAAAAAAAAAAAACCCCAAAAAAACCATCAAATCACACAGAAAGGTGATTTAACTTGGAATAATTTGATTTATATACTATATCCATTTTCTAGGATATACATAATATAACACAACATAATAGCAAATTTATAGACCGCATAACCCTTAGTTCAATGTGGTTAACAAAAGATTAGGCTATGGGAAAATACAGGAATAATGTGATATGCAGAGATTTAGTTAACCAAGAATTTTGAAAAAAGAAAAATCTTCAAAAGTTTTCTGTAATGTTCATAAGATGTAAATCTAATCAATAATGGAGGGAAATCTTTGTCATAAGAAGCAGCTTGATAGGAAAGATGATGCCCATGATGTTTCTTTCATTTACAACCCCTTAGCTGAAGGGAACGTAAATAGGGCATGAGATTTCTACTCCTTTCATGTGTCACGATAACGAATCTATCAACAAGATATAATGGGGCAAAGCGACTTTATACTATAAGCATCCCAACTTAAAGATCACCCGGGCCTCCATCGGGAGCCAAAGCAGCTTACAATAATAAGGGGTCACGATAGCGATTCTCCCTTGGCAAATACATCGAAGCCCATTCAGTTACTATAGGCTTTGGTGCATTTGCTGAAGGATAATTGCTATTGGGGCTTTGTAAAAGGAGTTCTAAGTGGCTCACAAATAAAACAATCAATATAAAATTGATAAAAATAAAAATCAATCAACACTTAAAACTGTTACACAAAATTAAATATAATAAGACGAGGAACTAATCTATATGTAAATGAGCTCTCTATAAATGTGTACTTGCAGATTTTATACAGTACGCAAATATAGCACAACTCTACCCCAATGTTAACCAAATGTTGGTCTCATATTTCCACCTTTTCCTTCCTTACAGCCCTTCTGACTGCCTATCTCTGATATTTTATTAGTATTTCAAAAGGTTAAAACTAAAAATAAGACTCTGCTTTAAATCACCTGCAAAAGAATACATGTATCTCCTCAACAGGGATTTTTTAAAATTTAATTCTTTATTTTTACATTTTAACTTTTTGACAAACAAATAATCAAAAAGAAAGAAATAATACAATGCCAGTTTAACAATCATTCTCAAGAGGCAAATTCTTATTTCCCAAGAAGTAATTCTCCTATGAGATTTTAATGTTTATTTTTTTTTTCAGACAGTATCGTCAAGTCATATCTTTTATTAAAGACTTTCTTAGGATTGTCCAATGCTTAAGGGTCCTAGTGTTTTCTATTTCAGCTACCTCTCTGTAAGTCATCGATAGAAAGTTCACCAAATGGCCTTTGCACTTAAGAGAAGACACCTCAGCATTTGGTATGTTAGTGACACCCATATATCCTGCATACTCTGAGGTTATTGGTTCAATGAGAAATCTGTTGTTGATTTTTTTTTTTTTCATTCTCTTTTTATCTGTTCTGCAGTTGTGCTTGTATTGCTGCTCATGCAGCATGAACTTTTTCCCTGGAGCAGTGTGTTATTTGTTTTTACTGAGAAAAAGAGAAAGGCAAGTGATCAGAGGAAATGTGGGCTTTGATTAGACACACAGAGGAGGGGAAATGTCTCTTTGATTGTCTGGATGGTGAATTATAAAGAGGAAAGTAGAGATCTGGGTCACTCATAACTTAATGGAAAAGTTCATTTTGCATACTGAAGAGCTTCAGGTTGGCTAAGAGACTTGTAGGTGCAGGCAGGGCCGGATTAACCAATAGTCCCAGTAGGCATGTGCTTCCTGTTTCCGCTTGGGCGCGTCAGAGGGAATCTTTGGGCAAGAAGCACCACTTGCAAAATTACAGTTCCCATTACCTTTCTTACCCGCATTGCTTGCTTGTCATACTTTCTGTTGATGGGGGGGGGGGGGTCTGTCACTGATCGGTCCGTCTATGGGGGGGCCCATGTTGCCGATAGATGCTTGGGGTGGGGGTGGGGTGTTGCTGTTCTAAAAAAAAAAAAAAAATCGGCGTGAAAGGTGAGTGGTGAGATGGGCCTGGGGTGGAGGGAGAGAGAGAAGGGGGCAAGGCAGAGCAGGGCAGATGATGGATGTGGGAAGAAAGGGGCAGGGCAGGACAGATGATGGAAGTGGGCAGAAGGGAGACAGAAGGGAACAGGACATATGATGGATGTGGGAAGAAAGGGGCAGGGCAGGACAGATGATGGAAGTGGGGAGAGGGGAGACAGAAGGGAGCAGGGCAGATGATGGATGTGGGAATAAAGGGGCAGGGCAGGACAGATGATGGAAGTGGGGAGAACTTGTGCCCAGCCCTCACCTCCTCACCACTGCTACTGCTTTCTCACATGCTGGATGGAGGGAAGAAGATAGTTAGTGAGATCACTAGTGGAGGGGTGAAGGAAAGGGGTGGCAAGCTGTGAGTAGACACAGTGAAAAGAGGGAAACTGGGGGCTGAATAGTAAGAAATAATTTAATTTAGACAGAGGCAGAAAATAGAGAAGGAAGATCAGAGAAGAAAAGGAAAGGGAAGAGAGAGGAGAGAGATGCCAAAGAACGGGGAAGGATACAGAGATATCATATCCAAGTGATGGAAACGAGAAGAGAGATGCTAAAAACCACAGGAAGGGGAGGTAAGGAGAGATGGAAGGAAAAAGATGCCAGACTATGAGGGGAACAGAGGGAAGGTGATGGATGCCAGACCAAGGGGGGGGGGAGGGGGCAGGGGGCAGGAGCAGAGATGGCAGAGGGAGACAAACATTTTCTGGAAGGGGCAGACAGTGAATTGAAGGAAGAGAATGATGAGAAGATGAGGAAAGCAGAAACCAGACAACAAAGGTAGAAAAAAGTTTCTATTTGTTTTATTTATTTATTTTTGCTTTAGGATAATGTATTATTGTAGCTGTGTTGATAACTGTTTATTAATAGAAAATGGAAATAAGATGATACTGTTTATTGAACTAATTTTAATACATTTTTTACAAATTCAGAGACCATAACTCCTTTCCTCAGGTCAGGATAGGGATACTGTAGCAGCAGTATAGTTTACTGATCTGAAGAAAGAGGTTTTAACCACTGAAAGCTAAGTAAGAAATTTATTAGTTCAATAAAATGATGGGCACTAAATTTTCTTCCCGCTATGCTCCATGCCTCCTTCCCAAATGCAAAATATAAATTGGTGGGCTTCCCAAAGCCCTGCCAGCTGAAGATCTCTTCCTCTAGGAAGGAAGGGGAGTTTTGTGCAGAGATGTTTGGAGGTTGCATAGAAGAAAAACTGTACACTGGCACTGGTATGGTAATCTTTGCTTGTTTTGAATTTTAAAATAAAAGAAATAAAGTAAATACATGGGGGCGGGGCATGGCGGGGTGGGGGCAGGGCATTGCGGGGTGGGCGGGGCAGGGGGCCCAGTGTACTTGTGTGCCTAGGGGTCCTCCACAAATTAATCCTGCCCTGGGTGCAGGGTAATAAGAACATAAGAACAGCCATACTGGGTCAGACCAATGGTCCATTTTGCCCAGTATCCTGTTTCCACAGTGATGAATTAAGGTCACAAATATCTAGCAGAAACCATGGTAGCAAAGATCTATGTCTATAGTAAAGGGGGCAGGGGGGCAGACCTCCCATGGCATCATCTTGGTGAAGTCACCGGCATCTCTCTGCCTCCCCCCCCCCACACACACACACACTTGTGCTGTCCTTTCCCCTGTACCTCTTTAAATTTTCACCAGCATGAGCAACTACTCTGGCCTGGCTCTATCTGAAATCACTTCCAAGCTGCGGGACCAAAAAGTGACATCACAGGGAAAGCTAACGCTAGTGCGAGCAGCAGTCCAGAGAAGCTGCTCATGCTGGTGAAGATTTAAAGAGGTATGGAGGTGGGAAGGGATGGCACGAGTGTGGCGTGGGGGCAGTGCAGAAGGAGCAGGGGTGGAGAGGAGGACTCGGGGGAGGGGGGAGCGCCACTGCCCAAGGCGCCTCCTATCCTCACTATGCTACTGGGTACAAAGATATGTAATCAGAGGGAAGTGGTTGTTCCAGTAAGTGGGAAAGGTCTCATCTGATTACTGGTGCAAGGGGGCCTATGAAGCCTTATACAAAGGATTTTGTTTCTTCTAGTATAAGATACAAGGGTCTTTTGCTAAAGGATGTTTTTGCACTCAGTGCCTCCTAACTGGACAATGCACAATTTAGCATGTATTATATGCAAAGACTCCTTGCTAAAATGCTAGGGGTATGCCATCATGTCCTCTGGAATTTATACATGGATATGTCTATTAGCATGTAGAATATAAATACAACCCAAAAAAATGGGAGAGGAATGACAATGAAAAAAATAAAAATCTCCCAAAACCCCAAGAAATAGAACTAGATGAGGAGAAGAGACAACCCGAACTATATCTGCACTACTACCACACAAGCAACATAATGAAGAAATTTGGAGAAATTGAGAGAACCCTCAGTCACACAGCCTCCCACGAGGAAATCCTCAGAAATGTTGGCTGTCACTGGCTTACACCCAAAAAGGGTGTTAACTGTGAAATATCCCCGGGCTCTCTCAGTGAGAATTTATGTGATAAATCTACACACAAAAAGTGCTCAAGGTGCAAAAATCAATCAAAAACACACTCAACAGATAATAGTTAAAGTTGTCTCTACCCCTCATCCAGAGGATAAAAAAATGTCCAAACGTCCAAATCTAACAATGCACAAGCCAACTGGAAATACTTAGCTTCTCTGTGGATGAAGCAGCCAGCAGATAACAAGTTTGTCCTACGGGACTCTGTTTCGGGGATAAACACCCTCTTCTTCAGGAACTGGCTGAGCTGTGCTGTAACCCCCAAATCTTCAGGCTACGGTGATTGGCATAGAAGAAAATGGTGCTTGCCCGGAATGGACGCCTCTGTTATTTAAACTGCATACACAAGAAATGTCACAAAACTGACGTATCACATGATTGAACAGCTGCAGGGAAGAGAACTTGCCTCCCCGCGCAAACTCCAAGCAAGAGATCAAGCATTAGAACAGAAACAAGATTGAGGACCCCTGCTGGTGAAAAAGAATAATGACAGTTAAATAGTATGCTGCCATTCAATATATTTATTAAGTGCAGTTGGAAATAAAGACTGTAGTTCAAAAATCCAATATTGTTCCCTCCGCTGTAATAATGATAACTTATCCTCTTGGTAGTCTTCATAGATCTGTTCAATCACTAGCCAGCGTAAATCCTGGAAAGAATGGCCTAGTTGAACACAATGGGGCACAATAGGGGAGCTCATGTGACAGGGGCATATGATGACATAAATGACCCACATTGACTTGCAATGAGTAACTGATTTGAGGGCATATGTTTTATGGGTACCAGGATGCCTCCACACTGATCTCTCAATGGATATTTTACATATATCACAAGTATCACTACATTTTAGATGTTTCCTTTCATGTTTGTAATTCCTGCAATCTGAAGTGTATCTAGAATGGACGACATCGTCTGCTATATTCTTGGTGCGGGAATACGCAATATAAGGAAGGTCTTGAAATCCAGGATGTAGTTGAAGAATGTGCCAATGCTTCCTGATGCTCTGAGCCAGTGTGGCAGCGTGGTCTGAGAAGGATAAGACACAGATTGTTTTGGTATCCTCTTGAGATGTTTTACATGGTCTAAGTCACAACGTCCAAGTTCCATCTAGACTCTGTTGTAAAACTTTTGGTTATAAATGCTGTACGACTAAGTCTTAGCCGGCCCACGTCCCGCCTAACTCCCGCCCTCGACACGCCTCCCGAAACGCCCCTTTTAGATTTGGTCGTTCAGCAGCACTATGAAGGCCTAGGTCATTTAGAAATACATCCAAAACCCATTTTTATTATCGGCACTTGGACATTTTTGAGAAATGCTCGTCCAAGTGCCGACTTAAGCCGGTTTTTGGATGTTTTTCTCTTTCGATTATGAGCCCCATAGTGTATAAATCAAATCAATCCAAATGAAATTACATTCCAGTGTATCACTCCTAGAAGTCCTTAATGCTGTCCTTTCCATGTTAGACAAATTCTAATAATGAGTCTTTTTGGATATCATGTAAATTTCATATAAAATTAATTGGGTAAAGTAGAAGCCACTGGACCACTAGAGCCAGGGGGCACCCATGCTGAGGCTACACTCACAACTGATGTATCATTAGAGGAAAGATGGACAGAAAATGAAAGATGTAACCATAAAATTCTAATTGGGAGTTTACATCAGTACTATAGTTTAAATCATTTTCACAAAGGAAACTCCACAGGTCCCCCATAGGATCTGAGTGAAACCACAATCATTTTGCATAATTCAAGAATATAGGAATGTAGGCAGTATTCTCCTACACTAGAGAATAACACGGGGACAGATTTGTCTCCATCCCCTCAGGAACTCAATTTCCTCATCCCGTCTCCGTGAGTTTTGTCGATGTCCCTGCCCCATTCCTGTAAGCTCTGCGCTTATGATTTTAAAGTGTTTGAGGCTTGTGCAGATGAGGATGGTGTTTGCAGAAATGGGGCAGGGACAGAAGAAGAACTCGCAGGGACGGGAAAATGAGTTTCCCCGTGTCATTCTCTACTCTACATATCTGAAACTTAGAAAGAACATCATGGAAAGCAGTTTTATATTCTCCAATTTCTGTGGAAAAAGTGTCATCTGTGGAAATGTTTTCTTAAATTACCCTCTAAACCCTCCAAAATAATTTCAAATGTTATTCCTGGCATCTTTTGCTAAAATATTCTTGGTAATGACCTAGCTTGAAATAAATCTAATTAAAAAACTAATTTCAACTATCCTAATATGAATCTTACAGAACTGTCACAATAGGCTGTTACAGTATTTAACTTTTAGGCCCTCTTTGACTAAGCCACGGTAGAGGTTTCTACCACCTCCCAGAGAGCTACATGCTCCGTTACTCATAGAATTTCTATGAGCTTCAGAAAATTTAACGCTCTGGGCTGCAGTAGAAACCTCTACCATGGCTTAGTAAAAGAGGTCGATAATTGAATTATAGTGATATCCAACACATTTATTTGCTTATTTAGTTATTTTACTGGAGCAGAACAGAAATACTCGAAAATCAGTATAGAAAAGGGGGGGGGGGGAAGGAGTAAACCTATTCAAAGCACATTAATACACAGCACATCAAGAAGTTGAAGCTCATACATGGGACAAGTATGTTGGATCTTTAAGCGAGAGGAGGGGATAGTAGATGGCATGGTTAGGCAGACTAGATAGAAACATAGAAACATAGAAAGATGACGGCAGAAAAGGGCTATAGCCCATCAAGTCTGCCCACTCTACTGTCCCACCCCATTAAGTCAGAGTGCTGCTTGACCCACGTAGAGATCCCACGTGGATGTCCCATTTATTCTTAAAGTCGAGCACGCTAGTGGCCTTGATCACCTGCACCGGTAGTTTGTTCCAGTGATCCACCACCCTTTCTGTAAAGAAATACTTCCTGGTGTCACCACCAAATCTCCCTCCTCTGAGTTTGAGCGGGTGCCCCCTTGTGACTGAAGGTCCCTTAGGAAAGAATATGTCGTTTTCCACCTCGACACGACCTGTGACGTACTTAAATGTCTCAATCATGTCACCCCTCTCCCTGCGCTAGATAGACCAGTGGTTACCAAACCTGTGCTGGGGGACCCCCCAGCCAGTCAGGTTTTCAAGATATCCCTAATGAATATGCATGAGAGAAATTTGCATACCTGTCACTTCCATTATATGCAAATCTCTCTCATGCATATTCATTAGGGATATCTTGAAAACCTGACTGGCTGGGGGTCCCCCAGGACAGGTTTGGGAACCACTGAGATAGACCATACGGTCTTAACTACTGCTACTAATAATAATCACATATAGGCCCTGTTTTACTAAGGTGCGCTAACCGATTAGCACGTGCTAATTTGATTAGCATACGCAGCGCTGAAAGGCATATTCTGACATTTAGAGACAGTCCCTGCTCAGAAGAACTTACAATCTGCCTTCATTTTTCTGTGTGAAAATTGTGCATTGTCCAGTTGGCTCAGATGATTATGTGGTCTGACTGCACAAAGTGCCATGATCAACCAGCATGAGGTCAAGCTCTGAATAAGGTGCAGTGCAAACGGCCTTGTACTAATAGCCTTAATGAGAACGAAAGAAAGAGGAAGTAGCTTTGTATTAGGAATTTCGGTTTAAAATTCTTTAAGCACAGCTGTCTTCTAATTGATGAGCTCACATTGAAAATCAATTTGTTTCGCTCTTCTGATGTTTACCCAACAAGAATACAGTCCAGTGAAATTATTATTATTTTTTTTTTATTTGTATGCGGTTTCCAAAGGTTGAAGTAAAAGCAAGCAATTTATGTACATGCCTTGCATAGTACTAACCACGTCAGTACATAAATCATAAATCATACAATCTGCCTAAAGAATAAACATTTTATTAATTATCAAAATGGCTTAAGTTTAAATACTTGAAAAGTATTAATCTACAAACAAATATTTTCCAGAGACGTAGAGGTGGTAAAACTAGAGGATTTACACTTGTCCCTCCATATTCACAGTTTTGTCAAATGCGGTTTTGATTATTCACGGTTTTTAGTATGCTGGCTCCTTCCCCCCATTGCATCACTGAAATCACCGATTCACACCTTTTACAGAGAAAATCGCTGATTCCAAATTGCACAGAGAATATCACTGATTCCCAGCGATTGTACAGTACAGAGTTGTGGTATGGTAGACTTAGGAGTAATGCCAGGAAATACTTTTTCACAGAGATGGTGCGGGATACCTGGAATGCCCTCCCTGTAGAGATGGTGGAGGAAAAACCAGCGACCTCTTTAGTTCCTCTTTATTTTATACCACATTCATATCATCTGAGTATAGGTCTTGCTTATTGCAGGAGGGAGGGGAGTTCCTCTTTAATTTTAAAGAAGAACTTAACAAGTAAAATGAATAATTACTAGATTATTGGTTCAACATTGCCTTGATGATGAGTGTGGCAATTGGGCAGACTGGATGGACCATGCAAATCTTTATCTGCTTTCATTTATTATGTTACTAAGTAATAAAAGTTTATATAAAGGCATGATTTATATTTTTAATGGACGCTGAGCACAAGAAATTCCTATGCAGCTTAATTCTATATATGTCACTTAAAATTGTGTACAGACATTTGGGCCTGCACCAATTTTTGCATGCAATTTAATTGAATAAAAAACCAATTAATATTGATAATTAGATGCTAATAATCAATTATGGGTGCTTGTAACAAGGTATACATCCCCTCATAGGTGAAGGAATATCCCCAGAAGAAATTCCCCAGGAAAAGGCAAGTCCTTAAGACAAACTTGGTCTGAGGGTAGTCCCCTAAACCGTTTCTTTAAGTTAGGGTGAATAATGAGGACCCTGCTGTGGGAGGTGGCAGGGGTGGGCTATCCCTCAAGTTAGAGAGCTGCATGGGAACGGGGACAAAGGAATCCCGCGGGACCCACGGGGATCCCGCTGGTTCCCCCTTCGGGTCACGGGGATCCCGTGGGGATGCCCCATAGGGTCACGGGGATCCCATGGGGACACCCCCTGGGGTCGTGGGGATCCCATGGGGACGCCTCCAAGGGTCGCGGGATTCCTGCAGGGCTGGATGTATTCAGCCACGAGGCTCGTCTCCCTACCTGCCCTGCCGCACACAGCCGAACGGAAGTCTTCCTGATGTCAGCGCTGACGTCGGAGGGAGGGCTTAAGCAAAGCCCTCCCTCCCTCCGACGTCAGCGCTGAAATCGTGAAGACTTCCATTCGGCTGTGTGCTGCGGCAGGGCAGGCAGGGAAAAGGCAATGGTACAAGGCGGGGGGTGGTCTGCCCCGGGGTGCAGCACAGCCAGCCAGGTCCCCCGACCGACCGACAACAGGCCTGGTCCATCAAACCTGCTTGCCCTGTAGCCGCAAATTTAAATTACTTTCTTACAGCAGCTTCAATACTCCAGCTGCTGTAAGAAGGTAATTTAGATTCGTGGCTACAGGGCAGGGAGGTTTGTTGGACCGGGTCTGTTCTGTTGTCAGTCGGGCGGGTAAGCGCCACAAAGGTAAGGGGCAGGGAGGGAGAAAGGGAGGAAAGGTGGAGTGGAGAGGAAAAGGCGCTTAAGGTAAAACTGAGGGTGGAGAAGGACGCTGAAAGCACTGGGGAAGACAAAGGGGTGGAGAAGAACGCTGAAAGGACATGGGGAAGACGGGGGGGAGAAACATAGAAATAGACGGCAGATAAGGGCCACGGCCCATCTAGTCTGCCCACCCCAATGACCCTCCCCTACCTATCTCTTTGAATAGATCCCACATGTCTATCCCATTTGGCCTTAAAATCAGGCACGCTGCTGGCCTCAATAACCTGAAGTGGAAGACTATTCCAGCGATCAACCACCCTTTCAGTAAAAAATAATTTCCTGGTGTCCCCGTGCAGTTTCCCGCCCCTGATTTTCCACGGATGCCCCCTTGTTGCTGCTGGACCCTTGAAAAAGAAGATATATTCTTCCATCTCGATGCGGCCCGTGAGATACTTGAATGTCTCGATCATGTCACCCCTCTCTCTGCGTTCCTCGAGTGAGTATAGCTTTAATTTATCCAGCCGTTCCTCGTACAGGAGATCCTTGAGTCCCGAGACTATCCTGGTGGCTATTCTTTGGACCGACTCAAGTCTCTGCACATCCTTGCGGTAATGCGGCCTCCAGAACTGCACACAGTACTTCAGGTGGGGTCTCACCATGGATCTATACAATGGCATAATGACATCAGGCTTACGGATGACGAAACTCCTGCAAATACAACCTATGATTTGCCTTACCTTGAATGAAGCTTGCTCCACTTGATTGGCAGTCTTCATGTTCTCACTGACGATCACCCCTAAGTCTCGTTCTGCTTCAGTTTTTGTTAGGATCTCACCATTAAGGGTGTAAGTCTTGCATGGATTTTGGCTGCCCAGGTGCATGACTTTGCATTTTTTGGCATTGAAGTTGAGTTGCCAGGACCTAGACCAGCGCTCCAGTAGTAGTAGGTCGTGCATCATGTTGTCGGGCATTGAATCTATGTCCGTTGTGCTTTTGCCCACTACATTGCCCAGTTTGGCGTCATCGGCGAATAATGTCATTTTACCTTGCAGTCCTTCCGCTAAGTCTCTTATAAAGATGTTGAAAAGGATCGGGTCCAGGACCGAGCCCTGCGGCACCCCACTGATCACCTCCGTCATTTTGGAGGGGGTGAAGTTCACCACCACCCTCTGAAGCCTACCTCCAAGCCAGTTCCCAACCCATTTTGTCAAGGTATCGCCCAATCCCATAGAACTCATCTTGCTCAGCAACCTGCGGTGTGGTACGCTATCGAATGCTTTGCTGAAGTCCAGGTATACAATGTCCAGGGAATCTCCAACATCCAGCTTCCTCGTCACCCAGTCAAAGAAGCTGATCAGGTTGGATTGGCAGGATCTCCCTTTAGTAAATCCGTGTTGACGGGAATCCCGTAGATTCTCCTCGTTCAGGATCATATCCAAATGGCGTTTGATTAGAGTTTCCATTAGTTTGCTCACTATTGATGTTAGACTCACCGGTCTGTAGTTTGCCGTCTCCATCTTGGATCCTTTCATGTGGAGTGGAATGACGTTAGCCATCTTCCAGTCCAACGGGACGTTACCCGTACTAAGGGATAGATTGAAGAGCGCGGATAGCGGTTCTGCCAAGACATCACACAACTCCCTGAGCACCCTGGGATGTAGGTTGTCAGGTCCCATTGCCTTGTTAACTTTAAGCTTGGACAGCTCGCAGTAGACATCGCTCGGTGTAAACTTGAAAATACTAAACGGGTCAACTGCGTCAACCCTTGTCTATAGCTGAGGGTCGAGTCCCGGCACCTCGCGGGTGAAGACTGAGCAGAAGTATTCATTTAGCAGTTGGGTTTTTTCTGAGTCCGTTTCTACAAAGTCTCCGTCTGGTCTCCTAAGATGTACTATCCCGCCTGAGTTTCTATTTCTTTCACTGATATACCTGAAGAAGGATATATCTCCTTTTTGGATGTTCTTCGCTAGAGACTCCTCCATGCGGAATTTGGCCTCTCTAACTGCTGATATGACGGCTTTTGACTTGGCCAGATAGACTTCCCTAGAGTCCTGTTTCCCTGATAGTTTGTAAGAGATGAATGCTTTTTTCTTCTCCTTGATGATGGCCGAAATCTCCGCAGAGAACCATTGAGGCTTATTGTTTCTTCGCCGTTTACTTACTGATTTAACATAGCGGGTTGTTGTTTCCTGTAAGGTGGCTTTTAAAGTCGACCACATTTCTTCCACGTTATCGATTCCTGCTTGGCTTTGTAGCGCCTGGTGAACGAAGTCTCCCATTTCTTTGAAGTTTGTGTCCTTGAATTTGAGGACCTTGGTCAGTGTAGTAGATTTAGTGAAACCTTTCCCGAGATTGAACCACACCATGTTGTGGTCACTGGAGGTCAATGTGTCGCCCACCGAGACCTCTGAGACACTTTCTCCATTGGTAAGTATCAGGTCCAGAATTGCCTGATCCCTTGTTGGTTTCAACACCAATTGCCTGAGTCTTGCTCCCTTCAAAGAGTTTAATAGCCTCCTGCTGCTGCCGGAAGCAGAGGAAAGCGTGTCCCAGTCCACATCAGGCATGTTGAAGTCACCTAACAATACTGTGTCCCCACGCAAGGTGATATTCTCTATATCTCCGATTAATTCCATATCTAGGTCATCCTGTTGTCTAGGGGGTCTGTACATTACGCCAAGATACAGGCATTTGTCTTTCCCTCTGGCCAAGTTTACCAAAGGGATTCCCCAGTGTATTGGACATCTGTGATTCTGGTGACTTTAATGTCATCTTTAGTATATAATGCTACACCTCCTCCCATTTTGCCCTCCCTGTCCCGGCGGAGCAAGTTGTAACCCGGTATGACCATATCCCACCCGTGGGAGTCCGTGAGCCAGGTCTCGGATATCGCCACCACATCCAGATTGGCATTCCTCATTTCTGTTTCTAATTCCAGGATCTTGTTTCCCAGACTGTGGGCGTTTACGTACATAGCCCTCCATGTTGTATGTATGTTATGTCTCAGTGGGGATGTTCCTGCTTGAACTACTTGGACACCTTTAGCATTATTCACATGTTTTGAACTTTCCTTAGTCCCAGAGCTACAACGTGCACCTATCCCGGACTCCCCAGACCCAGTACTACAGTGTGTTCCTATCCCAGACTCGGAAATGTGTGTGCCCTGTGGGGGTATACCCGCTTGGGCTACTTGAATTCCTTTAGTGCAACTTGCAATGTATGTGCTCTCGCTGGGCCCAGGATTACAATGTGTACTCCCTCTAGATCCAGAATTACAATGTGTACTCCCCTTAGACCCAGAATTACAAAGTGACCCATAATTATAATGTGAGCCAACCCCAGCCTTGAAAGTATGTATACTCGCCCCTGACCCAGAAATGCAGTGTTTACTTTCCTTAGTCTCAAAAAGGTATTGGCAGCTTAGCTCACCTGGTGGGTTGTTTGTGCCCGTACCCTCCCCCAACTTACCTAGTTTAAAGCCCTGTGTAGTAGGCGGGCTAGACGGTGTCCGAGGACGTTCTTCCCTCTTCTAGTCAGGTGTAGCCCGTCTGGTCCTTGTAGTCCTTGCAATGCCTCTCCATGGTGCAAGAACCCAAAGTTCATCTCCTTGCACCATCCCTGCAGCCAGTCATTTGCCCTCTGGATGCGATCCTCCCTGGCACTGCCCTTGCCCCTTACTGGGAGGATCGAGGAGAAGATCACCTGTGCATCCATCCTCCTCAGTTTCTCACCCAGGGCTCTGAAGTCTTCAGGAATGCTCTCCGAGGTCCTCCTGGCGGTGTTGTTGGTTCCGACGTGGATGAGAATCATGGGGAAGTGGTCCCGGGGCTTGATGAGTCTGTCCAGGCAAGTGGTTACATCCCGGATCCTGGCCCCTGGCAGACAGCAGACCTCTCTTGATTGCAGATCTGATCTACAAATTGGACCCTCGGTGCCCCTCAGCAGCGAATCCCCGATGTCCACCACTCTGCGCTTCCTAGGGGTGGGCTGATCTGTTGACTCTGGAACTGGAACCGTCTGCTGAACAACTTCCTGTTCCTCATTATCAGGGCCTTCCTGTAGCAGCTGGTATCTGTTCCTCAGGGTGATTTGTGGTGTCGATGTAGAGCCGCCCTGTATGTGAGAGAAAGAGACAGAGTAAGGTTTTCTGCGTTTTCCAGTGGAAGAAGTAACCAGCTGCCAGGAATCAGTATCCCCAGCCACTTCCTGTATTCCGACGGTTGGTCTCAAGTTTGCAGGTTTAGATGCTTTGGGTGTCTCTAGGATGGTTCTGTCAGGCTCCTGTTCGGCGATCTGAGACAGCTCCTGGATGACACCGTTGATGAAGGTCTCGTCATCTCGGATGCATCTTAAGCGCTGAACCTCCTCTCTCAGGCTCCTCAGCTCTAGCAAAAGGCTTACATCTGGCTGATCCATTGCATCCGTCTGTGTGGAGACTGTAGATGTCTTTGAGGGGATGGCCTCGGTCTGAACAGAGACCTCTGCCCTCCATCCTGACTTCCCTTCCATCTGTACGAAGACCGTAGCCATCCCCTGGGTGCTTTCGGTGACTGAACTGCCTGTCTTGATAGAAGTCTTGCTGCTTCTAGTTCTACCTGCCATTTACAAAAGAGGTTGTTCTTTTTTTTTTAAGATATTTGTTTAGGATAGGATGTTAGGTGTTGTCAGAAAGTGTTGAGGTTGGGGATAAAAGTATTTAGTTAATTCTTGGTCTGGGAGAAAGAGTAGTTAGTTAATTGTCAGTTAAGGTTACCTGCTTGTTAGTGTGCTAGTGAGGTCAGTCTGATTAAACATTAGAGGATAGGGTGGTCTGCCTGTTAAAAAGGGTTTGGGGATAGGGTGAGAGGTGTGGACCGCCTGTTAAGTGTGAAAGATTATAGTTCTTTGTGATTAGGTAGAAAGTAGAATTTGGAATAAAGTTGAAGAAAGATAGAAGTCAATTGGTTAATTAGTTAGTTGTAGAATTTAAGAGACCGGCTAAAGTTGATAGCCCTTCCATGATGCCCTTCGCGAAGGCGCTCTCACTAAGGCGAACGCCTTTGCCGCTCGCCTTTGCCGCACGCTGAACGGCTGAGCGCCGTTGGCTCCCTTCCTCTTAAGGGGGAGCCCGGGCGATGACGCTGCGCTGACGCGATGGGGTGGGCGGAGCCTCCTCTCACCACTACCCGCTGCTGAAAACTGTCTCCGGTTCTCCTCTCCTGCTACCCTGCGTCTCCCTCCGGTTCTCCTGCCTCTCTCTCCGCTCTCCTACCTCTTGCCACTGCTTCCACGCGGTGTAGCCCTTGCACCGCGGCCCCCTTTCTCTTAAGGGGGAGCCCGGGTGATGATGCTGCGCTGACGCGGTGGGTGGGCAGAGCCTCCTCTCACTGCTACCCGCCGCTGAAAACTGTCTCCGGCTCTCCTCTCCTGCTACCCTGCGTCTCCCTCTGGTTCTCCTGCCTCTCTCTCCGCTCTCCTGCCTCTTGCCGCTGCTTCCACGTGGTGTAGCCCTCGCGCCGCGGCCCCCTTCCTCTTAAGGGGGAGCCCGGGCGATGACGCTGCGCTGACGTGGTGGGGTGGGCGGAGCCTCCTCTCGCCGCTACCCGCCACTGAAAACTGTCTCCAGCTCTCCTCTCCTGCTACCCTGCGTCTCCCTTCGGTTCTCCTGCCTCTCTCTCTGCTCTCCTGCCTCTTGCTGCTGGGGTGGGCATGGCAAAGCCAGTTCCTGGGGATGGGGTGGGGTGGAAGCATGCTAGTGGCCTGGGGGGTGTTTTTGGGATGGGGTGGGGTGAAAGCACACCAGTGGCCTCAGGGGGGGCGGTCTTTTTGGGATGTGGAACAAATCATCCGAGTTTCCCTTACTTTCTATGGAGAAACTCGCTTTGATATACGAGCACTTTGGTTTACGAGCATGCTTCTGGGATGGGGTGGAGTGAAAGCACGCCAGTGGCCTCAGGGGGGCGGTCTTTTTGGGATGTGGAACAAATCATCCGAGTTTCCCTTACTTTCTATGGAGAAACTCGCTTTGATATACGAGCACTTTGGTTTACGAGCATGTTTTTGGGATGGGGTGGGGTGAAAGCACGCCAGTGGCCTCAGGGGGGCGGTCTTTTTGGGATGTGGAACAAATCATCCGAGTTTCCCTTACTTTCTATGGAGAAACTCGCTTTGATATACGAGCACTTTGGTTTACGAGCATGCTTCTGGAACGAATTATGCTCGCAAACCAAGGTTCCACTATATATAGAAAATCGGATGTATCTGTGTGTGTATGTATGTTCCAGCATAACTCTGAAACGCATGGAGAGAGACCATCCTGGTGGTCATTCGCTAAACTGACTCGATTCTCCGCACATCTTTTTGATAATGTGGTCTCCAGAATTGAACACAATATTCAAGATGAGGTCTCACCATGGATCTGTACAGGGGCATTATAACTTCGGGCCTCCGGCTGACGAAACCTCTACGGATGCATCCCACCATTTGTCTAGCCTTGGATGCATATGAGGAAAGACTGAATAGACTGCAACTATACTCGCTCGAGGAACGTAGAGAGAGGGGGGACATGATTGAGACTTTTAAATATATCACGGGCCGCATCGAGGTGGAAGACGATATATTCTTTCTTAAAGGACCTTCAACCACAAGAGGTCATCCGCTGAAAATCAAAGGTGGGCAATTTCATGGCGACGCCAGGAAGTATTTCTTCACCGAAAGGGTGGTCGATCATTGGAATGAACTTCCATTGCAGGTGATTAACGCCAGCAACGTGCTCGATTTCAAAAAGAAATGGGATATGTATGTGGGATCTCTAGCCGGGTGAAGTCTGGGGGTGGGTCATTGGGGTGGGCAGACTTGATGGGCTACAGCCCTTTTCTGCCATCATATTCTATGTTTCTATGTTTCTATGTTACAAGTCTATCGATACTGGAAGATTGGGATAAATAAATATCCGAGCAATGCCGGGTGATCCAGATAGTAAATAAATAATGTTAACATTAGCATACTGCTAGAAATAAAACAAATAGAAAAAAGCCGTTTTTGACAGCCACATTAGAAATCAGCTTAGCATGCAGGAAGGGCTTATGTAAGAATGTGCGAAGTCTATTTCTTAGTGCATCATTATAGAAAGGTCCCTTTATGTGGGTAACTTATCCATATAATTTTGTGTATTAGGTGCCATTGACTCGTGTTTGAGTCCTAGCGACTTGAGGAATTACAGATCTAAAAAGAAATCGTTTTTGTGCTAGTTTGGAAAGGTCCTCCAGCGTTATCCCCATGGTTGTTTTCAGCATGTCCAGCCATCTGATTTCAGCTTGCCCTCTTCACCTAGTTCATTTGACCTTCCCAAATATGATGTCTTTCTTCAGTGATCTCTCTCTTCTGACGGTGTGACCAAATAAGACAGTTGTAACTTTATCATTTGGGCTTTGAGTAACATAGCCGGTTTGATCTCTTCCAGAAACAATTTGTCAGTTCTTCTGACAGTTCATGGCACACATAAAATCTTTCTCCAACACCAATGCTCAAATGAGTCAATCTTCTTTCTATCGTATTTCCGTAATGTCCAGCTATCACAACTGTAATTGACCCCTGAGAAAATGAGTGTGTGGCCAAGTCTGATCTTCATTTGGAGTGTTATTTCCTTGCCTTTGAATACCTTGTGGAGAGCCTTTGTTGAAAAGCAACCAAGTGATATTCTGTGGAGTATTTCCTCCCTGCTAGTTGCTTCTTTGTTTACAAAAAGAGCCCAGGAGATTGAAATCCTTTACAACTTCTAGTCTATCGCCTTCAAGCTCAAAATCATCGTCATTTTCTGTGTTCATGATCTTTATCTTGTTTAAGTTCAGTTCTAATCTCATGTTATGACTTTTTTCAGTAGATACAGCATGTCTTCTTTGCTACTGGTTATGAACATTGTATCATCTGCATAGCACAGGTTGTTTGTATTTCAGTCACCAACTTTGAAAACAATGCTTTCTTCTCCAAATTTGCTTTTTTGAAGATGGCTTTCACCATAAAAGTTGAACAGGTAAGGTGACAAGATGCATCCTTGCCTGACGCCATATAAGTTTACGATCATATATTTAGCAGTGCACATTTTACAGTTGGGCTGTGTGAATTTCTATGTCTAGATATGCAAAAAACCTGTGCAAATATCTTTGTGTGGCAGTAATCCTGCTGAATATAACTCCTTATATGCTTTATATCAGGCCCAAAGACATTTTCCTAATGCAGATGGAAGATGAAACTTTCCTTTAAAACTTACCCTGCAAAATTTGTCTAAGAAAATTCCAGCTTCAAGGTGATTCTTGGACTCCTTGCCTCAGGTCTCCAAGGTTAGATCTTTGAGTTATTAATGAAAGGTTCCTGAAAAGAGTAGAGAAGGTGAGATAATGATTGCTCATCAAAGATCAACTATACCCAGGGGCATGTTTACTATATACAGTTTATTTGCAGTATAAATACAATGTTATCTGTTTTGTTAGTTTTTATTCTCACTTGACCTTTGATTCTGTTGATAACCTTGAAATACTATTTTTATATCACTTACATTATTTTTTTTTCAGTAATAAATACATCCCATTCTTAATATTTTAGCTATGTGCAATAAAACACAGGAATTTACAGAAGTGACATATTTAATTACCGTCTTTTTTGCTCCATAAGATGCACTTTTTTTCCCCAAAAAAGTGGGTGGAAAATAGGGTGCGTCCTAGGAGCCCCCTCCCCCAGCTGTTACCTTATTTTGACCGCCACCCGCTGCCGGAAAGACCAGGCGGGTGCAGTGATTGCACCAATATCAATTCTGACGTCAGACTGAAGTCTGGACTTTCAGTTCGAGGTCAGAATTGGTGTCAGGGGTAAGGCTTCTGGGCCAATGGCATGCAATAGCTGCACCCACCTGGCCTTTCCAGACAATTCGTTCCATTCCAGCTCCCCTCTCATTCCTCAACCCGCTGCTAAGCCAGGAGTCAAACCTGCTGCTGCTTCATTTACGTATCCTCACATCGGCAGCAGCAGGAGGTAATTAAATTCAGCGGGTGGGGGGCAGAAGAGGACAAAGGCTGGAAGGCAGTGAGGGGAACATAGGAGGAAGGAAGGAAGGGACATTTGGGCCTGAGGAAGGAAAGAAAGAAATAGCTCACCAGACAACGGGGGGAGGAAGAGGACAAAGGCTGGAAGGCATTGAGGGGGGGAGGGGGGTCATAGGAAGGAGGGAGGGAAGAAGGGACAATTGTTGGGCCTGAGGAAGGAAAGAAAGAAATCATCAGACAACCAAAGGTAGGAAAAATTATTTTATTTTCAATTTAGTGATAAAAGTGTGTCAGTTTTGAGAATTTATATCTGCTATATATATTTTGCACTATATTTGTCTATTTTTCTATAGTTGTTACTGAGGTGAAGTTGCATATTTTAAAAAGTCATCTGCCTGGACATCTGTGCCCTTTCCCTGCCTACCAATAGACCACCAGAGGGGGGAGTCAGGGTACAAAGCCTGACAGGGAGGGGGGACAGGGTGCAGAGCCTGGCAAGGTGGGGTTGGGTGAATGGTTTTTGTTTTTTTGCTTTCCTCTTCTAAATTTAGGGTAGGTCTTATGGACAGGTGCATCTTATGGAGTGAGAAACACAGTAATGGAAGGGCTGGATCCCTTCAAAATCTGTCTTTCCCAATCTTTTTTAGATATACCTTTTTTCCTGAATTCTTCTAGAAGATTCTAAACCCTGTTCCCCCCATAATATTTTGTTTCTGTCTCATCTGTGTATTATCAGCATCACTGCCCCAGTACTGCACAGATACAGGACAAGTATACAGTATAATTGGTCATATGTAGTTAAACCTTGTACACATAAGGATAACACTAACTGGCACTTAAATGAGAAAGTGCAGTATGTGTTATTCTTTAGGGGAGCACTTAAGTGCCATAGTCCATAACTGCAAGGGTGGTGTATGTATGTTTGGGTGGAGCTTGGACATGTCGCCTTCTTATAGTATTCTATAAGGTTTGACTATAAGTTGTGTGTATTGCATGTCAACTTACAACAGTCATTGACCTGGTATAAGTAGCCATGCCTAAATGTACTCAAACTGAGAAGTAAAGAAAACCTCAGAGACAAGAGCCCATCTCCCGCCCTTTTCCCTTCTCTAAAAACGCCTCTTTTCGCTCTAGGCATTCAGAGGCAGGGTAAAGGCCTAAGCTTTGATTTTCGGTACTTGGACGATCTGTCTTTTTGATCATCCAAGTACCGATTTAGGCCACTTTTTGAATTTTTTTGTTTTTGAGCCCCTTTTTGATGCAACAAGTTATAGTACCAAGACAGAGTTAAGGTTGAACACCCACTGATACAGATAGCCATGATAGTCAGCTGCTATCTGTTTAGCTAGATGGTTTAATTTGAGACAGAAAAAAAAAGCTTTTTTCAAAATGAAACCACAAAATTGTATGTATGACGACTGCTGCTATATAATGGTAACTGTAGCTTATGTACCTGTAAACTAACATAACACAAAGGCCCACCCTAGGAAAAATTAGCCACCTCATAACATTTGGTTGAAAAAGTCCTCAGAAACCCAGCAGATACTCAATGACGATTCAAGCTTCTACAAGAATCTGCACATTCAGATTCCAGTTTCTATCATTGGTTCTAAAAAAAACCTCTTCAGCTATCTTATACTGTACAATATCAAATACAACGTGAACTTTTCATCACATAAAACTTCAACACTTAAAACAGCTCAGTGCTGAACCAGACAACAGAGCTTAGCTTTATGTCTGCCTTCTAGCGCTATTTTTTATTTGCAGCTATCATGAAGCCGAAGATAGCTGTTTGACACTTATTTGGAATGCTTTGCACAATTATCCACATTTAATGGAGACCGCCTAAAGAAGCCAGGATTGGCTGGCGAAACGGGTTCCATCGGGGTTGGGGTAGCTTTAAGTCTTTGTGATGAAAAATTCATGTTATTTTTCATATTGTACAGTATAAGATAGCTGAAGAGGTTTTTTTTAGGACCAATGATAGAGACTGGAACCTGTATGTTCAGATTTAGAAGCTCAAATTGCCATTGAGTTTCTGCAGGGTTTTTTTTTTTTTTAACATGAAGGCAGATAAAGGCCAAATGGCTCATCCAGTCTGCCCATCCACAGCATCCACTATTACCTCCTCTCCTGTAGAGATCCCAAGGGCCTGTCCCATGCTTTCTTGTACTCAGACACGGTCTTTGTCTCCATCACAAATACCGGGAGATTATTCCACGCATCTACCACCCTTTCTGTAAAAAAATATTTCCTTTGCTCTTGAGCCTATCACCTCTTAACTTCATCCCATGCTCTCTCACTCCGGAGCTTCTTTTCAAATGAAAGAGATTTGCCTCATGCGTATTTATGCCACATAGGTATTTTAACGTCTCTATCATATCTCCTTTCTCTTGCTTTTCTCATGTTCGAATAAAGGTTATGAGGTGGTTTACTAATATTTCATATGATGGACCTTAGTTTATGTTAGTTTGAGGGCTGATCTCCCATCTCACATTTATTTTTTTCTAAATGCCATTGCACATACCTAAAGAAATGTGAACTAGCAGAAATTCAAACACTGTAATTGCCAAGATATGCAGTGCAGCGTTTGATTCAGGTAAGATGGCTGAAAATTCCCTTTTTTCAAGCCAGCAGAAGTACATGCAGTCGACTTTGGCATTTGTTTTCTTATAACTAGACTATAGCATGTTTAGAATAGATAAGTTGGGGGGTCACGTGATGCAGCCTGTCTAAGCAGACGCACGGAAGGAGAGCTCCTGCCCCACGGACTTAAAAACAGCGATAAAATCGGCTTTTTGTACCCCCACCGGAGCCGCGAGCACGCAGGAAGGGGACTTACTCTCCGCCCGGCACTAGCAGCGCAGAGCACTCACGCCGGACCAGGGTATGCCAGTAAAACCGGCAAAGAACACTCGGGACAAGCCTTCGGTAACCCCCTCCAAAATGGCGGCGGAGCCGGCCACCTTTACCATACCCGCTGGAGACTGGATAACGGACATCACACGGTCGGTCACGGCGGCGCTGGCGGACAGACTTAACAAGATCCAGTCGGCTGTGGAGGAAATGAATGAAAAGTTTGATTCCCACAGCCAACAGCATTTATTAACGATTCCATCATTAAAAACAATAAATACTCGCCGTCAGTATATTTTCTCAGTAACGGCTCCCCAAACTTGGAATTCTCTTCCCATCTATTTACGTGAGGAACTTAATTTAGACAAATTTAAAATCAAACTGAAAACTTTTTTATTTAACGACGCATTTGTCATCTGATTTATACTTCTCTTTTTAACATTATTTAATTTCATTTACTTCTATTTCTTTTGTCTTCATATATTCAACTATTTTATCCCATCCTTTTCGTGTTTTCCTTAGTTGGTTCCCCACCTTGCTTAATTAAATTGTAACTTCTTTCCCGTCCTTCCTCTTGTTTCCAGTTCGTACAGTTATTGTCTAGTCTTGTCAGTTTTTAACTATTTTATTGTGTAACTTTATTAATATGTAAATCGCCTTGAATATTGAAAAGGCGATCAAACAAATAAATATCAAACTTGAAACTTGAAACTTGACCAGGAGGACACGTGCTCCAGCCTGACTGCCCAAGTGGAAGAACTTAAGAAAACGTCCCGGGAGCTACAGGACGCCTTGGAGGAGCAGGAGAATAGGAGCCGCCGGAACAACTTGAGGCTGGTCGGGCTCCCTGAGACGGTGGGTGAGCAAGAACTGTATACTATTTTCAGCACGTGGCTACCAGAATCTCTGCAGCTAACTGGTGGTGCGGAGGCCTTTGCCTGCGAACGAGCGCACCGTATTGGCACCCGACCCATGGAGGGGGGAAGGGCGCGAACAGCCATAGCTCGTTATACGAACTGGCGGGAAAAGGAATTACTGCTAAGGGCTTACCGAAAGGCGGGGGCCCTGGACTACAAAGGCTCCAGAGTACTCATGTTCAATGATTACTCGGTGCGGGTGGCGGCCCAACGCAAGATCATGGCGCCATCCTGCACGGACCTTCACAACAGGGGTATCAAATTTGCCCTGGTTTTCCCTGCGAAGCTCAGGGTCTGGCATGACGGTAAGACCCTTAATTTCAACAGCGGTGACGAAGCCAAGGCGTTCCTGGCGACTTTGCCTGCCTGACGATCCATACAGCCCAGAAGTACCTGATTGGGATCTTTTCTTACCATACATCTGCTTTTCATACGTGTCGAGATGGGACCTTTATGAGCTGGACTGGGGGAGTGGCTGTTTGCCTGGTACAATGCTCAAGTGCCCTGTGTGGATATGAGACCTTTCCTAACCTGGAGATGTGGCCCTGTACTCCTGTTTTGAGATGGCCTCCAGGATAGATCCGGCGGCGGGGCTCGGGTGCCCTGAGTTTAGTTGCGCCGGGCCTGGGTGAGGAGGTGAATACATGGATTCCTGCATGTCTGTCGGCCGCATCCCTTTCTGAGGGACATACCTGGCGATACTCTGCGACAGCTACTCTGGACAGTTCGGAGATCTTTTGGGCAGACTGCAGACATGATGGAAAGTTTGATCTGGACTTGATGGTACCAACTTATCTGTTCTCTGCTTCGGTTTCTGTTATATTCCTGGACTGTGTGCTTGTTTGAAATTGTTTGATATGCAGTGGGGGTGTTTTCTGTGGGTGGGGGGGAGGTCTCCGGGCAGGCTGGGGGATATATATGGGTTTGTATGCTGGTGGGGAGGGATCAGCATGGGGGGATAAGGAGGGGTGGGGAGGGGGGTTGGGGGACTGTTGGGAGGTATGTGAGGGGGAAGGCATGTCTGAGTCTGGGATGAATGTGCGGGGGGGATGCATGGGGGATGGGTGTGCTGGGGTAGGGGGCACCTGGTTATCGAGGGCGGCGAGGCTCTGCTGGGAGGCTTCGTCGGTACCTATTTACTCATTCTGCGCAGGCTCACCTTGCGTTTGGCTGGGGGAGAATGGCTGACCTCTCCTGTTATTGGGGGGCTGGTGCTCCCTGGGTTTTCACGCAGCAGACCGCTACGCTCTAGTCGATATGGCTGATCTAAGGGTTGTTACTTTTAATGTTGATGGCATCAGGTCCCCAGTAAAGCGCTCTCGTATCCTTGCCAGCTTACGAACTCTGAAAGCGGATGTGGCATTTCTGCAGGAAACCCATCTAACACAGATTGAACACTCTAAATTGCGGAAAAATTGGGTTGGGGATGTTTACTCCTCTACTTCAGGAGGCCGCCGGCGGGGGGTGGCTATTTTGATACACAAGCGGTTGCCGTTTGTCCTGCATAAACAACTAGCTGACCGGGAGGGGAGATATGTCATTGCACTGGGGGATCTATGGGGACAAAAACTGTTGCTCTGTAACGTATACGCCCCAAACACTTACTGTCATAAATTTTTCTCCACACTTTTATCTCAGGTATCAGCCTACCCGGACTACCAGGTGATCCTGGGGGGGGATATGAATATCACTGCAGACCCAGGGGTGGATTGTAAACCTCCTAGGGGTAGTCTGAGAGACCATGACAACAAGGGGGTGGGCTTTTTGACACAGCACTTAGGCCTGGTGGACGCCTGGCGGGCACTACACCCGTTCGAATCGGATTTTACTTTTTACTCACATGTCCATAAAGCGTATGCCCGACTGGACTACATTCTGCTTGACCAAAGACTGTTCTCACGGGCTGCTAAGTCGGAAATAGTGGAGTCCACGATCTCGGATCACGCCACCGTGGACCTCACCTTGACTCTCGCAGCAGGCGGCAAAGCTTCCTCTTGGAAAATGGCGTTGCACCTGTATCATGATCAGGAATTTCGGACATTTTTAAGAGCTCGCTGGGCAGACTATCAGGCCACTAACGACACTCCTGACATTGGACCGGTAACTTACTGGTATGCCTCTAAGGCAGTTCTGAGGGGACATGTGATCGCATATACGGCTGCTAAACGTAAGGCCCGGGGAGCGGAGCTCTTGTCGCTCACGCGACGTTTGCATCAATTCCGCAGGGCTCATATCGCCTCTTTGTCGGACTCTGACCGGCAGGAATACAAGACGACACGAGAACGTATCGAGACCTTACTCCACCAGCGTGCGGAGCAGACCTTTGCGTTCCAACGGTATAAAATGTATAGGTGGGGGGGTAAGACGGGGAAACTCCTGGCGAACTTAGTGAGACCGTATAAGAAACGCCAAATCATTACTTCCATCCGCGACGCTAGGGGAACTCGACACGAGGGGGAAAGCCAAATAGCGGAACAGTTTGTTAAGTATTATGAGACCCTATATGGTAAGCGCCCATTGGACGAGATTGCCCTCGGGGATTTTTTCAGGGGCTTATCATTACCGCGCCTAGAGGAGGACCAGGCTGCTTTTTTGAGCCAACCCATCTCCGGGGCTGAACTCCGAACCACCATTCGTTCCCTCAAACTGGCGAAGGCACCCGGGCCGGATGGGTTTGGCCCTGAATACTATCGCATTCTTGAGGATCTTGTAGCGCAGCCCTTGAGCGCAATGTATAACGAGGTGGCGCGGACGGGTGGTTCCTTTCAGGATAACATGGCCCACATAGTCCTGCTCCCAAAGCCGGGTAAAGACCCGGATCTGGTGGGTTCGTTCCGTCCAATTTCGCTCCTGGATCAGGATATTAAACTCTTGGCCGCAACTATGGCGCGGCGCCTGAATAGCTTTCTCCCCGATCTCATTCATCCCGACCAGGTCGGATTCGTACCGGGCCGTTACGCCTCCATGAACCTGATGAAGGTCTTGGGGGCAATTCATGATAGGGTAGGCCGGGGTGGCCAGGAGGCGGTTGCGGGATTGGACATGGAGAAAGCTTTTGATAGCATCTCTTGGGACTATCTCTTCTGGGTCTTGCGTAGGGGTGGTTTCCAGGGAGAATTTCTGGCTTGGGTGACGGCTCTGTACCACAATCCCAGGGCACGCCTACTTATCAATGGGGGTCTTACTGCGGATTTTGGCTTACAGAGAGGTACGAGACAGGGCTGCCCTCTTTCCCCACTCCTTTTTCTTTTGGCCATTGAGCCACTCGCGGCTAAGATCCGGCAGGATGAGACTCTTACGGGCATTGTAGTACGGGGACGGGAATGTAAAATCAGCTTGTTTGCGGACGATATCTTACTCTATATGGATCAGGTCCCCATCCATCTGCCCAGAGCTTTGACGGTGATTCGAGCTTTTGGGGCATTGTCGGGCTTACAGGTCAATTGTAGCAAGTCGGAACTCCTGATGCTAACAGGGCGCCGGGCGGAGCCGTGGCACGCGGTGTTACCTATAGCACCCACGAGCAAACCAATGCGCTATCTTGGTATATATCTTAGCACCGATCTGCCTACACTTTATAATGCAAATATTCGCCGCCCGCTTGAGGCGATTGGACAGCTGTGTCAGTCCTGGCAGGAACTGCCGTTGGGACTCCTGGGACGGGTGGCTCTAGTGAAAATGGTTCTGGTACCGAAACTCCTGTATCCTCTACAGACTATGCCGCTGTGGCTTACCAGGCGGGACGAACTTGCTTTTAAAACTACAATCTCCCGATTCATTTGGAGATCCCGAATGCCTAGGATCGCGATGTCCAAACTTCTCTTGGATAAATCACTGGGGGGGCTAAATGTCCCAGATATTCGGCTTTATAATGTAGCGTCCCTTTTTCGATGGATTCATGAGAGCTACACCGGGTGCTTTCGCTATTCCCCTCGGGGATGGTTAGAGGGCTGGAGCTCCCCTTTTCACTTCATGAATATATTACACAGACAGGACGATCCTGGGAGACGATATTTAGTTTGTTTCCGTTTTCTGCGCCCGTTTAGGCTGGCGTGGCGTTGGTGGCGGCGCAGACAGCAACTATCACCTGACACATCTCCCTTTCTCCACCTGGGGGGCAATTCCAGGTTTCAGCCGGGCTGGGGTAGATCAGTCTTTCAGCAGTGGGCGGCTCGGGGCTGTCGGATGATGGAGGATATACTGGAGCTGCCCTCTGCCGGGTTCCCTTCCTTTCAGCAAATAAGGGACGCGTGGGGTCTTCCCCTACATTACTTGTTTTCTTACTTTCAAGTACGTCACTACTGGGATGCTGAACGCAGAGGAGACAATGGGGTCTGGGACAAGGGCCCCTTGGACATCCTTTTTTCAGCCACACCGCCCGTAACCAACTCCCTCGCGCATTGGTATCGAATACTCAAATCATCTCTCCCTCTGTCGGTACTTTCTCCAGTACGCGCTTCCTGGGCTCGGGACCTGGGACAGGATATTTCCGAACCACAATTCGGGGCTTGCTTTGCTACTCTATACTCATACACTAAATCTGCAGATTTTCAAGAACTACAGTTTAAGATACTTCACCGTGCCTATTTCACGGCTCAGCGGGGGGCGCGCATGGGGTTATGGGATAGTGATTTATGTGTAAAGTGCAAGAATCGAGCAGGCACATATCTCCATTCTTTCCTGGAGTGCCCCCGACTGAATGTCTGGAGGGAGGCCCTCTCCCTAATGGAGAGAGCTGTACAGCGCGAGGTTGAATGGGACTATGGGTTTCTTCTCCTGGGTCTGCAGACCTCTCTCCAGGATCAAGGTTTCACCACAACCCAATGTAGATTTTTTTTTAATGTTGTTCTCGTAGTTAAGAAGTTGATCTTAACTTATTGGATGGCCGAGGAACCCCCCCCCCGATACCTCAATGGAGGAGTAGGCTTCGGGAGACGGCTAGGTTTGAAATTCAATCTTATGCTAGATCGCTGAGTGTGCTTAAGCAACACTACGTTGGCTTGTGGGAGAGGCTGCGGGACCTGTTGCCATCACAAGAACAGGAGGGGGACCTGGAGCCCGCCTAACTTAACTTAGCCTGGCTGTCTTATGCGCTACCTTGGCTGGGCCCTTGCTACACCCCTACTATTCATTCATTTCCTTTCATTTTCTTTTATGATACTCCTGGGTGCCCTGGGGGGGAGGGGGGGTAGGTGGGGGGAGGGAAGGGAGATGTTTGGGGATGTGAGTGGTCGATTAGTGTGGAGTGGATGTTGTTGGATGCGAATGGTATCCTGAGCTATGTGTGGTTTTGTGGAATATCGATAGGGTATATACAAAAACACGGTGGGAGATCGCTGTCCATGATGGGCGGTCTATTTATCATTATTGTTCTTCTCTGCCTTTTCCCCCCCCTACTACCAACGTTTCTTATGCTTGTATGAATATTGTACTTGTGAGGGGGGATCCGTGGGGGAAGCTTTGTTTCTGTTTTGACATTTAACCTGTAATGGACTGTATGTGACTTACAGAAGTTTGTTAATCTGCCCTATTGGGCGGTGTGTTTCCACTGTTAATAAAAATACGTTTAAAAAAAAAAAAAAAAAAAAAAAAAAAGAATAGATAAGTTATCAGTGGCGTGTGCTGAGGGTTTTCAGATGATTCATTGAATCCCCAGCTCTATAGCCCTGATTTTTTGTTTGTTTATTTTTTGCTTGATGCAGTTTGATTTGTTGAGCAGGCAGCTTGCTCAACCAGTCAAACTGCATCAAACAAAAAGTACCCCCCCCAAAAAAAAAAAAAAAAGCAGGACTCAGGCTGGAGATTCTCTGAACCCCCTGAATGCCCTGACAGTATTGATCTGAATTTGATTGGCTGAGCAGCATCTGCCTCTTGCCTGCTCAACCAATCAAATTCAGAGCAATGCCCTCAGGAACATTAGGAGGGGTGAGAGAATCCCTGAAGGCCCTGACCACATGCCACTGTAAACGATCTATATAGATTGGTTTCAGCACCTAATATAAGCTTAGGCCTTTCTGCCTCTGAATGCCTAGAGCGAAAAGAGGCGTTTTTAGAGGAGGGGAAAGGGCGGGAGATGGGCTCTTGTCTCTGAGGTTTTCTTTACTCCTCAGTTTGAGTACATTTAGGCATGGCTACTTATACCAGGTCAATGACAGGAATAGGTGGCTTACTCTAAGTGCTGTTCTTGCAAAATAGGGTCTATTGATTCCTCTCCCACCTGCCTAAATTCAGCCAATGATGCACCATCCTTCACACCAGATGTCAAATTACAAAAGGCCTTGTGTTATTTCTGATATATTAAAAGGCATACATGCAAAATATGCTGTCAAGACTGGTCTTTGAGATGGAGTCAGTAGCACTGTTGCAGTGAGTCTAAAAATCAGAGCACATTGCCACCATAATCTCTCCCCTCCCCCCCCAATATTCTCATTTTCTCTCTCCCCTTTGCTGTTTTCTATTTCTGCTTCACCCACTCTCTCACCCCCTCTTCTTATACTAGGTCTTCTGTCTTCCTTTTTTTAATTTCTCTTCCGTCTTATCATCCTGGTCATCTTCTATCTGTCTATGTGTTTAGTTACTGCAGCACTTCCTTCCACAAAAGCAAATTTCCTTCATTTTTTCAACAAACTCCCTTTGGTAAGTGGGTAGATTTTATAATGTGGGCAACTGGTGCCTAAAGTGGGATCCAGAGAGGGTGATAAATTTTGGCTGATAGTGTATTATTGCCAGTTAGTATGCAGTTTATTGAATAGGATGATAATTAGCAAAAGTTCATTATGCATTCATTTATTTCATGTTGTGTTCATTAATAAATATCCAGACCACAGGTTCCCAAACCTTTCCTGAGGGACTACGTAGCCTGTAAGGTTTTCAGTAGTTCCAAGATCCAAGGCAGTGTGGTTTTTACCAGAGGCTAGTCATATCAAGCAAATCTGATTGATTTCTTTCATTGAGTGATCTGAGAATTAGATCAAGGGCATGAACTGGATGTAGTTTCATTTAATTTTATTGGGTGAATTCCCCCGCCCCCAGGGTGGATACATGCCATAATTCAGCCTATTTTGAAAAATTCATCATCAGGTCCCTTAGGAACCATTCAATTATAGGCCAATAACAAACTTATGTTTTGTAACTAAGGTAACAGAA
Source organism: Geotrypetes seraphini (assembly GCF_902459505.1). NCBI lineage: Eukaryota > Metazoa > Chordata > Amphibia > Gymnophiona > Dermophiidae > Geotrypetes > Geotrypetes seraphini. The sequence goes on from NC_047095.1 coordinate 18,415,353, forward strand.
AAGATAGTTGTAAATCAGCAAACTAATTTCTTGGAATCATCTAATGTACTGCTTCCCAAGCAATCAAGATTTCATGCCTCTCAATACTAGCAACATTCCTTAATGAAATATATAGAGAATTAGATGCTGGGCAGATTGTGTAAACTGTATCTCTACATCTAGCCTCTACTTTTGATTTGGCTGATCCCCATTGCCTTTCTTCTCGATTATGTTTGATTGGCATCAATGATACAGTACTACAATGGTTTATTTTGTTTGGAAGGAAGGAGTAGCCTAATGGTCAGAGCTGATGTTGTGGGTTCAAACCCCACACTGCTCCTTGTGACCCTGGGCAAGTCACTTAATACCCCCATTGCTCCAGGTATGTTAGATAGATTGTGAGCCCACCAGGAAAGAGAGGGACAAATGACTAAGTACCTGAAAGTAAATTGCTTAGATAATTAATAGGCAGTATATAAATAAATAAATACCCCCCCCCTTTTACTATACCGCAATAGAGAAGAGCGACTAAGATGGTTAAGGGGCTGGAGGAGCTGCCGTACAGCGAAAGATTAGAGAAACTGGGCCTCTTCTCCCTCGAACAGAGGAGATTGAGAAGGGACATGATCGAAACATTCAAGGTACTGAAGGGAATAGACTTAGTCGATAAGGACAGGTTGTTCACCCTCTCCAAGGTAGGGAGAACAAGAAGGCACTCTCTAAAGTTGAAAGGGGATAGATTCCGTACAAACATAAGGAAGTTCTTCACCCAGAAAGCTGGAACATTCTTCCAGAGACTGTTATAGGGGAAAACACCCTCCAAGGATTCAAGACAAAGTTAGACAAGTTTCTGCTGAACAAGAACGTGCACTGGTAGGGCTAGTCTCAATTAGGGTGCTGGTCTTAAACTAGAGGGCCGCCGCGTGAGCGGACTGCTGGGCATGATGGACCACTGGTCTGACTCAGCAATGGCAATTCTTATGTTCTTAATAACCGCTATTGCAGTTTTAACAAATGCTGGTAATGCCTAACCTTATGTTGGGTTCATCAAGGTTCTTCCCTATCTCCCATTTTATTCAACGTTTGCTTTGATCTCCAGTGCTTGCAATTATTCAGGATTTCAAAATTTGGGTATATGCCTATGCAGACGATATCTTGCTGGCATTTAAAGCTCCAGCAATCTCATTAGACTTGAGTCCTCTGCAGGATTGTTTATTTGAAGTCTCAGATTTGCTGAAGGACAATCGACTCAAGTTTCAAATTTCAAGTTTATTAATTTTTAATATACCGACCATCAACTAGTATCTAGCCGGTTTACAATAAAATGTTAAAAATAGAGATAAAAGGTTATATTTATAAAAGAGGAGTTAATAAACGTGAACATTAAAGACATAAACAGGACGAACTTGAAAGTGAGGATAAGGGGGAGAGGGAGGGGTAAAGTTACATAATTAGAAGAAGAAGAGAAGAAAATAAAAAAAAAAGGAGGTTGAATGAAAATGGAGGGAGAGGATAAAACATTTGGGATGGGATCGCTTCATGGAAGCGGTTGGTTGTATGGAAAAGAAATGATTCAAGAGCAGCTGAAAGCATCTTGAAATAAGAAAGTCTTTAAGCTTATCTTAAATCGATCGAGTTGTTTTTCATGATGGAGTTGATATGGTAAAGCATTCCATAAAGTTGGGGCAACTACTGAAAAATTAGATTTCCTAGTGTAGAAAAAATCCTTTATTGAGGGAATAGGAAGGAAGTTCTGGTCTGCTGATCTGAGCGTCCATGTGGGGCGTTGAGGAATGAGAAGCCTGTCAAGGTAGGAAGGCTGATGTGAGAGTTTAATTTTAAAGGTCAGCAAGATGGTTTTATAAGTGACACGGTGTGTAATGGGAAGCCAATGTGCTTCTTTCAGGAGAGGGGTGACGTGATCGTATTTCCCTAATTTGTAGATAAGTTTTATTGCCGTGTTTTGGATTAACTGTAAACGTCGGATTTCTTTTTGAAGAATTCCGTTATATAAAGAGTTGCAGTAATCAAGGTGGGAGATAACTAAGGAATGAACCAAGGTTGTGATAGCATCAGTGTCTAGAATAGAAGTTAGAGAACGAATGAGGTGAAGCTTGTGAAAACATGTTTTTACAACCGAGCTGATATGGTCGTGGAAGGTAAGGTCTTTATCGATAATTACTCCCAGTAATTTTATTTTTGTTTCAATTTTTATAGGGAAGGATTTAATAAAAATCTTTCCTAATAAGGATTCACTATTTTTGATTGGGAATAGGAGGCCGCAGGATTTATCGATGTTAAGAGAAAATTTATTTGTGTGGAGCCAGTCACTTATTATATCTAGTTTATTGTTGATTTCTTGTATTTCTGAGGTATTTGAGGTATTAACGGGGTGAAGTAATTGGATGTCGTCCGCATAGGCAAAGATTGTGAATCCGATTGACTGTGCCAGAGTAAGGAGGGGTAACAAAAAGATGTTGAATAATAGGGGGGATAGAATAGAACCCTACGGAAAACCATAAGTTTGTGATATGGAGGAGGAGGTTTTCTCCTTTGAATTAACTTTGAAACTGCGTTCGTTAAAGTAGGAGGTGAACCATGAGAGAGCTGGTCCTATTAGGCCACAGTCTTTGAGACGCTTGATGAGAAGAGAGTGGTCAATGGTATCGAAGGCTGCAGAGAGATCTAGAGAGATAAGAAGAACAGATTTCTGGTGATCAAGAAAATAGTAGATGGTTGAGATAAGACCTAGCAATGACAGTTAGGTAGAATAGGAGGAACGAAAACCCATTTGATGTGGATGGAGAGCATGAGTGTTGTCAATAAATTCTGCAAGTTGGCTGTGAATGATTTTCTCAGTCAGTTTTGATATTAGAGGGAGGTAAGCAATTGGACGGAAATTCACCGGTATAGAAGGGTCTAAGTTATGATTTTTTAATTTTGGAAAAACAAGAGCTGATTTCCAGACTTTAGGGATGAGATTGTCAGAAAGGCATTTGGATACCATTTCCAGGAGGTATGGTCCGAAAAAAGAGAAGAATTTTTTAAGAAGCGAGGGGGGAATACTCTCTGTAGGATTATTGGGTGTATTTAAAGATTGTAGGATTTGGAAAAGATTTGCTAGAGAAGGGGTTTTAAAGTTAGAGCAGGTGCTGAATGATAGGTGGGTAGTATCATCGGAACTGTCTGGCGAAGAGAGCGCGATAGGGGGTCCAAGATGAGATCTGATATCCTTAATTTTTGTATCGAAAAAGAGTGCAAGTTCTGTTGCAGATGGCTGTGTAAGTAAAGGTGAAGGTTTCTTTTTAGAATAGGGAGATAGGCATTGAACTATGTTGAAGAGAGCAGAAGAGTTACAGGTTGTAGTAATATATGTACCTAAAACAGCAACATGTTGGACTACTGGGGAAGCAAGAGTGTCTATCTTTGATCCCAACTTTGCTCGGCGTGCCAATAACAGTTGTGGATACCTTTTAAATATTTAGGAGTTGTCACTGATTTTCAGCTTACTTTAAAGCATCAGATATCAAATGTTGTTAAAAAAAAAAAGATTTTTTTTTTGTGTGTGTTACATCAACTTTGATCATTTAGATCTTATTTTAAATGAGGATGCATTACACATTTTAATTCATGCATTATTGATATCTTGTTTGAATTATGCCAGTTATTTATGTGGCTATTTCAGCCTGTAATATAAAATGGTTACATATAATACAGAATGTTGTTATTTGATTGTTTAGGTACAGCAAAAATATGTGATTGTGTAACTCCTTTATTTGTTCATTATCACCGATTGCCAATGGAATTTATAGTAGATTTCAATTTAAACTTATGGTTTTAGCCCACAGAGCTTTATATGAAAACATGTCCTCTTATCTTACATCTGAGGTAAGAACGTAAGAGTTGCCATACTGGGAGAGAGCAAAAGTCCATAAAGCCCAGTATCCTGTTCTGAAAAGTGGCCAACCCAGGTCACAAGTACCTGGCAAGATCCCAATAAATAAAACATATTTGATGCTGCTTATCCTAGGAATAAGCAGGGGATTTCCCCAAGTCCATCTTAACGATGGCTTTTGGTTTAGGAAATTATTCAAACCCTTTTTTTAAGCCTTTCTAAGTTAACTGTTTTCACCACATTTTCTGACAATAAATGCCACATGTTCCTGGTAGGGAGTTACAATCAATATTTGATCATAGGCTGGTGGATTAACCTCTGAAAAGCACGGTGGGAGAACATTTTTGGGTGATATGTTGTGGAACAGGATTCCTACTGATATTAGTGTGTGGGCTTACAAGAAATCTAAAGCTTTGCTAAAAACTCATTATTTTAGAACTAGTATTTAAACCCGTTACCTTAACGGGTGCTAAATTTCTCTCCGACCCAACGTCTCCCTTCTCCTCCCTACCCGCCATCCCACCTTTCAAACTGCGATTTAAAGTCGGCGACAGCAACAACAGCCAAGTCCCTCTGGTTGGGAGCGTTCACTCTACCCCTCCTAACGCGACTTCCGTTTTCATGCCTGACAATTTGAAGGTAGGATCGTGCGGGACGCTGGACCGAGGTGGTGGACTGAGAGCCAGAGTCCCCGCCGTGTCTTTAACCGTTTGTAGCTAAAGCCGTCGCTGATTGCAGTAGCGCTGTGTGGTGTGGGGGCTGTGACTGACGGGAATTATGAGGTCATCGGTTGTGGGAGGTCGGTATCACATTGAGGCGGCGAGGGAATCGTCCGAGCAGGGGCAGATCTTCTGATAAGAGAGGATTGTTAAATTGGGTCTGAATAGGAGCAGTAAATCCGGCCTGCTCCTGACCCTCCCACCGCCGACAAACCTCGGGGCTCCAGCCGCGTAGGCAGCACGCTGCTTGGCGGCCTTCTACTGGCGATTTCCTCTGCCGCGTCTGTCTCCGATGATGTCATCAGAGACACGGCAGAGGAAATCGGCAGAGAAGGGCGCGAAGCAGCGTGTTTATAGTGCTGCCTACGCCCCTGGGGCCGGGAGGCTACGGAGAGGGCAGGGGGTGCTAGCGGCCGGCAGCGGTGGAGAGCAGGGAAGGGCGCACATGCCACTTGTCCTGCCTTGCGTGAGGCCAGACCGTAAGCCGTGCATGCGCACTTCCTATGTATGCTACAGCTCACGTAAAACGGACGCACGCATAGGAAGTGCACATGCGCGGCTTACCATTTTATTATATTAGATAAGTATCTGCTCTTGAGGCTTTATTTGTTTTACATCATATTCTGAGTATGAATGTTCTAGAACATAAGTGACTAGGTTCTGACCTGTCTTTGAAGGGGAAGTTATCAATGTCATCTACTGTTGTTGGGTTAATTTAGCACATGCTCTTATTGCATAAAATGGGACCCTGTGCTATAATAACCCAACTTAACAGTAGTCTACATAGCTAAATTTCCCCCTAAATGAAGTTCCTTTCTATTGATTTAGTTTTGTTATTATGGGGTCCTTTTACCTAACATATGCTTACCACAGCTTAAAATGCCCTACTGTTGGGTGCACTTAGGCATCCTTTGCTAATGTTGTCATTGGCACACGCTGCACACATGCTAAAAAATAGATTTTATTTTTAGCGCTGGGGACAGGTCTGGGGCAGAGAGTAGGCATCTGATATCAAAGTCCCACATTCTTTCTTCAACTAACACATAACACAACGCTTCAAACTACCCCTCCCATCACCTACCAATGCAACTAAGACAACCTAACACATACCTTGACTTCAGGAAAAAGAAAAAAGCTAAAGACATACCTCTTCTCCCTATAATTTTATACTCATCTTTGCCCCTTCCTCCCAACAACTACCCCCACTCTAATAATGTAACTTCCAAACTTGATCTAATTCTTATTGTAAACCACATAGATTTCTTATAGAGAATGTGGTATATAAGACACTATATTGCATTCTACTATTTGGTTAGTGCAGCTACAGTGCCGTGTGCTGTTTAGCACATTAGTACATGAGCCCTTACCATCTACAAAATAGGTGGTGATAGGGGCTCACACACTAGTGGGAAAATTAGCATGTGATCATTAATAGAAATAATTGTAAATTCAGCCATTTTATTTATGTGGAAAAATGGCTTCAGCAAGCATGAATGATCCGTATAAGCACATGCTAAGGCCACTTTTTACTACAGTTTGATTTAAATAATAATGGTCCCCTTGACTCACCACTAACATGAGGGACCCCACAAATATACTACCCCGCTGAAGAACCTGGGCTCCCTCCAATTATTCCGCAAGCAACTGAAAACCTGGTTTTTCACTAAAATGTAATTCTATCCCCCCTTACTCTTCTCTTCTATATATAAGTTCATGTAAACCTTTTTTTTCCTTCTCTTCCTATATTTTAAGTTCTTATAAACCGTGCCGAGCTCCACATCCGTGGAGATGATGCGGTATATAAACTTAAGGTTTAGTTTAGTTTAATTTAGTTTACTCCAAAATAACTGCTAATCTATACCTGCTAATTACTAGCTCTTAACTCTGTTTATTCCACTCAAGTTGTACCATCTTTTAATTATTGTAAACCGTATAGAACTTTATGGTCCTGCGGTATATAAACTGTTGTTATTATTATTATTATATCCCTTAACCTTCCCAGACGAGCTCCGAAAGAATGCTCAGAAGAGTGAATGAACTGACTTGAATCTGAAGGAATTAATCTGCATAGTTATTTGCATGTGTACTTTCTACAGAGATACAAAGGGCTCTGAAGCCATTAAGAGACCCTAAGGACTAGGGAAAGATCTAGAAAGGGAGGGGAAAGTCCCCTCCTCTCTGTCATAGGACTTCAAGGGATCTTTGACAGAGTTGGCATCTTCTTACCCTAAGGAAAAGAAGAGACCCTATTCAAGATGCTCCAGAGGAACAGAGCATATTGCAAGAATCCTGAGGAACTTGGACTCAAGGGTGACCCATAGGAGGAAGAATGGGGGTGTAAACCTAATTCCTGGTAAGTGCTCAAGAGCAAGAGTGGCATGAAGGTCCATGGCACCCTGTGTACCAACAGAGTGACGGGAAGGTTCATGGGGAACTGTGTACCAGCAAGGTCAGAGTGACTGGTGGCAAGAAGTTCTGTGGGGTCCTGTGCACCAGCAGAGCCAGAGTGACTGGTGGTAGGAAGGTCCACTCCACAGGGACCTGTGCACCGGCAGAGCAAGGATACTCCAGGATGTCCAGACTGCTTGAAAGGACCGAAACTCAGCCTACACCTTCAGGTAGGCAGCGGGAAACAAAGGGAGCTAGCTGACCCAAAGTGCCTAAAGGGAAAGGGGTGACCACCAACTAACCACAGACGTCTTGTATTTTATGTCTTACAGAGTTAAGAATGATAAGATCAAGTGTCACAGTTATGATTATCAGATCTACCTAGGGAAGCTATTAGAGGCATAACCATATAGTGTTTTGAATGCTAAGCAGTTTGAATCCTGTTTGCTTTTCAATCGGTAACCAGTGTAGTTCTATAAGCAGCAACGTGACATGGTCATACTTGTTTTGTAATATATGAGTTTTGCTGCTGTGTTTTGTATCAACTGGAGTTTTTTCATTTGTTTCACAGACATTCCCGAAAGTAGTGCATTGCAGTAGTCCAGTATAGACACTATAGACAACTATACAAGTATCCCGATGTTTTAGACATGATCTAGTCCTTTTGGTGTTGTATTTCCAATTTATTCTCAGGAAAGCGGAGCCCTGCTTCTTTGAAATGAGAGAAAGGTGTTCCTTGCCTTCTGAGGAGTCAGTGTCATTGTTGTTTGTTTAGGACAAATAATTGTTTTTGTGTGTGTACTACCGCTGTCTTTTTTCCACTAGTCATATAATTACGTAAGATCATAAGTATACTCATATTGGGTCAAACCAATGGTCCATATAACTCAATATCCTGCTTCCAACAGTGGCCAATCCAGGTCACAAGGACCTGGCAGAAATCCAGATAGTAACAACATTCCATGTTATCAATCCCAGGGCAAGCAGTGGCTTCCCACATGTCTATCTAAATATCAGACTATGGATTTCCCTTCAGGAACTAGTCCAAATATTATTTAAACCCAGATGTGCCACCCAGACCCGCTAACTGCAGTTACCACATCCATATTTCATTTCCTATAGAGTTGGTCTACAACATTGTTTCAGAACATATTTAAATGAAACTGTAACAGGGCGAGCAAGCAAATGTGGATTCTCACCCTTAGATTGTGCTGACCATCATGCTATGGGTATGATACATGCACTTTCCACGACTGCCAGAGTTACTGACATCAGCAAAACATTGTTGCATATCTGAAAATTGATAATGAAATTAATACATGTCAGAATGCCACAATTAATGTAATATGCCCTCATATCTATAAAAGAGTTTATTTTTGGAGTTGGCAAGATGTTCAAGGCCTGAACACACTTTGTTTTTAATAACTAGATATAGACATACAAAATGAAGGCAGATAAAGATCAATATGGTCTGTCCTGTACTCCCATACATGCCATCTAATATCCCTTCCTCTGCTCTATAGATCTTAAGTAATTGTCCCAAGCGTTCTTGAATTTAGTTAGTTTTCATTCACCTACCCTTATTTGACTATGGAGCTCATAATTAAAAAAAAACAAACATCTAAAAAGTGGCATAAATGGGTACTTGGACGATCAAAATGCCTAATCATCCAAGTATCCATAACCAAAGCTGGTTTTAGATACATAGAGCGAAAAGAGCCATTTTTAGAGGAGGGGAAAGGGCGGGAGGTGGGCAGGAGGTTGGCTGACCTAAACATAGTCGTACAACAGGTATAACCAAAACCTAAAACAGGCTGCCTAGTTGGCACTTATAGTTTTGACTTAGACCAAGTCAAAACAGGTCTAAGTGCCAAAAAAGGGGTTGCTGAGCTCATCGCGGCTGCCGCAATGAGCTCAGCAGCAGAGAATGACACGGTGACAAAATTAATCACCGTTCCCGTCCCCGCGGATAACCACGGGGAATAAGCCCATGTCATTTTTTAGTGTCTATTTCAGCCTCAGTCCTTCTACACCAGCATTCTTCAAAGCAAAGCTTGAGGGTCAGTGCTTGTGGCCATTCATACTCTGATTCTTCCCTCTCTCCTTAAAGAATGACATGAAGATGGTTTACCGCGGTTATCCACGGGGACGGTAACGGTGATGAATTTTGTCACCGTGTCATTCTCTACTCAGCAGCCCCGGCAACTGCTTACCCCCTACCGCAACCATCATGGCAGGAGAGATGGCTCATCTCCCGTGCCATGACGGTGCTCTGCCACCCCCCCGAAACCGCGGCATTTCGGGGTGAGGATTGTGATCCTTACCCCAAAGTGCCGCAGTTCGGGGGGATGGACGAACGCCATCACGGCAAGAGAGATGCCCAATCTCTCCTGCCGTGATCCACCCCCCACCCCCCCGACACAATCGGGCCAGGAGGGAGCCCAACCCTTCCTGCCCCGCCAAAACCAACACCCACACCCATGACAAGATCAGGGCAGGAGGGAGCCCAACCCCTCCTGTCCTGCTGAAACCCACACCCATGACAAGATCAGGGTAGGAGGGAGCCCAACCACTCCTGCCCTGCCAAAACTGCCTAATCCCCACCCCCACTAAGATATGGGCAGGAGGGATTCCAGGCCCTCCTGCCCTTGATGCATCCCACCCCCACGATCGCCCCCGAACCCTTGATCATCCCCCCAAACCCTGCGACCCCCTCTACCTGGTGACCCCACACCCCTCACCCCTGACGCTCCCCTGTACCTTAACAAAGTTGAACGGATGAACGGGTCCCAAGCCCATCCGTCCATCAGGCCCGCCATCCTCAGAATAGTGGGCCTTAGGGGCTGATTGGCCCAGGTGCCTCAAGCCCCACCAACAGGTGGGGCCTTAGGCACCTGGGCCAACCAGAATTGGGCCAGTTACCTTAGGCCCCTCCTATGGGCGGGGCCTTGGGCACATGGGCTCAACCCAGGGGGGCCTATGGCAATTGGACCAATTCCGGTTGGCACAGGTACCTAAGGCCCCACCTGTGGGGCCGGATGGACAGGTTTGGGACCCATCAGTCCGGCCAACTTTGTTAAGGTACAGGAGTGGGTGTCGGGGGTGGGGGTTGCCAGTTGGAGGGGATCGGGGGGGCCGATCAGGAGTTTGAGGGGGGCGATCGTGGAAGGGGAGTGCATCGAGGTCAGGAAGGCCTGGGATCCCTCCTTCCCATATCTTAGTGGGGGTGGGGGTAGGGGGTTTCGGCAGGGTTGGGCTCCCTCCTGCCCCGATCATGTCGGGGGAGGGGGTGGATCGCAGCAGGAGAGATTGGCTATCTCTCCTGCCGTGATCGTTGCGGGGGGGGGGGGGTTGGATTCTGTAACCGGTGTTCTTTTTGACAGACACCGGTTACAGAATCCAGCTTTTAGGCGAAGTACTGGCCCCTCCTTCGTCTAAAATCTCTTGTGTTGGGCGTTTGGGACTTAGGCTTTTTTTTTTGGTTGATTAGTATATGTTGTTAGTGTAGACGTAGTGGTGGTCTGGGCATTTGAACAGCTGAACATAGAGGCAGGCCATTATATTAAAAAAAAACCTCTTTTTGGACTTTTTTTTGAGAATGGACATTTTTCCTGCTTCTACTTTCTGCATTTAGGGCCTAGGCCAAAAGGGGACTTAGACGTTTTTTTAAAATTATTATGTCCTTCCACGGTTTTAAATATTGTACAGGAAACATTTTTAAGTTCAGAGATGGCATGATTCGACCTCTTAATCTTCATGAATTTTTCTAAGTTTGTTCTTTCTTTCTTTTTAAGAGCTTGCTTTGAGCTGTTTCCTGACTGAACATTTGCTTATGGATTTTCAGCCAGCAAATCTTCCTATTAAAAACAATGTATTCATGTTCACGTTGAAAAAAAAAAAACAAGAAAGGTGCATTGCCAAAAGTACATCACTCTTTTTTGTGTTTTACAGTTTGTTTTGCTTAGGAAAAGGGCCTGGTTATACCCTGCAGCATGCATTCATTATGATGATCTTTGATTGGCAGATGCAGAGTAATAGGATGCATATTTTAGTGCTTATTATAATGCGCTGTCCAAAAACAACTTGACAAATTTGTGATTTCGACAATATCTCATTTTGCTGGCTGCCATGCTCTGAGATTGCACAGCCCACGTGGCTTCCAGATTATGCATACCACCAATACTTCTCATTAAAATGGCCACAGTTCACCAGTTTCGGTAGCTCGGAATGAACTTGGAATGAATTATTATACAACAAAGAGGCTGCTGTCATGCAGAACAAAAGACAAGCAAAAGAGAGCTTTGGCTTAATGAGGCTAAGTGAGTGTTTCCCCTGCATCACAGCTACTTGACGGCCTTTGAGCATGGATTTTTTCTCCACAGGCCAAAACCTTTGGTCTATTATTTTGTGTTTATGCACCTTGAGGCTAATATACATTTTAATACGCTGCACATGGAGAGAGAAAAAAAAAATCAGCCATTAGATTAGAACATGTGCACTCCCTGTTAAATTAATGACAACCAAACACAAAGATAAATTTAGGTTTTCATATTTAATTATAGCACACTGCAGTACATTTAGCAAGGATGAATTGCACAATTATTATGCTTCGGTTTTTAACATCTTTTCCTATTAACTGTGTATGTTTGGCCCCTTGATGCCACCCTAGTACGTTGGCATGCATCATCCTTCTCTTAAGACTGCTAGATTCCTTTTCTAGTAGCTTTCATGTATTTGAATTCTTTATTTAAATTGCTAGCATAACAGAGTATCTTCTGGTTGTGCGTACGTGCAATGTGAATGCAATTGATCAAAGAAAATTATATTTTCAGATTTCTTATTTGGTTTCTGCTACTAGCATTCATGGGCACTTAAGGGAGAGCCTTGGCAGTTGCTGTTTCTTCTTGCAGATGCCTTCAAAATTACCATTTTCAGGCTGATTATATTCCAAGAACAAAATTTAATTTTGAACTTAATTTTTATAAATGAGACTATTTTAAATGTATAACTCAAACGAGGATCCATATTTGCAGTTTTAAATGTGTTGTGCATCATACCAGATAATTTTGTTTAATTGATATTGAGCTTGTCTTTGTACATACTATAAATAGTGGAGGTGCCTATTTATATGCAGGCAGATTTTAGAAATGACACGCAGAGGGAAATTCAAATGTACAACTCAGAACATTTGGAATTCCCAACTATTTTACAAGAGTCTCTGCAAACATAAAGCCCCTTGTAAAATAGAAGCAGGGCTGCATGTCCAAGCCTCTGTACATCCAGAGAGAACAGCGATTTTAGAAAGCTGAGTATTGGGGAAAAGTTTACCCCCCCCCAAAAAAAAAAAAATAGATGTCATTCTAAAACTGCTGCTTCTTCTTCTGCAAAGGGCCCTGTTCCCAACATCATGAGCCCTTTCTCTGATGGCAGCTCCCCCCCCCCCCCCATCCCATCAGCATATCCAATGCTGCTTTGACAGAACTTGATCTCTCTTCCACCACCCACACCTCTGCCACAGACCCCCTTCCCCCACCCCCACCACCATAGAAAGCTTCTCTGGATCTCCACATCAGTGAGTCCCTCTTATATGGGCACGAGTTAGACATTTGGCAGGCTTTCTCAGACTCAACACATGGAGCCCAAAGCCTAGATTGACCTTTAGGCTCCTTTTCCCTCCACTATACTTCTTACCCAGTCCCTGGACTTGCCAAGGATCCCTGACGTCTATTGGAGTAGAAGTGATATCCATTTGCTCCTGCCCCACAACGAATGAGTCACCAAAATGGCAGCTGAGACCTCTAGCTGTAATATTGCTAGATACATGTAACTGTGAGCCCTGTTCAGACTCGGCCCATGTGCAGGTCCACCTTAAAACTATGCACCATCACATTTTGGTGCCAGTTTATATAATCTGCAAATAACCAAAATATTAGCATTATGCACGGTATTCTTTTCAGCCTACTTTGGAGTCTTGTGAGCTGTGCTGCTTGTTTGTAGCCTTATAACTACTTGGATTTTTTTTGTGTGACATTTCTGTTTTAATATTTAAGACAGCCGAGGACCCCAAAGGACCCTTAAGGAAGGCATTTTTTATTTTGCCAAAACACGGTGCATGCTGGGTCATTTTTATTGTATTCATTATTTGCTTTCTATCCCATTGGTTGCTTGTGACTGTACACACACCCCTTTTATGGATTCTTTTAAGATTATTGTTTCTAACCCCCTCTTTTACAGAGCCGCACAGCAACAGCCCCGAAGACCTTTAAATCTATATGGGCTTCAGGGCCGTTACCGCGTGGCTTTGTAAAAGAGGCCCTAAGTTATTTGGTTGCTTATTTAACTACTAACTGGTATATCCAATCTTCTGTTCCTCAATCTTTTAGTTGCTTTGCTGCTTTATTTCCTTTATGGAACCTTTTGGTGCTAGTTGGATTTTGTTGTTTTGCCTAAAAATAGGTGAAATGTTAAATTTACAGCCTGTTTTACAAAGCTGCGCGGCAACAGCCCCGAAACCCTTTAAATCTCTATGGGCTTCGGGGCCGTTACCACGCAGCAGCCGTTAGCATGGCTTTGTAAAACAGGCCCTTAGGTTTGTTTGTTTGGGGTTTTAATTTCAATTAATTGAACAAAATTATACAGATATAGAGTAACGGCAATGGATATCTACCCTACAGCCGATAGACAGGTCATTCATCCACGGACTAAGAAACCAACCCTTCTTTTGGCCCTAAAAAATCTAATAACTGTTTGGGCTCAAAGAAAAGGAAATTTTTATTTTGATAAGAAATAAAACATTTTGCTGGAAATTTAAGCAAAAAAAGTAGCCCCCAAGGGCCAGGGTTCTTGGCCGTTAGACTAAGAACTCCTTTCTACACCTCTGGGTTTTCAAAGCTAGGTCTGGAAAAATTTGTTAAATTTAATTTAACACACACTAAATTGGTAATGTGCTCTACTTCATCAGTTAGTGCCCATTAAAGTCAATTTTTAGTGTGCATAAAATTTCCCTTTTGAGCGCAAAACTAACTGAAAAGGCACTGAAAATTGGAAAAAAAAATCTTCTTGGGTTTTCTTTTCTGTTTATGGGACTCATGGAATGTTAATCCAAATAGCTGGGGTTCTCATGCCAGTTGGGGTAGTAATTTTATATATGCACAGATGTGTGAAGTTGTGCATATGTTTCCTTGACACCGTAGATTAATGCACTCCACTTAGCTCCTGATCAGGCTCACCCAGGTAATCAAGCACCTGTTTGCATGGTATTAATTCATATCCATCATGAATATATTTCCTCATTCTCAGGGCTTCTTTTGGATCTCCCTGTTCCTTATGAGCTCTCATTAGGGATGGGTTGTCATTTGTAATGACATGAGAAATGCAAATGACATATGCTGTGTTGCTAGCTGTCATTAACAAATGAAAATGAGAAGGGGGGAAAAACACATGGGGGGGGGGAGTTGTTTGCAAATAGTGGACACACTTTGAGTGTCTACTATTTGCAAAGAGGGTTCATTTTTTTTCTGATAGTGTGCTCATTCAAACCATTGCATCTGCTTGAACAACTGTGCATGCATGAATAGCGAAAGACTATTAGGGTGGTATGGTGTATGGGGACAGACTTGGAGATCTCGGTGTTAATGCTTTAGAGAAAAGGCAGGAAAGGGGAGTCGTTCGGATAGCTAAATGGCATAGATGCACTTGAGGCGAGTCTCTTTCATTTGAAAGGAAGCTCCGAAATGAGAGGATATAGGATGAAATTAAGAGGCGGTAGGCTCAGGAGTAATTTAAGGAAATACTTTTTTTTATAGAAAGGGTGGTAGATGCATGGAATAGTCTCCTGATAGAGGTGGTGGAGATGGAGACTGTGTCTGAATTCAAGGAGCACCTTGGTGGTTAGAGCTACAGCCTAGGCCAGGGGTAGGGAACTCCGGTCCTCGAGAGCCGTATTCCAGTCAGGTTTTCAGGATTTCCCCAATGAATATGCATGAGATCTTTTTGCATGCACTGCTTTCAATGCATATTCATTGGGGAAATCCTGAAAACCCGACTGGAATACGGCTCTCAAGGACCGGAGTCCCCTACCCCTGGCCTAGGCACTCTGAAGTTGTGGGTTCAATCGCCCTGCTGCTCCTTGTGACCCTGGGCAATTCCCATAATCCTTCCAGGTATGTTAGATAGATTGTGAGCCCACTGGGACAGATAGAGAAAAATGCTTGAGTATCTGAATATAGGACACTTAGACAACCTCAATTGATAGGCGGTATATGAATAAATAAAAGCATGGGAAGACATGTGGGATCTCTTAGGGAGAGGAGGAGATAGTGGATGCTGTGGATGGACAAACTGAATGGGTCATTTGGCCTTTAATTGCCATCATGTTTCTATATATGAGTTCACTATTGGAAAATAGTGAGTCCTCTTTTGAAACAGTACAAATCAATGATTTTGCTCCCATGATGGCAAAAGGACCAAACAAACATGAATAACAAAAGCATTCACCGAAATGACCCAGGAGACAGCATGAAATGAAAATTTTGTGGCTGTCCATTCCTAGTTTGCATCATTTTTACAGGAGGAAATTTGTCATTGTTGCTTTTTCCATCATGTGAAAACAGCACGTGGAGAACATAAGAATAGCTGCTGCTGGGTCAGACCAGTGGTCCATTGTGCCCAGCAGTCCATTCACGTGGCGGCCCTCTGGTCAAAACCAGCACCCTAACTGAGACTAGCCCTACTTGCGTGTGTTTCAAGTTTCAAGTTTATTAAAACATTTTTTATACCGCTAATTCAAATTTCTAAGCCTTAATAAAAGAAAGCTTTTAAAACACAAATCAAAATTGCTGTTAAAATATTTTACAGTACTATACTAGGTTATTGACTTTTAGCATAGGACACATATACTGACTACACATAATTTGGGAAGTAGGGTTGAATTACAATAATTATAATAAAGCACACTTAAGGGTTAAAACAATAGGTGGGGAAAGGGACTATTGCTGATTTAGTCCTAAAAAGGACAGTTTTATCCAAAAGCATCCTCAAATAAAAATGTTCTGAGTTTTGCTTTAAACTGCTTTATCGAGGTTTCTGCTCGTAAGTGATTGGGCAATGAATTCCATAGGGAAGGTGCAGTGACGGCAAAGTTATTAGATCTCAGCGTATTGATTAGTTTCAAAAATGGTACAACAAGAAGGTTTTGTGACATAGATCGGAGCAATTTAGCAGGTTGATATGGAATAAGGAGTCTATCAATGAATTTGGGTTGGCTATTGGAACGAGTAGTAAGGGTTAACAGTAAAATTTTGTAACTAATTCTGTGCACGACAGGCAGCCAATGAGCGTTGATTAGAAGGGGAGAGACATGGTCATACTTCTTTGCGCTGTAAATGATCTTAATAGCAGTATTCTGTATTATCTGAAGGTGTCTTATTTCCTTTTTGGTAATGCCCTTATAGAGGGCATTACAATAATCTATGCAGGAAATAACCAAAGAGTGAATTAGTGTGTTCAACGATGAGGGATCGAGCAGTTTAGCAAGAGACCTTATCATTCTGAGACGGTGGAAACATTTCTGAACCACCGTACTGATGTGATTGTGATAGGAAAATTTGCAGTCGAAGGTAACTCCCAAAAGCTTTAGAGTGGATACAACTTTAATTGAAAGCGATTCGAATTTCAGAGGGGCCTGAAGAGTTAATCCCTCTTTAAAGGGAAAGATCATTAGTTTTGATTTATTGGCATTGAGTGATAACTTATTTGAATCCAACCATGATTTAATTTTTTCAAGTTTTTGATTAATGGAAACGACATCCCCGATGTTATTCAGGTCAATAGGATGAATTAATTCTGGTTCAGCAGGAACTTGTCTAACTCTGTCTTTGAATCCCTGGAGGGTGTTTTCCCCTATGAGAGACTCCGGAAGAGCGTTCCAGTTTTCTACCACTCTCTGGGTGAAGAAGAACTTCCTTACATTCATACGGAATCTATCCCCTTTCAATTTTAGAGAATGCCCTCTCGTTCTCCCTACTTTGGAGAGGGTGAACAACCTGTCTTTATCTACTAAGTCTATTCCCTTCAGTGCCTTAAATGTTTCAATCATGTCCCCAGTTTCCCTAATCTTTCACTGTACGGCAACTCCTCCAGCCCCTTAACCATTTTAGTCGCTCTTCTCTGGACCCTTTCGAGTAGTACTGTGTCCTTCTTCATGTACGGCAACCAGTGCTGGACGCAGTACTCCATGTGAGGGCGCATCATGGCCCGGTACAGCAGCATGATAACCTTCTCTGATCTGTTCATGTTCCCCTTCTTTATAATTCCCAGCATTCTATTCACTCTTTCGCCGCCGCCGCCACTGCTGCGCATTCCGCGGACGGCTTCATCGACTTGTCAATCAGAATTCCCAAGTCTCTTTCTTGGGAGGTCTCTCCAAGTACCGCCCTGGACATCCTGTATTCATGCATGAGATTTTTGTTACCGACATACATCACTTTACACTTATCCACGTTGAACCTCATTTGCCATGTCGATGCCCATTTCTCCAGCTTGATTATGTCACGTTGCAGATCTTCGCAATCCCCCTGTGTCTTCACTACTCTGAATAACTTTGTATCGTCTGCAAATTTAATCACCTCACTTTGTCGTACCAATGTCCAGATCATTTATAAAGAGCACAGGTCCAAGCACTGAGCACTGTGGTGACACTTTTCCAGTCTGAGTATTGTCCATTTACCCCCACTCTCTGTTTCCTATGCTCCATCCAGTTTTTAATCCATGTGAGTATTTTACCCTCAATTCCATGGCTCGCAATTTTTCAAAGTAGTCATTCATGCGGAACCTTGTCGAACGCCTTCTGAAAACTCAGATATACAATGTTGACTGGAACGCCCTTGTCTATCTGCCTGTTTAGTCCCTCGAAGAAGTGCAGCAAGTTTGTCAAACAAGATCTGCCTTTGCTGAAACCATGCTGGCTGGTCCTCATTAGACAGTGTCTGTCAAGGTGATCAATGATGCGGTCCTTTATCAGCGCCTCTACCATCTTTCCCGGTACCGAGTTCAGACTCTCTGGTCTGTAGTTTCCCGGATCTCCCCTCGAACCTTTTTTGAAGATCGGCATAACATTCACTACCTTCCAGTCTTGTGGAATCTTTCCTGATTTGATCGACAGATTGGCTATTAGTTGAAGCAGTTCAACTATAGTCCTTTTCAGTTCCTTTATGACCCTCGGATGGATGTCATCCGGTCCCGGGGATTTATCGTTCTTGAGCCTATAGATCTGCCTGCATACCTCTTCTAGACTGACTGTCAACCCTGTCAGTTTCTCGTCTTCATTTCCAGCATATAGCTTGATGGGTTCTGGTATGCTGTGAATATCCTCTGCAGTAAATACAGCCGCAAAAAATGTGTTCAGTTTGTCGGCAATTGCTTTGTCCTCCTTTATTTCATGGTCATTCAACGGTCCCACCGCTTTCTTCGTTTCCCCTTAATATATCGAAAGAATGGCTTGAAGTTTTTCATCTCTTTGACTATTTTTTCCTCATAGTCTCTTTTGGCCCCTTTTATAGCCTTATGGCACCTGCGTTGATGCCGTTTGTGCTTATTCCAGTTTTCATTCGTTCTTGACCTTTTCCGTTCCTTAAACGAAGTTTTCTTGTCTCTGATCGCTTTCTTCACCTCTACAGTGAGCCATGCCGGTTCCTTGTTCTTTTTCCTCTTGGATCCCTTGTTGATACACGGTATACATAGATTTTGTACCTCGGTGACTGTGTCCTTAAAAAGGGACTAAGCTTTCTCTAGCGGTTTTACAGTGCTTATCCTCTTCTTAATCTTCTTCCCCACCATAAGTTTCGTCCTTTCATAATTCCCTTTTCAGAAGTTTAGTGCCGTGGCCGTCGTTCTGGACCAATGTTTCGCCCCTGCATCCAGGTCAAAGCGGATCATATTGTGATCACTGTTTCCCAGTGTCCCTTCTACTTCTATACCTTGTGCCAGTCCTCGAAGTCCATTTAAAATTAAGTCCAGAATTGCATTTCCTCTCGTATTTTCCTTGACAAGTTGTTCCAGGAAGCAATCGCCTACAGCATCCAGGAACTTGGTCTCCCTAGCGCAGCTGGAGGTGCCTAGGTGCCAGTCTATCCCCGGATAGTTGAAGTTACCCATGATAACTGCGTTGCCTCCCTTGCAGTTGCTTTTAATCTCGTCCATCATTTCTGCATCAATTTCTTCATACTGTCCTGGGGGTCAGTAGTAGATGCCAATCTTTGTTTCCAGCCTATTTGTTCCCAGAATTTTGACCCATAGAGACTCTAACTTATCCGTCTGTTGTGGCATGTTCTCTCCAGTAGATTCAATTCCCTCTTTGATGTATATGGCAATGCCCCCACCTTTAGAACAACTCTGTCTCTGCGGTATAGTTTGTATCCCAGTAGCACAGTGTCCCAGACGTTTTCCTCAGTCCACCATGTCTCCGTGATTCCAATGATGTCCACGTTTTCTCTTTGTGCCATAGTTTCTAATTCACCTATCTTATTCCTTAGGTTCCTTGCGTTCGTGTACATACACTTGAGTTTGTAGCCTGTTCCTTTCTTGCGTTTCCTTCCCTCCTGTGTCCTTTTCGATCTGTCTTGCCATTAAAAAATGATCTGATGTGGCTATGTTTCTACTACTGTCTGTTTCATTGGTCTTAAAATTCATGTAATCCAATTTAATAGAACCTAAAGGGACAAAAATATTTAAAAAAAAAAAAAAATGCTAATGCCTTGTCCCGAATATGGCAATTTGGTTTAGGTAGGGCTGGGGAGGGCTTCAACAGAAACTCCAGGAATTTGAAAATGAGGACAGTGCTGAGCAGACTTTTATGGTCTATGTCCCAGAAATAATTTAAAAAAAGGACAATTTAATCATGAATTTATAATGTGTATGACTATTGGGCAGACTGGATGGACCAATCAGATCTTTATCTGCAGCCATTTACTATGTTGCTATGTATTATCTGTTCTATAACAGATGTTAGAAACGTTTCAGTGTTTTTTGAGCTTGTCCTGCTCAAAGGATCCCTTTTTCTATAGGGGGTGCATCACAGCCCTTTTAGAGCTTTGGAACCTGTTTTTCCACAAGAGATGAGTTAACAATTGTAGTAGACCCTTTAATGAGACCCTTGCTTGTTTGCTGTGCTATCTTTGCTGGACAGGGATCAAGAGGATAGAATGTTGACTGTAGACCTTTCACAAATTTTTCAGAGCCTTTTTTGGTGACCTGGTTCAGAGTCTTATTAGCTGGTGGGAGTTCTCAGTGGAAATTCCTATATGTCCTGTTGGAGACCTATAATTTTGTTGGGAAAGTATGAGACAAAATCATTGCTGGTTAATTGTGACTGGAAAGGCTGGTTCTGTTGTGGGGTTTGCAGTTGACCTTTTACTATTTTGAATAGCTGTTTGGTTAACCCCCCTCCCCTCCTTTTTTTCAAGCTGTTGTGCCAAGAAACGCAAGCTAAATGCCGAGCCACATATACTATTTCTATGGGAAGCTCAACATATAGCTCTCACTGCTTGACAGCACAGCTTAATAAAAGTGTGTGTGTGTTTGGGGGGAGGGGGTAAATTTGCAGCCTGTTTAATGTGTTGAGAAAAATATTATTTTTTAGCTCTTATTAAGGCCTGGCAGTATATCATCATGTGTTTTTTGTAGATCAGTCTGCCTCCACGTAGTTTCAAGTTTCATGTAGGTGAGATTTTAGCCATTTTCTTTCAAGTTTACATTCTTGATACTTCATGACCCATAGTTCTGGGGAGAGCCGAAGGTAGGGTTACCATGCGGCTCCAGAAAAAAAGAGGACAGATTGAGACATCCAGATTTCACTTCCATTGAAAGTAATAGAACGGTGGGGAGGGTTTGTATGGAGAGCATAGGACTTCTTTGCTAGGACCATTTTCATCTAAGGCCATCACTAACTCCCTCTTTTCCTAAGGCACGCTAATTGATTAGCATGTGCTAAACACTGTGTCCATACACAAACATGCGCGCATTAGCGTTTAGCGCACGTTAAATCAATTAGCGTGCGCTTACCTGTTTGCGTACCTTAGTAAAAGAGGGCCTAAGTGAGCACACCAGATGTAAACTTGCAGTCATCTTTACATCTACAGTGGAGTAGGGCAAGGCCTCTATGAAACTCACAGCAGTCAGATTTCTCATTTCTTGGATCCCCTTTCAAACTTTGGTTGAGCCCACCTGCTTTAGGTAGACCCTTAGCATGACAATGCCGCTTAGCCTGCTATCCCTTTACCTTTAACCCCCCCCCCTCAGTAAATAAAGTGGTACCTTGGATTACGAGCATAATCCATTCCAGGAGCATGCTCGTAATCCAAAATGTTCGTTTATCAAAGCAAAGTTCCCCATAGACAATAGTGGCAACAGCAACAATTGGTTCCAGAACCCAGGGTATGTACCTGTCGGGGCCGGGTGCTGCAGCACCGTCTCCTCCGTCCGCCTCCTCCGTCCGTCATGAAGAACAACCCCACAGTGCCGCATCGGGGGGGGGGGATGCCTTTAATGTGCCAGCCGCCGGAGAACCCGCAGTGCCACTTCAGAGGGATGCCTCCTCCATCCACCGGCCAGCCCTCCACGTTGGATGCCCCTTGCATGCTGGCGAGCCCCCACCCGATCCCACGCAGCCGAGTGCCGCCCCACCCGCACGCCTTGCACGACACGCACAACGCCGATGATTGACGCTATGTGCGTCACACGCAACATGCAGGGGGGACGGCACACGGCCGTGCAGGCCCAGACAGAGATCCTCCAACATGCGGAAGGCACCCGACGTGGAAGGCTGGCCGGAAGACGGAAGAGGAATCCCCCGAAGCGGCGCTTCCTGGACTGTAAGTGCTCGGTTTGCGAGTCAAAAGTTTGCTGAGTGTTTTGCTCGTCTTGCAGAACACTCGCAAACCGGGTTACTCGCAAACCGAGGTTCCACTGTAATAAGTTCATGCTATTTAGCCAATGCATTTTTGCATTACCATGCACAGTAATAGTTTGGGTGCGTTCTATTGCAGACATTTATTTTAGCGTCAACCTAACTTGCTTGTTGAATTTCTTGCTTTTTTTAAAGTTCCATTTAAGTTTTTAGTCAGTCAGTGCTAAGTTGGGCTATTTATTGCAAAGGCCCCCTTATTAGTCAAGAACATAGTTACTCCCACACATATACAAATGTGACAATCAGTATCACTTTACATAAAATTCATCTTGTAAATATGACAGTTTTCCTAGTCATTTACTCATATTTTAGCACCTTTCAAAAATGCGGTGGAACTTCCATTAATGCTTATAACAGTCTAGCAACAGATTTAATTCTTAAGAAGTTGTGCTAATGTTACTATCTTTTTCAACTTTTAATGTTGTATCTCACTCATGACCCTTTACTTATTAGCCCACTTTCCTCTAGCATTATATTCATTTGCAACCAGAAAAGGATACGACTGCTAGATTTCATCCTCAGGGCAAGTGAACCCAACAGTTCCCACAGTTTCAGGGAGGCAAAGTTCAACCAAAGTTTTATTTTCAGGACTTGGATACTTGTTCTTTAATCTAAACCAAAGTTCAAAAGGTTCCTTTCTCATATCTAAGTGCTCACAGATGGCGTATCTGAATGTGTTCTTTTTCTTTACCATACAGTATCTTGTGTGACAGGGCAAAATTGTTGTGCCTGATGTTCAAAGCAATCTATGTGGGCAGGAGAAGCTCCTGGCCAGTTAAATAGCTAGTGACTGACTAAGTGTTGATATTCAATGATGATTATAGTACCACTGAATATCACTGCAGACTTGCACTGTCCGGTTAGTGCTGGGGCAGTCAGCGAACAGAGCACAAACTTAACCGGTTAGCAGCTATTTTTAGACTGCTATTCAGTTAAGTAACAGCTACAGTTTGGGCAGCAGCTAGTCTGTCCTAACTTTAGTCACCAGTAACTTCTGGATTGTGACCTCAGCTTTACAGGTACCCCCTCCTTCCCTCTAATTCCTGATCCCCCTACCTCTGAAGTGAAGAAGGGCTGACTGCTAGAGGTTGTGGTGGCCATTTTTTAAAAGGATCTTTGATGGGCAGGAGCGAATGGGTATCATTCCTGCCCTGTGGACCATGCTAAAACACCAGGACTCTTCTACGTAGACCCACATAGGCTCTGCCAGTCAGTACAACTATAATGGCCAGCATTGAATATCTGAGGCTAATTCTGGCTGTGGCAGTCACAATTTAAAAACACGCTGACCACTGTGGCTGAATATTGACTGGAATATTTCTTATTATTATCTTGAATCTCTCTAACACATCCTATATTTACACTGGGCCCGATAATGAACATGGTTGGTGTCAATCCCAGATATTCAATGCCGGGGTCGCAGGCATTGAATCTGGGGCAAAGGTCGGTGGCTTGCAATTAACTGGCCAAGCTGATTTTCAGCAGCTAACCAGCTAAGGTTAATGGCCAAAGATAGACCCGCCTTTTAGGTGGGTCTATCTGGCCATGTGCCTTAGCCAGCCAATGAAAATTGTCAGTAACTGGCTATGTTGTGTAACATAGCCTATCGACAGGCTAGCCAGCAAGCCTGATATTCAGTGGGGAATAGCTGGTTATCTCCCAATGAATATCGGTGAATAGCTGGCCAGATGGGACTTAGCCAACTAGGAGTAATTCCCAACTTGCTAAGACCTACTGAATATTGGGGGGACTGTGTTTTATGAAAACACAGAACGAGTAATTTTATAATGGAGCACTTAAACTTTCAAAGTAACAGATGAGTATTCATGAGCTCCCTTGCAGTTTGTATGGGTACCTAAAAGTCTGCAAGTATTACACAGAGTAGCTATATATAAACATCTATATAAGGGACATTTTCTGACAGCAGTATTTCCACAATTCCATCTTCTCCCCATCACATACGAAAAAGTTCATTGTATACTTTGAATCCACATGAAACCTTCACATATGCTCTGACCCAAGAGACAGAGAAAAAACATCACAAAATCCGGACTGAATCATTCAAACAGAAAGGCTATTCAGGGCATTTTGAAGACACTGAAACATCCCAAGAAATGGTATAAATTGGCACTTGGATGTTCTAATTGCTAGGAAGTCCAAGTGCTGATTTTTGAAACTGCCTTTCTGGACGTCTTGCAAGGCATTTTAGCTGCTATGTGTCCAAAACTAAAAGGGGGCAAGTTGGAGGCGTGTTCTGGGCGGCCTTTGGGTGGGCTTAGACTTGGACGTCTTGTGGTAATAATCAAATCTTTCCCAAGAAGTCCTGGACAGAACTTAGACGCTCTGAGCTAGACCAGTTTTAAAAGCATCTAAGAGCTCCTTTTACTAAGCTGTGATAACGGTTTTAGGGCGCGCTTAGCGCGTGCAGAATTCCTGCGCACGCTAGATGCTAGTACCAGCATTGAGCTGGCGTTAGTTTTAGCCATGTAGCGCAGGTTTAGTGTGTGCTAAAATTCTGTGTGCGCTATAAATGCTATCGCAGCTTAGTAAAAGGAGCCCTAAGAGTCAAAAAGGCACTCAAACTGACCAGACGACCACTGGAGGGATTAAATTATGACCCACCACACTCCCCCAGTGGTCACTAACCCCCCTCCCACCCCACAAAGATCTGAATGAAACAGTACAAATCCTGTCTCTAGAACACACTTTCAAAAAGATATAAAAAGGATGGATTTGGTTCAGAGGAAGGCGACTAAATTTGTGCATGGACAGACTTAAAGATCTCACTCTGTATACTTTGGAGGAAACGCAGGAGAGGGGAGATATGATAGAGAGGTTTAAATATCTACATGATGTAAATGCGCATGAGTCAAGTCTCTCATTTGAGAAGAAGCTCTGGAATGAGAGAGCATAGGCAGGGCAGGATTAACCAATAGGACAAGTAGGCACGTGCCTAGGGCCCGAAATGGTCAGGGGGGCCCGATGAAGGAGGGCATCAATATTGTTTTTTTCCAAACGGAGATGGGCCCCTCCAGCAGAGATCGGCTATGCAGGCCCCCCCCTCCCCCCCCCCCCCCCGATTGGCAACGCATCTCCCCATCAACGGAAAGTAAGACAAGCAAGCAACGCGGGTAAGAAAGGCAACGGGAACTGTAATTGTGCAAGCAGTGCTGCTTGCCCAAAGCTTCCCTCTGATGCAGCTTCCTGTTTCCGCCTGGGCACATGGTGGGGCGGGGCGGGGCAGGGGGCCCAGTGTACTTGTGTGCCTAGGGGCCCTTGACGAATTAATCCTGCCCTGGGCATAGGATGAAGTTAAGAGGTGATGTATCGGCTCAGGAGTAATCTAAGGAAATACTTTTTTTACAGAATGGGTGGTAGATGCATGGAACAGTCTCCCGGAAGAGGTGGTGGAGACAGAAACTGTGTCTGAATTCAAGAAAGCCTGGGATAGGCACTTGGGATCTCTTAGAAAGAGGATGAGATCATGGCTACTGCATATTGGCAGACTGGCTGGGACATTTGGCCTTTATCTGCCATCATGTTTCTATGTTTTGAAGTGTCGCTCACAGATTTTGCATGGTTGCTCACAAAAATACTTGCAAATCTGGAAAATTGATGGGTTTTAGAACTTGCCACTCACATGAGAAAAAAAATTGCATGCACTCGACCAATGCTTAGATTGAGACCTTGGCCAAGACCACGACGGAACGTGATCTAGGGGTGATCATTAGTAATGACATGAAGGTTGCTAATCAAGTGGAGAAGGCTTCCTCCAAGGCAAGGCAAGTGATGGGTTGTATCCGTAGAGGTTTTGTCAGCAGGAGACCTGAAGTAGTGATGCCGCTGTACAGGTCCATGGTGAGGCCTCATCTGGAATACTGTGTTCAATTCTGGAGACCACACTACCGGAAAGATGTGCTGAGAATCGAGTCGGTTCAACGTATGGCCACTAGGATGGTCTTGGGGCTCAGGGATCTCACGAATGAAGAAAGACTGAATAAACTACGGCTGTACTCACTTGAGGAACGAAGAGAGAGGGGAGACATGATTGAAACATTTAAGTATATCACGGGCCGTATCGAGTCAGAAGAAGATATCTTCTACCTCAAGAGATCCTCGACCACCAGGGGGCATCCGTTAAAAATCAGGGGAGGGAAGTTCCATAGCGACTACAGAAAATACTTCTTCACTGAAAGAGTAGTGGATCATTGGAACAAACTCCCACTGCAGGTGATTGAGGCCAAGAGCGTGTCAGATTTTAAGAGACAATGGGATGTTCACATGGGATCTCTAAGGGAGTAAAATCAGAGGGGGGAATTTGGAATGGGCAGACTTGGTGGGCTATAGCCCTTTTCTGCCGTCTTTTCTATGTTTCTATGTTTCTATACTGTTCAGAGTCAGCACCAGCATTGTAGCACTCAGAACCAACAGAAAAAGACAGAAAGGGACTCTTCAAGCCCTATCTCACTAAACACAAGGATCTCCCCTGGGTAAATCCTGGGGGGTGAAGGGAGGTCTGAGGAAGTTGCAGGAAGGGCTAGGTTTTGGATTATGGGTGGGGCTTACATTGTAGATTGGAATAATATGGTATTGAATCCAGGGGGGTGCATGAGGGTCAGATGGTGGCATACTTCATGGATTGGGGGATCAGGCACTGTGCTTGATCCAGCAAGGGGGGGGGGGCTGATAGATTGGGCACATCAGACTGACACTTCCTCTTCTCCAGGTGCCAGTCAATATTACTCTAGGAGCCATATACAGAGCCACATACATCTCTTATAAATGGTGCCTAGGTGATGTGAACTCGGACTCAAATGTTCAGTGCCAGTGCCCCCAACATAATCCAGCTAATTTAGCCAGCAACAGTCAATATTTTAAAAAAGCTGACTGCCACAGGCTGAATATGGACTTTAGAAAAGGAACAATTATTTACTATATTGTATTACATTGGCCTATTATTAAAGAGATTTGAGCATAAAGGCAGGTAATTTTAGAAGTCATATGCATATTTCATCCACAGTAAACCAATACTTTCCTGGGGCTGGGGGTTTAGTCATATGCATATAACTATGGGATCTCAAAATTTTCTTGAAAATTTTGTTTGGATTAAGTCAGTGTAAATCAGGGATCTCAAAGTCCCTCCTTGAGGGCCGCAATCCAGTCGGGTTTTCAGGATTCCCCCAATGAATATGCATGAGATTTATTAGTATACAATGAAAGCAGTGCATGCACATAGATCTCATGCATATTCATTGGGGGAATCCTGAAAACCCGACTGGATTGCGGCCCTCGAGGAGGGACTTTGAGACCCCTGGTGTAAATGTATGCGTATTTTCCCTTTGAAAAATGAGCGATGCCTATACGCACACCTCCTGCAAATGCTATTTCAAAATTAAAATAAATATGTTTCCTTCCCAATTAAGCTTTTAGTACACTTAAATGATTCATGTTCATTACCTTTTCCCTTGATAAAGATTTCAGAACTGTATCACACAACAAAAATATGGTAATTGCTATACACCTACACACAGTTTATTATTACTCCTTTGGCTTAATGCAAGCGTGCAAAGCAGGGTACTTCTGCTAGTATTTCATAGAATCTTGATAATGAATATTTCTGTTAAGTTAGGTGCTGCATCTACAACCAAATAGTCAATTTGGGCTTCTTTAATCTCTTTCTCTGAGTCTACAATTGATTTGCATGCACACAGATACTAATCTTCATTTTAGGCCCATGTTTGGAAAATATATTCCAGGCTGATTGAAACAATTCATTTTGTAGTTTTTAAGCCACGTTCAAGCTATTTTGTAGGTTTATTAACTAAGACAGTTAAATGAGGGCTGTACTCTTTCTCACATCACATCATTGCACTTTTTTTGTACCTAGTAAGTGTCCTTAGAATACTCTGTTAGGCACATGGGTCTCTCTCCCTATATATGTATACAGTGATACCTTGGAATCCGAACTTAATCCGTTCCAGAACCCCGTTCGAGTTCCAAGACAATTTTTCCCATTGAAAATAATAGAAACTGGATTAATCCGTT
Source organism: Geotrypetes seraphini (assembly GCF_902459505.1). Taxonomy (NCBI): domain Eukaryota; kingdom Metazoa; phylum Chordata; class Amphibia; order Gymnophiona; family Dermophiidae; genus Geotrypetes; species Geotrypetes seraphini. The sequence continues at coordinate 18,443,341 of NC_047095.1, forward strand.
CCTGAGTCCCACAAACTCAAATTTTAACAGGAAATACGCCGGGTTTTAGGGTAAAATATTAACAAATATTCCAAAGCAGCATTCAGATTCCAAGACATAATTTACTACAAAAAAAAGTTTGGATTCCAAGTCGTTCAAGTTCTGGGGCGTTTGGATTCCAAGGTACCACTGTATGTGTATATATATATATGGATCATGTCATTGAGTTGGTCACTGACTCTTGGCAACACACACAGTGATGTTTCATGGCAGAGTAAAGGAGTGGTTTGCCATTGCCTTCTCTTATGTGGCTCCATTATGTTGCTGCTGCCCAACATAGGGCACCTCAGCCTACAGCACTTGGTATTCCCAGGTGGTCTCCCCACCAGGCCTAGGTTTACCAGATGTTTCCATCCAGGCCCATCGCCATGCCCCCAGGCCCACCCCATTCTGTCCGTGTCATGCCCCGTTCTGCCCCCAGCCCCACCCCTAGACGCATGTCCAGGTGCAATGCGATAACATCACATGCATGTACGTGACATCGCCACATTGCATCCGCAAATGCGTGGATGCCCCCTCCAGATGTGATTTTTTTACAGGAAGCTTTCTAAAACCCAGACCAAGTGCTGGGTTTTGAAAAGCCATCTGGACCCCCGGACATGTCCTCAAAAGGAGAACATGTCCGGGGAAATCCAGATGTCTGGTAACCCTAAGCCAGGCCTGATGCTGCTTAGCTTCCAATAGTAAGAGCAAGCCTACTAAGGACAGCCAGGATTAATTTGGTGTATACGTATATGTGTATATTCAAGGTCTCTCTCCTGAACCTTGTTTATTAGATTTTCACCCTCTATCTTGTACATCTCGTTTAGATTTCTATACCATATATATATATATTTTTTATTTATTTATTTTTTTCTGTTCCACTATAACTTAAAATAAGATCAGTACTGCATCAATCTATCAGGGTTGACCTGGGTCAAGTGGCTGCCCTAGCTAGTTCTCTATAGGAAAACAAAAGATGCATCTAGCACTCTGGACAGAAATCCTTTATGAACTGTTTACACTGATTTGATTATATGTAATATTCCATCTTTGGCAAGCAAGTTGCATCAAAGTGGGTCACCTTATGGGGGTTGAAAGGCATATATGTGCATAAAACAGCATAGATGAGGGACTGGGATGAAAAGAAATAAGTAGGTGGAAAGGGAGGCGGGGGAGGTGGAAGAGAAGGAAGAAGAGCGGGGAAGCTATGGAAATGTCAGAGAAAAGGAGAGGAGAGGAAGAAATGGAGGAGAGTTTAGGAAAGATACAGAAGGAAGGAGAAATGAGAAGACAAGAGGAGGGAGGGAAGGAGGTGAAAACAGGGCAAGAGGAAAGGACAAAAATTAAAGGAAGGAGGAAAGAGATTTGAATGTGAAGGGGAAGAAGGAGAGAGATTAGGGAGGCATATGTAAGGATGGTAGAAAAGAAGAGATGAAGGGGGAAAGGTAATTAGAGAGGAAAAGTGGAAGAAAATAAGAAAGATGTAAGGGGTGTGGGTATGTAAGGTGAGGAAGGATGAGTACTGGGTGAAGAGAGATCATGTAAGGAAGAGATAACCAGGGGATATGGGAAAAAGGGAAGAGAAGGTAGGGTAAATAAAAAAAAAGATAGAAAGCAAAACAATTAGATGCAGGAATAAAATAAACAAAAGAAGAAAGGCAACAAGATATAAAAAATCAAGTAAAAAGGCTGAGAATAAAATGGATAACAGGAAAAGGAACTTAAATAGGATGAGAAAAATAGCATAATAACATATATGATAGCAGATAAAGACCCAGGCAACCAGAGCATCGCTTGCTATTCTGTACAGGTTACATTTCATCGTCCAATACTGGCATCACAAATAGGGCAGTTTGCAATTTGTCACAATCATGGAAGAGTGATTTTATAATTTTAATTGCAACAAAGTTGCATTCATTGCCAAGATTCAATTAAACCAGCAAGTCAACATTTTACTTGCTATTTACCCTCCCACTCTGTGATACTCCTGCTATGAATGTGATACCAAATACACATACTCATTCTTCATCTGACCTTGCTATTCTCAGGTCACAGACCATAGAAGTCTGCCCGATACTATTCTTACTTCCAAACCTCTGGAGTTGGCATCAAAATATACTCCAGCCCATCCAAATCTGTCTTTCCATAATTGGGATACAGACTGTAGGAGTCTGCCCTGTTTTGCCATATTTAGGACATCATGTTTTATTAAAATTTGATTTAATCGCCTCTCAAATTTCTAGGTGATATCCAGCAATACAAATGGGTAAAAATTAAAACGTGCAAATACAAAAGACAGACTAAGTTAACACACTGAAACAACTGGGGGAGAGAGGAGAAGTACAATTGTAACAGGATAGAAGAACAATTAAAGGTAAGTACAAAAGATTAGGGAAAAATGTGGAGGATCTTGCCATGATTGGATGAAGTTTGCCTATAGATCGAAGGCATCCTTGAAAAAGAAGCATTTGAGTTTGCCTTTGAACCAGTCTAGGCTTTTTTCTCTCTAATATGGGACGGTAAGGCATTTCAGAGTTGTAGCGCTGTGACAGAAAAAATGCTGTGGCGCTTTGTATTATCTTGAGCGAAGGGATACTTAATAGGTGCTGGTCAATGGATCGCAGCAAGCGGGAGGATTAATAAGGATGCAATAAGGAGTTTATCTATAAATAAAGGTGCTTTGGATATTAATGTTTTGAATGATAGCAGAATTATCTTATACAGTATGTTATCCTATGCATAATAGGGAGCTAATGAGCATTTTCTAAAAGTGGCGTTACATGGGTCAATTTTTTTTTTTGCATTTGCGATTAGTTTTATGGCTGTATTCTTTATTATTTGTAGGCATCATATTTCTTTTTGAGTGATACATTTTAATAATGCATTACAATAGTCAAGCTTAGAAATCACTAAGGAGTGTATCAATATATTTAGCGATTTAGCATAATCGAAAGGGACGTCTAAGTCCGTTTTCATCTAAGTTGCAAGTCGTCCAAACTAAAAAACAGCCTAGGGCACATTTTCGAAAAATATGTCCAAAATGTTTTTTCTTTCGAAAATCGTCTAACTATACGTCCTGCCGATCTGATCGTCCAAGTCACTAAATCATCCATTTTTATACCACATTTTCGTCCAACTTCTCGTCCAAGTCCAAAATGCCTAGAACAAGCCCTGTTGGACGTGGGAGGGGTCTGCAAAGTGATGGACTGAACACCCAGACATGCCACCTAAATAGTGGGGTACCTTACAGGGCTCTGCTGTGAACTTTTCAAAAAGGGTGCCATGTCTTCTCCTCCCTACAGCTCCCTTATAGGTCATGATGAGCCCCCCAAACCACCTCCAGAATCCCCTAGACCCACTTATCTACCCCCCTAATAGCCCTTATGGCTGCAGGAGCCACTTATATGCCAGTACAAAAGGGTTTTCGGGGTATATAGAGGAGTGCACATGTTTAGTATCAATGCAGTGATTACAGGGGCTTATGGGCATGGGTCCTCCTCTCTATGGATCCCTAACCGACCCCCAAGATGGCTTAAGCTGCCTCTTTGCTGGACGACTAGGCTTTCCTATTTCAGGCTGCCAGGTGATGATGGTCAGGAGGCTGAATTTTAAAGGTGGGATTAATATTTTTATGGGGTTGGGGGTGTCGGTGATCACTGGGGTAGTGTGTGGGGGGGGTCTATTTTGTGTGTTTGCAGTGCTTATCTGATGAGTTTAGGTGGGTTTTTGTGACTTAGACCATGTTTTACATGGTCTAAGTCACAACATCCAAGTTCCGTCGATCCTGGGCTGTATAACTTTCGGTTATACATGCTGTACGACTAAGTCTAAGCCAGCCCACGTCCTGCCCAACTCCCACCCTCGACACTCCTCCTGAAACGCCCCGTTTAGCTTTGGTCGTTCAGCGGCACTATGAAGGCCTAGGTCATTTAGAAATACCCGTTTTTATTATTGGCACTTGGACGTTTTTGAGAAATGTTCCTCCAAGTGCCGACTTATGCTGGTTTTTGGATGTTTTTCTCTTTCGATTATGAGCCCCTTAGACTCTAGAAATTTTGATATTGACCAGATCAAACAGAGTTTGTGAAAACAAGATTTAACTATACCACTAACTTGGTCATGATATGATAATTTTTGGTCAAGGATGACTCCTAGGATTTTGATAATTGGGACTAACTGTAAAGAACTGCCATAGAGATTGATAGAGGTGCCTCACGTTATCCCTTCTTTCCAGGAGAAGAGCATGGTCTTGGTTTTATTGATGTTTAAAGCTAACATGTTGTCATTTAACCAGAGTCTAATTTCCTCAAGCTTTTTATTTATAATGGCTATTTCACTAACATCTTGGGGTCTAGAGGGTGTAGGAGCTGGATGTCGTCTGCATAGTTTGTAGAAGTCTACCCAGCACTGGCCTTACTTCCCCAACTACTGGTATTGTTGTCTAAGCACTGACAAGTCTTGTTTTGATTCCAGCTTCTTTCCATATAAATATTCTTTGTGTTTATGTAATACATTTTTGAATTCCATTGTTGTTGTTTTTATCTCCACCACCTCCCCCCAGGCATCCACCACCTCCCCCCAGGCATCCACCATCCTCTCCATTAAAAAGTACTTCCTGATGTTGCTCTTATGTCTACCACCTCGCAAACTCAACTCATGTCCTCTATTTCTACCACTTCTCCATCATCATCTGTATCTTATCTTCCTTGTCCTTCAGGCCTCAAGACTCTTCTCATATGTGCTATGTTGCAAATCCTGTACCATCTTGTCACTTTTCTCTGGACCATTTCAAGCCTTTTTATATCTTTAGTTAGATAGAGCTTCCAAAACCGAACACAATACTCCAAATGGGGCCTTACTTACAGCTTGTACAGGGACATTAACATCTGTCTTCTTCAGCTCAGATACTATCACCCTAAGGTCTCTCTCCTAGAAACATAGAAACATAGAAATAGACGGCAGATAAGGGCCACGGCCCATCAAGTCTGCCCACTCCAATGACCCTCCCTATCTATCTTTGCGGATAGATCCCACATGTTTGTCCCATTTGGCCTTAAAATCTGGCACGCTTCTGGCCTCAATAACCTGAAGTGGAAGACTATTCCAGCGATCAACCACCCTTTCGGTGAAGAAGAACTTCCTAGTGTCACCGTGCAGTTTCCCGCCCCTGATTTTCCACTGATGTCCCCTTGTTGCCGCGGGACCCTTGAACAAGAATATATCCTCTTCCACTTCGATGCGACCCGTGAGGTACTTGAAAGTCTCGATCATATCTCCCCTCTCTCTACGTTCCTCGAGTGTGTAGAGCTGCAACTTCCCTAACCGCTCCTCGTATGGGAGCTCCTTGAGTCCCGAGACCATCCTGGTGGCCATTCTCTGGACCGATTCCAGTCTCAGTACATCCTTGCGGTAATGTGGCTTCCAAAATTGCACACAGTACTCCAGGTGCGGTCTCACCATGGATCTATATAGTGGCATAATGACTTCAGGTTTATGGCTGACGAAACTCCTGTGTATGCAACCTATGATTTGCCTTGCTTTGGATGAAGCTTGCTCAACTTGGTTTGCAGACTTCATGTCATCCCTGACAATCACCCCTAAGTCTCTTTCTGCTTCAGTTTTTGTCAAGATCTCGCCATTTAGGGTGTAAATCTTGCATGGATTTCGGCTTCCCAGGTGCATGACTTTGCATTTTTTGGCATTGAAACTGAGTTGCCAGGACCTAGACCAGCGCTCCAGTAGAAGTAGATCATGCATCATATCATCTACCATCGAATTATTGTCTGTTGTGCTCTTGTTCACTACATTGCTTAGCTTGGCATCATCGGCGAATAATGTTATTCTTCCTCGGAGCCCTTCTGTCAAGTCTCTTATGTAGATGTTGAACAAGATTGGGCCCAGGACGGAGCCCTGTGGCACTCCACTTATCACCTCCGACATTTCGGAGGGGGTGCCATTCACCACCACCCTCTGAAGCCTACCTCCAAGCCAGTTCCCAACCCAATTTGTCAATGTGTCGCCCAAACCTAAAGAACTCATCTTGCTTAGCAACCTGCGGTGTGGTACGCTATCAAATGCCTTGCTGAAATCTAGGTAGACAATGTCCAGGGACTCACCAGCATCCAGCTTCCTCGTCACCCAGTCAAAGAAGCTGATCAGGTTGGATTGGCAGGATCTCCCCTTAGTAAATCCATGTTGGCGGGGATCCCGTAGTTTCTCCTCGTCCATGATTCTATCCAATTGGTGTTTGATTAGGGTTTCCATTAGTTTGCTCACTATCGATGTGAGACTCACTGGTCTGTAATTTGCCATCTCCATCTTGGAGCCTTTCTTGTGGAGTGGGATGACGTTAGCTGTCTTCCAGTCCATCGGGACGTTACCTGAACTAAGGGAGAGATTGAAGAGCGCGGACAGCGGTTCCGCTAGGACATCACCCAACTCCCTGAGCACCCTAGGGTGTAGGCTGTCAGGCCCCATTGCCTTGTTGACCTTGATTTTTGACAGCTCGCAATAGACGCTGCTGGGTGTAAACTTGAAATTACTAAACGGGTCAACTGATTTAACCCTTGTTTGTGGCTGAGGGCCGATTCCCGGCGCCTCGCGGGTGAAGACTGAGCAGAAGTATTCATTTAACAGTTGGGCTTTTTCCGAGTCCGTTTCTACATAGTCTCCGTCTGGTTTTCTGAGACGTACTATCCCTCCCGAGTTCTTATTTCTGTCACTGATATACCTAAAGAAAGATTTATCTCCTTTCTGGATGTTCTTTGCTAGGGACTCCTCCATGCGGAATTTGGCCTCCCTAACTGCTGCTTTGACGGCCCTTGACTTGGCCAGATATTTTACTCTAGAGTCCTGTGTCCCTGATTGTTTGTAAGAGATGAATGCTTTTTTCTTCTCTTTGATGATGTCCGAGATCTCCGTAGAGAACCACTGTGGCTTGTTGTTCCTATTCCGTTTGCTTACTGATTTAACATAGCGGGTTGTTGCTTCCTGTATGGTGGCTTTCAGAGTTGACCACATTTCTTCCACGCTGTCAGTGTCTGCTTGGCTTTGTAGCGCCTGGTGAACGAAGTCTCTCATGTCTTGGAAGTTTGTGTCTTTGAATTTGAGAACCTTGGTCATTGAGGTAGATTTTGTGAAACCTTTCCTGAGATTGAACCATATCATATTGTGGTCACTGGAGGCCAAAGTTTCACCCACCGAGACCTCTGTGATACTTTCCCCATTGGTAAGTACTAGGTCCAGTATTGCCTTGTTTATCAGACTCTCACCCCCTATCTTGTACATCATCCATATTATCTCAGATAGAGCAATTGACTAGTTTCAGACTAAAACTCAATACAGAAACACCAAAAACTTTTTTAGCCAGTCCCAATGACAAAATAACAGAAACATCACTTTGTCTTAATGGACATGTCTATCCAATAACCAGTTCCATAAAAATCATGGGTATCACGCTTGACCGCCAACTTACTTGGATCAATCATACAAACTTGGTAGTACAAAAATGTTTCTATATATTGTGGAAATTACGGACCATTAAAAAAATATTTTGATCCAGTATCTTTTAGATTACTGGTACAATCATTGATCCTACCCATTCTGGATTATTGTAACATCATTTATTTGGGATCTTCCCAAAAGATTTTAAGAAGACTGAGAATAGTTCAGAATGCTGTGGTTCGATTAATATTTGGTCTGAAGAAGAACGACCACATTAGCCCATTTTATTGATTATTGCATTGGCTAGCATTGGAAGCAAGAATACTATTTAAGTTTTCTTATATTTGTTTTAAGCTGATTTCAGGAGAGTCTCCAATTTATTTGTTCCCTCACTTTGAATTTTATAGACCATCAAAGATTACAAGAAGCTCTAGCTTATTTACCTATCCTAAGCCAAATGGTGTCAGATATAAGACTTATTTTTAAAGGACCTTAGCATTTCAGGCAAGCAAACTTCAATGTTGGCTTGGTGAATGTCTTCATCAAGCCATGTCTTACTGTTCTTTTCAAAAATTAGTAAAGTCCCCCCATTGACAGACTGATTGGCAATGGACCCCCCTCCCCCATCGACGGAAAATAAGATGAGCAAGGAACGCGGATAAGAAAGGCAACACCAACTATAATTTTCCAAGTGGTGCTGCTTGCCCAAAGCTTCCCTCTGACCCAGCTTCCTGTTTCCGCTAGGGCACATCAGAACGGGGAAGGGGGCCAAAAAGGGAAGGGAGGGAGGGGAAATCTGTTCCCCTATCTGTCACCTCCCACCCTTTCAGCCCTCTCACTCACTACACTTTTGCCCGCCAAATTCCTTCCTTTCTACCTGTCTCTCACTCCCTTCCACCCACTCCTCTTCTACCAATCCCTTCTCTGCTTCCATCATGTACCTCCCCCCATTCTATTCTATCCTATCCCATCCTTTTATCCTTTCAGCTTCTGCTTTCGCCCAATGTTATCCAACACCCAGTTTAAACTGGGTGTCTCCCAAACCTGTGCACGATCAGCAAGTGAAAAAAATACAAAATGTGGGGATTTTTTTCTGTTCATTTTTATTTGCTGACATGCAAAGACATGCCAATTCTACACCTTTCAAGAATACAGGGATAATCTATTTTTGAAATCCCTTATATTATAACACCCTTCTAAAGCTTCTTGGAGAAAGTGGTCTATGAGGAAGGCGACTAGAATATGAGGGACTTCACCTTGAGAAAGCTAGAAAGCAAAACATGTCGGTGAATTTCATGTCCCTGATTTAGTCCACAAGAAAAAGCTAATAGCTAATACATATTATACTATATAAATGATATATGTTTGAGAAAGGATTGCTAATTTAAAATATAACTAGCAAAACTATTTAAAAATATTTAAAACTATTTATTTAGATATATTTAATAAATTTTAATCCTGTGATGATTCAACACTTAAAGCTTAGTAGAATGAAAATCTATTAAACACTAAGGGCTCCTTTAACAAAGGTGCGCTAGCGTTTTTAACTCACGCACCGGATTAGCATGCGCTATAGCGTGCGCTAGCTGAAAATCTACCGCCTGCTCAAAAGGAGGCGGTAGCGGCTAGCGCGCAAAACAATTTAGCGCGCACTATTCCGTGCATTAAGGCTCTAGCACGCCTTTGTAAAAGGAGCCTTCATGGTGTTTCTGAGGAGGGATAGATAGAAGGGATTTCAAAAATAGATTATCCCTATATTCCGGAATTACTGTGGAATAACCCTTATACTACTAATGATAAGAATGCCAATTGTGTGATAACTCTATACCTTTGACATGTCCAATGTTGTTTCAAATGAAAGCCCATCCCTACTGTCTACAGCAGTGTATTGCAAACTGTGTGCTGTGGAATACTAGTGTCCCCCGAGATGCCGACGAGGAGGAGAGGCACCGGTGCCTGCTGCCTGCTTACAGGACGTGCCGCTTGCCGTGAGAAGCACATCCTGTAGTCAGCCGGCGCCTGCGCCTCTCCTCTTTGTCGGCGCCTCTTCTCCTTCTCCTCACCTCTCCTCCTGCAGCATCTCCGGGTACCCTCCAGCTGCAGCCCCGAGATTAGTGTGCTACAGCTTAAAAAGTTTGTGACACTCTGGCCTAAAGCATAAATAAAGCTGCAATAATATCCATAGCAGCAGACTATAGTTCCATACGTGTGCTCTAGCCTTATCGCAGGACTGCAAGCAGAGGAGATAAGACTCTTTCCAAGGGATAACGCTCTTATTTCAATATTAAAATTAAGGGCTCCTTTTACAAAGGCGCGTTAGCGGTTTAGCACGCGTAATAGCGTGCGCTAAACCGCCGGCCGCACAAGCCGCTACCGCCTCCTCTTGAGCGGGCGGTAGTTTTTCGGCTAGCGCGGGGGTTAGCGCTTGATTAAAAGGCGCGCGCGCTAAAGCCGCTAATGCGGCTTCGTAAAAGGAGCCCTAAATGAAAAAACAAGGAGCTTTTTGTTTTCATAAATATATACAGAGCAGCATTAACACAGCGTAATAATCGACAGTAACTTAAGATCCTTGTTATGTGTGTATCACTGAAGCATGATGGGAGTATATAAGAAAATGTAAGCTGGTACAATGTATTTCCTTATTTCTGCTGCGTGGTAGAAAGTTGATGAAGCAGAAGGGCTAAGGATGAGGCAGAAAGTGTGACTGATATAGTGTATCCTCAGCTTGCAGTACCGACAACTCTCTTCGCATCATTCCCCTAAGTGTACTTCAAATTTTCTTTCCATCTCTCAGCTCATAAACATGTTTCTTTTCACAACCCACACCATATGCCAATGGAGGGGGGGATGCCTGTAAAATTTTATTAGTATGTTTGAGAGTATTTTAAAAGTGTAATAAAGAGGAGATGAGATAAAAATTTAGATATTATTGAATGTCTGAATTAAAATAATAGGCATGAGCACTTTTATTGCATACATCTCTGTTTGGATGGTGCTATCATAAAATGCTACCATAGAACCTGTTTTATGTATAGAAAATAAGAACTCAGCATAGGTTTTAAAGCAATCAGGGAAATAAATGTTTAATAAATATATCTGATTTTCTGTGTGTGATAACAACAGCTATGAATGGAAGTGCATCATTAAGTCTATTAAAAAAAAAAAAAAGTATCACAGTTTAGCCCAGATTTCATCTGTATAGAAACAGTTGAGAATATCATTTTTTTTAAATATTAAGATGCCCTTTTATCAGGCTGTGGGAGAGTGTTTTAGCGTGGGCCAGCAAGATAAATGCTCCGACGCTCTACCGCAGCTTGATAAAAGGGGTCCTAAGCTTTTCGGAAATAAGGTGCCCTTTTGCTAAGCTGCTGTAAAAAGTGGCTTTACTGTATGTGGGATTTTCTTGTGCACTAAGGAGGGAATTCATTAAGCAGCATTATGGCCTTTGCACATATTAAAGTATTTAGTATTTGGTATGTGCTAATTCCCTTATCACCCTCCCCCATTTACAAAACCGAAGAAGCGTTTTTTAGCACAGGCCAGCGCACTAAATGCTCCGTGCCGCTCTCGACACTCATAGGACTCGTGTATGACGGTCGGAAGCAGCACTGCTTCTGACAGTCATCTAGTTCCTACGAGTGTCAGCCTGTGCTAAAAAACACTTTTGCAATTATGTAAAAGGGGGAGGGTGAGGGGGTTAATGTATGTTAAGGTACATTAAGGCAATAACACTGCTTGATAAATTTCCACCCAGGCCATTTTTACTGCAGCCATAAAAATGGCTTATCAGAAATTTTTTGCATTAATGGCCATGCTCTAAGCAAACTTTTTGTATTTTGATCTTAATATACGGTTTGCTCCCACTGTTTGTTGGAAATACTTGCTCTAATGTTGTCATTAGTTTGCAGCTATTTACAAAATATTTACTGCACAAGCACTTAACATCACCTATTTTGTAAGCAGTAAGGGCCAGGTTCTAAAAATGACACATAGGTTTGGTGCCGCTAGGCACCCTGACTGGGAACACCTAGCCGAGTTCTGTGTGGAACTCAAAATTGAATAATGAGCTTAATTGAAAAGCTTGTTGAACAATTAAGAGTTCCAAATGGAACTCAGAGCGGTGCCTAGTGGCACTGTGACAGAGTATATAGACCTTTCCCTCTACTGGCCAGGTCCCCTCAGGATCAGAGTCCAACTGAGGGAACTCTACCACACTGTCTAGTGGCCACTTCCCTACCTGGTCAAGAATCTGGGTTGGAGGCTCTCCCTCTCCCTGTAGTCGGCAAGTCCCAGCAGACATATCTAAAGGAACAGGAAGGAAGCCAGAATAAAAGGGGGTAGGGCAAGAGGAAAGCAGAGAGAGCCCTAGGGAGGTCAAGAACAGAAGGGGCCTGCAAAAGCTGCCAGCTAGTGTCCTTCTATTTGGCTGCAGGACTGAGGACAGAGCGAGAGATAAGCTTGCTGTTGCTGGTTTGTTTACCTGACTGCTGCCCAGGCTTTTGGAATTGCTTCAACTGCTATTTTGTGGATTTCTGACTCCTGCCCTTATGGATGAAATTCTCTGGACTCCGGCTTCTGTTTGTTTTGGACCTTTTGCTACCCTTCTTTGTGATATGCCTAAATTAAGAGTATTTTTCTTCTTAGCTATTTCTAGGCAAGAATCCAAAGCACTGCCCGGTACTGTGTTTAGGTTCCAACTACTGAAGTCTCCGCCAAAGCTCACGCCAGTCCATCTACACCCTCCCAGCCATTGAAGCCCTCCCCAGCCCATCCTCCACCAAATGGCCATATACAGACACAGACCGTGCAAGTCTGCCCAGCACTGGCCTTAGTTCTTCAATGTTTACTATTATTTTCTGATTCTAGATCCTCTGTGTTTATCCCATGCTTTTTTGAACTCCATCACTATTTTCATCTCCACCACCTCCCTCGGGAGCGTATTCCAGGCATCCACCATCCTCTCCGTAAAGAAGACCTTCGGACCTCTCCTCCCTCCCACCACCTGTATGATCCCCTCTGGCACACAAATGTGGTTTCACAGGTAGCCCCTAGGGGACAGCTGGGATGTACAGAGAGATTTTAGATATCCCTTCCCTCCCCCCACCCCCAAATGTTGTCATTACTTTTATTATCCTTAAATACTCTTTAGCAGGTCTCTTTCTCTTTGCTTTTTTCTATGAAGAATCTGAGTGAAGAGGATGTGAATGTTTAGGCCTAGGTTCACAAAGAAAGAAAATAATCAGATGATAACGTGAGGTAGACTTTCTGTATGCAAATCACTTCAGTATTTTGAAGAAATACACTGCTAATATATTTCTGAGTTAAAAACCTGCTATTAGTTTTGTGAGTTTATTGAGGGTTGTTTAAAAAAAAAAAAAAAAAAAGGAATTAATGACTTGTCAGCATGTAACAGGATACACTGTAGAAGAATCATTCTGCATATAATAAGCTTTCAAAGTTTTGTATTCAAATCCACCAATCAGTTTTGTGTAGGAACATTTATATTTTCACCTCTTCTAGAAAATGAGTCGTGATGTGGACAGGGTTTTAGAATCGGCTGTTGCAACAGGAAAAGACACAGGAAGAGATATATCGGTGCCATTTCTCTGAAGGCCATTAAAATGTTAATGAAGCAGCGTAACTAAACTTTTGATACCAAAATTGCTGGTAATCAAATCACATGACACATTTTTAGAGCCGTTGATGTCAAGCAGATCAGGAAAGAATGGAACCCGGAGGAGGCTGCATAATGGTCCTGCCGTCAATAGGGCTGCTGCTGCTGTTTCTGCCACTGCGCTTCTGTATAATTGGTTCAGATCTGACTCTGAAACCCTCGCAATCCAAAACAAAAGCAAAAGAGGAGCTCGCTTACGGCCTCCAAGAAGCAGAAATGTTTCCTAACAAATCTGAGAAGCACTCGAAGTGCTGTGTGACATTACAATACCGCAATATTGTCAACAATCGTACAATACAGGAGTCTGACAGCATGGGCAATATGTAGAGTTGATATTAAATACCGATAGGAGTATATATGAACAATTGATATGCTCTTCATGATATAATTATCAATATACCAGCATATATCTTTTCCAGTTGATAATAGACAAAAAAAATTTTGGGGTTTTAAAAAATAAATTATGGGCTCCTTTTACGAAGGTGCGCTAAGCGTTTTAGCGCACGCACCAGATTAGCGCGCGCTAGCCGAAAATCTACCGCCTGCTCAAAAGGAGGCGGTAGCGGCTAGCGCGCGCGGCAATTTAACGTGCGCTATTCCGCATGTTAAGGCCCTAGTGTGGCTTTGTAAAAGGAGCCCTGTATGTTTAATGCCCTGTGTCTCCTGCAAGTACGGTGCTGCTAAGAGAACAAATTTGGGACCATCATGACACTCTTCAGTCCCATCACAGATGTTTTACTACACCAATTACTTCTCTATCAATATTGTATCACTGCTACCTTAATTAATGAGACTGAAAAATAGTAGCGCTTATCTTTATGTTTGAAGTAACTGATTTTGTTGATTCAGGTCCAGCAGGATGTTTCTTTTTCTCTCTCTTTTCCTTTATGCTTCAAAGTGGTTCGTGCTCATAGTGTATGCATAGCTTGACTGCTCCCCCAACTTAGACCCAGGTTTCACCCGAAAGTGGCTTCCTCAGGAGGAGATTATGTAAATGGTAAAACAGATTTTATGCTGCTTATCCTAGGAATAAGCGGTGGATTTCCCCAAGCCATCTCAATAATGGCCTATGGCCTTCTCTTATAGGAAATTATCTAAGCCTTTTTTAAACCCCATTAAGCTACCTGATTTCACCACAATCTCTGACCTATATATTTGCAAACTATTATTAAAATATCTAGGCAACTTTCCATAAATTCCCTGATGGACTAGCTTGAGAATCTTATAATGTATACAAAATCATACCGGAAATGCATGTGAGATATACAGTATGATCAAATTGGGATGTCCCCATCAACATAAGAGCTGCAGAGTTCTGTACAACGTGCAATGCTTATACCCAAGCACAGGGCATTACAGTAATCCAATTTTGACAATTCAATACTGTGCAATACTTCCCGGAAATCCCAACCAATAACACTGCACAACAAAGTTTTTGCTTCCTGAACACTGCTGGGTGTTTCTTATAGAATTTTGGGTGCTGATCATGAATATTACATCAAAAATTACCCATCACGTACCATTTCAGAGAAATCTTCAATTTTGTCGTGATTTTTTCTTATATTTGGATGCAAACAATTTTTTCTCCCATAAGTGTCTTATCAACCAGGTATAACTGGAATATCTGTGGAGACCTCAAAGTCGTTGCTCTGTTACTAGGACTGCAGCTTGGCTATACAAAGTACTGCTGTTTCATCTGCGAATGGGACAGCCGAGACAGAGAGTCGCACTATTCTAGAAAGAACTGGCCACTCCGTAAAAAGTTAGTTCCAGGACAGAAAAATGTAGCACATGAATCGCTTGTTGACCCGACAAAGATATTTTTGCCTCCTCTTCACATTAAACTGGGACTCATGAAGAATTTTGTGAAAGCAATGAACAAGGAAGGGGAAGGTTTTCGTTATTTAAGACAGATGTTCCCAAGAATAACTGATGCCAAGATCAAAGAGGGTATTTTTGTTGGCCCCCAGATCAGACATGTTATGAGTGACAAGCGATTTGAAGATCTGTTAGTTGGGCCGGAAAAAATTGGCTGGAAAGCCTTGAAAGACGTTGTTGACAATTTTCTGGGCAATTACAGAGCCCCAAACTACATTCAGCTGGTAGACAAACTTCTCAAAGCATACAAGAGAATGAAGTGCAATATGTCACTCAAGATTCATTTCCTCCATTCACACTTGGACTTCTTCCCCGCAAATCTCGGTGCTGTGAGTGACGAGCACGGTGAAAGGTTTCATCAAGACATAGCTACGATGGAGAAACGATACCAGGGCAATTGGAATCCGTCAATGCTTGCCGACTATTGTTGGATGCTACAACGTGATGCACCAGACACTGAATATAAAAGAAACTCGGGAGCAAAACACTTTTAATTCTGTTTCATTTAGTCGCTTGTGCGAAACGTAAACTTGACTATATATTTTATTGTCAGTAAACATAAAAATGTCTATTTCTCATAGTTCTTACGTGATGCAGTAAAACCAAAACCATATTTGAGCATACCAAGTTGGTACCTGTCATAATCACCAAAAACTTTTCAGGAATCAAGACTTAACCAAAAAATTGTTGTGCAGTGTAATCACTGTTTGCAATTGAGCTAACATATTACAGTATATGCAGTAATTCTATAGGGAGAGGTAAATCCAAGGGGACATGGTTGGTTGATAACCTCTTCAGGCCAAATGACATAGGGGAATATGTTTTCTAGGGTAAGAACATGAGAAGATTTTTCAGCCATGTAACTGTTTAGCTCTGATGAAGGGACATATGCGGTATTTATTTCTTTAAATCCTTTATATTCTGCTATGTCATTACACTTCAGAGTGGAGCACAATAAATATTGACAACACATAGAACAAGTACCTCCCCCCCCCAAAAAAAAAACAAAAACCTATAATTAAGAGTGATGGGGATTTAATATTCTGCCTTTCTGTAGTGCAATCAATGCAGTTTAGATTTATTAAATGCAGGTATTTTCCCTATCCCTAGAGCAGTGTTTCTCAACTCAGTCCTGGAGTACCCCCTTGCCAGTCAGGTTTTCAGGATATCCACAATGAATATGTGTGAAAGAAATTTGCATATAATGGAGGCAGTGTATGCAAATCAAGTTTATGCATACTCGTTGTGGATATCCTGAAAGCCTGACTGGCAAGGGGGCACTTCAGGACCGAGTTGAGAAACACTGCCCTAGAGGGCTCATAATCTAAGGCCTCCTTTTACAAAGCCACAGTAATTGTTCTGATGCCCATAGGGATTTACTGGGCATCGGCGCGTTTGCCGCACGGCAGCCGCTACCGCTGCTTTGTAAAATGGGGGAGGGGCAAGTATTGTACCCAGGACAATGAAGAGTTAAGTGATTTGCCAAAAAGCCATTGCAGCAGGAATTGAACAGAGTTCCCCTGGTTTCAGCCCACTGCACTAACCATTAAGCAACTCCGCCACTCCAAGTGAGATACAGCGATACCTTGGAATCCAAACTTAATCCGTTCCAGAACCCCGTTCGAGTTCCAAAGCGTTCGAGTTCCAAGACAATTTTTCCCATTGAAAATAATAGAAACTGGACTAATCCGTTTCTGGGTCCCACAAACTCACATTTTAATAGGATATACAATGGATTTTAAGGTAAAATATTAACAAATATTCCAAAGCAGCATTCAGATTCTGGGGCAGAAACACACACATACAATGTGCAGTGTGTTCGGACTCCAAAGCAGAGTTCGGATTCCAAGTCGTTCGAGTTCTGGGGCGTTCGGATTCCGAGGTATCACTGTAATTGCAAATTAAGTAAATATTAAGGATACCTATAAAACAAACACAATCAATTATACTGCCAAATCAGGATAGAATAACGTGAATAAATAAGCTTTCAAGCCTTTCAGAATCTCAAAAGATTCTGTTCTTGGCAAAGGTCAACAGTGTGCCCTGGGAGCAATTGTTATTTACCTGGGTAAAAGGTTCCTGAAAAATTCCCTCCCTCCCTGTGGTTAAAGCATTTGTCATCTTTGGATGAAAGTTCCCATTCGTTCTATCGTTGCTAACCTTTTGATTGAAGTTACACAAATCATTTATCTTCCTATTCTTCAGCTAATTGAACTACAATTTTACAGTACTACAAAGACTGTACCTTTTCTTCTTAGCCTTTTTGTTTCATGCCCTCCAGTTCATCCCTCTTAGAGGTAGCTCTGTATGTGCTTTTCAAACTGCTAAGGTTTGTATTAATGCCCTAGAACTTGTAGAGGAAATTGGATAAGCCAGCCCAATGATGGCGTTCCAGGAGTGCAAGGAATTTCAGAGAAGGATCAGAGATGAATATATAGAAGTTTAAAAAAAAAGGTTTGGATAATTTCCTAAAAGAGAAGTCTATAGGCCAATATTGAGATGGCTTGGGGAAATCCACTGCTTATTCCTAGGATAAGCAGCATAAAATCTGTTTTACTATTTGGGATTAGGGTTACCATATGGCTCCAGAAAAAGGAGGATGGATTGAGACATCCGGGCTTTACTTCTGTTGAAAGCAATGGAAGTAAAACCCGGATGTCTCAATCTGTCCTCCTTTTTCTGGAAAATCCAAATACACAAGAAAGGATGTCCAAAAAATCCAAAACCCAAAAAAACACCCTCCAAAGCACAGGTCTACGTATCAAAGTTATATCAAAAAAGGAGAAAAGACCTCAGTGTCCAATAGGGGCTCTACAAAGCTACCCACATAGACAAGCTAATTTCAAACAGAATTTGAGACCAGCAGACACATCCTCGGTCAAAACACTCCCCAAAAGAAGAGAGTTAAAATATATACTCCCTTTCAAAGCTCTCTTAGCAAATTCAGTTTTCACATTATATACTAAATTTTAATTGTTTTTTTTTTCAATTTTTCATTAAAGTCACTTATCTGAACATATTGCTGTTTGAACGTAGTCCTGGGGTTAGAAAGCAGGAAAAAATTGCTCCGTGGGAAGTAAGTTGAAAGCTATTCAAGCATGTCCATTGTCACACTTCCACATAATCCAACAGCGCTCCCTGCTTCGCTACAACGGTGATATTTTATGATGTGTACATTGCAGGTGAGCTTTCACATGGATGAGGCCTAGCTTGAGAGTGGGCAGGGCACATATACACATGTAGGGCTAGATTCTGTATAGTGCAGCCAAAGTTATTCACACAACTTGTTTAACAAGTCAATCAGCGCTGATAATTGACAATTAACAAGTCATAATTGGCACTAATTAGAATTTACGTGCACAACTTTCTAAACGTATTCTATAAAGTGGGGTGTGTAAAATTCTGGTATGCGGATTTCGAAAAGGAGTACGGCCAGGGGAGAAGTATGGGTGGGTCATAGCTGTTCCTAAAAGTTAGACACACTGTTATAGAATCTGTTCAGTCGGCACACAATTTAGGCGCAGGTGTTTAGACCTGGCTTTACATAAATGGTTGTGCCTAAATATTACACAGACAGGTGCTACATGTCATTCTATAAACTGTGCCTAACTTTAGAGGCATTTTATAGAATTGCACTAAGCGTCATCCTTTTTAGAGTCTCTATTAAAGCACCATATATAGAATATGGCCTCAGATTATAAAATGCAGTAATCCATAAGCATAGGCAGTGGAATGCTATTTTGTTTGGTGGGGGGCCCGAGGGTTCAGCCTAGCAGAATCCTGAGACACAGCCTATCACCGGCTCCCGACCCTCCCCCCTCCCAGCGCTGTACAGTACTCCCCCCAAATTTGCGGGAGTTCCATTCCAGGAACCCCCACAAATTTTGAAAAACCACAAATGTGGTTTTTTCGCCTGTCAAAAGGCAGGGGAGGCAGGAGAGGGCAGCTGGAGTGCCGGCGGGTGAAGAAAATCACTCGCAGTCTGCTCCGACCGCCTCTTCCTGTAGTAAAGTCAGGCTACACCAATCAGGAGCTGCTTTGACATGCAGCTCCTGATTGGTGTAGCCCGAAGAGGCGGTCGAAGCAGACTGCGAATGAGCAAGTCTGCGATTTGCGAACCGCAAATTTGCAGGGGAACACCGTACTTTTAAATCTTCATGCAGCTGTCACACAGCATCGATGAGCAGGCCTGCCCCCGGAAGTAGAATAAAAGGTTCCAAGGTAATCCTGCTCGTTGATGCTGCGCGGCAGCTGCCCGAAGATTTAAAACTACAGCGGGTTGGGAGGGCAGGAACCAACCAGTGATCACCAATTTTTGAGGAGGTCATGGCCCCTGTGGTCTCCCCCATTCCGACGTCCATGATATGCACTTTTAAATAATTTAGAGTTACACCACCTCTATGATATAGTTAATGTTGCTTTTGTATACTACCTATGATCTTGCATGCCAAATAAAATTTAATAGTGGGCTGCATTTGGTCCATAGGCCTCAGGTTGCTCATTCCTGGCCAAGAAAGAAAAGGGGAAAGGTATCCCAGAAGTGAATGGAAAAAATAGAATCCTACACCCATTCTGCTTTATGTATTGAAAAACTGTATACCTCACTGGAAGAAGGGTAACTGGCTGCTTTCCGAAAATTAGAATTATTCTGTAACCAACGCCGTTGTCAGCAGCTACTGATCATGTGTCAATCACGTGATGGCGCCATGTACGGAATCACACCTCTGGCAAAAGTAGGCACTGGAAATGTAGGTCAGGGTTTCCCAGGCCTACATTTCCGGCATCTACCTTTTGATGTGAATCATATCTCCGTAGGAGCTAGAGGTCGCCTAACACCACTTCCAGCATTAACCACGCCCACAGTGATGGTTGGTGGCCTAAAGCGCCTACGGAGGTGCAATTCCAGTGCTGATTTTTTAGGCACCAGTAGGTGCCTTGAAACTCAGTTAAAAACGTCATTTAAATTGCATTTTTTACTGAGCTTAGGTGCCTACCAGCACCTAAAAAAATTAGCGACAGTTAGAGAATCCGGCCTTAGGGGCCCTCTTAGCAAACAACAATAAAAAGTTGACCTAGCATTCCCTTACACTGGTCCTTCCTGTGTGCTAAGGTCATGTTTACGGCTGGGATAAACTGGCCAGTTTTTTTGGAATTTTTGAAAAATGGTCACACACCTATTTTGCCCACCATAGGAACTTGTGCACTGTGCTAATTGGGTAGTACACAGCAATGTAGCTGTGTTAACGTATTAGCACTTTACACGCCCCCCCTCTCTGCCCTGCAGACATGTCCTCCATGCCTTTTAAGCATGTGTGCAGCGTGTACGCAGGGCAAAATTATCGTGAGATGCCCTAGTGCATCCCACAGTACATCTTTTTTGTTGCGGTACGCGCGCATTAGTACTTGCTCAGCTTTTGTAAAAGGCCCTTTATATTGGTTTAGTTCAATTTATTGTTCTTGATAGTGACACGTTTCAGTGGTTATGCCAACAAAGAGGTGTACATAAATAAATAACGTAAACATGAAGTTAAGCCAACAGAATCTTTCCATACCATGGAATAAACAAACTAAAAATAATAGCAAAATCAATAAAAGATATTACCAGAATATATATCATAAATGCAATGGGATTGCAATTAAAAACAACCCCCCCCCCCAAAAAAAATACCATACTCTTCTTCAGTGCAAAGGGTTGAAACAATGTCAACGTCCGACTTTTGCCAAAGCTTGCAGGAGCTGCTGCCTTGAGGAAGCCACGTGGAGAGATGCTTAACAGTAAAGATAGGGCTACTCAATTCAGGCTTTCAAAAGCAATGGCATAGTAAGGGGGGGAGGGGTGGGAGGCAGTCCTCCTCGGGTTCCATCTTGCTAAGGGTGCGGCTCCTTGCCATGTGTGCGCGCCCCTTGCCTTCTCCCCCCCATACCTTTTTTACTTCCCTGGTGTGAGGTTGCTGCCCACCTCGGCGCTCTCTCGGATGTCACTTCCAGGACACGCGCCTAGGAAGTGACGTTGAAGGGCGAACCGACACCGCCATGGGCATGCTGCTCACACCGGAGAAGTTAAAAAGGTACAGGGAAAAGGAAGAGGGTGGGGAGGGGCGCCACCGGCTCGAGCGCCACTCTTACTGCGCCACTGTTCAAAAGCTAAATAGGCTGGATTCTACAACAGCCACCAAAAGTTAATTGGATTAATTGGGTTTAAGAGGCGTGATAAAATTGTAAAAAAAAAAAAATAGCCACTGCTATGCGGCCTCTGGGACTGGCACCTAGGTCCCTGGTGGCTAGCGGCACATAGTGATGCCGAAGCCGGAAAGTAACTTCAACGTCAAACAACTTCCAGTACTATAAACAAAATGATGTTTAATATCGACCAAACCTTATAACAATTAGGAATGGTAATGATCCTCAAAGGATTAAACTATCCCGGTGGTTCACGTGAAACAAATCACTGAACCCGATCTTCATTGAATCAACTTTTTTTGAATTTTTAAGAGATTTTTTGATTTTTTTTCAATGTATTTTCTACTTATTGTTTCAATAATTCCTATATTCATATTTAACAATTCATATTTAGAAGAAATACTTAGCTTGAATATAACAGCAAGTCTTAAGGAAGCACCTCTACCAACATGCTCATGTTTCAAATCACTTTCATCAGGGTTGAGGCTCCCAATAGTAGATTATCATGCGTCTGGTCTACATTTTAGGCGCCAAGGGTCCTTGGGAGCCACAATTCTGTAAACAACGCCTGTTGGTGATTGAAACGCGGAAAGCCCACATTTTGTAGGTGCTTCCTGTGTCAGACGCCACTTGTAGAATCAGGTTATGGCTCTTCAGCTTGGAACAGAGATGGCTGAGGGGAGATATGATTGAAGTCTACAAAATCCTGAGTGGAGTAAAACGGGTATAAGTGGATCGATTTTTCACTCCATCAAAAATTACAAAGACTAGGAGACACTCGATGAAGTTGCAGGGAAATACTTTTAAAACCAATAGGAGGATTTTTTTTTTTTTACTCAGAGAATAGTTAAGCTCTGGAACATGTTGCCAGAGGATGTGGTAAGAATGGATAGCATAGCTGGTTTTAAGAAAGGTTTGGACAAGTTCCTGGAGGAAAAGTCCATAGTCTGTTATTGAGAAAGACATGGGGGAAGCCACTGCTTGCCCTGTATTGGTAGCATGGATTATTGCTACACCTTGGTTTTTGGCCAGGTACTAGTGACCTGGATTGGCCACTGTGAGAACAAGCTACTGGGTTTGATGGACCTTTGGTCTGACCCAGTAAGGCTATTCTTATGTTCAGGGCCAATGTGTTTCTTTCAGTTTGATGGATTTTTTTGAAAACCGAACTACAGGCTTGATCTGATGATTTGAAGCTAGAACAGTTTTGGAGTCTAGGAAACAGTAAGACACAGGAAAATGTGTAAACTGGGGAGCAAGCTGAGAGATGAACTGAATGCCATTCATGTTTCTTTTGTGTTGCACATTGCATTCTGACTGCTGTAAGAGGAAATATGTATTTAATTTGTAATCTTGTGAAGAAGAGAAAAAGAGGAGGCAGCTTTCTCCTGGATTATATTTCACTATCTCACAAGGAAATAAGTTTTGCTGACAATTTATGTCACTTATTTGCCCAGCCTAGGGAAAGTGAGTGACATTTTGGAGAGAATTTTCTAAATAAAGGTTATAGATGTTTTCCAGTACTTTATTGTATGTTAACCTACTACCACGTCTAACTTACTTGTAAAATGTTCAGTTTGGTGCTACCTAGTATTCTTCTCGGCTAAGGAGATAAAGAGGAATATTTCTAATGTCTAAGTTTAAAAAAAATGTCCTGTTTATAACGTCCAAAGAAAAGGTTTAGCTCACAGCCATAATGAAACAGGAAAAATGTCTAGATTTTCTCTTCAGTTATGGCTGTGAGATGGACATTTTTGCAATGAAAATGTCCAAAATGATTTACCATTTCCCAAAGTGAAACTTCTAACTTTTGAACAAAAAAAAATTAGGAATGTCTGTCTGGTATAATTGTCAACAATATGGCCACATGGCTGTCCTGGTAGAACAGAATAGCCTAATGCAGAGGTGTCCAACCTGCGGCCCAAGGGCCACATGCGGCCCCGTGAAGTATTTTGTGCGGCCCCGGTCGAGGATGATGCAGTGCTTTCCTCTGCTGCCCCCGGGTGTTTACCGTCTTGCCGGCTCCCTCCTCCGTCTTGCTGCAGCGTTTGCGCATTTGTGCGGCCCCAGAAACATTTTTTTCGGCCAATGCGGCCCAGGGAAGCCAAAAGGTTGACCACCCCTGGCCTAATGGTTAATGCAGTGGACTGTAAACCAAAAGGTACAGGTTCAAAGCCAGTGATAACTCTTATTTTTGGGTAAATGCCTACTCTATCTGAATATGCATCACTTCTATATCCTTCAGACTTGCAGGTGTCTTATATATTTAAGTACAGTAGGTGTTTTTTCTGTTTCTGGAAGGCTCAGAATAATAAGCAAAAAAAAAACAAAAACCCTTGAATCTGGGTCCCTTGCATTAAATGGAAGTAAAACCCGGATGTCTCAATCCGTCCTCCTTTTTCTGGAGTCATGTGGTAACCATACTCCTCCCTACTTATGAGGGGCCGCTGAAAAACTTCTCAGTCCAACCAAGGAGAGAATAATGTGGCACCATGAAACTTAACAAGTTTTTCCACATTTGTCTTGACACTTTTTATTTCATATCAGCGAAACAAAAAGTGTCAAGAAAAGTGTGGAATAACTTGTTTCATGGCTCCACATTAATTCTCTTCTTGGTTGGACTGAGAACTTTTCAACGGCCCCTAGCACTACTACTACAGTAGACATTATGGGCTCTTAGCTGCGCTAGCGGTTGTAGCGCGTGCTTAGCGTGCACTGCAATGCCGCGCGCACTAGACGCTAACGCCTCCATTGAGCTGGCGTTAGTTTTTCCATGTAGCGCGGGGGGCAGCGCGTGCTAATCTGCAGCGCGCGCTAAAAACGCTACCGCAGCTTAGTAAAAGGAGCCCTATACACGCTCTATCATTAGTGGACTCACAATCTAAGGTTTTTTTCTTGGGTGTGTTTTTTTTTTTTTTCTTTTTATATGTGTGTGTGTGTGTCTGGAAGGTTAAATAACTTGCCCAAGATTACAAAGAGCGGTGGTGGAATATAACCCTTCCCCAGGATCTCAGGAAAAATGTCCCAGATCCACCCAAAACATGCCTCCTTGCTATTTGAACAAACTGTAGTGTGAAATGTCCAAATTCTGACTCCATAATCAGGATTTAGATGTTTTTAGCAGATGGACATTTTTAAGGCATCCGTCTACTTCAAAAATGAGCACAAAATATTTTATTTTGGGTTTAGGGTTCTCTAGTGAACATGCCAGCAGAGGAGGGAAAAAAAAAATCCCCATTTTTTTAAAAACTCTGTGCGATATGTGATCTTGTGGTTGATAAAACATTGAACTCAGTTACTTTAGGAACATCAAAATGTCTGCTGCAGCTATAGAAAGGAATATTTGGAGTGGAGTTTGCCATTGACAGAAGCTTATCTGTTCTGGGAACTGTCATGGAATGTGATGTGGCTCTCAGGAACTGTCTTCACAGCAATCCATTCTGAGAATCTGATTTATGCACAAGAATTAGTTTGTTGCAATAAAAATGAAATAATAGAAGCTGCTGAAGAGTATTCTGTCTCAAGCTCCAATGTTATTACTATTGTGCTATCAGGCATATAAAACACTTTGCAGATACTCATAAAAAAAGATTTCCTTTACCTCAGAGCTTACCGTCTAGACCAGCAACTTTCAACCAGTGTATTGGGACTCACCAAGAGGGGGAGGGGAATGGGGGGGGAGGTTCTCAAAAAATTGACAGACAGTAAAGCTATGCTTTTTTTAACTACCACTCATATGCTTGCAATCTGGAACAGGGAGCAAGATACGTGAAATCTACATAACCTATCCCTAATTCCACTCCCAACTGTAAATGCTGTGGGTCTGCTAAAAAGACTGCTTCTCTGCGATCAGCACATGCGCAAAATACACCCGCACAGTAATTTTAAAAAACCCAAAATTAAAGGATGGCAGAAGGGATGCTCTCTCTCTCTTCCCTCCCTCCCTCCATGGTTGAGTCTCCCTCTCCTTCCCTCCCTCCCTCCCTCCATAGTTGGTCTCCCTCTCTCCTTCCTCCCTCAATGGTTGGGTCTCTCCCTCCCTCTCTCTCTCCTTCTTCCCTCCTTTGTTGGGTCTCCCTTTCTCTTTCTCTCTCCTTCCTCCTTACCTCCCTCCATTATTGGGTCTCTCTCCTCCCTCCCTTCATAGTTGTCTCTTTCTCTCCCTCCATGGTTGGGTCTTTCTCTTTCCCTTGTACCCATCCCTCCCTCCCTCAATGGTTGGGTATGTCTCTCTACTTCCACTCTCCTTCCTCCTACCCATGGTCAGGTCTCTGTTTCTCTCTCCTTCCTTCCTACATCCCTCCTCCCACCTCTTGGAGTCAGGTCAGTTTGATTCAGTTGCTCTTCCCTGGAACAGCTGATATAACTTCCTGTTCTGGTGTAGCAGAGATTGAATAGATTGAGAGAGACTGAAGCTGGTGAGCTCACTAGCAGGGCTCTGCTTTCATCACTAGCACTGCCAGCAGGCTATAAAAGGTTAATGGGAGGGTGGGAGGGGCTATAGTAGACCATGTCAAGCAGCAGCAAGGCAGCTCTCTGTGAGTGGGTGGCAGCAGCATCAATGGCATCAAGGCAGCTCTCTGGGGGTGGGTGACAGTGGCAACAGCGGTGGCGGGAATGCAGCCCTATTGGGGTGGGCAGTGGAGTCAATGGCAGCTCTCCAGTGGTGGGCACCAGTGGCAACAGCAGAGAGGAAGCAGTAATACAGCTAGAGAATGACACATGGACAAATTTTGCCCGTGCCCATGGGAACTCATTTTCCCATCCCCGTGAGTTCTTTTATTGTCCCTGCCCCATTCCTGCAAGCTCCATTCTCATCTGCACAAGCCTTAAACACTTTAAAATCATAAGTGTTCGAGGCTCGTAAAAACACCAAAACTAAAGCAAAATCCATCCTTTTTAAAAAAAAGAAAACCCAAAACAAAACAAAAAACCCTACATAAGTACATAAGTAGTCGCCTCCGCCGGGGCAGACCAGAGGTCCATCTAGCCCGGCGGTCCGCTCACGCGGTGGCCCATCAGGCATATTGCCTGATCTGCGGTCCTTGACTAATTTTATGCCTACCCCAACACTTATCTCTAAACTTTCCACTGCTCTTATCTGTACCCCTCAATCCCTTTGTCCTCCAGGAACCTATCCAGGTCATCCTTGAAACCCTGTACTGTGCTATTTCTTATTACGGCCTCCGGAAGGGTGTTCCATGTGTCCACCACCCTCTGTGTGAAGAAGAATTTCCTTGTGTTTGTTTTAAACCTGTCCCCCTTCAATTTCATCGAGTGACCCCTTGTTCTTGTAATTTTCCTTGATTGTCTCGTCTGCCTCCAATTATTGTATTTCTATCCTATTTACCCTACTAGTCCCGTCTATTTTGAAAGTCATATATTTGTTATATGAACTTTTTGTTCCCCTTTGTACTGTTATAAAATATTTTTAGAATTGTACATCGCCCTGAATATATGATTGGGCGATTAAGCAAATTTTGAATAAACTTGAAACTTACAGGAATGGGACAGGGACAGTGACAAAACTCATGGGGACGGGATGGAGAAATTGAGTTCCTGCGGTGACAGGGACAAATTTGTCCCCATGTCATTCTCCAATATTCTTCCAACATTGTATTTGGTCTGGCTTCACTTTTGGTGGAGCACACCAGAAGTGCTGTCAGCCAGACTTATTAACCTTGTTAAAAAATGTCACTGTTGCACTATTAATGCGTTAATCACATTATTAACTCCTTAATTGTTCAGTCCTAGTAATTAGAGATAAGACAGCCCAATACTTATATATTCCCAACATAACAGAGAAGCTGATAAAGCTAAAAACAAATCCTCCCCTTATTCAGTCCATCAGTATGAGTTGATTCACACAAAAATATGATTACTTGTGAATAGGTAGAGATACAGTAGTACTCGGAAAATAGTTTTCAATGCTATTTACCTGAGTAATTAAAACTGCCCTTTTCATAGCAGCTAAAATTATACATACAGTTTTGTACCATGGGTACTTCTAGCCAAAATAAAAAGGGGTTTGCCTGCTACTACAAAAGTATGTGATCCTGCAAAATACTGAAGCCAATGAAAATTGAAAGTGTATGAATATATGTATGAAGGAAAGCTTACAGATGAAATTTAATGTGGACAAATGCAAAGTAATGCACATTGGGAAGAATAACCCAAATCATAGTTTCCCGATGCTAAGGCCCAACTTAGGGGTCGGCGCCCAAGAAAAAGATTTAGATGTCATTGTGGACAATACACTGAAACCTTCCACTCAATGTGCGGCAGTGGCCAAAAAAGCAAACAAGATGCTAGACAAGGGATGGTAAACAAGACTAAGAATGTTGCAATGTCTCTATACTGCTCCATGGTGTGACCTCAGCTTGAGTATTGCATTCATTTCTATCGCATTATCTCAAAAAAGATATAACGGCATTAGGAAAGGTTCAAAGAAGAGCAATCAAGGTGATAAAGGGGATGTAACTCTTCTCGTAGGAGGAAAGACTAAAGAGGTCAGAGCTCTTCAGCTTGGAAAAGAGAAGGCTGAGGGGAGATATGATTGAAGTCTACAAAATTCTGAGTGGTGTAGGACTTGGAGACACTTAATGAAGTTACAGGGAAATATTTTTAAAACAAATAGGAGGAAATATTTTTCACTCAGAGAATAGTTAAGCTCTGGAATGAGTTGCCAGGGAATTTGGTAAGAGTGGTTAATGTAGCTGGTTTTAAAAAAGGTTTGGACAAGTTCCTGGAGGAAAAATCCATAGCCTGCTATTGAGTCAGACATGGGAGAAGCCACTGCTTGCCCTGGATAGGTAGCATGGAATGTTGATACTATTTGGGTTTTTGTCAAGCTCTGGTGGCCTGGTTTGGCCACCATGAAGATGGGATACTGGGCTAGTCTTATGTTCTTATATATACTGCACATATGTGTTAACCTTCTGAATGCATAGATCAGTGTCTCTCAATCTGTGTGCCATGGCACAGTGGTGTGCCACATGAGATTCCAGAATTTTACTTTATTTTAAAAAATTCCCTTCAGAAATATACACTAGAATAGATTACATACATGTACTGTTTGTTGTATATACAAGAGTATGTCAATGTTATGAGTGTCTGTGTGCGTAAGGATGTAACCACCCAAACAAGCATCATTCTTTGGTGTGATTGGTCCTTGAAAACTAACGGCAAGCAATTTTATTTTTATTTTTTATGCAGTAGTTATCCTAACTTGAGCAATAAAGCAATCGAGGCTTAGTTACCATTTGGATCTTCTCATCTTTGCAAACTTGGATTTTCAGCTCTGACAAAAATTAAATTGAAAAAAAGAGAAGGACTGAAGATGGTAGATGATGAAATGTGTGTTTGCTTGTTGACTATCGAGCCGCAATTTGAGTTAATTTGCACTCAAGAACAAGCACATCCATCACATTCATTAGCAATTCTATTCTATCTACTTCAGTTTCACCATTGTTAAAATTACCCATGCATAGCTTAAAGGACTTTAAATAAATAACTCTCAAATTTAAATTTTTGTTGGTTTGGCTATTTTAATTTCAATTATAACGTGCCGTGAAAAACATTTGCTCCGTGTAGTGTGCTGGATCTAAAAAAAAAAAGTTTGAGAGACACTGGCATAGATGGAGGCCGATAAGAAACTAAAACCATCTGGAAGCAATGTACAGTACCTCAGCATTAGAATTTAAACCAAGAGGAAACAGGAGAAGCAGATTAGGAAGTTAGGGGGAAATAATCTTTGATGAAGCTGGTAGGCGAGAGAGGAACTGATGTTAAATTATATTACTACAAGCAATAAGTTGTGTAATAATTATACAGAATCATATCTCCCATGTTGTAAACTGTTCTTTTATACTGTACCCATATTCCTTGTACAGTTGAATAGTAGCTGTGTCTGAGGAGCATCAAGACAGGAAGACAGCTATAGTAATTAGCAGTGTGTACTAGTAGGTAGGTGATGTTTCTTTCTCATGAACGTAACATCATTGTTACCTATTTCAGGAGATAAGTCTGCTGCTTATCATGTAGTCATTCTGGAGAGTCTTCCGAGGGAATTTACTGATCATAAATCTGACAGTCGTAGCACCGAGATGCAATTATTATCTGAGCCTGCTGTGACTGAGTAGAAAATTCTTGTGGGAGGTACTGCTCGGAAAAGCCATAATAGTGGAAGATTCAGGGGCAAGGTAAAGTGACACATCGTATTTTCCTGCTACTACTGTACTTTCACAGTGGTAAGAATGATGCTAATTATGAAGTAACTCAAGTAGGAAATGAGATGTTATGTAAGAAGCACAAGGAGCCTTCAAGTTCTGAGCAATCAAAAATCTATTTATTAAAGAACTCAACACGGTCCATGTTTCACCGTGTCCGCTTGCACTAGGGGTCATTCAATGCAATCCACATAACATTAGGAGGAGTGTGTGGCGTGGTGGTTGAAGCTACAGCCTCAGCACCCAGGGGTTGTGGGTTCAAACCCCGCGCTGCTCCTTGTGACCCTGGGCAAGTCACTTAATCCTCCGTAGCCCTAGGTACGTTAGATAGATTGTGAGCCCACCGGGACAGATAGGGAAAATGCTTGAGTACCTGATTGTAAAACTGCTTAGATAACCTTGATAGGCGGTATATAAAATCCTAATACAAACTTCAACTTCAAACTTCATTAGCTAAACAAGTAACAGCATTGATGTGCTAAAGATACTGCATGTTGTGCGCATCAATATAAGGTGCTACTTGTTTAGATTGTATTGAACGACCCATAACGCAGGTGGACACACTGAAATATGTACTGTGTTAGGTCCTTTAATAAATAGATTTTTGATTGCTTGGAACTTGAAGGCTCTTTGTACTTTCTGTTTGGTCTGTACTTCAACTCCCTCTCCATTTTGATTATATCCTTTAAGGGGACAGAGAAGGGATAGGAATCCAGTCAGGAATACCAGTTTAAAATATGGAAGAAATTGCTCTCGCAATAAATAAAGTATGGCTATTGAGACTTTTCTTCAAAAACAAACAGAGTTTATTGGATGCAAAATACAAATGTTTCCTGATTTTTCTAGAGAAACTCAAAAGCGTTGTAGAAAATTTTTACTTTTGAAATCTGGAGTCACTTTACTGGGAGTGTCGTTTTACTTAAGATATCCTTGCAAGTGTATTATTTGCTACCGTTCAGTCAAATATGTTGGGTTTTTTTTTAACCTCATCAGTTAACCGCTTTTCTGGCTTTGTCTCGACTGGATAAAGAGAAGTCAACAATAGCTCAATCCTATATAATAAAACTCTAGCCACGCATGCGCACTTACCTGCGTGGTTCCGTGATCTCTGATCTGTGATCAGTAGGTCCGTGGCCAGCAGGAGTGCGTATGTGGCGGCCAGACAAATCGGAAAGCGGAGAAACACAGCACAGCCGGCAACTCTCCCCTCCCGCCCTCACTCACCGCCAAAACCACCACCGCCAAAGCCTCCTCCTTGCCGGCTCACCCACGTTTAAATTCAGAGAAAAGCGCTGCACCGCGCTAACACTGGCCTCGCCGTCTTCTGTCCACTGCGGCCCGCCCTCTCTGACTACTTCCTGTTTCTGCTAGGGTTGGCCACAGTGGATATAAGATGCCGAAGCCAGCGGTAGCGCGGTGCAGCACTTTTCTCTGATTTTAAATGCGGCGGCTGGGAAGGGGGCAGCGGGAACTGCTGCTGCTGCTGCACAGGGAAGGCCGGGAAATGCTGCTGCTGTACAGGAAAGGCCGGGAAATGCTGCTACTGCACAGGAAAGTGTGTGTGGGGGGGGGAAATGCTGCTTCTTCACAGGGAAGGCCGGGAAATGTTGCTGCTGCACAGGGAAGGGTGGGAAATGCTGCTGCTGCACGGGGAAGTGTGTGTGTGGGGGGAAATGCTGCTGCTGCACAGGGAAGGGCGGGAAATGCTGCTGCTGCACAGGGAAGGGTGGGAAGGAAATGCTGCTGCTATTGCACAGGGAAGTGGAGGGGATGGAGAGGGAAAGGGGGCCTGGGAGCAATCTTGGTTTGCTTTGGGGAGAGGAGACAAAAGGGGGCCATGGAGAGACAGAAAGACAGGCAGGCAGGCAGGCAGCGCATTAGAATGAAAGACAGACACACAGAAAGACAGCAGGCAGGGAGAGAGAACCAGAAAGAAAGAAGGACAGACAGCGGGAGGGAGAAAGACAGAAAGAAAGGAAGAGAGAGACTGGGGCAGGGAGAGACACAGAAAGTAAGAAAGAAAGAAAGACAGACAGACATATATTCTAGCACCCATTAATGTAACGGGCTTAAACACTAGTAGTTTATATAAGTTGTTCATCACATCTCAGTTCTGTCTGTAATTTGTCCTATTATTACTACCGTTTTTCCCTTTTTTTCTCGCTTAACATAATCTTGGATCTCTTTTTTGAGGACTTAAGTTGGGTTAGTTGAAAGAATTTTCTTTTATGTTGATTGTGATTCATATTGGTTATAAGTTATATCTTCACTAACCTACTTTCTGTACAAGTGACTACATGAATGTAAAATTTAAAATCTATAAATAAATAAATATATAATATGGAAGAAATTGAAGAGTTCATCTTCTTGTGGAATGGATGAAAGTTGTGATTTAATACAATCTGATTCAAGGGTAAATCAAAAAGTAAAGGCAAAACACATTTAACAGCTTTAATAGAAGTAACTGTGAGCAATTGAGCATATCCCTTTTCCACATAGTCCCCATGCAAGATGACACATTTGCTCTATCATTCAACTAGCTTCTGCATTCCTGCAGAGAAGGTTTCAGGCTGCTCCCAAAGCCAGGTGAGCACCACTTCCTTTCCTTCATCATGCTATGTCTTTTGCTGTCTGGGTCACAGTGATGCAGCCATGTCTCATCGCCAGTGACAATTCTCTCCAGAATACTCAAATCTTCTTCATATTCTCTTAGGAACTGTGTTGCAACCTCCACACTCTGTAGCTTGTGCAGATCGGTATGCTGTTTGGGAACCCATCATGTGCAGATTTTCCCATATGCCAAGTTATTATGCATTATAATAATAATAACTTTATTTTTCTATACCGCCATGATCTTGCGACTTCTAGGCGGTTCACAATGAAGAGAAGCTGTACAATCAGCGAAGTACAATCAGAGTATAAGTAGATAAGAAAACATTGAACGGTCAGTGAATTAAAAGGTGAATTACAAGGTCAATGAATTACAAGGTTCACAATGGCAAATGCAAATCCATAGCTGATATCCAAATTTGCAGCCAATCGAAACACCGTTATCGTTCAGTCTTCTCTAATCAAGGCATCTGCCCTGACAGTGTGCTCTTTTGTGCGTGATGTTGATGGGCGACCAGAACGACCTTCATCGGTTACACCTGTTCTTCCCGCTTTAAACCTTTTTTACCCACTTTCTTTGATTCCTGGTGCTATGTTCATACCGAGTCAATATCCGATGGTGAATTTCCGCAGATTTCACTCCCTCTGCCCCCAAAAAGCGCACTACTGCGCCTTGTTCTTTAATGGTGCAATCTTGCAATGAAGTGTCCATGTTTCTGACCTCGTGGCTGCCACACGAATAAAGTCCGAGCACTGCACTGTGAGGACAAACTATCCAGCAGACAATGTACGAGTACACATGTTGCATTTCACTAGCTCTGTTCCAGTTATTGTGTAATTTAACAACTGTCTTTAATTTTTGATTTACCGTCATATTTATTTTTAAATTTAGATTTTAAAATGGCATTATCAAGATAGTAATTATTCATTCTAGTGATGTTCTATTAGCATGTTTACTAACAGTAGTATAAGCTGATAGGTGCTTAAAAGATGGGTGCTGGCGCCTGTCCCATAAAAGGTGACCCTTATAGAATACCATCATAGCCCACAGGTTTATGGATTTTGAATGTACCATCTATTATTTGCAATCTGCTGAAAATAATTGTACAAGGGAAAACTATCATAGCAGCTAGATATAAAGCAGACATGTCAAACTCTGGCCCGCAGTATGCTGAAATTTGGCCCACCAGCCAATTTTGAATTTCCCCTAAAGCAGGGGTGTCCAACCTTTTGGCTTCCCTGGGCCACATTGGCCGAAAAAGTGTTTCTGGGGCCGCACAAATGTGCAAACGCTGCAGCAAGACAGAGGAGGGAGCTGGCAAGATGGTAAACCCCCGGGAAAACACTGCATCGCCCTCGACCGGGGCCGCACAAAATACTTCACTGGGCCGCATGCGGCCTTCGGGCCGCAGGTTGGACACCCCTGCCCTAAAGCTTGTCTGCCGGTACAAACGCTGCATCATCTGTAGATTCGCACCGCATCATCTGTAGGTTCACGTGGCCTGCAGAGGATCGCTGGTCGGGCTGTAGTGATCCTAGCAGGCCTCTGTAGCCTCAGCTGCATGTTCCCTCTGGTGCGGTCCTGTGCACATCAATGCCAGCTAACTTCTTAGCTAACCAACCAGATCCTTTTAAAAACCATCTCCAATATGCACTAAATTCCACAGATAAATAGCTGTAATTTCTTACATAGTATAAATGGATACATAAGGAAAAATTGATTTCCTTCATTCCAACAAACCAGTTTTGAAAACCACATGTTATTTCATTTCCTTTTAGATTTACAATAAATGCCCAGGTAGACTTTTATTGTATTTCCATGCATCAGTGCATAACATAAAGATCAACAGTTAAGCCTGAGATACAATAGCAAAATAGTATTATTAGTCCCTAATAATCTCATATTATTGCTGCAAAAATATATCCTAATATCTTACTGAGAGATTTTATGATTTTAGAGAGCCAAGGACTTGTTTCAGTAAGATTGTATTATTATTCATATTACTCATCAGAACTGTGCACGATATGTCCCATTTACCAAACAGAATAGACATTTTTAAAGGTATAATTCTCAGTTTAGTCATTTTTTCATATAAATGTTATCAGGCTTATAAAACAATAGCTGTGTAGGGGCAAGAACTATTATCCCTTTATTTTTAACTAGGTGTGGAGGGTCATTTTCAATATGACGTCCAAATCCGATTTTAGACGTTTTATGGAAGACACACAAAAATCCAGTACCAAACATGCCCATTTTCAAAATTGTAAAATGTCAATTTTGTTGTTTTGGGGGTTTTTTTCCCCCAAAAATGGCCATTTTTCAGATCTAATCTTTGACTTTTTTATGCCGATTCATCCCAACAAGAGGGCTTGACTCGGTTAACAAAATATTAATAAAATGATTCAAGAGATTAGAACAGAAACTATCTTTTAGGCCAGAATTTTATCTTTTATGATTGATTTGAAAAAAAAAAAGGATTATTAGTAAATTTCTGAAATAAATATGTCTTCAGTACTTTACGAAAAGTGGGTAGATGAGAGAGAACTTTATAGAAGGAAGGTCATTCCAAACTTTTATGAATAAACAAGAAAATGATCGACAAAAATTGTCCATAGTTTGTATTCCTTTAACAGTGGGAAAGCCAAGTTTATATTTCTGAGAGCTCCTAGAATTAGAGATTTCTTGTGAATTAAAGGAGAAAAAATACCATATAGGATTTTTTTTTTTCCAAAATGATTCTTTTTTTTCAAAATGATTGTTTGTAAGTGATTTATTTATTGTTAATGTGAATTAATATATTTAACACTTAATGTAATTTTGAAAATGAATAAAGAATTAAAAAAAAACAACCCCAACCATATAGGATTTTGAAAATTACAGTTGCACATTTAAATTGGATCCTCCAGTAAATGGGAAGCCAGTAAAGGGATTTCAATAAAGGTGTGACATGATCATGTTTATGTTTACTGTATATCAGTTTAGCCACAGTATTTTGGATAAGTTGTAGCCTCCTCAAATTACATTTACTTACAAAAGCATAAAGCGATGTGTGCCTATCTTTTTGAACCATTTTTTTGGAGGGGAAAAACCCCCCATACAAAACAAGCCACTGGGATATAAGAGGGGCCAGCATTTGAAGCAGTCTGGCCACATAGAAAATCCCTGCAAAGAAGTGAAGCAACTCAGGAGGCACTGCAGTGAACTTCACTTAAAAAGTTCTAGGTACACATCTCACCATAACTCCCTTATGTTGTGTAATGAGCCCTCTCAAACCCACCCAAATCTAGGTCAGCAATAGGAGCTTGAACTGTGTGCAAAGGTGGAAAGGGAGCCAGTGAAGTGATTTAAGGAGAGGAGTGACAAGAGTGTAGCGAGGTTGTAGAGCAGTGGTTCCCAAACCCTGTCCTGGGGGACCCCCAGGCAGTAGGGTTTTCAAGATATCCCTAATGAATATGCATGAGAGAGATTTGCATACCTGTCGCTTCCAATATATGCAAATCTCTCTCATGCATATTCATTAGGGATATCTTGAAAACTCGACTGGCTGGGGGTCCCCCAGGACAGGGTTTGGGAACCACTGTTGTAGAGTTTTGCACACATTGCAAGGGGGAGAGGTGGCACTGCAGGAGACCAGTTAGAATTAGATCAGTGTTCTTCAACCACCGGTCCATGGACCAGTGCCGGTCCACAGATATTTCCTGCTGGTCCACAGGGTCAGCAGGTGCATCAGGCCCAAAACAGTGTTCTTCAACTGCCGGTCCATGGTGCGATTGATGCGGCGTTATCTTTGAGCCAGCTCCCTTTTCCTCACTGATTCAGTGCACAAAGCCACGAGCAGTGGCTCCTACGGGCATCCTGTGCCTGAACTGGAAGCCTCTCTTTGATGTTGCAACGTCAGAGGGAAGGCTTCCAAATGAGGCAAGGTGCAATTAGTACTATTATGGGGGCGCGGTCTGGGGTGGAGATTGGGTAGAGATGGGCAGGGTCTGGCCCACGACTTAGCCCAGTGTTCTTCAACCGCCGGTCCACGGACCGATGCCGGTCCACAGAATAATTATTTTATTTCTGCCGGTCCATAGGTGTAAAAAGGTTGAAAAACACTGAATTAGATTGCAGTGATCTAAGCGTGAGGTTACAAGAGTGTGGACAAGGGTCCGGGTAGTGTGCTCGGAGAGGAAGGGGCGAATTGTGGTGATGTTGTAGAGATAGAAGCGACAGGCTTTAGCAGTTTGTTGGATGTGCGTTGAAAATGAGAAGTCGAACCACTTGTAAACCATCTTCATGATCACTGCAGCTTCACTATAAACTAATTTTAACACTTTGTGTGTTTCTTTAGCACTTTTTTGCACTTTGAAACAAAATGTCATGCTGTTCGTGATCCATGATTTATGGCACACCTTAAAACACACCTTCTCTCAACCGTAGCTCACAACCGACTGACTACACCGAATAAGTTAAATCTTGTCATACACCGTTGCTAAGGTTTGAAGCGCTCTTCCCTTATTGAAGATCCCTGCCTTTCTGTTGGACGGTGCTCCGCAGCAGCATTCACTGTATTTTTTGATCACACCTCATACATATCTTATTTACAAACATATTTACATGCGTAGCTGGTGTGTGTTAGTGTCTGTCTCATAAAAGTACCCTATATGCATCACACTTAAGCACTGTAAAAGATCACAAGAGAGATGAGAACCTTTAAAAAAAATCAAGGCTCATTTCTATGCAAAACGGGCAAGGGAAAATGAGTCTGAAATCATGAGAGACTTATCATAGAAATGTGGCTCCAGGGCTGCACTTTTCTGTTCATTACAGTCCTGACCCAACTGCTTCACCTTCCTCATCATTAACTATGAACACAGATGCTTTTCTCTACTAATAATATCAGCAAGAAGTTGTGTGGTTACTTTTCACTGAGAGTTCTTGCATATGCCAGTAAGTGCTGCATTTTTGTCTGGAACATACAGTATTTGGTTTGTTTCCATGGCTGTCATTGCTTGTTGCATCATTTTCACACTGCCCACCCACTGCATCTGCTTTTGTTGTCCTTGCTTAATTAAATGAATCAGGTCTTGCTTTGCATCCAGACTCTGCCACTCACAGAGAGACAAGGAAAATGGCTTGGACTATTTAAAATGTGAACGTCAAATGGAACTGGTCTTCAGGGCATAAATGGAGTGAGATAAACAGAGGAACACAATTTAGTAACGGAATCCATCAAGTGTGCAAACACATGCACATATATATATCTATACATACAAAACAGTATATAAATATCTGCATGATTTTGCATAGGCTAAGTAGGCACAGGAATGTCCAAATCAGGATGTTCTGTTTCCAAAGTATTTTCTATAAGACTAGCTAATATGTAAGGTTGTGAGGAAAAACATGTCTATTTGGTGTTATATGAAGTGGAAAAGTCATTGTGTGTGTGTGTGTGTGTATATATACATATATAAAGTCATTGTGTGTGTATATATATATATATATATATATATATATATATAAACATTCAAAAAAGGAGGGCAGTGTGACTCAAGGTTCTGCACATGTATATATAAGCATGTCAACATGTATATGGCATGTTATGTAACCTGCATACCGTATATAAAGGCCTGTATGTCAAAGGGGAGCAAATCAAGGAACAAAGCTCCCCTCCAAAATCAAGTTGTTTTTATTTCTGAGATAGTTTTAAGTGCCAGTCATGTAATCACAATTCTCTCCCTGCCCCACCATCACGCCTCCAAACCTCAAGTCCATATTGGTAATTATCTACTACTTATGCATATCCAGGAACCAGGTGTAAATTGCTACAAGAAAGTGTTATGAGGCATACATCTATTTTTGTGCCAAAATACGAAATACATATACTTTTCAGGTAAACCAATCCACACCAACAACACAACTCCTTCAAAATTATCTTTGCCAGCATAAACAACAACCTCCATGATTTTCAGCAAGCAGCAGTGAGTATTTTATAAAAATCTGGTCACTGCAGGTTATTTAAATACAAATATTAAGCTTTGGTATCTGGATAACGTTCACCAGGACTAGTCAGGTTTGTTCGTCTTGTCTAATATATAAAGTATTCTCCTTAGAAACTACCCTGGTTGCCATTGACACATCTCATAACTTATAAAATACTCTCCTTTTGAGAAATTGTCTACAATATCACCCAACGCTTCATTTCTAGAACTTTGGAAATAACTACCCACTACCTTAGATTATCATCGTCTGTCCAATAACTCAGATCAACTCTTAAGACTTTTCTTTTCTCTGATGCCTAAGGCTAATTCTGCACTCTAGTTCTACTTGGGGGGAAGCCGATGTCCAGCCTAACTTGCACGTTCCTCTCCCCTTCTGTGCACTCCACCCCACACTCTTATCAAGTATTGTTGTTCAATACCCCTTTTCCCCTCTTTATTTGATTTTCTATCTTTTACTATAGCTCTTCTAATTATAAAATGAAAGCTACTCAGACAGCAGGTTTGATGGGTACGGTAGAAACCCTGAATAAACTTGGAAACTTAGATGTCATTAGCACTGACTAAACAGGTACAACTTGGCTGGCACTGATCCAAAGATCAGCAATATTTAGGTTTGTACCCATACAGTGGCGTAGTAAGAGTGGGAGGCACCCGGGGTGGTGGCGCCTCCTGGCCTCTTCTCTGCCCCATCACTTCCCCA
The DNA here is from genome assembly GCF_902459505.1 of Geotrypetes seraphini. Classification (NCBI taxonomy): domain Eukaryota; kingdom Metazoa; phylum Chordata; class Amphibia; order Gymnophiona; family Dermophiidae; genus Geotrypetes; species Geotrypetes seraphini. The sequence goes on from NC_047095.1 coordinate 18,482,063, forward strand.
ACCCCCTCCCCCCCCTTCCCCAAGCCCGTTCCCTTCCCCTATACCTCTTTAAATTCCCCAGCATGATCAGCATCTCCAACTTGCTGCCTGCTCCAGCCTAGGCTCTCCCTGATCTCGTGACCTGGAAGTGACATTAGAGAGATAGCTGAGGCCGGCGCCAGCAGCAGATTGGAGCTGCTGATCATGCCCACGAAGAGCTGGAGGAAGGGGGGTGGCATGTTCCTGCAGTGAAGGAGTGGTGGGAAGGAGTAGAGTTGTGGAGAGGAAGAGAGGTTCCAGCACCTCTACCAAGATAGCCCCCATGGAGGTCTACCCCTCCTTACTACACCACTGTACCCATACAAGTAAACACAAAACATTCAGACAAACTTTTTGCTGCCCTGACTTTATCCAGTTGCCTAGTTAGTGGACTAAATATCAACAGTAGCTGAGAAAATGTCCATTCTGTCCAGGCTCTGCCCTTACACCACCCCTGCACTACTCCAGAGAGTGCCAAGGAAATTTGTCTGCACTTTCAGCAGTATTCCCACCCATATACCAGTATTCCTACCCAGTAAGTCCCACTGGATATCAACCCCAACATTTCTAAAGTTGTTACATACTGTACATATGCATGACCATTGACCCATTTATACATGTAAATTGGCTTCATATAAGTGCAAAAGGCGCCCAAACATTCTAGCATGATTTCATAATATATGTGTAGATAGATGTCTATATCTGTATCAATATCTATGTGTATATACATACATATCTATCTACCCCCCCCCCCCCCCTCTTTTACGAAGCCGCAATAGGCTTTTTTATCACCGGTCATGGCATTATTAGCTCCATAGGAAATGTTTGAGCATTAGAGCTAATACCTCCATGGCCTGCGATAAAGAAGCCTAACGTGGCTTCGTAAAAGGGGTGGGAGGGTATATTTATCTATATACAAACATATATAGATAGAGTGGTATATAGTAGATAAAGATATATATATCTGTGTATCTATATATCTGTACCTGTATCTATCTATCTCTATATATCTGTGTATCTGGTATTTATATCTCTATATATGCAGATAGATGTCTTTGATGGAAATAAAAGCAGACACGAGAATTTCAAAAAATTAAAATGATAGAATGTTTGATAAACCTTCATTTAATTATTTCTACCTTAATTTCTTTATACATCCTTTATAATTTCTAGATAAATCTTTGTCAAAAAGAATCTTTTTCAGTGCTGCTGGTAATATGCAGCTGTAGGAATCAATAATTTATTCTGACACACTGCTGTGGTGAAGAACCGAAGAACTTGTTTCCATGTTCCTCCACATTTTGGAATATTAATACAGCAGCAAAATCAGTGTTGATTCTTGTTCAACCATAACGCTACACATTTGCTATTTGAGCATGGAGTTAAGCTCCTTATTTCCCTGGAAAACTGCCATAGTTCTGCATCATGATGAAATGCTCAGAAAGAGAAGAGAAACCCCATTTTGCATAGGGAGTCTGCATACAAAATGGGACATTCTGGTTGGGATGGTCAAAAGTCCTATGGCATTTTACAAAAGGTTCTGCTATGTCATGTTTTGTATTGTAATCTGAAATTTTTTTCTTTTACTGCTGTAATTGTCTATTGCTTATGTTTGACTTATTCTTGCTTTACACCGCCTTGAGTGAACTCCTTCAAAAAGGCAGTAAATAAATCCTAATCAATAAATAAATGCTCGCTGGGATTACTTAGCTTTGTCTTGTCTAGCCTATATTCTCTTTAGAAACTACCTAGGTTATACAGATGAAAACAATGAAATACACAGCGATTTGTAAAATAGGTATAAGGATATTGGCAAATTAATTTGTATTTGGTGGCATTTACATCAGGAATAGCAATTTTAGAAAAAAAAATGTGTTGAAAGAGAATATCACTTGGAGTTTAGCCACATTTAAAAAAAAACACATGTATAAGTGGACCAATTAAAAAGCCACAATAGGTGATCCAAAATAGTGTTACAATAGAAGAGTGCTCTGATTACACTGCACAACAATTTTTTGGTTAAGTCTTGATTCCTGAAAAGTTTTTGGTGATTATGACAGGTACCAACTTGGTATGCTCAAATATGGTTTTGGTTTTACTGCATCACGTAAGAACTATGAGAAATAGACATTTTTATGTTTACTGACAATAAAATATATAGTCAAGTTTACGTTTCGCACAAGCGACTAAATGAAACAGAATTAAAAGTGTTTTGCTCCCGAGTTTCTTTTATATTCAGTGTCTGGTGCATCACGTTGTAGCATCCAACAATAGTCGGCAAGCATTGACGGATTCCAATTGCCCTGGTATCGTTTCTCCATCGTAGCTATGTCTTGATGAAACCTTTCACCGTGCTCGTCACTCACAGCACCGAGATTTGCGGGGAAGAAGTCCAAGTGTGAATGGAGGAAATGAATCTTGAGTGACATATTGCACTTCATTCTCTTGTATGCTTTGAGAAGTTTGTCTACCAGCTGAATGTAGTTTGGGGCTCTGTAATTGCCCAGAAAATTGTCAACAACGTCTTTCAAGGCTTTCCAGCCAATTTTTTCCGGCCCAACTAACAGATCTTCAAATCGCTTGTCACTCATAACATGTCTGATCTGGGGGCCAACAAAAATACCCTCTTTGATCTTGGCATCAGTTATTCTTGGGAACATCTGTCTTAAATAACGAAAACCTTCCCCTTCCTTGTTCATTGCTTTCACAAAATTCTTCATGAGTCCCAGTTTAATGTGAAGAGGAGGCAAAAATATCTTTGTCGGGTCAACAAGCGATTCATGTGCTACATTTTTCTGTCCTGGAACTAACTTTTTACGGAGTGGCCAGTTCTTTCTAGAATAGTGCGACTCTCTGTCTCGGCTGTCCCATTCGCAGATGAAACAGCAGTACTTTGTATAGCCAAGCTGCAGTCCTAGTAACAGAGCAACGACTTTGAGGTCTCCACAGATATTCCAGTTATACCTGGTATACTGGACATACTTTAGTAACATTTCCATATTCTCATATGTTTCTTTCATATGTGCTGCATAGCCAACAGGTACTGAAGGATAAACGTTGCCATTGTGCAACAGAACAGCTTTCAGGCTTAACATTGACGAATCAATGAAAAGACGCCACTCTTCCGGGTTGTGATCACAACCAAAGACCGAGAACAATCCTTCAATGTCACAACAGAAACAGAGACTGTCGACTTGTGCAAAAAATTTGGTTATATCATGATGCCGGTCTCGAAACACAGAAATTTTCGTACCTGGTGATAGCAAACACCATCCTGCAGTCTCGAACCTAGCAGCTCAGCTTTTGCTTTTGACAGACCCAAATCTCTGACCAAATCGTTCAATTCGGACTGTGTTATCAGATGTGGATCGCCTGATGAGGATGGTTCAAAATCCGGGTCAATGTCACTGTTAGAACCCTGCACTGCAGTTTCTTCATCTGGTTCGTCTAAGGTCCAATCCTCTGGTGGTTTCGGAACTGGAAGACTGTCATCATGTGGCATGGGTCTCATTGCTGAAGGCAGATTAGGATATTCAATTGACTTCTTGTTTTTGGCAGAGAAACCAGACACATTAGTCAAACAGAAATAACAGTCCGTCACATGGTCTTTCTGTTCTCGCCATATCATCGGAACAGCAAATGGCATCGTCTTTCGAGTACCTCTGAGCCAGGCTCTCAGACTAACAGCACATGTCGCACAGCAAATGTGAGGCGCCCATTGCTTGTCTTGATCACCTATTTTGCAGCCAAAATACAGATGATAGGCTTTCTTTACAAGGGCAGTCATCGAACGTCTCTGAGGCGTAAGTGTATATTCCCCACAGATATAGCAGAATGTGTCGCGGCTGTTACGACACCGACGAGACATATTGCCCGACACCAAAACGTCTATAGCATCAAGCTTACTTACTGTTATATTGCTACAGCTACTATACTACTATACTTTACTATACTGATACTATATACACACACGGACTATCTATATTAACCAAATGAGCAGGATCGGTGTATGGAAGCCACCATTATAGCATGGTGAGACAGCGCAAGCTCGTTCAGACCTGCCCAGACATGCCCAGGATGTCATCTTCCATAAAACAGCTTCCAACCTGGCTAGATTTTATGCATGGACATACCCAGGCGGCACAAACCGTTGTTGATAAGACACTTATGGGAGAAAAAATTGTTTGCATCCAAATATAAGAAAAAATCACGACAAAATTGAAGATTTCTCTGAAATGGTACGTGATGGGTAATTTTTGATGTAATATTCATGATCAGCACCCAAAATTCTATAAGAAACACCCAGCAGTGTTCAGGAAGCAAAAACTTTGTTGTGCAGTGTTACCAGGAGATAATTTCTTTTCTGAAAGGCAAATGGAAGGTAAAGGCCTGAATCTTCCATCTGGACCTGGATCAAAATATCCTGAATATCCAGGCTAGTTTTGATAGCTTTTTCTGGGATGTTACAGAGGAACCTGTGGTATCAGGCATTGGTGTGGCTCTTGTACCTACCAGAGTGAGTACATAGGTTACCCTGAGCAACCAGAACATGGGATAACTGCAGGGATGCCCAAATTGATTGTGACTATGGAACTGGTATAATCAAAGCAACTGAACAGTGGAACACAAGAGGATTCCCTTGCATCCCCCGGAGAGTGTCTAGTCTGAATGGAGAGGTCCTTTATAACGTAGGAGATAAGAGAAAGTTGCCAGAGTAGGCCAAAATACCTTGGCTGGTGACTGGTCTCTACATCTAGAAGAAAATGAAGGTCACTCCAAATTTGGGGTAAACTTCCAGTATTAAATTTGGATATTTATGGGTTGCTGTTGAACAATCTCTGGGAATCACAAAAGCTGTAAGTAGCAAATATGAACAATATGACTTCCAAAAGTGCACAGCAGCAGTGACTAAGGATTGTTAAAAGACAGTTGGAGGCATTAGATAACAGTCTTGAACTTTCAAGGAAGCTGGTAGGCAAAGCCAGAAAGCATGTTGCACAGTATTTTAAGGTTGCAGAGAAATCCCGTGTATTGTCTGCACTTATTATCTCCCAGTGGGTCAAACAAGAACAGTGAAAGAGGAGTACACTGGCTTAGAGGAGATATCAGTTTCTGTAAACAGTCTAAATACCTCAGATTTATGTTGCGTTAAAGATCAATCTGAGCTATAGACTACTCCTGCCACAGCGGGGGTAACCTTTTCATTGGAATATGTTAGAAGCTGGATTTTAAACATGTATTTCAGATTTAAACAGGTTCCTTATGGGGGAAAATATCTGGATATTTCCTGACTTATATAAGTCTACACACACACACAAGCAAAGAATGTGTTATTATGTAAGTTCCTTGACATTTACTTCTTATTGTAAATGTATTTTTACTTACCAAAATAATTCTTGTGTTTTTAATTATCCATGAAGACAAGAGGTGGCTGTTTTAGCTTAAATGCTTTAGTGCCAGGGAAGTATGTGGGCAGAGTAAATGAAGAGCTACTATATAGTTATCCAGAAAATGGCAATATTCAGTTTGATATCTGTATTTTTACCTGGATAAAGGTAGGACAGAAAAATTACTATCATAAGTTTATCTGGCGACCATCAGAAGCAAAATGGCGGGAGTGTGATAGCAGACAGGAGCAGGAGCTCCTCTTACCTTATTATTCCTCAGGCTGAGCGTTTGTTCGCCAGAGATTTTCTTTTCCCTTTTGGGAGATTGCAAGGGGACTGTCCGGCCGGACCTTCCTATAGCTAGGCAGTTCTCAATGGACCGGTTTCTGACAAGCTCACCGGCTGTACAGAGAGGGGGAACAATCCCTGCGGTTGCTTCGGTGGAGGGAGCCATCGGAGAACTAGGTCTGGAAACATCCTTGTCCCCCCCCAGAAGCTCATTTACCACCTAACCCAGCTCAGGGTGGTACGGAGGGCGGCTATGCTGAGGACCCGACGTGCCCGACGCTAACCGGAGGGGGACCCACAGAGCCCATGAGGTCAACACAACATTGAGTGGAGGAACGAACTGGACCAACTCCTTGCAGGCAACTTTACCTAACATTTGAAGAATGCTCCAAAAACTAGAAGCTGCAGCAACTCAATCAGCTGTTCAAACTTCTAAAGTTGTGAGTAAATTGAATGAACTTTCTCTTTCAGCACAGAATATTAAAATTGAAACGGACTCCTAATTCAACCAAATGACTAAGGAAATATCCTTACAAAATATATCTGCCACTGTGGATAAAGATAGAGTCCTCTTGCAAAGAAAAATTGAGCAATTGGAAAATGACAATAAGAGATTAAATCTACAGGTACTTAATTTCCCTAAACTATTATTAACTACTCGTATAGAATCATTTAAAAAATATCTAATGGAAAATTTGCAATTTATCTCCAAAATGATTCCACCAATAAATAGAATCTATTATTTGCCTAAGAAAAGAGACAACTCACAAGATAACCAACAAGAAATAGAACAGCAAATTCTCTTGAATAACTTAACCGAATTACTAGAAAATTCTAAAGAGGAAATTGAATAAAGATTAACTTTGGTGGTTTCATTGGTCTTTGAGCAGGACCTGAACTCAATTATGAAGGCTTTTTTACGATCTCCCCAAAGTTTGTTTATGAGACAAAAAATTAGGATATTCCCAGATGTTACAAAAGCAACTCAAGTTCGCAGAAAATTATTTCTTGCTATGCGGAAAGAAGCTGTAAAATTAAGTGCAAATTTCTTGCTAAGTTATCCAAGCAAATGTCAGATAAAATATGCTGGGACAAAGTATATTTTCTTTATGCCAGAGCAGCTTTGAACATTTTTGGATGCAAAAAAATTATTGCAAGTTTGAATAGAGCTGTTAAAAAAGAAAGGGCCGTAATTAATCACGTTAAGCCTTTTTCTTTAATTTAATTTTGTTACTATAAAGATCTCCTTATCTACTTTCTTGTTTCACTCTAGGATAAATGGGGTCTAAGGAAGAGTTGTAGATAATTTGTCAATGTTTATATGACTTGTTGGGACCTTTTTCTCTATTTTTCTTCAATATTGGTTGTGATTTATTAATTATTATTATATGCTAATAAGTCATATGTATCCTTCATGAATAATGTTCTGTATTGCTATATCAAGAGGATTCTTGTAATTTAATTTGAAATCTAAATAAAGAAATAAGTTTATCTGGCTAGCTGCATGACTTGCAAATGGGGCACATTATTATCTTCTAGAGTAGACCAAGGGTTGGCAGCCTTTTTAAAGAAAAGAGCCAATTTATCCTAAAAATTTGAACAAGATTTACAGAGAACCGCAATGGGTAGAGAAGGAAGTTTGAGATACTGTAGGTAGATTTATGGGTATAACTAATTAGTGCAACATAAACAAGTCACATGCATCTCGTATCTAGGATACACCATAACTACACCACGGATTTTGTATTTTGCTAGTTTATACTAAAACAGAGACCAGGGCTATATGAAATATTTTATTATAATAACTAATTATTTGTTTAAAATGTCTCTGAATACATACATATATCTCATTACATAATTATTACACAATAATCCCTAAGTAAATGAGTAAATACAACTAATTCTTACACACTAGGTAATTCCTTATAATAATAAATTCCTGATTCTAGCAGCAATCTAAAAATAGCTTATCACCCAAGGAGCTTAACTTTCCTTATCCCAAAGACAATAGAATTTTATCTGACCCAGCTGAGAAGATAGATAATTCCTTATTCTCACTATTTTAAGGTTATGCCTCATCAAAACAGGGAAATGGAATTTGTTCGTTTCCTTCAGCGTAGCAGATGTAAAAATTCCTCTGATCAGGAACAATCCATTAGTCACTGGTAAAGCTGTAAATTAGGTCTGCCACAGTTTCCTTATGTGAGGGAACCCAGATCTATATAAAGAATTATGTTTTCTTCACTCTCTGGTAGAGCTAATCACAATAGGTAACTTATCAGATTTTATTATTATAGAAGGTGTGCAGAGAAACCTATGCTAAGATCCAAGCTCCCTTAAACCTCAACACAGACTACCAATTAATTAGGTACCTTCTCCTTAGTTCTCATCAGATGACCTCCCTCTGACCAATCCAGCAACAGTCCCAATTAGTAGCCTTTCTGTATATTCGTGTACCAGCCTTCAGAGAGAGATGCCTCCAACCCCTTGCAGGTCTCTGCACCTCTGTTCCCTCCCTCCTTACCCTACCTGTCCCCCCTCTCCCAACCCATAGTCAAAGTTCTCTCCTCTCTAAATGCCCTGACCTTTAATATCCCCTCTGGGGGGTTGGAAAGGCAGGGAAGGACAGATGCTACATGGACTGGGAGGGGGTTGGGAAGGACAGATGCTGCATGGGCTGAGGGGTTAGGAAAAGTAGGAAAGAAAGATGAATGAGTGATTGTAAGCTCTTTTGAGAAGGGACTGTTTTCTTGTTCTTTGTGACTCTGTGCAGCACTGTGTGCGTCTGGTAGCGCTATAGAAATAATTAATAGTAGTAGTAGCAGTAGTGGTGGTGGGAAGGGAGGGAAAGAGATGCTGCCTATGGGTGAGGAAGAGAAAAAGAGAATTGTTGGACATAGGTGTGTATAGTGGAAAGGAAAGAGAGATGATATACATGGGGAAAGAAAGAGGGAGAATTGTTGATATGATAGTGGTGAAGAGGAGGGAGAGAGAAATGTTACACTGGGAGTGAAGATAAATGATTCAAAGAAGGTAGAGATGTCAGATTCCGGAGAAGGGTAATGGAAGGAGGGAAGAGAGAGATATCAGACCACTGGAATGGGAAGGAGTGAGAGTTGCTTTTTGCATGGAATGGAAGGGAAAGAGGAGAGATAGAGATACCAGATTGCAAAAAGGAGTGGAGAGATATGCCAGACTGGAGAAAGGGGAGGATATAGATGCCATATCGCAAAAAGGAGAGGAGGAAAGGAGAGAGATGTTAAACCATGGGACGAGGGAAGAAAGAAGAGAGAGATAGCCCAGGGGATAGGACAGAGATTCCAGGCTATGGAAAGGAGAGGAGAAAGATGCCAGACCATAGGAGGGGGGAAGGGAGAAGACAGAAATATCTGACTATGGTAGAGGAAGAAAGAGGGATGAGGTGGTGCACAAGGATGGAGGGGAAGGGTAGACAGAGAGAGGAGATGGTGTACAGCAATGGGTGTGACAGGAAAGAGATAAGAAGAAATGCTTCTTATGGATAGATAGGAATAGGGGAAAAGAAAGAGGGAGAAGATGGTACACATGAATAGATGGGAAAGGAAGACATGGAAAGTAGACAGATTTTGAGAAGAAAGCAGTAAAAATGGAAGCAAGTTGAATGTTAAAAGTCAATGATAATGGTGGATATAGGGCAGAAATTGAAGAAGGAGAGAAAAACAGCAAATGGATAAGAAGGATCTGGATACACAGTTAAGAGCACAGACAGAAGGAAGTGCAGCCAGAGACTGGAAAAAGATTGTTAGAAAAATAAAATCATCAGACAACAAAAGTAGGGGGAAATAATTTTATTTTTAATTAGCAATTGAAATGTATCAGTTTTGAGAATTTGCATCGGCTGTCTATATTTTGGACTGTTCAGGAAGATATGCATTTGTTTCTATTTCTCTGGGATTCTACTGCGAGTCATGGAATCGAGGGTGAAATACGTGGATAAAAAATAGCTGGAGCATAGGAAACAGAGAGTGGGGATAAATGGACTGGAAGAGCGTCACCAGTGGGGTGCCGCAGGGCTCGGTGCTTGGACCCATGCTCTTCAACATCTTTATAAACGATAAACGATCTGGACATAGGTATGATGAGCGAGGTGATTAAATTTGCAGATGATACGAAGTTATTCAGAGTAGTGAAGACGCAGGGGGATTGCGAAGATCTGCAACGTGATATAATCAGGCTCGAGGACTGGGCATCAACATGGCAGATGAGGTTCAACGTGGATAAGTATAAAGTGATGCATGTCGGTAACAAAAATCTCATGCACGAATACAGGATGTCCGGGGCTGTACTTGGAGAGACCTCCCAAGAAAGAGAAGAGCGATCTGATCGAGTTCTGATCGATAAGTCGATGAAGCTGTCCAAGCAATGTGCGGCAGCGGCGAAAATGGCGAACAAAATACTAGGAATGATAAAGAAGGGGATCACGAACAGATTGGAGAAGGTTATCATGCCGCTGTACCGGGCCATGGTGCATTCTCACCTGGAGTACTGGGTCCAGCACTAGTCACCGTATATGAAGAAGGACACGGTACTACTCAAAAGGGTCCAAAGAAGAGCAACTAAGATGGTTAAAGAGCTGGGGGAGTTGCCGTACAGCGAAAGACTAGAAAAACTGGGCCTCTTCTCCCTCGAGCAGAGGAGAATGAGAGGGGACATGATAGAAACATTCAAAGTACTGAAGGGTATAGACTTAGTAGATAAGGACAGGTTGTTTACCCTCTCTAAGGTGGGGAGAACGAGAGGGCACTCTCTAAAGTTGAAAGGGGATAGATTCCGTACAAATGTAAGGAAGTTCTTCTTCACCCAGAGAGTGGTGGAAAACTGGAACGCTCTTCCGGAGGCTGTTATAGGGGAAAACACCCTCCAGGGATTCAAGACAAAGTTATACAAGTTACTGCTGAACTGGAACGTGCGCAGGTAGGGTTAGTCTGTTAGGGTGCTGGTCTTTAACCAAAGGGCCACTGCGTGAGCAGACTGCTGGGCATGATGGACCACTGGTCTGACCCAGCAGCGACAATTCTTTTGTTTTTATGTTCTTATGTTCAGAGTCTTGCCTCTTAGGGTTTCATTTGTATATATTAGTACTTTTAGTTTGTGGTCCTGTATTTGCATAGAGGTTATCTGTGATCTGCATGTGTGACCAAGGTCAGGTGTTCTGGTAGGATTTAATGTTGAGAAGCATACGTTGTGCTTTGTGTAGTTTAATTTTGTGGTTAACCATTATGTGTTGTTAATAAGATTATATTGTGTGTATATGAAAAATGAATGGAAAAAATTATATTACAATTGGTACTATTATGGGGATGGATTATGGGGCTGGGATTGGGCGGGGTCTGGAGTGGAGCTTTCAGGCCCTCGCAAACAAAAAAGTGTTCTGCTGCCTATGCTGTGGATGGGCAGACCATCATGCTTCTATGTTAACTGCCTGGAATTGGGATATAGTATGGTTTATTAACCTAAAAGATTGAATTGTGTACAGTAATGTTAGTATGTGGAATTTGTAGACATTCCAAATGTGTGGAACTTGCATTGAGGAGGGCATTGCGCTTTGTATTTACTCCGTTGTTGGTTAATACCCTGCCTGAGATTGCAGTCCCTCTTGATCCCAAGTTATGGTAATGTCAGTGATTTTATAAATATAATTCAGTAAGGTGAAACGAGGGATAATGAGGTAGATTGTTAGATAGTTCAAAAGCTGAAATGAGGAACCTGTGGGTGGAGGGTGTGTGGAGGGGTGGCATAAGGATGGAGTAAGGCCAAAAGTCGATGATTACAGTTTCCAGCAGTCAGTCAAGGGCATTGTGCTATGCTTTATTAGCTGCTGGACCTCGTTCATGCTATTTCTTTGTACTGTCATTGAATATTTTACATTTAAATGAAAAAATCAGCTAAGGAAAAGAAGAAGGATTACTGTGTATAAGAGAGGAAGGGGGAGGAGGATTATTGTCTGTGTAGTGAGGAGGACAAGTATTCCTATGGCTGACAAGAGATGGATTACATTGAATCTGAAGTGGAAGGAGGTTTACATAGGAGTTATGAATAATGATTTCCATTTAAGTAATCTATTAGGATAATGTTAAAACAACAGCTGGAACAACACTTTGCCTTTCTATGTAACATCCATCATACCATCAGAAGTGTCTTGAAACTCTTTATAGATTTAATAAAAGATAGCCTCTAAATTTGGGCACCTATGTTAAATGTGTAAATACATATATATATATTACCTATTTTCAGCCAAACAGGGGCCCTTTTCCTAAAGTATGTCAAAATTTGCAGTTGATGTGTTTTTAGAGAGCTTTCCCAATTATTTTTGCAACTCATGAGTTAATTTTAACATTAATGCGAAGTACAGGCAGAGAGTAAACAGTGCTTAAAAAAATAATTAATTAGATGATAGGTGCCTAATTTGGTAGGTGCCTAGACCAAGGTACCAATCTGAAAGTAGGCATGATTAGGGGCAGATCTTGGGAATGTTTTGCACATACTGTAGGTGCCTAAATTGGACATAGGCACTGGTATTTAGGCCAAGATAACCCTGGGATAAATAGGGTGTGCCGAAGGTTTTGATATCTACTGGTGCCTAAGTGCAATTTAGATGCCGCTAAGCACAATTCTATAAACAGAAACTAAGTCAAGATTGACAGTCGCTATGTGATGCATTGCTTAGTGCCTATGTTTTAGGTGCTGATTATAGAATCGAGGCATAAGGTCCTGATTCTACAAAGTCCATCTAAATTTAGGTGCTGATAGCACCGATTCTATAAAACTAAGGAGATGAATGTGTGTCTACGTGGATGGTGTCGTCAAGAGTGTTTCGGCTTCCTAGACCATGGAATGATTTTCCAAGGGCTGCTGATGGTATACATCTATCAAAGAAGGGTCTTCAGCAGCAGGCTGGCTAATCTACTGAAGAGAGATTTAAACTAGAAGTGATGAGGCAGGGTGATCAAAGCCCCCAGGTGAGTATAAGCCCTCAAGTAAGTAAATCACTGAATACCTCTACCCGGATAGGAAAAGGAAGCAATGTCTGGAAAGCAATATATACTAATGATCGAAGTATGGGAAACAAGATTCTAGATCTAGAAGCTGTGATGGAAGAAGATGAATTGGATATAGTGGCGATCACAGAGTTGTGGTTCACAGAGAACCATGACTAGGATTTAGTTATACCGGCCTATAATTTGTTCAGGAATGACAGGGTAGGAAGAAAAGAAGGGGGTGTAGCATTATATGTTAAAGATCATATCAAAGCCACACAATTGTGGGATCTGCAGGGCAAGGAAGAGGCATTATGGATCAATTTGGAAAGAGGGAATGGTAAATATATGTACATTGGTGTGATATACAGGTCATTTGGAATATATATAAAAAGGGGGAAGTTTTACTAATAGGTGATTTTAACATGCCGGATGTTGATTGGGGTATCCCTATTGCGGTGTCTTCTAGAAGTAGAGAGATCATGGATTCTCTACAAGGAGAACTGTTCCAGTAGTTGGCAATGGAACCCCACATGAGATGGGATCATTCTGGACTTAGTGCTTACAAATGGGGAAAGTGTTTCTGATGTTACAGTGAGTAATCATCTGGCATCCAATGATCACGGCATGGTACGGTTTAATATTAAGACAGGTATAGAGAGGGCTTATTCAAAAGTAAAGGTTCTAGACTTTTAAAAAACTTTGTTCTGATGGAGGATTATGTCAAGGAATTGTTGTCTGGATGGGAACATCTGGAAAGAATAGAAATGCAGTGGGAAAAACTGAAAGGGGTTAGTGTAAGGATGGCAAACCTTTTTGTTAGGCAAGTAAGTATGAGGAAAAGAAGGCTGCTTTGGTTCTCAAAAGTAGGAGATGAGAAGGTAAGGCATAAGAAGTTAGAAAGAGGAAGACAAGTTCAAATATCTGGAAAAGTTAAGAGAAGCTGGTCGAGTAGTCATGAAAGCAAAGATACAAATGGAAGAAAAAATAGCTGACAGTAAAATGGGAAGACAAGACATTTTTAGATACATCAGTGATAGGAAGAAGTGCAATAGTGGTATTGTGAGACTCAAAACTAAAGAGGAGGAATATGTAGAAGTTGATAAAGAAAAGGCTGAATTGCTTAACAAATATTTCATGTTTTACATGGTCTAAGTCACAATGTCCAAGTTCCGTCGATCCTGGGCTGTATAACTTTCGGTTATACATGCTGTACGACTAAGTCTAAGCCAGCCCATGTCCCGCCCAACTCCCGCCCTCAACACGCCTCCCGAAACGCCCCGTTTATCTTTGGTCGTTTAGCGGCACTATGAAGGCCTAGGTCGTTTAGATATACATCCAAAACCCATTTTTATTATCGGCACTTGGACGTTTTTGAGAAATGTTCGTCCAAGTGCCGACTTAAGCCGGTTTTTGGATGTTTTTCTCTTTCGATTATGAGCCTCTATATGTTTTGAGATACAGTAACCAGAATTGCCTTGGCTGTCCTTTTTTAAAAATCAGTATTAGTACACCTAGTTGGACGTCCTGGTGATTGAGACGTCAAATTGCTGACTTAGGCAGTTTTGGGGATGTTTTACAGTTTTGATTTTGCCCCTATTAATACTTATAATCCACCAGCCCCCTAAATTAAGTTCAAGGCAGAGTACATAGAACAAGAAATAACAAGCAATTGCTTTAAAATATTTTGCCACATCAACAATTTCAAATAAATAAGTCATCAAAATTTTTCTGAACATAATATAATTATTTAAAAGTACGTATTGCCGCAGGTAAGGTGTTCCACAGTATAACCTCAATAAGCTTACCAGAGAAACCAGACTCTCTGGACAAAAGTCACTAAGGGCTCCTTTTACTAAGGTGCGCTAGAGTTTTTAGTGCACGCAGCACATTAGCGCGTGCTAACCCCATGCTGTGCGGCTAGAGCTCAAAGCTGGATTTAGCGTCTAGCGTGCACTATTCCAAGCGATAATGCCCTAATGCAGCTTAGTAAAAGGAGCCCTAAGAGCCTGGAAAATCAGACAGGCTGTTATTATTGCAACTCATCCTGGCAAGCTTATTTAGTACATAATTATCTTTAATATACAATTACAAACTATAGGCAGTACGAAGGGGTCACTGAAACATTCTTAATCCAATCAACAAAGTTGGGGCAGTCTCCATCGAGAGCTATATCTTAGTCCAGTGATTTACCACTTTTTTTGTTCTGTATTTTTCCGATGGAACAAAAAATAAGGAAAAATCACTGGACTAAGTGAATAGCCCTCGATGGGGACTGCCCCAACTTTGTTGGTTGAGCTGAGAACTTTTCAGTGGACCCTCAAATTTACTAACGTCTCTTACCTGCCATGTTGGTGCATTCTAAATCAATAGATAGTTGGCTAACTATCAATCCCTCGGGGAGAATGTTAGGCCTTGAAGGAATAGAAATGAAAATAGAAAAATGGGAATATAAAAAATGCTTTAATAAATGGACATCAGTATGGTCTCTCGAAGTATAAGTGCAGGATTATGAGCCCGGGCATTAACTCATAGGTGACCAGCACCAGACGTAAATCTAAATGAGAAATGCCCTATACATCATTTAGTCCTGATCAATAAGAACAATCCAATTCAAATCTTCTTTCAATCAAGGTCAAACAACCGCCCCGGGGGAAACAAAATGAAATAAAAAGTGAAAAAGTGCAACAATAAAAAATGAAAAAAACAAGTGTATAAATGTAAAGAATAAACAATCTCCCAAGAATCCACAGTCTCCAAGTCAATAGTAATTGAAGTGTAAAGTGCAAAGTGCTCAAAACCAATTTATACTGAGTACAATGTAAAGCCATTAATGCACATTATAATAGATCAACTAGACACCATGCTTTTTTCTGCACCGTACCTCATTTCTGGAACTCTCTCCCCCCTTTCTATTCATGCTGAATTATCATTCAAATAAATTCAAATCCACTCTAAAACCTTGGTTATTTAGGGAAGGCTTTGATCCCATGTAGGAAATAAAGACCGGGACTGGTTTGCTGCTCCCTGACTGTCGTTACTAACTACTGTCATTTCCTTCCTGTCCTTCCCTACTCTATACGCTCCCTTTCCCCTCTCCCTCCTCCCCCTCCCCCTAACTAAAGTGTGAGTATGAATGTTACTTACTTTCCTAGCGATGATATTGTTGTTCCTTGCTACCTCTTAATATAAACTTTGGGCTCCTTTTATGAAGGCGCATTAGCGGTTTAACATGTGTAATAATGCGCTCTAAACTGCCGGCCACGCTAGCCGCTACCGCCTCCTCTTGAGCAGGAGGTAGTTTTTCGGCTAGCGCAGGGGTTAGCGCATGATTAAAAGTCGTGCGCGCTAAAGCCGCTAATGCGGCTTCATAAAAGGAGCCCTTTGTCACTTATACATCATTGTGATCTGCTAGTTAGCATTGGCGGTATAGAAAATCTAAATCTATATATATAAAATCGGAGGTATGTATGTGTGTATGTATGTGTGTGTGTATGTGCCGCGATCACGCAAAAACGGCTTGACCGATTTGAACGAAACTTGGTATGCAGATCCCTCACTACCTGGGATGATATGTTCTGGGGGTCTCGCGGCCCACCTGCACACGTGGGCGGAGCTACAAACAGAAAATCAGATTTCACCCATTCATGTCAATGGAAAAAATGTAAAAAGCTGCCATTCTCACTGTAATTCAAAAACGGCTTGACCGATTTGAACGAAACTTGGTATGCAGATCCCTCACTACCTGGGGTGATATGTTCTGGGGGTCTCGCGGCCCACAACTCTATGTTGCTTGCTCAAGGGTGGGTTCACCCAATAATTTATATGTTCTTGCTCCAGGAGGTGAAACTAAAAATGTTGTTTATAATCACGTTTTGTGTTAGTTGTATTGTATTCATTTTGTCAAATATTTCACATTATAATTTGAATATTGTACTTTTTATTAAGCTGTAAAAAAATAATTTCATTCACCACTATAAAGTATCTTTATTTGAATCCATTTACAGTGTTATTGCTATAATTAAATACCCGTGCAACGCCGGGGCATCAGCTAGTAAACTATAAAATGGGTCCTGTGGTAAATAATGTACATTAATGAGTGTTCACATGCAGTAATACAATGCTGCCTCCCAGTAAATTTAGCCCTTTATTACTCTTTAACTATAAAAAGATCTATATTCTGTTATCTTGACCAATATTAGCAGCCCTTTTACTAATGGTCACTAAGCAAAGCTAGTGCACGGTAACTGTTAGCATAAAACCCTGGTGGCCTCACTGGTTGGCAAGACAGAGAGCACTAATTTATTTATTTATTTATTTTTCTCTTTTTTTTTTTTAATCTTTATTCATTTCAAATCTTAAATCAAATACAATATTGACATTTATCAATTAAGCATTCAAATTCACTTGAAATCCTATAATTGATCATCATAATATAATATACTAGCTGATGCCCCGGCGTTGCACGTGTGCAGGTGTGCCGTGAGACCCCCAGAACATATCACCCCAGGTAGTGAGGGATCTGCATACCAAGTTTCGTTCAAATCGGTCAAGCCGTTTTTGAATTACTGTGAGAATGGCAGCTTTTTACATTTTTTCCATTGACATGAATGGGTGAAATCTGATTTTATGTTTGTAGCTCCGCCCACATGTGCAGGTGGGCCGCGAGACCCCCAGAACATATCACCACAGGTAGTGAGGGATCTGCATACCAAGTTTCGTTCAAATCGGTCAAGCCGTTTTTGAATTACTGTGAGAATGGCAGCTTTTTACATTTTTTCCATTGACATGAATGGGTGAAATCTGATTTTCTGTTTGTAGCTCCGCCCACGTGTGCAGGTGGGCCGCGAGACCCCCAGAACATATCACCCCAGGTAGTGAGGGATGTGCATACCAAGTTTCGTTCAAATCGGTCAAGCCGTTTTTGAATTACTGTGAGAATGGCAGCTTTTTACATTTTTTCCATTGACATGAATGGGTGAAATCAGATTTTCTGTTTGTAGCTCCACCCACGTGTGCAGGTGGGCCGCGAGACCCCCAGAACATATCACCCCAGGTAGTGAGGGATGTGCATACCAAGTTTCGTTCAAATCGGTCAAGCCGTTTTTGAATTACTGTGAGAATGGCAGCTTTTTACATTTTTTCCATTGACATGAATGGGTGAAATCTGATTTTATGTTTGTAGCTCCGCCCACGTGTGCAGGTGGGCCGTGAGACCCCCAGAACATATCACCCCAGGTAGTGAGGGATGTGCATACCAAGTTTCGTTCAAATCGGTCAAGCCGTTTTTGAATTACTGTGAGAATGGCAGCTTTTTACATTTTTTCCATTGACATGAATGGGTGAAATCTGATTTTATCTTTGTAGCTCCGCCCACGTGTGCAGGTGGGCCGCGAGACCCCCAGAACATATCACCCCAGGTAGTGAGGGATGTGCATACCAAGTTTCGTTCAAATCGGTCAAGCCGTTTTTGAATTACTGTGAGAATGGCAGCTTTTTACATTTTTTCCATTGACATGAATGGGTGAAATCTGATTTTCTGTTTGTAGCTCCGCTCACGTGTGCAGGTGGGCCGCGAGACCCCCAGAACATATCACCCCAGGTAGTGAGGGATCTGCATACCAAGTTTCGTTCAAATCGGTCAAGCCGTTTTTGAATTACTGTGAGAATGGCAGCTTTTTACATTTTTTCCATTGACATGAATGGGTGAAATCTGATTTTCTGTTTGTAGCTCCGCCCATGTGTGCAGGTGGGCCGCGAGACCCCTAGAACATATCACCCCAGGTAGTGAGGGATCTGCATACCAAGTTTCGTTCAAATCGGTCAAGCCGTTTTTGAATTACTGTGAGAATGGCAGCTTTTTACATTTTTTCCATTGACATGAATGGGTGAAATCTGATTTTCTGTTTGTAGCTCCGCCCATGTGCGCAGGTGGGCCGCGAGACCCCTAGAACATATCACCCCAAGTAGTGAGGGATCTGCATACCAAGTTTCGTTCAAATCGGTCAAGCCGTTTTTGAATTACTGTGAGAATGGCAGCTTTTTACATTTTTTCCATTGACATGAATGGGTGAAATCAGATTTTCTGTTTGTAGCTCCACCCACGTGTGCAGGTGGGCCGCGAGACCCCCAGAACATATCACCCCAGGTAGTGAGGGATGTGCATACCAAGTTTCGTTCAAATCGGTCAAGCCGTTTTTGAATTACTGTGAGAATGGCAGCTTTTTACATTTTTTCCATTGACATGAATGGGTGAAATCTGATTTTATGTTTGTAGCTCCACCCACGTGTGCAGGTGGGCCGTGAGACCCCCAGAACATATCACCCCAGGTAGTGAGGGATGTGCATACCAAGTTTCGTTCAAATCGGTCAAGCCGTTTTTGAATTACTGTGAGAATGGCAGCTTTTTACATTTTTTCCATTGACATGAATGGGTGAAATCTGATTTTCTGTGTGTAGCTCCGCCCACGTATGCAGGTGGGCCGCGAGACCCCCAGAACATATCACCCCAAGTAGTGAGGGATCTGATTTTCTGTGTGTAGCTCCGCTCACGTGTGCAGGTGGGCCGCGAGACCCCCAGAACATATCACCCCAGGTAGTGAGGGATCTGCATACCAAGTTTCGTTCAAATCGGTCAAGCCGTTTTTGAATTACTGTGAGAATGGCAGCTTTTTACATTTTTTCCATTGACATGAATGGGTGAAATCTGATTTTCTGTTTGTAGCTCCGCCCATGTGTGCAGGTGGGCCGCGAGACCCCTAGAACATATCACCCCAGGTAGTGAGGGATCTGCATACCAAGTTTCGTTCAAATCGGTCAAGCCGTTTTTGAATTACTGTGAGAATGGCAGCTTTTTACATTTTTTCCATTGACATGAATGGGTGAAATCTGATTTTCTGTTTGTAGCTCCGCCCATGTGTGCAGGTGGGCCGCGAGACCCCCAGAACATATCACCCCAGGTAGTGAGGGATGTGCATACCAAGTTTCGTTCAAATCGGTCAAGCCGTTTTTGAATTACTGTGAGAATGGCAGCTTTTTACATTTTTTCCATTGACATGAATGGGTGAAATCTGATTTTCTGTTTGTAGCTCCGCCCATGTGTGCAGGTGTGCCGCGAGACCCCTAGAACATATCACCCCAGGTAGTGAGGGATCTGCATACCAAGTTTCGTTCAAATCGGTCAAGCCGTTTTTGAATTACTGTGAGAATGGCAGCTTTTTACATTTTTTCCATTGACATGAATGGGTGAAATCAGATTTTCTGTTTGTAGCTCCACCCACGTGTGCAGGTGGGCCGCGAGACCCCCAGAACATATCACCCCAGGTAGTGAGGGATGTGCATACCAAGTTTCGTTCAAATCGGTCAAGCCGTTTTTGAATTACTGTGAGAATGGCAGCTTTTTACATTTTTTCCATTGACATGAATGGGTGAAATCTGATTTTATGTTTGTAGCTCCGCCCACGTGTGCAGGTGGGCCGTGAGACCCCCAGAACATATCACCCCAGGTAGTGAGGGATGTGCATACCAAGTTTCGTTCAAATCGGTCAAGCCGTTTTTGAATTACTGTGAGAATGGCAGCTTTTTACATTTTTTCCATTGACATGAATGGGTGAAATCTGATTTTCTGTGTGTAGCTCCGCCCACGTATGCAGGTGGGCCGCGAGACCCCCAGAACATATCACCCCAAGTAGTGAGGGATCTGATTTTCTATGTGTAGCTCCGCTCACGTGTGCAGGTGGGCCGCGAGACCCCCAGAACATATCACCCCAGGTAGTGAGGGATCTGCATACCAAGTTTCGTTCAAATCGGTCAAGCCGTTTTTGAATTACTGTGAGAATGGCAGCTTTTTACATTTTTTCCATTGACATGAATGGGTGAAATCTGATTTTCTGTTTGTAGCTCCGCCCATGTGTGCAGGTGGGCCGCGAGACCCCTAGAACATATCACCCCAGGTAGTGAGGGATCTGCATACCAAGTTTCGTTCAAATCGGTCAAGCCGTTTTTGAATTACTTTGAGAATGGCAGCTTTTTACATTTTTTCCATTGACATGAATGGGTGAAATCTGGTTTTCTGTTTGTAGCTCCGCCCATGTGTGCAGGTGGGCCGCGAGACCCCCAGAACATATCACCCCAGGTAGTGAGGGATGTGCATACCAAGTTTCGTTCAAATCGGTCAAGCCGTTTTTGAATTACTGTGAGAATGGCAGCTTTTTACATTTTTTCCATTGACATGAATGGGTGAAATCTGATTTTCTGTTTGTAGCTCCGCCCATGTGTGCAGGTGGGCCGCGAGACCCCTAGAACATATCACCCCAGGTAGTGAGGGATCTGCATACCAAGTTTCGTTCAAATCGGTCAAGCCGTTTTTGAATTACTGTGAGAATGGCAGCTTTTTACATTTTTTCCATTGACATGAATGGGTGAAATCTGATTTTCTGTGTGTAGCTCCGCCCACGTATGCAGGTGGGCCGCGAGACCCCCAGAACATATCATCCCAGGTAGTGAGGGATCTGCATACCAAGTTTCGTTCAAATCGGTCAAGCCGTTTTTGAATTACTGTGAGAATGGCAGCTTTTTACATTTTTTCCATTGACATGAATGGGTGAAATCTGATTTTATCTTTGTAGCTCCGCCCACGTGTGCAGGTGGGCCGCGAGACCCTCAGAACATATCACCCCAGGTAGTGAGGGATGTGCATACCAAGTTTCGTTCAAATCGGTCAAGCCGTTTTTGAATTACTGTGAGAATGGCAGCTTTTTACATTTTTTCCATTGACATGAATGGGTGAAATCTGATTTTCTGTTTGTAGCTCCGCTCACGTGTGCAGGTGGGCCGCGAGACCCCCAGAACATATCACCCCAGGTAGTGAGGGATCTGCATACCAAGTTTCGTTCAAATCGGTCAAGCCGTTTTTGAATTACTGTGAGAATGGCAGCTTTTTACATTTTTTCCATTGACATGAATGGGTGAAATCTGATTTTCTGTTTGTAGCTCCGCCCATGTGTGCAGGTGGGCCGCGAGACCCCTAGAACATATCACCCCAGGTAGTGAGGGATCTGCATACCAAGTTTCGTTCAAATCGGTCAAGCCGTTTTTGAATTACTGTGAGAATGGCAGCTTTTTACATTTTTTCCATTGACATGAATGGGTGAAATCTGATTTTCTGTTTGTAGCTCCGCCCATGTGTGCAGGTGGGCCGCGAGACCCCTAGAACATATCACCCCAGGTAGTGAGGGATCTGCATACCAAGTTTCGTTCAAATCGGTCAAGCCGTTTTTGAATTACTGTGAGAATGGCAGCTTTTTACATTTTTTCCATTGACATGAATGGGTGAAATCTGATTTTCTGTTTGTAGCTCCGCCCATGTGTGCAGGTGGGCCGCGAGACCCCTAGAACATATCACCCCAGGTAGTGAGGGATCTGCATACCAAGTTTCGTTCAAATCGGTCAAGCCGTTTTTGAATTACTGTGAGAATGGCAGCTTTTTACATTTTTTCCATTGACATGAATGGGTGAAATCAGATTTTCTGTTTGTAGCTCCACCCACGTGTGCAGGTGGGCCGCGAGACCCCCAGAACATATCACCCCAGGTAGTGAGGGATGTGCATACCAAGTTTCGTTCAAATCGGTCAAGCCGTTTTTGAATTACTGTGAGAATGGCAGCTTTTTACATTTTTTCCATTGACATGAATGGGTGAAATCTGATTTTATGTTTGTAGCTCCGCCCACGTGTGCAGGTGGGCCGTGAGACCCCCAGAACATATCACCCCAGGTAGTGAGGGATGTGCATACCAAGTTTCGTTCAAATCGGTCAAGCCGTTTTTGAATTACTGTGAGAATGGCAGCTTTTTACATTTTTTCCATTGACATGAATGGGTGAAATCTGATTTTCTGTGTGTAGCTCCGCCCACGTATGCAGGTGGGCCGCGAGACCCCCAGAACATATCACCCCAAGTAGTGAGGGATCTGATTTTCTGTGTGTAGCTCCGCTCACGTGTGCAGGTGGGCCGCGAGACCCCTAGAACATATCACCCCAGGTAGTGAGGGATCTGCATACCAAGTTTCGTTCAAATCGGTCAAGCCGTTTTTGAATTACTGTGAGAATGGCAGCTTTTTACATTTTTTCCATTGACATGAATGGGTGAAATCTGATTTTCTGTTTGTAGCTCCGCCCATGTGTGCAGGTGGGCCGCGAGACCCCCAGAACATATCACCCCAGGTAGTGAGGGATGTGCATACCAAGTTTCGTTCAAATCGGTCAAGCCGTTTTTGAATTACTGTGAGAATGGCAGCTTTTTACATTTTTTCCATTGACATGAATGGGTGAAATCTGATTTTCTGTTTGTAGCTCCGGCCATGTGTGCAGGTGGGCCGCGAGACCCCTAGAACATATCACCCCAGGTAGTGAGGGATCTGCATACCAAGTTTCGTTCAAATCGGTCAAGCCGTTTTTGAATTACTGTGAGAATGGCAGCTTTTTACATTTTTTCCATTGACATGAATGGGTGAAATCTGATTTTCTGTTTGTAGCTCCGCCCATGTGTGCAGGTGGGCCGCGAGACCCCCAGAACATATCACCCCAGGTAGTGAGGGATGTGCATACCAAGTTTCGTTCAAATCGGTCAAGCCGTTTTTGAATTACTGTGAGAATGGCAGCTTTTTACATTTTTTCCATTGACATGAATGGGTGAAATCTGATTTTCTGTTTGTAGCTCCGGCCATGTGTGCAGGTGGGCCGCGAGACCCCTAGAACATATCACCCCAGGTAGTGAGGGATCTGCATACCAAGTTTCGTTCAAATCGGTCAAGCCGTTTTTGAATTACTGTGAGAATGGCAGCTTTTTACATTTTTTCCATTGACATGAATGGGTGAAATCAGATTTTCTGTTTGTAGCTCCACCCACGTGTGCAGGTGGGCCGCGAGACCCCCAGAACATATCACCCCAGGTAGTGAGGGATGTGCATACCAAGTTTCGTTCAAATCGGTCAAGCCGTTTTTGAATTACTGTGAGAATGGCAGCTTTTTACATTTTTTCCATTGACATGAATGGGTGAAATCTGATTTTATGTTTGTAGCTCCGCCCACGTGTGCAGGTGGGCCGTGAGACCCCCAGAACATATCACCCCAGGTAGTGAGGGATGTGCATACCAAGTTTCGTTCAAATCGGTCAAGCCGTTTTTGAATTACTGTGAGAATGGCAGCTTTTTACATTTTTTCCATTGACATGAATGGGTGAAATCTGATTTTCTGTTTGTAGCTCCGCCCACGTATGCAGGTGGGCCGCGAGACCCCCAGAACATATCACCCCAAGTAGTGAGGGATCTTATTTTCTGTGTGTAGCTCCGCTCATGTGTGCAGGTGGGCCGCGAGACCCCCAGAACATATCACCCCAGGTAGTGAGGGATCTGCATACCAAGTTTCGTTCAAATCGGTCAAGCCGTTTTTGAATTACTGTGAGAATGGCAGCTTTTTACATTTTTTCCATTGACATGAATGGGTGAAATCAGATTTTCTGTTTGTAGCTCCACCCACGTGTGCAGGTGGGCCGCGAGACCCCCAGAACATATCACCCCAGGTAGTGAGGGATGTGCATACCAAGTTTCGTTCAAATCGGTCAAGCCGTTTTTGAATTACTGTGAGAATGGCAGCTTTTTACATTTTTTCCATTGACATGAATGGGTGAAATCTGATTTTCTGTTTGTAGCTCCGCCCATGTGTGCAGGTGGGCCGCGAGACCCCTAGAACATATCACCCCAGGTAGTGAGGGATCTGCATACCAAGTTTCGTTCAAATCGGTCAAGCCGTTTTTGAATTACTGTGAGAATGGCAGCTTTTTACATTTTTTCCATTGACATGAATGGGTGAAATCAGATTTTCTGTTTGTAGCTCCACCCACGTGTGCAGGTGGGCCGCGAGACCCCCAGAACATATCACCCCAGGTAGTGAGGGATGTGCATACCAAGTTTCGTTCAAATCGGTCAAGCCGTTTTTGAATTACTGTGAGAATGGCAGCTTTTTACATTTTTTCCATTGACATGAATGGGTGAAATCTGATTTTATGTTTGTAGCTCCGCCCACGTGTGCAGGTGGGCCGTGAGACCCCCAGAACATATCACCCCAGGTAGTGAGGGATGTGCATACCAAGTTTCGTTCAAATCGGTCAAGCCGTTTTTGAATTACTGTGAGAATGGCAGCTTTTTACATTTTTTCCATTGACATGAATGGGTGAAATCTGATTTTCTGTGTGTAGCTCCGCCCACGTATGCAGGTGGGCCGCGAGACCCCCAGAACATATCACCCCAAGTAGTGAGGGATCTGATTTTCTGTGTGTAGCTCCGCTCACGTGTGCAGGTGGGCCGCGAGACCCCTAGAACATATCACCCCAGGTAGTGAGGGATCTGCATACCAAGTTTCGTTCAAATCGGTCAAGCCGTTTTTGAATTACTGTGAGAATGGCAGCTTTTTACATTTTTTCCATTGACATGAATGGGTGAAATCTGATTTTCTGTTTGTAGCTCCGCCCACGTGTGCAGGTGGGCCGCGAGACCCCCAGAACATATCACCCCAGGTAGTGAGGGATGTGCATACCAAGTTTCGTTCAAATCGGTCAAGCCGTTTTTGAATTACTGTGAGAATGGCAGCTTTTTACATTTTTTCCATTGACATGAATGGGTGAAATCTGATTTTCTGTTTGTAGCTCCGGCCATGTGTGCAGGTGGGCCGCGAGACCCCTAGAACATATCACCCCAGGTAGTGAGGGATGTGCATACCAAGTTTCGTTCAAATCGGTCAAGCCGTTTTTGAATTACTGTGAGAATGGCAGCTTTTTACATTTTTTCCATTGACATGAATGGGTGAAATCTGATTTTCTGTTTGTAGCTCCGCCCATGTGTGCAGGTGGGCCGCGAGACCCCCAGAACATATC
Organism: Geotrypetes seraphini; assembly: GCF_902459505.1. NCBI lineage: Eukaryota > Metazoa > Chordata > Amphibia > Gymnophiona > Dermophiidae > Geotrypetes > Geotrypetes seraphini. The sequence goes on from NC_047095.1 coordinate 18,507,698, forward strand.
ACCCCAGGTAGTGAGGGATGTGCATACCAAGTTTCGTTCAAATCGGTCAAGCCGTTTTTGAATTACTGTGAGAATGGCAGCTTTTTACATTTTTTCCATTGACATGAATGGGTGAAATCTGATTTTCTGTTTGTAGCTCCGGCCATGTGTGCAGGTGGGCCGCGAGACCCCTAGAACATATCACCCCAGGTAGTGAGGGATCTGCATACCAAGTTTCGTTCAAATCGGTCAAGCCGTTTTTGAATTACTGTGAGAATGGCAGCTTTTTACATTTTTTCCATTGACATGAATGGGTGAAATCAGATTTTCTGTTTGTAGCTCCACCCACGTGTGCAGGTGGGCCGCGAGACCCCCAGAACATATCACCCCAGGTAGTGAGGGATGTGCATACCAAGTTTCGTTCAAATCGGTCAAGCCGTTTTTGAATTACTGTGAGAATGGCAGCTTTTTACATTTTTTCCATTGACATGAATGGGTGAAATCTGATTTTATGTTTGTAGCTCCGCCCACGTGTGCAGGTGGGCCGTGAGACCCCCAGAACATATCACCCCAGGTAGTGAGGGATGTGCATACCAAGTTTCGTTCAAATCGGTCAAGCCGTTTTTGAATTACTGTGAGAATGGCAGCTTTTTACATTTTTTCCATTGACATGAATGGGTGAAATCTGATTTTCTGTGTGTAGCTCCGCCCACGTATGCAGGTGGGCCGCGAGACCCCCAGAACATATCACCCCAAGTAGTGAGGGATCTTATTTTCTGTGTGTAGCTCCGCCCATGTGTGCAGGTGGGCCGCGAGACCCCCAGAACATATCACCCCAGGTAGTGAGGGATCTGCATACCAAGTTTCGTTCAAATCGGTCAAGCCGTTTTTGAATTACTGTGAGAATGGCAGCTTTTTACATTTTTTCCATTGACATGAATGGGTGAAATCAGATTTTCTGTTTGTAGCTCCCCCCACGTGTGCAGGTGGGCCGCGAGACCCCCAGAACATATCACCCCAGGTAGTGAGGGATGTGCATACCAAGTTTCGTTCAAATCGGTCAAGCCGTTTTTGAATTACTGTGAGAATGGCAGCTTTTTACATTTTTTCCATTGACATGAATGGGTGAAATCTGATTTTATGTTTGTAGCTCCGCCCACGTGTGCAGGTGGGCCGTGAGACCCCCAGAACATATCACCCCAGGTAGTGAGGGATCTGCATACCAAGTTTCGTTCAAATCGGTCAAGCCGTTTTTGAATTACTGTGAGAATGGCAGCTTTTTACATTTTTTCCATTGACATGAATGGGTGAAATCTGATTTTCTGTTTGTAGCTCCGCCCATGTGTGCAGGTGGGCCGCGAGACCCCCAGAACATATCACCCCCAGGTAGTGAGGGATCTGCATACCAAGTTTCGTTCAAATCGGTCAAGCCGTTTTTGCGTGATCGCGGCACATACACACACACATACATACACACATACATACCTCCGATTTTATATATATAGATTACCCCCTCCCTTATTTATTTATGAAAATGATTTGTTTCAATTATAATTTTTTTAAAAAACCCACCCCCCTCCCCCCTTATTTATTCATTTTTCTATACCGTTCTCCCAAGGGAGCCCAGAACGGTTTACATTAATTTATTCAGGTACTCAAGCATTCTTCCCTGTCTGTCCCGGCAGGCTCACAATCTTTCTAATGTAACTGGGGCAATTAACTTGCCAACTGCATATCCTGTAATGGAGTAGAAAATTGGCAGATGAACTGTGCATTGAAGTTGCGGTGTGATAAGTTACCATGCCCTAACACTGTTGCAGATAGCTCAGTAGGGATGTTCTTATCACATAGGTAAATGTTTTGCCTGCACGACAGTTGTGAGGAAAATGTTGCATGCATCCAACAGTTACCACGCAGGCTTTGCACTTAATGATAATTTAGGCATTTCCCTCACGATAAGAGGAAAACTTTTATCACAGATTAATAAAAGGGCCCCTTAGCGTCTCATGTTTAATATGCAGTATTTTTCTGTAATACTTGCCTGGTATCCTTTCTTCCATCTTCAGGATCCAAAATAAGTCTTGGTTTCTCCGTGTAGACGTCTCTGCCTCACAGTCTCTGCAAATAATATTTTCAGACTATGAAGCTGAGGCTTACAAGCCGCTGTTGAACCAGCCAGCTGACTCAGCTCAAACATAAAAATTCAAGTTGAGTCATGCTTCTATTACAGCATACGCGGTGAAGAGAATATCTCTGGACTGGATTCTGAAGTGGCTCGGATGATCTGAGCTTAGCTAAAGTCACCCTTTTTCACCCACTTCCTCCTGAATAAACACACACATTCCCTCCAAATCCATACAGATTTTGAAGAAGAAAACGTATAGAACTTATACGTAGTCCATTTCTTAGTTGTTATTGTATAAGGCCCATTAGACTATGGGCTCCTTTTACTAAGCTGCGGTAGCGTTTTTAGCACTAACCCCCACACTAAGCAGAAAATACTAACGCCTGCTCTATGGAAGAATTAGCGTATAGCACGTGCTAAAACCGCTAGCACAGCTTAGTAAAAGGAGCCCTATGTTTCTTACTCTCAGTATTTCAAGTTCTCCTGGAAATTTGACAGACAGAAGCTTGAAAGATTTTACCACTACTCTAGCGCTTAAAAATACATTGAAAATAGTACTTGAAAATGTATGTTGAATTTCATTTTCTCCCCCCAACTGCAATCCCCTTCTTAATCTTCTCCAGTTGCCAGATAATTGGTCCTGCTTTCAGTTCTGGACGTCTAACTTTCAACATGGGCAGTCACCAAGCAGGGAGTTTTCACTTAATTGGAAAGAACCAGCAAAAAGTGCAGTAGTTTCTCATTACAGTGATGCTACCTTGTAATTAATAGACCCTGTGCTACCATCTTTGTAAAAGTGTATTAGTATAAGCTGACAGAATTTAATTTATATAAACAGGTGGAAGGTCCTTTTCTTACATGTCCAACAACTGGAGACAAAGCACCTGCCAAATTTTTAATTTCTTTTCCATGTTCTAGTTAAAGAGTGAGTAGAATACTTTCACTCCACTGTGTCATGAATATGATAATCTATGGAAATCACTGAAAGAAGGTACTTAAGTTAAGCACATACTACAGGAATCTCTGATGAATTGAAGTCTCTTCTGTTTAGAGAATATGTTGTTGTCTATTAACTGACAGACGGCCAGATGTTTGTGAAGGAGTGCAGCACTGGAATGTGCTAAAATCGTTCTCGTCTTCCCATCCCCCACAATGTACAGTTTTTGAAGCAATTTAAGCTTTTATTAAAAGAGAAAAAGCAAAGAATATGGTACTATGTGCTTTTGGAAATTAATAGGGAGTGTAACTAGTTCATCATTTTCTTTTCCAGCGGTCTCTACATTTCTTCTATATTTATGTTTGCATGCTTTTTGTTTGCTAATTAAGCCATAGAGCTTGTGATGGAGAAATCTGGCATGCTCTCTGATTTATAAACTGTGGTGCATTACAGGTTGACACTCTTTCACATACTATGATATATTTCATCACTAGTTCAAATACTCACTTCAAAGAACAGCCGTGCTGGTAATCTTTGTTAAATTCCTAGGTATCTTCTTTTTTTTTTTTTTTTAATTCATAGAACTGCATTATAAGGGTGTCAGGTCAAAAGCGCGGGACGACAAAGGCGCACAGACAACCCAGCGCAGACAACTGAGCGCAAGGTGGAAGCGTGCCGAAGAAAAACAGTATTTTAAAGGACTTCAACGGGGGGGTGTGGGGGGGGAACCTCCCCACTTTACTTAACAGAGATCGCCCCGCGTTGTGGGGGGGGGTTGGGGGGTTGTAACCCCCCACATTATACTGAAAACTTCACTTTTTCCCTAAAAAAGAGGGAAAAAGTTAAGTTTCCAGTAAATGAGAGGGGTTATAACCCCCCAAACCCCCCACAACGCCGGCGCGATCTCTATTAAGTAAAGTGGGGGGGGTTCCCCACAAACACCCCCCGTCAGAGCCCCTTAAAATACTGTTTCTCTTCGACGCGCTTCTGCCTTGCGCTCAGTTGTCTGTGCTGGGTTATCGGCGCGCCTTTGTCGTTGCGCGCTTTTGTCTATGAACCCATTATAAGCGGTACTTTTTCCACAATTGCTTGTGTTTAATGCAACACTACCTCCTACACACATCACAATTCAGATTTGGTAAGAATAGGCATCTTTTTCTACATACAATAGCATAGTGGCCTGACAGCATGCAGTCTACCCAGCTATTTCCACCCGCACTATAAGAGTATATCGTGCCTGGAAAATAGAATTGCATCGTCTAAGGCAGTGGTTCCCAACCCTTTCCTGGAGGACCACCAACAAGTCGAGTTTTCGGGATTGCCCTAATGAGTATGTACGAGAGAGATTTGCATATAATGGAAGTGGCAGGCATGCAAATCTGCTCCTTGCATATTCATTAGGGCTATCCTGAAAACCTGACTGGCTGGTGGTCCTCCAGGACAGGGTTGCTAACCAATGGTCTAAGGCAGGGGTGTCAAAGTCCCTCCTCGAGGGCCGCAATCCAGTCGGGTTTTCAGGATTTCCCCAATGAATATGCATGAGATCTATTAGCATACAATGAAAGAAGTGCATGCAAATAGATCTCATGCATATTCATTGGGGAAATACTGAAAACCCGACTGGATTGCAGCCCTTGAGGAGGGACTTTGATACCCCTGGTCTAAGGCATTGTTCCTTATCTAGGACTGTTTTGGTTGCCTTCCATATTATACTCCATATTCCTGGGTAGATAGGTCAATCCAAAAAGAGCAGAACAATCCAGGTCTTCAAAGCAAAGGAAACTGAATAGCAATCATACACATGAGATAGTGTCATGACAACTCGACACGGGCCATGTTTCAGCTCGAAAGCCTGCCTCAGGAGTCCATGAGTCTGAATCAAAACACATGTAAGATAACATAAATTTTTATATCACATAAGCCTTGTGGTTCTATGCGGTTTGCAAAAGAGGAAAAACTGACCAATGTCAGTGAGCTACAATAAGACTCAGGAAGGAGAAAGCAGCGGAGTTACAAAGGTGGTTGACAGTGTGTATGTACAAAGAGGTAGAAAGATTAGTGACAAGGGGCTGCCATATACAGACGCTTGACGGCTTTAGCTGTGTTTTGCTGCCTCTGCCAATGTTGCTGCAGTTAGTCAGGATAAACAGCAGCAGTAGCAGAGAGGCGGACACTTCACCGTTTCCGCAGGAATGGTTCCCGTTCCCACAGCACTACCTTTGAGTTGCCTACTGTTACTGAAGCATTCCTGGGGGATTTTCTAGGGCCTTCCTATTACTGCTGTAATTACCATGTGGGATCCCTACGAGGGTCGAGTTAAGGAACTAGGTCACTAGCACTCAGACTTAATGGGGTGGGGTCATTAGAGTGGGTAGACTTGATGGGCTATAGCCCTTTTCTGCCGTCATCTTTCTATGTTTCTATGTTTCTAACCATGGTATAGCCTCGGTAATGGTTCCCAAGTCACACTCTAGTACATTAGATCTCTAAGAAAGAGGAGGGGATGGTAGATGACATAGGCAAACTAGATAGACCATACGGTCTATATCTGCCCTTTTTTTTTTTCTATGTTTCTATGCTTATATAAAACTACAAGCAATTAATCACCAGAATAGCTGCCAAATTTTCAACTACTTTGCCGAGATTCTCAGCGAGAGGGAGAATTAGAAGGGCTTGAGCATGCGCAGATGCATGCTCAAAGCCAGCAGAGACTGGGAAGAAGATCTTCAAGCGGCACCGGCACTTTTGGGCTGCGTGCCAGTGCCAAAGGGGGGGTGAGTTAAAGTTGTCGGGTGGGGGGTTCCTGTTCTCGCGGGGGGGGGGGGTGCCGATTCGAGCGGGAGGGGGCCCTTTGCGAGCGGGGGGGAGCGATGCTGGTTATCGGGGGGTGCTCGCAAATCGAGTCAACACTCGGTTTGCGAGACACATTTTGCGAGAATGTTTTGCTCGTCTTGCAAAACACTCGCAAACCGGGTTACTCACAAACCGAGGTTTGACTGTACATAGCTTAAGTTGTGTGGTCTCTGTCCAGGGATTTCAATGCCGACATGTTTCGCTTTCTCAGTTTTCTCAAGGCTTAACCCCTATAACAAACAAAAGCTTTATTCAAAACTGATTGGTTTTCGACATTGCTGTCAAAGTATAAAATTCAGCTAAGCAACAACGTACCTGTGTTTACACTTACCTAACTGCTATACCGCCAGTAACTGCGACCACTATGTCCTCAGGTATGGCAGCACTTTAGAAACACAGAGAAAAGATAGTCTCACCCCGGTTTAGTGTACATTCTAATGAACACTGAGGATAGGTGGAGATTCTGGACAGATGAATATTAAAGAAAAAAAACATGGATCCTGAAGTATAGTGAGGATATCGAGACAAGTTAAAATGTTTCTTTCTTTGCTGGTGTTCAATGGAAAAAAATAAAATATATAACAGCAGTCGACTATCAAAGGAAATTAGCATAGATAAGCCTGTTACCTCTACTGAGACACCACTTCATTCACCTATCATCCTTTCAGTAAAGAAATATTTTCTGAAGTTGCTTCTGAGTTTATCCCTCTGGAGCCTCTTACAGTTAAAACAGGTTTTCCTCCCAAACTAGTTTGCCTCATGTACGTGATTTTTATACCCCTGAGGTATTTGAATATGTTCATCATATACCTATGAAATAATTCTCCCTTACAAACATTATGTAACTACATGTACTGCAGTTGTGACCCTAACGTTAGGAGTGGTGTTCAAAGCAGGAGATAAAAAGGAGAACGCTATACAGTATATCTCTAACTGAATCTTCTTTACCAACACATTGCCAGTAGCAAAAAAATCAAACCTAAGCTATGTCTAGGAATATGAATTGATAAATGGATATATTGGTTTAAAAAAAAAAAAAAACAACCACCTTTGTAAGGGATATAAGGTCATTGTGAGGGAGTATATATGAGCTCTAATGTACAAGGACAGAGTGGTAGGGGTGATCTGCCCCAGATGCAGGCGGGGAGAGGGGGGTGCATGGAGCGGTCATAGGGCCACAGTCCCAGCTATAGGCTTGTATGATTAATTCCAGCTGAGAAATGCTTGTTTTACAAGCATTTGTCCTAGAGTGACAATGAAGCATTAAATTGTATTACTATTTCTCAGCTGATCCTGCGCTAATTAGATGGCACACGATAATGTAGCTGCGCAGAAAGCATTATCTTTGTGTTTACCTAATGGATCATTGAACACCCCCCCCTCCCCTTTTACAAAAGTGTAGCAAGGGACTACAACGGGAACTCGCGGCAGCCATTTTGGTGACGGCTCTGCACGGGGCAGGAGCATAAGAAGATCGCTCCTGCCCCGCTTCACCGCTAGACCACCAGGTAAGGTTCCGGGGATGCAGGAGGGAGGTGGGGGTGGATCAGAGCCAGCCGAAAAGTTATTTGCGGTTTTTCACACTTTGCATTCCGGCCCAGCACCTAACTAACCCCCGCGGATACGGAGGTAGAAGTGTATAGGGAAAGGGAACTTGTATACAGCCTTTTTGTTGCTTTGGCATTTCAAAGCTGACATTCAAATCAGTAGACACTGGAGGATTAAGTAACTTGCCCAGGGTCACAAGGAGCAGCACTGGGATTTGATCTCACAACTAGAGTATGACACGGGGACAAACTTGTCCCTGTCCCCGCAGGAACTCAATTTCCCCATCCCGTCCCTGCGAGTTTTGTCGCTGTCCCTGTCTCTGCCTCATTCCTGTAAGCTCTGCTTTAACTGCACAAGCCTCAAACACATGATTTTAAAGTGTTTGAGGCTTGTGAAGATGAGGATGGAGCTTAGGCATTGGTGGAATGAGGCATTATGACATTCCAATCTGAGCTCTAGAATGTTGCTACAGGATTTTAAAGTGTTTGAGGCTTGTGCAGATGAGGGCGGAGCTTAGGCATTGGTGGAATGAGGCATTATGACATCACAATCTGAGCTCTAGAATGTTGCTACTTATGATTTTAAAGTGTTTGAGGCTTGTGCAGATGATGACAGAGCTTGCAGAAATGGAGCAGGGACAAGAAAAGAACTCGCTGGGACGGGAAAATGAGTTCCCATGGGGGAAGGGTGAAAATTTGTCCCCGTGTCATTCTCTACTCACAACCTGTGGATGCAGAGGCAGCACTATACCAGTGAGCCACAGCCCTTCCTCCTTATAAAGAAATGCTGTATTTTTAGGTGATTAGTTAAAATTCACTTGTTTGTGGCAGAGTACTAACGTGTATGATTGAATATTGATATTGAGAGATGAACTGTGGAATTAAATGTGAAACTGTTTTTATATGTTTGTGAGTTATTTGTAGAGAATCAATTATGTATGTTTTTATTGTAACCCGCCTTGGTGTTAGGCGGGCAAGAAATGTTTTAAATAAATAAATAAACTGATTTACACAGAAATGCCCAATGTTTGCCTCAGACAAGCCTCCTCAGAATATTTTTAATATGTGGGTCGCACATGCACCCACATATACCATTTTAAGTTGTGGTAAACATGCATAAAATGAAATGAGAGCACTCCTCACCCATTTTCCAGTTTCCTATCAATTCAGCCAATGGAACTTTAAAAAAAAAAAAGAACAGTATTTTTATAGAATCTCTCTTTGATGGCTCATCTCCCTCCCCATAATGAAATTAAATTTAATGCTGCTTTTCTAAATTAACTTTCCTTTTTCCCTTTCAATGTTTACAATCTCAAATAATTACTAAAAACAAAATACATTGTCTCTTTTGAACAGTGAGACATTGTTCTATTATAATCCATATGTTTACATTCAAGTTCTTAATCAAAATAGCCCTCTAAGTTGCAAGTAAACATCTTTTGTGTGTGGCTGTTTTTAGGCAGCTATTAACAAACACACTTTCTCATATGTAGCCAAATAATTCTGCAGATACTGCCGGTCTAGGTTTTTGTTTTTCTGCTCTACATAAAACAGTTTATAGGTTTAGAGGCATAAACTGAGTGCTAGTGTGAATAACCAGTGCAAAATATGTAGCTTAGCCTTTACAGATTAAACCAATCTAGTAAACCTTTTGCCTTATTGCATGTAGATAATAGCTGTTATAAATTGTGGACAGTATACACCCATGGTATTGGTGTACCATGAGTGTGCTTCTACTTGAACGGTAGAGATGTACATTTGTTTTTTGTTTGTTTGTTTTTTCCTTTATTTATTAATTTTGAAAATAAATGACAAGTAATACACTTGTTTAAGTAACACAATAAGTAATAATACATAAAAAGGAAATTCAATTAAAGAAAATATCAATTTATAATCTTCTTAGACCCCTAAACATTTATGGGGGGGTGAAGTCCTGAAAATAGAGAGATTTAATTTAAACATCAGGAAAAACAAAAAGGAAACGGCTTAATGGGAACAACTCCTAAGTACATAATCACACCCTTTAAACACTGGAGATCTTCCTCATGTCCAGAAAACTCCAGAGATGATCTGGAACAAAGAATGTATATTTTGTCCCCAAATATTTAATGAGGCACTTACAAGGATATGCCAATTGAAACGTTGCACCTAAGTCTTTTGACTCGTGTCTCATTGTCAGAAATATTTTCCTCCTTTCTTGAGTTGTTTTATTAACGTCAGGGTATATCCAAATACGCTGACTAAGAAACGGAGTATGCAAATTACGAAAGTAGAATTTTAAAACAGCGTTGAGGTCTTGTTGAAACACAAATGAAATGAGTAAGGTAGCTCTTTCTTCCAAAGTTGTCACAGATGTTTCTAAAGTAGCTGATATGTTTCCCAAATCAGGAGGCTGATTCTGAGGACCTTGAGGATTTTCTTGAGTCTAACTCCCATTTTTCTTTACAAAACCAGGTAAATAGTAAATTTTATTCAAAGGAGGAATAGTTTCTGGAGTGAAACTTAAAATTTGTATTAAATATTTCCTAAACAATTCTGCTGAGGAAATCTCTGAAGATCTAGGAAAATTCAATAGTCTCAGATTTAACCTATTATAATTCTCCGATTGCTCTATTTTCCTGTGTATCATCAATTTATCTTTAATCAAGCTTTCAGAGACAGACTTCAAAACAATTATTCCTGATTCACTTTATTATGTTTAGTCTCATTGTCCGTTTTTAAATCATCAACTGTTTTTACCAGAGAGTCTACCTTGCTCATTAACAATAAAGTTCCCCCCGCTGTTTTTTGAATAGTAGCATCCATTCTCTGGAGTGTGTTCCAGACCTCCAGTAAAGTTACCTCCGTTAACGGGGTCAGGATATCACCTTCGGCTCCTAGTTGGCTCTTCTTTACCGCAGCTCCATCCTCTGTCCTGCTCCCCTCTAGTGAGTTGGCTCCAACAACCACCTCGGTTACAGAGCCACTCAACTGCCCGAACAGTGCAGCTGCGGGAGAAGGAGGCACTACCGGGTCGGGAGGCGATAGAGAGACTTCCGGCTCCAGCGTGGCGTCCAAGTCCCGGGATGCCGACAATTGCAAGCCTCGCACTCCCGCAATCGGAGGAGAAACACTGGCGGCAGCAAAATCCAGCGTAGTCTGGCGCATTGGCGTGGATGAACCGGCTGGAGGGGGGTCCCAGATGGACCAAGCCTTTGTGCTTTGTATGTGGCATAGCACTCAAAGAAGAAAAAAGATCCCTCCACGCAATCAGCTAGCAGCTCGCCAGTCCCGCTGCCATCTTGGACACTCTCCATTTGTTTTAAAATTAATGGAAATCACCATGAATAAGCCTTCTTATTTAAGGTTTACAACTGATCTACAAATCTCTCTTTCAAAAAGCTTCCAGGTTGATCTCATGAGCTGCCAGATAGTCCAGTTTGTTCCTTGTTTACCTTTTGTATTCTTTTAGAGCTCCTTTTACTAAACAGTGCTAGAGGTTTAAAAAAATAAATAAAAAATAGAGCATTCCAAGCAATTCTCTATAATCGCTGAGTGATTCCCTAACCTCATTGTGCCACATTTGCAGCCAAAATTTTCTGACAGGTCTGAGCTGTTGCTGCCTTTCTGATCAGTTTGGCTCAGGCACTGACAGGAAAGTAAGGCTTGACAGCTCAAACCTGTCAGAAAATTTTGCCGCCATCAAGTAACCCCCTACCGACACCACACCCCGGCAGTGGGAGAGATACCCACTTCCTCTCACCACCAAGCAATGCCCCCCCTGCCACCACACCATCTCTCCAATGACCAACCGACCCCTGTCCTTTAACCTTGTTTACAATGGCTCAGACTTTTAATGCCCCTCCTATAGGAGGGGCCTTAAACAAGCTGGGCCAATCAGCGCCTTAGGCCCCTCCATGGTGTATCCCAGGATGCACTGAGGGTGGGAAGGTCTGCCATTTTGAAGAGGCGGGCCTACTGGCTGGAGGAAGTAGGCCATTATAAACAAGATAAGGGGGAGGGGGGCTCGTTGAAGGCACGGCAGATGTGTCGGGAGGGGGGCATTGCTTGACGGCAGCAGGGAGTGGGAGTTTCTCCCTCTGCCGTGGGGGACGAGGTTCCTTGATTTCAACGGCGGGAGGGAGTGAGCATCCCTTCTGCCAATCTTCAATTTGGGGTTTTATTTTTTATTTGTGTATTTATTCTGTGCATGTGTCATTTTCTATCACCAGCGATGGGCACATGCAAATTTAATGCACTTTTGCTACTCTCCGCCAACCTCATTTGCATGCTCGGTTTTTATAGAATGACTCATCCTTTCGAAATCACTACAATAACAGCTGCGACAGCGGCCCATCATTTCTTACTGCATGTTTTTGAGAATCTAGCCCTGAATGACTTGCCCAGAGTCACATGGATAAGCATGGGGCTTAAACTGACAACCTCAGGGGCCACTTCTTCCCTACACTTCTTCACACTTAGGAATTCTTCTTCACATCTAGGAATTCTCTGTGGTTATTCCTTTTTTTTTTCCTCACTTAGGCCTCCTATACAAAGCCATGCAGCAGAATACCATGAGGCAAATGCCCCAACGCCCATTTGATTCCTATGGGCATCGAAGCATTTATCGTGTTGGTCCTCGCTTCCAGCTTTAGTAAGAGGGGGGTTAAACTTTTTGTCTCCACCATCTCTTTGAGATGTACCTATCATCCCTTCTGTGAAGAAACGTTTTTGTTGTTTCTCCAAAATCTACTTCTTTGGAGCTCTGTATGATGACATCTTGTTCAAGAGCATTATTTTCTAGAGCTATAAATACAGTATCCTCAGTTTTTAGCATCTATTTAACTATCTTTTAAGATATATAAGTATTCTGTCTACAAATGTTCATATATTTACTCATACAATATCAAAGTCAGGCTCATTCTCTGAAATAATTCCCGACAGGAAAACAATTTTATTTTAAGAACTACTTATAAGAACATAAGAATTGCCACTGCTGGGTCAGACCAGTGGTCCATCCTGCCCAGCAGACCGCTCACATGGCAGCCCTAAGGTCAAAAATCAGTGCTCTAAATGAGTCCAGCCTCACCTGTGTATGTTCCAGTTTAGCAGGAACTTGTCCAACTTTGTATTGAAACCCTGGAGGGTATTTTCCCCTATAGCAGACTCTGGAAGAGCGTTCCAGTTTTCCACCACTCTCTGAGTGAAGAGGAACTTCCTTACGTTTGTACGGAATCTATCCCCTTTCAACTTTAGAGAGTGCCCTCTGATTCTCCCTACTTTGGAGAGGGTGAACAACCTGTCCTTATCTACTAAGTCTATTCCCTTCATTATCTTGAATGTTTCGATCATGTCCCCTCTCAGTCTCCATTTTCAAGGGAGAAGAAGCCAAGGTTCTCTAATCTCTCCCTGTATGGCAACTCCTCCAGCCCCTTAACCATTTTAGTCGCTCTTCTCTGGCCCCTTATCTTATTCCTTATCCAGCAGTATCTTTCTACTGTTCTCTTAAATTTTGTGTTTGGTTTTGTGAGAATGGTCCCATAAAAAACTGATCGACAACACACTGTCCATCAGATTCTATTTACTGCGACCAAAGTTACTTGCACAAATGTGTGCTCATTGCCAATTTGCATGTACAACTTTACTGATCGGCAATTATTGGCATTGATTGGTTTGTAAATTAACAAGCAATTATGAAGTTTAAGTTTCAAGTTTATTAGGTTTTTATATATTGCTTATCCAAGCGGTTTTACAATCGAATACTCAAGCATTTTTCAGTGTCTGTCCCGGTGGGTTCACAATCTATCTAATGTACCTGGGGCTATGGAGGTCACAAGGAGCAGTGGGGGTTTGAACCCACAACCCCAATGTGCTGAGGCTGTAGCTCCAACCACTGCACCACACACAGTCCTCTAATTGGCCCTACTTAGAATTTACACACATAACTTTCTAAGCATGTTCTATAAAGTGGTGCATGTAAATTCTACTGCGCAGATGTCAACAGGGGCATGGCCAGGAGTGGTGCTTTGGCGGGTCGTGAGCATTCTCGAATAGACATACTGTTACAGAATACATCCCATCCACACACAGTTTAGGCACAATCTTGGTTTTCATTGGCATAAATGGCAGTGCTTAAATGTTGGTCGAGCGGATAGCGCTATGTATATTCAATAAACTGCATTCAGCTTTAGAGGCTGTTTAAAAAATAAGGCTAAGCACAGATATTTTCAGCACAGATTTATTTATTTATTTAGGTGGCATATACAGAATTTGGTTTTCAAAAACCCATAGTGAGCACTTGAGAAATTCAAGTGGCGCAGAGCAGCACAACTTCACATCAATGTTATTGTACTTGGCTGTTCTCCAATCGCATGATTTTAAATATCATGTTAGCGAAAGAAAATAAAAAATAGTGATAGGTGGTTGCATGGGAGGAGTAAGATGATTTTTGCAAACTAACTCGATATTGAACCTTTCACTTGGAGGTCCTCAGCACTGACATCAATAGTAGGCAAAGATGTTACCAGCTGAAAAGTCAGTCACTGGTCTCTGTGCAATAAGTAAAACTTCGCTAGTCCCAGGGGAAGGCTTACTTTTAAGTTGACTATGATATGTTATAATAAGACATAGCATAGTTATCAGAGATTATGAAATCCTCTTTCTCATAGCTGTGGTTTTCATGTTCTCCTTATAGTAGTTGGAAGTTCAGAACCATATAAAATATCACCAATGAAATCTCTGATTTCTTGAGAGAACTCTCTATTTTCAGGCTGCTAAATTGAATGGTTGGTTTAGAAAAATTATGCTAGGAGCTTCCACCTATCTTGATTTTAGAAAATTATTGAAGACCCAATTATTTGATAAATTTGTATCCTAATTGTATTCTGTCGTCTTTTTAAAATTTTATGCATTTCTTATATTTTATTATCTGATGTATTTCTATTTTAAATTGTATTCTTCGCTAAATGATCAGTTTTTATTTGTTGTGAACCGCCTAGAACCATTTCTGGTTAGGCAGTATATAAAAATTAAAATTATTATTATTATGATCATGCTCCGCGTTAACAATGTGATAAATGGAAAAACAGGAAGGCTCCTCACTACAGACAGTGAACAATGGATACTTTAAACCAGGCTGCCCAAGTCCGGTCCTCGAGACCTACTGGCAGGCCAGATTTTCAGGATATCCACAATGAACATGCACGAGAGAGATTTGCATACCAAGAAGGCAGTGCAGGCAAATCTCTCTCATGCATAGTCATTGTGGATATCCTGAAAACCAGGCCTGCCAGTAGATCTCGAGGACCGGACTTGGGCAGCCCTGCAAAACTAAAGAACAACAATCATTGAATTTAGATGTCTGGAAAGTCTTGACTTTCCAAAACTTATAATTAACCTGAGCTTTTCAGATTAGTGGATTTCTAATATTAGCATCATGCTGTTTGTGGCCTAGCAATTGCACAATATCCCCTAATATTCCCCAGTCAGAAACAAGCCTGCAAGCAAGCGGTAAAATAGCAACAGACCATCTTTATTTTTTGACATAAGGTTAAATGTGAGGTCAAAGCCCTTTCTATAACTTATTTATCTGATAATGACACATTGGATTAGACTTTATCGGTCAACCAGTCAGACATTACTGATCAATACTGTGAATGCTCTAGTAGGTACTATGTTACTTATGTCAAAAAGTCAATACTTAAATGCAATTGTCTCTAGCAATTCTTTCATTAATTTTTTCTTTTAACAGCAAGTAAAAATAAAGATGAAATGTGCCTGTTATGTAGCAATCAGTTGGTTTATTGTTATCTCATAATGGTCACTCAGAAATATATTTAAGAAAACAACCATTTCTTCTCTGAAATAGCCCTCAGTTCCAAGCTGCCAGAGCTCTGATGCTCATATGAGCGTTGAAGCAGTTACTGCCGCTGCTGGCGTTAAAATCTGTGCATTGCCCCAGGTACACTAGATAGAGTTTGAGCCCACCAGGACAAATAGGGAAATAGGATAAAGTACCTGAATTTATTACTGGATAAGATCTCGATTCACTAAGGGGGCAATTCTGTAACTGGCACCTCCAGTTAGGCAGGCTGATGCTGCACATTGAGCACTAATTCTGTAGCATCTGTGTACCAAAATGTCATTTTTAAAATACTATCCTAGCTAGTGTTGTGCAACCTCGATATCAAACTCCAAACTTTCCTTTTTAAAGACGCCTATGCCTTTTAAACCCTGATTTCCACAACTATTGCTCCTCTTTCATAAAACCTCTTTGACAATCAAAACGCTTCTTTTGAAGCGACTCCCCCTTATACAATTGTACTTCCCTTCCAATTTTGCCTCCCTTTTTTATTTTTATTTTCCATTTCGATGTATTTAATAACTCTCCTCTCCCCTTGTTTCGCTTTCGCAGGAGAAACAAAAGACCCCAATGGTTCAGTAAAGAAATTTCAGACCTAGTTAAACAGAAAAAAGACGCATTTATCACCTACAAACATCTAGGCAGAGAGGGGGCAAAAGAGTACTATCTAGACAGATCTAAAGCTGTCAAAACGGCAGTCAGAGAGTCCAAACTCCAAATGGAGGAAGAGTTAGCACGGAAAATTAAGAAAGGGGATAAATCTTTCTTCAGCTATATTAGTGACAGGAAAAGAAACAAAGATGGGATAGTACGCCTGAAGCAATCGGACGGTAACTTTGCGGAATCAGATTCTGAGAAGGCAGAACTACTAAACCAATACTTCTGTTCAGTATTCACCCGAGAAGCGCCGGGAGTTGGTCCACAGCTGCAGACGGGAGATAACCAGAAAGACCCGTTTCAAGATTTTGAATTTACGCCCAGTAGCGTCTACGACGAACTATCAAGACTCAAAGTAAACAAAGCCATGGGACCAGATAACCTACATCCCAGAATGCTAAGGGAGTTAAGGGAAGTCCTGGCAGAACCATTATCTGTTCTTTTCAATCTTTCCCTAAGCACAGGAAGGGTCCCCTTGGACTGGAAACCCGCCAACGTAATCCCACTCCACAAAAAGGGCTGCAGGACAGAGACAGCAAACTACAGACCAGTGAGTCTCACGTCTATAGTGTGTAAACTCATGGAAACACTGATCAAACAGAATATTGACACAATCCTAGACGAAGAAAAACTACGTGATCCACACCAACACGGGTTCACCCAGGGTAGATCCTGCCAATCTAATCTGATTAGCTTTTTTGACTGGGTTACTAGACAACTGGATGCTGGAGAGTCACTGGACGTAGTGTATTTGGACTTCAGTAAAGCATTTGATAGCGTCCCTCATCGAAGATTACTGAACAAGCTAAAATCGATAGGATTAGGAGACACTCTAACTACATGGGTTGGGGATTGGCTGAGCGGCAGACATCAAAGGCTAGTGGTGAACGGTACCCCATCTGAAGCATCGGACGTGATAAGTGGAGTGCCGCAGGGCTCGGTCCTGGGTCCGATTCTATTCAACTTATTCATAAGAGATATGACGCAAGGACTTAGGGGAAAGGTATCGCTGTTCGCCGACGACGCCAAACTTTGCAACATAGTAGGCAGAAGCTTATTACCTGATAATATGACACACGATCTACTGCTGCTGGAACAATGGTCAACTACTTGGCAGCTTGGCTTCAATGCTAAAAAATGCAAGGTAATGCACCTGGGAAAGAGAAACCCGCGTAGAACTTATGTACTAAATGGTGAAACCTTGGTTAGGACCACAGCGGAACGCGATCTAGGAGTGATCATTAGCGAGGACATGAAGGTTGCCAATCAAGTGGAGAAGGCTTCCTCCAGAGCAAGACAAATGATGGGGTGTATCCGCAGAGGTTTCGTCAGCAGGAGACCTGAAGTTATGATGCCGTTGTACAGAGCCATGGTGAGGCCTCACTTAGAGTACTGCGTTCAGTTTTGGAGACCTCACTACCGAAAGGACGTGCTGAGAATCGAGTCGGTACAGCGAACAGCCACCAGGATGGTCTTGGGGCTCAAGGATCTCACGTATGAAGAAAGACTAGAGAAATTGCGGATGTACTCACTTGAGGAAAGAAGGGAACGGGGAGATATGATTGAAACGTATAAGTATATCACGGGGCACATCGAGTCAGAAGATGATATCTTCCGGCTCATGGGACCCTCGACCACCAGAGGGCATCCGCTAAAAATCAGGGGAGGGAAGTTTCATGGCGACTTCAGGAAGTATTTCTTCACCGAGAGAGTTGTGGATCATTGGAACAGACTCCCACTCCAGGTGATAAAGGCCAGCAGCGTGACGGATTTTAAGAGAAAATGGGATACTCACGTGGGATCTTTAAGGGAGTAAACTCAGGGGGGGAGGATACTTGGAATGGGCAGACTTGGTGGGCTATAGCCCTTTTCTGCCGCTTTTTTCTATGTTTCTATGTTTCGTAAATGCGTAAGTGCTTCCCTCCTTTTGGCTTAGCCATGTTTTTATTTTAAGATTTTTAATTTTTATATTCTATTTTATTGTTAACCGTTTAGATACTTGTATGATAAATGGTATATCAAAAATAAAGAAAACTTGATATAGTACTTTATTTTTTTTCTATGGATTATCAGAAACGTATGCAGTAACACTGTCATTCGCACCTCTCTGCTAATGTTTCCTCAACAATAATAATAACACAAAACAAATTAATGGCAAAATTTGGGCCGCAGCTTTATTAACTCCCAAAGTACAATAAATCCATAAGTGATAACCATGCATCAAAAAACAGTGTAGCATACCAGTGTAACATAACAATTACAACCCCAGGAGCTAGTCAGTGTTCCCACAAATCCCATACTCCACCCCAGAAGGGCTCGCAGTGCCGCAGAGTCCTGCCGCCACCCATGGCGGTATTGCACATGAGCCACTCAAAAACAAATCCCCCATAATTTTCCTAGCCACACTGGTCCACATTTTTCCCCAAAACCTCAATTTTTTTCCGCCAATAAAACTGCGACCAACCCAACCACCCACCCCCAAAGAACCCCCATTCCAAAACCCCCGAAAAACCAGGAAAAGAGGGGGGAGGGGGGAAACTTTGCCCCTACAACAACCCTCACCCTACCAACCTCCCTTCCAACCAAAAATACCGCAAACCACCAAAAATTTTGCTATTAATTCCCCTCTCTTCACAGCACCTCCCACCAATCCCAGCTCACCTTTCCTCAACAATTCCCTCCCACTACCCACTACCCCTCCAATCCTGCTAATCCTTTCATGCCGATCCATCCCCTACCTCCCTATTCCTCCCCTCCCTCCTCCCAGAGCCTGCTAAACTTTAACCTTTAACTCCTTCCTTAACAACTGGCTCAGCCAGTGTTACATGCTCACAGCCAAAACTGTGAGCATACTAAACTTACATCTCTTTTTCGTATAGAAAGACTGCTAACGAATCGTCATAGATCCATTTTGTGCTTTTCATTCATATACCCCCCCCTCCTTTACTAATGCATAGCAAGGTTTTTCACGCCGGCAGCAGTGGTAAATGCTCCGACGCTCATAGAATTCCTATGAGCGACGGAGCAGTTACCGCAGCTGCTGGTGCTAAAACCTGCCCTACGTGTTAGTAAAGGAGGGAGATGGTTATTTTTTTTTCTGCTTATAAATTATCTGGTTTATTTAAAAACTTCCCATTCAAATTCTAATTATCATTCAAGTTTGAGCACGTATCTTTCCATTAAAAGCTCTGTCAGCTGGGGACGCTTGCCAACATGATGGCGGAACATGGTGAAAAACGGGGACAGCCTTGATACAGCCTGAATGGCACAACATTAAAAAAATAATCACAAGAGCACTTGCTAGCACCCATTTGTAGGCAATAATGACTCATGCAGTATTCCTGCACTAACCAGTCAGCATGCACTAATGTACTGCAGATGTGCTAAGAGGATGATTCTATAAATGACGCCCTAATTGCAGATGCCTGGCAACGCCTAACCTAAATCCATGCGCAATTAAATTATTTTTTTTAATTGGTTAAATGGCATGATAATTGACCACATCATTAAAAACTGATAGAAGTCAAAAAGCAAACTGTAGGTGAAACTTTTATTGGACTAAGGGCTCCTTTTATCAAGGTGCGCTATAGGGGTTAGCGCGTCGGACATTTCATCACGCGCTAACACCCCCGCGGAAAGCCAAAATACTAATGCCCTAAGGAGCCCTAAGTATCTGTGACAAACTTTCACAAATGGTCAATGAAGATACTTTGTGATTATGCTCGGTTTAAACAGTTTGGAATAATCTACAGTATATCTTAGGGGTAGGGTATAAGCAGAGGTAATGAAAGGAAGCTTTGGAATGAGAGGGCATAGGAGTAATCTAAGGAAATACTTTTTTACAAAAAGGGTGGTAGATGCGTGGAACAGTCTCCCGGTAGAGGTGGTGGAGACAGAGACTGTGTTTGATTTCAGGAAAGCCTGGGATAGGCACGTGGGATCTCTTAGAGAAAGGAAGAGATAATGGTTACTGCGGATGGGCAGACTGGATGGGCCATTTGGCCTTTATCTGCCATCATGTTTCTATGTAACACTTTATAGCTGAAAGGCCAATTTCTGATAATGGGTGAGAAAGTCAATTGAGTACTTTAGTATAAGTTTCAGTATTTGATCATCCGAATTTCAACTGTTTTTCATTCAGGTGAATAAATTCAATCAGAAAATAAAATGAAAAGTTACACTGAGCTAAAAGGTAATTTCTAGGGAGTTAAAAAATACTCAGTAATTATTAAGCTGGATGAATGACATCTAGAAAAATATGTATTTAATAAAGCATTATGTGGTTGTCACCAGGGAAACATTACAGGAAATACTAAAAATGTTTTCATTTTAAATTAAGAGTATATTAAGATTAAAATAACAGATTATTACAGTAAAGTTCCCAAAATGTTTGTTTGAAATTCAAGTTATCTGAATAGAGAGAAAGCAGAAGGAAAATTTTAATAAAGAGCATTAAGGAGTCAATATTCAGCAAGCTGCAGTGAGCATTTTGCTCACTGCCTACATCATTATTCCCAGATATTCAAAGCTGGGAGCTATATTGGCTTTGGCTTTGAATATCCAGTTATTTTTAAGTCTGCTAACACATAGCCACTTAAGCTAATAGTAAGCACATTAACCCCCTCTTTTATGAATGCATAGTATGGGTTTTAGCACCGGCAGTAGCGGTAACTGCTCTGATGCTCGTATGAGCGTCAAAGCAGTTACTACCGCTGCTGGCGTTAAAATCTGTGCATTGCCCCAGGTACACTAGATAGAGTTTGAGCCCACCGGGACAAATAGGGAAATAGGATAAAGTACCTGAATTTAAACCACTTAGGATATAAGTGGTATATAAGTAATAAAATAAATAAATAAAAGAGGGGGGTAAGTTACCAGATAAAAATAAGACAGACTTTTAGGTGGTCCCATTTATGTGGTAACCCTGGCCACTTAAGGGTTGAATATCAGCATGTAAATGGTCAAGTGCTGACTCTTGACTCTGGAACACCCCCAAAATAGTTGGCTTTGAGTTTGACACTAATTATAATTTTTTTCAGCAGCACTTAGCCAATTAAGTGTTGCAGTATATTAATGATTTAACTGGTCAACAGCTGGCTAAATCACTTTGAATATCAAACCCACATTGATAACTTTGATTGAAGCACAATATATCAAACCCAAGTAAAACTTGGAAACTTGGGCCTGAGGTTTTTGCCTTTGCCATGGAACAGTAGCCAAATTAGTATATTGGCCAAATTTTTATGCTTTCAAAACTTACGATTGAACATAGGCGCTGTGGATTCAGTTCTATAAATTGTGCCGATAATATTTCATGCTGCGCTGTTCCATAAACGGTGCTCAGTGTTGGACACCATATATAGAATAGCGATTGGCACTGGGATCTGCACCCACTTTTAGGCACAAGGATTTACACCAAGTAAAACCTGGAGCAAACTTTCATGCCTAAATTACGCACAGATTTTCCTTATTTATGGAACTGCACATGCTCCTCTCATAGTCACATCCCTTTATGGGGTCCACATAAATTTTATGCACAGATCCCGGTGCCTAAAAATGCATGCATAAATTTTAATTAATTCCAATTAACATTGATAAGTGATTGTTATCCAATTAGATTTGTTATCCAATTAGATTTTGCATGGCAATTGGGTACATGCTCAAATTTCCATGTATGATTTTTAGCACCATATATAGAATTAGGTAATATGTATTCCATGGTAATACATTGTCTTGATAATGTCCCAATTTTTTATAATTTATGATGTATGGTGATTGACCTTACATGTGTGGATTTATATCGAGGTGACCCTAGAAGAAAATTTCATCAATAGGAGCAACGCTGGATATTTAAACAGAACACCATAGAATCTGCAGGTTTAAATTCCTACATGAAATGTAATGCATTTAATTGAGATCTATGGGTTTAGGTTGTCATGGTTTTATTTGATGACATCAGCAATACTTTCCTATGAGGAAAGGCTAAAGTGGCTAGGGCACTTCAGCTTGGAGAAGAGACGGCTCAGATGTGATATGATGGAGGTCTATAAAATACTGAGTGGCATGGAAAGGATAGATGTGAATTGCTTGTTCACTCTTTCCAAAAATGCTTGGACTAGGGGACATGCGATGAAGCTACTAAGAAGTAGATTTAAAGCAAACCGGAGAAAATATTTCTTCACACAATGTGTAATTAAACTCTGGATTTTGTTGCCAGAAAATGTAGTGAAATCAGTTAGCTTAGCAGGGTTAAAAAAAGATTTGGATAACTTCCTAAAAGAGAAGTCCATAGGACATTATAGAGATAGCCTAGGGAAATCTATCGCTTATTCTTAGGATAAGCAGTACAAAATTTGTTTTACTACTTGGGATCTATTCTAGGTACTTGGGACCTGGGTCGGCCACTGTTGAAAACAGGATAATGAGCTTGATGGACCTTATGTTCTTATTTATCTCTAATTGGTGGCATTCAGGAGTAGGGGAGATCCTCGGTTGGGGGGGGTCACAATTGATTTTCCAGGGGATGAGATGGAGAGAGTGGATCAGAATTTGGGGGTGGGGGGTTGGTACCTGGCCAGATACTCTTATGCAGGCCCTGGTTGATATTCAGCCAGGGTATATATAAGTGATTTATAGGGTTTCCCAGCTGAATATCAGCCAGGATCTGCATAAGTCCTGGTTGCTACTTCCTATTTGATCTGACCCAGATATTCAATACCAATATGTACACATGATCTGGTATTTAATATGCAGTTCTATCCCAGCTGGCTTCAATAATTATTTAAAAAATGTTCCTTGTTGCCGGAATACTGACTGATTTATAAATAAAAATAAATAAATATTATGTCTATATTTGCATTTTAGCAAACTATTTGGCTATATTTCATTTTAGGCTAGGTGTTGCATTCTGCAGTGGTAAGCCTACCTGCTTTTTCAAGCTTTATTTTTTGGTTTGTAACATTAATGACATTTTATATACCATATTGTAAACTCTTGAGTTTTTACTAGTGTCCTTCTCCAGAACTGTCAAACTCTTGTCCTCGTGGGTCACAAGCACGTCTGAACTTCAAGATATCCAAAATGAATAATTGATTTGCTTCCATTGACTCTAGCATAAGATTCATTTATATATTGAGACTGATATTGAATAAGTTGCTGAGCAATGGCATAACTGTCTGTGTGATAGCCAGCAAAGGTTAAGTGCAATGTAATTTGCAATCTAGCTACTATAACATAATTGCCTAGAATTTACATTCCAATCCCTGTTCACAGGCATAGTTACCTATCTTAGCCAATGACTGCTGAAATATCTGTGCTAACTAACTGAGGAGGGGGGAATTATCAACATGGTCTACCATTAAGGCATGTTATTTTACAATTAACCGTAGTCATAAGTAACCAGGTCTTGTTGTGCATAAAGAGAGCTGTGCTAAAATAACACATCTTAATGGTGATAACTAAGTCCTTAATTCCCCCTTCACCCCTGTCCCTGACCCAGTCATGCCTTCCAGAATGTCAGTTTATCAAACAGCTAAATATAGCTTCTTTTGGAGAAGAGATTACCATCTTTAGCAGCTTAGCAGAGGTAGATATTCACCCTATTGGATCTAGCTAGATGCTGCTGGGATTTTGGAATGGCCTATGAATAAAGATATACAGTGCTCCCCTGGTCATTTGTGGTTGGCGATTCGCGGTATTTTTCGACTGCGAATGACTGCGCAGGAGAGAGCAGCCTGAACGCCGGCAAGTGAAGGAAATCACTCGCGGTATGCTCCGACCACCGCTTCCTGCATTAAAGTCGGGCCTCACCAATCAGGAGCTGCGTGTCAAAGTGTGTATATATGCAAACATGGGAAAAACCTAAATGACAGTTAACAAAAGATTAGGAAAACTATAGCAAAGAGAGAGGGGAAAAAACCAATATATAATTGTGTAATCTGTTTCAATGATATGAAATGAAAAGTGTCAAGAAAAGTGTGGAATAACTTGTAAGTTTCATGACTCCACATCATTCTCTTCTTGGATGAGCTGAGAACTTTTCAACAACCCCTCATATACATGTAAAATACGACAGGAAATTTGTGCATACAACAGAGCAGGTGTAGATCTGTGCATGAACTTTACACAAGTTAATTTTTAAAGGGATAGCATGGTCATATGAAAATTGGTGAAATCCATGTACTTATTTGCCATATAAGTTAGGTGGCCTCTTCTAGGTGTCAGGTCAAAAGCGCGCCGGGACAAAGGCGCGAGCAGACAACTGAGCGCAGTGCGGAGGCGCGCACCGAAGAAAAAGACTGTTTTTAGGGGCTGCAACGGGGGATTTTGTTGGGGAGCCCACCCCACTTTACTTAATACAGATCGCGCCGCGTTGTGGGGGGTTTGGGGGGTTGTAACCCCCCACATTTTACTGAAAACTTAACTTTTTCCCTCTTTTTAGGGAAAAAGTTACGTTTTCACTAAAATGTGGGGGGTTACAACCCCCCAAACCCCCCACAACGCCGCCGCGATATGTATTAAGTAAAGTGGGGTGGGCTCCCCAACAAAAACCCCCGTCACAGCCCCTAAAAACAGTCTTTTTCTTCAGCGCGCACCTCCATCTTGCGCTCAGTTGTCGGCGCGTGCCTTTGTCTTCCGCGTTACTGTGTATGAACCCCTCTTCTATAATTACCTTCCTTATTTCCCAAAAGTTAATGTATAGAGTAATCAATAATTTTAATTTATAACTTGGACTGCACAAATACAATACTGATTTTTTTAAAACCATAAATTTCTGCACTACAGGGAACAATGACTTGAATTCTATCCCCAGCAGAGTATATAAGCCTGCAACACTGAGACACCGTTTTATGAAAGCACCGAACTAATAGTGTTTTCCGTCTGAGTTCTAGCAAGTTTCTGTCTTATTGAAATAACCTGCATAATTTAAACTTTGGGGGGGAAAAAGTATTAGAATGGTGTTTTAGACAGTGTTATAAAACAAATAGAAGATGTATTACAAAGAGCAATGAACCCATTACCATAGCGTTCAGTGGTGAGATTGGATTCCTCCAGATATCCACTTAACAAGGACTTTATGGTAATTTGGGCAGGAAGATACCATTTCCTGTTGCTGTTAAAGAACAACACCCTTTTCCAGTTCATACTATGCTCAATTACCTTCACATTGATCCATGAATAAATTATAATCAGAATAGACTTCTCTACCTCAAAGCTGTACTGGCTTAAGTTTCATAGTTGATTCATTATGCTGTCACTCTTCTATTGGCAATGTAAAACCTTTTCTCTCTAAAGAGAGACTGAGTTGTAGTGGAAGATACTCATCTTTAAAAGGATTGTATTTAGCTTGACTGTAAGAACAAATTTATCCATGATGAATCCCTGGAGAAACTATTAAAATAAAATAAAAAAAAATCTCTATACTGCTAAAGATTTGTATAGTTCATGTGGTACAAGGCAGGTTTTGATCATCCTGATCAGGATTTCTTTTTTCTCCCTTTGTCTAAGAAATACAGGAGGATGCTTCATAGCCTCTGCTAGGGGTTAATGGTGACTACCAGTCTTGCATTTCATTCACCATAAAAAAAAATAATGAACAAAGACTTCACTACTATGCATCTGACACTATAATAGGAAATCAATTAACCTTATATTCAGAAAGGGATTTACACTGAATGCCTTTTTAATGGCCACTGATCCTGCAGATATGCAACCATCCAACTGCTAATCCTGCTTTTTTCCCCTTAAATAAGGGTTTTAAAAGTCATCCGATCTGTGAGCAGCATGTTAAATCATTTAAAATCAAAGCTTACATTTGACAAAGAATAATATTTTTGCAGCTTAAAAAGCTCCTTAATGTGGAATAAATTTGAAAACAAGATGTAAGGCCAGTACTCGGCAGACTTGCACCGTGCTCCATATTCGATTTAGAACAGGCTGGGGAGGGCTTCAACAGAATCTCCAGTAATTTGAAACATGAGGATGGTGCTGGACATACTTTTACGGTCTGTATCCCGCAAATGATGAGAGGGTTTGGATAGGCTGGAATGAGCTTCAACAGCAACTCCTGTATAGGCAGTCACCAGGTTAAGAACGAGTTGTTTTTAAATCTGTTCTTAAGTCAGATTTGTATGTAAGTCAGAACTTATAGATTTTAAGATTTTTGCTGCTTACCTCTGCTCCCAGCTGACAAATGGCCAACTGTTCCTACCAGTATTCCTTCTAAGGTAGGGGTAGGGAGCTCCGGTCCTCGCGAGCCGTATTCCAGTCGGGTTTTCAGGATTTCCCCAATGAATATGCATTGAAAGCAGTGCATGCAAATAGATCTCATGCATATTCATTGGGGAAGTCCTGAAAACCCGACTGGAATACGGCTCTCGAGGACCGGAGTTCCCTACCCCTGTTCTAAGGTAAAGCAAGCACAACCACACACTGTTCTTAATGAACATACTGGGTCAGACCAATGGTCCATCAAGCTCAGTACCCCATTATCACGGTAGTCAATCCAGGTCCCTAGTACCTGGTCAAAACCCAAGTAGTAGCAACATTCCATGCTACTGATCCAGGGCAAATGAATCTGCTAAAGGAGAAGTGTAGGAGGAGTCTATGCCACTGGAAATACTGCTCAGTGAAATCAAAGGAAGCTGTAACCACGTTCTTAAGTATGAGTCGTATTTAAGTCAGACGTCTGTAACTCGTAGACTGCCTGTAACTCAAACCTAAGGTACTGAGCTTCGACAGTAACTCCAGTAGTTGAAACCTAAGGACAGTACCAGGTGGACCTCTATGGTCTATGACTCAATAATATCAAATAAAGTGTAACTATTGAGCAGATTGCATGGACCATTCAGGTCTTTATCTGCCATCATTTACCACGTTACTATGTTATTCCATTTGAAGCTTTTTTTATTTAAAAAATTAAAGGAAAACAACTGATTCATTACCTTTGACGTATACAATTGGCCCATTCACTCTAAGGAACGTATGAAACTAATTGATTTTTGGTTCTTTCTACAGAAACTTCCTACTTTTGGACCTTATCTGGAAGAACGTAAGAGAATCACAGCTGAAAACAAGATTAACATGATGCAACAAAATGAGCTTCCTTCAATAGCTAAGAAACAATATTTTTCTCCAAACAAGCCTATTCCAACGGTCAAGGTAAAAAAAAAAAAAAAACTCTCTGAATTTATAAGCTACATTTTAGGACTTGGAATTCTATTTTTTCTATTTTGAAACTTATATACAGAACGAGAGAATACCTATAGAAATAAAACACAGTGACCAAGGAATCATTGTGTCTTTTATCTTAGCCATAAGTTTGTCCATATTGATTTGGGATGAGGTAAGTATGTCCCTATTAAAATATATTCCCAAATATTTAATGGCAGAGGGAACCCATTTTAGGGACAAGTTAGGGAGATAAAATGGGTTACAGGAATCATGTAAGGGCATTATCTCAGTCTTACCCCAATTTATTCTATAACCAGAGAAGGTAGAAAATGTGGAGATAATTTCAATCAACTCTGTAGTGTAAGTGATTATTCAAGTTTAGTTAAATCTAAAAGTACATCATCCACTTAGGCAGATAATTTAATTTCATAGAACCAAAGTTTATGCCTCGAATATTCTCATTTTTATGTATCTCAGACAGGAAGGGTTCTAACACTAAATTAATGAGTAAGGGTGAGATGGGGCGCTCTTGTCTGGTTCCATGCTGGAGCATGAATTGTTCAGAAAGGTCTCCATTGGCCACAATTCTGGATGAAGTGGATGAATATAAAATTCAAAGCATATGTATAAATTGTGAAGGAAAACCAAAATTAGCAAGGGTAGTAAATAAATAATTCCATTCAACCCGATCAAAGGCCTTCTTTGCATCTAGAGAAACCATAATAATAGGAAAACACTTTGACTGAGCTGAATGAATTACATGGTAGAATAAATGTATGTTATCAGAACCAAATCTATTTTTGAGGAAACCACTTTGATCACTGTGAATCTCCTTCTCCAATCAGTAACAAAGAATTTTAGTGTAGATTTTGTAGTCCATATTTAGCAGTGAAATAGGATGATAGTTATGAACAAATTGAGGATTTCTGCCAGACTTTGGTATAATGATGTTAGCCTCTAAAAATCTATCCAGCATGGAGGGATTAACAAGCAAAGATTGATAGTAAGCGTGGAGTTTAGTTGATAGGAAAAAAAACAAAATGTTTGTAAAACTAAGCAGAAAGTCCATCAGAACTCAGAGAGTTTGCAGTTGGCAAGCTCTTGATGGCCATTAGTATCTCATTAAATTGAATGAAATCCTGGATATGCTGAGAATCAACCTGAAGTAACTGTGGATTCATTGGAATATAGGGATTCATAGAAAGACTTAAAGGACTGTAAAATCTGAGGAGGAGGAGTGAGGATATCTCTAGTATTTGATTTTATACTAGTGATTCATTGTTTAATGCGTTTAACTTTATCTTGTTGACTTCTGAATAGTATATAGAACTTTGTTTGAAAGAAATTGCTGCCGAAGTGTCAGATAATATGGAATTTAAACTTCATAGATTAGAGTTTCTGATAATTGGAAGAGTCAAAAGTAAAGAGAGGCTTTGAGATCATGAATATCCTTTTTGAGTTGAAGAATGTAAAGATTTACGTTTGTGAGCTACATAACTGATTATTTCCCCTCTAAGCCAACCCTTGTAAGATTCCCAAAGACATAGCTGGAGGCAGAGATTTCATTTTGTTTAAAGAAATTCAAGGATATTTCCATTAGAAGATTAAAGAAAAGCTCATCATGAAGAAGGGAAGAATTGAATCTCCAGAGGTTATTTTATGTTCTTAAGACCACAGTAAGGAGCAGGAAATTGTTGCAGGATCAGAAATCGAGATACTATGGATTTTGGTGTCCAACATGGGGATCAAGCCCTTGGTACATAAAAAAATCCAATCTGGAGTATGTGTGATGAGTGGCTAAATAAAACATGTAATCTCTTATTGTAGCATGTTGCAGTCTCCAAAGAGCAGCCTAGTCATTGGAGTGCAGGAGAGAATTAAATGAAGATCTTATTTTGAATTTGGCAGGTTGAGCCTTAGAAGATGGTCACACAGAAAGTTGAAGTCACCACTTAAGATGGTATGAGAAGTGAGTGATACGGAAGTGGAACTATTGAGGTTATAGAAAAAAGAGGGATCATCTGAATTAGGGGCATATACATTAAATAGAACACTAGGAGAACCAAAGGTTTCACCCTCTCGGCAAGACCATCTATCTTCTGTTTCATGGATATGAGAAGTGAGTTTAAATGGAAAGGATATGCAGATTAGAGTACTGACACCATTCCATTTACCTTTTTCTGGAGAGGTAAAACATTGATCAAAATATCCACCAATACGTTTTTGAGCCTTTGTAGTGTTCAGATGAAATTCTTGCAAGAAGCAGATGTCAGAATGGAGGTTCTTCAGATAGAGGATTTTCTTTCTCTTAATGGAATTGGTGAATCCTTTAATATTTAGAAAGGTTAAATTTATATTCACCATAATTGAAGTAGATAACAATGATGATCCCAGTCAGGAAAAACTGACATGAAGCAGATTTAACGAGTATTATATGAGTGAGACATTGACCCTTGAAATATATAATGGTAACCACAAATTAAAAACAAAACAAAACACAAAGCACACTGTATACAGAGAAAATGTTAATTATCATTTATATTCATTTTTTTTCAAAGAGGTCAAGGCAGATGACATTAAAATATACAATATCACCTCAGGAACAGCTACAAATATATATATATACAATGCAAAATATAGAGAGCAGATATAAATTCTCAAAACTAATGCATTTTGATCACTAAATTAAAAATAAAATCATTTTCCCTACCTTTGTTGTCTGGTGATTTCATGAGTCTCTGGTTGCACTTCCTTCTGACTGAACATCCAATATTTCTTTCTTTCTGCCTCCTGCGTGCTTCCTCTCCTCTGGACCTCATTCCTTTCCCCAACCAACACATCTCTCTGTCCCTCCATGAGTCTAACCTTTCTTCCTCTCTCCTCCACCACCATTGGCAACATTTCCCTCTCTCTCTCTCACTGTCCATCTGTCTTTCTCTCATTCCCTGCAAAGAGAGTGGGGAAAGAGAGATCCATGGTGCATCTCTCCCTCCCTCCATT
The DNA here is from genome assembly GCF_902459505.1 of Geotrypetes seraphini. Lineage (NCBI taxonomy): Eukaryota > Metazoa > Chordata > Amphibia > Gymnophiona > Dermophiidae > Geotrypetes > Geotrypetes seraphini. The sequence goes on from NC_047095.1 coordinate 18,537,808, forward strand.
GCCACATCCAACAGTTCTCCCTCTCTCATCCCCCGGATCATGTGCAACATCTTTCACCATTGGCCACCAGTCCCATGCCCAACATTTCTACTTCTATCACCCCTCTCCAGAACATGCCACATCTCTCCCTCCATTCCCTCCACCACTATGTCCAACATTCCTCCCCTTTGCATCCATTTCAATCTGTCGTACTGTTCCCTCTCCATGACCATATTCAACATTTTTCTCTCTCATCCTTCTCTTCCACATGCATTTCTACCTCACTCTTCTCTCTCTATATATATGCCCAATTTTCCTCTTTCTTCCTTTCCCCGTGTGCATCATCTCTTTCCCTCTCACTCACACCCAACAATTCTCTCTTTCTATTCCCTCCCTCCCTTCTGTGTCCCAAGTGCATGCCCCTCTCTTCCTCCATCCACATGCATCTTTTCCCCTATTCCTTTTCCCATCCAGCCATGTGCATCTCCTTTCTCTATTTCCTTCCATTCCACTTTATCCATGTGCACCTTCTTCTCCTCTTCATCCATGTGTATATCTTTCCTTTCTCTTCAGTTCCCCATCACTCTCTTCCATCTATGTGCATTTCCTCCTCTTTCTTCCCTTCCTCTCCATCCTATAAGAAGCATATCACTTCTCTCCTCCTCCATCCACGTTCAGCATTCTCCACACCTACTCGGTTCCACATTCTGGGTCATCTGGGGTGGCCCCACAGTCTGGGTAACACCAAGCTAAATCCAGCAATGATGAGCCCACCATCTTCTGCCACCCTCCCATTGCCTGTCAGGGAGTCCAGAGTCTATAAAAGGCCTAGTACTGGCGCTAGCTTAACTGATGCAGAGACTTTGAGTGTACAACAAACCTTAATACTTGAGGCCACTACATACGCAGACTTTAGAAAATCCCTGAAAACTCGATTGTTTAACAAATTCTAAATTCCCAACCCACCTCTTCCTCGCTACGGCACTCCTCTCTACCTCGCCACCACCCCAATTCTAGATTTGAGACTAACTCTTATCCTCTCTCTCCCCTTGTATCCCATGTCTTGACAAAATGTATCTTTATTGTAAACCACTTGTATCCCATGTACTGTCAAAATGTATCTTTACTGTAAACCGCTTTGAACTTCATGGTATGGTGGTATATAAGAAATAAATTATTATTATTATTAATAATAATAATAATAATAATAATAATAATTATACCTGGTTTCAGCAGATGTAAGTCCTGGCACCTAAATATGGGTGCTGAAATCAGCACTCAGTGCTATTCTATACTGGGTGCTAATCTTAAAGTGCCCATTATGGAATCTCTTTGAGTGCCAGTTTTTTTCAGTGCTGATTTTTGAGTGCCATTTACTGAATCTATTCCTCTGTGTATACAGTATGTATTATGGGGTGGAGAAAAACAAGATGAACCAGCTTGCAAGGTTCCAGTAATTCCAAGTTAGTAATTAAATTATTCAGTGTGCTTAAGGCTTTGGCAGGCTGCATTCAATGCTCAAAATAACAGCAAAATAGCAAAATCATAAAGAACTTATCTTGATCGGGACTCTGATAAACTACACTAAACTAAACCTTAAGTTTATATACCGCATCCTCTCCAAAAAGATAGCACTAGGCACGGTTTACAGGAACTTTAATATAAGAAAGTAAAAACATAATAAGAATTAGTGATTATAAAGAGGGTAGCAAGTTTAGATTTTTGAGAATAGCTAAGTTTTCAGATGCTTTCAGAATAATTGGAAGGAGCCCAGACTCCACAGCAGGGCAGGAAGGTTATTCCAAAGCTCAGTGATTTTGAAGAAAAGATATTTCCCTAATTTTCCGGCATAGATATCGCCTTTTAACGATGGGAAAGATAGTTTAAGTTTATGGATGGATCTGGTAGTGTCAGGTCTCTGATGTAGTTTAAACGTTCTTCTGTGCTGTCTTTATCTGGTCCCTCCTTGCCGACAAGAGCTAGCTGGCATTTTGTTATATAGTCGCATCAGGGCATTGGACTCCTTCCTTTGGCAATACTGTTACTTGCTTAAACTGGCAAAGCTGTATAGCAAAATGCCAGCTAGCTCTCGTCGGCAAGAAGGGACCAGGCAAAGACAGCACAGAAGAGCGTCTAAACTACATCGGAGTCCCAACAAGATAAGTTCTTTATGATTTTGCAATTTTGCTGTTACTTTGAATATCAAGTGTACAGCAAATAGAAAGAGTAGTTTAATGACTGTTGCAAATACTGTTTCAATTATTTCAATGGTTAGGTTGGGACAGGAAGTTTTTGAGCAAGTGATGTGGTTACCCTTTCCAGTATGTCTGCTTAGCTTATGTAGTGCAACATACAAGGATCTGAGGCTCTTTTCCTCCTTAAATTGAATTAATTAAATTAATGGTGAGACAATAAATGGTAAAAAAAAGATTTTCCGCAAGTCACTTAATCTCCCATTGTCCCGGGTACATTAGGTAGAGTGAGCCCAGCAGGACAGAGAGGGAAAAATGCTTGAGTACCTAAATAAATTTATGTAAACCATACTGAGCTCCCTTGGAAGAGCAGTATAAAAAACTGAATAAATAAATAGTGTGAAAGGTTTCAGCCTCTGATAACCAGAGCTGGTACTGTGACATCACAATGCCTCATTCCACCAATGCCTAAGAGGTAAGTTCATCAGTGATGTCACAATGGCTTGATTGTGCTATACTTGGCTCTCTTTTACTAATTCTTGATTTCTAGAGTAACATAGGGCTCCTTTTATTAAGCTCCAATAGCATTTTTAGCACGTGCTAAATTGCCACATGCGCTAGACGCTAATGCCAGCATTGAGCTGGCATTAGTTCTAGCCGTGTAGCGTGGGATTAGCACGCGCTAAAATTCTGCGTGCGCTAAAAATGCTTTCGCAGCTTAGTAAAAGGAGCCCATAGTAGTTAAAACTATAGCCTCAGCACCCTGAGGTTGTGGGTTCAATCTCATGCTGCTCCTTGTGACCCTGGGCAAATCACTTAATCCCCCATTGCCCTAGGTACATTAGGTAGAGTGTGAACCCACCAGGACAGACGGGGAAAATGCTTGAGTGCCTGAATGTAAACCTCTTAGGATATAAGTGGTATGTCAATACTAAAACTAAAATAAATAAATGTTTGGAACTATCATAAAGTAGTCTTTGGATCATATTCAAAAAAAGTAATGCCCCCTCCCCATTCTGTTCATATAATAAAGTTTATAGAATGAGGTCATTTGTCTCTTACAGACAAACTACAATTGCAGAGGAAGAATTCTAAAAGAAATAAGAAATTCTACACTTCTGTGCACTGTTATTTTTAATGACAATGTTTCTTTGAGGGCTAATCAGATGGAAACTGTAAACCTTAGTATATACATTATAAAATGCAGCAAGGAACTTTTCATAGACAATATTGTCTTTTGATTAACTCTAAAATAAGTAAACTCTATGAGAGCCACTGAAACAAATTATGACTCACAAAATGAGTTGTGCATTAGTAACAACTGAAGGCATAAAGATTGATGAAGACATCAACATGTCATTCATGAACATGTGTAAGTGTTTAATTAAAACGCTGCTACTGACGGGGTCATTCAAGGCATATTTTGCCCGTCTGTTCCTAGCAAAGTAAATTTAATGACACAGGAAAACTAATATCCCCGTCAAATACAGTATGCATCATTGCTGCCACTAGTGAAGAAAGGGGCCCATTTTTTGTTTGTTTTTCGCCAAACAAGACCGAACTGGACAACAAATACCCAAAGCATATCCACTTAGGTAAAGAAAAATATTAGGCTGGTACCAAAATGTTTTAAAATGCAATTAATCCTTGGAGGGCTGCTGTTTTTCCTAACATAAATTCAGTCTTCCTTCTGCCTTGGGATTTTTACTATGTTGAATGAGTATTGGGTTTAAGAAAAAAAATCATGTTTGAAATATTCAGTTCATATATGATTTAGGCAATAGAGTGGACAGGTTTCTAAAGCACATTCCCTTGGATGAAGTAATGTTTTTACCACCAGAAATAGGATTTAGAATTGTTCTTCTATAGTTTGCCTGTCCGTCTCATTGTAGATTAAAAATCTTATTAGTATTATCAATATCCTAATTATTTAGATTAAATTGTATTATCTATTGCCTATCAAAGTTTATCTCTGCCTATGTAATTGAAATTTCAATAAATAAAATTGTTCTTATTTGCAGGTAAAAGTACAGGTGTGGATCCACTATGGGCCATATTCTACAGTATATATGATGCTTTAAAAATTGGTGCTGAAAAGGACGGTGCTTTGCATGAGTCTATAAAAGACCTCTGAAGATATGCACAGTTTATAGAATCATGCTTAGCATCTGACCAATGTCTAATATTTACGTGCAGAGAAACCACAAGCAAATGCCGGCAATAAAAACTGGCAAAGTGGAGTTGAAGAACGGGTGACCCCCAGATTTAGTCACAACAAATAAAAGTTAAAAGCAATCAAATCGCACAATCGTAATTGGCAATAGTCCAACAGAGATGACAAATAGTTCCAAATGTGTGCCTGTATAACCAATGGTCACTGTGGATGATGACTCCAAATCCAACACGTCCACTGACAAATGGTGTACATAGAAACATGATGGCAGATAAAGGCCAAATGCCCAACCAGTCTGCCTTTCCACACTATCCACAATCTCCTCTTCTCCCATACTATCTTAAAATTCAAAAACAGTCTTCATGTCTACCAGGAGACTTTTCCACGCATTTACCACCCTTTCTGTAAAGAAGTATTTTCTTACATTTCTCCTGAGCCTATCACCTCTTCACTTCATCCTATACCCTCTCCTTCTTGTGTAGCTGTAGATTGGACTTCAGTTGATGAGTTTGAACACCATTTGTCAGTGGACTTGTTGCAATTTGGAGTCATCATCCACAGTGACCATTGGTTATACAGGCACACATTTGGAACTATTTGTCATCTCTGTTGGACTAATGCCAGTTACGATTGTGTGCTTTGATTGCTTTTAACTTTTATTTGTTGTGAATAAACCTGGGACTCACCAGTTCATCAACTCCACTTTGTCGGCATTTGCTTGTGGTTTCTCCATTACTTTAGTGGAGTTTTGAGGTTCTCTGTTTGTTGTAATATTTACATGCACCCATTTGGGCCAATGAAAACCAGGCTGAAATATCTGCAACTATTTTGTGCATGGAGCAGGTGTACTCTGTAACAGTGCACCTAGCTTTTAAGAATGTCTATGATCTGCTCATCTATGTCTGCTCCTCTCCTGGCCACACCCACTTTTGAAACTTGCACACTAGAATTAATGTGCACCACTTTATAGACTATGCTTAGAAAACTGTGCATGTAAATACTAATTAGTGACAATTAATTAGATGTTAATTGCCAATAATTTGCATTAATTGGCTTGTTAGATATCCGGGCAGGTCCGACAAATTCACCAAACTGCAACATGAAGATGGGGGCGATCGGAGGAACGCCCCCATCTGACAGCACGGATCACTCTATAGTGATTCCCGCACATGCGCAGACCATCTTTAGATGGTCTGTGCATGTGCTGGACCTCTGGCCCAGCACTTTTTAAAAACTTTTTTTACAGCCCGTGGTTTTAACCCGCTTTAAAGCCTGTGGGTTAAAACCACGGGCCTAAACTGCGAGGAAGGGTGGGAGAGTCGGGGCAGGCAGGCGATCAGGGCAGCGTCGGGGCAGACAAGTGATCAGGGCAGCATCAGGGCAGGCAGATGATCAGGGCAGCTACAGTCAGAGCAGGCAGGCAGATCGGGGAAGAGGAGATCGGGGCTGACAGGGCTGAGAGCAGGGCAGCAGAAGGCAGTTGGAAAGAGCTTCAGCAACTGGTCCTCAGCAGTCGCTTTTTGGGTTGATCGGCCAGCACAGTCGAATCAGCAAATTTGTTTAGTGAATCTCATCCCTGTGTACTTTGCATATAGTTCCCCTCATTTGCATGCTCGAATCGGAATCGGATCGCAAAACAGATTAGTGAATACTGCAGGAGGGAAATCGGATCGCAAAGGGCTTGCAAACCGATCGGTACACAATCGGTTTGCTTAGTGAATCTAGCCCTAAGTTGTGCATGCAAATCGGCAATGCACACCAATTTGCAAGTGCAACTTTATAGTCATGGTAAGTAGAATATGGGATATCTGCATAATATTTCCCAAAACGAGGGGAGGCATTCCTGGGCTTGGGTGTGAAAATATCTATGTGAGTTTGAATTTCCCAAATACTCACACCTAAAGTAGGTTTGAGTCTTCTTTATTGTACAGTATAACTAGGCACATAAACACAAGGAATGCCCCCCAATCCATCCATGATCCTTCCATTTCTGTACCCCCTTTATTGACTCACATGTAAAATTCAGGCATGGATCCCACTCCTAAATGTACACACATAAATGCTAATTAAGCTAATTAGCACCAATAATTACTCATTAAGGTCCCAATTATTAGCACTAATTGGCTTGTTATTCAATTAAATTGGACATGTGCCCAAATTTGCATGCCCGATTTTTTTTGTGCCCATCTGGCCGTGACCCGCTTCGGTGGAGGGATCCGGAAGGTGCGAGGAGAGGAGGAGAGATGCCGGCCAGGAGGAGAGTCATCTGCGCCGGCTGACTTCCTACAGGACGTGCCTCTCAATGCGAGAGGCACGTTCTGTAGGCAGCTGGTGCGGATGACTCTCCTCCTCGCCAGTGTGTCGCGGCACACCAGAAATCTCAGGAGGCTGGTGTGCCGCGACACATAGTTTGCGATACACTGGAATATTGTATAAAGACAAATAGACATAATTTTGGAAATGTCTAGGTGCTCTGTTGTAAAATTACTTCTCTCAAGCTCAGTTAAGATGGAAAATGCTTTCTAGGCCATGAAATTACAGAGAACGAGAGAGCTTTGCTGAGCAGATGCCTAAATTAGATAACTACTTGAAATTTTACTGTGACTCATTTTAGCATAAAATACAATCATGCAATAGAACTGTATATATATGGCCTCAAAATACAAAACAATCCAGTACATATAAACAATCCAGCAAAGACGGAAAAGCCTTCTCCCTGTGAATCCATTCTTGAAACCTCTCTCTTCATCTGCAAACTCTTCTAAAAAAATACAGCTGCAGAGAAATGTTTGCAAAGAGCCTGCTCCTTAAACTGCAACAATTTTACAAACAAGTTCATCTCCTGAGAACAGGTACGTATCTTGGTCTTTCCAAGGTGGATAAAAATCAGTGAGGTTTTTTGAATTCAAAAATAAAAATCAGTTGATACAATTTTAAAGCCAGATTTTTAAAAATTCTATTAGGAAATGATAACAGTCCTTGATTTGCTACTTGCAGAGTGCACCTGTACACACAGAAACAGCTTCAATCTCTCTTTCTAAAGGTGCCAAAGTGATAAAGATCATAGAATAGAGAAATTGGGAGGGATAGACTGCATCTGGAACCCACCAAGGATTTCGGATTAGCAGAAAAGAAATGTACAAAGAAACAAATAAATGAGGAAAAAGAGCCTAGATATTTGTTACTCTTGGGGGAATTCTTTGCAACTGTACTGTACAGAATTGTGCATTTCTTGTGCAAAAGTTATGTTTTTCCTGTCAGTCTCTCTCCTCCTACCCTGCAAAGATTGTGTGGCAGAAAAAGGAGGAAGAAGTGAGCTTCTGCACATCAAGTCACTTTCTCCTCCTCTACTGGAGAGGATGGGGGCAGAACAAGTGAATGTGCCAGAGAGAGGGCGGGAGGGCACAGCAAGCTGAAATTATACCAAAGGGAGGGTGGGTGCACAGCAAGGTGAGAATATACCATGGAGATCATAAGAAGAGGGGGACAGAGCAAGGTAAGTGTGCCATGGAAAGGGAAAGAAGAATAACATAACTAGGGAAGAGTGTGCCCTGGGGTTTGGAAGGGATCAGCAAAAGCTGAAAGAGTGCCTTGGGTGTGGGAGGAGGCAAAGAAAACAGAGACCAAACTTAAGTGTGTGTCATGAGGAAGGGTGGGGGAAAGATACCATGATAGCTGAAGAGATTAGTAGAAAGAATGAGAGGTGGGAGTGTATGCCTATAGGGAGGGAGATTGAGAGGTAGGGTATTGCATGTAAGAGATTACTTTGACAGACAGAGTTAGGAGTCTTGCTGCAAATTAGGAGAGAGAATTGCAGTTGGAGTGAGAGATGGAATGGGGAAGGCTGGAGCCAAGACAGAGAAAATGCAGGAGGGAATTTGAGGCCTTAGGATGGAGAATTCTGTGTAAAACACTTCAAATAATCAATGCAGAATTTTCAAAAATTGTGTGTAGAATTTCCCTGAGAATAATGTATTAAAGAAATATGGAGAGGACTGAATATGAAACAAGCAGCACAATATACTGTATTCCTGCAGTCCTGGGGAATAGGCTTTGACTCTGAATGTATCTTTTCTTGGATTTTGAGATGTACTGAGGAAATGTAAAAGGAAAATCCTACCATGGCAATTGTTCTGTATTTTTTGGAGGGCACCTGTGGTTGTGCTCTTGTGCTAGGCACATAGGGGCAAATTCTATAAATGGTGTCCTGATTGTAGGTGGCGGTAAGCATCCTATCACTGTCTAATCAGCCAATCGGGAAGCACTTTAAAAAACAAACAAAAAAAAACCAGAAACCAAGGCATGCAGCCTACATTGTAGGTGTTTTTGTGAGCCTAAGGAGGTGCATAGGGCCGCTTAAGCTCACCCAATGCTTGGTGTGGGCACAGTTTCAGCCGTAAGTATCCTTAGGACAAGCTTACGCAGCTCTAGGGCCGTAGACCAGCAAAATGCTGGTCTACATTTCAAATAGACTTGGCCGCCAAGCCAATCTTGGCAAGGGAATCTCCCTGCGATCAGTTTAGCAGCCACAGCAGGGAACCTGTCCCCCCCCCACAAAGATCTCGCAGGAGTTATGCTCACTCCCTCCTGCCAGAACTCCTAAAGCCCCACCCCCCAAATGTCTCCTGCCGCCATCCCCTGAGACAACCCCCCAGCAGGAGGCATGCCCTCTCCCCCCTGCTGCTACCTCCTCCCCAAGATCACCGGCAGGAGGGATGTTCTTGAAGACAGGTTTTCTGAAAGGAGGGCATAAATGTGGGAGGAGCATGGGAAGGATATGGGCATGTCTCCAACCTACGCATCCAATTTAAATATAGATATGACAATGCAGGTTTATGCTTGTATTCTATAACAGAATCAGGGGACCCAGACGTAGCGTTGGAGCATCTAAATGGAAGCACCTTGTTATAGAATTGCCGCTACCTCATCTTGTATTGAAAGGCTTTTATTTCTCATTTGCTGCTATAAGAGAATATGTTGACTTCTCATAGGGTTCTGCATCAAATTATGCCAAAATGTTCTCAACAAACCATAGCATATCTGTGTGGTCATGCAGAATATAATAAAACCGTAAATGGCACAGTTAATAGAGAACTTTAATGGAATGGATATACTCAATAATAAGCTTTTTTTTAATACATAATTTTGCAGGATGAAATTGGAAAAGCATTGGCATATATTGGTTCATTTGGCCAACTCAGCATCAGTGAGCAAGTTGTGGCAATGATTGACGAAGAAATGTGCATCAATTGTGGCAAATGTTACATGGCCTGTAATGACTCTGGCTACCAGGTAGGAGCACAGATGAGGATGAATCTGTATTCAATCTAAATGTTTGATACCTTTGTATAAATAACTTTAAATATATTAGGCATTAGATACATACATTCATTTACCATTTATAGCATATATTTTAACTATATTGTATGGTACGTTTTCATTTTAGTAACATAGAAAGGACAGAACTGGGTAAGCTAGTTGATTTGATAGGAACATTGAATCAATTTAAGTCAAGAGGCCTGGCTTCTCTCTAAGAGTTAAATACGAGAGTGGAACAGAATTTAAATAGAACTGAAAAATCCCATGGCTTAGTTGTAGCCCTTGCAGCACAGAAGTTGGAGTTAGAGGCCAACTGAAACCTAAACGACTACTGAAAATTATTGTCTCATTTCGGGTCTAAACCAAAATTTAAAATTAAAATTTGGTTGTGTGAATGTGAACCAGTGAGGCCCACTGTGTATTGTCAGAGCTTGCAATCCTCTGCTATGCCCTCAGATTATTTCCATTAACTGCAAGCACAAGCTTCTTCTCAACAAGTCTGACACATTTAGGTTCCCATATCAATGGAGATGTAGTTAATCATGCTCTGAGACAGGACCTTTGTGAGAACATGTTAAAAAAAAAAAAAAAGCATGATTACCAGCATTTTATGCTCACCCAAATTGTGCACAAATAACAAAAGAAAGTAGCACCAAGATATTTCCCATTTTGTATTTAAAGGACAAACATGATACAGATTCTTATTAAAATAGAGTAAAGGAGACCAGACAGTTGTCTACACTGTGAACATTATGGGTCTTATTTTCAAAAGAGAGAAACATTCAAAAATTGGCATAAAGGGGCAGATGAATGTTTTTCTGTTCAAACCCTCCCAATTTGCTATTTTCCAAAACCTGTTTTCTAAACAGATATCTATGCTGTTGATCAGTAGTTCATCTCAATTTCAAGGGGGCATATTAGAGGCTTGGTGTGGGCAGGACTAGGGCAGGTTTTATGACTTGGACAGTTTTCTGCCATAATCAAACATTGTAGAATTAGTCCATTGCACAATTGGACATTTAGGGCTAGACCTGTTTTAATAACGAATAAATGCTCAAAAGGTGCCCTAACCAGATGACCACTGGTGGGATATAAACATGACTCCCCACACTCTCCCTTGTGGTCACTGATCCCCTCCCACCCCTCAAAGATCTGTATGAAAGAGTACTTACCAGACTCTACGATAGCTTCAGATGTTATGGCCAATCCTAGTAAAGAGCAACCGAGTTCTTGGAATAGCCTAGTGGGTGGCCTCAGGACCTTAACTCACGCTAACTATTACATATGGTGGACTAGGTGAGCCTTCTAAAACCCACCTAAATCCCACTGTGCCTATATATAGATGACACCTACAGGCATAAGAGCTACTAGTGTGGTGTACAGTTGGGTCCGTTAGGTTTTAGGTGGGCTTTGGAGGGCTCATCATACACTACAAGGGGGTTATGGCGAGATACATACCTTTTTATGTGATGTTCATTACAGTGCCCCTAAGATGCCCCACTTGTCTGCTGGGATGACCATGTAGTCAGTTTATTATAAATTCTGGCCCCTCCTACATCCCAATGGCTTGTTTGGTGTGTTTTTCTTTTGGACTTTTTTTTTTTAAACATGGTTCAAAAAGTAACATGCACATCTAAACATGCACAGACCAAAGGTCCATCAAAGACAGTATCCTGCTTCTAACAGTGGCCAACCCAAGCCCCAAATACCAAACTAGATCCCAAGTAGTAAAATAGATTTTATGCTGCTTATCCTGGGATTTCCCCAGGCCATCTCAATAATGACCTATGGACACTTTGCAATTTTGAAAATGGGCATGTTTAGTACTGAATATTTGTTTATCTTCTGCAAAATATCCAAACTCGGGTTTAGACATCATATCATAAATGCTTCTCCACACCAGCCTGATTCACAGTCCAGAATAAAAAAAGAAAAGCACAGTGATGTTACTGATGCAAGTACTGTATGCTCTGTATACATGCAGCCAGATGGATCCACCTAAAAGGTTGGTCTATCTTTGGCCTTTAGCCTTATCTGGCCAGCCAATAAAAAACATCTTGGCTGGCTAAGTGCAAGCTGCCAACCTTTGCATTCAGGGCCAAATTCTATAAACGGCGCCTGATTGTAGGTAGCCAACTGCTGCCTAACCAGCTAATTGGGATGCACATTGTAGGCATCTATGGGAGCCTAGGGAAGTTCATAGGCCTGCCTAAGCTCGCCTAAGGCTAGGCATGGGGGTACCTTGGCCTTGGCCTGGAAGTAGCCTTAGGCAGGCCTAGGCAGCCTTACGTGCCTCCCTAGGCCCACAGTAAATGCCTACAATGCCTACAATGGCCTACAATGAGCTTATTGCAGCAAGGGATCTCCCCTGCGATGTTCAGGGGTGATGGTGTTCTGACAGGAGGGACTGGGCATCCCTCCTGCTATCGATGTATTGGGGGGGGGGTCTGGCAGGAGGGACTGGGCATCCTTCCTGCTAGTAGTCTTCACAGGGTGGGGGGAACGAATTGCTGCTAAACTTATCATGGCAGGGAGATCCTTTGCCACAATTAGCTCAACGGCAACCTTATTCTCTAACCGGCGCCTGTGAAATGGATACTGGTTAGAGAATCGGGTTATTAGGCAGGCTTAGGCATCTGTCTGTGAAGACAGATGCGATTCTCCATAGGACGCCCGTGTGCGATTCTCAAAAGCTGCTTAGGCGGCTTCTGAGACTGGGCATCCTATACAGAATCCGGCCCTAAATATCCAGGATTACCACCAGGAGACCTACCATGGTTCAATATCATGCCCTTTGTGTCTGCTTGTAATACCTTTTTTTTGTCTTCTCTATTTATTTCTGTTGATCCCTTCTTTTCATTTTAAACACATTTACCTTCTCTCATTTATGTAGCTTTTTGACTTTCTTTCATTTGTGGGTCCACATCTATCTGCTTTTCATATCTACTCATACTTATTCAAAACATTTTCAAACTGCTTCCCAGTCTTAAAAAGACTATCCACTTGCACTTGTTGAACATTAATTGTTTTCACCATATTAGCCACCAGGTCCCACAAGGCATCTAAAGTAACTTCTTGGGGCTTAACTATGGTAGGAAATTGCAAATGAGTATTCAAAAGTTTTTGCTCACCAGTCAACCGCTCTCCTCCACTTCCCTCCGCCTGAGTAGGTCCAGTTTCAGCTGTTACAACAACCCCATTCATATTCAGGCTCTCCTGCAAAGCCTGTGAGCCTGAATCGGCTTCCCCAACACAGCTCCGCGCAGCCTCCAGGGGAGAGCCCATCCCGACTTCCGGTAGGCTCTCAACCTCTGGGGAGCTGGTTGCTCAGAGGTGCAAGGGAGGAGGTCTAACGTCGGGGCTTAACGTGGTCTCAAGACTTTGGTGAGACATCTCCATTCCGTTCGCGTGGGGTGTCTCTAACTGCGATCCTCCCGACGACATCATGGTGCCCTGGAATCGCCGAAACAGCGCTTCAATGTTGCCGGAGGTAGGTGTTCCGGAGCGCAGGGAGGCTCCACCGGTGCTCCTTCCCCTTCTTTTCGGCATGCTAGGAAATGGAGTATAGCTCAAAAGAAAGAGCTCAGAAATTGTCAGCTTTAGCGTCTGTTCGGCGACCTGCATCAGCGGCTTGCATCCGCGGACATCTTGGATCCGAGGGGAAAATGAAAGATCAAGAAAAGGAAATAACCTTAATAAAACAAGATATTGCTGACTCTAATATATCTTTAGATAATTTCAAAAATGAATTAAAATCTTCCAAACAGCTTCAAGAAACTTTAATTAAGGACAATGTGAATTTAAGAAGGAAGATTGAAACATTTGAAAATTTTTCAAGAGGCAACAATATCAGATTGATTAAATTTCCACGAATTACAACAATTACTCCGCGTGAGATGTTAAAACGATACCTGATGGAAATATTGGAAGTTCCTGAGGGTTCATTACCTCCATTTACACAGGTGTATTACCTTCCCAAGAAAAATCAAATTCAACAGGAAGACAGCCAAGGACCAATAGATGTATCGGCATTATTGGAATTATCAGATAAAGAAATGGCTACTCCTGCAACATTAGTGGCAACTTTAGGTCTAACAATGGATAAGAACTGGATTTTGAGACTTTTCTTTAAAAATAGAGTGAAAGAATTTATGGGACTCAAAATACAAATGTTCCCAGATTTAGCTAGGGACACACAAAGGCGAAGAAAAGAGTTTCTTATGTTAAAACCGGGAATTATAGCACTTGGAGCAACCTTTTTTCTTCGATATCCTTGCAAATGTGTTATACAATATAATTCTCAAAAATATGTTTTCTTTGAGACCTACCAGTTGACAACTTTCCTATCTCTTTCTCGGCTTGAGAAGGAAAAGAAAGGAGGAGTATAGTGTAATTAAGATGTCCCCACCAGCTGACTTGCATTATTTTCCTTAATAAATATTTCTTTGTTTTCCGTTTTATAATTACATTTTGGATCTTTTGTGGACTTGAGCTGATTTAAGTTAACTTAGTATCTTTGAATTTATAATATTATTGTGATTTTCTTTTCCTGACTTAAAGCTTTCTGTACAAGTAAATCTTGAATTGTATTATTGAAAATTGAATAAATAAATAATAATAATAATAAAAAGATTATCCATGGTGGTCAACATGTTTTTCCTTCTCTTCAGTTTGTTTTTGTCAATTTCCATTGTCTATCTAGCCCAGCCTATGTCATTTTACCTTTCAACGTCTCAAATTCCACTCATTGTTTTCTTCCTTCTTCTCTGTTCGCTACTTTTTCTTACTTCTCTACTTAGTTTATATTTCCTTCATTTCCTCACTCCCTGTGACTTTCTTACTTTTAAAATGTCTCCCAAATGCAATCCCCCCGCCCGCCTCGCCTCTTCTTCATGTTGTTTTCTTCTGTCTGTTCTGTCTCCCCACTATGATTTTGTAGCTTTTCAGCTGCCAACCTCTCCTCTTCTTCCTCTGTCCTTGCTGCTTTTTTCCCACATTTCCCCCATCTCTCAAGACAGTCCTTTTCTACTCAGTCCTTTAGCCTATTAATCTTCCTCCCACTCTCAAACTATCCTTATTTCTGAGTCCCAATAATTCTATTTTAATTCCCCTTCCACATTTCTATTTTCTCATACTTTCCATTTCTATTTGTTGATTTATTTTCTGCCTGTCTTGCACCTTGGTCTTACCCCTTACGATGAAGACCACCAAGAATTTTAGTAGCCTTTCTCTGGACCAACTCCATCCTGTTTATATCTTTTTGAAGGTGCGGTTTCCTAAATTGTACACAATATTCTAAATGAGGTCTCACCAGAGTCTTATACAGGGCCATCAATACCTCCTTTTTCCTACTGGCCATACATCTCCCTATGCACCCTAGCATCTTCTAGCTTTCGCCGTCACCTTTTCAACCTGTTTGGCCACCTTAAGATCACCATATACTATCACATCCAAGTCCCGCTCCCGCTAAATCTTTGTTATGAGATCCTCAGCTAATGCCACCACCTGTCAGTTAGTTAGTAGGTATTACACTTATATGCTACCTCTTCACAGAAATGAGCACAAAGTGGTTTACAAGAAATTAAACACAAGAAAGAAAGGGGGACTGGAACATGTATGCTGATTTTCTTATGTGTGTGTGGTTACATATTCAAAGCAGTTTACATGTATTGAAAGAAAACACAGTTCAAGATAGAACTAGGATTTTTTTCAAGAATATAATGTCTTCAGATTACGGCAGAATGTCACATATGAGTGATACTGATGAATAGGAGCTGGGAGGGAATTCCAAAATGAAGCAAACTGATAAGAGGAAGATTGTTCCCATTTCCCATTTCTTTTTAATGCAAATTATTTTAAAGGAAAGAAAAGGCAATACGATGAAAGTAGAACTTTGTCGCATCCCAGCTTGGGAAGGAAACTGAACTAGGAATCAGTTTGTAGCATAAAATCATCTCTTACCCTTATTTATGAATGCAAATAATTGGATTCTAATCTCTTTTTTTATAAGAACATAAGAATTGCCGCTGCTGGGTCAGACCAGTGGTCCATCGTGCCCAGCAGTCCGCTCATGTTTATTAACAGTGGTGGAACACAAACAACCACGAGTCAACTAGGCAAAACACAAGATCATGTACAAGTTATACAAGAGCAGATTACTGAAGCAGGCAATAAAAAGAAAACCCTCGTGATACGCCATCACCATAAATTATGAGAAAGGCCTGTCGGTGCAATCCCCACTTTTTACATTTTCGCCCAAAGGTCCAAAGAGACTATCCCCAGGCCACACTCATAACCCCACTCACACCATTCAAACACAAACCAAATAAATCAACAATCACCCCCCTCCCCTGCACACACACTGCCTCCACATTCATTCCCCCCACCCCCCAACATGGATTCTAATCTTAATCTGATATCAGTAGGAAGAGAATTTAACACAGTTGGAGTAATCTTTGAAAATATTCTCAACAGCAATTATTTTTAGCTACTACCTGATATAGAGGTACAACAAACAAAGCCCCCTGAAATGATCTTGATTTTTTGTGAAGATAATACCAGTTGTTTTGACACATACGATTTCCCCATCTTTCTTTTTCCTTATACTGTTCTTCTTTCTCTTCCTCTCCTTCTCTTTTTTATTTCATTCTCATCTTCCTGCATTTGTCCCATCTTTGTTCCTTCTTCCCACATCCATACCATTTGCCTTCCCTCCCCACCCCCCACCCCCACCATTTGTCCTTCCTCTCTATCATAGTTTTACAAATTGATCCATCCATTTCCATTTTTGTCTCTCTTAACTCAGTCTCTAACAATATCTGATCCTTCATACTCTCCACCTTGTGGCTGGGAGGAAGAAAATGATGACTGAACTGCCCCATCAAATTCAAACTGTTTTAATGAAACCATTGATAAAGTAGGGAAAGACCGACCACCACATAATCTTTTTGATCTCCACACTCTTCCTGCTGGCAATAGGGTGGAGAAAGTATAAAGGATTTGGAATTTGGTGGGGGGGGGCAAATTGAGCAGAGTTCAGAAAGAAAGTGTGATATGGGACTGACTTAACCCCCCCCCTCTTTTACAAAACCACAATAGTGGGTTTTAGCGCAGGCTGGCACGCTGACTGTTCTGCGCTGCTCCCGACACTCATAGAGTTCCTGTGAGTGTCGAGAGCAGTGCAGAGCATTCAGCACACCGGCCTATGCTAATAACCACTATGATGGTTTTGTAAAAGGTGAGGAGTTAAGTAGGTGGCAAGCTGATTCATTCCTGACTCATTGTCTGTAGAAAAAATGAACTAAGCCAGAAACAGATCCTGAATACAGTGGTACCTTGGATTACGAGCATAATCCATTCCAGGAGCATGCTCGTAATCCAAAATGCTCGTTTATCAAAGCGAGTTTCCCCATAGGAAATAATGGAAACTCGCTTTGATGCGTTCCCCCCCCCCCACGAGAACCGGCATTGCTCCCCCCCGAAGGCCCCCCTGCGATCCTCCCCTCCCCCCCCGTGATTGGGCACCCCCGCCACGATCCGGCACCCTCCCCCCCCGATGCGATTGGGCCCTCCCCCGCCACGATCTGGCCCCCCCCCCCCCCCCCCGACGCTTCTTGCCCTCATCTGGGCACCGGCACCGGCATGTCCTATGCTTGGTGCCGGTGCCCGAAGATTGGCCTCCTCTTCTGCTAGGCCTGCACTTCCCTTAGTCCTGAATCTGCCTGCTGTCTTTCCCCTTTGGCCCAGGCCTTTCTCTTTCTAGTCTTTCTTCTGATTACAACCCACCCCCCTTTCTCTGCCTCTTTCTCTCCTTCCTATGTCCCCCTCACTGCCTTCCAGACTTTGTCCCACTCCCTCCCCCGAAGCCAGCCAGCCTGCCTCGCTAAAAATTTTAAGAGAAATGCCGGTTGTCAAAATGGCTGATGCAACTTCCTGTAGCAGTCTTGCTAGGCTGCCATGGGAAATCACAATTGCCATTTTGACTTCAAAGCCATCATGGGCAGAAGCGAATGGGAATCACTCCTGGCCCAATGAGACCATTAGGCTTCTAAGATAGGCCCATGATGGGCAAAGGGTGGTAAAAGTGCAATGCTTGTGGTCAGGTGTTGGGTGACTCTCTGTGGGGGGGGGGGGGGGGGAACAACACTTTTGGCTTGGGTACATCCATACACTGTGAATACTTACTCCTCTATGTTTACTGATTCATAAGAAATAATATCAACAAAGTTTAACCATATGTGTTATCAGTCTTATTTTTATAAGATTGTACATTCATTAGCATACACTTAATTCATTAAGGCATCTTGTGTACAAAATCAATTTAATGCACATTAGCCTTCAAATGAATGAGCAAACAATTGATTTTCATGCATTTAAAAGTTCCAATGCAGGTTAAAAATGTTTAATTAACATGAATATATGAACTGAACCCAAAAAATAATAAAATTCAGGAGAAAATCAATTTTTCTGAAAATGAACCATCACCACTGGATTCAAGCCAGCATAGTGAGAGGGAAAGGAGGCCACAACGTCCCCCCTCACTGCACTGGATCTTTCTTCGCTTTTGGTGGGAAGTCCCGCACCTTTTAGCTGCAGAACTCTCCTGCCCTCCTCTTTAGCTCTTTAAAGGGCTGTCGAACAGGTGGGCCATGCCAAAGGGCCCTTTATATGGCCCTTCGGACGGACCAAGCCAAACTCTATGCTCCAGCCCTCCCAAGTAGGACCAAGACAGCAACCATGCCCACACTCCCCCTGTGCACCCACATAACTACCGTCCTCTCAACTACTGCCTCTTCACTCAAATGATGCCTTTCCACATATCAGTCGTCATGGGCCAAGGCAGATGTGAAGACCTAGCACCTAACACCCACAAAAAACCCACACCAACTAGAACTTCCAACCTCAAATATTAATAAAGACCATCCCACATGTGCCCACCACAAACATAGCCTCAGCAACTATGGTAAACGCCAGATCAGCCCACAAAAAAGGCCTTATCATAACAGACACCATCATTGACAACAAATTAGATATTCTCCTGATAATGGAAACATGGCTAAAAGATAATGATATAGCCACTCTGGGTTTTCTATGCTAGCCTTGCTATCAAGCACTGGCATGTTTCCACCCAGATAAAAGGGGAGGAGGAGTTGCCGCAATCAACATATCCAAATTGAACCCATGCCTCATAAACTCCATGACTCTACAAGACCTGGAATGCCTTATCTTTTCAACAGGTCATGATAAAAAGCTTGTATTCATACTGATCTATGGAGCCCCCACCTCCCCTATGTCTGCTGTTGACAAGCTACTAGCTATGATCAGCAACCTAACCAACCATAACCCACAAACAGATCATCATCCTAGGAGACTTCAACTTTGCAGACTACCTAAATACTGTGGGTGCCCCACAAAACTTCATAAAGTCATTATCAGATCTAAGATTTCTCCAACTAGTCAACACTCCCACATACTCTTCCAGAAACACGCTAGACCTAATCTTTACCTCAGATGGACCCCTAATTGACTCCAAATCAGCCACATCCACTAGCAACCCTGTTCTCTGGACTGACCACCACATAATCTCTTTTGATCTACACATCAAGGTCAGACTAGCTACAATCTGGGAAAAAACACAGTCTAGAGATGTCCACCTAGAAACTTTTTCCCTCAACATCCCTAAATTAATGACAGACCCCACAAACAGCTCCCTAGAGGAAAAAGCTGCAGCCTGGCACAAGGGTATTAAATCACTCTACGACAGTCTTGTTAAAGTAAAGGAAATGAATCCAAACCCACGATCATTCTCATCCCCCTGGTTCTCAGAAGCCTTGAGAGAAAAGGAAAGTCAGGAAAGCAGAAAAAATGTGGTGCATAACTCAAAGCATAGAGGACAAATCCACCTGGAAGAAGCTCCTCGTAGACTACAAATCAGCAACACAAAAGGCCCATTTCTCCAAACTACTATCAAAAAGCTATCTTCACATTGACCAAAAACCTGTTCTTAGCCTCACATGGGAATAATCAGTCCCTACAAACAAACTTAGACAGTGAGACCCTCTCTACTTTCTTCCATGAAAAAAATATAACATATGTGAAGCACTAGACTCAGAAGCCAAAAATCTACCAAATAACAATGATGCCGTACAGCCTGACAATGCACATAGCCCAGAAACTCTTGATCACTTCAAACTAGTAACCTATGACGACTTGAAAACCATAGTAGATTCTCTAAACCCTACAACCTCCATCCTAGATCCATGCCCCTCTTCCACTCTTCTATCAGTCAATGAAGTCTTCCTAGAATCCATCCTGCCCTTAATAAATGAGTCCTTACTGTTGGGTGTGATCCCACGGAGTTGGAAATCCACCGTAGTAAGACCACTTCTAAAGAAACTTACCTTAGATCTAGACAAACCAAGTAACTTCAGACCAGTCTCAAATCTCACATTCATGTGCAAAATCCTGGAAAAGGCAGTACTTGTAAAACTATGGGATTTCATAGAAAAAAATCAACTCCCTCTCTACCAACCAATCAGGTTTTAGGAAATATAGAAGGAAATAGTCATATTAGACATCTTATATGACTGCTGGAAATTTCTTTATTAAAAGAGACAATGTATTACTGATTCTTTTGGATCTAAGTGTTGCGTTTGACACCATAGACCATTCCCTTCTCTTGTCCAGGCTGAAGCACATTGGAATCTGTGATGTTGCACTAAGGTAGTTCGCTTCCTTCCTAAGTGAAAGATCTCAGAGATCTACTAAGCTAGACCACATTTGAACCAAAACCACTTAACTATGGAGTACCAAAGGGTGCCCTACTATCTCCACTACTTTTCAACATATATGTCAGACCAGTAATCAATATTGCAGAAAACACCACATCCAAATCCATTCATTCGCCGACGATATCCAACTCTACCTCCCCCTGGGCCCAAATCGAACCGAGCAAATCAAGAAATTACAGTGCTGTTTATCTGAAATAAAGGATTGGATGACCATAAACAAACTACAGCTAAATGAATCAAAGACTGAACTCCTCAGGGTTCACAAAGAAAACTGCACATACCCTTGTCCTCGCCTTGCTTGGGGAAATAACACCCTCACAGCCAAAGATAATGTCCGCATCCTGGGAGTACTACTGGACTCAAGTCTATCACTCAAAGACCACATCTCTCAAATAGTGGCAACCTCCTTTTACTACCTCCACTAGCTGAGAAGCATCCATGCATACTTCTCATAACCTGAATTTTCCCAGTTACTATATGCTTTTGTGTTGTCTCGTTTGGACAACTGTAATGCATTACTAGTTGGCCTATCTGCCAAAGGCCTATCTCACCTCCAAGGTGTCCAAAATGTTGCAGTCTGCCTATTAAAAAACTTGCATATCCGAAAAAGCCTTAGAGCAATTTACCTAGACCTCAGCGATGCAGCAGAATGCATACAACACTTCATGCAGACCGCATATTAAAAAACTTGAACATCTATGATCACCTGACCCCAGTGCTAGCATCGGTTCATTGGCTGCCTATCAAGAAGTGCTGTATCCCTAGTCCTTAAGCGTTTACTTCCTGGACTCTATATTGTTAACGTCAGTAATAAATCTCAAAGGGAAGCCTCAGCTCCACCACTCCACCGCAAAGCCACTTTTCAAATTGCGGGAAGCTTTACGTGGCGCCTCATCAATGGCTGTCACCTTATTGATAGTAAACTTTTCCTTGTTCTGTTTTTTATGTGATGAAATTATCTAAAAGTCTTTTTGTTGCATAATAGCATTTCCTCTAATAAATATATATAAATATAAAGTGCTTAAATAGTGTATTTGTACTTAGCTTATATCACAGTCAAAACCTAGGAGTCTGACCCGACATGTTTCACATACATTGCTGTATCAAGAGTCCCCCAACGGAATAAAGCATAAAAAGCAAGACGCTGTGAAAAACCATTCATACAACACAACTACCCACTATACTCCTTTCAGTGCTTCTTGTATAAATGAATAGAATGTAGCTCACCGAGGTCGCTGTTGTTTAAGGAATATTCTAACGTATCCCTAGTCCTGGCATTCAGAATCTTCAAGAAATTGGTAGCAGGCTGTATGATTCCCAAGCTACCAATCTATTACCCAAGACGACCGTTAAGATCCCAGAAAGACAGACTGCTGTCCCTACCCCATGGGCATGCCCTCAAAACAGAATCAGCCCACAGGCACGCCTAATCGCACTTCAAACCCAAACTGTGGAATTTCATCCCCTCCATCTATCAGAGAGCTGGACGACCTATGGAACTTTAAGAAGGCCATGAAAACCTTCCTCTTCACAAATCCAGCTCCATGAAAAGACCAAGCATAAATTAAAACAGATAAACTCATCAACTAGACCATAATGCTAAGTTCCTCACCAAAGCATGTATAGTTAATTAGAGTATCTCAGATGATCACATGTACTATAGTTGATTAGTGTATCTCGGCTGTTTATTTCTACCATAGCATGTACAGTATAGTTACCCTACTGTATCTCAGATATTCTCTATTCACCATAACTCGGTCATTGTACCACTAGCTTTCCAAATATGTCTATACATGTTTTTCTTGATTATAATGTGTATGTGCTCCTGCAACCCATTCTAGGTTCTTTTGGGAGGATGGGCTAAATAAATAAATATATATATATATTTTTGCATGTGCACATCTCTAAACTTAAAAATGGCTAAAACTAATATGCAAATTATTCAAATTAAACTAATTAAAAATCTGTTCTTTTTTAGACAGCTGATATTGCTATAAATAAAAATAGCAATAAGTACTGAATGGTAGATCTATGCAGCTATACAAGTCTTCCTGCTCTTTTAGTTCCATTCTCTGCAGTGACACAGCCTCCTATCTTGTTGTAAGATACTATGCATTTGCAGTTTTAAAGCACAAGCTTGCCGAGAGTTGGGATTTATTTTTAAATCTCTTTAGAAATTTCAATTAGCTTACTTTTTTATGGGTGAAAGTAAATAGAGATGGATCATATCTCCCCTCTTGAATTTTACTATTTTTTGAAGTTCATATCAAATTGTCCATCATCTGTTGGAGAACATCAGTGTTGCTCTCTGCAAGGAAAGAAAATCCCTTGAAATGAGAAAGGAATGTAACAGAGAAAAAGTAAAGCTTGGGAAATAATACCGATGCTTTGTTTAGAAAGCAAATACCTGTACTTTGAGGTCAATTTTCAGCAAATATCTGCCAATCTAAAATGCCTGATACAAACATTTTGAATTATTTGTATATTCAACAGTGCTACACAGTAAGGGGACGTAGTAAAGGGGGAGGGTGGACTGCCTCGGGTGTCTTCTTGGTGGGGGCACCGGCCTCTCTCTGCCCTCCATGCTATGCTCATGCCCTCCCAGCCCCGTCCCTTATACCTCTTTAAATCTTCACCAGCATAAGAAACTACTCTGGCCTGCTACTTGTGCCAGCCTGGCTCCCTCTGAAATCACTTCTGGGTTGCGGGGCCAGGAAGTGACATCAGAGGGAAAGCCAACACCACAAGCAGCAGGCCAGAGAAGCCTGGCGAAGATATAACGAGTTGCGGGGGGGGGGGGGGGGAAGAAAAGGGAAAGCACGAATGGGGTAGGGAAGGAGCTGGAGGGGTAGAGAGGAGGGCATGAAGGGGTACCACCTCACCGGGCACCTCCTACCCTCGCTATGCCACTACTGCTACATAAACGTGTGTGTAAATAGATAAAAACAGCTCAATTTTCAGCCAATGGTAGGTCTTAACCCCATTAGTTACCGCTGGAGCCAAACCCAGATACTCAACATAGGGTCATTCCTGGCAACCGGTTTTCATTTTTGGCCACTAACTGGCCATTGGCTAGCAAATAAACAATGGAGTAGTAGAGGTTTCTACTGCAGACCAGTGAGGTAAATGCTCTGACACTCAAAGAATTCCTATGAGTGTCAGAGCATTTACCTCACCGGCGTACCGTGGCTTTGTAAAAGGAGCCAAAAAATAGGACCAATATTAATGTGATCATATTTATGCATTAACCTTGCTTGGTTAGCACTGATTATTGGGTCCTGTGTGTTCCACTCTTGGAATGCCCCTGAGATAGCCAGCTCCAGGTTATGCGCTAACTGCGAATGTTCAGTGATGCTAACTGGTTATCTCCTGCTGAATAGTTGCAGATAGCCAGTTTTGTTCAATTTAACCATTAAGACCCTGATTCTATGTGGTGCCTGCCGCAGCAGGTACTTACAAAACGGGCACCTGCATGTCAATCACCGACATGCACCGCTTCCAGAATCGCAGCTCCCAAGGACCCTAGGGTTTTACAGGCCTACATTTCCGGTGCTCGGGGTCTTTCCAGTGCATAGTGATGCCAAAGTCTGGCACCGCCCTTAACCTGCTTCTGGACTTTGACGTCACTATGCATTGCTAACCACCAGGGACCTAGGCACTGGTCCTGGAGACCACATAATTGCAGCCACTTTTTTTTTTTTAATGTGAGTTTAATTGGGTTTTAGTGGTGCAACCAATTATCACATCACTTAAACCCAATTAAACCAATTAGATTAGGCAGCACTAGGCTCCCACCATCTAAATTTCATCAACTATTGTAGAATCTGGCCCTCAGTGACTGTTGGCAACTGCTTAAAATCATCGGGCCCACTGAATATTTGCCATCCACATATTAAGTACACTAGCATGAGCCAAATCTTGGTAATTGTATGTGTGAGAGTAATTTTATAACAGATTGCCTAGGTAGAAAGATCAAGTAGGCATTCTGATTAGGGCATTTATGTGTCTTTATTAAACTGGCTTACAAAAGCTGCAGAGTTTGTAGTTAAAATGATACCATGGGCATTTACAACTGCTTAGGAGTGGTATAAATACTTGCAGGTATGTTATAAAGTATGCAGGTATACCACATCTGTGCCCATGCTCCATCTAAAACCTTTCCCTTCACAACCTACATGAATTTTTGCCTACATACTTTTATGTAGGGATGATTTTATGAGTGGCATTTCACAATCATATACCTATTTATTTTATTTTTTATTTTTTTTTAAAACAACTTATAGCCCACCTATAACAAAAAGGGTTCTGACTTACATGCATAATCATAAAACAGATAAACAAAACTTTAAAAGAATACATTAAAACTGCATTCTGTCATGTATGTGCAAAAATGCCTTTATAAAATTACCCCATAGTCAATACCTTTGACTTGACTACCTGATTTATACCTGGTTTATCTGTGACCAAGCCAGAGATATAGAGTATGGTGCCGATATTCAGTCAGCAGGAGGCAGCCCGCATAAGTGCAAAAAAGATGTGGGACTATGTGCAGAGACTCATTGTGGGACCTCATTAATAGGGAACTGAAAATTGTTACTGAAAAGCAGGGCCACGTGCACAAAACACCTAATCATTCAATAATATGCCTGGCCTGAGTTTCTAAATTCCATAGCCTATATACTTGACTATACTAGCACTAATAGTTGCCACATACTTTGCACTGGAACACAAAATGATTGTGCATTTTGCAGCTTGGTAAATAGGGGGCTCATTTTCAAAAAAAGAAAGACGTCTGAAAAATGCCATAGAGTGACTCTTGGACATCTTACTGGACAAGATGTCCAAGTGCTGATTTTTGAAGCTGACTTTCTGGACATCTTGTTAGCATTCTTAGCCGCTGTGCATCCCAAGTTCGAGGGGGGTGTTGGAGGCATATTATGGATGGGCTTTGGGTGTGCTTAGCACTTGGACATCTTGTAGGGGGATAAACATTTCCTAAGATGTCCAGGACACAACTTAGACGCCCGGACCTAGACCTGTTTAAAAAGTGTCTAAGTGGCAAAAAGGTACCCAAACTGACCAGATGACTGGAGGAATTAAGTAATGACTCCCACACTCCACCAGTGGTCACTGACCCCCCCCCCCCCTGAAAAAAAATATCTGAATGAAAAAGTACATTACTTAGAACAGCAGCACCTGATATGTGAAAGCCTACTAGAGTAGCACACCTGTGTCTTAAGTAGCCTGATAGGTGGGCTAGTGAACCATAAAAAGGACCAGGCTCATAAGCCACTCTAACCAGTACATTTATGGTAGAAAGTGTAAGGCCACCAAAACCCTACTATACTGCCATATAGGTGCCATCTGCAGCCATAAGGCTATTAGGGTGGTAGTCAGATGGGTATAGTAGGTTTTGAGGGAGTTTGGGAAAAATGCTTGAATAATTTGTAATCCATATAGAATTGTAGAATATGCAGAATATAATTTTTTTTTTTTAAAGATGTGCATCTGGTACCCTTTATATGAAGTTCACAGGAGTGCTTTCTAAGATGCTCCTCTGTTCTGTTGGCATGTCTGTTTGACCAGTCCATTACAATGCTGGTCCCTCCCACATCCAAATGGTCTGGATTTGGACATTTTTATTGTCAAAAATGGCGAACAAAGTTTGGCATCCTAATGTTGGATGTCCCGATGGCCAAGATGTCCAAATAGGTTATTTTCCAAAAATAAAATTTGGATGTCTAACAGTTTCGAAAATGAACATTTCCCCACTCTGACGCTTGGACATCTTGATGGAAACATTCAAAGTCAGACTTAGATGTCCTATTGATAAGGCCCCTCCACGCTTACAAGTGTAGAAATCAAGCTTATTTGTGTCCTTGACAAGTAAAAATTGATTACTATTGGGGCTCTCTACATAAGAAATATACTGAGTCCCAGAAAAGGAAAAGATAACCCAAATTGAAATTAACACCTACAGTATAGTAAATAGAATGATAAGTAAGGTGAATAAGGTGATAACCTTTTAAAAGAGATAATCTGTTGATATCAGAGACGTTAATCAAATGCAATACTGTCCAGAAAAAAAATATTACCAGTAGAATTTTAATAATAAGGATACAGGGACAGTGGAAGAGGAAGAGGAGAAAGATAACTCCTCCTTTATAAAAGTGAATTAAAGGAAAACTAAAAACATTGCAAAGAGTGGTGTCTCAGATAGAAGGGAACCCAAAAGGACTTAGATCTCTAATTTCTGAAACATGCTGCATTAACGAAGGAAAAACTTAATGGGTCAATATTCAGCCCACCATGACCAGCATTTTTTTTTTTTTAATACAGACCACTGTTGGCAGAATCAGAACTTGCTGACACCTATTTTGTAGACAGTAAGGGCTTATATGCTAATGACACGCTAATCAGTTATTGATCAGCAATGTAACCTACTTTCCACCATCAATCCGCCCCAGCGCTAAAAAGTAAATTTTTTTTAGTGTGTGGAAAGTGTACACAGATGTCAAAATTACTACAGGATGCCTAAGCACACCCGTGGTAAAACAGCTTAGTAAAAGGGATCACTGTGTGATTCAGTCCTTTTCTATCACTAAGCCTGACACCAGTTCATTTTATAGTTTTCAGTCAGGTTCCAAACTCACACATTTTAAGAACTTAAGATAGGGTTACCAGATTTTCTGACATAGAAACCTGGACACATGGCCCCACCCCATTTTACCCCAGCTCTGCCTTGTTCTGCATCTAGCCCCGCCTCATTACAACCCCACCACTGCCTCCACAAAGCCTCATCTTTCTTCTCTGACTCCTGGGCTGAGTCTGGAGGGCCTCCGAGCATGTACAGATGCATATGATGTTATCCGCGCATGCTCAGAGGCCCTCCAGATGTGGCTAGAGGTCGGGGCTTTCCCAAAATCTGGACAAACTACCAGGTTTTGGAAAGTCCATCTGGGCACCCATACAGTCCCCGGACGTCTGGTAACCCTAACAAAAGGCCCTCTGTTACTAAGCAGCGGTAGAGGTTTCTACTGCAGCCCGAGGCACTATACGCTCTGACACTGCTCCGACTTTCATAGGAATTCTAAGAGCACTGGAGCATTTAGCACCCCAGGCTGTGGTAGAAACCTCTACTGCTGTTTAATAAAAGAGGGCCTAAATTAGGAATTTACTGTGAAAAATACTTTTCCTTCCCATAGGGTAGAAACTGAAGAAAACACCTCCATGCAAGTTTGAAGTGTACATGATTTTACTTTAAAAAGCTTCCCTTCGGGCCTGTGAACTGTTGCTGGCGCTTTTGACAAACCTTCATAGAAAGGCTACAAAGTACTGTGGCACACACACACAAAAAAAATGTAGATATTAAAATATGGACACTTCTGACCTTTCTAGGAGTGACATTGAAACCGTTTATTTTTTCTTTGCAGGCAATCCAGTTTGATGCAGAGACCCACCTTCCCACAATTACTGACAGTTGCACAGGCTGCACTCTGTGTCTCAGTGTCTGCCCCATTATTGACTGCATCCGAATGGTTTCCAGGACAACACCTTATGAGCCAAAGAGAGGCCTGCCCTTAGCTGTGAATCCAGTGCGTTGAGGTGACCGGTTCCACTGTTAATGGGACCTCTACATTTGCCTGCCAGTGTAGAGCTATTCCCTGATTATAGTATTTGAAAATCACTTACTAGTTTAGAAAAGAATAATTAGTGCTGGTTGCAATAGTTATAATAGTATCTATGTGCTCCAAAGATGACTTTTAGACAAAGCTCGTAATACATTTGTCACAGTTATTTTAATAATAGAGTGATTGATTCTGCTACACAAGAGGAAAGGATTTCTGCCTTTCTTTCTTTTTTTTTTTCTTTTTTTAATTTGCTCTTTCACATTTCTGCAGTTATATATTCTAATTTCTCTAGTATGAGGCTTTTAAAGCACCACACAAATTTTAATTGTTAGTAAATGAAATTCATTATTTTAAAAACTAAATACCTTATAAACACACAAACACTTTCTCAGGATAGAAATGTCTTATAATTAAAAATGCATCACATTTTAAATTGTTTCTTAGAAGACATAATTAGCAATATGAAACACAAACAATGCAATAAAGGCTGTGATGTTCCAATGAAAAGAAAAGACATGTTTAAAAGAGTTATTTAAAAAAATGGATTTAATGCTTTGCACTACAGATATCTAACACATTGCATTTGCTAATCCTTACTAAACTGGCCCCTGAACCAACCATGTAGAAAGCTATTGCTTAACGGTACGCATACAATATTTTCCAAACGTTTAGGCTTTTCACAAAACTTTATTTTCCTAGAATTGAACAACTCTTTTGGGCCCACAATTGCAACACATGCCTTTCGGCTATTTCGAAAGGCACATTAATAATTATCTTCAGACCTTTAAAATGTGGTGCGTTTAGGTTTTCCTTGAGTTCTCTGATAGTTGTATGTCCCTGAGTTGGCCACTAGATTTCTATGTTAAGTCTACAGAGCTCCTATATAGTGAAGGTGGAGGGTGGGGTCAGAGGCTAAGACACAGAGATTCACTAGAACGAGTTGTCGCAGAGAAAGAGAAATAGTATTAAGGGGTGCTTTAAATAAGCTTCATTAAGCAGTTAATGCAGGTTTTTTACTTTGTAGTAGATGGTAGTATGAAGCTCCAGTAACAGCTACTGCAGCCAGTATAGTAAAAAAAAAAAAGTGTGCTAGCTGCTTAGTACATATAGAAGCAGTTCACAGGTGTGATGGAGTGGAGGAGTAGCTGGCTGTGATTATGTACAGGTCAGTACTACTCACTAGCTGTCATAACCAATGATAGCACTTAATATCACCTCAAGGTGTTAAGTGGAGCTATGTAACCAGCATGGCTGCCCCTAGCTTCTATTTAACCTGAAGCCTCTGTGGTAGCCATTCTCTTCTTCTGCTGCCTCCCTGACAGATGCTATCACCTGAAGATCCTCCTGCCCAATATGATACCCTATAGGATCTCCCTACCCGTGATGTGATCTGCTCTACCCTAGAGACTCCCCTTCCTGAATACTAACCCTTGATAGAGCACCATCCCCTGCACTAAGTCCCTTCCCCTCATTCCAACCTGATCCTCCTCCACTTCTTTGACCCCCCTCCCCCCCCCCCAAGCCTCTTGTGGCTTATCCAGGGGTAATGCATAGTCATCTAGTGGAACAGAGCAGGAATAGTCCCCCTTTACTCATTCCCCATGTGTGCCTTGCCTGGGTATTAACATGGCACTGATGGCCCATAGCGATAATCTAATGATACTACCACTAAGGACCATCCTTCTGTTTAAGGTAAGTCCTAGGAAAAGTCAAGGAGGATGGGGGTGAGATGAAGTTCAGGTTGGAAAACTAGGGAGGGGCTTTTTATAGAAGGTAGGACTCTATCAAAGGTCTGAGTTAGAGACAGAGGCCTCTAGGGATTAGGGAATCAGGTGATAAAGGCTTCTTGAGGGATCAGTTCAGGTGGGGAGCTTCAATGGGAAATCAGAGGAAGATGATAGGGGGAAAACAAAGAAGAAAAGGTTGGAATGGGGTAATTGTGATTTTGGGGAGAGGTGGGAGATATAACCCTCAGCAATATTGGGCCGGCACCATGCTATCTGCCACTGCACATATTGAGGCTTCCTTATAAGTATCTGCCCTGATCAGTAAATGTAAGACAGATGCTGGACGTACGAGCTTTGCTAGTTTTAGAGCCTCAAATGTGATAAGGGCAAAAACTTAGCCTCACTTTAGTAAAAGGGGCCCGAAATATAGAAAAGAAATGCTAAAAAGGGACAAGAAGTACAAAAATGTGTAAACGTTGTGAGACATTATGGTTTTCTTTTAAGGAAGACCATATAGAAATGCTATTAAATAACACCCCCCCCCCCTTTTACAAAACTATAGTGTGGTTTTTAGCACCAGTCACGGCAGTAACAGCTCCGATGCTCATAGGAATTCTAGGAGGGGGGGGGGGGGCGGTAAATAAAAGGTAGTACCAGAACATTTTACTTCAGTACATTTATATTGGAAATGATATGCTATGTATTTTTATACCTGAAGAAAACAGGAAATGATTAGAAACATAGAAACATAGAAGATGACGGCAGAAAAGGGCCACAGCCCATCAAGTCTGCCCACTCCAACAACCCTACCCCCTTGAATTTACCCCCCTAGAGATCCCACATGTGTATCCCATTTCCTTTTAAAATCCTTCACGCTGCTGGCCTGAATCACCTGAGGTGGAAGTTCATTCCAACGATCGACCACCCTTTCGGTGAAGAAGAACTTCCTGGTGTCGCCATGAAATTTCCCACCCCTGATTTTCAGCGGATGGCCTCTTGTGGCAGAGGGGCCTTTAAAAAAGAAGATATCATCCTCCACCTCAATACGGCCGGTGATATATTTAAACGTCTCTATCATGTCTCCTCTCTCTCTACGTTCTTCGAGCGAATATAGCTGCAATTTATTCAGCCTTTCTTCATACGGGAGGTCTTTGAGTCCCGAGACCATTTTGGTGGCCATTCTTTGAACCGACTCAACTCTCAGCACATCCTTTTGGTAATGTGGCCTCCAGAATTGTACACAATACTCCAGATGAGGCCTCACCAACTTCGGGCTTCCGGCTGATAAAACTTCTTCGGATGCATCCCATCATTTGTCTTGCCTTTGATGAAGCCTTCTCCACTTGATTGATGGTTGAAATTTTCTAGTAAAGGAATTATTTCCTTTCAGTTTTTCATCCTTCTCATTGTTTGTTTCTAAGTGCAGTAGTATTACAGTCAAAAAAGATATACCCCCCCCCCTCTTTCACTAAGGTGCGCTGATTAGCACACGCTAATTGAATTAGCGTGCACTAAATGCTAACGCATCCACAGACTAATTGGTTAGCACACCTTAGTAAAAGAGGGCCATAGAGAT
Source organism: Geotrypetes seraphini (assembly GCF_902459505.1). Classification (NCBI taxonomy): domain Eukaryota; kingdom Metazoa; phylum Chordata; class Amphibia; order Gymnophiona; family Dermophiidae; genus Geotrypetes; species Geotrypetes seraphini. Next base: position 18,569,195 of record NC_047095.1, read on the forward strand.
TTGCCTCTGTTTCTACAGTCAACAGTAGAGAATGACACGGGGAAAAAATTTGTCCCCATCCACACGACCACTGTCCCCGCCTCGTCCCCATCCCCGCAGCCACTGCCCCCACCCAGTCCCCATCCCCATGACCACTGTCCCCACCTCGTCCCGCGACTACTATCCCCGCAGCATCCACATAAGCCTCAGTACTGCAATACTTAGCTTATTCCTTTCTTATAAATCAAAGCTCTGGCTGCTGAACTAGAGAAAGAGATGTTCAGCTGGCAATTTTATCAACACAACTAATATACTACTTTATCCTAAAGCAAAAAAAAGAGGAAATAAATAAATAGAAATTTATTTTCTACCTTTGCTGTCTGGTTTCTGCTTTCCTCATCTTCTCATTCAAGTCCTTCCATTCACTGTCTGTCTTCTCTCTGCGTCTTCCATTTGCTCTGCTATTGTGTCTCTGCCTTCACCCCCTCCCCCCAATTGGTATGGCACCCATCTTCTTCCCTCTGCTCCCCACCATAGTCTGGCATCTCTGTCTTCTTCCCTTCCAGCATCTTCTCCCCACTCTCTGTTCCCCATTTCCCTTCAGCATCTTCCCCCCACTCTGTCTTCCCCATTTTTTCCCTTCAGTGTGTTCTCCCCACTCTGCCTTCCCCATTTTTTCCCTTCAGCGTCTTCTCCCTACTTTGCCTTCCCCATTTCCCTTCAGCGTCTTCTTCTCCCCACCACCATCCTTCCCTCTCGCCACCTCACTGCCCTTCAGCACCCCTCGTGTGGCCCAAGAATCTTCCTCCCTTACCTTTGCGGCGCGTTAGTAAAGTAAGTTGCTTAAGCTGGCCGAGCTTGCCTGCAGTCGTGTATGTGTGGGCGGAAGCTTCTCCTCTCACCCACACACATGCTCGGCCTGCTTGAGCAACTTACTTTACTAACGTGCCGCAAAGGCATGGGGGAGGGAGGGAGATAGATTTGTCCGGTAGGTAGGAAGGAGGGAGGGGGCCGTGCATGATCAATGACCACACACATTCCCTCCCTTAACTGCGGGGACAAAGCCATTCACCGCTCCATGGAGTGGTGAATGGCCTTGTCCCCGTGCCCGCAGTGAGCACTTCCCCCCCACACAACATTTTGGGGGTTACCCATGGCTAGCCGCGGGTAACAGCCACCGTGTCATTCTCTAGTCAACAGTATTTTAGCACTGGCTTATTACTCATTCTTGGTAGAAGCACTGTTATCAGTTTTACAGTGTATTAGGCCATTACTTCTACCGTAATACTAATCAATGTAGAAGCAACTCCTCTGTCACGTTTTCCAGTCAGATTTTGACTTTTTAAAATAATCATTTATTTTCATTGTAAAAGAAAATATACTTAAAATAAATAGTATTAAAGACCTTTCTTGTGTTTATATTTTCATGCAGTACCTTGCATAAAATGTTTGGAGTTTTATTTTTATCCAATATCTTTTCAAAAGGGACAATTTTCAGAAAGCCTGCTTAGCTGTAAAATATGTGTTACTGCATGTATTTGGGTGGCTTCTCTTTTAAAGTGGCCAATACAACGTACCCACCTAAAAGTACCTGTATATTTTACATCGGCTATTCAGTGAGTGAAGTAAATGTTTATGCTTGATATTCCGCCAAATCTAGCAGTAGTTCTTGGTGGTTTACATAAATCATAGTAAAAGGATGGAAATGCATACATATGGTATTACAGGTCCTCAGTCTGCATACACTTCAGAGAATGCCTTTTTGTTGGCCCTGATGCAGAGATGTCAGAAAGGACAAGAAGACGGGAACCACATGGCCTCAGCAATTTCAGTGACTACAGGAGCAAAGCAGGAGCTCCATTGCACTCATACATGGTTGCTAATTTATGGTTGTGTCCACCCTGCTCTTGGTGCCTACCCTGCTGGACCTGCATGGGATACTGGTAGATCTAGAGCAGTGGTCTCAAACACGCGGCCCGGGGGGCCACATGTGGCCCGCCAGGTACTATTTTGAGGCCCTCAGTATGTCTATCATAATCACAAAAGTAAAATAAAGCAGTTTCTTGATCATATGTCTCTTTAGCTATAAATGACAATATTATTATTAAGATTTAGCCAAAAGGAAAGATTTATAGACTATAAAGTGTTTTACCTCATGCAAAATTGTCATTTCTTTAATAACACATGAACTATTTTTTCTGCGGCCCTCCACGTGCCTACAAATCCAAAATGTGGCCCTGCAATGGCTTTGATTTTGAGACCACTGATCTAGAGACTGTAGAACAAAAGGAGGGAACAACAAATTATACACCATGGGAATGCAAAACCCAGTGGAATAAAAACATAAACCGTATCTGGATAATACCAGGAAAAAAAGTCTAAAGACACCTGAGTCTAAAAAATATATTTATTGAAATGCAAACATAGCTAGATAGCTATACATAATAGTAAGTGATGTGAAATCAAATGTAAGACCTAATACGGTCCGTATTTTGGCAAACACTGCCAAGCAACGCAAGCTAAATGCCGAGCCACCCATTCTATTCCTATGAGTGGCTTGGCATTTAGCTCGTACTGCTCAGCAGCGTGGCTTGGTAAAAGGGCAGGGGGGGTATATTAAGGCCCAGCAACCAGTATTAGAGCCCTTTAGTATGCATTAAGGAGCAAATTACTACACTACCCTTGATCTTAGCCAAAAGGCCGAGAAGCGATATGCAGGTTGGTGCCCATATATAGCTTTGTTAGTACATGAGAGTTTGTGGTACCAGTGAGCTAATTTCTGGATATCTTGTATTACCTCAAAATATATTTGCAATTTTTTTGCAAGTACAACATACTACTCGAAATTTTGAAGGAACTTCTATAAAAGACACCTAAAGATAGTTGCATCTAAAGTTAGGCACCTAACTTAATTAGTATATTGGCTTCAATTATGAGCTTTAATAAGCTCATAACTGATAAAAATAAAAAATTAATTGGCGCCTATCTTCTTAGACACGATTCTACATAAGATAGGCACCTAACTCCAAAGTAGACATGTTTAGGGGCGGAGAAGGATTTAGGCTCCATTAGGCGTAATTCTCTAAAGTACTTAGGCACCTATAATATAGGCTTTTAAAATCCTGGCCTACACTGTAGTTTTAGTTAGGCACAATTCTCTAATGGGTGCATATGTGTGATTGACATGACATAGAGGCCCAAATTCTGTAACCAGCACCTACAGTTAGGCTCCTATTTTGGAGGCGACATCTAGATAGGCGCCTATCAAGAAAAACGCGATTCTGTAAGAAGGCGCCTCTAAAAATTTAGGTGGCCTTTAAAAAAATTGGTGTTATGCATGTTAGGTGTGGGCGTGGCCATGTTACTGAATCACTGCTCATAGGCGCTTAGGTGGGTGCCTAACTTTTGGACACTTCTTATAGAATTTGCCCTAGAGTGCCTAACTTTAGGTGCCTATCTTTATAGGCACCCAATTACAGAATCTGTCCCTTTAGACCTGATGCTGTATCAGACGTCTGGTCTCAGCAGCCACCTAAGCAGCTTTTGAGAATCACACTCGGGTGTCCTATATAGAATCGCATCTGTCCTGACAGACAGACTCCTAACCCCATATAACCACACCGATTCTCTAACCGGCATCCATGTCACAGGCGTCGGTAATTTGCTGCTGTAGTCCGGATTTTCTCATTTTGAGGGGCGGCGGCAGCAGCCTAAATAATAAATCCACCCATCTGCGGTTGACGTTATGCTCTGGAGCTCCTTCCTCTTCCGGAAGCCTTCCCATCTGTCCCTCTCCCATCCACCCGTACCTGCACCCCCTTCCCCGCGGCCCTCTTCGGTGACTCTACAGCAGCAGCGATCAAGGCAGGCTGCCAACATCGGGGCCTTTCCTCTGTGAGTCCTGCCTATTTGTTTCAACTTCCTGTCTCCACACAGGTAGAAGGGGAAGGTGCAGATGCAGGACTCGTGGGTGAGGAGGGGAGAAAGAGGGGGAAGGGAAAGGAAAAACATCTATACAGGCTGGAAGGAGGGTGGAAAGATGCTGGCTACAAGGTGCGGTAACAAGGGAAGAGAGGGGACACTGAAAATGGAGACAAGTAGTAACACAGAGAAGGGGCAAGCGGGAACTATAAGGATAGGGATACAGAGGGCGCAATGCTGAAAGGGGGTAGATGGGTTTACAGAGGGAGGCAAAGGTGAAAGAGGCTAGATAGGCAAACAGAGGGGGATACTGAAATACTGAAATGGAGGGTTAATGGGGATACAGATGGGGCAGTGTTGAAAAGGGGGAGAGGATATAGGGACACAGAGAGGGAGCAATGTTGAAGGGGTATATTGCTGAAAAAGGGGAGGTAAAATAAGACACAGAGAAGCAAAGCTGAAAAAAGGGGGGAAGATAAGGACATTCAGAGGGCAGATGGTGAACGGCGGGGGGGGGGGGGGAGGATAAGGACAGGGACACAATGAAAATTCTGGAAAAGAGGTGAGCTAGGCATATAGGTGAGATGATGCTGGAAAAGAGGTGGAATGGTGACACTGAAGGACACAGAAGGGAAATGCTGGCTCAAGAAGAGATGGGGGTTCAGGCTGGATGGAATGTGGAGAAAGAGGGCCATGCCATATGGAAGGGGTTCAGAAAGAGGACACGTTCAAACAATCAATCAGAGTTCATTAATAGACTCTTAATTCCTTACAGTCCTTCCAAATTGCTTTGTTCAGTGTCACAGAATCTCTTTGTCGTACCATCACTAAACTCAGTCAACAAGCTGAGATCCAACAACATCGCTGTCACTGCACCTTCTCTTTGGAATTCGCTGCCTAATCATTTACGCACCAAATCTGTATTAAATCAATTTAAAGCAAAATTTAAAACATTCTTGTTCCAAGATGCTTTTGGACAATAACTGTCCTTTTAAGGACTTAAACAAGCGTTATCTCTCTTTACCCCTATCTATTGTTTTTTTCCCCTTTTATTGGGCTCTTTTCCTCAAAGATTGTAGCTCTTGCCCTTCTTTTCTAACTGTGTGAAGTTAGTACATATATTTTGTTATGTGTTTTATGAACCTATCCTGGTTTTGTTTAGTATTTTTAATTTTAATTTGTTTTTATGAAACTTTTTTACTCTGTACACTGCCTAGAAATTTGACTAAGGGCTCCTTTTAAGAAGGTGTGTTAGCGGTTTAACGCACGTAATAGCGTGCGCTAAACTGCCGACTGTGCTAGCCGCTACCGCCTCCTCTTGAGCAAATAGTAGTTTTTCAGCTAGCGCAGGGGTTAGCGCATGATTAAAAGTCACGCGCACTAAAGCCGCTAACGCAGCTTCGTAAAAGGAGCCCTAAGCGGTATAAAATTTTTTTAAAATAAACTTGATGATGAGGAAAGCAGAAACTCAGAGACAATCAAGGTAGATAAAAGGTTTTTTGACTAGCTTTAAGAGACCAAAAACCCCTTTCCTCAGGTCAGGAACGAATACTGTAACAGCAGTATATGGTACTGACCTGAGAGAGGAGATTTTGGCCTCGGATAGCTAATTGAAAAATGGATTTGGTCTATAACATGGTATCTTATTTTCCATTTTTGATTTTTTTTTTTTTCTATGTGGTAACTGGTATTTCAGTCTTTTCAAATTTACATCTGCTGTCTTTATATTTTTGCACAGTACTAGGGGACATGCATTACTGTTTATTTATTCCGTTTTCTATACTGTTCTCCCAAGAGAGTTCAGAATGGTTTAAATGAATTTATTCAGATACGCAAGCATTTTTTCCTTGTCTGTTCCAGTGGGCTCACAATATATCTAATACATTTGGGGAAATGAGGTGGGGGGAGGATTAAGTGCATGCATTCTATGCAGAATCTGGTTTCTTAGGGTGCAGTTTCATTGTTGTCTACATATTCTATTTTTAGTTTGCAGTTACACTCTCATCCAGTATAGAATAAGTATCTGTGCTCTGTGTGTGTGAATAAAGACATGCTTGGAATTGACTGTGAAGGATCAATCTGTACTAATCTGACTTGTTTAATTTTACAATGGGTGTATTGATGTTCTAGTGCTCACTGCAGTGGTTAAGATACTGCCTTTTCCTAGGTGTGACTTGTGGATTATTACTAAAAATATTTTTTTTTCATATAGAGGAGAGGATGTTTAAAAATGATTAGCCCCGGGTGTCAAATATGCTAGGTACGCCATTGCTGGTTGGACTCATAATTCCAAATCTGATGCTGCAGCAGTAGAGGGTTTTGGTTTTTATATTGAGGGGGAGGGGGTTGACAATCTGTAACTTGTGTTCTTCATATGTTGCTGAGATCTCGGGGGCTGTTTGTTATACATGACCATTTGCTGAATGTTTTTAAAAGGTTGGGAGAGAGAGGTATTGAACCTGAGTATGGTCAAGAAAGAGAGATAGTTTCCTTGGCTATGCTTTGAAATAAAGCCCACAGAGCCTGCTATTTTGGTGTGTGTTTGGTGTTTACAATTGCCCCTGATGCTTCAGATCAGTTACAGCTGGAGGACTGTTTAATGTTGTTTAAATATGGTTATAAACTCATGGGTTGGTCTCACAACTGAAAGTCTGATATATCATGGGCGCAGCACAAAAAAAGGATGGGGGCGCCATGGAGGGCAAGTCGCACGTAGTGCAATTATCTTTTTAGGCGCCTAATTACAGAAGCTGTTCCTAAGTGTAGAGCCCTCGATGGAGACTGCGTTGTTTAACTTGCTTTTTTGCCAGACTTTTCAAACCACCCTCATATATACTTGAAACTAAGAGGAGACTTGATGGACTCAACTAAACTGCATGTGCAAAATAAATATTTGTATGAGCTTTATATGTGTAAAACGGATTCATTTTTAAGAGGAGTATAATTGAATAAGGTAACAGAGAGATTGTGTCATAAGTACTTTATACAACAATATATTTTGCTTATATGTATTCATGTTGCTTCAGTCTGATAAAGAGAATGCAGCACTGGGAAACTAATTAAACCCTATTAAGTTAGTCCAATTAAAAGGCATCACCTACAACTTTTTGGGTGACTTTTATTTCAACATATTTTATTAGACTAACACAGCAACCGCACTTCTTTAATCATGAAACATTATGAATGGCATTAATTGCTGGCTAGCAGTAAAACGGATGATTTTCTTGTAGCCTGAAGAAGAGGCAGTTGCTCTGTCAACAGCAATTGCCTCATTAATGCCAAATCCTGTTTTAAGATGACTGGCTCTTGCTCTACACAGTTTATAGTAACATAGTAACAATAAATGACGGCAGATAAAGACCAGAATGGTCCATCCAATCTGCCCAACCGTACATGCTCTATAAATTAATCATTTAATTTAAATGGTCTTTTTTCTTAGATATTTCTGGGCCAGAACCCTCTGCCCAGTAGTGTGCTTAGGTTCTATCTACTGGAGTCTCTGTCAAAGTTCACTCCAGCCCACCTAAGCCTTCCCAGCCCTCCCCAGTCCGTCCTCAATTGAATGTCTGTATATGGGACACAGACTGTACAAATCTGCCCAGTACTGGTCTTAGTTCTTCAATATTTACCATTATTTTCTGATTAGAGATCCTCTGTGTTCATCCCATGCTAGTTTGAACTCTGTCACTAGTTTCTTCTCCACCACCTCTCTCAGGAGCGCATTTCACGCATCAACCACCCTCTGCGTAAAGAAGAATTTCTTAACATTGCTCTTGAGTCTACCACCCCTCAACCTCAAATTATGTCCTCTGGTTTTACCATTTTTCTTTCTCTGGAAAAAATTTTGTTCTACGTTAATACCTTTCAAGCATTTGAATGTCTGAATCATATCTCCCCTGTCCATCCTTTCCTCTAGTCTAGGGTATAAATATTCAGGTCATGCCTCACTAACTTATTATACTTCTTTGAGGGGGTGAACAGCCAGGTGGATAAAGGGGAATCTATAGACATCATTTACCTTGACTTCCAAAAAGCCTTTGACAAGGTACCAGATGAAAGACTGCTAAGGAAGCTATGGAACCACGGGGTGCAAGGGGAGGTCCACCGATGGATCAAAAACTGGCTGGCGGACAGGAAACAGAGGGTTGGAATAAAGGGCCATTACTCAGACTGGCAATGGGTCACGAGCGGAGTTCCGCAGGGGTCGGTGCTGGGACCACTCCTGTTCAATATATTTATTAACGACCTGGAAGCAGGAACAAAATGTGAGGTTATTAAATTTGCGGATGACACCAAATTATACAGCAGGGTTGAAAGCAAGGAGGACTGCAAAAATCTCCAAAAAGATCTGACAGCGCTGGAAGAGTGGGCCAAAAAGTGGCAAATGAGCTTCAACATAGGAAAATGCAAGGTCATGCATGTAGGGAAAAAGAACCCGATGTTCACTTACAAAATGGGGGGATCACCGCTAGGGGTGAGTAACCTTGAAAGAGACCTGGGAGTGATGGTAGACACATCATTGAAGGCGTCGGCACAGTGCGCCACAGCCTCAAGGAAGGCAAACAGAATGTTGGGCATCATTAAGAAGGGTATCACGACCAGGACGAAGGAAGTCATCCTGCCACTGTATCGTGCAATGGTGTGCCCGAACCTGGAGTACTGTGTCCAGTACTGGTCGCCGTACCTCAAGAAGGACATGGCGGTACTTGAGAGAGTCCAGAAAGGGTATGGAAGACCTCTCATATACTGACAGACTAAAGAAGCTGGGGCTTTTCTCCCTGGAAAAGCGGAGACAGAGGAGACATGATAGAAACTTTCAAGATCATGAAGGGCATAGAAAGGGTAGACAGGGACAGATTTTTCAAATTACGGGGAACCACAAGTACAAGGGGGCACTCAGAGAAATTGAAAGGGGAAAGGTTTAGAACAAACGCCAGAAAGTTCTTTTTCACTCAGAGGGTGGTGGATACATGGAACGCGCTACCGGAGGATGTGATAAGCAGAAGCACGCTATAGGGCTTCAAAGAGGGTCTGGACAGGTACCTGGAGGACAAAGGGATTGAGGGGTACAGATAGGAGTAGAGGTAGGTAATATTACAGTGTGACAAGGCGGTGGCGGTGGCTGTTGCCAGAAGGATGCTAGGCTGTATAGAGAGAGGTGTAACCAGTAGAAGAAAGAAGGATAGGATTAGAGGATTAAAGGCAGTTACAAAATTAGTTCAGGCAATTAGGCCTGATGGGCCGCCGCGAGAGCGGACCGCTGGGCAGGATGGACCTCTGGTCTGACTCAGCGGAGGCAACTTCTTATGTTCTTATGTTCTTAGTCTCTCCGTATACATCTTTTGATGCAAACCTTCTACAATTTTTGTTGCCTTTCTCTGGACTGCTTCAAGTCTTCTTATGTCCTTTGCCAGATACGGTCTCCATAATTGAACACAATACTCCAAGTGGGGCCTCACCAATGACCTGTACAGGGGCATCAACACCTTCTTTCTTCTAATGGTTACACCTCTCTCTATACAGCCTAGCATCCTTCTGGCAACAGCCACCGCCACCGCCTTGTCACACTGTTTCTTTTTATTTAGATCTTCAGACACTATCACCCCAAGGTCCCTTTCTCCATCCATGCATATCAGCCTCTCACCTCCCAGCACATACGGCTCCTTCTGATTTCTAATCCCCAAATGCATTATTCTGCACTTCTTCGCATTGAATTTGATTTGCTAGATATTAAACCATTCCTCTAACTTTTGCTGGTCCTTTTCCATGTTTTCCACTCCCTGCTTGGTATCTACTCTGCTTGGTATCTACCATCCGCAAAAAGGCAAATCTTTCCTTCTAACCCTTCGGCAATGTCACTCACAAACATATTGAATACTACTCACCTTTTCTTCCTCCGAGCGAATTCCATTTACCACCACCCTCTGGTGTCTGTACATCAACCAGTTTCTAATCAAATGTATTTTAACACAGGTATTCATGACTATCAAAAAACATCCATATTGTAACCAACCATTTTCTTCCCTCATTCCTTTCAAGTTCAAATTCTTTATTGACATTTACCATCAACAAATTACAAAAACATACCCATCCCAACAGAGCACCAATAATACAAATACAGGCAGTCTGCAGATTAAGAACAAGTTCTATTTTTTAAACCGTTTTAAAGTTGAATTTGTATTTAACTCAGATCCTGTACAGTACACAGTCTATAAAAACATTAAACATTAAAGAAACAGTCCTTAAAAAGAAAAGATAGGAGGTTTACACTTTTATTCTTCATGCATCCCTCTATACCACCACATCCAACATTTCTCCCGCTCATCTCTCTCTTTCCCATGCATCTGTACCTCCGGACTTTCCCACCACCATGGCCAATATTTCTCCCTCCTTATGCCCAACAATTCACCTCTTTATTCATTTCCCCATTTGCACTGTATCTTTCCCTCTCACTCAGGCACCCATGCCCAACAATTCTCCCTTTCTATTCCCTCCCTCACCTCAGCATCTCTTTCCCTCATGTCCGCCATTCTTTCATCCTATCTCCCAAGTTCATGCTCCCTCCCTCCTTTCTTCCTTCCTTCCATCCTTTGTCTGAAGTTTGTGCTCCCTCCCTTCCTTCTGTGTCCCAATGCAACCCTGCTTCTCCCTTCCTTTGACAACACGCCCCTTCTTCCTCCCTTCTGGTCCAAACGCAACCCTCCTCCTTCCTTCCATGTCCCAACATGCCCCTTATTGTTTTTCCCTCCATTCTGCATCCTAAATTTGTGCCTCCCACGAGTGTTTACCTCCTCTGACCAGCTCCCTCCTCCTATCACAGTTCTCTTTGTAAAGCCAGAGCCGCAGTTCCTGCATGTGGCAGACCTGGCAGCCTGACCCTTCGTGCCTCCCATGGGTGTTTACCTCCTCTGGCCGGCTCTATTCTCCCAGAGGCACTTCTCTTTGCAAAGTCACTGCCACTGGTTCCTGCATGCAGCTCGCGGCTGACCTGGAAGCCTTCCTACTGATGTGACAGAAGGCTTCTGGCTCAGCTGCGAGCCTCGTGCTAGAACCAGTGTCTGTGACTTCATGAGGAGAAGTGCCAGTGGGAGGAGAGAGACAGTCAAAGGAGGTAAACACCCGCGGGAGGCATTAATTTGGGATGCAGAACAGAGGGAAAGACGATGAGGAGTGTGTTGGGCAGGGAAGGGAAGAGGAGGGTCACTTTTGGACAGGAAGGGAGGAAGAAGGAGTGCGTTAACATAGGAAGGGAGAGGTAGGACCCCAGTACATAAGTGCAAGTTTGACGTAAGTCGGGCGTTCTTAAACCGGGGACTGCCTGTGACTGTGTCCCAAATGAGAAGGCAGAAGAACTATTTTCCATTCAGTTAAGTTGTGCTGTAATGCTATCCCCACTAATATATCAATCAGTTTAACTTCATACTTGCTCAAAATAGTGGACAAAGCCACAAAACACAAAATTACAATTTAAAAATTTGAGCGGAGCCTGAAAGTAAAAGATAGTCTCAGCTCTACCTCAGGCTAATTCTCAATACTGCTGCACATTAAAACATGCATGTAAGGCATGGTCCCTGCTTGAAAGAGCTTACAATCTAAGGCCCTCTTTTACTAAGCAGTGGTAGAGGTTTCTATCGTGACCCAGGACACTAAATGCTCTGACATTCATAGGAATTTTGTAAACATCAGCGCATTTAGCGCTAGATTCTCAAAACTTTGTGGTAAAAACAAATGGGCTGATGTCACAGCCATTATTGTAGTGATTTCAAAAAGGTGGGTCATTTTCCAAAAAAACCGTACATGCAAATAAGGTTGGCAGAGAGTAGCGAAGGTTCATTAAATTTACATGACTTGAGTCGCTGGTGATAGTGATCGACACATGCGCAGAATACACCATGAAAGAGGTGTAAATGTGTGCCTGTGCAATGTGTCAATCATAGGCATGCCAGAGATACTGGATGAAGGGAAAGGAAGGGAGGGGAGATGCAATATCAACTTTCAACAAGCGCGAATAAGTTTGGAATACTATCACTGATCAAAACCTGTGAAACCTTCCAATAGCTGGTATCGGCAATGATTTTTCTCTAGCACTTCCCCTGAAGAAGCCTGTTAGTGTGAAACGGTTTTGGCCTCCGTCGGATCTGAAAGATAAATGCTTATTTGTAATTCAGCATGCCATATCCAGCTTTATTAATAGATTGATTTTGCATGGTTTGCATGGTCTGCATGGTTTGCATGGTCTGTTTCTCTATTGAGTATGAGAGAAAATGAATTTTTAAGTGTTGTTTATTCAAGAAATTATAAATTAAAAAATTATAAATTAATATAAACAAGTAAAAAAATTAAAAAAAAAAAAAATCAATTAAAACGGAGGTTTTGACCAGTGATAGTACCCAAAACCCCAAACTGGTGTCTTTCTATTGATTGGACTCCTGGGGTTCTTTGAGGTCTTTGGATGTTTGTGTGCATCATATGCTATTTTTAGTGTTCCACATTATATAATTGCCTTGAAATTTTATCATGAACCACAGTCAGAAACACATAAGACACAGCTGTAATACACATGCTCAAGAAGCATGCTTTTGTCCACCCCCCCCCCCCAAAAAAAAAAGACTATAATTTATGTGAATCATGTAGTTTTTTGTTTGTTTTTTTCCTGAGTCATGGTCAAACACACACCAGAGATGCACTTTTCACAGTATCAGCACCTCCGGACCAGTCACTGATTTTTGGTCACCAAAAGCCAACACCACACTTGGAGTATCACTCGGAGATGTTGAAGAATCCACCAGAGTGCTCGTTTAAATATTGATGAACCCATTTCCATGGCAGAATCAGAGACTGCTAGGAAGCTTGAAAAAGACCACGGTAAGCCGTTTTCGATAATCCACCACTAAAATGCATGCATGCTAAACTGGCTGGAACCGGTTTAGCAACCGCCTTAAAGGCAACCTTGAGAATCTGACCCTTAGTGCTCAGGCTGCGGTAGAAACTTCAACCACAACTTAGTAAAATGAGGGGGGGGGAAGTAAGTTATGACAGACACACAGGACATAGGGTGGATAATAGAAGCTGTTGTGGATGAATCATCATTAGCAATATTTTTATTTGTGCTTTGTTTCAGGAAGATTTGGGTCAAACTATAAAACACCAATTTCATATAGCAAAAATAATAATGTGACTATTACATTTTGCAGGAAAGAATCCTTTCTAAGTATTAATACATTAGTAGGTGACAATGTTATTCTTCAAGCTTTAAAACATAAATACGAGCAATGTTCTATAAAAGGCAATGCCTAGTTCCTGCTTGCTATATTTTCAGAAACATACAATATAGATTCCCATTCAGCTCCTAACTCTCCTCCTTGGGTTCTGCCTCTATGTCATGTCTCTCTGTCCAAGTTAGATTGTAAGCTCTTCTGAGCAGGGACTGTCTATTCAATGTCAAAATGTAAAGCACTGCATATGCTCTTCAGCACTATAGAAGTGTTAAACAGTAGTAGTAGTAGGGTTTGAGGATTAGGGTTACTTCAGGATTATTTCCACAATAACCCCTCTTTTACAAAGGCACGCTAAGGGGCTCATAATAAGAAAAATAAATAAAACGTCTAAAAAGTGGCCTAAATGGGTACTTGGACGATCAAAAAGCCTGATCATCCAAGTACCCATAATCAAAGCTGGTTTTAGACGTATCTAAAACCAGTTTAGGCCTTTCCCCTGCCTCTAAACGCACTGAGAGAAAAGACACATTTTTAGAGAAGGGGAAAAGGCAGGCGGTGGGCCGACCTAGACCTAGGCGTACAACAGGTATAACCAAAACATTTGACAGGTTGCCTAGTCGGCACTTATACCTTTTGACTTAGACCAAGTCAAAACAGGTATAAATGCCAAAAAAGGGGCCGTTGAGCTGATCGCTGCAGCTCAGCGGACCTAGCAGCCTGCCTATCACTGCAGAAGAGATGGATCATCTCTCCTGCTGTGATGATTATCGCCTACACCCCTCCGAACCGCGGCATCTCCCCTGCCGGCAATGCTCACCCCGAAATGCCGCGGTTCGGAGGGGTGTAGATGATCATCATCGCGGCAGGAGAGATGAATCCCGATCGGCCCTTCTGCCGACCCACAACTCACCCGCCAACCCCACGATCCCCCAATCCCCACCGCCTTTCCACGTACCTTAAAAAAAGTTGGTCGGACGGACGGGTGCCAAGCCCATCCGTCCGACAGGCCAGCCATCACGGGAATGGCTGGCCTTGGGCCCGGTTGGGTCCATGTGCCTATGGCCCCACCCACAGGAGGGGCCTAAGACAACTGGGCCGATTCCGGTTGGCCCAGGCACCTCAAGCCCAACCTGTGGTGGGGTTTCAGCCGCCTGGGCCAATCAGGCCCTAAAGCCAGCCATTCCCGTGATGGCTGGTCTGTCGGACAGACAGGCTTGGCACCCGTCCATCCGACCAACTTTTTTTAAGGTGGGGAAGGGGGTGGGGGTGGGGGGAACGGGGTCACGGAGTCAGCGGGGAGGGTCACGGGTCAGCGGGGAGGGCCGATCCGGGGTTCGGGGGGGCGGTCATGGGGTGGTTTCGTCGAAGGCAGTTGGGCCTGGGATCCCTCCTGCCCGTATTTTAGTGGGGGGTAGGGGTTAGAGGGTGTCGCAGGCCAGGAGGGCTTGGGCTCCTTCCTGGCCGGATTGTGTGGGGGGAGGGGGAAGGAAGATAGCACGGCAAGAGGGCTTGGGTTCCCTCTAGCCCCGATGTTGTCGGGGAAGGTCGCGGCTGGCGGGGCAAGAGGGTTTGGGCCACCTCTTGCCCCGATGTTGTCGAGGGGGGTGGATTCTGTAACCGGTATTGTTTTTGACAGACACCGGATACAGAATCCAGATTTTAGATGAAGGACTCCTTCGCCTAAAAGCCCTTGTTTTGGATGTTTTAGGGCTTAGGCTTTTTTTTAGGTTGATTATATGGTATAAGTTTAGACGTAGTAGTGGTGGTCTGGGCGTTTAAACAGCTGAACGTAGAGGCAGGCCATTATCAAAAAAAACTCCTTTTGGATTTTTTTTGATAATGGACATTTTCCCTGCTTCTACTTTCAACGTTTAAGGCCTTAGGCCAAAAGGGGACTTAGACGTTTTTTTTTATTAGGCCCCTCTAAGCGTTTTAACACACGCTAACTGATTTAGCAAACGCTAACGTGCCCATTATAGTCTATGGATGCGTTAACGTTTAGCACATGCTAATATTTAGCACACGCTAAATTGGTTAGAGCACCCGTAAATCTACTGGTTTTATTTCATGCAGGCTATTTTCTTGTACTAATCTGTGATTTGAAGAACCCATGCTTGTATTTTTATCTAAAAAGAAATTCTCTTACATTTCACTAAAGGCTTTTTCTTATATATATATATGGCAGAATTCAACCTAGATTTGCTGAACATCACAGCTCCTAGTCAATATTAAAATAACTTTCTCATAAGAAACCTAAAACTAGTCTAAAATACATTTGGAGCATTGAGATAAAGCAGCAGATTTCTGCACCTCAAAGGCCACAGATTTGGACTTGGAGGATGAGATGTACGGCGTCAGCATCTTTGAGACAAACTTGGTTTTATCTGTTATATAGAAGTTTTTGGACCCCTGTTCGTTTGCAAAAGTCTAATAGATGCTGGCATTGTCATCTTGATATAGGGACACTGGGTCATCTATTGTTCTATTGTCCCTTGATACTTAAATTTTGGAGGTCTATTTGGGATCAAATTAATATGATATTGGAAGTCTCACTGTCATTGTCATATGACGTAGTGTTGTTTGGAACACTATTAATGCCCAAAAGTCCAATCAATGCAAATAAGAATAGATTACTTCTTATCATGACAGGAGTTCCTAAGCAGCTAATCACGAAAAACTGGAAAAATTGGGATAGAATAAATTCTAACTTTTGGTGGGAAACCTTATGCCAATTTTATAAGTTTGAAAGTATGAACTCGTTACAATTGGGATACTATAATAAATCCAAAGAGATTTGGGATCCATTAACAAAATTTTGTACGAATTGATCATTAATTTGATTTCTGAATGAGTGTTATGCACATCCAGGAAGGGGGGGGGGAAGTAGGGGAGGAGGATATATACTTACCTTATTATTTGATTGTAATGAGTGCTGTTTTTTGTACCAATTGTTGGTAAATCTGTTGCACTTTGTGTTTTAAAATGAATAAAGAATTGGAAAGAAAATAAAAATAACTTTCTCAGAACTGAAGTATGCATGTGTTGAGTTCAACTTGGAAAAGCCTCAATAAAATTAAGTGAAAAAAAAAGATTGTTTTCAGGATTGAAGAGCAATTTATAATTACAATGTAATATGACAGACTAAAAGCATTATGAGAAGCCCCAATATTAAAAAATGCACACATTTTTCTATAATACATATATACTCGTACTCGTATACGTATAATTCTTATATACTCCTTACTGTTGCATCACATTGAGCACAATGAAAAGTAACCTAATCTGGTGAATGAGGAAGAAATCATAACATTAAATAAAAGCTGTGCCAATATACTATATCAGCATGCAAATTGCATCATAACATGATATAACAGTTTTGGTTTCTAATATTTCAGTGTCAGTAGGCACAATTAAAGTGTTCTGTGTGCCCTATCAAATGTTAACCTTTGCTAAAGCAGTTCCTTCTAAAGCTTTTTTCATAGAAGCTAAACATTTATTGTAAGAAAATAAACCACCTTTGCTAAATGTGTGTGACCAAAACCTATAACTATCCATTAGGTTTACAAATAAACCATTAAATAAAAGAAACCTCGTCACTTGCCCACTGTTTTCCTCCCCCTTCCATTCTTGAGGCTGCTTGTAATCACAGCTTTTACCTCTGCTTCTTGGAACACAAGTTCAAGCCAGGCAACTGATGTTAATATCTGCTCTGCTGAAAGTCTGTGGGCTGAAGCACAAAGATACAGCAACAATATAATGGAAATTACATATGGATCAGCCACGGGCTGCTGAAATATTTAACGAACTGTGCTTAGGATTACATTACTGAATTCTAAGGGGCACATCGTTAGACATCACTTGCATAAAGTTTCAAGTTTTCAAGATTCAAGTTTTATTAAAATTTTGATGTATCGCAATATCATTAATTCAAAGCGATTTACAATTAAAACAGGGTCTTAATTATTAACTAAAACCAACACCGACGGACATGACATACCAATACATAAGGGAAGCAGGGAGAACTACAATAAGTATAGTAAAGTATACCTTCAAGGAAAATACAAACTTTAAAAGTATTGATAAAAGTATAATAGAAAATTAAGAACTTTAAAAAAAAAAAATTTACATTTCTCCGAACCTAAAACAGAGGACTCGTGAGTTTAAACAACGAATGGAATCAATAGAGACTCCGATAATTAGGTCACGAATACTTAGTCAAAAAGAAGGATTAATTTTCTTTCACAACTGAAATTTGAAAATGGTAAGATGATCTTGGTAAGCAATCATACATAGCTTTGACTTTTTTTTTTTTTTCATGAAGTCCTTTGTCCTACGCGCTAATAAAGATTCCTAATAATGAAGACAGATTTGTCTGTTTATCAGTTCCTATGCAGCAGGGGCAACATGAAAAATGTCTTCATTCGTCAGACACTGCAGAATTAACCTTACAACAATAAAAATGGACCTTGATGAAGTTATAGAAACGCAACACATCCTGCAGCTTTATCCATTTTACATTTTTTCTGCTCCACTGAATTTTGTTCATTTGGGTGGGGAGGGGGGAAGGAAAGCAAACAACAACCTCTAGTGAATTAGAAACCTGTGTTTTCTTTACTTGTGTGTATATAAAGGAAAATCCTAATACATAGGATTATTAGGGGTCCTCTTACTAAGGTGGGCTGATTGATTTAGCACACATTAATGAATTAGCATTAAGGCCCACGGTCTATAAACGGTGTCTTAACTTAGGTGTCGGTAGGCGCCCTATCGGCACCTGATCAGATCGCATCTGCGCATGCACAAACGCACTCCAGACTAAGCCCGAAGAAAGGTTTGTGTGAGGCTCGGGTTTGGAGGCAGAATGGGGCAGGGCCTGGGGCAGAATGGGGCGGGGCCACCCATCCTCTTTTTCCAGATGCAAAATTTGGTAACAGTATCACGATTGGCAGTTTACCAGGGCAATGTTTTCTAGGCAACTGCGAGCTTGTACTGTGGTATGCTAGCTGCACTGCCTAGATCATGTATCCTGGAGCTACTGCAAGTGGCTTAGAGCTATGCTGGACTCGCTGCCATAAGAATCTAAGAGTTGCCCTACTGGGTCAGACCAAGTGCCCATCTAGTCCAGTACCCTGTTTCCAAGTACCCGGCTGAGTCCCCAAAAGTAGCAAGATTCCATGCTACTTAACCTCAGGGATAAGCAGTGGCTTTTCCCAAATCTACTTTATTAACAGTTTTTAGACTTTTCCTTTAATAATTTGTCCAAACCATTTTAAAATCAGCTGCTTTTATCACTTGCTCTGGCAAAGAGTTCCACTGAGGGCCAAATTTAGCAATGCACTTAGTGTGATTCTAGAACAGGCTCCCGCCATATAAAGAATTGTTCTTAGTGGCTTAACATTTAGGTTCACCTATTTAGGCCAAGGAAAACCAGGCCTAAATGCCTGTGCCTCTAAATTGTGCACTGTCCCTCCTCTAACCATGCCCATTTTTGAGATTCACACACTAGAAGTGATACTTTATAGAATGTGCCTACCAAGTGGTTCATGTTACTCCTAATTAATGACAATTAGCATCAATTATTAGGTGCTGATTGCCAACTATCAGCACCAACTGACATGTTGATTAAGTTGCATGTGCCAATCTGTTGTGTGCACTGATTTGTATGCGCAACTTAGGACACCAAATTTAGAATTTGGGCCTGAGTGAACTATGTATGATTATCTTTTAATTTGTGTGTTGTTTTATTAATTGGCTCTTTCCTATTTTTAGTGATGCTCTTTTCTCTTACATTGTATTATTGATACAATGTACCGAAAAGTAATGCAAAAGTGGGCATAACTTTTTTATTTAACTGGCATAGGTTGTTGAAATTGTACATGTATGTAGAGTAACTCATCCTCTATACAGGTGTTTCAGAATCTTTTTCTTCTTTGCATTCCAAGCAGAAGCAACGTATCATCACTGAGTTCTTAACGAAGGAGGTGTGCAGGCTGTCCGACATTCACAGAAGGCTACAGAATGTTTACGGAGATGGCACTATTGACAAGAGCAATGTGCACAGATGGATGAAGAAGTTTAGAGAAGGGAAAAATCAGCATTGAGGACAAACCACACAGTAGGAGACCATGAATTGTGACCACTGACACAAATCATCAGTGAATGGATGAACTGATTCATGTGGACAGACGAGTGACAATCCTTGAGCTTGCTGCACAACTGGACCCTTGTCACAATGCCATACACAAAATGGTAGAAGACCTAGGGTATCAGAAAGTGTGTGCTAAGTGGGTACCTCAGCAGTTGACACCCGATTTGAAGGAGAGAAGAGTGGAAGTCTGCTTTGATTTGCTAGAAGCGCTTGAAGCCAACAAAGATATGTTTCTTCCCTGATCTAGTGACAGGGGATTAAACGTGGGTGTAGAAGAATCAGTCCATGGAATGGCATCCTACCTCTTCTCCAAGGCCTAAGAAGTTTAAGAGATAGCAATCAGAACAGAAAGTCATTGTGACTGATTTTTTGGGATGACAAGGGCGTTATCCGCCTTGATTTTCTGGAACATGGCCAGACCATGACCAGCGAGTGGTACATTTAGACCCTCAAGCTTAGAGAAGCCATTAGGAGGAAGAGACTAAACATGAATCTGGAAACAATCCACATTCACCATGAAAATGCACGGCTATTCACATCTTTACCAACAAATCAAGTTATTGGCAAATTGGTCTGGTCAGTGGTCCCCATCCACCATACAGCCCGGATCTGGCACCCTCTGACTTCCACCTGTTCAGTCCAATGAAGGGCAGTGTTCAAGGAAAACAATTTGATGACACAAAAGAAGTGAAAGTGCACACCTGAATTTTTTCAAAGAGGATTCAAGAGTTGGGTTCAACAATGGTGCAAATGTGTCAGTTGTGATAAAGACTACTTATGCTGTATGTTAAGTAGTACCTTTGTATAGAGGTAGAGTTACTCAACAAACAATTGTAATTTGAATGACCTATATCAGTTAATAAAAAAGTTATGCCAGTTTTTGCAATGCTTTCAGTTCTGTACAGCCCTCGCAAGTATACCTCCTTGCAATGCATATTAGAAACAACAATATACCAAAGCTAATAAATCATTAACCTTAGTCTTATCTCCCCCAGCCATCTCTTCATGCTGAAGAGCCCTAACTTCTTTAGCTTTTCCTTAGAGACCTTCCATCCTTTTAATCATTTGTGTTGCCCTTTTCTGTATTCTTACCAGTTTCACTATATATGTTTTGAGATACAGTAACCAGAAATGGCTTGGCTGTCCTTTTGATTTTTTTTTTTTTTTTTTTTATTAGTATTAGTACACCTAATTTACCTGCCTAACTTCTAGCTAGTAGAGAATGCTGTTGTCTCACAATGCAATATCTCTGGAATTAGCTCTTGCCAACTTGTAATAAAAATGGGTCCATGTCCACTCGTAACTCAACTATCGACCTATTTCACATGATCCACAAACTAGCTCATGAGTGGAGGAGTGGCCTAATAGTTAGTGCAGTTGCTGAAGAGCCTGGGGAACTGGGTTTGACTCCCACTGCAGCCCCATTGTGACTCTGTGCAAGTCACTTAACCCTCCATTGCCCTGGGTATAAAATGTATACTTATGTATGCATTAATATATAAACTTCTTTGACTGTAACACAGAAAGGTGGTATATCAAGTCCCCCTTCCCTTTCCCTAGCTATAAATGCTAATCACTTTGATTTTGAGCTGGAGTTGAACCATTGACATACAAGTGAAAGATTATAAGCCTGTGAGCTAACCACTTTTGTTGTTTTTAATGACTTCTTTATCAATTTGGATTTTTAAAAGATTTCCCAGTGATATTTTTCTTTCTATGAGTTCTTTGCTTTCAGGAGGGGTTCCCTCCCCCCCCCCCCCAGCTCTGCCCACATAGGAACCATACTGTGAAGGTGTCTGTCTACCATGCACTGGAACTCTATTGCCATAAAATTGTGATTCTAAAGCACGCAGTATTATGCTCAGAAAGTACACAAGGAGAGGCAAAGTATTATCAAATGTTAATATGCTATAAAGAATGATCATGGCATCTGAAGATTCTCTTCACAATAAATTGCAATAACTCAGCTATACAGCCCATTACCAAAACAGAATGAAATAATAAAAAAGAGGTCTTACCCTTTATGTTAATCTGTTCTACTACAAATTGAAGTATAATTCTTTTTCAGTATTTCAAGTATATTTCCAGTGATTTGATGAATAACCATGAATACATAAATATCCTTTTCCTGCAATCCAACATGTTCCATAATCTTTACCTTCCTAGTTATTGTATACTAAACATTTTCTTTCAACATAGGCCCATATGTACTTTTCTGGCCATTTCTAAACCTTATACATAAGTAAAGTGCTTGTTGCAATGTGCAGGCATATGTGGCTTTTTACACCACTTGTCAATTGGATTACCTGCTAGGATTTTGTGTGAAAGCTTAAGATGATATTGAAAATGCATATCGTTCCATTGTAGCAAGGAAAATCAGCTTTAGAATTACAGAGACCTTGTATCAGCATTATGTATAGACCTTTAGCTTTTTATCCTGGCTGTTTGTTGCCATGGCAACAGAATTAACCATTTCCTTAAGATCACAGAATGAAGAGCATGTCTATTCATTTTTGTACTCTCATTTTTTCCCCCTAAATACAGGTCTGAACAGATTTGACTAGTTGCCTTGCCTTTTAGTATACATATTTTTTCAACTTTTCCCTTAAAGGTTCCTACATAGCAAGGCTACGGGCTTTCCTCAAATGGGTTATTTTTCCCCCATTCTGTGCCTAGGAAGATAATCTTTATTGAATAAGACCCTATGTTTTACAAATTGAATTAACATGTCTCTGGTTGGTTACTGTTAAACATCCCTCGAGTAAGGAAAGAGACTTCAGAATCCCAAAGTCCTCAGGAAACAGCAAAATCATTTTCCCTTGTAAAAGAAACAATTGGATAGAAATTGAAAATCTGTCTTTTGTTGGCTTCGTCAGCCTCTGTGCTATTACTGATGGCCTCAGAGTGCTGTGCCTCACCTTGTACAATACTGGGCAGTTTTACACAGAGGCTTTCTTCTGATTCAATTACTTGCTTATTTAGTCATACTATATGCACTGTACCCCGTGATATTCTAAACAATCTTCCTTATTTCTAGAATATTTAATATTAGAAGCACATAAGCCATTTATGTTTGCAGGGTTTGCATAAAAAGTAGGATAATGAATGAAAATACCAAAGAGAGAGAGAAGAAAAAAAATCCGATGCCTTGGTACCAAAGATAAAGTACAGTGTTAGAGCAGTGATGATTGAAATGACGTAAAAATAGAAATGAAGCAGTCCTAGAGAACAGAAGCTTTAACACTGAAATAGAAATAAGAATTTCTTCTCAAACCCAACTTTTTAACATTTAACCGGAGAACTACATCTAAAAGGAATAGGAAGATAAAGTACTGTATATATTCAAATATAAGTCAATCTGAATATAAGTCGAGACCCACATTTTTCTCCCTCAAAAGGAGGATAAATGGTTGACTCAAATATAAGATGGAGGCTTAATATTCAAGTTCCATGCTCTGCCAAGATCTGCACCCTTCCCAAATGCCTTCCCATTGCCAGGCTCTGTACTCAGCCCCTCCCTGCCGGATTCTGCACCCATCCCCCTTCCCTCCCTGCCCTGCAAGGCCCTGAACCCAGCCCCCTTCCCTCCCTGCCCTCCCAGGCTATACAGCCAGCCCCCCCTCCCCCTCATGCCCTGCTAGGCTCTGCACCATTTGTTACCAGGTATTTCAGTCTCATGTTCGGGATTCAGATGGGAGGGACAGATGAAAGGGTCAGCGAGGGAGGGGGTAGTCGGCAGCTACAGGGGGAATGGGGGGATAGAAAGATGCTTCATGAGGGGATGGGAGGAAGGGAGGGATAGAAGCTACAAGGGTTCTGCTGCACAAGGGATGGAAGGGAGGGATATACAGTTACTACACAAGGGGATGGGTGAGAGGGGAGGAAAGCTTCTGCAAATGTGGGTGAGAGAAAGGAAAAAGGAAGAATTGGGGTGGAGGAGAGGAAGGGAGAGAGGATCATTGTATATGAAAAAAATAAGATCTACCCCGAAAATAAGGCCTAGTGCTTTTTTGGGGGCCAAAATAAATCTAAGACATTGTCTTATTTTCAGGGAAACATGGTAGGTGATTGTGTATAATTAGTTTGTATAACGTAATCTAGTTTGTGATCTGCATCTGAAAACTGTGTCCTTGGGAAGTCAGATAATTGTCAGAAGTCAACTGATAAACTGCCACATGGACTGGTTGTTCTTTGACTGCTCAATTTTCATCACTATGATGAAGAAAAGCCTTTACCAGAGAGCTATAAGTTGACGTGCGAGTCAGTGATGGCAGTATGGGATCGAGTCAATGGGAATTAGGACTCCATACAATGATGTTGAACTTCTGTATACTCTCATCACATATCTGAATAAAACTGTTGCAAACAAGGCACTCACAGCCATTTCCAGATATCTATGGTTTCTCTCCTAGCACCTAGCAGCACTTGCCTTTTTTGATGACAGAATCACACCAGAAATAAACCTACGAATGGTGCAAAACTTACAGCATTCACCGTTGCCAAACGTTCCACAACTTCTCATGCATGCAGATGAAATGGAACCTGTGACCTTTGAAAGTCTTGTAACACAGAAAATACAGTCATTTTTTGACATCTTGAGTGAAGGAGAAATAACAAAAGCGAAAATATTCCTGAAGAAACATCCCACAGAGTGGACTGATGATTCAGTTTTCAAGGAACTTTGGAATTGGGCATCCAAACTGACCGTTGCTAATGATGAAGTGGATTGAGAGATAAGCCTCATTGAAAAATACGATACTTTGACAAAAGATGAAGAACAGAAGCAATTTGTTTTTTGGCTAGTGGCCAGTTACCAAAAGAAATTTCCTTCTGCATCATAGGCGGCTCTTATGTCATAGACTGTTGATTATTTGTTGAGTGTACAAGAATTACAATATGCCGTTACACTTAGCAGTGGTTTTTAAAAAAACAACCAGCACAATGGGGCAAGCCCTAAACTTTGTTTAGCAAAATTTTGTGTGTTTTTCATTTTTATATAAAGGAATAAAATTAGCCTTGTGGATAAATGAAATGTGTTAATTTCTTTTGGACCACCCTAATGCTCAGGCCTTTCCATCTCAAACACAATGCTGATTTTGCATCATTAAATTATGCCACAGGAAAAGCAGTACCTGTCTGTGCTATTACCTCTTGCATTTAAAGAAGCATTTCAGTAGGTATTGCTTTGCTTCAGCTTATTACACAATATTTGGAATTGTTTTACACACTTCAAAAATATGGCAATTTGATCATGTGGCACATTATCTAATATAAGAAATATTTTCCCATTCCTGACATTTATGTTATCTCCAGTAACAGTGTCATCAATGATATAGCAGAAACTGCTCAAGCGTAAAAATGTAGACATCTGTTTTTAGCTTAACATGGCAATCCAGATTTATTTAAGAGTTGTGAACCCAAATGAATTATATAGCCTTTCAGGATGGTAATTTTCAAAGCCTTTCCCATGGGTCAGTGAGCGTTTATAAAAATCATCCACCTTCTAAAAAAGTAAGTTTGTTGTGCCATGTCAAATCAACTTTTATTCACTGAAGGGGGAGATGTTCCTAGGGGTTGGGATACAACTTTGGAAATAAGTGCATGCATTTGAATTTTCAAAAGCATGTGTTCATTTTGTGTCAGAAGACATTTCCACAGTCTTAGGGCTGTGTTTTGTATTGTTTGAAGTTGTTTTATCGTGGTTGCTGGGCAGGGGAGATATAGTATGTTACAGTAGTCTATTAGGCCTAGGATTAGTGATTGAACCACTAGTTGGAATTGTTTTCTGTCAAAGAATTTTCAGACTTGTCTTAGGTTTCTCATGGTTGTGAATGAATATTATAAACTCCTGTCCGATCTGTTACTGAGGCCCTTGCAGAGGTATTTTCATTCTTTGTCTTGTACTGGTCATGCCCCTGAGCACAATCTGGCCCATATCACTTTGCTTCCCAAACTGGGGAAGGATCATTCACAGGTGGTATCTTATAGACCCATAGGGATGTTTTTATATGTTGTAGTAAAAAATGGTCTTAGCTTGCCCTTACATGGGTCTTTCCCATCTGCTAAGGCCATTTTTACCACAGACACAAAAATGGTCGTGTACCAATGTTGCTATTAACACAAGCCATTTTTAAAAAATTACCGTAGCAGCACTTATTTGTAGGTAGTAAGGGTTTCTACATATCCATGCAATACAGGCACAGAAGCAAAACATGTTCTAGATGGTACAGCAAAATAAAGCAAAGTCCAGTAGAGATGAAAAAAAGGACTTTGTTTTGCTTATCCATGCAATTGCCAGTTTGTGTATGGTAACGTATACATGCTAACTACAAAGGAATGCTCACTCTCAGCACATGGCATACCTCTTCAAAAAATACAAAAAAGTATTTAGCGTGTGGTTAGCATTGAAACAGAGAAAAATGAAGGCAGATAAAGACCATATAGCTATCTGGTCTACTCAACCATGCCATCCACCATCCCCTCCTCTCCCTTAGAGATCTAATATACTTGTCCCAAGTAGAGAATGACACGGTGATAAAATTCATCACCGTTCCCATCCCCACGGGAAACCATCTTCATGTCATTCTTTAAGGAGAGAGGGAAGAATCAGAGTATAATTGGGCACAACCACTGACCTGCAAGCTTTGCTTTGAAGAATGCTGGTGTAGAAGGACTGAGGTTGAAATAGACACTAGAAATAGACATGGGATTATTTCCCGTGATTATCTACGGGGACGGGAACGGTGATGAATTTTGTCACCGTGTCATTCTCTAGTCCCAAGCTCTCTTGAAACCAGATACACTCTTTGTCTCCACCACCTCCCCGGGAGGCCATTCCAAGCATTTACTGTGAAAAAGTGTTTTCTGAAGTTACTTTTGAATCTATCTCCTTCCGTCTTCATTCTATGCCTTTCATTCCAGAGCTTCCTCTCAATTGAAAGAGACTTGCCTCATGCGCATTTATGCCACGTAAGTATTTAAACATCTCTATCATATCACCTTTCTCCTGCCTTTCCTCCAAAGTATACAAATTAAGATCTTTAAGTCTGTCTCCATATGCCTTATGATGAAGAACCTCAGTCATTTTAGTAGCCTTCCTCTGGACCAACTCCATCCTGTTTATATCTTCTAAATGATTTCTCACCAGAGTCTTATATAAGGGCATAAATACCTCCTTTTTCCTACTGGCCATACCTCTCCCTATGCACCCTAGCATCCTTCTAGCTTTTGCCATCACCTTTTCAACTTGTTTGCCACCTTAAGATCATCACATTATCACACCCAAATCCTGCTCCTTTATCGTGCACAAAAGTTCTTCACTCCCTAAACTGTACTATTCCCTCTGATTTTTGCAGCTCATATGCATAACCTTGTATTTCTTAGCATTACATCTTAGCTGCCAAATTTTGGAATATTCCTCAAGCTTCGCTAGGTGTTTCTTCATGTTTTCCACACCATTAGGGGTGTCTACTCTGTTGCAGATTTTGATATCATCTGCAAAGAGGCAAATCTTACCAGACAGCCTTTCAGTAATATCACTTACAAAAATGCTAAAAAGATCAGGCCCAAGAA
Organism: Geotrypetes seraphini; assembly: GCF_902459505.1. Lineage (NCBI taxonomy): Eukaryota > Metazoa > Chordata > Amphibia > Gymnophiona > Dermophiidae > Geotrypetes > Geotrypetes seraphini. The sequence goes on from NC_047095.1 coordinate 18,596,033, forward strand.
CCAAACCTTGAGGCACACTATTGGTAACATTCCTTTCCTCAGAGTGATCTCCATTCACCACTACCCTCTTTCACCTTCCACTCAACCAGTTCCTGGCCCATTTCATCACTTTGGGATCTGTACTGAGAGCACACCGTTTATTTATTAGACACCTGTGTGAAACACTGTCAAAGGCTTTGCTAAAATCTAGATACACCATATGTAGCGCTCTCCCTCAATCCAATTCTCCAGTCACCCAGTTAAATAAATTGATTAGATTTGTCTGTCAAGGCCAGACTCTAGTGCAGGGGTGTCAAAGTCCCTCCTCGAGAGCTGCAATCCAGTCGGGTTTTCAGGATTTCCCCAATGAATATGCATGAGATCTATTAGCATACAATGAAAGCAGCACATGCAAATAGATCTCATGCATATTCATTGGGGAAATCCTGAAAACCCGACTGGATTGTGGCCCTCAAGGAGGGACTTTGACACCCCTGCTCTAGTGAATCCATGTTGCCTCGAGTCTTGAAATCCACTGGATTTCAGAAACTTCACTGTTCTCTGTTTTAAAAGCATTTCCATTAACTTACCACAGAAATCAGACTTATGAGACTATAGTTCCCTAACTCTTTCTTATTTCCACTTTTGTGGAGAGGGACCACATCTTCCCTTCTCCAGTCCTCCGGTACCACTCAGGTCTCTACAGAAGCATTGAAAAGGTCAGCCAGGGAGTCAAAGTACAGATCAAACAGGAAGCACAAAGAATTACAAGTGGCCTTAAGTTCCAAACAATCAAAAAGAGTCATGGGATAGAAGACAATGTTCTGTAGTAGATTAAGAATTGGTTATAGGATAGAAACAGAAGGTAGGGTTAAAAGGCCATTTTTCTCAGTGGAGGAGGCTAAATAGTGGAATTCTACAGGGATGTGTACTGGGATCGGAGCTATTTAACATATCTATAAATGATCTGGAAATTGGAATGATGAGTGAGGTGATTAAATTTGCAGATGACACGAAAGTGTTCAAAGTTGTTAAAATGCATGCGGACTGTGAAAAATTGCAGGATGACCTTTGGAAATTGGAAAACTAGGCATCCAAATGGCAGATGAAATTTAATGTGGACAAATATACAGTGATGCACATCAAGAAGAATCATCCAAATTATAGTTACTGATGGAGTCAGCACATTAGGGGTTAGCACCCAAGAAAAAGATCAGGATGTCATCGTAGACACTATGCTGAAATCTTATGCCCAGAGTGTGGCTGAAAAAAAAAAGTAAACAGAATGTTAGGAATTATTAGGAAAGGGATGGTAAATAAGACCATTGTAATGCCTCTGTATCACTCCATGGTGTGACTTCACCTTGAAAACTGCACACAGTTCTGGTTGGCATATCTCAAAAAATATATAGCAGAATTTGAAAAGGTTCGAAAAAGAGTGACCAAAATGATAAAGGGGGAAGGAACTCTTTTTTTATGAGATAAGACTAAAAAGGTTAGGGCTCTTCAGCTTTGAAAAGAGACGGCTGAGGGGAGATATGATTGAAGCCTACAAAATCCTGAGTGATGAAGAGTGAGTGAATCAATTTTTCATCCTTTCAAAAAGTACAAAACCAGGAGGCACTCAATGAAATTACATGAAAATACTTTTGAAATATTTTTTCATTCAATGAATAGTTACTGTAAGCTCTAGAACTCGTTGTCAGAAGATGTGGTAACAATGGTTAGTGTAGCTGGGTTTAAGAAAGATTTAGACAATCTCCTGGAGGAAGAGTCTATAGTCTGTTATTGTAGCAGTCCCTAACCTTTTTTGCACCATGGACCAGTTTCATGCAAGACAATTTTTCACGATTCGGGTGTGGGGGGGGGGGGGATTCAAGTGCATAATACATAATTTAATTATCACATATATAATGTAAATGTATAAATGTAATTACTACTTTTTATATTATGTACTTTATTTCTATTATTATTACATTGTAATATACTGTGACAACAATCCTGCTAGCCCTACCAGAAACAGGGAGGAAGATCCTGCAAACCCCATTAAAAGCCCTGTTATCAGGCCTAGGAAACATCCTGAACAGTTTAGAAATCCTGTGCACAACTTTAGAAAAGGACGCTGCCGTGCAAACACTGATCAAGTCAACTACGATTGCAGAAATACAGTTATGACAGCATCACATCATTGATTGGAAGAGAGAGGTGGAAGTCTCTATTTGGGTCTCCTGAAGCAGATATCGAAACGGGGCCATGTTGAGACCCCGGAACATACCAAAGTTAAGTCAAGATTTGCATCTGATTAATGAGTTTTTGTCATCTGACTTTTTATAACTTCAATTGAGTATTAAGATAAAAAAGAAAAAAGACAATAGAAAAAAAGGGATTATACTATTTTGCCTCAGAGATTGAATAAAAGATCTATAATGCTATGACTGGAAGGTGAACTCCTCGAGGGGGGCTGTAGCTCCCCATTAGAGTTTCATATCTCTGAGCATTTAGAAAACCAAACCAATCAATCTGCTGAGACAATTAGTATTTCATATATATATATACAGTATATATACATATACATATATATATATATATATATATATATATATGAAACATAGAAACATAGAAGATGATGGCAGAAAAGGGCTACAGCCCATCAAGTCTGCCCACTCTGCTTACCTACCCCCTGTCTATGCCCTAATGACCCAATTTTCTTATCTTGACCCTCGTAGGGATCCCACATGGGTATCCCATTTATTCTTAAAGTCTGGCAGTAAGTTTCAATAGTTCAGACTACATCCGTCTTTGGTATTTGCTTTCTTCTCAAAATCTATCTACTTTTCCATGTCTTCTCTTCCCATTTATCCATGTGTTTCATTTCCTCCCTCTTTCTTCTCCCCTAGTCCCATCTATCCATAAGAAGCTTTTTTTCTCTCTCTCCTTCCCTCCCTCTGTACCATCTCCTCCCTCTCTCTCTCCCCTCCATTCCTGTTCACCATCTCATCCCTTTTTCTCTGCCTTCCATGGTCTGACATCTCTGTATTCCTCCTTCCCCCTCTCTCCCCCCTCCCATGGTCTGACATCTCTGTATTCCTCCTTCCCCCCCCCCCCCCCATGGCCTTTCTCTTCTCCTTCCCACAGTCTGGCATCTCTTTCCTCTCCTTCCCTTCCCTCTTCCCCCCCCCTCCTACTGTGGTCTTTCATTTCTCTGTCCTTGCCCCTCCCCCAATCTGGAATCTCTCTCTCCTCATTCCCTGGTTTTATATCTCTCTCTTCTCCTTCCTTGGTTTCATATCTATCTCTTCCTTCCTTCCCTCCTTCTCCCCCTCACCATGGTTTGACATCTCTTTTCTTTTCTTTCCTTCCTTTCTCACCTTCCCATGGTCTGGTATCTTTCTCTTCTCCTTCCCACAGTCTGGCATATCTCTCTTCCCTCCTTCCCTTCCATTCTCTGGTCTGGCATCTCTCTCTCCTTCCCTCTCCCTTCCACTTCCAGTAGTCTGACATTTCTTTCTCCCTCCTTCCATCATTCTTCTCTGGAATCTGTCATCTCTCCTCCACCCAGTGTAATATTTATACCTACCTTCCTCCTTTCTGCCCCTGCAGTCCAACATCTCCCCTTCCTTCTTACTTTGTGGCCCCCTCCCAATCCTACATTTCTCCTTCTTTTCCCTACACCAGTCCAACATTTCTTTCTCTCTGCCTCCGGCACACTTCCTCTCCTCTGGTCCTCATTCCCTTCCCCAACCAACATCTCTCCCTCTCCCTCGATGAGTCCAACTTTTCACTTTCTGCCCTCTCCCCCTTCCCGTGAAATTTCTCCTTCCCTCCTTTATGCCCTCCCCATCCAACATCTTTCCTTGTCTCTTCATTAGTCCAACACTTTCTGCCTCCTGCATAGTTTCTCTCTCTCGCTCTCTTTACCCCTTTTCCTCGAGTGTGATATTTCTTCCTCCTTCCCATTCCCTCCAGCCCATTTCTTTCTCTCTGTCTCCAGGTGTTATCTCTCTGCCCCAGCCCTTTTCAACCCTACCCCACAATCTACTTTCATTTGCAGGCCAAAGGACCTCTCCGGCAACAGCCAATCACATATGCTACCTTTCCACCGGCACTGGCGTCACTTCTCTACTGCAGGCACGCCTTGATGAAATGGAAGTTATATCAGAAAGAATAAGCCAGTGCCAGTAGCAGGGCAAGGTATGCGATTGGCTGCCACCAGCAATGTCCCTTGGGCTGCAAATGAAAGTAGGACTGCCCCTGCTCCAGACATTGATCCTGCCAACTTGGGGGGGGAGTACTCCATTCCAATGCCTATGTTGCAAACTAATGTAAATAAAATTAAAAAATGTATTCTTTCTGTGTGGCCTGGTTTGGCACAGCTACAATCCACAGCCCAGTGGTTGGGATCCCTGTGCTATTAAGACAGACTTGGGGGAAGCCACTGATTGCATTGGATCAAAAGCATGGAATATTGCTACTATTTGATTTTCTGCCAGGTACTTGTGACCTAGATTGGCCACTGTTGGAAACAGGAAACTGGGTTAGATCGATCATTGGTCTGACTCAATATTCTTGTGTTCTTGTGTACTCTCAAAGAAGCAAATTCTATATATGGCACCAAAAAAATTGGCACCATCTAGAATGGCACTTAATGTCATTCTATAAACGGTGTGCACATCTAATAGAATCATGCTATGCATAACTTTTAGGTGCACCTATTTAGGCCAAGGAAAACCAGGCCTAAATACCTACACCTAACTTGAGCCCAGATCGGGCATATTCTATAACAATGCACCTAAACTTTTAAGAATGCCCATCTTCCATAAGAATATAAGCAATGCCTCCGCTGGGTCAGACCTGAAGTCCATCGTGCCCAGCAGTCTGCTCACGTGGCGGCCCAACAGGTCCAGGACCTGTGCAGTAATCCTCTATCTATACCCCTCTATCTCCTTTTCCAGTAGGAAATTGTCCAATCCTTTCTTGAACCCCAGTACCGTACTCTGCCCTATTACACCCTCTGGAAGCGCATTCCAGGTGTCCACCACACATTGGGTAAAGAAGAACTTCCTAGCATTCGTTTTTAATCTGTCCCCTTTCAACTTTTCCGAATGCCCTTTGTTCTTTTATTTTTCAAAAGTTTGAAGAATCTGTTCCTCTCTACTCTCTCTATCCCTTCATGATCTTGTAAGTCTCTATCATATCTCCTCTAAGTCTCCTCTTCTCCAGGGAAAAGAGGCCCAGTTTCTCCAATCTCTCAGCGTATGAAAGGTTTTCCATACCTTTTATCAGACATGTCGCTCTCCTCTGAACCCTCTCGAGTAACGCCATATCCTTCTTAAAGTACGGCGACCAATATTGGACGCAGTACTCCAGATGCGGACGCACCATCGCCCGATACAATGGCAGGATAACTTATTTCGTTCTGGTAGTAATATCCTTCTTAATTATACCTAGCATTCTATTAGCTCTCTTAGCGGCTGCTGCGCACTGTGCTGTCAGTTTCATTGTCATGTCTACCATTACCTCCAAGTCTCTTTCTTGGGTACTCTCATTCAATAACATCCCTCCCATCGAATAGTTGTACCTTGGGTTTATGCTTCCCACATGTAATACTTTACATTTCTCAACGTTGAACTTCATCTGCCATCTTGTCGCCCATTCCCCTAGTTTGGGTAAATTCTTCACAGTCCTCTTTAGTCTGAGCTCCACTAAATAGTTTGGTGTCGTCTGCAAATTTTATTATCTCACACTTTGTCCCTGTTTCTAGATCATTTATGAATATATTAAATAACAGTGGCCCGAGCACCGAGCCCTGCGGGACACCACTCGTGACCCTCCTTCAGTCCGAATAGTGGCCCTTTACTCCTACCCTCTGTTTCCTGCCCGCCAACCAGTTCTGATCCATCTATGTACATCTCCGTCCACCCCATGGTTCTTCAGTTTCCGAAGTAGGCATTCATGGGGTAGCTTGTCAAAGGCATTTTGGAAATCTAGATATATGATGTCTATGGAGTCTCCTCTGTCCATCCATTTGTTAATTCCTTCGAAGAAGTGCAATAAGTTCGTTAGACACGATCTCCCCTTGCAGAAACCACGTTGGCTGGTTATCAGAAGTTTGTTTCTTTCAAGATGTTCATCGATGTTTTCTTTTATCAGTGCTTCCGCTATTTTCCCTGTAACAGAGGTCAGACTCACCGGTCTGTAGTTTCGCGGGTCATCTATTGATCCCTTTTTAAAGATGGGCGTAACATTGGCTATCTTCCAATCCTCCAGGATCATGCCTGTTTTCAGGGATAGATTGTAAATTTGCTGCAGTAGTTCCACTATTTCCTCCTTTAGTTCCTTCAGAACCATTGGATGGATTCCATCTGGACCCGGGGATTTGTCAGTTTTTAATTTTTCTATCTGCCTGCGTACGTCTTCAAGGCTCACTTCCATGGATGTTAAATTTTTCTGCTTGATCTCCATTGAAGATTTGCTCAGGTTCCGGTATGTTGGTTGTGTCTTCATTTGTAAATACAGATGAAGAGAACATGTTAAGTCTTTCTGCCACTTCTTTCTCCTCCTTCACCACTCCCTTCCTGTCTCCTTCCTGTCGTCAAGCAGTCCCACATCCTCCCTAGCCGGCTGCTTCCCTTTAACATATCTAAAAAACAGTTTGAAATTTCGTGCTTCCCTGGCTAGCCTCTCTTCATATTCTCTTTTGGCTTTTCGAACCACACAGTGACATTCTTTTTGATACTTCCTGTGCTCTTTCTAGTTCCCTTCAGTTTTGTCCTTTTTCCATTTCCTGAATGAATTTTTCTTATTGCCTATCACTTCCTTCACTATTTTAGTTATCCACTCCGAGTCTTTTGTTCGACTCTTTTTGCACCCCTTTCTGAATCTGGGGATATACAGATTTTATGCCTCGCTCACCGTGTCCCTGAAAATAGACCAGGCATGTTCTACCGTTTGCCATTTTTTGGAAGTGTTCCTAAGTTTCTTCCTTACCATTTCCCTCATTGCTTCGTAGTTTCCTTTCCTGAAGTTAAAAGTTGTCGTTATGGTTCTCTTTCCTTTCGGTATTCCTACTTCAACCTTGAACATGATTATATTATGATCGCTGTTTCCCAATGGTCCCACTACTTCCACTTCCTTTGCAGGTCCTCTTAACCCATTTAGGATTAGATCCAGAGTGACATTTCCTCTCGTTGATTCTTTAACAAGCTGCTCCATGAAGCAATCTTGTGTAACCTCCAGGAATTCTGTCTCCCTAGCGCATCTTGAGCTTCCAAGACTCCAGTCTATCCCGGGGTAGTTGAAGTCTCCCATAATAACCTTGTTAACCGCTTTTGCATTCTTGTTTCATCTCGGCTTCCATTTCTTTATCGATATCTCCGGTTTGCCCGGGTGGACGATAGTATAGGACCATCTTTATTTCAGTCCCTTTCCATCCCGGTATTTTAACCCATAGCGATTCCACCCATGCTCTTTCCCTGACCATGCCCCCTTCTCAGATTCACATAGTAGAACTAGCGCACAGCACTTTACAGAATACATCAACCAAGTTGTGCATGTAACTTTTAATTAGTGCTAATTAGCATCAATGAGGTGTTCATTGTCAATTATTGGCTCCGAGTAGGCTTGATAAGCAATTAAGTTGTGCTTGCAAATCAGCTGTACACACCTAGGCATTTATTGAGATCTTGGAATGATAATGGAGTAGCTGTTCCCCATATTTCGAAGGCTCATCTGGCCTCGACTAGAAATGGCACATTTTTTTATTTGGTTCCAGAAAAGAAGAATCACTCCAAATTTTTTAAAGACATCTAAAGGCACATTTTTTTCAAATGACCTTTTTAAATTGAGTAATTGAATCTGGGACTACAGTCTGCATTCATTTACATGTTTAAATCAATATATATAGTTTGGTAATAATTAATTAATTTTAGCTGTAATATGATATTATGTATTAGAAATGTTAATTTTCTTTTTCTTTCCTATTTTTAATGGAGTTCTTTTCACAAATTTGATTGAGTTGTGCTGTATACCACTTTGATCCTTTTTGGCTGTATAGGCAATATATAAAGATTTTAATAAACATAAACATTTGCGCATACAACATAAGGTGCCATATACAGAATTGGGGGGGAAATTGTACATCAGTGCCAGAAGTGCTCTCCATGCATCCTAGCTTCCTTCTCACTTGGACATACAATAACACTCTGTCCCCTTGACTTACCTAATCTGTCTCTGCCTATTTCATATTATCCTTTGCCTTTGAAACTTCTCTTCCATTTAGTAACCATTTCCTTTTCTAGCTGATACCAAAGTGTGTTTTCCTTTCCATTGTTCCATTGATGTAGTGCAATTGTGTCTTCCAGAGCCATCAGTCTTGATCATCTCCTCGCTACAGAAGGTTGTGTCATGGCAGAAGAGGAGCTGCCAAACAACGAATTCAACCATGCTCGTTTGGAGAATCGAGCCAGTACATTGAAGCAGAAAATAATCTTTTTTATAAGGTTAATTTAGTCTTTTAAACCTCAGCTTTTGTTAGACAGGCCATGTTCCTATTGATCTAAGTGTCAGGTTGGAAAAAGCTTGACATGGGAAAGGCAGAAGGGAACTAGGGGAAGATGACCTTTGTCCCCCGCCAACAAAGTGAAAATAAAAAGTCATAAAAATATTTGTCTTTGCTTGACAATGAAATTACATGGCCCCAGCTAGAAAACCATCTATTGATCACATGCATTCTAATCCTCTGCAATCCTTGATGTCGCTGAGAATTGATAAAGTTACTCATGATGTCCCCCAGGTTATTGCTGGCTGATACAAATCTTTTACATGCTTTCAGAATGGACTCCATGTGATCTGTCGTATCAAATTAATATGAATGCCATAAAGATTTTTTAAAAATTGCTAAGGCTTCTTTTTTTGTTGTTTTTTGCTTTGATGCTTCTCTTGTTTGAATAAACAGCCTCAATCATTCTCCTCCTATAGTTCAATCGCTGGAGTTTAACCACAGATAGTCTACCTCTTTCTAAAACATCAGGAAGACTTTATTTATATGCCTGGTTAACATTTGCCCGCGACTGCCATGCACAACATTTACAATGGCTGATGACATCTCTCAGCAGCTGTGCGGTAATCATTCTTTATTGGTAAAATGTAAATTAGAAGTGCAGCTAAAAGAAATATTTCCTTTTTTATTCTATTGATGGAGCACCATGTGTGCACTGAAGTTAAGGACCCAGAGTGTAAGAAAAAAAGAAATTGAGCTCAGTGGCAAGGTTAAAAATAGGTAGTAATCCATTCTGTATATGTAGAAAAATGCAGCTTATGACGGTGCTTCTCAAACCAGCCTTCGGGGTATACCCAGCCAGTCACATTTTTGGGATATCCATAATGCATATGCATGAGATAACTTTACATGTACTGCCTTTATAGTATGCAAATCTCTCTCAAACACTTTCATTGTGGATATCCTGAAGTCCTGACTGGCTTGGTGTGCCTCCAGGACTGGGATGAGAAGTACTAGAGTTGGTCACCGAGATATTTCCTTCATTTCCTTCATTTGCGAAAAATCCTTTCAGCCTATTTCTTTTTCACCTATGATATCAAATTTGAAAACGAACTTCAACTGTTAAAAAAAATAAACTGTGGCCCAATATTCAATGGCACTTATCTAGGTAGCAGGTGGTGCTCCTGACCAGCGCATTACCCAAATTTTCAGTGATGGCATCCAGATCATACCACTCAGAATCTTAGTGGACTGCCCAGCTGTACTGGGGCAGTCTAGGGACAGAGTGTGGGAGAACTGGGAGTTACCTGGAGGCTGGCGGGATTCATTGTCACAATCTGAATGGATGGCAAAAAAGCTGCCCTGGTGTCCAAATGGGTGTCCAGGTATCAGTACTGAATATCACCATTATTTGGAAAAGTGTGAGTGTCTGTTATTGATTTGGGGATCCTTTTACTAAGCTGAGCTAAGAAATGGGCTTAGCGTGCCCTTAATCAGGCCTTTCAGGTGCATTAAGCCCATTTGTAGCATGGCCTTCAAAATGGTCTTTTTCCAATTGGTTTCAGTAGTGACCATGCACACAGCCATTTAAAAATAATTACTGCAGGAGCACTTACTACCTCCTATTTAGCACAATGGTAATGTGCACATTCTAACCAATTCACTTATCCACACCCATTCTCCACACCTGCCACACCCCCTCCAAAAGAACTACAAAAATAATTACCTTGCACTTAGCGTATACATATGGCAAAACTAATATGGAACCCTTTAGTGCATTCTGTATTAGGCCATTTTGATTGCATTTCGATCATGTTTGTGCCAATCACAGCTTAGTAAAAGGGCTATTAGTTGGATTTAGCTCATGTCTATTTTGATTGCAGCTCATAGTTATATAATTTGAGTTTAGTAGGTATTTCCCTGTCCCTAGAGTATATCTGGATATTCAGTGCCAAAACCTGGATAGGGGCTAACGCTGAATATTTTGATATGACTTCTAAAGCCACAGCCAGCATTTAAATGATATTCAGACTCACCATGGAGTCTGAATATCAACCCAGGGATATTCAAATGCTACTTGACAAAAACAGGAACATCATGACAACAAAAGAGTATTCAAGCACACAAGAGGAAGAAATATCAAAAGCGTTTAATGCAGCCACGCCAGTCACAGACATGCTCTGAGACAGGATTAGCTGCAACCACGGTAACTGATACCCCTTAACACATTTAACAATCTTCCCCTAGTTAAAATATCAGTTAAAATTTCTTATGCAATACTCAGTGGTCTCAAAGTGCAGCCCCTGAAGTCCTCCACCGCGGCCCGCAAACGGCTGAAATGCTCTTCAAATCCAGAAAGTGTTAATTTCAATCTTGCCCACTCAAATAGTGCATTAACTCCTGTAAAATATAATAATAATAATAATAATAATAACTTTATTTTTCTATACCGCCATAGTCAAGCGACTTCTAGGCGGTTCACATTGAAAGAAGGCTGGACTGTCAGAGAATAACAGGAAGCATAAACAGAAAAGTTACATACTAATTGGAGTTCCATGGGTAAAGAATACATGAAAATTGGAGTTACCTGAGAGATTGAGTTAGTGTTTACAGTGGAGAATATCACAGTGAGAGAAGGTCGTCTAGTCCAGTAGCCCGTCTTCACGGTGGCCAATCAAGGTCAATAGTACCTGGCAAAAGCCCAAATAGTAGCAACATTCCATGCTACCGATTCAGGGCAAGTAGTGGCTTCCCCCATGTCTGTTTCAAAATTGGACTATAGACTTTTCCTCCAGGAAATTGTCCAAACTTTTCTTAAAACCAGCTACGTTAATTGCTCTTACTACATCCTCTGGCAACGTATTCTAGAGCTTAACTAGTCTATGAATAAAAAAATATTTCCCTCCTATGGACCCATAGTCCTGCCCTCAGGCCCATCCAGTTCCACCCTGCCCTGTTACGCCCAAGTCGTGCTCCCCGGCCCTGCCCCCCCCCCTCTCAGGCGCGAATGCAATGCGATGATGTCACACCCATGTGCACATGCACGTGACATCACCGCATGGCATCCACGCATGCACAGATGCCCTCCTGATGCAGTCCCGAGGTGGAAGCTTTTCAAAACCCAGTCAAAGTGCCGGGTTTTGAAAAGCCGTCCGGACGTCTGGTAAGCCTAATTAAAGCATTCACTAGCAAGCAAGGATGTCCAAATAATAAATATCGAAAAACAACATCCAATATTATTCAGCAGTACCAGCAGTACTACAAGAAAAAGGAGAAAAGACCAAAGTGTCTAATAGGGGTTCCAAAAAACTTCCCACATAGACAAGCCAGTCTCAAAATCAGACACATCCTCGGTCAAAAACTCCAAGATAAGTGGAATTAGATTAAAAAATAACACATTCTTTCAATAACATCACTTATCTGAAAATGAAAGTTCTTTGACGTAGTGCTGAGACGTGAAAGCAGGAAAAACCCGCGCAGAGGATCATAAGCATACAGCACAGTCGTTAAACAGTCATCATCGCTGGCATAATATTTCCACAACATCCAACAGGGCTCCCTGTTTCGCAATCAAGCTTCTTCAGGGATTTGCTGTAAACAAAAAAGAAAAAAAACAAAAACGGTTTGCATAGAAAAATAATCAAATTAAACAACAAACCAAATCTCACACCGCAGCCCAGCTCATAGCGTCAGTTATCCCGCTTCCTCTCCTGTTATAAAGTGGCCACCCGGCGTTCTGTCTGACTTAAAGCTCCTAACGTCACCAGGTGCACGTGATGACGTCACATCAAATCAAATCCTTAAAAACCAAAATCAAAAACCCCCCAAAAAATCAAAAACAAGCTTTCCACTCCACACAGCTATTCAATCCAATGGGTACACAGGTTTGAAGAAAAAAGATCCAGCGTTGTTCTCTCCGCAGCAGCTGCTGTTTAAAGTCACCACCTCGGGTTGAAGGAAACACTCGCTCCAAAAGCCCAGCATCGCAGATCTTCAAAATGATGGTGCTGATCCATGCAATGCTGCACCACGGGGCTTCCACTCGCTCTCTTAAAATACATGATCGATGCTCTATAAGTCTAGTCTTGAAAGCCCTAGAGGTCTGACCCACATAAAATTTTTGGCACTGATGATGTATACTATCCCACTGCTCTCACAGTCTGTAGCTTGACACAAACTGTAACGTTTCTGATCAGCTGGGTTCACAAAGGATGACAGGAGTCGGAGGATAGGTCATATTAAATGCGGGCACTGCTCTGTGTGCAATGTTATGGAGGAATGTTCATACATATAGCATACATCATCAGATGTTATTGAAAGACTGTGTTATTTTATAATCTAATTCCACTTATCTTGGAATTTTTGACCGAGGATGTGTCTGCTGGTCTCAAAGTGGTGATTTTGAGACTGGCTTGTCTATGTGGGAAGGTTTTTGGAACCCCTGTTAGACACTGAGGTCTTTTCTCCTTTTTCTTGTAGTACTGCTGGTAGTGCTGAATAATATTGGATGTTGTTTTTGGATATTAACCCTAATTAAAGGCCAGATTCCATAAACAGCGCCTAAAGCACCAGTCTGTGTGGTTGTCAAACAACCACTAAGAGGCCTTTATTGAACACTAGTATTTTAGCTCGTTACATTAATAGGTGCTAGCTGTCTGTCTTTCTTTCCCCCCCACTTCCCTGTGCAGCAGCCACAGCAGTATTCCCTCCCCCTCCATGTCCCTGTGCAGCAGCATTTCCCCCCCCCCCCACTTCCCTGTGCAGCAGCCACAGCAGCAGCATTTCCTCCCCCCACACCACTTCCCTGTGCAGCAGTAGCATTTCCCTTACCCCCTTCTTCCCTTCCCACAGTCCCGCCCCCACACACATACTACCCTGTGCAGAAGCAGCATTTCCCGGCCTTCCCTGTGCAGAAGCAGCATTTCCCCCACAGACACACACACACACTTCCCTGTGTAGCAGCAGCATTTCCCACCCTTCCCTGTGCAGAAGCAGCATTTTTCCCCCCACACACAAACTTCCCTGTGCAGCAGCATGTGGCCATGCACGTGGCCAGCCCCTCCCCATCCCCTCCCCACTTAAGAAAACCTCAGTACTACTCCCTTACAACACCTCAACGCAAAACACAGGAGGGAATCCGGCAGCCCCCCCCCCCCCTTACCCTGCTATGCCGTCCTGCTCTCGCCGGGCCGTATGCCAGAACTCCAGCTGCCTTCCTCAAAACCTCGGCACTACGAAGGCCAACGGCAGCAGTGGGAGGTCCCAGACGCCACCCATGCACTCGGCGAGTGTAAGAAGAAACCCGACGCAGTGCCATTACACATCGGACTGGCTTCGGCATCTTCTATCCACTGCGGCCAACCCTAGCGGAAACAGGAAGTAGTCAGAGAGGGCGGGCCACAGTGGACAGAAGACGGCAAGGCCAGCGTTAGCGCGGCGCAGCGCTTTTCTCTTAATTTAAAGTGGGTGAGCCGGCCAGAAGGAGGAGGTTTTGGCGGTGAATGAGGGTGGGAGGGGGGGAGTCGCCTGCTGTGACTCCGAGTTGCCTGGCCGCCGCATCCGCACTCCTGCTGGTCACGGACCTACTGATCACAGATCAGAGATCACGGAAGCACGCAGGTAAGTGCGTATGCGCAGCTGGGGTTTTATTATGTAGGATGCCTAGCAGCACCTAAGCAAATCTAGTCATCACTAGGCATCTTAGTGGTAGGTGCCGCTACATTAGGCCTAATTTGAATGCCTAACGACGTCTAAGTAAACCACTCCTAACTATGAGGCATCGGAGGATACTGTGTGGATATCCATGGGTAAGTTAAATTACTAACTAAAATATTTTTTTAAGCAGCTTTTAATGATGTGGTCAATTACCATGCCATTTAACCAATTTAAAAAAAAACTTTCTGGCAAATTACAGTTTTAAGTTTAAAAAAGCAAATAGAATGTTAGGAATAATCAGGAAAGGAATAGAAAACAAAGATGACAATGTTAAAATGTGACACTCCATGGTACAGCCACACCTCAGATACTGTGTGCAATTCTGGTCTCCAAATCTCAAGGAAGATATATTAGAATTCAAAAAGGTACAGAGCAAGGTAACCAAATGCTGAAAGGGATAGGATGACTTTTTTATGAGGAAAGGCTAAAGTGGCTAGGGATCCTCAGCCTGGAGAAAAGATGGCTTAGGGGAGATTGATAGAGGTCTATAAAATACTGAGCGGAATGAAACGGGTAGATGTGAATTTCTTGTTGTACTCTTTCCAAAAATACTAGGACTAGGGGACATGCGATGAAGCTACTAACCCCCTTCTTCTACAAAGCCATGGAGCAAAAGCCCCAAAGCCCTTTAAATCTCTGTGGGCTTCAGGGCCGTTACCGTGTGGCTTTGTAGAAGAGGGGGGTAAGTAGTAGATTTAAAACAAACCAGAGAATATATCTCTTCACTCAACATGTAATTAAACTCTGGAATTTGTTACCAGAGAATGTGGTGAAATTGGTTAGCTTGGTAGGATTTTTTTAAAAGTTGGATAATTTCTTAAAAGAAAAATGCAAAAAAATAAATATATAATGAAACTGTTGTTTGTTGGATAAATACTAAAAACATATTTCCCTCCCAAACCTCTCTCACCCTACTGTGGCTTGTTTTATGTCCTCCATTCTAGTTTTTTTATTGCCTTTATTGCTTTGATGACTCTTAAATTACACAAGCGTGGGTTTTGATTTCACCCGAAAAAAATTATCAGTAGCCCCAGAAAATTATCTGTAGCCCCAGAAAATCTCTAATTACAAAATGAAACTCATACAGATTAAAATATATTTTTTAATGCAAGTAAGATCAGTCATACTGGGTCAGATCAATGGTCAATCTAGCCCAGTATCCTATTACCAATAGTAGCATTTTTTCCTGTCTGTCCTGATTGGCGCTCAATCTAATGTACCTGGGGCAATGGAGGGGATTAAGTAACTTTTCCAGGGTCACAAGGAACAAAGTGGGTTTGAACTCACAACCTCAGGATGTTGAGGCGATAGCTTTAATCACTGTACCACACACTCACTCTCCTACTTACCCAGTTAGCTATATGGACACCTGCACAAATATCACCAGTACCCACATAACCTCCAGGTCCATTCCAACTCCCTCCAAAGACTGCCCGACACTGCTCAGATTGTGCCAAGATGTTCGGACCCAAAATTCAATAGCATTGCCTGGTTAAGTGCAACTAAATATCAGCTGGCCATGATTTAATTGGGCAAGAGTTCCTTCTGCCCATTTAGAATATTTTTAATATCAGACCTTAGATTTTTAAAACACACTTACCAACCAAATGCATGTGTGCATGTTCTTAGAGAGAAAAGAAGAGACACTTTCAAATTTAGATCTATAGAAAAGGTTTGATTACTGGTGGCCGGTGCATTTGAAAAGTCAATTCTATACCGCAACCTTACTAATGTTTCCTGCTTATGTAATCCTGCAACCTCGTTACTTCCATTTGAAAACTGCATAGTCAAATTAACAGGATTGCAAAAGCTGTTAAAACTATCTAATTAGTCTTTAATAAGAATAGATAAAACCTATTCATTAGACTAAAAAGCTTAATGGTTACAAGAATAGCATTTCTAATTTGTATGAAATTCACTTGATGCAATCGAATAGAAAAGAATAGTATAAAATCTTGAGCCCTTTTAATATTTATATAAACTATCCAGGAACTTCACATGAAAAAAAAACATTTGTAAGTAAACAGTTAAGATATTCTGGTCTGTAAGATAACTTTAAGTCGATCTTAAAAACCTACCTCTTCGCAGCAGGATTCGAAAATTTTTAGACGCCAAGTGATCCTGGAACAGTGTAGTGCTATGAAGAAGCTAGGGTATATGTATTGCCTTCCATTGAGTTTTACTGTTTCTGTTTAGATTAACGAATGCTGACTGGTGTGACTGTCTTCGTGTGATTAGGGCATTCTTTCTCTGTTAGATAATACTTTTATTACAGTTTTATTGTTGTTTCTTACTGTACATCACTTTATGTGTTAAAAAAGGAAGAAACAGAAATATGAAGGCAGATAAAGGCCAAATGGCCCATCCAGTATGACAATCCGCAGCATCCACTATCTCCTGCTTTCCCTGAGAGCTCCCATGTGCCTAGAGTTAACAGGTAGGGCTAGTCTCAGTTAGGGAGCTGGTCTTTGACCAGAGGGCTGCCGCGTGAGCGGACTGCTGGGCACGATGCACCACTGGTCTGACCCAGCAGCTGTAATTCTTATGTTCTTATGTATATGGCATCAGAAAAAGGAGGTTGAATTGAGACATTTGGGTTTTACTTCCATTGAAAACAATGGAAGTAAAACCCGGATGTCTCAATCCATCCTCCTTTTTCTGGAGCCATATGGTAACCCTATATGTGCCTGTCCCGCGCCTTCTCAAACTCAGACACAGTCTTTGTTTCCACTACCTCGTGCATCTACCACCTTTTGGGTAAAAAAAAGTATTTCCTTAGATTGCACCTGTGCCCCAGTGCCTCCTTCCCATGTCCTTAGTGCCCCCAGTGCCTCCGTCCCGTGTCCTTAGTGCCCCCAGTGCCTCCGTCCTGTGTCAATGCACCCAGTGCCTCCTTCTTAAGTCCCCCCACTGCCTTCCAGATTTTGTCCACCCCAAAGCCAGCCTGCCTGCCTACCTATCTCCTTCCCTCCCCGCCACGCTAAAGCCAGCCAGCTTGCCTCCCTACATCCTTCCCTCCCTGCCACGGGAAAAAAAAAAGCCTCTCTCCTTCCTTTCCCCTGGTCCGCACTGCTGCAGTCTTACCTCCCCGCTACTGTTGCTAATCGCCGACAAGAAGTCTTCTTTCCGACGCCAACTGACGTTGGAGAGGACGTTCCGGGCCAGCCAATCACTGCCCGGAACGTCCTCTCTGACATCAAAATTGACGTCAGAAAGAAGATTTCTTGTCGGCGATTAGCAGCAGCAGCGGGGAGGTAAGACTGCAGCGGCACGGATCGGGGGAAAGGAAGGAGGTGCTGAGGTGCAGTTCAGTTGCACAGTAGGGTAGGAGGACCTGGACCTGGCCGGCTGTGCACCCCCCCAAGGCGTGCACCCGTGGCGGACCGTCCCCCCCGCCCCCCCCCCCCCTTGGTATGCCATTGACCCTGGGCAAATCACTTAATCCTCCCATTGCCCCAGATACATTAGATTGATTGTGAGCCTGCCATAACAGACAGGGGAAAATGCTTGAGTACCTGAATAAATTAATGTTAAAACCATACTGAGCACCCCTGGGAGATCAGTATAGAAAAATGAATGAATAATAAATAAATAAAATACAGACTGAATGGCCACTTCAGTATGGCTTCCATTTTCTACATTCTCACAGCAACTCATGCGCATGGACGGATGAATACACAGAATGATAAATGGACAGATTTACCTAATACTTGCTCTAATTATAGAGAGGAACCTGCCTAAAATGACAAAATCCTTGAATACAAAATGTAATATATATCTGAATATTATAGTTATAGTCAATGTCATAGATAGGCAAATAACATTGTAGAAAACAAAGTAATTTCTGAGTCTTTCATATAGAAGTTTCCCAAAATGTGACCCAGTCGGATAAAAGTGATGTAATGTACTTGTACTGTATAGGTGAAGAAAAGGAGAATAAATGAGTCTACAGCAGAGCTGTGTTTTAATTAAAAATTTAATCACAATGTATTGCATGATTTAAAACAAATGTAATTATGATTAATTGCTCAAATAAAGGTATTTTATGTATTTATTTTCCACTGCATCTCCTTGTGATTTTGGACAAGTCACTTAACTCTTCATTGCCCCAGGTACAAAATAAACATCTTTAATATGTAAACCGCTTGGACTGTAGCCACAGAAAGGTGGTATGGAAATCCTATCCCCCTTCTGTAAAGGACTGATAATCTCCCTCCTTCCCTCCCCTCTCACCTCAGATTACCACATCAGTCATACATTCTACTAGTAGCCTCTCCAGTTTGGCTCATGAATGTACAGCTCACTCCCCTCTATCTACCATGATTTGGTCTACCTTAAAGGTGGTCTTCTGCTGGTCCCCATCAGTAGCAGTATTGCAGCTCCCTGCTTTGAAGCTTTCCCTCTGAAGCTTTCCCCCCATCCTGCCTCCTCTGACATCACTTCCTGTTTCTGCATGGACAGGATCAGTCAGAGGGAAAGCTTCAGACCAAGCTCCAGACAGCAAATGTGCAATGCTCCTGATGCTGTGGAGCAACATAACTTTAAGGTAGACCAATTGGTCTTTAAGGTAGACAAATGCAGGAGGCCAATGATGTTGAATTGTGGGTTGGTGAAAAGATGCTGGATCGCACCAAGGATGTTTTGGGAGTGGAAGAGAGCTGAGGAAATGTTTGAAAGAGACAGGAGATGCTGCAATGTGATCAATTTTCTCAATTGTGATTACTAATTAATGCTTTCATCACAAAGTTGACTGTGATTAACTTGCAGCACTGAGTCAAATTATGTTGAGCTAGTAACTGACTCAAAAAGGAGGAAGGCATTTTGGATTTATCAGACACCTTTCTCAGTTGTAGCTCATGGTGAGTTGAATTCAGGTATAGTCGGTATTTTTCTATTCCCAGAGAACTTAAATCTAACAGGAGATGTGGGCTACTGTTAACATGTGTTATTTTATTGTTAACTCCAGTTATTAGTAAAATGGGACTTGTGGTACAACTGAATGTTATTGGTAAACTAATGGGGAGTGCATTTCCAATTCTCCTATTTTGATTCTATTCAGTTTGTATCCCCATATACATTTGAGCCCACAAGCTTTATTCTCATTCAAGAAATACACTCTTAAAAGGTATAACTAGGGTTACCAGATGTCTAGGGAAAAAAAAGATATGTCGTCTTTTTAGAGGACTGTCCAGGTGTCCGGATGGATTTTCAAAGCCCAGCAGTTTGTCCGGGTTTAGAAAGGGCCCCGAGCTCAGGGCCTCTGAGCATGCGCAGATGCGACTTGATGATGTCACACACATGCGTGTGTGCATATGACATTGTGTCGCACCTACGCGCGCTTGGAGGCCCTTAAATTTGTACCGGAGGCAGTAAAAGGTTAAAGTGGCTTGACCAAGATCGCAAGAAGCCACAGTATTTCTGCGATTAGGATCTGAACTGGGCTTCCTGATTGTCAGCCCTCTGCTCAAGCCATTAGGCTACTCCTCCACTCCAGGCTAACTATGGGGGTCTTTTATTAAGGCTCGCAAGCCGATTTAGCGTGCACTAAAAGCTAATGCGCCCATTATATTCTATGCACGCGTTAGCATTTAGCATGCGCTAAATCGGCTAGCGCACCTTAGTAAACGATCCCCTATGTGTGATCCAAATTAAACTTAGCTACCCCCACAGCAAAAAAAATTTGCTATATGTGAAGGTAATGGACTGAGAACACTGTTTAAGCCTGATGCAGTGTGGGGGATTGCAGGCCACCCATTCAATAAAGCACTACTGCTATGCTTCAGTCTTGGTTGTATAAATTATTTATTAGAGATATGCTTTCTTTAAAAACTAGTATTTAAGCCCGTTACATTAATGGGTGCTACAATATATGTCTGTCTGTCCTTCTTTCTGTCTGTCTCTCTCCCTGGCTCCCTGTCTGTCTTTCTTTCTGTCTCTCTCCCTGGCCCCCTGTCTGTCTGTCTTTCTTTCTGTCTGTCTCTCCCTGGCCCCTTTTGTCTGTCTGTCTTTCTTTCTTTCTGTTTCTCTCCCTGCCCACTGTCTTTCTGTGTGTCTGTCTTTCATTCTCATGTGCTGAGACGCTTCAGCTCCAGCCCCCTTCTCCCACCTACCCTTAAATCACGCCTTTTGCCTCCTCCCCAGCCTGAACAACCGCCAACCACAGTCCAGATGCTGAGCGTCGGTATGCCTGTTTCCATTATTTTTGTGCTCTCCTTGGTCCTGTTAGATGGAGTGAGGGCAGGAGGGGGGAGTAGCTGCTATGGTCACCACCCCCATGTGTCCATGCTTAAGGTGCCTCTGCATGATGATTATTAAGTGATGTATTTATTGTTAATTTGTTTGAACATATGTCACACTTATTGTAAGTTTGAAAATGAATAAAGAATTTTTTTAAAAAAAAGGTGCCTCCGCATGCGCAGTAGAAGGAGCTAGCGTCACTGAGGGAGGGCGATGGGGAAACCGCCGCTGGCTCCTTCTACTGCGCATGTGTGACACAGAAGCACAGATCACGGAAGCAGGGATCATGCAGTTTGAAGTGCGCATGCGCGCTAAGGGTTTTATTATGTTAGATGAAACAAGACATTTTTTCTCGGAAAATAATATGAAACAAAATCAATTAAATTATTTATTTTCAAAACTATTTCTCTGCTCCCAGTCACATTAATGGACTTCCTGTACTGTGCACTTTTTTTGTAAAGCTGGGAGTGTTAGG
Source organism: Geotrypetes seraphini (assembly GCF_902459505.1). Lineage (NCBI taxonomy): Eukaryota > Metazoa > Chordata > Amphibia > Gymnophiona > Dermophiidae > Geotrypetes > Geotrypetes seraphini. The sequence goes on from NC_047095.1 coordinate 18,616,936, forward strand.
TGGGGAGAAGTTTGCTTTCATCTGGGTGGGAATTTTGAAAAGCAGTTAGTTTTTTTGCAAAGCAAACTTTAGACTTTTTTTTTTTAAGTGGTTCAAAAAGATAGACACACTAAGGACAAACACAACTAGGAAATGAACATTTAAAAAAAATGATGCTTCTTCTGTTTTGAAAAAGGCCATTTTTTTCTACTGGATATTTGAACGTTTTTCCCAAAACATTGAAACTCAGATTTAGACATCATATAGAAAATGCCCCTCGCTCAAAGTCAAAATCCTTGTCTTGTGTTGCCAATGGCCCTTTTCTTCTTATAGTGGAATTTTCTAGGCCTCAGCTAGAGGAGTATGGAGGTGAAGCAGTCTGGTGACTTTTTACTAGCACCTTCAGCATTTCTTGATATCATGTAATAAATTGATCCATTTTTATGTTTTCTTTTGATTTTAGTAGCAGCAGCTTCCAACTTCATTCCACTATAAGCCCACTGAAATTTAAAAAAAAAATTCAGTTGGAAAATATCTAAGCTCCTCCACTCTAATCCTGTCCCTACCCTCTCAATCCTTTCCAGATATATCTTACCTCATCCTTGGGACTTTGCAAGTTCACATGCGGTAGAAATGATTTTCTTAAGTGAGTCTAAGGGCTCTTTTTACAAAAGTGTGCTAGCAGTTTTAGTGCAAGCTAAGCAAGTGCTGAAATCCCACGTGCGCTAACTGCTACCGCCTCCTTTTAAGCAGGCGGTAATTTTTTGGCTAGTGTGTGCAATAGCGCACGCTAAACTTGTGCATGCGCTAAAAATGCTAGCACACCTTTGTACAAGGAGCTCTACGTTTCAAATGGTGTCATCCAGCTTTAAGGCTGCTCCAATATTCCATAAAACAAAATGGGTCAGCCCTGAGTTATGAACTGAGTCCACTTAAGAGAAATTGACTATACCTTGTTTCTTGACTTTTATTTTTATAACTTGAGTTGCTAAAAAGATGTATAGAAAGCGAGCCTGAAGAATGGTGAGAGACAGATAAGGATCTGCAAAGGAGAAAGTGTAGATGCAGAGGCAGCTCTAAAAGGAAAACAAAAAAAACCCAAAACATTCTGAAGAATGAGGTCTGTGTTGAGCTCAGGAGTTGTAAGAAGATGGTACCATTTGTGTCTTTCTGCAATTATTCCAACATGTGGAGACCTCTAACGTTCTTCATCTTTCACAATGAAGCTTTCATGTAGACAATTTCACAGAGTCCATGATTGCCCATCTTCTGAATGACTTTCATTTTACCTTGGACCATGGAGAAGCCCTTCTGATTATCTCCTTTGACCTAACAGCATCCTTTGATCTTGTCAGTCATTCCCTTCTTCTGTCCAGGCTTCTGTCCAGGTTTATTTGTACTACTGGTACCTTTCTACAATGATTTTCTTCCTTTCTTTCAATGTTTCCCTCCCTTCATTTGCTTCCATTTCTTCTCCTCTCTCCTTGGTCCTCTCTCTTCTTCAACATTTTTCTTAGCTTTCTTGCAACTTCAATCTAGGAAAGCATGATTAAATGTTAAATTTCTGCAGATGACATGGATTCTTGTTTCAGCTCAGAATCCATATAGCAGCCCTTCAACTCTGCCTCAGGTTAACTGACTTTCTTCCAGTCACTTCGTTCTTAATCAGTAGCATACAGTAGGCCTCTGGGTGTCAGGTTGCTTCTTCTTTCAACTGTGACTCCTTCTCTTCAGAGATCACCCATCCATTTAGTCAATTTCTTAAAATACTCGGGGATTCATCTCAACATCCAACTCTCTTTTCATACCCAAATCTCTTCTGTAGTCAGATCATATTGCTCTTCTATGAATCTTATTCAATGAATCCATCCCTACCTTGATTGTAACTCCTGTGCTACCCTCTATGTGTCCTAATAACATCTAAATTGGACTATTGTAGTATTGTCTATGCAGCTGTTCCACCTACATTTCTGCAACGTCTGCAGACTGTTTACAATATTCCAGGCTCATGTAACCCCCCCCCCCTCTTGAAATTACATCATTGGCATCATGTCTTTCACAAGATGACGTATAAAACTTGACATCAAAGGATTCTCTCCTCCTTTGCGTATCATATATACTCTGATCTGGCTTGAAATTTATACACCATTCAGCCTTTTGCTATCTTAACCCTTCCCTTTGGAACTCCCAGCCACCTGACATTAGGGCCATATTATCCAACTATTCTCATTGTCTTTTGGTGAAGATGTTTAGGCCTGGTTGCAGTAGTTGTCTCAGCAGCTTTTCTCTCCCTCTCTCCTCTTGAGCCTCTTCTTATCTCTTTATTCTCCTGTCATTGATTGTAGTTTTTTTAAATTTTCCCCTAGGTACAAGGGGCCACTGAAATGTTCTGAGCCCAACCAAGGAGAGAATGATGTGGAACCATGAAACCTACAGTTATTCCTCACTTTTCTTGATACTTTTCATTTAAATGATATGACATGAAACAAAAAGTATCAAGAAAAGGGTGAACTAACTTGTAAGTTTCATGGCTCCACATCGTTCTCTTCTTGGTTGGGCTGAGAACTCTTCACCACCCCTCATATGTTCTTTCTAAAATGCCACTTGATAAAAGCAAAAAGAGAGGATAGGATAGGAAAGGCATAAGGATTATGAATTTTAAAGAGCACACTGGAAGTTAGAGAAGGCTATGAAGAAGGAGGAAATACTAAGTTCCAGTACTAAGATTCCAGTACTAAGATTTAGGTTGTGTCTTAATATAGCACAATGTCTAGATGTTAATATATAATAAAGAATTTAAATTATAATAATAACATGACACTAAAAATACAAATATGCAAGATCACTGTAGAAAAAAAACCAAAAAAAACAACTATCCACATAACCAACTTAGCATCATCAGTGACTGTAATATTATCCTAGTTTGCAAGAGAACAGTCCGAGAGGTTACATCAGCAGACCAGAATGTCTGATATTTTTCTCTTTGGTCCACAAGGGGGCAGTGTTTCACTGAATCCCAGAAATAAAAAAAGAAAGGCTTCAAGGAAGAGTTTTGTCACTTTGCAACAAGGTTTCTGCAATCTCTAACCAATTACTTGGATTTTCTAATTGTTTCAGTCACAAGTAATTTACTGCATGATGTAAACCATTGCCTATCTCACAACCCTTAACTAACTATTGAAAGAAAGTGTGTTTAGCCTAACATGTCAGAGGCTCTGGAGCTAGATAGGTACTTTTTTTCAGTGAGCTCTAGAATGTTAGACAGCAACTAAAAATATAAACGTTGACAATAGTGCTGATATTGTATCTTTAATGCTGCAGAAATGCTTGAATGCCTTGGTCTAAAATGAACTGTGCTTCTCCTTCTGTACTCAGCAAAAGAAGCCCGTTGCTGCTGACTTGCTTATCCTTCATATATAAAGATCTGTTTATGTATATTTCATTTGAAGCAGGGTTTTGGGTTTTTTTTCCTTCTCTCTTGCTGGCAATGGAATCTGGATACAGGCTAGGGAAGTTAATGGCTTTATTGTATAAGAAATGGTTATTTAAAATTATAGCATGCAATAAAAGGGAGGGACCGAAATATGAAAGGTAGTGATAGAAATTGTTTCCTATAGGTATTGTTGATAAACAGCGAAGGCAGAAAATCATATATGATTGAGATTTCATTAATGCATGATCACTCTCCCCGTGAAGTTATGGATTAAGAACCAAGAAATTGGTTTCTTACAGTCGCAATTACACTGCATTGAAGATGAGTAATAGCTGTTAATTTAAATGCCTTATAATAAAGTGTCTCTCTGCTAATAAATCCTATCTTCTCTTTAGACATATACACCATTGTTTTGCAAAAAGAAAAATCAGATGGGGGGGGGGCTTTGAAATGTTTGGAAGGAGTAATAGCTAGGGCTTCTGATTTTAGGTATTAACTGATAAATACTATTAGAACTCCCCTGAGGTAAGAAAATTAAATAGGTGTTTGTTGGATAAACACTGGAAACAAAATATCATTTTTCCTCATTCTTTATAGTCAATTCTTGTGCCTTTTCAATGCTGGTGTCTCCCAAGTGACACAAACACTCAGTGTGATTCTATTATGTATAGACTTACAATAAAGAATCACGCTCGGCAGCGCTCAGCGAATTTAAGTGTGTTTATATTATTAGACATCCTTTATAGAATTATGTTTTTGTGCGTGTTTTGTAGAATCACCTTTTAGGCATCGCATAGATGTCTATAATGTTATTTGAAATCGGAGAACTATTGCAAAAACTTGCCAACCTGTCAATCAAAACAGGACAGATACCGGACGACTGGAAGATAGCGAACGTCACGCCGATATTTAAAAAAGGATCGAGAGGAGAGCCAGGCAACTACAGACCTGTGAGTCTCACGTCTGTCCCTGGAAAGATGGTTGAGGCGCTGATCAAAGATAGCAAAGTCCGGCACCTAGACACACACGACCTGATGAGAGCCAGTCAACATGGATTCAGCAAAGGGAAATCATGTTTGACGAACCTACTCCAATTTTTTGAGACAGTGAATAGACAAATTGATAGTGGAGAACCGGTGGATATTGTATACTTGGACTTTCAGAAAGCGTTCGACAAGGTTCCACATGTAAGACTTCTCAGGAAACTACAAGGACATGGAATAGAAGGAGATATACTAAGATGGATAGGCAAATGGCTAGAGAACAGAAAACAGAGAGTGGGCATAAATGGGAAGTTCTCAGAATGGGAACAAGTGACTAGTGGTGTACCCCAGGGTTCGGTACTTGGACCCATCTTATTTAATATTTTCATAAATGACTTAGAACAGTGGTTCCCAACCCTGTCCTGGAGGAACACCAGGCCAATCGGGTTTTCAGGCTAGCCCTAATGAATATGCATGAGAAAGATTTGCATATGATGGAAGTGATAGGCATGCAAATTTGCTTCATGCATATTCATTAGGGCTAGCCTGAAAACCCAATTGGCCTGGTGTTCCTCCAGGACAGGGTTGGGAATCACTGACTTAGAAGAAGGAACATCCAGTGAAATCATCAAGTTTGCAGACGACACAAAGCTATGCCGGGCAATCAGATCACAGAAGGACAGTGAGGAACTCTAGATCGACTTGAATCAATTGGAGAGGTGGGCAGATAAATGGCAGATGAAGTTTAATGTGGAAAAATGCAAAGTGATGCATTTAGGCAGGAAAAATAAAGAACACAAGTATAGCATGTCGGGTGTAACTCTTGTAAAGACCGAACAGGAAAAGGACCTGGGTGTACTGATAGATAGGACCTTGAAGCCGTCGGCGCAATGTGCGGCAGCGACGAAGAAAGCAAATAGAATTACGAGTAGATCAGAGAAAGTTATAATACCACTCTACAGAGCCATGGTCAGACTGCATCTGGAATACTGCATCCAGCATTGGTCTCCATACTTAAAGAAGACGTGCAGAGACGTGCAACGAAGCTAGTGAAAGGTATGGAGAACCTGGACTACGAGGAATGGCTTATGAGACTGGGATTGTTCTCCCTTGAGAAGAGGAGACTGAGAGGAGACCTGATCGAGACTTTCAAAATACTGAAAGGATTCGACAAAATAGAGCAGGGGAAGCAGTTATTTACAATGTCCAATGTGACACGGACAAGAGGACATAAACTGAAGCTGAGGAGGGACAGGTCCAGGATGAATATCAGGAAGTTCTGTTTCACGCAGCGAGTGGTGGACACCTGGAATGCTCTCCCAGAGGAAGTAATTGCAGAATCCACCGTTCTAGGATTTAAGGGTAAACTAGATGCACATCTCCTTAAGCGTGGCATAGAGTGATACGGATAAGGGTAAGCATACGGTGATATGGGGACTAAAACTGGGCCAGGGTGCACCTGGTGGGGCCTCCACGTGTGCGGATCTCTAGACTTGATGGTCCCAGGGTCTGATCCGGAGATGGCAATTCTTATGTTCTAATTGTTGCTTGTTAAAGTTGTTAAATGAGCTTATTATTCAGTCAATTTGGACACCTAAGATGTTGGATGTCTACATTGTAGACACCTAATTTTAGGCATCCTTTATAGAATTTGCCCCTATCTGAATTGTGTCAAAGTGGTCTGTTTGGATTTTTAGCAACATCATCCAGATAAAAGCTGAAAATCTGGATATGGACTTATCCAGGCAGGAACCATTCTACAAAAAGAAATCTCATTAAATACAGACCCCTGAATTCCTTAACCCTGAAAGAATCCTTAATTATCTGGAAACCTCTAAGTTTACAGTTTATAAAAATCTAAGAATGAAAACTGTAGTAGTTATTTTATAGACACTGAATGAAACAATTTTGCAGTTTGTAAATGTCTCCTAGCCTCGCTGTTATTGATCAGATACAGGCAATTAGGAGTGTATGAACAATTCAAGTAGAACTGAAACCAGTCAAATTTCAGCCTTGTTAGAGATTGATGAAAAATGCAGCTTTTCCTTTAAAACAGGCTTGGCAAGCCAACTTAAATGCAATGAATTTTTTTTTTTTTTTGCACAGTCAAAAAGTTGATTAACATGCATTAAAATAATTCTGACGGCATTAAAAAAAATGTATTAATACAACATAAATAATGTCAGAAATCAGGAAACATGTCTGAAAATGATGTCAAAACAAACTGAATGTTATTTCCTTGCTTATCCCTGCAAGATGGATAACATGCAAGAACTCAGTGCAAAATGCATGCAATCATAGAACTAACCTGATAATACTATAAATTGGCACCTCAGTGTAGGGTCCCCAATGCCATGAGTTTAGTGCCAATTCTATAACAGCATCTTGGCATCAAGATTCTGTAATCAAGCTTCAAGTTTTTTTAAATTTTTGATATACCGTTTATCAGATAGGTATCTAAGCAGTTTACAATAAAAAAATTAAAAATATAAAATATATCATATCTAAAGTTAAAATAGATAAAGTAAACGGGAGTAAGAACAGACTGACGTACATGAAACAAGGTGAAGGAGACAAAAGGAAGTAAGTAAATACATTGAGAAAAATAAAAGGGAGGTAAGTGGGAGGGGGAGGTACATTAGGATAGATTCTGTAAAGTGCGCCTAACTTTAGGCGTGGTTTAGATGTCCGATTTAAGTGAATAATGAGCTATTTAAGGGTCTTAAGCATTAATTGGGACTTAGATGGAGTTAGACGTCACATAGAAGTTCTCAGAACATAGACACAAGATAGACGCGAGTTAAGGGAAAAGTCACATCTAACTGTGTAGATGTGGGCGTAACCTGGGCGTGGTTAAAGATAGGCTCTACATAGACACTACTTAGGCGGCAGACCGCGTCTAAAATATAGGCGAAGAAAAAGCTGGTCTAAGTGTAGTTTTTGCTTCATTTCAAAACAGTTTCACCTTTCGTAGCGGGAGACTTCCTATAGATGCAAGTTAGGCGTGCTTTCTGCTTCCACAATGATATTCCCTATAGTGAGTTTAAATATGTTTTTTTTCTTCTTTCTCCCTCCTAATAGATTTAATAAGCCACATATCAATAGAGCACATCAATATCAACATATTGCATGCAAAACACAGTACTTTTCTACCCAAACAGTAATATGATTTATTCATTACACCACCTTTGGCTTTCCTGCTTAAAAAGAACCCCCTTTTTTCTCAGCAAAAAATGCTGCAATCAGCTCTTTCTTGAGAGCAAAGGAAGCTCTTTCTTGAGAGCAAAGAAAGAACATGAAAAACATATTATTGTACACATTACTTCATTTCTCAGCGCTTAAAAAGAGAAAAAACAGATACAGACCTTAACATGCATTTTCCCTCATTCCAAAATGGAGCTCTTCAACTTCACAAGCTGACCTCACTATGACATCATCAAGCTGCACCTTCAAGGTAGTATGCCACAATTAAAAGATGAAACAAGGAAGGCAACCAAGTCACATCAAGGTCTGCGTGGGGGAAGCTCACAGTGCCAAACTTGTCTCACAACTTATAAGCCAAATACAGTGTAACATGTCAAAAAAGCATGTCACACTGTATAATGTTGTAGGGCGCTCTCAGTGTGAACCCTCAGTGATAGGAGCACAGCTCCGACACTTCACTTCTGGGTCAAGGCGATAAGCCTCCACCCACACACCATCATCGAGCGCCCTGTGTGTGCAAGAATCAAACCAATCAACAATCAAAGTGAGTAAATAAAACTCAACACAAACGACCTGAGCGACCCCCACACAAACCCTGCCAGCCAAACCCCCTCAAAAAGCACGCACAAAATCACAACAAAATCAAAAAGGTGAAGAACATATCCAAAAATAAACAATATGTATCCAAAACTGTCACACCGACGGAAAAACCGCACCAGGAGGAAAGGTTCAACCGCGCTGGTTTCAGGAGGAGCCCTTCTTCAGGAACCTGGCCTCCAACAGAACACAAGCAGAGAGGACGGCTTTTGCCACTTTCTCCATTCATCAAGATGGGCTCTGCTTCTGCCACAATGTGACCAATCTGTTTGAGGCAATTGGAATCACCTGTAAGCTAAAAGAGTGGTGTCTCTTCATTGACAGCTCATCCAGGAGTATCAAAGCTGTGCTGCTCCATAATGGAAACAAGTACTCATCTCTTCCACTGGCTCACTCAATGCACCTCAACGAGGATTATAACAGCATCAATACATTACTAGGCACCTTGAAGTATGATGAATACAGCTGGGAGGTCATCAGAGACTTCAAAATGATAGCATTCCTAATGGTATTCCAAGGTGGTTTTACCACGTTTCCCTGCTATCCCTACCTTTGGGATAGCAGGAACACAGTGGTACACTACCAAACGTGGGACATGCCACAGTGGACTGAGTTCTCTGTTTGGAGAAACAATTTCAAATGAGAAACACTGGTAGACCTCCAGAAGGTGCTGATGCTACCATTGCACACCAAATTGGACCTAATGAAACAATTTGTCAGAGCTCTAGATAAGGAGTAAGTGGCCTTCATGTACCTTCAGAACATCTTCACTAATCTGTCTGAGGCAAATGTCAAAACTGGTGTCTTCATTGGACCACAGATAAAGAAGATCCTGAAGTGCAAGGAATTTCCCAAGAAGTTAGCTAGGAAGAAGAAGAAAGTGGCTTGGAACAGCTTTATCACAGTGGTTTAGGGCTTCCTGGACAATTACAAGGCCAAAAACTACATGGAGTTGATTGAGAATTTGGTGAAGAATTACAGTAAAATGGGCTGTAGGATGTCTCTCAAAGTCCATGTCCTTGATCCTCATTTTAAGACATTCAAGGAAAACATGGAAGCATACTCAGAGACGCAAGGTGAGTGCTTCCACTAGGATATACTGGACTTTGAACGCTGCTACCAAGGACAATATGATGAGAACATGATGGGACCCTTTTTTCTAAAGGGTCCCACGGCGACAAGAGGGCATCCACTAAAACTTAAGGGAGGAAGATTTCATGGTGACACCAGGAAATACTTCTTCACTGAAAGGGTGATTGATCGATGGAATGATCTTCCCCACCAGGTGGTCGAGGCCAATAATGTGCTCGACTTCAAGAGTCGATGGGACAAACAGGTGGGAGTACTACGGAGTTATGCTCAATCGATACATACTCCAGGGAAGAAAGGTCCTTCAGCAGGCAGACTAGTTGGAGGGAGGGTTCTCGAGTGGGCAGATTTGTTGGGCCATCGGCCCTTTTATGCCGTCATATTCTATGTTTCTATGTTTCTATCGTGGAACTGATTCATGAAAGTGACTTACAATATAATCGCAAATCTCAGAAAACTACTCACTTCTAAATCTGTGGTCATCTTTGTATAACTTCAATATAAATACATGTTAATTGTGATTCATATGTTGCTTTTTATGACTATAAGAATGAAAACATGAAAATTTGGTGTTTTAATGTTTTAAATAGGTAAATTGCAAAATTTGACTATCCTGGTCACAAGAGCAAAGTTTCGTGGAAATAACAAACATTTTCTGTACTTTTTAGACTTGAGCCATTAGGAAATTACACTTACTGCCCAGGAACAAAAATCATGTTACATAGGGCTCCTTTTACTAAGCTGGTCGCCAGAATAGATGGACCTAAAGTCTGATCTGGTGAAGGCGTTTCTAGTAAAGTATTGGGGTTCAAGAAGGGATTGGGCAACTTTCTGAAGAAAAGAGGATAGAAGAGTACGGATAGAGGACTACTACACAGGTCCTGGATCTGATGGGCCTCCGCGTGTGCGGACTGCTGGGCATGATGGTCCTCTGGTCTGACCCAGCGGAGGCAATGCTTATGTGCTATAGCGTTTTTAACGTGCGCAGAATTGCGTGCGTAAGACGTGAATGCCAGCATTGAGCTGGCATTAGTTCTAGCCACGTAGCACGGGTTTAGCACTCACAGCAATTCTGCGTACACTAATAACGCTATCGCAGCTTAGTAAAAGGAGCCCATAGTGTTATTTAATCTTTGCTAAAAAATATATTTCCTACGTAAAATAACCAATCTGTTTTCATGCCATTCTTTTACTTTATTCATATTTAATGACCGCACATAAAATGTTATAAACATGGTAAGACAGCTCTGTGGACAGAAAACCAACATTTGGATACTTGTCTTTTACGATGATGCATATTTGAAATACATAGATTGACTAGATAAATTCTATTGCTGATGCATCAAAGCACCTTATGGAGCTCCTGGTAGAACCGAGTTATAAACATTCATATCACAGTGGTTTTTCCTAATTATAACAGTTTACTTTTGGCAGTACTTGGTTCCCACCAGATTTCTAATTCTCTAACACTCAGCAATGCCAACTTTGACCATCTGTAAATGCTAAAAAAAAAACAAAAACAAAAAAACCTTACAAAACTTGAAGTTCTCAGTAAAGCTGAATGAAAGCTTGATCTTCACAACCCAGTAGAAGGAAAGAAATGTTCCTGGGGCACGAGCGAGGAATTTAGCAGAGTTTAAAAAACAGAAATGACAGAAGAGATCAAGCTTGCTGCTGTTGGTGAGCCGTCCTGTTCAATCTGCATATGTTGCTATTAAATTAGAATTCTGTTTTTAATTAAAAGAGAAATGTCAAGAAAGAAAAGCTGGCAAAGCCTTGGTCACTGCTGTGTAGTCTAATAAAAAGAATTAAAATGGTGGTGGGGGGAGAAAGGGAGTAAGGGGGCTGCTTATACAAAAAAAATATATTAAATAACCATAACACCCCTATATTCACACACTGCAACCGTTCAATAGATGTGCAGCACAGCATCTCATGCTTTTCATATTTCTGTGTTTCCTAGTTCTCTTACTTCATCCATGATTCTCTTTGCTTCTGTATTATTCACGTTCCTTTATTTTGCCAAGCATGTTTTCTTTTTCTTACCTTCTTTCAAAAAAAAAAAAAATTCCCAGGTGTTTCTTTAGCTGTCAGAGGGGTTTCCTTAAAAAAGGTGATTTGATGTGCAGCTGGTCTGTTGCTCTACTTGAATTATTCACCAACCTCTCATCTTAGTCCTAGGAGACTTCACTGATACAGTAATGTTGGCACTGTACCTAGCTGAACAGAGCTAGCGTCTCAACAGAAAACCACAATGAAATTTTAGAAATTTTGAATTGCTATATTTATCTCACATAAAGGCCTGATTACTGAACTGTGTTAGCCATTTAACATGAAAATGAATGTGCCATACAAACAGATAACACAATGCATGCGCTAATAACTGTGTTAAACAATTGAAAAATCTCACATTGCTAATAGTTTGATGGTGATAAAGAAAATGCAAAAGTCTGAGCTTCAACTTTGGCTATATATCTACATTGCATGATTGGTTGTCATGCAAATTCCAGGTTGTGAATATCTTCTGCAATGGAATTTCAAATATTATCCTTAAACATCTTGGTTTTGTTTTTTGTTTTTTTATTTCATTCCATTCAGGAAACTTTAGGTTTCAATCATCCAGTTTATGATCTCTGGTAAATCCCACACACCCTAGGCGTTCTCTAAACTCTTGGGATGCCAATTAGGCCCCTTCTCTGTCAGTCTTACCTCTTGCCACTATCAGGGAAACAGAATTCCTAGAGGCTGTGAAGGACTGCTTCATGGAACAGCTCGTCAAGGAACCAACACGAGGGGATGCCACTCTTGACCTAATCCTCAATGGGATAGGGAGACCTGCAAAGGAAGTGGAAGTAGTAGGACCACTAGGAAACAGCGATCACAACATGATCCAGTACAAATTAGAAGTAGGAACATCAAAAGTGAAGAGAACCACAGCAACAACGCTCAACTTCAAGAAAGGGGACTACGATGCTATGAGAGCAATTGTGAGAAAGAAACTCAGAAACAGCTCAAGAAAAATGGAGACCGTAGAGAAAGCCTGGTCCCTATTCAGGGACATGGTGCAAGAAGCACAAAATCTATACATCCCCCAGGTTTAGGAAAGGGTGTAAAAAAAATCGAACAAAAGACCCGGTATGGATAACTAATGAAGTGAAGAAAGCAATAGGAGACAAGAAAAAATTGTTCCGAAAATGGAAAAAGGACCAAACCGTGGAAAACTGGAAGGAACACAGGAAACACCAAAAAGAATGTCACTGAGTGGTTAGGAGAGCAAAAAGAGAATACGAAGAGAGGCTGGCTGGGGAAGCAAAGAATTTCAAAACGTTCTTCAGATACGTTAAAGGGAAGCAACCAGCGAGGGAGAAAGTAGGACCGTTGGATGATGGAGACAGAAAGGAAGTGGTAAAGGAGGAAAAAGAGGTATCTGTCAGGTTAAACAAGTTCTTCTCATTAGTTTTCACAAGCGAGGACACATCAAATGTACCTAAACCCGAAGAGATCATAAGTGGAGACCAAGAGGAAAAACTGTCGCAAATAGAGGTAAGCCGTGAGGATGTCCTCCAACAGATAGATAGATTGAAAAGCGACAAATCACCAGGCCTGGATGGAATCCACCCAAGGGTATTAAAAGAACTAAGAAACGAAATAGTAGAAACACTCCGACAAATTTGCAACCTATCCTTGAAAACTGGTGAGATCCTGTAGGACTGGAAAATAGCAAATGTTACACCTATCTTTAAAAAGGGATCGAGGGGTGACCCGGGGAACTACAGCTTGACTTCAGTTCCGGGCAAGATGGTAGAGGCACTAATAAAAGACAGCATCTGTGAGCTCAAAGAAAAAAATGGACAAATGAAAGCGAGCCAGCTTGGCTTCTGGAAGGGAAGATCATGCCAAACGAACTTACTGCACTTCTTTGAAGGGATAAACAGCCAGATGGACAAAAGGGAACCCATAGACATCATTTATCTCGACTTCCAAAAAGCCTTTGACAAGGTACCCCATGAGCGGCTACTTAGGAAGCTGTGGAACCACGGGGTGGAAGGGGACGTATACAGATGGGTTAAACACTGGTTGGCAGGCAGAAAGCAAAGGGTTGGAGTGAAGGGTCACTACTCAGACTGGAGGAGGGTCACGAGCGGTGTTCCGCAGTGGTCGGTGCTCGGACCGCTACTGTTCAATGTATTTATAAATGACCTAGAAACAGGGACGAAGTGTGAAGTTATAAAATTTGCGGATGACACTAAACTCTGTAGCAGGGTTAAAACCGTGGAGGAATGTGAAGAGGAGGAGTGGGCAAATAAATGGCAAATGAACTTCAATATAGAGAAATGTAAGGTCATGCATATAGGGAAAAAGAACCCGATGTTCAGCTACAAAATGGGGGGATTAGTACTAGGGGAAAGTAACCTTGAAAAAGACTTAGGTGTACTGGTAGATACAACAATGAAGTCAAGGGCACAATGCGCAGCAGCTTCGAAGAAAGCAAACAGAATGTTGGGTATTATTAAGAAGGGTATCACAACCAGAACGAAGGAAGTCATCATGCCGCTGTATCATGCGATAGTGCGCCTGCATCTGAAGTACTGTGTCCAATATTGGTCACCGTACCTTAAGAAGGACATGGCGATAGTTAAGAGGGTTCAGAGATGAGCGACAAAAATGATAAAAGGTATGGAAAACCTTTCATACGCAGACAGGTTAGAAAGGCTGGGGCTCTTCTCCCTGGAGAAGCGGAGACATGATAGAGACTTTCAAGATCCTGAAAGGCATAGAGAAGGTAGATGGGGACAGATTCTTCAGCCTATTGGGAACCGCAAGAACAAGGGGGCACTCAGAGAAATTGAAAGGGGACAGGTTTAGAACCAATGCTAGGAAATTCTTTTTCACTCAGAGGGTGGTGGACACCTGGAATGCACTCCAGGAGGTTGTGATAGGACAGAGTACACTACGGGGTTTCAAAGAAGGACTGGATAAATTCCTGAAGGATACGGGGATTGAGGGATACAGATAGAGGTAGGGATAGGATTATGAAAGGGTATAGATAGAAGGATAAAGGGGATTAAAGGGTTTTAGACAAGGATCACCTTACAGGTCATGGACCTGATGGGCCGCCGCGGGAGCGGACTGCTAGGCGAGATGGATCTCTGGTCTGACCCAGCAGAGGCAACTTCTTATGTTCTTATCAGCTCATTGCTCCTTTCCTTCTACTATCATCTTCTGTATAAGACTCCCTACCTCCCTCTTGTTTCACCATTTTTTTTTTTTTTCTCTTATTTATTTTTATTTCTCTTTTTCTGCTTCTTACCACAAGTATGTATTTGCTTCAACAATGCTACCTTATCCTTCTCATTCTATCCCCCCCCCCCACTTTCTCCTTCTTATCTAAATTATGTAACTTCTCCCCTCCTTCCCCTTTTACCCTCACTTTCTAGTTTGTCCAGTCTACGTCATTTACGTTCACTTCGTATTATAAATTTTTAGCTTTTTAAAAATATTGTTAACCGGCCAGACATTTGCTTGATGGTCGGGATATTAAAAACTAATAAACTTGGAAACTTGGAACTTGGATATTATTCCTGCTCTCCTGCCTTCCTCATCAATCCTTAGGGGCATTTTTAAAAGGGGACAATGTCTGGAAAGCAGTATATACCAATGCTCAAAGTATGGGAAAGAAGATTCTGGATCTAGAAGCTGTGATGGAAGAAGATGAGTTGGATATGGTGACGATCACAGAGACATAGTTCACGGAGAACCATGACTGGGATGTTTATACCGGGCTAAAATCTGTTCAGGAAAGACAGGGTAGGAAGAAAAGGAGGGGAGTAGCATTATATATTAAAGATCATATTAAAACCACACAATTGCAGGATCTGCAGGGCAAGGAAGAGGCATTGTGGATCAATTTGGAAAGAGGGAATGGTAAATATATTTACACTGGTATAATATACAGGCCTCCTTCACAGATTGACGAAGTGTAAAGAGATTTAATAGTAGACATTCAGGCCATGATTCTGCAAAGTGCTCCTGACTGTAGGCAGCTGTAGGCAACCTACAGCTGTCTAATCAGCCAATGGGGAGGCACTTTTTCTAAAAAAAAAAAAAATGCTCCCAAGGCAGGCCGCCTATATTTAAGGCGCCTCCAGGGAGCCTAGAGAGGCCCGCAAGACTGCCTAAGCTCGCCTAAGGCTAAGCAGTAGCCTTAAACGAACCTAGGCGGCCCTACACGTCTCCCTAGTAGAACGGGAAATGCTTACAATGTTGGCTAGCAAAATGCTGGCCTACATGGTAAGTAGATGCGGCTGCTGTACTTAATCACGGCAAAGATCTCCCTGCTGTGATTAGTATAGCGACCGTGGCTACAGCCGCAAGTCTCCCCTCCCCCCGACGATCTCCAGCAGGAAGGTGCTCAACCCTTCCTGCCCACAGAACCCCCCCCCCCCCCCGACGATCGCAGAAGGAGGGTACCCAACCCTTCCTGCCAGCCCCCCAACGGCCCCCCTAAGGGCGCCAGCAGGAGGGTGCCCAATCCCTCCTGCTGGCCCCCATAAGGACCTAGTGAAGTTTGAAGAATGCTCTGAAATTTAGCAGATAAATTTAATGCTAAGAAATGCAAAGTCATGCATTTGGGCTGCAAAAACCTGAAAGAACAGTATAGTTTAGGGGATGAAGAATTTATGTGGATGATAGAAGAATGGTATATCAAATATAATAAAACTTGACTTGGGTGTGATTGTAAGTGATGATCTTAAGGTAGCCAAAGAGGTTGAAAATGTGACAGTGAAGCTAGAAGGATATTTGGGTGCATAGGAAGAGGTATGGCCAGTAGGAAAAAGGAGGTATTGGTGCCCCTGTATAAGACTTGAAGGATCCCTAGCTAGCTGACATGGCTGGGTCACGGTGTATATGAAAAACTCCATCTTAGATCAGTGGGTAGTAAAACTAAAAACAGCAACCTGTGACTCCATTTTACTGCTCTGAGAAATCACGTATGCATGCAGGCCTGTTCTATGTATCTGTCTTAGTGCCTGGTACAGCCAGGAGGCAAAGGAATGTAGATGTTAGCTAGCCATTGATGTATAGATTATAGGATGGATTTATGGTTTTGTTTTTCTCTCTGCTGTTACCTTTTGGTCAGAGCTGGTTAGAACTGGTTTGAACTGGTTAGGACACTATATAACTTTGGTGTCCGAGATCCTCAGGGTCTTCTGTTTATGCAGCCAGTTCTGCCCAGAAGTCCAGCATATATGCTTGTTTAATAAAAGCCTTTTTAAATCTCTTCAGTCTCTGGCTCAAGTCTCTGCACTACTAAAGGAGGGCCTTATCTTAAAAGGTACCTTCATTTGGCGCAGCCGAACAGGGACTTGATCTACAGACTTGAGCCTGTTTGGCACGATCGTCTCCCTCGGAGGATTTCAAACCTTGCCTCCTACGAGACCCGTAATAGCCGGCATTAACCTGGTGGTTGACCAGGAACGGTTTTCTCGTCGAAGACAACGGATTGCACCTCGAGAAGGAACGAATCGGTGGAGATTTCTGGCTCCTGGTTTTGTTGTGCCGGTACCGGACCTGTCTTGGTAAGTGAGAAGTTGATTCCTTCTCTATCCTGTCTCTATCTCTTCTGTCTAGTAACTTCTTAATCAGTTGTGAAGCACAGAGAGGTATATAGGACTCTGGTTTCTGGAAATTGGAACTTTTGTTGGGTGCATATATAGATTGTATAATATGGGTCAGAACACCATCGAGCCCCTTCAGATCATGCTTAAATATTTTACAACTGCCTTTTCTGGCGATTATGGCGACCCTAAGATTTTTTATTGTTTTCTTCATCCTTATTTTTATTGTTGTCAAAGGCTTAGTATTTGGAATATAATCAACTTTTTGTCATACTTGTCAAATTAAAAAAAAAAAAAAAAAAAAGCTCTGGGGACACCTGACAAGACACAGAGAACGAGAAATTGGTGATGTTGAGAAATTACCCGGGGAGATGGAAATAGCATTTAGGTTGGAAACCTGGGAAAAGTTGGTAAAGCAAGCCAGCATGATTGTTTTGCCGAAAGTTGCAGACAGGATAGTGTAAGTTGCTTAACAGGGTAAAATGCATGTGGATCAAGACAGAATTAAGAATGTGAGTTCGCACTGATGAACGAGAATAAGGACTGTGATTTTAGATATATGTTGCGTGCAGTGGATTTGTTACAGACAGTGAGTAATTTAAAGAAAGTTGAGCCAGATAGTTTACGTGTTCTCGCAGTTGTCAAAGTGGTGTCTGCTGGTAATAAAAAAAAAAAGAAAAAAAAAAAAGCAACCGTTTGTCAGACATGTGGGATTTGTGTTTGGCACATCCCTGCCTTTGTATCCCAGTGTTGGGGGATTTAAAGTACAAGACTAACAATGATAGAGGTTAAGTATCCATATTTTTCTGAAAATTGAAATATTTGCTAAACATGGGCTTGATAATTCAAGTTCAAGTTTCAAGTTTTATTATTATTTGATGAATCGCCTATACAAACATTCTAAGCGCTGAACAATTAAAAAAAAAAAAAAAACACATTTTAGAGGACAAACAATTTTAAGACACAAGTACAAAGTTAAATAACAAAGTTTTTAAGAGTTTTATAAAAGAGATAAGATCTTTTTCTTTTCTGATGTAAAGTGGCAGTGCATTCCACGTTTGTGGCGCTGTAACAGAAAACATGTCATTTCTTCTTGTACCCATAATTTTTAAGGAAGGGACAGTTAATAAGTCTTGTGATGATGATCGTAGAGAACGAGGGGCATAATAAGGAATGATCATTCTAGACATGAATTGAGGCTCATTGAAAGCTAGAACTTTAAAAACCAAGAATAATATCTTAAAAGTAATTCGGTGGCTAATAGGTAGCCAATGGGACTTAATCAATAGCGGTGTAATGTGGTCAACTTTTTTATTTTTTATTTTTTTCCCTTTATTACATTACATTACATTACATTAGGGATTTCTATTCCGCCATTACCTTGCGGTTCAAGGCGGATTACAAAAGGTTAATTAAAAAAAGTAGAGTTACAATGATTAGCTAGAGAGGTAAGTTGTAGATCTTATAAACATTTAACGTGTTGTTGTGGGTGAGGTGGTTTGTAAAAGAATTAAAAGGTGGTCGTAGTGGAGGTTCTTTTGTTATTATTAGTGCGGTAATGGGTAGGTCTAATGTCAGTTTTAGAGTTGCTAAGAGGTCGTGATGTTATTGCTGCTTCAGGAATTTCTTGAAAAGTATGGTTTTTATTTCCTTTCTGAACGTCCTATAGTCTGGGGTGGTCATCAGAAGGTTGGAGATCTGGTTGTCCAGTCTTGCGGCTCGAGTGGCTAGGAGGCCGTCGTGTAGTTTTGTTCTTTTGACTTCCTTGATTGGGGGGGGGTATGAATGGGGAGTGCGTTTTTCTGTGTCTGGTACTAGGTGCTTGGATGAGGCGATTGTTCAAGTATGATGGGCTGTCTCCGTGTAGGGTTTTAAATAATATGCAGTAGAATTTGAATTGGATTCTTTCTTGGATTTATGAATGAGTTTTATTGATAACGGATGGATTGAGATTACTTCTTTTGTGCTAACAGTCTCCCTTGCTTTCCCGTATTGTGTCTTTATCCTGGTGTTCTTTATGAATTCTTTCTTCCCATGCATGTTTGTATAAAGTGTTATTATCAATCTGATTCTAAATACAATTGGAAACAGAAATACCTTTAAAATAAACTTGGTAGCTCAAACTCCAGAGGAAGGGGGTAGTTATTATGTAAGGACAGTGCAGAGTAAAGTAGCTACATCTAGTCTGCAGCAGTGCCCACTCCTCAGAGTGTAGCGGGACCCAGGTGGCAGACAAGGGTTCCAGGTCTGCCTGCAGGGAACATGGCTAAGTGACCTCAGGGGTGGTGTCACGTTAAAATGTCTCTTCTTTGTCTTCGCAGTCATACATACAGAGCTGTTCTGGACCTGTTACAATGAGCCTTTTTCTACCCAGAGAAGGAGGACAATGTTCTGCTTTCAGTAACCTTGAAATGACCTTGCACTTAACATTTAACATGTTTCTTTTTTTCCCCTTTGAATTGACATTGCCATACTTCAGAATACCTCTATATTTAACATTGTACACTGTATCTTACTTTACCTAGTAAGTTTTGCTTATTTTTCAAGATTGAAGCACACCCTAGCAGTTGCGTCCCTGTCTGCCTTATGAATGTAATTGGCAGGGCACCAAGCCAGAGTGATCACATTCTTACGTTTTCTCTTTCGGATGTTCCAATAACCATTAATAGATGCCTTTTATGATTATGTGATTATTATGCCATGTGTTATATCGCACTTTACTTTGCCACTGTGTGCACACAATTATGATTCGTGCTATGATGGACGTTTGTTTTTGTATAACTGTGCATTTCTCTGCAGATCTAAGTTCAGCTCTGAATCCTTGCCAGCTGGAAGAAAAGTTTCACGCCTTTTCTGTTTTCTATGTTTGTTTATGCCCTGTAATCTTTGTGTTGTCTATCTGTTTGGTTTGTGGGGTACCCCGGGGAAACCAACTATACCATTGGCCATTTTTGGAGATTTTTCTCTCCCTTTTTGCATTTTTGTTTTTTTTCCTATCTAAATTGCCTTTCTAGCTGTTCACGCCCACGCTGTCCTCTGGCGCCAGCGTTCCTTCCTCACCTCCTCTGGATCCCCTATCCAACACCACCAACTCATCCTGGACCTTTTGGATGCTATCTTGCTACCCTCCAAAGTTTCTATCATGCACTGCCGGGCCCACCGTCGCCTCCGTGATTTCATCAGCCGCGGTAATGCCTTGGCTGACCGCTCGGCTCGCCAGGCGGCCCTCCAAGGTCCGTCCACACCCCCTCTTCTGTTATTCCTTTCCTCCCCTCAACCTTTCCTTCATTCCCTTTCCCCCCAGTACACTGACCCCGAGCGCAAGTGGGCCACGCAGCAACCTGGCCATTGCACCCTCCCATCCGGATGGATTCCTATACCCTCCTGTATGTTCCACAACTCCTGGCCCTCACTGTTGTCCAACGTGCACACGATTTTTCTCATGCCGGTAACCCAGCCCTCCGCACCCTTCTCCGACAGAATTTCTATATCCCGAATCTCTCTCAACTCATCTCCCATGTTCTGCTCCGCTGTGTCATTTGCCTCCGACACACCCCTTCTGTCAGATCCCCCGTTCCTGGTCACCAGCCTATCGGTTCACACCCCATGCAAGTCCTCTCTACTGATTTTGCCTACTTGCCCCCCTCCCATGGGTTCCGTTACCTCCTGGTTTTCATTGATTCCCACACTGGGTGGCCAGAGGCCTACCCAGTGTGCACAGAGAAAAGTAGGGAAATAGTAAAGGTTTTACTCCATGACATCATCCCTCGCTATGGCCTGCCCCTAGTGATTGGCAGCGATAATGGCCCCGCCTACATATCACAAGTCACACAAGCTGTCTCTCGGGCTCTGCAAATCACCTGGAAATTACATACGGCCTATCACCCCCAGAGCTCTGGCCAAGTTGAACGCATCAATAGAACTATTAAAACCCTCCTCGGCAAAGCGGCAGAAGAAAGCCGCCTGCCATGGCCCAAACTGATCCCTTCTGTTCTATTTTGCATCCGCTGTACCCCAGGTAAACGCAATCAGTTGTCCCCATTTGAACCGCTGAAACCCCTTTGGACAGGGCCTTTCACTGTCTTACTTGCTTCTCCCACAGCTGTCAAATTGTCCCGCCACGAGTCTTGGATTCACTACAGCCGTGTGAAGCCCGCTGCTGAGTATATTTGTGAAAAAGGGCCTACTGACCTTCAACTGAAAATCACGCGGCTACCCCACACTCTGGAAGAGTAATCACGCACGTCTGATCCGGAGATCTGACAAGATATTTAATATGAACTCTGTTGTATATTTACTGCTTGTGATTTACGTCTTGCCAACATTGTCCATGTCCCCTACCCCTCCCACGCCTGGGTGTGCCCCTTGTGTGGCACTAGTGGACAATGGGGGCAAAACGGAAAATGTTATTAGATTTCAAACTAATTATGAGTGTAAGGGTCAACTAGTGACCCCTGTATATATATATAACAAGGTTGAATATTCTATATGTAATAATGGAGATTCACAGATCTGTTTCGACCCCAAAGCAACTAATAGGGATACTTGGATAGAGGTCAGGTCAGTCTGGGATCAGGGCCCCCTGATTCAACAAACCCTGGTCACTAATCCCCATGTCCCGGCCTCAGTCCTCTTTGATGCTTGCCATGCCATGGACAAGAACCCCACCTTCCTTGGACGTTGTGGTGCCCTAGCATGGAGGAGGGAATATATGCACAATGATAAATACATGTGCCTGGCGGGACAGAAGCCGTCCCACTGTGAAGGTTCTTCCGAACACTACTACTGTAACTACTGGAGATGTGTATCCTGGGCTACTTGGGGTATGACCCGACTGCCTACCACCCGAGCCATATTATCCAAAATGGGTGACTACCTCTGACTGTGGCCTCCAGAACTGTAACCCACTTAACTTCACTATCCTACAGCCGTTTAAATGGAACCTCGATGATAGCCTCCGGAAAGCTCGCTATCTTGTGGGCCTACAGATATATGGTAAGGGCACAGACCCTGGTACTGTCTTACACATCAAACTCGTTGAGAGACACCGGATCCCTGAACAACACAGCATTGTGTTTCCCGACTTTTATGAACATATGAAACTTGACCAACAAGACTTTGTGCCCTCTGCCACCACCCGCAACCTTTTCATACAGTTCGCTGAAACCATAGGAGCCACCTTAAATCTGACAAACTGTTATGTCTGCAGGGGCACCCAGCTGGCCCCTGAAAAACTCCATTCTGGCAAAACACTGCATACAGCGTCTCGGACCATCCTTTACCACTCGTGTTGGACACCTGCAGTGCCAATCCTTATGGACTAAAAACAGCACCTCTCAGCCCGGTTGGACTTATTGGACCGGAGATCCTAAGTTAAATCTACCCAGATGATGGAATACTACTGGCAATGCTACCACATTAAATGTCTACCTCAACCTGCCTGCTTCTGCCCCTTGGGCTGCACCGGAAGGATACTACTGGATCTGTGGGAAAACGGCATACCCCACTCTACCCTCAAATTGGACTGGCACTTGTGTTCTGGGCACTATCAAACCAGCCTTCTTCCTCCTCCCGTTATCCGAAGGAGAACATCTGGCTGTCCCAGTATTCGATCAACGGGCCCGTTCTGAAAGAAGTTTGGAAATTGGTAAATGGGAAGACACTTGGCCCCCGGAGCGCATCATTGCTGTCTACGGTCCTGCTACTTGGGCTGATGATGGTATGTTTGGGTACCGGACCCCAATCTACATGCTTAACCGCCTCATACGACTGCAGGCGGTTTTAGAAGTTATCACCAATGAAACAGCTAGGGCCCTGGGAGCCTTGGCCAAAGCGAACACTATGATGCGTACCGCCATCTATCAGAACCGACTGGCCTTAGACTATCTATTGGCCGCTGAAGGAGGGGTATGTGGCAAATTCAATCTTTCCAACTGCTGTCTACAACTGGATGATGAAGGATTTGTGGTTGAAGAGGTCATAGACAAGATTACCAGATTAGCTCACGTTCCTGTCCAGACTTGGAAGGGTTTTTCTGCTGATATGTTTGGACTCAACTCACTGACTGATTGGGCCTCCAAACCGGGACTCTTTAAAGCCCTCACCATAATTTTCCTGGTATTCTCTGTCATACTTTGTGTTCTTCCTTGCCTGTTACCATGTTTATTGAAAACCCTTAACCGTACTATTAGGACTACGATTGACAAAAGTACCACCGCTCTAGTCCTGGCCCTTTCCTCCTATCACCCAGTCCCCACCTCTGATACAGATGGCCCTGACCTCCCGTAACCCAGCTAGTCAGCTAGCCTACAGAAGAAAAGTTGGGAATGAAGGATCCCTAGCTAGCTGACATGGCTGGGTCACGGTGTATATGAAAAACTCCATCTTAGATCAGTGGGTAGTAAAACTAAAAACAGCAACCTGTGACTCCATTTTACTGCTCTGAGAAATCACGTATGCATGCAGGCCTGTTCTATGTATCTGTCTTAGTGCCTGGTACAGCCAGGAGGCAAAGGAATGTAGATGTTAGCTAGCCATTGATGTATAGATTATAGGATGGATTTATGGTTTTGTTTTTCTCTCTGCTGTTACCTTTTGGTCAGAGCTGGTTAGAACTGGTTTGAACTGGTTAGGACACTATATAACTTTGGTGTCCGAGATCCTCAGGGTCTTCTGTTTATGCAGCCAGTTCTGCCCAGAAGTCCAGCATATATGCTTGTTTAATAAAAGCCTTTTTAAATCTCTTCAGTCTCTGGCTCAAGTCTCTGCACTACTAAAGGAGGGCCTTATCTTAAAAGGTACCTTCAGACTCTGGTGAGACCTCTTTTAGAATATTATGTACAATTTTGGAGGCCGCAGTTTCAGAAAGAATGGAGTCGGTCCGGAAGAAGGCTACTGTAATGATGTGTGGTCTTCGTCATAAGGTGTATGGGGACAGACTTTGGAGGAAAGGTGGGAAAGGGGAGATATGATAGAGACATTTAAATACCTACATAGTTAAATAAGCATGAGTCGACTCTCATTTAAAAGGCAGCTCTGGAATGAGAGGGCATAGTATGAAGTTAAGAGGTGATAGGATCAGGAGTAATCTAAGTAAATATTTTTTTTATAGAAAGGGTGGTAGATGCATGGAAAGGTCTCCCGGAAGAAGTGGTGGAGACAGAGACTATGTCTGAATTCAAGAAGGTGTGCAATAGGCATTTGGGATATCTTAGAGAGGAAGAGATAATGGTTACTGCAGACTAGACGGGTCATTTGGGTTTTATCTGCCATCATGTTTCTATTTTGCTAAGTTTAAAGAACTGCATAAATCGGCACTTGGATGTCCTATTTGCCAGGACATCCAAGTGCCGATTTTTGAAACCATCTTTCTGGACCTCTTGCAAGACATTTTATCCACTGTACATTCAAAACTAAAGGGAGCATGTTGAAGGCATATTCTGGGTGGGCTTTGGTAAGCTTAGCACTTGGATGTCTTATGGCAATAATTAAACATTTCCTAAGATGTCCTGGATGGGACTTAGACAATTTTAAAACAAGTCTAGTCTTGGACATCTAAGTGTCAAAAGGTACCCAAACTGACTGGATGACCACTTGAGGGATTAAGTAATGAACCCCACCCCCCCCCCCCCCCACACACACACACACACACACACATGCCCCCAGTGGTCACTGCCTCCTCCCACCCTCCAAAATCTGAATGAAACAGTACAAACATGTCTCTAGAATAGCAGCATCCGGTATGGGAAAGCCTAGTAGAACATCACACAGGTATCTTAAGTAGCCTAGTGGGTGGGCTTGTGAGCTATAGAGATGAGGACCCAGGCCCATAAGTCACTTTATCCACTGCATAAGTCACCAAAACCCATCAAAATCCTACCATACTGCTGTATAGATGCCAAGTACAGCTATAAAGGCTGTTGGGGTAGTAGACAGGTGGGTATAGTAGGTTTGGGGGGAGTTTTGGAGGGATCACCATATATTATAAGGGGGTTCTGGTGAGATATACACCTGGCACCCTTTATATGCAGTTCACAGCAGTGCCCTCTAAAGTGCCCCACTGCTCTGTTGGAAGGTTTCATCATGTAACAACATTATTTATATCTTATCACTGGCTTATACATTTTGGGATACAGTTTAAGATTTTACTATTCGTTCATAAAATCTTATGTTCCTTGTAGATCTTTGTGATCTAGTGGCAGACATCTTCTTGCTATTCCTGTATCTAAGTCTGCATATTTATTGAGTACACACAATAAATCTTTATTTTATCAAGCTCCCTTGCTTTGGAATGAGCTCCTTGTATATTTACAGGAGGAATATTTCATAACTCATTTTCATAAACAGCTTTAAACGTATTTATTTCAGTCAGTGTTTCCTAGTTCATTACATTTATGAGTGTATGTTTCAATGTATTTATTCTAAGAAATCTTTGTGAGGGGTGTCTTTCCTATTAAATGGCATTCCTTTCTGAAACAACCTTACCTCCCCTCTTAGGAATCTGAGCTCCCTCCAATTCTTCCGTAAACATCTGACAACCTGGTTATTCTCAAAAATGTAACTCTTCCTCCCTCTCTGATTATTCTAGTCCTCTAAATTTCCTCTTCATCCTTCCTTCCTCTGGAGTTCCTTTCTACTTTAACTCCTGTTAACCATGTCCAGCTTTGCGAATGTAGAGATGATGCGGTATACAAACCTAAGGTTTAGTTTAGTTTAGTAAACTGTTTTATTTGCTTTTGTGTATTAGTGGTATATCAAGTGAAATAAATCTGTAATTTGTAATGTCTGTGTGTCACAATGCTGGCCCCTCCCACATCCAAATGACCTGGATTTGAATGTTTTGCACTTGGACATTTCTGTGGTCAAAAAAATTAGATGTCTAATGTTTTTGCTGCTTTCAATAATGGCCATTTCACCACCTCTGACTTTGGACATCTTGTGGGAAACATCCAAAATTGGACTTAGACATCCTATCAAAAATACTCCATGCACCTTCAGTAATACACCAGGTTAGAGGCCAGATTTATATCTCTTGTGGATCCTAACCTATAACATTTAAAATTCTCCCCTCAATGAAGTAGGAAGTAAACAACCAACAATAGTCAATAATAGAAACATTAATTATGATTATTTTGTATTGTAATTTTCATTATTTATAAATGCATTTAATTTTTTTTTTTTTTACTGATGTGTGAGGCCCCTTGTAATGTGAGGCCCTAAGCTGTACCTTGTCTATCTTATGCCTAAATCTGGCTCTGGTTAGGCCCTATAATTATATCAGACTATATGGCCCCAATACTATAAATGGTGCTTAAGACATAAGCTCCAAGGAATTGTCAATCTTCAGTTCGTTGCCTTTTATAGAATCATGCCTGGTGGCATCTAAAGTGGACTTAGATGACCCTTATTTATGTCAAGGACCTAAATACCGGTGCCTAAGTTAGGTGCCTACATCCACTTTAGGGACCTACATACTAAACATGCCCAGTTTTTGCCCACAATCCACACCTAACTATGCCTGCTTTCTGGTAAGTGCCTTGGGCTACTGAGTTACACCTTCCACCCAATTAATTGTAAATGAAGCTAATCATGCCTATGTGTATGCTTTAGTTTATTATTATTAGGATTTTATATACCGCCTATCAAGGTTATCTAAGCGGTTTTATAATCAGGTACTCAAGCATTTTCCCTATCTGTTCCGGTGGGCTCACAATCTATCTCTGTGTCTGTGCATGGCCGTTTGGAGGAGGATGGGCAGGGGAGGGCTTCAATGGCTGGGAGGGTGTAGATAGGCTGGAGTAAGTCTTAACAGAGATTTCGGCAGTTGGAACCCAAGCACAGTACCGGGAAAAGCTTTGGATTCTCGCCCAGAAATAGCTAAGAAGAAAAAAAAAAAAAAAAATTTAAATTGAATCAGGTTGGGCAGACTGGATGGACCATTCGGGTCTTTATCTGCCGTCATCTACTATGTTACTATGTTACTATCTAACGCACCTGGGGCTATGAAGGATTAAGTGACTTGCCCAGGCTCACAAGGAGCAGCGTAGGATTTGAACCCACAACAATCAGGTACTCAAGCATGTTCCCTATCTGTTCCGGTGGGCTCACAATCTATCTAACGCACCTGGGGCTATGGAGGATTAAGTGACTTGCCCAGGGTCACAAGGAGCAGCATGGGATTTGAACCCACAACCCCAGGGTGCTGAGGTTGTAGCTTCAACCACTGCGTCACACACTCCTCCACTCTGTGTTCAGAGTTGGCCAGGAAGAAATCCATCTGGAGGATCAATAGAGGATTCCAGAATTTAAGTTGTGAACCTTCTTCTTTTTTTTTTTTTTGCTAGAAATAAAGTGAAAGAGATATCCCTACAGATAAGTTGGGGGCTTAAAGGTCATGCCTGGAAAGTAAATAGCTTAACCTTTATATTAAGAAATTAGAGCAGAATATCCATCAGCTGGAGATGCAGTACATTTCTTTATGCAATAATACAAATTTAAAGCAGTTGAAAAAAATTTAATAAACTCCTCATCAGCTGGGGTTAGAGGATTTCATGCAAAAAGCACTATACTTCTCAAACAGTAATATTACTAGAAAGTTTCTGGTCCAGTATCTGAAAGGGATGTATCAACGGCAGTAGATATAGGTATTCAGAATACCGATGCTCAAATGGTCTTTCATAATGTATAATTAAAACAACAATTGTCCAGTATTATCAAGATTTTATGGATCAAAATTAGAAGATTCCATCCCCTTGTGAGATGCATTTTTGACTAAACATTCTCTTGCCTCCCAAAAAGTGATACCCAGTACACCCTTAACTGCAAAGGATATGGAGGATGCTATTAATTGATTACCAATTTACAAGGTTCCTGGGCCAGATATATTCATGATTAAATGTGTAAATCTTTTCACAATGAGTTTTTTTTCATACCTATTGAAGGTATTTTAATATTAGCCTGACAGTAGACACATCTGGGCAAAAATGATGTTGATAAATCATTCTGGGAGGGATCCTTTTAAGTTTCAGAGCTATAGACTTATATTCTTCCTCAATATGGACTACAAGCTCTTTGCCAAGATTCTGAATTTAAGACCTCAAAAGGTACTGGACTCTATTATACATGTTGATCAGGTGAACCTGATGAGGGAAAGCTACACACAGATATCACAAGGCAACAAAAAAATTTTTTCAAAATCATCTGACAACACAGCACTTTTTTAAAATCAGTTTTTCACGCTGATTTCAGATCTGTTGTTAGTTTTTTCAGTCACATAAACTTTAAAGTTATGGCTAATGTTAGTTTATAACCACACCAAGTTGATATTCATAGAATTTTACTCTCAGAAACCAAGTGCCATAAACTTTTCAATTTGTGAAGATGGTAAAGACCTCAGTGTTTCTCAGGAAAAATCCTGTGAAACCATCTATGGCAATAATGATACTGTCATAGAGAAATACATCCTTGGTCTTATGTTCTACCGTTACAAATTCACCATTTATATTATTTTCTTTTTTACTTTTTAACTTTTTACTATTATTCAAGATTTTGTGAAAAAGTAAGCACTTATCTTAATGTTTCCTTCCGACAGTGCAAAATCGCCGCAGTTGCAGTTTAAGATTTAGCGCGGTACCAATCCACCACACTTGGAAAATTTCAGTTCAATCTTATTTGTATTTTTATACTGTTGAAGAGCCCGTTGATATCTTGACAAAAGCACAATGAGCAATTTACAATGAAGAATGTTGTTAAGTTATGATTCCTTTTTCTGTAATAAATTATATTAGCATCTTTTGCAAGCAAGTGCTTTTGCTTATGCCTTGAAGCAAGAAGTTCTGCTTTTTCTTTTGAAAGATTTAGATCTGAATAACATCATTTAGCTCAGCTTGTATAAAGGTCTCTGGTTCTGAATCTTCATCATTCACATAATCAGGATCAGATAATTCTGGATTGTGACCAGGTGCTGCATCATCATCACATTCCTCATCATGTTCTTCATGATATTGTTTATAATCTTTTGTAAACCACGTTGAACTTACGGTTACACGGTTAAGAAACACAATGTTATGTTATGTTACATTAAGCAAGTCCATCTTGTGGTGAATCATCATGAGAAACAGGTCTAATAGCAGAATCCAGAGTAGGATATATAATTTTGTGCTTAGTTTTAGCTGAGAATCCACTTGTGTTCACAAGGCAAAAGTAGCAATCTTTAATATGGTCTCGCAGTTCCCTTCATATCGTTGGGATTTCTAGACATCACTGCCTTTTGTCTCATTGAGCCAGTCATGAAGTCTGTTGGAACAACTGGTACAGATGATATGTGGAGCCCAAGACTTATCCTGGTCACCCAGTGGGCAGTCAAAGAACAATCTTTATACCATCTTCAGATCTATGGTAATTTGGTGACATTGTGCTTTCGCCGTGAATGAACCATAGACGTAACAGAAACTATCTGGATGATTAGTACAATGTCTTGGCATGATAAAGACTGATATTAATCACCATAAATAATGTCTGTACCATAAAAAAACAAAGATAACTGTTGTTAACCCTCCTTATATGTTTATCCTATAAACACATGATATATCTCCCAATTAATGTTTATATATAATGAGCCTCATCACAAAAATGTGACGTTCTAGTGATAAACTAAACACAGATTTAAATCAGCATGAAAATACTACAAAACCCATCCAACATTAACTCTGATGAAAATGATGTGTTGGCCTGTGTATGTAAAGAAGCAGGCCGGAGCAACTCGCAAGGCCTGCCTCAAAAGGGGGGACCTCATGGGTCATGGCGGGTGGGGGAGGAATAGCAAATGGGAAAAAAAAGGGGTGTGGACAAGGCGAGCAGCAGGCAATTTTAAATTAGGTCTCCCCGGCGCAGCCATCTTTTCAGCTGCGTGCCAGGAGGAAGAGGACACCCCGCTGCCCCTGCCTGTCCATGCTTGTCTGTGTCTTCTGTGATTCCATCTGATGTGCTGGCTTCAGCACGAGCGGAGTGGAGTTCCAGTTTCGGGACACAGGGCAGCAGGAGGCAGTGCCAGGTAGGCGGCAGGGGGGAAGGGTTGTGGCTCCATAAACATGAAGGGCCGGTTGCGCTGGAGGCAGTTGGGTTGCCAGAACCGCAGTGGCGCAGTCAGGCAATGACCTAAGGTTTTCATTCCTCTTCCCAAATATGCTTCCTCACTCCCTATGTCGGCCTTACCGTTTCGGCAGGCTGCCACAGTGCCGCACATTAGGGCATGGTGTTTGGAGTCGGATTTGTGCCACTCTAAAGTAAGGGCTCCTATTGCTTGATGGCGAATGAGAAACCCCTCTTGGACAGAGGGGCATGCCCGAGAAGTGAACAGCGGTACCTACTCGCTTGAACGGCACAAGCGGGCAGGAGCAGTCAGCGGGGCCCGAGAAGCTTGAACGGCAGCTCGGGCCAAGTGGGAGTAGAGCACGGTTTGAACGGTGGTGCCTACTCATATACAATCAGCTACATGTTTTGAAATGACTAATCTACATGGCAGTGGCTATAGTTCACCCGCTTTGTGTGATAGTATGTCCTCCCGGGTCGAGATTAGGACAGCTAGTAGATGGGGTAGAATTCAGTATAGATACGGCAGTTATTGCTAGTGCTAAGAATTGATATGCTTTTTAGAGGAATTAAGTTGTATGATAGTGATAATTACTGTATTGCTTATTGATGTGTAACCATGCTGCGGTCTACAATAAACTTCTCTTAGCAGAAAATTTACTTTGACTCAGACTGCAATTTGTTGGGGGGAGGGGGGAGGTCATGGGCAGGGTGACCCGGCTGAGGCCTACCCAATTTTGTGGTTTCTTGGCAGTTATATAATCTCAACAGTGTTCTGCTTTAGCTTCAGTCCTAGATGCAGAAAAGGTATTTGACCGATGTAGTGGATGCGCCCGCATCTGGAGTACTGTGTCCAGTACTGGTCGCCGTACCTCAAGAAGGACATGGCAGTACTTTGAGGGAGTCCAGAGAAGAGCAACTAAACTGGTAAAGGGTATGGAAAACTTCTCATGCTGACAGGTTGAAAAAGCTAGGGCTATTCTCCCTGGAAAAGCGGAGACTTAGAGGAGACATGATAGAAACCTTCAAAATCCTGAAGGGCATAGAAAAGATAGACAGGGACAGATTCTTCACACTGTGGGGAACCACAAGTACAAGGGGGCACTCAGAGAAATTAAAAGGGGGCAGGTTTAGAACAAACACTAGGAAGTTCTTTTTCACCCAGAGGGTGGTGGACACATGGAACGCGCTTCCGGAGGCCGTGATAGGCCAGAGCACGTTACAGGGCTTCAAAGAAGGTTTGGATAGGTTCCTAGAGGATAAGGGGATTGAGGGGTACAGATAGGAGTTGAGGTAGTTTATAGGAATAGTCAGGGACCATTGCACGGGTGATGGGCCTAGAGGGCCGCCGCGGGAGCGGAGCACTGGGCGGGATGGACCTCTGGTCTGACCCAGCGGAGGCAAATTCTTATGTTCTTATGCTTGAGTTGGTTGGACCTGGGATCCCTGTTATTAATATGATCCAGGCCTTTTATAAGAAGATCACTTCTAGAACACTGGTGAATTCCATATTCTGCTCCTCTTCTGTTATGGAAGAGAACTTTACAGGGGTGCCCTTGTCTCCTTTATTTGATTTTGTAGTAGACCTTCATTGATCTCCAAAATTCCAACATTTTTGGAATTAAAGGGCCCAAAAGTTAGGTGCCGAATTAAGCACCATTCAGCGCAATTCAAGTAAAATTGGGTGCTGTTTAGTGAATCACACTGAGCGGCACCTATTTGAAGGTACGCAATAAATAGGCCATCTCTAGGCATAACTAAAAGTTAGGTGCCCATGCGAGCGCTTAAGCACGCTTAAAAGCAGCAATTCTGTAACAAGGCGCCTAACACGAAGCCACACCCATGCCTAACAGGCATAGCGCCTATTTTATTTTTTGAAGGCCGCCTAATTTTTTAGAGGCACCTTGTTACAGAATCGCTCTTTTTTTTTCATTTTGAAAATAATAGCAAGCAGTTTACACTTGTTTAGGAAACACGAAAGGAAAATATTACAAATAATATCAAATCATGAAGCAATAATACTAATACATCTTTTTCTTAGACCTCAAAATCAGAAACCAATGGGGGACGGTCTAATTGTAGGACTTCAATAATTAACACATAAATCAAATAACAAGTATTGGCTTTATGGATTAACTCCTCCTATACTATAATACCCATTTTATTCCCTGACGATCTTCAAGTCTAGAAAGTTCCTGAAGTATTCTGGAACAAAAAAGGTATAATTCATCCCTAAATATTTTATGAGGCATTTACAAGGATAAACCAGTTGAAAGTGGCTCCAAGGTCTTTCACTTCTTGCCTCATTACAAGAAACAATTTTCTCCTCTCTTGTGTCTCTTTATTAACATCAGGATAAATCCAGATACGCTGCCCCATAAAAGGAGCTTGAGATTTATGAAAATACATCTTCAATACAGCATTAAGATCTTGTTGGAATACAAATGAGATGAGCAGGGTAGCCTTTTCCTCAGTTTTTGTTACAGAAGTTTCCAAAATTTCTGATATATTTCCCAAATCAGGTAATTGGCGTAAAAGCCCTTGATTTGCTCCTGGTATTTCGCTCCCTAATTTCTTAGTGACACCAGTACGTAATAAATTTTGTTGAAAGGATGAATAAGATCGAGAGCGAATCTCAGAATTTGTACCAGATAATTCTTAAATAATTCAACTGAGGAAACTTCCGACATCTCAAGTTTAAACATCTGTTATAATTCTCTAGTTGCTCTATTTTCCTATGTTCCAATAGTTTATCTTTTATTAAACCAGCATTTACAGCTTTAAGAGCAGTGATTTCTTCATTTACAACTTGAATCTTAGTTTCATTTTCCTTTTTTATATCTTCAACTATTTTTGTCAAAGAGTCTACCTTTTTCACCAAGGAAGCCGTTTCATCCGCTGTTCTCGGCATAATTCCGTCCATTCTCTGGATTGCTTTCCAGA
The DNA here is from genome assembly GCF_902459505.1 of Geotrypetes seraphini. NCBI lineage: Eukaryota > Metazoa > Chordata > Amphibia > Gymnophiona > Dermophiidae > Geotrypetes > Geotrypetes seraphini. Next base: position 18,649,872 of record NC_047095.1, read on the forward strand.
CGTAGAGCAGGGTCACCTCCGGGGGAGTCGAAAGAGCCAGATGGCTTACTTCTTCCCTTGATTGTATTGTATTCCCCGCTGCTCCTTCTTCCGTCCTGCTCCCCTCACTTGAGAGCATTCATGCAGCCACTTCGGCATAGGGAGCTCCCTCGAGCATGGATGGATTAGCTGCAGGGTACGGAGGTGCTACCAGGTCAGGAGGTGAAAGAGAGACTTCTTGCTCAGGAGAAGCACCCAAGTCCCTGGACGGCAACTCCAGCGAGCCTCGCACTTCACCCTGAAGAGGAGTACTTGGGGTGAAGTCCAGCAGAGTCTGTCTTAAAGGTGTTGAGGTTCCAGTTGGTGGGGGAACAGACCGGACCTGGCCTTTTCTTTTAGTATGCAGCATTTTGAGAGGAAAAAAGACAGAGACTCGACAATGACACACCAATCACGCTGCCATCTTGGACCGCCCCGGGTGTTCTTTCTTGATCGGCGCCTAAGTTTAAATTAGTGCTGATTAAAAAGCATAATTGAGCATGTTATTCAATTTAGATAGGCGCCCATCTAGTTGGGCACCTCCAAAATAGGTGCCTAACAAAGGCGCTGGTTATAGAATTTGGGCTTAAGTCCTCAATTATGAATGCTCCCTTTTTGACAAGGTCTACTGAGTTCCCTGCAGACTTTATATAGTTAATGCAAGCTTTCTCTTACTTATTGGGTTATAAAATCTAATTGAGAAAAGTCTGAAGCCATGTCCTTGAACAACTATAATGTGAAACAGAACTTAGAGGACTTTGGTTTATGATATACCCCCTTGAAGCTTAAGTATCTTGGAATATTGTTTAATAAGGACTTAAATCAAAAGCTTCAGTTAAACATGGATAGAATTCTTAAAGTTGTAACAACTATACCATAACTAATAGCTGTTCATATTAGTTTGTTTGAAGGAATGTATAGGAAATTGCCAGCTCCCCTTAAGCATGGCCTTTCATATTAAGAGGTCTAACTCAGCAAGAAGGTATGGTTGAGCCCAGAAAGATGAAACCACAGAACAGAAAACAGGAGAGGTCCAGAAAAGGAAGGAACAATTCTCCAATATATACCTCCATGACTCATGTGAAGGACCAGAAGTCGGATCAAGGTAGGAATGTTCACCTTGCAGCCTTGTGCAATTCAGAACCTTTGTGGCCTGGCAAAGGACAGGCCTTGTCTTCTTTATTGAATAATAATAATAATAATATAACTTTATTTATATCCCGTCATACATTTCAGTTCAAGATGGTTTACAACAAGAAAGGCTGCATGAATGCAGCAAAGTTATATCATTATAACTGTGAGATTCATTATTCTTTATCCTGAGTTTTCAGGCCTGTGAAGAGAACAGGTTTCTGTCTATATTTGTTTGGAAAAAGCAATTGAAGGAGAATGTTATAATGCCTTTGTATCATTTCATGATGTGACTGTACCTTGAATACCATGTGCAATTCTGGTCACTGCATCTGAAAAAAAAAAATATATATATATATAGCAGAATTAGAAAAGATACAGAGAAGGGTGATAAAATTTTAAAGGGAAGGGGCGAACAGAATGCTAGGAATGATCAAGAAGGAGATCACGAACAGATTCGAGAAAGTTATCATGCCACTGTACCGGGCCATGGTGCGCCCTCACCTGGAGTACTGCGTCCAGCACTGGTCACCGTATATGAAGAAGGACACGGTACTACTCGAAAGGGTCCAGAGAAGAGCGACTAAAATGGTTAAGGGGCTGGAGGAGTTGCCGTACAGCGAGAGATTAGAGAAACTGGGCCTCTTCTCCCTTGAGAAGAGAAGACTGTGAGGGGACATGATCAAAACATTCAAAATACTGAAGGGAGTAGAATTAGTAGAGAAAGACAGACTGTTCACCCTCTCCAAGGTAAGGAGAATGAGAGGCACTCTCTAAAGTTGAAAGGGGATAAATTCCGTATGAACGTAAGGAAGTTCTTCTTCAGCCAGAGAGTGGTAGAGAACTGGAACGCACTTCCGGAGTCTGTTATAGGGGAAGACACCCTCTAGGATTTCAAGACAAAGTTGGACAAGTTCATGCTAAACTGGTGAGACTGGACTCATTTGGAGCACTGGTCTTAACCTTGGGGCCGCCACATGTGCGAACTGCTGGGCAGGATGGACAACTGGTCTGACCCAGCAACGGCAATTCTTATGTTCTATGAGGAAAGGCTAAAGTGGGTAGGACTTTTCAGCTTGGCGAAGAGACGGCTTAGGGGAGATTTGATAGAGATCCATAAAATATTGATTGGAGTGAAATAGGTAGATGTGAATGGCTTGTTTGCTTTTTCCAAAACTATTAGGATTATGGGCCATGTAATGAAGCTACTAAGAAGTAAACTTAAACCAAACCAGAGAAAATATTTCTTCACTCAATGTGTAATTAACCTCTAGAATGTGTTACCAGAGAATGTGGTGAAAGCAGTTATCTTAGCAGGGTTTAGAAAAGGTTTGGATAATTTCCTAAAAGTCCATAACCATTATTAAGATGGAGCTGGGAAAATCTGCTGCTTATTTCCAGGATAAGCAGCATAAAATCTGTTTTACTCCTTTGGGATCTTGCCAGGTACTTGTGACCTGGATTGGCCACTATTGGAACAGGATACTGGGCTTGATGGACCTTTGATCTATCTCAGTAAGGCAAGTCTTACATTCTTATGTTAAATAGTCAGTTTAATCAGGAGTAAAGGTAAGTCTGGTTCAATATGTATGAGTAGCTGCTTATCATCTGCATAGATGTAGACTGAGTACCCATAAAAAAAAATCAGCTTGGCTAGTGGCTTGCGGCAGATAATAGACAAAATAGATGATGGTATTATCCTCGTGATACTTTGCAAGTCAGTGTTCATGGTGGCAACAAGCTGCTACTTATCTTTTGGGATCTGAACCAGGCAAGTACTGTGTAAATTAAACAGTAAATGCAAGCGATATGCAATATAAAATACATACAATTTATTGTTAACCATAAGACAAATTATGACATTTGAAAAAATGCCTAGCAGTTACATTTCAGTTTTATGCCTGTATCAGGGATGTCTATAAGTAACAAACGAATGAAAATATCAAAAAACTGGACTAGTGCATAACCATTTCAATAACAATGCTTTCAATTTTTCATGAGTATGCCTCAGCCCCACCACTCCACCGCTGTGCTATCTTGTGACTGCGTGGAGATTTATGTGGCACTTCATCATCGGCTGCTCATATCTTTTTTATTTTTATGGAATCGTGAAAAATCCTTCATATATACTTAAAAATGTTTTTCTTAATATAAAGAGTGATGTAAATACTTAGCTCTTATCAGCCAACGTCTGGGAGTCTAACCCGACATGTTTCACGCCAAACGGCGCTGTATCAAGGGTCTCCCTAAATACAAATTAAAAGACAAACAATTATCCGTAAGTTCTACGTAACTGTCCCTCAAAACCTACACCTTCAATATCATTTGTTACTAGAAAAAAATGTGTGCTTACCGAGTACGCGCTAGTCATCCGACTCATAGTATTGCTCAGAGTAAGATGGCCGCGGCGTCTAGCCTCGGGTTATATATAGTAAAAAACTACAGTCATTCATAATCCCTGCACCTCCCCCCAAGGAAAGCATTGTTATTGAAATGGTTATGCACTAGTCCAGTTTTTTGATATTTTCATTCATTTCCACATTTTGGGACTGGTACAAGCATTCACTACTTCAGCCATATTTGAGGAAGCTATAAGTAACAAACTGCATTGAGAAAACAACTAGATGGGTATTAAACTGACCACCTCTTTTACGATGCCGCGCGGCAACAGCCCCAAAGCCCTTTAAATCTCTAAGGTCTTCGGGGCCGTTACCACAGCACAGCCGCTAGTGCAGCTTCGTAAAACAGGCCCTGAGTTTTGTACAAATACAAGATCAGAATCCCCATTGGAAGGTTAAAGGAAGTTCAAAGATAAAGGCAAAAAACATTGATTAATATCAAGGATAGATTCATAGAACATAATATAATATATTTTTTAATGTATTTAAAAGCATCTCTGTATACATGACTGCATCTACTAAATATTTGACACAGCCCAAATAAAGGTGCAATCCTTGAGCTCAAAGCCTTGCAATAGCAGAACCAATCTTGGCTATAAACACAGCTCAAAAGCCAGGACACTGTAACATAAATTAAAAGTACTGGTTTCCAATTCTGGCTTATTAAAGATTGGGGTTTGGACCAAAATATGTTATGAAAATGACCTTCCATTTTATTTATTTATTTTTTTAAAAAAACAACTTAAATTATTTAATGAAGATGAGTACTTTATCAAAAACTGGAATGTCATATTAAATGTATGTTAACTAGATCACTTTGATTTTGTTGATAGAAACTTCAAAACAAAAATCCAGTAAGATTAAGAGAGAACTAGCTAAGCAGACTAAATCCATGGAGAGACAGGTCAGCAATGATACACTAATTGGGGATTTCAAAAATAGGCTTAAGGAATTAAAAAAAAGATTAAAGAAAATGAAATTTTAAATATTTAAAAGGGATGATAATGATTATAAAAGGGGATTTATGTACCCTTGAGTTTGATCAAGGCTGAATCACAAAAGCTTTAGCTGGAATTTTTGATGGCGTAGCCTAATGATTAGAATATTGAGCTTAAAACTAGGGGAGCCAGGATTCAAATCCCACTAATAATTCTGTGTGACCCTGGGGAAGCCACTCAACTCTCTATTGCCTTAGGAACAAACTTAGATTTTGAGTACTCTGAGAGGCAGGAAAATACCTACTGTATCTGAAAGTAATTTGCCTTCAGTTGCCATTGAAAAGTGTGAGCTAAATCCAAAAATTCCCCTAAGGATCCCAAATATGTTGTAGCTAAATAAATGATCACACACTGTGATAGAAGAGAAGGGAAAATTGAAATGATCTAGTTCTGCTCTGTTTTCTCCTCATAACCCTCTTATACTGAAGAAAGGTGATGCCAAGGACTATAACAACTAAAGAACGATTGCATTAATTCCACACACCGGCAAAATATTGCGAGAAATAATACAATGAAGGCTACAAGAACTACCCAAAGAACTACCCGAAGTTCAGACTGGTTTCAGAAAAGGTTGAGGAACAAGAGACATTATTGTCAACTTTGATGGCTATTGGAAAAGAGCATAGGATACTAAAAGCCCCTATACTTTTGCTTCTTTGACTACAGCAAAGCTTATGACTGTGTAGATCACGATAAACTATGGAGAATTCTAGCACAAAAATTGGAATAATCAAACACATAACTCAACTGATAAAGAGCCTCTACAAAAATCAAGAAGTTGCAGTGAGAACTGAATATGGCAACACTGATTGGTTTCCAATAAAACATAGCATCAGGTAAGGATGCATCATGTCACCTTTCCTGTTCAACCTTTCAAAGCCATCTCAGAAAAGCAAATTTGGAAGAAGAGAGTGTTGGTTTCAAAGTTGGTGGCCGAAATATAAACAACAGATGATACAACACTCATCACCAGCAGCAAAGAAGACATGCTGTATCTATTGAGAGGATTAGAATTGAACATAAGCAAGATGAAGATCATTAACATAGAAAATGAAGATTTTGAGCTTGAAGGTGATAGAAGTTGTAAAAGGTTTCAATCTCCCGGACTCTTTCATAAACAAAGAAGCAACTAGTATGGAAGAAAAACTCCACAGAATAGCACTTGGTCACTCTTCAATGAAGGCTCATGACAAAGGGGTCCTTTTATCAAGGCGCGGTAGGGGTTTAACGTACGGAATACCGCGCATTAAAACGCCTGCTGTGCTAGTCGCTAATGCCTCCATTGACAAGGTGTTAGTTTTTTGGCTTGCCGCAGGGGTTAGCGCGTGATTAAATGTCCGACGCGCTAACCCCGCTAGCGCACCTTGATAAAAGGAGCCCAAAGTATTCAAAAAATAAGAAAATAACACTCCAAATGAAGATCAGATTTGGCCATCCACTCATTTTCTCAATGGTCAATTACCAATGCAAAAGCTGGACACTACAAAAACAAGACAAAAGATTGACTCATTTGAGCTTTAGTACTGAAGAAGGATTTTATACATGCTGTGGACCACCAGAAGAACTAACAAATTGATTCTGGAAGAGATCAAACCAGCTATGTCTTTCAAAGCCCAAATAATGAAGTTACGACTGTCTTATTTTGGTCATACCATCAGAAGAGAGAGATCACTGGAGAAAGACATCATGTTTGGGAATATTGAAGGAACCAGGCAAAGAGGGTGACCTGCAATCAGATGGCTGGACACATTGAAAACAACCATGGAGAAGAAGCTGGAGAATCTTACCAGATTAGCACAAAACCAATTTCTCAAGTTGCTAGGACTCGAACATGAGTCAATGGCACCTAACAACAACAACCCCTCTCGTATGGAATATCCATATCTTTTTTGTATTAGACCAGATTTGGATAAAATACTAATCACATATAGGAGGAGGGACAGGACATCGAGAAGGTACAGTCACCCTGTGAGGGGAAGAAAACTTAATAGGGATGGATTAAAAATGGCAAAAAGAAAAGATCAAAAAACAGCAAGGGAATATTTTTATCCAAGGTGATACTTATAAATCACTGTTGTACTAATCACCTTTGTTTTACTTCAAGCACAAATTACAACACAAGTTGATGTGGTTAAGTGAACACTCAGACCCACAGCTGAGGTCCGGTGAAACAAGTTCACGGAGCAGCTATTAAGGAGACCATCATTGTTGTTCACAGTCTCCTCCACCAAACAAAGACTAAATAACAGCACATAAACTTGAAGAAAATAAAATAATAAATTTGACAGCAACTTAACTTTGAATGGTGTGGATGATACACATAACTGCTCCGGGCTCCTCCGTTTATTCACAATACCGACCCCCCAACCTAGGTTTCACCCGCTGGCTTCTTCAGGAGGGGTACTACAATTACAAGATGACTCAAATCAACACTACACCACACAGCTTGCTAACTTAATAAACAATACATTTTGAAATACTCAATATAAACACTCTCTCTGCAACTTACCGGCACAACTCTCTCTGCAACTTACCGGCACAATTCTCTCTGCAACTTACCGGCACAACTCTCTCTGCAACTTACCGGCACAATTCTCTCTGCAACTTACCGGCACAACTCTCTCTGCAACTTACCGGCACAACTCTCTCTGCAACTTACCGGCACAATTCTCTCTGCAACTTACCGGCACAACTCTCTCTGCAACTTACCGGCACAATTCTCTCTGCAACTTACCGGCACAACTCTCTCTGCAACTTACCGGCACAACTCTCTCTGCAACTTACCGGCACAATTCTCTCTGCAACTTACCGGCACAACTGCCGGTAAGTTGCAGAGAGAGTGTTTATATTGAGTATTTCAAAATGTATTGTTTATTAAGTTAGCAAGCTGTGTGGTGTAGTGTTGATTTGAGTCATCTTGTAATTGTAGTACCCCTCCTGAAGAAGCCAGCGGGTGAAACCTAGGTTGGGGGGTCGGTATTGTGAATAAACGGAGGAGCCCGGAGCAGTTATGTGTATCATCCACACCATTCAAAGTTAAGTTGCTGTCAAATTTATTATTTTATTTTCTTCAAGTTTATGTGCTGTTATTTAGTCTTTGTTTGGTGGAGGAGACTGTGAACAACAATGATGGTCTCCTTAATAGCTGCTCTGTGAACTTGTTTCACCGGACCTCAGCTGTGGGTCTGAGTGTTCACTTAACCACATCAACTTGTGTTGTAATTTGTGCTTGAAGTAAAACAAAGGTGATTAGTACAACAAAAAGAAAAGATCAACATTTCCTCTGTTGTTTCCTGTTAACAAATAAAAAGGCAGGGTTTTGTATACCAAATGACAGGATTGGTAACAACAGGAGGCTTCCCACTAATCCAAGCACCCCCCCTTGTGATTCAAGGACCTCTCTATTACCCTGCCCCCTCAGGCCCACTTGAATCTATGGTGGGGGTCCATTGGGAGTGGAACAATGAGGGTCCATCGGGAGAGGAGCAATGCCTATTTGTTCCTACTCATGGCTATGACCACAGTAAATATGACAGCCATGACCATTTCCTCATAGATTCACAGTACTGATAGGGATTGCAGTAGTACATTGAGACTATGATGAAAAATCGTGGCTGGCATATTTGATGCAGCTGCAGCCAAGGGCAGGAGTGAATAGCCATTGCTCTTGCCCCCCCAAAACCCCATAGACCACCATAGATTCAGATAAACCTGGCCGGGGGGGGGGGGGATTCTGCAGGGAGTAAGGGGACCGTGGGAAGGAAGTTCTAAAACTTTTCATTTTGTGTCATTTCCTGTGATTTCAAAAAAGGAAGGGGACTCCCAACAAGACAAGCATTCTCCTAACCCAGTCCTAGGAGCACATTCAGGATATCCACAATGAATATACATGGCAGAGAAAGAGCTGAATTTCAAAGAGGCGATGCATGCAAATCCGTCTTATGAATATTCATTATGGATATCCTAAAAGCCCAATTGGCTGTGCTCCAAGGACTGAATGAAGAACCACTCTCCCAAGCAACACAAAATGAAAGTTTTCAGGCTGTCCATCCCTAGACATTAACAGAAACTCTTATCCATGATTACCTTTTTTACTTATTCACTCATCGAACCAAAAGAGATTATTTTGAAAAAGGAGCGCTCACATTTTCCCACAGAGAGGTACAATGCATTTCAGATAAGAGCTGACATATTTAAGTTCACAAGGACTATCACTTCTTTTTTAAAAAATTCAGACATTCATTTTTCTTTTATTGTTATTCTTTATATTTCTTTTTTAATTTTAGAAAAATTGCAGAAGAAACAAACAATATAACGAAACAACAATTCTGGTCCATGTAAAAATATGCATTTCTTTGTCCTATGAGAATACTCTTACATTGACATACAGGAGGTAATTTTACAAAAGCCTTTTTCTGCAAGTAAAATAGGGTTCACCTACAAACCAATATTATACAATTTTTTGTCATATCTAGAATGATTCCTTATATATGCTATAATGAAGCCAGTGACATAGTAAGGAGGGTTTGGGGGTCTCCTTAAGAGCATGGAACCCTTCCTTCTCTCTGCTCCCTCCCTCCCCTCCCCCCGGCTCTTCTCTTTGCCACACACATGCCCATTGTCTTTCCCCATACCTTTTTTACTTCCTCGGAGCGAGGTTGCTGCCTGCATCAGCATCGGCTCTCTTTCTGACATCACTTCCAGGATCCGCCCCTAGGAAGTGATGTGAAAGTGCAAGCAGACACCAACATGGGCACGCTGCTCATGCCGGAGAAGTTAAAAGGGGAAAGGGAAAGGGCACACACATGGCAGGGGGGCAGGGGAGGGGTTTTACCACCCTGGGTGCTGCTCACCCTTACAACGCCATTGAATTAAACCATTAATGACAAGAGGATAAGCCTAAAATCCTGCACAAATTGGGTTGCCAAGTGCACAGGGCAAAATTTTAACACTGGGTTTTACTAAACTGCGGAAGAGCTTCTTACCGCAGGCCAGCAAGGTAAATGCTCTGACGTTCATAGGAAGTGAATGAGTATCAGAGCATTTACCTCGCTGGTCTGTGGTATCAAGTTCTTCCACGGTTTAGTAAACTGATTTAGTTTGGCTCTTTCCCCAAACTTTTAGACTTTGGCCAAAATTCTATAAATGGCACTTAGCCAATCTAGGCACCAACTTAATTTTCTTAAATGACTTCATCAGCACCGTTAAAATGCAATTAAAAACCATTAAAACTTAATTAGCTTGTAGCACCTACCACTTTGAGGAAGGCATCTACTCCAAGGTATCTACCAGCAAGTAGGCCTGGTTAGGGGGAGATTCCTAGCATTTTGTTTGCTTTTTTTGACCACCACCACACATTGAACCAAAGGATTCAGAATATTATCTACAAAGACACCCAGATCTTTTTCTTGGGCGCTGACTCCCAATGTGGACTCTAGCATCTAGTAGTATGATTTGGGTTATTCTTCCCAATGTGCATCACTTTGCATTTGTCCACATTAAATTTTGTCTTCCATTTGGACGCCCAGTCTTCAATTTCCTGAGGTCTGTTGACAAATGATACATTATTTTGTTTTTAGAGCAATAAGGGAGAGTGTGGTGCAGTGGTTAAAGCTACAGTCTCAGCATGCTGAGGTTGTGGGTTCAAAACCATACTGCTTCTTGTGACCTTGGGCAAGTCACTTAATCCCCTATTGCCCCAGGTATTTTAGATTGTGAGCCCACCGGGACAGACAGGGAAAAATGCTTGAGTATCTGAATGAATTCTGAGCTCTCCTGGGAGAACAGTATAGAAAATTGAATAAATAAAATAAATAGATACAAACAGGCATGTCAGATGGAAGCAATGGACCAAGACACCTTAGGTATTGTTCATATGTTCTGTCTTGTAAACAAATTTAATTCTTAACTCTTTTTATTCAAACATGTCCTCTCTTCTCTCTTTATTTCAGGAAACTTAAACCAGAGTCAAGGCAGAGGCGAAACATAGCAACTTATTAGAAAAAGTACCAATGTCTTTAAAACAAAATGAGTAAAATGGCAATTTCCAAAACCCTTTTACAGGAATAAGGTCCTTGAAAATTGCCCACTATGTCTATGGGTAAAATTACACAAACAATGTCACAATACATTGTTTAACTACACTGAGGGAAGGCATATCTGAGGATAGAGATGAAGGAAGATCTTGCAACTGTGGGCGTACTGTTACCTGGAAAAGAACCCACACAAAAAGGAGGTGGACCTTTTTGGTGGCTACTTTCTCTTAGATATTTGTCAAAGGGTAAGTTTTCACTTGATAGCTGTCAGAAAGTCAATGGATGGACTGGAAATTGCTCTTTATGAGGGTAAGTAAAAAAAACAACAACAACCTATTAATGTGTATAAAAATAGATCTATGCAAAAAATAAAAGGGGGGGCAACTGAGAAGTGAAATCCAGTCTTGTCCCCCCCCCCCCCATTTTATTTTTTTTTTTTTGCATTCTTTTATTCTTTAGCTGGCTGAAATTTTCTCCTTTTCTTTTGTCTTTAAAAATAGATCTATACATGGATATGACTTTTTATAATCTTGCTGGATCGTACACAGGTGAAAATATAGGAGTAATGACATTTCCCCCCTCTTTTACCAAGAAGCGCTAGCCATTTTAGTGTACGCTAAATATTACCTCGCACTAAACGCTAATGTGTCCATGGAATATAATGGACACATTAGCGTTTAGCACGTACTAATATCACTGCACAACAAAGTTTTTGCTTCCTGAACACTGCTGGGTGTTTCTTATAGAATTTTGGGTGCTGATCATGAATATTACATCAAAAATTACCCATCACGTACCATTTCAGAGAAATCTTCAATTTTGTCGTGATTTTTTCTTATATTTGGATGCAAACAATTTTTTCTCCCATAAGTGTCTTATCAACAACGGTTTGTGCCGCCTGGGTATGTCCATGCATAAAATCTAGCCAGGTTGGAAGCTGTTTTATGGAAGATGACATCCTGGGCATGTCTGGGCAGGTCTGAACGAGCTTGCGCTGTCTCACCATGCTATAATGGTGGCTTCCATACACCGATCCTGCTCATTTGGTTAATATAGATAGTCAGTGTGTGTATATAGTATCAGTATAGTAAAGTATAGTAGTATAGTAGCTGTAGCAATATAACAGTAAGTAAGCTTGATGCTATAGACGTTTTGGTGTCGGGCAATATGTCTCGTCGGTGTCGTAACAGCCGCGACACATTCTGCTATATCTGTGGGGAATATACACTTACGCCTCAGAGACGTTCGATGACTGCCCTTGTAAAGAAAGCCTATCATCTGTATTTTGGCTGCAAAATAGGTGATCAAGACAAGCAATGGGCGCCTCACATTTGCTGTGCGACATGTGCTGTTAGTCTGAGAGCCTGGCTCAGAGGTACTCGAAAGACGATGCCATTTGCTGTTCCGATGATATGGCGAGAACAGAAAGACCATGTGACGGACTGTTATTTCTGTTTGACTAATGTGTCTGGTTTCTCTGCCAAAAACAAGAAGTCAATTGAATATCCTAATCTGCCTTCAGCAATGAGACCCATGCCACATGATGACAGTCTTCCAGTTCCGAAACCACCAGAGGATTGGACCTTAGACGAACCAGATGAAGAAACTGCAGTGCAGGGTTCTAACAGTGACATTGACCCGGATTTTGAACCATCCTCATCAGGCGATCCACATCTGATAACACAGTCCGAATTGAACGATTTGGTCAGAGATTTGGGTCTGTCAAAAGCAAAAGCTGAGCTGCTAGGTTCGAGACTGCAGGAATGGTGTTTGCTATCACCAGGTACGAAAATTTCTGTGTTTCGAGACCGGCATCATGATATAACCAAATTTTTTGCACAAGTCGACAGTCTCTGTTTCTGTTGTGACATTGAAGGATTGTTCTCGGTCTTTGGTTGTGATCACAACCCGGAAGAGTGGCGTCTTTTCATTGATTCGTCAATGTTAAGCCTGAAAGCTGTTCTGTTGCACAATGGCAACGTTTATCCTTCAGTACCTGTTGGCTATGCAGCACATATGAAAGAAACATATGAGAATATGGAAATGTTACTAAAGTATGTCCAGTATACCAGGTATAACTGGAATATCTGTGGAGACCTCAAAGTCGTTGCTCTGTTACTAGGACTGCAGCTTGGCTATACAAAGTACTGCTGTTTCATCTGCGAATGGGACAGCCGAGACAGAGAGTCGCACTATTCTAGAAAGAACTGGCCACTCCGTAAAAAGTTAGTTCCAGGACAGAAAAATGTAGCACATGAATCGCTTGTTGACCCGACAAAGATATTTTTGCCTCCTCTTCACATTAAACTGGGACTCATGAAGAATTTTGTGAAAGCAATGAACAAGGAAGGGGAAGGTTTTCGTTATTTAAGACAGATGTTCCCAAGAATAACTGATGCCAAGATCAAAGAGGGTATTTTTGTTGGCCCCCAGATCAGACATGTTATGAGTGACAAGCGATTTGAAGATCTGTTAGTTGGGCCGGAAAAAATTGGCTGGAAAGCCTTGAAAGACGTTGTTGACAATTTTCTGGGCAATTACAGAGCCCCAAACTACATTCAGCTGGTAGACAAACTTCTCAAAGCATACAAGAGAATGAAGTGCAATATGTCACTCAAGATTCATTTCCTCCATTCACACTTGGACTTCTTCCCCGCAAATCTCGGTGCTGTGAGTGACGAGCACGGTGAAAGGTTTCATCAAGACATAGCTACGATGGAGAAACGATACCAGGGCAATTGGAATCCGTCAATGCTTGCCGACTATTGTTGGATGCTACAACGTGATGCACCAGACACTGAATATAAAAGAAACTCGGGAGCAAAACACTTTTAATTCTGTTTCATTTAGTCGCTTGTGCGAAACGTAAACTTGACTATATATTTTATTGTCAGTAAACATAAAAATGTCTATTTCTCATAGTTCTTACGTGATGCAGTAAAACCAAAACCATATTTGAGCATACCAAGTTGGTACCTGTCATAATCACCAAAAACTTTTCAGGAATCAAGACTTAACCAAAAAATTGTTGTGCAGTGTATTTAATGAGAGCTAAAACGGCTTACGCACCTTTGTAAAAGGACCCCTTTGTACATGTTACCCCTGATAAGCACCTGTGTTTTCAGGGCGAAGCTGGGATGGTGTTTAGACTTAAACCACATATTTATTAATTATCAAAAGTAAGAACATAGATTTTCTTTATAACTTTGTCCATACTAAATAGCCCACTCTCTTGTCCTTTCAAAGGAATCAATGTGAAACCAGTTGTTGATTGATATTGTTCCCATACGCTCAGAGATATGAAGCTCTAATGGGCAGCGTTTGCTCCCCTCGCGGAGCTCACCGTCCAGTCATAGCATATGATAGGATTTATCAATCAATTTCTGCAACACATTCTTTCTTCTTCCTTCTGTTTTATTCTTCCTTTTTACTTTTTCTTTGACTTATTTCTTTTACTTTCTTTCGTCGCCTGATGCAAGTAAATTCTTGCCATAGATCCCAGCAAAACAAGCAATTGTTGAACAACATCACTTATCTTGAACGAAGTTAGGGGGGTCCCAATGTTTCAAAATCTGCTTCAAGAGACCCGATTTAGAAGTTCCAAAAGACGTTTACGGGCAGAAAAACTGCCGGTAAGAAACTTGCTGTGACTTGGCGTGTCTATGAACAATAGACAAAGTCTAATATGGGGGGCAAACACTCCCCATTAGAGTGTATGGGAGCAATATCAATCAATAACTGGTTTCACACTGATTACTTTGAAATGACAGGAGAGTGGTTGTGTGTTTTTTGTATCAATTGGTATACATCTAAAAAGTATACTGTTCCATATCTCCATTTGTCTACAATCTAGTATCCTGCCTTGTTTTTGCATAATAAATAGCAGGCATAAATCTTTGTCTACTTTCAGTGAGGTAATTTTCAAATGCACTGTATGGGGTGTTCTTTACCTTTGAAAACGGATGCAACATGTGTGAAAATACACAATATATGTTATGCAGCTTGTAATAAAATTACTCTCATGGTGGGGGGGAAGCAAAGATTCGTTTTATAACAAGCTACCTGATATGTGTGGTAGCTATGTGTGATAAAGAGATCACTTTTGGGCCTGCTCTTTTGGCCAGGAACACATTTACCATGAATGAGCAAGACACTGGGATTCCATTCATATTGCTTATCTCCAAATGTACAAAGTGAATAGTTTAGAGAAAGGAAGCTTTACTATAAACGTATAATGTTTCTATCTTTAGCATATAGCAGTGTATCACAAATTGTGCGCCGCAGCACACCATAAGAACATAAGAATTGCCGCTGCTGGGTCAGACCAGCGGTCCATCGTGCCCAGCAGTCCGCTCACGCGCCGGCACCTAGTTCAAAGAACAGCGCCCTAACTGAGACCAGCTCTACCTGCATACGCTCTGGTTCAACAGGAACTTGTCTAACTTTGTCTTGAATCCCTGCAGGGTGTTTTCCCCTATAACAGACTCCGGAAGAGCGCTCTAGTTTTCTACCACTCTCTGGGTGAAGAAAAACTTCCTTATGTTCATACGGAATCTATCCCCTTTCAATTTTAGAGAGTGCCCTCTCATTCTCCCTACCTTGGAGAGGGTGAACAACCTGTCTCTATCTATTAAGTCTATTCCCTTCATTATCTTGAATGTTTCGATCATGTCCCCTCTCAGTCGCCTCTTTTCAAGGAAGAAGAGGGCCAGTTTCTCTAATCTCTCACTCTATGGCAACTCCTCCAGCCCTTTAACCATTATAGTCAATCTTCTCTATACCCTTTTGAGTAGTACCGTGTCTTTCTTCATGTACGGCGACCAGTGCTGGACATGGTATTGCAGGTAAGGGCATACCATGGCCCAGTACAGTGGCATGATAACCTTCTCCAATCTATTCATGATCCCCCTCTTAATCATTCCCAGCATTCTGTTCACCCTTTTCGCCACCGCCATGCATTACGTGAACGGCTTCATTGACTTGTCGATCATAACTCCCAAGTCTCTTTCCTGGGAGGTCTCTCCAAGTACCGCCCCGGACATCCTGTATTCATGCATGAGACTTTTGTTACCTACATGCATCACTTTACACTTATCCATGTTGAACCTCATCTGCCATGTCGATGTCCATTTCTCGAGCCTGATTAAGTCACGTTGCAGATCTTCGCAATCCGCCTGTGTCTTCACTACTCTGAATAACTTTGTATCGTCCACAAATTTAATCACCTCACTCATCGTACCAATGTCCAGATCATTTATAAAGATGTTGAAGAGCACGGATCCAAGCACCGAGCCCTGCGGCACCCCACTGGTGACGCTCTTCCAGTCCGAGTATTGTCCATTTACCCCCACTCTCTGTTTCCTATGCTCCAGCCAGTTTTTAATCCATGTGAGTATTTCACCCTCAATTCCGTGGCTTGCAATTTTCCGAAGCAGTCATTCATGCGGAACCTTGTCAAATGCCTACTGAAAATCTAGATATATAATGTCAACCGGGTCGCCCTTGTCTATCTTTCTGTTTACTCCCTTAAAGAATCTAATCTAATCTAATCTAAACCTAAGTTTATATACCGCATCATCTCCACAAATATGGAGCTCGACACAGTTTACAAGAACTTAAATAATAGGTAGAGAAGGAGAAAGGTTTACATGAAACTTATGTGTAGAAGGGAGGAGAAAAAGGGGTGAGGATAGAGTTACAATTTGGTGCAGCAAGTTCGTCAAACATGATCTGCCTTTGCTAAAACCATGCTGACTGGTCCTCATCAGCCCATGTCCGTCAAGGTGATCAATGATGTGGTCCTTTATCAGCAACTCTACCATCTTTCCCGGTACCGAAGTCAGACTCACCTGTCTGTAGTTTCCCGGATCTCCCCTTGAACCTTTCTTGAAAATCGGCGTAACATTCGCCACCTTCCAGTCTTCCATAATCTTTCCCGATTTGATCAGCAGTTCAGCTATGGTCCCCATTCAGTTCCTTGATGACCCTCGGATGAATGCCATCCGGTCCCGGGGATTTATTGCTCTTAAGCCCATCAATCTGCCTACACACTTCCTCTAGACTGACCGTCAATCCTGTCAGTTTTCCACTTCGTTTCCAGCATATAGCCTGATGGGTTCCGGTATGTAGATCTTCTTCAGTAAATACAGATGCAAAAAATGTGTTCAGTTTGTCAGTGATTTCTTTGTCCTCCTTTAGCGCTCTCTTTATTCCATGGTCATCCAGTGGTCCCACTGCTTCCTTTGCGGGTCGTTTCCCCTTAATATATCGAAAGAATGGCTAGAAGTTCTTCGTCTCCTTGGCTATTTTTCCTCGTAGTCTCTTTTGGCCCCTTTTACTGCCTTATGGCACCTGCATTGATGTTGTATGTGCTTGTTCCAGTTTTCATCCGTTTTTGACCTTTTCCATTCCTTAAACAAAGTTTTCTTGTCTCTGATCGCTTCCTTCACCTCTACAGTGAGCCAGTTCATATCGTCTGCAAATTTAATCATCTCACTCATCGTACCAATTTCCAGATCGTTTATAAATATGTTGAAGAGCACAGGTCCAAGCACCGAGCCCTGCGGCACCCCACTGGTGACGCTCTTCCAGTCCGAGTATTGTCCATTTACCTCCCACTCTCTGTTTCCTATCCGTCAGCCAGTTTTTAATCCACGTGAGTATTTCACCCTCAATTCCATGGCTCGTAATTTTTCAAAGTAGTTGTTCATGCAGAACCTTGTCGAACGCCTTCTGAAAATCCAGATATACAATGTCGACCATGTCACCTTTGTCTATCTGCCTGTTTACTCCCTCGAAGAAGTGCAGCAAGTTTGTCAAGCAAGATCTTCCTTTGCTGAAGCCGTGCCTCCTGAGATTTTAGGTGTGCTGCGACACACTGGCAAGGAGGATAGTCGTCCACACCAGCTGACTGACTACAGGATGTGCCTCTCGTGGTGAGAGGCACATCCTGTAGGAAGTCAGCCAGTTCAGATGACTCTCCTCCTGGCCGGCATCTCTTCTCCTCTCCTTGCAAGTCCCGGATCCCTCCACTGAAGCAGCTCACGGCCAAATGGGCTTCTGCGCATGCGACATCGACACGATGATGACATGCATGCACATGATGTCATTGCATCGACGTCCATGCACTTCCGGGTGCCTTCCAGCCGGGGCACTGGATTTAGAGTGCCGCCAGCCGGAAAGTTTGCGAGTCACTGGCATATTGCCACTTAAACAAATTTAGCCGCAGTGCTTTCCTTAAACCATGAGGTTTACTAGGCCCTTTCTATCCAATCTGTAGTTTTAAGCCTAGCTTTGTACAGCAACTCTCAGCTTGTGACTTTCTAGAGTAAACCCCCCAGCTTGCTGGTTTAAACTGCTTATTTCCTAATTAACCTTTACAGTTAGCGTTTCTAAATAGATTGTTCAGATAGGTGATGACATTCTTATTATAAGATTCTATCACCTTTAGCTTAGTTTATGTGTGATCCTTTGCAATGCGTATAGCTTAATGCAAAATGCATTCACAAACAGCCTATGAAACTTTCTTAAACACAGTCGCTCAGTTACTGATTCTGGCTTGTTTGTCTCTGCACCGTGCAAAATATAACCACAAACAACAATGTTTCCTCAGGTGCTGCTCCTGATATGTTTCTCTCCAGACATTAAAAGCATTAAAATCTTAACAAAACTTAGTGTGACAAAGTTAATTCTAACAGGAAGTTACTTCATATGAGTTCCTTCTTAGTACCATGCCCAGCCATTTCACAGCTTTCTGACCCAGGGTTGGCTCAAACTATGGCCTTAGGGTGCCAGTGGTAAAGAATGCTAAAATTTTCTTGATGTTTTATTTCAGTTTTTCTTCAGCTTCGTCTCCGATTATTGAGGACTAACTATAGGTTGTAATAAGGAGATATTCTTTAAATAATTTGAAATATTATTTTTATTTGCAATCTACATTGTATTTTTTCTTATTATTGACTTGTAAAGATTAGCAATTGTTAACACTATAAATAAAGAATTAAAAAAAAAAAAAAGAATGCTAAAATCACAGTGCTGCATCTCTCCCCACTATAGGGTTACCAGATTTCCAGAAAACCCGGACATGTCCTCTTTTTAGAGGACTGTTTGGGCGCACGGAGGGATTTCCAAAACCCGGCAGTTTGTCTGAGTTTTGGACGTCCTGAGCTCAGAGTCTTTGTCTGGAGGCCTTTGTGCATGCACAGCCATCAATGTGATGATGTCATATGCACGTGTGCATGTGTGTGACATAATTGCGTCAATGTCAGCACATGCGCGAAGGCTTCCAAATGCAGCCTTTGAGCTCGGGGAGGTTTGTGTGGGGGCGGGGCTGGGTAGAATTGGGCGGGGCCACGCAGGATCTTATTTCAAAGAGGAAATCTGGCAACCCTACCCCACTGCAGATAGGGGAGGAGAGCTATCAGGCTGGACTTTGATATTTAGTTGACCTTTATCATCAATGGGGTTCTATCAAGTGCACTTTGAAGTCGCCCCCTAATGTAGATGAAGCAGGGGAGACTAAAAACCCATTGGCTGGATACCATCAAGAATGACACGGAAATGAACATCAAGCAATTGAAAGAAGCCATGGAAAACAGGGAAGCATGACGAGGACTTGACCACAGAGTATCCAAGGGTCGGACACGACTGAATGGATAGTAGTAGTAGTATCATCGATGGAGAGTGTGGGGGGGGGGGGAGACTTGAGAAAGAGGGGGAGCTGCAAGAGTGCAGGTGAAAGGGGGACACTGAGGCAAAAGTTGGCTCAGGGCACCAGAGTCCCTTGAGCCAGCCCTGCCCTGACCACATTCTGTACCGAGGTCATTTGTCTTCTGCTCAGAATATTTTACATACCACAAACATCAAAGGCAATTCTGTAATTTGTTACCAAAAATTGGGTGCCACAATGGTGCCAGTTCAATACCAGCACTTAGAAATGCCTAATTCGTTAAAGAGTACTAGCTGAGACCCACTTTAGTTGCCAAAGGTTAGTATCTAAATGGGCACGATAGGCATGCCAATCAACATATGCCACTGATAGTATTATGTAAGTTATGTGCATTGTTTGGCAACATGCTCATGGCCTGCTCATGCTCTGCCCACATACATACCACCTTTTCACGTTTTTCTATACTGCCTATCAAGATTATCTAAGTGTTTTTATGCAATCAGGAACTCAAGCATTTTCCCTATCTGTCCCGCCAGTCTATCTAATGTACCTGAGGCTATGGAGGACTAAGTGACTTGCCCAGGGTCACAAGGAGCAGCGGCGGGGTCTGAACACACAACCCAAGGGTGCTGAGGCTATAGCTCTAACCACTGCACCACACACTCCTCCTTGCAGTTATGCACTATAGCATCAATGAGGTGCTCAAGTGGCACTTATTCCAAGGTGTCCATTTATAGAATTGTCTTGACCCTTTTGCAAATTCTGACAGTTTCTTATCTATAAGCCCAAGCTAATTTTCAGTTCCTATCCTAAATATCGGTTCCACCAACTAAACCTAAAGCATCCCCCACCTCAGGCTTTTCTTCTTAAACCTGATTCTGGCGTGGTTGGCTAGTGATCCCCTAAACACCCCTTCTTATCCTGCTCCCCACCCCCCTTTGGCTTTCAAATTGTATCAGCAGTAGGCTGAGTTGGCCACAGATGCTTGATTACCTCCACTTGTGTATTGTCTACCTGCTCTCCTACTACATTCTCCACTTTTTCTCAGAATTTTGTGGCATGCTCTGGAGTTCTCTGTAGTGTTTAATGGGGCAATATCCTCCAAAGAGATTACTCATGAACACACTATGATAACACAATGCAACAGAGGTTTTGGGGCATGAATTGTAGAGCGTGTTCTATAGTGATTTGGGGTCGCTAAATTCAAAACTGATCTTACTTTTTCGGTATAATGCTCAGATTTTTGTCAAAAGAGCATTATAATGCAAAAATTAACATTTTTGCTAGATTTTCTAATGCTTGGAGTAAATGTTATAACAATCTCTGAAATATTAAAACAGTTTGCCTCAAATTAGATTTGTAAACTAAAGTATTAATTTTAATGATATAATAATGTGCTATATAATTAAATTATTATGGGTGAGGAGGCAGAGCTGGAATATGCAGTTCTCTGTAGGCCTATTGCATTATCAGCAATTTTCAAGCTTCATCGGCACAGTTGAGATTAAATCATTGATTTTGTATCAGGGTATTGCTTCTTAGTTAAATTGTCTCAATGCATTACATTATGACTTCTCATGCTATTTGTGATTTGCTCAAAAAGT
The DNA here is from genome assembly GCF_902459505.1 of Geotrypetes seraphini. Classification (NCBI taxonomy): domain Eukaryota; kingdom Metazoa; phylum Chordata; class Amphibia; order Gymnophiona; family Dermophiidae; genus Geotrypetes; species Geotrypetes seraphini. Next base: position 18,670,725 of record NC_047095.1, read on the forward strand.
ATATGTGATAGGAGAAAACTGAGACTATTTTCATACATAGGAGGTCAACTTCTATAAAGTGAACTTCATTTTCTTCTTGCCCCAGAAAAAAAGTTAAAAGTTTTTGTGCGGTGTAATAAAGAACCTCACGCCTAAACCATTAGGCTCGGTTTATCCAATCATTAGAACGCTTAATCATCAAGTCTTATCTACTCTACATATGACCTATTGCTCTTTTCCTTCCCCCATCCTATGATTTTACCCCTCATTGTTTTCTTTTCTTAAAACCATTGTAGTTCTACCCTCATCTCTATTCCGCTGTTTAAGTTTGTTCTAGTTTGTATTTTTATAACATTCTTGTTTCCCCCTAATTTACTATGTACACCGCTTAGAAATTTTTATGTGTTTGTATCAAATTTTACATAAACTTGAAACTTGCCCCCTCGTTTACTAAGGTACGCTAACTGATTAGCGTGTGCTAAATGCTAACATGTCCATAGACTAACATGCATGCGTTAGCGTTTAGCGCGTGCCAAATTGATTAGCGCACCTTAGTAAAAGAGGACCTTGATCTCAGTCTTTCAAATATATTGCTAATGCTTGCCGTGGTATTTGCATCATTGTCAAAGGCAGCTTCCTTTTGGAGTTCATAAGATGGAGCATGTATAGGTAGCTTATCAAGCTGTGGTTGAAAAAAAAAAATTATTTTGCTTAAGTTTATGGCACTCAATGCAATGAGGAATATTTCTGTTATCTTTCTGCTTCAGTTTCTCAGCCTCTGGGTGGCTTGATATGTCATTGGTAGATCTTCTTTCTCCATGCAATGCATAGAATAATCACTTGAAAGTGAGATATCTATTATCAATGAGCCATGAGCTGAAGATTGCAATCCATATGTTTTAAAGTGATCCAGAATTTTTTTTTTTTTTTGCATTAGCTATTTCAGTAAGGGCCGATCAAGGGAATAAATTACATTTCTGTAGTCCCTTCAGTTAGCTTCTAGGCCTTTATCACCTCACAACTAGGAGCTTGAAGAGTAAATAAATCTAACAAATACTCCAAAAAAAACCCTCCTCCCATAAAAAGTGAGAACCTAATCATTATTATTATTACAATCATAACTAACACCTAGAATATAACATCACAGTCATCACTGTCATTGAAAAGAACCAAGGCCCCCTTTAATGAAGCCGCGTTAGGCTTTTTTATCGCTAGCCAAGGCCAGCATCGGAGCTTTTTACCGCCATGGTCAGTGATAAAAAAAAAAACTAACAGGTTTCCTAAAAGAGAGGGCATATTTGGTTTGAGATCGTAATGTGAAAGATAAGGAAATTAAAATATAACCATTTCATATATGGCTGATGTGTTTTCAAGAGGAAAACTCCTGAGGAAGACTAAGGGCTCCTTTTACTAAGCTGCGTTAGCGGTTTTAGCCTGCATATTAGACGCTAATGCCAGCATTGAGCTGGCGTTAGTTCTTGGCATGTAATGCGGGGTTAGCGTGCACAGCAATGCAGTGCTCACTAAAACGCTAGCGCGCCTTAGTAAAAGGAGACCTAACATTGCCATAACACGGACTGTGTTGGGTCTTAATATTCTATTATACATTACCTACAAATTAATATAGCTACCGAGTTTTTTTGGATTTTTAATAAACATAAGCAACATAAGAACATAAGAGTTGCCGCTGCTGGGTTAGACCAGTGGTCCATCATGCCCAGCAGTCCGCTCACGTGGCGGCCCTTTTGGTCAAAGACCACCGCCCTAACTGAGACTAGCCCTACCAGCATACGTCCTTGTTCAGTAGGAACTTGTCTAACTTAGTCTTGAATCCCTGGAGGGTGTTTTCCTCTATGACAGCCTCCGGGAGAGCGTTCCAGTTTTCCACTACTCTCTGGGTGAGAAGAACTTCCTTACGTTTATACAGAATCTATCCCCTTTCAATTTTAGAGAGTGCCCTCTCGTTCTCCCTACCTTGGAGAAAGTGAACAACCTGTCCTTATCTACTAAGTCTATTCCCTTCAGTAACTTGAATGTTTCGATCATGTCCCCTCTCAATCTCCTCTGTTCGAGGGAGAAGAGGCCCAGTTTCTCCAATCTTTTGCTGTACGGCAGCTCCTCCAACCCCTTAACTATCTTAGTCGTTCTTCTCTGGGCCCTCTCAAGTAATACCGTGTCTTTCTTCATGTACAGTAACCAGTGCTGTACGCAGTACTCCAGGTGAGGCCCGGTACAGCAGCATGATAACCTTCTCCAATCTGTTCGTGATCCCCTTCTTTATCATTCCTAGCATTCTGTTCGCCCTTTACGCCGCTGCCGCACATTGTGTAGACGGCCTCATCGACTTGTCTAGCAGAACTCCCAAGTCCCTTTCCTGGGAGGTCTCTCCAAGTACCGCCCCAGACATCCTGTACTCGTGCTTGAGATTTTTGATACCAACATGCATCACTTTACACTTATCCACGTTGAACCTCATCTGCCATGTTGATGCCCATTCCTCGAGCCTGATTATGTCACGTTGTAGATCTTCGCAATCCCCCTGTCTTATTAGATTCTGACTTTTATATTAGTCCCTGTATTCATCTGGATACTGTGAGAGTCATTTTCAATAGTGCGTCTATTAGTGCATAGTCTGTTATTGAGAAAGACATGTGGGAAACCATTGCTTGTCCTGGATTGGTAGCATGGAATGTTGCTACTCTTTGGGTTTTGGCCAGGTACTGGGGATATGGATCGGCCACTGTAAGAAAGGGCTACTGGGCTTGATGGACCATTGGTCTGACCCAGTAAGGTTATTCTTATGTTCTTATATTCTTGATATTTTGAGCATATTATGAGACCTTCTGAAGTAGTGCTTTATATTCTATTTAAGATAAAGAATGTGCAAATGTGCTATTGGTGCACAACCATTTTAAAAAAATTACCTCAGAAGCACTTGCAATAACTATTTTGTAAGTGGTAAGGGCTCCATGTGCTAACTGGTTAGCATGCAGTTATGTAGATGTGCTAATTGGTTAACTTTCCACCCTTGACATGCTCTCTAAAAACAAAACAAAAATTATTTGATGCATAGTTAGCATGTGTACATTCCAAAACCGCCGTGGGATGCAGATTAGTAAAAGGGCATCCAAATTTTCTCCTTGTGGTTTTGGAAACTAGGAACTTGTTTATTAAGGCCCAGATTCTGTATAGTTTGAACCAAGTTGCATGTGCAAATCTGTGTGCAGCACAGATTTGCACACATAACTTAATTGTTTAGCAAACTAATCAGCGCTGTTAATTGGTAATTAACACCTGATAATGCATGCTAATTGGCACTAAGTTCCACATACAACTTTCTAATCACATTCTATAAAGTGGTGTGCGCAAACTCTAGTACACGAATCTCAAAAGGGGGCATGGCCAGGGGAGAAGCTTGGGTAGATCATGGGCAGTCCTACAAGTGCACTATTATAGAATGCACCTGATCCCCGCACAACTTAGGCGCAGGTATTTAGGCCTGGTTTTCATTGGCCTAACTGTGTGTGCCTAAATGTTAGCCACACATTCAGGCACTGAGCATGATTCTACAGCAGGGGTGCCCACTCTTTTTGGGCTTGCGAGCTACTTTTAAAATGACCAAGTCAAAATGATCTACCAACAATAAAATTAAAAAAAAAAAAACCACAAAGCACACTGAAAGGCAAAGAAAATGTTAATTATCATTCATATTCTGGTTTTTTTTTTTTCAAAGAGGTAAAGGCAGATGACTCTATGCAATGTCACCTCAGTAACAACCATAAAAAAATAGACAAATATACCCCCTCCCTTTTTATTAAACCGCAATAGCAGTTTTTAGCACAGGGAGCTGATCTCGACGCTCATAGGCTCCCTGTGCTAAAAACCGCTATTGCGGTTTAGCAAAAGGGATCCATAGTGCAAAATATAGACAGCAGATATAAATTCTCAAAACGGGCACGTTTTGATCATTAAATTGAAAATAAAATCATTTTTCCTATCTTTGTTGTCTGATGATTTCATAAGTCTCTGGTTGCACTTTCTTCTTCTGACTGTGCATCCAATATTTCTTCCCTTCTTTCAGCCTCCTGTATGCTTCGTCTCCTCCAGACCTCATTCAATTCCCCAACCATCTCTGTCCTTCCATGAGTCCAACTTTTTCCTTTCTCCTTGCCTGCCACCCAACACAGTCCATTCTCTCCCCCAACTTTTTCTTTCTTTCTCCCTGCCCCCTTCTTTCTTTCTGTCTCTTTGCCTCCCTTTCTTTCTTTCTTTCTCTCTCCATGCCCCCTTTCTTTCTGTCTCCTTTCTTTGTCTCCCTGCCCCCCTTCTTTCTTTCTCCCTGCCCTCCCCCAAGCCACTAGGTTTGCCGCTGCAATCAGGGAACAGGCCTCCAAGCCACCGCTGCCCCAAGTTCTCCCTGCAGAAGAGTTGCACTGACCATCATTCTGCTCCCTGACGTCAATTTTTATATTGGAGAGGAAGTTCTGGGCCAGCCAGGCAGCGATTGGCTGGCCCAGAATTTCCTCTCTGACGTTAGAATTGACGTCGGGGAGCAGAATGCTGGTCGGTCTGATGCTTCTGCAGGAAAAGCTTGGGGTGATGGTGGGAGACGTCGGGGAGAGGAAGGCTGATCGACCCGGTAGATCGCGTGCTATTGAAGACTCTGATGTTTTCTTGATTGTACAGCAGCGACTTAACACTATCTCGATTATTTTCATTAGATTTATTTAACACTGTCACATTTGATTCACTTATTAAATATTCATGGGAAGGGTCCAGGGATGTTTTCACAACATTTACCCTTGTGGGTTTATTGAGTATCAACTCTGAATTAAGGGTTTCTTAAAAAATTTTCTCCTATTCACGAGTTGTGTAGGTTGAGGACTCTCCCTCACTAAATATTCTTATTTCAACTTGATTGGACTTTGTTGTCTCAGATTGTTGTTTACTCGCTGCTGTTACAATTTTCCCAAGGGAGATATTATATACATATTTTGGACTTTTTTTTATTGACAACCATGCTGAGTGGCACCTCCAAAGTAGGTACTGCTCGGCACCGTTTATATAAAATCTGGCCCTAAGTACAAATATTTGGCCACAAACCATCAATTATTGGCAATAATTGGTAACAATTTGCATTACTGTACACATCTTCCTGGTTAGTACTCTATAAAGGTACACCTATAAATTTGTAAGTGTGGATCTAAAAGTGGGATGTGGCCCTGGAAGGTGTATGGGAAGGCTGGGGCATTCCTAAATTATGCAAGCAGTGTTAAAGACTATAACAGATCCATGCCTAATTTAGGTGTAAGGGTTTACACCAAGTTTTGCGTGTGCAACTTATGGTACTATACAGTACAGTATACAGATCTTCGTTTAGAAAACTCTTTAGATAAATTTAAAATCAAACTCAAAACTTTCCTTTTTAAAGACACCTTTACCTTGTAAACCTGATTTCCACAACTATTGTTCCTCTTTTGTAAAACCTCTTTGACAATCAAAACACTTCTTTTGAAGCGAACCCCCCCCCATCCAATTGTACTTCTGTTTCCATTTTACCTCCCTTTATTTTTATTTTCCATTTTGATGTATTTAATAACTCTCCTCTCCTTATTGTTTCCCTTTCGTATCATTACATTACATTAGTGATTTCTATTCCGCCAATACCTTGCGGTTCAAGGCAGATTACAAAAGAAGTTATCTGGCCATTACCAGAGGAATTGAAGAGTAGAGAGATTTGCTACAGAGAATTGGGATGAGTCTTGCGGAGTTAGTTTGTCTTCAAGGATGTCTTGAATAGGATGGTTTTTATTTCTTTTCTAAACAATTTGTAGTCTGTAGTCGTTATCATGTACGTCAATGCGTAAGTGCTTCCCTCCTTTTAGCTTAGCCATGTTTTTTAATTTTTATATTCTATTTTATTGTTAACCGTTTAGATACTTGTATGATAAACAGTATATCAAAAATAAAGAAACTTGAATTATGGGACACACGTGATTATTTATTTTATCTTTATCTGTCCTGCATGCATGCTATCTTTCATACACTTTCCAGTGCACACTGCTCCATTAGAGTTTAGTTTGAAGCCCATTGACTAAATTTGTAAAATTATAATAACTTATACCGTATTTGCCGGCGTATAAGACGACTGGGCGTATAAGACGACCCCCCAACTTTTAGTTAAAATATAGAGTTTTGTTATATACTCGCCGTATAAGACGACCCCTTCTTCCGCACACCTTCTCTACCGCCCCGGGTGCAGCACAGCCGGCCAGGTCCCCTTACTTTTGTGGCACTTCCCCGACCGACCGACAACAGCCCCGGTCCGACAAACCTCCCTGCCCTGTAGCCGTGAATCTAAATTACCTTCTTACAGCTGCTGTAAGAAGGTAATTTAGATTCGCGGCTACAGGGCAGGGAGGTTTGTCGGACCCGGGCTGTTATCGGTCGGTCGGGGAAGTGCCACAAAAGTAAGGGAACCTGGCCGGCTGTGCTGCAACCGGGGCGGGGCGGCCGCCCCTCTCTCTTGGTAGCCACTCGAACCGCGAAGCTACTTTCCTTCTCCTTATCTGCCCTGCCTGCAGCACAGAGCCGAACGGAAGTCTTCCCGACGTCAGCGCTGACGTCGGAGGGAGGGAGGGCTTTGTTTAAGCTTTGTTTAAGCCCTCCCTCCCCTCCGACGTCAGCGCTGACGTCGGGAAGGCTTCCGTTCGGCTCTGTGCTGCAAGCAGAGAAGGTAGGGAGAAGAAGTAAGGGCATGTAAAACAGTACCCGGCGTATAAGACGACCCCCGACTTTGGGGAGGATTTTAAGGTACTGAAAAGTCGTCTTATACGCCGGCAAATACGGTATTTATCTTATCTTTCCTTTGTTCATTTACCTTTACACATCCATGGGGGGTGGGGGGGAGGGTTGGGGAGAGGGGAATAAATATTGATGGGGACATTTGGATAACTTTACTCTTCATTTATGTTATATAATATGTTATATTAGGTTATTATTATATGAAGGATTACTTAAAATCTTGAAAGATATATGTTACCTATATAGATATTAGTGTAATGTATGTAATACCTATTGTTTTGATCATTTGTATGACACTGTTTTAGATTAAAAATCAATAAAGATTTAAAAAAAAAAAAATTTCTATAGAATGACACGGTTACAGAATTTATCACCATTCCCGTCCCCGCAGATAACCGCAGGAAGCCATCCCCATGTCATTCTTTAAGGAGAGAGGGGAGAATCAGAGTATGAATGGGCACACCCACTGACCCTCAAGGCTTGAATTAAAGAATGCTGGTGTAGGAGGACTGAAGTTGAGATAAACACTAAAGAATAACACAGGATGGTTTCCCACGGTTATCCGCAAAGGGTTCGGAAATGGTGATGAATTCTGCCACCGTGTCATGTTGACCTCCTTTATAGCTTCCTGGGCCTTTTTCATGCATTGCTTTCATTTGCCTAAAAGAGTAGAACTTTCAGACCTTTTTCATCTCTTCTTAACTTTTAGCTTGCATTACTCCTGGTGCTAAGCCTTGTCTACCTGGCTGCTATAAATTTAGTCATTGTCTGGGCTGTCGTTTTATATCGGAATTACAATTTCTTCAGTCATTTACACTGCTAATAGTACTCTGTTGTTTATGTGATCACACGCACATGACCTTGTTTTATACTGGCAAAACAACTCAGATGATGACGATGATTAACAATCTTTGAGTACCTAAGTTCTATCTGTAACTGCCAACAAAATGACCTGCTTATATCTCAGTGGCTGGACAAATAAATTGCATTAAATATTTGTATTTATCTTCAAGGAGACATCAAGGGGTAATTACAAATAGTCAATTATGTAAACACCCCTCTCTTTCATCATCTATCTCCCAGGCTCATTTCTACTTCCATGGCATTCAATCTGCATATTATTATACAAATGTGCTCTCAAAATAATTGTTCTTAAACCTATTCGTGGTCATTCAACCCAAATTGGCAAAAATTATTTTATGTAACAGAGATCTGGCCATGACTTTCTCTGGAAACCAATGCTTTTGGCGCAGCTGTAGCTTTCTCAAATGTTCAGGGCTTACAACTCATGCATTATTGGGTGAAAGATCCACCGATACCAAGACTCACTTTGACACTCTCATAGGGCACTCTCATAGGGGCTTCCTTCTAGAACAACACTTACCCCCTGTTTTACTAAGGTGCGCTATGCATTTTAGCGCACTAAATATACGCACACGCTAATGCGTCCATAGACTAACATGCACACGTTAGCATCTAGTGTGTGGTTAGTGCGCTAAAATACAAAGGTGTGCTAAGCAAAATGAGCCCTAGATTATCAGGAAGACCCTGAGTTGGGAGCAGTGGAAAGGGGAAGTGAAAGAGGCTATTAGAGCCAAAAAAAAATCCTTTAAAGAATGGAAAAAGGTTCAAAGAAGAGCAATCAAGATGATAAAGGGGATGGAAATCCTCTCATATGAAGAAAGACTAAAACGGTTATGGCTCTTCAACTTGGAAAAGAGATGGCTGAGGGGAGATATCATTGAAGTCTACAAAATCCTGAGTGGAGTAGAATGGGTACAAGTGGATTGATTTTTCACTCCATCGAAAATTACAAAAACTAGGGGACACTTGATGAAGTTACAGGGAAATACTTTTAAAACCAATTGGAGGAAATTGTTTTCACTCAGAGAATAGTTAAGCTCTGGAACGCGTTGCCAGAGGATGTGGTAAGAGTGGATAGCGTAGCTGGTTTAAAGAAAGGTTTGGACAAGTTCCTGGAGGAAAAGTCCATAGTCTGTTATTGAGAAAGACATGGGGGAATCCACTGCTTGCCCTGGATCGGTAGCATAGAATATTGCTACACCTTGGGTTTTGGCCAGGATTGGCCACCGTGAGAACGGGCAACTGGGCTTGATGGACCGTTGGTCTGACCCAGTAAGGCTATTCAAGTTTCAAGTTCATTTAAAATTTCTTATACCACCCAATCAACCTTCTAGGCGGTGTACAAATTCATGAAAACATAAAACATACTTTAGCTAAAATACAAATTTAAGCAGACATTACATCACCAAACAGTAACAATAACTTTCGAAGACTTTTAAAAAGAAAAACAAACAGAAACAAAAGGTTAAAAGGCAACAATTACAATAGTCAAAGTAAAAGAGTACAATTAAGGAAAAAAAACAATAGGAGGGGCTGCTATAAATAATGTTCTTATGAACTGGCATGAAGCTTCTACTCAAAGGGTTGTGCTTGTGGTAGAGTCTCTTAAGGAGGATGCTGTGGGCAGTGTTGTACAGAAGGACTCCCGTTTTGTAGGGGATGCTATGCGAGACCTTAAGTTTGGTTTTGGTTTGATTTATTAATAGTCCGCCTTGTACAAGGCGAAGCACATCAACTCATTCATAAATATACACAAATGGCATTACAATCCTTTTACAAAAAATGAAACCACCACCAAATCACATGACAAACTGACATTAAAACATTAATCTCTCCAGACAATCTTCCTATCCCAAACAGATCAGCTCAATGAACATGCCCTAAAACAATCACAGCAGCGCCAATAAAGTCATTCTGTATATATCATACAATAGAACAAATGGCGTTTTAACAGTTTTTTAAAGGCCTGCAAACTCTTTTGTTGCTTAATGAAAGATGGAAGCTTAATCCATTCTTCTGGACCACTACATGTAAAAACCTTTTCTCTCACCGTCTGCAGACTTAGCTCCTTTCTAAATGCTTGTACTGCTACAGTTGTATTACTAAAGAAGAATATTTGGGGGGTTCATTTACTAAGCTGCAGCAAAAAGTGGCTTTAGTGCAACTTTACACAGGTTTTTCCTGTGTGCTAAGGCCGTTTTTACCAGAACTTTAACATGTGCATTGCTGCTGAGCTGATCACGGCAAGGGAATCTCCCTGCCACGATCAGCTCAGGTGGCAACCACAGCATCAGGGAACCCCTGAAACCCTTCCTTACGAAGTCAGGCAGCGGAAGTGGTGCCCACTCCCTCATGTCACTAACCCTCAAAGCATCTGCTGGCAGGCGGAGTGCCCAATTCCTCCTGTCAGAACACTGCCTCTGAAACACCCCCTCACCTAGCAACCAACCGACCCCCCACCCACACAGTGACCACCCCTCAACCTGCCAACGCCCCTCCGGACACCACTCCCCAACTCCCACCTCCCCTCATACTATGTAAATACCCTTTGGCCAGGAGGCCCACCACTGGAAAATAGTGGGCTTTCTCCTTCCTGGTGCATTCTGTGATGCACTGGGGAGGAGTCTAAGTCCATGATTGACTTAGATGCCTAAGGCCCCTCCCATAGGAGGCACTCCTCCTGCCGGGCTTTGCTCAGGGGGTTCCGGGTCTAATCCCAGATGTCCAAATTGGGCCTTGGACGTATTCTTAAATGGTTATGGCAGAAAAAATCCAAGAAAAATGTAGGGAGACTATCTATGAAGAAGTAACATATAGGAATGTGGAGATCAAAATCCTTAGACCCAACAAAAGATCTCCAGAAATGTGTAATTCAGCCTTATAAGCTAAGTCTCAAATTGATTTTTTTGAAGTTTTTATAGCAAGTTATGATATTTATGAATTGAAAAATTCACAGTTTAATATAAATTATCACAAAACATTCCATACACAGTGATTGGATTTGGCTATAGGGGCTTCGGTTCTTGGATGAATTACACATTTCTGAGTGTATGAGAATTTAAGCTTATAGTTTACATTGATGTTAACAGCCATTTAATTGGAGATCTTTTGTTGTTGAGAAAAACATCCAAGACATAAGACCTATCTATTCTCATCCACATCATGGGGATTGTCTACATCTCAGCATGCCCCGTTGAGATTTAGGGCTCCTTTTACTAAGCTGTGATTGCGTTTTTAGAGCGCGCAGAATTTTAGCACACGCTAAACCTGCGCTACCCGGCTAGAACTAACGCCAGCTCAATGCTGGCGTTAGCGTCTAGCACATGCGGCAATTCTGCTCGCTAAGCGTGTTCTCAAACCACTATCGCAGCTTAGATGAACTGCAGATGAACAGCATAGAAATCCACCTAGAAAGTACAGTAGGTTTCAAAAATCACAAATTGGAAGAGCTGTACGTTCGACTGACCCAAATCTCCTCGCAATACCCTCTTTAAAGATCATTGGCACCAGACGCAATGAGATATTTTCGATCACCGCACCCCAGTTATAGAACACCCTCCCTGCTTATCTTAGAGAAGAATCTATATTAGATAGATTCAAGAGTTCCTTGAAAACAGGGATGCATTCAAAATTTAAAACCTTGAGGCTCAGCAGGGCCGATCATTAGAATGCCTAATCTGATTCTCATCTATTGCAAATATGGCTTGCTGCACTTGTAATGTAATGTAATTTATTTCTTATATACCGCTACATCCGTTAGGTTCTAAGCGGTTTACAGAAAATATACATTAAGATTAGAAATAAGAAAGGTACTTGAAAAATTCCCTTACTGTCCCGAAGGCTCACAATCTAACTAAAGTACCTGGAGGGTAATAGAGAAGTGAAAAGTAGAGTTAGAGGAAAAATAAACATTTTAACAAGACAGCATTGATCTAAATACTTTGGAAGGTAGAAGAGAGGAGAGAAAGGAATAGAAGCAGAAGGGGGAGCCGTTGAACAGTAGAATTCTGGAGAAATTTAAATGATAGAAATAGAACAAAACAAAGACAAAAGGCAAAACAATAGATAAGATTAAAGATAAATCATAAGCTGGAAAGAAAAATAAAATAAAACTTGTCTTTCCCTAAGCTATTATTTTACTCTTCATTGTTTTCGTTTAAAATTATTGTAGTTCTACCATTTTTCTCCTCACCTCTGTTGGTCTATTGTCCAAGTTTGTCCTTGTTTGTATTTTAAACATTGTTGTTTCCCCCAATTTTATTACACACACCGGTTAGAAATTTTTATAAGCGATTGTATCAAATTTTAAATACACTTCAAACTTGAAAAATGTTCATCTACCGCTTTATGCTACTTTTTGGCCATTTTTCCTTTTTTGAAAATGATTCCTATATGCACCTAAGGGCTCCTTTTACTAAGCTGCAAAAGCGGTTTTAGCGAGCGCTTAGTGCGCACTGAATTTCTGCGTGAGCTAGACCTTAACACCAGCATTGAGCTGGTGTTAGTTCTAGCCATGTCGCGCGAGTTTAGCACACGCTAAAATCCTGCATGCGTTAAAAACACTATCGCAGCTTAGTAAAAGGAGCCTTATGTCTTGAGATAAAAATAAGCTATAAAATAGTCACCTTCATGCCCTATTACCCTAGGGAAACCCTTACAAAGGGTATGGGACATGATAACACTGTTTTTTTTCTGTGTGGCTATGAATAAAGAGGTTTTAGACAGGTACTTATTTTGTAACTGGGACAATATTTTAGACAAGTACTTATTTTGTAACTGGGGCAATAAAGTGCTTAGTGACTTGCCCAGAGTCGCAAAGAGCTGCAGTGGGAATTGAACTCCCAACTTCATGTTGCAGAGGCAGCTGCGCTAACCACTAGGCCACTCCTTCACTCTGCTAACTCTCCTCAAGTTCATCTTCAGTGGCTCCTATTGCACATACCACGTCTCTTGTTCTCCAAAATAATCCCCAATTATCTCTTTTTAAAACAGGTGCCACTCAGGTGTTTTCATGACAGTTCTGCAGAGGCCACAAATGGTTTTCTGTTAATCTACCCCTGTAAGTATCAGCTTGCAGTGCGAATGCCATTCTGCTGAAATAACATATCTGATGGGGAGCCTAGACAGGGTGTGCCATGCTCCAATTACATTTTCTTCAGATATAGTGATCTTCACATTCAAGGCATATCAAGGTAACTGAAATGTTGCAATTTGTTGCGCTGGTGACAGCGCTTTGATTTGTCCCCCTCAGCTGTCATTAAGGCCCACATCTGCCACAGTTTGATCCTATTACTGTAGTGCGCTACTCATCATGCTGCTTGATTTTTTTTATTTTTTTATTTTTTTTATTTCCTTCCTGTCGTCAGATCGGAGCCTCATTAAGCTGAGATCTGACAAGCCCAGTCACTGCTAAATTAGAACTCTGAGATTATTTCACTGCTTGCTACAGAAACTTAGGTCCTTGGAATTTCATATCCAGACTCTTCTAGTTTGAGTAAATTCTTCCTTTATTATTTTGCCTATTTATTTATTTTTACAAAATTACTGTACAACACATGGTTAATTAAAGATAATTAATTATCTGTGAAAATAAAGAGAAAAATCAAGAATAGCCATGAAAAAAATAATATAAAATCACAGAAACATAGAAACTGCCAGTATAAATTAACCATAGGATCTACCCAGTCTGCCTATCTCAACCAACAGCCCAGTCCCTACAAGCCATTGTTCACGTACAGAGATCCTCCATGTTTTCTTAAATGTTGATAGTGTTCTCGTTTTCACCTTCTCCACTGGGAGGCTGTTCCATATTCCACCATCCTTTCTAAGGAGAAATATTTCCCCAGACAACTCCTGAATCTGCCCTCTTTCTTCTCATCTTACTAGGATTCCTCATTCCTGTGTTTGTTCCAGTATTTGCCCTACTCTTTTTTTTCTGTTTGCTCTCTTCTCAAACATAAATGGCAATTGCTGATAGGAAATAAAAAGTTGACTCACCTTCATTGTGCTCAGCTTATATTTAAACTGATTAAATGTCTGTATTTGTGTACTTAATCTCTGCTTGGACTTTAAATCTATTTGTTCTACTTTGGAAAAAGTAGCACATGTTGGAATAAAATATGACAAAGCAGAAGACAGAAGACATGACTTTGCAAAATGTCTGTAGTTAGGCCTGCATTATGACATAGGCAAGCCAGGCATGTGTCTTGGGCCCAAAAGATTAGGGGAGAAGGCTATCAGGTGTGCTCAGGACTCAAGAGGCTAGGATTGCTGTATGGATTTTATCAGGATTCTACAAAGTTGTAAAATATCTGTCTCAAAGCCAGAAGAATGGCTAAATGTGTTGATATTTTTCAGTTAGCCCTCAGTTAGTCAGCTCTCCATGTCCCCCCCCCCCCCCTCCTTCCACTGCAGAAGCTTTGGTAGCTCCAGCCAATGTGAAGGCTGATCTAGTCACAGAAAGCAGGGGCTGAGCTGCAAGGGCTATAGGTGAAGCAAATCTGCATAGGGTCTTTGGAGAATCAGTGGAACTGGTGAGTGGTCTGGAGTGGGGGTTGTTGAAAAGGATTAGTAACGTAGAAATGACAGCAGATAAGGGCCAAATGGTCCATCCAATCTACCTATCCGCAACATCCACTATCGAGATCCCATGTACCTGTCTCACACTTTCTTGAATTCAGACACAGTCTTTGGCTCTACCACCTCTGTCGGGAGACTATTTACACACATCTACCACCCTTTCTGTAAAAAAGTATTTCCTTAGATTAATTCTGAGCCTCTTAACTTTATTGTATGTCCTTTCATTCCAGAACTTCATTTCAAATGAAAGAGACATGCCTCATAGGTTTTTAAATGTCTCTATCATATCACTCCTCTCCCACCTTTCCTCCAAAGTATACATATTGGAATCTTTAAGTCTGTCCTCATATGTCTTAAAATGAAGGCCACTAACTAACTCCATCCTGTTTGTATCTTTTTAAAGGTGCAGTCTCTAGAATTGATGCAATATTTTAAATAAAGTCTCACCAGAGTCTTATACAGGGGCATCAACACCTCCTTTTTCCTACTGGCCATACCTCTCCCTATGCAGCCTAGCATCCTTCTAGCCAGTGGTTCCCAAACCTGTCCTGGGGGACCCCCAGCCAGTCAGGTTTTCAAGATATCCCTAATGAATATGCATGAGAGAGATTTGCATACTTGTCACTTCCATTATAAGCAAATCTCTCTCATGCATATTCATTAGGGATATCTTGAAAACCTGACTGGCTGGGGGTCCCCCAGGACAGGTTTGGGAACCACTGCTTCTAGCTATCACCATCATCTTTTCAACCTGTTTGGCCATCTTAAGATCACTTGGAGAGGCAGGGGCATAATCATAAGAAATGTTGGACATATGGTGCTAGATTCCCAAAGTCAGCAGTAGTAAAATGTCCATTCTTGAAAAATATGTCTAGAATATATATATATATATTTTTTTTTTTTTTTTCTTTTTCCGAAAATCATTTAGCTGGACATCCAGGCTATTGATTGTTCAGCCCGTCAGTATGTCAATCTTTATACCACATTTTCGACCAAAAATTTGTCTAAGTCCAAAATTCCCAGAACAAAACCATTTGGATGTGGGAGAGGCCAGCATTGTGATGGACTGGCCACCCAGGGCACTGCTGTAAACTTCACAAAAAGGGTGCCACATAAAAATCTCACCAGAACTCCCTTATAGGATATGGTGAGCAGTGCTCCCTCTAAGCGGGCGGGTGTTGTGAGCAAACTTTTTTCGCTGTGAGCTAAAAATATCGGGCGCCAGCAAGTTATGAGCCAACTCGCCCGATTCTCCTCTCGCCGCCCTGCCATCTGCCGTACGCCGTGCGCTGTGACGAGAAACTTGTGCGCTGCGATGTAATATTTTGTGCGCCAGCACACGCCAGCGCAGCTTAGCGGGAACACTGATGGTGAGGCCCCCAAAACACCCCTAAAACCCACTACACCCACCTGTCTACAACCCCCAATAGCCTTTATGGCTGCAGGTGGCACCTATATGGCAGTACAGTACGGTTAGGGGGGGCTCACATTTTCCACCATGAATGTAGTGGCTAGAGTGCCTTATGGGCCTGAGTTCTCCTCTCTATGGTTCACTAGCCCACCCTCCAGGCTACTTAAGACACCTGTATGCAGCTCTACTAGGCTTTCTTATAGCAGGTGCTGATGTTCTGGAGACAGATATGTACGTTTTTATTCTGATATTTGAGGCAGTGTGAGGGGGTCAGTGATCACTGGGGGAGTGTGTGGGGGTCTTTACATTGTCTTTGCAGTGGTTTTCTGGTCACTTTGGATAACTTTTTGGCACTTATACCTGCTTTTACATTGTCTAACTCACAACGTATAAGTTTCATCCAGGAAGTCTTGAAAAACATTTGATTAGCCCTATAGGACAACTGAGTCTAGGTTGGCCACATCCCACCCATATACCATCCTAACCACTCCTCCAGATACACCCCTTTTAGCTCTGGGTACACAGCAGCATTCAGAGGCCTAAAAAGTCCCTGGATATGTCCAGAACGTCGGTTTGATTATCGGCACTTTTAGGTCTTCTAAGTGCCTACTTGGGTGGATTTTTAGACGTGTTTAAGTTTTGATTATGAGCTCTATAATATCACACCCAAGTCCTGCTCCTCTTTCATGCACAAAAGTTTTTCATCCCCTAAACTGTATAATCTGCAAAGAGGCAAATCTTACCCAACAGCCCTTCAGCAATATGATGTACAAAAATGTTAAAATGAACAGGCCAGGAACCAAACCTTGAGGTACATCACTGGTAACATCCCTTTACTCTGAGCGATCTCCACTGACCACTACCCTCTGTCACTTTATATTCAAATAGTTCCTGACCCAGTCACTTTGGGGCCCATACTGCGGGCACTCAGCTTATTAGACATCTGAGTGGAACACTATCAAAGACTTTGCTAAAATCTGAAGAATGGGGAGAAATGGGAGTTTGCTGTCAGCTGAGGAAAAGAACTGGCATCAAATGTCAGTTTTTTACATGATGGTGTGCAGACCTGGAGAGGACAGTCTCATATAAATAAAGCTTCCCTTTTTAAAATCTGGGCTGGAATGGAGAGGTTCATTGGTAGCTGTGCACATATTAAATGGGTGGAAGTTTTCAATTCAAGGAATTTATCCTGTTAACTATTAAATTACTTGGACAAATTCCTTGAACACTGCCCTTTTATTGCATCTGTCTATATCCTTTCAGAAACATTTGCAAACCTTTTTCTCACTTGTAAAACTTTGTAAATGTGTACACATTACCCTTAAATCTCACTATTATGAGAAGTTCATCCTTGGAACATCTGGTTTGTACCCCGAAAATAAGCCCTTTCATGATTTTCGAGGTAAGTCTTAATATAAGCCCTACACCCAAATATAAGCCCTAGTCTCTGGCAGCAGCGCTTCCTCCCACCCCCCGCTGACCCTTCTATCTCTCCCTCCCATCCGAACCCTGCCCGTGAGACTGAAATACCTGGTAACAAATGACAGCAGAGGCTGCATTGTGGCCTTCTCACGCCCAGGCATTCTGTGCCGAGTTGCTGATGACATCATCAGTGATGCAGCAGATCCCTAAGCTATCATATCACAGGGCAGAGGTACCTGCCTACAAGCTGCTATAGCTCAATAAGTAAAAGCCCTGTGCTTCTCTTCCAGAGATCATGGGTTCAAATTCCAACCAGCCTCCCAGCACATATTTTAATTGTGGCATTCTACCTTGCAGGTGCACCTTGATGATCTCACAATGAGGGCACCATTGTGCAGCTGCAAACCTCCATTTGCAATGAAGTAGAAACCATGCTAAGGTCTGTATTTGTTTTGTTTTCTGTTTTTAACCTTATGCAAATGAAGTTATGTATGCAGTCTATATATTTTTGTCATGTGCTTTCTTTGCTTTCAAGAATGAGCTGATTGGAGCACTTTTTAGCCAGAAAAAAAAGGGTAACTTTTTAGCAAGAAAACTAAAGCTATGGTTTTCATGTGCTGTGTTTCATTTAATGGATCTTTTCCTCTAATTAGCAAATAGCATTGCTGTGTGTCCACAAAAATAGAAGGTTTTGCATGCAATATATCTGTTTGATGTGCCCTGTTTTATGTGGTGCCTCATTAAATATATTTTGAGCTTAATAAAGCAAAAATAAAAACCCAGAGAGCTATTTAGCAGATCACATTAAGAATGTCCAAAGAGTGATATTTGAAGCCCAAACTAAGCTCAAAAGTAGACCTGGTTTTCATTCACCTACAATATAGGCATCATATGGACGCCCTAGGTCACTCAGAGCTCCTTATACAAAGGTGCATTAGGGCCTTAACGTGCGGAATAGCGCGTGCTAAAATGCCGCGCGAACTAGCCACTACCGCCTCCTCTTGAGCAGATGGTAGTTTTTCAGGTAGTGCATGTTAATCCGAGTGTTAATCCGGTGCGTGTGCTGAAAAACGTTAACGCACCTTTGTAAAAGGAGCCCTCAGTGTTATGTAAATGAACCAAAGGATGCCCAAACTGAGTCATTGGCCAAACCGCGCCCATTCCACAACCACACCTATTGAGTTAGGTGCGAGTTTTAAACATGGGCGTCCATGAAATTGTGGCTGCGTCCACAAAGTGGTATCTATGTCCTTTGGACGCCTAAGTACCGATTACCGCGTGTTAAGACCCTTAATTGGCTCATTAACCACTTAGATTGGGTGCCTAAAGCACGCCTAACGTTAGCCATGACTTAGGCGCCCTTTATAGAATCAGGCCTTTGTGTGTTTCTTTAGCACTTTTTGCCAGTTTGAAACAAAATTTAATGTTGTTCATGATTCATGATTTACAGCACACTTCTCTCATCCGTAGCTCACAACTGACTGACTGCACTGAACAAATTGAAACTTGTCACATACTGTAACAAAGGATTCATGTGCCGCTTCCCATATTGAAGGTCCCTGTCTTTCTGTTGGGTGGCGCTTGGCAGCAGCATTCATCGTATTCTTTTTATCACTCCTCGTATGAACTTATGTACTAATTCTGTCCATGTTCTGCCCAATCATATCATGGTGCATACTTTTATACCAGTCAGGATTTTATGAAAGGTCATTTATATGTATGTGAAATATGAAATGGAAACGTACTTGAGTGTCCACAAAACGATACAGAGATCAACATGCGAAATGGATCACCCAATTATTACATATAATGTAATATTAAAACAGAGGAGAAAAGACCTCAAAAAACCCCTGGAATATGATCAAACAGACCATAGCCAATTGGGGTTGGTTTTCATCACCGGTCAAAAACCCCTGTGTAATTTTTTAATTTTTTTATGTGGTTTTAATTCTGATCAAATATGTGTTGTATTTTTATAATATTTTTAAATATTTGAATTACCAAAAATTGTTCTATCAAAATCTCTCTTAATTATGATTGAGCATAATGAACCAGCGGAGCTAGGTGATTTTCAATATTTTTAAAACATATTGCTTTTAAATATCAAGCACTTATCTTAGTGACCCATTCTTTTTATCACTCCTCGTATGAACTTACATACTAATTCTGTCCATGTTCTGCCCAATCATATATATCATGGTGCATACTTTTATACCAGTCAGGATTTTATGAAAGGTCATTTATATGTATGTGGCCATAGACACATGGGAATGACTTTACAAAATCACCTAGAATATCCCTCAAAATAATTACAGTAATAACTCTGTTTCATTTATTATTTCAGAGGTTGCAGCTGTGTGTTTATATAATATCCAGAAATGGAGATTTATATAGAGCTTGATGATATTATTAAATACATTCCATGACTATTCTGACTAGATTTTAGCAATTTTAAATATTCATACTTATCTGTTTGTAGTAAATGTAAAGAATCTCAAATTGGTAATGTGGCTATATATGGCCAAAATAATATTTCTTACTACAATCATATATATTTCTTCCAGGGCAGTAGAAATTAAGCAGCTATATGAGATCATTCTAAACACTCACAAATTCAGTTCTCTTTCATCTTAACCTCTGTTGATAATATTTCAGCTCTACGAACGTGGAGATGATGCGGTATACAAACCTAAGGATTAGATTAGATTAGATTAGATTAGATTAGATTAGATTTCAGAGTATTATTTATTTTGCCCTTTGGAGTTTGAGGTGGACTCCATTAAACAAGATAGTACCCAAAATATGTGATCCAAACCATGTAATATAATTTTTTTTTACAAACTTATCTGCATAACTTATGATAGCAACCAGCTAGAGACCTGACATATTACATTACATTACGGATTTCTATTCCGCCTATACCTTGCAGTTCAAGGCGGATTACAAAAGAATTGTCTGGACATTTCCAGAGATGTAAACATTTCAGAGGAGATTACTGGACATTTTCCAGTGAGGATGCAATTTTTTATTTTTTTTTTTTTAATTTTTTTTTGGGTAACTGGAATTTTCTGGATGAAGGTGAGAGGTTGGTGAAGTGAGTTGGTGGTAGGTAAGGGGGTTAGGGTTTTTGGATGAATTTTTTGAAGAGCAGGGTTTTGATTTCTTTGCGGAACATCTTGAAGTTGTCCGATGTTGTCAGCAGGTTGGTGACAGATTGGTTGAGTTTTGCTGCTTGGGTTGCCAGAAGGTTATCGAACATTTTCTTGCGATGTGTGCCCTTGAAAGGGGGGAAGGTGAAAGGGTTAGGGGTTCTTCTGTGTCTTTTTGAGGAGACCTGGTTTAAGCGGTTGGTTAAGTAGGATGGGGAAGAGCCGTGTAAAGCTTTGAATAATAGGCAGTAGAATTTGAATTGAATTCGTGCTTGTAAGGGTAGCCAGTGGGAGTCTAAGAAGGCAGCTGTTATGTGATCATATTTTCTAAGTGAGTAGATTAGTCTGAGGGCGGTGTTTTGTATGGTCTGAAGTTGCTTTATCATAGAGGCTGGACAAGGGAGATATAGGGAGTTGCAATAGTCCAGTAGACCTAGTACTAAGGATTGTACTATTAGTCTGAATTGTGTTTGGTTGAAGAATTTTCTGATTTTGCGTAGGTTTCTCATAGTTAGGAAGGCTTTCTGTGTTGTCTTGTTGATTTGGGAGTGCATTGTGCAACATCTGTCTATGGTAATTCCTAGTAGTTTTAGTTCGAGTTGTATTGGGTATTTGGTGTTTTTGATTATCAGTTCTGTGATGGTAGGGGTTTTGGCCTTTTCAAGCAGGAGGAATTTTGTTTTTTCTGGGTTTAGTTTTAGTTTGTGATCCATCATCCATTTTTCTACTGTATCTAAGGTTGTTTCCAGCTTTTCTGTGGTGGTGGGCTCTAACGGGTCGAAGGGGAGGAGTATGGTGATGTCGTCTGCGTAGCTGAAGGATGTGACGTTTAGTTTATCTAAGGTGGCTCCTAAGGAGGAGATAAAGAGGTTGAAGAGTGTAGGTGAGAGAGGTGATCCTTGTGGTACTCCGCAGGGGTTTGCCCATGGCTCTGATTTGGTGTCATTGTATTTTACCCTATAGGTTCTTGATTTGAGGAACCCTTGTAACCAATTGTGGACCTTGCCTGAGATCCCTATGGCGTCGAGTATCTGTAGTAATAAGGTGTGGTCTACTAGGTCAAATGCTGCGGAGAGGTCAAGTTGTATTAGTATCATCTTTTTTCCTTTACTGATGTGTTGCCGGGCTATATCTAGGAGTGAGATTAGAAGTGTTTCTGTGCTATGGTTGGTTCGAAAACCTGATTGTGAGTGGTGAAGTAGGTTATGTTTTTCCAGGTAGTTTGTGAGGTGTTGTGTAACAAGACCTTCTATTATTTTGACATACATTGGAATTGAGGCGATGGGTCTGTAGTTGGAGGGGCTATCTATTGGGCCCTTGTGATCTTTTATGATAGGGGTGATTATAATCTCTCCTAATTCCTGTGGGAATTGGCCTTCTGTTAGTGTGGTTTGAATCCATAGCATCAGGTTGGTTTTGAATGTGGTGGAGGCGTTTGATAACAGGTAGGTGGGGCAGTTATTGAGTTCGCTAGATGCATGGCTGTATTTATTGTAGAGTCGGTTCATATCCGACCAAAGCAGGATTGGGAAGTTGGACCAGCATCTGTCTGCTGCGATGGCTTCATCAGTTGTTGGGTTTGTTATTATTTTTTCGAGATGGGTGGGTGTGTTTATGAATGCAGCTCTGATATTTGTGATCTTATTTTTGAAATGATCTGCTAGGTGGATGGCTGTCGGTGGGTGGGTACCTTGAGTGGCCAGGTATGGTTTGGTGTCAGTGAGATTCTTTACTAGGTTGAATAGTTTTTTTGTGTCTGGGATTTTTGTGCCTATCATTTTGGAGTAGTAGGCTTTCCGTTTTTCCTTGAGTTTGATTTTGTATTGGTTAATTTGATTTCTCCATGCTGTTTTAGTGTGTTCTGAGCTCTTATTTTTTTTCCAGTCTCTCTCTAGTTGTCTGCAGTGCTTTTTTGCTTGGTGGAGTTCGGAATCGAACCATTTGTCAGAAGGTCTACTTATTTTAAATTTTAGTTTTTCTGGGGCTAGTTCATTCAGGATGGTTTCGCTTATGGTTCGCCAATGGGATATGAATTCGTTGGGGGTTGTGTTGGTGATAGCTTGGTCTGCTTTATCCCAAAATGTGAGGGGTTCGATTTTTTGGCGTATTTTGAAGGAGGTTTTTTTTGGAGATTGTTTGCTAATGTTTTGAGGCCAGTTGATGTAGAAGGTTTCATGCAAATTCAAATAAATAAAATGCTAAAATGAAACCTACTTTTCTCTGAATTACATTTCTTATCCAAATGTGTTAAGAAGCATCTACTATTTTGTGCTTGTGAAAAATTAAATAGCTGAGGTTAGCAGCTAGTTTAACCTCCCCACCTCCCCTTTTTACGAAGCCATGTTAGGCTTTTTTATCACTGGCCACAGCAATATTAGCTCTGACGCTCATGAAAAAGTCTAATGTGGCTTCATTAAAAAAAAGGAAGGGGGGTAGTCTGCCCATCTCAACCAACAGCCCAGTCCCTACAATCCATTGTTCACTTTCAGAGATCCTACAGATGCCTAATTTACAGCACCGTTTCCAGATTCTGGCCCTTTGCTTTTTGAAAATGGTCAGAAAAGATAGATACACTAAGGGGCTGATTCTCACACCAGCATCCTATACAGAATTGCATCTATCTTGAAGAATAGACAACTTGCCCCCTGATTCTCTAACCAGCACCCATGTCACCGGCACCGGTGACGGAATCGCACCTGCCTGTTCACAAAGATAGGTGGCCAAGGGAATCCCCAATCAGCTGACCCAGCAGGATTCCCCAAACTACAGCTTCAGGGAGTCCTGCCAGATCAGCTGATCTGGGGGAAAATACCCCTGCCATGACCAGCTGAGCCGTCAGCAACAGAGGACCCCCCAACACCCATATCCGCTTATCCACATGGTAGGAGATATACCCACTCCCTCCTTCCACTGGGCCCCGTGATCCCCAGAACCGCAGTTTGGTGAGTCCTGCCAGCTCAGCTGATGGAGGCTTCCCTTACCACAATCAGCTGAGCCGGCAACAGCGCCTACTTTTAGAATGAAATGTAGGACAGCATTCCTCAGACCTACATTTCAGACATCTGTTATGGCTCTAGGGCAGTGGTTCCCAACCCTGTCCTGGAGGAACACCAGGCCAATTGGGTTTTCAGGCTAGCCCTAATGAATATGCATGAAGCAAATTTGCATGCCTATCACTTCCATCATATGCAAATCTCTCTCATGCATATTCATTAGGGCTAGCCTGAAAACCCGATTGGCCTGGTGTTCCTCCAGGACAGGGTTGGGAATCACTGCTCTAGGGAGATGGATAGGGATGCTTAAAATTGCCCAAGGCCACTTCTGGGCAAAACCACACCCACACCCAGCCTTGAGTGAACTTAAGTGTTCCTATGCTTCTCTCTAGACTCGCAACAAATGCCTACACTGTAGGCTTCCTGCGTTGGGGAGTTTTGCTTTTTTTAAACGTGCATCCCGATTGGCTGCTAGATGGTGGTAGGACATCCACCACCACCTACAATTGGGATGTCCATTTGCAGAATCAGCCCCTCAGGGCAAACATGTCTAGAAAGATCATTTTTTAAAAATGTTTTACAGTTTCAAAAATAACCATTTTCTCTACCCAATATTTGGACACGCTTCTGAAAACGTCTAAACTCAGACTTAGATATCATATCACAAATGGACCGCCATACTTCTAGATTTGTAGTTATAAATGGTGGAATCTTGTGTGTCTGACATATAGATATGAGATGTACTTGGCCAAGAAAAATAATAGACTACCCCGCTTTCTTAACAAATGGAACCCTTTCACACTCTATTTGCAAGGCTCCGACCCTTAGTCTCTCCTTTTCTTTTACCTGTTCTTCTCTTTCTTCTTTTGTTTTTCCTTCCTTTCCATGGCTTGTTTTACCCTCATGCGAGTTTTCCTCATCTTCTATGTTTATTATGGTTGTGACATGTGGACCTGTTTATTGCTTTCGTCACAGCAAGTATTCAGATGTATTTTCTTGACTCGCATGGTTTGTTGTTCCATGCACTTGTTTTCCCATGTTTTGTGAAAATTTTCAATAAATAAACCTTGACTTAAAAAAAAAAAATTCCCAAACTCAGGCAGGCCACATTTTTGCCATTTTAAAATATTCAGAATCTACATGTTTCCAAAGGGCATATCCCCATGATGCAGTGCATTACAAAAGTTCAGACAAATACAGCATATAAATTAGGAATGCTTACAAGGAGGTCACATTGAGGCGATTTAGAGATAATGGGAAATTAATCCCCAAAGGCATCCAAAATCATTACATTCAATATTTAAACCAGGTTTCTTATAAAACAGAAGCTTCCTAAATCTAGTTAAATAAATAGGTATTATGTCTACTAATACAAAATATATTGTTTACTCTACGTAAGTGAGAATGGCTTTAGAGAGAGTAAAAGATGGGAAAATAACTTTTGAGTGTTAAGTTGTTCCAAATATGTATCTTCTCTGTAATATATAACATAGAAAATCATTTCAACCCAAAATAGTTTTTGCTTAAAATGTAGTTTTCTGAAGAAAGCAGATTGGAACCAGAATCCAATGGCTAGCTTATAGAAGATTTAGTCTGTTTTCTACCCCTGAAATTCTCCAGTTCTGTACAGGGGCATTATCACATCTTTCTTTCCACTGGTTATACCTCTTTCTCTGCAGCCTAGCATTCTTCCAGCTTTGGCCATCACCTTGTCTCATTGTTTCACAAACATGAGATCCTAAGATTTTATCATCCAGAACTTTCTCTCCTGGTCTATGCACATCAGTATCATATTCATATCTCATGTAGTTCATTCAGATTTCTGTACCTTTAAAATTCATCACTCCCCACCTCTTCACATAAAAACTTAGGACTCCCTTTACAAAGCCACGTCAGGCTTTTTTATTGACAGTTGTGGCGGTATTAGCTCCGACACTCAGAATTCCTATGAGCATCAGAGCTAATACCTCCGCGACTAGTGATAAAAAAAAAGCCTAACACTGCTTTGTAAATGAGGGAGGGGGGGTTAATTACAAAGCATTAGACCGTGAAGAGCCAATATTCAGAGAGATTTAAATAGGCCAGAGAGGCTCTGGCCCGCTTAAATCGCCTATCGCCGCCCAAAAGCTGATATTCAACGGCACTATGCCAGGCAGTGCCGTTGAACATTGGCTTTCACCACTCCCAAAAAATGTGGGCTAGCCAAGGGCAGGCCAAGGGGAGAAGCCGGTGCTTATGCAGCTCCAGCGATATTCAGTCAGGGCCCGCATAAGATGAGCGAGTGAATTTAGTTAAGTCCATTCTCAGGCTATGGCAGACCCCTTCTAAAAATATATTTTAAAAAAATTATGTGTTCCAACAGGAAACATGCAGCAAAAGGCTTTAACACCTTTTGCAGTAGCCTGCATTTTAAGCCGTAAAGCCCTTTAATAAAAGCAGCCCCAAGTGTATTTATAGAACTTATTCACAAAGCAGACTAGAATGTGTACAGCAATTCACTTCTCTGAAAATATCTGTAAAAAAGAAAGAACTTCTTGCCAGCCAGTGTTGCTAACTGCTCTGACCCGGCTGGTCACCATACAGACTTTCTTATGGGGCACATTTCAAACCTTCAATTAGCCAAAGTATGGCTCTTCTTGTTCAGAACCTGAAAAACGGCTGCAGTGGCAGGTTGTCATAAATTGTTTAAGAAGTGAATCTTTTCTTCTTCTTTAAATCTTTATTGATTTTCAAACTTTGATAGTGCAATACAATTGGTAAATCATAAATACTGTATAGAACGCACTAATAACTATACAATTATTACATTAAACAGTCATTTACTCCCATCCTCATCTTAATTATTAATACAATAATACATATGATGTGATTTCAATATTATAATTAAATAATTTAACTCCTCAAAGTACATTTCCCTCCCCCCACAGAGAGTAACCAGGCAAATTATTTTTAAAATAAGGCACATATGTTGCACTTATTTTATAAAAACAAGATATGTGCCTTTATACCTTTATAGATACCCTACCTGAAAGCTCCCACACAAAGTTACACCTGCTCCAGGGGAAGAGTAATGTAATCAGGGCCTGATTCTTTATATAGCATTGGTACCAAGGCGTTATTACTGCAATTCAGTGTACTTGTGTCTTTCAAAGGTCAGTCTGCAGAGACTTCAATTAATATAGAACATTGCAGCTAAACTTATCTTTGGTAAGAGTAAATTTGATCAAGTAACTCCTCTGCTCAAGGAATTACATTGGCTTCCAGTGTATCTCAGAATTCAATTTAAGTGCATTTGTATTGCATTTAAGATCCTATTTGGCATGTTTGCCACTTTGATTCCTTCCTTTAAACTGGAATGTTCATAGATCTCATCTTGCCAGAAGTTCTCAAAAATTAAAACTTACATTTCCCTATCTCAGTGGTAAAAACAGAACCTTTAAGAGATTTAGTTATTCTTTTGCTTTTAAATTAACCGAATTCTGGAATGCTTTACCGCTTACATTAAGAAGTTCAGGTTCTTTTGCTTTATTCCGTAAAGTTCTGAAAACTTTTTTGTGTGCTAAACATTTTGGAAATTAACTATTTCAGTCTACTTTTTCTTGTCAAATTTATTGTAAACTGAGTCGAGCTCCTGTTGGTTGATGACTCGGTCTATAAAACTAAGTTTTAGTTTAGTTTAGTAGGTGCATATACCTTTTATAAAATCAGTTTAGTAGGTGCATGTACCTTTTATAAAATCACACTAAACACCTGTGCATCTCATAATTTTTAGGCAACCCTCCTCTGGCCAGCTAAAACCAGTCCTAAATGCCTGTGGCTATGTTGTGTGTGTGGATCAGGAGTATTCTATAACAATGCGCCTACTTTTAGGAATACTCATGATCTGCCCATGCTCCTCCCCTGGCCACGCCCCCTTTTAGATTCACACACTAGAACTGGTGCATATGTTTTATAGAATTGCACTTTCCAAGTTGTGCGTATAACTTTTAGTGCTAATTAGTTTCAGTTACGAAGTGTTAATTGCCAATTATTGGTGTCAATTAGGACACTTAATCAAGTTGTGTGCACAAATCAGCTATTTTATGCACACAACTTAAAGTACCATATACAGAATTAGGGGGGTCAGTGTAAGTGTTAGTAAAAATTGACCCTTATGACTTCAATTTATGAAATGCACATATAAATATTGATCTCATTTCTCTTCAGGAATAACATATGTGCTGTATTTCTGAACATCTATTTTAAATGCGCTGTTAGTCTTTCTTTTCTTTTCTGTAAGCATTTATTTAAGCATGTAAAATTCTGTTCTATATTCTCAAGATTTTTAGAAATGAACCCCTAAAGTTTGTAAATGGGCTAAGACTCATTTTTCACAATTTGGAATTTTTGCATGTAAATAAATCTTATTTGTTCTCTCAGGGTATCCACAGCTGGCATCATGCTTGTTGCAGGTTTCCAGGTCTTGCTACATCTTGTCAGGTAGAAACCGACGTTTCAGTCATTGTACTGTGGCTTTCATCAGGGTATACTGTGAGTACTGTTCTCATTAAGGTCAGTGGACCCAAGATATATAAATACAAACTGCAGACTTCACAGCATACCCTGATGAAAGCCACAGTATAATGGCTGAAACATTGGTTTCTACCTCACAAGATGCAGCAAGACCTGGAAACCTGCAACAAGCATGATGCCAGCTAAGGAAACGCTGAAAGAACATACAACCCAGCTTCATGGGAACAACATCTCTAAACTCACCAGAGACTTTTCCATTCTATGGGAAATCAACTAACTTTCCTGCGAAAATTCAAATTCATGACCATCAGACCTCTCTGTTCTCAATCATGTCAGTGGACTCAATGTATAAGAACATAAGCAATGCCTCTGCTGGGTCGGACCTGAGGTCCATCGTGCCCAGCAGTCCACTCACGCGGCGACCCAACAGGTCCAGGACCTGTGCAGTAATCCTCTATCTATACCCTCTATCCCCTTTTCCAGCAGGAAATTGTCCAATCCTTTTTTGAATCAGTACCGTACTCTGCCCTATTACGCTCTCTGGAAGTGCATTCCAGGTGTCCACCACACGTTGGGTAAAGAAAAACTTCCTAGGGTTCGTTTTGAATTAGAGAGCTGCACGGGGACAGGGACGATGGGAATCCCACGGGAATCGTGGGCATCCCACGGGTTCCCCCTTCGGGTCACGGGGATCCCGTAGGGACGCCCCCTAGGGTTGCAAGGATCCTGTGGGGACGCCTCCGAGGGTCGCGGGGTTCCTGCGGGGCTGGATGTACTCAGTCGTGCGGCTCTTCTTCTCCCTACCTGCTCTGCTTGCAGCACAGAGCCGAACGGAAGTCTTCCCACGTCAGTGCTGACGTCGGAGGGGAGGGAGGGCTTAAACAAAGCATTTAATGTTGTTCTTTTTGTATAATTAAAAATACTAGGGTAATATTCAGCCCACAGTGGTCAATGTTTTTTAAACATTGGTCACAGTGGACAGATGGAGCACTGGATATTCAGTGTTGGACCATGTCCAGGCACCAGCAATGAATATCTGGAACTAATTCTGAAAGAGTTGGCCACCATAGGTTATGTGTGTCCCAGCCAATATGCAGCCAAGATCTACTTAAGGGTTTCTGCTAGGATCTGAGCTTCCCACCATTTGATCCCTCCTATCAACCCATAGAATGGAATCCCCCTTCCAATCTCTACTTCTCTTAAAGAAACGTATGAGAAGGCCAAAGCCCCACTAACACCCCACCCCCTATGGGCCCCACAGGTTTGCCTGGATGCTCCTGTGGGTACTAGGAGGTGGCCATTAGAGGTTGTGGCAGCTATTTTGAACAGGAAGTCGACTGAGAAGGAGCGAATGGGTATTATTCCTGCCAGTTTGTACTTGGGAATATCCAGATAGGCTAGGCCCGGTGAGACTTATAGGGTAGGGAGCTTGGGCCTGCATTTATATTTATTTGGAATTTTAAGGTAGGGGGTACAGAAAGGGGGGGAAGCCAGAGGTTCTCTGTCACTACCCAGAGGTTAACAAGGTACTGCCCAGTATTCAAACCAGTGCCCAGTTACCTCAGCAGCTAAAGTTAGGGCAGCCTTTTTTGCTGTCCTCACTGTAATCACTTTCTTAACCAGTTAGCAGACTGCATATGGCCACTCACCAGTTAAAGCTCCCACACTCCACCCAAGCGCTGCCTATGAAATACCCCGGCACTAACTGGACAGTGCAGTGGCATCTAAGGTGCTATTTAGCGGCATTGTCTAGTTAAGTGTTGCTGAATAATCGCGGTTAACTCTGACCAAGCCCATTTGAACAGCCAAAAGACTCTCCTGGCTTTTTTTAAATGGCCTTGAATATTTGGTGGTAGATTTCTGTTTATTTGTATGTGTTTATTTAGTCAGTTTTACTTTTTCCACTAATTGTTCCTATAGAGACTAGCTGCACAAGTGTTTGTGAGCCTGTTCAGACGAGACAGTGTAATGACCAAAGTGTGGCTCATATGTACTGCATTTTCCCATTCTGTCATTAGTTTGAGCTGATATCAAGATAGAAATACACTGAGTAGGCTTCCTTTGACCAATTTCTAACTGTAGTAAAGCCAAGAGAAGACTATTCATATCTGAAAAGAGATAATGAGTGTCATGCCTATTGTAATAAAGGTAAAAATGTGTTACATGGCTCTCAGTCACATTTAATTGAACACAGAATATGTTCTTTTTATTTGCCAAGATTCTTAAATATATTTTCTGCTGTAAATGATTCTAAATCAAGAACTTGAAAGGATTGAGCCCTCAGCAGTTAGAATCATTAATCATTGCAGCTGCAGTACTAGCAAAAACCATTTTGATAATTCAGCTTACAGCTAAATACGATTATAAGCCTGGCCTTTTGTTCTGATTTTATTTCATTCCTGTACCTTTTTGAATGCCCTTTCCACATAGATATTTTACATGAGGTAACTAAGAACCACATTTACCTTTTAAACAAAAGTAAAGCAAAACAGGAGGTACAAGAAGATCTGATATGTTTTCTGTAATTGGTCCACGATGGTGGAACTCTATGCCACAACACATTAAAAACGAAAAAGATCTCCTCTCTTTTTAAAAAATCCTTAAAAACGCACCTTTTTAAAGATGCTTTTAATACTTAATTTTTTTAGACTTTCATATTACTTTTAATTTTTTAACTACCCTGTTTCCTTTTGTTTTTTCCTTCTTTGTTTTTCTCGATATAACAGATGTAACTTTTGCCCTCCTTCCCCTCCAGCTAAAGTTTGTCTTGTCTTAAATTCAATGTTAATGAATTTGTATTTTATAATCTTATTTTCTTCCATAATTGTGTACATCGCTTTGTAAACCGATTCAGCGATTCATCAAATATTAATAAACCTTGACCTTGAACAATGAGGGGCATTTTCAAAACTTATGTCTAAGTCCGATGGTATGATGCCGGATGTCCAAAGTCGGCAGTAAGAAAATGCCCATTTGTGAAAGGCAAACCACCATACATCTAGAAATATATATTTTTTAAATCCTCTATCTGGGCATCCAGGCCATTGGACACCCAGACCGTCAGGACGACTATCTTTATACCACATTTTTGAACAAAATTTCATCTGTCCCAAATGGCCAGAACAAGACTATTTGAATGTGGGAGGAGCCAGTCCTGTAATGGACTGACCACCCAGACATGGCAACGGAGCAGTGGGGCACCTTAGAGGGCACTGTTGTGAACTTCACAAAAAGGGTACCAGATAAACATCTCACCAGAACTCTCATATAGGTTATGGTGAGCCACCCAAAACCCATTATACCCACCTGTCTATAACCCAAATAGCCCTTATGGCTGCAGATGGCACCTATATGGCAGTAGAGTAGGGTTTTGAGGGGTTTTGGTGGGCATGTAATGGTTAGATTGGCTTATGGGCCTGGGTCCTCCTCCCTATGGTTCACTAGCCCACCCATCAAGTTACTTAAAGCACCTTGTGCAGTTCGACTAGGATGCCGAATATCAGATACTGCAGTTTTAGAAACAAGTTTGTATCTTTTCTCATTTTTGTGTGGTGGAAGGGGATCAGTGAGCACTGGGGGAGTGTGGGAGTGTCTTACCTTGATGTGTGCAGTAGTCATGTGGTCAGTTTGGGCACCTTTGTGGATCTTAGACCCTTCTAAAACTGGTCTAGTTCCAAATGTATAAGTTCTGTCCAGGAAGTCTTGCAAAATGTTTATCGCTGCAAGACATCCATGTCTAACCCGCCCTTGACACTACCAAAAGCATGCCCTTAACACGCCTCCAACACACCCATCTCGTACTCTGAATGTGCAGAGGCTGGAATGCCTTGCTAGACTAACAAAAAGGTGATTTTGGTTATCGGCACATGGACATCCCTACAAGTAGGGTGTCAAGTGCTGATTTAGGATGCTTTTTGGACATTTATGGGGTTTTTTTAAATTATGGACTCTAATGTCTCTACAAGTCAAGTTGTGGAACTCTGAAATACCTGGAATTGCTGTAGAACTTTTGCCTGTTCTTAAAATTAAGGATAAATATTCAAAGGGACTGCTCAGCTAATTTTTGGAGTTACGTAGACAAGACCAAACATTTTCAGGTAAAGTGTTTTTATGAAATTCATGGTCAAAGTCATATTTAGTCAGGCAAAATGATGCAGGGCTGGAACCATTTCTTAGACAAAATTATACTGTCTCCAGGCAGCATTGATTATTTATTGATATCCAGACAATGTTGGCCAAGTCACGCAAAGAGTATCCCAAAAGCTATCCTGATAGCTTTTCTGGATAACTATAGTCTGGTATATTCAGAAGACAACTTATTCAGATAAATTCCACAGAATATCCAGATAAAACTATCTAGATAAAT
This sequence comes from Geotrypetes seraphini, assembly GCF_902459505.1. Taxonomy (NCBI): domain Eukaryota; kingdom Metazoa; phylum Chordata; class Amphibia; order Gymnophiona; family Dermophiidae; genus Geotrypetes; species Geotrypetes seraphini. Next base: position 18,702,804 of record NC_047095.1, read on the forward strand.
GTATCTGCATAATGTTGCTCACCAGCTTGCTGAATACAGCCAACAGTCTTACGGTGGGCAGCAACTGTGATCATTTTAAATGCTGGTAACAGTCTTTAAATTAATGCATATATTCAGTGCCACTTTATGTAGAATCAGCAAAAGTGAATATACATTTTATATGGTCACTGCTGTTCAGCATAAGAGCATAAGAATGGCCTTACTGGGTCAGATCAGTGGTTCACCTAGCCTAGGGGTGGGCAACTCAGGTCCTCAAGGGCATTGAAAGCAGTGCATGCAAATAGATCTCATGCATATTCATTGGGGAAATCCTGAAATCCCGACTGGATTCCAGCCCTCGAGGACCGGAGTTGCCCAGCCCTGACCTAGCCCAATGTTGTTTATTGTGAGCTTCTATACCGCTACTAAAGACTGGAGAGTCAATTCAGAGTGGTTTGCATGAGCTTCTGTAAAGGTGTTACAAAGAGCTTCTGCGAGGTGTTACAATACATGGGCTCCATACAAGGGCCCTATACAGAGTTATAGGGGCTTTTGTAGCAGTGTTACCATACAGAGTTATTAATACCGGCATCATCAATCATCCTACTTATATGCATATGTTTATACCAAATCAGTCATCTTGTATATTCACATATAATACTGGGTTTAGTATTACAGCTATATACACAATATTTACATACCTCCAAAAGAGGTTGGCAATTCAACTAAATATAATCTATATACACGTATCTGTATCGTGTTTTATGTTTACCTTTGAAATATTATCTTCCTCAGAGTCAAGTTTTCTGGGATTCTGTGTTTTGTCTATTTATATCCCTATTGTGTTCCTGGGGGTTTTTTTTGGGGGGGAGGGGGGAGTGAGGGCTACCCAACTGTCTTCTCTACGTTGCTTTATAGTCTATGAAGAGGATGGTCTTTATCCCTTTCTTGAACTTTCTGGTATCCTTTCCTATTTTCACAGTAGCCAATCCAGGTTACAAGCACCTGGCAGAAACCCAAATAGTAGCAACATTTCATGCTACCGATCCCAGCAAGCAGTGGCTTCCCCCATATTTGTATCAATAACATGCTATGGACTTTTCCTCCAGGAACTTATCTAAACCTGTCAAAGGCTTTGCTAAAATCTAAATACACCACATCTAGAGCACATCCTGTATCCAATTCTCTAGTCACCCAGTCAAAAAAAATTAATCAGATTTGTCTGACAAGACCTACCTCTAGTGAATCCATGTTGCCTCCAGTCCTGTAATCCACCATTCTCTGTTTTAAAAGTGTTTCCATTAATTTGCTTACCACAGAAGTGAGACTTACCGGCCTGTAATTCCCTACTTCTTCCTTATTTCCACTTTTGTGGAGAGGGACCACATCTGCCCTTCTCCAGTCCTCTGGTACCACTCCCAACTCTAGAGACTCGTTGAAAAGGTCAGTCAGCGGAGCTACCAGAACTTCCCTAAGTTCCTTCAGCACCCTTGGATATACAACATCTGGCCCCATCACTTTGTCTACCTTTATTTTAGCTACCTCCTCACGAACACAACCCTCTGAAAATCAATCAAGGTCTATTACTCCTCCATCCCTATTCACGTTTGTCTTCTGCGGTTCTGCTCCCGGCCTTGAACACAGAACAGAAATATATCTACATGGAGTGGTGATTACAGTTAAGCTGGAGGTCTAATACTTCATAGACCTTCTTGCACCTTCTCTAAGTTGCATATATTGTGACATTTTCATGCTTATTTAACTTTTTTTCAGATTTCTACATAGTCCAATAAGCATTTGATTTCCTTGCCTTAATTATGCTAATGTCAACCTGATTGGTCTCCTAACATCTACTGTTAAGACATTACAATTTATTCCAAATTTGGTGACTCATGCGTTAATAGGAGCCTCAAAATTAGTTCATATTACTTCACTTTTAATGGAGATACTTTGGTTGCCAATACAGAAATTCAATATTGAGAAGTGTAAAGTATTGCATGTGGGAAGCAAAAACCCGAGGTATACTTATGCGATGGGAGGGATGTTTTTGAATGAGAGTACCCAAGAAAGGGACTTGGGGGTGATGGTGGACATGACAATGAAGCCGACAGCACAGTGCGCAGCTGCCGCTAAGAGAGCGAATAGAATGCTAGGTATAATCAAGAAAGGTATTACAACCAGAACGAAAGAAGTTATCCTGCCGCTGTATCGGGCAATGGTGCGTCCACATCTTGAGTACTGCGTCCAGTATTGGTCTCCGTACCTTAAGAAGGATATGGCATTGCTCGAGAGAGTTCAGAGGAGAGCGACACGACTGATTAAGGGGATGGAAAGCCTTCCATACGCTGAGAGATTGGAAAAACTGGGACTCTTTTCCCTGGAAAAGAGAAGATTAAGAGGGGATATGATAGAGACTTACAAGATCATGAAGGGCATAGAGAGAGTAGAGAGGGACAGATTCTTCAAACTTTCAGAAAATAAAAAAACAAGAGGGCATTCGGAAAAGTTGAGAGGGGGCAAATTCAAAACAAATGCTAGGAAGTTCTTCTTTACCCAACGTGTGGTGGACACCTGGAATACAATTCCAGAGGACGTTATAGGGCAGAGTACGGTACTGGGGTTTAAGAAAGGATTAGACAAATTCCTGCTGGAAAAGGGGATAGGGGGGTATAGATAGAAATTTACTGCACAGGTCCTGGACCTGTTGGGCCGCCGCGTGAGCGGACTGCTGGGCACAATGGACCTCAGGTCTGACCCAGCGGAGGCATTTCTTATGTTCTTATGTTCTTAAGTATCAGGTAAAGTATAAGTTGCTATTGATGATTTATAGATCTATGCAGGAACTTGCAGTACTCAGTGCAAAGTCACTGTTGGTGCCTTAATCACCCATACTATCAAAATGTGCTAGTTCCCTCTTTTCCTTTGTGATACCTTCAGTTTCTGCTATTAGACTGGAAAAGTCCCATGATGTAGTAATTTCTGTAATTGCCCTATTATGATGGGATAAAATGACTGATGACATTAAAACAATTTCAGATTATTTGCTTTTTTTTTGTTGTAAAGCTTTAAAAGCCTTTTTCAGAACGAGTGTTTAAGGGTTCTTAAATGTTTGGGGTTTTTTGTGCTTTGATTGTCTGTTGTTTGGTCATATAGGGACAAAAGAGAATTAAGCTCGTAACGCACAGCTAGCTCATGTAAACAGTCTACCGCATAATTGCATTAAAGCATTTTTGCAAAAACTGTCCTGTTTCCACGCATTAGTGAATTTTCAAAGATATTTTTGAGTGGAAATTGGGCTGGTATCTCATGTTGCTCTAAGGTGCTGAGAACAGAGCACAAGTGCTGTCTGGACTTGAGTATTAGGGCAGTGGTGACTTTTCCCTGTGGTGCTCTGAAACATGATGGCAGACAAAGGCCAAATGGCCCATCTAGTCTGCCCATCCGCAGTAACCATTATCTCTTTCTCTCTCTGAAAGATTCCACAGGCCTATCCATCTTGAATTCAGACACAGTCTCTTCCAGGAGACTGTTCCACACATCTACCACCCTTTCTGTAAAAAAGTATTTCCTAGATTATTCCAGAGCCTATCACCTCTTTAACTTCATCCTGTGCCCTCTCATTGCAGAGTTTCCTTTCAAATAAAGGTGCAAATGGATCGGCTCTAAAGCAGGCTTATGCCCTGCTAGCTTCATCACACAAGATGCTCAAATGTGAGCATAATTATTTTCAAATACATTAGACTGTACATAATTGTCTCCACTGACTGATTGCTTTTATGTTATTTACTTCTTACTCTTTCCGCACACCTTTTTTAAAAAAACCTATTGTAGTATGCTTTGCACAAAACAGACATTTATTTACTCTTTTTCCTTGCTAGCTACTTTCCTGTGTAATGAACATTCCCCCCTGACATTCAAGATTTATCATCCCTTCTCATGTTTCGATCTCTGTTAAAAAACCTAACTCTTCTAATTGGCTTTTCCTTAATTTACGTCAGTATCTTAATTTTGTCTGGTTCATCTATTACTGGGTAGCTGCCTGGCTTACTTGGTGTACATTGTATTCTTGTATATCATCGAAGGTTAACTAGAGAAGCTGCAGAGTAAAGGCTATAAATAAATAAATAAATAACTACTGTTACAGTAACTCTTCTCTAAACCAATATCGGGCACTATCCAATTAAAGAAACACACAAAGTAGACCTGCTAATAAAAGTATGTTAATCACTTATCTTGGGAATTCATGTTCACTGTAGTGCATGGATGCTCTGAGAATTAACATGGTGGTATGACATGTGAAGAGCAATTACTGCAGGCATTACATATGTAAATATTTTGAATAATGGTATATGGTGCATCTGTATGAAAATGCCAAAATCTGTGTTTATGTTCTATTCTGCATAAGATTAACTTAATTTATGTGGAGGGCCATTTTCGACATATCTAAATCTGACTTTGGACATTTTGTGAAGCACGTCCAAAAATCGGGTAGGAAAAATATCCATTTTCAAAACCGCAAGACATCCTTTTTTTTTTTTTTTCTGAAAATGACCTTTCTAGATGTGCTTCTCCTTAGTGTGCCTATCTTTTTTGACCATTATCAAAAAAACAAAACGTACAAATGAAAAACATGCAAAACAAGCAATTTGCATGTAGGAGGGACCAGCCTTTTTAGTAGACTGGCCACATAGACATGCCAGCCAAGCAGTGGGGCACTACAGTGAACTTCACATAAAGGGTTCCAGTTAAATATGCAACCATAACCCCCTTACATTGTATCTAATCTAATCTAATCTTCCATTTGTGGGTCACTCATACCTATTCAGGTTCTAGGCGACTTACAGAGACGGGGGCATGAGGAGGGGACAGGAGCGGGGGCCTTGATTGAGAGGGAAGGGAAAGAAGGGAAAGGGAAAAAGAGAGAAGAAAACCCCCCTCAGTTGTCAGGGAGGAGTTATTAACTGCGTCCAGAATAAGATGTGGCTGAGTTCATTTCTGAGAGAGACGTGCTGGTTCAGTGGTCAAATAGAAAGATTTTCAGCTTCTTCCAGAATGCCGTGTGGTTAGTTTCTTTTCTGATCATTTCTGGTAGGTACTCAACTGTCTACCACCCAACTGTCTACCACCCAATAGCCTTTATGCCTGCGGCTAGGCTACCAACAGGCGTGTGCAGCAAAGACTACATCACGCCAGTTCTGTGCTCACAGCCAAGCTATTTGAATTCAAGCTGCTTTGTCTAGTCTTCAAAGCAGCTTGAACTCAGCTTCCGGAATATCTGTTCAAGAAACTGGCAAGATATCAACCAGATAGAGCTCTGAGATAATCACATCAAGACCGGTTTGAAGTCCCTGAACTGAGAGAAATAAAACCCCAGACAACTAGAAAGAGTGTCTTCTCATATACGGGGCCCAGCCTCTGGAACTCCCTGCTGCAAGGATCCTTTGAGGATACACCCTACTTCTTCTTCCAGAAACAATTGAAAACAATTCTGTTCCAACAACACGAGCGGGCGTTTCCCACTAACAGCAAATCTTTTCCTCTGACAATGTCTGACTCACTACGAGATCTTTATGTCTCTGATCCTGTGTTCACTACCTCCACTCTTATGAGTTGCCACCTCATCTCTTACACTCTCACACTCTCGATCTCTTGCCACTCTTCCCTCTTCTGATGGATTAATCATGTAACATCTATCTCCAACGTAAATTGTTTTTGTAACCTTCACTTCTAATGTAATAGTATTGTAAACCGCTTAATACTCATGCACAAGCGGTATATCAAGTGTAATAAGTCCAATGCAATTCGGGTGTCACCTATATGTCTGTACAGTAAGGTTTGGTAGGTTTACATTTTCTACCACAAGTGTACAAGTTAGGGTGGCATATGGGCCTGGGTCCCACATGCCTATCCCAGGCCACTTAAGACACTTGTTTGCTGTTCTGATAGGACTGGCCGTTATTTCTGTTGCTGTCAGATAAATATGTACTATTTTATTCAGATCTTGGGGGGGGGGGAATCAATGACCACTAGGGGAGTGTGGGAGTTATGTCTTCATCCTACCAGTGGTCATTTGGTCAGTTTAGGTACCTTTTTGGCCCTTATTCGTTCTTAAAACAGGTCTAGTTCCAAACATTTATTTATTTAAGCATTTATATATCATTTATAGCCTAAGTGGTTTACATTCAGATACTCAAGTATTTTTCCATATCTGTCCTGGTGGGCTCACACTCTTTCTAATGTACCTGGGGCAATGGGGGAGATTAAGTGACTTGCCCAGGGTCACAAGGAGCAGCGTGGGATTTGAACCAGGAACCTCAGGGTGCTGAGACTGTAACTCTAATGCCTGTGCCACATATGGTGCCCTGGATGTTTTGTGAAATGTTTATTGCTGCAAAACGTCCAAATCCTAATCTTGCCCTAATCCTGCCCAAAACATGCCCCCTTGAGATTTAGATGCACTGCAGATAAATAACTTAGAAAAATATCTAGGGAGTAGGTTTTGAAAATAGTGATTTGGATTTTTGGCTATTAACACATCCAAATGCTACTTTTTGTTTTTATTTTTTATGGGGGGGGGACGTCTCTGTGTTTTCAAAATGAGCTCCATAGTATGTATTCGCACGGTAGGTGCACACAAGGCAGGGTTCTCACTTACATGCCTAAATTAAACAGTAATTTGTATTCATCCCTGCTGCATTCAGGCACACACGATAATGCCTGGTCTATGCTGACATAAATGAAGGCAGCACAACAAAGAAAAATGGGGAGACCCAATGATCCACAGTGAAAACAATCCACCGATGAAAACAAAAACAAAAACTGTGGATACAGATGTTCTGGAGATAATTTATTAAACACTGACATATAAAACCATGAAAATTCAATTAAAAAAGTACAATGATAAAAAATACTGTGATAAAATCCAACCGGACCCTACACGGTCCGTGTTTCGGCGAACACGCCTTCCTCAGGGGTCCTTTGGTTTGCAACTCACATATAAAGAATTGGACTGAAAACAGTCTATTGTCTTTAAACATGTGAGCAAAGAACACCGCAGACAAGCTGAAGTAGCAAAAGAAATTTTCAACCATCCCATGGTTACAAACTTAAATTGCTTGCTATTTTTTATATTCATCATGCACTTGATTACAGGAATGGGCTACTTCTCCATCAGTATAATAATTTCATCCCATTGTTTGCATTTAGATACATTTTACCTCACCTCAAAAACTGAAGATTAGGTAGTGCTCCCATCAAGTAATGATAGTGCAAAATGGTCTTTTCTTTGGAGTTATGTTCAAAAGAATCTAGACAGCTCAGAAATTAGCTGACTAGATCCCACAGGGTAAAAATGTTCTACAACTAGGGGCCTGTTTTAGCGGCTGCACTGCGGTAACGGCCCCGAAGCCCATAGAGATTTAAAGGGCTTCGGGGCCATTGCCGCATAGCAGCTGCTAGCGCAGCTTCATAAAACAGGGGGTAAGTGGCTATAGTTAGACACCTCTCATCACTAGGCAGCTAGATTTAAAAGGGACATTTTCGATATGACGTCTAAATCAGAGTTTAGGCGTGTTGCAGAAGACTCATAAAAATCCAGTAGGGACCATGATCATTTTCAAAACTACAAAACGTCTATCTTCTTTTTTCAAAAATGTGCTATGGGCATCTATCTTTTTGAACCATTTTCAAAAACAAATATGACCAAATGAAAAACGCACAGAGCAAGCCATTGGGATATAGGAGGGGGGGGTCAACATTTATAGTAGACTGGTCAAACAGACATCCCAGTAAAGCAGTGGGACACCCTAGGGGGCACTATAGTGATCTTCACATATAAGGTCCCAGGTATACATTTCACCATAAACCCCTTATGGTGTATGGTGGGCCCACCAAACCCATCCAAAACCTACTGGACCCAAATGTACACCACACCAAAAGCCCTTATGCCTGCAGGTGTCACCTCACATGTGGGATTTGGGTGGAGTTTGACCAGATGACCGCTAGAGGGATAAGGCCTGACCACCCTACTCCCCCAGTGGTCACTGACCCCCCTCCCACCACCCAAAGATGTAAATGAAACAGTACATTCCAACTTGTATTATAGCTTCAGATGGCCAAACAGGCACAGCTTAGCAGAGTAGAGGGGTACTTTAGGGGTTACTGCAGTAAATGTCACAGTAAAAAGTTCTGCTTGTATTCTATGGTGAGCCCTGCAAAACCCAACCAAAATCTACTGCACCTACAATAAGATGATAACTGTAGGCATATGAGCTATTGCGGTGAGTATAGTAAATTTAGGGTGGGTTTTGGAGGGCTCACCATACAATATAAGCAGATGTAGTGACACGTGTACTTTGAACTTTTTAATGTGATGTTCACTGCAGTACTCCTTAGAGTGTTCCTCTGCTCTTCTCAAATGTCTGTGCAGCTAGTTTGATTTTAAAAAATGTTCACTGCTTGTATGTCCCAATCGCTTGTTTTTGTGCATTTTTCATTTGGACATTTTTGTAAATGAAAATAGTCAAAAAAGATAGACACACTAAGGGCCAAAACTTCTAGTTAGGTCATTTGCAAAAAAATAAATAAATATATATATATATATATATATATATATATATATATATATGCAGTATATATAAATGTCTTGTGGTTTCAAAAATTGATATTTTCTGTACTGGATTTTTGGACATCTTTCCCAAAACATCCAAACTCAGACTTAGATGTCCTAGCAAAAATGCCCTTCTTTATCACTAACTCATGCTATTTTACCACAGGTCCTGTTTTATGCAATGAGACCTAATTACCTTAGATAGATTATGAGCCCACCAGGACAGACAGGGAAAAATGCTTGAGTATCTGAATAAATTCATGTAAACTGTTCTGAGCTCCTCTGGGAGAACAGTATAGAGAATCGAATAAATAAATAAGTAGTAAGAAGAGCTGGTATTGTGACATCACAATGCCTCATTCCACCAATACCTAAGAGCCAACTTCATCAGTGATGTCACAATGACTCGACTGTGCTATACTTGGCTCTCTTTTGCTACGTTTAGATTTCTAGAGTGGTGCAGTGGTTAAAGCTACAACTTCAGAGCCCTGGGGTTGTGGGTTCAAACCCACACTGATCTTTGTGACCCTGGGCAAGTCACTTAATCCCTCCATTGACCTGGGTACTTTAAATAGATTGTGAGCCCACTGGGACAGGCAGGGAAAAATGCTTGAATATCTGAACAAATTCATGCAAACCATTCTGAGCTCCTCTAGGAGAATGGTATAGAAAAATAAAATAACGTCTTAATGCTAGCCCATATTAGCAAGTATGACATAATCATGAGCTATTGTTAAGAAATGTTATTTTACCAGTGGCATGCTTTGTGTACTACTTCCTAATAACTTGTGTTAACAGTAAAATAACGCATTACTGATAGCCCACATTGATACCCTTCTCCCAATAAATGGCTAAATCACCATTAAGATTCTCTCAATTGTGTTTCTTGATATTTCAGCAATACTGTTTGCTCACAGAATAAATACAGCATCCTACGGTCAGTAATACAAATATCATTTCCACTGGAATACCAGAATCCTGCAAGCATGGGGTGTTTGAATGGCTTAGCATAATACTTTTGATCACAATCAATAGCATCATAGTAATTTGTATATAGCATATCCATAAACCAACATTGAATTTGCTGTTGAACTGCAGAAGTAGTCTCGAGAGTTGATAAATTGAAACTGGTACAGGAGCAGATAATTTTCATGTCTATCTTTTTCTTGTGTTTTTCAGAGTATAAGATTGTTTCCTTCTGTGCAGCTCCTTCCTTTTAAAATCTTTGTTCTTTCCTTTTTTTATAAGGTCACTGCATGAATGTAGACACATCATTCCAGCAACTAAATTAGCCCTCATTTACTGAGAAGTTGAATACAGTCAGACTAATGGTGGTGAAAGTCTAATTGGTTGCCAACATGTGCCAATGTGCACTCCTCAGGCCAAAGAAAACATGCATTATGGGGCCAGTTTTTTAAATGTTAATGGATCTTGGACATTTGCCAGACACCCAGCTGTGTGCAAAACATTGAGATGGTAAATAGCTCTTGATCTGTTTAGTAACAAATGGTAATGATTGTTAGGATTCCACATGACTGAAGGCATGGCAACCAGTAGAGACTTGAAGACTGACCCCATTAACTATACTAAGGGGAAATGTTCTGATTTTTACAATTAAAAGTGCAAAAGACATAGGCCATTATGTTGTCATTAAAATTATTTTTCATGGATATAACACATTTTCTAAAATATATATATTCTATTTTCAGCTTCTCAAACATTGTCTACTCCTGGGCGGGGGGTGTTTGTTTTTTTAGAGTTTTGATTTTAGGTTAAAAAAAAAAAAGTGTTGTCTTTCAATTATGCTACCTCTAATGCTGCATTTCGACCACCTTTCACCCATGCTTATATGGAAATGGAGGCCTCACAAACAATGCTCAAGAGCTTGGTTTCATCAGATTCCCATTTTAGTTTTATTCACACTGAGGCTCCATTAATTTAATGTGTTTTTCCTATTTTAATTGAATGCCTGCAAACATCAGCAGTAAAGTTAATCTTTGATTTGAACTCTCATTTTAATTGTGCTCTTATTGACTGTAGAACAGATAAACCTGACAAAGATATTAGTGCATTTCTATAGTAGCAGCTTCATTTAACATTGAAAAATACAGCAGTAAGTTACAGAAATAACAACATTAGGACTAAGTTAGTGCCAAGGGTATGAATGCTGGTGCAATTAGTCACAGCAATCCATGCTGAGTGCTATTATCAGGAGCAGTCTAGTGGTCAGTGGTGCAGCCTGAGAACCAGGGGAACCGGATTCAACTCTCACTTAACCCTCCATTGTCCTAGGTACAAAAAGTATGAAACAAGTAAACCACTATGACTATTTATTTATTCAATTTTCTATCTATACTGTTCTCCCATGGGAGCTCAGAATAGTTTACATGAATTTATTGAGATATTCAAGCATTTTTCCTTGCTGACCCAGTGGGCTCATAATCTATCTAAAGTACCTGGGGCAATGGGGGATTAAATGGCTTGTCCAGGGTCACAAGGAACAGCCTGGATTTGAACCTACAACCTCAGGATGCTGAGGCTATAGCATTAACCACTGCACCACTCTAGAAATCAAGATATAGCAAAAGAGCACCAAGTATAGCACGATAAAACCATTGTGACATCACTGATGAAGTTGGCTGTTAGGCATTGGTGGAATGAGGAATTGTGATGTCACAATACCAGCTCTGGTTATCAGAGGCTGAAACTTTTCACACTGTTTATTCCCTTTTCTATACTATTCTCCCAGGGGAGCTCAGAACGGTTTTACATGAATTTATTCATGCATTTTCCCCTGTCTATCCTGGTGGGCTCACAATCTGTCTAAAGTACCTGGGGCAATGGGGGGATTAAGTGACTTGCCCAGGGTCACAGGGAGCAGTGTGGGTTTGAACCCACAACCTCAGGGTACTCTCCCCCTTAACAATCTTATTTTTCCCTCAGGCACTATTGTCTTATATCTCCCTTTGTTTGATATGATTGTAACCACAGAAAGGTGGTATATCAAATCCCATTCATCCATTCTGTAAAAAGTCTGAGCACTCTTTCTAGAATAGCACTTAGTGCAGATTCCTAAGCCCAACTTTGGGCATGAGAACTTACACCAACTGAAACCTGGCATAAATCCTGGCATGTGAGTTGAGCATATAATCCACTCAATTGGGGGGGGGGGTCTAGAATAGACACTAGTTAATCATGTTTATCCATGTATCTGTCTATCAATGTTATTCACCTTATTAGTTCAGGAAAAAGGCCTCAGAGTTCTGCAGCTCTATGCTATGTCTTATCATCAACTCACACTGTCAGCGTAGTTAAAGTCCAAACGGATACTCCATAATTCAATCATTGGCCAAAAAATCTGCTTTTATAAGTGTTTTATATCTATTTTTTTTTTTTTTTTGGTATTTTGTATTTTATATCTTATAAATAATTAAAGGCTACATACAAGACCACCCCAGTGGTTTGAAAAGCACCAACAGAAAATTACTTATCTTCAATGTTCTTTTTTTTTTCTATTTTCTTATCGGTGCCTTATCAAACTGCCAGAACCAGGACCAGAGACATAAATTCTCAAAATGCCGACTTGGCCGGCGTTCCGCGGAACGTTAGTATGTCCACTGCTTCAGGGCCAATAGTCGGGTACAGTAGTTTATTTGAACATTACTCTGTCAGTACCATTCAGTTAGTTATTTTTTGAGGGTTTTTTTTTTTTTTAATGTGAGTTGAGCACACATTCCCTAAGTTCTGTAACGTTGCGCATAAGTTTATGGAAAGCCTCTGATGTGCTCATGCCCCTCCCATGGCCATGAGAAGATCTTTATAGAATCGTGAATAGGCAGTTACTTGTTCAACTCCAAATTTCTGCCAATTAATGCCAATAATTGATCCACTTTGAATAGGATAAATAGTGCTGTTTATCTGCTCCTCTATTACTGCCAGGGTCAACCTCCAGTTCTCTTCCAATTTGTCCATCCGATAGCATACACTTTATTCTGGTTAGGGAACTGTACTAGTGGTCAGTGGCATAGTGAGGTAGGAGGCACCCGGGATAGTGGCGGCTCCCCGGACCCCATCTCCATTGCCTCTCCTTCTGCACCCCCCCCATGCCATACTTGTGCCCTCCCTTCCCTCTGTACCTCTTTAAATTGTCGCCAGCGAGAGTGTGCCAGCATTGGCTTTCTCTATGATGTCACTTCCTGGCCCCATGACCGGGAAGTGATTTCAGAGGGGTGCCAGGCCGGCCCGAGCAACAGGTTGGAAAAATTGTTTCCACTGGCGAAGATTTAGAAGTGGGGGGAGGGTGCGAATGTAGCATAGGGGACGAGAGTTGCCCTTGTCCCCATCAAGATGGCGCCCAGGGCGGTCCACCTCCACCCCACTGCTAGTGGTACTTTTTTTTCCCTCCTTCCCTTGCTCTCTCACCTGCTTGTTTTCCTCCATTTTGACAAGGGCATAATGAAGTACAGGTACTCGTCGACTTACGACCTATTCAAGTTAAGACTGTTCGACTTTACGACGCGTTTACTACGGTTTCCCCTGCCAGCAGCCCCAGTCTCCCGCACTCCCAAGACTCATTACATAGAAGAAAGAGGCACCACAATGAATGTTCACCACAAAGGGATTGTGCTGTGCTTGACTTAGAAAGTAAGAAAATGTTGATAAAATATTGCATTAAGATGATTACAATATCATTACCCAGTCTAATACAGTATTCTTACCTTAATCTAACATAGGCCGACTTACATCCCGATCAACTTACGACCTGTCAGTCGGAACCAATTACGGTCGTGAGTCGACAAGTATCTGTATTTCTATTCAAGATAAGGGTAACAATAAGCACATAAAAATGTCTGATACAGAGAGTTCAAAGATTCCATATTAATCAGTTGCAGTAGACTAAACTAATTTTCAAAAATGTTGAAAGGTAAGATAGCAGTTTATGGGGAAAAAGAATAGATTATTCAACAGTGGAGCAGAAAAAAAATGTTTAAGGTCCCCAGGTACAAAAACTGAAATACTGAATAGAGAAATAGTGTGAAAGAAAAGACAAAAGATAAGTAGATTAACCATGGAGGTAAAGCAGAATATCTGTAAAAGTAAAGCTCAGCAAATTGCTCTGAGGTGGTAGGCAGGGAATGATAAAGGACTATTCTATGTGCTTTGGAAAACAGAATGATGAAAAGTACAAGTTTTATGTAAGTCTAAAGATGACTTACTTGGCATATTAAAAGGTGCCACAAACAGCTACATGTTGCTGAACTCAGCAGAAAATGATGCAAGTAACTCTTAATTTAATTTCTACATTTGAGAAAGGAAAAAAGATCCAGATCCAGCAATTCCTCAGACTGGGAAGGAGGGGGTAGGGGGGTGGGGGAAAGTTCTGATCAGTAATGAAAGGTACAAACCACGAAAGAAGAAGCATGAGAGATCATCTAATGAAACGGAAAGTCAAAGGAGGGTATTAGTTGGAGAAAATAGCTAGGCAGAAATGTTTTAGAAATGGACTAACAATGCAGGAAGACAAAACCAATGCAGACTTACTATTGCTCTGGACATATTTGATTATTGTGTATTTGTGCAATTCTTAATTGATTAGTTTTATTTCATATTTAATGTAAAAGCAGTTCTCCCCCCACCCCTAAACTTTAGGTGATTTCTAATCATATCATCGTGATCAGAAAAAAGAAAAACATCCAGGTGGATGTTTTTTCTTGTCAAACCCTTCCAATTCACTATTTACAAAACCTATTTTCTAGATGGATTTCCATACTCTTCATCTGCCGTTCATCTAAATCTCAAGGAGACGTGTTAGAGGTATGATGTGAGCAGGATTTGATGTTTTTCTGCAATAACACTAGTCAACAAGCATTTTGCTACTGGAGTTCTGTCACCTGTACCTTAAGGGCCATAGGCTGACTCTAAATCTGTTTTTAAGTTAGGCATCAGTTTGTGTTTATATCATTTTTGTCAATAACGCTACCGTGAAGCGCCAGTATTTTTCTGTTTCTGTAACACAATATTGCATTTTAGGACAGCTCATCGATCACACATACTAGTAATTTGAAAGTTTATACTAAAAAGTGCTTTTACTACCTGTAAATTTTTATATTTTGTGTTATCCATCCTGATAATTTCTGTTATGTCTGCGGACAATTTACTGTACAATCAGCACCTAAGAAGCACGTTTAGTTTTGAGAAAAATAAAGCCAAAATCAAAGAAGGTGTTTTTGTTGGACTCGAAATCCATGAACTGATCTTTGATGATGCGTTCAAACAGAAGCTGAACCCAGCTGAATCAGCAGCATGGGAAGCATTCATGCTGGTTGTTCAGAATTTTCTTGGTAATCACAAATCAGAGATTTATGCTGAGATTGTGGAGAACATGCTGACAGCATATCAGTTATTGGGTGCCAGAATGTCACTTAAAATGCGCTTCTTACATTCTCACCTCAACTCAAGTTTCAAGTTTCAAGTTTATTAGGATTTTAGATACCGCCTATCAAGGTTATCTAAGCGGTTTTTACAATCAGGTACTCAAGCATTTTTCCCTATCTGTTCCGGTGGGCTCACAATCTATCTAACGTACCTGGGGCTACGGAGGACTGAGTGACTTCTTCCCACCCAATCTTGGTGGTGTCAGCGATGAGTATGGGGAAAGATTTCAACAAGATATCAAGGTGATGGAAAGCAAATACCCACATTCTATAATTACGTGTGTAACTAAAAGTAACGCCCCTGATCTGCCTATGAGCTGCCCACTTCTGCACTCCCTTTTTGACACATGCCTAAATGTACTCACTTAACTTGTAATTGATTTAAATTAGCAGAAATAATTGCTTGTTATTCAATTAAATTGTACATGCAATTTGGGTATATGACCAAAATTGTATACACAATTCTTGTCTAGATAAATTAATATCTTTCACCAGAAACACCTCCTCTTTCACTGCAATTCTATGTTCATCTTGGAATGGATCTTAATCTAGTTCTTCTTCCATGTAGATGGGAGTGCCAACTTCTCTTCCCAAGATAATCCACAATGCTTCTTCCTTTCACTATGTGTTCTGCAGTTCATTGCCTTAATATTATTTTGTATGCTAAAATTTTTAAGCATTTTTGAATAAACATGTGGATATAGGAGAGCCAATTGATGTAGTGCATCTAGATTTTCAGAAAGTTTTTGACAAAGTCCCTCATGAGAGACTCCTGAATGGGGGAAGGGGAATAAATTTGCTACTACTACAATTCAGTGTATTACAGTTTCAGAGATTAATTTAGTATCTTTGGCAACAATCGTTAGTGGTGCAGAGTATCATTGGTTCTGAAAGCATGAGTGGCTTCGGGGAGATCCCTATTCCTGTAGGTGTACACTGAAGAAGAATTTATGACACACGTATTCCCTTCTAGGAGTACTCTGGAAATCATAGTGATGTCATAATGTCATGGGTGCATATTTTTATGTATGTACCAACTGTTACTCGCCTAGCAGATAGGTGGGATGTAAATTTTTAAAGTAAATAAATATCAAACACTATGCTGAGAGGAATGTTGTCTTTTTGCTTCTTTTTTGTAACACTTTCATATTTGTGCTCAAGCATAGTAAATCCCCAAGTACAGAGGTCTAGGGACCCAATCATAAGATGAACTAACTATTTGCTCTTTCATCTATCCTGAGTAATGGTGAGGTTGGACTGCCTGGGTAATCATCACTAAACCAGGAAGCCTGAGGTTAGGAAAAAGTGTACCAAAGTGCCCAGGGAGGGGAGGGACTCAAGGTCAGATTGCATGTACTCAAATGAGAGGGTCCTGAGTATCAAGGTGGCTGATGGACAAAAGAGAGAAAAGCATTTGTGTTTTTTTTTTAGATTAAATAGATTTCAGTGTTTTTGGAGTCTGTTTTTTTTTTTTTTTACAGATCTCAAAGTGACTCAGTGAGTCTGAGAAATTTTTTTTTAATGCCCACATAGATTCCAGTGGATTCTAGGAACCTAAGAAAAAGGAAGAAGTAAATAGCTGGATTGTGCATGTGAACAGTGTTTTACAGGTTTGAGAATTTGGATCACCTAGAGAACAGAAAGTCTCCTTGAGTTAAGAAGATTCAGGAGATGCAGAGAAGATGAAACCTTGAAGAGTGGAAATAGAGAGTAAAGTTCCCATATTTTATTTATTTACTTAATCTACTGGACAACTCACAATTAACAGATATCTAAGTGGTATATTATAAAGTATAAGGGTAAGATACATCAAAACTTTCAATCTAATTAGGTACAGCAAATTACAATTTTACAATTTTGCTTTGATTCCTGTGATGTGAGCAGTATTTTTGCCAATTTTTGAGTTATCACTCAGAAAAAACTTAAGGTTGGGGAGGCCTCACCAGGGGCTCCTGTCTACCCTCCCCTACCCCCTACCCCCCCTCCAAAACAGAGACAGACACAAGGTTAAATTTCCGCTGTTTATTTATTTTTTATGGTCGCAGCATGGTTATAACAACAGTAACATTGACTATAATCATATTTATATTCATAAATAAAATGATTAATACGATAACATTGAAAATCATAACTTGTAAACATACCGAACTTGAATTCAACTTAACTTCTACTAGCCTCGCCCTACTATGAATGAAGAATGGTTGTTGAAAGAAGTTCCTTTTCCCCCGAATTTGCACCCTGGCCCCTAATGGTAGTACTGTATAACTACCACTAGAGACTCTGGTGCTTCTATCATGGAAGAGGTAGGAGCGTAGGAGTGACTAGGGACCACTCCTGCCTCTAGTTGACCCAAGGGAGAAATAGGTAAGTGCTGTGGTATGTGGGATGAGAGTATAGGAAGAACCCAAGATGCAGCAGCATACGAGGGTAAATCAAAAAGTAAAGGCAAAATACATTTAATGGCTTCAATAGAAGTAACTGTGAGCATTGAACATATCATTTTTCCACATAGTCCCCATGCAAGACAAAGCATTTATGGTATCGTTCAACTAGCTTCTGCATTCCTGCAGAGAAGCTTTTTAGCTGCTCCCGAAGCCAGGTGAGCACCGCTTCCTTTATTGTCCTTCATCATGTTTTGTCTTTTGGATCGCAGTGATGCACCCATGTCTCGTCACCGGTGACAGTTCTTTCCAGAATACGTGGATCTTCTTCATACCGTCCCAGAAACTGGGTCGCAACCTCCATACGCTGTTGCTTGTGCAGATCAGTAAGCAGACTTTCCTGTATCCCAAGTCATCATGCATTATGGCAAATGCAGATCCCTAATTGATATCCAAATTTGCCAGCCAACTGAGACACCGTTATCTACCAGTATTCTGTAATCAAAGCAACTGTCCTGACAATGTGCTCTTGTAATGTAATGTAATGTAATTTTATTTCTTATATACTGCTAATCCATTAGGTTTGAAGCGGTTTACAGAAAATATACATTAAGGAATACAATAAAATAAGTAAGATAGGTACTTAGAAATTCCCTTACTGTCCCGAAGGCTCACAATCTAACTAAAGTACCTGAGAAGAACAATTAGTAAATAAGAGAGAATTAAAAATAAAGATAGTGGTAAAATAAGATTAGAAACATCCTAACAAGAATACATTGATCTCTCTTCAGCTACACTTTTAAAGCAAAATGTACATCCCTAGCAATACAATGGAAAAACTAAAATTAAATTAAAATTAAAATATAAAAGTCCGTTAGACAATAGAATTCTAAAGAAATTTGAAATGAAGAAAATGTGTGTGCAATGTTGATGAGCAACTAGAACGACCTTAGTCAGTTACACCTGTTCTTCTCGCTTTAAACCCTTTTTACCTACTCATAAACCTTTTGTTGATTCATGGTGCTATTTCCATACTAAGTCAATATCGGACAGTAAATTTTCACAGGCTTCACTCCCTCTGCACACAAAAAAACACACTACTGCAAGTTGTTCTTCAGTGGAGCAGTCTTGCAATGCAGCGTCCTTGTTTCTGACCTCATGGCTACCACATGACTAAAGGCCAAGCACTGCACTGTGCATGGACAAACTATCCAACAGACAATTCCATATGTTGTATTTTGCTTGCTCTGTTCCGGTTATCACATAATTTAACAATTGCCTTTAATTTTTTGATTCACCCTCATATTATTAAAAGGATCGTGAAGAATTAGGGATTCAGGTAAAGAAACTTTAAAAAAAAAATACTGGAAGGTGGGATGGGGTACCGGGGGACCAGTAACATTTATTTTTAAAGGAATGGGAAGTACAAGAGATGCATAAGGGGGAGGAGACTATGTGCCGGCAACATTATTTTAAAAAGGATGAGGGATGAAGCCTACTTTATCCCCCATCAGGCCAGCTCTTTAACTTTCCACTGCTATAGCTAGGAAATGTCCAATATTTCTGAATGTGGTGATGCAAAAAGGTTTACTACAGGAGACACTAACCTACGAAACTGAGGTACCAAAGGTTAGTGAATCCTATGTTACATTTTTGTATCGTGAAATACTGCAAGAGTGTTGTCTTTCTGCAGCTTAGTAAACAAGGGCTATGGTTTGTTAATTGATTTTTCCCTGTTTACTATAGGAAACACATTTATCTTTTTTTCTTTCAGTACTGAGAGCTTGTTGCTTTAATAGGTGCACATATTAAATGATGTTCTGTCTCTTTGATGGGTATATGGAGGCAGGCAGAGGGAGAGGTCAGTATGATGTTAAACTCACTGCCGAGCACGGGATCATAGTGTAAATGAAATCTCGAAAGCCAGGAAATAGGAATGTGCAAGTGTAAATAATCTATTAATTATTGACAGCTAAGGGACCAAAAGCTCATATTTAGTTCGAACATCTTCATTTTCACTCAGACTGACCTATCTCTGGCATTTTTGCTTCTAATAAAAGATTATTTTTTCTCAGGGAGCAAGCACTTCAATTTACAGCACACCTAGTTACACGCTGTCACTGATTTTTATCTACATGTAAGTGCCGAGTTATTTAAAAAGTCATTTCCCATTTGTAATGTACTTAGCTTTAAGACAGTTTGTCTAAACAACTCAGCATACAGAAAATAAGAAGCAGCATAAGTCAGGTCGTACCCCCCAACAATTATTTCCAAAGGGCAGGAAATGTAATGTAATGTAATGTAATTTATTTCTTATATACCGCTACATCCGTTAGGTTCTAAGCGGTTTACAGAAAATATACATTAAGATTAGAAATAAGAAAGGTACTTGAAAAATTCCCTTACTGTCCCGAAGGCTCACAATCTAACTAAAGTACCTGGAGGGTAATAGAGAAGTGAAAAGTAGAGTTAGAGGAAAAATAAAAATAAAATAAACATTTTAACAAGACAGCATTGATCTAGATACTTTGGAAGGTAGAAGAGAGGAGAGAAAGGAATAGAAGCAGAAGGGGGAGCCGTTGAACAGTAGAATTCTGGAGAAATTTAAATGATAGAAATAGAACAAAACAAAGACAAAAGGCAAAACAATAGATAAGATTAAAGATAAATCATAAGCTGGAAAGAAAAATAAAATAAAACTTTGTCTTCAATCCACGGTTTCAGCGTCAGTGATGAAGTGGAGCAAGTAAGTTTAGGAGGAGCGATTGACGTTTCCAGAAAGGGCTTCTTCAGGGAAGAGACTTGGCCGACAGTCCCAGGATGCCTAAGTCTCCTCCCCTGCGATGTTCTCCCATCCATGCATTCCCTCCCAGACACACTGCCCGTGCCCCAGGAAAAGGAGTTCCTTATCAGTGCAAATTGGAGATACATATTAAACACAACATATTTCAAACACTACCTAGTGTGTTAGAATAGCAA
The DNA here is from genome assembly GCF_902459505.1 of Geotrypetes seraphini. Taxonomy (NCBI): domain Eukaryota; kingdom Metazoa; phylum Chordata; class Amphibia; order Gymnophiona; family Dermophiidae; genus Geotrypetes; species Geotrypetes seraphini. Next base: position 18,723,185 of record NC_047095.1, read on the forward strand.
TAGTGTGTCTCTAGATAGCGCTTTTCCATGAGTGCTTTTTCCCCTACATAATAAAAATGATGCATTTTCAGTGATAACCATATTCATTTTCAGTTGTGGTCTATGCAGAATACCTATTTCTATACAGCCATTTCAAGCAAGAATTTTGGCTTCATTTATTAGATGCAGATTTCTTGATCATTGAAGTCCATCTCCATGACAACAGTTTTTCTCCCAGAAAAGTGGGCTGATTTAATAACTTTAACTTATCAGGAACAGGTTGAGTCAGTCCTGGTTTTCTGTACTGAATGTAGGAACTTTTAGGCCCAATTTACATTAAGAAATTCAGTCCTAGTACAGCACAGATGTCATGTTTCAAAACTAGAACCAGCTTTTCCCGTTATCAATAATCTGAATTTATTTATTCGATTTTTTTTAGCCCATCCTCGCAAAGGAGCTCAGAATGGGTTACAAATCAGGTACTCAAGCATTTTCCCTATCTGTCCTGGTGAGCTCTGAATTCATCTTCCAACCTAAGTTTTAGTACAAACAAAGGGTTCCTTTTACTAAACTGTAGAAGAGCTTCATAGCATAGGCCGGTGAGGTAAATGCTCTGATGCTCTTTCAATTCGTATGAGTGTTGGAGCATTTACCTCGCCAGCCCACGGTAAGAAGCTCTTCCATGGTTTATAAAACCTAGCAAAAATTGTGACTAGTTTTCCCAGCAAAAGAAAACAAAATACAATTTGATTACACGTAATTGCTAAAATAAGAATATCCTTACTGGATCAGACCATCTAGCCCAGTATCCCATCTTCTCGGAGGCCAATCCAGGTCACAAGTACCTGGCAAAAACCCAAATAGTAGCAGCATTCCATACCACCAATCCAGAGCAAGCAGTGGCTTCTCCCATGTCTGTCTCAACAGCAGCCTATGGACTTTTCCTCCAGGAACTTGTTCAAACCTTTTTTAAAACCAGCTACATTTACTACTCTTACCACATCATCTGGCAACACATTCCAGAACTTAACTATTCTCTGAGTAAAAAAATATTTCCACCTATTAGTTTTAAAAGCATTACTCTAACTTCATTGCGTGTCTCCTAGTCTTTGTAAATCTTGATACAGTAAAAAAAAAAAAAAAATCTATCCCTTTTACCCAGTCTACACCACTCAGGATTTTGTAGACTTCAATCATATCTCCCTTCAGCTGTCTCTTTTCCAAGCTGAAGAGCCCTATTCTCTTTAGTCTTTCCTCATAAGAGAGGAGTTCCATCCCCTTTATGACCTTGGTCGCCTTTTTTTTAACCTTTTCTGGTGCCGCTATATCTTTTTTGAGATAAAGAAACCAAAACTGAATTCAATACTCAAGGGGAGGCATTATAACATTCTTAGTCTTGTTTACCATCCCTTTTATAATAATTCCTAGCATCTTTTTTGTTTTCATGGCCACCGCCACACATATGGTATTTTAAGTAAAATAAAAAAAATTTGAAATACAAGTTGGGAAAGTACAGGCTTAAAGAGAGGCAAACATCAGGAGTATTCATGCGGTGAATATTCAGCATCTTTAATTTTTTCCTAAAGAAAGACAAATAGGGGGAAGGTAATAGGCACATTTGCTTCATTTTGAAATGTATCTAAACATACAGTACAAATTGCCATACTTTGCATTGGTTAGAAATGTTATTGGTAATTCATTATTTTAGGTCTTTAAATAGCTCTCCCAAAAATCCCAGGTATGGAACTAGCCAATATTAAAACAGCATTGCAACTTACAAGGGCCACAAAGACAATCAAGGATAGGAGATCTAATTGAAAGACCTAATAGTTTCACTAGTCCAGGCAATTTTAAATACTCGTAATACCAAAGAGACATTTTCTTTCTTGCATGCTTGACCTACTCAGCTGCTACTGTTAGCGTAATAGTAGCATAATAGCTTCAGTAGGGATTGCATCCAAGGTGTGCATCCAAGGGCAAGTTGGATGCACACCTTCTTGCAAATCACATTGATGGATACGGATAAACAGGTCTTCATCGGGGAACACCTGGCTTGGCCTTCGCGTGTGCGGGTCACCGGACTGGATGGACCAATGGTCTGATTCGGTGAAGGCATTTCTTATGTTCTTATGTTCTTTGTTTCAGGAATAATGCCAAAATATATCCAATTGTACATATGAAAAAAATGATAAAAAGTGTAACATATAACAAGATGTGGAAACTCAAAATCTTTTACACCTTATATCTTCCTACTATAGAGCTGAAAGATGTACGCAGAGTTGTACATTTAACATGCAATAGAGTGTCCCTGCTCAGAAGAGCTTACAATCTAATTTGGACAGACAGGACATATAGGGGTTGGGGAGTTTCTTGCAAAGAGAATGAAGAGATGGACATTGGTATTTTACAGTGAATGGGAGTTAGGCATTGTAGAGAATCTCCATCCCATTCCCTGTCCCATTCCTGTAAGTTCTGCCTTAATTTCATAAGTCTTGAACACTTATGACTTTAAAATGTTCAAGGCTTGTACAGATGAGGACAAAACTATACATTAGAATCCAGGGGAGTATATATTGATAAACTTAATTGAACATGATTTTATTCTATAAATGTGTATACTTTTTTCAAGCCCTTGGGTATGTCAAAAAAAGCTTCTTTACCCTATTATTATTACTAGTTGCCAGAAGTCTAAGGGGCCTCACCTTAATCCTGTACACTCTGATATTAGATCAGGGAATATGCTTTTCCGGATTTCCTTTGCTTTTCAGTGGCTTGGGTGAAAACGCTTTATAACAGAAACAGGAAAAAAAAAAAGGGTTGTGACTCACCCTTGGAATCTATCACTTTACAGTCACCAAGATACTGCTGAAAAGCACTGAAAATTAGTTGAGAAAGCAATAGAAATTGCTTTGTTCATTGTACTGTGAGGTAGCCCAGAGACAAAGGGATTTTTTTTTTTTTGCAACCAAAAGTTGGTATTTTTCACAGTCTGCATGCAAATATGTCCTATAAGCTCCTAATGCCACGCTTGAGGCAGAACATGGTAGTAAGAAGCATTATTGATTTTTGTTGTACTCATTAGATTCAGTAGTACATGTGGTCTTCTTATATTAGATTGCATCTGGCCTTTGTTATGAAATCTCATTACATTTCAAACAAATGGTTTACATGCTTGCCAAATACAAGATTTACAAAAATTTAGCTTGACAAAGTTAATGGGCACCTACTTAAACTACCTTGCAAAAAAATCTATTAGAAATTATAAGTACCATTATTGATTTTGTTTGATTACTGTTCTGAGATTCTCAATTACATTAAGGGCAACAGCCCTAATTATTTTGTATTAACAACACATGGGAAACAACTGGTGTGGCAGTAACAGCTACACTGTAAAATCCATCTTTACCAATAGGATAATAAACCTAACAAAACAATGGATGTCATGGATGATGGATTACCTTTTAGGCTTACCGTAATTGATGTATTTGATTATAACATTTAGCCTTTTCCAAGTATCCTACATTATGTAATAATTGTGAGTCATGTTCGTAACATAATCAGACACTATTAAGGACATTTTCAAAAAACTAAATCATCCCCCCAAAATGGCATAAATTAGCACTTGGACATTTTTCTCGCCAACACTCCCATGTGCCGATTTTCAAAGCCGACTTTCTGGATGTCTTGCTAGTTTTAATAGCTGCTGTGCATCCAATGTTCGAGGGGGCATGTTGGAGGCATGTTATGGGCAGGCTTTGAATGGGCTTAACACTTGCACATCTTGTGGCGATAATCGAACATTTCCCAAGATATCCTGGATGGAACTTAGACATACTGCTACTATTTATCATTTTTATAGCACTGAAAGGCATGCGCAGTGCTATACATTTAGCATTCAATAGACGGTCCCTGCTCAAAAGAGCTTACAATCTAATTTGGACAGACAGATAGGACATCTCAGGATTGGGGAGATTCTGGTAGAAGGAATGATACAATGGATATAGATATCTGACAGTGAGTGGGAGTTAAGAGTTGAAAGTAGCTTCAAAAAAGTGGGCTTTTAGCTTGGATTTGAATACTGCTTGAGACGGAGCATGACGTATTGATTCTGGCAGCCTGTTCCAGGCATAAGGCATGACAAGAAAGAAGGGACGGAGTCTGGAGCTGGCAGTGGAGGAGAAGGATACAGATAAGAGGGACTTACCCGATGAATGGAGTTCACGAGAGGAACCATAGGGGGAGATAAATGAGGAGAGATATTGAGGGGCTACAGAGTGAATGCACTTGTAAGTCAGAAAGAGGAGATTGAACTGTATTCGTAAATGGAAGGGAAGCCAATGAAGTGACTTGAGGAGAGGGATAATGTGAGTATAGCGGCTCTCACAGAATATGAGTCGCGCAGCATCATTTTGAATGGATTGAAGGCGTGAGAGATGGATGGGAGACCTGAAAGAAGAGTACGATACCCTAGTCTAGTCGTGAGGTGATGAGAGCATGGTAGTGTGTTCAGAGAGGAGAGGGTGGATCTTTGTAATATTATAGAGGAGGAAGTGGCAGGTTTTAGCGGTTTGTTGGATCTGAACAGAGAAGGAGAGAGAGGAGTCAAAGATCACCCTGAGGTTGCGAGCTGACGAGTCAGAGAGGAGAGTGTTATCCACAGAAATAGAGAATGTTGAGAGGGGGAAGGTGAGTTTAGATTTAAAGATGAGGAGTTCAGTTTTAGTCATATTCAGTTAGAGATGGAGATGAGGCATCCAAGTGGCAAAGGTGGACAGGCAGGCTGAGATTTGGGCCTGAATCCCTGTAGAGATATCTGGTTTAAAAGCATCTAGGTGCCAAAAAGATAACGAAACTGACCAGATGACCACTGTATGCATGAAGATATGCACCCCCACATTCCTCCAGTGGTCACTGACCCCTTCCCACCCCACAAAGATCTGAACCTGTCTCTAGAACAGCAGCACCTAGTATGGGAAAGCCTAGTAGAACAGCACACGGGTGTCTTAAGTAGCCTGGTGGGTGGGCTGTCACATTGGTATTCTGGATGTCTATTTTTCTAAAATGGATGTTCATGCTGCATACCACTGGCACAAGGAAGTCCATTCCACCATATGTTTCAGAACAAGCTTTATATTGCCAGATCCTGTTCTAATATACTAATGGAACTTCAGACATCTGGACTTGGAAGTCTAAATTCTGATTTTAACTTGCTTTCTAAAATGTCACTCCATTTGGACTCTTAAATTGCGAGATGGGGGAGGGGGGAGAGAAAAAAGGTTGGTTAGGGACCTGTGCTCTTCAACATCTTTATAAACGATCTGGATATTGGTACAACGAGTGAGGTGATTAAATTTGTGGACGATACGAAGTTATACAGAGTAGTGAAGACACAGGGGGATTGCGAAAATCTGCAACGTGACATAATCAAGCTTGAGGAATGGGCAACGACATGGCAAATGAGGTTCAATGTGGATAAGTGCAAAGTGATGCATGCTGGGAACAAAAATCTTATGCACGAATACAGGATGTCCGGGGCGGTACTTGGAGAGACCTCCCTGGAAAGGGACTTTGGAGTTCTGATCGACAAGTCCATGAAGCCATCTGCACAATGTGCTATGGCGGCGAAAAGGGCGAACAGAATGCTAGGAAATTGGAATGATTAAGAAGGGGATCACGAACAGATCCGAAAAGGTTATCATGCCGCTGTACTGGGCCATGGTGCACCCTCACCTAGAGTACTGCGTCCAGCACTGGTCGCCGTACATGAAGAAGGATACGGTACTACTCGAAAGGGTCCAGAGAAGGGTGAATAAAGTGGTTAAGGGACTGGAGGAGTTGCAGTACAGCGAGAGATTAGAGAAACTTGGCCTCTTCTCCCTTGAAAAGAGGAGACTGCGAGGGAACATGATCAAAACATTCAAAATACTGAAGGGAATAGACTTAGTAGAGAAAGACAGACTGTTCACCCTCTCCAAGGTAGGGAGAACAAGAGGACACTCTAAAGTTGAAAGGGGATAGATTCCGTACAAACGTAAGGAAATTCTTCTTCACCCAGAGAGTGGTAGAAAACTGGAACGCTCTTCCGGAATCTGTTATAGGGGAAAACACCCTCCAGGGTTTCAAGACAAAGTTGGACAAGTTCATGCTAAACTGGTGAGACTGGACTCATTTGGAGCACTGGTCTTGAACTTGGGGCCGCTGGGCAGGATGGACCATTGGTCTGACCCAGCAGCGGCAATTCTTATGTTCTTATGTTCTTAACTTAGGGCTAGATTCACTAAGTAAACCGATCGTGTACCGATTGGTTTGCGGCCCCTTTGCAACCCGATTTCCCTCCGACCCGATTCACCAACCTGTATACTGATCCAATTCCGATCCATGCATGCAAATGAGGGAAGGGCATGCAAAGTAGGCAGGGACTCGATTCACTAAACTAAAATCTTGAACACCGACTGGGCTGGCCTATCAACAAGAAGCGACTGCTGAGGACCAGTCGCTCAGGGCATTTCCGACTCCATTCTCCTACTTTTGCCCCAACTCTCCTCCCACCGCCCTGCTCTCTGCTCCTCTTCCCACCCGATTTGCCCTGCTCTCTGCTCCTCTTCCTGCCCCGCGCTCTGTTCCTCTTGCCACCCAACTCTCCATGCTCTCTGCTCCTCTTGCCGCCCCCAACTCGCCCTGCTCTCTGCTCCTCTTGCCACCTGACTTGCCCTGCTCTCTGCTCCTCTTGCCGCCCAACTCTCCCTGCTCTCTGCTCCTTTTGCCGCCTCCGATTTGCCCTGCTGTCTGCTCCTCTTGCTGCCCTTCCCCGCATTGCAAGCCCATGGTTTTAACCCGCGGGTTTAAAGCAGGTTAAAACCACGGGCTTGCAAAAATGTTGAGAGGTTTAAAAAAAGAGGCTGCTGCTGCCACCAGGGATCGAGTCGGGCCCCCCCCCCAAAAAAAAAAAAAACCACAAAAAAAACATAGCAAACAGGGAAAGCAGATGGTCTGCGTATGCGTCTGTATTGCACACTAGCGATCCGTGTTGGCACTTGGGGGCATTTCTCCGATCACTCCTATTAGAATATTGTCACTTGAAGAATCCATCGGACCTACCCAAATCGGACACGGATCAATCACGTTCAGGCAGGTTAGTGAATCTAGCCCTTAGTTGGCTAGTGCTGAATTTATGAGCATTAAACAGTAAAGGGACTCTTTTACTATAGTGAGGTAAAATCCGAGCTTAATACCTAAATTTGCTCAACACCTACCTCTTCTTACACACAAAGAACACAGGAGATACCACCTTCACAGAATGTGTAAGCAGAAAACATACAACGAAGGTGACTGATCAATTTCATTTATTGAATAAAATGACTCGATACGATTGTGTTTCGGCCCCAAAAGGGCCTGCCTCAGGAGTCTGGGTGTATAAATTAAGAGACAATGAACATGGATACACAATCTTCAATTCTTTGTTCTATAATCCAATATTCATTCACTTGATGGTTATAGCAATAAGCTTAAATAAAGTAGAGTAGAGCAGCGGATGATAGCCACAGAGAAATATTATCCACATACAGTATCCTGCCTGCGGTGTGCGCCGCTGTCCGTATGGAAACAAAAGTGTGGCAGGCCCTTTTAGGGCCGAAACATGATCGTGTCGAGTCATTTTCTTCTTATTTTTTTTTCTTCTTTATTGATTTTTAAACTTTAATAGTGTAATACAAATGAAAAATCATACAAACTGCATGAAAACACACTATTAATTATACAAATCTTATATTACAATTACTTTCTCCCCTTCTTATCTTGATTATTAAAATAATAATACATATGACATGGTTTCAATATTACAATAAATGAGATTGTACATCGATCAGTCATGTTCGTTGTTTGCTTTCTGAATTCACCATGGATACGTTTTATTCTTGCAATATTAGAATTCAGGTTCACTTTAATGATAACCTCTATTGACTATGAGGGTGTAGGGGTAAAAGCCCCTGCCACAATATTTCTGGTGTATTACAGAGCTTGAATAAATGAAATCTATTATACTGAATACAAATGTTCAGTGTTGATGCTACAATAAAGCATGAACTTTGCACTGATTTTTGCTAGTGCTTGCAGCTAGGGAGAAAAATACCAATGATCTTTTGGGTGATGTAAGGATGAAATAATGTGGACAATCATGTCAAGAACCCGGCTCAGGGTCAACCCCCAGACTGACTGGAACCTACATTCAGGGAAAGTCCTCCAGAGAAAATGTCACGAGACATTCCTGTGGTCAACTACATCTACAACTTTCATTTCATATCAGCTCATGTCATCGATCACTGTAGCCAGGGCCGGATTTTCCTATAGGCTAACTAGGCTTCAGCCTAGGGCCTCAAGATCAAGAGGGGCCTACATTCAAATTGTTAGCAAAATTACACTATTCTAAAAACAGTGAACACTAAAATACTGAACCGAAAATAAGGAGAAATTCTACGCTTCGGGATCAGAACCAGCTCCGGCCGCAATGGGGCGCCGACTTGGCTTCTCCCTTTCTTTTTCTCGCCCTTGGAGGAGGATCGAGGAGGGAAAGACGTCAGTCCGGAAACAGCTGGGCAAAGCCCAGCCCCGCGGGGAGAGAGGCAAAACGTGGATCCGTCAGGACAGGGCGGCCCAGACTGGCATCGGAGGGGGGTGGGGGGTTAATGGAAGGCAGGCAGGCAGGATGGCATGGGAGGTGTTCAATGGAAGGGGGATGGGAGGCAGGCGGGCATCGGAGGGGGGGTGAGGTGAGGAAGGACGCACTGGGGGCACTATGGACATATGAAGGGGCAATGTTGTGTGTTATGTTTGATTAGTTATTGTTACAAGTACTATATATGGTGCTGAGAATAAATGTCCAAATAAGTGTTCTCAACTTTTTTTTATTTATTATCCGTGTCACATTTTTTATAAAGGTTAGTACCAATAACAACATGTTTCATTTAACATATTGATATATATCACAGTAATGATGTATTTTATTATCTCTCATGTAATTTACAAACTTAAAAATGGGAGGTGAAAGGGCCTCATAAGTGGAATAGCCTAGGGCCTCTTTTCATCTAAATCCAGCCCTGACTGTAGCACTGCCTGTAAAGGCAAACACCTGCTACTTCAGTCATCCCAGAGAAAGAGAGACACTGGAAATACATACAGGGTGTATGGTCAAGATCTGTAATCACTTACAGGTAACAAACAGTAGGCAGTTTGCCAACAGGGAGTGTGTGTTTATTTCAACTAATTGCTAAACACATATACATTCTTGTATTTCAAAGAACCTTTATTCTGAACTTTTCTTGTAATTGTCAATATTCAATTCTTGTAAATACTTCTTATTCTTCATTGGCCGAGCCCAATGTGAGAACAGAGATATTGAAGGGAGCTGGAGGGGAGGAGGCGTTAATGGAATGGGGGTTTTGGAAAATGTGTGTGAATTTAGGGGTACAGGATTGGTGAGAAGTGGAATTTTGTGTTGGATATGAGGTGAATGGTAAGTTTGGGATTGGGCAGATGGTAAGAGTTTCTGATTGGATGATTCTGGGTGGGAGTTTCTCTGGAGAGAAAGATCTTTTGGGTATTTCTTGTGGGATATGGGAGGATAGGAGCTAAGGGGAAAGTGTGGATAGTTTGGGTAACAGGGTGTTCTTTTGGTTTATTTTCATTTGCCCTCCCTTTCTGCCTTGGATTTGATATGATTGGGAGGGGGAGGGTTTGGAGTTTTGTATTGTATTTGTTCCTGCTATGTTAACTGGGCAAGGGATTTGTTGTTCAATGTTTGGTTGGTGCTCTGTGGGAGTTTTGTGTGTGGGGGGGCAGGTTTCAGCTGTGCAGAAATGGGGGGCCACTAGTTTTGTGAGGGGTGTAAGAGATATTCTGATGTTGGCTACTGTGTACGACACTGCCACAGATAACTGTGAGACTGGGCGACACCGCAGGTCTTGCAAAGGGGATGCTTGGAATTAAACATGATTTGCTGGGATTTTGTGGCAGAGCAGCTAGATTGTGATTGTGACCAACTAGCTCAAGTTTCAAGGTATATTAAAAATTTGATTACTCACCTATTAGCATTCTAGACGATATACAATACAATCAAATTGAGGGGATCAAAATTAAAATAATTAACGAGAACCAAAACACAGAACAAGACCCACTGACAAACAGAAAACAAGAGGGTAGAGGGTGAAATACAATAATTTTAGAAAAGAAGACATCTAAGGATAACACAAAAGGGTAGGGGAAAGTTAGTTGAGACCTTTTCATAGATTGTAAAAGAGTCCTGGATTATGGATTAAAAGCGTCTTTGTAGAGGAAGCTTTTTAATGCTCCTTTAAATTTGTCAATATTTGATTCTTCCCTTAGATAGGAGGGCAGGGAGTTCCAGATTTGGGGTGCTGTAATGGCAAATGATGTGGTGCGTCGCACATGAAAAGTTTTGAGAGAGGGAACAAAAAGTAGATTTTAAGAAGAAGATCTAAGAATTCTGGATGGGAAAAGGGGAGTTGAGGGGCCACCTAGGAAGAAGGGGGATAAATGAAATTACACTGTTATTGAATTCATGTTGGAGTAAATAAAGCTTTGGCCAAGTTTTTGACAACTCAGTTTGTAGGTTGGTTATTTGAGTGAGAGGTTTATGAGTGTTTAATGTAGCGGGAATGCTGAGGTGCAAGTGCCGAATGTTATGTTTTTTTCTTTCAGTTATGTGATTTTTGGCTACTAGTATAAACATACATTAGAAGGAGTTAGAACTCAGTACATCTAATTGGGAAATGTGGTTTACATAAAAACATCCAGAATGCATAACATAATTTAGTATTTGCATTTCTCTCTCCACTGCCTTGTAGGAGTCAATGTGAATTACTGGTTTACTTCTACAAGAGCAATTCCATAAATGGCCTAGAACAGACATGGGCAACTCCAGTCCTCGAGGGCCGGGATCCAATCGGGTTTTCAGGATTTCCCCAATGAATATGCATGAGATATATTTGCATGCACTGCTTTCAATGCATATTCATTAGGGAAATCCTGAAAACCCGATTGGATTCCGACCCTCGAGGACCAGAGTTGCCCATGTCTGGCTAAGAAGGTGTCTATTTGAAACACAGAAACATAGAAACATGACGACAGATAAAGGCCAAATGGCCCATCTAGTCTGCCCATCCATAGTAAACATTATCTCTTTCTCTCTCTGAGAGATCCCACGTGCCTATCCCAGGCCCTCTTGAATTCAGACAGTCTCTGTTTCCACCACCTCTTCCAGGAGACTGTTCCACACATCTACCACCCTTTCCATAAAAACGTATTTCCTCAGATTACTCTGGAGCCTATCACCTCTTAGCTTCATCCTATGCCCTCTCATTGCAGTTTCCTTTCAAATGAAAGAGACTTGACTCATGCACATTTATATAATATAAGGTTTTTAGATGACTCATTCATATCTCCCCTCTCTTGCCTCTCCTCCAAAGTATACATATTTAGATCTTTATTTCTGTCCTCGTATGCCTTATCACGAAGACCACACACCATTTTAGTAGCCTTCCTCTGGACTGACTCCATCCTGTTTATATCTTTTGAAGGTGTGGCCTCCAGAATTGTACACAATATTCTAAATGAGGTCTCACCAGAGTCTTATACAGAGGCATCAATACCTCCTTTTTCCTACTGGCCATACCTCTTCCTATGCAACCTAGTATCCTTCTAGCTTTCGCCGTCACTTTTTCAACCTGTTTGGCCACCTTAAGATCATCACATACAATCACACCCATGTCCCACTCTTCCATTGTATATATAAGTTCTTTACCCTCTAAACTGTACCGTTCCCTCTGGTTTTTGCAGCCCAAATGCATGACCTTGGAGACTATACTTTCCTGTATAGTATGGCGCAAAACAATTTTCTTTATAACAGTGCCCCCTCTATGGAACTCGTTACCATCATTCCTTCGAGAAGAATCATCTTTAAGCAAATTTAAATCTAATTTTAAAACTTTTTTGTTTGAAGATGCATACAACTTATAACATTCAGATTTATGGTCTTTTTCCATCATCTACAATTTCACATGATGAGCATATCCCCCACCTAATGTACTTTCCCTTTATATAAATCTACCCTGTTAATTACTGTATTCCCCATCCCTTTACCATATGTATAATAATATTTTGTCCCAGTCTGTGAATTAGTATGTGATATCCCTGATTTTTAACTTTTTATTTTTTATTGTACACATCAAATTTTAAATAAATTTAAAACTTGAAAACTTGAACTGAGTGCATACATACATGATATGTTTAGGCATGAGCACTTATGCCAGACACAGAACTGATGTAAATACATGCACCTAGATGTGGGAGATTCTTATCCCCCAAATTCTGTGCATAGCACCATATGTTGTGCATGTAAATCGGTGCACACAGCTAATTTGCTGAATTGTTTAACAAGACAAAGTGGCACTTATAATTGGCAATTAACACCTCATAATTGATGCTAATTGGCAGTAATTAGAAGTTACATTCACAACTTGGTAGGCGCATTCTATAAAATGGTGCACATCAGTTCTAGTACATGAATCTCAAAAGGAGGCCAGGCCAGAAGGACTGAGGTTGAGCTAGACACTAAAGAATGAAACAGAATGGTTTCCCGCAGTTATCCACATTAATGGTGTCAAATTCTGTCCCTGTGACATTCTCTAGGGCAGGGGTAGGGAACTCCGGTCCTCGAGAGCCGTATTCCAGCCGGGTTTTCAGGATTTCCCCAATGAATATGCATGAGATCTATTTGCATGCACTGCTTTCAATGCATATTCATTGGGGAAATCCTGAAAACCCGACTGGAATACGGATCTCGAGGACCGGAGTTCCCTACCCCTGCTCTAGGGCATTCCCAAAAGTTACTGTACATGTACTACTATACAATACACCTGATCCATGTACAGCTTAGGTATTTAGACCTGATTTTTCTTGGCCTAAATTTGTGGGCTTAAATGTTATTTAGTGTATAGCCACTAAGCATGATTTTATATACGACACGTGCCTTTTACTGGGTCATCTCGTGATAGAGCTCGACTCAGTTCACAAATAATTAAAATCAGGTAACATAAATGTGAACATAAGAAGAATTATTCTAGCTGCCATTATGAGCAGCACAAATATGCAGCTATACATAGCATAGCATTTAGCTGCACCTGTTTCAGCCATGGAAAATCAGGCCTAAATACCTTTGCCTAAGTTGTGCATGGATCGGGCGTATTCTATAACAGTACATGTAACTTTTACGAATGCCCATGATCAGCCCATACTCTGCCCCTGACCATGCCCCCTTTTGAGATCTGTGCACTAGAACTTATATGCACCACTTTATAGAATGTGCCTGCCAAGTTGTGCACATAAATGCTAATTAGTGCCAAGTAGCATCAATTATAATAATAAAATGTATTTATAACCCGCAATACCTTGCAGTTCAGAGTGGTTTACATCAAGAGAAACTGCCAAGCGCAGTAGAATACATGCATGCATATAATCAATGCATAGCCAAAATTTCATTGAACAAATTTATGAAATAAGTAAGTCTTCAAAGATTTTCCGAAAGTTTGATAGGAAATTGTGTTAAAAAAACAAATCACTTATAATTTTACTCCAGACCCCAGCCTGATAAGATATGGTTTTATCTAGAAATCTTTTGGAAGTACAACCTTTCAACATTGGAAATGAGAAAAAAGAATTCATATATGTATATCGAGAGTTCACTGGGAAGACAAAGTGATTCCAAAGATAAATAGGTACCAAACCTACCAATGTTTTATAACATAGACATGAAAATGTAAAGACAATTCTGGCTTCGACTGGCAACCAATGTAGTTTTTTGTAATATGGAGTAATATGCATAGCTGCATTTTGAATAATTCTGTTTCTTGATGGGTTTTTTTACAAGATCCCAATTATCGGAGCCAATTGGTTTTCTTAAACAATTAAGTTGTGTGCACAAATTAGCTGTTCATATCAATTTGCGCACATACTCCCAAATTCTGTATATGATGCCTAAGGTTGTGCATGTACATTGGAGTATGCACTAGCAACCATAAACCCTAAGTGCCAAAAGTCGTAATTCAAATAACATCCAAATTTATACCAGAGTCCATAGTGGTATGCTTTAGGTGCTAATACCAGTGAAATCCCTGAATAAAATTAATTTGTAGAAATTTTCAGCCATTGGAGGAAGAACATCGGCATATGTAGCCAATGTGCATGCACTACTTGATTGTCTTAATCAGCGCCAATTGCCAATTAACACCTGTTAATTGTTGCTAATTGACATCAATTAGAAGTTGCATGCACAGTTTGGAACGCACATTTCACAAAGTGTTATTCACCAAATCTGAACCGCAAATCTTAAAAGGGCCATGGCCAGAGGTGGATCGTGGGTGGATCATGGGAGCTCTAAAAGTTATGCACCGACCAATGGGTCAGCGCATAACTTTGACACAGGAATTTAGGGCTGGTTTTAGCTGCCCTAAATGGGCGCACCTAAAAAGTTATGGCACGCACTGACACTAAGCGTGATTCTATTAGATATGCATAACTTGTACAGAATTGCACTTAGCGCCATACTAGTCGGTACCAATTTTGTAAGTGCTGAAGGGACACGTATCTTGTAGTTTTCATTAGGCTGTGTTTGAAGCTGTAAGAAAACCGGACCCTGTTTGTTTTTCCTTCTCTGAAATACTACAAGGCCATTTTATGTTTGAGAAGATGTGTGTTCTTATCTTGTTGTGAAGTGAATTCAATTGTTTTCATAGCTGTATTTGCAAGAAGCTTTAGATAAAGAAAAAGGCTCTGCTGACCAAAGCACCTTTAAACTTTGGCCTTTAGATAGAAAGATGCTTGTTATTTCTTTAAAGTTTCATGTGACCTGTGTCCATATATGGTTTGCATTTACGTCACATGCTGACGACATTGACTCATGTAAAATGATATAAAAAGAGTTACAGAATATTCAATAAACTGGACATGTTTGGGAGATAGTTTCTTGTTTCTAAGATATTGTCCCCAGATGCATCTGTCTTGATAATGACAGAGAGAGAGTGTGGGGCAGTAATTGGGACCTAATCCTTTTCAAGTGCCATACATAGAATCAGATCCACAATGTATGGCACTATATGCAGAATAAGGGGGGGGGGAGGGAGAATGTAACTGTGTGCCCTGTCCATGTTCCATTCAGAACATAAGAACTGCCATCTCGGGATCAGACCTTCGGTCCATCAAGTCTGGTGATCCGCACACGCGGAGGCCCAGCCAGGTGTACACCTGGCGTAATTTTAGTCACCCATATCCCTCTATGCCTCTCGTAAGGAGATGTGCATCTACTTTGCTTTTAAATCCTAGAACGGTGGATTCCGCAATAACCTCCTCTGGGAGAGCATTCCAGGTGTCCACCACTCGTTGCGTAAAGCAGAACTTCCTGATATTTGTCCTGGACTTGTTCCCCCCCCCCCCCCTTAGCTTCAGTCCATGTCCTCTTGTCCATGTCACATTGAACATTGTAAATAAATTTTTTTCCTGCTCTATTTTGTCGATTCCTTTCAGTATTTTGAAAGTCTCGATCATATCCCCTCGCAGTCTCCTTTTCTCAACGGAGAACAATCCCAGTTTCTTAAGTCGTTCCTCATATTCCAAGTTCTCCATACCTTTCATTAGCTTCGTTGCTCGTCTCTGCACCCTCTCCAGCAGTTTTATACCCTTCTTTAGGTATGGGAGACCAAAGTTGGACACAGTATTCCAAGAGTAGTCTGACCATTGCTCTATAAAGCGGCATTATAACTTTCTCCGATCTACTCGTGATTCCTTTCTTTATCATGCCTAACATTCTATTTGCTTTCTTTGCCACTGCCGCACATTGTGCCAACGGTTTCATGGTCCTATCTATCAGACTCCATTCATGTGACTGCCCAGCTACAATATAAGCATTATCGAAGATATGTACATTCTTACAGAACAGTGAGTAGCCCAAACAACTTCCTAAATTCTGAGCATTATTGTGCCACTGTAGCTGAAAAGAATTATTTTGCAGAATCGTAATGGTATGTTTTAACATTGTTTCAGATCCTTGATTGAGCCATTTCAACGAAAAGTGTGGAACTCCAAGCTATCGTGAAGTTTTTATTCCTGCAGAAGAAAACAAAGGAAATCCATGCATGTATGATGCAAACATTGTGTGATAAATGCCCATCATACTCCACAGTGAAGAAGTGGTGTGCAAACATTCAGCATGGAGATTTTGAGACTGAAGATTCAGCAAGGTCTGGGAGGCCTCAAACGGTGTTAGCTCCTGAAATTGTAGATCATGATCTGATTTTGGAGATTGACAAATATCAGCTAAAACAATTGCTGAGACGCTACAGATATCCAGGGAGTGTGTGGTGGGTGTATAATCCCCGACCAGCTGGGTATGCAGAAGCTGTCAGCCAAGTGAGTGTCCAAATGTTTGAATGCTGATGAGAAACGACATCAAGTTGACATGTCCAAGTTGATTTTGCAACATTTGCAGCATTTTCGGCAAGCTGGTGCTAACTTTTTAGGAATGACTAGTTACTGTTGATGAAACATGGCTATACCACTATGATCCTGAGACGAAACAACAGTCCATGCAATGGCGGCACTTAGGATCTCAGAGGCCAAGGAAATTCAAGACCCAAAAGTCAGCAGGAAAGGTCATGGCCACAGTGCTTTGGGATCAGGAAGGTGTTGTAATGACTTATCTTCCAAAGGGTCAAATAGTTAATGCAAAATACTATTGTAACTTGCTGTGCTGATTAAAGGAGGCATTGGAAGAAAAAAGGAAAGGGAAGCAGTGGAAAGTTCTCTTTTTGCAAGATAATGTACCTGCTCACAAAGCTGGCAAAATGATGGATATTTGACACAGTTGAGGTTTCAGTGCATAGACCATCCATCCTACTGACCAGATCTTGCTTCATCTGACTTTTTTCTGTTTTGAAACCTTACAAAGAGTTTCAAATGGCAACAGATTTTCAGGTACTTCAGATGTGATTGCAGGAGCAGAGCAGTATTTCAGTGACCAAACATCAGAGTAGTTTTAGGAAGGGTTACAGAAACTTTGGACATGATTCAAACTCCCTCCAATTCTTCTGCAAACACCTGAAAACTTGGCTCTTTTCAAAAATCTAACACCTCCTGCTCTCTGGGACCCTTGTCCCTCTCTTTCTTCTTGTTCCTTTCCTATAACCCTTCATTGGAGTTCCTTTCTTCCTAACTCTGTAAACCATGCCGAGCTCTACGCTTGTGGAGATGGCGCGGTATACAAACCTAAGGTTTAGTTTAGTTTAGTTTAGTTAAGTGTGTTGAACTTAGGGGTGAATGTGTGGAATAACTTGTAAGTTTCATGGTTCCATGTCATCCCTTTTTGGGTGGGCTGGAAACTCTTCAGCACCTCCTCGTATGTTTAACCTGTCAAAGAATGCAAAAAAAAATATGAGGACACTTTATGAAACAAATTGTAGATAGTTTGGGGTTCTTTTTCATACAGAGCATAATTAATTGGGGAATCAGTGGCTGGAAGATTTGGTTATGATAGCCAACAGTGTGTGTGTGTGGGGGGGGGGGGTCAAAGAGGATTTGACAAGTTCCTGAAGTAAAGTCCATAAAAATTTATTAGCTGGGTAGACTTGGGAGAACATTGTTCATCCTTGGAAACTAAGTAGGGGAAATTATGGGATGTGCTGGGTACTTGTTACCTGGACTGTCCATTGTCAAAGACAGGATTTTGAGCTCAATGGACCGTTGTCTGACTTAATACGGCTTTTCTTGTGTTATATGCCTCCTCCCTATGAAACCCACATAGACAAAGATAAGACCTCTTTCCGTCACAGTTCTTCCAGTTTGGTTCTGGTACTGTACACTTCTCATGTCATCTAAGCACTTCCTCTGAAACCAATGCGCAAAGTGATGTGTGCATGTGCACTGATGCACCCTCTAACCCTCCAATAACAGACAGCCCGCAGAACCCCCTCTCTCTAACTAGATGACACAATGCGGAAGGAGAAATATCCATAAAATCATTGGAAAGAAAATGTGTTCATTAAGATATTTACATGGACCCGCTCTCTGCTGAAAACTACATCAGGCTCATCGAAATCACAGCTAAAACCAAATGCTATGCAAAACTATAAAGCTTGTAAAACTAATTATTTCTATTCGGAAGGCTGTATAATAGTCCCTATATAATTGGTAAAAGATCATCCATGGCTATGCTTTTGCAGATAAATTTATTGAAGAACATCAAGGTATAACAATCAACCATTCTATTTCTATACCTTGTTAATTTTGGATGCATGCCCCTGTAAAGTGACATATTATAACGCTGCCAAGTGGTATATGGTATTAAATGTATTGCACAAATAACTACCTAATGGTGGAGTGAAACATGCTGCTGTAGTTTAGCTTCCTTCATTTTCCTGATCATAATGGCATTTGCATAATGTATGAATTCAAATGTTATTGCTGTTAAATAATGCAGGCATTCCCCCCCCCCACCCCCACCCCCACCAAAATAAGGCTTTTTCCCTACTGCATTTTTTTTTTTTTTTTCAATGGGTGATTCAGTAGTTGTTCCATTTAAAAGTGTGGTTACAGCTCCACTGGCATCAATATTCTGCCTGGAATAAGTAGAATAGCCAACAGTCTGCAAATACCATTGTGTATATATAACACGCCATTAAATCTGTACCATTTGCCCTCTCAAGAGTATATTAACTTCAAAGTCCAACACTTAACACTTAAGAAATGTGAAAAAAGTTCATGCATATTTGATGAATCAATAATCAATCAGAGTTTACATTTTTAGGAAGATTTCTACCAGCAGCCTCTTGGGAACAGAAGCGCATTCCTTATAAATCTTTAAAGAATGGAAATTTAAAAATAGATATTGTTTTCTAGAATCGTGTTTGCTATTCCAAAGCAGATAATGTATAAATAATTAGATGCAATCGTGTATGTTAAAGGCCCCCGGACCCCACATACTCTAAGGGCTCCTGTTACTAAGCTGCGATAGCGGTTTTAACATATGCCTAGTGCGAGCAAAATTGCCGCACGCTAGATGCTAACGCCAGCAATGAACTGGTTCTTGGCATGTAGGGCGGGGTTAGCGTGCACTAAAAACGCTAGAGCACCTTAGTAAAAGGAGCCCTAATGGTATGAATTCTCCCTTGAACAGTAAGTAAAATTTTCTAACTGCTAGCATATATCATTTTTTCTTTGCCATGGCCTCTCATCAATGGAATACACTGTTTTCTCTGTGCTTTCTAGAAACATGTGAAGTATAGCTAAATATTTTCTCCTAACCATGCAGTCTGTCCTTTCCCATAAAAATGGTATCTTGCCCACGGGTACGGAGCTGTCTCTTGAATATGTAGCTTGTATTGTATGCTTCCTTTCATTCTGTAGATGTATACTGCACTGTGTTGTGTTGCGGGGGGGAGGGGAGGGGGCTGGGATTTTGTTGCATCTGTTTCATTCTTGCTGTGATGTGTATTGTATTTTCAATAAAAAGATTATTCTGATTTTTTAAAAATGGTATCTTGCCATTCATATGCAAAGTAGATATAGGGGTCCTTTTATCAAGTCACACTAGCAGGGTTAACGAGTCGGACATTTCATCACACGCTAATCCCCGCGGCTAGCTAAAAAACTAATGCCTGATCAATGCAGGCATTAGCGACTAGTTCGGCAGGCGGTTTAATGTGCGGTATTACACACGTTAAAACCCTACCGCAGCATGATAAAAGGACCCCATAATTTCTCAGGCTATACAATAATCAAGCCTTTAATACACAGATTTGTTGCACTTCCAGGTATTATCATGAAAACTCCACTTTTTCAGAATGCATGCATTGGTTTTATGCTGGTATATGAAGTAATATATATGCAGTATTATTTGTTGCTTATCATTTACCGTATTTTTCGCTGCATAAGTCGCAATTTTTTTCCACCCCAAAGTGGGTGGAAATCTCAGTATGTCTTATGAAGTGAAGACATAAAATTTGTACCCCCCTGTACAGTTGCACACCCCCCTCCCCCGCAGCCACACCACCTTTCTGAATACTGCCCTTCCGCCGCCGCCACAGGACCACCTTTTTAATACAAACACCCCACCCACTGACGCCACCGCCGTCCCTTTTTCAATTAGCCTGGTGGTCCTGTACCTTTTTAATCATCCCCTCCTGTACTTTTTTTTTTTTTTAAACCCCATACCTTTTAAAAGTCTTCCTTCCCTCCCTTGACAGCTCCATACTATTTCAGGGCAGCAAGCACACGAGTCAGGAGCGCAGAGGTCAGAACTAAGCTTTCTGCACTCCCACTTGGGCCCGTGCCACTTTCTGAATGGCTGGCGGCAGTTCTCATCTGGGCGTAATAAGGGGGGCATGGGGATAGACCATCCCCATCCCCAGTGCCATCTTGGTGAGAGCACCAGCACTTCTCTGCCCCCCCCCATGCCACACCCTCTCTTTCCCCCTCCCCATACCTCTTTATATCTTTGCCAGCATGAGCAACTTCTCCAGCCTGCTGTTCACATCGGCCTGGCCCCCATCTGAAATCACTTCCAGGTCATGCCGGTAAGTGAATTCAGAGTGAAAGCCAATGTTGGGGCGTGCGGCAGTCCAGATTTAAAACGTGCAGCTGGCACAGATTTAAAGAGGTATGGGGGAAGGAAGGGCCTGAGTGTTTCATGGGGGAGGGAAGAGCAGAGGATGGAGAGGAGGGTTCGTGGAGTACCACCGCCCCGGGTGCCTCCTAGCCTTGCTATGCCACTGGTTGTATCACAGAAAAGTAGTATATCAAATCTATGATTTCGCCTCCCCCCCTATCACATACTACATTTTTCACCATCTAAATTTCTCAAGCTTACCTGATATAATTACATTTATTGTAAAATGCGGAAAGTATAAGCATCGTTTAGTTTCTACATAATCTGAAATTTTTTTTCCACTGATCAGTTTCCATTGATTGCTCCTGAAACTGTGGTTTTTATTATACATACTTGTTTTCTAAGGTCGGCTTGTCAATTCTGAGCCTTGTCTTTGTAAAAAAAAAAAAAAAAAAATCAGAACAATCAGATGGTCACTGAGTCAAGATTTATGTGCCTAATTCAGTAAAGATTTTTAGCTCAGGTATAGAAGGGTAACTGTAAGGAACAAGCACTGAAATGAATCTTCAGAAATTGTCTTTGTTATCATTTTTATTGCCATTTTTAATCCCAGCAATTTAGTCATTAGACCAAAATTGAAATAAGATGAGCTTTGATGAATTCCAGGAAATCAATTGCATCCAGTGGAATTCAATATCATTCTAAACCTTAAGACCTCAGAGAGTCTGTCTAATATTTCAGGAACCAAAAGAAATAATTATTGTAAAACCTTTTTAGAATAATGCTCAGTTGAATGCAATAAAAGTATCTTTTAATCCACATCAATATATGCTCTTTTAACAAATCAAATGGATGCTAGAGCCTCAAACAGAAATATGTATATGTATTGGGTGAATCTGTGATTTGGGGGATGTCTGTAGGCATTGATATGGAAAATGCAGTGCCTCCTTCTCCTGTGTACTTAGATGGTGGTAAATCACTACAAAGGTCATACTTTGTTTATTAGATGCAAAAACTGATATATGAGTATTAAAAAATAATGCATTCTATTCATAAGAACATAAGAATAGCCACACTGGTTCAGACCAATGGTCCATCTAACCCAGTACCCTGTTTCCACAGTGGCCAATCCAGGTCACAGTAACCTGGCAGAAACTTTAATAGTAGGAGCATTCCATGCTACCAGTCCCAGCAAGCAGTGGCTTCCCCAATGTCTGTATCAGTAACAGACTATAGACTTTTCCTCCAGGAACTTGTCCAAACTTTTTTTTTTAACCCATCTACATTAACTGCTTTTACTACATGCTTTAGCAATGAGCTCCAGAGCTTAACTATTCTTTGAGTGAAAAAATATTTCCTCTCATGAGGAACTTTGTCAAAGCTTTCTGAACATCTAGATATACCACGTCAACCGGCTCTCCTTTATCCACATGTTTATTCACACCTTCAACCACCGGCTCCCCTTTATCCACATGTTTATTCATACCTTCAAAAAAATGCAGCACATTAGTAAGCAAGACCTCCCTTGACTGAACCAATGCTGACAGTCCCATTAACCATGTTTGTCTACGTGTTTCATAATTTGCCTAGCACTGAAGTCATGCCTACCAGTCTGTAATTTCCCAATCATCCTGAAACCCTATTTTAAAAATTGGCATAACATTGGTCACATTCAAATCTTCAAGTACTCTGGATGACTTAAATGATAGGTTACAGATCACTATGCAGATCAGCAATTTCATGTTTGAGTTTGTTCAGTACCCTGGAATGTATACCATCTGGTCCAGGTGATTTATCACTCTTTAACTTGTTGATTTGACTCAGTACGCCTTCCAAGTTCACAAAAATTTCTTTCAGTTCCTCCGCATCATCAGGAGTAACCAGTTTATGCCCTTCCTAGATGCTTGGCATATCAGAAATCATTCCTACATCCATGTGTACATTCCTAGCCTAACCCCACCCCCCAAAAAATGACTGCATCCAAGGCCAAATGAATGCATCAGGACACCAGATGCTCCCCAGGCTGGATCTGAGTAAATCCAACTTGTCATCTTATTAGCTGAGTGGCCCCAACAACATCTACATTGCACCATCAACATCTACATTGCCCCATCAACATCTCCAAATGCAAAACTCAGATCCATGCCCCTCTGCCACAAGAACATTATTGGTTCATTTATTTTTTCACTGATAGCTTCTGCTATGAACCGGATTTGCTTTTAGGTTAAAGTTGCACATATTAAAGATAAAGGTAGTCTTCTGTACACAAGTACCAAACTGTGAATGACTTATGGGGCTGCAACTTCTGTGACATTTTCTTGGCAGATTATTTCACAGAGTAGTTTGCCATTACTTTCATCACTCATCTTTATCCCCAAACTAAGGCCAGGTACTCATTTATTGGCTGAAAGTGGATGGATGGCTGAACTAGCCAGAGGCTTGTTACCAGACAGAAGTCCCAGTGTGGAATTTGAACTTGGGTTGTGGGTATAGAAATTAGGTGACCCACCAATTGCATCATGAGCCTTCATATAACGAATGTTAAAACTATTGAAGTTATGTTATTGCGATAAAAACAAAAATTGAGATAGAGTAGACTAAGGTTGTTCTTGTAGAAAGCTGGTGCGGTATTTACATGTTTAAAGATTAGTGTTTACATATTTCTCTAGGTATATAAATAGTGATTTTAGAAAAACATTATTAACACTTGTTGATCAGCATATACAGCATTGAAAGAATGTATTGCGGGCATGATTTGAGTGGGCCAGAAAAGTATGCATGCATTTCTAATTTTGCAACATTAATATGTGCACATTTTCAAAAATTAAACATCTGTTCTGAGGCTAGAATTAATATTAACTATCTACTCATTTGGACCTAAGATTTGAGGGGACAGTTGCACTTACCTCTCTGCTGTTTAAAACCAGTCATACCAGGAGCTGTGCAACCAGTGCAGCCACAAAGAGGGCAAATACAGAGTGATGCAAGAATTACTTGAAACCCATTGCCTTCTCTCATTGGCAGTAATAAAATGGGCAAAATTGCAGGTATCATTCTTGCCGGGATTTAAAAGGTTTTTTTTTTACCAATTTTTTTGATTTAGTTTCCTATTTTATTGGTAACATTTTTGGTTTTTTGAAGCCTATTCGGCAAAAGTGGGACTGACAGGAAGTCACACAGGACCCAACCATGGATCAGTACAATCCTGTTTAAAACCATCTCAAAAATCCAAAAAAGAAGAGATTATTTATTTATTTTTTAAAAAACTTTTTACTCGCACACCAGCTCTAATAACATCTCACATAACCAATAATTCTAAAATCACTTTCATACATAAAACCAGCAACATCTCATATTCATCATTCACATTTTCACGAGTGGCGCAGTGGTTAAAGCTACAGCCTCAGTACCCTGAGATCTCAGTACCCTGAGATTGTGGGTTCAAACCCACACTGCTCCTTGTGACCCTGGGCAAGTCACTTAATCCCCCCATTGCCCCAAGTACATTAGATAGATTGTGAGCCCACTGGGACAGACAATGAAAACTGCTTGAGGACCTGGGAGAACGATGTAGAAAATTGAATAAATAAATTAAACAAATTTCTGAAAATTTAACAAAGATGATGCCTCTTTGACTTCAAGCGGCAAGGTGTTCTACCACTTTGTGCCCCGAACAGCAATCAATGAGCAACAGAGACACACTAGTCTCATCTGCTTCAGAGGTGGAACCTCCAAGCAATGCTGTTCACTGGAGCGCAATGTATGACTAGGCAAATATTGAGGGAAAAGATTACAGTTGACTCCACCTAAGTACACGTCAGTTAAGCGCATGCTTCGGTTATCTGCATGATCCCGTTTTTTTTTACATTAAAGTAAATGGACATAAACTCCAGATAATTGCACTTCTGATAAGCACACAATCTGCTTACGCGTACATATGTTATAGGTCCAAATGCCATTCTCTCATGTCACGTTCACTCCAGTTAACTGCATTCACACGTTCAGACAAGCCAATCAGAACCACCCTCGCACACACGCACACATTTGTACATATTAGATGAGCCACGTGTTTTGGAACTACGGCTTAGGCCTAGCCAGGTATTCGAACGACAGTATTTTCGGAACTACAGTGCTGTACCATGGCGTTGCGTGGACAAAAATCATTGCCTTTGGCTGAACGTGTCGATATATTAAAGAGACTTGACCAAAGGGAGAGTCAAGTCTCTATTGCAAAACATTACAGCATTCATGCTAGCTAGATTTCTCAGATTTACAAAAAAAAAAAAAAAAAAAGGAAGTGATATTGAAAGACTGGCAGAACAACAGCAATCCTACCAGAAAATGAAAAAGAATTGGGAATGCTGGAGACATTGAACAGGCGTTGCTGCGATGGTTTGCGGAAGCTAGAAGTCGACTACTGTCAATCAGTGGACCTCTGCTGATGGAGAAAGTAGTGTAGTTATCTGAAGAACTGGGCGTAGAAGACTTCAAAGCAACAAACGGATGGTTAGAGAGGTGTAAAGTTTGTAATGGCATAAAATTTAAGATATCAAAGGCATACAAACTTAGATAGAATTAGTATTTATCCCGTTTAGGACCTCAGCAGTGCAGACTGTGAGAAGGTTTCATTCACAGAATTAATTTGCACTAAAGTCTTCATCGGTCTTGATTTTTATAAATAGTTTTTCTATTTTCTATTTTCTATAAATATTTTACTCCTCAAATAATTTAAGATAAATCAAATACTCATCTCTTGAATAAAGCATAGCAGGGGTTATTAAAGAGATGAGTATTTGATTTATCTTAAATTATTTGCGGAGTAAAATATTTATATAAAATAGAAAAACTATTTATAAAAAACAAGACCGATGAAGACTTTAGTGCAAATTAATTTTGTGAATGAAACCTTCTCACAGTCTGCACTGCTGAGGTCCTAAACGGGATAAATACTAATTCTATCTAAGGTTGTATGTCTTTGATATTTGAAATCTAACCTTAGAAAAGTACCTACTATTGCCTTATATATTTGTATAAAATTTAAGAAGCAGCATGGCGAGAAACAAGACGCAGATGAATTTGGTGCTGAAAGACAGGTCATGGAAGTGTTGCCATCAGTCATTGGTGGATATGAACCATGTGACTTGCTCAATGCCAATGAGACGGGCCTCTATAGGCGTGCTAACCCTGAGGGAACATTGACTTTCAAACGCAGTGAAATTGTTGGCTTCATAGTGCCAAAGGAACGATTGACATTGCTGCTCAGTTACAATATGGATGGTAGTGAAAAGCTCAAGCCACTAGTGATTGGGAAGAATCAAAATCCTCGGTGCTTCAAAATCATTAAACGCCTGCCTGTTGAATATGAAAGCAACAAAAACACATGGATGACAGCGACATTGTGGATTGAATGGTTACAGAAGCTTGACAATCTGATGAGAAGGCGTAGGAGGCACATTGTAATGCTGTGTAATAACTGTGCTGCACACAGCAATGGCGTAAGACTAATCAACATCAGACTCGCGTTTCTGCCACCAAACATGACCTCTTTGATCCAGCTGATGGGCCAAGGCATAATCACAGACTTCAAATGTCATTACAGGTCACTCGCCTTTTGATATGTAATGGCAGTGATTGATGCAAGCACGGAATCCAGCCCCCAAGCTGCTGAGCTGGCGAGAAAAATGACAGTGCTCCACTCTCTTCATATGGTACGGTAGGCATGGAGTCGAGTCTCATCATCAACAATTTCAAATTGCTATCGACGGGTGAGCTTCGTTCACGCATCTGATGAGACAACTGAAGCAGACTCTTTGTCCATTGAACTCCCAGTTAGACTCTCGTCACATGAGTTTGAGCCGTATGTCGCCATTGACAACGATCTGCCCACATCATCTGACAGCTCTAATTCCGAAATCTGTATATTCATAAAGGACACTGCAGACAACCAAGAGTCTAATGATGACGACGATACTGCTACTGTTATCACGACTAATGAACCACCTGTAGAGATTGTTTCCTTCTCGGACGCGCTGAAGTCCCTACACACGCTGCGTTGCTATCTGGAGATAAATGGCTGTCACAACTATGGATAGGATAGTTTTACAACATCAGTAGTCAGATATACAGCCTGAATCGTGCAATCTGCGTGCAGAAAACAATGACTAATTATTTTAGTAAAATGTAGAATGTTGGCACAGTTGGCAACTACTGTACTGTAGTGTGTTTTTGGTTTAAAAATTTTTTATTGCATTAGACAGTACTGTTTCTACAATTGTACCATATTACATTTGGTGTGTTTTTGGTTGAATAAAAGTTTTATTGCATTTGACTAGAGTATAATGTAATTTTTCATGACTGACAAGTCATACTCCTATTAAGCGCACACTCCGTTTAAGTGCATGTGGCGATCTGGTCCAAAGGCCGTGCACTTAAGTGGAGTCGACTGTACTCATCTCTGCTGGCTGTTTACTCTGTCTTAACTTGTAAATCATACAAAGTACTTTAAACTCAATTTGAGCAGCTACTGGTAACCAGAGAAGATTAACCAAGATTGGTGTAATGTAGTCAAATCTTGAAGCCCCTCAATTAAGCAGGCCACTGCTTTCTGTATCAATTGTAATGCTTGAATTACACTTCTCCCTCTGTATTCGCGGTTTCCATATCTGCGAATTCGCTTATTCGTGATTTTTCCGCTGCTGACTCCGCCTCCCAAAATTACATCATCACTAAAGTTCTTTTTCCTTTTACTGTACCAATAAAAAAGTTTATCACTTACCATTCACTCTGAAAATCGCTGCTTCCATGCTTCCCAATGTGCACTGAGAAAAACGCTGCTTCCCAGCATCCATAGTGAGAAAGGTTTCTTCCCAGAATGCTTGCCTAACCCAAGCCCAGAAATGGCTTTCAGAATTTCAATAGTAGTAATAGTGGCTTATTTCAGAAACCACGAATAACAGTTGAAAAGTTATTCACGGTTTCAATAATAAAAACGAAGGCTTTTTCTAAAAACCGTAAATAACATTAAAAAAAAGTTATTTGCATTTTTTCCATATTCGTGCCTATGGTCTGCCCGCATCCACCGCGAATACAGAGGGAGAAGTGTACATTTTTTGGTAAGCCTAAGTAAAGGGCGTTACAGTAATCAATTGTAGGAATCAAAATTCCACTTATCACTATACGAAAGTCCTGCAAGAACAAAAAAGTCTCAACTTACAAAGCAGCCGAAGTTTGAAAAAGGCTTTAGACACCACTGTTGGAACTTTTGTCTCAGTACATTGATGGTTTTTTTAAGGGGTTTGGTTTTGAGAGCTACCTCTTATGTGAGGGATTCAGCTCATTTTCTGCAGATATTAGAATCTCGGACTAGTCAACATACACGAAGCAATGAGATTTTTGTTACAGCAGATGTTACAGCATTATATACTAATGTTCACCAACAGGCAGCAATAGATCTGGTACAGGAACTATTGAGCATGTAGGGGTTCTTAGTTTTTATTAGTGCTCTAGCATAAATGGCCATAATATGTAACTATTTCAAATTTGAGGATCAATATTACATTCAAACAAAGGGGGTGGCCCTCTCAATAGCATGCCTTTATATGACACGTTATGAGGACCGACATGTGTATAGGTCCAGACATTTTGAATTTGTACGGGAATGAAAATGTTATATTGATGATGTGTTTTTTATATGGCGTGGGGATATGGAACAATTAGAGGAATTTATGTGTGAATTAAATGAATTTGACCCTAACATTAAGTTTACTTACAATAGTAGTATTCATAGGATAGCATTTCTAGATATAAATATTCAGCAACACCAAGGGGTCATTAGTACCACTCTACATCGAAAGCCTTCTGAAAGAAATACCATCTTACAGTATCAAAGTTTCCATTCCCAGGCATTAAGAGGCAGCATACTAGTGGGTCTGTTTTTAAGGTTGAGGAAAGTATGTTCAGATGATAAGGATTTTCAGGAGCAGGCCCGCACTATGTATACAAAATTTATACAAAGGAGTTATCTGGGTGGAACAGTGCGCAGGGCTTGGAAGAGAGCCAGGCATTGCCATAAAGAATGGCTTGTCCACTCCTCGCACCCCCAAGAAAAGAATCTTCTTATATGCACTCTACCTTATCAGTGAATAGTTACAAAATATGTGAGATCATGAAAAGGTATTGGTTTATGTTGTGAGTGCATCCAAGTTTGAGGGATTTGTCCAAGTTTGCATTTTCCCAAGGTCATAATATTGGGGAGATGCTTAAGGGTTGAGGGTGGGTAGAGTGAACAAACTGAGTCATCAAAAATGTGGCAAATGTGTTTATTGCCAGTGTGTATATGAACATAATCAGATTTAGATACCCATGTCTCCCGGCAAATATTATAAATTAAGAATGAATACGAAATGTTATTCAAATGCAGTAGTTTACTGCATTATTTGTCCCTGCCAAAAATATTATACAGGGCATACCAAACGGGCTGTGAAGACCTGTATATCAGAATACCTTAGCAACATACATTGTGGTAGGATGCTAGCACCTTTAGTTTCACACCGGCAGGAAGCGGTCTACCAGCTTGAAGATTTACGATATACAGTCCTGCTGCAGTCGGCAGATATTACTGGGGATGTTTCTCAGTTTTTGTTCATCCGGGAGCATAGGTTCATTTTTAACTGGCAGACTTTGGCCCTTGTGGGACTCAATGCTGAGATAGATTGGTTTCAGCTCTGATTCATTGGTTGGAAGGAATCATGGCATAGCTTGACTCTTTGGTAGCCCTGCGCGATAATAATGACGTCACTGTAATTCAGGTGATTTAAACCACGAGCAGAGCTTGCTTTTTTTAGGAGGATACATCAGTAGAAACGGATCAGTCCAGGGTTTGTTAGCCCCATTGTCAGTACAGTAGTGACCAAGAGTGAGGTATTTTGATCAAGATTGAGACTTATGATATAAGAGTGTGCATGTTAAAGGTGAAAGTGATCAGCACTCATTTAAGGGTACTTCTCATATATATATATATATATATAGTTTTTTAGCTACCCCTCCTGCTGAAGCATCCATAGGCACAACTCGAGTTGGGGGAGGGAGGGGTGGCGGCTCGTTTTGATAAGATCAGCTTCAATAGTCACTAACATGTTATTAAGCAGCAAGGCAAGCCGATGGAACTCCAGTGCCGCCACGGATATTAAGATGAGTTATATTTATTTATTCACATTGAGTATTTTCTGTTAATAATTATTTCCAAATATAGGTGGCTTGGACAGTGGGTGCCATGATGGTCCCTTCTGCAACCCTTGCTGTGTTTGTTTAACATAGCACTGGGTATTGGGTCACATTATATACCCAGAATGGTTGGGTCCACCACAAATCACCTCTGATTAGACAAACTGAAAGCATTTGCTCAGTATTGGGGGTACTTGAGTACCCACAGACCTATGACCTAGATACTCTATGCAAAATTGTGCTTCATAGTTCCTAGAATCCTAGAAAATATCTAAAGTTATCCTACTGGACAAATGGAGATAGACTTTATTTTAAAAGCAAACTCAGAGGGTTTGTGCTCTTGATACTGGAAAAATTCATTTAAGGACAATTTTCAAAGCCATTAACCTAAACGTATTGCAGTCCACCTGGGTAATTTGGCTTATCTGAAAATTGCCTTTCTCCATTCAGCTTAAAGTACCTCTGGGCTCCACAGCAATGCCTTGTTTCTAAGTATGTTGAAAAAAAGTCTCTATGCAGTTGTCATAGGCACGACTAGATAATCAGCTTTTTTAAGAGCAAAGGCAGCTGAGGCCTCTTGTCAGCGCAGTTCTAAGATAGCCGACAGTGCTGTTTTCTTATTAATGGTCACAACTAAACTGCAAAATTAGTACGTGGCCACTAGCACATGAGCTGTCAATGCAATCTATTTAGTAGACATTATGGAATCCCACCCTGCACTAATCGTTCAGCTTGCACCAATGCCCATGCACTAACCAATTAATACAGGCACACCTACTCTTTGCCCCCAAACACACCCCTCACACTAAGGGCTCCTTTTACGAAGGTGCGTTAGGGCCTTAACGCGCGGAATAGCGCACGCTAAAATGGCATGCACGCTAGCCGCTACAGCCTCTTCTTGAGCAGGTGGTAGTTTTTCAGCTAGTGCGTGCTAATCCGGTGCATGCGCTAAAAATGCTAGCGCACCTTCGTAAAAGGAGCCCTAAATAAAAAGTATTTTTTAGTGCATAGGTGGTGCGCGCTAAGCCCACAGTTAATACATGGCTCCTGAACATGTACCACTAGCACCATTTGAAGGCGGCGGTAAGCATGTTTTAGTGGGGACAGATTTAAAGATCTCAATCTCTATACTTTGGAGGAAAGGCGGGAGAGGGGAGGTATGATCAACACGTTTAAATAATAATTACAAAAAATGTCACTCACCAGCAGTGGGATACCTCTCTAAGATCTAATATTGAAATCAAAACAGGTGGAGAAAAAGCCTGAAAAATTATCACGCAGCAATCATTGATGATTTATAGCTGGCATTAGTTTTTCCAGATAGCACGGGGGGCAGCATGCGCTAATCTGCAGCGCGTGCTAAAAATGCTACCGCAGGTTAGTAAAAGGACCCCAATATGTTGGTCTCAAGGGTCCATTCCAAAGATAGAGTATGACTTTCAGACCTGATAAAATTGTTCTTTGAAGAAAACCTCTAAGGCCTCTTGGAATAGGACATTTAAGATCAAAAATCCAAAATATATTATAACTATTACAATGCCAATCAATGTTCCACATTTGCTCAACCTTAAAAAAAACAACACCCCAAAATTGGCGTATGAAATGACATGTCCAAAACATGTGAGATAAATTAGCTTTAGGGTGACCACATTTCAAACATGAGCCTACAGTCACCCTATAAGCACGCCAGGGAGTAATATATATTCTACAAATAAATTTATAGCCCATTTCAAAATAGGTGATATCAGAAAGAAGACCATATAAAATCTTTGAATATGGAACCCTTGAAGCTGAATTCCTAATTCTTCATTCCAAGCTTGAGCTATTTTATTATAATCTAAACTAGAAGAAAGATCCAATAAGGAATGTCTAAAATATTTAAGGAGTACAATTAATTAAGCATCTAACCAAAATAATTCTGAAAGAGTATACTTTAGCATTCAGTGATAATGAAAGCAAGGAAGTCACAAAATATCTCAATTGCGTATAAGAATATATATCCAGTCTAGACCAATTATAAACAGTACGCAACTGTGATAATGTTGGTAAATTACCCTCATCAGTTAATATCTGATATAAATATGAGATATTTCCTCGCTTATTAGCTTGAAACCATGCAGCTGTTACACTAGGTAAAAAGGAACCATTACCACAAATAGGTAAAAGAGGCGTAGTCCTGAAATCAAACTTTAATCGAGTACATATCCCTCGCCAGGTGGATCTTAAAGGAATAATTAAAAAATAATAAGGATTTCTCAGAACAGCAGTCTTCATCTTGGAAGTATGTAAGATCTCCATAATTTTAACTCTACTAAAGTCCAGGAAAAATAAGATGTTGCAAGAAACCAATCAAGTATGTGACGCATATGACAAGCCTCAACAAATTGTCTCAATCGTAATAAACCCAATCCACCTTTTACTATTGGCAAAGCCACCTGATTTAATGAAATACTTGGCCTTTTCTCCATCCAAAGGAATTCACGTATCAATTGCTTTAACTGGCATTCCACAGCTTTGGAAAAAGACAACGGCAGCATTTGATACACATATAGCCATTGAGGAAGAATTATCATATTATAGAGAGCAATATGTCCCATTAAAAAGATAGGAAAATGTCTCCATACTAATAAACATGATTTGGTCTTATTCAACTTGCCCAAGTTAATGGGAACATTCCATTCCAATGTTCCTTCAAAGACTGATTAAACGGAAGGGCTACAGATTTCTGATAATTCAAACGAAACCCAGAATGAAACCCAAATTCAGATAGTGCATCAATAAGATGAGGTAAAGAATGTTCAGGATCAGTCAAAATAATCATCAAATCATCTGCAAAAGCTAAGACTTTTAAATCTTGGTCTATCACCCGAATAAAAGTAATATGAATATCTTGTTTCAAGGCACATAAAAGAGGTTCTAGATATATTATAAACAACAGAGGAGAAAGAGAACATCCCTGTCGGGTCCCACGAGATATGGTAAA
This sequence comes from Geotrypetes seraphini, assembly GCF_902459505.1. Lineage (NCBI taxonomy): Eukaryota > Metazoa > Chordata > Amphibia > Gymnophiona > Dermophiidae > Geotrypetes > Geotrypetes seraphini. Next base: position 18,756,034 of record NC_047095.1, read on the forward strand.
AGGAGATGATTGAGTTCCATTAATCAAAATAGAAGCCCTCAAAGACTATCTAAAAACCACCCTTGAAATTCCTATTTTAGACAATGTAGAAAAGAGAAAGGACCACTCCACTCGATCAAAAGCGTTTTCTGCATCAAGACTAGCCAACAAACCAGAAATTAAAGTCTATTTTAAATGCAGAAAAGAGCTTTTTAAAAATTGCAGGATCATCTATGCGTCTAAAACATGCACATAAAGCATATGCCTACTTTAATGCTATCAAGAAATAGGCCTTCATGATGGTGTAGCCTGGGTAGAACAGAGGTAGACATCTGATATATGCACAAAATCATTCAAAAGATCAATGAGAAATGTTTGTAATATATTAATTTCACACTTGGCAGTTGAGAAAAGAAGAAAATGTAAGAAAAATATGATCAGTAATACCATCCATTTTCAAAAAAGAAAATAGGTAAAAGCAAGCAAGCAATATATTATTCACATTTAAGCATTCCTGTGCTTGCTGGCATTCTGCAATATCTGGAGCATTTAGTTAATTTATTGAAAGAAATTGGTAAAAAAAAAAAAATAAAATGCACAAAGCTAACCCAGCCAGGCCATAAGTTTGAAAATGGAGATACTGGTATCTTTCATTGAGTAGAATGCTGGCAGGAATGTCTTAATGGGAAAAATCACTCTATGGACCTGTTCAAAAAGCTATATGAATGATATAACTAAGTTTACAAAAACTTGCTCAGAATCATGGAGGGGAAAACTGGGGCGAACCCCAGGAAAAACCACCTCGCATGGGAAGTAAACAAAATGTTATATCATTTCATACATATTTTATGTTGTGAAAAACCACTGGTGTTAAACACATTGTTTACTGAGCATACGTCAAAGCTTTGAAAAAGAACTAAGCAAACTTAACTTGCAGGTTGCAGGTTCCCATTTTCCCATTAAAACATATGCACTTTATCACTCTTGTTACATTGATTGTAACTCGTCCCCTCTCTATATTTGGCAGGAATGTCTTGGCATACCATCGTGTCACATGTGTGCTTGATGAAGTGATTTGCTGACCTTTTACCCAAGGGCCTAACACGGGGAGTAATTATGGGAACAACTCAGGATAATTTAAGATTTCTCAAGAAATAGGTTTTTGAGTAAAATGTCTTCATGCAAATATATCACTTCAGAAATAGTTGTTCATGTCTTTTTTGTGTGTGTGTTTTCAATGTTTATGCAATATGTGAGATTTAATTAGATTGCAAGTTCTTTCAAGAATGGACTGTCTGTTTTGTGTTTAATGTACAGCATCGTGTGTGCCTGATCATGCTATAGAAATAATAAATAGTAGTAGCTGTAATTTTAAGCAAAATAAAAATCTTTCCTATTCTCCAAAAATGAGGCATCTTTCTTTGGTTTACCTTTGGGTTAAGGATAAATTTGAAATAGGTCTTATCTGGTTGTAAGTGACCCTTCTTTGACTGGTTCAAATATGCAAATATTTAACTTGAATTTACTCAGATCAACAAAGTTAACCTCAACTTGTTTCAAACCTGACTCTGAATATTTTTTGAGCCAAGTTTGTTTAGATTAGCTTTGGCTTGTGTTCACATAGTCAAAATATTCAAAGGTAGAGTGAATATTCAAATATATATTTGAATCTATGGATATTAGCTTTTGGATGGGGTCAAACAGATGCGAATAAAGCAAAGAGAGATGTCTGGATGAATTTACTGAGATTTATTCAAGGTAAAGTTGAAATGACTTGTCCTGGTTTGTCCATGATTATCTAAAGCATTGAGTTCAGATGGCTGGAGATTTAATCTGAACCAATTTACAAAATCTTGTTTCTTGTGTGCTTCCTGTTTGACTAGCAGCCTGAAAGCTGTAAAAGAGGAGCAAGTGATCAAAGCAAGAGTGGTGAGATCAGCAGAAATAGAGACAACAAAAGTTTACTATTGATGAATTCACAATTGTTGTAAAAAAAATAATAAGCCATGAATTCATGAACCCCCAAAAAGGTAGTTGTGTACATTATCATTGCTACTGGTGTGGATCATCACAAAGATTTGTTCTATTAACAAGAAAGGATTAAAGAGGCCACACAGTTAATCTGAGTGGCCAATAACAGTGGGCAACATCGAAGCCGGGAATATGAAGTTAAGGGGTTTGAATAGGGGGTGGGAAAGAGGAGTGAATAGGGGTTAGTAACAGCAGGATAATTTTGATTGGAGGGTAGTGAGAGTAGGGGATTGGGGGAAAAGAAAAAGGGGTGGAGCTGGGGATTAGGAGAGAAGGAAAGAAATTGGCGGGCTAAAGAATAAAGTAAGGGTGAAAGAGCAAGGGAGGAGAGTAAATGGTTTTGAGTTTCCCTCCCACCGCTATTGGGGATTTAGGGATGTGAGGGGTGAACGCTGGAGGAGGTAGGGAATCTGGGAGGGGGAGGTCGGTCGCAGCTAGTTGATTGGGGCCTAAGGGCAGAGCCATTATTAGAGGCAGATAGAATTTGAAGTACTATGATTGTGAATAGTAATATGTCCTCATGTGCGACACTGCCACGAGGTGAGCTGGCTTGATGACACCGTAAATCACTGGGAGTTAAGGGAAAGTTTGCGATAAGAGAGCTATGTCGATACCGAATAGCTCTTTGAGGGAAATCATAAATGGTTAAATGTGAAGTTTGCTGATGTTTACAAAAAATTTTAAATTTAATGTTTGAAAATAATATGAAATAAAGCTGTGGCCAATATTTGCCCAATATGTATGATGTCCTGCATTGTTATTTATAAATGAGTGCTGTATTTCTGATGTATGAGTCCCAATGTTATTCTAATGAAGAACAAAGTCGAGACATAAAAGAAGAGGAAGCATCTCTGATGTTGGATAAGTCATTAATTTAGGGCTCCTTTTACTAAGCTGCGTTAGCGTTTTAGCGCATGCAGCATTTTAGCGTGCGCTAAACCAGCGCTATGCGGCTAGAACTAACACCAGCTCAATGCTGGCGTTAGCATCTAGCGCGCGTGGCAATTTAATGCATATTAATGCCCTAACGCGGCTTAGTATCATCAGCCCATATTCGATGAATAGCAGGGAAGAAAGACGGTATATGCACTGACTAAGAATCACAAAAAAAAAAAAAAAGAACAGATAAAAGAAAACAGCCAACAAATTAAGCAAACAGAGCAGGTAGGAAATTTCTAGTATAAGTGACTGCGCTGTTAAAAAAACAATTAAAAACTCATTAAAAAAAAGTAGGCGCCAGAAGGCACCTACTAGAGTAGGCATCGTAATCACATCTACACGAAGCCACCTAACCATGAGGGCTGCGACATTCTCATGTGCTGGCCCAGAAGAGTGGAATAAACTCCCAGGTTACATACGTCAGCAAGGGAATCGTACTTCATTTAAACGTTTGTTGAAACACCACCTGTTCTGTCAGATGAAATATGGGTGCTAAGAGAAAGGACAATATAGTTTTACAACTTGAATGCATAAATGATATAAAGAGACGGGGTGGGTTTTTGTGGCATGTGGGTGGGTATTATGTGTGAGGGTGGGGTGGAGTAAGTCTTAACAGAGATTTCGGGAGTTGGGCACAGTACTGGGTAAAGCTTTGGATTCTTGCCCAGAGATAGCTAAGAAGAAAAAAAAAAAAAAAATTTAAATTGAATCAGGTTGGGCAGACTGGATGGAACATTCAGGTCTTTATCTGCCGTCATCTACTATGTTACTATGTTACTATGTTTTTGATGTGTATTTTATGTAGGACAAGGCAGTTTAGGCAAGTCCATGCCTGCATGTATGTGTTTTGCAAAGTGTGTTCTTTTTTTATTTATTATGTATGTGTTTTATATAAATAAAATTCATAAAATAATCACCTTATCCCCATATAAATAAATAAATAGATACTTTCATAGTCACTACAGTGACTCTAGACTTCAGACCCATATCCAAACTCTAGTGAAAAATCACGGAGTCAGTTATAATAGAGACCATCACAGCGAGTTTCACTGTCTCTGCCACCTGCTAGTAAACCCCACTATTTACTTCGAATCTTGATTTAACATACAAGAAAAAATGAGTGACATCTAAATGCAGGATAATAATAACTTTATTTTTCTATACCACCACAATCTTGCGACTTCTAGGCGGTTCACAAAGAAGAAGAGCTGTACAATCAGCGAATTACAGTAGATGAATACAAGGTGGTTGAAAGGAAAATTATACATAGGTTGAATTATAAGAAATTAACTATTTTATATCTTACAATTGAAAATAGTCGGACACCAGAGAATATCAGGATACAATTATGAAGAGGGAATTTTAGCAGACAGGGAATGTGGATACCTAGTGTGAGGAAGAAATTCAGGATAAGGTGTGGAAGTTATGTTCGCGGGAGAGTGTCTGGCTAGGACAAGAATTTCTTAAACAAAGTGGTCTTTAGTTCTTTCCAGAAGATGCTGTAGGTCAACCTAGCAGTATCGATGAGATAGCCTAGCCATGATTGCTGTCTGCCAGCTTGAAACTTGAAAGTTCTGTCCAGGAAGGTTCGATATCTGCAGCCAGTGATTTTTGGGTATGCAAACAGATTGTGGTTTCTGGTAGATCTAATGGGGGAATAGAATTTGAAGTGAGGTAGAAGGTAATTGGGGGCCATTACCCAGATTAATTTATAGCAAAAGCAGGAGAACTTGAATAGAATTCTTTCTTCAATTGGTAACCAGTGCAGCCATTTGTAGAAGGGACTAACGTGATCATTTTTGTTTAGTCCGAATATTAAGCGGACGGCCATGTTTTGAACTATTCGCAGTTTTCTTATGGAACTGCTGCTGCTCTTTAACTGCTCCGGGTACATATTTAAAGTGTTAACACGTTGCCATAAGCTGTTAGCCCCCCCCAACCCGGGTTTCACGGTTGGCTTCATCAGGAGATTTGCCCCAAATCCGCCCCAATCATACCTCAGAGTAGATATCTACATCAAAGTTATAGGCGCCTACTGAGTTAATCACCTGCCATCTAATTAATGTTTAACAGTATTTCAAAATCAGCTTTATCATCAGTGTCAATTAAACCAATTTTTTAAAAAAATTAAGGGGTCCTTTTGCTAAGGCGTGCTAACCAATTTAGCATGTGATAAATGCTTTTTTTTTGTTATTATTCTTTATTCATTTTTAAAACTGAAAAAAGTGCCTACAAGCATACATACAAATAATATCATGAAAACATATATTAGAAAATCACTTAATCCCACCCCACCCTTCCCATTTCCCACCCCCCTCCCTGGATCTGTGTAGGAATCAGAAATCTTAAATAAAGATGCAATCTATTGTCTAACATAAACCTCTAATGGACTCCAAATAGTTTTAAATCTTTTACTAGTACCTAATTGACCATTATAGTTATGGAGGCGTTAGCATTTAGCGCACAGTAAATCAGCTAGTGTGCCTTAATAAAAGACCCCCCCCCCGTAAGTTAGGGGCCTAGATCAATAGGCACCCCAATCTAGGTGTCTACTGGTAGGTGCCTTTAATCGAACCAAGACGTTTTACTAAAGGGGGCCCTTCAACATCTATAATGATGACTAAAACGAAGAGATAAGAAAGTCTTCTTATCTTTATAAAAATCAAATTTATGAAATAGAAAGTGTGCTAGGATATTTGGGGGAGGAAGGATGGCATCTGGCATCACTTACAGTTTATTTGAAATATCTATTTCCATCCCGCATTGTTCAATAATAATAATTTTAAAAAAAAAAAAAAAGTACAAGTTTTAGCATTGTTATAGTCAATTATTTTGAACCTGATCTGTTCCTTTGGCATGAATATTTATAAAGGCCAGGCAGGAGGCAGACATGGAGGTCTTATGATATCCTAATGGCATTTGTGCACATGCTTTCAAATTATCTTTTGAAACAAACTATTCTCTAATATCAAATTTATTCTCTTTCTAAAGCTGATCCAGCAGGAAGCTATGGGCCATCTCCTATGATACAATGAAAGCAAAAGCCACCTCATCATCTTGTATCAATATTTATAGTTTTTGTACCCGCTTATGATACAAATATGACATTCATTCGGCATGATACTTCATCAAAGCCTTTTTTTCATTCGTATGGAAACCAATTGAAATTGTTTTTAATTATCTGGTGGAAGCTAGTTTGATATTCTTTTCCCATGTTATTCCTCGTCTTTCTTCTTGTCAGTAACGATTAAAGGTAACATGCTGCTGAGAGCAACACAGCTTCCCAGCAGCTGCATTTTGTTTTGCTTAATAATTAACAACTGCAGTAGTCTCGCCATCTGATACAAAATGTATATACATTACCCAAATGGAGAGGACAAGGGCTATAACATTTCGCACGGGATATCAGCACGAGAGGTGTGATTAAAGCATTAAACATTTAAAGGGTGGCATTAAGGAAGGAGAGGGGGGAATCATTGTAAACACAGGCTCGACACTGTTCAACTTTCAGTGAAATGAACTGCGCTTGAAACAGTCTTTAACCAGGGTAACATTTCCAGCATTAATTATTAAAGAATTTGGCCACAGCTGCTAAGGTCAAAACTAATGACCAGCTTTCTTAATATAGAAATACTGTATATTGAAAGAGCACCACAGGTCTATTTTCTATTACATGTTGTAATATATTACTTATTTCTTGCAATTATTTCTGAAGCTTAAGTTAAAATCCCTTTTTACTTTTTGAACATTTTTTTTTTTTCTTTTTCTATTTTTTAGGAAGGGGTGCTCAATAAAAAAACAAAACACAAGAATAGTCTCTTTGCCAGTATTCTTGGCTCTGCTCTCCATTACAGGTTCTTTTCTTCTCCTAGATTTTTAAAGGCAGAAACTGCCGTTTCTGCCGTTCTGGGTAATATGCTTGTGATGTGTATTCTGTTCCGCCGAGGTCTAAGGGGAGGCCAAATTCATTTTACTGAAAGTCTAATCCATTTGAAGCCATATCACCAGAGGTGAAAGTTCAGGACTAACTATTGAATCTCTTCATCCCCCTCTAAAAATGTATCTTGAATGTGCAACAGAAAAAAAAAATATCTTGGAACAGTGAGACACATACTTTCCATCCAAAAAGTGTTTCTCCCATTCTGTGCCTGTGAATATTTTATAACGTTTGAGGTCAATATTAAGAAGGGTTTATCCAGCTAATTTTTGGACTTAACCAGTCATACTCTAACAGCGAAATTGCTTCTATAAAGTTTTTTCTACCCATTAAAAGTATTGCTAGGAATGTCCATGCAACACCATTTCACTTTGGACCGTCAGTCCTGATATTCAGCATGACTGGTTAGAGTTTGTCCAAGTAATTTTCATCTAGCTGCCCCTATTTCTGGAATAAACTACCTGAGTTTGTCTGCACATCCCCTCCCTTACCTTGTTGAAAACCCACCTTTTTGATATAACTTTCAATCCATAACCCTACTCCCCACTGCCCACTAACCTAGCCAGCAGATTAACCATTCCCATTAACTGTATCCAAGGCATCTGTTTGTCTGTCTTGTCTATTTAGATTGTAAGCTCCTTCGAGCTAACACATGCATGTTATCCTATGAAAGTGTTAGCGGTTAGCGCACATGTTAATTCAGCACGGGCTAAATCTACACTAAAATGCTTAGTGCGCCTTTGGAAAAGAGGGCCTAAATGTACACTGCTACATATACCTTTCAGCACCATTTTCGATAGGACGTCTAAGTCTGGCTTTTGAACATCTTGTGGGAGACGTCCAAACTTAGTGCTGGGAAACGCCCATTTTTGAAACCACAAGACATCCTGTCCCTTGGGATAGCTATCTTTTTCGGCCATTTTTGAAAATCAATATGTCCAAAACAAACCCATTTGGATGTGGGAGGGGCCAGCATTTTAATGGACTGGCCACACAGACATACCAACAGAGCAGTGGGGTACTGCTATGACCTTCACATAAAGGGCGCCAGTAACACATTTCATCATAACCCCCTTATAGTGTATGGTGAGCCCTCCGAAACATCCCCAAAACCTACTATACCCACCTGTCTACCATCCCAAAAGCCCTTATGACTGCAGGTGTCACCTATATGGAAGTACAGTAGGTTTTGGGGTAGGTTTTGGTGGGCTCACACTTTCTACCATAAATGTAGTGGATAGCATGGGATATGGGCCAGGATCTCCCTCTCTATGGTTCACTACACTGTCCACCATTTTACTCCAGACACCTACTTGCTGCTCTACTAGGATGTCCCATAATATCTGAATCTGTCATAGAAACTGGTATGTACTGTTTCTCTCATATCTTTCAGGGGTGGGAAAGGGTCAGTAACCACTGAGGGAGTGGGGGGTATGCTTTCATCACTCCAGTGGTCAGGTTGGGTACTTCTTTGGCCCTTAGATGTTTTTAAAACAGATTTGCCTCTGATCGTCGAAATGGCATCCTGGACATCTTGGGAAATGTTTGATTATCCCTGCAAGACATCCAAGGGAAAGGGATTGAAACTCGCATACCACCTTTTTGCAGTTTTTACAACCTCACTCAAAGTGGTTTACTTACAGGTACATCAAGCATTTTCCCTATCTGTCCCATTGGGCTCACAATCTAATATACCTGGGGCAGTGGAGGATTATGTGACTTGACCAGGGTCACAAGGGGCAGTGCAGGCAAGTGTTAAGACCATCCAAATCCCATTCAAAACATGCTCCCTTCACATTTAGATGTCCTGGAGGGTAAATGACCTGCAAGACATCTAAAAACATAGTTTTGAAAATTGGCACTTGGATGTTTTAGTAATCAAAACTTCCAAATGCTGGTTTATGTCATTTTTTGGACATCTTTATTTTTGAAAATGAGCCCCATATATGAGTGCTTTAAAATGAGCCTCTATGGCATTTTGAATACTGACCCCCAAAGTTTCCAATAGATGATATGTGCTACTTTGTTATGCTTTTCTATATAGATGGTTTCTGCCATCAAAACTTTGCAGCTAGCTATAAGATGAGTGACCACTTCCAGCTCTTTCATACAGAATCTGTAGATGTGTGTTGCACAAGCTTTTTCTATGCTTGCTGTAAACCATCTCATCGATAATCCATTGGCCAGAACTACAACTATTAATTGCCCATCCTTATGTTGAATTTCATTCTTTTTCACTCATTAAGCCCATCCATCCAACTGCTCATCCTTCCCACATTTATCCCTTCTTTGACGCCCATATCTGGATGTATTTCTTTCTTCTTCCTGCCCCACACACATATCCTCAATCCCCCTTTCATCCCCCACTTTCTCATTTTCTCTCTCTTTTTCTCTTCACTGCCCCATCCTTTATATCCCCTCCATATCTCCCCTTGTCCTATCATTTCCCTCTCCAAATTCTAGTTATTGCTACCAGATGATCGTTGCTCACTTCCTTATCCTCCCCTATGATGATACTCTCCTGTCCCTTTCTTTATCACCAGGATGTCCTCTACTCTTCCCCCTCCCAACCCATGATAAGCCAATGCTTTCCCTCCTCTCACCCCACTCAAGCCAATATTCTCACTCAGCAGGAAGGGGGAGAATAGAAGCAAGTTATGCCTCTTGCTGTTGACTAAGCTAGGCTCATGTCTTGACTGGACAGGACACCACAATTCTATACAGATCAAAGCGCCAATTGGGTCTCAGCGGGGGTGAGGCAGATGCAACATAGAATGTTATCACACTCTTTCTCCTTCTGTCATATCACTGCATGAGTGGGAGGTACAGTCTGTTCTTGTTATTTGTGGTAGTACGGTTCCTGAAAAATGTTTGTGAATCATTCAATTGCAAACAATGAAACATTGAGTCTATGGGAAAATAGAGGTTAGGTTCTAGCAGTATATGTTGCACCTCATAACCGCAGAAAGCGAACAATGGATCCTATTGGGAAAATAGGATTCAGTTCCTGCATGAGACAGATCTTAAGTACAGTGGTGCCTCACACAACGAACTTAATCCGTTCCAGGAGCAAGTTTGTTATGTGAAACGTTCGTTGTGTGAAACGCGTTTTCCCATAAGAATACATGTAAAACAAAATAATTCGTTCTGCAGCCCTGTTTTCCCATAAGAATACATGTAAAACAAAATAATTCGTTCTGCAGCCCTACATTTCCCTCCCTCCACCTCACCTTATATGCAGAGTTTGCCAGCTTTCTTTTTCACCCAGCCGCACGCTTTCAAAAAGCTGTGCACGCGCAGCTGCTGAAGTTGATCAATGTTCTCTTCTCCTGCAACTTCCGGTTTCCGGTTGCGTCAGAGGAGAAGATTGAACAACAGAGCATGCGCGCATGTGCTGCTCTTTGAAAGTGTGTGGCTGGCCGAAAAAGAAAGCCGGAAAACTCGGCATCTAAGGTAAGGTGGAGGGAGATGATGGAACACTGCATTCAGACAGGAGGGTGCTGCTGTTCCCGGCTTCGGCGAGAGTAGTTCCGCCCCCCCCCCCCGGGCCCCTCGGGCGACTTCGTTGTGTGAAACGAAGTTCGTTATAGGGAGCAAGACAAAAAGTTCGTTATGCGCAGCGTTCGCTGTACGAGGCGTCCGTTATGCGAGGCACCACTGTATCTGTAATTCACTCTCTGAATGCTTGGGGGCCATATCTGGAAGCAGAGAATGACACGGTGGCAGTTACCCGCGGGTAGCCGTGGGTAACCTGCTGAAATGGTGGGGGGGAAAAAAGTGCTCACTGTGGACATGGGGACAAGGCCATCCACTGCCCCGAGGAGCGGTGAATGGCCTTGTCCCCGCAGTTAAGGGAGGGAAGACACATGGTCACCGATTGCACGTGGCCCCTCCCTCCCTCCCTCCCTACCCACGGCCAAATCTATCTCCCTTCCCCCCCCCTTTATCTTTGTGGCACTTTAGTAAAGAAACTTACTGAAGCCGGCAAAGCCTGTTTGCAGTCGCTTGTGTGTGGGCGGAAGCTTCTCCTCTGATGCAACTTCCGGTTGTGTCAGAGGAGAAGCTACCGCCCACACACACGCGACTGCAGGCAGACAGGCTTCGCTGGCTTCAGTAAGTTTCTTTACTAAAGTGCCGCGAAGATAAGGGGGAGGGAGGGAGATTCTTGGGTCGCTGAAGGGCGGTGAGGTGGCGAGAGGGAAGGGTGGATGCTGCGGGGACGGGGACGGGCAGTGAAGGGGACGATGGGGATGGGGCGGTGAAGGGGACGGCGGAGATAGGGCAGTGAAAGGGACGGTGGTCCGGGGACAGGGCAGTGACGGGGACAGATTTTTTTCCCCGTGTCATTATGTGGAAGCAAAGCCTTACCATGAGTGAAATTGAAAGCAAAAAAGCTGGGGGGGGAGGGGTTAGCCCTGGTTCATGAATATTCAAACACAACGGCATGAACGGGGAATATTGGCTGCAATTGATGCAACCATGGATAGATGAAATTGTGTATTGCGAACATGTGAATAATGAAAACAGACTGTATCGGTAGGGGAGGGGTACACTGATAACCCAGCAAGCTACCACACCTCCTGATTTCCCACTATTTTGCAGAAATCACCTGAAATGGGAATTCCATGGCATGGGCCAGATTTTAGAGCCCTTACCAACACTGCAGAATCACAGATTTGTTGCCCTCATAACAACATAGTTACTGTGGCCCCCTTTTATTAAACCGCAATAGCGTTTTTTAGCGCAGGGAGTCACGCTGAATGCCCCATGCTGCTTCCAACACTCATAGAGTTCCTATGAGTATTGGGCGCTGTGCAAGGCATTCAGTGCGGCTCCCTGCACTAAAAAAACACTTTCGTAGTATAATAAAAGGGGGCCTATGTTAGCAACCATATACTATAAGTCATTTAAAACTGTTGATGTTAGTTATCTGTTATCCTTTACGTTTTTCAAACTCTGATACATTCCCTGATGACAGTTCCTTGTGCTGGAACATTCTGTAGCTACTGATCCTTAGTATGCCTTTGCACTATGCTGTCTAGAGCCCTATTAAACTCTGATTTATTAGGGGATTTTTTTTCCAACCATTTATTCTACCATTCCCAACAGAAAAGCACATCACCTATCAAAGAGATTCAGAGACATATGGAAAATCTAAAGAAGATCTATAATCTCATAAAGAAAAGATAAATTTAATGAAAAAATATCCTCTGTTACATAAGCATGTATACATATAAAAATTCCATCTATATTATAAAAAAAAAACAAACAACCTTGCATATGTTACCCAAAGTGCACAAAGAAATACTGCCTCTTTAACTCTGTTGTCAGTATACAGTATAGGGTTCATAATCGAAAGAGAAAAATGTCCAAAAACCGGCCTAAGTCAGCACTTGGACGAACATTTCTCAAAAACGTCCAAGTGCCGATAATAAAAATGGGTTTTGGACGTATTTCTAAGCGGCCTAGGCCTTCATAGTACCGCTGAACGACCAAAGCTAAATGGGGCATTTTGGGAGGAATATCGAGGGAAGGAATTGGGCGGGACGTGGGCCAGCTTAGACTTAGTCGTACAGCATGTATAACTGAAAGTTTTACAACAGAGCCTAGACGGAACTTGGACGTTGTGACTTAGACCATGTAAAACGTGGTCTAAGTCACAAAAACCCACCTAAAGTCACCAGATAAGCACCGAAAACACATAAAACAGACCCCCATACAGTACCTCAGTGATCAACGACTCCCCCCACCCCCATAAATATTTTAATCACAACTTTAAAATTCAGCCTCCAGACCATCATCACCTGGCCGCCTGGCATCGGAAAGCCTAGTTGTCCAGCACAGAGGCAGCTTAAGTCATCTTGGGGGTGGGTTAAAGACCCATAGAGAGGAGTACCCATGCCCATAAGCCCCTGTAATCACTGCATTGATACTTAAATATGTACACTGCCCTATACACCCCCCCAAAACCCTTTTTTACTGGCATATAAGTGGCTCCTGCAGCCATAAGGGCTATTGGGGTGGTAGATAAGTGGGTCTAGGGGATTCTGGAGGTGGTTTGGGGGACTCACCGTAACCTATAAGGGAGCTGTAGGGAGGAGAAGACATGGCACCCTTTTTGTGAAGTTCACAGCAGTGCTCTGTAAGGTACCCCACTATTTAGGTAGCATGTCTGGGTGTGCAGTCCATCACTTTGCAGACCCCTCCCACATCCAATAGGGCTTGCTCTAGGCGTTTTGGACTTGGACGGAAAGTTGGATGAAAATGTGATATAAAGATAGATGATTTAGTGGCTTGGACGATCAGATTGGCAGGACGTATAATTAAACGATTTTCAAAACAAAAAAAAAGTTGGACGTATCTTTCGAAAATGTGTCTTAAGCTGTTTTTTACTTTGGACGACTTGCGAGATGGACATAAACGGATCTAGACGTCCCTTTCGATTATGCCCCTCCACATGTTCCTGCATATAAAGATGAACTTGCACGCATATTTAAAACATTTCTAACAATTTAGCATTTTAAAAGAGCAAAGGACCCCAAATAATTCTACCTCAAACAAATATTCTTCTATATGTCACAGGAAATAATAAATTTAAAACACTTACAGGGGAGAGACAGAAGAAAAATGCTGAGAGCTGCTGAAAAGCTGGACCCATGCACAGAGCCTGGGAGCTGCAGGGAGATCAAATAGATAAGAGGCAGGAAGCTTGGGGGAAGCTGCACTTAATAGCAGTTGTCTCATTAAGATCCCCAGGGCCCTTATTGTGAGCTACAAGAGAGCAGAGAACATAAGAACATAAGAACATAAGCAGTGCCTCTGCCGGGTCAGACCACAGGTCCATCCCGCCCAGCAGTCCGCTCCCGCGGAGGCCCAAACAGGTCACGACCTGTCTGTATCACCAGAGGGGGCTCCCTTGCCACCTTGGTTTCTCATTTAAGTCCTGTCTTCCTATCGAAGTCCTAACCCTCCGGTCTTGCACATGCACGACCTGGTTTGGTTTCTATACTCATTACCTGGTTAGCTTTCTATACTTGTGTTACATCCCAGCTCCTCCCTCAGTATCCCATGATCCCTTTATCCTTCAGGAATCCGTCCAATCCCTGTTTGAATCCCTGTACCGTACTCTACCTGATCACTTCCTCCGGTAGCGCATTCCAAGTGTCCACGACCCTTTGGGTGAAAAAAAACTTCCTTGCGTTTGTTTTGAACCTATCTCCCTTCAGTTTCTCCGAATGCCCCCTCGTACCTGTTGTCCCCTTCAGTCTGAAGAATCTGTCCCTATCCACCCTCTCTATGCCCCTCATGATCTTGAAGGTCTCTATCATATCTCCCCTGAGCCTCCTCTTTTCCAGAGAGAAGAGCCCCAGCCTATCCAACCTCTCGGCGTATGGGCAGTGTTCCAGCCCTTTTACCATTTTCGTTGCTCTCCTTTGGACTCTCTCAAGTATCGCCATGTCCTTCTTGAGGTGCGGCGACCAATACTGAACGCAGTATTCCAGATGTGGACGCACCATCGCTCGATACAATGGCATGATGACTTCCCGTGTTCTGGTTGTTATGCCCTTCTTTATGATGCCAAGCATCCTGTTGGCTTTTTTCGAGGCTGCTGCGCACTGTGCAGATGGCTTCAGTGATGCATCCACCAGCACACCCAAGTCTCTCTCAAGTCTGCTGTCTCCCAACAATACCCCCCCCCCTACCAATTTGTAGTTGAACAATGGGTTCTTTTTCCCTATATGCATGACCTTGCATTTGTCCACGTTAAAGCGCATTTGCCATTTGTTTGCCCAGTCTTCTAGCTTGTCCAGGTCTCTTTGTAGGTCCTCACACTCCTCCCTGGTCCTAACTCTGCCGCACAGTTTGGTATCGTCTGCAAATTTTATAACCTCGCACTTTGCCTCCTTTTCCAGGTCATTGATAAATATGTTAAAGAGTAATGGCCCCAGCACCAACCCCTGTGGTACACCGCTTGTGACTCCCCGCCAGTCAGAATATTGACCCTTTACTCCGACCCTCTGCAGAGAGTTTAAGGCAATACAAGGAATTGGTGAGGAAATGGTATGTGACTGAATGAAAATTTGTATATTTGATTTTTTGAAAAATGCTGCAAATTAAACCTGCATATGGGCTGTTGAGCTGAGGTATGTAATGAGAAGACTGTGAAAGAGGATACAGATGAGTTTGTGTGATTTGTGGGTCAAGAACTTCTGATACTTGCTGGTTCTCATGATTTATTGAGATTTCTAAGAACTTTTAAAATGTATTTCAGAATTTAAACTGGATTTTGTTACTCCTGTTGCTAAAAAGAAGTGTTAAGTACTGCGAAACAGAGAATTTTAATCCCTTCACTGTGTTAGACCACTGATTCAGCTCAGATTGTCTAATAAAGTATTATTGGTGTTTATAGCAAATGTGTTATATTTAATTTAGGGCTCCTTTTATGAAGCCACGGTAGCGGCTTTAATGCATGCGACTTTTAATCACGCGCTAACTCCCGCGCTAGCCGAAAAACTACCGCTTGCTCACGAGGAGGCGGTAGCGGCTGGTGTGTCCGGCGGTTTAGCACTTGCTATTACGCATGTTAAATCGCTACTGCGGCTTCGTAAAAGGAGCCCTTAGTATCCCCCTGATGCCGCTCTTGGAGAATGGCTCGGTAATTTTTAGGAATCTACTGAAGTGCTCATTTCATTATTGAAGAGCCCATTTGCATGGCAGTGTTTGAGACTGCTAGAAAGCTCACTAAAGACTGAGATAAGCCATTTTGATAATCCACTGCTAAAATGCATGCAGGCTAAACCATCTGGAAACTAGCTTAGCAACCGCGTTAAAGTTTTGAGAATCTGGGCCTCAATTTACAAAATAAGGTTGTAAGACATAGAAATATCAAAAATTACAGTGTCTAATCCTAGTTTAGAGTGTTTCAAAAAAAAGCAAAATTGCTAACAAAGGACCTCAAAATCCAGAGGATAGAACTCCCAGAGTGCAAAAACTCAGAAAGGGAGAAATTCACAACTCTCACTGGTCCGCTCCAGGTAACAAAGCCAGGGGGAAATAAACTACCTCTAGTAGGGAGAAAAACTCTCTGGTTCAAACACCGGGCTCAAATTCAAAGCTTGAAAACATTTTAAGGAACACTCAACATTAGGGAAACAAGGATTCTCTTGTTGAATTGAATATACCCGGGACTTTTGACAGCCAATGGCGTTACTTTGAATCTAACCTTCGCTCGAACTGTTACCGTGAGGCACTGCACTGCACAGTATGGCAACAGGGAGCTAAGTTAAATATTTTCTTGTGTTGGTTTTTGAATATTTTTCTGAATGCCTTTTTGTAAGGTCTGCTCTCCCTAGGGTTTTGTTTTAAATTTTTCTGACTTATCTGTTGAATAATATTTTCCTTAATATTTTCAAGCTTTGAATTTGAGCCCGGTGTTTGAGCCTGAGAGTTTTTCTCCCTACTAGAGGGAGTTTTTTCTCCCTGGCTTTGTTACCTGGAGCGGACCAGTAAGAGTTGCGAATTTCTCCCTTTCTGAGTCTTTGCACTCTAGGAGTTCTATCCTCTGGATTTTGAGGTTCTTTGTTAGCAATTTTGCCTTTTTGGGAGCACTCTACACTAGGGTAGACACTCTAATTTTTGTTATTGATTACTAGTTAGTACGGGTGTTTTTGCTCATTTTTTTCTCTATAGACATAGAAATATGATGGCAGATAAAGGCCAAATGGTCCATCGACAACATCCATCATCTCCTCCTCTCCCTAAGAGATCTCATGTGCCTGTCCCACACTTTCTTGAATTCAGACACAGTCTTTGTCTCCACCACATCTACTGAGAGACTATTTCGCCCATCTACTACCCTTTCTGAGCATTTACGCCATGTAGGTATTTAAACTTCTCTATCATATCTTCCCTCTCCCGCCTTTCCTCCAAAGTATACAGATTGAGATCTTTAAGTCTGTCCCTGAATACCTTATGACATAGACCACCAACCATTTTAGTAGCCTTCATCTGGACCAATTCCATCCTATTTACAGTATATCTGCCACTTTCCATGTGGGCTTAAATAATTTGGATCTGGGCAAACAAATGAAGACAGAACTGGACTGTGCAGACTGGATTGTTCTGAAACTTCCAAATTCTTAGTAACTGGTTAGTAAATGGTTAAAGTAACAAGCCTTTTTGTGCTTCAGGGAGGTCTATTCTCTAAATTCTGAGGTCCTTTTGTTTAACACTTGCTGTGGAGTACCCTATGTTAAGTGCTAAGACATTTAGACTGTGCATTATTAGTGAATACGAGTGTCTATGCTCTATTTTTGTATATTTACATAAA
The DNA here is from genome assembly GCF_902459505.1 of Geotrypetes seraphini. Classification (NCBI taxonomy): domain Eukaryota; kingdom Metazoa; phylum Chordata; class Amphibia; order Gymnophiona; family Dermophiidae; genus Geotrypetes; species Geotrypetes seraphini. The sequence continues at coordinate 18,773,250 of NC_047095.1, forward strand.
GTAACGATCATACATCTAAGACCCACAAAAAAAAGATTTTTTAAAAAAAATTATTTTTAACTGCTCAGCAACTTTCATTGGTACTTCATTTTGTGCTTTTGAACTTTCTAGCAGACCCTTACAGAACTCTTTATTCACAGCTACTGGAATTTTTTTCTGTTATATGTCCTCTCCCACCCACCTGCTAGCACCTTTTGACATGGCTGTTATCGCAGCAAGGCAGTAGTCCCAGCCAAGAAGCATGGTCACTAATACATCCTATGCTAAAGAATATCGCATACCCAGACCTTCTGAATCCAAGGAGAAGGAGCCATTGTTTAGACCTTGGACCTGCTTTTCAGCAGGATACAGAGTCGCTGAGCCCTCATATCATACGTTTGGGGTTTTTTTAATGCTTGAAAAGTAGATTTTGTATTCAACAAATATTATGGACATTTCCCAATATTGTACTTTATATCTTTGGGGCAGCCGTCACGCAGCGCCAACGAGCAGGCTTGGCCTGGAACCCTTCATTCTACTTCCGGTGGCAGTCCTTCTCGTTGATTCTGTGCGGAAGCTGCCCTGAAGACTTTAAGCACAACGCCGGGAGGAGGTAGGGGGTGGAGTTGAGAGCTGGTGACAGCCGTGCCGCAGGATTCCGCTGGGGCTAGGTTGGAACTCCTGCCCTCCCCCCAAAAAAAATCAAACAACATTCCACGGCCTATGGAACTGTCCCAGTTCTGCTAGCAAACTATTAACTAAGCAGATGATTATTTTTTTAAAGAAAAAAAAAATAGTATTACAGTTATAAAAGTTGAATGAAAGGCTATAACAAAAATAGCATTACAGTCACTTAAGATACAAGAAAGGACATAATAATTTTGTACGGAAGGATTTTCTGATCAATGGCTATGTGCTGGGTTGGCATGGAGGTTTAATGAGTAACCTGTGCAAAAAGCATTACTGAGCTCTTTTCCTTCCTTTATAGCATTTTTCTGTAATAACATTTGAGTGATATATATTTACTATTGGTTGGGTTATCTTATTAGGATTTTTGTAAGTTATTTAGCCAGGTTAGAAGGAAGTTATATACAGAAACAGGACACTATGAGGACCAGACTCTGCAATGTAAGGGAACAGGACGGCATACACCACATGCTGTTTCCTGACACTCTACTGTAGTGGATTATCCTGAAACTGGATTAGATTGTGACTTTCGTTTTACTCTTTGGACCAGGACTTTGAGAGGGGATATAAACTGTTCACCCGGACATTCTGAACTGTAAATACCAAGTTACTAGTTTATGACCTGTTTTTGTTGAGTTCCTATATTCAGTAAAGTAAGCTGACGTTAATGACGGAGACTGCTGGCTGTTTATTGCTGAAAATAAAATAAAAAGTGTGCCCAGAAAAGAGTACCCTTCAGCCTACAGGGATTTCACCTGGCCCCAGCCTGCTCCCAGCTCGAAAATGGAACTTTGCTATATCGATCCTGGTCATGGGTACCAAAGAGCTAACTGGTGCCCCGAGACTGTGTGAGGGAGACGAGGGTTACATACAGTGTTATAAACTACCAAATTTCTGCACTGAGTCAGGGGTAGGATCTGAGAAGTGCTTCTATTGCTGGATGAGACATGATTATAAAACACGCATTCAAATACCTCGATGTGCTTCAACCAGATGATTATTGAGGGAGTCTGCAGTCTATGATTGGTTGTTTCTTTATTCCAATGTAATTGCAAATACACATCAAATGAATCATTTTACAAATTAATTTGCATGATACACAGGACAATAAGCCTCTTAAGGATATGTGCTAAAGAAATAAGTAATAAATCCATAGGAATGTTCCTGGTGACTCTTAGAAAAATCAATGCATTCACAGCACTGTATAAATGTAGCGAAGATGGTCCTGCTTTCAAGTGTGCACAACTGACAGGACATTCATTTCAGAAATGTATGAGGCAACAAATCTCATCAGCATCTACCCAAGGGTGGCAATAACATTGTTATATCAAACTATTTACACTGTAGGTCAGGGATTCTCAAATTCAGTCTCAAGTGCCACAGATAGGTTCAATTTTCAGGCTAACCAAGTCATGCTTTATTCTTTGACAATTAGAGAGAGAAAGAGGAGAGAGAGAATGATTATGAGGAATGTTCTGAAGAAAGAAAGAAAGAAAGAAAGAAAGAAAGAAAGAAAGAAAGAAAGAAAGAAAGAAAGAAACATACAGAATTCAGTTGTTATAAAGACAACACTCTTAAAAATGATCCCAATTTGAATATAAAATTTCAATTCAACCTTCACAAACAGTTGAGTTTTTAACCTTTTCTAAAAAATTCATTCTAGCATCACACAAACGCAGAATTCCTGGCAGGGTATTCCATAGCTTTACACCCGCTACAGATAACATAGTCGCACCAATCTTAATGTGGGAGATTAACATATTACCTTCCAAAAATAATTTCATACTGTTTTCTGATCTCAGACTTCTTTTAGGCTGATACATTAAAAAAAAAACTCTTGATAAACAGCAGGAGCCATTTGGTACAAAGTTTGATGAGTTATGGAAAGAATTTTGAATTGGACTCTTTGTTGTATTGGTAACCAGTGCAATTGCTTCAATACTGGTGATATACGAGTCATTCTAGAAGTACCTGTGTTCAATCTGGCTGCAGAGTTAATCAACATTTGTAATGCCCTCATTTTCACTTTTGCAACTCCCAAATATAATGAGTTACAATAATCTACTCTACTCAAGATCAATGCCTGCACCACATTTTGAAAATCATAATTTGGCAACATAGACTTCAATCTATACATCTTTAACTGCATATATCCCACCTGTATTGTGTTCAATATTTGTTTCTCCTTAGTCAAATATCTATTCAAACACACTCCTAGAACTATCAACTCTTTTTTTTTTTTTTACCTCCAATCGCTCTCCAGTCACAAAAACCTTATCTATCTCAAAATTGTCCCATCGATTTTTCACCATCATCACCTCTGCCTTATTAACATTTAATTTCAAATCATGATCATCCATCCACTTCACAATCCTCTCCATATATATTTGAAACATCTCTCAGCATTTTGAACTTCACATATTGGGGAAAAAAATAAAATATCATCAGCATAAAGACAATATTGTACCCCCAACTCTTGAAACAATGCCCCCAAAGCTGACATGTATATATTAAATACGATTGCTGATAGTGCCGAGCCTTGCAGAACTCCCCTCTTAACCTCAGCCACACTTGAAACATTTATCCCATTTCTAACTCTCAGAGATCTACCCTTTAAATAAGAATTAAACCATTGTAACACCTCATCGAGGATTCCCAATTTCTTCAATTTCAACAACAGAATAGGATAGGAAACAGAGAGTGGGGTAAATGGACAATACTCGGACTGGAAAAGCATCACGAGTGGAGTGCCGCAGGGTTCGGTGCTTGGACCCATGCTCTTCAACATATTTATAAACGACCTGGAAATTGGTACGACAAGCGAGGTGATTAAATTTGCAGACGATACGAAGCTATTCAGAGTAGTGAAGATGCAGAAGGATTGCGAAGACCTGCAACAGGACATAAACACACTCGAGAAATGGGCTGAGACATGGCAAATGAGGTTTAATGTGGATAAGTGTAAGGTGATGCATGTTGGTAACAAAAATCTTATACACGAATACAGGATGTATGGTGCGGTACTTGGAGAGACCACCCCCCCCCCCCAGGAAAGAGACTTCGGAGTACTGGTCGACAAGTCGATGAAGCCATCTGCGCAATGCACAGCGGCAGTGAAAAGGGCAAACAGAATGTTAGAATTATTAAGAAGGGGATCATGAACAGATCAGAGAAGGTTATCATGCCACTGTGCCTGGCCGTGGTATGCCCCCACCTGGAATACTGCGTCCAGCACTGGTCGCCGTATATGAAGAAGGACACGGTACAACTCGAAAGGATCCAGAAAAGAGCAACTAAAATGGTTAAGGGGCTGGAGAAGTTGCCGTACTGTGAGAGGTTAGAGAAACTAGGCCTCTTCTCCCTTGAAAAGAGGAGGCTGAGAGGAGACATGATCGAAACATTCATGATAATGAAGGGAATAGACTTAGTAAATAGAGACAGGTTGTTCACCCTCTCTAAGGTAGAGAGAACGAGAAGGCACTCTCTAAAGTTAAAAGGGGATATATTCTGTACAAATGTAAGGAAGTTTTTCTTCACCCAGAGAGTGGTGGAAAACTGGAATGCTCTTCCGGAGGCTGTTATAAGGGAAAACACCCTCCAGGGATTCAAGAAAAAGTTAGACATGTTCCTGCTGAACCAGAACGTACGCAGGTAGGGCTGGTCTCAGTTAGGGCACTGGTCTTTGAACTAGAGGCCGCCGCGAGAGCGGACTGCTGGGCATGATGGACAACTGGTCTGACCCAGCAGCGGCAATTCTTATGTTCTTATGTTCCAAATTCACCGTGTCAAAAGCACCCGATACATCAAGTGATATCAATACCACTCCGTAATTCCTCCATTACTGATAACAGCAACAGCTCCACACTATGGGCATAATGGAATCCAAACTGAAATGAGTCAAGACACTCATTTTGAGATATATATTCATTTAATTGTGTCAATATCACTTTTACAATCACCTTACCCTAAAAAGGGACAACAGAAATCGGCCAAAAGTTTTTCATGTCTCCGAAATCCAATCCTTTTTTTTTTAAGATTGGGGTAACTGTAGACTCTTTACATCCTGATGGAAATTTTCCCTCATTCAATGATTTATTCACAATTGTCGTCATAAATGCACTCACTACCTGAGGTATCTGTCGAATTATATTTGAGTTGCAAGGATCCAACTCCGCATGGGTTGGTGTCATATGTCTGATAATTTTATCCACATCCTCCTCTCTAACACTCTGAAAAGATCTCCACTCTACCACTTGAGAATCTATATCACTCCTTCCAAAATCTAATTTTTCAACTTTACCTGAGAAAACTTCTCCAAGCTTAATCTGCAAAAAATTTGCATATCTATTATCATCCGGTAATTCATCATCCTTTACTCTACTCTTTCCATCCAAAAAATATTTAACTGTTCGAAATAATTCCCGTGGCCTACTCTGAGCATCCTTAATATGGTTCTGAAAATATCGAATCCTCTCGTTATCACATAATAACCTGTTTTCCAACAATCTGATCAAAAATCCTTCTTTATCATCTGACTCACCAGATTTTCTCCATTTCTTTTTGGCCATCCGAACCACTTTCCTTACCCCAACAATTGCCTCAGATCTCCAAGAATATGGAACAAAGTTTTTACATTCAATAATCAATTTTTCAGGTGCCACTACATCTAATGCAGTAGCAAGAGAATAACCCCAAAGTTCAACATCCTCTTCTATAGATAGCTCTCCATCTATTACCAAACTTCTTTCCATATTGCTGCTAAATCATTTACATCAAATCTTGGTCCTACAATCCTTCTCTTATCTTCTTTCATCATTTGAAAAACAGAACAGAAGAAGAAAGGGAGCAAACAGTGATCAGACCATGTCATTTCTAATACCCGCACTGTCCCTTCTAATTTTTCAGCCATATTATGTGACAAAACACTAGATCTAAAACATTACCTACTATATGAGTACTATCAACCACAAATTGGGTTAAACCTAAACCCCCCATTACGTCAAAGAGGTCTCTATTCACATTATCATCTTTTATCTACAATCAACATCTGCCAAACTAAAAATCAACAGCTTTTCCCTTTCATAGCGATACTGTGAATATCATCAATTATATCTTACCTATTTCTTCTACTTGTGAGAGACGATTAACCCACAGTACCCTCTCCTTCCCTCATAACCCTTGAAGTTCTGTTGCCTTTATATTATTTTTATATGCCTGTATAATACCATCCCTCTTTCTGCCCTGTCCTTCCTGAAAAGATTATTGCCAAGTATAATTATATCCCAATCACAGATTCTTCCATTATAGCCTCTAGATCCAGAATTTTATTTTTCATATTATTCTGGCAATTCTACAAATTGGCACCTCACTGTGCGCACCAAAAAGGGGTACTGCAAACCAATTTTACAAGAGCTTAAGCCATCATAGAACACTAGCACAAGCATGCCAAAGGGTAGGTGTGTCCACTTGCAACATGGCTGGCATTTATTTATTTATTTGTATTACGTTTTCTATACCATTCTCCCAGAGGAGCTCAGAACGGTTTACATGAATTTATTTAGCTACTCAAGCATTTTTCCTGGTGGGCTCACAATCAGCGGCAACGGGGGCTATGCCCAACTCTGCACCTAGCCCCCCCCCATCACTCCCTCCCCCTGGCCTGCTCTGCCCCCTGCCCTGCCTTGCCCTGTACCCAGCCTCCCTCCTCCCCTGCCCGGTTCTTCACCCAACCCCCCTCCCTCCCTGCCTCCCTCTCCTGCCCTTTCAGGCTTTGCACCCACCCAGCCATCCTCCCTCCCTCACCGGCCTTGCACCCTGACCCCCCTCCCTCCCTCTCCCGATGCTTTGCATGGGCATGTCGAAGTGTGTCATGCAAAAGACACACTGACAGTATTCTATAAGTTGTACATGGAGAAACCTACGCTCTGCCCATGTGTTTGCCCCCTTACAAATGCACACTAAACAATTTAAGTGTACAGTACTTTTTTTTTTTTAATTAAATAGCACCTAGCACTAATTTACTATTGGCACCAACTGTGCATATTAAAGCAATTATTTTATAAACTGGATGCCAGCATATAGAATTGCCTGTCACAGACATTAGCATACACAGCTTACTAGATGTTGCCTTTTTCCTCCCATTTCTTCGTTCCTATTTTTCAAGTAAGATAAACAGGATGGTCTACGATTTGCTCTATATCTACATGCACTGCTGATTTCTCTTTTGACATTATTATTATGCGTTCATTACATCCATGCTTTCTGTACTGTTCATGTGACCATAGGTTGATAGATATCATGATCTCTGTAGGAATCCAACAAGTACTGCAATTTTGGAAAACAGCTTCTTTACATAATTATACTTTTTGGTGGAATTCCATATGCTTGTTTAAGAGATATGAGCACTATGCTACTGAGAAACTGCATTTATCTCAGTCAAGGTCTACCAGTAAAGTATGGCAACCCATTGACATTTATCTCCCAAAACTATAATTGTTTATTATACTTATTGTGATACTATAATGAAGGGCTGCCCTTGCCCAAGTCCGGTCCTCGAGATCTATTGGCAGGCCTGGTTTTCAGGATATCCACAATGAATATGCATGAGAGAGATTTGCCTGCACTGCCATCTTGGTATGCAAATCTCTCTCGTGCATGTTCATTGTGGATATCCTGAAAACCTGGCCTGCCAGTAGATTTCGAGGACTGGACTTGGGCAGCCCTGCTATAATGGATACATCTGATTATCGTTCATAGAGGTAAACTTTCATGAACCGTGCATGTTTTCTATTGTTTATATTTGACAAAATTAATAAACAGATTGAACTGTAAGATAAACAGGAGCCATTGACTGTTATGGAATTTGTTACCTATTGAAATCAAGCAGGCTGCTAATGTGTTACAATTTAGAAAAAGTGTAAAGACAGTGTTTGAGAGAGAATATATTTAGATTTTTCTATTTATATCAAGCAGGTTTTTTTAGCTTCTTGTATTTTTGAATGAAAAAAAAAAGGTTACAGATAATTACATTACATTAGTGATTTCTATTCCGCCATTACCTTGCGGTTCAAGGCGGATTACATCCAAACTAAAACAAGAATTACATTTCAACTTTGAAGTAATAGAATAAACGATGAGATAAAATTTTAAGGGAGAATTATGGGTTTTAGATAATGTTTGGTAACTAGAAAATTAGAGAGTACTAAGGGTTTATAGAGTGTTGGATGTTGGCTTAGGATTGTTGTGCTATAGAAATCCTTCATAGTTTTGTGATAATTGTTTGTTTTAATTTTATTATGTATGTTTTTAGGTAACCCATACAGAATTGTGGGATGCTGCGGATTATAAATTTTTTTAAATTAAATAAACATTGCAAGAACATATGTGGACCAATATAAAAGGTTTTTAGCACCAATACATCCTCACATTTACAGCCTGATAGAAGGCATTAACACATTCAGAGTCGCTCCCTATGTTTCATTTTTCATATCCTCTGTATCAACCATTCCTTATTCATACCTTACGCATGGACATTCAGATTTCACCATTCACTTGTCCCCTCTCATCCCTGCAGCCATCCTCCCCAAAGTTCTACTCAACTTCCACCATCCTAATGACCGCATCATCTGTTACTTTTTCAGCCTTTGGTTCGTGATCTTTACCTGCCTTCTCACCTCGCTGCATCTGTCAAGAGTTTTTGATTGACAAAATGTTGCCGCAGCTGTTGAAATTGTAGCCACTCTGCTTTACAACTTGATTTGTATATTTGCACTTCAAATTGAACTGTCTCATACATCTGCTGCCTTCAGCGTTTAGAAGGAAAGCTTCTTCCTGTACTCAATACTTCAATATCACTTTTTTGATTCTTACTCCCCCCCAAAAAATGATATTAAAGTGTTGGGGAGAAAAAGAGGGAACACATAGTTTTCTTCTTGTTCTCAATCTTCCTAGCAGTTTAAAATGTTAACATCACCTAAGAGTACTAATCAGTAAATCTATTATTATTATAATTATTATTACAATTCTTTTGGACTGCAATTACCCAATGATGTAATAAGGGGGGACGAAGGGGTGGTCCGCCTCAGGTGCCATCTTGCTAAGGTTGTGGTACCCCTCCTCCTGTTTTCCCCCCTCACCCACACTCCTCTCCTTGCAGCATGCATGCCCCTTGCCTTTTTTTAGTTCCCTGGTATGCTGTGCTGCCTACATCAGCATCAGTGCTTTTTATGATGTCACTTCCGGGTCCCACGCCTAAGAAGTGACATCACAGGGTGAGCCAACACCGATGTGGACATGTTGCTTACACTGGAGAAGTTAAAAAGGTACGGGGAAAGGAAATGGGGCATATGTGCATGGCAGGGGGTGGGGAAGAGGGCGGGAGAGGTGCGCCACCACCCAGGGCGCCACTCACCCTTACTATGCCACTGCAATTACCTATCTGGTGTGGCAAGCCTACCGCATCTCCTGACTTGCCACGGTTTAAAAGTAAAAGTAATCCTGTGGCAACGGGGATTAAAGCTCACCAGGAAGGTTTCCCCTGTGCGCAGGCAGTTGGAGATGACTATCCAAATATAGGTCCTTCTAGTCCCAGTCCCTGGCAGGATAAGTTTGATAGTCTAAAGGGAAAGCTATTAAAAACCAGCATACAAAAGCCTTTATACCTTCTCCAAAAAAACAGTGCTCTGAGAGCAATCTGCAGCTTGGCCAAAGGGGGAGACCGAGGGTGTTTTTGCCCATTCTGATTCCATGCAGGTTTGGGCAGGGCTCCCACCAATATAAGGCAGAGCTTCAAACAAAAGAAAAGGAAGGTGAATGAAAGCAGACAAACAGGTATTATTACCACATAGTAGAACCCAGCCTAAATTGAAGTCTGACATATTTATTTAAAATTATTTCTAGCCCACCTATCTAAAAATCTAGGTGAAGATGTGGAGATGTTGGAGCTGGATGAACCTGATCAGCTAACTCCACCAGAACTGTCAGCTCATGAGGAATACATGGAGGTTGCTGATGAACTACCTTTTCAAGGTGAGCTAAAGGAAGCAACGGAAATCTGTTAAGAGGAGCAGTATTGTTTTGTGGTTTTGAATTGCCTAAAGTTTTTGTCTTAACTTCCTTTTGAGAGTAAGGCTGTAAGGGACAGAGGGAAATGTCCTTAATTGCTGACACCTAAGAATTGAAGAAGTTGGGTTTTTTTTTTTTCTTTTTGTGTTTCATTTTGCTCTGGCACTGTTTGGAAAATTTGGCACAGAACTGTTTGTTAAGTTTGCTGGCACAAGTATAAGAAAACTATAAGGCTGTGTGCAAGAAAGGACTGGAAGTTTTTTGTTTTTCTCTTTTTTTCCATTTTGAAGCCAGTGTTTTATCTTTTCAGGGTTAAGTGGCTGAAGGACTGCAAGTCTTACCTGTTTGTGAAGGGGATATTCTGAAGTGACTGTTCAAGACTGTAACTACCTGAATCATGCTCATTGCAATGGTTTGTTTGTATTTTTTTTGTGGGGAGGGGTTTGGGGGGGTGTTTCTTTTGGAAATAAATCTCTGATCTAAACGTTGCTGTACTGAAAAGAGTGTGGCACAGCTGCAGGAAAGAAGCTACAGAGGCCATCATAAACCCTACTGCTGCTGCTGTGTTTCTTTGAATGACATATTTTTCATTTACTTTGTTGCCTTTTTGTGTTTTTGCCCATGTTTTATTTTGTGGTGCCGATTTTGTGCTTAACAGCTTGTACAATAAAAGACTGTTTTTGAAACCAAGCCATCTGCCTCTGACCCTTGTGTGTAGTGTCTGGGCTGCTCTTAAAGTGGTGTGGCTACCATACTGGGCCAGCACCCTTTGCAGGGCTTCCATCATTTTGGAAGTGTGCCTAAGTTCAGTAGTGCCACCTAGTGGAGGGCTGCCGCATTGCTTAGGGAGCTCCGGCAGGTGACACAGGTTCTAGACGAGTTACAAACAAGAAGATCTGGACAGTCCGGAGGAATTACAATTGACATCCTCAGATTCTATATGTGGTGCTAAAAGTTGCATGTGTAAATTTGGGCGTCCACTCAATTTGCATGTTCAATTTCAGTAACTCCTGTTGCCCACCACTTACGAGGTATTCAGGAAACGCCTCAAAACTCACCTATTCCTGAAATACCTAGACAGCTGACCCACTCCTCTCTTTCCCTCTCTAACGGTGTTCCTACCCTTTCTCCCTATTGTTTCCACATCCCTTAAATTATCTCAACTTGTACTTCACTAATCTTTTGTAAACCGCATAGAACTTAACGGTACTGTGGTATATAAACTGTTATTTATTAGTAGTAGTAGTAGTAACAAGCCAATTAGCACCAACAATTGGTGTTAAATAGCAGCAATCTGTTTTTGCACATTCGTCTTGCTCTGCTCTCCCTTCTATAAAGATGCACCTGTAACTGAAAAGGGGGCATAGACATGGGAGGGGCATGGGCGGATCAGGGGCATTCACTTAAGTTGCAGCGGATCTGGGCCTAATTTACTTGTGACACCATGTTTCAGTTGGCCAGACCTGTTTCAAGCATGACCAATTCTGAAAAGGTGCCCTAAATAACCACATGATCATTGGAGAGATTAAGGTTTGACCCATCCACCCCACCTTCCACCCCCCCCCACAGATGCGAATGAAGCAGTACATGCCAGGCTCTATGACCGCTTCAGATGTGATGGGCATTCCTATTACAACAGCAAGCTGGCCCTGGCAGTAAGAACATAAGAACATAAGCATTGCCTCCGCTGGGTCAGATCCGAAGTCCATCGCACCCAGCAATCCGCTCACACGGCGGCCCAACAGGTCCAGGACCTGCACAGTACCCTTCTATCCCCTTTTCCAGTAGGAAAATGTCCAATCCTTTCTTGAACCCCAATACCGTACTCTGCCCTATTACGTCCTCTGGAAGCGCATTCCAGGTGTCTACCACACGTTGAGTAAAGAAGAACTTCCTAGCATTTGTTTTGAATCTGTCCCCTTTCAACTTCTCCGAATGCCCTCTTTTTCTTTTATTTTTTGAAAGTTTGAAGAATCTGTCCCTCTCTACTCTCTCTATGCCCTTCAAGATCTTGTAAGTCTCTATCATATCCCCTCTAAGTCTCCTCTTCTCCAGGGAAAAGAGTCCCAGTTTCTTCAATCTCTCAACGTATGAAATATTTTCCATCCCTTTTATCAAACGTGTCGCAGGTAGTCAGTGCGGTAGGGTTTAGAGAAAGGGAAAACAAAAACACCCATGTATACGATCAAACAAATGCACAGCATAAGGGGGGAGAAAAAGACCTCAGAGACCTTTAAGGGAGAGTGGGAGTTGTGGGAGTGTGTGGTGCAGGTTGTGGGTTTGAATCCTGCACTGTTCCTTGTGACCCTGGGCAAGTCAATTAATCCCGATTTGCCCCGGGTACATTAGATAGAGTGGCAGCCCACCGGGACAGTTAGGGAAAAATGCTTGAGTACATCAATAATTTGTAATCCGCATATAATTGTAGGATGCGCAGAATATAAATTATTGAAATAATGAATTAAATAAGGCAACATTGCTGCTTGTATTGAGCAAGTGTAGCAGGTCATTTCTCAGTCACTGGTCAAAATCCTAAATGCGTTAATGTGTTGAGTACAAAACAAACTTAAATGATAACTTTAAAACAATGATGCCATTTTTCAATGAACATCTGATACTAAATATGAATGTGTTTCTGTCACCAGCATAGATGCTGGATATGCGGCCTACAAGTGCTATAAATAAATAAATGCTAAGTAACTTCCCCTGATGAAGCCTCGTTCGTCCAGGTGAAACAGAGGCCTCTTAAGGCATAAGAAAGCAGTGCTGGTGTCTCAACGTGGCATTCACTCTAAAAAGATAGCGCCAATATTTTAGAAACTGCATTTATCTTCATTGTTTAAAGTTAAAGTTTATTTTGCACTGAACACATTAAGCATTTGGGGCTTTGACCAGTGATTGAGACACGACCTGCTACACTTGCTAAATACAAGCAGCAATGTTGCCTTAAAGGTCTCTGAGGTCTTTTTTTTCCCCTTATGCTGTGCATTTCTTTGATCATAGACACAGGCGTTTTTGTTTTCCACTATTGTGATAGTAACACCTATTGTGATAGTAACACCTATTGTGATAGTAGCACCTATTGTGATAGTAACACCTGCAGTTGCATTCGTTACTTTGTAGAGAAAGGGACCCGGGACCATATCTCATTCTAACTAGTATACTTGTGGTAGAAAGTGGGAGCCCTCCAAAACCCACCAAGAACCTACAGTACCAATATATAGGTGACAAATTGCAGGCATAAGGGCTATTAGGGTAGTATACAGTTGGGTAAAGTAAGTTTTTGGTGGATTTTAGAGGGCTCTCCATACATAAGAACCTAAGAACTGCCGCTGCTGGGTCGCACCAGTGGTTCATCGTGCCCAGCAGTCTGCTCACACGGCAGTGCCCTAACTGAGACTAGCCTTACCTGCATACGTTCTGGTTCAGCAGGAACTTGTCTAACTTTGTCTTGAATCCCTGGAGGGTGTTTTTCCCTATAACAGCCTCCGGAAGAGCGTTCCAGATTTCTACCACTCTCTGGGTGAAGAAGAACTTCCTTACGTTTGTACGGAATCTAGAGAGTGCCCTCTCGTTCTCTCTACCTTGGAGAGGGTAAACAACCTGTCTTTATCTACTAAGTCTATTCCCTTCGTTATCTTAAATGTTTCGATCATGTCCCCTCTCAGTCTCTTCTTTTCAAGGGAGAAGAGGCCCAGTTTCTCTAATCTCTCACTGTAAGGCAACTCCTCCAGCCCCTTAACCATTTCAGTCGCTCTTCTCTGGACCCTGATGAGTAAAGGGCTAATGGTTTGATGTGTTCCTAAAATCTTTCATGTGAAGTTCACTGCAGAGCCCCTTAGGGCAGAATGGGATGATTCATCGTGACTATCTAAGAGCTGCCAGTTCATCGCTGCCATATAAGAGCCACCATTTTAACATGGCCTTTTCATCGCAAGACTATTCAGTGTGATCCTTTCATGTGGGATGAAATCAGCTCAACCCTTCACAGAATATCAAAAACGTATTAGTTGTTACAATTCACATGCTGGATTGTACACAATAATACATGCTGGATCATCTGATTTGGGGGTGTAGTGGGGGGGGGCACATGCTGGATCAAGGTAGAGTGCAGATGGGTGGGTGTCTTAGCGTTTTGTCCTCGCGCGATTGTCCCGAGCTTTCGTCTATGAACCGATTTTGGACACTTGAACAGTTTTGTCCTTTTGACATCCATCTTCAAAGCTTTGTCCTTTTGACATCCAACTTCAAATTCCACATAGTTTCTAGGGGGATTTAACTCTCATAGAATTAGAAAAATACCATTGTAGCATTCCCAAGGAAGGAGAAAAATTGGGGGCTGTAACATGAAACACTTCTCTAAACCAGTGGTTCTCAAACCTGTCCTGAGGGAGTGGGGGCACCAGCTAGTTGGGTTTTCAATGATAATGCATCAGGTAGATTTGCTGGCTGATACCTCCATCAAATGCAAATCTCTTTCATGCATTTTCATTAGAAATATCCTGAAAACCCAACTGGCTGGTAATCCCCAGCACCAGTTTGCAAGTAGAGTAGTTTAGAGCAGTGGTTCCCAACCCTATCGTGGAGAACCACCGGGCCAATTGAGTTTTCAGGCTAGCCCTAATGAATATGCTTGAGAGAGATTTGCATATAATGAAAGTGACCGGTATGCAAATCGCCTTCATGCATATTCATTAGGGCTAGCCTGAAAACCCAATTGGCCTGGTGGTCCTCCAGGACAGGGTTGGGAACCACAGGTTTAGAACAATGGTTCACAAAGACACATTGTTGAGTGTTCAGAATGTGCTGAAGAGAACAGATCTGTTTAGAGAGACTCTTAAATCTCTCATTTTGAATATATAAATTTAAATCTAACACTAGGAAACATTGCAAATTATTCACAAATTTTGCAAAAGCTGTCAACGTTTTTGCCTTAGGATGGAGTAGCTGAGACATCAACTATAATGTATAATTTCAAAAGACTGATAAAATCTTTGTGATGAGTGCAAATATATCTTTATAAATCCTAGCCTATTCTGTATTCCTGTCTAGAATATGTTTACAAAACTGCATTCTAAAAGAGAAAAAAGGTCCGTTATTAAGGATTACCACAAAGAATATTCATGAAATACGTTTGCATACACTTGATCCAAGAACCAAGGTGATCTGCATAATTTGGAAGTACACAAAAATCAGACCTTTCTGTTTGAAGCAGAGTTTGCTATTTCTTATCTAGTGCAAATTCCAAAAAGATGGGAAGAAAGGAAAGCTACCAAAGCAAGGAAATAAACCATTGCAGAATTAAAACAAGTAGCCAATGCCAATTTCATTTTGCACTATGTATAATTGAATCTTTTGGAATGATGGTGCATGCTATTTAGCTTAACACTTCACTTTTATCAGATCAGAGAAATAAATTGCAGTGCATGTACCTGGGAGAAGCAGTATCTATTTTTGAATCTGAGAAAATTACTTGCAGCTTGACCTCCGCAGCTCCATTAAAGAGCCCTGCACTGATTGGATGATTTTACCTCAGTCGTTGCTAGGTAATAAGCTTTTAAAATAAAAGTGTTCCTTACCTCCAAATCAATAATCATGCCATGCTAATTTAAAATATTATTTCCATGGCCACCGTCAATCACGTAGAGAATTTGCCTTTCACTGGAAACCAGTCGCACAAAACTAGCCTCTACCAATGCATTCTTAAGCATTTACTATATCGACATTTGCAGTAGTACACTTGCAAAGGCCTGTACTTTGCTATTGGGTTTATTGATTGAAATGCCATTCATTTTGTGCAGATAAAAGAAATTTGACACAACTCGCTCTGGTTTATTAAGATGTGGTCAAGTAGAAATTTCATTAATTTTTGTAAGCTAAAGTATTGTATTCTTCATCCTCTATTTCATAAATAGGACAGTGATAATTCTAAGAAGGAAAGCTGCTGGTGTTGGTTCTGTA
Organism: Geotrypetes seraphini; assembly: GCF_902459505.1. Lineage (NCBI taxonomy): Eukaryota > Metazoa > Chordata > Amphibia > Gymnophiona > Dermophiidae > Geotrypetes > Geotrypetes seraphini. Next base: position 18,788,940 of record NC_047095.1, read on the forward strand.
GCAGAATCAAATTAAAGATGGTCTGTCCAATATTCAAAGCCATTTAATTAATTAATTAAATTTGTTTTATATCCCATTGTCTCCAAATAGCTCAGAATGGGTTACAGGTTAACATACATAATTTCAGTACAAGTTTACAATACAAGTTTTTATCCTTGCCTGACACATACTAGGGGGTCTAATATTAATATACATAATATACAATTTTACTGGTTAGCTGGCAGGAAATGCTCCTGCCTGCTTAAATCATTGGAGGTTACCCAGCTGTTGATATTCAGAGTCCCTTAACCACTGAGTACCAGCTCTGACCAGTTGGGCATTGGTAATACTAGAGTAAATCCATTTCAACTGGTCCAATTTCAAGGGGGGGTCCCCACTCGACATCTTCCACGGATACAAAAAAGTGGCCCAAATAAAGGGGCTCCTAACTCTGGACCTAATTGAGACCATGCTCCAAAACCCTGGATATCTTCAAAGTTATAAGGAGCGGCACTAGACTTGAACCTGCAACCTTGGGATGCTGAGGCTGCAGCCCATAACCACTAGGTCACTCCTCCACTGCTATAAAAACAGTTGTGTTTTTTTAAACGGGTTTTCCACTTATAAGCTACATATACACATGTAAGTGTCAGTTTGCACATGAAAACATCACAAACAGGGCTTCTAAAATAAGGCTTATAACTCACTGAATATCACCGCTATCTGGATATAATTTGTGTTCCAGCCATACTCCACACTCTTTCTACTCTTTTCTTAAACATATTGTTGGGGGGTATTCAACTGTAATTACAGACCAGTACTATTTATTTAGGATCTGAAAATGTTTGTTTATTGAAAGCTACTTTACTGCTACTAATAACTGGGGAGTCAATTCAGAGCGGTTTGAAAATCTATAATATAGATAGCGAAGTTATGCATACACTAGTTGCCTGTGAAAGTATAACTTCTGATATCAACATATACTGTATATTTTTTACTGTCATCTATATACTCTGTCTTCTGCTTTTGCTTATGATCACCTAGTTACTGCCGCCGATTTTCTGTGTGGGCCAGGTAATTGCCTGGCTTTGTATTCTTGCTTTGTTCTACACCTACTTGCCATGGAAGCCTTTCTCAAAGCAGATGATTTTGAAGTGGTCAAGAATTTATCATTATCTGCTCAGTCTATTCAAGATTCAGCAGAACAGTTATTGATTTAGATGGTGCCTGGTTACAATGTGATGTATGATTAAATATAAACTGGGCATTCCTGGACTCAAGCAGGAAATTGATGCCTTCTATGCTCCAAAATCTATCTGAGCCTATATCTTTATGTTGCTTCTTTCTAATATCCCCATAGCTTTTCTCACCATTAACAAAATACATAAATAAAGGTTAATACATTTTTTTAAAATGTATTAAAAAAAAACCCCAAAAAACAATATTTGAGTAGTGTGACATGGCAAAACAAAGAAAAATCCAACGGGTCTGCAGTAAAAGGCGAACACCAAAAACAAAGAAAAGACTGCAGGATGGAATGTACAAGGTGCAGGAATCTTTATTAACCCCTTCTTCTGCAAAGCCGTGCTAGCGGCTGCCATGCGGTAATGGCCCCGAAGCCCATAGAGATTTAAAGGGCTTCAGGGCTGTTGCCGTGTGGCAGCCGCTAGCACGGCTTTGTAGAAGAGGGGGTAAAAGCCTACAAAATTGTAATCCGTAAAAATGGCTCTCATTTGCATGGAGTGCAGACCCAACACGGTCCGTATTTCAGAGAAACACTCCTTCCTCAGGGGTCCTATTGAGAATAAAGGGGATTATTTAAATGAGTGAAATATGGTAGATGCAGCCATAATGCCACCAGTGATATATGAAAAAATTGCTAAGTAAAGAATACCCAATGGTGTCAACTTAAAAAGAGATGTGTAAAAGGAATAACACCTTAACCGATAGCGAAAAAATTATATATTTTGCTAAAGGAGGTATGGAGAGTGTGAATATGAATGATTTTAAAGTTATTGTGATGTAGGAAGATGGAAATTTAAACCTCCTGACCAATGAAGGGACATTTGTGTTGTGGATGCATAAAGTGTGACGGCGGTGTTCTGGATAATCTGAAGGCGTCAAATTTTCAAGTCAGCACGTGGTCATTAGCATGTGACCCTTAATGCCATGTATTTAAGTGGTAACGGCTCTGGTGCTAATTGGTCAGCGTGCAGCAATGCCCAAGTGCTAATCGATTAGCACATGGCATGCCTACGCCCCCAAACACATTCCCTGCACTATAAAATAAAATCTATTTTTTAGCGCGTGAGAAGCATGCGCTGATCCCAAAATTACCACAAGCCACCTGAGTATGTTCCGCGGTAGTACCTCTTTAACTTGCGGTAAGCATGCACTAGTGTTTACTGCATCTAAAGGGAGATTTTAATGTATTATCTAGTTCTATGAAGTGTCAGGCTCATAGACTGGAGCAACAGACTACCATAGTGAATACTCTGGATCAGGGGTGTACAACCTGCGGCCCGAGGGCCGCAGGTGGCCCAGTGAAGCATTTTGTGTGGCTCCGGTCGAGGGCGATGCAGTGTTTTCCTTTGCTGCCCCTGGGTGTTTACCATCTTGCCGGCTCCCTCTTGTGTCTTACTGAAGCGTTTGCGTGTGCGGCCCCAGAAACATTTTTTTTGGCCAATGCAGCCCAGTGAAGCCAAAAGGTTGGACACCCCTGCTCTGGATGAATGAGTGGGAGAATTCCATTCAATTTGCATATTTACATTCCGTCAACTCCCTTCAAGAGACTCAAAGTGGATTACAAGGCAAGTAATATCAAAGTATTCAGATTATGAAGTGCATCCTACAAATTTAGGGGCCCATTTAGTAAGATATAGTAACGAGTGGCTTTAGCATACCCTTACACAGATCTTTCTCACCTGATAAAATTTTTGGAAACCGCTTAGATCCTAGGGGGTAAATAAATTTTTAAATAAATAAATCTTATGCTGTATTGAGTATTCAGATGGTATGTTCTAAACGATTATGTGGAGAACAATTAGACAACATCTATGCATTGTTAAGGTATGTTTTATGAATGTTATTGGAAACCGCTTAGATCCTAGGCAGTATATAGATTTTTAATTAAATAAATAAACTTACTGCAGCCAGGAAATGGCCAACTTTCCATTTTCCCATGCGCTAATGTTGCCATTATCATGCAACCATTAGCAAATATTAGCGCGTGAGCCCATACTGTGGCACACTCACCAATGCCATGTTAGCATGCGGTAGTGTGGCTGCATCAAGTGATTCGTGCTGTCATGCCCACTCTCCGCTCCCAGATCTGCTCCAGGAAAAATTCAGGAATTCTTTTGTTTAGCTACAGGGGTGTCGAAGTCGGTCCTCGAGGGCCGCAATCCAGTCGGGTTTTCAAGATTTCCCCAATGAATATGCATGAGATCTATGTGCATGCACTGCTTTCAATGCATATTCATTGGGGAAATTCTGAAAACCCGACTGGATTGCGGCCCTCGAGGACCGACTTCGACACCTGTGGTTTAGCACATGGTTTGTGTACACACATTGGGATTTTACCACAGGAAGCCTCAGCACATCCTGCCGGAAGCTTTTGTAAGTGTAAGCACACACTACCGTGTGTCCCCGAAAATAAGCCCTAGCATCAGGGTAGGTCTTAATATAAGCCCTGCTCCAAAAATAAACCCTAGTTCCGGGATTCGCCAGCAGCAACTGTTCATCAGTAACACGGCAGAGTGGATTCCCCGACGGACAAGGCCAAGCAGCTTGTTTAGAGTGCTGCCGGCCCAGTGCTGCTTTGGATCAAGGTAGGGCTCGCTCTTGGTCGGCGGGGAGGGAAGGATGGAGGGTCAGCAGGGGTTCGGCAGCGCAGTGGGGGGAGGGGGGTGCTCAAGGGTTCTGCTGCATGAGGGATGGGAAGGAGGGAAGGATAGAAGCTGGGCAAACTTCTGCTGCACAGGGGGATGGGAGGGGAGAAAAGATGCTGCACATGTGGGGGAGAGAAAGGAAAGAGGAAGAATTGGGGTGAAGGAGAGGAAGGGAGAGATGATCATGTGCATACCCCGAAAATAAGACCTAGTGCGTTTTTTGGGCCCAAAATATAAGACACTGTCTTTATTTTCTGGGAAACACAGTAGTTCTTACTACAGCTTCGTAAAAGAACCCCTTACTGAATAACAAAGTTTAAAAATTTTCTGTGAGTTAGTTGTTCCACAGCATGGCAGCTTGATAAGTAAGACTGAAATACAAAATTATTTTATACTGCAAGACCCTGATATTGGGCAAATGTAATAATAGATTGTCCCTATAATTACTTGTTCTTCTGGATACTAAGCAGAATAATAGGTTTGTTAGATATTCTGGGCTGGAGCCATCAAATATATTACAGATCATGCAAGCCAATTTAAAGTTAATTCAAGCATGCACTGGCAACCAATGCAGTAATTGCAGCCTAGCTTTTAATCCAGCTAAAAGCCCAGAGCAGGGCACATGACAATAATCCTAGTGTGGAAGAATGAGGGCCTGAACCAATATCCACAATTGTTCCTCACAAAAAACGCAGCTAGTTTTAACATAGTAACATACGGCAGATAAAGACCTGACACTGTTATAGTTTCCTGGGCTAAATTCGCAGTTGCTCATGGGTCCAGGGATTTTGTTGACTAAACAAAAGCTTAGTCAGTGCCCTACATCTCCATCTCTATTCTTACTCCATGCCCAGCATCTTTTATCTGTGTGCAGTCTCTCTTCTCTTTTCTCTTCCTCCTAGGTCCAGAATCTTTCCCTCTCTCTGTCTCTCCCTTGCGATGTGGCCTAACTCCTTTTCTCCATTTGTGGGTCCAGCATCTATCCTCCTCTGTTCCATACTCTGATTCAGTCTCTATTTCTTCCCTCTCCCAATCTGACCTCCTTCTCCCTGCCCCAGGATCTAGCACATCTCCATTCCCTTTCATCTCTCTCTCCCCCCCCCCCCTCCAAGTTCCTTGTGGTAACCTTCTGCCCTGTTCGGTAAATCCGGGGCAAATGGTGACCATGTCCCCTGTATTTACCATATGGTAATTTTTTGTTAACTGTTCAGTAAGTGCAACATTTATAGCACTTTCATAAATTGGCCCCCAGTTATGCCTGCCATTGACTTAACATAAGTGATCATGTTTACCTTTGTGTGTACAAATATGGGTTTATGCCTGTGTTCAATTGGCATCTGTGCACACAGCTATTATAGAATTAGTGCTCAGAGTGTACCTTTTACTGTTACACTCCAATGATATCAGTGACAATTAAAAACTACAGTGGAACCTTGGTTTACGAGCATAATTCGTTCCAGAAGCATGCTCGTAAACCAAAATACTCGTATATGAAAGCGAGTTTCCCCATAGGAAATAATGGAAACTCGCTTTGATACGTTCCCACCCCCACCCCCTGAGGCCAGCAGCGCTGCTCCCCCCCCCCCACACACACACTCACAAAGACACCCCCCCTCTGCGCGAACCGGCACCCCCGCCCAAACAACTTAAACTTAAACACACACACACACCCCCGTCTAGCACCGGCACGCAGCCCACGGGACGTACCGGTGCCGCTAGAAAATCTTCCTGCTTCTGCTGGCCTTGAGCATGCATCTACGCATGCTCAAGGACTTCTAATTCTCCCTCTCGCCGAGATTCTCTTTCAATTAATTGCATCTCAATACGTGACATTTTTCACTTATCTTATGTTCGAGATGCTGCCTGAAACAGTTCTGAAGCAGTTCTCCTTTTAACATGCTATTCAGGTCGCCTCTCCTATATGATCATGTTTCAGAATCCTTCATCGGGGTCGAGGCTCCTTGTTCGTTAGAACTATACAACAAAAGCAACATCAATTAAACTTCCTCAGATCCTTTGTAGTCATTTCTGTAGTTTATAAAGTTAACCAGGACTTTGACTTATACGTACACTTCCCCCTCAGTATTCGCGAATTCCATATCTACGGATTTGGTTATTTGCGATTTTTGACCAGAAATTTTTTTTTCATTTTTTGGGCTATTTTACCTGGTGGTCTAGCGGGTTTTCAGGCAGGAGCGATCTACCCACGCTCCTGCCCCATGCAGATCGCACACAGGAAATGGCTCGAGAGACTATGGGAGCTCAAGGAAGCCATTTCCTATGAGCGATCTGCACGGGGCAGGAGCGTGGGTAGATCGCTCCTGCCTGAAAACCCACTAGACCATCAGGTAAGGCTTAAGGGGGGGCTTACAGGGCTAAAAATAGCCGGGGGAAGCGGAGGATAAGGGCAGAACCGGCCCAAATATTGTTTGCGGTTTTTCCATATTCGCAGGCCGGCTCTGCTCCTAACCCCCGCGAATACGGAGGGGGAAGTGTATTACCATTTCTCTTTCCAGGTCCGTACTTTATTTTTTCTATAATTTGTCCCGCGCTGCATTTCTCCTTGTATTCATACTGGCATGCCTATCGTGTGACACCTAGCTATTGAAATTCCCCCTTATTGGCTAGGTTCAGTATCTTGATTTCCTGGTTCACTTTCTATATTTCGGGAGGTGGGGGGGTCTTTTCCCTGCACTAGGTCCTTTTGTGGTTTAAAATGGCCTATAGTGTTTTCTTTTTCATTTGAGCAATTATTTACTGTTTTGTAAATGGCCAAGTTTCCTACATTTTGTGGAATTGGGGGGGCTGTAAGTAGCAAATGTAATTTTAAAACACAATATAATACTTCTTAGAAAGAGTACATTTAGGATTCTATTGGAACACCTTCCTCAGCTACCAATTTCTAAAAAAGATATATAGTATAATGCACCTACATTCTAACACTCAGTATTGCACATGTCCAGGTATGGTTTCATCAGGACTGAAACAAGGCGATATAAATACTGTATCCAGTACCTTCCATCAGAGATTCTACATTAGCTTATAGCAAGGTTTACAAACTTAGGGCCTCTTTCATGAAGGTGCACTAGCGAGTGCCACGCAGCAAAGCCACAGAAGCCCTTTAAATCCCTATGGGCTTCAGTTCATTTATCGTGGCAGCATCGCTACCACGGCTTTGTAAAAGGGGCCCTTACTGCTAAGGACCCATTTGGTCAAACTACCAATTAGGTTTTCATATTTTCAAGGGTCTTTAGAGACAAATTTTGGGATCTCTGCTTTGTAATGTATTTATTTATTTTATTGTTAAGAATTTCTATACCATTTAAGGCCTAAACCAGTGGTCTCAAACTTGCGGCCCGCCAGATACTATTTTGAGGCCCTCGGTATGTTTATCATAATCACAAAAGTAAAATAAAACAGTTTCTTGATCATATGTCTCTTTAGCTATAAATGACAATATTATTATTAAGACTTAGCCAAAAGGAAAGATTTATAAACTATAAAGAGTTTTACCCCATGAAAAATTGTAATTTCTTTAATAAGACATTAATTATTTTTTATGAGGCCCTCCAAGTACCATCAAATCCAAAATGTGGCCCTGCAAAGGGTTTGAGTTTGAGACCACTGGCCTAAACGGTTCACATGGTATCACGTATACAATATCGTACAAAAAAAATAAAAACAGGTAAACAGATCCTAGGAAAATCAGCAATAAAAAAATCAAAATGAAAGTAGGCTTATACAAACAATTGTAGAGGGATTTTCAGAAACCATCAATCATGAGGAATCAATATCTAGAAAAGGGCCTTTATGAATAGTTGAGTTTTAAATAATTTCCAAAATTTGCCTTTCACCACATTTCTGCATGACTCACAAGTGAGCTCCACAGTTTAACCCCTGCACAACAAAAAGTACCTCTCTTATAGGCTTACAATCACGACAAATGAACAACTAGCTTGGCTCTTGAAATCAGTTGAAGATCATCTACATTTGATGTTTTGAATATGACATCAGAAAACTCCTTCATTGGCACAAACTAAACTCGTTGGATGGTAGATCTTCTTCTACAGCTTTGCGGGATGAACCATTAATTCTCGACAGCATGATGGCATTTTTCACTAACACTGCCATTAGATTGGCGACATTATTTCATCTTTTAATTTTTGTCATATTAAACTTAGCAATTGTATTTCTGTATTGAATAGCTGTCTAGCATGTATTGATGAATGCACCTATGTTTAAAAGAAATCAAGTTACAATTCACTGAACTGAACCACAATTTCTTTTTCCAACAGGGCTTGAAATCATAAATATATTTATTTTCACATACCACTAATTTTTTTTCTAACGTCTGACAGGAAGAAAATAGGCACAGCTCAGTATTCTACAGAGTATCATGATTACCTGGAAGCTTTATCCACCTATCATTACATTAACACTGTATGGTTCTGTCTCCCATGAGGCCTGAAAAAAACTAAAGAATGCCAGAAGTTCTTCATTTATTTATTGAAGCAGCCATTTATTAATTTTATGATACCAAGTGATGATTTATTACAGTAATGAAGAGGCCTACGGAAAGGAATCTATATTTAAAATGTGTTCCCTATAGAAAGTGGGTTTTATATCTGAAGCCCAGCAAGCATACTAATTTGTTTCCAGTCTGAACATGAGAGACAGCCACAAGTGTTTGTGATTTTATGCTGCTGTATATGCGTGGTGTATCCTGAAACAGAACACAGGCCCTCATCCATCACAGTACTTACAAATGTATAGAATTTGAGCTAGTTTCATGTGACTATAAAAGTACAAATTATGTCCTTGGAAAAAAATAAGGAAAACGTAGCCACAGATCATTTGGTGGTAAACATGCTTACTGATATCTTTTTTTATCAATGGATACTTTTCAATATTCTTTTCATGTCTGTGTATTTCAGGAATAGATACATTAAATATTTTTCTCATCAATACACAGTGTGGAAAATAAATTAGCATTTGTGGTCCACAGAAAGAAAAAGGTACAAATATGGCTAGAAATATGAACTTTGAGGGTATAATTTTGTAACTTCTTGCATTAGTGAAATGTGGATGTGTCCTTTGCACTAGGTGGAATTTGCTGGATCTTCAAAGAGAAAGTACCCACTTGCATCCATTTTGAAAATTACCCCAGGAAAGCTATACATTCACATTTGCACCTGCCATTTAGAGGTGCAGATTTTTTTGAGTTAAAGTATGTTATATGGAGGTAGTTTTAATGAAGCACCTACAGTATGTTAAGCTATTTTATAAACATAAGTAGGCACCCTACAAAGTATTAGTTTAAGTGGCATAACACTAGAGTTACCATATAGCTCCAAAAAAATGAGGATGGATTGAGACATCTGGGTTTTACTTCTGTTGAAAGCAATGGAAGTAAAACATGGATGTATCAATCCATCCTTCTTTTTCAGGAGCCATATGGTAACTCTACAAAACTATGCACCTACATTCCAGTGCAGCTGGTATAAATGTCTGCACCAATATTTTCAGGTTGGCATATAAGTTATAGTATTCTCCAATCCACATGTGCAAGTGTAAATAAACTCTGGAATTCATTGCTGGAGAATTTGATTATAGCAGTTAGCTTAGCAGGGTTTAAAAATGGTTTGAATAATTTCCTAAAACAGAAGTCCATAAGCCATTATACATTATTAAGATGACTTGGGGGAAATCCACTGCTTAGTCCTAGGATAAGCAACATAAAATCTGTTTTACTCCTTGGGATCTTGCCAGGTACTTGTGACCTGGGTTGGCTACTGTTGGAAACAGGATAGTGGACTTGCTGTCCCAGTATGGCAAATCTTATGTTCTAAGTAGTACCCAAACTCCAATCCATGCACACCCATTGGAAAGTATGAACCATCATGTCAAATCATGTACTTTTGCACATCGGTGTATTATATAAGGTCATTTGTGTGCATATGTCATAAATGACCAAAATATCAACAAAGCAGGTGCTTACTTTTACCATTTAAAAAAATGCACCTTTTATAAAGGGGCTCTTTTACTAAGCTGTGGTAAAAAGTGGCCTTAGCGCGTCCTTCCACAGATCACTTTCACACGCTAAGGCCATTTATTACAGCAAGGGAAAAATGGCTGATTTTTAAATTTCCAGCATCAATGACCATATGCTAATTTTCCCATTACTCTGTGAGTACTTAAGGGGAAATTCTATATAGGACGCTGGTCTCAGCAGCTGCTGATAACCAGCACCCATGTCACAGGTACTGGTTAGAGAATTGTGCCTGATCTCTTGCCATCAGCTGATCGCTGCAAGGGAATCTCCCTGTGATCAGCTGAGCGGCCGCAACCCTCCTCCAAGTTGTCCAGGAGGGGCCTTAGGCATCTGAGCCAATCATAGCCTTAGGCCCCTCCCCGGTGCATCCCAGAATGCACTGGGAAGGGAAAGGCCTGCCATTTTGAAGTGGCAGGCCTATTGGCTGGAGGGTGCATGCATCCTTCTGGTCAGACTTTCATCTTAAAAGGTATGGAGGGGATGTAGGAGGGCGGGGGTGTGTGCTAGGGGAGTCTACAGGTGGGGAAGCTCTAGAGGGGAGTGTTTATGGGTGGGGGGAGTTCTGGGGATGTCGCTTATAGAATTTGCCCTTTACTGACATCTATTTTGTAGGTTGTAAGGACTCAAGCACTAACCACACACTAATCGGTTAGCACACTGCAATGTAGCTGCACTAACTGATTAGCACAGAGCATGCCTACTAAACACACCCCTCAGGAGAGCCTGTGCTTTGTGTAAAAGTGTATGTGTACAGACTGTGCATATATGTTATTAACCACATATCATCTGTTTGTTAAGGCATTTTTGACTGGTAGCGCTTCGATTCCGCTGGAAGTGTAAGAATGATTCATTTGTAAATGAGTTTATGTGTATTGTCAATTTCCTTATATATGTAAATTGTAATCCGCATGGGCTTAAATCGCTAGTCGCCCAAAGTCGGCAGTGTCTAAAGTCCATTCCCGAAAAATACATCCAAAATATTTCTTTTTTCGAAAGTCGTCTAATTATAAATCCAGCCGTTCGATTGGCCAGACCGCTAAGTCGTCTATCTTTATACCCCATTCTCGTCCAAAAATTTGTCCAAGTCAAAAATGCTAGAACAAGAACTTTTGAACGTGGGAGGGGCCATCAAAATGATGGACTGGACACCCAGACATGCCAACACAGTAGTGGGGCACCTTACAAGGCACTGCCATATAAACATCTCACAGAACTCCCTTAAAGGTCATGGTCAGCCCCCCAAAACACCCCTAAAACCTACTAGACCCACCTGTCTACAACCCCAATAGCCCCCAATAAGCCACCTCTGTGCTGTTCTACTAGGCTTTCCTATGCCAGGTTCTGGAGGCAGATATGTACATTTTTATTCCGATTTTTATGGTATTATGGGGGTGTGGGGTCAGTGATCAGTGGGGGAGTGTGTGGGGATCTGTACTTTGTGTTTGCAGTGGTTATCTGGTCACTTTGGATAACTTCTGGGCACTTAGACCTGCTTTTACATCGCCTAAGTCACAACGTACAAGTTCCATCCAGGCAGCCTCGTTACACTTTTGATTATACTTGCAGTACAACTAAGTCTAGGTCAGCCCACGTCCCACCCAGATCCCATCCTGACCACTCCTCCTAAATCGCCCCTTTCAACTCTGGGCATACAGCAGCACTGAAGAGGCCTAAGCTGTTTATAAATACATCTAAAACCCATTTCGGTTATCGGCACTTGGACGACTTGTCTTATTAATCGTCCAAGTGTCGATTTAAACGGGATTTTAGATGTATTTCTGTTTTGATTATGAGCCCCTTGGGCTTTAAGTGGAATAGAAACTTTTAAAACAAATAAAATTAGTATTTGCAGCCTGCAGAATGGTACACAATATTCTAAATGAAGTCTCACCAAAGTCTTATACAGGGGCATCAATACCTCCTTTTCCCTACTGGCTATACCTCTCCCTATGCAACCTAGCATCCTTTTAGCTTTCACCGTCACCTTTTCAACCTGTTTGGCCACCTTAAGATCATCACATACAATCACACCCAAATCCCGCTCTTCTGACATTCACATAAGTTCTTCACCCCATAAACTGTACCGTTCCCTCAGGTTTTTGCAGCCCAAATGCCTGACCTTACATTTCTTAGAATTCAGTTTTAGCTGCCAAATTTCAGACCATTCTTCAACCTTCACCAGGTCTTTCTTCATGTTATTCACACCATCCGGTGTGTCTACTCTACTGCAGATTTTGGTATCATCCGCAAAGAGGCAAATCTTACCCGACAACCCTTATAAATGATATTGCTGATTGACACGAGGTCGGCAGCTATTTTATAAGCTGCCGCAAATTCCGGCGCCTTTTCTAGAATCCAGCCTCTTGTGATTTTTTTTTAAATTTTTATTGCAAACCTCCAGGGACAGAAAAATACTGTGCTTCACTTCAACAGCCTTCAGGCTTGCAGGAATTATATAAGAAACTTGCATGCCCAAACACTTTCGAAACAGTGTACACTGGTAAACAGTGGGTATTTTTCTGTCCCTGGCAGACTCATAATTTTAAGAAAAAACACACAGGCGCTGAAGTGGGATTTGAATCCCAGCCCCCTGGTTCTCAGCTTCCATATCATGTGGATAGTTTATAACATGTAATAATCAACCACATAAGCTGAATGCAAGAATAGCACTAATTCACCAAAAACATTCATTCACAGGATTTTTATCATGTCCATACTTCTTCATTCAGGTAAATGGAGAAAAAGACCTCAGTATCCCCAGAGATACAGAGTACACTAATATCTCCAAGATATGCCTACTTCAGCCTTAAAGCTGACATAGGAAATGCATTCCTTGTCAAAAAAAACTCCATTACTTGAATAAACTGTTGTATAACTGATTCCTCAATATTATAACTTTTTAAGTAGGTTCATAGCGAAAAGCTATTGAAGCAGAAGTTATATTTAAATGAGTTTCCCCTGATGAAACTAGTAGCGAAACAGGGCCTTGTTGGGAATTCTATGGATTGAAACAAACTCTGGGGGAGAATATTTATATTTATATAGAAGCTGTACCGATGGTGCATCGGCTTCAGCCCCAGGACTTGGATCTCTGATTTTCTCCAAGGTAGGGAGAACAAGAGGGCACTCTCTAAAGTTGAAAGGGGATAGATTCCATACAAACGTAAGGAAGTTCTTCTTCACCCAGAGAGTGGTAGAAAGCTGAAACACCCTTCCAGAGACTGTTATAGGGGAAAACACCCTCCAAGGATTCAAGACAAAGTTAGACAAGTTAATGCTGAACAAGAACGTGCGCTGGTAGGGCTAGTCTCAGTTAGGGTGCTGGTCTTAGACCAGAGGGCTGCCGCGTGAGCGGACTGCTGGACATGATGGACCACTGGTCTGACTCAGCAGTGGCAACTCTTATGTTCTTATGTTATGTTCTTATGTTCAAACAACTTTTTGCTGCTGGAGATGGGACATATCTGCAGATAAGTGCACAAATCTTTGTATACTTTAAGAAGTGATTTTGAATACTTGGCTAACATAACCTACTTTAAAAAGCTGTAATTTTGAGGAATCGGTTATACAACAGTTTATTCTGGTAATGGAGGGTTTTTTTTGACCATGGATGTATTTCCTATGTCAGCCTTAAGGCTGAAGCAGGCATATCTTGGAGATATTAGTGTACTCTGTATCTCTGGGGACACTGAGGTCTTTTTCTCCATTTACCTGAAAGGAGAAGTATGGACATGATAAAAATCCTGTGACCCTTTCTCTGGCACATACTGAATGAATGTTTTTGGTGAATTAGTGCCAGTTTATAACATGGACTTTCCTATGCTGTCACAATGACACCGATGTCCCTTGTTTTGCCTCGTTCACAATTTTGATGTTTCAGTTTGCATAATGGATGTTCACGCAAGACATAACCAGCACATGGACATCCATTTCTAATGTATTTAAGTGCAGGCTATACTGTACATTGGCAAAGCCAAGCCGCCTTAGGCTTTTTTAACGCTAGCCGCAGCGGTATTAGCTCCAACGCCCACAGGAATTCTATGAGCATTGAAGCTAATACTGCCACGTCCGGTGATTCAAATAAAAGCATAACGTGACTTCATAAAAGGAACCCTTACTTATTTTATCAGAGTAAATAACTGATCAGTGTGTCAGTTGTTACAGTTACTGAAAAATTAGTAAAAAAAAAAGAACGTTTGGAACAGAGAAAAAAAAAAATCTGACATGATTGGTTAAGATGACAGTAAGGGTATGCATGTAAAAAAATATTTGTTTTGATTTTATTGTGTTGCATATTTTCATTTTTCCATATACATTATTTGTTACATAATAGTGTATGCTATGTTTTATAGCATTCCTAATTTATTAAAATTAAATAGCACACTATATTTTCTAAGATTTGGACTTCATAAAATTTCATTACAACATGCATCATTTGCTAAATTTGGTGAACAGCAGACACTGAAATGCTTCACTATGTCTTTTGACACTTTAACCATACACTAAAATGACAAACGATAAATAATATTTCATTTTGGATGACAGATGACACAAAACATTCTACCAATATCATTGATGTTTTTGTGTCATTTTAAAATGACAGCACATCTCTAGCTATGACCCATCATATTATCTTGGCATAACATCACAAGTCTAACCTAGTTATACCAAGCAGAACTGCACTACCATCTGTTAATTGGAATAGGAGCTGAAAAATAAAAACACATGAAGCAAAGCCTATTCTTATGCATACAATAATTGTATGAACTTCTTGCATGTAATAATGAGCAAGCCAACTAAAACCTATTCAGGATTCAGGCTGGGATGAGCTTATTCTTGATTTTTCTGTCCAAATGTCAGTATTAACTGTAACCTGGTTTTGAAATACACATTTCTAAAGCCATTTCGTATTTAACCTACAGTAAGTGGTTCTAATCTTTTAGTGAGGCAATGCATAATATAGCTGGAAGATAAGTAAAATTTGCCTAGTAGCCAGGCACAATGATGGGCAGGAAAGTTCCTCTGGATCTAAGAGGCTGACCCACCTAGTGTATTTGTTTGATGGCGCTAAATCATTAGAATGTCAAATAGATATGCAAAAAATCTAAACTAGTGTCTTTAAACTCCTTAATGACAGGTGGGCAATTGAGCCAAGTTCAGATATTATCAAATAGACCTCAAATTCCAGAAGGATAGAAGTTCAAAGACGTCACTAAAAAGTTTGAAATTATATCATAGGTCCGCTCCGGAAACAAAACAGAGAGAAAAAACTCCCCCACTAGCTGAGGAAGAAAAGATCTCTGGCCAAAAAAACAGGCTCAGTTTTACCTGCTCATAAAGACCATCAATAATAATAAAACCCTAAGGGCGCATGTGCACTCCTACCTCCGTGATCCCTGCCTCTATGATCCGTAGCTCAGTGGCAGAGTAGGCAGAGACATGGTAGTAACGGCGTGGGCACAGGTGGCAGTTTTCAGCGTGTGCCTCCACATGCGCAGTAGAATAGAACTGCCGAGCAGGGAGGAACCGCCGAGCAAGGGAAGCATCTCAACGCAGTGGCAGCAGGAACCGCAGAGCAGGGAAGCGTCTCAGGGCAGTGGCAACAGTCCTGACCTGACAACCCCCCCATTCCTTACCCAAAGCAGTAGTGGCAGCACTGTAAACAGGCTGTTTGCGGCAAGCCCTGGCAGGGCCTTTCCTCTGACACATCACTTTGGATGCGGTACAGGAAATGCCCTGTTGGGGCTGGCCGCAAACAGCCTGCTTACAGTGCTGCCACTGAAGAAAGAAAGACTTACAGATAGACAGAGGGCAGGGAGACAGAAAGAAAGAAAGGGGGCAGGGAGAGAGAAAAAGAAAGATAGAGGGGGCAGGGAGAGAGAGAAACAAAGAAAGAAAGACGAGGGCAGGGAGAGAGACAGAAAAAGAAAGAAAGATAGACAGCGGGAGGGAGAGAGACAGAAAGGAAGAAATTCTACACATCTATTCTAGCACCCATTAATGTAAGGGGCTTAAACACTAGTCTAGCATAAGGAGCTTTAAAAGTTTCTATGTGATTTCTGAGAGGTTAAATCAAGTCACTGAGTGTTCAAACAAGCATCAGGCAACGAAATCACAAAGCAGTACTCAGCTTAAAGTCCTTGTGCAGTGCTCCGGTGTCGAATCCAATATCCAATCAGCTGATGATTGTAATCCACAAACATAAAGAGGCTTCTCTGTCCTCTGAATGGACCGCACAGTAACCACGTCACCAAATCCCAACAAGAGAGTTTGCAATCCCTTGTTTCACGCTTTTACGCTGTGTCAGGAGAAATAAACCTCTGCTACAAGCAAAGAGTAAACCAAAAAAGCAGGGCTCTAGGGCTGGGGATTCACCTAACCCCCTGAAGGCCCCAACACTACTGATCTGAATTTTACTGGATGAGCACCTTCTGCCTGCTGCCTGCTCAACTAATCAAATTCAGAGCAGTGCTCTCAGGGCCTTCAGGGAGTTGGGTGATTTCCCTGACCATACGCCACTGTGGGTATCACATTGTCTGATTAAATTGTTCATTGGTCATCACTCCAAGTGCTGAAGGGCCACCAACAGGTCAGATTTTGAAGATATCCCTAATGAATATGCACAAAAGAGATCTGCATGCCTACTATCTCTGTGATGTACAAATCTCAAGTGAATATTCATTAGGGATCTTTTCAAAACTTGACATGTTGGTGACCCTCAAGAACTGAGCATGAAGACTAAGGATATAGCCAGTTCCATCAATTATCCTTCAACTTAGTTGGAGCAACGCAAACTTGTTTGTTGTTTTTTCCCCCAGTATTTCAGCCTCTGCTCTCCACTTCTATAAGCACCATAAACATTTTGTGAGCTTACCTATCCTTTAACCTAGGTAATAGAGAGATGGGATTGTATGGATTGTGGTAGGGCAGCCCCTCCTTCTGTATAGAGGGTCTCATAAGGCAAACAGAGAGATGTTCCACAAAATTAATGAGATGCAGAACAGCAAAAGATGTAGCGCAGACCAAAGTGATGAAAGTATAACATTTATTTACAATCAGATTAATTAAAACATAACACTCTCTACCAACATGGCTGGTTTTGGTATAAAATATGTAGTTTGCTAGGCATGGAAAGCTCTGTTTGCAATTACAATACAGGTCTGTGCCTCCTAGAGCGCCCACTGGTTTTCATTCAAACCCCTGATGGAGCCCTGGAGGGGGCGAAACGTGGCTATGCCGGGCTAGCAGAGAGTGTTATTTAATTCATCTGACTGTAAATAAATTTTATACTTTTCATCACTTTGGTCTGCTCCACATCTTTTGCTGTTCTGGACCTCTTTCTGTATATCCTTGAGAAAGGCAGCAGGATCCATAAAGCCTTCTATTCACTAACATCAGGGATCTCAAAGTCCCTCCTTGAGGGCTGCAATCCAGTCGGGTTGTCAGGATTTCCCCAATGAATATGCGTTGAAAGCAGTGCATGCACATAGATCCCATGCATATTCATTGGGGAAATCCTGAAAACCAGACTGGATTGTGGCCCTCAAGGAGGGATTTTGAGATTCCTGACTAACATCTTCAGAAACCCATTGCCACCATGACCCAAACAAACAGCACAAGGACCCGGAGTGGCAAGTAAGGGGATAGGTTTGCCACCCTTGCCCTAACAGCCAGTTCATCTTAAGGTACAGTATACGGATTCCTACTCATGCCAGAAGCCAGCCTAGCAAAACAAAGTTTGCAATTCACAGGCTGAAAAGAACGAAGATCAGATATTAAGACTGACCCTAGATTCCTTAAAAAGCTGTAACTATAGAGCAAGCTATAAAAATAAAGTACAAGAACCATTAAATTGCTCTTGCTAGAAAGCCTGAATGAATGAATGAACTAAAGATCCAGGTTAACCCTTCTCTGCCACCTAGTGCCTCTGTAAAATAGAAAGAAGCTGGTTTTCTGAATGTAAGGAAAGCTCATTCTTTCTCTATTGACAACAGCATCATTTTTCACTCTTGAACTTCACATATAATTACAGTCACATACAATGTTATTTTACTTGCAAAAGTGTCAGATTGTAATTCCTTACTTTTTAATGCCTGCTCATTTTAAACATACTAGAATGATAATCCAGCAGATACAAAGTCATATTATCCACTTCGACAGTATGAGGGCCCGCTGAAAAGTTCTCAGCCCAAGCAATGGAGCAATAAAACTTACAAGCTAGTCCACACTTTTCTTATTTCATTTTATATCATTGAAACGAAAAATGCCAAGAAAAATGTGGACTAACTTGTAAGTTTCATGGCTCCACGTCATTCTCTTCTTGGTTGGGCTGAGAACTTTTCAGTGGGTCCTCATATTCTGATGTCATAATGCCTCATTCCACCAATGACTAAGAGCCAACCTCATCGGTGATGTCACAATAGCTTGTTTTCCCTATACTTGTGCCCATTTACTAGATGCATTTGCCTCATTGAAAGGAAAGGTGTCAAGAAAAGTGTGGAATAACTTGCAAGCTTCATGGCTCTACGTCGAACTTTTCAGCAGCCACTCGTACATATATATCTTTAGATTGGATTTTAAAAAAAGATATTCCTTCCATGTGTTTAGGTTCAGGGAGGAAATCACTACAAGCTGAATTCTAAAAGTGGTGCCCAAATTTGTGTGCTAAAAAAAAGCACTATTCTAGAAACGGCATTCAAAGGTGGGAGTGGTTTCAGGAATAGCATTTAACGCGGGCCCAGTTTTGGGCATGTGAATTTACAGCAACTGAATTCCGGTATAAATCCTCTTGCCTGGATTAGGCACGGATCTGCAGTGTTCTGTAAGATTGCACCCAAATTCTAGGAATTCCCATGACTCAGTGCCTAAGCCACTCCCATGGCCACTCTGCCTTTTCAGATCCACATATAAAAACTGATGCGCACATCTTTATAGAATGTCAGCTGCGAAGATGTGTGCATAAATTCAAATTATTGCCAATTAGCACAAATAACCATTAGCCCCATTGGTACTAATTTGGCTGAATATTAAATAATGCACGCAAATTGGGCAGGCAATTAATTTTGAGCACCATATATAGAATTAGGGGGGGTATCTGTACTTCAAAGGTGTGCGAGCTATTACCTCTTCACAGCTGCCTGCACAGATATATACTGGATAGCATCTGACCATTTTAAGAAGTGCGTTCTGCACCTGCTAATTTTCAAAGGGAAACAATGCATATGATATCCATTTGAACGCCGCTGCAAAGTATATGGGATGAAAGCACCCCAAGGCATCACAAACAATGTAAATTATTCCAAACCGCCCCTGAAATATAAACTGGCAGAAAGGAAGTACGGGCCTTCCTGTTCAACATAATATCAGCAGTTGCTGCAGGCTCTCACTTGCCTGCCTATAAGAATATCGGAGAGAGTGAATTATTCTCCCAGGGAATGCTAACCTGGCGATTTGAAAGGCATTTATTCTTGAGGATTTGAGTGCAAGTTCTGTGAAGAAAGAAAGGAGGAGAAGAACTGAGAGAAGGCAAGGATCCAATAAAGAAGGTGCCCTAAGTTTCATAAGGAGAAGGGCACATAGGAGAGATATGGAAGATTTGGAGGGGCATTTTCAATATCATGCCTAAATCTGAGTTTAGATGTTTTGCGTAACACGCACAAATATCCAGTAGCCAATATGACCATTTTCAAAACAAGAAAACGTCCATCTTTTGGTTTTAAAAATAGCCACATCTGAGATGGGTTTGTCCTCAATGCATCTATCATTTTGAACCATTTTCAAAAAGAAAATTACACAAAAAAGTCATTGGGATGTAGGAGGGGCTAACATGTTAGTAGACACCACACAGACATCCCAGCAGATCAGTGAGGCACCCTAGGGGGCGCTGCAGTGAACTTCACATAAAAATTCCCAGGTGCATAGCTCACCATAACTCTCTTTTCTTTTAATATTTAAATTTTTTATTATGAATTTTGTGAAAAAAAGGTTACAATCACACAACCACCACGAATATACATCAAGTATACAATATACAGCAAGCACTGAGTATCAAGATATACCAATAATATACAGTACAACAACAACAAATTCCCCCTAGCCCATCCCCCCCCCCACTCAGCTAAAATATTTCCCAGGAGCACAGACCACCCCATACTCCCCTACTCTTCCCCCTCCCCGTCCAACAGAGCAGCATGGTGAAAGGGCTAGAGAAACCACTTAAAGATCGTGCAATATGTCCCCCAATTTATGCCATGTTATGAGACACATAAGTAAAGCGATGTTTAGCCACCGCTATTTCCATTTTCCCCAAGGATAGCAAACGGTTAAGCCATTCATCATGAGTTGGAACTATAGTACTTTTCCAATGATTTGCTATTAAACATTTTGCCGCCGCCATGCCTAGGCAAAGGAGCTTAGTTCGCCATAACCCTCTTATCGGGGGCGTAGTAAGGGTGAGCGGCACCCAGGGCAGTGGTGCCCCTCCCCCACCCCATCCCCTGCTGCACCCCCATTTCTTTTTAACTTCTCCGTCGTGAGCAACATGCCCACATTGGTTATCATCTCACCCTTTGACGTCACTTCCTAGGCATGGGTTTCGGAAGTGACGGGCAGCAACATTGCATCAAGAAAGTAAAAAAAAAGGTATGAGGGTAAGCAAGGGGCAAGGAGAGGAACGGAGGGGGAGGAGAGGAGGACCTGTACTGCACCCTTAGCATGACCGCGCCCGTGGTGGACTGCCCCAACCCACACTCCCTCACTACACTACTGCCTCTTACTGCCTGGAAGCGATGAGTCGGGGCTGCAGCAGCTGGAAAGCATGAGCTGATATCTGTCCCGTCTGGACTTTTGCCACTGGGATTATTTAAAATATACTGAGGCAACAGAGCTGCTTCAGGAAATTGGACTTCTGTCAGACTTATTTGATTTTTTTCCCCCCAGTTTATGAATTATTTTAAATTTTATTCCATTGTTTTTACCCCTATTGTTTTTATTTTATTAATTGAATTTCCCTGAATTCCATTATTTAACCATTCATCCCTTCTATTCCTTTTTACATATTACTTTAATTCATTTAGATATCATTTACATAGATGGTGCTCCTATCTGTAAAGTTAGGAATTTCTTTGAAATATTCTACATGCTTCTCTCATCTCCACTCCTTCCTGCCCTCCATAGTCCTCCCTACCCTTTTCTAGCCTCTTCCTCTGTAATGTTGCCTAGAGCTTCTATAGGTATGTACGACGCACAAATGGAAGAAATAAATAAATACATTAAATTAAACCTACTGGACCCACCTGTAGAACATGTACTAATAACCCTTATGCCTGCTGGTGTCATCTATATGTAGGTACTGTGGGATTAGGGAGGGGTTTTGGAAGACTTATACAGGTGTCACAAGGTAGGATATGGGTCTGAATCCCTATCTCTATAGTTCACTATACTGACACTTGCTTGCTGCTCTACTAGGACTGACCATAACATCTGAAGCTGTCATACAAGCAGGTATGTACTGTTTCATTCACATCTTAAGGAGGTGGGAGGGGTTCATGCCATCAACCCTCCAGTGGTCATCTGGGCACCTTTTGGGGCACGTATTCGCTATAAAAACAGGTCTAGCCTTAAACATCCAAATTGTGCCCTGCAGAAAAATGTCCGAATCATAAGCCTGCCCTAGTCCCACTCAAAATACGCGTCCAACATTCCCCCTTGAGATTTATATGCACTGCAGAAAAACAGCATAGAAAATTGTCTATTTGAAAAAAGTTTGCAAAAACAACAAATTGGGAGTTTGGGAGAGAAAAATGTCCATTAGCCTCTTTATTCCAATTTTTGGATGTTTTTCTGTTTTGAAAAACATAGTTATCCAAAAAGAATGTATGTGGGAAGGGTGAGGGGGGTGAATCAATAGGCATGTCTCACATACAAATTTAGAGGACAGGGAAATACCTACTGTATATGGATATAATTTGCTTTGAACTACTAAAAAGTTGTGAGTTAACTTTTTTTTTCTTTTTAATGAGAACTTATCTCAAAAGACCATATTAATACAGTAGTACCTCGGTTTGCGAGTAACCCGGTTTGCGAGTGTTTTGCAAGACGAGCAAAACACTCAGCAAACTTTTGACTCGCAAACCGAGCACTGCCCCGATCAACGAGCACTTACAGGGGATTCCTCTTCTGTCCAGCCTTTTACATCGGGTGCCTTCCGCAGGTTGCAGGACCTCTGTCTGGGCCTGCGTGGCCGGGTGCTGTCCCGCCTGCACGTTGCGTGTGACGCGCACAGCGTCAATCATCGGCGTTGTGCATGTCGTGCGCGGCGTGCGGGTGGGGCAGTGCTCGGCTGTGTGAGCTCGGGTGGGGGCTCTCCAGCATGCGAGGGGTATCCGACGTGGAGGGCTGGCCGGCGGCTGGCATCCCCCCCCCCTAAGCGGCACTGTGGGGTTCTTCATCAGATGACCCACAGAGGAGGCAGATGGAGGAGATGGCGCTGCAGCACCCGGCACCCGATAGGTATAGACCCCGGCTTCTAGAACAAATCATCTGAGTTTCCATTATCACCAATAGGGAACTTTATTTTGGTAAATTAGCATTTTGGATTACGAGCATGCTCCTGGAACGGATTATGCTCATAATCCAAGGTACCACTGTATATGAGGATATAGAACAGTTTTGGAGCAGCCTAACAGTTAGATCAGTGATCTGAGAACCAGGGTTCAAATCCTGCTGCAGCTTCTGAATGATTGTGGGCAAGCCATTTAATCCTTCATTCCCTCAAGTACAAACTTACCCCCTCTTTTACAAAGCTGCGTTAGAGGCTGCCGCATGGCAAAAGCCCCAAAGCCCCTTAAATCCATATGGGCTTTGGAACAGTTACCGCAGTGGCAGCAGCTAGTGCGGCTTTGTAAAAAAAAAAGGGGGGGGGGGACTGACCAAATAGCACATGGCTGACTATCATTGTGTGTCTCTCATAACCTAGAGTTCAAACACATTTCTGCAATGCAACTCATAACTTTCTGATAGTCTATGGAGAGGCCCTTATCTGTTCGATAACAACTCCTTCTAGTCAAGCTCCAAATTACTTGTTCAAACGCGGCTCCGCAGGAGTCCACCTCCATGTGATCAATTTGTGCGAAAGGTTCTTCCAAGGTTTCAGCAGTCGTGCTTCTGGTACCCAGAATAGCCCTTAGCCCCCAACTTTGGCATCCATTTTCAAATCTTCAGAGAAAGCTTTACGTATGCCGTTCAGCAGCGATTTGGAGCGCTTTTGAGCTTTGAGAAGGTCCGACTTTCAGATTTTCACCTTTTCCTGCTGCTGGGTCTGAAGCAAGGTTTAAAGATTAGTTATTTGGTTTCCTGATGAACCAAAGAGCCGCCACTTCGCTAAGTGATTTATTTATAAGTGATATTGACTTTTAAACATTTTTCACTATTTAAAAAATAAGTATAGAAAAAGCTAAAAAGTGTGGAGGGCTAAGCGATGAATGGGTGGTGAGGTGGTTGGGGGTTCACCCCTTTATTGCCCCTCTGTGTTTCTGAGCTAAATCCTACATATTAATTCATAGGTTTATATGTGTACCTGTGCTTGGTTTACATGGACTTAAAATTTTTAGGCACCCATACAAAGTGAGACTTCTTTTTACAAAGCTGTGCAGCCGAGTGCCACACGGCAAATGCTCCAACGCCCATTCAATTCTTATGGGCGTCGGAGCATGTACCGCGATGGCTCGCTCTGCCGGCCTTTATAAAAGAGGGGGTGAATGTGTGTGTGTGTTGTTGTTTTTTGTTGTTTTTTACTTTATATGAATTTAACATGAACAAGCATTATATACATGCATGAGGAATAAAGCACATCCCTACTCTGTATCAGTGCTGTCGAAAAGGGAATGATGAGTGAAATGATCAAGTTTGCTGATAGCACAGCATTATTCAAAGTAGTTAAATCACAAGCTCATTTTGATGCATTGCAGTATGTCCTGGGAAGCCTGGCACACTGAGCTTCTAAATGGCAGATGGAAATTATGGGCAAGTGCAAACTGATGCATTTAGAAAACACAAACCAGACTCTAAGTACAAGATGATGGGTTCCACATTAAGAATCACCACTCAAGAAAAGGATATTCGGGTCATTGTAGACAATATGTTGAAATCCTCAGCTCGCTGTGAGGTGTCTTGTCATGAAAGTGAATAGAATCTTAGGAATTGTCAGGAAATGAATAGAAAATAAAACAAAATGGATATCATAATGCTTCAGTAAGATCCAGGGTGCTACCAGACCTTGAGTATTGTGGGCACTCCACTACAAAAAGGATACAAATGAATTAGAAATGATGTGAGAAGGGCAACAAAAATGACAAAGGAGATAGAAATCGAAACAGTTTGGGATTCTTCAGGTTGCAAAGGAACATAATAGACTGCTAAAAGGTCAAGAAGTGAATAGGAAACAGTTTGCCATGCAGTGGCGTAGTTGGGGGGAGGTGATCCGCCCCGGACGCCATCTTGGTGGGGACGCCGGCACCCGTCCTCCTCTCTGCCCCCTCTGCCGCCTGCGTGCACCCCTTCCCTCATCCATTTTTAATTTTTACCGGCATGAGCAGCATCACAAACTTGGCGCCTGCATCACTGTCAGCTCTCTGTGATGTCACTTCCGGGTCCCATGCCTAGGAGGTGACATCAGAGGGAGAGCAGACATGATGCTGCTCACGCTGGGAAAATTAAAGAGGGAAGGGGGCGTGCCTGTAGCAAGAAGGGGGGTCATCACTGTTGTCATGCAGATATTACTAGGACTGGGGAGCACTCCATGAAGCTATTAGGTGGTGCTTTTCAACAATTTCAAAGAAAATATTTTTCACCCTGCGTACAGTTAAGCTGTAAAATCTGTCGTCACAAGATGTGGTGAAAGCAGCTGACATAGACATAAACCACTATTCGCCAAGAAGATTTAGTAAAGCCACTGCTTAAAGAACTGTGTGTAGCATCCTTCGGTGCCTTCCTTCGACGTTGGCCAGCCAGCGTTTCACTGTAAGCTGCATCAAAGTGGTTGGACATATTATTTTAAAACAAAAAACACTCTTTGTTAAATCCGGTAAACTGCATTTCTCTGTGTCCCATCTCATGGTATAAGTTGTACACTGCTTGTCAGCACACACTTTATGTACTCAATACTGCGGCAAAGATGGCCGTTCGGCTTAGCAACCTCAGTTTAAATGTCCAGTGATGTCATGACATCACCAGCTCACCCTGTCTCTCAGTCGCTACTGCTCAAATATAAGCTGTCTATACTGCCAAATACTATGGTATATTACACTATGGTGTAAAAGAAGGGGGGAAGGTATATTACATTTGAACTAAAAAAAAACAACAAACCACCTTTTCTGCCTGCATATATACGGTAGTAGAACCCCGCTATTTACCCTTCTCCATGGAGAATATTGATCATTTAAACTTACTCTCTGTTTTCTTTCAACCAGTTCTTAATCCATAATAAGACATTACCTCCTATCCCATTATTTTCTAATGTCCTCAGAAGTCTTTCATTTATTTATTTATTTAACAAATTTGTCAACCGCCTATTACTAGGCAGCTTACAGATAACATTCATAAAATGCCTTTTGGAAATCCAGATACACTCTCGTATCGACTAGCTCACATTTACCCCCATGTTTACGAGTATTCACGCCTTCGTAGAAATGTAGTAGATTGATGAGGCAAGATTTCTCTTGACATTAAAAGGAATCCCTTTCTCGTCCAGGTTGTGAGGTTCAGGGTTCTTGTTTTAATTTTTACTTCCCTTTGAATTGTACCATTTCTTTTTTTCCTTTTATATACAACTTTTGAATCTGGCCTTTGCCTTTCATTGTGTCATTTTCTCATTATTTTTTCTCACTTTTGATGTTCTAATTTTTTTGCCTCTGCTTAAATGAATGTCTACTGAGTTTTGTAAATTACTCTATTTCCTAGTTGTATCTAATATAGAGTGGGATGGGGATGATGGATTTAGTTATCTTATTTGATTTATTAAAGAGCATGAAGGCAGAAGTATGTCTTATAAAATTCTAATGCAACACATCTTTTTTTATTGTGGCTTTGCTTCATTGTGTTGTTAAAGGCTTTGATGTGCTGTTAGGCATAAATGTTCAACAGAAATTACAATAAAAAGAATTCCAACATATAATTTTGCACTGAGATGTTAAAGGCAGCAGATTTCCCCAGAGATAGCTGAATGAATCTCTTTAATATCTCCTTCATATTTATGAATTTTGAATTGGGTTATTAAATGTTCATGGTCTGTTCCCAATCGCCACAATTATGTTCAGGTAAAAATCTTACGCTGCTCGGACGCTCATATAATTCCTATGAACGTTGGAGCATTTAGCACTCCAGGTCATGGTAGAAACCTCTACCGTGGCTTAGTAAAAGGGGGGATTAATTTGCAAATATATATGAACTACTAGTCTATACGGAAGATCAAAACCAAGGAACTTCCATGCAGTGGCATACCAGGGGGGGCAGGTGGGGGGCAGTTCACCCCGGGTGCCAGCCATGAGGGGGGTGTTCCCAGCCTGGGAGTCATGGTCCGGGAACTTCCCTTCTCACGTCCCGGTGCCACGGCTCTGGATAGTCCCTGTGGCCCAGCATGTTCCCAGCCTTCTCTCCCTTTACCTTCCGTGAAGCTGAAAAAACTGCCGGCCTTGGCAGTGATTCAGCTACGTCGCCCGCGGCTCCCCTTTCTGCTTTCCGTGTCTACAAATGACGCAGCTTCCTGTTTCCGCCCGGGTGGATTGCAGAGGCAGACACGGAAAGCAGGAAGGGGAGCCGCGGGCAACGTAGCTGAATCACTGTCGAGGCTGGCAGTTTTTTCAGCTTCACGGAAGGTAAAGGGAGAGAAGGCTGGGAACATGCTGAGCCACGGGGACTATCCAGAGCCTTGGCACTGGGCCGTGAGAAGGGAAGTTCCTGGACCATGACTCCTAGGCTGGGAACACCCCCACCATGGCTGGCACCTGGGGGGAATATTACTAAAAATATTTTTTTTACATTGGGGGTGTCAAAAATGATGGTAAAGTCTTCCAAAGGAGATGTTTATTTGTGAATTTCTGCAGTCACCACTCTCCTCGCCTTCAAATACAAGACTGCTTTGCTTAGGGTTGACATAAAGCCCCAAATTACTTATATGAATTTAAAAGTTGATGAAGAATGTTGATAATTTCTTAAAGGATAAGGACATTTTCATCAGCCCAAGTTTGCTGGCGAAGTATGTTGCGATAGAGGAGCAATATTTGCCAGCATTGATATCCACGCAATGTATTTTTGAAACCATGGAATATGTTCTATTATTATCACAGTGTCCAACTGGAGACTGACAGGTCAAGTGTGACTACTTTTGGCCCATTCTTATAATTAATAGTGGCATACACTATAATCACACCATGAAAATAATTTTAGAAGGGTCAAGTGGCATTTACATGTACAATGCAGCTCGGCATGTGTAAGTAGTGAATTTAGAAAAGCCACTCTTTAGACAGGCAATATTGCAGCAAACAGATTTCAAGGGGGCTTGTTCTAGGTATGGTGTGGGCAAAGCATGGGCAGACTTTAAAATATATATGAACTTTCCATTTTACAACATCTCAGTGCAAATAAACTGTAAAGGGCGAAGGGCCATAGGTTTGATATATCGCCTTTCTGTGATACGGCATTTATTGTGCACAGGGGTTTGCTCCGTCTCTATTGAGCTCAAAAATCTAAGCTGTCCTAAAAAGTAGCCAGCGTTATCCCCAGTGCTGATCTTTCCTGCACGCTGAGGCCACTTTTAGCTCAGCAGTAAAATGGCCCTATTTTCCTTTATTTCCATTGATGACTAATTTCCTCATTAGCGTGTGGCTTTTAGCGTGTGACCATCAGCATGTGAGCATTTGCCAGCACCTATTTTCTAGGCAGTAAGGTCTCATGCATTAATCCTATGCTAATCAATTACCATGTGGCAAAGTAGCAGCACTAACCAATTAGGACAGAGCATGCCTATTCCCTGCCCTGAGACACACATCCAGTGCTAAAAAAAAAAACATTATATTTTTTTAGCATGTGGTGGTCCCAAAACTACTGTAGCATGCCTGTGCTTGCCCTGCAATGGTTCATTTTCACCCTGTGGTAAGCACATGTTAGTGCATACTGCAGCTTAGTAAAAAGGCCCTTAAGCTATAGTCTCATTCAGCATTTGCACCTTCTCCAAAATCATTCATAAGTGTCAGCTAACTGCACATTTGGAGTTGGGGGTTTAAACCAGTGAAGGGGAGATTATGCTTATAGTTTTGGACTCAACAAACATCTTTAGAAAAAGCTACAAATATGAGCTCATTCAGGACATGCGCACAGTGACGTAGCAGGGGGGGGTTGCGCCCCCTCTCCCGTGGATGTGTGTGACATCATCTGCCCATGCTCAGAGGCCCTCCAAATGCGGCTGGAGCTCATCAGGGCTTTCCAAAACCCGGACAAACGCTGGGTTTTGGAAAGTCCGTCTAGGAGCCCAGACAGTCCTCTAAAAAAAAGGCCATGTCTGGGTTTTCCCGGACGTCTGATAACCCTTTGCAAAATCATTTTAAATGCCACTGCCAACAAGACGTCAGACAGGAGAACATTCAAAGACAGATGAAACTGAGAAAGAACTAGATTCTCTAAATGGTGTCCAAATTTTGGATGCCAAAAAAAATGAGCATGAATACTAACCTATAAATGACATTCTGAGCTGGGCATCATTTATAGAACAGCACATAGCGTCGGGATTCACACCCAACCTTTGGCACGAGGATTTGTACCAACTGAAACCTAATGCAAATCCTCATGTGTAAATTATGCATGAATCCACCAAATTCTATAATAAGGCATCTGTCCATGCTCCTCTAATGGTCATGCCCTCCCCCCTTTTAAATTAAAATTTAAGCATGATTGTACAAGTCAATAATCACTTGTTCAAGCAACATAGATGTAACATCATAGTAATAAAAGGAGAATCAGAGAAAAAAAATGAAAATTCTTGCCTCCATAGACCTCGATTAGTGGGAGGAGTGGAACCCCAGGTATAAGGAGATTTGCATGAGTAAGAGAACAAAGAAAACCCAATACATTCATACCCTGCTTTAATCCAACATAATCATCCAAAATTTAATAAGACTCTCCCGGAGATTAGTTAAGCTCTGGAACGCATTGCCAGAAGTTGTGGTAAGAGTGGATAGCATAGCTGGTTTTAAGAAAGGTTTGGAAAATTTCCTGGAGGAAAAGTCCATAGTCTGTTATTGAGATAGACATGGGGGGAGCCACTGCTTGCCCTGGATCGGTAGCATGGAATGTTGCTACTCTTTGGGTTTTGGCCAGTTACTAGTGACCTGGATTGGCCACCGTGTGAACGGGCTACTGGGCTTGATGGACCATTGGGCTGACCCAGTAAGGCTATTCTTATGTTCTTTAACAAAAAAAAAGCCCTATAAGGGGCTGATTCTATAAACAGTGCCTAGAAAAATGGCACCAGTCGCATGTCAATCACAATTAGGCATCATTTACAGAATCATGGCTAGTGGGGCCTATGTAAAAACCTAGGCACCTGAAATGTAGGCCAGGCTTTTAAAGGCCTACATTTCAGGCACCTATGTTTTTGGAGCATCTCGCTTAGCGGCACCTGTCATGCTCCGCCCATAGAAATGCCCACTTAGATATTAGGCACCACTAAGCGTTCCATTTTGTTTGTTTTTTATTCCCCTCCTCTTATTTATTTACTCTGTGAGTAATATATTCTATCTGCTTTTTTCATGAATTATGTATACATTTATGTCACTTTTTTTATGTTTTTATTTTAATTGTACACTGCCTTGAACTGTGCCTAGACGGTATATCAAATTTTTTAATAAACTTGAAACTTGCTTATCTTTTATAGAATCAGATTTAATTTAATGTGATGTCTTACATACTGCTTAATCTCCCAAAGGATTTGAAGCAGTTTACAAAACAATTAAGTAATGGCCAAAAATCTAATCAGGTTCTTTGAATTTCCCTCTCTGTCCCAACAGGTTCACAATCTAACTATAGTACCTATGAAAGAAATAATTACTTACATTTACCTATATAAAGAGAAGGAAGAGGGAAATGATAATATAATAAATTCAATACTTTAGGTGCATAAAAGGCACAACAGAAGGGAAAATTTCAATATCAAAGAACTCCAAAGAAAACTCCTAAAAATAAAATCAGGAAAAAAAAAAGCAAAATTAAACAAGCCCAATAAAAATAAAGCAAAAAGAAAAGTAAAATAATAATAGACCCCCCCCCCCCCCAGGTGCCTATCGCCCAATTACATTTTTTTCCTCAATTATTGAGGCTATTAAGGGTATTTTGCCAATCTAGGCGACTAATTTTAGGCACCCTTTATAGAATTAGCCCCTAGGGGGGAAAATCCTACAAATTTCACCTTAATTTAGGCCTACCGGTGCCTAAGTTAATAGGGAAACGCCGTTTGACATGGCAAATAACTTTACATTTAAATCACCTACTGGTACCTAAAGGAAAGGCGCCAGAATGGTGCCTCCAGAGGCGCCTACCAGCACCTAACGTCACTATGGGCGTGGCTAATGCTGGATGTGGCATTAAGTTCTCTAAAGCGCTTATGTAGGCATGATTCTTGGCAGGGATAGCTGTTTTTTTCAAGTTGTCAAAAATTTCAAGTTTATTAAAATTTTTGATTGAACGCAAATCAAGGTTTCTAAACGTTTTACAAATTATATTTTAAAAAAGGGAGAAACAAAACAGATGATTATCCACTTACGTAACAATACTTGACCAACAACAACAACAACAAAAACAATAGGGAAGTTGTGAGAACTACAAATTTAAAAGTAAAGAAGACATAAAAGGTAGACCACAATAGGGGGGGGGAAGAAATCGGGATTATTGAATAAGTCTGGCTGTATTCGAATTCTATTAAGTCATATGCATCTTGGAAAAGGTAAGTATTTAAACTTCCTTTAAATTTGTCTAAGTTTTTTTTCCGCCCTGATATACAAAGGTAAGGAATTCCATATCATGGTGGCTGTAATTGAAGTAGCCCAACGTATGCTAATAATTTTTAATAATGGTGTATGAAGAAGATACTGAGATGAAGATCTTAAGACTCGTGTAGGTTCATGTGGAGTAAGAAATTTATGGATAAAAGCCAGTTCTTTGGTGTTTTGAGACTTAAAGGAGAAAATAGCTATTTTATAAATGATACGGTGTGGAATTGGTAGCCAGTGAGCGGATTTTAACAGTGGAGTTACATGGTCAAATTTTTTCTTATTTGTGATAATTTTGATGGGAGTGTTTTGTATCAGTTGCAACCGGCACCTATTTTTCCAAGAGGAGCGATTCTCTCTAAGGCGCCGTCGCATGATTGACATGCAATCAGCGGCCACTTTATAGGTGGCCACTGATATCACCGCCTTCTAGAGAATCCGAGCCTAAATGCTCAGGCTGGAAATACACATAGTTAACACCCAAATATTTTACATGGATACACGAGCAAAAAAGTTGACCACAATGTCAGAACTTCCTGTCTCATTGTAGGGCAAGCTTTTCTTCATTCGTGTGTCTGTTTAGTCATATCAGGATATATCCAAACTGTCCTGTAACAAAGCAGAGCATGAGAATTTCAAAAGTATCATTTAAAAACAGCATTCAAATCGTGGTCAAATACCCTACAAATGAAATGATCAAAGCAGCTTTGTCAAATGTCTCAGGCAAAGAAGTATCCAGAATCTCAGATATATTCAATTCCTCTACCCTTGCCTCCTGAACTTGGGTTTCTGGTTGGCTGCTAGAAGATTTTTGTGGAGGAACATAATTAATTCTATGTCAGACGTAGACAACTCTGGTCCTCGAGGGCCAGAATCCAATCAAGTTTTCAGGATTTCCCCAATGAATATGAATTGAAAGCAGTGCATGCAAATAGATCTCATGCATATTCATTGGGGAAATCCTGAAAACCTGATTGGATTCTGTCCCTCGAGGACCAGAGTTGCCCATGTCTGTTCTATGGCCATACCCTCTTTTCAGTTGTGCACTTAAAGGGGAATTCATCAATGGACACTGAGTGATTTAGCGCACGCAGTGTTAGCATACGCTAATAATTAGCACATGCTAAATACAAAGACGCCCATAGAAATATAATGGGCATCTTAGCATTTAGAGCAGGGATCTCAAAGTCCCTCCTTGAGGGCCGCAATCCAATCAGGTTTTCAAGATTTCCCCAATGAATATGCATTGAAAGCAGTGCATGCACATAGATCTCATACATATTCATTGGGGAAATCCTAAAAACCCGACTGGATTGCGGCCCTCAAGGAGGGACTTTGAGACCTCTGATTTAGAGCAATGGTTCCCAACCCTGTCCTGGAGGAAAACCAAGCCAATCGGGTTTTCAGGCTAATGAATATGCATGAGAGAGATTTGCATATAATGGAAGTGTCAGGCTTGCACATCTGCTCCATGCATATTCATTAGGGCTAGGCTGAAAACTTGATTAGCCTGGTGGTCCTCCAGGACAGGGTTGGGAACCACTGATTTAGAATGTACTGACATGCTTAGCGTGTGCTAAATTTCTTAGCGCCCATTGATGAATCCCCCCTAAATATTTAGGTGTGCATCTTTATAAAATAGTACTTAGCAAGATATGTGCATAAATCCAAATTGTTGCCAATTGACAACAATAATTGATTTTTAGAGCCCAATTATTGGTTCATTACTCAACTAAAATGTGCATGCAAATTGGGTATATAATTTTGATCGCCATACATAGAATCCAGGGGGGGGAATATATTTTAACTGCTTCTATCTTCTCCTTCTGTCTGTCAGTGACCCCGCTAACTGATTATTAACGTGGTACAGATTTGCCCCCTCTTTTACAAAGGTGCGCTAAGCTTTTTAGCACGCGCTAAACGCTAACGCGTGCATGCTATCCTATGGATGCATTAGCGGTTAGCGCATGTGTTGATGTAGCATGTGCTTCATCTGAAAATGTACAAAAATAAAAGTTAACAAAGAAAAAGAAAAATTGAAATGGAAGTTGGAGGAATTTAACCTGGCTCACACTTAGAAGCTAACCAGGCTATTATCAATAGAGAAACATTAACAAGAA
Source organism: Geotrypetes seraphini (assembly GCF_902459505.1). Classification (NCBI taxonomy): domain Eukaryota; kingdom Metazoa; phylum Chordata; class Amphibia; order Gymnophiona; family Dermophiidae; genus Geotrypetes; species Geotrypetes seraphini. The sequence goes on from NC_047095.1 coordinate 18,822,016, forward strand.
ACACATAAATTGAGACCTAAGGAACACTGCTGTGGCAATTTATTTCAAGTGCCTCGAAGAAAGAAGTCAAAAAATTGAGTTCAAGATTCTTTTCTTCACAGTTATCTTGTCTGAAGGGCCAATATAGAACGAAGCCAAGGACGAACATTAACCCAGATGACATCTTAGATGTTCCATATCTCAGATGACAATATGAAGACAAGACAACCGCTTAAAGCAGAACATGCTATTAGCTATTGCCCACAAATGTAATTACTCACTGGGAAAAGCAACTTTCAAAGCCATTACTCATTGTTTCCCATTCATATATCAGCCATTTGAAAATGGTCCTCCATTAATGCTGTTAAAAGTACATACGGAAGGAATTCCATAAATGGCACTCAAAAATTCACACCAGAAAAAAAAAATCAGCACTAGGCAGTATTCTGTTAAAAGCTCTCCGAGATGAGCACTCTTTATAGAATGCTGCTTAGAGACAATTTTCACGCTTAAAGCTGAGTGCCGATATTTATGACAGCTGAAACCTGATGCAAATGCAGGCTCTCAGGCCAATTCTCAGCTTCGTAGCAGGAGACTAATGCACAATTGTGCGTTTCAACCTGGTTTTAATCCAAATTTCCACGACTTTGTAGCACCGAATAAACGGACTCCTGATAAAGGCATACACTGCTGAAAAACGGCCCGTGTTGGCTCCTTAGTCCATCCATTCATTCATCTGGATTTCCCTTCTTCATTTTTTATAGAGTTTTTAATCAAGTGATTTTATTTTGGACTCCTGCTCTCATCCTGGTTATTTGTAGCTTTTCCATTCCTTGCATTTTTGATTTGACTTTTGTGGTTTGCCACCCCTTTGGGTTTGTTTGGGGTTTTTTTATGGGGGAGGAGGCTCTCAATTTATGGCATTGCACAATGCTCCTGACCTACCCATGTCCTTCATGCCCCCTTTTGAGTTGCATGCTATGGGATTCAGGCACCTGAGATTATAAAATAGTGTTCAGCCAGATGCGCACGAAATCCAAATTAGTGCCAATTATTGAATATTAAGGCCATGAATTTATATTCGATAGCTCATTATCTAATTTAGTTGCACACCACCCATTTTGAATCTGCACCAAAATTTCAGCACTCTATATTGAATCTGGGAACAGGGTTCCCAACTCCCCCCACCCCACCTCCGTGCATGCTCCCAATGAGAGTAAACACCATGAAATATACACACATACTTTTGCTTGTCATCATTTCATAAGATATAGGTTCTCTTTTACTAAGGTGCGCTAACCGATTAGCGCGCACTAAATCGATTTAGCATGTGCTAAATGCTAACACGTGCGTGTTAGCCTATGGACGCGTTAGCGTTTAGTGCACGCTAATCAGTTAGCGCACCTTAGTAAAAGAGGCGGATAATCTACATGCATACAAGTGGTCACATATAGATGTAAATGATTAAAATACTGGCTTTTACGTCAGTACCTAAAACTATGTTGCTACTTACAAAATGACCACTTATATGTAGAATGAAACAGAAATGTTTGAGGCATTCCAAGATCAGTGTCAACTATACATACAATTTATACATACATATAAGCACATTTGGCCACTACGTGTATAATTTAAACATGTGGCTTAGATGCAGAAAAAGTAGGTATAAACCAGGTAGCCAAGTCAAATGTATGTATTTATCATTCATAATGCTCGATATACTGCATATTTTCCATCAATGGCATCTACGCAATTTTCAACAGTAAAATAGGGTTAGAAAGAGAGAAGAGAAAAGAAGAGAGGGGGTGAGGATGGAGAGGGAAAGCCAGAGAGAAACAGCTAGGGGGAAACTGGGGACAGAACAAGAAAGCATCAGGTAGGGGGAGAGACTGAAGACCTCACAGTAGATATGGGTTTTGAGCAATGATTTGAACTTAAGAGAGAGAAGCTTTGGCTTTAAGATGAGGTGGGAAGGGAGTTCCAAAGTTTGGGACCTAGATAGCTGAAGGCTGTCTTGCAGGAAATTGTAAGTTAAAGAGGGAAGGGAGAGGGAAGAGCAAGGTTATTGGAAACAAAGAGAACAGCCAGGAATATATAGAATCAGATTATTGATGTAGATGTAGATGTAGATGTAGATGGGAGGCAGCCTTTGAAAACTAGAATGAGAATTTTCAACTTTATACGAGAAGAAATGGGGAGCCAATGTTCTGAGAGTAAAAACAGAATGGTATGATCGAGTAATGTTTAGTATGTTTTCAGTCAGTGCAAATGTTTTGGCACCATTTATGGAATTCATTCTTATATGTATATGTTTATATATTTAGTAGAGCTTACAATATATATAGTGTTACTAAATATACCATGAAATCAAGTGCCTGGAGTAAGTCTGGGTTTCCTTTACTGCACTCCTTCACCGAGTCACATTAAGGGAAGCAGAACTAGCCTACCTAGCAAGGAATGTGGGGCTGAAGCAGAGAGGAAGTTAAAATCCCTAGAGTGGAAACAGGAGGCCAAGAACAAAAATGAAGGGTTCTCTGCAGTTTGCCAACAAGTGCGTCAGTGTCTGAAGATAGGCCTAGAGAAGAAGGAAACTGCCTGTCCACTAAATGTGTGTAAGAGAATAGACAACTGTTAAGGTAGGAATAGTCTTTTCCATGAGAGTTTTTGATCCTATATGTGCAGGTCAGAATTAGGCCTCAGACTGTATGTCTGTTTCTGAGTTGCCTCATATCAGGTTATGAGCTTATTTATTATCTTTTAACATAACACCAAATGGCTTCATAATAATAATAATAATAACTTTATTCTTTTATATCGCCATAACCAAAAGTTCCAGGTGGTTTACATTAAAAAGTGCTGGACAATTAGTGAAATACAATAATACAGCAAAAGATACAAATATTTGTAAAATAGAATTTCAATAATAAAACTCTCATTAAGTAATAAACTTATCAAACAAAGTGGTCTTAATTAATTTCCAAAAAAAGCAAGAGGATAAATAGCTTGCTGAATACATTTACTTAACCATGATTGTTTACAGCCTTGAATATATATATATATATATATACAGTATTCCCCCAAAATTCACGGGGGTTCCATTCCAGGAGCACCCGTGAATTTTGAAAAACCGCGAATGTGGTTTAGGAGCGGATCGGAGGCAGGAGAGGGCTGCAGGGGCGGCAGCGGGTGCTGGAAAAAAAAAGGCTGATGTCCTGCGGGATTGTTCATAGTATTTTCTGACCGCCTCTTCCAGGGACTAAAGTCAGGCTATACCAATCAGGAGCTGCTTTGACACGCTATCTGGCGCGTGTCAATAGCAGATTATGAACTTTTCCTCCAGGAACTTGTCCAAACCTTTTTAAAACCAGCTACATTAACCACTGTTACCACATCCTCTGGCAATGTGTTACAGAGCTTAACTATTCTCCGAGTGAAAAAATATTTCCTCCTATTGGTTTTAAAAGTATTACTCTGTAATTTTGAATGTCCCCTAGACTGAACTCTGAGGACTTTCTTAAGAGATCAGACTCCACAGGTGGCCCTTGAGGGAGGAATGCTGGCCTAGTGCCTAACCCTCAGTAAGTCATGTTCTAAGAGAGGTTGTAAAGGCTTAGCCTGACTTTAGTTCCCAGTAGATGCGGTCAGAAAATACCGCGAAAGACTGAGTTAATGATTCGTGAACCGTGAATTCACGGGGGTATACTGGATTATTTAAAAAATATATATATATATATTTTTTTTATATATAATCCAGAGATCAGAGAAGTGTCTAATCAGCTGCTGAACCAAATATTTGCATAAACAGATGAGTTCTGAGCAATTTTTCGAAGCCAGATGTCAAATGCCATCCCAGGGAAAACTTTTTACTGATGCACAAGAGACTTTTAATAGCAAGACAGCCAGCTTGAGCAGTAACAGGCTTTGGTATATTAGGTTGAAGAAATAGTTTTTGTTTTACCTTTATGCTTTTTTCTGGCTATTTCTGTCAAAGCTTAGTGCTGCAGCCATGCCCACATTTCAATGCACCAATAACATGAAAAAAACTAGATTAGATGTTTAAAATTATCTGGCAGACATTTGGCTGAAAACACACCTATAGCCAGTTCTGCAGTAACAAAAAAGCTCCTTCCTGATTATTTTCTTAGAATCATTGTATTAGTATATTTCCATAATGTGTGGTTGAACATGAACACGTGCAACCTGAATTAGCTCATTCACCTTTAACAAGACTCACACACAGTGACTAATGTGGCAATTACATAAGCTCATGCCTAGAGCTACACATCAGTTACCAGTGTCAAAAGCACTTTTAATTGGCATTTTCGTTCATAAGGGCAGGGGGTGCTAGTCTACAAAGTAGTGCTTAAGTCAATGTCTCTCAAACTATGTGCTGTGGCGCAGTGGGGTACCCCAAAGAGATTCAAGGTGTCACAAGAGATTCCAGAATTTTACTTTATTTTAAAAAAAATTCCCTTCGTAAGTATACACTAGAATAGATGACATGCACATTACGTACGTACGTACGTCAATGTTATGAGTGTTTGCGTGTGGTCTTTAAAGACTAATGGTAATTTTAGTTTTAGTTTTTATGCAGTAGTTATTCTAATTTGAGCAACAAAGCAATGAAGGCTTTGTTACTGTTTGGATCTTTTTATCTTTGTGAATTTGGATTTTCAGCTCTGACAGAAATTAAAACGAAAAAAAAAGGGACCAAATTGCAGATGGTGGATGATAAAATTTGTGTTTGCTTGTAGACTATTGAACCTCGTTTTGAGTTAATTTTCACTCAGTTCATTCATTCATTCAAATTTCTATACTGTTGTCCCAGAGGATCTCAGAACGTTTTACATAAATTTATTCAGGTACTCAAGCATTTTTCCCTATCTGTTCCAGTGGGCTCATAATCTATCTAATGTACCTGCGGCAATGAGGGGATTAAATGACTTGCCAAGGGTCACAAGGAGCAGCTGAGGCTCTAGTTTTAACCACTGCACCACTCTAGAAATCAAGATGTAATAAAAGAGAGCCAAGTATAGCACAATCATTATGACATCACTGATGAAGTTGGCTCTTAGGCATTGGTAGAACGAGGCATTGTGATGTCACAATACCAGCTCTGGTTATCAGAGGCTGAAACATTTCATACCATATATTCAATTTTCTATACTGTTCTCCCAGGGGAGCTCAGAATGGTTTTCATGAATTTATTCAAGCATTTTTTCCCTGTCCCGGTGGGCTCACAATCTATTTAAAGTACCTAGGGCAATAGGGTAGTGTGGACTTGGTCACAAGGTCACAAAGTCACAAGGAGTAGCGTGAGTTTGAACCTACAACCTGAGGGTGATGAGGCTAAGCTCTAACTACTACACCATGCTCTCCTGCTAAGGGCATAAGCTGGTGGAAGCAAAGGGTGTTCAGCTTCCTTTATATGAAAAATAGATACAGGAGTGTTTGTGATAATTGAAGAAACTATGGGCTCCTTTTATCAAGCCGCGCTAGCGGGGTTAGTGCATCGGACATTTCATCATGCGCTAACCCCGCGGCCGGCTAAAAAACTAACGCCTGCTCAATGGAGGTGTTAGCGGCTAGTGCAGCAGACAGTTTAACGTGCGGTATTACAAGCGTTAAACCCCCTACCACAGCTTGATAAAAGGACCCCTATATTACCAAAAACCCTTCTGAGATGGCAAATGTTGCATCTCTGATTTTAAAGACATAATTTCTGGAGGACTGAGGTTACTTAAATATTTTTTTATAAGTGGTATAACTGAAAATATGTTAAGGGTGAACTTTTCTGATGTACCAATGAGGAAAACTGCCTTCTGAACTTGCGCGTTCACTATTGGGCATGTGACTGATCCAGCTGCATTTCTTAATTTCACCCGTGAGCCCTTACTTAATTAATCTGTTTTAAATCTGTGTATCCTGATTGCAAGGTTGCTGCTGTGAATTATATGTGCAAAACTAGAGACTTCCTTGCTTGTTTAGAACTTACCAGCTTGCCTGTCTGAAGAGCTGCAAAGAAATTCAAGGATTAAGCTGTGCAAATTCAGGACACCTCATAGCCTGAGGAGCAAATTAGCTCCACGGTGTGCAAGAACCTAATGAGTATGCCATGAAAGAAGGTCAATAAATATCTAAAGCTGGTCATTGCCTTCCTTCCCTTGTCCACTTTTGAAGAAATTTCTTAACAAAAGACAATTTTGTTGGATCATGAAAATCATTGTGCTTCAAGAAGAAAGCTAGGCTTGCACAGCTTGCCTTCACCGAATTATCTTTCGTATGGCATTATGGCATATGAAGGCCATGACCTAGTTATGTAGAAGTGGCCTATATAAAATTATTTCCCACATGTACAAGTGCCAATTCTCCCTTCTTTCTTCCACTGTGCCGTTGAAAAGTTCTCAGCTCAACCAACAAAGTTGGGGCAGTCTCCATCAAGGGCTATAGTCTAATGATTTTCCACTTTTTTCATTCTGTCAGAAAAATATGGAACAAAAAAAGTGGAAAATCGCTGGATTAAGGCCTGCTTTTATTGAACTGCGCTAGCAGTTTTTAGTGCGAGGAGCCGCGCTGAATGCCTTGCGCTGCTCCCAACGCTCATAGGAACTCTATGAGCGTCGGGAGCAGCACGGGGCATTCAGTGTGGCTCCCTGCACTAAAAACTGCTAGTGCAGTTCAATAAAAGGGGGGTATAAGTGTATAGACCTTGATGGAGACTGCCCAACTATGTTGGCTGAACTGAGAACTTTTCAGCTGCCCCTCGTATATGATTAACATGTGGTTAACAGTTGGTGTAAATCAGTGGTTCCCAAACCCTGTCCTGGGGGACCCCCAGCCAGTCGGGTTTTCAAGATATCCCTAATGAATATGCATGAGAGAGATTGCATATAATGGAAGTGACAGGTATGCAAATCTCTCTCATGCATATTCATTAGGGATATCTTGAAACCCGACTGGCTGGGGGTCCCCCAGGACAGGGTTTGGGAACCACTGTGTAAATGGTCTAGTTTTTAGTGTCATTTATAGAATTTAGTCCTATATGTGTAAAGGGCAATTCTATACAAAAATCAAATATGAGAAAGAAGAGAAATCACTAATTCTTAATCGAATATACTCCTCAATTACAATAACAAGTAATCAAATGATTTATGAACCTGAAGCTTAAAAAGTTAAAACATTCAATTCAAAGAGAGAGGAAAAAGCCTCAGAACCTTACCCCCACTTATATGTTAATCCGTGGGTGAAATTAAAGATAATTACCTCATCAACAGGAAATTCATAACATAATAAATGACGGCAGATAAAGACCTCAACGATCCATCCATAAACCTCTTTTCTCAATTTCTCATTGGCACTATAAGCAGTGCCTTATATAACATAAGAACATAAGAAGTTGCCTCCGCTGTGGCAGACCAGAGGTCCATCCTGCACAGCGGTCCACTCCCGCGGCGACCCTTCAGGCCCACTGCCTGAACAGTGGTCTCTGACTAATTTTGTAATTTACCTCTAATCCTGTCCCTATAACCTTACCTCTGCTCCTATCTGTACCCCTCAATCCCTTTGTCCTCCAGGTACCTGTCCAGACCTTCTTTGAAGTCCTATAGCGTACTTCTGCCTATCACATCCTCTGGTAGCGCGTTCCATGTATCCACCACCTTCTGGGTGAAAAAGAACTTCCTGGCGTTTGTTCTAAACCTTTCCCCTTTCAATTTCTCCGAGTGCCCCCTTGTACCTGTGGTTCCCCTTAGTTTGAAAAATCTGTCCCTATCCACTTTTTCTATGCCCTTCATGATCTTGAAGGTTTCTATCATGTCTCCCCTGAGTCGTCGCTTTTCCAAGGGCAATTCTATAACAGTGCACATACAGTTAGGCACCATGTTAGGCGTGGTAGGAATCTATTTTATAAAGAAAAGTATATGCCTAACTTCCTTTATACTGTAGAACACTAGTGCAACTGAGTATAGGCGTATGTGATTAGGAGCATGGACACAAACATTATTGCCAGTTATAGAGTTGGTATAAATGTTAGTATCTAAGGCCCAGATTCTGTAACTAGTGCTGCCGATTGCATGTCAATTATGTGATAGTGATGGGTACAGAATTGCACCTCCAGCAAATGTAGGCTCTATTTCCTGGTTTCATATTCTCTTCCAATTCTTTCAATGGTCTGCTGCCCATTTTCCATTGTTCCTGTCTCTTCAACTCTTTAACTATTCCTCCATTGCATCTGTCTTGGTATAGATCATTCCAATTCCTCTCTTCCACCACTTTTCAGCTTATCCACTCCTTGCCAAACCTTTCCACTCAACAGCCTCTTCCACCTGGTTTTACTATGCCTAATATCACCTCCTTATTTATTTATTTCTCCCTCTCATCCCTGCAGCCCAGTATCTCCTAATAGTCCAGCATCCCTTCTTCCCAATAGTTCAGCACCTCCCCATTCTCTCTCCTTACCTATCTTCCCCCCCCCACCCCACCAAGTAAGTGTCTCCCCTCTCCCCATCCCCTCCATTAAAAATAAATAAATTATATTGCTGCTATGACGATAATGGCTAATGTGGTGAGCACATGAAGAACTCCAGAGAGCCAGCTGAGGATCTATTAGTCATATAAAGACTTTAAAGGATAAGTACTGTACTGTAATAGAATTGTAGAAAAAATTCCCCTGGAATTGTAGCCTATGAAATATATGGGGCTCCTTTTATAAAGGCGTGCTAGCAGGGTTAACGCACGTGACTTTTCATCACGCGCTAACCCCTGCGCTGGCCAAAAACTACCGCCTGCTCAAGAGGAGGCGGTAGTGGCTAGCACGTCTGGCGGGTTTTATTTATTTGTTTATTTCGATTTCTATCCCGTTCTCCCAGAAGCTCAGAATGGGTTACAAGTAGACCTTCACAATCGTTTGAAAACAGACTAGCCATGACAATATTTAAAAATATTTGTGTCATTCCTAATGGATTTAATACATTTTAAGCTACAAATTAGCTTGCTTACAATTCAGTTGTATGAATTAAAATTTTCTAACACATGTTTTCTAAAAAGTTATTAAAACAAGTTTGTGAACTAATTTAAAAACCACCTCTAAATTGGTGAGGGGGAAGCCATAAACACTGAAAATGATTTTTAACATTTTAAGTATGTGCACATGCCTAATTCTTCAAGCCATTCTCGAGAGCCTTGGATTGTGGTATTCCTGTCAAGGCCTGCTACAAGCAGTTGTAAGCAAATTTCATTAAAAAATGAATGGAAAATCTCATTGCAAACTTGCATTTCCTAATTGATTCGAATGGACCCAAGAGACACAAGGAAACAAAAATGTGGGGATTTGAAAATTAACCACAAGAACGATTGAAAATAAACCAAAATTGAAAAATGTTTTCTCATGCAGATCCATAAAAGCCATCAACATTGTTTCTAAAGTGTCGGGAAGAGGTGGAATTCAGCTACACCACTGTTAACAATGGAACAAAATCAAGTGGAAATGCATCATTATACACTTGACTTTGGCAGGAGATCACCCACTTTTCCTTTCCAAAAATATATTATCATCCTCTAGTATTATGAAAAGCAATCCATTATTAAGATAGTGTGGAATCTGTGTTCAGAAGATTCTTTTTTTTTTTGGCTATGCTAAGGTCTTTCTTCTTGAACTGACGTTGCACCACTCATCACTATCAGTGTTACAGGCTACCATATATCAGTGTTTGTAGTGGTAACTGCAGTAGCATGAAAATTTTTCATGTTTACCTTCTGGAATGTCAATCGTCCAACAACTTCAGTACGCTGCCCCGCTTATCGGTCACACCAGTCCCAGCTGAGCTGAAAATATATGCAGAATAAATGTTGGAAAAAGGGCAGTTTAAGTGTTTGATGGCAGTTATAACGGAGGCAGGCCATGCTGTGTGACCTTAATGTAAGTATTCATAGTCATTCCCTATTTCCAGTGTTCTATCATTGAAAGGTTTCAGCCGTATAGGAAAGGTCAATGAATCCTATGTTTTTATATTACAAGCAATCCCTGAGTCATCTCTCGGAATATTCTATCAGATTCCAGATGCCCTGTAGCACTCAATGATCTTACACGGCGTATTCAGTTGTAACAAGCGCCCGTCCTCTGGTCTACATAACAGTTATACCAATTTGCTGACATAAGTGTCTCAAATTTTATTTAATTAGGTTGGACACAGCTTTATGCAGATGTGGCCTTGTATGGGTTGGAAAACATCTCTGAGATAATGTGTTTAACTGCGGTGTCATTGGAAAATGAAACAGCATAGCAACATTACAAGATACCGCGTTATAATTAGGTTTAAATCAACAAGCTCAGCAGCAGCTTATAATACAATCAACTTAGTCAAACAATTATAAGTATTTGCAGAGCCATTTCTGAATTCTCTCTGAGCTGTCATCTAAATCCAGTCAAACTTTTGTACTTCTATTGTGTTTCTCGAGAAAAAAAAAAACCCAGGGTAAATTAATTAAGAGGCTGGATAAAATTCTTAATGCTAGCTTTATACTATCGCCTTTATAAGAATTGTCTTTGGCTTGAAGCAAACTGGTGTTTAACCAATACTAGTAATTACTGAAATTATCACATAGCTTTCGTCAAACTGTGTGTAAATTATGGCCATTGCAAAGTAATACAGGAAAAGTAAGTGAAAGCAATGCATAGTATATAGAGATTTGCAATACCTCAGAGACCATCTATAAGCAGCAATCACAGGACCACAAGTGAAAAGAGCAATTAACGTACCCTTGGTTTCTTGAGGACTAAATAAAGCACAGTAGGCTATGTTCTGATCGTTTATTTTGCATACTACCTAAGGATGATTGATCTTTTTTGAGTAATGTTATAAAGAGAACTTTTCAGTTTGAACAGAGCTACTTGAAGGCATTCCGTCGCTCAGCATATGCTAAACCATCTTTGATTATGAGCAGGTGCAGCTAGGATACCTGCAGCCGAAGTCTAGGACTGAACTCAATGCCGTGGAAATAGCTAAAGTATGCGTGCTTGGAACTTAGGTTAGTTCAAACAATTTTGTAGAGGTGTTTTTGTTTTTTGTCAGATTGAAGAAATCTACTTCATTTTAGCAAATAGAAACATTTTACTGCGAGCTGAAAGTGTACGAGACAATTCAGATTATTTCATAGCATTCTTGAGGCAGTTTTGGTTAGAAAACAAACCGTATTTTAATGGAAAGTCTTTTCTCGGTGCAGTGTTGTTATGACCATTCCGTTCTTTTTGTGTAATAAAGAAATGCCTTTTTTTTTCCTTTCCTTATGAGTAGGTCAGGGTTATGGATTTTTATCCAAAAAGAAGCCAGAAAAGAATTTTAATGCAACAAAAAACTGACTTCAAATAGAAAATAGTCTATAGAGTGTGATCAATTAAATATATAAAATGCTCAGAGATATGAAACTCTGAAGGGACTGCAGCTAAACCCCCCTAAAGAAAGAGTTCACCTTCCAGTCATTGCAACTTCATAAGTCCATGATCACACTCTAAGACGCTTAAGAACAATTTATATGAGTTTCAAAATTCTTATAATTCTTCAACTGTATTGAGAGTGATATCTTCTCTTCTTTTAACAAAAAACAGCCAACACTGCGTTCATGAGATGTATAAATATTCACTTAGCTTTTGAGTTTGATTCGAGGGGTCCCAACGTGGCCCCGTTTTGATCTCTACTTCAGGAGACCCGATTTCAGGTGTTCTAAAAGCTTAGTGCTGTGAGTTGTAATAATTCTCTAAACTTCGTGATGTTCAGTCACATCGCTACTGGATCTTAGTGTTAGTTCTGAAAAGTTCCAACTGCCATCTCCAGGAATGCACTGGGAGATGGGCCTAAGATTCCGGTTGGCCCAGTTACCTAAGGCCCCTCCTACAGGAGGGGCCTTAAGTGCCTGAGCCAATCAGGCCCTTATGCCCCTCCCCAGTAGATCCCAAGATGCACCAGGAAAGGGCAGGCCTGCCATTCCAGCGAAGGCAGGCCTTCCAGCTGGATGCAGGCAGGAGCCATCTGGCTGGCCAACTAAACCAAGTTGGAGGGGTCTGGGTGGGGTTAGAGTAGGTCCTGGTGGGATTGTGGGGGGGGCCTGGTGGCATTATGGGGGGTCTGGGGGGTCCAAGTAGAGGTGAACTTTTAGGGGGGTGAACTTTCAGGGGGGGAACTTTCGTGGGAAGTGACACAGAAGGGGTAGGGCCAAAAACACAGGAACTAGGAAGTATAAAAGCTCAGGGCACAGCTGGGCTGGGTAGGCTAAAGGGGGAATAAGCAAAGACCTACTGCATAAGTCTCCAATAAAGCAGAACCTCAACAGTCAGGTAGGCCAGATTTAACCGGGACCTTGTAGGTTGACATATTGGAATCCAGCCTAAGGCAGGCTGGCTGGTGAACTGCTAAGAATTGTACTGATAATTCTGGGAATCCAGAGAAGAGCAAGAGAAAGTAGTGCCATATCAAGAGACTGTAGTGCCTGAGGTAGTCCTGCAGGAGCAGGCTACAGAGAACATTCCTATATTCAAAGTGTAGTTTTGCATTTTATTTATCCTTCACCTGTGAACCAAACAGAACCCCCTTTCTAACAGCCTACATAAATTTTAATTTTGTTCACCTTAGCCTGCTGCATGGTATCCTATTGTCTGGGCCCCAAGCCTGCCTTTACTCACGGTTTCACAGATACCATGAAAAATTGCTTACGAATGTGGTAGTTGATCTGTGAATTCAGTTACTAAGCTTATATAAATTACAATCAATAGCCTTGATAGAAATGAGAAAATCAGTTATCTTAAAGAATTTCTTTGACACCGCATTGATTTTATGATCAGTGGAGAGGAACTGGAAATACTGATGGAAGTGACAAACTGACTAATATGAGTCATGTCTCATGTCTTCCTCAGAAAAGACGCTGTTGGTAGGAATCAAGATGCCATCATGATATTTACCCTCTACAGCTCAGCCCACAACTGAAGCTTCAGCTGATCGCAAAACTCAGAAAAGAGATGTCTGACCTGATAAAATCTAATTAGGCACTAACTTTCTGCAAGTTCTTCAAAATCAGATTTGAGTTTATGCATGCTGCTTTCTTTCATTAATCCTCAGTCATGTTTTCAAGATGAATATCATTCTCAGATTTTAACATAATGTAAGCAGTCTGATGCATAGCAGTAGTAGCAGGAGCCTAGAGCTAAGGAGAAGAGGCCACCATTTTGAGGCTGAGAGCTACCAGGGCAGAAGTAGCAAGGGATCATTCCTGATGCTTCTCCCACCCCTTCAACTAACCACCAAAGTTACCCCCAGTAGGTGCTGAGTTGAGAATGAGATAGGGGATTTCAAAAGAGGATATAGATATGTCAATAGGGATGGGGGATGGATGGATGTCAAGATGGATCAAAATGAATATTTAAGAAAAATATGGCCATTGGGCTTCTTGTTAGTGGCCTGATGCTCTTTGGGAGGAATGATAACAACACTTCTTGAGGTATTATTATATTTCCATGAGTAACACAGCTTGCAGGGTTTTTATTCATTTTGCATAATATTGAGCTGCTTTGCATGCATTTGCATGCTTCACAGCTCATTATTATTTAATTTGTATCATGGTAAACAAAATCTCATGTTAAGCTGCATTATTGACAAATAGCAAATGTTATTGCCAATTAACTTGCATTAATTGGAAAATAACATGCACAATTTCCATAATATGGCTTAGTAAATAGACCCATTAATTCGCTTTGCAGTTAAAACAGGCACACAGTTTTGATTTTGCTAATGTAATTTCTATAATTAAACATTGGAATTTGTTTTCGTCAGTCTTTACATTATTTTACATTTTATTATTGAAATGTTTTATATTTGTTTCTGGTTTTTATGGAACAGTAGTTCTTATTCTGGCATACAATCATTTTATAAATAATCTTGCCCATGTTCCAAAGGTTAAGGGCTCCTTTTACTAAAACACCTAATGTTACTAAGCTACGTTAGGGCTTTAACGCGCAGAATAGCGCACACTAAATTGCCGTGTGCGCTAGACCTTAACACCAGCATTGAGCTGGCGTTAGGTCTAGCCGCGTAGCGTGGGATTAGCGCACGCTAAAATGCTGCGTGCGCTAAAAACACTAACGCAGCTTAGTAAAAGGAGCCCTAAGTTTCATAAAAACCTCATAGTGTTTAGCTGAATTGATGACTGCTATAAAATCTACCAGATGAAGTGAGTGAAGATGGGGTAAATATTGTTTGCTGGTATTTAACAAATTTTGAGGTTGAGGTTCATATTTGAAAGAGAAAAATGTCCCAAAAGTGGCACAAAGCAGTAGATATATGCTTATATCAGCAAAATGTCCAAATCGCTATTTTCAGACCTCATTTTTTGATGGCTTTCTATGCAGTTTGTATGCAGTGCATCTAAATCTCAAGAGTGCATGTTGGGGGCGTCTTTTGGGTGCAACTAGGGCATGCTTATGATCTGGATGTTTTTCTGCAAAAATGGGACATTATAGAAAACGTTCAGGGCAAAAATTGGACATTTGAGGCTGTTTCAATAATGAATACATGCCAAAAGGTACCCATACTGACCAGATGGCAAGTGGAAAGATTAAAACCTGACCACCACCCCCTTACTTACCCAGTAGTCAATGACCCCCCTCCCATCCACTCCCAAAGATGTGAAGAAAAAGCCAGCCTGTATGACAGCTTCAGATGTTATGGCCAGACCTAGTAGAGAAGCAAGCAGGTCCCTGGAGTGGCCTAGTGGTCAGTGCAGTGGACTATAGAGAACCCAGATCCATAGCGTTAAACGGTTAACATTCTAATTAGAGAAAGGTAGATATTGGGATTCCCCCAGGGTCTGTGCTGGGACCACTGCTTTTTACTATATTTATAAATGATCTCGAGATTAGGATAACTAGTGAGGTAATTAAATTTACTAATGACACAGTTATTCAAAGTTCTTAAATCATGAGAGGATTGTGAGAAATTGCAAGAAACCAGGGGAATGGGCATCCAAATGTAGATGGCATTTAATGTGAGCAAACTGTAAAGTGATATAATAAACCAAGCTATTCCACTTATACAATGTAAGGGCGCTATCCCCAACGGAAGAAAAAGCCTCAGGTAATGTTATGGCAGAGCATGAAAATGCTCAAACCTCCTCCACCACATCATTGGCAAAAAACTTCCGAGGGAATGTGCAATGTCCACTACCCTATTTATGCAGGACAAAATGCGTAAGCTGCCTTCAAAAATTGTGACGTTGTGAGTGATGCTGTGTATAGGCCAACGTTTCACGGCATATAGCCATTTCTTCAGGGCTTATTCGCTCCTCCACTCGCATTCATTGTGTGCAGTGGAGGAGTGAATAAGCCTTGAAGAAACAGCATCACTCACAACGTCACAGTTTTTGAAGGCAGCTTACGCATTTTGTCCTGCATAAATAGGGTAATGGACATTGCACATTCCCTCGGAAGTTTTTTGCCAATGATGTGGTGGAGGAGGTTTGAGCATTTTCATGCTCTGCCATAACATTACCTGAGGCTTTTTCTTCCGTTGGGGATAGCGCCCTTACATTGTATAAGCGGAATAGCTTGGTTTATTAATATTTATTTAATCCGCTTCCACCTTTCTAGTGGTAGATTAGTAGGTCTAATCAACTGTAAAGTGATGCATGTAGGAAAGAGGAACTCAGGCCCAAATTTTGTAACCGTGTCTAATGTTAGGCACCTATTTCGGAAGCGTCCATCTAGAAAGGCGCCTAACTAAATCGAGTAACAAGCTCAATCAAGCTTTTTAATCAGCACTGATTGAAACTTAGGCGCCTATCAAGAAAGGGCGATTCTGCAACAAGGCGCCTCTGAAAATTTAGGCGGCCTTCAAAAAAATAGGTGCTATGCACGTTAGGCGTGGGCGTGGCTACATGTTAGGCGCCTTGTTGCAGAATCGCTGCTCTGAAGCGTGCTTAAGCGCTCAGCTAGGTGTCTAACTTTTAGTTCTACCTAGAATTGGCCTATTTCTTAGGCGCCTCCAAAATAGGCTCCGCTCAGTGTGATTGATTAAACAGCGCCTGATATTACTTGAATCGCGCTGAACAGTGCCTAATTAGGTGCCTAACTTTTGGGTGCTTCTTATAGAATTTGACCTTCAATCTATACCTACATGATGAAAGATTACACATTAGGAGTCACTGCCCAGAAAAAGGGTCTAGGTGTCATGTGGATGATAGGTTCAAATTTGCCTGTTCTGCTTTAAAGCATTACACGGACTTGCCCCCAAATACATTACTGACCTTTTCTCCTTCTCAGCCAACAGACACAAGAGAAGTTCACATTCCAA
This sequence comes from Geotrypetes seraphini, assembly GCF_902459505.1. NCBI lineage: Eukaryota > Metazoa > Chordata > Amphibia > Gymnophiona > Dermophiidae > Geotrypetes > Geotrypetes seraphini. The sequence goes on from NC_047095.1 coordinate 18,838,326, forward strand.
CTTCGTTTCCCCCCCCCCCCCCCCCAGTGACAGGTTGCAAACTGAAAAAACAACCATGAATTCCTTCTCTCACACCAAGCAGCATCATGGGGTAAAGACCTAGAACAATTACATTCGCCCTCTACTTATGAGGAATTTAGGAAACGTCTAAAAACACACCTGTTCCTAAAACATCTTGACAACTGATCCACTTATCTCTTTCCCCTCAATAGCGACCTACTGTCCTTTTGATCACTTTTCTCCTCAACAATGAATTTCCTGTCTAATTACTTCTCTTTCCTCTTCCCCTCTTGAAGTCAGTCAATTTGTACCTTTGCTTAATCTTTTGTAAACCGCATAGAACTTCACGGTATTGCGGTATATAAGCTGTTATTATTATTATTATTATTATTATTATTATATGTTTTAAAAAAATACTGTTCTCTCTATGTTACGCAGCGGTCCTCCAACCTCATTGCTGCTAGTGTGGGGTGGTGATTCAATATAGTGCTTTCGTTTGCTATAGGTAGGCAGGTTTCCTGGAGTCCTGAAACACTTGCCTGGAGTCCTGAAACACTTGCATTGAAAGCTTGGAGAAGAGATAGCAAAGGGGGGGGGGGGATATGAGAGAATTCTATAAAATAGTGAGTGCTGTTGCTGTATATTTCTGCTTGCTTTGGATTATCATCAATAAAAATTGTTTGACATAAAATAGTGAGTGGAGTGGAACAGATGGGCGCTTGTTTACTCTTTCCAAAAATACAAGGACTAGTAAGCATGCAATGAAGCCGCTAAGTAATATTTTGTTTATTTAAAATCACCTATACCCCACCCATCCAGAAATCTAGGCAGCTTACAAAAACTAGCAATTCATAAAAGGCTCCTTTTATCAAACTGCAATAGGGCTTTTTACCACCGGCCAGCGAGGTAAGTGCTCCAATGCTAATAGGAATTAAAACACACACCCCATTTACAAAAACGTAGCGCGGTTTTTAGCACCGGCCACGGCGGTAACAGCGCCGACACTTCTAGAATTCCTAGGAGCGTCAGGGCTCTTACTGCCACGGCCAGTGCAAAAAAACTGTCCTACACATTTGTAAAGGGGGAGTAAATGAGCGTTGGAGCATTTACCTCGCCAGCCCATGATAAAAAGCTCTACTATGGTTTGATAAAAGGATCCCAAAGTATCATGAAAGCATAATATTAGTAATAAATAATGTTTAAAAAAATAAAACAAATAAGATACATGTGGAGGGGCATAATCAAAAAAAATGACTAAGTCCCCTTTTGACCTAAGTCCTTAAACATTCAAAGCAGAAGCAGGGAAAGTGTCCATAACCAAAAGAAACGTCCTTGTTTTGATTATGGCCTGCCTCTACTAAACGCCCAGATCACCACTACGTCTAAAAGTTTATTTTACAGTTTTTGGCCATAATGAACCAAAAAAACGCCTAAGCCCCAAACGTCCAACAGAAGAGCTTTTAGGTGAAGGAGGAGCCAGTCCTTCGCCTAAACGCTGGATTCTGTAACCGGTGTCTGTCAAAAACAACACCAGTTACAGAACCCCCCCCACACAACGATCCAGGCAGGAGGGTGCCCAAGCCCTCCTGCCATGTTAAAACCGCGCCACCCCCCCCCCCCCGACAACATCGGGGAAAGAGGGCGCTTAAGCCCTCTTGCCCCGTCCAACCGTGACCCCCCCCCGACAACATCGGGGCAAGAGGGAGCCCAAGCCCCCTTGCCCCGCCGACTCCCCGACGATATCAGGGCAAGAGGGAGCCCAAGCCCTCTTGCCCCGCCGACTCCCCGACGATATCAGGGCAAGAGGGAGCCCAAGCCCTCTTGCCCTGCTGATTAACATCGGGTCAGGAGAGAGCCCAAGCTCTCCTGGCCCCAGCGACCACCCCCCCCGCAACTGGATTGGGCCAGGAGGGAGCCCAAGCCCTCCTGGCCCCGGTGACCACCCCTTGCAACTGGATTGGGCTAGGAGGGAGCCCAAGCCCTCCTGGCCCTGGTGACCCCCCCCCTGCAACTGGATTGGGCCAGGAGGGAGCCCAAGCCCTCCTGGCCCCGGTGAGCCCCTACTCCCACCCCCCCCCCCACTACATTACGGCAGGAGGGATCCCAGCCCTCCTGCCCTCGACGCAACTCCCCTCCCCCCAACGACCGCCGCCCCCAGAACCCCGAAAGCCCCCCCCCACCGACCCACGACCCCCCCCGGCCGACCCCAGGTCACGTCGGGAGCGGCATCTGCGCATGCGTGGATGCAACGTGGTGATATCACATGCACATGCACGTGCGAGTGACATCATTGTGTCACTGCCCTCCCAACCGAGACGAGCAGGCTGAGGGGGCGGGACTATGGTTGAGGCTGGGGCATGACATGGGCATAATGGGGTAGGGGTGGGTAGAACTGGGCGGACCTGAGGGTGGTCTATAGGTCCAGATTTTATGTAACCCTAGTCACAGGTGCCATGCTAAGTGCTATTCTATAAACCGTGCCAAGCACTAATTTTTTGGGTGAATATATAGAATCTAGTCCAATATGTCTACAGCTTGAGACCTCTAACAGAAATTGTCTATTTGACCACAAGGAGCATAAAATAACATAAACATAACATAAAAATACACTTATATACCTCTATACCGTTCAGTTCAAAGCAGTTCACAAAGTAAGAAAGTTATACAAGCATAACAGATTATAAACTCATTTATAAAATTTATCAAACAAAAACGTGAAAAGGAGGAAGTGGGGGTATAGTTAATCTAAATACGGTTTACAAAATCTCCCCAAAAGAAAATTGAACACCCAACAACAAGCACTGAACTCTGATACCATATGAAAGCCAATGAAAGAAAAAGCCTCAGATATACTGGAGGGGGGGGGGAAATACCACCCAGCCATCCATCACAGGCAGAAAAAAACTTTTTGGGCTACCATACAGTAAGGGGCTCATAATCGAAAGAGAAAAAACATCCAAAAAACCGGCCTAAGTCGGCACTTGGACGAACATTTCTCAAAAACGTCCAAGCGCCGATAATAAAATCGGGGTTTGGATGTATTTCTAAACGACCTAGGCCCTCATAGTGCCGCTCAAGTCCAAAGTTAAATGGGGCATTTCGGGAGGAGTGTCGAGGGCGGGACATGGGCGGGATGTCAGCCGGCTTAGACTTAGTCGTACAACATGTATAACCGAAAGTATAACAACAGAGCCTAGATGGAACTTGGACGTTGTGAATTAGACCATGTAAAACATGGTCTAGGTCACAAAAACCCACCTAAACACACCAGATAAGCACTGCAAACACATAACACAGACCCCACACAATACCCCAATGATCACCAACCCCCCCACCCCCATAAAATTTTATTCACAACTTTAAATTTCAGCCTCCAGACCATCACCTGGCCGCCTGGTATAGGAAAGCCTAGTCGTTCAGCCCAGAGGCAGCTTAAGTCATCTTGGGGATGGGTTAGCGACTCATGGAGAGGAGGACCCATGCCCATAAGCCCCTGTAATCACTGCATTGATACTTAAACATGTGCACTCCCTTATACACCCCCAAAACCCTTTTTTACCTTCATATAGGTGGCTCCTGCAGCCATAAGGGCTATTGGGGTGGTAGATAAGTGGGTCTAGGGGATTCTAGAGGTGGTTTGGGGGGCTCACCGTCACCTATAAGGGAGCTGTAGTGAGGAGAAGCCATGGCACCCTTTTTGTGAAGTTCACAGCAGTGCCCTGTAAGGTACCCCACTATTTAGGTAGCATGGCTGGGTGTGCAGTCCATCACTTTGCAGACCCCTCCCACATCCAACAGGGCTTGTTCTAGGCGCTTTGGACTTGGATGGAAAGTTGGACAGAAATGTGGTATAAAGATGGATGATTTAGCGGCTTGGACGATCAGATCAACAGGATGTATAATTAGACGATTTTCGAAAGTAAAAAAAAAGTTGGACGTATCTTTCGAAAATGTGTCTTAGGCTCTTTTTAACTTTGGACGACTTGCGAGATGGACGAAAAAGGACTTAGATGTCCCTTTCGATTTTGCCCCTCCACATATTAGAGAAATGCAAAAAGAAAAACACGAGAATCAATCATATTTCTAATTCTGCTGTGCAAAACTGTGCTAGTAGCAACTACAAACTTAAAGTGCAAGTTCAGGAAAAACTATGTGCAGCCAGCCTATGATCGTTTCATGGCTGACATGCCACTTCTTCAGGGCTGCAAAGGCTCACATAGCAGGAAGCCTGCAAATAATAAACCCACCATAAATATACTGTGCACAAACCATCAGCTGTTTTGAAAAAATGCCAAACCAAACTCACTGTTTGACACACTGCTCCTCTGTGAAAAAAAATGGCTCCTGGGCATTCTTCAATGTTGGGGGCGGGGCAAATCATAGCAAACAGCCTACCGATTGGATCTTGCCCAAAGCCACAAGCCAATCAAGGCAGTCTAAGGTTAGAAATCTCTTCAAATGATGAATGGAGCAATTCATTGTCAATTATTTGTATGCCAGACACTACACAATCGAAAGGTACCTCAACAATGAATGTAGATTTTGATGTTGTATTTGGAGCAAAATCAAATACACATGAGCAACAAGATGATGCTCTACAACCAGTGGTCCCACAACAAAATCAAGGGTCAGTACCTGTCACCCAATATGGTGAAACATTTTTTTAACAAACGACCTTGACTCATCACATGTCAATCTAATGGGAAATCTTGGATTTGGAAGAACACCATCCAAAAAGTCAGACATGCAGTGGAATCAGCCAACAGAAAAGAGACTTGCTGGTAGAACAAACCGGCAAGCAAGAACAAGCACATCAGCTACGTGGACTCCTGCCCCAGTAGCTGCCATTCCACAGATGGTACCTCCTCCAATGACTTGTCCAGTGACCACACAAGTGCCTGTGTATGGAATGGACTGCAATCGTCTCTGCTGAGTCAACTGAAAGTGATTTGAACATCGAGATCTGTGCTGCACTAGGGGGACACTATAACTGTTTCCTGAGGACTGGACTGATATTATATTTTTTTAATTAATTTATTTTGGTATGTTAATATGTTAATAAATGTTTAATATGGTGCTTTAGTTAGATTGTGAGCCTTTTTGGATGGATAAGGAAGTTTTAAGCACCTAGTGTTAACCGCTTTGATCTGGCAATAATTGTTAAGGAAGGTGGTATATCAAATAAATCAAACACACACACATACATACAATGCAGCATCTCTTTTTCTTTCCTAACTCTCTCCCTCTCCCCCCCCACCCCGGAATTTATCTCTCTTCAAATCTTCCATTTGTGGGTTAAAAAAATCTTGTTCAGTAAGCATAGCAATGTTCTACAGCAGTTGTCCCCAACCCTGTCCTGGAGAACCACCAGGCCAATTGGGTTTTCAGGATAGCCCTAAAGAATATGCATGGAGCAGATTTGCATGCCTGTCACTTCCATTATATGCAAATCTCTCTCATGCATATTCATTAGGCTAGCCTGAAAATCCACTTGGCCTGGGGGGTCCTCCAATACAAGGTTGGGGACCACTGCTATACAGAGCCTCCCACTAAAGTATGTCAGGGCATTGCCAGGTTCCGACTACACAGGAAGAGGAGGTGCATGTCAAAGAGGGAGGGACTCATCAATGCTTGGAACATGCTTGAGCAGGAGGCTCCATGAACATGGTTTTTTAACTGCGCATGGAAGCTTTGAAAAGAGGGGGATTCCGGGAGGGAGTGGGTAGGAAAGGGACAAGTGGAGATACTGCACTGCATGTTGGGGGGAAGGGGCGGGTGGGAGGGTTTGTAGTTTTAGCGCCCCCGCCTCTCTTGCACCCTGTGTGACCGCACTGGTCACACATCTCTTGCTATGGCCCTAGTTTCAATGCTCTGACCTGCCATTTGACACTGTAAACATTTTGAAATTATTTCTCCTATGTTGGCAGTCCTCACTGGCTCCCAGTGGAACAAAGAGCTCAATTTAAATTATATACTTTAATTTTTAAGTCCCTTTAGAATGATAGGCCATGTTTTCTGTGCAAATTATAGGCATATTATACAGTGTATGCTCAGATGGTTGTGTTCTGTGATATTTGTGGTTATTCATCCATTCTCCAAAAACAGTACAATTAGCTGGGTCACAGGATTCTGCTTTTTTCTACTGCTAACCTGCACTCATCAATCAGGTTTCAGAATGGATAATAGCCCACCTATCCACTCTGGCAGACCTGCAAATTATTTTTCTGATTTTAGGAGTTCACATAAGGTGCTCCTGTTTTCTCAGATTTTTTTAAAGTTGGTCATTTGCTAATATTTCATATATTGTATTTTGCTGTTTTGTAGATCTCTTTTTCTTATCTTTATTTGTTTTATTTTTTTTTTCTAGTTGTATATTCTTCTGCAAATTGCGTATTGCATTGGATTAACTCATAAAATTATTGCAGTAAATAAATAAATTTTTGACCCAATGAGATTAGAATAACTTAAAATTAATATCTCGTACTTGACCAATATCTTTTTTATTTTTTTTTACTCATGTGGAAGAATGCAGACATGCAAATTTTGCAAAATCAAGGGCATTCTGATGAAAAGATCTCAGTTAGAATAATGTTGGAAGCTTGTATACAGAGTAGAAAAAAAAAATACTCCCTGAAGCACAGAAGAGACTAGAACAGTTTACAACTGGAAAATGAAAAAGAGCCAAATATCTACAGGAGATTTCATTGCCATGAAGATTGATGAGTAGCCCATCAATCAAGTTTCAGGATGGATAATAGCCCACCTACCCACTCTGCTATTTACCTGCCAAAAGTTTCTGTTTGTAAAAAAAAAAGAAAAAATGCAATCTGTATTTTTCTTGGAAGATAGGCTACACTAGTAAACTGAAAACTATTGCATGATAAGGTACAGAAATCTGAACAAAATTCAAAAAGATGTGTCAAGTTAACAATAATTCTAAATCTTTTTAAGATAAAGTTCAATTTATGTTGAACTTTTTTTAAACATATGCAATATTGAGTATAACAAAAGTGGGTAATTTCCACCGAGTAAGGAAACCAATTTGACATGTTGTCGCCAACTTGGAAACAAGAAGTTGAAGACCAAGGACCTTCGAACTGCTTGTAACAGAACCCCCAGGAGACCCTGCTGAATCTAAATATCAAGGGAGAAAAAAAGCTTCCTGAGACTTATCATTCCCACTCAATTAATTCTTTTCTCTTTCAATTCAAAGTTCAGCAGGTGCCAAAGAGACATTACTCCACGAGACTCCATGAGACCAAATTAAGTTGGAATAAAGGAAATTGCAGCCATGCAGGGAAAGCCTATTATACTACTTGGCTAACAGGGTGGCATTATCATCCCATTGAAATTACAGACCTGAAATTAGAAATGCATGAAAAAAGTGTGATTCTTTGTGAAGGAGTATTTTTTCTGTAGGGAAGTAGGTTTATGTTGTCTGTGCCATAGAAATGTACTTGTCTTGGAATTAGTTCTTTATAAATGAATTTGCTTTGCCCTAGTAATACTAGTCGGGATAATTTGTTCTTCCCATAACTGCTATTGCTCCTAAAAACAAATTGTTATTGTAATTTCAATGGGCCCCTTTTACATAACCGCAATAGAACTGAAAGGGCCCCTCGTCTGCATTTGTCACGCCAGGGATCGCTAGCACAGCTTTATAAAAGGGGTTTGATGTTTCTATAATATGTTTTATAATTATTACAATTGTTTTGTGATATTTTTCATTGTCATGTTTGTCTATATCTTTGACGTATAACATTCTTTTTTTTAATTTAACTATAATTGACAAACTGGATTGCCCTCACATAAGCAAAATGTAAATGCAATGTATAATTAAGGAAGACATTTTTGAAAGGTTAGGCACTATTTGCATACATATAAAAACATATATATGGCCCGTAAAAACATAAGAATTGGCATACTGGGACAGACCGAAGATCCATCAGGTCAGTATCCTGTTTCCAACAGTGGCCCAACCAGGTCCCAAGTACCTAACAGAAACCCAAAGAGTAGCAACTTTCTAGAGCTGAGATTTTGATGTCATAATGCCACATTCCACCAATACCTAAGAGGCAAACTCATAAGTGAGGTCACAATGGCTTGATTTGTCCTATTACTTGGCTCGCATTAAGAACATATTGTCATTACTGGGACAGACTGAAGGGCCATCAAACCCAGTATCCTATTTCCAACAGTGGCCAACCCAGGTCCCAAATACCTAGCTAAATCCCAAATAGTATCCTACTTATATCTATATACCTAAAGCATGCATAGTTTGCCCCAGACTTTCTGTGTGCAAAATAACGCATTATCCTGAGATTCATGTGCAACTTAATTGGCTAGCAAGCCAATTGGCGTCAACGATTGGATGCTAGCAATCAATTATTGGTGTTAATTGGCAACATTTTTGATTTGAACGTGCATTTTGGACTTGATTTATTCACTTGATATACTACCTTGTACCGAAGTTTTAAAGTGGTTTATAAAAAGTATTATTCTATAACGATCCATGCACAAATCTTATAGCATGTAACTCAAACGGATATGTGATTATGGAAGGGGCATGAGCAGGTCAGGGGCATTCTCTAAAGATGTGTACAGTATTGCTGTATACCGGGGATCCACACCTACTTTACTCACCAGGATGTTCACCAGGTTTCAGTTGCTGTAAATCCTCGTACCCAAAGTTTAGTGTGAAAATTAGTTTTAAGTGCTATTTTATAAATGGCGTGCAACTCAGTGAGCTATTTATACGAGGGGCCACTGAAAAGTTCTCAGCCCATTTTTGAAAGGAAGATTTGAGTGGTAGGCTGTTTCTGAGCCAATTTGTTTATAATTATTCCCCTGATATATATCCTCTAGGCCAGGGGTGTCAAAGTCCCTCCTCGAGGGCCGCAATCCAGTCGGGTTTTCAGGATTTCCTCAATGAATATGCATGAGATCTATTTGCATGCACTGCTTTCATTGAATGCTAACAGATCTCATGCATATTCATTGCGGAAATCCTGAAAACCCGACTGGATTGTGGCCCTCGAGGAGGGACTTTGACACCCTTGCTCTAGGCGAAACAGGAGTACCCTGTCAGGATTTGGATTAAGAACAGTGGTTCCAGAAACATCATGTGAAATTATTAAGCTAGTACTTTATTTATAGAACTAGCTGATCAACTGGCGTTGCCCAGATATCCAAATCCCAGCAGTAAGAATTGTGAATCACAATTAACATTTATTTTTATTAAAGTTATACAAAGATGACCACAGAAGATTTAGAAGTGAGTAGTTTTTCAAGATTTGTAATTATATTTTAAGTCACTTTCACGAATCTGCCCCCCCCCCCAATCCTCCCCCCCCAGATGTAGTCTCCCATCATGTTCCTATTATATTGTCCTTGGTAGTCCAGCATATCCTGGTGGAAGCACTCATCTTGCTCCTCTGAGTATGCTCCCATGTTCTTCTTGAATGTCTCAAGATGAGCATCAAGTACATGGACTTTTAGAGACATCCTACAGCCCAATTTACTGTAATTCTACACCAGATTCTCAACCATCTCCATGTAGTTTTTGGCCTTGTAATTGACCAGGAAACCCCGAACCATTGCGACAAAGTTGTTCCAAGTTGCTTTCTCCTTCCTAGTTGGCTTCTTAGAAAATTCCTTGCATTTGGGCTTCAAAAACCCGAGGGAACGGTACAGTTTAGGGGTGAAGAATTTATGTGCATGACAGAAGAGCGAGACTTAGGTGTAATTGTATGTGATAATTTTAAGGTTGAAAAGGTGACAGCGAAAGCTAGAAGGATGCTAGGTTGCATAGGGAGTGGTATGGCCAGTAGGAAAAAGGAGATACTGATGCCCCTGTATAAGATTTTGGTGAGACCTCATTTAGAATATTGTGTACAATTCTGGAGGCCACACCTTCAGAAAGATATAAAAAGGATGGAGTTGGTCCAGAGGAAGGCTACTAAAATGGTATGTGGTCTTCATCATAAAGCATATGGGGACAGACTTAAAGATCTCAATCTGTATACTTTGGAGGAAAGGCAGGAGAGGAGAGATATGATAGAGACGTTTTAATACCTATGTAATGTAAATGCGCATGAGTCGAGTCTCTTTCATTTCATGAGAGGGCATAGGATGAAGTTAAGAGGTGATAGGCTCCGGTGTAATCTAAGGAAATACTTTTTTACAGAAAGGGTGGTAGATGCGTGGAATAGTCTCCCGGAAGAGGTGGTAGAGACAGAGACTGTGTCTGTATTCAAGAGAGCCTGGGATAGGCACATGGGATCTCTCGGAGAAAGAAAGAGATAATGATTATTGCGGATGGGCAGTCTAGATGGGCCATTTGGTCTTTATCTACCATCATGTTTCTATGTTTCTATGATTTTCTTTATCTGTGGTCCAACAAAGACACCAACTTTGACCTTTGCCTCAGACAGATTAGGGAAGATGTTTTGAAAGTACTTGAAGGCTGCCGACTCCTTATCTAGAGCTCTGCCAAATTGTTTCATTAGGCCAAATGTTTTCATTAGGCCCAATTTTATGTGCAGTGGTGGCATCAGCACCTTCCGGGGGTCCACCAGTGGTTCCCATTTCACATTGCTTCTCCCCACAGAGAACTCGGTCTGCTGTGGCCAGTCCAGCCTTTGGTAGTGCGCCAAAGGCAGAGACAGCAGGGAAACATGGTAAAACTGCCTTGGAGACCCATTAAGAATGCCATCATTCCTGCACAGTAAATCTTTTTTTATTGCAGTGGCAAGAGCGGTGTACTTGCGGTATTGTTTGCCATGTGGTAATACCCTACTGCGTCTTAGTAAAAGGGCCCCTAAGTTTACTCAGCTTGGAATCAATCCGGAATGTTCTGCAAAAAAAAAAAAGTAAATTGCAAAATATCAATGTCCTTGTCCCAAAAGCAAAGTCTGAGGGGGAATGATAGTCATTTTCTATACTTTTGTGGCATAGGCAATTGAGAAAGACACTTATTACCCAGGGGGGGGGGAAAAAAATGTTATATAGCGTAATTGTTTATCTTTTCTTTTTTCTTGAGGGGCACGTCAGAGGACATTCCTACACTAACCAGTTAGCATATAACAAAGGAGCCCTTAACAGCTACACAATAGGTATCAGTAAGTGCTCCTGGAGTCATTTATAAAAATGGCTGTGAGCTAATGCTAACATTAGCCCTTGACCATTAATGGAAAAAATAGGAAATGACATAAGGGCGCGCTAAAGCCTATTTTTACTGGTGCTTAGCAAAAGAATCCCTTAACTCTTCATTGCCTCAGGTAAAAAGGTAGGGCTAAGTTTACTAAAGGGCACTGACATAGTTCATTTACCACATGTTCTACTGTATGGAATGAAACCTGTGTACTGCTAACTTGCATTAATAGTATTAGAATGTAGTGGTGCACTTTAATAAATCTAATATTTAGATTGTAAGCCCTCCAGGGACAGGCAAAAACCCAGCATACCAGAATATCTTAACTTGCCTTGAGCTACTACTGAAAAGATATGAACTAAATCCAATTAAATAAATGTGACAGAAACCTTTTGCTGAAAATTACTTTTGTTTAATGGTTTGAGCATCTCAAAATATCTTCACACAGATCAAATAAGATATTTGAAATAAACTATAAGCAAGACCCAATTTCCTGTGGTGGCTATTAATGCTTGAGCCTTTACCCCTACCTATTTTGTAGGTGGTAAGGCCTTATGCACTAATCTGTTAGCGTGGCAGTGCCCCTGCGCTAACAGATTGGCATAGCTGCGCCCACTCTCCATCCCAATCATACAAAAATTAGCTTTTTATTTTTTAGCTTGTGGGCAAAGCATAGCTATTTCAAAACTACCGTGAGACACCTGAGCACACCCCCACAGTAGCACATTTTAACCTACAGTAAGCACGTAAAAGGGACCCTTTATTATAACTTTTTAAACATGACCATTACATGGATTCAACCTTCTACTATTCCTATTACTCACACTCTACCTCCTTTTCTATCCAATTCTTCTTCCAGCCTCCCAGTCCTCTTTTTCCTAGTTCTTCTTACATATGTAATCTCACCACCCATCAAGCTTGACAACTGGCAGGGGGCCTAGTGGATATGCATAACCAAGGTGTGAGTGACTGGGAAAGTCCTCACAGAGAGTGGCTGAGGGACTGGAAGGAGTCCTCAGAGAGAGAATAACTGGGAAGGGCCTGGAAGAAGTAGTAGCTGGAGGGTCCAGTAGAGCCTGGAGTCAAGGGTGGGGTCAGGCATGCCGACTGTCAGTGGAACCGGTGAAGTGTCCAGGACCCATGGGGACCCAAGAAGCTGGGGAGTAAGAGACCAGCGGTGGCCCCCACAAGCTGCTAAAAGATCAGGAGTCCAAAGTCCAAGGCTGATAGGGGACTGGCGAAGTGACCGGCGGGAGGACCGGCAGGAGCGGTGGTGATCGGTGGAGAGATCAGTAAATGGTACCAAGAGCCATCAGAGGACCCCCTAGGAAGCAGCCTGTAGGCCCTGTGAGCATTGGCCAAAAGACCTGGAAAAGGATCTGTGGAGGGACCTATGGGGCCAGTGGTGACCAGTGGAAAGACTGGTAAATGGTGCTGGAAGATGCTTGAAGACCCAGAGGGTCAATGAAGGGTCAGAGAGGATCCGAAGAACTATGGAGTCAAGGGAGGACCTGGAGATGACTAGGTAGAGTGTGCCTAGAGGACATGGTCATGTGTTTTAAACAGTATGTGTTTGTTTTAATAGTGTTTGGTGATGAAGAAGAGCCTGAGGAAGAAGACCAGGAAGTGCCTGGTGACAGATGTGTGATGGTGTTGACTGTTCATCCTGATCAAATTCATCCAACATAAGACTTATTCTTACCACAAAATTGTTTAGCTATATTTTTTCCCATTTCTTCCATTGCTCCATCTGTGAGTCCTTCAGAGACAGGGACAGGGAAAACTTAGTGTACCTCAGTACGAAACCTCACCTTGAGCTACTTCTGAAAAAGATGTGAGCAAAATTTTAAAAAAAAAGAGTGAAGATCTATCAAGCCAGTAATCTGTCTCCAACAGTGACTGTCCAGGTCGCATGTATCTGGCAGGAGTCCAAAAGAGTAAAATACATCTCATGCTTTTTTACCCCAGGATAAGCAGTGCATTTTCCCCAAATCCACCTTTAATAATGGTTTTTGTACTTTTAGCAACTTTTTCAAACCTTTTTTTTAAACCATGCTGTGCTAACTGCTTTCACACATTCTCCGGAAATAAAATTTCAGAGCTTAATTAGAGATTGGCACATTGCTTAATTGTTTAACAAGCCTAAATTGGCACCGATAATTGCCAATTAACACCTATTTAATTGATACTTTCCACGGTTCATCAAGTGTTATACTCATCTGCTCCTAAATCTTTCAGATATTTACCAAGCACCCGAAAACTGAGATCTGAGGGAGGGATGTGGCTGATTAATGTCAAGGAAGACAGAATTTATTATGTGAAAACGAAGAATTCCATATTTTCTATTGTAGGAGTAAAACATTGGAATTCCCTTCCTTGGGCTCTGAGATTGTGTGAAAATCATATGTGGTTTAAGAAACAGCTAAAGACACAATTATTTGTAGTTGCCTATATGTGTTGTTTTATAGGGTTGCTATTACTTTTTATGATGTTCTGTTAGGTTTTCTAGGGTTGAGAGATGCTGAAGATAACTAGAGTAGAATGTGATTATAATACTTTTAGGCTTAGTTGATGTTTGTTTTTGTGAACTGTTGTTTGTTTAAAATATTATGCATGTTCCTTCTGTTCACTGCCTAGATTTTAAGCGGTTTAGCCCACAGGCCCTTAAAATCAACTAACCAGAATTTGCTGGCTATTCCCCCCCAATTAAGGAGCTCTTCTATACTCGCAATTACCATATTTTCCGCTACAGCCTCTGCACTCTGGAATGCTCTCCCATCTGAACATTCAACTTGAAGAATCCCTCAATAAATTTAAGAGCAAACTTAAAACATTCTCATTCTGGGATGCATATCAAATATGAGATAAGATCATATCTCCTGCCAATTCCACTTAAAATCAACAATTAAAGAGAACCGCTTTTAAGAAGTGACTCCCCCTTCCTCCCTTTTTTTCTTTCCCTCCCCTTTTACCTTCCTTTTAAATTTAAATTTTACTTTGATGTATTTTTCATAACCCCTACCCCAATACCTCACATACCAAGTTTGTCTATGTCTCATCAGTCACCTATGCTATATTTATTAAATTACCCCCTTATTTTTTTTAATTTTACCTTAATTTTAATATTGTAAACCGACCAGACACTTGTTGATTGTTGGTGTATCAAATGTTGAATAAACTTGGAAACTTGGTTTATAAATTTTTTTAAATAAATAAATACTAATTGACGTTAATTAAAAGTTATGCGCACAGCTTGGTAGGCACACTCTATAAAGTGGTGTGCATCATTTTCGGTGAGTATATGTAAAAAGGGGGCATGGCCAGGGGAGGAGCATGGGCAGATCATGGCCATCCTAAAAATTATGCACATTGTTATAGAATGTGTCCAATCTGCACACAGCTTAGGCATAGGTATTTAGGCCTGGCTTTCCTTCTGAAATGGGTATGCCTGAAAATTATCAACAATAAACACTTTCACATAGATATAGTGGAAGACAAAAAAAACTACAATATGAGCTAAAAAAAAAAAAAAAAAAAAAAAAGCCCCCACAGGAAGGAAAAGCCTCAGATAATTTATTTATTTATTTATTTATTTAATTAATTTAATTTTATATCTTATATACCGCTATACCGTGAGGTTCAAAGCGGTTTACAAAAAAGATACATTAAAGATACAATAAAATCAAATAAATAAAGATAGGTACTTGGAAGATAAAACCCTCCCATCACCACAGCAGTGGCCAAGGTGTTCAGGCAGAGAACCTCATCGGCATAAATACCTCCCGTGGAGACCACTGTGGCTCTATATTGTGTTATAAATAAATAAATGGTGAAGTTAATGGCTAAATGGTCACACTCTTAAAATTATGACTCAAAAAGACTCAAAAATGCCTGAAAGTTATGACACACACTGGCACTAACTCTGATTCTATATATGGTGCATGCCATTTATGCTAACAGCCATTGGATTGGATTGGATGTATTATTTGATTTACCACTATTGACATAAGTATTTAGTGGTGTACAATAATAATCTTATTAAAATACAATAAAGTCACGTCACAAAATCTATTTTTAAAAAACAATAAAACAATTGTTCAAATGAACAGAACCAAGTCAATCATTGCTAAATTCTATAGTCACACTTTGCTTCCATAATATTACTGAAATAATTTTAGTATGCACTGATTTTTTGGGCGCTGTACATAAAATCAGGCCCTCAGAAGGTAGGTGGGCATTTTTGGTATAGCACTTAGGCACCATACTAACATTTATGTACATAAATACCAGTAGCATAGGCTCATAAATGCAAGGGGGCATAAATATTGGATGGCGCATGGGTAGGACATGAGTGGAGCTTTCATTTAAGCACATAACTTACAGAAAATTGTATGATATGTGTGCAGTCAGTGGCGTAGCAAGGGTGCGAGGGATGGTGGCACCCCTCCCACAACCTCTACATGCTTCTTCCCCACCCCCTCCTGCTGTGCGCATTGCTCCCCCTCCCCTTACCTCTATAATATTCCTAGCACGAGCAGCAACCCGAAGCTGCTGTTACACCAGCGTCGGCTCTTCCTCCAGCATCACTTCCTAGGCGCGGGTCCAGGAAGTGATATCAGAGGAAGAGCCATTGCTGCTGCGATAGCAGGTTGGCGGTTGCCACTCGCGCCAGGAATGTTACAGAGGTATGGGGGAAGGGAAGCGGCATGCAAACGCGGCAGGGGGGGGGAGAAGGAGCAGGGGGGATGGAAAGGAGGACGGGTGCCTATGTCTTCACCAAGACGGCGCCCGGGGTGGACCCCCCTATATTATGCCACTGACTGCAGTCTCACCAGTTCAATGGCTGATATATCTGCAGGTCCATAAATGTAAGGCATGCTGATACTGAGTCACTCTGCTATTCTGTCACAGAATGTGGGTGCTCAGATGCGTCTATAGAATAAGCTAGTTAAACAACCCAAGTATAAGAGCACAAATATAACAATTACCAACACTCTCAAAATTTATTACACAGTACCGCTAAGCCCACCTTAGAGAAGAACTCTAATTACGGGGTTAGTTCAAAACCAGTGTCTAGCACTTCAAGCAGCCTTCATGCTGAAGATCGCTCTGAGGTAGGAAAAAGCCTCAGAGCCCCTCCCCCACCAGCCGACACAGTGGCTACAAAATATGGAGAATATACCGGGATAGAATAACATTACTGGCATTAAAAACAAACAAACACCTCCTCGATATTCAAACATGAAAAAGCCTGTGCAATGCAGAGCCTCAGGTTTAAAACAATGCCACCATGGAACAATATACTGTACCAACAAAAGAATACTTACCTGAAGTTAGATTCACCGCACATCGACGATGGCCAGCATTTCACTAAACTTGAGCTGCCTCCGGATGTGAAAGTATAAAGTCTCTTCTCCAGATACTCAGCTCCTCAACATGGCTACCACCCATAGTGTAGCATCAAGGCATCTAAATGGACGTGCCTGCTTAAAGAAGTGCCCCTATCCTTATAAATTGCTAGCTTTAAAAATTCATATATAACTTTAAAAAGCCAGTTGTACATTTAGGCATATAGTCTATAAATAGTGCCTTAACTTAGGTGACTCACAGTGCCTAAATTAAGTCCAAAATGCCGTTTAAAAGCAAACTTAAAAGAAAACATCACCTCCAGAGGTACTTTATGGTTCCTAATGCCACTATAGGAATGGCTAACGCTACAAGTAGCGTTAGGCCTATGTAGGCCCGATTCACGTCAAAGGAAGGCACAGAAAATAAAGGCCTTGAAAACCCATGGCCTACCTTTCCACCACCTACCTTTGCCAGAGGCGCAATTCTCTAAACGGTGCTGTCACGTGATTGACACGTAATCAGCAGCCACTTTTAAGGCGGCCACTGACAATGGCGTCATTTAGAGAATCCAGGCCTTAGGTCTAAATTCTACATATGGCGCCCATAAAATCAGTGCCAAAAGAAATGCTATTCTAGAATAGCACTCTCATAGGCTCGGGAAATGTGACTAAATATAGGCATGACCATTTTCACCAACAAAAATGTGGCACAAATGCCTGTGACTAAATATAGGTGTAGAGGCCCTAATTCTGCAATTATGCCTGTAATTTAAAAGAACGCCCCTAAACCACTCATTCTCCACCCATTTCCATGCCCCCTTTTTAACTCACGTATAAAATGGAGGCACAGATCATGTGTCTAAATTTACACACATAACAATTAATTGATACTAATTAACACCAATAATTGCTTGTTAAAATGTCAATTATCAGCACTAATTAGCTTGTTATTCAATTCAATTGTGCATACAATTTGGGTGCCTAACCAAAGTTCCAAAAGCAATTTTTGGTGCTTTTTATAGAATTAGAGGGTTAATGGTTACACTTGGTATTTACTTATTGGCACTTAGATGAATACAGTAAGAGGATGAAAATAATTTTTAAAAGGTTTGTTTGCGCTGTATAATTTAAAAGGGGAAAAAAATCTAGGTTTTATTTATTTTGGTTTGTGTAAAAATGTGATGATGATTTCTAGAAAACACTAATTTCTGCTTTCTTTAAGCTAATCACCACTGAGTATCAAAAACTCACAAGAAGACCAGAATTCCTTTCCACAACTGATGGCTTACAAATCCATAATCATTTTTCTAATTATTTTTTAATGGCTTACTTAAGAATTTCAAAGGATGGATCATAATTTGCAAGTAAAGAGGTACCATCTGGATATGAGTTTAGTTTTAAAATTTAATGGATCATATTTCAGAATATTAAAAGCTTTCAATTCCACTGTTAATATATTTACAGTTCTACTCTTATTGGATAAATGAGTTTTAAAATTCTTTGGAGAGCATCTTTTACAGTAAACTGTATTTAACTCTTTTAATCTAATAATTTTAATTGAAATGGAAACGTCTGGCATTATCAAATGTAAATGTAAGATGTACTGGAAAAAAGCGCATTAAAGATGCCTTTAGAAATAAAGAGGCCCTTTTACTAAAGTGCGCTAAAATCTAGGTTCAGCGTGTTCTAACATGGGACTTTCTTGTGCACTAAGCCCAAATTTAAAATTGGCACATTTATAAGCGTATTTTCCATTTTTAAAAAATTTCAAGTCATGTGCTAATGTTTGCATTAACGCACAGGACCCTGTTAACTTTGCTTTAGCCAGCTGGGCACCGACTCTGTAATCAATGCCTAAAAATTAACCGCCGCGTAATGCAGGCGCATAACAGCTGTCAATCTTGAGTTAGAACACCGTATATAGAATCACACCTAGCAGCGCCTAAATTGGACTTAGGTGCTGGTAGGCATCAAAACCTTAGGTGCAACCTATTTATGACCTAAATACTGGCACCTAAGTCCCATTTAGGTGCCTAGATGCAAAACACGCCCAAGATCGGCACTTTGGGCTCCTTTTACTAAGCTGAGATAGCGTTTTTAGCACATGCAGAATTTTAGCACGCGCTAAACCCGCGCTACGAGGCTGGAACTAACGCCAGCTCAATGCTGGCATTAAGGTCTAGCATGCGTGGCAACTCAGCGCGCGCTAAAAACCGTTATCACAGCTTAGTAAAAGGAGCCCTTTATCTGCCCCTAACCATTTCTACTTTATGGTAGGTGCCTACCAAATTAGGTACCTACTATCCAATTAATTGTTTTTTAATTACTATTTAATTGTGATTTTCAATTAAAGGTGCCAATTAAGCCTTAATCAAATAATTAAGTAGACACTTAGGGCTCCTTTTATCAAGGCGCGCTACGGGGGGTAGCGCGTCGGACATTTCATCACATGGCTAACCCCCGCGGCAGCCTAAAATCCTAATGCCTTGTCAATGGAGGCATTAGGGTACTAGCGCGGCAGGCGGTTTAATGTGTGGTATTCCGCGCGTTAAACCGCTACCGCGCCTTTGTAAAAGGACCCCTTAGACCAGCTATGGGTGCCAATCTGGGCACTTAACTTTTATAGAATCAAAGGTCTGCAAATGTGTTGGCTGGTTAACGCTTCTATGCTCATTCTCCGCCCCTGGCAGACTCCCTCCAAAATATGTATTCTGAAAACATAGCATAATGCATGAGTTGGCGCAGAAACAGGCAAAATAGAGCAAAGCACTTTAACACCTTTGTAATACCCTGTTTTCTCTGTGCTAAATGAACTTTAGAATTAAAACACTTTTAGTAAAGGGGTCCCAACATGGTTTAGTATTTATTTCCTTCCTATGTCATGAGCGTCAAGAAAATTAAAATATCGTATAAAGTGGGATGGGAACGCAAACATTTGTTATCATTTTATCTATTATTTTCTTTTTCTTTAATTTGTTTTCTTTCATGTTCATTTTGTCTCTCTTTATTTATTTCATATTTTGTATTCTAATGCATTCCAAAATGACAGAAACATTTACGGCCTCTTTTACAAAGCCGCGCTAGAAGCTGCCGCATGGCAACAGCCCCGAAGCCCTTTAATGGGCTTTGGGGCTGTTAGCGCAGTGCAGCCGCTAGCGCGGCTTTGTAAAAGAGGCCGTAAAAGCCAAAGACAAAGAAAGTTACTGCAGACAAATGTACAAAATGCAGGCAAAGTTTATTTTAACCAAACAGATTGTTGTGTACAAATAGACCACTTTATACAAAATATGGGACCCAACATGGTCCGTGTTTCGAACAACACATCTTCTTCAGGATCTCATAAAATGGTGGTGACTAAGGCACACCGGACACGCAACAAATATGCCCAATCTATATGATGTATAAACTTTAGCGATGATGATGTACTGCTGAAAATCTGCATCTACAATCACCTTCACTTCCCTTCTTGCTGCTGGGCCTGCCACTACCACTCCCTACCTTCTTCTAAGCCAGTCCAAAGATTAAAGAAGCATCAGCACCATACAGATCCAATAAGCATAGATCTATGCAGAAGAGTCAATGTGTCCCTCCAACAGGAAGTCCGCCTTGGGGAAGGGGAGCAAAGCAGTTCTTTGGTGCGAGTGAGTCTGTGCTTACAGGGCCCTCGCAGAGCTGATGCTTCTTTAATCTTCTGACTGACCCAAGAGGAAGTGGGGGTGGCAGCAACAGGCTCAACTGTGAGAACAGAAGCAGAAGACCCTTGCGCATGCCAGAACCACATGGTTGCCACCCAAATTCTGCCACCCTAGGCAGAAGCCTAGTTCACTTTGTGGCTTGACCAGCCGTGCAAGTAAAACAGCACATTATTATGGTAACTATATAATGAAGTTGCTTTTGACCTGCCAAGCTTTGAAATAGCAGACCTTTCCTCCCAGGAGCATAAGGTCACTAATGTGTGGCTTGATCCTTTTGGAAGGCCTCATAAATAGACTGGCTATAGATTCCATTATCTGCCCCCTCCCCCCAATCTTCTGCCTCCTGACACCTGCCAATCATCGTACTCTCAAGACTTGATGGCATTATCTCCAAAAATCCCCCCTGCCTTTGATCCTCCTACACCTACCAGAGTTAGCAGGAATGATGCCTAGTCACTATCATCCCTTCAGTGACCAGGTTCAAAATAGCACCTAAACCTGCCTGGCAGTAGTCTCATGGTACTGCCATGAGAGGTCAAGCTGTCAAATACGGGCATCCACTAGGGGGATTGGAGACCATTTTGATCTTGAGTGCCAATGAGGCAGAAGCAACTGGGGATTCCTCCTTCCTACACACTAACCACTAGGGAAACCCCAGTAGCAGGGAGCGGGGGCAGGAGGGATTTTTAAGAAGGAGGTGTAAGGGGTAGTAATGCAGTGAGCGGAAATAACAGGAGTTGGTGTGATTATGTACATCTGGGGTTGGGGTTCTAATTGATTTTTCATATTTTGCATCTCATTACTATGTACCTCATAGTTAGAGCAAGACAACCTGCATTAATGCCCCTTAAGTCACATTAGGGGTAAATCAGTTATTAATAACTTGGTAGCTTGGTAACTCCCTTCCCCCATTTTGATAGCATTCTCACAAAGAGAAGCAGAAGCTTCTCAAACTATCCCCCCTTGAAACAATTTACACATATGCAGACGATATCCTTATCCTCCTCGAAACAGACCAGAACCTTACAAACCTCCAAGAGAACATCACCTCATGCATAATGAGACTTCAAGCCTGGTCCCTCTCTGTTCAGATGAAATTAAATGAATCAAAGACAAAACTACTCTGGCTCGGCCCAAAGTTAGCACACCTGCCCACCCTCTTCACTCTACCCACAGGTCCCGCTCTTCGCCTTGAGTTCTCAAGCAAGGTCCTCGGCATCATTATCGATTCCTCCCTCTCCCTAAACGATCACCTGAAACTCCTTGGCAAAATCATGTTTTTTCAGCCTCACACATGCTGAGGAAAGTTAGATCCTATTTCCACCAAAAACACTTTACCGTCCTGGTACAATCCATCATCTTATCCAAACTCGATTACTGTAATGCCATTTACCTGTGCCTAACAAAAAAAAGTCTTCACAGACTCCAGCTCATCCAGAATACTGCGGCCAAATTGATT
Organism: Geotrypetes seraphini; assembly: GCF_902459505.1. Classification (NCBI taxonomy): domain Eukaryota; kingdom Metazoa; phylum Chordata; class Amphibia; order Gymnophiona; family Dermophiidae; genus Geotrypetes; species Geotrypetes seraphini. The sequence goes on from NC_047095.1 coordinate 18,859,980, forward strand.
TTTGCTAAACGCAAATTTGATCACGTCTCCCCCTTACTTACCAATCTTCACTGGCTCCCTGTACTTTCCAGAATTCACTTCAAATGCTCCTGTCTAGCTTTCAAGATAATTCATGGCATCCTTCCGCCACTAATCCCCCTATCCTTCCTCGCCCAAACGCCTGCTACAACCAGATCCGCCCACAGACATAAACTATCCTTCCCCTCTCTACGTGGCATCCCCCACGCAGGCAAACTGGGAAGATCCCTCCTCTCCAAAATCACGGGCCTTTGGAACGATCTCACTATCCCGCTGCGGAACCTGGGCTCCCTCCAACTGTTCCGGAAACAACTGAAAACCTGGCTTTTCTCTAATATATAACATCTCCTTCTTACTTCCCCTCTTTTCATATGCCCTTGTAAACTCTCTCTCCCCTCTCTTCTTGTATTTTTAAGCTTTGTAAACCGTGTCGAGCTCCGCTTCCGTGGAGATGATGCGGTATATAAACTTAAGGCTTAGTTTAGTTTAGTTTAGTTTAGACAGAAATAAAATTAAATATCTTAAGAATGTTTTTTAACTTGATGTAAAACTATAAGCAATTATAGTAACAAAATATTTTCCATCTTCCTGTGGCTGCCATGTCCATTTTACACTTCAGTGTTTAATGCATTTGCACCCTATAGGCCTTTGGTTCAAATCTGGACCTAAGGAAAAGTCATTGCTCCCAATCAATATCTGTCTACATCATTAAAGCCATCAGGAAAATTGATACTAGCTTGCACCATGAACGGCATTCTCAGCAGAGTCCAAAAACCTGGTATCACATAGCAATTAAATTACTCTTTTGCCCCCTGGAAGTGCTTCCTCCAGAATCAGTCTGAGAAATTTGATCAGGCAGCATGATGAAGTTTGTACTGTCACTGCTTCCATTTTGTCTGCTTTGTGAAGAAAAGGAGGGTTTATTTTAAATTTCTACCAACCTTTAGCTCTTCCGTAAGCACTGAAAAATATTGCTAAAAAGATTTTTAAAAGAAAGCTGAAGAAAAAGAATAAACCAATGACTGATTTCATCTCTTCTTTTTTTGTGCTAGGTTTCACAAGCATTTGTTTACGATTTATTTTTATTTCCTGGAATTTATAGTGAACCCGTTGCCATTTCTACACTTAAATATAACCTACAATACATGCTTGTTAAAGATTAAAAAGAAAAAGAAATCTTTAAAGCAAGATGATGTACAGTGCATTGCTGTGACTCGAGAAGGGGAAGATGGATATCTCAGCAAGTTCATACAGGAACACACATTATTTTCACTTTTTCAATAACTCAGACCATGTTCAATAATATGGATGAAAAGACTGTGTTGTTAGAAAATAGCTTAACGGCCTAGATGAAATGAGTTAACAGACTCAAGGCCTGATTTTGTATAAAACATCTAGGTAGAAAATTGGATGTCCAGGTCAGAATGTTTACATTTAGCAAAGCATTCACTGAATACATAGAAACATGATGGCAGATAAAGGCCAAATGGCCCATCCAGTCTGCCCATCTACAGCATCCACTATCTCTTCCTCTCCCTATTGGCTAAGGGGCAAATAATCAAAACGGAAATACGTCTAAAAACCGGCCTAAATTGGCACTTGGACGATCAGTAAGGCAAGTCGTCCAAGTGCCGATAATCAAACCGGGTTTTAGACGTATCTTAAAATGACTTAGGCCTTTTCAGTGCTGCTGTACGCCCAGAGCTAAAAGGGGCGTTATAGGAGGAGTGGTGAGGGCGGGATTTGGGCGGGACGTGGGCCAACATAGACTTAGTCATACTGCAAGTATAACCGAAAGTTTAACAAGGCTGCCCAGATGGAACTTATATGTAGCAACTTAGGCCATTGAAAACCAGGTCTAAGTGCCCAGAAGGTATCCAAAGTGACCAGATAACCACTGCAAATACAAAGTACAGTCCCCCACACACTCCCCCAGTGATCACTGACACCTCCCTCCTACCCCTACCGCCATAAAAATTATAATAAAAACGTAACATATCTGCCTCCAGAACATCAGCATCTGGCATAGGAAAGCCTAGTACAGTAGCACAGAGGTGGCTTAAGTAGTCTGGGACTATTGGAGTTGTAGACAGGTGAGTCTAGTAGGTTTTGGGGGGCTCACCATGACCTATAAGAGAGTTGTGGTGAGATGTTTATTTGGCCCCCTTTTTGTGAAGTTCGCAGCAGTGCCCTATAAGGTGCCCCACTACTGTGTTGCCATGTCTGGGTGTCCAGTCCATCACTATGCTGGCCCCTCTCATATCCAAAAGGTCTTGTTCTAGGCGTTTTTGACTTGGACAAATTTATGGATGAGAATGGGGTATAAAGATAGACAACTTAGCGGTCTGGACATATTCTTAGAAGATGATTTTCAAAAAAAAGAAATATTTTGGACATATTTTTCGGGAATGGACTTTAAACACTGCCAACTTTGGGCGACTAGTGACTTAGGCCCAAAACGGACTTAAATGTTTCTTTTGATTATGCCGCTCTACGGCTCTTAACACTTGAATCTTCTCTTCCTATAGGCCAAGGCTCTTTACACCTGCATTGGGATGTCATAGAACTTTATGGTTATAGAAACAAGTGCTCAAACTCAGGGGCGGGAAATTTCATGGCGACACCAGGAAATATTTTTTCGCCGAGAGAGTGGTTGATCCTTGGAATGAGCAGGTGATTGAGGCAAACAGCGTGCAAGAATTTAAGAGCAAATGGGATGCCCATGTGGGATCCCTTAGAGGGTTAAGCCAAGGGAACCTGTCACCAGGAGTGGGATTACTAGGATAGTACACTTGGGGGTGGGTCAGTAGAGTGGGCAAACCTGATGGGCTATGACCCTTATCTGCTGTCATCTTCTATGTTTCTATATGTTTCTATGATGGCAGATAAAGAACAAGTGGCCCATCTAGTCTGCCCATCCGCAGTAACCATTAACTCTTTCTCTCCCACGTGCCTTTCCCACACCTTAGTTTTCACTATAGATGTACTAATGTGTTAATTCCCACTGCAATGTTTACTGTTTATTTTCCTAAGTAGGCCCTTCTAGAAATTAGTACACTGTTATATTGCATAGAACCATAGAAACATGATGTCAGATAAAGGCCAAATAGCCCATCTAGTCTGCCCATCTGCAGTAACTATTATCTCTTTCTATCTCCGAGAGATCCCTCGTGCCTACACAGCCTTTCTTAAAATATCTATAGGGCCACTGGAAATAGACATGTATTTGAAGGCTCACATAGCAGATGATGTTTAACACACCCCATTAACCCCTCAATCAATGATTAAAGCACAGGCCCAAATGCTCTACTATGTTGGCCAAAGGGGAAAAAAAGAACAGGGTGGAGGCAAGAAACTTTCTATAATCCTGAATACCACTATATTAATAAAATATTAATGGTGCAAACAGGGTCCTCAGTGTGAGGTGATAAGCTCTATAGAGGCTCACTCAAATGCTTAAGAAACATTGGCCAGAAACTCCACGTTTCATGCCGCACGCCATCCTAGGTAACCCTGATTATGTGTGCTCATACAGTGAAAGCAGTGATATAATCATTAAAGAAAAATTCAATTCAATAAGGAAGAAAGTTTCAGCCCCCACTCTTTTGGCCAAACAGAAAAGCTCACAGCGACAAGATTTAATTCACAGTGATATCATTATTGCATTTCAAATGAAAAAAAATATATTCAAGGAATCCATGGCTAAAAAAAGCTGCTTCGCTGAATGAAAACCTGGACTTAGCTCTATCATGAGTCCAAACTTTCTTCCTTATTGAATTGAATTTAATTGTGAAACAACACATGTATTTTTACCATTGAGAAGGGTGCAACTATCATGTAGGAGGAAAATTCCATAAATAGTGCTATAAAAAATTAGCATGGGGAAAAAAAAACAGCACAATGACTATTCTATGAAGGATACTCTGGGTTGAGCACTCTTTGTAGAATCGTGATTAGAGCCAATTCCCAAGTCCAAAGTTGGACACTGGTATTTCCACCAGCTGAAGCCTAATAAAAAGGCTGGTGCCCAACTCATACATATGAATATATATAAAAAAAGAAAAAACCTTTCATTAAAATGTAAATAACACTGCACTCAAAATATAAAACTCTTGCAGTATAAAAGGACCAGTCTCCTATAAAATGCTCAAAATGACTGTGCCTTTAAGAAAACAAACAAACTGCTCTCATAAGGGAGCCTTTCTTTAGACCTTCCACAAAGGATTACGGTCACTGAACATAAGAACATAAGATTTGCCGCTGCTGGGTCAGACCAGTGGTCCATCGTGCCCAGCAGTCTGCTCATGCAATGGCCCTTAGGTCAAAGACCAGTGTCCTATTTGAGTCTAGCTTTACCTGCGTATGTTCTGTTCCAGTAGGAATTTATCCAACCTTTTCTTGAATCCCTGAAGGGTACTTTCCCCTATAACAATCTCCGGAAGAGCTTTCCAGATTTCTACCACTCTCTGGTTGAAGAAGAACTTCCTTACGTTTGAACGGAATCTTTTCCCTTCTAACTTTAGCAAGTGCCCTCTCGTTCTCTTCACCTTGGAGAGGGTAAACAATCTCTCTTTCTCTACTAAGTCAATTCCCTTCAATATCTTCAATGTTTCGAGCATGTCCCCTCTAAGTCTTCTCTTTTCAAGGGAGAAGAGGCCCAATTTCTCTAGCCTCTCATTGTACGGCAATTCCCCCAGACCCTTAACTATTTTTGTTGCTCTTTTCTGGACCCTTTTGAGTAGTACTATGTTATTTTTCATGTATGGCGACCAGTGTTGCACGCTGTACTAAAGGTGGGGGCGTACCATGGCCCAGTACAGTGGCATGATAACCTTCTTAGTTTTGTTTGTGATCCCCTTCTTAATCATTCCTTTTCGACGACGACGCGCATTTTGCGGACAGTTTGACTTGTCTACAAGTACTCTCAAGTCTCTTTCCTGGGGGATCTCTCCAAGTATAGCACCGGACATCCTGTATTCATGCATATGATTTTTGTTACCGACATGCATCAGCTTGCACTTATCCACGTTGTCTAATAACATCAGAGGGCCTCTGTTCACTCCATGAAGAATATATGCAAACTGTCCTGAAATATTAATATGGGTCAGTCAAATAATATCACAATCCTACTATAGAATGAAGTCAAATAATATTTCAGGACACTTTGGATATATTCTTCACGGCATAGACATTCATTTCACAGTTTATTTAACTTATTTCACTTTGGAGATCCGAGAGGCCCCTTGACGTTCTCAAAGAAAGGCTCCCATGTGACAGCAACTGGTTCTTTTTTTTTTTTTTAAAGCGGCACAGTGAACTGAGGGCCCCCATTCCTTTACAATTTATTATTTCCAGTTATTTTGGGCATTTTATGGGAGACTGTTCCTTTTTTACCATGATAGAGTTTAATATTTTGAGCGCAGTGTTATTTACATTTTGTGAAGGTATTTTGTTGTTTTTTTTAATATTCATATCTTTGAGTTTTCCCCTCACTTGTGGTTTTGTACAGTGGGCGCCCTACTTGTTGCATTTGGGTGTGGAAATGGCGCTATCCTAGTAAACTAAATGCAACTTTTCAGAACACTCTTGCTTTTCCCCAGGCCATGCCCTCCTTTTAAGTTGCACACAAGGGGATTTAAGCACCCAGAACATTTTCCAGGCGCATGCACACTCAGATTCCAGTTATTGTCAATTAACTGTAATTATTGTCAATTAAATGTAATTATTAAACAATTTATTTGTTTATTATAAATTGCTTACTATGTTACTATCTTTGCTCCAAGCCATAATATCTATACCTAAATTTGTGTACCATATCCAGGAGCCAGGAGATAATGCTTTCACTTGAGTAAGTGGCTGGATGCCTATTGTGTTTAAATGTTGAGTAGCATTTCTAATAAACAAGAATATAGAATGCACATCCCTGAATAGTACATAAGATTGAAACAGGAATTAATAATTATGGAAACACACAAAGTATCAATTATAAATATTGGCATCTGTAAAGCTCACATAACTGTTTATGTTATTCTAGGCTGCAAAACATGAACTCAGATAATACTATCATGAGCAGTGATTTTAATTGCTTGATTGATCCTGAATGAGATATATTTTCTGCCACCTCTAAATATGAATCAAATGTTAATAAGGGGTTACAACAATTAATGAGTTATCCTAGATTTGCTGAAGTGTGGTGAACTTCGGTATCCCAGGAGAAAGAAATATTCCTGTGGTTCAATTTTTCATAACTCATGAAGTCATTTTTATTACATTCTTATTCAGACAGATACCGAGGTCGATCTACAAAGTCGAGAACATCTTCTTAGAAACAAGCCAGTAAAGTGTGAAAAATTCAGTATACTGCCAGTTTTAAAAATAATATACTGTAGTGATGATGGAAGACACTCATTCCACCTAAATCAGGGGGTTCCTAACCTGTGGTTCCTGAGGCTATCGCCATGCTTTGTTAGCTATGTTTTACCATCTTTGTCCATGTTTGTCATGCTATCTTTTACCATACTATGTCTGAAAATGCAGCACTGTGGTTGAAGCTACAGCCTTGGCACCCTGAGGTTGTGGGTGCAGGCCCACACTGCTTCTTGTGACTCTGGGCAAGTCACTTGCTCCCCCATTTGCCCCAGGTACATTAGATAGACCAGTGTATCAAAAACTGTGTGCCACGGTGGGATTCCAGGTGTGCCACAATCATTCTGAGCTCCCCTGGGGGAATGGTATAGAAAATTGAATGAATAAATAAATAAATAAGAAATCCACAGGACTCAGAAAAGGTAAAAATGAAACAGCACACTCTCTTAGGGATGAGATTGGTAGCAGTTGCAAAATAAAAGGAGAACAACCATGGAGGCAGGACAGGAAAAGAAATGGAGATACTAGCAACGTTGGTTGTGAGCCAAGACCAGATCTGGTAGTATGGTCTGGAAAGAAGGTGGCTGGGCCAGCCTTAAGCAGTGGCAAGAAGGGCTACTTCACAGGGCTACTAGAGAATGACACAGGGACAATTTTTTCCCCATCCCCACAGGAACTCATTTTCCCATCCTGTCGAGTTCTTTTCCTGTCCCATCCCTGCAAACTCTGTCCTCATCTGCACAAGCCTCAATCACTTTAAAATCATAAGTGTCCGAGGCTTGTGCGGTTAAAGAAGAGCTTAGAGGAATGGGGCAGGGACAGGGACAGTGACAGTGACAAAACTCATGGGGATGGGACAGGGAAATTTAGTTCCTGTGGGGGGCGGGGAAAAATTTGTCCCCATGTCATTCTCTACTCCACACTTAACTAAGCCACCTTTGCAACTGGCAGCTAACCAAAAGTTAAAGCTTCTTTTCCCTTTCCATCTCCCTCTCTATCTCCTTCTCTCTTCAAGTTAGGCACCAATAGATGTCATTTATACAACTACTACTTCTACTTATCATTTCTATAGCTCTGCTAGCTGTGTTTATAGAACCATATCTTTACTGCCTACAAAATAGGTGTTGGCAAGTCCTCATGTGATAATTTTTTTAATGGCCACATGCTAATGGCTTCAATTTCCCAATTTATCTTCCCTATTTCCACCCTTTCTCACTTCCTTCAAAGTTTTGTATCCTTTCTTTTCCCTCACCCTTTTCATAACCCTTTCTCTTTTCCCTTTTTCCTCATCATCTTTTGCCCCTACCCCTTCTCCAGCATCCGTCCACCTATCTGTTTCTCCGGTACTTATTTATCCTATTTTTCCTCCGCAGCTCAGGAACCCACCTCCCTGCTCCTTAAGCTTCATTTTCCCCCCACACACGCCCTTCTTCCCCTCCCCCTCCTGTATCAGCCTCCACCCCTTAAATCCCATCTTCCCCTTATCAGAATCCAGCTCCTTTCTTTTATGCCTAGCATTAAATCCCTTTTCCCACTTCCATCCCCAACCCCAGTCTAACAGCTCTTAGCCCCCACCCTTCTCTCAGCTTTAGCCCTATCATAAGCTTCTGTCCCCAGAATCAGACCATTTCTGTTACCCCTGCTAGCATTGTCCCCTTTTGCTTTCCCCAGCCCGTTTCATGATACCAGAAGTAGTCTCTGACATGAAGTTGTACCTTGCTGCTGGTGGCATTTAAAGGCATGCTCTCATCACTCTGCTAATGATTTTCAAACATAAGGTAGGTAGGAGAAAGAGGCAACTGGGGAGAACAATTTTGGTGGGGCCAGGACGCTGGTAGCCCTTCTCGTCCAATGCCTATGCTTCTAAGTCTGTGGTGTGGTCAGCAGCAGCTTTTGGCACTCCCAAAACAATGGCCCCTTTTTTTCTCTGCTTGTCATGCATACCATGTGAAAGGAGTAGAAATAGGCTGTGAGGGTGAGAAGACTCAGGCAGAGAACATGGGCTGTGATGAGGGAAGGGAGTTGAGAGAAGGAGACATGATCTGTGAGAGAAAGAAGATCAGGCAGAAGGAGTACAAGCTGCAGAGAAAAAGGAGCTAGAAGAGATGCTGTGCAGGATTGCAGAAAGAGTCTGAGAGAAAGGTGAGAAGAGAGATCATGATGGAGGGAAAGGAATGAAGGTGAGAAAAGGGGGAGAAATGGCACAAGGAGGTGAGACTAGGAGGAGATGAGAAGAGAAGTCAGAGAGACAGGCTATGGAGAGAAAAACAAATAAGAACATAAGAATTGCCGCTGCTGGGTCAGACCAGTGGTCCATTGTGCCCAGCAGTCCGCTCACGCGGCGGTTTCAGTGGGTTACACGGAAAAAAAAAAACACGCTGCCCATGGAGATAAACAGAAAGCGAAGGACCGGAAATTGGGGGAAATCGAGCACCCTGGAGCAGGAGGACAGGGAGAGAGTGTGAGCATTGGAGATAGCTCCACATAAGGTAAAAGGAAGGGATAATGGCTACTGTTGGACATGGGGAGCAGGGAAGCGGTGCTGTTGAACAGGGGGGAGGTAAAAGTTAGGGAGAAGTGCTACTACTGGACAGGGGGAGCAGGGAAGAGGTGCTGCTGGACAGGGGGGGGAGGTAAAACCAATAGGGATGGGCTATTGCTGAACAGGGGGAGCAGTGAAGGGGTGGTTCTAGACAGGGGGGAGGTAAAAATAATGGAAAAGGCCTACTGCTAGACAGTGGGATCAGAGAAAGGTGGTGTGTTCCTCGACAGGGGGGGAGAAAAAAGTAAGGAAGACGAGCTGCTAGCACCCATTAATGTAACGGGCTAAAAAAACTAGTAGCTTATAAGTAATCTGATGTTCTATGGGTTTCCAATTTTCACAAAAACAAAAAAAGTCATCATTTCATCCCACAGAAGTCAGTGGGGATCAACTGACTGAGGATACCTCAAAAATACTGTACTCAATAAAAATGCATGTCATCATAACATCAAATTTATTTGACGATATTTTGCTCGAAGGATAAAAGAACATAAGAAGTTGCCTCCACTGGGTCAGACCAGAGGTCCATCTCGCCTAGCGGTTCGCTCCCGCGGTGGCCCATCAGATCCGCGACCTGTGAAGTGGTTTCTGACCACTTCTATAACCTACCTCAAGTTCTATCTGTACCCCTCTATCCCCTTATCCTCCAGGAACCTATCCAAACTCTCCTTGAACCCCTGTACAGAGTTTTGACCTATCACATCCTCCGGAAGCGCGTTCCATGTGTCCACCACCCTCTGGGTAAAAAAGAACTTCCTAGCATTTGTTCTAAACCTGTCCCCTTTCAATTTCTCCGAGTGACCCCTAGTGCTTGTGGCTCCCCACAGTTTGAAGAATCTGTCCTTATTCACTTTCTCTATTCCCTTTAGGATTTTGAAGGTTTCTATCATGTCCCCTCTAAGTCTCCTCTTCTCCAGGGAGAACAGCCCCAGCATTTTTAACCTGTCAGTGTATGAAAAATTTTCCATACCTTTTATCAGTTTAGTCGCCCTCCTCTGCACTCCCTCGAGTACTGCCATGTCCTTCTTGAGGTATGGCGACCAGTATTGAACACAGTACTCCAGGTGGGGGCGCACCATTGCACGATATAGCGGCATGATGACTTCCTTCGTCCTGGTTGTGATACCCTTTTTGATGATGCCCAGCATTCTGTTTGCTTTCTTTGAGGCTGTCGCACACTGCGCCGATGGTTTCAGTGATCTGTCGACCATCACCCCCAGGTCCCTTTCAAGGTTACTCACCCCTAGCAGTGTTCCCCCCATTTTGTAGCTGAACATCGGGTTCTTTTTCCCTACATGCATGACCTTGCATTTCTGTACGTTAAAACTCATTTGCCACTTTTTTGCCCAGTCTTCCAGTTTCGTTAGGTCCCTTTGCAGGTCTTCACAGTCTTCCGTGTTTCTAACCCTGCTGCAGAGTTTGGTGTCATCAGCAAATATGATAACCTCACATTTTGTCCCTGTCTCCAGATCGTTAATAAATATATTGAACAGTAGAGGTCCCAGCACCGACCCCTGTGGAATTCCGCTCGTGACCCATTGCCAGTCTGAGTATTGGCCTTTTACTCCAACCCTCTTTTTCCTGCCTGCCAACCAGTGTTTGATCCATCGGTAGATATCCCCCTTGCACCCCGTGGTTCCACAGCTTTTTAAGTAGCCGTTCGTGAGGTACCTTGTCGAAGGCTTTTTGGAAGTTAAGGTAAATGATGTCTATGGATTCCCCCTTATCCATCTGGCTGTTTATTCCCTCAAAGAAGTACAGCAAGTTCGTGAGGCACGACCTTCCCTTGCAGAAACCATGCTGGCTCGCCTTGAGTTGTCCATTGTTTTCTATGTGTTCGCAGATTGTGTCCTTTACCATTGCTTCCATCATCTTTCCTGGATCTCATAAATCCAAACCATAGACTACTTTGATGTCTATTGGTATCCAATGGATTGCGATATCTTTCATTGATCCTAAAAACCTTTTTTATATAAAATTTTTAATTTGTTGTCTTGCTATAATAAAATATCTTAATTTTCACATGAATTATATCGTATGTTATTTTATCTTTACACTGTCCTTTGACTTGAAATAAGTTATTTTTATCCCAGTGGCACTTGATGTAATGAAAATCACTGGGGGGAGTTTTAAGCAGAAACAGCGATCTTACTGAAAAATCAACTGATTCAAAATAGCAGGAAATCACTTTCAAAACGCTTGTGCTTCCATCGCATGCCTGTATGTGCTTATCCAAAGCAAGCTACAAAGCTTCAAAGTATATGAACATACTCCATAAATCACTTATCTTAAAGATGCTGCTTGTGACTCCACTCCCAACATAGTGATTAGTAAACCGATGAGAACCCGTTTCACCTGTTAAGCTTCTTCAAAATCTGTGCCGATCATAATGCCCCAGGATGGCAGTTGCCTAAAATCCAGGACTGGCTGGAAATCTTCCTCCTGAAATTGGGCTCTGCTTAGGTACTTCAGATGCTGTAGAACTCCGGCTTGTTAATGTTCAGCTGCTGTATATATTGCTTCAGACTGTATGTATAATTTTTATAACAATTTGATAACTTTATGTAAGCATGTCAACTTCTTTCTAACATATTTAACTCTATACAAAATTCTGTGTAACAATATGTTGCCCGTAAACCGCCTAGAACTCTAATTCATGAGGATTTGGCGGGATAAGACTGCAGATGACATATTTTCAGCATCACTGACTGAGCAGCTCTGAATATACCTATGAATTTAAACATCACAGCTGGTATTTAAGTTGTCGCACTGACCATCTGAGCTGAAAATCTAGCCCAATATTGATGATGAATTTGGGTGGATCATAATTTCTCACCGTCTGCTATGTTCCAATCCAGCTCAATCTCATGTGCTTATCCTGTTCTTAAAGAACAAACTATTAAACCAATGAAGTAGACGCAGGGGGAGGGGGCAATTTTTAAAGGGGCAAAGGAGGTTATAATAGTGTGTGTATATGGGGTGGGTTGGGTTAATAATAATATCTGCAGATGGCTGCAGCTATTTCAACTAGCCAACATTTTTTTAATCCTTTCAAACTAAACATATGTGAAGGATGTGGAACAAAGAACATTTTCAAAGAGTCAGAAGCCTTAGAGTAAATTGACTGAATCCAGGTTCCTGTCTAATACCTCAAACACTCAGCAGCCCAAACTTAATTTAAAAAACACTAGACCTGCATTATGCGACAATGGGAAAAAGCCCAGCAAGCTCTGAGCCTGGGAGATTAAGAAAGAGAAGGCGAGCAGGCTGATACTTTCAATTAACACCCAATATGTTTCCACAGTGCATGGTCTGCCTGAAATTAATAAAAGCTTTTCTGTGTGCTTGCACCAATTTATGTGAATCAATCATGAGTGGGAAGTTAAAAATGAACAGGTTTTATCAGCCCACAACACTAGCTCCAACTTTTTAAGTCTTAGTGGCTATATATCAATGTATGTGTGTGTGCGCAGAGTTTATAGCTGTGGAAGACTGAAAAAAATATGATGATGATTATCCATTGAGTATTTTGATTTTGTTGATCATGAGAGGGAAGGAGCTTCTTTAATCCATGAACAGAGATTGGTGAAAATGCTTACAATGACAGAAAAAACAGAAGAGATTTTTGATTTGTACCCTGGCAGAAAAACGAGTGAAATAAGGGGCCTTTATATTAATGTATTGGGCTAACATGTGGTTTAATGGGCCGTAACAGCCAATGCACAAATGCAATAACCACATTTGCAGCATCTTTGGCATTCTCATGCCTTAAGAACATACCTGTAATTAGTGCAGGATCACATACCTCCTCCTAAATAGGAGACGCTAAGTGGTTCCACGTAAACTGCCACCTCAGTACCACACGCTAAGGGAACTTTTATCATGGGACCTGTATTGAGAAATGCTGGGTGCGAAAAATGCTTGAGTACCTAAATAAACTCATGTAAACCGTTCTGAGCTCTCCTGGAAGAACGGTATAGAGAAAAAAAAAAATTGCCACATTAGCTTTGCAATTATTACCCTATAATTTCTTGCATTAAGCCACAGTAGCTGTAATATCTTACACACTTTAGTAAAAGTGCCCCTAGGTCTTTACATTATCACTCTAGACCAGGGGTGTCAAAGTCCCTCCTCGAGGGCTGCAATCCAGTCGGCTTTCCAGGATTTCCCCAATGAATATGCATGAGATCTATTTGCATGCACTTTTTTTCATTGTATGCTAATAGATCTCATGCATATTCATTGGGGAAATCCTGAAAACCCGACTGGATTGAGGCCCTCGAGGAGGGACTTTGACACCCCTGCTCTAGACTATAATAGGAACAGATCTAACAAAATGGATGGGGATCAGTAACCATTGGGTGAGTGTGAGAGGACCATGCCTTCATCCCTCCAATGGTCATCTGGTTGGTTTGGCCACATTTTTGACCCTTATTCGTTTTTAAAACAGGTCTAGCCCCAAATGTCCAAATTGTGCCCTGGACATTTTGTAAAAGTTCAATTATCGCTGCAAAACGGCCAAAGTGCTAAGCTTGCCCAAATCCTGTCTATAACACATCTCCAACACGCCCCCTTGATATTTAGATTCACAACATACAAAAAACCTAGCTAGAAAGTTGGTTTTAAAAATGGTGACTTAGACATTTTGGCAGGAAAAACATCCAAGTGCCACTTTATGCTATTTTTTTGGACATTTTTATATTTTGAAAATGAGCCTCATATTGTCTTCCATTAAAGTCTATGGTACAAACTTTCACCAAAATATAGTGTATTTTCTTTATATCACTTATATATTGCTATCTATGATCAAAGCTAAGTCAAGTAATGTTCAAAAACTGATAATTTCATATATGATTAGAAATTTAAATAACTCCAAGGCATAAATTCAAAGAAGGTGGGTCTCTGTCAATTGAAAGGAATTTCTGCAAAAAAGATAAAGAAAGAGGATAGACTCAGAAATAGTCCAAGGAAATGTTTCTCTATGGAAATGTAGTGGATGTCTGGAATAGCCTCCCAGTCGAGGCAATAGAGACGAGCCACTCAATATTTAACTGGCCAGAACGGCTCCTGGACGGTTAAAAAGCATTTGGCCTGCTAAATACTAATATTCAGCAGAAGATAGTTGGCTTTCTCTGCTGAATATTAGTGGTTAGCAGCTAAAACTTAGCCAGTTATATGACATGATAACCACCAATTTTAAGCACGGATTGGCCAAGTTTAGTGGCCAAATCAGGCTGAGCAAATAGTAGGTCTGTTGTGGCCACTATAATTTAGCCAGTCAGGGCTGGATTCTCTAACTGGTACCATTGCCAGTGGCCACTTTACAAGCGGCTGCCGATCACGTGTCAATCACATGCCGGCACTGGTTACAGAATCACGTCTCTGGCACAGGTAGGCACTGGAAATGTAGGCCAGGATTTTCCAGGCCTACATTTCCAGCGCTTACCTTGGATGTGAATTGTGCTTCTGTAAGCGCTTTAGGCCACCTAACTCCACTTTTGGCATTAGCCATGCCTACTGTGGTGTTAGGTGGCCTAAAGTGCTTACAGAGATATGATTCTGGTGTCAATTTTTAGGCACCAGTAGGCACTTTGAAACTCAGTTAAAAGCATTGTTTAAATGGTGTTTTCTACTGAGCTTGGGTGCCTACTGGCACCTACAAAAACAGTGCCATTTAGAGAATCTGGGCCTCAGTGCTTAAAATTGACTTATAGCCAGCTAAATTTGGGCTGCCCATATATAAATTGGATATTAGACGTGCTGTGTGCCCCAGATGTGCTCTTCCCCTCTTCCATCCCTGGCATTGCCATGCATTGAGTCGCACTATACTTCTTCAAATCTTAGCTTTCTCTCTGATGAACAGCGGGTAGGAGATCCTGATTTGAAGAAATACGTGGGGGAGGGCATTTAAGAGAACCCTCTAATCATTGAGGGGGGAAGAGAAGAGGTGCCAGCACCCTCACCTGGGGCTCTCTACCCTGCCCCCCCCCCTTACTTGTACCACTGGTTTGTATTTTTTTGTTACTGTTGAAGTTTGACCGTAAAAAAAAAAGTTCCAGTTCAAAAGCATTCCTAGTGAGTGCACATTTTGGGACTATGTTACAGGGATGGTTAAGGTGGTACCTTACATGCCAAGGCCTACTGGGATTTAGCTCAACCCAGCCTGCACCCAGATTGCAACCTAAATTCTGATCAATACATGCTGATCTTGAGTATTCTTTCCGAAGAGCTTAGCCAGTGCCCATGACTTTTGTGAGTGAAACTAGGGTTACATGTACTTGTACATATTTTTGGGACTCTTTTACAAAGCTGTGGCAAAAAGTGACCTTAGTGCACCCATGAGCTAAGGCTACATTTTTCCAAGGCTGATTTTCTATTTTTTTTTTTTTGCCATTAGCACAGGGGCCCTATTCAAAAACTGGTGACAGGTCAAAAGTGCGCGATGACAAAGGCGCGCCAACAACCCAGCGCAGACAACTAAGCGCAAGGCGGAAGTGCGCCGAAGAAAAACAGTATTTTAAAGGGCTCCAACGGGGGGTGTGGGGGAGGAACCCCCTCCCACTTTAGTTAGTTAACAGAGATCGCGCCGGCGTTGTGGGGGGTTTGGGGGGTTGTAACCCCCTACATTATACTGAAAACCACTTTTTCCCTAAAAAAGAGGGAAAAAATTGTTTCCAGTAAATGAGGGGGTTACAACCCCCCCCCCCCAACGCCGGTGCGATCTTTATTAAGTAAAGTGTGGGGGGGTTCCCCACCCACACCCCCCGTCGGAGTCTCTTAAAATACTGTTTTTTTTCGGCACGCTTTCGCCTTGCGCTCAGTTGTCTGCGCTGGGTTGTCGGCGCACCTTTGTCATTGCACGCTTTTGTCTATGAACCTCAAAAACTATTTTGAAGGCAGTAAGGGGTCACACTGAAATCACATACTAATCATTTGGTGCATGGTAATGTGGCTACGCTAATTGATTAGTGCAGGCACGCTCACTCTCCACTCACCCCACCCCCCACCCCCGACATGTCCCCTTGGCCAAAACATGAGATTTATTTTTTACCATGTGGATGGTGCACCTGCATCAGAATTTTACCACGGAATGCCTCAGCGGTAAGCCTTTTTTAAGCTATGGTAAGCCTGTGTTAATGCTTAACATAGCTTGATAATAGGACTTCTTTATGTGCAAACATTAGTACCTGCCCCTGATCAGGCATAAATATAAATTGATTCATTTTAACCTTGATTTGTGCAGCTTCTCTGAGTAATTTTATAAAGACACATATGCATTTAGGGTGTGGTGGTTAGAGCTACAGTCTCAACACCCAGAGGTTGAGAGTTCAAATCGTGCACTGCTCCCTGTGGCCCTGGACAAGTCACTCAATCCTCCATTGCCCCAGATACATTAGATAGATTGTGAGCTCAGCAGGACAGATAGGGAAAATGCTTGAGTACCTGTATGTAAACCACTTTGGTATGAAGCCCTAATCTCTTATAAAACAGGTGAAAAAATAGGTTCCTTCAAATTCTGACCGCCAAACGAATGCTACCTTCTTAGTTAGTAAATAGGTCCCATGAAGAATAAGAGGACTGTATTTTTTTTAAGTGCATCAAATCACATTAATGCTGAATAATGTGTAGTAACGTTAACACAACTTAAATAAATAACTTAAAGTCATTAGATCAGTGAATTGCAAACTCTGTGCCGCAGCGAGATTCTGTGTGTGCCATGGCGAGATACAAGCCTGTCACTTCCGGCACAGGTGCCGGAGCCTCTCCTCCTCTCTGCCTTCCCCCCCCCCCCCCCCACACACACACACAGTGATGGAGAAATTTCCAAAACCCAGCAGTTTCGGTTTTGGAAGGCCCCTGAGCTCAGGGCTGCGTCTGAAGGCCTCTGAGCATGCGTGGATGTTGACATAATGATGTCATGCACATGCATATGACATCATTAGTCGACATCTGCATATGCTCAGAAGCCCTGCCACGGCAGAAAAGGTTTGTGACATACTGCTTTAGATTGTAAACCCTTTAGGGACAGAACATACCTTCTGCCCCAGAATGTAATTCGTAGTGGGAGCAACCTTTTTATAATTGTCAGTCTAAACCATCAATGAAGTCAACTACAATATACACATCTAAGGGTTGGCACTTACACATGTATAGTAAATTGTATTTTTCAGAACCTAGATGTGTAAATACCAGCATATAGACATATGTGTGTCACTTTGGAAGCCTAGAAATCTAAATACTGCTAATTAAGCACAGGATATGAAATCATTTGACATTATCAATTTGGGGAGAAAAAGGACGTGATAGAACAGCGAGGCAATGTATCTAATGAAGGTGTGTAATCATAAAATCCAGAACCTTTGGGGCCAAATTCTCCAAATGGCATCCCGAAGTTAGGCATCCTACCACCGTCTAACAAATCAATCGGAACGCACATTTTTTTGTTTTAAATGCAGGCGTCATTTTTATGCACCTGTCTCGCACCTAAGGTCGGTGTGGGTGTGACTTGTGCCGGAAGTGGCCTTAGGTTCCCGTGGGCATCCCTATGTGCCTCTGCAGACGTGAGACTGGCACCTTAAATGTAGGCCTTTAAAATGCTGGCCTACATTTAAGGTGCCTAAGTAAAAAAAAAAAAAAAAAAAAGTTGCAATTCTGGACGCAGCGCCTGCTGGTGATTGACTCGTGGCAGGCACCGCTTGCAGAATTAGGTCCTTATTGTTTAAGTAAAATACATCAGCTGCGTCAAAGGTGCAAAGGAGCAACTCGACACGGCCATGTTCCGGCAAAAACAAATGCCTGTGCCATGAGTCTTAGAACACTAACGATGCTGGGCTGATAACAATGAGTAAAAGCAGTAATCACAAAGCCGAAAAGGCCGTCACACTGTGCAAAAGGGATTCAGCTGCAATATCTGCACGTTGAATGCCACCGGGCAGGAAAAAGAACCACTGGGGGGGGGAGGGGGGTCATCTCCTAATCCCTCCTGTAGAGTGCTGCCCAAAATGAGCAAATTTCCGAAATCCATACATATCTGGGAGCAGCTGTAAATCCTGAAGTCAAACTTGGTGATCATACACATGCACGCCCCTTCTGAAGTGAGGAATACATGCTTATTTTCTGGCTCCATTGTAGACCCACCTAAACTCTGCCCCAACCCCAGCCCCTTGCTATATGCACACATGGCTGATTTACCTGTGTAAATCCCAGCTTTCTAAAATTTGATTTTTAATATTTATTCAATATACATGTGTAAATGCTGACATTTGCAAATGTAAATTGTGAATACCGCTTCTAAAATAAAGGCTTCTCTGTACTAATCATTTATGAATAAATAGGGTTTTTGCAATCTCAATAAAATATGGGACTGCATATGTAAATAGGCTAATACTGATGCAAAAGATGACTTATGAAATGCTGAGGCATGCACACAGTATGAATTAAGCTGTGATAAAATACATCATAAAGAACGAGGTTATTTTATTGTGGTTGGACACCGTTCTGGATACCCTTGAGCATAAGGTTTTCTTGAAGGAATTGGACTTTCAAGTTGCCTGCTTCACTCACTCTGCAAACTTCCTAATGTGCATTTCACATAGATATGTATGCCTTCCCACTCTTTCATCATCTTCTTTCCAACTGTTGCTTCACTTGTTTCTCTGATAGTAGAATTCCACATTTTAAGCAAACTTTAAATCAGTGTCTCGCAAACTTTTTTTTAGCCAGGGCACACTAAACTTGGGGCCACATCTAGAGAGCCTCCAAGCATGTGTGGACGTCAACCAATGGCATCAAATGCCTGTGCGTAACATCATCACGTCGAAGCCTGCGCATACTCAGAGGCCCTCCGGACGCGGCCCTGAACTCGGGGGATTTCCAAAATCCGGACAAACTGCCGGGTTTTGGAAATCCTTCCATCTGGTAACCCTAAAATTGTGGTACATTGGGAGGCAGAGAGGAGGTGATACACCAATGCCAGCAGTGACAGACGCATACACGGACCTATCTCTTGCGGCACATTCAGAATCTTGCCACGGCACACATTTTGCAATTCACTGTTCTAAATCCTCTTCATTTCCTCCATTTTCTAGTTCTTGATAAACTCTTACTACATCCTTCTGTACCTTTCCCCTTTACTATTGTTTCTTACTTCTATATATTTCTCCTTGTACCTTAACACAAATCATTTTATGATCCAACCAGGGGTGGACTGACCATTGGTACAATTGGGCAGTGCCCGAGGGCCCACAACAGCAAGGGGCCCATTCTCCCCTAGCCTTCATCTAGTTTAATTACTTTTGATAGGTAGTTAGGGACCCATGATCCTTAGTGTCAGGAATCCATATCACTTTTAGTCCACTCCTGGATCCAACCAATAGGGAGAATAAGAAACTAAAGAATAAGCAAGGTAACTGGGTAATCCAACATAAAAGGCTTTATGCACCAAAGGCAAGAGCTTAAGTTTCAGCTTGAATATTATTGCAGCCAGTGCCCATTATAAAGAGGCTGAAAAATATGATTGGTATATTACAGTAATATAACTCCTCTAATTGAGACACTTTATAGATCAGTGATCTCCAATGTGCAGTCCCAGGGCCAATGTGGCCCCACAGGCCTCCATTGTGGCCCTCAAACTATTGGTTGAAACGCTCTTCAAATCCTGTAAATGTGCTCATTTCAATCGTACTCACTTGTTAAAGTACCTGCAAACAACCTCTTAAGTGTGCTACTTGTCTCATTTATGGAATTTGCTACTGTTGACAATCCATAAGGAAGCGAGTTTTTAAAATTTACCTTTGAAGTGTTTGCAGAATCAATATTAGTATTAATTTTTAATGTTTTATACCCAGTCAAGGTGGTTTACAAAATTAATAGTAGGTGTACACTTGAAATCTTTTGGTGGCCCTCAGAGCTTTCTTGTATTCACACTGCAGCCCTTTACGTGGAAAAGGTTGGAGACCTCTGCTATAGATGATTCAAATGCTCCATTCTGCAAGTCATTGTAAAGGCAAACAAGCAACTCTGGTGCTGATGAGAGGGCAGAGCTTCAAGTCTCAGGGCTGCTTAGGGAAAAACAGATGAAACAAGGAGATCTCTACAAAAGAGGCCTTTATTACTAAAGCGTGCTAAGCACTAACACACACTTAAAGCAAGAAAAGACTTACCACAAATGACATTAAAGTGTTTTATGGTAATTTGCCTAGATGCAGCGTGGCATGGGCATGGAAGCATTATCCCGCTAGCATGTTTTTAACCACAGCCAGAAAATGGTCTGCTTTCTATTTTTCTATTAATAGCCATGAGCTAGTGTTGCAATTAGTGTGCAGCTATTTAAAAAAAAAATAAAAAATTACCATGTGAACACTTACGGCACCCATTTTGTAAACAGTAAGGTCCTGATTCTATAAATGGTTTCTAACTCCTAGGTGCCGTTCAGTTTGGTTGGCACTCATCCACTAGGCGCCATTTATAGAACCTTATCCCTTATAGCCCATCCAAAACTCTCCGCTCCATGTCTCAGAATCTCCTTATTATACCATCCTTAAAGTTAATTAACACTATGAGATCTAATATTTGCACTGTTACCGCACCCTCCCTCTGGAATTCTATACCTAATAACAGTACTTATGTATAGAGCCCTCATTAAGTCAATTCAAATCAAAACTAAAAATGTTCTTTTTCCAGGATACTTTTGGATAGTAACTGTCCTTTTAAGGACTAAACAATTCTTTTCCATTTTACCCCTACCTATTGTTTTTTCCCTTTTTTGTTTTCTTTTCTCCAAAGATTGTAGTTCTTGCCCAGCTCCCCTATGTTTGGCATTCGTCTATATGTTACTTTAAATTACATTGATGTCTTCTATCCCACCAATACCTTTCAGTTCTAGGCAGTTTACAACAAGAAATTAGCCTGGGCATTCCCAGGGAGATTACATGGTTAATAGCTATAGTATGCGTCGGGATCTGGGAATGGTCAATACGGTTTGGTTAGTTCATTTGACAAATTTCTTGAATAGTATGGTTTTTAGTTCTTTCCTGAATGTTTTGTAGTTGAGCATCGTGGTCAACAGATTTGAGAGGTGGTGGTCTATTTTTGCTGCCCTGGTGGCTAGTAGACCATCATATATTTTTTTGCTTTGCATGCTTTTGATTGGGGGGTGGGTAAAGTGTGCTTGAGTTCTCCTTGGTCTGGATGTGTTTTTCCAGATTAGACGGTTGTTCAGATAGCTTGGTCCATTTCCATTTAGGGCTTTGAATAGGGTGCAGTAGAATTTGTGTTGTATGTGTGCTTGTACTGGGAGTCTCCACCTGTTGGCAGAGGAGTGTAAACCTATCCGTTTCTGTGCTGGTCTGGAGGAATGCTAAAGAATAAACACATTCCTGCTGGCACGCATGCAGAAGGGAAAACTGTAGGTGGAGCTAAGGAGCTCGGGGAAGTATAGAAGAGGCACAGAGAAAAATCTGAACTGGATTTTTTCTACAGATGGCACATGGCCATGGGGACATTACCCACTTGTCTAGAATGATTCCCCTATTGCACTGGAATATAGGTTTTACAGTCCTTCCAACACGTAAGAAGTCACTCCTGGAATGGAGGATTCCCATAAAGTGCTAAAGGAAATACACACCGTCTCTTCCCACTTTAGTCTGTCCCCATTCCCACTGTATCCATACCCATGCATGATTTGATAAAGTATAAAACCCTATTTCTGCTTGGTTAATCGATTTAAACATACTCTTGATCACTAAAATGTAATCAATACAAGATTGTGTAGCTTGGGCCCTCAATAAGTAGATATATAATAGTCAGGCAAGAAGGCGACTCTTAGGGATTTTTCTTTAGTGAATTTCATCTTATTGATACCCACAAGAAGAGGGAAACAGATGGTTAACCCTCCACCTTTTCCTGTTATTTGTTATACTAAGAATTCCTAGTAATGTCCCACATTGTTAATTTTATAACCTAGTTTTACTGTATTTGTTCTCTGTATTATCTTTTATTATTGTACACTGCCTAGAAGTCTGATTAGTCGGTTTAAGAAATTTTAAATAAACTTGAAACTACCTAGAGGCGCTTCAACAGTCAAAAGCACTGGTAGATGTTGAATCCATAGGCTCCCTTGCATTTAGGCCATGGTTTTCATGGCCTAAATGAGTACACCTAAGGGAG
Organism: Geotrypetes seraphini; assembly: GCF_902459505.1. Taxonomy (NCBI): domain Eukaryota; kingdom Metazoa; phylum Chordata; class Amphibia; order Gymnophiona; family Dermophiidae; genus Geotrypetes; species Geotrypetes seraphini. The sequence goes on from NC_047095.1 coordinate 18,882,073, forward strand.
ACACCTAAGTCAATCTACGCCCAAACTCCACCCTGAATCCACCCCAAATATGTCCCTAATTGTGCCCGCTTGTCGGTAGGTGCCTCAATATAGATGCCTACCTTGAAGTGGTGGGCATCTACCCAGTTAGGTGCCTACCAGTTAATCAATTTTTTAATACTTTTTAATTGGTTTTAATGGCGCTGATTAAGCCAATTAAAAAAATTATTAGGCACCTAGATCAGCTAGGCATGCTGATCTAGGCGAAAAACTTTAAGCATCTTTTATAGAATCAGGGCCTAAGGGCTTACACAGTATCCCTATGCTAATCAGTTAGCATGTGATAATGCAGATGTACTAATTGATTAGCGTAGGAATGCCCACTTTCTACCCATACCACACCCCGTCATGAAAAAAGCGAAATTTTTTTAGCGTGAGGTTAATCTTTTTTTTTTTTTTTTTAATTGGATATTCATATCTACTTTATTGGAAATAGCAAATAGAAAGATATTTTAAGAGTTAGCATTGGGCCCCTTCTTTTTGCCATAGGTTGGAACCACATTGACAAAGCGATGTTTGTACTGCATGCGCCACTCGGCATGCTCTGTCTTCTTTTTCTTCTTCTCCTGCTTGGCAACTTTGGGAGTTTGACCTCTGACTTTCCCAGTACGGGCTAAAGACCCATGAACTTTACCTCCCAGCATTTGGCCAGCAACCGCCAGGGTGGCTAGTGCGCTGATGCCACATTGCTCAAGAGTTGCCTTATCTTCTAAGGATGTTCTGCCCAGCAATAGCACCTGGACTTCAGAGCAAGGCCCTCAAGAGACTTAATGCAAGCCTGTAACTGGGCTACAGAGTCCTGTCCAGACACCTCAAGGGGGTGCAGGCTCTGTGCACGCACTAACAGCTGCATGGTTTTCATGCCGACATACCGCGGCCTTACAAGATGGAGAGGTTAATCTATTTCAAGCTGCATTACACACACATTAGGGTTCCTAAATAATCAAAGTTATCTAAGTACTTTTGGTCAGCACTTCCACCAACTGAATGTTTATTAAGGTAAGAAATTCTGAGCCATAAAGATTAATATTTCATCAAAACTTGCTCCAAAGAGTTCCTTTTCACATTCCTAAACCAGTCACTGATTATTCTTTTCAGAGATTTTTCTTCCCTAAAGCCTTGAGCCTTAATTCATGCTGCAGTCGTTTCACAACTCAAAGGAATGAGGATCCTATTGACCAATATTTTTTTTCTCTCAGTTCTGATTATAATTGCAAAGGCACTTGTATTGAGACTAACGCTCTTCCCCAGCCCCTCCCCCGAGTTTTACATATTATGCACAGTAATCAGAGAGAGTTATTAAAATAGACTCTTCTGATAATCTCCAGACTCTTTAATCTTGCATTCTGTGCTTTTCCAACCCAAACTTCACTCCTTGTGGTCTCCTTAGACACAGAGAGGAAAAAAAAGCATTAATTGAATTGAGTGGGAGGCTGATTTGGTAAGGTCCACTGGACCTGAACAAAACTGTACCTCATATATTATAAAGCATTTACTCTAAATTGTAAAACTAAATATAATCCTAATTTCCTTCTATCTTGAGAAGTCTATGAAATTGCTGCCCCCTTTCTTCTCTATTATGTGTACAGGCGTATGGATACTTCAGTCTGCCCTGAAAATGCAATGCTTCTTCTGAATTATTAAAATAAGAAATAGAAAATTTGCCTGTAGGTACTGTCATTTTTATTGAGAGTATCATAACCACATTCTAGGTGATGCTCACAATTAATATTTTATTAAGGGGGCCACACACACAAAAAGCAATGATTTAGCATAAGTTTGAAATCTATGAGCAATACTGTAGTGCAAATCATCAAGGCTTCAAACAGTGGCATAGTAAGAAGGGGGGGAGGTGGTCCTCCCTGGGTGCCATGTTGGTGGGGGCACTGGCACCCCTCCTCATCTCTGACTCGCCTCTTCCCACTACTTCCCTCGCTATGCCCACACCCTCCTTTGCCTTCCCCCTACCTCTAGTTGTACACCGCCGCAAACAACCACCTTAACGTGCTCCTCACGACTGCATCGTCTCTCCCACCGACATCACTTCCGGGTTGCACGCATAGGAAGTGATGTCAGAGGGAGAGATGGCAGGGTTGCGAGGAGCACAATGAAGTTCTTGTTGCTTGCAGCGGTGAACAAGAGCTACAGGGGAAGGGAAGGGGGGACATGTGTGCGACGGCGGAAAAGGGATCGGGGAAGGAGCAGGGGTTTGGAGACGAAGGCAGGGGAGGGGCACCACCACCCCGGGCATCTCTCACCCTTGCTACATGGCTGCTTCCATGAGTTTAAGACAGAGTCCCAGAACAACATAAGAAAGTGGGGTATCCTAAGGGAAACTGAAAAATCTAAGAGGAAGGAGATGGCAGGAAGTTAAAGAATAAGGCCCAGATTCTTTATACGGCGCCAATATTGGCAGCTGCCTAAAAAGCAGCTACCGATCACAAGTCAATCACATGATGGCGCTATACAGTATAGAGAATCGCGCCTCTAGGAAAGATAAGTGCTAGAAATGTAGTCCAGGGTTTTCTAGGCTTATATTTCCGGCGCCTATCTTTGCTGTGAATCACCCCTATGTAGGTACTGTACGGTACCTAATGCCACTTCCGGCGTTAACCAAGCCCATAGTGGCGTTAGGCAATGGTAAGCATCTCCGGAGGCGCAATTCTGGTGCATTTTATTAGGCCCCAGTAGGCACTTTAAATTTAAAGCTAATCGCCATTTGAAACGGCGTTTCTCAATTAGCTTAGGCACCATTTATAGAATTTCCCCCCCTAAATGGATTAGAGAGAAGAGATCATATATAGGAGAAAGCAGAGAAAGAGAAAGGTTGTTAGGCATTCCATACATCCTAATTTCTATGTGGTTGTCCAGCTTGAATGTATGAAATGAAGATCCAGATTAGAAAATTGCATCTGTATCGGGGAAGACGCTGTCAGGCTTCACATTCCAATAATTTTCCAATTTTTGTTATGATTAATGGAGGAGCAGCAGTCTTGGTTTTTCATTTGTGTATTATTTATTTATTAAAAAATTTATATACCGCATACAACTATGCGGTTTCCATATGACATACATTGAATCTTGTTTCCCTCTGATTATCACATATAACATAGACACATCTAGACAACATCATTAATCATCCCTGTTATAAAAGGGATAGAGCACAAATTCGATCAATTCAGAAGTATAAACAAGCTTTAGATCATACTTTGATGTCAGGAAAAAAAAAAAAAATTCTAGAATGACCCCTGATGCAGGCAGCTCTCACTGAAACACACTTCTTCTCTTCTTTGATAGATGCATGCTATCCCTGCTCAGCAGCCCATGGCAAATCATCCCATGGTCCAGGAATCCAAAATGCTGGAGGCGCAATTCTGCAACTGACACCATCGCGTGATTGACACATGACCAACGGCCGCTTTTAAGGCGGCCACCAACAGCACCGATTACATGTCTATCGCTGGCTTTTACTAAACCACAGTAGAGCTTCTTATCGAGGGCTGGTGAGGTTTCAAGGTTTATTTAAAATTTTCTTATACCGCTTAATCCAAAATTCAAAGTGGTGTACAATCATACCTTATCAGCATACAATAATACAAAGCAAAAGATTAAAAACAAAATATGTATCATTACCGGGGATTGATTAGTAAAAACAAAAAATGAACAGATAAACAAAAGTAAAAACATGAGTGTGAAAAAAAGGGAAGAACTACAATATGTACAGGAAAGAACAATAGGGAAAAGGGTTAAACTAAAAGCATTGAGATTTTGCCCTTATGAGGGCAGTTATGCATCAAAAGCGCCTAAGAATAAGAAAGTTCTCAACTTTGCCTTAAAAGGGGCCTAGGGAAGTTTCTTCCCTTATGTAATTGGGAATGGAGTTCCAAAGGGATGGTGATCACTGAAAAATTATTAGATCTCAAAGTCTTGATATGTTTTAAGGATGGAATATTAAGGAGATTTTGGGCTGCAGAACAGAGAGATCTGGATCGGCTATATGGAATGAGGAGTTTATCGATGAATTCAGGCTGATTACTTAAGCGGATTTTGAAGGTTAAATGTTCCGATGCAAAAGTAAAGAATTCTGGGCCCATTACGAACTACAACCCAAAACTGAGGAAATACAGGACTTCCCAACTAGATGGGCAAAGTTTAGCAAAGAAGTGTTAGATCAAATAGCACCATTCCAAACATACAAAAAGAAAGAAAGGGAACTAAATGAATGGTTTGACTCTGAATTACTAACTCTAAAACAGGAACTGAGAAAAATATAAAGAATCTGGCAAAAAACAAACAAAGAGGAAGACAAAATACACTGGAAACAAAAAATGAAAAACTACAAAAAACTAATTAGAGAAAAATGAACAAAATACTACACACAAAAAATAGGGACACCCAAAACAAAAAGCAAAGAACTGTTCAAGTTGGTAAATAGACTAACAGACACTACTCAAATCCTGCTACAGGAAAACAAATGTATACCCTCGGTAGAAACCCTTGCCACTTTCTTCAACAACAAAATCTTAGACGTATGAACGACCATACCTCCACCCTCACCCAACTTCGAATTCCAACTCGGTCCCCACGAAAAAGAACCCAGATTTGACATGCTTTGGAACCATTTTGAACCTCCAGACTGGCACCAATTTCTAACCCTGTTCAATAAATATACAAAATCAAACTGCCTACTGGACGTATGATCTTCCAAGACCTTGAAAACAGCCACACTAGATTTTTAAAAGGATCTATTTAATTGGGTAACAACCACTCTCACGGAAGGAACATTTCACGAGGAAAGGGACATATACTGATCACACCTCTCCCTAAGGATCAAAAAAACTCATTAGCCCTGAAAACCTACTACAGACTCATAGCAAGCATCCCCTTATTTACCAAGCTACTTGAAGGATTGGTCAACTTGGAGCTAGTAAACTATCTAGACAAATTTAGCATACTCAATGAACACCAATCAGGATTCAGAAAAGGTTTTAGCACTGAGACAGTCCTAGCCTCAATCCTTAATCACCTATACGGCCTATTCAACAAAGGAACAAGTGCTCTGATTTTACAACTAGACTTCAGCAGTGCTTGTGATCTTGTTGATCACAAAATAATGCTACACTGCCTAGATGCAATAGGACTTATGGGAAGAGTAAGAAACTGGATATAGGGTTTTCTAACAAAGAGATCATACCGTGTGGTCAGTGGTGGGACATACTCAAACTCCTGGAGAAACCCCTCGGGAATACCACAGGGTTCACCACTATCACCCACACTATTCAACATTTACATTTCATCCCTAGGACACTTACTGCAAAAGCTAAACTTAAACTATTGAATATATGCAGCTATTTCCATTTTAATCCCAGTGAACAGCATAACAAACGAGACCTCAGAATATATTTCTCATATTATGACCAAAATAGAACACTGGACAATCAACTTCAAACTGAAACTAAACACAGAAAAAACAAAAGTCTTCCTTGCAAGCCCAACAGACAAAATTACCAAAACAACGCTACATAAAAAAGATCACGACTACCCGATTACTAAAACAAAAAAAAAAATTGGGAGTCACATTAGACACACATTTGACAATGGTTGAACACACAAATTAAGTGGTAAAAAAGTGTTTCCTGACATTATGGAAATTAAAAGACCATCAAAAAATACTTTGACCCATTATCATTTAGATTACTAGTGCAATCACTAGTACTTTCTACACTGGATTATTGCAATATAATTTATATGGGTATACCCAAAAAAAACAGTGAGAAAACAGAATTGTCCAGAACACAGCGGTCCGCTTGATATTTGGATTGAAAAAAAGCAACCACGTCAGCCCCTGCTACAGACTGCTGCACTGGCTGCCAGTCGAGGCACGAATAATATTCAAGTTCTCTTGCATATGCTTCAAGCTAGTCTGGGGACTAGCTCCTATATACTTGCTATCTCACTTCATATTATACAGTCCCATAAGACAAACCAGAAACTGCAATCTATTTGCAAATCCAAGCTGTACCGGCTGTAAATACAAAACCTTTCTGAATAGAACTTTTATGTACCAAGCAAACAAAAACACTGGCTAGACAACTACATTAATGGAGCTAGACTGACCTACGTCGCTTTTAGAAAAGTCATAAAAACTGCCTTATTCGACAGATATATCACCTAAACATTAACAACTCCAAACACTAATTCCAATTCTTTTTTTCCTATGTCCCCTCTGAAAATTCTTAACAAATTGTATTCTGTAATTCGCTACTTTTTTCTAAAAGGGCCCCTCTGAAATGCTAAACAAACTATATATTGTAATTCACTGCATTTCTAAGATTCTGCATATTGTAATTTCACTATCTGCATATTGTAACTCGCTGATTGTCCAGCTCTCTTCGATGTGAACCGCCTAGAATTCACACGATTGTGGCGGTATAGAAGAATAAAGTTATTATTATTATTAACTAAGATGGCGTCCTAAAGGAACTCTGTGAAACGCCGTCGGATCATTGGGGAACTACTGATGGTGAAACGAAAATCGAAGACCTGGGTTTATCCTTCAGAGCCCGGGTCAAGAGCAACTTTACCTGGTCCGATGGACCATTTCGTCAAGCAGCGCCCAGGTGGAATACCGGAGGAGAAATCCTTGGCTGGAGGCGGGAGTTCATCGGGGAACTCTAGAGCTTCCTTTGAGGTGGTCAGCTTCTCCCCGGAGGAGTGTAGCACGCCAGCGCAGCCATGCCTGCGTTCATCGTCGAGTGTGGTGAGGCGGCAAACTCGGATGGCAGCAAAGAAGGGGAAAATCAAGCTGTTCAACGTGTTTTAGCCATAGCAGGAACACAAGTGGCACCACGTGAGATTGTGGGTTTGGCTGGGGACCAGCAGAGCAACAATTCATAGGTACTGTGCAAATTAAACCTTTTGCAATAGTTCCCCTAAAAAAGCCCCCAGTTATAGACTTGAATTCAATTTGGGAAGCTATTTCCGAATTGCAATCCTCTTTGGGGACTCAGATGCAGAATTTAACCACATATAGTTCTGGACTGCTTATGGAGACTATACAATTACATCAAAGAGTGGGCAAAATGGAAACAGAATCTTTACACCAAAGAAAGAAGCTAGATACTTTGACAGTGCAAAATCAGCTATTAATGAAAGATAATGGAAATATTAATTTCAAACTTGAGATGCTGGAGAATGCGTCAAGAAGACAAAATCTGAGGTTAATTAATTTTCCTAAATTGATTACTGTGTCACCACTTGACATGTTTAAAAGGTATCTCACAGAGGTTCTGAAAATACCAGAAACTTCTTATCCACCTGTAGCAAGAATTTACTACCTTCCAACAGGAAAGAAGAAAATAGCTGAAGAACAACAGGCTCCTGCTGTAGAGACTTTAGACATGTTAGATTTGACTAATATCTGAGAAGGGTCAGATTCTGATCAAATATCTGTGGCTACACTTTTTGTTCAATTAGCATTAGAATCTGATAGGGAGTGGTTGTTGAAAATATTTTTAAAATTTAAAGATAAAGAATTTATGAAATGTAAGATTAGAATATACCCAGATGTATCTAGAGTGACCCAAAAGAAGAGGAAACAATTTTTGATTTTGCATCCTCAGGTTTTAAAATTGGGGGCAACATTTGTGCTTAGATTTCCTTGTAAATGTCTGGGGACTAGATATATATTTTTTGGATCTTCACAATTGTTAAGATTTATTTCAGCTAAAGAGGTAATTAATGCTGGTAACCTGCTTAATTTGCAAGAGGAAGGCTCGTAATATGTGGCCTAGGTGTGATTCAGGTTCTACTTTCTGTTTGTCTATGAATGATTTAATGATTATAAATATACCAATTTTTCTTTTAAGCTCATCCTATGTTATTGTGGACTAATTAACAGTACAAAAGTGAGGAAAAATTTTCCAATGATTTAACTTTTTTATTGATGTTTTTCATTTGTAACTGTTTAAAATGAATGATTTTGTTGATCATGAAAATGGAAATTAATAAAAATCTAAAATTTAAATGTTCTGATGCTCATATGAATTGAATGAGCTTGGAGCATTTACCTCATCAGCCCGCGCTAACGAGCTCTGCCGCGGTGTAGTAAAAGGAGCCCTATGTGCTGTGCCAGACATTGCTTATCCAGTGAAAGGCAGGCATCAGTGCTATAGCTGCAAAAATGTTTTTTACCCATAGAAATTGTATTGTATAAAGCAAAAATAAACTTAGAAGCTCCAATCATAGCTTTATAATAAAATGAAAGAACAGACTGACCTCTCAGGAATGCTTAAAGGTAATGTATAATTAGTAAAAATGGACTAAAGGGACACTTCTTGTATCAAATAACTGGAGTTAGAAATAAAGGCAACAATGGATCTGATTTCTAAATTATTAAAGCAAGCAAAAATAACCCTCACCGAAATAGAGGGTCATTTTGACATTGGTTCCCTTCCAAATGAAATGAGCAGTGAACACGCAGAAGAAAATGTAGGTCAAACATGAAAATATTAGGGCGTATCTGCCATTGTGTATAAATGCAATATGTCTTTTCCCATTTTGGAAAGTCATGATTGTAGACTGTAGCGTATAAGCTACTAGTCCTGGTGGAATGTTCTGACCAGCTGGGTGATCTGAAACAGCTGCAAAATATAAGTATCATGGTTAAAAAACACTTCTTCTTGGCAATCATAGTAATGATGATGATGTTCCTGGCATCACATGGAATTGGGTATATTCATACCCTGCCGTGTTTTCTGTTTAGTAAACCTCTTCATTGTTGAAGGAGTCTGTAATAGCCACATTACTGCAGTGGATGGTGCCAAGTGCAACAGGGAAAGCAGCCAAGGAGGAAAGATGTTCTTTCAGCTTTTTGATGCTCCAAAATCTTTGCCTACATAAAGATTACAACATATTTAAAGAAAATATGTAGTGGGAGGTAGCTGTTTTCTTGAGTTAATAAAAACTTAATAAGTCATAAATAAGACTGAATAAGGAATAAGCAAAATTATGCACAGAATCATCTTTCACAACTGAAATCTCATTTGCTTATCCAGTCTCCCTCATTTCATCCACTAAAAGCTTGATTTAGTAATAGTTTTCTCTAACTGTGTGTACATGGGTAAATCATTACTAAAGTAGGCCAATGGAAAATTTACTGTAGATTTCACATTATTCTTTTTAAGTTTTCAAATAAAATGCAAATTTTGTAATTCATTTTCACTTTTGATTATATGACAATGGATTCTTTATTTCCTTGTCCTTTATTGCCTACTTAATATAACTTATAGCAGAATCTTCATTTAACTTTAATGCATTTTATATTTTCTAGGCCCATCACTTTCCTCCTACTGCTTTATAGCTCTAGCTCATGTGGAGTTCAGGCTGTGAGCTTTCATTCATAACTGCATGAGGTTTTTTTTTACACCTATTCTATAAATTCTTTAGGTTAGCCACCAAAGAGATAGTCCTTGATCTTACAGTGGTCTTACAGCTACATATATTTTGGAGCAATCATGGCCCTTAATCTGACCTGCTGTGTGTTGCTGTTTAGCAATGGCTAGCATTTGCCTCCCCCCTAGAATGGTGGACATTAACTTCCTAGCATCCGTGTACACGCTGGTCCAGGGAGCAGCCCTGGCCTGGGAACTGACCTCAAGTCCTTCACTTGGCAGTGCATTGCATTGTTGTTGAGTCCCAGGCCAACTGCTGCTTTGTTTAGGACTTTAGCCACATACAAGTAATTGTGCATGCATTTTATTTTTAAAAAATTTGCAATTAAAATCTGCTTTTGTACAGGTGTCAGAGAGATAAGAACTAACAAGTTTCAAAGATTTGGGGGTTTATTTTGTCAAGTTTCTGAGCTTAGGGAAACCATTGTAGAGTCAAATTGTTTAGAGGGCCTGAAATAGACTACCCCCTCTTCTATAAAGCCACGCTAGCAGTTGCCGCCCTTTAAATCTCTATGGACTTCGAGGCAGTTACCGCGCAGCTTTGTAGAAGAGGGGGTATGTTTTAGCCTTTGCCTGTGTCAGCTCCAGGGTGCGATGATCTCAAATAAAGACAATGATTGTAATAACATTAGATGGATGCAATACTTGAATACTGGCAAAAATGGCAAGAACATGAACACAAATACAGTAATTCCTTAGGGTACAGAATTCACAGGTAGCAACAGTTACAAAAGAGCTCAACCTAGACCCAGCAGCTGAGAAATGCTAACTTCCTTTTGTCACTGGTAGCTGTAGCCAGGGCCAGATTAATGAATAGGCCCAAGATGCATGTGCCTAGGGCCCGAAGTTGTCAGGGGGGCCCGCTAAAGAAACAAATAGGACTCCAATTTTTTCCCCCCCTTTTGGCAGTGCTGGGCCCCCCTCCCATAAATATTGGCAGTGCCAAGACCCCCCCCCCCCGGAAAGATCGGCAGTGCCGGGCTCCCTCCTGGGAAAAATCGGCAGGGCCCCCCCCCCCAAGAGCGGCGGCAAGTTACAAAAGAGCTCAACCTAGACCCAGCAGCTGAGAAATGCTAACTTCCTTTTTTCACTGGTAGCTGTAGCCATGGCCGGATTAATGAATAGGCCCAAGAGGCACGTGCCTAGGGCCCGAAATTGTCAGGGGGGCCCGCTAAAGAAACAAACAGGACTCCAATTTTTCTTTTTTCCTTTCAGAAGCGCCGGGCCTCCCCCCCCCCCCGGAAAGATTGGCAGCACCAGCCCCCCCTCCAGAAAGATTGGCAGCACCGGGCCCCATCCCAGAAAGATTGGCAGCCCCAGGCCCCCCTGGAAAGATCGGCAGTGTCGGGCCCCCCTCATGGGAAAAATCGGCCGCGCCCCCCCCCCCCACCCCTGGCAGTGGCGGCAAGTTCTGGCAACCATTCCTGCAAGCGATGCTCATCCAATAGCTTCCCCTCTGACGCAGCTTCCTGTTTACGCCTGGGCGGTTCGCATTAGAGGGCAGCCTTCGAGCTTCAGGAGTACCGCTTGCAAGTTGCAAGGGAAGGGTTGCCACTGCCGCGTTGCCAGGCCCAGATCCATCTTCAGGCATAGGCAGGAAACCATGAAGTCCGGCACCCATCTTGAGGCTACTTCTACCATCTCAGAAGAAAGGCCTTGCAGAGAGGGAACAGGAACTACAGCTGAGTGAGGGGAAGGGAGGGAGATGGTCCGATAAGAGGAAGAGGCTAAGTGGCACTTTAGGTTTAGGATGACAGATGCTGAATGGAAGTGTGTGGGGGGGGGTGAGAGAGGGAGACAGATGATGAATAGTAGTGGGGTAAGAGGAGAGCAGATGTGCTGAAAGGAAGTGTGGAGGAGAAAGAAAAAAGGGCACATGCTGGATTGGGGAAGAGGATAGAGTTAGATACTGGAATAGGTGAGGGAAAGAGGTAGCAAGCTGTAGGTAGACACAATGAAAGATGGAAATTGAGGACTGAATAGTAAGAAATAATTTAGACAGAGACGGAAGACCAAGGAAGAAAAGGAGGAAGGGAGAGGAGAGATGCCAGAGCATGGGGGGAATGAGAAGAGACAGATACCAGACTTGGGAGGAGGAAAGGAGGAAGGAGACAGATACCAGATGTGACGGGAAGAAAGGAGAGAGATGTTAAAATCTGCTGGGAGGGAGGGAGAGATGGAAGGGAAGAAGACAGATGCCACACCATGGTGGGAGCGGAGAGAAGTAGATGGATGCCAGACCAATTGGGGAGGGATAAATGGAAGGGAGCGGCAAACAGTTTCTGGAAGAGGCATAGAAAGAGAGCAGATGCCATATGGAAGAGTCAGAGAGAGGGCTGACAATGGATGGAAAGAAGAGAATGATGAGAAGATGAGGAAAGCAGAAACCAGACAACAAAGGTAGAAAAAAATTCTAATTGTTTTATTTATTTGTTTTTGCTTTAAGATAAAATATTATTGTAGCTGTGTTGATAATAGTTTATTAACAGAAAATGGAAACAAGATGATCCTTTTTATTGGACTAATTTTAATATATTTTTTACTAATTCAGAGACCAAAACTCCTTTCCTCAGGTCAGGACAGGGACACTGTAACAGCATATAGTTTACTGACCTGAAGAAAAAGGTTTTAACCTCTGAAAGCTAATTGAGAAATGTATTACTCCAATAAAATGGCAGGCACTAAATTTTCTTCCCGCCATGCCCCATGCCTCCTACCCAAATGCAAAATATAAATTTGTGGGCTTCCCAAAGCCCTGCCAGCTGAAGATCTCTTCCTCTAGGAAGGAAGGGGGGATTTGATCAGAGATGTTTGGAGGTTGCATAGAAGAAAAACTGTACTCTGGCACTGGTATGGTAATCTTTGTTGTTTGTTTTGAATTTTAAAATAAAAGAAATAAAGTGGAAATAAAGAAGTAAATAAGAAAATGGGTAAATAAATGAGGGCGTGGCAGAGGTGGGGAAGGGGGCATCAGTAGTTATTGTTGTGGACCCTCAGATAGAAGCCCCTAAGGTGGATGCTGTGAAGGAAGTTACTTTAAAGGATATTTAGCTTTTAAACTCTTGTATGGAGGGAATGCTTAAGTAAATCATATCTCAGACTGTGTCTTTCTCAGTAGAAATGGTGGACAAATTGTCTAATGTCGATTCGAATATTTCTGTTTTGGATAAACAAGTTTCAGGCTTATATCTTTTATCTCCTGAGATCCTACTAAGGAAGTATCTCAAGGAGGTTTTAGAATCGAGGAATGCTGAATCTATAATGTTAAGTAATTGTTACTATATCTACAAAAAGAAAGCTCCAAACTAACCAACTGGAATTGGATCAATCAGTAACACCTTAAGTAGATTTAACTTTTTTTTTTCAGGATACACCACTTCTAAAAAAAAAATGCTCACTGGTTGCCAATACCCCATCGTATCTCCTATAAAATTGCACTACTGTCATTTAAGATCCGTCAAGCCAATCTTCCTAGTTTCCTAGAAAGGTTATTGATTCCATACTCTCCATCCAGAACTCTGTGGTCATCTGACCAAAATCTTTTTTTTGTACCATCTTTAAAAGTTATTGGCACGAGACGAGCAGAAATTTTTTCAGTAGCTGCCCCACAGTTATGGAATTCATTGCCTGGATGTACAAGTTTAAAAGTTTTTTGAAAACATTTCTTTTTAAAGATTCTTTTGAAAATTAGAGTTCCTCAGCCTATAGCATTTTGAACCTCTCTGTTTTTAAACTTTTGCTCCTGTTTTACAGTTCAAAGATTTTTAATGATTTTAATAAAACACAAATGTAATACAAATATAAATGTTAACAAGGCAAAATACAGACAAGTTGTAGAAAGCAAAGAATCATATATTATCATCTATTCAATACAACAAACTGACCCCTGCCTATCTAAAAAGAGAGTGTCAGCACAATCTGCAGCATAACCATGTACTATATCCAAAGCACAGAGGAACACCGGAGTTATACCCCAGTATAAATATGAACAGTGAGCCATGATATAATGCATAAATTCTGTTGTAGATATCTATATCCTAGCACAATAACTGAATGCCATCAGTCTGTATTGCAATAAGAGTTGACCGGACTCCAGATTTTGATAAATGAGCTCATAGACTTGTGCCTTTCCGCTATGACACTTTTATATTTTACTGTACAGGCATAACATATTCCACCTATTAATATAATTCACCTTAGATAGGTCTTTCCATCAATGTAAGATATTTTTAAGAGCCAAAAATAGCAAGATGTTAAGCAGCCTCGCATTATGATCAGGCAGTGTGTGCAGTAGGCCATGATGACCCAGTATGATAATGCGCAAACTTAAGGGCTCCTGTATAATCAAGATTGTAGAAATGGTTTCCCAGACTTTGCTCCAATAGATTGATAGATGTGAACAGTCATAGATCATTAGAGTTAGGGTGCCTTCCTGTTAGTTACAAGACCAACACATTGTAGATAGTCCATTTGAAATCTTAGCTACCTTAATTGGAGTCCAGTGTGCTCTATGTATAAGGAAGAACAGAGATTGAAGAATGCGGGCAGAGCGAGAAGATCTAAACATATTTTTCCAAACTTCCTGCCACATCTCTTCCTCAGGCGAAAGTCCCAAATCTCCATGCCAAGCGTTCATCATGCTTGTTAATGAAGAAGTTTTTTTTATTAGTATTGATTAATGAAATGTAAGAAAGTAGTTCTGGGACATGCTATAATTGCCCTACATTAGAAAAAAGAGCATTCAAGCAGTGTCTCAATTGTATCCAACAATACTGCTGATGGAGCGGCAAGTTATAACAAGTTTGTAATTCCTCAAAGGACATCCATTGAGAGTTCTTTTTTAAATCTTGGAGAATCCAGATACCACAATATCCAGTTAACTGATCTATTCTGAATCTTTATATGATCATTATGCCACAACAATATTCGTCGAGATTCGTGCCATTTAATTTCCATCAAGTTATCGTAAGCCTTGAGTACTACATGAGTGGAATAGTAGATTAGTTGTTTTTTTATTTTTAGGGTGTAGTGGGATGGAAAGTGTAAAAGCAAGGCAAGTATTTCCATATATACTTTTTTCCAATTGCAACCAAGTAAGGGAATTAGCAGAATTGCTCCTGTTTTCCATCCCCTTCCTATTATGTGAACTCTCAATGTTGCCTTTTTCTAAAATTTTTTGTAGTTCTACCCCCTGTAAGTCTGTCCATTTTTGTCCAATATATGTACAACTAAATGATTTACTAGAAATAAGAGCCATACTCTAATGAGAAGGGTCAAAATGACTTGAAACTCCAAAAACCAGACCTGCTCTCTATTCTCCACACACCTGAAGGGTTTCGGGCTAACTGAGCCCTTTGTACCAAATGTTTGGTTGGAAATTATAAACAGAGTATTACATCAGTAAGTGGGAACTCATGTGGAAGGTTTTATCCGAGTTCACCAGGGTTCAACACCACCAAATGCACCAACGTGCTTGGCAGATATTACCCACTCACATCATTTTAAAACACTCTGTGGGCTAATCTAAAAATCTATAATTCATAGTGCAAAAGTTTTTTTTAAACTGCTTTTTTTCTTTAGACTATAAATGAATGCAAAAATTGTTATCAATCACCCAAAAACCCTGGTGTCTATATAGTATGGAGAATTAAATTTAAATAGGATTGAAATAAATAAATCAACAATTCAACAGTGCTTTTAAATGACATCGGTGAAAAAGCTCCTGAGAAATATAAAGCCTGGTGAATTTTAAACCCTTAATAAAATGGCTGAAAAACAGGAACTTATCTGCACACCGCTGTTTATTATATCATGTGGGGTGCCAGCTGATTGCCCTACAGAGTCCTGTTTCGTATCCTTCATCAGGGACAACCAGGGGCATCTCCCAAAGCAGTATGGATCAAAAGATGGTTCTCCGTGGTGCAGTTACACTGCAAATAAAAGCAAGAGTATTTAAACCTTATGGAAAACTCCCCAGCCCCCTCACTCCAGCTGAAATTAATCCTCCTATTCCCAGTAAGTCCGCCCTTCTAGCATCATAGATTGTCTCTCCAATGCTGGCTCAATCCTACAGGAATGGGAGACACGCTCCACCCCCCTAGTGGACTGGCTCAACTCAAAGCTCCACAGGGGGAAAACATTCTGATTTCCTAAATGAAAAAACAAATTACTGGAGCACCCTTATACGGGTTTTGAAATGTGTATATATATCTCTATATCTATCTATAAATCTCAGCTACAGGAGACTAGAAGATTAATCATGGAAAGTTTTCCATGATTGAGATGTTGTTAGTATATTCCTATGCTAAAAGAAAACCCCTGTAAATGTGATACATGTTGTAGTCCAAAATCCAAAAGCCTAAAAGAGTTCAATGTTAATATATCACTAATAAGTTGGCAAACCATAATTCTGGCCTTGTCTTATGAAAATGATCAACTGTTCATATTGCTTGCCACATGCTAATCTATAGCTTCATTCATACCAAATGGAAAATACGATTTTAAACTATAAATCCAGTATTGTTCTCTGGCAAGCAAAAAGTTCCTTTTATTTCCTTGAAATCCATTCATGACTTGCTCAATAATAGTCCAATGCATGTCTGTAAACAAATGTTCCATTTCCACAGTATGGCTCACCATAGGAGCATTTTCCCTCAAGCTTTTCATGCAACTTCTGTGTTCTGTAATTCACACTCTGATGGCTCGAGTGGTACTCCCTACATACAAGAAGTTGCAAGTGCATTGTATAACATATACAACATATGTACTGTCACAAGAGGTGTTACTCCGTAACTTGTATATCTGTTTAATTCGTGGGTGCTCCCACTGATCTCCTTCCAACGTTTGTTTACATGCTAGACAATGTCCACAAGCCTTATGATCCAGAAAAATTGGAGAGGTATTAGTCCTTTCCTGAAAGTTGGCCCAAACCAGCCTATCTGTCAGATTTTTCCCCCTGGAATATGCTATGCAGGGGTGTTCTTGAAACATTTCATACAGTTGTAGCCCGTGCCAGTGTTTGTGAATATTAGAGGCAATTTGTTGAGCTAAGATGGAATAAGAGAGCACGCAAATTTGTTTAGAATTCTCTTATCTTGATTGGTTATCCAAAAATAAATCTCTATTTGCATGTTTTGCTCTGAGAAATGCTTGATCTTTTTTGGATATCCCCTCCTTAACAATTTGTCGGAGAGTAATTCTGCCTCTTTGTAGAAATCTTCAATAGAAGTACAGATATGGTGGATTCTAAGAAATTGCCCTATGGGTAAGGCTTTTTTAAGATTGATGGGATGACAACTTGAATATTTAAGGTAGTTGTTTCTGTAATTAAATGATTTGTCACCCCATTTTTTACATTTGTAATTCGCTTTGAAACTAGTATATAAGCATTTGCATCAAATTTTAATAAACATGAAGATGTTATTACTTCTCAATCCACGCTGTTGGTTAGATTTGTCAATGAACGTGATGTCACTCACTTTGAAGAATTTCTTTTCAAAAAAAGATGCGAGCTTTAGTGGTGCTAGGATTTATGTTTTTCATGATGTTTCAAGTGCTACTCAACTTGGGTGGAAGGCATTTTGGTTCTGAAACAACAAGGTGTAGGTCTTGGGTTAACCATTTTTTCCTAAAATGTTTATGTAAATGCCTAATTACTTTTTAGGGAAATAAGTTTATTTTCTGGGATAATTCACAGTTGGAAAATTTTCTTAAAAGTCATGAGACATTTTGGAATTAGGAGTTAAAGGGGGAGAAGCACCATTTATGGGTATCATTTACCTGATGTATGCATGTAAGCAGCAAATTGGTTATTATAATTATGTTAATGATTTGATTTTTGTTTTGTACTTTATTCTTTTTCCTATTTGATGTAAATTTGAAAATAGTTAATAATAATAAAAAGAAAGAAAATTAACCCCCCTTTTATCAAACTGCACTATCGTGCAGCACAAGCTAAATGCTGAGCTGCCTGTTTTAATCCTATGGGTGGGTCAGCATTTAGCTTGCACTGCTCGACAGCACAACTTATAAAAGTGAAGGTAAATTGCTTACCTGGTATTGTGCAAGGATCATGGTATAGTTATCTTAATGACTGACGGACACCATCCAATGAAGCCTGGGTCAGAAAAAAATGTTGATGCTCCAGGAATAGATTCTGAATTGATCTCACTTAAGAATTTTGATACTCAGTGTACCGCCAATTCCTCAGGTAATATCAAAAGAGTTCAAAACAGATAACTGCTACTGCTGAAGTCTCCCTTATTGGAGGAATCAAATTGGGATTGCAGTTCGAGGGACAGAAACAGATTTAATGCTTCCCTGGATTCTCAAATAAATACAACTGTTAGTGAAATCAAAGAAAGTAAGGATTCTAAAACTGATGTTATTCTCCATTCAGGAAGAAATTCCCTGCCTACAAATAGCACCTCTGCAGTATAAAGAAACCTTCACATTTTGGAAAAGAGGCTTAAACCATGGTCAACACTTTAGCATTTTCAGAAGTTCTACTTGTTCATGGTAAGGGGAAAAAGGGGCTGCATCACACAATCAGCTTTAATGTAGCTCAAAACCTTGTGTAAACAAGGTTTTAGATATATAGGGGGTTGGAGCAATACTGCAATGATGGACTACTTCTTTCTGTGGTAGCAGAAAAGGATCTAACTGAAAAAAATTCAAGCAATATGTGAACAGACATATAAACTAGGGGAATGGAGGTAGGTGGGAGAAAACAAATTCAGGATGTCAACATTATAGTGGTAGGAAAATAACAAGAGACGTGATCTCAACACAATTAGCAGAATCAAAAAGGATGAGGTGACAGGAACAAAAGCTTTAAGAAACAAAAACAAAGGCTATGAGCACAGATGCTCACAGTCTACTCCAAGCAATATAATTCCTGATTTAGAAGCACTAATTGTGGAAATGGGCTTTAACATTGCAGCCATTATAGAGCCATGGTTCAATAAGCACCATGAATGGGATATCACTATAACGATAGAAATGGCAAAAAAAAAAGAGGAGAAATAGCTTTCTGCATCAAAAACAATAATAAAGTATTGAAATGCAAGGGGTTTGGGTAAAAAGGAAGCCCTGTGAATCATGTTAGAAAGAGGAGATGATATTTTCATCCACAGTGGCATAGTCTATAGATCTCCAATTCAAACAGAACAGTATAAGGGTCTGATCAATGATTTTGCAAAGGTGGGAATGAGAGGGGATAATACTGGGTGACTAATCTACCAGATGTGAGAAAAGGTATGGGATTTGATAGGCTGCCTTTCTTTGTGGTTACAATTAAAGCGATTAACATATTATATACAGGTATTGAGTTTGTACCTGGGGAAATGGAAGGTTAAGTGACTTTCCCAAAGTCACAAGGAACTGCAAAGGGACTTGAACCCAATTCCTCTTGTTTTCAGGCCATTGCCCTATTAGGCTACTTCCCCATCTGCAAATCTAGAAAGTGCAAAGACAGCAGGCACCTTACAAGGGGCTTTGTTCAGACATGGTGATGGAACCTACCAGGAAAGAGTCAACAGAGGATTTAATATTTAAGAAGAGAGAAAATGTGTTCAAGGTGCTGCTAAATCACTTGTGTGGGGCTATCAGCTGATAGTCAGTGACACTTAACGAATCATGAGAATTCGCGGGAGCCAATCAAAGAAGACACTGAGCAGGCAGCGCCAAAGTGTGCTCCTGCTGGTTGCCACTCAGCGACAGAAAAAATCAGTTGCCACCGACCGGGAGGAGGTAGGAGGATGGGGCAGGGTGCACTGCAAAGCCTGGGAAGGAAGGGAGCTGGGTGCAGAGTTTGATAGGGGTTGGGAGGGAAGGAAGGAAGAGTCTGACAGGGGAGGGAGGGAGGGAAGGAAGGGGGCTGGGTGAAGAGCCTGATAGGGGAGGGAAGAGGACTGGGTGCAGTGCCTGACGGGGAGGGAGGGGGCTGGGTGTAGAGCTTAGCAGGAAGAGGCTGGGTGCAGGGGGTAAGGTGTTGGGAAGCCAGGAAGATAGATGCTTAGGGGGTTGGGAAAGACAGATACTGCATGTACTGGGAGAGGGTTGGGAAGGACAAATGCACAGGCTGGGGGGGTAGGAAAAGAGAGATGCTGTACAGGTAGAGTAGTGGGAAAGGAGAGAAATAAAAGCCTTTAAATGTTATATGATGATATTATATGAGAAACTTGCCCAGTATTGATGAGAGGGGGGTCTTTTTTGTGTTTTGTTCTATTTTGAAAGTATTGCCCCCTCGAGTGGACTGTAATTCAAAATCCCCAGTCTGTTTGGATCAAGACTAATGTATGGCAGAAAGTGAAGGAGAGAAAAACAGCAAATGGATAAGGTGGCCCTGGATACATAGTTAAGAGCACAGACAGAAGGAAGTACAGCCAGAGACTGGGAAAGATGATTTGAAAATCAAAATCACCAGGCAACAAAAGTAGGGAAAATGATTTTATTTTCAATTTAGTGATTGAATTGTGCCAGTTTCGAGAAATTACATCTGCTGTCTATATTTTGCACTGTTCAGGAAGAAATGCATTTGTTTCTATTTCTCTGGGGGTTGTACTGCATTCAGAGTCTTGCATCTTAGGGTTTTGTTGTATATATTAGTACTTTTAGTTTGTGGTTCTGTATTTGCAAAGGGGTTATCTGTGTTCTGCATGTGTGACCAAGGCCAGGTGTTCTGGTTGGAATGAATGTTGAGAAACATATAATGTGCTTTGCATAGTCTAATTTTGTGATTAACCATTATGTATTGTTAATAAGATTTATATCGTGTGTATATATGAAAAAGGAATGGAATAAAGGGTATTACAATTACTGTAGTACTATTATGGTGTGGGGTCTGGGGTGCAGCTTGCGGGCCCCCCTAAACAAAAAAGCATTCCGCTGTCTATGCTTGACCCATCTCTTCTCCAAGCTGAAGAGACTTAGCTGCTTTAGCCTTTCCTTATAGGGAAGCTATCCATCCCTTTTATCATTTTTATAATCCTCTTCTGTACCTTTTCTAATTCTGCTAAATCTTTTTTGAGATACAGCAACCAGAACTGCACACAGTATTCAAGGTGCGGCTATACCATAGAGCGATACAAGGGCATTACAACATTTTCATCTTTGTTTTCCATTCCTTTCCTGATAATTCCTAACATTCTACTTGCTTGCTTAGCCGCCACTGAACATTGAACTGAGGATTTCAACGAATCATAGAACCTAGCTTCATATAGCTATAGTTCAGATTCCTGTTTCCCACATGCATCACTTTGCACTTGCTCACATGAAACGTCATCTGTCATTTTGATGCTCAGTCTCCTAAAGTCCTCTTGCAATTTTTCACAATCTAACAACTTTGTGACATCAGCAAATTTAATTATCTCACAAGTTATTCCCATCGCTAAATCATTGATAAATATGTTAAAAAGTACAGGGACCGAGGTTGAGATAGACACTACAGAATGACATAGAAAGGTTTCCCACGGTTATCCATGGGGCAAGGATGGGACAGAGCACTGCAGTTAAGTGCCCCAATTCAGCACTTGGAATTCCTTGGGAGGTGGTGTGGACAAAAATAGTGATAGAATTCAAAAAGGTTTCAGAAAGGCACAGAGGATCCCTATATGACACGAAGATGGAATAAAAATATACAGTATAACCAAAGCAAAACATAACTGACTTTTAAAAAAAGCAATTGGTACAAACCTCGTTACTTTTCCCTCCCCTACTTTTCTATTCATATCGTATAGTTTATCCTCTTCCCCACACATCGATGTCAAGTCTTCACACACTTCTATAATTTTGATTATTTTTTTATTGTAAGCCACTTAGACATTTTATGATAGACGGGATACCAAACCCTAATAAAACTTGGAAATTTTGAAGGCTAAATGAACCATACTGGTCTTTATCTGCTACCATTTACAAAATTAGTAATTAATTATATTTCAAACATTAAGGGGCTCATAATCGAAAAGGAAATACGTCTAAAAACCGGCCAGAATTGGCACTTAGACGATCAGTGAGACAAGTCGTCTAAGTGCTGATAATCAAACCGGGGTTTAGACGTATCTAAAATTGACTAAGGCCTTCACAGTGCTGCAGTATGCCCAGAGCTAAAAGGGGCGTTTTAGGAAGAATGGTAAGGGCAGAATTTAAGCGGGACATGGGCCATCCTAGATTTATTTGTACTGCATGTATAACCGAAAGTTTTACAACACTGCCTAGATGGAACTTGGACGTTGTGACTTAGGTCATCTAAAACTAAGTCTAAGTCCACAGAAGGTATCCAAAGTGACCAGATAACCACTGCAGACAAAAATACAAACCCCCCACATACTGCCCCAGTGATCATTGACCCCACCGCCATAAAAATTGTAAAAACAACTTTACATATTAGCCTCCAGAACATCAGCATCTGGCAGCCTGGTTTAAGGAAAGCCTAGTAGAGCTGCACAGAGGTGGCTTAAGTGGTCTTGCAGGTGGGTTTGTGAACCATGGATAGGACCCAGGCCCATAAGCCACCAATCACTGCATTCATGGTGAAACTTATGCACCCCCCAACCCCTTTTGAACTGCCATATAAGTGGCACCTGCAGCCATAAGGGTTATTGGGGTGGTAGATAGGTGGGTCTAGTAGGTTTTGAGGGTGTTTGGGGGAGCTCATCATGACCTATAGGGAGTTGTGGTGAGATGTTTACATGGTACCCGTTTTGTGAAGTTCACAGCAGTGCCCTGTAAGGTACCCCAATACTCTGGTGCCATGTCTTGGTGTCCAGTCCCTCACTTTTCTGGCCTCTCCCACACCCAAAAGTTCTTTTTCTAGGTGTTTTTGACTTGGACAAATTTTTAGTTGAAAGTAGGGTGTAAAGATAGATGATTTAGTGGTCTGGGCGACCAAACGGCTGGACGTACAGTTAAGATGATTTAAAAAATATATATATTTTGGATGTATTTTTGAAAATGGACTTTTTACATGTCTGACTTTGGGCGACTAGCGACTTAGGCCCAAAACGGATTTAGACATTTCTTTTGATTATGCCTTCCCTCTTCTCTAGATCACGTATCTACAATGGTGACCTGATAAATGTAAAAGGTATTCAAGCAGTTTTGAGTAAAACCAAAAAAAAAAAATGATTTAGGACTTTTCCTACACACCAGGAGACAAATAAGACTTGTAGTGGAGACTCTCCTAGACTCCTTTTGAAACCGGGAGACATTAGATAGATTCAGTGAAATTAACTCAATATCTAGGCTGTAAAGGGACATGATATTGGATGTAATGAGTGTTCCTTGATTTTGCTTGATTAGGGTTGGAAAGTCCCCAAACTGATTGGTTTCCTGATGGACAGCTTCTACAGGAGCATTAACCAGTTGATACAGAGCTGAAAGAATCATAGCTCTTTGATTCTTCTAAGTTTCAGAAGGATTTTTGCTACTAAAGGATATGCCTGCAGCGGTTTTTTCTCCTCCTACCTCCCCCCAGTTTAAGAGGAAGGTGTGTGAAGTTAGTTTACCGTGTGTCAATAATCTTGGACAAAACTGAAGAACCTTTCTGTTGAGAGGTAAAGTAATATGGTTATTATCATAAAAATTCAGATTAATAAAAGCAAAACAAAAAAGAAATATTATTCCACTAACTTTATAAATTTACATAGAACAAGTAGGTAGGAATTTGGACATCCAGGTTTGGACATTCACACATTTTCAAAAGGATCTGTTGAATATGGAGCCTTTTATAAAATACAAATAAAAATGCTGGAAAATATACATGCTTTCCTCAGCATATCCAGTATCTACAGCAGTGGTCTCAAACACGCGGCCCCCCAAAGACTATTTTGCAGCCCGCGATCTGTCCTCGCCTAAAGCAGGGGTCCCCAATCTGCTTCCCTTCCCACTGCCCTCCCCCAAGCCACCGCAATCGGGGAACAGGCTGCCACCGCCGCAATCTGGGAACAGGCTGCCGCCACCACAATCGGGGAACAGGCCAGCGCTGAGGTCTTAACTCTTCCTGCTTATCTTCCCCAGCTCGGAGCCGACCAATTCTCGCCACCCGACGTCAATTCTAATGTCGGGGAGGAACTTCCGGGCCAGCCAATCGCTGCCTGGCTGGCCCGGAAGTTCCTCCACGACGTTATAATTGACGTCGAGTGGCGTGAATTGGTCGGCCTCGCGCTGGGGAAAATAAGCAGGGAGAGTTAAGACCTTGGCGCTGGCCTGTTCCCTGATTGTGGTGGCTTGGGGGAGGGCAGGGAGAAGTAAAGAAAGAAAGGGGGGACAGGGAAACAGAAAGAAAGAAGGGAAACGGGACACAGACAGAAAGGGGCATGGAGAGAGAAAGACAGAAAGAAAAAAAAGGGCATGGAGAAAGAAAAAAGAAAGAAAGGGGGCACGGAGAGAGAGAGAGAAAGACAGACATAGAAAGAATGGGGGCATGGATAGAGAGAGAAAGAAAGAAGGGGGCAGGGTGAAAGAAATAAAAAGTTGGTGGAGGGAAGGAGACAGATGCCAGACCAGGGGAAAGGAAGGAAGGAGGGAGGGAGGGAGAGAAAGGAAAGAAAGATGTCAGACCATGGAAATAGGGACGGAAGAAGAGAGAGATAGAAGGGAAGGTAAGACATGGAAACGTAGATTTTGAATAGAAAGCAGAAAAATTGAATATTAAGTTAATGCCAAAGATGGTTGCAAGGCAGAACGTGAAGACGGAGAGAAAACAAGTCAAAGGACAAGAAGACCCTGGAAACATAGTTAAATGCACAGAAAAATAAAGTCACCAGCCAACAAAGGTAGGGAAAATGATTTTATTTTCAATATAGTGATTGAAATGTGTCAGTTTTGAGAAAGGAAAGATATTAAACTTTAAATGTGAGGGCTGCAGAAAAAATAGGATACTTGGAGTGTCGCAGAAAAAATAGTTAATGACAATTTTGCATAAGGTAAAACTCTTTATAGTTTATAAATCTTTCCTTTAACTTTTAAAGGAAAGATTTATAAACTATAGAGTTTTAACTCATGCAAAGTTGTCATTTCTTTAATAAGACATTAACTATTTTTTCTGCGGCCCTCCAAGTACCTACAAATCCAAAATGTGGCCCCACTAAGGGTTTGAGTTTGAGACCACTGATCTACAGCCATTTTAGAAAGATACACATTGAAAAATACAGCATCCAGACATAATAGCCTGGACAAAATAGCTTTGTAACAAAGTTGCCTTTGGCAAAATAACCCCTGTAACACAAAAGCACCTATAACACAATAGCCCTTGACATTCATCTCCTCTCTGCATCCCTCTCTGTCCTGTCCTCTACTCTGTTTCTCTTTCAATATCTGCTATCTTTCAATATCTGTCCTTTTACTAAGGTGCATTAACCAATTTAGCACACAAATGATTAGTGCATGCTAAATGCTAAGACACCCATAGGATTATAACAGGGAACTTAACATTTAGCACATGCTAATTATTAGCATGCACTAAATCAGTTAGCACACCTTGGTAAAAGGACCCTTTACTGTCTCTATCCACCTTTTTCCAGCATTTCCCTGTCTCTTAATAATAAAATAACCCTGTCGTCCCCTCTATTTCCTTCCTCCTACACCCTGGGTCCAGCACATATCCTTCTCTATCTCCTGCCCCCTCCCATGTCATTTCCCTTTCTCCATTTGTGATTCTAGTATCTCTCCTATTCTGTCCCCTACTCCCCATGTTGGTCTCTATCTCTTCCCTTCATCAGTCTGCCTAAGATTGGCCCTGAGCAAGTTCTTCAACTCACAGCAACAGCATGGTTGAAACAGTCAGGGGTGGGCCCTTTTGTCAGGGGCCAAATTATGGGTAGTCTTTTTTGTCAGGGGCTATATTGGCTGGAGTTTATTTGTCAGGGCTATTTTATGTTTGGGCAATTTTTGGGGTTTTTGTGTCAGGCTATTTTGACCTGGTACCAAAAAATACAGTATCACATGGAGCTGTCCACTTACAGTGATAGGATAGGATAATGATATGAGTATAATAAGCCATGATTTAAGATGGGGGAATCCAATACCTTTATCTATGATATGAAGTATAAAATCTGTTTTACATGGGGCAAGGACAGGGACCAAACTCACAGGGACAGGACAGGGACACATTTTTTCCCATGTCATTCTCTAGTGCAGAGCCTGGCAGGGCAGGGAGGGAGAGGGGCTGGGTACAGACAGAGCCTGGCAGGGCAGGGCAGTTGAATATTAACCCTCCCCCCTTTCGGTTTATATTCAAGTCAACTTTTTTTCTCCTTTTTTTTTTTTGGGGGGGGGGGGGATAAGGTTACCTCTGATTGGTAAGACCCAACTTTAGTACAGGAAGAGGCGGTCGGAGCATACAGCGAGTTATTTTATTCGCCGGCGCTCTGGCTGCCCTCTCCAGCCTCCCATGTCCGGTCATTCGCGGTCGGAAAATACCATGGTTGCTGGGGAAAGGTGGATTCTGTAACCGGTGTTCTTTTTGACAGACACTGGTTACAGAATCCAATTTTTAGGCGATGGACTGGCTCCTCCTTTGCCTAAAAGTTCTTGTTGGGTGTTTGGGATTTAGGCTTTTTTTTTTTGTTGATTATATTTTCTTAGTGTAGATGTAGTAGTGGTCTGGGCGTTTAAACAGCTGAACGTAGAAGCAGGCTATTATTTAAAAAAAAACAAAACCCTCCTTTTGGACTTTTTTTTTTTTGAGAATGGACATTTTCCCTGCTTTTACTTTTAACGTTTAGGTCCTTAGGCCAAAAGGGGGCTTAGACATTTTTTTTTATTATTATACCCCTCCAAGTGTATATTCTGGTCTGCCCAAATATCACCCAGAATGCACCCCCTTCAAAACTGTGCATCCCATATCTTCTACATATATAAATAACACTTACATGTGTAGCACATTTACATCATTTTTAAATTTTATTTTTATACAATTTCTAATATAACATACAAGTAAAACACTACATTGTAATAATGGAGCAGAAATATAACAAGAACATACAGGTAACATCCTCCCTAATTTTAAAGTCTAATATGTAACAGAGGGTGTTTTCTTAAAGGAAAGAACAATGCAAAGAAAATAACAAACGCAAATGCAATCTGATTATACTGAACACAGGAACAGGCATCAAATCAAAAGCAAACAGATTAGTTTCAGCTAAGAAAATCTATGACTAATTATTGTCAGAGGGAGCTGCAGGGATTTTTCTCCTATAAAAACAGTCAGCTGAGATGGATCACAAATAGGCGTCAGAATGGGGGGGGGGGGGGCACAGGATCCATGCTCCCCCCAAAATTAGCAGGATCATCGTACAGAGCAGGAACGGTCCTACCTTCATTTTCAGCTCAAAAGATGTCGCTGCTGGCAGCCAATTTAGTACACTGCCCTGCAGCTAGCACCGGTGTCATCTCACTACTGCGGCCCACCCTCTGATGTAATTTCTATTTCATCAGAGGTGGGCGCTCAGTATAGAAGAGATGTGTCAGCGGCAAGGTAGCATATATGATTGGCTGCTACCTACAATGTCTTTTGGGCCGCAAATTGTGGGGCAAGGAAGAGAAAAGCCGGAGCAGAAAGAGTGCGCAAGGAGACAAAAAGGGAGAGATGGACCGGGGGGGGGGGGGGAGGAGAGAGGGCAAGGAGGAGGAAGAAATGTCACACTCAAGGGAAGGGGACAAAGAGAGAGAGAAAGTGTGCAGGAGGCAGAAAGTGTTGAGCTCATGGTGAGGGAGAGATATTGGATGGGGAGGGCATCTCCCAGCTGCATCTAAGACCGGTGCCCCCATTTTCTGCCACAAGCAGCGACAGCCTAGACCTTGTCACCACTTTCCACAAACTTAAGCTAAGGGCAAACTAGATGTCAAACAATTTTCCAACAAATCCTGAATTGTACTTATGAATATGTACAAACCAATGTCAGACAAGTGAACCCCATCTAGATGATAAGTCCAGGGTAATCAACTGTCAAGAGCTCATGGGATAACACCAACCCCAATATAAACAAAAATCTCAGGATTCACTCATCTATGCAACTTCTCAATAGCGACCACATCTCTAGCATCCTTCTACACTATACAAGGAATGGCAGGGGACCAAACAAAACAGGTTTTAGAACAGACAGAAACCAACAAATCCCTCTTCATTTCACAAATTAAATCCAGTCCCTTAACAGAACAAATATCATTACCTCCCAAACAATAATCAACACCAGTGAGGAAAAACCCTTTTGCTTGGAAGAGTTGGTAACAGTTGCTCTCAATACATGCCCCAAATACACAACCATCTAATCCATATTCTGTACTCCACAAGTCCCAAATTGGATCCCTAATGAGACCCCAAAGCATGTTTGTAAGCCCAGAACACATATGAATGTCAGCATAGCCACACACAAATATCCGGAGGCAAGAGATTTGCAACAAAAACTGGCAAAAATAAAATTATTAATACTTTTTCTCCATACCATTTCCCACCATCATATACCCTTGAAAACTGTTTGAAGCCCAATGCGACAAATTAGGGCAGGGGTATCCCCATGATTAGCATCATAAGAAGCTGCACCAATCTGAAAAAAAAAGTGGGTACCATACTGTGCAGGATCCACCCCAAATTTACCAAACATTGCTTAAGGTCTTCAACATGCTGAAAATACAGTAAAATAATCTGCTCCTGGGCTTAATGGACCATTGGTCTGACCAAGTAAGGCTATTCATATGTTCTTATTCTTATGCACCAGCCAATATAACCCCCCTGTGGGACTAATTGCATGGTACTCTTATGCAGTGGCTTAGTAAGGGAGGGTAGGGGTGCCAGCTCCTCTCTGACCTGCTGCCATGCATGCATCTTCCCTTTCCTCCCTTGTACCTACTTAAGGCCAGATACACATTAGCTCCAACACCACAGTAAAACATACCGTGGTGGGAATGAGGGGGGCTGGGTATAGGGCCTGACAAGGGAGGGAGGGAGGGGGCTGGGTGCAGATCCTGGCAGGGAGAGGCTGGGTGCAGGGGGTAAGGCATTGGGAAGGCAGGGAGGACAGATGCTCAGGGGGTTGGGAAAGACAGATACTGCACCTACTGGGAGAGAGTTGGAAGGACTAATGCACAGGTTGGGGGGGGGGGGAGGGTTAGGAAAGGAGGAAAAGAGAGATGCTGCACAGGTAGAGTAGCCAACAATATCTTCCCTGCATGCACATCTTATCTCCATCAGGTCTTCACTCAAATTTGCCAGCCCACTTGATGCTCTAATGAATGGAATCATTAAGCACTTTGGTCCCCTTGAAGCTAAGAATGATTTGATAGTTGAAAGTGTTTCACACCCACAATTCAAGCTGTGCTGGATCCAGTCAGATGCTGCCAGAGTTTGTGCCAAATTCTTGCTGCAGGCTGATGCTGCAAACACAACTCCTGATGCACCACCAACCTCCAGTGAAGACACCAACTTCTTCTGCT
The DNA here is from genome assembly GCF_902459505.1 of Geotrypetes seraphini. Classification (NCBI taxonomy): domain Eukaryota; kingdom Metazoa; phylum Chordata; class Amphibia; order Gymnophiona; family Dermophiidae; genus Geotrypetes; species Geotrypetes seraphini. The sequence goes on from NC_047095.1 coordinate 18,910,995, forward strand.
TCTGCTATGCAGTCAGAACTAGATCTCTTCTTGAATAATGCTGCACGTGATACTTTGTTGTATATCCAATTTCCAGTGTTATCCAACTTTGAAAAATGTTTATTCTGAAGAATATGAGCCTTTCATCAAGTGCACAAGTGGAGAGACTCTTCAGCATTGGTAGACAGATTCTTACACCATGCAGGAACAGTTTAAGCAATGAGCATTTTGAAATGCTTTTAATGCTCAGAGCCAATAAGAAACTCATTTGAAAATAAAGAACTCGTTGTAACTAGTAAAGTAACTATTTACATTAGTGAAGAGTATCTGAAATCAGTAACTAGTTACTTTTATCCCAAGTAACTAGTAACGACAACTAGTTACTTTTTTATAGTAACTAGCACAACACTGGTAAGGAGGGAAGCTATGAACCTCGTTGGGAGTAGTGGGAGGGGGATTAGAAGAAAACAACACATTTTTAATATAAGTCTACGCTGATATTCAGGTGGGGCCCCACATAATTGTCTTATTCAGGCCCTGGATAAGCTCAGGTGGCCACTGCTGTGTCAGTTAGGCCCAGGGATTCTGTGTGAGTGCTCGGACATGGCCTGGCACTGATCAAGGGCTAATTCTTTCCTTTGCTGTCAGCATTTTAAAAAGTGCTGCCCGTCACAGGCTAAATTTTACTCCCTTGGAGTCTATTCTGGAAGAAAGTCTTACATACATCACTTTCAGCTTCGCTGGCAAAATCCTTACAGTTTTTAGTTTATCATGTAATATGAATAGTAACAAAGTTCTTAAATTAGATCCCTGTCACTAATCTTTGCTGATTTTGTCATGCTGTACCTGGCACCTTTAATCACATATTATTTTAGTGTAATAAGATTCAATTTTTCTGGCAACAAGTTATGGCATAAAATTCAGAAGACACATGGACTATCTCTGCCTCTTACATATGCTATTGTTATTCTTAAATTGCTAGCTGTCAATGAGAATCTTGCAGAGGAATAAAAAATTATTGAGCATACTTCTATTAGTTGCTATCCAAAACATGCTGGTGTGTTGGATGTAATGTAATGCACTGAATATACACATTTGAGACAAGGGTGAAGCAGCTGATAAAAGTAGCAATTTATATCTAATCACTAACATTTGGTCTTTTTATTAGAGATACATGGATGGTTTGTTAATTTGGTAACTGCATTAATTAGATGTTTCTTGATTATCCTGAAACTCAGGATCAGTAAGAACCTAAATATAATCATACCTTATATATGATGTTGCTTACAATTACTTTATTGTCTTTTTTTCCTGTATACTGTGTAACGAAATGGAACAAAAAAAATATAATAGCCTAATGTTAAGAACAGCAGACTGCAAACCAGGGAAGCGAGGCTCAAATCCCACTGTTGCTCCTTCTGATCTTGAGCAAGCCACTGACTTAACCCTTCACTTCCTCAGGGAGAAACGTGGAGGAGCATAATCAAAAGAAACGTCTAAGTCTGTTTTTGGCCTAAGTCGCTAATCACCCAAAGTCGGCTAAGTAAAATGTCCATTTTTGAAAAATATTCCCCCCCCCCCTGAAAATCATCTAGTTGATCGTCCAGACCGCTAAGCCATCTATCGTTATACCCCATTCTTGTCCAAGAATTTGTCTAAGTCAAAAACGCCCAGAACAAGACCTTTTGGATGTGGGCGGGATCAGCAAAGTGATGGATTGACCACCCAAACATTGTACCAGAGTAGTGGGGTACCTTACAGGGCACTGCTGTGAACTTCACAAAAAGGGTGCCACATAAACTCCCTTATAGGTCACCACCCTCCACACACACCACAACTCCCTTATAGGTCATGGTGAGCCCTCCCAAACACCCCCAGAACCTACTAGACTCACCTGTATACCACACCAATAGCCCGTATGGCTGCAGGTGCCACATATATGGCAGTACAAAATGGTTTTGGGGGGTGCACGTTTCACCATGAATGCAGTGATTAGAGTGGCTTATGGGCCTGGGTCCTTCTATCCATGGTTCACTAACTTACCCCCCCTGTGCAGCTCTACTAGGCTTTCCTATGCCAGGCGTTGATGTTCTGGAGGCAGATGTGTATGTTTTTATTACGATTTTTATGGTGTTGGGGGGGGGGGGGTGTCAGTGATCACTGGGGCAGTGTGTGGGGGTCTGTACTTTGTGTCTGCAGTGCTTATTTGGTCACTTTGGATACCTTTTTGCCACTTAGACCTGTTTTTACATGGCTTAAGTCACAACATACAACTTCCATCCAGGCAGCCTCATTAAAGTTTCGGTTATACTTGCAGTACGACTAAGTTTAGATCAGCTCACGTCCTGCCAAACGCCCCTTTTAACTCTAATCATACAGCAGCACTGACAAGGTCTAAGTCATTTTTAGGTAGGTCTAAAACTCGTTTCGATTATCGGCACTTGGACGACTTGTCTTTTAGATCATCCAAGTACCGATTTAGGTGGGTTTTTAGACATATTTATTTTTTGATTATAAGCCCCTTAGATAAGACCATAACATAACAATTGTTGCTGCTGTGTCAGATCAGTGGTCCATTGTGCCCAGCACTCCGCTCACATGGCGGCCCCCAGGTCAAAGACAAGTGCTCTAAATGAGTCCAGCCTCATCTGCATACGTCCCAGTTTAGCAGGAACTTGTCCAAATTTGTCTTGAATCCCTGGAGGGTGTTTTCCCCTATAACAGACTCCAGAAGAGCGTTCCAGTTTTCTACCACTTTCTGGGTGAAGAAGAACTTCCTTATATTTGTACGGAATCTATCCCTTTTCAACTTTAGAGAGTGCCCTCTCATTCTCCCCACCTTGGAGAGGGTGAAGAATCTGTCTTCATCTGCTAAATCTATTCCCTTCAGTATTTTGAATGTTTCAATCATGTCCCCTCTCAGTCTCCTCTTTTCAAGGGAGAAGAGGCCCAGTTTCTCCAATCTCTCACTGTACGGCAATTCCTCCTGCCCCTTAACCATTTTAGTTGTTCTTCTCTGGACTCTTTTGAGTAGTACCATGTCCTTCTTCATGTATGGCAACTAGTGCTGGATGCAGCACTCCAGGTGAGGGTGCACCATGGCTCGGTATAGAGGCATGATAACTTTCTCCGATCTGTTCGTGATCCCCTTCTTAATCATTCCTAGCATTCTGCTTGCCCTTTATGCCATTGCTGCGCATTGTGCGAACGGCTTCATCGACTTGTCGATCAGAACTCCCAAGTCTCTTTCCTGGGAGGTCTCTCCAAGTACCACCCCGGACATCCTGTATTCGTGCATGAGATTTTTGTTACAGACATGCATCAATTTACACTTATCCATGTTGAACCTCATTTGCCATGTTGATGCCCATTACTTGAGCTTGATTATGTCACGTTGCATATCTTCACAATCCCCCTGTGTCTTCACTACTCTGAATAACTTCGTATCGTCCGCAAATTTAATCACCTCACTCATCGTACCAATGTCCAGAAGGTGTTGAAGAGCAAGGGTTCAAGCACCGAGCCCTGCGGCACCCCACTGGTGATGCTGTTCCAGTCCAAGTATTGTCCTTTTACCCCCACTCTCTGTTTCCTATGCTCTAGCCAGTTTTTAATCCACGTATTTCACCCTGGATTCCATGGCTCGCAATTTTCCAAAATAGTCGTTCATGTGGAACCTTGTCAAATGCCTTCTGAAAATCCAGATATACAATGTCGACCGAGTCACCCTTGTCTATCTGCCTGTTTACTCCCTCGAAGAAGTGCAGCAAGTTCATCAAACAAGATCTGCCTTTGCTGAAACCGTGCTGGCTGGTCCTCATCAGACTGTGTCCGTCAAGGTGATCAACAATTCGGTCCTTTATCAGCGCCTCTACCATCTTTCCCGGTACCGAGGACAGACTTACCGGTCTGTAGTTTCCCGGATCTCCCCTTGAACATTTTTTGAAGATCGGCGTAACATTCGCCACCTTCCGTCTTCCAGAATCTTTCCCGATTTGATCGACAGATTGGCTATTTAGTTGAAGCAGTTCTGCTATAGTCCCTTTCAGTTCCTTGATGACCCTTGATGGATGCTATCTGGTCCCGGGGATTTATTGCTCTTAAGCCTATCGAACTGCCTGCATACCTCTTCTAGACTGACCATCAACCCTGTCAGTTTTCAGTCTTCGTTTCCAGCATATAGCCTGATGGATTCCGGTATGCTGTGTATATCCTCTTCGATATAATACAGATGCAAAAAAATGTGTTCAGTTTGTCGGCGATAGCTTTGTCCTTCTTTAGCACTACCTTTATTCCGTGGTCATTCAACGGTCCCACCACTTTCTTCACAGGTCGTTTCCCCTTAATATATCAAAAGAACGGCTTGAAGTTTTTCGCCTCCTTAGCTATTTTTTCCTCATAGTCTCTTTTGGCCCCTTTTATCACCTTATGGCACCTGCGTTGATGTTGTTTGTGCTTATTCCAGTTTTCATCTGTTCTTGACCTTTTCCATTCCTTAAATGAAGTTTTCTTGTCTCTGATCGCTTCCTTCACCTCTACAGTGAGCCACATCGGTTCCTTTTTCCTCTTGGAACCCTTGTTGATATGTGGTATATATAGATTTTGCACCTTGGTGACTGTATCCTTAAAAAGGGACCAATCTTGCTCTAGCGTTTTTACAGTGCTTATCCTCTTCTTAATCTTCTTCCCTACCATGAGTCTCATCTCTTTGTAATTCCCTTTTTGGAAGTTCAGTGCCATGGCCGTCGTTCTGGATCGATATTTCGTCCCTGCATCCAGGTTGAAGCGGATCATGTTGTGATCGCTGTTTTCCAGCATCCCTTCTACTTCTACACCTTGTGCTGGTCCTCGCAGTCCATTTAGAATTAAGTCCAGAATTGCATTTCCTCTTGTATTTTCCTTGACAAGTTGTTCCAGGAAGCATTCGCCTACAGCACAGGTGTCAAAGTCGGTCCTCGAGGGCCAGAATCCAGTCGGGTTTTCAGGATTTCCCCAATGAATCTGCATGAGATCTATTTGCATGCACTGCTTTCAATGCATATTCATTGGGGAAATCCAGAAAACCCGACTGGATTCCGGCCCTCGAGGAGGGACTTTGACACCCCTGGCCTACAGCATCAAGGAACTTGGTCTCTAGCGCAGCCAGAGGTGCCTGGTTCCAGTCTATCCCTGGATAGTTGAAGTCACCCATGATAACTGCGTTGCCTCCCTTGCAGTTGCATTTAATCTCGTCTGTCATTTCTCCATCAATTTCTTCGGACTGACCTGGGGGTCGGTAGTAGATGCCGATCTTCATTTCCAGTCCATTTGTTCCCAGAATTTTGATCCGTAGAGACTCTAACTTATCCGTCTGTTGTGGCGTGTTCTCTCCAGTAGATTCAATTCCCTCTTTGACGTATATGGAAATGCCCCCACCTTTTTGAGCCACTCTGTCTCTGCAGTATAGTTTGTATCCCGGTAGCACAGTGTCCCGGACATTTTCCTCAGTCCACCATGTTTCCGTGATGCCAATGATGTCCACGTTATCTTTTTGTGCCATAGCTTCAAATTCACCCATCTTATTCCTTAGGCTCCTTGAGTTTGCAGCCTTTTCCTTTCTTGCATTTCCTTCCCTCTTGTATCCCTTTTGATCTGTCTTGCCTGTGATCCGGTGAGTCTTCCCCTCTATCTTCCTGCACTGTATCCTCCGGGTATACCGGTCCCCAAACCATCGACTCTCTCTCTTGGTCGACTGTCGGCTTTCCCCTTCTTCCTAGTTTAAAATCTTCTCAACTTCTCTCTTGATGTTGCTTGCAAGTAACCTCCTTCCGTCTCGGCTGAGGTGAAGTCCGTCCTTTATGAATAGCTTGCTCTTTTCCCCAGAACGTCATCCAGTTGCGCAAGAAGTGGAATCCTTCTTCCTCACATCAGCGCTGCATACACATTTTGACTGCTTGCAGCTCCATCTGCCTCTTCTCGCCAGCCCTGGGTACCGACAGGATCTCTGAGAATGCTACACTCTGCTTTCCGGTCTTCAGCTTCCTTCCTAGCGTCTGGAACTGGTCCTTCAGTACTTCCCTGTTGTAGTTCCTGTTGCTCATGTTGTTCGTCCCCACATGGATAACTACTGCTGTATTTTCTTCTTTCACACTGTCGATGATCCTGTCGATGCGGCTCACTACCTTGGCTCCCGGTAGGCAGGTCACCAGCTGATCGAGTCTTCCTCCCACTATGTGGCTGTCGACTTGTCTGATGATGGAGTCCCCCATGATTGCTGTCCTCTCTATCTTATCTTGATTCTCCAGCCACAGGTCCGTGTCGCTGGTGTATGTCTATCTCTCCAGCCGTAGGTCCGTGTCCTTTGTTCCCATCCATTTTCTCTTCAGTGTAACTTGCTTTGAGCTATTACTGAAAAATGTGAGCAAAATAAAAAATCCCATCCCTTTGTCTGATATTTTTTCTCAGTTTTCATTCTCTTAGTTTGTCTGTCTTCCTTTATTCTTCAGCTTTATTATTCCCTTCATTTCTATCTCTGAATATCTTCTAACATTCCTTCCAAATATTTTCTCTCTCATAAAAATCTATCTCCTAGTTTATCTACATTTTTTTCTTCAGTCTGAAGTCAAGCAAGCTTGTCAGTTCTCCCTCTGGCCTAAACTTTCATTTGTTCTCTTCTGTCTACTTTCCTTCATTTCTGACTTCTTCCTTTCCTTCTTTATCATTTTTAGGCATTACCTTCAATGAACCAGAAGCAATTTAGAATGACCTAATCCAATACATTTTCTTCCAATCCCATACCAGTTCAGAGATTCCTGAACCTATCCTAGGGGACCCTCAAACAGTCAGGTTTTCAAGATATCTAGACTGAAAATGCATGCAAGAAATTTACATTCAGTGGAGTTAGTAAACACAAATCCATCTCATGAATATTCAATGTGTTAATCCTGAAAACTTGAATGACAAGAGTCCCCAGGACAAACTCAGGAACCTCTGTCCTAGAATGAGCAAAAACAAAAAAAATATTCACATTGTGAAGTCATCTCAAAAATAGAAACAAACTCTCCTTCCACTACCAGACATTTTGAGGTAGTCGTATAAGAAGCTGCATAAGATTTTATAAGATTTAGGTAGCAAATATGTATGTAAATGCCTATATTCTAATCATTTATGCACCTGTTTTCAAGGAGCAAAGGGAGATCCATGGAACAATCAGTTCAGCTATGGTGGGAGTCCGATTGCCCTGAATGATTAGGTTTATACCTTCGATATAAACCTATTTATATTATGTTAGTCCCTGAAGGATACCATACTCTAGGTGTTCAATCCCAACCTGCAATCCGACAGTTGCAGAAACCCACAACTTTTATCAGCACATGTGCCAGCCTGAGAACCAGTAAATAGATCCATTTAAGTCCCAAAGCCAAGTAACATACCTGAACAAATCCATGACAAGGGGGTATGGGGAAAATCCCCATCAACATAAGTAATTCATGAACTGGTTTGCTCTGCAAAATATTAACAAGTGATAAACAGGCACAAAGGCAACTCAGAAAAACATTGAGGAATAATGTAGAACTAAGCTGCTGTGTGCAAGCACCTCAAGAAAGGCTTTCGGTAATGTGTATACTCACAGAAACTACCTACAGAATCTGGCCACTGGCTGGAAAATCTTCAAGCTTGTAAGGAGAGTAATCGAGGCAGAAGAGAGCACGCTACTCCAAACTACTGAGTGTATATAGAGAGGACAGGTCGTATGGAATCCTCCAGGGAGTAACAGAAAGAAGATTATCGAAGGTATAAACCTAACCTTCCATTCAGTTACATTCCTTCCGGATTCCATAAGCTAGGTGATGTACCAAAGCAACAGTAGCTAGGGAGGGACAGAAGAGCCTGTCCTCAAAACCGAGGACCCAAAAACAGCATCAGAATGCGCCGCCACAACCACTCGGTAAAACCGCGAAAAAGTATGAAGAGAGACTAAGTAGCTGCCCTGCAAATTTCATCAGGATGAATCGCGTGAGATTCCACCCATGAAGCAGCCACACTTCTCGTCGAATGAGCTTTAAGTGTGATCGGCAGCTGCTTGCCGTGGGCGATGTAAGTCATGGAAATGGCCATTCGAATCTATCGAGTGATCGATGACTTGGATGCCGGCCTACCATGGTGAGATGCAGCAGTTAGAACAAAAAGGTGATCAGACAACATTAACTCATTAGTCTACATTTAATGGAGCAAAAACCTCCAGACATACAACTTGCGTAAAATCTGATCTTTGTGCTCCAAACCTGTTAGATGAATTGTAGGAAACCGAACCTCCTGGTTGACATGGAAAGCCAAGACTACTTTTGGCAAGAACAAAGGTACAGTATGGAGTAAGACACCCACATCCATAATACAGAGAAAGGGTTTCCTGAAAAAAAGAGCCTGAAGCTCTGAAATACGCCGTGCCAAGACAAAGGCATCCAGAAAAATAGTCTTGATCGTTAGGTCCAGAAGAGAAGGATCCTTCAGTGGTTCGAAAGTGGCTTCTCCAAGGGAAAGGAAGATGCAAGGGAGGACGCAAAGTGCTTCCCTTATAAACCTGGTCACATCTGGGGGTTTTCAAGCAAAACAGAGTCATAGTAACATAGTAGATGATGGCAGATAAAGACCCGAATGGTACATCCAGTCTACCTAACCTGATTCATTTTAAATTTTTTTCTTAGCTATTTCTGGGCAAGAATCCAAAGCTCTACCCGGTACTGTGCTTGGATTCCAACTACCGAAATATCCATTAAAACCTATTTCAGCCCTTCTACACCCTCCCAGCCATTGAAGTCCTCCCCAGCCCATCCTCCACCAAACGGCCATATACAGACATAGACCGTGCAAGTCTGCCCAGTACTGGCCTTAGTTCAATTTTTAATATTATTTTCTGATTCTAGATCCTCTATGTTCATCCCACGCTTCTTTGAACTCAGTCACAGTTTTACTCTCCACCACCTCTCTCGGGAGCGCATTCCAGGCATCCACCACCCTCTCCGTAAAGTAGAATTTCCTAACATTGCTCTTGAATCTACCACTCCTCAACCTCAAATTATGTCCTCTGGTTTTACCATTTTCCTTTCTCTGGAAAAGATTTTGATCTACGTTAATACCCTTCAAGTATTTGAACGTCTGAATCATATCTCCCCTGTCTCTCCTTTCCTCTAGAGCAGGGGTGTCCAATGTCGGTCATCGAGGGCCGCAGTCCAGTCGGATTTTCAGGATTTCCCCAATGAATATACATGAGGTCTATTTGCATGCACTGCTTTCATTGTATGCTAATAGATCTCATGCATATTCATTGGGGAAATCCTGAAACCCCGACTGGATTGCGGCCCTCGAGGACCGACATTGGACACCCCTACTCTAGAGTATACATATTCAGGGCTTCCAGTCTCTCCTCATATGTTTTCTGGCGCAAGCCTCCTATCATTTTCGTCACCCTCCTCTGGACTGCTTCAAGTCTTCTTACGTCCTTCGCCAGATACGGTCTCCAAACCTGAACACAATATTCCAAGTGGGGCCTTACCTGTACAGGGGCATCAACACCTTCTTCCTTCTACTGGCTACGGCTCTCTTTATAAAGCCCAGCATCCTTCTGGCAGCAGCCACTGCCTTGTCACACTGTTTTTCGCCTTTAGATCTTCAGACACTATCACCCCAAGGTCCCTCTCCCCGTCCGTGCATATCAGTTTCTCTCCTCCCAGCATATACGGTTCCTTCCGATTATTAATCCCCAAATGCATTACTCTGCATTTCTTTGCATTGAATTTTAGTTGCCAGGCATTAGACCATTCCTCTAACTTTTGCAGATCCTTTTTCATATTTTCCACTCCCTCTTCGGTGTCTACTGTTACAAATCTTAGTATCAACTGCAAAAAGACACACTTTTCCTTCTAACCCTTCAGCAATGTCACTCACAAACATATTGAACAGGATCGGCCCCAGCACCGAACCCTGAGGGACTCCACTACTCACCTTTCCTTCCTCCGAGCGACTTCCATTAACCACCACCCTTTGGCGTCTGTTCAACAGCCAGTTTCTAACCCAGTTCACCACTTTGGGTCCTAACTTCAGACTTTCAAGTTTGTTCAACAGCCTCCTTTGAGGAACTGTATCAAAGGCTTTGCTGAAATCTAAGTAAATTACATCTAGCATATGTCCTCGATCCAGTTAACTACCTCCGAATAACCACGCTTCATCAAGGCTGAGTGCTTAAGAACCATGCAGAGGAAGCTGGAGCTTCTCGTCCCGCTGAACACATATGAGATCTGCATACCACAGGCAGCGAAGCTAATCCAGAGCCACTAGTATCATCAGGCATCGCTATCCGATGGATCACCCGACCAACCAGAGGCCACGGAGGGAAAACATACAGGAGCTCGTGAACTGTCCAGGGCTGCATCAAAGCGTCCAGCCCTAGACTTACGCACCGAGTTCTTTGACTGAAAAAGCGCCTGGCTGAGTTTTCTGCTGAAGCCATCAAGTCCAGCTGAGGCCAATCCCAGTACTGAACAATCAGACTGAATGCTCTCTGTAAGAGGGACCATTCTCCCAGGTCCAGAATCTGTCGGCTGAGGAAATCTGCCTGAATGTTGTCGACGCCGGCCATGTGGGCTGCTGAAAGTGACAGAAGATGAATTTTTGTCCAACAAAATAGCATTCCTGGCCTAAGGGAGTGCTTCTCATGCCCCCTTGATGATTTATATATGCCACTGCCATGGCGTTGTTGGAGAAGACTCAAACCACTTTTCCGACTAGAATGGGCTGGAGAGCAAATAATGACAACTGAATTGCTCTGAGTTCCAGATGATTGATCGACCAACATTTCTGCCGATGAGTCACTGCCCCTGGATTGTTCCCCACAGTGAGCAACCCAGCCTGACAGGCTGGCATCCTCATGATAGTCATCCATTCTGATATCAGAAGCCTACCCTGCAGGGATCCAAGATGGAAGAAACTACCTGCTAGCCTTTGATCTTCATTCTATTTTTCCTGTACAGTGGTGAGAGGTTTCTCTCTATCCATGTCTAAGAGAAGGGGGAAGAGTGTCGGTGGAGCCTCCCGATGCTCAAAACAATCAACTATTATAGACAAATTTCTTAGATGACTTGCCCGCTGGAGCTGCCGGCAGGGAGTAATGACATGGCGGCTATCCCTGGGCTAGATATCATGCTGAGCCCCGATCTCAGGTCTCCGCCTCTACACTGACACTGCAAAGAGCAAGTTTTCCGCGAGAAGAGACTACCCCGGAAGAGGAAGTTCTCTCAACCTCGGAGGCTAGTATTTCGGAGAGCTTGCCCATGGTAACAGCACAGAGAGGTTTTTCCTCTCTGAATGGGAATGCGGTCGGGACATCTTCGGCTCATGAGGTACAAGTGCCTCAGGAGGTAAAACAATCTAAAGAACTGTACTGTGTTACACCTGCAGTAGCTTTTTCTCCTTCTAAACCACCAGAGGTTACCCTAGATGCCCTTTGGGATTTGGTGGCGAATTTAGGTAACTCTCTTAGTCCACGAATAGAGTATTTAGATAAAGAAATAAAAACTCAGAAAGAAGAAATAAAGCTTTTAAAACAGGACTTGACACTGGTGACAGCAGATAGTAAAAATATGGATAAAGAGATAACTACAGTTAAACAAAATCAAGATTTAATCGTAAAAGACAATGTTATGCTAAGAAGGAAGATTGAGGCCCTTGAGAATTGTAATCATGTTAACAATTTACGTCTGATAAACTTTCCCAAGATTCCCTCAATCACTCCACGCGATATGATTAAACGCTACTTCATTGGAAATACCAGAAAATTCCCTACCTCCCCTTACAAGGGTTTATTATTTACCTATGAAGTCTCAAGAAATTCAGGATCGTGACCAGCAAGAAGGTCCTTTGGATGTTTCAGCACTTTTGGAGAAATCCGATACAGAAGTAGCTTTTCCAGCTACTTTATTGTTGACTGTAGCATTATCTCCAGATAAAGATTGGATTCTTAAATTGTTCTTTAAAAATAGAACTAAGGACTTTCTGGGGTTTAAAAAGCAATGTTACTTACCGTAACAGTTGTTATCCAGGGACAGCAGGTAGCTATTCTCACTAGTGGGTGACGTCATCCAACGGAAGTTTCGAGTTGCCCACACCGCGCATGCGTGAGTGCCTTCCCACCCGATGCACAGGGCGTGTCTCCTCAGTTCAAATAGCTAGCAGAGAAGCCAATCCAGGGTAGGTGGGTGGGTCGTGAGAATAGCTGCCTGCTGTCCCTGGATAACAACTGTTACGGTAAGTAACATTGCTTTATCCCAGGACAAGCAGGCAGGTATTCTCACTAGTGGGTGACATCCAAGCTAACCACAATGGGATGGTGGGAGAGTTGGCAACTTAGGAGAATAAATTTTGTAATACTGTTTGGCCAAACTGTCCATCCCGTCTGGAGAAGGTATCCAAATAATAATGAGAAGTGAAGGTGTGAACCGAGGACCAAGTGGCAGCCTTACAAATCTCCTCAATCGGTGTCGATCTGAGGAAAGCTACAGAGGCTGCCATTGCTCTGACCTTATGGGCTGTGACTTTACTGTGAAGGGGTAATCCAGCCTGGGCATAGCAGAAAGAGATACAAGCCACCATCCAGTTGGAGATAGTGTGCTTATAGATAGGGCGTCCCAACTTGTTCGGATCGAAGATGAAAAGTTGAGGAGCAGTTCTGTGAGGTTTGGTGCGTTCCAGGTAGAAAGCCAAAGCAAGTTTACAGTCCAGAGTGTGAAGAGCTGATTCTCCAGGATGAGAATGAGGCTTTGGAAAAAACACAGGAAGAACAATGGATTGATTCAGATGAAATTCCGAAACCACCTTGGGGAGGAATTTGGGATGAGTGCGAAGGACCACCTTGTCATGATGAAACACTGTAAAGGGCGGATCTGCAACCAAAGCTTGAAGGTCACTCACTCGACGAGCAGAAGTGAGGCCAATGAGAAACACCACTTTTCAAGTGAAATATTTCAGAGGAGCCTTGTTAAGAGGTTCAAATGGAGGCTTCTAAGCTGGGAAACAACAACATTGAGGTCCCAAACCACTGGGGGCGGTTTGAGGGGAGGATTGACATGGAAAAGTCCTTTCATGAATCTGGAAACCACAGGATGCGCAGAAAGAGGTTTCCCCTGAAGAGGCTGATGGTAAGCAGCAATTGCACTATGATGGACTCTGATTGATGTAGACTTGAGGCCAGATTGAGACAGGTGCAAAAGGTAGTCCAAAACAGAGGACAAGGAGGCATGTTGAGGCTTCTTGTGATGAGAAAAACACCAAGTAGAGAATCTAATCCATTTCTGGGAATAGCATTGTCTAGTAGCAGGCTTCCTGGAAGCTTCCAAAACATCCCGCACAGCAAGTGAAAACTGAAGGGGAGTTACACTGAGAGGAACCAAGCTGTCAGGTGTAGCGACTGCAGGTTGGGATGAAGCAGATTCCTGATGCTGCGTAAGCAGAGATGGAAACACTGGCAGAAGGAAGGGCTCCCTGCTGCTGAGTTGCAAAAGAAGGGAGTACCAAGGTTGCCTGGGCCACCGAGGAGCAATCAGAATCATGGTGGCCCGGTCGGACTTGAGCTTGACCAGAGTCTTTTGAATGAGAGGAAACGGAGGAAACGCATACAGTAAGAGATTCCCCCAGTCCAGAAGAAAAGCATCTGCCTCGAGACGATGAGGAGTATAGATCCTGGAGCAGAACTGAGGCAGTTTGAAGTTGTGGGGAGCTGCAAAGAGGTCTATCTGCAGCATTCCCCACAGGAAGAAGATGTGATGAAGGGGCGTGGAATGGAGAGTCCATTCGTGAGGCTGCAGAAGACGACTCAAGTTGTCCGCCAAGGCATTGTCTGCTCCCTGAATGTAGACAGCTTTGAAGTCACAGATCCAGGCCAGCTCCCCAGCCCTTGAGTATGTGGAGGAGGCCAAATCCGAAGTTCCTGCCCCCTCCCCCTGCATGCTATGGCACGCAGTATACGGTCACTGATCTGGCACCAATCTGGCACAATCACTGCACATATCCAGTAGATTAGTGGCTGGGGAGTCAAGCCCAAATTATTTTTAGACAAATCGAGAGGTTTTGAGGCAGAAATAAAACTTTGAAAAAAGATCAATATAAATCCATGATGGCCACCGCCATCAAATTTACAGCAAAAATAACAAAAGTTCAAAAATAAAATACAGCAATTTGAGGTCTGAGGAGGGGGAGACCTGAACCCTACCCTCAGAAACTGTGAAAAGCACAAATTAAAGCTCCTCACAAGCCACCTCCGATGTTCCCATAGAACATAATGGAGGTACTCACAGTTCTATAGTGCCTTTGCCTGACAGCATTTTTAAAAGCAGCTAAGTGGAGAAAAAGGACTTTCTGCCTCAGAAACAGCAACAAATGCACAGAATTTAAGAACTTCAAAATGCCAGTCGGCCAGACACCGACTACAACCTCTGCCCCCATGGATCCTCTGCCATGTGGTTGGGGGTGGGAAGCGCAGCCTGCGCCATGAAACATTATATTACATTAGTGATTTCTATTCTCCCATTACCTTGCAGTTCAAGGCGGATCAAGGCAGGTGGCTTTCCCTCCAGACGCACAAAGCCTGCGCTTGAAACCTGTGACAGGGTCACCAGCCAGCAGACTCCCAAGGGAAGGGACCCTAGGTACTCTAAGAAGGGTGGCACACAGCAGGCGCCACAGACCCACCAGGAAAGTTAGGTTAAACTTGGACCTTGCTACATAGCTGTTCAGACCAAGCCTGAACTATATTTTTTAAGAGAATTAAGCTGTAAGCATTATTGATTCAAGCTGGTATACTGAACAATATAAAACATGGAGATAGATTGCTTATTCTAGATGAGATCATGGGACAGAAGAACCGTGGAGGAAGGCCATGATCTGGGACAATTATGCACACCCATGAAAGTGGTCAGAGAGCAGGTCTGCTGAGACTTCCCTTTAATGGGCCTATCAGAGAATGGGTTGTGCATGCTTAAGCTGACCTGGTCTTTGCATCATGGGACCAATTCCTATGACTTAATCCTCATCAAGCTGGACCAATCATAAACTGCCAAGCTCCACTACTTTCAAGTTAGCCAGTCAACATCCAATGACAGGACTTACCATTAATGGCTATGGAGACAAATCCTATGTAACAATTAATTTCCTAGATATGAGGAGAACGAGAATGAGATGGAGAATGAGATTATGAGAGAACTGGTGGCTTCCAGCCCTACAGAAGAACTGGAAAGATGTGCCATGGAGAAGGATGTTGTGCCGGGAAGAGGGACGACGACAATCTCTTCCTGGACAGAGGTGAGAAATACTGCTAGTGAAATTCTGTTCTGAATCAGACTCTTTTTAGAGCAGTACTAGTCTGACAGCAACTAGCAAAGTTCAAGTCCATTCACTAAACAGGGAGTAGATTAAGAGTAAATATATAGTATTGACAGTATGAAAACATTAAACATAATATCTTACTGGGACACAGAGATTGTAAGTTTCTATGTATTTCTTTAATCTGACCTTAATTAAGATTGTTGATCTGTGTAACAATTGATTTCAGCTAAATAAGGCCAATTTTAAATCTCAAACACATCTCATATACATATAAGCATAAAACTGAGAAGGTATAAACAGATCCCTTGCATAATTGTCCCTTGCATAATTGTCCCAGATCATCATGACCTAAATGGCCTTCCAGCAAAGAAGACAGTGGGAACAGACAATGAGCACTCCACATGAGCCAGTGAGATGAAGAAAAGTCTTGTTTATTTCAGTCTGGGACATAGAATAACATGGACCCGATACAATACTGTGCTTTGGCGAACTTAAGCGCCTGCATCAGGGGTCACTGTAATATGGGATCCACAGATAAAGCACAGTTACTTACCGTAACAGGTGTTATCCAGGGACAGCAGGCAGATATTCTTGACTGATGGGTGACGGCACCGACGGAGCCCCGGTACGGACAATTTTAGAGTGATTGCACTCTAAGAACTTGGAAAGTTCTGGTAGGCCGCACCGTGCACGCGCGAGTGCCTTCCCGCCCGACAGAGGCGCGCGGTCCCCAGTTATGATAAGCCAGCTAAGAAGCCAACCCGGGGAGGTGGGAGGGACGCAAGAATATCTGCCTGCTGTCCCTGGATAACACCTGTTACGGTAAGTAACTGTGCTTTATCCCAGGACAAGCAGGCAGCATATTCTTGACTGATGGGTGACCTCCAAGCTAACAAAAAGAGGGATGGAGGGAAGGTTGGCCATTAGGAAAATAAATTTTGCAAAACAGACTGGCCGAAGTGTCCATCCCGTCTGGAGAATGCATCCAGACAATAATGAGATGTAAAAGTATGAACTGAGGACCAAGTAGCAGCCTTGCAGATTTCCTCAATAGGAGTGGAACGGAGGAAAGCTACAGATGCTGCCATTGCTCGGACTCCATGGGCCGTGACAGAACCTTCCAGAATCAGTCCGGTCTGAGCATAACAGAATGAAATGCACGCTGTCAGCCAATTAGACAACGTACGTTTAGAAACAGGACGTCCCAATTTGTTCGGATCAAAGGACAGAAAGAGTTGGGGAACTGATCTGTGGGGTTTCGTACGCTCTAGATAGTAAGCTAGAGCCCTCTTACAATCCAAAGTATGAAGGGCCTGTTCCCCAGAATGAGAATGAGGTTTCGGAAAGAAGACAGGCAGAACAATGGATTGGTTGAGATGGAATTCAGAGACAACCTTAGGGAGAAACTTTGGATGTGTACGCAGAACCACTTTGTCATGATGAAAGATCGTAAAAGGTGGATCTGCAACCAGTGCATGTAGCTCACTGACCCTCCTGGCAGAGGTAAGAGCAATAAGGAAAAGTACCTTCCAAGTGAGAAACTTGAAAGAAGCGGTAGCTAATGGTTCAAAAGGAGGTTTCATTAAAACGGAGAGAACCACATTGAGATCCCAGATAACAGGAGGGGCTTTAAGAGGTGGTTTAACATTAAAAAGACCCCGCATGAACCTGGACACCAAGGGATGAGCTGAGAGGAGTTTTCCATGGACTGGCTCATGAAAAGCCGCTATAGCACTGAGATGGACTCTGATTGAAGTGGACTTGAGGCCAGAGTCTGACAAAGAAAGAAGATAATCCAACAAGGTCTCCACTGCAAGGGAAGTGGGATCATGATGATGGAGAAGACACCAGGAAGAAAAACGTGTCCACTTCTGATGGTAACATTGAAGAGTGGCCGGTTTTCTGGAGGCATCCAGAATTAAACGAACACGCTGAGACAAAAGCGTATTATGAGAAGTCAGCCCGAGAGATACCAAGCTGTCAGGTGCAGAGACTGGAGGTTGGGATGTAGAAGGGTTTCCTGATGCTGTGTAAGCAGAGAAGGATACAGTGGCAGAAGAAAAGGTTCCCTGGAACTGAGCTGAAGTAGAAGGGAGAACCAATGCTGCCTGGGCCACCTCGGAGCAATCAGAATCATGGTTGCTTGTTCCCTCTTGAGCTTGAACAAGGTTCTCAACATGAGAGGCAGAGGAGGGAAAGCGTACAGGAACAGATTGGACCAATCGAGGAGAAATGCATCCGCTGCCAGACGGTGAGGAGAGTAGAGTCTGGAGCAGAAAAGGGGCAGCTGGTGATTGTGAGGAGCTGCAAAGAGGTCTATCTGCGGAGTGCCCCATTGAGTGAAGATGGATTGTAGAGTTACAGGATCGAGAGTCCACTCGTGAGGCTGGAGAATTCTGCTGAGCTTGTCCGCTAAGGAATTCTTCTCTCCCGGAATGTAAATAGCTTTCAGGAATAGATGGTGATTTATGGCCCAAGTCCAGATCTTCTGGGCTTCCTGGCATAAGAGGCGAGAGCCCGTCCCACCCTGTTTGTTGATGTAGTACATCGCAACTTGATTGTCTGTGCACAACAGGATAACTTGAGGAAAGAGAAGATGCTGGAAGGCCTTGAGGGCATAAAACATCGCTCTGAGTTCCAGGAAATTGATGTGATGCTTCTTTTCCTGGTCTGTCCAAAGGCCTTGAGTTTGGAACTGGTTCAAATGAGCTCCCCATGCATAAGGAGAGGCATCGGTGGTGATGACTAGTTGATGAGGAGGTTGATGGAACAGAAGACCTCTGGATAGATTTGAGGATATCAACCACCATTGTAGAGACTGACGAAGAGATGACATCACAGATATGTGACGTGAGCAAGGATCCGTCGCTTGGGACCACTGAGTAGCAAGGGTCCATTGAGGAGTGCGCAGGTGAAGACGTGCAAGGGGTGTGACATGAACTGTGGACGCCATGTGACCCAAGAGAATCATCATTTGCTTTGCCGAGATGGAACGCTGTGGAAGCACCTGCTGACATAGAGATTGAAGCGTTTGAAGACGGTTGGACGGCAGGAACGCTCTCATGAGGACTGTGTCCAAGACAGCTCCTATGAATTGAAGTCTCTGAGTGGGGATGAGATGAGATTTGGGTAGATTGATCTCGAACCCCAGAAGTTGAAGAAACCTGATGGTTTGGTTGGTGGCCAAAAGAACAGTCTGAGGTGCATTGGCCTTGATTAACCAGTCGTCCAGGTAAGGGAAGACCTGAAGGTGGTGAGATCGTAGAAAGGCAGCCACCACAATCAGACATTTGGTGAACACTCTTGGAGAGGAGGCAAGACCGAAGGGCAGCACCTTGTATTGGTAATGACAACGATTGATCATGAAGCGTAGATATTGTCTGGAGGCCAGATTGACCGGTATATGAGTGTATGCGTCTTTGAGATCGAGGGAACATAGCCAGTCGCCTTGATTGAGAAGAGGATAAAGAGTGGCCAGAGAAAGCATCTTGAACTTTTCTTTGACCAAATACTTGTTGAGATCGCGGAGATCTAGAATGGGTCTGAGATCTCCTGTTTTTTTGGGGACTAAAAAATAACGGGAGTAGAACCCCTGCCCCTTTTGATCTAGAGGAACCTCCTCTATGGCGTTCAGGAGGAGGAGGGATTGAACCTCCTGGAGAAGAAGGAAAGACTGAGGAGTGTGCAAAGCAGACTCTTTTGGTTGACTTGGAGGAGGTA
Source organism: Geotrypetes seraphini (assembly GCF_902459505.1). NCBI lineage: Eukaryota > Metazoa > Chordata > Amphibia > Gymnophiona > Dermophiidae > Geotrypetes > Geotrypetes seraphini. The sequence goes on from NC_047095.1 coordinate 18,930,045, forward strand.
GAGTCTGAAAGTTGAGAGTAGCCGTGGTGGATGATGTTCAGGACCCACTGATCTGACGTGATAAGTTCCCAACAGCTTATGAAATAAGTAAGGCGTCCTCCTATAGGCTGTGGAAGTTGGGAAGAAGGAACAAGACTGGCTATGTTCTGGAGAACCAAGTCAAAAGGGTTGTGTAGACTTTTGTGAAGGTGTAGGTTTTACCTGCTGCTGTTGTTGAGGTTGTCTAGGAGCTGGACGTTGTTGTCTCTGACGTCTAGGCTGTTGTGCAGCTTGAGGCAGAGGACGAGCCACAAATCTACGCTGGTAGGTTGATTGTGGACGAAAAGGCCTGGCTGGTGGAGGCTTCTTAGTTTTAAGAAGTGTGTCCCATCTAGTCTCATGAGCCGATAATTTTTGAGTAGTGGAGTCCATGGAATTTCCAAACAGCTCATCCCCCAAGCAAGGTGCATTGGCTAGTCGATCCTGGTGATTGACGTCGAGTTCTGAAACCCGAAGCCAGGCTAGCCGTCGCATGGCCACTGACATGGCTGTGGCCCTGGAGGTCAGCTCGAAGGTATCATAAATGGATCTGACCATGAATTTACGAAGCTGTAAAAGAGAGGAACAAGTTTGGTGAAAAGTAGACTTTTTCCGATCAGGAAGATATTTCTCAAAAGCAGTGAGATTTTGAATAAGCTGCTTAAGATAGAAAGAGAAATGAAATGCGTAGTTTCCTGATCGGTTGGCCAACATTGCATTTTGGTATAGTCTTTTCCCAAACTTATCCATGGATTTGCCCTCTCTGCCAGGAAGGACTGAAGCATATACACTAGCCCCTTTGGACTTTTTTAAAGTGGACTCAACCAAAAGGGACTCATGAGGCAGTTGGGGTTTGTCAAACCCAGGGATAGGAATGACCTTATACAAGGAATCCAATTTTCGGGGAGCTCCAGGAATAGTTAAAGGAGATTCCAGATTCTTATAAAAAGTCTCTCTCAAGATGTCATGGAGAGGTAACTTAAGATATTCCTTTGGAGGCTGGTCAAAATCCAAGGCATCTAGAAAAGCTTTGGATTTCTTTGACTCAGCCTCCAAAGGAATGGAGAGAGAGTCACACATTTCCTTTAAAAAGGAAGAAAAAGAAGATATCTCTGGTCTAGAGGAGGGTCCTAAAGCAGACGGGTCCTCATCACCAGAAGAGCATTCCCCCTCAGAAAGAATAGGATCCTCTGAGTCCCCCCACAAGTCAGGATCTCGAATTTGAAAACTCCGGTCTCGAGATTCCGGTGTGGAAGGCTCTAAATGACGGGATTTACGAAGAGACTTCCCTGACCTGCCTGACTCGGTACCGGGAGATGTCACTGTATGCACCGGAGCCGAAGTCTGTACAGCTTGATGGTGAGCTCTCGGCTCCGGTGCAAGAATCGGCATGGAGACCGAGGAAACAGATTGTACCGGTACCGACAAGGTGGACGTCGATAAAATAGGACGGTCCACTGTCGGTACCGGTGGCTCAGACCGAACTGGTACCGGCAGATTCGGTGCCAGGAACGAAGGCAGGAGGTGCTGTAACTGTTCTTTAAGTTGCGCCTGTAGAACAGCAGCTATACGGTCTTCGAGGGAAGGCACCGGTACCGCTTTTTTCTTTTGTGGTACCTGCGGTGCCGCTCTACGCCCCGAGGATGAGGAACCCGATGTAGAGGGGCTCACCTCTATTGGGGCGGAGCGCTTCCATGGGCGCCTCGAGGTCGGCAGGATTGGGCTCGCTGCCATTGAGACCGGAGGACGCTCCAACGGGGAAGGCTTCTTAGCCGGCTTACCTGAAGGAGTCGACACCGACGCGGTATCGCGTGGTGTCGATGATGTGGGTGCCGGCTGCGCCGATGCCGGTGTTGTAGAATCAGACATTTCGGCACCAAATAGTAATTTCTGTTGAATTTCTCTATTTTTAAGAGTTCTCTTTTTCAAAGTCGCACAGCGGGTGCAGGTAGACGCTCGATGGTCGGGACCAAGACACTGGAGACACCAATTATGTGGGTCAGTTAGTGAAATTGGTCGTGCACACCGCTGGCACTTCTTGAAGCCGGGTTGAGGGGGCATGAATGTAAAAACGGCTTCAGCCAAATCGAAGGCCGAGGCCTCGATGGTGGCAAAAGGCCCCGCCGGGGCAAAACCGAAAAAGAAGGAAAAAAACCAAAGTTTTTTTTTTTTTTTTTAAATAAAGAAAATAAAGAAAAAAGGAAAGGAAATAAAATTTCCTTAACAAGTTTACGCGAGCGGGAAGTTTACACAAAAATTCTCTCACAACGGCCGTTGAGAGAGACGCGTCTTCTTAGCTCCGCGGAAACTAAGAAACTAGGGACCGCGCGCCTCTGTCGGGCGGGAAGGCACTCGCGCGTGCGCGGTGCGGCCTACCAGAACTTTCCAAGTTCTTAGAGTGCAATCACTCTAAAATTGTCCGTACCGGGGCTCCGTCGGTGCCGTCACCCATCAGTCAAGAATATGCTGCCTGCTTGTCCTGGGATAAAAACTCCTTTGTAAATATGTGAGGTTTTCTATGTCTATGGATACTTTATGGATCAATTTGTGGTAACAGGAGATACTTCCAGTACGCGCCCGGACGTGTGCATGCGAAGAGCTTGACTGGCCTTTCTCAAATCTAATCGGCAGCGCTGGCCTTCCTCCACAGTTCTTCTTTTCCATGATCTCATCTAGAATAAACAATCCAGCTACATGTTGCAATGTTTGTTTGTTTGTTTTTCAGTATATCAGCTTGGATCAATAATGCTAACAGCTTAATTCTCTTTTAAAAAAATACAGTTCAGGCCTGGTCTGAACAGCTATGTGGCAAAGCCCAAGTTTAATCTAACTTTCCTATTGCCTATAGGCCCAAAACTACCTTTAACAGTTCTGTCAGGTCAGCCATTGACCTGTCATTTGAAGGAGCACCACTTTTGGTGGTTTTGCGCTAGCATTCTATAATGGCACCAATTCTATAATAGCATGCCTTTAAGCTATTATAGAATTGGTGCCAATCATGCCTCTTTGTGGCACATAAAGGGCTCCTTTTATAAAGCCATAGTAGTGATTCTCCCTATGGCAAATGCACAAGCCCAGCGGAATTCAGTGGGCTTTGGGGCATTTGCTGTGCAGGAATTACTATCGTGGCTTTGTAAAAGAAGCCCACAATGAAATGCTAATTTATAGAACTACTGTCAAAGTGTTAAGTGTCACGCTTCACAGCCTCATGGTTAGTGAATCCAGAAAGAGTTCCCAAATTTGTACAAATTGCTTTCCTTTTTAACTTACACATTAAATCAGAGCAACAGATAAATGCAACATTTTGCGTCAGAACATGATAGAAATTTTGTTTTAGATCATTTTACAATATAATACAATAAGTAGAAATTAGAGATACAAAATATTGTCTGTTACAAATAACACTGGATATTAAAATACAAAGCTTTGAGGAAAAATTGCACAGAGGAAAGTAAATAACAAATTATCATACAAATCAGGTCCTCTATGTCAACTAGGCAAAGAGTATGATTAGTCAATGGATGAGATAAAATTTACAGCCATTGCCATTCTTTCATCTGCTAGATAGGTACTGTGACTAATGAGGTAGAAGTGCTTACTAAATAGATTAACTAGATATACAGGAATATGATGATCTACAAAAATCATAAATTAAACCATAGACAACAGATTTTCAGGCAATTACTAATCAGAGAAAGATTCTAATAAATCAATCAACATTAAGTTTGCTCTTCATCAGCTAAATTCATAGTATCCAAAGTTATTTACATTTTAAAATATCTCACCTGGCTTAGCAATGATATTCAGTTAATTTCCATAATGTCTTCTAACACAGTACAAGTTACAAAATTACTGGTTTAATATGAATTTTAATGAAATAAGAAAATCATTATAAAATGTATAGGGTTTCTTAATTAAATATATTATGACTAACAATAAAATGTACTAAAGGCAGTACATGGTGGGTAAACCAAAACTGTGTATAAACAGTGCCAGCACAAGGGACATTAGCCAGCTGGTCCTGTAGATTGGGGTCCATGTCGATGGTCCTGAGCCACGCCATGCGTCACATGGGCACCAAGCAAGCAGTAGCCCGAGCAGACAGCTCAAAGGCATCATATGAGGACTGAAGCAATTGTAGCTGAAGTTGGGACAATGAGGCCAGAACCTCCTGGAATTCAAAATGAGCCCGAGGATCCAAGTAGGCCATGAATTTGGGGAGGATGGACAGAAAAAACTCAAAATATGTAATGAAATGAAAATTATAGTTGAGGACTCTGGAGGTCATCATGGAATTCTGGTAAATTCGACGACCAAATCTGTCCATCGTCTTGCCCTCCCTGCCCGGTGAACAGTGGCATATACTTGAGAAGGGTGAGACCACTTCAATGAAGATTCCACTAGAAGGGATTGATGGGATAGTTGAGCACCATCAAACCCCTTATGATGAACCGTCCGGTACCTGTAGTCCAACTTCCCCGGAACAGCTGGGATGGAATAGGGGGTTTCCAGACAGCGGACAAAGGTCTGATTCAGTAGCTTATGAAGAGAAAGCTTGAGGGATTCAGCAGGAGATTGAGGGAGATGCATGGTCTCGAGGTACTCCTTGGAAAATTTGGACCCAGTGTTCAGTTGAATGTCCAAATTAGCTGCCATCTGACGCACAAAGGAAGAAAAAGACAGCTGGTCAGCCAAAACGGGCCTCAAGGACATCGAGGCTTCTGGATCCAATGAGGACGGGGATCTAGATGGGGAAAAAGATCCCACCGTGTCCTCGAGATCCGGTAGTAGAGGAGGTAAAGTAGCCAGTGGGGAATACTGAAGAAAGCAATGTTACTTACCGTAACAGTTGTTATCCAGGGACAGCAGGCAGCTATTCTCACTAGTGGGTGATGTCATCAGACAGAGCCCCGGTACGGACGTCTCACAAGCACGTGTTGCTTGTAGAAACTTAAAAGTTTCTAGATGCCCGCACCGCGCATGCGCCGGTGCCTTCCCGCCCGGAGGTCCGGGCGTGTCTCCTCAGTTCAGGTAGCTAGCCTGAGAAGCCAACCCAGGGGAGGTGGGTGGGACGTGAGAATAGCTGCCTGCTGTCCCTGGATAACAACTGTTACGGTAAGTAACATTGCTTTATCCCAGGACAAGCAGGCAGGTATTCTCACTAGTGGGTGACCTCCAAGCTAACCTCAGTGGGATGGAGGGGGAGTTGGCGACTTAAGAGAATAAATTTTTCAATACTGTTTGGCCAAACTGTCCATCCCGTCTGGAGAGAGTATCCAGACAATAATGTGAGGTGAATGTGTGAACCGAGGACCAGGTGGCAGCCTTACAAATTTCCTCGATTGGTGTTGATCTGAGGAATGCTACTGAGGCTGCCATTGCTCTGACCTTATGGGCTGTGACCTTACAAGGAAGTGATAATCCAGCCTGGGCATAGCAGAAAGAGATACAAGCCGCCATCCAATTCGAGATGGTGCGCTTTGATACGGGTCTTCCCAACTTATTAGGGTCGAAGGAGACAAAAAGTTGAGGAGTGGTTCTGTGTGGCTTGGTGCGATCCAGGTAGAAAGCCAGCGCACGTTTACAGTCTAGAGTGTGAAGGGCCGATTCTCCGTGGTGAGAATGGGGCTTAGGGAAGAATACTGGAAGTACAATGGATTGGTTGAGATGAAATTCTGAGACCACCTTAGGCAGGAATTTCGGGTGAGTGCGGAGGACCACCTTGTCATGATGGAATACTGTGAATGGTGGATCCGCCATCAGTGCCTGGAGTTCGCTGACTCTGCGAGCGGACGTAAGGGCTACCAGGAAAAGCACTTTCCAGGTGAGATACTTAAGAGGGGCCCTGTTGAGTGGTTCAAACGGGGGCTTCATGAGACGGGAAAGGACTACATTGAGGTCCCAAACTACTGGGGGTGGTTTGAGAGGAGAGTTAACATGGAAGAGTCCTTTCATAAATCTGGCGACCACCGGATGGGCCGAGAGGGGTTTCCCTTGTAGGGGCTGGTGGAACGCCGCAATAGCGCTCAGGTGGACTCGTATGGATGTAGACTTGAGCCCGGATTGAGATAGGTGTAGGAGATAGTCCAGCACGGAGGATAAGGAAGCTCGCTGAGGTTCCTTTGATTTAGAAACACACCATGAGGAGAATCTAGTCCATTTCTGGGAGTAGCATTGTCGAGTGGCGGGCTTCCTGGAAGCTTCCAAGACCTCCCTCACTTCTTGAGAGAAGTGGTGAGGGGTTACGTTGAGAGGAACCAAGCTGTCAGGTGGAGAGACTGCAGGTTGGGATGAAGCAGTGATCCTTGATGTTGAGTAAGTAGTGAAGGAAACACTGGAAGTGGTACTGGTTCCCTGCTGCTGAGTTGAAGTAGGAGGGAGAACCAAGGTTGTCTGGGCCACCGAGGAGCTATTAGGATCATGGTGGCCTGTTCGAGTTTCAGCTTGACCAGAGTCTTCTGGATCAGCGGGAATGGTGGGAACGCATATAGAAATCGTTTCCCCCAGTTCAGTAGAAAAGCATCTGCCTCGAGGCGATGAGGGGTGTAGATCCTGGAGCAAAACTGAGGCAGTTTGGAGTTGTGGGGAGCCGCAAAGAGGTCTATCTGAGGCGTCCCCCACTGTGTGAAGATTTGGTGAAGGGGGCTGGAATGGAGAGTCCATTCGTGCGGTTGTAGTAGACGACTCAGTTTGTCTGCTAAGACGTTGTTCTCCCCCTGAATGTAGACTGCTCTGAGGAAGGCGTTGTGGCGCACCGCCCAGTCCCAGACTCGTAGAGCTTCCTGGCAAAGGAGGGCCGAGCCCGTGCCTCCTTGCTTGTTGATATAATACATGGCGGCCTGATTGTCTGTGCGAATGAGGATCACCATGTCGTGAAGTAGGTGTTGGAAAGCTTGGAGCGCATTGAAGATGGCTCTGAGTTCCAGTAGATTGATTTGGTGTAGTCTTTCCGCACTGGTCCAGAATCCTTGGGTGCGGAGACCATCCAGGTGGGCCCCCCATGCATAATTCGACGAATCGGTTATGAGAACTTTCTGATGGGGGGGAGAGTGCATCAGCAAACCTCTGGATAGATTCGAAGAGGTCATCCACCAAAGTAGAGACTGCCGAAGAGCAGGTGTGACTAAGATGTGTTTGGATAGTGGATCGGACGTCTGATTCCACTGTGATGCCAGGGTCCACTGGGGGATCCTGAGATGGAGTCTGGCAAAGGGTGTCACATGTACTGTGGAGGCCATATGGCCCAGGAGCACCATCAGTTGTCTCGCCGGTAGGGTTTGGCGAGTAGACACCGACTGGCAGAGATGAAGAAGAGACTCCATGCGTTGCAGAGGCAGGAATGCTCGGAGTCGGGTGGTGTCCAGGACCGCTCCGATGAAGGGGAGGGACTGGGTGGGTTGTAGATGAGACTTGGAAAAGTTGATCTCGAAGCCCAAATTCTGGAGGAAGTAGGTTGTAGCCAAGGCCGCCGAAGTGACCTCTGGGGCTGACGGGGCCTTGATGAGCCAGTCGTCGAGGTATGGGAACACCTGTAGACCCCTGTCCCGGAGTGCCGCGGCCACTACCACCAGGCACTTTGTGAAGACTCTGGGGGACGAAGATAGGCCGAATGGTAGCACTCGATATTGTAGGTGCAGATTTCCCACCCGAAATCTGAGGAACTTTCGGGAGGCCGGGTGAATGGGGATGTGAGTGTAGGCCTCCTTGAGATCCAGGGAGCATAACCAGTCGTTCTGCTCGAGGAGGGGGTATAGAGAAGCCAAAGTCAACATGCGAAACTTCTCTTTGACCAGAAACTTGTTGAGGGCCCGAAGGTCTAAAATGGGTCGCAGGTCGCCCGTTTTCTTCGGGACGAGGAAGTACCGGGAGTAAAACCCTCGGTTCAATTGGTCTGACGGGACCGGCTCGACAGCCCGAAGCTGAAGTAAGGTTTGGACTTCCTGAAGAAGAAGGGCGGTCTGCGTCGAGCTTGAAGGATACTCTCTTGGAGGATGGTCCGGGGGAACCCGATGGAATTGAAGGGAGTATCCTTCTCTTATGATGGTAAGGACCCATAGGTCCGTGGTTATGGCCTCCCATCGATGGTAAAAAAGATGGAGGCGGCCCCCTATGGGAGAGGCTGAGTGCAGAACGGTGTCGGTTATGCTCCCGGGAGGGGAGTCAAAAGGGCTGGGGAGCCTTAGGTGCAGCCGGTGGCTGAGGTTTTTGCTGAGACTTCTGGGGAGGTTGTCTCTTCGCAGGTTGTCTCGCAGCAGGCGTTTGTCTGGGCATGTAACGCCGCTGGTAAATCAGGGGTGGCCTGGAAGGTCGAGACTGTTGAGGTTTGGGTTTGGGCCGCAGGATGGATTGAAAAGATTTTTCATGATCCGACAGCTTCTTGGTAACAGTTTCGATAGACTCATCGAACAGGTCAGCTCCAGCACATGGTACGTTGGCGAGTCTGTCCTGGAGGTTGGGATCCATATCGATTGTACGGAGCCATGCCAGGCGACGCATGGCTACCGCGCTTGCGGCAGCACGTGCCGAGAGTTCGAATGCATCGAAGGAGGATTGCATCAGCTGGAGGCGTAATTGGGAGAGGGAGGCTACCACTTCCTCGAACTCGAATCGAGCTTGGTTGTCTATGAACGGAGTGAACTTGCGGAGCACCGGCAAGAAGAACTCCAGATAGGAAGAGAAAAAGAAATTGTAGTTCAGCACCCGTGACGCCATCATGGAGTTTTGATAGAATTTTCTACCAAATTTGTCCATCGTTCTCCCCTCTCGGCCCGGCGGTACAGAGGCGTAGACCTGGGAGGGATGAGAGCGTTTAAGAGAGGACTCGACCAGTAGGGATTGGTGGGAGAGTTGAGGGCCCTCAAACCCTTTATGGTGCACGATGCGGTATCGAGCATCGAGTTTGCTGGGAATCGCCGGTATGGAGTACGGTGTTTCGAAACACTGCATGAAGGTCTGATCCAGCAATTTATGCAGGGGGAGCCGAAGCGACTCCGTTGGAGGGTTAGGTAAATGCATGGTGTCCAGATACTCTTTGGAGTATCGGGAGCCCGTGTCAAGGGTCACATCCAGATCATCCGCCATTTGTCGGAGGAATGATGAGAAGGACAATTGATCCGCCAGCGTCGGTCTGTGGGACGGGCTGGAGGAGGAGGAGGCCTCCGGGTCCATGGACATCGGGGAGTGGCAAGGAGAATCGGGCACCGGTGTCTCCTCGTACTCCGGGCCCTCCGGAGGGGACACCTCTGATGAGGAGTATCCCCTACGTTGCAGTTTTTTCTGCGGTGACACCTCCGAATGGCGTGAAGAGTGCCAGGATGAGTGTCTTGATCGGTGCCCGTCTCGGTGGCGGGGCGGGGATCGGGATCGTCTGTGCATAGCATGGTCTCCCGAGGCCCCCAAGTGGTGGATAGGGCTGGAAGCGGTGGATCGCAACTGGGGTTGCGATGCGGATTCTTGCGATGCTACCCAAGTCTGGTAAGGAGTACGGAAGAACTCTTCCTGACTATGCCCAGGGCTTTGAGTATCGATCGGAGGTCTGGTCCCATGTTGGCGCGGAGGCGTAATGGGTTCTAATGGCAGCATATCGGTAAGCGAGGCTTGCCGCATGGGCATCGCCGCCCTCCCCCGTTCGTCCTCGTCGGTTTTCGAGGTCGAACGGCGTGGAGGAGGGGGAGGGGGCGGACCGCCCCTTTGGACCGGTACCGGGAGGTCACCCTGTATGGCAGCGATGAGCCCGGGTCCGATGGTCTGCATGAGCTCAACGAATTGAGCTTCCAGCACGGACCGTAGCGAAGCCGATAAGGAGGGATCCGCACCGAAAGGGGGTCCTCCTGCACGGTCATCGCGCTCCTTCGAGGCCAAGTGCTTCTGCTTAGTAGCTTTCGGCACTTTGATGACCACTGGTGGCACTGTGGAAGGAAGAGGTACCTGAACCGAGGAGACCGGGGCAGGCACCGACGTCGAGCTCGTGGATGGTGTCGGGATGAACGATGCCGGTTTCACCACACTCGATGCAGGAGGGGTCGATACCGGTTTCGCCCGAACCGGGGAGGTATCAGATGAAGTGGAGGCTGAGGGATCCTTAGCTGCGTCCATCTTGAACATCGATTCCCACAATAGGCAACGCCGCTTGAATGAGCGTGCCGTAAGGGTAGAGCAAGGCCTGCACGATTTCGGAATGTGGTCAGGGCCCAAACACTGCAAACAGCGCCGGTGAGGGTCCGTGAGTGAAATCGCGCGTTGGCACTTGCTGCACTTTTTAAACCCGGTGATTGGCCGGGACATAGGCCGGAAAATCTCCGCCGCGAGGTCGAAGCCAGTGGGCCTGAGCCACGTGGCCGGCCCGTTCGACCCGCCGGAGGAAATAATCTTCTTTTTTTTTTTTTTTTTACTGAAAAAGAAAAGTACTGTTAACTGTAATTAAAAGAAAGCGAAAACGCGGACAAGGAAGGCAAATTTAACTGAATTCAGCTAGCGCATGATGAAGTTGAACTTCTCAGCTCCGCGGAAAGAAAAGAACTGAGGAGACACGCCCGGACCTCCGGGCGGGAAGGCACCGGCGCATGCGCGGTGCGGGCATCTAGAAACTTTTAAGTTTCTACAAGCAACACGTGCTTGTGAGATGTCCGTACCGGGGCTCTGTCTGATGACATCACCCACTAGTGAGAATACCTGCCTGCTTGTCCTGGGATAAAAGGCTGCTTCCGATGAGGCGAGGCATGCCTGGATGAGTGCTTCGAAGAATGTCTCGATCGATGATGCAAGCTGTGTCTTGAAGCAGGCCTCAACAAACGAGGCGAATGTGTCTTCGCTGAGGCCCCCAGAGAGTGGATGGGGCTGGAAGTGGTGGATCGAAGCAGAGGTGGTTGGTTGGAAGAACCACGAGGCACTCGCAAAGACCCGAGCCCTTGCATCAAGTGGATAGGTTCCAAAGGAGGCACTCACAAAGACTCTACTCCTTGCTTCGAGTGAATCGGTTCCAATGGAGGCATGGGCAAAGATTCTGCTCCTTGCGATGCATGCATCGATGCCAGACCAAACACTCGCAGAGACCCTGCTCCCTGTAGAGATTTTGCGTACAGCTGAGGCACAGGAGGCGGCTCGACCTCGCGGGAGACCTCCACATGCCCAGGCTGAAGTTGAGAGAGAAGCTTTGGCCCCATTGTTGTAAAGAGCTGAATGAATTGCTTCTCTAGCAAGGTCTGGAACGAAGCCAGCAAGTATGGATCCGCGTCAGCAACAGGACCACCTGCACGGGCTTCGTGCTCCCTTGAGGCAATGTGAGAGTACTTGGACTTAGAAGCCTTGGGCACTTTGAGCACCACCGGCGGAATGGGCTCCTGCGCTATCTAACCTGAAGAGACAGAGGAAGGCACCGCAGCCTGCGTCAAAGACGGAGTCGGTACAAACGAGGCAGGTTTGATGAGGCTCGGAATAGAAGATGTGGAAGCCTGGAGAGCCTCGGGTGAGGTCGATGGTGAAGCACCCTTCGATGACGAAAGCTCCATCGAAGACTCCATGCTGAAAAGCTGCTCCCACAAGATGCAACGACGCTTGAAAGTATGGGCTGTAAGTATTGAGAAAGGCCGACACGATTTCGGGAGGTGTTGAGGCCCAAGACACCGAAGACAGAATTACAATGTGTACTCCCCTTAGACCCTGAATTACAATGTGTACTCCCCCTTAGACCCAGAATTACAATGTGACCCAGAATTATAATGTGAGCCAACCCCAGACTCGAAAGTGTGTATATTCTCCCCTGACCCAGATCGGTGTTTACTTACCTTAGTCTCAAAAAAGTATTGGTAGCTTAGCTCGCCAAGTAGGTTGTTTGTGTCCGTACCCTCCCCCAACTTACCTAGTTTAAAGCCCTGTGTAATAGGCGGGCTAGACGGTGTCCAAGGACGTTCTTCCCTCTTCTGGTCAGGTGTAACCCGTCTGGTCCCTGTAGTCCTTGGAGAGGCATTGCAGCCTACTACACAGGGCTTTAAACTAGGTAAGTTGGGGGAGGGTACGGGCACAAACAACCTACCTGGCGAGCTAAGCTGCCAATACTTTTTTGAGACTAAGGTAAGTAAACACCGATCTGGGTCAGGGGAGAGTATACACACTTTCGAGTCTGGGGTTGGCTCACATTATAATTCTGGGTCACATTGTAATTCAGGGTCTAAGGGGAGTACACATTGTAATTCAGGGTCTAGGGGGAGTATACATTGTAATTCTGGGTCTAGGGGGAGGATACATAGCAATTCTGGGTCTAGGGGGAGGATACATAGCAATTCTGGGTCTAGAGGGAGTACACATTGTAATTCTGGGTCCAGCGAGAGAACACACATTGCAAATTGTACTAAAGGAGTTCAAGTAGCCCAAGCGGGAATACCCCCACAGGGTACACACATTTCCGAGTCTGGGATAGGAACACACTGTAGTTCTGGGTCTGGGGAGTCCGGGATAGGTGCACGTTGTAACTCTGGGTCTAGGGAAAGTACAAAACATGCAAATAATGCTAAAGGTGTCCAAGTAGCTCAAGCGGGAACATCCCCACTGAGACGTAACAAACATACAACATGGAGGGCTATGTATGTAAACGCCCACAGTCTGGGAAACAAGATCCTGGAATTAGAAACAGAAATGAGGAATGCCGACTTGGATGTGGTGGCGATATCTGAGACCTGGCTCACGGACTCCCACGGGTGGGACATGGTCATACCGGGTTACAAATTGCTTCGCCGGGACAGGGAGGGAAAAATGGGAGGAGGTGTAGCATTATATACTAAAGATGACATTAAGGTTACCAGAATCACAGATGTCCACTACACTGGGGAATCCCTTTGGGTAAATTTGGCCAGAGGGAAGGACAAATGCCTGTATCTTGGCGTAATATACAGACCCCCAAGACAACAGGATGACCTAGATATGGAATTAATCTGAGATATAGAGAATATCACCTTGCGTGGGGACACAGTATTGTTCGGTGACTTCAACATGCCTGATGTGGATTGGGACACGCTTTCCTCTGCTTCCGGCAGCAGCAGGAGGCTATTAAACTCTATGAAGGGAGCAAGACTCAGGCAACTGATGTTGGCACCAACAAGGGATCAGGCAATACTGGACCTGATACTTACCAATGGAGAAAGTGTCACAGAGGTCTCAGTGGGAGACACATTGGCCTCCAGTGACCACAACATGGTATGGTTCAATCTCAGGAAAGGTTTCACTAAATCTACCACACTGACCAAGGTCCTCAAATTCAAGGACACAAACTTCAAAGAAATGGGAGACTTCGTTCACCAGGCGCTACAAAGCCAAGCAGAAACCGATAACGTGGAAGAAATGTGGTCGACTTTGAAATCCACCATACAAGAAGTAACAAACCGCTATGTTAAATTAGTAAGTAAACGGCGAAGGAACAATAAGCCACAGTGGTTCTCTGCGGAGATTTCAGACCTCATCAAAGAGAAGAAAAAAGCATTCATCTCTTACAAACTATCAGGGAAACAGGACTCTAGGGAAGTCTATCTGGCCAAGTCAAAAGCCGTCAAAACTGCAGTTAGGGAGGCCAAATTCCGCATGGAGGAGTCTCTAGCAAAGAACATCCAGAAAGGAGATAAATCCTTCTTCAGGTATATCAGTGACAGAAATAAGAACTCAGGCGGGATAATACGTCTTAGGAAACCAGATGGAGACTATGTAGAAGCGGACTCGGAAAAAGCCCAACTGTTAAATGAATACTTCTGCTCAGTCTTCACCCGCGAGGCGCCAGGATTCGGCCCTCAGCTACAGACAAGGGTTGACGCAGATGACCCATTTAGTAATTTTGAGTTTACAACTAGCGGTGTCTACTGCGAGCTGTCAAAGCTTAAGGTTAACAAGGCAATGGGGTCTGACAACCTACACCCGAGGGTGCTCAGGGAGTTGTGTGATGTCTTGGCGGAACCGCTATCCGCGCTCTTCAATCTCTCCCTTAGTACGGGTAACGTCCTGTTGGACTGGAAGACGGCTAACGTCATTCCACTCCACAAGAAAGGCTCCAAGATGGAGACAGCAAACTACAGACCGGACATTCAAGTATCTCACGGGCCGCATCGAGGTAGAAAAAGATATCTTCTTTTTCAAGGGTCTTTTTCAAGGGGGCATCCGTGGAAAATCAGGGGCAGGAAACTGCACGGGGACACCAGGAAATTCTTTTTCACAGAAAGGGTGGTTGATCGCTGGAATAGTCTTCCACTTCAGGTTATTGAGGCCAGCAGCATGCCTGATTTTAAGGCTAAATGGGATAGACACATGGGATCTATTCACAGAGAAAGGTAGGGGAGGGTCATTGGGGTGGGCAGACTAGATGGGCCGTGGCCCTTATCTGCCGTCTATTTCTATGTTTCTATGATAAGGGTCTGTCAGTGAAATCGCGCTCTGGCACTTGGAACACTTCTTAAAACCGGCAGGCCGGGACATAGACCGAAAAAGCTCCGCTGCAAGATCGAAGCTGCGGGGCTGCGGCCAGGTGATCTGCCCGGTCGGACGGAAGAAATTTTTTTTTTTTGAAAAAACAAGAAAACACGACGAAAATCAGCGATTCCGAGAAAATTTACCCAAAACCACGGACTTAAGAAGGCACAAGTGAAAATACTTCACGCAGAGAGTCAAAGACGGACTTCTCGGCTCTGCGGAAAAGTAAGAACTGAGGAGACGTGCCCTGCGCTGGGCGGGAAGGCACTCGCGCATGTGCGGTGCGGGCAACTCGAAACTTTGAGTTTCTTCAAGCAAGACTGCTTATGAGGCGTCCGCATCAGGGCTCTGTTGGATCACGTCACCCACTTGTGAGAATACCTGCCTGTTTGTCCTGGGATAAAACAGTGTGACAAGGCGGTGGTTGCTGCCAGAAAGATGATGGGCTGTATAAAGAGAGGCTTAGCCATTAGGTATTGATGCCCCCGTAAAGGTCATTGGTGAGGCCCTGTACAGGTCATTAGTGAGGCCCCACTTGGAGTATTGTGTTCAGTTTTGGAGACCGTATCTGGTGAAGGATGTAAGAAGACTTGAAGCGGTCCAGAGGAGGGTGATGAAAATGATAGGAGGCTTGCGCCAGAAGAAGTATGAGACTGAAAGCCCTGAATATGTATACCCTAGAGGAAAGGAGGGACAGGGAGATATGATTCAGACGTTCAAATACTTGAAGGGTATAACGTAGAACAAAATCTTTTCTAGAGAAAGGAAAATGGTAAAACCAGAGGACATAATTTGAGGTTGAGGAGTGGTAGATTCAAGAGCAATGTTAAAATTCTACTTTACGGAGAGGGTGGTGGATGCCTGGAATGCGCTCCCGAGAGATGTGGTGGAAGGAAAACGGTGACTGAGTTCAAAGAAGTGTGGGATGAACACAGAAGCTCTAGAATCAGAAAATAATATTAAATATTGAACTAAGGCCAGTACTGGGCAGACTTGCATGGTCTGTGTCTGTATATGGCCGTTGGGGGGGAGGATGGGTTGGAGAGGGCTTCAATGGCTGGGAGGATGTAGATGGGCTGGAGTAAGTTTTGACGGAGATTTCGGCAGTTGGAACCCAAGCACAGTATGGGCTAGAGTTTTGGATTCTTGCCTAGAAATAGCTAAGAAGAAAAAATTTAAATTGAATCAGGTTGGGCAGACTGGATGGACCATTCGGGTCTTTATTTGCCATCATCTACTATGTTACTATGTTAACATCCCCTTCATTACCAAATTGATGAAAGGTCTGATCAACATTGCCCTGACAAACTACCTGGACAAATTCTCAACACTACACAAATCCCAATCAGGCTTCCGCACACACCACAGCACTGAAACTGCCATAGCCTCCATAGTCGACCACATTTCCCATATACTTAGCACTGGGAAACAAGCACTAGTACACAAATTCGATTTGAGCAGTACTTTCAACCTGGACCATGATATCTTACTCAGCTGCCTGGATGCTATCCGCATTTCGGGCCAAGTACTAAACTGGTTCAAAGGTTTCCTGAAATCCCGATCCTACCAAGTTGTCAATGAACAAGCCTACTCACAACTATGGACCAACCTCTGCGGCGTCCCATAGGGTTCAGCTCTCTCCCACCCTCTTCAACCTCTACATTACCTCTCTGGGACACAATCTATCAAATCATACATATACGTGGATGATATCACAATCATCATCCCCATTTCTACTCTTTCGTCCGAAACTAGAGACTTCATTGCATGAGTCATCAAACAATTTTAAACTTAAATTAAATCCAGAAAAAAACAAATTCTTCATGGCCTCCCCAACCGCCAAAATCACAGAACCCTCAACTTGACATAAATGGAAGAAACTTCCCAATCAACTCCATGATAAAAATCTTAGGCGTCACCATCGACCAACAACTTACATTAGAGGCCATATCAGGATCCTAATCAAAAAATGCTTTAACCTCCAATGGAAACTACACACACTAAAACCGTTCTTCGATTTCACAGCATTTAGACTTCTAGTCCAGTCTAATTCTAAGTTCACTAGATTACTGCAACATTGTATACCTAGGATCTCATTAAAAAAAAAAAAAAAACCACAAAAAGACTAAGAATGATCTAAAACACGGCGGTGCATCTGATTTTTGGCCTGAAAAAATCCGATCACATAACCCCGTATTACAGAAACCTACATTGGTTGCCAACTGAAGTCAGAATTATATTTAAATTTGGTTGCTTTTGCTACAAGACACTATTTGGCAGCTCGCTCACCTACCTCCCGAATCACTTCACCCTACAGGACAAATCCCACCCCTCCCGCAAAACGTTGATCTTCTCATTCCTGACTCCCAAGAGATGCCACTACAAAAGATTCCTTGACAGAACACTCTCCTTCCAAGCAGGCATCTGGAACAATACCCTTAGCAACCTCCTCCTGAACTTCCCAACAAACCAAGCTCTGAGGAGCACTGAAAACCTATTTATTTGACAACTTTGTCCGATCCTCCAAGCCCCTGACCCTTTCTAAAAGCCCCTCCGCTTCCCCTTCCCCCTCTACTTCCTCCACTACTCCCCCTACCCCCTAACTTATATTGACAACTGTTCCCTCTTTGTAACTATCAACTTGTTTCCACTACTGTATACAGTCTAGAACCAAAAAGATTCATTTTCCATTTTGTACTTTTCCACTACTGTATACCATCTAGAACTGAAAAGTTACGATGGGATATAAATAAAGCGTTATTATTATTATATTTTTATTACAATACCTATGGAATCTACACCATAAGGACGTATCAAAGCAATCCCAGCACATCGGAATGGGGGGGCCCTGATGAGCCCGCCGCTAGGACTGAAGCCCCAAAAGCTGCATCTTGATTTGCCGCCACATCAATCCAGTAGAACTTTGAAAAGTATGCAGAGAAGATAAGCCCCTACAGTTAAGGATATAGGAAACGAAACAATATCCAGGGGTAAAAGGATATGACCACAGAGGGAGGGGCTAAAAATTGGGTTTAAGTTCCCTAATGTTTGAGGCTGGAAGAGATAAATAACCCTATGGTGTAGATTCAAGAGGTACTGTACAAGAACAACTATTGCACTAGAATATCCTCTAATTCGCCCCACATCTGCCGAGAACAAAGGACCCCTGAAGACAGTGCTATTACAGACTGGATTTGTGATCTTTCTCCAAGTAAAACTCAATCGGTGAATAGGGAGGGAGGAGTAATAGACCCTGATCGATTTTCAGAGGGTTGTGTTCGTGAGGAGCTAGCTAGAATATAGACAAAGCGATGAGGCCGGAAGGTGTACATACGAGGGTGCTGGTAGCTCCGCTGACTGACCTTTTCAATGAGTCTCTAGAGTCGGGAGTGGTACCGGAGGACTGCAGAAGGGCAGACGTGGTCCCTCTCCACAAAAGTGGAAGTAAGGAAGAAGTAGGAAATTACAGGCCGGTAAGTCTGACTTCTGTGGTAAGCAAATTAATGGAAATACTTTTAAATAGAGAATGGTCAAGTTTCTGGAATCCTGTGGATTACAAGACTGGAGGCAACATGGATTCACTAGAGGTAGGTCTTATCAGACAAATCTGATAAATTTCTTTGACTGAGTGACCAGAGAATTGGATAGAGGATGTGCAAAAGATGTGGTGTATTTAGATTTTAGCAAAGCCTTTGACAGTATTCCACAGACGTCTAATAAATAAACTGAGTGCCCTTGGGATAGGTTCTAAAGTGACTGTTTAGGTCAAAAACTGGTTGAGTGGAAGGCGACAGAGTGTAGTGATCAAAGGAGATCACTCTGAGAAAAAGAGATGTTACCAGTGGTGTGCCTCAAGGTTCTGTTCTTGGGCCTGTTTTTTTTTAACATTTTTATAAATATTGCTGAAGGGTTGTCAGGTAAGATTTGCCTCTTTATGGATGATACCAAAATCTGCAACAGAGTAGGCACACTGGGTGGTGTGAATAACATGAAGAAAGACCTGGCGAAGCTTGAAGAATGGTCTGAAATCTGACAGCTAAAATTTAATGCTAAGAAATGTAAGGTCATGCATTTGAGCTGCAAAAACCCAAAGGAACGGTACAGTTTAGGAGGTGAAGAACTTGGGTGTGATTGTATGTGATGATCTTAAGGTGGCCAAACAGGTTGAAAAGGTGACGGCGAAAGCTAGAAGGATGCTAGGCTGCATAGGGAGAGGTATGGCGAGTAGGAAAGCAAAGTTGCTTTCCTGTAACAGGTGTTCTCCATAGACAGCAAGGGAATGCAACCACACTTGATGGTAAAGTCTCTGACTGAGCCTAATGGCATCGGTACTCTCCCCTAGCTATAGTAAGCCTTTGAGCTTACTGAGCATGTGCAGGATTGCCCTACTACTCGAGCCCCTCCCCTCTGCCTCTCTGTTTTGTTCCTAGCAACAGAAGAGACGAAGGGATGGAGAGCGGGCAAGTGTGGCTGCATGCCCCTGCTATCTATGGAGAACATCTGTTACAGGTAAGCAACTTTCTCTGAAGACAGGCAGGGGATATGCAGCCCCACATGATGGTGAGTCCCAAGCTGAAAAAGCATATGGGAGGTGGAAAACAGTCTATAATTCAAAGAGATTATATAAAACTGATTGTCTAAAGCGAATATCTGGAGCTAAAGTAAGGTCCAAGAAGCACTGCATTGTAAAAGTATGCACAGAAGACTAGGTTACTGGTTTAGAAATACCCTAGATTGGGGCGGATTTCAAATTGGCTATTGGAGCCACTGTAGCTCGTAGTTGATGCCCCGCCAGGGGGTTGAATATGAGCTCGTGTGCAGCAAAAATGGATGCACTGCGGACCAAAATGCAGCTTCAGAAACATTCTGAATAGGAATTAAGATGAAAATTCGCCATGCAGAAGATGTAGGTTGCTTTCTATGATCCACAATTGACACAGGAGGGATCAGGTGTGCTTTGGGGTAGCACGAATTAATACAATGTACTATCGGAAAGGAGAGTTCTTTCTCTGTTCTATCATATTGCATTTTATTGTTTTATGTTTTCTTGTGTTCCTCAGTAGTTGATGTAGAGGAAACGACGAGATGATTTAGTTGGCGAACTGAGTAGTAGCCTAGAGGTAAAACCACAATGCTCCTCTGCAGTGGACAGCATGGAGACCTTGGTCTGCTGGAGAGGAATGCAAAGGAAGAAACAACAATGATAAAGTAATTGATTGGTGTAGATGAAAATCCGTACCAAGTGTAGGAAAGAATCTGGGATGAGTTTTGAAAAAAAAAATACTCTAGTAGGAAAAAAAATGGATGAGATAAGTAGAATAAGTAAGGCATGCTTGAAGTTCACTACATTCTCAAGTGAAGTCGAAAGCAGTGAGACAAAACTAATGTCCCAGAAAAGAACATAATGGAAGCAGATTCCAATGGTTTAAACAGGAATTGGAATAAGAGATCTACTCCTAACGGTAGATCCCATACTGGAGGAGGGTCTCTTATTAAAGACCGAAGGTGGTACAACCATTCAAAAAAATGAGAGAGTATGATTAGAGACCAGTGTCTGAGAGATGCAGAAGGCATAAGAGAATGAAGTCAAGTAGACAATGAAGAAAAAAAACCATTGATAAACTTGCACCCAGATGGAATAAATGTACCCACGTAAACTGAGAGGACTTGTCAGTATGTTTAACAGACCGTGATTGGAATGTAAAAAATGGCTATTCTGCTGAAAAAGAAGAGAGGAATGGTTTTCTAAGGGAAATAGCGGAGCGTCCTGAAGGTTCTGCAGGCAATTTTTTTTTCTTTTTAGCACTGGATGTTCTTAGAATATCAGATTAGATAGGCAGTGTAGAAAAATTGTTTGGAACTGGCTCTATTACTAAAGTAGTTTACCAGCTAATCATCATGGAGATGGGGCAGTGCCAATGCTCCTATATATGAGCTCGGAACCAGCTGGTATGAGGTTAACTCAGCAGTTCCTGAGAAGCTTAAAAGAGTACATGCTGGTATAAAATGGCAGAAGTCTGATGAAACTTATGTTCTTAGCTGTAGTATTGTTCAAGATAATACGTTGTGCAGAAGTAGCTGTTATCCTTAATGTTCTTCATTGCTAAAGATATAGATATAATTTAATCTAATCTTCTATTTCTGCGTCACTCATATCTAGGTAGGCTCAAGGTGACTTAAAGAGGGGGGGCAAGGAAGGAGAAGGGGGAGGAGGGGTGGAAGAAGAGGAGGGTAGCAGGGGATAGGGAGAGGATACAGGTGATTAAGTGCCAAAATAGATGAGTTTTCAGTTTCTTCCGGAATATGGTGTGGTTAGGTTCCGTCCTGGTCTTTTCAGTAAGGTCATTCCAACTTTTTACGCCTAGAAAGGTAAGCACGGAGTGGAAAACACATTTGTATTGCAGATATTTTGTGGAAGGGAGATTTAGAAGTATTATGTTAAGGGTTCTGCGAGAAGTAAACCATGCTTTGGAGAAGAGTTGGATGAGAGGAGCCATGGAGTTTCCGTAAAGTATACGGTGAATGATGCATGCAGTTTTGAAGGTTATCCGTAATGAGATAGGTAGCCGGTGCAGTTGCCTGATGAAGTCAGTAATCGAGTCATATTTTCTCAGGTTGAAGATTAGTCTGACAGCGGTGTTTTGGATGAGTTGCATTTTGTGAATCAGAGTGGTGTTGATTATATAAAGGGACCTGCACAGACTGTGGTAAATTTTGTAGACTGCAAGGGACGTAGTAGTGCAGAGGATAGGTGAGGTTATACCATGTGAAACTGAAATTTTTTTTCTCAAGTGTATGTCAGATAACCACTCGTTTGGGGTTTAAAAAAAAAATATATATATATACTAGTCATTAAGCCCATTACATTAACGGGTGCTAGAATATGTGTCTGTCTGTCTTTCTGTCTCTCTCTCTCCCTCTGGCCCCCTTTCTCTGTCTTTCTGTCCCTCTCCCTGCCCCTGTCTTTCTTCCTTTCTTTCTGTCTCCCTCCCTCCCGCTTTCTGTCATTCGTTCCCTCCTTATCCCTGTGCAGCAGCATTTCCATCCCACTTCCCTGTGCAGCAGCAACAGTATTTCCCTTCCCCTCCCCACTTTACTGTGCTGAAGCAGCAGCAGTATTTCCCTTCCCCTCCAGGTCCCTGTGCAGCAGTAGCATTTCTCCCCACCCTCCCTTCTCTTACCGCGATCTTGCCTGCTCCGTTCAGCACCTCCCCCTTCCTGCGGTCTAGCCTGCTCCATGCCCCTCCTTACCCTTATTGCATTTCTGTGGCTGGAGTCCTCTTCTTTGTCGTCTCCCCCCTTCCTGCGGGCTGGCTTGCTGCAGCCGAAGGTTTTTTTTAAAGTTTAAAAGTGCCACGGCAGCTCCTCTCACGATCCCTGCCAGCGTCAGAAGCGTTCTCAGACGCTGGTGCGGCTTGTGAGAGGAGCCGACACCGCAGCTTTTAATTTTTGCTTGAGGAGGTGGAGAGCAGGGAGTCCAGCGCTGCAGGCCAGTCCTGGCGACCACGGAGAAAGGGAGCGATAAATGCGCGCATGCGCACTTCTGCCGCCACAGACCTACTGATCAGATCAGAGATCATGGAAGCACGCAGGTAAGAGTGCGCATGCGCGGCTTGGGTTTTATTATATAGGATATATATATTTGAGTATTCAGAAGGTATGCAGACTGTCCCTTGGCAGTGTGAAGTTTGAGAGTTCAGCATGTGTCTTAATTTAACAATGAAGGGATGTAAAAATATGAAATGATCTAAGAGGGAATGAAATGTAGATGGTTTCTTGAAAAATTGATTGATGGCACGTAAAGTGCGCAGGAAAGATAGCATCTTCTGGCCCTGTAAGAGAGATGAAAAGCATGGAAAGCCTGCTAGGATTGAATGAGGGAAAGGAACTCCAAAGTAACTGTATGGAGATGTGAGCAACCACAATGACCAATAAGAATCTGTTGAAGTGCAACATGTGATAGAAATTGGATCTGAAACAAGGGTACAAGTGCTGTGATCCAGCGTACCAATGTAAAAATTAGCTTTGTGTCTGAATTCAAAAGGGCCTGGGACAGGCACATGGGATCTCTTGGACAGAGAAATGGTTACTGCAGATGGGCAGACTGGATGGGCCATTTGGCCTTTATCTGCCATCATGTTTCTATGTAAGTGTGGAAAAATCTCCAAAATGCTGAGGGCTCTGATTGAGGTAGAAAAGATGAAAGCTAATGTAGTACATTGCAAGTTGATCAAATTGAAATTAATTCAGAATGTCAAAAGGCATGTCCTGCCAAAAGAGTAAACCACATCGAAGAAAGCACAGAAAGTGTATGCCACTGTAAAGAGGTTTGAGAGAAACCCCTGTGCCCAACTGAATAGAGTAACTAAAGAAAGTGAAGCTATCCAGTAGCTTGAGGTATGGGCTAAGCTATGGTAAAGAAAAAACATAGCTGGGGTTTGGGTTTATTTGATTTTTTTCTATGTATTGAGGCACTGCTATCCATCAACATTCTGAAAAAGATTGGAGTAGATAGGGAAGTGCATTCATTATATATAGAAAAGCAACATATTATACTTGCATTGAGAGAGAATACTGTAAGCTAATGCTGTTTCGAAAATGGCAAGATAAAAAGCACCAAGGAAGTGCAGGATCTGGACTCCGAAGAGTACTAGTAAATAAATCAGGTTGTGTGCTGTGACTTGGCTTTTCCTGAACTCTAGTACAGCACCTCTTATGCCACCGGAACCACGGAAGGTAGGAGCTGAAGAGCTGATTTGAGCTTCCCCTGCAGTAGCTAGTCGGTCCTGTGTAGGGGGAGGTAGTCACATTGATGAGGGTCGTGACAAGGATGTAGATTGAGGCAATACCTACTTGATTTGGAGGACCACAAAACTGAGACTACCTCTGTTGAGTCAAGGTCATTGTGGATAATTCACCTTACCTGGAAGAACGAAACAGGACCTTGAGGGGAGGGAGTAGAATGTCCAAGTGCCAGTATCTGCCAGTCCTCCCATACTATAGGATACTGGTTTGCTGTCAGATTCCTCCATATCCAAGGGGGAGGGCAGCAGTTCTGAAACTGGAGACATAGCCCACCATGAGCTCTCCACCGCCATCATCACAACTGGGTGTAGGAGGGTGGTTGCTCCGTCAAAACTTGTAAATAGTTATTAGTATTTAAAAAAAAAAAATTTCCTTCCACATTTAGAACCCACCAGCTTCTTCAGTGGCGTCTCCCCAATGAGGTAAAAAAAGAGAGAGAGAGCGCCACTGCCACTCCTGGATATTGTTTCGTTTCCTACATCCTTAATTGTAGGGGCTTATCTACCGGATTGATGTGGCAGCAAATCAAGATGCAGCTTTTAGGGCTTCAGTCCTCGTGGTAGGCTTATCATGCGTGCCCCCCCCCCCCCCTATGTGCTGGGATTGCTTTGATACATCCCTATGGTGTAGATTCCAGAGGTATTGTAATAATAATATAATAATAGTAAAGCTTTATTTATATCCCATCATATCTTTTCAGTTCTAGATGGTATAGAGTAGCAGAAAAGTACAAAGTGGATAATAAATCTTTTCGGTTCTAGATCGTATACAATCTTCCATTACTAATATGCTGCTACCAAAATAAAAAAGCAATTCAGCGGCAGGAGCTTCTGGGTACTTGGTTAATAATTATCATATTATAAGTATTAATAATATATAGATTTCCCTTTTTTTTTTTTTTTACTTGCTGTGATGGCAGCGATAGGTTTCCCTCCCCTTGTGGAGTCAAAATAGGGCCCTGAGGGGAGGGAACAAGTAAAGAAGAAAAATGCGACCCAATAAAATCTTCTCAATGGTGCAGCCTGCAGAGTCCCTGCTTAGGAACCACCGTCCCAATGTGGCTTTCCTATTAGCCGCTGAAAGCACCCACTTACCTTGGCGCTCCTGGGTCATATTATTGATTGCCGCTAATGCTGGGGTGCAGCCAATTGAAGTGGAACAGCACTTCACTCCCCCACCGGACTGAATCATAGCCCTGAGGGGAGGGAGCCAAAGGAATCTTCTGCTGCCGTGCTGAAACTTTTTTGTCAGCCTTGGCGGCTGTACGCTGCCCTCTCCTGCAGGAACCAAAGCAGGGCCCTGAGAGGAGGGAATCAAAGTACCTGCTGCTTCGCTGGTGTTCGCTCCATGAAGGTGCAAAGCTTTTTTTTTCCTTTTTGTAACAGACGAGTCACCGCCAGTGCTAGGGTGCTGTTATTAGCCCAGCTAAGGCGGAACGGTACTTTCCTCCCCCGTCGGACTGAAGCAGAGCTCTGAGGGGAGGGAACCAAAAATACCTTTTGCTTTGCCGGTGTGCTCTCCATTCCAGCACGAAGCTTCTTTATGAGTTGCTGCTGTTGCTGGGACCTTGTTATCAGCTCAGCTGAGGCGGAAGGGCACTTCCCTCCCCCACCGGACCAAGTCAGAGGCCTGAGGGGAGGGAGCCAAAATAATCTTCTGCTGCCTTGCCGGTGCTGAAACTTTTTTGGCAATGTTGGCAGATGTACGCTGCCCTCCCCCGCTGGAACGAAGCAGGGCACTGAGGGGAGGGAGCCATAAAAATCAGCTGTTTCTTCACCGGCATTTTCTCTGTGCTGGTTTGTAGCAACATTGGAGGCGTACACATCTTAACTGCCAAAGTCTCCGCTGTCCTAGTGGCCGCTATGTGAGAAAGCGGGGCTGGCAAGTCTGTAAGGGCAACAGACCCATGCTTGTTCTGAACATCTTATTAGGTTTTCGTTCTTTTTTTTTTTTTTTTTTTAGCGATTGTTGTTCTAGCCAAAAATACTTGCGATTAGTTGTCACAGTCAAAAAACTGGCAGTTGAGAAAATCAGTTTCCCTGTCACTGAAGAACTGTGAGAAACAGGCCAGAAAATTTCACTTTTTTAAAAAATTACTGCCCTAAGGGTTACAATTCTGGAGGCCGCACCTTCAAAAAGATATAAAATGGATGGAGTCAGTCCAGAGGAAGGCTACTAAAATGGTGTGTGGTCTTCGTGATAAGGCATATGGGGACAGACTTAAAGATCTCAATCTGTATACTTTGGAGGAAAGGTGAGAGAGGGGAGATATGATAGAGTCGTTTAAATACCTACATAATATTAATGTGCATGAGTCGAGTCTTTTTCATTTGAAAGGAAACTCTGCAATGAGAGGGCATAGGATATAGTTAAGAGATGATAGGCTCCGGAGTAATCTGAAGAAATACTTTTTTACGGAATGGGTGGTAGATGCGTGGAACAGTCTCCCAGAAGAGGTGGTGGAAACAGAGACTATGTCTGAATTCAAGAGGGCCTGGGATAAGCACGTGGGATCTCTGAAAGAGATAATGGTTATTGTGGAAGAATAAACTAGATGGGCCATTTGGCCTTTATCTGCCGTCATGTTTCTGTCGCTGTATCTGAGGAGTCATGAGAAAAAAAAAAAAGACAGCCGCTCTTGTTTCCTTCTACCCCAACATCAAACATCCATGCTCCAAACCGAATGAGGGTCTTCCATGGCTCTAGAGCCTCCATAGTCTACACCAGTGTTCTCGAGTGCACTGGTCAAGCTCAGGCAAAACCAGTACTGCAGCACCACCTGCACTGCAAACACTATTTCACAGCCTTCCAGCCGAGTGTCCAAGAATCCTCAGCAGAGCTGTGGATGACAATAAGTCCTCTACTTCGCTGACTACTCATGGTTTAGCAAAGAATCAACTTTCAGGTTTTTGCTTTTATTTCAAATTTTGTGCAGTGCAGTTTGCCCCAGATATTAGCAAATTGATTCTCCGTTGCCTTTGCTTGTCTCTTTTTTTTATGAGAAACTCCCAAGTGAGAAATGACATAGTGAACAGTGAGGTAGGAAACACAGACTCATCCCTTCACAGTTTTAATTCTCTCTCTTAATTGGCTTCTCTAATACACCCTTCTTTCTACTGAGATCCAATTCTCCAACTGGTCCAGGGGCCAAGCGCAGATTACCGTATTTTCGCGGATATAACGCGCGCGTTATACGTGATTTTACGTACCGCGCATACCCCTCGCGCGTTATATGCCTGAGCGCGGTATAGAAAAGTTTTTAAACATAGTTCCCACCCCGCCCGACGCCCGATTCACCCCCCCAGCAGGACCGCTCGCGCTCCCACCCCGAACGACCGCTCGCACGCGCTCCCACCCGCACCCGCATCCACGATCGGAGCAAGAGGGAGCCCAAGCCCTCTTGCCCGGCCGACTCCCCGACGTCCGATACATCCCCCCCCCCCGGCAGGACCACTCGCACCCCCACCCCGAAGGACCGCCGACTTCCCGACAATATCGGGCCAGGAGGGAGCCCAAACCCTCCTGGCCACGGCGACCCCCTAACCCCACCCCGCACTACATTACGGGCAGGAGGGATCCCAGGCCCTCCTGCCCTCGACGCAAACCCCCCTCCCTCCAACGACCGCCCCCCCCAAGAACCTCCGCCCGTCCCCCAGCCGACCCGCGACCCCCCTGGCCGACCCCCACGACACCCCCACCCGCCTTCCCCGTACCTTTGTGTAGTTGGGCCAGAAGGGAGCCCAAACCCTCCTGGCCACGGCGACCCCCTAACCCCACCCCGCACTACATTACGGGCAGGAGGGATCCCAGGCCCTCCTGCCCTCGACGCAAACCCCCCTCCCTCCAACGACCGCCCCCCCCCAAGAACCTCCGCCCGTCCCCCAGCCGACCCGCGACCCCCCTGGCCGACCCCCCCACCCCCCTTCCCCGTACCTTTGGAAGTTGGCCGGACAGACGGGAGCCAAACCCGCCTGTCCGGCAGGCAGCCAACGAAGAAATGAGGCCGGATTGGCCCATCCGTCCTAAAGCTCCGCCTACTGGTGGGGCCTAAGGCGCGTGGGCCAATCAGAATAGGCCCTGGAGCCTTAGGTCCCACCTGGGGGCGCGGCCTGAGACACATGGTCGGGTTTGGCCCATGTGCCTCAGGCCGCGCCCCCAGGTGGGACCTAAGGCTCCAGGGCCTATTCTGATTGGCCCACGCGCCTTAGGCCCCACCAGTAGGCGGAGCTTTAGGACGGATGGGCCAATCCGGCCTCATTCCTTCGTTGGCTGCCTGCCGGACAGGCGGGTTTGGCTCCCGTCTGTCCGGCCAACTTCCAAAGGTACGGGGAAGTGGGGTGGGGGGGTCGTGGGGGTCGGCCAGGGGGGTCGCGGGTCGGCTGGGGGACGGGCGGAGGTTCTTGGGGGGGGCGGTCGTTGGAGGGAGGGGGGGTTGCGTCGAGGGCAGGAGGGCCTGGGATCCCTCCTGCCCGTAATGTAGTGCGGGGTGGGGTTAGGGGGTCGCTGTGGCCAGGAGGGTTTGGGCTCCCTCCTGGCCCGATATTGTTGGGGAGTCGGCGGTCCTTCGGGGTGAGGGTGCGAGTGGTCCTGCCGGGGGGGGGATGTATCGGACGTCGGGGGGGGGGGCATCAGGCTTTCAGGATGGGGACAGACCTTCAAGGGGGGACAGGACTTCAAGGGGGGACAGTGCACAGAAAGTCAGGGGGGGTGAACGGAGAGTCGGGACAGCGCACGGAAAGTCAGGGCAGTGCACGGAAGTCAGGGGGGGTGAACGGAGAGTCGGGACAGCGCACGGAAAGTCAGGGCGGGCGAAAGGAGCGTCGGGCATCATGCGCGTTATATGCCTGAGCGCGGTATAGAAAAGTTTTGGTACATATCATCGTGATTTCTGCGCGCTATACCCCTGTGCGCGTTTTACACAGGTGCGCGTTATATCCGCGAAAATACGGTACACTAGGAATTGCATGGTTCTGCTTGATCACATCTGCTGGTGACAGAGAAATATTAATGTCTACGGGTAAACAGTGCCATTATAGGGCAGCATTCAAAAGCTGTTAGTCTGTTTCCATCTGTTGGTTGGCAGGCAAAGCCCACATGTTCTGGGGTGCTTTGTTACAGATATTAAGGAAAGAACTATTAGAACTTAAGTCCTAAAATGAACATGAAGAGAAAACAAGGAAAAATTATGTTCTTACTTGCTAATTTTCTTTCCTTTAGACGCAGCAGATGAATCCAGAGACCAATGGGATAGCACACATCTACCAACAGGTGGAGATAGAGAAACTGATTAACAAGTGGTCCTATTGGCTGGCACGCCTTCTGCATCTTCAGTATCTCTCCTTGCCCAAGCATCCGTAATTATCAATAGACTTAGCATGTAAAAAAACTTCTTTCCCATAACAAATTTTAAAAGGCAATAACACAGAATAGAATCATTAATAATAACAGACTTTGAAAGTTAAAAAAGAAAAAAAATCGACAAGTCAATATCCAGAAAGGGTGGGGCTCTGGATTCATCTGCTGCGTCTAAAGGAAAGAAAATTAACAGGTAAGAACATAATTTTTCCTTCCTTAGCAACAGCAGCAGATGAATTCAGAGACCAATGGGATGTAGCAATGCAATCCTCAATCTGGGTGGGAAGAAAACGCCGCCTCCGCAACAACCAAAGCACCAAACGCAGCCTCCGCATGCGCCCCCCCCCCCAAGCCAACTAGTAACGCTGAGATAAGGGATTCCTGGAAGACCAAGGAGCTGCACCTCTGGACTGAGTCCAAGTAGCCGCCATTGCTCTGGCTGAATAGTCAGGAAGTTCTTCCGCCAACGCTTCCCTGCCATCAAGTAAGCGTAAAGAATTCCTCCTGGGCCCTGTGAGCGACGGAGGCTTTGGATGAAGCCATACGTTCGTCGCGTCCCCTGAAGCATACAGAGGTGAAGAAGAGCTCGCCTCCCCATTCCTCTTCCCAGGAAGAAGGAAGGAAATGTGAGAGCGGCATAAAAGAAAGAAATTGTGGTACTGTACGAACTGACACTCTAGAATTTGTAAATCAGAAATAAGAATCCCCTCCTTACAAGACCTGCAACGCAGAAAACCGCCGAGCTGAAGCCATGGCCACAAGAAACACCGCGTTCAACGTCACAGCCTTTTAGTGTCTCAAAAGACAAAGATGAAACGAAGCCTTCTGTAAACTGCGAAGAAGTACCTGAAGACCGTACTCTGAGCAGAGCTTCATAAGAGGTGGAAGAATACAGTACCCCTTTTAGGAACTGAACTACAGGAAGCTGAAAAGTAAGCGAAGAGCAAGATACCTAGTCCTTGCAACAATCTAATAATGCCACTTGAAGCTGAAGGGAAGTGAATGCTAAGACCTTGGCAATACGCCAGCGCCAAAAAGGAAAGACTATAAAACATAGAACTCTGGAAGGGTGCCAACGTGGAGAAGTACCCAAGAAAGGAAAAGCCCCCAAAAGGAAGCAGAAGCCACAAGTGAAGACGTCCATATCGCTTGGAGAAGAGAAGAAATAACCTGCTTCGCATAACTTGCACACGTCAGCCATGAGTTTTCAAAAGCTAGGTCTTAATATCAAAGTAGGATGAATATCCATGTTGACTGAACCCTAGGGGAGGAAATCCGGAGACAACAGGAATCTCAACAGTTCGGCCTCTAAGACTCATCAGATTCGCATAGCAAGGATGGCGCAGCCAATCCACAGATTCTCTAATTACTGTGCCCTGAAAGCGAGCTTGAGATGGCAAATCCATCCAATCATCAGCCAGGGGAAACACTTAAAAAGAGAAACCAGAGGCGAAAAAGAAGCAACGCTGCTACCCACTCTGACTGCCACTCCCTGCGTCTGCTGAAGAAGGTAGGATGCTTTGAATTTCGAGATGAGGCCATGAGGTCTAGTTCTAGGAGATCTCACCTTTATACAAAGAGCTGGAATGCCTTAGCAAATAGTTCCCAATTTTAGGATGTAGAAGATTTTACTACTACTACTATTTATGTCTAAAGCGCTGAAAGACATACACAGTGCTGTCCATTTTAACATACTATAGACGGTCCATGCTCAGATTTTGTGGTGAAAAGGCTATCTAAACCAGGGGTGCCCAACGCGTCGATCGCGATCGACCGATAGCTCAGGAAGGCAACGCGAGTCGATCGCAGAGCCCATCCCAGGCTCTGTGATAGACTCGTGTTGCCGTCCCGATCTACCAGGCCTATCAGCCTTCCTCTCCCTGACGTCAAAGATGCCGACGTTGGGCATTAGGCTGTTTTTGTCATTTCGGGGGGGAGGGGGCGTGGTGGCGTGGCGGTGGCAGCAGCAACAGCCTGAAAAAGAAATCATCCTGGCCCGGGTCGGTGTCATACTCCGGAACTTCTACCTCTTCCAGCAGCCCTCTCCCTTCTACCTGCTTCCGGCCACACTCCCTGCTCCGCAGCTCTCTTCGGCAACTCAGCAGCAGCGATCGACACAAGCTTCTGACGTCGGGGCCTACCCTCTGCAAGTCCCGCTTGTTTCAACTTCCTTTTTCCACAAAGGCGGGACTCGTAGAGGGAAGGCCTCGATGTTGGCAGCTTGTCTTGATCACCGCTGCTGACGAGTTGCTTAAGAGAGCCGCGGAGCAGGGGGGTTTTGCCAGGTGCAGGTAGAAGGGAGAGGGCCAGATGCAGGACTCGTGGGTGAGGGAGCAGAAGAGAGAGGGGAGGGAAACAAAAGGAAATATTTCATACTGGGCTGGGTCGGAGTGGAGGGAGGGTGGAAAGATTCTGGCTACAGGGTGCATTAACAAAGGAAAAGGGGGGAAAGCTGAAAATGGAGATAGTGACACAAAGAAGAGAGAGTAAGCAGGACCTACTGAATAAGGATAGAGATACAGAGGGGACATGAAGAGGAGGTGAAATAGAGACATAGAAGTAATGCTGAAAAAGTGTGTGGGGGGGAGATAAAGACATTGAAAGGGCAAATGGTGAACATGGGGTAAAGACAAGGACAGAGACAAATGAAGATTCTGAAAAAGTGGTGAGATAGGGATATAGGTGAGATGGACACAAAGAAGGGTGATGCTGGAAAATAGGTGGAATGGTAATTCTGACAGACACAGAAGGGAAATACTGGATCAAGGAGAGATGGGGCTCAGGCTGGATGGAATGAGGAGAAATGCCTTGTTGGCCCGGAACTTCCTCTCCTACGTCAGAATTGACGTCAGGGAGCGGAATGCTGGTCAGCGCGACGCTTCTGCAGGGAAAGCTTGGGATGGCGGTGGCTTGGGGGCTGTTCCCTGATGGCGGTGGCAGCAAACCGAGTGGCTTGGGGAAGGGCACGGAGAAAGAAAGAAAGGGGGCAGACAGGGAGACAGAAAGAAGGGGGAACAGGGAGACAGAAAGAAAAAGTTGGGGGAGAGAATGAGGTCCGGAGGAGAGGAAACATACAGGAGGCTGAAAGAAAGGAAGAAAGATTGGATGCACAGTCAGAAGAAGAAAGTGCAACCAGAGACTCATGAAATCACCAAACAGCAAAGGTAGGAAAAATGATTTTATTTTCAATTTAGTGATCAAAATGTGTCGGTTTTGAGAATTTATATCTGCTGTCTATATTTTGCACTATGGCTCCCTTTTACTAAACCGCAATAGCGTTTTTTAGCGCAGGGAGCCTATGAGCATTGAGAGCAGCACAAGGCATTCAGCGTAACTCCCTGTGCTAAAACCTACTATTGTGGTTTAGTAAAAAGGGAAAAAACCTACTATTGTGGTTTAGTAAAAAGGGAGGGGGTGTATTTGCCTATTTTTGTATTTTGTTACTGAGGTGACATTGCATATAGTCATCTGCCGTGACCTCTTTGAAAAAACCCGGAATATGAATAATTAACATTTTCTCTGCCTTTCAGTGTGCTTTGTGTTTTTTTTAAATTTTATTGTTGGTAGATCATTTTGACTTAGTCATTATAAAAGTAGCTCGCAAGCCCATAAAGTGTGGGCACCCCTGATCTAAACCCTTTTCCTGTCCTGTAAAATGATGCGGTGACAGAAGAGGAAGATGAGATTCCACCCATTGAAGTAGAACCATTACTTTACTCGCCAATTAAGTACATCACGTACGTTCTTGGCTGTAGAGAAATACTATCCCAAAAGATCTCCATCGTCATTCTGGAAGAATGGACAAACTCTTGAAATGTTAGCCAGACCGTGCTTCAGTCCAGAAGAATGCACGAGTACCGACTCCTTTCGCTGAGGAAGAAGGCACTGAGCCCCCCAATCTGGGAGGTTTGGCGACTCCGAGCCAGTCTAGCAAAGACCGAGGCATGTCTGTGAAAAGATAAATCTCACTGAGCCACCAAATTCTATTGAGCAATGCTCGATAAGCCCACTAGATACAATTGGAGCCTTTTGGAACCACCAGAACAAAAGCGACTGGCGTAGCGTTCCCATGTGAAAGCGAGCCGAAGATCCTAGTGGAGTCACCCCCATAGATTCTAGAACCAGTAAATAATCCCATACTCTTGTTCTTGGTGACTGAAGGCAAACCAGAGACTTCAACCTGTCGACCCAGTCTCTGGAAAGAAACACATACCTCACCTACGTGAGCAACATCCCCTGACATTCCAATAATTAGTATATGAGAAAATAGCTCTTTGGAAATTTGAAGATTCACATCCACAGAATTGAAAAAAAAAGAAGTTCAAATAAAAGAAATCACCCGTTAATGGCTGACAAAGTGACCTGGCTGGAAGACATCTGAATCCAACAGATGTCAAAGAAAGCAATGTTACTTACCGTAACAGTTGTTATCCAGGGACAGCAGGCAGCTATTTTCACTAGTGGGTGACGTCATCCAACGGAGCCCCGATGCGGACATCTCACAAGCATACTTGCTTGTAGAAACTTTTAGAAGTTTCGAGTTGCCCACACCTCGCATGCGCGAGTGCCTTCCCACCTGATGCACCGGGCGCGTCTCCTCAGTTTCAAGTTTATTAGGATTTTACATACTACCTATCGAGGTTATCTAAGTGGTTTTTACAATCAGGTACTCAAGCATTTTCCCTATCTGTCCCGGTGGGCTCACAATCTATCTAACATACCTGGTTCAGATAGCTAGCAGAGAAGCCAACCCAGGGGAGGTGGGTGGGACGTGAGAATAGCTGCCTGCTGTCCCTGGATAACAACTGTTACGGTAAGTAACACTGCTTTATCCCAGGACAAGCAGGCAGGTATTCTCACTAGTGGGTGACCTCCAAGCTAACCACAATGGGATGGTGGGAGAGTTGGCAACTTAGGAGAATAAATTTTGTAATACTGTTTGGTCAAACTGTCCATCCCGTCTGGAGAAGGTATCCAGGCAATAATGAGAAGTAAAGGTGTGAACCGAGGACCAAGTGGCAGCCTTACAAATCTCCTCAATCAGTGTCGATCTGAGGAAGGCTACAGAGGCTGCCATTGCTCTGACCTTATGGGCTGTGACTTTACGAGGAAGGAGTAATCCAGCCTGGGCATAGCAGAAAGAGATACAAGCCACCATCCAGTTGGAGATGGTGTGCTTAGAGATAGGGCGTCCCAACTTGTTCGGATCGAAGGAGATGAAAAGTTGAGGAGCAGTTCTGTGAGGTTTGGTGCGTTCCAGGTAGAAAGCCAAAGCAAGTTTACAGTCCAGAGTGTGAAGAGCTGATTCTCCAGGATGAGAATGAGGCTTTGGAAAAAACACAGGAAGAACAATGGATTGATTCAGATGAAATTCCGAGACCTTGGGGAGGAATTTGAGATGAGTGCGAAGGACCACCTTGTCATGATGAAACACTGTAAAGGGCGGATCCGCAACCAATGCTTGAAGCTCACTCACTCGACGAGCAGAAGTGAGGCCAATGAGAAACACCACTTTCCAAGTGAGATATTTCAAAGGAGCCTGGTTAAGAGGTTCAAATGGAGGCATCATAAGCTGGAAAAGGACAACATTGAGGTCCCAAACCACTGGAGGCGGTTTGAGGGGAGGATTGACATGGAAAAGTCATTTCATGAATCTGGAAACCACAGGATGTGCAGAAAGAGGTTTCCCCTGAAGAGGCTGATGGAAAGCAGCAATTGCACTAAGATGGACTCTGATCGATGTAGACTTGAGGCCAGAAATGAAACAGGTGTAAAAGGTAGTCCAAAACAGAGGACAAGGAGGCATGTTGAGGTTCCTTGTGATGAGAAAAACACCAAGTAGAGAATGGGGCTGGAGGCTGTGGATTGAAGCAGCGGAGGCTGAGACGAAGCCCCTCGAGGCACTCCCCAAGGCTCGAGGCTCGGCATCGAGGAGGAAGGTTCTGTTCCAGGCAAGGTGGAGGCGCCATGCATCGAGGGTATCGGTTCCAAAGGGTGCATGGGCAAACACTGCTCCTTGCGAGGCATGCCCCGAAGCCAGACCAGATACTCGCCGAGACTCTGCTCCCAGCAGCGAGAGTGTGCGTCGAGGAGGCAACGGAAGCGGCTCGACCTCGAGGGAGGCTTCCGTGTGCCCAGGCTGGATTTGGGAGTGAAGCGTCAGCCCAATCTTAGCAAAGAGTTTGACAAATCACTTCTCCATCATGGCATGGAACGAAGCCAGCAAAGAGGGATCCGCATCCGCAATGGGACCTCCAGCACGGACATCGCTAACTCGGCCGCCAGGGGGCTTGGGCTTAGAAGCCTTGGGCACCTTGAACACCACTGGAGGAATGGGAGGCTGCGTTACCTGACCTGAGGAGACAGCGGAAGGCACCACAGCAGGCGTCGGAGTTGAAGCTGGCACGAACGAGGCAGGCTTGAGCAGACTTGAGGCCGAAACGGAAGTCGAAGGCGTGGCGCTCTGCGATGAAGGCAGCTCCTGGGACGCCTCCATGCTGAACAGTGACCCCAACAAAATGCAGCGACGCTTAAAAGCACGTGCTGTAAGTGTGGAACAAGGCCTGCACGATTTCGGGAGATGTTGAGACCCGAGACACTTAAGACAGCGTTGATGAGAGTCCGTCAACGAAATCGCACGCTGGCACTTGACACTTTTTAAAACCGGTGACAGGCCGGGACATAGGCCGAAAAAGCTCCTCCGCAAGATCGAATCAGTGGGGCCGCGGCCTACCCGGTCGAACGAAAAAATTTTTTTTTTTGACTAACAAGAAAACGCAACATGAACCAACGATAATGAGCAAAGAAAACTCAAAACCGCGGACACAGAAGGCACAAGTGAAGGGACTTGGCGCAGAGAGTCGAAGACAGACTTCTCAGCTCCGCGGAAGAGTTAGAACTGAGGAGACGCGCCCGGTGCATCGGGCGGGAAGGCACTCGCGCTTGCGCGGTGTGTGCAACTCGAAACTTCTAAAAGTTTGTACAAGCAAGTATGCTTGTGAGATGTCCGCATCAGGGCTCCGTTGGATGATGTCACCCACTAGTGAGAATACCTGCCTACTTGTCCTAGGATAAAGAAAGCATCTGAATCTCCTGTTTGCGCCAAAATGCCACTACTGCCCTCATTTTCTAAAATGGTCATGGAACCGTGGCTAGTGCAAATGGCATACGCCGAACTGATAGCGCCTGCCAAGGATGTCACAGCGAATACACCAGTGATCTGATGGTCACATGGGGCTATGTAAGTAGACAGCTGTGAGACCGAGCGCTGCAAAGAACTCATTCATGTGCCCCGTTTCAAAGACTGATCTCACAATTTTCTTTCAGAAAAGTCTAACCTTGAGAAACCAATCAACCCATATGAGATGCAGCCCCTGACCTACCGATCCCCCCTTCATGGGCACCATGAAGAAAGCTGTATAACTTCCTTTGCTCCTTTATTCTGGAGAAACCGGAAATACTGTCTCGTGTTCTAGGAAGCCTTGAAGGGGACCTTGCACCCATATCACCTTTGGCTGCTCAATATACAGCGAATCCCAATATACAGCGAGTCATAGCAAGAATCAGGAAAGGGAGAAGAGGATTCAAAGTAGATCAGACATTCTCTCGTGTCCCCCCCTCCTCCCCGCAAGAAAACCTAATGAGTTAGCAGCCCCTCGCGAATGACACACGGGAAGTCGGGGAACGAGCTGGATGAGAAATGTGAGTTCTGGAGGAAAGAAAAGAACTATCCTGAGAAAACTCCAGTTTTGTGGTGCAAGGAAGAAGAGAAGAAGTAAACGGCCAACCTGGACCACACAGATTGGAATCCTGAAACAAGGTTGTGACGGCTAGGAGTTGAAACAACGCCACATAAGCTTCTCCCCAATACCAACGACTCATAAAGTAAAGACACCCTAAGGGGAAAGTAGAAACTGAATACAGTGCCCCTTGGGAAAGTAAACGTACCTTGTTGTCTGAAAGAGAAGACATCCATTTCAAAAGAGAAACATCAGGGATGATTCAAACTGACATATAGCCTTGGCTCCCCCTTCTGAGAGCTGCCAGTTGAGGGCTACAAGGTAAATGAACCCTCGCATAACAATGCGAACAGGGAAAAATAGGGCGGCTGCGTATCATACGCCAGGAGAAGACAGTAGCCTCATAAATCTGTTTAGTATCCTGTAAAATACAGGACCTTGCATCGCTCCAGAAACAAACAAAACCTAGTCCTACCTGTTGGAAAAGACAAGGTGCCACCAGGCTACCCCACTCCACCAGTAGAGAGCAGCCCAACAGGAAACCTAGCTCTCTAGTACAATGAATTATTTCTATAGTGCTACCAGACATCAGCAGCACGGCCCCAAGGCGCAAAGGAGAGGAAAACAGACAAAATGTAAAAGCCTCACCAGACAGGGATCCCGGGAGATAGAAGGATAGATCCAAACCAAGACCCGGGTATCCCCACCACCGCTGACCTCCCTCAACGGCAATGCGCCTGCTGCTGACTCAGTGCAGGAACAAGCCGCAACTGAGGAGCCAAGCACATAATGGTGTCTCTCTCCAGCGCCCTCAGGCAATTCAGGATGGCTCCCATGCGAGAAAAAGTAGATACGCTCCAAGAACAGCCTTGGGAGTGAGTTCAACTGCCGCGTTATTGGGAACTGCAGACGCAACATGCAAACGCCGCTATTTCCAGAACAGGGAGATTGCGGAAGGCGCAGAGATAAAATAGCTGCTGAAACAGACTCCAAGAATGTCGCGGCACATCCGACAGCGTCAGAGCACAAGCGTGAGCCACCAGCTCGCTGAAAGGCACTGGCTCCACAAACAGCATCCATCTTGGCACCTCGACCACAGCCAATGCACACGCTGTGAAAAGGGCAGCCTCAGTGAACAGGACACAAATGCGGGGACTCTTCTGCCCACGCATGAGAACAAGCGCGCGGGAAGGCACCGGCTCGTTCAACTGTGCCCAAACTATAACTGTGGCCCTCCACTGAAATATATCCACACAATCCAAAAATATATTTTCCACATACTGCAAAATATATACTGCCCAACAATGTTTAGCGTTTGAAAGGAATTATATATTAGGTGAACCACGTGACCGTACAGCCGCAGTTTCCACAGAATTTCAAAACGTAATGCCAACAACAAACCCGCAGTTCTAAGACAATATCAAAACAAAACTCACAGCTCCAACATCACTAGAAAACATAACCCACAGTTGCAATGAAAAAAAGGAATACTCACAACCTGGCTTATAGGGCCTGTAGATGCCGGTAGACACCGATTAAGCACCACTGATAGTGCCCAATCATGTATAGCAAATGTGGTCTTTTTTTTTTTTTTTAGGGAAAGAAGAAATAATAGAGACCCAGTTAGACCCTCTATCACTGGAGGGAGGGAGAGGCAGGGACCTGGGGAAGCCCAGGTGTAACCCCTAAAGCCGGCACCGTTCAGTGGGACACCCCTGTCTCACTGAAGAGAAAACCTCAACAGGAAAAAAATGAGTTTCCAGTCACAGCCAGAATCCAGGAGCTAGTTGAATAGCGACCATCACCTGCTGGGAGATAGAGCATACTGAAGATACAGGAGGCGTGCCAGCCAATAGGACCACCTGTTAATCAGTTTCTCTATCTTCCACCTGCTGGTAGATGTGTGCTATCCCATTGGTCTCTGGATTCATCTGCTGCTGTTGCTAAGGAATCTACAACAAAAAATGCGCCTTGGATAGGAAATTTGTAGCATTTGTGCTTCTGCAATGTTCTTTGTCCATTTCTGAATTTAAAAAGCTTTTCCTGATCCCTTATTCTTAGTTGTGATATAAATTCATAATAATTATATCTTCCCAGCCTAGAGGAGAATAAACATGCATTCAGCAGCACAGTGGAATAGAAAACAAAGAAGAGAAGAAAGAAAAGGCATCAGAGAAAGACAGAAGAGGTGAATACAGAGCTATAGAAGTGTTTATTGAGCATGCTACAGAGTTAAGCAGAGTACACACAGAATGAAATTAAACAACCGTCAAACCTCCCAACTTTGTTAGAAAATTAATTTTTAATTGTGCCGCTTTGAAACTATACTGAATTTTACATTTCTAAAGATGTAAAAACTCAACTAATAGAAAATATACATGACCATTTTTCTACATAGATAAAAGAATCCATGAATCCTGAAACTAAGTACATCAATTTTTCAAAAAGTATTGGTCATTTAAACAGAATCAAGTTACAGCTCCAATT
Organism: Geotrypetes seraphini; assembly: GCF_902459505.1. Lineage (NCBI taxonomy): Eukaryota > Metazoa > Chordata > Amphibia > Gymnophiona > Dermophiidae > Geotrypetes > Geotrypetes seraphini. Next base: position 18,968,894 of record NC_047095.1, read on the forward strand.
GACAAAAAGAATTGTTCTCAGATGAATTTGACCTGTAGACTCTGAGTCATGTTTATAGTAAATTCAGGTCTGCTGCTAATTACAAAATATTCTGAAGAGATTTATTAAAACTGAATATTACAATGCAAGGTAAATTAAGACTAAAGGCACATAAACTTTGGTCCCACCTGGTTGTCAGTCATAAAAAAACTGCCACAAAATGAATTTTCCTGCAAGTTTTTGCAGTATATTTTCTTTTGCCTGAAAAATACATGCATCAATTCCTGAATCAGCAAGGCCAATCTGCACATGCTCAGAAATCCACAACCATATTCCAAATTTTAATTATAAACTATGGATGGCAATATATACTTAATGCACATAAGTCATGTCAACTTCAAAAACATCTACAAAAAATATTCAGCCACAAACAAGACATTACTTAGTGCTAACATTTATAATGATACATCTCACAAGAGTGTGTACAAAAGGTTAAGATTTTACAATGGTTGCCATATAGAGGTCAAACTCATAGAAATTGCTTTATTCTTTAAAAAAGTAATACTCAATCCCTCTTACATTTTAATTGATGCCTACATTCAGAATTGATTCTAGAACAGAAGAGAATGAAATACAAAAGGCCAAAGTTCCAGAAACAAAAAAACCCAACTGCACACTTCTTATTAAAAATGTGGAAAGCCAAAATGAAGATTCTAATCAGAAGCCATAGTTTAACCTTTTTACACACACCTGTCCAGATATATTTTAGTTCTCATGTAACTATGTGCCCCAAACAATGAAATTCTTTTCTTCTAGTATATGCTAAAAATCTTCAGCAACACTAATGTTCCTTTATAAGGCACGCATCAACTTAAGTTGAAAGACAACCAAGGGAGTAAATTTAACTTTGTTTTAAACAACAACAACAAAAAAAACCCAATACAAATAAACTAATGGCTGCCTTAAAACAACAGATGGAAAACCAGAAGGTATCTTCTCTGCTTTTCTCTCATGAATGCTTTTATTTATTTATTTTCCCATTAACTGAGGAATGATAATAGCACAAAAAAAAAAAAAAAAAAAAAGCAAATAAAACTCTCTCTGGTCCCCACTTTCCCCGAACAGTCAATTGGTGACATATACACTGAACAATGCTATAAATCTTCAATCTGTGTTATTTCAAATAGTTGACTTGGAGAAAGATACTCTCAGATGATGGTTGTCTCCGAGGTTGTAATTATGCAGATCGATTAAGGCCTGGGTAGCTTCTTCAACTGTTGACATCTGAAGAAGGGCCATTTTGTGATCTCTTCTGAAACAAAAGCATATAATTATAAACTCATCATATAATTATAAACGCAGCTCTTGATTGGATAAGGCCTGACTTCATGCAGGAAGAGGCGGTTGGAGCGAACCGCGAATGATTCCCTGCACTTGCAGTGCTCCAGCTGCCCTCTTTAGGCTCCCCCATGAAAAACCGTATTCGCGGTTTTTCGAGATTCATGGGGGTTCCTGGAACGTAACTCCTGTGAATCTTGGGGGAGCACTGTATACCCAAGGAAGGCTAAATTATTTTGTGGCACATGAAGTTCTTCAATGCATATGCATCTTGTTCTTGCAGACAAAAAAATAAGGAAAAACACTTACTGAAAAAATTTAAATGCTTTCACAGTGCCTCCAGTATTAGCAAAAAGTGCACGCAGATCATCTTCTGATACTGAGGGTCTGAAGAAAAAGATAAAACACTTCATTAAGATTATTTTTAATCTTAAAATTGTTAACTGGAATTGTTATATTAGGCCCTCGCAGTAAAATTCTACGTCACAACAGAAGTGGTTTAAACTTATATACACTACTACTGGAAAAGTATCTGAATAAACAAAAATGTGTGAAAAAATAGTTTCTAGCATAAAAGTATTTAATCTTTCCATAAAAATCTGTGAAAAATGATGTACTTCATTAATTTTCTCACCACAGAATTGGAAAACCTTTGAGGAAATAGCTAAATTTGACTAAATTCACCATTTTTGTTGCATAGTTTAGTTAAAGAAATATGTTAACTTCCTATTTTCCACACATATTAACAGAAGAATCTCCGCAAGAAAGAAAATGGCAGTTTATGAACTTTAAAAATTTCTCTTTTCACAGAATCTTCAGGCCACACACACAATCTGGAAGCTCCGATATAAAACTTGATATAAAACAGTGATTCTCAACTAAATTCTTGAAACACACCCAGGTTATCCATAATGAATATACATGAATATAAATTTACATACTGCAAACCTAACTTATGAGGATATCCTAAAAACCTGACTAGTCTGCTGTGTCATTAAAACTGAGATAAAGAGTACTGTATATACTCTACTATAGGACGAGATTTTGGGGCCAAAAAAATGGTCCAAAAATGGGGGGTCTCGTCCTATATTCGGGTCATGAGGAGTAGTGGCTCGTGGCCAGCAGGGGGTGATGTTTATGGGACGGTAGTGGAATGGATATCAGAACATGATAGTGCAGTATTAAGTGCCTGGTTTTCGTATGATTCTGGGTAACTCTAGTTATATGCATCAGTTAAGGCCACGCCCAATAGAAGCGTACGACAATAGTTAAGCATATGCATCAGTTAAGGCCACGCCCAATAGAAGTGTACGACAAACTGGTGAATAAAAATCTGAATATGAATGAAGCTAAAGCCAGAAAAACACACTACGGATTAATATAAGGGAAAGTATAATAATATTCTTTTTATGTACTTTGCTATAAGGCTAGATCATGAAGGAAATTACAGGGACTCCATTTTGGGTTCTTGTGTCTTTGAAATTCATTTTATGGTCAGTTTTTCCAAGTCTTTGTTTAGGCTCTCAGCATCGTGGTGTTAATTGATACCAGATGTGCTTTAGGCTGGTTAGGAAAAACATATTGGATAACGTGTCTTAAACTAGGATATAACATGCATTGAATATGAATGGCCGAAATATGAATGAAATACGAGTTATGAATCAAGTTATGAATGAAGGGGCCCCGAAAGTGTGTGATTATGTGTATTGTATGACTGTATTGAACAAAAGAATGGGTTTTGAAAAAACATATTATATATATTTGCAACCTAAAGAAATCCTAAAATAACATCTGGAAATAATTAAGTCAGAGACTGCTGCTCTAACATAGGAAGGCCTCTGTGTGCAGATCCATGAAATTTGAAACTGTCAGCTTAGGGGGAACAGCCCCTCCTTCTTGTCCTCCTTCTCCTTTAAGAATGACAAGCAGGCTGACAACTTTTCAGCACTGTAAGGTTTAGAACTTTTCAGCAGCTTGTTTGATACATGGACAAATTGTCTGATATAAGTTTTAAGAATGATAAAGGAATATTGGAAATGTTATAAAGTGTAAATGTATATTCAGAAATGAATGTAAGCAAACAAATGTAATTTTCTGAAACTTTTTTCTTTGTCTAACTTTTAAGACCACCCATGTTATTTTATTGGCTGTCAAACTGATAATGTCATACTGAGCCAAAAGTATATAATAGAGTGTCTTGAGATATTAAGCTGAGCTCGTTATAAGAAGGCAAGCATTTTGGCACTATAGTGACCTCCCATTAGCGCAACTGTTAATGCAAGCAATTATGCTTTATTCTTTGAGTCTCATAATGGAAAAATATAAACAATAACTCAATAAATCATAATTATAATTATTATATTTTTTAAAAACCTTGCGTTGGTGTCATTTTTCATGTTTTTTATTATTTTTCACACCTTGAGCTTCATGAATGCGCGGCATCAAATTTGCATGTTTAGTCATCACCCGACCCCCCTCCCCGACTTGAAGTCCTCTGATAGACCGAACAGGAGAGATCCCTCCCGTCTCCCGGCCGATACAAATAATTTTTTAAACACCCCCTGTACCTTTTCAGTTATCCCTGGTGGTCCAACTATGGGCAAGACTGCGCTCCTACCTGCGCACCTCCTTCTGGGCTCGCGGCACACAGGAGCGAGCTTTTGGAGTTCCCGCATGGCCCTGTGCCACTAGCTGAATGGCTGCCGCCAGTTCTCACAAAACTCGCAGGACCTGGTGGCAGTCATTCAACTAGTAGTACAGGACCGAAGCTCGTTCCTGTATGCTGCGAGCCCCGAAGGAAGTGCACAGGGCAGGAGCGCGGTGCTGCCTATATACCGCTGGACCACCAGTGATAACTGAAAAGGTATATGACGGGGGTGGGTTAAAAAAAAAGAAATTATTTGTATATGTATACATTTTGTCAATTATTATTTGTGTATATATATATATATATATATATATATATATATATATACATATATATACATATATATATACACATACACACACATACACAGTGGAACTTCGGTTTACGAGTGCACCGGTTTGCGAGTGTTTTGCAAGACGAGCAAAACATTTGCAAAATCAGCGCCTCGGAAACTGAGCATGGCTCGATTTATGAGCACCCCCCTGCCGCGATACAGCATCCCCCCTCCCCCCCCGCCGTGATTGGGCACCCCCCCCCCGCTGTTTCTTACCGTCATCTGGGCACCGGCATGTCCTGTGTTTGGTGCCTGAAGATCGGCCTCCTCTTCTGCTGGGCCTTGAGCATCTGCGCATGCTCAAGGCCCAGCAGAAGAGGAGGCCGATCTTCGGGCACCGGCACCAAGCACAGGACATGCTGGTGCCGGTGCCCAGATGACGGTAAGAAGCGGCGGGGGGGGGGTGGGGTGCCCAATCGTGTTGGGGGGGAGGTGCTGGATCGTAGGGGGGCCTTCGGGGGGGAGCAATGCCGGTTTTCGTGGGGGGGGGAGGAACCTATCAAAGCAAGTTTCCATTATTTCCTATGTGGAAACTCGCTTTGATAAACGAGCATTTTGGATTATGAGCATGCTCCTGGAACGGATTATGCTCGTAATCCAAGGTACCACTGTATAAATAAGGACCTGCGAGAAGGACAAAGAGATCTGATTTCCTGATCTCCTAGATCTTCTGCACATAAGAGAGAAAGACCCGACTGACATCCAACTTGCACAACTGTCTCTGCTCGGAAGAGTCCTCCCAGCTACCCAACACCGAGAGAACCACAGCCTGATTGATATGAAAAGGAGAAACTACCTTTGGCAGAAAGGAAGGAACAGGCCTCAAGACTACCCACTCCCTAGAAAACTCCAAGAAGGGAGCCCTACAAGAGAAAGCCTGCAGCTCAAAAACATGTCTAGCTGAAGTAATGGCCACCAAGAAGACTGCCTTAAGAGTAAGGTCCTTAATTATAATTTCTGGTGGAATTAGATATGTGCAAAAAGGGAGTTTTAATAAATTTAATGAGATATGGTGGCCATTGACAAAATATTGCAATGAATAGACACCATTTTATATTATAAGTACAATTTAAGATAGAAGGGATAGGAGGGGGGAATTTGAATTTATTAAATGATTAGATCACTATGATATATTTGATTGAATGTAAGACTGAAAGGGGGGGAGGGATGGGATATAATTTTTATCTATTAGTTTCATAAATGATAGAATTTCAATGATGTATTTATTGAAGAATGTTTAATATATATGTATTTGTTGTAAGATGAAAAATGAATAAGGTCCTTCACAGAGCAGTCTCCCAATGGCTCAAAAGGTGGGCGCACTATAACAGACAGAACCAGATTTAGATCCCAAGATAGAACAGAGGGCTGCACGGGAGGCTTGAGCAACAGCCGCCCGCAAGAAGCTAATCACATCAGGAATGGCAGTCAGACGCTGACCTTTCAACAACCCACGAAGGCTGACAAGGCCACAAGCTGAACCCAGAGAGAAGACCAAGCCAGTCCCCTGTCCAGGCCATCCTGCAAGAACTCTTAAGATGTTAGGCAGGGAAGCGTGAAAAGGGACCACTCCACTCCTCAAAGATACGCCAAACCCTCACATAAGCCCGAGAGGTGGAAAGCCTCCAGGACCCCAAGAAAGTTGAGATCACTTTATCTGAATACCCCTTCTTACCTAGGCAATCCTTTTCAAGTGCCAAGACAGAAGGGACCTAGATCAAACATTGGAATGGGACTCCGAGTCAGAAGGCCGTCCAAGAGAGGCAGAGGATCCGCCGCCAGAACCACCAGGCCCGGATGACGAACTATGCGGAGAACTAATGGCCACAGAGGGAACACGTACAACAGCCCCCTCTGTTGGCCATGGTTGAACCAGAGCATCCAAGCCCTTGGCCTGTGACAACTGAAGAAGTATTAATATATTGTTAATTTTACCCTTTTAATGTTCAATATTATATAACTTAACTATGTTTGTAATATTTTGTTAATCGCTTAGTTTGTAATAAGCGATACATCAAATAAAAAAAAAAAAAAAAAGAAGTGGGGCATTTTGGCATTGACACTTGTGGCCTTCAGGTCCATGAGGGGCTGACCCCAAGACTTTACTATCAACTGAAAGGCCACGTGACTGAGACACTACTCTCCGGGATCTAGCACATGACGACTGAGGAAGTCCGCCTGAATATACTCCACAACAGCTATGTGGGAAGCCGAGATGTTCTGAAGGCGAGACTCTGCCCAGACCATGAGCAGGGACTCTTCCTGCGTTGAGTGCTCTTGGTGCCCCCCTGACGATTGGCATAGGCCACCACCATGGCTTTGTCCGACAAAACCCTGACTGACAGAACCCTGATTGACTTGCTCATCAAGAAGGAATGGAAGAAGAGGAACAGGAAGATCCAGCCTGTGCCTCTGGGGCGACCACCTCCGAAGCCGAGCATACTGAGGATGCATGTGGGCCTGTGCTCACCGCACTACGTCTAGGGAAGCCGCCATCGATCCCAAGACTTGGAGGAAATCCTGCGCCCGAGGACAACGGGACACCATAGGCAGGCAAATCTGAGATTCCAATTTGCTTACCCAGGCCTATGGAAGGAAGACCTTCCCTAAGGAGGTGTCGAACAGAACCCCAAGGTACCGCAGACGCCGAGACGGGGTCAAACGACTCTTGGAAAGGTTGACCACCTATCCCAACGACAGGAGAAACTCCACCACCCGAGCTGTGACCCGAGTGCTCTCCTGAAACGACTTCACCCGAATCAACCAGTTGTCCAGGTAGGGATGCACCAGAATGCCCTTTGTCCACAGGGCAGCCGCGACGACAATAACCTTGGTGAATGTCCGGGAACCTGTGGCCAGGCCAAAAGGGAGTGCATACAATTGAAAGTGTTGACCCAAGATCGCAAAATGAAGGAAGCACTGATGGGAGGCCCGAATTTAAACATGCAAGTAGGTCTCTGTCAGATCGAGAGAAGTCAGGAACTCCCCCAGCTGAACTGCTAGAATGACAGATCACAGAGTTTCCATGCTAAAAGAGGGAATTTTGAGAGCCCTGTTGACCCCTTTTAAATCTAAGATGGGCCAAAAGATCTCCTCCTTCTTAGGCATCAAAAAGTAAATGTAGTACCTGCCAGTGCTGCACTCCTGATGATCAACTGCTTTGAGGTCTAGCAAGCGTTGAAGGGTCTGGCGAAAGGCCTGCATCTTCCATGCTGCCTGACACGGTGAGGCTAGAAAATGATCTGGCAGAGAGCGGGCAAACTCCAGAGCCCGAACCACCTCCAGGACCCACTGATTGGATGTGATATCGCCCCACTTGGGGAAAAAACTTGCGCAGCCGGACACCCACCAGAACAAAAGGGGTCACCAGTAAGGAGTTATTGGGAAGGATGGGCAGCGGGGGAACAGGCAAAGGGAGTCCCAGCCCCCTGACAGGACTGTATGCGCTAATAAAAATGACCCTGGGAAAAATCCGAAGCCTGGATGGGATACAAACAAGTCATGACATGCGCCAACCGAAACGGCGCCTCCGGCGTATTCCACTGCGTCAGTACGAGATCACGAATATCCTGATAGACTTGGGAGAATCCATGGACATCGTATACCTAGACTTCAGCAAAGCTTTCGATAGTGTCCCGCATCGCAGGCTGTTGAGCAAAATGAAATCAATGGGGCTGGGAAAAACACTAACTACATGGGTCAATGACTGGCTGAGTGGCAGACTTCAGAGGGTGGTAGTTAATGGTACCCTCTCTAAAACATTGGAGGTGACCAGTGGAGTACCGCAGGGCTCAGTCTTGGGCCTGCTCCTTTTCAACATATTCATAGGGGACCTAACTCAGGGGCTTCAAGGTATGATAACGTTATTCGCTGACAACGCCAAACTATGCAATATAGTGAGAGACGACAATTCACCCGATAGTATGACACAGGACCTATATTTGTAGGAGCTTTGGTCCTCGACCTGGCAGCTGGGCTTCAATGCTAAGAAATGCAAGATCATGCACCTTGGCAGCAGAAATCCGTGCAGAACTTACACCTTGAATGGTGAGACCTTAGCTAGAACTTCAACAGAATGAGATTTGGGAGTGATCATCAGCGCAGACATGAAAACTGCTGATCATGTGGAGAAGGCTTCATCTAAGGCAAGACAGTTGTTAGGTTGCATCCGCAGGAATTTCGTCAGCCGGAAGCCTGAAGTCATAATGCCATTATACAGAACCATGGTGAGACCTCATCTGGAATACTGTGTGCAATTCTGGAGGCCACACTACCGAAAAGATGTGCTGAGAGTAGAGTCGGTGCAACGGATGGCCACCAGGATGGTCTCGGGGCTCAAGGATCTATCGTACGAGGAAAGGCTGAAAAATTTGCGGCTGTACTCACTCGAGGAACGCAGGGAGAGAGGAGACATGATCGAGATGTTTAAGTATATTACCGGCCGTATCGAGATGGAAGAAGAGATTCTCTTTCTCAAAGGACCCTCAGCCACAAGAGGGCATCCGCTCAAACTCAGGGGCAGGAAATTTCATGGCGACACCAGGAAATATTTCTTCACCGAGAGAGTGGTTGATCCTTGGAACGAGCTCCTGGTGCAGGTGATCGAGGCAAACGGCGTGCAAGAATTTAAGAGCAAATGGGATGCCCATGTGGGATCCCTTAGAGGATTAAGCCAAGGGAACCTGTTACCAGGAGTAGGATCCCTAGGATAGTAGACTTAGGGGTGGGTCAGTAGAGTGGGCAGACCTGATGGGCTATGGCCCTTATCTGCCGTCATCTTCTATGTTTCTGATGCATAGGAAAAGAGCAGGAAGCAGCACAGATCCCCCTAAGAAGAGGGTCCCCCACACATGGGGTCTCCGGTGGTGCTTCTGCAAAACTCAGCACCGAGGAGACCTGCTGAATCAGGTCTGGTAGCTCATCCCTCTGAAAAAGGCGTACCACGGACGCCTCTTCGCCGGAAGGCAGGAAACCCGCAGCCCCGCTGCCAGTGGCCATCCCCTCGAGAGGATTCTGGAATTCCTCAAAAGGGTCCAGGTCCTCATCCAGGCCAACACGCTCCTCTGACTACCAATCCGCATCCCAAGCCACCCGTGGGCGCTTGGAGAGGGAGGAGGAAGAGGTGACACCAAAAGAGAAGAGGGAGGCAAAGCCACAAGGGATGCGAAGGGACACCTCCCCCCAAAACCCCGCTCGTGGGACCTCCAGCCACCTGAAAATAGGCTCTGCACAAAGCAAAAATTAAATCAGGGGAACCCCCCCTTGGGGGTCCCATGGGACTCTGCCACAGCAGGGGACCCAGCTGAAACCTACCCCTGTGTTCCAATACAGGGGGAAGGTCACCTGAGGTTCCAGGCAAAATGGAAGGATCTGTCTGTGAAAATGGCAAAGTTCACACCAAAAATAACCCCTGCAGGGCCTGTAGCAACTGGGAAGCCTAAACTATCCCAGCCGCTAAAACAGGCAAGCCAGCATCAGCTGTTAACAAAAATCAGCTGTGGGAGCCCCGAGCCAAACCGGCGGTAAGGGAATCCTTTTCACCCTTACAGTCGGCAGCTGAGGAAATCCCTCTGTGGGCAGTGGGGGAAGACCGGGCCTGCCCCACTGCTTCCTGCCGACTCACAAGGCACTAGCAGCGGGGAGCCCTGGACGCCTGCAACCGCTGCGGACAGAGTTCCACCCCCAGCACCGGCCCGAACATCTGATTTCAGGACGCCCACGAGTGCCTTGCGTCTGGACCAAACTGTGCACCACTTCCCCTGATAAGTGCTCAATTAGTCCATACGCAACCTAGCTAGAAGAAAAGGAAAAATTATGTTCTTACCTGTTAATTTTCTTTCCTTTAGATGCAGCAGATGAATCCAGAGACCAGTGGGATAGCACACATCTACCAGCACGTGGAGATAGAGAAACTGATTAACAGGTGGTCTTTATTGGCTGGCACACCTTGTCTTCAGTATTGTTCCTTGCCCAAGCATCCGGAACCAGTAATATGCTTATCATGTAAAAAACTTCTTTCCCATAAACTTCTTTCCCATAACCACATTCAGTAACAAAATGGGTAATAAACAGAAAACAACTACCAAGTATAACAAAACTTCAGAAACTTGCAAAAGATAAACCAACAGACAATTTCCAGAAAGGGTGGGGCTCTGGATTCATCTGCTCTGTCTAAAGGAAAAAAAATTAACAGGTAAGAACATAATTTTTCCTTTCTTAGCAACAGCAGCAGATGAATCCAGAGACCAGTGGGATATAGCAAAACAATCCTCAATAAGTACCAACGTACCAAACGCAGTTTCCGCACGCAGTACTACAGACAATTGGTAATGCTTAGAAAGGTATGCCTAGAAGATGAAGTAGCCACACAACAAATCTCCCACAAGGAAAAACCTCTGGACACAGCCCAGGAAGTAACTCGCTCTGATTGAATGAGAATGAACTTCTTCCGGCAATCGCTTCTCCGCCATCAAATAAGCAAAAGCAAGGGTATCACTGACCCAACGAGTGATGGAAGCTTTGTATACTGCCATACTGTTGGTGCATCTCGCGAATAAGACAAAGCGGTGAAGGGAATATTGAAAGTCATTCGTAACCTGTAGATAGTGTAGAAGAAATCCACACACATCCAGGAAACATCGTGAAGAGAAGTACGCCCCTCAGTCCTCCTCCCGGAAAGCAGGAAGGAAGAGAGACAGGATGACATGAAAGACTGATACTACCTTAGAAAGAACGATGGCACTGTCTGCAGTGACCCCCCAGCATCCGTAACATCGACAAAAAGATCTCTGCAGCAGAAGACCTACAAGCCAGAAAATCCGCCGTGAGGAAGCCATGGGTACAAGAAATAACGTTGCCAATGTCACCTCCTTTTAGCGTCCTATTAGATAAAGGTCCAAACGGGGCCTTTGATACACTCCCACGAACTAAGTCAAGACTCTAGTCCGGACAGAATTCGTAACTCAGGTTGACGAAAATTCTATACTCCTTTAAGGAATCTAACTACAGCCGACTTATAAGCAAGCAAAGAGTGAGACACCTGGTCCCTGTAACAATCAATGTTCAGTACTTGCAGTGAATGGAATTATACCCCTGGAGGGGCAAAATCAAGAAAAATGATCCTTACACCTGAGCCGTGATTGGGGTATTATTTTTTATTTATTTATTGTTTTATATTCAGGTCATAAGAACAAAGGGGGACAAAGTTCCCTGATGATCAACCCCTGGGCGAGCAAATCCGGAGGTACTGGGAACTATAATGGCTCGCCCACCAACAAACCCTTCAGCTCCGTATACCCTAGAGACGAAGCAGCAAATCCAAAGATACAAGGAACATAGAAACATAGAAAGATGACGGCAGAAAAGGGCTATAGCCCATCAAGTCTGCCCACTCTACTGTCCCACCCCATTAAGTCAGAGTGCTGCTCGACCCACGTAGAGATCCCACGTGGATGTCCCATTTATTCTTAAAGTCGAGCACGCTAGTGGCCTTGATCACCTGCACTGGTAGTTTGTTCCAGTGATCCACCACCCTTTCTGTAAAGCAATACTTCCTGGTGTCACCACCAAATCTCCCTCCTCTGAGCTTGAGCGGGTGCCCCCTTGTGACTGAAGGTCCCTTAGGAAAGAATATGTCGTTTTCCACCTCGACGCGATCTGTGACGTACTTAAATGTCTCAATCATGTCACCCCTCTCCCTGCGCTCCTCTAGAGAGTAGAGCTGCAACTTGCCCAGTCTTTCCTCGTATGAGAGACCCTTGAGTCCGGAGACCATCCTAGTGGCCATTCGCTGTCCAGCCTGACTCAGTCCAGACTGACTCAGCTCGAAGTACATCTTTACGGTAATGTGGCCTCCAGAATTGCACACAGTACTCCAGATGAGGTCTCACCATGGTTCTGTACAGTGGCATTATGACTTCAGGTTTACGGCTGACGAAGCTTCTATTGATACATCCCATCATCCACCTTGCCTTGGATGAGGCCTTCTCTACTTGTTTGGCAGCCTTCATGTCCGCACTGATGATTACTCCCAAGTCCCGTTCTTCTGAGGTCGTAGCTAGTGTTTCTCCATTCAAGGTGTATGTTCTGCATGGATTTCTGCTGCCGAGATGCATCACCTTACACTTCTTTACGTTGAAGCCCAGCTGCCATGTTGAGGACCAGTTTTCCAACTTGATCAGATCCTGCGCCATACCATCCGTGAGATCGCTTTCACCTACTATATTACACAGTTTGGCGTCGTCAGCAAACAGCGCTACTTTTCCCTGAAGCCCTCGGGTCAAGTCCCTTATGAATATGTTAAAAAGGGATGGTCCCAGGACTGAGCCCTGCTGCACTCCGCTAGTCACCTCCGATGTTTTAGAGAGGGTGCCATTGACCACCACCCTCTGAAGTCTTCCACTCAGCCAATCATTGACCCATGCCGTTAGTTTCTCACCTAACCCCATCAATTTCATCTTGTTTAATAGTCTACGGTGTGGGACACTGTCAAACACTTTACTGAAATCCAAGTACACTATGTCCAGAGACTCTCCCGAGTCTAGCTTTCCTGTCACCCAGTCAAAGAAGCTGATAAGATTGGATTGGCATGACCTGCCCCTAGTGAATCCATGTTGACAGGGATCCCTCAGATTCCCCTCATCCAATATCGTGTCTAATTTCCCTTTAAGTAGAGTCTCCATGAGTTTACACACTATTGATGTGAGACTTACTGGTCTGTAATTCGCAGCCTCCGCTCTGCAACCCTTTTTGTGCAAAGGAACAACATGGGCAGTTTTCCAGTCCAGGGGGACTCTCCACGTACTTAGGGAGAGATTGAAGAGCATGGCTAACGGTTCCGCCAAAACATCGCATAGCTCTCTGAGCACTCTTGGGTGCAGATTGTCTATTCCCATGGCTTTGTTCACCTTGAGTCTTGACAGTTCTTTGTAAACATCAGCTGGTGTGAACTCAAACTTCTGAAATGGGTCATCCATGCTTTGCTTTGCATCCAGCCAAGGCCCGTGCCCTGGTGCCTCGCAGGTAAAGACTGAACAGAAGTAATCATTCAGTAGTTTGGCTTTATCGGAGTCAGTTTCCACATAATTCCCGTCTGGCGTTCTAAGGCATACTATCCCGTTTGTGTTCTTTTTCCTGTCGCTAATGTATCTAAAGAAGGATTTGTCCCCTTTCTTGATGTTCTTCGCTAGAGTTTCTTCCATACGAAGTTTGGCCTCCCTGACTGCTGTTTTGACCGCTGCAGACCTTGCCCTGTATTCAACGTTTGCATCTTTTTCCCCCATGCGTTTGTATGATAGGAATGCTCTATTCTTCTCCTTGACGAGGTATGATACCTCATCTGTGAACCATTGAGGTTTCCTTTTTCTTTGTTGTTTGGTTACCGATTTTATGTAGCGGATAGTTGCCTCATGAAGGATCGATTTCAAGGTTGTCCACATAGCTTCCACATTATCAGTTACTTCTTGAACCTGCAGCGTCTGGCAGACGAAATCTCCCATGCGTGCGAAGTCAGTACCCCTGAAATTGAGTACCCTTGTTTTTGTTTGTGATCTAGGGAAGCCTTTCTTAAGGTTAAACCATACCATGTTATGGTCACTGGTGGCTAGCGTCTCTCCCACCGAGACGTCCGAGACGCTTTCCCCATTCGTAAGTACCAGGTCCAGGATGGCCTGGGCCCTAGTGGGCTCTAGTACCATTTGTTTGAGCTGTACTCCCTTCATGGACGTTAATATCCTCCTGCTATCACAAGTTGTCGCTGATAGTGTGTTCCAGTCTACATCAGGCATGTTGAAGTCTCCTAATAGAACAGCCTCCCCCCGTAGGGTGATATTCTCAATGTCTTCAATTAATTCTGCGTCCTTTTCCTCCGATTGTCTCGGAGGTCTGTATACCACACCAAGGTACAGGCATTTTTCTCCACCTCTGGCCAAGTTAACCCAGATGGATTCCCCAGTATACTTGACATCTGTGATCCTGGTTGTCTTAATGTTCTCTTTGATATAAAGTGCTACCCCACCACCTAACTTACCCTCTCTATCTTGTCTAATCAGGTTGTATCCTGGTATGGTTATATCCCACCCATATGAGAGTCTGAACCATGTTTTGGATATTGCTACTATGTCTATGACTGCATTAACTATTTCTGTTTCTAGTTCTAGAAATTTATTCCCTAGGCTGTGTGCGTTAACATACATAGTTCTCCACTTTTTCTGTTTGCTAAGCTCCTGTTGTGAGCCACCCATTTGAGTCAAATTGTCTCCTAGCGATTCGTTTGCAGTAAGGGTACTTACCTCAGACCTAGAAGCGTAATGTTGGTTCGCTACATCAGGCTTGCTACTTACTGCTCCGGTGTAAAAGTGGGTACCCACCCCCGACTTACCTAGTTTAAAGCCCTTCGAAGTAGGCGGGCTAGTCTGTGTCCGAAGACATTCTTACCTCTGTTGGTCAGGTGGAGTCCGTCTGGTCCCTTTAGTGTCTCTCCGTGATTCAGGAATCCGAAGTTCATCTCCTGGCACCATCGTTGTAGCCACTCATTCGTCATTCGCCGTGAAAGCGAGCCCTGAGAAGTAACACACACCCAATCAACGGCCCAGGGGAAACATTTAAAGAAGACGACCCAGAGGCTAGTAAAAAGCCAACGCATCTGCTCCCTCAGACTCCTGTTCTCTGCGACTGATGAAGAACTGAGGAAGTCGGTATGTTGAGATTAGGCCAGGAGATCAAGGTCTAGGAAATCTCAGCAGTGAGCTGTAACAGCTGAACAATGAGCTGTAACAGTTGAACTGACAGTACCCAATTTTCGGGATGTAGAAGATTTATGTGAATAATTCAGTCTAAACATTGCTCTTGTCCGGAATCAGGAGCCGCCGATAGAAGATGAGCCACCGCTCACCGATGCCAGACCCTTGCTGCACTCAACAACCGAGGACGTTGTGAACTTCCCTGACTGTTGAGAAATGCCACCGGCGTGACACTGGCAGTAAAGACCCTCATCGGCCAGTCCAGAATCATGGCCTGAAAAGTCTAAAGCGCAAACCTGATAGTCTACAACCTCAGAAGATTGAACAAAAACTGAATGTCCGCTAGAGACCAGACTTCTTGTGTTGAGGATTGAAGACATTGAGCCCCATAACTCAATAGACTTGCCTGATTGGTGAGTATAAGCCTATCCAATGATTACCATGGCATGCCTTTGAACCGATAGAACTCGCTGAGCTACCCACTCATGCTGAGCGATGCTTGAGAAGTCCACTGGAGAACATGAATGCAAGCTGGAAATGCCTCAAAGCACCAGAACAGAAGTGACTACTACAGCGGTCTCAGATGAAAGCAAGCCCAAGACCATCCTTTAGAGTCGCCAACATGGATAATAGAACTGATACAAAATCCCATACCCTTGGCCTTGGTGACTGAAGAAGAAGGGAATCTGGTACAGTAACATGTTGCTCCAAACTCTGGGAAGAACACATTGCTCACCCACCCCCCAGATATTCCAATGAATAAGGCGGGGTAAGAGAAAAGACCCGTTTGTGCCACTGTCAAACCGTTCTATATGGAGAACTCCGAATCAACTGTACATTTAAGAAAAAATGTACCTGAATCTTCGTGACAAAACTCCACCAGAACTATCATCACCTTCAAAAACGTCTGTGGAGCCATGGCTAGGACAAATGGCAACCGTTGAAACCGAAAGTGGCAGCCTAGGAGGTAAAGGGAAATACCACCCATGCAGTGTCTACTTAGAAACATGGAAGCAATCTACTTGAGATTGAGCTCTGGAAGGAACTCCTCCGGAGGAAACGCTGTAATGATTCGCACCGCATCCCTGCAGAAATTACTGATTATGAAAAGCTAATTTTTCCGTACGAGATCCAGCTCCGAGCTGACTGTTCCCCCCCCCCCCCCCTTCTTGAGCACTATAAAGTAAATTGAATAACCTTCCTTGTCCCTTTGTTCCGGAGGAACTGGAACTACTGCCCGAATTCCAGTAACACTTGAAGAGGGAGTCACACAATCGGCACCTATGGCTGCTCAATACACGGTGACCCCAAGAACGAATCTGGAATGGCAGAGGAGAATTCAAAGTTGCAATTACCCTGAATAACGTCCAAAGCCCGAAGACCGGACATCATCACGTCCCCTCCCCCACGCGAAAGCCTAAGGAGCTGGCAGAGGGAGACAACACCCCTTCAGAGTAAAGCGTGGGAGGTCTGGGTACTTGCAGGACACGAGTTGCAATTTCTGGACCGACAAAAGGAATTCTTCTGCGAAAATTCCAGGCTTGCATCAGAATACAGAACATAAAAAGGACTAGAAGGCGGTGAATCAGGACTATACATCTTGGAATTATGAAAAACAACACCGTGACGGGGAGGTCTTAAAAGAACTCCTAGGAGTAAGATGCATTAACCTCCATCATCCGAATTCCCAAAAATCCTCCATGAACTCCTGCAAATCTTCTGAAAAACTAACTGCCCTTAAAGGGAAGACGCATGAGAAGCAAACTAGAAGCTGCCAACCTCATCCCAGGCTGCAATCCCAAATGAGAACCTTAAGGAGGATTCCAAAGACCACATATGCTTCATCACCCTGAGACCCACCTGTGTCACGGCTCAAAGCTGAAGAGAGGTCCCGCATAGTAATGTGGATAGGGATCAAGTTGGAAATATGGACTTGTATACTGCCTCTTTTTTTTTTATTTGGCAAAGTGGTAGTCTTGGAGGATTAAGTGACTTAGCCAGGGCCACAAATAGGTGTGGAACCAGTCTTGCCAATTTGGGAGGCTGGCTAACAGGCGCCCTGAGAAGATAGCAGGCTTAGAAACGTGTGCGACAGCCTGTGCAACATGGAGGCTTTGATACTATAGAAACAAAAAAGATGGTCCCGATCGCACCAAAAAGTGAAGAGCGACCAGGCCCCCATGCTCTGTCTCCACAGACTTCCCTGAGTCCAAATCAATTCCTACTACCACTAGGAAAAATGCCAGAGACATGTAGCGCTGCACTGAGGCACAACGAAGGAAACAACCCTTCATGGGTATTCGTTATCAGGCAGATGCCCTGGGATATAGCAGGAAAATCCTTACTTCACTCCGGGTATCCACCTGCCGCTGAACTCCCTCAGCGGCGATTTGCCTCCTGCTGCCCCAGTCGAAATATCAACAGAAACTGGGCAGTTGAACATAGAACTGAGGCTCCCTCCAAAGCGCCCTAGGCAAACCCGGATGGGCCCCATCCAAGAGTAAAGCGCTGTGCATCAACAGAGGTCTGGGAGGCAACAGAAAAAAACCAAAAACTTACCAAGCCCAACCGCAGCAGCGCTGCCGAAGCCTGTCTCATCCTTGCTGACCCGGCTGACTCTGACAACCCAGCTGCCGCGGAACCACAGGAAGGAAATGAGGCCCGGGAAAAAAGGACAACAAATGCAATAGCACTGTTGCTTGCAGAAGAAAACCCGTGCGTTCCTCCTGTGCGCGGGAACGGCACAATTCCATCCACATGATACTACTGTAATTTTGCCCACAGAGCCCTAAGTTCAATATCCGTGAACGACCTCTCCCGCATGCGAGAGAAGGAGAGCTGGGCCGCGCTTCGAGCGGGTGGGAAAAAATAGCAGCGGCCGGTTATTGCCCCCCCCCCCCCCCCCGCAGGGTGTGTTCAGCCAGCTGAACACATGCCCAATGGTTTTCGGCGCTGTCTACAAGCAAACACCTTTTCTCCACCGCTCTGTCGACAAAATGAACACGGTCCACAAACCGCAAAAATAATGAACTCCCATAAGAGACTCAATCAACCAGCAGACACAATAAAGAAAGTGAACACGGAAACACTTCAGCAGAAACCAGCAAATAAATAAAGTTACAACACTAACATTACTCTCACCCACAGCGACAGTAAAGCTATCTAAACCAGGAGAAACAATAAGGTAAAAGTAAAATTCCTCTCACCAAAGGCTACAGGAAAGTTAACACTGGTAACTGTAGACTGTCAGAGAAGTACAGTCCAGCTACAGCCTCTAATTCTCTCTTTTTATTTATTTTTCTTTGAAATGGGAAAGAAGAAAAAAGTGAGAGAATCATCAATACCCCTCAATCCATTGGAGGGGAGGGTGGAGCAGGGACCTGGGGGGGCCCAGGTGTAACTCCCAAAGCCGGCACCGTTCAGCCGGACACCCCTGTCTTACTGAAGAGAAAAATACTCAACAGAAGAAAATTAATCATCCAGTCACAGCCAGAATCCAGGAGCTAGTTGAATAGCGACCCTCACCTTCTGGGAGATAAGAGCATACTGAAGACACAGGAGGTGTGCCAGCCAATAAGACCACCTGTTAATCAGTTTCTCTATCTCCACCTGCTGGTAGATGTGTGCTATCCCACTGGTCTCTGGATTCATCTGCTGCTGTTGCTAAGGAAGTGCCAGTTAGTCAAAAAATACAGTAATTTACAGCATATTTAAAGGGAAAGCAACCCTTCAGATTGGCACTATCTCAGGATTTCTTTTTTTTTTACATAACAGACTCCTCTGGCTCTCATAGCAGCATGCCTTGCTTGACTTAGGGGGCAAGGCTTACAGCTGAGGCACCTCTAAAAAAATGTTGGGGAGGTGGAGGAAATGGAGAGACCCATCACGAGACCAGCCAGGTTTGATACTCCCGAGGTCGGATGGACCCCGAAACAGGACCCACCCAAGCTCAATCCGCCACAAAAATGGGGACTAGGATCCCTAAACAAATTCCAACAGCCCTACCAAGGGAGATGGGTACAGTTCCTCACACCTGCTGAGACTGAAAGAAAGGTACCTCTTATGTACTATTACACTGTTTTGTTTCAGTCTCCACCTTCTAGTTGCGATGAGATAAATATCCATTCGTAAGGACTACACCAGTCTACCAGGCGTTACAGAAATTAGAAATTTAACTTAATGTGGACTCTAATATAAAGCTTTGACAAGGACTAGATAAATGTTAAGTCATTGTCTTTCTCTATGATGCAACACAGATTACAACAAAGGCACACTACTGGTCCAAACTATCAAGTTTCATAATTCTAAAATAAAGCAAGTCTTAGAAAATGGAGTGACACACAAATCTCTAACTTCTTAAACTTTACATCAAAATGAATAAATGAAATTTGCAAAAGGAAATAAATTATCACTAAACATCTAGGCACTAATATGGTTCTTTTGCAAAATCTCATTCTCAAACTGTCACTGTTCAATACTTACGGAATATTAGACAGATGGAGAGTGGCTGATGGAGGGAATATGTTCTGAAAATTTTTTGAGCCTGGTTTCTTGAAGCGATGGAGAGGTGAATTACCAAAATCCTTTGTTAACCCTTGGTCATCAAGTCCCTCCCGAGGTAGCTGTACTGTCTGATGTTTGGATAGGGTAACACGAATAATTTTTCCATACATTTTTTGCCCATTAAGATGACTCATTGCTGAAAGAGAGAGCGGGTTTGTGAACATCTCAGAAACAGTCAATTACAAGCAAGATTTCTTGCTGTACTACTATTCAGTCAACACATCTAATCTGAACTTCTGTATTGCATTTTACCAGTACAGGTTCAAGGCAATTTACAAACGAAGAGACCCACACAGTACATGAGGAATTACATAGTTGAGAACATGATAAATACACCTTATAGTTACACATGTGAGTGCAGATCCAGTTTAGAGAGCATATGGATGAGTTAGTATGCATATATGTTATATAAGGGACATGATAATTATTTCTTACAGTTGTTTAAGACAGTCCATAGTTTGAGGGGTGGGGGGCTTGCAAGGATATAGGAGTGTTTGCTCAAGTATTTAAGTGGTTGGAAAAACTAGGTTGTGGAGTTTAGATTCTTTTTGGGTTAGTAGACAGATAGTGATATTGGTTGTTGGCATCTGTCGAATAGGAATGTTTTCAGTTGTTTTTTTTTTTTTTTTTTTTAAATCTAAGGTAGTTTGCCTCTGTTCTAATAGATGTAGGTAGGCCATTCCTGGTCCTGGTGACTGTGTATGTGAATAGTGAGTTAAATATTTGTGTTTCACTCCTTTGGAGGATGGTAGGATCATTTGGTGGGTTATATGGATTCTGGAGGATGAGAAAAAGGATTTGGAGAAGGGTTATTGACTCAAGAGGTGATGGCATGAAAGGAATGAAACATTATACATGATAGTTTGAATATTATTTGTGTACTTATAGGTAACCAGTGGAGTTTGTGATAGTACTCAGATATGGGACCATATTTTTTAGGCTAAAAATTTGTCTTATTGCTGTGTAGTTTGCACATTAATGAGAAATTCAGACCTGTGTAGAGTGAGTTGTAGTAGTCCAGCTGTGATAGGACTAGTATTTGAACCAGAATAGCAAAGTAGTTGTAGAAGGGTCTGATCAAATTTAGTTTTTTCAGGCTGTAAAAGTTTTGTTTCCCAATAGAGTAGGAAAAAATACAAATTTTTATAATTGCTTTATATAAACTTTAAATAATCATTCCCTAACAAGTACCAAATTTGCATCAATAAAGTCCATCATGCTTTTTTGCCTTAGATACTCCACAGATGCAGACTGTGAATACAGCCACTCATATTTGTCTTGCTTATTGGCTATTTGGTGTTTAAGAATACTTAGGTTTGTATTCATCCTAACCAGATGTTTCCATTGACTTAACTGTAAAGCACATCTTACCAAGCTGTGACTGGTTTCCGTCAGCCATCTGTATAAGAGCACTGTCTTTCTTATTGTATAAAATCTTCACACGCTGCACATCCCCATAAACACCTTTACAGATTCATAAAAGGACAATCCAAAAAAGAGAGAAAATAATTTTAAAGCAAGGTCAACTACAAAGCATGTTTGACACACCAATGACACATTCAGACATCAACATGAACACTCGCCCAATTTCAACAGTCACATGAATGATAAAAAGTAGATCAAGATTCTGAACAGTGAAATTCTGAAAAGAATTTTTTGACAAACCCTCAAAGCTATGTGAATGATATTAAATTAAAAAATCATGCAAAATAAATAAGCATGCATTAAAAATCTTGTGTCTATGGTGAGTTTGTAAACAGCAAAAGAAAAATAGCAAAAGATTTACTATTCAACTTTAAATCAAAAACTGCTAGGTATAAATAAGAACTAAGGTGAAACAAAAATTAAATCAATAATAAAAGTATAGTGCTAACAATAACATACCGAAGAGGGTAAACAGACTTTGGGGCGAAACCATCTTTAGAAGGAGAGAAGAGCAAGCAGCATAAGACAAGAAGAGAGAAGAGTCGAGGAAGAACGGAGATGAACAGATCATCCATAACGAAGGGTGGTTCCCGTAGAATGGTGAGGTGGTCATGGATCATGGTTCAAGGCAGTTAATTGGGGCAAGTTGGTCCGAGGAACATTTTGTTCAAGCACAAAAGCATGAACATAGGGAATGAAGACAGGGGTGAAGACACAAGGACAAGGCACATAAAGGGTAACATAGGGAAGGGTAGGACATGGGAAATTGGAATAAAAACAAGGAATGGGACGGTGAACACAAAGGGAAAAGGATGAAATGGGGACGGGAAACAGCAATGCAGAAGAAAAAAAATAAAGAGTTGGGAACAAAAAAAAAAATAAAATATAGGTCAGTACATAGGAAATGCAGGAGTTTGGTCAGAAAATGGTTGGTTTATGTACTGTATAAGAAAACTGAGTAATATGTAGTCACCCAAGACAAATATGAGTAAAGTCATCCATAATCAGAATCTATTATAGCATTTCATTTGACATAAAACAGCATGCAATAGAAACTGTAAATTCTGAACTTTTACTGCGTAAGCATGGCTGGTTATGAAATGCAGGCATATTTTTTAAAAATGGCCCTCTATTCCAAACGTTTTGGCATGCAAGACTGTGGATGACAAAATTAACAATATTAAATGATAAAAAGCTTTATAATAACAGAGGCCAAGTAAAAATGAAACAAATATCCATTTAGACAATGTAAACTTCAAGCTTCCCACATTTCATACCAGCTTTCACGGCAATCAAAATAAAGTGGAGTAAACACTAAAATGCAAAAGCATTTGAAAGGACAGACCCAGACTTTAGGGAGTAGATAAAGGTTTAAAAGTAAAGAAAAATGACCAACAACTTCAAAGAACAAAACTGGAAGAGCATCATCAGGATCTTTGGAAGAACCTTGAAAGAAAAATGTATTAGAGTATATTACACAAATCAAGAGTTTTTTTTTTTTTTTAAAAGAAGCATGTCAGCATGAAATGAACAAGCAAATAATGAAAGACAATGAGCAAAATTTTTACCTTGCAAAAAAATGATCTGCAAAGAGTCCTTTTTTTCTTTTTGCAAATGAAAATTAGAAGGTGCAGACAGCTATTAAGAAGCATTTACCATATTTTTCTCAGGCGTGTTTCCTAAAGTATATTTATATTTTAATTGTTTAGTAAGAAAAATTTTCTATTAATCATGGGAGATATATTTAAATTTTGAATCGGAGAATAGGAAAGAAGGTGAACAAAATAGGTTTTAAATTAAAACACAAAAAGTAAAATAAGAAAAACTGCAACAAATTTCACAAGAAACATCTACAAATGGAATGATGAGAAATTTAAAAATATGAAATTAATATAACTTACCTCTTCATTTAAATTGCTAACAAGGAGGACAGTATTGCCACCAGATGAAACTCCAGGTATACCCACACGGCCTGCGGCAGCTGCAGCTGCTGCTGCAGCAGCATTTGGAATACCCAGAGGACTGAGAGCTCCTGGAACAGCTGCAACAGGAAGCCCTAATTTTAAAATAAAGTACATTTTACGAAACACACACCAAGTCACATAAAAAGTGAATTCTACTCTGTAAAGTGGTGAAGCTTATGACTCCCTCTAGTAAGCAATAAAATACTTTGCCCTCATTGTCTTCGTCGTCTTGATGCTTTGTAACAAGGAATATAGGTAAGACGGAGGTTTTTCTTTGCCTTAAAATTAAAATCTTTTAACATTAAAACAATAAATGCATTAAAAGTAGTGTGCTGTTTTAATGTATTCAATGTTATTCCCCAATGAAAGCAAATAATCCAAAGTACAAATAACTGACCAACAAAAACTACCTTCAGCCTAATATTGGGTGGTGTGGAATTTATAGATAAACAACTATGCTTTGAATCTAGCAAATTCAAAAATGGAAAAATCTAAGTTATTTTCTCTATATAATTCCAGAGTTGACATGGACTATTACAGCTTCTGTATCCTTCTCCTTTTGAATTCCAACTAGTCTGTGACCAACTTTCAAGCAAGCCCTATAGAAACCCAAATTCATAGACCATCTCCCTGATATGGCCTGAAATAGCACCCCAAAGATAGAGAGAAAATAATGAACCCAGTTCATCCATATAATTTCTCCATTAAAGGTTATACCTATAACTTTTAAATTTCACTTCTAAGCAGTAACAATTTTTAAAAAAAAACCCATATACTACTTGGAATACATAGTGCTTTGCAATTCACAGCTTACAATCTATTCAAGATAAATATACAGGTTACAAGAGATATTGGAAATTCATTTATTGAAAACCTGGTGGAAAGATGGGGCTAAGAATTAACAATAATCTTGGAAAAGCTAGGCTTTTAATCTGGAGTTGAATATAGTTAGAGAAGCAGCATGACAAACTTCTCATGACGTTTATTCAAAATATATACTGCAATAAGGTAAGAGCTAACCTTTCAGTCAAGGTTTTACTGAAAACCACTTTGATCCAGATACTTCTGTGTATGGAGATACATAAAGTGTATTAAATTGAATCAAATGAGCTGGCAACAGAGGAAGGGCAGAGACTGTCGTCCAATAAGTGAAGTTCACAAGGAGGGGTATATGGAAGGAAAAGCGGTTGGGGATAAGGAACATATTCACTTTTTTCTAGGAATAAAAGTACAGATATTCATACAAGACTGACCTACTATTATTCAATCAGAAGTAGCCAAAATGACCACCACCCTAACACCTCCTCTCTATATATCCAAATACCCCTTAGAGTCCAGTAATGCAGACCAAACTTGGTCTGCCTTTACCACCCATTTCTCTCTGATGCAAAAAAAAAAAATAAAAAATAACCAAAACCCCTAATATCCAAACTATCCACTCGCTGCAGCCCCTTGGACAACTGCCCCTCCTACCTCCTCACATCTGCACCTGAAGGAAACATCATCTGGATTACCACTCTCCTAAATAATTCTCTAAACCATGGTCATTTACTGGAAGAAATGGGAAAAATAGCACTCACTCCAATGCCTAAATCATCAAATGCAGATCTTTTCACTCCCTCAAACTATAGACCCATTGCTAGCATTCCCATTCTTACCAAACTCCTCGAAACCCACAAAAGCAAGCAACTTACAGCGTGCATCGAACAACATTCTTGCCTCCACCAGACCCAATTTAGATTCAGGCAACAGCACAGAACTCCTTGTAATTACCAGGGCTGTGGAGTCGGAGTCGAGGAGTCGGAGTAAATTTCGGGTACCTGGAGTCGGAGTCAGAAGTATAAAAAACTGAGGAGTCGGAACATTTATCTACCGACTCCATTTTTGAACTTGGCATACCAATCGCGAGCGATTCTTTCAGCTATAGCACCCACTATATGCACAGCACAAATGTTGCGAGCAGCTTCTGCGGCCTTAGAATCTTGATTAAAAGCAAAAAGAAGGTGGTGTCGAAAATGCTCATTTCTCTCAACTTGATATTCCATTTTAACGATCTGAAAATTACCAGTGCTGTGGAGTCGGAGTCGAGGAGTCGGAGTCAGAGGAAATTTCGGGTACCTGGAGTCGGAGTCTGAAGTATAAAAAACTGAGGAGTCGGAGTCGGAACATTTATCTACCGACTCCACAGCCCTGGTAATTACTTTGATAACTAAAATTAAACAGCTACTAAGCATGGGCCGACAGGCAATATTTCAATTCGACATATCCACAGCCTTTGATTCTGTTGACCACCACCTTCTCCTAACAAAACTTTCAGATACGAGTGACAGAAACCATTCTAAACTGGTTCAATGACTTCCTCCAGAACAGAGAATACATCGTCAAAAAGGAAGGATTTACTCCAACAGCTGGGAGTCCAAAACTTGGAATGACCTCACAGAAACAAACAATCAGAACAGAACCCAACCACACCTTATTTCGGAAGAAACTGAAGACCCATCTCTTTGATAACTGAACTCTACATGAACCTTCAGAATACTCCTTCTATTATGACTAGGCCCTTCCTCTCTCCTTTTCCTGTTAAATATCCTCCTTCCACCCTTCAAGACCCTACCATGTCCTAATCTACCTCTTTTCTCTCTGTAAGTCACCTTGAGCCTGCATAGGAAATGGTGAAAGAGAAAGAAGAGTCAAAAGATGACCCCAAGATTGTGAGCAGTCAAGACAGGGAGGTTGAGAGTGTTGTCCACAGAGACAGAGAACGGGAGAAGCTGGGAGGCGAGTTTAGGCAGTAAGATGAGCAGCTCGGTTTTAGCCATATTCAGTTTTATGGAGTCGGGTGACTATCCATGGCTCTACCCCTATGGTAGCCACACTCCCACAGCTCTGAACAATGAATAATGGGTCCCTCCATTATTTGGAAGAATAACTCCATTATTTGTTAAATTGCATTGGCTATGTAAAGCAAGGTCTGTTTTTAAACTGTTCATCTAGTTGTATGACTTCATAAGAATATAAGAGTTGTCATACTGGGACAGACCGAAGGATCATCAAGTCCAGTATTCTGTTTTTTAACAGGGCCAACCCAGGTCACAAGTAATTGGTAAGGTCCCAAGGAGTAACTCAATGCTGCTTATCATAGGAATAAGCAGTGGATTTCCCCAAACAATCTTAATAATGGCTTATGAACTTTTGTTTTAGGAAGTTTCCAATACTGTTTTAAATCCTGCTTTACCTCTCTTCTAGACATTATTTGCACTTCTTCCAGATATTATTTGAGCATATGGTATATAAAATCAGTTTAACAATTTTCTTTATTCTGGTGGAATTGGGTGTGCACCTATGTATGGAAACGTTCAGAAATTGTTTAATACTTGAAGAATAGAAAGTTTAAACTGAAATTCACAGGGTGCTTGTCCTGTTTTCTTTACATGTAAGCCATGTTATGTATCCATGCCCCTGTCACCAAAGGCAACAAATATTACACTAGTCCCTAGAATACCAATGCATTTCCTATTGGGAAAACAGAACAAAGATTTTTTATACATAAATATCGTATATACTTGAATATAAACCAGCGTTCCCGCTAAGCTGCGCTGGGGTGCGCTGGCGCTCAAAATATTACCTCGCAGCGCACAAGTTTCTCGTCACAGCGCACACAGTGTAGAGCACAGTTCTTCAACCGCCGGTCCGCAAACAAAATCTTGCCGGTCCGCGAAGGATTCGGTCCCCGCCGCAACGAAAGGCCGGCGTCAGCTGACTTGCAACTTCCTGTTGTAGTCGCTGTGCCGGGACTCCTGCCTTCGCCGGGACTCCTGCCTTCCACCGCGTTTGCCTCCTGCCTTGTCTCCGCACCTCCAGACCAGCAGCGGCAGCTGTGTATGCTTTTAACTTCGGCACAGAGCTGCCCCTAATCAATAGTTTAGCGCGGTTTCATAAGGCAGCCTCGGGGCCTTTGCTAGGCCGGCCCACATCGCATCATCGAAGCGGGCCGGCTATCAAAGGCCCCGAGGCTGCCTCATGAAACCGCGCTAAACTATTGATTAGGGGCAGCTCTGTGCCGAAGTTAAAAGCATACACAGCTGCCGCTGCTGGTCTGAACTCTTGGGCCGCTGAAGGAGGGCAAAAAGCAGCTGTCCTGGAGGTTTCCCTTCCTCTCGCCTTTACAGGTTCCTTTTTTCCACCTTTTTTTTTTTCCTTCAAACGGCAACGGGCCCCAGCATCGACATCAATCAAGTAAGTTCCACTGTCAATCAAGCGGTTCTGCTCGGCCAAAGCTTCCCCTGTGACATGAGCCACCCTCAGGGGAAAGAAAGTGACCCACAAAGGTGAGGGGAAGGGGGGCAGATGATGGAAGTTGGGGGGGGGGGGGGAGAGAGAGAGAGAGAGAGAAGGGGCAGATGATGGAATGGAGGAGATGAGAGAGAGAGAGAAGGGGACAGATGATGGAAGTGAGAAGAAGGGAGAGAGAGCAGAAGGCAGATGGATGTCAGTTGAGAAGGGAGAGCAGATGCTGAATGGAAGTGGGGAAAGAACACATACTGGATGGAAGGAGGAGATAAATAAAGGGGGAAGAAAATAGTAAGATAATGGAGGGGTGAGGGAAAGGGGTGACAAGCTGTGTGTAGACACAGTGAAAAGAGGGAAATGGGACTAAATAGTAAGAAAGAATTTAATTTAGATGGAGGCAGAAAATAGAGAAGGAAGACCAGAGAAGAAAAGGGAAGAGAGAGCAGAGAATGATCAGATCTGAGTGGAGGAAATGAGAAGAGAGATATGCTAAAAACCACAGGGGGGAGGGAAGGATAGAGATGCCAGACCATGAGGGGAACAGAAGGAAGATGATGGATGCTAGACCAAATTGGGGGGTGGGGGGGGGCAGGAGGAGAGATGGCAGGGAAAGACAGACAGTGAATGGAAGGGGCAGATGCTGGACTGAAGAGACAGAGAAGGTTATCATGCTGCTGTACCGGGCCATGGTACGCCCTCACCTGGAGTACTGCGTCCAGCACTGGTACTTTAAGAAGGACACGGTACTACTCGAAAGGATCCAGAGAAGAGCAACTAAAATGGTTAAGGGGCTGGAGGAGTTGCCGTACAGCGAAAGATTAGAGAAACTGGGCCTCTTCTCCCTTGAGCAGAGGAGATTGAGAGGGGACATGATAGAAACATTCAAGGTACTGAAGGGAATAGACTTAGTAGCTAAGGCAGGGAGAACGAGAGGGCACTCTCTAAAGTTGAAAGGGGATAGATTCCATACAAACGTAAGGAAGTTCTGTGGTAGAAAGCAACATATTTATTTGGCTCATAACTTGCTGGCGCCCGATATTTTTAGCTCACAGTGAAAAAAGTTTGCTCACAACACCCGCCCGCTTAGAGGGAACACTGGTTGAGACCCTCATTTTTCCTCTCCAAAAGGAGGAAAAATGGTTGACTCGAATATAAGATGGGCGGCTTAATATTCAAGTATCAACCCAAGATCTGCACCCAGTGCCCCTTCCCTCCCTTGTCAAGCTCTGCACCCAACCCCCTACTTGCCAGACACTGCACCCCGCCCCCTTCCTTCCCTCCTGTCAGGCTCTGCACCCAGCCCTCTCCCTGCCAGGCACTGCATCCAGCCTACTTCTTTCACTGTCCTGCCAGGATCTCACATGTCCTGAATGTCTCCCACAAATTCTCGCAAGACTCGCTGCAGCCATTAAGGAACAGCTGAACCATCAGAATTCGCAGCAGTGACCAACTCAGAAGTGGGGCAAGAGCGCAGAAAGCTTGCTCCTGTGTGCTACACCTCTAGACCACCAGGGATTCCAGGTACAAGGGGCATATGGAAGGCGTGGCATTATGTAAGATATCGGCAGAGAGGAGGTACAATGGACAGGGCAGGGAAGAGGGACAGCGTACAGAGCCTTGTGGCCTGGCGCAGGCCTGCAACAAGTCCGGGAGGGGGAGGGTGGGTGCTGGCCAATATAACCGAGACCCTCATTTTTGGGCCAATTTTTTGGCCCAAAAACGAGTATATACGGCAATGTATCAGAAGCCAACACGTCACCTCGTCAAATATATGCAGAACTTGGATACTGCATGGCCTTAAGACACCTATGCACCAGAATATTTTTTAAAAAAAGAAAGAAATCACAAAAGGGGTCACTTGCTGCTACAACCAGACAAAGAATGCAGCTGAAATCAAACCAATGCTACAACAAATAAATATGATAGATTCAGTTCATTCAGGGACAGTCCTGATTTTATCCTTACTGCAGTCCTGGTTTTAGCCTTACTGCAGCGTGATTAAAATCAGGACTGGCTCAGGCTGTCCCTGATCACCTGGAGCTGTCTAGTAATTCATAAGCTTTTTAGATTCAAATTCTAGAATAGCTAAAACTAAAAAGAAGCATATTGTTAAGGGATATAGTCAAAACATGACTGACAACCTTCCAGAGGCATAAAACTCATCTATAGCCTATTGAACAAAAGACAGGTATCACCTTAAAAAAAATTCCCTATACCATTTTAAAGATATGCAGGCAACCAAGGTGAATAAAACCAGCTCTGATGGTCACAGGTCCAAGGCTGGCTTCTGTGCAGCAAGAAAAAGAGACTTTGTGTGACATATCTAATTAAATACATGAAACATTTTTGAAAGGAAGAATTAGATGCCAGTACTCTGTTCCAGTGCATAACAGCTGGAGAAAAAAAACAGAAGATGAACTTGAACTGCAGAAACAAATAAGGATCAAATATAGTGACTTGAGACTAAGGGTTGTATGGGGGTGTAGTAATACTGGCAAAAGTGAATTTTAAAAAAAAACTTGCTTCTTTTCCTTTAAAGCCTGCTAGACCAGTTGAGACCACTGGGGTTGTGTAATCCTAGAGGCCAACTAAAACTGCTGGTTTTGGTTCCAGCCACAATTGAATCCATTGCTCAGTTTTGGCTGGAAACAAAGCTGAAATCAAAAACACCTTGTCCACTGTCTGTGCCCCACCTCCCACTGATCTCTACCCCATCCCACACAGCATCAATGCACCTATCTTAATAAGCCCTGATGGTCTAGTGGCCTCTGTGGGGCAGGGAAGAACCTCACTCTTTCTGCCCAGTGCCGCTGCTGTTTTAAAATGGTTGCTGAGATTGCCATGGGAGATTCCAGTCAGCCATACTAAGATTACTCTTGCTTCAGCCGGTTCCAATCTCAAAATGGTTGCAGGGACCTCCTGTGGAAGCCTCACGAAGCCGCCAAGAAAAATCTTAGCACCCATTTTAAAGCAGCGACACCAAGCAAGAAATAGTGCAGTTCTTCCCTGCACCAAAAGGAAATTAGACCATCAAGGCTTGTTGAAAGCCAAAACCCAGACTTCAATCCAGTTTTGGTGCTGAATCTGAACCTCGGTCAGCCTCTATGTAATCTTACCAACAGATGCAGGCAGAGGAACTGAATTTTCCAGTGATGCCACCACTATAGAAACAGAAAAATGAAAGCAGAGAAAGACCATATGGCCTATATAGTTTGCCTATCCATACCATCTACTATTCCTTCCTCTCCCTTAGAGATTCAAGCTTATCCCAAGCTTTCTTGAATTCAAATACAATTTTCATCTCTACCATCTCCACTGGGAGATTATTTCATACATTCACCACCCTTTCTGTGAAAAAGTATTTTATAAGTTACCTCTGAGTCTATCCCCTTTCATTTTCATCCTATGCCCTCATTTCAGAATTCCTTTTTAACAGAAACAAATTCAACTCATGTACATTCATGCCACATAGAAACATTTAAAACTCTATTAAACTGTATGTTAAAGCTGTTTGTTGACACTTTATAATCTTTTTCTCCTTATTTTTTGTTTAGCCTTTAAAAAAAAAAATCACAGATTTCTTCTGCAGGTGGTATCCTTCAGATGCAGAAGGCACAACCAAGCTCTTTTCAACAAGTAGGTGAGAATGCTCATTTTGAATCTCAATTTCTTCTTAGAAATCTGGACATATTTGGAATAGAAGCCTGTATTCCCTTTGCTGATGTGAACTATATCATCTATTGCATTTGCAGTTGGGCATGCAACTTGCTCTTGAAGCAGATAGGCACGAGGTCCATGGTAGCTGAGACCATGGTAGGGGTGTTGTTAATGGAAGAGACAAGAACATGAAATCTTGTTCCATCAATGCTGAGAACCCAAACCAGTTGTAATTTGCCTCCATGTCTGAAGAAAAACTGCACCTGATCTCCTCCATGTAGGACAAGACACATATTCTAGAAAGTGGCTACTTTTGTCACACATGCAGCTTGTTTTGGTTGTGCATTCCCATTAGAGGTCTACCCAGATTGATGCTGGGCTTGATGAAGACAGCACCAAGAAAGAAGAGGACAAATGATCTCTCTTTGGGTGGGAATTGGTTGATGTCCCATCCTGATAACTTCTACCTATACTCAGAGTTGAGGATGAGCAATATAGTCCCAACACAAGTCCTAGTATCCACTGTAGCTTGCTTTTGATGCAAACATTTATAGACCAAACTTAAACGTGCCAAAGATTTTCTCAAGCTGCTTCTCCTCATAGCTCCAAGTCCTGTGAATGGGCAGCAAAAAGGTTCCTTTCAGTGGTAGTTCAAGGAGAGTTACATTCAGATGCAGTGTATGCATCTGTAAGGTGTCACTCATGCTTAAGTAACCACTTATGATAATGTGAACTTGAATATCTTCTATGACTTTATCATATATGCACTTCTGTGCTCTTTTTGAAAACTTAAGCTACCAACAAAATGGATGAGGCCTATTTTTAACTTTTGCATATTATGTTTATGACTCTTAACTTTCAGAAATATTTCACCAATAAAAAAGAGATTAGGTTCTTACCTTGACAATATCTTTTCCAGTAGTCAGGAATGGTATGCTGAATGTTAGGGTACTCTGCACATTCTTGTGAGCATACTGCAGAAAGATGTCAATCACAGCTTTAGAAACCTCTTCCTTCTCCCAAGACTATGCTGCCCCTTTAGTTTGCTCCAAAGCATGCAAGAGCTGTAGAGTAAAACTAGAGTAAAAGACAGGAAGGGACACAGGGCACAAAAACAAGGTTCTTATCTGCTCATATAATGTAATGTGGTGAAAACGGTTACTGTAGCTGGTTTTAAAAAAAGTTTGGACAAGTTTCTGGAGGAAAAGTGCATAGTCTGCTATTGAGAAAGGCATGGGGGAAACCACTGCTTGCCCTGCATCGGTGGCATGGAATGCTGCTACTATCTGTGTTTGTGCTGAGTATTTGCGCCTTTGTGAAGAGGGGACACTGGGCTAGATGGACCATGGTCTGACCCAGTAAGGCTATTCTGATGTTCTTAGAACATTACCACTGAACAGTAAAACACATCAAATATAAGCAACAGCTTGAATATAAGTGGAGGTCAATTATCTCTTGAGATTCTATTTACAAACTGATTCTGAACCCATAGTCCGACTGGCAGAGAAGTCTTAGCTATGGAGAGGACCAGTAAGCATAAGGTAGAAACAGGTGCATCAGAAATTATCAGGTTGGGGGGGATCAGCATAACATTCCTATCAAAGTAAGAACCTAATCTCTTTTTCCAGCACAATAGGAATGGTATGCTGAACCTTAGGGACGTACCTAAGCAGTTCCTGAAGTCCCGGGTGGGAGAGATAAGTCTGCTTTCAGTACCAAGGATCCAAAAGCAGAATCCACATGTGCTGCCACATCTACCCTATAGAATTTAGTGAAAGAGTATCGGGAAGACCATGTTGCAGATCTACGTATTTCCCCTCGATTCCATCCAAGAGGTGGCTACTCCTCTGCTCAAATGTGCTTTCAACAACACTGGCAGACGTTTGTCATAGCAATGTAGATGGAGAGGATCACTGTCTGAATCCACTGGGAAATGGTAGCCTTGGAGACTGCCTCAGATTGACTCTCTGGTTAGTAAAATGAGATGGTCTGATAGACAAAACTCATTAGTCACTTCTGGGTAACACAAGAAAACTCTGTGGACATTCAGCAGCTTTAAAGCCTTGTCTTTCTTCTTAGAACCCGTTGATTGAAAAGTTGGTAGCATGACTTTCTGGTTGATGTGAAATGCTGAAACAATCTTTGGCAAAAAGAAAGGTACTATATGCAAGGTCACTCCTGTTTCCATGATCCTCAGAAATGGTTCCCTGCATGACAAAGCTTGCAATTCTGAGACTCTTCTGGCTGAAGTAATTGCAACTAGGAACACCACTCTATGATCGCAAGATCCATGAGAGAAGCTTCAAAGGCTCATACATGGCCCTCCAAAGACCCTCTAACAAGATTTTGAGATTCCAGGAAGGGAAGGAATCTCAGAACAGCAGCCTGATCCTCAGGGCTCCTTTAAAGAATCTAATATTTTCTCAGCCTCTAAAGCAAGCCAGGTCTGCCATCTGCACCTTAAAGGATGCCACTGCTAATCCCTTTGCCAGGCCCTCTTGAAGGAAGGCCAGTACTGACGATACTAGGGCTTTGTTAGGCTCCAGATTCTCCTTATTGTATCAGTGCTGAAAAGTATCCCATGCCTTGAAATATACCGAAGAGTGGATGGTTTCTTGGCCTTCAGTAATGACCACTTCTGAATATCCTTTCTTGGCTTGCGCCACATGCTCAAGAGCCATACTGTAAGACTGAAGTGACCCCCAATCTTCTAGAGCAATCAATCCCTATGTGAGCAAGTCCAGACACCTGGATCAGAAGACATTTGTTCACATGCAAGCGTACTAGATCTGCATACCAAAGATGCCTGGGCTATTCAGATCACCCTCCCTGGATGAGATGCAATGTCCAATGTGACACGGACAAGAGGACATGGACTGAAGCTAAGGGGAGACAAGTCCAGGACAAATATCAGGAAGTTCTGCTTCACGCAACGAGTGGTGGACACCTGGAATGCCCTCCCAGAGGAGGTTATTGCGGAATCCACCGTTCTAGGATTTATAAGCAAACTAGATGCACATCTCCTTACGAGAGGCATAGAAAGATATGGGTGATTAAAATTATGCCAGGTGTACACCTGGCTGGGCCTCCGCGTGTGCGGATCGCCGGACTTGATGGACCGAAGGTCTGATCCGGAGATGGCAGTACTTATGTTCTTATGACCACTTGACCTATCGGGGGACAGGGAGGAAACACATATAGCAGTCCAGACTTCAGTAATAGTTGCAACACGGCATCCAGACCTGCACTTAAGAACATAACATCATAAGAAGTTGCCTCTGCTGGGTCAGACCAGAGGTCCATCGCGCCCAGCAGTTCGCTCCCGTGACGGCCCATCAGGTCCATGACCTGTAAGGTGATCCTTGTCTAAAACCCTTTATTCCCCTTTATGCTTCTATCTATACCAGTGGTTCCCAAAGCTGTCCTGGAGGACCCCCAGGCCAGTCGGGTTTTCAGAATAACCCTAATGAATATGCATGAGAGCAATCTGCATATAATGGAGGTGCCAGGCATGCAAATCTGCTCCATGCATATTCATTAGGGCTATCCTGAAAACCCGACTGGCCTGGGGGTCCTCCAGGACAGGTTTGGGAACCACTGATCTATACTCTTTCATAATCCTCTCTCTACCTTTATCTGTATCCCTCAATCCTTGCATCCTTCATAAGAACATAAGAAGTATCTTGTATCTTTGGCTGAAAAATCGAGACACTTTTTTGATGCATGCCGTTGCCATCAGATCAAATGTCGGACATCCCCAATGTCCAACAATGTCTTGGAATGCCCATAGGGCGACGACTACTCTCCTGGGTATAATGTCTGTCTGCTGAGGTAGTCTGCTTGTACATTGTCCCTCTGGCTAAGTGTGCTGCAGTGATGCAAGCGGGTGCTTTTCTGCCCAAGTAAACAATAGTTTCACTTCTAGCTGGAGCTATTTGCTTCTGGTGCCTCCCTGCTGTTTGACATAGGCTACTGCTGTGGCATTGTCTGAGAATACTCTTACAGCTCTTGTCTTCCAGCACCAACTGTAGGTTTCACAGAGCATCTAGTTAGGCTTTCAGTTCTAGACTTTTTATTAACCACTTCCACTGAGATGGTGTCCATTTCCCTTCCACATGGTGGCCACTGTAGTGCTGTCCCCCTAGTCGAACAGGTTGGCATATGGTTTCAGTGTTACCCAGAAATTGATCTGAAGTTGAATTCCTAGAGACTATAGATGGAGCCACCAGTTCATGCTGCTGGGGGTTGCCTCTGCCAAGGGAAGAGGGGCCTGTAGGGAGTCTTCTCTTGGGAAACCAATGGGGCAATAGCGCATCCTTAAGAGGACGCATATGTGTCCTTGCCCAGGGAACTACTTCTATGGCAGCCACCATTGAGCCCAGAACCTGTAGGCAGTGCCACGCTTGTAGGCGCTGGCTGTGACAGGAGATTCATAATTTTCCCCAAAGCTTTTGTCTGCATGCCTCTGGTAGAAAAACTCAGCTTTCCGCTGTGTTGAAGAGAACTCCCAGGTATTCCAAAGACTGAGTGGGGAAAAACTGGTTCTTTCGAAAGTTTACAATTCAGTACAGACCCTGCAAAGTTTGCACAACTGCACTTTCTCCCTCTTCTTGAGAGGGGGCTCTGATGAGTCATTCATCTAGATAAGGATGAACCAGTCAGCCTACCCTGTGGAAAAGAGCTGCTACCAGCACCATCACCTTTGTGAATGTCCAGGGTGCTTTTGCCAGCCCAATAGTAATGTTGAGAATTTCTGTGTGCTGAGAAAATCGGACTGTGGAGATACACTTCCATCAAATCTAGGGTGGCCAGTAATTCTCCTGGCTGAACCACTGCAGTGACAGATCTCACCGTCTTCATCTGGAAATACGGAACCCTTAGGGTCACGTTGACATGTTTGAAATCCAGAATGGGCTTCCAGTCATCAGAATCTTTCTTAGGCATGACAAAGTATATCGAGTATCTGCCCGAGCCCGAGTGTTCTTCTGGAACTAGTTCTATGGCTTGAATAGCAATCTGTTTAATGTTGCCCAGACTTGGACTGCCTGAACCGGTCAGCCCGCCAGAGAATCCACGAACCAGTCGGATAGAGGGTATGCAAACTATCTTGTAATCTTCTCTGACAATATCTAAGACCCAAAGATCTGTCATTATGCTATCCCAGAAAGTCTGAGAGCCAACTTCCAATTTTGTGAAGGGCAGCTGGAGGCCTGGCATCATTGTGGCTTCTTGGCTACCACTGTGGACCGGGAAACTATATTTAGAATTTTCTGGTTTCCGCAATATCTCTTGTCTGGAACCTTGATAAGCTCTCTGAGACGAGCCTCTTGAGGTGTACTGGCAAAAACATCAGGACTTCCGAAAGGAGATCCGATTCTGGATTCTATCTGCTCAAGGTCTACTGTCTGGTAAGGACTTGGGACAACGATCTTGCACACTGGCCATAAGATCACCCAGGCCTTTGCCAAAAAGCATCTGTCCCTTAAAGGGGGGGCCTGTAAGTGTAACCTTGGATGCTGAATCACCCATCCATTGTTTGATCCACAACATGCATTGGGCGGAAATGAAATAAGCGGAGACTCTCACCATGATTCTAATTACATCATAAAGTGTCAGCCACATAGTCTACTCCTGCCAACACGAGCTGAGCTGCAATCAGGTCCATAGTTTGAAGTTGTGAATGGTAGGCGCATGCCACAAAAGAAGCAGCCGATATCACCTTAGCTCTTAGGGCAAGGGCCTCAAACTGCCTCCTAAGGACCACATCCACTCTGCAGTCCTGTGTATCCTTTAGCATGACTCCTCCCTCACTGAGTAAAGACATGCATTTATTAATAATAATAATAATATAATAATAGTTTATTTTTATATACCGCCATACCCATGCGAGTTCAAGGCGGTTTACATTGAGTTACATTAGGGTCTGCTTAGACAGGCAGATTTACAATTATTTGTCAGAATTACAGATTTGTTATTTGAAGTACAGAATAACAGAGTTTCAATTATTTATCAGCTTTATTTGAACTAGACAGAGGATGCGGAAAGAGGGGAAAAAAGGGGGGAAGGCCTCATAAGGGGGCCGGATTGGGGAGAAATTGTCAGGGGGGGGAACAGTTTGGGTCTTGTTTGCGGAATAGGTAAGTTTTAAGTGATTTTCTGAAACCGAGGTAAGTGGGGGCCTCTAGTATCATTTGTGCTAGCCATGGGTTCAGCTTGGCAGCTTGGAAGGCGAAAGTTCTATCAAGGAATCTTTTGAAGTGACAAAGTTTGGGTCACCTGTGCCACCAGGGAGTCTAAATTTGACATAGAAAACATTTGCTGAAACTCTTGATCCATAAGATACAGCCTAGTTATTGCTTTCACTCCCAGGGCTATGTAACCAGGAGTTTCATGTTTGCAACAGAAGGGACATGGGCTGAGATTGTACCCCACTCAAAAGAGAACACTGAGATGACTGGGGCTGAGGTGGATCAATCTTGAGCTTATGAAGAGACTCAGTAATAATGTCTGGCAGGGCTAAAGACTTGGATAGTTGCTGTATGGAAGGATCCTTTCCCGGGTCCGCGGCTGGGACACCATCCTGATCCTCAACATAGAATGTTGATTCCCCATTATGGAGGCCTCACTATGAGACACTAAGGGGATCAAGACTAAACTTTCGTCCCCTGAATCTCTGCTCAACTGACGATCAGAGTCAGGGAGGAACTCCACTCTCATAGAAGAAGCATTCTGAGGATTCTTAAGATGCATGCACCAAGCATTGCTCTTCAGTGGACATAAAATGTGTATTTTATCCATGCGCATCCGTCTGCCAGAGCAGATTAATGAACTCTGGGGTAAAGACCTTAGTAGGCAAATCTCCATCCCCTTTAGAAGGGAGGAAATGTCTCTTCTTTGGCTGCAGAACCCGTGCACCAGTTCAGCATACCATGCCACCATTTCAGGGCTCCTGGGGAAATTTTCACTCTCCTAACAGGCTCAAAAGCCATCTGCCAGAGGCCACGTGGCAGCTAAACTTTAAGTTCCTGCCTCCCTGCTTTGCTCGACGCAGCACGTGGTGCAAGAGCACTCTTCTGCTACCTATCTTTTGCAAACAAGGCATGATATAGGGGTATTAGAATCAGAGGACTCCATCTCCGGCACTTTGGAAGCAAAATGAGGTGTTTTGGAGATATTTGAAAACATAGATAAAAAACAATATTGGGAAAATCCAAGATGGCCACTGCTAGTGAATTTTAGCGCTAAAAACAGCTTCTCACCACCTCTGAGCGGACCAAAACCCTCAAAAAACTGTATTTTAAGTGAGGGGGACCAAGATACTAACTGTAGAAACAGTTAAACTACATTTCTTGCGAGAATGGACAGAGTAGCCTAAGGTTCAGCATTCTATTCCTATTGTACTGGAAACACCTATATGCAATATCTGGTAATATCATGTGTAGCATAGAATTATCAACATTTCTTACTCCACAAAACTCCCCACTTGTCAGACCTTTCATCTTTGTACTTAATTCTTTCATCTCCCACTTTTGTTTCTCTGTGACAAGGTAGAATAATAAGTAGATGCATATGTCTGTCATAGGAAAAGCAGATAAGAAGGACTCTTCTAAATCAGTTAGGAAACCTTCTCATTTAGAATAAATAAAGATCCTAGCACTGGAAAAATGGGCTGTGATACTACAGTATGCACATCAAGCACAGAACCTTCACTGAATATCTTCTTTGTTTAACCTGCTATCCATTTTCTATTTTTCAATTCCTCGTTTTGTTCTTCCTTTCAATCACCCTCCCTTTGCATTATTGTGTATGTTCTTTCAACTACCATCACTTTGCATCCCTCTTGTGCAGCGATGTCCAAACATAGAAACAGAGTATGACGGCAGAAAAGGGCCGGCGGCCCACCAAATCTGCCCACTCAAGAACCCTCCCTCCCTTGAGAATCCATCTTTTTAAGCATAAAGCAATGTTACTTACCGTAACAGTTGTTATCCAGGGACAGCAGGCAGCTATTCTCACTAGTGGGTGATGTCATCCGACAGAGCCCCAATACGGACATCTTGCAAGCATGTCTTGCTTGAAGAAACTCAGAAGTTTCGAGATGCCCGCACCGCGCATGCGCCAGTGCCTTCCCGCCCGATGCTCCGGGCGTGTCTCCTCAGTTCAGGTAGCTAGCAGAGAAGCCAACCCAGGGGAGGTGGGTGGGACGTGAGAATAGCTGCCTGCTGTCCCTGGATAACAACTGTTACGGTAAGTAACATTGCTTTATCCCAGGACAAGCAGGCAGGCATTCTCACTAGTGGGTGACCTCCAAGCTAACCTCAATGGGATGGAGGGAGAGTTGGCAACTTAGGAGAACAAATTTTTTAACACAGTTTGGCCAAACTGTCCATCCCGTCTGGAGAAAGTATCCAGACAATAATGAGAGGTGAATGTATGAACCGAGGACCAAGTGGCAGCCTTACAAATCTCCTCAATCGGTGTCGATCTGAGGAAGGCTACAGAGGCTGCCATTGCTCTGACCCTATGAGCCGTGACCTTACAGGGAAGAGGTAATCCAGCCTGGGCATAGCAGAAAGAGATACAAGCCGCCATCCAATTGGAGATGGTGCGCTTCGATACAGGTCGTCCCAACTTGTTTGGATCAAAGGAGACGAAAAGTTGAGGAGCAGTTCTGTGTGGTTTGGTGCGATCCAAGTAGAAAGCCAACGCACGCTTACAGTCTAGAGTGTGTAGAGCTGATTCTCCAGGGTGAGAATGAGGCTTTGGAAAAAACACTGGAAGCACAATGGATTGGATGAGATGAAATTCAGAGACCACTTTAGGCAAGAATTTCGGTTGAGTGCGGAGGACCACCTTGTCATGATGGAAAACTGTGAAAGGTGGGTCCGCCACCAAGGCCTGAAGCTCACTGACCCTGCGAGCAGATGTGAGGGCCACCAGAAAAACCACTTTCCAAGTGAGAAACTTTCGGGGAGCCTTGCTCAGAGGCTCAAAAGGAGGTTTTATAAGCTGAGAAAGGACAACATTTAGATCCCAAACCACTGGAGGCGGTTTGAGAGGAGGATTGACATGAAAAAGTCCTTTCATAAATCTGGAAACCACAGGATGAGAAGAGAGGTTTCCCTTGTAGAGACTGATGGAAAGCCGCAATAGCACTCAGGTGAACTCGTATAGATGTCGACTTGAGACCAGACTGAGACAGATGTAAAAGATAGTCCAAAACAGAGGATAGGGAGGCTCGCTGAGGCTCCTTAGAATTGGAAATACACCATGAAGAAAATCTAGTCCATTTTTGGGAGTAGCATTGATGAGTAGCAGGCTTCCTGGAAGCCTCCAAGACATCCCTCACCGCCTGGGAAAACTGGTGCGGAGTTACGTTGAGAGGAACCAAGCTGTCAGGTGGAGAGACTGCAGGTTGGGATGAAGCAGTGAAGGAAACACTGGGAGAAGGACCGGCTCCCTGCTGCTGAGTTGAAGTAGAAGGGAGAACCAAGGTTGTCTAGGCCACCGAGGAGCAATCAGAATCATGGTGGCATGATCCGATCTCAACTTGACCAGAGTCTTTTGAATGAGAGGAAATGGGGGGAACGCATACAGGAAGCGATTCCCCCAATCCAGTAGAAAGGCATCTGCCTCGAGACGATGAAGAGTGTAGATCCTGGAGCAAAAAAGAGGCAGTTTGAAGTTGTGGGGAGCCGTAAAGAGATCTATCTGAGGCGTTCCCCACTGAGCAAAGATCTGATGAAGGGGCATGGAATGGAGGGCCATTCGTGAGGCTGTAGAAGCCGACTCAGCTTGTCCGCCAAGACATTGTCCTTCCCCTGAATGTAGACAGCTTTGAGGAAGGTGTTGTGGCGAACCGCCCAATCCCAGACTCTGAGAGCTTCCTGGCAGAGGGAGACCGAGCCCGTGCCCCCTTGCTTGTTGACATAATACATGGCGACCTGGTTGTCGGTGCGAATGAGGACCACCATGTCGTGCAGTAGATGTTGAAAAGCTTGAAGAGCATTGAAGATGGCTCTGAGCTCCAGAAGATTGATTTGATGAAGTCGGTCCGCACAGGTCCAGAATCCCTGAGTGCGAAGCCCATCCAGATGCGCTCCCCAGGCATAGGTCGAGGAATCGGTTGTGAGAACCTTCTGGTGGGGAGGAGAATGAAACAGCAAACCTCTGGATAGATTCGAAGAGGTCATCCACCAGAGCAGAGACTGCCGAAGAGCAGGAGTGACTGTGATGTGTCGAGTCAACGGATCCGACACCTGAGTCCACTGAGATGCCAGGGTCCACTGAGGGATTCTGAGGTGGAGTCTGGCAAACGGCGTCACATGAACTGTAGAGGCCATGTGGCCCAGGAGGACCATCATATGTCTCGCCGAGATGGTCTGGCGAGAAGACACAGACTAGCAGAGATGAAGAAGAGCATCCATGCGCTGAGAAGGAAGGAATGCTCTGAGACGAATGGTATCCAGTACAGCCCCGATGAAGGGCAGAGACTGGGTCGGCTGTAGATGAGACTTGGGAAAGTTGATCTCGAATCCCAAACTCTGCAGAACAGAATTGTGGAAAGGGTCGCCGAGAGGACCCCCGAGGCCGAGGGAGCCTTGATCAGCCAGTCATCGAGGTAGGGAAATACCTGAAGACCCTGGTTCCTGAGTGCTGCGGCCACCACCACCAGACATTTCGTGAAGACTCTGGGAGACGAAGACAGGCCGAATGGAAGCACTCGGTACTGCAGATGGAGATGTCCCACCCGAAATCTGAGGAACTTGCGAGAGGCCGGATGAATGGGGATATGAGTGTAGGCCTCCTTGAGATCCAGAGAGCATAACCAGTCGTTCTGCTCGAGGAGGGGGTAGAGAGAAGCAAGCGTCAGCATGCGAAACCTCTCTTTGACAAGGAATTTGTTGAGGACCCTGAGGTCCAAAATGGGTCGCAGATCACCCGTCTTCTTCGGAACAAGGAAGTACCGAGAGTAAAACCCCTGGTTCAGTTGGTCCATAGGAACCGGCTCCACGGCGCGAAGCCGGAGCAAAGCCTGAGCTTCCTGAAGAAGAAGGGCGGTCTGATTCAAGTTGGAAGGATACTCTCTTGGAGGGTGGTCCGGTGGGACCCGATGGAAATGAAGAGAGTATCCCTCCCTGATGATAGTAAGGACCCAGAGGTCGGTTGTTATGGTCTCCCAGCGATGATAAAAATGATGGAGACGCCCTCCTATGGGAAAAACAGGGGGAGGCAGAACTAAGTTGGTTATGCCCTCGACGAGACAGTCAAAAAGGCTGAGTAGTCTTAGGGACAGCAGGCGACTGAGACTTAGGCTGACCCTTCTGGGGAGGCTGACGCTTCGCCGCTTGCCTCGCAGGAGGAGTTTGCCTCGGCTGATAACGCCTCTGATAAATCAACGGTGGACGAGAAGGTTGAGACTGCTGAGGCTTAGGCTTTGGCCGAAGGATAGATTGGAAGGACTTTTCGTGGTCAGACAATTTCTTTGTGACAGTCTTGATGGATTCGTCAAAAAGATCCGCCCCAGCACACGGGACGTTCGCCAGGCGGT
Organism: Geotrypetes seraphini; assembly: GCF_902459505.1. NCBI lineage: Eukaryota > Metazoa > Chordata > Amphibia > Gymnophiona > Dermophiidae > Geotrypetes > Geotrypetes seraphini. The sequence continues at coordinate 19,011,381 of NC_047095.1, forward strand.
CCTGAAGATTCGGGTCCATATCAATGGTCCGCAACCAGGCCAACCGGCGCATCACCACCGAGCAAGCCGCTGCTCGGGCTGAGAGCTCGAACGCATCATAGGCAGATTGCATCAATTGAAGCCGGAGTTGGGACAACGAAGCAACCACTTCCTCAAACTCAAACCTAGCCTGGGACTCGATGTATGGAGTGAACTTTCGAAGCACAGGCAGAAAAAATTCCAAGTAGGTTGCAAAGTGGAAGTTATAATTCAGGACTCTAGACGCCATCATCGAATTCTGATAGATGCGTCACCCAATCTTATCCATGGTTCTGCCCTCGCGACCCGGAGGCACGGAAGCATAGACCTGGCCAGGATGAGACCGCTTGAGCGAAGATTCGACCAGGAGGGACTGGTGAGAAAGCTGAGGACCCTCGAAGCCTTTATGATGTACCGTGCGGTACCGCGAATCCAATTTGCCAGGGACCGCAGGGATAGAGTAAGGAGACTCGAAGCAGCACATGAAGGTCTGGTCGAGGAGCTTGTGCAGGGGAAGCCGCAAGGACTCTGCCGGAGGCCGAGGCAAGTGCATGGTATCGAGATACTCCTTGGAATATCGAGACCCCGCATCTAGAGTAATGTCCAAGTCATCCGCCATCTGCCTGAGAAACGATGAAAAGGACAGTTGGTCCGCTGTCGCCGGTCCGCGAGACGGACTAGAAGAAGACGAAGCTTCAGGCTCTAAAGAGGCCTGCGAGCAACAGGACGAGTAGAAAACCTCGTGGTCCTCGAACTCCGGGCCCGGAGGGGGAGACCCCGTCGAAGCAGCATACCCCATCTGAGGCAACTTCTTCTGAGGCGAGACGGTTGAGTGTCGAGAGGAATGCTTCGAAGAATGCCTGGACCGATGCCCCTCTCGATGCCTGGAAGGGGATCGAGTCCTTTTGTGAGAGACTGGGTCAGACGCTTCCAAGGAGCAGATCGAACTCGATGCCGTCGATCGCAAAGGTGGAAGAGTCAGTGCTTCTCTGGACGTCGCCCAGGCTTGATAGGGAGCTCGGAAGAACTCGTCCTGCTTCCTGCTATGCCCCGGACTGGATGGCCCCGAAGGTGGATGCCACATTGAATCATGGGGCGGAATAATCGGTTCCAAGGGAGGCAGGTCACTAAACGAGGGTTTCCTCGAGGGAATGGGCTCCAAGGGAGGCATATCACTAAGAGAAGCCCTCCTCGAGGGAATCGGTTCCAAAGGAGGCAAAGCACTATCTGAGGACCTCCTCGAGGACCCGGACACCACTCGCCGCTCCTCCTCGCCGAGCAACGAGGTCGTGCGGCGAGGAGGAGGAGGAGGGGGCGGTCCGCCCCTCGAAGCCGAAGCAGGGAGGTCACCCTGGATGGTGGCAATCAGTCGAGGCCCCATGGTTTGCATGAGTTCAACGAACTGAGCCTCCAGAATGGACCGCAGCGAAGCCGATATGGAGGGATCCGCACCAAAAGGGGTCCCTTCCGCACGGTCTCCGCGCTCCTTCGGTGCAGTGTGCTTCTTCTTGCCAGCTTTCGGCACCTTGAGCACCACCGGTGGAACTGTAGGGGTCGATACCTGCTCCGAGGAGACAGAGGAAGGCACCGGCGCCGAAGCCTGGGCCGAAACCGGGGTGAATGATGCCGGCTTCAGGAGGCCCGGAGCAGCTGGGGAGGCAGCGAGCTTCGCTGAAGGAGTCGAAGCCCCCATCGATGTCGAAGCTGCAGGATCTGACGAAGCTTCCATCTTGAACATGGACTCCCAGAGCAGACAGCGGCGCTTAAACGCTCTCGCCGTCAGAGTGGAGCAAGGCCGGCACGATTTCGGAAAGTGATCCGGTCCCAGACACTGTAAGCAACGTCGATGAGGGTCCGTGAGCGAAATCGCGCGCTGGCACTTGCTACACTTTTTGAAACCGGTAATCGGCCGGGACATAGGCCGGAAAAGCTCCGCCGCAAGGTCGAAGGCGCGGGGCCTCAGCCACGCGGCCGACCCGGAGTCGGAAGGAAAAATTTTTTTTTTTTTTTTTGAAAAAAGAAATCAAAGAAAAAAATAAACGCACAGGAGAGCCCAAAAGAACTCAACCCGCGGCAAAAAGAAGGCAAAAAAAGATATTCAATGGGCGCAAATTGAAGATAGACTTCTCAGCTCCGCGGAAGAAAAAGAACTGAGGAGACACGCCCGGAGCATCGGGCGGGAAGGCACTGGCGCATGCGCGGTGCGGGCATCTCGAAACTTCTGAGTTTCTTCAAGCAAGACATGCTTGCAAGATGTCCGTATCGGGGCTCTGTCGGATGACATCACCCACTAGTGAGAATACCTGCCTGCTTGTCCTGGGATAACACTGTAACATGTCCTGGGAGAACACCAGTCTGTCAAGTTTTCAGGATATGCATAATGAATATGCACAAGATAAATCTGCATGCAAATCAAACTCATGATAAGTCACACTGCGGATAACCTGAAAACCTAGGGTTCTCCCAGGGCAAGTTTGTGAATCACTGCGCTAGTTGGCTTCAAGAACCGACAGAAGTGGTTTTTCCCAGCACTATTGATCATTACCACCTGCATTCACAGCCAACATGCCCTGGTAAGAAGCAGTAGCACTGATGAAAATGTTTCCTGTTTCTTAACTGTTGCAGTTGCTCAACTACTTCGAATCATTTACCAAGCCTGATTTCAGTGATGAGCCGATGACCAGCAATTTCATAACCTGGATATAAGGAAGCTACAAATTTTATAATGCTTGAGATGTCCCAACCTCTGTTTCATACAGAATTTGCTGCTCTAAGCATACAAAAGTCAATTCAAAGTGACTCTTCCTAATGGAATAACTTATTCAAAAAAAGTTAAATATTCATACAACAAATATGTTTAAAGAACGAAAACAGAACTTCCTACAACAGCTTTTCAAAAGGGTTCTTGTGAGGTCTGTGTGCAAATAGACAAATATCACCGACATGGCAAGATTAGGTTCTTACCTCGGTAATCTTTCTAGCAGACAGAAACGTTATTCCTGAACCTGTGGTTTAACGTGGATAAGTGTAAAGTGATCAGTGTTCTCCCTAGGGCCTTTTAGCCGAGCGGTCCGCCCAGACCGCTCAGCTATCATCCGCTCCTGAATTCTGCTGCTGCCGCCACTGCTCAACATTTTTTTAAAAAACCGGCTTGGAGAACTTATGCTCCAGGGGCTTGTACCGGCTTACCTTCTCTTCCCTCCGAAACCGGAAGTTATGTCGGGGGGTTGGGGGGAGAAGGGAAGCCGGCACGCACATGTTAGAGCCCCGTTCGCGGGCTAAGGCAGGAGACAGGTCAGTGAAGTTTGCGATTTGCTCTTCTTGCTGCCAGATCCTGCCTACTTTCTGTTTCCGCAAAGGCAGGACCTGGCAGCATTTCTCCCAATAGGTCGATCTTGGGCCGATCAGCCTTGCTCTCCCCAATGTCAATACTGCCGTCGGAGAGGAAGTTCTGGCCAGTGGAAATTCCTCTCCGACGGCAGAATTGACGTCGGGGAGAGGAATGCTGGTCGGCTCGAAGTAGGGAGAGCTTGGGCGGCAGCGGGCGGCTTTGGGGGCCTGTTATCCGATGGCAGCGGCAGTGGCAGGGAGGGAGAAAGAAAGAAAGAGGGCAGGCAGGGAGACAGAAGGAAAGAAGAGAAACAGAAAAAAAGAAAGGCGGCATGAAGAGAGAAAGGAAGAGAGGGCAGGGAGAGAGGAAGAAAAAGTTGTGTGTGTGTGTGGGGGGAATGAGGTCAGGAGAGGAAGCATACAGGCTGAAAGAAGGGAAGAAAGGTTGGATGCACAGTCAGAGACTCATGAAATCACCAGACAAGGTAGGAAAAATAATTTTATTTAAATTTAGTGATCAAAATGTGTCTGAATTTATATCTGCTGTCTATATTTTACACTATGGTCCCTTTTACTAAACCGCAATAGAGGTTTTTAGCGCAGGGAGCCTATGAGCATCGAGAGCAGCGCTGGGCATTCAGCGCAGCTCCCTGCTCTAAAAACTGCTATCGTGGTTTAGTAAAAAGGGAGGGGGGTATTTGTCTGTTTTTGTATGGTTATTAGTGAGGTGACAGTGCATAGAGTCCTCTTTGAAAAACCCCCGGAATAGGAATGATAATTAACATTTTCTCTGCGTACAGTGTGCTTTTTTTAAAAATTTTATTGTTGGTAGATCATTTTGACTTGGTCATTTTAAAAGTAGCTTGCAAGCCCAAAAAGTGTGGGCACCCCTGCTCTAGAACATCGCTCCTTAGTTTTATCAAGTGGTGCGGTGAGGGGCAGCACTTTACATCTTATCACCTCATTCTTTTTTCTCCTCATGTACAGCACGGTTCTTTATTCTGGCACTAACAGTACTACGGGTGCCTTATGCTACTTTCACTACCACTTGCAGTCAGGTTCGGCATTTTATCATGGTTTTGGTTTTTTATTTAGTTTTTCACCAGCATTTTCATTTATTTATTAAAGCAAAATTTTTTTAACAGCCTGATGCCCCTCCCCTATCAGTGTGCATTCAATCCACTGCCGACACTTTTTTGGCGCCTCTTTCAACGGATCAAATATCATAGCCCCACTGTCGCATGTTCACATTTATTCTGCGTACAAGTTTATCTCATCAGTGCAGAGACCTTTTCGGTAAGTCCATTTTACTCTCCCTTTTTTACTTTCCTGAGTGCTGTGGTTTTATTCTTTGGTTTTAATAGAAGCTCATTTGAACAATAATTTAGATCTTTCCCAGGTTTCACTTTTCATCTACCCGGTCGGCTTGTCTTTGAGCTACTATCGGCTTATGTTTTCAAGATACACTCTGTATTATCAGCTGTTCATTTCCCATACGTTTACTTTTGCCCTGTTTAGGTCTATATAGTCTAGGCATACTGTTTGTAACCAGCCATCATTTTAAGTATGTATATGCCCTATTTTAGTTCTTTTAGCATGTTATTTCATTAATTCTGAGTTCGGTGTTACAATATGTTGTTCTTGATTTTTAGTTTACACATTATTTATTCTTTTCTATGACATGTTCGCATCGCAATTTTACTCAAAAGTATAAATAGGTATCCATATTTCCATTCAAGTTTCATCACGATGCTTTGGTTTTGGCTCCAGTATTTGTCACTTCCGTCCACCAGGTCTGGCTATCCGTTACTGTCTCATATTTTAAAGACTCACTTGTTATAATTAGCGGTGATCCACACGTCTCTTCATAATGGACATGTCCGATTTTAGCATTTGGATCTTAGCAATATGTGTTTGGTCTTTTCTGGTTTCCTTTCTATAGTCTGCTTTTCGTCTGGAGTCTTTTGAGTTTAGAATTACATTTTATGAAATATTTTTGTGGTTATAATTGTATGACATGTCTAAATCGGTCAAGTTATCCATTCTTTTTATTATTTTGTCCCCTCGTACAGTGGCGGACCGCCCCGGGTGCCAGCCCTAGGGGGGTACACAGCCGGCTGGATCCAGAACCTTCCAAGCTGCTCTAAATGGCACCTGCACCTCAGCACGGCTGCCGTACTTATTCCGAAGCAGAGTTGGCAGCCGCACTGAAGTGCAGGATGGTCCTGAGATGACTGCATTTGCCGCCTTTGCCTCCAGAAGACGTAAGTGACGTCGGAAGGGGTGGACCAGCAGCTGCAGTCATTGCGAAACTTGCCGCAACTCCCTGCGTCAGCCGTCCCATCCCCTCCAACGTCACTTACATCTTCCAGAGGCAACAAAAGCAGTCATCATGGGACCTTTCTGGATTGGAGGGAGAGGAGCATAGAAGGGTGGTGGAGGGAGAAAAAAGGGGGTCAGGGTGGTATGGAAGGGTGGTGGAGGGAGAGAAAGAGGGCAGATGCTGATGGAATTGGTGTGCAGGAAAAGGAGAGAGAGACATAAGGGGGAAAGGATACTGGATGGAATTGGGTTGGAGGGAAAGAAAGGGGGCAGGGGCAGATGCTGATGGAAGTGGGGGAAAGGGAGAGGAGAGCGTGAAATGCCAGACCATGGGGTAGGAAGGGAAGAAGATGGATGCCAGAATAATAGGGGTGAAAGGAGAGATGGAAGGGGAATACAAGGAGAGAAGATGCCATACAGAAGGGGCAGAGAGAGGGTAGACAGTGGATGAAAGGAAGAGAGTGACAAGACTATGAGGAAAGCAGAAACCAGAGAAGACAATGTAGAAAAAAATTATATTTATTTATTTTTTTGCTTTAGGGGAGATGCATTGCTGTTTCTGTGGTGTTGCATTGTATGCAGAGTCCAGCTTCTTGGTGGTTCAATTTAACCTACGTTTTTCTATTTTATCCCCCCTTTTACAAAACTGTAGAGCGTTTCTTTAGCACCGGCCATGGTGGTAATTGCTTAGAATTCTATGAGAGTCTGAACTATTACCACCATGGCTAAAAACCACATTACAGTTTTGTAAAAGGGAAGTTAGTTTGTGATTACATATTCCATACTAGGTGAAGGTGTTTTCTGTGTGTTCGAAAGACATGGTTTTCAGTTAGGATTGACTGTGTAGGATTGATCTGTACTAGTCTGGCTTGTTTAGTTTTACAATGGGTGTATTGATGTACTGCTCACTGCAATATGTAAGATGCTGCCTTTTCCTAGGTACACTCTTGTGTGATGTGTAGATTGTTACTAAAAATCATGTTTTTCATACAGATGTGGGGGTGTCAAAAAATGATGGGCCTCGGGTGTCACATATGCTAGGTACGCCACTGCATTCATAGTTTATATCTAATCCACAAGTCTGCTTTTAGGACCTACAGGGTATGTATCCCTCTGATTCATGACAATTTCACTTCTCATGTTATATTATTCATTCTTTTTATTATACAACTGCCCATATAAGCATCATTCTTTGACGTGATTGGATCTTGAAAACTAACGGCATCAGTGTTTTCCCCAGAAATTTTTTCCAGCCATGAAAAACATTTGCTGCATTTAGTGTGCCACAAAAAACATTTGCTCTGTTTAGTGTGCCGGAGTTAAAAAAGTTTGAGAGACGCTGCTCTATACCATTTGAAAGAGGGCAAATATCTAATTATTCACTTCTAGAATTGGATACTTCTTAAATTTAATAAAAATATTATGGAACAAGTGTCAAACCTTAAGAAAGGCAGTCATATTGAGCATTGTAAAATAACTAATAATAATTAACTAATACAAATAGTACACATTTAGGGCTCCTTTTACTAAGCTGCGATAGCGGTTTTACCGTGCGCTTAGCTCTCGCAGAATTGCTGCACGTGCTAGATGCATTGAGCTGGCGTTAGTTCTAGCCATGGAGCGCGTCAATTCTGCACACGCTAAAAACGCTATTACAGCTTAGTAAAAGGAGCCCTTAATTTTCCCCACCATCAAATTTCCCCATCCCACCCCACCCGGCTACTTTTTGATGCCACCCGGCTGAAAATATTTCTGGGGAGAACACTGGTGATGCATGTTGGTAACAAAAATCTTATACACGAATACAGGATGTCCGGGGCGGTACTTGGAGAGACCCCCCCAGGAACGAGACTTGGGAATACTGGTCGACAAGTTGATGAAGCCATCCGCACAATGCGTTGTGGCAGCGGCGAAGAGGGCGAACAGAATGTTAGGAATAATTAAGAAGGGTATTACAAACAAATCGGAGAAGGTTATCATGCCTCTGTACTGGGCCATGGTACGCCCTCACCTGGAATACTGTGTCCAGCACTGGTCGCCGTACATGACGAAGGACACGGTACTACTCGAAAGGGTCCAGAGAAGAGTGACTAAAATGGTAAAGGAGCTGGAGGAGTTGCCGTACAGTGAGAGATTAGAGAAACTGGGCCTTTTCTCCCTCAAAAAGAGGAGACTGAGAGGGGACATGATAGAAACATTCAAGATACTGAAGGGAATAGACTTAGTAGATAAAGACAGGTTGTTCATCCTCTCCAAGGTAGGAAGAACGACAGGATACTCTCTAAAGTTAAAAGGGGATAGATTCCGTACAAATGTAAGGAAGTTCTTCTTCACAGAGAGTGGTGGAAAACTGGAACGCTCTTCCGGAGGTTGTTATAGGGGAAAACACCCTCCAGGGATTCAAGACAAGGTTGTAAATCCACACTTTATTCCGTGACCAGTGGGTTATTTTCCTCCACCCACTAGGGTATGTAGGAAGCCTCAAAACTTCAGAGGCTTCCCCCCCTCCTCCCTTACATACCTCCTCTCTGAGCATGCTCACCAGTCAGTCTGAAAGCTACCAGGAGCATCTGTAGAGGTTAAAAACGAGAGAGGGGTAAGGGACACTCCCTGCCAAGTAAGTATATTCTGCTCACAACTATAAATGCAAAACCGCAACAATGGAATATAATCAAATCAGGATAGCAATCATCAGTAACCTGAATGACAATAACATTGCGAGAAGAAGAAATAAAATGCACTGACAGAAGAGGGCGCCCTAACTGGGGACTCCCCAAACTGAGTGATAACCCCATTCTGATGGCCTTCTAATAAAAACTGGACAGAAACACAGTTTACCGAGCCGGGGGAGGGGCCTCTTTCCAACTGTCACATAAGCTACAGAAATGGATGTGAATCCACCTGGAAATAGTAGCCATAGAAGCTGGATTTCCTAGAGTCTGAGTCTTGCTCCGGAACGGGTTCTATGGCCACAATTTAGCCAAAAGTCTGTGGATTGTGTGTGTGTTTTTTTTGTTTTTGTTTTTTTTTTTTTTGGGGGGGGGGTGGCTGGTAGGGGAATCCAGAAAATACTTGGTCAGAGGACAGAGAAACTCCAATTTGTAACCATCTCAGAGAACCTCCAGAACTCAGCAGTCGGAGATGATGGCCTCTCATTCTGCCAGAAAGACTGGCAACCGCCCCCCAATGTGAGGAGGGGGAGACAGTGGCCAGCTATCAGAACTGTTTCTTGGCGGCAGCTGCCAGTCAACTTTCTACAGACTGCTGAGGGCGAGACCCGCTAGGGAGAGATGTGCGCTTGGTGATATGCGCCACCGAAGAATCCAATTTTGGAGAAGTTAAAGCCATCCGCCATGAGATAAAGCCGCGCCATGACTTGAGCACCTTTCAAGGGACCCTCAAAAGTCTTCCAGATATCCATAAGAATCCAAACAACATCAAGATGATCAGGAAGAGGCAGATTGTGGCCTATGGTCACTCATAAGGGAACATTCAGTAGAGACTGGCTGTTCCGTCTGTAGCTTAAATTCCTGCAGAGAATCGGAGATTAAATCCACAAGGTGTGCGGGTTTGAAGAACTTGCGCAGTTGGGTCCTCCCCCAAATCACAGGATCTGCACCAGTCCAGATTTTGGAGATCCGCCAGATTTGCTATGTCTGTGGCTGCTGCAGAGCTGCCCTGTGAAAGCAGAGGAATGGAAAGTGTCTGGCACAACTGTGGGCACAGTTAACTTACTCCCTAGTACACTCGCAGGAAGACCAGAAGACAGACCATGGTCCCTTGGAGCAGGAGATCTCTGTGACTGGCACAGAAGCCGGTGGAAGGGAAATAGGCAGGGACTTTTTAACTTAGTATGCCTGATAAAGCATGTGCACAAATTCCAGGGGAAAACCATCCTCTCCAGTGTTTGAAAGATTTATGAGGTTTTTTGTTGTAGCCACGCTTACGGTTCACCAAAATGCAGCCAGCACATTCCTCAGAGCCCCCTAACACCAATTTTGTGGGAGTTGGGACATAAGGCGCTTGATGATCCTCCCCAGAGGTCAAAGGCAGTGCAATCGAGCAAATCTGACCCCCCTCACGGACCGCAGCACACATGGACCACGGCTGTGCAACAGACAGCCATCCACTGCAAATGAGGTATGAATCCATCCTATCCTGCCCTGGGGAAGTCATCTATGTGGTTTTCTTTCAAAAATGAAGCTGGAAAGTATGAAAAATAACTTCAAAATCAAATCTGAAAAATCCAAAATGGCCACTGAGGCCCTGTTTTGACTAAAAATAGCCCAGGAAAACCACAGAGAACCCTCAAAAACTGAGATTTTAGGAGTGGGGGTGTAAGACATGCAGGGAAACCACCTTAAAAACCCTTTTTAAAGACTCCCCCCAAAATCTATGATTCAAGCTATTAGCTTGCTCTCACATAACCCATTTTCTCACAGGAAAACTGAAACATATGTGCTGAATGACAGAAACTGCATGCAGCTGAACACAGCTTGCAGGGAGATCCTTTGTCTCAGGGAACTGGAAAATTGGATTTCAAGTCTTCTGACTGACCCACCGGCCTGATCACCATGGCCGGAGACCTCCGTCACCTGCGGACATGCTACACAAACACCTGGCGGAGGGATGCAATCTGGTTGCGATCCCGGTCACACCTCCATGGAACCGTCTCAGCTTGCGCTACATCCACTAGCGGACGAACCTGAGGTGAGCTAGCTCCCAAGGGAAAAGTCGTGGAGCCCCGATCTGATGTGCAAACTGTCCAGGGGGCTTACTGTTGAGCAGGGAACCCCCCAGAAGCAGACGTCCTCCAACAGACAAGTTTCAAGTTTTACTAAAAATATTAATCGCCTAAACAGAGTTTCAAGGCGATGAACAATAAAATACAACAAATAGGTTAAGTTTTTATTTTTACAAAAACCAACACTTACAGACTTACAAAACAAGGACTGGAGACTTACTGTTACAATAGGATAATAAGGGACATAACTACAATATAAGGATAGGATAGAACAAGGAACAAATAGTATCTAAAATTCCACTAAAAGAAAGAGTTAAAAATTAACAGTCCTATGTCGTCCTGAAAACGACGCTCAAGCATTAAATGCTTCTCTAAATAGAAAAGATTTTAATTTAGATTTGAACCGATCCAATGATGGTTCTTCTCTTAGATCCAGTAGAAGCATTCCAAAGAGGTGGGGCAGTTACCGAGAAAATAGCTGTATGTAATGTTAAGAGAGGGAATGGATAGAAGGTGAGTTGAAGAAGAACGAAGAGCCCTTGAGGGATTATAGGGGATCAGAAGTCTATTTATGAATTCAGGACTCTTAGTAGTACAGTACTCCCCTGATATTTGTGGAGATTCCGTTCCAGGAACCCCTGCGAATCTTGAAAAACCGTGAATATGGTTTTCAGTGGGGGAGACAGGAGAGGGAAACCGAAGCGTCTGGGAGTGAAGGAAATCACTTGCGGTATGCTCCGACCGCCTCTTCCTGCACTAAATTTGGGCCTCACCAATCAGGAGCTGCTTTGACACATAGCTCCTAATTGGTGAGGCCCGACTTTAGTGCAGGAAGAGGTGGTCGGAGCATACCACAAGTGATTTCCCTCACTTGCTGGTGCTCCGGCTGCTCTCTTCTGCCTCTCCGGCTGCCCTCTCCTGCCCGGTCATTCGCAGTCGGGAAATACCGCGAATGACTAGGACCGCAAATTGCCGACCGCGAATGACCGGGGGAGATGGTTTGCTTAGAAATCGGATGTCCCAACCTGTTTGGATTGAAAGAGACAAAAAGTTGAGGAGCAGGTCTATGTGATTTGGTGCGTTCTAAGTAGAAGGCCAAACCACGCTTACAGTCCAGAGTAGAGAGTTGCGCGGGGACAGAAATCCCACCCGTTCCCGCCAAAGTCTCACCCGTCCCCACCCGTATCCGTGAGGAATCCCTCCGTCAACACCCGTCCCCGTGAGGAATCCCCTCCGTCCCTGCCCGTCCCTATAAACTTCAGAAATAGTTATTTCATTTAATTATGCTACTGAATTAAAGGCTCTGGTAGAAACCAAAGAAAAAAACTTTATTAATTTGGAAATATTAATTGGGAAGAATACATACTTTGTAAACGGGTTTCTACCAGAGCCTCTTTTGTTTATAAATTTTTATCAACACAACTAATATACTACTTTATCCTGAAGCAAAAAAAAAAAAAGAAATAGAATTCTTTTCCTATCTTTGTTGCCTGGTTTCTGCTTTCCTCATGTTTTCATTCAGTTCCTTCCATCCACTGTCTCTCTTCCTTCTGCGTCTTCCATTTGCTCTGTTACTGTGCCTCTCCCTTTCTCCCCTCTTCCAAATTGGTCTGGCACCCATCTTCTTCCCTCCGCTCCCCCCATAGTCTGGCATCTCTGTCATCTTCCCTGCCAGCGTCTTCTCCCCACTCTCTCTTCCCCATTTCCTTTCAGCTTCCTTCTCCCCCCCCCCATCTTCCCCATGTCCTTTCAGTGTCCTTCTCCCCCTTCTGTCTTCCCCATGTCCTTTCAGTGTCCTTCTCCCCCCTCTGTCTTCCCAATGTCCTTTCAGCGTCCTTCTCCCTCTCTGTCTTTCCCATGGCCTTTTAGCATCCTTCTCCACCCCCCTCCCCATCTTCCCCATGGCCTTTCAGCATCCTTCTCCACCCCCCGTCTTCCCCATGTCCTTTCAGCATCCTTCTCCACCCCTTTGTCTTCCCCATGTGCTTTCAGCATCCTTCTCCCCCCCCCGTCTTCCCCATGTCCTGTCAGCGTCCTTCTCCCCCTTCTGTCTTCCCCATGTCCTGTCAGCGTCATTCTCCCCCTTCTGTCTTCCACAAATGCTTTCAGTGTCCTTCCCCCCCCCCATCTTCCCCATGGCCTTTCAGCGTCCTTCTCCACCCCTTTGTCTTCCCAAGTGCTTTCAGCATCCTTCTCCCCCCCTCCTTCTCTCCCGCCCCGGGTGCAGCACAGCCGGCCAGGTCCCCTTACTTTTGTGGCGCTTCCCCGACCGACCGACCGACAGCAGCCCCGGTCTGACAAACCTCCCTGCCCTTAACCGCAAATCTAAATTTCCTTCTTACAGCTGCTGTAAGAAGGTAATTTAGATTTGCGGTTAAGGGCAGGGAGGTTTGTCGGACCAGGGCTGTTGTCGGTCGGTCGGGGAAGCGCCACAAAAGTATGGGGACCTGGCCGGCTGTGCTGCACCCGGGGCGGGGCGGACCGCCCCCTCCCTTGGTAGCCACTCGAGCCGCGAGGCTACTCCTCCTTACCTACCCTGCCTGCAGCATAGAACCGAACGGAAGTCTTCCCGACGTCAGCGCTGACGTCGGGAAGACTTCCGTTCGGCTCTGTGCTGCAAGCAGAGCAGGTAGGGAGAAAAGCTGCGCGACTTAGTACATCCAGCCCCGCAGGAACCCCGCGACCCTCGGAGGCGTTCCCACGGGATCCCCGCGACCCTAGGGGGCGTCCCCATGGGATTCCCGCGACCCTAGGGGGCGTCCCCACGGGATCCCCGTGACCCGAAGGGGGAACCCGCGGGATTCCCGTCGTCCCCGTGCAGCTCTCTAGTCCAGAGTATGAACAGCTGATTCTCCATGATGAGAATGAGGCCTTGGAAAAAATACTGGAAGTACAATGGATTGATTAAGATGAAATTCTGAAACCTCTTTAGGTAAGAATTTAGGATGAGTATGAAGGACCACCTTGTCATGATGGAAAACTGTGAAAGGTGGATCAGCAACTAAAGCTTGCAGCTCACTGACTCTTCGAGCAGATGTGAGGGCAATGAGAAACACCACTTTCCAAGTGAGATATTTCAGATGAGCCGTATCCATTGGTTCAAAAGGAGGCTTCATCAATTGAGCAAGAACATTGAGATCCCAAACCACTGGAGGCGGTTTGAGAGGTTTGACATTGAAAAGTTATTTCATAAATTTGGAAACCACAGGATGAGCAGAAAGGGGTTTCCCTTCAATAGGCTGATGGAAAGCAGCAATTGCACTAAGATGGATTCAAATGGATGTAGACTTGAGGCCAGAGGTAGATAAGTGCAGAAGATAATCCAAGACGGAATACAAGGCGATATCTTGAGGCTCCATGTTATGAGAGATGCACCATGTAGAAAATCTAGTCCAGTTTCAGTGGTAGCATTGTCTAGTGGCAGGCTTTCTGGAAGCCTCTAAAATGTCCCAAAAAGGCTGAGAAAACTGAAGAGGAGTTATGTTGAGAAGTACCAAGCTGTCAAGTATAGAGACTACAGGTTGGGATGAAAGAGAGATCCTTGACTCTGTGTAAGCAGAGATGGAAAAACTGGTACAAGGTATAGCTCCCTGCTGCTGAGCTGAAGTAGAAGGGAGAACCAGGGTTGCCTGGGCCATCGAGGAGCTATTAGAATCATGGTGGCTTGATCGTTCTTCAGCTTGATAAGAGTCTTGAGAATGAGAGGGAATGGAGGGAACGCATACAGGAACCGATTCGTCCATTCCAGAAGGAAAGCATCTGCCTTGAGGCGATGAGGAGAGTATATCCTGGAGCAGAACTGAGGCAGTTTGTGGTTGTGGGAAGACGCAAAGAAATCTATTTGAGGATTTCCCCACTTAGAAAAAATGTGATGAAGAGGCGAGGAATTGAGTATCCATTTGTGAGGTTGCAGAAGATGACTCAATTTGTCCGCCAGGCAGTTTTTCTCTCCTTGAATGTAGACTGCTTTCAGGAAGGTGTTGTGAAGGATTGCCCAGTCCCACACTCTTTGAGCTTCCTGACAAAGAGGGAGATCCTGTTCCTCCCTGCTTGTTGACGTAGTACATGGCGACTTGATTGTCTGTCCGAATAAGGACTACCTGGTCGTGAAGAAGATGCTGAAAAGCTTTGAGAGCACTGAAGATCACTCTGAGTTCCAACAGACTGATGTGACACTGACGATCTGTGCTGGACCAGTGGCCTTGAGTACGGAGACCGTCAAAATGAGTCCCCCAAGCGTAGGTCGAGGAATCTGTCGTGAGGACCTTCTGATAAGGGGGTGTCAAACAGTAAACCTCTGGAGAGATTGGAAGAGGGCATCCACCAGTGGAGAGACTAAGGAGTAACTGTAATGTGTTAAGAGAGTGGGTCGCAAGCCTGCGCCCACTTAGATGACAGTGTCCACTGAGGAATTCTGAGGTGAAATTTAGCAAATGGAATCATGTGAACGGTCGAGGCCATGTGACCGAGTAGTATCATTATGTGTCTTGCTGAGAGTGAAGAAAGGGAAGACACTTTGCAGCAAAGCTGAAGGAGAGCATCCAGATGCTGCTGAGGAAAGAATGCTCCGAGTTGGACAGTGTCCAGAACAGCTCCGATGAACTGTAGGTCTTGAGGGCTGAAGGTGGGATTTGGTAAAGTTGATTTTGAATCCCAAATTTTGTAGGAACCACGTAGTCCGTTGGGTTGCTACAATAACCCCCTAAGATGTTGAATCTTTGATGAGCCAGTCATCCAGGTTGGGGAAAACCTGAAGACCATGGTTCCACAGAGCTGCTGCAACCACCACTAGGCACTTGGTGAACACTCTTGGAGATGATGCCAGGCAGAAGGGTAGCACTCTGTACTGAAAATGCAGATTTTCTACCTGAAATCTGAGGTACTGGACATCGTGTACCTGGACTTTAGCAAAGCATTCGATAGCGTACCACACCGCAGGTTACTGAGCAAGATGAGTTCTATAGGATTAGGTAACACATTGACGAAATGGGTTGGGAGCTGGCTTGGAGGTAGGCTCCAAAGGGTGGTGGTGAACGGCACCCCCTCCGAAATGACGGAGGTGATTAGTGGAGTACCACAGGGCTCAGTCTTGGGCCCAATCCTATTCAACATCTTTATAAGAGACTTGGCAGAAGGGCTTCGAGGTAAAATAACATTATTCGCCGATGACGCCAAACTGAGTAATGTAGTGGGCAAATGCACAACAGATGAAGATTCAGTGCCCGACAACATGATGCACGACCTACTCCTACTGGAGCGATGGTCTAGGACATGGCAACTCAACTTCAATGCCAAAAAATGCAAAGTTATGCACCTGGGCAGCCAGAATCCATGCAAGTCTTATACCCTTAATGGCGAGATCCTAGCAAAAACAGTAGCAGAACGAGACTTGGGGGTAATCGTCAGTGAGGACATGAAGTCTGCCAATCAAGTGGAGCAGGCTTCGTCCAAGGCAAGACAAATCATGGGCTGCATACGAAGGGGTTTCGTCAGTCATAAGGCGGAAGTCATTATGCCATTGTATAGATCCATGGTGAGGCCCCACCTGGAATACTGTGTGCAATTCTGGAGGCCGCATTATCGCAAGGATGTGCTGAGACTGGAGTCGGTGCAAAGAATGGCCACCCGGATGGTCTCGGGACTCAAGGATCTACCATACGAAAAACGGCTTGACAAATTACAGCTATACTCGCTCGAGGAGCGCAGAGAGAGGGGGGACATGATCGGGAGACGTTCAAGTATCTTACGGGCCGCATCGAGGCGGAGGAAGATATCTTCTTTTTCAAGGGTCCCACGACAACAAGAGGGCATCCGTTGAAAATCAGGGGCGGGAAACTACGAGGTGACACCAGGAAATTCTTTTTCACTGAAAGAGTGGTTGATCGCTGGAATAGTCTTCCACTACAGGTGATTGAGGCCAGCAGCGTGCCTGATTTTAAGGCCAAATGGGATCGGCACATGGGATCTCTTCACAGGGCAAAGGTAGGGGAGGGACATTAAGGTGGGCAGACTAGATGGGCCGTGGGCCCTTATCTGCCGTCTATTTCTATGTTTCTAAAGCCGGATGAATGGGGATGTGAGTATAAGCCTCCTTGAGATCTAGAGAAAGCAACCAATTGTTCTGATCTAAAAGGGGATAAAGGGATGCCAGGGACAACATGCAAAATTTTTCTTTGACCTTCTTGACCAAGAATTTGTTGAGAGCCCTGAGATCCAGTATAGGCCGCATATCACCCATCTTGTTCGGAACTAGGAAGTAACAGGAGTAAAACCCTCTGCTCTGCTGTTCCAAGGGAACTTCCTTGATGGCACAGAAACAAAGCAAAGCTTGAGCTTCCTGAAGAAGAAGGGCAGCCTGGGATGGATTGGAAGGATACTCTCTTGGAGGAAACTCTGGTGGAATTTGAGTGAAATGAAGAGAGTATCCTTCCCTGATTATTGTCAGCACCCAGAGGTCAGATGTAATGGTCTCCCATCGATGGTAAAAATGATGGAGGCGACCTCCGATGGGAAGTAGAGAGGACAGAGGCAGAACAATGGAGGTTATGCTCTGTTTGAGACAGTCAAAAAGGCTGAGAAGCCTTTGGTGCAGCAGAAGGCTGAGGTTTCTGTTGCTTCTGCTGTTGTTGCGGTTTCTTGGGAGGTGCTCGAGTGTAATGAGCTGCCCTTGGAGGATAATGCCTCCGATAGGATGGAAGAGGTCGAGAAGGCTTGGCAGGAGCTGGCTTAGGCTTTGGTCTGACTATGGAAGCAAAAGATTTCTCATGACAACTTCTTGGTAGCAGCCTCTATAGATTCATCAAAGACGTCATTGACCTTACAAGGAATATTGGCCAGACAATCCTGAATGTCGGGGTCCATATCAATGGTGCAAAGCCAAGCAAGGCGGCGCATCGCTACTGAGAAAGCAGTGACCCTCAAGAAAAGTTCAAAGGCATCATAAGATGACTGAAGAAGGTACAACCGGAGTTGTGCTAAGGTAGTAATGACTTGCTGAAACTTCAAAAGTCTGTGCTGAGGCCATCATTGAATTTTGATAAAGACGACGGTCAAACTTGTCCAGGGTCTTGCCCTCTCTGCCAGGAGCTACGGAAGCATAGACCCTGGAAGGATGATGACTCTAAGGAAAATTCCATAAGAAGGGACTGATGAGATAGTTGAGAGTTCTCAAAGTCCTTGCAATGTACAGTTCTATACCTCAATTCCAACTTGCCTGGAACAGCAGGATGGCATAAGCAGTCTCCAGGTTTTGTTTGAAAGTTTCAGAAAGAAGCCTGTTAAGAGGAAGTTTGAGAGACTCCGCAGGAGGCTGAGGCAAACTCATTTCCTCTAAATACTCCTTAGAATACTTATAACCAGAGTCCAATTTAAGATCCAGGTCCTTAGCCAATTGACGGAGGAAGGAGGAAAAGGACAATTGATCCGCAAGAGGATGGCCTCGAGAGGGACTCGATGACCTTGAGGTGCCTCGAGTGGAAAACAAAGTTGAGGCCTCTCTGGAGTATTGATATCCCAGCGAATAAGCAGACTGGGACGAGGCACTGGGAGAAGCAGAGCACTCAGGTTCTGCTATTGGTGTCCTGGATCGAGGAGTTGGAGACCTTGAAGAGCTGGACGAGGAAGGCTGCTCTCTTGAAGAGGACCTGTGCCTCAACCAGCGATGAGAATGCTGCCTGGAAGCAGGTCTCGTGCGAGGTCGAGGAGACTTCTCCCTATGCCTCAAAATGGGCAATGCCTTATGTGAGGATATAAGGCTGGAAGCTGTAGATCGAAGTCCCATAGACTCAGTGGTTTGGATCAAAGAATCTCGCAGCACTCGCAAAGACTCGGCTCCTTGTATGGAATGTGAGGATTCCAGACGAAACACTCGCAAAGACTCGACTCCTTGCATAGTGTGTATAGATTCAGTTCAAGGCATAGGCAAGGACTCGCCCTCTTGTGAGACTGCTAAGTGCCCAGGCTGGACTGCAGGAAGCAGAGTCGAGGCAGGACTATATTTGGTCAGTAACTGAACAAATTCCTGCTCTAAAATGGTCTGGATGTTAGCCTGCAATTGTGATTCCGAGTCTGAAACTGGACTACTTGCTGAGGCTAAAGGCTCCGAGGACGAAGAGGAAGAATGCTTCGTTAGCTTGAGGACCACCGCTGGAACTGTCTGCTGAGATATCTGACCTGAGGGAAGTTCAGGAGAAAACTTGGCAGATTTACTCGAGGTCGAGGACGTTCCAAACGAGGAAGGTCTGATGAGAATCGAGGTCGAAGAGGCAGGAAGACACCCCATAGCAAGTCTGAGGTCGAGGTTGGAGTAGGGGTTTCCATACTGAAAATCTTCTCCACTTGAACTCAACGTTTGAGGGCTCGAGGTTGAAGGGTAGCACAGCGAACGCAAGGCAGTGGTCAGGGCCCAAACACTGAAGGCACCAACGGTGTGGGTCAGTGAGGGATATTGCACGCTGGCACTGGCTACACTTCTTAAAGCCGGCTGGGACATAGAAGGAAAAATAGCCACCACAAAGTCGAAGCCCGCAGGCTGAGAGCACGTGACAGGCCCCGCCGTCACTCGCCGAAAAAGTTTAACTTTTTTTTTTACATAATGACCGAAAGAAAACAGCGACACGGTAATAAAGAAATAAAACACGAGCCAAGGTAAGAGAAGGCACAAAGCAAACTAAGTTCAGCGCAGAGCGTCAAAGATGGACTTCTCGGCTCGTGGAAAACTGAGAACTGAGGAGATGCGCCCTGTGCTGGGCGGGAAGGCACTCGCGCATGCGCGGTGTGGCAGACTCTAAACTTCTGAGTTTCTTCAAGCAAGTCTGCTTGCGAGGCTGTCCGCATCCGAGCTCCGTGGATGACGCCACCCGTATGTGAGAATAGGCTGCCTGCTTGTCCTGGGATAAAGAGTTTTATGTTTAAGCCATTTTCTTTTTAATCCACGCATATGTTTTTTCAGTAGAGCTATTTCGGCAGTATACCATGGATTTTTACCTTTTTTAGATGAGATTGTACAGGACTGGAAGGAAACTAGAATATCAAGTAAAGATTTAATTGACTCATTCTAAGTTGAGACCATCTCATCTAGGGTAGATCAGTACTTTCGATCTTCTTTAGATTAAATGTTGTTTGAATATCATTAGCCTGCAATTTGCTATAATCACAGAAAGAGATTGTTTTGGGAGTATTAAATGACGTACTTTTATTTTGAATGAAAGAAAGAGTTATTAACTTGTGGTCAGACCAAGGAGCTGGATTGTTAGAATGTATAGAGCAATCAGAAATAAGAGAATTTGGGATTAGTACCATATCCAAGGTATGGCTAGCTTCATGAGTAGATGATGTTATCAATGGATGTAAGCCCAAGTCAGAAAATAAGGTAGAAAGTTCTGCAGTATAGGAGTTATTTGGATCATTGAAGTGAACATTAAAATCAAATAGTAGAATAGACTTTAAAGTAGTAGTACAAAAATCGAAGATAAGTGAATGAATAAGAATAATTTTATCTTTACAAATAGGAGGAGGTAAATATACAAGCAAAAAGGCTGTAGAGCACAGGTATCAAACTTGCGGCCTGCCTGGCCGTTTTATGTGGTCCGCGGTGCGATGTGGCGTTTTCATTGCTGCCCTTGGTGTTATCTTCTGGCCGGCTCCCTCCTCCTTACTGCTGCAGTGTGCACAATGCCTACGCGCGTCCTGCGTCTGAACCCTTCTCTCTGATGTTGAAACGTCAGAGGGAATGCTTCCAGATGAGGTGCGGGACATGCGAGAAGCCGCTGTCTGTGACTTTCTGCACACTGCAGCAGTGAGAAGGAGGGAACCGGCCAGAAGATAACACTGGAGGCAGCAATGAAAACATCGCATTGCACTGCGGGCCGCATAAAATGGCCACGCGGGAGCCGGCAAGAAGGAAGACACCCGCCGGAGAGATGCACCTAGTTGAGGCACAGCATGGAGGGAGGGAAACAACAAAGGTAGGGGAAAATATTTTATTTTCAATTTAGTGATTGAATTGTATCAATTTTGGGATTTTATATCTGCTGTCTATATTTTGCACTGTTCAGGAAGAACATGTATTTGTTTCTATTTCTCTGGGGTTGTACTGCATACAGAGTCTTGACTCTTAGGGTTTCATTTGTATATACAGGTACCGTATTTTCACGCATATAACGCGCGCGTTATACGCGTTTTTACCTACCGCGCATACCCCTCGCGCGTTATATGCGTGAGCGCGGTATACAAAAGTTTTTAAACATAGTTCCCGCCCGACGCCCGATTCACCCCCCCAGCAGGACCGCTCGAACCCCCACCCCGAACGACCGCTCGCACGCACTCCCACCCGCACCCGCATCCACGATCGGAGCAAGAGGGAGCCCAAGCCCTCTTGCCCGGCCGACTCCCCGACGTCCGATACATCCCCCCCCCCGGCAGGACCACTCGCACCCCCACCCCGAACGACCGCTCGCACGCGCTCCCACCCGCACCCGCATCCACGATCGGAGCAAGAGGGAGCCCAAGCCCTCTTGCCCGGCCGACTCCCCGACGTCCGATACATCCCCCCCCCCGGCAGGACCACTCGCACCCCCACCCCGAACGACCGCTCGCACGCGCTCCCACCCGCACCCGCATCCACGATCGGAGCAAGAGGGAGCCCAAGCCCTCTTGCCCGGCCGACTCCCCGACGTCCGATACATCCCCCCCCCCGGCAGGACCACTCGCACCCCCACCCCGAAGGACCGCCGACTTCCCGACAATATCGGGCCAGAAGGGAGCCCAAACCCTCCTGGCCACGGCGACCCCCTAACCCCACCCCGCACTACATTACGGGCAGGAGGGATCCCAGGCCCTCCTGCCCTCGACGCAAACCCCCCTCCCCCCCCAACGACCGCCCCCCCCCAAGAACCTCCGACCGCCCCCCCAGCCGACCCGCGACCCCCCTGGCTGACCCCCACGACCCCCCCACCCCCCTTCCCCGTACCTTTGGTAGTTGGCCGGACAGACGGGAGCCAAACCCGCCTGTCCGGCAGGCAGCCAACGAAGGAATGAGGCCGGATTGGCCCATCCGTCCTAAAGCTCCGCCTACTGGTGGGGCCTAAGGCGCGTGGGCCAATCAGAATAGGCCCTGGAGCCTTAGGTCCCATCTGGGGGCGCGGCCTGAGGCACATGGGCCCAACCCGACCATGTGCCTCAGGCCGCGCCCCCAGGTGGGACCTAAGGCTCCAGGGCCTATTCTGATTGGCCCACGCGCCTTAGGCCCCACAAGTAGGCGGAGCTTTAGGACGGATGGGCCAATCCGGCCTCATTCCTTCGTTGGCTGCCTGCCGGACAGGCGGGTTTGGCTCCCGTCTGTCCGGCCAACTACCAAAGGTACGGGGAAGGGGGGTGGGGAGGTCGTGGGGGTCGCGGGTCGGCTGGGGGGGCGGTCGGAGGTTCTTGGGGGGGTCGGTCGTTGGGGGGGAGGGGGGTTTGCGTCGAGGGCAGGAGGGCCTGGGATCCCTCCTGCCCGTAATGTAGTGCGGGGTGGGGTTAGGGGGTCGCCGTGGCCAGGAGGGTTTGGGCTCCCTCCTGGCCCGATATTGTTGGGGAGTCGGCGGTCCGTCGGGGTGGGGGTGCGAGTGGTCCTGCCGGGGGGGGGGATGTATCGGACGTCGGGGGGGGCATCAGGCTTTCAGGATGGGGACAGAAATTCAAGGGGGGACAGGACTTCAAGGGGGGACAGTGCACGGAAAGTCAGGGGGGGTGAACGGAGAGTCGGGACAGCGCACGGAAAGTCAGGGCAGTGCACGGAAGTCAGGGGGGTGAACGGAGAGTCGGGACAGCGCACGGAAAGTCAGGGCAGTGCACGGAAGTCAGGGGGGGTGAACGGAGAGTCAGGGCGGGCGAAAGGAGCGTCGGGCATCATGCGCGGTATACCCGTGAGCGCGGTATACAAAAGTTTTTGTACATATCATCGTGATTTCTGCGCGCTATACCCGTGTGCGCGTTTTACACGGGTGCGCGTTATTTGCGTGAAAATACGGTACTCGTCAACTTACGACCTATTCAAGTTACGACTGTTCGACTTTACTAGTTTCCCCCGCCAGCTGTTAGCAGCCCCAATCTCCCGCACTCCCAAGTCTCGCTACATAGCAGAAATAATATAAAAAGGAGAATGAATGTTCACCACAAAGGTATTATACTATGCTTGACTTAGAAAGTAAGAAAATGTTGATAAAATATTACTTTAAGATGATTACAATATCATTACCCAGTCTAATACAGTATTCTTACCTTAGTCTAACATAGGCCGACTTACCTGTCAGTCGGAACCAATTACGGTTGCTAGTCGACGAGTACTTGTATTAGTACTTTTAGCTTTTGATCCCGTATTTGCATAAGGGTTATCTGTGTTCTGGTTGGAATGAATGTTGAGAAGCATACAGTGTGCTTTGTGTAATTTAATTTTGTGGTTAACCATTATGTGTTGTTAATAAGATTATTTTGTATGTGTATACATGAAAAATGAATGGAAAAAATGGTGTTACAATTAGTGCTATTATGGGGGCGGGGTCTGACATGTGACTTAACCTTTGTTTTGGATTTCGGCCCCTTAATGTGACTGAGTTTAACACCCCTGATGTAGACGGATCAGCAACAAGTCTAAATTTAATGAATTCAAGCAGGGAATTACTTCTGGATTTTTCAGTGACTATTAGGAGAAATGATCGGTGAATGATAGCGAGTCCGCCCCCCCCTTTTTTCCTAAACGATTATTGTAAAAGTATGAATAGCCTGCTGGACAAGTGTAGCTAAGATAGACTTCTTCTCCTGTGGCGAGCCATGTTTCAGTAATGCATAAGATATCCAAAGAATTAAATTCAGTGAGGCCCGACTTTAGTACAGGAAGAAGCGGTCAGAGCATACAGCGAGTGATTTCCTTCATTCACCGGCGCTCCGGCTGCCCTCTCCTGCGGTTTTTCAACATTCGTGGGGATTCCTAGAATGGAATCCCCGTGAATATCAGGAGAGTACTTTATATACAACATATACCGGCACTAAGTCCTAATGGGCGTGGTCTGGAGCGCAGCAGTTTTCAAAGAGAGGCTAACTGGAATAGCAGAAACAGCAAAAGCGATTACAGCAGTGGTTACAGCAGGTACAGTAGAGCTAAGAGTCAAGGATGTCCTCTCAGGGAACCTCCACAGCACGAGAGCGAAAACCGCAAACAAAAAATACTGAAAGATCACAAAATAAAACGCGATCAGAAAAGATTAGCTCCTATTTTGTAGGAAGACTAGTGAGCATGTTTAGAGAGGAGGTATGTAAGGGGGGGGGGGGGAAGCCTCTGAAGTTTTGAGGCTTCCTACAGACCCTGGCGGGTGGAGAGAAATAACCCATTGGTCCAGGAATAAAGTGAGATTCTACAAGAATTGCGCTTTCTGTTCTTCAGCTGCGTTGTTTCAAATATTTGCCTGTGCATTCCATGGCAAACGTTTTTATCAACTTTGTGATTCCCTCCAGTGATACACAAAAGCAAGCACCCAATGATCTGAGTGGTATATTTGGATTCCACACAAAATGTACTAGAAATGACTTTTAGCTTGGTTGTGCATCTATCCTTTCCGCAACCGGAACCAAAAGTTGACATTTTTTCACTGTCTTCCATGGAATTAAAAAAATGGTTCCAATAATGAGGCCCCTAACTTTGAAAGAAGTTGAGATTCTGCTCTAAGACTCTGCACATATTCATTGCATGCCCTATTGTACTTCCAGTAAAAATGCGATGGTCAAGTGGGGAGGCCTAGACTACTTGACATGGAATAGCCTTTTTCTATATAAGACAAGGGGAGAAGCAGACTCAGTGGGACCCCAAGAGCAATTCTTAACTAAAGATCATGGTGCAAGGAACAAAGACCATAACTCCATCATATCCTGTTTCCCACAGCAACTTAAGAGAAGAGGGAGTGGGGTGGGCGTTACAATTGGCATGCTCCTTGCTGGGGGAGGGGTTGCAGGGGGAGGGGAAAAGAATATGGATGATCAAACTACCAAAGTTTTTGTTCTAGTGTCTAAAATGGAGGCTTTATATGCTCTAGGAACATTTTCCTTATTCCAAAGACAGACCAAACTATACCACACACATTCTTGAGTTAGGACGAGACATTAAGAATGGGTAACTCAGATCTCTTTATTCTTCTGACAAGGGTAGATAAAGCAAATAGGGCATACAGAACCCCAGTGTTAAATATGAATATGCTGGCCTTGCAGGCATGCAGTTAACATATGTTCCAAGCTAGAATAAATATCATATGCCTGCTAAATAATAACTTATTAGCTTACCGGGACAGACAAGAAAAAAAATGCTTGAGTATCTGAATTCATGTTAACCGTTCTGAGCTAACTTGGACGAATGGTATAGAAAATTGAATAAATAAATAACTTGGATATGATGCTTCTTCGTTTACATGCATCAATGAAGTACTAGCATTCTCCAACTCTACTTTAGTGTGACTACAGGGCATAAAAGCACATCACTCTTTTTTGTACATATAAAGACTTCATAGCTGAACACTAAATTACTTGGCCACTATATGAAATGTTCTCTTAAATATTTTAATTTAGTTTTATTTCAGAGCTTAATTTTGCAGCTTAATTGAAAACTGGACTTTAATCCCAATCAGCCAATCTTCCTTAATTTGTATCTCTATTTACTACTACAATTATTATTTCTATAGCGCTACCAGACATACGCAGCACTGTACAGTCACAAAGAAGAGAGACCCTGCTCAAAAGAGCTTACAATCTAAACAGACAAGTAAGACAAACAGGATGTGAAGGACATAGTTAAGGGTATGGTTGAAAGGAATGAAGTCTGGAATTGGCAGTGGAGGAGAAGGGTACAGCTAAGAGCATACAGATTAGAATAAACTATTATAAGGAGTTCAGAGACTTTCTTTAGACAATCTCTGGGTATGTAGCTAGTAATGTAACCATATTTGGAAGTCTGCTGTCCTGAGGGCTGATCCACTATCAATAACTCAAAATACTCAGTCTAAAGTAGCAACCTATCACACTGCCTTATGCACTACAACAGGGGTACACCATCACAGTTCTTCAGGGACAAAACCCAACTGGTTTTCCACAATGAATATGCATGAAATTTATTTACATGCACTGTCATGCATATTCATTGTGGAAATCCTGCAACACAACTTGCCAGCAAGGGAATATTGCCTACAGCAGGGGTCCCCAATAGGTTGATTGCAAAGGTAACGCGAGTCAATTGCGTTGCCTTTGCGATTTTTTTCTCCCTGCTGCTTCCCCAAGCCAGGCCTGACTGGTACAAGCGCCAGGCCCATAAGACTTCACCTCTGACGTCAATTCTTATGTCAGAGAGGAAGTTCTGGGCCAGCCAATCGCTGCCTGGCTGGCCTAGACCTTCCTCCCCGACATTAGAATTGATGTAAGAGGTGAAGTCTTGTGGGCCCGGCGCTTGTATGCACCAGGCTTTGCTCGGGAAAGCAGCAGGGAGAAATCAGCATGGGGGTGGGGGTAGGGAAAGAATCGGGGAAGTGGAGAAATCGGCACAATGGCTTGGGGAGAGCAGGGGGATAGAGAAAGAAAGACAGGCAGGCAGGGGGGAGAGAGAAAGAAAGACATGGGGTGGGGGTAGGGAAAGAATCGGGGAAGTGGAGAAATCGGCACAATGGCTTGGGGAGTGCAGAGGGAGAGAGAAAGAAAGGCAGAAATAAAGAGGGGGGCAGGGGGAGAGAGAAATAAAGAAATATTGGCTTTACAGAAGAAGGAAGTGCAACCAGAGACTCATGAAATCACCAGACAAAAAGGTAGGAAAAATGATTTTGTTTTCAATTTAGTGATCAAAATGTGTCTGTTTTGAGAATTTATATCGGCTGTCTATATTTTGCACTATGGCCCCCTTTTACTAAACTGCAATAGCGTTTTTTTAGCACAGGGAGCCTCATCAACAGCTGCGCAGAGCATTCAGTGCAGCTCCCTGCGCTAAAAACCACTATCGTGATTTAGTAAAAGGAGAGGGGGTATATTTGTCTATTTTGTATAGTTGTTAATGAGATGACATTGCACATTTTAAAGTCATCTGCCTTGACCTCTGAAAAAAAAAAACCCGAATACAAATAATAATTAACATTTTCTCTACATACAGTGTGCTTTGTGTTTTTTAAAATTTTATTGTTGGTAGATCATTTTGACTTGGTTATTTTAAAAGTAGCTCGCAAGCCAAAAAACGTGTGGGCACCCCTGGCCTACAGTATATATAGTCAGGTCTCCTAGACCAGGGGTGCCCACACTTTTTGGGCTTGCGAGCTACTTTTAAAATGACCAAGTCAAAATGATCTACCAACAATAAAAATGCTAAACATATATATATTTATTTATTTATATATATATATACACACACCGAGTGTACTTTGTATTTATGTTCAAATATTTTTTTATTATACAGCCCCCCTCCCCCGAAGGCCTGACCCCCCTGAAGGTCTGCACATTCCCCCTCAAAGGTTGACTCCCCCCCTGAAGGCCTGCACTCCCCACATCCATTTACCTAATTCCAGCAGGGAGCAGTCTGCAGAGAGGATCGCTGGTACTTTAGCGATCCTTGCAGGTTGCCATAGGCCTCGGGAGCTGTCTTCCCTCTGCCCCAAGCCTGTCTCTGACTTAGAGGAGGGGCAGGACCACGGCACAGGGAAGACAGCTCCTGAGGCCTATGGCAACCTGTAAGAATTGCTAAAGTACCACCTGCCACCGGCCGTCTCCCATTCGTCCCCTTTGGAGATCCCCACAAGAATAAGGAAGTTAAATTAATAGAATACTTAGGCACAGAAAAACAAAGAAATACTTCCAAGAATTGCCCCATAAGAACTGCCTGTCACAATGCTCATTAGTGGAACTAAATAAAAGACAAGTACAATGGATTTAGAAGGGGGACGATCCGCCCGGGTGCACGGCTTGGAGGAGTGCATAGCCGGCCAGGTCCGGGTCATCCTGCCTTTCTTTTCCCCCGGTCCGCGCTCGGGGCTTGCACCTGCCTGGTCTCGCGCCGACGCTCGAATGGTGCCTTCAACTCCCGCGAGTCTCGCGATAACCAACAGCACCATTTGGGCAGCGGGTGCGAGCCCCGTGCGCAGACCGGTGGAAAGGAAGGGCAGGAGGACCCGGACGGCTGTGCATCCCTCCAAGCCGTGCACCTGGGGCGGGGACGCACCGCCCCACCTCGGTACGCCACTGATTGGGAGGCCGATTTTGGGGTTTTTAAAATTGTATATCGGGCAGCATTAGGCCTCGCTCTTACCTCAATCATTACAGGCGCTTCTATTTCTTGTGATGCGCTGAGCTCTGTCCCCCACCGACCTTCACCCCGCCCTTCCAGCACTCTGATTGGCCAGCGTTCTTTAAGAGGCGGGCCAGTCAGGAGGGGAAAAAAAGAGAAGGGAAGAAGGGAACCTGCTGTGCGATCGACTGGGGTCGCCTGAGCGAACGACCTGTCGATCGCGATCGACGCGTTGGGCACCCCTGTCCTAGACACAATGCAACAGAAATAGGGAACAAGATTCTAATAAAAGGAACAAGTGTAAAAATATTCCATATCATAGGTCATCCTTATTTTCAGATTAATTTAGCATTTTCTCTCCCACCCCAGAGACTCTCCTGTTATCAGCAATCTCATGACAAAACTTATTTTCAAAGCATTCTTTTGTCAACATTCCAAAAAAAACAAATAAAAATGGAACATCAACTGTTACAAAAAAAGAAAATAATCCCTCTCTCCCCTCCTGTGCTTTAACTTTGCCCCAAAACCCCCACATAGTAAATCATACCTAAAAGTGATGTCTCCTTGGCAAATGCTGCAGCAATGGCAGGATCTAATGATGGCTGGCCATCTCCAGATGGGAGATCTGGACGAGTATAATCTCTACTTTTATCGTTGTTGTATTTCACATTCAAATTCACCAGTTTTGAAAAATCAATCCGTAAGGTACAGCATGCATTATAGATATTTTGACCATCTAAGGCCTAGAAAGTGAAAACAGGTGTTACCAATATGTAATTATATTACTACCCATACAAAATTTATACAGAAAAAATTACAATATCACAGTGTTAAAAATAACTATACAATATATTAATTAACTGAAGTAACAGCCCATTTATGTAAAGACTTTTTTGCTTTCCAGAAAAACACAGGCAAAGTAATTTTGTTTTTCCAATGCACCCCTCTTCAAAAAAGAAAAACAAATAAAATGTGTTCCAAAAGAGTGATCTACTTCATGATCCAAATTATAAATAATAATGATAGAAACTTTTTCTAAAACTTTTATAAAGAGAACTGGCAAGTCCAAACCTGAAAAGGTTGTTAGTAGTTAAACAAAAGCCCAAAAATCACAAGACGGGATAAAAACTTGGGCTACTGGGAAAAGTAATGAAAGTAGCGAATCTACCAAATGAAGGCATTACATTAATATTGTGACCAGGCAGGCTCTGTGCTTACCTGGGTCACGGTGGTTTCCCGGCTGTCCAACAGGGGGAGCCAGAAAGCACAGTTACTTACCATAACAGGTGTTATCCAGGGACAGCAGGCAGATATTCTTGACTGATGGGTGACGGCACCGACGGAGCCCCGGTACGGACAATTTTAGAGTGATTTCACTCTAAGAACTTTGAAAGTTCTAGTAGGCCGCACCGCGCACGTGCCTTCCCGCCTGACAGAGGCGCGCGGTCCCCAGTTAGGATAAGCCAGCTAAGAAGCCAACCCGGGGAGGTGGGAGGGACGCAAGAATATCTGCCTGCTGTCCCTGGATAACACCTGTTACGGTAAGTAACTGTGCTTTATCCCAGGACAAGCAGGCAGCATATTCTTGACTGATGGGTGACCTCCAAGCTAACAAAAAGAGGGATGGAGGGAAGGTTGGCCATTAGGAAAATAAATTTTGTAAAACAGATTGGCCGAAGTGTCCATCCCGTCTGGAGAATGCATCCAGACAATAATGTGATGTAAAAGTGTGAACTGAGGACCAAGTAGCAGCCTTGCAGATTTCCTCAATGGAAGTAGATTGTGACAGAACCTTCCAGTGTCAGGCCCGACTGAGCATAACAGAAAGAAACGCAAGCAGCAAGCCAATTGGAGAGAGTGCGTTTAGATACAGGATGACCCAACTTGTTAGGATCAAAGGACAAAAATAGTTGAGGAGATGATCTGTGGGGCTTAGTACGTTCAAGATAGTAAGCCAGAGCACGTTTACAGTCCAAGGTATGCAAAGCCTGTTCACCTGGATGAGAATGAGGCTTTGGAAAAAATACAGGCAGGACTATGGACTGGTTAAGATGAAAGTCAGACACAACCTTAGGAAGAAATTTGGGGTGTGTACGGAGAACCACCTTATCATGGTGAAAAACAGTGAAAGGTGGATCAGCCACTAGTGCATGCAGTTCACTGACCCTCCTGGCAGAAGTGAGAGCTATAAGGAAGACCACTTTCCAGGTAAGAAATTTGAAATGCGCTGTGGCCAAAGGTTCAAAAGGAGGCTTCATTAAAGCGGAAAGAACCACATTGAGATCCCAGACCACAGGAGGAGGCTTGAGAGGTGGTTTCACATTGAAAAGGCCTCTCATGAACCGAGAAACCAAAGGATGAGCCGAGAGGAGTTTTCCATGAATTGGCTCATGAAAGGTAGCAATGGCACTAAGGTGAACTCTGATAGAAGTAGATTTAAGACCAGAGTCAGACAAGGAAAGAAGATAGTCCAACACCAGTCCCACTGCTAGAGACATGGGATCATGGTGATGTAAGAGGCACCAGGAAGAAAACCGAGACCACTTCTGTTGATAACATTGGAGCGTGGCCGGTTTCCTGGAAGCATCAATGATAGAGCGGACAGGCTGAAAAAGAAGTGAGTGAGCCGAAGTCAGCCCGAGAGATACCAAGCTGTCAGGTGCAGAGACTGTAGGTTGGGATGCAGTAGGGTCTGCTGATGCTGAGAAAGCAGAGAAGGAAACAGTGGAAGAGGTATGGGTTCCCTGGAACTGAGTTGAAGTAGAAGGGAGAACCAATGTTGCCTGGGCCACCGTGGAGCGATGAGAATCATGGTGGCTTGTTCCCTCTTGAGCTTGAACAGTGTTCGCAGCATGAGCGGTAGAGGGGGAAAAGCATATAAGAAGAGACTGGTCCAATCCAGGAGAAATGCATCGGGTGAGGAGAGTAGAGTCTGGAGCAAAACAGGGGCAGCTGATTGTTGTGGGGAGCTGCAAAAAGGTCCACTTGAGGAGTGCCCCATTGAGCGAAAATGGACTGAAGAGTCGAGGGATCGAGAGTCCATTCGTGAGGTTGGAGAATTCTGCTGAGATTGTCCGCTAAGGAATTCTGTTCCCCTTGAATGTAGACAGCCTTCAGGAATAAGTGACGAGCTGTCGCCCAAGACCAAATCCGTTGTGCTTCCTGACACAACAGGCGAGAGCCCGTTCCTCCCTGTTTGTTGATGTAGTACATTGCAACTTGATTGTCTGTGCAAATGAGTAGTACTTGAGGAAAGAGAAGATGTTGAAACGCCTTGAGGGCATAGAACATCGCTCGGAGTTCCAGGAAATTGATGTGGTGTTTCTTTTCCTGGGCAGTCCAAAATCCCTGAGTTTGGAATTCGTTCAAGTGAGCTCCCCAGGCGTAGGGGGAGGAATCTGTGGTGATGACTAGTTGATGAGGAGGTAGATGGAACAGCAGACCTCTGGATAGATTTGAAGATGTCAACCACCAAAGAAGCGACTGTCGAAGAGACGAGGTCACAGATATGTGTTGTGAACAAGGATCCGTCGCTTGGGACCATTGGTTCGCTAAGGTCCATTGAGGAGTACGCAGGTGGAGACGTGCGAAGGGTGTGACATGTACTGTCGAAGCCATGTGCACCAATAGCACCATCATGTGATTCGCAGAAATGGTAATCTGTTGAAACATCTGCTGACAGAGATGGAGGATGGCGTGAAGGCGGTTGGATGGAAGAAAAGCCCTCATCAGAACAGTGTCCAGAACGGCTCCAATAAATTGAAGTCGCTGGGTTGGAATGAGGTGAGACTTGGGTAGATTGATTTCGAACCCTAATAGTCGAAGGAAGTGAATGGTCTGATTGGTGGCAAGCAGAACCGCCTGAGGGGAATGAGCTTTGATCAACCAGTCGTCCAGATAAGGGAAGACTTGAAAGTTGAGAGAGCGGAGATAGGCCGCTACCACAATCAGACATTTGGTGAATACCCTGGGAGAGGAGGCCAGGCCGAAGGGTAGCACTTTGTATTGATAATGATGTTGATTGATGAGAAAGCGCAGATATTGCCTGGACATCAGATGGATAGGAATATGTGTGTAAGCCTCTTTGAGATCGAGGGAACATAGCCAGTCGCCCTGAGCAAGAAGAGGGTAGAGGGTGGCAAGAGAGAGCATTTTGAACTTCTCCTTGACCAAACATTTGTTGAGATCTCTGAGATCTAAGATGGGTCTGAGGTCTCCAGTCTTTTTGGGAACTAGAAAGTACCGGGAGTAAAAACCCTGACCTCGCTGATCTTGAGGAACTTCTTCGATGGCATTGAGAAGAAGGAGGGATTGAACCTCTTGAGCGAGAAGGAGGGACTGAGACTTGTTGGAAGCAGACTCTTTTGGCAGGCCTAACGGCGGAGGAGTCTGAAAATTGAGGGAGTAGCCATGGGCTATGATCGAGAGCACCCACTGGTCGGTGGTGATTATCTCCCATCGAGAGTGAAAAATGGTTAATCGACCTCCTATGGGCTGTGGAAGAGGACAGGAGGGAGGGAGACTGGCAATGCCCAGGAGAAGGGAGTCAAAAGGGCTGAGTCGGCTTAGTCTGTGTGACAGGCTTTATGGTAGGCGGCTGTTGCTGACGTGCTTGTTGGTGCTGTTGCCGCTGCCTCCGAGGTTGTGGAGGTTGAGGCTGAACTGGCCAAGCAGAAAACCGCCTCTGATATGATGGCTGCTGTCTAAATGGACGAGGAGGAGGAGGCTTCTTTTTATTTTTCAGCAAAGTATCCCACCTCGTCTCATGGGCAGAGAGCTTTTGAGTGGTGGTATCCATAGATTATTCAAAGAGCTCATCACCCAGGCAGGGAGCATTGGCAAGACGGTCCTGGTGGTTCACATCAAGGTCGGAGACTCGGAGCCATGCCAATCGTCTCATCGCTACAGACATATCCGTGGCTCGGGATGTGAGTTCAAAAGTATCATAGATGGACCGGACCATGAACTTCCTGAGTTGTAGGAGACTGGAAGTGCATTGTTGGAATGCAGGAAGCTTACGGTCAGGAAGATACTTTTGAAAAGAAGAGACTTGCTGAATCAAATGTTTCAGGTAAAAAGAGAAGTGAAACGCATAATTACCTGAACGGTTGGCCAGCATTGCATTTTGGTAAAGTCTTTTACCAAATTTATCCATGGCCTTGCCCTCTCTGCCAGGAGGGACAGAGGCATATACACTAGAGCCTGCCGATTTTTTGAGGGTGGACTCCACCAGCAGAGATTCATGGGGCAGTTGGGGTTTGTCAAACCCTGGAATAGGAATCACCTTGTAAAGTGATTCTAGCTTCCTAGGGGCTCCTGGAACGGTGAGAGGAGTTTCTAAATTTTTGTAAAAAGTTTCCCTCAAGATGTCATGGAGGGGTAACTTTAAAAATTCTTTCGGAGGCTGGTCAAAATCCAAAGCATCAAGAAATGCTTTGGATTTTTTAGAGTCAGACTCTAGATGGATGGAAAGGGTGTCCGACATCTCCTTAAGAAACTTGGTGAAGGACGAGTGCTCTGGCTTACCAGCAGGATCCTGCACCGATGTAACATCCTCCTCCGAGGAATAATCTGCCTCGGTACCGAGGGGGTCATCAGAATCATCCCACAAATCAGGGTCCCGTACCGATGACAGACGGCCCTGAGAAAGTGGGGTAGAAGGTTCGGTATGCTTGGTTTTGCGTACCGATTTACCAGACTCATGGACACCATACCGGGTGACTGTACAGCAGTACGGGTGTCAGAGAACGGCACCGGCTCCGAAGTCGAGTAAGCAGTGTGTCGAAGAGACTTCGGTTCCGCCGAGAGAACAGGCATAGAAACAGATTTTTGCGGTGCCGACAAAACAGGCTGTTCGACGATCGGCACCGAATGCTCAGTAGGTACCGACACTGGAAGGCTCGGAGTCAGCAGAGCCGGGAGCAAGTGTTGTAACTGCTCCTTAAGCTGGACCTGAAGGATGGATGCTATTCTCTCATCCAGAGACGGTCCCGATGGCACTG
Source organism: Geotrypetes seraphini (assembly GCF_902459505.1). Classification (NCBI taxonomy): domain Eukaryota; kingdom Metazoa; phylum Chordata; class Amphibia; order Gymnophiona; family Dermophiidae; genus Geotrypetes; species Geotrypetes seraphini. The sequence continues at coordinate 19,045,075 of NC_047095.1, forward strand.
GTACTGCTTTTTTCTTGCTCAGTACCTGCGGTGCAGCTCGACGCTCAGGCGAAGTCGATGCCGATGAAGAGGCAGTGACTTCAATAGGAGCGGAGCGTTTGCGAGGCCGGTGCGCAGTCTGCAGGACTTGGCTCACTGCTTGTTCGACTGGCGGGATAAGGACAGTAGGGGATGGCTTCTTAGCCGGCTTACCTACAGGGTGCGACACTGAGGATGGATCTTGCGGTGTCAAAGTCACCGGTGCTGATTTGGAGGAAGATGACGGTGTCGATGCCGGGGGAACTTCCATGGCGGCACCGAAAAGAATTCGCTGTTGAATTTGGCGATTCTTTAGAGTTCTCTTTTGGAGAGAACTGCAGCGGGTGCACGTTTCTGCCCTATGGTCCGGACCCAGACACTGAAGGTACCACTTGTGCGGGTCGGAAAGGGAAATAGGACGTGCACACCGCTGACACTTCTTAAAACCCGGTGAAGGGGGCATGAAGGGAAAAACGGCCGTAGCAAAATCGAAGCCCGAGGCTTCGATGGTGCCAACAGGCCCCGCCGGGGCTGACCAGAAAAAAGTCGAAAAAAATTGACTTTTTTTTTTTTTTTTAAATAAAAGAAAGAAACGATAAGGTGAATAAATCACGACAAGAAAATAACGCGCGAGCGGGAAGGCGAGAAAAATTTGAAAAAATTTTCCAACAGCAATTGGAACACGCGTCTTCTTAGCTCCGCGGAAACTAAGAAACTGGGGATCGCGCGCCTCTGTCAGGCGGGAAGGCACTCGCGCGTGCGCGGTGCGGCCTACTAGAACTTTCAAAGTTCTTAGAGTGCAATCACTCTAAAATTGTCCGTACCGGGGCTCCGTCGGTGCCGTCACCCATCAGTCAAGAATATGCTGCCTGCTTGTCCTGGGATAATGAAGTGAGTCCTAAGATCCAGCAGAGTGACTATTAACTAGGTCACCACCAGGGTAGCCCAAGAGAGGAGCAGTTCCCTGCTGCTGACTCAGGCAGAGCAGGGCGTGTTTCTCCCCTAGTTAAACCAGCAGTTTGGAACAAGCATTTAGAGAGGATAGGGAGAAAGTTGAAGTCTCTCTTAGAGAGTTGCGCGGGGACAGAAATCCCACCCGTCCCCGCCAAAGTCCCACCCGTCCCCGTGAGGAATCCCACCCGTCCCCACCCGTCCCCGTGAGGAATCCCTCCATCCCCACCCGTCCCCGCGAGGAATCCCCTCCGTCCCCGCGAGGAATCCCCTCCGTCCCCGCCCGTCCCTATAAACTTCAGAAATAGTTATTTCATTTAATTATGCTACTGAATTAAAGGCTCTGGTAGAAACCCATTTACAAATAAGCAAAAAGACTTTATTAATTTGAAAATATTAATTGGGAAGAATACATACTTTGCAAACGGGTTTCTACCAGAGCCTCTAATGTTTATAAATTTTTATCAACACAACTAATATACTATTTTATCCTGAAGCAAAATAAAAAAAAAGAAATATAATTATTTTCCTACCTTTGTTGCCTGGTTTCTGCTTTCCTCATGTTCTCATTCAATTCCTTCCATCTACTGTCTCTCTTCCTTCTGCATCTTCCATTTGCTCTGTTACTGTGCCTCTCCCTTTCTTCCCCCTTCCAAATTGGTCTGGCACCCATCTTCTTCTCTCCGCTCCCCCCATAGTCTGGCATCTGTCTTCTTCCCTGCCAGCGTCTTCTCCCTACTCTCTCGTCCCCATTTCCTTTCAGCGTCCTTCTCCCCCCATCTTCCCCATGTCCTGTCAGCGTCCTTCTCCCCCCTCTGTCTTCCCCATGGCCTTTCAGCGTCCTTCTCCACCACCCCCGTCTTCCCCATGTCCTTTCAGCGTCCTTCTCCACCCCTTTGTATTCCCCATGTGCTTTCAGCGTCCTTCTCCCTCCTCTGTCTTCAAGTGCGTTCAGAGTCCTTCCCCCCCTCCCGTCTTCCCCATGGCCTTTCAGCGTCCTTCTCCCCCCTCCTTCTCTACCGCCCCGGGTGCAGCACAGCCAGCCAGGTCCCCTTACTTTTGTGGCACTTCCCCGACCGACCGACAACAGCCCCGGTCCGACAAACCTCCCTGCCCTTAACCGCGAATCTAAATTACCTTATTACAGCTGCTGTAAGAAGATAATTTAGATTCGCGGCTACAGGGCAGGGAGGATTGTCGGACCGGGGCTGTTGTCGGTCGGTCGGGGAAGTGCCACAAAAGTAAGGGGACCTGGCCAGCTGTGCTGCAACCGGGGCGGGGTGTGGTGGGGCGGGGCGGACCGCCCCCTCCATTGGTAGCCACTCGAACCGCGAGGCTACTCTCCTCCTTACCTGCACTGCCTGCAGCACAGAGCCAAACGAAAGTCTTCCCGACGTCAGCGCTGACGTCGGAGGGAGGGAGGGCTTTGTTTAAGCCCTCCCTCCCCTCCGACGTCAGCGCTGACGTCGGGAAGACTTCCGTTCGGCTCTGTGCTGCAAGCAGAGAAGGTAGGGAGAAGAAGAGCCGCGCGACTGAGTACATCCAGCCCCGCAGGAACCCCGCGACCCTCGGAGGCGTCCCCACGGGATCCCCGCGACCCTAGGGGGCGTCCCCACGGGATCCCCGCGACCCTAGGGGGCGTCCCCACGGGATCCCCGTGACCCGAAGGGGGAACCCGCGGGTCCCGCGGGATTCCCGTCGTCCCCGTTCCCGTGCAGCTCTCTTGTCTCTCTCCCATGATGACCTCCCTGGCTCAAGCAGGGGTGATGGCTGTACACCCATGGAGGTAGAAGAAGCTGGGACACCTCCAGAATAGAGAGTTGCGCATGGACAGAAATCCCACTCGTCCTCACCAAAGTCCCACCCATCCCTGTGAGGTATCCCACCCGTCCCCGCGAGGAATCCCCTCCATCCCCACCCGTCCCCGCGAGGAATCCTCTCCGTCCCTGCCCGTCCCTATAAACTTCAGAAATAGTTATTTCATTTAATTATGCTACTGAATTAAAGGCTCTGGTAGAAACCCATTTACAAATAAGCAAAAAGACTTTATTAATTTGGAAATATTAATTGGGAAGAATACATACTTTGTAAACGGCTTTCCACCAGAGCCTCTAATATTTATAAATTTTTATCAACACAACTAATATACTACTTTATCCTGAAGCAAAAAAAAAAAAAAAAAAAAAAAAAGAAATTGAATTCTTTTCCTACCTTTGTTGCCTAGTTTCTGCTTTCCTCATGTTCTCATTCAATTCCTTCCATCCACTGTCTCTCTTCCCTCTGCGTCTTCCATTTGCTCTGTTACTGTGCCTCTCTCTTTCTCCCCCCTTCCAAATTGGTCTGGCACCCATCTTCTTCCCTCCGCTCCCACCATAATCTGGCATCTCTGTCTTCTTCCCTGCCAGCGTCTTCTCCCTACTCTCTCTTCCCCATTTCCTTTCAGCGTCCTTCTCCCCTCCATCTTCCCCATGTCCTGTCAGCGTCCTTCTCCCCCCTCTGTCTTACACATGTGCTTTTAGCGTCCTTCTCCCCCTCTGTCTTCCACATGTGCTTTCAGTGTCCTTTTCCACCCCTTTGTCTTCCCCAATGCTTTCAGCGTCCTTCACCCCCCTCAGTTTTACCCATTTCCCTTAAGCGTCTTTTCCTCTCCACTCCACCTTTACTCCCTTTCTCTCAACCTGCCCCCTTACCTTCGTGGCGCTTCCCCACCCGCCCGACAACAGGACAGGCCCGGTCCGACAAACCTCCCTGCCCTTAACCGCGAATCTAAATTACCTTCTTACAGCTGCTGTAAAAAGGTAATTTAGATTCGCGGCTACAGGGCAGGGAGGTTTGTCGGACCGGGGCTGTTGTCCGTCGGTCGGGGAAGCGTCACAAAAGTAAGGGGACCTGGCCGGCTGTGCTGCACCCGTGGCAGACCGCCCCCCCTCCCTTGGTACGCCACTCGAGCCGCGATGCTACTCTCCTTCTCCTTACCTGCCTGCAGCACAGAGAGCCGAACGGAAGTCTTCCCGACGTCAGCGCTGATGTTGGAGGGAGGGAGGACTTTGTTTAAGCCCTCCCTCCCCTCCGACGTCAGCACTGACGTCGGGAAGACTTCCGTTCGGCTCTGTGCTGCAAGCAGAGCAGGTAGGGAAAAGAGGAGCCGCGTGACTGAGTACATCCAGCCCCGCAGGAACCCCGTGACCCTCGGAGGCGTCCCTACGGGATCCCCGCGACCCTAGGGGGCGTCCCCACGGGATCCCCGTGACCCGAAGGGGGAACCTGCGGGATGCCCGCGGATCTCGCGGGATTCCAATCATCCCCGTTCCTGTGCAGTTCTCTACTCCAGAACCAACAGTGCCGGAAGATGAGATTCCCATGGAACTTAAGGGAGAACTACCTGAGGAGGGGTTAGCTGAGATTCCTGAACCTATGGAAGTAGGCTTATCAACCAAGAGCAAGGATTAAGCCTAAACCATGAGTTTTTGTTTTTGGAACTTTTTTTTGACTCTTTGCATTTTGCTTGTTTAAGAAGCTGAAAGTGCCTTTTTCTGGGGAGAGGTTTGCTAACACCCAGGGAGGGATTTTGAAAGGCTGTTTTGGAGCTTTTGACAGGCAAACCTAGGGCACTCTCCTTTTCCCAGCAGTGCTCTACCCGCTGCTGGAGGTTTTGCTCTTTGGGAACTGTGAATATTGTGCAGCAAAGCAGAGGACTGTATTTTCTTTTACATCCTGCTAGGGAGCAGGCTGTGTAGGCCCTGAGAGAAAGAAGCTCTGAGAAGAGCAGAGCAAATTACTGACTTTGGCTGGAAAGAAAATCCTGAGTTTTTCCTTTTGAGTATTGTCTTGGTGGGATTTTGGCAAGTTGCTTTATTTACTTTACATTCTGACAATTAAATTTTCATTATTGCCAGTCTACCACGGAATTTGTGGTTTTGTTTGATTTCAGTTCCTTTTTGTTTGTAAATCCTGCAGGGTGACTCCAGTCCGGGTCACACGCCAGTGCACTTTTTGTGTATAGCCACTGAGAGCGCTGCTGAGCCCGGCCTAGGGCTGCAGTGTGGTTACAATATTTATGAATCGCTAATATACCCCAGTAGGAGTTCAATACGATTTCTAATTGAGAAGCTGGCCATAACAAGAGATTACAATCTTACATTAAAAATCTGAATACCTCGTACAGATTGGGAATATAAAGTCTAGATGATATATTGCTTTATTTGAGAAATCCGGAAACTACCATTCCATGCTTGCTGGAGTTGATAGAGAAATTTGGCAAATTTTCAGGACATAAGATAAATTGGAGCAAATCAGAAATTCTTCCACTTAATGTACATTGTACTAAGGGTTAGTTTAATTCATTTTCATTTGTGTGGAAAGAAGATGGATTAAAATATTTAGGTATTACGATAAAAAATACAGTGGAAGACACAATGAAAAAGAATGAAAATTAAAAAAAAAATAAAAATAACAGAAATGTGAAATGTGTGAGCAATGGAATCCTTTACATCTTTCTTGGTGGGGGAGAATCCAAACTATTAAAATGATGATATTGCCTGTGGTTTGTTATCAAATGAGTATGATACCAGTTTTCTTTCATGGGTCCTTTTATAAAAAATTAAATGGTATTCTTGCAAAATTTGTTTGGCTGGGTAAAATGTCTAGAATTGCTTTAGTATCTTTACAAAAACCAATTGCGGAGGGTGGGGTAAATTTTCCCAAATTTTATAGGTATCATCAAGCCTATATTTTACGCCAGGGTATGCATTGGGTCCTCCCAGAGCTTATGGAAAATACCCCAGATTTGGAATGGCGACTCATGTTTCCTTTACCATTTATCTCATGTTCTCAGTATCAAGATGCCTAGGAAATATAAAGAGAACAGAATATTAATGGATACATGGAAAACATTGCACTATGTCAGTAATTTAACACCTAACCCAATACACAAATCAACAAATCAATCTTTATGGGTAAACTCCAAGATTCAAATTGGCAGATTTAAAGTCGTATGGAAGCATTGGATTATTGCTGGTATAAGGATTTTAGATGATGTTATTTCAAATGGGTAAACTGCTTGATTTTTCACAGTTGCAACATAAATTTGGTCTTAATAAATCACGAAGCTTTAAATGGTTGCAACTGAAGCAGGCTATTCAGGAGGGGTTCCCTCAATGGAAAAATCTCAATAATCAGTATAGTTTGGCGTTCTTATGCTTTCAGGCAGACTTCTTGGGTCACCAGGCCACACAGTGGTATAAATTGATATCTGGATATATGAATAAAAAACCAAAGACTGGTCTTAGAGACATTTGGACATTGAGATTAAGCATCAAATTTCTGTGTCTCAATGGCCACGAATTTGGTCTTGGAGAATGAGATGTACAGTGTCCGCATCTATGAGACAAACTTGGTTCTTTTTGTTACATAGAGCATTTTGGACCCCAGTTCGATTACAAAAGTTAAATAGCTCTAAGTCTAATAGATGCTGGCATTGTAATCTGGAAGCAGGGACTCTGGATCATTTAATATTCTACTCTCCCTGTATCATGGCATTTTGGAAATCAATTTGGTCTCAAATTAATTGTTTACTAAAAAACCATGTAGCATTATCATATGATACAATTCTGTTCGGTACTTCAATGAGAGCAAAAAGTCAAATTTCATCAAACAATAATAAACTTTTACTGATTATGATAGGAGTCGCCATACAACATATCACCAGGAATTGGAGGAATTATAGCAGACTTAACTATACTTTCATTGTACCATATTTACAAAATGGAAAGAACGATTGCCATACAAAAAGGAAATTATAATAATTTGAAAAGGATCTGGGGGGCCACTGACAACTTATTGCAATGATTAGACACCGTTTTCCATTGAAAGTACATTTATAATATGGGGGAGGGGCATGATATAAAGTTCTATTTAAGGTCTCATCATTAGATAAGAATGTAATATTTATATGAAATTTATGATTAAAATTTTTGTGGGAAGGGTGGGTGGGAATAAATTTATGTATTTAAGATAATAATAGAAAGAAAATTCAAGTGATGTGTATAAATATATATGATGTAATATTGTGCACTTGATGTAAGATGAAAAATGAATAAAGACTTTGGAAAAAAAGAAAAAAAAATTCTGAATATAAAAAAACCAAAAACTGTACATTACAGTCTTGCATTAAAATGAGAGCATAAAAACATAGATTATGAGATATCATACAGACAGATAGGTCTTTAAAACCTTTACAAAATCATGTTAGTATGAGCAAGATACCTTGTAAGCAAGTAGGTTTTCAGGCCTTTATGGAAATTCATTTAAGAGGGGATATTTCTTAGTTGTAGGCGCAGTTGTTAAAACTACAGCTTCAACACCCTGAGGTTGTGGGTTCAAACCCAAGCTGCTCCTTGTGACCTTGGGCAAGTCACTTAATCCCCCCCCCCCCACATTGCCCCAGGTACATTAGATAGATTGTAAGCCCGCTGGGACAGACAGGGAAAACTGCTTGAGTACCTGAATAAATGCATGTAAACCGTTCTGAACTCCCCTGGGAGAATGGTATAGAAAATTGAATAAATAAATTTTGTCACCAAATATGGAAAAGTTAGTGTATTGTTTTATATATGATACCTCTAGGATTCGGTAATCTTAACCTTAGATGACAGCTGATCAAGCTATAGTTCTTATCAGAGGGTAATTCATCATATAATCCAGGGTTTCTCAATGGAAGGTCAGAAAAAGCACAGTTACCTGAAACAGGTGTTAGCCGAGGACAGCAGGCAGATATTCTCACATGTAGGTGATGTCATCCACAGGCCCTGGTACAGAATGCAAAAAGTATACTTAAATATTTTCGAAGTCATGAGACTGCTCGTACTATGCATGTGCCAGTGCCTTCTCACCCAAATGGCTCACGGTACATCAGTTCAGTACAAGAGCTAAGAAGCCAATTAGGGGACGTGTGAGAGTTGTGAAAATATCTGCCTGCTGTCTTTGGATAACACTCGTTATAGTTAAGTAACTATGCTTTATCACAGGACAAGCAGGCAATATATTCTCACATGTGGGACTCCCTAGCTATGATGAAAAATGGGATGGAGGGAAGTTGAACAAAAAACAAAAACTGCCGTGGTGGACGCCCAAGTCTTTATTCATAAAAAACATAAAACAGTTTGTTTCCAAAAGGACTGATTGGACTGGACCCAACACTGTCCGTGTTTCGGAGAAACACTCCTTCCTCAGGGGTCCTAACGCTTATCAGAACAGAGTGACCTTATAGATAACAACAGAATAAAAACTGGAAACAGCGGTGAATAACCGTTGGTGCTCCGATGAGATGCAGGGCCAACATGGAGGGAAGTTGGTCATCATGTACAGAATAAATTCTGAAGAATTGCTTGGCCAAACCAACTATCCCATCTGGAATGATTCTCCAAACAGTAGTGGGATGTGAAGTTATGAACTGAGGACCAAGTGGCTGCTTCACAGATGTCCTCAACAAGACAGTATTGTAGGTGAGCTACTGAAGTTGCCATTGCTCTTTTGTGTGCAGTAATAAGACCTTACAGTGGCAGCTCAGCCCGAACATAAGAGGAAGGGATTCAGTCCTTCAGCCATGTAGAGATGGTTTTCTTAGAAACAGGAGTTCCTAGTCTGTTAGGATCAAATGACAAAAACAACTGAGTGGATTTTTTAAAATGAGGTTTTGCCTAATTTAAGTAATAAGCAGTTAGCACGTTTACAATCCAATGTGTGGTGTGCTGCTTCTCCAGAGTGAAAATGAGGTCTTTGAAAGAAGATAGATTTTTCATCTGAATGAGTTCATAGTTCTACCTGACATGACCTTTGGCAGGAGTTTAGAATGAGTTCAGAGAACTACTTTGTCATGGTAGGTTATATATGGAGAGTCTGACATGCTTGTAGTTCACAAATACGACACACAGAAATGATGCAGATTAAGATTTAAGAGATGACGATGAGAGTTAAAAGTATAAGATTAAGATCCCAAGCAATTGGAGGAGGTTTGGTTGGTGGCTTAGTATGAAAAAGGCCTTTCATAAATCTAGAGACCAAAGGATGGTCAGACAATGGTATTTTATCCAGAATATGATAAACACTTATAGCGCTGAGATGTACTCTAACTGAAGTAGCTTTAACACTAGAGTTGGAAAGTTAGAGGAGATAGTCCAGAACTGACAAGAGAACATGTATCTGGATGTAATGATCACACTGTATTGCAAAACAAATTCACTTGAAGCAGTAAAACGTTGAATGGAAGGCTTCAATTATGTCAGACACTGATGCAGAAAGAGTAAAGTATCTTATCACTGGGAGAGAGACTACATCGTGAAAGCTAAGGATCGATCCTTTGGTCTGTGTAGGTATGGTTGGAAAAATTTGAAGTGTGATGGGTTTCCATACACTGAGCTGGAGAAGGAGAGGGAACCATGGTTGTTGTGGCCACTAAGGTGCTATAAGAATCATTGTGGCTCAGTCTTGGCAAAGTTTGAATAAAGTTTTCCCTAGAAGAGGAGTCGGAGGGAAAGCGTACAGAAATTTGTGCATCCGATCTAGAAGGAACGCACTGGAGTCCAAGCCATTGGGAGTATAGATTCTGGAACAGTATATTAGAACTTTGTGAGAGGAAGCAAAGAGATCTATGCCTGGAGTCCCCCAGATCAAAAATATCTGACGTAATACTGTTGAGTGACCATTTGTGAGATTGCATAAGTCTGCTTAACCAGTCTGCTAAGACATTCTATTTTCCTGTTAGATAGATCACTTTGAGAAGTATGTTGCAAGGTCCAGGCCCAGGTCCAGATTTGTATTGCTTCTTGACAAAGGGAGTGATACCCCATGTCTCCTTGTTTGTTCACATAGTACATGGCTACCTGGCTGTTGGTACGAATAAATACTACTTGATTGAGGAGACAATCTTGGAATGTGCAAAGATCATTTTGGATTACTCGAGGCTCAAGGAGAATGATATGAAGAGATTTCTCTTGACAAATCCAGCTGCCTTGAGTATGGAGGACGTGGATGTGGGCTCCCCATCTGAACATGGAAGCGCCCGTAGTCAATACTGTTTGATGTGGTGGAATCTGAAAGAGAAAGCCTTAGGATAGACTGTTCAGTGTCATCCACCACTGAAGAGATCGATGTAGTGCTGCAGTTATCTGCAGTCACTGAGACAGTGGATCAGAGGTTTGAGACCACTGGGATGAGAGCATCCACTGAGAATCTCAGATGTAGATGCGCAAATGGAGTTACATGCACTGTGGATGCCATATGACTTAGGAGACATCATTTGACATGCAGTGAAGCTCTGAAGAGAAGAGACCTTTTGGAAAATCTGAATGCGGTCGTGTAGCTGCTGTTGTGGTATAAATGCTTGAATCTGAGCTGTGTCCAGATTCTGGACTCCAGAAACACCCCAATAAACTCCGGAGTTTGAGAGGACTGGAGATGGGATATCTGGTAGCTGACTGCAAATCTTAGATGTTTTAGGAGATGCATTGTTGAATTCATAGCTAAATTTAGTCTGTGATAGGGCCTTAATCAACCAGTCATCTAGATAAGGGAACACATGAAAGCCATAAGTGCTGATGCTGGGCCAAACAGAAGCACCCTGTACTGGAAGCGAAGATATTTTCAATGACTGGTAGAATGGGAATGTGTGTGTAGGCTTCTTTGAGATCTAGAAAGCAGAGCCAGTCATTCTTGTCCAGGAGGCGTAGCGGGGGTCCCAGAGAGGCCATACAAAACTTCTCCTTCACTAAATATTTGTTGAGAGCACGAAGATCCAGAATTGGACAAAGGTTTCCGGTCTTCTTTAGAATTAGGAAATATTTGGAGCAGAACCCTCAGTCCCACTCCAATTGAGGAATCTGCTCGATGGCACTGAACCAGAGGAGGACCAAGAGCTCTTGTTGGAGAAGAGTGTTCTGATGGAACTTGAAACTATGCCTCTTAGAGATGGCCGAGACCACCGCGTCCACTACAGGCAACTTCAGAGTGTCCCTAACCTCTTCAGGAATGGGATACAGGCGGGCCATGGAGCGTGCAAAATGAAAGGGAGCTTCTGGCACCGAATATCCTGATGCATAGGAAAAGAGCATGAAGCAGAGTGGATCCCCTTAAGCAAGAGGTCCACCATACACGAGGCCTCTAACATAGTGTCCTCAAAGTGCAAAACCGAGGAGACCTGAAGAATTAACTCATGAAGCTCTTCCCGCTGAAAAATGCGCACCAGACACATCTTCGCCAGCTGTGGGGGGGAGGGGGGCCTCGAACCCTTCACTGGCGGAATCCAACCCCCCAAGAGGATCATGGAAATCTCCCTAAGGGTCCAGGTCCTCATCAATAACTTCTTGCTCCTCTGGGCAAAAATCCTCATCCCAAGAGACCCTCGGGTTTGGATGAGAGAGGAGGGGGGCAAAACCGCTGCTGTGTGGGGCCGCACCGTGGAAGATATTGAGGGCAAACACCTCCCCTCCCAAGAGGACAAGGAACCTCCAGCACATAAGCTTTACATAGTGCTAACAAATTCAGAGGGAAGACCCCCGGCGGCCCCAAGGGACTCCCTGCCCCAGCAGTGGACCCTGCCATACCATGCCCCTGTATTCCCAGAACAGGGGGAAGGTCACCTGAGGTAACTGAGATGAAGGAGGAGGTTCCCGCCGAAACTGGACCTGAAACTGTCAAAATCGGAGCTCCTGCAGCCTGCCACGTCTGAAAAGCCTGGGATTTTCCTAACACTGAGGCCGAGGAACCGACCGACGTGAAAAGGGAATCCCCAGCCATTCCAGCGGCAAGGGATCTCTGACCGTTGGGGAACCCTCCGCGTAGGTGTTGGGGGAAGCCCGGGCTTCCCCGCGATCCAAAGCCGACTCGAGAGGTACATGTGGCGGGATGCCCTGGCCACCGGCATCCGCTGCCGACGAACCTACCCCACCGCTCTGGCCTACACAATGCTTGCACAGTCCGGCCGCGAGTACCTCGTCTGGAGCAAAATCAGCATTTTTTCACTTTAAAAGTGCTCATTGTGCTGAAAACTGCCCTGGCTGAAAGAAAAGTGCTGGTTACATGAGAAAATACAGTAAAAAGGTAGTTTTAAAGGAAAATTAGCCCTTTAAACCGGCACACTTCAGGATTTTTTTTTTTTTACAGAACAGACTCCATGGCTCTCAAAGCTGGAGGGCTGACCAACCAGGGGGCCAGGCCGCCAGCTGAGGCACCTCTACAAAAATATGGGGAGGTGGAGGAAGGTGGGGGGAGAGACCCAGCTAGAGACCCACCGGGTTTAACACCCCAGAGGTCAGACGGATCCCCAAACAGGACCCGTCCAAATTCTATCCGGCACAAAAGGGGAACCAGGAGTCCAAAAACAAAGTTCCAACAGTACTAAGAGGGGAGCCGATCTAGTCTTACTACCTGCTATGGAGACAGACCGACTGGGTTGCTAGGGGGGAATCTAGCCTGATATACAAGTTTGTGCTCAGTCTCCACCTGCTAATGCAGTGAGGCATATAACCCATTTGTAAGGACTATACCGGTCTACCAAGCGATACAGAATAAGGTGCTGTTTCGATACCCAGCAAAAGTTTTGTTTTTCAGGCCAGTAAAACGAACTAGCAGGGCCATGTGGGTGCATAGACGTCATTTTCTTTAACTGATACTTCAGCAATGTTGCCAATCCACCATTTGTTATCATATATGTATGCAACATAATAACCAGGAAGCAGTTGCGATTTCTCAAGCACGACATTTTGAAGATGCGGACTCCAGAATTGCACAAAATATTCTAAATGACGTCTCGTCAAAGTCTTATACAGGGGCATCAATATCTCCTTTTTCCTACTGGCCATTCCTCTCCATATGCACCCTAGTATCCTTCTAGCTTTCGTCGTCACCTTCTCAATCTGTTTGGCCACCTTAAGATTATCACATACAATCACACCCAAGTCCCGCTCTTCTGTCGTGCACATAAGTTCTTCATCTCCCTAAACTGTACTGTTCCCTTGGGTTTTTGCAGCCCAAATGCATGACCTTGCCATTTCTTAGCGATAAATTTTAGCTGCCAAATTTCAGACCATTCTTCAAGCTTCGCTAGGTCTTTCTTCATGTTATTCATACCATCTAGGATGTAGACACCCCGGATAGTGTGAATAGCATGAAGAAAGACCTAGAGAATCTTATTCGACAGCTCTCCAACAATATAATTTATAAAAATGTTAAAAAGAACGGACCCAAGAACAAAGCCTCGAGGCACACCACTGCTAACATCCATTTCCTCAGAGCGATCTCCATTGACCACTACCCTCTGTTGCCTTCCACTTAACTAGTCCCTGATCCAACCCGTCACTTTGGGACGTATCCTGAGGGCACTCAAGTTTATTTATTAGACGCCTGTGTGGAACACTGTCAAAGGCTTTGCTAAAATCTAATGCACTCCTCTATCCAATTCTCTTGTCACCCAAAGAAATTGATCAGATATGTCTGACAAGACCTACCTCTAGTGAATCCCTGCTGCCACCCGGTCCTGTAATCCACTGAATTCCAGAAACTTCACCATTCACTGTTTTAAAAGTGCTTCCATTAATTTGTTTACCACAGAAGTCAGACTTACCAGCTTGTATTTCCTACTTTTCCTTAATTCCACTTTTGTGGAGCGGGATCACACCCACCCTTCTCCAGTCCTCCAGTACCACTCCCGACTCTACAGAAGCATTAAAAAGATCAGTCAGTGGATTTCCAGTGATGTCGCTGAGAGAATGGTCGGGTAGCTTTCAAGCTCCGGCTTGACTCATGCATAATTTGCCTCCTTAACACAACAGATTTCCACTTGTTAGAGGAGAGAGTTTCACTATAGTGGAGTGAAAGCACAGTTACTTACCGTAACAGGTGTTATCCAGGGACAGCAGGCAGATATTCTTAACTGATGGGTGACGGCACCGACGGAGCCCCGGTACGGACAATTTTAGAGTGACTGCACTCTAAGAACTTAGAAAGTTCTAGTTAGGCCGCACCGCACATGCGCGAGTGCCTTCCCGCCTGACAGAAGCGCGCGGTCCCCAGTTAAGATAAGCCAGCTAAGAAACCAACCCGGGGAGGTGGGTGGGATGTAAGAATATCTGCCTGCTATCCCTGGATAACACCTGTTACGGTAAGTAGTAACTGTGCTTTCACTCCCAGGACACGCAGGCAGCATATTCTTAACTGATAGGTGACCTCCAAGCTAAGAAAAAGAGGGATGGAGGGAAGGTTGGCCATTAGGAAAATAAATTTTGTAAAACAGATTAGCCGAAATGTCCATCCCGTCTGGAGAATGCATCCAGACAATAATGAGATGTGAAAGTATGAACTGAGGACCAAGTAGCAGCCTTGCAGATTTCCTCAATAGGAGTTGGTCTGAGGAAAGCCACAGATGCTGCCATAGCTCTAACCTTATGGGCCGTGACAGAACCTTCCAGTGTCAGTCCGGTCTAAGCATAACAGAACGAGATGCAAGCAGCAAGCCAATTGGAAATCGTACGTTTAGAAACAGGATGACCCAACTTATTGGGATCAAAAGACAGAAAAAGTTGGGGAGATCTGTGAGGCTTAGTGCGCTCTGAATAGTAAGCCAAAGCACGCTTACAGTCCAAAGTATGCAAAGCCTGTTCTCCTGAATGAGAATGAGATTTTGGGAAGAATACAGGTAAGACAATGGACTGGTTAAGGTGAAAATCAGAGACAACCTTAGGGAGAAACTTTGGATGTGTAGGCAGAACCACCTTGTATGATGAAAAACAGTGAAAGGTGGATCTGCAACTAGTGCATGTAACTCACTGACCCTCTTGGCAGAGGTGAGAGCAATAAGGAAGGCCACTTTCCAATTGAGAAATTTGAAATGAGCTGTGGCCAATGGTTCAAAAGGAGGCTTCATTAAGGCAGAAAGAATCACATTAAGATCCCAGACAACAGGAGGAGGCTTGAGAGGTGGTTTCACACTGAAAAGCCCCCGCATGAATCTGGAAACTAAAGGATGAGCAGTAAGAGGTTTTCCGTGAACTGGCTCATGAAAAGCAGTAATGGCATTGAGGTGGACTCTGATAGAGGTAGACTTGAGACCAGTTAGACAAGGAAAGAAGATAATCCAACACTAGTTCTACTGCTAAGGAAGTTGGATCATGATGATGCAGAAGGCACCAGGAAGAAAACCGGGTCCACTACTGTTGATAACATTGAAGAGTGGCCGGCTTCCTGGAAGCATCAAGAATAGAACGGACAGGCTGAGAAAGAAGTGAGTGAGTCGAGCTCAGCCCGAGAGATACCAAGCTGTCAGGTGCAGAGACTGCAGGTTGGGATGTAGAAGGGACTGCTGATGCTGAGTAAGCAGAGAAGGAAACACTGGAAGAAGTATGGGCTCCCTGGAACTGAGTTGAAGGAGAAGGGAGAACCAATGTTGCCTGGGCCACCGTGGAGCAATGAGAATCATGGTGGCTTTGTCCCTCTTGAGTTTGAACAAGGTTCGGAGCATGAGAGGTAGAGAGGAGGAAAGGCATAAAGGAATCGACTGGTCCAATCCAGGAGAAACGCATCTGCTGCCAGACGATGAGGAGAGTAGAGTCTGGAGCAAAATTGGGGCAGTTGATGATTGTGAGAAGCCGCAAAAAGGTCCACTTGAGGAGTGCCCCATTGAGCGAAAATGGACTGGAGAGTCATTGGATCGAGAGTCCATTTGTGAGGTTGGAGAATTCTGCTGAGATTGTCTGCTAAAGAATTCTGCTTTCCCTGAATGTAGACAGCTTTCAGGAATAAATGGCGAGCTGTCGCCCAAGACCAAATCTTTTGGGCCTCCTGACACAACAGGCGAGAGCCCGTCTCACGCTGTTTGTTGATGTAGTACATTGCAACTTGATTGTCTGTGCAACGTAGTAGTACTTGAGGAAAGAGGAGATGCTGAAAAGCCTTAAGGGCATAAAACATCGCTCTGAGTTCCAGGAAATTGATGTGATGTCTCTTTTCCTGGGCAGTCCAAAGACCCTGAGTTTGGAGATCGTTCAAGTGAGCTCCCTAGGCATATGGGGATGCGTCTGTGGTGATAACTAGATGATGAGGAGGCAGATGGAACAGAAGACCTCTGGAGATATTGGAAGTTTTTAACCACCATTGCAGAGACTGTTGAAGAGACGATGTCACAGATATGTGTCGCGAACAAGGATCCGTCGCCTGGGACCATTGAGTAGCTAGGGTCCATTGAGGAGTACGCATGTGAAGACGTGCGAAGGGGGTGACATGAACTGTCGAAGCCATGTGACCCAAGAGTATCATCATTTGTTTGGCAGAGATGGAAAGCTGTGGAAGCACCTGCTGACAGAGATGAAGAAGGGTCTGAAGGCGGTTGGAGGGGAGAAACGCCCTCATGAGAACAGTGTCCAATATCGCTCCAATGAACTGAAGTTGCTGAGTAGGGATGAGATGTGACTTGGGCAGGTTGATCTCGAAACCCAGAATTTGGAGAAACAGAATGGTCTGGTTGGTGGCCTGAACTACTTCCTGAGATGAAGGAGCCTTGATTAACCAGTCGTCCAGGTAAGGGAAGACTTGGAGATGGTGAGAGCGTAGAAAGGCAGCCACCACAATGAGACATTTTGTGAATACCCTTGGAGAGGAGGCTAGACTGAAGGGTAACACCTTGTACTGGTAATGAGAGTGATTGATTAGAAATCGGAGGTACTGTCTGGACATCAGATGTACAGGGATATGAGTGTAGGCTTCTTTGAGATCCAGGGAGCATAGCCAGTCGCACTGAGTGAGAAGAGGATAAAGTGTTGCAAGAGAGAGCATTTTGAACTTCTCCTTGTCCAAACATTTGTTGAGATCCCTTAGATCTAATATAGGCCTGAGGTCTCCAGTCTTTTTGGGGACTAGAAAGTACCGGGAGTAAAATCCCTGCCCCCTCTGATCTAGAGGAACTTTTTCTATGGCATTCAGAAGAAGAAGGGATTGAACCTCCTGAAGGGAGGACTGAGACGTGTTGGAAGCAGACTCTTTTGGAGGACTTGCTGGCGGAAGAGTCTGAAAGTTGAGGGAATAACCATGACGGATAATGGAGAGAACCCACTGGTCTGCAGTGATGAGTTCCCAACGGTTGCGAAAAAACTGGAGGCGTCCCCCGATGGGTTGAGGCAGAGGAGATGAAGAGGGAAGACTGGCTATGTCCTGGAGAAGGAAGTCAAAAGGGCTGAGTAGCCTTATGCTGAGCAGCAGGCTTCAATGGTTGTTGCTGCTGTTGACGAGCCTGCTGCTGCTGTTGCTGACGTTGCCTCCGAGGCTGGGTAAGAGGAGGATGAAGAGGACGAGCCGAAAAACGACGTTGGTAAGACGTCTGCTGTCGAAAAGGACGAGTAGGTGGGGGTTTCTTTTTGTTTTTCAATAAAGTATCCCACCTAGTCTCATGAGCAGAAAGTTTTTGAGTGGTGGTATCTAGAGATTCTCCAAACAATTCATCACCCAGGCAGGGAGCGTTAGCGAGGCGGTCCTGGTGATTCACATCAAGTTCTGAGACGCGGAGCCAAGCCAAACGTCTCACGGCAACAGCCATAGCAGTAGCCTTGGAGGTCAGTTCAAAAATATCATAGATGGAACGGGCCATGAACTTTCTGAGCTGGTAAAGACTAGAAGTACATTGTTGGAATGAAGGTATCTCTCGCTCCGGTATGTACTTTTGAAAAGCAGGTTTCAGGTAGAAAGAAAAATGGAACACATAGTTACCTGATCGATTGGCTAGCATAGCGCTCTGATATAACCACTTGCCAAATTTATCCATGGCCTTTCCCTCTCTGCCAGGCGGGACAGAAGTGTATACGCTAGAGCCTGCAGTTTTCTTCAGGGTAGATTCCACAAGCAAAGATTCATGTGGGAGCTGAGACTTGTCAAACCCTGGAATAGGAATAACCTTGTAAAGAGTATCGAGTTTTCGAGGGGCTCCTGGAATGGTCAAAGGAGTCTCAAGGTTTTTATAAAAAGTTTCCCTCAAGATATCATGTAAGGGTAACTTTAGAAACTCTTTAGGAGGTTGATCAAAGTCCAAAGCATCAAGGAATGCTTTGGACTTTTTGGAATCAGACTCCAATGGGATAGAGAGTGTTTCCGACATCTCCCTGAGGAACTTTGTAAAGGAAGTCTGCTCTGGCTTACTATCATGTTCCTGAATAGAGGGATCAGCCTCATCAGAGGAAACTTCATCATCGGTCCCAAGAGGTTCATCAGAATCATCCCATAGGTCAGGGTCGCGCATCGAAGGAAGGCGGCCCTGGGAGACAGGAGTGGATACATCTCCATGTCTGGTCTTGCGTACCGACTTGCCTGATCGCATCGATACTGTTCCTGGGGAAGTATGTAAAGCGGTATGGAGGTTCGGGTCAGCGAACGGTACCGGCTCGGAGACCGAGTGAACCGCCCGACACAAGGCTTTCAGTTCCGCCGAGAGAATAGGCATGGACACCGAAGAGGCAGAATGTACCGGTGCAGATAAAGTCGATGCCGACAAAATAGGCTGTTCGACAACCGGCACCGAAGGCTCAGACGGTACAGACACTGGAAGGCTCGGTGTCAAGAGAGCCGGGAGGAGTTGCTGCAACTGCTCCTTAAGTTGGACTTGGAGAATAGACGCAATGCAGTCATCCAAAGATGGCACCGGTAACGCTTTTCTTTTCTTCGGTACCTGTGGTGCTGCTCTACGCTCAGGGGATGATGATGCCGATGACGAGGCACTCACCTCAATAGGAGCGGAGCGTTTACGCGGCCGGCGCACGGTCTGCAGGGCTTGGCTCACTGCTTGGTCGACCGGCAGGCACAGCACTGTAGGGGATGGCTTCTTAGCCGGCTTACCTGGGGGATGCAACGCTGAAGACAGATCTTGCGGTGTCGATAGAGCCGGCGCCGATTTCGACGAAACAGCCGATGTCGGGGTCGATGTCAGTGGACCCTCCATAGCGGCACCGAAAAGAAATTGTTGCTGAAGTTGGCGATTCTTTAAAGTTCGTTTTTGGAGAGAAGAACAACGGGTGCAAGACGAAGCCCTATGATCCGGACCCAAGCACTGAAGATACCAATTGTGCGGATCGGTCAAGGATATAGGGCGTGCACACTGCTGACACTTCTTAAAGCCCGATGAAGGGGGCATGAAGGGAAAAACGCCCGCCGCAAAATCGAAGGTCGAGGCTTCGATGTTGCCAATCGAAAATCGGGGCCGATCGAAAAAAATTAGATTTTTTTTTTTTTTTTAAAACAATAAAAGGGATAAATATAGTGAAAAAATTTCACAAAAAACGCACAAGCGGGAAGGCGAGGAAAAAGTTTCAACAGCCGTTGAAAAAAATGCATCTTCTTAGCTCTGTGGAAACTAAGAAACTGGGGACCGCGTGCCTCCGTCGGGCGGGAATGCACTTGCGCATGCGCGGTGCGGCCTAACTAGAACCTTCTAAGTTCTTAGAGTGCAATCATTCTAAAATTGTCCGTACCGGGGCTTCGTTGGTGCCGTCACCCATCAGTTAAGAATATGCTGCCTGCTTGTCCTGGGATAATATAGTGACTAGCAAGAAATTGCGTCCAGACTTGCAAGTGTTTGATTTTTGCGTAGGTGAATCTTCTGAGTTAACAGCCAGCAAGATAGTGATGGGTTAGAAGGGAGGCGATCAGGTCAGCAGTCCCATTACGTTGGCTGAAGATTGCTTACCATCAGCTTCAGATATTACATTGGTCAGCAAAGAGGATCTTCAAATCTGGCTGGTGGATATTAAATCCTCCCTGGCCGTGTTTTAAAAGTGGGATCGGGGACAATATCAAAGGCCTGCAAAAAAAGCTGGATGACATAGGCCAACATTTGAACGATTTTGAGGAAAAAGTTATTTCCCTTGACCGGCTTACAAAAGCACTGTGAGCCGGCTTACAAGAGCACTGTGAGCAGTTGGATGCTACTACCGAGGACTTGCTATTAAAAACTGAAGACAGCAAAAATAGAGCACATCACAACAATCTACAAGCCTGAGGGGTTCCGGAGCACATGGTGGAGAACAATGTGGCCACACTCATGCAGTCTGTGTGCCATCAATTTTTGAAAGCTGCTGATCCAGAAATGGACTTACCTGCTTTGGACTTTGAGCAGGTTTACCAGGCTATGGAGCTAAGAAATATGATCATGTTTCACCTCTCCTGTTCAACACACACTGGCTACACGTTGAACATAGAATTAGTTATAAAATCTTACTTTTAACTTTTACAACACGTTCAAACAATCAACCAGAGTTCATTGGACTCTTAATTCCTTACAGGCCTTCTACATCGCTTCGTTCAATGTCACAGAATCTCCTTGTTGTACCATCACTAAAATCAATCAACACGTTGAGATCCAATAATTTCGCTGTCACTGCACCTTCTCTTTGGAATTCACTGCCTAATCATTTATGCATTGAATCCGTATTAAATCAATTTAAATCAAAATTAAAAACAATCTTGTTCCAGGATGCTTCTGGACAATAACTTTCCTTTTAAGAACCAAAACAAGCTTTATAGCTTCTTACCCGTACCTATTGTTTTTCCCCTTTTGCTATGCTCTTTTCCTCAAAGATTGAAGTTCTAGCCCTTCTTTCCCATCTGTGTGGTTAGTTCATATGTTTTGTTATATGTTTTATTAACCTACCCTGGTCTTGTTTAGTATTTCTAATTTTAATTTGTTTTTATGGAATTTTTTACACTGTACACCGCCTAGAAATTTGAATAAGCGGTATAAAATTTTTTTAATGAAACTTGCTTTGGGGACCTTGGGATTTAGTAGCGTGCTTTCTTAGATTCCCACAGAAAGAGCAAATTTTGCAAGCAACCTGAAAGGTTGGACATATTACAATGGAGGGAACAAAGGTGGAATTGTTTGCAGATATATCTTCTATCACCTTGTGCTGCCGGAGGGAGTGCCGCAAAATCACCCGATGCCTACAGGATCACATTATTCGCTACAAGTGGCATTATCCTTTCGGCCTATCCTTTGTGGTAATAGACAATAAACTGCACAGAGTGTCTTCAGCATCAGAGGCTCAACAATTACTTGTGTGCGCCAAGAGGCAGTGTCGAGGACAATCGGGTCTCAATTTGTGCGGTCCTCAAGGCCAACACTGGCACTGGCACAAAAGCAGTGCCTATAGTGACAACCAGAGCAGCAGGCAGGATCGTTGGATCAATCCATGGGCTCTACTTGAGGATTTCGTTTCTCTCCATGTTGGATTTGAATTGTATCCTTTCTTTCTTTTTTTTGGACATATTACCAATCCAATCCAAAGTTTTATATATTAGGTCTTTCCCCAAAGGGGACTCGATCCGGTTCACAAAATTAGCCTAAAAGGGTAGGAGAAAACAATAATTAAACAGGAATATAACTATTACAATCTATTATTCATCAGTTAAGAATTTCTTAAACATATACGTCTTCAAAGTTTTTCTGAAACATGTCAAAGAGGAAAAGGATCTAATTTCTGAAGGAAGGTCATTCCAGATAACGTTTGAATACCCTTAAAAGATGGGAATGCTAATTTAAATTTATGTATTCCTCTAGTAGAAAAGGGATGTTGTAAATTGAAGAAAATGTAAGTAATGGGGAAAAAAAAATCTCATATAAACTTTTAAATTCCACACTAGCACACTTGAACTGGACCCTTCAATACACCGGAAACCAGTGTAACGCCCTCAGCAATGGAGTAACATGATCACATCTTCTCTTACCAAAAATTACCTTGGCAGCCTTATTCTGAATAAGCTGTAATCTCCTTAAAGTGCTCTTAATTAAACTGATGTAAAGTGAATTTGCATAAACCAGATGACCTAATATAATAGCCTGCACTAGCACGGCAAAATGATGTTGTTGGAAAAAACAGCGTACCTTCCTCAAGATCCATAAACTAAATAAACATTTTTTCGATACAATATTAATTTGATTAGTCAGAGAGCGTAGACGAACCCAAGAATTCTAGATGAAAATTCAATCTTCAGAATATCACCAGAAATTAATCGTATAGAAGAAGATAAGTTACATACAGTAGAGCCAAACCATAGGAGTTTAGTTTTAGTGGTGTTTAACTTCATACGTAAAGAGGAAGCCCAATCTTGAAGTCTAGAAATGCAAGAGTTAATGTCAACTGCTAAATTCGACAGTGATGGATCAACATCAAGTAAGATGATTGGAGGTAGATAAATTCAGATATTTTAAAGTCGTCATATATATATTAAATAATATGGGGAACAAAGGAGACCCCCTAAGGTACCCCACAAACAGGAGACAAAGATAGAGAATTTACCCTCAGCGTGTACTTGATAAGATCGTAATTTCAAGAAACCATTAAACCAATTCAGAACACTATGATCCAAACTGATATCAATCAATAATTGCATTAAAATATCATGATCAACAACAAAGGCTGCAGAAAGATCGAATTATAACAAAATAGCACATCGACCATGAATCAAAAAATTCTGAGCTTTTGCAACTAGTGAAATGAGAAAATTCTCAGTACTATGATTCGGAAGGAATCCATGTTGGAATGGAAGGAGATAATCCAAAAGTTGCCTTGAAACAATGGATTCCAAAATCTTTGTTAACAATGGTATATTAGCAACTGGGAAGCCAATGTTGGGTCCAATTCAGAATTTTTTAACAAAGGAGTAAGTATAATACAACCCATGTCTGATGCAAAAAAAAACAAAAACTGTTGGTAAGAATATAGTTTACCAACATTGTAAGCCAAGAAATAACAAATGTAGGAATATTACAGAAAATGTATGAAGGAACAGGGTCAAGTAAACATTTTTTATTTAACTTAATTTGGCACAGAGCTTCAACAATTGACATTCTGTTAACATACTAAAATTATGCCAGTATCTTATCAACTGGAACCTCATTGAAAGAGTCTTCAATACAAGGTAGATCAAATAGCCCTGAGGTATTAGAAAAATATGACCTTATAGATAAAATTTTATCATTGAAAAAAGTAGCCAATTGTTCAACAGAAGGTCTAGTAAGCTTATCAGCCTGACCTGATATTGATGTAATAGATTTCCATAATAAAAATAAGGCCTTATTTTGATCTTTTGCTGTATTAAGCTTATTAATATATTTTCCTAGCCCTAATAATCTCATGATTATATTCCTTTATCTTCCTTCTCCAACAATCCTTATCTATTTCTGCATTGCTTTTTTTCCACTTCCTCTAACTTTCTACACATCTGCTTGAGTAGACAATGGTTAAGAGTACCAAAGGGCATTTTTCTTATGTAAGACCTCCTTGGTTTTAATAGGAGTTAATGATTCAAAAATTAATGCAGATTTTTCAGTCCAAATTTTTAAAATTCTATTCACATCAAAATCGCAAGGAGAATTAGGTAAGATCTGCATCAACTGTTGTCAAAAGCTATCAGAATTAATTTTACTCCGTATCTTAATTGTTTCTTTTCGGGGGTCGTTTTGAATCTTAGACAATAAAAACAGGAGTTCTAAAATAGCCCCAAAAATGATCCGTCCATGGCTACTTATGCCACTCAATTTCCAAAATTGAAGATCTTGAATGATTAGAGTCTGCATAGCAGATAATATCTAAAGAGTGGCCAAGAACATAAGTAGTGAATGGTGTAAATTTAAGACCTAAAGAATTTAAAAGAGATTTAAAACTAACCACATCATTGTTTTTCTCGACCTAAAGATGGAGGGGATAAGGATGACCAGGGAAGGGAAAGCGGAGGAAAGAGATGCCAAGACCATGGGAGGGAGGGAAAGGAAAGCAAAGCAGCTACCAGACCATGGAGGAGGGGAGAGATATCATGGCATATGGGGGGAGGGGGAGGAGGCAGATAAGGAAGGAAGGAAGGAGAGAAAGGAAGGAGAAGAGATGCCAGATAATGGAGTGGGAAAGGGAGAGGAGAGGAGAGAGATGCCAGGGCATTAGGGGAAGGAAGGGAAACTAAAGGAGACAAAATGCCCGACCAGAGGGAAAGAAAGGAGAGGAGGTGCCAGGGAAGGAGGGAGATGCCAGGGCATGGGGTGAGAGAAGGGAAGGAGACAGAGATGCCAGGAAGGAAGGAAAGGAGAAGAGAGAGATGCCAGAGCATAGGGGAGGGGGTGAAGCTGAAATGAATCATGTACAAAGGAGAGAAAGGATATACAGTTTATTGAAGGGACATAGAAAGAGGGAAGATGCCATATGGAACAGAGAGAGGGCAGACACTGGATGGAAAGGGCAGAGAGGGTGGATAGTGGATGCAAGGGACAGAGAGAGGGTGGACAGTAGATGGAAGGGGTAGAGAAAGGGCAGAAGCTGGGTGGAAGGGGCAAAGAGAAAGGATATGTTGCATGGAAGGGAGCGAGGACAAACACTGAATAGAAAGAAGAAAGCAAAGAGAAGATGATTAAAGCAGAAACCGACAAAAGGTAGAAAAAAAATTTTTTGTTGCTTTACGTAGAATCAAGTAGTATTGTAACTGTATTGATTAAAATTTATAAACAGGAAATGGAAATAAGGCAATTTTTTTGGGACTAAACCCCTTTCCTCAGGTCAAGGACCATAAGAGCAGTATACTGTACTGCAGGGGTGCCCAAATAGTCGATCGCGATCGACCAGTAGATCGCAAAGGCAATTTGAGTTGATTGTGTTGCCTTTGTGATCTTTTTCTTCTTGCCTCCCCGAACCAGGCCAGGCGCGTACAAGCGCCGGACTCACAAGACTTCACCTCCGACATCAAGTTCTGGTTGGCCTGGAACTTTCTCTCCAATGTCAGAATTGGAGGTGAAGTCTTGTGAGTCCGGCACTTGTACGTGCCTGGCCTGGCTCGTGGAAGCAGCAGGGAGAAATAGTCGTGGTGGCTTGGGGGGGGGGGGGGGGTAGGGAAAGAAAGGCAGAAATAAAGAGGGGGGCAGGGGGAGAGAGAAAGAAAGAGAGACAGAAAGAAAAGGGGAGGGGTAGAAAGAAAGAAATATTGGATTTACAGTCAGGAGAAGGAAGTGCAACCAGAGACTCATGAAATCACCAGACAAAAAGATAGGAAAAATGATTTTATTTTCAATTTAGTTATCAAAATGTGTCCGTTTTGAGAATTTATATCTGCCATCTATATTTTGCACTATGACCCACTTTTACTAAACCGCGATAGTGGTTTTTAGGGCAGGAAGCCTATGAGTGTCGAGAGCAGCGCGGGGCATTCAGCGCAGCTCCCTGTGCTAAAAACCACTATCATGGTTTAATAAAAGGGGAGAGGGTATATTTGTCTATTTTTGTATAGTTGTTACTGAGGTGACATTGCATATTTTAACATCATCTGCCTTGACCTCTGAAAAAAAAAACCCCGAACACAAATGATAATTAACATTTTCTCTGCGTACAGTGTGCTTTGTGTTTTTTAAAATTTTATTGCTGGTAGATCATTTTGACTTGGGCATTTTAAAAAGTAGCTCGCAAGCTAAAAAAGTGTGGGCACCCCTGCTGTACTGCCTTGAAGAAAGATTTGGCCTCTGAAAGCTAATTGAAAATGGATTAGTCCCCTCAAAAAAATGGTATTTTCTTATTTCTCATTATTTGTTTTATTTCTGTTTGTTAATTTGTAAAGTGGTGATTGTTATGTGGCAGTTTTTTTCAAATTTACATCTACTGTCTTTATATTTTGCACAGTATTAGAGGACTTGTCACTGTTTCTGTGGTGTTGCATTGTATGCAGAGTCTGGCTTCTTGGTTCAGTTTAACTTTTGTCTACATAGTTCTATTTTTAGTTTGTGATTATTCCATATTGGGCGAGGGTGTATCTGTCTGTGTGTATGAAAAGGACATGGCTTTCTGTTAGCAATGACTGTACAGGATCAATTGACTGTGCAGGATCTGGCTTGTTTAGTTTTACAATGCGTGTGTTTGTGTTCTAGTGCTCACTGCAGTGTTTAAGATGCTGCTTTTTCCTAGGTGCACCCTTGTTGTGCGACTCATAGATTATTACTTAAAATATATTTTTTATATAGAGGAGGGGTTATTAAAAAATGATCAGCACTGGCTGTCATATATACTAGGTACGCCACTGGATTTAATGACCTATTCTAACTTTACTGTTGATGTAGGTGTTGTCCCCCACCCCCACATCCCCCAACACACACTATAAAGAATTAAATTAAAGTTGTATTAACATCGAGCAGCTTTCAAATGACATAAGCAAATAAAAATAAAATATTTTTAATACATTGCTAATTATTACCTGCTTCTTTACCTAAACTGTTCTGCCCTAGCTCTCACTTTGCACTACACTTCCCCCTCCCTATTTGCGAATTCCGTATCTACAGATTCGCTTATTCGCGGTTTTAAACCAAAAAATGCATTTTCATTTTCAGACTATTTTAAGCCCTGTAAGCCCCCCTTAAGCCTTACCTGGTGGTCTAGCGGGTTTTCGGGGCAGGAGCGATTTTCCCACGCTCCTGCTCCGTGCAGATCGCTTACAGGAAATGGTTTGAGAGACTACGGGAGCTCAAGGCAGCCATTTCCTGTGAGCGATCTGCATGGGGCAGGAATGTGAGAAGATCGCTTCTGCCTGAAAACCTGCTCGACCACCAGGTAAGGCTTATGGGGGAGGGGGGTGCTTTCAGGGCTTAAAATAGCTATGGGAAGCGAGGGTTGGGGCAGAACCGGTCCAAATATTATTCACGTTTTTTTTAATATTCGCGGGCCGACTCTGCCCCTAACCCCTGCAAATACGGAGAAGGAAGTGTACAGCAAAAAAAAAAGTAGCAGATAAAGATCAATCACACAGGTCTCCTTCAAGACTCAGTAACACCTCTCCATAAATTATGTGGAAGAGGTCTGGAAGTGGGGATCGCATCTATTTCATATCCTCAGTGAGACCTCAGGAAGGAACCTAGTGATCAAACATTATTACAGGTGCTGTAGAGCCATTTCTTGTATGACTAGATGAGCAATATTTATCTTTTTATTATAGTTGTTTAAATTCATGCAGAAATAAATGGCTAGATTGAACCTAATGACTTCATTAACGCATTTCCCTTTTTTAAACCTCTATACCATTTGAAAGAGGGCAAATATCTAATTATTCCCTTCTAGAATTGGATACTTCTTAAATTTAGTAAAAATATTCTGGCACAAGTGTCAATCCTTAAAAAAGGAAGTCATATTGAGCATTGGAAAATAATAATAATAAAAATAGTACACATTTAGGGCTCCATTTACTAAGCTGTGATAGCAGTTTTAGCGTGCGCTTAGTGTGTGCAGAATTGCCGTGCGCGCTGCGTAGTGCAGGAGTTTGCGCACGCTAAAAATGCTAGTGCACCTTAGTAAAAGAGGGGGTTAATTTTCCCCACCAACAAATTTCCCCATCCCGCCTCACCCGGCTACTTTTTCATGCCACCCGGCTGGAAAAAATTTCTGGGGAGAACACTGGGGCTTTTACTCACCTGGGGGCTTTTATCACACTGCCCCATTGTTTCTAGTTTAAAATCCTCTTTAGTAGATTAGCCAGCTTCCTGCCAAAGACACTTCTTCCCTTCTCTGATAGATGCATATCATTCCTGCTCATTAGCCCTTGGGAAATCATTCCATGACCAAGGAAGTCAAAACACTCTCGATGACACCATCTACTTAGCCACACATTCATCTCCAGGATGCAAGCTTCGCTGCCCTGGCTTTTAACTTTGACGGGGAGGATGGATGAGGGTACAACCTGCATACCCGACTGCTTCACCTTCTTCCAAAGCCACAAAGTCACTTTTGATACGTTTGAAGGGTACCTGGCAGTATCATTAGTGCAAACGTGGATAAGCAGTATCAGATAATAGTCATCAGGCTTGATGAATCTTGGTAAGAGACGAAACATGGCTCTTGCAACCCTAACAGCACCCTTTGGAGAGTCCCAATGCTCCAAGATCAGAATGCTCACCTCAGGATGGCAGAGAAAGGAGGAAGACTACAAGCACACACCACATAGGGGTTAGCAAGTTGGTCATCATTGTAAGTATCTCCCAGATCAAGATCAACCTGCCCAAGAACAGTGGCTGACTGCGATTAGGTTGTGTCCAAAAAAGCAGCACCAGCAAAGGACAAGACCAAGGCAGAGCAGGAATGCACAGGCAAAGAATGGCTGTTCTGAAATGCATCCCACAGATATTTCATGAAATCCATGAAAGCCTCTGGACCCTGGGGCGCAGTCACCCTTGGATGACTTCACCTTGCATTTCTTGGGCTGTGGAAGGTCTGCATCCATTTGTGTGGAACTTTCAGTAATGCCGAGCTCCAAAAAAAACAGAAGGCTGCCCAAACGGGCTGGCCGAGCATTTTGTCACTTGGTCAGGGGAGAGGTTAAGCTATGTGCTGCCCGCTCTTCCGGTTGCGCTACATGACACGTGGTGCAAGGATGCTCCTGAAGCGCTAAATTTGTGCAATCCTGGCAATAATTCACAATAGGAGAGCCTAAAGACTCCATCCCAACAAGTTATGAGACAAAAATTGCAGTTTTGGAAGTGCATGGAGCTTCTGAGAAAAAGATCGCTAGAAAAATAAAAAAACGTCTATTGTCAAGAAATTAATGGCAAAATCACAATAATTTTCAAATATAACAAGTCACAAAGACAGCAATTTTAAGGATTTTTTAGGTGGAGGAACACAGGGGGCATGCAGAAATCTTCAAAACTGCCACACACACACACAGGCTGTAGTCAACCTCACTCACTGTGACCTGTGCTGGAAATATGCAGCAGCCTGCCTCAGCCCTTTTAAAATAGCTAGAATCAGAGAATCACTGCCTCATGCCTGGCATGCCTCTTCCACGGTGATCGTTTGGCTGCCAGTCATAGTACCTCCACTCTTGCGGACCTAAGGATGCGCTCAGGAAAGAGTGGAAGCGAAAAAAAAATGCAGCCAGCACCCTGTGAGTCACCGCTGAGTCTCCTAGGTGTACCTAAGTACCTACACTCAAACTTCTGTTCGGCAGTAGGAGGAAAAACGCAGAGACGACCCCAAGCTCCTAAGAAACCAATGCAGGCTGGTTAACAAATACCCTCTGGGATCGGCCTGTCAGCTGCAGACCGAAGTCTGTGTGTTCTCAACACAGGCAGAGCTTAAGAATCGCCTGAGCACAAAGAAATCCCAAAAGAGATGAAAACACTGAATAAAATAAGAAAAAAGGGAAAACAAAACAGAAACACTTTTTCAGGCATGTGTGCAGAAGGAAAAAACTACAGGTGGTGCTAGAGCTCCCAGTGAAGTAGAGGAGAGTCATAGAAAAAATTTGGAGTGGATTCCTTCTGCATATGGCACACAGCCATTGGGAGATAACCCACTTGTCTAGAATGTCCAGAATTCTACAGAAATTTACATCTCAAAACATAACTCACCTTTGAAATAATAACTAATTCTCTGAAACAGCAAAACTTTGTAGGTGATGGTGTTTTTTTTTTCAAACATCCTGTTGGGTTTATTTTATAGCCTCTTCATCCATCCCACCCACTTTGCCCTCTCCTACCCACACTGGCGCTATGGTGTAAACAAAATAACCAAAAAAAGAGACTTCCTCTCTCTGTTAAATCCTAGCTCATGTTTATGGTCTAATACCATCTCTGGCAGGATACACACATTTCAAATCTGACATATTGTAATCACAAAACAGAAAATAAAATTATTTTTTCTACCTTTTGTTGTCTGGTCATTATTCAAATCATGTTGGTCCCAGGGTCTCCTGCCCATTTGTCGTTTTCTTCTTTCTCCATGCTAACCATTCATCTTCCATCTCTGTAATTCCCTTCAGTTTCCCTTCCCTCCCCCGGAGGTCTGGCATCTACCCTTTTTTGTTTCCATCCCCACAGCTGCAGCGATGGACCCCACCATCCCCAGATCCACCATCTCTCCTTTCCTCAACTACCCTTTAGTCCAGCATCTCTCCCGCACTACTGCAGGATCCACCATCTCTCCCTTTCTCTTCCCAACTACCCTTCTATCCAGTATCTCTATCCAGATAGGGATGAACAAGAATGCCCTCTTTATGCAAGGCCGCCGCCATGACAACCATAATCTTGGTGAACGTTCGCGGAACTATGGCCAGGCAAAAGGGAAGCGCACAAAACTGATAGTGCCATCCCAGGATCGCAAAGCAAAGGAACTTTTGATGGGAGGCATGAATCGGAATATGAAAGTAGGCCTCCTTCATATCGAGAGAAGTCAGGAATTCTCCTGGCTAAACCGCCAGAATGACAGATTTTAGAGTTTCCAGATGAAAAGATGGAACCCGGAGCGCCCTGTTGATTCCCTTCAGATTTAAGATGGGCCGAAAAGACCTCTTTCTTGGGCACAAGGAAGTAAATGGAATACCTGCCAGTATGAAACTCCTGAGAAGGCATTGGAACTACCGCTTTGAGGTCGAGCAACCTTTGTAGCGTCTGCTTCCATGCCACCTTATAAGGAGAAGATAGGAAGCGATCTGACAAGGGCCGGGAAAACTCCGTCCCGAATCACCTCCAGGACCCATTGATCCGTTGTGATCTTGGCCCACCCCTGGTAAAATTCCCGCAACCTTGCGCCTACCAGCACCAGGGAAGAGCCCACAAGGAGTAATTGGGCAGGGCGGGCGGCGGAGCAACCGGCAGAGGAATCATGCCCCCGATGAGCCTCTCGACAGGACTGCATGTGCTGAAAGAAACAACCCAGGGGAGACCCGGTAGACAGAAAGGAAGCTGACCTAAGACCAAGGCGGTACCAATGCCCCAAGCAATGCCCCTCCCCCGTGCAGGCAGGCAAGCATGGTCTTCAGGAAGTCAGAGCACCTTAGAATCAGTCAAGGTCTGTACCAACTTGTCCAGATCCTCGCCAAACAAGAAAGACTCCCGAAAGGGAAATTTCATACGTTTCGCATTCGACGCCACGTCCGCTGACCAAGCCCAGAGCCACAGGGTACGACTAGCAGCCACACCGAGAATCATGGACTTGGCCGAAACCCACAATAGATCATACATGGCATCTGACAGATAAGAAGCACCCATCTCAATCTTAGCTAACTCCTGATCAACCAAGGACCAGTCATCAGACTCCCAGTCAAAGACCCACTTGGACCACCGAGCCACAAGACCTCCAAGGCAGTCACATCAAAACTCTGGTTAAGAAGGGGCTCGAACCTACGCTCTTCAGAGTCCCACAAAGCCAAGCCGCACCTGAGGAAGGTCACCTGAGGCTGCAGACAAGATGGAGGAGCTTCCCGCCAAACCCAGCACAAAACCCGCCAAAAAAAACTCCCCGAGGCCTGCAGTGGCTGAGAGGCCTGTACTGTCCCAGCTGCTAAAGCAGGCAAGCCGGCAGCAGTGGTAAGGGAATCCCCAGCATAATCAGCGGTAAGGGAAACCTTATTTCCCTGACCATTAGCAGCTGGGGGGAATACCTGTGTGGCGGCGAGAAAGGCACTTGCGAAGGGGATCCCTGGACACCAGCACCCGAAGCAGACGAGGACTTCCCTCTGTGGCGGACGGTACACCACAAGCATAGGCCGGTCGCCTCGACCTCGTGTCTGGAGCACAATGAGCACTTTTTCCCCTTTATAAGTGTTCATTGTGCAATTCGCGAGTCAGCTAAAAGAAAAGTGCTGGATAGCAATAAAAATAAATTACTGAAGGCTTCCCTTCAGACTGGCACTGCCTCAGGATTTTTTGAACAGACTCCACTGGCTCTTTAAGACATATGCCGCCAGTATCGGTGGCAAGGCTTACAGATAAGGAACCTCTACAAAAATTTTGGGGAGGTGGAGGAAATGGGAGGGACTTGACCCGTCGAGTGTGACACCCTCGAGATAGGATGGACCCCTGAAAGGGTTCCCCCAAGCTCGGTCCGGCACCAGATGGGGACAAGAAGGCCACTAAACAACTTCCAACAGCCCTACACTAAACCAGGGAAGACTGCAACAGCTTACCACCACCTGCTGAGATTGAGAGCAGACTGAATGTATTAGGGACTGCACAGCCACTTGTACTACAGCCAACAGTTTTTCTCAGTCTCCACCTGTTGGTCATGGTGAGCTGTGCCGGTCTAGAGAGACACTGAAGAATTTGCCGTTGGCACCTGCAACACTTTTTAAACCCAGTCAACGGCCGGGACATCAACGGAAAAACAGCCTCAGCCAAATTAATGGCTGAGGAAAACAACAAGGCCTCGACAGGCAAAGCCCACGAGGTGAGGACAGCGAGGAAAAAGATATCCTATACTATTTTATTTTTTTAACACAAATAAAACACATATCTAAAATATAAAGAAAAAATATGACAAATATATGTGTGAGCAGGAAGGCAAAGGCAAAAATTGAACAATGTTCCAAAAATACGACTTCTTAGCTCCGCGGAAAATGAAGAACTGAGGAGCCGCAAGTGGCATCGGGTAGGAAGACACTCGCGCATGCGCAGTGCAGGCAGTTCGCAAACTTTCTCAAGTTCTTAAAATGGCAATACACTTTTAAAGCTGTCCATACTGGGGCTCCAGGGATGACATCACCCACATGTGAGAATATGCTGCCTGCTTGTCCTGAGATAATGTATTATAGACAAAGACACTAACTTGAAGCAATTTTTTACTTACTAATTTTGCTTGCTGTGCATTCACTGGATCACCATACTGCAATAGAGCTTGAAACTGATTATTTTTTGTAAATGTGATGATCTTCAGGACAGCTCCAAATTTAGAGAATATCTGTCAAATAAATAAAAGTAAGTATGTAGCCCCAATATTCTACATGAAATCTAAGTTAAAGTTATAAAAATAATAGCAACATACTTGGTGAAGGACATCAAGAGTTACAGGATAGTACATGTTGTCAATAATTATTCTGAGAACAGGACTCTGAGCTGCTGTTGCCATACTCTCACTCACTGCAGTCCCACTTAGAGAAGAATTTGATGTTTGTACTGCTGTTACAGCCTGAAGTACTGCTTGCGCCCGCTAAAACAAACACACACAAAAAATAAAATAAACCAGTCTATTTCAAAATATAAAATTCTGATATTTCTATTATTCCTGATGATAAAATAGTCATATGAATAAGAAAACATAATGACTGGAAGTGCTCATTTATTATGTCTTTATGGTTGGTCCAAAACAAAAAGTCACACAACCTGCAACAATTTCAGACTAAAAAAACTGGTCAGGTGGGCTCCAACACAATTGCTGGGTAAACCCATAGACAGGGAGGTCCTGAATTCTAATACAGTAGATCCAGGCATATTTGCAGTTGGACTTTCCCAACTAAATAAGCATCAGGCAGCTTTGACACTGGTTGAGAAAAGTGCATAGATTGAATTTAGAAGTGTGTTTAATCGTTTCTAAAAACTGATTAATCTCATAAGTTTTTTCACCTTGGTTTAGGGATCAGTTTAGGAAAGCAGCATGGATTTGGTGTAAAGCTAAGTCACTCAATCAAAAAAGGGTATGGAGGACGAAGCATACGAATATAAGTTGGGCTGCAAAAACCTGAGGGAATGGTACAGTTTAGGGGGTGAAGAACTTATGTGCACGACAGAAGAGCGGGATTTGGGTGTGATTGTATGTGATGATCTTAAGGAGGCCAAACAGGTTGAAAAGATGATGGAAAAAGCTAGAAGGATTCTAGGTTACATAGGGAGAGGTATGGCCAGTAGGAAAAAGGAGGCTATTGATGCTCCTGTATAAGACTCTGGTGAGACCTCATGAATGCACCTTCAAAAAGATGGAGTTGGTCCAGAGGAAGGCTACTAAAATGGTATGTGGTCTTCATAATAAGGCTTATGGGGACAGACTTAAAGATCTCAATCTGTATACTTTGGAGGAAAGGCAAAAGAGGAGAGATATGATAGAGACATTTAAATACCTATGTAATGTAAATGCACACGAGACGAGTCGCTTTCATTTGAAAGGAAACTCTGCAATGAGATGGCATAGGATGAAGTTAAGAGGTGATAGCCTCTGGCATAATCTAAGGAAATACTTTTTTACAGAAAGGGTGGTAGATGCATGGAACAGTCTCCCGGAAGAGGTCGTGGAGACAGAGACTGTGTCTGAATTCAAAAGGGCCTGGGATAGGCACATGGGATCTCTCAGAGAAAGAGATAATAGTTTCTGCGGATGGGCAGACTAGATGGGCAATTTGACTTTATCTGCAATCATGTTTTATGTTTCTAAGTTGACGATGGTGACTTCTTTTCTTAATTATTAATTATCAAAAACTCCAAATCTAGTATTTGAGGTGTGGTTACATCATGGAGCAATACAAAGGTATTATAATATTATTCATTTTTATTTTCTGTTCTTTTCCTAATTCCTAGTAACTTCTAACATTCTATTTGCTTTCACTGCCACCAGCGCACACTGAGCAGAGTTTCAATGTATCATCAACGATGACACCTAGATCCTTTTCCTGGGCAGCAACTCCTTATTAGAGAATGACATGTTAACAAAGTTTGTCCTCATCCCGTCCCCATGGGTTCTTTAATCATCTGCACAAGTCTTATTTTATATTTAAATATTTTTGTTAAAGTATAAAAAGGGACAATATTCTGAACAATTGTTTATAAATCACAACAGAGCCTTCTATTTCAATCTGATTTTGGTACAACCTTCCCAAAGATTCAGTTGTCTGTGTTTTTACATCATCTGGGAAGATAATTGGATTGTCTTTCCGATAAGGATGTAGAAGAGAACCAACACTGTGTAGTGTATGAACAGGAACATAAGTGTTCATTAAAGTTGAAGATGCTCCTTAATGCCAGCAACAATGGATAAATCTGTTGCAATAACAGTAAGGTGCTTCAGCAACTGGGTACGTGATACTGCGCGTCTGAGCAGAAGAAAAGACTCTTGTTGCTACATCAAAGGCAGACAAATACAGATGTCATTTAATAGTGCATCATTTAAATCCATAAACAGCTTCTGCAGGTTTTTTTTAATCATTGAATTCAGTTGCCAGTTGTGTTAAATTTTCACATTGATACTAGCATTTTATAAATGCTTTTTCATCTAGCTGAAACAGCCTATTAAAGGCTAGTCTCAGGGAATGACAAGGGGACCAAGTTGGTCCCCATCCAAGCAGGATTTGTCCCTGTCCCCACCCCATCTCCTTGGGCTTGGTTCCCCATTCTGTGGTTAACCGCAGGCCCTGGTCCTTGTGTCATTCTGTACTCCTCATGTGAACCCTTGAATCAGGTAGCTATACTTTAGGTTCCTCTTTCCCACAAGCAACACTTTGCACTTGCTCACATTAAATGTCATCCGTCATTGGAATGCCAAGTCTCATAAGGTCCTCTTGTAATTATTCACAATTCTATTGTAATTCATAACTTTGTGCCATCAACAAACCACAGTTACTAACTGTAACAGTTGTTATCCAGGGATAGCAGGCAGCTATTCTCACATATGGGCGACGTCATCCACAGAGCCCAGATGCGGACAGCCTTGCAAGCATATTTGCTTGTAGAAAACTTCAGAAGTTTTGAGTCAACCGCACTGCGCATGCACGATTGCCTTCCCACCAAACACAGGGCGAGTCTCCTCAGTTCAGATAGCTAGCAGAGAAGCCAACCAGGGGAGGTGGGTGGGTTGTGAGAATAGCTGCCTGCTGTCCCTGGATAACAACTGTTACGGTAAGTAACTATGCTTTATCCCAGGACAAGAAGGCAGCCTATTCTCACATATCGGTGACCTCCAAGCTAACCAGAATGAGATGGTGGGAGCGTTGGCAATTTAGGAGAATAAATTTTATAATACTCTCTGGCCAAAATGGCCATTCCGTCTGGAGAAAACATCCAGACAAAAATGAGAAGTGAAACTATGAACCGAGGACCAGGTGGCAGCTTTGCAAATTTCCTCAATAGGAGTGGATCTGAGGAAAGCTACTGAAGCCGCCATTGCTCTGACTTTATGTGCTGTGACTTGACTCTATAGATGCAGTCCAGCCTGGACATAGCAGAAAGAGATACAAGAAACATCCAGAAGGAGATGGTACGCTTAGAGATTGGAAGTCCCAACTTGTTTGGTTCGAAGGAGACAAAAAGTTGAGGAGCAGTTTTGTGGTTTGATGCGTTCCAAGTAGAAGGCCAAAGCACGTTTATAGTCCAGAGTATAAAGAGCTGATTCTCCAGGATGAGAATGTGGCTTTGGAAAAAACACTAGAAGAACAATTGATTGGTTGAGATGAAATTCTGAAATCACTTTAGGTAAGAATTTAGGATGAGTATGAAGGACCATCTTATCATGATGAAACACAGTGAAAGGTGGATCAGCAACTAAAGCTTGCAGCTCACTGACTCTTCGAGCAGATGTGAGGGCAATGAGAAACACTACTTTCCAAGTGAGATATTTCAGATGAACCGTAGACATTGGTTCAAATGGAGGCTTCATTAACTGAGCAAGAACAGTATTGAGATCCCAAACCACTGGAAGAGGTTTGACATTGAAAAGTCCTGTCATGAAATTGGAAACCACCAGATGAGCACAGAGGGGTTTCCCTTCAATAGGCTGATGGAACGCAGCAATTGTACTGAGATGGACTTGAATAGATGTAGACTTGAGGCCAGAGGTGGATATGTGCAAACGATAATCCAGAACAGAAGATAAGGAGGAATGCTGAGGCTCCTTATCATGAGAGATGCACCACGTAGAAAATTTAGTCCATTTTTGGTGGTAGCATGCTGTAGTGGCAGGCTTTTTAGAGGCCTCTAAAATGTCTCTTACAGGTTGAGAAAACTGAAGAGGAGTTATGTTGAGAGGTACCAAGCTGTCAGGTGGAGAGACAGCAGAGACCCTTGACTCTGTGTAAGTAGAGACGGAAAAAACTGGTAGAAGCTAAGGCTCCCTGCTGCTGAATTGTAGAAGGGAGAACCAAGGTTGTCTCAGCCACCAAAGAGCTATCAGAATCATAGTGGCATGATCGTTCTTCAACTTGAGAAGAGTCTTGAGAATGAGAGGGAATGGAGGGAATGCATATAGGAAGCGATTCATCCATTCCAGTAGAAAAGCATCTGCCTCAAGGCGATGAGGAGAATATATCCTGGAGCAAAACTGAGGCAGTTTGTGGTAGTGGGGAGATGCAGAGATCTATCTGAGGAGTTCCCCACTGCGAAAAAATGTGATGAAGAGGCGAGTAACTGAGTATCCATTCGTGAGGTTGCAGAAGACGACGCAAGTTGTCCGCCAAACAGTTTTAACCCCTTGGATATAGACAGCTTTCAGGAAGGTATTGTGGAGGATTGCCCACTCCCAAACCTTCAGAGTTTCTTGACAAAGGGAGAGAGATCCCATCCCCCCCCCTGTTTGTTGACATAGTACATGGCAACTTGGCTGTCCGTCCGAATGAGGACTACCTGGTCGTGAAGAAGATGCTGAAAAGCTTTTGAGAGCATAGAAAATCGCTCTGAGTTCCAATAGATTGATTTGACACTGACGATCCGTACTGGTCCAGTGGCCTTGAGTACGGAGACTATCGATATGAGCCCCCCAAGTATAAGTCAAGAAATCTGTTGTGAGGACCTTCTGATGAGGAGGCGTTTGAAACAGCAAGCATCTGGAGAGATTGGAAGAGAGCATCCATCAGCGGAGAGACTGTCTCAACGAAGGAGTGACTGTAATGTGTCGAGAGAGGGGGTCGCAAGCTCGCGTCCACTGAGATGCCAGGGTCCACTGAAGAATTTTAAGGTGAAGTCTGGCAAAAAAAGTCACGTGTACTGTGGAGGCCATGTGACCTAGGAGATTGAAGAGTGGAAAGACACTGCAAGACAGAGTTGAAGAAGAGTCTCCAGATGCTGTTGCGGAAAGAATGCTCTGAGTTGGTTAGTGTCCAGAACAACACCGATGCATTGTAGATTCTGAGAGGGCTGAAGTTGGGATTTGGGAAGAATGATTTCAAATCCCAAGCTGTGTAGGAACCACGTAGTCCATTGGGTCGCTACAATAACCCCTAAAGATGTTGAATCTTTGATGAGCCAGTCGTCTAGGTAAGGGAACACGTGACGAGCATGATTCCTTAAAGATGCTGTTACCACCATCAGACACTTGGTGAACACTCTGGGAGTGAAGCCAGGCCAAAGGGAGCACTCTGAATTGGTAATGCAGATTCCCCACCCGAAATCTGACCAATATGGGTCTCGGATCGCCGGACTTCTTCGGAACTAGGAAGTAACAGGAATAAAACTCCTGCTCTGCTGTTTTAGGGGAAACTTCCTCGATAGCACTGAGACAAAGCAGAGCTTTAGCTTCTGGAAGAAGAAGGCCGGTCTGAGATGGATTGGAAGGATACTCTTTTGGAGGAAGCTCTAGTAGAACCTGAGGGAAAAAAAACAGAGTATCATTCCCTGATTATTGTGGAAGGACAGAGGCAGGACGATGGATGAGATGCTCTGTTTAGACAGTCAAAAAGGCTATGAAGCGTTAGGTGAAGCAGAAGGCTGAGGTTTCTGTTGCCTCTGGTGCTGCGGTTCCTTGAAAGGGGCTCGAGTGTAAGGAGTCACCCTTGGAGTATAACGCCTCTGGAGAACTTGAGTAAGACGTGAAGGTTTTGTAGGAGCTGACTTTGGTTTTGGTCTGACAATGGAAGCAAAAGATTTTTCAAGATCTGACTTCTTAGTGACAGCCTCTAAGGATTCATCAAAAAGGTCATTGTCCTGATAAGGAATGTTAGCCAGACGGTCCTGAAGATTAGGATCCATGGCAATGGTTTGAAGCTAGGCCAAGTGGCGCAGCGCTACAGAAAAAGCAGTGGCCCTAGCCAACAGCTGAAAGGCATCATAAGATAACCGGAGAAGATGCAATCTGAGTTGTGACATAAGACTTCTTGGAACTAAAAATAACTGTGTTAATCCAGGACCCTCAGAAAACCTGGAAAAAGATCAATAAGGAATTTAATAAATACGGCGTCCAAACTCGTCCAGAGTCTTACCTTCCCTTCCAGAAGGAACTGTAGCAGAGACCTTGGAAGGATGGGGTCTTGTCAAAAAGGACTCCAGAAGGAGGGACTGGTGAGATAATTATGAATTCTCAAACCCCTTGCAATGCAGAGATCTATACCTCAAGACCAATTTGCCTGGAACCGCATCAGACAACGTGTGAAAGCTTAAGATAAACGCTTGTTAAGAGAAAGCTTAAGTTGAGGTAAATGCATGACCTCGAAATACTCCTTAGAGCATTTAGAACCAACATCGAACTGAATTTCCAGATCAGCAGCCATATGACGAAGGAAGGAGGAGAAAGACAGCTGATCCACCAAGGCCTTGCCTCGAGAAGGGCTCAATGACCTCGAGGCGGCTCGAGCGGAAAACGAAGGTGAACCCTCTTTGGAGAAGTGACAATCCAAAAAATATGGAGAATTGGAGGAGGCAATAAAAACAGCTGATTCCTCATGATCCGGAAGCGGAGACCTGGAGCGAGGAGTTGATGGCCTT
Organism: Geotrypetes seraphini; assembly: GCF_902459505.1. Lineage (NCBI taxonomy): Eukaryota > Metazoa > Chordata > Amphibia > Gymnophiona > Dermophiidae > Geotrypetes > Geotrypetes seraphini. The sequence continues at coordinate 19,084,469 of NC_047095.1, forward strand.
GAAGATCTGGAATGAGGCCCAGACGAAGAAGGCCGCTCTTTAGAAGATCTGTGCTTAGGAGGAGTGTGTGTGGCACGGTGGTTGAAGCTACAGCCTTAGCACCCTGGGGTTGTGGGTTCAAATCCCACGCTGCTCCTTGTGAGGAGGAGTGTTTGTGGCGCGGTGGTTGAAGCTACAGCCTCAGCACCCTGGGGTTGTGGGTTCAAACCCCACGCTGCTCCTTGTGACCCTGGGCAAGTCACTTAATCCTCCATAGCCCCAGGTACGTTAGATAGATTGTGAGCCCACCGGGACAGATAGGGAAAATGCTTGAGTACCTGATTGTAAAACCGCTTAGAAAACCTTGATAGGCGGTATATAAAATCCTAATAAAACTTAAAAAAAACTTAGATGGAAGTCCCGATGAAGGCCTCAATCGGCAACGAGAGTGGTGCCTGGAGGCAGGTCTCGAGGATCAAGGAAACTTCACCCTAAGTATGGAAAACAGGCAAAGCTGCTGGTGATTGGATAAGGCTCGAAGCTGTAGATCGAAACTCAGTGGTTTGGATTCTGCTCCTTGCATAGAGTGTGAAGCTTCAGCTCGAGGCACAAGCAGGGACTCGACCTCGCGGGAGACTGCTGATTGCCCAGGCTGGAGTACAGGAGGCATTGTCAAGGCAGAACCATATTTGCTCAATAACTGAACAAATTACTGCTCCAACATGGTCTGGAGGGAAGCCTGCAAAGTTGGATCCGTGTCTGAAACCGGACCACTTGCTAAGGTTAAAGGCTCCAAGGTGGCAGTGGAGAGGATCACCGCAGGAAGGTTCTGCTGATGTATCTGACCTGAGGGGAGCTCAAAGGAAGATAAAGTAGGTGTACTCAAGGCTAAAGACGATCCAAATGAGGACGATCAGATGAGGCTCGAGGTCGGAGTAGGGGAAGCAGGAGGACCCTCGCTGGAAGGCGGGACCGAGGTAGCACTCGAGGTCGAGGGTGTCACCGAGGTGATGTTGAAGGGCTCGAAGTTGAAGAGTAGCACAGTGCTTGCACGACTTCAGATGATGGGCAGGTCCAAGGCACTGGAGGCACCAGCGGAGTGGGTCCGTGAGAGAAATCTAACGCTGGCAGTAGCTACACTTCTGGAAGACCATGACTGGCCGGGGCATAGGAGGGAAGATAACCACTGTGAAATCGAAGTCCGCAGGCTGCAATCACGCGGCCTGACCTGACAGTCAGTCACTGAAGAAAAAATGAAAATAATTCTTTTTTTTTTTTTAAACTCAAAAGAAAAAAAATAACAGCGGATCGTGAAGAAAGAAAACACAAACCGTGGTGAGATAAAGCACGAAGTAACAAAGTTAAACGCAGAGAGTCAAAGACGGACATCTCGGCTCCGCGGAAAACTGAGAAATGAGGAGACTTACCCGGTGCTGGGTGGGAAGGCACTCGCGTATGCGCAGTGCGGCTGACTCGAAACTTCTGAAGTTTTCTACAAGCAAGTATGCTTGCGAGGCTGTCCGCATCTGGGCTCCGTGGATGACGTTACACATATTTGAGGCTAGGCTGCCTGCTTGTCCTGGGATAAAGTATGAACCGAGGACCAGGTGGCAGCTTTGCAAATTTCCTCAATAGGAGTGGAACTGAGGAAAGCTACTGAAGCCGCCATAGCTCTTACTTTTTGGGCTGTGACTCGGCTTTGTAGATGCAATCCAGTCTGGGCATAGCAGAAAGAGATACAAGCAGCCTTCCAGTTGGAGATGGTATGCTTAGAAATTAGATGTCCCAACTTGTTTGGATTGAAGGACACAAAAAGTTGAGGAGCAGTTCTGTGTGGTTCCAAGTAGAAGGCCAAAGCACGTTAACAGACTAGAGTATGAAGAGCTGATTCTCCATTATGAAAATGAGGCCTTGGAAAAAAACACTGAAAGTACAATAGATTGGTTGAGATGAAAGTCTGAAACCACTTTAGGCAAGAATTTAGGGTGAGTACGAAGGACCATCTTGTCATGATGGAAAACAGTGAAAGGTGGATCAGCAACTAAAGCTTGCAGCTCACTGATTCTTCGAGCAGATGTGAGGGCAATGAGAAACATCACTTTCCAAGTGAGCTATTTTGAGATGAGCCGTAGACATTGGTTCAAATGGAGGCTTCATCAACTGAGCAAGAACAACATTGAGATCCCAAACCACTGGAGGTGGTTTGAGAGGAGGTTTGACATTGAAGTCCTTTCATAAATTTGGAAACCACCGGATGAGCAGAGAGGGGTTTCCCTTCAATAGGCTGATGAAAAGTAGCAATTGCACTAAGATGGACTCGGATAGATGTAGACTTGAGGCCAGAGGTAGACAAGTGCACAAGATAATCCAAGACAGAAGCCAAGGGGGTATCTCAAGGCTCCATGTTATGAGAGATGCACCACTTAGAAAATCTATTCCATTTTTGGTGGTAGCATTGCCTACTGACAGTCTTTCTGGAAGCTTCTAGATGAATGTCTCGAACAGGTTGAGAAAACTGAAGAGGCATTATGTTGAGAGGTACCAAGCTGTCAAGTGCAGAGACTGCAGATTTGGATGAAGTAAAGATCCTTGACTCTGTGTAAGCAGACGGAAAAACTGGTAAAAGGTATGGCTCCCTGCTGCTGAGTTGAAGTAGAAGGGAGTACCAAGGTTGCTTGGGCCACCGAGGAGCTATTAGAACCATGGTGGCATGATCATTCTTGAGCTTGACAAGAGTCTGAGAATGAGAGGGAATGGGGGAAATGCATACAGGAAGAGATTTGTCCATTCCAATAGAAAAGCATCTGCCTTGAGGCGATGAGGAGAGTGTATCCTGGAGCAGAACTGAGGCAGTTTGTGGTTGTGGGGAGATGCAAAGAGCTCTATCTGAGGAGTTTCCCACTGAGAAAAAATGTGATGAAAAGGCGAGGAATTGAGTATCCATTCGTGAGGTTGCAGAAGACGACTCAATTTGTCCGCCAAACAGTTTTTCGCCCCTTGAATGTAGACAGCTATCAGGAAGGTGTTGTGAAGGATTGCCCAATCCCAAACCTTCACAGCTTCTTGGCAAAGAGGGAGAGATTCCGTTCCTCCATGCCTGTTGACATAGTACATGGCGACTTGGTTGTCCGTCCGAATGAGGACTACCTGGTCGTGAAGAAGATATTGAAAAGCTGTGAGAGCATTGAAGATTGCTCCAAGTTCCAACAGATTCATATGACACTGACGATCCGTGCTGGACCAATAGCCTTGAGTATGGAGACCGTCGAGGTGAGCCCCCCAAGCGTAGGTTGAGTAATCTGTCGTGAGGACCTTCTGATGAGGTGGCATCTGAAACAGTAAACCTCTGGAGAGATTGGAAGAGAGCATCCACCAGCGGAGAGACTGTCTCAATGAAGGAGTGACTAATGTGTCGAGAGAGTGGTTCGCAAGCTTGCATCCACTGAGATGCCAGGGTCCACTGAGGAATTCTGAGGTGAAGTCTGGCAAAAGAAGTCACATGAACGGTCGAGGCCATGTGACCGAGCAGTACCATTATGTGTCTCACTGAGAGTGAAGAAAGGGAAGACCCTTTGTGACAGAGCTGAAGGAGATCATCCAGACACTGCTGAGGAAGGAATGCTTTGAATTGGATAGTGGCCAGAACAGCTCCGATGAACTGTAGATTCTAAAAGGGCTGAAGGTGGGCTTTGGGAAAGTTGATTTTGAATCCCAAGCTTTGTAGGAACCACATAGTCCAGGGGTTCCCAAAGTCCCTCCTTGAGGGCCGAATCCAATTGGGTTGTCAGGATTTCCTCAATGAATATGCATGAGATCTATGTGCATTCACTGCTTTCAATGCATAGTCATTGGGGAAATCCTGAAAACCTGACTGGATTCGGCCCTCAAGGAGGGACTTTGGGGACCCATGACATAGTCCATTGGGTCACTACAATAACCCCCAGAGATGTTGAATCTTTGATGAGCCAGTCTTCTAGGTAGGGAAACACCTGAAGACCATGGTTCCTTAGAGCTGTTGCTACCATCCCTAGGCACTTGGTGAACACTCTGGGAGACGATGCCAGGCCGAAGGGTAGCACTCTGTATTGAAAATGCAGATTTCCCACCCTAAATCTGAGGTACTGATGGGGAGGCTGGATGAATGGGAATGTGAGTGTAAGTCTCCTTGAGATCCAAAGAACATAAGCAATCGTTCTGATCTAGAAGGGGTTGCCAGGGGCAGCATGCAAATTTTTTTTTTGACCAAAAATTTGTTGAGAGTCCTGAGATCCAGAATGGGCTGCAGATCGCCCGTCTTCTTCAGAACTAGGAAGAAACGGGAGTAAAACCCCCTGCTCTGCTGTTCCAAGGGAACTTCCTCGATGGTACAGTGATGAAGCAGAGCTTGAGCTTCCTGAAGAAGGGCGCTCTGGGATGGATTGAAAAGATACTCTCTTGGAGAAAGCTCTGGTGGAATTTGAGTGAAAAGAAGAGAGTATCCTTCCCTGATTATTGAGAGCACCCAGAGATCGGATGTAATGATCTCTCATCGATGGTAAAAAAAGATGGAGACAACCTCCTATGGGTAGAGGAGAGGACAGAAGCAGAACGATTGAAGTTATGGTCTGTATGAGACAGTCAAATGGCTGAGAAGCCTTGGGTGTAGCAGAAGGCTGAGGTTTCTATTGCTTCTACTGTTGTGGTTTCTTAGGGGGTACTCGAGTATAAGGAGATGCCCTTGGAGGATAACGCCTCAGATAGAATGGAGGAAGTAGAGAAGACTTTGCAGGAGCTGGCTTAGGCTTTGGTCTGACGATGGAAGCAAAAGATTTCTCATGCTCTGACAATTTCTTGGTGGCGGTCTCTATGGATTCATCAAAGAGGTCATTGCCCTCACAAGGAATATTAGCCAGATGATCCTGAAGGTTCCATAACTATGGTGCAGTCAGGCCAGACGGCACATCAAAAGCATCATAAGATGACTGAAGAAGATGCAACCTGAGTTGTGCCAAAGTGGCAATGACTTGCTGAAACTCTAAAAGCCTGTGTTGACCAAGATCTTTAGAGAAACCAGGCAGCATATCTATAAAATACTAGAAATAAGTAGTAATGATGAAATTATAATTTAAAGCCCTGGAGGCCATCATTGAATTTTGATAAAGACGACGGCCAAACTTGTCCATTGTCCTGCCCTCTCTTCAAGGAGGTACTGTAGCCTAGACCCTGGAAGGATGTCTGCTCTTCAATGAAGATTCCACAAGAAGTGATTGATAAGATAGTTGGAAGTTCTCAAAGCCCTTGCAAAGCATAAGGAGTCTCCAAGTTTCATTGGAAGTCTGAGACAGAAGCCTGTTAAGAGGAAGCTTGAGAGCCTCTGCAGGAGGTCGAGGCATCCTCATTTCCTCTAATTACTCTGTAGAGTACTTTGATCCAGCGTCCAATATAAGGTTCAGGTCCTCAGCCCTCTGACGGAGGAAGGAGGAAAAGGACAAGTGATCCGCCAGAGTATGGCCTCGAGAGGGGCTCAAAGACCTCGAGGTGCCTCGAGTGGAAAACGAAGGCAAGGCCTCTGGAGTATTGGTATCTCAGCGAATAGACAGACTGGGACAAGGCATTGGAATCAGCTGAGCCCTCGGGTTCTGCGATCAGTGCCTCGATCAAGGAGTTGGAGGCCTCGAAGAGTTGGAAGGCCTGGCCGAGGTAGCCTTCTCTCTGGAAGAAGACATACGCCTCGATGAGGGCCTCGACCGACGAGAGTGCTGCCTGACATAGGTCTCGTGTGAAGTTGAGACTTCGCCCTGAAACGCGCAATGCCTTTGGAGAGAGCATAGGGCTGGAAGCTGTAGATCGAAACCCCATAGACTCAGTGGTTTGGATAGAGGAATCTCGAAGCACTCCCAAAGACTCGGCTCCTTGCATGGAGTGTGTAGATTGCAGACCAGACACTCACAAAGACTCAACTCCTTGCACAGAGTGTGTAGATTGCAGACCAGACACTCGAAAAGACTCGACTCCTAGCATAGTGTGTGTAGATTCAGCTCGAGGCACAGGTAAAGACTTGACCTCTTGTGAGCTTGCTGAGTGCCCAGGCTGGACTACAGGAAGCAGAGTCGAGGCAGGACTGTATTTGCTCAGTAACTGAACAAATTCCCACTCTAGAATGGTCTGGAAGGTAGCCTGCAATTGTGGATCTGAGTCTGAAACTGGACCATTTGCTGAGACTAAAGGCTTCGAGATGGCAGAGGAAGCATGCTTCGACTTAGAGGAGTGATGCTTGAAGACCACCGCCGGAACAGTCTGCTGAGGTATCTGACCTGAGGGAAGCTCAGGAGAAGACTTAACAGATCTACTCGAGGTCGAGGACTCTCGAAACAAGTAAGGTCTGATGAGACTCGATGTCGGAGTTGTGGAAGCAGGAGGACACCTCGCAGCAGGCTTGACCAAGTCAGAGGTCGAGGGCATAGCAGGGATGTCTTTTCTAAAAATCTTCTCCACTTGAAGTCGATGACGTTTGAGGGCTAACACTGGCTACACTTCTTGAAGCCCATGACCGGTCAGGACATAGAAAGAAAGATAGCCGCCGCAAAGTCGAAGTCCGCAGGCTGAGGGATTGTGGCAGACCCCGCCAGTCAGTCGACGAAAATAAAACTTATATTTATTTTTTTTTTTACATAATAACTAAAAGAAAAACACAGCGACCCGGTAATAAATAAATAAATACATAAAACATGAGCCATAGTGAGAGAAGGCACGAAGCGAACTAAGTTCAGCGCAGAGCATCAAAAATGGACTTCTCGGCTCCGTGGAAAACTGAGAACTGAGAGCGGGAAGACAATCGTGCATGCGCAGTGCGGTACTCAAAACTTCTGAGTTTTCTGTAAGTGGGTCTGCTTGCGAGGCTGTCTACATCCGGGCTCTGTGGATGACATCACCCACATGTGAGAATAGGCTGCCTTGTTGTCCTGGGATAATGCTTGGATCTAGATCTGAATTGAGATGAAGAAGAATCGGTACAGCATGTTGCACCGATGCAGATCAACAATGCTTCAATGCAGATCTACGATGTCTCGATGTAGAGTGGCGTTGCCTCAATGCAAATCAGAAACTAGTACCCCTTGGCCTTGAAATGCTATGCTCTGGCTGGGATGGTACTGAGGGAGTCAGTGTTTACACCGGCATAGAATGGAACTTAAAGATATCTCCAAGCTTCCTGCTAAGGAACTCCTTCAGCTTGTCTCTGAAGACATGCACAGGTAGGGGTGACACCACCTGCACAGAAGACTGTTGGCATCGACTCTTAGCTTGCACTGAGGAACTCGATGCTGTTGAGGCCTGCAACGCTTGCTAAGAGGATGGCTTCTTAGTTGACCGATGTCAATACTGCCAATACCGATGAACTTGTTTTGTCGCCGGAATTCATTGTCGAGCCAAAAAGCTTCTGCTGCTGGATTTGTTGGGCCTTAATTGAGTGCTTTTGATGAGTGGAACAGCAAGCACAAGTATTCACTTGGTGCTCAGGCCCTAAGCACTGTATACACCAGTTGTGTGGGTCAGTGACAGAGACTGGACACTGGCACCAACAGCACTTCTTAAAACCGCTCGCAGGCTTCAACATGGACAGGAATATTGCAGCGGCAAAGTCGAAGGGCTCAATGATGATAAAAAAAACTCAAGACATGTAAAGAGAAAACTGTACGAAAGGCCCCACCGAGGAACCAGATATTTTTTTTTTTTAACTTTTTTTAAAATGAAAAATACTACGTACTAAATAAGAAAAGAAAAGCCGAAAGACAAAATTCTTCTGATGAGGAAGGCAGTTTGGACGGAGTCAAAAAAATATAGAGCTTCTTCACTCCACATAAAACGAAGAACTGAGAAACTGTGACCTATCGCATGCGTGGTGCAGGCAGTCTCGAAGCTTTGCAAAACTTAAAGTGACAGTGCACTTTTCATTGTCTATACCAGGCTTCATGGATGACGTCACCCACATATGCTGCCTATTTGTCCTAGGATAAAACACATGCACAACAGCAGTTACAAAAAAAAGCTGCAACTAAGCCAGCAATTCTGCTCTCCCTTGCCAGCTCGTACGATTGGAGCTCCAGAGCAGCAATCAGCTGAGCCGGCATAGGGAGACCAGAGCCATGATCAGCTGAGCAAGCGCCTCCGCCGATCAGCTGATCAGGGTTCTGCTCTCCCCGTGTCAGCTCAGCTGAAAAGAAAATTTTATGCTAAGCACTGGATTCTGAATCCCATCAGACTACCATGGTACTGCAGACAATTAGGGTCACTGAATATAACAAACAAGTATGGTTAATGTTAAACAAACTTTTCTACATGCACATTTTAAGTCAACCACAAACTATATTCTCTTCCCCATGGCACAAATGTTATCATATAAACCAGACCGAATCCTCTTTGCTTGCTCCTTTAAAAAATATATATAATGTCTTGTTCCCACTGCTTAAGAGATATTTCATAATATATCAATGAATGTACCTGGTTTAATGTGTTATCAGTCTTTAATTCCTTATGATTAGAGTACTGGATATAGATGGGTTGGTTACGAAGATGAGGTGTCATAGTAGTATAATAATTAACCATGGTAATAGCAGCTTCTTCAGAAGCTAACTCCAAAAAAGCCTGCAAGACATTGAAAATCAGAAGATTAATAAGAACAAAAAAAACCCAAAAACTTTACTTACTTTAGCAATATAAAGGCATGGTCTGCATTCAACTGCTTTTAATAGCAAAATTGAAGTTACTTACTGTACCTCACACAAGAATTCTGCACAACAGAATTAAAAAATTGTGTATGCTACTTTGTCAAATGGAAGATTAGGTCCTTATCTTTGGTAATCTTCTTTCTGTTAATCCACAAAGGAGTCATTCCAACAGGGCTTTCATTTCAATACGCAAACTGCTCCTTCCATTTGGCAGAGGACTACAGAGCCCACTGCAGAACCATCCAAAAGCAACCAAAGAAGACTGAAACAAAACAGACATGATGGCACGGGAACTCCTCGCTATTAACTTCATTCCGTTCTGCTCTGCAATATAAAGAAATAATTAACAGGCACTAGAAAACATAGGCAAAAACATGGCAACAACAAAGAACCAATCTGCCATGTGCAATGAGCACAAATTGGAAACACGCCTTCGGCTACGATATGTATCCACATATACAAAAGGCTTCTCCACAGATTCCTGTCTGCTGGCTGGAAGATACTGAGGCCTGAAAGGAGAAATATCCGAGGCAGAAATATGCAGGCGATACAACAGACAGAGTAGACCAAGGGCGGGTTGTAATGACTCCTTCATGGATTAACAGAAATAAGATTACTAAAGTTAAGAAACTAATCTTCCATTCTGTTACATCCACTCCGGAATCATTACAACAGGTGACATACCAAAGCAATGGCAACATCTAGGGTGGGACAGAAGAGCCTGCCCACAACACCAAAGGCCCCAAATGCGGCATCGGACTTAGCAGCTACATCCACTCTATAAAATCTGGTAACGGTATGAAGAGACGACCAAGTAGCCGCTCTACAAATTTTGGCCGGATTAATCGCTTGAAACTGCACCCACGAAACAGCAACACCACTAGTCAAGTGGGATTTGAGTAATGACTGCTTGCTACAGCTGATGTAGGTTGACAAGATGGTCATGCAAATCCATCAGGCAATAGAGACCTTAGATGCTGGTCTGCCCCTTCTGAACTGGCTAGTCAGGACAAATATGATCCGAGACATAAGTCATTGGTCTCCCTAAATAGTGAAGCAAAACTTTGCACATATCTAGCTTCTTCAAAAGCTTATCCTTTTTTTCTGATCCCGTTGAGCAAAGCAAGCAGACAAGCTTTCTGGTTCACATAAAATTTGAAAACCACTTTCGGAGGAAAGGAGGGACAATTCTGCCTTTGTGAACTAAGGAGATACTAGGTTCTTACCTGCTAATTTACTTTCTTTTAGCCTCTCTAGACCGGTATAAGTATCTTACAAGCAGGTATATATCTCATCATGACCAGCAGGTGGAGACTGAAACAAAACTGTGGAATAGTACATAATAGGTGTCTTTCCCTAGTCTTATCAGTCTGCCAAATAGCCAAGCAGAATTAAGAACTTGAAACATAAATAAACAAGACTCCAAACAGGAGTAACAACTAATATACCCAAATGCTGTTAGAAAATGCAAAGGAGAGATCCAAGCAAGAAAATGTCCCCACAGCTCACCAGCTATGCCAGCCGAGCCACAGCCACTGTTCTTCAAGTATACCCAGCCCTATAAAAATACTAGAACCCACAGAAAAAACAAAATCTACACGAATAACAGCAACAATAACAGCACGACAATAGACAGGGTGTGGTCCTATACCAGTCTGGAGAGGCTAAAAGAAAGTAAATTAGCAGGTAAGAACCTAATTTCTCCTTCTTTAGCAACTCTCCAGACCGGTATAGGTATCTTACAAGCGGGATGTACCAAAGCAGTCCCCATCATGGGTGGGACCTCCGAAGGGCCGACACCAGAACACGCTCACCGAACACTACGCCCCGACACGCCTGAATGTCCACATGGTAGTTGTCTGACAAAAGAATGCAAGGAAGACCAAAGAGCAGCCTTACAAATGTCCACCAGAGGCACTAGCAAAGACTCAGCCCAAGACGCCGCCTGACCCAGAGTGGAATGAGCCTTGAGAAATTCCAGAACAGGCTTTTTCTGAAGAAGATATGTGGAAACAATAGTCTCTATGATCCAACACACATTGGTAGCCTTGGAAGCGTCATCCCCCTTACGAGGACCCGCAAGCAGGACAAAGAGATGATCTGATTTCCTGAACTCCTGGGTCTTCTGCACATTAAGAGCGAAGAACCTGACAGACATCTAGCTTGTGCAACTGTTTCTGCTCAGAAGTTCCCTCCCGACTACCCAACAACAGGAAGACCACAGCCTGATTGACATGGAAAGGGAGACACTACCTTTGGCCGAAAGGAAGGAACAGGCTTCAACATTACACGTTCCCTAGAAAACTCCAAGAAGGGAAACCTACAAGAGAGAGCCTGCAGTTCTGAAACACATCTAGCAGAAGTAATAGCCACCAAGAAGACCGCCTTAAGAGTAAGGTCCTTCAACGAGTAGGCGCCCAAAGGTTCAAAAGGGGGGCGGCACCAGCCCGGACAGGAACAGATTCAAATTCCAAGAGGGAACAGACGGCCGCACGGGAGGCTTGAGCAATTTGGCCACCCACACGAAGCGAATGACATCAGGAATGGCAGACAGACGCCGACCCCATAACAACCCACGAAAGGCTTCCAAGGCCACCAGCTGAACCCAGAGAGAAGACCTAGCCAGGCCCCTGTCCAGGTCATCCTGCAAGAACTCCAAGATGTTAGGCAGGGAAGCTTGAAAAGAGACCACTCCACGCGCCCTACACCAGTCCTCAAAGATAAGCCAAACCCGCACAAAAGCCCGAAAAGTGGAAAGTCTCCAGGACCCCAAGAGGGTGGAGATCACTTTATCTGAATACCCCTTCTTACCTAGGCATTCTCTTTCAAGAACCAAAACATAAGACAAAAGGGACCCGGATCGAACATGGGAATGGGGCCCCGAGTCAGAAGATCGGGCGGAAAAGGCAGAGGATCCGACACCAGATGCCAAACCAGATCCGCATACCATGGACGTCGGGGCCAATCCGGAGCTACCAGAACCACCAGGTCCGGGTGACGAACAATGCAGAGTAGAACTCTGCCCACTAACGGCCTCAGAGGAACACATACAACAGCCCCTCCATTGGCCATCGTTGAACAAGAGCATCCAGGCCCTCTGCAATAACTGAAGCGGGGTGTTTGGCGTTGACACTCGTGGCCATCAGGTCAATGAGGGGCTGACCCAAAAACTGCACTATCAACTGAAAGGCCATGTGGCTTAGACATCACTCTCCGGGATCTAGCATGTGACGACTGAGGAATTCCTTTTGAACATTATTCTCCACTCCAGCTATGTGGGAGGCCGAGATGTCCTGAAGGCGAGACTCTGCCCAGACCATGAGCACATCCACCTCCTGCACCACCAGAGTGCTATTGGTGCCCTCCTGACGATTGACATAGGCCTCTGCTATGGCATTGTCCGACAGAACCCTGACTGACTTGCCCGTCAAGAAAGGAGTGGAAGGCTAACAGCGCTAGACAAACAGCTCTGGTCTCCAAAACACTGATCGGTCAGGACACCTTCTCTGTAGACTAGATGCCCTGAGCTGAGTGACCTAGAAACTGTGCTCCCCAACCGAGGAGACTGGCATCCATGAGAAACACTGCCCACTGTGGCTGATCCAGACTCGTCCCTTGAACTAGATAGGAGGTCTGAAGCCACCAACTAAGACTACAGCGCACCAAGCCTCGCAGAAGAACAGGGAGATCCAGACTATGCCTCTGGGGCGACCACCTCCAAAGCACAGCATACTGAAGAGGACGCATGTGGGCTCACGCCCACCTCACTACGACTATGGAAGCTGCCATCAACCCCAAGACTTGGAGGAAATCCTGGGATGCCATAAGCCCTAACCCTAACTTATACTCCTCAGAGTCCCGTAAGGCAGAACTGCCCTCAACAGACACGGAATGCCGCTTAGCAAGCACTGAGACCACCGCATCCACCAATGCGACTTCAAGGTATTCCTATCCCCCTCTGGGATGAGATAGAAACGAGCCATGGTGCGCTAACCGAAATCCACTGTGCCAGGAAGATATCCCGAAAAACCTGATGCATAGGAAAAGAGCGGGAAGCAGCACGGATCCTCCTAAAAAGAGGGTCCCCTACACACGGGGTCTCTGGTGGCGCCTTTTTGAAAAGCAGCACCGAGGAGACCTGCTGAATCAGGTCTGGCAGCTCATCCCTCTGAAAAAGGCGTACCACGGAAGCCTCTTCACTGGAAAGCAGGAAACCCGCCACCAGCGGCAGTCCCCTCGAGAGAATCCTGGAATTCCTCAAAAGGGTCTAGGTCCTCAGCTAGGCCGACACGCTCCTCCGACCACAAATCCTCATCCCAAGCCACCCTTGGGCGCCTGGACGAGGGAGGAAGAGGGGACGTCATAGGCGTAGAGGGAGGCAAAGCCACAGGGGGGCGTGGAGGGAACCCCCTCCCCAAAACCCCCCTAGGCGCCCGCGGGACCCCCCAACCGCATGAAAACAGGCTCTGCACAAAGCAAAAATTAAATCAGTGGAACCCCCCCCGGGTCCCATGGGACTCCCTGCCACAGCAGGGGACCCAGCAGAAATCTTCCCCTGTTTCCAATACAGGGGGAAGGTCATCTGAGGTTGTAAAAATGGTGAAGTTCCTGCCCAAAACAACTCCTCCAGGGCCTATAGCGGCTGGGAAGCCTGAACTGTCCCAGTCACTAAAGCAGGGAAGCTAGCATCAGCTGTTAAAGAAACAGCTGAGAGGGAAGCTCTCCAAAGGCGGTGGGGGAAGACTGGGCTTCCCCACTGCTCCCTGCCGACTCGCGAGGCACTAGTAGCGGGGAGCCCTGGACACCTGCAATCGCTGCCGACAAGGCTCTACCACCGCATCGGCCCAAACAGCTGTTTTCAGGCTGCCTGCGAGTGCCTCACATCTGGACCAAATTGAGCACCTCTTCCTCTGAGAAGTGCTCAATTGTTCCATATGTGACCTAGCTAGAAGAAAAAGTACAGGTTAGTTGAAAAATACAGTAAAATACAGCATATTTAAAGGGAAAACAACCCTTCAGACCGGCACTACCTTAGGATTTTTTTTTTTTTTTTTAACAGAACAGACTCCACTGGCTCTCAAAGCAGTATGCCTTGTTTGAATTAGGGTGCAAGGCTTACTGCTGAGACACCTCTAAAAAAATGTTGGGGAGGTGGAGGAAAGGTGGGGAGGAACCCAGCACGAGACACGCAGGGTTTGACACCCCTGAGGTCGGACGGACCTCCCAAACAGGGCCCACCCAAGCTCAATCTGCCACAAAAATAGGGACAAATTCCAACAGCCCTACCAAGGGAGATGGGTACAGCTCCTCACACTTGTTTAGACTGAAAGAAGACCGATAGGAATAGAGAGAGGCACCTATTATATACTATTCCACAGTTTTGTTTCAGTCTCCACCTGCTGGTCATGATGAGATATACTGTATACTCGCTTGTAAGATACCTATACCGGTCGGGAGAGTTGCTAAAGAAATCATACTTAAAAGTGATTTGTATCCAAACAATTTCAAAATGCTTTACAATCATGAGACTAAACTATAAACTCCTCTAAGTTTGCCGAAAGGTGCTTAAAAAGATACAAAAAAGGAGGCAAAAAATGTCAATAAGGACTCTATGAGTGTGTCTGTCAGCCAATTACTCCTAACAATCCAAACCACACAGATACCAAATATCAATTGAAGAATAGGGGCGCTCTCAGTGTGAGGTTGTTAGCGACGGGAGAACAAACTCCAGCGCTTCCACTTATAAAGACGGAGGTGTATTACCCCGCCTGCACACCATCATCGGGCGTCCCTAGTGTGCAAAATCAACTGTGCAGAAATACTAACAATAAATAAATCACAACAGTGAACAAGTGAGAGAGTGAATCAAACTGAAAACTCACTCATAGAGTCCTCCCCAGATGGTGATAACAGCGTGAATTCTTCTGAGTTTGTTACTACTAAAGATAATTGGTGTAGCCTGCAGCGTGACCTTATAAAACTGGAACTACACAGTATGTCCCTTGTTGAATATATCAAGAATCATTACATCCCTCGAGGTTTAAGAGTTTATAAGCCCCCTGGTATGTTTACTAATAAGGAGACATTCCTACACAAGTGGGCGGCGATCCTGAATAAGTGTTCACTTGACCTGATGGTCTTATTAGTGGACACGATTCGGGAAGCGTCTCAGGAAGTGACCCAACAGGCAGAGGTTTTACACAGTAAGTTAACTACTGATCCTATTATGACACCTTTGTTTACCCAGAGTTTACCTGAAACACAGGCTTCCCTAGAGCAATACCGCATCAAAATCAAAGCGGGTAAGGTAAAAAAATTTCATAGGGACGCTAATGACTATGTTACAGGACAGGTTTACAAATGGATGTCCACTGTGGACTCTAGTCAGGTGGGTTCATCTAACATCTTAAATACTGATGATAGCTCTTCTTCGAGTGATTCCGGTGCGTCAGGTGCCCGCTCTGGAGCTTCGTGTTTTTTGGGGCGGGGCAACAGAGCGGGCCGAAAACGAGGCAGGGGTCGTCGGGGTCTATCCGGCCAAAATCAGGGGTACGGATACAACCCCAGTGTAGGGTTAAACCAACCGGTCACACGGCTCCAAGCTTCAAGAGGAGGGCAGCAGATTTAATCGCGCCTCCTCCTGTTGATATCAACACTAGCTCTATTCATGAAGGCTCCGCTGTTATCAACATCTCTGGTTCTGATCTTTCTCTGGCTCAAATTCAAGTATTAAATAAGGGTCTTACTTTCGTTCCCACCACTAATTTTGACTCATTTACTGCACATAGAGACATTGCTCGGTTCGTAAGGAATCTCCAAATAAAATTGTTTTTTTCGGATAAAAATAACATCACAGATGGTTCTCTGTTCCGTGCAAAGTCTCACTGGGTTCCACCAGGAAATATGGACCCCCATATCAGAGTGTTCAGGGATTTGATGTTCAGGGAGATTAATCGCATAGCGTCTGGTGGTAATACCCAGAGGTATACTAATTTAACCCGGGTTCAGCATCAGGCGCTTCAAGCATTGAGAACTGATCTTACCCTGGACGTCAAACCCGCAGACAAGGGAGGGGCTATTGTCGTTCAATCTACCACTCAGTACCTATCTCAAGTACAGGCCCATATTACTAACACGGCATGGTACAGAAGGCTTGAGTCTGACCCCTCCCTTGTCTTACAGGCTGATATTGCTAAGGTGGTCCATAATGCTCTTGACAATAATATGATTACTAAAACTGAGGCCAAATTTCTTACGCAGACTCCTACTCGCACTCCTCAATTTTATACTGTCCCCAAGATACACAAGTCTTTGCACAACCCCCCGGGCAGACCCATTGTGTCATTACGTGGGACTGTCCTGGAGCCGTTGTCCAAGATGGTAGACCACTTTCTTAAACCTCAGGTGGTCAAAGCGAAATCGTTCATTTGGGACACCACCCATTTCTTAAGAAGTATTAGAGCACTGGAAGTCCAGTCCACTGATCTCTTGATAGTCATGGATCTTGAAGCACTTTACAGTAACATCCCTCAGGCTGAAGCGTTAAAGATAGTGGAGAAGAATTTGTCCGCTTTGCCCATTGACAACAGAATCCCTGCTTCTTTTTTGCAGACTTTATCCACTTTTGTTCTGCAACGGAATTTTTTTGAAGTTCAAGGAGATTTTTATTTACAGACGCACGGGGTGGCAATGGGCACCGCCATGGCCCCCAGTGTTGCCAATCTGTATGTGTCTAATTTTGAGGAGTGTTTCCTTTATCAGTCCACGTGGATGTCTGCCATCTCGGTGTGGTTTCGCTTCATCGATGATGTGTTTTTAATATGGACGGATTCCTTGGCTCGCTTTCATGTGTTTTTGGACTGGCTCAACTCAGTGGACATTCATCTGAAGTTCACTGCTACTATAAGTGCTCTTTCAGTGACTTACTTAGATACTGTGGTGACTAAGAGCGCGGGGAAACTGACAACGTCTGTGTTTAGAAAAGCGACCGACCGGAATACCTATTTACATTTCACCAGTTGTCATCCTTCCAGACTCAAACAGGCTATTCCGGTCGGTCAATTTTTGAGAATTCGCCGGATTTGTTCTTCCCTGGCTGAATTCAAAATCCAGGCCAGGGATTTATCCCAACGTTTTTTGGAAAGAGGATACCCGGAGTGGACCATCAGACGAGCTTATTTACGTGCCCGGCATGCTAATCCTGAACTATTGCTCCATCATGTTCAGCGTTCTGATTCTGAACGTCAAGTATGTGTGGTTACATATTCCCCTCGGGCTCAACAATTGGCTGCCTTTATTAGACAACACTGGCAGGTTTTGAGTTTCCACTCTATCTTTCAGGAACCCCCTCTTATTGCATTCTCGCGCCCTAGGAATCTAAAGAATTTGTTGTCTACTCGGGCCATCAGCAATAGTCCTGGCTCTCATCTTCCGTGTGGACGTTGTTCCATGTGTGCAAACACTATCACTGCATCTAGTTGGCATGATCTTCATACCCACAGGGAATTTCAGTTAAGGAGTCACACCACTTGTGAATCACGGTGGGTTGTGTATGTCATCAACTGTCCCTGTGGGTTATCCTACATAGGTCGCACATGTAGAATGATCAAAACCAGGTTGACGGAACACAAGAGTAGACTTCACCAGGCTGTCGAGTCGGCTCCCATGGTTTCCCATTGTTTACAATTGGGCCATGAATTCCAACACTTAACCTGGATGGTGTTAGAACAAATTCCTGATACCTATAGAGGAGATAGAATGACACAACTCCAATTGAGAGAACAACATTGGATTTTTAAGCTCAATACGGTCATTCCGGGGGGTCTGAATGAATGTGTGGAGTGGAATACTATAGTTTGAGCCAGTGGTGACTCCTCCTTGTTTTCTTTTTAGTTGTTTTTGATTGGTTGAAAGTGGCTGATGTCATTTTGGATCTGCTTTTAAGCCCAGTCAGTTGCTTCTGCGGGCTCTCCTGCTTCCCTCCCAGCCGGTTCTGCTCCAGCCTTAAGATCCTGATGAAGGGTTTCACCCGAAACCGGTTGATCCTATGACTATCTTGGTTTCCCGCAATGCTCATTGACATCATTTGGCTCGCTTTAAAAGCTAAGTTGGCTGTGGTTTCATTTTGTATCTTGGGGATTGGGCTGGGGAGGACTCTATGAGTGAGTTTTCAGTTTGATTCACTCTCTCACTTGTTCACTGTTGTGATTTATTTATTGTTAGTATTTCTGCACAGTTGATTTTGCACACTAGGGACGCCCGATGATGGTGTGCAGGCGGGGTAATACACCTCCGTCTTTATAAATGGAAGCGCTGGAGTTTGTTCTCCCGTCGCTAACAACCTCACACTGAGAGCGCCCCTATTCTTCAATTGATATTTGGTATCTGTGTGGTTTGGATTGTTAGGAGTGATTGGCTGACAGACACACTCATAGAGTCCTTATTGACATTTTTTGCCTCCTTTTTTGTATCTTTACAATCATGAGAAACATACAAGTCATTATTTGAATATCAATACATTTTCACTATACAGCTACTATATAAAACTTATTTAGATCAATTACAGTATTCAAGTAACTGAACAAAGTCAGATTACCTGGTTTTTTCCTTTCAGCATGAGGATGTTAGTTACCTTACCAAAAGGTAAACCTAAAGCAATAACTTCTGTTTCTGTCACTTCATTAGGTAATTTTCGGATATGAAGGACACGAGATGGAGCACCATCCATTTTGTCATCTCCTTTGAACTTCTTGTTGTCATTACCATTGGCTGAAACAATAATTTATAAATCCAAAATGAAATATGTCCTTTTAACATCACAAATAACATTAGCAATGCAAAAATATATTTAGATACAAAAATACCTTTTCTGTTTTTAGAGATTACGCAAATGTTTACTTTTATAACAACTTTTTTAAAAAGTTTGTTCATACCTGATTCTCCACCTGTGTTTTACTAGCTATTGTAAAATACCCAGTTTACCCCAGGGCCATTATCAAAAAGAATTTCTAAGTCCAATTTGCATGTTTCCCACAAGACATCCAAATTTGGAGGCTTAAAAACATCCATTTTTCGAAAGCTGAATCACTAGAAGATCAAAACAAAATTTTTTTTCAAAAATTGTCTACTTGGACGGCTGCCAGGATGCCTAACTTATACCCCATTTTCGACCAAAAGATCATCCAAACTCCCAAATGGACACAACTTAGATGTGAGAGGGGCTGGTATTCTAATTAACTGGCCACAGACATCCCCACAGAGCAGTAGGGCATCTTAGAAGGCGCTGCTATGAACTTCACAAAAATGGTATCCCACATACATTTTACTATAACCACCTTATAATTTAGGGTGAGCCCCCCCAAACTCCCCTAATACCTACAATATCCACCTGTCTACCACCCCAACAGCCCTTATGGCTGCAGGTGGCACCTACATGGCAGTAGAGTAGGGTTTTGGTGGCCTCACACTATCTACTATAGATATAATAATTATTATTTATTTATATACTGCCCTACCGCAAAGTTCTAGGCGGTTTGCATACGTTAATAACTTTATATAAACAATGATTAAAAATACAGTACTCTAAATAGTACTAAAATTATGCTATAAAATTATATAATTATACAGTAAAATAAGATACAATTTGCTAAAATACAGTGAAAAACCTCAAGAACCTTCTGGCTTTAAGATCTATACTATTTGCCTATCAGTATTCTGGAACATCAGTTTATAAATTTATCGAATAGATCCGTTTTTAGTAATTTCCTAAAGGACATAAGAGTAGGACATAGTAGT
This sequence comes from Geotrypetes seraphini, assembly GCF_902459505.1. Lineage (NCBI taxonomy): Eukaryota > Metazoa > Chordata > Amphibia > Gymnophiona > Dermophiidae > Geotrypetes > Geotrypetes seraphini. Next base: position 19,103,947 of record NC_047095.1, read on the forward strand.
AGGAAATAGTAGTACTTAGCCATTGGTCCATTTTACCTGCCTGAAAACCGAGCATTTTATCAAAAAATCTCTTATATGGGGGGCGTGGCTTGGAGTTGCAGCGGAATGGTCGGGTGAAGACTGAGCTCCTCAATTACAGGCTTTTGAAAGCTGTTTATAAGTTATTTAATCTGTTGGTATCTTAATAAAAATCGAGGAGTCTGTTGTGAAAATGGCAACGAATAAGCAGTTGAAAAGATCAAAGATTAAGACCGTCTAAAGTGACGTTGCCCAAAGAAAACACCAGTGACATTTTTGCAGAGCTGAAAATAATTAAAGAAATTGTCACCGACAACTCCTTAAAACTACAAGATCTTACTAAACGTATGGATAATCTGGATCTTAAATTTGAAAATATGGACCAGAGAATTGCTGCAAATGAATTTGAAATCCAGACTTGTAAAACATACAGGGCAAAAGTGGATGCGATGTCAAGGGAGCTTGAAGATATGATTAATAGAGGAAAAAGGAACAATTTACGTATTTATTGGGATCCCGAAGGGAATTGAAAAAAAGACATTATCTCCTTCCTGGAAAATTTTCTACCAAAAATCCTGCCTTTGAAGTCAAAATATCCTCTAGAAATAGAAAGAGCTCACAGGATCCCTTCAAAAAGATTTGCGAGCTCACAGGGGCCACGTCCAATTATTTTTAAACTTCTAAGACATCAGCAGGTCATGGAAATAATTAGGCTTGCTAAAGAAAATAGAAATTTAAAATGTCAGGATTCAACGATTCATATCTTGCCTGATTTTGCTAAGGTCACTGCGGAAAAAAGGAAAAAGTTATTGGATTTGAGGCCACAAATGAGAAGTTTGGAAGCAAGATATGGCTTGTTATATCCGGCTATAATGAAAGTTACTTATGCTAACAAAACTATGAGCTTTGAGGATCCGGAGAAATTAAAGGCCTTTCTGGATACATGTGAACTGTCGATGATTTCCTAATGGTGAATTTCAAAGGTGCTTTAACGTCATATCTCTTAATTTTTTTTATATATTTTATGTTTTTATGAACAAGGCTCTGATTTTTTTTGTTTCTATTTTTAAATTTAAAAGACTTGAAAGATGTTTTTTTTATTTGATGTAACTGTATTAACGGTTTAAATCTAGGAACTAATAGATGGAACTTGTTTTAAATCTTCACAAAATGCTCGAGTCTTATGCAAATTTGATGGATGCTATGGCGCATGCTGAACTGAAGAAATTACATTCCATGGAATTGGAATATGGAATGTATTACTTCATTATTCTTGGGTGTAAGGTTTTACTGGGCTCGTGGTGAAATGCAATTTAGATGCGGGCAGCCTCTCTTGTTACCTGTGTCTCTGGAATAGATGAAGAGGAGGAGAAATAGAGCCTTTCCTAGGTCTGGCCTTTGCTCCACGGCGAGTGAAGATTTGATGTCGCTTCGGAAACATATCTTGTTTTGGCTCTTCGGTCTGACATGTATAACCTGGACATACAGATGATTCAACTGGACATACTGGCCTCAATTGTGTATGCTGGACACTATAGACCTATATTTTCACTTGTGTATGCTGGACACTACAGACCTATATTTTCCCATAGCCAGGCCCAGCCTGTACCTTGCTGTCTGTAAACACCTGCAGCCTTTGCAATGCTAATGTTTTTGTTTCCATTCACTGCTGGGAGGATATTTCTCCAAGGTTCTGCTGAACTGTTATCAGTGCTGTATGACTTCATATGCCAGGCACCCTGGAAAGCCATAAAACTTTTATAATGAGCAAGGATTCCTGTAGGACGATGTGGGTGTAGCGAGATGAGAGAACTTGGTACCAAAACATTTGCTCCCTGTCTCTGAACCAAGTTATGGGAACCAAGCAGCTGGATTGTTGAAAGGTCACCTTTGCCAACTTTCAGCATACAAGGACACCATCCCAAAGATGCACAGAATTGTAAAACCACTAATTAGCATCTACAAAGTGATAAAGATCTTAGCGCTGGGAGAAAGAAAGTTCACCAAGAGTTCTCTGTTTCTGCAAGGCCCCCCCCCCTACTGGAGAGGGGGGTGGAGGTGAGAGAGGCGTGGACTGAGAGGAGGAGTTAGCTATACATTATTTTATGTACCAATAGGGAATTACATAACCAGAATTCGGGGATGGACTTTTTTGGAACAAAAGAAGAATTGCTCTGTATAAAAATCACGTGTATTTTAGGTAGAGCCAGAGAGATTCACTTACTTATGCTATGGGGATCTGCTAGCCCCCTGCTAAGCATATGGGTGCAAGTTCTTCTCTCCATTGCATATTCTGAACTGACAATACATTTTTCTGATATGTATCTGCTGCTGTAATACTGTAAGTTTTTATACTAACAATAAACGAATATTGTCTGTTTTGGAAGATACAATGCCGTCTTGTAGTTATTCCAATGAGGTAAACAAAGCAGCCTTTATTTCAGGTCGCTCTTTGTGAAATCGATTTGGGCGGCTGTTTCCATTGCTGACGCTGACTTAAGCCTACTTAAGAACATAAGAAGTTGCCTCCGCTGAGGCAGACCAGAGGTCCATCCTGCTCAGCGGTCCGCTCCCGCGGTGGCCCATCAAGCCCATTGCCTGAGCAGTGGTCTATATCTATCTATACCCTTCAATCCCTTTTTCTTCTAGGAATCTATCCAAACCTTCTTTGAAACCATTTAATGTGTTCCTGTCTACCACAGCCTCTGGAAGCACGTTCTCTTTCGTTTACTAGGGGAGGGGCTAAAAGAAGAGTCCAAAGACAACTTCGCTATGTCATCGTTTTGAGGTTTACTTCATGGACGCATGTCTGGATTTCTACAGGTTGAAGAAACTAATATCACTCTCACTAATTTGGTTCGTTTCACCAGTGGGTGGAAGAGAGTATGGTCTGATTCTGAAAAAAGTTTACAGCTATCATCGAAGAAACTCTAACGCAGACTCATATACTCTTTTTGGTTTCATCTGTGCTCTTAGGTTTTTACTTGGAGGGAAGGATCTTCTTTCCCGGGTTCTTCTATGTGATGTAAAATATTGTATTGGTTTCTCAGAATTTAATACTGAAAATTTAACTTATGGGTATATGTCTTTCCCAACTAAAAGCTATTATTTAAAGATGAAATAATTTAATAGTTGGAATTGCATCGATACATTAATTTTTTTATTTTTGAGGATAAATATTTCTTAAGACTCCTTTAATGTAGTCTATGATGTATTAAAGTGATGTTTTTAATTTGATCTGCATCAAATTTTAGGTTAATAATATTTCATGTTAATTCACATCTAGAAAAGATTCTTACAGATAATATAGAATATACTCAATTAATTAATCTTTTAGTGGTAAACAAGGATGGAATCTTCAAAGGTATAGCATTAATTCTAGTAGGAATAAGGAATATATAGTTCAATTGATCTATATTCTTTCTTTCTTCTTTTATTGATAGGAAGGGATGTTCTATACTAGGAATTATTAGCGGATATAAGTTATTTTCAAATGTTATAACTTGTGATTTTTATGAAATGACATTTGGATATTTTATTTTTAGGCAAATTGATTTCTTTCACATTGGGTTGTGGTGATTATCTATTTAAACTTTGCTTTAGGAATATTACATTACATTACATTACATTACATTAGGGATTTCTATTCCGCCATTACCTTGCGGTTCAAGGCGGAATATATAATTATGTTTTGTTTTATACAATTATGGTGCTTATTTCTGTTGTAATTTTGTTTTGCCAGTAGAGAGTTCTTTTTCATTTTATCTCAAATGCATGTTTCCAAGCTTTCACTATTATTAATATGGGGGGGTAGGGGGTGTGTGGGAGGGTTTGGGTGGGTTTAAAGGGTGGAATCAAGATAAAATATTTGAATTATGGAAGTCTATTCATTAGTTTTGTAACAATTGGAGTAATTTATATTTGAAATATTTAACTTATAAATTTTATGATGGGTATTAAAATTTTTTCTCCGAATGTCAATAGTCTCAATCATCAGATTAAAAGAAAAAAAAACCACTAGCTTTTTTGAAGAAACAGAATGCAGAAATCTATTTCATACAAGAGACCCATCTGTCTATTGCTGAATCTAAAAAACTGGAAGGGGGTTGGGTGAAACAATGTTTTTTTGCCCCTGCAATTGGGAAGAAAGCAGGGGTTTCTATTCTTGTTAATAAAAAATGTTCAGCCAATTTTCAATTACTACCGTGTTTCCCCGATGGTAAGACACTGTCTTATTTTTTTTGGAAGGCCAAAATATGCTCTAGGGCTTATTTTCGGGGGGATGCCTTATTTACCTTTCATGTCCCCTCTGTATCTCTATCCTTTCTCTCTCTCTTCTGCTCCCTCACCCACGAGTCCTGCTGCATCTGGCCCTCTCCCTTCTACCTGCACCTGGCAACACCCCCCTGCTCCGCGGCTCTCTTCAGCAACTTGTCAGCAGCGGTGATCAAGACAAGCTACCGACATCGAGGCCTTCCCTCTACGAGTCCCGCCTTTGTGGAAAAAGGAAGTTGAAACAAGCGGGACTCGCAGAGGATAGGCCCCGACGTCAGAAGCTTGTGTCGATCGCTGCTGCTGAGTTGCCGAAGAGAGCCGCGGAGCAGGGGATGTGGCCGGAAGCAGGTAGAAGGGAGAGGGAGATAGGAAGGCTGTAGATCTCCGGAGCATGACACCGACCCCGGCCAGGATGATTTCTTTTTCAGGCGTGCATCTTACAAGTCCGGCGTCGCGGCGGGAAATAGCCATGCTGAGCAGTGAGCTCAGCACTACACAGATGAAAGCCTTGCTTGCTGATTGGTCCGGCGGCACGGCCGCCGGACCAATCAGCAAGCAAGGCTTTCATCTGTGTACGTGCTGAGCTCACTGCTCAGCATGGCTATTTCCCGCCGCGACGCCGGACTTGTAAGATGCACGCCTGCGTGACACACTACCGGAGCCACGGCAAAGGTGGAAAAGAGCCGCATGCGGCTCTGGAGCCGCTGGTTGCCGACCCCCGCGGTAGACGGAGGGACCACACGGAGTCACCCACCGTACCACCCGATTCGGGTAAGCGCAGGTATCGGTGGGTGGCTTATTTGCGGGGGGGGGGGGGTGCCTTATTTTACAATTTTTTCTAAAAAGGGGGGGCTGTCTTATTTGATGGCCCTGCCTTATCATCGGGGAAACACGATAGGTTCAGATCCGGAGGGTAGATGGGTGCATGTGGATATGAGTATGGGAAATAATGCCCTGGCTTTAATGTGTATGCCCCTAATTCGAATCAAAATGAATTTTTCAAAAAATTACAACAGTTGCTACTCTGACTGCTTCAAATTTAGTGGTGGCTGGAGATTTCAATGGTGTTATGGATCCTTTAATGGATAAAAAACCATGCAAAAATATAAAATCATTAGGGTTAGATAATTTGGTGCATTCATGTGCTTTGAAAGACATATGGCGCATTCTTCATTTTAATGATCAGGAATTTTCCTTTTGTTCACATGTTCATAAGTCTTTTTCAAGAATTGATTATATTTTTGTTTCAAATCAATTAGTTCAACAAATAATTAAAGCTTATACTATCTGATCATGCGGGTGTTTGGATTGAATTTCAAATGGATCAGCAAGAGTACAGTAGATCTATTTGGAAGTTTGATAATGCATTGCTTGTAGATATAAAATTCCTGGAAGATTTTCAAATAAAAAATAATGAATTTTTTCAATATAATTTATCAGAGGAAACGTCTTTGGTAAAAATTTGGGATGCCTTTAAGGCTACTATGAGAGGGAATATTATTTCTTATTCTGCTTATATTAGAAAACAAGCTAAAAAACAATATTTTGATTTGGAAAAATAAATTAAATTTTTGGAATCTAAATTGATTGATAAATGGGAATATGATACTTTACAGACTCTTTTAAAAGTAAAAGGTAAATATAATGAATTATCTTCAAAATTGATTGATAAATGGGAATATGATACTTTACAGACTCTTTTAAAAGTAAAAGGTAAATATAATGAATTATCTTCAAAATTGATAAGGAAAGATTTGTTTTCTCAGCAAGCTTTGTATTATGGAAACTCGAATAAGGCTGGTAGATTATTGGCGAATTATCTTAAAGCGAAGAAAAGAAGGACAAAAATTATAGCAATAAAAGATGAGAAAGGAGGTATGCATAACCAAATTGGAAATATTTTAAGTCAATTTTTAAATTTTTATAAAGGCCTATATTCTTCTGAGCCTTATGATGGTAGGGAAAAAGGTGGTTTAGAATTTTTATCATTTTAATGTTTATTAATTTTCATGATCAACAAAAATCAACATTTTAACAGTTAAATTTCAAATAAAATAAAAGTAAAATATAATTAAATCATTAAGTAAAGTTTTCAATTGTACTGTTATTTAGTCCACTATATTGGAGGAGCGCGCTTAAGAAAAATCGGTATAATTATAATTCTCTAAACATTCTTGGGTAAACAAAGAGTAGACCTGAATCACACCTAGGTCCCTACTAATTAATTAAGAGCCTTCCTGTTGCAAGATGTTCGGGATAACAGCAGTAGAAACCTCATTAGCTGAAATAAATCTTGACAATTGTGAAGATTCAAAAAATACATATCTAGTTCCCTGGAAATTAATTATACATTTACATGGAAATCTAAGTACAAACGTTGCCCCCAATTTTAATACCTGGGGGCGGAGAATTAGGAATTGCTTCCTCTTTTTCTGGGTTACTCTAAATATATCGGGATACATTCTAATTTTATTCTTCATAAATTCTTTATCTTTAAATTTAAAAAACATTTTCAATAACCAATCCCTATCAGATTCCAATGCTAGTTGAACAAAGAGCGTAGCTACTGTCATCTGATCAGAATCTGATCTTTCTAAAATATTTGTCAAGTCTAATAGATCCAAATTTCCTTCCGCAGGATCCTGTTGTTCTTCAGCTATTTTCTTCTTTCCAGTTGGGAGATAATAAATTCTAACCACTGGTGGATAAGATGTTTGTGGTATTTTCAAGACTTCAGTGAGATACTTTTTGAACAGGTCAAGTAGTGATACTAATTGCAATTTAGGAAAATTAATTAACCTCAAATTTTTACTTCTTGACGCATTCTCCAGCATCTCAAGTTTAAAATTAATATTCCCATTATCTTTCATTAATAGCTGATTTTGCACAGTCAAAGTATCTAAATTTTGTCTATGTTGCAGGACTTCTGTTTCCATTTTATCAACCCTCTGATGTAATTTTTTAGTGTCCAGTAATATTCCAGAACAATAAGAAGTTAAATTTTGCAACTGAGTTCCCAGTGAGGTCTGCAATTTGGAAATAGCTTCACAAATTGAGTTTAAATCTATCACAGCTGGTTTTTTCAAAGGAACTATTGAAAATGATTTGATTTTCACAGTACCTGAAATTTGCTGTTCTGGAGATTGACTCTGCTGATCTCCTATCAAGCTTGCAATCTCACGCTGTGGCCGTTGTATTCCTCCGGCGGTCAGGACATTCTGGACATCCTGATCTTCCCCCTCTTCACTGTCCTCCGAATCTGCCGCTTCACTTGCCTCTCCCGTCGCACTCAGCGACGAACATGGGCGTGGCTGCACTGGTGTGCTGCGCTCCTCCGGGGAGAAGCTGACTGCCTCAAAGGAGGTCCCCGAGTTCACCATCAAACTCGCGCCTCCAGCCAAGGCTCTCTCCTCCGGCTCTCCGCCCGGGCATCGCTCGACGAAAAAATCCATCGGGCCAGGTAAATTTCCTCCAGACCCAGGCTCCGAAGGGAAAACCCGAGTCTTTGACTTTCGTTTCACCATAATCAATTCAAAGACCCGACGGCGTTCCTCCGAGTTCTTCAGGTCGCCATCTTAGTTAGGCTCCTCCCGTTCCAGTTTTCTACCCGTGGTTTAGAATTTTTAAACTTAATTATTGGTCCAAAGGTTCCTGAACATATATGGATGAGCCTATATCATTAAAAGAATTAGAAACAGCGTTAAAGTCTCTTAGAGTTGGATCTGTTCCAGGTGGTAATGGATTTACTGTAGAATTTTATAAATCATTTCAAAATTCCCTGTTACCTCATTTGCTAAATTAAATTTAATTAGACCCAATTAAATAAGGGTTGCATTACAGGTACTATGGTTGAATCATTAACAATTGTTTTGCCAAAGCCAAACAGAGATCCTATTTTGGTTTCAAACTACAGACCTATATCGTTGATAAATGTTGATGGAAAACTTCTGGCTAAGATATTGGTTTTAAGATTAGCCAAGGCTCTTTCTTTTATTATTGATATGCACCAAACAGGATTCGTAGCTAAGAGACATTCTTCTAATAATACCAGATTGGTATTTCATATGTTAAATTTAACCAAGGATACTGCAGATCCGACTTTTTCCTCTATCTCTTGATGCAGAGAAAGCTTTTGATCGAGTCGAATGGACTTTCATGTATCAGGCATTAGATTGGTTTGGTATAAGTTCAGGATTTATTCAAATGATTCAGGCGTTGTATAGCTCCCCTTCTGCAAGATTATATATTAATAATAGTTTATCTGATTGTTTCAACTTGCGGAGAGGGGTTAGACAAGGCTGTCCGTTATCTCTTTTGCTTTTTGATATTGTATTAGAACCTCTGTTATTAGCTATTCAACAGGCAAAGGGGATACAAGGTATTCTCTATTCTGATAGGGAAAATAAAATTTCAGCGTATGCAGATGATATTCTGCTCTATTTGAGAAATCCAGGAACCACCATTCCATGTTTGTTAGAGTTGATTGATACATTTGGAAAATTTTCAGGGTATAAAATTAATTGGAGCAAATCAGAAATTCTTCCTCTCAATGTGCATTGTACTAAAGGACTGTTTGATTCTTTTTCGTTTATATGGAAAGAAGATGGTTTAAAATATTTAGGTATTATGATTAAAAAAAACTCTTGAAGACACATTAAAAGAGAATGAAAAACTTTTATTAAAAAAGTAACAGAAATGTGTGAGCAATGGAATCCTTTACATCTTTCTTGGTGGGGAAGAGTTCAAATGATTAAAATGATGATTTTGCCTATAGTTTGTTACCAAATTAGTATACCACCAATTTTTTTTCAGGTGTCCTTTTATAAAAAGTTAAATGGTATTCTTACAAAATTTGTCTGGCTGGGTAAAAGGCCTAGAATTGCTTCCAGGCCTAGAATTGCTTTAGTATCTCTACAAAAGCCAATTGAGGAGGGTGGGGTAAATTTTCCAAATTTTTATAGGTATCATCAAGCCTATATTTTATGCCAGGGTATGTATTGGGTCCTCCCAGAACTCATGGAAAATGCCCCGGATTGGTTATATTTGGAATGGCATCTCTTGTTTCCTTTACAATACATCTTGTTCATGTTCTCAGTATTAAAATGCCTAGTAAGTACAAAGAGAACAGAATATTAATTGATACTTGGAAAACATTACGCTATGTTAGTAATTTAACACCTATTCCATTAAGTAAATCTACAAATCAGTCTTTATGGATAAACTCCAAGATTCAAATTGGCGGACCTCAAATCCTATGGAAGCATTGGATTATTGCAGGTATTCGTTCTCTAAATGATGTTATTTCAAATGGTAAACTGCTTGAGTTTTCACAGTTGCAACATAGATTTGGTTTTAATAAGTCACAAAGTTTTAAGTGGTTGCAACTGAAGCAGGCTATTCAGGTGGGGTTCCCTGAATGGAAAACTCTTAATAATCAATATACTATGGAGTTCCTCTGCTTTCAGGCGGATTTCCTGGGACACCAGGCTGCACAGTAAATTACTATCTGGATATTTGAATAAAAACCCAAAAACTGGTCTTAGAGACATTTGGAGCATTGAGATTAAGCATCATATTTCTGCATCTCAATGGCCACGAATTTGGTCTTGGAGAATAGAAACATAGAAGATGACGGCAGATAAGGGCCATAGCCCATCAGGTCTGCCCACTCTACTGACCAACCCCCAAGTCTACTATCCTAGGGATCCCACTCCTGGTGACAGGTTCCCTTGGCTTAACCCTCTAAGGGATCCCACATGGGCATCCCATTTGCTCTTAAATTCTTGCACGCTGTTTGCCTCGATCACCTGCACCGGGAGCTCGTTCCAAGGATCAACCACTCTCTCGGTGAAGAAATATTTCCTGGTGTCGCCATGAAATTTCCTGCCCCTGAGTTTGAGCGGATGCCCTCTTGTGGCTGAGGGTCCTTTGAGAAAGAGAATCTCTTCTTCCATCTCGATACGGCCGGTAATATACTTAAATGTCTCGATTATGTCTCCTCTCTCCCTACGTTCCTCGAGTGAGTACAGCCGCAAATTTTTCAGCCTTTCCTCGTACGATAGATTCTTGAGCCCCGAGACCATCCTGGTGGCCATCCGTTGCACCGACTCTACTCTCAGCACATCTTTTCGGTAGTGTGGCCTCCAGAATTGCACACAGTATTCCAAATGAGGCCTCACCATGGTTCTGTATAATGGCATTATGACTTCAGGCTTCCGGCTGACGAAACTCCTGCGGATGCAACCTAACAACTGTCTTGCCTTAGATGAAGCCTTCTCCACATGATCAGCAGTTTTCATGTCTGCGCTGATGATCACTCCCAAGTCTCGTTCTGTTGAAGTTGTAGCTAAGGTCTCACCATTCAAGGTGTAAGTTCTGCACGGATTTCTGCTGCCGAGGTGCATGATCTTGCATTTCTTAGCGTTGAAGCCCAGGTGCCAGGTCGAGGACCAAAGCTCCAACAAATGTAGATCCTGTGTCATACTATCGGGTGAATTACCATCTCTCACTATATTGCATAGTTTAGCATCGTCAGCCCTGGAGGCAAGAGTATTGTTCAAATTCGCATGTCTCTGTTTCAAATCCACTCTCGGTTTGCCCCCTCTGTACCTGGTCTCCCACTTCAAACTAGACCACTTCACCAGGCCTACATGCAGAATACGCATGTTCAGCAACCCTATAATAAAAACCTGCCGATACAAAAGATTCCTTGACAGAACGTTTGCCTTCCAAGCAAGCTTACAGAACGAATGGCTAAGCAGCACCATCATGCACTCCTCATCCTACCTCAACTTCAGAAACTAATCAAAACTGACCTCTTCAACGGATTTGTGACCAGGAATGCCTAAAGTCTTCACTACTTCCCCTCACTGTATGACCTACCCTTCTTTGTAAATCTCCTCGATTTACTTCCCATTGACCAAGTTCTCCCAAAACCTTCACTGCTTACCCCTCTGTACGACCTGCTCCTCTTTGACTTACTCTTATTGTAAACCCGTCCCTACAAGGTTACCTTACTCTATAAAAACAGCCATGTACTCAAAGACTTCATTATTTCTTTTTCGCTGTATGTCCAGCTCTTCTATACTGCACTGCATTGTATTGTACTCAAAGACTTCATTGTTTTTTCGCTGTATGTCCAGCTCTTCTTTATTGTGAACCGCCTCGAACTACCTTGGCTTTGGCGGTATATAAACAATAAATTATTATTATTATTACCTTGAAGCCCCTGAGTTAGGTCACCTATGAATATGTTGAAAAGGAGCGGGCCCAAGACTGAGCCCTGCGGTACTCCATTGGTCACCTCCGATGTTTTAGAGAGGGTACCGTTAACTACCACCCTCTGAAGTCTGCCACTCAGCCAGTCATTGACCCATGTAGTTAGTGTTTCTCCTAGCCCCATTGATTTCATCTTGCTCAACAGCCTGCGATGCGGGACACTATCGAAAGCTTTGCTGAAGTCTAGGTATACGACGTCCACGGATTCTCCCAAGTCTAACTGTTTTGTTACCCAGTCAAAGAAGCTGATGAGATTGGATTGGCAGGACCTACCCTTGGTGAATCCGTGTTGACTGGGATCCCATAGATTCTCCTCATCCAAGATTGCGTCTAATTTACGTTTGATTAGTGTTTCCATGAGTTTGCATACTATTGATGTGAGACTCATCGGTCTGTAGTTTGCAGCCTCTGCCCTGCAACCCTTTTTTTGCAGTGGAACGACGTTAGCTGTTTTCCAGTCTATGGGGACTCTCCCCGAACTTAGGGAGAGATTGAAGAGTCCTGATAGCGGTTCTGCCAGGACATCACGCAGCTCACTGAGCACCCTGGGGTGTAGATTGTCCGGTCCCATGGCTTTGTTCACCTTGAGTCTTGCCAGTTCGTAGTAGACGTCGCCAGGTGTGAACTCAAAATTCTGAAACAGGTCTTCCACGTTGAGCCTTTCCTGCAACTGCGGACCGTGCCCCAGTGCCTCGCAGGTGAAGACCGAGCAGAAGTATTCATTCAGTAGTTCTGCTTTATCGGAATCTGATTCTGCACAGTTCCCATCTGGTTTTCTAAGGCGTACTATCCCGTCTGTGTTCTTTTTCCTATCACTAATATACCTGAAGAAGGATTTGTCCCCTTTCTTCATGTTCTTTGCCAGAGTCTCTTCCACTCAAAGTTTGGCCTCCCTGACTGCCGTTTTGACTGCTGCAGACCTCGCCCTATGTTCTAGTTTAGCTTCCCTAGTCTTCGTTCATTTGTAGGAAATAAATGCTTTTTTCTTCTCCTGGTTTTTTCTGTTACATAGAGCTTTTTGGATCCCAGTTCGTTTACAAAAGTTGGATAGCTCTAAGTCTAATTAGATCTATTAATCCAAAATAGATCTATTAATAGATGCTGGCACTGTAACTTGGAAGCGGGGTTGTTGGATCATTTAATATTTTATTGTCCTTGCATTATGAACTTTTAGAAATCTATTTGGTCTCAAATAAATTGTCTTCTAGAAAATCACGTAGCTTTATCTTATAATTCTATTCTGTTCGGCATGTCAATGAAAACTAAAAGTCAAATTTCTTCAAGTAATAACAAACTTTTTATTGATAATGACAGGTGTTGCCATCCAACATATTATTAATAACTGGAAAAATTATACCAATCTTAATTATTCATTTTGGTGGAATTCCCTGTCACATATATAAAATGGAAAGAGTTATTGCTTTGCAAAAAGGAAATTATAATAAGTTTATAAAGATTTGGGAACCATTGGCAAATTACTGTAACGAGTAGACATCATTTTCTCACTGACAATATTTTTTCTTTTTGGGGGGAGGAATTAGGTAAGAATCAGTATTGTATAATTAAATATATGAATGTTATATGATATGTTCCTTTAAATTAATTGAGAAGGGTGGGTGGAAAGGGATTTAAATTGTTTATCTATGTATGATGATAAGAGATAATATTTTCAAGTGTTTCTGTAAATGTTTGTTAAGGAAGTAATCTTGTACACTTGTGTAAGTTTTAAAAATGAATAAAGAAGTTAAAAAAAAAAAAAAAATCTCTTATATCGATAAGGTTTGATGGGTGGAATAACAAATAAATATTGCCCTCGGGTAATTCTGTTGGGTTTATAACTTTCAAAGCATAGAGACAGGTAGGCAGGTGCCATGCCAAACAGCACTTTGAAACAAGTACAACCAAATTTAAATAGTATTCTAGCCTCAAAAGGCAACCAATGCAACTCTCTATATGATGGAGTAATGTGGTCATACTTTTTCAGCCCGAAAATTAGGCGGACCGCAGTATTCTGTATGAGTCTCAATCTCTTTTGCAACTTTTTATGAGATCCCAGATAGCACAGTTACTTACTGTAACAGGTGTTATCCAGGGACAGCAGGCAGCTATTCTCACGTGTGGGTGACGTCATCAGACGGAACCCGGGTGCAGACGCCTCACAAACAGACTTGCTTGAAGAAACTAGAAGTTTTGAGTCGCCCGCACTGCACATGCGCGAGTGCCTTCCCACCCAGTACACAGAGCGCGTCTCCTCAGTTCAAATAGCTAGTAGAGAAGCCAACCAGGAGAAGTGGGTGGGTTGTGAGAATAGCTGCCTGCTGTCCCTGGATAACACCAGTTACAGTAAGTAACTGTGCTTTATCCCAGGACAAGAAGGCAGGCTATTCTCACATGTGGATGACCTCCAAGCTAACCAAAATGGGATGGTGGGAGTGTTGGCAACTTAGGAGAATAAATTTTGTAACACTGTTTGGCCAAACTGTCCATCCCGTCTGGAGAAAATATCCAGACAGTAGTAAGAAGTGAAGGTATGAACCGAGGACCAAGTAGCAGCCTTGCAAATTTCCTCAATAGGTGTAGATCTGAGGAAAGCTACTGAAGCTGCCATTGCTCTGACTTTATAGGCTGTGACTTTACTGTGAAGGGGTAATCCAGCCTGGGCATAGCAGAATGAGACAAAAAGTTGAGGAGCAGTTCTGTGTGGTTTGGTGTGTTCTAAGTAGAAGGCCAAAGCATGTTTACAGTCCAAAGTATGATGAGCTGATTCTCCAAGATGAGAATGAGGCTTTGGAAAAAACACTGGAAGTACAATGGATTGGTTGAGATGAAATTCTGAGACTACTTTAGGCAGGAATTTCGGATGAGTACGAAGAACCACCTTATCATGATGAAACACAGTGAAAGGTGGGTCAGTAACTAAAGCTTGCAGCTCACTGACTCGTCAATTGGTTCAAATGGAGGCTTCATGAGTTGAGAAAGGACAACATTGAGGTCCCAAACCACAGGAGGCAGTTTGAGAGAAGGTTTGACATTGAAAAGTCCTTTCATGAATCTGGAAACCACCGGATGAGCAGAAAGGGTGTTTCCCTTCAATAGGCTGATGAAAAGCCGCAATTGCACTGAGATGGACTCTGATAGACGTAGACTTGAGGCCAGAATTGGATAAGTGCAAAACATAGTCCAAAACAGAAGATAAGGAGGAATGCTGAGGCTCCTTATGAGAAAAACATCATATAGAAAATCTAGTCCATTTTTGATGATAGATTCTCTAGTTGTGAGCTTTCTAGAAGCTTCTAAAATGTCTCTTACAGATTGAGAAACTGAAGAAAGGTTATGTTGAGAGGTACCAGGCTGTCAGATGTAGAGACTGCAGGTTGGGATGAAGCAGAGATCCCTGACTCTGTGTAAGCAGAGAAGGAAAAACTGGTGGAAGGTATGGCTCCCTGCTGATGAGTTGAAGTAGAAAGGAGTACCAGGGTTGTCTCGGCCACTGAGGAGCGATTAGAATCATGGTGGCATGATCGTTCTTCAATTTGACCAGAGTCTTGAGAATGAGAGGGAATGGAGGAAATGTGTAGAGGAAAAGATTTGTCCATTCCAGAAGAAAAGCATCTGCCTCGAGGCGGTAAGGAGAGTATATCCTGGAGAACTGAGGCAGTTTGTAATTGTGGGGAGCTGCAAAGAGGTCTATCTGTGGCGTTCCCCGCTGTGAAAAAATGTGATGAAGAGGCGAGGAATGGAGAGTCCATTCGTGAGGTTGCAGGAGACGACTCAAGTTGTCCGCTAAGCAATTCTTCGCCCCTTGAATGTAGACAGCTTTGAGGAAGGTGTTGTGGCGGATTGTCCAGTCCCAAACCTCCAGAGCTTCATGACAAAGGGAGGCAAACCCTGTCCCTCCCTGTTTGTTGACATAATACATGATGACTTGGTAGTCCGTGCGAATGTGGACTACTATGTCGTGAAGGAGATGTTGAAAGCATGGAGAGCTTTGAGGATCGCTCTGAGTTCCAACTGATTGATATGACACTGACGATCCGTACTGGTCCAGAGGCTTTGAGTACGGAGACCATCGATATGAGCGCCCCAAGCGTAGGTCGAAGAGTCTGTGGTGAGGACCTTCTGATGAGGGGGCGTTTGAAATACAAGCCTCTGGAAAGATTGGAAGAGAGCATCCACCAACGGAGAGACTTCTTGAAGGAAGGAGTGACTGAAATGTGTCACGAAGGAGGGTCGCAAACTTGCGTCCATTGAGATGCCAGGGTCCACTGAGGTATTCTGAGGTGAAGTCTGGCAAAAGGATTCACGTGTACTGTAGAGGCCATGTGACCCAGAAGAACCATCATGTTTCTTGCCGAGATGGAAGAGCAGGAAGACACTGTGTGACAAAGGTGTAGAAGAGCCTCCAGACGTTGTTGAGGAAGGAATGCTCTGAGCTGGACAGTGTCCAAAACAGCTCCAATGAATTGCAGATTCTGCGAGGAGTAAAGTTGCGATTTGGGAAAGTTGACTTCAAATGCCAAACTTTGAAGGAACTAGATAGTCCGTTGGGTTGCTACAATAACCCCTTGAGATGTGGAATCTTTGATGAGCCAGTCGTCTAGGTAGGGAAATACCTGAAGACCATGATTCCGTAGAGCTGCTGCTACCACTACCTGGCACTTGGTGAACACTCTGGGAGACGAGGCCAGGCCGAAGGGTAGAACTCTGTATTGGTAATGCAGATTCCCCACCCGAAATCTGAGGTATTGACGGGAGACCAGATGGATGGGAATATGAGTTTAGGCCTCTTTGAGATCCAGAGAGCATAACCAGTCGTTCTGCTCGAGAAGGGGATAAAGAGATGCCAGGGACAACATTCAAAACTTTTCTTTGACTAAAAATTTGTTGAGAGCCCTGAGATCCAGAATGGGTCGCAGATCGCCCGTCTTCTTGGGAACAAGGAAGTAACGGGAGTAGATCCCCCTGTTCTGCTGTTTCAGGGGAAGAGGCTCGATGGCATGTTGATGAAGCAGAGCTTGAGCTTCCTGAAGAAGAAGGGCGGTCTGGGATGGATTGAAAGGATACTCTCTTGGAGGAAGCTGAGTGAAATGAAGAGAGTATACTTCCCTGATGATGGTAAGTACCCAGAGGTCGGATGTAATTACCGTCCATCGGTGGTAAAAATGATGTAGACGACCTCCGACAGAGACAGAACCACGGAGGTTATGCTCTGTTTTAAACAGTCGAAAAGGCTGAGAAGCCTTAGGTGCAGCAGAAGGTTGGGATTGCTGTTGCTTCTGAGGATGCTGCTTTTTCAAAGGAGGACGAGTATAAGGAGCCGGCTTTGGAGGAAAACGCCTCTGATAGATGAAAGGAGGGCATGTAGGCTTGGGTGGAGTCGGCTTTGGCTTGGGTCTGACGATGGAAGCAAATGATTTTGCATGGTCAGATAACTTCTTGATGGCCGCCTAGATGGATTCATGAAAGAGGTCGTTGCCTTGACAAGGAAGATTAGCCAGGCGGTCCTGAAGATTAGAGTCCATGTCAATGGTTTGAAGCCAGGCAAGACGACGCATAGCCACTGAGCAAGCAGCTGCTCGGGCAGATAGCTCAAAAGCGTCCTAAGATGATTGAAGGAGATAGAGACGCGATTGAGAGAAACTAGCAATTAGTTCTTGAAACTCAAAATGTATTTGGTTGTCCATATAAGCCAAAAATTTCGGCAGAAGGGAAAGAAGAAATTCAAAATAGGTAATGAAATGAAAATTAGAGTTGAGGACTTTAGAGGACATCATAGCATTCTGGTAGATGCGAAATCCAAATTTGTCCATAGTTTTCCCCTCTCTCCCAGGAGGAACTGTGGCATAGAACTTGGAAGGATGGGATCTCTTCAAGGAAGATTCAACAAGCAGGGATTGATGAGAAAGCTGCGAGTTGTCAAAACCTTTGTGATGCACAGTTTTATACCTCGAGTCCAACTTTCCTGGAACTGCTGGTATGGAAAAAGGAGTCTCCATGCATCGAGCAAAAGTCTGATTTAAGAGCTTATAAAGAGAAAGCTTGAGACTCTCAGCCAGAGGTTGAGAGAGATGCATGACTTCTAGATATTCCTTAGAATATTTGGAGCCAGTATCCAATTTCACGTCCAAATCCAGAGCTATCTGTCGCAAAAAAGATGAAAAGGAAAGCTGATCTGGTAAGGCTTGGTCTCAAGAAGGACTCGAGGATGTCAAGGCAGCCTGTGTCGAAGAAGAAGGTTCGGCATGGAAAAAAGCATCGAAGGAACCTGGTGACTTGGACGAGGCAACTGAGACTGGAACATCCTCGAGGTCCAGCATCAGAGACCTCGACCAAGGAGTCGGTGGTCTGGTCGAGGTCAGAGTAGAACAAGGCTTCGAGGAAGAGGGAATATCCTGCGAAGAACGATGCCTGGAAGAATGCCTCGATGAAGGCCTCAAACGATGAGAGCTCTGTCTAGAACCAGATCTCGAGGATCGAGGAGACTTCGCCTTGGAGACACAAGGAGCCGATGCCAACGTGTGAATAGGGCTAGAGGCTGTAGATCGAAGCTCCAGAGGCTTGGAAGAAGAACCTCGATGCACTCGCAAAGACTCTGCTCCTTGCTGAGAGTGTAAGGATTCTCGTCGAGGCACTCGCAAAGAATCTACTCCCTGCTTTTCATGCTTGGATGGCAGACCAGACATTCGCAGAGACTCTGCTCCCTGTAAAGAGTGTGAAGGCCCGGCTGGGACATAGAAAGCGGCTCGACCTCGCGGGAGTCTGCTAAATGCCCAGGCAGGATAATAGGAAGCAGTTTAGGACCCATAATGGTAAGGTACTGAAGGAATTGCTTCTCCAATATGGTCTGGAAAGAAGCAGGCAAGGTGGGTTCCGCGTCTGAAACTGGCCCACTTGCCTTGGCTGGAGGTTCCTTCGAGGTAGTGTGAGAGTGCGACTTGGACACTTTAATCACCACCGGTGGAACCGACTACTGAGCTATCTGATATGAGGAAACAGGGGAAGAGGCAGCAGGTGACGTCGAAGCAAAAGCCGCTGCAAACGATGAAGGTTTGATGAGACTCGAGGTGGAAACAGGAGGAGCCAAAGGAGCATCGATTGAAGTCGAGGTCAAAGACGCCTTCGAAGTCGAGGGATCAGATGGAGACTCCATGACGAAGAGCTTATCCACCAAAATGCAACGATGCTTGAATGCTCGAGGCTGAAGTGTTAGGCAAGGCAGGCACAAGGTTGGATGATGTTTCGGCCCAAGGCACTTGAGGCAGCGTCTGTGAGGGTCCGTAAGAGAGATCATGCACCTACACTTGCTACACTTCTTAAATCCTGTAGCAGGCCGGGACATAGGCCGAAAAATAGCCGCCACAAAGTCAAAGCACACGGGCTGCGGCCCGTCCCGGAGAACGAATGGAAGGTAAAAAAATGTTGCTGTTTTTTTTAAACAAATGAAAACAGCGATTCGTGAATAAAAAAACACAAACCGCGGTCGAAGAGAAGGCAAAGTGAACAAAGTTGAATGCAGAGAGTCAAAGACGGACTTCTCGGCTCCGCGGAAAACTAAGAACTGAGGAGATGCGCCCTGTGTACTGGGCGGAAAGGCACTCGCGCATGTGCGGTACGGGCGACTCAAAAATTCTAATTTCTTCAAGCAAGTCTGCTTGTGAGGCGTCTGCATCGGGGCTCCGTCGGATGACGTCACCCACATGTGAGAATAGCCTGCCTGCTTGTCCTGGGATAAATATTACAATAATCCAGCAATCTAAATGATGTATTATCAAAAAATTTTCTTATCATCCGAAGTTTCCACAAGATTATGTAACATTTTTTTACTAGATTATTTATTTCATCTTCCAAAGTTAAATAGCGGTCCAATATAACGCCTAAAATTTTTATCGAAGCGGATATTAAAAAGGTTTGGCCATTCAGATGTAATTCTTTTTCTTTTATATTGTCTGAAGGGCTTGCCAGAAAAAATTTTGATTTTCTGGGTTCAATTTAAGTTTTGCCCTCTTTGTCCATTGTTCAATGAGTTGGTACTAAAGAAATTTGGTTTTTTATCTCCCCTGTAAAGGCCATGGAAAAATTATGTTCTTACCTATTAATTTTCTTTCCCTTAGACGCAGCAGATGAATCCAGAGACCAATGGGGATAGCCCACATCTACCAGCAGGTGGAGATAGAGAAACTGATTAACAGGTGGTCCTATTGGCTGGCACTCCTCCTGTTTCATCAGTATAGCTCCTTGCCCAAGCACACGTAACCAGCAATAGGCATAGCATGTAAAAAACTTCTTTCCCAGAACAAATCGCAAAAGGCAATGATACAGAATACAACTATCAACCACAACAAACCGCGAAAGTTGCACAAGAAAAAAACGACAGACAATACCAGAAAGGGTGGGGCTCTGGATTCATCTGCTGCGTCTAAGGGAAAGAAAATTAACAGGTAAGAACATAATTTTTCCTTCCCTAGCAACAGCAGCAGATGAATCCAGAGACCAATGGGATGTAGCAAAGCAATCCTCAATCTGGATGGGAAGCAAACGCCGCCTCCGCAACAACCAAAGCACTAAACACATCTACCGCATGTGTCCCCACATCCAACCAGAAATGCTGAGAAACAACACTCTCGAAAGACCAAGCAGCCGCGAGACAAAACTCCTCCAAGGAAAAAACATCTGGACCGAGTCCAAGAAGTAGCCATCGCACTGGCGGAATTGTCATAAAGTTCGTTCGCCAATTGCTTTCCTGCCATCAAGTAAGCAGAATGTCCTCCTGGACCCATCGAGCGATGGCAGCTTTGGACGCCGCCAGAAAATCGAGGCGTCCCGTGAATAATAAAAAAACAGGTGATCTAAACAACCAAAAGGCATTAGAAACCTTGCTCTCGAAGAAAGCTATGCATTATCAAAAAATGCAATGAATAAAAGCACGACTCCCTATTTCTCCTCCCAGGAAGAAGGAAGGAAAAGTGAGCTAGTCATAAAAGAAAGGATGACACCCCCTAGAAAGAATTGTGGTACCGACTGAACTGATACCCCAGATAATGGAAATCAGAAATAAGAATCCCCGCTGAACAAGGCCTGCAACTCGGAAAACTGCAGAGCCGAAACCAAAGCCACAAGAAACCCCGTGGTCAACGGCACAAGGAGGAAATGACGCCTAAGGGAAACTGCGAAGAGGTACCAGAAGATTGCACTCCAGACAGGGCTTTTAAGAGGTGTACAAATATATCATGCTCCGTTTAGGAACGGAACTACATGAAGCTGAGAAGTAATCGAAGAGCAATATACCTAGCCCCGATAACCAGCTAAGAATAACACTTGAAGTTGAAGGGAATGGAACGCTAAGCCCTTGGCAATACCCCGGTGCTAAAAAGTAACTATGTAAGAGTGCAAAGTTGAGAAGTATTCAAAAGGAAGCAGAATCCACAGGTGAAAACGTCTGTAGCGCCAGGATAAGAGAAGAAACAACCCGCAGCGCATAACTCTTACACGTCAGTCAGGACTTCTCAAAAGCAAGGTCGTAATACCAAAGTAGTACGAATATCCATGTCGATCGGACCCTAGGTGAGCAAATCCGGAGATACCAGGAAACGTCATAGTCCGCATAGCAAGGATGGCTTAGCCAAGCCAGAATTCTACAAATACAGTGCCCAGAAAGCAAGCTTGAGATGGCAAATCCAAGCCATCATCAGCCAGGGGAAAACACTGAAAAAGAGAAACCAGAGGTGAGAAAGAAGCCACGCTGTTTCCCCCCTCTAACTCCCACTCCCTGTGCTAGGAAGTATTGAATCGTGAGACGAGACCAAGAGGTCTAGTACCAGGAGATCTCACGTCCATAAAAAGAGCTGGAACGCCTGAGCCAAAATTCCCAATATCCAGGACGTAGAAGATTTCACTATCACTAACGTGCACATTAACTAGAGCGTACACAGTGCTGAACACTGTAACATACAAGAAATGGGTCATGGTCAGATTGCACGGAGAGAAAGTCTATCCAAACTCTTTTCTTGACCCCTAAAATGATCTGCCAACAGAAGAGGAAGATGAGGGTCTACCCATCTAAGTAGAATAACAACTGTACCCGGCAATGGAGTACAGCACCTACTGCCCAAGCTGTAGAGAAATACCCCCATCAAAATACCGACTGAAAGGCCCTCAGCGGCATTCCGGAAGAAGGGTCTGAAGCTCCAGAAAGGTAGCCTGACCACGCTCAAGAGTAGAAGAATGAACAAGTACGGAGTCGACCCTGAAGACCAGACTCCTGGAGCTGAGGATGGAAGGCACCGAGTCCCCTCAACCCAACAGCCCGGGATGTATGGTGGCCATGAGCTAGTCCAGCAAAGACCGAGGCATGCCTTTTAAAAGAGAAATCTCGCTGAGCCACCAAAACATACAGAGCGATGCATGAGGAGCCTATCAACTAATTGGAGCCCTGAGAAACCGGGCACCACCAGAACAAGGGCGACTGCTGTAGCGTTATAATGGGAAAGCAAGCCGAAGTTCCCAGCGCGGTCAACAAGAGAATTCCATACTCTGAGTCTTGGTGACCAAAGAAGCCTGCAAACCTGAGACTGTGACCCATCGCCCAAGTTTCTAGGAAGAACACATGTCTCTCCCATAGGAACAAAAAAACATCTCCTCGACATACCTATAAATAGTACAGGAGAAAAAAGCACTGTGCAAATTTCATCCTGTTCGTGTCAGTCAAATGACCCGACTGAAAGACGTCCGAATCCAGCATTCAGTCAAGAAAAAATTAGGTGAATCACCTGGTAGCGCCAAAACAGTACCTCTGGCCACATTTTCTAAAATTTTCTTGAACCTTGGATAGGAGAAATGGCACGTGCCAAAATCGAAAGCGCTGCCCAAAGAGAGACAAGCAACTAACTGCTAAGGTATTGAATCCATGATTGCCACCCCTCCATAATATATCATTAAATTGATGCCGTCTATCCCGCCAATACCTCTCAGTCTAGGTGGATTACAACAAGAGGGTGCCTCGGCACTGCCATGGAGAATACATGGGTAAAAGAAGTATGTGGCGGGACCAGGGAGGGTCAATCAGGAACTGCTAGATCAATTTAACAATTGACTGGAAGAGAAACCGGAAAAGCGTTCATCCGGGACACCGCTGCAAAGACAGGTTGTCCAGAGTGAGGTGCTATCAATCCAATGGAGATATATCGGACACAATATATACCAGCAAGGCCACTAGACCGTCCCATTTAGGGGCCAGATTGGAAAAGAGAGACCGCACGCCGCTTGGATACAGAAAGAATCGGAGCGGAGTATCCTTTACCATGAAATAGGGGAACGCCGGAAAGGCCTGTGCAACAGCGGAGGAACATGAAAAGCACAGGAAAGGAAGAAAGGTATTCCCCCTACCATAAGCGGATAAGTTCCGCCAGGGCATCTAGCACTGCCGCCCCAAAACTGAGTTCAGTGCCCCTCAGCGAAGGACATGTACCTGGCAGGCAGAAAGAGAAACCATCCTGTCCAAAATACACTGCAGGGATGATGCAAACTGACAAACAGCCCTGTCTCCCCTCTCAGAGAGCCGGTCATCACATGGCTACCAGGGAACGACCCCGCGCATAACAATGCGAAGAGGGGAAAAAAAGAAATAGGGGAGCTGATTAACATACGTCAGGAAAAGACGATAGCCACACAAGGCTGTTGAGTATCCCAAAAAACACAGGACCCTGCGTTGATCCAGATACAAACAAAACCTAGTCCTGCCCGCTTGAAAAGTGAAGGTGCCACCAGGTAACCCCACATTACTAAGAGCGTGTAGCCCCAACAGGAAACTCAGCACGCCAGTACAAGGCGGTTTATTTTTATTTTATTTGTTCTTTTTTTTTTTTGTAAATTCTATATCCCTTGTATTATCATCAGTAAGTGTACAAAATCACTTAAACTCTCCAGCAATATAATAGACATACATATGACAAGGAAATATTGTAATCGCACCACCTGATACCAGCAGCGCGACCCCAAGGCGCAAATAAGAGGCAACAGCCAACAGGCAGAACTCTTACCATACCGGGACCCCGGAATGCAGGAGGAGAGATCCGAACCAAGACCCGGGTATCCCTCCCCCGCCGCTGACCGTCCCAGCGGCAAAGCACCTCCTGCTGACCCAGTGCCGTGACAAGCTGTAACCGAGGGGCCAATTGGCGAATGGACTCCCTCTCCAGCACCCTCAGGCAAGGCAGGATGGCTCCCAGACCCCAAAGAAGCACTTCGGGAGAGAGTCACACCGCCGCGTGAACAGCAACTGTACATGTAACCCCCGACACAGTCAGGACCAGAACAGGGAGACTGGGGAGGCGCAGAGATAAGGCCGCAGCTGAACACAGGCGCCAATAACGCAGTGGCTCCGCCGCCAGCGTCAGAGCAGAAGTGCGAGCCACCCGTTCACTGAAAGGCACTGACTCCACAAGCGCGACTCACTCGGCGGCTTGAACACCGCCGCGGCACCCACTGCGCACAGGACAGCCCCAGCGAACAGGCCGCAAAAGTCAGGTCTCTCCCGTCCACGCACAAAAACAAGCTCGCGGCTCCCGCGCGCGGGAAAACACCGATTTGAACAACAGTGCCCAAGACACCAAACAGAAGGCCTGAACTGAAAAAAGCACACATTGCAAATGAAAAACTCCCCATACATGTTCACTGCCCTAACAAGGCTTAGAAGATGAGGAAAGCTAGTTGGAAGGCACGCGACCGCACAGCTGCAGGTACTCCAGAACAAGCACAAAACCAACACAAATCCGTAGGTCCAAGACAACCGCAAAATAATATAACCTGCAGGGCAATGCAACAAAGGGATACTCACAACCAGGCTTACAGGACTGACAGACCCCGGCAGACACCGGTTGAGCACCCCTGAGAATGCATAACTGCAAATAGCAAATGGTCTCTTTCTTTTTTTTTTTTTTTCAAGGGAAAGAAGAAAAATTAGAGACCCAGCTAACCCCTCTATCACTGGAGGGAGGGTGAGGCAGGGACAAGGGGGGGCCCAAGTGTAACCTCTAAAGCCGGCACCGTCCAGCCGGACACCCTGTCTCACTGAAGAGGAAAACCTCAACAGGAGAAATATAATTGCTGCCTCACTGAAGAGCAAACCTCAACAGGAGAAATATAAATGCTGCCTCACTGAAGAGCAAACCTCAACAGGAGAAATATAATTGCTGCCTCACTGAAGAGCAAACCTCAACAGGAGAAATATAATTGCTGCCTCACTGAAGAGCAAACCTCAACAGGAGAAAATATTTATCCAGCCACAGCCAGAATTCAGGAGCTAGTGGAACAGCGACTTTCCCCTGCTGGGAGATAGAGCATACTGATGAAACAGGAGGAGTGCCAGCCAATAGGACCACCTGTTAATTAGTTTCTCTATCTCCGCCTGCTGGTAGATGTGGGCTATCCCCATTGGTCTCTGGATTCATCTGCTGCTGTTGCTAGGGAAAAGTGGATTATAGTAATATCATCTGCATAGATGAAAAATTTGACTCCCAAACTATGCATCAATGTTCCCAATGGGGCTAGATAGATATTAAATAGAGTAGGTGATAGTGGGGAACCCTGGGGTACCCCACAAGAATTGCTCCAGGAAAAAGAATAACTTTCTTCACTAAATACTTGATAGCGTCTTGTTCTTAAGAAGCCCTCAAACCAGTTCCAAACTTTCCCTGAAATGCCTATTGAATCTAAACAGTCCAATAATATCTTGTGATCAACTAGATCAAAAGCGCTGCTTAGGTCCAGTTGAATGATCAGTGCACTTGAGCCTTCACTGAATAAACAGTGGAGATAGTTCATCAAAGAAGCGAGTACCGTTTCCGTACTGTGCCCTGATCAGAACCCTGACTGGCAATCATGAAGAATATCGTGTTTCTCTAAATATGTAGTGGTTAGAGGGGCTTACAGACCTGGGTCCTCCTCTCTATGGTTCACTAGCCCACCCACTAGACTACTTAAGACACCTGTGTGCTACTCCACTAGGCTTTCCCAAAAAAGATGATGCTGTTCTAGAGACAGGTATGTACTATTTTTTCAGAATTTGGGAGGATAGCAGGGAATTAGTGAATACTGGGGGAGTGTTGGGGGGGGGTTATACTTACTTACCTCCAGCGATCATCTAGGACGTCCTGCAAATGTTTTGATTATAGCCGCAAAACGCCAAAAGTTTAAACCACCCCTAAGCCTGCCCAGTTGGCTTCATATGCCCCTTTAAACACTGGGCGTACAGCGGCTAAGAAGTCCCACTAGACTTCGAAAAAAACTGTTTTGAAAATCAGCGCGTGGATGTCCTGCTGACTTAGGTACTTTATTGGATGTTTTAAACTTCTGATTATGCCCCCGATAGGTACTCTTTTCAGATACTAACAAAAGTCTCTTCCAAAAAAAAAAAAAAAAGGAGTTAAGAATGGATGTGTATGCATGTGTGTGTGAGAGAGTGTTTTAAGGCTGATGTTTACGTTTTGCACCTTTCACTGTTCTGTATAATAGTTAAATACTAATAGCTAGATTCACTAAAGATAGCGACTCAATCGCTGTTGGCTGATTCTCTGGCTGATTTTCCAACAGCAATTGAATCACTATCAAGTTTGCATGCAAATCCACTGACTCAATCACTCAGTGAGCGATTTACATATGCGCAGAGCCCTAATAGTAGAGACAGGGAAAGCAGCCTCCTGTCACTGCTATCAGGGTTTCTGCTTTTTATTTTAATGGAACAGATGTTCTGTGCAACTTAAACACACACTTTCTGTCCAATTAAAAAAGCCCCCACCCCCACGTTAGTACCCCCGAGCCACCGTCCTGTCCACCCAAACCCCAAAAATATGGCAGAAGGGGTGCCAACTAGTGCTGCCCGATTCAAATCGGTTCACTGATTCACTTCAGTTGAATCAATTAGAATCGATTCAAAACAAACCAAAAAAAAATCGGCTTCCCGATTCGGCTGACCTTCCCCCCTCAAGCAGGAGCAGCAGTACTGCTCTTGCTGGCCGGCCGCTGCCGCACCTACTTTAGAGGGCGAGGGGAGAGGGTCAGTTGGGACGTGTTTCTGTCGGCTTCCCGCCCTGGCCTCTGGTTCCCCCCCGACGTCCGTTTCCACCCCCTGGCGTTCGGCTTCCCCCCCCCCCCCAGGCTCCCCGTACCGTTTACCTTAAAGAAGCAGCCTGCAGACAAGATCGCTAGCGATTTTTGCGCTGCTTCAGAACTGTTTCTTCTGCCGCGAACCTGCCTCTGACATCAGAGGGGCGGGACTGCGGCAGAGGAAACAGCTCCGAAGCAGTGCAAAGATTTATATTTTCATATAAATCCAATGAATAGACAATTGGACCGATGATAGTCTGCAAGATGGCCACACGCCGAGACTAGTTCCAAAGGTGATACCAGCAGACACTGTACCTAAGCAGTTAACAGTGCAGAACAATGGAGTTGCTGTTGAATCAGTCCTCTGACATGTCCCCCTTGGCTCTTCTGGCAGTTATATTGGGTGTTCATATGGCCTGAGTCTTCCAGAGAGGGGTATAGTTGCTCCTGAGGAGGTCTGATGGATCATCCAGAGGTATTTTGGATTAGTATTCATATATTTTAGATAATGCATTGTATTACCTGATCTGGACACTAGTGAAAAACATGGCCACTGCATGTTGCAGCTCCAGAATTGTTCAGCCAACATGTTATTGAAGAAATGGTTAGGCAAGATGCTATTGAAGGGATAGACTCTCTGTTCAGAGAAGATTTTGGAGAAAATTATAAAAGATCAAGGAAGTCATTCAGAAGCTGTCTGCATATAGGTGCCATTAAAAAAGCTAGTTTCCATGTAGGGGACAGGCTATTTAGGGCAGTTTGCGAGTTGACAAGGAGTGAATTCAGGGGCATGGATTTTTTTTTTTTTTTAAGCTCTCTCTAGTGGGCACCTATTATTGTTTTATTGGAGGTAGGCTAGGTTATCTCAGACCAGTGTGGTCCTTGAGGTGGTGCATGAGGGTCATATCCTTGAGTTCTTGTGACACTATTCCAACTCTCAAGGAGGCTCCTGTTAGCCCTCTTAGAAAATTGGGACTATTGGGGTGAATTAGAGCATTTGCCTTGGTTGGAGATAGTAGATAGTATGCCTCCCTATTTTGTAGAACTGAGGATTAGAGAGTTGCATGGGGACATAAATCAAACCTGTCCCTGCTGGAATCGAATCCATCTCTGCCCGTCCCCATAAACTTCAAAAGTAGTTATTTCATTTAATTATGCTACTGAATTAAAGGCTCTGGTAGAGACCCATTTAGAAATAAGCAAAGGCACGTTTATTAATTTGGAAATATTAATTGGGAAGAATACATACTTTGTAAAGGGATCTTTGCCAGAGCCTCTAATGTAAATATAGTATAGCTCCTTGCCCAAGCATCCGTAACCATCAATAATAATAACTTTATTCTTATATACCGCCAACAATCTTGCGACTTCTAGGCGGTTTACATCAAAGAATATTGCAATGTACATCTGATAGTAAAAGCATTAATGATAATAACAACAGTTATGTACTGTAGGGTCGTGAAGTACCTTGCGGTTTGCACAGGGTTGGAAGTTAGTGATTGGGGTTAACAGTTTACAAGAACAGATTTGGGGAGTGATTGCGAAGGGGGTTATTGTCCTTGTTCGTTGCCTAGGTATTTTGTGAACAGGTATGTTTTCAGGTGTTTCCTGAATTCTCCATAGTTGTTTGTGTGTGTAATTAGTTTATCTAAGTCTTTGCCCCATAAGGCTGCTTGATAGGATAGAAGTTGTTGATGGTATCTCTTATATTTGCATCCTCTGGCTGGTGGGGAGACGAATTTCAGGTGTAATCTTCTCTCATGTCTGTTGGTTGGGTATGAGAAGAGGTCTGTTATGTATTTAGGGGCTAGACCTGATAGTACTTTGAAGCATAGACATCCCAGCTTGAACTTCGTGCGTGCCTCTATTGGTAGCCAGTGCAGGAGTCGGTAGGAAGGGGTTATATGATCGGACTTCTTCAGCCCGAAAATCAGCCTGACTGCTGCATTTTGTATAAGTTGTAGTCTCTGCATTTGCTTCTGGGAAATTGCCAGGTGGGTGATGTTACAATAATCAAGGTGGCTTAATATTAGGGATTGTACCAGTATTCTGAATACTGAAGCGTCGAAGTATGCTCTTATGGACCTAAGTTTCCAGAGAGTGAAGAACCCTTTTTTGACTAGGGAGTCCACATGGTCTTTCATAGTTAGACCTTGGTCTAGTATTACCCCCAGAACCTTCATTGTTGGTTGGATGGGGTAGTTAAGATTGTTTATGCGTAATGATTTTGTCGTGATATTTGAGAGTGGCGAGGCTATAAAGAATTTAGTTTTATCTGAATTGAGTTTCAGTTTAAATTCTGAGGTCCATTGTTCCATCAGGTTTAGTGCTTGTGTTGCTGTGGGGGTGATATCGGAGGGAGAAGTATTGAATGGGATAATGATTGTGAAGTCATCCGCGTAGCTGAATACTTTTATACCCTGTTGGGCCAGCTGCATGCCTAGTGAAGATATATAGACGTTGAAGAGTAGTGAGGATAGTGGGGACCCCTGTGGAACGCCTGATGGGTTTCTCCATGTTTTAGAGAGGCTGCAGTTGAAGCGTACTTGATAGGTGCAGGATGTGAGGAATCCTCGGAACCAGTCAAGTACTTCACCTCCGATGCCGATTGCGTCTAGACATTGTAGCAATTTTTTGTGGTCCACCAAGTCAAATACCGAGCTCATGTCAAATTGCATGATTAAGGCATTATGTCCCTTGCTGAGTAAGTTGCGTGAGTATTCTAGGGTTGCTGCGATCACCGTCTCTGTGCTAAACAGAGGTCTGAAGCCAGACTGGGTTTCATGTAGTAGCGAGAACTGATCAAGGTAGTCCATCAATTGGGTGTGTACTAAACCTTCCATTATTTTTACGAAGAATGGAATGGATGCTACAGGTCTATAGTTAGTTACTAATGATAGGGATTGTTTATGATTTTTTGGAATTGGGGTGATTATAATGTGACCGTTTTTCGTTAGGAATTTTCCGTTTTTGAAGTTATTGGTCATATTATTCCACAGTGTTAGTTTAAAGTCTAATGGCGCTGCTTTCATAATATTGGGGGGACAGGGATCAAGGATGCAGTTTGATTTAGTATATTTGTTGTAAAGTTTTATGAAGTTGCTCCATTCTAGATCCTGAAAGGAGTTCCAGAACATATCCGCTGGTATTTCATTTGCATGTATGTTGGTTATTTGATTTCCATATGTGTTTGTTGGGCAGTTGTTTCTTAGGTTCACAATTTTTGGCATAGCATGTAAAAAACTTCTTTCCCATAACAAATCTCAAAATGCAATAATACAGAAAACAACCTGCCATAATAACAAACTGCGAAAGTTGCAAAGAAAAAACCGAGAGACAATATCCAGAAAGGGTGGGGCTCTGGATTCATCTGCTGCGTCTAAGGGAAAGAAAATTAACAGGTAAGAACATAATTTTTCCTTCCCTAGCAACAGCAGCAGATGAATCCAGAGACCAATGGGATGTAGCAAAGCAATCCTCAATCTGGGTGAGAAGCAAACGCCGCCTCCGCAACAACCGAAGCACAAAACGCCCCTACCGCATGCGCCCCCACATCCAAGCAGAAATGCGGAGAGAAAGCACTCTCGGAAGACTAATTAGCCGCGAGACAAATCTCCTCCAAGGAAAAAAACCTCTGGGCCGAGCCCAAGAAGTAGCCATCGCTCCGGCAGAATGGTCATGAAGTTCTTTCGCCAATCGCTTCCCTGCCAGCAAACAAGCATAAAGAATGTCCTCCTGGACCCATCGAGCGATGGAGGCTTCGGACGCCGCCATACATTTGAGGCGTCCCTTGAAGAATACAAAAAGGAGATATAAACAACTAAAAGTTGTTAGAAACCGAGCTCACGGAGAACGCTACGTACGTATCAAAAAATGCAGTGAATAAAAGCACTGCTCCCAATTTCTCCTCTCAGGAAGAAGGAAGGAAAAGCGAGCATGACAAAAAAGAAAGGATGACACCCCCCTAGAAAGAAATAGTGGTACCATTTGAACTGATACCCCATATTTCGGAAATCAGAAATAGGAATCCCCGTTGAACAAGGCCTGCAACATAGAAAACTGCAGAGCTGAAGCCATGGCCACAAGAAACCTCATATTCAACGGCACAGCCCTTTAGAGTCCCAAAAGACAAGGATGAAATGAAGCCTTCGGTAAACTGAGAAGAAGTACATAAAGATTGTACTCCAAACCGGGCTTTCTAAGAGGCGCATGAATATACCGCACTCTGTTTAGGAACTGAACTACATGAAGCTGAGAAGTAAGCGAAGAGCAATATACCTAGCCCTTGTAACAAGCCAAGAATGGCACTAGAAGCTGAAGGGAATTGAACACTAAGCCCTCGGCAATATACTTGTGCCAAAAAGGAACTTTGGAGTGGTTCAAACGTTAAGAAGCACCCAAGAAAGGAAAAACCTCCAAAAGGAAGCAGAAGCCACAGGAGAAGACGTCCGTAGCACCTGGATAAGAGAAGAAACAACCTGCTTCACATAACCCTTACTCGTCAGCCAAGATTTTTCAAAAAACTAGATCGTAATACTAAAGTAGTACAAATATCCATGTTGATCGGACCCTAGGCGAGCAAAGCCGGAGATACCAGGAAACTTCTTAGTCCGGCTGTCGAAAGACTCATCAAATCCGCATAGTAAGGATGGCGCCGCCAATCCAGAGATTCTACAAATACTGTGGCAAATCCAAGCCCTCATCAGCCAGCGGAAAACATTGAAAAAGAGAAGGCAGAGGCGAGAAAGGAGCCATGCAGCTACCCCCTCTAACTCCCACTCCCTGGGCCTGCCGAAGAAGCTAGGAAGCTTAGAATTGAGAGACGAGGCCATGAGGTCTAGGTCAAGGAGATCTCACGTCCATAAAAAGAGCTAGAACGCCTGAGCCACATATCTCAATATCCAGGATGCAGAAGATTACACTATTACCAACATGCACACTTTCCAGAGCGTACACAGCGCTGTACACTGTAACATACAAGAAATGGGTCATGCTCAGATTCCGCGGAGAGAAAGTCTATCCAAACTCTTATCCTGATCCATAAAAGACGAAGATGAGAGTCCACCCATTGAAGCAGAACAACTTCACCTGCCAATGAGTACAACACCTACTTCCCAAGCTGTAGAGAAATACCCCCATCCTAATACTGACCAAAAGGACCCTCAGTGGCAATCCGGAAGAATGATCTGAAGCTCCACAAAGGTAGCCTGACCCTGCTCAAGAGTAGAAGAATGAACAAGTATTGAGTTGCCTCTGAAGACCAGACTCCTGGAGCTGAGGATGGAAGCCACCGAGTCCCCCAACCAGACAGCCTGGGATGGTCGGTGGTCATGAGCTAGTCCAGCAAAGACCGAGGCATGCCTTGAAAAGAGAAATCGCACTGAGCCACCAAATCATACAGAGCGATGCAGGAGGAGCATACCAAATAATTGGAGCCCTGAGATACCGGGAACCACCGGAACAAAAGCGACTGCTGTAGCGTAAGAAGGGGAAAGCAAGCCGAAGTTCCCAGTGGAGTCAGCAATATGGATCCCAGAAACTGTACAGAATCCCATACTCTTGGTCATGGTAAGCGAAGAAGAATACCAATCTGAGACCGAGACCCCACGCCCAAGTCTCCGGAAAGAGTCTCTCCTGTATGAATAAAAAGTCTCTCCTGTATGAATAAAACACATCACCCCGATATACCTATAAATAGTACAGGAGAAAAGAGCACTGTGCAAATTCGAAGATGCACGTGTAAAGAACTGAGGAAAAGATACCACCCTTTTCGTGTCAGTAAAATGGCCCGACTGGAAATCGTCCAAATCAAGCAGGCAGTCAAGAAGAAATTAGATGAATCGCCTGGTAGCGCCAAAACGGTACCATTGCCCACATCACCTAAAACGTTCGTGAAGCCTTAGGTAGGCGAAATGGCATGTGCCAAAACCGAAAGCGCTGCTCCAAGAGAGGCAGGCAAACCAAGGGCCGATTCGGAGTCCATAGAGAAAATGTAAATATACTCCCAGGTTGTCTGCAGAAATGTGTAACCCCGAGAAACTAATTCAGCAGAATGGGATCCAGCCTGCCCAATGCCTCCGTCTCGGGCACCATGCAGTAAGTGGAACAACGTCCCTTAGTTCCCGAAGAACTACAAGAACTGTCCTGAGGACCAGTAACACTGAAAAGGGAAACACAAAACATAGAGACTCCAAGAACGAACGGGAAACCTGAGGAGGATGCAAAGATGCAAGCATCCTGAAAAATTTTCACAGCCCCCTGACCTGACATCATAGCGTCTTCTCCCTCATGAGAAAGCCTGAAGAGTCATTGGAAGAAGTCAAGATCCCCTCAGAATGAAGTGCAGAAAGTCAGGGAATGGCAGGATGAGACTGTAGGATCTGCAAGAAGATTCTCCTAGGAAAAATCAAGTTTCACAATGTAAAGAGGAATATACTGGAACCATGAAAACAGCACTAACCCCATGCAACATGAGTGAAATACGTATGTCCTTTAAAGTGAATGCGTACTAGACTCAATCAAGATGCTGAATCTACCGCCCGGTGGAAACCAACAGCATCCTTACAGGTATCAGACAAAGCTCACATCGCTAATGAGAGCTTCAGGGATGAGGCTAACAGCCACATAGCGCGTGATCCTCCGCGGGTTTGATAGAATAGGTAACTGGCTCCTGGTTAAAAGGAGCTGTACAGCCCTTCCTGTCTGGTCAGGAGGCCCGTCTAGCATGTGCCATGAGAAAATGGTGACAGGAGAACCCAGCGTGATAAGCATGGAAATCTGAAGTCCAGGCCCCCTCAGAAATAGAGAAAGAGAGTCCTGGCCGCAGGAAGATGCGCAGTGTCATTATGTCCATAGAGACAGCCCGAACATGGAAACTGTTTGTACTACCTTTAGGCATATATATCCTGTGCCACTCCTAGACACATGCAGCTCAGCACAGAGGCCCAAATAAGGACAGTTACCAACAGACAAAGGCTTAATCTGCAGGGACCCCAAGAGAGACAATGAGATACCTGTGTGAAGTAGAGGGCACTATCTTACTGCTGATCTCACCGTGCCGTGAGTTGCCGTATGTCGCCTCAGTCCGGAGACAAACCGAGACTGGGTGACCTAGCACAGGTCAGAGTCTCTCTAGTAAATCCCTTGAGTGCTAACCCCAGTGTCCGATTAAACAGCAGCTTCCTTCAAGTGAGTACAGCAGGAACACAGACAGACATATAAAGCTGCCCAAGCATGTCCCAAAGCTGGTGAAACACATACAACTTGTCTGAACCGGAAAGGAGAGAAGCCCTGGCATACCCTGACCAAAGTCAGCTGGAAACAAACTACCGGAATGCTGCAGCTCTCCCGCCATCACCGGAGACCCAAGCGCACGCCTGATTCTCACTGACACGTGGCCGCTGCATCAATGCTCCTAGAAACATAGTTGGATTCAAGCCCCGCAAAATTTACCCTGCCGCGGCTTGCATAGAAATAAAATCAGACTCAGGGAATAACCAGAAGAACGGCCCACAGCGCCGGAAAAAACATGTCCCATCTCATGCTGCTATAAACCGGCACCTGCACAATCAGCTGCACATGGCCGTGACAAACACCGATGAAAGACAGCCTCAGAATAAACAGGACTTCTGCTACACTGAAACCCAACAATGAGAACAAGTACGAGCATGAAATCGCACTGCTACTGCCGCGCTGTAACCAACAAGGAAACCAAGCGCGTGCATGCAAAGGGCGGGAAGTCCCGGCTCCCGCCACGGATTTCTAGTCATAAAACTTAGCCTCAATAAAATATCCATGCCTTAAAGGTACGTTAACCGAACCCACATTACTAAGGTAACATATGTGTTATGTATTCAATGCATGAACCATCCTTATTTAAAGCTTTACAAATTGTTTCATTAGTTCTAGCTTTATATGTCGTGGCAGCAGTATGATTTTATCTATCTCGTGCTACCAAAGGTTCATCGAGTACATTTTGTCCTCCAACCACCATATAGTTCCTCAGAGGTCAATCATTTTTTTGCCCAATGTTCATATTTGGCTCTACTATCCCAAAGGCATAGCTAAGAAACTAAAGCTAATGCAGTCTAGCCAATGCAATTTTCTGAATTAGTACCCCAAATAACTCCAGGAACAGGTCAAAAGCCCAAGGCATCAAGAAAGTTTGTTTTTGCTGGCCTGTGCTATCAAAGAAAAAATACCTGGAAAACATACTTACCAGTAACTACTATGCTACTCATATTAGAATTTGGGCCGTTAAGAACGCTTCCAGACAGAAGTTCATCAGAGCCCCTCTATAATACAAGGAAAACAGAAACAGTAACTATTTTTACTTAAAAGAATCGTCTTTTTTTAACCAGATTAACCATAAAAATCTGATACAATACCAAGAGACAGTGTGCGCTAAGTACAAAAAGATTACTGTATATACTCGAATATAAGTCGAGCCGAATATAAGCAGAGACACCCCTTCCCCCCCCAAAAAAAGGAGGAAAATGGTTGACTCGAATATAAGTTGGGCGGCTTAATATTCAAGTGTTCTGCCCTGCCAGGCTCTGCATCCAGCCCACTTCCCTCCATCCATCCCCTGTCAGACACTGCACCCAGCACCATTCCTTCCTTCCCTCCCCACAGCACCCTTCCTTGGGGTCAATTTTTTGGCCCCAAAATCCTAGTTTATATTCGAGTA
The DNA here is from genome assembly GCF_902459505.1 of Geotrypetes seraphini. Taxonomy (NCBI): domain Eukaryota; kingdom Metazoa; phylum Chordata; class Amphibia; order Gymnophiona; family Dermophiidae; genus Geotrypetes; species Geotrypetes seraphini. The sequence continues at coordinate 19,139,306 of NC_047095.1, forward strand.
TATATGGTTGTTTCTTACCCTGCAAACATCTTTCTTTTATTTGTTTACTATCCCATTCTCTTCTAGTAGATAAATGTGTCATTCTGGACAGACGGGTAATGTGTCCATGCTCGTTAGCTGTGCAGAAAGAATCCATCCAACCTTTGATTCCCTCCTCCTTCACTAAAGAGTTCTGCTGTCCCCTTCAGTTTGTACCAAAGCAAGTGATAGCCCTATATAAAAACAGATGTGAAGGAAGGGAATGGGGAAACTCCCCAAACTATAACTCTGTTTTAACATGTTTATTGTAATTTCAGAGCAGAACAATGAACAATCAAAACAGTGAAACAATCTTGCCAAATATTTATGGAGTTCAAATAATATCAAAGAAATTGATCCCTTGAATCCACAGAAGAGTGAGAGCCCAAAACAGAAGAAACTGTGGAATCCAATGTCACTGATGCAGCCTTTATTAAAACTTGAGGGTAATCCACAATCTTAAGAACGATAAAGTTAATCCACAACTTAAATCAGATGAAGAAGACCTAGCACGGTCCATGTTTCGACCTGAAAGATCTTCCTCAGGGGTCCTAGGGATATAAATTTTGGATTTGAATGTAATTTAACGTAAAAATTTATATTATGAGAATTATTGGTGCTCGGTGGTAAAAGTGTATGAAATGTCATGCTCCAGGGAATGCAATATTGGACCCAATTCTATTTGAAATACCACCATGATAGCAAGATGTGAACTGTGCATAAGTGAAGTAACATGTGTTTCAATAGGTGACCAAAAAAGGAGGACCATGGTGTGATCTTAAGGTGGAGATGAAAATTGGTATATGTGTGTGACAAGTAAAAATGTACCAATGCCAGACAATTAAAGCAAAATGAGCAGTGATAGTCATAAAGGGTCAAATGCATACCCAAATGGTCTCTTCAAAGATTTTGTGGATATGGCAACCTACGCCCTTAAAGAAGAAACAAATGTAAAACTAAAACGATGCTCTAAGTACTATTTTAGCTGACAAGCAGTAAAAGTGATTCCAGAAAAAATGTTTAAAAAGTCTTTTGGAGTGCTAGGCCACCATTAGGGTAAATGGTATAAGAAAAAATGGCAGCTAAATATGTCCTAGTAGGGTCATTACACATGATGATGTATTTCAGTTCCTGGCCCACTTATAAGGTACAATAGTATTACAGACCACAGGAAGATACAATTCAACAGTTGGTACAATTTTAAAATAGCATATTTAGATAACATATTAAAATAGGAATCGATCTCTACCTGGATAAATTCATAAATTTCCAGCGTATGCATCATTATAAAATCTTTTGCTGGTCAAAGTACCTTTTTAAGCAATAAGTCATAACTAAGAAATTTATGATAAAATAAAATATTAAGAGGAATGCTTTAAGCATGTCCAAAAATAGAACAAAAGGAGCCAATAAAATATCACAAAAATTAAAGGCGACCGGAACAAGATTACAACGGTACTGATCCCAATGTGTAAAGGTAGACAAATATGGTGGAGCACCAGAGCAAATTTCAACACTTAAACCATATTACCGTATTTTTCGCTCCATAAGACATACTTTTTTTCCCTACCGGTGGCGTTCCGTCTGGTGGCTGAGTTTGGTGCCATTTTGGGTCTTCATGTCAATTGTGCGAAATCCGAACTGTTACCTCTGACGGATATGGGGTGGGAGCCCTGGCATGATACGTTACAGATTCCTCCCATGCGAAAACCCATGCGATATCTTGGCATCTACTTACACACGAGTCCTCGGGTTATGTACCGTTGTAATGTTGTGGCGGCTATAGATAAAATTGGAGCTCTATGTACTGCTTGGCGAGATCTTCCGTTATCTCTACTGGGGAGGGCAGCCCTGATTAAAATGATGCTACTACCTTAACTTTTATACCCTATACAGACAGTGCCGTTTTGGGTGTTGCAACGAGATGTCGGCAAGGTGCGATCTCTTTTCACTACCTTCCTCTGGTGCCAGCGCTGGCGTGTTATCACTTACAAGAAGCTGACCCTTTCCAAGAAGGAGGGCGGTTTAGGTCTTCCTGATATTTGCGCGTATAATGTAGCGGCCCTTGTGAGGTTTATCCACGAGGGAGTGACGGGGACTGCGAGGTTCTCTCCTCCAGGGTGGATGAAAGGCTGGTGTGCACCCTTTAAGCAGTTACTTACCGTAACAGGTGTTATTCAGGGACAAAAGGCAGATATTCTCTACATGTGGGTGACGTCATCCACGGAGCCCTGTCGCGGACAGCTTTTCAAGCAAACTTGATTGAAGATCTCAAAGTTTGCTAGTGCTGCCCATGCATGCGTGTGCCTTCCTACTCCACTAGAGGGCGCATCCCCTCCTCGTGGTCTTCAGTTCTTAGTTTTCCACGGAGCCAGAAAGCCCTGTCTCTCTTCTCTGCGTTCTTCTAAGTGCCTTTCTAGCACCGCGGCTTCTTTATTTTGTTCAGGAGTCGCTGTGCGGTTCGTTGCTTCGTTTGCTGACTTGATCGTGTAATTTTGTTTATCGACTCGGCGACTGGGGGCTCCTGGTTCGTCGTGGCTGCGGCCGTCTATCCCTTATGTCCCGGCCTCTTACCAGGTTTAAGAAGTGCTCCCAGTGCGGTCGGGTTATTTCAATCACAGACCCGCATCACTGGTGTATTTTGTGTCTGGGTGCTGATCACCCGACGGACTCCTGTCCTGGTTGTGCCACTCTCCAGCCTTGGGCTCTTTGGCATCATAGGGCCAGGATTGCGGAGCTCTTCGCCATGGAGGCTGCTCCTGCTTCGGCCCCAGTCTCAACCTCGGCTTCGACGACCTTGGCCTCGGGCAAGTCTTTCTCGACCTCGAAGGCCTCGGCTTCGGGTAAGTCTCCTCTTCCTCTTTCAGGCACCGGTCAAGGCGTCTTACGCCCTCTTCGAGGCAACTTGCGAAACGCCCCCAGGACTCCCCTCCCTCCCCCGAGGCGGGGTAGGTCCCCGGGACCTCGCACTACCGGGTCCATTAAGACCTAGGACCTCACCTTGTCTAACCCGAGTCTGCTGAGGTTGCCTGTCCGGTTGGGGACCCCGCTCCGCGAAGCACCGATCTCGGGGGACCCTGCCTCTTTTCCCAAGGTTTGTCTTCTGGCCGAAGTTCTCCGGGGAGGCGTCATTGGACCTCGGTGGCCCAGACCCCAAGGTCCTCCCCTCCGGGGACTTCTAAGCGCAGGCTCTTGTCGACTCCCCCCCCCCTGTTCTTTGAGCGGGGCTTCCTCGGCGTCACTGATAGTGGATATGGATGTGCCGGCGCAGTATTCCAGGGAGGCTTCCCCCTCCTTTTCGGCTGCCTTGAGGTCTTGTTCGACCACTCCCCTTGAGGGGCATTCTGAGAGCAGGCCCTCTTCCTTTACTAGATTTGTTCAGGATATGGGGAGGGCATTAAACTTGGATCTCCAGTCGGATTCCAAGTATACCAAGGAGTATTTGGAGGAGATGGAGCTTCCCTACCCTCCTAGGGAGTCCTTGAGGCTCCCCTTGAATCCGGTGTTGCAACAGACTTTCTTTCGCAATTTGGAGACACCTTATGCTATCCCGGCCATTCCATCCAAAATGGAGTCTCGGTACCGGACGGTGCCCTGCAAGAGGTTTGAGAAGGCTCAGCTTTCCCACCAGTCCTTGGTGATTGAGTCTACCCTCAAGAAGTCTCACCCATCCAAGGTGTATGCGGCTGTCCCTCCGGGCCGGGAGGGCCGGACTATGGATAAGTTTGGGAGGCGCCTATATCAGAACTTCATGATGGCCAACAGAGTCCTGAATTACAATCTTACCTTTACATCCTATCTCAAGTGGTGTATTAAGTCCCTTCCATCTTTCGAGGACGATTTGCCTACCAAGCGCTATGCGGAGTTTCGCAGGCTTGTGAATACTCTGTCGCAGCTTCGGCTGTACATGTTTCAGGCCTCCTATGATGCGTTTGACTTGTCGTCCAAGGTCTCGGCCTTCACGGTGGCTATGCGTCGCCTGGCGTGGCTCCACATTGTCGATATGGACCCCAACCTGCAGGACCAGTTGGCCAATCTTCCATGCATGGGGAATGAGTTGTTCGATGATTCCATCGAGGCTGCCATGAAACGCCTCTCCGAACACGAACGCTCCTTTGCTTCCTTGGTCCGGGCTAAGGCGAAGCCTGCTCCGCCCAAGTCCTACAGGCTGCCTCCCCGGCGATATCCGCAAAAGTCCACGCCAGCGTATTCTCGTCCTTCTCCTCGGCGACCACAGCAGCAGATGGCTCCTCCTAAGCCTTCAACCCCTGCAGCGACTAAGCCGCTGCCGTCTTTTTGACTGGCCCGTTGGGAGAGGGCTGGCCTCGTCTGCTCTGGGGGCATCTCCACGCTTTTTCCCCAATGTTGGGCGGAGATTACTGCGGACTCTTGGGTCCTCTCCGTCATCTGCTGGACACGGTCCGTCTCCGGTTGTTTTTACCTCTGCCGTGGCAGGCCGCCCTCTTGCAGCTGAGTCAACTGGTGTCTCAGAGGTCTTCGGTCTCGGCCAAGCAGATGATGATCCTCCTGGGGTACATTGCCTCCACCGTTCACGTCACGCCGTTTGCCCGGTTACATCTTCGGTGGACTCTGGCATCTCAGTGGCGGCAGGATCGGGATCCCGCTTCTCAGCTCATTGCGGTGACTCCCTCCTTGAAACGCTCGCTCCGTTGGTGGGCCAGCTCTTCCAATCTGTCCAGGTTTGCTCTTTCTCGTACCGCCACATCAGAAGGTTCCGACGATGGACTCCTCGGCGTACGCTTGGGAAGTGCACCTCGACGGCCTTCGGACTCAGGGTCTTTGGTCAACTGCAGACCGTCGCTGCCACTTCAACCTTCTGGAGCTCCGGGCCATTTACAATGCAGTAGTGGCTTTTCGTCATTTGCTGGAGGAATGTGTGGTCCTGGTGCGTACGGACAACCAGGTGGCGATGTATTATGTGAACAAGCAAGGGGGTACGCTCTGCAGGGAAGCCCTTCGTCTTTGGCAGTGGGCGTTATGCCACAACATCTTCTACGAGCAGAATTGTCTGGCGGACAAGTTGAGTCGCCTTCAGCCGCACGAATGGTCGCTCCATTCTCTCACTCTGCGGCAGGTGTTTGTTCGGTGGGGAACTCCACAGGTAGATCTGTTCGCTTCGCGCCTCACTCACAAGTTGCCTCGATTCTGCTCAAGGATGTACTCCCCAGATCGTCTCGAGGCGGATGCTTTCCTTCTCAATTGGACGGGCAGGTTCCTCTATGCGTTCCCTCCCTTCCCTCTGATTCTCAGGACACTGATGCACCTCAAGTCGGTCCGCGCCACATGATCTTGATAGCTCCTCGGTGACCCGGCAGCCGTGGTTCTCCCTGCTCCTCAAGCTCAGTGTCCGGGAGCCTAGTTCTAGGAGATCTCACATCCATACAAATATCTGGAACGCCTGAGCCAAAATTCTCAATATCTATGATGTAGAAGATTTCACCATTACTAACTTTTACACTTTCCAGAGCGTACACAGTGCTGTACACTGTAACATACAATAAATGGGTCATGCTCAGATTTTGCGGAGAGAAAGTCTATCCAAACTCTTTACTGACCCGTAAAATGATCTGCCAACAGAAGAGGAAGATGAGGGTCCATCCATTGAAGTAGAATCATAACTTTACTCACCAATTGAGTACATCACCTACAGCCCAGGCTGTAGAGAAATACCACCATCATAATACGGACTGAAGAATGGTCTGAAGCTCCAGCCATGCTCCAGAGTATAAGAATGAACAAGTACTGAGTCGCCACTTAAGACCAGACTCTTGGATCTGAGGATGAAAGGCACCGAGCCCCCCAACCCGAAAGCCCGGGATGTTTGGTGACCAGAAGCTAGCACATAAGAACATAAGAAATGCCTCCGCTGGGTCAGACCTGAGGTCCATCGCGCCCAGCAGTCCGCTCACGCGGCAGCCCAACAGGTCCAGGACCTGTGCAGTAAATTTCTATCTATACCCCCCTATCCCCTTTTCCAGCAGGAATTTGTCTAATCCTTTCTTAAACCCCAGTACCGTACTCTGCCCTATAACGTCCTCTGGAATTGTATTCCAGGTGTCCACCACACGTTGGGTAAAGAAGAACTTCCTAGCATTTGTTTTGAATTTGCCCCCTCTCAACTTTTCCGAATGCCCTCTTGTTTTTTTATTTTCTGAAAGTTTGAAGAATCTGTCCCTCTCTACTCTCTCTATGCCCTTCATGATCTTGTAAGTCTCTATCATATCCCCTCTTAATCTTCTCTTTTCCAGGGAAAAGAGTCCCAGTTTTTCCAATCTCTCAGCGTATGAAAGGCTTTCCATCCCCTTAATCAGTCGTGTCGCTCTCCTCTGAACTCTCTCGAGCAATGCCATATCCTTCTTAAGGTACGGAGACCAATACTGGACGCAGTACTCAAGATGTGGACGCACCATTGCCCGATACAGCGGCAGGATAACTTCTTTCGTTCTGGTTGTAATACCTTTCTTGATTATACCTAGCATTCTATTCGCTCTCTTAGCGGCAGCTGCGCACTGTGCTGTCGGCTTCATTGTCATGTCCACCATCACCCCCAAGTCCCTTTCTTGAGTACTCTCATTCAAAAACATCCCTCCCATCGCATAAGTATACCTCGGGTTTTTGCTTCCCACATGCAATACTTTACACTTCTCAACATTGAATTTCATCTGCCATCTCTCTGCCCATTCCCCTAGTTTGTCCAAGTCCCTTTGCAATTCTTCGCCGTCCTCCTTTGTCCGAGCTCCACTAAATAGTTTGGTGTCGTCTGCAAATTTTATTATCTCACACTTCGTCCCTGTTTCTAGATCATTTATGAATATGTTAAAAAGCAGCGGCCCGAGCACCGAGCCCTGCGGAACACCACTCGTGACCTTTCTCCAGTCTGAGTAGTGGCCCTTCACCCCTACCCTCTGTTTCCTACCTTCTAACCAGTTTCTGATCCATCTATGCACATCTCCGTCCACCCCATGGTTCTTCAGTTTCCGGAGTAGACGTTCATGAGGCACCTTGTCAAAGGCTTTCTGGAAATCTAGGTATATGATGTCTATGGGGGTCTCCTCTGTCCATCTGTTTGTTAATTCCTTCGAAGAAGTGCAGTAAGTTAGTCAGGCACGATCTTCCCCTGCAGAAACCATGTTGGCTGGTTTTCAGAAGTTCGTTTCTTTCAAAATGTTCATCGATGTTTTCTTTTATCAGTGCTTCCGCCATTTTCCCCGGTACCGAGGTCAGACTCACCGGTCTGTAGTTTCCCGGGTCCCCTCTTGATCCCTTTTTAAAGATGGGCGTAACGTTGGCTATCTTCCAATCCTCCGGAATCACACCTGTTTTCAGAGATAGGTTGCAAATTTTGCAAATTTTCAGAGATAGGTTGCAAAGACCGAGGCATGCCTTTGAAAAGAGAAATCTCACTGAGCCACCAAATCATACAGAGCGATGCTTGAGGAGCCTACCAAATAATTGGAGCCCTCAGATACCGGGAACCACCGGAACAAAAGCGACTCCCGTAGCGGTATAATGGGAAAGCAAGCCGAAGTTCCCAGTGGAGTCAGCAACATGGAGCCTAGAACCTGCACAAAATCCCATATTCTTGGTCATGGTGACCAAAGAAGAATGCAAACCTGAGACTGTGACCCATCGCCCTAGTCTCTGGGAAGAAACACATTTCTCTCCTATAGGAATAAAAACATCTCCCCGATATACATATAAAAAGTACAGGAGAAAAGAGCGCTGTGCAAATTCAAAGATTCACATCCAAAGAACTGAGGAAAAGAAACCACCCTTTTCGTGTCAGTCAAGTGGCCAGACTGTAAGACGTCCGAATCAAGCAGCCAGTCATGAAGAAAGTAGGTGAATCGCCTGGTAGTGCCAAAACAGTACCACTGTGGCATGTGCCAAAACCGAAAGCGCTGCTCGAAGAGAGGCAAGAAAACCTAGTGCCGATTCAGAGTTCATAGTGAAAATGTAAATATTCTCCCAGTTTTTCCTGCAGAAATGTGTAACCCTGAGAAACTAATTCAGCAGAATGGGATCCAGCCCCAGTCTACCCAATGCCCCCATCTTGGGCACCAAGCAGTAAGTGGAACAACGTCCCTTAGTTCCTGAAGAACTACAAGAACTGCCTGAAGACCAGAAACACTTAAAAGGGAAACACAAAACATAGAGACTCCAAGAACGACCCGGAAAACCTGAGGAGGATGCAAAGTTGCAAGCATCCTAAAAAAAAGTTCACAGCCCCCTGACCTGACAATATAGTGTCTTCCCCCTCAAGAGAAAGCCTGAAGAGTCATTGGAAGAAATCAAGATCCCCTCAGAATGAAGAGCAGAAGGTCAGGGAACAGCAGGAGGAGAACTACAGGATCTGTAAGAAGAAAGAAACTCTCTGAAGAAAAATCAAGGTTTGCAATGGAAAGAGGAGCATACTGGAACCATGAAACAGTACTAACTCCATGCAATGTGAGTGAAACACGTAGGGTTTCATTAACTGAGGCAGACAAGGAGTTGGGCTTATAGAAGTAAGTGACTTACTCAGGGTCAGAAGTAGCTGTAGAACGCTAACTGCCAATTCTGTCCAACCCCTGCCATGAGAAAATGGCAGTGGTAAAATCTCGTGCGACAGGCTGTGCACCATAGAGGCTCCGCCACCTTAGAAATAAAGACAGCCCTGCCCACACGAAAAAAGAAATTCCACCATGCTCCCAAACTGCACCCCAATAGGTTATCACAATACCAGAAACGGAAATTATTTCAATAACGCTACCACACACACAAAACACTGCACAGAGAGCTGAAAAGAAAACATTTAAGTATGTATATGCTCTCTTTAGGGAGATCCTGAGAGAAAGAAAGAGAAACCCTCACCAAGTACCGGGTAATCTCTAGCTGTTAACAGCATCCTGCAGCAATGCACCTTCTGGCTACCCTGTGCAGACAAAAGCTGAACCGGGCAGTGGAGCATTAACTGAAGTCTCCCTCCAATACGCTCTCAGGCCTAAGATGCATGACCCCCAAGTTACGAGAAGCGCATCACCAAGTGCTGCATCAAAGCAAAATGGGACTTCCCAACCTCAGATGCGTGTAACTCAAACAATAAGGAGGCCTTGTGAAATAATAGCCTACACGTTGCAACGCTGCCGACAACGGAGGATCGCAAGGGTGCTTCATTCTCACACGGGAAATGCAACAGGGAGGCCGCGGCACCCGCTTAGAAAATCAGCCTTACAACCCTTACAACCAACAAGCGTGCGTGCCCTCTGCGAGCGGGAAAGGCCTAGTTCCTCTGACGCCATTCCTTTGCTATCTCAGAGGTGCCGCCACCAGCGCCAAGTAAAAAATGTGCGCCAGAGCCACTCTGAGTATGAAGAGCTGAATATCCAGGGTGAGAATGAGACTTTGGAAAAAACACTGGAAGAACAATGGATTGGTTGAGATGAAATTCCGAGACCACTTTAGGGAGGAATTTAGGATGAGTACGAAGAACCACTTAGTCATGATGGAACACCGTGAATGATGGGTCAGCAACTAAAGCCTGCAGCTCACTAACTCATCGAGCAGAAGAGAGGGCTATGAAAAACACCAAGTGAGATACTTCAGATGAGCCTTATCAATTGGTTCAAATGGAGGCTTCATGAGTTGAGAAAGGACAACATTGAGGTCCCAAACCACAGGAGGCGGTTTGAGAGGTTTGACACTGAAAAGTCCTTTCATGAATTTGGAAACCACTGGATGAGCAGAGAGGGGTTTCCCTTCAATAGGCTGATGGAAAGCCGCAATTGCACTGAGATGGACTCGGATAGATGTAGATTTGAGGCCCGAATTGGATAAGTGCAAAAGGTAGTCCAAACCAGAAGATAAGGAGGAATGCTGAGGCTCCTTATGAAGAGAAAAACACCACGTAGAAAATCTAATCCATTTTTGGTGATAGCATTGTCTAGTGGTAGGCTTCCTAGAAGCTTCTAAAACATCTCTTACAGATTGAGAAAACTGAAGAGGGGTTATGTTGAGAGGTCCCAAGCTGTCAGGTGTAGAGACTGCAGTTGGGATGAAGCAGAGATCCTTGACTCTGTGTAAGCAGAGAAGGAAAAACTGGTAGAAGGTATGGCTCCCTGCTGTTGAGTTGAAGTAGAAGGGAGTACCAAGGTTGTCTCGGCCACCGAGGAGCAATTAGAATCATGGTGGCATGATCGTTCTTCAACTTGACCAGAGTCTTGAGAATGAGAGGAAATGGAGGGAATGCATATAGGAAGAGATTCGTCCATTCCAGAAGAAAAGCATCTGCCTCGAGGCGATGAGGAGAGTATATCCTGGAGCAGAACTGAGGCAGTTTGTAGTTGTGGGGAGCTGCAAAGAAGTCTATCTGAGGTGTTCCCCACTGTGAAAAAATGTGATGAAGAGACGAGGAATGGAATATCCATTCGTGAGGTTGCAGAAGACGACACAAGTTGTCCGCCAAGCAATTCTTCGCCCCTTGAATGTAGACAGCTTTGAGGAAGGTGTTGTGGCGGATTGCCCAGTCCCAAACCTTCAGAGCTTCTTCACAAAAGGAAGCAGATCCCGTCCCTCCCTGTTTGTTGACATAATACATGGCGACTTAGTTGTCTGTCCGAATGAGGACTACCTGGTCGTGAAGATGTTGAAAAGCGTTGAGAGCCTTTAAAATCGCTCTGAGTTCCAACAGATTTATGTGACATTGACTATCTGTACTGGTCCAGTGGCCTGTTTACGGAGACCATCGAGATGAGCGCCCCAAGCGTAGGTCGAAGAATCTGTCGTGAGGACCTTCTGATGAGGGGGCGTTTGAAAAAGCAAGCCTCTGGAAAGATTGGAAGAGAGCATCCACCAATGGAGAGACTTCTTCAATGAAGGAGTAACTGAAATGTGTAGAGACGGAGGGTCGCAAACTTGTTGTTGTGGAAGGAACGCTCTGAATTGGACAATGTCCAGAACAGCTCCAATGATTTGTATTATCTGTGAGGGTTGAAGCTTAGATTTGTGAAAATTGATCTCGAATCCCAACTGTGTAGGAACCAGGTAGTCTGTCGGGTCACTACAATAACCCCTTGAGACGTGGAATCTTTGATGAGCCAGTCATTGAAGTAGGGAAATACCTGAAGACCATGATTCCTTAGAGCTGCTGCAACCACTACCAGGCACTTGGTGAACACTCTGGGAGACGAGGCCAGACCCGAATGGTAGTACTCGGTATTGATAATGCAGATTCCCCACCCGAAATATGAGGTACTGACGGGAGGCCGGGTGAATGGGGATATGAGTGTAGGCCTCCTTGAGATCTAGCGAGCATAACCAGTCGTTCTGCTCGAGAAGGGATAAAGGGATGCCAGGGACAACATTCAAAACTTTTCTTTGACTAGAAATTTGTTGAGAGCCCTGAGATCCAGAATGGGTCGCAGATCGCCCGTCTTCATAGAAACAAGAACGTAACGGGAGTAAAACACCCTGTTCTGCTGTTCCAAGGGAACTGGTTCGATGGCATGGAGACGAAGCAGAGCTTGAGCTTCCTGAAGAAAAAGGGCATTCTGGGAAGGATTGGAAGGATACTCTCTTGGAGGAAGCTCTGGTGGAACACGAGTGAAATGAAGAGAGTATCCTTCCCTGATGATGGTAAGCACCAAGAGGTCGGATGTAATAGTCATCCATCAGTGATAAAAAAATGGAAACGACCTCCTATAGGGGAAAAAGAAGGTAGAATCAGAACGGTGGAGGTTATGGAAAAATTATGTTCTTACCTGTTAATTTTCTTTCCCTTAGACGCAGCAGATGAATCCAGAGACCAATGGGATAGCCCACATCTACCAGCAGGCGGACATAGAGAAACTGATTAACATGTGGTCCTACTGGCTGGCACTCCTCCTGTTTATCCAGTATAGCTCCTTGCCCAAGCATCCGTAACCATCAATAGGCATAGCATATAAAAGACTTATTTCCCATAACTAATCTCAAAATGCAATAATACAGAAAACAACCTGCCATAATAACAAACTGCGAAAGTTGCAAAAGAAAAAACCGAGAGACAATATCCAGAAAGGGTGGGGCTCTGGATTCATCTGCTGCGTCTAAGGGAAAGAAAATTAACAGGTAAGAACATAATTTTTCCTTCCCTAGCAACAGCAGCAGATGAATCCAGAGACCAATGGGATGTAGCAAAGCAATCCTCAATCTGGGTGGGAAGCAAACGCCGACTCCGCAACAACCAAAGCACAAAATGCCCCTACCGCATGCGCCCCCACATCCAAGCAGAAATGCGGAGAGAAAGCACTCTCGGAAGACCTATTAGCCACGAGACAAATCTCCTCCAAGGAAAAAAACCTCAGGGCAGAGACCAAGAAGTAGCCATCGTTCCGGCGGAATGGTCATGAAGTTCTTTCGCCAACCGCTTCCCTGCCAGCAAGCAAGCATAAAGAATGTCCTCCTGGACACATGGAGCGATGGAGGCTTCGGACGCTGCCATACGTTTGAGGCGTCCCTTGAAGAATACAAAAAGGAGATATAAACAACTAAAAGTCGTTAGAAACCGAGCTCACGGAGAACGCTACGTACATATCAAAAAATGCAGTAAATAAAAGCACTGCTCCCAATTTCTCTTCCCAGGAAAAAGGAAGGAAAAGCAAGCATGACATAAAAGAAAGGATGACACCCCCCTAGAAAGAAATAGTGGTACCATCCGAACTGATACCCCATATTTGTGAAATTAGAAATAGGAATCCCAGTTGAACAAGGCCTGCAGAGCTGAAGCCATGGCCACAAGAAACCTCATATTCAACGGCTCAGCCCTTTAGAGTCCCAAAAGACAAGGATGAAATGAAGCCTTCGGTAAACTGAGAAGAAGTACATAAAGATTGTACTCCAAACCGGGCTTTCTAAGAGGCGCATGAATATACCGCACTCTGTTTAGGAACTGAACTACATGAAGCTGAGAAGTAAGCGAAGAGCAATATACCTAGCCATTGTAACAAGTCAAGAATGGCACTAGAAGCTGAAGGGAATTGAACGCTAAGCCCTCGGCAATACACCTGTGGCAAAAAGGAACTCTGGAGTGGTTCAAACGTTAAGAAGCACCCAAGAAAGGAAAAACCTCCAAAAGGAAGCAGAAGCCACAGGAGAAGACATCCGTAGCACCTGGATAAGAGAATAACCTGCTTCGCATAACCCTTACACGTCAGCCAAGATTTTTCAAAAAACTAGGTCGTAATACTAAAGTAGTACAAATATCCATGTTGATCGGGCCCTAGGCGAGCAAAGCCAGAGATACCAGGAAACTTCTTAGTCCGGCTGTCGAAAGACTCATCAAACCCGCAAAGTAAGGATGGCGCCGCCAATCCAGAGATTCTATAAATACTGTGCCCGGAAAGCGAGCTCGAGATGGCAAATCCAAGCCATCATCAGCCAGCGGAAAACACTGAAAAAGAGAAGGCAGAAGCGAGAAAGGAGCCATGCAGCTACCCCCTCTAACTCCCACTCCCTGGGCCCGCCGAAGAAGCTATCAAGCTTAGAATTGAGAGACGAGGCCATGAGGTCTAGGTCAAGGAGATCTCACGTCCATAAAAAGAGCTAGAACGCCTGAGCCACAAATCTCAATAACCAGGATGCAGAAGATTACACTATTACTAACATGCACGCTTTCCAGAGCGTACACAGCGCTGTACACTGTAACATACAAGAAATGGGCCATGCTCAGATTCCGCGGAGAGAAAGTCTATCCAAACTCTTATCCTGATCCATAAAAGGATTTGCCAACAGAAGACAAAAATGAGAGTCCACCCATTGAAGCAGAACAACTTCACCTGCCAATGAGTACAACACCTACTGCCCAAGCTGTAGAGAAATACCCCCATCCTAGAATCCGGAAGAATGATCTGAAGCTCCAGAAAGGTAGCCTGACCCTGCTCAAGAGTAGAAGAATGAACAAGTACTGAGTCGCCTCTGAAGACCAGACTCCTGGAGCTGAGGATGGAAGCCACTGAGCCCCCCAACCCGACAGCCCGGGATGGTCGGTGGTCATGAGATAGTCCAGCAAAGACCGAGGCATGCCTTGAAAAGAGAAATCGCGCTGAGCCACCAAATCATACAGAGCGATGCAGGAGGAGCATACCAAATAATTGGAGCCCTGAGATACCGGGAACCACCGGAACAAAAGCGACTGCTGTAGCGTAAGAAGGGGAAAGCAAGCCGAAGTTCCCAGTGGAGTCAGCAATATGGATCCCAGAAACTGTACAGAATCCCATACTCTTGGGTCATGGTAAGCGATGAAGAATACCAATCTGAGACCGAGACCCCACGCCCAAGTCTCCGGAAAGAAACACATGTCTCTCCTGTATGAATAAAAACATCACCCCGATATACCTATAAATAGTACAGGAGAAAAGAGCGCTGTACAAATTTGAAGATGCACGTGTAAAGAACTGAGGAAAAGATACCACCCTTTTCGTGTCAGTAAAATGGCCCGACTGGAAATCGTCCGAATCAAGCAGGCAGTCAAGAAGAAATTAGATGAATCGCCTGGTAGCACCAAAATGGTACCATTGCCCACATCACCTAAAACGTTCGTGAAGCCTTGGGTAGGCGAAATGGCATGTGCCAAAACCAAAAGCGCTGCTCCAAGAGAGGCAGGCAAACCAAGTGCCGATTCGGAGTCCATAGAGAAAATGTAAATATACTCCCAGGTTGTCTGCAGAAATGTGTAACCCCGAGAAACTAATTCAGCAGAATGGGATCCAGCCTGCCCAATGCCTCCGTCTCGGGCACCATGCAGTAAGTGGAACAACGTCCCTTAGTTCCCGAAGACCTACAAGAACTGTCCCGAGGACCAGTAACACTGAAAAGGGAAACACAAAACATAGAGACTCCAAGAACGAACGGGAAACCTGAGGAGGATGCAAAGATGCAAGCATCCTGAAAAATCTTCACAGCCCCCTGACCTGACATTATAGCGTCTTCTCCCTCATGAGAAAGCCTGAAGAAGTCAAGATCCCCTCAGAATGAAGTGCAGGTCAGGGAATGGCAGGATGAGACTGTAGGATCTGCAAGAAGATGTGGTGGACACCTGGAATGCGCTTCCAGAGGACGTTATAAGGCAGAGTACGGTACTGGGGTTCAAGAAAGGATTGGACAAATTCCTACTGGAAATGGGGATAGAGGGGTATAGATAGAAGATTACTGCACAGGTCCTGGACCTGTTGGGCCGCCGCGTGAGCGGACTGCTGGGCACGATGGACCTCGGGTCTGACCCAGCAGAGGCATTTCTTATGTTCTTATAAGATTCTTCTAGGAAAAATCACGTTTCACAATGTAAAGAGGAATATACTGGAACCATGAAAACAGTACTAACCCCATGCAACATGAGCGAAATACGTATGTCCTTTAAAGTGAATACGTACTAGACTCAATCAAGATGTTGCATCTACCGACCTGTGGAAAACAACAGCATCCTTACAGGTATCAGACAAAGCTCACATCGCTAATGAGAGCTTCAGGGATGAGGCTAACAGCCACATAGCGTGTGATCCTCCGCGTGTTTGATAGAATAAGTAACTGGCTCCTGGTTAAAAGGAGCTGTACAGCCCTTCCTGTCTGGTCGGGGGGCCCGTCTAGCATGTGCCATGAGAAAATGGTGACAAGAGAAACCAGCGTGATAAGCATGGAAATCTGAAATCCAGGCCTCCTCAGAAATAGAGAAAGAGAGTCCTGGCCGCAGGAAGATGCGCAGTGTCATTATGCCCATAGAGACAGCCCGAACTTGCAAACTGTTTGTACTACCTTTAGGCATATATATCCTGTGCCACTACTAGACACATGCAGCTCAGCACAGAGGCCCAAATAAGGACAGTTACCAACAGATAAAGGCTCAATCTGCAGGGACCCCAAGAGAGACAATGAGATACCTGTGTGAAGTACAGGGCACTATCTTACTGCTGATCTCACCGTGCCGTGAGTTGCCATATGTCGCCCCAGTCCGGAGACAAACCGAGACTGGGTGACCTAGCACAGGTCAGAGTCTCTCCGGTAAACCCCTTGAGTGCCCAGAGTCCGATTAAACAAGCAGCTTCCTTCAAGGGAGTACAGTAGGAACACAGACATAGACATATAAAGCTGCCCAAGTTTGTCCCAAAGCTGGTGAAACACATACAACTTGTCTGAACCGTAAAGGAGAGAAGCCCTGGCATACCCTGACCAAAGTCAGCTGGAAATAAACTACCGGAACGCTGCAGCTCTCCCGCCATCGCCGGAGACCCAAGCGCACGCCTGATTCTCACTGATACGTGGCCGCTGCATCAACGCTTCTAGAAACATAGTCGGATTCAAGCCCCGCAAAATTTACCCTGCCGCGGCTTGCATAGAAATAAAATCAGACTCAGGGAATAACCAGAAGAACGGCCCACAGCGCCGAAAAAAAAACATGTCCCATCTCATGCTGCTATAAACCGGCACCTGCACAATCAGCTGCACATGGCCGTGACAAACACCAATGAAAGAGAGCCTCAGATTAAACAGGACTACTATTGCTGCACTGAAACCCAACAATGAGAACAAGTGCGAGCATGAAATTGCACCGATACTGCCGCGCTGTAACCAACAAGGTAACCAAGCGCGTGCATGCAAAGGGTGGGAAGTCCCGGCTCCCGCCAAAGATTTCTAGTCATAAAACTTAGCCTCAATAAAATATCCATGCCTTAAACGTACGTTGACCGAACCCACATTACTAAGACTCCCAAACAGAACCTAAAGTTCAAACAGACATATTCACAAGCTTGTTGTTAGGGCCGGTTGAAGCCAGTTAAATCTGGTTGATCAGCAGTAACCAGGCAGTATGGAGGAACTGTGGTCTCTCTTTTTTTTTTTTTTTTTAACAGAGAAGGGAAAGAAGAAAAATATTGAGACCCAGTCAGACCCTCTATCACTGGAGGGAGGGAGAGGCAGGGACAAGGGGGGGCCCAGGTGTAACCCCTAAAGCCGGCACCGTTCAGCCGGACACCCCTGTCTCACTGAACAGAAAATCTCAACAGGAGAAATAGCATTGCCAGCTCACTGAAGAGAAACCTCAACAGGAGAAACAGAATGGCAGTCTCACTGAAGAGAAACCTCAACAGGAGAAACAGAATGGCAGTCTCACTGAAGAGAAACCTCAACAGGAGAAACAGAATGGCAGTCTCACTGAAGAGAAACCTCAACAGGAGAAAATAAAGTTCCAGTCACAGCCAGAATTCAGGAGCTAGTTGAATAGCGACCTTTTCCTGCTGGGAGATAGAGAATACTGGATAAACAGGAGGAGTGCCAGCCAATAGGACCACCTGTTAATCAGTTTCTCTATCTCCGCCTGCTGGCAGATGTGGGCTATCCCATTGGTCTCTGGATTCATCTGCTGCTGTTGCTAGGGAAGCTCTGTTGTAAACAGTCAAAAAGGCTGAGAAGCCTTAAGTGCAGCAGAAGGTTGAGATTTTTGTTGCTTCTGAGGCTGCTGTTTCTTAAGAGGTGGGCGAGTATAAGGAGCCGGCTTCGGAGCAAAACGCCGTTGCATCGAGTGAATCGGCTCCAACAGAGGCACTCGCAAAGAATCTACTCCTTGCATCGAGTGGATCGGTTCCAATGGAGGCACTCGCAAAGACTCTACTCCTTGCATCGAGTGAATCGGTTCCAACGGAGGCATGGGCAAAGACTCTGCTCCTTGCGATGCATACATCGATGCCACACCAGACACTCACACAGAGACTCTGCTCCCTGTTGAGAGTGTGCGTACTGCTAATGCACCGGAGGCAGCGCGACCCCGCGGGAGACCTCCGCTTGCAGAGGCTGGATTTGAGAGAGAAGCTTGGGCCCCATGGTGGTAAAGAGCTCAATGAATTGCTTCTCAAGCAAGGTCTGGAACGACGCCGGCAAGGATGGATCCGCATCAGCAATGGGACCACCTGCATGGGCCTCGCGCTCCTTTGAGGCAGTGTGAGAGTGCTTGGGCTTAGAAGCATTGGGCACTTTTAGCACTACCGGGGGTATGGGCTGCTGTGCTACCTGACCAGAGGAGACGGAGGAAGGCATCGCAGCTGGCCCCAAAGGCTGAGCCGGCACAAACTAAGCAGGCTTGAGGATGCTCGGGGCCGCAGAGGTAGAAGGCTGGAGAGCAGCAGCCGATGTCGAAGGCGAAGCACCCTTGTGAGGTGTCCGCATCGGGGCTCCGCTGGATCACGTCACCCACTAGTGAGAATACATGCCTGCTTGTCCCGGGATAACTGACTGCAACCATTCAGGGAGTGGTGCGGGCCCAGGCTGGAGTGCAAAAATCTCGCTTCTGCCTTGTGCACCGCTGGCCCCAAGATAATGAGGCAGCCGTCCAACAAGGGAGAGGCAGGAGCACGGAAAGCTCGCTCCTGCTGATACACCGTTGGACCACCTGGATTTAAGGGGGATTTTAAAAGGTATGATGGGGATGGGGGGAAAAACTGTTATATTCACTCCATAAGACGCACAAACATTTCTACCCACTTTTTGGAGGGGGAAAAGTGCGTCTTATGAAGCAAAAAATACGGTATTTGAGAGGTGAATTAGATAGCAAGCTGTAGTGAGGAATGATTTGAGTAACTTTCATATCTATGATCCATGGACGTGTTTTCACAACTCTTGCCAATGTGATCTATCAATCTGATTCTGTGGTGCATAACCAATAAGGGTACCATATTTCCCCATGTATAGGTCGAGGCCTATACATGGGTTTTACAATCCCCTGCAGTGGGTGTGACTTCCTTATATATGGCGGCCTATCTAAAGATATCCTAGACAAGCCGCCCCATTGGAAGATCAGCTGCGGAGTCCCCTGTACCTGCAGTTCCCTACTGGACGGCTGCTGGCTGCCTCCTCACGGCCAGCGGAGGAGGGTAGGAACGATCTTTTCAGCACAAAGCCGGTCCCACGCTGCTTCCTCAATGCCTGAGCCAGTTCTCGCGAGTCCCGCGAGAACTGACGCAGGCATTGAGGAAGCAGCACAGCACCAGCTGAATGCTCCTGCCCTGCACCGCTGGCCGCAATGAGGCAGGAGGCAGCCGTCAAAGGTATTTACTGGGGGGAAGGGAAGGATGTATAAGCTGCCCCAGCCATCCCATTGTATAGGCTTTTTGGGTTTTCAAACGCTTAGATAAGCCACAGCTAGTAACATGGGGCGGCTATATATTATGACTATCACTCCACTCATTTAGCTTTAGTTCTCTGGCATTCATAAATTTTTACTTGTCACGCATATATTCCAATTTTCATCTCTACCTTAAGATCACACCATAGTCCCTCTTTTTTGGTCACCTATTGCAACACATATGTTACTTCACTTATGGAAAAATTATGTTCTTACCTGTTAATTTTCTTTCCTTTAGACGCAGCAGATGAATCCAGAGACTAGTGGGATAGCACACATCTACTAGCAGGTGGAGATAGAGAAACTGATTAACAGGTGGCTGGCACTCCTCCTGTATTGGCAGTATTGCTCTTTGCCCAAGCATCCAGAACTTGTAATCTGCTTAGCATGTAAAAAACTTCTTTCCCAAAGGTAATAATACAGAATACAACTACCAACTATAACGAAACCTCTGAAACTCGCAAAAGATAAACCGACCTGCAAAATGTAGAAAGGGTGGGGCTATGGATTCATCTGCTGTGTCTAAAGGAAAGAAAATTAACAGGTAAAAACTTAATTTTTCCTTCCTTTGCAACAGCAGCAGATGAATCCAGAGACTAGTGGGATGTAGCAAAGCAATCTTCAATCTGGGTGAGAAGCAAACCCTGCCTCTGTAATGACTGAAGCACCAAAAGTAGCTTGCGCAGTCTCCGACATCCTCAATCGCACCATGCTTATAAAATGCCTTCTTAATACCATGCTTATAAAATGCCTTCTTATAAGCAGTGACAAATGGCTGCCAAGGAAAACCTCTGGACTCAATTCAAGAAGGTGGCAGTGGTCAAGGTGAAAGTGCATGAAGCTCATGTGGTAACCGCTTCCCTGCCATACAGAAAGCGGAAGCCAAGACCCCCTTGAGTCCTCAAGTGATGGGCGCTTTGGTCGCTCCCATAGCTTTGTTGTGTCTCGCAAAGAAGACAAAAAGGAAGAGTCAAAGTTCTAAGAAGCACCATGAAGAGAAGCACGCGCCCCTCCAGTCCTCCTCCCAGAAAGCAGGAAGGAATAGGGAGAGCGACTGAAATGCAATGAAGATATCACCTGAGGAAGAAACAATGGTACTATACTATCCGTTACCCCAGAATCTGTAATACATAAAAAAAAGGATCCCTGGAGAAGGCCTGCAATGGAGAAACTCACCTAAATGGAGTCATGGCCACAAGAAACACCGTTTGCAATGCCCCTCCATTACAGTGTCAGAAGACAAAGACTCAAACGGTATGTGTTTGAAATTCCGAATAACTATCTTAAGTGTCTACCCTCGATATGGTATCAACACCGATGAACGAATATGCTGTACTATCATCCGGAACCGAACTACAGCTTACTGATAAGCAAGCGAAGAATGAGACACCTGTCTGCTTAAAACATGAAAGGTTGCCAACCAAAGAAGGGAAATAAACGCTAAGCTCGTGGTCACACCCCTGATGAAGAAAGAAAACACAAGACTTAGAAGAAGTATAGAAGGGCTAAATACCAGGAGAACTGCCTAAGACTCAAAAGAACCCCTCCAGACACTAGCATAAGCCGCAGATATAAACATCTGTTTTGCCTGGAATAAAGGAGAAATAATTTGTA
This sequence comes from Geotrypetes seraphini, assembly GCF_902459505.1. Classification (NCBI taxonomy): domain Eukaryota; kingdom Metazoa; phylum Chordata; class Amphibia; order Gymnophiona; family Dermophiidae; genus Geotrypetes; species Geotrypetes seraphini. The sequence continues at coordinate 19,160,082 of NC_047095.1, forward strand.
CGCCTCGGCTGTGACGAACAGCTAGGCCTGAATACGACAGTGAGACAAATGGTCATGTCGATGAATCCCTGGGTGAACAAATCCGAAGACACTGAGAACAACAACGGCTCGCCCACCAACAAATCCCTCCGACCCGCACACCATGGATGGCGCAGCAAAACCGGAGCTAAGAATATCATCATGTCGTGAAAGCGAACCATGAGAAGGCAGTATGCAAGCATTGTTCAAGGGAAACACTTAAAGAAGAGTACCCAGAGGTCAGAAAAGAGCGAACGCAGCTATGCACTCCGACTCCCTCGGACTCCCACTCACTGAGCCCGCTGAAGAAGTGAAAAGCTGGCATTTCAAGATAAGGTGAGGAAGTATAGTTCAAGGAGATGTCATCTCTTCACAAGAACCGGAGCTCCTGAGCGGAGAGTTCGCAATGCCCGGGACGTAGAAGACCCTTGCTGAGTAAGCATGTGGAAACATGTGAAATGGTTTGTTTTGGGTTTTGTTTTGTTTTTTATCTCGCAATGTGAGACACAGAGAAGAGGAAGATAAGGTACCACCTACCGAAACAGGACCATTGCTTAGACCAGCAACCAAAGAATCTGTACACTTCTGCGGCGGCTGAAAAAATGCAACTGCCAAGACGCTATCCTACAATTCCCTCATTGAAGGATGGCCTGAAACTCTGGAAACGCTAGACCGAATATCTATAACTCCAGAAGAGCAAGCGAACACTGAGCCTCTTACTGAGACCAGATTCCTAAAGCTGAGCCTGGAAGGAACTGAGCCTCCTAACCACAAAGACTGGAAACCTTGGTGACTATAAGATGGCCCATTGATAATTGTGGCACGCCTTTGAAAAAATCATTTCGCTGAGCCACCAACTTATACTGAACTATGGATAAAGAGTCCATTAGACACTATGGGTGCAGCCTCCTACACGGGCACTATCGGCACAGAAGCCAAAGCTGCAGCGTGCCGACATGAAATCCAGCCAAAGGCCCCATTTTCAGAAATGCCACCATGGATTCTAGAACCTGTATATAATCCTATATTCTCAGTCTGAGTGACTGAAGAAAAAAGAAAAACCTGAGACTGGAAGTGGTCATCCTGCATGTCAAACAACCCTATGAGATGTTCCAATGACTATCACAGGACAAGAGAGTTCTGTTGGGGATTCAAAGATTGAAATAGATAAATCCATCGTTTGTGTCACCGCCAAACTGACCTGCCTGGAAGGCACCTGAATTAACTGGACGATGAAGGATGTATTTGAGTCCCCTTGTTGCGACGAAATGCCACAACCACTACCATCACCTTCAAACCCGTTCTTGAGCCATTGCTAGGACAAATGGCATCCGCCGAAAGCGATAACGCCTGGCCAATGAGTTCAAAGCGAAGTTACCGCAGATACGGAGACCACACAGGAATATGTAAGCAATCTTATTTGAGTTGAGTGTTGAAGAGAACTCTCCCAGTTGAACCAATGTAGGAATCTTGAAATATACGGTGTCCCCCAGAAAGAATCTGTAAGAGGAAAAGGGTATTCAAATTGTTATCATTCATAATAATGTCCAAAGTCCATTTTTGAGAAGTCCTAAAGAGCTAGCAGAGGGAGCCAAGAAAATAACTTCTCTGCACAAAATTTAGCTTTAGCGGTGAAAGAACTGAGACAACTAGGAGAATAAAGAGCCTACCCAGCCTACACCGGAAAAGATAGGCAGGATGGAGGGGTCGGAAAGGAACTTGTCCAACCCATACGCCCCTAAAAGGAAAAGCGCACTAAATGAAAGCTAGTAATGCTTCCGCAGCCCATAGGCTGAAGAGCTGCACTTCGCCACCACAACAGCAAGAACCCAAACCCAAAGAAAAATCCTAGGGATGGAACCAACTGCCAAGTTATTGAATCCATGATTGCCACCCTTCCATTATTATATCATATTAAATTGATGCCGTCTATTCCGCCAATACCTTTCAGTTCTAGGTGGTTTACAACAAGAGTCAGCCTAGGAATGTCTATGGAGAATACATGGTTAATAGAAACCGGAAAAGAGGCCATCTGGGACACCACTGCAATGAGAGGTTGTCCAGAATGAGGCGCTATCAATCCAATGGAGATATATCGAATACAATATTCGCCAGCATCGCCACTCAGACTTCCTCACTTATGGGCCAGATTTGAAAAGAGAGCCTGCATGCTGCGCGGCTACAGAAAGAAACGGAGCGGAGTAGCATTTGTCATGAAATAGGGGGACGCCGTAAAGGCCTGTGCAACAGCGTAAGAACATGAAAAGCATAGGAAAGAAAGAAAGTTATTCCCCCTACCATAAGCGGACAAGTTCTATCAGGTCACCTTGCACTGCCGCCCAAAACTGTTCCAATCCCAAACTCCTACTAGTACCACTAGTAACTAATTCTATAGTGCCACCAGATTCATGCAGTGCTGCACAGATGCACAAAGAAGCATGAAAATATGCAATGCTGTATATCCTTGCCATGCATGGACCCCGGGAGGGAGGAAGAGATACCCCTGAACAGAGGACTCTCTTACCTCTGATCGCACTCTGCAGTGCCCTGCCTTCTGCTGACACAGTCCAGAAATAAGCAGCAACTGGGAGCAGAGAACAGTACCGAGTGTCCCTCTAAAATGCCCTCAGGCAGATCAGAATGAGCCACAACGAAGAAAAAGTGGCTGCGACTCAAATGCCAACTCATGAGAACCAAAGAACTCACTGAGCCCGCCTGCAGCAATGACAGCAAAGTCTTCCCGATTGATTACAACAAGAGAGACGCGAGAGATTCCGCGGTACTTGAATCAAGGCCGCGCCGGAGAAGAAGAGCGCCAATGCAACGGCACTTTGCAGGGAAATAACACTCCGCACGCACCCGCACAAGTGCAGATTTCCGTAACTACAGCACCCCGCCTCACACGAAGAGGAGCTGGGTGGCACGGACAATTGCGTGGGAAAAGGCAACGGTCGTGACTAGAAATTTCTTCCCCGTAGCTTTTGTTCAACGGCCCGCATAGAGGTGCCTCCCACAGCACGAAACCTTTGCACTGCCTCTGCTGCCTTGCTTACAACTTAAACTTGCACAGCCCACACAAAGTACCTCACGAAAGAGATAAACCGGCAGACAGCATAACCTCGAAAAATGAAATGTCTCGCACGCAAACTCCCATACACAAACCAGCAAACACAATGAATAAAGCTGAAACTGAAAGTGTACTCACCCGCACTGACAGAAAAGTTGTCTAAACCAGTAGAAATGAGAAACAAAGGAAAACTAAAATTCCTCTAACCTGAACTGATAGGAAATCGACAAGACTGGTAGTTGTAGACTGTCAGAAAAGAACAGTCCAGCTACAGCAACATTGTTCTCTTTTTTTTTTTCCATTTAGGAAAGAAGAAAAATTGAGAGAGAATTTTCAAAACCCCTCAATCCACCGGAGGGAAGGGTGGAGAAGGGACCTGGGGGGGCCCAGGTGTAACTCCCAAAGTCGACACCGTTCAGCCGGACACCCCTGTCTCACTGAAGAGCAACCTCAACAGGAGAAACAGAATGGTCATCTCACTGAAGAGAAACCTCAACAGGAGAAAATAATTGCCCAGTCACAGCCAGAATCCAGGAGCTAGTTGAAAAGCAACCATCACCTGCTGGGAGATAGAGCATACTGCCTATACAGGAGGAGTGCCAGCCAAGAGGACCACCTGTTAATCAGTTTCTCTATCTCCACCTGCTGATAGATGTGTGCTATCCCACTAGTCTCTGAATTCATCTGCTGCTGTTGCAAAGGAAGCACAGTTCACATATTGCTATCATGGTGGTATTTCAAATAGAATCAGGTCCAGTATCACATTCTCTGGAGCATAACATTTCACACGCTTTCACCAATGGAGCATTTTTACATTAAATTACATTCAAACCCAAAATTTATATCCCTAGAACCTCAAAGGAAGATCTTTCAGGTCGAAACACGGACTGTGTTGGGTCCTCTTCATCTGATTTAAGTTATGGATTTACTGTATTGTTCTTAAGATTGTGGATTACCCTCAAACTCAAATAATATCCCAATATGTTCTAGCAATAGACTATTCTTCATACCCTTAAGGTCTGACTGACTGGACTCAAACTTCTAAATGAAACAGTAGGCAGGCACAGGAGTTAACTGATAGGGCGGGGCTCCAGAATGACACACTAATCTACTAAAAAAGATATTAGCAAGAACCTAATCTATTTTCTAGGTGTGCCATTCTGGATGGACAGGATATACAAAAGCAGTCCCAGTAATCTATGGAGGGACCACTGCACCAGCTCATAACACTGAGAACCCAAAGGCAGATTCCTCTCTTGCAGTTACATCCACTCTGTAAAACTTGGAAAATGTATGTAGAGTGGACCAAGTCGCTACCCTACAAATCTCATTGGGTGAGGGGGAAAGATTGCCCAAACTTCTGCCCAAGAAGAAGCCACGGCTTCTAGTAGAATATGCCTTTAAGGAGACTGGTGACTGTTTTCCAAAGGCAATATATAAGAACATAAGAATTGCGGCTGCTGGGTCAGACCAGATGTCCATCGTGCCAAGTAGTCCGCTCACACGGTGGTCCCCAGGTCAAAGATCAGTGCTCTAAATGAGTCCAGCCTCACCTGCGTACGCTCTAGTTTAAGAACATAAGAATTTGCCACTGCTGGGTCAGACCAGTGGTCCATCATGCCCAGTAGTCCGCTACAGCCCTACCTGCTTACGTTCCAGTTCAACAGTAATCCGTCCAATTTTGTTTTAAATCCCTGGAGGGTGTTTTCCCTTATAACAGCCTCCGGAAAAGTTTTCTATCACTCTCTGGGTGAAGAAGAACTTCCTTACGTTTCTATGGAATCTTTCCCCTTTTAACTTTAGAGAGTTCCCTCTCATTCTCCCTATCCTAGAGAGGGTGAACAACCTGTCTTTATCTACTAAGTCTATTCCCTTCAGTATCTTGAATGTTTCTATCATGTCCCCTCTCAGTCTCCTCTTTTTAAGGGAGAAGAGGCCCAGTTTATCTAATCTCTCACTGTGCAGCAACTCCTCCAGCCCCTTTACCATTTTAGTTGCTCTTCTCTGGACTCTTTCAAGTAGTACCATGACGCAGTACTCCAGGTGAGGGCGCACCATGGTCCGGTACAGCAGCATGACAACCCTCTCCAATCTGTTCGTGATCCCCTTCTTAATCATTCCCAGCATTCTGTTTGCCCTTTTCGCCGCCGCCACACGTTGCACGGTCGACTTCATCGTCTTGTCGACCATTTTTCCCAAGTCTCTTTCCTGGGGGGTCTCTCCAAGTACTGCCCTGGACATCCTGTATTCGTGTATAAGATTTATGTTACCGACATGCATCACCTTACATTTATCCATGTTGAACCTCATCTGCCATGTCTCGGCCCATTTCTCGAGCATGTTTATGTCACGTTGCAGATGTTCGCAATCCTCCTGCATCTTCACTACTCTGAATAACTTCGTATCACTGGCAAATTTAATCACCTCACTCGTCGTACCAATTTCCAGATCGTTTATAAATATGTTGAAGAGCACAGGTCCCAGCACCGAACCCTGCAGCACTCCACTGGTGACGCTTTTCCAGTCTGAGTATTGTCCATTTACTTCCACTCTCTGTTTCCTATCTGCCAGCCAATTTTTAATCCACATTGAGTACTTCACCCTCGATTCCATGCTGACAAAATGGCCCTAAGGATCCATCTGGAGATCATGGCCTTTGAAGCCAGTGCACCATGTCTAGCCTGACTAGTGAGCACAAAAAAGATGGTCAGATATCTTGAATTCACTGACAAGTTCAGGCTATCAGAGAAGCAGTCTTCTCACATTCAATTTGTTCAAAATCTGGTCCTTCTTCTTAGAATCTTTGGACTGGAAAGCTGAAAACAACCTTCGGCAAAAAGGACGGAACTGTGTGCAAAGAAACTCTGGCCTCTGAACTTGAGGAAAGAGCCCTCTGCAGGAAAGAGCCTGTAGCTCCAAGACTCTTCTCGCTAAGGTAATAGCTACAAGAAAATATATATATATATTTTTTTTAGTACTGTTGTGCAATATTTGTTTCAAACAGGCACAAAGGCAAACACCTGGAAATACTTCTTTTCACTAAATACTGAAAGATATCAGTAGTTGGTAGGAAAAAACCATCTTAAGTGTCAGATCCATCAAGGACGCTTCAGCGGTTTGTAAGGAGCATGGCTGAGGCCTTGCAAAACCACACTAAGATTCCATGAGGGAAATGGGTGTTTTACCAGAAGCCGGAACCATAGCGCCCCGTTTAGGAATCTGGCAATATCTGGATGAGACACCAACAAATCCTTACTCTCTCGAGCCCTGAAACAAGAAAGTCCCACTACTTGGTCTCTGAGGAACACCACTGTAAGTCCCTTGTCAAGAGTGGCCTGGAGGAAGGCTAGCACCATGGGGATTGGAGAAGAGAAAGTCTCCACCTTCTCTTTAATGCACAAGTGTTGGAAAGTTTCCCATGCCTTAGCATAAGCAGAGACCATTGTAGGCTTTGTAGCAATGACTACCTCTGAGAATTCCTTGTGCGCTAACGCCACCCGCTCAAGAGCCATGCTGTAAGAACAAAGTGATTTGGATCTTCTATGACCACTGGTCCCTGAACAAGAAGATCTGGCTCAATTTGCAATCTGAGACTTGCACCCCTCTAAAGATGCACTAGGTAAGCGTACCATGGTCTGCGGGACCAATCTGGAACCATGAGAATGACTGTTCCTTGATGGCTTGCAATCCTGTGAAGTATCCAGGTTATCATGGGCCATAGAAGAAACACATACAAGAGCTAGCTCTTTGGCCATGGCATCTTAAACCTGCACTTCCGGGCTTGTTATCTTCGGCTGAAGAATCAGTTTGTCTTCTTGTTTCTTGCTGTTGCCATCGGATCAAACGCAGCATGATGCCAAACTGAACAATGGATGGGAAGGCTACTGCAAACAGCATTCATTCTCCCGGATCCAGTTTTCCTGCTGTGGAAACTAGCCTGGGCATTGTTCACTCTCACTACATGCACCACTAAAAGAACCTGAAAATGAGGAACTACCCATCTGAATATTAAGCGGGCCTCAGACTCAGCTGTACACACTTGGTGCCTCCCAGGCAACTGACATATGCCCTCAGTCATGCCGGTTATTGCGGGGGAAGGGGGTGCAGGGCAATGAACAGAAATGCTCATCATAGGAGGAAGGAGAGAAACAGTTTCACCATTAACAGCCCAACAGACTCCAGACAACCCACTATTTCTAATACAAGCCTAGGCATTTATTATAAACAATACTGTAGCTACATAAATCAGAACTAAGTTTTGAGTTTATTTTAAATAAGCAGCTTTTAATGTAACTTGCACAAAATGAAGAATGGAAATTTATTTACATAACAAGAGTGAATATAAGTCAAGAAGGAAAAATTATGTTCTTACCTGTTAATTTTCTTTCCTTTAGATGCAGCAGATGAATCCAGAGACTAGTAGGATAGCACACATCTAGCAGCAGGTGGAGATAGAGAAACTGATTAACAGGTGGTTCTATTGGCTGGCACACTCCCTTTATCTTCAGTATTGCTCCTTGCCCAAGTATCAGGAACCAGAAAAATGTTTAAAATGTAAAAAAAAAAAAACTTCTTTTCCATAATAAACTTCAAAGGTAATAACAGAGAATACAACTACCAACTATAACAAAATTGCTGAAACTCGCGAAACATAAACCGAGAGCTAATATCTAGTAAGGATGGGGCTCTAGATTCATCTGCTGTGTCTAAAGGAAAGAAAATTAAGAGGTAAGAACATAATTTTTCCTTCCTTAGCAACAGCAGCAGATGAATCCAGAGACTAGTGGGATATAGCAAAGCAATCCTCAATCTGAGTGGGAAGCGAATGCCGCCTCCACAATAACCGAAGCAACAAAAGCAGTCTCCGCATGCGCTGCCACTTCCAACTGGTAATGTTTAGAAAAAGTGTTCCTAGAAGACCAAGTAGCCACACAACAAATCTCCTCCAAGGAAAAACTTCTGGACTCAGCCCAAGAAGTAGCCATCAATCTGGTAGAATGAGCATGAAGTTCCTCCAGCAACCGCTTCCCTGACATCAAGCAATGATTTCCTTGATCCATCAAGCAATGGAAGCTTTGGACGCTGCCATACCCTTGTTGCGGCCCGCAAATACAAAGAGGTGATCTGAACGTCAAAAGTCGTTAGTAACCTGCAGATAGTGTAGAAGCATCCTACGCACATCAAGGAAATGCAGTGAAGAGAATCGCTCTCCCCAGTCCTCCTCCCAGAAAGCCGAAAGGGAGACTGGTTGACATGAAAGGTTGATACCACCTTAGGAAAAAAATGATGGTAAGGTCCTAATCGACACACCTGAATTAGAGAATGACACGGTGAAAAAATTGGTCCCCGTCACCACCCCGTCCCCGTCTCACCATCCCCGTCACCGCCCCGTCCCCGTCTCACCATCCTCTTCACCGCCCCGTCACCGCCACTGCCATCCCATTCACCGCCCCGTCACCGTCACTGCTGCATACATAAAAGCCTCAAACGGGTACGATTTTATATACTTTTCTAATATCTCCCCTATGTATCTGCCATTGCCCCCCCGTGTCCATATTCCATCCACATGGCATGTCCTCTTTTTGTCTCTGTCCCTATGCCCCAATGCACATAATTTCCCCTCTTTCTGTTACCTTCCTGTGTCCAGATTTCCCCTATTTTCCTCTTCCATACCAGTGTGTCTCTTCTTTTCAACCCCATCTAGCTTTTTTCCCTCTTTCTCCCCCCCCCCCCTGCTTCTAGCATCTGGCTCACCTGCCTGTCCTTCCCTTTCTTTCCTGCTGTGGGTTTTTCTTTCCGTTTTCATCACCTTGGCCCAGAATCCTTTTCCCTTTCACTCCCTCCTTACAGTCTGAGCCGGGAACACGGGTGATCGCACGGTCCTCGCAGCCCCCACCCGCCTGCCCAATCGATCCTAGTGTTTAGCCAGTTCTCTCCCTTCTCCTCACCTTAATTTGCAGGCTTTCTTTTTCAGCAACCTGCACGCTTTCCCAAAGAGCCGCACACGCGCAGCTGCTCAGTGTTCAATCTTCTGCTCTGCTGCAACTTCCTGTTTCCGGTTGCGTCAGAGCAGAAGATCGAAACTGAGCAGCAGCGGGTGCGCGGCTCTCTGATAGCGTGCGGGTCGCCGAAAAAGAAAATCTACAAACTAAGGTGAGGAGAAGGGAGAGAGCTGGCTAAACACTAGAATCGATTGGGCAGGCGGGTGTGAGCTGCGGGGACCGTGCGATCCTTCATGCCTCACTGCGGGGACAAGACCCATTCACCGCCCCGCGGGCGGTGAATGGCCTTGTCCCCGTCGCCGCAGCGACTGCTAGTTTTCTTCCCCGTTTTCATCGGTGACCCGCGGCTAAAATGCGGTGGCCGCGGGTAAACCGCCACCGTGTCATTCTCTAACCTGAATCTCAAATTTGCAAGAAAGGATCTTTCCAGGGTAACGCCTGCAACTCAGAAACCCGCCGGGCTGAAGCCATTGCCACAAGAAAGACCGTTTTCAATGTCACATCCTTCACAGTTGCTTTTGACAAAGGCTCAAATGGAGCCTTCTGTAACCCACCAAAGACTACCGTAAGACTCCAGACAGGGCTTTTTAATAGGTGGACAAATGCATTGCACACCTTTGAAGAACTGAACTACAACAGGTTGTGAAGCAAGGGAAGAGCAAGCCATGCGGCCCCTGTAACAAGCAAAAGCCGCCACTTGAACTTTAAGAGAATTATACGCTAACCCCTTGGCTATGCCGTCCTGAAGAAAAGAAAGAATTTAGAGAGAGAAACCTGGAAGGGCAAAAGACCCTGAGTTGCACACCAAGAAGTGAAAACCCTCCAGACTAGCATACGAGGCAAAGGTAGATCTCTTTCTTGCTTGAAGAAGAGTGGAAATAACCTGCTCAGAATATCCTTTACGTCTCAGCTGCAACCTTTCAAGAGCCAGGTCGTAAGACCAAAGTGGGACGGATTTTCTATGTTGAATGGATCCTGGGTTAACAAATCCGGAGTCACCAGGAATGTCAACTATTCACCTGTTGACAGATTTATCAGGTCTGCATACCATGGACGACATGGCCAATCCGGAGCTACCAGGATCACCGTTCCCTGAAAGCGAGCTATGCAATGTAACACACGATTGATCGGCCAAGGAGGAAACACATAGAGAAGACAACTCGGAGGCCACGAAAGAGCCAACGCGTCTACTCCCTCTCCCTGCGTCTGCTGAAGAATCAAAGAAGCTTTGCATTTCAAGATGAGGCCATAAGGTCTATTTCCTGGAGACCCCACCTTTGGACAATTAACTGGAATGCCTGATTGGAGAGTTCCAATTCTCCAGGATCTAGAAGATTTCTGCTGAGGAAGTCTGCCTGAACATTTGCTTGTCCCGCAATGTGAGCCACTGATAGTAGAGGAAGATGAATTTCTGCCCATGGAAGCAGAAGCATTGCTTCATTTGCCAACTGAGGACTTCACATACCTCCTTGCCTGTTGATATATACCACTGCGGTGACACAGTCTGAAAAGACCCTTGTTGGTCGACCCTGAATCATGGCCTGAAACACCTGAAGTGCTAGCCTGGTCACTCTCAATTCCAGAAGATTGATGGACCACTGAGCCTCCCCCGGAGACCAGATTCCCTGCACTGAGGACTCAAGGCACTGAGCCCTCCATCCGAACAAACTGGCATCCGTGGTAACTATAAACCAGCTCAGTGTTGCCAGTGGCATTCCTTTGAATAGATTGATCTCTCTAAGCCACCAATTCATGCTGAGCAATGCTCGAGTAGTCCATTGTAGACGATAATTGTAATCCTGAGACACCGGGGACCACTGGGAGAAAAGTGACTGCTGCAACGGCCTCATGTGAAAGTGAGCCCAAGGCACTACTTCCAGAGCAGCCACCATAGATTCTAGGACTTGCACATTATCCCATACTCTCGGTCTGGGTGACTGCAGAAGTAGGCGAACTTGAGACTGTAACTTCTCTCCCCAGTCTCTGGGTAGAAACACCTTTATGTCGAACATCACCCCCAGATGTTCCAATGATTGGGACGGGGTAAGAGAGCTCTTTGGAAAGTTGATGGCCCACCCTAAAGATTGCAGAAGGAAGATCACCCTTTGGGTTATTGACAAACTTTCCTGTCTGGAAGATGCCCGGAACAACCAGTCGTCCAAGTAAGGATGTACTCGGATCCCTTCCTTGTGAAGAAATGCCGCTACTATTACCATGACCTTTGGGAATGTCTGTGGAGCCATGACTAGGCTAAATGGCATGGCTCAAAACTGATAGTGCTGGCCGAGGACGGCAAAGTGAAGATACCACTGTTGTGGTGGCCATATGGGAATGTGTAGATACGCTTTCTTGAGGTCAAGCACCGTGAGGAATTCCCCCGGTAGAACCGCTGCAATGACAGACGTCATTGTTTCCATACAGAAATGCCTGACATTGAGAAATTGATTGACTCTCTTGAGATCCAGAACAGGTCTGACAGAAACTCCCTTTCTGGGCACTATGAAGTAAATGGAATATCTTCCCTGGCCACCAAAGCGTCCACCCTCAGGAGCTTAAATCTGTCTAGCTCGTCCTGAGCTACTGGGTACAAATGCCACAGGCACATGGCCTTTGCTACTCGGGAGACCTGCCTCTGGTGTGTCCCATGGAGCTGTAAGTTCTTGCATTGCTTCGTGAACCGAGGAGGTTTACTCATGCCCGCCATAAGGATAAGATGATCCAGTTACCTGTGGATCCAGTTGAGAGATATTAAAACCTTGTAGTGCCTTGAAGATAAAATATGGCAATTCTTCCATATGAAAAAGATGGAGATCTGTAGGACCATCCACCTCCCTAGCCAGCGCATCCTCTAATTCCAAATCTGCCACTTCCCCCTCCTCCAGAGCTTCTGGAAGAGCAAGAGATAAGGTGGAGTCTGATGGGAGGGTCACCTCCGTCTGTGGGCGCCACTCTGTACCTTTTTGCTGCCTGAGACTCCAGAGGAGGTCTACTGGCCTGGAGCAAGGATAAATTGTCCAATTAAACTTCCCTTGCTGTGCAGGCTGAGAGCTCTGCCTTAAAAAACCTTTATGCATTATCATGACAAACTCCGGGGAAAATGTGCAACTCACTGAGGGGTTATTCCATGTCAAGTGATCAAGGGCTCCCTGCATGACCATCATGGATTTTGATGAAACTTCATATGCAGAGTCCACCATGTCTCAAACGAACTTTGGTAAAGGTTTAGTTTCGCCTGTGGAATATTCGTGGAGATATAGCCATTTGTTTGACCCCATACTGCAATGACATACAGTACAACAGTGACATTCTGACAACTTTGAGACACAATATCTCACGAGCTATGTTTCCAAAAAAACTGAAACTTAGCTACCCTGCACAACTTTTGGAGCTCTATTCAGTGCTACCAATAATAATTTTTGTCGAGCACTGAGTGAATGGCTGAATTACAGTAAACTTGGCCGAAAAAATTAGTACTCCAAAAAAAGTAAAAGTTTGACATTACTTAACTCCCACAATAATTGAGTAATAAATGCGAAATTTGGCGCATAATGTCTCAGTACAACGTTGTTTTCAAAAGTACAATTTCAACCTCCAAGCTCTTTCCATTAGTTTACAAATTAAGTGTAAAGTTGCTAATTTGTGTAAAAAGGCCAAAAATAGGGTATTTTCAGCCTGCTTTTACAGAAAAATACCTTTTAGAAACTCTTTCAAATCAGTCTCATTAGAAAGAGCATATTTCAAACCCCCTAGAAAAGTGGACTTCATTTTTCAACGCAGGTTAACAATGCCCGAAAAAGGGGGACAAAGTTGGGAGATGTCACCATGGCAACGGCCTACGTTTCAACTTACAATTATGCCACTTTTCACACTGTTTTTACACAAATTAGCAACTTTACACTTAATTTGTAAACTAATGGAAAGAGCTTGGAGGTTGAAATTGTACTTTTGAAAACAACATTGTACTGAGACATTATGCGCCAAATTTCGCATTTATTACTCAATTATTGTGGGAGCTAAGTAATGTCAAACTGTGACTTTTTTTGGAGCACTAATTTTTTCGGTCAAGTTTACTGTAATTCAGCCATTCACTCAGTGCTCGACAAAAATTATTATTGGTAGCACTGAATAGAGCTCCAAAAGTTGTGCAGGGTAGCTAAGCTTCAGTTTTTTTGGAAACACAGCTCGGGAGATATTGTGTCTCAAAGTTGTCAGAATGTCATTGTCGTACTGTATTTCATTGTGGTATGGGGTCAAACAAATGGCTACATCTCCACAAATATTCCACAGGCGAAACTAAAACTTTACCAAAGTTCGTTTGAGACATGGTGGACTCTGCATATGAAGTTTCATCAAAATCCGTGATGGTCATGCAGGGCACTTTCCAAGAATCCGATCACTTGACATGGAATGACCCTGAGCAAACCTAAGTCGGCAGTAAAAATAAAACAACTGTGTCTCAGCAACAAAACGGCAATAACAATAAAGAACTCGATTCTCACTGACAAAACAGTAGCCAGAATAACCAAAGACAAAATTAACACAGTAATGAAATTTCTCTCATCTGACCTCACCGTTGTTAAGGCTGGTAGTTGTAGACTGCAGACTGACAGGAAAGTACAGTCCAGCTACAGAACTCTGGTCTCACTTTTTTTTTTTTTTTTTTTTAACTGGAAAAGAAGAAAATAGAGTACCAGGAATGATCCTCAATCCACTGGAGGGGAGGGTAGAGCAGGAACCTGGTGGGGGGCCCAGGTGTAACTCTCAAAGCTGGCACCGCTCAGCCAGACACCCCTATCTACCTGAAGAGAAAATTCTCAACAGAAGAAAAAATTTTCCAGCCAGAATTCAGGAGCTAGTTAAATAGCGACCATCAGCTGCTGGAGATAGAGCATACTGAAGATACAGGGAGTGTGCCAGTTAATCAGTTTCTCTATCTCCACCTGCTGGTAGATGTGTGCTATCCCACTAGTCTCTGGATACATCTGCTGCTCTTGCTAAGGAATACAAGGTTTAATAAATATATTAAGATATTAATAAATATTAATAAGATATTAATAAGATATTAATAAATGGTGTCTTTTTTATATTCAAAAACAAAATTAATATTTCAGCACATGACTAACTATAGCACTGGTCCTGGGAGAGGGACCGGGCGCCACTAGGTGTACCCCAGAGTTAGATACCCAGAAACCTAATCCCCCTGCTCTACTGAATTAGAGACTGAAACGTAAGCATGCCGCAGATGAAACCAAGAGCTCGGAGAGAGACCATCCATCTGCCTGTGGAGATAGAAATATTGAAGTACCAGTGAGCACACTATCCAATATATGGCAGAGCTCAGCTTTGTGCTCTCTTATCTCCGCCTGCTGATAGGTGGACACAACCCACTTGTCTGGATTCATTTGCTGCTGATGACAAGGAAACAAAATTAATATTTGAGCTGTTATTTACCTAGCACTTTTCAATCTGAACATGGCTCACTATCCCCCTCCTTTACTAACGCATAGCACGGGTTTTAGTGCCGGTAGCGGCAGTAACTGCTCCGACACTCATAGGAATTCTATGAGCGTCTGAGCAATTATCGTTGCTGCTGGCGCTAAAACCCGCACTACACGTTAGTAAAGGAGGGGGTATATTAGAGCACTGAAATGGAAAATAAACTGGCAATGGTGCACAAAATCTAAGTACAGTGGTGCCTCACACAACGAACTTAATTCGTTCCAGGAGCAAGTTTGTTATGCGAAAAGTTCGTTATGTGAAACGCGTTTTCCCATAACAATACATGTTAAAAAAAATAATTCGTTCTGTAGCATAAAATATGCTAAGATGACATAAAAAAAGATAAATTTATCTTGTTAGAGCTGTTAGCATGATATAGAGGGGATATATGTGAAGGGGAGGGGAGACAGGGGTTTTGTTGATCCTTGCTGTGTATTATAATCACCCCCCACATACTCCCCAGTACCTTTTTTAATTCCTCCCATCTTTCCCAGCCAGTGGCGTACAGGCCAGAAGCGCAGAGATCAGGAGCAATTCCTCTGCACGCCTGTGTGGGCCCATGCCGATCTCCGAATGGCCGCAGTTAGTTCTTGTGAGTCCCGCGAGAGCTGACTGCAGCCATTCAGAGATCAGCGCAGGCCCAGGCAGTAGCACAGAAGGCTTGCTCTTGATCTCTGTCTGCGCTTCTGGCTGGGAAATTTGCTAGACCACCAGTTCGAGTGAGCGAGTGAGAAAGTTGCAGCAGTGGTGGCTTTTTTAAAAAAATATGTGGCGGCGGGGGGAGGTTTAAAAATATGCGGTGGCGGGGGGAGGTTTAAAAATATGCAGCAGCGGCGGCAGGGGGGTTTAATATATGCAGCAGCGGCGGCAGGGGGGTTTTAAAATATGCAGCAGTGGCGGCAGGGGGGTTTAAAATATGCAGCAGCGGCGGCAGGGGGGTTTAAAATATGTAGCGCCACTGCACAGGGAGCCAGGCGGAGAGAGGGCAGTTAAGCGATGCAGCTCGGGCGACTTCGTTGTGTGAAACGAAGTTCGTTGTGGGAAGCAAGACCTGAAGTTCGTTGTGCGCAGCGTTCGCTGTGCGAGGCGTCCGTTATGCGAGGCACCACTGTATGTTTTAAAAAAATGTTTGTTACATTAAATCCTACCTTCACACCAACTGCAACATCAGTGACAATGCTGCAAAAGAAAAGAAACATTTTTAGAAAAATCTTATCTTCAGCAATTTATTTAATTCAAATAGCCATCAACCAAAAATGAATCTCATCTAAATCTAATTTTTCGTGTTATATACCGTATCTTCCCTGTATCATTACGGGCTCAAAGTGGTTCACAATACACTTCCCCCAATTTACGGGTTTAGTATTTGCGAATTAGGTTATTTGTGGTTTTTGGCTCCGATCCATCCCCCGCCTCCCGGACCTCCACAGACCTTAACTGGTGGTCTAGCAGTGACGCGGGACAGGAGCGATCTTCCTTCACTTCTACCCCATGCAGAGCTTTCATCAAAAATGGCTGCCATGAGTTCCCATGGTCTCACGAGATTAGAACGGGAACCCACGGCAGCCATTTTTGTTGATGGCTCTGCAAAGGGCAGAAGCGTAGGAAGATCGCTCCTGCCTCTCGTCACCATTAGACCACCAGGTAAGGTCTGGGGAGGTAGGAGGGAGGCAGGGGAGAGGTCCAGGAGGCAGAAAGGAGTGGGTCAGAGTTGGCCCTAAAAGTTATTTGCGGTTTTTTAATATTCATGGGTCTGCTCTGCTCCTAACCCCCATGAATATTGAGGGAGACGTGTAAAACTTGAAGAAATACAATAAAACTGATAAAATACATTAAACGTAAAAAGAAATAACAGTCTTTAGTCATCAACCAAGGACACTTGAAAGGAAAAATTATGTTCTTACCTGTTAATTTTCTTTCCTTTAGACGCAGCAGATGAATCCAGAGACCAATGGGATAGCATACATCTACCAGCAGGCGGAGAAAGAGAAACTGATTAACAGGTGGTCCTATTGGCTGGACTCCTCCTGTATCTCCAGTATAGCTCTTTGCCCAAGCATCCATAACCATCAATAGGCCTAGCATATAAAAGACTTATTTCCCATAACAAATCTCAAAAGGCAATAATACAGAATACAACCATCACTAACAACAAACTTCGAAAGTTGGAAAATAAAAAAAAGACAGACAATATCCAGAAAGGGTGGGACTCTGGATTCATCTGCTGCGTCTAAAGAAAAGAAAATTAACAGGTAAGAACATAATTTTTTCTTCCTTAGCAACAGCAGCAGATGAATCCAGAGACCAATGGGATGTAGCAAAGCAATCCTCAATCTGGGTGGGAAGCAAACACCGCCTCCGCAACAATCGAAGCACAAAACGCCCCTACCGCATGCGCCCCCACATCAAAGCAGAAATGCGGAGAGAAAGCACTCTCAGAAGACCAATTAGCCACGAGACAAATCTCCTCCAAAGAAAAAACCTCTGGGCTGAGCCCAAGAAGTAGTCATCGTTCTGGCAGAATGGTCATGAAGTTCTTTCGCCAACCGCTTCCCTGCCATCAAGCAAGCGTAAAGAATGTCCTCCTGGACCCATCGAGCGATGGAGGCTTTGGATGTCGCCATACGTTTGAGGCGTCCCGTGAAGAATACAAAAAGGTGATCTAAACAACTAAAAGCTGTTAGAAACCTAGCTAGCGGACAACGCTACGCACTTTCAAAAAATGCAGTAAATAGAGAGAGAATAAAAGATGGCGTCTTGAGCAGAGCACATATTGGAGTGCTCTCCGTCGACGGGGCAATTTCTTTTGAATAAATATAACTACTACAGCTATCTAATGCCCAAAAGACGTGGGAAACAGAGGGGATTTCCTCCACTTACCTCTGCTTTCTCCAATATGCGACAGACTGTAATACCATCGTTTACAGTCCAGCCAACCATTTCGGGCGGATCTGCTGCTGAGTCTAGGGGAAGTCTCAGCTTAGACGGCGACTTGTCGCTGAGCCCGAGAGAGCCACGCATGCCCCCAATGCCTGGAGGAACATCGGGAGACCGGTTGCTGTGGGGGAGCTCCCCGAATGTAGCGGGAGAGACGCTGCCGAGACCTGATGTTGACCCGGAAGTGTTCACATCAACGCCGACGTCGATTCCTGTTGGGGAGTCGCAGCGGCTAGGGAGTAGTGAACCCCGAGCAGCAAGTGGTGGAGAGGTTGAGGGAACCCAGGATTCGGTGCCTGGAGGAGTCACTGAGGAAAAGCTAGTGGCTATTTCCCCCCTCAAGCCACTTGTGAAGCCTCAGGCGGTCACACTTGATTCAATCTGGACTGCTTTGGAGAACCTACATTCGGTATGTGCTAATTTTGTTTCAATTACTTTAAATTCAACTTCTAAGATAAACCTGTTGGAGACATCACTTCAGCAGCAACAATCAGAGATAAAGAATTTAGAGAAAATAACAACAGAGACTAAAAATTTGATGACTAAACAAGTTTCTGATAAAATGCTTTTCCTGAGGAAGATTGAAAATTTGGAGAATCAACATAAAAGTTTGAACTTGAGACTTTTAAATTTTCCAATAGCCAAGTTTATGTCACCTCGGGAAATTTTTAGGAATTTCATGATAACTATATTGAAGATATCAGAATCTGATCTTCCACCACTACAAAAAATTTATTACTTAAAGAAAAATGTAAATAAAGAAGGAGAATCAGTTAGAGGTGAAGACCAGATGGATTTATCTGATATATTACAATCATCTGATATTGAAATAGAGGGTCGGGCTACGTTACTAGTCTCTTTTGTATTTCATCAAGATAAAGAACTGCTGCTGAAATTGTACTTTAAATTGAAACAAGTGTCCTACTTGGGAGGACGAATATATATGTTCCCTGATGTCTCAAAATGGACGCAATCTAGAAGAAAAGAATTTCTAACATACCGAATGAAAGTGATATCATTAGGAGCAGTTTTTCAATTAAGATTTCCTTGTAAATGTGTGGTTTCCCTTCAGGAAACAAAATATGTATTTTTTGAACCTGCCCAATTAGGCTTTTTTCTAGAAGGCAAGGGTGTCTCTACGCACCCAGATTGAACAGGATTGTATGGCGTTAATTTTGTTTGGAAGGCTGTACTCTGCTCTTTATTTTGGAATTCTTAAATTGGTTTATGTACCCCCTCCCCTGGGGGTTGTTATTTTCTTTCTTTTTTTTCTCCTCCACCCATTGTGGACTATGTAAGATGCTATATTTCCTTATGTTATTTGCTTATCAGCATGAACTGATTGTATTGTATTTCAGTATTTCCTTATCATTGTGTGTAATGATAAATTGAAATGATAAATATAAAAAAAAAAAAAAAAAAATGCAGTAAATAAAAGCACGTCTCCCCATTTCTCCTCCCAGGAAGAAGGAAGGAAAAGTGAGTGTCATAAAAGAAAAGATGACACCTCCTTAGAAAGAAATTGTGGTACCGTCCGAACTGACACCCCAGATTTTGTAAATCAGAAATAGGAATCCCCGCCCAACAAGGCCTGCAACTCAGAAAACCGCCGAGTGGAAGCCATGGCAACAAAAAACCCCGTGTTCAACGGCATAGCCATTTAGAGACTCAAAAGATAAGGATGAAATGAGGCCTTCGGTAAACTGTGAAGAAGTACAGTGGTGCCTCACACAACGAACTTAATTGGTTCCAGGAGCAAGTTTGTTATGCGAAAAGTTCGTTATGTGAAACGTGTTTTCCCATAACAATACATGTTAAAAAAAATAATTTGTTCTGTAGCATAAAATATGCTAAGATGACATAAAAAAAGATAAATTTATCTTGTTAGAGCTGGTGTTAGACACAACTGGGGACTGCAAAGTCCAGGCAGAGGCTTACAGCTCTCTTTGACCAGGGGGGACAGTTGCCCTAGTTGCACTACCCTAACCCTATTCCTGCTATGTGTGACTGTGGTATTCTGTTAGCATGATATTTCTGTGTAGTATTCTATAATAATTTGGCTTATTCAATTTTCTTGATAGTAGAGGGGATATATGTGAAGGGGAGGGGAGACAGGGGTTTTGTTGATCCTTGCTGTGTATTATAATCACCCCCCACATACTCCCCAGTACCTTTTTTAATTCCTCCCATCTTTCCCAGCCAGTGGCGTACAGGCCAGAAGCGCAGAGATCAGGAGCAATTCCTCTGCACGCCTGTGTGGGCCCATGCCGATCTCCGAATAGCTGCAGTTAGTTCTTGTGAGTCCCGCGAGAGCTGACTGCAGCCATTCAGAGATCAGCGCAGGTCCAGGCAGTAGCACAGAAGGCTTGCTCTTGATCTCTGCGCTTCTGGCTGGGAAATTTGCTAGACCACCAGTTACGAGTGAGCGGGTGAGATTAAAGTTGCAGCAGTGGTGGCTTTTTTAAAAAAATATGTGGCGGAGGGGGGAGGTTTAAAAATATGCGGTGGCGGCAGAGGCTTAAAAATATGCAGCAGCGGCGGCAGGGGGGTTTAAAATATGTAGCGCCACTGCACAGGGAGCCAGGCGGAGAGAGGGCAGTTAAGCGAAGTGCCTGCGCGGAAGGATGCAGCTCGGGCGACTTCGTTGTGTGAAACGAAGTTCATTGTAGGAAGCAAGACATGAAGTTCGTTGTGCGCAGCGTTCGCTGTGCGAGGCGTTCGTTATGCGAGGCACCACTGTATCTTAAGACTGTACTCCGGACAGGGCTTTCTAAGAGGTGTACATTTAGGAACTGAACTATATGAAGCTGAGAAGTAATCAAAGAGCAATATACCTAGCCCTTGTAACAAGCTAAGAATGGCACTTGAAGCGGAAGGGAATTGAACGCTAAGCCCTTGGCAATACACTTGTGCCAAAAAAGAACTCTGGAAGGGTGCAAATGTTGAGAAGTACCCAAGAAAGGAAAAACCTCCAAAAGGAAGCAGAAGCCACAGGTGGCAACGTCTGTATCGCCTGGATAAGAGAATAAACAACCTACTTCGCATAACCCTTACACGTCAGCCATGACTTTTCAAAAGCTAGGTCGCAGTACCAAAGTAGAATGAATATCCATGTTGATCGGACCCTAGGTGAGCAAATCCAGAGATATCAGGAAACTCAACAGTCCGGCTGTCAAAAGACTCATCAGATCCGCATAGCAAGGATGGGGCAGCCAATCCAGAGATTCTACAAATACTGTGCCCTGAAAGCGTGCTTGAGATGGCAAAACCAAGCCATCATCAGCCAGGGGAAAACACTGAAAAAAGAGAAACCAGAGACGAGAAAGAAGCCACGCTGCTACCCCCTCTGACTCCCACTCCCTGTGCCCGCCAAAGAAGCTAGGAAGCTTAGAATTTTGAGACGAGGCCATGAGGTCTAGTTCCAGGAGATCTCACTTCCATAAAAAGAGCTGGAACGCCTGAGCCAAAATTCTCAATATCCAGGATGTAGAAGATTTCACTAGTACTAACCTTTATACTTTCTAGAGCGTACACAGCGATGTACACTGTAACATACAATAAATGGGCCATGCACAGATTTCGCAGAGAGCAAGTCTATCCAAACTCTTTTCCTGACCCATAAAATGATCTGCCAACAGAAGAGGAAGATGAGGGTCTACCCATAGAAATAGAACAACAACTTTACCCGCCAACTGAGTACATCACCTAATGCCCAGGCTGTACAGAAATACCCCTGGGTATTAATACTGACTGAAAAGACCTTCAGCGTCATTCCGGAAGAACGGTCTGAAGCTCCAGAAACAGTAGCCTGACCATGCTCCAGAGTAGAAGAATGAACAAGTACTGAGTCGCCTCTTAAGACCAGACTCCTGGAGCTGAGGATGGAAGGCACCGAGCCCCCCAACCCGACAGCCCGGGATTATTGGTGGCCATGAGCTAGTCCAGCAAAGACCGAGGCATGCCTTTGAAAAGAGAAATCTCGCCGAGCCACCAAATCATACAAAGCGATGCTTCAGGAGCCTACCAAATAATTGGAGCCCTGAGATACTGGGAACCACCGGAACAAAAGCGACTGCTATAGCGTTATAATGGGAAAGCAAGCCGAAGTTCCCAGTGGAGTCAGCAATATGGATCCTAGAACCTGTACAGAATCCCATACTCTTGGTCATGGTGACCGAAGAAGAATGCAAACCTGAGACTGTGACTCATCGCCCTAGTCTCTGGGAAGAAACACATTTCTCTCCTATAGGAATAAAAACATCTCCCCAATATACATATAAAAAGTACAGGAGAAAAGAGCGCTGTGCAAATTTGAAGATTCACATCCAAAGAACTGAGGAAAAGAAACCACCCTTTTCGTGTCAGTCAAATGGTCCGACTGGAAGATATCTGAATCAAGCAGTCAGTCAAAAAGAAATTAGGTGAATCGCCTGGTAGCGCCAAAACAGTACCACTGCCTACATTTTCTAAAATGTTCGTGAAGCCTTGGGTAGGCGAAATGGCATGTGCCAAAACCGAAAGCGCTGCTCCAAGTGAGGCAAGTAAACCTAGTGCAGATTCGGAGTCCATAGTGAAAATGGAAATATTCTCCTAGTTTTTCTGCAGAAATGTGTAACCCTGAGAAACTAATTCAGCAGAATGGGATCCAGCCCCAGTCTGCCCAATGCCCCCATCTTGGGCACCATGCAGTAAGTGGAACAACATTCCTTAGTTCCTGAAGAACTACAAGAACTGCCCTGAGGATCACTAACACTTAAAAGGGAAACACAAAACATAGAGACTCCAAGAACGAACCAGAAACCTGAGGAGAATGCAAAGTTGCAAGCATCCTGAAAAATGTTCACAGCCCCCTGACCTGACATTATAGCGTCTTCTCCCTCATGAGAAAGCCTGAAGAGTCATTGGAAGAAGTCAAGATCCCCTCAGAATGAAGTGCAGGTCAGGGAATGGCAGGATGAGAACTGTAGGATCTGTAAGAAGAAAGAAAGTCTCCTAGGAAAAATCAAGTTTCACAACGTAAATAGGAGTATACTGGAACCATGAAAACAGTACTAACTCCATGCAACATGAGCGAAATACGTTATGTCCTTTAAAGTGAATACGTACTAGACGCAATCAAGATGCTGCGTGGAAAACAGCATCCTAACAGGTATCAGACAAAGCTCACATCGCTAATGAGAGCTTCAGGGATGAGGCTAACTGCCACATAGCGCGCGCTCCTCCGCGGGTTTGATAGAATAGGTAACTGGCTCCTGGTTAGAAGGAGCTGCACAGTCCTTCCTGACAGGTCGGGGGGTCCGTCTAGCATGTGCCATGAGAAGATGGCGACAGGAGAAACCAGCGTGATAAGCATGGAAATCTGAAGTCCAGGCCCCCTCAGAAATAGAGAAAGAGAGTCCTGGCCGCAGGAAGATGCGAAGTGTCATTATGCCCATAGAGACAGCCTGAACTTGGAAACTGTTAGTACTACCTTTAGGCATATATATCCTATGCCACTACTAGACACATGCAGTGCAGCACAGAGGCCCTACTAAGAAGGACAGTTACCAACAGACAAAGGCTCAATCTGCAGGGACCCCAAGAGAGACAATGAGATACCCGTGTGAAATACAGGGCACAATCTTACTGCTGATCTCACTGTGCCGTGAGTTGCCGTATTTCGGCTCAGTCCGGAGACCTGTGCTAGGTCACCCAGCACAGGTCAGTCTGTATGGTAATCCCCTTGAATGCTAACCCCAGAGTCCGATTAAACTAGCAGCTTCCTTCAAGGGAATATAGCAGGAACACAGACATATAAATCTGCCCAAGCTTGTCCCAAAGCTGGTGAAACACATACAACATATCTGAACCGGAAAGGAGAGAAAACGCGTAAATAAACTACCGGAACGCTGCAGCACTCACGCCATCACCAGAGACCCAAGCGCATGCCTGATTCTCGCTGACACGTGGCCGCTGCATCAACGCTCCTAGAAACAGTCAGATTCAAGCCCCGCAAAATTTACCCTGCTGCGGCCTGCATAGAAAGAAAATCAGACTCGCGGAATAACCAGAAGAACGGTGCGGTGCTTCCCACAGCGCCAGAAAAAAACATATCCCATCTCAAGTGTGCCGCTATAAACTGGCACCTGCACAATCAGCTGCACATGGCCGTGACAAACACCTACGAAAGAGAGCCTCAGAATAAACAGGACCACCACTGCTGCACTGAAACCCAACGAGGAGAACAAGTGCGAGCATGAAATCGCACCGCTACTGCCATGTTGTTACCAACAAGGAAACCAAGCGCATGCATGCAAAGGGCGGGAAAATCCCGGCTCCCATAACGGATTTCTAGTCATAAAACTTAGCCTCAATAAAATATTCATTCCTTAAACGTATGTTGACCGAACCCACATTACTAAGACTCCCAAACAGAACCTGAAGTTCAAACAGTAGTAAAAAAACACATCCATACTCACAAGCTTGTTGTTAGGGCTGGTTGAAGCCAGTTAGAGCTGGATGTGCATCACTAACAGAGCAGAATGTAGCAACTGTGGTCTCTTTTTTTTTTTTTTAAACAGAGAAGAGAAAGAGGAAAAAATCGAGACCCAGTCATACCCTCTAGCAACGGAGGGAGGGTGAGGCAGGGACCTGGGGGGGCCCAGGTGTAATCCTTAAAGCCAGCAGCGTTCAGCCGGACACCGTCTCACTGAAGAGAAAATCTCAACAGGAGAAATAGCATTGCCAGCTCACTGAAGAGAAACCTCAACAGGAGAAACAGAATGGCAGTCTCACTGAAGAAAAACCTCAACAGGAGAAAATAAAGTTCCAGTCACAGCTAGAACCCAGGAGCTATTCGAATAGAGACTATCACCTGCTGGGAGATAGAGCATACCGGAGATACAGGAGGAGTGCCAGCCAATAGGACCACCTGTTAATCAGTTTCTCTATCTCCGTCTGCTGGTAGATATGTGCACATCCTATCTAGTTTTTTGTAAAAATTTGAAGACTAAGAACATAAGAACTACTATTCCTTAGCAACAGCAGCAGATGAATCCAGAGACTAGTGGGATGTAGCAAAGCAATCCTCAATCCGGGTGTGAAGCAAACTCCGCCTCCGCAATGACTGAAGTGCCAAAATCAGCCGCCGCCCGCACTGCCACATCCAACCAGTAATGCTTAGAAAAGGTGATCTTGGAAAACCAAGTACACTTCCCCCTCCCTATTCGCGGTTTCAATGTTTGTGGTTTTGGTTATTCACGTTTTTTTCTTCAGCCTCCCCCCCCCTGAGAATCGCTCATTGGCATCGAAAAAAACCCCACAACCCCAGAACTTGGAGGGGGCAATCGGGTGGGGGGCAATCGGAGTATGGACCTTACCTGGTGGTCTAGCGGTGACGTGGGGCAGGAGAGATCTTCCTACACTCCTACCCCGTGCAGAGCCGTGCTGTCAGTTCCCGTGGTCTCACTATTCGTTGGCCGGCTCTTCCCCTAACCACCGCAAATAGGGAGGACAAATGCAGCTGCCCGACAAATCTCTTAGACTCAGCCCACAACGTCACCACCCCTTGGGTCAAATGAGTACGAAGACCTTCAGGCAACTGCTTTCCTGCCAGCAAATAAGAGGAAGAAATTGCTTCCCTGACCCATCGAACGATGGAAGGAAAGGAGGAGGAGTAAGGGAGCAATATCTGGAAAGCAGTATTTATTAATACTTGAAATATGGGAAACAAGATTCTGAATCTAGATATAGTGGTGATCACAGAGACGTGGTTCATGGAGACCCATGACTAGGATATAGTTATATGGGGCTATACCGTATTTTCACTTATATACCGCGCACCCGTGTAAAACGCGCTCACGGGTATAGCGCGCGGGAAACTGTAATTTATGTAAAGAAATTGTTATATACCACGCACACCCGTATACCGCGGATGCTGCCCTGACTCTCCCGTCGCCGCCCGACTCTCCTTTCGCCCGCCCTGACTCTCCTCTCCCCCTTGAAGTCCTGTCCCCCCTTGAAGTCCGGTCCCCACCCTGAAAGCCTGATGCCCCCTCTCCCGATTCACCCCCCAGCAGGACCGCTCACACCCCCACCCCGAAGAACCGCTCGCACTCGCACCCCCACCCCGAAGGACCGCTCGCACTCGCACCCCCACCCCGATGGACCGCTCGCACCCCCACAGCCTCCCCACCCCCCCATCATGAAGAAGCTGCCTACCATTGTCCTGCTGCTTCCTCTGCCAGCGGTCCCGTCCCTTCTCTGAGCCCTGCGTCTGCGCTGCTTCCTCTTCCGGCGGTCCCGTCCTTTCTCTGACGTAGAACCTTTTCCCTCCTCCCCCTGTCCCTCTTCCCTGCTCCCACGGTCCAGTAGCACCTCTTCCCTGCTCCCCGGCCCAGTAGCACCTTTTCCCTGCTCCCCCTGTCTCTCTTTTCTGCTCCCACGGTCCAGTAGCACCTCTTCCCTGTTCCCCCTGTCCCTCTTCCTTGCTCCCCGGCCCAGTAGCACCTCTTCCCTGTTCCCCCTGTCCCTCTTCCTTGCTCCCCGGCCCAGTAGCACCTCTTCCCTGCTCCCCTTGTCCCTCTTCCTTGCTCCCCGGCCCAGTAGCACCTCTTCCCTGCTCCCACGGTCCAGTAGCACCTCTTCCCTGTTCCCCCTGTCCCTCTTCCTTGCTCCCCGGCCCAGTAGCACCTCTTCCCTGTTCCCCCTGTCCTTCTTCCTTGCTCCCCGGCCCAGTAGCACCTCTTCCCTGCTCCCCTTGTCCCTCTTCCTTGCTTCCCCGGTCCAACAGCACCTCTTCCTGGCGGGCTGCATGTCGGGAGCGCTGGCTGCTCAGAGCTGCAGGCATCGTCCTGAGGGCCTGCCTTGCGGGCGAGCGTCCGTGGCGTGCAGTGGTTGCACGGGTGGAGCTGTGCGCCGGGCCTTTTCGGCAGAGTCGGCATGTATTCTTGGGCTGCCTTCGGGGCTCCATGTCCATGCTGCTTGTCTTGGAGGGTTGTGTCGGGGCAGGGCTCCTGTGCGCAATTCCTTGTGGTCGGCGCTGTGTTGGGGCTTCTGCTGGGCAGTGGCCTGTTGGCTCAGCGTTGTGCGCGTGTGAAGAGTGACAGGGCGGCGGGCAGGGAGAGAGCTTGCCTGTGCTTCCTCCAGCGGTTGGTGAGCGAGGATGGGAGGAGGGGAGTGGCCAGTTTTCCCTGCCGCCGCGTTCTAAAATAGAATCCGGCCACGGATCAGAAAACACGGCGGCAGGAAACATTATATAGGATATATGTCTTTCTTTCTCTCTCCCTGGCCCTTTTCTTTCTGTCTCTCTCCCTTGCCCACTGTCTGTCTTTTTTTTGTTTGTTTCTCTCTTTCTTTTCTTATCTTCTGGCTGTCTGTCTTTATTTCTGTCTCTCTCCCTTTCTATCTGTCTCTCTGACCCCCTGTCTGTATATCATTCTTTCTCTCTTTCTCCTTGGCCGCTGGCCGTTTGTATGTCTTTTTTTCTTTCTCTCTCTCTCTCTCTCCTTGGCCACTGTCTGTCTGTATTTTTTTTCTTTTTCTCTCTCTATCTCCTTGGCTGCTGGCTGTCTGTTTTTCTGTCTGTCTGTCTTTCTGCCATCCTGTCTGTCTGTCATTGTTTCATTCTCTCTCTCTCCTTGGCCACTGTCTGGATGGCTGTCGGTCTTTATTTCTATCTGTCTCTCTGACACCTTGTCTGTTTGTCTTTCCTTCTGTCTGTCTTTCTCTCTTTCTTTCTGTCTGTCTCTCTGGCCCTCTGTCTGTCATTCTTTCTTTCTCTCTGTCTCCTTGGCCGCTGTCTATCTGTCTGGTTTTTTTTCTTTCTCTCTCTGTCCTTGGCTGCTGGCTGGCTGTTTGTCTTTCTGGCCCACTGTCTCTCTGTCTGTCATTCTTTCTCTCTCTTTCTTGGCCGCTGTGTGGATGGCTGTCTTTCTTTCTTTCTTTCTGTCTGTCTTTCTGCCTGGCCCCCTGTTTTTCTGTCTCTCTGTCTTTCTGCCTGACCCTGTCTTTCTTTCTGTCTCTCTCTCTCTGCCTGGCCCCCTGTTTATCTTTCTGGCTGTCTCTCTGCCTGGCCCCCTGTTTTTCTGTCTCTGTCTTTCTGCCTGACCACTGTCTCTTTCTTTCTCTCTCTCTCTGCCTGGCCCCCTGTTTTTCTTTCAGTCTGTCTCTCTGCCTGGCCCCCTGTCTCTGTCCTTGGCACCCTGCCTGTATTTCTCTGTTTCTTCTGGCCCCCTTCTGTCTGTCGGCCTCCCAGCACACCCCTCCCTTCAAAGTAGCCCCCTTCCCCTCTCCCCCTCCACTTCCCTGAGCCTTAGTATTTTTCTTTTTAAATCTTATAACAGCCGCTGCACAGCCTCCTACAAAGCAGCACCAGAACCGAATGCCGGCGCTGCCGCTGTCAAACCACAACCACCACTCTCCTGCCGGTCCAACAAATGCGCCTGAAGCCGACCGCCGTTGACACAGCTCCAGAGTTGCACTCTTCCCGCTGGTCCGACAAACGCATCTGAAGCCAACCGCCGTTGACTCAGCTCCACAGTCGCGCGCCTTCAGCCACAGTACGTGCCTCCAGCCCCTGCAAGCGCCGTGAGGTGTGAAATAGAATTCTGCCACAGAAGCACACCTCACGGCGCCAGGAATCACGGATTTTCAAGAGCGCATGCGCGCTCTAGGGTTTTATTATTATAGATTGCTGAAGGGCTGTTGGGTAAGATCTGCCTCTTTGCAGATGATACCAAAATCTGCAATAGAGTAGACATCCCGGATAGTATGAATAACATGCACACCTAGCGAATTTGAAAAATAGTCTTAAATTTGGCAACTAAAATTTAATGCTAAAAAATGAAAGGTCATTCATTTGGGCTGCAAAAACCCAAGGGAATGGTACGGTTTAGGGGTGAAGAATTTACGTGCGCAACAGAAGAGCAGGACTTGGGTGAGATTGTATGTGATGATCTTAAAGTGGCCAAATAGGTTGAAAAGGTGACAGTGAAAGCTAGAAGGATGCTAGGGTGCATAGGGAGAGAGAGGTATGGCCAGTAGGAAAAAGGAGATATTGATGCCCCTGTATAAGACTCTGGCAAGACCTCATTTAGAATATTGTGTACAATTCTGGAGGCTGCACCTTCAAAAAGATATAAAAAGGATGAGTTGGTCTAGAGCAGGGGTGTCCAATGTCGGTCCTCGAGGGCCGCAATCCAGTCGGGTTTTCAGGATTTCCCCAATGAATATGCATGAGATCTGTGTGCATGCACTGCTTTCAATGCATATTCATTGGGGAAATCCTGAAAACCCGACTGGATTGCGGCCCTCGAGGACCGACATTGGACACCCCTGGTCTAGAGGAAGGCTACTAAAATTGTGAATGGTCTTTGTCATAAGATGTATGGGGGCAGACTTAAAGATCTCAATATGTATACTTTGGAGAAAAGGCAGGAGAGGGAATATATGATAGAGGCGTTTAAATACCTATATAGCATAAATGGGTAAGATTAAAGCCTTTCATTTGAAAGAAAGCTCTGGAATGAGAGGGCATAGGATGAGGTTAAGAGGCGATAGGCTCAGGAGTAATCTAAGGAAATACTTTTTTTTTTTACAGAAAGGGTGGTAGATGTGTAGAACAGTCTCCGGGAAGAGGAGGGGGAGACAGACTGTCTGAATTCAAGAAAGCATGGGATAGGCATGTGGGATCTCTTAGAGAAAGGAAGAGATTATGGTTACTGCGGATGAGCAGCCTAGATGGGCCATTTGGCCTTTATCTGCCATGTTTCTATGTTTTCCTCACTCCCATTGCCAGGCATCTCTCCATAACTCCATTATCCCAGGACAAGCAGGCATGATATTCTCACATGTGGGTGATGTCATCTACGGAGCCCCGATGCGGAAGCATTTTCAAGCAAACTTGATTGAAGATTTAAGTTTGCTCTGCTGCTCCACGCATGCGTGCCTTCCTGCTCCACTAGGGGGTGCATCCCCTCGTGGTCTCCAGTTCAAAATTTTCCGCGAGCCTAGAAGACGTGTTTTTCAGGCTCTGCCCCAACTGCCTTCTAGCACCACGATTTTTTTCTTGTTTTTTCACGATTAAGTCGCTGTGCGCGAATTCCTTACCTTTTTACTTGATTCCTGCTTCGTTTTCAACGACCCGGAGGCTTCTGGGTCCCCGTGGCCGCGTGGCTAATCGAGCCGCGGCTACTTTCGATTTAATGTCCCGGCCTTTGACCGGCTTTAAAAAGTGCACCCGGTGCGAGCGGCTTCTTTCTCTCACAGACCCGCATCGCCGGTGCATCCTTTGCCTGGGGGCGACTCATCCAACCGACTCCTGCCCCCAGTGCGCTATTTTCCAAAACCGGGCCCTCCGCCGTAGAAAAGCCCGCATGGCGGATCTCTTCACCCCGGACCAACTCTCCACCTCGGCCTCGAGGTCGGCCCTGGCCTCGGCCCCGGCCTTGACCTCGGCCCCGGAAACCTCGGCATCGCCTCGAGACTCGACCCCGAAGCCCTCGGGACAACAGAAAGCCTCGGCTCCGGGTAAGTCCCCTCTTCCCTCTTCAGGTTCTGTAACAGCGAAGAAGCCAGCCTCGGGGACAACGGCGACGCATGGCGGAAGCCCCATGCTTACAGCCCCGTCTAAACCCTCCAAGCCTTCGGGCCGTGCCTCCACCACACGGGAATACTCTGATACGAGGTCGCCCCCGGTGGAGCGCACCGAGGCAGGGGACATGCCTTCGATGCTGTCCGTGCCCGTCTTCCAGGACCTACTCCGAGCGATGATCACGTCGGAGCTGTCCGCTGCAATGGCCCAGTTTCAATCGGCCTCGACCTCGAATGTGCCAGACCAGCCTGAGCCTCGCACCGAACAACCTCGAGGAAAGGTGCGCAATCCTCACCGCATCCCATCCTCCTCGGACTCCTCGCCGAGACGCCCGAGACGTTCCCCCTCTGCGGACCGCCGAGGGGCAAAACGTCGGGCTAGAACGACAGAAACCTCGAACCGCCGTACCTCCAAGAAGGCCCGAAGTTCACCAACCCTACGAGGCCGTTCTCCCACACCTCGTACAGGACCACTAAGGGTGGCTGAGTTATCACTCTCCAACCCACGCATCCTCCGAACTCCCCCTCGGACGCATTCTCCGAGGGAGTCCGGATCGAGATCACCAATCCGACACCGATCGGTACCCCTAACCCCGGCATCGTCCCCGAGGGGCTCCTCGAGACGCCGAAGATCGACAACCCCGGAACACTCTCACAGTGCTTCCCCAGCCTCGGAGCATGGATCAGAGCATGAACCTCGATACTCGAGGGAAGCCTCCTTATCCTTCTCCACCCGAAGGTCCCGTTCCCCGACCCCGCACGGGGCCCCGGGGACATCTCGTCCATCCTTCACTCGCTTTGTCCAAGACATGGGCCACGCATTGGACTTAGACCTCCAGTCCGACTCCAGATACTCGAAGGAGTACCTGGCGGAGCTGGATATGCCATCATTGCCCAGAGAGTCCCTTCGCTTACCACCTAACCCGGTGCTCCAACAGGCCTTCTTCAGGAACCTGGAGACCCCTTACATGGTCACGGCCGTACCCTCCAAAATGGAGGCCAAGTACCGCACAGTACCTTACCCCGGATTCGAGCAACCACAGCTCTCCCACCAATCGCTGCTAGTGGAATCCTCCTTGAAAAAGGCTCACCCGTCCCGGGTCTCAGCAGCGGTCCCCCCAGGCCGAGAAGGCCGAACCCTGGACAAGTTCGGCAGGAGACTATACCAAAACGCAATGATGGCCTCTAGGGTGCAAAGCTACACTTTCACCTTCACTTCATACCTCAAACATCTCATTGGACTATTGAGAGCCTTTGAGACTGACCTACCGGCCTCCCGGCAGGGATCGTTCAGCCTGCTTCTAGAGTCCCTCTCCAACCTGCGCCTTCACCTATTCCACGCGGCCTACGATGGCTTCGAACTCTCCTCCAGAGAAGCAGCCTTCGCTATCGCCATGCGCCGACTAGCTTGGCTGCGCCTGGTCGACATGGACCCCAACTTACAGGACCGGTTGGCTAACCTCCCCTGCGTGGGAAAGGAATTGTTCGATGACACTATCGAGGCGGCGACAAAACGCCTCTCCGAACATGAACGCTCGTTTGCCTCCCTTGTCCGGCAAAAGCCCAAACCGCCAGCGCCCAGGCCATACAGGGCCCCTCCGCGCCGCTACCCACAAAAGTCCACCCCTGCTTTCTCGCGGCACCCACCCAGATGTCCGCAAGCCCATCACAGGGCCATGCCCAAGTCTCAACCGCCCGCAACCACCAAACCATCCCCGTCCTTTTGACGGGACACGCGGAAGGGGGCGGGCCCCCTCCGCCATAGTCCCAGGCCGACTTCCCATCGGAGGTCGACTCAAAGCCTTTTACCCTCGCTGGGAACAACTCACGTCGGACGCATGGGTCCTTGGCGTGATCTCATCAGGGTACTCTCTCAACTTTCGGGCCATTCCCCCAGACAATCCCCCAAGGAATTGCCCTCCCAACCGGACTCAGCTACCTCTACTCCTCTCCGAAGCTCGAGACCTGCTTCGCCTGAAAACAGTGGAGAAGGTCCCCCCCGACCAACGGGGGAAGGGCTTCTACTCCCGTTACTTCCTGGTACCGAAAAAAACGGGAGACCTACGCCCAATACTAGACTTGAGACGCCTCAACAAATTCCTGGTACGGGAAAAGTTTCGGATGCTCTCACTACCAACACTCTACCCCTTGATCGACGAGGGCGACTGGCTCTGCTCCCTCGATCTCAAGGAGGCGTACACACATGTCCCAGTGCACCCCGCTCACCGCAAGTTTTTGCGTTTCCAAGTAGGGGACTGGCACCTACAATACCGAGTCCTCCCCTTCGGACTAGCATCATCACCTCGGGTCTTCACCAAGTGCCTCGTGGTGGTAGCAGCAACCTTACGTTCCCAGGGCCTCCAGGTATTCCCCTACCTGGACGACTGGCTAATCAAAGCCCCGTCCAAGGAAGGGGATATCTCAGCGACCCAACAGACTATTACCTACCTACAAAGTCTGGGGTTCGAAATAAACTTCCCAAAATCTCAACTACGCCCCTCGCAGTCCCTACAGTTCATCGGGGCCACGCTGGACACGGTTCACCTCCGTTCCTTCCTCCCCCCTCCGCGCCTGGAGGCGTTAGTAAGTCTGAGCCGAAGGATCTCTCGGCTGACCTCAGTATCAGCTCGACAGATGATGACCCTTCTGGGCCACATGGCCTCCACCGTCCATGTCACACCATTCGCCCGCCTCCATCTGAGAATCCCTCAATGGACCCTGGCGTCCCAATGGCGTCAAGACCGGGACCCGATCGACCACTCCGTGACAGTGTCTCCTTCATTGCAACGATCGCTCCGCTGGTGGGCCGACTCTTCAAATCTTTCCAAAGGTTTGCTCTTCCTCACCCCACCCCACAGCAAGGTACTCACCACGGACTCGTCGGAGTACGCTTGGGGAGCCCATCTGGACGGCCTACGCACCCAAGGAATGTGGTCAGCACAAGACCGTCGCTGCCACATCAACGTGCTAGAACTTCGGGCCATCTACCTCGCAGCTGTAGCCTTCCAACATCTGCTCCGCGACCGAGTGGTTCTCATCCGAACCGACAACCAAGTAGCGATGTACTACGTAAACAAACAAGGGGGCACAGGGTCTTGGCCCCTTTGTCGGGAAGCCCTACGCCTCTGGAAATGGGCAATCTCCAACAACACCTTCCTTCGGGCGGTGTACATACAAGGAGAACAAAACTGCCTGGCGGACAGACTCAGCCGCCTCCTCCAGCCACACGAGTGGTCACTACACTCTCAGGCCCTACGAGGAGTGTTCGAACGGTGGGGGACGCCTCAAATAGACCTGTTCGCGTCCCCTCACAACCACAAGCTGCCTCTCTTCTGCTCCCGGATATACTCCCCGGACCGGCTCGAGGCCGACGCCTTCCTCCTCGACTGGGAGGGAAGGTTCCTGTACGCGTTCCCGCCGTTTCCTCTGATACTGCGGACGCTTGTCCACCTGAAAACAGTACAAGCCACCCTGATCCTGATTGCCCCTCG
This sequence comes from Geotrypetes seraphini, assembly GCF_902459505.1. Taxonomy (NCBI): domain Eukaryota; kingdom Metazoa; phylum Chordata; class Amphibia; order Gymnophiona; family Dermophiidae; genus Geotrypetes; species Geotrypetes seraphini. The sequence continues at coordinate 19,193,666 of NC_047095.1, forward strand.
CTGGCCACGCCAGCCGTGGTTTTCCCTTCTACTTCAACTCAGTGTCAGAGATCCACTGCCTCTGCCTCTGTTTCCCTCTCTACTGTCACAAGGTCAGGGTTCACTGTTACATCCCAATCTTCAATCTCTTCATCTGAATGCTTGGTTTCTCTCCCCCTGACTGCTCTCCCCGTGACTCAATCAGTCAAGGAGATATTGGAGGCCTCTAGAAAAACCTCGACGAGAACCTGCTACTCCCAAAAGTGGACCAGATTCTCAACCTGGTGCTCCTCCCACAGCCAGGACCCGGTGTCGGTCCCCGTCCCCCTGGTCCTTGACTATCTACTTCAACTATCTCATTCCGGCCTAAAGACCAACTCCATTCGAGTACACCTCAGTGCGATTGCGGCCTTTCATCAGCCCCTGGAAGGGAAAGCCCTCTCGCTCCATCCCTTAGTCACTCGCTTCATGAAGGGCCTGCTGAACGTCCACCCCTCTCTCAAACCTCCCCCGGTGGTTTGGGACCTTAACGTGGTTCTGGCTCAACTAATGAAACCTCCATTTGAGCCCCTAGACAAATGCCATCCAAAATTCCTCACTTGGAAGGTAATTTTCCTACTCGCGCTCACGTCCGCACGGCGGGTTAGTGAGCTACAAGCTCTGGTAGCGGACCCACCCTTCACGGTATTCCATCATGACAAGGTGGTACTCTGCACCCATCCAAAGTTCCTACCTAAAGTAGTGTCTGATTTCCATCTCAATCAGTCCATTGTCTTACCTGTGTTTTTTCCCAAGCCCCACTCTCACCCCGGAGAAGTGGCGCTCCACACTCTTGACTGCAAAAGAGCGTTGGCCTTTTACCTCCAACGCACTCAGCCACACCGGAAAGTCCCACAACTGTTTTTGTCCTTCGACCCAAACCGGTTAGGTCACCCAGTTTCCAAACGCACCTTGTCCAACTGGTTGGCCGATTGCATTTCCTTTTGCTACGCTCAGGCTGGTCTCGCGCTGCATGGTCGAGTAACGGGACACAAAGTCCGAGCGATGGCAGCCTCCGTAGCCTTCCTCAGGTCCACACCTATTGAGGAAATCTGCAAGGCTGCCACGTGGTCTTCGGTTCATACCTTCACCTCCCACTACTGTCTGGACTCCTTGTCCAGAAGCGATGGCCGGTTCGGCCAATCGGTGTTGCGAAATCTATTTGCTTAAATTGCCAACTTCCCTCCATCCCTCTTCAGTAAGCTTGGAGGTCACCCACATGTGAGAATATCATGCCTGCTTGTCCTGGGATAAAGCACAGTTACTTACCGTAACAGGTGTTATCCAGGGACAGCAGGCATATATTCTCACAACCCGCCCACCTCCCCGAGGTTGGCTTCTTGGCTAGTTAAGTGAACTGGAGACCACGAGGGGATGCACCCCCTAGTGGAGCAGGAAGGCACGCATGCGTGGAGCAGCAGAGCAAACTTAAATCTTCAATCAAGTTTGCTTGAAAATGCTTCCGCATCGGGGCTCCGTAGATGACGTCACCCACATGTGAGAATATATGCCTGCTGTCCCTGGATAACACCTGTTACGGTAAGTAACTGTGCTTTCTACTCCTAGAACCAACACCTCCCTCCTTCCCTCCACCTCCTGTGTATCTTTCCCTCCCTCTCATCTATCCCCCCTGTCCAATACCTTCTCTCGCATTCTCCCCATGCAGCATACTTTCCCTTCCTCCCTTTTGTAATTAGTGCACAATGTGACTGCTCGTTTGATGATGGGGAGACAGAAAACAGTGAATATCATTCTTTGTCTTTGTGAATTACTGTTTGCTTTAACATTATGCATGTTTCTTGTGTTCACAGCTTAGATTTTAAGCAGTTTATACATTTTTAAAATAAATAAATTATTTTTAAAAAAAACTTCATTTTCGGTAACATATCGGATTCAACACAAGAATTTGTCTATAACAAAAATTATATGCTCCTGCAACACTTTAAAGAATTGTTGAAGGTGTATTGTCCTAGTAGAACATTCTATGCTGTTATCTCAGGAAAAAATTAATTGTGAAAACACATTATGCTAGTATACGGGTATCTACAATTGCTGTAGCTGGAGTAGGTATGGAATTAATTACCTGGTTTAGTATATCACTGTTTGTGCTAGATTAAAGTTTAAGAAAATATTGAAAAAAAAAAACCCTACTCTTTGCAAGGGTATTTATTTTGCCTGTTTAGCATGTTTGAGGCAGGATGTGAGGGTATTGCAGTGACATGTATTTTGACTGTTGTGTTCTGTCAAGGCAATTGCTTGTCTTTATATGTTCATTTTATTATGTATGGTGGTGCCTTGTGAACTGCCTAGGTATTAAGGTAGTCTATACATTTGTAAAATAAACAAAACATTTTTGTTGCTTTCCCATTGTCCACCATCTTTCTCCCCATGCCATGTGCTGGGTCAAACCTCTCTATCCCCCTCCATGCATCAACTCTCCCTTCCTCCCACCACCCACCCCCCTCCTCCCCTGCCAGCATCTTTCCTTTCTCCCCTCCCCTGTATTCTCTTCTCCCAAGTTAAGGCTTGCTTCATCAGGTCACAATATTGGCAGCAATTCTCACATGCTGTCTGCCACAGAGAGACTTCTGGGTTAGTGGCAAGCAGTGTGTGGTAATCGCTGCCGATACCACGATCTGATGAAGCCCTCACCCACTGGGCATCCTACTATTATATCGTCCACCATCCCCCTGGAACAAATCCTCTGAACCCGTCCTCGAGACCATAACAAACGCCTTCCTCAAATTTCAAAGATCTAATCATTGGGGATATTAATCTCCACCTAAACGATACCACCAGCAAGGATGCAACTGAATTCAATAACTTCCTCACTTCTCTAGGTTCCTCCCCCCCCTCTATACTCTCCAACCCGTGAAAAGGGGCACATGCTAGACATCATCAGCTTCCTCGATCTCACCAATTACAAAATTTCAGTCGATGACACTCGCTGGGAACATGTCCCCTGGTCCGACCACTTCTTAGGGGCTTTTTGCCTCCCCATTTTCATGTCGCACCTCAGGTCCCCACCCCGTTCCTCAAACTCCATTACCTTCCGGAAAAAAATCGCTAGCGAATTGTTTTGGACCAAATTCCTCAACCTAATCTCCACCATTCCTAACCCTCTAAACCCTGAATCCAACTGACACAACTGGATCACCCTCTCTGAGACCACCTACCACTCCCTCGTACCACTATCCACTAAAACTGTCTCCCACTCCTGCAAGGCCCCTTGGTACCTTCCATATCACAGAGAACTGAAGCAGAAATACCGAATACTGGAGCGCAAATGGAAAAAATCTAAATCCCCCCCAGATAGACAGTCCTGGAGGGTCAATATTAAGTTCTACAATATTGCACTAAAAAAAGCAAGGAAGAACTACTACGGTAACAAAATTTCCAGATCCAACAACCAAAGTAATACATTGTTTAACATCTGGCGCTCCATATCCTCAAAAAATGATTCCACCATACTCCACTCCTCTCCATCTGCCGACGATCTAGCAAAATTCTTCAACGAGAAAGTCACTACCTTAAGATGCTCTTTCCCACCAGCAGTCTCTTACAACTCTCTGGTGCCCGACTCCAACCCTACTCTAACCGTCGCCAACCATATCCCAGTCGACAGATCCTGGACTGCCTTCGAGCTAGTATCCGATTCCCAGGTCTCTAAACTCTGCCTCAAGCTGAAATCCTGCAACTGTACCTTGGACCCTTTCCCCTCCTACCTATACGAGAAAATTCCCGCACAGACAACTTCATCTCTCACCAAACTAATAAACTCTGCCCTACTTTCAGGCCTATTTTCTGTAGAAATGGGATACATTGCCTTGTTCCCACTACTGAAAAAAGCTGATCTAGACCCCTCCATACCATCCAGCTATCGCCCAATAGCAAATATTCCTCTCCTGACTAAGATGCTAGAGTCCATCATATCTACCCAACTTTCATCCTATCTTGAGAGATTCTCCATTCTTCTACCCTACCAACATGGCTTCAGACCCAACTTCAGCACCGAATCCCTATTGGCCTCATTAATTTCAAAGATCCAACAACTTCACTCTCGCAATAAGTTTGCTGTTCTTCAATTCGACCTTTCTGCAGCTTTTGACATTGTCCATCATGATATACTAATTTTCCAACTTTCTGAAATTGGCATAAACTCCACAGTCTTAGATTGGTTCTCAAAATTATTATGTTCCCGCTCTTACTCTGTTAACATGAATGGCACCTCATCCTCCCCTTGGAAACCGATTTGTGGAGTTATTCAGGGTTCACCTTTATCCCCTATTCTTTTCAACGTCTATATATCCTCCCTGAAACTCCTCCAACTATCCCCCATGGAAACACTTTAAACTTACACTGACGACATCCTCGTCCTCCTCGAGACCGACTCGAACCTCACTAACCTCTCTGAGAACATTTCTTCATGTACATCGAACCTCCAATCCTGGGCTCTCACTGTACAAATGAAACTGAACGAGACCAAAACAAAACTACTTTGGCTTGGCCCAAAATTAGATCAGCTACCCACCCTCATCCCACTGTCCTCTGGCACCACACTGCAGCTTGAGCTCTCTAGCAAAGTTCTGGGCATCATCATTGACTCTACACTGTCCTTCAATGACCACCTCAATTCCTTAGTAAAAAAATGCTTTTTCAATCTTCACATGTTAAGGAAAGTGAGATCCTGCTTTCATCAACACTTTGCTGTCCTCGTACAATCCATCATCCTTTCCAGACTGGATTACTGTAACTCCATCTACTTAAGTCTAACAAAGAAAAGCCTTCATAGACTTCAGCGGATTCAGAATACCACGGCTAAACTAATCTTCGCAAAAAGTAAATTTGACCATGTCTCCCCGCTTCTGTCTAAGCTTCACTGGCTTCCAGTAATCCTTAGGGTTCACTACAAATGCGCCTGTCTAACCTTCAAGACTCTACACGGCATCCTTCCTCCCCTATCTTGGAACTCCTCGAATCCCAACACCACCAGATCCACTCAAAAATTCAAACTATCCTTCCCCTCATTAAAAGACATATCCCATGCAGGAAAACTAGGGACATCTCTCCTCTTCAGGATCACTGAGCTGTGGAATAGCCTCACTGCCCCGCTCCGGAGTCTGAGCTCCCTCCAACTCTTCCGAAAACACCTGAAAACTTGGCTTTTCTCTAAAATATAATTACCCCTCCCTCTTCGATATACTAAGTCCCTCTAAACTTTCTCTTTACTAAGTCCTTCAACTTTTCATTGGAGTTCCTTTCTATATCAATTCCTGTAAACCGTGCCGAGCTCTTCATTTGTGGAGAGGATGCGGTATACAAACTTAAGGTTTAGTTTAGATATCATCCAAGATTCTGCGTGGGAAAAGGGGAATTCTGTGTACAGCTGTGCAATTCTGCGTTGTACAGTCGCACAGAATTCCGCCAGTAGTAATGCATAGACAAGCCTAGTGGAGTCAGAATGAGCTACCACTTGCCAGCCCTTCAAAACAAAAGATGACACCAGAAGCAGTAGACCATCCATCTGCCTGCAGAGATAGAGAATACTGCAGTACCAGTGAGCAGACCATCACCATTTGCTGGTAGGTAGACCCAACCAATCTGCTGCTGATGACAAGGAAAGACAGCTAACATCCAAAGTCATCAAATGGTTCCTGGTGTCTCAGCTCAATTGCTGCTCTTCAATCTAGCCCCCATCACCTCTATCTCCAAGTTGGCAATAGCACCCTCCTACCTAATTTTCCAGCTCCAATCCACAGGGCTGCAGCATTGAAATCACCTAGGCCAATGCACAAAACAGGCCAGCTTCCTCCATATTTTCTCTGGAGTAGAGTAGACAGGGGCCTATTTTCCTAACATGGCCCAAACGAGGCATCTCTCTCCCTGTTCCTTAATCCAAAATCCAGGCTGGTGTGCACATGGACACTACAGGACAGCTTTTGAAACTGGGGGATAGGACCCCAAAACGGGTCATAACCTGGGTGGATTCTCTAAAGCTGCAGCATTATCCTGTAACTCCAGAGGTGGGAGGCACAGGATTTTAGTTGGTAAAGATCACAAAGAGATTGATAAGCACAACACTACAATCGCTGGAGGATTGAAAGCATGAACACAAAACCCAGAAATGAAAGCTCAAATATTTTAATACCTGTTGAGTTTAGAGGGCTAGGAATGTGTGGTTCTATTATAACTTGAAGAATGAAGTTTCATCTTCTGAAAGCTAACCAGGAAATGTGTCCTTTTTAATGACCATTAATTACACCCTTTCAGGTAGACCCAGCAACCACAAAACCAGAACCAGTAGGAAAATCACATTAAAAAACATTAAGGCAAAGTGTGGTTACCAGAAAGTGTGCTGGTGTAATTGTTTCCCCCCTGAAACAAATTACACCGATACTAGGACAGCAAATTGTTTACCCTTACAACAGCCATTATAACCTGCATGTTCTAGCTCCAATCAGAAAAGACCTTAAAAGTTGCTGGCTACGAGCCATTGGGGAAGGCCGTTTCCATATGGCCGAAATCTGCAGGCCGTTTCCTCGTTCTTCTACGACTGTTGAGTCATACATACAAAGGAATCTTTCTACCTTCGATTCACTAAAGACGCTCAGCAGCCGTTGACAACAAAGAGTCTTAACATTGCATGCCGCCCGCCGGCCAGTCCCACATAAAACAGTTTTCTGTTCCGATCCCAAAATGAAAGCTTTTTCATCCCCTTCGGTTTCCCATAAACGTATTTACACAACAAAGCGCCAAGTTCAAGTTGTACATTCATTATGCTACAAATGCTCAGAAAGCAAAACCCTTGCACAGAAACGCAGTCGGCGGCAAAATGGTGGGCCTGATTCTTGACCGAAAGCCAAACGTCTCGGGCTTTTCAAACACAAAAAGTAATTAAAAATTTTTTTCTAACAAGCCACTTTTATTCTGCTAACTCTACGTCATATAAAGGAGCAAATACTTCAGCGTTCAAGGGGGCATTTCCCGCCTCAGACACAAACCAACACGTTACCAGCCGCCCCCCCCCCCCCCCCCCCCTCAACGCTCTACCTCTCCTCTCCTCTCCCTGGAGAAAGCCGCTATCGCCACTATAACTAACCCGAAAAGACCGAAATGCCTGCTTTTCTCACACCAGCAAGTTATAATCCAACTAAAATAATCACATAAAAATGAAAGGTTATATTTATTCTTAATACGTACCCGTCCATTGCCGAATTGAACAACGCTCTGGTGCGAACTACAACACTTGGGCCGCCAACGGTCTGCAACAAAATGGCGTCTGTAACTCTACGGAAGTTACCGAACGAGTCTGGCGCGCGCGGCGTCAGCTAACGGAAACAGCCGAGTGGTTGAACGCTAGTTAAATGTACAGGTAACGGCGAAGCGCGCACAGGGCGATTACACAATCAGCAAGGTGACCGCGGGCGACCCATGGGAAGAGCCATCATCCTGTTAACAGCGAGTTCACAAAACTACAGATTTGAGCCATCTCGAAACTTGCTTTTCACAACAGAATAAACATAAATTGCGTATACAGAGCTACGTTCATGGGTCCCCCCCCAAGCATGCTTAATATATATCAACCCATTCAAATACGGAAAACATGCAAAATAGAAAAGTAAATGGCAAGGGTCCCAGCACAGAGGACCAAGCAGATGTGTCATCCCTACTCTACTTCCTCCTTTTTTATTTTAAATATTAATTATTTCTGTACTTTCCTGTTTTTGTGTCCATTCCCTGAAACTTCCAAATCACCCCACTGTCAAAGAGGACTGGGGAGGGGAGACAGAAAGCAAAGAGTTTGCCATGAAAAGGGGACAGATAAATTGACTATCCAATGAAGATGGGGGGGGGGGGGGGGTAAAGCAAACGGAGAATGTTCCATGGAGATCAAAAGTATGAGAAATGAAATAAGAAATAACATAATAATATAAAGTGAATTACAGTAAAACCTTGGATTACAAGTAACTTTAGTATGCAAGTGTTTTGTAAGACAAACAAAGCATTTTATTCATTTCTAACTTGATATACAGTACAAGCAAAGTCTTGCAATACCAATACATACAGTATTTTGCATTAAAGTTTTGGGTTTGTGGAGTTTCCATTATTTCTTATGGGGAAATTTGCTGTGATATACGAGTGTTTTGGATTATAAGCATGTTTTCGGAATTAATTATGCTCACACACCAAGGTTTTACTGTACTAATAAATATATGATAAATGGATAATGCTAATTGTTGCAGTGTAATAACCTATTAAACCCAGTATAGCGAATTTGTCTTAACACTGTTTGCATATAGCAGTAAGAATTGTTGCTGAATCAGGAAAAGGGAGGGGGGCATTCCTGGGATAGTTCTTGTAACTGTAGGAACACATTGCCTACAGTGAACATGAAATGTGATGTCTCAGCATAATTAACCAAAAGGGCTTTTGTTTGAGTGACCAATCTAAGGACGTAGCATGAGGGGTGAGCATGTGAGAGGAGGAGGAAGTACCTAAATATGGGTACAGTCGACTCCACCTAAGTGCACTTCAGTTAAGCACTTCGGTTATCCTTAGCCTACCACCATGGTCCCGTTTTTTTTACATTAAAGTCAATTGACGTAAACTTGAGATAATTGCAATTCTGATAAGCACACAATCCGCTTATGCGCACTGATGTTATAGGTCCCACCTCTATTCGTTCATGTTACATTCACTCCGGTTAAAAGCAATCACGTTCTTAGTGGATGAGCCAATTGTTTCGGAACAGCAGTCTAGGCCTGGCCAGGTGTTCGAACTTTCGGAACTGCAGCATAGTGTCGCATGGACAAAAATCATTGTCTTTGGCTGAACGTGTCCACCATGCTGGACAAACTCATTGTCTTTGGCTGAATGTGTCGATGTCTTTTAAAGAGACGACCAACGGGAGAGTCAGGTCTCTATTGCAAAATATTACAGCGTTCATCCTAGCTAGATTTCTCGGATTTACAAAAAAAGCAAGCCATATTGATAGACTGGCAAAACAACAGCAATCCTACCAGAAAACGGAAAAGAATTAGGAAGGCTGGAGACATTGAACAGGCGTTTCTGCGATGGTTTGCTGAAGCTAGAAGTCGACAACTGCCAATCAGTGGGCCTCTGCTGATGGGGAAAGCAGCACAGATATCCAAAGAACTGGGCGTAGAAGACTTCAAAGCAACAAACGGATGGCTAGAGAGGTGGAAAGTTTGTAACAGCATAAAATTTAAGAAGCAGCTTGGTGAAAAACAAGACACGGATGAGTTTGGTGCAGAAAGATGGGTCATGGAAGTATTGCCATCAGTCATTGGTGGATATGAACCATGCAATGTTTTCAACCCCGATGAGATGGACCTGTACTGGTGTGCCATCCCTGATGGAACACTGGCTTTCAAACGCAGCAAAACTGTTGACTTCAAGGTGCCAAAAGAACGATTGACATTGCTGCTCAATTGCATTATGGACGGAAGTGAAAAGCTTGAGCCACTGGTGATTGGGAAGAATCAAAATCCTCGGTGCTTCAAAAACATTAAACGCCTGCCTATTGAATATGAAAGCAACAAAAACGCATGGATGACGGTGACACTGTGGATTGAAAGGTTGCAGAAGCTTGACAATCTGATGAGAAGGCATAGGAGGCACATTGTAATGTGTGATAACTGTACAATGCACAGCAATGACATAAGACTAACCAACATCAAACTCGTGTTTCTTCCACCAAACACGACCTCTGTGATCCAACCGATAGACCAAGGGATAATCGCAAACTTCAAACGTCATTAAATGTCTCTCGTCTTAAGATATGTGATGACAGTGATTGATGCAAGCACAGAATCCAGCTCCTGAGCTGCTGAGCTTGTGAGAAAAATGACGGTGCTCAACATGGTACAGGAGGTGGAGTGGAGTGAAGTCTCATCATCAACAATTTCAAATTGCTATTGACGGGTGAGCTTCATTCACACATCTGATGAGACAACTGAAGCTGACACTTTGTCCATTGAACTCCCAGTTGGACTCTTGCCACAAGAGTTTGAGCTGTATGTCGCTGTTGACAATGATGTACCCACTCCATCTGACAGCACTAATTCCAATATCTCTACAGTCATAAAGGACACTGTAGACAACCAAGAGTCTGATGATGACGGAGATACTGCTGCAGTCGTCCGACTAATGAAACACCTGCAGAGATTATTTCCTTCTCAGACACGCAGCTACACATGCTGCGTTTTTATCTGGAGATAAATGGATGTCATGACTATGGATAGTTTTACAGCATCAGTAGTCAGATACACAGCCTGAATTGTGCAATCTGCGTGCTGAAAACAATGACTGATTATTTCAATAGAATGTTGGTTTAAAAAAAGGTTTACAGTATATTTTATTAGACAGAACAGTGCTGTTTCTATAACTGAACTGTGTTAAATTGTATTCGGTGAGTTTTATGCTGAATAAAAGTTTTATTACATTTGACTACAGTGTACTGTGATTTTTCATGACTAAAAAGTGGTACTTCGAGTAAGCGCACACTCCATTTAAGCGCACGTCGCGGTCCGGTCCAAAGGCCTTGCACTTAAGCGGAGTCGACTGTAATTGTAAATAGGGTCAGAGGTCTGAAGAATAAGAATAATGGGAGCAGTAAACGGGTGGAGAGAACGGAAGTAATAAAGAAAGTACCTGATAGTTTGTGAACTGCCGTTGCTCTGTCCAATGAGCGGGCAGGCAGGAGGGACTAAGAAATGTTTGAACTAACTATATAACGAATGAATGTATTGAACTGAAGTATAGGCTACTTATTCTACCAAGGTCTCACAACCTGTGAAAGTCTCCCATCCTCTCAAAATTCTGTGTGCCTACTTTGCCATTCTTATGCAATTTGGACACCCTTTCTGACCAGAAATAAAATAAAAGATATTCTGCTTTGCCATGAGATTTTCTGGAGTTTCTTTACGAGCTGTGTCAACGTTCCATGCAGTTTGGGGGCTCCTCCGGGATGATGTCATCATTGGCTATGACCAGCATCGTCAAGCGGTGGGGAGACGCATCCCACTGAGTTCAGAGGTTCTTGATGGGAGTCCCACAATACAATGACAAGCATCCTGAGACCTGTTTGAAAGAAAGGCTTGGGTAAAGCAGAAGGAAATAGGTGGGCACACGCGACCAACCAGGCAATTCCATGCGCATGGACAAAGGTAAGAAGTTTTGGGCAATATAGTATTACCTTGGTGATTGGGGGACATTCTTTGTGCACCGTGTGAGTGAGATGTATCTCAGGCACGAAGTAAGTGTGGAGTCCCGATTTGCATTTTTGTTGTCCCGTGATGGCGCGGCCAGAAATAGATGAAGCGGAAGATTTTTTTGTGTGTGTGATTGAGGTGTCTTAAGGGAACAGAGTGGAGCAGAAATGAGGAAGGGAATGGTAGAGACCCCAGAAGCATTCCTCCAGAAAGCCCCTTAGGGAGGATGCTGAAGTAATAATAATAATTTATTCTTATATACCTTCATACCCAAAAAATGTTCTAGGCGGTTCACAACAAACTGGGCAATACAGATGAAATACAACAGATTGGAATAAGAGAAACTTAACAATAATGAATGGAATGCATTTACAATATAATGCGGATAAAATACATTAACAAATAAAGAGAATGCTGATAAAATACCAGCTTAACAGGCAAAAGAAATGCATATAATACAAATAAAATATCAACTGAATCTGAACTAATTTAACAGTTTAAAAAAGAATGCAGTTAAAAAACTGACCTAACCGGCAAAGTTGATGCATGTAATACAGATAAAAATACATCAAATAGAACAAAAAAGATATGTCCTATACTAATGGGAAAAATAGGAAACAGATAATCACTTATTGCTGTTTCATTTACACCAAAGAGAGTATTAAACCTTCGGCAATCTTCTGGCTAAAGTATGGTGCAGAGGAAGATTAGAACATAAGAACTGCCATCTCCGGATCAGACCTTCGGTCCATCAAGTCCGGCGATCCGCACACGCGGAAGGCCCTGCCAGGTGTACACCTGGCGTAATTTATAGTCCACCATATCTTTATATGCCTCTCTTAAGGAGATATGCATCTAGTTTGCTCTTGAAGTCTAGGACGGTCGATTCCGCAATAATCTCCTCTGGGAGGGCATTCCAGGCATCATCCACTCTCTGAGTGAAGCAGAACTTCCTGACATTAGTCCTGAACCTGTCCCCCCTTAGCTTCATTACATGTCCTCTAGTCCGTGTCAAATTGGACAATGTAAATAATCTTCTCTGCTCTAATTTGTCGATTCCTTTCAGTATTTTGAAGGTCTCGATCATATCCCCACGCAGTCTCCTTTTCTCAAGGGAGAACAATCCTAGTGTTATAAGTCTATCCTCGTATTCCAGTTTCTCCATACCCTTCACCAGTTTTGTTGCTCGTCTCTGCACCCTCTCCAGCAGTTTTATATCCTTCTTTAGGTAGGGAGACCAATGTTGGACGCAGTATTCCAAGTGTGGTCTGACCATTGCCCTATAAAGCGGCATTATAACTTTCTCCGATCTACTCGAGATTCCTTTCTTTATCATGCCCAACATTCTATTTGCCTTCTTTGCCGCTGCCGCGCATTGTGCCGACGGCTTCAGGATCCTATCTATCAGTACACCCAGGTCCTTTTCTTGTTCACTCTTCCCCAGAGTTGCACCTGACATTGTATACTCGTATTCCTTATTCTTATTGCCTAAATGCATTACCTTGCATTTCTCCACATTGAACTTCATCTGCCATTTCTCCGCCCATGTTTCTAACCGACACAAGTCGCTCTGGAGTTCCTCTCTATCCTCCTGCGATCTGATTGCCCGGCATAGTTTTGTATCGTCTGCAAACTTGATGATCTCACTGGATGTTCCTTCTTCCAGGTCATTGATATAAATATTAAAAAGGATCGGCCCAAGTACCGAACCCTGGGGTACACCACTAGTCACTTTCTCCCAGTCGGAGACCTTCCCATTTATTCCCACTCTCTGCTTTCGGTTTTCCAGCCATTTGCCTATCCATCTTTGTATATCTCCCTCTATGCCATGGCTTTGTAGTTTCCTGAGAAGTCTTTCGTGTGGAACTTTGTCGAACGCTTTCTGGAAGTCCAAGTATATTATGTCCACCGGCTTCCCACTATCAATTTGCTCGTTCACGGTCTCATAAAATTGGAGTAAATTCGTCAAACATGATTTCCCTTTCCTGAATCCATGTTGACTGGGTTTCATCAAGTCGTGTGCGTCCAAGTGCCGGACTATGCTATCCTTGATCAGTGCTTCAACCATCTTGCCGGGGACCGACGTAAGACTCACAGGCCTATAGTTGCCCGGTTCCCCTCTCGATCCTTTTTTGAAAATTGGCGTGACGTTCGCTATCCTCCAGTCGTCCGGTATCTGTCCAGTTCTGATTGTCAGGTTTGCAAGTTTTTGCAATAACTCTCCGATTTCATCCTTCAATTCCTTTAAGACTCTCGGGTGAATTCCATCCGGTCCAGGGGATTTGTCACTTTTAAGTTTGTCGATCTGATAGTATATCTGGTCTAAGTCCACTTCAACTGTGGTGAGGCTGTCTTCTATTTCTCCTGCAAACACTTTCTCCGCTTCAGGTATTGTTGAGGTGTCCTCCTTCGTAAAGACGGACGCAAAGAAGGAATTTAGTTTGTCTGCGATTTGTTTATCTTCCTTGATGTACCCTTTTCTTCCCTGGTCGTCCAGGGGTCCCACTGCCTCTTTTGCAGGTTTTTTCCCTTTCACGTATCTAAAGAAGGGCTTGAAGTTTTTGGCCTCCTGGGCTATTTTTTCCTCATATTCCTGTTTGGCATCCCTCACCGCCTTGTGACATTTCTTCTGATCATCTTTATGTTTGTTCCAAGCTTCGGTTGTCTTTATGCATTTCCATTTTTTGAAAGAGTCCTTCTTTTCTTTTATGGCTTCCTTCACCTGTATGGTAAGCCATGCCGGTTCTCTTTTGCTCTTTGTTCTCCAATCTTTGGAAATCCTCGGAATGTAGAGATCTTGTGCTTCTGTGATAGTATTTTTCAGTAGGGACCATGCCTGATCTACCGTTTCAAGTTTGTCCACCATCTTCTCGAGTCGTTTTTCTACCATGGCTTTCATGCGATCGTATTTACCCTTTTTAAAGTTTAAGGTGGTGGTTAAGGTTTTGGCATGTTTCCCTTTCCCGATGTTAAGTTTAAAGTTGATTACATTGTGATCACTCGTTCCCAGTGGAACCATGACTTCCACTTCTGTTATCGGTCCCGTGAGGCCATTTAGGACCAAGTCCAAGGTGGCGTTGCCTCTTGTCGGTTCTTTTACCATTTGTTCCAGGAAGCAATCCCCTAGCACCTCCAGGAACTTGGCCTCCTTGCCGCAGTTGGAGGTTGCTAGTTTCCAGTCTATCCCTGGGAAATTGAAGTCTCCCAATATAATTACATTGCCTGTCTTGCATTCTTGTTTGATTTCCTCCATATTTCTGAGTCAGTTTCCTCCGCCTGTCCTGGGGGACGATAGTAAAGGCCAATTTTCGTATCTGCGCCATGTTGACCAGGAATTTTGATCCAGAGTGACTCAAGCTTCTCTTTCATTTCTGTTGTAACCATTTCAACAGAATCTATTCCCTCCTTAACATATAGAGCAATACCTCCACCTTTCTGCCCTACTCGATCTCTTCTATACAGTTTGTATCCCTGTAGTTCTGTGTCCCATTTGTTTTCTTCATTCCACCATGTTTCTGTTATGCCAATGATATCCAATATGTCATGTCTTGCTATTGTCTCTAGTTCCCCCATTTTGTTACCTAGACTTCTAGCATTCGTATACATACATCTAAGTTCCCTTCGTGTTACCTTTTTGGACCTTCTACTCTTGGCCGTCCCTATAGTTTCAATTACGGTATCCTTGGCTCTGTGAAATACTAAATTCTTATGTAAATCACAAGAAGCCATATTCACAAGAGGAAGCGGAGTATGGATAGGGGATGGGATGAAATTCTTCCCTATTCAAATGAAGGAAAGAGAAAGTGAATAGGCAGAGAGAGAAGCCCGTCTCTGGGATCCTCTGCAGCATTTACCTCCTCTGTATAATCCCCATGGAAGTCGGGGAGTGCAGGAAGTGCAGAGGGTGAAAGATATCCACCATTTGGGGGAAAACCCAATGGCTCTTTCCGCGGCTCAAGAGGAAAAGATGGAGTTGTTTCCCAGATTAAGAAATGAGCTACAGGCAGATCTGGCCAATTACCCTATAGCCTCTGGAACGCTCCATTGGAAAAAAGAGGAGGGAGCAGTGCAGAGTTTCCCACTGAGGGAAGTTCCAATAGGAGATGGTAGAGTAGGATATGTTAGCTCCCCTTTAACTAGTATGGAGGTGCGGAATTTTAAAAAGGAGATTAAATCTTTAATTGAGCATCCTATTGGGATAGCAGAAGTTTGATCAGTTCTTAGGACCCAATTTTTATACCTGGCAAGAAATTATGTCTATTCTGGGTCTTGTTCAGTGGGAAGTAGCAAGGAATGATTAGGAGAGCGGCTCTGAAACAGTGGCAGAATAATCATCCTGTGAGACAGGAAGGATCCATGGGAGAAGAGAAATTTCCTAAAATAGACCCAAATTTGGAGTAATCAAAATACATCCCATTGGCCAATATGAAAGATTTAAGAGACCTCATAATAGCAGGAATTAAGGAGGCAGCACATAAATCCCAAAATTTTACTAAAGCATTTGCGGTACAGCCTTTTTACAGAGGTTATGGGAACAAATGAGAAAATATTCAGACATGAACCCAGATGACCCAGTAGCTCTGAGTTTACTAAAAGTACACTTTGTCACAAAGGCCTGGCCTGATATTAGGAAAAAGGTGCAGAAATTAGAGGGTTGGAGTGAGAAACCATTAGAAGAGTTATTGAGGGAGGCACAGGCAGAAGCAGAAGGTGAAATTAATGATTTCTGCAATAGATGAGGTGATTAAAAAGAGAGTCAAAGCGGTAAATATGCAGAGTGAAGAAGGAGGGTGGAGTAGAGGGAGGGGAAAACAGGGCTCTAGGGGAGACAGTGCAGGCAGAGAATATAGTCAGGGGCAGTTATGTAGGCCACCCCAGAACACAGCATCCATGGACTGCTATTATTGTGGTAAGCCTGGACACTTTAGACAAGAATGCCCAGACCTAAAGAGGGAAGAAAGAGCCATCCCTCTTAAGGCATTCGAAGATGATGACCAGGGGGGTTGGGTTTCTAAAGTCTCACCGGGAACCCTTGATAAACTTAAAGGTGGGGCCCTATGATGAAGAGATGGTTTTCCTAATTGACATAGGGGCTGCTAGGACATCATTGAATTTCATCCCACAAGGGATGAAGCTATCTGGGCAAAGATTAATGGTGTCTAGGGGAAAGGGGTTTTGGTCCCCTATATCAAAGCAGACAGCAGTTAGGATCAGAAGAGTTAATTGGAGATCTCTTGTACATTCCTGAGGCCGTGGCTAATCTGTTAGGCAGAGATTCCATCATACAACTAGGTTTGGAAATAAGTACAAAGAATGTTCAGATGGTGATAACTATGGCAGCCTTAACCCCATAGGAGGAGGAGCAGATTGATCTGCTTGTGTGGGTCAAGGAAGGGAATAGGGGTGGGCTGCAAATTCCTCCCTTGAAAATTAAACTAAAGAAGGGTGATGAAGTAGTGTTTCAAAGTCAATATCCCATTTCATTGGAAGGCCAGAAGGGCCTCCAGCCAGTGATTGAGGGCCTGATTATGGATGGACTCCTAGAACCATGTATGTCACCTTTTAATACTCCTGTTTTGCCTATTAGAAAGGCAGATGAATCCTACTGCCTAGTTCAGGATCTAAGGCTTCTGAACTGGATGGTACAGGTCTGACAACCTGTCGACCACAATCCGTATACATTACTGAGCAAAATCCCACATGAACATGGATGGTTTAGTGTAGTGGACCTGAAAGATGCCTTTTGGGCATGTCCATTAGATTCTGGCAGGTGGGATTTGTTCGCCTTTGAGTGGGAAAATCCACATACAAGGTGGAAACAACAATATAGATGGACTGTGTTACCCCAGGGGTTCACAGAGTTCCCCAATCTATTTGGGCAAGTACTTGAGCAGATCTTATTGAAATTCAAGATACCTGCAGGGGTTACCTACTTCAGTATGTAAATGATCTTTTGATATCAGGGAAAAAGAAGGGGGCAGTGGCGGAGAACACCAATACTCTCCTAAATTTTCTTGGGGAACAGAGTTTTATGGTGAGTAAGACCAAATTGCAATATGTGGAAAAAGAGATGAAATATCTGGGACACCTTTTTTATTAAGATTTCTTCATATGCGATCAGAAATCATTAAGAAATACAGTAAACATACTTCATGCCATATCAGAAAATAAAACGGAAAACATTTCACAAACAAACCTTGACAGTCATAAATTTTTAAGAAATCAATACACAGCTCTAGTCCACATCTCGGAGAAAAGGAGACAAAAAGAACATCTCAGCAGCAAATATACAATTTATACCCTCTGAACCCAAATAGCAAACACTAAAACAATAATTTTTACAAGTTTACCCCCTGTTTTACTAAGGCGCACTATGCGTTATAGCACGCACTAAATATACGCGCGCGCTAACGTGTCCATAGACTAACATGCACACGTTAGCTTTTAGCACGTGGTTAGCGCGCACTAAAATGCTTAGCGCACCTTTGTAAAAGGAGCCCTTAGCCTTATCTGAAAGGAAAATTTCTAAATGCGTGAGGCTCTAAGAAGACATATGATTTTGTTTCCCAGGTGATTAGACACTTACAAGGATATTTCAGAAAGAAAGTGCCTCCCCCTGCCAAAACTTTAGGTCTTAGCTAGAGGAAGGCTTTATGACGTGTTTGTGTATGTCTTGATACATCTGGGAACACTGAAACAGTATGACTATAAAATAACACTGTCCTCTTCGAAAACTATGCCTTCATAATCTTCCTTTTTTCTTCCATAGAGGACATTGTTACTAATAACGTATATCTTTTTGAAATAATTTCTTGCGTGTTTTCTAAGAAATTTGTAAGATCCAAATTATCAGGAGAGTTTAAAACATCCGTCTCCCCTTCTTGCCTTGCTTCCTTAGAAGTGTGAGGTATATAATAAACGTTACTGATCTCCTCATCATCAACATTCAGTTTCAAGACATCTTTCAGATATAACTTGAAGAATTCCTTAGGAGAAAGAAAATGTGTCTGTGGAAAATTCAATAGTCTTAAATTAGCTGCCCTAGAAATATTTTCAAAAGTTTCCAGCTTAGAATGTAATATCAAATTATCTTTAATGGCCGAAGCCTGTGCTGGCTGGCAAACCTTTCTCCATTTTGCCTACTGAATTTTCCAAAGCCATTAATCTAGTATCCTGTTCAGCAAGTTTAACTGAAGTTTTTTCAGTAAAACTTACTGAAGGTTTGTAAATTTTCATGCAATGTCTTATCCATTTTATTAATGGCTTTCATTATATCTTTTAAAGATATCTCCCTAGTTTCATTTAGAGGATCTTCACATTAAGGGCTCCTTTTATCAAGCCGCGCTAGTGGTTTAACGTGCATAATAGCGCACGCTAAACCGCAGGATGCGCTAGCCACTACCGCCTCTTCTTGAGCAGGCAGTAGTTTTTGGCCAGTGCGGGGGTTAACGCGTGATGAAAAGTTACACGCGTTAACCCCGCTAGCTTGGCTTGATAAAAGGAGACCTAAGAATTCAAAACAGGAATTGGGGAGGGAATTGGAGAAAATTGAGACTATGGCCTGAGAAGACTGGACTACCTCTTTACCTTTACGAACTCTAACAAAACTACTTGAGATATTCACATGATCTAAAATAGAGAGCCTACTACCACCTTTCATGGGTTGGGGGAGAGGGGTAAGCCCCCCTATTGATAGAGAAGTTTCCAGGAGGTTGGAAGGACTTACTGGTAATGCACCTACCGGGGTCAGACATTTATCCACTGGGCCCTTGATCTCATTGGACCCAACTTGTTCTTTTACCCATCCTTTTCTTTTCCCCATCAATTCAGAAAAAGGAGCAGAGTTTCGTGCTCAATGCACTTAAGATGCTCTGAAGGTGCTCCAAAGGATCATGCCCCTTTGGACATGCCCCTTCGGACATGCACCCACATCCGCAGGGCGGGTGGCTGATGTGGCCTGGAATAAGGTCCCTCCGCATCAGACAGGGATGCCCAGGAGATTGCCTGTTGCTTAGTGTTCTCACTCCCGCTACCACCGCTGGGCAGGCGGCAGATGTAGCCTGGAATAAGGTCCCTCCGCATCAGGCAGGGACGACCAGCAGATTGCCTGCTGCTCAGTGTTCTCACTCCTGCTACCACCACAGGGCAGGTGGCTGATGTAGCCTGGAATAAGGTCCCTCCGTGCCAGGCAGGGACGCCCAGGAGATTGCCTGCTGTTCAGTGTTCTCACTCCTGCTACCACCAAGGGGTGGGCAGCTGATTTAACCTGGAACAAGGTCCCTCCACATCAGGCAGGGACACCCAGAAGATTGCCTGATGCTCAGTGTTCTCAATCCTGCTCCCACCGCAGGGCAGTTTACTGATGTAGCCTTGAATAAGGTCCTTCCGTGTCAGACAGGGTTGCTCAGGAGATTGCCTGTTTCTCAGTGTTCTCGCTCCCACTCCCGTTACCAACACGGGGTGGGTTACTGATGTAGCCTGGAATAAGGGCCTTCCGCATCAGGCAGGGACGTCCATGAGATTGCCTGCTGCTCAGTGTTCTTACTCCCGCTCCCCTGGGACACCTTATCGGTGAAGGGAAGAGACAAATAAATCCTGAGAGAATTAAGGACCAAAAGAAAGTTAAGACAAATTCTGGGGCTAACAGGATATTGTAGTTATTGAAAATGGTAACAATAAATTCCAAAACTATTATAAATGTTACCAGCCAATGGTGGAATCACCACAAGAGAGAGAACCAATCATAACTAAGTGTGGAGAAAAAGTCTCAATAATAATTATTCAGCAGCAATCTATAATGATTTCAAGCTGCTCATTCGTTTATCATTGGCATAAAAAATCTCCACAAATGCTAATGTTACTCTCATCAGGCCAAAGCCCACCACAGGGTATACAAAAAGGAGAAAAGCTTCTACTTAGCTATATAGTGTGGAAAATAATGAAATCTGATGTACAGTCTATTTCTTCAGTGACAGGGGATTCATCCCGTTGCTTATTTGCTGTTCCCTCCATGCTAAATTAGCTTCTATCCTACAAAAGCCTTGTATCGCATTTATCTGGTGGCTTCAGGGATTCTTACAACTGAAGGTCTCTATGTGAAGCCGTGTACTAACAGCATAAGAAGTACAGCTTGATTATAACAAGAGCAGGCTGTTGACTTCCGGTGATATATCCGGTCTGATGCAACATCTATCAAACAAAAAAACAACAAAAGCAAAAGCGACCCAACCCCCAAACTTATCTCAAAAGGACTCAACTAAAAAAAAAAAAAAAGCACACCATTCAATAAGCTGATTAAGACCATTGGGCCATAAGGTATTGAGTAAAAATATCCAACGTTGTTCATGTTGGTATAGGATCCATTTTACATCTCCTCTCCTGCCTGTGGTAAGAATATGTTCAAACACACTACATTTAAAGCTGTCAAGCTCGTGTTTCATAATTGCACAATGACATATCAAAACATCAATTTCTTTCTTATGAGATATATTGGAGCAGTGTTCAAAGAGTCTCGTTTTAAATTTTCTAGTTGTGTAGCCAATATAGGCTAACTTGCAGGGGGACACATCATCACACAGACTACTCCTTCTGTGTCACAGGTAGTTCTATCTTTCTCCTGCCAGGAATAAACACCTCAGTTCCTTCTAGCATGTTAGATGTCAGGCTTATGGGACTTGCTACTCCTCTCTATGGTTCACTAGCCCGCCCACCGGCCTACTTAAGACACTAGGCTTTCCTATACTTAACATAACATAATTTTTTATTTGTATACCACACAGTGCCTTTCAGTTCTAGACGGTGTAAAATAAGAATACATTAAGGAAGGAATTGTTAACATTAAGAATACAATAAAGAAGAATACAATGAGGAAAGAAATTATTAACATTAAGGATAGAAAACCATACGCGGCCCATAGATATTCCCAATCTTTCCTAGATAGGATTACAATCTATGTTAGTAGCCTCTAATATCAATGGTAGGAGATATATACGATACCAGGTGCTAATATTCTGGAGAGAGGTATGTGCATTTGTATTCTGATCTTTGTGGATGTGAGGTGATCCGTGAGCACTGAAGAAGTGTGGGTGTGTCTTACCTTGATGCATGCAGTGGTCATTTGGTCCTTTGTGGCATTTATATTCCTTCCAAAACAGGTCTAGTTCCAAACGTATAAGTTCTGTCCAGGATGTCTTGCAAAATGTTTGATTATCGCAGCAAGACTTCCATATCTAACCTGCTCATGAGACTGCCCAAAGCTCACCCATAACATGCCTCCATCATGCTCATTTCATGCTCTGAACGTACAGAGGCTGAAACACCTTGCTAGACGTACAGAAAGACATTTTGATTATCGGCACTTGGACGTCCTGGAGATTAGGACATCCAAGTGTTGATTTAGGATGCTTTTTGGAAGTCTATATTTTTTTGTTATGGGCCCCATAGTATGCAGCATGGCTAATCTAGTATGACACAACATAGTAGAATCTAGTGGGTGGACGTGGGATGGCAAATATTGAGTACTGGACATAGCACGTGAATTTGCAGCATGGTAGACATGGTATGGCATATACCTGTATAGTAAGAAAGATATAATGTATAGTAAATTAGGAGAAAAAGGTGACAGTATGAAAAAAAGTGGCAAAGCGTTATATGAAAAAACATGGGGCTTGGTAGGGTAGAGCATTATATGATAGGCAATGTAAAGTGCAACAGTTAAGAACACAAGACTAGCCTTACTGGGTCAAGCCCAGTAGCCCGTTCTCACGGTGGCCAATCCAGGTCCCTAGTACCTGGCCAAAACCCAAGGTGTTGCAATATGCCTTGCTACTGATATAGGGTAAGCAGTTCATGGTATGGTGGGCAAAGTGCATCAGCATTTCACATTTATGACAGCAGAGGATCGAGGGAAGAGGTGGTTTTTTATTGCCTTGTTGAAGTTCAGTAGACCTTCTAATGATTTTATGTGGGTAGGTAGTTTATTCCAGAGGCATGGTAGGTAGTGGGAATGTAATCTTTTTCATGCAGACTCAAGGTGGAGGGTGCATCCCAAGGGTACGCGTAATCTGTTTTATTGCAAGCATAGCAGTCGATTTGGGGTATAGGGTAGTAGTTTGTTAGCCATATGGGCCGGTACCATGTCATGGAAGAGTTTGTAGGCCATTACTAGGCTTTGAAATATACATTGTTTGTCAATTGGCAATCAGTGGGCAGCCCACAGCGCCGGGGAGATTGGGTCTCATATGTGAAGGTTCTTCAGGAGTCAAATGGCAGCATTTTGTACTCATTGTAGTTGACAGGTGTTTTTTGTAGTAAGCCCATTTAGGAGCATGTTTCAATAATCCATATGGGAGAGGACAAAAGCATATAGTATTTGAATGAAGTCCGATTCTGAGAAGTATCATCTGATTTTCCGTAGCTGCATGTAAAAAGCGTATGTCTAAATGGAAGGCGTATGAAGAATACTTCTCTACTCCATGGAAAAAAAACCTGATGGTCCCACAAGCAGGCAGGAAGGCACCCACACAAGCACGGTACTGGCCGTCTTTTACGTTCTTAAAGTGACAGTTCACGTTAGTCGGTCCATGCATGAATGATGTCACCCCCACGTGAACATGCTACCTGCTTGTCCTGGGATAAATGCAGGTGTAGTGAGGATCCTGGAATGATCCTTACATATAGAATCAACTTCTTCTTTATACTGTAGGGTAGGGAAACCATATGGCTCCAGAAAAAGGAGGACGGATTGAGACATCTGGGTTTTACTTCCATTGCTTTCAGTGGAAATATGGTAAAACCCAGATGCCTCTATCCATCTTACTTCCTTTGAAAGCAATAGAAGTAAGGAAAACCCAGATATCTCAATCTGTCCTCTTTTTTTTCTGGAGCCGTATGGTAACCTTAGGTGAAGAGGAAAGGACAAGAGTATAGATTTGAAAGAGTAGCGGTTTCCAAGATATATTTAGTAAAAATATTTCAGACATGTAGTACTTCACCTTTGAAGTACCCATATTAATGAAATTTTATCCATTATACAATGCTTATTAAATTCAATGATTTGGTAGTTCCCACAGCAGTACTTTTTTGTTGCAGCTTTTAATACATTTCAAAATATTGTCTCCAAGGCAAAAACAAAAGCAAGTTTTATTCTGAAAGCAATAAAACAAAAACTGTTTCAGCCTTAGTACCCTTTGTATTCATCTGTGCTGGAAAGGTTGTCACTGATGCACACTGAGTAGTCTAGCAGTAATTTCACAATTCCCACGATGACACTAAACAGTCTGTTTCCATGGTTGAAAGTAAAATCAAAACTACATATCTTAAATAAAGCCACAACACAGCTCAGCTCTTGCTCTGTATGGCCTGCTCCATTGTGCTGAGTGCTACTAAATAAAATCCTCAAGGTTTCTGGTAGCTCACCACAACACGGCATTGAAGCCTTATAGCTGTTAGCCAATTAATCAATACCATCAGGGCATCTACTTTCAGTGCTGTAAATATTCTGGGGTTGGTATTCAAAGCAATTTAAATCACCTGTGTGGGCCTATCCGTTGATATGCAGCGGCACTTAACTGATTAGTGCTGCTGAATATCAGCACTCATCACTAGAACCGTAGCTGACAATTTTGTGGGCAGTCTGGGGTGCAAAATCAGCTCATCTTTTGCGGCAGAGCGGCGCACAAGGCAGGCGCGAGCTTTTCACGCTCCTGCCTGACCCCCGCACCGCTCCCTGAATGGCTGTCATCAGTTCTCACGGGACTCGCGAGAACTGATAACAGCCATTCAGGGAACAGTGTGGGGCCAGGCAGGAGCACGAAAAGCTCACGCCTGCCTTATGTGCTGCTCTGCCGCAAGAGATGAGCAGGACTCGGAGGCAGCCATCCAGTGAGGGAGGAGCAGGGGCGCAGAAAGCTCCTGCTGATACAGCACTGGACCGCCGGAATTAAAAAAGGTACTGGGTGGTGGTGTTATATTCATTCCATAAGACACACCTACATTACCACCCACTCTTTTGGGGGGAAAAATGCGTCTTATGGAGAGAAAAATACGGTAACCGCCTAAGTTAACCTGACAAATTGGATCACATAAAACTTAGTCCTCTTTGTCCGGTTTCACTTGGGAGAGGGGGGGAATTCGTCAAGGTGCAGTAAAGGTTCGCCCTTTACTACACCTTGATGCCCCAAGGGATTCAGCAGCTGCGGTATCCCAATATTGCATGTTGCTGAATCCTATATTATAGGAATAACACTGCTTGCAAGGCACCTCACAAGCAGTATTATTCCTTTGGCCCAGAAACATCAGGCTGCACAAAACTGTGACTCAATGCTCTTGGGCTGTGGTGGTGAGTTTCCCCCAGCCCCAACCCCCCCTCCATGTATGGCCCCTCCTGCCCATCCACCCCCCCCCCTTTTTAGTGGTTTCATATATTTATCCTTGTTGATAGTAAAGTCTTTTGATGAGTAGTTGTCTGCTTTTTATTTGCAGTCACCGTGATGAAACACCACCAAATGAAAGCATATCGGATGCTAGCCCTCAAGGGCTGCCAACAAGTTTGATATCCAAAATATCCCGTCCACCAAATATATTAATTAATCAAGAACCATTGTATGCAAATAAATTGTATGAATATGACTTTTACTTTCAGGAAAATCAGCCTTCTTTATGGCCTATGAGAAATGAAGTTTTTACATTTCTGCTGTATAATTAAGTAGTTCAAAGACGACAGTCAAGTTCCCAACAACACTGTCATGAATTCTTTAGGAGAACATCATAATGATTGCATTCAAGCTGAGTATTCTCATTCTTTTGTAAGCTCTGGTCCAATTTGATTACTTTCTATTCTTTCTGCACTGTGGACAATACTTCATGACTTGCACTGTTATTTTTCCAGTCTGATAGCTTTTTAAAGCTGTCTTATTTCCAAAACAATAATCATGTCTCTGAGGTTCCCATTTAAGCTAACTACAATGAAGCCATAATTAAAGTAAATATGACAAAAATGGCATACCTTTTGAACAGTAAAATCAGAAAGGAGAACTTTTGTGACACCCAGAAGATGAGTACCGGTAGTCTATTTTCATACTTGTGCAAGGACCAGTCTACAGTAAAATATTCAAGTTTTATTAGTTGTAAGTTGGTGATATGATTCATCTGCAAAGTCCTGGTTAATAATACTGTTTTGGGATCTTGCTAAGTTCTTGTGACCTGGATTGGCCACACTGATGGAAACATAACATAAACTTTTATTTGTATACCACTATACACCATGAAGTTCAATGCGGTTAACAGGAGCTAACTGAAGAGATCGTACATAAGAAGTAAGTATGCAATTACAAGTAACATAGGAATACAAATAACAAAGGATCATGGTAAGGTCGGAGTCAAGAACAAAGGAAGTAGGAAATAGGAGAACTCAAGGGATGAGCAGAGGTAGAGTACGGGCATAGATACGGAGACCCGAGAGGGAAACAGGATACTAGGCTTGATGGACCTTTGGTCTGCTCAGTATAGTATCTCTTATGTTCTTAATAAACAGAATTATCCTGAAAACTTTGGTTTTTTTTTGGACACTATACTAAGTTAGTCTTGTCACCTTATGGGATTAGTTCTGTAACAGTGTACCTACCAGTAGATCTGCAACAGGCACAATCTCTAAGCTGGTACAGTATGTTGTGGGCATCTTTTGGGTGTGCTATGAAAGTATTTTTGTATTTCCAATTTTGCAATGGCAATACATACATATTTAGAAAAACCTAGACATTGACAGTTGTAGTATCAGCTAACTTCTCGTTTGGATGTGGGGTTGTGCAATCTGTTTGAAGTCTCTATGTCAATGCTCTAAAGTCTATATTGGTCAGACATCTCGCCTGTTTAAGATAAGAGTTGGTGAATATAAGAGCTGTATTAAATTGAAGAGAAAGGATGAGCCTCATGTGCAACATTTTGTTCAATTAAATCATCCTATAGGCTCTCTATAATGATCATGTCCCCTCCTTAATGTATGTGTGTGGGGGGGGGGGGAGGGGGACTGCAAGATACTGCTTTTCAAACAGAAACAGGAATGTTATTTTTATTTAAATACAGAAGAACTCTGTGGTTTGAATGGGAAGATGCAATGGCATCATTTTTTCTAAATGCAATTTGGTTCTATCTTTAACCCTTTTGTGTACGGTTTTGTTCATTTTTAGAGGCTGGCTGCTATCTTTACCACTGGGTGTGAGCACGCAGAAAGCTACCAAAGTTTAGTAAGTTTAACTGAGGGAATCGGTTTATTGTTTTTTAAGAGGCAATGTTTCTTGACATGATTTTTTTTTAAATGTATTTTGCAGCTATTGGTCTTGTTCCCTGATGAAGCTATTGGTCTTATTCCCTGATGAAGCTAGGAGTTTAAAGCTTGGAAGTGAAATGTGTTGGCTACCATCGGTTGGACCTTTGCTATCAGGATATTCAAGATAAGTTATTGGACATTTTATGATGTTTAATTTTCAAGACTGGATTCTAAATAAATTAAAAAAGTATTTTGGGGACTTAATAGAGTTGAAGAGGTTTTTTTGTGACTATCATTTCTAGTTTGGAGATTAGTATCTCAGAAAGGGTTCTGAAGTCTTTTCCCTCTTTAAATTCATAAACTCATAAATGAGATACATTTTAAAAAAATTTCGGTGGCATTTTTATTGATTTTGATATTGTTTTGGTTCATTATTATGGCAATGTTTGATTTATATTTAATGAGAAATGATTTAGTATGTTACAGATAAAATGATTTTAAATATAGGTTTTAATTAAAGTTTTGTTTTTAAGAGAGTCCCATCCTGATGAAGAGTACGAAACTCGAATCGGGGGGGCAAGACATTGAAATAGCTCTTACTTATGCACCAGTTTGTACTTCACTTCAACTCCGCTGGGGTTTTTTCATTTTGACCGCACCTGCCACCTAATCAACCCTATAAGATAAGTGATATTTACACCTTCTCATACATGTAAACTTTATTATCTTCGTGGCTGTGATCGGGATAGGGACAGTGAAGTTGTATGATGGTCCCTATATATACCCCAGTTCGGTGAGAACACTGATTCAAAGGGTAGTTGGTCTGAGCACTTCACAATAAGTTCATTTATTGATTTAATTGAGAGCTGTGATAAATTTGTGATTAGTGTTTGTTTCATTACAGAATAAAACTAGCTTTCTCCCTATTAGTTTGTATATCTATGGGGCCAGCCATAATAGGTGTGGAAACTTTTGCCTTCCCTTTTCCCCATAATATATCAAGAAATTTCATGCATACATATCACAAGTGTCTTCCGTGTCTTCAAGGGGCTCCCAAGGGGCCTGACCTGTCCCTTAGGGTATGCCCCTTTGGCCAGGCCCTGCGGCCGTGCACCACAGTCACAGCGTCCTTTTCACTCATGGGTGCAGGACCCGAGTGATATCAGGGCGTCTGTCTCCGCGGGTGATCGCCGAGATTTGGCACCCGATGTCTCCTGCTCTGGTGGTTGATGAGCACTGCTATCCAGGCACAACAAAGAGGTCCCTCAAATTGCATCTCAGATTCAGGGTTTTCTCCCACCATTTTTCATATATACACACACAATATAATCATATTAACAACATATAATGGTTAACCACAAAATTAAACTACACAAAGCACACGATGCTTCCCAATATTCATTCCTACTAGAACACAGGTAACCCCATGCAAATATGGGACCAAAATCTAAAAGTACTAATATATGCAAACAAACCTTAAGATGCAAGACTCTGCATGCAGTACAACCCCAGAGGAAAAGAAACAAATGCATTTCTTCCTGAACAGACAGCAGATATAAATCAATCACTAAATTAAAAAATAAAATCCTTCCCCCTACCTTTGTTGTCTCCCTCCCTCCATGCTGTGCCTTGCCTTCTGGCCTGCCCCCGGTGTTATCTTCAGGCCGGCTCCCTCTTCCTCAGTGCTGCAGTGCACAAAGCCGTGGGCAGCGGCTCTTCGCGCATCCCGTGCTTCATCTGGAAACCTTCCCTCTGATGTTGCGACATCAGAGAGAAGGCTTCCAGGTCAGACGCAGGACATGCATAGGAGCCTCTGCCCATGGCTTTGTGCACTGCAGCACTGAGGAAGAAGGAGCCTGCCTGAAGACAACGCCGCATTGATCGCACCATGGACCAGTGGCTGAAGAGTACTGAATGGGGCCAGATGCACGTGCTGGCCCTGCGGACCAGCAGGAAATTTCTGCAGACTGATACCGGTCCATGGACCGGCGGTTGAAGAACACTGCTCTAAAGCACTTGAGACTGTGACCGCTATCAGGCTACTAGGTTTGACACTCAACAGCAACTTAACATAACATCTTCAAATCAGTATGATTATCCAAAAATGCTTCTATACACCGCATGATCCGTTCTATCTCCAATCTTCTTGAAACTCCCTCTCTAAATATTCTTTTACATTCACTAGTCATTTCACGACTGGATTACTGCAATGCCCCATATCAGGGCATTGCCCAAAAAAGAACTCTGAAGACTTCAAATAATCCAGAACACTACCATTACACTTCTCTTCAAAGCAAAAAAAATATGATCACATTACCCCACTCTTAATTAAGGCACACTGGTTACCCATATCATATTGCCTGACTTACAAAATTCTACTTCTAACATTTAAAACTAAAATGACATAAACCCCGGGATTCATCAATAGATATCTTACTCCTTATACTCCATCTCGATCCCTGCGCTCCAGTAACCAAAGCTTACTAGAAATCCCTACTACCCGTCACATAGTGTATTATTCGATTAGGAAATCAATCTTCACTGTCACTGCTCCAACATTATGTAACAATATGTCATCCCATCTCCGCGAAGACTCCTTCTTCTCTAAATTTAAATCAAACCTGAAGACATTTTGTTTCAAGGTTGCCTTCGATTGTTAATGACATAAGTATTATATTCCAGGCAGGCCTCTAAACCCCACTCCTTTCGCATCTCCCCTTAAATGTTTTTCTTTCCTATCAGAAATTGTACTTCTACTCCCACCTCTCCTCTACTTTGCTTGTATGTCCTGTTTGTATATCACCCCAATCTATTTTATATTTTAGCCTTTTTAATTATGTACACCGCTTAGTTAATATGTAAGCGGTATATCAAATTTTAATAAACTTGAAACTTGTGTTGGGTGGATATTGGGAAATGGAGAATGTGGGGTGGGTGCTGGGGAGTGTCCAGAGATCGGGGGATTGATGATGCCAGTGGAAGGAGGGAGTGGGCATCCCTCCTGCCAATTGGATGTGGGGGGTGAGGGGTTTGGGAGTGTCAGGGGTTCAGGGGATCGACCGGATCGGTGGCAGGAGAGAGTGGGCATCCCCCTTGCCTCAGACACTGTGAGGTGGGGGTTCGGGAGTGGTGGCAGGAGGGAGTGGGCATCCCTCCTGCCAACCAACTTCAACTTCACAGAGGGCGAGTTCCCTGCCGCGGCCACTCAGCTGATTGTTGTAGTGAGATTTCTTTGCTGCAATAAGCATAGTGGCCGCATCTATTTGAAATGTAGACCAGCTTTTTGTTGGCCTACATTTCAGGTGCCTATCGCGGCCGCTTAAGGTTGCCCAAGGCCACTTCTGGGTGAAAACATGCCCACACCCAGCCTTGGACGAGCTTAAGTGTCCCTAGGCACCTCCCTACATCCGCGACAGTCACCTATAGTGTAGGCTGCCTTACTCAGGGTTTTATTTTTAGAAAATGTGCATAGCGATTGGTTGGTTAGACAGCGGTAGGACGCCTTTTATAGAATTTGCCCCTATATTTGTATTAGTAAGCCTATTCTTTATGCAACTACTCTTGACTATCATTGTCATGTACCCAGGACCTTTCAGTACACCCACAAAAGATTAGCCAAAAACATTTTTAAATCCTTTTGTCCCTACTTTCCTTTTGTTTTTGCTGCCTACATCATGGGGAATGTGATTCCTGGGTTCTCTTTTGGCTGTTAGTCTGCATCCATTAAAAATATTACCAGGTGAGCACTTAACGCCACCAATTTTGTAGGCAGGAAGAGTTCATGCACTATCTGTGCACTAACCAGTTAGCATGTGGTAACGTAGCTGCTCTAACTTAGATGCAGATTCTCAAAACTTTAACGCCATCGCTAAACTGTTTTCCAGTGGTTTAGCCTGCACACGTTTTAGCAGCAGATTATCAAAATGGATTATCTCTGTCTTTAGTGACATTTCTAGCAGTCTCTGACACTGATGGGCAAATAGACTCTTCAACGTTGAAATGAGCATTCAGGTGGATTCTTAAAAAATGCCGAGCCATTTTCTAAAAGCGGCGTCGGCTTTTGGCAACAAAAATGAGCGACTGGTCCAGGGGTGCTAGTAGAGTGACTGCACTGTTTTAAACCCCGGCATGGCAGTGTCAGAGATTGCTAGAAAAGTGGCGGAGATGATTCCCCCTCCCCCCTGCAGCAGGAGAGATAACCACTCTCTCCAGTTGCTAAGCGAAACCACTGCTGCCCTCCCCCCCCCAGCAGTGTGTTTGTGGTGGGAGAGAGTGGGCCTCTCTCCCGCTGCAGGGTGTATGTGTGGTTGTTTGCAGCAGGAGAGAACTGGCATCTCTCCTGCTGCCGAGGGTGGGGGGTTGTTGTGTGGCTGATGTATTTTGATTCACCTGCCACAGTTTTTATTGTTTTTGTTTTGTAATTGCAATTGTTATGTATTTTTATTGTGAATGTTTATTGTGAACTGGTTTGGTTTAAAGCGGAATATAAATGTTTTAAATAAATAAATAAAATTTGGCAGTCGCCACAGAATGCCTTGTAAGAGTATGGGTCCTAGATAGCAAATAACAGAGTAGAGTATGGCAACAATCTCCTGCAGCACATCACACAGACGATGCTATGAAACAACATGGGACATTTGCTTGCCTCTTTCTCAGCTAGCTGCATGGTGTTATGTTATATTAATCTTGTTTTCTATTCTGCCTTTACCTATTCAGTTCAAGGACAGATTACAATATGAGAAGCTAAGTCAAGTTACCAAGGAGGTTACAATGTATAAAGTGAAATGTAGGTACAGTTATTGTGAGCAAAGTGGTTGTTGGTACAGTTACAAGTTAACCAGGAGATTACACTATTCAAAGTGCGTGTGGATTAGGTTCAGTGGGGTTGATGCAGTTACAAGTTACAAAGTGATTGTAGTTATCCTTTCAATGGTTTTAAAGTAGGGGCAGCATCATTCTTGGGGAGGTTCATTTGTTAGCTAGTGAAGGGTTGGCAGAATTTTTTTAGGAGAAATACTTGCAACAAGAGCTATCAAGGACATATTGCATTAGTGGCAACCTTTTATCTAAATGGTCTCATCAGTGAGAACCTAACTACTCAGCTGATGTAATATGCATGGCCTTGTTTTGTACCTTGGTGCCGAAGTCAGGGTGACTTTGTATGTTTCAAAATATCAAGCGTCAGGCACTGGTGAACTTTTACCCGGGTTGCTAGGTCATACACAGTGCCCTACAAAGATGATTTCACAATTCTGGGGCTAAGATCAAGGATTTTCCTGAGTCTTCCAGAACATCTCTGTTATTACTAAGGGGAATAATATTTGCCTAAATTTAGGCATAGCTGGAGTTTCTATGTGCATTTTCTCTAATTAGCTGATAAGTATATGTGTCCCTTATTTTTCTAAGTTGTAAGAATCAGTATGGTATGGTATGGTGTAACCTTGTATATAATTCTGAGTCACTTGTGTATTCACATTTGGCTCGTACACATGTCTGTAAATAAAAACCTTATTTTTATAACAGGTTGTGTTCACTGCTTATCAGTTCTTGCTTATTGGGACTGTGCAGGGCTAGAATTCAGTTCAGATATTTAGGGAACGTAAATAGTTCAGAGTCCTACTTATAAATTCCATTACATACAGTTTGTTCCCCTTGCACTGTTTCCAGTAGCCTGTAGGTAGTCCCTACATGCTAAAGATGCTTACAGTCTGACACACCTGAGCATGTATCAGACAATACAAAGAAAAAATACCCCAGGGGCAAAATTCAAAAGAACAAGAAGGAGTGGGGAGGGGACACAGGTCAAACCAGCATGTGGACAAGTACGTTTATTCAAAGCGTTGAAACAAATTTCAGATAAAATCACACAAATAAAATGTGGCAGGCATATAAAGTCTTTTGTAATAAAACATATACTGGACCCCAACACGGTCCATGTTTCAGCCACAATGGCCTTCTTCAGGGGTGTAAAAGGTAGCCCAGTAGATGGCGTCAAATGATATAAAATAAAATTAAGCTAAAATAAGATTGCTTGTGGTAAGAATGGCAAGGTTCTTGCCGCCTGGCATAATAGTAAAAACGCACACTCCAAAAATCGCTGCGATTGGGGTCCAGTATATGTTTTATTACAAAAGACTTTATATGCCTGCCACATTTTATTTATTTATTTGTGTGATTTTATCTGAAATTTGTTTTGACACCTTGAATAAACGTACTTGTTCACACAGTGGCTTGACTTGTGTCCCCTCCCCTCTCCTTGTTCTTATGCCATTTTAAGCTGCATTAAACACACATTAGCACTTAACAAAGGTCCTCTTAGTGTGGGACTGTGAATATGAAAATTTAACCTGTGATATTAACAAATATGTTTGCATTTGGACTTTGTCAAATGGTATATGGAGATTACTATTACTGCAAGTGGAAGGTAAAAGAACGGTGTCCTTTGGCAACTTGATGTACTGTAATTCAATATGACCAGTAGAACAGAGAATTCCACCTCAATATCCTATATAATAAAACCCTAAGCGCGCATGCGCACTTAGGGTTTCATGTTCCCTGCCGCTGTGGTGTGTGATCCGTGGCCTTGTTCCATTTTAGAATCTGGCCACTTCCCTCCTCCCGCCCTCACTCACCATTTGGAAGCGCAGGAAAGCTCTCTCCCTGCCCGCGTCCTCGGCAGGGAACACACCTCCTGCCCTCACTTGCTGGTGCTGCTGCCACTGCCACCGCTGATCCTCCTCTTCAGAGCAGCCTGCGATCGTGGCCGGCTTTAAAGAACCTCACAGGCCGCTCTCCATCCTCAGTAGCACGTTCCCTCTGATGCACGGGATCGCATCAGAGGGAATGTGCTACCGAGTTGGAGAGCGGCCTGCGAGGTTCGCTAAAGCCAGCCATCATGATCGCAGGCTGCTTTGAAAAAGAGCAGGCCAGAAGATGCCGGGATGGAGGGAGGGTAAGAAGGGGATCGATACCGGGGGCCAGGGGGAGAGGGAAAGGGAAAGGGAGCTGCTTTGGGGGGAGGGGTGTGCTGGGGGGAAGACAGAAGGGGCCATGGAGAGACAGGGAGAGGGAAAGAGGGCTGCTTTGGGGGGGAGGTGTGCTGGGGACAGACAGCTTTGCTCTGGGAGGAGACAGAAGGGGTCATGGAGAGATAGGGAGAGGGAAAGGGCACTGCTTTGGGAGGGGAAGTGTGCTGGGGATAGACAGCTTTGCTCTGGGGGGAAGACAGAAGGGGCCATGGAGAGACAGGGAGAGGGAAAGGGGGCTGCTTTGGTGGGAGGGGTGTGCTGGGGGGGGAGACAGATGGGGCCATGGAGAGATAGGGAGAGGGAAAGGGGGCTGCTTTGGGGGGGAGGTGTGCTGGGGACAGACAGCTTTGCTCGGGGGGGCGGGGGAAGACAGAAGGACACAGACAGCGGCCAAGGAGATAGAGATAAAGGAACACATCCAGCAGACACATCTATTCTAGCACCCGTTAATGTAACGGGCTTAAAGACTAGTTATCTTATATAATAATACCCTTAGCGCGCATGCGTACTTCAATTTTCATGGCTCTGTGCATCTGTAGCTCCGTGGCCAGCAGAGAAACTGTACAGCGTTCGGCGCATGTGCGCTTGACGATTTGCTTCGAGTGGCAGTTTAACCTAATCCAGCTGCGGTTACTGTGTGCTGGTTGCCCTTCTCAACACAACGCATGATAACAAAAAAGGTAGGATGGGGCACGATAATTGACAGGGAGAGAGATTGAAAGAAAGAAAAAAGAGCGGATAAGGAGAAAGAGACATACACAGAAAAAAAGACAGACAGACAGCAAAATAAGACAGACAGACATACAGCAGCCAAGGAGAGAGACAGCAAAAAAAGAAAGACAGACAGCGGCCAAGGAAAGAGAGAGACAGAAAGAAAGACAGTCAGAAAGCGGCCAAGGAGAAAGAAAGACAGACACACACACACATCTATTCTAGCACCCGTTAATGTAATGGTCTTAAAAACTAGTTAAAGAAGAATGCATATATTCTTTCTGGATTTGATGTTATTACTTGCAAATAGAGCTTGGACATTTTTCCATGGTAAATTTGTTGGAGCAGGACATTTCTAAAGTGTTAAGAAACTGGTAAATGATGTGAGTACTACAGTTTGGTTTTGCAAACATCTTGAATTTATGGTGAACATTTTAGCACGTGGCTAGTCCACAATGTCCTGTAAACTGTTATCTGGATCACAACAAATAAAGAACTCATATCAGCTAAAATGAAGCTGCTATGACATGCAGTGTCAGTGTACTGTATACTTTTAAAAAAATATATATATATTGTCACAAACCCAAGCCCAATGCCGGCCTTGTGCCAGTTAAACCCCAGAGAAAACGTCCACTGAAACTAGTCTGGGCTAATCACTGTGTCCCTGATAGGCAGGAACAGGACCAGGAAGCACAGGCTGTGTTCAGACCTGCTGCAGAACATAGCCTGGTGAAAACTGGCAGGGCCCCTTTAAATCCTCCATTTTGTGAGAGGCTGGCTAAACAGGGTAGAAGGCAGCCTCAGCTGAAAGAAGTCCGGCCCCTGAGTAGGACTGGGCGTGGTACAGCAGCTTGGCAGCATTTGGAAAGCTGGCTGACCAGGAGAAGGGAAGAAACAGGAGAAGCTCTCAGGTGGAAGGAGCCTCCAATTCCTCCAGAGCCCAAGGATGTTGAAATGCTGGACACAGAGTCAGAAGGAACAACCCTGGTAAACCCAGAACATGAAGCAATGGAATGGAGTGCTTTACCAGAGATGGGACTGACTGAAGAAATGGATGTTAGTTGATTTAATCATGCACTGGTGTTTGGCATAGCGTGCTTTGATGTGAACTTTTCTTTTTGGTTTATTTTTGAATGTTGCCATTTCTTCTGGGAGAATAAGGATTTTCCTTGAGCATGCTAGCTAAGGGATGCATGCTAGCAAAGTGTTTGCTTTGATTGGAAGTTTTTTTGTTGTTGCCAAGATGGTTCCTGTGAAAGAACTTCAGCAATTTCTTTCATAGAGTGGGAATATCCTGAAGGCTGGGGCAGGATTTGCCCAACACCTTAGCGGAGGGTTTGCGGGTTATTTGCTCTTTACAACAAGGAGCCGTTTTGGCAAATCCGCCAGCCTTCTGCCACTGCATTTGAGAGGGCAGTGCTGCACATTGCCACGTGCCATAGTTTGTTTTTCAATTTGCAAGGAAGACTTTTGAGAGTTAAAGACTGCCAGAGACTCTGCTCTACCTGGGACATTAGTAAAATAACTTTGGGAGAATTAACCAGACCAGGCTGGTAAACACAGTATTATTTTGCTTGCACTATTTTTGCCATTACCTTTTTGAGACTGTTATCCTTCATGCCTTTTTGTTTGGACTTGTTCGGATACACAATAAATTTGATTTCCTTATTTGATAACTTACCTGTGTGAGGCCATTCTGTTTTTTTCCACCAAGGATAGTTTATTCACAACAGGGTCTTCCTCCCTCTTGGGGAAGCACGCTGAGAGAATATTTTAAGCGTGGGCCGGTTACCGCAAGCCTCGAGGGCCGGCCATGCTACAATATATATTTATTTGATTTTTCAATTAAGTAGTGTACTGTATACTTAAAAAAACACTTTCTAGTTTTGTCATTTCTGCTCTTGCCACGCAGCTGCCTCAGTTTTCCACTCAGTAAT
This sequence comes from Geotrypetes seraphini, assembly GCF_902459505.1. Classification (NCBI taxonomy): domain Eukaryota; kingdom Metazoa; phylum Chordata; class Amphibia; order Gymnophiona; family Dermophiidae; genus Geotrypetes; species Geotrypetes seraphini. Next base: position 19,229,859 of record NC_047095.1, read on the forward strand.
TAATTTGAACAGAAGCTGTCAGTAGGCGGCCCTTTAAACTTTTTTTTTCAGCAATATGGACTGATTTAGGAAGTGATTTTTTTTTTTCACTACAATAGTATTGGTGCACTCTCCTGGATTGTTCTGTCAAAGGAACCTCCAATATTCTTTGATTGCTCTTTTTTTTTTTTTTGCAGTTTTTTCTTTCATCCCCTGCTGTCTGGAGGTAGAATTTCAAACTGGTAAAACACATTAGTGCTAGTAGTACAGGTCATGAGTCTCTAAAAGGATAAAAATTGCATTGTTAAAGCTATTCTATTTGGACTGCGACATTATAAAAAGTGAGCATTTTAAGACACCTAAGATATTACAAATTTCTGGTTATTTTTTAAAACACCACTGAAGAATGTTGGAAAACTTACCTATTACTAATTTCCAATCCTGGATTTCTGTGTTTTTGTATCAGTGCAGTACCTTAAGAAATAAAGGGTCTCTTTTACTAAACCGTGCTAAACAAGAGGCCAGTGCTATCCCCAGAGTGGATCCTTCCCACGTACTGAGGCCATTATTCCTATTAATGACCACACACTAATTTCCCCATTAGTTCATGGCTATTAGCGTGTGAACACTTACTGACATCTATTTTCTAGGCAATGAGGGTCAGATTCTACAAACAGCGCCTACATTTTAGGTGCCACTCAGCGTGGTTATCAATCATTCGCTGGTTGTCATTTATAGAATCCCACCTAGTGGATCCTAGGCATGTTTAAGCATCAGTACATTAGGCCAGGTTTTACCTGGCTTAATCTACCGGCACTTAACTCGGATGCCTATGTCAATCACGCCAATGTCAACCACGCCTATTCTCCGCCCCTAGACATGCCTACTTTTCAGGTAGGTATTATTAGGCATTGGAGGGCACCTCAGCTTAGGTGTCGCTAGACATCCTAAGAGTTCCACGCGGAACTCTTAATTGTTGATTTTAATTTTTTTTCTTTGATTGGCTGAAAACTGATGAAGTCAATTACCACGCCAATTTAAAAAAAAGTTGCGCTTGAATTGCAAAGCTAGACATCACTAGACGCCCTTTTTTTTTTTTTAAGTTCAATAAGTTTTATTGAAATTTTTTAACAAAAAAAAAAAAACAGAACCATACAAAAACATAGTAGCATATATCATAATGACAAGATGTCATACAAATGCATCAATGACAATATCTGATAACGGGGCCCTTAATCAGAGTACCTAGTGGCGCATAATGTAGATGTCATGTACAGCAGGGCACCTAAGACGGCTGAAGCTTCACAGAACAATTATTCAGTTTTCTAGTGAAATGTATTCCACTGAATATGCACAATCAGGGGCGGCCTTTGAGGGACAAAGAGGCATGTGGACTCATGTGCAAAGTTTTATTGGGTAGCCTCTTTGCAAATCTCAGCAGGGACTGGAAACCAGGACTGAAAAGTGTGCAGTGTGTAACATAGTAACACAGTAAATGACGGCAGATAAAGAACTGAATGGTCCATCTAGTCTGCCTATTAGTTATTCTCATTAGAAATGCATGATTAAGTTAACTTGTCTCTTCTCTGATATTGCTGGAGGACCGTGGGAGGCAGGGAGACTGGGCATCCAAATGGCAAATGTGGCAATTGAGATGTGATGCATATTGGGAAGAATAACCTAAAATTATAGCACGTGATACTAGCGGCCTCTTTTACAAAGCCGCACTAGCGGCTGCGCTGCGCTAACGGCCCTGAAGCCCATAGAGATTTAAAGGGCTTCGGGGCTGTTGCCGCGCGGCTTTGTATAAGAGGCCAAAGGTTTCACATTAGGAGTCGCTACCAAATAAAAAGGATATAGGGGTTGTTGTTGTGGATAATACATTAAAATCTTCTGCTTGGTGTGGCAGTAAAAAAACACACAAAAAAAATCCAAACAACCCCAAAGCCAAACAGAATGTTAGGAATTATCAGGAAAAGAATAGAAAATACATCAAAAGAATATCTTGTATTATTCCATGATGAAACTGCAACTAGTGTATTGTATGGAATTCTGGTCACCATGTCTCAGCGAAGATATTGTGGAACTGGAAAAGATACAGAGATGATTAAAGGGATCCAAGGGCTCTCATATAAAGAAAGACTAAGAAATTCAAATTTTTCAAGCTTGGAGAAGAGATGTGATTCAGGTCTACAAAATCCTAAATGGAGTAGAATGGATAAAAGTGAATCAATTGTCTACTTTTTCCAAACAGTACAAAGACTAAGGAATGGTCCATAAAGTGACATAGTGGCACATATAAAACCAATATAAGAAAATATTTTTGCACCCAGCATATAGTTAAGATCTGCAACTCATTGCCTTGGTTGATGTACTATATCTAGATTTAGTTAGCGGTAAAAGTGGACTAAGTGGTAAAAAATTGTTAATGTACCTCGGTTTGAGAAAGATTTAGACACATTCCTGAAGGAAAAGTACATAAACTGCTATTAAGATAGAGCTGGGGAAAGCCACTGTTTATTCTTGAGATTAAGGGCTCCTTTTACAAAGGTGCGTTAGGGCCTTAATGCGCGGAATAGCACGCGCTAAATTGCAGCGTGTGCTAGACCTTAACAACAGCATTGAGCTGGTGTTAGTTCTAGAAGTGTAGCGCGGGTTTAGTGCACGCTAAAATCATGCGTGCGCAAAAAACGCTAGCGTACCTTAGTAAAGGGAGCCCTAAGTAATGTAGAATCTTGCCACTTTTGGGGGTTCTGCCAGGTACTTGCAACCTGGACTGGCCATATTTGGAAACTGGATACTGGGCTAGATGGACCACCAGTCTGATTCAGTAAGGAAACTCTTACTGTATATTCTTCACCACTGAAACATGAAAAACATTAAGGCCCTTTTTTTTACTAAGCCATAGTAGAGGTTTCTACCAAGGCCGGAGAGCTAAATGCTCTGACACTGCTCCGACGCTCATAGGAATTCTATGAACGTTGGAGTATTTAGCGCTCCAGGCTGCGATAGAAACTTCTACTGCAGTTTAGTAAAGTGGGGGTAATAACTGGGGTTTTTTCTAGCTTAGCTCCAAGAGGGTGCAAGAACACCCCATTAATGTGGCCTTAGATAAAATATTTGCTCGTCCTTGATCTAAAACAATCCATACTCTACATTTTTGCAAGAATTTGAATGAATTACCTGGTGTGCTGAAATTTAAAGTAAATTAAATGTAAGCTGTTTTTCATGACAGTGCATTGTTAGTTTAATTGACTCTAATTAACTACACTCCTTATGGGCTATAGCAATCAGGCATAAAATTATAAAAATAACGAACAAAGAAATACATGAGTCATAGAACACTATAGTGAAGAGAAAGGAAAAATTCTGGGTGCATGTCAGGGTAAGTATATTTAAATGCTAGTAGCTACTGATAATATTTTAGATCAGGGGTAGGGAACTCTTGTCCTCGAGAGCCGTATTCCAGTCGGGTTTTCAGGATTTCCTCAATGAATATGCATGAGATCTATTTGCATGCACTGCTTTCAATGCATATTCATTGGGGAAATCCTGAAAACCCGACTGGCATACGGCTCTCGAGGACCGGAGTTCCCTACCCCTGTTTTAGATAATAGAAAAAAAAGTAAATATTGACATTTTCCTGATAAACTGAAAAATAAAAAAATCTGAAGAGAATAGGTGAAATAAACCAAGATTACATGGGTACTAACAATTTGCAGTTTGATAGCCTGAGCTGCCAAGATAATTGAAATTCATTTACCTGGGTCTGGCATCCTGGTTTGGCACTTTGCTATGTTTAGACATCCCAGTAGAGGTTCCCAGTAAATAAAATATGCTAAATGCCACTTACCATGGTTTAAAAACATTCTTGCTCAACAGATGGTAATGGTAGGCAACTTCATTGGTACAGAATATTCGCACCCCAATAAAATATCTGTGGCAGTACCATCTGCTGCTTGTGCAAGCACAGGGAGAATGGGACACATCTGGGTGTTCCATATCTGGAAGTCGAAGGCTAGAAAAATAACAGGAAAAATAGCCTGAAAATGTGAAGGAGGGAGTGAATGTTTAGGTTGGACATAAGTTCTCTCATGTCCTTAGAAAAACAATGGTATTTGTGAAATTATAAAGGGGGAGCAGTGATCATATACTGTAATAATAATATTCTCTATATAAGGCTGATATATATATATTTTTTTTAACTTTGCAGGATGGGAGCCTTTTATATGTTTCTGTTACCAGCACTCTGGCTTAGCATTTACTTCTTCTGCTACTACTACTACTAATCATTTCTATAGCACTACTAGACATACGTAGCGCTCAGTGGCATGTGGTCAGGGTCTTCAGGGGATTCACCCCCATCCCCTAAAGGCCCTGAGGGCACTGCTCTAAATTTGATTAGTTGAGCAGGCAACAGGCAGATGCTGCTGCCAATGAAACTCAGATCAGTACTGTCAGGGCCTTCAGAGGTTTTGATGAATCCCCAGCCCAAGAACACTGCGTCTTTTGTGGTATGAGCAGGCTGCCCTGCTCAACAAATCAAACTACATCAAGCATAAAGTAAACAAAAATATAAAAAAGCAAGGCTGTAGAGCTGGGGATTTACTGAATCCCCTCACTGTAACCACTGGCAGTGCTGTACATCAAAACACAGAAGAGACATTCTCTGCTCAAAAGAGTCCTTATAGATGGATGGGTATAAACTGAAGAAATTGATATGGTTATGGTTTATTAAAATTTTCTATATCTCTGGGCTTAAACAGATTAGTAGAAAAGAACTTCAATTAATATATAATATAGGAAAGCCATGGACACTCAAGATCAAGCATACATATGACCCTCAATCGAATTGATACTGGAAGAGGAGGCGAGAGCTAAGGGTCCAGAGAAGGCTGAGGGGTGGAGAAAGAAAATTGCAGTTAGATCAAGAGAAAGAATTGATGGTAGTGGTGTATGTGTGTGGGTGTGTATGTCAGACCTTTATAATGGAGGAATTCTGCACAAAAATGTACAAATAAAATTATGAAGAATTCCACATAAAAAAATATTGAGTACAGAATATTCAAATATTTTGTGCAGAATTCCTCCAGGACTCTAGACTTCAGTGGATTGCAGAATATTAGGCAGTATAGTCGTATTAGAGGCAGGTCCTATCAAATGAATATGATTAATGTCTTGGACTGGGTGGCCAGGAAGTTCAAGGAAGAGCACTGGATGTGGTATACTTACATTACATTACATTACATTAGTGATTTCTATTCCGCTTGTACCTTGCGGTTCAAAGCGGATTACATAAGAAGAAGCTGGACATTTCCAGGAGGGTACGTGACATTTAGGGTAAGACATAGTAACAGAATGAGTATAGACTTGGTAACATTGGATGAAAGCAGTTATATTACATTACATATCAAATCTTTTTCCAGGCGTTGGTAGGTAATATGAATCGGTAGGATGAATTAGGTTTTTTTTTTTTTTGGTCGGTTGAGGATATGGTGTCAGGGAATGGGTAACCTGGTCGGTGTATGTGGAAGAGGAGATTAGGTTTTTTGAATATGCTTTTTGAAAAGTAGCGTTTTGATTTCTTTGCGGAATGCTTTGAAGTCAGATGTTAAGGTTAACAATCTGGTTATGGAGGGTTCGAGTTTTGCTGCATGCGTTGCTATGAGGTTATCGTAAAGCTTTTTACGATGAGTGCCGTTGAGTGGTGGGTATGAGAATGGTGTCAGTGTTCTTCTTATTCTGGGTCTTAGATTTCCCTTCAATGAAAAAGATAAAATGAGTTAATTTATTTGCACTTTAAAGATGAAAAAATTATAAAATTAAATTAAATCATAAAATTATAAAATTTGGATAATTGAAAAGAAAATTTAGAACCTGTGACAAACCTGCACATCAAGCTTAAGTCAATGATTTCAAGGAGTTCCGAGGTTCTAAAGAAGTTTTTGCTAGCTTGCAATAACGAGTGAGCACTGAGGGTTTATTACTGCAGCTGATTCTGTGAATATGAGCATATCTTATACAGTATAGCATGTATTTTACAGGTAGCCATTCACACTGGCAAAGTCTAGGTGGGACTCCCATACACAAAACTTAACAGAATACTGCAAATTATGTGCATATCTCTGGTATTTAGTCATGAGCCTTTACACCAGCTCTATAGCTAGACTCAGGGTCCATACCTAAATTATAGATACATACTTTAGCTGTTACACTAGTACCATGTATACTCTAATATAAACAGATATATTTGGGCTAATAAATGGCTCCAAAATGGGGGCGGGGTTTATATTTGAGTCAGCGTCTATCCAATCCCCCTCAGACCTCCAGGGCCTGCCATAGGCCCTGGTGGTCCAGCAGTGAGCTGGGTCAGAAAGGATCCCTCCTGCCTCCTGTCCTGGCCGACTCTATAATATCCCCCCTCCCACCTCCCAAACCTCTAGAACCTACCTTGAAAGTGCTGGGGTCCAGCAGTGAACTGGAGCAGGAGCGATCTTCATATGTTCCTGCCCCATACGAGCCACTATCTAAAATGGTTGCTGCAAGTTCTCGTGAATTCCCGCAGTCTCACAAGGTTTGCCACGAGAACTCATGGCAGCAGTTTTAGATAGTGCTCACAGTAGGTGGAAGCATAGGAAGATCTTTCCTGCCCTGGTTCACCGCTGGACCATCAGGGCTTTCAAGATAAGCTTTCTAGAGATCTGGAAGGCGGGAGAGATGTGGGATGTTTTAGAGTCAGCCAGGACAGGATGTGGGTGGGATCCCTCCTGTCCCAGCTCACTGCTAGACCACCAGGGCTTATAGCTATGGTTACCAGACATCCGGGAAAACCTGGACAGGTCCTCTTTTTAGAGGACTGTCCAGGCTCCAGGATGGACTTTCCAAAACCCAGAGTTTGTCCGGATTTTGGAAAGCCCCTACAAGCTCCGGCCACATCTGGAGGGCCTCTGAGCATGAGTGGATGGCATCACACGCATCCATGCATGCTCCATGCCCTCCAGACACAGCCGGAGCTTGTGGGGGCTTTCCAAAACCAAAGAGAGGAAGCTTTCTGGGGCGGGGCTGGAGGCGGAACAGGGTGGGGTTATGTGTTCGGAGTTTTTGTTTTTTAAAAAATAAATACGATAACCCTACTTATAGCAGGCCTGGAGAAAGGCCTGCAAGGTATCAGGGGAGGGAGTGGGGATAGGATGCAGAGCCTAGCAGGGCAAGGGAGGGAGTGGGGCTGGGTGCAGAACTTAGCAGGGCACTTGAATATAAACCCTTGGTTTATATTAGAGTTAACCTTTTTTTCCCCTTTGCAGGAAAAAAATGGTTACCTCAGTTTATATTCGAATTCGTTTATATTTGAGTATATACGATATTCTATGAAAGAAACAGATTCCTACTTTCCTTTAACAGAATAGGTGCTACTTAAATGCCTTCTAGATGTCTAAATATAAGTGGCTTCAAAGTGTCTGAAGGCCCTCCATCTAGTTAAATTTCATGTGTAGTCTGCTATGCAAGAAAGTTTATGCAACTACATGAATAATGAGCAAAACCATGTAAAGCAGTTTATTTGGGGCCCTTCTGTTAAAGGGCAGAAAGCCTTGATGGGGAAAAACAGAAAACCATAAAAATGTATTAAAACATTAAGTGATGTTATGCCTTTTGCATGTACTAAGCACATATTAACTATTTTCTAAATAATTTTTATTGGGGGCATATGGTAGGCAGAGAAAGGGTGTTCCCAAATTATCCAGCTTAAGCATTCACATTACCACACACTAAGGCCCTAACGGCACCTAACATGTAAGCACTGAGGAGTGCAAGAGTCAATCATAGGTTAGGTGCCATTTATAGAATTGCACCTAGTGAAGCCTAAAGTGGTCTTAAGCACCGATAGGCACTGAAACCTGAGGTGAACTCTATCTATGCTATGTTTATATTCGGGTCCATTTATATTTGAGTATATACAGTATTAATCAAGCTGTGCATGTACGTTGGCTACACTCACCAGTGTTTGCACACAACCTTAGATGCATGGTACAGAATTTTGGAGTAAATGGATAATGCAGGTTAATGTGGGACACTTGGTGCCTCCTAAATAGGAGTTGGTAAATGCTTCTATGTTTTTTGCTTTGCAGGAACCTTGCGCTAATTGGAAAAGAATGCCTGAATTCAATGTCATAGTAAATCTCGGCTTAATACATGGTAAAGTCCCATGTTAGAATATGTGAAGCCCACATTTCATACGCCTTAGTAAAAGGTCTCTTTAATGATTTTTTTTTTTTTTTTAATCAGAATGCAAAAATATCTTTGCATACCAATTTTTGCAAACAAAGGCACTGTGAGTTATATTTTTTTCACTTGTCCAAGGTGCTCAGGTTCACGTTTGCAGGGGTAGAAAACATTCGTAGAACTGAATTTGCTAAGCCACAGAAAAAAAAATCCAACAGCTTCCTACAACAACTGCCTTTGGTTTAATTTAATTGTGATAAAATACCAGGCATTGCACCAAATCATGTAATGTACAAAAAGGATATGCAGACTCTATTTGCTATTTAAAGAAAGCAAAATAATTGGCATGATGCATTTTGTAGGACCAGTATATATCATTTTTGCTATGTGGTTTTCAGATCTCTTAAAAAGATCTTCATCTGATGCGATAGTGTCTCAGACGCTGACAGATGTTTTTAAATACATCTCTGTTTTCATAGCTCATTAGTCAATGAAACCACAACAAAGAGAAAATGCTTTCTTACTTTCTATTTACTGGGTTCACACACAGATCACAGTAGAGTTAGACCATGGGTAAGCAAAGTTAAGACCAAATCGTGCTTTTGATTCCAATTAACTGCTTGGCTGCCTCTCAACAATGTTGTTCTCTAGCTGTTATTGTCCATATCCTCACACAGGTGCCTTAATATAATCATTGTTGGTGACAAAGGGTAAATAGGCCTTGTTTAGGTTACTATTACCCCTGCTAATAATCTACACAAAGAGCCTCCCACCAACCCTTAGATTTAAATATTGGGCTAAGCTCTCACAATCTTTTTAAAAATATATTTTTGCATGTTGTAGCTCAGGATTTCATATACAATTTCAAAACTGTATAACCAGACTAAGGGGCCTTTTACTTCAGTGTGGTAAATGTATATATATTTATTCAATTTTCTATACTGTTCTCCCAGGGGAGCTCAGAACGGTTTTCATGAATTTATTCAAGCATTTTTCCTTATCTGTCCTGGTGGGCTCACAGTCTATCTAAGGCACCTGGGGTGATTAAGTGACTTGCCCAGGGTCACAAGGAGCAGTGTGGGTTTGAACCCAGAACCTCAGAGTGCTGAGGCTCTAGCTTTAACCACTGCACCACTCTAGAAATCAAGCTGTAATAAAAGAGAGCCAAGTATAGCACAATCAAGCCATTGTGACATCACTGATGAAGCTGGTTCTTAGGCATTGGTGGATTGAGGCATTGTGATGTCACAATACCAGGTCTGGTTATCAGAGGCTGAAACTTTTCACACTATTTATTCCATTTTCTATACTGTTCTCCCAGGGGAGCTCAGAACAGTTTACATGAATTTATTCAAGCATTTTCCCTGTCTGTCCCGTTGGGCTCACAATCTCTCTAAGGTACATGGTAGAGAATGACACGGTGAAAAAATTGGTCCCCGTCACCGCCCCGTCCCCGTCTCACCATCCCCGTCACCGCCCCGTCCCCGTCTCACCAACCCCGTCCCCGCCCCGTCCCCGTCTCACCATCCTCTTCACCGCCCCGTCACCGCCACTGCCACCCCATTCACCGCCCCGTCACCGCCACTGCAATCCCATTCACTTTTCTTTATTTACGTATAAAGGAAACATTCTTTAAAACTTTAAAACTTTAAAACTTAGTTAAATATTAGTTAATAACTATACAAAAACAAAACACGCAGAGAAAAAATTAATTAATAAAAATTCTCAAAACTGACACATTTTGATCACTAAATTTAAAATAGTTATTTTTCATACAGTTTTTCAATCACTAATCTTCCACCACCCCTGGGGCTAGCAATGCAAAAACAAACACGACATTACTTTAAATGCTGCCGTGATTAGCATAGTGACCGCGGCTACGGCTGCAAGTCTCCCCTCCCCCCAGCGATCACGGCAGGAGGGCACCCAACCCCTCATGTAGACCCCCCCAACGGCCCTCCCGACAATCGCAGCAGAAGGGTACCCAACCCCTCCTGCCGGTCCTCCCAATGGCCTCCCCTAAGATCGCCGGCAGGAGGGTACCCAACCCCTCCTGCTGGACCCCCCCCAACGAACCCTCCCACCCCGGAACCCCCTTAGTCTTACTTTTCAAGTTGGACCGGACAGCTCCTCGCTCGTCTGGCCAGCAGGCCTGCCTCCGTCCAAATGAGGCGGGCCCGCCCCTACCCTGCCCAACCCACAGGATCCTAGGGCCTGATTGGTCTAGGCACCTAAAGCCACTCCCGCTATAGGAGGGGCCTTAGGTGCTTGGGCCAATCAGGCCCTAGGATCCTGTGGGTTAGGCAGGGGAGGGGAGGGGCGGGCCTGCCTCATTTGGACGGAGGCAGGCCTGCTGGCCAGACGAGCGAGGAGCTGTCCGGTCCAACTTGAAAAGTAAGACTAAGGGGGTTCCGGGGTGGGAGGGTTCGTTGAGGGGGGGTCCAGCAGATGGGGTTGGGTACCCTCCTGCCGGCGATCTTAAGGGAGGCCATTGGGAGGCAGGGGAGGGGAGGGGCGGGCCCGCCTCATTTGGACGGAGGCAGGCCTGCTGGCCAGACGAGCGAGGAGCGGTGAAACACAGGTAAATAGCGGTTCCTAGAAGGGGGTACATTGGCCCGCGGGGACAAACCTGTTCACCGTTTCCGCGGTCGGTGAATGGCCTTGTCCCCGTCACCGCAGCGACTGCTAGTTTTCTTCCCCGTTTTCGGCGGTGACCCGCGGCTTAAATGCGGTGGCCGCGGGTAAACCGTCACCGTGTCATTCTCTAGTACATGGGGCAATGGGGGGTTTAGGTGACTTGCCCAGGGTCACAAGGAGCAGTGTGGGTTTGAGCCCACACCTCAGGGTGCTGAGGCTGCAGCTTTAGCCACTGTGCCACACTCTCCCCCCTTTATAGTCGGTGCCTGCTAATTGCATAATTAGTATGTGATAACTATTAATCCTCTGCTCTGCAGTAACTGTTGGGAGGATTGTGCAGCATTTTCTTGTATAACAGTGACAATATGATTACCATGAGTTAATTGTGAAGTACAATCAATGCCTATTCCCACACATGCCTATTTCCATACTATGCAGTCAATGTATGAATTAGCAGACATTATGGGGCTCTTTTTCAAGCACATGGATGTCTCATAATAGCAAAAATAAAATAAAAGGTCAATCTGCCAAAAATGTCCAAATTGTGATTTTGGAACAGCAAAATTTGGACGTCCTGCACTGCAGTTTATCCAGATGGCAAAGGGTGGGACAAACTTGTTCAGTCAGAAGGGCAGAGCTCAGGTGGGGAGGAGTTTAAATGGCCTAAGGCTGAATAGTTCAGGGTAGGGTTACCTTACATCTGGGAAAACCCGAACATGTCCTCTTTTTAGAGGACTGTCTGAGTGCCCAGATGTTTTTTTTTATGGGGAGTCTGTCCAGGGGGTGACGGGACAAATGCGCGCTGACAAACGAGCACTGATAATTCAGCGCAAGACTTCAGCGCGCCGCAGGAAAACCTTCTTTTAAAGGGCTCTGATAGGGGGTGTGTGGGGGAACAACCCCCCCCCCCACTCTACTTAATAGTGATCACGCTGCCTCACGCTGCCGTGTGTGTGGGGGGTGTAACCCCCTATATTATACTGAAAACTTAACTTTTTCCCTAAAAAATAGGGAAAAGTTGTTTCCTGTATACTGTGGGGTTACAACCCCCAACGCCAGCGCGATTCCTATTAAGTAAAGTGTGTGTGTGGGGGTTCCCCACCAACACCCCCGTTGGAGCCCTTTAAAAGAAGGTTTTTCTGCAGCGCGCTGAAGTCTTGCACTGAATTGTTGCCGCTCGTTTGTCGGTGCGCGTTTGTCTTTCGAGCTTAAGACTATGAACCATCCGGGTTTAGACAGCTTTACCAACTCCCCCACCTACCTCCTCCCAGGTCACTGTAATTCAATTTTCAGGCAGCCGGCAGAAGCAACAGGATGAGCCTGCTGCTGCTGGTCTTCCCTGGAAGCTGCCTACATGGGAACAGGCTCACCTCGTTGCTGCTGCCAGCTGCCTGAAGATTGAATTGCAGCAGCCAAGGAGGAGGTAGGTAAGGAAGTCGGGAACTAGAGATGTACTAAGGGGAAGCAGCATTGGAATTTGGAAGAGGGAGGAGAGGGAAGGCTGGAGAAAAATCCTGGAGGGAGGGAGGGAGGGCTGGAGAAAAAGTTTTTTCTGGATTTAATTTCTATTTAAAAGCAATCATCCAACCCCCAATGACAAGATTATAGAACCATCATCTCACTTGAATGGCCTTGACTATACTATAGAACAGTCTATAAAAATATTGGGAGTGACTATAGATAAACATCTCACTTTAGAACATCATACTGATCTATTATTGAAGAAATGCTTTGCTGTGCTCTGGAAACTTCGCACTATTAAGAAATACTATTAAGAAGCTTCATTCTATCTGTTAGTGTAGTCATCCGTTTTAAGTATTCTTTTTTTTTTTTAATTTCTTTATTGATATTTTGAACTTGACAATGTATACATTTGAAAAATCGAAAAAAAACAAACTATATGAAAATACACTATTAACATCAGAAATATTACAATAAAAATTTTAAATCCCTTCTTAACCTATAACAGTAATGATATTATATTATACTCATCAATATTATAGAATATTATGAAATTTATACCTCTAAATAAATAATACACCCCCCCACCCACCCTGGATGTGCAAAGGAATCTAACATAAAGAAAAAGGAATCACTTTAATTATAATGTGACAAAATTAGTTAATGGACCCCAAATCCCCTTAAAGGATTTAACAAACCCTAAACGCTCTGCCATAATCTTTTCATATTTATATGTTGCACATACAGTTGCCCACCAAAAACTAAAATTAATCCTATCATGATGTTTCCAATTAGATGTGATCATTTGAACCCCTATTCCTGATAAGATCATGAAAAGGCGACTATTATTTCTATCCAAAGTGGGTTTATGCATGCAGAATCGTTCCAAAAATTATTGCTTCATATGTCAAAGGAATAGAGGATTGAAGAATATTATTAATTTGCCCCCAAATCGACTTCCAAAAGCCAAGTATCAATGGACAAAAAAATAAAAGATGATCCAAAGTCCCAATATCAATATGATAATGCCAACATCTATTAGATTTAGAACTATCTACTTTATTCAACCGAACTGGAGTCCAAAATATTCTATGTAATAAAAACAACCATGTTTGTCTCATAGATGCTGACATTGTACATCTTAATCTCCAAGTCCAGATTCGTGCCAACGAGAAACAGAAATATGCTGTTTTAACTCGATACTCCAAATATCTCTAAGACTATTTTTTGGTTTTTTATTTAAAAATCCAGAAATCAATTTATACCACTGGGCAGCCTGATGTCCTATTAAATCTGTTTGGTAGCAAAGGATTTGCAAGCTAAAATAAGTTTTCAAATTTTTCCATTCAGGGAACCCCATCTGAATAGCCTGCTTCAACTGCAAGCACCTATATTGTTGACTGTTTGAAATACCAAATGAATGCTGTAGTTGTGAAAACTCAAGCAGATTACCATTAGAAATAAGATCATCTAATGTCCTAATATTTGTCTGCATCTAATTCTTCCAAGCGATTCCAATTATTGTAATGTTATTTATTTGGGTGCTTTTAAGAAAACTGAGAGTGGTTCAAAACACCGCAGTTCGATTGATCTTGAATTGAAAAAATGGGAGCATATTACACCATGTTATTTGAAACTCCACTGGCTGCCGATTGAGGCCAGAGTTTTGTTTAAGTTTGCCTGCATTTGTTACGGTTCATAGACAATGGCGCGAAAGACAAAGGCGTGCCCAGACAATTGAGCGCAGCATGGAGGCGCGCGCCGCTCAAAATTACTGTTTTTAGGGACTCCGACGAGGGGTTTTGTTGGGGAACTCCCCCACTTTACTTAATAGACATCGCGCCGGCGTTATGGGGGGTTTGGGGGTTTGTAACCCTCTACATTTTACTGTAAACTTAACTTTTTCCCTAAAAACAGGGAAAAAGTGAAGTTTTCAGTAAAATGTGGGGGGTTACAACCCCCCAAACCCCCATAACGCCTCCACAACGCGGCGCAATGTCTATTAAGTAAAGTGGGGGAGTTTCCCCCCCACGCCCTCCCGTCGGAGCCCTAAAAACATTAATTTTGAGCGGCGCACGCCTCCACGCTGTGCTCAATTGTCTGGGCGCGCCTTTGTCCCGGCGCGCTTTTGACCTGACACCATTTATTACAAATCAATTTTTGGTTTGTCTCCTGGATACCTTGTTTTCCATTTTTCTTTGAACCACCCAAATAAGGTCACACGCAGAGCTTGTCTGTTTACATTTCCTTCCGCTAAATTATGTTGTTACAAAAGATTTCTGGAGAGAACTCTCTCTTTTCAAGCTGCCAAATTGAATGATTGGTTCGGTAAAATTATGCTATGATCCTCTTCTTATCTTGACTTTAGAAAACTATTGAAGACCCAACTGTTTGAAAAATTTGTATCCTAACTAGTTGTTTCGTTTAATAATTCTATGCTTCCGTTATGTAATGTATCTTCTTTTAAATTGCATTTTTCTTTTAAATCATATTTTCTACTGTAGGACCAATTCTTATTTATTGTATTTTGCTTTGAATTGGTTTTTCCCTTTAAAATTACTCTCCACTGTATGACTTGTGCTTATTTGTTGTAAACTGCCTAGAACCATTTTTGGGTTAGGTGGTATATAAATATAAAATAATAATAATTATTTCAGGCTATAAGAATGAGAGGTGCCGAATAAACTATTGCAAATTCACAGAATAGAACTTAGGTAGAAATTTTAACATGCATGCATATATGTGCATGTTTTCCATTATTTCATTTACACTTATAATCATCACATAAATGTTAGTGCCTACTTAAGACCTTAAGTGACCTTAAATAATTACTCTATTTGGTGTTCATTTCAAAGTGTATTCAAGTTTCAAAAGGCAGAAATGGACAGCTATGTGCTTGAAATGCCCAAATTCCAATGTTGGAAAAGCAAAATAGGGATGCCCAACACTGCAGTGGATCCAAAAAGCAAAGGAGTGTGTGGGCATGTGTTGGGTGAGACTAAGAAGGGACTGAAATCTGGCTATCCAACAGTGATTACTGAAGGGAAAGAAATATCCAGAGAGGTAGCAAAAAGGTGCTCTGTCCAGGTAACAGAAAGGTGCTCTGATTACAGGAGGGATTAAGGCATGACACCTCCTCAATCTCCCAGTGGTTGCTGTCTCTATTCCTCTCCCTGAACACAAAACTGGAAGGGGATTCCAGACTCTATGACAACTTCAGGTATTATGGGCATTCTTAACAAAAAAGGCAGCAGGTCTGAGGAGTAACCCAGTGGTTAATGCAGTGGATTATAAACTATGAGACCCAGGTTTTAAATCCCACTGAAACTTTTTTTTTTTTTTTTCAATTGCGAGCCCTTCAGCAACATAAAAATAATTTACTGTATATATTATTTCTGGCAGAATTCTGCACAAACCTTCCATTCTACCCCTGTCCCCTGCACGGGTCTGGCCTCTCTCCCTACCCTCCAAATGAACCCCTCCCCCAGAGATCAGACATATCTGTGGGCCTCTCAAGGAAGCAGCAGTGGCAGCAGCCAACTGGCAGAGGCAGTGCTGTGAACAGACTTCTTGTGGCCAGCTCTCCAGGGCTTTCCCTCTGCTGCATCACACCTGTAGATAGATGACATGGCAGAGGCTGGCCACAAGCAGACTGTTCACAGTGCTGGTTCTGCTGGATGGCTGCCACCACCGCTGCTGCTCTCAGAGGCCCATAGGTATGTTTGATCTCACGGGGATGTGTGTCTGTCAGAGGAAGAAAGGCCAGACTTGCATGGGGGACATGGATGCTAGACAACAATTGGAGGGGGGAAGGAGGAAACATGGATGCTAGGCCCATTGGGGGAGGGCATAGGAGGGGGATATGGAACCTTGACTGCAATTAGGTGGGGGTGGGGAGAGGAGAGGACTGCAAGTGGATCGTGGACTGCAAGTGGGGGGGGAGGGAGAGAAAGGGGTATGGATCATTGACTGCAAGTGGGAGGGGAGAGGGGATATGGATCCTGGACTGCAAGTAGAAGGGGAAGAGGAGGAGACATGGATGCTAGACCTGCAGAGGGAGGAGGAGAGGGGCAAGGACATGGATGCTGGACCTGTAAGTAGAGGGGAAAAGGGATGAGAAAGAAACCCAAGCCAGAAAGGATGAGAAGGAAGAGATGCTTGACTATAGAAAGAGGGAGAAAGATGGACCTGCAAGTGGGGGTTAATGACCAAGACCAGAAAGGGGATGGTAAGGGAGGAAGAGATTCTTAGCCAATGGAGAGAGGGAGAGAGAGAGATGCCAGACCATGGAGACCAAGGAGGGAATTCAGGGTGCAAGTGAGAGAGGGGTAGAATTTAGAGGGAGACAGAACTACAGTTGGAATGAGAGAAGGAACTCAGGAGGCTGGAACTAGAGAAAGTAAAAGGCAGGAAGGAATGTCAGGACTCAGGATAGGAGAATTCTATGCAAAACACCACAAATAAACTTTGCAGAATTTTAAAATAATGTGCGTAGAATTTTAAAATATTTAGTGCTGAATTTTCAAATTTTTGCGCAGAATTTCTCCAGGAGTAATATATGACACCTGCAAGCTATTGAAGTAGTGAACATTCAAGTACAGTAGGTATTTTTCTGTTCCTAGAGGGCTCACAGTTACAAAAATAACCTGGGTCCCTTGGTTTGCAATCCACTGCACTAACCACTTGGCTGACCCCCTGCTCTGCATGGATGTTTGTTTGGCCATTTTCTAAGAATACTGCTGTACAGATATCTGTGTCCCTTGTTTTCTACCCCCTTCAAAATTTAGATGTTTCAGTTTTTAAAATGGATATTTGTGCTGGACATTTCCAGTATATAGATGTCCAGCTCACATATTTTCAAACAGGCTGTATCCTGTTTGAAAATCCATGTGAGTTGGACATTCGTTTGGGACCCTCTGACCTGGACGTTGCTATTCTGACTTGAATGTCCTTTTGAAAATGTCCCTCTTTGCGTTTTTTTATGCATCACTGGCATCTGCAAAGAAATTTCACAGTTCACTGCATCACCTTCAAGCAGAAGCATTAATCAGTGAAAGAAATCATAGCTCTGATCATTGCTATGCATACTGTATGTCTTTGTTAATTACATTATAGGCCCAACAGACAAATGTACTATTACTAATATATTCATGCTGTGTTTACCAATTAGAAAGACTAATACATGCAAATGTTGCATAAATTATAGTATTCAGGTAGAAAACTAAAGTTGTAAACATTTTAAACCTGTGCTGTTCCTTGTGACCCTGGGCAAGTCACTTAATCCCCCCACTGCCCCAGGTACATTAAGTAGATTGTGAGCCCACTGGGACAGAGAAGGAAAAATGCTTGAGTACCTGAATAAATCTATGTAAACTGTTCTGAGCTTCACTGGGAGAATGTTTTAGAACAATACATCAGTTTTAAGCCAGAAAAGTTTTAGGACTGTGGTAGAAGCTGTTTTGCTTACATACTTGGATTACACTGGACAACAAAGTTTTTGCTTCTTCAACACTTTTGTGTGTATTTTACAGATTTATGGCTGCTGATCATGAAAATCACATTTAAAATTATGTGCTTTCCAACCCCCCCCCCCCCCCACGATCCGGCCAGGAGGGAGCCCAAGCCCTCCTGGCCATGCAACCCCCACCTCCTACAAGATCAGGCAGGAGGGAGCCCAACCCCTCCTACCCAGGTGGACCCCCTACCTCCCACCCTCATTAAATACGGGCAGGAGGGATCCCAGGCCCTCCTGCCCTCGCATCGATCCCCCCACGACGCCCCCGATTCCATCCCCCGTACCTTGAAAACGTTGGCCGGCCGGCTGGCTGGGTGTCAAGCCCGCCCATCCGGTAGGCCAGCCGGCTCCGGAATAGGGCTGGATTGGCCCAGGCGGCTCAAACCCCGCCCACAGGTGGGCAGTTAGGCCTAAGGTGGATCCTGTCCCACAACACTCAGACTTCTTCCCTGCAAATCTTGGTACAGTCAGTGACGAACATGGTGAAAGGTTTCACCAGGACATTACCACTATGGAAAAAAAGATATCAGAGCAACTAGAATCCATGAATGGCGGCTGACTAGTGTTGGACACTGCAACAAGATGCACAAGACACAGTACAAATGAAAATCAGCAGGAAAACACTTTTAGCCATGGCAAACTATCACAGCATATCATAAATTTTGTGCATTAAAACATGTTATAGTCAATTAAAGATACCATCGTGTTTCTCAAAATTCCTAAGTGATACAGTTGGTAGGAAAATATATTTGAATGGGTCTATCATAATCACCAGTTTGTTTTAAGGAAGCAAAACTTTTGGAGAAATAAAATAAAACAATATTCCTCTAAATTTCCAAAGTTGCCCACAAAAGGCCACGCTAAGGGGCATCATATACTCATTAGGCATGCCCCTTCGGTGACATGCCTCAAAGGCAATGTGCTTATGTGCAGAAAATATCGGGCTGGTACTGATGATGCTGATGCCACATTGCTCAGCTTCCCAGCATGAAAGTAAGATCTTGGGGCCAGATTCACTAAGCAAACCTATTGTGTACCGATCGGTTTGCGAGCCCTTTGCGACCGATTTCCCTCAGACCTGATTCACTAAGCTGTGTACCAATCCAATTCCGATCCATGCAAACAAATGTGGGAAATGGCATGCAAAGTAGGCAGGGACGTGATTCACTAACAAAAATCTTGAACACTGACTGGGCTGGCTGATCAACAAGAAGCAACTGCTGGGGACCAGTCACTCACCTCCTTACCGACTGTCCTTCCAGCCCTGCAGCCCTGAAATAAACCCGCTCTCTGCCATGACCTGCTCTCTGCCTCCCTCGGCTCTCCTGCTCTCTGTCACGACTTTCCAGCCGATCTCTTGCCCTGCTCAGCCCCCTGATCTCCTGCCCTGCTCAGCCCCCGACTCACCTGCCCTTCCCCACAGTTCGAGCCCATAGTTTTAACCCGCAGGTTTAAAGCAGGTTAAAACCACGGGCTCGCGACGTAGAAAAAAAACCAGACAAAAAGTAAAAAAAAAAAAAAGCTCTTTCGGGCACGAAGGGCTTGCATAAAAAAATAATGCTAAGAGCATGCGCGGATTATATACAGGCAAGGAAGATGGTCTGCGCATGCGTCAGGATCGCACACTAGCGATCTGTGTGATCGGAGGGGGGGGTGTTCCTACGATCACCCTCATTTTAATTTTTTTTGTTTCGTGAATTGGTCGGGCCTGCACGGATCGGCCACAGAGAGTCAGGTTTGTGAATCTAGCCCTTGATGACTAGTTCCAGTGCTGCTAAAGTGTAAATTATGCTGGAAGAAGTCCCAGGTAGTACCCCGAGTTTTTCATGTTGAAAGAACAGAGTATGTTGTCTATTTTAATGCATCTTGAATATGAAAATTATACAAAGGCGTGAAGACATTTACTAGGCATTGTTTGTCTGGAACAAACAACATGAAACAGAGCTCCCTATTATGGCCTGTTGGATACTTCAAGTGGCCTCGATTAGCCACTCTCAGGAATGGACCACTTATTACATTACATTAGGGACTTCTATTCCGCCTATACCTTGCAGTTCAAGGTGGATTACAAAAGAGCAAACTGGACATTTCCAGTGAAGTTACAATAGTTTTTGGTTTGTTTGTTTTTGGTTACAAGAGAGGAGAGGTAGCTGGATTAATTTATGGAAGAACTTTCAAATTGGATATTAAATTGACTGTATGTTACTGTGTGATATAACAAATAGATTACAGTTAGAGTACAAATAAGATTACGTTACATTTCAGGGATCTGAATACTTGGTTGGTGTTTTGGGGAGGAAGAGATTATTTAAGTGGGGGTTTTGGGGGAGAGTTTAACTAGGAGGGGGAAGGGTTGGGTTAATATATCTGGATAAATTTTTTGAAAAGTAGGATTTTGATTTGTTTTTGAAAAGTTTTGAAGTTGCCCGTTGCCGTCAACAGGTTGGAGATGGAGTGGTTAAGTTTTGCTGCTTGCGTCGCCAGAAGGTTATCGAACATCTTTTTGCGCTGAGTACCCTTGAGTGGAGGGAAGGCAAAAGGGTTCGGAGTTCTTCTTTGTCTTGAGGTATCTGACCCACATGGCATTTCTTAGGTTCTTATGTCGGTACAGAAGGAAACTAGTAGAAACGCTGTCACAGCTGATCTAAACTGTTTAGCATAAAAGATGTCTAATTGACAATTTTGTATCAAAGTGTAAATTTGTCAAGGAAGGATATACAAGGCATTTTTTTTTTACATCTCAGTGAGTGCTGCTGTGATTTGGATCTATTACTTCTGAATTTTGCATGAAGCTGAGAAGCACTTGTCATTTAAAGACCACATGGAGGCATTTAGTTTTCCATTTAGACATAATAACACATTATGTAAATAAGCTTGCAAAGGAAAGCTGGAGGCTTGCATGAAATAAACTGTCAAACACAACTTGCTAATAAATGAATGTTTCTTTATGTCTTGTTTTAATTTGAGAAGTTGAAAAACACATGTAGCTGTAGTGAATAAAATGCCTTATTATTCCTTATAAAGTTGAGAAGGTGGAACTTTGATGAATACGTTTTCAGTAGTACATGTAGGTACTTTTAAACCTGCAATTTTCAAATGTTACGTACAGTATGTGTATTAAGATCAGATTTTTATGTAACTAAGGGGGGAAGGATTTATCAAGGGGGCGATAGCCTATTTATCACCCATAACCACTTTAGCATGTGCTAATGATTAGTGAATGCTAAAGGCTAAAACGCCTATTATATTCCTATGAACATGTTAGCATTTAGTGCACACTGAAGTGGTTATCGCACACTAAGGACTCCTTTTACGAAGCTGCGTTAGCAGTTTTAGTGCACACAGCTTTTTGGTGCGTGCTGGACCCGTGCTATGCAGCTAGAACTGATGCCAGCTCAATTCTGGCATTAGCATCTAGCGCGGACGGCAGTTTAGCGCGCACTATTGCGTGCATTAAACCGCTAAAGCGGCTTCGTAAAAGGAGCCCTAAATCAGTTAGCGCTCCATGATGATTTCTTTCCAAAAAGTACATATGGAACCTCTTGCTGGTTGAGAGTATACTTTTAGTTACATGCATAAGAATAGCCTTACTGGGTCAGACCGATGGTCCATCAAGCCCAGTAGCACGTCCTTAATCCAGGTCACCAATACCTGGCCAAAACCTAAAGAGTAGCAACATTCCATGCTACTGATCCAGGGCAAGCAGTGACTTCCCTCATGTCTTTCTTAATAACAGACTATGGGCTTTTCCTCCAGGAATTTGTTCAAACCTTTCTTGCAACCAGCTACGCTATCCGCTCTTACAACAATCTTTGGCAATGAGTTCCAGAGCGGAACTATTCTCTGAGTGAAAAAGTGTTTCCTCCTATTGGTTTTAAAAGTATTTCTCTGTAACTTCGAGTGTCCCCTAGTCCTTGTAATTTTTGACAAACCTGATTGCTGTGCTTCATTTACATGTCTGTTAGCACACATGTATTTAGGTGATGTTCAGCCCTCTTTAGTATATTGTGCTCATAGTGAGATGCTATAGCATGGTGTTAGTTGGCATAGAGGAGAAGGAGTCAACATAAATAATTTCAGACATGCATTTTCTGTTTTTTCCCCTTTTTACTTCCTTGTATTCTTCCTTAAGAACATAAGAATTGCCATACTGGGGCAGACCGAAGGTCCATCAAGCCCAGTATCGTGTTTACAACAGTGGCCAACCCAGGTCCCAAGTACCTAGCTAGATCCCAAGTAGCAAAATAGATTCTATGCTGCTTATCCTAGAAATAAGCAGTGGATTTCCCTAAGCCATCTCAATAATGGCCTATGGACTTCTCTTTTAGGAAATTATCCAAACCTTTTAAAAACCCCACTAAGTTAACTGATTTCACCACATTCTCTGACAATGAATTTCAGAGTTTAATTAAACGTAGTGTGAAGAAATATTTTCTCTGGTTTCTTTTAAATCTACTACTTAGTAGCTTCATCGGTAAGTGTAAATTCGATCAGGTAACCCCTCTGCTCAAGGAATTACATTGGCTTCCATTGTGTATCTCAGAATTCAATTTGAGTGCATTTATATTGCATTTAAGATCTTATTTGGCATTTTCACTATTCTGATTCCTTTAGACTGGAATGTGCATAGATCTGATCTCGCCAGAAGTTCTCAAAAATTAAAACTTACATTTCCTTCCCATAGGGGTAAAAATAGAACCTTCAGGAAATTCAGTCATTCTTTCGCTTTTAAACTAACCGAACTTTGGAATGCTTTACCGCTTGCATTAAGAAGTTTAGGTCCCTTCGCTCTATTCCAGAAAGCCCTGAAAACTTTGTGGTTTGCTAACCACTTTCCTTTGTTATGTTTATGTGTTATGTTTTCCATTATTGTTAACCGAGTCGAGCACCTTTTGGTCTATAAAATTAAGTTTTAGTTTAGTTTAGTTTTAGTCCCCTTTTCTTAGTATTTTTGGAAAGAGTGAACAAGGAATTCGCATCTACCCTTTCCACTCTACTCATTATTTTATAGACCTCTATCATATCACCCCTGAGCCATCTCTTTTCCAAGCTGAAAAGCCGGCCTAGCCTATCCTCGTAGGGAAGATGACTCATCCCATTTTTGTCGCCCTTCTCTGTACCTTTTCTAATTCCACTATATCTTTTTTGAGATATGGCGGCCAGAACTGCACACAGTATTTGAGGTGTGGTCATACCATAGAGCGATACAAGTGCATTATAACATTTTCATCTTTGTTTTCCATTCCTTTCCTGATAATTCCTAACATTCTATTTGATTTCTTAGCAGCTGCCGCACATTGAGCTGAAGGTTTCAACATATCCTCAACAATGCACCTAGATCGTTTTCCTGGACAGTGAGTCCTAACACAGAACCAAGCATCACAAAACTATCGTGGGGTTCCTCTTTCCTACATGCATCATTTTGCACTTGCTTCCTTTTAAATGTCATCTGGCATTTTTACACCCAATCTTCCAGACTCACAAGGTCCTCTTACAATTTTTTACAATCCTCTTGTGATTTAACAACTTTAAACAACTTTGTGTCATCAGCAAATTTAATGATCTCACTTATTATTCCCATCTCTACATCATTGATAAATATGTTAAAAAGCACAAACCCCTGGGGAACCCCACTCTTTATCAACCAATGCTCAGTTTCAGCCGATACGCAAAGAACACGTCCTATCTTCCCATGCTCCCTGATGAAGCCAATAGCAAAACGCTGGTCACCACCATCGGAGGAGGAAGATACCCTGGACGCTCAGCACAGCTCTGCACAAGCCAAAGTATTATGGATTTGAAATTTTGGGGTTCAGCACACACAAGATACCTAAGTAGCTGTTACCCTTTCATAAGCCACATATTAGTGACTATGTTTGCAATGCTGAGCTGTGCATTAAACTAATCTAGTGTCTTATCATGCTAATTTAGAGATCTAAAATCACACATAACGTGGCCCAAGGAGGTTTTTTATAAGCCAGTAAGGTGTTTACCCTTTCTAGTCTTTCAGCAAGGTTTATTCTGGCTGAAGACGGGGATCTGAGGCTTTTTCCTCCTTGTTTAAAGACTGTCTAAGGTACAGAATTATTAAGTTTTCAAGATTCCAAGAGAATGGAGTTGGAACCCCACTCGAGAATATTGATCATTTAAACCCACTCTCTGTTTTCTGTCTTTCAACCAGTTCTCAATCCATTAAAGGACATGACCTCATATTCCTTGACTTTCTAACCTGATCTACTGCGACCTGTGTTGCAATCTCACTATCAGGATGCTCTGTCTTCCCTTTTATAATGATATCTTTCAAAGACGCCTTGTCCCGAACTATGCTCTTTTTGCGCGACTGTTGGCCTTCCCCCAGTTTCCAGTTTAAAAGCTGCTCTATTTCCTTTTTAAATGTCGATGCATTCCCATCCTCTCCTAATGTATCATATACGTTCATGCGTAAATATTTCCCCCTTTAAAAAAAAAAAATTTAGCTAGTTTTTATCCTTCTTTTAACTTTTACGATATATTATTGTAAACCATTTAGATACCTGTATGATAAAATGGTATATCAAAAATAAAGAAACTTGGAGCCCATCTTTGCGGAATAGGCTCCCCCTTCCCTAGTATGTCGCCCAGTTCCTGACAAATCTAAAACCCTCCTCCCTGCACCATCGCCTCATCCACACATTGAGACTTATTTTCTCTTTCCCCCATATACCTAGCTGCAGATGGTTTTCGGGAAGATTAAGGGGGGAAGTTATCAATGTAGGCTACTGTAAAGAAGGGGTAATTTAGTGCTAACTCATGCTGTGTTAGCACAGGTCCAATTTTATGCAATGAGACCTAATAACCTGGGTGAACAGTAAAATAACCTGTCTTAACCTGTTATCCCATATTAATAACTTCCCCCTAAAATTTCTTTACTGACTAATAATGGCTTCTCAGATACTGAATCTGAGCACCAATGGAAGTTACTCTTATGGTAGAAACTGTTGTTCCCTTCTGCAGACACTAACCAAATAGTCCCACCAATTTATTTATTTATTAGATTTTATTAAAATCCTGTATTCCCAGAGGAGCTCAGAACAGGTTACAAATCAGGTACTCAAGCATTTTCCCAATCTGTCCTGGAGGGCTCCCAGTCTAAAGTACCTGGGGCAGTGGAGGATTAAGTGACTTGCCCAGGGTCACAAGGAGCAGCTCAGGGTTTGAACCCACAACTTCATGGTACTGAGGCTGTAGCTATAAACACTATGCCACACTCTCATGTATATGCATTATGGATATCCTCAAAACCAGACTAGCTGGCTTAAGCCCTGAGTTGAACCCCCCACATCCAGTTCTTTTTATCCAACTTCTTCAAGTCCTGTTAGCTTTGATGAGCTCATTCAGACTTGCTGCAGTAAAGGCTTAAATCAGGGTCTCGCAACCTTTTTCCGCCATGGCACAGTAAACTTGGCACACTATACTCAGGGCAAGTGTCTACAGGGCTTTTGAGCATGTACAGATGTCGACCTTTGGCCTTTGACCACCTCAGCACTATTCTGTTTCAAGTACCCAGGTGAATCATCTTCTAAATGTGCCAGTACTCTGCTGCCCTTCAACAGAGAGAACGCGTATTAGGTTTATTGCACTATATTACACAGCTCTGACTCTAAACCAATGCATCTGAACATTCTTTATTTTAAATACCATTTTCCATTTTTATTATTATTTAGTATAAACTACAAGGTGCTCTATATAGCACCATATATCTTATGAAGAGAGTTTGTTCCTTGAAAAAAATGTTCAACTTATATAGACTACTGATTGAAATTATGGGTTAGGAAGCAAGAAGGCATGGGTATTTTATGTATAACCAATATTTAATATTATGTTAACAAATTTTGCTTTCATTGAAAAGAGAAAGTTGGCCATTATGGTTTTTATCATCAATGCATTTGTCCTGAAAATATCCAGATGATTTCCTGCCAGTTAGATCAGCCATTGACCATGTGTAAATTTAATAATGATACAGCAATATTACACTCTTGGATTTTTATAGCTCATGATTCGGAGGTCTGTTATATTGTTTGCTATTCGTCATCTTGACTTTCATATTGGTTTCATTGATCAGTGATTCAGAAGCTGCTCCAGAAACTATTTCTCTCCTGGATTTCTGGATGCTGTTTGTAAGTCAAAGCTATTTTTTAAGTCTCTAGTTGAGATTTTTCTCCAGATTGCCCACACTCATAGTGCAAGAACTAGATGTCTGAGGTTACTGGCATGATGTGCAGTCTTTTTAGAGGCAAGGACTTTGATTCAATCATTTTATTTTCAGTCCGTAACTTCTCAAACCCTAGTAACACATAATATAAAATATTTTATATTTCATACTAAAATGTTACATATAAAACATAAACCAAAATGTTAAAGTAGCATAACAGAGTCCCACACTCCTTACCCCTCTATCTCTTATTCTGCCTAATCCCCCCCCCCCCATTCTGAACAAAAGAAACAGGTTATAACCTAGTTCTTAAACTGGAGATAGTGTGGTTTAAGCCAAAATTGCAAAGACTCAGGATAACAGAAAGAGCTCACTTTCCTGGAGGATAAACAAATCCCCACTAGTAAGGTTCCCTCTAACAGACTTTGTTGTAAAGAACGGAGAACCCTGCCCGGGATGAAACTTGTTATCTAAAAACACAGAGCTAGCATTCACGCATTGTGAAATTGAGGTGTATGTCTATTAAGGTTTGATAGCAAATGGGTTTAGTGCATGCTAATGTGGGGGCATTCCCACGTGCTAAACCCATTTCTTGTGCAATAAGGAAATAGGACTCATATTCCAGGAGAACCGCTTTACTCACTTTACCCCTCTCCTAAAGTCACTTCATTGGCTTCCCAATTCAATCTACTTTGTTTTTAGTAAAACTAAATTATGGAAATGACTGTCACTCATGCACTTTGAGAGACAGGCGGACCTAGAGAGAGACAGACATAGACAGGCAAGCTCAGATAAAGACAAACCTGTTAAAATAAAAAACAACAGAAAAGTATGAGTGAAACAAGCTACAGGAGCTGGTTTGGATGAGATGAATGAGCAAGAGTTTCAGAATTGTGTGGATAGATTAGTGTGAGGACTGAAACAGAAAGGTTGTTGAAGGAAGGCAGCAAAACAACAATGACAACCATACTGTACAATCAGGTAAATCAACAATAATCCAATCTCCAGCCACCAGCATTGCAAGTGTCAGGTTTCAAAAGGCAAAGCTGCTCTATTTATAGCAGTTAAAATAGGTCTCAAAGCACTGTTCTGTCTAAGCTGAGCGGGAGTCCGCCAACTACACTGCTGACAGTGGGAGGTGCTGCTCCAATACTATGGGCTCTTTTTACGAAGGCACGTTAGGGCCTTAACGTGTGAAATAGTGCACGCTAAATTGCCGTGCGTGCTAGCCGCTACCGCCGTCTTTTGAACAGGTGGTAGATTAATCCGGTGCGTGTGCTAAAACACTTAGCTCACCTTCGTAAAAGAAGCCCTATGTTTTCAATCACTAGGGACAGGCTGATTCCCTGGAGTCCTGCAGAGCTTGCCTGTCCCTTGCTATTGAAAAATGTGATAACGAAACAGCACTCCCCACTGGCAAGACTGTAGATGGAGGACTCCTGTTCAGCTTAGAGCAGTGGTCTCAAACTCAAACCCTTTGCAGGGCCACGTTTTGGATTTGTAGGTACTTGGAGGGCCTCAGAAAAATTAGTTATTGTCTTATTAAAGAAATGACAAAATGACAATTTTGCAAGAGGTCTCTTTATAGCAGGGGTGTACAACTTTTTGGCTTCCCTGGGTTGCATTGGCTGAAAAAAAAATTCTGGGGCCGCACAAATGCTGCAGCAAGACAGAGCCGGAAAGACGGTAGACACCCGGTGGCAGCAGAGGAAAACACTGCATCGCCCTCGACTGGGGCCACACAAAATACTTCATAGGGCCGCCTGCTTTATAGTTTATAAATCTTTCCTTTTAGCTAAGTCTTAATAATAATATTGTAATTTATAGTTAAAAAGACATATGATCAAGAAACTGTTTTATTTTACTTTTGTGATTATGATAAACATACCGAGGGCCTCAAAATAGTACCCGGTGGGCCGCATGTGGCCCCCAGGCCACGAGTTTGAGGCCACTGGCTTAGAGGGAACAGTGATTCAAAGTTGTCACCATGCAACTCCTCAGCCTTTGTGAGACACATCAGAGGTGTGTATTGCTCAGAACTGCCCATACCATATTGCCAGCACACCTCTTTTAGATGCCCTAATGCCAGCATCATTGCTGCACCTTGTGTAGGTTGCATGGATTTCAAAATGGTTATTTGCACATGCATAAGAACATAAGAGATGCCGCTGCTGGGTCAGACCAGTGGTCCATCATGCCCAGCAGTCCACTCACGCGGCGGCCCTTTTGGTCAAAGACCACCGCTCTAACTGAGACTAGCCCTACCAGCGTACGTCCTTGTTTTTTTGCAAGAGGTCCTTGCTCTTTGCACGTGAATATACTGCCACTTCTATATGCATATGTTTCTTAAAGTAGCCAAAGATAATTTGATTCATGCCTGATATGTTTCAATTTAAGTTAATGCTAATAATAATACTATAAGGGACATAGTTATCAATGTAGGCTACTGTTGAGATGTGCTATTTTATCATGGGTCCCATTTTATACAATGAGACCTAATACCAGGGATTAATAGTAAATATTTATTATTTATTTAAAAATTTATATACTGCATAAATACTATACGCGCTTTACAAAATTACATGCATACATATTAAAAATACTAAAAGATGCTTGTTCGTTTCCTCACTTAACTTCATCTTTCTGTACAAGTGGATACTTGATGCTTTTGGAAAATATGATAAATAATAATCATAATAATAATAATAATAAAAATACTAAAACATGTTTTGACAGAACAAACATAATAAAACATTAACAGTCACATTATTAAAACCTTTTTTCAAATTCATCCAACAAGATGGAAAGACAAATCCCATAAAAACATTTACAGGATGGTAAGGCTTCAGCAGCAAATAGCATTAACACAAGAAGCATTAACAAATAATTGTGTTTTCAACATTTTTTTTAAATTCAGTCTCCCATCACAAAATTGCAGAATACCTGGCAGCTCATTCCAAAGCTTGGCACCAGTAGACTCTCAGTTAACCAGCACCCATGGGGATTGATAGACACTGGATAAATGTAGTTTCTGGTTGCTTGAAAGTTACTATTAAAAATAGGCCTAACTAATACTATACCCCATACCTAGGCCATACCATAAACTGCTCAAAACTACCAGACGTGGTAGGCAAAGCGTGGGCGTACGTGGCTGTAGTGTGCCAAGTTTACACTTACATTTCTCCTAGAAATTTATTTTATTTTCATTTTTATTTAAAGTATTACAGTTTCTTTGATTATTTTGCTGGTTGCTTGAGAGTTCTGGTTGCTTGAGTTCCAGTTAACAGAGAGTCTACACATCTTTAATGGTAACACATGTTGATAACTTCCCTCCTAAATGGGGTTGTTTATTTTATCAATAATGTTGTTATCCTGAAGCCAGGTGTTTTACATTACAAAATAGTGATGGATTACTCACAAGGAGCAAGGTTTCCTCAAGTGTACTGTATGTGGAACAGTTTCTGTAGCACTGGCTTGATGTCTGTCATCTTTCACCCTAATGAAAATAATGCAGTTTGTTGACGATTATAGACTTCTATGGATTTCCAATTTTCAGCAGACATGCTCAAGTCCCTTGGGATCTAGATGCTGGATCTAGATGCTTCTCAGTCTTGCAGCAAAGAAAAAAAAATGTGATAATATAATTGGCACCATGTAGCTATATGATTTTCCTTTTCTACTTTCAATTTAGTCCTTTACTGCAATATCTTGACATCAGATTTTTTTTTTTCTCAGTGCTAATGGCTTCCTGTAAGGTTTGTGATGATCAGACTGGCAGACAGACTGTCTGAAAGCTCATTTTTTACATTGTTTTGTCTTTCATTTAATGTTTTAAACTTAATATAAATATTAGCCTAAGGGGATTTATTAATTCACAGACTGTACAATAAAGATAGGGGGATGGGTTAAAATTATATTAAGCTACAAGCTGATACCCTTGGGTCAATTGGGAAAAAAGCTAATCTAATTCTAGTTTAGTTTAGTTTGATTTCTAATTGTGCCCTAATGCCCCAAAGTAGTAGTATATGGAATCAGATGACACACTTTTCTACTTCACCAATGGACAAGAAGGTGAAGACATTTAGGAAACATATCTAGTTGTACACAACTTCTTATGATATTCTGGAGCCTGAGGGTAGAACAGAAGGAAAGAGAAGAGCAGGGAGGAACAATCCCCTTCATTTTATAACAAAATGCTTAAATGTAGGTGCTAGTTGCTTACATAGATTATAGAATATTGGTACATGCACAAATGTACACTTGTGTGCATAAGTGCTAACTGAGTGATCAGCACAATTCTATAATTTAAACTCACAATTTGCCAAACATGTGAATGCAAATGGTCTACAAGTGGATCGAGTATGAATAGGGAGTAGGTGGGACTCCCATTTCCACACATAACTCACAGAATACTACTATGTACGAGTTAAAATGTCTCATTTGTCTGCAACCATTTATGACTGCTATTGACAGGTAATCAGTGTACACTCGGTCCCTATGGATATAACCTTATATTCTTCCTAAAGAAGATTTTCATGGACCTCAGTGGTACCTTCTGTATATATTAAACTTTTTTCATACAGAGTGTTGGCACCCAAGTTCGTCATCGGTCCCAAATGTATATTTCTTTATATATATTATCTCTATTTTCAAATATTCTTAGTAAGATAAATACTCATCTCAGTCTACTTGGGTGGGGGCAGGCACTCCGACATAGGACTATGTTTCGCCCATACAGGGCTTTATCAAGGAAAAATCCCCCTGCAGAATATATAAATAATATTTTAGTGCTTCTTCTTAATTTAATATTCTATATATGGCACCTAAAAAATTGGTGTGGACTAGAGTGGCATTTAGCGCGATTCAACAAGATGCACGTAATTATGATTAGCACCTGTGTGTGATGCATAACTTAGGCAAGAACATAAGGATAGCCATATTGGGTCAGAGGGACTTCTCTACAATGATCCTGTAGGTTTCCTTTATGTACCTTTCCATCTCCCTCAGTTTCTCCAAGTTTGCTACTCTAGTCCCAAGAGAACAGACTCATTTTATGAAGCTAGAAGCTCTTTGCATTGAGCACACAATATAACTAGCCAACTGGGAGATAATCATACATGTGACATTCAGTGCAAAAGACTGGAGAGCACCCCTCTTGCTGCTGGACTACTGTCTATATCTTAGTATTATTGAGCTATTTAATTAAACCTTGTTAAGGTGCTAGATGTGTTACACTAAGGGGTCCTTTTACTAAGGCACGCTAGCCTCTTTTGCACGTGCTAAAAGTTAATGCGTCCATTATATTCTATAGACGCGTTAGCATTTAGCGCATGCTAATATTTAGCGTGTGCTGAAACAGCTAGCGCACCTCAGTAAAAGGACCCCTAACTTTGGTGCCCAATTATAGAGTTGATCTCAATCTGCATACAGGTATATACAAAGAAAGACAGGTTTTTTTTTCTTCTAGGAATTGTAGAACTGTTAATTTGAAACAGTTTATCTTTTCTGAAGATTATTAATATAGAAGAAACTGAATAGCATAGTGTTATTTGAACGAAGACACAGAAGGCAGAAAATCAATGTTAAAACACAAGCCCCCTTGTATAACTCATTATTACAAACTCATCAGGAACATCAGTATGGCAGATATTAGCTGCATTTTCTCAATTTATCTCGTCTGTTTTGCGCCTTGTTCTTCTCCTTCATAATGGCACCAGATCAGGCAACTTAATTCTTAGTACAGATAATGGTATGGATTCCTTTTTGGTGTTTGTAAAATTCAATACGATAGTTACTTAGCCTGCTGTAGTCACTTGGATTATTATAATTCCCTATATCAAGGGGCTGACAAAGAATAATTAAGAAATTGCAGTTGATCTAGAGCACTGTAGCTAGACTCCCTAATGGGGGAAAATGCTATTGAACATACGTATTATGCCAATGCTTAAGAAAATTGAATTGGTCGCCAGTTAAAAAGAGAAGTATGTTCATATCCCCCCCACACACACACCCAATATTCAGAAATTGACCATTGACTGGTTAGTATTTTGGTGACCAATGTGAATATTCTGCTACTGATCATTTCTATAACGCTATTAGACATACGCAGCGCTCTACATCAAAATGTAAAAAAGACGATCCCTGCTCAAAAGAGCTTACAATCTAGTCAAGACAGACAAATTGGACAAGAAGGTACATCTATACACAGTGATCAGTTGGGGGAATTACAGAGGGTATAAGACAAATATTGGTGCTTAGCAGTTGGGTTGGAGTTTGGAATTGAAAGTCTCTCCACAGAAGTGGGCTTTGAGCATGGATTTGACTACTGCCAGCGGGCAATAACCAGTTATCGCCGGCTGAATATTCACGATTAGTGCCCACAGCTAAACCAGCTATGTCACCTGACTTATCCAGTTAGGCATGGTTATTCAGCCCCTAAAGATAAGTTTAGCGCTTAAGTCTGACTGCATAAATAGGATTAATTGTTAAGATTGTTACAATTTAACTAGCCAGATATGACCTGGCATTGAATAATCAGGTTTAGTGCCAGCAGCAGACAGCAAAAGCACTGCCTGCCAATGGCTAAATATTGAGCCCATAGTTCTTATCCTAACATCCAAAGCCATGAATTTGAAGGGGGTCTGTTTATTTGCTAACCTCTTATTAGTAATTCATTCACGCAATATGAGCCATCAAGCAGCTTAAGATTTTTGTAACAGGTTTTGCTTGCTGTGCCAGAGCTGCCAAGTTACTGAGTTCCAGGAGAGAGACTCTTTTGGCCAGTCCAGGTTTTAAACTTACTTCCCAAAGCAGTGTAGTATTTGTAGTCATTGATTTTACCCATTGAAATCTGAACTGCAGATTCCAGGACTGGCCTGTAATTTCCCTCTTGGAAAAGAACAAAAACAAAATGAATAGCTTGGCAGCTCTCTCTTTCCATAGCCAGTCTGTCTACTACTCTTAAAGAGCACTTCACTTCCTTGCCTCAATCATAATCATCAACTTTATTTGGTATACCATAAAGTCCATTCAAAAATTATCTAGATGGTTGACGCTCTCATATAAGTAAACTCAGTCATAATTTGTATCTTCTATTCATACTGTTCCAAAGGAATGTATCTCTCCCTTTTTGTAGTGGAATTGTCCAGTGCTCTGGTGGAGGAAGGTGTATAGCAATGAAAGCATTGTTTTTGCAATCTAATGACTTTCCACCAACATCTCCAGTACTTCCTATGAGAATTCATCTTGATACTGCATACTGTAGGAAAGAACTCATATTCAAGGAACTTTCCATCTTGAAAAACCCAAGCCTTTGAATCTGTAAATATATATGCAAGTCCATGTATTCTCATGTGCTTAAACTTGGTGCAATTAACATGAATCTAGGAGACACTTGGCAGGTTTGTTGTGCCCTTTACTGGACACAGGCAAGGCCTATCACAAACTATAGCTCTGGACAGGCACTCTCTCTGTAGGGATTTTCAGGGATGGGTTTTGAATCCTTTCTCCAGACAGATCCCAGACATCCCCAATAGGGGGACATTAAAGAGGACAAAGCTAATCTGATATAATAACGTCTCCAAGTGCAGTGAAAGGCAAACTAGAGGAAGTAGATTCTTAACAGCTGAGCCCCTACTCTCATCTAGTATTTCTCCCTCTCTCTGTATCTCAAACCCACCACCCACATCCTACTTTCAAACTTGTCTTTGAGGTTGCTGGTACTGGCAGCAGTTCATATAAGTTACCCATGACCAGCCCCAGAGCCTACATACTAAATAACTTATTACATTGGAAACTAATGCTGGCTTTTACAAAGCTGCGGTAGAAGCTTCTACCACGGACTAGCGAGGTAAATGCTTTGACGCTCATAGAATTCCTATGAATTCTTACGAGGTTGTGAGGGAGTTAAGACATGGCTATGCAATCTGGTTGGTAACTGGAGCTGGTGAAGGCTTGGGTTTTGCTTATTCCTGGTCAATTATTATATCAGGTACCAGTATATTAGGCCAGGATTTTCCTGTCCTAATTTTCCAGTGCCTAACACAGGCACCTACCAGCATCTAAGTCATACCATGCCTATTCTCCATCCTTAACCACATCTACTTTTCAAGTAGGCATCGGTAGGCGCTGCGCTGAATTCCACAATCAACTTCAATTAGTGTTAAATTACGGTAATTGGTTTTAAATTGAGTTTTAATGATATTTTAAATTAAAATGCCAATTAAAGTCAATTTAAAAAAATTGGAGTTATGTGTGGAATTCAGATAGGTGCCACTAGGCACTGCCAATATAAGTATCTAACGGTGCCCAACCTAGGTATCATTTATAGAATAAGCCCCTAACTGAATAACATGGACTTAATGCAGGAATAGTTAGTGCCTCTTAAGTAGGAGGTGGTAAGTGTTCCTGTGTTAATTTTTGCCAGTCCTGCACACTAATGGGAAATTGGGACCTGCAAAAAAATAATTATTTTAAAAGCCCTAAATACTACAATGGAAGATCTGGACTTAATGGATGGGAAAGTCCCATATTCAAATGAGTTAAGCCCAGATCTTAACATATTTTTATAAAAATGTTCCATAAGAAAATGTATGAGTATTGTATTTTTAAGTTAATTTCAGGAATATTCTCCCATTATGTGGACTAGAAGAGGTAAAAGGGTAATGTTGTAAGGAATATCCTTCGATAAGAACATAAGAACTGCCATCTCTGGATCAGACCTTTGGTCCATCAAGTCCGGCGATCCGCGTACGCGGAGGCCCAGCCTGGTGAATTTTAGTCACACATATCCCTCTATGCCTCTCATTAGGAGATGTGCATCTAGTTTGCTTTTACATCCTGGAACGGTGGATTCCGCAATAACCTCCTCTGGGAGAGCATTCCAGGTGTCCACCACTCGTTGCGTGAAGCAGAACTTCCTGATATTTGTCCTGGACTTATCCCCCCTTAGCTTCAGTCCATGTCCTCTTGTCCGTGTCACATTGGACATTGTAAATAATTTTTTTTTCCTGCTCTATTTTGTCGATTCCTTTCAGTATTTTGAAAGTCTCGATCATATCCCCTCGCAGTCTCCTTTTCTCAAGGGAGAACAATCCTAGTCTCTTAAGTCGTTCCTCGTATTCCAAGTTCTCCATACCTTTTATTAGCTTTGTTGCTCGTCTCTGCACCCTCTCCAGCAGTTTTATATCCTTCTTTAGGTTGGGTTTTTTTGTCTCTTTTCTTATTATTATTTGCATAAAATGATAATGTTTAAAATTGATTAAAAAAAAAAAGAAAATGTATGAGTAGCCATTCTGTTTTCCAGTTTAGCTTTGATCAATAGTCTCAGAGAATATTTACCAACTCACTATTTGAATACATTATTTATTGATGTGCATCAATATCTGGACTCCTGAGGCAGGCCCATGTGGCCGAAACACAATTCGTGTTGAGATGATTTTTTTTAGACTGAGAGTTGCTGTTTTGCACAAATAAAGCTACACTTGTTGAGAACACCTATAGAGCATCTCTGTCTTCTCTACCGTTTTCGTTTCTGTAAATACCATGGAGCCACCTTATTCAATATCTGAAACATTAGCACCAGAACTAGAATAAACGTCCTCTGACTGCCCCCCCAAACATACCCCTTCAAGCCAAAAAATAAAAAATATTTTTTAGTGCATCGGTATTTAGCACAGCAAGCCATTTTAAGTTACAGTAAACATGTGTTAGTGCTTACAGATTAGTAAAAAGACCCATAAGATTGTGAGCCTTTCAGGAACAGAAAAATGCCTACTGTAACTGAATATACATTGTCTCAATAACTTTTGGGCTTACAGGAGGTATATAAGAAATAAAAATAAATTTATGACACTGAAGAATTCAGTCCTGGAGGAGTCTCTAGTCTGCGAGGTAACTGGTTCACTCAGGCAGTAGTGCTGAGTAGAGATAAAGAATGAAGTAAAACAAAGCAAAAACAGCATTGCCTTTTTTAAAATTTAAAGACTGCACATTTTAATATCCCATATAAGGTTGCAAGAACCAGCTGTTTTTAATTGAGAGACCTGCCTTATGAGGGGCTGCTGAAAAGTTTGCAGCCCAATCAACAAAACTGGGAAAGTCCCCATCAAGGGCTATACCCTTAGGAGTCCTTTTATTAAGGCGTGTTAAGCTTTGTAGTGCGCGTTACACGCTAAGGCACCCATAGAATATAAAGGATGCCTTAGCATTTAGTGCACACTAATCTTTAGTGCGCCTTAATAAAAGGACCCCTTAGTCCAGTGATTTTCCACTTTGTTCATTAACATAGAAACATAGAAAAAGACGGCAGAAAAGGGCTATAGCCCACCAAGTCTGCCCATTCCAAATACCCGCCCCCCTTAATTTACTCCCTTAAGGATCCCATGTGAATATCCCATTTTCTCTTAAAATCTGACACGCTGTTGGCCTCAATCACCTGCAGTGGGAGTTTGTTCCAATGATCCACTACTCTTTCAGTGAAGAAGTATTTTCTGTAGTCGCTATGGAACTTCCCTCCCCTGATTTTCAGCGGATGCCCCCTGGTGGTCGAGGGTCCCCTGAGGTAGAAGATATCTTCTTCCGACTCGATACGGCCCGTGATATACTTAAACGTTTCAATCATGTCTCCCCTCTCTCTTCGTTCCTCAAGTGAGTACAGCCGCAGTTTATTCTGTTGTAAAAATATGGAACGAATAAAGTGGAAAATCACTGGACTAAGTGTATAGCCCTCGATGGAGACTGCCTCAACCTTGTTATTGAGCTGAGAACTTTTCAGTAGCCCCTAGTATATTAAAACACTGTCTTCCGTTATAGTCTGGGGAAATTGTTTCTTTCAAGTATAAAAATAAATTAAAGCTCATCATTTGTAAATATGGAAGGTAGTAATATTTAGCATGAGATGGATAATGAAACAATTTCTCCAGTTGGGCTTCGTTGGAATTTCTTTTTATTGAAATCAGTTAGCATATTACTCAGGACTGCAGGGACATCATGAAGTTAGAGTATGAAAATAATGTTGTAGACAGTGGAAATTCAGCGTATCATAAATTAGTGCTTCTAAATGCAGCGTACAGTAAATATTGACCCTATCTAATGAAAAATATCTGTTCCTAATATAGCCACAAAATGAAAATTACCAGAGCTGCACTTGCTGGGACTTTAAAGGGAGTAAAAATAAATAATGCTAGACTACAGCAAAGACTCCACTCTCATATTCTTCTAGGCGTACTGCTTGAACAAGGGATCCAAAACTGAAAGTGCAACATTTTTAAAGTATAATTTCTGTTTTGGTTGCTTTATTAAAAGATGTCATTAAAAACATCTTTTCATTCCAGAGACTAAGATGAGAACAAGAATGTCCTTATCCTCTAAAAAGCTGACATTGCTGAAATTTCGACATTATCATTGTGCTGTAAAGCGTATCAGGCTGCAAGGATTGCCACAAGTGGCTGAATTCAAGAAAGCTTGGGATAGGCATGTGGGATCTCTTAGAGAGAGGAAGAGATAAGGGTTACTGCAGACGGGCAAACTGGATGGGCCATTTGGCCTTTATCTGCCATCATGTTTCTATGTTTCACTGTTAAAGATGGTTCTAGTGAGGACCTGATTTTATTTTGAGCTTTGGAAGCAATGAAGGCCGATGAAATTTTCATGACCACACAGTGGTCTGCTTATTTAAACATACTGAGCTTTAATGGATTCAGCTTTCTATTTTGGGTTTTTCTGTTTGTGTTCCAGCTTTTGACTTAATGTTACAGCTGAACTATTCATGAACACAAATACAGTTTATTACTGGGGAAAAATAAGCATAGCTGCTTGTAGCTTTTAGCAATATTTCTTGCAGTATAATGGTTAGACTTATAAAAAGAAAGAATAAATGAGTTTGTTCAGTTTTATCAGTGGAGAATCCATTTTCATTTTCATATGTACAACTGACTTCTTTTAGGTCTCTTTTGAGTCCAGCCAAAATAAGGATTAACACACGGTTCTTTTTGAAACAACTCTTCCTCAATCTTCATAGTCCTCCACCCCTTTTCTTAATGCAAATGTTAAATGATAGCAGTTCTGAAAAATATTTATGCAGCAGGATTCAACTGCGTGGCCATTACAGAATGATAAAGTTGACGGTTTATCTTTATGCCGATATTCAGTGACCTTATCCATTTAGGACTCCTTTTATAAAGCCACGCAGCTGAGTGCCACACACTGTGGCATAGTAAGGGGGGCACGGGGAGCAGTTCACCCCGGGCACTGTCTTAGTGGGGGTGCTGATACCCATCCTCTTCTCTGTCCTCCCGCTCCTTCCCTGCCCCCCCAATACTGCACACGGTACGCCGTCAAAAGCGCGAGGGACATGGTGTGCCGACAATCCTGCTACAAATGCGCGCCGCCCTATTTCCTTCCATTTGGGGCAAAATGGTAAGTGGATTGGGAGGTGTTTGCCGCAATGTTTCACATCGGCATCCCCCTGATTGTAATGCGGGGTTCCCCCCCTACAAAGCAGAAAACGGAAATTTTGGAGTTCGCTCGAGAAGAACATGAGTTCTAAGTGTAGGGGGGGTTTCTCCCACACACCCCTCAATGAGAGCAGGAGTGTATTGGGGGGGGGTTCCCCCTCAAATCCCTCCTCAGAGTACAAACAGGAAGGAAATAAGGCAATGCACATTTGTCCTATGTGCAAATGTCAGGGTGGGATTATCAGTGCTGCATTGTCCCTCGCACTTTTGACAGGCACACATGCCTCTTCCCTTCCCCGGTACCTCTTTAATGTTCCAGGCATGAGCAGCAACCCTAACCTGTTGCTCGTGCCAGCTTTTCCTTTGATGTGACTTCCTGGACCCGCACCTAGGAAGTGACATCAGAGGAAGAGCCGACTCTGGTGCAAGCGGCAGGTTGGGGTTTACTGCTCTCACTGAGAACAGTTAAAGGGTTAAAGAGGTACCGGGGAAGGGAAGGGGTACGCGCGTGTGCTGTAGGAGGGAGGCGTGGGAGGAGCAGATGGGGATGGGGCAGAGAAGAGCACGGGGGAGGGCTACCACTGCCCCAGGCACCTTTCACCCTCGCTATGCCACTGGCCGTGTAACAAATGCTCAGACATCCATTCAATTCCTATGGGCGTTGAAGTATTTACCAGGCTGCCAGCTTTAGAAAAGGAGGGGTTAGGTAGGGCTGCCGGTCATGTGGCTGTAAATTAAAATGGACAACATCCATTTAACTTAGTACTGTTATTTGTGTGGTCTGACTAAAAGGATACTTTTTTCCAGATGGTGGCTGAGTACAGCCTGTTCCTCGGAAAGAAATCAACAAAGAAGAAAAACATAATGCTATTCATAACATAAGATAACAATACTACAAAAGTGGGACATTATAACATCAGTAACTCCAACTTTCATTTATCAAAAACTTTAAGGGTTCCTTTTTCAAAGCTGTGGAAGTGATTCCCCTGTGGCAAATGCACCAAACTCATTTAATTCCTATAGGCTTCAGTGCTAAGTTAGCAAATATTTTATGACATGAAGAGCATCAGACGTCAAATAATTTCATAGGTCATGAGAACTGCTGATCAAAATCTGAACATGGAAACTCAAACACATGCCCTTCAAGGTATACCCCGACTGCTCTGAACATACAAAAATTATTAAATTTTCCACTGTATCCAATATAGCCATCATCCAAATTAATTTTAGTCACAATCCAGAATATCTCTGATCCTGACTCCTCCTTAATGTATGGCCAGTGCAGTTAACATATGATGCTAATAAATATAAAAGGACAAACAACGAAAGTGACCTGTGTTTAACAACCCCTGGCAGGAGGGATGCCTAATCCTTCCTGCCACAAATCCTGAAACAATTCCCGGCAGAAGGGATGCCCACTCCCTCCTGCCAGCACCCCCGAACACATGACCCACCCGAACTCCCCACCGTCTGAAACTATGACCCCCCCACTCCCCAAAGCCCACCCAGACTCCTCTCTGTACCTTTATCTGCAGGCCTTCCCCTTCCTGATAAGGGGCCTAAGACCCTGATTGGCCAGACACCTAAGGCCCCGCCCATAAGAGGGCTTTAGGCACCTGGGCCAACCGGAATCTTAGGCCTCCTTCCCAGTGCATTCTGGGATGCACTGGGAGTGGCTTAAACTCCGATTGGCCAGATCCCTAAGGCCACTCCCACAGGAATTTCTCTGCATGGTTCACAAAGCGATCTATGGAGAAAACTCAGATGGATTAACTTCTGATATTAAAGTCCCACACTCCTTTTTCAACTCATGAGCATCACAATGCTTCAAAATATCCTTCCCATTGCCACAACAAGTTCGGCAAAAGAAGACATTTGAGGCTACCTTTGAATACCAAAGACCTCTTATCTGGCACAAACTGCCAACATACCTAAGAGCCGCGGGGACAGGTGGGGCAGTGGTCGCGGGGACAGGGACAAATTTTTTCCCCATCATTCTCTACCTAAGATAACTCACCACTTACTTTGCTTCCTGCACAAAAACATAAGACATATCTCTTCTCTCTATAGCCAATCTGCTATCCTACACCTCTTCCCTCTAACAAGCACAAGATCGGGCTTAAAAATGTTACTTCAAGATCTTAATCTAACTCTTATTGTAAACCACATAGATTCCTTGTAGAGAATTGCGGTATATAAGGCATTATATTGTACTGTATTAATATGTTGGCTGTGTAAGATAAGTTCCTTTCCTACATATTCAGCTCTATTACACAAGAGCAGACTTCTTACATAGTAAATAAAAGAAAACAAGCACACAATGGCAGAATTTAATATTGTACATAGTGAACTGGATAGAGAACCTGCTGTAGCAGACGCACAGGCTGAGCCAAAAGATAATGTAAACACAGTAGACACAGATTCTTTCCAGCATCAACATGAAACCAGGCCTAAAAGAACTTGCAGATTAACCCCAAAGGCTTTGGAAAATTACCAAATAAAGCAGGAAAAGTATGTCATTAATCTAACAAAGCTTTGGCAGAAGGTGAAAAGAGACATGCTTAGTATCTTAAAGGCAGAGGTAGACAGTGACATTTAGTTTGTGGAACAGAACACTCATTTTCTTAATTCCCCTGTCAAATTCAACATTTTCCTGCATAAAACCCTTCCAGATCCAGAAGCACAAGGAACTTTGGACATTTTGATCAAGAGCCCTACCTTCCAAGACTACTTGCTAGAGATAAAACATGATTACTACAGCTGAAAGCAGCAGGAGCGACAATGAACATTGCAAAGGGACAATGGTGCGGGAAATCTCTAAACTACCTAGGGCAGTGGTCTTCACTGATTTTTAATTGAGAGCCGTTTTGGGTCCAAAAGGGCTGAAGGAGAGCCTACAAATATCTTCCTACTTGGGGCCTTGATACCAATAATGCTTCTCGACATTCATTTTTTTACCAGAACATCAGGCCTTGGTCATATGTGTGTGACTTTTATTCACAAGCTAACCCCCGCACTGGCAAAAAACTACCGTCTGTTCAAGAGGAGGCGGTAGCGGTTAGCGCAGCCGGCAGTTTAGCGCACGCTATTATACGCGTTAAACCGCTAGCGCGGCTTGATAAAAGGAGCCCTTAATCGAAAATAGAATCATTTTTTTGTATCTTTGTTTTCTGCTGATTTTATTTTTCTAATCATTTTTTCCCAGTCTCTGTGCTCTTACGAGGGGGTGTGGAAAAGTTCTCAGCCCAACCAACTTTCTATATTCTGAGCAGTATTTTGCCACTATAGCTGAGAAGAGTATTATTTTGTTTTGCAAAATGCCAATTTGCAGAATCTTAATGCTATGTTTTGAAATTGTCTCAGATCATTAATTGTACCATGCCGATGGAAAGTGCGGAATTTTCAAGTGTGGAACTCTAAGCCATCATGAAGTTCCTATTCTTGCAGAAGAAAACTCTAAAGGAAATCCATGAATATATGATGCAAACATTGAGGCCCAAATTCTGTGACCAGCGCCTAAAGTTAGGCACCTATTTTGGAGGCGCCCAACTACCGTATTTTCACATAGATAACGCGCACCCGTGTAAAACGCGCACACGGGTATAGCGCGTGAAAAACACAAATTTATGTACAGAAATTTTTATATACCGCGCACACCCGTATACCGCGCATGCTGCCCGACTCTCCTTTCGCCCGCCCCGACTCTCCTCTGGAGACCCCGACTCTCTTTTCGCCCGCCCCAACTCTCCTTTCCCCCTTGAAGTCCTGTCCCTACCCTGAAAGCCTGATGCCCCCCCCGACGTCCGATTCACCCCCCCGCAGGACTGCTCGCACCCCCACAGCCTCCCCCCCCTCCCCCATGGAGAAGCTGTGTACCTTGTTTCCG
Source organism: Geotrypetes seraphini (assembly GCF_902459505.1). Taxonomy (NCBI): domain Eukaryota; kingdom Metazoa; phylum Chordata; class Amphibia; order Gymnophiona; family Dermophiidae; genus Geotrypetes; species Geotrypetes seraphini. The sequence continues at coordinate 19,272,203 of NC_047095.1, forward strand.
GATGCCAGCGAGCCCAGCTGTTTCCTCTGTCGGCGGTCCCGCCCCTTCTCTGAGCCCTGTGCTGCGCTGCTTTTTCTTCCGGCGGTCCCGCCCTTTCTCTGACGTCAGAGAAAGGGCGGGACCGCCTGAAGAGGAAGCAGCGCAGCACAGGGTTCTGAGAAGGGGCAGGACCGCCGGCAGAGGAAGCAGCTGGGCTGGCATCTGGAAACAAGGTAGACAGCTTCTCCATGGGGGAGGGGGGGGAGGCTGTGGGGGTGCAAGCGGTTCTTCGGGTGGGGGTGCGAGCGGTCCTTCGGGGAGGGAGTGCGAGCGCTCCTTCCGGGTGATGAATCGGGCATCGGGGGGGGGGGGAAACTATGTAAAAAAAAATTGTATAACGCGCTCACGCGTATAACGCGCAAGGGTATGCGTGGTTTGTAAAAACCACATATAACGCGCGCGTTATATGCAAGAAAATACGGTACATAGGCGCCTATCTAAATTGAATAACAAGCTCAATTAAGCTTTTTAATCAGCACTGATTGAAACATAGGCGCCTGTCAAGAAAGCGCGTTTCTGTAACAAGGCGCTTCTAAAAATTTAGGTGGCCTTCAAAAAAATAGGCGCTATGCATGTTAGGCGTGGGAGTGGCTACATGTTAGGCGCCTTGTTGCAGAATCGCTGCTCTGAAGCGTGCTTAAGCGCTCAGCTAGGCGCCTAACTTTTAGTTGTGCCTAGAGCTGGCCTATTTCTTGGGCGCCTCCAAAATAGGTTCCGCTCAGCGTGGTTAAACAGCACCCAATTTTACTTGAATCGCGCTGAACAGTGCCTAATTAGGCGCCTAACTTTTGGGTGCTTCATATAGAATTTGCCCATGAGTGTTCATTCCTTCTCTGAGCTGCTGGGCCAGATCAGGAAACTGGAACTCTAAGATTACCAGAAATATAAGGCACAGATAGTTATAGTTTGGCTATAATAGACTCTCAAGAGGCAAAGTAGCTCCTTCTGGAAGGGAGCTGTCTCCTAATGCAAGCATTTCAAGCTTAAGACTGGCCTGTGCCTAATACCGGTAGCTGTTAACACTGGAAATAAAACCTGAAATTTAATGACACTGGAAAGAAACCTGACATTTATGGGGGTTTTTTCCATGCCCTTTCAGGTTAGATTCTAATTTAGCTGAGCTCTGTCAGCTTTTTTTTTTAAATTTCAGTCAGTCTTTCAATAGCTTTACTTTGGCTGGTTTATTCTGTCACAGATTCCCTAGCGAACTTGAGTACTAGACTAGAACAAGACAAGAACTTATTGCTAAAGGTACATCTTCATGTCATTGTAACTTCAAGAAGAGCATATAGAGCATAAAAGGGTACACAAAGACTACTGAAAGCAAAGAATCACTTAGGGAACAGGAACTAAGATTACCATAAATACAAGACACAGCTAGGCATGGTTGGCTATAGCAGAATCAGAAGTAGACTCTCTCCTACTGGAAAACAGCTGCCTCCTAGTCCAAAGGTAATAGATTCAAGGTTGGAGCCTGAAAGCTATTAATAATGAGGTGGGGGGAAGGGGTGTGTGTGGAGAAGGCTGAAATTTAACAATACTGAAAAGAAACCTGTTCTGAATTTATTCCTATTTGAGACTAGAAACGATAAGAAATGAGAAAGGAAATGTTTGCATTTCCTATGTTGTTTCAAATAAATACCCATTTCTACTTTTCTGTCAGTCAGTATTCTATAAGATGTTAGTTATGTGTGTGGCTACTTATGCATTTACAGTATATGACTAGAATACCACTATTTTTGAGCCTTCTTGCAATATGCTGTAGGTGTGGGTGCAGAGTCTTAACTAACACAGAGAGTCTTAGCCTATCAAGCGGCATGCTGGAATCAGGTTCTAGTTCTTTTCAGGTTTTTAGAAAGATGTTGAAGACCCATTCATTTGATAAATTCTAATAAGTGTGCTTGTATTCACTGTGTCTGCATAGTTTCTTGACCCTTGTAAACCGCTTAGAACTGAAAGGCATGGCGCTATATAAGTGGTTTGTTTTGTTATGTATTTATATTCAAAAGACTGTTACAGCCTGCTCCCTTCACAGGTATGATAAAGAAAGAATGCAATTAATCTTCCTGCAGGCCAATCCCAGTGTGCACTATTCTTTATCTTCAAGGTTAATCAGACCTCACTGTGGCATGGCCTCAAGAATTAAATTTTCACAAGATTCCAAGGTAAAACTTGACCTATCTAAATTAAGCATTACTGCTTACACACGTGTAGTTAAGGCATAGTATGCTGGGGGACTGCTCTTGTTTTCCCTGGGTCCCAAAAGAGGTGATGGAGACAGACTGTGTCTGAATTCAAAAGGGCCTGGGATAGGCATGTGGGATCACTTGGAGAGAGAAAGAGAAAATGGTTGCTGCGGATGGGCAGATTAGATGGGCCATTTGGCCTTTATCTGCCATCATGTTTCTCTTCTGGCCTAACTGTACTCAATTTTTATCTGGCTGCCTACTACAATCTCCTTGCTCTGCCTTTACTGAGCCATGCACTTATGCTGTGTGATTTAACGTAGCTCTTTCTGGGAGTGTTGGTAAGGGGAACTGGTGATTTCCTGTACACTCCATCATATGCTCTACCCCTTAGCTACACCATGCTCTGTTGAGTACCTACCTTAATGGAGCCCAGTGGTGTACCGAGTGTGAGAGGTGCATGGGGTGGTGACACCCCTCCCTGCCCTCTTCTCTGCCTCCCACCTCCATCCACTTCCTTCCCTGTCCTCTCCTGCCACGTACGCATGCCCCGTTCCTTCTGCCACACCTCTTTAATGTTCCCAGCGAAAGCGGCCACCCCAACCTGCTGCTCATGCCTGCCTCAGTTTTCCCTCTGATGTCACTTCCTAGGTGCGGGTCCAGGAAGTGATGCCAGAGGAAGAGCTATGGCTGACATGAACAGTAGGTTGGGATTGCTGCTTGCGTCGGGAACATTAAAGAGGTGTGGGGGAAGGGATGCGCAAGGGCGTGGTAGTGTGGGGGCAGGGAAAGAATGGGGGGAGGGACCGAGAGGAGGATGGGTGCCGGTGCCCCCACCAAGATGGCGCCCGGGACAGACTGCCCCCTGCCTTCCCCCCCCTTTACTATGCCACTGATGGGGCCCACTTTCTAGGAGAGGAAGTCAGCCTTCTTATGCTCTTGGCTAGCCTAGTACCTTACATCAAACTAGAAAAGTTGTAGACTCAGAGACCATCATATGATTTGACCACTGAAGTCCATTTTGAAGTCCATTGAAACCATCTGAGTGGTTCACAATCTAGGTATTTTTCCCTGTCTGTTCTGGCGGGCTCACAATCTAATTCTGGTACCTGGGGCAATGAAGGTTTAAGTGACTTGACCAGGGTCACAAGGAGCAGCACTGGGATTGAACTTCAACCTCAAGGGGCTGAGACACCAGCTTTAACCACAAGGCCATGCAGCTGCACTGTTGCCTTCTTTATGGTAGGCTAGACCAGTGGTTCCCAACCCTGTCCTAGAGGACCACCAGGCCAATCGGATTTTCAGGCTAGCCCTAATGAATATGCATGGAGCAGATTTGCATGCCTCTCACTTCCATTATATGCAAATCTCTCTCATGCATATTCATTAGGGCTAGTCTGAAAACCTGATTGGCCTGGTGGTCCTCCAGGACAGGGTTGGGAACCACTGGGCTAGACACTTAAGGAACTTATGGTCCATTGCCGAGATGCCCCAGCAAACTGTACTGAAATGTTTCCGCTGCCCACTCGACAGCTAAGGCCTCCTTCTTAATTAACAATGTAGTTCTTATGTGGAAGCAATTTCCGAATGACGAAAGCCATGGGGTGTTCTTCCCCATCAGGTTTTTGGACAGGACTACACTGCCTCCCCTCTTTTACTAAGCTGTGGTAGCGTTTTTAGCGCATACTGCAGATTAGCACGCGCTGCCCCCCCCCCGCGCTAGGCGCCAAAAACTAATGCCAGCTCAATGGTGGCATTAGTGTCTAGCGCGTGGCAATTCAGCGCGTGCTAAAACCGCTAGTGCAGCTTAGTGAAAGGAGCCCTGAGACTCTCATCCGATGCATCTGTTTGCATCACAAATGGTTGATTGAAGTTGGGATTCATCAAGACTCGGGGCTGTCTTCAGTAACATTGGGATTGGTGACTTCCTCCGGGGCAGAGGTAGGCAATTCCGGTCCTCGAGAGCCGGAGCCAGGTCAGGCTTTCAGGATATCTACAATAAATATGCATGAGACAAATTTGCATCTCAAGGAGGCAGTGCATGCAAATACATCTCATACTTATTCATTGTGGATAGCCTGAAAACCTGACCTGGCTCCGGCTCTCGAGGTCCGGAATTGCCTACCCCTGCCCTGGGGGATAGGCCTCTGCAGCGTTTGGGGCACCTGAGCCAGATAACTTGTAATTCTGAAGATTTTTGGAAAGCTTGCCGTTGTTCAGATTGTAGCAACCCAACTCAGTGTGGCTCTGTTGCTCCTCCACTAGTAGTGCCTGGGCTAACCGTTCTATTCTCATTTACATCCATTTCCCCACTGGTAATACATTTTTAAAATTTCTGCCTATTTGGCTCTGACTGACATTCTTCTGGTACTTATATAGGGCAAGGCTAGTCCCTTTAGCCCAAATTCCTGCTTTTTTGTGCTGTCACAAGGCCCGAAGCTCTGGAGGTTAGCCAAGATGGTTTTGAAACAAAAAGGCTCGGACGCCACATCCAGAACCCTACGTAGCAATGTGGGCGAGTGCATGGATGCGGAGCCTTAACAGACACAGCCACTCAGAGGGGGTGAAAGTGAAAACAAAGCACTTTATGTATATTTAAAAAATTGTTAAAGCCTGTTACCATCACTGGCATATTTAAACTAAGGATAAAAGTCTTTAGAATGCAATTATAATTTTCCTAACATGCTTCCACAGTCTCAGTGTGCACTATTCTTCATCTTCAAAGTTAGCAGCTGGATTTAATGTGGCTCTGTATGAGAGTGTTGTTAAGGGGAACTGATAACTGTCTGTACACTCCATCACCCCCCCTCAGTGCTGTCACATACAGTAGTGTTGACTGTCTTAACTTAGCATCTTATCTTTCTCATAGCAGGCATAACTGAAGGCACCTTAGTTTAAGTTATCTGACTGTATTCAGTAAACCAATGAATATAGCTTCTTACATAGAAACATAGAAATAGACGGCAGATAAGGGCCACGGCCCATCTAGTCTGCCCACCCTAATGTCCCTCCCCTTCCTTCGCCCTGTGAATAGATCCCATGTGACGATCCCATTTGGCCTTAAAATCAGGCCCGCTGCTGGCCTCGACTTTAGCTTTTTATTTACAAACCTAAGGGCTCCATTTGCAAAGGTCTGCCAGGGCCTTAATGCACGCAGTAGCGCGCGTTAAATTCCCGAGCGCCCTAGCCACTACCGCCTCCTTTTTAGGAGGCGGTAGATTTTCGGCTGCCGTGTGCTATAGCGCGCGGTCATTTTGTGCATGCGCTAAAAACCCTAGCGCACCTTCGTAAAAGGAGCCCTAAGTTTACTTTGAATATCAGGTTCTAGTTCTAAGGCAGTGTTTTTCAACCGCTGTTCCGCGGCACACTAGTGTGCCGCGAGATGTTGCCTGGTGTGCCGTACGGTCAGGGCCGCCATCAGGGCAGTACCACCAGTCTAGGGAGAGGGGCGGTCCGCCCCACGTGGACAGGAGAGAGCTGGACGGGGGACCCGCGGAGTTCAATACATCTCGAGCCGCGAGGCTCGTCTTCTGTTCCTGCCTGCCCTGCAGCTAACATATAGCCGATCGCAAGCGTTCCCCGATGTCAGCGCTGACGTCGGAAGGAGGGCTTAAGCAAAGCCTGCCCTCCGACGTCAGCGCTGACGTCGGAGAATACTTCCGTTCGGCTATTTGTGCGCAGCAGGGCAGGTAGGAAGCAGAAGACAAGCCTCGCGGCTTGAGCTTCGTTTTGCTGAGAAAGTTGCAAAGATGGGCTGGGAGGCAAACACGGAACACAAAAGGGGGGAGGGAGTGCGTTTTGGACACAAGGCATGAACTTGGGAGAGAGGAAGGGAGGGAAAGAGATGCTGAGGTGGGGGAGGGAATGCGTTTTTGGACACAGAAGAAATGGACTTGGGAGAGAGGAAGGGAGGGAAAGAGATGCTGAAGTGGGGGAGGGAATGCGTTTTTGGACTTGGGAGAGAGGAAGGGAGGGAAAGAGATGGTTGTGTACACGGGGAATAGAAGAAAGGAGAATTTTTGGTCATAGGGAGGGAGTGAGGTACAGATAGTGGCTTACCAGGTTGGGGGGGGCGGTCTGCCCCACCCCGGGTTTACGTCCCAAGGGGGTGCACAGCTGGCCACCCTCCAGTGTTGTCCCTAGGCCGGCAAACTGCGGCTCTTTAGCCACTTGAGTGCCACCGCCGCCATCGGGAACAGGCCGGCGCCAAGTTCTCCCTGCTTTTCCCTGTGGGGCCGGCCAACTCTCGCCACTCGCGTCAATTCTGACGTCGGAGAGGACGTTCTGGGCCAGCCAATCGCTGCCTGGCTGGCCTAGAACGTCCTCTCCGACGTTAGAATTGACGACGGGTGGCGAGAGTTGGTCGGCCCTGCGGGGAAGAGAAGCAGGGAGAACTCGGTGCCGGCCTGTTCCCGATGGCGGCAGTGGCAGCCTATTCCCCAGTGGCGGTGGCAGCATTATAAAATACTTTCTTTGTGTTTATTTGATTCCTATATATTTATATATAGTCAATATAGGCACAGTTAAATTTTTTAACTTTTTCTAATGGTGGTGTGCCTCGTGATTTTTTTCATGAAACAAGTGTGCCTTTGCCCAAAAAAGGTTGAAAAACACTGTTCTAAGGAACAAACTCAGCTCCTTATGAACTACATAAAGCTTTGCTGGTTCCTTATTTAAATCACGAGGGAGTGCTTAACCGTTCTCAGCCCAACCAACCAACATCCTAAATTCTGAATGTTATTTTGCCACTGCAGCTGTAAAGAGCGTTATTTTGTTAAGTGCCAATGTGCAAAAACAAACTCTATGTTTTTTTGACATTGTTTCAGATCATTAATTGAACCATATGCGCATCATTCTCTTCTTGGTTGGGCTGACAACTTTTCAGCACACCCTCGTAGTGGGCTGAACAAATTCTGCATTCAGTAAAGACATTAGATCTATATTTTATTACATGCCTTTCAAAGCAAGTTACATTTTAGGTGTTGTGGGTCTGATATCCAGTTGACCTATTCTGTGTAAAGTTAAGCACTGGTACTTTTATATATTCAACAATGTTATCTGTTTTAGAGTCACTCAATATACCTCTGTTGAAGCTTCAAGTTTATTATCAATTTAATATATCACATTACAGGAAAAACCTTCTGAGTGGTTTATAAACAAATATCACATCTGCTCAGCACTGCACCTGCACCTATCTGTTAAAATTAGGCCTGTCCTCTATCAGGCCTAATTTTAAATGTATAACTTATCTTTGTAGCTACATTTTATAGCTAAATATATAAATGTTGGTTCTTCTTTTGTCCTTTCCTAATGCCAGCCTCCTCTCCTACAGAAAAAATGTAGCTGATTTTTTTTTTTTCATGCAATGACTGAAAATACACATATAATTGAGTTATATTTGCCATCTGCTGACCAACACTTTGAATATCAGACCCTGTAGATACGTCCCTGTTTAAGAAAACTTACAATCTAAGTTGAAGCTGAAATGATGTAGGGCAGTGGTTCCCCACCCTGTCCTGGAGGACCACCAGGCCAATCGGGTTTTCAGGCTAGCCCTAATGAATATGCATGGAGCAGATTTGCATGCCTATCACTTCTATTATATGCAAATCTCTCTCATGCATATTCATTAGGGCTAGCCTGAAAACCCGATTGGCCTGCTGGGCCTCCAGGACAGGGTGGGGAAACACTGATGCAGGGTAAACCGATGTGCCCAAGAACACAAGGAGCAGTGTTAAGAGAAGCAGGGTTTAATTCTTGGCTTCTCTAAGTCTTAACTTGCTGCTTTAACCATTAAGCTACGCCTTCACTCCAAGTTCAATTCTCAGTTATGACATATTAATGTAAACTGGATAGGGACTGATGGCATGCATGCAGGATTGTGAATGTGGCCTGATTTTTGGGAGAGACTGTCCTAATTTTGAAATGCTCTTCTCATCAAGTAACATAGCTGTATATAAAAGACAGCACCAAAATAAAATTAATTACATGCCAGCACATATCCCTGGGGTTACTCTGCCCATACCAGAAGTCTACAACCCATACTGCATACTGTCACTTCTTCATGCATCATTGAATCTGCTAACTACATATGCTTGCGTCTAGCTAACTGAAACTAGCAGTATAATAGAAATGATAGACAGTCGTAAAGAGATATATACAGTCCCAGTGCAAAGTGTTTGCCTCCTGGAAGAGAAAGTGTGCCACATGCTGGTTTCTGGAAGAGTATGCAGAAACCAATAAATAGGGATATCATCGCACCTTCTTCTAAAAAGTGGAATCATACAGCACACTTTTCTGTGGGAGAGGCTGTGGTAAAAATGTTGAAATCTTTCGTCAGTAATGATTTGATATGGACAGCTTCTGAATCTTTTCTGTGATTAGGCAAAGACCACATTATGTTTTGTTTAGGTAATTTAATAGGTGCATGCAGGATGGATTCTTCTTAATACAAGATGTATTAAAATTGCTGTCTGAGGTTGAATATTTGTAGACTGTACCATGAAGGTGTTTTAGAATATGTTTTGTAAAGTATAATGAATTCAAAACAAAGATCTATTATTATTGTTCCTGTTGGAAATAAATGTTATTCGACATAGTTATATAAAGAGATAGTAAACAGAGGGACATTGCATCCTACCATGCCTCTCCTGAATTCCATTCTATTCTCCTCCTTTCTAGTAGGATTCAGCAAGTATAGTCTGATGATCAGACTCTCCAGGAATTTGGAACTTTAGTAATAAAAGATCAAATGCAATTGAAAAGGAAGATAGAACAAATGGAGAATTACAATAGAAGACTGAATCTTAGGATTTTGAATTTTCCTATGGACTCAAGTTTATTGCCTGTGGATACATTAAAAAAATATCTTACATTTTTCCTCTGATATGATTCCTCCTTTGAACAAGGTATTTTATTTGAATACATCTGAGAAGAATGTACAAGCACTTTGGAAATTAATTACTTCTACCTCTCCTATTTTAGTTCTTTTTTCATCTAGTTCTTTTGTATTTTTCCTTTTCTTAATGTTAACTGAGTCACGCTCCAAATTGGCTGATGACCTGGTTTATAAAACTAAGTTTTAGTTTAGTTTAGTTTGCAACCTGCTGAACAACAGAAATTGGATCTAAATAATCTTTTAGCAATTCTAGAGGATTCTGTAATAGACTCTACACAAAGGTCTACTTTGATAACTTCCTTCATTTTTGAGCAATATTTTGAATAACGTTCTGAGATTTTATTTCCACAATATAAAAGTTCTTTTCTATGGCCAAAGAGTTTGGATTTATCTGCACATGACTAAGATAACACAAGAACGAAGGAAGGCTTTTCTTTCTTACAGATGAGACAGTTGACCTTGGAGCCTCATTTCAATTGAGTTATCCATATAAATGTTTGGTAAAACTGGGAGGCTTAAAAAAATATATTTTTTGATCCGGAACAACTGAAAGCCTTTATTGATTTAAAGAAGATTATTAAGGATTAGGAGTGGTTAATCAGGTTATATTGCTGTATTATCGTTAACCCTTTGGTAATTATTTTCTTTTTCTTGCTGATTGAACTCCTTTATGATTGGCATAACTCCCCCTTCATTTTGGTGGGCTAATAAGGATACTGAATTATGTATTTTTGAAAGAATATTTATTTCCTTATTCTATTACTTATCCAGATTTCTGTAGCAAGTTGATACTTGTGTATTGTTTATTTGAAAAGCACAAAAAAAAGCCCAAAATCTCTCAATACAGTCCACATGTCCTCTGTATCTTCAAATTCGAAAGACCCTATCTCCCAACTTCCATCCAAAGCCAAAATATATTAAATGTAACCACCAAAGTGGCCTTCTCAGTTACATCAGAAATAAACAATCTATCAGCCATAATAGAATAATCTAAGTATAATCCAATCATTTCTTTCTGTCTTCTTGGCACTTCTCGTGGAGAATTTTTCAAGAAACTGTGTATAAAGTAAATTCTATTTAAAGATGGAATTGTCTCAGGGGCAAACTTTAGAACTTCAATCAAATATTTCTTAAACAGTTCCCCAGGTGCTATATCAGCAGGTTTAGGAAATTTCAGTAAATGTAGGTTCAATCTTCTATTATAAGTATATCTCAATCCGTTCTATTTTTCTATGAATTAATGTCTGAAAATTTATTGTGCTTTTCTTGTAATATTATATGTATATGAATTTCTTGTTGCACAATTGTAGTTTGAAAATTCAATAAAGATATATATAAAAAAAAGGGGGATAGTGATCCAATTTCTGCTGAATGGGAGAGGAGGTTGCCATTGGGGAGGGAACAGCTCCGACCACCCCTTTCCTCTTAGTATGGAAACAATGGCTGAGGCGTAAAAGGTAAAATCCCAAGTGAACAGAACGCTGCCATCTTGCCACTTCCCACCCCAAAAGTGGAGTTTTTTTTTCTTTTCAATTCTTTTAAAAGTTGAAGTACTAGGGGTGTACAATTGTGAGCACTGAATTGGTTCAGATGTGTGGTCTAAAATTTTAAAGTGCGTTCAAATTGCTTGCACACATGAAAAGCTTTTGCATGTGTTTATCCCAAATTCTATAAATGATGCCCAAAGTGAGACATGCTGTTGGATGCACAATTATAGAATAGGGCCAGTTACACAAGCAACAATTAACTAATTGGCGTTAAATATTAATGACTGGCATTAGCAATACCAGTTGGTGCTAATTTGATGATGCATGTGTAACTGACTTACGCCCCTGTTCTATTAACATCAATTGTTATTTGGTATTTAAAGTCAGCTCTTTCAAATACAGCAGATTAATACTATCTTTAATATCTTCAGGACCTCAGCGACACCACTCACCGCTCAAATTCTCTCCTAGCGGTTTAGCTTCACGTGCCTTATCGTCATAGGTCCAAACATTAGGCATATCTTTAGCCCCTATCTATAATTGCACCTCCCATTCTTTTTAATTATAATAAATAACTTTCCTCTTAAAACATTGAAATAATTAGAAATGTTTCGCTTTTTAAAAAAAATTATTTATTCACTTTTAAAACTACAATTGTGCACAAGAGATGATACATTTACATAAAATATAAACATTATAACATAATAAACGTAACAGAAATAATGACAAGACTTATTTACCCCCACCCATTTTCCAACTGACCAACAACTCATAAAATTACCTGTAAACAACCTATCTATAACTCTTAAACAGTGCCAAAACATACCCCCCTCCCCAGGAGGTGTATGTTTTCCTCATTTATATAAATAAATCAGTCTACAATATTTAGTTAATGGTTCCCAAGCCTCCATAAATTTTTTTTAATATCCCTTCTGAATGTCCATAAACTTTTCCATTTTGAAGACATAACATAGGGATTCCCACCAGAATGAATAATTTAATCTATCCCAATTTTTCCAATTCTTTAAGATAAGCTGCGTGGCAACCCCTGTCATTATAAACTAAAGTTTGTTATTTTTTGCTGAAATTTGACTTTTTGCCCTCATAGATGTTCCAAATAAAATGGTATCATATGATAGTGCCACTGGATTTTCTAATAAATTATTAACTTGATCCCAAAGAGATCTCCAGAGTTAGAAATGTTTCCATGTTATTGCTTGCTTAAAATAAGCATAATTGACTTATCTTTAATGTTGCTTTAGTCTACAGTCTGGGGAGGTTAGATCTGACAGGTTTCGCTATGTAATGTTCTCAAGGATCCTCAATGCCATCTAAGCTCCCTTACTTAACCGAGACAAAGACTGTAAGGACTATAAACAGCGTGCCGAACTTCTCTCACATGCAAAGGGGGTATTAAGGGGGCATTAAGTTTCTTAATGCAAAGCGATGATCAAATCATAAAAATAGTGCATCGCAATATTCGGCACAACAGTACAAATGACGTAGACAAGTCACACAATACAGACGGGGCCAAGAGGGAAGAAGGGGTAGAAATTCAATGTTTGAAAGGAAATGAGACGAGTAAGGGAAAAAACAAAAGGGAGGGTTAAAAAGACATAAAAGGGTCTTGGGCATTGGTGTAGTGAGGGAAACCGACTCCTGGAATCCTCCCCCCAGCGATAGGGGGATCTCTTGAATGAACTTCCCCTGTACCTCTTCAACTCTTCTGGACTTCACTGGCAGCAAGCAGGGACTCCTACCCACTGCTCGCGTTGGCTCAAATCTGCCCTCTGAAGTTACATCAGAGGGAGAGCTCGAGGCCAGAGTAAGCAGCGGGGAAAAGTCCCTGTTCACTGCTAGTGAAGTACTGGGGGGGGGGGGGGGTGTTGTTGGAATTTATTTAACAGACCTCTCCATCTTGGGGAAGAGAGATACTGGCCCACCTGCCAAGATGACACCCAGGGCGCTCTATCCCCTTTCTATGCCACTGGTCTTGGATGTGTTGAGGCATTTTGATTCTTTTTTGCATGCACTGTTGCATTTATGTGCCCAAATGCCACATGCAGGAGCCATCACATACACCAGCCATATGGCATAAGCAACTCTGTCGTTATAAATAATAGCTTAATGTTCAGTTCTTTGGCACCTACATTTTAACAAACTATACATTGTTAAACTATACCTTATAATGTGCACAAAAAAACACAAATGTGCCATACACTTACCTCATAGGACTTTGACCCTAAATAGGAGGTAAACTCAGTCTTCTTTTCAATTTTATATTACTGCCTTTCTCCACTCTATGAGGTGCCACTGAATTGGTCCCTGTTTAGATTCCTTGAACTGATCAAAAATTGAAGGCAATAGTTAAATCACACAATAACCGGAACAGAGCTAGCGAAATGCAACATGCAGTATGTACTCGTACATTGCCTGCTGGATAGTTCATTCATGCACAGTGCAGCACTTGGCCTTTAGTCATGTGGCAGCCACGAGGTCAGAAACATGGATGCTCCAGCGCAAGAAGATTACACCTTCGAGAAACAACATGCAGTAGTTTGCGTTCTTTGGGCAGAGGGAGTGAAACTTGTGGAATTTCACCATCGGCTACTGACTCAGTATGGACACAGCACTTCGAATCAATGAAAGGTTTAAAGCAGGAAGAACAGGTGTAACCGACAAAGGTCGTTCTGATCGCCCATCAACATCGCACACACAAGAGCACATTGACAGGGCAGATGCTTGGGTTCGAAAGTCTTCCACGTCCTCCTTAAAGCCTGGATCGGTCGCCTCGTAATTATCACACCTTCTGTCCACTGAGGTTGCAGATTCACCTCTGATGATGATGTAAAGGAAGCAGTGCTCACCTGGCTTCGGGAGCAGCCAAAATACTTCTCTGCAGGAATGCAGAAGCTGGGTGAACAATATTACAAATGTGTCATCTTGCATGGAGACTGTGTGGAAAAGTGATATCAATTGTTCAAGTTACTTTTATTAAAGCCATTAAATGTATTTTGCCTTTAATTTTTGATACACACACACACAAAGGAAACTCTCAATCATTTCTGCCTTCAGATAGGTCTCTGCCTTCTGATGGCTGCCATCTCAAATTTGTTCTCTGCTTAGTACCTCTCCTGATCTTCATTTGTGTCATGTTTAGTATCCACACCCTCATCCTCGGGACCCCAGTGAAGGCGCTTATGAAAATCACAAAATCTTTATTTAAATGAAGAGAGATAGAACTTTTTCTTGGCCATGCATGCCCCTGGAAAGTACTAGAAAACTTTTTGGATAATCAGCTGTTAAAGTATTTATTATCGCTTTTCTTGTTCTTTCTTTCCAGGGTACAGGGGGCACTAGAAAAGTGATACAGAAAAATTATGCCATGACAATATAAGAATAGCTAATCAGAGCATTTACAAACATATTTAGTTATCAAGTATTAAACTGAATATATTAAAAGCTACCAAGAATTGAAAATCTACATAGGTTAAGTAGTGATTCATTCCAAGAAGCTACACCAGCATAAATGAATAATGAATAAGAGCCCTAAGGCTTTTTCTTTAAATTATAAAATTACAGTGGTCTCTGTCCTGTAATATCCCTACTTTGTGTATATGAAGATATTCAATCTATGACATTTTTACAGAGGCTGCTGGGAAAAAAATATTTAGGCCAGCTTAGTGGTAGGCTTTGGCTTGCATAGATTTACTTCTCTGCATAATTATTTGTATGCAAATCAAGTCAATGATACAGCCCTGGTAAGGGTGGACCCTACAATATTGAGGATAATGATCCCAGTTTAAAGATCAACCAAAAATTTGAAAAAAAATCTGCAAAATTGAAAGTATTTTTCAAATATATTGTATCAAATATAAGTGTTACGCATGTAACCCCTTCCCAGGTCCTGCTACTGGGGGTGGGGTTAGAAGAGAAGGGGGCTCACTTAAAACCAGGGCTAAGTCCTGACTTATTCCTCTGTATCCCAGTGAGAATGCTGTGATGGAGGAAGAAATCCTTCGCCAAGGCCCTAGGCACTGACAGATTCATGGCGTTTTCTTAATAAAGGGTCCTTTCACAGTTAGGATGTTCCAACACATGATATATTTTGCTGAGAAATTTCTTCAGCAAAAGCTAACTTTTCTCTTTACTTTTTGGGATCTTGCCAGGTACTTGTGACCTGAGTTGGCCACTGTTGGAAACAGGATACTGGGCTTGATAGACCTGCGGTCTGTCCCAGTATGGCAGCTCTTATGGCCTTCCTCTACGAATTCTAGTAATCTCCATGAGCAGATGTTACAGTTCCTCCTTTTTAAAAATTTAGTAGAGACTGTTCATACCCTTATAACAGCTTCTTTGGACTACCGCAATAGCTTGTATTGTGGACCATCTGAAGCACAAATATGACATCTACAATTAAATCAAAACATAACTGCTTGATATTGTAAAGCAAACATTTTGATCATGTCTCTCTGGTCCTTCATAAATGACATTGGTTACCTGTACAACATAGGATTAGATTTAAGATCAATTGCTTGATTTCTAAGACTTTCTTCCACAATGTTCCTGACCATTTAGTTAATTTGCTAATTCCATTTGTATCAACAAGAAGCAGGAGCTTCTTGCAGCAATCATTGCTAATGGTTCCTGATTGCAAGAAGATTTGGCCATTCACTGAGGAGTCCTTTCACAAAGCTACAGTAAGCATCCCAAAGTAATTTTGAAATGTATGTGCGGAAACCGCATGCACAAAGATTTTAATGTTTTTGCTGAAGCTACATGTCTGGGGTGGAGAATGGGTGCAGCTGTGTTAATCAGCGCATCAGCATTCCTGTGTACTAACTGATTAGGGCATGGTGACTGCTTGAGCCGCTACCACCTTCAAAATGGGTGGCAGCAAGGGCCTATGTGCGAATGGCAACATTAGCGCATGGCCATTAATGCAGAAAATAGAAAATTGGTCATTTTATGGCCATAGAAAAACTAGCCTTAGCACATAGGAAAGAACCATGTAAGTTTATAGTTTACAGTTTAATAAAAAAATTATTATACTACCTATGACCAACATGTTAAAGACAGTGCGGAGTATGGCAAACTCTGTTCAACACACAGCATTTGGATCCCCTGAAGAAGCTAGCATGTGAAATGGTTCCTCGTGGGCCACGAGATAAGTGCTGATTTATTATTTATATTCACTCATTGCACTACATGCTGAGTTAGATCAGTTAGATGGAGTTTTTTTTGTGATTCTGAAAGATATTGAGTCCGCAAATGAGGTGGTGTGATATATGCTGTTATAGCTTTTAACTCTGAACCACTGAGGCTTTTTTCCTCCATTTTTAGGTATTTTGAGATCTGTTTTATTTGATTTAACATTAGCGCATGGCCATTAATGCAGAAACTAGAAAATTGGTCATTTTCTGTCCATAGAAAAAAATGCCCTTCGCACACAAGAAAGACCCATGTAAGTTTATAGTTTACAGTTTAACAAAAAAATTATTATATACCTATAACCTATATTTTGATCTAAGTGGTATTCAATTAAAACTAATTTAAAAATATCCCCCCCCCCCTTTATGAAGCTGCATTAGGCTTTTTTTCTTTTTTTTTTATCACTGGCCATGGTAGTATTAGCTCCAACGCACATAGGAATTCTATAATACTATCGCGGCTAGGACAGTCCATTCACAAAGATCATGCATGTTTATTAAAATTTGATATACTGTACTGCTATAGCTTCCAACAGTTCCAAGTGGTTTACAATCATAAAATACCCCAATAATCTAAAAGAAAGGAACTCCGTAAAACTAAAGGGCGGTCCTAATGTCATTCTCGAAGCTTTTCTCATCGCACTCTCACAGTGCTGCCTGCCTTGGGCTGTGGTAAAAAGTGGCCTCCACTTTTTGCCATAGCTTTATAAAAAGACTCCTGTGGATTTTAGCAAACAATAAGTAATTTGAATTTAGAATTTTGATTGGGTTAAGCTATTTATTTAAATGAATAATTTGGGTTTTAGCAACATTTAAAATGGAAGGGGCATTACAGATTTCATTTTAGTTTAATTCCAAATGCTTTATTCTTTTTAACTGTATTGCTTGATTTATTGATTTGTAATTCTCCTCATGTTTTTAGATGAGCTAAGTCATTAAATTGTGATAAATAAGGGGGGATGGGACTTGATATACTGCTTTTTCTCTGTGATCACAATCAGAGTGGTTTACATATTTTAGACAGGTACTTATTGTGTACCTGGGGCAATGGAGGATTGGGTGACTTGCCCAGTCACAAAGAGCTGCGGTGGGAATTGAACTTACAACCTCAGGGTACTGAGGCAGTTGCTCTAGCCACTAGGCCACGCCTAGGAGCCGTTGCTTGGTCTCCAATATTATCTCCATTTTTTCACTTCTTAATGTATTTCTTTGGTACTGATTATGCTGTCCCTTCTGAGTGGGTTCTATAGATGGGTAGCTTTCTCTTCTCTTAAGTAGTACCAACTGGGTACTTATTGTAATTCTCCAAAAAGGTTTCAAGCAAGAAAACTGGCTGCCTGTGTTTTACAGAATCATTTACAACTCCTTTTGCTGATTCACAAGATTCGTAACTTGGGCATCCCCCAAAACCTCTCCAGTATACTCAGCTCCATGAATACTGTGCTCCTACCAAGCCAATAATTTTGTTATTTCCTCATTAGTGCTATCTGACATTGCCTTTGTCCATACCTGTATCTTCACTGTGGTAGATCCCACGCTATGGAACGCTCATCCAACTGATCTCCGGCTTGAAATGAGCTGAGCAAGATTTAAGACTGGTTTGAGAACCCATTTATTTAAAAATGCTTATTGTTAACAACCCTCTCTGCCTTTGTGCTTGACAATGAATAGCCCAGTTCAGGTAACTGCACTGTCTTTTTACCTCTAAAATTATGTTGATGTATTATCCAATAATCTTCCTTCTTCTCTTTGTACGGTACTGAAGATTGTACATACCTCTTTCCTCCTCTTTGTACTGAACTGGAAAACACCCAGAAGAATTACATGATGGGCAGTATATTGCAAATGAATAAACTTGGGAAACTTGGACACCGAGAGGGGCATAATCAAAAGAAACATCTAAGTCCGTTTTGGCCTAAATTGCAAGTCGTCCAAAGTCGGACACGGGAAAAGGTCCATTTTCAAAAAATACATCCAGCATTTTTATTTTTTTTTTTTAAATCGTCCAACTATACGTTCAGACCGCTAAGTCATCTATCTTTATAACCCATTTTCGACCAAAAATTTGTCCAATTCAAAAACACCTAGAAAAAGACCTTTTGGGCATGGGAAGGGCCAGAAAAGTAAGGGACTGGACACCCAGACATTGCACCAGAGTAGTGAGGTACCTTACAGGGTACTGCTGTGAACTTCACAAAAAGGGTACCACATAAACATTTCACTATAGCTCCCTTATAGGTCATGGTGAGCGCCCAAAAACACCCTCAGAATCTACTAGACCCACCTATCTACCACCCCAATAGCCCTTATGGTTGCAGGAGCCACTTTTATGGCAGTACCAAAGGATTTTGGGTTTTTTTGGGGGGAGGTACACATGTTTCTCCATGAATGCAGTGAATAGAGTGGCTTATGGGCCTGGGTCCTCCTCTCCATGGTTCACTAACCCACCAGCCAGACCAGTTAAGCCACCTCTCTGCAGCGCTACTAGGCTTTCCTATGCCAGGTTGCCAGATGCTGATGTTCTGGAGGCAGATATGTAAAGTTGTTATTACATTTTTTATTGGGGGGGGGGGGGTGTCAGTGATCATTGGGGCTGTGTGGGGGTCTGTACTTTGTGTCTGCAGTGCTTATCTGGTCACTTTGGATACCTTTGTAGATTTAGACCTGGTTTTAGATGGCCTAAATCACAACATCCAAGTTCCATCTAGGTAGTGTTGTAAAATCTTTGGTTATATATGCAGTACGACTAAGTGTACGACAGCCCACGTCCCGCCCAAATCCCGCCCTCAACATTCCTCCTGAAATACCCCTTTTAACTCTGGTCATTCAGCAGCACTGTTGAAGGCCTAAGTCGTTTTTAAATACGTCTAAAACCCGATTCGATTATCGGCACTTTTTATACCTTGTCTTTTAGATCATCCAAGTACCGATTTAGATGGATTTTTAGACATTTTTCTGTTTCGATTATGAGCCCCTGAGTCTGTAAGGCTGAGTGACCTGCAAGGTTCCTCAACCCCCACCACCTTTTTTACAAAACCATAGTGTGGTTTTTAGTGCTGGCCGCAGCGGTAACAGGAATAGGAATTCTATGAGCATCGGAGTTGTTAATGCCGTGGCCGGCACTAAAACCGTGCTACTGTTTTGTAAAAGGGGATGGGAGTGGGAGGTAAGTCTTGCCTCCAGATCTTGAACAACCTGTTTCCCTAGAAGAAAAGACTGAAATTGACTCTCCTCCAAAACAAAAATACATAAAGAGAGAACCAGCTCACCTGCCTCTAACAGAGGGCTAGTAACTACTCTCCAAATGCACACCAAGGGTCTAACACTAGGGCAGGGGTGTCCAATGTCGGTCCTCGAGGGCCGCAGTCCAGTTGGGTTTTCAGGATTTCCCCAATGAATATGCATGAGATCTATTAGCATACAATGAAAGCAGTGCATGCAAATAGACCTCATGTATATTCATTGGGGAAATCCTGAAAACCCGACTGGACTGCGGCCCTCGAGGACCGACATTGGACACCCCTGCACTAGGGTATTCATTCAAATGTTCTTTCTAAAGCACTAAAGATCTCTCATTAACATACAAGCTGGATTGAACCATTTCAGCAGCTTCCAGAGGGGGCACTGTGCACAGATGGCACATTCCCCTGGGCTACTCTGCTTAGTATAACCCTTTCACAGCAAGTGAACTCAATGCAGTCCTTGGGACTCACCAAGCCAGTTTGGTTTTCAACATATGCATGAAATAAATGAGCATGCACTACCTCCATTGTATGTAAATCTATGCCATGTGCATTTATTGTGGCATTCTGAAAACTGACTGGGCGTATTATGAGGATGGGGTCGAGAACCCCTGTTCTGTAAGAAAATGCTCTTTAATAAGTTGTCCATTGGGGCCTCATATATACATTCTTGGACTGCTAAACATTAGAAAAAAAAAAAAAAGAATCAGTCTATACAAATTTTGTCTGAATTGTAAATCTAGTAGTAAGAAAATAACCTGCAGAATAACAAAGGGCTCCTTTTATGAAGCCACATTAGCGGTTTAATGTGCGTAATATTGTGCGTTAAACCACCGGTTGCGCTAGCCGCTACCGCCTCCTCTTGAGCAGGCGGTAATTTTTCGGCTAGCGCAGGGGTTAGCGCGTGATAAAATGTCACGGTGCGATAAAGCCGCTAACGCGGCTTCGTAAAAGGAGCCCAAAATAGAATAAATTAATTAATTAAAAATGTATGTCCATTGCAAGATTTCTTTGAGAATCCTAAATTCTATTCTAAAATTCTAAAAATTCTAAAAACCATGTCCAATATTTCTGAAATCACTTCTTAAAGTCAACGTAGAAAGCACTGCTTTATTGTAACAATAATGTGGTTATTCCTGATTGTCTGAAATGTAAAGAAAGTAAGACACAGCGTTGGACCTGGTTACATTCAGTTTGGATTCTGAGCTCCCAGATGAGGTCACTCACAGCAGCGTGGGCTGTTCCATGGCACACAAAGTGAATATTTAGGAATGGGGGGAGGGAAGGGATAGAGAGGGAACCTCTGGGTGAAATTCTCTTGTTTCAGAGCCTGGGTTTCATCATCAGTCTTACTGATGAATGGAGTCTCCTTATACAAAGAAGAACCCGCGGCAGAGAACAACAGTGAGAGGAAAAAGAAAACTGTGCGCAAAAAATCAGGCTGCAGTGCTTAAACCAGTTCTTTCATGGTTGAAAGCAAGTGGATTTTGCAAGAAAAAAAAAAAAAATGCCTGCAATTTCTGTCCTGCAAGAAAGAGAACTGCAGGTGGAGGATATTGATGTTTTCTTTTGCTGGAAGCCTTAGCTGGGAAGGGTATTAGATTAAGAATACAGTCCAAAAAGGAACAGTAATGCATTTTAAGTAATTAGTTTAGAAAATGCTGCCCGGTAGATAGAGTGTGTTTGGCACGCTTGATGTTCAGTGTTTTTCAATATAACTAGCTTACATCAGTACTGACATCTTCCAGATGTTAGCAGCTTAGCTTTTTTTTTTTTTTTTTTTTTCCCTCCTCCGTGTTGCAAATGAGTTGGCATGGAAACAGTTCTTTCCTGGCAACATGACACATGATACAAGGCCAAATGCATTTAACACAGATGACTAGTTCAGGAATCTGCCTGTAATGAAAGTCATTTTGATAGCTGTTTTGAATTTCATGTTGTTATTTAGGACAACTTATTTTTAACTCAGTCTAAAATAATAATGAATAAAATAAAGAAATAATGTGCTTCTGTGTTCCTTCTTTCTTCAGGATTCCTTTTATCAGCTATTTGTATGCAATAGAAAAAAAAAAAAGGTCTTTTTTTGGAGGATGAACATAGATAACAGTTTTGTTTCATTAAGCGCTATTAAAACCTTTATTAATGATTTCTAGCCTACCACGGAACCAAGATAGTGAAAGAGAGCAGCACAGTATTAGAAGCAATTTTCCTTTAGTCTGTATTGTAGTAAATTAAAACGCTGTGAAAACACTATGGGCTCCTTTTACTAAGCTGCGCTAGCGGTTTTAGCGTGCGCTTAGCGCACACTGCAATGCCGCGTGCACTAGACGCTAACGCCTCCACTGAGCTGGCGTTAGTTTTTCCGTGTAGCGCAGGGGGCAGCGCATGCTAATATGCAGCGTGCTACCGCAGCTTATTAAAAGGAGCCCTATGGATAGGGTAACCTAGAGACAGTAAAATCGAAAGATCACAGAAAAGGGTATTTGGAAAATGTGAACCCCACCCCTTCAAAGAAATCAGTTTAGTCACTGTTGATAATTTGTTGAGTGCACAAGAATTACAATATACTGTTTATTTTTTTTTGTATATCTTTATTGAATTTTCAAACTATAATTATGCAACAAGTAATTCATATATATATATATAATATTACAAGAAAAGCACAATAAACTTTTCAGACATTAATGTACAATTATATTTTCTCCCACCCTCCCACCTAATATTCAAATAAAATAAAAATCTTCAAGAAACTATCCATAAATTCCCTGAATCAAATTCCAGTGCAACTCCCTTCCCTCTCCCCCCCCCCCCTTACCCTGGATGTCTATGTTTACAGGGGACAGATTCAAAACGAATGCTAGGAAGTTCTTCTTTACCCAACGTGTGGTGGACATCTGGAATGCTCTTCCAGAGAGCGTAATAGGGCAGAGCACGGTACTGGGGTTCAAGAAAGGATTGGACAATTTCCTGCTGGAAAAGGGGATAGAGGGGTATAGATAGAGGATTACTGCACAGGTCCTGGACCTGTTGGGCCGCCGCGTGAGCGGACTGCTGGGCACGATGGACCTCAGGTCTGACCCAGTGGAGGCATTGTTTATGTTCTTATGTTCAATGAAATAAAATCAGTTATCATTCTTTACAAAATTTAGCCAATGGCTCCCAAACATCCATAAAATTCCTGTAATGTCCCTGCTGTATGGCCATGAAATGTTCCGTTTAAAAAATATAACAGAGGGATTCCCACCAGAATGTGTAATTTAACCTATCCCAGTTCTTACAATTTTTTAAAATAAGCTGCATGGCAACCCCTGTCATTATAAGCTTAGCGGTAGTTTTTTTTTTTTTAACAGCTAGAGGAGGCAACCCTTAAACTTTGTTTATTTTAAATCAAATTTTGTGTGTCTTTCGTTTTTATATAAAGGAATAAAATTAGCCCTGTGGACAAACAAAATGTGTTCATTAATTTTTGTGGACCACCATAGCGAGGCCTAAATGCGCATTAGGGGGTCCTTTTACGAAGGCACGCTAGCTATTTTAACGCGCGCTAAATATTAGCATGCACTAAATGCTAACACGTCCATTATAGTCTATGGCCAAGTTAGCGTTTAGCGTGCGCTAAAAAGGCTAGTGCACCTTAGTAAAAGGACCCCTAGATGACGCTCTTTAAATGAAAAGAAAGCTCTGGAATGAGGAGTAATTGGATGAAGGTGAAAGGGGATAGATTAAGAAGTAACCTCAGAATATACTTTTTAATGGAAAGGATGATGAATGCTTCGTATGACCTCATGGTGGGTGACAAAAACATATCTGAATTCAAGAAAGCTTGGAATAAGTGCATTGGATCTCTAAGAGAGAAAAAGGGATAATGGATAGCATGGATAGGCCATATGGTCTTATCACTTATATAGCATCGAGAGGTGTACGCAGCGCTGCACATTTTGGCATTTATAGACGGTCCCTGCTCAGAAAAGCTTACAATCTAACGTGGACAGACAGACATGATATATAGGGATGGGGATGCAGAAACTCTTGTTAATTCCTTCCATAAAAGATTTCTTTTACACTAGAAAAATAAATTTTGCAGTAGTAGCTCCAACATTGTGGAATGCTCTGCCACAGCAACTCCGATTCGAACAACAACATGATAAATTTAAGATAAGCCTGAAGACTTTTTTATTTAGCGACGCCTTTTCCTGTGCTTAGAGCATTTTTTTTTTCTTTCTTCTTTTTTTTCCTTCTTTTCTTATTCAACCAACCGCTTTTATAAAGCGATCCCACCCCATATGTTTTACCCTATTCCCTCTTTCTCCTTTTTTCTTCTAAACATGTAACTTTCCCCCCTTTTCCCTTTTACCCTCACTTTCAAGTCTGTCCAGTTAATGTCCTTGATGTGCACTTTCATTATTTTTTAAATATTTATCTCTTTTTAAATTTTATTGTAAACCGGCCAGATACTTGTTGATGGTCGGTATATTAAAAGTCAATAAACTTGAAACTTGAAACTTGAACCCAAGGTGAGAGGAGTTAGGAGTCAAAAGCACTCTAAAAGAGGAGGGCTTTTAACTGGACCTTGAACACTGCCAGAGTCAGAGCTCGCCATTTGGATTCAGGCAGCTTGATTTTAAAATAAATAAATAAATTATATTCCGCATATCCTACAATTCTATGCGGATTACAAATTATTCAGGTACTCAAGCATTTTTCCCTAACTGTCCCGATGGGCTCACACTCTATCTAATGTACCTGGGGGGCAATGGGGATCAAGTGACTTGCCCAGGGTCGCAAATAGCAGTGTGAGATTTGAACCCTCAACCTCAGGGTGCCGAGGCTGTAGATCTAACCACTGCACCACACACATGGCACAGCAAGGCAGGAGGGATGAAGTCTGGAGTTGGCAGCAGAAGAGAAGGGCACATAAAGGAGGGACTTACCAGCTGAGTGGAGCGCACGGGGAGAGGGGGGAAGGAGATCATAGTGAAGAGAGATAGTGAGGGGCAGCTGAGTGAGTGCATTTGTAGTTCAGTAAGAGGAGTCTGAATTGTATTTGGAAATGGACGGGAAGCCAATGAAGTTACTTTAGGAGAGGAGTAGCATGAGTAAAGCGGTTCTCCTGGAATATGGGTCATGCAGCCAAATTCTGGATGGATTGGAGGGGAGCGAGATGACTAAGCGGAAGGTCTGAGAGTAGTGAGTTGCAGTAGTCTTAAGTGCGAGGTGATGTTTCTATGTTTCTTCAGAGTATGTGTGGATTTGGACGAGAGAATTTGAGTGACCTTAGAGATATTTAATACCATATTCCCCAGCTAGATCCCTTAGATCAGCAGATCAGTACTTGTTGACCATTCCATCATTGAAAATAATTGGCACTAGAAGAACTACAACTTTTTCTATCTTGGGACCCCAGCTTTGGAATACACTTCCAATTTTTCTGCGCGCTGAAACCTCCTTAGAAAAATTTAAAAGCAAACTAAAAGGCTATCTTTATAAAGATCTTAGATCAGATAATCTTCTTTAATTTTCCTATTTACTTCTAGATTAAGCCCTTTTTTTAAAAACATTTTTTCCAAACCAAGTTTCATTAAAAAATTTTTTTAATACCCTTCCTGATGTTGCTCCTCTCCCAAATGTTTTTTATTTTTGTTTTTAAAAAAAAAACAAATGTAGTTTATCCTTATATTCCTTATGTATCTTTAATTAACTTTGGATAGGTTTATATGTTTTATTGTCTCAAATGATTTTATTTGTTCCCCCAAATTTTTAATATTGTTATACGCATTGAAAATACTTGATATTGCGTTTAAATCAAAACTATAATAAACTTGAAACTTGATAATTCTGAGAACCCATTTTATAAATGCACATACTATAGCTTTTGCTTTTATAAAGTACTGTAGGTACTTTTTTGGAAATGTTAGAAAGGCAAACTTTGATGAAATTACCTGACTGGGATCCATGCCTAGTTTGGGGTGTGAGGATTTACACCAATTGAAACCTGGTGTAAATCCTTGTGCCTAATTTAGGCACAGATCTGCCTGTTTCTGCAACACTCCACAGGACTCCACAGGACTGCCCCTGACCTGCCTCTTCCATGGTAATGCCTCCCTTTTTTGAGGTGTGTGTAAAAAATTACACGTGCATCTTTATAAAATAGCAACAAGAAAGATGCAGGCATAAGTTTTCATTATTGTCAATTAGTGCCGAGAATTGATTGTCATCACTCAATTATCACTGCTAATTGGCTTATTATGCAATTAAATTGCGTGTGAAAATTGGATACATGCCCAAATTTGTACGAACAATTTTTAGCACCACATATAGAAGTGGGGTGTATGTGTGAAAACACTAATCTTGCCCCAACCCTGTCTTTTGAACACCATCTCAGAGTAGTTAAATTTATGGTTATAGAGGATGCATGCATGTAATGTTACCCATATATAGGATGGGTAACTTATAAAAGCGTATTTCGTCTGCTAAAACAGTGCTTTACCCATGAAAACAGCTTTTAAAATGATCCTGCCTGTTGTGTTAGTAGCAGAAAGATTACAATGAGATTGTGAATGTGTTGAGGACTTGTTTCATATTTTAAACGGCAGACTCATGGATTTAGGAAAGTCTTGCCTTAGCGAACTGGAAGGCATTAATAAACATATGGACAAGGATGATTTAAGAAACTCATGAAAATTAAAAAGTCATGGAATAGGAGCCAATATCCTATTGTGGATTGGAACAGGCTAACAGGAGACTTCCCGTGCAGGAAAACTTGGTACATCCCTCCCCTTTAGAACCACAGAACTCTGGAACAACCTCTCATCCCCACTCAGAAATTCAAGCTCCTTCCAATCCTTCCGCAAACATTTGAAAACTTGGCTCTTTTCAAAAATCTAATCACCTCCCATATTTTGTCCCTCTTTATCTTCTTAGTCCCTCTCCTTTACCCTTTCATTGTAGTTCCTTTCCTCCTAATTCTGTAAACCGTGCCGAGCTCTGCGCTTGCGGAGATGGCGCGGTATACAAACCTAAGGTTTAGTTTAGTTTAGTAAATGGTCAGTGGAGAAAGGTAAATAGGGAGGTCACTGGGATTTGTAATGGAATCAATACTGTATAACGTATAATTTGCCTGGAAAAGGAAATGATTAATGAGGTGATTAAATTTGCAGATGATAAAAAAAACACATTATTTAAAGTTGTCAAACCACAACTAAATTGTAAAGTGCTGCAGGAGGACCTTGCCTGACTGACAGCTGGGCATCTAAATGCCAGATGAAATTATTATGTGGACAAATGCAAAGTGATGCACATAAGGAAAATTAATCCCAATGATAGGAATGATGCTTTTTCATTCTTATTCATTCAATTTTCTATGCCATTCTCCCAGAAGAGCTCAGAATGGTTTACAGGAGTTTATTCAGGTGCTCAAACATTTTTCCCTGTCTGTCCCAGTGAGCTCACAAACTATCTAATGTGCCTGGGGCAATGGTGGGATTAAGTGACTTGCCCAGGGGCACGAGGAGCAGCGTGGGTTTGAACCCACAACTTCAGGGTGCTGAGGCTTTGCTATTCTCTCCCCCGCTGCTTTCTGCATTAGGAGTCAACACCCCGGAAAAAAATCTTGAGTAATCATAAATAATATGATGAAATTCTTGTCTTAATGGATTGGATTCTGTTATTGGGCACCTGAAAAGATAAGTGTCTAAAGTTAGGTGCCCATTGCATGTCAGTCACACTTAGGCACCCATTATAGAATCGTGCTGAGCGGTGCCTACCTTAAACCTTAGGTGCCTGTAATGTAGGCCAGAGTTTTAAAGGCCTATATTATAGGTGCCTAAGTTCTTTAGAGAATCGCGCCTAAGTATTTCTCCACCCCTAAAGACGGCTACTTTGGTGTTAGGTGCTGATAGGTGCCATGCGATCTTTTGTAGAATTGCACCTAAGAAGATAGGCACCTATCTCCCAATTAATTTTTATTTTGTTCAATTATGAGGATGTTAAAGCTCATAAATAAAGCCAATTTACTAATTAAGGGCTAGATTCTCAAAACTTCATGTTAATAATCGATGGGCTGCTATCGCAGCCGATATTGTAGCAACTTGAAAAAAACGAGTCGCTCTCCCAAAAAAGGTGCATGCACATGAGGTTGGCGGAAAATAGCGAAAGTTTGATAAATTTGTGTGTGCTCATAGCGATCGGCACATATGCAGAATAAATACAGAAAAAAAACAAAGAAATAAAATATTGGTAGGAGGGATGCCCACTCCCTCCCACCACCAAGCAACACCCCCCACAACACACCCCGGCAGTGGGAGATGCTCACTCCCCCCACCCCTCCCCCTTACCTTGCTTATGATGGCTGGCCGGAGGGATTCCTACTCCCTCTGGCTAGCAGGTCTGCCTCTTCAATATGGTGGAACTGGGATACACTGGGGAGGGGCCTAAGGCTCTGAATGGCCCAGGTTGTTTAAGGCCTCTCCTATGGGACATGCTAGGACAGACCAAAGATCCATCAAACCCAATATCCTGTTTCCAATAGGGCAGTGTTTTTCAACCTTTTTTGGGCAAAGGCACACTTGTTTCATGAAAAAAATCACGAGGCACACCACCATTAGAAAATGTTAAAAAATTTAACTCTGTGCCTATATTGACTATATATAAAGTAATTCTCTTGAATAGGAATCAAATAAACACAAAGAAAGTATTTTATAATGCTGCCACCGCCAACAACACCGTTGGCGGCGGTGGCACTCAAGTGGCTAAAGAGCCGCAGTTTGCCGGCCTAGGGACAACACTGGAGGGTGGCCAGCTGTGCACCCCCTTGGGACGTAAACCCGGGGTGGGGCAGACCGCCCCCCCCACCCTGGTATGCCACTATCTATACCTCACTCCCTCCCTATGACCAAAAATTATCCTTTCTTCTATTCCCCGTGTACACAACCATCTCTTTCCCTCCCTTCCTCTCTCCAAAGTCCATGCCTTCTGTGTCCAAACACTCATTCCCTCCCTTCCTCTCTCCCAAGTCCATTTCTTCTGTGTCCAAAAACGCATTCCCTCCCCCACCTCAGCATCTCTTTCCCTCCCTTCCTCTCTCCCAAGTCCATTTCTTCTGTGTCCAAAAACGCATTCCCTCCCCCACCTCAGCATCTCTTTCCCTCCCTTCCTCTCTCCCAAGTCCATGCCTTCTGTGTCCAAAAACCCATTCCCTCCCCCACCTCAGCATCTCTTTCCCTCCCTTCCTCTCTCCCAAGTTCATGCCTTGTGTCCAAAACGCACTCCCTCCCCCCTTTTGTGTTCCGTGTTTGCCTCCCAGCCCATCTTTGCAACTTTCTCAGCAAAACGAAGCTCAAGCCGCAAGGCTTGTCTTCTGCTTCCTGCCTGCCCTGCCGCGCACAAATAGCCGAACGGAAGTATTCTCCGACGTCAGCGCTGACGTCGGAGGGTAGGCTTTGCTTAAGCCCTCCCTCCGACGTCAGCGCTGACATCGGGGAACGCTTGCGATCGGCTATATGTTAGCTGCAGGGCAGGCAGGAACAGAAGACGAGCCTCGCGGCTCGAGATGTATTGAACTCCGCGGGTCCCCCGTCCAGCTCTCTCCTGTCCACGTGGGGCGGACCGCCCCTCTCCCTAGACTGGTGGTACTGCCCTGATGGCGGCCCTGACCGTACGGCACACCAGGCAACATCTCGCGGCACACTAGTGTGCCGCGGAACAGCGGTTGAAAAACACTGCAATAGGGGACAACACAGGTCACAAATACCTTGCAAGATCCCAAGAAGTAAAGCAGATTTTAGGCTGCTTATCTTACAAATAAGCAGTGGATTTCCTCAAGCTATCTTAATAATGGCTTATGGACTTCTCCTTTAGGAAATTATCCAAACCTTTTTTAAAATCCTGCTAAGTTAACTGCTTTCACCACATTCTACAGCAACACCAGTAACCTGTCACTAAAATTGTCTTTAGTACCTGAAGATTGGAGGGTAGCCAATTTTTAAAAAGAGTTCCAGGGGAGATCCATAAAATTACAGACAGGTAAGCCTAATTTCAGTGCCGGGCAAAATGGTGGAAACAATTATAAAAAATAAAATTGTAGAACACATAGATAAACATAATTTAATAAGACAACATCAGCATGGGTTCAGCCGAGGGAGATATTGCCTCACCAATTTGCTTGACTTCTTCTTAAACATGTGGATAAAGGTGAGTAGGTTGATGCAGTGTATCTAGATTTTCAGAAATCTTTTGATAAGGTTCCTCATAAAAGGTTCCTGAGAAAATTAAAAAGTCATGGGATAGGTGGCAAAGTTCAGTTGTGGATTAGGAATTGGTTATCGGATAGAAAGCAGAAGGTAGGGTTAAATGGTCATTTTTCTCAATGGAGGAGAGTAAACAGTGGAGTGCCGCAGGGGTCTGCACTGGGACTGGTGTTATTTATCTTACTTATTAATGATCTGGAAATTGGAATGACGAGTGAGTTGATTAAATTTGCACTAAACTGTTCAAAGTTGTTAAAACTCATGCAGATTGTGAAAAATTGCAGGCAGACCTTAGGAAATATGAGCGTTGGGAGCAGCGCAGAGCATTCAGTGTGCTGGCCTGTGCTAAAAACTACTATCACAGTTTTGTAAAAAGGGGAAGGGGGTTATTACACATTCATTTCATATGAGCTTATATCACCTCTTTCACTTGGATTTATACTCATCTTCCCACACTTTCTTTGTATGTGTAACTGAAGTAAAGGCTGCTTTGTTTACCTCATTGGAATAACTACAAGATGGCATTGTATCTTCCAAAACAGACAATATTCGTTTATTGTTAGTATAAAAACTTACAGTATTACAGCAGCAGAGACATATCAGAAAAATGTATTGTCAGTTCAGAATATGCAATGGAGAGAAGAACTTGCACCCATATGCTTAGCAGGGGGCTAGCAGATCCCCGTAGCATAAGTAAAATAGCCCATATTGTGCTCCAATGCTCTTGAGATGTGGCCGCATGGAGAGAAAGGCTTTGCACTTTTGTGCTGAGGTTTTAGATAGGTCAGGAACAAATAGGATCCTTTTGCCCTCCACTGTTAATGATTGAGTGGCCTTTGCAGTTTGAAGTATCTGGAGTGTTTGCTGGTAGCGAAGTACTTTGAGAACTATAGGTCTAGGTGGTCTGGTGAGAGACGGAGGGCCAGATGGCACGCGGTGGGCGCGCTCTATTTCCAGCGGAGGAGTAAACTGAATTTTCAAAATGTTAGGAATAAATGTATGAAGAAAGTCCAGAATATTTTTACCTTCTGCATTTTCTGGAAGGCCTATCAGACGCACGTTGTTTCGGTGCATACGGTTAGAAATGTCTTCCAGATCATTCTGAAGCAGGGTTATTTTACGGAGATCTCGTTGTATATCCAGGTACTGGGAATCATGGGCTGCCAGACGTTCCTCAGTAAGATCTATGCGAGCATTATGTTGTTTTAATTGAGCCATTATGCTGCCGATTTCGTTTTTTATATCAGCAGTAGCAGCCAGGTTCTCTTGCATAAGACCGTGGAGGATTTGCAAATCGGCGGCAATAGAAGCGCCATGCTCTGTTGAGCCGGACGAGCAGGCCTTGATAGGAGACGGCGGCTCGTGCTTCGAACGCTTAGACGCGTTGTGTGTGGCGGGAGTGCCTGTGGATGCGGCGGTTTCGGCTTTAGCTGACTTGGAAGACATTCCGGTTGGTGAAAGTGAAAGCACTGACCTGAAAAAAGTATAATTGAGGCAGTTGATAGCTTTTAACGTGGCGGGCTATAGTGGAGCGAAATCGCTAAGCAGCCATCTTGAGTGCAGGCACGTGACGCCCCTCCTGAGTCCCTTCTTATAGAATTTTCCCCATAGACCAACACAGTTACCGACAGGTCTAGTCCTGTTGTTTTTCCAGAGTGCTAAAACCCTTGCTTTTCTTTTTGTGCAGAGCCAAGCGATGTTAGTTCATAAATCGCTTCGCTAGTTTGCATGGGGTTTTAGCTAATTTGCATGGAATATGGGAGATCGAGGGGAGCCGTTTTGTACATCGGGTCAGCAAATTTGATCGTCACTAAAGCTGTCAAAACAGATTTAGCGACAATCGCTGGCTTCAGTGCATCTGGGCTAGGGTGGCCAGAATCAAGAGACAAATAAAATATGTTTATGCCTTTGGATAAATAGGTGTTTCTGGATGTCCATGGATGGAATGGCATATGTTAATATATCTGTGGTGACATCTCTTGTACTGTCTTAGGTACCCTTTCACTAAACTGTGGTAAAAATAGCCTTAGCGCATCTTTTTTTTTTTTTTTAATTTATCTTTATTCATTTTAAAACTTTCAATAAGTGTGATACAGTATACAGTATTTACATTTAACATCACTTAGAGCTCTTACAATACTCCTTCAAAACAAATCCCCCCCTCCCCTCCCATCAGTTTCCCACTCAATAGACCCTAAGTATCCCACCCTCCCCCTTCCCCCCTCCCTGGATGTGTACAATCAGCAAAGGAAAAGAAAAAAATATTATCAATCTTTACAGTATTTTTCTAATGGTTCCCAAACCTTCCTAAATTTCTTTAAATGCCCCTGCTGTATGGCCAGAACACGTTCCATTTTGTAAATGTGACACAAAGAATTCCACCAAAAGGTATCATTTAGACGATCATAATTTTTTGTCTTATGTTGTATGGCAACCTCTGTCATGATGAGTAAGAGTTTATTATTATTAGATGATATTTGACTCTTAACTCTCATAGACGTACCGAATAAAACAGTATCACATGACAATGCTACCGGATATTCCAATAGATTATTAACTTGATTCCATATAGCGCATCTTTATTTGGGTAATTTCCATGTGCTAAGGCCATTTTTTACTGCAGGGGTAAAATGGTCGATTTTTATGTTTTCTGTATTAATAGCCACATGCGAATTTTCCCATTAGTGTGTGTCCATTAGCGTGTGAGCCTCTACCACCACCTATTTTGAAGGAGCATGGGTTCACACGCTAACCACACACTAATTGGTTAGCGTGTGGCAACGTAGCTGCACTAACTAAAAAGCACAGAATACACCCACTCTCCACCCACAGACCTATCCCTAGCACTAAAACCCAAATTTTATTTTTTAGCGTTTGGGCAGCACACGCACATCCAAAAATTACCACGGGACACCTCAATGTGCTCTGTGGTAAGGATTTTTTTGCTTACTGTAGCTTCGTAAAAGGATCCCTTTATATCTTTTTTTTTTTTTTTTTAAATTCCAAATATGTCCTAAAGATTTGATTTTATGACCCGAAGGATCATTTTTAGGGGAGTGCAACTGAGACAAATGTCCACAGGTCACATGGAACTCCAAGCCTGCTAAAAACTGAAGAAGACACAACCTATTAGCAAATTTTGGGATCCACTCCCAAACTTGCAATCGAGACTGGATCGCAGCATATCTAACATTGCCCTTGGGCTCCTTTTACAAAAGTGTGCTAGCGGTTTTAGCACTTAGCGCTTGCTAAAATGCCACGTGCGCTAGCCACTATCGCCTCCTTTTGAGCAGGTGGTAATTTTTCGGCTAGCGTGCGCTAATCTTGTGTGTGCACCTTTGTAAAAGGATCCCCTTGTTTATGACACTTATATTTCTATCTTTTTTTTTTTTTTGTCTGACAGACTCTCCAAGTGTGAAATGTGGTGAATCTATTGGCTGAGACCTTCTGGTTATGAAGGAGAGAGAAATTAATTGCTTGACAGTTCATCATAAAAATATATTAATGATTGACCATTCCATATTTCCTTGATTTGCCACATCTGAGCAGTCCAAGCTTCTTCATAAAAAATTCTAAGCATTATCTTCTAAACATATTTTGGGACTGTAGGATGTTGGTATCATGTCTTGTAATATAAGATCTCAAGTTTAGAATTTCCTAGACCTGTATAGAAAACTCCATTTGTTTTAATGATATTTAAATGCAATTCTTTCTTAATTAATGCATATGTTTAGATGATGAACTATCTGTTAGGCAAAGCTGAAGTGTTCTTTAAGCTATCATGTTTGATTATGGTGCTGTTAATATTGTGCTGCTTTTACTGCTTGAAGCTTATCTAGGAAGCCGCATTTGGACAAAATGCTCCCAAAAATAAAATGAAGAAATGAGTAGACACCTATGAATATTTTAAACTATTAAACAAATTACTTGTTTGCATCAGGCTCTACTAATTTTGTATTAAGAGTTTGTTTCCTTGTACTAATTAGATGTTGCCACGGTAGCATGCTTTTATATGAAATCACACGTCTCTCTTACATGTTAGAAAAAAGCCAAAGAGAAGAGGCAAAATGGATGATATCCTTACATTCCTAGTTTATAAAACATTTCTCCTTGTCCTTCCCTTTTTGACACACTAAATTTAAAGAAGAAAAAAATGCTAATACCAATATTTTTCTTAATAGAAACATGATGGCAAATAAAGGCCAAATGGCCTATCCAGTCTGTCCATCCGCTGTTACCATTATCTCTTCCTCTCTCTAAGACAGGGGTAGGGAACTCTGGTCCTCGAGAGCCATATTCCAGTCGGGTTTTCAGGATTTCCCCAACAAATATGCATGAAATTTATTTGCTTTCACTGCATATTCATTGGGGAAATCCTGAAAACCCGACTGGAATACGGCTCTCGAGGACCGGAGTTCCCTACCCCTGCTCTAAGAGATCCCGTGTGTCTATCCCAATCTCTCTTGAATTCAGACACAGCCTCCGTCTCCACCACCTCTTCCAGGAGACTGTTCCACTTGTGGGCTGAGAGGGATAGATGGTGCTGCACTTATGAAATTCTTTACCACTGGAAATCTGCTTGGAAACTTCCATGCAGAAATTTAAAATAGCTAATAAAACATGACTATTTCAACAAGCGTTTCAAGTAAACTAAACTCAGGGATTTAGAGCCATATTCTATATATGGCGCCAATACTGGGCCCTAATTGCAGCTGCCTATCGATGCCTAAGTTTAGGATCTGTGCCAAACTTAATTTTTGAATGGGCTTACGGTAATCAGCATAACAATTGACCGCACCCATTATCAACCAGTCAAAAAAATTAAAAATTAAGCAATTTAAAAGTTTGGTGCTGAACTCTTCAGATGCCTAGGGACGCCTAAGAGGAGGTGCCCTTCCATACCTAATCAGTTAGTGCACCTTAGTAAAAGAGGGTCTTAGTGCTTATAAATACCATTTAGTGCTTATAAATGCTCAATAATTTAAATACTTTGCATGCTTAGAATAAATAAAGTTTCTTATCTTTTAGAATGTGTTTGTCGACGGTCTGGGGAAAATAGAACATAAGAAATGCCGCTGCTGGGTCAGACCAGTGGTCCATCGTGCCCAGCAATCCGTTCATGTGGTGGCCCTTAGGTCAAAGGAACTTGTCTAACTTTGGGATCCTTTTGCAAAGGGGCGCTAGGGCCTTAACGCGCGGAATAGCACATGCTAAATTTCTGCATGCGCTAGCTGCTACCGCCTCCTTTTGAGCAGTCGGTAGATTTTCAGCTAGAACGCGCTAATCCGGTGCATTCATTAAAAACGCTAGCACACCTTTGTAAAAGGAGCCCTATGTCTTGAATCCCTGGAGGGTTTTTTCCCCTATAACAGCTTCGGGAAGTTTCTACCACTCTCTGGGTGAAGAACTTCCTTACGTTTGTATGGAATCTATCTAGATCCGACAGGTTTTGCTAAAAAGTGCTTCCTCAAGGATCCTCCCTAGAAAAATAAAAGAAACAACCATTTATATCTTGTATACCCTGTTTAAGAACTATCATTAGTATGTAGTACCATGGGTTTTATTAAACATCCTCCAGACTTTTTTTCGATTAAAGATTGCTTTCTTAAAATTTATTAGAAAACTACAGTTGAAAGTATATTTCACTGGTGGCCAAGATGACCCCACTATGGCCAATGTACAATTGGATGAGGATACTAATAGCTTTCTCTTAAGAGTATGTAAGATCTCTTCTAACTGGGTACCCCCCTAGCCCCAAGGACCCTATAATACAGATGTTCAGAGATATAGTCATGGCATCCTGTACACAGACTGAGGACCACTGGAGTTTTCAAAAACGTCAAAGAAATATTACTCCTGTTGAATCCATGGCTTTACAACAATTAATGGAAAATGATTGGTTAGTGATACTAAAAGCTGATACAGAGGGCAGGGGAAGGGCACCACTGCCCCAGGCGCCTCTCACCCTCGCTATGCCACTGGGTGGAGCATGGGTAATGCTGTAGATTATATGCACAACTTACATAAATCAGGTGCCTATATTTTAAGTACATTGGTGTTGAGTTACAAGAGTAATCTGTAATGAAATCTGACCACCCAGATGTCTTTAAAGAATAGGCTCTCACTATGAGGCAACAGGGTGTATACAAAGAATTGCCCCTTTAGTGGTAAATTATGTACAGATCGGTTACACTTAGGTGCTAGGCTGCTGTGGATTAAGGCCCAGATTCTATAAATGACACCTAAATTTAGGCACCTAGATTGGCGCATCCAGCTGATCTAGGCGCCTAACTTAATTATTTAAAAAGCTTAATTGGCACTGATAATTGGCAATTAACTTGTAATTGCCATTAATTGTACTTAATTGGACAGTAGGTGCTTACCACTTTGAAGTTGGCACCTAGATCAAGGCGCCTACCTGAAAGTAGGTGTGGTTTGGGTTATTAGGGCTGTGGTTAGGGGTGGGCGTTTTTACATGTAGGCGTCTGATTTGGACTAAGCTTTACAAAGCAACGGCACACTAAACTGGTGGACACAGCTTATAGGCATCTGGAGGTTTACGGATGTCATCGCATTGAAGTCCGCACATGCTCAAAGGCCCTCCGGACGGGGCTTTGAGCCGCCAGCCAGGGGGGGGGGGGGTGGGCTGGAAAAGAAGAGGCACGGAGAGGAGAAGAGGCACTGGCGCTGGCTGATTGCCTGCATGATGTGTCTTTTTTCCGCAAGAGCCATGTCCTGTAGGTAGTCAGCCAGCGCTGGCATCTCTCCTCCTCCCCGGCGTCTCATGGTATGCCTGGAATCTTGCACGGCACACAGTTTGTGATACACTGACCTAAATGTTAGTCACTCATATGGGAGCTAAGTGTGATTCTATACACGGTGAATGCTATTTATAGAACTACGTTAAGCGCCATTATGATTGGCCCTGATTTTTGTAGGCGTCATATATAGAAATTGGGGGTTAATTTATAGAATAACATCCAAGCGCAGTTGTGCGCATCACTACAAATTACTGCCAGTTAGTACCACTTAACGCCACTTAAGGGCTGTTATGAGTACTTAAGGCCAATTGGCGCCTAATTTAACAATTAAATCCCCTTTTATCAAGCTGCATTAGGATTTTTTATCGCCGACCGCTGTGGTAAAAGCTCTGACACTCTTAGGAATTCGATGAGCGTCAGAGCTTTTGCCGTAGCGGTCGGCAATAAAACTCCCCAAAGTGTCTTGATAAAAGGAGTCCTAAATTAGGCGCTAACGAGCACTGTTCTATAATTTGCACATCCAAATTTGCAATCTAGTTAGAAATTTGTGCACACAACTTTATGGAATCTGGGAGTTAGTGTCTAAATGGTGTTCACATCCTTGACCCGCCTATGCCTCTTGCAGTAACATATAGATTTTGTGCGCATGAGTTTATAGAATAGGAACTAAATGCAAATACATGCATAACTACAAATTAATGCCAATTATCATCAATTACACAGGCCAACAAAAAAAATGTCTTGGTGCTTTGGATTTTTTGACCTGTTCCTGGAGTTATTTGGGGCACTGATTCAGAAAATTGCATTGGATAGATCGCATCAGCTCCAGTTTCTTTGATATGCTTGAATTTTTTATTTTTTTTTAACAGCTAGTTAAAAGATTTCTTCTGCAGAAATGGGATGTCATAACAAGCTTTCTTTTTTTCAATGGGAAATTTATGTATTTAAATTACCCACATTTTTTATTGTGCATAATGACCTTTGTTTCACAACTATTCATCTACTTCCTTTCCTATTATACACACAGGCATAAAAATGTAAAGATCAAATGACAAAATCGCCTTTGTTCTGTTATATTACATAATTATGTGCAAAAAATTTAGATTGTAAACATGGCTTCCTTAGACTACATAAATTTGTATTTCAAAAGGTTTCTCAACTTGATCTGTTTAAAACAGTTGCACATAAGGGAAAGACCTGTGTTAGGGCATCCTAAGACCAATTTTTACCACAGGTTAGTAAAAGAATCTCAGTGTCATAATTTAACCATTATTGGGATCTAGCATTTACTGGAATTTTTTTGTCAATGAACATCAGTGCTAATAGTTGCTTCTTTTATTGTGATGGTGACATTGCAGGAAGAAAGGAAGAAGATGCTGAAGGGAGCATTGGATTAACTGTGAACTTAAATGTTGACTTGTCTTTATATTGTATTGTTTTTAGGCATTATGTATGTGGATATACTGTAAACCGCCTAGGAATTAGATGGTATAGAAATTTTAAAAATAAAATAAATAGATATTATTTTTCCCTGTGAGTTAAGAAGCCAATACCATTGTTTTTGCAGCAGGAAGAGAGGAATTTGGGCTAAAGCCTGGCATTTTGCGATTTGAGTACCTGGAATATGAAATTCGAAACCTGGGTAACGCTGGCCATTAGGGGAAATGTTAACAAGGTTGACTTGTTTTGCAGCATGCTGTATTTTATACTGAAAGATAAGTAGCTTCATTTCTGTATTCTTTTTATGTGAGTGATCTGCACTGCCTTGGGTGAATTTCTTCAAAAAGGCAGCAAATAAATCTTAATAATAAATAAAATATCAGTGACATTTTTTTTTTAGTTCAAATAGTTTTATTAAAAATTTTAATGATAATAATTTGTGTACACTTAGGGCTCCTTTTATCAAGCTGCGCTAGCACTTTAACACGCGTAATAGTGCGCGTTAAACCTGCCGGTTGCGCTAGCTGCTAACACCTGCCTTGAGCAGGCGGTAGTTTTTTGGCCAGTGAGGGGGTTAGCTTGTGATTAAAAGTCATACACACTAACCCCGCTTGCGCGGCTTGATAAAAGGAGCGCATGTTAAACCATCGGTCGCGCTAGCCGCTAACGCCTGCCTTGAGCAGGCGGTAGTTTTTTGGCCAGCGAGGGGGTTAGCTTGTGATTAAAAGTCATACACGCTAATCCCGCTTGCGCGGCTTGATAAAAGGAGCGCATGTTAAACCGTCGGTCGCGCTAGCCGCTAACGCCTGCCTTGAGCAGGCGGTAGTTTTTTGGCCAGCGCGGGGGTTAGCACGGCTTGATGAAAGGAGCCTTTAATTTTGACTCTAGACAGAGGTTTTATTTTGGTGATATTTTATGGATGCTGTTTTGGGGAGTACATGTACTTAATAAAGGGCCACCTAATTTCGCAACCTTAAGGTGCCCTTTTACGAAAGTGGACTAGAATCTGGATTTGGAAAATTTTCCGAAGAGATTACAGTAGTTGCCGACTTTTCCATCCCATTAGAATTGCAGCAGCACAGTTCACAGGGCATTGAAGCCATGGCAGAGGCCTGTGCCCTGGCAGTGTGAGATGAAACTTCTGGCATCTGCTCACTCTCCATGCCTTTTCTGGACCGTCTTATCAGCTGTGGATATGAAGAGGTTACAGCAGTAAGACTTTGGGAAAGGCAAAGGAAGCTGAGGGATGGGATGGGGAATGAAGTACAATGGCAAAAGTATTCATAGAAAAGTGATTTATTTAGTAAACTCAAGGTACATTAAAAAAAAAAAAAAAGAATCTGGATTTGACATGTCATAATGCAGTGTTTTACCGCATGGTAAGCTCAGATTTCCCCCCCTTTACAGATCCACACTAGTGACCACCACATGACAAAAGCCTCAAAGCCCTTTAAATCTCTATGGGCTTCAGGGCAGTTACCTTAGTGGCAGCCCCGACCATGGCTTTGTACAGGGTGGGGAGTGGGGGTGGGGTAGGTGTTAATGCAACAACTTTTATAGTCATTCCCTCTTTTTTTTTTTAAATTGGAGGTCCTGCGTTATGTTATTATTAGTACATAGTACTTGCAGAGAATTAACATGGGAGCACTAGCTGTTTCCTTCTATTTAGGAGGCACTGAGGCCCAGATTCTGTAACTGGCGCTGTAGTTGGTGGCCACTGATCGCATGTCTTTATTTATTTAAAAATTTATAGCCCTCATATCCTAAGTGACGGCACCGGGTACAGAATCGCGCTTACGCCAAAGTTAGGTGCCTACCTATGATGTGAATCATAGCTCTGCAGGCACTTTTGGCCACCTAACGCCACGCCACCTAACGCCACGTCCAGCATTAACCACACCCACAGTGGAGTTAGGTGGCCTAAAGAACCTAAAGAGGCATGATTCCAGCACCGATTTTTTTAAAGATGTCAGTAGGTGCCTTGAAACTCGGTTAAAAATGTCATTTCAATGGAGTTGGGTTTTTTTTTTTTTTTTTTTTTACTGAGTTTGGGTGCCTTCTGGCGCCTAAAAAAATGGCACCATGTAGAGAATCTGGGCCTATGGTCTCATGCTGGAATATAAGGAGTAATGAGGTCTGCAATGAAAACGGGAACTTATAGATGAACAGCAAGGATTATATTCTTATTATACATATGATAGGATGGATGATACCACTGAGTCATGGCAACACACACAGTGAGGAATCCACCCTGTCATGTTTCATGGCAGAGTACACATTGCCTTCTGCACAGTGTGTGGCACCATTATGTTGCTACTGCCCAACAGAGGGCATTCCCAGGCAGTCTCTCATCCAGGACCTAGCCAGGCCTGACCCTGCTTAGCTTCCAATAGTAAGAGCAGGCCTACTCAGGGCAGCTGCTTAAGCAATGTAAAGACACGACTAGACCTCTTAGAGTTTTGGAGAAACCTAACAGCTGTATGGTTACTAATTTGCATGTGCTTTGTCTATGATAATGTGAGGCCCACTAATGAAGAGATGCAGTAATCCATCCTGTTAAGAATCAATGCACAGATCAATGTCTTTAGATCATTACTAGTAATGAAAGTGTGACCTGAATGAGGTATGCATAGGGTACAGAGGAAATATATGTGTGAAAAGTTAATTGATGATTAATAATATCCAGGGTTTTCCCTGAGATCTGATATGTGATGAGTACCAAAAATGAAAGAAGGAATGAAGACAGAGGGAGATTTTAAAAATGTATCTTTGAAGTGTTGTAGGATCAATATTAGTATTAATTGTTAATGTTTAATATCCAGTCTGAAGAAGCAGGTCAAGGTGGTTTACAAAATTAGTAGCATGTCTAAGTGTGAAATTTTTGGGCCCACAGTGCTTTCTCGTATTCATACTGTGGCCCTTTGCATGAAAAAGGTTGGAGACCACAGGGCTAGAGGGACCAGAAACAAGTTAAACAAAGCTGGAGTGAGATTAGAGTCCTGAGAGACCCCCACAATGAACAGCGTGAGTAACGGCCAGTGCACATTAAAGGAACAACTGTAGGTAGGGTTACCAGATGTCCGGATTTATCCGGACATGCCCTATTTTTAGAGGACATGTCCAGGCGTTCGGACAGCTTTTCAAAACCCGGCACTGGGTCCAGGTTTTGAAAAGCTTCCAGCTTGGGACCGTGTAGGAAAGGTGTCTGCGCATGTGTGTGACATCATCGCATTACACCTGCACATGTGCAGATAAGCTCCCGATGCAGCCCCGAGCACGAGAACATATTGAGGGGGCTGGGGGCGAGGCTGGAGCAGAACTTGACAGAATGACTTGGACAGAATGGGGCAAGCCTGGGGGCGGGGCCATGGGTCTGGATTTTACAGTAGTAAAATCTGGTAACCCTAACTGTAGGGGCATTTCTGATTGGACAGAATCTTCCTTATATCTAGGGGCAGAGATAAAGAAAGGGATAGGGAGCATAACAGAGTTATCCAGATGCTTTCTGACTCCCAGATACAGTGAGATACTAGAACTGTTTTGATGCTGGCTGCTTTATGAATAAAAATTATTATTTTTTTTTTAAAAAGAACACAACAGTTACAAAGATCCAATTTTAGGTAACTGTAGCTGAAAATGGGACTCTGGGATGAACTACAGCAGAGTAGAAGAAGCTATTTTGTGCTGTAATAGCCCCTGTGGTTCCCCTGCACATTTCCCTGGTATCTATAGCCTGTTTTATTAGCAGGCGGTAAATAAATTGGGTTCACAACCACCAATCACTTTGTGAACTTGTCTGCTTGTTTGAATCCAGACTGGTTATAATCCCAAAGATCTTGCTAATTTGCTTCGTCCCCCAGGACTTGGCAACGTTGCGGCTAAAGGCCAGCTCAAATTATAGATATCTTTTCCATTCTGGGTTCTCATTTGTGGGAAGCTGAGGTAAAAATATTTCAGTGTAACTGTTGATAAGCATCTGTTTAAATTCTACACCATGTGAAACAGCTCTTGGAAATTAACATTCTGTATACATACCTATTTTCTGGCTCGATGCTCCCTATCTCTAGATTTTGAAGTAAAAATTCAACAGCGAATGATATTTCATTCATATCAATATTATCACTGGTTTCAGTGCTGGGGTAATATGACAGTGAAGTCAAGTTTGAGAAGATAAGCAAGGCAGTAAGTAATGATCTCAGCTTTGGGGAAAATGTAGACCAGAGCATTTCTGCTTTTATTCATCACTGCTATTTATTATTAGTGATGCATACTGACTAGACAAAGAAGTAAATGGCACCAGTGTGACTCATGCACACTTCACCATGTATACACGAGCTGAGGAGTTTATTAAAATGCTGCAAGGATTCCTTCCCAGACAAAGCATGAAATACCAATTGCATATGCTGCTAGAATCCTTTATAAAACAGTGGCCCATCGCTGTAAATAACAGTTCAGAAGAGAGATTGTCTAATGGGTGCAGAAAGATCTTCAAAGTAAAAAATTAAACGTGCAGTTACAAATTAGAGTTTGGCTTTTCAGAACTGCAGGGCCACTGTTGACACCTGAGCACCGATTTAGCAACAAGTACACTTAGAAACAGAAAGAAATGACAGCAGATAAAGACCATACGGCCTATCCTGGCTGCCCATCTACTAACTACTAAGCTCTGTAATCCTTCTACTCCCTCAGAAATCCTATGGGCTTGTCCTATGCTTTCTTGAATTCAGCTTCTGTGCTCTTCTCCGACACCTCCACTACCATTTTCTGTGAAAAATATGTCCTTAGATTACTTCTGTCACCTTCATCTATGATCCCCGAAATGCTCTAAATCCCCAAATACATACGTTCCAGAAATCATTCTGAAAGGTACCCACACAGGAAAAGGTTTCATTTCACTTCAGCGTTTCATTTTGTGTACCGTCTTCTGTCACTTAATTCATTTTAGTTTTCCAAATTATTTTATTTTGTTACCATAAAAATCAATGGGGGCGGGGGGGGGGAGGGGGGAATAAATTTTTTTGCTGATGCTCCGGGAAAATATCTCTTCATTGAAACCTGTTAGGTGAATTCCTCTGATGAAGCCTCCTGGCGAAATGAGGGGCCCTTGTTCGGATGTCGATTTGCTAACTGTATCTGAAAAGCCATTGAATTGATATTTCTATCGTTGCCTGCATGTATGCTTGTTGGGTGACAGTATGTGAAGCAGCTGGCTCAGCTGCAGGAACACCGACTTACTCTCTGTTTTTGGAGGGGGAGAGAAGCAGCAGCTCTTGCCACTGGGATTCACACTAAGGGCTCCTTTTACGAAGCCATGTTAGCGGTTTAACGCGCGTAATAGTGCGCGCTAATATGCTGGCCATGCTAGCCGCTACCGCCTCTTCTTGAGCAGGCGGTAGTTTTTTGGCTAGCGTGGGGGGTTAGCGCACGCTAAAAATGTGCGTTTAATAAAGCCTTTAATGCGGCTTCGTAAAAACAGCCCTAAGTAATTATTTATGAAACTGATATTTGCTCTTGGCTACAGCTTTTGAAAGTTCAGGGACTCCATAAATTTTATATTTCTTTTTGAACACTTTTCAGTTTTATTTTTTGCGCTGTTTAAGGGCTAGATTCACTAAGCAAACCGATCGTGTACCGATCGGTTTGCGACCCCCTTAGTGACCAAATTCCCCACCGGCCTGATTCACTTACCTCTCAGCTGACCATCCTCCGATCCGCGCATGCAAATGAGGGGAGGGACATTCAAAAGTAGGGAAGGCAGCGATTCACAGCACAATCAATCCGATCCGACTGGGCTGGCCCAGATCAATTCCAGAAGCGACTGCTGGGGACCAGTCGTTCAGTGGTTTCCGACTGCATATGCTGCTCTCTGCCCCAACTCAAGCACAAATCTCCTGCTCTCTGCCCCAAAGTCCTGCCGCCCTGCACTGCCTTCCCCACGGGTTTAAAGCGGATTAAAACCACAGGCTCACAGGGCTCAAAACTACTACAAAAAAAATATCTACAGATGGTCTGCGCATGCACGCGGATCGCACATGCGCAATCCATGCATGCAGATGGAGGCGTTCCCCTGATTGCCCCCATCTGCATATTTTACTTTCGTGAATTTGTTGGACCCAATCGGGCAGGTTAGTGAATCCGGCTCTAAGTGTGGTTTACTTTTGCATGCCTGTGGTTTCTGCCGCCTACCCGAGAGTCTTTTTCTCTACAAT
The DNA here is from genome assembly GCF_902459505.1 of Geotrypetes seraphini. Classification (NCBI taxonomy): domain Eukaryota; kingdom Metazoa; phylum Chordata; class Amphibia; order Gymnophiona; family Dermophiidae; genus Geotrypetes; species Geotrypetes seraphini. The sequence continues at coordinate 19,315,919 of NC_047095.1, forward strand.
TTGAAATTCTTAACGGATTGTTATTATTGTACTTAAATTTTCGATTTGAGGCAAGCTTCAGATTGTATGATTATATGGGCTTCCTCAATACTAGCATGCTTTTGCACTGAATGGTATGGGACGCCAAGGATCTGGATGCTCATTTATTAATGTACTGCCCAATATTCAAAACAATATGGCCGGCAGCTTACCAGTTAAATTACTTGGTCAGGGTTAGCTGCTAATATTCACTGACACTTAACCAATTAACCCCCTCTTTTACTAAGGTGCACTAACCGATTAGCGCGCGCTAAATGCTAATGCGTCCATAGACTAACAAGCACGCATTAGCATTTAGCGCATGTTAAACTGATTAGCACACGCTAATCGGTTATCATACCTTAGTAAAAGAGGGCCTAAGTGTCGCTGAATATCGTGGTAACCACCGAACCCAAAGCCAGTTATCTTGGGAGCATTCTGTGGGCGGAGTCAATACTTGGTTGCTTAAATGCTGATAAATGTGACTGCATACATATCTGCCCTATTTTTATGCAGTAACCCATGGCCACGTAGGTGATGAATATCAACTTAAGTGGTTATGTATTAGCTGACTTAAAAATAGCCGGATATTTCAAGCCAAAGCCAGCACAGGTCCTGGCTTTGAATATCCAGGAATAATGCCGTTGGTAGTGAGCAAAATGCTTACTTCCTCTGGCTGAATTTTAATGCTTAAAATTTGTATGTGTTGCAGAAACTCTGATTACTCAAATCCAACCTTATCTAGCTCTTCTTTCACAACAGAAGTATTTGTGTTATATTTGTGATATAATCTATCGTGTCCCAAGGTTTTGACCAGCTTTTATCAAGGAATTCTATGAGTGTCGGAGCATTTACCGCATCAGGATGTTGATCTTCATAGATTATCTTTTTCACATCCTACGTGCATTTTAGGAAATTGCTGAAATCAACATTGTTTGCAAAATTTCTGGGGATCATTTAATCTTTTAAGGCCTGTTTTACAAAGCTGCACAGCAACATCCCCGAAGCCCTTTAAATTTCTATAGCCTTTGGGGCCGTTACCGCGCTGCAGCCGCTAGCGCGGCTTTGTAAAACAGGCCATTTATTTGAAATTAGCACTGTTTGGGGAATTTCTGGAGAATTTATTTTGTACATCTCTTTAGTTTTAACCCCATAGAATTGCAAGGTTTTGCAGTATAGAAATGTGATTATAATTATAAAGCACAATTACTGAAGAATTTATTTACGGTATATAACTGGAAAGACTTTTCTAAATTAGTGGAATTTGCTGTGCTTATATAGTAAATATGAGAAAATGTATGCTATGAAGCAGGGTTGCCCAAGTCCGGTCCTTGAGATCTATTGGCAGGCCAGGTTTTTTGGATATCCACAATGAATATGCATGAGAGAGATTTGCCTGCAGTGCCTTCTTGGTATGCAAATTTCTCTCATGCATGTTCATTGTGGATATCCAGAAAACCTGGCCTGCCAGTAGATTGCAAGGACCAGACTTGGGCAGCCCTGCTATAAAGTATGGCAATTTGAGGAAATTTAAGAAAATATGGAATGCTTATTAAAATTTACCCCCTCTTTTACTAAGGCGCGCTAGCTGATTTAGCGAGCGCTAAATATTAGCACGTGCTAAATGTTTATGTTTATTTAAGATTTGATATACCGCGCCTGCATTTTACTGACCTAAGCGGTTTACAATGTATCAAACTAAAATGAAATTAGGTACTTGAGAAAAACTACCCTAACACATAGAAATATAATATAATATAATGGACGCGTTAGCATTTAGAGCACGCTAATATTTAGCACACGATAAATCGGCTAGCGCGCCTTAGTAAAAGGACCCCCTAGTGAGTAAAAGCAGATATTATGTTAGATACTATCTTTAGGGCCTGTTTTACAAAGCCGCGCTAGCGGCTGCCACGCGACAACAGCCCCGAAGCCTTTTAAATCTCTATGGGCTTCGGGGCCATTACCGCGCTGCAGCCGCAAGCGCAGCTTTGTAAAACAGGCCCTTAGTATTGTGTGACATCTTAGGACAATTATGTAAGGTAATATTTTTTTGTTGCTATGTTACTATATTGTATTGTGTTTATGTATTTAAAAATTACAATTAAAATATATATGGGGAAAAAATAAAGGTGATTTATATGTTATGTTAAAAGCCTCTAGCACAGCTTGATAAAAGGGGGAGTTTGATCCTAAGATTGGGGACTGCTACTCAGATTTTATGAAACTTCCATGCAGGCATTAGGGGAAGAAGCAACCCCTCTCCCCCATAGCACCAAGTGGGGTCCTGTGCCAGTACCATGAAAATTTTATAGCACAGGGAGCATGGAAAAGTGACTGAACAGTAATGAGAATACCCACAGCACAATGAGAAGGACAAAGTAGCACCAAAAATGGTGGCAACATCCCAAACACTGTAAGCAAAGCAGCCTTAACAGTGGCATGAAGACTTCAAGACACTGAGAAAATGGCAAAGCAACACCAACTATGGCACAAGTACTATGAGTGGAGCAAAAGAGCTCAAACAATGGTACAATTACCCAAAGATACTGAGAGTGGAGTAAAGAAACAGAAAGCATGGCCAGAGAGGAGTAAAGTGGCAGAAACAGTGATATGAACAGTCCAAGACATGATGAGAAGGGGGTTGGCATTGGGAGCAGTGGCATGATTGGATTGGTCCTTTAAAAAATAATGATTACCTCTAAAGGTTCTGTTAAAGATCCAACGAACCAAGCAATCCCAATGCCAATTTCCTCCCATCTAGTTGGTGCAGGAAGTTTGGCATAAAGAAGACTGCCTCTCCAGTGCTAGGGTTCCCAGTGGCATAGTAATTGGGGGGGGGGGGGGGGGGGAGGGAGGGGGGAGGATGGGACTGTGGACTGCCCCAGGCGCCGACTTGGCAGGGATGCGCCCCATATCAAACATTGTCCTGACATCGCTGCACCCCCCTGTACCTCTTTTCAACTTCACTGGCAGTGAGCAGGTTGTCCTACGTGTTGCTCATACCAGACAAATCCCTCCTTTGATGTCACTTGCTGTGAGCAGGGCCAGGAAGTGATGTCAGAAGGAAGCCTCGGCCAGCATGAGCAGTGACTATTCCAGCCTGCTTGCTGCCAGCAAAGATGGGAAAGAAGTACAAGGGGAGGGCGCGATGAGATAATTTCAGGGCAGTGGGAAAGAGCGATGGTGCAGTGGGGAAGAGGAGGGGGGTACAGCAATGTTGGGGTGGTAAGGAAGAGCGCATGGGGATGCAAAGGGCAACAATTCTTGGCACCTCTGCCCCAGGCACCAACTTGCTATGCCACTTTGTTTTCCAATCCTTCAAGAATGATGCTCACATCTTGAATGGTGTTTTGCCAGTAGTGGCTTGATGATCACTGGGACGTCTTGTTTAGAAATGCAGTCTAGAATGATTGGTATACTTCATTCAAGGCTAAATGCCAAAAGAGACCAATATATTGTGAATCAACTAGAGACAGCGAAAGCATGTGACCATAATATGTAAACTGATTAGATTGTATCACAGAAAAGCAGTATATTAAATCCATGTCCCCACCTTGCTCCCCAGTCAGAAAGTATAATCAAAGGAGCAAAATATATCGGGATAGAGGGAGGAGCAAAGTGTCAGGAGCACAGGCATTAAACAGCCCAGGGCGCCAAAAGAGGGGCAAAGGGAACCAACGTTAGTGACTAGTCATATAGAAAAATCAGTTCCTCATTGTACCACAAAGGTTCATAGTGATTTTGATATGCAAACTGGTTACTGGATTTGAGTATACAGTAGCAGTGAAAGCCCGAAAGTGCTACAAGACATACACAGAGCAGCACAGAACCACAAAAGAGATAGTCCCTGCTTGAATGATCTTATAATCAAAACAATCAAGGCAGACAAAGAGGATGCCAGGTTAGGGGTTACAGTTAGAAGAGATGGTTAAACTGCTGGCTAGGGAGGGGAATCAAGAGACAGTGAAGTGAACTATGCTTGTTTAGGAAGAGACAGAGGAAGTTCTGGAGGAGGTCTGTAGTGGTTCTGATGTATTTTCCCTATAGAATCAGTGGACATGAAGAAGATCACAAATGAAACTGTATCAATAAGAATGCCTGGAACAAATGAAAAATACTGATATGTTAGTCTGAACTGTGGTTTTACACAGTAGAATAACTTCCCGAACACTTTCTATTTCTTGTCGTATAAGTTGATTTGTGTGCTATTAAATTTGCTGCGTAAAATGATATGCGATTCCATCATTACATAGTGAAAAATCTGTGTTAAAATAGATTTAGGAGTAAATATTCAGTCGGTAATGGTGAATGTTTGACCACCACTGGTTTTATTTCCCGATATTCAATGCTGGGTCATGTCTGGACACTGGCATTGAATATGCAGGTTTGTGCATCCAGCTATTTCTTATGCAATTAAATGAGATATCCACACTTAATTGTCTGAGTGAAACCAGATAAAGACAGGACTGAGTTTTACGAGGTCTGACTTGTTTGCTTAACTTAGGCTGTTAAGTGCTGAAGCTTTGGGTGAATTTTTTCATACAGGTGATTAATAAATCCCTATAAATACATCTTGGCACTTAATCACAGAAGTGCCAACTCTGCTCCTGGACCACCTACAAAATCACCAGCTGCCAGTTTAGCGGTTAGTGCTGATATTCAGTGGCATTAACTGGTTAAGTGCCACTGAATATCAGCGGATACCTCACACAAGCAATTTAACCTGGCCGGCTAGATTGCTTTGAATATTTACCTATTAGGAATCAACACTCAAACTTGAAACGGCCTGAGAAACAAACAGTTCCCATACAGGATCTGTATGCAGTCCCTTAGTAACCTTTCCTTGCACATGTGATCACAGTGACCCACTCAAGTAGTAACTCCTGACTACCATGATTTTGTTTTGGTCATTGCTAATGTATCGGCAAAACATCAAAGGTTACAAGTGCCTAGTGGTGTAGTGCGGGAAGGAGGCATCTAAGGCAACAGTGCCCAGTATTTGTCTTGTCGCGTGCCTCTCCCCCACACACACACATTCTTCTCTCCCCCCCCCTGTGCACCCTCTACTAAGTGTGCCTCTTCAAATCTTTGCTGGCAGTGAGTAGCATCTCCTATCTGCTGCTCATGCCTGCCTCAGCTCTCCCTCTGATGCCACTTCCTGATCCCACGACCTGGTCTGAATGCAGGAGACTTGGCAGGTCTGGGAAGGCCAACATGTAAGAATCCAGTTGGATGAAGGGTTTTGGCGAGATTTTGCAATTACAGCTGCAAGCACTCCACCATTACCAACATTTCTTGTGCCATTTCTTGCTCCTAATGGAAACCCTGTTGCTTCTCTTTCAGTAAGTTGATCAAGCGAATAACTTCCCTAAGGTAGCCAACTCAGGGTCTTTGTGGCATCCTTGAAGGGTTTGGGGATGTAAGGGAAAGGATTTGATGTACAGCCATTTTGTGTAGTATATTTAAAACATTTTGGAGGAAATATTCTTTCCACTCAATGTGTAATTAAATCAGAAATTTATTGCCAGAAAATGTGGTTAGTAGGGTTTAAAAAAAAAAGGTTTGAATCAAATCCTGAAAGAAAAGTCCATGAGTGATTATTAAGATAGACTTAGTATAAGCGGCATAAAATCTATTTTACACTTTTGGGATCTCGCCATGTACTAGTGACCTGGACTGACCACTGTTGGAAATAGGATACCGTGCTTGATGGACCTTTGGTCTGTCCCAGCATGGCAATGCTTGTGTTCTTTTGGTATAATCAGAACTATTACAATACAATGGCTAATCACACCTGTTTAATTACACTGGACAACAAACTTTCCCAAAAGTTTTGCTTCCTTAAAACAAACTGGCAATTATGATAGACCCCTTCAAAATAAATACAATTTCTCATTGACTGTATTATGAAGGCATTTTGAGAAACACAATGGTATCTTTAATGGACAATAATAGGTTTTAATGCACAAATTTTCTGATAAGCTGTGATAGTTCGCCGTGGCTAAAAGTGTTTTCCTGCTGATTTTCATTTGTACTTATCCCCTCTTCTACAAAACTGCGCTAGCGTGGGGAGCCGCGCTGCTCCTGACGGGCTCATAGGAACTGCTAGCCTCTCGTTGCAGTGTCCAACTAATCAGCCAGCATTGATGGATTGCTGTTGCCCTGATATATTTTTTCCATAGTGGCAATGTTCTGCTGAAACCTTTCGTCATGTTTGTCGCTGACCAAGATTTGTGGGGAAGAAGTCGAAGTGTGAATGTAGAAAGTGCTTCATGGTTTTGTATGCTCTAAGAAGTTTGTCAACCAGTTGAATATAGTTTGGTGTTCTCTAACTACCAAGAAAATTCTCAACAGTATCCTTGAATGCTTTCCCCAGGTGATTTTCTCTGGCCTGACTAACAGATCTTCAAATCTCTCATCATTGATGACGTGTCTGATCTGTGGACCGACAACAAGGCCTTCCTTAATCTTGGTGTCAGTTATCAATTATTAATTGCAAGTGGATCGATTTTTCACTCTGTCAAAAATGACAGAGACTAGCCCCCCTCTAACCGATTAGCGCGCGCTAATTGAATTAGCATGTGCTAAACGCTAATGTGTCCATAGACTAACATGCATGCATTAGCATTTAGTGCTTGCTAATCAGTTAGCACACCTTAGTAAAAAAAGGCCTAGAGGACACTCGATGAAGTTACAGGGAAATACTTTTAAAACTAATAGGAGGAAATATTTTTTCACTCAGAGAATAGTTAAACTCTGGAACACATTGCCAGAGGTTGTGGTATGAGTGGATAGCATAGCTGGTTTTAAGAAATGTTTGGCTAATTTCCTGAAGGAAATGTCCATAGTCTCTTATTGAGAAAGACATGACGTAAGCCACTGCGTGCCCTGGATTGGTAGCATAGAATGCTGCTACTCCTTGGATTGGCCACCGTGAGAACGGGCTACTGGGTTTGATGAGCCATTGGTCTGACCCAGTAAGGCTATTCTTATGTTCTTATGCCACGATTCTTGACAGGAAGTCCAAGGAACGCTGTCAGCTGCTCTTAATCCATAATGGCAGGAGTTCCTGAGCCTTTTTTGACCTAAAGTCTAGCCCAGTTGTTAGAAGCCTAGGGAGTTTTTTTCTCCCCTTTATGGGTTTTCTCCCTGGTTGGTTGCTTACCCGGAGCAGACCAATGATAATTTGTAAGTCTCCTTTTTCCAAGTCAGGTACTTCAGGGAGGTACTTTGGATTACATTGGCTCTGGAACTCATGACATTAAGTTTGACACCCAATTTCATTTTTTAACTACTGATTAGTATGAGTGTCCTATACTCTTGGACTGTATATTGATTTAAAAGAAAAACATATGTATGCTTCAGAATGGTTTGGGGATATTATGTGGAAGAGGTTTCTGGATGACATTTTTTGCATTTGGATATCATCTATGGAACGGTTCCAATCATTTTTGGAATGGTTAAATCAGGTTGACTTTTGCATTCATTTTACAGCTACTATTAATCAGATGGAAATTTCCTTTTTGGATTTGAAGATAATGAAACATCAGGGGAGATTTATAACCATGTTTTTGCCTTTTGAGGTTTCATAGCTTCCATTCCTATTGATTGAAGAAGAGTTTGCTGATCAGCTAATTTTTACAATTAAGAAGAATTTGCCATTCTCTAGAAGAATTCTGGGTTCAAGCATGGGATATGAAACAGATTTGCACTACAAGGATATCCTAAAGTAATAATCCAGCATGCATATTTGCGAGCAAAATATGCCCAGAGGGAATTATTGTTACAGTATAAACAAGAAAAGCTATTGGATGATTCCCTCATGTTTGTATAGAAATTTACCCTGCTCTCATCCAAGATTGATCAAATTATTTTGAAACATCAGCATGTAGCCCAACTAGTGAATGAGACCACTGGGGGAAAACCAATCTTCTTGTACCGTCAGACTAAGAACACTGGAGAAATAGTTAACTCCAATAATTAGAATAGATCTTGGAATACACCTAAAGGCCACCACACTAGTTGTGGTACTTGCCAATGGTGCTTCTCTACAACAGAGGGAGACAATTGGACAGATATTAATACTGGTAAAATCTATCAAGCTCATGCCAATGCAAATTGTAACACAGCTTATGTGATACACATAATCCGGTGCCCATGTGTGAAAATGTATATAGGTCGAACCACACGTCCTATCAAAATCAGATTGAATGAACATAAATCAAGAGTGAATACACATAATGAAACTGCTCCGCAGGATATCAAATGGAGAATCATTGATACAGTTACAGTAGGGTGGTAATTTTGAACAATCTTTAATCTGAAAGAATTAAGGTGGATCTTTGAACTGAACACAACTTATCCCGATGGCTTAAATGAAAGTGCAGAAAAGATGGTTTTGGCGGATTGAGTAATAAGAGAAATCATCTGATATTATAATACGATCTTTCAATATTGCAATAAATACAAAGGAAAAGATGCTCCTAGTTGTATTTATGGATCAGTGCTGAGAGATTGTTTACCAGAATAAGCGTACTTACTCTAAGTCAGAGAACAGTAACTGAATATTCCATAGCATTGCCAGCTTCGGTCAAGTAAAGAAGTCCTTTAATGATATCATGGGGGAGGTCCGTTTAAGAACATCAGAAAGAACACTTCAGACACTTTAAACTCTATACGGCATACAGTATATTGAAGTGGAAGAGTTAAGCACTAAATTGTAAGAGGCAAATTTCAGTTCATAAAGATAGATTTTATAGAAGTAAAGAAGTGAATGGATGTAGTTATACTCTGAATGAATATTTTGCATTATAGATGAGTATGATTTACTTCACCTCGACCCTGAAGAAGTGGGTGAAATGCATCGGAAGAAGTGTTGCTGCATTATAAGCTATCTACATTTATTATAAAACATTGAGAAAAACATTTTGATTGAAAAAAAATGGAAAAACAAGAGGATCAATGAGGATTGAAGCCAATTGAGTTACATTACTTGAATGGCAATCTGAAGAACCTCTACATAGAAAAATATTAGTTATTAAGATATTCATATTACATGGTATTTACACTGCATGGTATGTTCTTAAAAATTTGAGATTCAACCTATCATATTTGTGTGTGCAACTTTGAGCATCATTTATAGATTTGGGGGATTTATATGCATGTGCTTGTGTTTTCCCATAGACTAGAATGCAAATCAATAAATACCGTAATAATGAAATAAAATAATATTTTGTTGGCACCATTTTATTGTCTTGTTTGAAAATGATTGAAAACAATAAAGAGCCTGTTTTGTTATGTTTTCATTTGCTTACAAATTAATGCACATTCCTAGGTTTAAATGCTTATGAAAATGTAAGCTGTGGTTTTAAAACAATTATGTCTTACTGCTCTGATTCTAGGCAAGAAAATTATGGTCTTACGAAGTAAAGGATTATATATATATATCTGTTGATAAACTACAGATCCTTTCCTCAGTATATAAAATATGGCAATAAAGGATTCACAGTCTCAGTATGATCCTGATCTTAATTTCCTAAAATTCACCATAGGTTACACGACAAATCTACTTCTGGATCTGTGTGATACAGCTGATGCCTTGAAATTTGCAATCAAGCTTTTTCTCAATGTGAAGTAGTGACCTTATCAAAGTATATATTTCCTAAGGGCTGAGTCTTAATCCTACTGTAGTGCTTTGTGAAAAGCTGAACTGAAACTTCTAATAAGCCGGTATTAAAGAAAATGATTATTGTGTTCTTATTTGGTATTTAAAAAAATTTCAAGATGTTTGGGAGCCTTTAACAAATTATTGTAATGAGTAACAATTTATTATAATGAGCAGATGTTTTTTTTTCCCCTTTAATTGTGTATCTCCAAGGATGGGGGAGGGGTAGATTTAGGCCTTTGTATAATTATAAGAAATGCTAAGAAGGAATTTATTATATACTTTTATGTGATTTAAGAATTGTTATGGAATGAGAGGGAGGGGGGAGATAAGTTTTAAGATGGATTATTGAAGATGGATATTAAGGGCTCCTTTTATCAAGGCACGCTACGGGGGTTAGCGTGTCGGACATTTCATCACACGCTAACCCCCGCGGCAGCCTAAAATCCTAATGCCTCATCAATGGAGGCGTTAGGTACTAGTGCGGCAGGCGGTATCCCGCGCGTTAAACCGCTACCGCACCTTTGTAAAAGGACCCCCTACTGCATGTATGTATTTACCGGTATTTATTTTTAAAATTTATACCCTGGACCATCTACCATTCTGGGCAGTTTGAAAATTCACATAAAAAATAAAAACACATAGATACAATACACATAATCAAAATCATAGCACAGCACTGTCATAATAAAAACAATTCTAGTTCTTTGATTTTATCAAAGCTACCAAACATTGGTCTGTGACTTTTCCGTGCATTAGTATTCGAGTATAAGAACATAAGAATTGCCGCTGCTGGGTCAGACCAGTGGTCCATCGTGCCCAGCAGTCCGCTCACGTGGCTGCCCTCTGGTCAAAGACCAGCACCCTGAGACTAGCCCTACCTGCATACATTCCGGTTCAGCAGGAACATGTCGAGCTTGGTCTTGAATCCCTGGAGGGTGTTTTCCCCTATGACAGACTCCGGAAGAGCATTCCAGTTTTCTATCACTCTCTTGTTGAAGAAGAATTTCCTTACGTTCGTACGGAATCTATCCCCTTTCAATTTTAGAGAGTGCCCTCTTGTTCTCCCTACCTTGGAGAGAGTGAACAACCTGTCCTTTTCCACCAAGTCTATTCCCTTCAGTACCTTGAATGTTTCAATCATGTCCCCTCTCAATCTCCTCTGTTTGAGGGAGAAAAGGCTGAGTTTCTCTAATCTTTCGCTGTATGGCAACTCCTCCAGCCCCGTAACCATCTTAGTCGCTCTTCTCTGGACCCTTTCGAGTAGTACCATGTCCTTCTTCATTTACGGTGACCAGTGCTGGACGCAGTACTCCAGGTGAGGGCGCACCATGGCCCGGTACAGCGGCATGATAACCTTCTCCAATCTGTTCATGATCCCCTTCTTTATTATTCCTAGCATTCTATTCATCCTTTTTGCAGCCGCCGCACATTGGGCAGACGGCTTCATTGACTTGTTGACCAGAACTCCCAAGTCCCTTTCCTGGGAGGTCTCTCCAAGTACCACCCCAGACATCCTGTATTCGTGCATGAGATTTTTGTTACCGACATGCCTCACTGTATACTTATCCACTTTGAACCTCATCTGCCATGTCGATGCCCATTCCTCGAGCCTGATTATGTCACGTTGCAGATCTTCACAATCCCCCTGCGTCTTCACTACTCTGAAAACTTTGTATCGTCCGCAAATTTAATCACCTCACTCATCGTACCTATGTTCAGATTGTTTATAAAGATGTTGAAGAGCATGGGTCCAAGCACTGAGCCCTATGGCACCCCACTGGTGATGCTCTTCCAGTCCAAGTATTGTCCATTTATCCCCACTCTCTGTTTCCTATGCTCCAGCCAGTTTTTAATCCACATGAGTATTTCATGGCTCGCAATTTTCCAAAGTAGTTATTCATGCAGAACCTTGTCAAATGCCTTCTGAAAATCCAGATATATAATGTCGACCGGGTCGCCCTTGTCTATCTGCTTGTTTACTCCCTCGAAGAAGTGCAGCAAGATTATCAAACAAGATCTGCCTTTGCTGAAACCGTGCTGGCTGGTCCTCATCAGACCATGTCTGTCAAGGTGATCAATAATGCATCCTTTATCAGCGCCTCTACCTTCTTTCCCAGTACCGAGGTCAGACTCACCGGTCCGTAGTTTCCTGGGTCTCCTCTCGAACCTTTTTTGAAGATCGGCGTAACATTCGGGGCTAATGGCATTCAGATACCAGCACTGAATATCGTGCTTCATTTTAACCAAGGTGGCTGGTGTTTTACTTAACTTCTGGTCACCCTGGTTACATATTGGGTCCAATGTGACTATTCAGTAAATCTTAATAAGGATAAACAATCTTTATTTCTAGCTCTTGTAAAATAACAAGTGATAATCACTACAGGTATGTAATTAATAATTTGTTAATAGACCTATTTGTAAGAAAATGATTCACATCAGTTTTAAATCCATCAGTACTATCAGGCCTGACAACACTTCCTGGCAATAATTTTTGAGTTTACAATGTTAAGAAAATCATCTTTAAAAAAAAGTTAGTTTTAAATCTACTAGCAATTAGTCGCCTGGTCGTGATGTTATTTGAAAGGATAAACAACTATTCTCTCCTAACTTGTTCCATGTCCTTTGTAATTTTATAAACCTTGGTCGTCTCTTCCCTAAATTAAAAAGCACTTGCCTTTTTCTTCATAAGAATGCTTTATGATTTTGGTTGCCTTTCTTTATGCCTGTTCTACTTTTCCTATATCTATTTTAAGAGAGGGAGACAAGGAATATGCACTCAATCCTCAAGGTCTCGTCATCCCATATACTTAAACAGAGGCAATATGATATTGTCCTTTTTTATTCTTTCTTCCTTTTATGAATCATTTCTAAAATTCAATTTTTTTAAACTGCCGCTATACACTGAACTCAGTATTTCATATGTTGTTCATAAGTACCCCAAGGTTGGAAGTGTTATTCCAGTTTCTAACTGTCTAGCTTAAATTTCATCTGCCATTTAGATGCCCAGGTTTCCAATATTATGGAGTGCTTCTGCTTTTCCATACAGTGCGCTTGTGTTTTATCTTATTTTTTTCAGACACATGGAAGATTTTAGCTATTATTTTAGGACAGTTGTGCTTTCGTAGGTCCCATCAACATATCCCTGCCCCTAGGAAAACATATGAAGGTGTGGTATGCCCTGTTAAGTTAAAGTGCTCTCTATGTGCAAGGGGGGGGGGAGGATTAATTTTATAAATCTACATGTGAGAAAAATACATGTTTAGTTTTAATTTATTATTTCTAGACTGCCTTTGTCCAAGATAGATCACACAGAAAAATATCTTAAATCATTTAGGTGTCCTTTTACTAAGACGCACTAACCGATTTAGCGCTATTCGATTTAGCGTGCGCTAAATCAGTTTGCACGTGCTAAATTGGTTCGTGCATGCTATATCATTTAGCACGCCTTAGTAATCACATTTGAAAGCCTATTATTTCAAACTGGCGTTTGACCCTAGTTCTTAATATCTCAGTTTAGTTCTTCCTTTGCTTTCTTCTTCTCGCATTTTTTACCCATCCTCCTGTTTTTACCTTATTTGTTCTTACCTCTTCATATTGTAAACCTTTCCTGCCACTGATTGTCATTTTATGTCTAGTATTGTTAATTGTACAGCATACATTTCCCTATTGTGTTTATTTTTACATTACATTACATTAGTGATTTCTATTCCGTCATTACCTTGCGGTTCAAGGCGGATTACATCCAAACTAAAAACAAGAATTACATTCCAAATTTGAAGTAATAGAATAAGCGATGAGATAAAACATTTAAGGTTACCAGTGGGAAGTAGAAGGCTTTAGGAGATAAGAATAGGGTGAATTATGGGGTTATAGATAATGTTTGGTAAATAGAAGAATATTAGAGAGTACTAAGGGTATAGAGAGTGCTGGATGTTGGGTTGGGATTGGTTGTGCTGGATAGGTTTTATGTGTTTCTTGAAGAGTATGGTTTTAATATCTTTCTTGAAGGTTTTGTAGTCTGTGGTTGTAGTTAACAGAGTGGTGAATTATCTGTCCAGCTTAGCTGCTTTGGAGGCTATTAGATTGTCATAAAGTTTTTTTCGTTTGACATTTTTGGATGATGGGTAAGAGAATAGTGAATGGGTTCTTCTGTGTCTGGTTGAGGAGGATTGATTTAGTCTATTATTCCAGTAGGTTGGGCTATCTCCGTTGATAGCCTTGTAAAGTAAGCAATAGAATTTGAAGTGCACTCTCACTTCTATTGGAAGCCAGTGCGAGTCATGGTATGCCTCTGTGATATGGTCATATTTTTTTAGTGAATAGACTAGTCTCAGGGCTGTATTCTGCACTGTCTGCAGTTGCTTCATCATGGTCGCAGGACATGGTAGGTGAAGTTTACCTCATTGGAATAACTACAAGACAGCATTGTATCTTCCAAAACAGACAATATTCATTTATTGTTAGTATAAAAACTTACAAAAGTACAGCAGCAAAGGCATATCAGAAAAATGTATTGTCAGTTCAGAATATGCAATGGAGAGAAGAATTTGCACCCATATGCTTAGCAGGGGGCTAGCAGTTCCCCGTAGCATAAGTAAGTGAATCTCTTTGGCTCTACCTAAAATACACGTGTTTTTTATACAGAGCAATTCTTCCTTTGTTCCAAAAAAGTCCATCCCCGAATTCTGGTTATGTAATTCCCTATTGGTACATAAAATAATGTATATCTAACTCCTCCTCTCAGTCCACGCCTCTCTCACCTCCACCCCCCCTTCCCCAGTAGGGGGGGCCATGCATTACACAGGAGCACTCTTGGTGAACTTTCTTTCCCAAGCGCTGAGATCACTTTATCACTTTGTAGATGTTAATTAGTGGTTTTACAATTCTGTGCATCTTCGGGATAGTGTCCTTGTATGCTGAAAGTTGGCAAAGGTGACCTTTCAACAATCCAGCTGCTTGGTTCCCATAACTTGGTTCAGAGACAGGGAGCAAATGTTTTGGTACCAAGTTCTCTCATCTTGCTACACCCACATCGTCCTGCAGGGATACTTGCTCATTATAAAAGTTTTATGGCTTTCCAGGGTGCCTGGCATATGAAGTCATACAGCAGAACCTTGGAGAAATATCCTCCCAGCAGGGAATGGAGACAAACACGTTAGTATTGCAAAGGCTGCAGGTGTTTACAGACAGCAAGGTACAGGCTGGGCCTGGCTATGGGAAAATATAGGTCTGTAGTGTCCAGCATACCCAAGTGAGGCCAGTATGTCCAGTTGAATCATTTGTATGTCCAGGTTATCCATGTCATAGGTATAGTATGTTGCAGTAGTCTATCATCCCAAGGATAAGAGATTGTACCAATAGTAGGAATTGCTTCTTTTCGAAGAATGTTCGGATTTTTCTTAGATTTCTCATGATCATGAATGATGCCTTTATTATTTTGTTAATTTGGGGTTGCATGTTGCACTTCTGTCAATTGTGATTCCAAGCAATTTTAGAGTAGGATGTATTGGGTATGAGAACGAATTTATTACAAGATTAGTTAATGTTGGAGATTTATCGTTTTCTATTTTATTGTTGTTTTTTAATTATTTCTCTTTGATTTGACTTTTTTTTGTTAATAATGGCGGTATATCAAATAAAATAACTGTAATAAAAGAATCATTATACATACAAACTTCACTAACAAAACAAAATCTGCTACCATATCACAATAACTATGTTTTGTTTTTTTTTATGTTTGTCAGACGCTGTAAATACACAGGCAGCTTCTTCTACTCCAATGGTCCTGCACATGAAAACATACTTTTCCTTATAAACTCATAGTGCAGATCTTTCTGAGAAGAGACAACCAGGCTTGCCTGTGTACAGGATCTTAAATCTCTTGTAGGTACATGGAGTATCAAACAATCCCAGAATTTCATGTTGCTTGGGGCTTAGTGAGATATCAACATCTCTCAAAGCAGAACCTCCTTCCTCAAGTCACTGCTCCAAGACTTTGATGTAGCAATGGGCATCAGGACCACGAAGGACTCTATAAATGTCTTCACCAGTAGGTGTGCTCTCAGATGAATGGAGAACAAACTCTACTATTTCACTGGCCCATTCTCACAGGTTCAAGGAGCTCAAATTTCGAAGTTCTTGTTTCCTGATGCCTCATAATTTATTCTCCCCCTCATTTTAGTATTTTCTACAGTATTCTGAACTAACATTTAATGCTAAGAAATGCAAGGTCATGCATTTGGGCTGCAAAAACCAGCGGGAACAGTACAGTTTAGGGGGTGAGGAACTTATGTAGGATGACGGAAGAGCGGGACTTGGGTTTGATTGTATGTGATGATCTTAAGGTGGCCAAACAGGTTGAAAAGGTGACGGTGAAAGCTAGAAGGATGCTAGGTTGTATAGGGGAGAGGTATGGCCAATAGGAAAAAGGAGGTATTGATGCCTCTGTATAAGACTCTGGTGAGACCTCATTTAGAATATTGTGTACAATTCTGGAGGCCACACCTTCAAAAAGATATAAACAGGATGGAGTTGGTCCAGAGGAAGGCTACTAAAATGGTGTGTGGTCTTTGTGATAAGGCATATAGGGACAGACTTAAAGATGTCAATCTATATTCTTTGGAGGAAAGGCAGGAGAGGGGAGATATGATAAGAGGTTAAATCAACCTCTAATCAAAAAAATGTTATTAGCCAAGTGTGGAAATGCCACTGAAAAAACCATTTCATTACAGTGGAGAAAAACCCTCAACTATATTTCATATGCAGACGGCAATGAGTTTTTCAGCCGTTCTTATTCTGTATCATAGGCAAAGAATAAGGACTCCCTGAAGCAGCCATTTGTTGGTGAAACAAGAGCCTTGTTGGATCTGGACATCGATTCCTTATCTTTACTTCAATGCCGAATATGTTATTTAGGAAGATTACTGCGTCGGATTGCGATCCTGGTTTTGTTAACAGCTGTGAAGATAAGTGAAGCTTTTCCGTAGGTTTCTTTTACCTGTTCCCTTGCACAGTGGTGGGATATGTCCCCGTTTTGAAAGATTACATTTTTGAGAAATAGTGGAGTTTTTTGCCCATGATACAGAATAAAAACTCATTGGGTTGCCGTCTGCATATGAAATATAGTTGAGGGTTTTTCTCTACTGTAATGAAATGGTTTTTCAGTGGGCATTTCCACCACTTGGCTAATAACATTTTTTTGATTAGAGGTTGATTTATATTGTTATTATTATTATTTTTCTAGAGAGACGTTTAAATACCTAAGTAATGTAAATGTGCATGAGTCGAATCTCTTTCATTTGAAAGGAAACTCTGCAATGAAAGGATGAAGTTAAGAAGTGATAGGCTCTGGAGTAATCTGAGGAAATACTTTTTACAGAAAGGGTGGTAGTTGCGTGGAACAGTCTCCAAGAAGAGATGGTAAAAACAGAGACTGTGTCTGAATTCAGGAAGGCCTGGGATAGGCACGCGAGATCTCTCAGAGAGAGAAAGAGATAATGGTTACTGCGGATGGGCAGACTAGATGGGCCATTTGGCCTTTATCTGCCGTCATGTTTCTATGTTTCTATCATAGGGGATATATTCAGTTTCTAGCATTCTTTTTGGGGGAGGGAGGATTACATTCTCCACCAGTTAGAAAAAATGATTTCTTGTTCCACCTGGAAATAATTTTTCCTCTGTCCTCAGAGGGCAAATTATACGTTCCATTATCTTCCCACAATTTTTAACAGAATTCAACACTATAATGGTTTATGCATAACAACACTATAAACTCTTTATTTTTTCATTTTTATCAAACCACTATTTCAGTCTTTATCCTTAATATTTGTTTTCTCATACACAAATATATCACATTTTCATTCCTTGTCATTATGTTCAAAAATAACCCTTAAACCAATTTTCTTTTATTGCCACACAACTTTCTTTCTATGTCTCCCTTTTACTTACAGGGATCTACATTTTTCCTCTTTATTCAGTAAACTTTACTCAGTTCTCTCTGTTTCTCACCCTTATCATAATGGGTCAAGCTTCTTTATAGTCATGCCTCCTTCTGGGTGTTGGCCTCCTTGCCCTGCATGCTATTGACTGCTGCAGTTCAGCTGAGCTTAGGGATGGTGGACTTAGGCATCCCTTGAATCCCTCGGCTTCATCTCAGGGGACTGTTCTTTTTGCCAATCTCCACACTGCTCCACTTTCCCAAACGTTGCTCTGCTCCTCGAATTCTCTGACTCGAGGGGGGCCATACCAGTTCTACATCATCCTTGAATCAATTCACTAGGGACCAGTCTGGGCACAGAATTCTCAGGGCTGACCTCTTCTCCAGTGTCATCCGGAGGGTGTCCTCCTCCAGATAAAAGATGTCAGGGGATTCCACACCACTCTCTTGTGAAACATTTAACAGCCACAACACCCCATACTTAGTTGAAGGGGTATGGCTTGAGCTTCGCATCCAACACAGATAATTTCAACCAATGGGTTTTCATCTTTTAGCAAAATCTCATATTTGGGCCATCAGTTGGTGGGTTTTTATTGGGCTAGAGGTACAAGATGATTACTTGTGCTTCTCCTATTCCTCTCTCCTCAGTTACCACATGTGAGCTGCAAATGTTGGGCATGGTTCTAGTATATAACTTCACTTCTCCACCGGAAATCTATCGCCATGTCTCTCTGACTCATCAACGTCCCACCAGCAGGCATCTAAGCCTTGGTGGTCACATCCTCCTTTTTCCCCAGCACTTCCTGCCAGAGGGAATGGGTGTCATTTTTGCTATAGTCTCTTCCGCCCCTCTATTGACTCTATTGGCAGGAACCTCCACCATGATCTTCCACTCTTATTTGTCTCCTCCCAGGCACGTCGGCGTATTGTAGCCATAAATGATTTCAGATGTCCTTCTCTCTCCATGGAAAAATCAATCCTTTCACCCCACGTGGTTGGGTCACCATTTTTGTAACCCTGGTATCACTCACAATCACTTTTAGACACAAGCTAGCTCTTTGGACCAGGTACCTGTAAGCAGGTCTATAAAACAAAGTCTGTTATTTCAAGCTGGGTGCAGGCCGGAGCAGAACTTACTCCAGTAGACTTAAGGATTATTTTCCCCGGGGCTCCAATCACTTCACTCAGTCCGGCCTTAACTGAAAGAAATAAAGCTGAGACTGATGAAAGATTGATAACTTGAACTATACTTGAAGATCTGAGTTGCAGTTTCAAACTTTCAACCTATTTACAATGAAAGTGTTCAAATCCAATTTTCAGTCATATTTCAGTTAACAAACTCTTTACAACAGACCCCTTTGTGTTCCCAATCTCTTCACACAGTTCCTTGTAGAATCATGGTGAGCCACTCCAGGTCCTACCCTTGTTCCTCAGCATGGGACCACTCCATCTTCCCACCAAGCTGAAACAGTCGTCTCTCTCGGTACTTAGACTCTGGTGGGAGATCAGGTTAACCAAAAAAACCCATTTGCTTCAGTTAAATAAAATGCATAGCGAAAAACTAGAAAATTTATATATTGGAAAAAGGCACCTGCATGACTGAGAGGTCCCTGAGGAATTTGGCAAGATGGCTTCTTGTCCTTTTGCCCAAAGGTGGAATTTTTTAACATAGTGGATTTTGATGGGAACCACTCTCAGTATGAATCACAGGTCATTTTTGAGATGCCATAATTAAATATTTCCACAAATGGCCCAAATATTTGACAAAATGTAAAAAAAAAAAAAATCACCAAGGTGACTCAGGTGTTTAACTGAATAAATGTTTGTATAAAGACATATTCCTGCTTCCTTGTTCAGAGTGATGAATGAAGTATGTGCAGCTCCTATCCACTTACAGAAATTTATCATCTTTAGAGCTTGTGGATTAAAGGAAGAGGATAAGAGGACAAACATGAAATGAATGTAGTATGAAATCAGTATTTAAGATTTGTAAAGCCAGGCCTTCAGGGTGACTACTTCCTTTCTGCAAGCCTTCAAAAATGCATAAAGAGAAATTTTCTCTTAGCACACAATAAAAATATCAAGGGCCAGATATACTAAACTTAAAAGTTTTTTTTTTTTCTATTTTACATCTATAGGAAACATGTTCTAAAATCAGGCTCCTAAATATGAAAACAGAACTCTTGCTCAGTTTAAGAATAGCCATACTGTGTTAGACCAATGGACCATCTAGCCCGTGTCTAGTATCCTGTTTCCATGTCAAAAGTACCTTGTAGAAACCTAAATAGTTGCAACATTTCATGTTACCAATCCCAGGGCAAGCACTGGCTTCCCCCATGTCTACCAGAATAAACACATATACCCACAGTGGGAATCAGACCCACAACCCTTGCATTCAGGTACCACAGCCCTTTTATTAGACTGTGTTAATACTATAGTTGCTACACATTAATTGACAAAATTAACAATCTTCCTTGTTAATTTCATGTGGCATGCCCAATATCTTCCCAGATACTTAACACGAAACATTAACAGCATTGCAGATAGCACAGCTGTATTTACATTACATTAGAGATTTCTATTCTGCCATTGCCTTGCGGTTCAAGGCGGATTACAAAAGAATTACAAAAGCGAATTACATGAAGAAGATATCTGGTAACTTCTAGAGGAGATAAAGAGTAGATGAGGTTGTTTTGGGGAATCAGGAAGGTATTGGGAAGTGGTATTGGGAGGTGGGAAGGAGCTAATGTTATTAAGTCGTTTGCAGGAATTTCTTGAAAAGTAGAGTCTTTATTTCTTTTCTGAATGTTTTGTAGTCTGGGGTCATAATTAGTAGATTGGAGATTTGGTTGTCGAGTTTTGCTGCTTGTGTGGCTAGGAGGCCATCATATAGTTTTTTTCCGTTTGACTTCTTTAATTGGAGGGTACGTGAATGGAGTGTGGGTTTTCCTATGTCTAGTTGATGTAGTTTGGATGAAGCGGTTGTTCAGGTAGGTTGGGCTGTCGCTGTTTATAGTTTTAAATAGTAAACAGTAGAATTTGAATAGTATTCTTGCCGGAATTGGGAGCTAGTGTGAGTTGAGGTATGCCTCTGTGATGTGGTCATGTTTCCTTAATGAAAAAATGAATCTCAGTGCTGTGTTTTGGATTGTTTGTAGTTGTTTTATCATTGTTGCTGGGCAGGGGAGTTAGAGAATGTTGCAGTAGTCTAAAAGGCCTAGGACTAGGGATTGTACTAAGCCAGAATTGTGTTCTATCAAAGAATTTTCTAACTTGTCTTAAGTTTCTCATAACTGCAAATGATTTCTGTATATGTATTTCTTGATTTGTGGTTGTATGGTGCAGCATCTATCTATTGCCATTCAATGTTAGCTATTATGGTGGTGAGTCCTGATTGGGTTACTTAAAATCTTAGAGCACTTCAGATGGCACTGCAGGAACTGGAAAACAAGAGAAGGGTGGATGTGGCCCATAAGTCTGACTTCTATGGTAAGTAAATTAATAGAAACACTTTAAAACAGAGAATAGTGAAGTTTTCTGGAATCCACCTGGATTATAGGGCTCAGGCATCATGGATTTACTAGAGGCAGGTCTTGTCAGACAAATCTGATCAATTTCTTTGACTGGGTGACCAGAGAAATGGCGAATGCTAGATGTGGTGTATTTAGATTTTATTAAACCCTTGTACAGTGTTCAACACAGGACTCTAATAAATAAACTGAGTGCCCTTGGTATGGACCCCAACCTGATGGACTGGATCAGGAACTGCATGAGTGGAAGGCGACAAAGGGTAATGGTCAATGGAGATTGCCCTGTGGAAAGGAATGTTGCCAGTGGTGTGCCTCAAGGTTCGGTTCATGGGCCTGTTCCTTTTAAAAATTTTGTAAGTGATATTGCTGAAGGGTTGTCAGGTAAGATTTGCCTCTTTGCAGATGATACCAAAATCTGCAATAGTGTAGACACCCCCGATGGTATGGATAATATGAGGAAGGATCTAGTGAAGCTTGAAGAATAGTCAGAAATTTGGCAGCTTAGATTTAAGAAAAGCAAGGTCATGCATTTGGGCTACAAAATAATGAGGGAATGATACAGTTTAGGAGTGAAGAATTTTGGTGCACGAAAGAGGAATGGGACTTGGGTATGATAGTATGTGATGATCTTAAGGTGGCCAAACAGGTTGAAAAGGCAATAACAAAAGTTAGAAGGATGCTTGGGTGCACAGGGAGAGGAATGACCAGTATGAAAAAGATGGTATTGATGCCCCTGTATAAGACTCTGGTGAGACCTCATTTCGAATATTGTGTACAGCTCTGGAGGCCACACCTTCAAAAAAGATATCAACAGGATGGAGTTGGTCCAAAGGAAGGCTACTAAAATGGTCAGTAGTCTTCATCATAAGGCATATGAGGACAGACTTAAAACTCTCAATATGTATACTTTGGAGGAAAGGCAGAGAAGGAAGATATGAAAGAGACATTTAAATACCTACATGGCATAAATGTGCATGAGGCAAATCTCTTTCAATTGAAAAGAAACTATGTAATGAGGGGACATAGGATGAATGTGAAAGGGGATAGATTCAGAAGTAACCTCAGAAAATATCCCAAGTGGAAAATAAGCACCTTTATATAATATGTAAACAGCTTTGATTGTAACAACAGAAAGGTGATCTATCAAGTCCTATCCCCTTTCTCTCTTTAGCTTAAAGAAAAGACACATGAGGGGGAAAACAGAAAATCACAGTTGGGGTGGAATGGATAAATAAAGAGCCGTTGTTGAACCTATCAAGAAATACTAAAAAAAGCAACCCATGAAACTAATAGTTGGCAGTTTGAAAATAAATCTTTTAAAGTTCTTGTTTTCTCATGGGGAAATTCTATAAGACACCTAAAGATAGGTGCTTAAATAGATAGTGTGCCTAAAGTTAGGTACCCAATTAGTAAATTGGCTACGTGAGTTTTAACAAATTCATAATTGAAAAAAAAAAAAAATAATATTGGGAGATAGACACCCAACCTCTTAGGTGCAATTCTACATAAGAAAGGCATCTAACACCAAAGTAAGCATGTTTAGGGGTGGAAAAAGACTTAGGCACCGGTAGGCACAATTCTCTAAAGAGCTTAGGCACCTATAATGTAGTCTTTTAAAACCCTGGCCTATATTACAGGCGTCAATTACAGAATCCGGCCCACTGTGCATAACTGAGCTGTGGAATCTGTGGCCTAAAGATATGGTTAAGGTGCCTACCATAGCAGGATTCAAAAGAGGTTTGCATAAGTTCCCGTACTTATAATGGGCAATACTATCATACTTTGTATTGCCCATCATATAATGCTCTACCGTACCAAGTGCTCTATGGTAGTATAATGTATAGCTTCCACAGCCATGCA
This sequence comes from Geotrypetes seraphini, assembly GCF_902459505.1. NCBI lineage: Eukaryota > Metazoa > Chordata > Amphibia > Gymnophiona > Dermophiidae > Geotrypetes > Geotrypetes seraphini. The sequence continues at coordinate 19,338,933 of NC_047095.1, forward strand.
TGGTCCAACCGTACTATGTACTCTGTCTGACCGGATCCTGTAACCCATTAGATTCTTGGAATTTCACTATCCTTTCTTTTAGCAATTCTTCTATTATTTTTCCAAAAAACAAAGTGAGACTTCATCTCTGTGACCTTTTTTGTGAATAGGGACCACATCTGCTCTTCTCCAATCCCTAGGAACCACTCCTGTCTCCAAAGATTTGTTGAACAAATCTTTAATAGGACCCGCCACAACCTCTCTGAGCTCTCTCAATATCCTGGGATGGACTCTGTCCAGTCCCATTGCTTTACCCACTTCAATTTTTCAAGTTGTCATAAACACTTTCTTCCATGAATGGTGCAGTGTTTACTCCATTCTTATGTGTAACTTTGCCAAACAATCTTGGTCCTTCTCCAGGATTTTCTTCCTTGAACACAGAAGTATTTGTTTAGCATGTTTGCTTTTTCCTCATCACATATCGGTTCATAGCATCTTTAGTCTAGCAATTCCAGTTTTCAACTTCCTCTTTTCACTAATATATCTGGGAAAAAATATTAGTCTCCCTTTCTTACATTTCTAGTCATGTGCTCTTCAGTTGCGCTTTCGCCAAATGTAATTCTCTCCATGGCTTCTTTCAGTTTCACCTGTACTCCTCTTTTGCCAAGTCTTTGCCTTTATTTCTCTACCACTAGTTTGGAGCACCATATCGGTTTCCTTTTTCTTATGTTTTTATTATTTAATGATGTAACGTCCTGTTTCGGAGGAGAAGGGAAGCCGACGGGCGCAGTGTTAGAGCCCCACGGCCTGGGTTCAGTTTGCTTGCGGACAAGAGGGCAGCGGAGAGAGTGGAAAGGAGAGAAGCTGATCTCATCAGGCAGTCAGGGGCCCCCTACCCTGTTTCCCCCCCCTAACGCTGGCACTGGGGCCCCCCTGATATTTTCAGGCCCGTGCCTACTGGGCCTACCCTTTAATCCAGCCCTGGGAATATCATTAGATGGGTGTCCAGATAAAATCAAAATTTGTGTCATAGATATGTTGTTTCAGATGGTTCACTTTCATCCATTTTTTTAACTGACTGTAAAACATAGATAAAGTACTTTGAGAGATTCAGAAAATGAATATCATTAGCATAGATTCTAAATTGTAAATTTAGACAGTTAAACTATTCCTGCATACTGACTGATTTTTCAATTTTCACTTTTAATAGCCACATGCTAATTTTTCTATTAGCATGTGAGCCTGTACTACTATGGGCCCTTAAGTGAGCCTGTACTCTAAAAGGTGCCATGGTAATCACTCTGACGCCTATAGGGATTCAATGGGCATTGGAGCATTTGCCATACAGGGGGGGGGGGTGTTAGACAGGCATAAATCCTAATGCCCAAAACTGGGTGAAGGAATTTGATGATATGTGCTGTTCCGTAAAGGCTGCTCAGCTAGGAACATCTTTTAAAAGTGCGCTGATATGCGCTGATATGTGCGCTGATTGTTTTTTCCATTACCGATATTTGAGCATTGTTTCTGAATCTGGCCTGATAATTCCAAAAATTCTGCAACTCTTAAGAATTTCAAATAGAAAACCAGAAAACAAGGAGTTAACAGTTGTAAATCTCTGTTCCTACTTTTCATAAAGTGTAGTTATGTTCAGATTTAGTGCTTTCATGCAGTATACAAAAAGAAAGTCTGTAGACTACATAGTTGCAGCAACAGTCCTTCTGGAAATATCCAGGTCCTTGGCAGAAATAAAAACACTCAGGCCTGAGTATTCTCTAGGAAGCTTAACTAAAGGCAAGTAATCTGGGGGGATGAATAACCCTTTGTGGACTGGTCTGTGCAATTTGTAGACAACCGTGTTTCTTCTGACATACTCCAAAGAGTGTATTTTTAAAATGCAATGTGCACACCACAAATATCTCTTGATTTCTCCTTATATAGCAGTTCCTATATGGTGTGACCTAAATATCCTAAGATGTTTTTATTCTGCCATCCAAAAGGATCTGGGGTGATTGAGCCCAGTGTGAAAGAAAACCCAATAGCCATCTCAAAATCATCTTCAAAGAAAAAAAAAACAACAACCCAAATATTGGTATAGGGCATTATTTTCAAGGAAATTGCTTTCTAGGTCAAGAACTACTCACTAAACATAGATCTGCTGAAGAAGCATCTTCGTAAATGGAGCTTTTTGAAAACCATGTGGATGAGTGGTCAGGTAATTGATTTCCTGATAGAAAATACTTCTTTGCTCTACTAGAAAGAAAGAAACAAGAGACTAAATTATGTACTAATCAAATGTTTTAGGCAACGACATGAATAAACTTTCAGTTGCAAAAAAAAAAATTATTACTGGAACAAAATTACAGTGCTTCGTAAAATACATGTACAGTGATTAATCAAATATCAGTCTTGAATACACAATCTAAACTGTAATCTAAAGATGCAAAACTGCCAACTAAAAATCTGCATCAGCCAAATTTTCAAATATTTTGACCTTATTGTATGCTTTTGTTCTTCTTCTATGATATTTCTAGGATGCTTACTCATAGGAGTCTTTGTTCAAAGTTGTTGGTTTTTTTTCCATTTTATGCCTATGATAAAAATGTTTGGTACAAGGTATCTATATTCTTTGTTAATATTTTGGGCTCCTTTTATGAAGCTGAGTTAGGGCATTAACGCGCAGAATAGTGCGTGCTACATTGCCACGCACGCTAGACGCTAATGCCATCATTGAGCTGGTGTTAGTTCTAGCTGCGTAGCGCGCGGTAATGTGCGCTAGTATTTTTAGCGCACGCAGGATCTTAGTAAAAGGAGCCCTATGTCTTGAAAGCAGGTAGGTACATTAGAGCGATATTTTTAAATTAGCTGTGGGCTCCTTTTACTAAACTGCGGAAGAGCTTCTTACCATTGGCCAATGAATACTAGAACCCAAAGGGGAATATCAGAATCACAAAATTCCCCAGATATAAACCATGAAAAGTAGATAGCATTGCAAACAAACTACCAGAACCCTCCAAATGAGGGAAACAGTGTTATTTAAATATATATAAATGTGGGGCCTCAGTGCAATAGTGAAAGGTGGCTCTCTCTCAAGCCCCGTTGTGCACCATCATGGGCCCCACATGTGCACAAATTATAATGAATGATAATAATAACAATAAAGTGCAAGTGCAATAAATAAATTTAGTCAACAGGCATATGAACGCAGTGCTATCAACGTTTCAAGGTTAGGACTCAAAATCAGCGAGATACATGAACTGCGGTAACTGCCAGAAAGGTTCATGTCCACCATTCTCAGGATATTTTCTCAATTTCCAAACGTGGCATAACAGAATCGCCAAGTTGTTAGCTCAACTGGTCCAGTTTCAGGTAAAATACCCTTCTTCAGGAGCTTAAAGGAGAAAAGGCCTTTAGTAAAGTAGGCAAGCCGCAAATTTGTCGAGCGCTGCCCGTGAGACACTGTTTCCCTCATTTGGAGGGTTCTGGTAGTTTGTTTGCAGTGCTATCTATCTTTCATGGTTTATATCTGGGGATTTTTGTGATTCTCAATGAATATTAGAAACAAATCTTATCTAATAATAACAAATTATTGCTAATTTTAACTGGAGTTGCCATTCAACAGATCACTTATAATTGGAAGAATTGGAATAGACTTAATTATTGTTTTTGGTGGAACTCTGTATGCCATATATATATAAAATAGAAAGGACACTAGCTGTCCAAAAAGGAAATTATAACAAATTTCAAGATGTGTGGAGGCAATTAATAGATTATTGTAAAGATTAAAAATATTCTTCCCTGTATAAAATTTTAAGACATTAAGGGGGGGAGGGGGTGGGTATTTTTTATTATAATTGAAACAAATCATTTTCATAAATAAATAAGGGATGGGGATAATATTTTACATTATGATGATCAATTATAGGATTTTAAGTGTATTTGAATGCTTAATTGATAAATGTCAATATTGTACTTGATTTAAGATTTGAAATGAATAAAGATTTAAAAAATAAAAAAAGAAGCATTTGCTCTAGTAAAATAGAACTTTGTTTTCTTGTTATTGTCTTCCTTGTAAATGTGAAAGGCTATTATCATCCTCTTCCATGCATTTCTTAGGATAGCTTTGACATGGGTGATATATTTTTGTTCAGCAGTCTTTATGAGACAGAAATTTGGTCTCAACTAAATGTAATAGTATGACTAGTGTGTGACTTTTGTTTACGTTCCATTTTGCTTGACAGTTACAAATTTGTGTTAGAAGAGACCAAAGCTTTTCTGGCATATAAGAGACCTCTAAAAATAATTTCATTGAGAATAACTATAATTTCTTCCACCAGCTAATTTGAGCTAACAAAATTATCAGAATGAAAAAGCCTCTTTGAACACTGCAGTTGAGCCATTTTCTGATAAGGTGGCATGATTCAATTAAATATGTACAGACTTAGGTATTTTGTAGCAGCGGTTACATGTCTGACTATGATCTTCCATTTTTCTAATCTGAAGAGTAACGACCTCATTTTATGAAGGTCACCTTCATCTCCACATCATTCACTGCTGCAAAGTCAAATGTCGTCACCTTCATTAGTGTCAGAATTATTCCATTAAAATGCTAAAATGTTGTATTTTTGTCTTTTAAAAACAAAACAAAATAGCCGTCATTTCATCATCAGCAGGTTTAGACTTGTTTTGAAAGGGGTTTTCTAACCTCAGCAAATACAAGTCAGGTATTTATTATCTATTTATTTATTGTAATTGGTTTGCACCCCATTATATAAGTAAAATACATTGGCAGCACAGTACATATTTAAACATAAGTAAAGCAGCTCTCGATAAACAATTAGGCCTAGATTCTGTACAGTGCGCCTAACTTTAGGCATGCTATAGACGTCCGTGTAGCGCAAAGTGGCAATCAGCGTTATTTAGGCACTGTTTAGGCATCGTACAGATGTCTCTAATGCACTAAGCGTATCTTAGGTGTCTATTAGGCACACATTCCCAAAAACCCCATATAGACGCCAGATAGACGTCCCTACGATGTTATATATAAAAAGGTGGTTTTTACTGATTTGTTATCATTATTTCAGGACTGTAAGCTTTAACATAATTAACCCAAAGTATACCATCATTAAAAGGATAATAAAAACACAGTATACCATTTTTAAAAGGATAGTTTAATATATTAGTTTCAGTAGAAGTTGATCTGGGAACATCAGCATGGAAGGAGGAAAGCTTCAGTCCTGTGCTACACAGAAACTTGTATAGCAATGGTATCAGCTCCTATAAGAAATGTAAAGCATAGGACTTTGAGCTCCATATAGGCTTCTAATAGACTTAGTTTAAGCTCCAGAAAGGCTTTAGTGCAATACATGCTATTTAGGTCATCCAATCAGCTTTCTCTGGGCATCCCACAGACGTTATTTGAGAGAGGTTTTTAGAAGCGATTCCTTGCTCTAAATAACACTCTCTTTATCATGAAACATTGCTACAATCAGCTCATTCTTCTAAGCAAACAGAAAGCCCATAACTTCAATTGGCCAAGCTTAAAAACAGAATAAAACACAGAACAGACCTGAATGTGGCTTCTAATTCATTGCAAATGGATGTATGGAACTGCACAATGATGACCTCATTGTGACATCATCAAAGTACACCTGCACAAGTAAAAGACAGGCCAGCAGTTGAACTCACAACCTCTGGAAGATCAGTACCGCGCTTTTACTCATTGAGCTACAGCACCTTCCACTCCAGTTTCTCTGACTCCCCTGTCATATCATAGTTTAGTGATCTGCTAAGGTAAAATCTGCTTAGCTATCATCTCACAGTTAGCTGAGACAAAAGATTGGTAGCTCAATGGCTTAAAATGCTGCTTTCATTGTTCTAAAAGCCAGAATCCCAAGTTGGGTTTAATAAATATGACGTGGATTCAAATACTGCTGTTTGTATCACATGCAAGCTCAACTTTTGGAATAGATTGTATTGCTATTGTTGTGCTGGTTGAGATGAAAATTAGATGTGATTGGGCTGTAGCTTGTAATTTTTATTAAAATGAGCATTTTGTCAGCTGAAGGACATGAGGGATTCAAACCCAGACCAAGCTCATACCCCAACCTTCATTCTAACCACTGTGCTACAGAATCAGCCAAAAAATCATAGCAATTCTAAATGGATTATACTGTGCTGTTTAGGCATCCTTTGGGCACCCAAAGAATGCAGAATTGGCTGCACTTCAGCATATCTCAAGCTGTCAGGGTAGGAAACTGACTGAAAGAAGCCACCAAATTAAGGCACCTGGTTCATCCTCTCCACCTCTCATCTAATCTCATGTTCTCAAATATTATGCTAGATGCAGGCTATGAAGCAGGAGACATGCCAGCTACCCTGTTTGCCACCCCCACCCCCTTCACAGCCTGGGCCTCATGGAACACCTGATAAGACAAAGGCCAATGTGACTAAGGAGATGAAGTGGTGCTTATTAAGGAAACACTAATGCCTGGCTGCTACTCAATAGAAATAAGCACAAAATGAAAAATGGTATAAGATTTTTATTGCACAGTCCAGGAAAGCAGCAACTGCAATTCGATGAGATAGATTACAGGTAGAAATATATTTAGAAACGACATATTGATTTTCTAAGGCAATACTTGGCCAAATATTGGTAGATTGAACAGAGGTATAAAGAGTAAGACACTTGTAGATCCAAGTTGTTACTGTGGTAGAATTGGTAAGGTCCCAGAATCTGCTCCTGGTAGAAGAAGGCAGGATGAAGAAAAAGGAAGATGGACTGAGACAAATTAAGAGTTGATTGGTGAGTTTTAAGCTGTTTTTTACAAAGGTGCGCTAAATCCACACATGCCCTAACTATTAATGTATGCATAGGATAAAATGCATGCGTTAACCTTTACCACACACTAACAGCGCCTATACTGTGCCTAAATAGTGCGCCGTTAGTGTGTGGTAAAGGTTAAGGCGTGCATGTTATCCTATGCACACGTTAGTAGTTAGCGCATGCATGGATTTAGCGCACCTATGTAAAACTCACCAATTGACTATTTTCTCAGAAAATCTTCTATAACTACACCATTCTAAAGGAAAAAAAAGTGTGAAACATGTTAGTATTGTGAAAATGTAGATAATTCATCACAAGGGCAAACAAAAGTTTCAGTACATCATTCTTACCTATTCTGTCTGTTTTAGTATTTGAGCTTTGTACAGGTGCAAGCTCTTGTGCTGAACCCAGTTTGAACAGACCTGGGAACCGGAAATCAGGAGAAAAGGGGGAAAAGGTCAAGACATATATGGAAAAATAAAATGCAGCACAGTCTCAGAATAACAGCCAGAACATAGGATGTGTGTATGTATCTTTTTCCTGTTTTAATTGGAGCTCCTTTCTATTCTATTTAAAATTTAATTGTTTGTAAACCAGTTTGACCTCTTGTTTGTAAAGGTGGGATATTGAATTATAGAATAAACTAGTCATAGCCCGTTACATTAACGGGTGCTAGAATATATGTGTGTGTGTCTGTCTTTAATTTTTTTCTCTCTCCTTAGCCGCTTTCTGTATTTCTGTCTGTCTTTTTTTTTTTTTTCCTTGGCTGTACACTACCACCCCTTGCCTGCTCCCCCTGTCCATTCTCCCTTCCTTTTACCTCCCCTGTGTCCTCCACCACCCCATCACTGCTCACCTTATCCAGCAGAAGCCCTTCTCCCTTTGTTTTACCTCCCCCTGTCCATAATCACCTCCTTCCTGCTCCCCCTGTCCAGCAGTAGACCTGTCTTCATTTTTCTGCCCCCCTCCCTGTTCATCAGCACCTCTTCCCCTGTCCATCAACCCCTTTTCTGTCCCTCTATTTCCATGTGTTGCAGCATTTCCCTCCCACCCCACTTCCCTGTGCAGTATTTTCCTCCCCCCCATACCTTCCTCCTGAACTCCATGCCCTACTTATGTTAAAATGCTTTCTGGGTTTGGCTGCCGCGGCCTGCAGCCACCGACAGCCGCCGCGGCCGACATCCGACTCATGCCGCCACGGCCGACATCTGACTCGGGCCGCCGTGGTCCACATCCGCCTCGGGGGGGGGGAGGAAGAGAGAGAGCGAGCTTTGGGCGGCCAGCAGCCGCCGCGGCCGACATCCACCTCGGGGGGAGGGAGAGAGAGAGAGCTTTGCGCACATGCGCACTCCTATCTGCGGTGCCCTACAGCTCACAGAAAACCGGCGCACGCAGATGGGAGTGCGCATGCGCGGCCTAGCGTTTTATTATATTAGATAAACATGAGCTTTAGCCAAATATTGTCACTGCTGACTCTGAAGGGGGCATAATTTAGGGAAAAAATACCAAGTGGTGTCCCCAATTCTGGTTTTGATAGAGCTGGAAGTCCAAAGAACCAGATAGAAATTATTGGGCCAAAAGAAATCAGTGTGAACAGAGAATGTAGCAATATCTGACAACTACTTCTGTTGCCAAAATGTTTCTACCTTGCTGTATTCAATATTTGTGGGTTTATTTGGAGTTGGTTTTTTTTTTTAGGAATGTTTCTTTCAGAACAAGTTGGTTTCATGTAGCTGAAAGACTGACTGTTGTGTAGCACAAATATTATGTACTGATATGGAAGAGAGGAAGTCATAATTTACGCTATAATTCTCCCATTTGTGCAGAACAGAAATCAGACAAGTCAGAATTGCCACTGTTAACCGAAAAGTGAATGATAAATAACTCGTCATGCACAATATGCTAGATTTAGTGAGCCATAGACACAGATCATAAAATCTCAAAAATGTCAGGCTTTTTCCTAAGCAACTGTTTTTAAACCCAAATTCTACCATTCTAATATGATCTGTCAAAGGAAATCGCATTCCCATATGAGAGACTGGAAGGAGAAGCCTGCTGTTTTACTGCAAGAGGCAATTTGGAGGAAATCTAAAAATACAAAAGTTAAAAGGTATTAACCCAATGAATCCAGTGCAATAAAATTTCCTAACAATCCCCTTCCTTTACAAAGCAGCGCTAGCATTTTTAGCGCCGGCCACTGCGGTAACAGCTTCGACGTTCGTAGAATTCCTATGAGCGTTGGAGTTGTTACTATGGCCGCCGGCACTTGAAATGCTAGCACGGCTTTGTAAAGGAGGGGAATATCCTTTGAGGATCAAAACTGAACAGATAAGCTTGCATGTATGCAATATACTTTGGATCGCATATTAACTTTTAGGAAACATACAGATTAATTAATTAAAAAAAGTTATGCGCTTTTATGGAAATTAAGAACCATTAAAAAGTTTTATGACAGCGAATCTTTTCTGGTTCAATCTATTGTATTATCAACTTTAGACTATTGTAATATAATTTATTTGGGGTTACCTAAAAAAATTATATTAAGACTTCGGTTGGTGCAAAATGCTGCAGTTCGCCTGATATTTAATCTTAAAAAGTATGATCATGTTAGTCCTTTTTATACCAAGTTGCATTGGTTGCCTTTTGGGGCCAGAGTGCGTTTTAAGTTTGGATACATTTGTTATAAGGTGCTTTTTGGATTATTTCCCTCATATTTGTCCCCTTATCTGAAACTTTCTTACTCAACAGAAGGAACTAGAAATTCTGGAAAGTTCATCTTCCCTACTCCAAAGACCTGTCGTTCTAAGACCTTTTTTTATACAGGACTTTGGAGTATCAAGCTGGGAAGATGAATTCCTGGCTAAGTCTGATGATTGTTCAATCTAATTCTTACTTCACATTCAGGAAATCATTAAAGACCTATTTATTTGACAAATAAGAATATTAATTTTGATGTATTTAAATGAGGTCTTATGTTTCTATTCTTATTGCCACAGTATGTTTTAATTTTTTTTAATTGTACTTGAATGTTTTTAACAATTGTATTACTTTTATTATATAATTTTAGATTGTACGTTCTATGAAACTGTACCATGTGCTGAAATATCTCAGTATTTTCCTGTTGTGAACCACCCAGAACTACTGGTTGGGAAGTATACAAGGAAATAAATTGTTACTATTATTATTATATACTCATGCACTTTGATACTGAGCTTGTGATGATCAGCATTTATTGTTAACACAAGCCACAGCAGGCAACAAAAATCTGGCTATTCTGAAACGGTACCTGTATAGTTGCTTAGGCTACTTAATATCTTCTGGGTAGAGTGAAGAGGTGCTGCTAGCATTACCTGGATAGTGGCAATATTGAACCATTATCCGGATAGCTCATCCACATAGCACTTAGCACAGTTTCTGTGCTGTCCTAAGTTATCTGCACAGTTATCCAGCTACTAGTGCTGTAAACCACTGCTATTCAGATAAATTGTGTCTCCACTCATCTCCGCACCAGGACTGTCCCTGAAGTATCCAGATTGTATTGAGGCAGTTTGTTAAGATGGCCAGTGCCACCATCCAGATACCTCAGGATTCTGGAAACTTGAGCGAGCAATTTCGCACTTAGAGTTTGATTCTATATATGGCATCCAAAACATTACTTTTGACTAGAACGGTGCTTAGTACCTGTGTGTGTCGCATAAGTTAGGCGTGTCCATTTATGCCAGCTAAAACCAGACCTAAATGCCTGCACTTAAGATGTGCGTGCATCAGTCATATTCTATAGCAATGTGCATAACTTTTAGGAACACTCAGGTTCCAGCCCTGGCCTCGCCCTCTTATCAAATTTGCACACTACAACCAGCGCATACTTTTTTTTTTTTTTTTTACAGAATCACCATTTCTAGTTTTGTTTGTCCTTAATGCACTTATCGTTTTTGACCATTTTTGGAAAAAAAAAAAGTTCAAAAGAAAAATGCACGCAAATAAGCCATTGGGTCATACAAGCAGCCAGCATTCTTAGCAAATTGGCCACAGACCTCTCAGCAGCGCAGAGGGACGCTCTAAAGGGTACTGCAGTGAACATCACATTGAAAAGTTCTAGGTACACATCTCACCATAACCTTTTTGGCTCTTATTCATTTTTAAAACATTTAAATGGTGCCCTGGACATTTTGTTAAATGCTCAATTATCACAGCATAATATCCAAGTTAGAGAATGATACGGTGACAAAATTCATCACCGTTCCTGTCCCCGTGGATAACCGCGGGAAACCATCTTCATGTCATTCTTTAAGGAAAGAGGGAAGAATCAGAGTATGAATGGCCACAACCACTGACCCGCAAGCTTTTCTTTGAATAATGCTGGTGTAGAAGGACAGAGGATGAAATAGACACTAGAAAATGACATGGGTTTATTTCCCGCAGTTATCTACGGGGACGGGAACGGTGATGAATTTTGTCACCGTGTCATTCTTTAATCCAAGTCATAAGTTCACACTAAGCCCACCTAAAGCATGCCTTCAACACACCCCCTTGGAATTTAGATAAACAGGGGACAAATAGCCTACATAGAAAACCATCTAAAATATGGGTTTTGAAAATAGTGATTTGCACGTTTTAGCAAGAAAAACATCCAAATGCCACTTTATGCCATTTTGGGATGTTTTTCTCTTTTGAAAATGATCCTCCATGGTATTATAGAAGTACGCTTGACATCCGAACTTTTAGCATCTAATGTTTGGTGTAATTCTTTTATTCCCCCCTCCCCCCATAGTGCTGATGAATTTCAGTCTCAACAGTATTTATCTGGGTTGCAGTTGCTGCTCCCCAGATACATTTTAAAAAAAAATACTTTTCTTGTGCTTTTTAAAATCAGAATAATATGATTCTATCATGTCCAAATTTTTACCGAAATGCGTGTAAAAGAGAAATTACAGAGAGCTGATGAGCATATCAGTTTCCTCTGTGCCATACTGCTGTTTATTGTTTTTGAGATTTCTCATTCGCTGCAGACCAGGATGCTGTGGACTGTTATTCCTTAATCACTTCAGGGGTTTTTGTTACCTTTTCAGACTAAAGCCCTTTCATCTAAGAGCTCGAAGTTAACTTCTTTTTTCCAAATTTCCTGTATACCTTATTGCAAAGTTTTAGGGTTTAAGATATGCTTTTTATAATTCAACCTACATTGAGAGATTTGTAGAAGGATGCATAGCTCATTAGACAGGTGGGATACATCCTTACTGTTTTGGTGATCAAGCTGCCAATTCCCCCCTCCACTTCTCCCAGGCTTCTGATGTTTTCCTGGCATACCTTCAAAATCATTTATAGTTTTGATTATATTTTTTCTTATGACTCGAATTTCCCCTCTTTATTGTGGTCTGGTGTATAATGGAATATATTTTACACTTTTTTTTCTTTATCAATGTACGTATATTGTGCTTGGCATGTTATGGTGAGCGTCAATAAATTTACAATTTATTTAAAAAAGTGATTTAAGAAAACTAGACAAAGCAGTAATGGAGAATAACACTAGGACAATATTATGAGCAATGCTTTCTGTGCCAAGCAATTATTCTGTACAACATATGGAAAAAAGAGAAAATTCTCAAGTACCAAGAAATATAATCAGAAACAATAAAATGTGGCAGGAAGATGCAGAAATATTCTCATCACATTCCCCTTGACGTGTTACTTATACATATTACATCCTATGAACTGCAGAAGGAAGTTCTTTTTGGCACAATGCAAGACCTAACCCCCTCTTTTACTAAGGCGAGCTAGACGATTTAATACAAGCTAAATGCCAACGCGTCCGCTAAATGCTAATGTGTCCATAGAATATAATGGGCGTGCTAGCATTTAGTGTATGCTAATATTTAGTGCACGCTAAATCGGCTAGCTTGCCTTAGTAAAAGACCCCCCCCCCCCTCAAAGACAAGGACTAACAGTAAATCTGAGAGACTCCAATTATACATTTTATACCATGGCTTAGAAATGCCATTCATTTTTGTCATGGTGCATGCTGAACTAAACCATTTGAAGACACTGCCTAAAATTTTATTTAATAGTATAATAAACAAGAGTTCATCATGTTCAATAAAGGCAAAATACATAAAAAAAAGAATCAGCAAATGAATAAGAAACACAAACTATAGTGTCTTGTAAAAGTCTTCATATACATGTACAGTTTTCACATTCTACTGCCTAAAAAATACTGGCCTGATATTTAGGGCCTCTTTTACAAAGCCGCAGTAGCGATTCTCCTGCGACAAATGCACTGAAGCCCAAAGGAAGTGAATGGGCTTCGGTGCATATGTTGTGGGGGAATCGCTACTGCAGCTTTGTAAAAGGAGCCCTTATCCTGCAGAGGCCAACAATTTTTAAGGTACTGACTGTCATGATTAGAATTTGACCCGCATATTCAATGATGGGCCTAATCCGGGTACTGGTTTAAATATCTGTGTCCATAGGCATTGGAAAGGGAGTGGCCACAAGTGCTATGCCCCCCCCCAAAAAAAAAAAATAAATAAATAAAAAAATTGGCAGTCGGAGGTCAGAAGAGTTATGGCTCTCCCAAATCCCTCACCTACCTCCTCACCTGCCGCTGTCATAAATCTTCAGGCAGCTGGCAGCAGCTACAAGGTGAGCCTGCTGCCATTGGCCTGCCCTGTCAGTCTTCATTTTGTAGCATCCCACCTTCATGGGAACAGGAAGATGCTGCATAATGAAGACTTCTGGGGCAGGCCAACAACAGCAGGCTCATCTCGTTGCCACTAACGGCTGTCCGAAGATTTAAAATGAAAGCAGCCAGGGAGGAGAGAGGTAGGGGAGTTGGGAACCGGAGAGAAAGTTTGTACCACAGGATCCTTCTGGGGGCTGGGGTGGGAAAGAGATGCTGCATGGGCTGAGAGAGAGTTAGGAAGGGTTGGGAAGGCAGGGAGGGACAGATCTTTCATGGGCCAGGATGCCAATCTTAGCGGCCATCTAGGAAGCAGCCACCAATCACGTGTCAATCATGCATCAACATCCTTTAGAGAATTTCTTCTTTTTTTCTAACAAATGCCTTAAATGTAGGCCAGCATTTTACAGGCCTACATTTAAGGTGTCTGTCTTACGCCTATGGAGATGCATAGGGACACTTATGGATGCTTATGGATGCCCAAGGTTTCTTCCAGTGGAAACCACGCCCATGCTAGCCTTGGGTATCCATAAGCATCTCTATGTGTCTCCTTAGGCACAAGACAGACGCCTAGAATATAGGCATCATTTATCACATCCATTGTTTTTAAACGTGCATCCCGACTGGCTGGTGAGATGGTGGTAAGATAACTACCGCTACCTATAATCAGGGTGCCGTTTGTAGAATTAGTCCCTCAGTGTGTATTCCAGTGCTCAACCCGCCAGCCCAGGAACCTGAAAAACCTCATCCGCATCCCACCCTCACCTCCGACCACAATCAACAGCCCACTTTCAATAGCGCTTATCAATGTGAGATCAGCCAACAACAAAACCATCATTCTTTATGACCTCCTCCATGACAACAGATACGATGCCCTTATGATTATAGAAACCTGGCTCCAGGGCAATGACTGGATAACAATAGCAGACCTATGCCCCCCTAGCTACCAGACCTTGGCCTGCTCCCACACCACAATAAAGGTGGCGACATGGCTGCAATTATCAAGTCGAATACCTCCTCCAAGCTAATTGACACAATCACCCTCCCTATAGGGGCCATTGCCGCTTATTACCTGGGTGGATATATGGTTGTGTGGTGGGTATGAGTGGATGGGTGCATGGTGAGGGTATGTTGAAACTTGAGGATGGTTGCCTGTAGATTGGTTACATAGAAACATAGAAACATAGAAATAGACGGCAGATAAGGGCCAAGGCCCATCTAGTCTGCCCACCTTAATGTCCCTCCCCTACCTTCGCCCTATGAATAGATCCCTCCCCTACCTTCGCCCTGTGAATAGATCCCATGTGACGATCCCATTTGGCCTTAAAATCAGGCACGCTGCTGGCCTCGATCACATGCAGTGGAAGACTATTCCAGCGATCACCCACCCTTTCTGTGAAAAAGAATTTCCTGGTGTCAGCTCGTAGTTTCCCTCCCCTAATTTTCCATGGATACCCTCTTGTTGTCGTGGGACCCTTGAAAAGGAAGATATCTTCCTCCGTCTCTATGTGGCCCGAGAGATACTTGAACGTCTCGATCATGTCCCCCCTCTCTCTGCGCTCCTCGAGTAAGTATAGCTGCAATTTGTTTAGCCGTTCCTCGTATGGGAGATCCTTGAGTCCTGAGACCATCCGGGTGGCCATTCTCTGAACCGACTCCAGTCTCAGCACATCCTTGCGATAATGCGGCCTCCAGAATTGCACACAGTATTCCAGATGGGGCCTCACCATGGATCTATACAACGGCATAATGACTTCCGGCTTTCGGCTGACGAAACCCCTGCGTATGCAACCTATGACTTGTCTTGCTTTGGATGAAGCTTGCTCCACTTGATTGGCAGCCTTCATGTCCTCACTGACAATCACCCCTAGGTCACGTTCTGCTTCAGTTCTTGTTAGGATCTCTCCATTTAGGGTGTAAGTCTTGCATGGATTTTGGTTGCCCAGGTGCATAATTTTGCATTTTTTGGCATTGAAGCTGAGTTGCCAGGACCTAGACCAGCGCTCCAGTAGGAGTAGGTCGTGCATCATGTTGTCGGGCATTGAAACATCATCTATTGTGCATTTGCCCACTACATTACTTAGTTTGGCGTCATCGGCGTTTACCCCGAAGCCCTTCTGCCAAGTCCCTTATAAAGATGTTGAATGGGATTGGGCCCAAGACCGAGCCCTGTGGCACTCCACTGATCACCTCCATCATTTCAGAGGGTGTGCCGTTCACCACCACCCTTTGAAGCCTACTCCAAGCCAGTTCCCAACCCATTTCGTCAATGTGTCACCTAATCCTATAGAACTCATCTTGCTCAGCAACCTGCGGTGTGGTATGCTATCGAATGCTTTGCTAAAGTCCAGGTACACGATATCCAGGGACTCCCCAATATCTAGCTTCCCCGTCACCCAGTCAAAGAAGCTGATCAGGTTGGATTGGCACGATCTCCCTTTTGTAAATCCATGTTGACGGGGATCCCGTAGATTCTCCTCATCCAGGATCTTATCCAATTGGTGTTTTATTAGCGTTTCCATTAGTTTGCTCACTATCAATGTTAGACTCACTGGTCTGTAGTTTGCTGTCTCCATCTTAGAGCCTTTCTTGTGGAGTGGAATGACGTTAGCCGTCCTCCAGTCCGACGGGACGCTGCCTTTCCTAAGGGAGAGGTTGAAGAGCTTGGACAGTGGCTCCGCCAGGACATCACACAGCTCCCTTAGTACCCTGGGGTGTAGGTTGTCAGGCCCCATTGCCTTGTTAACCTTGAGCCTTGATAGCTCACTGTAGACACTGCTGGGCGTAAACTCAAAGTTACTGAACGGGTCAACTGAGTCAACCCTTGTCTGTAGCTGAGGGCCAAGTCCAGGCGCTTCTTGGGTGAAGACTGAGCTGAAGTATTCATTTAATAGTTGGGCTTTTTCCGAATCCTTTTCCACATAGTCTCCATCTGGTTTCCTAAGACGTACAATCCCGCCTGAGTTTTTACTTCTGTCACTGATATACCTAAAGAAGGATTTATCTCCCTTCTTGATGTTTTTTGCCAGAGACTCCTCCATGTGAAACTTAGCCTCCCTGACTGCCGTTTTGACGGCTTTTGATTTGGTCAAGTAGTCTGCTCTAGAGACCTGTTTCCCTGATTGTTTGTAAGAGATGAATGCTTTTTTCTTCTCCTTGATAAGGGCTGAGATCTCCGCAGTGAACCACTTTGGCTTATTGTTCCTTCGCCATTTACTTACTAATTTAACATAGCGGTTTGTCGCTTCCTGTATGGTGGTTTTCAAAGTCGACCACATTTCTTCCACACTATCGGTTTCTGCTTGTCCTTGTAGCGCCTGGTGAACGAAGTCTCCCATTTCTTTGAAGTTTGTATCCTTGAATTTGAGGACCTTGGTCAGTGTGGTAGATTTAGTGAAACCTTTCCTAAGATTGAACCATACCATGTTGTGGTCACTGGAGGCCAATGTGTCGCCCACCGAGACCTCTGTGACACTTTCTCCATTGGTAAGTAATAGGTCCAGTATTGCCTGATCCCTTGTTGGGTCCAACACCAGTTGCTTGAGACCAGCTCCTTTCATAGAGTTTAATAGCCTCCTGCTGCTGCCGGAAGCAGAGGTAAGTGTATCCCAATCCACATCAGGCATGTTGAAGTCACCTAACACTACTGTGTCCCCACGCAAGGTGATATTTTCTATATCACTAATTATTTCCATATCCAGGTCATCATGTTGTCTTGGGGGTCTGTAAATTACGCCAAGATACAAGCATTTGTCCTTCCCACTGGCCAAATTAACCCAAAGGGATTCCCCAGTGTACTGGACATCTGAGATTCTTGTGACCATAATGTCATCTTTAGTATATAATGCTACACCTCCCCCTATTCTGCCCTCCCTGTCCCGGTGAAGCAAGTTGTAACCCGGTAAGACCATGTCCTACCCGTGGGAGTCTGTGAGCCAGGTCTCAGATATTGCCACCACATCCAGGTCGGCATTCCTTATTTCTGTTTCTAATTCCAGGATCTTGTTTCCCAAACTGTGTGCGTTGACGTACATAGCCCTCCATGTTGTATTTTTGTTACGTCTCAGTGGGGATGTTCCTGCTTGAGCTACTTGAAAACCTTTAGCATTGTTTGTATTCTCCCTAGACTCATAACTACAATGTATACTTGTATTCTCCCTAGACTCATAACTACAATGTGTACTCCCCTTGGACCCAGAATTACAATGTGCGCTCCCTCTAGACTCAAAATTACAATGTGACCCATAATTGTCATATGAACATACCCCCGATTCGAAAGTTTTCGTACTCGCCCCTGACCCAGAATTACGGTGACTACTTTCCTCAGCCCCAAAAAAGTATTGGCAGTTTAGTTCACCAGGTATGTTGTATGTGCCTGTACCCTCCCCCGACTTACCTAGTTTAAAGCCCTGTGAAGTAGGCAGGCTAGACGGTGTCCAAGGACATTCTTTCCTCTTCTGGTCAGATGTAGCCCGTCGTGTCCCTGTAGTCCTTGCAAAGCTTCTCCATGGTGCAGGAACCCGAAGTTCATCTCCTTGCACCATCCTCGCAGCCAGTCGTTCGCCTTCTCTATTCGATCCTCTCTGGCTCTGCCCTTGCCCCTCACTGGGAGAATCGAGGAGAAGACTACCTGCGCATCCATCCTCCTCAGCTTCTCCCCCAGGGCTTTGAAGTCTTCAGATATGCTGTCCGGGGTGCTCCTGGCGGTGTCGTTGGTCCCAACGTGGATTAGAATCATGGGGAAGTGGTCTCGGGGCTTGATGAGTCTGTCAAGGCAAGTGATTACATCACGGATCCTGGCCCCTGGCAAACAGCAGACCTCTCTTGATTGTAGGTCTGATCTGCAAATTGGTCCCTCGGTGCCCCTCAGCAGCGAATCTCCGATGACCACTACTCTGCGCTTCTTAGGGGTGGGCCTTACTGTTGATTCTGGAGCTGGAACCGTCTGCCGAACAACTTCTTGAACAACATCTCGTACTTTGTTCTCAGGACCTTCTTGTAGCAGCTGATATCTGTTCCTCAGGACGATTTGTGGTGTTGATGTAGAGCTGCCCTGTATGTGAGAAAAAGAGACAGTTAGGTCCTCTGCGTTTATCTGTGGAGGAAGTCACCAGCTGCCAGGAGTCAGCGTCTCCAGTAACTTCCTGCATTCCGACGGTTTTTCTCAAGTTAACAGGTTTGGATGCTTTGGGTGTTCCCAAGGTGATCTTATCAGGTTCCTGTTCCGTGATCTGTGACAGCTCCTGGATGACTCCATCGATGAAGGTCTCGTCGTCTCGGATGCTCCTTAAGCGCTGAACCTCCTCTCTCAGGCTCCTCAGCTCCATCAAAAGGCTTTCGTCCGGCTGATCAATTACTTCTGTCTGCGTTGAGACTGTAGCCATCTTTGAGGGGATGGCCTTGGTCTGTACAGAGACCTCTGCCCTCCGTCCCGGTTCCCCTTCCATCTGTACTCGGACCATAGCCATCCCCTGGGTACTCTCGGTGACTGAACTACCCGTTTTGATTGAAGTCTTGCTGCTTCTAGTTCTACCTGCCATTTACAAAGGTTTATTAAATATAATTTTTTTTTTTGTTTTAAAATATTTGTTAGGATAGGGGCTGTTAGGTGTTGGTTAGTAGGTGTTGAGGGAGAGATATAGGTAGTTAGTTAGTTCTTGGTCTGAGGGGTAGAGTAGTTAGTTACCAGTTAGTTAATTGTCAGTTAAGGAAGTTTGTTTGTTAGTGTGCTAGAGAGGTCAGGCTGATTAAAAGTTGGAGGATAGCTTGTCTGCCTGTTGAAGTGGTATGGGAATAGAGTGATTTGTGAAGTCTGTTTATCTAGAGAGAAGTGTTTTAGTAGCTTGTTGGTTAGATAGAAAGTTGTGAGTTTGAGAGTTAAAGGTTTGGTGTTAAGTTAAAGAAAGCCTGAAGTCAATTGATTAGTTAGTTAGTGTTATAAGTTGATAGCCCTTTCTTGATGCCCTTCTTGAGGCCCTTCGCAAAGGCGCTCTCGCTAAGGCGAGCGCCTTTGCCGCTCGCCTTCGCCGCGCGCCAAATGGCTGTGTGCCGTTGGCTGCTCCCCTTATATGGTGAGTTTGGGGCTGGTGATGTCAGGGGGTGGGCGGAGCTAACTCTTACCTCTGCCCCGCGACTCTGGTGCATCCCTGCTTGCTGCTCCGCTTTCCTTTCTCTCTCCCTCTGCCTCCTCAGATCTCACTGCACGTTCTCCGCTCCGCTTTTCAAACTCCCT
Organism: Geotrypetes seraphini; assembly: GCF_902459505.1. NCBI lineage: Eukaryota > Metazoa > Chordata > Amphibia > Gymnophiona > Dermophiidae > Geotrypetes > Geotrypetes seraphini. The sequence continues at coordinate 19,358,643 of NC_047095.1, forward strand.
CTGCCTCCTCCAGTCTCCCTGCACTGCTCTCCGCCCGCTGTCTCTCTCCCTCTACCTCCTCCGATCGCACTGTTCCGCTCCTCTTTCTCCCTTTTCTGCTTCTCCTCTCAGCTGCCACGTGGTTTGGGTTCGTTAGGCACAGCTCTGCCTATCTCCTGCTACTGGCCCGAATGCTGTTGTGTATGGTTGGGGGTTCATTATTACTTAAAATGTCAATTGTGATGGGCATCTGACCAAGGGTTTACTGTTCTCCATGTACTATCGCTGGTTTGCTTTCCCCTTGCTGTGGTACCTTGCGGTTTAGCACTGTTGCTATTTGTTTTACTTCTGGTTGTATGTTACCTATTGCAATTGCTAATAAATATAATTGATAAAGAAAAGAATGGGCCTCAAAAATGAAGTAACCTTTGTCCTATTATATAGGACACAACACGCCCTGCCAAACATCCTGGAAGATCTCCTCAACATCATCACCAAACTTTTCACCTCTCACAACTGTGTGACCATCCTAGGAGATTTTAATCTCCCAGACTATCCCAACACCTCTGGAATAAGTGCTGACTTTTTTTCATCCTTAACAGACTTAGGATTCCATCAAGTTGTCTCCATCCCTACGCCTCAGCAGGCAACACCCTAGACTTATTTTTCCTACATGGAGACCCAACCACAGAGCCCCAGGGACTGACCTGTATCACCACACTGGTCCCAGGGTCAGACCACCATCTCATTGAGCTCCTCCTTCCTCCCATAGCCATTCCTACCCTACCTAGAGGCCCCACTTTGACCAGACAAACTTGGATCCCAGACACCATCAACCCCCTAGGCATCCTGGACCTTAGCAAAACCTTCAACAAACATCTCAACTCTATTGACCTGGCCGCCTCCACTTGGCATACAGGGATTCAATCCCTATACAACAGAATGGCTCAGACCAAAACAACATGACTTGTCACTAGCAAGACCCCAGCCTCCTGATTCACCGCTGAATTTAAATCCCTAAAGAGAAATCTGAGGCGAGTAGAGAAGAAATGGGTCAAAACCCAAACAAAGAGTTTAGGGGCCACTGGAGAGATCAATCTACCACTTACAAGTCTGCTATCCTGGAAGCAAAGAAAGCCTATTATTCACAACTTCTACAGAGAGCTCCTAACCAATCCAGGTACTTGTTTTCTCTGACAAACTACTTGTTCTCCACTGCCCATGGACACAAGCACAATAACCCCACCAACCTTGACAGCGAGGCTCTCTATGACTTCTTCCAATAAACTCGATTCCACTCCCAGTGGAACCCCACTCCAGATACACTCCTCACATACTCCTAGGGTCTCCTCATGTGAATCCTTAACTCAACTGCACCTGGTCACACATGACAAGCTTCTAGTCACACTGAAAGAACTTTGATCCTCAAGCACAATCCTTGATCCATGCCCATCCAGAAAATACCTTTGCAGAAACAATCCTCCCCATCATAAATGCCCCCCTATTGACTGGAAAGGTACCCCTTATTGGAAATCTGCCATTATAAAACCCACCCTTAAGAAGCCTACTCTTGATCCAAATGACTCGTGCAACTACCGACCTATCTCCAATCTACCTAAGCTACTAGAAAAGATAGTGTTCCACTGACTGCAACCATTCAAAGATCAACAAGGAGCCCTGTCTCCTTTTCAGTCTGACTTCTGAGCATACCACAGCACAGTCAGTCCTCCTGGACATCACTGATGAAAGTTGGTCAATACTGGATAAAGGAAACTATGCTCTATTGATCCTACTCGACCTTAGTGCTGCCTTTGATGCTATTGATGGTCTACTCTTCCTAAACATACTCGATGACATCGGTATCAGAGACTCAGCTCTACAATAGCTCACATCCTTCCTGCATCAGAGAACACAAACTTTACTACCATGTCTGGACAAGTCTAAACCCAAACCCATAAAATATGAAGTTCCTCAGGGTGTGTTGCTATCCCCACTTTTCTTCAATTTATATATCAGACCAGTCGTCGATATTGCCCATAAATATAACATCATGATTCACTCCTACGCTGATGACATACAATTGCTAATCCCATTAAGTAAGGACTAGTCAGTCCAACTCCCCAACCTCCATTACTGTCTTGATGATATGACGAGCTGGATGACAGACAACAAATTCCAGTTGAATGCCTCTAAAATTGAACTCCTCTGGATCAGAAAGAAGTACACCAGTTTCACTCTCCCGATGTTGTCATGAGAATCCACCACCCTAACGGCAAAGGACCAGGTTTGCAGCCTTGGAGTGGTGCTTGATTCCACCTGTCCCTCTCCACCCACAACTCACAGATGGTCTCCACTTCTTTTTATTACTTATGCCAACTCCAGAGAATCAAATCCTACCTCTCAAAACCAGATCTCACTCAGCTCCTCTATGCCTATATGCTCTCCAGGATAGACTACTGTAATTCCATATTCATAGGAATTGCCACAAGGGACCTAAAACACCTCCAGTAGGTACAGAACTTAGCAATCCGCCTTCTGTACAACCTCAAACTTGATGATCCCATCACATCAGCACTCCACGCAGCCTACTGCCTGCCTGTAAATAAGCGGTGCACCTTTAAGGCCTTTGTACTGGCTCATAAAAGATTCTACCACAAAATCCCCACCTACATAGCATCTAAGCTACGACCAAACACCCCCAACCATTCTCTCTGCCCTAACTCTGAGAGATGAGTCAGCATCTCCCCAAGAAGATCTCTCAAAATGGAAACTGCAAGCAAACGTTCCTACAGCTACTTTCTTCCTCGACTTTAGAATCAATTGCCTATTCAGATCAGGTCACTGGACTCACTGATGGCCTTCCAAAGAGCAGTGAAGACCTTCCTCTTCTGATAAAATGCAGACAGCAATCAGACTCCCCTTGTATTCTCTGTTTATACCCTCTCATGTCCTTATCTTACATTGTGAATGTTTTATTGTAACCTGTTCTGAGCTTCTGGGAGGACGGGATAGAAATCTAAATAAATAAATTACACTAACTGATAACTGGTATAAATCCTGGCATGCAATTAGGGCATGCAGCCCCCAAATTCTACAAACATATATATATATATGTTTATATGCAACTAGTCTTTAAGCCCGTTACATTAACGGGTGCTAGAATATATGTCTGTCTTTCTTTCTGTCTCTCTCCCTCCTGCTGTCTCTCTCTCTCTCTCCTTGGTCCCCTTTCTCTGTCTGTCTTTCTGTCCCTCTCCCTGCCCCTGTGTCTTTCTTCCTTTCTGTCTGTCTCCCTCCCTCCTGCTGTCTGTCTGTCATTCTTTCCCTCTATTTCCCTGTGCAGCAGCAGCAGCAGTATTTGCCTTCCTCTCCAGTCCCTGTGCAGCAGTAGCAGCATTTTCCCCCACCCGCTTCTCTTACCACGATCTGGCCTGCTCCATTCGGTACCTCCCCCGCGTTCTGGCCTGCTGCGACCTATAGGTGTGGTGTGGGCAAACACACCTGTCCTGACTTTTAATCAATTCCTTCCCTTTTCAAAGCTTTTACTAGAAGCCATTTGTCATCTGCTTAATCTGTAGAGGCTCTCTTGCCAAACTCTAAATGAATTTCCCTCTATAGCTCTATGCTTTAAGGTGCTGCTTTTATCTTCCCTATGTCAGGGGTTCAAGTCTTGAGTGGTTAGCAAATATTTGATATTCATTTTTCTACCAGAAAACCTTCAAACTCTTTGGCCATTTGTTTGCTTACACATATTTGAGTTGATCTTTAAAATGATCTGCAGCAATTCTCAGATGTCTAAAGCAGCCTGTTCTCTGTCATCCTAAACCCCCTCCCCCACCCCAACATACACTCCTGCAGCATGAAACCACAACCAGCCAAGCTGAATATACCAACAGGAATGTCTCTAGGGTACATCTCAAAAACATTTACCTTCCTTCAAAACCTGTCTAAGTCCTCTGAAGTTTTAGTAAACTCTTCTATCTGTTGCCCTGTGCGGATATTGCATAGAAGGAAATCCATTCCTACCACAATGGCTTGTAGCAGAGAGAAGATGAATGTATCTGATGCACCTGTGCCTGCAAACTGCAGAATGCTGATGAAAAACAGCAAAGTCCACCACTTATGAGAGCTGTTAGGATGCTGTTACAATGAGTAAAGGTGAGGGTGGGATTTGAACCAGGGAGCTTCAAAAGATGGACAAGGTGCAACAAGGCTCATTAACCTGGTGAGCCACAAATGGTATCTTTCTGTCAGAAGAGAAGTTTCCTCACATGACAGCTTAGGATGTCCTAGCCATGGGCAGGAGAAAATAAGTTTGCCTGGAAAGGGAAATGTGCTGATAAAAACGGCAAAGCCCACCATTCTAGACCCTCTTATGACAACTAATAGGAAGCTGTTAAGAAGTTGTTAGAATGAGTGAAGGTAGGATTTGAACTGGGGTACTTGAGAAGATAGACAAGACACATTAACCTGGTGAGCCAGAAATGTTTTCTTTGTGGTGATAGTGATATGATAGCTAATTAGATGATACATAGGCAAATCAGTCAACTGTAATTTGAAAGGGCACTGAGATCTACATGATGTAGCTCTCCGGGTTAAAGTCCTGTGCTTCTCATACAGAGGTTGTGAGTTCAACAAACAGTGCATCTTTTATTTGTAGCATACTACCTTGAAGTTGCTGCTTGATGATCTCACAATGAGGTCAGCTTTGTGAAGCTGAACAGCTCCATTTTGCAGTGAGGGAAAATGCATATTAAGGTCTGTATCTGGTTTTTCTCTTTTTAAGCGCTGAGAAATGAAGTAATGTGTGCAGTGGCGTACCTAGCATATGTGACACCCAGGGCCCATCATGTTTTGACACCCACCCCCATCTATATGAAAAATATGATTTTTAGTAACAATCCACATATCGCACAAGAGTGTACACTGCAGTGAGCACTAGAACACCAACACATACATTGTAAAACTAAACAAGCCAGATCCTGCACAGTCAATTGATCCTGTACAGTCGATGCTATCAGAAAGCCATGTCCCTTTCATACACACAGACAGATACACCCTCGCCCAATATGGAATAATCACAAACTAAAAATAGAAATATGTAGACCAAAGTTAAACTGAACTGCCAAGAAACCAGACTCTGCATACAATGCAACACCACAACACCACAAAAACAGTAATACATGTCCTCAAATACTGTGCAAAATAAAAAGACAGTGGATGTAAATTTGAAAAACCTGATACATAACAATCAGCACTTTACAAATTAACAAATAAAAGTAAATCAAATAATGAGAAATAAGAAAATACCATTTTATTGGACTAATCTTCATCCCCACAAATCACCTGATTCCATCCACACAAGCCTTGAATTGTTTTATATTGAACTTATTATATTAAAGTATAAAAAGAAACAATATTCTGTACAACTGTCAATTTATAAATCAGTGTCTTCTCCCCACTCTCTCTTCCCCATTTCCCTTCAGCATCCTCAGCCCACTCTCTTTCCACTTTCCTTCAGCGCACACACATAAAAACAAGCAGGTAATCGCCATGGGGACATCTAAAGCACGCTGAAAGTTAGGCACACTTTACAGAATCTATGCCAACATGTGTAAACAAGATATTTTATTTACTTATTTATTCATTCGATTTTTTAGCCATAGTGTTCCAACAGTTATGTAGCGAACCCCTTTTGGTCCAGCCATTGAAACTAAGCAGTTAAGTTTCAAGTTTATTTAAAAAAATTTTATACCACCTAATCAGGCTTCTAGGTGGTGTACATCAATCAATAAAAACAGTCAAGTTAATAAAATAAATATAATTGGGGGAACAATTAACCAAACGAACAAACTTGAACAAAAGGAAAAGAGGGGTAGAACTACAAAATTATAGAAAAAAGAGACACTGAAGGAGAGAACAAGAGGTGGGGAAAAGTCCAAGGTGGGGAATGTCAAGATGTCCTTAGGAGGAAGTTGCTATTCAACAGCGTCTTTAAGAGAGCAGTTGCTACTCGAAGGTATCTTTAAACCAAAAGATTTTTAATTTAGATTTGAAATGCAGTGGCGTACCTAGCATATGTGGCACCCGGGGCCCATCATTTTATGACACTCCCCCCCCATCTGTATGAAAAACATGATTTTTAGTAACAATCCACACGTCACACAAGAGTGTACCTAGGAAAAGGCAGCATCTTACATACTGCAGTGAGCAGTACATCAATGAACCCATTGTAAAACTAAACAAGCCAGACTAGTACAGATCAATCCTACACAGTCAGTCCTAACAGAAAACCATGTCTTTTTGAACACACAGAACACAGAAAACACTTTTGCCTTGTATGTAATCACAAACTAACCCCTCCCTCTTTTACAAAACTGTAGTGTGGTTTTTAGCCATGGTGGTAATAGCTCAGATGCCAACGCTAAAATATGCTCTACAGTTTTGTAAATGGGGAAATAGAATAAAAATAGACAGACGCAGAGAGTTGTGGCAAGGTCCCGTGATGACTGCAGCTGCGGGTCCACCCCCCTCCGACGTTACTTAACTTTTCCGGAGCAGAGGCAGCAGAAGTAGTCATCGCAGTACTTTTGTGCACTTCAGCGTGGGTGCTGACTCTGCTCTGGAATAAATACGGCAGCCGTGCTGAGGTGCCGTTTTCAGCAGCGCGGGAGCTTCCGGACCCAGCCAGCTGTGCACCCCCTTGGAGCGTGCACCTGGGGCGGACAGCCCCCCTCCCCTTGGTACGCCTCTGTTGAAATGGTTTAAATTTGTTTCTTCTCTTATGTAATTTGGTATGGAGTTCCAGGGGGAAGGTGCAGTAACCAAAAAAATATTTAAGTGAATGGTGTTAATATTTTTTAAAGAGGGGATATTGAGAAGATGTTGTGTAGCAGAACGGAGTGATTTGAGGGGGGCGTAGGTTATTAGAAGTCTATTGATGAATTCCGTCAGCACCAATATTTTATCTGCACATTTATATTATGTTGTACATCGCTTACCAATCTAAATAAGCAATTCATTAAGAACGAATAAACTTGAAACTTGAACTTGATTACTATTTCTAGTTTTAAATGTAAGTAGAAGGTTTTTATAAGTGATTCTATGTTCGATGGGCAATCAATGTGCTTTAATTAAGAAAGGTGAGACATGGTCGAATTTCCTTGCCTGGAAGATAACTTTAACAGAAGTATTTTGAATGATTTGCAGACGTCGAATTTCTTTCTGGGTGATCCCTTTGTATAGGGCATTACAATAGTCAATACAAGAGATCACCAAAGAGTGAATTAGAGTATTGACGGATGAAGGTTCGAGAACTTTGGAAAGGGAGCAGATCATTTGCAAGCGGTAAAAACATTTTTTCACTACAGCACTGATTTGATCGTGGTAATTGAATTTACTGTCGAGGATGACTCTGAGTAATTTTAAGGTGGATACTGTTTGAATAAGGATGGAGTTGAGTTTGATGAGATTGAAAAGAAGCTGGCCTTCTTTGAGGTGAAAGATAATCAATTTTGATTTATTAATGTTAAGAGATAACATGTTAGTAGTCAACCAGGTTATAATTTTTTCTAGTTTTTGGTTTATAAGATTGATGTCTTCAGGATTGTTCAGGTCAATTGGATGTATTATTTGAATATCATCTATTGTAGGCGTAAATGGTTAAGTCAATTGACTGGCCTAGGGTGAGAAGAGGGGCCAGAAAGATGTTAAACAGTTAAGCCAAATACACACACAAATTGGTGTACGTTTCATTCTGTATTTTACCGATGGAATGAAAAAAGTGAAAATCACTAGACTAAGTGCATAGCCCTTGATAGAGACTGCCCCAACTTTGTTGGTTGGACTGAGAACTTTTCAACAACCCTTCATAACATCACTATTTAACTGTATAAGACCGTACATTGCATTCCCAAAGTTTGTGTTAATAAGTAAATGCACTGCTGTGTTCCCCTGTCAGTCATCTCAGTGGCTTCATCACATCATAGGTTACTTAACCAGTTATGGCCATGCAAGGAAGCAGACTTTCTACTATATCTTTTAGTTTGCTTGTAAAGATATCCATGTTCATGTCCGATAGTTTTGGGTTTTTTTTTTCATCAGAACTTTGCAGAGTTGCACATGACTCAACCAAAAGTTCATGGATTATAAAACTGCCAATAAAGGGTTACATAAATTTAAACATTCTCTTATTCAACTTCTTCCTGTTTTATTTTCACAGCTCTATGACAAAACGCATATTGCTGGGAAGAGTTCTGCTTCTGATATATTTATATTAGGGCAGCAATTCATGTGACATTTTTAATTGTAATTAATTACACAATTAAAAATGTTAATTGCACAATTATTCAAATAATTCAAGATGAGTGAAGGGGACGGGAGAGAAGGAGGAAAAAGAGAGAGCGCGAGTGAGTGATAATGGACTTGGAGTTACAGAGGAGGGCAAGAAGTTGGACAATCAGAGGGGATTCCTTGGGGATCTTGCAGTGATGTGAGTGCCACTGGATAACGGTCACAGGTGTTTTTTGGGCCCTGACACAGCAGCTCCTCTCTTCTCTCTATTTCTCTTTTTCTGGTCCAGCCAGTGCATCTCCCTCATCTTACATACCTCCGCCCCACTGCACAGCTCCAAGTTTACTTTTGAATCACCAAGTTTTTCTGGATATGAAACATATTCTTAGAGACATAAAGAAGACAGCTTCATCATCTTGTCAATCTTTTAGGGTAAGGGATGATTTGAGGGATTGTGGATATAAGAATAAAATCCTATTTTATGCAAATACTAAATTGGAGGCCTATTCCACTATTCTTCCTTCGTTCAATTTCTCAGGTGTTTGGAAATTCTGTGAAAATTTCTCAGCCCAATCAACAAACTTGGGGCAGCCTCTATTGAGGGCTATACACTTAGGGGTCCTTTTATGAAAGCGTGGTAGGGGATTAACATGCGGAATACCGCCTGCCGCGCTAGTCCCTAACGCCTCCATTGACGAGGAGTTAGGTGTCTTGCTTGCCGCATGGGTTAGCGCGTGATTAAATGTCCAATGCGCTAACCCCGCTAGCGCGGCTTAATAAAAGGACCCCTTAGACCAGCGATTTTCCACTTTTTCATTCCGTTGGTAAAATACGGAATGAAAAAAGTGGAAAATTGCTGAACTAAGTGTATAGACCTCAGTGATCAACCTCTGTTCATAAAATTAAGCTAGGGAGCCATTCATCACTAATTGAAGGGGAGAGGAGACTTAAGCCCTCTTTTACTAAGGTGTGCTAATCGATTTAGCGCACGCTAAATGCTAACACGTGCATGTTAGTCTATGGATGCATTAGCGTTTAGCGCACCTTAGTAAAAGAGGTGTTACTTTTACTAAACCATGGCAGAAGTTTCTACCGCAGACCAGCATGGTAAATGCTCTAAAACTCATAGAATTCCTATGATCACTGAAGCATTTACCTTGCTGGCTCACAGTAGAAACCTCTGCCGTGGTTTCGTAAAATCCAGCATTTAGTCTTTACTACCTTTGAGATGTTAAGTGCATGGCTATTCCTAGCACATTAATTTTGACCTGAGTTTGCTGGATCAGTCTAGCATGATAGCCTTCAGGCTAGCCTGAGAAGGTTAATTCTGAATGGCAGTGTTCAGTTCTTTTAACTGATTTTTTTCTGGGTATCTATGTATTCACGGCATCTTTTACAAAGGCGCGCTAGCGGCTGCACTGCGCTAACGGTCCCGAAGCCCATAGATATTTAAAGGGCTTCAGAGCTGTTGCCGTGTGGCAGCCGCTAATTCAGCTTTGTAAAAGAGGCCGTTAATAAATGATAATATGATAGTTTTTATAGACTGCCCAAACGAAAAGTCTTTTCTTTCAATTTTGGCTTTTCTAATTCAATTACTAGTATCTTTTAGTGGCATTTAGTGTATTAGAGTTTACCAGAGGATTATTGTTTGATGGCATCCTACAATTTTATTAATGACAACACAACTATACAACAGTACAGAAAATTGAGTCATACAACTTTGGCCATCATAATTTTATATACTTATGAAATCCTCCTCCGTTCTCCCCTTCACCAATATTAGCATTATTCTTTAAAAATAAACTAGACTGTATGGCATTGACAGTTTAATTCTACTCCTTTCATTTGTTCTAACCCTTCTGTTTGCTAGTAGTGAACTAATTTTATGAAAAGTGTCAATGATTCTTTCTGTATGTTTAATTTTATTTAATCTAAAATCTAAATATGACCTACATAAACTTGTAACTATGTATTTGTAACTATGACCTAACTGTGGGCTCCGTTTACAAAACTGTGTTAGGCTTTTTTTTATCTCCGGTCATGGCAGTATTAGCTCCGATGTTCACAGAATTCCTATGAAGCTAATATTACCATGGTCGGCAATATAAAAGCCTAATGTGGCTTTGCAAATGGGTGTGTGTGTCTGTGTGTGTGTATTAATAATTGTACTGATCTACCTGTACTAGCAACTCTATTGAATGTCCATGTCAAACTATCCATTGTAACTTCCTGGGTAACTGACTCAACCTCATTTAATGTAATCCAAGCTTGAACTGAATAGGTATTGGTGTAATAGAAAACCTGATTAACACAACATAATTATTTATATCCCACTTAGCCAGCAACAGTTCAAGTTGGGTTACAAAAGATAGTCAATATAATCATAAAACTAGTTGTGTTAAACAAGTAAATTAGGATACTATCAGAGTAAAAACAATGAAAATAATTATAAAAGTATAACAGAAATTAAATATTTTCATGAATATAATAATCAATTATATAATAATATAATTACATATTAACTGTATTAAAAGTCAATAAATTAAATAGTCCAACAAAAAAAAATTATTTTTGCCTTTAGTTTTTTGACCCGTTCCTAGGGTTATTGGGATGCTGATTCAGAAAATTGCATTGGATACACCACATCAGCTCTAGTTTCTTAGATATGGTTGAATTTATGGTTCTATTCTAATTGGTCACTCCACCAGGATGAAAGAAGAGAACAAGGCCATCTCTTTAGACTTGGAAAAGATAAATTGCCAAGAACATCAATGGGTGATTTATGTAGACTTGAAGATGGTTAATTTTCTTCTTGGTCAACTAAGTGGCTACACAAAGTATCCTTGCTTTTTATGTCTTTGGGATAATAGAGCCAAACATCAACATTGGGCAAAAAAAAGATTGGCCTCCGAGGGAACATATGGTGGTTGGAGGACAAAATGTAATCAATGAACCTTTGGTAGCACGAGATAGAATCATATTGCTACATATAAAGCTAGGCCAGATGAAACAATTTGTAAAGGCTGACAAGCAAACACAGTTTATAGCTGCCAAAACACAGCCATGTTGAGTTTCTACAACATGTGGATTTGACAATAAAATTTTCATATTTTATACCACTTGGATTTATTCTCTTGGCGCCTCGCTCGCTTCTTGTTTCTTATTGCAAGCCAGTGAGGCTCGCATGTCCTGTCTTGTTTAATATTAAATGGGAAAAAAACAAAAAGAGGCACTGGAGATGTCAAGTCCAACCTGTGGTCACAAATCCTTTATTTGCAGTTTGTATCAAAGTTTTATAACGATTCTTTAAAAATTGCTAAAATAGGCAAAGTTCCAAAAGACAAAGTCCCGACTAGGATCCAAGTTTCGGCAATACCATCACCTTTCTCAGGGGACAGTTATGAATTTGCAGCGTACTTTGAACGGTGCACGTGAACTGCAGACAAAAAAGAACAATGAGTGAAGACAGACTCTAAAAATGAGATATGACAGAAAATTGTCAAGATAAAGTTAAAGAAAAAGTGCCTACCGCGTTGGTGTCTCTTCATCCCTAAAGAAGCGCCCACATAGCCCAAATTAACCCGTTCCTCAATATAATAAGCAAACTCATCAGGAGTAGGGGGTCTACGACAATTGGTAGGAAGACAATTCAGAGGAGCGAGGGAGAAGTATAAGACTGATGCATTTAAAATCTTCCCCATTGACACTGAATGGGAGAAAATCTTACTGTATGAGTATGAGGCCATATGTTATCCAAAATCCCTCCATCGACTAAAATTCAGCCTAAAGCATACGCGAGTATTGAGGACAGGTAGTGCCTTTTTTTTAGACACTCATCATGCTCATTTGTTCATCCTGTGCCTACATAGGTGCCTAACTTAATTTCAGGAATTTTGTAATACAGTGTGGGGAGGATGAATTCCAAGAGCTTGTTAAAAATGCATCTGACTATTAATGCCTTTCTGTGATACTCCTGTTATTATCTGTTTTACTATTGTTTGTATATGGAGCTTAAGTTGCTTTGTGTGTAATCTGTAAGCCGCATAGTCAATATGTGGTGTATAAATTTTAAAATAATTAAATAACATACTTAATTGGCACAGAAAATTTACAATTAATACCTCTTAATTTACGTAAATTGCACTTAATCGGATGTTAGGCACCTAACTTAGTAGGTGCCTAGCACTTTGAGGTAGGTGCTTAGTCCAAGGTGTCCACTACCAAGGGCAGATTGTGGGCATGTTTTGTATGTAGGAGTTTATTTTGGACTTAGATGCCAGTATTTAGGGCAAGAAAACCCTGGCATAACCATGGTGTGCCTAAAGGTTAGGATGCCAAGCGTCATCTAAGGCTGCTAAGATGGTGCTAAGCTTGAGTCTGTAAAGTGCGCCTAACTTTTATAGAATTGCTTAGTGCTGAACTAGTTGGCATCTAATTATTAGGTGCCATATATCGACTCGGGTCCTCACAGAATACTGAATGTAGCCCAGGGTGAATATTAGGCACTGGAGGTAGGGAGTAGTGCATATATTTCTTGAAAGCATTGGCGTCGGAACAGGAGATGCCCAGGGGCCATGGCCTCCCTCCAAATTGGCGGTCTCCAGTTGGTCCCTGCTCTTCCACACGTTTCCTGACGTGCTTTAAATCTTTGGGGCAGACACCGCACAGCGTCATCAAGCAGGCCTGCCCCAGAACCCCTCATTCTACTTCCGGGGACAGGCCTGCTCATTGACGCTGTGTGGCGGCTGCCCTGAAGATTTAAAGTACAGTGCTGGGAGGGAGGTATGGGGTGGAGTTGGGAGCTGGTGATGGACCCCACAAACCAAACAGTGTCCCACTGCCTATGACTACAAGTAAAGGGTGTAAACGTTTGGAGTTTGCAGTGTAAAATTATCAATGCTGTGTTTTGTTGTGCTGTACAGTTAAAGGGTAAACCTCTGATCTGTGTGTGTGCTAAGCTGTTTGCACCTAGGTTTCTAAGGGAACTGGAAGTAGAGGCAGACAAGCACCTTTGAATCTGCCTTTGGTTTCCAACAGTTTCCAGAAACCACAGGGTAATGTGAGAGGCCAAACCATTTCTTGGGACTTCCTGAGGGTGATCTCAGAAAAGTGACCTCACTCCCAAGGAGACTTAAGTCTTGACTCTGGGTGGGAAGTTATCTCTTTTGGGCAGAACAAGCCGATTGATCACAACTAAAACTTAAATTTAGGTCTGTCCTAGAGAATGACACGGGGAAAAAATCTGTCCCCGTCACCGCCTCGTCACCGGCCCACCATCCTCTGCACCGCCCCGTCACCGCCGTTCCCTTCACCGCCCCGTCACCGCCATCCCTTTCACCGCCCCGTCACCGCCACTGCCATCCCATTCACCGCCCCGTCACCGTCCCCGCTGCATCCATATAAGCCTTAGTACTGTAATATTTAGCTTATTCCTTTCTTATAAATCAAAGTTCCTGCTGCTGAACTAGAGAAAGAGATGTTCAGCTGGCAGGGCTTTGTTTATAAATTTTTATCAACACAACTAATATACTATTTTATCCTAAAGCAAAAAATAAATAAATAAATATAATTTTTTTTTCTACCTTTGTTGTCTGGTTTCTGCTTTCCACATCTTCTCATTCAATTCCTTCCATCCACTGTGTGTCTTCTCTCTGCGTCTTCTACTTGCTGTTACTGTGCCTCTCCCTTCACCCCCCCCTCCAATTGGTCTAGCACCCATCTTCTTCCCTCCGCTCCCCCATAGTCTGGCATCTGTCTTCTTCCCACTCTGTCTTCCACATTTCCCTTCAGGGTCTGTTCCTCTCCACCCTCCTTCAATGTCTGTCCTATTCCTTTCCACCACCACCCTTCCCTCCCTCCTTTACCATCTGTTCCTTTCTACTACCCTTCAGCTCCTCTCGTGTGGCCTATCTATCTACCTTCCTCCCTCTTATTTTCATGGCACGTTACAATGTAATTTGTGCAAGCCACTGGAGCCTGCAAGCTCGGTCCCTGTCCCATCCCCACAAACCATCTCGCTTCTGTGCTCCTATTTTCTCCATTTCTAATATCTCCCCTATGTATCTGTCATTGCCCCCCCCCTGTGTCCATATACCATCCCCATGGCATGTCCCCTTTATGTCACTGTCCCTATGCCCCATGCACATAATTTTCCCTCTTTCTGTTACCTTCCTGTGTCCAGAATTCCCCTATCTTCCTCTTCCATACCAGTGTGTCTCTTCTTTTCAACCCCATCTAGCTTTTCTCCCTCTTTCTTCCCCTCCCCTCCCCCTTGCTTCTAGCATCTGGCTCACCTGCCTGTCCTTCCCTTTCTTTCCTGCTGTGGGTTTTTCTTTCCGTCTTCATCTCCTTGGCCCAGAATCCTTTTCCCTTTCACTCCCTCCTTCCAATTTGAGCTGGGAACACAAGCGATCGCACGGTCCCCGCAGCCACCACCCGCCTGCCCAATCGATCCTACTGTTTAGCCAGCTCTCTCCCTTCTCCTCACCTTAGTTTGTAGGTTTTGTTTTTCGGCGACATGCACGCTTTCCCAAAGAGCCGTGCACGCGCGGCTGCTCAGTGTTCAATCTTCTGCTCTGCTGCAACTTCCTGTTTCCGGTTGCGTCAGAGCAGATCGAAACTGAGCAGCAGCGGGTGCGCGGCTCTCTGATAGCGTGCGGGTCGCCGAAAAAGAAAACCTACAAACTAAGGTGAGGAGAAGGGAGAGAGCTGGCTAAACACTAGGATCGATTGGGCAGGCGGGTGTGTGCTGCGGGGACCGCGCGATCCTTCATGCCTCACTGCGGGGACAAGACCATTCACCGCCCCACGGGCGGTGAATGGCCTTGTCCCCGTCGCCGCAGCGACTGCTAGTTTTCGTTCCCCGTTTCAGCGGGTGACCCGCGGCTAAAATGCGGTGGCCGCGGGTAAACCGCCACCGTGTCATTCTCTAGTCTGTCCCACACAAATAGGCCTGGACTTTAGAATGGGAGCAGGATCCATCCAACAACAAGGATCCCAGGGTATCTGATCTATTTACATCTGAGTGAGACTTTGCACATAAGTTTGGAGTTTTTGAAATAAACTGTTACTGTTCAAAAGTATTGCTTTCTATGTTCTAAGGAGAAGTAAAGTTTTAAGGTATTCAGCAACTTAAATGTATGGAGAGCAATTGGAAGTCTGGTGCATGTTTGTGGCTGGAGCCCAGCCGTGAAATTTGGCTCTTGCGCTGGTCCTCAAGAAATAAAATAGCTTTATGTGCCCTCTGCCAACAGGGAGTTACTTGCAATTTGCTTGCTAAATTGCCATATTTAGGACTGCAGATTTATACTTGCTATTGACATGGCATAAGTGTGCATATTTAATCATAAACTATGTAGATGCTGACTTATGCTAATATTCTACAATAAGATCTGGGCTGTTATAGAATTAGTGCTCAGCATGTTGCATCAAGGTGCCTAATTTGGAGTACATTTATAGAATTGCCTACATAGTGCAGTCAACTCTGTATTTCAGAGTTTGGACTTTGAAATCTTAAGTAAAGCCACAGATGAGGTTTATAAAAATCATTTTCATCATAATGAGTGACAGATTTGTAAAGGCTTTCTGAGGGAAAGACAAGAATATTAGGTATAACTCAGAATGTGAGACTTCCAAGGAAACCCAATTGTTAAAGCAGAAAATGTCATTGTGACACCTTGAAAGGCCTTACTACAAAAAAAAAGATTTACAGTAAGGTATTTTGTAGTAGTCATTATCAGTTTGAAGTGACATTGAATGCAAAAAAAAAAATAAAATTGCAGATTCATCTACTGAATTTCCTGTATACAAAAATGAAAAAGTGATGTTGCCATTATGCTCAATTGAACAGGTCTAAGTCAAAGAAGTAGCCTGGGCTAAAATATACATAATTATAAGAAAGACTGTTTTACTCATAGCATCATCTTGTACAACTATTGCTTCTTCCAAGATATTCCTACCGCCAAGGTCTTTGGGTCCAGTACAGTTAGTGTACTGTATTACAGGTCACTGACAAGTCACTGGAGAAAGGAACTGCTGTTTTCCTGATTAAAACATTAGGCACATTTATTTTAAAAAAAAATATTTACTGCCTGAAACCTAGGCGGGAAAGTGAGCACAGTATAACTCTTTAGCTTTCAACCCCCACTTCCCCTCTTTTTTACAAAACTACGAAGCGTTTTTTAGCGCAGGCTGGCTTACAATCAAAAATTTGGTAATACAAATAATAAACGATTCACATTTTACATACACAGGAATTTAGGATAAATCAAACCATAACGTTTTACAGTAATGAAGGGAAAGGTAAACACAATCTGGTAATTTTATGCTAGTTTTGCAGAACTCTACTGACGTACCTAGATCTACTTTTTATTTATTTATCTTAGTGGCGCATCATTTATCATTTATAGGCATCTTCAGGTAAGAAAGTTTTAAGATCGGTCTTAACTTTTTCAGGAGAATTCAATAACATAAGAGATAATGATAAAGAATTCCAAAGTTTAAGACCACTTATTGGAAAAGTAACAGTTCTAACATGTTCATGAACTCTCTCTTGAAATGTTGGAATTCTAAGATGGTTATGGGTTTCTGATCTAAGAGATCTTGACGGTATGTATGGATTCAGTAAACGCATGAGATACAAGGGCTCTCCTGTGGTTAATGTTTTAAAAACCAATAAAATAATTTTATAAGTAATTTGGTGATTTATGGGTAATCAATGTACTTTCTTCATATTTCCGTAAATTATAAATTAATCAAATAGCTGTATTTTGAATTATTTGAAACCTTCAGATATCGTTCTGATGCATACCCATATAAAGTGAATTGCAGTAATCAAGTTGTTGAATCACTAGTGAATGTATCTGGGAAAAGTATCAAAAGAATGAAGTTCATTGTAGTGCCTCACTGCTCTGCTGGGTTGTCTGTGTGGCCAGTTTACTAAAACTGCTGTCACTGCCTACATAGAACGAAGAAGAAAAGCAAAGAAGGATAAACTCTGCACAAAGTGAATCAGCCAAAAATGAGCTGAGATGACCAAGGTATTCAGGCTGGCAAAAACTTTAATAGGTAGCTTGCATGGAACTTCAAATAAAGTGTGCTCCAAACAAGCTACCTATTAACATTTTTGTCATCCAGAATAGATTGGTCGGCCCTGCCTACATCCCAAGGGCTTGTTTTTCTTTTTGACGTGGGTTGTTTTTTTTTTCCCCAAAAAAATGGCTCAAAAAAATAGATGCACTGAGGACAAGCACATCTGAGAAATGTCCATCTTTTAAACAAAAAAGTTAAGACATTTTTCTGTTTCAAAAATGGTCATGTTCACTACTGGATTTTTGGTACATATTCTGAAAAACGAGCAAACTCAGATTTGGATGTCATATTGAGAAAATGCCCCTCTGTATCATTCAGTGGAACATGTCCAACTACGTTTTTCCCTTGATTTCCTCAGAGAACAATAATTTCAGTAGAGTAGGATCTGGTTTATTAAAGAGTTTGCCTCATTTTGTGCCTATAGGAAAACCTTTGATCAGTCAAGCTTGGTGTTTCTTCTGTCTTCTAGCTAGTGCAGTGTACCCCAGTGGTTCCCAACCCTATCATGGAGGACCACCAGGCCAGTTGGGTTTTCAGGATAGCCCTAATGAATATGCATGAGAAAAATCTGCATATAATGGAGGTGCCAGGCATGCAAACCTGCTCCATGTATATTCATTAGGGCTATCCTGAAAACCCGACAGGCCTGGTGGTCCTCCAGGACAGGGTTAGGAACCACTGCTGTACACCGTGTTCTGTTGTGGACTTTGCTTCCAAATGATGGATGACACTTGCTAGGGGCTATTATGACATCCTGGAGAATCCTGGTATGAACTGATTTAAACTCCCAGCTTCACAAAATCATTTGCATGATCTCTTCTTTGGAAAACAAAAGTACATAAAGCAGATTAAAATATTAAAATTAAAATATATAAAAATATATTTTCCCACTGGCAAATGATAGAGATTTTTAGATCAATTCATTAGATCTTCCTATATGCAGTATTTATAACCAGCATTAAAATTGGTTCTGAAACATTACAGGAACTGAATAACATGGCAATAAGGTGTCAATGGGGTAAAATGAAAGTTTTATGCAAACACTTTCAGGTTGCATTATTGTTTCTTTGCAACTAGCAAGATACAGAAAGAATATGATAACATGAATTCACTTCATATTCATGCTTGAAAGAGTTAAACATATTATAAGAATATTCCCCCTTCTTTCCTTTCCATTCTTAGATTTCTTTGGAATGAGCTTGAAATTTGCCTTGTAGTTATATTTATGCTAATAAAGCTATTTAGTAGGAAACATTCCTGCTGCTATTGCTTAGTCAACTGGAATAAGGTTCAAAGCAGGGGATGTGGCTTTCTCCTGGTCTGACTTCAAAAGATTTCTCCTTTTCTTGACATGTTGGCATAAACCTTCCACACTGAACCTCAGCTTCAATCCATATTCACAGCCCACAAGCAAACTGCTTCAGTAGCCACCTTCCTCAAATATAAAGAAAATGCAAGCATTTTCACTTGTCTGATATTAACACAGCACAAACAGCCTGAAGGGACAGAACTACTGTATAAAACATTTTTATTCTTGATGTAATATACTGTACCAAAGAATGGTTTGTACCAGCTCAACAACTTAACATGCTGTGTATAATCACTGTTTGTGTAGCAATGCACAGAATTATATTGGAAAGTGCCATCACTAATCAAAATAGTTTGCACCCCCTTCCAGTAATTTTCATGGCTTCAGTATTATACCGTATAATTATTTGATTTCTTGTGCTTGTGGTGGTCAAAGATCGGTTTCAGAAGATATTTAAAAACGAAGAATCAAACTGTCTTGTATAATACAACATTGGGATTTGGTATATGACCATTTCATTTGTGGAATGGCAAACAAGAATGTTCAGAAGATTTTCATGTGCATAATTAGAGGCTGGAAACGTTGAATATTTAAGTGAAGACATAATGATTAGAAACTGGTTTGAATGTTAGAGTGTGTGAGGGGTGGTTTTCTCAGGGTTTATTTCAATGTAAAAGCACTGGATTGGTGTGTTCTAATTAATGTGATTTAGCATGTTTTAATATCCTCCCTTTTTACAAAAGTGCAGAAGAGATTTTTAGCACCAGCTGGCGCATTGAATGCTCTGTGCGGTTCCGATGATCATAGGAACTGTATGAGCGTCGGAGCAGCAGGAGATACGTTTGCTTTACAAATGTCCAAAACAGTTCCACCTGTCAGGAATGGGTCCTTGGGGTGATAATGGCTGAGGGTCTCAGGGTGGCAAAACAATGTGACAAGATGGCAAGAAAAATGTTAGGCTGCATAGAGAAAAGTATAACCAGCAGAAGAAAGGAGGTGTCGATGCTCCTGTATAAGTAGTTGGTGAGGCTCAACTAGGAATACTGTGTTCAGTTTTGGAGATATATCTCACTAGGAATGTAAAAAGATTCAGAGAAAAATGGGAAAAATGATGTGATGTTTGCACCACAAAATGTATGAAAAGACTTGATTACCTGAAGATATATACCCTAGAGCAGGGGTGTCAAAGTCCCTCTTCGAGGGCCGCAATCCAGTCAGGATTTCCCCCAATGAATATGCATGAGATCTATTTGCATGCACTGCTTTCATTGTATGCTAATAGATCTCATGCATATTCATTGGGGAAATACTGAAAACCCAACTGGATTGCGGCCCTCGAGGAGGGACTTTGACACCCCTGCCCTAGAGAAAAAGAGAGATGTGAGTGATATGATAGAACTAGAAAACATGAATTGAAATTGCAGGGGTGGGGGGTTAACTCAAGAATGAGGTCAGGTAGAAATCCAAAGTGCCCTCCCGCTAAAAGTGGTGGAGATGAAAACAGCAATGGAATTCAAAAATGCATGGAATAAAAAGGAAGGAATCCTGTGTAAAAACATGGAAACAGAAACATGACAGCAGATAAAGGTCACATGGCCCATCCAGTCTGCCCATCGGCAGCATTCACTATTTCCTCCTCTCCCTAAGAGATCCTATGTGCCTGTCCCAGTCTTTGTCTCCACCCAGAGACTATACCACACATCTACCACTCTTTCTATAAAAAGGATTTCCTTAGATTACTCCTCAGCCTATTACCTCCTAACTTCATCCTATACTTTCCTTTTAATTGAAAGACTTGTGTCATGGGTATTTATGCATGTAAGCATTTAAACATCTCTATCATATCTCCCACCTTTTCTCCAAAGTATACATATTGAGATCCTTTGTCTGTCCCCATATGCCTTATGACATAAACTACTGTATATTTTAGTAGCCTTCCTCTGGATCGACTCCATCCTGTTTATATCTTGTTGAAGGTGAGGTCATCAGAATTATACACAATATTTTATATGAGGTCTCACCAGCGGTCTCACCAGCCGTCTCTTACAGTGGCATCAATATCTCCTTTTTCTTACTGGCCATACCTGTCCCTATGCACCCTTTTCAACTTGTTTGGCTACTTTAAAATCATGATATACAATCAAACCCAAGTCCTGATCTTCTGTCATGCACATAAGTTCTTCACCCCCTAAACTATACCGTTCCTTCGGGTTTTTGCAGCCTAAATGCATGACCTTGCATTTCTTAGCATTATAATTTTGTTGCCAAATTTCAAACCATTCTTCAAGCTTTGCCGGATCGTTCTTCATGTTATTCCCCCTATCCACAAACTCCATGTGACTTACCAGAGAGCTTCCCTGATAGTCTGGTGATTCAAGTTTCAGGTTTATTAAAAATTTGTTATCCCACTTATCTAATTTCCAAGCCGCTTACAGCAATAAAATTATAAAATTGTGGAATATACAAACTGGCTCATTTCAGGACACATATTCACTTAAAATGATACATTTGATTGACATAAGAAGACAAACAGTTCAAATGAGAGGGAAACAGGGAGAGAAGTACTGTATTGTATAGGAAATAAAGACGTAGAGATTAAGTACATAAGGAAAGAGAAGATTGCTTTCATGAGAAGAGGCGATATCAGGATGTTATATGATCCAGAATGGAAGTGGTCTCTTTCCATTCTTACTCAAGCTGCTCTAGGTTCATAATGGCACCTATGACCCCTAGGGGTCATTCAGCCATATAAGAAGTGATTGTCTTACTACACGTTAGTATACAGGCCTCATTATTTGTATATGGGTCCCATTACTTATAATGGGATTAATAGTAAATAATGCACATTAATGGATATTTCATGTTTCTAATATGGTAGCACACTTTAGTAAATCTAACCCTTTACACTGAATTCAGTTGACTTGAGTAGCAAGAGAATAAAATTTTAGTAAGCTGTATCACACAGCTTCATATTTATAGCAAGTTATAGTAAGTTATAATTGGTTATGATTCAAATAATCCAAGGAAAATTAAGACTCTTTCAAGCAATTTAGGATTAATTTGAACCTAATTTGAATTTGGCTGCATATCCCTAGTTTAATATCTGCACTAATTTATCTGTACTCTATTCTTGATACAATTAAGACAACAGAGGTGTTCATACTACATTATGGCCCTTATTTTAGAAGCCCTGGTCACAATATGCATATGTAAATACTGGCACTATGCTTAAAATTCCACATTAAAAGTCTATGAGCCATTGTAGTGCTGGTAAATTTTCCAATCTCAAAACGATGAGCGATGCTCATAAAAGTTTGCATGTGAATGAGGTTTCCGGAAATTCCATTGGACTAGTCGTTGGAGAAAGTGACTAACACGTGCAGAATAGTTTTATTTATTAATTTTTCAATACTATTCTTCCAGGGGAGCTCAGAACGGTTTACATAGGGATCTCAAAGTCCCTCCTTGAGGGCCGCAATCCAGTCGGGTTTTCAGGATTTCCCCAATAAACATGCATTGAAAGCAGTGCATGCACATAGATCTCATGCATATTCATTGGGGAAATTCTGAAAACCCGACTGGATTGCGGCCCTCAAGGAGGGACTTTGAGACCCCTGGTTTATATGAATGTAGTCAGGCACTCAAGCATTTTTCCCTGTCTGTCTTAGCGGGCTTACAATCTTTCTAATGTACCTGGGGCAATGTGGGTTCACAAGGAGCAGCATGGTTTTGAACCCACAACCCCATGGTGCTGAGGTTGTAGCTTTAACCACTGTGTCACTTTAGAAATCAAAATGTAGTAAAAGTGAGCCAAGTCTAGGTCAGTCAAGCCATTGTGACATCACCAATGAAGTTGGCTCTTAGGCACTGGTGAAATGAGGCATTATGATGTCACAACACCAGCTGTAGTCATCAGAGGCTGAAACTTTTCACACTATTTATTTATTCAATTTTTTATACCGTTCTCCCAGGGGAGCTCAGAATGGTTTACATGAATTTATTCAGGTATGCAAGCATTTTTCCCTGTCTGTCCCAGTGGGCTCACAATCTATCTACACACTGTCACCTAGATTACAGTATTGCCCAAATTAGTGGGTTCCAATGATTTAATTATTGGAGTTAACAAGCACTTAACTGGTAATAATTATGATTTGGATGCTGATCTGGCTGCACACCATAGGCGTCGGAACGGGGGGGGAGGGGACCCACAGGGGCGGTGGCCTCCCTACAAATTGGTGATGCTACGGTTCCTCTTCCTTCCTTCCTCCCTCCCTTCCCCCAGCGGGACTCTGCGGCACCATCAGCTCTCACTCCCTCTAATGCTGGCCCTGCAGCTCCGGACTTCCCCAAATCTGCTCCCCCTCCTCCGGTCGCAATTATTATAAATGTTCCAACAACCGCAGCACAGCGTCCACCAGATGAGACTTCTGCCGTTGGCCTGCCCCGGAACTCTTCCTGCAGCAGCGACTTCCTGTTCCCACCTAGGCGGGCGGCTGCTGAAGGCAGAGTTCTGGGGCAGGCTGACAGTAGAAATCTCATCTGGTGGACGTTGTGCTGCGGCTGCCGGAACATTTAAAATAGTAGCGACCTGGGGGGGATCAGTTGTGGGGAAGTCCGGAGCTGCAGGGCCGGCGTTATGGGGAGTGAGAACAGGGCAGCTAAGTGTGCCGCTCCAACATCGCCTTCAACACCGGCTGTGAAATGCAGCCTGCAATCTCTCTCCCCGGTTCCTTGTGCTGCGTTCCACCCCCAATGATGTAACTTCCTTTTTCAGTCTGGACAGACCGTGGCACAAGGAACGTGGTGAAGAAGGCCACAGGCTGGGTTAAACAATTTCCCTGTAACAAAAAACGTGAGTGGAGGTGAAGGGGGAGGACATGGCGGGCCAGGAAGCCCCCAGGATCGGGTTTTTGTATTGTGGTTTGTTTTTTTTTAAGTAGAATGGGGGATGGGTTGCAAATATGTGCCAGGTGAAGAGTGAAGGGGGAGGACTTATAGGGCCAGAAACAGGAGGGAACTACCGTATTTTCGCGGATATAACGCGCACCCGTGTAAAACGCGTACACGGGCATAGCGCGCAGAAACCACACTTGTATGTACGGAAACTTTTGTATACAGCGCTCATGGGTATACCGCGCATGCTGCCCGACTCTCCTCTGGCCACCCGACTCTCCTTTCGCCCTCCCCGACTCTCCTCTGGTTGCCCCGACTCACCGTTCACCTGCCCTGACTTTCGGTGCACTGCCCCGCCTCTCCGTGCGCTGTCCCGCCTCTCCGTTCACCTGCCCTGACTTTCCTGTCCCCCCTTGAAGTCCTGTCCCCCCTTGAAGGTCTGCCTGTCCCCCTTGAAGGTCTGCCTGTCCCCCTTGAAGTCCTGTCCCCCCTTGAAGGTCTGTCCCCATCCTGAAAGCCTGATGCCCCCCCTCGACGTCCGATTCTTCTCCCCCCTCGGCAGGACCACTCGCGAAGGACCACCGACTCCCCGACAATATCGGGCCAGGAGGGAGCCCAAATCCTCCTGGCCACGGCGACCCCCTAACCCCACCCCGCACTACATTACGGGCAGGAGGGATCCCAGGCCCTCCTGCCCTCGACGCAAACCCCCCTCCCCCCCAACGACCGCCCCCCCAAGAACCTCCGACCGCCCCCCCAGCTGACCCGCGATCCCCCTGGCGACCCCCACGACCCCCCCACCCCCCTTCCCCGTACCTTTGGTAGTTGGCCGGACAGACGGGAGCCAAACCCACCTGTCCGGCAGGCAGCCAACGAAGGAATGAGGCCGGATTGGCCCATCCATCCTAAAGCTCCGCCTACTGGTGGGGCCTAAGGCGCGTGGGCCAATCAGAATAGGCCCTGGAGCCCTTAGGTCCCACCTGGGGGCGTGGCCTGAGGCACATGGTCGGGTTGGGGCCCATGTGCCTCAGGCCGCGCCCCCAGGTGGGACCTAAGGCTCCAGGGCCTATTCTGATTGGCCCACGCGCCTTTAGGGCCCCACCAGTAGGCGGAGCTTTAGGATGGATGGGCCAATCCGGCCTCATTCCTTTGTTGGCTGCCTGCCGGACAGGCGGGTTTGGCTTCCCGTCTGTCCGGCCAACTACCAAAGGTACGGGGAAGGGGGGTGGGGGGGTCGTGGGGGTCGCTAGGGGGATCGCGGGTCGGCTGGAGGGGCGGTCGGAGGTTCTTGGGGGGGGCGGTCGTTGGGGGGAGGGGGGTTTGCGTCGAGGGCAGGAGGGCCTAGGATCCCTCCTGCCCGTAATGTAGTGCGAGGTGGGGGTAGGGGGTCGCAGTGGCCAGGAGGGTTTGGGCTCCCTCCTGGCCCGATATTGTCGGGGAGTCGGCGGTCCTTCGGGGGGGTGCGAGCGGTGGGGGTGCAAGCGTCCTTCCGGATGATGAATCGGGCGTCGGGCGGGGTGTGAAATATGTAAAAAAAAATTTGTATACCGCGCTCAGGCATATAACGCGCGAAGGGTATGCGCGGTACGTAAAAACGTGTATAACGCGCGCGTTATATCCGCGAAAATACGGTAGTGGGCAATGGTCTGGAGAGATAGAAAAAGAGAGTGGATGTTGGGTGCTGTGAAGGAAAGGGGAATGAGATAAGTGAAGGGAAGACGGAAAGAGAAAGGCAGAGATGGTGGATCTGGGGGTGGTGTAGAAGGAGATGTATGGAATAAGAGGATAGGATAGTTGGAAAGGGAGAGATATGGCATGGGCAGGTGGGATGGCAGGGAAGAACAGATGTTGCTCAGGCTGGGAGGGGGTTGGGAAGGTCAGATGCTGCACAGGCTGGGGGGAGACAGGGAAGGACAGATGTTGCATGGGCTGGGAGAGGGTTAGAAGGACAGATTCTGCACTGGCTGGGGGGAGACAGGGAAGGACAGAGGTTGCACAGGCTGGGAGGAGTTTAGGAATGACAGATGATGCATGGATGGGGTGCTGGGAAGTGAGGTTAAGGAAGAGGGGGAGAGAAGAGAAAAAGAAAATTGTACATAAGTGCATGGAGTGGGAAGGAAAGAGAGATGGTATACATGGGGGAAAGGAAGAAGAAGGAGAATTGTTAGACATGATAGTGGTGGAGAGGAGGGAAAGAAAAATATTACACTGGGGGAGATGACTCAAAGAAGTAAGATATGTCAGATTCTGGAGAAGGTTGATGAAAGGACAGAGTTATCAGACCACTGGAAGGGAAAAGAGACATGCCAGACCAGATAAAGGAAGGAGAGAAGAAAGAGATACCAGACTGGGGGAAGGAGAGGAGAGAGATGCCAGACCATGGGATAGGAGAAAGATGCCAGATCATATGAGGGTGTAAGGGGGAAGACTGATGTCAGATCACTGGAGAGAGAGGGAGAAGATGGTGTGCAGGGATGGAGGGGAAGGGGGAAGAGAGAGGGAGGAGATGGCGCACAGCAATGGGTGTGGCAGGGAAGAGAGATAGAATAAATGCTTCTTATGGGATAGATGGAAATAGGGGAGAAGAAAGAGAGAGAAGATGATACACATGGATAGATGGGAAAGAAAGACACGGAAAAGTAGATTTTGATAAGAAAGCAGAAAAATGTAAGAAAGTTGAATGTTAGTGGTTAATGTCAAAGATGAATGTAGGGCAGAAAGTGAGGGAGAGAAAAACAGCAAATTGATAAGGCCATGGAAATACAAGAACTCAGACAGAAAGAAGTGCAACCAGAGATTGGGAAAAGATAATTGGATCACCAGACAACAAAGATAGGGAATATGATTTTATTTTCAATTTAGTGATTGAAATGTGTCAGTTTTGAGAATTTATATCTGCTGTCTATATTTTGCACTGTTCAGGAAGAAATTAATTTCTTTCTATTTCTCAGGTGTTATAATGCATAGAGAGCAGGGGTGCCCAAAAGGTTGATCGCGATCAACCAGTAGATCACGAAGGCAACGCGAGTCGATCGCGGAGCCCATCCCAGGCTCCATGATAGACTCGTGTTGCCTTCGTGATTTACCGGGCCGATCAGCCTTCCTCTCCCCGATGTCAATTCTGACATCAGAGAGGAAGTTCTGGGCCAGCCAATCACTGCCTGACTGGCCCAGAACTTCCTCTTCAATGTCAGAATTGACGTTGGGAAGAGGAATGCTGCATTAGGAAGCAGGGAGAGCTTGGTGCGGTGGTGGCTTAGGGGCCTGTTCCCCGATGGTGGCGGCAGTGGCTTTGGGGAGGACAGGGAGAAAGAAAGAAAGAAGGGAAACAGAAAGAAAGTGTGCAATTAAAAAATACCAGCTGAAGACCTCCTCTCAGCAGAAACATACCTTTATGTATCCATGCAAACTGAAAATACACGAGGGGTGGAACGGCAGCAACAGTGTGTATCTTGAGGGAGAAAAAGGCTTTATAGCCCCTGAAGCATCCCAATTAAGGCGAAAGTTAGCTAAGTCGGGCTTTGTGTTTTACCTCTCAAGCTACTGTTGTTAAAGGTGTTTGGATCAACTTTTGTGGCTCGGTCTGCCATTTGTTTCTTTACACTCCAGGACTACAGGGCATAAGTGCCTCTGTTGAGAGGAGGTCTTTGGCTGCAGGGCTTGTAGATCTCCACAAGTCACACCAACAAAACATTGTTTCTGGGTGGACTTGAGTCCAAACTGGTTGGGACCTGGCCTACCCATGGCTACGCCAGTGCATACTTCTATGAACATCATGATTAACATTGGAATTTATAGCTGTACCTGGGTAAGTATAGATTTTGTACAAGTACTCATTTTGGATGGTATTCTACAGAAGGGATTAGGGTAGGGTTACCAGATTTTACTTTAATAAAATCTAGCCCCCCCCCCCAGACCTGCCCCCAGGCCTGCCCAGTTCCATCCCTGTCCCGTTAAGCCACAGTCCTGCCCCCAATCCTGCCCTAAACCCCCACTGCCTGCTCGACGCAATTTCGAGGAAGCTTTCCAAAACCCAATTATTGGCAGTAATTAGTAGTTATTCAATTAAACTGTGTTTGCAAATTGGGTACATGCTTAAATTTGTGTGTATAATTTTTAGCACTTTTGAAAGAATTCAAGGGATAAGGGGGGGTCAATATTTTAAATGATTTAATAGCCAGGAGTGGCTTATAGTTGTTTAAATTGTTTAGGGCTAGTCTGGCATATTCAGTAGCAATTAATTGGATTAATGTCTTAGCCACTATACTCAGTTAGTGGCTAAGACATACCTGGCTAGTTTGTGGGCATTTCAGAGGACAGAGTTGGCACTTATCTGGTTATGTGCCAATATTCAGCACTTAGGTCCCTTTTACAGATATGCGACGGTACTGAGTCTCCCATGGCAAATACACTGAAGCTCATAGGAATAAGAACTGGGTCAGACCAATGGTCCATCAAGCCCAGTAGCCCGTTCTCACAGTGGCCAATCCGGGTCACCAGTACCTGGCAACAAACCCAAAGAGTAGTAACATTCCATGCTACCAATCCATGGCAAGCAGTGGCTTCCCCCATGTGTGACTTTTCTCCAGGAACTTGTCCAAACCTTTTTAAAACCAGCTCCATTAACCGCTCTTACGAAATCTTCTGGCAATGCGTTCCAGAGCTTAACTATTCTCTGAGTGACAAATATTTCCTCCTATTGGTTTTAAAAGTATTTCCCTGTAACTTCATCGAGTGTCCCCTAGTCTTCATAATTTCTGATGGAGTGAAAAATCGATCCACTTGTACCCATTCTACACTCAGGATTTTCTAGACTTCAATCATATCTCC
Source organism: Geotrypetes seraphini (assembly GCF_902459505.1). Taxonomy (NCBI): domain Eukaryota; kingdom Metazoa; phylum Chordata; class Amphibia; order Gymnophiona; family Dermophiidae; genus Geotrypetes; species Geotrypetes seraphini. The sequence continues at coordinate 19,387,036 of NC_047095.1, forward strand.
CCTCAGCCGTCTCTTTTCCAAGCTGAAGAGTCCTAACCTTTTTAGTCTTTCCTCATACGAGAAGAGTTCCATCCCCTTTATCATCTTGGTCGCTCTTCTTTGAACCTTTTCTAGTGCCGCTATATTTTTCTTGAGATAAGGAGACCAGAAGTGAGCGCAGTACTCCAGGTGAGATCACACCATGGAGTGATACAGAGGCATTATAACATTAATTGAATGGGCTTCAGTGCATTTGCTGCAGAGCAAGCAGGACAGCAGCTTTGTAAAAGGAGCCCTTCACCAGATAAGGTAACCAGATAACAGGACTCATAAGCCACAGTCCTACTTTCATCCATTTTGACTTATCCAATTAAATGCTGAATATCAGTGCTGGATATTTAATGCCAGCACCCAGAAATGACCTGGCATTGAATATTCAGGGATAATGCCAGCAGCAGTCAAAAAACGTGACTTCTGACAACTGAATATTTACCTCATAATGTTGACCAGGCAACAGTTGATTAAATTCTGCTATTTGATTTGGTGTAAGCTTCCACTACAACCAAAAGTTATTGTCTACCTCAAATATATTTACAAACAAAAATATTAACCGCCCAATACAAGCTGCTCTTGGCTGGATGAATGGAATTTAACCAGCTATCTGGTAATATTCAGTGGGAGAAAGGCAACAATCTCCCGCTGAATATTTCTGGATAGCATTAGCTGATAGTGAAATTGCATAATATAATCGCCTATCTGCTCATTAAGTAGTAAACAAAAAGTGAAGGAGACTCCGGTGCCCAATCACTTTTATTATATATCGAGACTCGACACAATCGCGTTTCGGCCACAAGGGGCCTGCCCCAGGAGTCTGAAATCTGATTGAGAGTATGCACACTAGTCTCCTAAAGGAGTTAAAGATCAGTGTAGCGAAGTGTTAAAAATTGCTCCTAATGCCAATCTTGCAGTCCTATCTAGAGCTTGGCCGCATTACTTGTGCACAACTTTGCTCCTTCGCCGTTTGTTTACTACTTTCCGAGCTTTTGGAAAGTTGGTATCTCCTGTTTTCCGGGGATTTTCTGCTCATTACCAGCTTAAGGGCCCCTTTTACAATGCCGCAGTAGCGATGCTGCTGCGGTAAATGCGCCAAAGCTCTTAGAGATGGAATGCGCTTTGGCGCACTTACCGCTGCAGCATCGCTACCATGGTTTTGTAAAACAATTGCATTGGTTACCTATGCAGCATAGAGTACAGTTTAAGATTCTTTCAATCATACAGCAAATCTTATATCACGTTTACCCAATGGCACTAAAGGAGTTCTTTGAAATCTATCAACCCAGAAAATATTTGAGATCTGAAAATGGTATTAAGTTGAATTTGGAGGGTAAGATGTTAGTCTCTCGTGTTATGACTGGGGCAACAATGCTGTCTGTAGCAGGTGCCAAGCTCTGGAATGTGCTGCCTGTAAAGCTTTACCATCCTGTAAATGTTTTTATGGGATTTTGTCTTTCCATCTTGTAGGATGAATTTGAAAAAAGGTTTTAATAATGATACTGTTAGTTAATGTTTTATTGTGTTCGTTCTGTCGAAACATGTTTTAGTATTTTCAATATATATGCATGTAATTTTGTAAACCGCATAGTTTTTATGTGGTATATAAATTTTTATATAAGTTTGGTGGCTAAATTAGGCCGCTGAAATACTTGGAATATTTTTGGCTGGTTTAAACCTAACTAGTGGGTGCTGAATATCAGCTTGGCTGGTTAAATTTGAACCATCCAAAAAAAAAACACCTGGATATTCAATGTCAGTCATTGGAATTTGCCTGGCATTGGATATCCAGGACGATGGCTGACAGTGGGAGTCAGCCTGGCTGACCTCCGCAGCCTGAATATTGACTCCATTGATGTTAATTGTATAACATTTAAAATTTCAATCTCGGTAATTTTTTTTTTTTTTTCAAATCAGGATTATTTGATAAAATAAGGTTTCTTACTTCTCAGTAACTAGAAACAATAAATTCCTTCAGAAGATACTACTGCCTATTGTTCATCAAAAGAAAACTATTCAAATTATTTCAGCTTAATGTCAGAATAGTGCACTGTATTCAAAAGTTATCCCTCATTATCCATTGTTGGATTGGATTTTACCTCTTGTCTAAGGTTATTTCAACTCACTTAATAATCAGGGACATTAATTAGTTGCCCCTAAGATAACAGTGAAAACCTTTAAAGGTCACTGTATTTCATAAAATTTGAAGCAATGCAGCATACCAGGTTAAGGAATGTTATATTTTATACTGTAACATTTAATCTGCTGCACAACTATGTCACTTCTTGTCTTAAAAACTTAGTAACATCAAATCCTTAGGTTATTAAATGAGTGGGAAAAATCTAGAATTTTAAATCAGAGAAGCCACATTTGACAACCTTGTTCATTGCCAATCAATGTAATGAATTAGGTTTAAGGATGCTTTTAATACATTAAGAAGGTTATTTAAGAAGAAGCTCTGCATGTAAATAGAGGAATTTATAAGTTTCATTACAAGAGGCCGCTGAAAAGTCCTCAGCCCAACCAAGAAGAAGAGAATGATGTGGAGCCATGAAACTTGCAAGTTTTTTCACACTTTTCTTGGAACGTTTCATTTCAATGATATGAAATGAAAATGAAAAGTGTCAAGAAGAATGTGGAATAACTTGCAAGTTTCATGGCTCCACATCATTCTCTTCTTCTTGGTTGGGCTGAGGACTTTTCAGCGGCCCCTCATATTTCATCTCTGGCCATCTATACTCTTAACGCTCCACGATTATTTGTGCTGCTGTTTCCTTCCAATCTCTTTGTTTTGCAGGCCCATTTTGAGACTATGTATGTTCTTGATTTTTATAAGCAGATGTTTCATGTGGAGGGGCAGTAGAGAAAATGTCCCTTTTCAAAACAGCAAGACATCTATCTTCCTTTTTAAAAAAATAAAAAAATAACCTATCTAGACATTTTGGCCCTGAGTACCAGTGGCGTAGCAAGGTGAGAGGTACTTGGGGTGTGGCCCTCTTCTTTGCCTTCCACCCCCATCCGCTCCTTCCCTGTCCCCTCCTCCCGCTTGTTTGCATATCCGTGCCTGTGCCCCTTCCCTTCCCACATACCTCTTTAATGTTTGGGGCGCAAGCAGTAACCCCAACGTGCCGCTTGTACCAGTGTCAGCTCTTTCTTTGATGTCACTTCCTAGGTGCGGGTGACATTCACTGCAATACCCCCTAGAGTGCAGCTCTGCTCTACTCTGCTCTTCAGCTGTCTGTGTGACCATCTGAAGCTATAAAACAGGCTGGAATGTACTGTCCTATTTTTTTTTTTCCTTTCGCGTCTTTGGGTGGTTGTAGTGATGGTGGTGGTAGGGGGTCAGTGACTACTGGGGGATCAAGGCGGGGGGGTCATGCTTTAATCTTTCCAGTGGTCATCTGGTCAGTTTGGGCACCTTTTTGGCCCTTATTCATTTTAAAAACAGGTCTAGCTTTAAACATCTAAATGATGCCCTGGTCGCTTTGTTAGAAGTTTGATTATCCCTGCAGGATATCCAAGTCCTACACTTGCCCCAAGCCTGCCCAAAACACACCTCTAACATGTTCCCTTAAGATTTAGATGCACTGTAGACAAAACAACCAGAAAGACGTCTGGATAGTCAATTTCGAAAATGCCCACTTGGACGTTTTGGCTAGCAAGGTGTCCATGCGCCAGTTTATGCTGTCTTTTGGATGTCTATCTTTTTTTTGAAAATGACCTCCATAGTCTTCTCTTTCAGGCAGTAACAGGGTACTGTCAGCATACCGAAAGTTGTTGATGACTATTCTACCAATTTCTACATCTCAGGTTTCCTAATATAGTCCTGCTTCTCTGATAATTTGTTATGCACATAAATTGACTAGGAATGAGGAAAGTATGTAGGTTTGTTATACACTTTTGTTTGAACTGCTGCTTCCTGATCAAAGTAAAAGTTATGAACTATGAGGTGTTCTGACATATCCATACTTCTAAATATGACCTTGGGTTTTCATGATTTACACAGCCAAAAGTATTGCATTAGTCAATGAAACACATATTTTTGGTATTTTTGCTTTTTTTAAGGATCCATCTCACATTTACAATGATGTTGCTTTTTCTTCACTCTCTCCTGAACCCTGCTTGCACTTCAGACAATTCTTGTTCTAGCTATGGTTGTAGCCTTCACTGAATGATCTTAAGTGAAATTTTGCTGGGAAATAGGAGCAGAATGATTTTGTGATCATTTTCACTGTCAGATTACCTTTCTTCAGTAGTGGTATGGACACAGATGATTCCCAGCCAGTCCTCCACAATTGAACCTGATTGCTGAAATATTTCAAGAAGAAGGCCATCTATGTCTGGTGCTTTATCTTTGATAAAAATTTCAATGCTGCGTTGACTTCATCTTTCATCACCAGTGGTTTGTGATCTAAGATACAAGTTGACATGGCTGCTGATCCACTTGATCTTTTGGCATCTTGGCTTAGAATATTCTTTTCATCTTTTCTTGATCTTCTCAGTGATGTTCGACATGGATCCTTGAGCATCTTTTAGCACTCCAATTCTAGGCTAGAATTTTCTATTTAACTCCCCTAACTTTAGGAAAGCTGATCTTGCTCTAATATTTTCTCATTCTTATTGTAGCTCTTTTTATCTAATTTCAGCTGGAAATTTCAGTTATGTTAAATGGCTGCCTTTCTTTCTCCTCTGTATTTAACTTCTTTATGCTTCTGAGTAATTTTGAGAGTTTCTTTGGTCATCTATTTGGCTATTTTTACTTTTTCACCTTTTAAAGAATGTTCCAGTTTCTTCAAGTCTTTTCAAAATCTTCTGGTATTCTGTTGCAGCAAATTGATCTCTTACGTAGCCTTTAAATTCTGGTGGTATATTTTTAAGATTGTACTTTGCTTTGATATTTTTCAGCTGCAGCTTGATCTACTATAAACCATAGCCACCTCCAGCTTAGGTCTTGTTAATATTATTGAGCATTTCCATCACTACAAAAACAAAAAGAAAACCCAATATTCCATAGTGAAAACAATCCAAACAATGAGAACAAGAAACTGTGGATGTGGATGTTCTGAAAGATGATTTAATATTCATTCTTCACAATAAAATCATAAAAATACAAAGACTAAAACCAAGTTAGTAGTCCACATGTAATTGTCATACCAGACCCTACACGGTCCGTGTTTCGGTGAACATACCTTCCTCAGGGGTCTGGTTGGTAAGGGATCACATATAAAAAATGTAGACTATAAACAAAGTTTGTGTCTTTGAGCAGATAGCCAAAGTGGTGTTTGAACAGGTGTTGGCAATTTGATTTTTGTACAGTCCATTGGGCATTGGAACGATGAGCGAGGTGATTAAATTTGCAGATGATATGGAGTTATTCAGAGTAGTGAAGACGCAGGAGGATTGCGAAGACCTGCAATGGGATATAAACACGCTTGAGAAATGGGCCACGCCATAGCAAATGAGGTTTAACGTGGATAAGTGTAAGGTGATGCATGTTGGTAACAAAAATCGTGTACACGAATACAGGATGTCTGGTGCAGCACTCGGAGAGACACCCCAGGAAAGAGACTTGGGAGTACTGGTTGACAAGTCGATGAAGCTGTTCGCGCAATGTGTGGCGGCAGCGGCGAAAAGGGCAAACAGAATGCTTGGAATGATTAAGAAGGGGATCACAAACAGATCAGAGAAGGTTATCATGCCGCTGTACCGGGCCATGGTACGCCCTCACCTGGAATATTGCGTCCAGCACTGGTTGCCGTACTTGAAGGACACAGTACTACTCGAAAGGGTCCAGAGAAGAGCGACTAAAATGGTTAAGGGGCTGGAAGAGTTGTCGTACAGTGAGAGATTAGAGAAACTGGGCCTCTTCTCCCTTGAAAAGAGGAGACTGAGAGGGGATAATGAAGGGAATAGACTTAGTAGATAAAGACAGGTTGTTCACCCTCTCCAAGGAAGGGAGAACAAGAGGGCACTCTCTAAAGTTAAAAGGGGATAGATTCTGCATAAATGTAAGGAAGTTCTTTTTCACCCAGAGAGTGGTGGAAAACTGGAACGCTCTTCCGGAGGCTGTCATAGGGGAAAACACCCTCCAGGGATTCAAGACAAAGTTAGAAAAGTTCCTGCGGAACTGGAACATATGCTGATCTCGGTTACGGCGCTGGTCTTTGACCTAGGGGCCACCACAGGAGTGGACCACTGGGCACAATGGTCTGACCCAGCAGCGGCAATTCTTATGTTCTTATGATATATATGCACACACTGGTGATTATTCAGCCCATGGTCTTCAGTGTTATTTTTAAATGCTGACCTCTGTTGGCAGAATTAGTCCCAGATATTCAGTGCTGGGTCATGTCTGGACATTGGCATCAAATATTCAGAGCTAATTCTGCATGTCTTAGCTGCCTGAGTTTATGCAGGTCCCAACTGATTCAGCTGGAACTGACATAAGGCACATGTGCAAGCCCAGGGCAAATATCAGTCACAAGCCACTTAATTAGAAGACATTTTTCTCAAGCCCTGTGATTCCCCTTTCCTTCCCCTGAAGACAATGAGAGCCCCAGCCTGAGCCCTCACCACTGAACCCCAGTAGACCCTCCAAGGCCTACCTTGATAATCTCTGATGGTCTAGAGCAGGGCTGCCCAAGTCCGGTCCTCAAGATCTACTGGCAGGCCAGGTTTTCTGGATATCCGCAATGAACATGCATGAGAGAGATTTGCATACCAAGAAGGCAATGCAGGCAAATCTCTCTCATGCATATTCATTGCGGATATCCAGAAAACCTGGTCTGCCAGTAGATCTCGAGGACCGGACCAGGGAAGCCATAGTCTAGAGCATCCTACAGGCAGAAGCAATGTCCATTTGCTTCTGCCCATCACAGCCATTTAAAGCAGGGGTGTCAAACTCAATCACATAAGGGGCCAAAATCTATAACATAGGCTAAGTCATGGGCCAAATTTTTTATTAAGATGCTTAGAGGCCCTTTTATTAAAGGACCCCTTAGTCTTCAACCCCACACCAGCTCTCTGATGTAAACAAAATAAATAAAAAAGACTTTTCCTCTCTCTTTTAGGTCCTAGGGGTTTAAAGCGCCATCTAACTTCTAAAGTCAAAGTATAGTCACTCCACTACTTAATCCCAAGTACATTTCACAAACAAGCAATAGAATTTCCCTCTTCAGCTTGTCTAATTCTCCTTTTCAGAGACTACAAACTAGAGGCTTAGTAAAAAAAAAGCTGCTATATTACTGTACTTCAAGTAACTCTGACGTGTATTTTCTTTAGAAAGCTACATCTTTGCTTTTGATTTGGACTTACAGTTGAGTTTAGGAAGCTGAACAAAGTTCTTTGAAATTTTTTCATTTTACCCCCTTCTTCCTCCCAGTATCACCTTCAGATTTGACCCACCATGCTTTCCCTCCCTCCATCCCGGCTTCATCTTCAAAGCAGCCTGCATAGGATTGCCGGTTGGCTGTAGCGAACCTAGCAGGCTGCGTCGGCATCCGCAGCACGTTCCCTCTGCTGCGGTCCCGCCCCTCCTCTTATGTACAGGATTGCATCAGAGGGAACGTGCTGTGGAGGTCGACGGCAGCCTGTGACATATGCTACAGCCAGCCGGCGATTCTCGGTAGGCTGCTTTGAAGAGGAGACCAGGAAGCCAGAATGGAGGAAGAGAAAGAACGGCAGGCCAAATCTCAGGCCAAAGCGCCTGAATTAATTTTAAGCATCGGCACAAGTGACCAGGGCCCATTCAATCATAGATCAAAGAAAAAAACTTAGAAATATTATGTCCAAATATAGATATAGAGGATTAGTTTCCCACATGCCACAACTGGCTTGTGAAATATTCCAGGAAAATCCATCTCAACATCAAAGGAACCTCTTTACCCAATAGTGACTCTGTTCCACACTGATAGCTGCTTCAGGAGATAAAGCCACCAGCTGCAGTTGAGACAATTCAATTTCAATTCATCGACAATCTTGACACCATTTTCATTACAAAACAGAAAGGTACAACCAGTTCATCTCCACATCAATAGACTCAAAATGGCCACACTATTAATTCCCAATGTAAAATTAAAAGCTTCAACAGCAGATTTTAAAAGGTCCAGCAAGGTGATGTAATAAGTGCAGGTCTTTTAAAACCAAAAGTTTAATATAAGTAAGTGCTGACACCACATATGGTTTCAAAATTGTGACAAATGAAAAAAAAAAATATTTCATGTAATTATCCCAAACTACAGTGCATAATTGCTTGCAAGATCAGTGATTAACTTGAAAAGAAACTCACAGGCATGACATTTCTATTCTGTTTTAAATGTGGGTTACTTTTAATCAGAAACAGAATCTAGAAGAACATAAATGGACTTGATATTTAAGGTGTGTTTAATGGCATTTAGGGTTTAATCTTCTTATTGACTACATATTAAAGAAAGCTCTGAGTAATTTAAATAGTGATTAAAGAAATGGGAATTGCTTGACAATAACAACATAAGTGTGGCTAATTATTCCTTGATTTCTAGAATATGAAAGCATTACAGCGTATTAGAAGTCCAAGGAGAATTTGCTTTCTGATTCTGATGTGTTAGATAAAAGATTTGTCTTGTTCTCAATTTATTAAGTTCTTAAAACTTGAACATTATCCTTGCTTTGGAGATATGGCTCATAAGTAGAGATCAACTAGCTGGGTAAAGAATGGGAATCAGTGACAACCCAGAGCTAAATCCAGATTTTGGTACAAGTTGCTCATTTTCAAAGCACTTAATGCTTCTTTTACGAAGCCGCGGTAGTGGTTTAACGCACGTAATAGCATGCGCTAAACCGCTGGCCGCGCTAGCCGCTACCGCCTTCTCTTGAGCAGGCGGTAGTTTTTCAGCTAGCGCGGGGATAGCGCATGATTAAAAGTCGTGTGCGTTAAAGCCGCGTAAAAGGCTTCGTAAAAGGAGCCCTTAAACTTACAAAGTTCCCTAGGTTACCATGTAACTTTGTGGGAACTTTGTAAGTCTAAGTACTTTGAAACATGCCTCTATATCATGCCAAATTAATTATTGTGCAAGTCATGCAGAGAAACATAGAAACACAATGGCAGATGAAGGCCAAAGAGCCCATCCAGTCTGCCCATCTGCAGCATCTACTATCTCCTCCTCTCCCTATGAGATCCCATGTGTCTGTCCCACATTTTCTTGAAATCAGACACTGTCTTTGTCTCCACCACTTCTACCGGGAGACTATTCCACACATTTACCAACCTTTCTGTAAAATAGTATTTCCTTAGATTACTCCTGAGCCTATCACCTCTTAACCTCATTCTATGCCTTCTCACTCTGGAGTCTCCTTTCAGTTGAAAGAGACTCGCTTTATACGTATTTACACCACATAGGTATTTAAACATCTTTATCATATCTCCCCTCTCCTGCCATTCCTCCAAAGTATACATATTGAGATCTTTAAGTTTGTCCCCATATGCCTTTTGATGAAGACCACGCACCATTTTAGTATCCTTTCTCTGGATCGACTCCATCCTTTTTATATCCTTTTGAAGGTGCGATCTCCAGAATTGTACACAATATTTGAACTGAGGTCTCACCAGAGTCTTATACAGGGGCATCAAAACCCAGGGCCACCATCAGGGCAGTACTACCAGTCCTGCATTCAGGGGCCTGGAGCTGACAGGGGGCCCGGGCTCCCCCAGGGTCCTAGGCCACAGTTCTTGGACACAAGGCATGAACTTGGGAGAGAGGAAGGGAGGGAAAGATATGCTGAGGTGGGGGATGGAATGGGTTTTTGGACACAGAAGGCATGGACTTGGGAGAGAGGAAGGGAGGGAAAGAGATGCTGAGGTGGGGGAGGGAATGGGTTTTTGGACACAGAAGGCATGGACTTGGGCGAGAGGAAGGGAGAGAAAGAGATGCTGAGGTGGGGGAGGGAATGGGTTTTTGGACACAGAAGGCATGGACTTGGGAGAGAGGAAGGGAGGGAAAAGAGATGCTGAGGTGGGGGATGGAATGGGTTTTTGGACACCGAAGGCATGGACTTGGGAGAGAGGAAGGGGACTTGGGAGAGAGGAAGGGAGGGAAAGAGATGCTGAAGTGGGGGAGGGAATGGGTTTTTGAACACAGAGGACATGGACTTGGGAGAGAGGAAGGGAGGGAAAGAGATGCTGAGGTGGGGGAGGGAATGGGTTTTTGGACACAGAAGGCATGGACTTGTGAGAGAGGAAGGGAGGGAAAGAGATGCTGAGGTGGGGGATGGAATGGGTTTTTGGACACAGAAAGCATGGACTTGGGAGAGAGGGGAGGGAGGGAAAGAGATGCTGAGGTGGGGGAGGGAATATGTTTTTGGACATAGAAGGCATGGACTTGGGAGAGAGGAAGGGAGGTAAAGAGATGATTGTGTACACGGGAAATAGAAGAAAGGAGAATTTTTGGTCATAGGGAGGGAGTGAGGTACAGATAGTGGCATACCAAGGTGGGGGAGGGTGGGGTGGGCGGTCCGCCCCGCCACGGGTTTACGTCCCAAGGGGGTGCACAGCTGGCCACCCTCCAGTGTTCTCCCTAGGCCGGCAAACTGCGGCTCTTTAGCCACTTGAGTGCCACCGCCGCCATCGGGAACAGGCCGGCGCCAAGTTCTCTCTGCTTTTCCCTGTGGGGTTGACCAACTCTCGCCACTTGCGCCAATTCTGACGTCGGAGAGGACGTTCTGGGCCTGCCAATCGTTGCCTGGCTGGCCTAGAACGTCCTCTCCGATGTTAGAATTGACGTCGGGTGGCGAGAGTTTGTTGGCCTCACAGGGAAGAGAAGCAGGGCGAACTCGGCGCCAGCCTGTTCCTGATGGCGGCAGTGGCAGCCTATTCCCCAGTGGCGGAGTCAGCATTTTCCCAATGGTAGTGGCATAGGGGAGGGCAGGGAGAAAGAAAGAAAGGGGGGGACAGGAAGCCAGAAAGAAAGAAAGGGGGCAGGGTGAAACAAAGAAAAATGGGGCACGGAGAGAGAGAGAAAGACAGACATACAGAACGAAAGAGGGTGTGGAGAGAGAAAGAAAGAAAGAAGGGGGCAGGGTGAGAGAGAGAGAAAAACAGACATACAGAAAGAAAGGGGGTATGGAGAGAGAGAAAAAGAAAGAAGGGGCAGGGTGAAACAAAGAAAAAGTTTGGGGAGGGAATGAGGTCTGGAGGAGAGGAAGCATACAGGAGGCTGAAAGAAGGGAAGAAATATTGAATGCACAGTCAGAAGAATAAAGTGTAACCAGAGACTGATGAAATTACCAAAGGTAGGAAAAATGATTTTATTTTCAATTTAGTGATCAAAATGTGTCTGCTTTGAGAATTTATATACGCTGTCTATATTTTGCACTATGGCCCCCTTTTACTAAACTGCAATAGCGTTTTTTAGCGCAGGGAGCCTATGAGTGTTGAGAGCAGCGTGGGGCATTCAGCGCAGCTCCCTGCGCTAAAAACCGCTATCGCGTTTTAGTAAAAAGGGAGGGGGAATATTTGTCTATTTTTGTATAGTTGTTACTGAGGTGACATTGCATAAAGTAATCTGCCTTGACCTCTTTGAAAACCCGCGGAATATAAATGATAATTAACATTTTCTCTGCGTACAGCGTGCTTTGTGTTTTTAAAATTTTATTGTTGGTAGATCATTTTGACTTGGCCACAAAGGTAAGGGGGAGGGAGGGAAGGGAGCTTCTGAAAGACATCTAGTAATCCTTGCAGGCTTGACTGTGCAGGGAATTATTTTTGTAAAATCATGTTTTGTTATGTGACTGGCATTATTTAGACTTTAATTTCTATGAATGAATAGAATGAAAATGATATAAATTACTTGCTTGTTTTTATGTGCGTGCGCTGAAGGAAAGTGGAGAGAGAGTGAGCTGAGGACGCTGAAGGGAAATGGGGAAGAGAGAGAGGGGAGAAGACGCTGATTTATAAATTGACAATTGTACAGAATATTGTTTCTTTTTTATATTCATCGATAGCTGCATGTTAATGATGTGCTCATATGCACTTATTTATCATCATAACATATACATCATCATTAACATGCAGCTATGGATGTGTAAGGACAGGCTGAGGAGGATGGATGGGAAGGAAGGAAGGTGCACATATCAACATATCGTACATTTTTAACATGCATGATGCAGCTATAGGCAAGCTGAGGAGGATGGGATCATACAGATGTGTATGTTCAGATATGCGCTCAGATGTGTAGTTTTTTCTGATATATTTATTAAGCTTACAATATTTATAAAAACACATTTAATACTTGTTACAAAAAATATTGTGCAATTGTGATCTACTTCTGGCCTACAAAGGTCAAAAGAAATCCTTAACTGAGATTTTACATTCAAAAGTGAATTATAGCTACTACTACTACTAATAATAATAATAACTTTATTTTTATATACCGCAGTACCACAAACAGTTCAGAGCGGTTTACAGTGTAAGAGACTGTACATTTACAGCGAAGATACAATGCGAACTGTACATATTCAGTATAGGTATTTTATACAGCAAAGAAACAGTGTAGATTTATCATACAGGAGACAGTACATATACAGCAGAGATATGTATATAGTGGAGAGGCAGTGCGAGAGGCATTATAAAGAACAAAGCAGTGTACAAAACCAGTGCAGGGTGGAGAATGTCAGGAAGACAACTAGTATCAATTATTGGATGGTAGTCTTTAATTATTTGGTGATGGGGGAGGTTCTAGAAATTTGCCATAGAGGAAAGATTTGAGAGATTTCCTGAAGGATGAGTAAGATGGGGCAGATGAGATAAGGGTGGTCAGGCAGTTTGTCCATCTGCCAGCTTGGTATGAGAGAGTTCTATTGAAGAATCTTTTGTAGGTGCATCCCTTTGGGGAAGGGTAGGTAAACAGGTTGGCATTACGCGTGCGAGTGGTTCCAGGGAACACGAAGTGGTGAGACAGATAAATTGGGGATAAGCCAGTTAAGGTTTTAAAGCTGAGACAGGCGAATTTGAAGATGACTCTCGCTTCTATTGGCAGCCAGTGCAGTTTTCTATAATAAGGGGTGATGTGGTCTGACTTTTTGAGGCCAAAGATTAGGCGGACCGTTGTGTTTTGGATAAGTCTCAGTCGCTGGATGGTTTTCTTGTAGGAGCCTATATAAATTATATTACAGTAATCCAGTGTGTTTAGGATTAGGGATTGGACCAGCAATCTGAAGGAGGGGAAGTCGAAGTAATGTTTGATGGTACAGAGTTTCCAGAGGGTATAAAAGCATTTTTTGACCTGGGTGTTAGTGTGGTCTTCGAAGGTCAGGCAGCAGTCTAGGATGACTCCAAGGATTTTGATGGTGGGGTTAATAGGATAAGTTAGGCCGTTGAGTTGTAAGGTGGTGTTCGTTAATTTGTGGTTGGGACTTGCTAGGAAGAGTTTGGTCTTTTCTGGATTTAGTTTCAGTTTGGACTGGGTGGTCCAGTGTTCGACCATAGTAAGTACTGATGAGATGAGTTGCTCTGTTTCTTGCGAGAATGAGTAGATGGGGATGACAATTGTGATGTCATCTGCGTAGATGTAGGATTTCAACTTTCGGTCAGATAACATGTGTCCCAGTGGAGTCATGTAAATATTGAATAGAGAAGGTGATAGGGGGAGCCTTGTGGGGCACCACAGGGGTTGGACCAGGTGTGGGAGTAGGTTCCCTCGTTGTGTACTTGGTAGGTGCGGTTTTTTAAGAAGCCTGTGAGCCAGGTTAGTACCTGTCCCGAGATGCCTATGGAATCGAGGTAGTTGAGTAGAATGTCATGGTCTACCAGGTCAAAGGCACTACTGAGGTCAAACTGGAGTATTAGGGCACTGTTTCCCTGTGAGAATAGTTGGAGGAGGTAGTCGGTTAGAGATGCTAGGACGGTTTCTGTGCTGTAGTTTGTGCGGAATCCAGACTGGGAGTCATGAAGGATGTTAAATTTATCGAGGTAGGACATGAGGTCCTGGTTTATAAGGCCTTCCATAATCTTGAGGAAGAAGGGTATGTTGGCAATGGGTCTGTAGTTGGTGGTTATGGAGAGTGATTCTTTGGGGTTTTTGATGGTTGGAGATATGAGGATGTGGCCAAGTTCCAGTGGAAAGTAGCCAGTGGACAGGCAGAGGGTAATCCAGTTGAAGAGCTCTACTTTGAAAGGAGGGGGGGCTGCTTTCATGATGGATGGAGGGCAATTGTCTAGAAGGCAGTTTGATTTGGCATATTTAGTGTATAGCTGTAGGAATAGGTTCCAGTCTGGGTTCTCGAAGCGATTCCAGGTCATGTCTGCGGTAATACCTTCATTGTTTGGGGTGGGCAGAAGGGTTGATGGGCTGATGCTTGTTGGTGCGAGAGAGGTTTTTAAGTTGTGAATTTTGTTGGCGAAGTAGTCAGCTAGGTTAGTTAGAGAGGGTGGAAGGTCTGTGGGGGAGCTTTTATATGAGTTGGTGTCAAATAATGAGTTGATAAGTCTAAAGAGTTTATTGCTGTTCAGGGTTGGGGTGTTGATTGATTGGGCATAATATTTGGAGCGTTTCTCCTTGATCGTTTTTTTGTATTCTGTGACTTTGGTACGCCAGGCATGCCTATCTGTATCTGTGCCGGATTTGCACCAGATTCTTTCTAGTTTGCGCACTTCTCGTTTCAGAGCTAGTAGGTTGGCGTCAAACCAGTTGGCAGATGTGCGATGTTTTTTCTTATAGGGTTTTAGTGGGGCCATGTCATTTAGAACCTGGGTGCTGAAGTTGTTCCAGCCTGGGATGAAGTTGGGGTTTGGGTCTGTGGTAGATGTTGGGTATGTAGTGGGGACCAGAATTTTTCAGGGTTTAGTTGACCTCTAGTCCATATTGTTTTTTCTTTGTAAGTAGTTCTTGTGTCCTTTGGCTTTGTTTTTTGAGGCCAGTGTAAGTTGAAGTTGCATCGAGGTGATCAGACCAGGGGGGTGGTGGGTCCAGGTTTCGTCTTTGAAGCTTATGCTGGGGGGGGGGGTAGAGGGGGGAGTTGGGGAGGAATGAGATCAGGTCTAATTGATATCCTTTGGTATGTGTTTTGGTTGGGGGTGGTTTAGAGTATCCTAGGGATGTTAGGAAGGGAGAAAAAGATCTGAAACGTTGGAATTCTCTGCCTGGTCCAGGTGTAGATTTACGTCGCCGGCAAGGAGGGTTGTGTGCCGGCGTGGAAATTTGCGAGGAGAGAATTCATAGAGATCTTCTTTAGCTTGGTTCCATTTGTTAGGGGGGGGTGTAGAATACTGTTATGTTAGGTAATCTTTGCAGTCTGCTTTGGATAGTTTACAGGAAAGGATTTCCAGGTCTTTGGTCATTTTGGAGTTTAGGGTTTGGAACTGAATTGATCTTGAGGATTATTGCTAGGGCCACCTCCTCTCCTGGTTTGTCGTGATAGCGGAATGATTTTGTAGTTTGCAGGGAGTAGGTCTCCAATGATGATGTCCTGATCAGAAATTAATGTTCAAAAATACGTCTGGATCAATGTACGATTTTAATCGCTTATACTAAATTCAAAAAAGGACACCTCAGCCCCACCGCTCCACCGCATATAATGTTTTCTATAGCGGGAATTATATTGTGGTGCTTCATCATTGGGCTATCACATTTTGTTATTTCACAGCTGTTTTTAGTTATTTTTTATATATATATATTTTTTATTTATTAGTTTTTTATATCAATGGTTTAAGAAATAAATATTTCTTCACACTAAACATTCTCCGTGTCATAGTGTATAGTTTAAAAAAGTAGAATAATACTTATCTCAGCCAACACCTAGGGAGTCTGACCCGACATGTTCACATAACCAAGTGTTTTATCAAGGGTCTCCCTGTGAAATATAAAGCAGAGGGTGTCACATATACTTAAGTGGCACCTCTCCCCTATCAAGATCATATTCAACGATTATGTTTTGCACTCACCAAGGCTGCCGCTGTCATCCGACTCCGTATCTAAGTGAGAAAAGATCAGCCAAGTGAGAAATTAGCCATGTTTCAGTTAGGAGAAGAATGTCGAGTTGGGTTTCTTCTAGCCAATCTTTAATCAGTTGGGTTTTGTTTCTAGCTGAGCGGATGTTTAAATAGGCACCAGTGATTATGTAGTGTTCTGGGGAGGTTGTGTGTTGGGTAATTGGTAGGCTTTTTAGAAGTCTGTTTCTTTTTTGTGGTGGTCTTGGGAAGTGTCTGGAGATATTGACCACGGAGATTGGGAAGGGGCCTGATTCCTTGTAGTCATGGAGGGTGCTGAAGGATTGATGTAGTTTGTCTGGTTTGGCGATTCTGTTCCAGGTGTAGTAGGTGGGGATGGGTTCGAATGCTGAGGCTTTGGGGGATCCATTGTCTTGAGCTAAGAAGGTAGAGGAGGAGGAGGGCTAGCAGTTTTTTTGTGAAGTTGGGCATATTCTTTTGTTGCTGAGGGAGCCGGGCGAGAGGTGGAAAGTTTTGGATCAATGAAGGAGGCTGGTTGAGAGAGGATGGGTGGGTAGGAATGGTTAAGTTATTAGAATAGCCTGTTGATGGTAGTCAGGTGTACCGGGCTTGAATTGACTTGGTGGACAGGGTATGTGGTATCCTTGTTGAGGTATGCGGTTGGTGAGGGTATGCAGGAGGGTTGTGGCATGCAAGAGCTTGGTAATGGGGGCGGACTGTCGGTAAAAAAGCAATGCAAGCATATAGTCATACAAAACATAGCTGATTCTGTCCTGGGCTGTTGGTGGAATATTCTGGTTTGGGTAGAGGCATTTGAGATTGTTGTCTGCAGGAAGTTTCCTCGTTTGCTGTGAAGTCTTGAGGGGATCCGTTGTGGCGGTTGGGTATGTAGAGAATGAGATCTGTTTGGGCTTCACTCAGGCCGCTCGCAAAAGGCGTGAGCTAAGGCGCACGCGCCTTTGCCGTGCGCCTTAGCCTGGCGCGTCGAACGGCTGGCGCCGTTGAGCAGTCGAGTAAGTTTAAGTTTTTCCCCGGCAGGGGCTGGGGGGCGTAGCAAGCTCGCACGCCCGGGCCCAGCAGTAAGATCGGCGTCGGTGCGGCTGATATGAGCAGGGCTAGGGCCGCCGCTGAGGTGAGGTTCTCCCGCGGGGCTGGCTCGGGGCTGCGGGGTGCAGGCTTTTTCCTAATTATGCAGATGTTTGTTATTTTGTTATTAGTTTCAGTATTAGACATATGTTAGGTTTAGAATAGATAGGTATAGATTAGTTTAGTTAGGTTAGGTTAGGGCCCTGCTGAAAAGTCTACCTTGACGTGGTTGCAGGGCTACAAATCTTTTGGTCAAAGAGTGCGGCGACAGAGAAAAGTATTGTGTTATTCGGCCCATGTGAAGAGAAGGGGGGGGTCGGGGGGGGGAAGGGGTGCATGGGGGGCCCAATAGGATTGCTCAGTAAGGGGCCCAGAAATTTCTGATGGCGGCCCTGTCAGTACCTCCTTTTTTCTACTGGCCAATTCTCTTCCTGTGCACCTAAGCATCATTCTAGCTTTTGCCATTACCTTTTCAACCTGTTTGGCCACCTTAAGATTATCACATACTATCACATCTAAGTCCCGCTCCTCTTTCATACGCAAAAGTTTTTCACTCCCTTAACTGTACCATTCCCTCAGAATTTTGTAGCCCAAATGCATGACCTTGTATTTCTTAGCATTAAATCTTAGCTACCAAATTTCAGACTCTTCCTCAAGCTTCACTAGGTCCTCCCTCATGTTTGCCATACCATCAGGGGTGTCTAATCTATTGCAGATTGTGTTATCATCCGCAAAGAGGCAAGTCTTACCAGTCAGCCCTTTTGTTTATAAAAATGTTAAAAAGAACAGGCCTAAGAACTGAACTTTGAGGCACACCACTGGTGATACCCCTTTCCTCTGAGCGATCTCCATTGACCACTACCCCCTTTCACCTTCCACTCAACCAGTTTCTGACCCAGTCTGTCATTTAGGGGCCCAAGGGCACTAAGTTTATTTATTAGATGTCTGTATGGAACACAGTCAAATGCTTTGCTAAAATCTAAATACTCCACATCTAGCTTTCTCCCTCTATTCAATTCTCTAGTCAACTAGTCAAAGAAATTAATCAGATTTATCTGACAAGACTTGCCTCTAGTGAATCCATGTTGCCTCAGCTCCTGTAATCCCCCTCACAAAAAAAGAATAAATAACCAACTGAAAAAGCCTTTTGAAAATTGTTTACCTTTAATTTGGATAAAAGGATGCATATATTTTTAGTGAGATTTAAGGGAGGCTGTTTTGAAGAATGTGATTTGGAGGTAATGAGGAAACAGTCCATGTATATAGCATTTTAATTGTAAGCATACTATTTTTGATTAAAATTTTACCTATAAAAATAGAAGGTGCAAGCCTATAGGGTAGATGCATGGAACAGTCTCTCAGAAGAGATGATAGAGACAGAGACTGTGTCTGAATTCAAAAGGGCCTGGGATCTCTCGGAGAGAGAAAGAGATAATGGTTATTGTGGATGAGCAGACTAGATGGGTCATTTGGCCTTTATCTGCCATCATGTTTCTATCTTAGACACTGTCAATTTTCAAAGGGAAGTATTTATAAACATTATTTTTCAAAATCTGTGCAAACTCTGCAGGTGCAAGATACTTGACAACTTTGCACCTGGGTCAGCCTGTTTGAAATTTGCCTCTTAAGGTCCAAGACAATTAAGATATGGAGGAGGCTCAAATTGTGTTAGCAATTATTTGCATGTATCTAAGCTTTTACTCATATGCATGCAAACATTCAAAAGATAGCCCTTAAATGGCACATTCAGATACAGGCTAATAGTATTATCTCTCAAGAAGACAGGTTAAGAAGTGTAGAAATATAAAAATAGAAAATGGAAGCAGATAAAGATCATATGGCCTATCCAGTCTGCCTATCAAAATAATCTACAGTACAATCAATCCCTTCCTCTCCCTTAGAGAGCTCTTTTGAATTCAGATACAGTTTTTGTCTTAACCATCTTTACTGGGAGACCATTCCTGAAATTTACCAACCTTTTTGCAAAGAAGCATTTCCACTTCTGAGTCTGACCCCTCTCATTTTCATCCTGTGCCCCCTCGTTCCAGAGTTTCCTTTCATTTGAAAGAGCCTTGTTTGTTTCCTGTGCATTTATGCCATGAAGGTATTTAAATGTCTTTTTCATATCTCCCCTCCCACCTTTCTTCCAAAGTGCACATATTGAGATCTTTAAGTCTGTCATGTTCCCCTACTCTTTATGATGGAGACTACTGCTGACCATTTTAGTAGCCACTCTCTGGATTGACTCCATTCTGTCTATATCTTTTTGAAAGTGTGTTCTCCAGAACTGTACAGGGAAAAGGAAAGAAGGTACCAAGCC
Source organism: Geotrypetes seraphini (assembly GCF_902459505.1). Lineage (NCBI taxonomy): Eukaryota > Metazoa > Chordata > Amphibia > Gymnophiona > Dermophiidae > Geotrypetes > Geotrypetes seraphini. The sequence continues at coordinate 19,406,391 of NC_047095.1, forward strand.
TCGAGGCAGAGCAGAACAAATAAAAAGAGGCACTGGAGATGTCAAATCCAACCTGCGGTCACAAATCCTTTATTTACAGTTTGTACCAAAGCGTAATAAGAAATCTTAAAAAATGCTAAAACCAGCAAAGTCCCCAAAGTCTTTTAGGAAGTAGTGACGCTGACGCATTCACACGCACTGTTCGCAGTATGTTATAAGTTTATAATTGTCCCCTGAAGAAGGCAATGGAGTCGAAACTTGGATCCTAGTTGGGAATTTGCTGGTTTTAGCATTTTTAAAGGTTTGTTATTACACTTTGGTACAAACATGAGCGCAGGTTGGATTTGACATCTCCAGTGCCTCTTTTTGTTTGTTCTCCAGAACTGTACACAATATTCTAAATAAGGTCTTACCAGAATGTTATACTAAAGCATATCACCTCCATTTTCCTGTTGGCTTTTCCTCCCCTATGCACCCAAGCATCTTCAAGCTTTCATCATTGCCTTTTCTACTTGTTTGGCCATTTTAAGACCATTACAAATGATCATACCCAAGTCCTGTTCCTTGTTCATGCACAAAAGTTCTTCACCCCCTATACTGTACCATTTCCTTGGGTTTTTTGCAGCCCAAATACATAACCCTGAATTTATTAGCATTAAATCTTAGCTGCCAAATTCCAGACCATTCTTCAAGCTTTATTAAGTCCTTCCTCATGTTATCCACACCACTAGGAATGTCTGTCCTGTTGCAATTTTGGCATTAAACACAAAAAGTAAACCTTACTAGACAGCTTTTTAGCAATATTGCTTACAGTAATGTTAACTAAGAACTGGCCCAAGAACTGAACCTTGCAGCATATTACTGGTAGCATCCCTTTCCTCAGAGTAAGCTCCATTTACCACTACCTTCTGTCACCTTCCATTCAAACAGTTCCTAACCCAGTCAATCATTGTAAGGACCATACCAAGAGTACTTTGCTTATTTATTAGTCATCTATGCAGAGCTATGTCAAAGGCTTTTCTAAAGTCTATATACACCACATCTGGCACTCTCCTTTGAGCTAATTCAGTCACCCAGTCAAAGAAATTAAACAGATTTGTCTGACAAGACCTGCCTCTAGTGAAACAATGCTGCCTTAGGTCCTGCATTTAGGGTTGCCAGATTTTCCAACTGGAAAATCTGGACCACCCAGACCTGCCACAGGCCCGCCCATCCCTACCCTAATCCCACCCCCTAGTCTACCCTAGCCCCACCCCCACTTTTGTTCTTGTCTGCAAATCACGTCAGGCAAGTAGGAAGTCCGCGTATGCACGGATATCATGCGATAATGTCGCGTGACATCCGCGCATCCACGGACTTCCTCCCTGCCCGATGCAATTTGAGGAGGCTTTTCACAACCTGGACAAAGTGTCAGGTTTTGAAAAGCCATCTGGACCCACAGACCTGTCCTTAAAAGGAGAACATGTCCGGGGAAATCCAGACATCTGGTAACCCTACTTGTATTCCACTGAATTCCAGAAACTTAAGAACATAAGAATTGCCGCTTACTGGGTCAGACCAGTGGTCCATCATGCCCAGCAGTCCGCTCACACGGCGGTCCTCTGGTCAAAGACCATCACCCTAACCAAGACTAGCCCTACTAGCGCACATTCTTGTTCAGCAGTAACTTGTCTAATTTTGACTTGAATCCCTGGAGGGTGTCCTCCCCTATAACAGCCTCCGGAAGAGCGTTCCAGCTTTCCACTACTCTCTGGGCGAAGAAGAACTTCCTTACGTTTGTACGGAATCTATCCCCTTTCAACTTTAGAGAGTGCCCTCTCGTTCTCCCTACCTTGGAGAGGGTGAACAACCTGTCCTTATCTACTAAATCTATCCCCTTCAGTACCTTGAATGTTTCGATCATATCCCCTTTCAATCTCCTCTGTTCGAGGGAGAAGAGACCCAGTTTCTCTAATCTTTCGCTGTACGGCATCTCTTCCAACCCCTTAACCATCTTAGTTGCTCTTCTCTGGACTTTCTCTGTTTTAAGTGTTTCCACTAATTCATTTACCACTGGGACTTGTGCACATCTGTGAAGCTGAAAGCTATGCTGTTGGTAGTTTCACTAACAGAAGGGCCTCCCAAGTCACACAGGTTTCAGCAGAGATGTCAGAATAACGATGTACCACCTATCTGGGCAGCAGCAGATGGGCAGTGTTGGAGCAGAGGATCGTATTTGATTCAACAATGGTGACAACATCAAATTTAAGTTGTGCAGAAGAAAGGCCCTGAAATCTACTTCTGTATTCTGTCACGAAAACTTGATATCATTATCATGTTGCTAGGACTCAAACACGAGTTGATGGCACCTAACAACAACAGTTGCTAACTGCTTTGTGGAGACAGACTACATCCATCCTTCTCCAACCCTCTGGGATCACTCTCGACTATACAGAAGCATTGAAAAGGTCAGCCAGTGGAGCTTCCAGAACTTCCCTATGTTCCTTCAAAACCTTTGGATTCATGCCGTCCAGCCCCATCACTTTGCCCACATTTAGTTTAGCTAGCTACTCATGAATGCAATCTTCTGAAAATAGTTCAGGGTCTACCAATCTTTCATTATTATTTGTGTTTTTGTTCTGTGGTCCTGCTTCTGGTCTTTCAGAAATATTTGTTAAGCAAATAACTATAAATGCTTGGTTATTTCATCAGGATTTTAATTTGGTTAAGTATGCAGTTTTCGTCTCTGGCATCATATTCTTTTTAATATGATTGTTATGGAGTTCTTTTTATTTTTTTTCTTAAATAGATTGTACACCATGCAGTTCCATGAGCCAGCTTGTGCAGTATAACAAGTTTTAATAAATTAGAAATTATAAGCAATTCTGCCTTATCTTTATTAGCTTCTACATATTCCTCCCCTTCACCTTTGAGTCTCACAGTGTCACTTGTGTCCTTCCTTCCATCACTAACATATCTAAAAAATGTTTTGTCCCCCCCCCAGGGGTAGTGGAATGCCTTTTGGTTTGGGGGTGCCCAAGATCTGCCCCAGACCCCGCTCCCATGAAAATAGTACTAATTGTAATGCTATTTCTTCCATTCATTCTTCATATACACACAATATAATTTTATTAACTATGCATAATGGGAACCACAAAATTAAATTACACAAAGCAAACTGAAACATCTGCATTCCTTAATGCCATGTTCTGAAAGGAGCTTTTCCTCTTTCTTTTAAAGCAGCTAATACAGGAAGGCTAATCAACCCCATTCTACCTCTTTTTAAAAGATAATAAACACCCAGATTGTTACCCAGCTCCCAATGACCGCTGCTTTAATAGGAATTCCATCTACTAGTTTAACTATATTTAATTCATCTGTATCATTCTTTATCTAATTAACTCAAAAAGGTGCATGTGGCACCTGAAAATTAAAAATGAAAAAATTCAAGCTACTAAAATATTTCTTTTACTACTCATAATGGGTTATAAATAATTAAGACAGCCCCCTTATGCTTTCCAGTCCCCTCCCTGATCCTATCCCAAGAAGTCACAGTGCAACACTAGAGAAAGAAAAAAAAGATGCGCATTCCCCTGTACTGTGCAAAATATAAGGACCACACAAAACACAGAAGATACAGAAATCCTATAGAAGCAAGCCAAGCAATCGAAGTGGGGTGGGAACCAAAACAGGCAAACGAAAGGGACAATATTCAGTTAGTTGAATGAGCTCTTTATTATGGAAATTCATAAGCAGGACTGGCTTCACAAAGAGGACTTATCTTGAGATTAAAATTGAAACTCTACTCACTTTATAGTTCACTTTAAAGTTCTTTTTGAGTCATGAAAAACACTTTATTGAGATTTCATTGCTTGGATTCCTGAAGCAGCCATTGCGAAACATGGCCTGTGTCGAGGCCGTGGTTTCCAACTTTAATCACAAGATAAAGTTTTGATACATGTGGGGAATTCAGTATATTATACTGAAATGTATGTGCAATGGTTAGAACAAAAAATGGACTGTTAGTTATTGGAATTTCACGGTTGTTTTTGTGAAGAACTTGTCTATGAGCACATTTTACATTTTTGTATTCTGTTGGCAGCGTTGTTGAATTTATGTTTTGAGTGGATTGCCTGTGGGATTTTTTTTTTATTATATATTGTTCCTGGCATTTCCTTTCAGATAGGATTTGATTGTAAAAAAAATTTTTTACCCTTTTTTTGGGGTAAACTTGGAGATGGCAAATTGAATCCTAGAATGAGAAGTAACATGATACAGTATCTGAAATATAAACATTTAAATAACACAGTAGAACAATCATATAATATGATGTCAGCAGAGTACAGCTGATACACATAATGGGCAGAATGGAAAGAAAATTCATTTAACATACAGTAGATATGATACAATGGGGCTCATTTTCAAAACACTTAGACACACAAAGTATTATAAGTTATTATGGTACTTTGTCTAAGTGCTTTGAAAATGTGCCTCAATGTCAGAACAATACAAATGAAATATCTTAATAGGCATACATTAAAGCATCCAGATAACTGATATGATGAACATGATGTCAACAATCAAATAACATAGATATGATGCTCCTAATGCAAGACTCACATTGGCTAATGTTGAATGAACAGTCCAGTTGTTGCTTACTAGACAAGCCCCTGATGCCAGCACATCTTCCCAAACACATCAGGCAGCAGTGGTATAGCAAGGGCAGAGGGGGGGCATCCTCCTCTCTGCTCCCTCACACCAACCCGTCCTTCCACGCCCCCACGCTACACTCACGCCATCCCTTCCCATCCCCGTACCTCTAAATCTTCTCCAGCACGAACAGCTTCTCCGCTTGCTGCTCGCACTGGCTTTCCCTCTGACGTCACTTCCTGTTCCCGCAACCCGGAAGTGATTTCAAAGGGAGCCAGGCCTGCGCAAACAACAGGCTAGAGTAGCTGCTCATGCTGGTAAATATTTTAAAGATCTATGGGGGGGCAGGGAAGGGAGGGTACAAGCATGGCATGGGGGGGGGGCGGAGAGGTGTCGGTGCTCCCACTGAGATGGCACCCAGGACAGTCTGTCCCCCTGCCCCTTTCTTTACTACGCCACTGTCAGGCAGTTAATAAAGATATTATGAAAATGGATCTTGGACTGTTGCAACTCACTCCTTTAACTAATTTCCGGATTTTATAAATGCGCCGTTGTCAGCTGCCACCTTAAAAGTGGCCACCGATTGCATGTCAATCATGCGACAGTGCTATTTATAGAATCGTGCCTTTGGCAAAAGTAAGTGCTGGAAATGTAGGCCAGGACTTTCAAGGTCACACCTGCAGTGGCGTTAGGCGTCATAAAACACCTCTGTAGGCACGATCCCCGTGCTTACATTTAAAAAAAAAAAACACTTTCTGATGTTTTAAAATGGTGTTTCAACATAAGTTAGGTGTGAGTAGGGTGCTTACCGATACCTAAATTACGGCACTGTTTATAGAATCCGGGCCTAAGTTTCTTTAGGCATTAATGCATGCCTAATGCAGAAAAATGATCTCATGTGGAACAAGCTGAAGCATTCTGCATTAGCTTTGCCATCTGCAACATGGTATCTATTTTATTTTTTAAGAGAATGTGCCAGTTGTAGAGAATGGGTATGGATGCATTAACTAGCAAGCACAGTAATGTCACTGGTGCACTAACTGGTTAATGCGTCCATAATACAGTAAGGGCTCCTGTGGTAATATTATTTAAATGGCCATGTGCTAATGCTAAATAGAAAAAGTCCTTCTTGATGGCTGTGCTAGAACTGGACTTAGCATATGGAAAATGCCAGCTTTAGGACATGCTTAGCCCATTTTTTTAGTGCACGTTTAATAAAATAGCCCCTTATTTTCTTTGTGTTACTACTTCTTTGAACTTGCAATAAAAACTTGATTTACTGCATCCAGCTAGATTTGTCTTTCACTGCCTGGTGTGACTTTGAATTTTTGCTTCTCTTGGTTTGGTGATAGATCTGGGGATGAATCCATCTCATATTTAAAAGACCAGGTGCACTGCTGCATCCTTTAAGAACAAATTGTACAGGGCACTCACAAAAACACTCCTTGATTTTAAATGGTTACAAAACCAAAATTGGGGGAAATATTCTTTCACCTTTGAGGCTACAGTTTCATCAACTCATAAAGTTTCATATGGTGTCTGTTGATTGCATACACTCGATGTGCGCCCCACCTGTTACTCGGCAAACATCGATGCGATACTCGAGCTCGGACCAGACTCTCCAAAGCCTATCCGGAGCATTTATAGCTTCAGTGATGCGTTCCTGCTGATCGTCCATAGTTGCGGGTAGTGAAGGTACGTACACTCTTGTCTTTCACTTACCCCTAAAGGAAAAAGTCACAAACAGTAATGTCTGGTGATTTCGGGGGCCACTTGAGGAACACCTGGTCATTCTGACGCATTGCATTGTCTGAAGGTTGTAACTTCTACACCAATCGCAGCTTATAAGGGTGAAAGTAGAAGCGATTGTGTAAGATCTTGCTAACCTTATTTGCTGTCATCTTATTTATAAACATAGTCCAATAAGTTTTGATTTTGTAACCATTTAAAATCAAGGAGTGTTTTTGTGGGCACCCTGTATTTCCTGACTTGTATTACTACCAACATCTCTATTGTTACATTAGAGTTGTCCAGATGAGAATGAAGAGCAACAAAACTTTATTTTTTTCCATTGACATTCTTTAAAAATTATGAATGTTATTTATATTTGTTCCACTTATTTATCTCTATTATTGGCTAACTTTACCATTTGCATTATGCCTTTTATATAGGGAGAGCAATTCCTATCATCAGGAAATAATTACAAACAAAGCCCAGTTAATTATACACGATATACTCAGCTGCCCTAATTAAGGCACAGTTCAATATGAACAGCTTGGTAATTTTTTCCTTAATCATGAATAGATTTAGTAGAAGCTTGTCTCATGAACAAATAATGAGAGCAGTGTTTCTAAAAAAAAAAAAAAATTTGATTAAGAAAATTATTCTATAATCATTTCTTTTTCATGAGTCATGTAATTTTTTCCCTTATGGAAGGCTATATGGGAGTAACAAATTGAAATCAACTAATACTTATAAGAGCACTCACTTTCAGAATACTATCTTTTACTCTAAAAACCACTTGGTACAGTATGTAGCATAAAATGTATACATTAGCACCGTAAAAAAATCTGGGTTGAGAATCTTCATTTTTGGTTATTGTTAAAATGTTTGTTATATGTGGCAATGAAGTAAAAATGAACATTTAAGATACAGAGGGGCAGTAAGAACAAATGGCTACAACAAACATTTCCTTACAGAAAAAAAAGAATAGTTGCACAAAACTGGCCAGGCCCTTTCCCTCTGAACAGCACCAACTACCAACCCTCACAAACGGTGTCTGCCAACCCCTGCCTCCTTTCCTTATATTACCACCAAACAGATCATGCCTTCCCCTTGTGACCAGACAGAGCCTCCTCCATCAGTCCCCAATCAGGCCTTTATCCCTGGTAGTCTAGCGGCCTAACAAGGGTAGGAAAGATCCCCTGGCGTTCCTGCCCCTGTTGTCACTGCTGTCAAAATGGCTGCTGAGACCTTCAGTGGCAATCTCACGAGACTGGCAACTGTGTACAGTCAAACCTCGGTTTGTGAGTGTTTTGAAAGACGAGCAAATCACTCAGCAAACTTTTGTCTCGCAAACTGAGCGCTGCCCCGATAAACAAGCACTTACAGCTGCAGGCAGCACTACTTCAAGGAGGTGCCTCTTCCATCCGCACCGATAAACAAGCACTTAGAGCTGCAGGCAGCACTACTTCAAGGAGATTCTTCTCCATCCACCAGCCAGCCTTCCGCACCACGTTGGAAAACCCCTGAGCCCACGTAGCCCTGAGCCCATGCGCGTTACACATGATCATGCACAACGTCGATCATCGACATTGTGCGTGTTTATATGTAACATGCATGTGGGACTGCACTCGGCTACGTGCGCTCAGGGGTTCTCCAACGTGGTGCAGAAAGCTGGCTGGTGGACAGAAGAGGCATCTCCTTGAAGCGGTGCTGCCTGCAGCTTTACAAGGATCCCGATGATTGCGTGCAGTTGGCCACCTACAAACTGCAGCACCCGACACCCGACAGGTACACACCCCTGGGCCACCCCGCACCACTTCCTCCCAGTTCCTTAGCACCTTTTGGGCTGTGGAATGAATTGTCAGCGTTGCCATTGTTTTCTATGGGGAAATGTGCTTTGATATATGAGTACTTTGGATTATGAGCATGCTTCTGGAGGCAGTCATATGTATGCGGTCGGTGTGAGGAGCTGAAAAGCTTGAAGGAGGAAGTTAGGCAACTGAAGGACAGGATATAGGAACTGGAAGGACTTTACATCACAGAAGACCCAATCAGGACAACTGAAGACTATATGAGAGAGAGGGACACATTGAGGAGGAAGTCAGGGAGCTCGAGGAGTTCATTGAGGAGGCCTACCGGAGGAGGGTAGAAGAACACAAACACCAGAGGAAAGATTGTAACCCGTACTGTGGTCAGATCGGGACTCACCAGCACCCCTCAGTGGTTACAATATATAATAGCACTTGCATGTGACCCGGACTGGAGTCACCCTGCAGGCTTGGACTGACACTATTAAAAAAAACCAAAATGTTCAAAAAGGTAGTAAATCAAAATACTTCAGGTTTATTCCTTCCAACCTAAAAATCAGGAAAAACATGAACCAAACAAACAGGTAAGTAAACCATAAACCTTCAAGCAGTCAAAACTCAAAAAGTGAGCAATAAACAGTTCCAAGAATAAAGCTCAACTACTTTTCTTATTATTTCCTCTTCAGGATTTTCTTCCCTGAGGTTAGGTTCACCTCAGAGCTCACTGCAACCTGCTCCCAAACAGGTTGTACAGTTTAGTACCAACATAGAGTTCAAGTCACTGAATTCACTATACACAGTGTTTCTCTAGTGAAGCCTCTGGCAGGTTTACACTAAACTGCCAGGCAAAGGAGAGTGTCACAGGTTTGCTTTCAGTTAGCTATAATATAGCCTACAAAATGCCCTCCCAGGTAATAGCAAACCTCTCCCAAAAACTGACACCTTCAGCTTCATAAAAGCAAAAGCAAAAATCCCAAAAGGTCCAGTTTCAGCACACAGTCACTTTCAATCAAAGGGAGCTGAAAACACACTCACTGTTTCTGCCAATTAGGACTTGCAGCTGATGGAAAGACCAACCTCCATGGCTTCCTCACAAGGACTCACTTCCTCAGGCAGGTTGTCAAGTTCCATTGGAAGATCAGCATCAGAAAGAACTTCCTCCAGCATTTCTCCAGCTTCCTGTACCTCCATAGGTGAGGCTGTATCGTCCCTGCTTAGCCCGAGGAGACTCTCAGGGAGAAAAGGTCTGAACCTTCTCCCTAGCCTGCCTGTCTGCTTGCTCTCAGCTGCTGGCTTTTGTACTGCAGGGGCACGCCCTATTCTACCTGAGTCAGCAGACCTGCCTGGGGCTCTTGGGCTCCTCCTGTGGTGACCTAGATACTGCTCATCCAGGAGATCCTTGGAGATTTCAGGCTTCCCCTGGTGGTTAACCTGAAAATCATCCCTAGAACAATCCTTGTCCATTCCCTTCCGGGTTTTCTTTTGTGTCTTAGCAGGAACTTTAGCTGGAACCAGGTCAGGCACGATGCCTGTCTGGTTACAAGATGAAGATACAACCACATGGAATGGAGAGCAAGAGGAAGATGACTCCAAGGAAGAAACCCACAGAGGAATCTTGCAGGAAGAGGAGGCAAGGTCTTGCCGATATCTAGAAGAAGAAGCAGCGAAGCATACCGAGGACATAGACCTGCGACCGGAGCGAAAACTGAAGAAGGAAAAGTCTGCCATCCTAGTGGGAGACTCAATCCTAAGGCAAGTAGATAGCCACATAGCAGGAGGAAGAGAGGATCGACTCCCAGGAGCGAGAGCAAAAGACGTCGTTGACAAAATTGAAAAGATCCTAAAAGAAGCAGAGACGGAAGATGATCCACATCGGGACAAATGATGTCAGCAGGACAGACTATAGTAGAAATGCACTGATCGAACAGTTCAAGATTCTGGGAAGGAAGTTGAAGATGAGGACTCAGAAGATAGCATTTTCAGAGATCCTACCCCTCTGCTCCTCCTCATTTCCCAACCCTGGAAGCCCCTCTTTTTGTGGTAGGCCTCGCTAGTCACTCTGGCCTGCTTCTTTTCCACAAGGGGGAAAAGCCCTACAACTCTCACAATCTCTTTTGTAGTTCTTCCCTCCCTCAACTCAATCCTTTCCCAATACCACCCCAATAGCCCTTATGGCTGCAGGTCGTACTTATATGGCAGTATAGTATAGTATAGTATAGTATAGTATAGTATAGTATAGTATAGTATGATGGCCTCATACTTTCTTTCATAAATGTAGTGGTTAAGTAGGATATAAGCCTGGGTCCCCCTCTCTATGGTTCACTACACCACCCACCAGGTTACTCCAAACACCTGTGTGCTGCTTTACTAGGCTTTCCCTTACCAGGTGCTGCTGTTCTAGAGACAGGTATGTAATGTTTTATTCAAATCTTTGTGGGGTTGGTGGGGGTTATTACTTAATCCTTCCAGTAGTCATCTGGTCAATTTGGGTTCTTTTTTTGGCACTTAGATGCTTTTAAAACATGTCTAGTTCCAGATGTCTGTTCTGTCCTGGACATCTTGGGAAATGTTCTATTATCACCTCAAGACTCCTATCCTCGTACCTCCTCTGTCAATCCCTGGTGGACCAGAGGTGCAGTGGGCAGGAGTGAGCTGTCTGAGCTCATGCCCCGCTGCTAACCGGCTGCCGCGAGATCGGGTTTCTTCAGCCACTGAGCGGCACCAAACAGGAGCGTGATTTGGTGCTAAGTGACTTCCTTACTGGCAAGTTTCTCTCAGCTAAACAGAACATATTTTTCTTCTTGTTCTTGGAGAGGTTTAAGTCATGTCATATTCTTGTCCTTTTCATGAAACTGTAGTTATCTAAGAAAACAAATATATTCAATTTGGTCAAAAGAGAAGTACTTTGTTTTTATAGAAAAAAAAATTATGTGGCTTAAAGCTTTTGCAAAAAAAAAACAAACAAAAACCGCAAAATATTCAAAATACTTCCTAAATCTTATTTTTTTTTGTAGTGGTCCCTTCTTGTGAAGCATAGACCATAGATCTGATCAGTGGGTGATTTGCATTTATAAGCCCTTAAAATAAACAGTTCATACATATTTAAAGCTACCTAGCAAAAGCTTAGCACAATGTCACTGTGTAATGCAGAATTATTGCATGACAGCTTGAGACTCTTTTCATAGTAAGATTATTTATTTTGCCCATCTACTGTTGCTTTGATCAGTTCACAGAGTACAAGACTTACTGGTTGCAGTTAAGAGCAGGATTTGCACTCTGCTGTGAATGAACTTCCTGTGTTGATTCCATTTTGCTGTAATTATAATTGGGCAACTATTGTGCTACCATTTTTTTTTTTCTTGCATTAACTCAGGTAGGGGTTTCTTATCTTGACTCCTTGCCCAGGCCAGTTAGGCTTTTGGAAAAAAAAATCTTGTTAATATGGTGCTGTCCGGGCTATTTTCTTTCATCTGGCATGAGTTCAGTTTGGATATTTGTTCAAAGTCAAATTCAATAGGAAAGTGATTTGAATGAAAAAAAATAAAAAGAAAGATCTTAGCATATGTGCTTTTTGCTTTTCAAGAGAAAGACTGCATAAAACAATGGTTTTCCTAAAGTAGCAGTAATTGCAAAACATTTTACCAGCTGGTATTCAGCTGCTGAGGTCAAACTTTAAAAAAAGGCAGCCACAATAGTTAAAAAAAAAAAAAAAAAAAGCTGAATATTCAGTATCAGTATCTTGATTGTGGCTGGAATGTTGCTGCTGACCAGATAAAACCAAAAAAACTCTGTGGAGTGACGATGTTCCCAAATGGACTTTATTTATTTATTCCTCCAGAACTGCCCAAAGGCTTAAACTAGCCTTCCCCTCTCCACGCGGCATCCACTATTCAGGCAAACTGGGAAAATCCCTTCTCTTCAAAATCACAGGTCTTTGGAACGACCTCACCACCCCGCTGCGGAACCTGAGCTCCCTTCAGTTATTCCGCAAACAACTGAAAACCTGGCTTTTCAGCAAATTGTAGCTCTATCCTTCCCCCCTTTCTCTCCCCCCTTCTACACATAAGTTCATGTAATCCTTTTTCTTCTTCTCTACCCACTATTTTAAGTTCTTGTAAACCGTGTCGAGCTCCATTCTCATGGAGATGATGCGGTATATAAACTTAAGGTTTAGATTAGATTAGATTAGATTTGAAAGTATCAAAGTTCCAAAGGTACACTAAAATCATCCACATAAAATAATTCCATCCACATAAAAGTAAATCATCCACATAAGAGCCCTAAAGGACCTAGTCCGCTAGGGATACAGGACCTAACACGGTCCGCGTTTCGACAAAAAGTCTTCTTCAGGGGTCCCTGGGGGTCCTATAAAGGTGAGTACGTGGGAAACAATTGTGTGGTGAGCCGGAAGTGAGACACTGCTTGCATTTGCAATGGAAAAGCTGCTGACCAGATAACTGGCCGTACTGCACCTAATAGTCAGGGTGGTCAGCAATGGTTTCCAGAGGCACTATTCTAGACAGGGCTGCTAAAAATCACCAGATAATCCCTGCCTGCAGCCGCTGCTACTTGGATACATGTTTCTGAATATTGACTCATTAGATTATTGAGTTAATAGTATAAGTGAACAAGATCATTGTAATACCCTATTTGGGTTAGATTATATCTTAAGCAGTAACACTTGTAAAACATGAGTACACAATGAATATAAAGTAGATTCAGGACATGCTTTTCTAGTGGCCCTAATAGATATTTGAAGATGGGTCCTATACAGTTCTGAGAGTTTATGAGGCTATTCCTAGGGGAATTCTGAGCAACTGTGCAGAGCAGAATTTGCACAGAATTCCCCAGCCCCACAGAACATGCAGAAGGCTGTACTTATTGGGCCGAATTCTTCAAAGCTGCCACCATTTGGTCTCTTTCCAGTCTCTCTCCCCGTCCACCACAGAGATTGCATGGCAAGAGGAGAAGAAAGTAAATCATTGTGCATTGGGTCACTTCCTCCTCTTCTGCCATAGAGGAGATACTGGATGAGAGGGAAAGGATAGAGAAAGGGATAATGCTCGATGAGTCTGGTAGAGGGGGTAGAGGATGGAGGAAGAGGGGAGATTCTGTAGCTGGGTTTATTTTTCACATGTGTGTCATTTTGCATTTGTTCAAATTAAATTTCATGTTATTTACATGCCCAGTTTCCTAGATCCTTCTTCATTGCCTCTTAATTCTCTATGTTTAATGACTTTGAATACTTTTGTACCACCTGCAAATTTGCTCACCTTCTTTCTTCATATCATTTTTTAAATCTGTCTATCTAATCTATAATTTTAGCATGAATGAGGTGTTCAGAGAGGAAGGAGCTTGGGTGAGCCATGGCCATGTCTCGCAATTATGGGTGTAACTTAAAGAATACTTTAAGATATGCACATAAGTGCCAACATTGAGATGCATGCATTTATGCCTACTATGCCTACTATTGCCTACATATAGGTGCATAAATGAATCCACCTATATGTAGGTATGTAACGGCCAATTTATGCCACTGTTATATAACAGAAATTACATATATATCTGCCTTTCTAGAATAAGCTCACAACCTTTATAAAGTGGAGACCTAAATTGTAGCATCCAGTTACAGAACTGATCCCAAGACATCTACTGTAGATTGATGCTAAATTGTGCCTCCTCCCAGGAGGCTTTGTGCCCATATTAAGTTACACCAGTATTTAACTATTTGGATAAAATTAACAAAACTTTGTGTAAAGCAGATGTGAAAAAAAAACCCCAAAACCAGATGGCATTGAATGATCTCATCAGAGTGGGAATCCTCCCAAAAGACTGGTAAAATTGGGCGATAACATAACATAGATTTTAATTTATGTATCGCAAAAGCCTTTTGGTTCTATGCGGTTTACAGAAAGAGGTAAAGTGAGCTACAACATATCTAGGTAGGAGGGGGTAACAGTGGGGTTTAAAAGGGGGAACAATATATAATTATGAGGAGGTAGAGCTAGGATTACCAGATTTTCCATCTAGAAAATCTGGACCCCCTAGACCCACCCTTAAAAGGAGGACATGTCTGGGGAAATCCGGCCATCTAGTAACCCTAGGTAGAGCTGACCAAAGTCCTCGAGTTACTCATGGTATGGTTGAGCAGATAATAATGGGAATTATGAGGCTGGCAGTTGGGTAGGTGGAAGGGGTAGAACTGAACAGAGTCTGCAGATTGCAGAGAAGCATTGGAGCAGCATTCAAAGGTGTCTTAAGAAGGCTTGCCAAACTTAGAGAAAAGGTGTGTTTTTAGTAGCTTTCGAACGTGCATTTGGGTGGATGATACTCTGACCAGTTGGTTTAGTTCTGGGTCTCTGTTAAAACTGGTGATGGTAGTACCTGTCAAGAGAATAACTCATACGAGTAATTAAAGCTCTCATTAAGGTTTTTCTAGAGAAAGTGTGTAGTGGTCAATTTTGCTCATAAATTTTGCTAATGTAGTAGCTAATTTGCTGTGCTAAGAATCTGAGTGCTGAAATGTTCAGATTTAGAAGAATGGAAGCAATAAGATTTCAACAAAGCCTCAAGTATTCTCAATTCATGATTGAAACGTGATATGCACAAGAAATAGAAAATAGTAGGTTTGTTGTTTCAGTGCTTGCACATTGTGAAAGATCTTGAATACTGGTCAGTGGCATAGCGATGGTGAGAGATGCCCGGGGCAGTGGTGCCTCCTCCCCTGCCCTCTTCTCCCCTCCCCCTCTTCCACATGCTCCTTCTCATCCCTTACTGCTGTGTGCATGAAACTTCCCTTTCCTCGTACCTCTGTAATATTCTTGATGTGAGCAGCAATCCCCAAGATGCTGTCGCTCCAGCATCGGCTCTTCCTCTGATGTCATGTCCTAGGCATGGGTCCAGGAAGTGATGTCAGAGGAAGAGCCAATGCTGGCACAACAGCAGGTTGGTGGTTGCTGCTTGCGTTAGGAACATTACAAAGATATGGGGAAGGGAAATGGTGCACATGTGTGGCAGTAGGGGTGGGGAAGAAGCAGGGGGACGGGGAAGAAGATGGGTGCCTATGCCCTCACCAAAATGGCGCCCACGGCATACCAACCCCCCTGCTCCCCCCTTACTCCGCCACTGATACTGGTACATGTGGATGTTACACTTTACCCTATTCTTGTTCTGCAGGAATTGGGATAAGAAACTCACTGTTAGGAAATTTTAATCTCCAGTTTCCTACTAAACAAAACATATCCCAAAAGAAGATAATTTTCAGAACCTGCGAGGAGATTACAAGACAATTCTTGGTGGAATTTCTCTTGAAAAATCATTTGCTGGGCCACTGAGATCTCTTTCGAAATGTGCAAAGGAAACCTTCCATGGAGGGAAATTAAGCAAAACTAAAAACATCTCGGAAAACATCTCTCTGACTGATGAATTTGAATAGTAAGGTGGATATAAACATCTAAAGACATCCAAGTCTAGCACAAATTACTAAGAGAAAAGATCAGCAAAGAGTATTAGAAGAGATTAAAATCAATACTGAGAAGTGCTTTAACATGGAATAAGATATAAGCCTGCAATCATCTTGTAATCCCCATACTCTCATATAGTTTTGGAACTGTAAATCGGCCTAATAAAGTTCTTGAAAAACCAGATGAATGAACATTAAACTCCTTTGAGCCCATGAGGCAATTAATAAAACTATGAGGGGCCGCTAAAAAGTTCTCGGTCCACCCAACAAAATTAGTCACTTAGTCCAGTGATTCTCCACTTTTTTCATTCTGTAATTTTCCAATGGAACATACATTGAACTCCAAGTTCTTTCCTACTTGACCTTCTTTCCACATAAAAATGCTGGAGCCACACTGGTTCCCTGATCCTCTCCTCCAGTACTGCAGCTCTTTCCTGGAAGCCTCTACACTCAGGGCCTCCATGAACTACTCAACTCCTCCCTGCCTGAGTCCCACCCCTTAACTCAAGACCTGTTCTGGAAGTTTTGCACCCTCAGTGACAAAGTGCTCATCGCTATTCCACCCACTTCCTCAGATGTTACTGCTGTTGATGTAACAGGGACATTATGACCCTAGCCAGTAATAGCTAGAAAACAGATGATAGAATCATTGCAGGAAAAGAACTCACAGGCTCAAGTAGAACAGGATAGAAATATAATCTCTTAAAAGTCCTGAACAAAATGCACACCAATGGGAACATAGAGGGACAGAACATGTCCCTTTGGAGTGCCTCTTCAGAACAACATCTGAGGTACAACACTTCAGGAATATATTTTTTAATAGCTATTGCATCAGTTGCACCATTAGATGTAGAGGAGTAGCCCGATGGTTAGTTTAGTGCAGTGTATCGCAAACTGTGTGCCACGACACACCAGTGTACCTCCTGAGATTTCAGGTGTGCCATGACACACTGGCAAGGAGGAGAGTCGTCCACGCTGGCTGACTGCCTACATGATGTGCCTCTCACAGCGAGAGGCACGTCCTGTAGGAAGTCAGCTGGTGCAGATGACTCTCCTGGCCGGCGTCTCTCCTTTCCTCGCACTTCCCGGATCCCTCCACCAAAGCGGGTCATGCAATGGTCAGAAGGACCTCCATACATGTGCAGATGTCGACAAAATAACATCACGCATGTGCGTGATGTCATTGCATCGATGTTCGCTCACTTTCGGGTGCCTTCCGGCTGGGCCACTGGATTTACTGTGCTGCCGGCTGGAAAGTTTGCGAGACGCTGGTTTAGTGGGTTGTGAACCTGGTGAACTGGGCTCATTCCCGTCTCAGCTCCTTGTGACCGTGGGCAAGTTACCTAACCCTCCATTACCCCAGGTATAAAACTTAGATTGGGACTCAACTAGAGACAAAGAAAGTACCTGAATGCTTTGATTGTATCATAGAAAGATGGTCTATACATGAATTAAAAATCTCTTGTTGCTGTGGGAAGACACTACTGAGTAGGATATAGCAGTACTAACAGCAAAGGATTAAAGTGTGCAGAGAAGTTACTGGCAAAATATTTAATGAACTTCTTTATCAGATGGAATAAAATAGAACTGTGTCCATAAACTTGGATGTGTATGTTTAAAGGGAAAAAGTAATATTCATTCTGAAGGGGCACTCCAAAGGGACATGTTCTGTTCCTCTGTGTTCCCCTTGGTGTGCATTTTGTTAATGGCTCCCAAACATCCTGAAATTTCTTAATATGCCCCTGCTGTATGGCTATTACACGCTCCATTTTAAAGATGTGGCATAAAGAATTCCACCAAAAATTATAATTCAGCCGGTCCCAATTTTTCCAGTTTTTCATAATATGCTGTATGGCAACCCCTGTCTTAATAAGCAAAAGATCAATATCCAAGCGACCGAAATGCAAGGGACCTGGGGAGAGGAAGAAGCGATATGGATTGCTCTGAAAAGAGAAGATGGAACTTCTATCTACGTGGGTGTAGTCTACAGACCTCCGACTCAATCGCAGCAAATTGATAAGGATCTGATTGTGGATATCCAAAAGTTTGGAAGGAAAGAGGAGGTTCTGCTGTTGGGAGATTTCAACCTGCCGGATGCGGACTGGAATGTTCCGTCTGCGGAATCGGAAAGAAGTAGGGAGATTGTGGATGCCTTTCAAGAGGCTCTGCTCAGACAAATGGTGACGGAACCCACAAGGGAAAAAGCGATATTGGATCTGGTCCTCACAAATGGAGAGAGTATCTCTAATGTTCGAGTGGGTGCTCACCTGGGTAGTAGCGATCATCAAACGGTTTGGTTTGATATAACGGCTAAAGTGGAGAGCGGCCGCATGATACTTAAAGTCCTAGATTTCAAACGTACGGACTTTAATGCAATGGGAAAGTACCTGAAGAAAGAGCTGTTAGGATGGGAGGACATAAGAGAAGTGGAAAGACAGTGGTCTAAGCTGAAAGGAGCGATAAAAATGGCTACGGACCTTTATGTGAAGAAAATCAATAAAAACAAGAGAAAAAGGAAGCCGATATGGTTCTCCAACCTAGTGGCTGAGAAAATAAAGGTGAAAGAGTTGGCGTTCATGAAATATAAAAAAACCCAAGAAGAGGAGAGCAGAAAGGACTACAGGGTGAAACTGAAAGAAGCCAAGAGAGAGATACGTTTGGCGAAGGCACAGGCGGAAGAACAAATGGCTAAAAATGTAAAAAAGGGAGATAAAAATTTTTTCAGATATATTAGTGAAAGGAGGAAGATAAAAAATTGAATTGCTAGGCTAAAAGATGCTGGGAACAAATATGTGGAGAGTGATGAGGAGAAAGCAAATGTGCTAAACAAATACTTCTGTTCTGTGTTCACAGAAGAAAATCCTGGAGAAGGACCGAGATTGTCTGGCAAAGTTACACAAGAAAATGGAGTAGATTCTGCGCCGTTCACGGAGGAGGGTGTTTATGAGCAACTTGAAAAACTGAAGGTGGACAAAGCGATGGGACCAGACGGGATCCATCCCAGGATACTAAGGGAGCTCAGAGAGGTTCTGGCGAGTCCTATTAAAGACTTGTTCAACAAATCTCTGGAGACGGGAGTGATTCCTGGGGATTGGAGGAGAGCGGATGTGGTCCCTATTCATAAAAGTGGTCACAGGGATGAAGCAGGAAACTACAGGCCGGTGAGCCTCACTTCAGTTGTTGGAAAAATAATGGAAGTGTTGCTGAAAGAAAGGATAGTGTATTTCCTTGAATCAAATGGGTTACAGGATCCGAGGCAACATGGCTTTACAAAAGGTAAATCGTGCCAAACGAACCTGATTGAATTTTTTGATTGGGTAACCAGAGAGCTGGATCGAGGACATATGCTAGATGTAATTTACTTGGATTTCAGAAAAGCCTTTGATACAGTTCCTCATAGGAGGCTGTTGAACAAACTTGAAGGGCTGAAGTTAGGACCCAAAGTGGTGAACTGGGTCAGAAACTGGCTGTCGGACAGACGCCAGAGGGTGGTGGTTAATGGAAGTCGCTCGAAGGAAAGAAAGGTGACTAGTGGAGTCCCTCAGGGTTCGGTGCTGGGGCCAATCCTGTTCAATATGTATGTAAGTGACATTGCTGAAGGGTTAGAAGGAAAAGTTTGCCTTTTTGCAGATGATACCAAGATTTGTAACAGAGTAGACACCGAAGAAGGAGTGGAGAATATGAAAAAGGATCTGCAAAAGTTAGAGGAATGGTCTAATGCCTGGCAACTAAAATTCAATGCAAAGAAATGCAGAGTAATGCATTTGGGGATTAATAATAGGAAGGAACCGTATATGCTGGGAGGAGAGAAGCTGATATGCACGGACAGGGAGAGGGACCTTGGGGTGATAGTGTCCGAAGATCTAAAGGCGAAAAAACAGTGTGACAAGGCAGTGGCTGCTGCCAGAAGGATTCTGGGCTGTATAAAGAGAGGCGTAGTCAGTAGAAGGAAGAAGGTGTTGATGCCCCTGTACAGGCCATTGGTGAGGCCCCACTTGAAGTATTGTGTTCAGTTTTGGAGACCTTATCTGGCGAAAGACATAAGAAGACTTGAGGCGGTCCAGAGGAGGGCGACGAAAATGATAGGAGGCTTGCGCCAGAAGACGTATGAGGAGAGACTGGAAGCCCTGAATATGCATACCCTAGAGGAAAGGAGAGACAGGGGAGATATGATTCAGACGTTCAAATACTTAAAGGGTATTAACGTAGAACAAAATCTTTTCCAGAGAAAGGAAAATGGTAAAACCAGAGGACATAATTTGAGGTTGAGGGGTGGTAGATTCAGGGGCAATGTTAGGAAATTCTACTTTACGGAGAGGGTGGTGGATGCCTGGAATGCGCTCCCGAGAGAGGTGGTGGAGAGTAAAACTGTGACTGAGTTCAAAGAAGCGTGGGATGAACACAGAAGATTTAGAATCAGAAAATAATATTAAATATTGAACTAAGGCCAGTTACTGGGCAGACTTGCACGGTCTGTGTCTGTGTATGGCCGTTTGGTGGAGGATGGGCAGGGGAGGGCTTCAATGGCTGGGAGGGTGTAGATGGGCTGGAGTAAGTCTTAACAGAGATTTCGGCAGGTGGAACCCAAGCATAGTACCGGGTAAAGCTTTGGATTCTTGCCCAGAAATAGCTAAGAAAAAAAAAAAAAAAAATTTAAATTGAATCAGGTTGGGCAGACTGGATGGACCATTCGGGTCTTTATCTGCTGTCATCTACTATGTTACTATATTAGAAGATATTTGGCTCTTAGCTCTCATTGATGTACGAAAGATCACAGTATCATACAATAATGCCACTGGATTTTCCAGTAAATTATTCATTTGACCCCCAAATGGATTTCCAAAAGCTAAGTATCAATGGACAAGAGAATAGTAAATGATCTTAATGTGCCAGCTTCGAGATGACAGTGCCAGCATCTATTAGACTTAGAACTATCTAATTTCTGTAAACGAACTGGGGTCCAAAATGCTCTATGTAACAAGAAAAACCAAGTTTGTCTCATAGATGCTGACGCCGTACATCTCATCCTCCAAGCCCAAATTTGTGTGTGTGGGAGGTGGGGATACTTTTTGTTTTCTTATGCTTAAAGACAATTGATGGGTATGTGTGTGTGTGGGGGGGGGGGGGGAGAGAGGGATATTTGATGTAAATTAGACTTTGGTAGAATATTAAGTGATGTTAAAGTGTAAAATAAATTTATCCTGTATTGCACTTATTGAAAGTTTTAAAAATGAATAAAGAATTAAAAAAAAGAACTGTGTACATAAAGAATTCATTGCATAAATATCTCATTTAATCTAACATAACTGATTAAAATATCGCTATCTTTAAGCGGCAAAGTTGTAAACTATACTATAAGCTACTGAGCTCATGGCCACTGCAGCTTAATTTATTATTTTAACTGCATTGTAAATGTTACCTCTTGCCTGGACAGTCTTATGTCAAATTACCAACAAAATAACTCTTTGTTATGAGTCTAATTGCATTTGAATTGCACAATAGGTTAAAATGTGCAATAAAGCAAGTTTATGTTTATGAAAGTGCTTTCAAATTGGAGACCATGTATATCACACTGGAGAGACACAAGAGAGAATCTGAATCTCTGTCAATTTACTATTAGATGTCCAGAGACAGAAAAGTACTAGTGAAAATTGGAACACAGTCAGTTGAACGCTTAGAAGGAAGGGAAAATAACATTTATAGTGTAACCTCCTGTATTATATTAATATTCAAATGAAAATGGTAAGATATAGACATGCATAGGTTATATTAGAGCGGTCGGATTCAGGGGAAAATAATTAATTTGATTCAATTTAGCCAATTAAATTGATTTTTCAATTCGATATGATTTAATTTGCTTTCTATGATATAACTTTAAAATTAGCTGGCAGGTTTGTTTAGAAGCCTCTTCACCCACCCCACCCCACTTTGCCATCTCCAACCACCATGCCAGCACTGTCAAGTGTACACAAAATAAACAATGTTATGTCCTAGCTCGCGTTTACTATCTAACACAGGCTCTGGCAGGATATACATTTCAAATCTGAAGTATTGTAATCACAAAATAGAAAATGAAATTATTTTTTCTATCTTTTTTGTTGTCTGGACATTTTATTATTCAAATCATGTTGGTTTCTGTTTGTCTTCTGTTAGCTCGCTCTCCAGGATATCCTGCCCATTTGACATTTTCTCCTTTCTCCATGTTCACCATCCATCTTCCATCTCTATACCTTCCCTACCCTTCTCTCTCTTCCTCTCTGCTGCTCCAGCATTCCCCAAGGATTATGCCAAGGAAATATTTTTACCTGTCCTCCTCTGCCCCTAGCTACCCCTGGCAGTCTGTGAGGAGCCACACCGTCTCTCTCTTCCCTTCCTACCAGCTCCAGCCTCAGCCAGTCAAACTGACCCCACCCCCCCACCCCCAACGAGTCCAGCAGTCTCTCTCTCTTCAGGGCCTAATCTCCAGCTTCCAGCTCCCCCTGTGTCAATCAGTAGTAGCTACATGCCCACTCCACATGGGTCCACGTCTAGTGGTGGCAGCAGTGCCTCACCCCACCCCCCGCAGTATGGGTCTGATAGTAGATAGAGTACCAGTGGTTCCCAGCCCTTGCCTCCAATATGCACAGGCCTGCTCTTGGGCTTTTCCTCTGTAAGTGGAAGATGCTGCTCGCACCGTTGAATATCTAAATACGTACATGGGAGGGTGGAGAGGAGAAGAGGTGCTGGTGCCCCCTGCAAAGACAGTGCCCGGGGCAGTCCATCCCCCCTCACTACACCACTGCATCTCACCACTAATCTAATCTAATCTAATGCTTGACTTTATAAACCGAGTCATCATTCAAGGAAAGTTTGACTCGGTTTACAATAGTTAAGTTATCGAATAAAAAAACAGAAAAGAATAAGACTAAGTTTGGTAAAGTTAATTTTCAAAGTGTTTAGCAAATAAAGTAGTTTTTAAGGATTTGTGAAAAGGTTGAAGTGAGCCAGAACTCCTTAAAAGAAGTGGAAGGTCATTCCACAGTTGAGATAGCTTAAAAATCAGAGAGTGACTGGAAAAACTTAACTCCCTTAATCCCTTTTTTGGAAGGAAGAGATTATACTGTATAACATGGCCACACTGAATCTGATAATCCTCACACAAGGGGAATGGCCCTTTTCATAGGCAAATTATGTCTTTCTACTAATTCTTGCAAGTTTGAACCAGGCGGTAGTTTATCAGGTAGCGCGCACTAAAAATGCTAGCGCACCTTTGTAAAAGGAGCCCTAGGTCCGTGGCTGGCAGCCGGCGTGGATGACTCTCCTCCTCGCCAGTGTGTCACGGCACACCAGAAATCTCAGGAAGCACACAGTTTGCGATACACTACTCTAACTCTCTCCCCTAGTTCTTCTGCTGGGCTTCCTCCTTTTCACAATTGTACTCTAAAGCGGCTGCAGAAATTTCCTGCTCTGGAAGCCATATCGCTGTCATTTTGAGCACAAGGAGCTCCTATGCTGTTCAATAGAAAACATGTAAGCTTTTTTGTCAATATTAAGCAGGTTTTTAAAAATTTTATTGTATTTCTATTAAAAACATGTGGAGGGGCATAATCAAAAAACCCGTCTAAGTCCCTTTTTGGCCTAAGTCCTTAAACGTTCAAAGCAGAAGCAGGGAAAGTGTCCATAACCAAAACAAACGTCTTTGTTTTGATTATGGCCTGCCTCTACTAAATGCCCAGATCACCACTATGTCTACAAGTACACCTCCACAACATCTACACTTTTTGGCCATAATGAACCAAAAAAACGCCTAAGCCCCAAATGTCCAACAGAAGGGCTTTTAGGTGAAGGAGGAGCCAGTCCTTCGCCTAAAAGCTGGATTCTGTAACCGGTGTCTGTCAAAAACAACACCGGTTACAGAATCCCTCCCCCCACAACGATCCAGGAAGCCCTCCTGCCATGTCAAACTGCGGTTCCCCCCTCCCCTGACAACATCGGGGCAAGAGGGAGCTCAAGCCTTCCTGCCCCGGAGATCGTGTTTCCCCGCCCCCGCCGAATACGAGCAGGCCAGGAGGGAGCCCAAGCCCTCCTGGCTCCGGCGACCCCCCCCCTCTGACACAAAGGGGCCAGGAGGGAGCCCAAGCCCTCCTGGCCCCGGCGACCCCTCCCCGACTGGATTGGGCCAGGAGGGAGCCCAAGCCCTCCTGGCCCCGGCGACGCCCTACCCACCACCCCCCACTAAAATATGGGCAGGAGGGATCCCAGGCCCTCCTGCCCTCGACACAACCCCTCTCCCCCCAAAGACTGCCCCTCCAGAACCCCTGATCGCCCCCCTACTGACCCGTGACCCCCCCAGGCTGACCCCATGATCCCCCCACCCCCCTTCCCCGTACCTGTTAAGTTGGCCAGATGGACGGGTGCCAAGCCCGCCCGTCTGGCAGGCCAGCTGGGTCCAGAATGGGGTCGGATTGGCCCAGGCGGCAGAAACCCCGCCCACAGGTGGGGCCTGCCTGAGACACCTGGGCCAATCAGAATAGGCCCGGAGCCTTAGGCACATGGGCGGGTCGGTGGGGTGGGGCCAATCGGGGGTTCTGGGGGGGCGGTCATTGGGGGGAGGGGGATTGTGTCGAGGGCAGGAGGGCCTGGGATCCCTCCTGCCCGTATTTTAGTGGGGGATGGGGTAGGGGGTCACCAGGGCCAGGAGGGCTTGGGCCAATCCAGTTGGGGGGGTTGCCGGGGCCAGGAGGGCTTGGGCTCCCTCCTGGCCCCATCGTGTCGGAGGGGGGGTCGCCGGGGCCAGGAGGGCTTGAGCTCCCTCTTGGCTTGCTCGTACTCAGCAGGGGTGGGGGTTCACGATTGCCGGGGCAAGAGGGCTTGAGCTCTCTCTTGCCCCGATGTTGTTGGGGGGGGTCGCGGTTCGACGAGGCAAGAGGGCTTGGGCTCCCTCTTGCCCCGATGTTGTTGGGGGGGGGGTCGCGGTTCGACGGGGCAAGAGGGCTTGGGCTCCCTCTTGCCCCAACATCATCGGGGGGGGGGGTGATGTATCACAGCCGGAGAGACTGGCCATCTCTCCTTCCGCGATGCGATCACTCCTGTACCCGAACTGCCACAACCCGCGGCAGGAGAGATTGGGCATCTCTCCTGCCTCGGGTCGCGGCAGTTCGGGTAGAGGGGTGATCGCATCGTGGTGGGGGAGATGAGGCATCTCTCCTGCCACGATGGTTGCAGTGGGTAGGTTGCCGGGCCGCTGAACTGATCGTGCCAGCAGCCATCAGCTCAGCGGCCCCTTTTTCGGCACTTAGACCTGGTTTGATTTAGTCTAAGTCAAAAAGGTCTAAGTGCCGACTAGGCAACCTGTGAAATGTTTTGGTTATACCTGTTGCACGCCTAGGTGTAGGTCAGCCCACCTCCTGCCCACTGCCCACCCTTTCCCCTCATCTAAACACACCTCTTTTCTCTCTGTGCATCTAGAGGCAGGGGAAAGGCCTTAGCTGGTTTTAGATACGTCTAAAAACCAGCTTTGATTATGGGTACTTGGACGATCAGGCTTTTTGATCGTCCAAGTAGCCATTTAGGACACTTTTTAGACTGGTTTTTTTTATTTTTTTATTATGAACCCATAGCTATTAGTAGTTGAGTGAGAATTTTCTAGAAGTTTTAGTTTATTATATGTTCTTTGTGCTAATTGTTTATTTGTTATAATTTTATTATGTGTGTTCTTTTGTAACCCACACAGAATTGTAGGATGCTCTGGGCTATTTTTTTTTTTAAAATAAATAAATATTCTTCTGAATTCTCAAAATAGCATGCATAGTCAGAATTTACATGAGTCCAACATATAAGATAATATTTTTCCTATTAGCCAGCATGTGTTAAGTAATGATTGTTTTAATACAAACTGTAAATTGCTACATGCTAAAAGCTTATTCTTGTCTACTTTAAATATTAATAACTATATTTGCATAAGAATGGACACAGATTTTAGCATGGTTCACTATGTGTGTATGCTAGCAGGATTTTGAGTTCATTTGGCAAGCAAATAAAGGTGACCTTTTACTAAACTGTGTTAATAATAATAATAATAATTTAAGAACTAACAACTGCTTACTGCAGGTTAAAAAGCACTACTACTTGATGCACTCAGGCATCCTGAGGTAGTTTTAGGATCAATATGGGTTACCCATGTGCTAAAAATTAAAATTTATTTTTAAGCATTAAGGGGCTGATTCTATGAATGGGCATTCCGACTGTAGGCAGTAGTAGGTATCCTACCACCGTCTGGCAGCCAATTGGGATGCACATTAAAGAAAAAAATCCCGAGACAGGCTGCCTACATTGTATGCATTTGTCGTAGGTGCAAATAGATGTCTAGGGATACTTAAGCTCATCCAAGCTTGGGTGTGGGCATGGTTTTGCCCGGAAGTATCCTTGGGTGAGCTTAAAGGCATCTTCCTAGGGCTGTGACAGATGCCTGAAATGTAGGCCACAGAGTCTTAGGCCATGCCCCTTTCATCCCAGGATACACTGGGAAGAAGGCCTTAGGCATCTGAGCCAATCAGGGCCTTAAGCCCCTACCCAGTGCATCCCAGGATGGGCCTGCAGGCAGGAGGGAGTGGGCATCCCTCCTTCCTGGATACTTTCTGGGTGGGTGTCAGGAGTTCGGGGGGTTCCCTGTCACAGCCGCTCAGCTGATCGCAAGGCTATTTTTCCCTGATCAGCTGAGCCAGCAGGACTCCCCAAAGCCACAGCTTCATGGAGGCCTGCCAGCTCAGCTGATTGGGGATTCCATTGCTGTGATCAGCTGATGGCAAGGGATCCTTTGATCAGTCAGGCGTGATTCTGCAACCAGCACCTGTGACATGGGTGCTGGTTAGAGAATTGGGGTGGGGGGGTTAAATGGGGTTAGGCATCAGTCTGTTAGGGCAGACACAATTCTATATAGGATGATTTTCATCTGCTTCTTAGGTGACTGCCCTGGGGGTATATCTGGGAGAAGAGAGTAGGCGTGATCTATATGCTAACTAATTAGTACGCGGTTATTGCGTGAATCCTTACAGCCTAAAAAATATGCATTGCCAAGGACTCATGTGCTAATAGCCAGAAGCTAATGAAGAAATTAATGCATGGCCATAATAAGAAACATGGAAAATGGAGCCATTTATCACCACTCTATAAGTGACCTCAGCGTGCAGAAAAGACCTGCGCTGGAGATAGCGCAGAGCCAATGTTCCCTCTAAGCTGAGCACATGAGCGATCGCTCACTATTTTCATTGGCGTCGCTCATAATTTTTCTCGTGTCACTCACTAAAATATGCAGTGGGCATGACTGGAATCAAGCGCGGGCGGAGGTGAGAGGAAGCGGCGGCAGCGGCTCAGGCCAAGCGCCGGTGCGGCTCCGCAAAAGGGGATGGAAGTGCCGCGAGTACGGCGCTTGTCGTTCTCGGGCGATGCCGTGCCTGCGCGTCCTCCTCGGAGCCTTGTTTTTTCCATCCGCCTCTCCACACCGCTGCCTGAAATGTTTTTTGAAGCTTCGGTCTGCCCTGCTCGCCTTAGTGTATTTTAAGTTGAAAGATGCAGCGGCGGCTCCTCTCAAGATCCCCGACTTCATCGGACTTCCGACGCAGGTGGGGATCGTGAGAGGAGCCGCTGCCACATCTTTCAGCTTAAAAATACACTAAGGCAAGGAGCAGGGCAGACCGAAGAACAGCATGAGCATACCAGTAAGGCTGGGGACTCGCGCATGCGCACTCCTGTGGCCACGGACCTACACCTCACAGAACACGCAGATAGGAGTGCGCATGCGCGCCTGCTCATCAATTTGTGGAGTATGTAACTTGTCGCTCATGCATATTTTTTTTTGCACACGCTCATCAATCCTTAGAGGGAACATTGGCGCAGACCACTTTTTAGTACTGCTTAGTAAAAGGGCCTTGAAGCCTTCTAAACAGTTGTAGTTTATATGTGCTGGTTTAAAGGGAAATTTAATAATAGGTCAGCCTGGGAGGGCTTTAATGGCTGGGAGGGTGTAGATGGGCTGGAGTAAGTCTTAACAGAGATTTCGGCAGTTGGAACCCAAGCACAGTACCGGGTAAAGCTTTGGATTCTTGCCCAGAAATAGCTAAGAAGAAAAAAAAAAAAAAAAAATTTAAATTGAATCAGGTTGGGCAGACCGGATGGACCATTCGGGTCTTTATCTGCCGTCATCTACTATGTTACTATGTTACCTGTGCATGAGGCCAAAAAGCTGCCTATTTCACACCTATTTTATAAAGACATATGGGCGATTATATGTCTTTATAAATTTACTCCTTCAAAACTGCATATATCACAACTAAAAATAAGCTGCAGTTTAGCATCTGCTAGGAAGAAGATGTAAATATTCATGCATATATACAAATTTTGTAAACACATGTAACTTGTGACTACATCCATGCTTCAGCTAAACTCTAACCCCAAACATGCTTAAAAGTAAGCATGTTCTTCCCCCACTATACACTTTTCAGTGTGCAACATATGATCATTTTATGAAAGGTCTGTTATTCATTAAAAAAACTTCATTTATAATACTGTCTCCTCAATGTATTGGCACCCTATGAGTGCAACAGAAGATTGTTTTATGTAGATGAATCAAAGAAGACTATTTCATATAGACTGATAATTGCACTGTGATAAAGATCTTTTCCGTCAGCTCTTAGGATCTGACTTTCATCTCTTCCCTTATCTACAGAATGGCAAAGTACTTTCTTTTGTGCAATTTCCGCTTCATAAAACACAGGAGGAGGACCTTAAAGTATCTCATTCAAGAGATAGAAGATCCTGGAAGATGATAAGCTAAATCTCTTGTCATTTATCCTCTGTTAATAAGAATAGCATTTTCCTTGTCATAAACTCCAATTGCATGAAAGGGAAAATGGATTAAAAATAAACTCATTTCAGGAAGTAAGATCTGTTAAAAGAATGCAGTTTCTATTACCTCCCCCCTCCCCCCCCAGGTATCTTCAGTTAGGAAATAACATTTTGCTGCACTCAGACTGGGACTTTTAAAGATTTATAATTTGTAAAAAAGCAAGGGCTTTTGTTTTGAATTCAGTGATTGCTTAGAATAATTTATAATGTGAGTATACTCTTTCCATTAAAAGAAACTGAAAATAGGGGAGGGTGGGGCGAGGGTGCATGATGGCACCTCAGCTTTATCTTCATGTTTCTCTCTCTGTGTAGGATTCTTTCTTCTCAATGGGGAACAGGAAGGAAAAGAATCAGGTAAGCCCTCTGGCCTGACTCAAGTGCCTGCAACAAAGCATTAGATTCCGGTTGTTTTTGGTGTCCTCCACAGGATAACTTATAAAATCGCCCTTTTGACATTTAAAACTTTACAGACCAATACACCAGCATTTATAGACAGACTTTTGATCCCATATGACCCTCAGAGCTTTAAGATTTATTTCACAATATAATCTTAACATCCCATCTTTAAAAATAATTGGTACTTGTCGTACCTCAATCTTTTCTGTGACAGCCCCTATGATTTGGAATACTCTTCCTTTACACTTAAAAATGGAAAAAAAACTTACAAAAATTTAAAAGCAATTTAAAGTGCTTTCTTTTTAAAGATGCTTTTAGTTGATCAACTGGGTTTTAGTAATTAACTTAATCTTGTTTCTTACATTTATTTTCCCAATTCCCTTTTGTGTTTACCTTAAATGTATCTTACATTTTCTATACCGATTGTATTTCTCTCCCCCCTTCCTATTTGTGTCCAGGGGCTTTACGGTCCTTTTTACCTAGTATGTATTTGTTGTCGGTCATGTAGTTTTTTTTTATTATTATTCAATTAATAATAGATTTGTTATCACGGTAATGTAAGTTTTATTTGTTAAATTTTTGTTTAAATGTTAATTTTTATATTTTGTAAAACGCTTTGTAGTTTCGAATAAGCATTAAATCAAAAACCTGAATAAACATAAACATAGTTTGTTACAGAAAATGGATTGGTACATGCAATAAATGGCCCTGAAGCAGTGGACACAAGTTGAGCTCCACGA
Source organism: Geotrypetes seraphini (assembly GCF_902459505.1). Lineage (NCBI taxonomy): Eukaryota > Metazoa > Chordata > Amphibia > Gymnophiona > Dermophiidae > Geotrypetes > Geotrypetes seraphini. Next base: position 19,436,012 of record NC_047095.1, read on the forward strand.
AACGCTGGCCACGTTGGTATTTCTCTGATACACAAGCACTGTTGAAGCTAAGTAATCTTTTCACTACTAAAATGTTTAGTGATAGCTAAACCAGATCCGCTAGAAACTTTTTGTCAGCACAGTCTCAATTGAATGAAACCAGATTTGTTAAAAAAAACCCTTCGTCAGTTTAGTCTCAACTGAATGAAAGAGTGTAGATATACTGAGTAAAAAAAGACACTAACGTCAGAAAAGTGTTAAAAAAGATATTTATTATTCACATGATATTAACTAGAATATTCAATTTTCATTTAATATTTATTCACTAAATACTGGTAGAATACACGAAGAAAATCTAGAAGAAGGCCAATGATTGGAGTTAGGGAGCAGCACAACCACGCCGAATACCTCAGTTTGTGAATATGACTGTGCGTGGGCTCCGTTACTGAGGCCTCTTCTTACACACATTCTTCAGTATATAAGTGATACACTTTTTCATATATATATGGGAATATAGTAAATACTAATATTTAAACATAAACAGACTGAAGGTGTTTCTGCTTCAGCAGGGACAGTGACTTTGGTGATGGACCACAGCTTTGATAAGGCATCGCTGAACCTCAAAAGTGTGCAGACCGACATGACCCAGAAATGTAAACTGTAATAAGGAGGTGCAAGTCTTCTTCAACACTGTGTGTTAGGACAACAGTCAAACATCTGAGGAGCCTCCATTGGCTGAGCTGCATCCCTTGTCAATGAATCTAAGAATTTGAAGTGTCCAGGAAGTATTTGAAGGTCCATGCTTTTTTGCCCTGTTGGACAGAGCCTACCTTCTGGAGGACAGAATATAATGAAAACAGAATTGTGGCCATAGTCAGCACCACTGATTACACTCTAGTGGTGTTGAATATATGTATTATTTTATATGGTACAGTTAGCATTTAAAAAAAAAAATTGACCACCAGATCTCAATATTGACATCTATATTTTAATCAAGAAATTGGGATTCGTTTGTAAAGGTGACTAGTGAAACAGAAGAGAATGAAGAGGTGAAACATTAACCTCTAATGAGAACCTTAAAGAGTAATTTGTCCTTCAGAACCCTCCAAAATAAATTATCTTAGCCTCAGTGCAATGTCAAAGTTCTGACCATCCAAGGTGTCTACTACATACTGTACTTTACATACACACAGTATGTATTTGGCAATCAAACTTAGAACACATTTTGAAAAAGCCAAAAATGTGGAACTCAAGCATTTCCACCCTCTGATCTTTATTCTTTTCTTTTCTAGTCATCATATTAGAAGTTCCAAATGAAGGTTTACTGAACACCTGGGTATGTTAAAGTAAACATCCAGGGAGGGTAGAGGGGTGGGGGGGGGGATGTATTTTAAGGAGTTCAATTATTTCATTATAATATTGAAACCATATCATATGTATTATTATTTTAATAATCAAGATAAGGGGAGAAAATTATTGTTTAATGCAATATTTGTATAATTAAGTGTGTTTTCATGCAGTTTGTATGATTTTTCATTTGTATTACACTATCAAAGTTTAAAAATCAAAAAAATGTTTTTAAAAAAGTAAACATACACTTTGAAAATGAAATAGTAAATATCTTATTTAACTTAATGTACTAGACATTTGAAGAGGAAAACCAAAGGGATCTTACAGTATGGACCGATTTCTATATACAGTATGTCGCCTAAAATATCAACGCCAAAAAAAATCTGCACTCAGCACTATTCTTTACAAGAGGGTGCTGAAAAGTTCTCAACCCAACTTCCTAAATTCTGAACGTTATTTTGCCACTGCAGCTGAAAAGAGTGTTTCGTTAGGTTCCAATTTGCAGAAATGAAATTCTATGTTCTGACATTATTTGAGATCATTGGTTGAACCATAGCCACATCATTCTCTTCTTGGTTGGTCTGAGAACTTTTCAGCACCCCCTCGTATATTGCCTCTGGAGTTAAGCATGGTTTATGGAATATGCATAGTGCCTATCTGCATGACTAACATTTTAGCCACAGCAATTTATGCCAATGAAACCAGGCATAAATGCCTGTGCCTAAATTGTACGCCAATCGGGCATATTCTATAGCAGTGTGCCTAACTTTTAGGAATGCCCACAACCTGCTCCCCTCCCCTGGCCATTCCCTCTTTTGAGATCCACGCAGTAGAATTTACATGCACTGCTTTATAGAATACAGTTAGAAAGTTGTTTTCATAAATTCTAATTAGTGCCAATTAGGGCCAATTCAATTAAGTTAATTGTTATTCAATTAAGTTGCATATGCAAATCAGCAATGCACACAGATTTGCACATGCAACTTTTGTTGCAGGGTTTAGAATCTGGGAGTATATCATTTGGTAAGGATCTGAACTTATGCTGAAAAGTTTAGGAAAGTAGAACAAAAATAAAGTCACCACTAGTTCATCAATACACTTAAGGAACTAATTTTTGTTTAGAACTCTGCTCAGAGACATGAAGGCTGAAAACTCGGCCTCACCTACCAATCATTGCAGTGTTCAAAAAGGATTTTAAATTTAAAGTACCTTTGAATATGCTAACTAAAAAGCTATGCTGAGAGTATAAATACTTCCATGCGTTTTATAGTTATGAAAAAAGACTTAGCTTTGAATAGTGACTGGTTCTTTTTTGTCTTTTTTGACTTGTTCTTTTTTGAAAAGTTTAGGAAGGCAGAGAATATTAAGAAGCACTACTTTTTCTAGAGAGTACTAAGTCAGACAAATAGTCTGCCAAGGAACTAGAGAAACAGACTGACTCTGTAACAGTATCACAACCCCGGAGGAGGACCCGTTGCACAAAAAACTTAGCTCAGAGACACAAAACTCTGAAGAGGGAGAGGTAACCCCCTCTTAGGGAAAGAGTTTATCTTCCAATCATTGCTTCATAAAATGTAACAAACGAGTCCAGCTCAAAGGTATAAAATTTTTACTGTGTATATATCTTAGTAATGATGCATTGTGCATTCCAAATACTTTCAAAAAAATTAGATAAATTCTGCATTCAGGTAGGCACTGAAATATTCATGAAGTACTTATAGATAAGTCTCAACAATACTTATCAGGGTCCCAGGGACCCTGATAAGTATTGTTGAGACTTATCTATAAGTACTTCATGAATATTTCAGTGCCTACCTGAATGCAGAATTTATCTAATTTTTTTGAAAGTATTTGGAATGCACAATGCATCATTACTAAGATATATACACAGTAAAAATTTTATACCTTTGAGCTGGACTCGTTTGTTACATTTTATGAAGCAATGATTGGAAGATAAACTCTTTCCCTAAGAGGGGGTTACCTCTCCCTCTTCAGAGTTTTGTGTCTCTGAGCTAAGTTTTTTGTGCAACGGGTCCTCCTCCGGGGTTGTGATACTGTTACAGAGTCAGTCTGTTTTGTTTACAACATAGTGTTTTTCTGACTCTTGGTTATACTCTTCCTGCTTATAGTGGAAACAAGGAACTAGAGAAAGCAGACAGTACATGCATTCAAACTGAAGCTGAACCAGTTTCTTAGGGGATAAAATAATGGAATCCACATCATAAGACAGGTCTTTGTATTTGTAAGGGCAAGCTTAAAGTTAACAAGCAATTTAGAAAAGTTCAGTGATTTCACCAAGGTTTACAAACTTGGTCAATATTTCTCCCACTGTTGCAATGTCAAAGTTTGCAAATATTGTGTTACTGTGATCATGTGATCAAGCTGAGCAGTCAACACCCATCTGTCCCCAGGCATTTTCTGATGTTCCTTTTTGCCACCAGGTACTGTTAGAACACAACACAACACTGTTAAAACACACTTTGTTATTCATACACTTCTAAAATCCATGACCAGGTCCCTCTAGGCTTCTGATAATCACAGGGTCCTCCCTGGACTCTGTTCTTCTCCAGGTCCTTTCAGGTCTTTTCTAACCCTCATTGGCCCTCTGGGTCTTCTGCAGCTTCCGGTATCATTTACTGGTCTCTCCTTCAGTCGCCACCAGCCATGCCAGTCCTTCTGCTGGTCACTCAACAGTTACCTTTAGCTGATGTTCTCTGGGTCTACCAGGCTGCTTCCTCTTGGGTCATCTAGTACCTTCTGGTATTATTTACCGGTCCCTCCACTGGTCACCTTTCAGCCCATGACTTCAGATTCTTTGGGCTGCTTGTGGGGTCACTGCTGGTCCCTTACTCCTTGGCCTCTTGAATCCGTATGGGTCCTGGATACTTTACCAGTCCCACAGCCGCTCATCAAGCTTGAGCCCCCCTGGACTTTGCCCTCTACCGTACCTTCCAGCTACTCTTTTTTCCAGGGCCTCTCATAGTCTCTCAGTTGTCTTTTCCCAGACACATGCACTGAGGACTCCTTCCCAGTCCCTCAGTTGTCTTTTCCTGGACACATGCACTGAGGACTCCTTCCCAGCTAGTCTCTGAGGGCTCTTCCTGAGAATGCCTTCCAGTCCCTCAGCTGCTCTTTGTGAGGACTCTCCCAGTTGCTTACTCCCCTGATCACTAAGCATCCATCAGGTCCCCTGCTGGTCATTAAGCTTGAGCCCCCCTTGGACTCTAAGCTCTACTGGTCCATCAGGCTTGAGGGTTAGGCCAAAACCAGCATTCCTTCTCTTGAGGGTCTCCTGGTCTTCTGTTCTTCCCAGCTCGCTGTCCAGGAGCTGTTCATTTCAGTACTCAGGGCAAATGGACAGCTTCCAAGTACCTTTGCAGCTCTTGTATGCAAATGAGCTCCTTTTCCACTGCTCAGACTCCCCCTCCTGGCCTGTGATAGGAACTTCACCCTGTCACAGTTACACATCCATCAAAATATTCTATGCTTCTTTTCATAATTTTGGAATCATTATATATTTTCTGTCACAAAGGGTTACTAAGAGAAGAACTCTTAAGTTCCTGTCATTTCTTTGTTATGATGCATGCATCACCTTATACTTATCCACATTAAACCTCATTTGCCATGTCACGGCCCATTTCTCGAGCGTGTTTGTCACATTGCAGGTCTTCGCAATCTTTCTGCGTCCTTACTACTCTGAATAACTGTATCATCTGCAAATTTAATCACCTCGCTCGTTGTACCAATTTCCAGGTCGTTTATAAATATATTGAAGAGCACGGGTCCAAGCACCGAACCCTGCGGCACTCCACTGGTGACACTTTTCCAGTCCATTTACTGCCACTCTCTGTTTCCTATCCGCCAACCAGTTTTTAATCCATGTGAGTATTTCACCCTTGATTCCATGGCTCGCAATTTTTCAAAGTAGTTGTTCATGCTTGACCTTGTCGAACGCCTTCTGAAAATCCAGATATACAATGTCGACCAGGTCACCCTTGTCTATCTACCTGTTTACTCCCTCGAAGAAGTGCAGCAAGTTCGTCAAGCAAGATCTTCCTTTGCTGAAGCCGTGCTGGCTGGTCCTCATCAGATTGTGTCCGTCTATGTGATCAATGATACGGTCCTTTATCAGTGCCTCTACCATCTTTCCCGGTACCGAGGTCAGACTCACCGGTCTGTAGTTTCCTAGTTCTCCCCTCAAACATTTCTTGAAGATCGGCGTAACATTCGCCACTTTCCAGTCTTCCGGAATCCTTCCCGATTTGATCTGCTTGCATATATTCAAACTTCTGCATATATGATCAAAATATATATTGCTAAATTGGCTCGTATGGTAATTACAACAAGCTCAAAACTGATTCAGCAACTGTAACCAGTTACCGGGATCTTCAAATTAAATTTAAACATAACTAATATGAATAGAGCAGTAGAAGTACACCGATTACTAAGCAAGTACACTGATTACTAATCAGTACACTGATTACTAAGCAAGTAATGAATATAAGCAAATCACCATTATAGAAAAAGTAACTGTGGGGATTTATGAGGATACTGGCCGATTTGGGTTATGCTACCCTGATGGTAATCTGAAGATCCCAATAACTGGTTACGGTTGCTGAATCAGTTTTGAGCTTCTTGTAATTACCATACGATCCAATTTATCAATATATATTTTGATCCCATGTGCTAAAGCCATATTTACCACAGCTGTAAAAATGACATTTTCTATTTTTGCCTTACTGGCCATGTGTTATTGATGCCTTTAGCATGCAGCCATTATAAAAATGAGCGTATGTGCACTTACAAACGCCCGTTTTGTCACAAACACGGCACCGGAGTTAGGTTTGTGCCAGAGAAGGGACAAAAACCCCTAACTGTTAGGAGAGCAGATCAATGCAGCAGCTCTCCTACAAGCAGATCCCAGAGCTCTGTCATTGGTAAGGGCGCCCAAGAACAAGAGGCCTGGGAGGAGGGGAAACCAGAGGAGATAATAAGGTTCTCTAAACCTAGAGTATCTCCTGTTAAAACACACCATAGGAGACAAGCTCCTAGCCAGCCCAGCCCCCACCTGCTCAAGCTAATTGAAAAACAGCAGAAAGCTCAGAACCCGGCTGCCCAACCCCCATTCAGAATAGGGCGTGGCTCTCTGAAGGCTGGCCATATAGAGCAGAGCAAGCTGAGTAAACTCAATCTGGATCCAGCTCTGGAAGGAGACTCGTGGCCAGGTGCTTCTAGGTTCCAGGATGAAAATGAAATTGAAATGAGAGACCTGGATGAGCTCTCACTGCCAAGTCTGCTTGATGGTGTGCAAACCGAAGAACCTATGGACATTACCTGGGAGCCTGAAGAAACCGCTATGGAAGAAAGCTAAGTTTCTCCTGGTGTGTTTTTTTTGTACTGCATTGTGTTTTGGGACTTGTGCTAACTTTGTGTGAGTGGTGAGCATTTTCAAAGCTCACTCCTGAAGAACTCTCCTGAATTGTGGAAGGACTGTGAACTGTGTTTCTGAATGTGGGGTTTTTTTTTGCTCATGATAAAGGAAGTTTTGCTACTGATTGTTGTTAGTGGGAGTTGTGGGGTCTGAATCCACAAAAGATCCTGGGTTGGGATTGTGGGGCCATTCTCTGGCAAGTTTTGAAGTGGATTCAGCAACTCCCCACCCCCGCCAGCTTACCTGAACTGGCAAGGGAGAGCCTGTCCAATCCCAGGCTAACACAGTGTGCTAAAAGAAGCAAATTGACTTACATTACCAATTATTGTTTTCCTATCAGTGGCTAAGAACCAGTAAAGACTATTAGAGATCTACCCTGAAGAAAGGGCTGCTCAGACCTTGGCTGACTTATTAGCCACATCTGAGCTGTGTTTTGGTTTGAACTTGTTATTTTGAATTTGGACTTTGGAACAGTGGCTACAGTGTTGGTTTCAGCGCTACTGTTAAATAAAGCACTTCTATTTTTGTTGGAAACTCAGCTAACTTGTTTTTTTTAATATTAGCTGATATTGTGACCACTAGCAGGGCTTTTCACCTGAGAAAGGCACGCCTGGATTTTATGTCTTGCGCACGGCCCGGCAGCCATTCTGACCAGCCAGTACCGGGAGTGCGACAACAGTTAGGCCACAATTCTATAAATGGCTCCTAAAAATTAGGTGCAGTATAGCGCAGCACCAAGCGCCATTCTATAAAAGTTAGGCACACTTTACAAAGTCATGTTTAGTGGCATTTAAAGTGGGCTTAGGTGTCGATAGACATCCTAACTTAGGTGCACCCTATTTATACCCGGATTTTCTTGAACTAAATGAGTGTGCCTAAGCTAGGCACTTAAGCCCAAAGCAGGGGCCTACATAAAAAACACGCCCATGGTCCACCCCCTAACCAAACCAACCTCCAAGTGGTAGGTGCCTACCATCTAGGAGAGATGGAGAACGGATTGAGACATCCGGGTTTTACTTTCGGTTAATAGTTGGTAATGGGTATGATGAATAAAGTATATAACTGCAGCTAAGAGTCTGTTAAAACTGTAAACTATCTGATATGTCTATTTTATCGGTAATCTGCTTAGGCGTAAGCTTAGGTGAAAGCTTAGGCATAAGCTTAGGTGAAAGCCTTTTACTAGGGAGCAATATTTTAGATTTTGATAATCTGCTTCATTTAAGTTTTATTAGCTATGTGCTAGTTTTAGCAACAGAAGAGCTGGGAGGATTAAGTAGAAAATGTTTTACTGTACACGTGTGTGTGTACATGACTAAGCATGTTTATGTTGTAAGCCGCTTAGGCCTTAAGCGGTAAAGAAATTTTTAAAATTTAATAAATAAAAAATGTTTTTAAATAAATAAATGCATTGGAAGTAAAGAGGACAGATTGAGACATCTTGGTTTTAATTCCATTGAAACCAAGGGAAGTAAAACCCAGATGTCTCAATCCATCCTCCTTTTTCTAGAGCCATAGGGCAACCCTACTTTTAAACAATTAAGTTAGGCACCTAGATTGGATAGGCACATTAATATAGGTGCCTAACTTTAGGCATCATTTATAGAATCTGGGCCTAAAGATTCATGTGCTATTCCTGAGCTAACCGGTTAGCATGTGGTAATGTAGCTGTGCTAACAGATTAGCACAGGAATGCCTACTCTCTACTCCCCTAGACAGACACACACACAAAAAAATGCTTTTTAGCACATGTTTAGTACTCGCACATTTGGTACTTAGGCTCTGATTTTATAAATGTTCTCCTAAAGTTAGGCACCTAACTTCGGGATCCCCGCACAACTTCTTTTTTTTTTTTAATTGGCTTAATTGGCTTGGTAATTGGCTGTGCCAGTTTTCAACCAATCCCCCCCCCAAAAAATTAAGGGCTCCTTTTACGAAGGCGCATTAGGGCCTTAACGTGCAGAATAGCGCACGCTAAAATGTACACGCTAGCCGCTACTGCCTCCGAAAAACGCTAGCGAACCTTCATAAAAGGAGCCCTAAGCGTGGTTGTAGTTGGAGAATAGGCATGGTGTACTTAAGCATTGCTAGGCACCGATAAATTAGGCCCGGTAATATGTGGCCTAATATTCTGGCGCTTACCTCAAAGATGTCTAGCAACACCTAAATCTGCCTAGGCGCTGCTAGATGCCATTTGTAGAATCTGGCCCTAAGGGCTCCCACGTTAATCCTGCGCTAGTCGGTTAGCACATGGTGTTATGCTTATGGCCAGGGGGGTAACTGAAACTCTGCATACTATTGACATGTATCCACAAGTCTGCTTATCTGACATCCTGACTTCCTTTACCTCCGTGTCGCCCAAATAACAACAAAAGGACAGTAAAGCCAGATGGTAAACCAGTCTCTGCAACACCTCCTTAATAACATCTTAGGACAGTAACGCCAGATGGGAAACTGATTTCACACCTCCTTGACCTGAATGTTGTCCAAACAACATCAAAGGTTTCCGCAACAAGTATCTGCTATCTTGACCTTTTTGACCTGGGGGTTGCCCAAACAGCCTCAAAAGGACAGTAAAACCAAACAACATCAAAGGTTTCCGCAACAAGTATCTGCTATCTTGACCTCTTTGACCTGGGTGTTGTCAAAACAAAGAACACCGGGTGTGCCGGAATCGTAAATAAAGAACGCTGGACCAGCTGTTTTTACTATGAACTCCGCAGTTTTCATCCTATATAAGACCAGAATTCTGACCCTAACATTAGAATCCAAGACGTCTACAGGGACAGAATCCAAGACGTCTACAGGGACAGAATCCAAGACGTCTAAAGGGATAGTCTCCCGTGTCTACCCACCTATCAATTGCAGGGATTCCCAATTGTGAAGGACTGGTCGTTGCCTGGGATACAGTGAAGTTATTTAATTCTTATATATTTATATATAATAAAGGGTTATTGTTTATGCTTTTATATTGTCTGTGTGCTTTTCTGAGTGTCACTGATCATCCCATCTAGCAAAAATAAGTGGCGGAACATATTGGTACCAGAAGTAGGGTGATCAATGTGGTCAGAAAAGCTACCCAGAAAACATGGGGTTGAGGAGCAGGCTCCCAATCCCTCCGTTCCAGATTGGAATGACAGTATAGGTAAATTAATAGCCACTGAGTGGTCTGTAGAAGCAGGATTATGTGAATCCTGTACTTTTGGAAGTGGGGATCAAAAGGAGAAGAGCAAGAAGGAATTTCTAGACAAGGAAGGATGGTTTTGTCAGACTGGAGGAATTTGCATCAAGCTAAACATGAATTACAATTGAAATTAGGAGAGCTGGAAAAGAAAAGGTGTAATCAACAGCATGCCATTAAAATGCTACAATGTCAGAATAAGTTGTTAATGGATAAGGTAGACACCTATCAAAATGTAACAGAAAAGGCAGCTATGCGATGTGCACGATATAAATACAAGAAACGGAGGTGGAAAGTGAGTTACAGAAAAGTTAAAATCTTAATTTATCATCTGCCGGATGATTGGAATCCAAACAAACGGGATGGGAATATTTGGGATTCAAATTCTAATAACAGTGAGGAGGATATATGTGTTGAAGGAGAGCAGGCAGAAAGTTTAGAAGCAAAGCCTGTGAGGAAACAAAGATTACAGGGAAATCTGCAGACAGGAGAAAATCTAACTAGAAATAATGTTATGGAGGATGTTACTCCACAGGAAGTCATGGATACGAAGGCACGCTTTACACAGCAGCCTGGGGAACCACTAATACAATGGGTAATTCGGGTGCAGGAGCTGGGCGCAGCAGGGATTATGTTGGATGCCACAGATGCCCCTAAATTTGTTCAAATTAGTCAAGAAGTAGCAGTACAAAATGCATTACGGGAGGATCCTTATCCTGCAAAAAATTCCCAATGGTCTTTATTAGAGATAATTAGTAGGGGTGTCACGAGGCGATATCCACTTGAATCTGATTGGCCCTCAAATGATAAAATTTGGTATACATTAAAAGATGCTCAAATGAGAATTAAGGAGGAGGCTATGAAGGTAGCCTTAGTAATAGGTCACACTGACACATATATGTCATTACCTTTTACAGTGTCCATGAGAAATAAAATTATCAAGTATGCTGCACCGGCATACAAACAGGTAATGATAACCTTGTTGATCAATCAAATAGACAGGACTATTTTGGAAGCCTTAGAAGCGGTCCGACAGTTAGGAGATCGGGGGCACTGGGGAACCTCAAAATACTTTTGATAAAAAGAGAAAAGGACAATCCAATTCAAACAGGGCTAATTGGGTGTCTCGGAGGAATATGTTTTTGGCATTAATAAAAGATGGTGTAAAGGGGGAAGAAATAGATGGGAAAAATACAGGGACGTTATGGGAAATGTACAAAAGTAGAGGACTGGGGAAGAAATCTATGTCTCAAGCACAAGTGAACAAAGGAGAGAGGGAGGATATTTTGGTGCCAACGGCTCCTCCTGAGGAAACTGCTTCCATTCTTTATCCTGATTTAAAAGGGTGGAAGTGTTGGGAGGATCAATAATGTGAATGCCGAACCTCAGTGTTGCCTGGACCAAATTAGAACAGCGTCCGCATGTAGAGATAAATATTTAGTGGAAATCTGGGGAGCAAAAGGTATAAGCTGTAGTGGACACTGGGGTGGAGGAATATAAATATCAGGATTGGGGGGGAAATTATACAAGCGGGAAGAAAAAAAAAATTTTTTTTACCGATTTTAAAATTGGTCAATTACCAATTTGGGAATATACTGTATTGATCAATGAGATTCCTTACAATGATTTTATGCTATGGCTCATACAGCCCAATTATAATTTTGTTAGGGATTATATTATAAGAGGATATCTGAAGAGAAAAAAATTAGAAAACTTTATACCTGTTAAAATGGTGCTCATTGGTATTTGATATTTGCTAAATAAAATAAAAAATGGTCTCTCTTTATTTAACTTAATAGGTATAAACAGTGCAGTGCACATCTCTGACATAAGTTATTTTGGTATTACCATCAGTACGTGTTTATGGTCTCTCTTAAGTGACATAATAATTATGTCCAGAACATAAAAAGGTGTATTTTCTGAATGTCCTACAGAATACCTTTAAGTGCATTAGTGTTGTTTCTCTTATCTCAAACAAATACTACCTTACACACCAGTATTGTGTCACATGTTATCACATTCTGTACATAAAGTGGTTTTTCTTCTTTTTCTTTTTCTTATCTTCTCTTTTACCACTAGGGGTGTTTATTGTAACTAAAGCATTGAAGCTAAACAGTCATCATGAAATATTTTCCTTGGAAAATCACGTACTGGGAAATGTTATTCCATATAGACTTTCATCCCTTTGTGATAGAATTGGTCAGCTCTGCTCTCTTATTCTTATGATTTGGCTAACATGCTGGGTTAAGAGAAAATTTCACCAGATCGAGAAGATGATGACACGCAACCAGACATACAGTGCCGTGCCATGATGCTATTAAGTGGCACCGACTTGGGAATAGAAGTGAGCCTACATCCTGCCACTTCACATTAGGGCTGGTCTCTGGGGGTGGTGCCCTTGACTCTTACGTGAGTGAAGGCATGTGAGTGGCATAGCAAGCCTATTGAAACTGGAGCATAGCCAGACCCTAACCTAAGCTGCTAAGAAAAACGGGATACCAGATAACTGCAGTGATCGATGGTGAATATGAAGCTACCCTAAATGTATGTAAGCCATGAGTAAGAGCACAAATATAATATTAATAAGATTATTAATTTCCATGATTCCCTATACGTGATACTTTCAAGTAAAATGCCTAATTAGCAAGAAATATTAGGGAATGCAAGAATACCAGGTTTAGAATATAAGGAAATAATTTATGAATGGAAAATTAATTTTTTCATTTTACCTAAATGTAGAACCTGAGGTATAGTAAATACTATTGTTTCTGAAATACTGGCTGGCAAACAAGCATATTTTGGCTCCAGAGTAGCAGATGTATTTAGATGGGAAGGTGAATGGGTGCCAAATACTGTACATAATCATGAACTAACACTACGATATGATCAGGTAGTTTCAGGACCAAGGGACATATTTGTCCCATAACTTTAAAATCCTATAAATTTTGATTGGGATAGTCTACAGTTCTAAATTTGATATGTACGGATTCCATATGATACTGCCTTTATGTAAACAAACTGGTTCCGACATTCATTCATTAGCGTCGTTGCCAGATTGACGAGAAGATTCACTTGCCACACTGTCCATAAGCCAGAAGTTTGATTTTTTAAATAAAAATAATGATATTTCACAAAAAAAAATCAATTTTTGGCATCTGCAAGCCCTTTTTACCATAAAAATGTCATCAAAACCACAAAAATTGGCCTACGATCCTTATGGTCCTGAAAGGGTTAATGTTACATATCGTCAATGATAACTGTGTTTTGTTTTTTTACCACAAAGAATTAACTTTATCTCATTGATTTAAAACCACATCACATTCTGTACCCTTAGATAGAAAATGGTGTAATTTTGAAATGACTGTATATTTTTGTTTAACTATCCTTATGTTAAAATTTCTTAATTGTGGGTTTACCTATTGTGTATACAAACGGACACTCTCTCCCTTTATTCGGATGATTTCTTATTGGGAGGTGCAGACTTGAGGATCCAGGGGTGGACTGTTATGCTTATGGCCAGGGGGGGGGGTAACTTAAACTGCATACTATTGACATGTATCCACAAGTCTGCTTATCTGACATCCTGACTTCCTTTACCTGCGTGTCGCCCAAATAACAACAAAAGGACAGTAAAGCCAGATGGTAAACCAGTCTCTGCAACACCTCCTTAATAACATCAAAAGGACAGTAACGCCAGATGGGAAACTGATTTCACACCTCCTTGACCTGAATGTTGTCCAAACAACATCAAAGGTTTCTGCAACAAGTATCTGCTATCTTGACCTTTTTGACCTGGGGGTTGCCCAAACAGCCTCAAAAGGACAGTAAAACCAAACAACATCAAAGGTTTCCGCAACAAGTATCTGCTATCTTGACCTCTTTGACCTGGGTGTTGTCAAAACAAAGAACACCGGGTGTGCCGGAATCGTAAATAAAGAACGCTGGACCAGCTGTTTTTACTATGAACTCCGCAGTTTTCATCCTATATAAGACCAAAATTCTGACCCTAACATTAGAATCCAAGACGTCTACAGGGACAGAATCCAAGACGTCTACAGGGACAGAATCCAAGACGTCTAAAGGGATAGTCTCCTGTGTCTACCCACCTATCAATTGCAGGGATTCCCAATTGTGAAGGACTGGTCGTTGCCTGGGATACGGTGAAGTTATTTAATTCTTATATATTTATATATAATAATTATTGTTTATGCTTTTATATTGTCTGTGTGCTTTTCTGAGTGTCATTGATCATCCCATCTAGCAGAAATAAGTGGCGGAACACATGGTAATGTGGATGCGATAACATATTAGAGCAGAAATTCCCACTCTGTTCCCCAGACACCCCCCCCCCTCACAGAAAACTTAAAAATATTTTTTTGTATAAGGTTTGCTTGTGCAGATCCAAAACTGACCAAAATGGATCTCGAGGTAAGCTGTTTTCTTCGCTTGTGGCAAACACATGTTAACACTTACTGCAGCTTAGTAAAAGGATCCCCTAGTGACACACAGTACACGCTGAGAGCTTTGAACTGTTTCTAGTATTCCGCACATTGTGAAGATGCAAATGGAATTCTTGAAAATAAGGAAGTCTAATTCTTACTCTACGGATCCCTGTACTTTTTGCATCTTGGAAAAAGCAAAGGAAATGTTAAAATCAGTGAGACAAGTGGTAGTTAAATGCTGCACATCCTAATTTTAAACCTGTGGGCCACGTGGCACTTAGGCTCTGATTCTACAAACTGCACCTAAAACAGGCACTGAGGAACACAGCGCTTAGGGCATATTAGTCTTAAGTTAGGCACCATTTATAGAATCACACTTAGCTCCACCTAAAGTGGACTTAGGCACACCTTATTTATGCCAGGGTTTTCTTGGCCTAAATACTGGCGCCTAAGTTAGGCGACTACTAATCTATGTGCCTAACTTTAGGCGTCTTTTATATAATCTAGGCCTTAGTGCATACTAATGTCTGTTAGTGCATGCTGAGCTTCAGTAAATGAGCTTCTGAGTGATTAGGGATATGAGGTAAGTGTGTAAGGGGCATAGGTCTGTATACTTATGTGACATATGGATAAATGGATGACTGGAAACTTAGGGCTCCTTTTACAAGTGGTGCTACCCAGGGCAGGATTAACCAATAGGCCAAGTAGGCACGTGCCTAGGGCCCGAAATGGTCGGGGGGGGAGCCCGATGAAGGAGGGCATCAACATTGTTTTTTCCAAACAGCGATGGGCCCCTCCAGCATCGATCAGCAATGCGGGCCCCACCCCCTCATCGACGGAAAGTAAGACAAGCAAGTAACGTGGGTAAGAAAGGCAACGGGAACTGTAATTGTGCAAACGGTGCTGCTTGCCCAAAGCTTCCCTCTGACACGGCTTCCTGTTTCTGCCTGGGTGCATGGTGGGGTGGGGCGGGTCAGGGGGCCCAGTGTACTTGTGTGCCTAGGGGCCATCGATGAATTAATCCTGCCCTGGTGGCATACTGAGTGTGAAGAAGCTCATTCAATTCCCATGATTGTATCCACAGAAAGGTAGTATATCAAGTCTATGACACTTTACTCTTTGTGAGTTTCTTTGCATTCAGCACATGATAATTGGTAGCGCCGCTTTCTATAAGGAGCACTTTGGGCTCCTTTTACTAAGCTACGCTAGCGGTTTTAGCGCACGCTTATAATGCTCTGCGCTGCCGCGTGCGCTAGACGCTAACACCACCACTGAGCTGGCATTAGTTTTTACATGTAGCGCAGAGGTTAGCATGCGCTAATCTGCAGCACGCACTAAAAACGCTAGTGCACCTTAGTAAAAGGAGCCCTTGGTGAAGTTATGTGGGGAATTGAGGTGGGCATGTTTTTATGAGTGTGTCGGTGTTTGTTCAGCTGCGAGATTTATTTATTTAAGGTATTTATATACTGCCTATCAAAGTTATCTAAGCAGTTTGCAATCAGATACTCAAGATTTTCCCTATTTGTCCCAGTGGGCTCACAATCTACCTGGGGCAATGGAGGATAGAGGGTCCTAGGGTTTCCAGGGTCACAAGGAACAGTGTGGGATTTGAACCCACAGCTCTAACCACTAGGCGCACATGTGTTCACACCAACTTTGAAAATATGAGAGAAATAGCTTTGAAAACATAATTTAGTGCCATTCAAAAATAATAGCTTCTCTTATTTTTCCCTGTCTTACCCCCCCTTCCCGCTCCTTTTACTAAGCCACAGTAGAGGTTTCTACTGCAGTCCAGAGCACTAAATGCTCCGACGCTCATAGAATTCCTATGAGCGTTGGAGCAGAATTGGAGCATTTAGTGCCCTGGGCAGCAGTAGAAGCCGCTACTGCAGCTTAGTATAAGAGGGCCTTAGTGTGTTACGCCATTAAAAAAAAAGTCATAGAAATGGAAAGCATAAGAGGTGCTTTTGGAATATTTATTTATTTATTTTTAATTTAAAAATTGCTATACCATTTAAAACTAAATGGTTTCCATAATTTATATACATAAAATTATTTTTTTTAAAAATAAAACAGACACGCAAACAGTCCTCTAAGATCATATCTGCAAACTAACACCAATACTTATATAAAAAGATCATTAATAATTGAACCAGTAGGCCAGAGAAAGAAATTATTGACTAGAAAAAGGCTTCTACAAATAATTGTGTCTTGAGTAATTTTCTAAATGAAACCTTTTTCACGGCAGTTTCGTATTTGGCCCACAAGGGAGTTCCATATTTTAACTACTGCACAACAGAAAGTCATTTTGCCAGTCTCCACAAGCCTTGGGTTAGCATTTGTTTTCAGTAAAGCTAAATTCTCAGAACGTAATGATCTGTTTGGTAAGTAACTAAGCATATTATTTTTAAACAATTCTGATATGAATAGTGGGGGTGGTTAATGTTCTAACAGCTCAAACAGCCTCTGTTTCCCACAGAAAGCTATTTAATTTTTTTGGTAGGCTTGGTTATCTAAAAATACTAACCTGATGTTTCTGGTTTTTGAACTTCTCTGAGATATTCATATTTTTCCCCTACGTGCCAAATTTGGTTAATTTCCATTGTTTCACAGAGAATTACTATGCCTACAGACAGATATCTATCCCTATTGCAGAATTCTTTCAGCTTTCGTTCCTTGGAGGCTATCAACAAGTCTTTTTTTTTTTTTTTTTTTTGGATATCCCTAATAAATATGCATGAAGCAAATGTGCATGCCTACTATCTTTACTGTATGCAAATCTCTCTCAATTTCCATGTGTAAAATGCTATATTATCCATGGAAAGAGTTTCATTTTTGCTCTCGGTACATTCTATAATTTTCATAAGATATTTGAGACCAGCGTGTAGTTTCCTGTATATTATGATCTAGTGAAGGTAATAATGTGATGGAGCTCTGCAGTATTCAGATGGATCAGCATATGATTATTTGTTATAATCTCTCTTGAGCTCATGCTCGGAAAGTAAACTATAAATTATAAAGAAAGAAATAAAATAAAATAATTCGAACATCCTGCATGGATTCTGGAGTGTCACAGCATCCCACCATCTACTCTGTGGAGCCCCAAAGAAATCTGTGAGCCCTTCACAAACTGGTAAACATAACTGGCATTGTGAATCTGGACATACAATATATGATACAAATTATAGTGGCAGAGGACAATATAGGTTACAGATAAGTACGGAAATGAGTGTAGACAGATGAGGTGTTTTAACATCTTAAATACACTCTGTGGTAAGATCTTTTAAAAGGCAGTGAACCCTCCCCCCCAATTGTCCCAAAGATAAAGGATCAGAATCTGAAGACAAGTTGAGCAGGAGTTAGAAGGGCGAAAGTGTGGTGCAGTGGTCAGAGTTATAGCATCAGCACCCTGATGTCGGGGGGTTCAACCCCACACTACTCTTTCTAACCCTGGGTAAGCCACTTAATCCCCCCATTGCCCCAGGTACACTAGATAGATTGTGAGCCCACCGGGACAGACAGGGAAAAATGCTCGAGTACCTGAATAAATTCATGTAAACTATTCTGAGCCCCCTGGGAGAACAGTATAGAAAATTGAATAAATAGTGTGAAAGGTTTCAGCCTCTGATAATCATAGCTGGTATTGTGACATCACAATGCCTCATTCCACCAATGACTAAGAGGTAACTTCATCAGTGATGTCACAAAGGTTTGTTTGTGCTATACTTGGCTCGCTTTCACTACATCTTGATTTCTAGAGTGGCGCAGTGGTTAAAGCTAGAGCCTCAGCACCCTGAGGGTGTGGGTTCAAACCCAGACTGCTCCTTGTGACCCTGGGCAACCCACTTAATCCCCCATTGCCCCAGGTACTTTAGATAGATTGTGAGCCCACTGGGATAGACAGGGAAAAATGTAAACCATTCTGAGCTCCCCTGGGAGAACAGTATAGAAAACTGAATAAATAACAGAAAAGTAAAAGATCAGGGAAGGAATAATAAGGAATGATATGACAAAGGAAACCTGTAAGTAAAGACTGGATTCCACAGAATTGTGAATAACTCTTATCAGGGTGACTCTATACCAGTTTTTCTGTGCTTTCTGCAGTCAATTAATCCATACAGATTCTCACTAAAAGAAAGCAACTTCTCTCCAAAAATCAATCCAGCTTCTTTATTATCTAATCAGTATTCTCCATCTAGCCCAATGAACTGCTCAGGTTCACCTGATGTATCCTTATCTCACTTAATCACTTTTTGGAGCAGTGTAAAAGCTTAGACAGTGCAAATATGGAGGTGTTAACTAGCGTCAATATAGCAAAAGACTTTTAAATTTAATCAATCTAAACTTTGTTCACAAAATGAGCAGTTAAGCTATAAAGGTCAAACATTTAAATATCTATATATCTTAAATATATTTATATTTATATTCTATTTTAGTGTAGCTACTGTAGCTTCTCACAAATTCAGGCTTCTGAAATTGGCTTGAGATCTAACCTCACTTCCATTCCTGAGTCCATTTTTTGATATCCTACTCCCAAGCCAAACTCAATAAACACCCCCCTCCCCCCCAAAAAAAAATAAAAATAAATTGAGCCCAGTGGCATAGTGAGGGAAGCTGGCAGTGGGGGGTAGGACTGGGGAGGGGAGGGATCTCTTAAATGCACTTTTCATTCCCCCTCATACCTCTTCAAGTCTGTATTTCTTCACTGGCAGTGAGCAGGGTCTCCTCACACTGACTGATCCTGCCCTCTGATGTCACTTCCTGGATCCGCAAACCAAAAGTGACATCAGAGGCAGGGCTGTGGCAAGTGTGAGCACTGAGAAGGAGTTCTTACTTTCTACCAGCAAAGACTAGAAGTACTGGGGGGAGAGGGGGAGGGGAGTGCATTAAATGGTCCCTTCCATTGCTGGTTGAATGGAGGCTCCTGAGAACTCTGCCCTTTCTGTCACCCTTACAGTGCTACCAATTAAGCCTCTACATATTCCTCCCCTTCACCTTTGAGTGTTGCAGTGCCACATTTGCATTTCTTTTTCTTAAGATTCAAGAAACAGAGATTGTTACTTATGTGTTTTTATAAAATGCTGCATTGCATATATCTAAGGTTGCCAGATTTCCTCTTAAAAAAAAAAAAAAGGACACCTGGCCCCGCCCTGTTCTATCCCCAGTCTGCCCCATTCTGACTCCAGCTCCACCCCATTCTGCCCCTAGCCTGCCCCAACATGAACCTCTGGTCTTCTTCCCCGAGCTCGGGGCTGTATCTGGAGTCCCTCTGCGCATGCATGGATGTTGATGCAATGACATCACATGCATGTGCACATGCGTCTGATGTCATCGTGTCAATATCCGTGCATTCACAGAGGGCCTTCAGAATGTGGCTCTGAGCTCGGGAACTTCCAAAACCCTGGCAAACGGCTGGGTTTTGGAAATCCTTCTGGGCACCCAGACAGTCCTCTAGAAAAGAGGACATGTTGGGTTTTCCCGGACGCCTAGTAACCCTGCATATATTTGTATCACTTTAGAAATGATAATATTAACAATGGCGAGAACAGCGCAAGGCATTCAGAGAGGGGCAGAGCAGTCTAAACATTGTGATGAACAGCTTGAGACATGAAAAGAGGGGAAAAGGGCACCTGCAAAAATGGAATGAGAATTCCAAGTCACTATAAGAGGTACGAAGCACCACCAAGTGGCATCAAAACACCAGGCAGTGAGGCCCAGATTCTCTACAGGGTGCCAATATTGTCGGCCACCTAAAAAGCAGCCGCTGATCGCGTATCAATCACATGATGGTGCTCTATAGAGAATTGCGCCCCCACGAAAGATAGGAGCTGAATATGTAGGCCTGGGTTTTCTGGGCCTATCTTTCCGGCTCATGACTTTGGCATGAATCAATCCTATGTAGGTGCTTCAGGCATCCTAACACCACTTCCAGTGTTAGCCACACCCATAGTGGTGTTAGGTGGCCCAAAGTGTCTCCTTAGATACGATTCTGGCACGTATTATAAATTTAGATTCCCTACACAAACTACTGGATAAAGCTTAAGCATTAACAGGAGCAATTTCTAGAATTTCCCCCTAAGTCAGTGGTCTCAAACTCAAACCCTTTGCAGGGCCACATTTTGGTTTGTAGATACTTGGAGGGCCTCAGAAAAAAAAAAAAAAAGTTAATGTCTTATTAAAGAAATGACAATTTTGCATGATGTAAAACCCCTTTATAGTTTATAAATCTTTCCTTTTGGCTAAGTCTTAATAATAATATTGTGTGTATGTACATAACAATTTTATTGAAAGAATCAAATAATCAATACAATAGGATAATACAAAAATACATTCAATACAATAAGAATCATAATAATAATATTTCATACAAATTTATATCACTCTTTCAAATTAAATTTCCATATGAACTAATCTAATCTTATCTATACCCCCATTAATTCCATCCCCTACCCCCCTATCTTCCCCCTAAATGAAATCCCTCACCCTGGATGAAAGTTGACAAAAATAAAGAATTAAAATAAATAACTGGAATGTAATTATTAAACCTAATTTTCATAATAAATCATTGATAACCAAACTTCGTATTCTTGGTGAAAGATTCTGAATATAAGGATTCCAAACCTGCATAAAAAGATGAGTTTTTTTAGGCAAACCTCGAACCTCCCAACTCTCAAATAAAAATAAGTAATGCAATTGATTCCTCCAATGCCAGAAATTTGGAGATTCTTTCTGCAACCAAAATTACATAATACATTTATGCCCAATCACACAGGCTTTCTGAAATAAAAGACATTTCATTTGGCCAAAACCCCCACAAGCTGCTGCTTTTCTAAAAATTATTCCCCTAGGACAACCCACTATCGAGTTTCCCCATAAAGAACCCAAAAATGATAGGATGGCAGACCAAAATGAATTGATTAAAGGACACAACCAAAAAGCATGAGATAATGTGCCAGGATCTTTATTACATTTAATACATCCAAACCACCTCCAAACCACCTCTACCAGGCATAGAAAAACACACACCCCATTCACTTACCCCCCAATCAAAGAAGTAAAACGGAAAAAACTATACAACGGACTACTGGCCACTCAGGCAGCAAAGATAGACAACCAAGTCTCTAACCTATTGACAACAACCCCAGACTACAAGATGTTCAGAAAGGAAATAAAAACTATACTCTTCAAGAAATCCCTTAATAAAGCTTAATACCATGAAAAAGCTTAACCCCCCTCTTACCATCCCCTCCCTAACCCCAGATCCTACTTTTCTCTCTCTTGGAAACCTTCTCTGATCTAACGTTGTAACCCTTCTTCCATAACTCTTTTTGTAATCCGCTTTGAACTGAAAGGTAATGGCGGAATAGAAATCTGTAATGTATTGTAATGTAATGTAATGTAATACAAATTGGGGTATCAGTTAAACCCACATGAAAAGCTTGAATTTGGGAAAAATAAGCCCTATGTAAAATTCTATAAGTGCATTCTCTCCAAATAAACCCTGTTATAACTTTTGGTAGTCTATTAATAGATTGAGTAAAATCAAGAAGAGAAATCTGAATTCCCAACTCCTCATTCCAATTTTGTACAATTTTCCCATATGTATGAGTAGGCAATATATTCCACCACCACTTATGTAATAAAGAAACTGAAATAGGCACATCTTCACATTGATTAAAAAAAGAAATAGTTCTATCATGAACTCCATAAGAAAATAATATTGTAATTTATAGCTAGAGACATATGATCAAGAAACTGTTTTATTTTACTTCTGTGATTATGATAAACATACCGAGGGCCTCAAAATAGTACCTGGTGGGCCGAGAGTTTGAGACCACTGCCCTAAGTGATGGCACAAGAGGAGAGTATAGCCACTTGAGTCACAAGGCACAGGTAACAGCACCACTAGTGGCCACAGGCAACATTATTGGACTAGGCGCGCTGCTCAGTATGGAGACAAAAACACCAAAAACCTTGTTACGAAACTGCCAACACGGTTTTGTTTGTCAGAATGTGCAAAGGGCATCATGCAAAATTATAGTTCAGGAAAAACTGCATGGAAAACTCCTGTGCATCATTCAGGATTTTCCTTCATAGTTCATCATAGGCAAAAACCATCATCTTTAAACATAAACAGTTCATTTTCATTTGGCTGGGCAGAGCACTGCTCCAGTCTGGGTTTTCCACCCCCCCTTCAGTATTTTCATTAGCCTGCCCAGTGCAGGATACAGGTAAGTATACTAACTTATAGTCTTTAACAATCCAAACATCCAAAAACGAAAACCACGGAAGCCTCCAGGTTTATCAGAAGTCCTTTCTTAAAACCAGCTACGCTATCCGCTCTTACCACAGCCTCTGGCAATGCGTTAACTACGATTTGGATTATTCTTCCTAATGTGCTTCACTTTGCATTTGTCCACATTAAGGGCTCCTTTTACGAAGGCGTGTTAGCGGTTTAACGCGCGTAATACCATGCGCTAAACTGCCAGACGCGCTAGCCGCTACCGCCTCCTTTTAAGCAGGCGGTAGTTTTTCGGGTTAGCGCATATGAAAAGTTGCACGCCTTAAACCCGCTAACGCGCCTTCGTAAAAGGAGCCCTAAATTTCATCCGCCATTTGGACTCCCAGTCTTCCAATTTCCTAAGGTCTTCCTGCAGTTTTTCACAATCCACATGCGCTTTAACAACTTGAAACAGTTTAGTGTCATCTTCAAATTTAATCACCTCACTCGTCCTTCCAACTTCCAGCTCATTTATAAATAAGTTAAATAGCACCGGTCCCAGTACAGATCCCTGCGGTACACCACTATTTACCCTTCTCCATTGAGAAATGGCCATTTAACCCTATCCTTTGTTTTCTGTCCAATAACCAGTTCTTATTGGTACTAGAAAGTGCTTGTTGTTACTTTGCTGATTCGTTTGGGCAAGGTTATCTTGAGAACTGGAATTACACTTGTGCATGGATTTAATTGATTGCTCCAATTTCAGTTGTCAATGAGGAAGTGTGATATTTTTCATCTAAAGAAAAATATCAGGGTCCTTTTACTAAGGCACGCTAACCACTAACATGTCCATTATAGTCTATGGACACATTAGCGTTTAGCGTACGCTAAAATGGCTAACGCGCCTTAGTAAAAGGACCTCATTGCTTCTTCAGACTACTGAAAGCAAGGAAGATTCCTTGAGAAGAATCAGTGTGTTGCTATTCTTAGTCAAAGTATTTCTCTACTTAAAGGGTATCTTCTGTCTATTCTCATTAAATTATTCAAAATCCCTCCCTGTCCCCCCCCCCCACCAGTGGAATTTTTAGCCAGTGTCATCATCATTTGCTTATCTTTGAAATTATACAGCAAGACAAGGATTGATCAATGACTGTCTTTCTCATGAAATAAGTACTGAAGTGCAATGCATTCAAAATATGCACTTTTAATTTTAGCATTCTACCTTCTATTTCTAAATCTTAGCTTCACTCATTCAGATCAGAAAATTCTATGACATGTTGTTGTCATTATTAACATCATAGAACACTGTATAATTGAATTAATAGTTGTCTTTCCTCAAAAGAAACCATCTATTTTTTAGGTCCTGAGATGCATTGTTATATAAGCCATTCAGTCAGTTCCTTGAAATCTCATAGCAAAGCTATCAGTCTCGATCATAAATGTTCATAATGGCTGCTGATCTGTAGCAAACCTTAGATTCATCATGATCATAAATGTTCACAAGGCTGTTGCTTTGTAACAGATCTTAGATTCATCACACTATAGTGCCTAGGATTTTAATTAGCTTTTCCCAAGGATTTTTCAGAACCTGAATATCATAATTTTCTTCCTTTTTTCTATATT
Source organism: Geotrypetes seraphini (assembly GCF_902459505.1). Taxonomy (NCBI): domain Eukaryota; kingdom Metazoa; phylum Chordata; class Amphibia; order Gymnophiona; family Dermophiidae; genus Geotrypetes; species Geotrypetes seraphini. Next base: position 19,460,236 of record NC_047095.1, read on the forward strand.
AATTTTTCTCCATTTATCAATATTTTAATGATTCTTTGGGCTTTTCTGTTTTATATATAGTAACAGAAAACATTAAAATGATCTAGATGCCGATCTTACAGGTCATTTTACTAAGCTACCATTTAACAAATTTGCTTAGCATGTCCTTCCTGCACTATAAGTCCATTGTTCCTGCAGCGGGAAAATAGGGCATTTTTCATTTTTTGATTTGCAAGTTATGCGTTAATGTCATTAGTGTGGGGGAACGGCAAATAATGCAGGACCACTTACCGTCTCCTATTTAGGAGGTGCTAAGGGCTCCTACATTAACCCAGCATTAACCATTAATGCACGAAATGTGAGCTTGCTGATCAATGCTTCCACATTCATTCTCTGTCCATGCGATGTCCCTCTCAAAAAATAGTGCGTGATTAGCACACAAACAGGAAAATTGATGCAGGATGCCTTCTTTTTTTTTTGTAAAAAGACCTTTTAAATGCTTCCTTCTCCCATGGAGTGTAATTTAATTTTACAAAGCAAACAAAGAGAAATTGAGCTATTAAGAAAACAAAATCCAGTGGTTTGACATGTCTAAGTCCGATTTGGACGTAGGGTGCTAGTCGCCCAAAGTCGGCAGCAGCAAAATGTCCATTCTCAAAAAGTACGTCCAATACATCCAGGCGCCTGATCATCCAGACCACCACCATGTCTATCTTTATACCACATTCTCAACCAAAAATTCATCCATGTCTGAAACATCCATAACAAGACCTTTTGGATGTGGAAAGGGCCAGCATTATGATGAATTGACCACCCAGACATGGCAACAGAGCAGTGGGGCACCTTACAGGGCACTACTGTGAACTTCACAAAAAGGGTGCCACATAAACATCTCACCACAACTCCCTTATAGGTCATGGTGAGCCCCCCCCAAACACCCACAAAACCTACTATACCCACCTGTCTACAACCCCAATAGTCCTTAGGGCTGCAGGTGGCACCTATATGGCAGTAAGGTTTTAGGGGGTTTTGGTGGGCTCACATTTTCCACCATTAATGTACTTGTTAGTGGCTTATGGGCCTGGGTCCTCCTCTCTATGGTTCACTAGCCCACCCCCTAGACTACTTAAACCACCTCTGTGCAGCTCTACTAGGCTTTCCTATGCCAGGTACTGATGTTTCAGAGGCAGGTATGTACATTTTTATTCTGAACTTTGTGGGGGTGTGGTGGGGGTCAGTGAACATTGTGTGTGTGTGTGTGTGTGGTTATCTGGTCATTTTGGATACCTTTTGGGCACTTATACATGTCTTTACATTGTCTAAGTCACAGCATATAAGTTCCATCTAGGCAGTCTCGTCAAACATTCAATTATCCATGCAGGATGACTAAGTCTAGGTCGGCCCACATCCCGCCCTAACCACTCCTCCAAAAACACCTCTGGGCACACAGTGGGATTCAGAGGCCTAAAAAGTTCCTGGATACGTCTAAAAAGCCGTTTTGATTATTGCCACTTGGATGACCTGTTTTTTAGATCGTCCAATTGACGATTTGGGTGGGCTTTTAGAAATATTTCAGTTTCAGTTATGAGCCCCATATTGTATATTGAAAGCTTCTATACTGCTGCTAATGACTGGGGGAGTCAATTCAGAGTGGTTTATATGAACTTCTATAAAGCTGTTACAATACAGTTTGGTTTCCTGGGATAGTTCCAATACAGACATTATTAAACCGTAATCAATACTTTAAACCTTAATCAATACTTGTGCTTTTATAAAGTTGTTATAATGCAGAGTTAGCATTTTCTGAGTTGGTTCTCAATACAGCTCTCTTAAATCATAATCAATCCTCTTTTTTATTTCCGCCTATCATATATAGTAACATAGTAAATCTATAATCAATCTACCTGCTTAGACATACCTACTTGTATAAAATGATATAAAATATATCATAAATTTACTCATATTATACCATCTTATACACAGATATAAATGTATACATATATAAAAAGGTTTACTGAATTATAATCAAATCTATTTGCACTCAATATGGCTGTTTCAGCAACTATGCCTGTGTCAGGAATCCTACAATCTTGCCAATGGATCAGAGTAGTTTGCAATGTTATTGGGAAAAAGGCAATACAAGTGCTTAGCTATGTGTTCAGCAGCTCAATGCATCTAGTGCCAAACAGTACGAGGGGGTGCTGAAAAGTTCTCAGCCTAACCGGCCAACTTCCTAAATTCTGAGCATTATGTTGTCACTGTAGCACTTTACAGGGGTTCAAGGAAGGTTTGGATAGGTTGGGATTGAGGGGTACAGATAAAACTAGAGGTAGGTTATAGAAGTGGTCAGAAACCACTTCACAGGTCACGGACCTGATGGGCCGTCGTGGGAGCGGACCGCTGGGCGAGATGGACCGCTGGTCTGACCCAGTGGAGGCAACTTCTTATGTTCTTATGAGTGTAATCTTATTTTGTTAAGTGCCAATTTGCAGAAACAAAATTCTATGTTTTGACATTGTTACATATCATTGATTGAACCATATCCGTGTCATTCTCTTCATGATTAGGCTGAAAACTTTTCAGCACCCCCTCATACTTATATTGCAGTTTAAAAGGCTGTAACTTTTTCCTGAAAACATTATAAACTACTTTGATCCATTTGCAAGGTTGTAAAAATCCTGACACGAGCATTGTCATAAAACACATCCATGTCAAGTTCTATCAACACTTGGATTTGATATTATTTCAATAAACCTTTTTATATGTCTCACCATTGGACTTTGATCTCTGAGTGCCTCACTTCCTCTTTGCACACTCGTGAGGATTGCATCTCCTGTTCGGCTCTGCATTCTGGTTAATTTTATAAAGTCACACCTAGGTAATGCACATCTTCATGCACCCATTTTGGGCCTGATTCTGTATAGGACACCTGGTCTCAGCAGCCACCTAAGCGGCTTTTGAGAATCACACACGAGCGTCCTCTACAGAATCACGTCTGTCCTGATGGACAGATGCCTAATCCCATCTAATCTTGCCTAACCCTGCCTAGCTACCCTGATTCTCTGACCGGCGTCAATGTCGCAGGCACCGGTTAGAGAATCGTGTTACTAGTGAGCTGATCATGGCCAGGGAATCTCCCTGCAACAATTGGCTCAGCAGCAATCGCAGCATCAAGGAACCCCCCCTCCCCCCCCAAGAATCCCCCGGCAAGAGGAGTGCCCAATTCCTCCTGTCGGAACACCCCCAAAACCCCCACACACATTACATTACATTACATTAGTGACTTTTATTCCGCCATTACCTTGCGGTTCAAGGCAGATGATATAAGAGGTTATCGGGACATTTCCGGAAGAGTTACAGAGTTGAACGGACTACTTCAGGGTACTGAAGTGCTTCCTGCAGTGTTAGTTTGTTTTGATGGATTTCTTGAATAGCAGGGTTTTTATTTCTTTTCTGAAAGTTTTGTAGTCTGGTGTCGTGATCAGTAGATTGGATAGTTGGTGGCCTAGTTTCGCTGCCTGCATGGCCAGTAGGCCATCGTACATTTTTTTGTGCTTGATGCCTCTGATTGGGGGGTGCATGAATGGTGTCTGGGTTCTCCTTTGCCTGGTTATGGTAGTTCAGATAAGGCGGTTGTTCATGTAAGCTGGTCTGTCTCCATTCATGGCTTTAAATAGTAGCCAGTAAAATTTGAATAGTATTCTTGCTTGTATTGGGAGCCAGTGTGAGTCGAGGTATGTGGCGGTGATATGCTCGTATTTCTTCAGTGAATAGATCAGTCTCAGGGCTGTGTTTTGTACTGTTTGTAGTTGTTTTATCATGACTGTGGGGCAGGGAAGAATGAGGATGTTGCAGTAGTCTAGAAGTCCTTGGACTAGGGATTGGACCATGAGCTCCACAATAGGCAGGAGGGATGATCACTCCCTCCTGCCAGAACATACCCTTCCAAAACACCTCCCACCCAGCGACTGACTGACCGACACCCCACCCCCAAGCGATCACCCTTCTACCCGCTGATCTTAACAATTGAAAACACAATATTGAAGCACCAGCCCTCCTCTGGCAGCAATGAAGGGAGGACCCTTGCTCAGCTTAGAGGGAACAGTGTTTACCACATTAAGGTGCCCGCAGTTACACCAACTCTATGACTGATGTGACTGTGGGTTATGCTGGTATTGTATAATAGAATCTGGGCACATAAATGCAGTTATAGAATAGACTTCCATTGCATATCATTGCCCTCCTCCCCCCCCTTCCCGTAAGGAACTGCCCACTCATAGACTTGCCATCATAGTATGTTAAAGAATTCTGCTTTTCCATTCATAACTGTTCAGGTCAGAATTTCCCATGAAGAGCTTTAAGTACTTCTCCTAAGGACAATAACCCGGCCATTTAGCAACTGACATTCACACGGGAGTGACATTCAGCTTTATTACCCTAACCTCCAGCTAAACAAAATAATTGTTCCATATCTTTTGCAAATGGGCTATGAATTGTCCTGAAATGGATTGAAGAAATAGTCAAGTAATTAAGTTTACGGGAGGCTGAGAATATAAAGCTCTATGATACTATAACCCCTGCATTTTGATTGGTTCACTGCAAGTCTTTATCCTCCAGTAAGAGGTCATGTAAATCTAGAATGCTGTGTTACCTCTAAGAACTCTTCTGTCACCAAGAACGAGAATTATAACGATGATAAAAATTTCTATGATTAAATGGCAATTTATGTGCAATTTTGATTTTGCTCCCTATTATGGAACATACAGTATTTATCAGCAAACTTGACTATGTATACCAAAAAGGTAAAAAGGCTTCATCTGTTCAGCTTTCCCTACTTTAGCAAATGCTTTGTTTTTTAAGTAGAAATTAAAAGTCAGATAATACTCGTAATTAACATCTGAGTGAGATAGAGGCCTCATTAACTAACATGCATTGACAAGTTACCAAGTTAATGCACTATTGATGTGCTTTAATATGATTTTAATGCACATTAAATTACGCAAGTCATGTTATTCTTAATGGGGCCTGATTATTAATTATGCAATTAATTGTTAAATGCATTTTAGTGAATAGGACCCAGCTTATGACTTACTTTAGGAACTGCTAGCTAAAAGAGAACTGCAAATGTGGGATTTTGTAACTAACAGAAGAAGCAAAGGAGAAAGTAAATATAATGAAAAAAATACTTTTGTTCAATGTTCATCAAAGGACTTAGGAAAGGACTACAGGCAGATGATAGGAGCACAAATGTACATAAGAATAGCCTTACTGGGTCAGCCCAATGGTCCATCAAGCCCAGTAGCCCATTCTCACAGTGGCTAATCCAGGTCACTAGTACCTGGCCAAAACCCAAAAAGAGTAGCAACATTCCATGCTACCGATCCAGTGCAAGCAGAAGCTTTCCCCATGTCTTACTAACAGACTTTGGACTTTTCCTCCAGGAATTTATCCAAACTTTTCTTAAAACCAGCTACACTATCCGCTTTTACCACAACCTCTGGCAATGCATTCCAGATCTTAGCTATTCTCTGAGTGAAAAAATATTTCCTCCTATTGGTTTTAAAAGTATTTTCCATCCAGTTTCATTGAGTGTCCCCTAGTCTGTAATTTTGATGGAGTGAAAAATCGATCCAATTGTACCCGTATCTACTCCACTCAGGTTTTGTAGACTTCAATCATATCTCCCCTCAGCTGTGTCTTTTCCAAGCTGAAGAGCCCATAACCTTTATTAGACTTTCCTCATACGAGAGGAGTTCCATCCCCTTTACCATGTTGGTTGCTCTTCTTTGAATCTTTTCTAGTGCCGCTATATCTTTCTTGAGATAAAGAGACCAGAATTGAACGCAATACTCCAGTTGAGGTCACACCATGGAGCGATACAGAGGCATTATAATATCTTTAGTCTTGTTAACCATCCCTTTTAAAAGAATTGCTAGCATTTTGTTTGCTTTTTTGGCTGCCGCCACACATTGGGCTGAAATCTCCAACATGCTGCCCTGGTTCTTATGCTCGGATTTCCAGTGATATCAGCAGGGAGATGGAGAAAATGATTCTCGAACAGAGAGATAATAGTATATTTGGAATACAGGATTTGGGGAAACATTTACCAGAACTTAATTGTATTAGGTCATGTTAAATGTAGGAGGGCAGAAAAAAAGACCAAATTTGCCCATTCACTCTGCCCGGTTGAGATGGCCATTATAAATTCCTATATGCAAGCCTAAATCAACTCCTTACCTCCACCATCTTGTCTTAGTTAACCTTTTAACCTTTTCACTACCACCCTGCATTTCTGCCCAAATGTGATCAGGATTTCTTAAAATATTGACCTCCACTGGGAGGTCACCAAAGATGTGGTAGATGATGCATTTTGGGGTTGTTATACATCTGTGCTTACTTGTTTTACATTTTAATAGATTATGAGTTTTGTTTTTGAATTATTATGTTTTTGAATTATTTTATGGTGTGCTTTATATTTCCACTTTGAGCCTCCAGGATAAATGATAAAAGAAAGAAAGAAAGTGTGGACATGTAAGTCATGGAAGAGGAAGAAACATTATTTTATGGACTGGTAACTGGAAAGGAAACAAAGTAGTCTAAGCAGCTGGCATGTGCACAGCAGGTATGTAGCCAGACCTGAGCCCAAAGTGTGTGGGGGGGGGGGAACACACCCAGGTTCCATTATAGAATAGATTGTACAGCCTCAGGGCACCCAAATGAAGGCTCCCAGTTAGAGAACTTCCCCCTGCACAGTAAGTACAAAACTTTGCTACAATTTAGTAAAAAAAAAAAAGCCCCCAAAAGCTGGACCAAATGAATATTTCCTTTTTACTTTTGGGAGCCCTCAGATTTAGCTGGAAGGCTGTTAACATTAGCTGAGCCTGACATGTCTGGAAAGGCTTAAATCAGACAATGGTGGGGGAAGCGAGGGAGGAGGGGGTGGGGAAGGTTAGAAGTGGAGCGAATGTTAGAGATAGGGTAGGGGATTATAGCTAAGCGGAAGTTAGAGGGTTAAAGTGGTGATTCTAAATTTTGATTGGTTAGTTGGGAAAAAAGTATGAGGGATAGACTGGATGTTTTGTCAGGGGAGGAACTGTGAGAGTATCATGTGAGGAATTTTAGCAAGCTCTTTTGTGTGTAGAGATTTGGAGGCAGTGGGAGGGTGAAGTTGGTTGGAGAGTAGATGAAAAGTCCCTCCCTCCTGTCCCAACATTGGGGGTGGAAGAGGGTGACTGGCTTGTTGAGCCTCGTTGTTGGTTACATGTTTTGTTTCGGTTTTGGACACAGGGGTGGGTTTTGATGGGATAGGCGGTACGGTTGCAGGTTTGGTTTTGGGGGATGCTAGAAAGGGCAACATTGGACCCAGGGATGAAATGGTATATTATAGACTAAGGCAGAGGTTCTCAACATGTGGTTTTGATTTATTCTTCCTGATATGCATCACTCTGCATTTGTCCACATTAAATTTCATCTGCTTTGGATGCTCAGTCTTCCAATTTCTTAGGTTTTCCTGCAATTCAACCCAATCATGTGTTTTGACAACTTTGAATAGTTTTGTCATCTGCAATTTAATTACCTCACTTCTGTTCCAATTTCAAAATCATTTATAAATATGTTAAATAGCACCAGTCCCAGTATAGATGCCTGCAACACTCCATTGAGAAAAATGGCTATTTAACCCTACTCTCAATTTTCTGTCAACCAATTCTTAATCCACAATGGAATATTCCCTCCTATCCCATGACTCTAATTTTCTCAGGAGTCTCTCATGAGGAATTTTGTCAAAAGCTTTCTGAAAATCTAGATACACTACAATCAACCAGCTTACCCTTATCACATGTCTATTCACATCTCAAAGAAATCAAGCAAATTGGTGTGGCAAGACCTCCTTGCCTGAACCCATGCTGACTGTATCCCATTAAAACATTGTTTGTCTATGTGTTCCATAATTTTTTTAATAATAGTTTCCACCATTTTGCCTAACACTAAAGTCAGGCTTACTGTTCTGTAATTTCCTGGATCGCCCCTATAACTCTTTTTTTTAAATATTCTTTATTCATTTTTAAAACTTACAATAAGTGAAATAGCATATAACATCAATTTATACTTAAATACATCACTTAATATCTTATTAAAATCTAATTCATATCACATATCCCTCCCTCCCCCATAATCAATAACCTTCTTCAATATAAGAACAAATAAAATAACCCCCTCCCCACATTATTTGCATTAATAAAAGAACCAAAATACACCCCTCCTCCCCCCACTTTGGATGCACATATTCAGGGAGAAAAATGATAATCAATCTTTACAGTATTTTGTTAATGACTCCCAAATATCCTGAAATTTCCTAAAATTCCCCTGCTGCAAGGCAATTACTCTTTCCATTTAAAATATATGACATAGGGAGTTCCACCAAAAGCTATAAATTCAATTCAATCCCAATTTTTCCAATTTCTCATGATCTGTTGTATGGCAACCCCTGTCATAATGAGTAATAGCTTGTTATTATTCACCCTTTAACTCTTTCTAAAGATTGGAGTCAAACTGGCCACCCTCCAATCTTCAGGTACTATGGATGAATTTAGGTACAGGTTACAGATCACTAACATGTTTGAATTCTTTCAGTACCCTGGGATGTATTCCATTCGATCTAGATAATTTATCACTCTTTAACTCATCCATTTGGTTCAGTATGTCTTCCAAGTTCACAGAGATTTCTTTCAGTTTCTATGCATCGTCCTCCTTGAAAATGATTTTTGGTTTAGGCAAATCTTTTATGTCTTCTTAAATAACTGAAGCAAAGAATTCATTCAGTCTCTCCACTATGGCCTTATCCTACCTGAGTACTCTCTTTCTCCTTGATGATCCAATGGTCCCACAGATTCCCTCACAGTTTTTTTGCTTCTGATATACCTGAAAAAGTTGTTACTGTGAGTTTTTGCCTCTTTGGCAAGTTTCTCTTTTAGCCTTTTTTTAATCAATGTTTTGCAACTACTGTAACTTGCCAGTGCTTATGTTGCTTTTTATTTTCTTCATTTGGATCCTTTTTCCATTCTTTAAAGGATGTATGTTTGACCTTAATAGCCTCTTTCACTTCACCTTTTAACCATGTCGGCTGTCGTTTGCTCTTCTATCCACCGTTGTGTGGCTGACTTATCCTGCTGTCCACAGAGAACTCCTGTTACATGTAAGCAACTACATTTTCTCCATGGACTCCATGGAGTCAGCCACACATGGTTTCTCTCTCCAGTGACCATGATGAGGTGGTGATAGCACACCCAGAGGGAAATGACAGTTTGCATTCCCTCCATCCAACTCTGTTCTGCATGCAGAAAGCATTTGCAAGCAAGCAAGAGGCCCATGCCCAGCACATTGAAACATTCTTGGCAGAACCAATGGGATCTATACCTTTGATAGCCCTCATCGAATTATGTACACTTCATGACAGCTCTTCATATCATGTCAAGATGCTTTGCTATGCAGTCAGTAATCCCAGATTCTCTAAACAGCTCCATTGTCAGCAACTGCCTTAAAGCGGTTGCTGATCGTGTGTCAATCATGCGACTGTGGCATTAGAGAATGGCGCCTCTGGCAAAGGTAGATGCCAGAACAAAGATGCCAGAAATGTAGACCAGGGTTTTCAAGGCCTACATTTTCAGCACCTACCTTTGATGTGAATCACGCCTATGTAGGCACCTTATGGCATTAATAATAATAATAATAAAAAATAATAATAATAATAATAAGTTTAATTATATCCCGTCATACCTGTTTAGTTCAAGATGGTATAAAATAACAGAAAAGTACAGAGTAGGAGATAAACCTATTCGGTTTTAGATAGTATACACTGGTGGATAGAGTAGAGGGTGGTTACTGAGTGGGAGTAAGCAGAGCAGGATTAATGCATCGAGGGCTCCTAGGCACACAAGTATACTGGGCCCCCTAGCCCTGCCCCGCCCAAGCCCCACCCTGCTCTGCCTCCCTGCCCCCATTTATTTACCTGTTTTCTTTACTTCTTTATTTCCACTTGTATTTCTTTTTTTCTTTTATTATAGAATTCAAAACAAACAACAAAGATTACCATACCAGTGCAGTTTTAGTTCGATGCAAGCCCCAAACATCTCTGAACAAAACCCCCCTTCCTTCCCTTCCCACCTACTTGCCCAGGACTTTAACTCTGAACCCTTTCCATAAGCCTGTATTAATAACCAAGTTTGCAACTCCTCTCAACTGCCTCACTCTATGTCGTCCAACTTTAACCCATATGTACGTATAAACAACCAAATCTGTATCGCCTCTGGTGTGTTCCACATGTATGTTAATTTGTAACAAAACAACAAGGCAAGCAGTTCACCAAAGTGGAACAAAAGAAGATCGGCAGACAATAAGGAGATTCAAATCAGGTTTATTCAAGGTGCTCCCAGGAACCATGCCTGATGCATTTTGCCAAACAAGCCTGGTCAATGCTAACAAAAAACCATGTCTTTCATGCACACAGAACTCACACAGTATGGAATAAGTAATCACAAATTACCCCCCCCCCTCTTTTTTTTTTTTTTTTTTTTTTACAAAAGCACGGAAGAGGTATTTAGCACTGGCTGGCGGATTGAATGTTCTGCGCTGTTCTGGTGATCATCAGAGCAGTGCAGAGCATTCAGCATGCTGGCTTGTGTTACAAACTGAAGGAATGGTACAGTTTAGGAGGTGAAGAAACAGTGGTGCATATCCCCCAATACTGAACAAAATATAAAGATAGCAGATGTAAATTTGAAAAAAAGAGAAATAAACAAATCACTTTACAAATTAACAACTAAAAATGAAAAATAAGATAATACCATTTTATTGGACTAATACATTTTTTAATTAGCTTTCAGAGGTCAAACCCTCTTTCCTTAGGTCAGCAAAGTATACTGCTGTTACAGTATTCTGTCCTGACCTGAGGAAGGAGAATTTGGTCTCTGAAAGTTAGTCAAAAATGTATTAAAATTAGTCCAATAAAATGATCACCGTATTTCCATTTTCTATTTCTAAACATTTATCAACATAGCTACAATACTACTTCAGCACCGAATCCCTTCTGACCTCCTTAATCTCAAAAGTTCAACATCTCCATTCTTGCAACAAGTTCACCGTCCTTCAATTCGACCTCTCTGCAGCTTTTGATGTCATCCATCATGATATCCTACTTTACCAACTCACTGAGATAGGCATTAACTCCACAGTCCTTGACTGGTTCTCGAAGTTCTTACGCTCCCGCTCCCACACAGTCAACATGAAGGGCACTTCTTCCTCCCCCTGGAACCCGATCTATGGAGTCCCACAAGGCTCACCTCTCTCCCCTATCCTTTTCAACATTTATATGTCCTCCCTTAAACTCCTCCACCTCTCCCCCCTTGAAACACTTTACACTTACGCAGATGACATCTTTGTCCTCCTTGAGACCGACCGGAACCTCACCAACCTCTCTGCGAACATATCCTCAAGTATATCGAACCTTCAATCCTGGGCCCACACTGTGCAGATGAAACTGAAAGAATCCAAAACAAAACTTCTCTGGCTCGGCCCAAAATTGGACCAACTGCCCACCTCCATCCTTCTGTCCTCTGGCCCCACTCTGCATCTTGAATACTCAAGTAAAATTCTGGGAGTTATCATTGACTCTACACTTTCCTTCAATGATCACCTCAACTCCCTAATAAAAAAATGTTTCTTCAGCCTTCACATGCTGAGGAAAGTGAGAATCTGTTTCCATCAAAAACACTTTGCCGTCCTTGTCCAATCCACCATCCTTTCCAGACTGGACTATTGCAACTCTATCTACCTAAGCCTAACAAAGAAAAACCTCCAAAGACTCCAGCGGATTTAGAATGCCGTTGCCAAGCTTATCTTCGCAAAAAGCAAATTTGACCACGTCTCGCCACTTTTGTCCAAGCTCCACTGGCTTCCGATAATCTCCAGAGTCCACTTCAAATGTGCCTGCCTTACTTTCAAGATCCTACACGGCATCCTCCCCCCCTTTATTCCTCTTTCTTGGAATTCCTCTAACCCCATTTCCACCAGATCCACCCAAAAACTGAAACTAGGTTCCTACCTCCCTTTTAGAATCACTGAGCTCTGGAACAACCTTACCTCCCCTCTTAGGAATCTGAGCTCCCTCCAACTCTTCCGTAAACATCTGAAAACCTGGTTATTCTCAAAAATGTAACTCTTCTTCCCTCTCTGATTATTCTAGTCCTCTAAATTTCCTCTTCATCCTTTCCCTCCTCTGGAGTTCCTTTCTACCCTAACTCCTGTTAACCGTGTCGAGCTTTGCAAATGTAGAGATGATGCGGTATACATACCTAAGGTTTAGTTTAGTTTAGTTTGCTTTATCCTAAAGCAAAAAAATAGAATTTTTTTCTACCTTTGTCATGTGGTTTCTGCTATCCTCATCTTCTTGTCATTCTCTTTCTTCCATCCACTGTCTGCCCCTTCCAGAAACTGTCTGTCTCTCCCTGCCATCTCTCCTCTTGACCCCTCCCCCTTTTGGTCTGGCATCCATCATCTTCCCTCTGTTCCCTCAAGGTCTGGCATCTCTTTCCTTTCATCTCTCTTTCCCTCCCCCCTGTGGTTTTTAGCATCTCTCTCTTCTCATTTTCTCTGCTCAGATCTGATATATCTCTCTCCTTCCCCGTTCTCTGGCATCTCCCTCTCCTCTCTCTTCCCTTTCCTTTTCTTCTCTGGTCTTCCTTCTTTATTTTCTGACTCCGTCTAAATTAAATTCTTTCTTATTATACAGTCCTCAGTTTCTCTCTTTCTACTGTGTCTACCCACAGCATGCCACCCCTTTTCTTCACCCCTCCACTATCTCACTAACTCTATCTTCTTCCCCCATCCAGCATATGTCCTTTTTCTTTATCCCTCCTTCCATCCAGTATGTGTTCTCTTTCTCCACTTCCATTCAGCATTTGCTCTCCCTTCTCCCTACTTCCATCATCTGCCCTCTTCTCTCTCCCCCTTCTACCCACTTCCATCATCTGCCCCCTTCTCTCCATCCACCACAGGCCCATCTCTCTCCCTTCATCTTACCTTTCTTTCCGATTTTGGCAACAAGATTGGCAACGCCCCCCCCCCTGTGATGACACTCAAGATTGGCAATGCCCCCCCCCCACGATGGCACTCAAGATTGACAATGCCCCCCATGATGATGCTCAAGATCGGCAACGGGCCCTCCCCAGCATCAATAGCACTTCAAATCAGCAATGCGATGCTCAGCCCAAAGCTTCCCTCTGATTCGAACTGCCTGGGTGGAAACAGGAAGCTGTGTCAGAGGGAGTTTTGGGCTGAGCACCACGTTGCCGATCTGAATTGCTGTTGATGCTGGGGGGAGAAGGAGGCCCTTTTGCCAATATTGAGTGCTGGAGGGGGGGGGGCCTGTTGCCGATCATGAGTGCTGGGGGGGGCCACTGCCGATCTTGAGTGCTGGGGTGGGGGCCCGTTGCCAATAATCGCTGTTTAAAAAAAAAAAAAAAAAAGGGGGCTCTCTCTTTGCCCTCCTTCAGCGGGCCCACTCACAGTTTCAGGCCCTAGGCACGTGCCTATTGGGCCTATTGTTTAATCCGACCCTGGGAGTAAGGGGTAAATAACAGTATAAGTAAAGTAGGGAGGTGAAGGGTAGTGGCAGAGAAAGAAAGAGGTGGAAGTAGAGAGAAAGGGGGAGGAGGCGGGGCTTTCCAAAGGGGTCATTGAATTTGATGATCAGACGAACTTGTCGAATAGATGGGTTTTAAGGGCTCCCCTGAGAGTTTGGTATGTTGGGGAGTTCAAGAGGAGGTTGCTATGAGTGTTGTTCCATCTGCCTGCTTGGAAGGAAAGTGTTCTATCTAGGAATCTTTTGTAGTGGTATCCCTTGGGGGTTGGTTATGAGAATAACAATGTTTTGCGAGTGGGGCAGGGATTGTCCTGTAGGATGAAGTGATTCAGTAGGTAGGTGGGCGAGGTACCAAATAGTGTCTTGCAGCAAAGGCAACCAAACTTAAAGATGATTCTGGCCTCAATTGGCAGCCAATGTAGTTTTCTGTAGTATGGGGTGATATGATTGGATTTCTTCAGGCCGAAGATCAGACGCACCACCGTGTTTTGAATCATTCTTAGTCATTTAATAGGGTTTTTTTTGTGAGATCCTAGGTATACAATGTTGCAGTAATCCAGAGAACTTAAAATCAGAGATTGGACTAGAAGTCTGAATGTGGCAAAATTGAAGAGTGGTTTTAGCGTGTGTAGTTTCCAAAGAAGATTAAAGCATTTTTTTTTAATAATGATGTTGGTGTGGGTCTCAAATGTGAGCTGTTGATCAATGGTAACGCCTAAGATTTTTATCGTGGAGTTGATTGGAAAGTTTCTTCCATTTATGTTAAGTGAGGGTTCAGTGATTTTGGTGGTCAGGGAGGCCATGAAGAATTTGGTTTTTTCTAGGTTTAATTTAAGTTTGAAATCGTTTGTCCATTGTGCTACCTGATTGATGACTGATGCAATGATGTCTTTAGTTTCGGGCGAAATGTTCGAGATGGGGATGATGATTGTGATGTCATCCACGTAGATGTATGATTTGAGATTAAGTTTTGATAGGGTGTGTCCTAAAGAGGCCATGTAGAGGTTGAAGAGGGTTGTAGATAGAGGAGAACCTTGTGGGACACCGCAAGGGTTGGTCCATGGTTGTGAGTAGGCTTGTTCAGTGACAACTTGGTAGGATCGGGATTTGAGGAAGCCCTTGAACCAGTTTAGCACTTGACCCATAATGCCGATTGCATCCAGGCAGTTGATTAAGATATCGTGATCCACCAGGTCAAAAGCACTGCTTAGATCAAATTGGAGTACAAGTACTTGCTTCCCACAGCTAAGTGTATGGGAGATGTGGTCAACGATGGAGGCTAGGGCGGTTTCAGTGCTATGATGAGTGTGGAAGCCTGATTGGTATTCATGAAGTGTTAAGAATTTATCAAGGTAGTTTGTGAGGGCTGTGTTGATCAGACCTTCTATCAGTTTGGTGAAGAAGGGGATGTTGGTTACTGGTCTGTAGTTGGAGGGTAGGATTATTGGGTCTTTTTGGTTTATGATGATGGGAATGATGAGTATATGACTGAGATCAGTTGGGAATGTACTACTGATCATTTGTTGTGATGTCCAGTCATAGAGCAGTACTTTGAAGAGTGCGGGAGCTGGTTTCATGATGCTAGGTGGGCAGCTGTCGAGGTGTACACAGGTAGGGCTAGTCTCAGTTAGGGTGCTGGTCTTTGACCAGAGGGCCGCCACGTGAGCAGACTGCTGGGCACGATGGACTGCTGGTCTGACCCAGCAGAGGCAATTCTTATGTTCTTATGAATCTTCATCTGGGATCCAAGTTTCTGTTATGCAAACTATTCCCGCCTGTGAGTTGTTTATCAGATCTCTTAAGATCTGGGTCTTATTACAGACTGAGCGAGCATTTAGGTACAGGCATTCTTTTGGTAGGTATTCCTCATCCAAAGGTGTTGTAGTGTTGCATCTTATCTGTTTTAGGTTTGCACTATCCCTTTTACTATATTGATAATCTGTAGCTACTGCTTCCCTCCCCTAACGAAAGTACTGCTCTACGACTTCAAAGTACTGCTCCATGACTGGACATCACAACAAATGATCAATGGTACATTCCCAACTTATCTCGGTCATATACTCATCACTCCCATCATCATAAACCAAAAAGACATTAACAGCACAGAAGCCAGAACAGCTGCAGTGTAGGTAAGGGGATGTCAGGGAAAGAGAGGCTGAGGGAAGAGATGTGAAATGTAAAAGGGAGAACAGAGCTGAATGCAAGCTGGGGGAGGCATGGACAA
This sequence comes from Geotrypetes seraphini, assembly GCF_902459505.1. Classification (NCBI taxonomy): domain Eukaryota; kingdom Metazoa; phylum Chordata; class Amphibia; order Gymnophiona; family Dermophiidae; genus Geotrypetes; species Geotrypetes seraphini. The sequence continues at coordinate 19,476,075 of NC_047095.1, forward strand.
TGATACAAATATAGCTGCAGCCCCACTAGTCAGACATTCCTAAAGAAGTTTAGCCAACCAATAGGCTGCAGGGAAAAGCAGGACTTAAGGTTGATATCTCATAACCTATTGGTCCTGTCTTCTCTGCAGCTTATTGATAATCACTCACCCCACTTTCACGAGTGAAGCTCGGTCTTCCAGGTACTAGGTTTTAAAAAGTTATTTCAGCCAGGGCTTTACACAAGGGATTAAGGGAGTCATTCTCTTTAATCCCATGTAGTTTTTGTCTACCTCCAAAATGAAGCTATATTACCATTGCAGCCTCACTACTTAAACAGTAGCCATCATCATTGCTTTGGACACCGTGTTTTGTCTCTGCTCGTTCTAAACATTTACCTGCGCCTATGGCATTATGCATGCGATAAAGAAATTATCCTTTGAGACTCTTGACAAAGGTATTGATTTCACTGTCAGTGTCATCTTCCAGTCTTCGCAGTGCTACTATCAATAAAGCATACTTTGAACTGTATACCTGTGGCTGAATAATTGACATCTTATCCTCACGTTTCCTATGTTGTGCTGTGCTGCTGTGGTCTTTGAGGCCTTTTTGGGCTTTCTCTCCAGGCACTTACATATGGGCATTGCCACTGCCATGAAAATAACAAGATCTCCAGCTGGGCCTGTGCTGTTCATTTTTTCAACGTGTACAGTATCTTTACAAAATGGCTACCTCTCCTGTACATGCATGCAAATGCATGTGCACGCCTGCATGTATTTTAGAAAAGGCTGTATGTAGGCAGATCCTTTACTAAAATACCAGCTAGACATCTCATTTCCAATCTCTTTGTAAAGTAGGGCTTCGTAATTGGTGGCACTACCTGTAGCTTCCAAAGTCTGTGTGCCACTTTTGAGCAAAAGGCAGCATACAGGGTAAAAAAAAACAAACCCCAAAAACCCTGTGCCTCAGAAAATGTTTTCAATATCAAGCAATTCACTGCAACAGAGATTTTTCTCAGGTGGTATAACTATACTTATTAATAGTACTTATTATGGTGCTAATGCACCTTTGACAGAGTCTTTTCCACTGTATTTTGTCTCTTTTGGCAGCATTTCAAAGCACACTGTGATCTGTCACTGTGCTTCTCTGGTAATCATGGTTCACAAAAGAATTTCATTTAGAATGTGCTTTCAAGCCACATCTTTTTTTCTTTTTGAATTTTCAAGAATGGAAATGGAGGCTGCAATTTAAAACTTTTCCTTGGTGAAGACCTGGTCCTTTAAGATCCTGGGAGACACTTTAGCCAGTCTCATTATTACAAGCATTTAGAAGGGCTCCTAGAAACAGAGTCAGAAAGGAAGTGAAAGCGCATAGCAGCTGTGTCCCTGCTTTTGTAGCCAGATCTAACCTTCCCGAGGCTCCTTCTTTTTATCAAAGGATGTTCAGGGATCATAATACATGAAAAGATATCATGTCTGCCTGCAATTTTGAAGCACACAACTGAATTGACCAAATAAAATGACAATTCAGTTGCAATGAAGAGCTACAGAAATTTGCAAATGTAATATTTGCTATGCAATCCTGCTATACTTTCAGTGGAGGAGTAGCCTAGTGGTTAATGCAGTAACCTGAGAACTCAGAAAACTGGGTTTGATTCTCACTACTGCTCTTTATGACTTTGGATAAGTTACTTAACCACCCATTGCCCCAGATAGAATATAAGTACCTGTATATAATATGTAAACTGCTTTGATTATAATATATCAAGTCCCATCCCATTTCCCTCCCTTAGGATGAACACAAAGAATACGGCCAGGAAATGTAGGAAAATTCAGCTTTCTCTTCCTTCCTTTATATTGTCAGGAGAGTATTCACTTTGTACAAGGGGCCGCTGAAAAAGTTCTCAGCCCAGCCAATAAAGCTGGGACATTCTCCATCGAGGGCTATACACTTAGTCCAGCGATTTTCCACTTTTTCATTCTGCATTATTCTGCGGGAACAAAAAAAGTAGAAGGCACTGGATTAAGGGGCAGATTCTATAAGCGGCATCCCGACTGTAGGAAGTGGTAGGCGTTCTACCACTGTCTAACCAGCCAATTGGGATGCAAGTTTTTTAAAAATCCCCTACACTGTAGACATCTGATGCTGGTGCAGGGAGACGCGTTGGGACACTTAAGTTCGCCCAAGGCTGGGCATGGATGTGTTATTGCCCAGAAATGGCCTTGGGTGAGCTTAAGCGGCCCTAGGCGTCTCCCTAGGGCCATGATAGATGTCTGAAATGTAAGCCAGCAAAATGCTGGCCTAAATATCAAATAGATGCTGCTGCTAAACTGTGGCAAGGGAATCTCCATGCTGCAATCAGCTGAGCAGCAGTAGCTGCAGAAGGGAAACCCCCACCCCCCCAAAAAAAGAAAAACAGTCCACAGCAGGAGAGATGCCCAATCCTTCCTGAAGTCACACCAGAAACAACCCATCCAACTGTCTGTGACAGGAGGGATGCCTAAACTAAACTAAACTAAACACTAAACCTTCGGTTTGTATACCGCATCTTCTCCACAATCGTAGAGCTCGGCACGGTTTACAGGGTTAAGATAGAAAGGTGGCAGGTGGCAGGTGCCCAATCCTTCCTGCTGTCAACCAAACACCCCCCCCCCCCTCCACGACTCTCTATGGCAGGAGGGATGCCCAATCCTTCCTGCAACCAACTCCAAAACAACCCCCTGACTGTCCGTGGCATGAGGGATGCCCAATCCCTCCTGCCACCACTCCCGAAACAACCCCCCATCCCAATCACAATAGGCAGGAGGGATGCCCACTCCAAGTTTCAAGTTTTTTATTACAATTTTGATGTATCGCAATATCATAAATTCAAAGTGATTTACAATTGAGGCCTGGGACAAAGGACCCATAATTTCTGCAATGAATGGGGTCCTGCCAGCAGCCCCTCTCGAACCCATGCTCCCTAATTATCGATACCCCCAGACCCCAACCCCCACCCCAGCACCCCAAGACTCTAACCCTGCACTCCCCCAGACCTCCCCCCGTACCTTTTCTATTATGGCAGACTAGAGAGATGCCTACTCCCTCCATCTGGCAGGCCCACCTCTTCACAATGGTGGGCCTTCCCAAATACATATGTAATGCTAGTTGGGTAGGGTCTGTTGTTTAGGGTGGAAGTGATCCAGGGATAAGATATAGAGGTTTACCTTTATAATGAAAGAGGGTGACAGCATGTTCTTTTGATGTATATTTTGATTCATGATTTTTTTGCTTCAAAAATGTATTGATGTATGCTTTTGGTTTTTTATTCTATGCTGCACTAGTCACCAACAAAAATCGTTTGAAATAAAAATTCTTTAACTTTAAAATTGTTTTCTTTCCAATGTCCAAGGGCTGTCTTATCCAACTCGAATACTGTAGGCTCCAAATTTAGTTAGAGGTCGATGGAAAAAGCTGTTTACCCTCATATTTCTAACCCACAGTGCAGGGACTAATGGTAGTGCTATTCATAGGATTGCCATTAGACCCAGCTCTTTTTAATTAGTGCATGAATTACGCTGTATATGATTAATTTGCAGCAACTTTGTAAATTTGCTGAATGCTAAATTTAGTATAACACCCATACCACTAACATCAGATTTTATAAATAACTGTTTTTCTGTTGCCCATGGAAGCTAAAACTGTGTGCTAGAGTAAGTGGCCCAGCCTCATTAGCCACAAAAAAAAGTCACATTGCTCAAGGTTTGTTTTGATTTAGTTCAATCTTTTATATATTTTTCATCCTATATGTTCCATGGTGCAAATTATAAATGACACTGGAATGACTGGGACATTTTCTTTGCTACAGAAAATTGAAAATAATTAGCTTTGAGTTTCTTCCAAATGGCTTGTCTGGAAGGAAAGAAATAGAATTTAAAAAATAAAATAAAATGGGTGATGGGGAAAAAATGACCACAGAGGAAATGTATAATTTGTTATTATAAAAACAATATCAAAAAGTTTTAATTGAACCATCATTCCACATATTTTAGTGGACGCACAATTCTTACAACAAAAGAGAGAAGGTTAACATGTTGGCATTTCACTACTCACAGGTAAAATGTGTTAGGTTAATTTGAGAAACTTATTATATAATAGCTAAGGACATAAGTATTGGCCATGGAAAGACAGCTTCTTTTATTTGTTTATATGGAAGCAGATTTTAGAAAGGATGTTCAGGTAAGGACATGAAAATTCCCATATTTCACAAGAGCTTCTGCCAGGTTTGTAGTCAGACACCCAATTGTGGGTGGGCCTGGACCTCAGTTGGGTGGGCAGAAAATCCCATCTCTCCCTCTCCCACCGAGGTGAGGCGAGATTATGCAGTGAGTTGCCTTCCCTCCCCCCTGCTGTCAACCTTTCAAAGAGCTGATCTTTGCCAATACCAATCAGCATGACTGACACATGCTACTCGTACCAGCCCCGCAACCTTCCTTCTCAAGCAACTTCTTGTTTCCGCAGATAGCGCGTGTCAGAAGGAAGGCTGTGGAGCCGGCATGAGCAGCATGTATAGGTCGTGCTGCTTGCTGCTGGCGAAAATCAACTCTTTGAAAGGTAGGTGGGTGGAGGTTTTGGGAGCTTTCAGTTGGCAGAGCTTGGGAATCCCCACCAGCTACATCATAGAGGTGCTGCTACTGGGTGGGCCCAGTGGCTTAGGCAAAATGTGGCACATCTTGTGAACTAGGCACAGCATAGCATGTGTGAGCAGTGATTTCAAAAGCTGTTCTTGGGGAAATCATATGTGCAATATCCCTCCATAGGCTCAAACGTGGGAGTAGCTTTTTGAAATAGCTGCTTTAGCTCTCTTTATATGCCCCGATCCTGCAGCTCCCATTCATCCTCCTATCACTTCTCCAGGAGACTACATGAGAGGCCCAAAACTTCTCTCCGGCCACAGCATCTTCTCTAAATCAAACCCCAACCTTAGCCATTGCATCCAATCCTTTCCAAACTCTCCCTGTCCACAGAATCTGATCTCCCCCTTCAACCCCTCCCTGGCCATATTCATTTAACCCAAATCCTCTGGAAGCACACCAGATGATTCTCCCGGTTCAAACTCTCTGGTAACAACAAATCCCTCCCCAAAGCCTCTCAATAGACTCCAACCCCCATCTTTGGTCTTACGCTCTCCTGGTTATACAGTCCTGAGGCTCAAAATGGCCACTGCTACCCCTAGCAATATTCTCATGGAATCACCACTAGGGACTCTATTTCTCTGCATCTATCCATCCATACTTTTTTGTTGGACTTTTATGTCATGGGGGTTGTTCTTATTTCCATGATGAGAGTCAAATCCTTTTCTAAAATACCTGCAGAAGCTTATATATATTTGCTAGCACATACAGCAGATGCACCATTTAAAAAAATATACACATGGATAAAATGAACAGCACAAACCAGGCAGCTTCCATGGGAAGTGCTAGCACAACAGCATCAAAATAGCGATTAAAAAACTTCCACATATGACACTACTGTCACGTGTAACTACCCCATTGTACAAACCTACACATGTAAGTGCCACCAGTTAGGTAATGAGACCACAATTTTAAGAACATAAGAATAGCCTTACTGGGTCAGACCCATTCTAGCCCAGTATCCCATTTTCGCAAAGGCCAATCCAAGTCACAAGTAATCGGCAAAAACCCAAATAGTAGCTGCATTCCATGCTACTGTCCCATGTCTGTCTCAACAGCAGACTATGGACTTTTCCTCCAGGAATTTGTCCAAAGCTTTTTTAAAACCAGCTACATAACTGCTTTTACCACATCCTCTGGCAACACGTTCCAGAGCTTAACTATTCTCTGAGTGAAGAAAAATATTTCCTCCTATTGGTTTTAAAAGTATTGCTCTCTAACTTTATTGCGTTTCTCCTAGTCTTTGTAAATCTTGATGCAGTAAAAAAAATGATTCACTTGTACTCATTCTACACGACTCAGGATTTTGTAGACTTCAATCATATCTCCCCTTAGCTATCTCTTTTCCAAGCCGAAGAGCCCTAACCTTTTTAATCTTTCCTCGTATGAGAGGAGTTCCATCCCCTTTATCATCTTGGTTGCTCTTTGAACTTTTTCTAGTGCCACTATATCTTTTCTGAGATAAGGTGACCAGAAGTGAATGCAATGCACAAGTTGAGGTCACACCATTGAGTGATACAAAGGCATCATAAAATTCTTAGTCTTGTTAACCATCCCTTTTCTAATAATTCCTAACATCGTGTTTGCCTTCTTGGCCGCCACCGCACACTGGGCAGAAGGCTTCAGTTTATTGTCTACGATCCTTTTCTTGAGTTCTGACCCCCCAAGGTGGTCCCTAGCATCCGATAACTCTGATTTGGATTATTTTTCCCAATTTATATATTTTTATCATTCTCACTGGGAGAAATTTCTATTGGAACATTTAAAAAATTAAAGGGTAATTAAAACAGAAGATGATCTCAATTTTATAGTTCATCAGGAATTATTTACATGTTGTTTTACCTCGCAAATCTCTCCTTGAAGTGAACTTGAGAATTAATTTCTATATGTTTCACCAATATTATTCTTTTCTTGTATATCTATGCTTGATATGTATAATTGAAATTATTAAACCCAGGTTTTACAAAAGAATAGCGCGGTTTGTAGCACTGGCTATAGTGGTAACAGCTCCTACGCTCGCAGGAATTCTATGGGCATCGGAGCTGATACCGCCACAGCTGGCGCTAAAAATACTAGCGTGGCTTTGTAAAGAAGGGGGTAATTTTTTTAAAAAAAGATTGTATATTGTCACAGGGAAGTCCCTGTGCATGCCAGTGTAAATTTAGAGGAACCAGTTTCTAGTGAAGGACAAGAAGAAATGAACCCATTCCACAACCTAGATCTGGGGGAAAGAAAGAAGCACACACTGGCAAGACTAAAGAGGGAATGTTCAAGCAACCTGTAACCCATTTATCTTTTCCTAGCTCTGGATTTAGTAAGTCAAAGTCAGTCCTGGGGGGAACCATAAAGCCAGGAGGTAAGAGTGCAGGTAGTGTTTCTAACTAGGTCACACCATGCTGTAGGTAGGGGACCAGTTTAGGGAAACGTACAGCTCACACTAGGAAGCAGGTAATTAGGGAACAGCCCACACCTGTTTCTCATTCCTTCAAGCCTAGCAAAGGCAGGCAGGAGGGTGGAACAGAGAGCAGGAGCACCATCTACACTGAGCAGTCCCAAGAGGTGAAGCCTGTTTCACAACCATGTTTGGAAAGGAAAAGCACAGCACAGCCAAGGAATCAGGTCAAACAACCTCCAGAATATATTTTAGATTACCCAGAAGTGGAAATGGAGGAGGATTTACTGACAGAGTTTTCTGATAGCAGATAATCTTTATGTCGGGAGGAACATATGGAACTTGGGGAAGCTAATACTGATTTCTCTGAGAATCAAATGGAAACCGACATTGAATGAGAGTGGAAAGCTGTGCTGGCATTAAAGTGTTCTAGTCCTATTCAGGAATGTAGTATTACATGAGCAGTTGAGAACAGAAAATTTTAAGTCTGTTTGATAAATTTTTGCTAAAAGCTGCATAAGAGAGGAGTATAAGACTCAAGCTATGGTTTTGATAAAAGCACACAAAATGTTTGAAACCCTACAGTAGTTTAAGAGAGCAGTGCAAGGAAAGCTTTTTTTTTTTTCTTTTTGTGTGCTAAGCCTGCTTGGGGAAAACAATATTGCAGGAGACTTTAAATTGTTGAAGCCTGAAAGGGTCCTATTGCAGAGGGACCATTGTAACTGGTCATTGTGGGAGGTTGGTCTCTTTAGCCCAGGGGTGCCCACACTTTTTAGGCTTGCAAGCTACTTTTAAAATGACCAAGTCAAAATGATCTACCAACAATAAAATTTTAAAAAAACACAAAGCACACTGTACGCAGAGAACATGTTAATTATCATTTATAATCCGGAGGTAATGTTTATTACTCAGCCTGAACAAGCATGCCAAGCTGGTATACAGAATTAGTAGTATGAATAAGCTTGAAATCTTTTGGTAACCCTCAGAGCTTTCACATATTCACACTGTGGCCCTTTGCATGAAAAAGGTTGGAGACCACTGACTTAAGTGGCTATTTTAGAAACTAGTCTGGTTTTGGACATCTGAACACTGGCATTTAGACATGCATATTTCATAGACATCCAAATCCCAATTTTACACAGAAGGGATATGGGCATCTAACACTGCTGTACATCCGTATGGCAAGGGGGCATGGTCTGGGTATATTTTGGGTGGAACTGAGGAGTGCCCAAAATATAGTAAGCCAACTTCGATCACGATGTTCAGGGCTAAAAAGATAGACATTCGTATTTAGATCTGGTACTTGTCACATCCAGGTTGCAGAAAGGTGATCCAATTGAGCAACCATCCACTAGAGCAGTGGTTCCCAACCCTGTCCTGGAGGACCACCAGGCCAGTCTGGTTTTCAGGCTAGCCCTAATGAATATGCATGAGAGAAATTTGCATATAGTAGAAGTGACAGGCATGCAAATCTGCTCCATGCATATTCATTAGGGCTAGCCTGAAAACCCGATTGGCCTGGTGGTCCTCCAGGACAGGGTTGGGAACCACTGCACTAGAGCAGGGGTCTCAAAGTTTCCCTCCTTGAGGGCCGCAATCCAGTCGGGTTTTCAAGATTTCCCCAATGAATATACATGAGATCTATGTGCATGCAGTGCTTTCAATGCATATTCATTGGGGAAATCCTGAAAACCCAACTGGATTGCAGCCCTCAAGGAGGGACTTTGAGATCCCTGCACCAGAGGGATTAAGACACAACACCTCCTAAATCCTCCAGTTGTTGCTGTCCCCACCCACCCCCCTCCATTGAATGTGAAACCAGCAAGGGATGCAAGACTGTATGGAAGTTTCAGGTATTACAGACATTTTTAACAAAGTAGTAAGCAGGTCTGATGAGTAGAATGGTTAGTACAGTGGATTGAGAACCAAGGGACCCAGTTTCAAATCCCACTTTAACCTTTTTTTTTTTTTTTTTTTTTTAATTGTGAGCCCTACATGGACAGAAAAATACTACTGTGTCAGAATATATGAGACACCTGCAAGCCTGAAAGCAATTAAAGTAGTGAAAATTCAGGTATAATAGGTATTTTCTGTTCCTAATGGGCTCAAAATGTTAAAAAAAAATAATCACATATAGCTGAATTAGGATTTAAACATGACTCGTCTGATGCTCTGTTCTAACCATTAGTCTAATCTTCTGCTCTTCATGGATATTTGTGTGACCATATCATAAGATAGACTGCTAATCTACCTTTATTTTTCCCTGTTCATAATTTGGACATTTTCACTTTTTAAAATGGATGTTCATGCTGGACATTCCTAGCACATGGACATCCCTCTCACATGTATCCTGTTCTAAAACGCATGTGAGATGGATTCACGTTTGTGACGTTCTTACTTGGACATCCATATTATGTCCTTTCTATATGGGCTGATTGAAAAGTAATGAGACTGCCTCAAGTTTTCTCTCCAAGAAGCAGATGTGGCAAGGCTGTACTGGATCTCGTGAATCTCATACACTGACATTTCCGAGTCTGGAGTTGGGTCACAGTGAGAGGAAGAACTTCGTACATCTCATCTTGGCAGATGAAGAAAGCCATGTCTGTGAGGGTATGCCAGAGGTGCGTGATTGAATTTTGTGTTAAGCTTGGAAACAGCAGTAGTGAAACTCTTGAAATGTTACGACAAGTATACTGTGGTGAAACAATGAGCCATGCTGCAGTATTTCAGTGGTGAAAAGCACCACAGCTGCATCGCTAAAAGTGATGTTGCAAAAACAATCTACTGTACATCTTTGAATTGTTTTTGAAACGCTGCAAAAATTGTATTGAATGTGAAGGACGCTACTTTGAAAAAGAAAAATGTTCAGATCCTGTGGAGTCGTCTGATTTTTGAATTTGTTTTTTAAAAAAAGTATCATTACTTTTCAGTCAGCCTTCGTATATTTTGTTATTATTTCTGGGTCATATTTTAATAAAGGGTTGTCTATACTGTACGGCTCCTGAGGCATTTTTCTTCTACTCTGTGGCTGTCTCTACTTCTTGTATTTCATAACATATGCACATTTCATACCACTCTATCCCAGCACCAGCAAATCTCTGCCCCCATAAAAGCATGCACAATGCATTGACAGAGTGTACATTTATTTGTATACCCTTTGGGTAATCTTAAAAACACCTATTTCTGCTAGTAAAATAATTATGTACAAAAAAGGCTTATAAAATTATCCCAAAGACACCATTGTATACCGGTGCAATGATATTAAAAACTGATAGCCAAAGGTTTTTAGGGTTAAATATTAATCTGGTGTGCAATTGCATCAGCTCTATCAAAGTAAGATGTCTCAGAACTCATAAAAAAAACTGGCAAACCTAAATGGAACTGTGTAAATATAGCAGAAAGGTATAAAAGTCACAGTTAGAAATCTCATTGACAGCTGGAGTACACTGTTGAGTGAGAGAGAATGGGAACAGGCTGTGAACACCGAAGGCCATACCAAGCACTTTAAGAACTTTGGTACCAAAGTCAACAGATATTCCTTATTGGATAAAGCATAGAATATATAAATCCCATGGTTAGTGCTTTTATTTTTTAAATACCAACTGTGGAATTTAAATATATATATATTTTTTTGCATATTCAATGCCACCAAAGAAGTAGTATATCGCGTTAAGAAAATATATTTAAATAGAAGGTCAACATTCAATCCCTATTAGGAAAAGTATTTTTCAACCATCCATAAAAACCTTCTATTAAGTAACTCTTCCGGCCCTCAGAAATGCCACCAGTTGTTCAATAGTTGTTCCGTTAATACTAAGGTTGTTTTTTCGGGTTTTAGGGATTGTAGCCTTGAGGAAACCCCCCTAAGGGTGAAACATGTTGGCGTGCTGATCCCTAGCTGTTTACCACCCAAGCTAAGTACAAACACTTGTCATATGATATAACCTAGTAAACTGGTTTAACTATCTTATATTGAGTCAAATTATAAAACACCCATCATAAAATGACCCGGTGAAGATTGGATGTGTAAAGCCAGCTGTTATGAAAGTCTATTGAACAACTGGTGGCATTTCTGAGGGCCGGAAGAGTTACTTAATAGAAGGTTATTATGGATGGTTGAAAAATACTTTTCCTAATAGGGACCAAAGAAGTAGTGGCATTGAATATATAAGGAAAGCAATGATCCCTGCAAGCTGTGCAGAAGTCCTGCAATCTCATTTTTGCCATTGGGGGCTGATGCTTCGATTTTGTATTTTCAGTCACTAGGGACAGGCAGGTCTTCTGTAGTCCTGCAGATCTTGGCTGTCCCTCGGTATTGAGAAAACATTAGAAAAAAAAATGTAAAAATGGTCTCATGGATAGCCCGTCTTTTGTGACAATGGAGATTTCTGTAAAGTGGAGAAAAAGGCCTCAGAACCGTATGCACTTCACGGCAGCACTTTACATTCAGTAAAACTAAACTGCCTTATGCTTATCATTGGCAAAAGAAACCCTCCACTGTTCAAATCTCCAATAATCACACAATGCACTGGTAGCCGACCTTACATATAAGCTCATGACTTATATGTTGTAGCCCCAAACTGTTGCATACTATTCCATCAACTGCTGCTGAAAATGATCCACTCTGTCTCATACCTTCCAACCCTTCCTTCTGTATTACCGTTACCTCTGCTTAATCATACAGTATGTCCTTGTAACTAAATTGTAAACCGCAATGATTCCTAGCAGAAAACTGCAGGATATTGTGACCAAGCAGACTCCGCGCCTGCCAGGGTCCCTGTGAGTGCTGGGAGGAAAGGGGATAGGAACCCAAAAAGAGTAGTGCCCAGAGCCTGGCCGCAGTCCTATTTGGAGTTCCCTGAGCCGGCTAGTCATTCAGGACCGACGGTTGGGAAAACTTGCCACAAACTAGAGGTCTGCACGGGAACGGGGATCGCGGGGATCCCGCGGGTCCCGCGGGGATCCCGCGGGTTCCCCCCCTGGCCCACGGGACTCCCACGGGGACGCCCCCTGGCCCACGGGACTCCCACGGGGATGCCCCCCTGACCCACGGGACTCCCACGGGGACGCCCCCTTGCCCACGGGACTCCCACGGGGATGAAAACAACCTACCTAAATTCTGGCGATGCAAGTCTGGCGTCGCGTCGGGAAATAGCCATGTTGAGCAGTGAGCTCAGCACGTACACAGATGAAAGCCTTGCTTGCTGATTGGTCCGGCGGCCCCGCCCCACCGTGCCGCCGGACCAATCAGCAAGCAAGGCTTTCATCTGTGTACGTGCTGAGCTCACTGCTCAGCATGGCTATTTCCCGACGCGGGCATTAGGCTGTTTTTTGTCATTTCGGGTGGGGGATGGCAGCGGCAGCAGCAGCCTGAAAAAGAAATCATCCTGGCCGGGTTCGGTGTCATGCTCCGGAGCTTCTACAGCCTTCCTATCTCCCTCTCCCTTCCCCTGCTCCGCGGCTCTCTTCGGCAACTCAGCAGCAGCTTCTGACGTCGGGGCCTACCCTCTGCGAGTCCCGCTTGTTTCAACTTCCTTTTTCCACAAAGGTGGGACTCGTAGAGGGAAGGCCTCGATGTCGGCAGCTTGTCTTGATCACTGCTGCTGACGAGTTGCTGAAGAGAGCCGCGGAGCAGGGGGGTGTTGCCAGGTGCAGGTAGAAGGGAGAGGGCCAGATGCAGGACTCGTGGGTGAGGGAGGAGAAGAGAGAGGGGAGAGAAACAAAAGGAAATATTTCATACTGGGCTGGGCCGGAGTGGAGAGAGGGTGGAAAGATTCTGGCTACAGGGTGCATTAACAAAGGAAAAAGGGGGAAAGCTGAAAATGGAGATAGTGACACAAAGAAGAGAAAGGGTAAGCAGGACCTTCTGAATAAGGATAGAGATACAGAGGGGACATGAAGAGGAGGTGAAATAGAGACATAGAAGTAATGCTGAAAAAGTGTGTGGGGGGGGGGAGATAAAGACATTGAAAGGGCAAATGGTGAATATGGGGTAAAGACAAGGACAGAGACAAATGAAGATTCTGAAAAAGTGGTGAGATACGGATATAGGTGAGATGGACACAAAGAAGGGTGATGCTGGAAAATAGGTGGAATGGTAATTCTGACAGACACAGAAGGGAAATGCTGGATCAAGGAGAGATGGGGCTCAGGCTGGATGGAATGAGGAGAAATGCCTTGTTGGCCCGGAACTTCCTCTCCTACGTCAGAATTGACGTCAGGGAGCGGAATGCTGGTCAGCGCGATGCTTCTGCAGGGAAAGCTTGGGACAGCGGTGGCTTGGGGACTATTCCCCGATGGCGGTGGCAGCAAACCGAGTGGCTTGGGGGAGGGCACGGAGAAAGAAAGAAAGGGGGCAGACAGAGAGACAGAAAGAAGGGGGAACAGGGAGACAGAAAGAAAAAGTTGGGGGAGAGAATGAGGTCTGGAGGAGAGGAAACATACAGGAGGCTGAAAGAAAGGAAGAAAGATTGGATGCACAGTCAGAAGAAGAAAGTGCAACCAGAGACTCATGAAATCACCAAACAGCAAAGGTAGGAAAAATGATTTTATTTTCAATTTAGTGATCAAAATGTGTCTGTTTTGAGAATTTATATCTGCTGTCTATATTTTGCACTATGGCTCCCTTTTACTAAACCGCAATATTGTTTTTTAGCGCAGGGAGCCTATGAGCATTGAGAGCAGCGCGAGGCATTCAGCGTAACTCCCTGTGCTAAAACCTACTATTGTGGTTTAGTAAAAAGGGAGGGGGTGTATTTGTCTATTTTTGTATTTTGTTACCGAGGTGACATTGCATAGAGTCATCTGCCTTGGGAAATGTATATGGCAGATATCTTTGTTTTGTGTTCAAAAGAAAAGGAAATGCATTTCTGGTTTTATTTCTACAGTGTTGAAGTACTTGTTGGCCCTTGCTGTGACTGGTGGGGATCCCCAAGCACCGCCAGCAGAGGACCTCCTCTAGAGATGGTCAGAACTCCCCTCCACCAAGCGCAGCAGTCGCTGGCAGCATCCATGAGCCACTGAGGTGCCAGCATCTGTGACTCAGGGACGCTACTGCTGCCTGCCAAGCTTGGCAAAAGGGACCCCAGGCCAACTGCAAAGGAAGTCCTCAGCTGACAGTTTGTGGGTTCTCATCAGCTGAGTATTTATATTTTATATTTACATTAGAGGTTCTGGTAGAAACCCATTTACAAAGTATGTATTCTTCCCAATTAATATTTCCAAATTAATAGTCTCTTTGCTTATTTGTAAATGGGTCTCTACCAGAGCCTTTAATTCAGTAGCATAATTAAATAAAATAACTATTTCTGAAGTTTATAGGGAAGGATGGTGACGGAGGGGATTCCTCGCGGGGACGGGTGGGGACGGAGGGAATTCCTCGCGGGGACGGGTGGGGACGGAGGGGATTCCTCGCGGGGACGGGTGGGGACGGAGGGATTCCTCACGGGGACGGGTGGGGACGGAGGGATTCCTCACGGGGACGGGTGGGGATGGGTGGGATTTTGGCGGGGACGGGTGGGGACGGGTGGGATTTCTGTCCCCGCGCAACTCTCTACCACAAACCTCGGAAACACAGTAGAGCTAGGACCCAGGAGGGCAAAGCTAGAACTGAGAGCCCTCAGAGAAACCAGTATCTAGGTTACCACCGGGGGAGCCCAAGAGAGGAGCAGAGCCAGGCTGACTCAGTAAGATCAGGGCATATCCCCCACCTAGAAAGGCCAGCAGTCCTTCACAAACTATTAGGCAGGACAGGAAGGAAGCTGAGGGCTTCCTCTCAGGCAAACCTGCCTGGTTCAAACAGGAGTAATGGCTGTACACCCATGGAGGTTGATGATCCTGGAACCTCTCCAGATTTAACAGCAGCTGATGAGAAGACTCCCATGGAGATTCAAATGGAGCTTCCTATTGAAGGGGTATGTGAAGCCCTGGAACCAACGGAGGTGGGAGTAACAAGCAGCTTGGACTAAGAAAAGACTGTGAGGTTTTTTTGTTACTAATTTTGGTGACTGGGTTCTTTTACCTGCTCCCAGTCATCTTTCTAGATTGTGTTTTTTTTGCTTGTGAAACTCAGAGAGAGTTAGGGGGCAGAAGTTTGCTGACACCTGAGAGGGAATTTTGAAAGCTGTGTGTGCACTTTTTGGAAAGGCAAACTTAGACCACTCCTCTGTACCCAGCCCAGATATTTTGTCAGGCTGGAGGTTTCTTTTTGGTTTATGGTTTGAGACCAAGAAGACTGAAAGTTGGAAAAACTTAATTTTACAGGAACTGTTTGTAGTGTGGTGAAATGCACTTACCTGAGCGCTGCTTGGGAGCAGACTTAGGTGAAAAGAAAACTTTGGGGAAAGTGAGAAATCCTGAGAGCTGCCAGAGTTCTTCCTCTGGTCATTTTTGTTTTGGACATTTATCTGTTTGTTGAACGTTGAGCCATTCTGATTTGTGGGACATTATGATTTTACTTTGAACAGTAAATTTTTTTCATATTGCCATTCTACAGCCGTGTCTGTGGTATGATTTCAGTTCCTTTAGAAAACCTGCAGGGTGACTCCAGTCCAGGTCACATGCCAGTGCACGTTTTGTTAGTTGCCACAGAGAGCACTGCTGAGTCTCAGCCTAGGTCTGCAGTGGGGCTACAATATAAGAAACTATATGGTATGGTAATGTGCTAAATAATTATTTGTATTTTTTGAGGTGGCATGTCAGGAGTGGAGGGTGGGCATTCCTGCACTAACCAGTTTGAAAATCTATATTACTGTGCAGTAACTGGTTAGGAGCCCTTACCACCTTCAAAATCAGAGGTTCTAAGATCTCCTGTGGTAATTTTTTTTTTTTTTTTTTTTTTAAATGGTTGAACCCAAATGGCAACATTAGGACATGAAAGATTTTTAAATTATCATGAGCAAAGATGGATTTATAAATTAAACACGATCAATCCATTTGGTTTAAATGCAGAAATAGAGTGGATGATGCTGGTTTAAATCTCAGCAGTCTCTGCGAGGTAGTTTTCTGATTAGCTGAGTAATGTTGTAGAAGGGGACCCTATTTAAATGAGTGTAAGAGACGCCACTGCCATCTTAATAAATTTAAGGCTTGATGGTGACAGTCTCACAAATCAGGTGGATAAACTATTTAATTAAACTAATGCTTTGTACTGAAATTGATAAGGATAAGCATATAAGAATTTGTCTTATTGATTCTCTAGGGCAGGGGTGTCAAAGTCCCTCCTCGAGGGCCGTAATCCAGTCGGGTTTTCAGGATTTCCCCAATGAATATGCATTGAAAGCAGTGCATGCACATAGATCTCATGCATATTCATTGGGGAAATCCTGAAAATCCGACTGGATTCCGGCCCTCGAGGACCGACTTTGACACCTGTGCTCTAGGGGAAGCTCCTTGACACAGTGATTAGCGAAACATGAATTCATGTTGGAGCCCCAAACATCCTATGAAGATGAGTACTAAGGGCTCCTTCTACTAAGCTGCGATAGCGTTTTTAATGCACAAAGGATTTTAGCGCGTGCTAAACCCACGCTCTGCGGCTAGAATTAATGCCAGCTCAATGCTGGCGTTAAGGTCTAGCGCGTGCAGCAATTCAGCATGCGCTAAAACCGCTACTGCAGCTTAGTAAAAGGAGCCCTAAGTGTTCTAGTTTTATATATATATATATATATATATATATAATATAAAAAGTTTTGACAAAAAGAAATATGAATATTGAATTAGACCGATGAGGGGGCAGGCTACAAAATCTCAAAACTAACCCCACCTTTTAGAAAACCACTGAAGCGGTTTTTAGCACAGGCTAGTGTGCTGAATGCCCTGTGCTGCTCCCAACCCTCATAGGAACTCTCTGAGTGTCAGGAGCAGCACAGAGCATTCAATGCGCCAGCCTACACTAAAAAAACAACAACCCAAAAACCCACTTTTGTGGTTTTGTAAAAGAGGGGGTAAGTTTTGAACAGTTCTGAGTGTAGCCACTGAGGTCTTGGAAAAATAATCTTCATGTTTAAGTGATACGAGTCATATCTAAGATGATTAATACTCAAGGTGAACTTTATTAAAAAAATGATTAATTAAGAATTAAGGTGAAGCATTTTGAAAGTTAGTTAACATTAGGACAGGGGCTAACAAAGTCTCTCCTTGAGGGCCGAATCCAGTTGGGTTTTCAGGATTTCCCCAATGAATATGCATTGAAAGCAATGCAGGCATATAGATCTCATGCATATTCATTGGGGAAATCCTGAAAACCCAACTGGATTCGGACCTCAAGGAGGGACTTTTGGGACCCCTGCATTAGGACATGGTCATTAATAGCAAAAATAGAAAAATTGGGATTTTCTTTTTTTTTATAGCCGTGGTAAATAATGGCCTTAGGAAATATCTGGGTAAGGGTACACTAAGACCTATTTTTATTGCAGCTTTGTAAAAAGACCGGTAAGTGACTTTGGGAGGGGGGGGGAAGTGATTTATTTATGTATTTAAGACATTTTTAATCTGCCTTTACCCAAGGCGGCTCACAGTATGACATACACATTTCAGGATTTGAGCATCTTAAAAATCATCATATACATCAGCAAAAATCATAAGATTATATCATCTCAGCCTATAAATTACATCTCAACTGCTCATCTACTACATTATTTCAATAAAGCAGCACATATTTGATAACCTGCAAAAAAGATGATATTCAGAAGATAAAGGGCTCCTTTTACTAAGCTGCGTTAGCATTTTTAGCTAAACCCGTGCTATATGGCAAGAACTAACGCCAGCTCAATGCTGGCATTAAGGTCTAGCGTGCAGGGCAATTTAGCGCATGCTATTCCGTGTGTTAAAACCCTAACGCGGCTTATTAAAAGGAGCCTAAAGTATCAATGTTGGCTACCATTAACACATACCCCCTCCTTTACAATGCCGCATCTGAGCTGTTACCACGGCGGCCGGTGCTAAAAACGCTAGCGTGGCTTTGTAAAGGAAGGGGATAGTATTTTAGAACAGGTTCCATTTTATGCAATGAGATTTAGTTATTACTAACCCCGTTAAACATTAAAATAACCCATCAACAGTAGCCCATGCTGATAACTTCCCCCTTAATTTAGGAGATCCTTTTTGCTGTATAGTTAGGTGGAATGCTCTTTCTCTACCCCCACAGCATCTCTATGAATTTGCGGAGGTGCTATTTATATAGTAACATTGAAAATTTGTGAATAAAGGGCTTCTCTACCTACCATTGGTCAATGCACAGATAATTATATTTCAATAGCCAGCCCACTGCACATAAATATAAAGACCTCATGAAAACCATAGCTAAAGAAAAGTTAAAACTAAAGTCTCAACCAGTTTTGAGAGAAAATCAAATCATTCAGCAAATGCTTTACAGCTGTGGGTTTAAAAAATTAGGGGGGGGGGGGAATTCAAGTTTCAAGTTTTATTAGGATTTTATATACCGCCTATCAAGATTATCTAAGCGGTTTTACAATCAGGTACTCAAGCATTTTCCCTATCTGTCCCGGTGGGCTCACAATCTACCTAACGTACCTAGGGCTATGGAGGATTAAGTGACTTGCCCAGGGTCACAAGAAGCAGCGCGGGGTTTGAGCCCACAACCCCAGGGTGCTGAGGCTGTCACTTCAACCACTGTGTCCCCACACTCATTTATAAATAAATAATTCTTGATCCAGAGATTATTCCATGTGGTATCATTTTTTATGAGCATAGACCTTTTAGAGTTATTTGGCCAGACCTCATCATGCAGCAACTTCACTTTAATGTCACCAGGCCAAATTGGATTATCATTCATAGCTCAATGACGTCAACTAATTATTATTAAGCACTTTCTGATGTCAGAGGTGAATGACAGTGACACAGAACACATTTTATTCAAAGTGATTGCAGCAGTAATGTACAGGTTTGTTTTACTGGTCATTTTCCTAATAATTCATAGTTCAAGAACTTGATATTTAAGTAGCGGTCACAATCATTATAACATAGTCATTATTTTCTCTGGTTTAATCTACTACAAATCCTTCCTCCTTAATTTATTTTCTATCTAAAAAGTACTTATGACCAGCAGCTTATACTTTTCTAGTAAATGTAGTGCCTAGTCTTTCACTTCAGGTCATTGAGGCCAGCAGCGTGCCTGATTTTAAGGCCAAATGGGATAGACATGTGGGATCTATTCACAGAGATAGGTAGGGAGGGTCATTGGGGTGGGCAGAGTAGATGGGCCGTGGCCCTTATCTGCCGTCTATTTCTATATTTCTATGTTTCTATGGAAAGTACCATGTTGATAAAACTAGAAACAGTCCTCCATTTTTCTATAGGTGAAGTATACAAATGGTATCCGCTGAGGAATAGATGAGATTTTCAGGATACCCTTAATGTATGAGAAGGATTTGCGTGCAGTGAAGGTAATAAAACATTTCTACACTGAACTCAACGTATCATCATCATAATGTTCTCCAGTGCCAGGCATATTAGTACGCAACATAAAGGTCTACAATACATAAACATCACTCTGGATTCATATCTAAGTCTACCATCATACCACAGCACTAACTTTTAGAACTCAAAAAAACAAGGAACCTAGCTAGGAAAAGGCAGCACCATAAGTTATTTCAGTGGACACTACAACACTAATACCCTTATTGGGAAAACAGAAAAACCTGGATTCCAACAGATCCAAGTAAAAATTATACGACTTCAGTCACACACACAGAATAGAGACAAACCTTCAACTACAGAATAAGTAACCACAGATTGAAAATATAAATTTCCCCCCTCCATATATAAGTACCAATCTATGAACATCTTATGGGAGCTGGCATAAGTTTAATGGTTTGCATTGCAGGACCCTAATTGGGGTGAGATTGTCATTGCCACCCCTGGCCATCCCAGGGTAATGGAAGGTAAAGTGGTTGCAGAAGCAAGTGGGCATTGCTTCTGCCCATATGACCCCAATGAATCACTGGGTATGTACTGTTAACTTCAGGGGACCCTATGGGGGGGGGAAGTGGTTAGTGGGCCTTAGGCTGCCTTAAGATAGAAACATGACAGCAGATAAAGGTCAAATGGTCCATCCAGTTTGTGGGCTGGGAGCCTATGGGATCATTCTGTCCTTTGATCTGCTATAGATCCCTCCAAAGATATTTTATTAACCCATTAGATCATCACAACAATGAGTTACTTCATTTCTGACAGTTTGCCTCATGCCAACAGTTCCAAGCTTTCTTGCACAGTTATGCTTATTTGGCTGCTAACAGCCCTTTCGGTGTAAGCTTACAGATAAGGAAGTGGTATGTAACTTATTTATTTCTTTTCAAAAATTGATATACCGCACGATCTGCTAGTCTCAGTATGACTAGATTGAAAGAGATACATGAGAGAGACAGCAAGGTCTAGGAGGGGGCATGAGAGAGACCGAGCGTGAATGTGCTTACGCTCATGCACACAAGGCTTGGCCCTCTGAATTTTGTGAAATATTAAATGTGGCTCCCAATAAAAAGAAGGTTGGACGAAGGGGGGCGCTGTTGAGCCCGACTGGGATGGTCGCTTGAACAACTAGCTCCAGCAACCTTTCTTTACTTTTTGCTCTTTTGCTGCAATATTTTCGTTTTTCACCCCTCTAATTACCACCTTCAGCTGTATGAACTATGGCTTCAACTACTAAGGGCAAGAGACACAAGCCAGACCCACCTTCTCCGGCGAAAAACTCCAATTCAGAGACTTCTGATACTGCTGCATCTCCCTCCATGTCTGACTTGTGGGAAGCAATTAAAACAGTTCAAGAACTTATGACAGACACCAAAGATGCAATATCGGAGCTTAAAGAAGATCTGGCAGTGATTCACACTGATTTGTCTTCATTTAAATCCAAATTGGCTGATTTAGAAATCAAATCGGCAACTACGGAGGCTAATGTTAAAGCACTTCAGGGCCATGTGAAACGCACGCTGGCCCTGGAGAAAGATATGGAAGACGCGAGTAATCGTTCTCGCCGGAACAATTTGCGTCTTTTGGGGGTCCCGGAAGGGCAGGAAGGAAACAATATGGTCACCTTCCTCGAAGCGTTCATCCCCAAACTGCTGGATCTTTCATTCACCCACGACTTCGAGATTGAGCGAGCCCACCGGTCGCCATCTTCCAGGCTCCCACGCGACCGTCGACCGCGACCCATCGTGATGAAAATCCTGAGATACCCTCAAGTTATTGCTATACAACAAAAAGCAAGATCTATGGCTCCCATTACTTATGAGGGTAACCGGATTCTTATTCTCCCGGATCTTCATAAGAACACAGTCAAAACCCGGCAGCAACTCCTAGCATTCCGTCCCCAGCTAAAGAAGATGGGCGCCCGCTTTGGCCTCTTTTATCCGGCGCGGATGCGGGTGACATATTTAAACCAAACAAAAGACTTCACCGATCCGGAGCTTTTGGCCACCTACATAGAAGAAACTTCGCCCACCCCGATTGACAATGTGTGAGTCTGATCTGCCCTGCTCTGCTAGCAGACGCATGGCTGTGCTTTAAAGAGTGACTCTCTACTTCAGAGCAATGGAATTTTCCTCACCACGATGCATTACTTCCTTTTGTAATTATGGCTCAAGTTTTTTTCTTTTTGCACAATGTCTGCCTACTCTCCTTACCTCTACTGCACTCCTCTGCACCACGAGCTGACAATGTGCTCTCTGTTTGTTTCCTTTCCCGCCTTGGGCCTCGGCACCATTAGATTTAATGCTGCCTGCATCTGTCTCTGGAGCCGTGTTCAGCTCTCTCTCTCTCTAGCCTCTCACTGTGTGCGGCTGCCTTCTGCTTTCTCCTCGGTCACTCTGACACCTTGTTTTCACTCACAGCGTGCTCCTGTATCTGTTCAGCCCTGTTAGTTCTGCTTCAACTGTTTTTGCTACCTGGATTGTTATGACTGGTTATCTTTCAATTAGCCTAATAGGTCAGTTGTTTACTCAAGGTTTTACTGCTTGAACTTGCTGATATCCTGTTTTTGTTTTCCTGCAGCAAGAGCTCCTGTTTTCACAGTCTTTGTCAATAGGTTTGCTGGTGTGTGCTGTCCTTCGGCCTGGGCCTTGGCTTTGGCTTCTCAGCCCACCCATATTTTATGGCCTGCTGCTATTTAGCAGGGGGCTTTCTCACCTTTTCCAGTATATTTTATTGCTCTTTACTTCTTTCTCTCTTTATTGGTATTTCACTGATATTTATCACTCCTGTTCTATTTACTACAGATATGTATGCAGTTTCTGATGGGTATTTCATTCCTTATATTTTATATGCAGACAATTATCAGATTATTTTTATTATCTTCAAATGTCATTATCAATAACATCTTTAAATGTCAAGGGTCTTAATAATGTAATAAAACAACGGAAGTTAATATCATATTTGGATGATATTAAATCTGATGTTATTCTGCTACAGGAAACTCATCTTAATTCTGCTGACTCTGCCAAGTTTACCAAACGTGGTTTTCTTCCTCCCCTTTTCTCCCCTGCTGAGGATGGTAAGAATGGTGTCATTACTCTGGTGAGACAACATCCCTCCATTTCCACACTTTTTAGCTCTCATGATACACATGGTAGATGGGTAAGTGCTAAGCTTTCTATTTCCAATCATGCATTGCGAATCATTAACATCTATGCACCTAATATTGATTCTCCAGATTTCTTTCATAATATCGCCAACCATATATTGCAGGATCCAGATACTCCCGTAATAATAGGGGGGGATTTTAACCTCATTTTGGACCCTAGTAGGGACCGGAAATCACACGCCCCCTATAAAAAATCAAAATCATGGTATGCATTGCATGATATTATGACTCAGTTACAACTAACAGATCCTTGGAGAATCCACCATAGGGATGATGAACAATTTACATTCTTTTCTGCCCCCCATGCCACATACTCCAGGATTGATTATTTCCTTGTCAGCACATCTATCTTAACACACATTCTTTCATCTGACATTCACTCCATAACTGTTTCAGATCATGCTGCCATTACAATAAATTGCACACATTTCTCCCTAGAACCTCGCAGTAAGCAATGGCGGTTTAATTCTTCACTCCTTGCTGAGGACCATTTTTCGGATTGCATTAGTGCTGCCATTGAAGAATTTTTCAAATTCAACATTCCCACACATACTAATTGGATTGTTACCTGGGACGCCTTTAAGGCATTTATTCGTGGCACTATTATTCAATTCTCAGCCAAACTTCATTCTTCTCAGAAAACTGCACAACGGGATCTGGAATCCCGCATTCGTTTGGCTGAGTCCATCCATATCTCTGATACATCTAATATACAAGCTCTAACTGATCTTCGCAATCTGAAATTGCAATACAACTCTCTTTTAAGCTCCTCTGCTGCCAACTCTGTTTTTGTTCAAGCATCCACATATTACGCCGACAATAATAAACCGGGTCATCTACTTGCAAACTATCTGAAAAAATCTCAAAATAAGATTACCATATCTTCTATTAAAGATGTATCTGGGCAGTTATCTACAGACTATTCCTCCATCTCTTCTGCCTTCCATGATTTTTATCAACAACTATATTCATCAGAAACCTCCCCCTCTATTCCTCAGCTTACCTCATTTTTATCTTTTCCCCATCCTTCACTCTTACCTACCGAGACGTCTCCTCTCTCCTCTTCTTTCTCTGCTCAGGAACTCCAGGACGCCATTAACTCTCTAAATTCGAATAAATCACCAGGCCCCGATGGCATTACTGTTGAGTTTTACAAGGCCTTTCTTCCTACTCTGCTTCCACATTTGCTATCTTTCTTTCAGTTTCTCTGCAATCAGGGCGATTCTTCAGGCTCCTTTACAGAGGCTACCCTTATTGTGTTTCCCAAACCCGGCAAAGACCCCCAAGATGTCAAAAACTATAGACCTATCTCTCTAATTAATGTGGATGCTAAAATCTTTGCTAAAATTCTTGCTACCCGGCTCCAATCTGTTCTTCCATCTCTTATCTCCCCTGATCAATCTGGCTTTATCCATAACCGATACTCCTCCAATAATACCCGCCTTTTGTCACATATCATCCACCACACTACATCTCATCCAGACAGACTCTTGATTATGGCCCTCGATGCTGAAAAGGCCTTTGATCGCCTAGAATGGCATTTTCTTTTTCATATTCTCCGTTGGTATGGATTCCCAGATCCTTTTATTGATATGATCAAAGTTCTATATTCCCACCCGACGACTCGGATTATGATTAATGGCCGTACCTCGCAACCTTTCTATCCATCCCGTGGCACCAGACAAGGATGTCCCCTATCCCCATTACTTTTTAATCTCGCTCTGGAGCCGTTATTAGCGGCTATCAGACACGACCATAGAATTAATGGCTTCCAGTCTGACCAATTTTCAGTTAAACTCTCGGCCTATGCAGACGACATCCTGCTCTACATCACCCCGGACTCTCTTTCTCCTGTTCTTGAACAAATTAGACAGTACTCAGCCATATCTGGCTATAAGCTAAACATAACTAAATCAGAAATACTTCCGCTAAATTGCATCGATGTCCAAACTGATGCAATTAACTCTGGCTTCATATGGTCCCCTACCAAAATTAAATACCTTGGTTTATTCTTTGGTCCTACTCTCGAATCCACATTGAAACTTAATTCTGATTTCATCTTCTCTATCATTCACACTTGTACTTCCAAATGGTCCCCCCTCAACCTCTCCTGGTGGGGCAGACTCTCTACAATACGAATGATGATAACTCCCAAAATAAATTATGTTCTCAGTATGCTTCCATGTCTTTTTTCTCCCTCCATCTATTCTCGTATTGAGCGTCTCCTTTCTTCCTTCTTGTGGCACAACAAACAGCCCCGGATTGCCTTGCGTAAATTAAAGTGTCCTCGGGACCAGGGAGGTGTCAACTTCCCTAGCTTTCGGGAATACCATTATGCTTTTCTATTATCTCAAGGCTCCCTATGGTCTAATCTTTTCCTCATAAGCACACCGCCCACGTGGTTATCCTTAGAGCATTCTTTACTCGATCCGTACATCATGCAACATGCTCCTGCCATTCCTCTGCCTTCAGAGGCCAAACGCAATCCGATTTTACATAGTACTTGGCAAACACTTAACCATATTGACTCCATCTCAGAGAACAAATTAGCTGATTCATTAGCGGCACCTATTTGGCATAATCCCAAACTTAAAATTGACAATTCCGTGGTACTTTGGAAATCTTGGCAACAGCAAGGTCTCTGTACTATTGCGCATCTTATCAACGCGAATAAATGGATTACCTTCTCGGACATTATGGCAAAATTCCATATCCCTCCCACCCAATATTTTAATTGGATTCAGCTGCATCATTGTCTTACTGCGAGGTTCTCTAACAGCGGAAGCTGGAGTGGCCCGCTTCCCCAATGCATACCTTTAACCTTAAATACCAATCCCAACCCTTTCACCAATAAAAACATAGACCTGAGTGGATAAACCTGGCCGCAGCACTGTTTATTGTAAAACATATTTAAATACAATTTACATATAGTAAACAACATAATAAACATCATTACATAACCTTTTGTCTAATTAAACCGCCACAATGGAACCCACCATTGTGACCCCTGATCCCGAGCTACTGGCATAGATGAAGATGGCCCCCGACCCTGCCGTCTAAGCAAGGGTCCGAGGGGTGGCATGTCCCCACATGCCCCATTGTCCAGGGTCATCCGACCCACCGGCACGGCTCCCAGCCGGCCTACCACTCATCCCATGATGAGACCAGCCGCCAGTAGCTCGGGATACCGCCAACCAAAAAAAACAAAAAACAAAACAAAAACAAAACTCACCACTCTACCTCGCACTGAACTAATGGGCGGGAGGGCGGGAAAGCTGCCTCGGAGGACCGGAAACCGTTACGGTCCTCCGAGCCTACAGCTTATATACCCCCCCACCCTACCCCACCCTGCGGCCCCAATTTAACCTTATAGGAGGTCCTTCCCACATTGTGAAAGACCTCCTTCCCTCTTTAAAATTTTTCTATCCCCCTCCTCCTATCCGCCCCCCCCCCCCCCCGACGGACGGCAAACGCAGGCCACCCAGCTCCGCGTTAGTGCCGCCCGTCGAGACAGGCTCTCGGGCTTTTTATAACAGCGGAAGCTGGAGTGGCCCGCTTCCCCAATGCATACCTTTAACCTTAAATACCAATCCCAACCCTTTCACCAATAAAAACATAGACCTGAGTGGATAAACCTGGCCGCAGCACTGTTTATTGTAAAACATATTTAAATACAATTTACATATAGTAAACAACATAATAAACATCATTACATAACCTTTTGTCTAATTAAACCGCCACAATGGAACCCACCATTGTGACCCCTGATCCCGAGCTACCGGCATAGATGAAGATGGCCCCCGACCCTGCCGTCTAAGCAAGGGTCCGAGGGGTGGCATGTCCCCACATGCCCCATTGTCCAGGGTCATCCGACCCACTGGCACGGCTCCCAGCCGGCCTACCACTCATCCCATGATGAGACCAGCCGCCAGTAGCTCGGGATACCGCCACAGGCCTGAAACTCGTTACAGGCCCCCCCAACAATGAACAGAGCTGCGGTTAGAGGTCTAGCACTCGTTCACAACAAGAAGCAAAATCGTCTAATAATAGATCCCACCCGATGTCCGAGAGATGCACTCTATCCTTGTAAAACAATCCAGAACAAGTGACATCAACCCAAGAGTGCCTAATCTGCAATCCCCCTCTAGCTTCCACCCACCGACCGATCTGACGGTTAACCTTGATTAGCCCTCTGGTCCACCTACGCGACACCAACCGCTTAGGGCGTGGTATAATGTCGGACCAAACGATCCGGGCGGCCGGAAACCAACCCCGAATCACCCCGAGATCATCAATTACTGTGTCAATTAAACATTTCCCGCTAAACGAGTCAACATCGTTGCCCCCAAGATGAAGCAGCAACAGATCCGGGCGCCGAGCACGATGTCGAAGGTCATCGAGAAGAGGCAACAGTTGATGCCACCGCATGCCTCGCTGACCCCACCACGAGACGTAGACTCCACACCGCTGAAGGCCCAAGTGCTGACCGCACGGCCTGACCACGGCACGCTCCCCCGCCCAATGGACAAAGGAGTGCCCGATGATCCACACCGACAGTACCCGCCGAACAGCATCTGCAAGGCAAAACTCAGCAGTCACGCACATCCCAGCACCCAAAAACCCAGGGGTTAGTAACAGAAAGCCATGCAGTGAACCAGTACAGCCCTCCCCCAATGCAAATTCCCCCAACACCACTTAACTGTAACCCATCAACTCAGTCCCCCCTACTGGGAACCAATCCGTCCAGAACCCGACGGACGAATATAGCCGCGATAGGCAGCGGACGACCAACGGCCAATTTGTTGAATAGCTGCAGCAGGAACACCCGCCTCAAAAGCACTGGTAGCCGCACCAATGCGGAATGAGTGAGTGCCATAGCGCGTCGAGTCCTCACCACACCGATTCAGAGCCCGCCGCAAGACCGCCAAAAATTGATAACGCGTGAGCCTCGCCCCATCTGCATGGATCAACAAGGCCAGATCAAGATGAGGACGAACCGCCATATAGGCAGCCAGGGATAAGACAGGGCACGAAGCGCAACCCACCACACGGTGAAGAACCACCGTGCGTCCCCTGCCCAGCTGGTCCGTCTTAGAACGGGCAATGAAGAGGCGCACCGAACTCTGATCCACCTGAACTTGGCTAAACAGGAGCCCCCTAGAACCCGAGATGTCCGCTGGGTGAACTAGCAACTCCCCCACCCGCAAGGCTCCGTAAAAGGCCAACGAGAAAGCAGCATGGAACAAACAGGCCTCAAAGGCCGATCTCGCCACTACCGGCAATAATTCCAGAAGACGGGATAACAAGGCATGCGTTACCGGTAGCCGGGAGTCGGGCAGCTGCGGCGCCACCCGACCCCAGGCGGCCAGCATCCGACGGGGCAAAAAACCTGACGCAGGGCAGGACCAACCAAAGGCCCTACAAAAAAAAGCAAAGCCCGTTAAGTGGCCAGCCGCCGCGCTACGGGAATAGCCCTCGAGATGAGAACCGGCCAGGAAGTCAGCCAGCAAAACCTCAGATACAGGACCCGGGACCCAACCCCGAGCGCGCAGGAATCCAAACACGGTCGAGAAACCACGATTGTACCGGGTCCAAGTGGCAGGAGCTACAGACTGCTGCAACATTCGCCAGATCCGTTCACCACCAGGTTCCACAAACGCTCCGGCATCGGCGACCCTTCCGCCTTCGCTGCAGGAGCCAGCTCTCGAAACTGCAAGAATTGAAAACGAGAGAGAGCGTCGGCAAGCCTATTCTGAACACCAGGTACATGACGAGCCCTAATGTATAAGTTAAGGCGTAAACAACGCAGCACAAGTTCTCGCATCACCGCATTCACCTGCAAACATCTAGCAGCTTGCCGATTCACAACTTCAACCACTCCCATGTTGTCACACCAGAAAACGACACGCCTATTCCGCAACTTCTCCGGCCATAAGTCGCATGCCACTAATAAGGGGAAAAGTTCCAGCAAGGTCACATTGCGGGTAACACCAGCCCGTCGCCAACTCTCCGGCCACGCAGCAGCGCACCAATCTCCTTGACAATAAAGCCCGAAACCCACACCGCCAGCCGCATCCGATTGCAGGTCTAGATCTAAGCTGGAAACGTCCGGGAACTGGATCGGGAGAGACCCATTAAATTGTGTGAGGAACAACGACCACATCTGTAAATCAGCCCTGATCCCTGCTGTGATCCGAACGAAGTGACGACGATCACGAACACCCGACGTTGCCACCGCTAAACGACGAGAAAAGGCCCGTCCCATAGGCAGGACCCGACAAGCAAAATTAAGCGACCCCAACAAAGACTGAACAACCCGCAAAGTAGGCTTTCGAGTATCCCACACCAAGGTGATCAAAGACAGCAACTGATGTACCTTGCACTGCGGAAGCCGAGTCACCATGGACCGCGAGTCAATCTCGATACCCAAAAAGGTGAGACATGAAGTAGGCCCCTCAGATTTATCTGCAGCTAATGGCACCCCGAAGTCCGCCGCCATGCACTCAAACGTAGATTTTAGCAGTTGACAATCAGCCGAACCCGCCCCCCCAACGAAAAGAAAATCATCTAAATAGTGAACTACCGACGCCTTTCCCGCGCGCCGCACTGTAACCCAATGTAGGAACGAACTAAATAACTCGAAAAAGGCACAGGATATCGAGCAACCCATCGGTAAACACTTATCAAAATAAAATGCACCTGCAAACCGAAACCCCAGTAACGGATAGGAAGACGGATGAACCGGTAGCAACCGGAAGGCCGATTCTATGTCAACCTTGGCTAACAAGGCTCCCCGGCCTGCAATGCGCACCAACTGTAACGCACTATCAAAAGAAGCATATCGAACAGAACAGAGGTCACGAGGGATGCCATCATTCACAGAGTGCCCCACAGGCCTGGATAAATTATGGATCAAGCGATATTTACCAGGCTCCTTTTTAGGAATGATCGCCAAAGGAGACAACACCATTACGGGGAACGGGCGCTCCCGAAAGGGACCAGCAACCCGCCCCATATCAAGCTCCTCACGCAACTTCCGCTGTACTTCCTCCCGCAACTGAGACACAGAAGACGCATTAGAAGCCTGTACGTTGGACTGAGGCAACGAACAAGGAATCACAAAACCCTCCCGAAATCCCCGAGCTAGAACCCCCGCCGCCCGCACATCCTTGTATTGATCCAACCAAGGCTGCATGACACCCACCCGGACCGGAGTGGGCAACCCAGGATCCCCTAATTCACTTGGCTGGAGCGGGAGGCGCCCCCACTCCTCTCTTGGGGCATTTGAGCGCCGAGTGCGCTTGCCCGCATAAGGAACAGGCATGGCGGAAGCGGCATTCAGGAAAGGAACAGGAAGATTTATTGAACAGCCAACAGACGCCAGGGCCACCCCCCGCCCCAGAGCCTCCCGGAGGACGAAAGGAACGAACTCCCGCCGGGAATGTAGACCCCGGCTTACTGGACACACTCGACCCAGACCCACCGGGTTTCGCCATATGCGTCAACCATAGATTAATGTCTTGCGTGCCCCAAGACATGTGCCTATTCTCCTCCATCTTGTCCCGAAACGCTTCGTCATAATTGAGCCATGCCCACCCACCGAACCTCTGATACGCATCCAGAATGGAGTCCGCGTAGGCCAGCAAAAGACCATAGTCTTGAGGACGCTCCCGCCCCCAGACACTGGCTAACCTCAAGAACGCACGCGTCCAGTTCAAGACATTACGGGAAACTAATCCCACTTTCGGCTTCCCGGCCTCCTTCTTGGTTTTCTTCTTACGTCCGCGCACCCGACCCTCTAAAAGCTTAAAAACATCAATACAAGCACGCTTCTTAATCTTATGACGCAGAGACCGCGGAACCTTTTCCCACAATTCCGAGAGCGCCACGAGGGCAGGGACCCCCCGATCATCACCCTCCCGCACATGCCCGTCACTTGCTACCCGCCGAGGTGACCCCGACGAAGAAGACGACGTCGAAGAAGAAGAAGAAGAGGTTACAGAAGACGAAGAGGACGAAGAAGAAGCCCTAGTCCGACGTCCCTTCTTACCCTTCCCCTTCCCCTTCCCCTTCCCCTTCCTCCCTTTGCCCCCAGCCCCAGCCACGAGGGCCATGTTACCCGTTATCCTGTCGCTGTCCGTCCTGTTTCCGGCAACGTCTGCTCCAGGAGTGGCGCCGTCCGCAGCTACCACCGTATCCGAAATCCTTCCAGCTGGCAGCACCGGCTCCTCACTTCCCGGCCGCCGGACTGCTGCATGTCCTCCGCTCGATGCTCCAGCAGCAGACGGCCCTGCCCGGCTCTCACGTCCAGCGATGACATCCTGGGGGAAAAAATCCAGACAGGGGCCAGCAACCTGCGCAGCATGAGGGAACGTTAGCCCCGGAGTCCAAGCCTCCGCCCGCCGATCTCCCATGACCTCTAACCTCCGCGAGCCGCCTCCCATCGCAGCGCCCGCACCCCAAGTCGACGGAGGAACAACCCCGGGAAACGGGGGCGGGACCATAGCCCAAGGGGCTGAGCCCCAAGGAGCCCCCCAATGCCCAGACATCCAAGGCAGCCACCAACCAGGAGGGCCGGCAGGCAACCCAGGACCCATCCCAGACGTCGATGGACGAACCGGAAGCTCCTCCACCCTGTCCCCCACCAGACCACCCTCCCCCGAGGAAGAAGACTCCGCCCCCAACCGGCCAGACTCCTGCACAGCTCCAGCCTGCCCCGCAGCACCCTGTGCAGTCAAAGGCAGGCTAGGAACAGGAAGGACCCCTACAGCTACAGTCCCACTTACCCCACCGAGAGCCCCAGACAGAGCTCCATCCGGCCCAGTAACACCCCGGGACAAGCCTCGGCCCCTCCCCCGGACACCCGACCGGCGGCAACTGCCCCTGTGGGTAGACCCCGCAGGACTACTAACATCCGGCACCTCCCCGCTCACCTCCAGCGCTATCGCAGTTCGGGCAGCCGAACGCGAGCGCCGAGGAGGCAAGGCTCTACCCCCCCCAGCCACCACGCTCACCGGATCCGGGTCTGCCTCGTCGAGGGAGTCACCGGCAAGGAGGGACAGCTCAACGGCATCGGAGGGGTCCATAGAAGGCGAACTGGCCATCTCCCGACTGCACCTCAGACAACAGCAAGCACGAGGTAGGCCCGATCGCACCACTCGACGACGCCCAAAGCTGAAAGCTGCCTCGGAGGACCGGAAACCGTTACGGTCCTCCGAGCCTACAGCTTATATACCCCCCCACCCTACCCCACCCTGCGGCCCCAATTTAACCTTATAGGAGGTCCTTCCCACATTGTGAAAGACCTCCTTCCCTCTTTAAAATTTTTCTATCCCCCTCCTCCTATCCGCCCCCCCCCCCCCCCCGACGGACGGCAAACGCAGGCCACCCAGCTCCGCGTTAGTGCCGCCCGTCGAGACAGGCTCTCGGGCTTTTTAATCTCCCGCATCCTTGCATACTACTCCTGACCTCCACTCAAAGATACAACTTTTCTCTGCTTCCAAAGGTCAATCTTCAAATTGGTACAAGTATATGCAGGCAAAATCATATCCTTTCCTCATCGAATCCATCTCTAAATGGGATCCGATGTTGCAATCCCCTATTACCGAGCAATTATGGTTGGCGTTATGGCCCAGATTATTTAAATCCCTTCACTCAGCCTCTCATAGACAAACAGCTCTTTTCCTCTATCATAGAGCCTTCTGGACTCCTATTAAATCAGCCAAAATAATGAAGTCCTCAGTTAACTCTTGCTGGTCTTGCAAAGCATCTGAAGGCTCCTTGCGGCATATGCTCTATGATTGCCCCCATTTGCAGATTTTCTGGAATTCGATCTGGCACACGATTTCTAAAATTTTCTCTATCACTGATCCTTTCTCATTTGATATTTTGATTCTGGGTTCCTCGGCACTCACTGCCCATCTATCTGTGTATCATGACCGCCTTTTTACCCTTTTATTAATTCTAGCCATTCAACTTATTTTACATAATTGGAAAGATTTTACAAAATTAGATTATAACCAATGGTGGAATTCAATGTGCCTCCACAATAAATTTGAACGACATATGGCTGACCGCCATAAATCTAGAGCGACTTTTGATAAAACTTGGTCGATTCTGGCAAACATCAGCACTTAGACCCTTGACCATAAACAGGATCATTTACCTATAGTATTCTGGTTTGATCTTTCCTTTATTTTCTCTTTATTTTATTTCATACTATTTTGTCATTGTCTGCTGACGATATACAGTCACATGTGCACTGTTTTAGCGTGGACTATATTGTATCTTATCTCTCTCGATTTACTCCCTTCACTATCCCATACGAAGCTTGTTCCTCGTTCTTATAGGCTTTTATGATGTGCATACTAACATGATTGATATACTGTTTACTGTTCATTTATCTTGTTATTGCCACTTCTTATTATGTAATTGAATATACTGGATGGGTGTCATCACCCGGTTTATAACCTGTGCTTCCTTGGAAGCTCTTCTTTTTGTACTTCAGTTTTTTTTTTTTTTATGTTTTCCAAAAACCAATAAAAATTTTTTTGAACTGAAAAAAAAAAAAAAAAGAAGGTTGGACAAGTCTGTTATGTTGGTCTTGCAGAATTTTATCATACGCCTGATGCAGGTGGAGATCAAAACATGGCCATGATAGATTTTATGTATTCTTATTGATTTTTATACCCATTTATTAAATGTGTAATTTGCTAGGGCTTCCTGAGGTTTTACTTTGTGTCTTCCTGTATTGGTTTTTAAACCTTTCCTCTTTATTTTGTTCATGGAGTTTGGATACTTACATTTAACATTCATACATTTTTAGATGAATTTTGCTAAGGATGAATATAAATACAATTCTTCCTCAAAACCAACCCTGGATAGGCTTTTACTCAGTCTGTGCAATCTCACTAGATATATTTAATATGTGCTTAACTTAACCTGCATGTTGGATGGATAATTTTATGAAAGCCTGCTTCTATGGGTTGAGCATGTCTTGGGATATGTATGTGGGATCTCTAGCGGGGTGAAGTCTGGGGGTGGGTCATTAGCGTGGGCAGACTTGATGGGCTACAGCCCTTTTCTGCCGTCATATTCTATGTTTCTATGCCTGCAGG
Source organism: Geotrypetes seraphini (assembly GCF_902459505.1). Lineage (NCBI taxonomy): Eukaryota > Metazoa > Chordata > Amphibia > Gymnophiona > Dermophiidae > Geotrypetes > Geotrypetes seraphini. Next base: position 19,509,829 of record NC_047095.1, read on the forward strand.
ATGCTTTTGAAAATTACCTTCAAAACTTAGAACTCACTAAGGGTCTCTTTTTTTACAAAGCCATGGTAGCAAGTCCCAGCGTGGCAAATGCAATGCAGCTCATAGGAACTGAATGAACTGCATCGCATTTGCACAGGAAATCACTACCACGGCTTTGTAAAAGGGGCCCTAAAGGAAACAAAGCAAATAAAAGCACACTCCTACTTATAACTGAAAAACACTTTTTCCAAAACTCACTCAGTCCATTTTTTTTTGTCAGTTTTGAGCTAGATGATTAATTTTGTTCATTAAGGCAAGATTCATTTACTGTTGCTTAGTCCTGTGCCAAAACTCACTAAGTCCATGAGTTTTGGCACAGGAAGAAGCTACAATAAATGAATCTTGCCTTGAAAGAAATTAGTTGCATAACTCAAAACTGACAAAAAAAATGGACTGAGTGACATTTGGAAAAGCGCTCTTCAATTTTCTTTGGGTGGCCTTCAGTTATTATGGTAAGCTCAGAACAGACAGGATGGTCTGGATTTCAAGTGTTAGTGAACATAAAGTATATACATACATATGAACATGTAAGGGGTAACTTTATAAAGCAGGTCAATTGCATGCACTGGTTTCAGTGTGGCTGCACTTTTCAAGGCTGCATTGTTTGTTCCCCTGATGACTCAAACATTGGTGAAACAAGGTCGCTTGGGAAGATTGGAGAAGATGTGACAGTGTTGGAGCTCAAGTCGTCTTGAACATGCCTCTGGGTAACTTTGCCCTTTTCTAAACCTGAGCTGTTCTGTGAGGGAGTTTTTTGCCTTTGAAAGTATCAAAAGCAGTTTTGATTTGTACCTTTTTGTTCTATACTGCTACATTAGTCTGAGGCTTTTTCGCCCTCATTTTGGGTACATGCTGGGTTTGAAGAGCAGGGTACCTGGGTGCCATGATCACGCAACATTTTGACTCATTATATGAACATATTATATGTTGTGCGTCCTCGTATAATTTAATAATGCATATATAATTAGAATAATGGCTTATATGGGTATACAGTAGCCTCAGATTCTATATAAGGTGACCAAATTTGGGCACTAATCTAAGATGTGCATGTAACTTAGTTAACAAGCTATTAAAATCAATAATTGGAGAATCATCAATTGGTGTTAATTGACACTAATTAAGATTTGTGCATGCATTTGGCTGTGCGCTATAACCCTGGCTGTTTAAATATCATAGCACACAACCTAAAAAGAGGGGCAAGGATGAATCGGGGATGTTCCATAAATATAGGCAGAGTATTATTGAATAATGGGTTTGTGCACCAGGCTTTATAGCAGGTTTCAGTAGGCATAAGTCTGGTGCCCAGAGCTGAGCACAAATATCTGCACTCTATGAAGAGGGGGTGTGCATCCTTTATAGAATAATGCTTGGCGCTGATTTTTTACTGGTGCCGACATTTGAGCACAAATGCGCATAACTGACAAAAGTCTTCCCATTCTGTAACTATGCACAAATTTCCAACACAGTATAATTTATAAGTGGGCATACGTGGTGGTGGTGGAAGCTAGGCAGAGCGTAGCCAGGATGGACACGTATGTGCAAAACTTGTAGAATACTGTAAGCTATTTGCATAGCTCCAGAACTTAGGCAAACATGTTTATGCTAGCTCTATCCCCTTCTTTTACTAAGGCATGCTAGCAGATTATAGTCTATGGACGTGTTAGCATTTAGCGTGCGCTAAATTGGCTAGCGCGCCTTAGTAAAAGAGGAGGTATGTTTGGTATACAGCAGTGGTTCCCAACCCTGTCCTGGAGGACCACCAGGCCAGTCGGGTTTTTGGGATAGCCCTAATGAATATGCATGAGGCAGATTCGCATGCCTGTCACTTCCATTATATGCAAATCTCTCTCATGCATATTCATTAGGGCTAGCCTGAAAACCCGACTGGCCTGGTGGTCCTCCAGGACAGGGTTGGGAACCATTGATATACAGCACATGCCCAAACAGATACGTAAGTATATACCTGATTATTCTAGTATTCTTTAAAGCCAAGTAGGCACATTCTTTATTTTATACAATGGGGCTCATTTTGAAAGCACTTAGACACACAAAGCACCATAGGTTTCTATGGTACTTTGTGTGTCTAAGTGCTTTCAAAATGAGCCCCAATGTATACCAACCAGTAACACTCTGGGTACCTATATATAGGTGCAAAGATATAGAATTACCTCCCAACTTGTTTTATGAACAGATGAATATTATTTCCAGGTTTGTAATATAGATGGAGCTATACAAACTCCTTCAGTTACTCTCATGAAAAGATCATGCATTTCTTCATTATTATGAAAAGTGAGTTCCCTTATCTTCTTCACTTCTGTGACTGCAGAGTTAATTGGGTTGATTAAATCTAACAATTGACTTTCTTGCATTTTAATTGAAAAGTCTTTGTTGTGTTTAAGATGTTTTGCTGTCTCAGACTTCTAGACAGCATTCCAAGACTCTGCTGATGAAGTTATTGATACAGCCAGTCTATAACTTGAAATCTGACCCATGGCAATACTATTATGTAGGGTTACCAGATGTCCGGGAAAATACAGATATGTCCTTTTTTTTTTTGAGGACTGCCTGGATGGATTTTTAAAAATGGGGGGAGTCTGTCTGGGTTTAGCCAGCTTTCCCGACTCCCCCACATACCCAGGCCCAGCTGCTGTAACTGAATCTTCAGGCGGCCAGAAGAAGCAACAAGGTAAACCTGCTACTGCCAGCTGCACCAAAAGCTACCTCTCTGCAAAGGCTTCCTGGTCCTACATAGGTGGGACTTGCAGAGAGACAGCTTTTAGGGCAGGCCAATGGTAGTAGGCTTACCTCATTACTGCTGCCGGCTGCCTGAAGATTCAGTTACCATAGCTGGGCCCAGAGAGGAGGTAGGTGGAGGAGTTGGGAGCTAGAGAGGTCATGAGGTGAACCTGTGTCTGAAGAGGGCGGGAAGGGAGGGAAGGGCAGAAGAAAGAGCATCTAGGGAAGGAGGGAGGGGTAGAGTTGCCAGATTTTTTTCTTTTTAAAAAAAACAAAAAAACCCCAATATACCTGGCACCACCTGTTCCACCCCAGCCCTGTCCTGTTCCTCCTTCAGCTCTGCCCCATTCTGCCCCAGCCCCACCCCCAAACGAACCTCCTGTCTCCTTCCCTGAGGTCTGGAGGGCCTCTGTGCATTCATGGACATCAATGTGATGACATCACAAACATGTGCGCATGTGTTGACATCATCATGTTTATATTTGTGCATGCACAAAACGCAGCCCCGAGCTCGGGGATTTCCAAAACCTGGACAAACTGACGGGTTTTGGAAATCCCTCTGGGCACCTGAACAGTCCTCTAAAAAGAGGACATGTCCAAGTTTTCCTGGATGTCTCATAATCCTAGGGAGAGGGTCTGGAGAAACAGCATGGAAGAAAGGAAGAGGCTGGAGATACAACATGGAGGGAGGGCTGGAGAAACAGCATGGATAGAGGGAGGAGGACTGGAAAAGCATTATGGAAATGAGCGAGTGCTGGAGAAAAGAGCATGGAATAGGTAGTGCTGGATGGGAAGGGAGAGACAGTTACAGCAGAAGGTTGGAAGGAGAGAGGGGCACCTGCGGCGGTGGGGGTTGGGGGGTTGGAAGGAGAGAAAGAAAGAAAGAAGCACTCACAGGAGAGGGGTGTTGGAAGGAGAGAGAGAGAGAGAGAAGCACCTGTGGTGGAGGAGGTTTGCAGAAACGGAGAGAGATAGGCGCCTAAGTTAAGTCCAATATGCCATTTAAAATTATACTTAAAAGAAATTTCAAGGCACCTACCAGCGCCTAAAAAAACAGTGCCAGAATCGTGCCTCTGGATGTGACCACCAGCGCCTAATGCCACTGTAGGTATGGCTAATACCGGAAGTGGCATTAGGTGCCAGAAGGCGCCTCCAGAAGGTGTGATTCACATCAAAAGTAGGGGCTGGAAATGTAAGCCTTGAAAACCCTGGCCTATATTTCTGGCACCTACCTTTGCTGGAGGCGCAATTTTTAAAACTGCACCATTGCTTGATTGACACATGATTGACACATGATTGGCGGCTGCTTTTAAGGTGGCCTCCGACAACGGCCTTAGTGTGGATCTTAAAGGCACCTAACTTTGCATGTCATTTACTGAATCTGGCCCTAAGTTATCTTTTGTTTCATATACTCTCTTCTTATTCACTGTTCCCTCTAAGCTGGGTGGAAGTCCTCCAACTGCTCTGCTTTCAATCACTAGGGACAGGCAGGTTCCTTGGAGCCCATCAGAGTTTGCCTGACCCACACTATTGAAAATGTGATAGTGATACAGCTCTCCCCACTGGCAGGACTGTAGGTAGAGGTCAGAGAATGACACGGGGACAAATTTGTCCCCGTCCCCGTAGGAACTCAAATTCCCCGTGAGTTTTATCGCTGTCCCTGCCCCATTCCAGTAAGCTCTGCCTTAATCGCACAAGCCTCAAACACTTATGATTTTAAAGTGTTTGAGGCTTGTGCAGATGAGGATGGAGCCTGCAGGAATGGAGCAGGGATAGGAAAATAACTCACTGGGATGGGAAAATGAGTTCCCATGAGGACAGGGACAAATTTATCCCCATGTCATTCTCTAGTGGAGGTCTCCTGCTCAGGTTAGAGGGAACAGAGCTCTTATTGCCCTTCCACTCTATAGTCATGATTTTATTAGAGTTAACATGATTGTATATTCTGTAAGCCAAGTTTTCAAGTTTATTAAAATTTTGATAAAACGCAAATCAAGATTTCTAAGCGTTTAACAAATTATATTAAAATAAGGGGAATACACTGAACATATAAATACCGACTAAACAATGCATCACAAACATGGAATGATATGAACGTGGGGAGAACTACAATTTAAAAGTAAAGAAAACATAAAGGATAAACCACAATAGGGAAACAAGGGAATAAAGATTAGATAGCCTTGGCTATTTGCAAGTCTATTCAGCAGTTGTAAGCATCACGGAAGAGGTAGCCCTTTAGATTTCCCTTAAATTTGTCTAGATTTTTTTCTGCCCTGATATAAAGTGGCAGGGAATTCCATATTGTAGGGACCATAACTGCAAATGAAGTGTCCCGTCACGTGCTGATCATAGTGAAAAGGTTATAGATTGTAATATCGAACAAGTTACAGGTCTGTAACTTTGGGGTGCATCACTTGGATCTCCTTTTGGAAGAAGAAGTGTTTTTCTCATTATTAGCCTCTATGGTATTAAATTTGGCTGCCTGGCAAATTAATTTTTACCATATGACAGTTCTTGGTAGAACAATATTAAGTGAGCCGAAAACTGGTGACTCCCATTAAGATAGGGCTTTTCAATTTGGGGGCTCTTTTTAATCTGTTTTCTAAATCTTTTGCTGTTACTTCATGTGATTCCATAACTTCTGATATTTGCCTTTCCTAATTCTGTCTGCAGAGTAGCCATTTTGTTTCTTACCTATGCTCTGTACTTTTAAGAATATGTCAGAGGAACATACGTGGTAAAACAGTGAACAAATAACTAAACAGTGGGTCAGTAAAAATGATGCCACAACAAAAAAGTAAAAGTTATAATAACAGGAAGGGACAAGAAACATAAAGACATATATAAAAGACTAGATGAGCAAACATAAAGTCAATTAAAATTCATTTGAAATACTGATTACGTTCAGTATTGGTGCCCAATTCCAGTGAGAACAGTTAAGTTTAAACTTTTGGACAAAAGATAGAATAAGTTCTATTGGTCCTGCAAATAGCAGACATTGAGTTCCATAAGAAATAAGCATAATACCTAAAGGTTAATCTCCTAAGAACAATCAAGGTGAATTTTAGCTGGATATATGGCATATTTGAAAATTATGGTGATGTAGTTCAAAAGTAGTAATATATATTTATATTTCATATACATATATTAAGCATACTGAAATATGAAAGTCATTAAATATAAGTAACAATGTTTATAGCTCTTAGGTTAATTTCTAACTCTCCATAGAGAAAAATAAAAATGAGAATATTTGGGAAGAAAATATGCCCAAAAGAAACTGATTCTCATGTGGTTTTATTAGTCAGCAAATTGCATTATGTTCCCATCATAATTGAAATATTACATTCTTTTAATGCCTGCTCTAACCCATGGCATACTATCTTCCCTGGAGTGTCTAGACATAGTATGCTAGATTTATGACTATGATCTCAGTGTGTTACAACATCACTCTCTACTAATGCATTATTACAATACTTGCAGATATTCCCCAGTGCCATTGTATTGATTAGAACATCTCCAATCTGCATATCCATACCATCTGTGCTACAGGGAGGAATTGCATGCATGGTAACATTTGATTTCTAGGAAGAACAATCTTGAAGACATTGTTAGAGATGGCATTCTTTGGCACTTTGCCTCCTAATCCTTAAAAATAAGCTTGAACTGCCTTCTAAAACAAAAGAAAAGCAATAGATGTCTACAGACAAACAAGATTAGAATATTGTTTAAATAAAAATAAAGACGTAATTACAGATAGTAACATGGTAACAAGAGTAGTTGGAAAAGAGACGGCTGAGGGGCGATATGATTGAAGTCTACAAAATCCTGAGTGGTGTAGAATGGCTACAAGTGGGTCAATTTTTTTTACTGCATCAAGATTTACAAAGACTAGGAGACACTCAATGAAGCTACAGAGTAGTGCATTTAAAACCAATAGGAGGAAATATTTTTTCATTCAGAGAATAGTTAGGCTCTGGAACGTGTTGTCGGAGGATGTGGTAAGAGCAGTTAATGTAGCTGGTTTTAAAAAAGGTTTGGACAAATTCCTGGAGGAAAGGTCCATGGTCTGCTATTTAGATAAAAATATAATTCATATACCAGCTTCTACTAATTATATATTAAATCTTCTAGTATTGAAAAAAAAATTTCATATAAATAAATTGTATTGGTGAATATAAATAAACTGTGAAAAGTGTCTGTGTTAAATGTCCTAAAAGGTGCCCAGTTGTTTCTAATTTATAAAGGCAACGTAAGCTTCCATATGACTTTGTAAGTTATTCTCTCAGAACTCTCTCTAAGAGTCCATAAATTCCTTGTACAAATGGATACCGGCTCCAAAGAATATGTAAATGTGTGCATGCAGCCTATGCTTGCACATGCATATTTCATAAAATATAAGAACATAAGAATTGCTGCTGCTGGATTAGACTAGTGGTCTATCGTGCCCAACAGTCCGCTCGTGTGGCGGCCCTTAGGTCAAAGACCAGTGTCCTAGTTGAGTCTAGCCTTACCTGCATAGTTCTGGTCCAGCAGGAATTTATCTAACCTTTTCTTGAATCCCTGGAGGGTTCCAGATTTCTACCACTCTCTGGGTGAAGAAGAACTTCCTTATCAATCCTGCTCCAGCTCTATCCAAATTACTACCCCCTATAGAAACATCTGCAAACACATCATGTTAAAGTAGGTGTAAGCATATGATGTTTTTACCTTTTTACATACATTATGTATACACTTGTGAGAGTTTTGTAAGTGATAATTTGTAAAACATGCTTTCATGCAGTAAAACCTTTATGACTACTATCCCTTATAGCTTGAAAAAAAACATGGGGGGTTCTGATTTTTTCTGGGTAGAAGTGTCTTTAAAGTGCCGGAATCTGCTTATCTTTGATTTATTGGTCAGTACAATATCTTTTTTTTATAAAGTACATTGACTAAAAAACCACATAAATCAAAGAAAAGCAAGTCGCAGGATCCATTTGCGGGCACATTGACATCCTGTCATCTATGCAGCAACAACTTACAAAAGCCAGTGGCTCTGTGAAAAGACTTTTTTTGCACTTGTCAGTTTCACATCATGTAGAGGTTTACAAATGGAATATCTTCTGCTTTAGCAGGTAAGAATTCAAAACGCAAGAGTTAAGTTTAAAAGGGCCAGTAATCATAACATATAGCATGCTGACATATTTTACTGCTACTACTATTTATTATTCCTATAGCACTGAAAGGCGTACGCAGCGTTGTACATGTTAACATACAATAGACAGTCCCTGCTCAGGAAAGCTTAATCTAATATAGACATATTTTGCCCTTCGTAGTAATTTTACAGCTCCTTTAGTGTGTTAATGTGCTAATAATCCTCCTTAATTGTTTGAGGTTGTTGTTTTTCACATCACCCTCCCCCCGCAATAAAATTCATGAAATAAAAATCAGCACTTGGATATCATGAACTATTATACCAGCACATTCTCAACTTCCACTGTACAATTATTCCTCACTATCTCAGTAAGACAGTCACTGAAAATCTAGTTAGTGTGTTGCGTGAGGTGGAATATGACAGCAGAATAATCCAGATGGATTTGTGCTGTTGACCTTGACACTGCATCATATTGTGTCTTTCTTTCAAGTCAATGCTTGGGTCATTATAACATCTGGCAAGTATTTTTATAATGCATTTACCATTCCGTAGCGGTAGGTGTGCAGAAGCTAAGTGTTAGCATCATGACATGGTCTAGCCTCTCAATAGGGTGTCTAATTGCAAGGTTACCCCTAGCTGTCAACTATGGAGTCATTTGCATTCCATAATTTACATCTTGTTTTAATAGACAAAGTACCTGATTATGAAAATCTGCCTTCTAAAGCTTGAGCTGCGCTTTCCGCTCTGAGTGGATGCCTTTTATTTTATCATTCATCTTGTCTTCTACTAACAACAGTTTCATCATGTCTGAAGGGTTCTTTTTCTGATATTTGATTTGTTTCCACGGCACAGTTGCTTAGTAACAGATGACCATTTTTATGATAGATATTGGAGCCTCATTAGGTAATTTTATAAAGCTGCACGCCAACTTTACCATAATAAATAATTTTTAAAAAACACAGTACTGCCAAAGTGACACGCCACCATGACATCTTTTCCCAATCTGATCACCCAACCCAATTCCCCATCCAATCAAAATCCCTCTAAAATCCAGCTCTCACAAGATTGCTCCCCCGCACCAGATAGACCCTTATCACCAAATTTACTACTACACTTCTCCCTCTGTATTCGCGGTTTCAGCATTTACGGTTTCGATTATTCATGGTTTTTAGCTTGCTGGCTCCTCCCCCCAAATTACATCAGCTTGTTTAGAGAAATCGCTGATTCCAAGCGTTTACCGAGAAAATCTCTGATTCCCAGCACTTTGTTCACTGCGTTTTGCCTCTTCTTCAGAAACAGGCCAGGTCTCCCACCATCTTATTTGCAGTTTCACCATATTCATGATGGTTTTTAATAGAAAACAGCAAATAACATATAAAAAAGTTATTTGCGGTTTTTCAGTATTTGCGGTTCTGTTAATCCCCTGTCACAGCGAATAAGGAGGGAGAAGTATACTTATCATTTCTATAGCACTGTCAGATGTATATGGTGCTGTACATTTTAACACGTAAGAAACAATCCCTACTCGGTAGAGCTTAGAATCTAATCAAAACAGACAAATAAGGGTTAGGGAATTCTCACAGAGAGAATGATAAAACAGATACTGATATGAGTTAGGAGCTATCAATAGCCTCACAAAAGTTAGCTTTTAGCCTAGGTTTGAACTCGGCCAGAGATGGATTTTGACGCATCGACTTAGATAGGCTATTCCAGACATATGGTGCAGCATGATAGAAGAGACGGAGTCTGGAATTGGCAGTAAAGGAGAAGGGTACAGATAAGAGACACCTGATGAATGAGGTTCCTGTGGAGGAATGTAGAGACAAAAGAGGAGAGATACTGAGGAGATGCAGAGTGAATGCACTTGTAAGTCAATAAGAGGAGTTTGAACTGTGTGCAGAAATGTATAGGGAGAGGGGTAATGTGAACATAGCTACACTGGTGGAATATAAGTCGTGTAGCAGAATTTTGAATGGATTGAAGGGGAGAGAGATGGTTTAGTAGAAGACCTGTGAGAAACAAGTTGCTGTAATCTAGGCAAGAGGTGCTAAGAGTGTGGATAAAGGTTTTGGTAATGTGCTCCGAAAGGAAAGGTCAGATTTTGGTGATATTCTAGAGGAAGAAATGACAGGTTTTAGCTGTCTGTTGTATCTGTGGAGAGAAAGAAAGAGAGGCGTCAAAGATGACCCAGAAGTTGTGAGCTGACAAAACTCAAAGGATGAGAGAAACAGAAACAGAGAACGGGGGGAAGAGGAGAGGTAGGTTTGGAAGGAAAGATAAGAAGCTCAGTCTTGGCCACGTTCAGTTCTAAATGGCAGTGAGACATCCAGGCAGCATGGTTGGACAGGCAGACTGAGACTTGGGCTTGGATTCCTGTAGACATTTCTGGAGTAGAGATAGATCTGGGAGTCATCAGCATAAATCTGAGTCACCAAACTCCAGTCTGGCCATATATGGAAAGCTGACCCGTAGCCGTAGTGCTGCACAACCAGGTCAGTGGGTGTCATTTTAATGCTGGGCCTTTCAGAGTGGGAGCACAAGGGACTTTTTCTTGTCTCTTTCTACTAGCCCACCAGGGTGGTTGGGGGGGAGAGGGAGTTCTCAGTGGGTCATGGTGGTTGGTTGGAGAATAGGCTTGATGTTAGGGGAAGGGCTTATAGAAGGAGCAGGGCTACATGGAAAGTTAGCATTGGGGTGGGAAGGACTTTGGCAAGTGATGGGGTGGGAGTGGGGGTATGGAAGAGTACGTATTGCTTTTACTGAAGTAGCTATGCTACCAGACTCCAGATAAGGAAGTTGCACCTACTGCCTCCTCTTTAGGTGGTGGTAAGTGCAGGTATGTTTTCAGCAATTGTAATAGTGACTATGTAGTAATGTTTGTTTGTTTATTTATTCAATTTTTTTTTGCCTGTCCTCCTAAAAGACCCCAGAACAAGTTACAATATTACATACACAGTATAGGATATTTCAGATACAGACAGACATATACTCTTGCGCAGGTAGAAGTAGGAATTACCATTTCCATATAGGGAGGAGTGAACACTCTGTAAGGAGTCAATTTGTGGAGTAAAACTGTATATTAGAGAGTTGCTGGGTGAAAAGGTGACTTTTTACAGCCTTCCTGAAGGTCAGTAGTCCTTCTAGAGAACTAAGAGATTGTGGGAGTAGATTCCATAATTTAGGCAGGACATGTGAATAGATTCACTTATGGGCTTTTTCCAGATGGAGGGATTTACCCGGGGGAAAGTATAGTTGTTTTTTGCTTTGGAAGTGCAAGATCCGTCTAGCAAAGTAGGCTTGTAATTTCATTGACATATACGTTGGGACCATGTTGTGAACAATTTTGTAGGCCAAAACCAGAGCCTTAAAGATACAATGGCTTCTAATAGGTAGCAAATGGACAGAGGCTAATCTGATGAGATATGGTCACGAATGTTCACCTAGAATCAGGTGTAGTGCCCTTATACTGGAAATCCTCAGTGGTCTGTCCAATCTTTAAAAATCCCCCCATTAGACTCGGACCTACCCACCAATTTCAGACCTGTATCAAATCTACCTTTTATATCAAAGATCTTAGAAAAAGCAGTTCTAATTCAGATGCAAGATTTCATTGAAAGACAGAAAGCTCTTTCTATCTACCAATCAGGGTTCAGGAAGTTTCACAGCACTGAAATAGTCCTACTAGAACTAATAGATGAATGTTGAAAATTTATCAATAAAGGAGAGAACTTATTGCTAATCTTACATCCTCAACCACCCTCTTCTACTATCCGGACTTGCTGATATTGGAATTTGTGACATGGCCTTAAAATGTTTCTCCTCCTTCCTGAACTATAGAACACAGTGTGCTACTAGGATTGAAACTATCCAAACCCACACACCTCATGTATGGTGTACCTCGGGGTGCCCTATTGTCTCCTCTGCTCTTTAATCTGTACATCAGACCAGTGATCAATATTGGCTCTAAATATAAGATCAGGATCCACTCATTTTCAGATGATATACAGCTATACCTTCCACTGAGCTCAAATCATGATTCTCAAATAAAAACTCTGCAAAACTGGCTGAAATAAAAAAAACTGGATGACCGTAAACAAACTTAAACTGAATTCATCCAAAACCAAAATCTTCTGATATGCAGGGACAACTGACCATACTCTAGACCGGTGTATCTCAAACTGTGTGCCTCCTGAGATTTCAGGTGTGCCAAGGTTCACTGGGGAGGAGGAGAGATGCCAGCGCCAGTTGACTGGCTACAGGATGTGCCTCTTAAGAGGTGCATCCTGTAGACAATCGGCTGGCACCAGCACCTATCCTTTTCTCTGGCCTTCTTCCCTTCTGGTATCCCCCACTGGCGTGTCAGGGCCCACCTGGAGGGCCTTCACACACACATGGACATCGACATGATAATGTCATGCATGTGCATGATGTCATCATGGTGATATCCACGCACTTCCAGGTGCCTTGAGCCACAGCCACTACCTTTAGTGTGCAGCGGATTGAGAAAGTTTGCGAGACACTGCTCTAAACATTGCTTCTCCTAAGATAGCACTACTGACCACTAAATACCAAGCTCACAGTTTAGGAGTACTGCTTGACTTTGGACTAACACTCACAAATGATAGTTCAGAGGTAGTATCTACTTTGTTCTACTACTTACGTCAACTATGGAAAATCCAGACCTATTTCTCAGAAGCCTACCTTGCCAAACTGCTCTATGACTTCGTACTGTCACAAATAGACTATTGCAATGTCCTATTCATAGGGTTGTCAACAAAGAACACTATTCAGATAAGTATGTCAAGGACTCTGCAGTCCACCTATTAAAAAATCTGAACATTTGTGACCATATCTCATCAGATTAGCCTCTGTCCATTGGCTACATATTAGAAGCCATTTTACCTTTAAGGCTCTGGTTCTGGCCTACAAAACTGTTCACAACATGGTCCCAATGTATATGTTAATGAAATTACTAGCAATGTTTATAGAATCCGGGCCCTAGTGTTTTTGTCTGCTACAGTACTAATATGAGGATTCTTCAGAAGGTTTCTGCACTTTCATATTTTCGTGGGAAACGATTGGGGTGGGAGAAGTGATATGAGGGCATGTTGTAGAATGTCATGTGACTAGTCAGTCAGGCAAGCCAGCTCACCTTGCAGGTAGTGATGTAATTTGCTATTGAGATATTTAATAAATAATATATTAAAAAAAATAAGTGTGGAAACTTTTTGAAGATCCCTCATATAACCATGGAGAAAAGGCATTTATTCACACAGATTAAGCTAATCCTTTGGAATGCTATACATGTTATGTATTTTAGGTTTGTTTGTTTTTTCTAACCTCCACTTCTATTGTAGTAGTATTATAAATCATTTAACACTCACCTACTAGAGATATATCAAATGTAATAAATCCAATCCAATGATTAGAAGAAAGGAAAACACTTCTTTGCCCATTTTTGTAGAATAAGACTGTGTAAATGTTTCAGATCACATATAAATAATGACAAGTGATGACTGAAGTATATAGACAAATGATTTGGGCTTCTCACTCATAATTCACATGGACTTCTCCTCCCAAATCCAGATGTTGGAGATGTCAGTGATAATAATTCTCATGAATATTGATGAAGCTGATAATATATTAATATGCATGAGAACTGGAGTAGATCTAAAAACCCTAATGGTGTGTGTAAGGGGGGGAGAGTGGGGGTTGGGAGGGAATCTTATTCATATTCTAGGTGCTATTAAATTAATTTGCACAAGATAAAAAAAATTTATGCTAAAAATGTACCTGCTAAGTCCTGAGTAGGATGACTCACCCCAGTGTGCACTGGGAAAACCAAATAAAAATGCATCTGCCCGTGTTTGTTTTCTCTGGACTTATCATTGCCCATAGGGAACCTTGAGCTCTTCTGGTATCTACATAATCATTACAACCTTCCAAAAGGATTTTTACTGTGTTGTCTTGCTCCTGAGGCACATGACAAAGAACACAGCTCATTAGATTGAATCTCAAAGGAAGGAAGGCGGGTCAGATGCATCATATTGTTATTGTGCTTTCACGTATTTGTTATGGACTATAAACCATTATGATCCAATAAAGGGCTCTGACCATGAATTCCAATTGGCTACAGAATGCTATTTCTTGAATGGGTACCTCCAACAGTAATGAATTCAGTCAGCATAATGATTACAGTTTCACTGCCTTGCTTGGTTTCCTCCAGAACACCAATACAACACAGTCATAAGCTCAGGCACATATAAAACATTTATTTGGTAAAACCTTGAGCTATTGTAAAATGCCAGGAAAATAAATGTACGAATTCTGAACTAGAACAGTTAATTTTAAACGAAAGTTAAGAAAATGTGATGCTAGTAAAATACAAAACATTTCACTGTCAAAATAAACATTTTTAATATTCATGGCTGCATAAGTGCACAATGAAATTAATTCTTCATCTTTAATCCCTATGGGATTTATAAACATATTGCTGTAATAAAGTTTGGTTCCTCTATACAGTACACAGCCCAGATATGCATGTTTATTTAATCTGTAAATAATTTTTTGATACAGATGGAAGCATTAGTAGGTCTTATCCTTAATTTAAATTACTTCTGTTGGGATGACGATAAGTTTTCTCTGGATTTCAGGCTCAGTTTACTCCTTTGCTGGTTACTTATTGCAGAATTTATTCCAGCTCATCGCTCCATGAATAAATGAACATCCACTTTATTCACTGAAAGTCATTCTTTGTGCCAACTTACTGCATCTGTGGGGATTGGATGGCTCATAGGAATTGCCCCCATGTCAAAGAACCTCCACCTCTAGGTCAGTAAATCAATTTCAGCTGAGGTCAGATGGAAGTTAAGAAAAAAATAGTGACCTACATGAAAAGAATCACTAGTCTTACCCCACTTTCTTTTTTTTAACTTTCTTTTTATTGTATATTTTCTTCTTCTTTTTTTGTATTTTTTTTTAATCTTTATTGATTTTCCAAACTACCATTGTGCAAACAATTCCAAAATACATAATATTACAAGAAAAGCACATTAAACTTATAGACATTAATGAACAATTATTCCCCCCCCACCACCACCACTACCAAATAATCAGAAAGAAGATACCTACAAGAAACTATCCATATGTTCCCTGAATTAAACTCCAATGCAAAACCCTCCCCCTCCCACCCACCCACCCTGGATGTGTATGCTGAAAGTTCAATAAAATAAGTTATCATTCCTTACAAAACTTTTGTAAATTCTCAATATGAACAGTAAAAAGATATTAACAACAAAAAAAAGAAGCTAAAAGGATCCGCTGCAAAGGTTGGGACTTTAAATCAGGCATGGGCATTGTTTAAAAATGGCACAGCTATATTTCAATTGTTACCAAGCCAGGCAGTGGAATGAGCCTACAGAGTATCTAGCAGTCAAAAATATGTGGAGAAAAAAGTCTCAAACTTAAGTAGCAGCATAAATATAGAAACATTTAGCTGCCTTAAATCTTATCACTCTCCCCCAATCGCAGAGAATCACTAGGAAGACAGTTCCTTACTTAGAAACAGTTACGTGAACGAAACATTAAAAAATTTTTATGTAGGGGGAGGTATCAGTGATTGAAAGTGCCAGCCAGGCACCACAATGGAGACAAATGAGATCCTAAAAAGACTTTGTTGTCACTCACACTTCACATCATATCGCTCCTCTGATGAATAAATGAAACAATATATTGAGAAACACTTTAGTGAAATTTATACAGTTTAAAGGAACTGTACGCCCTAGTGAAAAACTGCTTTGTATATGCCAGGACCCATTGAAAAATATCTTAATTGCTGAACATGCCATTATTAGTCTCCTTAAAACTTATCTCAAGCAAACTCCTGTACAGGTAAATGCCTCCAATGAGGACCCCGTTTCACTTCTTTCATCAGGGATCTGCGGCATTGATTCGGGAACGAGATATGAAATTGTGAGTCAGAAAACGTTACTGGCAGATTTGAAAAATGTTATACAGGGAAAAGGCATATTCAGCAGGAGATAGTCACAGGCTAAAAGGAGTTTTTTTTTAGCAGACTAATAATGGCATTTACCAGCAATTAAGATATTTTTCAACGGGTCCCAGCTTATACAAAGCAGTTGATCACTAGGGTGTTTAGTTCCTTTTAATTGTATAAATTTCACTAAAGTGTTTCTCAGTATATTGTTTCATTTACTCACTGGAGGAGTGATATGATGTGAATTGTGACAACAGAGTCTTTTTAGGCTCTCATTTGTCTCCATTTTGGTGCATGGCTGGCACTTTCTTTTTTTTAAAGTTTTCAAGGCTAATAAAAAGTGCAGAACATTATGTATACATTAATAATCAGAGTAAGCACTTATAATCAATCAATAACAATATAGAATGAATAACCCCCCCCCCCAACCATTTTAATACATTCAATCAAGGAATAAAAGAAAACCAAAAGAGATAGTCCCCCCACCCTCCCACCCTTCCCTGGATGTGTGTACAAATCCACAGAAAATTAAAGATAATAGACAACTATATTGAAGTAACAAAAGACGTCAATGGACCCCAAACTAATCTAAATAACTTATTATGTCTTAACATGTAGGGCGTTCATTTTTTCATATTTGTAACATAAGCATAAATTCACCCACCAAAAAGTAAAACTAAGGCGATCCCAATTTTTCCAATTGCGAGTAACCATTTGCATGGCTATTCCGGTCATGATCAGGAAAAGCCGACATTTTCCACCGATCCAACGGTGGTTTAATATGCAATAGCGTCCCACAGATAACTAAACTAACTAAACTAAACTAAACTAAACCTTAGGTTTGTATACTGCGCCATCTCCGCAAGTGTAGAGCTTGGCACGGTTTACAGAATTAGGATAGAAAGGAACTCCAGAAGAAGAAGGGTAATAGGAAAGGAACTAAGAGGGTAGAGAGGGGTCAAGGTACCAGAGAGCGGGAGGTGTTAGGTTTTTGAAAAGAGCCAAGTTTTCAGGTGTTTGCGGAAGAGTTGGAGGGAGTTTGAATTTCTGAGCGGAGAGGTGAGGTTGTTCCAGAGTTCTGTGATTCTAAAGGGGAGAGATGTTCCTAGTTTTCCTGCGCGGGATATACCTTTTGTAGAAGGGAATGAGTTTCAGTTTTTGTAGGTTAATGGAATCGATGAATCCAGTATGGTATTAATATGTCCCCATATTGACTTCCAAAAATTGAGTATCAAAGGACAATAAAGCAACAGTATGGCACTTTCAATCATTGATACCTCCCCCTACACAAAACAATTTTAATGTTTCATTCATGTAACTGTTTCTAAGTAAGGAACTATCTCCCTAGTGATTGTCTGCAACTGGGAGAGTTTCTTTTCATTCTTGATGTTTATTTACTCTTCCCTAATTCCAGTTATTGTGGATTAAATCTTATCACTAGCATAAAAGAACTCTACAGAGAACTTGTGCCATATCTCAAAAAGGTCCAAACTACTGCTGTGCACAGGAAAGTTAGAAAAACACTTATGCTTAGCTGGAGAATCAAACACTCATATCATGGTCCCCTGTGGATCAAAAAATCTTCAGTTCTTTAAATATTCAAACACTCCAGTAGTTCTAGAAGTTTCACTGCTCCAGCAAAAGAATTCATAATCCCAAGTGAGTCACCAAGATCCCTTTCAGCAGTTCTATAGGAGGGGCTAACAACTGAAACACTATGATACAAATTCTCCTGTAACCTACCTTTTCCCCCTTTTTTAAAAAAATTCCAAATATCTCTAATAAATCTAGTTAGCAGTTTCTGTGCTATAATTTCTAACTACAGACCTGGATTAGCCACTGTAGAAAGAAGATACTGGTCTACTGTAGATGGACCACTGGCCTGATCCAGTATGGTTATTCTTATGTTCTTAAATCTTGGTAAACCTGGAAGATTACTGAGCCATATCAACAAATTAAAGAGTAGAATATCACCTGGACAGATCATATGCACCCTGGGGTACTGAAAGAACTCAAACATGACATTGCTGATCTCCTGTTGGTGATCTGTAACTTCTCATTAAAATCATCTATAATAGCAGAAGTTTAGAAGGTAGCCATTGTAATGCCTACTTTTTAAAAGGGTTCCGAGGTGATCCGGGAAATTATAGACCAGTAAGCCTGACTTCAATGCCAAATAGTGGAAGCTATTAAGAATAAAATTATAGAACATGTAGACAAACATGGTTTAATGAGACAGCGTAAATATGGATTCAGCCAAGGGAAGCCTTGTCTCACCATTTGCTTCATTTCTTTGAAGGCATGAATAAACATGTGGATAAAGGTGAGTCAGTTGACATAGTGTATCTAGATTTTCAGAAATCATTTGACAGTTTCAGGACAGTTAGGGAACTTTCAAGTACCCAATTTTAATTTTAATTTCAATTTTTATTATTATTTTATTGTAACCCGTTCTGAGCTTCTGGGGAGGATGGAATATAAAAATGAACAAATAGTCATGGTATAAGAGGAAATATTCTTTTGTGAATTAGGAATTGGTTACTGGACAGAAAATAGAGTTAAATGGCCATTTTCTCAAAAGAGGAGGGTGAATAGTGGAGTGCTGCAGGGATCTACACTGGGACTGATTCTATTTAACATTTATTAATGATCTGGAAATTGTCATAACAAGTGAGGAGATTAAATTTGAAGATGACACAACACTATTCAAAGTTGTTAAAGCACATGTGGACTGTGAAAAATTGCAGGAAGACCTTAGAAAATTGGAAGATTGGGCATCCAAATTGCATATGAAATTTAGGGCTCCTATTACAAAGGTGCGCTAGCGTTTTTAGTGCATGCATAGCGCACACTAAAATGCCATGCGCACCAGCCGCTATCGCCTCCTTTTAAGCAGGCGGTAATTTTTCAGCTATAGCGCGCGCTAATCTTGTGTGTGCACTAAAAACGCTAGCGCACCTTAATATAGACAAATGCAAAGCGATACACATTGAAAATAATAATCCAAATCAAAGCTATCTGATGCTAGGGTCCACCTTATGAGCTAGCACCAAAGAAAAAGATTTAAGTGTTATTGCAGACAATACACTTAAATCTTCTGCCCAGTGCATGGTGGTGGCCAAAGAAAAAAAGAAAAAAAAAAAAGCAAACAGAATGTTAGGAATTATTGGGAAGGGAATGGAAAACAAGACCACAAATATTTTAATGCCTCTATATCACTCCATGGTGCAACCTCATCTTGAATACTGTGCTCAGTTCTTCTCACTTTATCTCAAAAAAGATATAGCAGAATTAGAAAAGGTTCAAATAAACTAAAATGACAAAGGGGATGGAACTCCTCTCATATAAGGAAAGGTTACAGACATTAGGATTTTTCAGCTTGGAAAATAAATGGCTGATTGGGGATATTATTGAAGTCTACAAAATCCTGAGTGGAATAGAATAGGTAAAAATGAATCAATTTTTTTTTCTCTTTCAAAAAGTATAAATACCAGGGAACACTCAATGAAATTACATGGAAATATTTTAAAAACAAATAAGAGAAAATATATTTTCACTCAAAGAATAGTTAAGCTCTGGAACTCATTGCCAGAGGATGTGGTAATGGTGCTCTTTTTGTTTCTTATTTTTATATATTTTGTACACTGTGCTATTGATAAAGTGCGGTTAAATCTTTTAATAAATATAAACATTTGCATATATGGCTTTAAAAAAAGATTTGGACAAGTTCCTGGTGGAAGAGTCCATAGTCTGCTATGAGAGAGACAATGGAGAAGCCACTGCTTGCCCTGGGATCAATGGCATGGAATGTTGCTACTTTTAGATTTTCTCCTAGGTACTTGTGACCTAAATTGTTAGAAGTGGGATATTGGGCTAGATGGGCCATTGGTCTGACTCAGTATGGCTATTCTTATGTTCTTAGTTCAATATTCTCCTGGGTTCAATGCCTGCTACAACAGCTGGTCCTGATGCCCACTGACTGCTTCCAGGGACAACTGTCACATTGCTAGAAATTAGAGAATGGCCCGTTGACAAAATTCATCACCGTTCCTGTCCCCGCGGATAACCGCGGGAAACCATCTTCATGTCATTCTGTAAGGAGAGAGGGAAGAATCAGAGTATGAATGGCCACAACCACTGACCCGCAAGCTTTGCTTTGAAGAATGCTGGTGTAGAAGGACTGAGGTTGAAACAGACACTACAGAATGACAGTCTCTGGTATCCAGAGCAGATATTGTGATGTCATAATGCCTCATTCCACCAGTGCCTAAGAGCCAATCACATCAGTGATGTCACAATGGCTTCATTATCCTTGGCTCCAATAAGAATCAGAGTATGAATGGCCACAACCACTGACCCACAAGCTTTGCTTTGAAGAATGCTGGTGTAGAAGGACTGAGGTTGAAACAGACACTACAGAATGACAGTCTCTGGTATCCAGAGCAGATATTGTGATGTCATAATGCCTCATTCCACCAGTGCCTAAGAGCCAATCACATCAGTGATGTCACAATGGCTTCATTATCCTTGGCTCCAATAAGAATCAGAGTATGAATGGCCACAACCACTGACCCACAAGCTTTGCTTTGAAGAATGCTGGTGTAGAAGGACTGAGGTTGAAACAGACACTACAGAATGACAGTCTCTGGTATCCAGAGCAGATATTGTGATGTCATAATGCCTCATTCCACCAGTGCCTAAGAACCAATCACATCAGTGATGTCACAATGGCTTCATTACCCTTGGCTCACATAAGCACAGTCACTGACCCACAAGCTTTG
Source organism: Geotrypetes seraphini (assembly GCF_902459505.1). Classification (NCBI taxonomy): domain Eukaryota; kingdom Metazoa; phylum Chordata; class Amphibia; order Gymnophiona; family Dermophiidae; genus Geotrypetes; species Geotrypetes seraphini. The sequence continues at coordinate 19,530,515 of NC_047095.1, forward strand.
CTTTGAAGAATGCTGGTGTAGAAGGACTGAGGTTGAAATAGACACTAGAAAATGACATGGGATTATTTCCTGCGGTTATCCGCGGGGACGGGAACGGTGATGAATTTTGTCACCGTGTCATTCTCTACTAGAAATTCGATGCTCACTGATATAGGAGGGAGGAATTGCTGCTCGGTGCTGAGTGAGATGGCATTGTAACTGAGGGAAAACATACCAGAGTCAAATTTCTCCTGCCCAGAGCTATTTTTCCCAGAATTGACATGTGAGGAGATGGCTGCAAAATGGGATATACTTGTTTAAAGCAATCAGTACCCCAGCTGATAGGGACTACTGGAAATTTCACCCAGCCATTATGTTTTCCTGTTTGTATGGATATAATCTGAATTGCAGCCATCTTGGTTCCCCCATCAAAACTTTTATTTTGCCATAATTAATTATATAGTTCAATCAACTTAGGCAAAATAAAAGTTTCATCAAATTGTTTACCAAACTAATTTGAAAAATAAAAAAAATCAGCAAATTCTAAACTGTTTGATCCACTTCAGATTTTCCAAAAATCTGAAGCAAGTTTTCTGGTTCCTTTTTGAATTTTTTTTTTCACATTGGACCCAGTTCAATGTGAAATTCATTAAAATTCTCAAAGTATATGTGAGTGAATCTGAAATTTCCATCAGACTTGAAGGCGGATGGAATATGCTCAGTTTAAGTTTGACAGCAAATTCTTTGCACAGTTCTATCACTTCACTGATTTACAACCATTAAAATCTAGCTTCTCATCTTTGTAGCTTATTACTGGATGATCCTTTTATACCTGGGTTCATTTCTTTTTGTTTTGTACTTTGGTACTTGGAAACGGCTATGCTCATTAGATGAAAATGTGTTTAATGAAGCATTAATGTGTCAATAGATTTCTTACTTTCAAAAATCCTATGGACCCAATCCAAAGCTTTTATCTGTTTATATAACATCTGCAGAGAAGGACTTAATGCATGGGCAAACTACTTTAGAAAGATAAGCAAAGGATTTGAAATTAGAATCGGTCACACCATTAAAAAAAGAAAAGAAAACCTTTTTATTCTTTTTTTTTTTTCTGAAAGAAAAAAAAGGCTTCTGAGATTGCTATTTGTATGTATGTATATGAGACCCACTTTCAGAACATGTCAAAGAAATCATGAGGACTATTAGTTTGTTTGTTTTTTTTCCAGATTCATAAATATATGCATAGCAAAGACACATAAGTATACGGTACACCAACAAATGCGTGCACGACAATTGCGCACCATCAATCGCACCCTGTCAAATGCGCGCACCGACAAGTGCATGCAGGACAATGGCGCCCTGTCAATTCTGCTAGTGAATACCAAGTGAATGTTTTTAAGTGTTTTAAGTGTAGTGGGGGGGTTTCCCCCCCTCAAAAAAGAGGGTTACTTCATAACCCTCAAAAAGACAAAATAGTATCTGCTGTATGGAGCACGATTGATGGGGCGCCATTGTCCTGCACGCATTTGTCGGTGCGCACATTTGACGGGTTGCAATTGTCATGCACGCATTTGACGGGTTACGGAGCATACACACACCTTGGAAAATAGGTTCCTTTAGTTCTGGGTGCAGGCTCAAAGCTAGCTACAACAAACACAGCTCATGCTAGTGCACTGAAGCACTAAGGACAATTAGAACAGGAATAGTGCACATATGTGGAAAGTTCAGAGGCCTTTAGTGCGGAAACAGTATGCACAGAGATGGCCACAAATTGTATTTAAATGTGCTCAAATGCATGATAATGTTGCCACTGACCATGGAAAAATCAACCACTATGTTGTATGCTGTTGGCTCTTTGGGTATATTGGTTATACTGTGGTTGGTCAGTTTTTCAGCGCTGGACTTTTCGAACGTATTAACATAGGACTTGTTCATTAGTGTATTACTACATCTCAGTGACCCCTGATGCAGGTGACTTGTGTTGCCGAAACACAGTACTGTGTCGGGCCTACAGTTGATGTTCGTCCTTTTGTTTTGGAATAACCAAGATTGTTTTTACATTTTATGTTCTTGAAATGTTCATTGTCCGGTCCCACTTTGCTTTATTTGTTCTTGAACCCATGGGTTCTGGTCCTGTTGGACGTTTGCTGTTTGTTTGAGTTTTTAAATAGGCCATTGTTCAGTGTTTTTTACAAGATCATTCTTGGGAAAGGGAGAGGAGAAGGAGGGCTTTTAATAATTATTGAATTTAAGTACTACAATTTCAGGAGGAAGGGAGGGGGAATGTACGAGTCTGTGACCAAAGATCTTGTGCCTCAGTTCTTAAGTACATATAAGAGGCTGCTGAAAAGTTCTGACCCCAACCAACAAAGTTGGGGAAGTCTCCATTGAGGACTATACACTTAACCCAGTGATTTTGCACTTTTTTCATTTTGTATTTTTCTGATGGAACTCATTAGTAGAAACTCATTAGACTGAGTGTATAGCCCTCGAAGGAGACTGAATCAGCTTTTTTGGCTAGGCTGAGAACTTTTCAGCAGCCCCTCATATGGATGATTCAATCTGGGTGGACTCTCTTATCTGACGTGTTTGCAACTGATCATTCAGACAATCTGGACATACTTACTGTAAATCATCATTCAAATCTAAGTGGCCCTTTTACTAAAGTGTAGCATATTTTGCCCTTATCACACATTTAATACCAAACTTAACATGTTGTGACCTTTAGAATTACATGGTTAAAACTGTACCGAAAGTTGTCTCGCAGTTAGAACCTTGTAATCCCATGCATAGACTAATTTCTGTACATAGAACCATGTAATTTCTTATGAAATGAAGGAAAGGTTGAGAGGGCATAGGATGAAGTTAAGAGGTGATGGGCTCAGGAGAAATCTAAGGAAATACTTTTTTACAGAAAGGGTGTTGGATGTGTTGAATGGTCTCCCAGAGGAGGTGGTGGAGACAGAGACTGTGTCTGAATTTAAGAAGGTGTGGGATCTCGTAGAGAGAGGAAGAGGCAATGGTTACTACGGATGGGCAGAATGGAGTTTTATACATTTATTTCAGTATTTATATACCACTTATAACCTAAGTGGTTTACATTCAGGTACTCAAGCATTTGGCTCTCTCCTGATAGCCTCACACTCTATGTAATGTACCTGGGGCAATGGGGGATTAAATGACTTTGCCCAGGGTCACAAGGAGCAGTGTGGGATTTGAACCCACAACCTCAGAAAGCTGAACCTGTAGCTCTAACCACTGCACCGCACACTCCCCCATTTGGCCTTTATCTGCCATCATGTTTCTGTGTTTCTAATGCAACAAAAGAGCCCCTAAATGACATCATTGTCAGCTCTAGAGCAGTATATTACAATGTTTCCTCATTCATATATACAACTATTCCAAAAGGATTATACTGTAGGGCTTCCAAGTAGGAAAAAAAATGCTTTAAAATAATATTATTTTCTCTATAATTTGTGCCAGTGACTGTTTTCTCCTTGGCATTGTTCCAAACTTGGCATGAAGCCTATGGAAGAGATTAGTTTACCCTAGTGCATTCACCAAAATTTCCATACAAAAAGGAGACGCAAAAATGACTGAAAAATTAGCTTTAAAGGGAACAACATAAAAAGGGTTTTGTTTTGCAGATGGCTCTCCACGATGCTGCCCTAAGCATTTTCGGAGTTTCTTGTTTGTTTTTTTTGTCAATATAGATACTGAAAGAGATGTGACTAAAAAGAGAAACACCATTATATCACCCATGCATTAGTTGTCAATTTAGAATATTTGGTGGGGAAGGGGGCAATTTTTAAATTGCCCACCTAGGTTCAAAGTCCACATGTAATATATATTTTGCTTAACACACATTTCTATGCCACTCCTCTGATCAAAAACCTTGTAGCCAATTTTCAAAGGGGAACTATGCACATATATACAGTATATGTTGCATTGGAAAACTCTTCTTTAGTATAAAGGAGCAGAGGATTTTGCACCTGCTTTCTGTATGGATGAAATTTCAGTAGAATAATGTGTATAGATCTAAAAATCTAATATACTTAATTTTCTCCCCTTGACCTAAACATACATCTGGAAACATCTCTTCATAAGCTGATTAGAAGTACACATGCTATGGAAGACTGTACTTTCATTTGACTGGTAGGTACATGATTTTCAGGTAGACCAGTTTACTCTGGTATATCCCTATCTGGTTAAAAGATTTTGAAAATGTCTTCCTCTATGTTAATTAAAATCAAGGTGTAAATGGTTAACATATATAAGAACATAAGCATTGCCTCTGCCGGGTCAGACCAGGGGTCCATCGTGCCCGGCAGTCCGCTCCCGCGTCGGCCCTCCAGGTCCATGACCTGAAAGTTTTCCCTACATAACCTAAAATGTCCATATCCTATTCGCTCAAAGTTCTGTAAGGTAAACCTCTATCTGTACCCTGTTATCCCCTTCGCTTCCAGGAAGTCATCCAGTCCCTTTTTGAACCCCAGAATTGTACTCTGTCTTATCACCTCTCCGGGAAGCGCGTTCCAGGTGTCCACCACCCGTTGAGTGAAGAAGAACTTCCTTGCATTCGTTATGAATCTGTCTCCTCTCAGTTTTTCTGAATGACCTCTTGTTTTAGTTGTCCCTGCTAGTCTAAAGAATCTGTCCCTCTCCACCTTCTCTATGCCTTTCATGATTTTATAAGTCTGTATCATGTCCCCTTTCAGTCTCCGCTTTTCCAGGGTACAGAGCCCCAGCCTGTCTAACCGTTCGGCATATGAAAGGTTCTCCATACCCGTTATCATCCTCGTTGCTCTCCTCTGGACCCTCTCGAGTATTGCCATGTCCTTCTTGAGGTTTGCCGACCAGTATTGGACACAGTATTCCAGATGTGGGTGCACCATTGCTCGATACAGTGGCAGGATAACTTCCTTCGTTCTGGTAGTGATACCTTTTTTGATAATGCCCAACATTCTGCTCGCTTTTTTTGAGGCCGCTGCACATTGCGCCACCGGCTTCATCGTGTTATCCACCAATATCCCCAGATCTTTTTCTTGGCTGCCTTCCCCGAGTACCCTCCCTCCCATCATATAGCTGTACAGAACAACATCTCAGTAGGATACTGCTTCATCAATTAAGTTAATCACTTATTCACAGCCCCCAAACACACAAAATTCAAAGAGATTCATAATCGAAACGAAAATACATCTAAAAACCCGCATAGAACTTGAATGACCTAAAAGACAGGTCATCCAAGTTCCAATAATCGAAATGGGTTTTTATACGTATCTAGAGGCATTTTAGGCCTCTGACTGCTGTTGTGCGTCCAGAACAAAAAGGGGCATTTTTTGAAGCTTGGTTAGGGCAGGGGGTAGATGGGAGGTGGGCCAACCGAACTTAGTTGTCCTGCAATGATAATCCAAAGTTTGATGAGACTACCTAGACGGAACTTATATGTTGTGACTTAGGTGATCTAAAAACAGATATAAGTGCCCAGAAGGTATCCAAAGTGATCAGATAACCACTGCAGGGACAGATCCCCACACACTCCCTCAGTGATCTCTGACCTCCCCACACTGCCATAAAAATCAGAATAAAAACATACATACCTGCCTCCAGAACATCAGCACCTGGCATAGGAAAGCCTAGTAGAGCTGCACAGAGGTGGCTTAAGTAGTCTAGTGGGGTGGGCTAGTTAACTATAGAGAGGAGGACCCAGGCTCATAAACCACTCTAATCACTGCATTCATGGTGAAAAATGTGAGCCCACCATAAAAAACCAAATCCTACTGTACTGCCATATAGGTAGCACCTGCAGCCATAAGGGATGGTAGACAGGTGGGTTTAGTAGGTTATGGGGGTGTTTGGGGGGAGGGCTCACCATGACCTGCAAGGGAGTTGTGGTGAGATGTTTGTGTGGCACCCTTTTTGTGAAGTTCACAGTAGTGTCCTGTAAGGTGCCCCACTACTCTACTGCCATGTCTGGGTGGCCAGTCCATCTCTTTGCTGACTCCTCCCATGTCCAAATGGTCTTGTTCTAGGCGTTTTGGACTTAGCCAATTATTTTGGATGAGAATGTGGTATAAAGATACATGACTTGGCAGGCTGGACGATCAAGCAGCTGGACGTATAATCAGATGATTTTCGAAAAAAAATATTTTGGATGTATTTTTCGAGAATAGACTTTAGACACTGCCGACTTTGGGCAACCAGCACCCTAGACCCAAAATGGACTTAGACATATTTTTGTATTATGCTGCTTAATGTGTCTGAATATAGAAATAAAGGTTCATTTTTCATAGTGTATTTTGCATGTGTATATATGGTGGAAAGCTTGAAGGTAAAGCCTTTAGTTTAGTCCTTCAGACCCAGAAAGCAAGTAGAAATAGTTCATACATTTCATGCCTACATTCAAAACTTCTCCTGAGGTATGTCTCAGTATGCTATAAATATGTGAAAAATAACTAATTTTCCCTATAGTTCAGTGTAGGAAAAAATGTACTCTCCCTTTCTCTCTTTTATCCTTGGCAATAATAGATGTGGAGGAAAAATTGCAAACCTTCATCACAGTTGTAGACCAATTCATAATCAAGGTTTATTGGCTCATGATCACAGACATTGATAACAAGAAGCAGGAAAATGAGAAATAAATTACAAAGACCCTAGTTCAGTACAAGTGAGGACTTTGCCATGCATTTCTTCATTTCCCAGGTGCATATTATTGTAATCTTTGATTGAAATCTAATAAATCCAGCATGCAAGACAACATCTGGAATATGAGCAGATTTACTACAGCAATTACAGATCACAATTCAGCCTGCCTCCACTAAAACCTGCAAAAATCTGAGGCAAAAAAATGGTTAACCAAATTGTTCTGCGTTCAGAAACATTTTTTTGCAGTTGTCACCTCGACCAAAATTAAAGGGCAGAAACCTTTGACTTTTGATATTTGGATAACATAAATCAAAAGCAAAAACAGTATAGCTCTTTACTCTGCAAAACCTTCAAGCATGTCACTCTAGCTGTCATTATAAGTACTGTTACACAGTATTACTGAAATCTGGGAGAGTCAGTACAAATATTACACTACAGTCACTTATAAGTAGCTATGGTACCAACTCTGCAGTGTTCATTCCTAAATGAATTGCCCACTACAGTACACAATTTGCTATCCCATGTCCACCGCACTAGGTTCTACCATATTAAGTGACATACTGTCATTGCATACTAGGTTAGCCACTGTCATTGCATACTAAGTTTGTATACTGTGTTTGCCACGCTATGATTGTATATATAATACGTCTGCCATGCTATAATTGATATGCAACGCTTATATATATAATACAATGTCTGCCATGCTATGCTTGTATATATAATACAATGTTTTCCACGCTATATTTGATATGCTTCACTTACAATATCTGCCATGCTGTTTACCTGCTATGCTTTATATATAATGCAATGTCTGACATGCTATGTTTACCATTCTACGCTTGTATATCTAATGCAATGTCTGCCATGCTACACTGTACGTATATATAATACAATGTCTGCCATGCTATATTTGTCATGCTTGTAATACTATGTTTATCATGCTATGCTAAACTTGTATATATGACTGTTTACCATGCTAAGCTGCCATCCTATGTTTTGCCGTGTAATGCTAGTCATTCTGTGCTACACTATGCCATGTTTGTCATGTTATATCTTACCAAGCAGTCGATCTGGCTGAATTTTTCAACAACAAAATCAACAATTTGAGTTCCAAACTAATGGGCTCCACAACCAACTATTTGAACTACCCAGTTGCCCAACACATAGATGATCCTAGGGTAGATATGGCCTGGAATAATTTCACTACCCCATCCTGGCAACAATTCTCCAAATATTACACGAAATACACCGTTTCCTACTGCAGATTAGACTGCTGCCCCCCAAACATAATGAAAGTTGCTCCAGTCTCATTTAAAGCCAAGTTATACATCTGGCTCTCCTCTCTCTTACTAACCGGTACTTTCCCTGAGGATTTAGGTCAGATTTTGATCACCCCAATCGTCAAAAACCCTAGAGAATCTACCAAACTGACATCTAATTACAGACCAATTGTGAGCACTCCCTTGTTCGTTAAGCTAATAGAAGAATTGGTCAACCAGGAACTAGTAATATACCTGGACAAATTTAGCATACAGCAAGACAATCAGTCTGGTTTTCGTTCTGGGTTCAGCACTGAAACTGTCATTGCATCACTGCTGGACTTCCTTCATATCTTATTCGGTCAGGGTACCAGTACTCTAATTCTGTAACTAGACCTAAGTAGTGCCTTCAATCTGGTTGACCATGCTATTCTGATTGACTGTCTGGAGTCAATTGGTCTTTCAGGTAACGTGTTAAAATGGTTTTGGGGTTTTTTGAGCAAACGGTCATATCAAGTCTATAGTGACAATAAAAAATCCTGTAGTTGGGTAAACTCTTGCAGAGTCCCGCAAGGCTCTCCTCTATCCCCTACATTGTTCAACATCTACCTTGTCTCATTGGGGAACTTACTACAAAGCTTAAAAGTTAAATTTTATATCTATGCTGATGATATCACCATTGTTATTCCCCTTACTACTCTGACCTCCGAGACAAAGATTCATCTATCATCCATTCTAAAGCAAATTGAACTATGGATGACCAAATTCAAATTGAAGCTCAACACAGACAAAACTAAATTTTTCCTTGCAAGCCCTAATGACAAAATCAAAGACTTGTCAATTTCCTTGAATGGTCGGGTCTTCCCTATTGACCACTCTATTAAAATCTTGGGAGTGACCCTAGACCGCCACCTCACTCTAAATGCTCACACAGATTTATTGGTTAAAAAATGCTTCTCGGTACTATGGAAACTCAGAACCATCAGAAAATACTTTGATGCAGCATCCTTCCGCTTACTGGTTCAATCTTCCATCTTAAGCTTGCTCGATTATTGCAACATCATTTACTTGGGATCCTTCAAAAAAACCATTCTAAGACTTAGAATCATTCAAAATTCGGCAGTTCGACTAATTTTTGGGCTGAAGAAATGGGAACACAAGCCCCTACTATCAAAAACTCCATTGGCTGCCCCTGGAGGCGCGAATCCTGTTTAAGTTCTCTTGTCTGTGTTATAAATCAATATTTGGTCTGGCTCCCACTTACCTAGTTTCCCAATTTAATCTGGCAAGTTCTATTAGGCCCACACGAAGAATACATCTGTTCACCTATCCGACAATAAAGGCCTGCCACTACAAAAGATTCTTGGACAGAACTCTTGCCTTCCAGGCAGGCAAATGGAACGATCGGCTTAGTAATGTTATCACGCTCTCCTCATCCTACTTCAATTTTAGAAAATTGGTAAAAACGAGTTTGTTCAATCGTTTTGTAAACTAAGAATCTATACAGCTCTGCTAATTCAACCAGTAACCTTAAGAACTATGTAGCTTTCTACTTCTTTCATTATGTAAGATTGTATTGATGACTTGATTGTGACCTCTTTGCTGATTGTCCAGTGCTTCTTGTTGTAAACCGCCTCGAACTTCCATGCCTTTGGCGGTATATAAGAATAAAATTATTATTATTATTATTATATATGTAAACTTGAGTTGTAACCCATTTTGAGCTCTCCTGGGAGGACGGGATATATAACCAAATAAATAAATCATGAGGGTTAGTAAAAAGTAAAAAAAAAAAAAAAAAGCAACCCAAAAAACCTAGAAGTAGGGGTCGAAATCCTCCTTGAGATATACCTTGTAAAATTATCCAGAATGTAATAACAATCTGTTATTTACTTAAGCCCAGTTCCCTGTGACATGCTCCAGCTGACCTGTAATTTTTATCCTACATGTTGCCAGCACTGTTAAAATGACACTTGCAAATGTAAATTAAGCTCACAAAGGGGACAGATTGTAGGATTCTGGTTTCTCTCAAATGCCTGTGGGCTATCACAGGTTCCATATGTGAAGTAATTATGTTCACTGGAGGAAAGAATAAAGGCTGTCAAACTGTGTATTGAAAGGGAAAGCAACTATAGTATTTCAGTAGTCACCAGAGCATTGCTTTAGATAGTGAGAAGATGTATAGGAAAATAAAAATACAGGCTTGATCTATTAAAGCCCAGGCCTATGCATTAGAAACCATGGCATATATCACATAAAGCTTATATATTACTATTCAGGAGCTGTTCACAGTTCCTGAAATGGTTACTTTGTTCAGAGTGAAACTTCTGACTTATTAATTCCATTTTTCATTGTGTTTACAATGCATTTTGTCATTGATACAGAGTGCAGTGTAAGGGGAGGGGGGGAGGGTAAAAGTCATTTGAAAGGAGGAAAGAAAAATCTCATTAACATGTACCAATAGATTTAAGGTTCCATTCACTCAAGATTTAACAAAAAAAATTCAAGTACAAAGATATTCATCAGCTTCAGTGCACAAGAATATCATGCTATAAAAATACAGTTTAGAGGCCCTAGGATGTAGTTCGGAAAATTCAAGTACCGTAAACTTTTTCCTGACTTTTGCTTTAGTTCCCACTTATAATAGCTCAGTATGAGGTTCATTTTCAAAAAATAAAAATGTCCAAAAAGTGACATAAAGGGGCAGATGGATAGGTTGGTTTTTTTTGCCATACCCTTCCAATTCACTGTTTTTAAAACCCATGTTCTAGGGGGGCGCTAGTGAGTGCAATGAGGTATGGCTGCATAGCGGTTGAGCCTACCGGCATTTCACTAAAAATAATCGATTTTCGCTGCATTTTGCTCCTTCTTACTGGATGTTTTACGAGCTTACTGCTCCTCTTCGTTATAGCTTCCAACAAAACTAGCAAAAGAAAAAGTACTGAGCCTATTTCACCTCAGAAATCTCCTGTGACTAAACCTGAGCTCGAAACGGAAGCCCTCCATGCAGTCATGGAAGAACTCAGATCTATGCGTGAACTCCTGTAGACTTCAGTTAAAAACACGGAAGATCTTAAATCGAAGCTAACGTCTTTATCGACCGAGATGGCTGTCTTTTGGTCCTGAATGGACATAATGGAACAGCGAGTGGAAACCAATGCTTTGAACATCAAATCGCTTCAACATCAAATTAAAAAGATGGCGATTCTGGAACTTGAGCTTGAAGATGCTCAGAACAGATCCCGCTGCAATAATTTCCGTATTCTGGGAATACCAGAAGGTTGGGAGGGCTGTGACATGATTTCCTATTTACAGTCTTCATTGCCGAAAATGCTGGATATGACTTTTAAAAATGAGCTGGAAATTGACAGGGCGCACCGAGTGCCAACACACAAAATCAATCCCAGCGCACATTACCCGCAGCCTATTGTAGTGAGGCTTCTTAGATACGCACAAGTTATGGACATCATGCGGCAGGCCAAACTTAAACATCCTTTAAAATATGATGGATCTTCTATACTTATTGTGCCAGACTTGGCAAAACAAACTGCTAAACGAAGGAAGCTGCTCCTCGATTATCACCCCCAGCTCAAAGCTATTGGGGCTAAATTTGGGCTTTTTTATCCTGCCTTGATGCGTATTACTCACAACAACATTATGAAGAACTTCACAAATCCTGCCGATCTCGCTGACTACCTTGAACGACTGGCACCCAGCTCTATTGACAAGACTTGATCACAGCTTATTTTGTTGTCTTTGAAGCTAGTCTCACTACTTCAACTTCTGCTGTTACAGTGATCGTGCTTGACTGTGATAACACCTAATTGTGCCTCGTCTATCTGCAATGAAGATATGTGATTACCTTCATCATGGTTTATTACCTTTCTGATTCAGGCACTGTATTGTTGTCCTTACTTATCTAGATAATGTTCATGTTACTTATATCTTCTTCTAGGTTATTGTACATGGAATAGGCTGTCAAATCACTTTGTTTCCTAATGACCACATGATTTTATTTTATATGATAACTTTGGTGCGGTTTGCATGATATAAGCACCTTTCCTGTTAGGATTCCTACAAAATTATAACTCTTGTCTTACTGTTTGCAGCTAACATTGCTTGTTTGCCGGCTTGTTTGACTACTTCCTGCCCTTGTAGTCTCTCTATCCCTTATTCTCAGTTCTATGTCTGGTTCTTTTTTTGATTGTTGGTATTTCACATGTTATTTCTTTCTTTTTTTCATACATAATTGTTGATACCTATGCTTCAGACTACAGATATCAATGGTTACATGTATTATCACTGTTTTGTTTTTTATCTTTTCTCTGGAAGCACTATGTTCACTATTTGACCTCTACTATGAGGATGATTATTTTCCTTGCGATAGGACTGAATTTTTACGCTATGTACCCATTCACATGGAATCACAATCTGTCTCATCATGACCCTGACACTCTGCTCATTTAATATCAAAGGGCTAAATAATCCCTTGAAGAAACAAAAGATATGGAACTATGTGAATAACCTGCAACCTGATATTTTATTAGTACAGGAGTCTCACTTGTCGGTTGCAGACTCGGCAAATCTGACATTCCATTGGGCATATCCTGCTCTATATTCCCCAGCAGTGGACAAACATATCAGTGTCTTAACTTTTATCTGAAAGAGACCTGATATTACCCTTTTATCACATTGCTCTGACACGCAGGGGCGTTGGATTAACGCTACAATCAAAATTAATACAAAAATTGTAACTTGCCTTGATGTCTACGGCCCCAATATGGATATTCCAGACTTTCTTTGATGAAATATCTGAACAATTGGCTGCCGCCATGGATCACCAGATCGTTCTTGGAGGAGATTTCAACCTGATATTAGATCCTACCATGGACAGGAATTCGCATGCTTTGTACAAGAAATCCCAGTCCTGGCATAAACTACATGATCTGATTCTCCAATTTCATCTTGCAGATCCCTGGAGACTACAACACCCTCTCTCTAAAGAATTTTCTTTTTTCTCTGCTCCTCACTCTACCTACTCACGTATCGACTTCTTCTTGTTGAGTGCCTCACTGATCACTCATGTTTCTTCCTCCTCCATTAAAACAATATCTGTATCTGATCATGGTGCGATACTTCTTCAACTCCATGGTATGTCCACTGCAGCTCCTCAAAGACATTGGAGATTTAACAACTCTCTACTAACTGAACCAGATTTTATTTGCTGCTAATACAATTGAGGTTGTTGACTGGATCATAATTTGGGATGCATTCGTGGAGAGGCATAATCGAAAGGGACGTCTAAGTCCGTTTATGTCCATCTCGCAAGTCGTCCAAGGTTAAAAAGAGCCTAAGTCACATTTTCGAAAAAGACATCCAACTTTTTTTACTTTCGAAAATCGTCTAATTATACATCCTGCCGATCTGATCGTCCAAGCCGCTAAATTGTCCATCTTTATACCACATTTCCGTCCAACTTTCCGTCCAAGACAAAAATGCCTAGAACAAGCCCTGTTGGATGTGGGAGGGGTCTGCAAAGTGATGGATTGAACACCCAGACATGCCACCTAAATAGTGGGATACCTTACATGGTACTGCTGTGAACTTCACAAAAAGAGTGCCATGGCTTCTCCTCACTACAGCTCCCTTATAAGTGACGGTGAGTTCCCCCAAGCCACCTCCAGAATCCCCTAGAACCACTTATCTACCACCCCAATAGCCCTTATGGCTTCAGGAGCCACTTATATGCCAGTCAAAAAGGGTTTTGGGGGTGTATAGGGGAATGCACATGTTTAAGTATCAATGCAGTGATTACAGGGGCTTATGGGCATGAGTACTCTTCTCTATGGGTCCCTAACCCACCCCCAAGATGACTTAAGCTACCTCTGGGCTGGACGACTAGACTTTCCTATGCCAGGCGGCCAGGTGATGATGGTCTGGAGGCTGAAATTTAAAGTTGTGAATAAAATTGTTATGGGGGCGGGGGAGGGGTTGATGATCACTGGGGTAGTATGTGGGGGTCTGTGTTATGTGTTTGAAGTGCTTATCTGGTGAGTTTAGGTGTGTTTTTGTGACTTAGACCATGTTTTACATGGTCTAAGTCACAATGTCCAGGTTCCGTCTAGGCTCTGTTGTTAAACTTTCGGTTATACATGCTGTACGACTAAGCCTAAGCCTGCCCACGTCCCGCCCAACTCCCGCCCTCGACACGCCTCCTGAAATGCCCCATTTAGCTTTGGATGCTAAGCGGCACTATGAAGACCTAGGTCGTTTAGAAATACGTCCAAAACCCGATTTTATTATCGGCATTTGGATGTTGTTGAGAAATGTTCGTCCAAGTGCCGACTTAGGCTGGTTTTTGGACGTTTTTCTCTTTCGATTATGAGCCCCAAAGTGTTTATACAGGGTAAAATTATATCTTTTTCTGTCCATCTAAAAATAACAGAAACAGCGAGTATTACAGGAACTGGAAGATAACATCAAAAGAACAGAACAAGACCATATCATCTCCTCAGGAGACTTTTCCATTCTAACTAAACTTCGGTCTCTCTGATTACAACACAGCTTACTTCTGAGTCAATTAGCAAATAATCATCTCTTCTTAAAGAATGCTACCTATTACCTAGAAAACAACATGTGTGGTCACACACTAGCTCAATACCTTAAAAGTAAACCTTCCAAAACATACGTTCCTGCCATCGTTGATACTAACGGTGACACCATGACTAACACCCAGAAGATAGTTGAGATTTTCCAAAACTTCTATCAATCTCTCTACACTGCTGAACTTGAGGAAACATCTTCACTACCGAGTTTTCTGAAATCACTTCCTAATGATCCGGTCACTGAATCACAGGCTAAATTGTTATCGCGTCCTATTCATCCCGACGATATATCTACCACTATCTGTTCTCTTGCTAGAAAGAAGGCTCCTGGACCCGATGGTATTACAACAGAATTTTATCAGTGTTTCATGTCTCGCTTGCTGCCTCACATGTATACGTTCTTTCTGAGTATTATTGCTTCTGGACATGCGAGTGGCACCTTCACTGAGGCCACGATTATTGTGTTGCCTAAAAGCAGGAAGGACTGTACAGATGTTAAGAATTTCAGACCATTATCACTGATTAATACCGATGCTAAGATCTTTGCAAAAATTATTGCCACCAAATTACAACCAGTTTTGGATACCATTATAGCACCTGATCAGACAGGGTTCATGACTAGCCGTCTATCCTCAGATAACACCAGATTACTTACTAATATAATTCATAGATCTCAAGCCTTGCATCAGCCATTACTTGCTTTGGGTTTAGAAGCTAAAAAGGCGTTTGGTGCTACATTTTTCATGTACTGGAGTTGGTATGATTTTCCCTCATTTTATTTCACTTATCCGCATCCTATATTCCAACCCCTCTACTAACTTGTACATTAATGATATTCACTCTTCCCATTTCAAACCTACCAGGGGCACATGGCAGGGATGCACATTATCTCCCTTACTATTTAACCTTGCTTTAGAGCCTTTTCTAATTGCTATCCATACCAATCAGAACATCATAGTATTTAAGATGGGTCACCTCTCGAATTTAAGGTATCGGCATATGCTGATGATGTTTTGATATACACAACTCCAACACCCCTTCAACATTTCCTGATGGTGATTCAGAATTATTCAGCTATATCTGGTTATAAACTAAATCTGTCCAAATCTGAAATCATGCCTATGAATTGCTTGGAAGCTTGCACGACCATTACATCTCTTGGCTTCCACTGTTCACAGAATAAGATTAAATATTTGGGAGTTTACTTTGGCCGACATTGGATGAGACCTGAAACGAAAATGACGTCATAAGACCTTGTCCTACAACACAGAATATCTCCTCCAAAAGGTTAAAAGCTCTTTAGCCCTCTGGTCACCACTTAGGCTCTCTTGGTGGGGACGCCTGGATACTATTAAAATGATGGTTGTACCGACTATTACTTATTTCCTCAGCATGTTGTTTTGTCTTTTTCTAAAAACCTTTGGGTCCGTCTTTCCTGCTCGTGGATTTGCCTTTAAATTTGAAACGTTGCTGCAGAGTCTTTGGGAGTGCATTCATATACCTGTTGGGACACTCAGAGGAGACTTAGAATGCTGCCTTGTGCTCTTGCAGCAGCGCTTGGCCTTGGAGGAGAATTGGGCAGGCATCGAGGAAGACGGACCCCTGACGTCATCGGATCCGTCTTTCCTGCTCGTGGATTTGCCTTTAAATTTGAAACGCTGCCGCAGAGTCTTTGGGAGTGCATTTATATACCTGTTGGGACACTCAGAGGAGACTTAGAATGCTGCCCTGTGCTCTTGCAGCAGCGCTTGGCCTCGGAGGAGAATCGGGCAGGCATCGAGGAAGACAGACCCCTGACATCATTGGGTCCGTCTTTCCTGCTCGTGGATTTGCCTTTAAATTTGAAACGCTGCCGCAGAGTCTTTGGGAGTGCATTCATATACCTGTTGGGACACTTAGAGGAGACTTAGAACGCTGCTCTGTGCTCTTGCAGCAGCGCTTGGCCTTGGAGGAGAATTGGGCAGGCATCGAGGAAGATGGACCCATGACGTCATTGGGTCCATCTTTCCTGTTCGTGGATTTGCCTTTAAATTTGAAAGGCTTCCGCGTTGTGGCCGCAGCCGCACTGCCAAAGGGGTCTGCCCTAAGGGGCAAGTCCTGCTCCTTGGGAGCCCCTTGGAGCAACGAGGAGCCAGGGAGACGGAGTATTGGTTCTTAACTTTATTTAGTTACCATGGGCAAAAGGAAAATTAAGCCTAAAAGCTCAACACCTGCTGTTTTGGGACCTATGGACAGACATTTGACAATTTCTACAGAAATTACCTCACGACCCCTACCGGACATGAACTCTCCCATATCAGGAGCATCGATAAGTCCCCTCGAAAGGACCCCCCCCCCCCTTCATCCAATATCCTGTGTAAGCGGGAATATTACGCCCGCTATGTCCACTGAATTAGCGGTATCTTCCACTCAGATAAGGAAACTAGATTTTTCTGAAATACCTAAACCATTGAATTTTCAAGTGTAGTAGAAGATCAACCACTAGCAGTGGAAAAACAAGATAAGGATTTATGGCTAGGTATTTCTAGAGTTGAAGGGTTTCTCAGAGAGTCAGTGAAACAAACTGTGGGTTATTCACATTCTGTATCTCAAAAGTTTGAGAATGTGGATTCCAATCTAAGTACTTTGGATAAAAGACTAACTGTGGTTGAAACTCAAAGAAATACATTGCAAGCTGTCTCAGTATCTGCGGTTAAGGATTCTACGGTGTTACATTCTAAAATAGAAATGTTGGAAAATATGCATAGAGCGAGGAATCTATGCTTGGTTAATTTCCCAGTGACTCATTTACTATCTCCTGAAATCTTGTTAAGGAAATATTTTAAAGAAATACTGGGATTACCCAATCCGGAGAATTTCCCAATTAATAAGTGTTATTGTATTCCGCAAAAGAAAATACAATCTGACCAGGAAGTGGATCACCTGGTAGCAAGTGAAATAAACCCGACAGAGTTTTTGGAAGATACTCAGGATGTTATCCAGAGTAGGTCCACAATGGTATTAACATGCATGAGTAAGATAGATAAAATGTTAATTATGAAACTTTATTTTAAAAATAGGTTGACAAAATTTTGTGGAGATGTAGTTAGAATTTTTCCTGATGTCTCAAGAGCTACGCAATTAAGAAGGAAATAATTTTTGAAATTAAGAGCAAGAGTCTTAGCTCTTGAGGCATCTTTTTACTTAAAATTTCCATGTAAATGTCTTGTTAAACTACAATAAAATCTCATAAAGAATACGCTATCACACAAATATATATATACACCCTCTCATTGGAATTTTAGAGAGAAACAGGGGTCTCAAGTGCCCACAGCCAGAAGCCTGATATCTATTACAAATAGATATCTTTGTAATAGATATCAGGCTTCTGGCTGTGGGCACTTGAGACCCCTGTTTCTCTCTAAAATTCCAATGAGAGGGTGTATATATATATTTGTGTGATAGCGTATTCTTTATGAGATTTTAGTGTGATTCACAATATCTATATAAGAGGGTTGTTAAACTACAAGACATTGAATATGTATTTTGGGATCCAATTCAATTGCAACAATTCTTAATATCTCGAGAACATAAATGATTTTTTTCCTTAATGTTTACAAATGACTCAACACTGAGAATATAGGTGGATTTCAGATTCCCAAATAGTATGGAATGGTTATGATTCTTTTGGAATCAAAACCAATTCTTAGTTTTCTTTAATTTTTGTTAGTTAGAATGTGGTATGCCTTTCCATTTATTGTGGGCTTGAAAAGGAATGTTTTGTGTTTGTATATGATTGTTAAAAATTGATATAAGTAACCTTTATCCTTGGTATCTTTGATATTGTAAAATTTTAAATTTATAAATAATAATAAAAAAAACCTTCTATAAAAAAATTGAGTCCTTATTGACTGACTTCCTGTGGAATCATAAAACGCCTCGTATTAGTTTACAAAAACTCAAATGTACTAAACCAGATGGAGGTGTTTCATTTCCCGGTCTTTATGAATACCATATCTCTTTTTTGCTCAGACAAGGTGCCAAATGGAACTACATATCATTGGATGCTCGACTTCCTCCTTGGTTGAGATTGGAATCCTCCTCTAGCAATGTTCCACTGCAATACTTACCAGCTATGAACAGTTCTCTTCCCCAACGTTCGAATCCCATACTACTATCGACGATACAGGCTATTCATGAGATTGAAATCTTTTTGGATACTAAATGGGAGGCTTCCTCACTTGCTCCTTTGTGGAATAACCCTAAGATAAAAATACAAAATAATCCTATTTCTTGGAAACTATGGAAAGATCATAATATATGGAATGTAGGCCAACTCTTTGCAGGACAACACTGGGTCACATATGCTACTATTTGCAGAACTTTTGACTTACCTCCATCACAATTCTTCAGATGGCTCCAGCTTACCCATACAATTAAAAAGGATATCCTACCTTCGTTTTTGTCTTATTGTGGCAAATTCACATTTAATCATAAGGAAGCTTCTAATTGGTACAAATTCCTCCAGTTACACTTATTCAGTCCAGACCTTAAACTACGTGCTTACTGGCAATCTGTTTTGAATCTGCCTCTTATGGACGACTGTTGGCTAATATTTGGTCCTGTGCTAATAAAGTTCTACACTCATCTTCAATGATCCAGACTTCTTTCTTCACTTTGCACAGAGCCTTTTGGACTCCCCATCGTTTAGCTAAACTTGGTTCTCCCCATCAAAGCGACTGTTGTAATGCAAGGAAGCTGATGGACCGCTCCAACACATGCTATTTGATTGTATACTGTTGAGAAAATTCTGGGACCAAGTAAGGTCTACTTTTTCTACACTATTTCACTTAGATCTGGCCATAAGCTATGCCATAGTCATCCTTGGTGCTGAGGCACTCACTAGCTCTTTATCTGAACCGGAATCATTTTTGATGAAGGGCTTGATGATTTTGGCACTAAAAGTGATCCTATCCAACTGAAAGGACCTGGCGGCTGTCTCTTATTCCACTTGGTGGGCGAGTGTATCTCTCATTGTCAAATACGAACGTATTTATGCAGAGAAGATGGGTTCTCTTAAAAGATTTCATGAAATTTGGGATCCCTTATTAGAGTTTTGCAACACACGCCCCTCAAGATAAGTTTTAATTCTGTACTTATTCTGATTGCTGATTGTCCTCTATTGTCACTATCGTTATTTACTGACTTTACCCAATATGGTTTGATTTCTATATTATTGCTTTCTTTAACATCACTTTAGTTAAACTATAGCCTGTGTATATGAACCTGTACATGATTGTGCTGTTTATTTCTTTATATTTTATTTACTTTGTTTTTTCTGAGCTACCTGACAACTTGATATCAGACATTGACTACTGTTTAGTTCCTCTATGACGCTGTTGTTTTTGCTTACTTTTTGATGTTTGTATTGGTTCTCTCTGTTTTATAAAACCCAATAAAAATGTTTGAACTGAAAAAAAAAAAAAAAAAACACATGCTCTAGATGGATATCTATGGTGCTCATCTGCAGTGTGTCTAAATCTCAAGGGGGCGTGTTAAAGGTGTGGTCAGGATGGGACTATGGTAGGATTATGATTTATTACTTTAAAAAATGGCATAAATCTCTAATAATAAGATATTCAAGAAGCAAATCCACCCAGTATCAAAAAACACAATGGGGATCATAATCGAAAGAGAAATAAGTCCAAAAACTGGCCTAAGTCGGCACTTGGATGAACATTTCTCAAAAACGTCCAAGTGCCGATATTAAAAATGGGTTTTGGACATATTTCTAAATGACTTAGGCCTTCATAGTGCCGCTGAATGACCAAAGCTAAACAGGGCATTTCAGGAGGAGTGTCGAGTGCGGGAGTTGGGCGGGACATGGGCCGGCTTAGACTTAGACTTAGTCGTACAGCATGTATAACCGAAAGTTATACAGCCCACGATCGACGAAACTTGGACGTTATGACTTACATGGTCTAAGTCACAAAAACCCACCTAAACTCACCAGATAAGCACTACAAACACATAAAATAGACCCCCACACACTACCCCAGTGATCACCGACCCCCTACCCCCATAAAAATATTAATCACACCTTTAAAATTCAGCATCCAGACCATCATCACCTGGCCTGGCATAGGAAAGCCTAGTCGTCTAGCACAGAGTCAGCTTAAGTCATCTTGGGGGTGGGTTAGGGACCCATAGAGATGAGGACCCATACCCATAAGCCCCTGTAATCACTGCATTGATACTTAAACATGTACACTCCCCTATACACCCCCAAACCCCTTTTTATTGGCATATAAGTGGTCCCTGCAGCCATAAAGGCTATTGGGGTGGTAGATAGAAACATAGAAACATAGAAAGGTGATGGCAGAAAAGGGCTACAGCCCATCAAGTCTGCCCACTCTACTGACCCATCCCATTAAGTCTGAGTGCTGCTCGTGGGTCTATGGGATTCTGGAGGTGGTTTGGGGGGCTCACCATAACCTATAAGGGAGCTGTAGGGAGGAGAAGACATGACACCCTTTTTGTGAAGTTCACAGCAGTACCCTGTAAGATATCCCACTATTTAGGTGCCATGTATGGGTGTGCATCACTTTGCAGACCCCTCCCACGTCCAACAGGGCTTGTTCTAGACGTTTTGGATTTGGACGAAAAGTTGGATGAAAATGTGGTATAAGAACATAAGAAGTTACCTCCGCTGAGGCAGACCAGAGGTCCATCTCGCCCAGCGGTCCGCTCCAGCAGTGGCCCATCAGGCCTATTGCCTGAGCAGTGGTCCCTGACTATTTCTATAACCTACCTCTACTCCTATCCCTATAACCTACCTCTACTCCTATCTGTACCCCTCAATTCCTTTGTCCTCTAGGAACCTATCCAAACCTTCTTTAAAGCCCTGCAATGTGCTCCTGCCTACCACAGCCTCCGGAAGCGCGTTCCATGTATCCATCACCCTCTGGGTGAAAAAGAACTTCCTAGGTTTGTTCTAAACCTGTCCCCTTTCAATTTCTCCGAGCGCCCCCTTGTACTTGTGGTTCCCCATAATTTGAAAAATCTGTCCCTGTCTACTTTTTCTATGCCCTTCAGGATCTTGAAGGTTTCTATCATGTCTCCTCTAAGTCTCCGCTTCTCCAGGGAGAACAACCCCAACTTTTTTTAGTCTGTCAGTATATGAGAGATTTTCCATACCCTTTATCAGCTTAGTTGCTCTTCTCTGGACTTCCTCAAGTACTGCCATGTTCTTCTTGAGGTACGGCGACCAGGACACAGTATTCCAGATGCGGGCGCACCATTGCACGATACAGTGGCAGGATGACTTCCTTCGTCCTGGTCGTGATACCCTTTTTAATGATACCCAACATTTTGTTTGCTTTCCTTGAGGCTGTGGCGCACTGTGCCAACGCCTTCAATGCTGTGTCTACCATCACTCCCAGGTCTCTTTCAAGGTTACATACCCCTAGCAGTGATCCCCCCATTTTGTAAGTGAACATCGGGTTCTTTTTCCCTATATGCATGACCTTGCATTTCCCTATGTTGAAGCTCATTTGCCACTTTTTGGCCCACCCTTCAGTGTCGTCAGATCCTTTTGAAGATCTTCGCAGTCTGCTGTGGTTTTAACCCTGCTGTATAGTTTGGTGACATCCGCAAATTTAATGACCTCACATTTTGTTCCCGCCTCCAGGTCGTTAATGAATAAATTGAACAGGAGCGGTCCCAGCACCGACCCCTGCGGAACTCTGCTTGTGACCCATTGCCAGTCTGAGTAATGGCCCTTTACTCCAACCCTCTGTTTCCTGTCTGCCAGCCAGTTTTTGATCCATCGGTGGACCTCCCCTTGCACCCCATGGTTCCATAGCTTCTTAAGCAGTCTTTCGTGTGGTACCTTCTCGAAGGCTTTTTGGAAGTCAAGGTAAATGATGTCTATGGATTCCCCTTTATCCACCTGGCTGTTTACCCCCTCAAAGAAGTACAATAAGTTTGTGAGGCATGACCTACCCTTGCAGAAGCCATGCTGACTTGACTTTAGCTGTCCATTGTTTTCGATGTGTTCACAGATGCTGTCCTTAATCAGCGCTTCCATCATCTTTCCCGGGACCAAGGTCAAGTTCACCAGCCTGTAGTTTCCTGGGTAACCCCTTGAACCTTTCTTGAAGATGGGCGTGACATTTTCTATTTTCCAGTCCTCCAGGATCTCTCCAGTTTTTAACGATAGGTTGCATATTTGTCGAAGTGGCTCTGCTATTTCGTTCCTTAGTTCCTTGAGTACCCTTGGGTGAATGCTGTCTGGACCTGGCGATTTGTCGCTCTTTAGCCTGTCTATCTGCCTGAGGACATTCTCTTGGCTTACCTCTAGTTTGACCAGCTTATCATCCTGATCTCCATTTATGATCTCTTCGGGTTCCGGAATGTTGGTTGTGTCTTCCCTCGTGAAGACTGACGTAATGAACTCATTTAACTTGTCAGCTATCTCTTTTTCCTCTTTTACCACTCCCTTTCTGTCTCCATCATCCAAGGGTCCCACTTCCTCCCTTGCTGGTTGCTTCCCCTTAACATACCTGAAGAATGATTTGAAGTTTGTTGCTTCCCCCGCCAGTCTCTCTTCATATTCTCTTTTTGCTTTCCTAACCACTCGGTGACACTCCCTTTGGTGTTCTTTGTGCTCCTTTTGGTTGTCCTTTGTTTGGTCCTTTTTCCATTTTTTGAACGATGCTTTCTTGTCACTTATCGCCTTTTTCATTGCATTTGTTATCCACACTGGGTTTTTTGTTCTATTTTTTTTGCACCCTTTCCTGAACTTGGGGACGCACAGGTTCTGTGCTTCGTACACAGTGCCCCTGAGTAGGGTCCAGGCTTTTTCTACGGACTCCATCTTCCTTGTGTTGCCGTTGAGTTTCTTTCCCACCATTTTCCTCATGGCATCATAATTCCCTTTTTTGAAGTTGAGTGCCGTCGTTGTGGTTCTTTTCACCTTTGATGATCCAATTTCTAGCCTGCACTGGATCGTGTTGTGATCGCTGTTTCCTAGTGGGGCTAGTACCACCACCTCTTTTGCGGGTCCCCCTAGACCGTTGAAGATTAGGTCAAGAGTGGTATCTCCCCGTGTTGGTTCCGTGACCAGCTGTTCCATGAAACAGTCCCTCGTGACCTCCAGGAATTTGGTCTCCCTCGTGCAGTTTGAGTGCCCGATATTCCAGTCTATCCCAGGGTAGTTGAAGTCCCCCATCACCACTACACTTCCGCTTTTGCATACCTGCCTCAGTTCAGCCTCCAGGTCCTGGTCGATTTCTTCCGGTTGTCCAGGTGGACGATAGTACAGACCCAAGTTTATGTCTGCTCCAGTTCCTCCCGGAAGCTTAACCCATAGTGATTCCAAGCCATCCACCCTTACTGTTGTTTCCATCCTGGTTGAGGGTATGGAGTCTTTTATATATAGCGCTATTCCTCCACTCTTTTTGTGTGTCCTGTCTCTCCTGTAGAGTTTGTACCCTGGTATGGCCACATCCCATTTATTGTCATCAATCCACCACGTTTCTGTGACTCCAATTATGTCTAGGTCCTTCTTGCTGGCTATGACTTCCAGCTCTCCCATTTTGGCCCTTAGGCTCCTAGCATTAGTGTATAGGCAATGTAAGTCCCGGTTGTTTGCACTCTCTGCTGGTTTTCCTCATGGTTTGGCACTCCTGCCGACCCCCTCATGGGTTGCCAGTCCCCGAGCCTCGTCTCGGTCATCCTCCTCCTGCGGTGTGTCTGTTTCGTCCTCAGCCTGATTCCCCATTTTTGGTTGCCCCTCTAGCTCTCTGTTGATCCTGCTTGCTAGTTTCATTTGTGCCCTGGACCCCTGCATTGTGTCCTTAGGTCCTTTTTCCAAAAATTCCCACTCAGTCCCGAGCCCACTCTTACAATGTCCTTGCCCCTCTGGCTCTCGTTGTTCTCTGTTGATCCTGCTTGCTAGTTTCATTTGTGCCCTGGGCCCCTGCATTGCGTCCTTAGGTCCTTTTTCCAAAAATTCACACTCAGTCCCGAGCCCTCTTTTACAATGTCCTTGCTCAGTATCCTTATTTGATACTATTGTCCGATGTGTCGAGGTCAGATCGACTATCGGCTTTCCCCTTCTCCTCAGTTTAAAGCCAAGTCTATGACGCTCTGAATGTTGCGTGCCAGCATCCTCGTCCCAGCCGTGCTCAGGTGTAGTCCGTCTCTCCTGTAGAGCCTGTTCTTCCCCAAGAAAGTTGTCTAGTTCTGAACAAAGTGGAAACCCTCCTCTTCGCACCATCTCCTCAGCCAACCGTTTATTGCTTGTAGTTCGCTCTACCTCCTTGCGTCCACTCTCGGTACTGGCAGGACAATAGGCCAAGTAGGCACGCACCTAGGGCCCGAAATGGTCAGGGGGGCCCGATGAAGGGCATCAACGTTGTTTTTTCCAAACGGCGATGGGCCCCTCCAGCATCGATCGTCAACGCGGGCCCCCCCGATCAGCAAACCCCCCCCCTCATCGACGGAAAGTAAGACAAGCAAGCAGCGCGGGTAAGAAAGGCAACAGGAACTATAATTGTGCAAGCAGTGCTGCTTACCCAAAGCTTCCCTCTGACACAGCTTCCTGTTTCCGCCTGGGTGCATGGTGGGGTGGGGCGGGGCAGGGAGCCCAGTGTACTTGTGTGCCTAGGGGCCCTCAACAAATTAATCCTGTCCTGTATAGTACTGTTTTATATTTCTGCATATTTTCTTCTTGAACATTAAATCAGTTGCGCTCCCAGAAAAAAAGCAATTTGAACTAGTTAGTAAAAATACAGAACTCTCTTTTAATTCTGCCAACCAGGAGTAAAGAGAATACAATTTTAAGGTGTATAGCTCTGTAGCAAAACACAGTGTGGAATTACATGTCTGGGTCATTTGGACGCACTGCAGCAGAAACTGGGTCTACAAAGTAAATCAAAAGCAGCGGAGCCATCATTTTGTATTTTCCGGAGCAAATGACAAGCTTGAAAGATGAATGAAAAGAGGAAACTGGATAGTTCAGTGAACTGGTAAAGATACACATAATCTTTTACTTCTGGAATGGCATGTTGGATTCAGAAATAAGCCAAGCCCTCTGCTACCTAATGGCTTCTTGGTGCTACAGACAAAATTACTTCATTATCTTAGTGCTTTTGGCCTATTTTTCAGTGGCAAGGATTGGATGAGCTAATTTAAATTAAACCCAATTCTTTCTGTCTCACGTTTTACTTTATTAACTAACTGAGTCAGACAAAATCCATAGGCAGAGAGAGAAAATATTTTCCTGCGCCTTGGCAAGCATTAGTAAATAAAGTTGATATAACCAAGGTACTCATGAGCCTCTTATATTACTATGCATGTATTATTTATAAGCAAAACCAAAAAGAGAAAGGCCTGTGCTCCATAGTATAGCGGGGACAACCAAAACAAAAGAGACGGAACAATTGTTTCTGGATGATACAGGGAAAAATGTTTATTAACAAGTCAATATATTAAAAAAGATCCTAACAACATACTTGCCTGATTACAACTGGGTCATCACGTGCTCAATGGTTGGTTGCACCATATACTTTTCTGGCGTCAACTGGGTCCAAACAACATGTTTGTCTGATTACAACTGATTTTATTATGTGCTCACTGGTTGTTTGCAATAGATATTTATTGGACTGCTATTTTTAATTATATGTATTATTGCATTGTTTTATACATGTGGGTTTATGTTTTTCAATAACCCTTTTTTTAAAATATATTGACTTTTTAATAAAAGTTTTCCCTGTATCATCCAGAGACAATTGTTCCATCTCTTTTGTTTTGGTCATTTCATTCATTATTTATTACATTTGTAAGATGCCTTATATGAGAGACTCTAAACAGCATGCTAAAATTATAATATATACAATTATTAAGACATCTTAACTTATCTAGACAAAATTGAAACAAAGCAATACTACAGTCAATTGAGAATCAGGAAAAACAAATGAATCTGTTTGACTAATAGGCCCCTGAATAACACCATTAATAACTTTACAAATGGTATTACTTGTGGCTTAATTTGCAGTCTCGGCAGAAAAACAAAGACCAAGTTATTATTAACACTGAATTTTTGTTGCACTGTAGGGCAATTCTATAAATTGTGTATTCAAAGTTGCATGCCAATTAAATGTGTATTTCATTAGAATAATGTCTTATATGTGTATAGACATGCGCACATGTATAGGAGAGGTACATCGATGAAGTGCTTCATGAGATTTCCAGCAGTGGAGAAAAAGAAGAGGCTTTGCTGAGGGAGGACATCTGCACTCAGATTATTGGACCCTGCAGGATTGATATTGTGGCTCTACCAGCCCTTGAACTGAAGAACCGGTATTCTGAAAACCTGACTGCCTGACTGCCTAGGTGTGTCCTGAGGACTGGGTTGACCACCCACATATGCAAAGTCAAGATAAGGTATGGGAAGGAATCGGATGTATGTAACTTCAAGAATAGTGTAAATTGCATACATATCACCAGAACTGGATCCAGACAATTGGTAGGACAATCCTATGAATTGTCTTCCTATCAATTGTCGCCCTACCTATTACAGCTACTTCTTCAAGACCCCCCATGCCACCAAGCTACTTCTTTCTGCCAGGGGGGAGGGTAAACTTATTCTTCCGGTGGAGGGTTGGGGGGGTCTTCCGGAGGGGTTACCGCCAAGCTGCTGTTTCTTCTGGGGGTTGGGAAGCATGGTCCCCCCATGTCGCCAAGCTGATGTTTTTTGCAAGGGGATGTTCGGGAGGAGGAGTCAAGGAGGAGCTTCATATTTCTGACAATTGGTAGATGTAAGAGGTAGGATGACAGTTGGTAGGATATTCCTACCAATTGGCATATTACCAATTGTCACATATTACCAATTGTCACATCCTACAAATTGTCATAGACCCAACCAGAATTTATTATAGACACATATTTTCACATTTATGTTAAAGTACTATAAAGGAATGAAGAGACCTAAGTTCCTTTCTAGAATAGGCTCCTACCAGGTGCCCAGTTACAGAACTGCCTCCATTGTTATAATAGCGTGATGAGTGATGTGCCTTCAGTTTATTATCAAGGAATCTATTTCTACCAATGTGATTCTTTGATTTTCTTTGTTTTAATATAATCATTTCATAAGGGTTCCAATGGGTCTAATGTAGCATGTCATTGGGTATTTAGGTCTTTGTAAAGTGCTCATATTGTATCTTCTCTATACTGTGAAAAATTGCAACAGGACCTTGTGAGACTGGGAAACTCTGCAAAGTGGCATGTGGGAAAGAGGAACCCGAACTATTGCTATATGATGCAGGGTTCCACATTAGAAGCCACTGCCGAGGAAAAGGATCTATGTGTCATCATTGATAATGCATTGAGACTTTTTGCTCAGTGTTCACTGGCAGCTAAGAAAGCAAATAGAATGTTAGGAATTATCAGGAAAGGAATGGAAAAAAAGATGAGAATATTATAATACATTTGTATCAATCCTTGGTGCGGCCACATCTCAAATATTATGTGCAATTCTGATCACCACATCTACAAAAAGAAATAGCGGAATTAGAAAAGGTATAGAGAAGGTTGTCAAAAATGATAAAGGGGATGGGAAGACTTTTCTATGAGGAAAGGCTAAAAAGGCTAGGGCTCTTCAGCTTGGAAAGAGATAGATGAGATAAGATATGATAGAGGTTGGTGGCGATCCCTTGATATTCAATGCTGGGTTGCTGGCATTGAATATCTGGGGCAAAGTTTTGTGGCTTGCACTTAACCAGCCAAGCCCATTTTCATTAGTTGGCCAGCTAAGACTAACAGCCAAAGATAGACCAGCCTTTGTGGCAGGTCTATCTGGCCAAATGCCTTAGCTAGCCAGCTGATAGAAATTGGTGGTCACAGGTTATGCCATGCGACATAGCTGGTCACCGGGCTCACCAGCAAACCCAATATTCAGTGGAAGATAGCCACTATCTCCCGCTGAATAACAGTGGATTGCTGGTCAAACAGGACTTAGCTAGCCGGGAACCTTTTCTGGCTGACTAAGTCATAAGAACATAAGAAATGCCTTCACCGGATCAGACCGAGGTCCATCAAGTCCGGCGATCCGCTCACGCGGCGGCCCATTTAGGTTCTCTATTATGAAAACCTGAAATTACCGTATCCCTCAATATGATTTGCAAGAAGGTGTATATGCAACTTGTGCTTGAAACCCCGTAGAGTATTCTCCGCTACAACATCCTCAGGAAGAGAATTCCAAGCACCCACCACTCGTTGTGAGAAACAGAACTTCCTGGCATTTATCCTGAACCTGCTGCCAGCCAGTTTCAGGCTGTGACCTCTTGTCTGTGTCACATCTGAAAATGTTAGTAATGCTGCTTCTTGGTCTATTTTATCAAATCCTTTTAATATTTTAAAAGTCTCTATCAAATCGCCTCTCAGTCTTCTCTTCTCGAGTGTAAACAGTCCCAGTTTCCTGAGGAGTTCTTCATAGCTCAATTTTTTCATTCCTTTGACTAGTTTCGTGGCTTGCCTTTGCACCTTCTCCAACAGAGTTATGTCCTTCTTGAGGTAAGGAGACCAGTGTTGGACACAGTATTCTAAGTGTGGTCTGACCATTGCTCTATAAAGTGGCATTATGACTTCTTCCGATCTACTCGTGATCCCGTTCTTAATCATGCCCAATATCCTGTTTGCTCTCTTCGCCGCCACCGCACATTGCGCCGATGGCTTCATGGTTCTGTCAATCAGTACCCCCAAATCCCTTTCATGTTCACATTTTGCTAATGTTGCCCCAAACATTCTATACTCGTGTTCTTTATTCTTCTTTCCTAGATGCATCACCTTGCATTTATTTATGTTAAAATTCATCTGCCACTTGAATATTGGGGGAACTGAGTGAAGTGGAATGGGAAGATATGAATCACTTGTTTACTTTATCCAAAAATACTAAGACTAGAGGGCATGCGATGAAGCTACTAAGTAGTAGATAAAACAAACCAGAAAAAATAGTCCTTTACTCAATGTGTAAATAAACTCTAGAATTTGTTGCTGGAGAATGTGGTGAAAGCAGTTAGCTTTGCAGGGTTCAAAAAAGTTTTCAATAATTTGGGAAAACCCACTACTTATTCTTAGGTTAAGCAGTATAAAATCTGTTTTACTCTTTGGGATTTTGCCAGGCACTTGTGACTTGGTTTTGCCACTTTTGGAAACAGGATACTCGGCTTGATGGACCTTTGGTCTGTCCCAGCATGGTAATTCTTATGTTCTTATGCTCATAAGATTTTTTTTTTTAAAATTTAAGGGCTCCTTTTACTAAGCTACACTAGCGTTTTTAGCGCTTGCTAACCCCGCGCTACACAAAAAATACTAACACAAGCTCTATGGAGGCATTAGCGTGTAGCGTGCATGGCAACGTAGCGTGCACTAAAACCGCTAGCGCAGCTTAGTAAAAGGAGCCCTAAGTCTCAGTACTGAAGAGAGTGAGGTAATTAGGCAACCAAGAAATTGATTCAACAGAGTGGGGATATAGTTTATTTAGGATTTGCAGGGTAATGAGCTACATCAGGGGTGTCCAACCTGCGACCCGAGGGCCTCATGCGGCCCCGTGAAGTATTTTGTGCAGCCCTGGTCGAGGGCGATGCAGGGTTTTCCTCTGCTGCCCCTGGGTATTTACCGTCTTGCCGGCTCCTTCCTCTGTCTTGCTGCAGCGTTGGTGCATTTGTGTGGCCCCAGAAAAATTTTTTTTTGCCCAATGCGGCCCAGGGAGTTGGACACCCCTGATCTACATAGTTGGGAACTTAAGAAGATTTTTAATGTTAATAAATCCAGTTTACCATACTATAAATAGTGTTCTCTCAGTTTACTTAAAAGATCCTTCAGAAAAGAAGCATATCAGCTATAGTATGATAAATTGGCATTTGGGATAACCTTGATGCATTTTATGATAAATTTTGAATTGACAATTTGAAATGCATTTTTTTTTTTTTAAATAAAACATTTAAAAATAATAGAAATGAAGTCTGCTTTCTGGACTGTCAGGTAATGATATGAAAATCTCTCTCAACGGCTGAGTAATTACTTCTTGTCGTGCCCACAGCAGATTTGAACTATCTGCCCTCTTCAAGATTTAAGCCTATAGATATAGGATAAGGTAAAAGGGCATCTAGACTGACATTTCCCATACTAGCCTGCCTTTTTAATAAGGGAAGTTATCTTCTATACTTTAATCTGTGAAATAAAGCAGAATAAAAGCAGCAGAATGAAGCCGTGACATCTGACACCAGGGACAGTTCCCATATAATTTTTCCAGAAACATACAAATGCTAATCTTTCATGTTATTCAAATACAAAAGAAAATAAATTTACCACCTCACTCAGAAACAAACTCAACGGTTTAGTCTGCCTTTGGGAACCTTACTAATGTAAGAAAAAAATATAAAAAGGGGTACATTTCTGAAATGGAAGTCTCAAATCATTCAATTCAAAATTATGCAAGGGTTGGGCACTAGTCAAAGATGGCACTGCAGGCAAAATAAGTCTCCAGTCTGTGGGTAAAAGTAACAGAGTACATGATCTTACCCACAGGCATCAGAGGCAGGAGCAGGACAGGCAGAAGAAAAGCCAGGAAACAACGCATACAGTTTTATAGAAGCAAGAAAAAAACAAAAACATGCCTGTTGTTTCTGAGGGGAAAATTACAAGCAGAGAAAGTGGGCACAATATCTGTGAGTATCTTTTCCTTTTGCGACAATATTCAAAGCGGACTTTTGTGCTTTGAATATTGGTGTAAATCCCATGAGGAAACGTAACAGTGGAATTTGCACCAGTGCAGGAAGTTTAGATTATCGCTGCCTGAATGTTGAGACTTGACAATGAGTATTGTGAAAACAAACTCCTTTGAGAGCACAGAATTTTTCTTGGCACGAGATATTCAGACAAAAAGAAAAGCCTTTGTTCCCTGAAAGTGTTCTCTCTCACCACCTTAAAAATTTAATGCATCCTTCCTTTCTCCTACTTTTCTCTAGTGCCTTTAGAAGTCTTTTGGTCTTTCTTTTCTTCTGTTTGATTATTCTTGCACTATGAGATATAGTTGGTATTCCTTGCAATGTACTTTCTTGGACTGTACTGCTTTTCTTCCTCTGAACTACAGCTCCCACTGTTAATTTCACCTGGTGACTTGGCAAAGATATAGTACTTCCTCTAGCTGAAAGGAAGCAAATCATATTAAATTTACTTTAAGCCTAAAATGTTGATTTTGTGTTTTAATCTAGGTATGATTTGATTGTGTTGGG
The DNA here is from genome assembly GCF_902459505.1 of Geotrypetes seraphini. Taxonomy (NCBI): domain Eukaryota; kingdom Metazoa; phylum Chordata; class Amphibia; order Gymnophiona; family Dermophiidae; genus Geotrypetes; species Geotrypetes seraphini. Next base: position 19,562,282 of record NC_047095.1, read on the forward strand.
GCATTCATACTTACATAGTTGTGTTTCCCAAGCCAGCCCTTGAGTATCCCTTTGCCAGTCAGGTTTTCAGGATATCCATAATGAATATTCATGAGAGTGATTTGCATATAATGGAGTCAGTGCATAAAAATTAACTCTGTGGATACGAGGAGGTGCTGGAAGGTTCCCAGCCTAACCAACTTCCTAAATTCTGAGTGTTATTTTGCAGCTGTAGCTGAAAAGAGTGTTCTTTTATTTCATTAACCCCACCCCTCTTTTCAAAAAACAAGGAAGCATTTTTTTTGGGCAGGCTGACATGCAGAATGCTCAGCACTGCCCCCAATATCCCAGTACTCAAATGAACACTATGAGCATCAGGAGCAGCGCAGAGCATTCAGTTCACCAGCTGGTGCTAAAAACCGCTTTCACAGTTTTGTAAAGGGGGGGGGGAGGTCAGTGCCAATTTACAGGAACAAAATTCTATGTTTTGAAATTGTTTTAGATCATTGATTGAACAAGTTTCAAGTTTGAATTTATTTTAGTCTTAATATACCGTGCATTAGAGAATGACACGGGGAAAAATTCTGTCCCCGTCACCATCCCGTCCCCGGACCACCATCCTCTGCACCGCCCCGTCCCCACTGGTCCTTTCACCACCCCGTCCCTGTCTCTGCTGTCCCCTTCACCGCCCCGTCACCGTCCCCGCTGTCTGTTTCACCGCCCCATCACCGTCACCATCTTCAGCGTCTTCTCCTCTCCATCCCCCCATCCCCAGCACCCTTCACGCGGTCCAGCAACTCCCTCCCGCCGGCCAGCCGTGCATTTCCCTCCCTCCCTCCTTTTCTCTTACCTTTTCTTCTTGAAACTGGCGATTTCCATAAGGCTACGAGCTGTATTACAGCCAGAGCCTTGAAGTCGCGTCGGGTTGCCTGCTAGAAAAGTCTCCTCCGATGCAACCGGAAACAGGAAGTTGCATCACAGGAGACTTTTTCCAGCAGGCATCGCGACGCGACTTTAAGGCTCTGGCTGTAATACAGCTTGTAGCCTTATAGAAATCGCCAGTTTCAAGAAGAAAAGGTAAGGGAAAAGGAGGGAGGGAGATGGATGGACAGCTGGAGGGAGAGAGTGGGCTGCCAGATCGAACCCTTGTTCACCGCGCTTTCACTACTTGTTCACCGCCCCGTGCTACCATTCACCGCTCCACGGGGTGGTGAATGGCCTTGTCCCCGAACTCGCGGTGACCTTTTCTTTTGGTCACCGTTTTGGCGGGTTACCCGCGGCTAGCCGCGGGTAACAACCACCGTGTCATTATCTACCGTGCATAAATGTCTGAGTGGTGTACAATTAAAAGATAAAAGGGGAAAAATAATATCATAATAAAACAGAAAAAAAATAAACTTACATCATGAAGACATTAAGGAAAAAATAATAAAAGGAAAAAGGGATGAACTCCAATATCTTGATAAGAAATAAGGTGAAGGAAAATTACTTGAGGAAAGAGGACATAGGGTTAATGCAAATGATACCTCGATCAAATGATAAAGTAAATGTCATGTTCAGGTTCAGCCAGTTATATAATTCTGTATGCATCGTTAAATGAAAAGGTTTTGAGACCAGATTTGAATTTAGCTGACAAAGATAAAGTTGAAGATTGTTCCATATCCATATCATTCTCTTCTTGGTTGGGCTGAGAACTTTTCAGCATCCCCTTCTATTTTGACAACCAGACTGACAATGTGTCCCAAGGACTGGCTTGAGAACTCCCACTCCACTGCATAAACTGGGCAGTCAAATACATCATTGAAAACAGAACAATCATACACTGGTATTACTGACATATGCTATCATCAGGGAGATTTACGGAGCATTTACAATCGTAAGGAAGATTTGAGAAGAGCAGATTTTATATATCAGATCTGTTTATGTACAGGATTTGCAGAAGCTTATCTACTGTTACATTTGCACTGACTTCTCTATTACAAATAAGAATGGGAACATAAAAGATGTCAAACAAGGGGGGTGTGGGGTGGGGTTGGGGGGGTGGGTTCTTCTTGGCTTTTGCTGAGTATCTTTTGTCTCCGCGCAGAAACCACGCGGTAGACCCTCTAGTCTGGTGTTTTGCTTTGTTCCTGGTTCTTTGTATTCGGATTGTGGTTTACTTCTTTGTATACTTCTTTTCTTAATAAAAAGAAAATTTAAAAAAAAAAAAAAAAATGTCAAACAAGAAAATCAAAAGAACTAAAGTATTTTTCGCTCCATAAGATGCATTTTCCCCCCCCCCAAAAAAAAGTGGGTGGAAATGTAGGTGTGTTTTATGGAGCAAATATACACCCCCCACACCCCCCTGAACCTTTTTTAAATTCCAGTGGTCCAGCGATGTATCAGCAGGAGTTTTCCGCACTCCTGCCCCTCCCTCGCTGGACAGCTGCCTCCGAGTCCTCATCTCTTGTAGCAGAGCGGCGCGCAAGGCAGGCGCGAGTTTTTGGCACTCCTGCCTGACCCCACGCCGCTCCCTGAATGGCTGCTCTTTCTGAGCTAAAGCGCTGGATCTTTAAGCTGAGAACACTTAAACCGGAAGGATTGAACAAAGCCCTGGAGTGGCAACACTTCTATTAAACAACTCCAGTGGTTTAAACTTGAAATGTACATTTATGGTTTTATTTAGGTTTTGGAAGATGTTACCTAGTTTGAACATATCTTTCATGCCAGTCATGAGTAAAAAAACTCAATCTAATAAAAAGTTTTCTTTAAAACATTGAATTTCTAAAGCACTTGGGCATTTCTTCCAATCAGATTCAAGAATGCTAATTAGGTAGAAGTCATAATGGGCTCCTTTTATAAAGGTGCACTATAGCGCGCGCTAGCCGAAAAATTACCGCCTGCTTAAAAGGAGGTGGTAGCGGCTAGTGCGTGTGGCAACTTAGCGCATGCTATTCCACGCATTAAGGCCCTAACGCACCTTTGTAAAAGGAGCCCTATGTCTTTTTAAATGCGTGGGGCCATGTCTCTCTTGTTGCTCAGAATTGGCATGAGTGTTTGCACTGTCTACATAAGGTATGAAGCTATAAATAAAGCTTTTTAGTAAGTAATGATTGTTTGTAAATGAATTATACAGTAATCTTGGATTGCTTACCTTTTCAGCGTTGCTTAAATATTTCCCCGACGCAGCGGGACTGTTGTTTGCCCCTTCGAAACACTGGCTGCGTTGGAGGATGAACTAAGAATAGTAAAACAAGTAACAGCTTAAGCTCCATAGATATGGAGCACGAATCAAAAGCACTTTAAAAATCAACTAAAGCACTTTTAAGCACAAGAGCACTTTCTCACGATAAGTACCAGTGATTTTATTAATTTTGACTTTGCATTCATCTGCCGGTACTGTTTTGAGATGAGCTGCTAGATTAATGTGCGTGTAGAATAAAGTTATTACGATTTGAAAGGAAAGAAGTAAAGAGAAACATTTTTTTTTAAAAAAACAACTTTATTTAGAATATAATTCAATAAAGATAACAAAATAAGTATATAAATTTAGTGAGTAGTAGGGCGGGTTCAACCAGTGACGTAAAAAAAAAAAGGAGAAGGTGAGAAAATCACCTCTTCAAGAGAATCCGAAGTGACTACACAGCTCCACCATCTGAGGTTTGTAACCCTAGCAAAAGGAACGCCTTCAGTTGCATTTCTATTTTTACCAGTGGTTGCTTTGTGATAAATTCATACTGGATAAGAGTCATAAGATCCATCAGGCCCAGCACAGTCACAAGTACTCAGCAAGATCCCAAGGAATAGATCTTTTCCTTATAACTCCCAGAGATAAGTGGCTTATAACTTTTTCTCCAGGAATTTTTTTTAAATCCCCTCTTAAACCTAGCCAGGGGTAGGGAACTCCGGTCCTCGAGAGCCGTATTCCAGTCAGATTTTCAGGATTTCCCCAATGAATATGCATTGAAAGCAGTGCATGCAAATAGATCTCATGCATATTCATTGGGGAAATCCTGAAAACCCAACTGGAATACGGCTCTCGAGGACCGGAGTTCCCTACCCCTGAACCTAGCCATGCTAGATGACTTAGCTACATTGTTTGGCAACAAATTTCAAAAAAATTATGTATCTTTCCAGCTTAGTTTTCAGTCTGTTACTTGTTAGTTTCATGGCTGTCTTCTAGTCTTGGTTCTTTCATCTCTTCCACTTCACTCATGGTTTGAAAAATATCTATCATATCCCATCTCAGATGCCTCTTCTACAATTTAAAGACTTACCGCCAGGTATTCAGCTGGCGGTGGGTCAGCGGGGTTTTTTTTTTGTAAACACTGATCATCACTGGCTAAATTATGCCCTGATAGTCAGTGTCAGGCCATGTCCAGGCACCAGCATTGAATACTAGGACTAATTCTGGTACATATTTCCAGTCCCTCTGCCAGGCTGGAGGCCACCAATTCTCCCTTACATTCTGTCATGCTCCCACTTTCTCATTCTGCCTTTCATTCTCCCACATCTACACTCCTCTCACATACTTATACTCTCTTACTCATACTCGCTAATATCCAGGAAATCCCATGTTATCAGTTGCGTAGGAGGTGCTTAGGTTGGTTGTGCCCCCATTCTCTCTTCCACCCCATGCTCCTTCCCCGCCTCCCTGCATGTGTATGCCTTCCCTTCCCTTTTATCTCTTTAACTCTTCACTGGTGCGAGTAGCATCTCCAACCTGCTGCCCACACCAGTCTTGACTCTCCCTCTCAGCTGTCGTAGTCTTACATTCCTGTCAGTACATAAATGCTAATTGGCTCAAGCATTGACAAAAAAGTAAGGCTGTGACAGCCCACCCTGCCTGTAAAGGCCCCAACAACCTCCCACTGATCCCCTCATTAATGTCACCCATTCCCCCTCCCACCGAGCCTGCCTCATCCTCATCTCCCCTCCCAACGAGTCCTCCACCCTTTGATGCCACTATACCTTTTTTTCAATATTGGCAGGAGGGGTGCCCACTTACTCCTGCCTCAGCCACCTCTGCCCGGACCCCCCTCCCCCATCCCCGACCCTCCCCCTGTACCTTCTAATGAAGGCCAGCAGAATGGTGCCAAGGGGAGGAACTTTAGGCACCTGAGCTAGTAAGGGCCTTAGGCCCACCTAATGCATCATGGGAAGGGCCTTAGGGCCTGTGCCAATCAGGGTTTAGGCCCCTCCCAGTACATTCCAGGATGCACTGGGAAGGGGAAGGCCCACTATTTTCATGATGCAAGCCTGTCAGCAGGAGGGAGTGAAGAAGTCAGGGAGTTAGAGAAGTTCATTGAACAGGCATACAGGGAGGACATGGAAAATCACCAAGAGAAGAGCGACTGAAATGGTTAAGGGGCTGGAGGAGTTGTCCTAGTGAGAGATTACAGAAACTGTGCCTCTTCTCCCTTGAAAAGAGGAGACTGAGAGGGGACATGATCGAAACATTCAAGATAATGAAGGGAATAGACTTAGTAGATAAAGACAGGTTGTTCACCCTCTCCAAGGTAGAGATAACGAGAGGGCACTCTCTAAAGTTAAAAGGGGATAGATTCCGTAGAAACGTAAGGAAGTTCTTTTTCACCCAGAGAGTGGTAGAAAACTGGAACGCTCTTCCAGAGGCTGTTATAGGGAAAAACACCCTCCAGGGATTCAAGACAAAGTTAGACAAGTTCCTGCTGAACCAGAACGTACGCAGGTAAGACTAGACTCAGTTAGGGCACTGGTCTTTGACCTAAGAGCTGCCGTGGGAGTGGACTGCTGGGCACGATGGACCACTGGTCTGACCCAGTAGCGGCAATTCTTATGTTCTTATGTCTGCTCCCATATCCACACAGGAGCAAAGAAGACAAAGGTAGAACACAGTTGGGAGAAGGGGAGGTGACTAGCACCAGATAAAGCCATTGCCAGCAGAGCAGAGAAACAGGGAAATATTCAGAGCAGGTTTTGTAAGTTACAGAATCAGAAAGACCCCTATGCCAGAGGATTCATTAGATTCTGCACTAAATGGTATATACCCCAAAGTACTTGTCTTCCATAAACCCCTTTTTAAAGAACTGAATATAACTGCAACAATCATGACGCCAGACGCGTCATATGGGTTTTCAATTTGTGGTTTTCAACAATGTCCTTCTTTCAGCAAATCTTAAATAGACTCTCCATAACACTATGTAACAATTTTTTTTGTTCCGGGATAATAAGTGTTTTTTCTCCAATGCCTATGCCACAAAAGTATAGAAAATGACTATCATTCCCCTCAAATTTTGCTTTTGTGACCAAGACATTGATATTTTGAAATTTACCTTTTTTTCAGAACATTCCAGATTGATTCTAAGCTGAGTAAACTAAGGGACCTATTTTATTAAGGTGTGGTAGGGTATTGCCACATGGCAAATAATATCACAGACACACCACACTTGCTGCTGTGGTAAAAAAAAAAAAAAGATTTACTGCATGGCAATTCAGGTGGTAAGGCTTACCACGACTTTGGGTGGAGATGGGCAGAAGAAAGGGCATGTTGTGAGTATGCATACCCACAATGCATTGATGTGCTGTGATAAAGGTGAGCGGCACTTCTTACCACTGGGCTAGGGCAGGAGCCTTTATCACCTGCAAAAAGGCAGATGGTAAGGGCTTTTCAGATGCGCTGTTACCGCAGTGTGTGCAGGCAGAAACCTGCCTCTCAGTAGTGATCAGGATAATTGCACACATGCGTACTTATAGCTTTCTAGGGTTGTAAAATGAAAATGGAAAAAAATAATGATGCAAAATATTTTAATAAAATCCAAAATCTTATTTTTTATTAGATATCAATATTAGATCATAAGAGTACTCAATTAATTGATTAGCAAATCAATTGAGTATCATTTTGCATCAGAGAATTATTACAGAAGCCAAAAGCTGGCCTTGCTCATAAAAAATTCCAACGTTTTACCAGTTACACGTCCATATATATCCTAAATGACGACATTCCTTCGTTACAATCTATCTGCAGTCTAATTGGTTCACATTATTTATTCACATATAAGGCTAGCTTCATATAGGCGTGTCACAAATTACATTCTTATATCTAAAAAAGTTACATTCTCACATTAAGCTTACATATTTTATAAAAAGAAGAAATACATAGACCAATATTATAATATACTTACAAAACTCCTCAGCTTCTATATTCTTTCCTGTAAATGTCAGTGTTCTTTTCCTGAGATCTTTTCTCACAAAAACTGCACAAAGAAAAAATGGAAAGAGCAGGTACCCCTCCCATCAAAATTCTACGTAGGAAAAAAGTTGCTCAAGGTCAGAGGTCAAACACCATCTGTTGCCTTATCAGGATCTCTTCAGGATTTCAGATATATGAAAATCAAAATAACATATATTCCTATCTAATCTATACTGGTTGTTAACATATATTCCTATAGCTACCTAAGAAAATTTCTATTATGTAATTTTTCCTAACTTTCTGATACTTAACTTTGGATCAATTCATACCATGATACACATGTGGTTTAGATTTGTCCTTAGCAAACTCAAGTCATGGTAAACCAGGGGCCCCTGGTATGTGGATACCAGGTCAAAAGCCAACTCCTGTCTGCCTACATTTCCCTGAGGATTGGCCTAGTTCAGGCTGGTCACTCTAACACAAAGAAGCTCTATAAACTTAAGCTTCCCATCTGGAGTACATTTGATATGGTAGTCATCAATCACAAAATGTCCTAGCCTGCCTCCCTATATCCGTCAAGCACATGACATATATCAAATCCATATGGTAACTTAAAATTCCTGTTTTTAAACTTTTTGTATTTCTGATCATTTTATTCCAGTTTATCCACTTTTCATTTATAGCTACTAATCCACATTCTCACTTGCTCTTGGATTAGGCCTTATCTATCAACAGTTTTTCTTTTCTTTCTAGCTAGTAAATCCTGATGCAATGTGAGAAAGTGTAATAGCTGAATTTTTTTATTTCATGTTTGCTCACTTGTACCTGCCCAGGTAAACTAAGCTGGCCCTACTCAGAACTACTTAAGGCATAGGACAAGGTCCTGAGTAGACATGCCTACAACGGTCTATTGTGCTGGCTGTTTGATTGCTTCAGAATATGGCGTAGGAAAGCCATGTTAAATTGTGATTCATATATTGCTTTTTACGATTTTATAAGAATGAAAAGATGAACATTCTGTGTTTTCACATTTTAAATAGATAAATTGCAAAATGTGACTATCTTGGTTATAAGAGTAAAGTTTTATGGAAATAAGAGACATTTTCTATACTTTTTAGGCATGAGCAATTAGGAAATTACACTTGCTGCCTAGGAACAAAAAATCATGATGCATAATGATTTATTTACTCCTTTATCCAATACAAATGAAGCCACTTTGCATTTTTCAATAATCAATTATCTTAGTTTAACAAAATAATGAATAGCATTTGAAGAAATCTAATCAACAGCAATCATAAATTTTTGATGTCCTAATTAAACAGAAACCGAATAATGCAAAGACCTGAAAACTGCCTCTAACATGTGATAATTGCACTGTATTTCCTACCTATTCCTGCATCTAACTTTGGGTGACAGACTTAGGCCTGCTGAAACCTGGTGTAAATGCTGGCATCCATGTTAGATGTGCTTACCCAGTATACATTAACTACCTGGTAAATTTCTGGAATGCCCCTAACATGCCCATGGCCACACCCCCTTTTAGGATAGATGCTATGGGGTTCATAATCGAAAGAGAAATACGTCCAAAAACCGGCCTAAGTCAGCACTTGGATGAACATTTCTCAAAAATGTCCAAGTGCCGATACTAAAAACGGGTTTTGGACGTATTTCTAAACGACCTAGGCCTTCATAGTGCCACTGAACGACCAAAGCTAAACAGGGTGTTTCAAGAGGAGTGTCGAGGGCGGGAGTTGTGCCGGACATGGGCCAGCTTAGACTTAGTCGTATAACATGTATAACCGAAAGTTATACAGCCCACGATCGAAGGAACATGGTCGTTGTGACTTAGACCATGTAAAACATAACATGGTGTAAGTCACAAAAACCCACCTAAACTCACCAGATAAGCACTGCAAACACATAACACAGACCCCCACACACTACCCCAGTGATCACTGACTTCCCACCTCCATAAAAATATTAATCACATCTTTGAAATTCTGCCTCCAAACCATCATCACCTGGCCGCCTGGCATAGGAAAGCCTAATCGTCCAGCACAGAGGCAGCTTAAGTCATCTTGGGGGTGGGTTAGGGACCCATAGAGATGAGGACCCATGCCCATAAGCCCCTGTAAATACTGCATTGATACTTAAACATGTGCTTTCTCCTATATACCCCCAAACCCCTTTTGTACTGGCATATAAGTGACTCCTGCAGCCATAAGGGCTATTGGGGTGGTAGATAAGTGGGCTAGGGGATTAAGGAGGTGGTTTGGGGGGCTCACCATAACCTATAAGGGAGCTGTAGGGAGGAGAAGACATGGCACCCTTTTTCTGAAATTCAAAGCAGTGCCCTGTAAGGTACCCCACTATTTAGCTGTCATGTCTGGGTGTGCAGTCCATCACTTTGCAGACCCCTCCCACGTCCAACAGGGCTTGTTCTAGGCGTTTTGGACTTGGACAAAAAGTTGGACGAAAATGTGGTATAAAGATGGACAATTTAGCGGCTTGGACAATCAGATCGGCAGGACGTATAATTAGACGATTTTCGAAACGAAAAAAAAGTTGGGCGTATTTTTCGAAAATGTGTCTTAAGCTGTTTTTTACTTTGGACGACTTGCGGGTGGGACATAAACGGACTTAGACATCCCTTTCGATTATGCCCCTCCACGAGAGTTAGGTGCCCTGCCTTATAAAATAACATGCAACCAGATGCATGTACAACTTTTAATGTGTCAATTAACATTGACCTAGGCTTAATGCATGAGAAAAGGCCTACTACAAAACACAATATGAATTTTGCAGTAATTTGCCTATTTCCATGAGCTAATATGTGATATTTATTTTTTAAAAATATTTTTAATTGGATGCATATCATAAGCAGATAGGTGTGGAAGCATTAACCCAGCTAGTGCATTAGGGATAGCACAAAACATAGATTAAAAAATAAATAAATGAAAAGGATTAGCACACTGGGTTAACGTGGGAGCTCTTGGGGCTAGATTCTACAAACCTTGCCTAACTCAGTAAGTGCCTGGAAAAGCAGCACTTACCACACCATTAAGTAAACCTATATGAAGTTATATTGCAACACACTGTATGTAAACTCTATATTGTAACACTGTGAATGTAACTAACAACCCCCCCACCCTTTTTTTTACAAATCTGTAGCATGATTTTTAGCGCTGGCCATGGTGACAACAGCTCCGACGCTCATAGGAATTCTATGAGCATCGGAGCTGTTACTGCCATGGCTGGCGCTAAGAACTGTGCTACGGTTTTGTAAAGGTGGGGGGAAGAGGGGTTTAAATAAATAAACAATAAATAAAATTATATGTTGTTTATAGAAACACACGTAGCGGCACCTAAATTGACTTAGGCGTCGATAAGCTTGTAGACTTGAGGTGCCAGTATATTAAGCCAGGATTTTCTTGGCCTAACTTAGTGCATGCCTAAACTCTGCCTCAAATCTGTCCCTAACCATGCCATCAAAGTTGTAGGTGTCTACCGAGTTATGCACCTACCAACTAATTTATTTTTTTTTTTGTTTTTTTTCATTGGTTTTTAATGGTAGTTTTAATTATTGGTGCTAATTTAAAAAAAATTACCCCCTTTTACGAAGTCATGTTAGGCTCTTTTATTGCCAGCCGCAGTGGTATTAGATCCGATACTCATAGGAATTCTGAGTGTCAGAGTTAATACCGCCATGACCAGCGATTAAAAAAAGCCTAATGCAGCTTCGTAAAAAGGAGGGGGGGAAGTTAAATCAGTCACCTAGATCAGCTAGGCACACCAATCTACATACTGTGACAGGGAAGCTTCTGTCATGGTTAAAAAGACTGCTAGCCCAGTCAAAAGAACAGCCCTCAAACCTGCAATCCCTAAAATAAAACCTGTACACCATGCTAAAAGCACTAGTTTAGTACAGCAAGAAAGAAGGGAGAAAAGGCAGGTGATGTCACTGCCAGAAATTCAGGCAGGGACAGCACAGAAAACACAGTCTATCCCCTATTACTCCTTTCCCAGAGCTAGGGAGAAACGTGAGATCAACCCAGAAGGGGATGGAGTTAGCCACAGAGTTCTGCAGTCATATAAGTCTCAAGTAGGAAGACTGCAGGGAGATCAAGGGGCCATAGCTGACTCTAATGGGAGAAGCAGAACGAGCACACTGGAAGCAGCCCAATGCTCTGTGCAAACCACCAGAAACATAGGATTGCCCCAGGCCAACAAGCAGGGAGAGGAATCCAGCAACCAGCTAGGTACTGTGATTTCCCAGGGGAGCCTAAGGGAGTAGGGCTAGAGGTTCTCTCAGAGGGAGAGGAACCTGGCCAGGAAACTTTCCCAAACACTCAGAGAGGGGGATAGGAGGTGGAGAGTGAAGAAGGGGAATTCATGGAGACTGAATGACACAGGGTGGGGGTGGTGCAGTGATGCTGAGGCAGAATTAAGTGTGCCAGAAGAATGTATGGAAACCTGATTTAGAAATTATAAGCTGCTCTAGGACTATGGTAACAATTGGGAGGGTTTGAAGACCTTGATGAAAAGGGAGGCTTGCTCCACACAGCTTACAAAGCAGGGCTTTGAAAGTCCTTAGAGGGGACACATTGCTAGAGAGGAAAAGCAGTGGCAGAGAAAACGTTTTTCTTCTCTTTGTTGGGAAAAGTGTTGGGAAGAAGGGCAGACACCTGCAGTGCTCAGCCAGTGCTGGCAAGAACTGGTGATAATAGAAGCAAGCTGCCCTAAGGAGAGAGGATTGGGGCATTTGAGAGACTGAAAAGCCTATTTAATTTTGGTTTATCTTTTTTGCTGACAAGGACTGTCCAGTCCCTGAACTTGAGCAGATAGAGGACACTGGAACTAAGTGGAAGGAACTGCATAATTGGTGCCTGTGAGAAACCATTGTTTATTTTGGATTTTTTCTTTTTCCTTATAATAAACCCGGTGAAGTTTTGTTTGAAAGAAATCCAGTGTCCGGGTTTTCCTTACACCAACCAGTGCACTGAAAATCTTACCTGTGGTCCGAGCCGGGTTTCCCACTTACCTGGGACCTGCCCGGCCACAATACTTAACTCTAGGTGGATTTTATAGAATCAGGGCCTAAATAGAAGGCAGTAAGGCCTGATTCCACAAACGGTACCTAAATCCATAGGCACTGTTGAAAATGGCACCTATCACATGTCAATCAAATGAAGGCCCAATACAAACAACTGGGTAATTATTGAACAAGAAATTGTTCCTAAATATTGTGAACTTGCAAGAAAACCAATATAGGAACAAAAAAGAAAACTTTTAATACTTTTTTAAACCTGAGTGGCGCTCAGAATTCAAGAGTGGAATGAAAAAACTCAGTGTGGGGAACAAACCCCTATAGAGCTTTTTACAGAATCTATCATTGCACCATTTTTGAGGTAAAAGGTAATTAAAAATGCTTATTGAACACGCTCATAAATATTTTATGTGTCCATAAAGTGAAATAAATATCCAACTTCTTAGTGATTTCAAAAAGAGTGAATTCAAAAATAACTTAACTTAAATGTCCATACAGCGTTGGTCCGGCAAGGTTCTGACGCGTTTTGCCGAACAGGCTTCTTCAGAGAACCTGCTGTGCTGTATACGAGCTGCTATTTGATGTGTATCCTAGACAAACAACAACAAAAAGATGCATTTATAAAATTGAAACAAAAAATGCATTTAAACCAAAAAACTCATTTAAACCAAAAGACTCTCGACGCTGTCAGCAGGGTACCTAGTGCAGAGGAAAAAGATTTTCATTTCCTGTGACGTCAATGCTCAGTTGAGCACCCGGTATTTATGATGTGCCGATCTGTCTGTCAGCTGTGAAGGAACGCCCACCACTCAACTTCTTTGTTCAGCCCAGTAGGAGTCACTGTCTTCCAATGAAATATCCATCGTTGTTCATATTTCCACAACCAAGCTTGAACATTGCCTCCTCTGTTCAAGTGGGCCACTTCCAAGACAACGAACTGTAAATCATGCAGCTGATGGGGAATTGTGTGCCAATGTTCTACTAGAGGGGCTCCCATATCACCCCTCCTGATTTTGCTCAAATGCTCTGTGATACGGACTTTGATGCTTCTGGTAGTATGTCCAATATATAACATCTTGCATGGGCATATGATCATGTAAACAACCCCCTGAGTGTCACAATCACAATGACCACCTCTCACTTTGTCAGCACTCATGCTAGCACCCTTGTCCATTCTAAGGGCCATTATAAATGCGGACATTGCACCATTTGTTCGTATGCTCTAGAAACCACTTGCATTCATCATCCAAACTTACCCAAGTCACATATTCTTCAACATCATACTGATTGTGACACTCAGGGGGTTGAACAGAGGAGGCAATGTTCAAGCTTGGTTGTGGAAACATGAACAACGATGGATATTTCATTGGAAGACAGTGACTCCTACTAGGCTGAACAAAGTAGTTTATTGGTGGGCGTTCCTTCACAGCTGACAGACAGATCGGCACATCATAAATACCGGATGCTCAACTGAGCATTGACGTCACAGGAAATGAAAATCTTTTTCCTCTGCACTAGGTACCCTGCTGACAGCATTGAGAGTCTTTTGGTTTAAATGAGTTTTTTGGTTTAAATGCATTTTTTGTTTCAATTTTATAAATGCATCTTTTTGTTGTTGTTTGTCAAGGATACACATCAAATAGCAGCTCGTATACAGCACAGCGGGTTCTCTGAAGAAGCCTGTTCGGCGAAACGCGTCAGAACCTTGCCGGACCAACTCTATATGGACATTTAAGTTAAGTTATTTTTGAATTCACTCTTTTTGAAATCACTAAGAAGTTGGATATTTATTTCACTTTATGGACACATAAAATATTTATGAGCGTGTTCAATAAGCATTTTTAATTACCTTTTACCTCAAAAATGGTGCAATGATAGATTCTGTAAAAAGCTCTATAGGGGTTTGTTCCCCACACTGAGTTTTTTCATTCCACTCTTGTATTCTGAGCGCCATTCAGGTTTAAAAAGGTATTAAAAGTTTTCTTTTTTGTTCCTATATTGGTTTTCTTGCAAAATCAAATGAAGGCACCATTTATAGAATCGCGCCTAACTCAATTTAAGTGTTGGTAGGCGTCATAATGTTAGGTGACAGTATATTAGACTAGGGTTTTTCTGGCCTAATTTACCGGTGCCTAACATAGATGCTTACTGATGTCCAAGTCCTTCCGAGCCCAAACTCTACCCCTAACCATGCCCACTTTTCCGGTAGGCAAGGGCAGATACAGGTAGGCATCTCAGTGTAGGTGCTGCTAGGTGCCGCACTGATTTCCATAGAGAACTTAATTGTTTTCTTAAATTTTTTTAAAAAATTGGATTTTAATGGCATTTCCAATTATTATGCCAATTAAAAAATTTTAACTTCTGTGTCGAAATCGGTTAGGCATCGCTAGGCACCCCTTACAGAATCAGGGCCTAAGTGCTCCTGTGTTAATTTATTTTGCAGGTCTCATGCATAATGGACAAATTAGCAAAAGCCCCATTTTACTGTTACATTAAAAATGGTTTAGCCCCCCTTTTTAATGCATTTTAAGAAATCTGACCCAATACAGGTATGCTATTTATGGTTCCAGCTGGAATGCAAATGGAACTACATTCACACACAAGCTAGAAATATAAGACAAAGCGTTTGTATGCTATTTTTTTTTTCAAGCCTGAGAAATCCTGTTTTCCATTTCAAATGGCCAATTTCAGTTCATTTTCCTCTGCACAAACTCACAGTTCAATTGGAGGCCTAAGGCTAAAGAAAAAGAGTCACCAAGTTTTGAGCTGCATTATTATACTGTATAGTAATTGAAAAAGAAGAAACTCCTATGAAATCATGTAGAGTCATGCAGGTGCACAGTCATCTCTATACTGTTACATTTGTAAGCCACATTGTCTATGTCATTTTTTTTTCTTGTATCCAAAAGTCTGCGTGAATCACTTTTCAAAAGTAAAACCACAAGGGTGCCTGCAAAGGTTAAGAATAGATATGGATGTACAGTCACCTTCTTGCATTCCTGCTGAGTAAAAAGCAGTTCTTATCTTCCTCCATATGATAACAGCAGGAGCAGGTAGTATATTTTTTTTATAAAAACCCTCATGGACTCTGCTTTCAGTGCTCGGTGAGCTTTATGACCACTACACAAATGGACCTTCCAAGTCACCAGGGGTCATCTTCCATGCATACTGGAGTGAGAAGGTTATGTACTTCTGTTACTAAAATGCCATTATAATTTACAGGTGTTTACAGGTATAATGACTCAAGAGCTGCTATGCAGAGCTGCATACAATTACAATGCTGTTCAGGTATTTAGCAGATATATTGTGACCATATGTTAATTGGTGCCTTATTGTGAAAAGATTTCCAAGCTGTGCTGGCCTAGGAAAACCCATAACAGTTCAAGCTGAAACAAGTTCTCGTGAATCGAGGGATTGCAAGAGAAAGTACAGCTCATTGAACTCAAGTAAAAATGAATAAGACAGCTGCTTGCACAGTAAATGTTGAATGAATATAGTTGGCCTAGTTTCCTGGGGGGGGGGGAGGTGAGAGGAGGGGAGGAACCTGAACATCTGGAAACATTCATTTTTCATGCATATATGCTACCATGCAAAAATAATTTAAAAGAAAAGCTGCTGCGTACGTACACTTTTAAAGAAACACGTCTGTTCTGAGGTAAAACAAGCGCTGATCAAAATAAGGTGTCCTAGTGTATGCTCTGAACACTTTTGGATTAATATTTAGCTGGAGCAATCTGTGGTTGTTTTTTTTTTTTTTACATGCCTGCCACTGCCATTGAATTTAATCTAGATATTAGCACTGTTATCTGGATAACAGATGCTTTTAATTGAAGTACTGTATTTTAGAGTTTAATTTAAATCAGTCTTTTTTTTCTTTTCTAATTATTCCTAATCCTTTTGTATTTAAACCAGTTCTTTTTCTTTTTTTTTTTCTAATTATTCCTAATCCTTTTGTGTTTACCTTAACCGTTTCTCTCATTTACTATTTCAATTGTATTTCTCCCCCCTTCCCAATTTGTGTCCAATGTAACTGTCCATTGTACGTTTGTCGATAATAATTTAGTTAGTATCGTTGTTAGCCTTGTAGTCTATAGAAAGTATGTTTTAACTAATTACATTGTTTGTTGAAATGTTATTTTATACTTTGTACAACGCTTTGAAGAACCGAGAAAGCGTTTAATCAAAAACTAAATAAACAATAAACAATAGGCCAAAATTCTACGGTATATATAGTGCCAATAAAATTTAAAGCTAAGTGCTACTCTATAAATAGCATTCAGAGTAGAACGCTGTTTAGAGAATAGTGTATGGTGCAAGAATTTACACCAAGTACAAACTGGTACAAATTCTTTAAAAAAAAAAAAATCTTTATTGATTTTCAAGTAGTAACAGTGCAATACATATGAATCTGAATATATAACAAATCAAGAAAAGCACTTTGAACTTACAAATATTCAGAAGCAATCATTCCCCCCCCCCTTAATTAATCAAAAATAAATGCTCGGACTAAAGAGGACTGTGAAGAATTACAAAGGGACTTGAACAAACTGGGGGTATGGGTGACGAGATGGCAGATGAAGTTCAGCGTTGAGAAATGTAAAGTACTACATGTGGGAAGCAGAAACCCGAGGTACAGCTATATGATGGGAGGGATGTTATTGAATGAGAGTACCCAAGAAAGGGACTTGGGAGTAATGGTGGACATGACAATGAAGCCGACGGCACAGTGCGCAGAAGCCACTAAGAGAGGGCATTACAACCAAAATGAAAGAAGTTATCCTGCCGTTGTATCGGGCGATGGTGCGTCCGCATCTGGAGTACTGCGTCCAATATTGGTTGCCGTACCTTAAGAAGGACATGGCGATACTCGAGAGGGTTCAGAGGAGAGCAACACGTTTGATAAAAGGTATGGAAAACCTTTCATACGCTGAGAGATTGGAGAAACTGGGACTCTTTTCCCTGGAGAAGAGGAGACTTAGAGGGGATATGATAGAGACTTACAAGATCATGAAGGGCATAGAGAGTGTGGAGAGGGACAGATTCTTCAAACTTTTAGAAAATAAAAGAACAAGAGGGCATTCAGAGAAGTTGAAAGGGGACAGATTCAAAACGAATGCTAGAAAGTTTATCTTCACCCAACGTGTGGTGGACACCTGGAATGCGCTTCCAGAGGGCGTAATAGGGCAGAGTACGTACTGGGGTTCAAGAAAGGATTGGACAATTTCCTTTTGGAAAAGGGGATAGAGGGGTATAGATAGAGGATTACTGCACAGGTCCTGGACCTGTTGGGCCGCTGCGTGAGCGGACTGCTGGGCATGATGGACCTCGGTTCTGACCCAGCGGAGGCATTGCTTATGTTCTTATGTTCCAATAACCTAGTTTTTATTAAAATAGTAGTGCATTCCCACCCTGGATGTGTAAGAAAATCAGACAAAAATTAAAGAGAAATGACAATTATATAGAAGTAATAAAAGATGCCAGTGGGTCCCAAACCAAGTTAAATACATTACTATGCCCCAAGATTACAGCATTCATTTTTTCATATTTGTAGCTGGAGCATAAGTTCACCCACCAGAAAGTAAAGTTAAGTCGATCATAGTTCTTCCAATTGCATGTTATCATCTGCATGGCTATTCCCGTCATAATTGAAAATAACCGGCATTTATAACAATCCATAGGGGGGTTTAATGTGTAATAGTGTTCCACATATTATGACTTCATAAATCAATGGGATTGATGACTCAAGTACAACATTAACTGGTGCAAATTCTTGTGCTACAAACACTCATACAAATACAAAATATTGGTGTTCAAAATTGCGTCAACAAAACCCAAACACACCAATGTGGAAAGCTGATGTATCATTGGTCCAATCACCCAATGCTGTTTGTATACTAATACTTTTAAATAGTCCTAAATAATTTATAGTGATACTCTATATTTTTGAAATATTTTGAACTTATTTTTTTATAACATATTCTATAAGATAGCGCTCAAACTTCAAACAGCACTTATCTTAGATATACGCCAGAAGATGTTAAAGGTACCGCATCGTTAGCACCAGTGTTGGCATTTAGCGCGCTCTAACTTGGCTAGCGCACCTTAGTAAAAGGACCCCCATTTTGAAGAAAAACTTACCCGATACATTTGTTCTACTGTACATCGAAGCTAGCTACTTATGAATATTGAAGCTTTGTTTCCAGGATGCTAGAGAAAAATCTAGTTGTCAGACTTACTTTCTTGACATTCATGATGATGTCAGCCTGTCTCTCCACTTGATGTCAGATGTAAAAATAAATAGATATTAAACTGTCAGTCAACGAGACTGCACAATCTAGAAGAGCTTAATCTAAGATTCCCTATGTTCTGTTTGGAGGACCCAGACGTTTAAGGGCTCCTTTTACTAAAGCGCACTAGCGTTTTTAACGCACGCAGGACATTACCGCGTGCTTCTAGAACTAATGCCAGCTCAATGCTGGCATTAAGGTCTAGCCCGCGCGGCAATGTAGCGTGCGCTATTCCGCGCATTAAAGCCTTAGCGCACCTTAGTAAAAGGAGCCCTAAGTGTTATGAAATGCCATAGAACGAATGATGCGCTTTCCTGTAGTTCTGGATGTGTAGCACAGCAGGAAAAGAGTCTGCAGTCATCCTCAGTGAACTCCCGTCAGCCTCAAAAGGGGTCAACGTTCCTTCCATGTTATTTAATGCTAAATTCTCAAAACCCCTTAATCAATTCCTAGTGGTATACTATATGCTTTCAAGGTGCCTCCAGTAAACTACAGGTCGATCCCAGATGCCCTCCACACAGAAACCACAATTTATTAATTTTTCATAAGGTACTTAAAGTCATTCATCTGTCACTAATAAACATTAACACTATTAAATATTAATGGTCAACTAATAGCATATAGAGACTGAAACTTGCTATTTGAATGCTCCAGCAAAGTCTCCATTCACTGTTTGTGCTCTATATGGTGTTACTAGTCCCTGTGAGAGTTCTTATTAGTCTGATGTTACAGACTCCTGATCCCTCAACAAGGTGCAATAAGACTCTCCTTTATGCCATTTAAGAAGCTATTGTAAATTATCAAATGTTTGGGGGACCTCTGAATGCAAAATTTTGAGTACGGAAACCAGAGTGTGGCGCAGTGGTTAAAAGCTACAGCCTCAGCACCCTGAGGTTGTGGGTTTGAACCCACACTGCTCTTTGTGACCTTGGGTAAATTACTTAATCCCCCCATTGCCCCAGGTACATTATATAGAGTGTGAGCCCACCAGGACAGACAGGGAAAAATGCTTGAGTACCTGAATAAATTCATGTGAGCTCACGTGGGAGAACGGTATACAAAAATAAATAAATAAAATCTCTTAGCATCCCTGGAACAGTCATCCAACAGTGGTACCTCTGTAGTCGAAAATTATAACTACCTCTAAGTCAGAATATTTTCAATGTTAAAAAAGATTATCTGTGAATCCTAATCAAATCAAATGAAACCAATGTAAAGATCTATGAAAGTAAAAATATTTGATGCTACTTGCACACTTCGGGATCCTTTTACTAAGCTGCGGTAGTGTTTTTAGCGCATGCAAAATATTAGCTCACGCTAGCCCTGCGCTACTTGGCTAGAACTAACACCAGCTCAATGGTGGTGTTAGCGTCTAGCACACGGCAATGTAGCACGCGCTAAGCGTGCACTAAAACCGCTAGCGTAGCGTAGTAAAAGGAGCCCTTAAAGATTAATAGCAAATGCAGCCTTGCAAAAAAATGAGGTCTGACATCAGAGCTGAACAAAAACCAAATGAACGGATCTAATCTAATCTAATGCTTGACTTTATATACCGAGTCATCATTCAAGGAAAGCTCGACTCGGTTTACAATAGTTAAGTTATCAAATAAAAAACCAGAAAAGAATAAGACTAAGGGCTCCTTTTACAAAAGTGCATTAGCGCTACCCAAAAAACTACCACCTGCTCAAGAGGCGGTAGCGGCTTGCGCGCATGGCATTTTAGCTCACGTTAAGCGCGTGCTAAAACCGCTAGTGCGCCTCGGTAAAAGGAGCCCTAAGTTTGGTAAAGTTAATTTTCAAAGTGTTTAGCAAATAAAGTAGTTTTTAAGGATTTGCGAAAAGGTTGAAGTGAGCCGGAACTCCTTAAAAGAAGTGGAAGGTCATTCCATAGTTGAGAGAGCTTAAAAACCAGAGAGTGACTGAAAAACTTAACTCCCTTCATCCCTTTTTTGGAAGGAAGAGAGAATTTGAATTGTTGATCACCTCTTGCAAAAGAAAATCTATAAACATTACAGGATCGAGGAAGGAGAGGAGTAAAAATACCATGTAAAATTTTTAAAACAACACAGGCACACTTACACTGAACTCTAAAACAAACTGGGAGCCAATGAAGACTCTGGAGCAACGGCGTCACGTGATCAAATTTACATTTCCCAAAAATCAATTTGAATTAATTGCAATCTGTAGAGGTCATTAAAAAAAAAAAAAAAAAAGGAGAAAGAAAATTAATTCTCAGTTCTCAAACTAAAATAAAATACCGCTGCCTTGGTTGTCTATCTCTCATAGTCCTGTCTCACAGCAATGTCTCAAAATAGATTTGTTTTGCACAGCCAAAAGTAAAAAAAAATATAATAGGAGAAAATATATATATATTTTTTTCTCTTGAAAATTTATTGAAAATTTTATCAAAATACAAAAAAAGGAGAGAAACAAACAATCAATATCAATACCATAATCGTGGAACAATAAATGAGTAAAAACAATTATTCAAGCACAACAGAAAATCGTTAGATACATATAATCAGAGGTAAAAATATTCTATGGTGTTGTGATAAGTAGCGGGAAGATATTCAAGGAAAGAAAAAAAAGTCAGGAAAGAAGAGGGATTATTCTTTGTATAATAGGAGAAAATATTATAACATTTAGCCATAACATGAAGATACCATCATTTAAAGGGATGTTTTCTTTTTATAGCTAGAAAATATTGCTTTGCATATTTAATAATAATAATAATAATAATAATAATAACTTTATTTTTCTATACCGCCATAGTCAGGCGACTTCTAGGCGGTTTACATTGTAAGAAGGCTGGACATTCAGCGAATAACAAGTACAGTACAATACTAATACAATACAATAAATCCACATATAATACAGTAGAGTGAGTCCAAATTCAAAACATACAATAAGTTTAAATACAGTACCGAATAAAGAGTCTAGATGCAGTACAATAGTCTAAATGGTAACTTACATATTAATTGGAGATCTAAGGGTAATGAGTGTCTGAAAGATTTAGAACATCCGTGAGCGGGGTCTTAGTGGGGAGGGGACCGTTTTAGCCAATGAATTTAGCGAATAGGGTGGTTTTGATCGATTTGCGGAAAGTATTATAAGTCATGTTTGGTTCGTTTATGTGGTTTTTCAGCCAGGTTTGCTGTCTGTTCGCTTGGAACTGGAAGGTTCTGTCCAAGAAGGATTTGTATCTGCAGCCTGTAATCTTTGGGTATGCAAATATGTTTTTGTTTCTGGTCGTTCTTGTGGGGTTGTATAGGGTGAAGTGAGTTTGTAGGTATGAAGGTGCTAGTCCCCAGGCTTGTTTGAAACAGGTGCAAGCGAATTTGAATAGAATTCGCGCTTCTATTGGAAGCCAGTGTAATTTTTTGTAGTAGGGGCTGATGTGATCGTTTTTTCTTAGTCCAAAAATTAGGCGAACGGCGGTGTTTTGTATTAGTCGCAGTTTTATTATTGTTTTTTGTGGGATGCCTAGGTAGATGATGTTGCAGTAGTCAAGGAGGGATAGGATCAGTGCCTGTACCAGCAACCTGAATGAAGAAGGGTCAAAGTATTTTTTTATGGTTCTTAGTTTCCATAGCGTGTAAAAGCATTTTTTCACTAGTGAGTTTGTGTGGTCGGTCATAGTTAGGTGAGTGTCAAGAGTGATGCCCAGTATTTTTATGTTTTTGGAAATTGCGTATTCGTGATTATTTATTTTTATCGATGTTCTCGTAATTTTGTCATTGGGACTAGCCAGAAAGACTTTTGTTTTTTCTGTGTTTAGTTTTAGTTTGAAATTAGTGGTCCATTTATCGATTTCGGTCATTGTGTTTGAGAGATTATCTACAATTTCTTTTGTGATGTCGTTTAAGGGTATGAGGATGGATATGTCATCCGCATAAATGTAGTATATTAAATTTAGTTTTTGTAGTAGGTGACCTAAGGAGGCGATATAGATATTCTATATATCTTGTTGGAGATGTATATTAAAATAATGTTGTAAATAGATAGTAAAATATACAGGTAAGGTTACACTTCCGTCTTCATTTTTTATGTCTCTAACACTGGCTTTTACAAAGCCATGATAGTGATTTTTACCGTGGGCCAGTGAGGTAAATGCTTCAATGCTCATAAGAACTCTATGAGCATTGAAGCATTTATCTCGCCTGCCCATGGTAGAAACTGCTCCTGCGGCTTTGCAAAATAAGCCCTAAGTTAAATGCTGAATATGCACATAAATGATTTGAATAATGGCATATACACACATATGTGTGCACACGTGTACAAATGCCAACATTCTGCCCAAGCACTATTCTGTAAATGCGCACATATTACATAGTATGTACTTGACAGATGAATACATACATAGGTGGAGGCAGTTACATATGTAACTCATAGAATATTGTAAGTAGTGGCATAGTGAGAGTGAGAGATGCCCCTTTCCCTCCCCCATTCGCTCCTTCCCTGCCCCCTCCTGCTGCACGCGCGAACCCTGTATCTCTTTAAGATTCCTGGCGCGAGCAGCAACCCCAACCTGCTGCTCGCTTCAGCGTCGGCTCTTCCTCTGGTGTCACTTCCTAGGTTCGGATCCAGGAAGTGAAGTCAGAGGAAGAGCCGACGCCGGCGTGAGCAGTGGGTTGGGGGTTGCTGCTTGCCCCGGGAATGTTAAAGAGGTGCATGGGAAAGGGCACATTCGTGGTAGTGGGGGGGGGGGGAAGGAGCAGGGGGGTGAAGAAGAGGACAGGTGCAGGTGCCCCCACCAAGATGGCACCCAGGGAGGACTGCCCCGCCTCCCCCCCCTTTCTACGCCATTGATTGTAAGGTACACATGTACCATTTGAACAGTTATAAGAGCTCCATGGAAAGCTTAAGTCCTGGTTCCTGGTGCCTAACTGTGGGCGTGTATTTCACCCTGGTACGTTAGATAGATTGTGAACCCACCGGGACAGAGAGGGAAAATGCTTGAGTACCTGATTGTAAAACCGCTTAGATAACCTTGATAGGCGGTATATAAAATCCTAATAAACTTGAAACTTGAAACTTGAAACTGCGACACTAGTATTGTATAAAGGGAAGTAGGGTTCTTCTTTTCTTTGTAGAATATGTACCTAAATATAAGTGCAGTATTACAAAATCACCCCTAGGCAATGACCAAAATTCCCCCCTCCCCAGAGGGATGTAAATATTCCCCTCATTTGCATGCACGGATCGAGATGGGATCGCTACACAGGTTAGTGAATCGGGTCGGAGGGAAATCGGGTCGTAAAGGGCTCGCAAATCGATCGGTACACAAATCGGTTTGCTTAATGAATCTAGCCCTAAAAATGTGTATGTAAATTATACACCTACCTTTCAATGTTACAGATAAAATGTCGACACCTACTCATTAAGGGGGAAATTCATGAAAGGGTGTTAGGTGAATTAGCATGCGCTAACCTCTACAGGCGCCCACAGAAATATAATGGGTGCCTTTAGTGGTTAGCACATGCTAACGCGCTTAATGCCCTTTCATGAATTCCCCCCTAAATTCAAAATAATATCATGGTTTCATTGTTCCACATCACAAAGACCAGATTTGTGATGGTGCAGAGAATTTTTATGTGCCTCATATAGTGTGGATCCAAATGTATCCTCTTCCCCAAATATAATAATAATAATAATAATAATTTATTTCTTATATACCGCCATACCAGAAGTTCGAAGCGGTTAACAACAAAAGTACATACAGTCAGTTTAAAATACAAACTGGAGAAAAGGTTAACAATCTTAAATACAATAAAGTCTGTAAGAATGCATCTTTTAAAATCTAAAAGTTAGGATAATAACATAGTTTAAATAGAGGAGTGATAATTAAGGATAGGCAACTAATAAAATCATAGTAAATTAAGGCCTTAAAATTTCAAATTATGGCCGTAAACACACCACCTTTGCTTACTGCAACAGAAGGTACTAAAGGAAAAGCTACAGTTGAGTTTTTATTCCCAGGAACACACTGTATAATTAGCAGCACAACCACAATATTAATGTACCTTCTCTGTGTCCTGACCAGTGGGTGTCTCTTTATGTTCACCTCCCCGCATCTCTTTAAGCAGTTTGGCTCCTTTTCAATTTATGCAAAGTTGCCATATGAAATCCTAGGCTTAAGCCGCTTTTCTCTCTATTTATAGTCTGCTCAGACACACAGTCCTCTGTAGGAGTCTGTCTTCATGATTCATTGGCTCAGATATCCTACAGAGTTTACATGATGTCTGCGAAGCCCCATACAGTTTCATATCTATTTTAACAGGGGATAGGCAAACAGGACTCAAGAGGCTGAGCATCTATCTTTGCAGAGCTCTTTCTCGTCTTCTTTTCTTTACCACAAATGAACACTAGTTACATTTTGCATGCTAACACTACACAAGGAGGTCATACGATATAAAACTTCTTTAAGTTAAATAAGAGAAGTATTCAGAATGAAGTTTCTTAAATGAATACATCAACTTGTTTATTAAGGCCTGTAGACACTGCTAACGGGGATATAAAGAATTATACTTGTCCACAGTGAGTGAGCACAATGCTGTCTTGATTTTGTGTTAAATAATTGTGCTCAGGACAGCCTTCAACTGGTCTTTTGCACTAGTAAATTCATTAGCAAAGCTAATAGACAAACAACTGTTGGGGTTAAGATTCAAATGGTTTCAGTAGGAAAGTTGGCAAGCCAGGTACAGGCATACTGCTAAAAGCCCAAGCCAGCTTTAAGAATAATTGAATTTTCTTACTGAAAGCTTTAAGGCACCATTCTGGGTTTTGAAAGCAACAAAGGAAAAAGAAAAGCTACCCAAACTATACAACATTAACCAAATTACATTTCTTGCAATACAAATTATATTTAGTGGGATCTAAAATGTCAGACTCCTTGAAAAGAGTTAAATATATACAGTATATGAAAAAACCATTCATTGATAAAGTTAATTGACTTAATAGAAAAAAAACTACCAGATATTTTCAATATATGCACATTGGGACAGATTCTGTAACTGGTGCTGTGTTGGTGGCCACCTAAAAAGTAGCTACTAATTGTGTGTCAATCACACGACAGCATCAGTTTCAGAATCGCGCCTAAATTCAGCCATGTTAGGTGGTTGAAATGTAGGCCCAGGAAACCTTGGCCTACATGTCATCCGCCTATCTATGCCACTGTGGGATCCTAAAATCAGGCCACAGCAGCAGGAGGGATGCCCATTCCCTCCTGTCTGGAACCCCCGAAGTACCCATGACAACTGCAATAGGCAGGAGGGATGCCTACAGGTCCCTCAAAATCCATGACCTGCCCCAAATGCCGATAACCTCAAACCTCCACCCTGACACTGCAATACCCTGAAACCCATGACCCCCCCAAACATTGATACCCCCAAACCCCAACCCCTCTGAATCCATGACCTCCCAAATGCTGATACTCCTGACATCTCCCCATGCTTCCCTGCCCCGTCACTGCCTCACCCCCATTCCTTTGATTGTAAGGCTGACCAGAGGGATGCCTACATTCTCTGGCTGGCAGGCCTGTCTCTTCATAATGGCGGGCCTTCCCCTTCCTCGTGGGTTTTGGGGGGCCTGCAGGCAGGAGGGATTGGGCATTCCTCCTGCCTATTGTGGTTGTCATAGGTGCTTCAGAGGTTCCAGCAAGAGTGAGTGGGAATTCCTCCTGGCATAGGACTTCAAAGGGGAATTTGGGGGTTCTGGTAGGAGGGAGTGGGCATTCCTCCTGCCAATATTGGGGGGGGGGGTCACCTGCCACAGCCTCTGAGCTGATAGTGGAAGGGATATTTCCCCCTGATCAGCTGAGCCAGCAGGACTCCCCGAAGCCATGGCTTTGGTGAGCACTATCGGCTCAGCTCATCGGGGATAACTTCCCCTACTGCTGCGGCCTGACTTTAGGATCCTGTGGCAGCATTGATAGTTGGCTGAAATGTAGTCCATGGTTTTCCAGACCTACATTTCAGCTGCCTATTTTGCCGTGAATTGTGGCTAGGTAGCTGCTTTAGCCCACCTATTACCACTTCAGCCACTGGCCACGCCTACTCTTGGCATTCCATGGCCTAACATGGTTACCTAGCCACAAAGCCAGCTGCCTTTTATTTAGGCGTTGGTAGGTGCTTCAACACTGCTGGGTTTTTGGCCATTTGTATAATATTTTTCAATTAACTTAGGAATTGGCTGGGCGCCTACCAATGCCTAAGTTTAGGTGCTGGTTATAGAATTTCCCTGACAGAGCCAGATTCTGTAAGAGGCACCTAAGCTAAGTGCTGCTAGGCACCTAAATCAATGCATACATGAATTACCTAAACAAGTTTTAACAAGCTCATAACTGGAAAAAAAAAAAAAAATTGGACAACAGTGCTATAAAAGGTAGGTGCCTATCGCATAGCAACTATTGGCTCCTAACACCTAAATGGGTGTGTTTGGGGATGGAGATAGAAATAAGCACCATTAGGCGTGCTTGATTCTCAAAAGAACTTAGGCATCTGCAATGCAGGCCAGTAAAGCCCTGGCCTACATTACCAGCATCTAAGGGCTCCTTTTACGAAAGTGCGCTAGCGTTTTTAGCGCACGCACTGGATTAGCGCTCGCTAGATGAAAAACTACCGCCTGCTCAAGAGGAGGCGGTAGCGGCTAGCGCACGCAACACTTTAGCGCGCGCTATTCCGCACATTAAGGCCCTAACGCACCTTCGTAAAAGAAGCCCTAAGTTTTGTGATAGGCGGCATTAGACACGATTCTGTAAACAACACCTAAGTGTGACAGGCGCACGGCCAGCGCCTTTTTACAAGGTGCCTGCAATTTAGGAGTTATTTACAGAATCTAGCCACATTGCTTCTGATAAGATCATACTATGCAAATACATGCCTGTAGTATAAAGAGCTTTTTTACAATTTTACATTTTCTTCAAGGATCTCAATGATACCACCCTTATCAGCTTAAAATCCCATTACCAATAGAGATTTAAACACCAGATCATCACTGGTCCTCACAATTTTTCATTCTTTATTTATTTAATTTAAATCTTTAACTTCTAAGAAGTATATACAGTGGAACCTCGGTTTGCGAGTAACTCGGTTTGCGAGTGTTTTGCAAGATGAGCAAAACAGTCTCGCAAAACCTTAATTCGCAAAACGAGCATGTCCTGATAAACGAGCACCTCCCCCCGCTCTAACTGGCATCGCACAACGCGAATGCCCCCCCTCCCCCCGAGAACTAGCATTACACCCCCGTGCTGGAAGCGGCATTGCCCGCCCGCCCTCCCAAATAAGCTCCTTACCCCATCTGCTGCTTGCTGGTGCGAGTTAAAGAAAGATCCCGCCTCTTGCCTGGGCTGGGCCTTGAGCAGAGAAACGACTGCGGCTGCAAGGAGGAGGGAGCCAGCCAGAAGGTAAACACCCGCTGGAGGGAGACATGTACATGTGGCACAGAATGGAGGAAAGGAGGGAGAGAGAGGGAGAGGGGTGTTTTGGGACACCAAAGGTAGAACGGGACCCCCGTTCATTAGTTCGAGTATGACATAAGTCAGATGTTCGTAAAATGGGGACTGCCTATATTCTTAACATATGATAAAGGGTAGCAACACAAGTCATATTACCATAACACATTATTTAAAGCTGCTGTAGGTTACATAGTAATGAGATGCAAAGCATTTAAATTTATGCAAAATACTTAATGAACATGCAAACTCTATTAAGCAACTTGCAGTGAGCAACATAAGCCACCTTATTGCTGGAAGTATATTCCAGTTAAAAGATAGTGTTATTTTTGCATCCAGGGCATAAATTAAAGAGGCCAGTGTTCACCAAAAGAAGCTGCCATCTTCCACTCCCCCTGGATGACTGCATTGTAACTTGAAACCTTCCCCCTACCACAAAGAACTTTCCACCTCCTAGGTCTACATTCAAATATCCCTGGTGTCTAATGGGGTCAGGCAGGAGTAATCTTCAGTTACTTTTGACCTTGCCAACACTGGGTTCACAATGGTGCCAGTAACTCCTAGTAGTTGCCTTGTGGTTCTAATACAAGGGTCACATTTCTGTATAAGAGCAAAAGACTTACCAAGGGCAATAGTTGACAATATGAAGCCAATTATATAGATGTTTTTCACATGATGTTCAGATATATCAAAAAAAGATTCCAAGTGGTCTAGAACAACATAAACAACAGATCTTCTCCAAAGTCTCTCCAGGCTGATTCATGGATGAATCACTGAACATTCTGTTCTATCAGGATCACAGTCAATAGCATAGCAAGGGTAGGAGGCGCCTGAGGTGGTGCCCTCCTCTCCACACCCCTGCTTCTTTCCACTCCCCCAATGCCTTTTGTGCCCCCACTCCACCCTCACACCCTCCTTTCCCACCCCCGTACCTCTTTAAATCTTCACCAGTGTGAGTAGCTTCTCCGGCCTGCTGCTCACGTTGGCTTTCCCTCTGATGTGACTTCCTAGCCCTACGACCCGGAAGTAATTTCAGATGGAGCCAGGTTGGCGTGAGCAGCAGGTTAGAGTAGTTACTCATGCTGGTGAAGATTTTAAAGAGGTATGGGGGGCAGGTAATGGAGAGCATCAACATGGCATGGGGTGGTGGAGAGGTACCAACACACCCACCAAGATGGCACCTGAGGCAGACATCTCCCTGCCTCCCTTCTTACTATGCCACTGGTCACAGTCGTTACCATTATCTGATGCAAGATTGAGTAACAGTCTTCTAGCACAGAACATCCATGTGATGTCACAGGCCTGCACCACATGCTTGGTTGGATCAAGTTCTGTGATGAACACAAAAAATTGAGGCAGAGGGCTATAATCAGTGGTGCAGCAAGGGTAGGAGGCATCCAGGATGGTGGTGCCCCCCACTGCCCTCCTCTAGGCTCCCCATTCCTTCCATGCCTCCATTCCTTCCCCACCCCCCATGCTACACTTGCACCCTCCCTTCCTCTCCATACCTCTTTAAATCTTTGCCAGCACGAGCAGCTTCTCTGGCCTTCCACTCGTGCAGGCGTTGGTTTTTCCCCTCTGATGTCACTTCCTCGCCCTGCAACCCAGAAGTGATTTCAGAGAGGAGCCAGGCTGGCGCGAGCATCAGGCCAAAGAAGTTGCTTGCGCTGGCAAAGGTTTAAAGAGGTATGGGGGAAGGAAGGGCACAAGCGTGTCTTGGGATGCAGAGAGGCGCCAGCGCCCACAGCATAACGGTGCCTGGGGTGATCCGACCCATCACCCTCTCCCCCCCACACACACACACACACACACTTACTACACCACTGGCTATCACCCCTACGGGTCAAGGCTTGTAACCTGATCTTGACAGCTTGAGATTCTGGGGTTTTTTTTGCAATTGGCTATCATCCAGGCATGGATGGTTTTAATATAAAGGGTCACAAATCCAAAGGCTACCTCAACCGAAACATGGCCTGGAACAATAAATTGCAAATCATCTGCATAAAATCTGCATTGAGCTCCAAGGCTTGATATCCCTTATATCCCGTCCTCCCCAGAGAGCTTAGAATGGGTTACAGTTTAACATTCACAGTGTTATAATCTAACATTGCATAGGGTTACAGTTTGCAGATGCTATACACATATATAAATTAAGCAGTACCAATGACGGGGCTGATTCCTGCGGGACACCCAATTTCATCAGCATCCAGTCAGAACTAGATTTATCTAATGCACTTGAAATTGACAATTGGTTAAAAAAGAGTTAAACTAGATAAGCACCTGTCATGCAACCCCATAAGACTGTAAATGATCACTCAAAATAGAATAATTCACTGTACAGAATGTAGCAGCAACATTCCATCAAAATCGATCACCTCTACTGAAGCCTAGATGCATCTCATCAAGCACGACTATCAATAGAGCCTCCTTACGAAAATCTTATGTTTTATATAAACAATCTAAACAACTGGTCACCTTAAGATTGAAGAATTTTCATGTATAAAGATGACATTGCTCAATTTCCTATTTAGCTAGTGGCATTTGTTAGTTAAGTACATCTTTTTCTTCCATATGCATCACTGCTTAATTACATTGGTTTGATTATATTTTTGGGGGGAGCACGCTTGTTATTCCCCATGGAGAAAGTAGCATCATTCCTTTAAAACTTTTTTTATAGGCAAGATTTGTACCAGTGTTTTCAAATAGGTAAATACTCATATCACTATATAAAAAAAAATGTGGATGTGGGTTGAAGGAGGAAGAGTTTTCTTTTCTTTTTTTTATCTGATAGAGTAAAAGAAGAGAAGTAACCCAAGCTGGACTTCTTCTTTTTGTGTACAAATTGCAGTAATAAGTGCATTTTGCAGCAGCTCAAGGCATATTTGTTTAGACAAGCATTTGCACATTTATATGGCAATTAATTCTTTTTTCCTCATGTTGAAGTTGCCCACTGTGATATCATGGAGAATGTGCTAAGATAGGGTTATGGTATTTGGTTTAGCAGTGATGTTTTGTGTGTGCATTGATGTCTATTTTGTGCATTTTGATTATGAATACATTTTTGTAACCCACCTAGAATTGTAGATAGGCGGGGTATACATTTTAAAATAAAATAAGTAAAACATGTTTGAAGATGTCAACATTTGTTCCCTTAAGAAGTAACGGTCATCATAGGATTGCAACAGTATACAGTATTAACCACATATATGCTAGATCTGAGCAGGAATATACACTTCCCCCTCCATATTCGCAGAGATAGGGGATCAGCATGGCCGCGGATACAGAAAAACCGTGCATAACTTTTTGTATGTTATTCACAGTTTTTCTGTAAAAAGCCCCAAAAAAGACACAAAGCCGTGAATAACCTTACCTTTTTCCTGTGAAGAAAGTGCAGCGATTTTCTCTGTACAACACTGAGAGGATCGATTTTCTCTGCGCATCGCTGGGAGCAGTGACTTCCTTTGACGTAAATTTGAGGGCGGAGCCCGCACATGAAAAACCACGAATAACCAAAACCGCAGACACGGAGGGGGAAGTGTTTTCCATTCCGATGGCTGCTGATGGTGCTTATGTATTTGAGTAAATAGATATTTGTAGACAATTCTGTGAATAGTGAAGGCAGTTACTAGACTTCTGTAGTGAATCCTTGTTCATTTTCATTGAGTCTTTTCAAACAAACAAAGAATGCCTCTTGGATACCTGCTTTTGAGATTGTTCTTGTTTTAGGGGTTTCCTACTATTTCCTCAATAGATAGCATAGACATTGGGGCTCTTAATCCAAAAATATAAACGCCCAAAAAGTGTACTAAATCGGCACTTGGACATCCTAATTGCCAGAATGTCCTAGTGCCAATAATAAAAATCACCTTTCTGGCCATCTAGTGAGGTGTCCCAGCCTCTGTGTGTCCAGAGCTCGACATGGACATGGTGCAGGTGTGTTATGTGCGGGCTTTGGGTGTGATAAGGATGGGTTAGACTTAGACATCTTGCAGCGATAATAAAATGTTTTGCAAAACATCCTGAACGGAACTTAGACATTCAGAGCTAGACCTGTTTTAGAAGTGTCTAAGTGCCACAAAGGTGCTCATACTGACCAGATAACCACTGCATGCATCAAGATAAGTCACCTCACACTCCCCCAGTGCCCACTGACTCCCTTCCACCACACAAAAATGAGAACAAAAAGGTACATACCTGGCTCTAGAACAGCAGCATCAGGTGTGTAGAGTTCCCTGGTGGGTGGGCTAGTGAACCATAAAGAGGAGGACCTAGGCCCATAAGTCACTCTAACCATAGCATCTAAGGTATTAAGTATGAGCCCATCAAAACACTACTATACTGCCATATAAATGTCACTTGCAGCCATAAAGGTGATTGGGATGGTAGGCAAGTGGGTATAGTAGGTATTGGGGGAGTCTGGGGGAGCTCACCATAAATTACAAGGAGGTTATGGTGAGACATACATCTGACATCCTTTATGTGAAGTTCACAGCATACCTTCTAAGGTTCCCCATTGCTCTGATGGGATGTCTATGTGCCCAATCTATCATTATGCTGGCCCCTCCCATGCCAAAATGGTCTAGATTAGGACATTTTAAATATGTACATTTTTGTATTCGACAATGTTCATAAAGTTAGATGTCCTAAAGGCCATGGCGTCCAAATAGTTCATTAAAAAAATTTTGGGGACATCTAGCGGTTTCAAAAATGAATGTTTCCCTGTCCCAATATTTGGACGTCTTGTGGGACATGTGCAAAATCAGGCTTAGACGCACTATTGAAAATGCCCCGCATTGGGTAATTTGAGTTCATTAACATTAATTTCATTAGCACAAATTAGATTCTTTTGCAACTTTCAAATAACAGAAATATTCACAATATTTGATCTTTAGCATCAGTCTGAACTATTTACAGGATAGTATCTTCATTGAATGAACTCATCATGATATTGTCTAGTATCTAAATGTTTTGTGGACTGTGAAGGTGTCATTTTTAGTTGTTACTTATTGAATGATTTCATGAGACTTGCCCGATTCAGTGGTTTCATCTCAATGTTTTCAAGTTTGTGCTTTTCAAACATTTGCAGATATAAATTACATGACAACATAGATCTTTCACATTAGAAAGTTTCATCTTCTCACTAGAGATATCTGCTCTTCCAACAGAGAATTGAAGAGAAAAAAAGGAATGTTTAGTAAAAGGAGAAAGTAAGAAGGATTTTGCACTGGTCAATACTAATAAAGGAGGGAGCATTGTACCAAAGCTGTTATCGCCAAATAAGATGCCAATTTCCATTTTGGCAGAAGACACTAGAGTCAATGCTAACTCAGCTTCCCAAGCCAACCTATTATTCTGTGACTGCTAAAGCCTTATAGCAGGTGGGCTGGCACACAGTGGGTTGATATGAATGCCTTTGGGTTCACTGATTTCAAGCTCAGCATGTGATCTTTGGGATTTTCAGTCTAAGGGCAGGAAGAACCACATGCAAATGTTGCCCTGAGGGCTGTGGATCAACTGACTGCTGAGCTTCCAAAGGTTGTACATATAGGTACTGAAGCAGCTCATAGGCCCTTTCTGGATGTGGAACTGCTATTGTATTTGTCTATGAGTTCCAGATATGAAAGGTGTCTGGGGCTTTGGGAAGGGGGAGTAGGAATATGATCCTTGCCAGGAAGGATCGGGTTGAAAAATATGAAGTGTGTGATGAATCTGCTTAGGAGTTATGAGGGATGGGTAAGCCTAGCCTGCAGGGGAGGGACCCTGCCAAAGGTAGATTGAGAGGGAACCTAACAGAGGGGAGGCAAGGGGACAAGATGAGTCAGTTTAGGAGTAGGGTTACCAGCCATCCAGATTTCCCCGGACATGCCCTTCTTTTGAGACATGCCCAGGGGTCCGGATGGCTTTTCAAAACCCAGCACTGTGGTCCGGGTTTTGAAAAGCCTCCCGACAAAATCGCTTCAGGAAGGGGCATCCACACATGCGCAGATGCTGTCTGGGGGTGGGGCTAAGGGGGCGGAACAAGGCGTGACAGAGGCAAAACAGGGAGGAAGTAGAGATAGAGTAGATATGGAGCACACTAAGCATTGAAAGAAGTGAAAGAAAAACAGAATAAGAGGAGAGGAGGAAGAAGACATTAAAGCGGGGAAAGCCTGAGAAAAGCGAGGATGATATGAGAACAAAGAAAGTGCATTACTGTAAATGGTGTGCACAAGTTAGGTAGGGAAGAGGAAATATTGAGCACTGGCTGGAACAGGGAAAATATGGGTTGTATATGGGCCAGGATGGACTGAAGACGTAGTGTGAGTGTGGTATAGATGGGCTGAGAGTAAGATGATAAACTGTGGAGATGAGTTGGGATTAGAGAATGACACAAGGACAAATTTTTCCCCGTCCCCACGGGAACTCATTTTCCTGTCCCATCATGGAGAGTTCTTTTCCTGTCCATGCCCCATTGCGTCAAGCTCTATCCTCATCTGCACAAGCCTCAAACACTTTAAAATCATAAGTGTTCGAGGCTTGTGCAGTTAAGGCAGAGCTTACAGGAATGGGACAGGGACAACAACAAAACACACGGGGACAGGACAGGGAAATTGAGTTCCTGTGGGGACAGGGACAAATTTGACCCCCATGTCATTCTCTTGTTGGGATTGAGGAGGGAGAGAGACTGATGGGACTTGCAGTTCTACCCTAGCATTTCTTTTAGACACAAGTCCTCCATGTGTGGCATCACCTGCTGTGTTCTTCACACCGTTGTGTTCAAGACTTGGTAATTTGTGCCAAGTTGAGCACCAACAATCATTTTGAAAAGTTGGATCCTATGACTTTTGCTAGTATTCTATAATAGAATCTTGACACCAAGACGCCAATATAGCACAGATTACAACGGGTAAAAATATGTTGATGCTAGAAAAAAAAGCAATTTCAGTAACTGGGGTGAATCTTTGGAATAACCTGATTGGACAATTGAGGTCAATGGATAACATTCAACATTTTAAGAAACTTCTGTAAACATCCCTATTTGTAGAATCTTTTTTATTAATTAGATATGAGGTACTGTCTAAAATGAATAGTTAATGAAAGATGTTTGATTTTATATTATGTTTATTATTGTTTTATGTTGATTTTATATACTGATTTTATGTATGTATTATTGCAACCTGCTTAGGTTTTAAGCGGAATATGAGACTGTTAAACAATTAGGCCCTGATTCTGTATAGGACGACTATACAGAATCGGTCCTACACTAAACCCCGATTCTGTAACCGGCGTCCATGGTACAAACGCCGGTTAGAGAATCGGGTTAAATTAGACGCGGCCGCTATACTTATGGCAGCAAGGGATCTCCCTGCTGCAATAAGTACAGCGGCCGCGGTAGCGGCAGCCTGTCCCATCGCCGACAGGAGGATGCCCAGTCCTCCTGTCGGAATCCCCCTGGAACCCCCCTCCCCCAAAACTGGTAATCGCGGGCAGGAGGATGCCCAGTCCTCCTGCCGGAATCCCCCTCCCCCCAAACTGGTAATCGCGGGCAGAAGGATGCCCATTCCTCCTGCCGAAAAGCCCGACGACACCCCCCCAAACTAACCTTTACATGTTGGTCGGCTGGACGGGTCTTGCTGCCGTCCAGCCGACGGGCCCGCCTCATGGAAATGAGACCCTTCCCGGCCCCTTCCCGGCCCATCCCCACTAAATCTAAGGCCTGATTGGCCCAGGCTCTAGAAGCCTGGACCAATCAGGCCTTAGGCATAGCGGGTCCGCCCATCCCCACTAATCCTAAGGCCTGATTGGCCCAGGTGCCATGCTCCTGCCCGCGATTACTAGTTTGGGGGGGAGTGGAGTTCCAGGGGGGTTCCGGCAGGAGGACTGGGCATCCTCCAGTCGGCGATGGGACAGGCAGCCGCGACCGCGGCCGCTATACTTATTGCAGCAGGGAGATCCCTTGCTGCCATAAGTATAGCGGCCGCGTCTACTTACAATGTAGACCAGCATTTTGCTGGCCTACATTTTAAGCGTCTCTTCCTCTACTAGGGAGATGCGTAGGGCCACCTAGGTTCGCCTAAGGCCCGCCTAAGGCCCTTAGGCGACCTTAGGCGTCTTGCGGGTCTCCCTAGGCTCCCGGAGGCGCCTTCAATATAAGCGGCCTGCCTGGGGAGCATTTTTTTTTTAAACGTGCATCCAAATTGGCTGATTAGACAGCTGTAGGACGCCTACAGCTGCCTAAAATCGGGACACACTTTGGAGAATCAGGCCCTTAGTGTTCAATCTGTGACATCAAGGTGCCTAACTTGAGGACCACTTTATAGAATTGCCCCTTCCATCAGTGATGTAATAAGGGTAGAAGGCACCCAGGGTGGTGGCAGCCCTCCCCTGCGCCCCCCTCTCTGCTCCCCCACTCTTTTCTGCTCCCCATTACACATTTGCGCTCTCCCTTCCCTCCCCCATGTACCTCTAAATCTTCGCTAGCGTGAGTGGCTTCGGCAGCATGCTCCTCATGCCAGCATTGGATTTCCCTCTGACGTCACTTCCTGGCCCCATGTCCTGGAAGTGATTCAGAGGGGAACCAGGCTTGCATGAGCAACAGGCAGAAGTCGCTTGTGCTAGCGAAGATAATACAGAGGTACGGGGTAGGGGGTAGGGATGGCGTGAGCATGGCAAGATATGGTAGAGAGGAGCCAGCGCCCCCACCTACTCGGCACCTGGGGCGGACTGCACCTCCGCCCCCTCCCCTCCGGCACTCCCTTTATTACGCTACTGCCCACAGTCCTGACTTTCTGCTCACAAACATTTGAGTTGTTATGGAGACCAGTGCTACAGAGTAATAGAGAGGTAAATCTCTTTGTTCTGAGGTAGGGAATTTGACTTTCGCTAGGGAGCTATTGTGCTGGGTGGGAAGCTGGAGAATGGAAGAGTTAAACAGAAGGGAGGGAGAGAACAGCTAGAAGCAAAATGAAAAGGCCTTTTGATTTGTTGATTCATGTAGGCTTATGTGTCTTTGAAAGAGCACATCTGGGTATGTGATATAATTTGTAATGTTTTACCAAGTATAGCTGTTCCCAGAGAAGCATGGTAACTGCAGAAAAGCAGCTTAAATACAATTAAAATAATGCCTCAATAGGACAATTTTAATCAATTTCAGGCACTACTGTTTGCCCTGCACATTTTATACATGTTGCATAAAACACAGAGTATGAAAGCATTGTACAGAAAACAATCAAATAAATATTACACTAGAGAAAACCATGCACAGATTCCTAAATCTATTGAAAACTGATTATCCATTAGAGATAGACAACAAGAAAATTTTCATTTTGCGTTCGGAGAGGGGATTTTCATCCGGAAACAAATTTCATTAGGAACACACGTGCAAATTTTGTTAGTAGCGCATGTGCAAATTTCGTTAGGAGCACACATGCACATTCTATCAGGAAACAGCATGCACCATGTGGAAACGCACTCTTGGCTGGATTCAGTAAATAGTAAAGATCCACACTGAAATTGCGTAGCTAAATAGTTTTATCCCCAGCTGGGATAGTTGTGCACCCAGCGAGGACATGTAAACATTGAAGAGCAAAGGGGATAGCGGTGATCCTTGTGGCACGCCAGATGGATTGCTCCTTGTATCTGAGAGATCGTGATTAAAACGGACTTAGTATGTGCGTGATATAAGGAAACCTCGAAACCAGTTCAGTACTTCTCCTCTGATTCCGATTGCGCCTAGGCATTGTAACAGTTTTCCATGGTCTACCAAGTCAAAGACGGAACTCATGTCAAATTGCATGATTAGGGCATTAAGGCCCTTACTGAACAAGTAGCGCAAATTGTCCAGAATGGCCGCAATTACCGTTTCAGTGCTAAATAGAGGCCTAAAACCAGATTGAGTTTCGTGCAGGAGGGAGAATTGGTCAAGTTGGGTTGTGTACCAGTCCTTCCATGATTTTTACCATAAATGGAATAGATGCTGCAGGTCTATAGTTGGTTATTGATGTTGCTGGTTCTTTACAATTTTTTGGGATTGGGGTTATTATAATATGACCATTGTTGGTGAGGAAATTTCCATTATATAGGTTATTGGTTAGATAATTCAATAAGGATAATTTAAAGCCTAATGGAGCTGCTTTCATAATCTCTGGGGGACATGAGTCCAAGACACAGTATGAATTCGAGTATTTGTTATATAATTTGATGTAGTTGTTCCAATCTGAGTTGTGGAAGGAACTCCAGATTATTTCTTGGTATATCAATTGATTGATGTTCGTATGCAGGAATTGTCGAGTAGTTGTTTCTTAGGTTTTTGATTTTTGAGTCGAAGTGTTGTGCTAGTTCGTTTGCTGAGGGTAGTTTGGCATTATGCATGGGTTGAGTGTGGCGTGTGGTGTCGAATAGGTTTGTAACTATGTTGAACAGTTCTTTTGTATTGGCTCCTTTTGAGCCAGTATTAGATGAGTTGATTTTGGACGAGTAAAATGTTTTATGTTTTTCTTTTATCTGTTGTTTGTAGAGTTTTATGTTGGATCTCCAGATGTT
Organism: Geotrypetes seraphini; assembly: GCF_902459505.1. Classification (NCBI taxonomy): domain Eukaryota; kingdom Metazoa; phylum Chordata; class Amphibia; order Gymnophiona; family Dermophiidae; genus Geotrypetes; species Geotrypetes seraphini. The sequence goes on from NC_047095.1 coordinate 19,600,717, forward strand.
TCGGTCTGACGCTTTTCCTATTTTTTTCCAGATTCTCTCTAATCATCTTACTGATTGTTTCATTGTTAGGAGTTCAACGTCAAACCATTTGTTGTATTTGTTTGAACAGCTTTTGCTCTTTCGTATTGGGGCAATTTTATCTAAGATGGACATGCTAGTTTTCATCCAGTGAGCATGGAAGTCAACTTCTTCTTCTTCTTCTACTATCTTCGCTTGTAGGTCATATTGTGACCAAAATTCCTCTGGATTGATATGGCCCCTTGTGAGGTGATCTCTTTTTGTCCGTGGGCGTGTCTTAGTTTTTAGCTGGGTCCAAATTAGATTGAAATAATATGTGAAATGGTTGGACCAGATATCATGACACCAGGTACCGTTTGAGAGAGAGATGGGAGTGTCTGTGTTTTCTTTTATGGATATCGCTACAATGTCTGGGTGATGGCCTTTTTCATGCTTTTGAGTGGGTGAAGGGAAATTGTAATTGAGTAGCGAAAGAAAGTTTATAATTTGTAATGGTCTACCAAATATAGCTGTTCCCAGAGAAGCAGCTAAAATACAATTAAAATAATGCCTCAATAGGACCATTTTAATCAATTTCAGGCATCTACCAGCACCTACTGTCAAGTAGGCATGGCTAGAGGCAGGTTTGGGACAGAATTTTGGCGTGGATTGAGTTAAGCGCTGGTAGGTGCCTACCTTAGGTGCACTCATTTAGGCCAACAAAACCCTGGCCTAAAAGGCAGTACGCCTACGGATTCAACACCTACCCAGCACCTAAGAATGCTTAAAGTGCAATTCTATAAACGGCACCTAGCGGTTGATTGACAGCCCTGCCTAGGAGTCTGATGCCGTTTATAGAATCAGGGTCTGTGTTCTTATAAACAGAGTTTAAGAAAGAATCAGGCAAGTTAAAATAATTAGTAAAGATGTAACGCCAAAGATCTGCAGTTGATAAATATAACATCAATATATTTTAATTCCTCACATTAGTTGGTTTTCAAGTTAACTGTGTTTCAGAAACACTTCCACAATAGCGAGAAGCAGTTAGAACTAGCCTAAAGCATATGGAGAAAATAACTTTTATTTTTTTTTTTTTTTACTTGCAGCGGTTATACTCTGTAAAGCCGTGTAATGGGGCTGTCAATATAAAAATGGACAGAACACAAAAATGTGAAAATGGATGATTTGATTCTCAGATCTGCTGCTCACTGTATAAGTCACCTGTGAAGTTCTTTAGAAAAAGCATTATGCAGTTATGTGATTTATTTAGCACAGTACTGTGTACTGTATACTGAAATTGATACGTAAACTATACTTATAATTACATTGATCATGCCAGGTTTATTTATTTATTTGGGGATTTATTTTGCTGCATTTTTGAAGAAATTCATTCAAGGCAGTGTACAGAAAGAATAACCTAGAAATGGGCAATACACAATTAAAGCAGTAAAAAAATATATACTGTATATATAGGGCTCCTTTTACTAAGCTGCGCTAGCGGTTTTAGCGCGCGCTTAGCGCACACTACAATGCCATGTACGCTAGACGCTAATGCCTCCATTGAGCTGGCGTTAGTTTTTCCGCATAGCGTGGGGGTTAGCGCATGCTGCAGATTAGCGCGCACTAACTCCCACGCTATGCGGAAAAACTAACGCCAGCTCAATGGAGGCATTAGCGTCTAGCACACACGGCATTGTAACGTGCGCTAAGCGTGCACTAAAACTGCTAGCGCAGCATAGTAAAAGGAGCCCATAAATAATAGTGCACACTATAACAAAGGAATCCTTTTACTAAAGGGTGTTAGGCCTTTAAGGCGCCGTTAGCGTGTGAGAACAGCTGTATTTTCCCTGTTTTCACACATTAACCTCAGTGTTATGTGTTTACTCACTCACTTAAAGCCTACTTAAAACCTATGGGGGTTCCAATATTACAATATATGAGGGGCCATTGAAAAGTTCTCAGCCCAACCGACAAAGCTGGGGCAGTCTCCATCGAGGGCCATACACTTTCCCCCCTTTTACAAAACCATAGCACAGTTTTTAGCGCCAGCAACGGCGGTAACAGCTCCAATGCTCATAGAAATTCTTTGAGCAATGGAGCTGTTACCACCATGGCAGGCACTATAGATTGCACTGCGGTTTTGTAAAAAGGAGGTGTAGTCTAGCAATTTTCCACTTTTTTCATTCCATATTTTTCCAACAGAATGAAAAAAGTGAAAAATCATTGTACTAAGGGCTGGATTCTGTATAGGACACCTGGTCTCAGCAGCCGCCAAAACGGCTTTTGAGATTTGTACACGGGCGTCCTATATAGAATCACATCTGTCCTGACGGACAGATGCCTAACCACCCCAATTCTCTTACTGGCGTCCATGTCCCAGGTGCCAGTTAGAGAATCACATTGCCGTTGAGCTCATCACAGCAAGGGAATCTCCCTGCCGCGATCAATATAGCAGCCGCAGCTGGGAACCCATCGGTCCTCCACGTGAAGATGACTGGCAGGAGGGATTCATATTCCCTCCTGCCGGAACCCCCAAATGCCCCCACCCCTAAATATCCAAGATAGGAGGAGTGTCGAATTCCTCCTGCCGCCACCCCCCTCCTGAGACATCCCTGGCAGGAGGGATGCACACTCCCTCCTGCTGGAAGCCTCCCCCGAGACATCCCCCAGTAAGAGGGATGCCCACTCCTGCCGCTCATCTTGCCCTGCTGCGGCCGCTAAACTGATCAAGGCAGGGAGATTCCCTTGCTGTGATTGGCTCAGCGACTGCATCTATTTGAAATGTAGACCAGCATTTTGCTGGTCTACATTGCAGGTGCCTATCACAGCCCTAGGGAAACATCTAGGACCACCTAAGCTCACCTAAAGCCATTCCTGGGCAAAACCACGCCCATGGCTAGCCTTGGACGAGCTTAGGCGGCCCTACAAGCTCGTAAAAATGTAGGCTGCCTGCCTCAGGGTGTTTTTTAATTTTTTTATTTAACGTGCGTCCTGATTTGCTGATTAGACAGCAGTAGGATGCCTACTGCCGCCTACAATCGGAACACCATTTATAGCATTGTATAGCCCTCGATGGAGACTACCCCAACTTTGCTGGTTGGGCTGAGAACTTTTCAGCTTTCCCTCGTATACTGTATAATAAGCACAAATAAACAGAACTAACAGAGCTATTACCAGAGAACTGCTACCATATACCAAATCACTGTTCTCTTGCTCTCCCAATTACCTCAGCGATCAGACTATCAAGAAAGCATGGCCAAACAATCATGTTTTAACAAACTGTTCCACTCTACACAAGTGTATATAGCCCAACAATTTTTAAAGAAATTTCTTCTGAGGGAACATGGCATGGGCAAAGAATGGACGTGGAAATGTTTGTACAATCTGACCTGGTTCTCACACATTTTATATACATAGAAGGAGCCTCTGCACAATTTGTATGTTTTGTATATATACCTTGTGCATGATGATTTCAATTATTATTCTATTTATTTAACTATTTAATGGACTTATTTATGAGTCATTTATTTATTAGATTTATTATTTGTTCTTATATTTTTTTATGTTTTGCATGTACTTGTTAAGGTGTGTGACCTGATGTGGGTTGCTTTTTGTTGTATTTACAGTTTTAAGCCCCTTGAAGCAGCCCATGTTGAGCAAAACACTGCTATGGTGGGCAGTATTTTAGCCTTTTTTAAAAAGAAATATTTTTAAAGACCTCTTAGACTTTGGAAAGGGTAGATGTGAATTGCTTGTTCACTCTTTCCAAAAAATACTAGGTCTAAGGAGCATGCAATGAAGCTACTACGTAGTAGATTTAAAACAAACCAGAGAAAAAACATTTCTTCATATAACATGTAATTAAACTCTGGAATTTGTTGCCAGACAAGGTGGTGAAATCAGTTAGCTTAGTGGGGTTAAAAAAAAGGTTTGGATAATTTCCTAAAAGAGAAGTCCATAGGCTATTATTGAGATGGCTTGGGGAAAACCACTGCTTATTCCTAGGATAAGCAACATAAAATCTGTTTTCTACTTGGAATCTAGGTAGATACTTGGGACCTGGGTTGGCCGCTGTTGGAAACAGAATACTGGGCTTGATGAATCTTCGGTCTGTCCCAGTAAGGCTATACTTATGTTCTTATGACTGGGGGGGGGGGGGAGGGGGAAAAGGGACAAGGGCATATGTCCTATCATAATAGATTGTTCTCATGTATCTTGGTCACATATGTATTGTAGAAAAATTATATAGTACATTTCATCTTCAAAAGACAGTGGCACAAGTTTTAAAGATCGGTTTTATTCCTCATCTTGGCTTTTTTTCCATAATAATTGTGTAGTGATTGTTTACTGTATCCTTAGGTCATGTCACCGGGAAAAAAAATAGATTTAATTAAATTGTCTGGAGTGCTTTCTTTAATGCATTTACAGGGAGATTAAGTGGACAGGAAAGATTCAAAAGGAATATCTGTTTTGTTTCATTTAATGAATTATACCAGTTTATATTTTCCAATGCTTTGTCTCAAACAATAAGAAGTAAGCTTGGCAGAGCCTTAGGAAAAAAATCTCAGAGATTATTAATTAAGTTTATCCTTTCATGCTGCTTAGGGGTTTACCACAAGCAGAACACAGCACCGCATCTCTGCCGAGTCCTGCAATGCCTTCTTCCGCCATAAGCAGAGAGCACAACCCTCTGTCTAACAGTGAAATGCATAGGACAAGAAAATTACTTTCCTGAGGACAGGAAAACCAATTAAGTTATCATTAAACAACAAAAAAAAAAATGGCAATGCGTATAATTAAAATAAAAATTAATACAAGGTCCTATTTGTCACATGAAAAATATTCTCTTCAGTGGCAGCATGTGATAAAAATCAGATTGCTTATAACTGCCAAGACTATGATGACTTCATATAGTTTCCTCTAAAAGAAGGCAGGCTGTTTAGTGCTTTTATTGACAATCTGTGAAAGCAGACCACAAATCAGTCTAATTACCAGAGTGCCAGTTGTGCTTGTTAACACCAGCTTTGTGACCAAATGTTATTCCACAGTCATCACATCACACAAGGGTTTCATTAGTAGCATAATAGTGAACAAGATCACATGCACTGCTATTGATTAATCTGCCACGGAAGGGAGTGAGGGAGCTGTCTCTATTGTAACAAGATTCAGACTTGCATGCCTGGGCTGTACATACCAGTTTGCACCATAAGCCATTAGCTTTATTATTGAGGTCTGAATCCATGTTTTTTTTAAATGGGTCATCCTAAGTGACTGGCTTTTTCACAGAGTTTTTGGATGATTAAATAAACTTTTGAACCCTGATGGACTCTTGAGTTGTCTATCATACCTCTTGGTCGCCATCACTATTTTCCCTTAATATGCAGGTACTTTCCTTCATCTTTTTCTTTTCGTATCTAAACATGTGCTAGTTTGGGGATCTTTACCATGTGTGCATCTCCTTGCTGTGTGAAGGAAGGAAATTCAGTCACTTTTTAACCTTGAAAAGGAAAATCATTACTGACTGTCTCTCTTGACTTGACTGTTAGCAAGATTTAAGGCTCATTCATGGTTTATCCTGGGGCAATGTCTCCAAATTTGTTAGTTTTGCACATTATACGAGGACATACATGTTCATATAATGATTCAAAATGTTGTTAGATCATGGCACCAAGGTACCCCCCTCTTTAAACCCAGCATGCACCCCAAAAGAAGGAGAAACTTACACCTAAGCCTACTTAAGGGGAATATGATCTCAGTCTCCAAATTCATTGTTAATGCTCAACCTGAGCATTTGCCAAAGAGAGCTTTCTTCTGGAGTTCATAAGCATAGAAGCATAGAAAAATGAAGGCAGACAAAGACCATATAGCCTATCTGGTCTGCCCATCCATACCATCTAATCTAATCTAATCTAATCCTTAGGTTTGTATACCGCATCATCTCCACGTTCGTAGAGCTCAACGCGGTTTACAGTAGGAGAAATAGGAAGGAACTACAACAGAGGGTTAGAGGTAGAAGTGTGAAGAAAATTTAGAGGACTTGGGAAGCCAAGATATAAGAGTTTCCTTGATTCCTAAGTTGGAGGGAGACTTACATTTTTTGAGAAAAGCCAGGTTTTCAGATGTTTGCAGAAAACTTCTCCCTCAGAGATCCCTCATACCTATCCCAAACTTTTTTGAATTCAGTCTTTTTTTGCTAGACACCTCCTCATGTTTATCCACATCATCAAATGTGTCTATTCTATTACAGACTTTGGTATCATTGGCAAAGAGGCAAACCTTATCCAGACATCCCTTCTGCAAAATCACTTGCAACAATGTTAAAAAGAACTGGGCCCAGAACAGATCCTTGTGGCACATCACTTGTAATATTCCTACTCTTTATCACCTACCCCTCATCCAGTCCCTAGTCTAGTCAGCCACTTTTGAGCACATACCAAGGGCAGTTAATTATGTCATCTATGTAGACCTGTGTAAAAGGCTTTTCTAAACTCTAAGTATACTTCATCTAGTAAGCGCTTTCCCTCAATCCAACTTTCTAGCCACCTAGTTAAAGAAATGAATTAGTTTGGTTTGACAAGACCTGCCTCTAGTAAAACCAAGCTGCCTTGGGTCCCTCAATCCATTGGATTCCAAAAACCTCACTATTCTCTGTTTTACAAGCATTTCCATCAATTTACTACTTGTACCACAAAGGTAATACTAACTGGCCTTTAGTTTGCAACCTCCTGCTTATTTTTGCTTTTGTGGAGAAGGACCACATGTACCCTTCTCCAGTTCTCTGGGACCACTCCAGACTCTAAATATCAAACAGGTTGCAACATATAACTGGTCTTGTAAATACAGCATGAATGCATGTAACTGAGAGTATTCTGTAAGTTGCCAGTATAAATAGAAGCCTTGCTCATGTCTTGATCATTCTCCACTCATGTATATGCTCCCTTGCATTTAAATGTAATGATATCTTAGAATAGTACTTAGGCATCCTGTTAGCACTTTCACTAGCAAGTGTACACTTATACATGGAAGTGGTAGTATTATATATATATGTACATGAATTATCCTGTAGGTGCCAATCCTGCCCTGCTTCAGCCATGGGCATTCCTACTTGTATATGTCACAGAAATATAGGTGCTGAAGGCACAGATGTGAAAAGTTATTGAAAGAAAAATGTGACAAACACACCCCAAAATGTTTATCATGTAGGCAGCCCTGAATGATTCCGCTATTTTTCTGAATGTGCTTTGTAAAGTAGTCGTGCAGTTGGCAACACATACAATGGTGGTGCTGAAAAGTTCTTAGCCCAACCAAGAGGAGAATTACGTGACTATGGTCCAATCAATGATCTGAAATAATGTCAAAGCAGAGAATTTTGTTTCTGCAAATTGGCACTTAATGAAATAAGATAAAACTCTTTTCAGCTACAGTGTCAAAATAATGCTCAGAATTTAGGAAGTTGGTTGGTTGGGGTGAGAACTTTTCAGCACCCCCCTCATATGTAATAAAAGTGAGAGAAGTATAGGACAATCAAGTCATTGTGACATCACTAATGAGGTTGGCATTATGACATCACAATCTCAGTTCTGATTACCAGAGACTGAAACTCTTCACACAACGAAGAGGCTGAAAATTTCTCAGCCCAACCAAGAAGAGAATGGCATGGATATGGTTCAACCAATGATCTAAAACAATGTCAACACACAGAATTTTGTTTCTGCAAACGGGCACTTAACAAAATAAGGTAACATTCTTTTCAGCTACAGTGGCAAAATAATGCTCAGAATTTAGGAAGTTGGTTGGTTGGACTGAGAATTTTTCAGCACCCCTTCATACAGTGGGATCATTTTCTGTACCTTTATACATATTTTACTGAAACCTCTGTTTTCAATGATCATTTTGTAAAATAACAGTGCAAATCTATAATGTCTTGACTTGGGCATCCCTTTCTTGACCTAGGTAGCTTACGAGGGGGTGGTGAAAATTTCTCAGCCCAACCAACTTCCTAAATTATGAGCCACTGGCAAACATAATATGGTAAATATGGTGTATAGTATAGTAGGATAAAGATGGCATATAGTATAGTAGTAATCCCCAAAAAATAGACCCACCGGCATTTTTTCAATAAATAGACTCAAGCATTAAAATAGAACCCTGGCGTTCATTGTTATTTTGTTTATGTTTAACTCAGTACGAGGGGGTTAAGTTTTCTAATACCCCAGAGACGTATCTTAACCATTATAAGCGGTTAATCAAAGATAGATCTGAGATCATGATGATAAATACATCACTACACTTTACGTGGCATTTTAAATGATAAGGTAAGCAAAGAGAGACAAGACTAAATTTTTTTTATTGTATGTAAGCAAAGCTAGTAATACATAGGATTTAAACTGGAAGTATAAATAACACCTAGACAGAGTTACAGGATTCTACTCACCGTTGTTGTTTCTGTATAGTATAGTAGGACAAAGACTTGGGGCAATGTCTCCAAATTTGTTAGTTTTGCACATTATACGAGGACATACAACATATATGTTCATATAATGATTCAAAATGTTGTGTGATCATGGCACCAAGGTACCCCCTCTCAAAACCCAGCATGCACCCCAAAAGAAGGAGGGGAGCCAGGCTGGCATGAGAAGTTGCTCACACTAGTGTGAGAAGTTGCTCACTCTGGTGGAGATTTAAAGAGGTACAGGGAGAAAGGGAGGGTGCAAGCATGGCGTGGGGGGTGGAGAGGTGCTGGTGCCCCCACCAAGACAGCGCATGGGGCAATCTGCTCTCCCATCCCCCTTACAACAGTACTGCATACAGTATATAGAATTTAGTCTTTAATGTGTAAGATACCATTCCATCACTTCACATATATAAAATTACCAACAAAAAGTACAGTCTTCAACTTAGTTTTGTAATGAAATTAAATTGTTTTTATTTATTGTTAATAAAACTTATTGAATCTTATTGTATTAAAAGTGGCATTTTTTTCTATCAAATTTGGAGCCCATTGACTAAATTTGTAAAAACATAATAATGTATTTTCATCGTATCTCTTCTTTTCTTTGGTTTATTTATCTTTGCACATCCAGGGAGGTGGGGGGTTGGAGGGAGGGGAATAAATATTGATAGTGATATTTGGGTAACTTTATTCTTTATTTATATTTTATATTAGGATATATTATGATATTATTATATGCAGGAAAATGAAATTATTGAATGTTATTTATGTTACCTGTATAGATAATAGTGGAATATGTGGAATATCTTTTGTTCTTTCATTTGTATGACACTGCTTTTGATTAAAAACCAATAAAGAATTAAAAAAAAAAACTGCAGAGCAAAACCAACTTACTTCACATAAAGCTGAATGATTTAGCAGGCAAAGCTGCAATGTAGCACTCATGAGTACATTTTCTTGTTTATGTTCATTGAGCAGGCAGAGTTTAATGAAGAATATTGGGTACTTAAAAATCTGTCTGCCATTGATAGTTTAATTAAATTGTTGCATTCTTCAAAAAAACAGGAACACAGAAAACATTAATTTTGGTTATATAGGGCATGGCATTATTAAAGTCCAATTAAAAACAGCATTTACTTACAATTAACAGTTAAAACAATTTAATTATTTAGTGCTCAATTGTCACTTCTGGCTAATTTCATTTGCCAGGTAGAAGCTGTTTTATTCCTTATACCCCCAAGTCAAGATTCCTGTTTTCACCACAAGCATTTTCAAAATTCTAAAGCTGTCATACTTTGCCTACACAGAGGTTACGAGGTATTAAAGACTGCTGAAGTAAAACTGAATGCAAGGTGCGCGTTATTCATAGAAATCCTAAGCAACGCTTCCTAATATTTGCAGGCTTTCCTGAAATGTTTTAGCCCTTTTCACAGGCTCTTTGGTTTTCTTCTGCAGTGCTTTTTTTTTCCTTTCTACAGTATATTCTTAGTACTGATGAGTACGTGACTGCGTTCCAGGCTATCTGTCCTGTCATTGGCTGAGCAAACAACCAGACATATAAGAGCAGTAGAGTTGGAAATAAAAGTGAGGTGGGGAAAATGGGTATGTGCATCAGAAAGAGACAAAAATTTAGAAACAAATGGGGTGGAAAAAGAAATCAAATATGAATAGCTAAACATTAAAATGTCATTTAATATATAGTACCTCTGCAGGTTAAATAAGCTGAAAATAACTTGAAGAAGGTTTGTTAAATGTGGCCAATCAAAAGAGCCAGAATAATGTTTTGATCAAATTTGCAGCGCCATTTCTTTCCTAGATGTTAGTCAGGGGAAGATTGACCTATTGACAGAAAGAGCCCCCTCTATTAGGCCAGTTAGTCAATAGGTTGGCCAGCAAGGCTGTGGCAGTGCTGGCTAATACTGGAGAAAAGGCAATATAGAGACATGTGTCCCATTTGAGAGCATCACCTAAAGGCATGTGAGTTCATGGGCTGGCATCACTGGAATCATTGCCTACCCACAGTGGCGTACCAAGGGGGGGGGGGCAGTCCGTTACGGGTGCATGCTTCAAGGGGGTGCACAGCCGGCCGGGTCCGGAACCTCCCGTGCTGCTGAAAACCAGGGCCAGATCTTCCCATTTCCGCCATGGCAGATTGCAGCAGAGGGAAAGCTTTGGGGCAGCGGAGTTGACGGCAGCGGAGACAGCAGGGCTGCGGCCAAACCACGGCGGGGAGCGGAGTGTGCGAATCGGGAGGAGAGGTGGGCGTGAGCAGCAGTCCAGGCCAATTGGTGGGCTTCAGCGGGGCTTGGCGACTCCGGAAGTGAAGATCGGTGGGAAAAATCCTCCTGATTCGTACGCTCGAAATCGGAGCAGGGCAGTGGAAGCCTGAAGAAATGGCGAAGGAAGGAGTATGTCGTCAGGCAGCTGGAGCGCGTGAAGGTTCCGGCCTGAGGAGGCCTCATCACCCCACTCCCAATACCCAGCATCCTCCTCCTCCCCAGAATCTCCCCTTTGCTACCCCACTCCTCCAGTGTCTCGCCTCTTCCTTTTATGGAGCTTTGAGTAATTAAGCCTGTTGTGGCAGAAGGGTTGGTTTACCATGTACCAAAAAATCCTTTGCCTGCCTCAGCCACCCCAGACTGATTCCTGCTAATCCAGAATCAAATTGACTAAACTAAGCACTTTAGTGAATTTGGTAAGATTCCTGTAGTGTTTGCCAGTGGAGACCAACAGCATCTCTTTCCCTGAGTGATCATGGAAGGACTATGGTTTGATCCGCAGTGCCCCTACTTTCCAGGCCTTTTATTCAGTTTCTTTTCTCAAGTATTTCCTAGCAATCATCTAATTTCACTTAACCTTGGCAGATTGCCTCAGCCCTAGGTTTACACCTTTGAATGTCTGGACTTGCTTAATGCATTTTAAAGAGCCAAATCTGAGTGTCAGTTGAAACTACACTATGGCAAATGATTAGTTTCCTTTTGCATCTATGACCACTCCTGGCAAAGAGAATTGTGCCCATAAGGGCAGGGCATAAAGAATGTTAACATTCAGCTGTCTGGATACATCACTTTAATGTTCAACCATAGCCGTCCAGGACAAGTGCTTTTGTAGGGTGGTGTGGTGAGATGGGAAGAGAATAGTTGGGCTCTGGAACGCATTGCCAGAGGTTATGGTAGGAGCGGATAGCATAGCTGATTTTAACAAAGGTTTGGACAAGTTCCTAGAGGAAAAGTCCATAGTCTGCTATTGAGAAAGACATGGGGGAAGCCACTGCTTGCCCTGGATCGGTAGCATGGAATATTACTACTCCTTGGGTTTTGGCCAGTTACTAGGGATCAGGATTGGCCACAGTCAGAATGGGCTACTGGGCTTGATGGACCATTGGTCTGACCCAGTAAGGCTATTTTTATGTTCTTATGTTTTTGCTACCGGGGAGGGGCGGGGGAGAAGCGGTCTGCCCTGGGTACTCCAAGGCCTGGCGTCATGAACTTCTTCGGGCAGCAACAGCATTTACATTTCGCTCCTGTTGCCGGCTTCAGGCCTTCCTCTCGGCTAGGTCATGCCTACTTCCTGATTCCATAAAGGCAGGACCCACCAGAGAAAAAGACCCGAAGCTGGCAACAGCTGCGAATTGTGAATGCTGCTGCCCGAAGAAGTTCATGATGCCAGGCCTTGGAGCACCTGCTTAGGGGCTTCACTGTTGACCGGGGACAGGGTGACAGAAGGAGGAAAGGGAGCATAGGGGGAGAGAATAGTTGCACCCAATTGGAGGGAGAAAGAGAGGGTGGGGGAAGATGAGAAAAGGAGGGAGGGAAAGGAAGGAATGAAAGGGAAAGGAAGGAATAAAAGAAGATGCCAGGGCATGGAGGGAAAGGAAGGAATGAAAGGAGATGCCAGGGCATGGAGGGATTGGAGGAAGGAAGAGATTCCAGGGCATGGAGGGAAGGAGGAAGGTATGCCAGACCAAGGGAAAAGGAAGGGGGAAAGGAAAGAGAAGAAGTCAGAGCATGGAGGGGGAGGAGGAGATGGAAGAAAAGGAAAGGAGAGAGATGCCAGGGAATCAGGGAAGGAGACAGAAATGCCAGACCATGGGGTGGGAAGGAAAGAGAGAAATGCCAGAGCATAGGGGAGGGAGTGGTGACAGAGAGAGAAAAATGAAGAGGTGACAGAGCTGAAATGAATCATGTATAAAGGAGAGAAGGGGCACAGGATAGACAGTTTATGGAAGGAGCATAGAAAGAGGAAAGTTGCCATATGGAATGGGGAGAGGGCGGGCAGTGGATGTAAGGGGCTGATGCTGCATGGAAGACAGAGAGAAGACAGATGCTGGCTAAAAAGAAAAGAATGAAGACAAGATGATTAAAGCAGAAACAAGAAAAGGTAGAAAAATATTTTTTGTTGCTTTAGAATAAAATAGTATTGTAGTTGTATTGATAAAACTTTTATAAACAGAAAATAAGGTAATCTTTTTATGAGACTAATTTTAATATATTTTTTACTAACTTTTAGAGACCAAAACCACCTTTTTTAGGTCAGGACAGTATATAATGTTGCATCAGTATACTATATTGACCTGATGAAGGAGGCTATGGCCTCTGAAAGTTAATTGAAAAATGGATTAGTCCAATAAAATAGTATATTCTTATTTTCAATTTTTGTTTTATTTCTTTTTAATTTGTAAAGTGTTGATTGTTTGTCAGTTTCTTCAAATGTACATCTAGTATATTTATATTTTGCAGAGTATTAGGGGGTTATGTGTCATTGTTTCTGTGGTTTTTCACTGGTTTGGTTTCTTCATGGTTTCATTTAAACTTTATCTACATATTTCTATTTTTAGTTTGTGATTACTTATTCTATAATGGGTGAGGGTGTGTCTATGTTCTGTGTGTATGAAAGACATGGTTTTCTGTTAGGATTGACTGTGTAGGATTGATCTGTACTAGCACATAAGCACATAAGCACATAAGCAATGCCTCTGCCGGGTCAGACCTGAGGTCCATCGTGCCCAGCAGTCCGCTCACGCGGCGGCCCAACAGGTCCAGAACCTGCGTAATAATCCTCTATCTATACCCCTCTATCCCCTTTTCCAACAGGAAATTGTCCAATCCTTTCTTAAACCCCAGTACCGTACTCTGCCCTATTACATCCTCTGGAAGCGCATTCCAGGTGTCCACCACCCGCTGAGTAAAGAAAAACTTCCTAGCATTTGTTTTGAATCTATCCCCTTCTAATTTTTCCGAATGCCCTCTTGTTCTTTTATGTTTTGAAAGTTTGAAGAATCTGTCTCTCTCCACTTTCTCCATGCCCTTCATGATCTTGTAGGTCTCTATCATGTCTCCTCTGAGTCTCCGCTTTTCCAGGGAGAAGAGCTCCAGCTTCTCCAATCTTTCAGTGTATGAAAGGTTTTCCATGCCCTTAATCATTCGTGTCGCTCTTCTCTGGACCCTCTCAAGTATTGCCATATCCTTCTTAAGATGCGGTGACCAATACTGAACACAGTACTCCAGGTGCGGGCGCACCATTGCCCGATACAACGGCAGGATGACTTCTTTTGTTCTGGTCGTAATACCATTTTTAATAATACCCAACATTCTGTTCGCCTTCTTCGCGGCTGCTACTAGTTTGGCTTGTTTAGTTTTACAATGGGTTTATTGATGTAATGCTCACTGCAGTATGTAAGATGCTGCCTTTTCCTAGGTACACTCTTGTGTGACGTGTGGATTGTTACTAAAAATCATGTTTTTCATACAGATGGGGGGGGGGTCAAAAAATGATGAGCCCCGGGTGTCACATATGCTAAGTACTTACAGCTACAAAAACTCAGATATATTGAAAACCAATGTATGTATAACCAACACTTTCAATTGGAGACTAATGCGGTCATAGGATGTTATAGTGAGAATATATTTTGCAGAAGCACTGTGAAGCAAGTAACAGCTCTAAATCAGCTCTAAAAAGAAGGAAAAAGCCTCAGAAAAGGCCCTCCCACCGCCACAAAGGTGGAAATTAGGTGGTTAAGCAGTAACCTCACAGGCAAAACCTTCGTTTCTACATGAGCATTTCGAGCAAAAAACTATTACTTCACATATGCAAAAATTCTTGATAGAGGATAAAACCACTTATCTTAAGCTGATCGGCACACCGACGGAGGCCAGCATTTCACCGACAGGCTACATCAGGGTGTGACCCGACCGATCAGTCTACAAAACAAAGAAGAAAACAAAAGGAACTATAGCAGTTTCACATAAAGTTTAAACTTCTTGCTATAACAATACTAAAACGTACCTTATAAAGAGCGAAACAAACGCTTCAAAAAAGTCCAAGGAATGGCTTCCATGGGGCGGCTCCGGGATTCTGGGTTTAAATCCTCCCGGTGGACTACGTCACAACCGGAAGTGAGTCAAAAAATAATGACGTGAAAGCTGAGATAGAGAATCTGACAAAAGTCATCCAGCAAAAAATGTGTATATGGTAAACATGGTAAAAAGACTTTCTTATTGATGGAAAAACAACCAAACTTAAAAAGCAAAATATATATGTGCAGGCATTTATGTTTAAATTTAAACAAAAACTTTTAAGAATATTCAATCATTTTAAATGTTTTTGAAATTTTTAAAGTTTTTAAGGATTAAGAACATAAGAACATAAGAAGTTGCCTCCGCTGGGGCAGAACATAGGTCCATCCTGCCCAGCGGTCCGCTCCCGCGGCGGCCCATCAGGCCCATTGCCTGAGCAATGGTCTATACCTATCTATACCCCTCAATCCCTTTTTCTTCTAGGAATCTATCCAAACCTTCTTTGAAACCATTTAATGTTTTCTTGTCTACAACAGCCTCTGGAAGCGCGTTCCCTGTATCCACCACCCTCTGAGTGAAAAAGAACTTCCTAGCATTTGTTCTAAACCTGTCCCCTTCCAATTTCTCTGAGTGCCCCCTTGTGCTTGTGGTGCCCCTTAATTTGAAAAATCTGTCCCTGTCTACTTTTTCTATGCCCTTCAGGATCTTGAAGGTTTCTATCATGTCTCCTCTAAGTCTTCGCTTCTCCAGGGAGAAAAGTCCCAACTGCTTCAATCTGTCTGTATATGGGAGATTTTCCATTCCCTTTATCAGTTTAGTTGCTCTTCTTTGTACTCCCTCAAGTACCGCCTGGACACAGTACTCCAGATGAGGCCGCACCATTGCACGATACAGTGGCATGATGACATCTTTCGTCCTGGTCGTAATACCCTTCTTAATGATACCCAACATTCTGTTTGCTTTCCTAGAGGCTGTGGCGCATTGCGCCGATGCCTTCAGTGTTGCGTCTACCATCACTCCCAGGTCTCTCTCCAGGTTACTGACCCCTAGTGGTGTTCCCCCCATTTTGTATGTGAACATCGGGTTTTTTTTCCCCACGTGCATGACCTTGCATTTCCCCACGTTGAAGCTCATCTGCCATTTTTCGGCCCACTTTTCCAGCTGCGTTAGATCCTTTTGGAGATCTTCGCAGTCTTCCCTGGTTTGAGCCTGCTGTATAGTTTGGTGTCATCTGCAAATTTAATGACCTCACACTTGGTTCCCGCCTCTAGGTCGTTTATGTAGATATTGAACAGGAGCGGTCCCAGCACCGACCCTTGCGGAACTCCGCTCGTGACCCCCTTCCAGTCTGAGTAGTGGCCCTTTACGCCAACCCTCTGCTTCCTGTTTGCCAGCCAGTTTTTGATCCATCGGTGGACCTCCCCTTGTACCCCGTGGTTCCATATCTTTTTAAGCAGTCTCTCGTGTGGCACTTTGTCGAAGGCTTTTTGGAAGTCAAGGTAAATGATGTCTATAGTTTCCCCTTTATCCACCTTTACCCACCTTTATCCATTAAAAACTTTAAAAATTTCAAAAACATTTAAAATGATTGAATATTCTTTAAAGTTTTTGTTTAAATTTAAACATAAATGCCTGCACATACATATATTGCTTTTTAAGTTTGGTTGTTTTTCCATCAATAAGAAAGTCTTTTTACCATGTTTACCATATACACATTTTTTGCTGGATGACTTTTGTCAGATTCTCTATCTCAGCTTTCACGTCATTATTTTTTGACTCACTTCCGGTTGTGACGTAGTCCACCGGGAGGATTTAAACCCAGAATCCCGGAGCAGCCCCATGGAAGCCATTCCTTGGACTTTTTTGAAGCGTTTGTTTCGCTCTTTATAAGGTACGTTTTAGTATTGTTATAGCAAGAAGTTTAAACTTTATGTGAAACTGCTATAGTTCCTTTTGTTTTCTTCTTTGTTTTGTAGACTGATCGGTCGGGTCACACCCTGATGTAGCCTGTCGGTGAAACGCTGGCCTCCGTCGGTGTGCCGATCAGCTTAAGATAAGTGGTTTTATCCTCTATCAAGAATTTTTGCATGTGTGAAGTAATAGTTTTTTGCTCGAAATGCTCATGTAGAAACGAAGGTTTTGCCTGTGAGGTTACTGCTTAACCACCTAATTTCCACCTTTGTGGCGGTGGGAGGGACTTTTCTGAGGCTTTTTCCTTCTTTTTAGAGCTGATTTAGAGCTGTTACTTGCTTCACAGTGCTTCTGTAAAATATATTCTCACTATAACATCCTATGACCGCATTAGTCTCCAATTGAAAGTGTTGGTTATACATATGCTAGGTACGCCACTGCCTACCCATAAGCCACTTCAGCTTTAAGGGATGCTCACCTCTCTATACCACAAGCATAAGCAGGTAGATCCTGATTCTATAAATGTTGTCCAATTCCTATGCGCCTTTCAGCAGGTTGTCAATCATCCTAAGAATGCTTAGGTGCTGTCTATAGGTGCCGGTAAGCGTTGAATGCTTAGTCATACTTGCGTTTAGGCCAGGGTTTTCTTGGCCTATATGAGTGTGTCTAAGGTAGGTGCCTACCAGCACCAAAGTCAATCCACTCCCAAACTCTGCCCTGAATTTGCCCCTAACCACGCCTACATGTCGGTAGGCACCTTGCTGTAGAAGCCTATCTCGAAGTTGTAGACACCTACCGAGTTAGGCACCCACTGGTAAATTAATTTTTAAAATGTTTTTTTTAATTGTGTTTTAATGGTGCTTTTAATTATTAGTACTGATGAAACAATTTTTTTTTTTAATTTAAATGTAAATTAGGCACTAGATTGACTAGGTGTGCCAATCTAGGCATCTCATTTCTGGCACTGTTTATAGAATCTGAACTGTAGTGTGGCCTATGACCCAAGTGATCCATCATGCCTTTGATCCATGATGCATGGTACATTTTCCCGGCTTCAGATGCAGTGTTTGCAGATAAGGCTACATTTTTGTTCCTTGATGCTTATGACTCATAATGGCCCTTGTAAGGGCTAAGTCACACAGTTTATCTGCAGTCTTACCCCACCCTCTTGTATCGCCCATACTTGTTTTCTTTTCTTTACATTTTGTAGTTCCTCCCCTTTTTCCTCTTGTCTGTCAGTCTGTCGGTATTGTAAGTCTTCGTTTTTACTAATTTTTCCCAATTGATGATATGTAAAGTATTGTAATGTTCTATGTTTGTTGATTGTTGTACAAATTTTATTATTATTGTACACCATTTAGAAATATGATTAAGCGGTATAAGAAATTTTAAATAAACTTGGAAACTTGGAATTGACGAATATAGGCCTCTTGCTAACTGGCACTGCATTGTTAATTTCCAAACTAGTTCTAACTGTGACAGCAATGGTACGTGTTCTCTTCTTGTTTATTTTTATTATTATTTACTTTTTTGCGACTATTTTATGCATTTTCCATTCATTCATAAAAGGCAGAAAGACACGCATCACAATTGTAATGGTCATAGCACTATTACATTCTAGTTGTGTGTCATATGACTGCGACTGCAATAACAAAGACTATTACATGTACTGTCTGTCTGAGCCAGTCACTGCTCAAAAATCATTTGATCAACTTATTTTTGTACCCCTCAAGCATGATCAACAGAGCCTCAACAGTTTCAGGATACATGCTACAGCATTGTGACATAATTATGTGTCGAACATTGAATGTGCTGAAGTGTCTCTCACATTCAGCTGAAGACGCTGGAATTATATAGATTCATCTAGTGATGTCTGATAACAATGGAAACATCTTGCAACAGAGACCCCACCACTTCAGTGGGCCAAAGTGAGGTTGAAGTGGGTTTGCTTCCCTCTCGTAATCTCTCATTTCATTGTCGACTCTGTGTTCCAGTTTGTGCCTAGATACATGGCTCATGTTACTGGCACAATACATATACAGTAAAAACAAGATGCATAAGTATAACAATATTTTTCAGACACTTAGGGCTCCTTTTACGAAAGTGCGCTAGCGTTTTGAGCACACGCACCAGATTAGCACGCGCTAGCTGAAAAACTACTACCTGCTCAAGAGGAGGCGGTAGCGGCTAGCGCTTGTGGCATTTTCAACACACGCTATTCCACGCGTCAAGGCCCTAACACGCCTTCGTAAAAGGAGCCCTTAGAAAAAGTCTATGCAAATCAAAACAAGTGACAGAAAATGATTATGGTTTCAAGTTTTATTATAGTTGATATACTGCTTATTAAAGCTTAAGCGGTTTCCATACAAAATTTCTCTAAAATATAAAATAGGGGAAACGAATAAGGTTTGTAAAAACAATGGACAGACATACTTGACACACAAGGGAAAAACAATTAGAGGATACATCATTAAAAAAAAAGGAAAGGGGAAAGGAGCAGTCTGGGAGGGTGGGTAACAAGAAGATTGAAAAAGATGAGTAAAAGGAGAGGAACAGAAGAGAAACGAAGAAAGAAGAAAAGAGGAAAAAAAAAAAGTGAAAAAAAGGCTTCAGGTGAAAGTGTCATAATTTAGGTACCAAAAACGTCTTTGAAAAATAAAGTTTTAAGGCCTGATTTAAACTCTGAGAGACAACATTCCTGTCTGAGGTTAATGGGAAGAGAGTTTCACAACGTTGGTGCTACAACAGAAAAAATTGTTTTTCTGGTGGTATCGTATACTAATTGGCGCATGGAGGGAGTGGAAAGAAGATATTGTTGGGTGGATCTAAGTGCTCTAGCAGTGATGTATGGTGTCAAGAGTCTATCGATGGTACCTTGTCTTAGAACTTATACACCATGTGAATGGTTCAACCTTCAGTTTATTTCATAGGTTAAATGTTGCATATCATCCCCTTTCTCTCCAGTCTCCTTGAGACCTGCTTTGCTTATATCTAACCAGAGACTGTAGCATCTTGGGTACTGGTCTGCATCCCTCTTCCTAGGCATAAAATCACCATCTTGACTCAGCATGATAATACAAGGTCCCATGAGCCTTCTCTACTCCCTTTCACCCTTGCAAATTTATCACCTCTTTACAGGTGTGATACTCATCAACTGCAGCATTTGTCTCCATTTATTCCCTCAGAGGTCTTTCAACTTAATTATCTGCCCATCTTGTCAGTGGTTGCTGAACTGAGATGATGGATTCAGAAAGATTTTGCTTCACTCTGGTTACAATGATTTTCATGCAGTAAGTTTCTTGTCTTTATTTATCTGTTCTAAACAATTGAAAACTATAGGGCCTTTTTACTAATATGTGTTTAGATTTTGCAGTTTTGATGCATTTTAATGCAAGCAATTAACATGCCTTGAGTGCAAATCTATTGCCACAACTATTGAGGATGAGTCCAGCAGATTCTGCATTAAAATGTCCATTAGTGCAAAGTTCTCTGTTCGCAATTAGCACAGTTGCATATGGGAGGCACTAAGTGGACTCTCGCTAATTGTACAAGTGCCGGTTAAAATGAGCTACCTTCTGTTTGCTCTTTAAACTCATTTTCTGCCCATGCCCTGCCTAATTACCAGCCCCAAACACAAAAGGACTGATTCTCTAAAGAATGCCAATCTCAGCGGCCGCCTAAGAAGCAGCCGCTGATCGACTGTCGGCATCTTTTAGAGAATCATGTCTTTTTTTTTTTTTTTTAACAGATGCCTTACATGAAGGCTAGCATTTTACAGACCTACATGTAAGTCATCTGGCTATACTTGTAGGGATGCGTATGGATGCTCAAAGCCACTTCCAGTAGAAACCATTCCCATGCCGGCCTTGGGCATCAGTAGGCGTGCCTAGATGCCTCTGTATGTACAAGCCAGACACCTATATTGTAAGCATCCTTCATGACATGGATTTTTTTTTTTAAACGTGTCCTGATTGGCTGTGAGATGGCAGTAGAATGTCTACCACTGCCTACAATCAGGATGTTGTTTGTAGAATCAGCCCTAAAGGGCCTGATTCTCTAAAGGATGCCGATCTTGGTGGCCATCTAAGAAGTGACTTCTAATCGCTTGTCAATCATGCATCGGCGTACTTTAGAGGATTGCGTCTTTTTTTTTTTTTTTCTAACAGATGCACTATGCTCCCCTCTCTAGGCCTCAAAGAAATATCTGCAAGTACCTTCCTAATAGATCACCATGAAGAGAAAGATTTCCCCCCTCTCAGAGATGCTAACCTGGGTATTCTCTCATTTACATTTTTACCCTATCCTAACGTTTCTCTATGTCAAGCCAGTATGGATACTGGGACTTTGTCCTAAACATCACAAGAAGTACTGAGTAACATCAAGGAGGATAAAGGCACCTTAAGAAGTAAGCAGCTTTTACAGCCATCTAATTTGGGAGGAAGTGTAAGTGATGCTTTAGTTAGCACTAGGAAATACTGTTCAGAGGAGACCGAAATTTATTTCTCTGATGAAACAATTTGATTCTTTTTGTCACTACCTCACTTAACTTTATAGACAATTTGCCTTTCTGTTTTCATATATCTACTTTTATATATACTGGTACATTACTGAAGAGCTCATTAAAAGGGACTTTTTATTATAAACCGATACCAAGCTCCAAGTTGACATTATGCCTTTTGACTTCACTGTGCATGATTATCATTAAGCAGTTATCACTATAGTTAGCAGCTTAATATCAGGGGATCCTTTATGGTCTGTTTGCCATGAGAGAAACATCAGGAAGGACTAAAGAGTATATTTGTCCATGGTCACCACTTTAATTGTTATGCACCTGCCTCTGGGAACAGGGAACAAATTGGTTATTATTCTCTTCCAAGATGCACAGCAGTTCTTCTAAAGTCAGAGTCTGCATGTTATCATTACTTCTCCCTTACTGTATGACAAAGGTGGGCAACCTTGCTCCTTGAGAGCCACAATCCAGTTGGGTTTTCAGGATTTCCATAATGAATAAGCATGAGATTTATTTGCATACAATGGAGGCAGGGCATGCAAATAGAAATCCTGAAAGGCTGACTGGGTTGCAGTTCTCAAGGACCAACGTTTCTCATCCCTGTTCTACAATATTGATGCTACTTTCAGACTAAAGAAGAAGAAAGGAGTAGAATATAACTCCCCCCCACCAAATATAGCAGCAGAGAAATAGGGATGGATGATAAAATATCTCCAATGAGCAAGTAGTGAAGCAATGCAAGTTTCAACTGGAGTTGGGGTAGTGAAAATAACTGGACTTTCCTTTACCTGCATTCTGCTCTCTTGCCCTGCTGCTGCAGAGTTAATTTTCCTTCCCATGTCAGAAGACCACACTAGAGACTTGGGATAGCAAACAGCCCAGTGGTAACTAGGGGGGGGGAGGCAGGAGGGCGGACCGTCCCGGGCACTGTCTTGGTTGTGGCATCGGCACCTCTTCACCCCCCCAGTCACATTTGTGACCTCCCTTTCCTGTCCCCCTCCCCATACCTCTTTAAATCTTCACCAGCACGAGCAACTACTCTAGCCTGCTGCTTGTGCCGGCCTGGCTCCCTCTAAAATCACTTCCAGGTCAGGGGCCAGGAAGTGACACCAGAGGAAAAGTTAATGCCGGTGTGAGCAGCAGGCTGGAGAAGCTGCTCACGCTGGCTAAGATTTAAAGAGGTACGGGGTGGGAAGGGAAGATGCGAGCATGGCATGGGTGGCGTGGAAGAAGTGGGGGACAGACAGGAGGGCACGGGGGAACACCTTCTACCTTCGTTATGCCACTGATACAGCTAGGAATTTTCCTGTAAATTTACTGTTGAAGACCTGGGTTATTTGCATATATTTACAAATGAAGCATACAAAGAAGCAAATCTATGCTGTGGTATAAAAAAAAGAAGGGAAGGGATTTTTCTTTTTTGCTGAGAGCTGATTTTCCGAATATATTAATATATACATTTTCCAGAATCACTTGGCAAAAAAGGATACAAAGAATGTAAAGCATGAGACACACTAAAGGATAAGTCCAAAGTTCTCATGGCTTCTGCAGCTTGTTATAGAGACTTAGTGCTGCCTCTGTGTTTCTCAGCTCTTCATTCATGTCTGATAGTTATTATCGCAGACTGCTCCTCAGTTTCAGTTGGCAGACATTTTCTCTATTTTACTTGCTTTTCTCATCTCTTAACTGGTAATGTATGATAGGCAATGGTTGTACCTTATTTTGATTGACTCAAAGTCTCCATTAGAGCTGGGAATGTATCAGCATTGTTTTTTGTTGTTGTTTTTTTCTCATTCAGTAACACATTAAAATTTTCACTCTCTGTTTTGCTGAACTTGCATTGACATTGACACAATAACTGTATAATACACAATTTCATGAAAGCTTCTACATTTCAAATTTCAGGTAGGCCTTCATGCAGCTCAAAGTGAGAAGACTAATAACAGGAAAAAAAAAACAAAAAAAACTGCCAGACTGTTCACACTACAAAATTGGTTAAACATATGTTTGTTGCAGCTCTCCTTGGGTCTCTCCATTGGATCCTTTTCCATTTCTGTACACAGCAAAAGCTTTATATACACATCACAAAAAAAAAAAAAATCCTCTATGATGCAACTTGGTGTCCTCCTGAACACATAACCCCTGGTGATAGCTCTCCACCCTCCCATTACTGCCTCCCTATCTACCCCCTTGGAAATGATAATGGCATCCTCTAGCTCCCTAACCCCTCCCTCAACACTACTGGGGTAGTCCAAGTAATCAGGTGGATAGAACAGGAGCAAACTCCCTCCATTCCTACCCTGTTGCTATGTGAGTTCAAAATAGTGCCTGTGACCCCTTCTTGTAGTCTTATAGTATTAACGTTAGGGGCCAATCTGTCTAAAAAAGTGAGATTGCCCTGGGGGAGGGGCTGAATGGTGGTTGCTGATCAAGTAGGGAGCTGTCAAGGAAGGCTTATGTGCTCCAGATGGATTGAGTTGCAGTGCCATGGGGGCACTTTCACTGTCTGCTGAGTCATGTAACTTGGGGTCATGCAGTAAGGCCCTAGTTCTATAAATGGCACCTAAAAGCTAGGCTCTGAGCTACACAGTGCATAGCGACTGTTAATCTAGATTTAGGCACTGTTTATAGAATCGCACCTAGCAGCACCTAAATTGGACTTAGGCACTGGTAGGCGTCAAGCCTTAGGCTCCCCCTATTTATGCCAGGGTTTTTTTTTGCCTAAATCCTGGAGCCTAAGTCCAATTGAGGCGCCAATGTGAAAAACATGCCCATGATCCACCTTTAACCACGCCTACTTTCTGGTAGGTACCTCGGTTTAGGTGTCAAATGTGGACGTTTTAGGCGCCTGTCAAATTTAGGCGCCTATCATGTAACTAATTGTTTTTAATCACTATTTAATTGTGATTTTCAGTTAACGGTACCAATTAAGCCTAATTGAATAATTAAGTTAGGCACCTAGATTGGCTATGTGCACCAACCTCCTGCACCAAACTAAGCTTCTTTTATAAATCAGGGCCTGTCTGCCCTATGTGGTAAATACCTTCTGTTCAGTGAGTAGAAAGAGAGGTATGGGGATCAGAATTGTGGGTGAGGGGAGTTTGATTGTGCCTATACCTTATGTTTGGGGAAACGGGGGGGAGGAAGGGAGATGGAATCAAGAGAGAGGAAGGGAGGAACTGAATCGAGGAGAGAGTCCACTATTGTTCAGACAGTTTGGGAGGGAGGGGAGACCAGACAACACTTCAAGTTACTTCCTGGAAGTTAACTACAGTATTCAGACTGGTGCCCGGTTAGATTAGTGAATAAAGTTAACATGGTCTTTTTGCTGTCCTAACTGTATCCACTTACTTAACTGGTTAGTGGACTGAATATCACCACTAAGCACTTAAGTGCCAGCTCTGCCAAGCTTTGCCCCTTGATTGCCTAGCTCTAACCAGGCAATGCCTGGGCACTCACAGGCAATATTCAGTGGTACTGTCCACTTAAGTGTCACTGAATATTGCCAGGTAGTTAGCTAAGTGGGGTTTAACAGGACAGAAGCCTAGGTAACCCTCACAGTTCCCGCTAAGCTGCGCTGGGGTGCGCTGGCGCTCAAAATATTACCTCGCAGCGCACAAGTTTCTCGTCACAGCGCACACAGTGTAGAGCACAGTTCTTCAACCGCCGGTCCGCAAACAAAATCTTGCCGGTCCGCGAAGGATTCGGTCCCCGCCGCAACGAAAGGCCGGCGTCAACTGACTTGCAACTTCCTGTTGCAGTCGCTGTGCCGGGACTCCTGCCTTCGCCGGGACTCCTGCCTTCCACCGCGTTTGCCTCCTGCCTTGTCTCCGCACCTCCAGACCAGCAGCGGCAGCTGTGTATGCTTTTAACTTCGGCACAGAGCTGCCCCTAATCAATAGTTTAGCGCGGTTTCATAAGGCAGCCTCGGGGCCTTTGCTAGGCCGGCCCACATCGCATCATCGAAGCGGGCCGGCTATCAAAGGCCCCGAGGCTGCCTCATGAAACCGCGCTAAACTATTGATTAGGGGCAGCTCTGTGCCGAAGTTAAAAGCATACAGAGCTGCCGCTGCTGGTCTGAACTCTTGGGCCGCTGAAGGAGGGCAAAAAGCAGCTGTCCTGGAGGTTTCCCTTCCTCTCGCCTTTACAGGTTCCTTTTTTCCACCTTTTTTTTTTTCCTTCAAACGGCAACGGGCCCCAGCATCGACATCAATCAAGTAAGTTCCACTGTCAATCAAGCGGTTCTGCTCGGCCAAAGCTTCCCCTGTGACATGAGCCACCCTCAGGGGAAAGAAAGTGACCCACAAAGGTGAGGGGAAGGGGGGCAGATGATGGAAGTTGGGGGGGGGAGAGAGAGAGAGAGAGAGAAGGGGCAGATGATGGAATGGAGGAGATGAGAGAGAGAGAGAAGGGGACAGATGATGGAAGTGAGAAGAAGGGAGAGAGAGCAGAAGGCAGATGGATGTCAGTTGAGAAGGGAGAGCAGATGCTGAATGGAAGTGGGGAAAGAACACATACTGGATGGAAGGAGGAGATAAATAAAGGGGGAAGAAAATAGTAAGATAATGGAGGGGTGAGGGAAAGGGGTGACAAGCTGTGTGTAGACACAGTGAAAAGAGGGAAATGGGACTAAATAGTAAGAAAGAATTTAATTTAGATGGAGGCAGAAAATAGAGAAGGAAGACCAGAGAAGAAAAGGGAAGAGAGAGCAGAGAATGATCAGATCTGAGTGGAGGAAATGAGAAGAGAGATATGCTAAAAACCACAGGGGGGAGGGAAGGATAGAGATGCCAGACCATGAGGGGAACAGAAGGAAGATGATGGATGCTAGACCAAATTGGGGGGTGGGGGGGGGGCAGGAGGAGAGATGGCAGGGAAAGACAGACAGTGAATGGAAGGGGCAGATGCTGGACTGAAGAGACAGAGAAGGTTATCATGCTGCTGTACCGGGCCATGGTACGCCCTCACCTGGAGTACTGCGTCCAGCACTGGTACTTTAAGAAGGACACGGTACTACTCGAAAGGATCCAGAGAAGAGCAACTAAAATGGTTAAGGGGCTGGAGGAGTTGCCGTACAGCGAAAGATTAGAGAAACTGGGCCTCTTCTCCCTTGAGCAGAGGAGATTGAGAGGGGACATGATAGAAACATTCAAGGTACTGAAGGGAATAGACTTAGTAGCTAAGGCAGGGAGAACGAGAGGGCACTCTCTAAAGTTGAAAGGGGATAGATTCCATACAAACGTAAGGAAGTTCTGTGGTAGAAAGCAACATATTTATTTGGCTCATAACTTGCTGGCGCCCGATATTTTTAGCTCACAGTGAAAAAAGTTTGCTCACAACACCCGCCCGCTTAGAGGGAACACTGATTTCGGGTCTAATTTCAAGCAATCAAAGAGTGCAGAATTCTTGTAACTACATTGGTCCTGGAATCCTAGTAGGTCAGCATAAAAAAGAGCTATATAGGCCTTCATTCTTCCCTCTTGAGACAAGATGGTGGAAAGATAAAAGGTTTTATTGTGAAGAGGGAAAAGACATTATGAAAACACTGGTAGGGTTTTGCTCTACATCATCAAAAGCAATGGCGTAGCAAGGGTGAGAGGTGGCAGGAGCGGTGGTGCCTCCCCTCTCCCTCCCTGCCCTCATCTCTGACCCCCACCCCTGCTCCTTCCCCGATCCCCATGCCGCACATCCCTTCCCTTCCCCCGTACCTCTAATCATTCACCGCTGTGAGCAACAAGAATTTCAACATGCTCCTCTTGACCTTTTGGCACCCAGAAGTGACATCAGCAGGAGAGACAACGTGGTAGTATGGAGCACATTGAAGGTGTTGTGGCAGTGAACAACTAGAGGTACGGGGGAAGGGAAGGGGGCATGCATGTGGCAAGGGGAGGAGGAGGAAGAGGCAGAGGGGTGCAGAGGAGAAGGGGTGCTTGTCCCCCTATCAACATGACACCCGGTGCGGACCCCCCACCCCTCCTTATTATGCCACTGATCAAAAGACATCATTACCTGTTAAGTCCCCCCTCTGGTCTTCTTCTGACTCCTCTCCTTGTAATTTGCTTAGAGCCTGTATAGGTATGAGCGACTCACAAATGGAAAATTAGATCAGATTAGAATATAATCTTACAGAAAAGTAGTCCATTGGGAATCATAAAAAGCAAACAAATATATAAAAACAAAAGCATATGAAAGATTGAAAATCAGGGTTGTTGTTTTTTTACCCAGTCAAAATTCACAATTAACATAAGAACATAAGCATTGCCTCTGCCGGGTCAGACCAGGGGTCCATCGTGCCCGGCAGTCCGCTCCCGCGGCGGCCCTCCAGGTCCATGACCTGAAAGTGTTCCCTACCTAACCTAAAATGTCCATACCCTATTTGCTCAGTGTCCTGTGAGGTAAACCTTTATCTGTACCCTTTTATTCCCTTCGCTTCCAGGAAGTCATCCAGTCCCTTTTTGAACCCCAGAATTGTACTCTGGCTTATCACCTCTCCGGGAAGCGCTTTCCAGGTGTCTACCACCCGCAGAGTGAAGAAGAACTTTCTTGCATTCGTTATGAATCTGTCTCCTCTCAGTTTTTCTGAGTGACCTCTTGTTTTAGTTGTCCCTGCTAGTCTAAAGAATCTGCCCCTCTCCACCTTCTCTATGCCTTTCATGATTTTATAAGTCTGTATCATGTCCCCTCTCAGTCTCCGCTTTTCCAGGGTAAAGAGCCCCAGCCTGTCTAACCGTTCGGCATATGAGAGGTTCTCCATACCCTTTATCATCCTCGTTGCTCTCCTCTGGACCCTCTCAAGTATTGCCATGTCCTTCTTGAGGTATGGCGACCAGTATTGGACGCAGTATTCCAGATGTGGGCGCACCATTGCTCGATACAGTAGCAGGATAACTTCCTTCGTTCTGGTAGTGATACCTTTTTTTGATAATGCCCAACATTCTGCTCGCTTTTTTTGAGGCCGCTGCACATTGCGCCTCCGGCTTCATTGTGTTATCCACCTATACCCCCAGATCTTTTCCTTGGCTGAATTGAAAGAGCTTTTTCTGCCACTTCTCTATTTATATTGTTTCATCTTCTTTATTTCATTTCAGCAGAAGACAAAAAGAATTTTATTTCCATGGATTATCGGTACTCAACTCACTGTCCATCTGTTTAGTTTAAACATAACAGAGAGTTTAAAGAGTAGAGTGAGTAGGTGTGTGGGAGTGTGTGGGTATGTGTAGATAAGCACATTCCAAAAGTTTGGATTGTACTTTGAATGATAATGTGGATTGGAAATTCACTCACAAATAATAGATGGCAAGATGAACAATTGACCTGAATTCTCAGAATACTCGAGTAGAAAGGTAAGACCTTCACAACTGGTTCAACAAACGTCATATTTAAAGATCTGAATACCCATGCTTTGGAAGAAAATCAGGAGAGGGGGAGATATAAATAGTTAAATTTTTTTATAGAAAACTTGATCAAACTTAAATTTTCTCTTTTTTGAGCTGCACCTCAAAAAAGTTCAGAACTTCAGTTTCTGAATTATACACATTCTTAAATAATTTAAGGGCCCTTTTACTAAAATGCATTAAAAGCAGTTTTAGCATGGGTTAATGTGAGAATTTCATGTGCACTAAGCTCATATTAAATGTGTTAGTAAAATAAGTTTATTTCAGGTGTATTTATTGATAGGTTGTGTGCTAATGTCATTAGAATCTGTACCCTATTTATGCTAGGTTTTCTTAGACTAAATGCCTGTGCCTAAGTTAGGTGCCCAATGGATCCTAGCTCAAAAACATTCCCAGAATCCACCCCTAACCATATCCATTTTTAACTATGCACTTTGCACTAGACTCCTAACTATTGTAGAATCACGCCTACCAAGTTAGGCCCCTAAATTTCAATTAACTCCAATCAGTGCCAATTAAGAAGTATTGAATGCCAATTATCAGCACTGATTTAAATGATTAATTAAGTAGGCGTTTACATTGGCTAGGTGTGCCAATGTGGGCACCTATCTTTCGGTGCACTTTCTAGAATTTGGGGGAAGTCTGTATTATTCAGGTAGTGCATGCTAATCATAACTGACTAACATCAACAAACTAGTCCTAGTCCCCCCAAGAAGAACCCCCAACTATCAACGAATGCACTGATTACTTATGTTAAAAGATCCAGATGTTCTGTAATAAGCTTAGCCCCACCAATGCACCAGAGGACTACCCATGCAAAAATCACTCCTTAGAACTACACAGCAAACCTAATCTAGGAAACATTTGCCCCTTTGGATCTGAGCCTGTTCCAGAAACTCTTCGCCAAATAGGTGCACGCACGATGCCCATTAGACATCTGAGATCATTCAATTCCCTCCCTCAACTTTTCAGGGCTTACTCATTAACTGGACAGACAGGCCCTGATTCTGCAAAGTGCGTCCCGATTGTAGGCAGCTGTAAGCATCCTACAGCTGTCTAATCAGCCAATCGGGAGGCACGTTTTCTAAAAAAATGCTCCCCAGGCAGGCCGCCTATATTGAAGGCGCCTCCGGGAGCCTAGGGAGGCCCATAAACCCATCTAAGCTCGCCTAAGGCTAGGCGGTAGCCTTAGGTGAACCTAGGCGGCCCTGCGCATCGCCCTAGCAGAGCGGGAGATGCTTACAATGTAGGCTAGCAAAATGCTGGCCTACATGGTAAGTAGACGCGGCCACTATACTTTATCGCGGCAAAGGATCTACAGCTACAGCTACAGCCGCCAGTCTCCCCAAACCTCCCCCCCTCTCGATGTTCGTGGCATGAGGGTGCCCAACCTCTCCTGCCAAAAGAACCCGCCTCCCCAAAGATTGCCGGCAGGAGGGTACCCAACCCCTCCTGCCGGACCCCCCCAATGACCCCCCAAATAAAATGCCCTAACCGCCCTCCCCGGACCCCCCCCCAACGGCCTCTCCGAAGATCGCCAGCAGGAGGGTGCCCAACCCCTCCTGCCAGACCCCTCAACGCCCCTCCGAAGATCACTGGCAGGAGGGTGCCCAACCCCTCCTGACGGACCCCCCACCCAATGAACCCCACATCCCGGAACCCCCCTCAAGCTTACCACCAAGTTGGCTGGATGGGTCTTTGCACCATTCGGCCAGCAGGCCCGCCTCTGTCCAAATGAGGTGGGCCCGCCCCTCCCCTGCCCAACCCACAGGATCCTATGGCCTGATTGTCCCAAGCGCCTAATGCCTCTCCCGCTATAGAAGGGGCCTTAGGCGCTTGGGCCAATGGCCCTAGGATCCTGTGGGTTGGGCAGGGGAGGGGCAGGCCCGCCTCATTTGGACAGAGGCGGACCTGCTGGACGGACGGTGCAAAGACCCATCCAGCCAACTTGGCAGTAAGCTTGAGGAGGGTTCCAGGGTGGGGGAGTTTCATTGGGTGGGGGGTCTGGCAGGAGGAGTTGGGCACCCTCCTGCCAGTGTTCTTTGAGGGAGCATTGGGGGGTCCTGCAGGAGGGGTTGGGCACCCTCCTGCCGGTGATCTTCGGTGAGGCCATTGGGGGGGGTCTGGGGAGGGCAGTTAGGGCATTTTGTTTGGGGGGATCATTGGGGGGTCCGGCAGGAAGGTTTGTGTACCCTCCTGCCGGCAATCTTTGGGGGGGCGGGTTCTTTCGGCAGGAGGGGTTGGGCACCCTCCTGCCGTGAACGTCGGGGGGGGGGTTGGGGGAGACTGGTGGCTGTAGCTGCAGCCACTCTACTAATCGCAGCAAGGAGATCCCTTGCCGCGATAAAGTATAGCGGCTGCGTCCTATACAGAATCCAGGCCAAAAACCCAATTCTGTAACTGGCGTCTGCAACATGGACGTCGGTTATAGAATTGGTTTTACTTTAGGCGTGTTTTGTTCCGATTCTGTATAGGATGCCCGGGACGGGCATCCTATACAGAATCCGGGCCACAATGTTTAACAATGGCACATTCCCAGAGAAAAAAGGTCATATCATGATAACACCCAATTTCAAGAACAACAATGAACCAATTTCTTTTGTCACTAATTTTCGCCCCCATCATACTACCAGAATAATGTTTCAATGGTCATCCCTTGCTTATAGCATGCTCCATCCAAAAATATCTTTGGAAATATCTTTGGAAATAATGCATGTTTTGAGCAAGGGAAATGGCAAATGATTGCAAAAAGCTTTAACACATTTTGCAGTAAGCATTTTCCTGCACACTACGACTGGATTTGGTCTTAGTACCCTTTACCAAAAGGACCTCCAAAGGTATTAGATCTATGGCCTTCTGTTCAAAGAAAAAAATGGATATTTGTTATGGCCTGAGGGGGGTATTCAGCTTTTTCTACAAAGATGTACCTCTATACGTGCTTTTGTATACACCTTTGAATTTCAGAGAATGGCTTAATTATTTACACTGTGCATGTACTGTATGCAATCTTGTTTCCAGTGACCATTTGAAACTTAGTGGTATCAAACAATAGGTTCTTCTTCAGCTGCAGACTCTATCAAGGAATATACCTATAAATTTGTCTATAATGTACAACCTGATAGAATTAAAGAACTGGACTTGTTAAAACACAATACTGTAGAATGATTAGATTTATGTCTCATCAAAAACACATTGTACAGATTGAATATAGTGTGATTAGGCATTATTTTAACTACATTAAAATACAATTTAAATTAAAATAGCCTTTCATATTATACTGATATCAGTGTTTTAAATAACAAAGGCGATTTCTTTTCTTTTCTTTCTTTCTTTTTTTTTTTTTAAAGAAGGGATTAGTATTTAGTTTCAATCAGTACAAGCAATGATGTTCCAGTCGCTGTCTCAAAGATTCAGAATTTTATTAATATTCGAGAGCTACATTTGTGTTGCCTCTGGGTACACTGAAAAGCCACTTAAACTGCACTTAAAGCAGCACTACAGGATCAAATTGATGTGCATCAACCATTTACAATAAAACTTGATTATTATAAAGGCATGCATATTTGCATAATTACATGTTTGATTTTTTGATAATGTAGCACACGCTACAAAATGTTGCTCTATGAAGTAACAGATCATCATAAAGCTCCATCTGCTGTGTTGTTCAATGTATTGCAGTGCAATGTATAATTCTCTCTCTTTCTCTCTCCAGATGAAGTGAAAGCAAGACAATGGTCAGCTCCTATTCCCTTCTTTTTGTTAATGCAGGAAGTACACTGACAAAGTACATATATTCAGAAGGAGCTCACGTAGTGCATGCAAATTGTTTGTGCCATTACGTATGCTAAGTACAGGTAGCAGGGAAGAAGGACTGAAGGCCAGCAGAAGGAAGACAAAGTGCATGATGGCAATTTTCAGTGATGAGACGTAAAGCATGAAAAGCGAAGAGAGAAAAAATGTGTAGAACCGAGTTTACATACCCATAACAAACAAAAAGTAAGAAGCCGTTTTGGCAAAACACAGTTCTCTGCAGAGGGAGCTTTGAGGAAGTTATAATTTTATCGCTTTTTGGCACACATCAGTAATTTATGTGGATTGGCAGCCTTCCCTGCACCAGCAGATTCTTGCTTTTCTGTACATTGGAGATAAATATATCTTCATATTATTATAAAAACTAGTCTTTAAGCCCGTTACATTAACGGGTGCTAGAATATATGTATGTCTGTCTTTCTTTCTGTCTCTCTCCTTGGCCTTGTGTCTTTCTTCTTTTCTTTCTGTCTCCATCCCTCCTACTATTTGTCTTTCTTTCTATCTGTCTTTCTTCCTGCCCCCTATGCAGCATTTATCTCCCCCTCTCCACTTTCCTCTACAGTAGCCATATCAGCATTCCCTCCCCCTCCATTTCCCTGTGCAACAGCATTTCCCCCTCCCCACTTCCTTGTGCAGCATTTTCCTCCCCCCCCCCCCACTTCCCTGTGCAGCATTCCTTCCCCTGTCCATTTTCCTGTGCAGCAGTTTGTATTTAGACTTAGCTTAAATTAAGAGGGACCTGCTTAAAGGCTAACGGCTCCCTTAGTTATTTTTAGAATTTATTTTTTTTTAGTTCAAACCCGTCGTCGCGGCTCGTGCCTCCATGTATGAACAGCGCTTTATTTGGTAGCGGGAGTAGCTGAGAGGGAGCATTAGAGGTGGATCGCCAACCGGGAGAGGCAGGAATGGAAGGCCGCTGCAGCCTCGCGCCTCCCCCCAGGCAGTCCCGGTTGTTTCCTTGGATTCAATGTCAGCATTAGGGTTTCTCCGGCCACCAGCGCTCAGCCGCACCATGAGAGCCGGATGAGGAAGGCCGCCACAGCCTCGCAGCTTCCCCCCAGCTGTGTAGCTAAGTGTTCCCGATCCCCTTCTAACAACTTCATTTTTTTAGTTCAAAGCCGCCGCAGCTCCTCTCTCGATCCCCGCCTGTTGCGGTTCGAGAGAGGAGCCGTGGCGGCGGCTTGAGCATAAGCCAGATGCGCGAAGAACCCTGGTGTGTTCCCTAACCGGCATAGGCGTTTGAGGGGGGGAAGGTTGTGGTCAGATCTGCTAGGCTACAGCGGATGGGTAGTGTGATGGGGCGAGCACCTTCCTTCCCCCCCCCCCAAACAAACAACTTCCACTGTGCTGAGCCCTTTTCGGCGTCTGCCCTCTGCCGAATCCCGGGCCTGCTCTCCTTCCCATAAGTGTCGGTCCCTCACTCCGCACCATCTAGCACATGCGCACTCGCCAGAGCGCAACAGATCAGGGAACATGCGGCGCGAGTGCGGATGCGCGCTTAGCGTTTTATTATTATTGATGTTTCAATGTGCAGTTCATTGGATATTATCATAGACTTTGGGCTCCTTTTACTTTTTTTTTTAAATAACAGCTTTTATTGAATACACCTCAAGCATAACATAAACATATAGCATACAGCAGCAAGAAAATAAAGTGTAATCAACCACACTCCAAAAAAGAAAAACACCCGGAGTGTAGCCAAGAACAAATACAAATATCATCCCCCCAATTCAACAATAACAAACTACAAAACCCACCAAAATTCAGTCAAAATCCCCCTCCCCCCACCCCCCAGGGACAAAACACAGTTCCCACATCACCCAATTAGGTCGAGAGGCATCTAATATCAGAGAGAAAAAACCAAAGAATGGAATAGGGATATAAATAACGATTCCCCCAGTCTCCGCTATCCCAGTCCAGCCGTATAGTCGACTCAGTGCCCCAGTCCACCCCTGCCACTAATCCCCACAGATGCCCGAAATCTGCGC
This sequence comes from Geotrypetes seraphini, assembly GCF_902459505.1. NCBI lineage: Eukaryota > Metazoa > Chordata > Amphibia > Gymnophiona > Dermophiidae > Geotrypetes > Geotrypetes seraphini. The sequence goes on from NC_047095.1 coordinate 19,635,075, forward strand.
CAAATATGAGCATAGCCATGAAGTTTGCCATGACGTAGAGCTGTTAAATGGTAAAGAAGTTGCCAAGTAAGCAAACGATGCTCCACCATAGCCCACGTGGGAGGGAGCACCTGATTCCAAAGGGAGGCAATAGCTAATCTAGCAGCAGTAAAGGCCAGCTTACAGAACATAGAATCACCCCAAGCTAAATCCAATTGATGCCAGAACAACAAGGCATGTCGCCAATCCACCGGAATGGGGATATCCAGGATCCGAGACACCCGAGAAAAAATCTCAATCCAGAACCCAGACACCCGCCCACACTACCACCACATATGAAAATAGGTACCCACCTCCCCACAGCCCCTCCAACAAAGAGCACTCGCACCTCCCTGCCAACGAGCCACCATCTGAGGGGTATAATACCAACGAAAAAGAACCTTGTATCCATTTTCAATCAACAAGGCCGCTATACCCGCCGAAGAAATCTCTGACCAGATATCCCCCCAGGTGTCCCAGGATATAGCAGAGCCCCAATCACCCTCCCAAGCCCTCATGTAGGAATGTGGGGTCCCCCGACAATTGAGGCATCTATATATAGCAGAGAGAGCTCCCTTCCTGAGCACCGGTCCTAACAACAGCTCAAAGGGAGTCTTACCCCCCCTCAGATCCCTCAAAAGACCCGAGGCCCTGATATAATGAACCACTTGCATGTAAGGAAACAAATCTCTCACCCCAAAACCAAACCTACCCCGGAGCTCCGTAAAGGGTCGAATACGGCCCAGAACCGGATCCCACAATTGACCCACACACACTAAGCCCCTAGTTTCCCAATCAGCAAACACTCCGCCACCCCTTCCCGGCAGAAAATCTGGGTTGTGTCTTAATGGGGTAAACCAGGAATGGCGCCTACCCAGCAATAGACTACCCCGGGTCTGATTCTAAACCCTCAATGAAGTTCCCACCGAGGACAGGCCACCCTCCAGCTGCACCCTGCCCGGTAACCAAGGCCGATGTAACAAAGGCACCCCTCCACTTAAACTTTGCTCTATCTCCACCCACGGTTTCGGTGTCTGCGTCTGCCACTCTAAAAGGGTGCGCAGCTGAGCCGCCTGATAATATTTTACAACATTAGGAACCCCCAACCCGCCATCACCCCTACCCATACATAAGACCGTCCTACTCACCCGAGGTCTCCTTCCAGCCCAAATAGAGTGAGAGATATGCCGCTGAACTCCCTCCAACGTGTTCCTACTCACCCAGAGCGGCAGTACTTGAAACAAAAACAAAAGGCACGGCAAAATCATCATTTTCACAACTGCCACCCTACCCAACCAAGAGAAATACTGATCTTTCCAACTAAGCAAATCCTGACGAATACGGCGAAATAGCGGGGGGAAATTAAGATCATAGAGATCCACTCCCAGAGGTCCAAAGTAAACCCCTAGGTAACGGAGAGAATGCTGAACCCACCGGAACGAAAACCGATCCCGGAGGTAAGCCACTCGGTCATCAGCCAAGTTGATGTTAAGGAGCTCAGACTTCCCAATATTGACACGAAATCCCGATACCCTACCATAAGCATCCAGCACCTGTAAGATAGCATGCAGGGAACCCTCAGGATCCTCCACCGTAAACAAGAGATCATCCGCAAACAATACTAACTTATAATCCCCACCCGGCACCGTAACCCCCATGATATCCCGATTCAGCCGCACCCTCTGCGCCAGGGGTTCTATCGTTAAGGCGAAGAGAAGAGGTGAAAGAGGACACCCCTGACGCGTTCCCCGCGCTAGCGAAAAAGTTTCCGAGTAGCCCCCATTGACCTTAATACATCCAATGGGGCAAGTATAAAGGATCTGGATCCAATCCCGCATGCGCGGACCCAAACCAATAGATTCCAAAACCCTGAACAAGAAAGGCCAGGAGACCCTGTCAAACTCCTTCTCAGCGTCGACTGACAGAAACACCGTTTCCCTCATTCCCCCCCTCGCCCTTTCAAACAAATTGTAAACCCGACGAGTGTTGTCACCCACCTGTCTTCCCGTTACAAAACCCGACTGGTCCGGATGGATCAGCCGAGGGATCCAACTCATCAATCTGTCAGCCAAGATCCGCGTAAAAACGAGATCCCCCAATAACGAGATCGGCCTATAAGAAGCACATTGCAGGGGATCCTTCCCCTCCTTGGCCAACACCGTCACACCCGCTAATCTCATAAAGTAGGGGAGGGCACTATTCTTTTGCAAGGAGTTAAGAAAACGCAACAAAGGAGGCAGCAAAAGATCCTAAAAGCGTTTATGATATCAAACAGTAAAACCATCCAATCCAGGCGATTTACCAAGGGGCATAGAACGCAACGCTCCACGAGCTTCAACCAACGTGAGAGGACGGTCCAACCATGCCACATCATCCTGCGCAATCCGGGGCAACTCCGCTGAAGCCAAATAAGCGTCCAGGTCTGGTAAGGACCCAGAAGTGTCCGATGTGTAGAGATGGGAGTAATACTCCACAAAACGTGTCCGAATAGCATCCTCTTTCCGCAACAACTCACCAGAGGCTGCACGTAACATAGAAACATAGAAACATAGAAATAGACGGCAGATAAGGGCCCACGGCCCATCTAGTCTGCCCACCTTAATGTCCCTCCCCTACCTTTGCCCTGTGAATAGATCCCATGTGCCGATCCCATTTGGCCTTAAAATCAGGCACGCTGCTGGCCTCAATCACCTGTAGTGGAAGACTATTCCAGCGATCAACCACTCTTTCGGTGAAAAAGAATTTCCTGGTGTCACCTCGTAGTTTCCCGCCCCTGATTTTCAACGGATGCCCTCTTGTTGTCGTGGGACCCTTGAAAAAGAAGATATCTTCCTCCGCCTCGATGCGGCCCGTAAGATACTTGAACGTCTCGATCATGTCCCCCCTCTCTCTGCGCTCCTCAAGCGAGTATAGCTGTAATTTGTCAAGCCGTTTTTCGTATGGTAGATCCTTGAGTCCCGAGACCATCCGGGTGGCCATTCTTTGCACCGACTCCAGTCTCAGCACATCCTTGCGATAATGCGGCCTCCAGAATTGCACACAGTATTCCAGGTGGGGCCTCACCATGGATCTATACAATGGCATAATAACTTCCACCTTACGACTGACGAAACCCCTTCGTATGCAGCCCATGATTTGTCTTGCCTTGGACGAAGCCTGCTCCACTTGATTGGCAGACTTCATGTCCTCACTGACGATTACCCCCAAGTCTCGTTCTGCTACCGTTTTTGCTAGGATCTCGCCATTAAGGGTATAAGACTTGCAAGGATTCTGGCTGCCCAGGTGCATAACTTTGCATTTTTTGGCATTGAAGTTGAGTTGCCATGTCCTAGACCATCGCTCCAGTAGGAGTAGGTCGTGCATCATGTTGTCGGGCACTGAATCTTCGTCTGTTGTGCATTTGCCCACTACATTACTAAGTTTGGCGTCATCGGCGAATAATGTTATTTTACCTCGAAGCCCTTCTGCCAAGTCTCTTATAAAGATGTTGAATAGGATTGGGCCCAAGACTGAGCCCTGTGGTACTCCACTAATCACCTCCGTCATTTCGGAGGGGGTGCCGTTCACTACCACCCTTTGGAGCCTACCTCCAAGCCAGCTCCCAACCTATTTCGTCAATGTGTTACCTAATCCTATAGAACTCATCTTGCTCAGTAACCTGCGGTGTGGTACGCTATCGAATGCTTTGCTAAAGTCCAGGTACACGATGTCCAGGGACTCCCCAATATCCAGCTTCCCCGTTACCCAGTCAAAGAAGCTGATCAGGTTGGATTGGCAGGATCTCCCCTTAGTAAATCCATGTTGTCGGGGATCCCGTAGATTCTCCTCATCCAGGATCTTATCTAATTGGTGTTTGATTAGAGTTTCCATTAGTTTGCTCACTATCGATGTTAGACTCACTGGTCTGTAGTTTGCTGTCTCCATCTTTGAGCCTTTCTTGTGGAGTGGAATGACGTTAGCCGTCCTCCAGTCCAACGGGACGCTGCCTGTACTAAGGGAGAGGTTGAAGAGTGCGGACAGTGGCTCCGCCAAGACATCACTCAGCTCCCTAAGCACCCTGGGGTGCAGGTTGTCCGGCCCCATTGCTTTGTTAACCTTGAGCTTTGACAGCTCACCGTAAACACTGCTGGACGTAAACTCAAAGTTACTAAACGGGTCAACTGAGCCAACCCTTGTAGCGAGAGAATCTGATTGCGCGTCTGCCTCACTTTCAGACGATGGGCAACCAGTCGGCTAGCTTTATTAGAAAATTCAAAATAACGCTGCTTGAGAAGCTGTAAGTTGTGGTGTAGACGCTCCAGGTCTAAAGCCTGAAGATCCCGGCGTGCCTGAAACAAACGTTCCCGTAATGCAACATCCCAAGGGCTACGTTTATGCAAGCTCTCCAACCGACCAATCAAAATCAGCAAAGCCGCCGCCTCCTCCCGTCGTTTACGTTGCCGGGCAGAGGCCAGGGATATCAATCTGCCCCTAAGGGTAGCCTTTAACCCCTCCCAAACCGCTTCTAACGAAGCACCACACTCCACATTCACATCCAAATAGTCCTGTATCCACCCTTCAATCTGTGCTCCCACCTCAGGATCATCCAGGAGACTATCATTAAAACGCCAGAATTTGCGTCCCGAGCCACCACCCTCTCCCCGTACCCGCAACCAAACTGGGGCATGATCCGACCATGTTAGGGACTCAATCCCCGCTGATTCCACCCTCCGGAGCAGTCCCCGCTCCACAAAAATAAAATCAATTCTAGAATAAGAGGAGTGAATACCCGAAAAATATGTATAATCTCTAACCGATGGATGAAGCCACCGCCAGCAATCCACCACATTCAGAGTAGCTAAGGCCTCCCTTAACAGTTTACGATCCCACCTCCCATACTGATCCTCCCTCCCTGAATTATCCAAATGAGGGGTCACGGTAAGATTAAAATCCCCCCCCAGAACCAGGGCACCCCCCTTAAACCGGAGAATTCTAGGCACCAACTCACGAAAGAAGACCCCTTGCCCCTCATTGGGAGCATAGACATTAACCAGGGAGTACAAGACCCCCTCTATCAAAGCTTCCAACATTATATATCTACCCTGTGGGTCCCTCACCACCCTCCGCACTTCACATCGAATCCCCTTACGAACAAGAATACCCACCCCACCCCTTTTAGAAGTGCCCACCCTGGAAGCCCAATAGGCCTGAGGAAATCTAGAATCCTAATGGAAGCCCAATAGGCCTGAGGAAATCTAGAATCCCTAACTAGGGATTCATGGGATTGGAGTAGGTGTGTCTCCTGAACAAAACAAACATCAGCCTGCAAGCGTTGCAGTTCCCTATAAAAAGCTCGTCTCTTATTGGGGGAATTGAGACCCCTGATGTTATAAGAGACTAACCGGAATCCCTCCATAATCCAGTATAAAGAGTAGCAATGCAAACCCAACCCCCGCCAACTTGTCCCCACCGTCTCCCGCCACCTTCCCCCCTCCCCCATAGTGAGAGTCCACAGATCTCCCACCAGCAGTCAAGGAAGTGATCCATCCCCAAGGCCCCTTACACAAACCCCACAACACACCACTAACTGTCAATATACAATTCCCACAACAATCCCCAACATCCAACCCGCCAACCCCCACAGTCCCCCACATCACTCTCCCCTTCTGCTCCCACCCCCTCCCCCTCAAGACAACATTCCCCCCAGTGCACCAATATAACCCGTCAACTTGCCCCCTCCCACCCCCCCACCAGAGCCAGTCCACGGATAACCCCCTCGTTGAACCATTCCAATACTCAGGTCCAGGCACCCAGCTCCAAGGAGGGGTCCATACACACAAACACAGTCAGGCAGCCCTCAGGGGGGGGCACTGGATGTAGAAGCGGCGACTGGAAGAGGAGGTCCACCTCCTCGGCCGCCTCTCCCGCTCCGGGATCCTCTCTCCACACGTTGCCATCGGGAGGGGGTGGAAGGCGCCACTCTATGAGATACCACTCCCCCATCAGGAACAACCACCTCCGGAATTTCAATACCCGCCTGTTGCAACAAGCCACAAGCCTCTCGCACTGTAGTGACTTTTGTGTGAACTCCATTGATAGTAATCACCACCCCAAAGGGGTAAGTCCATCGGTAGCGCAAATTACTACACTGCATTGCTTTAGTCACTTCTCTGAACGCCCGACGTTTCTGGAGCGTGCCCGCTGCCAGATCTTGATAGAACTCCAGCCGGTGTCCTTCCCAGGTGACTGTGCCCATCTCCCGGGCTCTGCGGAAGATCCGTTCTTTAAGAGTGAAGCTCAGGAGGCAGAGGACAATATCCTTAGGTTGATCAGAGGTCCGAGGACCCAGAGCTCGATGCGCCCGCTCAAGACCCAGTTCCAAGGCATCATCCTGTAGCAGCCACCTAAGCAGCTTAATAGTAGTGGCCCGCACATCTTTATACTCTGGTAAGTCCGGTAGGCCCCGCACCCTCAAATTATTGCGCCGAGTGCGGTTCTCCAGATCCTCAACCTTATCTAGGAGGATTTGATAATCAGCAGAGGCAGTCTCTAAGGATCTTTGCACCCCGGTCATATTCTCCTCGCAGCTATCCAGTCTCATCTCTACAACCTCCACCCTGGTGCCCACCTCCACCAAATCAGTGCGTAGCTCTTGCACCGCTTCCCGGACCTGCACCGCCACAGCCGAAATTTCCGATTTTACTTCAGTAATCCAGCGCTGCATGTCCGCTTTAGTAAGCGGTTCCGGTGGGGCATCCACCTGCACAGGCTCAACCAGCATGTCGGCAACCGCCGTGATAGCGCCACTCAAGCGCGTCGCTTCCCCGCTGCTGGTCTCTGGGCCCGCTCCGCCACATGCTACCCGGCCCAGCGCCTGCTCCATCGTGCGCTGGCCGGGTTTGTCTCCGGGAATTTTTTTGCGCGTTGCCATGGGGTTCTCCCAACCTTCACCCACCGCACCACCACTCGGGAAGCAGAAAAAAGCGCCGTTTACACAACTTTGAAGAGTTAGATCGCCGGGCCCGAACGGAGCTTTCAGATTAAGCTCCCATCCGCGGTGATGACGTCACTTCCTCCTTCCGGGCTCCTTTTACAAAGCCACAGCAGTGATTCCCAAATGACAAATTCAACGAAGCGCATTCAATTCCTATGGACTTCTTCTTCTATAATATGACCAAAATTTGACCTCTCCTTTCTGGAACATTCTACCAAAACCCTATCCACACTTTCATCACCTCTCGCTTACATTACTGCAACTTGCTTTTCTTAGGTCTTCCATTTAACCATATCTTTTCCCTTCAATCCGTGCAATATTCTGCTGCACGACTTATATTCCATGAAAGCCGCCACACTCACATTACTCCTCTCCTTCATTGGCTCCTCATCCATTTCCAAATGCAGTTGCTGACCTACAAGTGCATTCACTCTGCAGCCCCTCAATATCTCTCCGCACGTCTCTCTCCCTACGCTCCCACCCGTGATCTCTGTTCATCAGTCAAGTCCCTCCTATCCATACCCTTCTCCTCCACTGCCTACTCCTCACTTTGTCCCTTCTGTCTTGCTGCAGCGTATGCGTGGAACAAATTGCCTAAGTCTTGTCAGGCGCTATCTCTAGCAGTATTCAAATCCAAGCAAAAAGCCCACTTTTTTGATGCTGCTTTCAAGTGTCTTTATTTTATGATATACCGTTTATCATACAGGTATCTAAATGGTTAACAATAAATTAGAATATAAAAATTAAAAAACAAAAAATAAAAACATGGCTAAGCTAAAAGGAGGAAAGCACTTACGCATTGACGTACATGATACGAAAGGGAGACAATGGGGAGAGGAGAGTTATTAAATACATCGAAATGGAAAATAAAAATAAAGGGAGGCAAAATGGAAACGGAAGTACAATTGGATGGGGGGTCGCTTCAAAAGAAGTGTTTTGATTGTCAAAGAGGTTTTACAAAAGAGGAACAATAGTTGTGGAAAACAGGGTTTACAAGGTATAGGACACTCTCCACAAAATTACCTATGTCTATCCTATCATTCTCTGCAAGAAACTCCTCAACCCCCCTATATGTTTTATCTGTCTGTCTAAATTAAATTATAAGCTCTTCTGAGAAGGGACCATCTGTTGCATTTTGAATGTACAGTGCTGCATATGCTTTTCAGCACTCTAGAAATGATAAATAGTAGTAGTAAAAGAACCCCTATATTTTTGATGTATTATTATTTGCTTATGTCTACTTTCAGTAGGTTCCACTCCACAGCTCTCCTGGTCAGAGTTCAGACTATTTCTGAGCAGGTTTAAACATGCTCTTCTGAAACAGAAGTCTCTCTTTTTATTTTTGCACCAAGACACATGTGGTGCTCAAGTCCTGTCTTAATATGGAAAAAAAACGTCTGCAATGTGGATCTCCCAAAGTCAGAAATTGTTGAGAACTTTTCAAGAAATCCAGGACATAAGGGTACAGCTTCCTTCGAATGTAACTATTTTGGGTGTTCGTTGTGATTCCGATTTAAGTCTTAGTCCTCAAATTAATCATGTGGAAAAGTCCAGGTTTTATCAATTGTGCATGCTGTATCAGTTAAAGCTGATTTTGGAACTGGAAAATCTTACAAAATTAGTATATGCTTTTATAACATGTAGGTTGGATTACTGAAATACCCTTTTTCTTGGCTTAAGCCAAGCCAGTGTACAGTACATTGTCTGCAGTTGCTTCAAAATACTGCTGCAAGACTTTTTACAGGAGTAAAAGAACAGATCATATTAGTTGAGTGCTGTGTAAACTACACTGGCTGCCTGCAGACAAACACATCAAGTTTAATATTGAATATGAGTTCACTAAAGAGGATTCCCTGAGACCTGTTTGGAAGTTTAATAATACAATGCTTGCAAACTCAAATTTCCTTGAGGAAATTCAAATAAAAGTTGAGCATGGGGCATTGACGCCATTTGTGAAAGCTTCAGGTTTGAAAATAATTCTACATGCAAAATGACACCAGCGCAAGGTTTTAAAATTATAACCAGGATTTATTGAATTATTGGTTCTATTTTCCCATTATTAGATCAAAAGAATAGCATAATTGCTTACGTTGCGCTCATGGGAGATCATCATCGTGGCCAAAGACTGGCCTTCTCACAATGGTCTCGTCTTTCTATCTCATTACAGTCTATTATATAACTTTTGGTTTAGTGACATCATCAAGTTTGACGACCAATAACATTTCTCTGGGTGGTCTTAAAGTTTAGACAAAGAAACATTCCTCCATGTTTAAAAGTTATACAAAGTTTTCAGAAAATTACTTTTGATTTCTGAATTAACATTATAACATTCAAGAGAATCTATAATTATTAACATGGTGCTGATAAATTCTCAACCTCTCCCTAAATTGACAGTAACTTTAGTCTGGAAGAGGAAAGCTGACAGCTTCATGTTACACACAGTGATAAGCATGGGCTTCCAATGCCCCCCCTTCCTATGCTGGAGACTGACTAATTATTTCCAGATGTTGTGCTCAAGAGTTTTTTTCTTAATGTTTATGCTTATAAAACCATTTATATAAACCATTTATATTTTACATTCATGTCACCACATTCATGGGCCCCAAACATTCATAATTTCATTCATATCTTGGCCATTCATACTTCATACATTTTATATCTCAGTTTGGAATATGGAATCTAATATGCTTTTTTTCCTAACTGGTCTAAGCACATCTGTTTTCAATTAGAACCACGAGGCTAAAGGCGGGAAGCTGAACAAAGAACAGAAACTATTCACTGGCACAAGATGCTGGCCTAAGACAGGACAGTTATAGTACACACAAAGAACCTAAAATGGATTCCATGTAATCCTGATTTCCACCATGATTTAGCTTCAACAGCAAAATACACAAGAAAACACCATTCTTTCCCTTATATTAATCTTTAGTGTGTTTTTTCTTCTTCTGGCCTTAGCTACATTATATTTAAATGTTTTATTCACCTATTTTTCGTACGCTTCTATTTGGGCGCGGTCCTTAACTAACACAGATGTTTGTCTAACTAGAATTACCCAGAATCATACGAAAAAACTGGCGCTACAAAAATACTGCACTATCATGCTTCTGACCTCCATTGCATCGTACCATAAACAGCACGCTGGCCACGACGAGCCACGCGCCATGCGCCACGACTCAGTCCCCTCTTGGATATTACTGAATTTATGAAGTAATATTCATAATTGAGCTCGTGGTCTTATCTGTGGCGCTGGGGTTTACTCTGGGTACGGTTCTTCACATGGATCAGTGTGTGTCTGTGCAAGTATATTCTTTTAAATGCCAATTAGATAGCAAAAGCCAGAAAAATGTACTACCTAGGCCTGCAACGGCAGGTGCCTAGAAGATCTTACCCAAAGCTTACTTGAATTCTCTAGTGAGAATGCAAGCAAATCCCATCCACTATTCTAGATAAAACCCATCTAAGTGTACATTTATGTAAGTTGCTGTCTAAACCATATCATATAGGAAACTTACCATTCCAGTGGTAGTTAGACAGTGTCTGTTCTAGGTGCAAGTACAGTCCTAGAGCAGAGACGTCTGTTGTTTTATTTATAGAGGTATTCATGAAACTCCAGTACTTTTAAAGTTTAAAAGTCAGAAAATTTAGAGAAAGTATAGCTAAAGAAAAATAGAACCCTAGATTTCCCTAAGATAAAGAGAACCTCAGTATTACCTAATTTAATTAGTCCCTATGCTCAAAAGTGTTATAACATCTTGGAATTATATCAATAAAGTGTAAAATAATGCACAGTGTTAAGAAAACCCAAATATATGCTTAATATGGAAATGTACTCATGTGCAGATAATGCATGCACATCAGATATAAGTTTTCTTTTTCTGTGTGTGTTGCAGGAACTCATTTCTCAAATTTAAATTAAAATCATTAAAAGGACTGATGATATCAGCTGTTAAACCCAATTAAACAATATTGTGGCACTGTGTTACAGCTTAGAAGCTGCCACTGTGTATAGAAATACAGTCATATGAAATAAAATTTAAAATACAGGATAAACAAAATATTTTCTGAGAGCAATGCATGAAGACAATGATAAAGAAAATACAGTTATTAATACAATATCAGAATAAGTCTATGAAATTATGCAAAAGCATAATTAAAGTTCAGAAGCCTAATTCAAATGAAGTGATTTAAAGTAACGTGGTTTAAGATAAAGTCTGTTTTTTTCGTTCAAAATTTTTTATATGAGTCCAGAAATGTCTTTTGCAAATAGTTTTAGCAACTTGTAAGGTCGGAGTCTCTAAATTAATTTCAGTGAAATTTAAATCATGGCTTTAAAAAGTTCATGCTGCAACATTTTCATAATTCAAGCTTGGCTTTTCTGTAATGAAAGGTAAGCACAGCTCATTAGTTGAAGACAAAGGAACACTGAAATTCCCGCCGAAAATTCAGCATCGGAATTTTTTTTTTTTTCTCTGTGTTCTCCACAGCTCTAGTGGTGGAATGTGGTACTGCTGATCAGTGTAAATCCTGGAAGGAAAGCACATGTTCATTAACAAAAGAACAAAGAAAAAAAACACATAGCACTTTATCCCCTCTGCAAACAGTACTAATTCTTGTATTGCAGAGTCTTCTGTGCAAAATTGTTGAAACGATTCAAAGAAGGTTCTTAACTGAAACACAAAACATACAGATTAAATAGACTTTTTTCAGGGTCCTGTAGTACCAAAATTGGCCACAGGAAAATTTAAACATGCAGACACATTCTCTACATGGTAAAATTAGACTTTCTTTTTTCCTAACATCAGGGAATTATTCTCAATTTCATATTTTTTATTAGGTTCCTATCCTGAAGAGCTTACTTGTAAAAAGTAAGCAAAATTTCAATTCCGAATTCATCCACTTACATAAAAGTTTATTATAATTGTTCTTTTCCGTTAACTAAGTTAGCAAGCCCTTTGTTTCACATTTATTTCGATTTTCAAAAAAATATAGGTACTTAACCTCTATTTTTCTTAATCTTTTTATTTTAAACTTCCCAATTTAATTTTAAATGTATTTAAATTTAATTACTCCCTAATCATACATTTTGGACAATGCACAAGTTTAAAAATACTTTATAAACCATGCAGGGGCACAAAAATTCATATTCAAAATTAATTTGAACCCTGAGATAAAAATATAAAGACAGGGATTTTATTTTTCCCTTATGCACACTTGCCTGCTTTTAAGCATGGTATCTGTTTTTTGGAATAAATCTTTTTCTTTTCCACAAAATTATCCTTTCACTGTTGAATATATACCCAAGTCCAGCAGAATTCTTTCTTTTCTCCCATCTTCCCTATCGAACTTTTCCATAGCACATTTCACAAGCTTTCTTTCCACATTCCTGTACATTCGTTCTACAAACTATCTCCCTGCTTTGAAATCGCCAGACATTTAACTTTCTTTTCCTTTTCACTTCACTTTCTTGTTTAAAAATCACTTTCCAATTCCTTCTGATCCTACAGTTCTGTTCTTCCAACATTCTGATAACCTTTTTTTTTTTAATATAAAGAAACAAGGGAAAAATTCAAGCTACATAACGTCTTTTTTTTTTTTTTTCTAGAATGCTTCTTATACAGAGCCCTTAGGCTACAAACAGCTTCTGAAACTCTCCCAAAGTACCTCCATTGTTCCTAACACCGCAGGGATCACTTAGCTATGTAAACTCTGCTCCCCCAATACACTTTCTTGTTTTCCTGAACATCAAAAACAACTTTGAATTAACTTCAAGTGCCTTACTAAACAATTACCCGGCTGATCGGAACTCCAACCTGCATGCATTTCCCTGTTAAAGTTTTATCGGAGAGAGACCACATTGGATTCTCATGTCTTGCTAAACTACCAGTTCTCAATAAACCCTTTTAATATGCAAACAGACTTGCTCCGAGACTTCTCAAAAAAGAAGAATCAAATTCGTTAACTGACTAATATAAGCAAATACCTGTTGGAAATCTGTAGCCCTGAGACAAAGGACTCCATTGCTGCTATTCCCTCCCCCTCTTTCCTCACGTGATAGCTCTGTGGAAGGCGAGGGAGGAAAAAGGTGGGGGTGAAAATCCCCCATTTGCAGCCCGCTCTTTCAAACAAAGGAGACTGAAGGGAACGGGAAGCCATTAACTTTATTTTTCTTTTTCCAGAGACAAGAGAAAAAGTTAGGGCAGAGCAAAAAAGACTGAGAGACAGAACTGGAGTTTAGAAAGACAAAGCTGAGAAACACAATTTCTTTTTTCTTTTCAAAGTAGTTACTTCAGATAGGCACTGAAAATGCACAGAGGGAGACAAAGAAAGAGGGGGGGTGCCCTCAACCCGTTTTTTCAAACAAAAAGACGGGACAGAGGGAAACTTTTCAAAGTCAGATTAAAACAGACAGTTTTCACTTTCACAGAGAGAAACAAGTTAGTTCAGAGACAAAGCTTAGACACACAGCAGGAAAGAACAAATTTGTTTTTTTCTTCAAACTTAATAACGCATTTTCAAACAAGCAAAAACTTACGTGCACAGAGGAGACCTGCTCTCTACTGGGTACTTTTTTCTTCTTTCAGACGGGCACTGCTCAGTTTAAAAGCCAGATGGAAAAATGCCAGCACTGCAAGGTTTTTTTCTTTCTTTTCACAACATTCTTTCTGTGTTACTTTTATTTCTAATTTTTTTCTTTTTCTTTTTCCATTAATATTTAATTTCCACTAACTTCATATAATTATGTACAGATATATACAAGCATGCATGCTCATTATTGTTAAATAATATTTTTTATTATTATTTTTAATTAATTTTTTTTTTTTTTTTTTTTATTATTATTATTTTTTTCTTTAAACAGGCGTAATACTCACAATTTTCCAGTTTTCCGGTCCCGTTTTATCTCTAATTTCCGCCATATTCCTGCGCAGCCAGTCAACCTGTGACTACCTTTTGTTACACAACCATGCGAAATCTCTAAAATTCCTAGAGCTTCTATGAATAACCTATAAGCTTTTTCAATGCGTCAAATTAGTTAGTTCCCGGGTTTCGGCACCAATTGAGCATGGGGCATTGACGCCATTTGTGAAAGCTTCAGGTTTGAAAATAATTCTACATGCAAAATGACACCAGCGCAAGGTTTTAAAATTATAACCAGGATTTATTGAATTATTGGTTCTATTTTCCCATTATTAGATCAAAAGAATAGCATAATTGCTTACGTTGCGCTCATGGGAGATCATCATCGTGGCCAAAGACTGGCCTTCTCACAATGGTCTCGTCTTTCTATCTCATTACAGTCTATTATATAACTTTTGGTTTAGTGACATCATCAAGTTTGACGACCAATAACATTTCTCTGGGTGGTCTTAAAGTTTAGACAAAGAAACATTCCTCCATGTTTAAAAGTTATACAAAGTTTTCAGAAAATTACTTTTGATTTCTGAATTAACATTATAACATTCAAGAGAATCTATAATTATTAACATGGTGCTGATAAATTCTCAACCTCTCCCTAAATTGACAGTAACTTTAGTCTGGAAGAGGAAAGCTGACAGCTTCATGTTACACACAGTGATAAGCATGGGCTTCCAATGCCCCCCCTTCCTATGCTGGAGACTGACTAATTATTTCCAGATGTTGTGCTCAAGAGTTTTTTTCTTAATGTTTATGCTTATAAAACCATTTATATAAACCATTTATATTTTACATTCATGTCACCACATTCATGGGCCCCAAACATTCATAATTTCATTCATATCTTGGCCATTCATACTTCATACATTTTATATCTCAGTTTGGAATATGGAATCTAATATGCTTTTTTTCCTAACTGGTCTAAGCACATCTGTTTTCAATTAGAACCACGAGGCTAAAGGCGGGAAGCTGAACAAAGAACAGAAACTATTCACTGGCACAAGATGCTGGCCTAAGACAGGACAGTTATAGTACACACAAAGAACCTAAAATGGATTCCATGTAATCCTGATTTCCACCATGATTTAGCTTCAACAGCAAAATACACAAGAAAACACCATTCTTTCCCTTATATTAATCTTTAGTGTGTTTTTTCTTCTTCTGGCCTTAGCTACATTATATTTAAATGTTTTATTCACCTATTTTTCGTACGCTTCTATTTGGGCGCGGTCCTTAACTAACACAGATGTTTGTCTAACTAGAATTACCCAGAATCATACGAAAAAACTGGCGCTACAAAAATACTGCACTATCATGCTTCTGACCTCCATTGCATCGTACCATAAACAGCACGCTGGCCACGACGAGCCACGCGCCATGCGCCACGACTCAAAGTGAAGGAGTTTTTTCAATTCAATGCCTTGGAGATCCCTTTGGAAATTCTATGGGATGCTTTTATGGCAACCATAAGAGGACAGATTATATCTTATTCGGCACATGCTATTAAACTACTTAGAAGGAAGTTTTCTATTTTGGAAAAAATTATTTCGGATTTGGAATCCAAATTGGCTTCAACATGGAATCAAGAAATTGTGACTGCCCTAATGAAGGTTAAATACAAATATAATGAGATTTGCTCACAATTGGCAAGGAAAGATTTGTTTCATCAACAAGCGGTGTATTATGGAAACTCTAACAGAGCGGGAAGAGTACTGGCTAATTACCTTAAAGTTAAAAAGAGGAAAGTAAAGATTGTGGCCATTAAGGACGAAAAGGGCAAGATATTCACCCATATAGCTGATGTTTTAAATCAGTTTGTGGATTATTATAAAACTTTATACTCTTCTTTCTGAGCTATATTCAAATAAAGATAATGAGGGAGGAGAGTTTTTGAATTCAATTCTTGGGCCAGAGCATGTAAAAGAAAATCTTGAGGCGCCTATATCTCTTTCAGAACTCCAGTCAGCATTGAAGTCTCTCAGAGTAGGATCCGCTCCGGGTAGTGATGGATTTACAGTGGAGTTTTTCAAATCTTTTCAAAGTATATTATTACCTTATCCTTTTCAATTATGTCAATCACAGCTGGTGAAAGGTCAGATATCAGGTACTATGGCAGAAGCTCTTACTATTGCTTTGCCAAAGCCAAATAGAGATCCCATGTTAGTTTCAAACTATAGGCCGATATCTTTAATTAATGTGGATAGGAAAATTTTAGCTAAACTATTGGCTTTAAGGTTAGCTAAGGCTCTCCCTTATATAATAGGAATGCACCAAATGGGTTTTGTTGCTCGAAGACATTCTGAAAATAACACTAGATTGGCACTTCATATGCTTAATTTAGCAAAAACTACAGATGATCCGGCCTTCTAGGTATCCTTGGATGCACAGAAGGTCTTTGATCCAGTAGAATGGACTTTCATGTACCAAGCAATGGAATGGTTTGGGATAGGTTCCAGATTTATTCAATGATTCAAACCTTGTATAGTTCCCCCTCAGCCAGATTATATAGTAATACATTCTCGGAACGTTTTATTTTAAAGAGGGGAGTTAGACAAGGATGTCCTTTATCTCCTTTGCTTTTTGACATTGTTTTGGAACCCTTGTTGTTGGCGATTCAGCAGGCAAAGGAGATACAGGGAATTCCATATCCAGGTCGAAATTACAGAGTTTTTGCTTATGCAGATGATATATTGCTTCATTTGAAGAATCCTGAATCAACCATTCTGGAATTAATTGATCGTTTTGGTAAATTTTCTGACTATAAATAAATTGGAGTAAATAAAAGGTTCTTCCATAGAATGTATATTGTATAAAAGGCATATTCATAAGAACATAAGAATTGCCGCTGCTGGGTCAGACCAGTAGTCCATCATGCCTAGCAGTCCACTCACGCAGCAGCCCTTTGGTCAAAGACCAGCACCCTAACTGAGACTAGCCCTACCAGCATACATCCTTGTTCAGCAGGAACCTGTCTAACTTTGTCTTGAATCCCTGGAGGGTGTTTTCCCCTATGACAGACTCCGGAAGAGCGTTCCAGTTTTCTACCACTCTCTGGGTGAAGAAGAACTTCCTTACGTTTGTACGGAATCTATCCCCTTTCAACTTTAGAGAGTGCCCTCTCGTTCTCCCTACCTGGGAGATGGTGAACAACCTGTCCTTATCTACTAAGTCTATCCCCTTCAGTATCTTGAATATTTCAATCATGTTCCCTCTCAATCTCCTCTGTTCGAGGGAGAAGAGGCCCAGTTTCTCTAATCTTTCACTGTACGGCAGCTTCTCCAACCCCTTAACCATCTTAGTCACTCTTTTCTGGAGCCTTTCGAGTAATACCGTGTTCTTTTTCACGTACGGCGACCAGTGCTGTACGCAGTACTCCAGGTGAGGGCACCATGGCCCAGTACAGCAGCATAATAACCTTCTCCGATTTGTTCTTGATCCCCTTCTTTATCATTCCTAGCATTCTGTTCATCCTTTTCGCCGCCCTTCCTGCCCTCGAGCGCCAATTCGGTGCACGTGAACACAGCCAGCACCTGCCCGCTGCGGCCAGCCCTAGCGAGGTTTCTCTGGCGGTAGATGAGTGAGGGCGGAAGGGGGGAGTCACGGCGTATTTCCTGCCACTGCCATAGCTACGCGCACATGCGCACTCCTGCCGGCCAGGGACCTACAGATCACGGAAAACGGAACACGCAGGTAAGAGTGCGCATGCGCGCTTAGCGTTTTATTATAGTAGATGCCCCAGTAAATCAGCATTCACGATCTGTTCTTGTACACTTTTAAAAGATATTAGCTGCGGATGTACTCACTGGAGGAGCGAAGAGAGAGGGGGGACATGATTGAGACCTTTAAGTATATCACGGGGCGTATAGAGGTGAAAGATGATATCTTCAGTCTTACAGGGCCCTCGGTAACCAGAGGACACTCGCTGAAGATCAGGGGAGGGAAATTTCAAGGTGATGCTAGGAAGTACTTCTTCACCGAAAGGGTGGTCGATCATTGGAACGAGCTGCCTCAGCAGGTGATTGAGGCCAACAGCGTGTCAGATTTTAAGAGAAAATAGGATATTCACGTGGGATCTTTAGGGGAATAAAAGTCAGGGAGTGGGTCAATGGTGTGGGCAGACTCGATGGGCTGTAGCCCTTTTCTGCCGTCAATTTCTATGTTTCTATGTTTCTATATTTGCCCTGGCTGCTAACTCTATTCCTGTATCCATCTGGTGGCTCTGCAACAGTACCCAGCAAAATGGTTGCTGAATGTATATCCAACCCAATTAAAATATACTGGCATTGTGTGGATTATATTAGATTAATACTGACTCTGCCCCCTCCCCCACCCGCTCCACCCCAAATTCTCTGAGGATAAAGACAAACAAAAGGAAAATTGGAAGCAAACAAAAATGAATTCAATAAGCAAAAAAAAAAAGAGAGATGGTAAAGGTAGAAAAATGTAGTGCAATGGCTGAGACGATTATAAGTAACATAAGGAATAATCTTCAAAATTAAAGGGGATAAAAATATGAATACATTAGAAAAGGCTAAAGAAATGAAGACTAGAAACCCATGAACACCGGCACAATATAGACCATGGGAGGACAGTGGATTGGTTGTGTGAAAATTGCTTGGAAATGGGGCACAGTTTCAGTGAGTTTAAATGTGCTGTTACTGATTCTATTACCTACACACATTGTGGCAATCTGAAGAGGAGATTGCATTTAAAAAAAAGCAACACCTAATCTACACATTGAACACTGTGTGGCCAGTGGATTTAAATCAAAGAATCGAATGGAATGCATTGTTTAACGTTGTTGGTTTTGGTCTTTTCTAACCTCCCGCGGGTCTGGAAATGATGTCATCAGCTGGTGGATTTAAAATTACGGTTGCGATCCACTGTTCCAAACTGCTATGAAAATGGTGTTTGTGCAGAGCAAGTTTGTTTTTCTTTGAAGTAGCCGTTTGCCACAGCAAAATGAGATTCCTTGTTGGGAGTATTTTGGAAAGCTGGAGAAGGATCATTTGAAGCTTTTGTTGGCAGCAATCCCCTGCAACAACAGATTAGTTACATGCTTGTGCACATGGTCGGCTGTCTGTCCACTTTGAGACTATTAAAGACATTTACAGTGGAGTTTTTTTGCTTATGATAATAAGAAGGTAGCACTGGCGTAGCGAGGGTGAATAGCACCTGTAGTGCCCCTCCCCTGCCCTCTTCTCCACCCTCCCGCTCCTTCCTGCACACACACCCTCCCCCCACTGTACATGCACCCCCTTCCCTACACCTTTTTTTCAGTTCAAATGTTTTATTGTTTTTATACAAAAAGCAAACAGTAATGGTAACTGAGACAATTTTCCTGGCATGAGCAGCATCACGAACTTGCTTGCTGTTCACATTGTGTCCGCTAGATCTATGGACGGCTCTTCTGGGACCCAAAAGTGATATCAGAGAGAGTCGACGCCGACGCGGGTAGCAAGTTCGTGATACTGCTCACGCTGGGAAAATGAAAGAGTTACAAGGGAAGAGAAGGAGCGCATGCACGCAGCGGGGGGGGGGGTCAGGAAGGAGCAGGAGATGGAAAGGACGATGGCTGCCAGTGCCCCCACAAAGATGTCACCCAGGACACCCCCCCCCACCCCCCACTACACCACTGGAAGGTAGCTTTTGTTTACTTGTTGTAAAGCGCTACCGGTATATTTTTGAGATTTTTTTCTCTCCACTTAATTTTGATTCCAATAGTCACTGGTGTTGCGCCGGCCATGGGACAAATACAGTGGTGCCTCACACAACGAACTTAATTCGTTCCAGGAGCAAGTTTGTTATGCGAAAAGTTCGTTATGTGAAACGCGTTAAGCGCAGTGACTAATGACTGCCTGCAGTGCCTGCACGGAAGGATTCAATACATCGGCAGCGATCGTGGAAGCTCGGGCGACTTCGTTGTGTGAAACGAAGTTCGTTGTATGAATCAAGACATGAAGTTCGTTGTGTGCAGCGTTCGCTGTGCGAGGCGTTCGTTATGCGAGGCACCACTGTACTTTATTAATTATTTTTATGTAAAGTGTACTTAGCAGCAATGAATTGTTTTGGTGGGTTTTTTTGTTTAATAATATGTGAACCATAAGAAATTTTCAATCTTCTCAGAAATGTCTTTTACAATTACCAGGGAACATTAAATTCTAAGGGCTCCTTTTATCATGGTAGAGGGTTTTACTGAGGGCCAGTGAGGTACATGCTCCGACGCTCATCGGAATTGATTGAGCATCAGAGCATATACCTTGCTGGCCCTCAGTAAAACCCTCTACCATAGTTTGATAAAAGGACTCCTAAGTAACATATTTAAGAATTTTTAGGATGATGGGCTCAAAATTGTGGAATGCCATTATGTTGGAACTGAGATCATTAAAATGCTATTCAGTTTTTAAAAGAAACTTAAACATTTGACTTTACAAATGGATTTTGTTCTAATCACACTGAGATTATAGGAAAATGAGTCTAATGGATTAGTATTTAATGAGTTAAGGAAAAATATATGAAAAATGTAGTGATTAATTTGTTATTAATGCATGCTATTTTATTAATTGTAACTCACATTGTGCTAAATTGATGAAGCAGGAAATCAAATCCTGTAAAGATAGCTTAGAAGCATCCATGCTATCTATCACAGCATATAATGCAGTACAGGTGTGACTATAAATAAGTAAGTAAAGCATAGCATTGCCGCATTAGATCATCCTTCATATCACTCGACATCTGATTCCTATCTGACACCCCTTCCCCCAATTTGAGCCATTACCTCACAAGTCAGTCATCTATATCTGAGCCCCCTCTCCC
Organism: Geotrypetes seraphini; assembly: GCF_902459505.1. Taxonomy (NCBI): domain Eukaryota; kingdom Metazoa; phylum Chordata; class Amphibia; order Gymnophiona; family Dermophiidae; genus Geotrypetes; species Geotrypetes seraphini. The sequence continues at coordinate 19,655,794 of NC_047095.1, forward strand.
TCAAGACACCTCTCCACTATCCGATCTTGCACCCAAAGTACCAGACTTCACCCCAGGGCTAAATGCCTCATCTCTAGAGTCAGACCTTCCCTGTATCCCCAATGTTTTCAGGATCTAACGGGGGGGAGGGGGGGGATATTGGTGGTCCAGTGATCCCAGGCAGGAGTGGTCTTCCTCTGCTCCTGTTCAGGCCTCAGCTGGAATCTTAAATGGCTGCCATGACCCCTAACTGCATCCCCTTGGAACTACCAATAGGCGCTATCCTTCAATAAAAGGAGACATATTAAAGAAAGCCCCTTAGTGGTAGTACTGTTAGGAATCATAGAGATTATTTTGGATATGGGTCGAAGTCTAGGTGGACACAGAGGGGGACTGATTCTGTCTGAAAGCACTGGTTCACCAATGCTGATCCCTAGGTTTGGTGCTTAGGAGATGGAGGAGGATCTGAGTCTGGGAAGAGAGGAGTTTAGTTCTGAAGTGGGATTTATACTGAGAGATCAGATGTGGGGGGATGTCTTGGGGGAGTTGGGGCTCTGATCAAAGGGTGTTGGCAAAGACGGGATAAGATTTCAGGGAGCTCAGATATGAGAAACTGTCTCAGGAAGATGGGAGCGGGAGATTAGATGGTGGGAGAAGCACTACAGCAAACTTCACTAACAGCAGTTGGTAGAAACTGGCAGTAAATGCAACCATGTTATCAGCAGCCATGATAACTAGTGCAGAATAATGACCCAAGTGCTAGTCAGAGGCATAGCCAAAAGTTGATTTGGGAGCGGTCTAAGCATTTCCTCTTAGTCCCCCTCCTCCACCACCACTGTCACTGTTGCTGCACCTCCCTCACCCCAATTTTATTTATTTTTAAAAAAGGATTCCATGCTATCTACTTTTCTAGGCAGATTGCAATAAACATACATAAAATATAGTAACAAAAATCAAATAAAATATAACTAATCAAATAAAATATAGCTAGCATATAATTTAAATATAACTAACATCAACATTAAAATACAGATCCCTCCAAAGCAACCAACATATTAATAACAATCAATACTTGGCCCCAAATGCATGCTTGAATAAGAAAGTCTTTAAACTCTTTTAAAAATCATCCGTTTTCTTCATTGCTCTCCATTGAAGTGGTAGTGCCTTCCATAGCATAGGACCAGCTATATAGAACATAGAAGACCTATAATTGTCAAAGAAAACAGTTTGAAAGGAGGGAACGTCCAATAAATGCTTTGATTCTGAATGCAGTGATCAAGGAGGTTGATGTAAATGCAAAGGCGAGGCTATTACTATTGAGATTTGGCCAACTGTTACCTTAAACAGCAACAGAAGAATTTTGTAGCATATCCAAAACTCAATAAGTAACTAGTATAATTTCTTGAGTATAGGTGAAATGTGTTCAACTCTACAGTAGATAAACCATATAAAACCCGTGCATTTGCATTTCGAACAAACTGTAAACTCTGTAACACTGTTTTAGGTAGTCCAATAAATAAAGTGTTGCAATAATCAATATTCAGGATAATAATACTTTGCACAACTAATCTAAAATTATGTTTATTAAGATAAGCCTTCAAGCGTCTTAATAATTTCAATTTTGAGAAAACAACACAGACCATTGTCTGGACCTGGTCTTTCAGTGTCAATGCAGGATCAAGAACTTCATCAAATTGTTTTGACTAATGCAAAACTTTCCCCATCTAAAAGAAGTGAGGTAGGAATATCATCCAATGAATGGGCAGTTAGAAACAGTACATGGATTTTAGTGGCATTTAACTTTAAATTATTTGGCCACATCCAGCATACAATTGTCTGCAGAGATAAACAGATTAATTCAAAGCTTTTACCAACTGTCAATTCAGCCTTGAAAAAGAATTGGACATCATCTACATAAATATGATACTGGAACCCTAACCCATTCCACAGCTCACAAAGGGGTCTCAAAAATTTATTAAATAGGGTCACAGACAATGCCAACCCTTGAGGAACACCTGTATCACATTCAAATTATTCTGATTTCTGACCTTTTGATCTACCACACAAATTCTCCTTCTAAATAAAAAAAAAAAAAGAAAACCACTGAAAATCAGTTCCCCTGATCCCAAGAGATTGAAGTCTATTAAGCAAAATCTGATGATTAAACGAATCAAAAGCTGCATATATGTCTAAACTTACTAAAATAAAGTGATTACCCTTATCAAATCCTGCTCTAATAGAGTCTAACATGGAAATTAAAAGTGTTTCAGTATTGTGTAATGATCTAAAACCAAACTGATACTTATCTAACACATCATGTAAATTCAATTAATTGTTCATGTATAATTTTCTCCGTAATCTTGGCTAATAGTGGCAGTGATGAAGTCGGTCGATAACTATTAATTTGCAAAGGATCTAAGGACTGTTGTTTAATCAAAGGACTCACTGCTAATTGTAATGATTCTGGTAAGCACATACCCTTTGCTGGTGAGGATGCTCAAGCCCCGTCAGTCGAAGAGTTTCCCTGCTAGAGCCCAGCCTATGCTACCTAAGCAGCAGAAGTCAGCAGGCTGCTGCAGCCTTTGATGCCAGCACTTCCACGCATGCTTAGTTCATACGCATGAATTGAGCACGTGTGGAAGTCCAATATCAATTGCCGGAGCGCCCTGCCAGCTTCCTGCTGCTCTGGCAGTGTAGGCCAGGCTCCAGCAGGAAAACTCTTCAGCTGGCGGGGCTCGAGCACCCCTACCAGCCATATACTGGCTGCTATAGTGTTGTTTGGGGCCTGATCCTGAATTGGAGGGCCCAGGCCCCTGAGGTCCCCCCCCCATGACTAAACCACTGGTGCTATCCAACACAGCAGGCCACTTCTGCTCTCTGCTCTAGTCATGCTCATTTCCATTACATTATATTAGTGATTTATATTCCGCCATTATCTTGCAGTTCAAGGCGGATTACAAAAGCAGTTATCTGGCCATTTCCAGCGGAATTGAAGAGTAGAGCGAGTTGCTTCAGAGAACTGGGATGAGTCTTGTGGTGTTAGTTTATCTTCAAGGATTTCTTGAATAGCATGGTTTTTATTTCTTTTCTGAACGATATGTAGTCTGGGGGTCGTTATCAGTAAATTGGAGAGTTGTTAATCCAGTTTTGCTGCTTGTGTGGCTAGAAGGTTATCGTACAGTTTTTTTCGTTTGACGTCTCTGATTGGGGGATGCGTGAACAGTTTGTGGGTTCTCCTATGTCTGGTTGAGGTAGTTTGGATTAGGCGGTTGTTTAGGTAGGCTGGGCTGTCTCCGTTTGTGGTTTTAAATAGTAGGCAGTTAAGCAAGTAGTGTAGGTTTATTACCATGCTGGCCTGTTTAAAAGCACAGTAGACATTAGTATGGATCTATTCTGTACTAATTGTAAAACTATGTAGCTATGGGACCGGACAAACTACACCCCAGAGTGCTCAGGAAGTTGAGTGACATCCTGGCGGAACCGTTATCCGCGCTCTTCAATCTTTCCCTAAGTACAGTAAGAGTCCCGTTGGATTGGAAAATGGCTATCGTCATTCCACTCCACAAAAAGGGATGCAGGACGGAGGCTGAGAATTATAGACCGGTGAGTCTCACACGATAGTGAGTAAACTTATGGAAACACTAATCAAGCGCCAATTGGATACGATCCTGAACGAGGAGAATCTACGAGATCCCCATCAACATGGTTTACGAAGGGAACGTCCTGCCAATCAAATCTGATCAGCTTCTTTGACTGGGTAATAAGAAAGCTGGATATAGGGGAGTCCCTGGACGTCGTATACTTGGACTTCATCAAAGCATTTGATAGCGTTCCACACCACAGGTTATTGAGCAAGATGGGTTTGATGGGACTGGGTGAAACATTAACTGCTTAGAGGTTGACTTCAGAAGGTAGTGGTAAACGGTACCCTCTCCGATATGACGGAGGTGATCAGTGGAGTGCCGCAGGGCTCGGGCTTGAGACCGATCCTATTTAACATCTTCCTAAGAGACTTGGCTGAGGGGCTTCGAGGTAAAATTACATTATTCGCCGATGATGCCAAACTATGCAACATAGTAGGCAACCGCACAACAGATGAAAGCACAGTGCCCGACAAAAGCTCAATGCCCGACAGTATGACACAGGACCTACTCCTGCTGGAGCATGAAAAGGATTTGGTCCCAATTTCTGCCCCATACTTTCTCTGTCTCTGTCATTTGGAAGTCAGGTACCTGGGGACATATCTTAAAGACCAGAAATCATCTTCCAAAATATGTCCAAATTTTATTATGAATTTCACATCTTTTATATGAATCAGGTTTGTCAGCATGTGACGTAAACACAAACCATATATGGACACAGGTCACATGAAACTTTAAAGACATCAGCATTTTTTCTATCTGGAGACCGAAGTCCACAGAGGGTCAAAAAAAGCCTTAACCAGCAGAGCTTCTAATCTAAATCTGTCTGTAAATACGGCTTAACAAAACAATTGAATTCACTTCACAACATCTCTGTTTAAACATACATGTCCTTGTAGTATTTTCAAAAAAAGAAAGACAAACAGGGCCTGGCTTTTACAGCTTGAAAACAAGGCCTAAGGACTTGATACGTGTCCCTTCAATCCCCTCTTACGTCATGAAAATGATGTCATAAATACACAGCATGAGCTGGAAGGGAGTGATACTCTAGATATGTCTCTCAAGGAGGGGTTTTTTAGGAGCTGTAATACGAATAACACAGTACATGAGCAGTCAAGACAAGAGTGCAAATAATAAGAGATTATAACAATAAAAAGGTCTTTTACCCAACCCTGCATTCAACTAAAGTGCTGATCCCAAGAATTAGATAAATCAGAGTTACATTTGAACTCAGCAAAGAGGTCTGCTAATTTCTGAATGTTCATAGGAGGACCTATATTGTCAGAAAGAAAAGTACAACAGCTTAAAGTACTGAGGAGAATTTTTCAGCTAGGATCCTAGCTAGGGCCACACGATTTTGAAAACCATCTGAGAAGTGGAGCCTAATTGATCAGTAATACTTTGCAAGGCGTCCCTAGAATAGTTCACAAAGCGTTGCTGATTATAATAATTTTAACTAATCCAATCAACATTCTTATTAATAGTAATAAAGGGAATAAGGAACTCAAACCCAGCCTTAACCTGAGCTCGGGCCTTAAATTCATCTGGGACCCCTCTTGGAACCCCTATAGCATCTATGTATACATGTGATCAGATTTATATCAAGACAGAAAAGAGGAAAAACCATGTGGATAGGAAGGATGCCTTTCAGAAAGAATATGCAGAAGCATGGTAACCTTAACTAAAGTGCACTGGCCTATCCACTGGCTGGGTAGCTTAAAACAGAGCCAAAAGTCTCCATAAAGCCAGTAAATATCAAATCTGATGCAGCAACAATGGGGCATACCTATGAGCCAAGACAGAACAATAACCTGGGGGTAAATTACCTACAAAACTACCCTGTGTCAGATTAGAAATATGACATGTGTAATTGCCCTTATAGATGGTAACGGCAATATCAAGCTTTTGCTGTCCTGGCAGCAAAGGGTATTTAGAACACTGCAGTGCACAAAGGGGATAGGTAAAATTAGAGGAGATATTGGTAAATAACCCAAAAAAGCATGGTTGGATACCAGGAGGGAGGTCCAGAGGTACGGTTCCTAGATGGGGTCTAGCTTGAGCACATATGTAACAATTACTCTTATTATGTTGATCAGCAGTGAACTTCATCCATTCTAACCAAAGGTTACGTTCTGAAAACCCTACCTCAACAGCCACAATATCTTCGAAAGTGGGATTGGCAATAGCCATCATGTCAGTAAGTTATTGAATGTAGGGGCCAGTGGGTTAGTATTTTTGGGGGGCCCCACAAAATGGCGGGAGAGGATGAGTGGAGGTAGATAGATCCCGTAAGAAAACTGATGGGTCGGATAGCTAGACCCACCCTTAAACCACATGTCCATAATGTACATACCTTCATCAGTAGGTCTAGGGTTGTCAATAGTAAGAGAAAGCTTAATAATTTGTGCAGGAACACTTTTCCTATAACAGTTTCCAACCTTATGAAGGGTCATACAAGTAAGCAGTGATTTACCATTTTGGTCCACTGTTTTTCAGAGTACTTTCTGATTTATAAACCCGGTCAGTATCAATATTCCACCCTACCACTCCCCAGAATGCACACTTATTCCCCCAACGTGAGTCAGTAACATATATAAATATATATGTCTTTAGTTTTAGGAATCTCTGAGGACCAATGGCACAGCCTTGGGATATCAATTGATAAACAGTCCACAATGTCACAATACTCAAAGAAGAAGGTGGCAACTTGCACACTGCTGGAATTATACCAAAGGGTAGCATACTGTCGGTCTTTTCTGGATTCCAATTGAAGGACAGCCTTTGCGAAGGAGTAGTCCAGCTTAACGTGTGTTCGCAAAGAGGTGCCGGGGGTGCTGTTTACAGCAGGAGTATCATTTACAGATGGGTATGGGCAGAAAGTGTCATGGACCCAGAACACATCATCCCTGTAGACCCAGTTAGAAATGATCCATACAGGGAGAAAAACTAGCAGCAGCGTTGCCAGTAAGAGAATGATAAAGTTGGTAGAATGCTGCAATGAGATCATCATGTTGTTTCACTGGAGGAGGTGAAATCTGCGCAGGGAAGACTTGCTTCTGGGGTTTTAGGTTAACCCTCTTCAAGCGACTTGCGTGGATCCAAACAGGAAACTCCTCAGTGAGTGCAGCGGGCCTGGTCACAGCGATCACAGTAGTGGGAAGGCCAAAGGGGAAATCCGTCTGCTTCCGATCCTTGGAAAGCTGCTGGATAATCACCAGGCTGGAAAAAATGGGTAGGAATCTGTGGAGAGAAAGGAGAAGTGCAAGACACGTTTCTTTGAACAAGCCCTAATATTTCAATTAGCTTTTGGACGTATTCCTCCTGTATCAAGGGAAAATCACTACTCAACTATTGAGGGTTTGTCGACCCATGGGGCGGGGAAAGGTCATCTCGTGAGAATCTCAAAGGGAGAGAAGCCAGATGTCTGTGCATACAGAAAGAGATGCTTGAAAAGCATTCCAAATATCATTCAGCAGCTGTACTCCAATGTGATCCAAATAAGAGATAGAAAACGAGAAAGAAACCATGTTGCCTGTACTGAATGTGGCAACATGTAACAATACCAATTCATTTACTTAGCATAGCTATGGCAAAAGAGAGACAATACTCAGTTACTTAAGGTTCTTAATTGAACAATCCAAAAAGATATGTTTTTGCATGCTACATATAACTATTATGCACCTCAGAGAGACCTTACTGATGTACTGAATGTATTCAGAAATGTATATTGATTGGATCATATGTAGGGAACACCACGAAATAAATGCTGTATAAAGTAAAACTTTTTTCTTAAACATATAACCGTTAACTAAACAATATTCAGAATATAAAAGCTATAAGTAAAAGAACATTGCGCAGTTAGGCTAGTAAGAAGTGGAAAAAGAGCTCTAGAAGTGGCCAATATTATGTATCCTGGGGTACCCACTAAACTAAAACAAGTAGACATGACACAGACAAAACATAAAGTTTTAAGCGTGGAGATATTACTCCATCTGTCAAGTGTGCAGGGCTGAATTTAACTCTGCAAATAAACACATTGATATAAAAAAACCAAAACTACAAATAATGTATATCATAACCATCTCATATTTAGAAAAGGGCATAAAGCTAATGTCTCTTTGGAGCGTCCTATCTCTGCAGTGATAAAGAGGACCCGTGGAAAACATTAGAAATATCTGTGCCAAAACTGATCTGGGATGGCTATGTATAAATCCGGACAAAACATTTTAAATTAGCAACATCCTAATTTCAGCTAAAACAATAGAAAGGAATTGTATTTTCCAATTTATTTTCAATTCACAACCGTGCCAGCTGTAATTATCGAACTATATATCTCTGTATCAAGGAGCAAAAGGTCAAGAATGAAAATATCACTAGCAAGAAGTTAAAATGTCGAGCGAGCACTACGATAACCAATACCATGATATTGGGCAATGAATAAGGGCGAGCTAGCAGCTGGTTCAGGGTTTCCCCTCTTTGCACCAAAGTCCGTCCAAAAGGGCGGCTTTGGGCACCTGCCAAACGCCAGGCATCAAATTCAGAGGGGGGGGGTAACAAAGGATTGAAGCTGTGAAAAAAGAGAGGAAGAGAATCCTGTTCACCCGTGAGACCCAAAAGCCCATTTAAAAGAAGGGCTTGTACATCGTGAAGAGTGTGAAGGGTAGTTGGGTGACCAAGGGTCAGAAGAGTAACCATCTCTACCACCATAGCACATGCATCCAGGGAACTTGAACAGGAGTGACTATAAAAAAAGGCAACAGAGCGTAACTTACCGCCATGTTCTCCCTTCATGGTGTTACAATAGTCCCAAACAAAGAGATAAAACATGTGGGCATAAGCAGGAAAACCCAGACTTGAGCTAGAAACCAAAGCACATCTTAAATGTCCAACATTTCATAAGTCCATCTGATAAGAGCAGTCATTTCAGAAACCAGGGTCTGTCTCAGAATCTGGTCATAGAAGGAACAAGCAGAGATCCATTGGCGGCAGTGACCAATCATAGCAAGAAAAGTAAGCATGTCTTTCTTGGTAGCTGGGCGGGGCAGACCCAGAACAGCAGCAGTGCGGAAAGTGCAGATTTTCCTCTGACCATGAGACAGGACAAATCCCAGGTATTTCACTTCAGATTTACAGACAACCATTATAAAAGGTGCAAACTATCAGCCTGACAGGTCTCCTGAATTATGGAACACAAAAAGTTGTACAAAATGAGAATAGGACCATGAGGGGCAGTGCATGACTTGAAGAATAGCCCGAAGGACAATGAACCCTGGGGCTTTCCACCAGGTATACTGTTGCTTAAAGGTGAAGGCAAAAAAAAAAAGAGAGCTGAAAAGCCTCACCAACAGGGACTAAAATAAAACATTCTTTAGGACAATGACAGAAACAAAAATCATTGGCTGCCGGTGGAATGGTAGGAGAAACATAAGTGCAATGAGAATTACCAAAACACTAACAGCCCTAAAATCTAGGACAAAACGGGGAATGCCATCAGCTTTGACAACAAGAGCGATGGGCGTATTATAAGAAGAGATGGTGGTTTTGATAATGCCGGAGAAAAGTCAAGAGACAAGCAGTGGAATCTCACCTTACTGCTTGATAAAACCAAGAATGAATAACTTCAAAGAAACACTATAGGGGGTCAGTGGAAGCCCAAACAGAGAAGTCTGGGGGAAGGAGCAAAAGCATTCATACACGGATCCTGATAATGAAAGCTGCTTGTATACAAGCTGCGAAGGAAAGATCTTAGACTGATTCAAACAGCGCTTTCACTTCATTCCACATACCAGCACGTCCTACCTCAGTATTAAAGATTGTTAATGTGAGCTGAAGGAAAAATGTCATACATACACACAGCCGTACAAGTCTCATTTGTCTAGGAGTATCCTAAGTGCCTTTATGACTCATTACAAAACCAATATAACAATGCAAAAATATTCGCTTATCTTACCTTATAAGCGAGGTACAGTAATAAGAGACAATAAAATCTTATACTCTATAAAAGTTTTAACCTTACAAATGACAGAGTGGGCAGGGGGGTTCTATAAATAATTTCATTCTTCCCGAAAGAATGGCAGCTGCTTATATTCACGAGGGGCGCTTACTGAAAATACCCCGAGATTTTTCCCAAAAAAACTCCATAATAGAACCCAAAGCTTGAACTTAAAATAAAGGGTGGGTACAGGTCACCAATACGTGTGAGTATTAAAGAACAGAAAAAATTCAGAAATACTCACAAAATACTGGTGATATCATCTGCCAATCGCGGACGTGCCCCCAACTGAAAAGGATTTGGTCCCAATTCCTGCCCCATACTTTCTCTGTCTCTGTCATTTGGAAGTCAGGTACCTGGGGACATATCTTAAAGACCAGAAATCATCTTCCAAAATATGTCCAAATTTTATTATGAATTTCACATCTTTTATATGAATCAGGTTTGTCAGCATGTGTCGTAAACACAAACCATATATGGACACAGGTCACATGAAACTTTAAAGACATCAGCATTTTTTCTATCTGGAGACTGAAGTCCACAGAGGGTCAAAAAAAGCCTTAACCAGCAGAGCTTCTAATCTAAATCTGTCTGTAAATACGGCTTAACAAAACAATTGAATTCACTTCACATCTCTGTTTAAACATACATGTCCTTGCAGTATTTTCAAAAAAAGAAAGACAAACAGGGCCTGGCTTTTACAGCTTGAAAACAAGGCCTAAGGACTTGATACGTGTCCCTTCAGAGCATTGGTCAAAGACTTGGCAACTAAGTTTCAATGCCAAAAAATGCAAGGTCATGCACCTTGGCGGCAAAAATCCATGCAGAACTTACACCCTAAATGGTGAGATCCTAGCAAGGACTGTAGCAGAACGTAACTTGGGGGTGATTATTAGCGAAGACATGAAGACTGCCAATCAAGTGGAGAAAGCTTCATCCAGGGCTAGACAAATCATGGGCTGTATCCGTAGAAGTTTCGTCAGCCGTAAGCCCGAGGTCATAATGCCGTTGTACAGATCCATGGTGAGACCCCATCTGGAATACTGTGTACAATTCTGGAAGCCGCATTATCAAAAAGATGTGCGGAGAGTTGAGTCGGTTCAGCGAATGGCCACCAGGATGGTCTCAGGACTCAAGGATCTACCGTATGAGGAACGACTGGGTAAGTTGCAGCTGTACTCACTCGAGGAACGCAGAGAGAGGGGAGACATGATTGAGACATTCAAATAAGTCACGGGCCGTATCGAGGTGGAAGAGGATCTCTTTTTCCTTAAAGGACCCACAGCAACAAGAGGGCATCCGTTGAAAATCAGGGGTGGGAAATTTCATGGCGACACCAGAAAATATTTCTTCATCGAAAGGGTGGTTGACCGCTGGAATAATCTTCCACAACAGGTGCCAGATTTTAAGAAAATATGGGATTGGCAAGTGGGATCTCTTCATGGAGGTAGTTAGGGAGTGGGCCATTAGTGTGGGCAGACTAGATGGGCCGTGGCCCTTTTCTGCCGTCATTTTCTATGTTTCTATGTAACACAGCTTAGCACAGGGACTTCAGAGTGCAGAGCAAAATGGCAAGAAGTATAGCATCAACATTGCAAGCCACTGGACTGAGAGTGGTATGGCAGCAGAAGCAGGCTAGACAGCAGTAAGAAACATAGAAACATGATGGCAGATAAAGACCAAATAGCCCATCTAGTCTGCCCATCCGTAGTAACCGTTATCTCTTTAGTGCATAAACATCCCAAGGCACAAATAAGAAAAATGTTCCTATTTTATAATCATAGCTAAACATATGCATGTTGGATGACACATTGTTTGGTATTTCACACCAAAATTTCTCAGGTGTGCATAGTCTTGTCTGGTGCTTTCCCAATTTACGAATAAAATTAGGGCTCCTTTTACTAAGGTGCGCTAGGAATAGCGCGTGCTAGATTGCCGCGCACGCTAGACCTTAATGCCAGCATTGAGCTGGCATTAGTTCTAGAAGCGTAGCATGCGGTGTAGCACGCAGTAATTTCCTGTGTACGCTAAAAACACTAGCGCACCTTACTAAAAGGACCCCTAAGTGGGCAATGATACCGAAAAAACTTTTTTTAAAAAAATCCATAATTTAACCAGCTGATTCAGAACACAGTACCTTTGCACATATGAAATGCTCAAGTTTCCTTTAAAGATCAGTAATAAAACAGGATAATTCACTAATGAGCAGATTTTATTCTACAAAAAAAAAAGAAGAAGAAATTTACCATCATCTTTACAGAAGAGTGTCATCTAGTTAATAAAAGCAGGACAGATGCTATTACTGACATGATAAACAGAGAATCCATAAATCACAACTGGTGTTACTCACCCACATTCATTACTTAGAAAAATTTACAGCGGAAAACTTTTCACTGACTTCAGCTAATAAAAATATTCACATATCAGGATAAATAAAAGTGACTCTGAGACCTTGTTTATTTTGGAAAAACACATGTAAGTCAAACTCCACTCTGAACAATTCAGTATATGAGGTCTGTTCAAAATGTTCCAGGACTAATTTTATAAAAATTTATTAAACAATCTTACAACTTATTCTATTGGGTCCCCTTCCCTAGGTATACACTTTTCTCAACGTTGTTTCCACTTCTGAAAACAGTCCTAAACGCATCATCAGGAATCGCCAAAGGTTGCTGCGTTGAATTTTGCTTTATGTCTTCAATGGTGTCGAATCACTTTCCTTTCAACATGGATTTAAGTATAGGAAACAAGAAGTCAATAGGGGTCAAGTCAGGAGAATAAGGTGGCTGGGGAAGAACTGTCATTGACTTTTTGCACAAAATTCGTGAATTTTGACGCATTCAAAGCACCTTCCATTACTCATGAGATGTTCCCCATAAGCCACTTTCAACATTTCTTAAGTTTCTGTAGTGGTCTTACCCAATTTAAAACAGAACTTCACGCTGTAGCGTTGCTCATTGAGGCTGCACATGATGAAAAATATCCAATCACGAAAACACACTTTCACAAAAACTGCTGTGGCTCAGAGACGAAAACAGATATCAACAAATGGAAAAAAAGGAGGTTCCTCATGAGGTTTCAAGCTACTGAACACCACCTGATTAGAGAATTGGGGGTAGGGGAAAGGTTTAGGCAGGTAAGGCATCTGTCCCTTAGGGCAGCCGCGATTCTGTATAGAATTTTGGTGTACAATTCTCAGCCGCTTCATGCTGAGACCGGCATCCTATAAAGCAGGGGCGTCCAACCTTTTGGTTTCCCTGGGCCGCATTGGCCTAAAAAAAAGTTTCTGGGGCCGCACAAAAGCGCAAACGCTGCAGCAAGACAGAGGAGGGAGCCGGCAAGATGGTAAACACCCGGGGGCAGCAGAAGAAAACACTGCATCGCCCTTGACCGGGGCTGCACAAAATACTTCACGGGGCCATTTGCGGCCCTCGGGCCGCAGGTTTGACACCCCTGTTATAAAGAATCTGCCTGTTAATACCTATCTCCATATTAAGAACCAAGCACAGCTACTTTGATCTATTGTATTGTATTGTATTGCAATTAAGAAAATTATTTGTTTCTCTGTATACACACTGAATTCTAGAATAAAGTGCTGATAAAATTCTAAAATAGAGCACAGCCTGAAAACTAACTTTATAAAGACAAATGCAGTTCTACTTAGTCATGCCATAGAGAGGAATTATCTGATATAGGGGCCTTTTCCCCAAACTGCAGTAAAAAATGGCCTTTGTGTGTGCTTATTTTAGTTATTCCTGTGTGCTAAGGCCATTTTTCTGCATGGGTAAAATGGATGCTCTTTCTATTATTTGAATTAATGGCTATTTGCAAATTTTCCCATTAGCGCACAGCCATTAGTGTGTAAGCCCCTACCACCACCTAACAACCTCAGCACTAAAAACTAAAATCTATTTTTCAGCACATGGGAAGCACCAAAATCCAAAATTACTGCAGGACACATGAGCACACCCCGTGCGAAGGCATTTTAAACTGCAGTAACCTTGCATTAGTGCTTACTACAGCTTTTATTTATTTATTTATTTATTCATTCATTCATTTATTTTGCCTGTCCTCCCAAAGGAGCCTAGAACAGGTTACAAAGGTATATTCACAGTATAGAAGGACACAATTATTGAAAGACATTTTTGGCAGACATAGCTTAGATGAATTTGCGGCATTCGTAGAAGATATTACATGGCATAGTATAGATTTATTAGAGAGTAGAGATTTAGGACAGGGCTCCATCATGGTATTATGATCAAAACAATGCAAATACTTTTTCCCCCCCATATCTTCCATAAACTAGAATTGTAAAGATTTCCTAATTTCCACACAAGAAAGATGCAGAGCTAACTGTACAAGACTGAGCAAACAAATCATGGGGATTTCATTCCTGTCTCTTTTTATTACTGTATAGCAATGACAAGATGTGTGGTAGTGCAATTTACAATAACGGGTCAAAAGGTTCTAAGAACATAAGAATTGCCGCTGCTGGATCAGACCAATGGTCCGTTGTGCCCAGTAGTCCGCTCACGTGGCGGCCCTTAGGCCTACTGCTGCTGTTATGTAGCCACCTTTTATTCCACCTTTTATTCACAATAGCCAATACTAGAAAAACATGGCATCTTTTGCAGATCTTCAAACTACAGTGTATGTGTGAGCTGCTGCAATTATCATCCATTTGCAAACTTCCAGGCTTTCCTCTAGGGTTTATGTATTCACACTTTAGGTAATGGACCAGATGTGACTTGCAATTAGTGTCAAATCTGTTCTCTCAAAAAATACTCTCAAGATCATTCAGAAAACTCAAGACAAACATAACATTCCAAAATGCAACTTCTTGTGTTCTACTGAGATCACTCACAAATATATGCCATCCTGACTAGGCCTGTTTACTTTCTTCCTAACTCATTCTTTCCCAGAAAATGTCTTTTGTAGGAAGGGCTATTAAAAATTCTAGACTTAATTCAACTTTATTTTAAAAGATTCACAAGACCAATGGCTCAATTCAGCCCAAATAAATTTGAGTCCACAGGCTGAAGAGAGCCCAATGTATAACTTGCAATGATAGCCTTAAAAATTAAGATTTCAGAAATAGAAACCCTTTTAGAAGAATGTCGCAATAATAAACAGTCAAAAACTTCTTAAAGGATAAAGTGAAGATAGTAGCGGCTAAAGATGATAGGCTAATGATAACATAAGTAAATTAAATTGGTGATGAGGGAAGTCCTCAGTATACACAACTGTTCAGATACCAGAAGAACGTTAGTTGTAACTTATGATACCCATATAGGGTTAAAAAGGTGTTACATCCCTGGTCTCACCCCCATAGTGAATTTTAAGTGCACAAAGGTACCTCAAAGTAAATAAAGTGTTAAGCTAAACAATCGTGATTAGCTGCTACTATGAACACAGTTCAGCATAGATGATTCAAAACAAGCCATGGGTGAAAGAGTCCAAACATTAGAGAACTGGGATTGATAGTGGAAAATCTCTCTGTGCTTATCTTTTTATATAGCTGTACTAAATGGAGCGATCATCAACCGCGTGCTGATAGTAAAGTCAACAGTGTCCGTTTCGGGGGAAATTCCCCCTTCCTCGGGAATGGCAGTACTGCTTTGTGCGAAAAAGCACAATACTCCAGTTCAATACTCTCCAGTCATCAGGCAGGAAAGAAAAATGGCGCTGAAAGGAGAGGAACGCCATCAAGTTTAAACTACAGAGCGTCGATAACGTGATGACATCATTACTTGGGGTGGAGAAGACTAATGCCACCTGGAGATGAAATTCAGAATGACATGTAAAAAGCTGTCAAATAGTGCAATTCCACTCAATGAATTTGTTTAAACCTAAAGGTTGAACTGTTTGTAATTGAAGCATCCAAAACTTATTTCTATGTTCAATTAATCGGGTCTACACTTGTCACTAAGTCTGTCCTACATAGTTTAGAGAGCAAGGGCAAAATGATAGTATAAATAACCCAGTTAGAATGGCAGTTCGTAACAGATTTTAAAGTGTACATTTTTGTAGTTGTTGGATGCGCCCAAGAATTCCCAATGATGGTAATAAGACAAAAGTCACACTGATACAAGATTCATGACGACCAATGATTTTAATCCTGTCAATTATGGAAGAAAATTTGGAACAAACTAGACAATCCCCAATATTTCTGGGGCGAGAATAAGCAATACAGGTGAGATCCTGAAAAGTCTTATGGAGTTGGAGAATGTGCCAATGAAGACAGATGCTCTGAGCCACTTTGGATGCTTGGTTTGAAAAAGTTAAAACACACACTGTTTTTTTTCTCTTCCACATTATTAGGAATGTAAAAGTAGTTGTCAATTAGCATATAATCCCCTCAAAAATGCTTTATGAAATATTGAATGGGGATACCCACGTTGCAAAAACTGTTCAAAAAGACTGCGAGCTTGAGTTTTATAATCCTCCATGGTCTGACATAGTCTGCGAAGCCTTAAAAACTGGCTGATGGGTAATGATTGTTTAAGGCGAGTAGGATGGCAACTGCTATATTTTAGATAGTTGTTGGTATCTACTATTTTTTTTGTATATGGTAGTCACTAGTCCAGGAATTTGTTTTTGAACCATGACATCTAGAAAAGGTAACTGGCATCGGTCAGTGGTCATGGAAAATTTTAAGTGTTTATGTCTCAAATTCAACCAATGTAAAAACTGAGTAAGATGCTCCTCAGACCCGGACCAGATGCATAATACATCATCAATGAACCTTAACCAGACCTTGATGTATTGAAACCAGTGAGACTGATACAAATAGTTTTCTTCAAATCTAGATACATAGAGATTTGCTATACTTGGGGCTGCTGCAGTCCCCATTGCCACTCCATGAGTTTGGAGAAAAAAAATCTGTTGTCAAAAGCAAAATAATTGTGTTTTAATGGATATCTTGCAAAAAATCAAGCTTATAAGCTCCAAAGCTGCTTCTTGCGGGATGTTGGAATACAAAGATTCCAAATCCATTGTGACCAGAATATCCGTGTCCTGTACTATATATTGTTGATGTTTGATAGAATAGTCAAGAAATGTGTAGTGTCTTTTATAAACAATTTTGCCTGTCCTACTAGAGGTTATAAAAACCAATCTATAAATTTTGACAATGGTTCCAACACCATACCCCGAAGGGAAACGATGGGACGCCCAGGAGGTGGAAAAAACTTTTTGTGAATTTTAGGTACAACGTAGAACAGAGGGGTGTGAGGATGACATAATTTCAGGAATTTGCTTTCAGCTTTTGTAATTAATCCTTGCGACCAAGCGATGTCCGCTAAATGGGCAATAGATACCATAAGACTGTCAGTAGGATCTGCGGATAAAGGGGTGTAATAACGAGTATCACTGAGTTGTTTTTCTATTTCATTGGTATATTGTTCTCTGTTGAGGACAACAATAGCTCCTCCCTTATCCGCAGGCTTAATAATGATCCAGTCATCAGTGCTGAGTTGGTAGAGAGCCGTTGATTGATCTTTTGTCAAGTTAGAATATCTCCTGGTTTTTCTGTGTTCTAAAAGAGTCAAATCGTGTAACACGAGTTCCTTAAAGGTAGCTAATTTGCTATCCAATGCTCCCGGAGGAGTCCATTTGGAAGGAGCCTGCATGATGGATGTGGTATCATTTGTTGGTTGGTCATGAAAAAACAATTTGATCTGTAGGAGCCGCATATCTGTGCCCCAAGATTTAAAAAAACAGAAATTTGACCTGGCTCCATCTCCATCTGTTCCAGCACTGGAACAAGAATCCAATTTATTACAGCTATATAAAAAGATAAGTACAGAGAGATTTTCCACTATCAATCCCAGTTCTCTAGTGTTTAGACTCTTTCACCCATGGCTTGTTTTGAATCATGTATGCTGAACTGTGTTCATGGTAGCAGCTAATCACGATTGTGTTTTAGCGCACGCACAAAATTACCGCATGCTAAACTGCATGGTACGCTTCTAGAATAATGCCAGCTCAATGCTGGCATTAAGGTCTAGAGCACATTGCAATTTAGCGCTCGCACCTTAGTAAAAGGAGCCCTTTATTTACTTTGAGGAACTTTTGTGCACTTTAAATTCACTACAGGGGTGAGACCAGAGTTGTAACACCTCTTTAACCCTATATGGGTATCATGAGTGACAACTGATGTTCTTCTGGTATCTGTACAGTTGTGTATACTGAGGACTCCCCCCATCACCAATTTAATTTACTTATGTTATCATTAGTCTTATTTTTAGCACAAATTTAGCCGCTACTATCTTCACTTTATCCTTGAAGAATTTTTTGACTGCTTAAAAATCAAGATGCAGGAGATATTGAAGGGGGTTGATATTCAACGTGATTTTACCAACTCAGAGCCATACAAGTGATTTAACCAACTGTATCTGAATTCAAGAAAGCATGGGGTAGGAACTGGAATCTCTTAGAGAGAGAACGAGATATTGGTTACTATGGATGGGCAGCCTGGGCGAGCCATTTGGCCTTTATTTGCCATCATGTTTCTGTGTTTCTATGTAGAAGTTTTCTGTTTCCAGAAGTTTGCAATGTCTGAGTTGGTTAAATCACTTGTATGGGTCTATCCACTGATATTCAGCAGCACTTAACCAGTTAGGACCAGATTCTATAAACGGTACCTAAGCACGCCTACATTTTAGGCACTGCTCTGTGCGGTTGTCAATCAACTGGTAAATGCTGCTTATAGAATCATGCCTAGCAGTACCTACGCATACTTAGGCATCACTAGGCATTCTAGAGGTAGGCGCCAGTATATTAGGCCAAGTTTTAACTGTCCTAATGTAACATAAAATCATATTTGTATATCGCAAAACCTCACAGTTCTGTGTGGTTTAACAAACAAAAGAGACTGAACAATCACAGTGATTTACAAATCAGTTCTGTAAAAATTTCACAAATAAGCTAGATTTGAACAATTTCCTAAAATGCATGTAAGATAAAGAAAGAGATAATAGTCTACGAAGTTCAA
This sequence comes from Geotrypetes seraphini, assembly GCF_902459505.1. Classification (NCBI taxonomy): domain Eukaryota; kingdom Metazoa; phylum Chordata; class Amphibia; order Gymnophiona; family Dermophiidae; genus Geotrypetes; species Geotrypetes seraphini. The sequence goes on from NC_047095.1 coordinate 19,674,401, forward strand.
CATCCCAGCTAGCAGCTTGATAATACAATAGCGAGTTGCAAAAATCTCTTGTATATACAACCACGAACAGAGGGGAAGACAAATAATGCTGTAGCTCATAACAAGCGATTAAGGTTAATGAATGTAAATTGCTCCACTAAGCAATTAGGTGCATAACCAAGCAAAACTTTATAACACAGGGCTCCAAATTTAAAAAGCACCCTAGCCTCAACTAATATCCAATGAAGTTCTTTGCTATAAGATGTAACATGAACCGTTTTATTAAATTGAAAATTAAACACAGAGGTCTTCTGTATAATTTACCAATGCCTAATTCAGATGCCTAGTGACATCTATGGCTACCATGCCTATTCTCTGCCCCTAACCACAGCTACTTTTCAGGTAGGCGTTGTTAGGTGTCAGAGGACACCTGACTTAGGCATTGCTATGCACTGCTCTGAGTTCCATGCGGATGACACGGTGACAAAATTCATCACCATTCCCATCCCTGAGGATAACCGTGGGAAACAATCCCATGTCATTCTTTAGTGTCCGTCTCAACCTCAGTCCTTCTCACCAGCATTCTTCAATGCAAGACTTGAGAGTCAGTGGCTGTGCCCAGTCATACTCTGATTCTCATGTGAGCCAAGTATAAGATAATGAACCCTTGTGACATCACTGATGAGGTTGGCTCTTAGGCATTGGTAGAATAAGGCATTATGACATCACAATATCTGTTCTGGATACCAGAGACTGTCATTCTTTAGTGTCTATCTCAACCTCAGTCCTTCTACACCAGCATTTTTCAATGCAAGGCTTGAGGGTCAGTGGCTGAGCCCATTCATGCTCTGGACGGGAACGGTGAGGATTTTTGTCACCGTGTCATTCTCTACGCGGAACTCTTAATTGTTAAATTTTTTTTTCAATTTACTTCAATAGCGTGGTCAATTACCACATCATTTAAGCTAATTAAGAAAATTTGGGTTGCATGCGGATCTCAGTTAGGCGTCGCTAGGCATCCTCAACGTAGGTGCCCAGTGGCGCCTAACTTAGGTACTATTTATAGAATCTGGCCCTTAGTACCACTGAATATCAGAACTAATTGCTAAAGTCATAACCAGCTATTTTGTGGGATTTCTGCTGACGTAGTCAACACTTATACAGTCAAATGCCAATATTCAGCACTTAACTGCCTAAGAGGCCTTTTTACTAAGCTGTGCTAAAAAAAAACAAAAAACCACAGCCTGCACTAATTTTAGCACATGGGCTAATCACATGCTGAGGTCACATACTAATTTCAAAATTAGTGCATGGACATTAGCACATAAGCCTTTATAGTCACCTATTTTGCAGGTGATAAGGGCTCCGGTGCTAATCCTGTGCTAATTGGTCAACATATGCCAATGCTTACGCACTAACTGATTAGCGCAAGGCATGCCTACACTCTGCCCCCAAACATGCTCCCAGCATGAAAGAATAAAATAATTTTTAGCACCTGGGTGGCACAGGATTGGCGCTAGCTTGGTTTCAGTCATTTTTGTTAAACAGGCAACAAGAAATGGGAGTGAATGGTGAAGTTTCTCACCGTAGTATGTTGTTGATAGGTGTACCTCAAGGTTCAGCACTTTCTGCTGCCCTTTTCAATCTATACCTTCTCCCTCTATGTAAGCTGCTGCAGAGTTCCGAGGTCAGCTGCCGACTTTATGCTGATGACATTCTACTCCTACTACCTGTTAAAGGGAATTGGAGAGAAATGGAGGAAAGACTGCAAGTAGTGATGACGAGTGTGAAGGAATAAATGAGAGTAGAAGATTAAAACTGAATGTGCAAAAACCGAAAATAATGTTAGTCCAGAGACCGCAGGTGCAGGAAACTCCAGGGTCTTTACAGCTCTGGGACACCCCGATAAAGTTCTCTGATGAGGCAACGTATTTAGGTGTTGTGGTGGATTTGAATTTGACTTTTAAAAGTCATGTTCAGGAATTGTTGCTCCCACATCAAAAACGTGGTCTCAGATACTGCAGTCATTATTTATTGCCCTAGCCTCTGAAAATGAACCTTCCTTGTTCTACAGGAGTGTTTCCTACTAGGGATCGGCTGATGTTTGGAACAAACCAGGAAATATCAATGATATATCCCTTGCCATTCATGTCATTAACAAATGAAAATGATCAGAAAAACACAAGAAATTGTGTCGCAATGACAGCCCATTCGTTCCCTTCAGTATTAAGGACAACAGTTCCAGGTGCAGGGTACTAAGTTTGAAGGCACAATATCTGGTTCTTTCTTTCATTATTGTTTAATTGAGGGGATGTGCAGATTTCTAGAGACATTATATTGAAATGATATTGCTGAGTACTATCAGAGGACCTTATTAGCTAAATAACATGGTTCCAAACTATGCAAACAGTATGTTGGGAGTGATTGATAACCAATGTAATGAAAGTAAGAAAAATGTAGCTCGCTTTCATCTCTTACTCCCTGTAATCATCCTGCCTGCCACATTCTGAACTACTGTATCTGCAGCTTGCCTATGATTTTCGTTGGCAGTCCCACATAGATTGAATTATAGTCATCAATTCCATTGCCACAGTCATGACACGTGCAAAACACTAAGGAGCGAAGAAGTTGAGAGATACTTTTCTCTTTCCCACTGATTAAATTCACTTCCTTCTCTCCCTCCCCTACTGCTAGTTTTCTCAGATTTAGATTCAGTGAAATTTTATTGACAGGGCAAACTAGGCACACGGGTTACCAAATTCACGGCCGCTCTAAGAGCTGTGGGGGTGATGCGTCTCCGAGAGAGATGGGGCAAAAAAATTGCTCTTCATCCACTGTCTCCCCCCAGGGCTGCCCAATTCTGGTCCTCAAGATCTACTGGCAGACCAGGTTTTCAGGATATCCACAATGAACATGCATGAGAGAGATTTGCATACCAAGATGGCAGTGCAGGCAAATCTCTCTCATGCATATTCATTGTGGATATCCTGAAAACCTGGTCTGCCAGTAGATCTTGAGGACCAGAATTGGGCAGCCCTGGTCTCCCCTATCATGGGTGTAGCACGGTAGATGGGGCAGAAGCACTAGGGGTCATGTCCCAAGGGCGCAATTCATGCTCAGGATGCTTCTGGCCAAATTAATATATAGCTAAGGGAACCTTTTACTAAGCTGTGTTAAGTGCTATTATGTATACCAAGAGACACATTCAGACATCCTGAGGTAACTGCCACATCTGTTTGCGTTAATCGAACACTAAGAATTTTTTGAGGGGTGTGTTAGGGCGTGGAGAGGGGGTGCTCCTGCGCAAAATAGTTAATGCATCTACATTACTATGCACTAATTTGTTAGCGCACAGATAGTGTATGAGCCCTTATAATGGGCGTCAGAACAGGGGAGGCCACAAGGGCCATGGCCTACCCAAAAATTGATGGTCGCCGATTGGTGCCCACTCTCCCATCCATTTCCCGGCATTGTGCTTTAAATCTTCAGTGCACCTGCCACACAGCATCAACGAGCAGGCCTGCCCCGGAACCCTTCATTCTACTTCTGGGGGCAGGCCTGCTTGTTGACGTTGTGCGGCGCTGCCATGAAGATTTAAAGTACAATGCAAGGAGGAGTTAGGGGGTGAAGTAGGGAGCTGGTGACGGGCTGTGCTGCAGGATTCTGATGGGGTATGGCAGAGCTCCTGGGCCTTTTCCCCCTCCAAGCCAAACAGCATTCCCCTGCCTATGGCCCTTACTACCTTCAAAATGGTTGACAGTAGGTGTACATGTGGTAATTTTTCAAAATGAATGCCAAATGGACATTAACAGAAAAAAATACAGAAATGCCATTCAGGTATTCATTACCCATAGAACTCCAATTAGTACGTAAGTTTCCCATTTTGACTATTGTATTGTATTTAGACTCATTGTATGGTATTGTATTTAGACTTATTGTATTGTATTGTATTTAGACTCATTGTATTGTATTGCATTGTATTGTACTTAGACTCATTGCATTGTATTGTATGTAGACTTGCATTGTATTGTATGTAGACTTGCATTGTATTGTATGTAGACTTATTGTATTGTATTAAGTCCTTTTGTTATTCGCTGAATGTCCAGCCTTCTTACAATGTAAACCGCCTAGAAGTCGCCTGACTGTGGCGGTATAGAAAAATAAAGTTATTATTATTATTATGATAAAAATGGCCTTAAAACAAAGGAAGGACCCATGTAACATAGTAATTGACGGCAGATAAAAACCTGAATGGTCCATCCAGTCTGCCCAAACATACAATCGCTATCATTTAATGATTTAATTTAAATAGTTCTTTTTCTTAGATATTTCTGGGCCAGAAACCCAGAGCTCTGCCCAGTATTTTTCATCTCCTGGAGCCTCTGTTGAAACTCACTCCAGCTCATCTAAACCATCCCAGCCCATCCACAACTGAATGGCCATATACGTGACACAGACCGTGCAAGTCTGCCCAGTACTGCCCTTAGTTCTTCAATATATACCATTATTTTCTGATTAGAGATCCTCTGTGTTCATCCCATGCTTTTTTGAACTCTGTCACCATTTTCCTCTCCACCACCTCCCTCAGGAGCGTATTCCAGGCATCCACCACCCTCTCCGTAAAGAAGAATTTCCTAACATTACTCATGAGTCTACACCCCTCAACCTCAGATTATGCCCTCTGGTTTTACCATTTTCCTTTCTCTGGAAAATATTTTGTTCTACTTTAATACCTTTCAAGTATTTGAACGTCTGAATCATATCTCCCCAGTCCCTCCTTTCCTCTAGAGTATACATATTCAGGGCTTCCAGTCTCTCTTCATATGTCCTACCATTTTCATCGCCTTTCTCTGGACTGCTTCAAGTCTTCTTATATCCTTTGCAAGATACAGTGTCCAAAATTGAACACAATACTCCAAGTGGGGCCTAACCAATGACCTGTACAGGGGCATCAACACTTTCTTTCTTCTACTGGCTATGCCTCTTTCTATACAACCCAGCATCCTTCTGGCAATAGCCACCGCCTTATCACACTGTCTCTTTGCCTTTAGATCTTCAGACACTATCACCCGAAGGTCCTTCTCCCCATCCCATGCATATCAGCTTCTCACCTCCCAGGACATATAGCTCCTTCTGATTTCTAATTCCCAAATGCATTACTCTGCATTTCTTTGCATTGAATTTTAGTTGCCAGATATTAGACCATTCCTCTAACTTTTGCAGATCCTTTTTCATGTTTTCCACTCCCTCTTCAGTGTCTACTCTGTTACAAATCTTGGTATCATCTGCAAAAAGGCACACTTTTCCTTCTAACCCTTCAGCAATGTCGCTCACAAACATATTGAAAAGAATCAGCCCCAGCACCAATCGCTGAGGGACTCCACTACTCATCTTTCCTTCCTCTGAGCGAATTCCATTAACCACCACCCTCTGGCATCTGTCCATCAACCAGTTTCTAATCCAGTTCACCACTTTGGATCCTAACTTCAGCCCATCAAATTTGTTCAAGAGCCTCCTATGAGGAACCGTGTCAAAGGCTTTGCTGAAATCTAAGTACATTACATCTAGCATATATCCTTGGTCCAATTCTCTGGTCATCCAATCAAAAAATTAAATCAGATTCATTTGGCACGATTTACCTTTAATAAAGCAATGTTGCCTTGGATCCTGTAACCCATTAGATTCTTGGAATTTCACTATCCTTTTTTTCAGCAACGCTTCCATTATTTTTCCAATAACCGAACTGAGGCTTACCCGTCTGTACTTTCCCACTTCATCTCTGCGACCACTTTTGTGACTTGGCACCACATCCACTCTTCTCCAATCCCCTGCCAGAACCTCTCCGAGCTCCCTCAATATCCTGAGATGGATCCTGTCCGATCCCATCATTTTGTCCACTTTCAATTTTTTAAAGTTGTTCATAAACACTTTCTTCCGTGAACAGTGCAGTATCACTCCATTCTCATGTGCATCTTTACCAGACAATCTTGGTCCTTCCCCAGGATTTTCTTCCGTGATCACAGAACAGAAGTATTTGTTTAGCATGTTTGCTTTTTCCTCATCACTCTTCACATGTCGGTTCATAGCATTTTTTAGTCTCACAATTCTGGACATCTGGTAACCCTAATTGTGAGGGAGTCTATAGAACACTGCCACTTCCCTTTACAGATACTCCTTCATAGTATTAGAACCACCTTAAGATCCATAGTCCCGCCCAAAGGGAAAGTGATATGGGAGGAGTGGAGCTCCAGGAGAGCAGGAACTATGTAATATAAAAGCTGAGGACACAGCTAGGTTAAAGATGCCCAGAGAAAGGCAACAATACCCAATCACATTTGCCTCAACCACCTACGTGTGAACTGCATCCATGATAGTCAGGCAGGACTGGGGCAACTGTGAATCTTGAAGAACTGTATGCTTGATCCATCCAGGGACTTTCTAGTGACTGTTTTTGACTAGAGATCCATGCATTTTGTGGCCTGCAGGAGCAGGACCATAGAAGAAGTTTTTGCTTATACTATACTTAAGAACTAGTTTGTTGTTTTTTCTCTTGCCTGTGAAACTAATGGTACCCCCATACTTAGCATCTTTAATAAAGTATTATTATTTTACTGACCTTGACTGCTGTAAGGCACCAGTCTTTCCTGCCTCCAGAGCCTGCCCTCATTCACGTTACCACAGGCACTTAACACATGGTTAATGCGTGAAAATGGGCTTTTTATGGTAGTTTGCCTGTTATCATGCATTGAACCCTGCATTAAGGAATTTCTCAGATTTTCTCTCTCAGGGGGGCATAGCATGGGCAGGAAAACATCCAGTTAACACATTATACTTACCACATGTTAAATGACTAATGCATAGTTAACTTGATTGCACTAAGGGTCAGATTCTATAAATGATGCCTAAGTGCACCTACACAGGGCAGGATTAACCATTAGGCCAAGTAGGCACGTGCCTAGGGCCCGAAATGGTCAGGGAGGCCCGATGAAGGAAGGCACCAAATGGCAATGGGCCCCTCCAGCATCGATCGGCAATATGGGCCCCCCTCCAATCAACAATGCGGGCCCCACCCCGATCAGCAATCCTCCCCATCGACGCAAAGTAAGACAAGCAAGCAACACGGGTAAGAAAGGCAACGGGAACTGTAATTTTGCAAGCGGTGCTGCTTGCCCAAAGCTTTTCTCTGACGCAGCTTCCTGTTTCCGCCTGGGCGCATGGTGGGGTGGGGAGGGGCGGGGCAGGGGGCCCAGTGTACTTGTGTTCCTAGGGGCCCTCGACGAATTAATCCTGCCCTGAACCTACATTGTAGGTGCTGCTTTGCTCAGTTGTCAATTAACCACTAGGCACCGCTTGTAGAATCATACTTAAGTGTCAAGGCGCCACTGAGGTAGGTGCAGGTACATTAGGCCAGGTTTTACTGGGTCTAATTTACCGGCACCTATCTCTCACGCCTAGTGACACAGTTTACCATGCCTATTTCTCATACCTATCCATGCCTACTTTTCAGGTAGGCATCGCGGGGCACCTCGACTTAGCTGTCACCAGGCGCCATTCTGAGCTCCATGCGGAACTCTTAATTAGTTAATTTTTGAAAATTTATGGTCAATTAACTTCAATGGCGTGGTCAATTACCATGCCAATTAAGCTAATGGATTTTGGGTAGGCGTCAGAAAGCAGGGCACCTAACGAGGCCTAACGTAGGCGCTATTTATAGAATCTGGCCCTAAGTGCCTCAGCTGTGATGAGGCACCCTGTGCTAATGGAAATATTAACACATGACCTGAATAAAAAGTTACTTCACATGCCTCCCCTGATTACCATGTTAGATTTGCAGCTAACCTGCAGTAAAATCTCACATTAACTGCACATTGTAAGACACTTTAGTAAAGGGGCCCCTAATTCTCCATTAAAAAAAGGGCTTGAACTGTCTCTGAAGAAGGCATCTTGCTAGGACCTTAGGAGCACATTTCCTTTTCACAATAAATTTCAATCAATCAGGTTTTCAGAGAGAGATACGATTGTCTGGACTCAAGCTCTGTGTAGGCACTCAGCTCCACTTCATTCTCAATAAGTTCTTGTGTGTGTGCAGTTACTCTATAATAAGTGTTTGCAAGATAAGAAGTGAGGCACTGGATCTTTTTGTTTAGCAGGAATTCTTTGTTTACTTGTAGCTATCTGCACAACTGCACATCAATACAAGGGAGGTGCTGAAAAGTGCTCAGCCCAACCAAGAAGAGAATGACAGCTGGTTCAATGGTTCAATCAATGATCTAAAACAATGTCAAAACAGAATTTTGTTTCTGCAAATTGGCACTTAATGAAATAAGATAACACTCTTTTCAGCTACAGTGGCAAAATAACGCTCAGAATTTAGAAAGTTGGTTGGTGGGGATGAGAACTTTTCAGCACCCCCTTGTATGTAATAAAAGTGAGCCAAGTATAGGACAAGCAATCCATTGTGACATCACTGATGAGGTTGGCTCTTATTGGTGGAATGAGGCATTATGACATTACAATCTCAGCTCTGGTTACCAGAAACTGAAACTCTTCACACTATGAATGGGTGCTGAAAAATTCTCAGCCCAACCAGGAAGAGAATGACGTGGATATGGTTTAATCAATGATCTGAAACAATGTCAAAACAGATAATTTTGTTTCTGCAAATTGGTACTTAATGAAATAAGATAACACTCTTTTCAGCTACAGTGGCAAAATAACACTCAGAATTTAGGAGGTTGGTTGGATGGGCTGAGAACTTTTCAGCGCTCCATCCCCCCCCCCCCCCCCCCCCCTCCTTAACATACACACACAAAAAAAAATGTGCACTATAGTGCTAATTTCAATTATTCTAATGGTTAGTAGTATGGACAACTACCAGGTTCAAGGGCTGTTTTGGAAGAAGGGCTGTGGCTCATTAGTTGAGCTGCTATCTCTGCACCCAGAGGTTGTGAGAGCAAATCCTGGTGCTGCTCCTTGTGACCCTGGACAAGTCACATAATCCTCCAGTGCCCACCGTTTCGAAATGTCAAAGCCACAAAAAGGCAGTATACAAGTCCCTGTTCCCTTTCCCCTTTGTATTGTCCTTGGTCGTATTGTACAGATCTATTAGCTAGTGGTATTAATAGTGTTTTTTTCCTTTCGCAGGCAGCAGTTTACAGAGATCAGGAGTGGAGGGGGAATGCTCCTTCTAAGGAGTGGCTGGGTGCTTGCAAAAAAAAAAAAATATATATATATATTTTACAAGTTCTAAAAACGAACAATTTTAGATCCAAGTATTAGCCATGCATTTCTGTATATAGCACAAAAAACCATTACACATATGGTAATTGATTTAGTTTTTTATAGTTTAATTTTGTTTGAAAGTCAGGTCTGGTCAGTATTTTTGTGAGTAACCATATAATGACTAAGTAAAATATATGAGCGATTGCTCACATGTTCCAGTTAGAGGGAACATAGGGAGCAGGTAAGACTTAAGCAGATAGAATAGAGCACAGAAAAATTATTGTGCTAGGGTCCACCTTGGGGGTTAGTACCCAAGAAAAAGATCTGGGTGTCATTGTAGACAATATGATGAATCTTTCTGCCCAATGTGCAGCGGCAATCAAAAAAGCAAATAAGATTCTAGGAATTATTTTTAAAAAGGATGGTTAACAAGACTAAGAATGTTATAATGCCTCTGTATCACTCCATGGTGTCACCTCACCTGGAGTTTTGTGTTCAATTCTGGTCACCTTATCTCAAGAAAAATATAGCGGAACTAGAAAAGGTTTAAAGAAGAGAGACCAAGATGATAAAGGGGACGGAACTCCTCTTGTATGTGGAAAGACTAAAAAGGCTAGGGCTCTTCAGCTTGGAAAAGAGACACCAGAGGGGAGATATGATTGAAGTCTACAAAATCCTATCCATTATGGTTCTCTTTGACCAGTGGTCTCACCCTCCCTATATCCTTAGTCATTCAATGTCCATTCCCCTCTCAGATGTTTGAACCGCACAGAGCTCCATAGACATAGATCCCCATGATTTAAACAGAGTTGGTTTGCATCACACCACCTCTATAAGAAGGAGAAAGCAAGGGCTGTGCAACCTGGTGCCTGCACCAGAGATGTTCAAGTTTACAAGTACTGTGTGGTTCTGGCTAGAGTGGTAAGCCTAGACCTCCTACCTATGGTGGCTCCAGGCTGTGTTCTGTCTTTGACCAGTGTTCTAGCCCTCCCTTCCCAGTCTCCATTCTCCTCTCAACCTCTCTCCTTCCCATGCAGGTTCTCTTCTGTTGTTGACCAGTGGTCTAACACTCCTTTCCCATTCTCCCACAGTCCATTTCCTTCTCTCCTTCCCTGTTACCATGGCAGCTGTAAGTTCTCTTTGTCTTTGACCAGTGGTACGATGGGCTCCACCAGTGGACATCAACAACATTTCATTTGGTTTTGTGCTATTTGCAATGGGAAATGACACAAACTAAAATAAAAACCATTGGTGTTTTCCTAGTTCTTTTAAACAACTGTACATTCATGGTAAAAGAAAGAAAAAAAAAAAGTGTTGATGATAAAGAGAAGATGAACCTTGAAACACTATCAGACCATATCAAATACAGATTCCTATAGCATTACACATTGATCACTGTAGAGAGGTTTTTCTACCAAATGATACAGACTAGCTACTTTTTCATTTCCTCTAAGCATGTCCTGAAGAAGAGTAATCACTGTAAATACACATCAAGAAAAAGGACACTTTTGACACAAAATCAGAGCAAGTATCTGATAAAACTTTCAGTCTGAAAAATGGACAGGGAAATGGTGACATCTCTACCTCTAGCAGGATGAAAATAATGGAAGTACACAGAAGGCATTCTTTAAAACGTGTTGCCATCTGCAGGCAGAGCATCACATTGTACCACTGCAACTCTCCAGAGGATTTCTCTGTTTATCTGTCTGAAGAAGAAAAAAAAAATATTAAATATCACCAAAAGGGCTCCGTTTAGACCTCTGAAAAGTGAACAACATGAAATATTGAGGCTTTGCATAATGGCCCACTGTTACAAAATATGATATTTATGAGATTCAGCATTAAAAAAAAAAAAAAAGTCATCACTGTCTGAAAACAATGGGCTCAATATTCGATAGCAGTAGCCAGCAGTTAAAGTAAAGCACTGGTGCCAGGGCTTAGATTATATTCATACATTTAGCTGTCCTATCTGTTTGACTAGTGCCACTGAATATACATATGGATGGTAACCATACTGGTGCTTATTCATTTAAAGTTAGGCCTCTTATATATCAGATCACCTTAGCAGATAAATATTGTCATTAAAGATTCTAAACCATTTCTCATGCTTAAGGTATTTCCCCCCTCTTTTACGAACGCATAGCATGGGTTTTAGCGGTAGCGGTAACTGCTCCGACGCTCATAGAATTCCTATGCGCGTCAGAGCAACCGCCGCTGACGGAGCTAAAGCCCGCGCTATGCGTTCATAAAAGAGGGGGTTTATTCACTAAAAGGGCAATCTATAACAGGGCACCTACAATCAGTGGCATAGTGAGGGTGGGAAGTGCCTTGGGCAGTGCCATGTGCCACGTGCCCCCTACTCTTTCCTGCCACCTGAGTGCCCCCGTGTACATCTTGGAAATGTTGGCCAGGTACTGGTGACCTGGATTGGCCACTGTCAGAACGGGCTACTGGGCTTGATGGACCATTGGTCTGACCCAGTACGGCTATTCTTATGTTCTTAATTATTGTATTTAAGTGCAAGTACTGTCACTTTTACTTGTAAAGAAGTACAAGAAACATTTGTTACATTTAATTTTACCACAGTAATAATTTCACCAGTTTTTCTTTTTACTTAGTTACATCTAACGCATGCAGCTAAAAGTAAATAGTAAAAGCAGAAGCAAGACGTAAAAGATGATACCTCTGTATAATTAATCGTAGTAGTTGTTGTAACAGTAAACCACATGAAGTAGCAAAAACTGGAACAGGATTTTGCTATTGCAAACCTCATCACACAAACAATGGTGTAGTTTCTTAAGTTGTATTGCTCAGGGAATACAGTTCATGAGAACAGTAGAGTTGCCTGTGTTTGGTGAACTACTGTAGTTACTGGTCTCCAGCCAAATAGAATAGTGATGAGTTGGGTCATCTTAAAGTGAAGATGAAGCTGAAGCTGGTTCCAATTCATGGTGAATATGTCTCTACCACAACAGACTGCTGGTCATCCCATGGAAAATTTTAAATTGGGGTGATTGTCCTCTGGATTGATTGAGTCTTTAGAGAGGAAGTCTACTTGTCTAGCCTAAGAAGCATTCATACACATTAGACCCTCTCACATCAGTTCTCTAAATTTATCTGGACTTTGCCATCAAACGATTCCAACTTTCGAAAGCCTTTTTTAGAACTGGACATCATGACGATGATAATGAAGATGAAAATGAAAATGAATTAGCACTACTTCTAATGCAGATGATAACGACAATTAGGGTAGTAAAGTACTTTTTTGCGGTAACAAATTCATTAAGTGCTTCAGAGAGAGCTTTCCTTGATCAAAGCCTGCAGATCCAGTCAAAAGACATCAGTATTATTACAGCCTAAAGGTCCTTTTACTAAGGCGTGCTAGTGCATCTTAGCGAGCGCTAAAAATTAGCGTGCGCTAAATGCTAACGTGTCCATAGGATATAATGAACATATTAGCACTTAGCACATACTCATTTGTAACGCACGTTAAGACGCACTAGTGCGCCTTAGTAAAAGGACCCCCTAGTCTGATTTGAAGGAACTTGTCATCAAACTCTACTTTCTAGCAGTGTAATTTTTGAATGCTTTTTACCTAGTCTGGTTTAAAGACTCACAAGCATACCCGCGTGAGTGGCAGTCATTTTCAAAATGTAATTTTACTACAAGCAAAGTGGGTTGAATTGTACAGCAATAAAGTTGTTGTGACAAAAATATTAACAATAGTTGCATTCATTGTAGTCATGGTATTTTTACATTTCCTCAAAAATATCTATCCCCCTCCCCCCCCCCCCCTTTTTTTTTTTTTTTTTTTTTTACAAAAGCACAGAAGAGGTTTTTAGCACTGGCCAGTGCACTGATTGCTCTGTGCTGCTCCGACGGTCATCAGCATACATACGGTAACTTATAATATATGTTCTCTGTAGATAGCATACAAGTGGATTAAATGGTGCCAGGATTGAATATTTCATCCAGGGCTGAGAAAATGTTTCTGAGCATGCAAGTACCTTCCCACACATCATGCCCTGCAGAGGTACCTCAGTTAGTCCACTATAGGTTCATAAGCAAAGATTTTATTTATGTTTGATTCACCAATTAGGCAGACAAATTCTTTACAGTTTTAAACTCAATACAGACTGCTTCTTTCTCAGTTCATCCCACCTTGTTTTAATACCTTCCTGCTGTTTGAAGTTGGAGGAGTAATGAAAAATCATTTTGTAACCCAAATCCCTAGATATCAGTTATTCATAACTGGAGAAAGCTGATACCAATTGCCTTTTTATTATGATTAGACTGAGGTATGAGTTCTAAGATGTTGCTGTTTATCATTTATCAGTACTTGCTATACCACTTTTCCTTGCAAAAACAGGTCAAAGTGGTTAACATAAAAATTAATTTCAAAGACAGAAAGGAACACAATACAAGCGATAGTAAAGATATAGCAGTCACACAGCTAATAGTAAGATCACACAGAGCAAAGGTACAGAGCAAAGGTACAGTGTTCAAACATAGTCGGGACCTGCGGTGCAGTAGTTAAAGCTATAGCCTCAGCACCCTGAGGTTATGGATTCAGATCCAAACTGTAGATAAACAAATAAATACATCTAAATCATTTACAATCAGAATCTCAATTCAATCAAGAGAATACCTCCAGAAACCAAAGCTATCTTCTCAAATATCAGAAAACAGCCTCAACTGCCCTATTAACATACTCCACATTAAAGCATATGCTACCAATATTATAGATGAGCTCATAATAGCATCTATAACGATATATGAAGCATTTACAATTAGAATCATAATTCACTCAAGAGAATGCCTCCACAATGTTGTCCAGCAATTTCTTGAATTTTTGAATATCAAGAAGCAGCCTCAACTGTCCTGTCATCTTGTTCCACAATAATGCGCCTTGAGAAAATCCTGTTTTGCATCTGGAAAAGACATTGTAATTACCCCAGGCATTACACATGTAAAAAATAAGCATCAAGGTTGGTTGCACCTACTTTATGCACTCTGAGCAGAGGCATTCCTAGGGGACCAATCAGGAAAAAGCATGGACAGTCTCGACATATCTGTGAATTTAATACATTATGTACACAATTGATGTATATATTTACATTGACGCTGCAGGAGACACAAATTCAAATGATTGTTTTTACACCCTTATCCTGCTAGATTTGTGTGGCTATTTTAGACAGGCACAAAATAGGTGTCTATTTGACCTTCACATATGTGAGAGGTTACACAATTATACCATAAGCCTCTGTAAAGCACTACAACATCTTATATGTACTATACAAGTCATGATAACAGTAATGCAAAGAACCATAAACATGAAGAGGGGCTTAATCCCCTTTATAATGTGTAGAATCTGTAAGTTACCTCGTTTCAAATGATTTTTATTCACCAGATGCTGGCAATAACTTTTGAAACATAGGGCTCCTTTTACTAAGGTGCCTTCATAGAGCTTGCATTAGTATTATTCGTTTAGTGCATGGTTAGCACACGCTAATCCTTAGCGCGCGCTAAAAATGCTAGCGCACCTTAGTAAAAGGAGCCCATAAAGTACCAAACATATTTAGTTCCAGAAAGAGGCAAATGGTGAAAAGAGATTTGGAGAAAGGTGTTTTTCCAGTGTAAGAAAAAAGAGAAATATTTTAATTGGAATGATCTCTCAGAGTAACTGATACATGTAAAAAAAAGTGATATCAGGTTTGAAAATGGCCATTCCATTTGTCTTAAAATGCTTCCTTCATTCAGAAACTACTTAAATCTTAAACCTATCAGTAGAGAAACTGGCCTTAATTTTGGTCTCTTGTCACTGATTTCTCTCTTCACAGATTGAGAGTCTTAAACTATCCATTGACCTTCAACAATCAAAATGTCCTTGTATTGATCCTGACACCTGGAAAATTAAATACTCATCTACATGCAACGTCCTGAAATGAAAAGCAGAAAAGAAAAGGCAGAGTGAGTGCCCAAATCTAGATCAGAAGTCTATTAATAATGTCCAAAAAATGATCTAAATATATATTTAAAATCAACATCAGGCCCAGTATCTGGGTATATAATAGCATATTTATTATTAATATTGCTGTGCCGAATATTCATATTCAATTTGGCTCCGAATAGTGCCTCAAATACATTATTCATGTTCGGTTGAATAGTGATTTAAATTCGAATATGAGTAATCTGGGGCTCCACTGTGCTAAATCCTTTTGAAATAAACATGTGATCTCTGCCTCCACATTGCTTCTCTTATTATTTGTTATGTTACAATTCAATGCCCATTATTCATATGCAGCCAAATAATAAAATATGGTATTCGGCACAGATCTAATTATTATACAAGATTTCATTTATTAAATGGTAGATAATTTGAAAAATACTAAAGCATTTTTCAGGTCAAGAGAAGAAAGGCATGCTAGTGCACAGTGGTAATAATCTGATTATGCAGAATGAGGGGCATAATCAAAAAAAAATCTAAGTCTACTTTTGGCCTAAAACCTTAAATGTTGAAAGTAGAAGCAGGGAAAATGTCCATTATTTAAAAAAACGTTCAAAAGGAGGGGTTTTTTTTTTTTATAATGGCCTGCCTCTACGTTCAACTGTTTAAACGCCAAGACCACCACTACGTCTACACTAACAACATATAATAAACCAAAAACAGCCAAAGTCCCAAACACCCAACACTAGAGCTTTTAGGCGGAAGAGCCAGTCCTTTGCCTAAAAGCTGGATTCTGTAACCGGTGTCTGTCAAAAACAACACCGGTTACAGATTTCCACCCCCCCCAACATCGGGGCAGGAGGAAGCCCAAGGCCTCCTGCCCCGGAGACCCACGACCCCCCCCCCCCCCCCGACATCAGGCCAGGAGAGAGCCCAAACCCTCCTGGCCCCACCGACAATGATCGGGCCAGGAGAGAGCCCAAGCCCTCCTGGCCCCACCGACAATGATCAGGCCAGGAGAGAGCCTAAGCCCTCCTGACCCTGCCGATCCGCAACCCCCTCTCCCCCCCGCCAATTATGAACCCCCCTCCCCCCACTGATTATGATCGGGGCAAGAGGGTGCCCAAGCCCTCTTGCCTAGCGATCCACGACCCCCCCCCCCCGCCGATTACGATTGGGCCAAGCCCTCCTGGCCACGCGACCCCCTCCCTACAAGATTGGACAGGAGGGAGCCCAACCTCTCCTGCCCAGGCAACCACTCTATCCCCCACCCCCACTAAGATCCGAGCAGGAGGGATCCCAATCCCTCCTGCCCTGACACAACCCCCCCACGACTGCCCCCTGAACCCCTGATTGGCTCGCCGAAAACCTCCCCCACCCGCTGACCGTAAGACACCCCCCCGCCGACCCCGTGACCCCCACCCCCGACAACCCCCCCCATATTTGAAAAACATTGGCTGGATGGACGGGTCCCAAGCCCGTCCGTCCAGCAGGCCAGCCATCCCTCGAATGGCTGGCCTTAGGCCTGGTTGGCCCAGGCGGCTCAAACCTTGCCCAAAGGTGGGGCCTGAGGCGCCTGGGCCAACTGGAATCAGCCCAGTAGCCTTAGGGGTGTCTCCTGCTCTAGGCATTCCACTTTATAGTCTGATCGGTCAAGATACACCCTGAGGCAGCAGATTTGTGAAACACTGGCCACCGTTGGTATACCGATCAGCTGAAGATAAGTGGAAAAGTTTTTCTTCTATCTTTTGTTTTTCGCTAGCAAAGCACAGCATAAAGCTTTTACTTTATTGAAGGTTTTTTGCCAATGAGGTGACCACTCAACCACCTTTAGTAAACCACTTTGGTGGAAATGGGAGGGCCCTTGTCTGAGGCTTTTTCCTTCAGTTTTAATCATTTAATAGCTTATGCTGTTCTTATACTATACCATCGGACATTTCAGCATCAATTGCAATTGAAAGTGTTTACTATTATATATATTGTTTTTTCATGATATCTGAGTTATTTTTACTCTTATAAAACCAGACACCTTCATGCTTTTGATTCTACTTATTGTGTGCCCCTCTCATCTGTCTTGCTTTTGAACTTTCATTCTTTAGATATTGACTCTAAAGCAAGCTACTGGATCGACTTTCTCTCCACTGCTTTCAACTTATTCACTCCTCTGTCTGTATCTAAGTGCTCCTCTGCCCATCGAAATCCTTGGTTTCATAATGGACTATGCCTACTTAAACAATAGCTCAGATGTACAGAGAATCTATTGCAAAAATACAGATCACCTTCTAAGCTTGCTTGCCTGCATCAAGCCAACCATACATTTTATTTCCACCTGAAAAAGAAAAAAAAAAAAGACTACTTTTCAAACTTAATAAACCTCTCTATCCCAGTAGACAACTTTTTCAACTTGTTCATTCTCTAACAGCTTCTTCCCCCATATTTGTACCCTCCCAACCCTACTGGCAAGTACCCAAGCGAATTACATCCAGTCATAAATTGCTTCCTTCAGATCGCTAAACCCCTTACACTGTAACATACCCCAGATATCCGCTACACCAATACACCTGATACTCTATTGATGTCTAGTTGGGATTCATTTATTATCTCATTGGTAGTGCAGTTTGCAACACTTCTCTCCTCATGTCACTTGAAACCATCCCCCCTTGAACCTATCCTGTCTCATTGGATCAAAATTCCTCGCCGTGATCTTATTCCTTATATTTATTCTATTGTCTCTCAGAGTTTTGAGTTAGGAATATTTACATCATTTTGGAAACATGAAATGGTAAGACCAATCTTAAATAACATGTCTTAGGATCCACTTGATGTGTCCAACTGTTGTCCTGTTTCTAACCTCTGTTCCTTGTCTAAACTCGCAGAAAAGATTGTCTTCTCTAAATTGTCTGCTCATGTAGAAGATACCTTACAGTTACATCCATCAAAAATAATCTTCAGACCAACTAATAGCACCGAGACAGTTATGGCATCCCTCTTGAGCACCCTACACTCTTACCTAGACTCAAACCATTTTATTCCAATAGTTTTCCTTGACTTACATATCTGCTTCCTTTGACCTTATTGATCAATCCTTATTGATTTATTGCTTAAGATCTAGGGGATCAAGGATATAGTATACTCATGGTTCTCTTCTTTTTATTTTTTTTAATCAAATCATACATTCACTATTACTACATTTTCTTCAACCTGCCCCTTTCTACTAGATTTCTCCAAGGTTCTATTGTTTCCCTGTTTCTCTTTAGCATATTTCTGAGCCCTCTGGGCACAATTATTCTGAATAGTGGTATTAAATTCTTTATCTATGCTGACAATATCTTGCTCCTCTACCCAGTATCTCTTTGAAATTAGATATTACCCCTTTGGAAGCCTTCCTATCGCAAATTGCCGAATGGCTGCCCCTGCACAAATTAGGCCTCAACCGCAGTAAAACAGTTACATGTTGGATCATGGGCAACCTTTCTTCCCGCTCTTCTCCTCTTCAACTCTGATTTGCCCATCTCCCCTCTCCTCATTTCCATATCTGTGAGTAATCTTAGGCTCTCAGCTATTGTTTAAACCACATATCTCTAAGGTTCTTATAGCCAGTTTTTACATCCTTTGTAAGATTTGCTCTCTTCATTCTTTTTTTAACTTCCAGGCATTTCAAATCCTAACCCATGCCCTTTTAATATCTCATCTCAATTACTCTAACACTATCTATGTGGGTTTACCCCAGTTTCAATTCAAATGTATCCAGACACTCAAACATACAACTGCTCCTATACTTCTGAATGCTAAGAAATATGATCATGTAACACCACTTTTTCTTAAATTACATCAGTTTCCCAAGGAGTTTAGGATTAAACTCAAATTATTACTTTTTTGGTACCCTTCTAGATAAATCAAAACCACATGTGCATTTCAAACCTATTTAGAACTGCGTTTCTTCGGACCATTAGAGGTATGCGGCTCCAGCAATTTTTCTTCATCAGTCCAATATTTTTAATTTAATTTTTAATTTTTTTTAGTCTAACCTTAGATTTTAACTTAGCTGAAGTTTATAAATAATTCACTGTAGTTCCATAAGATTATTTGTTAAAGCACTTATCTTTAAAGTCGCATCGGACTTAAGGTTCAGCAGAAAAATTGCTGGAGCCGCATACCTCTAAATAGGCTTGAAATGCCCATGTGGTTTAGATTTCTAAAACGGCAGACATGCTTCTCTATATGCCAGCATATACAGTATGTGTATGTTCTGAAATTCCAACAAAAGCATGTATCTGCCAACACATAGACATCTATGTTGCTCACTTGCCTCCACTGATATTGTAGACATTGGCATTTGCAAAATGGGTGCTGAAGCCACACATTCTCATCACAGCATGTCTATTCCTGCATGCATTTTAGAAAGGACACTACCACAGTAGATACATTTTTACAATGCTAGCGAAATTTGAGACATCCCAACCAGAACATCTCAAGTCTGATATCTAAGTGCTATCTAAAACCCACTTTGTAAGTTTTATATTCACCTTTGCTCTGCATAAAATCATGTCTTTTTCTAAATGCATAACTCTGGCTATTTGGGGGTCAATTTTAAATGGAGGTATAAGTTCACCAGAAGCCTATGAACACTGTTCAAAGGCTAGGTGGACAGCATAAGAGGATGTGCATTTATGAGTGTGCCTTTGGTTATCTGCATGCCTTAAGCTTTATAGTGAGTGCAAAATTAATAGTACATGCATAAATATGTGAATTGGCACACTTACAATTTATATGTGTACACTACAATGTTCTAGCATGTACTAAACTAAACTAAACCTTAAGTTTATATACCGCATCCTTTCCATAATTATAGAGCTCGGGACGGTTTACAAGAGCTTAATGTAAGGAAGGAACAGCATAATGGGGTTGGAGGTTGAGTATAGGGGGGAAGAGAGCATTACATTTTTGTGAATAGCCAAGTTTTCAGATGCTTTCGGAATAGTTGGAAGGAGCCTAAATTCCGTAGTGGGGCAGTAAGGTTATTCTAAAGCTCAGTGTTTCTGAAGAAGAGAGATTTCCCTAATTTTCCTACATAGAGGATACCTTTTAGCGAGGGGAAGGATAGTTTAAGTTTATGGGTGGATCTGATGTTATCAGGACTCAAGGAATTCCAAGATAGTGGAATTAGGGGATGGAGGATTCTGTATAGGATATTAAAAGCTAGGCAGGCGCATTTAAAATAGACCCTGGAAATTACTGGAAGCCAGTGAAGTTTGGACAGAAGTGGGGAAACATGATTAAATTTGCCTTTTGCGAAGATCAGCCTTGGCCACAGTGTTCTGAATCCTCTGAAGTCTTTGAAGACTTTTTTTTAGTTAGGCTTAAACAGATGGAGTTACAGTAGTCTAGTCTGGAGAGAATGATAGATTGTATAAGGATGTCAAAATGTTGTTGGTGGAAGCAGGATCTCACTTTCCTCAGCAGGTGGAGGCTAAAAAAGTGTGACTTTTACCAAGGAGTTAAGATGGTCGTTGAAGGAAAGAGAAGAGTCAATAATGATGCCTAGAACTTTGCTTGAGAATTCAAGCTGCAATGTGGTGCCAGAAGGCAGTGAAATGAGGGTGGGTAGCTGTTCTAATTTTGGGCCGAGCCAGAGTAGTTTCATTTTGGACTCGTTCAGTTTCATTTGAACTGTGAGGGACCAGGATTGGAGTTTTGTTATGCATGCTGTTATATTCTCAGAGAGGTTGGTGAGGCTTGAGTCTGTCTCGAGAAGGACAAGGATGTCATCAGCATATGTGTAGAGTGTTTCAAGAGAGGATAGATTTGTGAAACAAAATGTAAAATAACCCCACCCAGGGAAAAAAAAATCAGATGAACCAAAAATGTTTTCTCTGTGCAACTCTCTACCTAGTATTGTTCGTAGAAAAGAGTTGAAGGAAAGATAGCATCCAGAAATTATCCATTTAGCAGTAGCCTGCATGGTCTGAGACTCAATGTCTTCTATACAAAATGTACTGCTTTCTCCTTTCTACCTCATTTTAGATTACCTCCCTTCCTTCCTCTCCTCTTCCAGTCTCTTAGCCTCTCCTCCCTCTACTTCTCAGCCTTTACTCAAATTGTACGTCACCTTGAACCTTTTTTAGTCATAGAGCGACTCAGAAATTGTAGATTAGATTAGATATATAGCCATTATTTATTTATTCATTTATTTTATATATGTATAGTCTGCCTAAAACCTAGGTGGATTACAGAATTCATATATATAATAATAACGGAAGAAAAACACAAAACATGTTCACATAAAACTTATGACCACTGTTTCGCCATATTCTCAACAAATGACAGTATTCATGCATTTTAAAAAATGCTTACAGAATTCTCCATGTAGACCCTCAGATTCTATTACAGAATACTAACGTAAGCCGATATAGGAGTATTCAACATTTATCCATCTGTAGTTATATCAACCTTGGACTTAACATAAGTGCTGCTTCCTGGTAAACTTCTAGTTAGTAACATCTGGATTTCTAGTGCTCCCCAACCCCGTGATATGGATCCCTTCTCTGTCCAGTTCCCAATTATAGAAATCTCCAAATTAGACCTCCCCCCTTCCTCCCCCTCCCCCCCCCCCCCCAGCCCCATAGGCCTCCTGGGCCTACATTAAATATCTCTGCTAGTCCTAAAGGCAGAAGTGATATACATTCACTCCTGCTCATCTTGGCTCTTGTCTCAAAATGGCAGAACTCTAGCAGCAGTCTTGCAGTATGCACTAGTTCTATAATGCTATCATCAGAGATCACAGTAACCATTTAAGAAGGGAATTGTAACAGGCAGCAGCAAGTGAACATTATTTCTGACCAGAGATCCCTTAGACCACAAGGGATATACAAGGTAGGCCAGGTGGGCCTACAGATGGTAATGGAGGGGTAGATCTAGTCTAGAGCTTTCTGTCTTCAGGGGTGGGAGGGAGGGGTTCCAGATTGCAGGGTAGGGGTTGGGGGTAATCAGAGGTTGTAAGAGAACCTATTTCAACCTATGTGGATCCCGGCCAATATTCAGCCAATACTTGCATAGGTTCTAATTCAGGTCCCAGTTGAACAATGGTTAGGATCTACATAAGCTGCGGTGGCTAGCATATGCCAGCATTGTCCCAGATATTAACATGGAAACATAACAGTATATAAAGGCCAAATGGCCTATCCAGTCTGCCCATCTGCAGCATCCACTATCTCCTCCTCTTCCTAAGAGATCACACGTGTCTGTACCAATCTTTCTTGAATTCAGACAGTCTTTGTCTCCACCATCTCTACTGGGAGACTATTCCATGCATCTACCACCCTTTCTAGAAGGGATCAAACCGGATATGCCACTAGAAGCCCAAATGATGAAGTTATAACTGTCTTATTTTGGTCATCCTGTCAGAAGAGAAAGATCATTGGAGAAGGACATCATGTTTGGAAAGATCAAAGGAATTAAGTGAAGAGGCCAACCTGCAATTAGATGGTTGGACATGTTGAAAACAACCATGGGGACGACGCTGGAGGACCTTACTAGAATAGCACAAAATCAATTTCTCTTTAGATCTGTAATTCATCAAGTTGCTAGGACTCGAGCATGAGTCGATGGCATCTAAGAAGAAGGTATTTAAACATCTCTATCATATCTCCCCTATCTCGCCTTTCCTCTAAAATATACAGTACATATTGAGATATTTAAGTCTGTCTCAGTACGCCTTATGACATAGACTATTTTTGTTGCCTTCCTCTGGACTGACTCCATCCTGTTTATATCTTTTTTGAAGGTGTGGCTTCCAGAATTGTACACAATATTCTAAATGAGGTCTCACCAGAGTCTTATACAGGGGCACCAATATCTCCTTTTTCCTACTGGTCATTCCTCTCCCTATGCACCCAAGCATCCTTCTAGCTTTTGCCATCATCTTTTCAACCTATTTGGCCACCTTAAGTCACGAGCAAGCACTAAATATCCAGGGCTAATTGTGCTTCTTGCAGGCAGTTAGTATTAACCCCCCCCCCCTCCAAAAAAAAAAAACAACAACACTGACTGCTGCAATCTGAATACTGACCAGTCTGTCTTTAAGATTTTTAAAGTTTGGTATAATTTTTCTGCTGTAAACCCTACAGTCTGGAACATGCTTTCACAAGAAATGAGGTTCAGTTTTTATTACTTTTCAATTAGAAGGGGTCTAGAAACTTGACTAAAATTATATGACACACAGGTCCTCTTTTACAGAGGTGCGCTAAGTGTTTTAGCGTGGATTTAGCGTGCACTAAATCAATGCATGTGCTAACCGCTAATGCATCCATAGTATAACATGCACACGTTAGCATTTAGCACGTGTATAGTGCGTGCTAATATTTAGCGCTTGCTAAAAAGCTTAGCGCACCTTTGTAAAAGAGGGGATAATCTTTGCTTATTGCTACTATAGTGATTTATGTTTTGCTGGTTGGTTTTTATGCAAATTGTTATTTATGCTATTATTGCTCTGTTTTCTTATAGTACACCACCTTTTGACTTTTTAGTCAGGAAATTCAGTTTATAAATTTTAAATAAAAATTCCATTTTTAAATTCAGCCATCCTTTACTGGGAGGCATTTTTTCTTGCTTGTGAACCAGTGGTGCTCTTTACTGACCACATCACCCTAGCTGTCATTCCATTAGTTATTTTTCCTATAGAGCAACAACCTCTACTAAAAAGAATTAGAACTTAAGATCATAGCCTCAGGTTATACACTGCTGGATCAATGCTAGTCTTGGGCTGCAAAGATAATGTTGGCTTGTTTCAGATTCTCAGTGCATGCAGCACAATTTAATACTGTTCCATGGAAACATAATTGCTAATAAATAAAAGAGTTATATGTAGAATTTAGAAATAATCCATAAGTTAAAATGTATGTGTGCTTTTGTGATCATTTATACAAACATAATTGCATATGGCAAGACAGAGAAACTAAAAAAAAACCAAAACACAAAAACAAAGAGAAAAATACAGTGTTCTCTTGAATGTGCGCCTGAATTCATTTACAACTGTTGCTGCTTTAAACACTTCAGGCAGAATAAGTGGATGGCACTAAACAGCTTAGCTGCAATTATTATGGAATGTCTGAGGTATAATTTCCCCTGCGGTTTTGTTAGGCGTACAAAATTCATAATTCTGATTTGTGGCAGGTACTTATTACCCATCACAGGTGGGGATATGCAAATATTATTCTGGTAGAATTGAACAAGTGAACAGCATTTATTTCAGTATTCAGCTATTAACGAGATTTGTGAGTCTGGTACTCTGGGGCCATTTAATTAATTAGATGGTACAGATAAAATATAAATTGTTTGGTAGGCTACACCATTCCAGTTCTAGGAGATGTAAAAATGTGCTTAAATGAACTTGATGTGGATTGATTTGTTGTTTCGTATGCAGCTTGTAGTAAATATGAATGCTACTCATTATTCTTGTACAGTAATCCTGTGCGATCCCTCACGTTGTGTTCTGCAGAACACGTGTAACTAATTTAGAATGTTAAGAGTCCTTTCACTGTTGCCTTAAATTTATTCATTACTCTCTCCATATTTATGCAAAGAGCATTGAAGGGGCTGATTTTTTTTTTTTTCAGGATTTGCTGCTATGTTTTGTCTTTCATATCTTTTTTTTTTCCCTCTTCATCTATCCTTATCCCCCAACACACCCCGCCTAACAAATGTGGCATAGCACATTTGTGATGTTTTCATTTCCAGCACCATCTTAACAACAGGTGAAGACCGTCATACAACTTACAGCATCACTGACAACATTTTTCAATAAATCTGTCAGGCCTGGGCTGAAAGAATAATATTAGCATGAGGCCTGCTCAGTTGTTTTTTATTATTAAAATGTTCTTTAGCCCTTTGGTGGAGTTTCCCTATTAAAGATATGGGAAGGCTCTGAGCATTGAAGAGACCTTATAATATTTAGAGACACCTGGAAAGCAGTTTGTGTATTAAAGGGAAGATATATGTAATGTGAGTTAACAGACAACTTGATGAAATGATATCCTGCAACATCACAGCATATCATGAAATGTTGCTTGTATTCAATGAAGTTATAATGGCTTTTGATCCCAATAGCATTCACTTAAATAATAAAAAGGTGATTTCATTTCGGTTAAGCACCATTAGCACTTATAAAAAAGCTAATTAGTAGCATCTGGATTTTCTGGTGCCCTCTCTCTCCAATTCCCAATGATAGAAATCTACAGATAAGGCCTAGGTTTCTGCACTTTTTTTTAATTTTATTTGTATAGAAATATTTTTTTGTAACTCAGGAATAATACATCAAGCAATGAACAGTGTACAAACACCTGTAGCTATATGGGAATCCCCTGGGACTCTGGATTCATCTGAATCTTTCTTTTTTTTGCTATCAGAGTAGGTGTTAACACTTTTAGTAAACCCTATGTTGCTTGCTTTTTCCAAGGCATTTCAAATTAATGTATGTCCCTATGATTCCAACTAGTAAATTTAAAATAAAATGTTTTCTACCTTTGCTTTCTAGGCATTTTACATTTCCATTCACATTGCTTCTGGTCTTTTGTTCTGCTTTCTGTGGCCAGTAAGCCTTTTTTCTCCTACCATCCCTTGGACAGGATCTGAGGAACAGGATAGTATCATAGTTTCATAGTTTATTATAATTTGATTTAACGCTTACCATATAATTCAAAGCGTTGTACAATAAAATTGTTTAAAATATTAATTAGGGAACAAACTGCAAATCATACATGTATATACATAATCATACATGTATATACATAATCATACATGACAGACAAGTTTGGAGGGGAAGAGGACAAGGAAACAAAAGGGGAAAAAAGGGAAGAACTACAATTTATGAGAAAAGATAAAATAAATGGATAGAAACAGTAGGGTATGACAAGGTAGGGATTGCAAAAAATAAAATAAAAATAAAGTTTAATTAAAAAAAAAAAAAAATCAGTTGTAGGCATCTTTAAAAAGATAGCATTTTAAACTACTCTTGAATTTATCCATATTTTGTTCTGTTCTGATGTATAGAGGAAGAGTTCCAAATTGAAGGCGCAGTGACCGAAAAGATAGTACCCCAACGAGTGCCAATAATTTTTAATGATGTAACATTAACCCCCCTCTTCTACAAAGCGGCTGCCACACAGTAACGGGCCCGAAGCCCTTTAAATCTCTATGGCATTCTAGAAGAGGGGCTAAGAGTATGTTGTGGGGTGGATCTTAGGGTTCTGGGGGGATCGTATGGAATTAGAAGTCTGTCTATGAATGTAGGAACATTAGTCTGTAGAGAACAATTTTATAAGTGCTCATGACTGCTGCCATGTTCCTTTCCCATCCCCCACAATGCTGAAGTATTATTATATTTTCATCTACCTGTTATGCTGTGCTGCATATGGGATTTATGATCTTTCTGTTGTACAGACTTGCACTGCTTCGAGGGACCAGTGTTGGCCACCTTCCTCCCCCATTTCTCAGGAACCATAGCCAAATGAGAAATTACAGATTACCGGTACTACCAATAATTCTAACTCTGCCATTTTCTTTTTTTATATCTCTTGAATATATGTCGGCTGGTCCTGGTGATTTGTTACACTTTAATTTGTTAAATTGTTTATTACAGCTTCATTGTTCAGAGATTTATTTCACTTCCTATGAATCATCATCCTGGAAGAATGCTGTGTAGGTTATCTCCTTGAATCATCCTCAATAAAGACTGAAGTGAAGAATTTAATTAGTTATTCTGCTATGGCCTTGTCTTTGCAGAGCATCCCTTTTACTCCAAAGCATATACTTTTACACCTGACTTAAGTTGTTAAAAGGTGTTTTGAGGATAGTTCTAGAAGGAGCCACCTAGTTTAAGGTGCAAAGAAGGCATGTCAATGGCTGTATTCTAGTCATTTAAATACATATGTGTGTTCTTATGCATGTCAAGGACCGCTAATAGAATGCCAACTAGAGGAAAATTATGCGCCGTACCCTTCAACTGAAAACTGCCAAATGATGTTCCTACTCCTACTTCATACCAAGCCACTAGAATCGACTGCCCTCACAGATCAGATCCCTTGAATGACTCATCAACTTTAGGAAAGCAATAAAAACATACCTCTTCACCCAACTGTATATTGGTACCAGATCCTGGTATGTGTCACATTAGGAAAACTTGAATTGAAAAATCTTGCACTAACTTTGGCAAATCTAACCTATAAACTGTCTGTAATGTAATGTAATTTATTTCTTATATACCGCTACATCCGTTAGGTTCTAAGCGGTTTGAAGAAAATATACATTAAGATTATAAATGAGAAGTAAGAAGGTACTTAAAAAATTCCCTTACTGTCCCGAAGGCTCACAATCTAACTAAAGTACCTGGAAATTAATAAAGAAGAGAAAATAAAGATGGTTGAAAAAAGAAAAATTCTATGTGAACTTATAGGATGGAAATTAAACTGACAGTGAAGAATTGTATGTAAAATACATATGGAATGCAGTTAGAGAGGGTAGGTTACAATCTATTTATGGTATTTGTTTAATTGGAAGGTGTTAAGGTGGGTAATTTGGTCTGTGTGTCAAGTTAGGATAAAACTTGTACTAGAAAACTTGCACTGTAAGGATAGCTATGGCAAATTGTAACCTGTAAACTGTATATTCTGTATATTAGTATTAGACCCCTTAGTATGTGTCAAGTTAGGATAAAAAAAAACTTGTATCGTAAACTTGTCCTGAAATTATGGCAAATCCAGTGCAAATCGTAACCTGTTAACTGTATATTATGTTTGTTTAACCCGTAACCCGTTCTGAGCTCTAGGGGGACAACGGGATAGAAAACAAATTAAATAAATAAATAAGGGGTCCTTTTACTAAGGCGTGCTATCCGCTTTAGCGCACGCTAAACACTAACACGTCTATTATAGTCTATGGATGTGTTAGCATTTAGCACGCGCTAAAACGGCTAGCACGCCTTAGTAAAAGGACCCCGAAATGGTGTTATATACTTTTTGGGTGGACATGATCATACATGGAGATTAGTTGAAATGCACGTGTACCTGTGTAAATTATATAATATTTACACCTGCTCTAGCATGCACTTAAGTGTGGGTATTTCTACTCGCAGTAATAATAATAATAACTTTATTTTTCTATACCGCCATAATCTTGCGACTTCTAGGCGGTTCACAGTGAAGAGAGCTGTACAATCAGCGAATTACAGCGTACAAATAGTGAAGGTGTCACTGAGCAGTCAGTGATTACAAAGTTAGCAAGAAAAGATATTAATGGGTTGCAGTATAAACTTAACATGTTACATTAAAAAGGGGCTGGAGAGCCAGCGAATTACAGAATACAATTGGTGAAGCAGACACTGAACAGTCATTGAAAACAGGATACCGCTAGATGAAGATACGTAGTATCAGCTTAAAGAGTGAAAGCTTTTTAAAATGAAAGGGGGGGGGGCGCTTTTTGACTAGGAATTGAATCTATTGAACAGAGCGGTCTTGATTTCTTTCCAAAATGTGCTGTAGGTTAACCTGGTTCTGTCCATGAAATTGCCTAGCCAGGATTGCTGTCTACCAGCTTGAAATTTAAAAGATCTATCCAGAAAGGTTTTATATTTGCAACCTGTGATTTTCGGGCTGGAATAAGTGGTCATGTCTAGATGTGTGTGTTCTCTTAGTATTCTATAAAGAAAAGGAGACACTTATGGGCTGATTCTATAAACAGCACCTAGATAAATGGTACCGGCCGCATGTCAATCACACTTAGGCGCCGTTTACAGAATTGTGACTGGCGGCACCCATGTAAAAACTTAGGCCCCTGAAATGTAGGCCAGGGTTTTAAAGGCCTACATTTCAGTTGCCTAAGGTTTTGGAGAATCGCGCTTAGCGGTTCCTAAGTCACACTCCACCCATAGAAATGCCCAGATCTGATTTTTTTTATATCTACTGTAAGCGATGTCATTGGGATAAGTATGGTAATGTTATCTGCGTAGATATAAAATTTGACTTTCGAACTATGCAATAAGTTGCCCAAAGAGGTAATTTTCTTCAAAGAATAGGCCTAAAATAGATGTCATAATCAATATGTTATAGAATTACCCTCTTAATATTTCCACATATGCACTTAAATGACCTACCTTAGGGGTAATTTTGAGAAGCCATGTAGGTGTGTGTCTGGAAATGTATATTAAGAGGGTAATTCCATAACAGGGTACCAAGTATGAATAAGTGTTGGTATTCTAATTTAAAAGCAAACCAAACCAAAACTGCAGGTTATGTACAGGATACAGGCGAAGTTTATTATACCAATATTAAAATGCAGTAATATATAACCTTATTACCAACCAAATCAAAAAACCGTCTTTTCATCTTCTCTAAGATGGTTTTTTGATTTGAAGATTTTGATTTTGTGGATTGTCCTATACAGGCAGTAGTTCGTTATTTACTTTTATGCGGTTTGTTTCATACCTTATTTACCATGGACCCCTGAGGAAGGTGTGTTGTCCTTTGGTTGGTAATAAGGTTGTATATTACTGCATTTTAATATTGGTATAATAAACTTCGCCTGTATCCTGCATATAACCTGCAGTTTTGGTTTGGTTTGCTCTTGCTGTTTGTTACTGCAGATTTTGTTGGATTTTTCTTTCGTTGCCGGTATTCAAATTTATAAATGAAACTATTCTGATGGTGCATTATTCTATAAGGCCCAATTCTATATAGGCTGCCTAAAAAAGTCAGCGCTGACTAGTATGGCACTAAGTACGATTCTACAAAACATATGTGTACAGTATAGGCTTCACTAGGATAGGATATGTGTACAGGCACTTCACTAGGCATCCTAACCTTAGGCACGCCTAATTTATGCCAGGGTTTTCTTTACCTAAATACCTGCACCTAAGCTAAGAGCCTAATGGCACCTAATTCGCAAAGAGGTGCCTAACTTAAAAGCATATCCACAGTCCATCCCCTAACCACACCCACTTTTAGGTAGGCACTTTGGACTAGGCACCTACTTTTTATAGAAATTGTATTTTTCGAGTTAGTTGCCTAACTTTCAATTAAGTCCAATTATAGCCTAATGTGAGGTGTTGAGTGTCAATTATCAGCACCAATTAAGCCTATTAATTAATTAAGGGGCCCTTTTACTAAGGCGCACTAGCTGATCTAGCGCACGCTAAACGCTAACGCATCCATGGAATATAATGGATGCTTTAGTGTTTAGTGCTCGCTAATATTTAGCACGCGATAAATACTAACGCGGCCATTATATTCTATGGGACGCATTAGCGTTTAGCATGCTCTAAATCAGCTAGCGTGCCTTAGTAAAAGAGGGGGTAAGTTAGGCACCTACATTGACTAGGCACACTGATGTATGCGCCTAATTTTAGGTGGACTATATAGAATTTGCCAGTCATCAATCTTTCTTTATATATCTTTTCTTACTTTAAAAGTTTAAATTACAGTGGTACCTCAGTTTGCGAGTAACCCAGTTTGCGAGTGTTTTGCAAGACGAGCAAAACAATCAGCAAACTTTTGACTCGCAAACCGAGCACTGCCCCGATCAACGAGCACTTACAGGGGATTCCTCTTCCGTCTTCTGGCCAGCCTTCTACGTCGGGTGCCTTCCGCAGGTTGGAGGACCTCTGTCTGGGCCTGCACGGCTGGGTGCTGTCCCTCCTGTGTGTTGCATGTGACGCGCACAGCGTCAGTCATCAGCGTTGTGCGTGTTGTGCGCGGCGTGCAGGTGGGCAGCGATCGGCTGCGTGGGCTCGGGTGGGGGCTTTTCAGCATGCGAGGGACATCCGACGTGGAGGGCTGGCCGGCGGATGGAAGAGGCATCTCTCTGAAGGCACTGCGAGGTTCTTCAGCGGCTGGCATCCCCCCCTCCCCAAAGCGGCACTATGGGGTTCTCTGGCAGCTGGCATCCCCCCCCTGAAGCGGCACTGTCGGGTTCTTCTTCCGATGACGGACGGAGGAGGCAGACAGAGGAGACGGCGCTGCAGCACCCGGCCCCGACAGGTATAAACCCTGGGTTCTAGAACGAATCATCTGAGTTTCCATTATCTCCAATGGGGAACTTTGTTTTGATAAGCGAGCATTTTGGATTACGAATATGCTCCTGGAACGGATTATACTCATAATCCAAGGTACCACTGTACTTCCTCTTTATTTAAATAATTTAGTTTAAGATTTCAAGCTGAAGTACAGGAACTTATCTTTTTCATCTGAGACTCTGTCGGCTGGAGACTTCTGCCGATATGTTTCGCCAAGCTGACTATATCAAGGCTGTCCCCATCGATGGTTGTACCTCCCCATATATCCCGTTCTGCCTTGGGGAGGTACAACGGTAGATGGAGACAGCCTTGACTTAATCGGCGCTGATAATTGACACTCAACACCTCATATTTGGCTATAATTGGACGATTTTAGCAGATCTTCATCAGTGAATTAATGAAGAACTACTGCATTAACTTCCGATGATCCTTGAATCAGATATAGTGAATGTAGTATAATTGCATGAATTTTGTTACCAGTATTTGATACTTTAGTGCACTTAAAGAATAAAGTGCCATGATATCTCACCTATTTTCAGTGGCATGTACTTTATACAGTAGGTGGACCTTCATATGAATAGATTTGGGGGATAATGTTAGCAAGGGCACACATTTGCACAAGTTATAGACTACATGTACTATGATTCACATATGTACTTCCCAAGTCTAGGCATAATTGTTTACACCAGCATAAATACTTGCAGATAACATATGTGCATATTTAACTGGTTATGTTAGTATTCTATAAAGAAAATTAAGTATCTACTAGTGACGTACCAAGGGGGGTGAGAGGGCAATCTGCCCTGGGTGCAACCCATAAGAGGCTGTTCTGAGCGAGGACTGGCATCATGGTCCAACTTCGGGAGCTTCTTCCGGCAGCTGAGCATTCAGAAGTGACACCTTGCTGAACCTCCTGCAAAGCATTTTAAACTTTCTTTTCTCTGCATTTTAATTTATATTCCTGTATGAACTCAAACCAAGAGTCAAACCTCGTCTAATGGCTAACAATTAGAAAAGGAAGTGATCTCATCAGTGTACCACCATAAACTACATTACATTAATTACATTATCCATACTAGAATTGCAGATATTAAAGCCCACAGGCTCATCTCAGACACATTTTCCTCTCCTCTCTCCAGCCCTCTGAATGCTGTCAGCACCGAGAGCTAAACTGAGTCACACCTAAGGGAGCACTACGATGTGATGAAATCACATCTGATATCAACTTGATGAAGTATTTAAGGTGACCTTGTAGCAATCCTCAAATAAATTATTTACTGTTTCAACTTCTTAAAATTGCACAGACAGGGTTGAGTACCGAGACTATGCAGTTCATGAATTTTATTATGCTAGAGGTCGGCTGGAGATAGTGAATAAACTGTCCATTAGCCTGCACTACAACCTTTTCAGCTTTTTTTTTTTTTCCTTATGTCTCTAAAACCAGGCTGTTTGGCTCACATAAAGCTGAAATATCAAACCTAATGTCTTTACATTTCTGGAGACTAAAGCGCCTCCAAATAATAAACCTTTCTTAGTAATCTTTTATTCTACAGATGACTCCATAATGCATTTTCTGCCAAAAGGCAAAAGACGGTGTTTTGTTTTCATTTAAACCAAATGCCCTGATGAGCTTTCCCCAGTTTTCACTTCCGAAATACTAGAAACCTCTTAGACTTTATTGCGAGATGCTGCTAAGTCACAGAATGGTGCACCTACGTGCATTTTACTACTCAAAAATAAAATGTATTTGATGGCTTTAGGTAATAACTGTATAAAACATGCAAGATGGCAGAGTTATAGCATTGAATGAAGAAGTGGATAAAATAGAAATCTCAGATATCTGAAGGAAGGAGAATAACCAATGACACACTCTGATAACAGGATAAAAAATTATATTGCAATTATAGAACAGATAAAATTGGTGTAGGGCAGGGGTCTGCAACCTTTAAGACATAAAGAGCCACTTGGACCCGTTTTCGAAAAGAAAAAAAAACTTGGAGCCGCAAAACCATTATAAAACAAATCTAACACTGCATATATTGTTTCTTATCTTAATGCTATATACAGGATCACTAAATTGAAAATAAAATCATTTTTCCTACCTTTGCTATTTGGTGATTTCATGAGTCTCTGGTTGCACTTTCTTCTTCTGACTGTGCATCCAATCTTTCTTCCTTTCTTTCAGCCTCCTGTATGTTTCCTCTCCTCCAGACCTCATTCTCTCCCCCAACTTTTTCTTTCTGTCTCCCTGTTCCCCCTTCTTTCTGTCTCCGTGCCGT
This sequence comes from Geotrypetes seraphini, assembly GCF_902459505.1. NCBI lineage: Eukaryota > Metazoa > Chordata > Amphibia > Gymnophiona > Dermophiidae > Geotrypetes > Geotrypetes seraphini. The sequence goes on from NC_047095.1 coordinate 19,707,888, forward strand.
CCCCCAAGCCACTCGGTTTGCTGCCACCGCAATCGGGGAACAGCCCCCAAGCCACCGCCGTCCCAAGCTTTCCCTGCAGAAGTGTTGCGCTGACCAGCATTCCGCTCCCTGACGTAGGAGAGGAAGTTCCGGGCCAACAAGGCATTTCTCCTCATTCCATCCAGCCTGAGCCCCATCTCTCCTTGATCCAGCATTTCCCTTCTGTGTCTGTCAGAATTACCATTCCACCTATTTTCCAGCATCACCCTTCTTTGTGTCCATCTCACTTATATCCCTATCTCACCACTTTTTCAGAATCTTCATTTGTCTCTGTCCTTATCTTTACGCCATGTTCACCATTTGCCCTTTCAATGTCTTTATCTCCCCCCACACACTTTTTCAGCATTACTTCTATGTCTCTATTTCACCTCCTCTTCATGTCCCCTCTGTATCTCTATCCTTATTCAGTAGGTCCTGCTTACTCTTTCTCTTCTTTGTGTCACTATCTCCATTTTCAGCTTTCCCCCCTTTTCCTTTGTTACTGCACCCTGTAGCTAGAATCTTTCCACCCTCCCTCCACTACGGCCCAGCCCAGTATGAAATATTTCCTTTTGTTTCCCTCCCCTCTCTCTTTCTCTCTCTCTTCTCCTCCCTCACCCACGAGTCCTGCATCTGGCCCTCTCCCTTCTACCTGCACCTGGCAACACCCCCCTGCTCCGCGGTTCTCTTCAGCAACTCGTCAGCAGCAGTGATCAAGACAAGCTGCCGACATCGAGGCCTTCCCTCTACGAGTCCCGCCTTTGTGGAAAAAGGAAGTTGAAACAAGCGGGACTCGCAGAGGGTAGGCCCCGACGTCAGAAGCTTGTGTCGATCGCTGCTGCTGAGTTGCCGAAGAGAGCCGCGGAGCAGGGGATGTGGCCGGAAGCAGGTAGAAGGGAGAGGGAGATAGGAAGGCTGTAGATCTCCGGAGCATGACACCGACCCCGGCCAGGATGATTTCTTTTTCAGGCGTGCACCTTACAAGTCCAGCGTCGCGGCGGGAAATAGCTCAGCACTACACAGATGAAAGCCTTGCTTGCTGATTGGTCCGGCGGCACGGCGGGGCGGGGCCGCCGGACCAATCAGCAAGCAAGGCTTTCATCTGTGTATGTGCTGAGCTCACTGCTCAGCATGGCTATTTCCCGCCGCGACGCCGGACTTCTAAGCTGCATGCCTGCGTGACACACTACCGGAGCCGCAGCAAAGGTGGAAAAGAGCCGCATGCGGCTCTGGAGCCGCAGGTTGCCGACCCCCGGTGTAGGGGTTGCACTGTATATCTTTGGTGTTGAATATTCTGGATTACTGTAACATACTACTTTTAGCAGGATAGCTCAAAAATCTATATAGATTATGGGGCTCATAATCGAAAGAGAAAAACATCCAAAAACCAGCCTAAGTCGGCACTTGGACGAACATTTCTCAAAAACGTCCAAGTGCCGATAATAAAAACGGGTTTTGGACGTATTTCTAAGTGACCTAGGCCTTCATAGTGCCGCTGAACGACCAAAGCTAAACGGGGCATTTCAGGAGGCGTGTCGAGGGCGGGACTTGGGCCGGCTTAGACTTAGTCGTGCAGCATGTATAACCGAAAGTTATACAGCCGACGATCGACAGAACTTGGACGTTGTGACTGACCATGTAAAACATGGTCAAAGTCACAAAATTCCACCTAAAGTCACCAGATAAGCACTGCAAACACATAAAACAGACCCTCACACACTACCCCAGTGATCACCAACCCCCCACCCCCATAAAAATTTAATCATAACTTTAACATTCTGCCTCCAGACCATCATCACCTGGCCAACTGGCATAGGAAAGCCTAGTCGTGCTGCACAGAGGTGTCTTAAACCATCTTGGGGGTGGGTTAGGGACCCATGGAGAGGAGGACCCATGCCCATAAGCCCCTGTAATCACTGCATTGATATTGAAACATGTTCACTCCCCTATACACCCCCAAAACTCTTTTGTACTGGCATATAAGTGGCTCCTGCAGCCATAAGGGCTATTGGGGTGGTAGATAAGTGGGTCTAGGGGATTCTGGAGGTGGTTTGGGGGGCTCACCGTAACCTATAAGGGAGCTGTAGGGAGGAGAAGCCATGGCACCCTTTTTGTGAAGTTCACAGCAGTGCCCTGTGAGGTACCCCACTGTTTAGGTGGCATGTCTGGGTGTGCAGTCCATCACTTTGCAGACCCCTCTCATGTTCAACAGGTCTTGTTCTAGGCGTTTTGGACTTGGACGGAAAGTTGGACGAAAATGTGGTATAAAGATGGACGATTTAATGGATTGGACGATCAGATCGGCAGGATGTATAATTAGACGATTTTCGAAGCGAAAAAAAGTTGGACGTATCTTTCAAAAATGTATCTTAAGCTCTTTTTAACTTTGGACGACTTGCAAGATGGACGTAAATGGACTTAGACGTCCCTTTTGATTATGCCTCTCCACGTATTATACAAAATACTGCTGTGCATTTAATCTTTAATTTAAAGAAAACAGATTACAGTATTTTTCGCTTCATAAGATGCACCTAACCATAAGAAGCACCCTAGATTTAGAGGAGGAAAACAAGAAAAAAAAAAAACATTCTGAACTAAATTCTCCCTGCCAGGCTCTGTACTCTGTCCCCCCTCTGGTGGTCTAGTGGTAGGCCGGGACAGGGCATAGGACAGGCAGGGACAGGGCTAGATCCATCTGTCTGCTCATTTCCCTACCTACAGCAGCATCTGTTTAATTATATTTTACTCTGCTGTTATCCATTTTGAATATTTTACAGAAAAGTGGCCTATACTAAATCATCTCAGATTTTACACTTTTTTTATGACCAAGGATCCTCTGTGCCTAGTCCATCCATGATTAGATTTAATTTTTTGCCTCACAGCTATCTTTGTTGTCCACCAATTAATTACCCAAGGCTTTTTTCTTTTGATAATTTTCTCCTTTATCAGAATTGGACCCCTGACGAAGGTTAGTCCGAAACACAGACCGTGTTGGGTCCCTTACCTGGTAAAAGGTTTTTAATCAAAGATTTATTTGTCATAATAAAGCCTGCCTGCAAGTCACGTGATGATATGAGCGAGTGAGGACGTCTCCTCGTTCGCTCCGGGGCAGCCCTGCTAAATTTTGCCTGAAATACTGCTCCCCCGTAACTAAACGCAGCTTGTGCGGTATCCGACGCTACTCGCCGTTGTATGGATCGCTACCTCGCCAGGTCGCCCGACTCTATGCCGCCGAAAACAGCGAAAAAGGACAAAGAACGCGCCAGACCTGTAGATACTAAAATGGCGGCGAGCCCCGCGACGGCGGTCTCTGGCCTGACTGAATCGGCCCTGAGAGACATTAAAACTGCTTTGGAGCAGGTCCTGGGGCCCCAAATGGAGACGCTTGCTGCCCAGATCAATAATATAGAAACTTTACTGGCAACAGCTGCAGCCCGCACGACGGAGCTTGAAAAGAGGGTGTCGGACCTCGAAGACTCCACTACGGCGCGGGACACTGATCTTGGCACGCTGCAGGCGCAGGTTAGAGCTCAGGCAGACAAACTCGATGACCTGGAGAACAGGTCTCGTCGCTCTAACCTGCGTCTGATGGGCATTCCCGAGACGCTGCCGGACCGCTCACTACCGGAACAATTGGAGAGCTGGTTTAGGGCGGAATTTGATCTGCGCCCTTCGATGGGTCCCCTGCACATCGAGCGGGCCCATCGTCTAGGCCTTAGACCTGGTCTGGAGGCGCGCCCGCGTGTTGTGATCTTAAAACTCCTGAATTACCAGCACAAGATTGAATTGCTTCGACAATATAGACTAATGAAAGATACTCTGAAATTCGACGGAAATCCGGTCCGCATTAGCCAGGACTTTTCTGCGGCCCTGCAGGAACGGCGGAGACCATATTATCCTCTGTGCTCCCGCCTGGTGGATTTAAAGCAGCGTTTCCAATTTACTTACCCGGCTCAACTGAAGATTCAATGTAATGGACTTTGGAAATCCTTCCAGACCCCGGAGGCCGCAGACGACTACATAAAACAGCTAGCGGTCCCGAATGAGTGACTTGCATGATTGGTTTGGCTGCGAGTTGTGGCTGACATGGATACTTGGGCTGCATTGATTTTGAGGACTGCACGCTTCAGGACTGTTATCTTTGGGGCTGACAATTTTCTGTCAGGGCTGTCCCGGGGGGGTCATTTTCAGTGACTCTAGATCTCCTACATGGGAGGTTTTGGGTGTGTACACAGGGATGTGGGGGTTGGGAATTGTTTTGGGGCAGCAGCGGTGTGGTATATTTTTATTTATAGTTCTATTGTTTATGTTTGCAAGGTACAAATACAGCTCAATAGATGGTCCGATTGGGGGTTGAGTGTTGGTCCTCGGGGTGAGGCTGGGCGCCCTGGGACATATATTCACAGTGGGCATAGCTATCTTTCCAGGCAAAATATAATATCTTATGGGTGATCGGAAATTACGCATACTTTCTTGGAATGTGTCAGGGATAACTTCACCTGTTAAGCGCACTAAAATATTGACTCAACTGAAACATCACTCTGCAGATATAGCTTGCTTACAGGAGACCAGGCTGACTGATAGTGAACACTTGAAACTCAAGAGAGGCTGGGTTGGAGAGCTATTCTTTGCCTCCTCCCCTGGGAAAAAAGCTGGGGTGGCAATATTATTCCGTAAGGGCTTTTTAGGGGTCATACGGGTCCTACGACGCGACCCCCAGGGCAGGTATTTACTAGTGAAAGTGGAGGGGCCTAGTGGGACCTTTAGAATATTGGTGGGCTATGGTCCTAATGGCTATCAGCATGCATTTTTCCAGAATTTGGTGAATATTTGTATGCAAAATCAGGATGGCCCTTTAATATTGGTGGGAGATCTGAATCAAGTACACAACTCGGCTATGGATCGCTCAGGGTTGGCCAGTGGGATGGGGGGGAGCCAGGCCAGGGGCATTCCCTACCTGTGTCGAACTTTGGGGTTGGTGGATCCCTGGAGATTGCTACATCCGACTGAACGGGATTATACACACCAGTCCAGAGCACATGGCTCCTTTTCCAGAATTGACTACATATTACTTTCTGAGACATTGTTTCCTAAAGTCACTGAGGCCACAATAGGTCCCCTAGAAATATCCGATCATAATATGATCTGGCTTGACGTGACATTGGGGGGTCCTCCAGGTCCTGGGCCGGGTTGGCGTTTTCCCTCTTACTTACATACTGATACACACTTCACCTCATATTTGCTTGAAAAGTGGGAGACCTACTGCACACATAATGCCCAACATATAAACCAGCCAACCTTGTTTTGGGATACTGCTAAGGCGGTATTGCGTGGCGATATTATTGCTTATGTTGCGACTAGAACCCGTCGAATAGCATGTCGCATAGTACACCTAGAACGACAGCTAACAGCGCTGAAACAAGCCTTATTGCAAGACCCCTCAGACGCCAATAATGAAGAGTATAGGGTGGTGCTCACGACCCTAAATGCTTTAATTCATGAACGTACTAAGAAACTCCTGTTCTACCGTAAATTCCATTTTTACAAACATGGTAATAAGGCCGGGAAGTTATTGGCTTCCATAACTAAGAGTTGGAAGGGATCTCGTTATATCCCCACAATACGAGATGGTTCTGGGAATTTTTTAACTGCTCCAGGTGATATCTCAGCTGGTTTCCAGAAATATTTTGAGACGTTTTATGCGTCCCCTGGCCCCTATGCAGGTCCTGATGTATGTGACTATCTTGCAGATGCGGGATTACCTCGCCTGACAGCTGCTCAGATATCTAGGTTAGATCGTCCGTTACATGCCCTTGAAGTGACCCAGGCCATAAAAAATTTGAAATCCTGTACTGCACCAGGACCGGATGGATATTCCCCTGAATTTTACAAAATTTTGTCCCCGGTTATAAGCGCTTCTCTTTTAAATTACTATGTCTCTATTCAGGACAGTGGGGCTTTCCCAAGACACTGTAATGTAGCTCTGATTACATTGATTCCAAAGCCCTCTAAACCACCGGACAACATGGACTCCTATCGCCCCATCTCACTACTGAATGTAGATGTCAAAATACTGGCCCGAATCTTGGCTGACAGACTAGCCCATATTTTGCCCTCCATTATTGTACCTGAACAAGTGGGTTTTGTTAGGGGCCGACAATCTACGGTTAATGTTCGCCGTATACTTTTAGCTTATTCTCGTGCGCAACTGGAACAACGCCCGGGTTTGTTAGCTGGACTTGACGCAGCTAAGGCCTTTGATAAAGTTCATTGGCATTATATGTTCCAGGTCCTTCACTATATAGGGCTCCCTACTGGGTTTATGTCATGCATACAAGCTCTATATACTAGTCCGACGGCCTCGGTGTTGGTCAATGGGGTACGTTCCTCACCGTTTGAAATAGGTAGGGGGACCCGACAGGGATGCCCATTATCTCCCTTATTATTTTTGTTATACTTAGATCCATTGTTGCGTACCATTCTCAGAGATGATGTCCTCACAGGTCTATCGGAAGGTGAGTCACAATTGCGAGTGTTAGCCTTCGCGGATGACCTCTTGCTTGCATTGGGGGACCCACATACTTCCTTGCCACGAGCGTTGGAAATATTAGATGAATTTCACCTCTATTCGGGCCTGGAATTAAATAGGCAGAAATCTCTAGCACTCCCTACACTATTGGAGGTACAACAGACTTGGCCGGGTGAATTTCCTTTGCAGTGGGCCTCATCTTCCCTGACATACTTGGGTGTGATTATTCCCAGGAATTTGAATAGACTATACATTGCTAATGTCTTGCCCTTACTTCGTAAATCCTCTAATACCTTGCATGGTTGGCGGCAACTCCCCCTTTCACTGTCCGGCCGTATAGCCCTTTATAACATGATGGTGCTACCTCAATGGACTTATATTCTACAAATGTTACCAGTCATGTTGTCTACAAAACACTTAGCGCTCCATAGGTCTCATTTATCAAAATTCTTGTGGCAGGGTAAACGAGCGAGGATAGCCTTGGCCAAGCTAACGCTGCCGCTCACTAAAGGGGGGTTAGGGTTGTTGTGTATAGCTAGACTTAATCTTGCTTGTCAGCTACGTCACATTCATGATTGGTTTTGTAATACTACAGATTTCTCTTTGCCTGTGATTGAATGTTTCTTTTTTCAGCCCTTCCATTTTAGCTATCTTCTACATACGTCCAGGTTGCCAGATATACCCCAGTTGCTGTCTCACCCGCTTCTACCTGCAATGCGTAAAGCCTGGAAATTGTTATGCAAGACACTTGGGACTACCTCGCACATTACACCTTACCTGCCCATAGTGGGTAATGGGGACTTTCTACCTGGCTTGGACTCTAAAGTGATTAGACGTTGGTCCCGTGCAGGCCTCACCTATGTGTTTCAGACCATACAACCTACTGGTTCTCCATTATCCTTTAGCGATCTGCAAGAGAAATATCACCTCTTACCAACGGATTGGTTGGCCTACCGACAGCTCCAACATTACTTGCACGCTTTGTCTCCAGCGGGGCTCTGTGAGGAGATTCAGGACAACTTTCAAGAAGCACTTTCTCTTACAGCACAAGAGTCCGTACCGCTTCGTTTCTATCATAAGTGGTTACAGGAGCGTGCTGGTGAATTGGACTTTTCTTATTTGGCACGGAAATGGACTGTGGATCTTCAACTACCTATATCGGCTGATGTACTCAGAAAGGGCCTGCGTGCTGGTAAGACCACTACCATCTCTGCTGTAGAGAGAGATCGGAATTATAAGTTCCTACTACGAGCCTTCTATACACCGAAGAGGACACATACAATGGGACTTAGTGTGGGGCATTGTTGTGGTAAATGCGCCTGTCCTATGGCCTCGTTTGGACACATGTTCTGGTCCTGCCCCAGGATATCTTCTTTTTGGATACAAGTGGTGAATTGGGTGGCAAGACTCTGGAATTGCTCTTGGAGACTACACCCCAGTTTTCTTTTTACTATGCAGATTCGATTTCACCCGCCCATACCAGGCTGTGCAGCCTTTATCAGAAAAACAGTGCTGCTGGGACGGAAATGTATATTATTACAATGGCTATCGCCACAACCCCCTGATATATCACAATGGAGAGCATTAATGCTACAACAAATGCTGTTGGAACGCCGCGAGATAATGGACTTGTCGTCCAAACCTGGACGTCTGTATTATCAATGCTGGTACCTATTTAGTTTGACTTTTACTGCTTATGTTCAATCTCAAATTTGGACTGTTTGAGTTCCTTAGTTATTTTTTTTTCATGTTCTTTTGATTCCACCGCTGCTGCCGGGGTGGGGGGGGGTGGGGGGGAGGGTGGGGGGTTTGGTTTGGTGGGTGGGGATTGGCTTTCTGGTATGTTTTGAAAAACATTTTGCTGTGAATGTTGTTATTCGAGTACTGTTTAATAAAAATGATTCAACATAAAGCCTGCCTGCATCGTGTACAAGGTCTGCAGTTTTTTGCTTTGTTTGTTCTGGATTGTTTTACACTGCAGACAGTTGAACCTTGGTTTCCTCCTTGGATTTGGTTTGTTGCTGTCCACCAAAGGACCCCAAGAAGAGATTGGGGCCTGTGGTCACCATTTCTGGCCAAAACCACACACTCTACCTCTTTTGAATATTTATATTCATCAAACATAGAAAGCATTTACGCCCATGTTATATACAGTACATTTAGCCCCTTAAGAGACTAGGGGCTTCAAGGTAAGGTAACCTTATTCGCTGATGATGCCAAACTATGCAATATCATAAACGGCTACAATCTGCAGAATACTATGGAACAGGACCTCCGTACTTTAGAAAGCTGGTCCTCTGTCTGGCAGCTGGGCTTCAACGCCAAGAAATGTAAGGTCATGCATCTCGGAAATGGAAATCCATGCAGAACTTACACCTTGAATGGAGAAACTTTGACCAAGACTACAGCAGAACGAGACCTGGGAGTGATCATCAGTGCAGACATGAAGACTGCTACTCAAGTGGAGAAGGCTTCATCTAAGGCACGGCAGATGATGGGTTGTATCAAAAGAAGTTTCGTCAACAGGAAGCCTGAGGTCATGATGCCATTGTACAGAGCCATGGTGAGACCTCATCTGGAATACTGTGTGCAATTTTGGAGGCCACATTACCGTAAAGATGTGCTCAGAATTGAGTCGGTTCAGCGGATGGCCACCAGGATGGTCTCGGGGCTAAAAGGTCTCTCGTACGAAGAGAGACTGAACAAATTGCAGCTCTATACTCTCGAGGAGCGTAGGGAGAGGGGAGACATGATTGAGACATTTAAGTACATCACGGGACGGGTCGAGGTGGAAGATGATATCTTTCTTCTCAAAGGACCCTCGAACACAAGAGGACATCCGCTCAAACTCAGGGGAGGGAAGTTTCGTGGAGACGTCAGGAAGTACTTCTTCACGGAACGAGTGATAGAGCATTGGAACAAGCTTCCAGTACAGGTGATCGAGGCCTGCAGTATCCCAGATTTCAAGAATAAATGGGATACCTATGTGGGATCACTGCGAGAGTCATACCAATGAATAGGGTCGCTAGGATATAGACTTAATAGAGCAGGTCAGTAGAGTTAAGGAGGCCAGTAGACTTAAAAGGGGATCAATGGTATGGGCAGACTTGATGGGCTGTAGCCCTTATCTGCCGTCATCTTTCTATGTTTCTAACCCCCCTCTTATTTGAAACTGCGCTAGCAGTTTCTAGCGCGGGAAACTGCGCTGCTCCCAATCCTCATAGGAACTCTATGAGTGTCGGGAGCAGCATGGGCCATTCAGCATGGGCCATTCAGCGCGGCTTCCCACAATAGAAACTGCTAGCGCAGTTTAATAGAAGAGGCCCTATATATCATCCCAAATATCTATTAGATTTCATAAAGCCCTATGTCCCCAGGCAGGCCCTGAGATACCAAGATAATCTACAGCTGCTGCTAATTAATTTAAAAATATCATTCCACTCAAGGATGTGTTCCATTGATTTAAAACCCTTTCCTTTCTGAGCAAGACTGAATTCTCATGTTCAGAATTAAAGCTGAAAACAAGACTTTTTAAAAACTGATTACTAAATTGATTGTACCTCGATGGCTGCGGCGAACAAGGCAGGCACACACTGATCCCGCGCCGCTGCCTGAATAGCTGCGTCAGTTCTCGCGAGTTCTTCCCAAGCAGCGGGTGGAAAGACGAGGCAGGCGGCAGCCTTTAGGGCAGTTTCAGCAGGCGTGATCGGGCAGCGTATGCGGCTGGGAACTCCTGGGCCCCCTTTTTGAGCAGGCTTGGCGAGCCCAAGGCAGGTAGCATTTCATTGTGAGCAGCCTCAGATAGTGAATGGCCAGCGCGTCGTGTGCATCGAGTGGACGGGAACCCTGATGTGCAGTAAAAATTTGTAACTTCACTGCATAAGATGCACCGACATTTCCACCCACTTTTGGATGGGTGAAAAAGTGTGTCTTATGGAGCAAAAAATACGGTATGTTACACCATATTATAAAGAACTTCATTGGCTTCTAGTTGAGGCAAGGGTGCTGTTTAATTTTGGAATCATATGTTATAAGGTTCTGCATGGTCATGTACCCAATTACTTAGCAGAACAATTTACATTTATCAATCTCAATTGATTTCTGCGTGTTATACAGTAGCTTTGTTTGTTTTTCCTTCTGTCCGTGGTTGTGTATATAAGAGATTTCTGCAACGACAATTGCCTTATCAAGCTGCTAGTTGGGATGTTGATTTTTGCAGATTATTATCTCTTTCCACATCTTGCATTCATTTTAGGAAACTGTTGAAATCAACATTGTTCGTGAAATTTCTGGGGAACTGATTTGCACATCACTGCGCCTGTTTAGTCTCTTTAGCTTGTTTGTAATTTAATACTGTTCGAAAAATTTCTGGGTAATTGATTTGTACATCACTGTAATTGTTCATTCGCTCTAGTTTGTCAACCTCATAGAACTGCGAAGTTTTGTGGTATAGAAATGTTATGGGGTTTTTTCAGTTCAATAAGTTTTATTGTTTTCAAAAGCGTACAAAAAGGAAACATGGAATATCAAACATGTCACATAGAGTAAACAAAATGGATTGTAATGGCATTGTACAAACATATATTTGAGCTCACTGGGAGTGCTGTTACTGTATATGTTAACCATCTACCAGTGTTAATATAAAGCAGTAAGTATCTCGCCGCTGTAATATCCGTATCCTCGGCTTGCCTGAGGGTAATAATGATGGTGACCTAATAACTTACCTAACAAATCTCATTCCTAAAGTGCTTGATATTAATTTTGCCAAGGACTTTGAGATCGAAAGGGCCCACCACGTGCCTTCTCAACGTCACAGCGGTGATAAATACCCTAGGCCCGTGGGCCTTAAGCTCCTGAGAAATGTTATGTTATGCTATTAAAGATGGCACTGAATCAAACAGGAAAAAAAATGTTATGCACAAAACAAAATACACCTTGAAATCCTTATGGAAAGAAATGCCACATGTAAGAGAGAATAAAATAGTGGTGGGGTATGCTATCATGCACCTGGACAGAATGAACCTACAGATGCTTAAAAGTTAACATAATTTAGGGAAGCTAACAAATTTGGCAATGCAATAATAATGGATGATTTCAAGTGCACCAGTGTTGACCAGAGAAACATCAAGTCAGGGCATGCTAGGGAGGAAAAGTGCCTAGATGGAAAAAAAAATGGCTTCTTCATGCAACAGCTGGTTCAGGAACTGAATGGAAAACCTCACATCTTCTTAATACTAGTGCTTGGTGGAACTCAATTCTTTTTCATCAGAGATGTGAAATTTTGATAGCAGAAAAATTGGGAACATCTAGAGCAGTTCACAAACATTGGTCATTTTTATACTTATTGTGACCTTTCTCTATCACAACTGAATTAATTTCTGAAATACACTGAATCCTTCTCTTTATGTATAGTATAATTTATAAAAAATTGTTTATGCACTGCGCTTCCATATTTTCCCCCTCTTTTACTAAAATGCGCTATGCTTTTTAGCACACGGTAAATATTAACGCACGCTAATCATGCGCTAAATGCCAATGTGTGCATGTTATCTTATGGACGCATTAGAGGTTAGCGTACACGTTGATTTAGCACATGCTAAATGCGCGCTAAAACGCTTGGCATACCTTTGTAAAAGAGGGCCTTTGTATTTTGTATTATTTACTGTAATATGTTATTGTTTTGTGTTCTTTATATAATCAAGTTCAAATATGTTGAACATTTATTGTATTTTTGTCTATATTTTTTCAATAAAATATCTTGGGGGAAAAAAAAGAAAGAAAAAGAGCAATAATAAAATGGTTGTAAAAAGTCAGAATGCAGAATAAACCAAGGGCCACTTTTACAAAAGTAACATAAGAATATAAGAATTGCCATACATTTCCCCCTCTGAATCCGAGGTTTCAGCACCCGCGGATTTGGTTATTCGCGATTTTTAAACAAAATTTTTTAAAAAATTTTCAGGCTATTTTAAGCCCTTTAAGGCCCCCCCCCCCCCCCCCCTTAAGCCTTATATAGTGGTCTAGTGGGTTTTCGGGGCAGGAGCGATCTTTCCATGCTCCTGCCTCGTGCAGATCGCTCATAGGAAATGGCTGCCTTGAGCTCCCTCTTAATCTTCTAGTGGTCACTGACTCCCTTCCCCCACCCCCACCATCCCCTTCAAAGATGTGGGAGTGACAGTAGATACCAGGTTTTATGACAGCTCCAGATATTACAGCCATTCCTAAGAAAGCAGCAAGCAAGTGGATAGTCTAGTAGTCAGTTCAGCGGGCAGTGAACATAGGGACCCATGTTCAGTTTCCATGTCAACTCCTTCATTTCAGTACAAATATGTAAGTCCTCCTGGAACATAGAAATATATAAGTTACCTGCAAGCTTGAGGGATATTGTAGTGGTGGACCTTTAGATACAGTAGATTTTCTCTATTCCTGAAGGGTTCACCACACAGTATGAAGGGGTTTAGGTGGGATTTCTATCTGGGTCCCTCATTGTGAAGTCCATTGCACTGATCATTAGGCTGCCCCTCTGCACTCCTGGGATGTCTGCGTGGCCAATTTACTTGGAATGCTGCCAGACAGATGTCTCTAAGGCTTGTCTTTCTAAGCTTTTCCCTAGAACATTTTTTTTTGTCTCGAAAATGATACTTACAGATGGACATGTTGAGCATAAAACTGTCCAGCTCCAAGACATAATCAAACTAGAAATTTAGACATTTTTCTGAGTTTGGTTATGGCTGTCAGCTACATGATTCTTTGAGATGTTTTCGGCAGAACGTCTCATTTCAGACAGTCATATTGAAGGTGCCCCTTTGTGTTAACTGTTAGGGGTAGAGACTTTCTGTGCACCAGTTGAATTTTGGGAAATGGGGAAGGCAATAACTGTTCCATGTTGCTTGCTGCATTCACAGTAAATGTGCAGTACCGTACTGCATGTATAGTGAAGACACAGTCCTCACCATGTCCCTGCTGCATTCCATATATTTCAGTTTACATAATGTATGAGTACATGTCAAGCCATTGTGTTAATGTAATAGGTTTATGCTAATTCCTTCATACATGCTTAATGCACTTAGTAAAAGGGCCAAATCCCTCTTCCCATCCCATTCCCTCTACTCACTCCTCCCTAAAAGTTAAAAATATAAAACAGCAGAAAAGTAATTATGGGCAAACAAATCATTGTGAAGATGAATTTTAAAAAATGGATGTATGAGCATATGTAGATGACCTGCTCATTCAAGAATTAATTTGCCTTCAGGTTCAATGAAGGTGAAAGGGAATAACCTAAGGGAGTAACCTAACTTCTTCACAGAAAGGATGATGAATGCAGAAGAAAACTCCAAAGGAAATCCATGAATATATGATGCAAACATTGAGTGACAAATGCCCATCATACTTAATGTGACCATTCATTTTTTTCATCAAAATGGGACATCTATTAATTTTCAGTCCTGACCCAAATCCCGCTCCAATCGCACCCTAGCCCCGCCTCCATTTTCATTTTTCATGTATACATAATATCTTAATTCATAATGGTAACCATAAAATTTTTAAAAAACACAAAGCACACTGTACGCAGAGAAAATGTTAATTATCATTTATATTCGGGGGTTTCAAAGATGTCAAGGCAGATGACTTTAAAATATGCAATGTCACCTCAGTAACTATAGAAAAATAGACAAATATAGTGCAAAATATTGACAGCAGATATAAATTCTCAAAACTGACACATTTTGATCACTAATTTGAAAATAAAATAATTTTCCCTACTTTTGTTGTTTAGTGATTTCATAAGTCTCTGGTTGCACATCCTTCTGACTGTGCATCCAATATTTCTTTCTTTCTTTCTTTCCTTCTTTCTTTCTTTCACATACAACATTTCTTTCACAATCCAGCCCTATCCCCTTTGGGTTCAGATCTCTCTCTCTCTTTTCCGTCTGTTACCCTCCCCAGATCCAGTGTCAGTTCTCCTTTGTACCTTTGTTCCAGGTCTCCCTTTCTCTCCCTCCTCTGTTATGATCTTGCATCTCTCTGTTCAAACCTCCCATAGTCCTGAATCTGCCTTCTGTCTTTCCCCTTAGGTCCAGGCCTTTCTCTCTCTAGTCTTTCTTCTGCTTACAACCCCCCCCCCCCCCCACACACACACACACACCTTTCTCTGACTTCCAGCCTTTGTCCCACCCCCGAAGCCAGCTAGCCAGCCAGCCTGCCTCCATCTCTCCCTGCTGCACCAAAGCCAGCCTACCTTTCTGCCTCCCTCCCTCCAGAGCCGAAGCCTGGTCTACCTCCTTCTTCTGCTTACAACCCCCCCCCCCCCAGTCTGCTGCTGTTGCCCATTGCTCGTTGATGCTTCCCACCTGCCGCCGCTGCAACTGCTGGAAGAGAAGAGTCAGGCTCCAGCTCACAATCCTTCCCTCGACATCAATTCTGACATCGGAGAGAAGGTCCGGGCCAGCCAATAGCTGCCTGGCTGGCCTGGAACTTCCTCTCCAATGTCAGAAATGACGTCGGGGTAAGGTTTGTGGGCTAGCGCCTGTCCCTTCCCTTCCAGCATTTGCAGTGGCAGTGGGTGGTTAAGTTGGGAGAGATTGTCGTTTCTCATCAGCATTCAAACATTGGGTACCCACTTGGCTGACAGCTTTTGCATACTTAGCTGCTCCTAAATTAAACACTCAACATGTTCCATGGATATCTGCAGTGTCTCAGCAATTGTTTTAGCTAATAATCACCAATCTGCCAAAATCAGCTCATGGACATGGTCAAAAATTTAATGAGTTGACACCTTTGAGGTCTCCTAGGTCTTGCTGCATCTTCGGTCTTGAAATCTCCACACTGAAAGTTTGCACACCACTTCTTCACTGTGGAATATGATTAACGTGGCCATATGTCCCATTTTCAATGGGACCGTCCTGTTTTTAGATCCTCTGTCCCGTTGTCCCCAAGCACAGCTTCAGGACGCTGTCTCTGAAAATGGGACATTTCAGCGTCCCGAAGCTGTGCGTGGGGACAACGGGACAGAGGATCTACAAACAGGACGGTCCCGTTAAAAATGGGACATATGGCCACAATAATCATACTCCACAGTGAAGAAGTGGTGTGCAAACTTTCAGTGTGGAGATTTCAAGACCGAAGATGCAGCAAGGCCTAGGAGACCTCAAACGGTGTCAACTCATTAAATTTTTGACCATGTCCATGAGCTGATTTTGGCAGATTGGTGATTATCAGCTAAAACAATTGCTGAGATAGATGCTTTGATGCAATTGAGGTTTCAGTGCATACACCATCCGCCCTACTCACCAGATCTTGCTCAATCTGTCTATTCTGTTTCCAAACCTTAAAAAGAGTTTGAAAGGGTGACAAGTTTTGAGTGATTTGGAGGTGATTGCACCAGTGGGGCAATATTTCAGTAACCAGACATCAGAGTATTTTTGGGAAGGGTTACCGAAACTTCAGATACGATGTGCAAAGTGTGTTGAACTTAGGGATGAATATGTGGAATAACTTGTAGGTTTCATGGTTCTAGGTCATTCCCTGCTTGGTTGGGCTGAGAATTTTTCAGCATCCCTCATACTGTACAGATGGAACACTCGTGAATAAATGAAATCACAAATGTCAACCTCACGAATATGGAGGGAGACCTGTAGTAGCAACATTCCATGCTACTGATTTCAAGGCAAACATTGGCTTCTCCTTGTCTATCTCAATAGCAGGCATGTTTGATATCTGTCTTTAGAATTCCCAGATATTTGTAGGTCACTTCACTGTCCTTTCCCTTATTATGAGACATTTCTATACCCAAGCACAGTACCGGGTAATGCTTTGGATTCTTGCCCATAAATAGCTAAGAAGAAAAAAAAAAAAAAAAAATTTAAATTGAATCAGGTTGGGCAGACTGGATGGACCATTCGGGTCTTTATCTGCCATCATCTACTATGTTACTATGTTACTTTCTCAACCATTTTCTTTTTCATATTTGGGGGGGGAGCACATTTGTGTTATCCAAATTCTATGGCAATTTTTTCATTGAATATTCAAATTCCAGTAACAATTTTCCATAGAGCTTCAATTCATCCACATATAGTAGATGACACTGTTGGAGATGACTTTCCAGTCTGGTAGCCTAATGCTGTCTTTCGCAATGTAACTGACAGTGGAATCACAGTGATCACAAATAACAACAGTGAGAGCGAGTCTCCCTGAAATATTATTCAAGAAATCCATTAAGACAAACTAACACTGCAGGAAGCATTTCAATCCCCCAAAGCATTCCGCTATACTCTATAACACTTCTTGATATGTCCAGATAACCTCTTATATAATCCGCCTTGAACCGCAAGGTAATGGCGGAATAAAAGTCACTAATATAATATAATGTAACGATCTACTTCTACATTGCCAACTGTCCTATTTGCAACAGACTCATTGCTTTTGCATACATTTTTAAATATATTTCCGGTTACTCCAGTTTTATCCAAGCATTTCAAAATCTAACTGTGTAGCAATGAGTGAAAGGCCTTCTTATAATCAATCCCAGCTATATCTAAGTTCATTTTTCAATGTTTGCAGCTTCCCAGGTTCATGTTATCAATCAGAACCTAATCTTTTAGTGTTTCTGATGTTTTGATGGTTTCCTTTCTGTTCCACAGGAAGCAAATTATTTCTTTCCAAATGGACCTGGATGGTTGCTACTATTATTCATGTCAGAAGTTTGAACGTTATTGGCAGACATGCTTTTGGCTGGTAGTTGTTTGGGATTATCTTCTTCTGTTGGAACTTTTATATGAATTAGCTCTTCCAGTTGTCGACTAGTCTTGAACCTGCTCTCCTTGAAGTATGCTTTTGAACTGTTCAGCTACTCTAGGATGCAAACGTTAGATATCTGAGCCAGAAATCATGCAGTTAGTCCTTTCCAGGTTCTGTCCAATTCTTGCAATCCTGCAAGATCTGTTCAGTGCTTGAACTTCTTTGCTCTTTTTCAACTAGTCTAGGTGTTGTTACTTCCTTGGGGTTTCCCACTACTTCATTTTCCACTTCTTTAAACCAAGCAGCTTTCTTGCTATAATTTGTATTGTTATCCCACAGGTTATTAATAATCATAAAAACACCAGAATTGAAATACAAATACATACAAGCATACAAGCCCTCTACAATGTCAAGATAGTGCCTCATGGAAGGATTATTATTATTATCATCATCCACAATTCACAATATTGCACAGCCAATGTTGGCTGCTTTTATTTTTCTTATTCATATGTTAGGGTTGCATCTGATAATGTATGAGGTGCCTAGCAGTGCTTCTGCCTGTGCTTGGGGTGTTCTAATTTGCTCCAATTTTATATGGTCCAAACTTCTAAGATCCTCATGGTATAGCACTAACCCCCTCTTTTACTAAGGTGCACTAACCGATTAACGCGCACTAATCGAATTAACGTGTGCTAAATGCTAACGCATGCATGTTAGTCTATGGAGGCGTTAGTGTTTAGCACACGCTAATTCAAATAGTGCGTGCTAATCGGTTAGCGCATCTAGGTAAAAGAGGGGATAAGTACCCCTATAACAGTGGTCTCAAACTCAAACCCTTTGCGGGGCCACATTTTGGATTTGTAGGTACTTGGAGGGCCGCAGAAAAAATAGTTAATGTCTTATTAAAGAAATGACAATTTTGCATGAGGTAAAACTCTTTATAGTTTATAAAATTTTCCTTTAACAGTTAAAAGGAAAGATATATAAACTATAAAGAGTTTTACCTCATGCAAAATTGTCATTTCTTTAATAAGACATTAACTATTTTTTCTGCGGCCCTCCAAGTACTCTATTTTTTTCTGCAGCACCCACATTTAAAGTTCAATATCTTTTGTTTCTCAAAGCTGGCACATTTCAATCACTAAATTGAAAATAAAATCATTTTCTACCTTTGTTTGGTAATTTCATCAGTCTCTGGTTGCACTTTATTCTTCTGACTGTGCATCCAATACTTCTTCCCTTCTTTCAGCCTCCTGTATGCTTCCTCTCCTCCAGACCTCATTCCCTCCCCCAACTTTTTCTTTCTTTCTCTATGTCTGTCTTTCTCTGATTCCGTGCCCCATTTTTTGCTTCGTTTCTGGTTCCCTGTCCCCCCTCCTTCTTTCTTTCTTTCTTCCTTCCTTCCTCCTTGCCCCATTTTTTGCTTTTTTTTCTTGCTCCCTGTCCCCACCCCACCTTCCTTCTTTCTTTCTTCCTTCCTGCCCTCCCCCATGCCACCGCCGCCGCGGAATAGGTTGTTGCCACTGCCGCTATCGAGAACAGGCCGAGATCTCCCTGCTTCTCTTCTGCACTGGGCCAACTCTCGCACCCCGACGTCAATTCTAAAGTCGGAAAGGACGTTCTGGGCAGCCAGGCAGCGATTGGCTAGCCAGAACGTCCTCTCGACATCAGAATTGACGTCGGGCCGTGAGAGTTGCTCGGCCCCGCAGGGAAGAGAAGCAGGGAGATCAAAGAAAAATGGTTCCGGCCTGATCCCCGATGGTAGCAGTGAGAAGGGAAGGGAAGCAGGTTGGGCACCACAGCTCTAGACGAGCCGTGAGCTACACTCTAGGGAGAACAGTGGACCGCCCCCATCCCCACTGGAGCAGCAGCGTTTCTGGCCGGCTCGTTTGTTCAAAGCCGCGGGTGGCGGCTCCTTGCGAGATCCGTACCTGCGTCTGAAGCCTCTCTGATGTTGTGACATCAGAGAGGCTTCTGATGCAGGAGTGGATAGTGCAAGGAGCCGCCAACCCGCGGCTTTGAACGAACGAGCCGGCTGCTGCTCCAAAAGGAAGAGAATGGTCGCCTCCAGACCACGGGCCGCAAATAAAACCTGGAGAGCCACATGCGGCCCGCGGCCCGCGTGTTTGAGACCGCTGCCCTATAACAATTGGTACCACTGTTAATTTCTTTTGTCAAATATTCACCTTTCTATTTGCAAAAATCAGTATTTTATTATCTTTTTAAATTCTATATCTTCCTTATTACTGTCTCTCAAAATGGCTATATCAATAAAACAAACCCTCTCCTTTACAAAGCCATGCTAGCATTTTTAGCGCCGGCCACGGCGGTAAGAACTCCAACGCTCATATAATTCCTATGAGCGTCAGAGTTCCTACTGCTGGGGCTGGCGCTAAAAACGCTAGCCCGGCTTTGTAAAGGAGAGGAAAATATGGCTTTTTTCACAGTAACATATGGGGCATTACATTCTAGATGCTACAATTTGAAGTCCCCCACCCCAAAAATTTGGCTTTGTTTCAATAACTACATCCATAATTTCCTGCTTCCAGTATTTCTTAGTAACTAAAAAACCTTTTTATTTTTCATCAATACCAATATACCCTTCCTTTTACAAAACCACGGAAGCATTTTTTAGCACAGGCCAGAACGCAGAATGCTCTGTGCTGCTCCTGATGCTCATAGGAACTCTATGAGTATGGGGAGGAGCGCAGAGTATTCAGTGCACCAGCAGGTTCTAAAAAACGTTTTTATGTTTTTGTAAAAGGGGGGGGGGGGAGGGATAAGAACATAAGATTTGCCGCTGCTGGGTCAGACCAGTGGTCCATCGTGCCCAGCAGTCCGCTCACGCGGCGGCCCTTAGGTCAAAGACCAGTGTCCTATATACGTTCTGGTTTAGCAGGACCTTATCTAACCCTTTCTTAAATACCAGGAGGGTGCTTTCCCCTATAACAGCCTCTGGAAGAGCATTCCAGATTTCTACCACTCTCTGGGTGAAGAAGAACTTCCTTACGTTTGTACGGAATCTTTCCCCTTTTAACTTTAATGAGTGACCTCTGGTTCTCTTCACCTCGGAGAGGGTGAACAATCTCTCTTTCTCTACTACGTCAATTCCCTTCAATATCTTGAATATTTCGATCATGTCCCCTCTCAATCTCCTCTTTTCAAAGGAGGAGGCCCAGTTTCTCTAGCCTCTCATTGTACAGCAACTCCTCCAGTCCCTTAACCATTTTTGTCGCTCTTCTCTGGACCTTTTCGAGAAGTACTATGTCCTTTTTCATGTATGGCGACCAGTGTTGGTCACAGTATTCCAGGTGGGGGCGTACCATGGCCCAGTACAGCAGCATGATAACCTTCTCAAATCTGTTTGTGATCCCCTTCTTCATCATTCCTAGCATTCTGTTTGCCTTCTTCACCGCCGTCGCGCATTGACTTGCATAGTGGTGATTCTAGGGAATCATAAATTAATCCTTCTGCTTCCTTTATTAATGAATGATGATGATGATGATTTTTTTTTTTCATTAATGTCTGATTTCATCGTAGCCCAAGCAGTGGTTGTAACATTGCTGTTTAAGTTTGGTTTTTTTAAACGATGTAATTATTAACTTTCCCTTCTCCCATTACCCCCAAGCTCACGTTCATTCTTGTAATTTGTCCATTTAATGTTTACACTTCCCCTCCCCTCATAATAATTTAATTTTAACTTTTTTATCTTTTTAACACTGTAAACCGGCCAGGTGTCCTTCGATGGTCGGTATATTAAAATTAATAAACTTGAACTTGAACTTAGTCTTCACATTGTACAGGTTTTTGTTCTCAGCCAACAAGCTAAGAAGGGACCACCCTCAGTTCATACCTCAGACCCTGCAGTTTGATTTTGGCCAAAAAGCTAAGACATGATTCCTTCAAGATGTGCAAAAAAATTAGTATTGCAGTTAAAAACATCCATATTCACATGGTAAGAAATATTTCATTTGCATACTATTAATGTTTTAATCATCTAGAAATATACTCAGCAGAAAACTCTAATACTGTAAACAGACTGACTACACAATCTGCAATTCAGATAATTGCTATAAAATAATACAGTTCATGGGAACAGGCTGCCCTTGCCCCTAGAAAGGGAAATTTCAGTCATGCTATTTTACTAGAGCAGACATCCTCGTTTTCAGTCAACACCTCTAAAGGGGTCTGATTTATAGAACATTCATAGTGAATATGCATGAGAATATTTGCATACATCTGGTCTAAGGAGAAGATTAATCAGCATATTTTAGTCACTCTGAAAAACAGAGCTTGTTTGTGGACAACATGCCTCAGATTTAAGAACTACTGTGCTAACCTTATATTGCAAGAGACTGGTCCTGATGATTTCACAAATGGGCTCATTAAGAAGGCAATTTTATAACATCATGCCTAGAGAAAGTGAAAAATAAACTTATTTTATAAAACACCTAATAAAATTGGTTGACCTGTAAAATGTTTTTTTGTCATTCATCTCAGTATTCAACTATGGTTTGTTTTTGTTTTTTTAATTCTTTATTAATTTTCAAGTATTAGTGCAACACACAGGTATAAGAACATATAACAAGTTAAGAAAAGCACATTCAACTTACAGATATTCAAAATCAATCATTTTATCCCACCCACCCATCGATTAATCAATAACACAAATGTATATACTCTTTCAATAACCTACACTTATTTAAAATAATACAATAGTACAATCCCTGCCCCCTCCTACCCTGGATGTGTAAGGAAATGGCGCATAAATTAAAGACAAAACCAACTAGAGAGAAGTAATAAAAGATGTCAACGGGCACCAAACCAGTTTAAATACATTACTATGCCCCAGCATTTTAGCATTCATTTTTTTCATACCTATAACTGGAGCATAGGTTTGCCCACCAAAAAGTAAAATTAACTATGTTTAAAAAGGAAGCATCATGATCCAAAAGTGTAAGAATAGCACTTGGATATTTCTTAATCTCTACTACTATTAATTATTTCTAGAACACTACCAGATGTACGCAGCACTGTACAGAGTCACAAAGGAGACAGTCCCTGCTTGAAAGAGCTTACAACTTAAGCAGACAAGACAAACAAACAGGATTCCAGGGTGGGGGATTACAGTAAGAGGGGACACCCCAGGGTACTCAGAGAGTTGAGCCAAGTCCTGGCAGAACCGTTAGCCGTACTCTTCAATCTTTCCCTACGTACCGGAAGAGTTCCCTTGGACTGGAAAACAGCCAACGTTATTCCACTTCACAAAAAAGGCTGCAGGACAGAGACGGCAAATTACAGACCAGTGAGTCTCACATCCATAGTGAGCAAGCTTATGGAAACACTGATCAAGCAGAAACTTGACACAATCCTGGACGAAGAAAACCTACGTGATCCCCACCAACATGGATTTACCAAGGGCAGGTCCTGCCAATCTAATCTGATTGGCTTCTTTGACTGGGTAACTAGACAACTGGATGCCGGGGAGTCTCTGGACGTGATATATTTGGACTTCAGCAAAGCTTTTGATAGCGTCCCACACCGCAGGTTATTGAACAAGCTGAAATCGCTGGGATTAGGGGACACACTAACTGCATGGGTTAGGGACTGGCTACACAATAGACTTCAAAAGGTAGTGGTTAACGTTACCCCCTCCAAAACGTCAGACGTGACCAGTGGAGTACCACAGGGCTCGGTCTTGGGCCCGATTCTATTCAACTTATTCATAGGTGATATGACCCAAGGGCTTAGAGGAAAAGTATCTTTGATTGCCGACGATGCCAAACTATGCAACATAGTAGGCAAAAGCATTTTGCCTGACAGTATGACGCAGGACCTACTACTACTGGAACAGTGGTCATCGACTTGGCAGCTATGCTTTAATGCTAAAAAGTGTAAAGTAATGCACCTGGATAAGAGAAATCCATGCAGAACTTACACACTAAATGGTGAGACCTTGGCTAGGACCACGGCGGAACGTGATTTAGGGGTGATCATTAGTGATGACATGAAGGCTGCCAATCAAGTGGAGAAGGCTTCCTCCAAGGCAAGGCAAATGATGGGTTGTATCTGTAGGGGTTTTGTCAGCAGGAGACCTGAAGTGATAATGCCACTGTACAGATCCATGGTGAGACCTCATTTGGAGTATTGTATTCAATTCTGGAGACCACACTACAGGAAAGATGTGCGGCGAATTGAGTCGGTTCAGCGAATGGCCACCAGGATGGTCTCGGGGCTCAGGGATCTCACGTATGAAGAAAGGCTAAATAAATTGCAGCTGTACTCACTAGAGGAACGAAGAGAGAGGTGGGACATGATTGAGACGTTCAAATATGTTACGGGCCGTATCGAGGTGGAAGATGTTATCTTCTGTCCTATAGGTCCTTCGACCACCAGAGGGCATCCGCTGAAAATCAGGGGAGGGAAATTTCATGGTGATTCCAGGAAATACTTCTTCACAGAGAGGGTGGTCGATCATTGGAACAGTCTACCTCTGCAGGTGATTGAGGCCAGCAGTGTGTCAGATTTTAAGAGAAAATGGGACATTCACGTGGGATCTCTAAGGGAGCAAAGTCAGGGGGATGGGTCATTAGAGTGGGCAGACTTGATGGGCTATAGCCCTTTTCTGCCGTCATATTCTATGTTTCTATGTTAATCTGCTGGCTAGGGTGATGGGCAGTGGGGAGTAGGGTTATGGACTGAAGGCTATATCAAAAAAGGTGGGTTTTCAGTCTACTTTTAAACAAAGGAAGGGGGCCTGATGGTCCAGGAAGTGATAATAATAATTTTATTTTTATACTCTGGAAATATATCTGCAGTCTTTAAATCAATGTAGCATACTCGTAGTTTTTAGTATTTTATATCAGTGCTATATTCTTGCATCAGACGGGAGAGGGGAGATATGATATGACGTTTTGGCGGCTTTGACCGTTGCTCCTGGCTAAGCTAGTTTCTTCTTCCTATCCGTTCTTCCTCTTGATAAAGAATGTTATCGAAACACGTCTCGTGTTGAGGGAGTTGAATCTGTTATGGAATGAATTTATATTCAATATTCAACACTTTACACTGGATGGATTTATATGAGATGATCCTGAACATGATTTTGAACATGTGATTGCTGAACTTGCACTCTGTCTTGACGTTTGCACCTATTGGGATTTGGCTGCATATAGACTTATGGACACATGTGTTTTCCAGATGGTTAAGGACTCATAACTTGTTTTTCAACGTCTCCTTGAACTTTAAACATGAAGTTTGAACTAGTCTCTGACCTTTTTCAAAGATAAGTGAATCATTTATGACTGTTTTATGGAGATATGCATATGTTATGAAATTCTATTGTTCCTTCCTCTGAGTTTTGAACATCTAATATAATAAAGCCCTAAGCGCACATGCGCACTCCCACCCGCGTGCTCCCATTTTCCGTGCACTGTAGGGCACCGCAGGTAGGAGTGCGCATGCATGAGAATCCACCAAGGCGGATGTCGTCCGTGGCGGCTGTCAGCGGCTGCAGGCCACAACGGCAGCTGAAGGTCGCAGCGGCTGTCAGCGGCTGCAGGCCGCGGCGAAAGATGGCTGAAGCCTGGCTTCCCAAACGCAAGAGGACATGAAGGAAAGTGGCAGCGAGCCAGAGTGTCTCCAGCGACCGTGTCCCTGCCTCTCTGTTTCCGGGGGGACGATACACAGGATAAGAGAGAAAGAAAAAAAAGAGACTGAACTGAAGGATAAGAAGGGAAATTAAGATACAGAGCAGAGGGGAAGACACAGACAGCAGCATGCTGGATGGGATAGCAGTGAGAAAGAGAGAAGATGGAATGATGCTGGATGGAGAGAAAAAGGTGGAAATAGGGAAGGTAAAAGGGGAAATGGGAGCCTGAATATGGTAAAAGGAAGGGAGAGGGGTTACTGCTGGACAGGGGGAGCAGGGAAGAGGTACTACTGGAGACGGGGGAGGTAAAAGGAAGGAAGAAGGGTTACTGCTGGACAGGGGGAGCAGGGAAAGGGTACTGTTGGACATGGGAGGTAAAAGGAAGGGAGAAGAAACAGAAAGAAAGACAGACAGACAAGGGGTCAGGGAGAGAGACAGACAGAAAGAAAGAAAGGGAGCAGGGAGAAAGAAAGACAGACAGAAAGAAAGAAACGCCTCAGCGCCCCATTGTGCTAAAAGTCTACACATCTATTCTAGCACCCGTTAATGTAATGGGCTTAAACACTAGTATTTATATATTTTTTATTGTCAAACATAATAATATTATTAAATTATTGCTTAAATCAGTTGATATTATTATATTTGAATAGCAGATTCTCTTGGTTTATTATATTTTATTAGTTGTGAATCTATAGGATATATTTTCTTCTCTCAGATTTTTTTTTTCTTAGAGACATTTAAATACCTATGTGATGTAAATGCGCATGACTTGAGTCTCTTTCATTTGAAAAGAAGCTCTGGAATGAGAGGGCATAGGATGAAGTTGAGAGATGATAGGCTCAGGAGTAATCTAAGGAAATACTTTTTTACTGAAAGGGTGGTAGACCCGTGGAAGAGGTGATGGAAACAGAGACTGTGTCTGATTTCAAGAAAGCCTGGGATAGTCACATGGGATCTCTTAGAGAGAGGAAGAAATAATAGTTACTGCAGTTGGGCAGACTGAATGGGCCAGTCTGCTTCAGAGATGAACTTCTTATTTATTCGTGGCCCAAAAAGATTCTTTGTTGTTTTTTGTGAAAATTTTAAGCCAAGAAAAACAAATGCAAATATTAGATAGAGTCTATAAAGGGAACTCTGTTAGGTGCCAGGATGAACCACACTAAGCCAGTATTCTATGCGTGGAAAGTCCTTTATGCAATCCAATTCAATCCAACCTTAGTCTTATATACCGGGTCATTCCCACTAGGGACTCGATCCGGTTCACAAAGTTAATTAGAAAGACAGGAGAACAATGATTGGCCAGAAATTCATTTGTTACAATCTTAGCACATATTTCAGGCCCAATTCTATAAAAAGCAACTAAACAGTGCTTAGCACATGTCAATATTAAGTTAGGTGTTGTTTATAGAATTGCGCCTAGCATAAACAGGGCGCAACTAAGTTAATCATCTACATAACATAACAAAATTTCTTATATACCGCAGCTACCTTGCAGTTCTGTGCGGTTAACAAAAATTTAATTAGAAGTGTACACGGTATAAGCACAATTAATCAAAATATTTGCCAAACAGATCAGTCTTCATAGATTTTCTAAATGCCAGATAAGAAGTAGAGATAGAAAGATACTAACTTGCTTATCCCGTAATGCTGCCTGATACGCTAAGATTTTACTAAAGAAACGTTTATATACACATCCTTTTACAGAAGGAAAGTCAAAGATCCTAAGATCATGTAGATGTTTTCTATTGGCAAATTTAAAGTGATCCATGAGATAACTGGGTAATAACCTACCGAGAGCCTTGAAACATATACATATACATATACTCTTGCCTCTATTGGCAGCCAGTGCAGTTTACGGTAATACTGCATTATGTGATCGGATCTTTTCAGTCCAAAAATCAAATGCACAGCAGTATGCCTAAATCCAAAACAGGTGCCCATTCGCAAAACACGTCCATGGTCCGCCCCACACCTACTTTCTGGTAGACACCTTGGACTAAGGGCTTGATTCCTTGATTCTTTATAGGACACCAGTCTCGGCGGCCGCCTAAGAAGTGGCTGAGAATCAGGTACCAACTGTCCTATGTAGAATTGTGTCTGCCCTAACAAACAGCTGCCTACTTCCCCCCCCCCCACCCCCAAATTGAGCCTTAGTCTGATTGCAAAGATATGTGGCTCAGCCACCTATCTTTGCTGAGGTATCTTTTGCAATCAGCTGATCATGGAAGAGAATCCCAGATCAGCTGAGTCAGCAGGACTCTGAAGCCACATCTTTGGAGAGTCCTGCCAGCTCAGCTGATCGGGGGGGAAATACCCCTGCTGTGATCAGCTGAGTTGGCTATGTCAGAGAACACCACAACACCAAAATCGGCAGGAGGGATGCCCACTCCTGCCGTTGGCCCCCCAAACCCCTGGCATACACACCCCAATCCGAGATTTGCAGAAGGGATGCCCACTCCTCCTGCCACCAGCACCTTTGATCCCCCAATACCCCCAATCGCTGACACCCTGAACCCACAAACACTCCACCCTATGTAAATGCTCACGCCTAACTCTCTTCACCTCTCACCTAGACTACTGTAACTTGCTTCTCGCAGATCTTGCACTAAGCCATCTCTTCTCCTTTAAATTAGTTCAGAATTCTGTTGCATGGATCATATTCTGCCCAGGATTGTTATGCTTATATTACCCCTCTCCTCAAGTCACTTCACTGGCTCCCTGTCCATTTCTGCATACAGTTCAAACTCCTCTTTTTGACCCCAAACCCCTGACATACACACCCCAATCCGAGATTTGCAGAAGGGATGCCCACTCCCTCCTGCCACCAGCACCTTTGATCCCCCAATACCCCCAATCGCTGACACCCTGAACCCACAAACACTCCACCCTATGTAAATGCTCACGCCTAACTCTCTTCACCTCTCACCTAGACTACTGTAACTTGCTTCTCGCAGATTTTCCACTAAGCCATCTCTTCTCCTTTAAATTAGTTCAGAATTCTGTTGCATGGATCATATTCTGCCCAGGATTGTTTTGCTAATATTACCCCTCTCCTCAAGTCACTTCACTGGCTCCCTGTCCATTTCTGCATACAGTTCAAACTCCTCTTTTTGACCTACAAGTGTATCCACTTTGCGGCTCCTCAGTATTTCTCCTCTCTTATCTCTACCCCATCTCAGGAGCTCCGATCATCAGGTAAGTCTCTCTAATCTGTTCCCTTCTCCTCTATTGCCAACTCCTGACTCCATCCCTTCTGCCCTGCTGCACCACATGCTTGAAATAACCTGCTTGACTCAATACACCAGACTGTGTCTCGGGCGGTATTCAAATCCAGGCTTAAAGCCCACTTCTTCAAAGCTGCTTTTAAGTCCTAATCGTACCAACTTGCAAAGCCCAAAATACATTTGTCATTCCCTCTGTAGTCCCTTACCCTCTCGACCTCATCATTCCCTCTGCAATACCATACCTAAACATACATAGATTCATCATCTGTCCTGTATGTCTGTCATAATTAGATTGTAAGGTCATTAGAGACAGGGCCATCTCTTGCATGTCTAATGTACAGTGCTACATGCATCTGGTAGTGCTACAGAAATAATAAATAGCAGTAATTTCCATTATAGAATTTGTGCTAAGCACACATACATTATCTGCCTGTACAGAATTACCACCATAAATGTATACATATAGGCTCAGATTCTATGCACAGTGCCTGAAGCTAGATGCCTAGATTAGTGCCGATCTAGATGCTTAACTTAATTTTTTAATTAGCTTAATTGGTGCTGTTAGTGAGCAATAATGAGCTCATAATTGGTAAATATTAAAATTAATTAGGTGGCAGGCACCTAACTCAACGTATCACTTTCCAGTAGGCACCTACCAGAAAGTGGACACAGTTAGGGGCATATCATTGGGTGGTTCATAGGTATATTTTGTGTCTAGGTACCTAAATTGGATTTAAGCACCGATAGGTGTCTAACTTAGGTGCCGGTATTTAGGAAAAGAAAACCTTGGCATAAATAGGGGGCACCTAAGATTTTGATACCTATTGGCACCCCTCGCTCATGGGTCTGTCAGCTCCAGCCAGCTTCCCTCCCTCCCTGGACTGAGACACACCTTGCAGAGCGAGTCGATCTCTACACAGTCTTGCTCAACGATGCTTGTGGCCTTCCCTCTGCCGGGCTCCTCTTTATGATGCAACTTCCTTTTTTTGCAAAGAAAGGATGGTGCGTCATAAGGAGGAGCCCAGCAGAGGTAAGGCCATGAGAACCATTGAGCGAGCCTGTTTTCAATGGCTCACTTTGCAAGGCTTGTGCCAGCAGCAGAGGAAAGCCGTCTGGACCTGCGAGCTAGTACTGCCCGATTTGCCTCCTGGTCTCACTTTAAAAACTAATTATGGCCTGTGGGAGGATCACTGGTGCACTTTCCCTCTTCTGTGGTCCCACCCCTCCTGTGACATAACATCCTGTTTTGGTCTTGGGCGGACCTCAGCAGAGGGAAAGAGCACTAGTGATCCTCCACAGGCCGTAATTAGTTTTCAAAGGGAGATCGGGAGACCAGGGGGACGGATGATGGTAGAGAGAAGGAGGGAGCATGCCGGCCTTTGCAGAGGGCCCCCTGGTGTAGCTATTACAAGTACACAGAGGGAGGGATGGACAGAGGGAGACAGGATCCAAAGAGAGGGACATATGCCGGACTGAGGGGAGGAAGTGGAGGGGAAGAAATAATGGGTCTGAAAACAGAGGGAGAGAGATGGTGGACAATGGGTTTGAGGGAGGGAAAAGAAAGGGAGAGAAGTTGGACCCAAGGGGTGGTGTACAGGGAGGGGGAATTGAGATATTGGATAGGAGTGCAGTTGGAAAGAGAAAGGGAGAGATTATAGACTGGGGTGGTGGGGAAGAAGGGAGAGATGCTGGATAAAAGGGTAGTTCATAAAAGGAGAGATGGTGGATCTGGGGTTGGTGGAATCCATCGCTGCAGCCACTCTTTCATTCTTCGAGCTGCCGGCAGTATGAGTGAAGTAAACATGCTGCCTTCCGCAGCTGGAAGCTTTCCCTCTGCTACTGCTTCCTGGCCCTGCTTAGGTGCAAAGCAGTAGCAGAGGGAAAGCTTTACTCACATTGCCGGTGGTCCAAAGAGCGCAAGAGTACTGCCTTATTGGATCCCATGAAGGAGAGGAATGCAGGGAGGGTCACTGGAGGATCGCGGGGGAGGGGGGGGGGCGGGGGGGGGGAATTGGTTATTAGAGATATGCTGGACTGCAGGGATAAAGACAAAAAAAGGAAAGATGCCAGACCTCCAGGGAAGGGAAGGGGAGGATAGAGATGGAAAATGGATGAAGAACACAGAGAAAGAAGAAAAAGTCAAATGGACAGGAGACTCTGGCGAGTGAGTTACCAAAAGACAAACAGAAACCAGAGCCTGGGACCAACATGATTTGAATAATGACCAGACAACAAAAAGGTAGAAAAATAATTGTATTTTCTATTTTGTCATTAGAATACCTGCATATATGAACTGTAATGTTTATCCTGCCGGTGTTAGACATGGGTTTGGCCCAGGGAATAAATTTGGGAGAAGACCCCAAAGATTTCTACTAGCCTGTGCCATCTTCCAGCAGGCTTAGAGCTTTCTCTAGCCAGGGGACAGTTGCCTACTTGCACTCCTTTGATTAACACCATCCCTAGCATGTGTGATCTTTATATTTTGCACAGTATAGGAGAAAATTAATCTTTTTATTTCTTTGGTGTTGTACTATATGGAAGGTGTTGCTTCTTGGGATTTAATTTATGTTTCTCATTTTTGGTCAGTTATTATGTATTTGGCATTTGTGTTCTGTGTGTGTGACCAACGTATTCTGTTAGGATGAATTTTCTATGTAGCTTTCAGTTTTCCTGATAGCGGAGGGGATATTGTGAGGGGAGGTGGGTTATATTGATCCTTTTTCTGTATATGTGATTTATAAAATGAGTTATACAGCATAATGTTCCTTTTTATACTTTAATAAAATGATTTCAATATAAAATAGCTATTCAAGACTTGTGTGGATTGAATAATAATTGTCAGATCATTCTTTCTTTAACATATTATGAAAGAATAAACGTGGAATGTAGGGGATATAGTAATGTATTTAATAAAGTTTGGAGCCCATTAACTAAATTTATGGAGGTAGGATAATATTTCTTTTATTCATTTCCTATACACATCCATGAGGGGAGGGGGAAGGGGGGGGAAAATAAATAAATACTGATGGTGACAATTAGGTAACTTTATGAATTATTTAAATCATATATTATCTTAAAATGTATTATTATTTTATATATGAGATTGAAAATCTTGAATGATATATAAGTTGCCTGTACAGACAATAGTGCATTGTATGTAATACCTACTGTTCTATATTTGTTTGGCACTGTTTTTAGTTTTAAAATCAATAAAGATTTTTTAAAAAAAAGAAGACTTGTGTGGATTGGATCAGACAGAGTCTGCGGGGACGGGGACAATTTTTATCCCACGTCATTCTTTAAGTTGCACACAGGACACATTGGACAAATAGAGTTATAGAATAGTATACAGGCAGATGCATGCACTAGTTTCAATTAGTGCCAATTAACATCAATAATTGTTAATGGCCTGTTAACTAATTAATTTGCACATCCATCTGCCCTGCATGCCCAAATTTGTGTGACCTATATAGAATCTGGAAGATAATGGTCAAAAGGGGCTAAAAAGTACAACTGTTATATGATCAGCTCAAGCAGAAGAAATTTGAAATGATAAATAAAACTGTGCCATCTGTGCAACAATGAAAATTAATATTTTAATGTCAAATATGCCTCCCTGAGGCAAGATATACAGGAAGAAAAGTATCCAGGATACAGCACTTCTTCCTACAAGGCTCCCAGAAGACTACAAATCAGTAGTGAGATCATCTAGGAAAATAGGAACAATTTTATTGGGCATACCATAAAGCACCTTTATATTTTGCCATAAAAATCATAATTCACAGTGCTGCAGGAAGTAGGATTTAAATAATAAACAAATGCAGTAATTAAACCAATATTAACAGTAGCATATAATATATTGCTGATAGCCTCCAACATAGTTAGTAATTTGATCTTTGCACTGTATTGCTCCTTGAAGCTCATCCTTTATTAGCAGAAACATATTTTTAATCCTCTGTACAACAGCTACTGCTGTTAGACTTTGGACGGTTGATTATTCTGTATCTTTATGTGGACAAGAGAGGCTCTTATCCACTTAAATTATGCTGAGGAAGCTAGGCAGTGGAAAGGCGGTCTGGGGTGGAGTAGGGAAGGAGCTGACACTATGTGAGCATGGGCTATATTCAGTGCTAGTGTCCACATAGCTATCTTTGGCCAGCTAGCCCTGAATATTGACAGCAACCACCTAACTTCTGAGTTGCAGCTGCATGAGTTGATGAGCCAATCCATCCCCTGGTCTCTCCAGTTCCAGGAGGAGGGATTGGAACTTGGGGGGGGGAGATATCGGCTCGGGGAGGGGGGGTTATTATCAGAACTTGGGTGCTCTGGGGTGCTTAGGTAAGAGGAGAGTGGATCAGGGAGGAATATGGAGGATTGGAACTGTATGTGTGTGTGGGATGGGTGGAATTGAAGACCTCAAAAATCCCCTTTTTCAGGCCCTACTCAATATTCAGCCAGGACCCACATAAGTATCTTTAGCCAGCATATACCCAATCATGCCTAGATATTTAATGCTTGTGCCCAGACATGTTCCAGCTTTAAAATATCCAGGGATAATTTTGGCAGTGGCAGTGGGCCATTGGGCACTTAAAAGAATGCTGACTGCCACCAGCTCGATATCAACTGGTGGGTTTCTGTAGCATTCTTGGTTTCTATGATTCTCCATTTATGGTTGATGGTTTATTTACTACTAGCTGATGCCCCGGCGTTGCACGGGTATTTAATTATAGCAATAACACTGTAAATGGATTCAAATAAAGATACTTTATAGTGGTGAATGAAATTATTTTTTTACAGCTTAATAAAAAGTACAATATTCAAATTATAATGTGAAATATTTGACAAAATGAATACAATACAACTAACGCAAAACGTGATTATAAACAACATTTTTAGTTTCACCTCCTGGAGCAAGAACATATAAATTCTTGGGTGAACCCACCCTTGAGCAAGCAACATAGAGTTGTGGGCTGCGAGACCCCCAGAACATATCACCCCAGGTAGTGAGGGACCTGCATACCAAGTTTCGTTCAAATCGGTCAAGCCGTTTTTGAATTACAGTGAGAATGGCAGCTTTTTACATTTTTTCCATTGGACATGAATGGGTGAAATCTGATTTTCTGTTTGTAGCTCCGCCCATGTGTGCAGGTGGGCCGTGAGACCCCCAGAACATATCACCCCAGGTAGTGAGGGATCTGCATACCAAGTTTCGTTCAAATCGGTCAAGCCGTTTTTGAATTACTGTGAGAATGGCAGCTTTTTACATTTTTTCCATTGACATGAATGGGTGAAATCTGATTTTCTGTTTGTAGCTCCGCCCATGTGTGCAGGTGGGCCGTGAGACCCCCAGAACATATCACCCCAGGTAGTGAGGGATCTGCATACCAAGTTTCGTTCAAATCGGTCAAGCCGTTTTTGAATTACTGTGAGAATGGCAGCTTTTTACATTTTTTCCATTGACATGAATGGGTGAAATCTGATTTTCTGTTTGTAGCTCCGCCCACGTGTGCAGGTGGGCCGCGAGACCCCCAGAACATATCACCCCAGGTAGTGAGGGATCTGCATACCAAGTTTCGTTCAAATCGGACAAGCCGTTTTTGAATTACAGTGAGAATGGCAGCTTTTTACATTTTTTCCATTGGACATGAATGGGTGAAATCTGATTTTCTGTTTGTAGCTCCGCCCATGTGTGCAGGTGGGCCGTGAGACCCCCAGAACATATCACCCCAGGTAGTGAGGGATCTGCATACCAAGTTTCGTTCAAATCGGTCAAGCCGTTTTTGAATTACTGTGAGAATGGCAGCTTTTTACATTTTTTCCATTGACATGAATGGGTGAAATCTGATTTTCTGTTTGTAGCTCCGCCCACGTGTGCAGGTGGGCCGTGAGACCCCCAGAACATATCACCCCAGGTAGTGAGGGATCTGCATACCAAGTTTCGTTCAAATCGGTCAAGCCGTTTTTGAATTACTGTGAGAATGGCAGCTTTTTACATTTTTTCCATTGACATGAATGGGTGAAATCTGATTTTCTGTTTGTAGCTCCGCCCACGTGTGCAGGTGGGCCGCGAGACCCCCAGAACATATCACCCCAGGTAGTGAGGGATCTGCATACCAAGTTTCGTTCAAATCGGTCAAGCCGTTTTTGAATTAATGTGAGAATGGCAGCTTTTTACATTTTTTCCATTGACATGAATGGGCGAAATCTGATTTACTGTTTGTAGCTCCGCCCACGTGTGCAGGTGGGCCGCGAGACCCCCAGAACATATCACCCCAGGTAGTGAGGGATCTGCATACCAAGTTTTGTTTAAATCGGTCAAGCCGTTTTTGAATAACTGTGAGAATGGCAGCTTTTTACATTTTTTCCATTGACATGAATGGGTGAAATCTGAATTTATGTTTGTAGCTCCGCCCACGTGTGCAGGTGGGCCGCGAGACCCCCAGAACATATCACCCCAGGTAGTGAGGGATCTGCATACCAAGTTTTGTTCAAATCGGTCAAGCCGTTTTTGAATAACTGTGAGAATGGCAGCTTTTTACATTTTTTCCATTGACATGAATGGGTGAAATCTGAATTTATGTTTGTAGCTCCGCCCACGTGTGCAGGTGGGCCGCGAGACCCCCAGAACATATCACCCCAGGTAGTGAGGGATCTGCATACCAAGTTTCGTTCAAATCGGTCAAGCCGTTTTTGAATTACTGTGAGAATGGCAGCTTTTTACATTTTTTCCATTGACATGAATGGGTGAAATCTGATTTTATGTTTGTAGCTCCGCCCACGTGTGCAGGTGGGCCGCGAGACCCCCCAGAACATATCATCCCAGGTAGTGAGGGATCTGCATACCAAGTTTCGTTCAAATCGGTCAAGCCGTTTTTGCGTGATCGCGGCACATACACACACACATACATACCTCCGATTTTATATATATAGATATTGTCCTTGCTTAGGCAATTTCAGGGTGGTTCACAAAAGAAAAAAAAATTAAATATGGAAAGGAACTACAAATTAAAAGAAAAAAGGAGAGCACTGCAATAGAAGGAGAGCAAAGAAAAAAAATGATAGAATACTATACAATAATTTACAAAGTACTTCCCTAGTAAACCCTCGTAATCTCAGATCCAGCCAACCAAATGGGAAAAGCTTTCTCAAAAAGAGAGGTCTTCAAAAGAGAAGTATTTTTAATTTTTGTGTATCTTCTCTTTCACCATCCAGCTTTTCCATTGTGGCTTCATTCTTGGCTGAGAGGCAGAAACTGCACTTCTTTTCAAAGCAAAGCATGCATGTACTCTATGAAGATGTACATGACAGGAGTTTTCATTCTATGTTTGGTTCAATTTGAGCTTTTCCTAGGGTTACCATATGGCTCCAGAAAAAAAAGAGGATGAACTAAGATATCTGGGTTTTACGTCCATTGAAAGCAATGGAAGTAAAATCCGGATGTCTTAATCCATCCTCCTTGTTCTGGAGCCATATAGTAACCTTAGTTTTTCCCCTAATTTTTGATGATTTTTTCAGATCACTTTTGTGGAAAAAAAAAAAATTTGTAATTTGCATTGAAACTTCTTTACCCATGGAAATTGGCTTTACACATCTTAATGAACATTGAGCAATGTTGTCCATTAAAATATGCGCATTCCTACTCTAAGCCAGTCAGTAGCTACTGCTTTGCAATAATAACCAGGTCTCCATTCAACAGGCCTGTGCAAATTTCAGAGTTCATGGAGCAGGAATGAAACTGAACCTGGCAGCACACAAAAACTCTCACTCAGATATAGTACCAGCACAATTGAGAGAAACATCTAGACCTATTAAGTTTGTTTGCATTGGGCTAGATAACTTATACCTAGATGAATAACCAATGTAGTAATAAGAATAAATACCACGTCTGCCATTGTGTGGGACTTTCCTCAGTAAGAAATTGTGCAATCTTATGAGTGCAACCTTGGAAAACTGCTACCATTATTCCTA
This sequence comes from Geotrypetes seraphini, assembly GCF_902459505.1. NCBI lineage: Eukaryota > Metazoa > Chordata > Amphibia > Gymnophiona > Dermophiidae > Geotrypetes > Geotrypetes seraphini. The sequence goes on from NC_047095.1 coordinate 19,744,012, forward strand.
TACTAAAAGACCACAAAACTAGCCCGGAAGAAATTTCTAACTACCGTCCAATAGCCAACATTCCATTCCTTGCAAAAATAACTGAAAGATTGGTCTTTAACCAGCTTTCAGACTTTATCGAAGCTTCAAACGCACTTCATCCCAACCAAACAGGTTTCCGGAAATTTCACAACACAGAACTTTCACTGATTGGTATGACAAACAACATCCATTACTTCTTAGATCACCATAAATCAGTGGTCCTTTTTTCATTTGACTTGTCTGCAGCCTTTGACACTATTGATCAAGTCCTACTGTTAGAACGACTTGAATCTTTCGGCGTTACCGATCAAGTTCTAAAATGGTTTGAATCTTTTCTCTCAAATCGCTCCTCAATAGTTTATTTTAATGCTGAGCAATCTAAACCTTTCTCATCAACCTACGGTATTCCACAAGGTTCCATTTTATCACCTCTTCTATTCAACATCTTTCTGTCCCCACTCTTAAATCTATGTCAATCCATCGGTTTTACAGTCTTTGCATATGCCGATGATATCCAATTACTCCACCCTATAGACCCGGGAAATACTAACGAAATCCAAGCAGTGAACAATAAACTAGACCTAATTAAAAAATGGCTTAACAATAACAAATTAGCATTAAACATAAAAAAAACCAAAACAATGCTATTTACTTGGAAAAAGGATATTACTTTAAGCTCCTCCTTTACCTTAAACAATACCCCATTAGATATCGTTCCTTCGTTAAAAATCTTAGGCATCATTGTCGATGACAAGCTCTCATTTCATGAAAATATAGGGCATACAATTAAATCTTGCTTTTTTAAATTACGTATGATACGCTCTATAGCTAAGTTTCTTGAGCCTAAGTCCATTAATATACTGATTCATTCACTGATCATCTCCAAAATTGATTACTGTAACTCTCTCTTCTTTAATATTCCACAAAAAGAAAAAAGGAGACTACAAATTATCCAGAATACAGCAATTAAACTGATATATAGTGCAAAAAAATTCAATCATGTTACACCTCTGATGATAGATTCACATTGGCTCCCCATAAGCCATCGAATCACATTTAAAATATTACTTTTAGTTTTCAAAACTTTAACCTATAAGGAACCACAGTTCATTACCAGGATGCTTATTCCATACAACGCTTCCCGGACTCTCCGGTCAACCTCTAATAACCTATTAACAGTTCCATCCTTGAAAATAATTGGAACCAGAAGACAGGATATGTTTTCGGTTACAGCCCCTTTTCTTTGGAACTCCATACCTCAATTAAATAAGAGATGAAAAAGTCCTTGTTTCCTTTAAAAAATCTTTAAAAACTTACCTCTTCAAAAATGCATTTAATCTATGATTCTCCGATCTAGAATTTTTAACTACCAGACTTATTATTTTAAATCTTTACCTCCTCTTGTGTTATCTTCCCCTCTATGTTTTTCAACTCTTGCAAAGAAATTGTAACTTTTTCCCCTTCCCCTCCCGACTCATGTACTGTCCTATTTAGTTTGTCTAATTTATGTTATTGTATTTGTTGCCCTTTTTTTTTTTAATTGTACATCACTTAGGAAATTAAATAAGCGATTTATCAAGCATTAATAAAACTTGAAACCTGAAACTTAAAGCAGATGGTCTGTAATAGAGAATGACATCCTGCAGGAACTCACTTTTCTGTCCCGTCCCAGCGAGTTCTTTTCCTGTCCCTGACCCATTCCTGCAAGCTCTGTCTTCATCTGCACAAGCCTCAAACACTTTAAGATCATAAGTCAGAGCTTACAGAAATGGGGCAGGGACAGGAATAGCTACGAAACTCGTGGGGATGGGACAGGGAAATTGAGTTCCTGTGGGGACGGTGATAAATTTCTCTCCGTGTCATTCTCTAGTCCACAGTTCTTCAACCACTGGTCCGCGGACCGGTGTCAGTCCGCAAAAAAATGTTGCCGGTCCGCGAAGGATTCGGGTCCCCGCCGCAGCAAAAAGTGCCAGCGTCAGCTGACGTGCAACTTCCTGTTGCCGTCGCTATGCCGGCACTCCTGCCTTCCACCTCCTACTCCTGCCGCGTGTCTCCGCACCCCCAGACAAGCAGGGGCAGGTCTGTGTGCTTTTAACTTCGGCACACAGCTGCCCCTAAGCTGTATTTTAGCCGCGGTTTCATGAGGCAGCCTCGGGGCCTTTGGTAGGCCGGCTCGTTTCGATGATGCGATGTGGGCCAGCCTACCAAAGGCCCCGAGGCTGCCTCATAAAACTGCGGCTAAAATACAGCTTAGGGGCAGCTGTGTGCCGAAGTTAAAAGTACACAGAGCTGCCGCTAGCCTACATAGAGGAAACATTTGCTGGAGAGGGAAGGAGGGAAGGGAGTAGAGGTGCTCCTGGACAAGGGAGGGGAAGGAGCTACTGCTGACAGGGGAGAAGGGAAAGGGAAGGGACGAGAATTACTGTTGGATAAGAGGAGGAGGAAAGGGAGAAGGGGGTACTCCTGGACAAGGGAGAGGAAGGGGCTACTGCTGACAGGGGAGAAGGGAAAGGGAAGGGACGAGAGTTACTGTTGGATAAAGGGAGGAAGAAAGGGAGAAGGTACTGCTGGACAGGGGAGGAGGAACATTGGAAGGAAACAGCTGGCAGGGAGATTAGAGGAGGGGAAGGAGTCAGGATGCAATGGAGAGATCAGATGAGAGAAAGGGGAGAGACAGAGGAATGACAAAGTAAGTTCAATAATTTTTATTAAGTATTTTAAAGGATACAAGAATCATTTAAAGTACATAGAAACAAAATAAAGCTTTCTGTATATAAAATATATAAATCTATGTTTAACTGTATAGGAGCAAAGGCTCCAATTATTAAGAATGTATGTAAGGGATATATAAGATAAAGATGAGAGAGAGCAGTAAAGAAAAAGGAAAGAAAAATGAAAGAGAGAAGAGAGGAGAAGAAAAGGATAACAGGAGTGTCTAAGAAGATGAGCGTACATAGGAGTCTAAGAATGACCATGGAGATTTGTTGTATTTCAAGTTCATGCAGGTTCGGAATGTAACTCTCTTCTCATATGCATAGGATTCAAATCTATGATACATACTCAGAGAGTTCCACCAAAAGGTATAATCTAATAGCGAGGGTGATTTCCAATTTTTTAGAATGTGCATGAGAGCAGTCACCAACATGGTATCAATGAGTTTAGGTGGACAATTTGATTGTGTGAAACATGGGTGTTGAGAGCGAAGGATTACAATGTCTATAGAGATTTCTTCTGAGCAGTTAGTAATAGATTGTATGGTGTTCCAGACATAGGTCCAAAAAGAGCGGACTAGAGTACAATGAAATAACATATGATCAAGAGTTCCTTCCTCTTTCAAACAGTTCCAGCAAACAGAGTCTTGCTTTAAGTTAGCTTTCCACATGCGAAGTGGGGTCCATATTGCCTGCCACATAAGAAAGTACATTGATTGTGATACTCTAGAAGATAAAAGCGGGCGATTTGTTGATGACCAGAAAAGCTCCCAATCAATGTCAGAAAGCGGAGTGGTAAGTATAGCGTCCCAGTGCTTCATAGAGTGAGGTGAAAAAGTGAAGGAGTGGTCTCTTAAAATACTGTACATGTCTAGTACATGCTGCGATACACTCAACTAATTTTATTTTTCTTAATATATACGGCCCGGTCAAAGACCACCCAAACTTTTTCAAAGAGCTTCAGCTGGCGATAGTTGAATTTGATACTTGTTCTCTGATATTGGGAGGGGACTTTAATCAAATTCAAGATCTATATATTGACAGATCTTCTTCTTGTAAACCCTCCAAATCCAAGTCTTTCACAGCTCTTCATGCTTTAAAGGACGCCTTTTCTCTTGTGGATCCTTGGCGCTTGCTTTACCCGAAAGGTAGAGAATACACACATTTTTCACCTCCACATAATACATACTCGAGAATCGATTATTTTCTCTTATCCCCTTCTCTTATTCAAGATCTCACCAATACCATTATACATCCAATCTCTCTCACTGATCATGCTGCCATCTCTTTATATATATCCATCTCAGCCCCACATAAGGAATCCCCCTCATGGCGGCTAAACAACGCCTTACTGCTAGACGAGGAAATTATTGAAAAAATCAATTCTTTCACTGCGGAGTTTTTTGAAAATAATTCTAAAGATCCTGAAATTTGCCCTTCCATTGTCTGGGAAGCATACAAAGTAACCCTTAGAGGTGAATTGATTAAAATTGCCTCTTGGAAAAAGAAACAGTCCATGAGAAAGGAAAAAGATTTAGAAAACTCCATCAAAACCTTAGAATTACAACATATGTCTAATCACATACATGACCCAAATACTTTCCAACGTATTCAAAATCTTAAATATGAATATAATACTTTAGTTTCATATATAGCTAGGCGTGATATTTTTATCTCTAACTCTGGTCATTACATGGGAGATAATATAATGGGTCGTCCTTTGGCCAGATACCTTAAAAATAAATCTAAAAGACTACATATAACGGCTATTCAGAATCCATCAGGTCAATTAGTCAAAACCAGATCTCTAATTTCCTCTCAATTTGAAAAATTCTATACTTCTTTATACCAATCCGAATCTACCACTCCTGAAGCAGATATAGACTCATTTCTTACCTCCTTAACTCATCCGACCATTCCAGAATCTGTTAAATTGGAACTTGATTCTCCAATAACTATATTAGAAATTGAAACTGCCATATCTTCCTTACCTGCTGGGAAAGCCCCTGGCCCAGACGGCTTCACGAACGAATTCTTTAAGCAATTTCGCACCCTACTAGCTCCTCATCTCCTTAAATATTATGACTTCCTCCACTCCACTCCGGACAAGCAATTCAATTTCACCGAGGCCACCATTGTAGTAATCCCTAAACCTGACAGAGATGACACTTTAGGAATGACAAAGTAGAAAGAGATTGATGCTGGGAAGGGGGGGTCAGATGAAAAATAAGGAAAGAGGGACAAAGATGCTAGATCTGGTGTAGGAGAGAGAGGCATAGAAAGAATGCAGATACCATATGGAGGGGTGGAGGGCAGACAGTGGATGGAAGAGGCAGATGCTGGATTGAAGAGACAGAGGGCAGACGCTGGATGGAAGAGAGTGAAAAGAAAATGAAAGCAGAAACCAGAGATGACAAAAGGTAGAAAAAATAATTTTATTTCTATCTTGTGATTAGAATATATCAGATTTAAAATATGTATCCTGCTAGAGCTGATGTTAGACATAACTGGGGAGTGCAAAGCCCAGGCAGTGCGTCTTTAGCTTCCAGCTGGCTTAGGGCTCTCTCTGACCAGGAGGCAGTTTCCCTACTTCCACTCCCCTAACACCATTCCTGCCATGTGTGACTGTGGTATTCTGTTAGCATGATATTTGTGTAGCATTCTGTAATAATTTGGCTTATTCAATTTTCTTGATAGTAGAGGGGATATATGTGAAGGGGAGGGGAGACGGGGGTTTTGTTGATCCTTGCCCTGTATTATTTATATTTATAAAATGACAATTGTACAGAATATTGTTTCTTTTTATACTTTAATAAAATATGTTCAATATAAAATCATAACTATTTGAGGCTTGTGCGGATAGGATCAGATGGTTAACGGGACCGAGCTCGCGGGGATGGGGTGGCAATGGGTTTTTTAAAAATTTCAGTCTTATTAGTTTGCCGGTCCACGAAATAATTATTTTATTTCCGCCGGTCCATAGGTGTAAAAAGGTTGAAGAACACTGCTCTAGTCTGTAAATCATAAGAATGTTTCATTTCATATCATGAAGGTGACAAATCATTTGAGCCAACAGTTATTGGACTTGACCTATCAAAAAAACTACTTTCATGTTCTGCCTATGAGTGAAACCCCTGATAAATTCCTAATCAACCAAGCAGTAATATTTTCTTCAGTGGAGGAGAGAAACCTCAGTAATGATTATCAGTCATTCAACATTTATGGTACGGTACAGTTTTAATCATCAATCACTAAAGATCTCAGAGCTTCAAGGCAAAGTTACAAAAAGTGCAAAAAACACTGAGTCATCATATCAAACCAAACTCAAAAATCAATTAACTTATCTTAAATTCTGCACCCGCTGGAAGCCTTCATTTCTTTTCTTGGTTTCATCAGGTTGAGAAAACACTCTAAAAATCTACAAATCAATAAATATTTATAAATATTACCAAATAATCATAGGAATTCATTTCATAAATAGTCACAATTTGAGACTGGCACCTGCTGTTTATGTACAATAGATGTCTGGAGGGTAACTTTATAACAAAACTTTAGACTATGATCTTGTCGAGACTTGATTACTGCAATGCCCTGTACCTTGGCATAACAAAAGCAAGGTATAGGGCATTGCAGGTTATACAAAATGCAGCAGCAAGATTGATAATGGGATTGGCAAAATATGATCATATTTTGCCATATCTTCAACAACTGCATTGTCTACCAGTCGCCTTCAGAATACAATATAAAGCAGTAATGATTTGCCATCAATTTTTCTATGTTAATATACCAAAATTGTTTAAATATTATATACTTAGCTATACACTAAACAGATCACTACGTTCTGAGAATTTAGCTCTACTGAAGACAAATGTTAACCCAAGGCTTCTTGAGACTGGCAAAATGACTTTATGCTGTGCAGGAGTTAAAATATGGAACTCCCTTGTAGGCCAAATACGAAATTGTAGAGAAAAGGGCATGTGTAGAAAATTACTCAAGACGCAATTATTTATAGATGCCTTTTTTAGCCAATAGTTTTCCACTCTCCACAGTTGATGAATTATTCATGATTCTCATTATATAAACTATGGTATTAGTTTGTAGATATGATTTCTGATGATTGTTTGTGTGTCTGTTTTATCACATTTTTACAAAAGTATGTATGTAAATCATGTGAACCGTTTGATTTTAAACGGTATAGAAATTTTAAAAATTATTAAAATAAAAAAGAAGGACTGGAGGAACATACAATTTACAATACCAAACTCCACTCCAGTAATATATTAAAAAAAAAAATAGTATACATCCAGTGGAGTAATAAGGGGGGGTACACCCCAGGGGCCATCTTGGTGGAGGCTCCAGCACCCATCCTCCTTTCTGCCCCCCCAATCCTTCCCTGCCCCCCACCACCACCACCGCACGTGCGCTGCTTCCCTTCCCCCAGTACCCCAACCTGCTGCTTGCACTGCGAACGTTAAAGAGGTATAGGAGAAGGGAAGGGGGTGTTCGAATGAGGGGAAGGAATGGGGCAAAGAAGAGGGTGGGGGATGAGCGCTACTGCCACAGGTGACTCTTGCCCTCGCTACACCACTGTATACATCCACTTCTCTAAAGGAGGAAAAAAGCCTCAGATGGTGCAGGGAAGGCTCCATGTACCAATGGAGTGAGCTATAGCAATATAATCTCTACTCAAAACCATCCATCACTGGCTAAAAAATCTTCTTTAGATGCAATGAACAATACACGCATTGAGAAATGTATAAGCAAACCGCTTATCTAATCAGTGGAACAGTGCTGTGATTCCCTGAAGGTGGCCATCTTTTCGCAGCTCAAAATACTGCGCAATGGATCACAGGCACATTCAGTGCTCCCAGCTTGACACCCGTGATACAACTCTAGCTCACTCCGTTGGTACATGGAACCTTCCCTGCCAGTGATGTAGCGAGGGTGAGAGGTTTCCGAGGCACTGGGGCCTCTCCCCTGCCTTTATCTCGGTCCCCCCTGCTCCTTCCCCAATCCCACCTGCCATGCATGCCCCACCTCCCTCCCTTTTCTAGTTCCTCTAGTTGAAGTTGCTCCTTGCAACCCCATCGGCTCTCCCTCTGACATCACTTCCTATGCGCGGATACCTGGAAGTTACATCATTGGGAGAGCCGAAGGGATTAGATTTTGGGTGGTGCATGACAGGCACTACTTATGAAGGCATTGATAGCAAGAAAGACTTTACTGGTAAACAAATTGAAAACAAAACGCCCCAAATGGCTGTGTTTTGGCAAAGAGGGACTGCTTCAAGGGTTCAACATAACCTTATGGTGTAAATCAGGGATCTCAAAGTCCCTCCTTGAGGGCCGCAATCCAGTCGGGTTTTCAGGATTTCCCCAATGAATATGCATTGAAAGCAATGCATGCACATAGATCTCATGCATATTCATTGGGGAAATCCTGAAAACCCGAATGGATTGCGGCCCTCAAGGAGGGACTTTGAGACCCCTGGTGTAAATCATTCACCTCACCATAGCCATTACAGGATCTCCAACTTCCAGAAGGGGTCACTATTCTGGCAGCATCTAGCATAGCTTAGCAAATTATTTTTGGTTTTGAGGTTTCTGTTATTTTGTTAGGCTGTTTGCTTGTAATAGCTAAAAAGACTATTTCAATAATAATAATAAAAAGAAGTGGGAAAGTGCTACACTTGCCTTATAAGCCTGTTTCACTGAGACAACACTTTTTTCAGAGATATGAGGAATTCCTCTAAGGGATCAGTACTCTCATCAGAATAAAAGAATTGTCTCACTGGGATAGACCGAAAATCCATCAAGCCCAGAACTCAGAGTGAAACTGCAAGAGCTGAAATCTTTAGTACTTGAGATATAAAAGGGACCAGCTAGCTTACAGGAAGTAATCCATGAGCAAGCCTCGGTCCACCAGTTATAGCAGAAAGTTCTCAGAGACCTTATTGTGAACTGTAGGGACATCATGCATCTAGGGACCACAGCATCACAGGGAACCAAAACTGGTTCCTTAAGTACTCAAAACCTAGGGTCTCCTGTAATAAGTGATCCTGTTTTAATTGCAATGAAAGAACAGCTCACCTTCTCAAAGCAAACGCACACATTCCTGGAAACTCTACAGCAGCAATTCAGTAGAATAGAAAAAGGCTTGGGCAAGGTGGCTGCTGAGGTACAAAACATGAAGTTTGCTGTTCAATCCAAGCCAAAGAGCTGGAGTTATTTCTTTGACAGCAGAGACTCAGAACGCGGATAAATAGAAATTTCCGCTACAGTACTATACTAACTTCCACTGTGTTTGCATTAATCATTCATTATTGTACATATTCTTTAAAATTAATTAATGCAGATCTATTAAAGAACCATGACAAATAAAGGGAATAGATTACAGAATACAGATAGATGTAGAAACAATGAATTTATTAGCTGCCTTTTCATGAACAGATTCACCCAAAGCGGTTACCAATACATTGAATAATAATCAGGTATGTACTCTTAAGCATTTTTGCCTGTTGATTTTGGAATTAAGATTCTAAGGTAAAACTTGAACATCCCAAATTTGCAGAAGTTGCTAATCAGAATAACTTGATTGTTTACAAAAGCTTTCATTACAAATGTTTTATTGTTTTAAGCTTCAAATGAATATCTTCCTCTTAGGTTATAAACTTTTCACTGTCAGATAGTTACCATTATTTCATTTGTCATTCTTTGTCTCCAGAAATGCATCTATGCCTTAGGAAATTGCTTATTATAAAATGGTACTTTGTGGGCTGACATTTACTATCTCACAAACAGTTGTAAATTACTTCTTTGTTTGAACCTTCATTGTTCTTACTTGTAAACCAATTATCTGGCTATCTCCTTCGTTGATAATATTTATAAATTAAAGCCCCCTTTTATCAAGTTGCAGTACAGTGTTTTAGCACAGGCCAGTGAGGTAAATGTTCTGACACTCATAGGAATTAGAGAATGACACGGTGACAAAATTCATCACCGTTCCTGTCCCCGCGGATAACTGCGGGAAACCATCTTCATGTCATTCTTTAAGGAGAGAGGGAAGAATCAGAGTATAATTGGGCACAACCACTGACCCGCAAGCTTTGCTTTGAAGAATACTGGTGTAGAAGGACCGAGGTTGAAATAGACACTAGAAAATGACATGGAATTATTTCCCGCGGTTATCCGCGGGGACGGGAACGGTGATGAATTTTGTCAACGTGTCATTCTCTAATAGGAATTGAATGAGCGTCAAAGCATTTACCTCATTGGCCTATGGCAGGGGTGTCCAATGTCGGTCCTCGAGGGCCGCAATCCAGTCGGGTTTTCAGGATTTCCCCAATAAATATGCATGAGATCTCTATATATGCTAATAGATCTCTTGCATATTCATTGGGGAAATCCTAAAAACCCGACTGGATTGCGGCCCTCGAGGACCGACATTGGACAACCCTGGCCTATGCTAAATGCTGTACCACAATTTGATAAAAGTGGTCCTAATATTGTAAAATATGTCTAAAAATTTAGATTAACCTCCACCTCCTTTTTTTTTACTAAGCCACGGAAGAGGTTACACTACGGCTTGGAGTGCTAAATTCTTCGATGCTGCTCCATAAGAATTCTATGAGCGTCAGAGCATTTAACACTCCAGGTTACAATAGACACCTCTATCACTGCTTAGTAATAGGGGTGGGGTAAACCTCTTTGGTTCACCCTTACATTTATTGAGGTACAAGTGTATGCTTTTATTTAATCCTTTAATTGGCAGATAGTGAAATGGCTGCTTTCCATAACTTGATATTGAGTGAGAGCAACAGGGCCAAGTAACAGGCATTTGGAGATGCAGATCTCCCATAAGAGCCATAGAAAACACATGTTGCTTCTGAGCAGCAATGCCAAATAAAGGGTTAAAATGATTAGAGCCCACTCTATCCACTGTTTTGGACAGGTGACAACATCACATTTATTTATTTTTTTTTCCTGCCAAATCAGAAACATTCTTGATGAGTTAGAATCTGCATATACTATCAAACATTTAACATTTGATCAGCAACTGAAAAATTAAAAGCTTGAGCAAATAAATAAGAGCAGCTGTTGTCAACACTAGTAAATTATCAATCATCCTAATCTCACATGCATAAATAACTCCAAATTATTAATAAAATTATAAAACATGACAAATTAAAACACATTGACCATGACACCAACTCACCTAAAATCTTAGGGCTGTACAGCAAACAAATGAAACCCAAGAGATTCCACAGTAAAATCGAAAAAAACACAAACAAAATAAAACTGTGGAATGTAGTTTCTTGATGGGAATGTTTATTAAACACTATTAAATCACTATTAAAACACTATTAAACACTATAAAAACAGTGATATAAGCCCAGACTCATCCAACCCACAAATCAATGATGTGGACCTAACACGGTCCATGTTTCAGCTCATGGAGTCTTCCTCAGGCGTCCTACAGGATGTAAAATATATGTCTAAATTTTGGTGAATATATAAAAAATGAACCAATATGAATTTGAGAAGTGAACATGGTGAGATGAATGTGATAATGTTAATGACATTATGAGGAATGTGATGTGCAAATGGTGAGACATACATATAAATGATAAGAGTGATGCTAGCCAATAAAAGAAATAAAACGCTAGTGTACCAAGGTGAACTGAGTCAGCATAGAGAACTAGAACTGTGAAGAATCTATTTTGAGTGAACTTTTTCAGACAATGTCATCATGTGAACTCACATACCCGAAAATTGGGCACTCAATGATTGGAGGCGCTAAGGATGATGAGAGAGTAATCACTGAAAAAATGAGGTACAGTACTCCCCCAAAATTCACGGGGGTTCCATACCATGAACACCCGCAAATTTTAAAAAACCACAAATACGGTTTTTCAGCTGATCGAAGGTAGGAGAGGGCAGCTGGAGTGCCGATGGGTGTTTAAATTGTACTTATGAAGCCGGGCACATTTTCCAACCGTCTCTTCCTGGTACTAAAGTCATGGTTACACCAATCAGGAGCTGCTTTGATACGCCAGATAGCGTATCAAAGCAGCTCCTGATTGATGTAACCATGACTTTAGTACTAGCAAGAGGCGGTGGAAAAATACCACAAATTACTGAGTCCGCGATTTGCGAACCGCAAATTCACAGGGGTTTACTGTATAGATGTAAAATGTAGATAAAATGAACTATCAAAGAAAAAAAAATTATATATGTACACCATAATTGATGGCGCCTAGATCAGGGCACCTACTGAGTTAGGCACCTAACTTACCCCCTCTTTTACAAAGCCGCGCTAGCACTTTCAGAGCTGGCTAGTTAAGTGGTTTTTCACTTCTTAAATACTTATGAAGAGTGTTCAAGTTTTATCAATTATAAGTGACATTTTGCAAGAAAAATTTTAAAACTGGAGGATCAAGCAATGACTGGGTGGTGAGGTGGTAGAGGTTTGTCCCCCTCATTGACCCCTCCATGTCTCTAAGCTATATCCTACCAACACATAAAAATGACTTTGTGAATGACTTTTGTTATGTACTTCCTGGCAACTGCATCTCTGGCTTCTCCTGTCTGTGTCACTTCCTCGTAAGGAGGAGCTACCTATGTTAAGGTGGTTCTGATAATGTGAAGGAATATGCAGAAGGGGAAGTGGTAATGTCCTATAGACTTCCTCACAGGAGGAAAGCTAAAAATCTGGAAAATACCCAGAGAAGGTTAACACTAAGATTTATTAATTTTCCAGCCTTTGTGTATAATAAAGAAATATTTTTTGAGGTCCTGAAAATGTTTGTTCTCCAATATTGTAGGTGTTATCTTATGCCTTAAGAAGTCATCCCAGGATGATGGAGAGCATGTCCTTTTATTTGTTGAATCTCTTGGAAGTCTTGGAGGCTTCTAATGATACTGTAGGACAATCAGGAACAATAATGGTAGATTTTGTTATGGATCCTGACACACTGGGTCTTGAAGTCATTTTTATAGGAAGTGACATAAGAAATTTATGGACAAAATTATTAATCTGTTTCCTGATATAGCAAGAGCCACTAAAAAGAGGAGGACTCAGTTTTCACTACTTAGACCAAGACCCTTGCAGTTGGGGGCCATTTTGCTAAATTATTCTTGTAAATGTGTTGTAAAATTTCAGAGGGCAAACTATTTTCTTTGACCTGAAGCAGCTTACTAGCTTTTTGCTTGGAAAGCAGATTAGACATAAACTGCCTTCTTCTATTTCTACTCCAGGGTGATGGGGTAGTTGTTAGTCCATAATATCTAGATAGTTTCATCACGATTTTACTTGTTTTTGAATTATCCTGGAACTGAATTGGCTATGTCCCCTCTACTGTACTGCATATCACTTAGAAATTTTAATAAGCGATTGAATCAAATTTTAAATAAAACTTGAAACTTGACTGAATAGCTGAATGGAGGGCCCATTTTTTCCCATACTTTGGAAATTGGACATGTTCCCTTGATTTTTCTTTGTTTTAACTGCTCCAGAACTATTTCTGTACCAAGTTGTTACATGGATTGTAATGATTAATGTTGAAAAATTTAAAAAACAAAAAGGGAGTGAGGTTGGAAAGGGGAGAAATTTATTTTGGGAAGAGTAAACGGTACCTAGGGAGAAAATCAGGCAAAGGGATTGGGACTTGTATACTGCCTTTTTGTAGTTTTACAACCACACTCAACCACATACAGGTACCTCAAACATTTTCCCGATCTGTCCTGGTGGGCTCACAATCTATTTAATGTACGTGGAGCAATGGAGGATTAAGTGACTTGCTGAGGGTCACAAGGAGCAGTGTGGAGTTTGAACCCACTACTGCAGGATGTTGAGACTGTAGCTCTAACCACGAACCCACACTCTCCTCCTGGAGGTGGGAATGAACAGAAAGGAGACATGACAGTGACTGGGAGATCCCATCTCCATAACTTAGCAGCAAAGAAGAAAATAGAAGAACCAATGAGGGGATATGGTAAGAGTTGCGGGATCTCCTTTCTAGGATTTATTACACACCTGCATTTTGCTCAAATATATTAGCTTTGCACAGAGAAGTTATGCTACTTTCATATAATCTTGAATCTTATGTTAAATACATCTAACAATCTTTTCAATGGAGATCCTTTCAACAAAGACTCTTTAGTTAGACACTACAGAGAGAATCAGAATACAGGAAAGGGATTTTTCAATGTAAACTTGTTAAGAAACAAATAATTTGGATCAGGCCCAGCTCAATTGACAATTTTCAGTTTCACATGCATAATGATGAATAAGAAAAAAAAAAGGAAAGACAATAGAGTAATTAAAAAATAGAAGATGACAATACTGTCAAGTAAGAAAGACCAAAGAGAATTCCACAGTTAGTAATAATAAAAATTATTCATAACAAGCAAGGCTGGTTCTATCAGAAAGCCACCCAAGCCAGTCCCCTCAGGTGGCAAATGTTTGAGTGCTGCAGTGATGGCAGTGGGCCGAGAGGAGATGAACATAGCACATACCACTCTTAACTCTACCACTGTTGCCTTGCCACCTTCAATCTTATTTCTAAATTACTCTATCTGGCCTTGCAGCAGAAGGGTTTAAACTACAGGTCCAGACTCACAATATGAACTGCAAGATTATACAGCTATTATTTCTATACTGTCCTCATGGCAGGAACTAATCCGCCAGATGGGATAATTATAAAATAAGATTAGGAAGTGATAAAATCAGTATGGACTGTACTTGACTCCTCTCAATGTCTTTGACACCTACAAACAATCCATAATCCCCCACCTCAGACATCTCCCTGAATACCCATAATGTTGTCCCTGATAGCCCTAACATACATATACTATGCATACTATCTTTCCTTCTAGCCTATTCTATTCATCAATCTTACACACCATTTCTTTCCTTGGAAAGATCTGAAGTGATTTACATAAAATAATTCTGTATACCTACTTTTGGCCCACCCTATATAATTTTGATGAGTAAAAAAACTAAGGGTCCCTTTCACATAGCTGCGGTAACGATTCTCCTGGGACAAATGCACCAAAGTCTCTATGAATTGTATGGGCTTCGGTGTATTTGCTGCTGAAGAATTGCTACTGTGACTTTGTAAAAGGGACCCTAAACATTGCAACAAATTTCCCTAACTAAAATGTTTTTCAAGCTCCTTCTAAATTGGAATAAGTGTAGTTAAATCCAATAGTCTCAAGAAGAGTATTCCAAATTAATGTTGCCTTATAAGAAAAAAGATTGCTCAAGTAATTTTTTATAGTGAACCCTTTAAAGGAAGGATGCAGCTTAAGAGTTCTAGATCATCCATAAGGGAGCTTTCCAGAAGAACAAGTATGCCGATTACTACTGCTACTATGCCAAAAACTCTTCCCATAAGTCTCCGCAGAAAAATTTAAAAACATAGCAAGAAATTTTAACATCTCTTCCTGCTTCAGACACCTCCTCCTTACACACACACACTCTTCCATATGCTCCCTAAATGAAGATCTAAGAGAACCCTCAATCTGCTAATGATTCTCCGAGGTGGATGTGAGCAAGAGGAGAAGAAAGTCTAACAGGTCTGCAGTGAAAGTCAAACAAATGAGAACCAAAAAAGGAACTGCAGAACAAATGTGCTTGATGCAGATACTTTATTCAATCAAATAGTCCATTGTTTAAAAGTCATATATCCAAGTTTGTTCACAAGAAACCGTTACCCAACACGGTCCATGTTTCGTTTAAAATATCTTCCGGAGGAGGTCGTGATGGAGACCAACATTCTGGGATTCAAGGGCAAGTTGGATGCACACCTTCTTGCAAATCACATTGGGGGTTACGAGTAAACAAGGTTTCTCAGCAGGGAACACCTGGCTTAGCCTCCGCGGATGCGGGTCACCGGACTGGATGGACCTAGGGTCTGATCCGGCGAAGCCATTTCTTATGTTCATGGTCCAAGGATACCTTTGCAAGAACGTAGTGGATCAAAAACAACATACTAAAAAACTTGCAATATGGATGTACATGAATCGGCTCTGCATGTAGAGAAGTTTCGGAAGCCAATAAAAGGGCAATTGTAATTGTCTTCTCCACTCCACCCCTGACACTTTTCTTTGGCCTCCTAAACTACCTACGCACGTGCATGCAGAGCCGATCCATATACATCCTTATTGCGAGTTTTTTAGCACGTTGTTTTTGATCCACTACGTTCTTGCAAACGTATCTTAACCATTATAAGCGGTCAATCAAAGATAGATCTGAGATCATGATGATAAATACATCACTACACTTTACATGGCATTTTAAATGATAAGGTAAGCAAAGAGAGACAAGACTAAACTTTTTTTTATTGTATGTAAGCAAAGCTAGTAATACATAGGATTTAAACTGGAAGTATAAATAACACCTAGACAGAGTTACAGGATTGCAGTTTGCAGGACTCCTGAGGAAGATATTTTAATCAAAACATGGATCGTGTTGGGTCCCGGTTTCATGTGAACTAACGTTGATATATGACTTTTAAAGACTGTTTCATTGAAAAAAGTGCCTGCATCAAGCACATCAGTTCTGCAGTTCCTTTTTAGGTTTTCATTTGCTCCGAGGTGACCCCCATTCTCCTGTCAGAACCTTGAGGGGAATCCCCTTGCCCTCAGTGCCCAAAAGAAGGTGCAGTTGTATCCTTCTCGTACAGCAGGTGTTCCTGAGCTGTCCCATGTCAGAAAACTCTATTACTTGGTCCAGCTGATGGAAGATTGGAGGTCCAACATGGCTAAACTGAGGAATAACAGGTATCTTGCATTCCAGGCATTCCATGTGTTAACAAAATGTCATAGAGATATTTTCAAAATACCCACACTATAGTGCATGTTAACAATACTACCGGTCATTTTCTTTCACTGATATTGTAGTTTACTAAATTGTTAAGAAAAACTACTTCAAAAAGAAGAGAATGAAAAATAATTTGCTGGTTTCAATTGCTTTTCAAATGGTGATTTCCAATTTCTTAGGTTCAGTACCTTTAGCCTTGCAAGAGCATTTTAAATTATATCTTCTCCTTCAGGCAGCATTTGAATGTAGAAGAATTTAAATAAGGCATTAGATCCACTCAAGAAAGGCAAATTTTCCAAATAGGATGGATAACATGATAAAATCAGAATGATTTTATACAATTTCTAACAAAAGAAAAATGCTGAATAGGATGATAGTAGCCATTTTAGCCTTATTATGACCCTAATGGGAAACATTTGGGTCTGCTACTTTCATGGATATAGGTCAGTAATACTAAACTCTCATCTTTAAATTCCTGAACAGACCTGTTAAGCCAATTATGCTAATTAGGTGGACATATATTTTTCATGTTAATTTGGAGGAAATATTTTGAAAAGCAGTCCTATCTAGGGATCAAGAGGAGTGGAATTGAAAATTCAATGGATTCTTCCCTTTAGACATAGTTTATAACAGTATGCAATGGAAGTCTTGAAGTTTTCCTATAATGGACTCTAACAGAGCTTTCCAAGCCTCTCCTGGGTGCGCCTCACACAGGCTTTCAGGATATCCAGAATGAATATTCACAAGAGAGCTTTGCATGCACTGTCTCTAAGAACATAAGCCTAGCCTTACTGGATCAGATCAATGGTCCATCTTGCCCAGTATCCCATCTTCACAGAGGCCAATCCATGTCACAAGTACCTGGCAAAAACCCAAATAGTAGCAGCATTCCATGCCACCGATCCAGGGCAAGCAGTGGCTTCTCCCATGTCTGGCTCAACAGCAGACTATGGACTTTTCCTCCAGGAACTTGTCCAAACCTTTTTTTTTTCTCTCAACCCAGCTCTCAGGCAAGCAAATCTCTCTTATGAATATCCTGAAAACCAGACTGACTGGGGAGCCCCAAGACAGATTTGGGAACCACTGGACTATAATATGGCATATCCTCCACCCTACAACTCTCTAGGTTGCCTTTTAAATGTGATGTTGCTGTAAGTGCTGTTTTCACAACCAAAATAACCATAATAACCAAAATACCTATAGTCCTATTTCAAGAATTTGTTATTAATAATTCCTAAATATTGTAATACTGTTTCATAATTATTTATTTAAAGCACTGTGACTTCATGGAAGTATTGGCAGTATATAAATAAAAACTGGATTGGATTGGATAATGAAAATCCAGTTGTGATGAGCAGGACTCTTAAAATGAAGGTACATTGGCATGCCTGGTGGTCTAATGGGGAGATCATCGGGGGCAGTAGCATGGCTCCCTTGATGGCATGTAGTTAAAGCACCTACTGTGATCTCTCACAGCAGCTGATGGAACTACATGAAGTTTGCAACGGCCATTTCTACTATGCACAGGCAAGGGGCAGGAGTGAGAGAGCTGGTCTCCTGCCTCCAATACCCCTACCCTTGCTGGACCACCAGGTATTTAGGTAGGCCTAGGGGGTAGTCCTACCTATTTGTAGAGGTGGGGCAGGCTTGGTGGGGAGGGGTGAGAGGCTTTGTCATAGGGAGAGGGGACATTGTTGGGGGGCGGTCAGTAGGGGGATCCAACAATAACAAAAGCCTTATACTGGTCCCAGACCGATATTCAGCCGAGGCCCACCTAAAGCTAAGTCGATGAAATTAGAACAGCTCCTCCCCACCATGTCTCCTGGCCTGGCCTTGACTGGCCCTTTTTTGGGGGACTGGTCAGAGCCAATATTCAGCAGCACTGCCCTTAGTGCTGCTGAATATTGACAGTTGGGCAACCATATGTAATTTAAGTGGGGCCCGCTTAAATCATTCTGTATATCAGACCCAAAGTGATTAAGTCAGCCAGAAATGGCTCCTAGCTGGTTAAAGTGCCTGTATGGGGTTAACCAGTCATTTTAAATGGCACTTAACTGGTTAAGGCTGCTAAAAATGATAAGTTAGCACTCAAGTCTTAAGGGCATTCCAGGTCGGAGTTATAGTAGTGCTGATGTTCAGTACTTAACTGTCTAAGTCAGTCCTATCTTTATGTGGTGCCCCATAGCTGGTTAAGTGCAGAATATCATGTTATGTTTTAGCCAGCTTTGCAAACCCAGAAATTCAATGCTGAAGCTCTGATACAATCTAGTATTGAATTTTCAGGCAGAATGCCAGCGACAGTCAGCAAAATGCTGAGCACTGCCAGATGAATTGAATATCGACCCCCCCTAAATGTTGTTTCAACAGCAGGCTCAGATCCTCATATGAGAATTATATTGAAGAAAAAGTGGTGGGCAAGGCTGGTGTTAGGCATGCTGAGGTCCAGTGCAGAAATTAAGTAGGTACCCTCCCCAATTCCTGTCCTCTCTGCCATCCCCACCCCCACCCCCAAATTTTCCCACACACCAAATGCCCTCCCAACCAGCATCTCTTCCTTCTTCCTCTTTCCCTCCCTGCCCTCTACCATCCCTGGGTCCCACAAATGGCCTCCCATCCAGCATCCCTCCCTTCATTTTAAAATAAACTACTTCATTAGTAAGGTTACCAGACATCTGGGAAAACCCAGACATGTCCTTTTTGTAGAGGACTGTCTGGGCTCCCAGAAGGAGTTTCCAAAACCTGGCATTTGTTCGGGTTTTAGAAAGCCTCGATGAGTTCCAGCTGCATCTGGAGAGCCTCTGAGCATGAGCGGATAACGTCACACACATCTGCACATGCTCCAGGTCCTCCAGACATGACTGGAATTCGTCCAGAAGAAAAGAGGAGGTTTTGTGGGGGCTGGAGCTTGGGCAGAATGGGGCAGGGCTGGAGTCAGAACTGGGCAGGGTCATGTGTCCAGGGTTTCCTAGAGAAAAATATGGTAATCCTATCCATGTGATAGGATTACCATGTGAGTCGGGATGTCCTTCCCTTCTCCTCACTAGGTTCTGAAGCAAGGAGGTGACCGGCGCAGCAGAAATTTTCTAAGACTGCTCTCGGATCTCCTGTTCCCCTGGATCTGTAAGCAGCTACACTGTTTGCCCCCTAACGCTGGCCCTGGTGGTGGGGTATTTGCAGCAGTGCTTTTGAAAGTACAAAAGTACAAGCATATGACTATGATTGTTATCTTTGATTTCTTAATCATTTTAAATACAGCTTTGTAGATTTAAGATTTTTCCCTTGAGATGTTTAGAACTAGAAATGTCCCAAATCCATCTTTATCACTTATTGTTCTCTAATTATGGCACAATTATTATTCAGATATTAAGAATAGCTGCATTAGGAAGAAATATGTAAGAATTCTAATTATAGCTAGTTGCTCAGTTACTTTACAGTAGTGTTACCATTGGTCCGTGAATACCCGGATATGGCCTCTTTTTAGAGGATTGTCCAGGCGCCTGGAGGGATTTCCAAAACCCAGCAGTTTGGGTTTTGGAAATCCTTAGTTCGGTGGCCGCGTTTGGAAGCCTTTGCGCATGCGCGGCCGTCACCGTGATGACATTATATGCACATCTGCATGTGTGTGACATTATTGTGTCGATGTCCACGCATGCAAGAAGGCTTCCAAATGCGGACTTCGGGCTCATGGAGGTTTGTGGAGGGGCGGGACAAGGGAGGAATGGGGTGGAACAGGGCAGGGCCAGGATTCCTCTTTTTTCAAAGAAGAAATCTGGTCTTGTATTAAGCAACTGGAGGCCCGCTAATAGAAATACAACTCAGAAGGAAGATAGTAAAAATCATGAACTTCCCCCTCCCCCCCCCACAAGAAAGAAATCAGGATTGATTACTGCATGGATCTTTTTATTATTTTTATTATTAATAATAATAATATTATTATTTTAATTTATAAAATATATATCTCGCTTACGACTAAAGGCTAGTTTCATTTCTGGTTAAATTTTCAGGGTGGAAGGAGGGGGGCAGCAATCACAGAGTGATTAAGAAGGGGTTATGCCTTAATCCCTCCAGTGATCAGTTGCTGAATCACAGTACTTCTTTTACAACTGACATGACTGAGACAGGTTTAAAGATAAACACCCTTCACTGTAGACTTTGGGGGCCTTCTTAGTCCATTATTCTTAGTCATATTAAAACGATCACTAGTAATAACAGACCTCACCGTACCCTCAAAAAAAGACCAAGGGAGATAAAACTCATCAAAATCAATACACCCACCACACTCAACACAACTACCTCCATTCCCTGCGCCTACCTTAACACTAGATCAGTAAGGAACAAAGCTTTCTTAATCAAAGACTGGATCGTCCACAAAAAGATAGCCTGCCTCTTTCAAACGGAAACATGGTTACTATCAGGAGAGGATCCAATACTAAATGACCTAATACCAGATAACTACAAAATTCACATGTTAAACCGTGAAGACCGCAGAGGGGGAGGACTAGCAGTCATCCTCAAGGAAGAACTCGAACTAGAATTAGTTGACTCCAAGATAACCAACCAACTAGAAACACTAGCATGCAAGATTAGCAATAAGGACCTAGAAGAGTACCTCTCCTGTATTCTATTTTATATACCGCCAAAATGCTGGTCAAAGGCCAGAGAAGACTTCTATGAATTCATCCTACACAACTCAATTACCCCGTCTTACAATATTATAGCAGGAGACGCAAACCTACATTTAGAAAACAAGAAAAATCCCGACACAAAAGATTTTAAAAACTTCCTATCCTCACTCAACTTCAATCTCCCTTCATCCACACAAACCCATGAAAAAGGCCACCAGCTAGATTTGGTAGCTATGTCCACAAAAGAAATCCTAAATCCCACTATTTCCATATCAAACGGCATTTGGAACCACGACATCTGGTCCGACCACTACACCTATTACTTTAATTTAAACTGGAACCAAACTAAAGTAAAAACTCACCCAAGGATAAAAAAAGAACATCTCACAAGGGGCCACATTAACCCAGAGGAATACTGGGCCCACTACGAAGCGCGCGAGGAGATGAATGAAGAAGGTGAATTCTGGGAACAATGGTCAAAAACAAGCACAACTATCTTAGACAAAATAGCTCCCAAACAAAACAGAACAAACCGCTGAAATAAATATAACAACTGGTTCGACTCCGAACTACAAAAAATGAAACAATTAATACGACGACTAGAAAGGATCTGGAACAAATCAGGTGAAATATCCGACAGGAATAATTGGAGATCAAACATAAAGGAATATAAACAACTGATAAAAGATAAAAGGAAAAAATTCTACTCATCCAAAATATATACATCCAACACAAGTTCAAAAGGAATTAACACTCATGAATTGTTCAATCTAGTAAAAAATTTATTTGACACCACACGCCACAGTCAATCAACGCACGACATAAAACTTCCATCAGCAGACAATCTAGCACAACACTTTAACTCAAAAATTGTGAACCTAAGGAACAACTGCCCAACAAACAACACAGATGAACAGCAAATAGCCAACACACACGAAAACGAAACACCAGTGGATATGTATTGGAACTCCTTTCAGGACCTAGAATGGAATAACTTCATAAAACTCTACAATAAATATACCAAATCAAACTGCATCCTAGATCCCTGTCCACCCAACATAATGAAAGCAGCCCCTTTAGACTTTAAGATAACACTATGGACTCATATGTCCAACAATTTCAAAAACGGAAAATTCCTATCAAAAAACGGTCACATTATAATCACCCCAATCCCAAAAAATCATAAACTACCCCTAACTTCAACAACCAACTATAGACCAGTAGCATTTATCCCATTTTTCGTAAAAATAATGGAAGGCTTGGTACAAACCCAACTGATGGACTACCTAGATCGGTTCTCACTGCTACATGAAACCCAGTCAGGCTTCAGACCTCTGTTCAGCACTGAGACGGTGATAGCAGCAATCTTAGAATACCTACGTAACTTATTTAGTAAGGGCCACAAAGCCTTAGTGATGCAATTCGACATGAGCTCAGCCTTCGACTTGGTAGATCACAAAAAACTACTACAATGTATTAGATTCAATCGGCATCGGAGGCGAAGTGCTGGACTGGTTCCGAGGTTTCCTTACGACCTGCACCTATCAAGTTCGCTTCAATTACAATCTCTCTAAAACATGGAGAAACCCATCAGGCGTTCCACAGGGGTCCCCACTATCCCCACTACTCTTCAACGTCTATATAGCTTCACTAGGTACGAAGCTAACCCAGCGAGGCATAAAAGTATTCAGCTATGCAGACGACTTCACAATCATAATCCCATTTACAGCATCCCCCTCCGAAATCACACCCACAGCAACTGAAGCGCTAAACACGATGGAGTAATACTAGACCAAGGACTAACCATGAAAGACCACATAGACTCCTTAATCAAAAGAGGGTTTTTCACTCTCTGGAAACTTAAGTCCATTAAGGCGTACTTCCACACCTCAGCTTTCAGAATTCTAGTACAATCCCTAATACTAAACCACCTGGACTATTGCAACATCACCCATCTGACAATCCCCCAGAAGCAAATGCAAAGACTACAACTGATACAAAATGCAGCAGTCAGGATGATCTTCGGGCTGAAGAAGTCCGATCACATAACCCCTTCCTACCGACTCCTACACTGGCTGCCGATGGAGGCGCGCACGAAGTTCAAGCTAGGATGTCTCTGCTTCAAGGTATTAAATGGTCTAGCCCCAAAATACATTACAGACCTCTTCTCATTCCCAACCAACAGACATGAAAGAAAAACACACATGAAATTTGTCTCCCCACCGGCTAGAGGGTGCAAATATAAGAGACACCATCAACAACTGCTATCATATCAAGCAGCCATATGGGGTAAAGACCTAGAAAACTAATTGCGCACACAAACAACTATGAGAATTCAGGAAACACCTAAAAACTTACCTATTCTTGAAATACCTAGGTAACGAACCGGAACATCAACCCCCCTCGTAACATCACCACATACCTGAACTTGCAAACTGTTAACCCCAACCCCTTAATCACTAAATATGAACACTCTATGAACTTACGGAATATTTCTACTTCTGTGTAAACAACTTGGCACTTCCTGGCCTTGCAACACACAAACTGACGTTAACATTACTAATGTTATCAGATGTACACTGCTATACTCTTTAAGTCGTTGTACGAGATATACACTGCTATACTCTCTAATTCGCTGTATGTAAAGCTTCTCTTGATTGTATTTACAGTTTCTTTTATTGTAAACCGCCTAGAAGTCGCAAGATTACTGGCGGTATATAAGAATAAAGTTATTATTATTATTATTATTATTATTATTATTATTATCCAACATATTGTATTCTACAGCATGTTTAAGCTTTGTCATTCTAAAAACATTCGTCCAATATGGAAAACAAAAAAACATACGCTGTAAAATCTACACGTTTAAACTAAAACATAATGTTAAGCAGGATAAACATAATGATGAGCCAAAGATGACCTAATTGAGACCTAAAGGAGAGCAACGAAAATGGTAAGAGGGCTGGAACACTGCCCATACGCCGAGAGGTTGGATAGGCTGGGGCTCTTCTCTCTAGAAAAAAGGAGGCTCAGGGGAGATATGATAGAGACCTTCAAGATCATGAGGGGCATAGAGAGGGTGGATAGGGACAGATTCTTCAAACTGAAGGGGGCAACAAGTACGAGGGGGCATTCGGAGAAACTGAAGGGAGATAGGTTCAAAACAAATGCAAGGAAGTTTTTTTTCACCCAAAGGGTCGTGGACACTTGGAATGCGCTACCGGAGGAAGTGATCAGGCAGAGTACGGTACAGGGATTCAAACAGGGATTGGACGGATTCCTGAGGGATAAAGGGATCGTGGGATACTGAGGGAGGAGCTGGGATGTAACACAAGTATAGAAAGCTAACCAGGTAATAAGTATAGAAACCCAACCAGGTCGTGCATGTGCAAGACCGGAGGGTTAGGATTTCGATGGGAAGACAGGACTTCAATGAGAAACCAAGGTGGCAAGGGAGCCCCTTCTGGTGATTCAGACAGGTCGTGACCTGTTTGGGCCGCCGCGGGAGCGGACTGCCGGGCAGGATGGACCTATGGTCTGACCCGGCGGAGGCACTGCTTATGTTCTTATGTTCTTAACTATGCATTCGTAACTATGACCTAACTGTCTCCCCCCCCCCCACCTCCCCTTTCTATGAAGCCGCATTAAGCTTTTTTATCACCAGCCACGGTGGTATTAGCTCCAACGCTCATAGAAATTCAATGAGCATCAGAGATTTTATTAATAACTGCACTGATCTACTTGTACTAGCAACTCTATTGAATGTCTGTGTCAAACTAAACTGTCCATTGTAACTTCCTGAGTAACTGACCCAGCCTCTTGCAATGTAATCTGACCTTGAACTGAATAGGTAAAGGAGGAATAGAAAACCTGATTAACATAACATAACCCAACTGGAATAATTAAGGTTTAACTTCTTCAGGAAAAACAAAAGTTCTGGTTCTTGGGAGATTACAACAGTCACAGCTTGGTGGGTGCTTTATACACTACATAGAAAGAGGAAAGGGAATGGGGACTTGTATACTGAATTTTTGTTGCTTTGACATTTCAAATGCTGATATTCAAAGTGGTAGGCACTGAAGGAAGTGTCTTGCCCAGGGTCACAAGGAGCAGCAATGGGATTTGATCTCATATCTTCTGGGGGCAGAGGCAGCAGCTCAACCAATGAGCCACAATCCTCCTCCTCTCTATAAT
Organism: Geotrypetes seraphini; assembly: GCF_902459505.1. Lineage (NCBI taxonomy): Eukaryota > Metazoa > Chordata > Amphibia > Gymnophiona > Dermophiidae > Geotrypetes > Geotrypetes seraphini. The sequence continues at coordinate 19,769,387 of NC_047095.1, forward strand.
GAAGTACATCTACTGATTTTTTTTTTTTTTTAATTTCATAGCTTAAAAGAGCAACAGTGTGAATACTGAAAGCAAAACATATAAGAGAAGACTATATTTTGTCTAATGAACAAATTTGTCTTCTTCAGAATGCATTGGTTTGCCATTTGCTTTCATGTGATGACAAAGTCAGGCAACTTATATACTAATTGAAAGGCCACATGTCCAGTATTTATAGATCCAAAAATGATTTAACCTTTCAGTTAAAGAGACATATGGATTATCATTGTTGAGGCATAGAGGGGCATTTTCAAAAGAATGTCTACGTCAGAATTGGGACGTCCTGCTCTTAATGTCCAAAAACACTCATTGATCTCACAGCAATTTTTGAACAGGAAAGGCATCCTGTTGTCCTGTTTGAAGTTACATGAGAAGGATGTCCTTATGCTGGAGATGTCCATTCTGAACAAACTGAAAAGTTTAAAATATAAAAGGGGGAAATAAAGGCACAGGGATGTCCGTCTGGCATCATTCTTATGAAACTAGCCAAAGAGATGTACTTGTAGCCTACTGTTTGGTATGGTAGACCAGTGTTTCTCAATTCAGTCCTGGAGTAATCCCTTGCCAGTGAGGTTTCTAGGTTATCCACAATGAATATACATAACTTGATTTGCATGCACTGCCTCCATTTTATGCAAACTTCTTTCATGCATATTCATTGTGGATATCCTAAAAACCAGACTGGCAAAATGGTACTCCAGGACCTTTTTGTGGTTGCTCATTCAAAGTGGTTTACATAGATACAGGTACTTATTTTGTACTTGGGGCAATGGAGGATTAAGAAAAGGGATGATAAACAAGACTAAGAATGTTGTAATGCCTCTGTATCGCTCCATGGTGCAACCTCTCCTTGAGTATTGCATTCAATTCTGGTCACCTTATCTTAAAAAAAAAAACGGAAATAGAAAAGATTCAAAGAAGAGCGACCAAGATAATAAAGGGGATGGAACTCCTCTCGTATACGGAAAGACTAAAAAGATTTGTGTTCTTCAACTTGAAAAAGAGACGGTTGAAGAAAAATATAATTGAGGTCTACAAAATCCTGAGTGGTGTACATTGTGTACAATTGGATCGATTTTATACTTCATCAAAAATTGCAACACCAGTGACAGTTGATGAAGTTGTTTTCAAATTTGGATCATTATGTTATAAAGTGTTGTTTGCCCAGGGTCACAAGGAGCAGTGCTGAGATTGATCCCACAACCTCAGCGTGATGAGGCTGTAGCTCTACCACTACACCACTCCTCACCTGTGTAAACAAGGTACATAGTTTCAAATCCTAGTATAGCTTTATTTTTTGTAAATGTGATCCCTCCAAGAATAGAAAAATACTAGACCTAAAGCTATAAGACACTTACAAGCCTGAAGGCTATTGAAGTGGTGTACGTTCAGGTAGGAAGGGAAGGAATCTCAGAGAAAAAAATACTAGAGTTACAGTGGGGACTTATCCTATGCCCCTTGATTTACAGTCCACTGTACTAACCTCTAGGTTATTCCTTTGATCTATTTGCTGCTTTCTTCAGAATGGCCACAATACCTGTAGCTGATACAGAGCTTGGTTTTCCTTTCTGATTTCACTTTCAGGGAAGAATAATAATAATAATAACTTTATTCTTCTATACCGCCACAATCTTGCAACTTCTAGGCGGTTTACAATCAAGAGTACTGGACATTCAGCGAAATACAATAAGTAGATATTCAGAGGAAATACAGAGATCAGAGACCTCAGGAGGCAATAGTATAGAAATACAATTTGCTGAGCGAAAATGTAATATGTACATTTTAGTAGGTAATGTCCGACAGGACCTGTTAGGGATAAATAGCAACGTAAAGTTACGATAAGATGAAGATAACAGATTATATTTATATCAGTGCTGTAATTTCAGGTGGAATAGGGAGAGGGAGAGCGGGTCAATTGTTTAGGTATTTCTGGAAAAGGTATGTTTTTAGGCGTTTCCTGAATTCCCCGTATGTAATGGGCGAAAGCAGTTGATCTAGGTCTTTGCCCCATAGGCCTGCTTGGTGAGAGAGAAGGTGTTCGTGGTGTTTTTTCATTTTGCAGCCTCTAACTGCAGGGGAAATGAGTTTTGGGTGTGTGTTTCTCTTGAGTTTGTTATTAGAAAATGCGAAAAGGTCAATTATGTACTTGGGTGTCAGGCCGTATAGTACTTTGAAGCAGAGGCAGGCAAATTTAAACCTTACTCGGGCTTCCGTTGGTAGCCAGTGCAGCTGCCGATAGTAGGGTGTCACGTGGTCGAATTTCTTCAGCCCAAAGATAAGTCTGACCGCAGCATTTTGCATTATTTGGAGACGTCTCATATTCTTTTGTGAGATTGCTAGATAGGCGATGTTGCAGTAGTCAAGCTGACTCAGTATGAGGGATTGCACTAGGATTCTGAATGTTGACGTATCAAAGTATGATTTAATGATTCTGAGTTTCCAGAGAGAAAGGAAACCTTTTCTGAATAGGGAATCCACTTGTTCCTTCATTGTTAGGCATTGGTATAGAATAACACCTAGTATTTTCATGGTGGGCTGAATAGGGTAGTTGAGTTTATTGATGCATAGTGGGGTTTTATTGTCAAGTGGGTGAGGGGAGGCAACAAAGAATTTTGTTTTTTCTGGAAGGAGGACAGCAACCACTGGGGAATTAAAAGGGGTCATGTCTTAATCCCTCCAGTGGTCAGTTGCTGAATCAGAGCACCATTTATAACTTAGATGTGGCTAAAACAGGTTTAAAGAAAAATATCCTTCCTTTTAGACATGGGTGTTTTTTTCCATTAGAAAGTTGCTGTTGGATGTTCTATTTTTGAAACAAACTCAAAACACTCCTCTTGCTATTAGTATGAACTGCAATGTGAAACATGGTCTAAGTCACAAAAAACCATCTAAAGTCACCAGAGAAGCACTGCAAACACATAAAACAGATCCCCACACACTACCCCAGTGATCCCCGAACCCCTCACCTCCATGCAAATATTAATTACACCTTTAAAATTCAACCTCCAGATCATCATCACCTGGCCGCCTGGCATAGGAAAGCCTAGTCGTCCAGCACAGAGGCAGCTTAAGTCGACTTGGGGGTGGGTTAGGGACTCATGGAAAGGAGGACCCATGCCCATGAGCCCCTGTAATCACTGCATTGATACTTAAACATGTGCACTCCCCTATACACCCCCAAAAACCCTTTTTTACTGGCATATAAGTGGCTCCTGCAGCCATAAGGGCTATTGGGGTGGTAGATAAGTGGGTCTAGGGGATTCTGGAGGTGGTTTGGGGGGCTGTAGTGAGGAGAAGCATGGCACCCTTTTTGTGAAGTTCACAGCAGTGCCCTGTAAGGTACCCCACTGTTTAGGTGGCATGTCTGGGTGTGCAGTCCATCACTTTGCAGACCCCTCACACGTTCAACAGGTCTTGTTCTAGGCGTTTTGGACTTGGACGGAAAGTTGGACGAAAATGTGGTATAAAGATAGACGATTTAGTGGCTTGGATGATCAGATCAGCAGAACGTATAATTAGACGATTTTCGAAAGTATAAAAGTTTGGATGTATTTTTCAAAAAGTGTCCTAGGCTGTTTTTTACTTTGGACGACTTGCGAGTTGGATGTAAACGGACTTAGACGTCCCTTTCGATTATGCCCCTCCAGGTGTTTAATGTATAGCAATCAGTTGATGGGAACTTTTTATGATGAGAAGTCAGAAGTTCACCAGGGCTTATCAAGTATAAAGCACCCTAGAGTGCGTTGCAAGGTCACCTACAAACATCATATAAAACCATCATCTAGCTCATAAGACTTTTTAAATATAATATGTAAAAAATTTTTTGAAAATATCTTATATGTATTAATTCAGAAGTGCAAAAATTAATGATAATAAAGTGCCCAAAGTGTCAAGTACAAAATCGCATCGTTCCAGAATTCAAAAAGCACAATAAAGTGCAAAAATCACTGATTGATGAGCCTCGTGAAAGCAGGAAACCACATTCATCCAATTAACGTTAACTGCCATCTACAAGGACTTATCTGTGAGACCGCCAACATCCATCTGTTATCCGAGAGTGCTGTGAGACCGCCAACATCCATCTGTTATCCGAGAGTGCCAACTGATCGCTCTACAGAGCCCCATTTCATTTCTTTCATCAGGGGCAAACTCAGAGACGTCTCCCACTCAAGGTTGAATCAAATGCTGCTCCTCTCCAGAGGTTGTGGTAAGAGCGGTTAATGTAGCTGGTTTTAGAAAAGATTTGGAGAAGTTCCTGAAGGAAAAATCTATAGCCTGTTATTGAGACAAACAGGGGGAAAGCCACTGCTTGCTCTGGGTCGGTAGCATGGAATGTTGCTACTATTTGGGTTTGTGCCAGGTACTTGTAACCTGGATTGGTCACCATGAAGTTGAGATACTTGGCTATATGGACCATTGGTCTGACCCAGTAAGGCTACTCTTATGTTCTTATTGAATTGTTCCCAATAAGGGTAATTTCATAACAGAAATAATCCTATTTTAGAATCTATTCCATGAAGAATAACAGGAGCCATTTTTTGCTATACAACTGTAGCATAATAGGCCAAATATGTGCATACATTTTTAGGAATGGTCATCATAGAGATTGTGTAAATGCTTGTGCCTAAATTATTTTTTTAAAAAATTTGTACTCCAGGATCAAAATTGGTGGATTCAAGATAGTATGGAAGCAATGGATAATTGCAGGTATACGATCTTTAAATGATGTTATAGTAAATGGATCACTGCTTAGTTTTTCACAATTGCAACAGAAATTTGGATTGGACAAGACACAATATTTTAAATGGATGCAATTGAAGCAGGCTATTCAGGAAGGATTCCCTGAATGGAAGAATCTCAACACTCAGTATAGTTTGCAAATCCTTTGTTTTCAAGCGGATTTTTTAGGACACCAAGCCGCTAAATGGTATAAGATTTTATATGGCTTTTTAAACAAAAAAAAAAGAACAGGACTTAGGGACATTTGGAGTATTGAGATAGGGCAGATAATTTCTCCATCTCAAGGGCAAAAATTTTGGTCCTGGAGAATTCATACTACAAGGTCAGCATCTATGAGTCAAACATGGTTGTTTTTATTACACAGAGTTTTATGGACCCCTACGCGATTACAAAAAGTAGATAGTAGTAGATCTAATAGATGCTGGCATTGTAAGATAGAAGTAGGGACATTAGATCATTTACTTTTCTTTTGTCCCTGTATTAATACTTTTTGGAAATTAATTTGGCCCCAAATTAATAATTTATTAGAAAATCATGTTGGACTCTCATATGATACAATATTATTTGGAACAGCAATGAGAACACAGAGTCCGATATCAGCAAACAATAATAAACTTTTGTTAATATTGACAGGGGTCGCCATTCAGCAAATTACTCAGAATTGGAAAGATTACACTAAATTGAATTACACTTTCTGGTGGAACTCAATTTGTCATATATGCAAAATGGAAAAAGTGATGGCATTACAACAGGGATATATTCATAAATTTAATAAAATTTGGAGACCATTGACTAAATATTCTAAAGATCAGATATCATAACACATGTATAGAACATATATTCTATAATTTTTGTGAATTAATTGTGCCCCTTGCCCACATCCCACCCAAACCTCAACCATGTGAATACTCACCTGCAAAGTGTGCACCATCAAATATTTGCATGTATTTTCAGAATAGCATGTAGACTGTATATTTCTAAGATGAACATGAAAAAGGTTAAGGAGTATGGGAAGGACACTGGAATAGTGGTGGGATGGGAAGAAAGGAAAGGAAGAGCTGAACCTGGGGGAGGGAGAAGGAGGAGAACACTAGGTAGATAGAGGGAAGGGGAGAGGGCTGAGACTAGTCTTGGGGAAGAAGAGAAAGAAGGGGGCTGGCTTCAATAAAGTACAAAACAAAAAGCAAAACAAGAGGCAAGAGAGATGTCTAAAACAATCAACAGCTACGTTTCTTTCAAAACAGCATAAATGAATGAATATATAAAAAATCCTTAGTTTTTAAAAAGACCGTTGGACATCCCTTCAGGCTTGAGACGCTAACACGCTTTGAGATGCAGAAACGCCAGTGTATAGAAACTCTCACTACATTGTCCCCTGAAGAAGGCAAACCTGTTTGCTAAAACCTGGATCTTGGTTGGGACTTTCCTAGGATTCAAGAAAGGTTGAAGGGAGATCCGGGAAACTGTAGACCAGTGAATCTGACTTCGGGAAATATGGTAGCAGCACAGATAAAGGACAGCATCATCGATCACCTTGACGGACACAAACTGATGAGCCAGCATGGCTTCAGCAAAGGAAGATCTTGATTGACAAACTTACTGTATTTCTTTGAAGGAGTAAATGGGCAATCGACATCGTATATCTAGATTTTCAGAAGGTGATCGTCTACTTTGAAAAACTGCGAGCCATGGAATCGAGGGTGATATACTCACATGGATTAAAAACTGGTTGGTGGATAGGAAACAGAGAGTGGGGGTGAATGGACAATACTCGGACTGGAAAAGTGCTACGAGTGAAGTGCCGCAGGGTTCGGTGCTCGGGCCTGTGCTCTTCAACATATTTATAAACGACCTAGAAATTGGCACGACGAGCGAGATGATTAAATTTGCGGATGATACAAAATTATTCAGAGTAGTGAGGACACAAAAGGATTGCGAAGACCTACAAAGAAACATAAATATGCTCGAGGAATAGACCGCATAATGGCACATGAAGTTCAACGTGGATAAGTGTAAGGTGATGCATGTCGGTAACAAAAATCAAATGCACAAATACAGGATATCCGAAGCTATACTCAGAGATAGCCCCCAGGAAAGAGACTTGGGACTTCTTGTAGACAAGTCAATGAAACCGTCCACACAATGCACGGCGGCAGCAAAAAGGTCAAACAGAATGCTAGGAACGATTAAGAAGGGGATCACAAACAGATCTGAAAAGGTTATCATGCCGTTATACTGGGCCATGGTACTCCCCCACCTGGAATACTGTGTCCAACACTGGTCGCCGTACATGAAAAAGGACATAGTACTACTCGAAAGGATCTAGAGAAGAGCGACAAAAATGGTTAAGGGACTGGGGGAGTTGCCGTACGAGAGGCTAGAGAAACTAGGCCTTTTCTCCCTTGAGAAGAGAAGACTGAGAGGAGACATGATCGAAACATTCAAGATATTGAAGAGAATTAACTTAGTAGAGAAAGCGAGACTGTCCAAGATGAAGAGAACGAGAGGGCACTCACTAAAGTTAGAAGGGAAAAGATTCCATACAAACATAAGGAAGTTCTTCTTCATCCAGAGAGTGGTAGAAATCTGGAATGCTCTTCCGGAGGCTGTTATAGGGGAAAGCACCCTTCAGGGATTCAATAAAAGGTTGGATAAGTTCCTACTGGAACAGAACATACGCAAGTAAGGCTAGACTCAAATAGGGCACTGGTCTTTGACCTAAGGGCCGGCAAGTGAGTGGACTGCTGAGCACGATGGACCAACTCTGACCCAGCAGAAGCAATTCTTATGTTCTTACATTCATTCATTTATGCTGTTTTGAAATAAACGTAGTTGTTGGGTTGTTTTAGACATCTCTCTTGCACTAGTCCTGGGGAGCCAGGAGGGGGGAAAATCCTTCTATCACCTCCCTCACCAACCTGACCTCCCAATGTGGAAACTTAATTCTATGCATTATGGTCTTCCTCCCCTTGTTTCTATTTACCATTGTCATTTTAGTCCAATCCTCCCAAAGACAGCCCCTATCCCATAGCCTAGGCCTTCGCAAGTAGCTTTAAATCTGTCAATCTTCAATATTATTGAAGAATAAAATTTTAATTTATTTTCATGCAGTGCCTCTGATGGGCATTTGGATTAGCAGTACATGATAATGCTCCTTTACTTCTTTCTCTATTCAGACTAGAAATTGCCTGCACACAGAGTCTCAAATAGAAGTTGAAAATCATACAAAAGGACTGAAAATACAGCTTCTTAGTACCACAGAGTCACGCTGCTCATCAATGGCCTTTTTTCTATTCTAATGCTTTTGTCATGTGTATGAAAGTCATTATGTAGTTTAGAAAACAGGAGATGAAGTGAAAAAGGAAGATTGGGGACAGGAGAGGCATTAATATTCCACCAGCATCAAAGATATTTCCCTCGAGGGGCTCCTACAGGCCACACTGTTATTACAGTGCCTATCCATTATCTTGTGCTGTACTTGATATTAAGACAATAATGGAGAGAATAGGATTATGTGCAGATGATAGGAAATGCGATGGCAATTCAGCAAGATAGGAAATGAATGGAGACATGATTCTTTCAACGAAACCAGGAATAGTTTAGCATAGAGTAAAGGAGGAGATAAATGAAGCAAAATGAAATTTTTGCAGGTTAGTGCAGACAAAATGAAGGTTTTCATACAATCCTGTGAGGTTAACTTCCTTGCTACAGGATGTCACAGTGTTTTATTATTTATTTTTCTTTCTTTTATACCCAGATTTGTTTGCTTTAGGAGGAGTTTTGCTTCTCTTCTGTAAATTCACTCAGTGCAGAGGAGAGACATGACTGGTGCTAACTAGACAGAGGTAGACTCTGAACAGCAGATGACCTAGTAAAAGCAGAATCCTGTTATTAATGGGTTTTCCCTTTACGCCTGCCTTTAATTAAAGAAAAATAAAATGATGAGGAAACCGCTTTAACACATACAGTATCGAGGTATGGAAGACAGTAACATAATTGGATCAATATTCAAAAGCACTTATATATTTAGGTCCATATTCTATAAATGGCACCTAAAAGTCCAAAATGCCATTTAAAAGCAGACAAGAAAAATTATAAGGCTCCTACCAGCGCCTAAAATAATGATGCCAGAATCACATCTCCAGAGGCACCAACTGGCAGCTAATAAGAACATAAGAACATAAGATTTGCCGCTGCTGGGTCAGACCAGTGGTCCATTGTGCCAAGCAGTCTGCACACGCGGCGGCCCTTAGGTCAAAGACCAGTGCCCTACTAGAGTCTAGCCTTACCTGCGTATGGTCTGGTCCAGCAGGAACTTATCTAACCTTTTCTTGAATCCCTGAAGGATGCTTTCCCCTATAACAGCCTCTGGAAGAGCGTTCCAGATTTCTACCACTCTCTGGGTGAAGAAGAACTTCCTTACGTTTGTACGGAGTCTATCCCCTTTTAATTTTAGCGAGTGCCCTCTCGTTCTCCCCACCTTGGAGAGGGTGAACAATCTCTCTTTCTCTACTAAGTCAATTCCCTTCAATATCTTGAATGTTTCGATCACGTCCCCTCTCAGCCTCCTGTTCTCACTGTAGGTGTGGCTAAAGCTGGAAGTGGCGTTAGGCGCCAGTAGCCACCTCCAGAGGCACGATTCATGTCAAAGGTAGGTGCTGGAAATGTAGGCCTGGAAAATCCCGGTGCCTATCTTTGCCGGAGGTGTGATTCTCTAAATGGCACCATCGCATGATTGACGTGTTCGACGGCTGCCTATAAAGGCGCCATGTAGAGAATCTGGGTCTTATGAATGGCACTCCAAATTAGGCTCTGGAAAAAATCATCACCAAGCATTATTCTGTAAAGAGCGTGCACCCTTAATAGAATGATGCTTAAGTATGGATCTTATGCCTATGGGTGCCAGACTTATGCCAGCTTAAATCTGTATTGTGGTATACAGTTGGGTACAGTAGGTTTAAGATAGGTTTTAGAGGTCTCCCCATACAGTATAATGGAGTTATGATGAGATATGTATCTGGCACTTTTTATATGAAGTTCAATACAGTGCCCCCTAGGAAGTCACACTGCTCTGCTGGTATGTCTATGTGGCTAGTTTAATTTAAAAAAAAAAAAAAAGCTGCCCCCTTCTACATCCCAATGGCTTGTTTTGTGTATTTTTCTTTTGGATGTATTTTTTGAAAATGGTTCAAAAAGATAGATGCACTCCCCCAAATTCTATAAGGTCTGACTAAAGTTAGGTGCTTACGCTGGCACACCTACCTGACATAGGCACTTAACTTACTTGATTAATAGGCTTAATCAGTACTGATAAGGTACTTTAGATAGATTGTCAGCCCACCGGGACAGACAGGGAAAAATACTTGAAGTACCTGTATGTAAACCGCCTTAAGTGTGGTTGTAAAACTATAAAAAAGCGGTATACAAATCCCAATCCCTTTTCCTTTCACTTACCACTTCATAATGGAACTTAATTGAAAGGTGTCTAACTCAAAAAACGCAATTCTATAAAAAGTAGGCACCTAGTCTACTATTAGTACTACAGTACTTATCATTTCTAAAGCAACGCTAAACTTATGAGACAATCCCTGCTCAATAGAGCATGCAATCTAATTAAAACTGACAAACAAGGCAAATAGGAGGTAGAAAATAACATAACATAACTTTATTCTTCTATACCGCCATAATCATACAACTTCTAGGTGGTTTACACTGAAGAGAACTGGACAATCAGCGATTTACAAAATACAAATAGTAAAAGTACAACATATTTCTCAAGGATAGTCAGTATAAAACTATTAAATTTAATATGACTTCTATTTAGGAAATAAATCTATCAAACAATGCAGTCTTAATTTCTTTCCAAAAAGCGCCATAGGTCAACCTAGCTCCATTGATGTAGTTGCCTAACCAAGACTGCTGTTTACTTGCTTGAAACATGAATGTTCTATCCAAAAAGGACTTGTTTTTGCAACCAGTGGTCCTTGGGTAGGCAAATAAGTTACAATTTCTGGTTATCTTAGTAGGACTATTTAGCACGAAATGAGGTAAGAGATAAGTAGGGGCTATTCCCCAAACCGATTAAAAAAAAATACAAAAGAACTTAAACATTATTGGTGCCTCCATTGGTAACCAGTGCAGTAGTCTATAGTAGGGACTAACATGATCGCTTTTCCTCAGTCCAAATATTAAATGGACAGCCATATTCTGTACTATTCTTAGTTTTCTCACAGTGTTTTTTTAGGTACACCCAAATAGATAATATTCCAGTAGTCCAATACAGATAGGACCAATGACTGTACCAATAATCTAAAAGATAATGGGTCAAAATATTTTTAATAGTCTTTAATTTCCATAGTGCAAAAAAAGCACAGGATACAGCTGGGGGTGGGGTATGGGGGTGGGAATGAGGGAAGGACAATTGCTGCTTGGGCTGTGGGGGGGGAGGGGGAGTGGGTTGGGAAAACAAGTACAGATATTGCACAGACTGTGAGGGGTTTGGGAAGGCAGGGAAAGACAGATGCTGCATGGGATGGGGGTTAGGAATGGAGGGGAAGAGAGATGCATGGATGTGGTGGTGGGATTCGGGAAGGGAAGGAAAGAGAAATGTTGCCAGTGGATGAGGGAAGAGAAAAGGAGAATTGTTGGACATAGGTGTGTGGAGTTGGAGGGAAAGAGATACGGTATACATAGGAAAAGGAAGAAAGAGGGAGAATTGTTGGACATAATAGTGGTGGAGAAGAGGGAGGGAGGAGAAATGACTCAAAGAAGGGTAAGATGTCAGATTCCAGAGAAGAGCGGAAGGATGGAAGAGAGAGATGTCAGACAATTGGAATGGAAGGGATGGAAGGGAGAGAGATATGCCTTACTCCAGGAAGGAGAGGAGAGAGATACCAGACTACAGGAAGGTGAGGAGAGGAGGAGAGATATGTTAGACCTTGAGAAGAGGGAGGGAAGGAGAGAGATGCCAGACACTGGGAGATGTGAGAGATTCCAGGCTAAGGGAAGGAGAGGAGAAATATGTCTGCCCATAAGAGGGAGAAAGGGGAAGTCAGAGATGTCTGACCACGAGAGAGGGAGAGGGAGGATATGGTGCACAGGGATGGAGGGGAAGCAGAGACAGAGGGAGGAGATGGTGCACAGCAATGGGTGTGGCAGGGAAGAGATAAGAAGAAATACTTCTTATAGATCAGGGGTGTCAAAGTCCCTCCTCGAGGGCCACAATCCAGTCAGGTTTTCAGGATTTCTCCAATGAATATGCATGAGATCTATTGGCATACAATGAATGCAAATAGATCTCATGCATATTCATTGGGGAACTCCTGAAAACCTGACTGGATTGTGGCCCTCGAGGGGGGACTTTGACACCCCTGTTATAGATAGAGGAAGAAGAAGACCTGGAAAAGTAGATCGATTTTGAGAAAAAAGCAGAAAAATGGAAGAGAGTTGAATGTTAAAAGTTAACACTAAAGATGGATATAGGGCAGAAAGTGAAGAAGGAGAAAAAAAGAGCAAATTACTAAGACGGCCCTGGATACACAGTTAAGAGCACAGACAGAAGGAACTGCAGCCAGAGACTGGGAAAAGATGGTTAGAAAAATAAAATCACCAGATAACAAAGGTAGGGGAAATGATTTTATTTTCAGTTTAGTGATTTAAATGTGTCAGTTTTGAGAATTTACATCTGTTGTCTATATTTTGCATTGTTCAGGAAGAAATGCATGCTTCTATTTCTTTGAGGTTGTACAGCATGCAGAATCTTGCATCATAGGGTTTCGTTTGTATATATTAGTACTTTTAATTCATGGTCCTGAATTTGTATAGGGATTATCTGTTTTCTGCATGTGTGACCAAGGCCAGGTGTTCTGGTAGGAATGAATGCTGAGAAGCATACAGTGTAATTTAATTTTGTGGTTAACCATTATGCATTAATAAAATTATATTGTGTGTATTTATGAAAAATGAATGGAAAAATGGTATTGCAATTAGTACCATTATGGGGTCTGAGGTGGAGCTTTTGGGCCTCCCCCCCAATACAAAAAAGCATTCCGCTGCCTATGGACAAAGGAGATGGCTATCCTTGCAGCTGAAAACATGTGCAAAACTTTCACTTTCTCTCCACTAATAATCATAATGATTGCTGTTGCTTCACTGTCAATATATAGGGCCTCTTCTATCAAACTGCGTGGTGAGCCGTGCTGAATGGCCCACGCTCCTTCCGACGGTCATCGAGTTCCTATGAGCATCGGGAGCAGCACGGGCCATTCAGCGCAGCTTTCTGCGCTAAAAACTGCTAGTGCAATTTGATAGAAGAGGCCTTTAGTAGCCATTTACTCACACTGTAACATAGCAGGAGAATCAGCTGTGTAATGCAGTCTGTGATTTTAAAGATCTCAGATGGAACCCAAGCAGGAGTCATCAAGTAGCACAGAGAATCTAAAATGTTCACTGTTGTTTAAGATACTATTCACTCTTTGTCTGTAAACAAGTAGGGGACAAATGTATGCCCAGAATGAGAGACGCTTACTTTTTAAAGAATCACGTTTCTCTTCTGTTTCAGTCACATTATCATTCACAGCAGCTCTGCAAACACTAAATGGAGTAATTTCTTTTACTCAGACACCCTCAGCTTCATGCACATTCATAAAAAAAAAAAAAATAGCACAAATCCATATGGCTCAATTTCTAAAATCTTACTGAAACAAAAGAATTATCCAAATCTGCTGTCCATCCAGTTATAAAACAAAAATCTATTCCTAACCCAGGGGGGGGGGGGGGATCTAGCTTTTAAAAAGAACAAAACTTAATTTCAGGTTACCCTAGGTTTCAAGCTGCCTAACCACCAGGTAAGAGCTAAAAATCCTATCATCTTCAAAGGGCTGACGCACTGAATTATATTTTTGCACTAGAATCACTTGCATGGAAATTTGAGAGTGATAATCTCTGGTTTGAGAACAATGTCTAAACTGAACAACAATTATGCAAACAACTACATGTACATTTCAATCCAAAACATTGTTTGATAGTTGAGTTGAGATGCTTAAATATGCTGTACACAATTTGTATGTCTATGCATCTGATTTGCTCCAGTGCTCATTGATTTTGGTGAAATTCACACCATTGAATGCCAGAGGTTTGCGGAGGCCAAAATGTGGTGAATAAGGAGATACATTGTAGCAGGAGACTAATGCACTTTTGTTTCTATCAACCTGGTTTTAATCCAAATTTCTATGATCTTATATGACCCAGAACAGGATATATGGATTCCAGAGGTTGTGGTAAGAGCGGATAGCGTTACTGGTTTTAAAAAAGGTTTGGACAATTTCCTGGAGGAAAAATCCATAGTCTGTTATTGAGAAAGACATGGTGAAGCTACTGCTTGCCCTGGATAAGTAGCATGGAATATTGCTACTCCTTGGGTTTTGGCCAGGTACTAGGGACATGGAATGGCCACCATCAGAATGGGCTACTGGGCTCGAAGGACCATTATTCTGACCCAGTAAGGCCATTCTTATGTTCTGATGAAGGTATAGGCTGCCGAAACATGGTCCTTGCTGGGTACTTAGTACATCCATTCTTCTGGGTTTTGTTGCTTCATTTTTCATATGGTGTTTTTAATAAAGTGACTTCATTTTGCACTCCTGCTCTCTTCCTGTTTATTTGTGACATTTCCACCCCTTGCATTTTCGAATAAGGAGACACACCAGGGACTGGGGTTCAGCATAGGGAAGCAGGCCTCCTGGCGAATACAGGCGACTAGTATGTTTCCAGGGCTTCTCACTGGGAAGACATTAACACCCTAATTCTGTATATGATGCTCAACATTGAGTGCAAAAATATGGGCACATACCCAATTTGTGCATGCAATTTCATTGGTTAATGCGCCAATTAGCATCAATAATTGGATGCTAATAACTATCAGCACTAGTTCGCATTCATTGAAATTTGCACGATCTTCAGGCACTAGGATCCAAAATTTTATGCATGGATCCCAAAAGGGGACATGGTCATGGGTGGATCAGTTTATAGACTAAGGGAGTTCCACGCCTGAGAATTTACATCAGATTTATTAGGTGTAAATCCTCACACCCAAATGCTAACTCTGAGCCCCATTTATAGAACAGCGTTTAGCATCAATTTTTATCAGCCCCCACAGTTGGGGGTCATTTATAAAACTGAGTCCTAAATATTGTACAAAAATATATACAGCTTGTATGACCTTATGAAAATGTGCCTTTTCAAAAGTGAACTTAGTGAAGGGAAGAAGAAATGTTGGCATGAAGGAAGGAAAGGAACAATAGCTTCTTTTTCTGTTGAAGTAATTGTTTCTCCAATACTGGATCTCCTCTTAATTAATTGCCTATTTGGCTTGGATATACAGTATGTTGTGAAGAGCTCACAGGGAACAGACTAAGCAAGCAAGAGTTTCTTCAAGATAAAAAAGAAAGATGGCTAACTACAGGGGCCGAGATAGTCTGAATTGACCTCAAGTGCTTAAGCTTTGCTGCAGCTGAACTTCTTTTATTTCTAGGTCATCTAATTTGGAAACAGATTCCAAATTCCAAATTTATTAAGTATTTGATTAATCGCTTATTCCGCATTCAAAGCGATGTACAAAACATTAAAATATTAAATTACAATAATCAAAGGGAAACAGACAATGTAAATATGATTAACAAGACAAAACAAATGATACAAGAGGAAGGGAATAGGAAAAGAAATAAAAGTTTAAAAATATTAAAGAAGACATTTAAGGGAAAAAAACAGTAGGGAGGGGGAGAATAATAAGCAACAGAGAATTTAAAGACCAGGGCTCAGTAGAGACACCTGATCTAATCCTATTTTCAGGATTACAAACCAAATCTGGTTTTATTAGCTGCCATATTAAGCAATCTATTTTGGAATCTTACCATACCATACCATAATTTTTTCTTATACCCCACAATTATCTACTAGGAATCATTGAGACTTACATAAGATTAATAAGATTTAAGACAAGATCATCATGAGTCAGACAGTGTAGAGCAGGGTTGCCCACACTTTTTTGGCTTGCGAGCTACTTTTAAAATGACCAAGTCAAAATGATCTACCAACAATAAAAATACTAAACATATACCCCCTCTTTCACTACGGTCCACTAGCCGATTTAGCACGCGCTAAGTGCTAATGCGCCCATTATATTCTATGGATGCGTTAGCATTTAGCAAGCGCTAAATCAGCTAGTGCGCCTTAGTCAAAGACACCCCCCCCATATTTATTTATATATATATACCGAGTGCACCTCTTCTGTCCTTCAGACCTCGTTCCATTCCCCAACCAACATCTCTCTCTGTCCTTCCAGGAGTCCAGCTTTTCTTCTTCTCTCCTCCACCCCTATTGGCAACATGTCTCCCTCCTCTGTTCTGAACTTGCATCTCTCTGTTCTTCCTCAGGGTCTCTCCCCCTCTGTCTCTTCTGTCTGCACCTCCCATAGTCCAACATCTGCCCCCCCCCCCCCCTCTCTTCTGCCTCCCCTTTGTTTCAGGTTTCTCCCTCTCTCTATCTTTCGTCTGCTAACATTTTGAGTCCTCCCACCTTTGGTCCAGGTCTTTGTCTCTCTCACTCTCTTTGCTTTCCTCCTCCCCAGGGCCTGGCATCTCTCTCTCCTTGGTTCAGAGTGTTTCCCCCCCCTCTCTAACCCCTCTAGTAGTCCAGGATCTGCCTTATCTGCTTTGTCTTCCCCCTCCCTTTTGGTTCAAGGCTGCTTTCCCACCCCTCTTCAAGGTCATTTTGTCTCTCCCCCCCCCCCCCCCGATCCAGCATCTCTAAGGCAATCCCCCCTCCCACCGGGGTCCTCATGACGGGTACAATTTTACCTTGACGTGCGGAGCCTTACCTCCGCTGCTTCCATGAACATAGTGACTGTCAGGTCAGTTCTCACCTCCATTCTTCCCTCTGGGCCTACCACATGTGCAGATGCAACACAATGATGTCGCATGTGTGCGCATGATGTCACCTCATTGCATCCACGCCTTCACAGAAGCTGTCCTGACATTGGAAGCTTTCCAAAACCCGGACAAAGTGCCAGGTTTTGAAAAGCTGTCTGGGCCACCAGACATGTCCTCAAAAGGAGGACACATCAGGGGAAATCCCGACATCCGGTATGGGGGATATTCTATGAATAAATTGTGACCACCTGATGGCAATCCATGGACTATTTAGATTTTTGAGGTGCAATTCTTTAACAGGTGCTGTGGTGCGATTGACACGCGATCCATGGCTGCTTTTAAGGCAGCTGTCGACGTCGGCTCCGGTTAGAGAATCCAGGCGTACATGCCTATTCAATCTTTGCTTTCCTCCTTTCCCCAATTCACTCCCTTGGCTTGTTTCTCAATCCTGCCTGTTGGCAGAGCAATATATTTCCCAAATTTATTTAATTATAACTGCAAACATTGTTACTTTGATTAACATTTCATAAACTCAACTTGGTCGCTCTCTGCAGCACTCATATCTAACAGGCAACTGTGGTACTAGCAAGCCAAGGAAAATGAATGCAGCCATCCCAGATCATCTGAAAGCCTGTGTCACTTTCTATCAGCTTTTCATTCTTCTATTCACTTCGCTGATCTTTGTTGATTTACAGCATGAATGAGCCTGGAACCTTGCAACATGCTTCCTACATTTTCCCCAAATAGCAAAAGTCATTGCACTTACAGCACATCAAGTCTGCTGGTGATTTTCAATTATTGTAACATCAAAGTGGTATGTTAACAACTCATTTACATTGTGGCTGGGGAGTCTATGTTCCTAGTGTAAGTAATTTTAGATCAATCTACACAACCTGCTTTCCTAAAGTACACAGTATTCATCCATGTGAGTTTAGAAAGTGAATATAAATCATAGCTTCATTTACATTTACCATAAATCTCTCATGACCTTCTCCAGTAAAGGTTTCCTTTTGCTGGAGTCTATTTTAAACACTCTTTTACTGGTCGGGCCAACATTAAGTTACTGGGGATAAAGCTGTGCCTGGCCATAATCTATTCAGGAGAGGCAGAGAAGGTGGAGAAAGGGAAATAATAGGTCTATAGCAGAGAAAGACACAGGGACAAATCTGTCCCCATCCCCACAGGAACTCAATTTCTCCGTCCCGTCCCCGCGAGTTTTGTCGCTGTCCCTGCCCCATTCCTTTAAGCTTTGCCTTAACTGCACAAGCCTCGGACACTTATGATTTTAAAGTGTTTAAGGCTTCTGCAGATGAGGGCGGAGCTTGCAGGAATGGGGCAGGGTCAGAAAAAGAACTCGCAGGATGGTACAGGAAAATGAGTTCCCTTGGGGACGGGGAAAAATTTGTCCTCGTGTCATTTTCTTCTTGGTAGAACAGTATAGAAAATGGAATAAATAAATTGTGTGAAAAGTTTCAGCCTCTGATAAAGACCAGAGCTGGTATTGTGACATCATAATGCCTCATTCCACCAATGCCTAAGAACCAACTTCATCAGTGATGTCACAATGGCTTGATTATCCTTTATTTGGCTCACTTTGACAACATTTTGATTTCTAGAATGGTGCAGTATATAGAATGACATGCGGACAAATTTTCCCTGTCCCCGCAGGAACTCAATTTCTCCGTCCTGTCCCCATGAGTTTTGTTGCTGTCCCTGCCCCATTCCTGTAAGCTCTGCCTTAACCATACAAGCCTTGAACACTTATGATTTTAAAGTGTTTGAGGCTTGTGCAAATGAGGACAGAGCTTGCAGGAAAGGGGCAGGGACAGGAAAAGAACTCACAGGGACGGGATGGGAAAATGAGTTCTCCAGTTCAGGGGTCCCTAAAGTCCCTCCTTGAGGGACCAATCCAGTCGGATTTTCAGGATTTCCCCAATGAATATGCATGAGATCTATGTGCATGCACTGCTTTCAATGCATATTCATTAGGGAAATCCTAAAAACCCAACTGGATTCGGCCCTCAAGGAGGGACTTTGGGGACCCCTGTTCTAGTCTGTAGGTCAAATACGGTATTAAAGCAGCTGAAATACAGAGGGCTTGCGGGGGGGGAGGGGGGGACAAAATGTGGATTGTCCTCAATAGAAGAGATATTACCTCCATCCACACTGGTGTACTCTACATACGTCCGACTCAGATGGAAAAACTGGATTAAAAAACTATAAAGTACATTTAGCAGCTAACAGCCTTGTCTCTGCCATCTCTTCCCTCCTTTCATTTCTTAAGCTATCTACTAATAATGTTCTGTGCCTTCCCCTTCTTTATTCTGAACTAGAATTGTAGCCTTTGATTTAGTTGTAATAGCCTTGTGTATTTTCAAGTGATACACTTGTAAATAATTATTGCTAAAACTGCATAAAAATGATATAAATAAAGAATTGCAACCTAGGCTTTTTCCTATTAAGTTCCTCCACTTTTTCTTCCCTTTTCATCCACTTTAATTTAAATTTCTACTTGTAAACAGCTTAGGTATTTTTTTATGAGCAGTATATCAAATGGAAGTGATATTGTAAAAGTGGGAATGAAGGGAGAGGTGATAAAACTGGGTGACTTTAATCTAGCAGATGTGGATTGGAGTATCCTTTTGGCAAATGTAGAATGAAGTAGAATGATCACTGCTGCCTTACAAGGGGCTTTGCTCAGACAAATGGTGATGGAATTCCCTGAGGAAGGGTTAATCCTGGATCTAGTATTCCAAAAGGGAGAAAATGTGCCTAATGTCTCAAAGGGTGTCCATTTGGGCAGCAATGATCATCACACGTTGTGGCTTGATATAAAAGCTTAATATGGAGTCTCGACACCAAACTCAAAATGCTGGACAAGACTGATTTCAGCAAAATGGGGAAGCACCTGAAGAAGGAGCGGGCAAGGTGGGAATAGATAAGGAAAGTGGAAAGACTACGAGCAATATATCTTCATGTAAATAAATGTAAGATGAAAAGGAAACTGATATAATCCTCTATAGAAGTGACTGCAAAACTAGAAGAAGAAAAAGGTAGCATTCGCAAGATCACAAGTAGAAGAACACAGAATGGATTACCAGATAAAGCTGAAAGAGAGAAATCAGGAAGATCTGTCAAATGATTATAATTTATTTCTTGAAATGGTGCCTAAAGCACTGAATTGAGAGCATGACCTGGATGTGGCCCGCTTAAATTTCAGTAAAGCCTCTGCACCGTAGGGCCAATATTCAAAGCAATTTATCTGGCCAGGATAGGCTCCTGGCTGGCCGAATCACTTGCGTGGGGCTATCTTCTGATATTCAGCAACATTAACCGGTTAGTGCTGCTAAATATTAACACTATCTACTAAAGCCATAACCAGATATTTTGAAGACAGTCCTAGGCAGAGCGGAGCTGGCACTTATGTGGTTAAGTGCCAATATTTAGCACGTAACCACATAAGTTAACTAGACAAATTGGACTGCATAAAAGTCAGTCCTACCTTTGTCTGGTTTCAAGTAGTTATTAAGTATTTATTAATACTTAATTATTGTCTGGTATTATTGTCTGGTAATTATTGTCTGGTATTAAGTAGTTATTAATGGATAGATGACCACACATACTGTAGCTGGATATTCAATGCCTGTGTCTGGACATGGTCTGACATTGAATATTTGGGCATTACTCCAGAGGCAACCAAGATAATGCTAACTGACACTGGCTAAACATTTACCCCATACTCAAAAGAGGTGTATGAATAAACTGAGTGGTCTGGGATGGGCCCCAAGGTGGTGAACTGGATTAGAACTTGATTGACAGAATACAAAGGATGGTGCTAATTAGAATTCACTCAGAAGAAAGAAAGGTAAGCAGTAGAGTGCCAAAGGGATCAGTTCTCAGACTAGTTCCAGGCAATACCTTTCTGAGCAGTGGCATAGTGAGGGTGAGAGTTGTCCAGAGTGGAGGTGCCCCTCCCCCTCATCGTGTGCGCAACCCCTTCCCTTCCCCCATACCTCTAGTTGTTCATCACCGTAACAACTTCAATGTGCTCCTCGCGACCCCGATGGCTCTCCCCCTTCCTGTCCCCCTTTACTACGCCACTGTTTGCAAGCAATGTTGCTGAAAGGTTAGAAGGAAAAGTTTGTCTTTTTGTGGACATCATGAAGATTTGCAAAAAAGTAGACACAGAGGAAGTAGACAACTTGAGATGTTATTTATAAAAATTATAAGCATAGACTAATGCTTGGTAGTTAAGCTTTAATGCTAAGAAATATACTGTAGAGTGATACGGTTTGGATGTAGAAAACCAAATAGGAGAAAAGAGGCTAATATTCCCAGACCAGGAAAAAGATCTCAGAGTGATAACATCCTAGGATCTCAAGGTGACAAGACAATCAAACAAGACAGTGGCCAAAACCAGCAGTATAGAAGAGGCTGCATAGAGAGAAGCATAACCAGCAGAAAGGAGACAGCAATAATGCCCCTGTACAACTCATTAGTGAGGCCCTGCATGGAGAACTATGTCCAGTGTTGGAAGCCATACCTTGCTAAGGATATAGAAAGATGAGTGTTTCAGAGGAAGGCAATAAAAATGGTATGCAGTCTCATTCCCAGCTCCCAAGAGTTGCCACTACAAAATATTCCTTGATTGAACATTATCCTTCCAGGCAGGCATTTGGAACATTACCCTAAGCAACCTCCTCTTGAATTCCCCAATATACCAAGCTCTCAGAGGAGCACTGAAAACCCACTTATTCGACAATTTTGTCTGACCCTCCAAGCCCCTGACCCATTCTTAACACCCCTCCGCCCCTCACTTCCCGCTTCTCTCCCCCTTTCCTCCCCCTCTGCATCCACCTCTTTCTCCCTTTCCCTCTACTCCCTACCCCCCTTACCTATTTCGATACCTGTTCCCACAATACCATTTTGTAACCATCCACTACTATATACTGTCTAGAACTGAAAAGGTTCAATATTCATTGCATTACATTACATTACATTACATTAGTGACTTCTATTCCGCCTGTACCTTGCAGTTCTAAGCGAATTACAGTAGAAGATAGCTGGACATTTCCAGGAAGTTACAATTTAGGGTCGGTTACATAGTAGCATTGGTGAGAGATAGAAGGAAGGGTGGAGAATTGAGGTATACTTGTAGGGAAGATGCAGTTTGGGTTGGTTAATTGATAAAGTCATTGAGGAGATATTAGTAGAGGGGTAGGAGGTCAGCTGGAAATTTTCAAGGAGGAGGGAGGATGCGAGGGGGGGGTAAGAAGGCTGTATAGATTTTTTGAATAGCAGAGTTTTGATTTCTTTTCGAAATGATTTAAAGTCACTTGAAGTTGTCAGAAGGTTGGAGATGGAGGGGTCCAGCTTCGCTGCTTGCGTTGCTAGGAGGTCGTCGTACATCTTCTTGCGCTGTGTTCCCTTGAGTGGAGAATAGGAGAATGGGGTCTGAGTTCTTCTTAGTCTGAATGTGCGGTTACGGTTTAGATGGTTGTTTAGGTAGGTGGGTGCAGTTCCGTTTATTGCTTTGAATAGTAAACAGTAAAATTTGAATTGGATTCGGGCTCGTATCAGTAGCCAGTGTGAGTCTAGGTAGGCATTGGTGATGTGGTCAAATTTTCCGAGTGAGTAGATCAGTCTGAGGGCTGTATTTTGAATGGTCTGTAGTTGGTTTATCAAGTTTGTAGGGCATGGTAGGTATAGGATGTTGCAGTAGTCCACTAGTCCTAGGACAAGGGATTGGACTATGATCCTGTAGTGATCTTTGTTGAAGAATTTTCTTATTTTTTGTAGGTTGCGCATGGTGAAAAATGCTTTTTGAGTAACTTTGTTGATTTGGACCTGCATTGAGCAGCATCTATCTATTGACACTCCCAAGGATTTTGAGAGAGGGCTGTATGGGGTATTTGGTGACGTTTATTTCTAATTCTGTTATGGATGGGGTTTTGTCCTTTTCAAGTAGTAGAAATTTTGTTTTGTCTGAGTTCAGCTTCAGTTTGTGGTTTAACATCCATTCTTCCACGGCTTCAAGTGTTGTTTTTAGGTTGCCTAACGAGGTGGGGTCTTGGGTGTCGAAGGAGAGGAGTATGGTTATATCATCTGCGTAGCTGAAAGATGTTACATTTAGGGTATCTAGAATGGTGCCTAGGGAGGCTAGGAAGAGGTTGAAGAGCATGGGTGACAGCGGTGACCCTTGTGGGACTCCACAGGGGTTAGACCAGGGGTCTGAATTATGGTCGTTTGACTTGACTCTGTACGTTCTTGTTTTTAGGAATCCTTGGAACCAGTTGTATACCCCTCCTGAGATCTCTATGGTGTCTAGTATCTGAAGTAGTATGGTGTGGTCTACCATCTTGAACTGAAAAGGTATTACGGGATATAAATACAGCTATTATTATTATTATTACCAAGACATAGGGGAAGAGATGTGGATCTGTATATGTATACCTTAAAGGATGGGGAGATACAATACAGATGTTTAAATACTTGAAAGGTATTAATGAACAAACAATTATTTTTCTTTTCTTTTTTTTACCATGAAATTTTATTGAAAATTTTATCAAAATACAAAAGGGAATAACAAATCAATATCAACATCTTATTCATAGAACAATAAAACAGGTTTGAGAGCAAAAATTCAATCACAACATATGAATATCAAATGTATATAACGAAAGCATGTTCTGAGGTGTTGTGGTACATATCAGGAGAGTATTCAGTAAAAACAGGGAGAGAAGAGGAGAGGAAAGAAAAGAAAAGAAGAGAGGGGAGGAGAGGGAGAGGGTATAAAAGGGGAAAAGGGAGAAAGATACTAAGGCAAAGGGAAGTAAAGAAAAGAGTCCCCCAGAGGCAAGCGAAAAGTGAAAGAAAGAAAGTGTGCTAAAGGTACCAAAAGTACTAGTAGTGAAGCTTTAAAGAGAATACAAATAGTATTTAAAAATGGCCCATTTAATGTGGACTTAAGTGGCTAGAGGCCCAGTCTTTTTCAAAGAAAGAAAAGCTGTAGAACTGAAGGACATGAAATGAAACCATAAGGAGGTAAACTTAAGAGAATACTAGGAAATACTTAAGCAGTGGATGACTGGAATGCCCTCTTAATAGAGATGATGAGGGACAAAAACAGTACAGGAATTCAAAAAGATGTGCAATAAACACATTGGATCCCTATACGAGGGTGTGCTGAAAAGTTCTCAGCACAACCAAGAAGAGAATGACGTGGATATAGTTCAACCAATGATCTGAAACAATGTCAAAAACACAGAATTTTGTTTCTGCATATTGGTTGAAGAATGAGGTCCAGAAGAAAGGGAGTGTGCGGGAAACAGAGAGAAAGAAATGTTGGACTGGTGGAGGGAAAGGAGGGAGAAATGTTGGACTGGGAGAGGGGCCAGAAAGGAGGAATGGAGGGAGAAATGTTACACTGGGGGGAGGAGAGGTGACTCAAGGAAGGGAGAGATGTCAGATCTGGAAGATGATGGAAGGAGGGAGAGAGAGATGTCATACCAGGGAATAGGGGAGAGAAGGAGAGAGAGATACCAGACCAGAGAATGGAAGGGAAGGAGGTGAGAGAGATGGCAGACTACAGGAAGGAGGGGAGAGACTGGGAAATGACGATTAGAAAAATAAAATCACCAGTCCACAAAGGTAGGGAATATGGTTTTATTTCCAATTTAGTGATCGAAATGTGTTAGTTTTGAGAATTAATATCTGTTGTCTACATTTTGTATTATATTTATCTGTTTTTCTATAGCTGTTACTGAGGTGACATTGCATATTTTAAAGTCATCTCCCTTAACCTCTTTGACAAAAAAAAGAATACAAATGATAATTAACATTTTCTATGCATACAGTGTAGTCTGTGTAGTTTAATTTTGAGGTTACCATTATGTATCGTTAATAAGATTATATTGTGTGTATATGAAAAATGAATGGAAGAAATTGCATTACAATTAGTACTATTATGAGGGTGGGGTCTGGGGCAGAGCTTGAGCAGGTCTGGATGGAGCTTGAGTAGGTCTGAGGCGGAGTTTGGGCAGGGGTGCTCGGTTGATATTTGTTAGACTTAGGGGGTACTTGGCTTGAAGAAATTGAGAAACACCAGTATAAATCAATAAGCTTTAAGAAAAATATAGTCTTGTAATCAGGAGTGGTTTAAGGTGAGGTGAGGAATGAAATGGTGCTTCCTCCTCATTGTGCTCCAATACTTCACATCCTGTACCACACCCATGATCCCTAGTGCCCCTCCCTTTTAACTTGCAGCCTGCCGCTGGTACGGTCAATATTCAAAGCAATCTAACCCAGCCAGGATAGGCTCCTGGCTGGATAAATCACTTGTGTGGGGCTATCTCCCCCATACCCTTTCCCCACCCCACACCTCTTCATAAAGTACCAGCAACAGTAGAGGGCTTTCTTTAGAACTACAATCAGGGGCAAAGGGAGTTCTTATGAGCTTAATATACCTCCATGCCCACCACCCTGTCTCCCAGGCTCTTGTGTCTCCCAGGCCCATAGCCAAACATTGTGTCTTCAAGGGCCTGATGCTTGCGTTCAAATCCTTGAATGACATGGCTCTGGGCTTCGTGTTGGCTAAGCTTCCTCCATACATGCCGAACAGGTCCCTCTGCTCCCAGGATGAAATATGCCTTAAAACGCACCCTGGTCGTGCCCTTCAACTGCAAACCGCCAAACGACGTTCCTGCTCCCACTTCATAGCAACCCATTGGAATCAACTGCCCTCACAGATCAGAACCCTTGTAGGACTCCTCAACTTTAGGAAAGCAATAAAAACAGACCTCTTCACCTAACTCCCCTGCCCACGACCGATAGATTACAAAGAAATGTATATTGGTACCAGATCCTGGTATGTGGGGCCAATCCTGTTCAATATGTATGTAAGTGACATTGCTGAAGGGTTAGAAGGAAAAGTGTGCCTTTTTGCAGATGATACCAAGATTTGTAACAGAGTAGACACCGAAGAGGGAGTGGAAAATATGAAAAAGGATCTGCAAAAGTTAGAGGAATGGTCTAATGCCTGGCAACTAAAATTCAATGCAAAGAAATGCAGAGTAATGCATTTGGGGATTAATAATAGGAAGGAACCGTATATGCTGGGAGGAGAGAAGCTGATATGCACGGACGGGGAGAGGGACCTCGGGGTGATAGTGTCCGAAGATCTAAAGGCGAAAAAACAGTGTGACAAGGTAGTGGCTGCTGCCAGAAGGATTCTGGGCTGTATAAAGAGAGGCGTAGTCAGTAGAAGAAAGAAGGTGTTGATGCCCCTGTACAGGTCATTGGTGAGGCCCCACTTGGAGTATTGTGTTCAGTTTTGGAGACCGTATCTGGCGAAAGACGTAAGAAGACTTGAGGCGGTCCAGAGGAGGGCGACGAAAATGATAGGAGGCTTGCACCAGAAGACATATGAGGAGAGACTGGAAGCCCTGAATATGTATACCCTAGAGGAAAGGAGAGACAGGGGAGATATGATTCAGACGTTCAAATACTTAAAGGGTATTAACGTAGAACAAAATCTTTTCCAGAGAAAGGAAAATGGTAAAACCAGAGGACATAATTTGAGGTTGAGGGGTGGTAGATTCAGGGGCAATGTTAGGAAATTCTACTTTACGGAGAGGGTGGTGGATGCCTGGAATGCGCTCCCGGGAGAGGTGGTGGAGAGTAAAACTGTGACTGAGTTCAAAGAAGCGTGGGATGAACACAGAAGATTTAGAATCAGAAAATAATATTAAAGATTGAACTAGGCCAGTTACTGGGCAGACTTGTACGGTCTGTGTCTGTGTATGGCCGTTTGGAGGAGGATGGGCAGGGGAGGGCTTCAATGGCTGGGAGGGTGTAGATGGGCTGGAGTAAGTCTTAACAGAGATTTCGGCAGTTGGAACCCAAGCACAGTACCGGGTAAAGCTTTGGATTCTCGCCCAGAAATAGCTAAGAAGAAAAAAAAAAATTTTTTAAATTGAATCAGGTTGGGCAGACTGGATGGACCATTCGGGTCTTTATCTGCCGTCATCTACTATGTTACTATGTTACTATGTGTCACATAAGGAAAACTTGTATTGAAAAATCTTACACTATAAAGATAATTATGGCAAATTGTAACCTGTAAACTGTATGTTATGTATGTTAGTATTAGACCCCTAGTATGTGTCAAGTTAGAATCAAATCTTGTATCGTAAACTTGTACTGTAATTATGGCAAATCCAGTGCAAATCATAACCTGTTAACTGTATGTTGTGTATGTTTACCCTGTAACCCATTCTGAGTTCTTTGGGGAAAGCGGGATAGAAAACTAATTAAATAAATAAATATTGTATGCATCCACAAAAATCCAACCTCCATCCCAAGAACAGGGTGCAGAAAAGAATTAGGACATTTCTCCATGGAAGCCATCATATAAAACAATATTTTGATTTTCATGTCATCTGGGCAATTTTTTGGTGAAGTCTAGGGAGTTAACTTTCCTGCAATGTCCTAGGCACACCCAACTTATATTTTGGTATCTTTTAAGGATATTTTGTCTTGGGGTTTTTGCTATAGTAATCTGGGCAATTGGAACATAAATCTCTCCACTACCAGGCACATTGTGAAGTAATTCAAAACCTGAAAAAAGAAAATCTTAACAACATAAATGTATTTTGTGATAGCATAATAGACCAGCAGCAGGATGCAGGGCCTCGCAGAACACGGCACACACAAATTGCAGGCAAATGTCAAAACACCTTGGACTAGATTCAGTAAATGGCGCCCAAATCTGGGCACCGATAAAAATGTGCACCGAGTGCTATTCTAGAAATGGGGCTCTGAGTTGGGTGCCATTTAGAAAATACCGCATAGTAGTGCTGTCTGATTTACCAGTTTGAATCGATTCACTGATTTACTTCAGTGAATCAATTTAAATCAATTCATTCTCCCTAAAAGTCAGGCTCACTGATTCTGTGACCTCCCCCCACCAGTAAGATCTGACATACCTCTGGGCCTCCTAAAGTAGCAGCAGCAGTGGTGGGGGGCGGCCAACAGAAGCAGCATCAAGGCCTTTCCTCTGCTGCATCACTGATGACATCACTGATGGTGCAGCAGAGGGACACCCTGGCAGGACAGGCTGCGGGCAGCCTGTTCACAGCACTGCTTCTGTTGGCGCCAGTCACCACTGCTACTGCTGAAGTTTTAAGAGGCCAGATCTCATGGTCAGGAGGTGCTACACAGGGAAATAGGAAAGTTGTTGCACAGGGGCATGGGAGAGAGGGATGGAAAGCTTCTGCTCGGGAGGATGGGAGAGACGGATGGAAAGTTGCTGCTCAAGGGGATAGGAAGGAGGGATGGAAAGCTGCTGCACATGGGAGAGAGGAAGAATTGTTGTACATGGGGTGGAGGAGAGAAAGGGAGAGATGCAACAAAAAGGTAGAAAGGGGTGAAAGGGAAAAATCCTGCATATAGTGGATGGGAGGGAGACATGCATGGAGGAGAGAGAGGGAGAAATGTTAAACATAGGGTAGAGGGCAGGGAGAGATAGTACATGAGGAGAGAGAAAGAAATGTTGCACATGATAATGGATGGGAGGAACAGAAAGATGCTGCATGGAGGGGAATATAGAGGTTTGACCCAGGACACAAGGCAGGGTGAGAGAGAGAGGGATGGCAGACAGTGGGAAAGAAGCAGAAATGTTGGATATGGCAGTGGAAGGGAAGGTACAGAGATGGAAGATAGATGATGAGCATGGAGAAAGAAGAAAATGTCAAATGGGCAGGAGACCCTGGAGAGCGAGTTAACAGAAGGCAAGCTGTAACCAGAGCATGGGACCAACATGATTTGAATAATAAAGTGACCAGATAGCAAAAGGTAGAAAAATAATTTTATTTTCTATTTTGTGATTACAATATGTCAGATTTGAAATGTGTATCATGCCAGAGCTGGTGTTAGACAGCGAGTGTGAGCTAGGACCTACAGAGAGAGGAAAAGTCTTTTTTGTGTATTTTGTTTACACTAAAGCACTGGCATTGGGTTGGAGAAGGCAAAGGAAAAGTGAGATGGGTGAAGAAACTACAAAATAAACTCATGACATTTGAAAAAAAAAAATAAACCCACCTAATTGGGTGAAAAAAAGCGAATCGAATCAAACAGAACTGGCCCCAACACCACGCCACTATTCACCCTTCCTTCCTCCGAGCAAATTCAGTTGACCACCACCCTCTGACATCTGTCCATTAACCAAGAGTGCTTCAGAGAATGGCACCAGGGATAATTCTGTTAAATATATTTGTGATTAACATTTCTGGAGGGTTAGAAGAAAAAGTTTGTCTTTTTGCAGATGACCTCAAAATTTGCAACACATTGAACACCCCAGCGGGTTAAGAGAAGAACACTTCCTGGATAGATTTAAAAGTAACTTAAAATGCTTTCTTTTCCAAGATGCCTTCGATCTCTAGCCCTGCTAGATAGGCCATTTTGATTCCATTAGATTTCCCCTTACTCTGCAGAACCGCTATCTCTTGCTTTTTCCTTTCTCCCCTTATTCCATCCCTTTAACTTTGTTCTTTTTTTCTGTCCTGTCTTTTTTCTGCTAGTTTCTACTCTCCCATCCTATTGTTCTTCCCTTTCGTGTTCTCTTTACTATTAAATATTGTATTTCCTGCACTCCTTCCCTTTGGCACTGTAAGTCTTGTAGGTCTATCGTATGTTTGACATATTGTACCCGTTGAATGTTGTAAATTTTATTTATGTTCATCGCTTAGAAGTTTGATTAAGCGATTTATCAAATTTTAATAAACCTGAAACTTGAACTTGAGAAGGGATTTACAAAAACTAGAGGAATGGTCTAATGTTTGGCAGGTATAATTTAATGCAAAAATGCGCAAAGTGTTGCACTTAGGATGTAGAAATCCAAAAAGAGCAGTATGCACTAGGTGGCAAGAGACTGATGTGCACATATCAGGAGAAAAATCTTGTGGTGATAGTGTCTGAGGATCTCAAGGTAGTGAAACAATGCGACAAGGTGGTGGCTCTAGCCAGAAGAACGCTAGGCTGTATAGAGAGAGGTATACAAAACAAAACTTGGCTGTTGAAATGTTATGATGGGCAAGAGTATTCAGGAACCACGACCAATGCTGGTTAGATATCTATGGCTTGAGTCCTGAAAATGGACTGTGCAAGTGCATGGGAGATTTCATCCATCAGACGCTGCAGGACCAAGCGGAGACCGATGATGTAGAAGCTAAGTGGTTAACACTGAAATCAACCATACATGAAGCAACTAGCCGCTTCATAAAATCAGTAAATAAACGACAAAGAAACAATAAACCCCAATGGTTCACCGCGGAGATCTCGCACCTCATTAAGGAGAAGAAAAAAGCGTTTCTCTCCTACAAGCGCACGGAGAAAAGAGAGGCAAAAGTAGAATATAGGACCAGGTCTACAGCGGTCAAAATGGCAGTTAGGGAGGCAAAACTTCGAGTGGAAGAAATTCTGGCAAAAAACATTAAAAAGGGGGACAAATCCTTCTTCAGGTATATTAGTGACAGAAAAAGGAACACAGGCGGGATAGTACGCCTTAGAAGACCGGACGGAAGTTACGTGGAAGCAGATTCCAATAAAGCCGAACTACTGAATGAATACTTCTGCTCAGTCTTCACCTGTGAGGCACCGGGACACGGTCCCCAGTTGAAGGCAACACAAAGCACAGAAGACCCGTTTCAGAATTTTGAGTTCACACCAGGTGAAGTTTACAGTGAACTGGCAAGACTCAAGGTGAACAAAGCCATGGGACCAGACAATTTGCACCCAAGAATGCTCTGAGAATTGAGCGATGTCCTGGCGAAACCGTTGGCTGAGCTATTCAATCTCTCCCTAAGTAAGGGGAAAGTTCCCCTGGACTGGAAATTAGCTAATGTCGTTTCTCTGCATAAAAAGGGTTGCAGGGCAGAGGCTGCGAATTATAGACCGGTGAGTCTCACATCAATAGTGTGCAAACTCATGGAAACACTAATTAAAAGCAAATTGGACACGATCTTGAATGAAGGGAATCTTCGGGATCCCAGTCAGCATGGATTCACCAAGGGTAGGTCCTGCCAATCCAATCTCATCAGCTTCTTTGACTGGGTAACAAGAAAGTTGGACTTGGGAGAGTCTTTGGACGTCGTGTACCTGGACTTCAGGAAAGCTTTTGACAGTGTCCCTCACCGCAGGCTGCTAAGCAAGATGGAATCGATGGGGTTAGGAGAGACACTAACTGCATGGGTCAATGATTGGCTGAGTGGCAGACTTCAGAGGGTGGTGGTTAATGGTACCCTCTCTAAAACATCGGAGGTGACCAGTGGAGTGCCGCAGGGCTCGGTCCTGGGTCCACTCCTTTTCAACATATTCATAGGGGATCTGACTCAAGGGCTTCAAGGTAAAATAACACTATTCGCCGATGACGCCAAGCTATGTAATATAGTAAGTGAATGCAGTTTACAGAATTATATGGCGCAGAACCTGCTTACATTGGAAAGTTGGTCCTCAACCTGGCAACTAGGCTTCAATGCTAAGAAATGTAAGGTCATGCACCTCGGAAACGGAAATCCATGCAGGACGTACTTCTTGAACGGAGAAACTTTAACTAGGACTTCAGCAGAACGAGATTTAGAAGTAATCATCAGTGCAGACATGAAAACTGCCAATCAAGTGGAGAAGGCTTCATCTAAGGCAAGGCAGATATTGGGTTGTATCAATAGAAGTTTTGTCAGCCGAAAGCCTGAAGTCATAATGCCGTTGTACAGGGCCATGGAGAGACCTCATCTGGAGTACTGTGTGCAATTCTGGAGGCCACATTACAGTAAAGATGTGCGCAGAATTGAATCGGTTCAACGGACGGCCACCAGGATGATCTCGGGGCTCAAGGGTCTCTCGTACGAAGAGAGACTGAACAAATTGCAGCTCTACACTCTTGAGGAACGTAGGAAGAGGGGAGACATGATCAAAACATTTAAGTACCTCACGGGACGTGTCGAAGTGGAAGATGATATTTTCTTTCTCAAGGGACCCTCGGCCACAAGAGGGCACCCGCTCAAACTCAGGGGCGGAAAATTTCATGGCGACACCAGTAAGTATTTCTTCACAGAGAGAGTGGTTGATCATTGGAACAAGCTTCCAGTGCAGGTGATCTAGGCAGACAGTGTGCCAGACTTTAAGAATAAATGGGATACCCATGTGGGATCCCTTGAGGGTCAAGATAAGGAAATTGGGTCATTAGGGCATAGACAGGGGGTGGGTAAGCAGAGTGGGCAGACTTGATGGGCTGTAGCCCTTTTCTGCCGTCATCTTCTATGTTTCTATGTTTCTATGTTTCTATCTGACATCATTTATTTAGATTTAGATCCTGTCCTCCCCAAAGACCTCAGAACGGGCTACAGTTTACATTCACAGTGTTACAATATAGGGTTTACATACAGTGTGTTGTGATATATCTTCACATAGGATAAAAAATGTGTTCTGAGGGTTATCAGAAGTGCTACTGGACTGCTGGTAGTGCGGCTACATTTATAGTCTCCTCTTGAAGTGGTGTTAAGGGCAGCCATACTATCAACAGTAGTGACAGCTAGTGTGTGCTACTGACCCTTGTACAAGCTGTCACAGCTGGCTACCTTTCCAATCATTTCAGCGTAGTGAAAAGGCCTCAAAGTGCGCTAATTAATTTAATGTGCATTAATCTGCATTTAGTGATTATTAAATCAATTCACCATGCACTACATTTTTAAGATGCATGAACAAACCAAACGCTCACGCAATAATGCACAAGCCTATTTAAGTCCTTGCCAAGAATAGGGTTGAGATGTCAGCAGAGAACTTACAAAATTCATCAACAGTACAGGTTAGCATGTTGCTTCAGGATAACTATAGCCATTAGAAATCAGGATTTAAGACAAAGACCCCATCATGAATTAAAAATGGGTGTTAATGTGTGAGGTGTATGTGGATAGATAGATAGATAGATAGTTAGATATTAACTTAACCAAAAACTTATTTCCTGCCAGCCCTACACATTTAAGTTGTCTACCCTTTCTCACAGCCTGTCCTGGTTCAGACTGAGTACAAAGCAGTCTCCCCATCCCTACAATACATTCATAGAAATGAGAACAAGAAAAATCAAATGAACACAGTTGTAAGTATGTGCCCACAGTGCTGCTCTCAGGCATCAGCGAGCAATCCAGTAAAAAAAAAAAAAAAAATGTTGCCTGTCTAACATTCAAACATGGTGAATGCTCAAGGGTGGCCAAGCTTAGCACAGCTTCAGAGAAATAGAAAACAGAAGAGTATATTTCTTCTGTGTATTGAATTTCACACACTGTACTATATCATTTGTTTTCAGTGTTTGCAGAAGAGCTGCTTCTCTCTGTTTAGCTTCCTGAGTCCTCTCTTTTCAAAGATGATCAACCAAGTTACTGATATTTTCTGGAACTGTTTATGGTCCAGAATTTCATAGAAAGCTCAGGCCTGACTTCAAGCCTGATAGTTTTAAAGTGGCCTGACTACAAAGGAAAGCCTGGGAGGATCTAAATAGCTGGCCATATGTGAAATCAAACAGGCATGCCATTAGCATCAGTTGTGAACATATTGAACCAACTGGGACTGAAAATAAAGCACTCAAGGACCAACTGTTATAATCTGTAAATAGTCACTCTCATTGCTATGGTTTCCAACAAAGCATGGGGAGAGCAGCTCATTAGCACTCCATTGTCCTTCTCTCAATGTAGGTAATGTTGCTTATGTGCATAGGGAATTTGCAGTTACTGAAAATTGATACAGAAATAGTTCTTATGCAGGTGTTGTATGTTATACTGAACTTCCAGACAGGTTCTTTTGAATATAACTCGATGTAACTCACCTTGGAAAAAGGCGTGAACTAAATAGTCCAAATAAACTTCAAAATAGTACACCTAATTGTAGAGTTAGTGCTTGCAAAATTTCACGCAGTTTTCAAATATTAGAGGTATTTAACAATTGATTTTGAAGACGAGGTTGCTCTTCAGTAACTAGATGTACATTCAAATCTTTACCTGTTGCAAATTGGGATGCAAATACCATTTTTTGATGCTTTTTTTGTGAAAATGGACCAATGAGGAAGTTTGGTAAAGGAATAAATTTAGGATAATTTATCCTCATTGTATAAATATTGCCTTCTGATGGTCCTCAAAACTTATTTTGATATTAAGGATTTGAGTAGCTGGCTGAAGGTATGTTTGATTCATTTCTCCCTAAATAAAACCCTTTTTTTTTTTAGACTTCATTTGCTGAGCCGTAGATGCCTACTTCTGAGCCAACTACTGGATGTCAGATGATTTTCTTATATAATTACTATTAGGCCTCCTTTTACTAAGACTGGTCTCACTGAAGAAATTCGACCACATCACAGAGGCATACCACGACTCACATTGGCTCCCAATACAAGCGAGAATACGCTTTAAATTTTACTGCCTACTATTTAAAGCAATAAATGGAGACAGCCCAGCCTATTGGAACAATCGACTAGTTCCATCCATCTCAGCCAGACATAGGAGAACCCACGCACCATTCACACACCCTCCAACTAAAAACGTCAAAAGAAAAAAACTGTACGACAACCTCCTAGCCACTCGAGCTGCAACACTTGACCAACAACTCTACAACCTATTGACTATGACCACAGACTACAAAACCTTCAAAAAGAAATAAAAACCCTTCTATTCAAAAAATACATAAAACCCAACTAACACAACCAGGAATGTCCCAAGCATCACCTGCATCACCTGCAACTACTACATATGAACTTCCAATATCATGACAACTCAAAGAAATGTACAAACTGCTCACTAAATACTTCTAATCTCCGGACAATCCATTTGTAATACTCCTTGAACCGCAAGGTAATGGCGGACTAGAAGTCCCTAATGTAATGTACTAAGGTACGCTAGTGTTTTTAGTGCATGCATGAAATTACCCCAAGCTACACCGCACGGTAGAATAACACCAGCTCAATGCTGGCATTAAGGTCTAGCATGCATGGTAATTTAGCGCATGTTAAGACCCTAATGCACCTTAGTAAAAGGAGCCCTTAACTACAAATTTACCCTCCCTTTTATGAAGTCACATTAGGCTTTTTTATCACCGGCCACGGCTGTAAAAACACCAATGATCATAGAGCTAATACTGCCACGGCTGGCGATAAAAAATCTTAACGTAGCTTCATAAAAGGGGGCCAGAATTCCTATGAGTGTTAGAGCTAAACATGCCATAGCCAGCAATAAAAAAGCCTAACTTGGCTTCATAAAAGGGGGCCTTAATTTCTATTTTTATACAAAGCAATGTAACTTCTTTTATTATTCTTTCCTTATTATTTTTAAAATTGATTGTCCACATCAATGGGTGATATATCAAGTAAGATATAAAAGTGGAACTTGAAACGTAAAATTTATTATTACTTGAAGATTCGGACTGGTTGCTAGATCTGGGGCATCCCTCACACTTTCCATTGCCTACTGTGTCTCTTTGGTGCTCGAAGCCGGTGCTCGTAGCCCTGCCAGTATCACTTCCTACCCCCTAACAGGTGCTTAATACTCTGATTTTCCAATGCCATTATCTCTTCAACTGTAAACTTTTCAATATCTAAGCGTTCCCTCTGACGTCGCAATGTCAGAGAGAAGGCTTCCAGATCAGCCGCAGGAGGCGCGTAGGAGCCACTGCCCGCGGCTTTGAGCGAATGCTGCAGCAAGATGGAGGAGGGAGCCGGCAAGAATGTAAACACCCGCGGCACAGAAGGGAGAGAGAAGGACATGTTGGGACTTGAGAGGGAGGGAGCGCAAACAGGACAAATGATGGAAGGAAGGAAGGAGGGATGGGAGGCAATCTCAACATTACAGATTTCCCTGGGAAATCAATTGCAAACTCTGTCTACTCACTGTGCAGGGATACTTTCCGAGACTTTAAAATTGCAAAAAAAAGCTCTTGATATGTTTAAATGGTATCTTTCGGAGATTCTAAAAGTCCCACAGAGTTCTTTTCCACCAATTTCAAAAATTTACTATATCCCCTTGGGAAAGAAGAAGACCCCGGAGGACAAGCAAGAACCAGTAATAGATGTGTTGGACTTAACAAACCTATTAGAGAAGTCAGAATCAGAGGAATTAACGGTTGCCACACTTTTTGTACAGCTAGCATTAGATTCAGATAGAGAATGGCTTTTGAAGTTGTTTTTTAAATATAAAGATGCTTTGTTTTTGAATCAAAAAATAAGAATGTATCCAGATGTTTCTAGGATAACTAAAAAAAAAAAAAGGAAACAGTTTTTGCTCTTGAGATCACAGGTGTTAAAAATTGGAGCTACATTTATGTTGAGATACCCCTGTAAATGTTTACTTAATTTTAGGGGAGCTAAATATACCTTTTTTGAATCTGCACAGTTATCGAGGTTTATCAAGTTTCAAGTTTCAAGTTTATTATTTTTTCTTGATTAATCGCTTTCTCTAATTCAAAGCGATGTACAAATCAAATTTAGTTAAAAGAAAACAAACAAACATACAAAACAAACTGTTGGGAATCACAATGCTTACAAAGGTTAAAACTTATTATACTACATTGGGTAAAAATAGGGTTAAGAAATACATTCGTCAAATAAAAGATTAAACATAGGAAAACACATTAGGAGAAACAATAAATAAAAATCAAGAGTTAAAAGCGTCATTAAAAAGAAATGTTTTTAATAATTATTTAAATTTTACCAAATCTTGATCGTTCCGTATAAAAATTGGAAGAGCATTCCAGGTTTGAGGGGCTGTTACGGAAAATATAAATTGCCGTCTAGTATTAATCAATTTCAATGAAGGTACTGTTAATAGGTTTTGATCAATTGATCTTAATGTTCTAATTGGATGGTAAGGTATTAAAAGTTTATGAATAAAAGCAGGTGTCTTATATAGTAGTGTTTTAAATGTAAGTAAACAGATTTTATAAGTTATTCTATGGATGACAGGGAGCCAATGTGCCTTTTCTAGTAGGGGAGTGACATGATCAAATTTTTTAGATTTAGTAATAAGTTTTATAGAGACATTCTGTATAATTTGTAAACGTTTAATTTCATTTAATGCAATACCTCTAAAAAGAGAATTACAATAATCTATTTTTGATATGACTAATGAGTGGATAAGGATATTTAAAGATTGTGTATTCAGAAATTTTGAGATGGATCTAATTTGTCGTAATCTATAGAATGAAGTTTTAACAATATGACTTATATGGTCATGAAAGTTTAATTTAGAATCAATAATTTATATTAGATAAGGAGGTGATGTTTGCAAGTACCCCTATTTGTAACCAAGAAAATGTTCCTAGTTAGTTAATTGGGTCCACTTCAGTCAGCCTAAATTTCTTATAAATTGTTGGATTAATTAGTCTCCGATTTATGATACTTCTCCCTCATTATTTGTAGACTAATTACAGTAGAAAGAATGTTGGGAAGAGAAAGGGAGAAATGGTGGACCTGGAGAAGGGAGGCAGGTAGGCAAGGGGAGAGATGGGGTGGGGCAGTTGGGAAGAGAAAGGGAGAGAAGTTGGATCTGGGGGATGGAAGGGAGGGAGGGAGAAATGTTAGGCCTGTAGATGGAAGACAGATGCAACATTTCTCTTTTTTCCCCTCCATTTCATTGTTCAGCATCAAGGGGGGAGGGAAGAACAAAAACAGAAAAGAGAGGGAGCAAAATGTTGGACCATGGGGAACAGAGGAACAGAGATGGACCCATAAGAGGGCAGGAGGGAAGAGAGCTGGGATAAGAAGATGCTAGGAGATGGAAAGAAAGGGACAAGGAGTTATAGCCTGACCAGAGGAGAGAGGGAGGGGGATTCTGAAAGTGATGAGCCATGTGGATGAGGTCAAAAGGGAGATGATAAGATGAGTGAGAGAGCAGTGAGTACAGTGGTAGAAATGTGGTAATAGGAGGCTGGGAAAGGAGTGAGATGGGAAATGGGAGAGCTAGGGACTGAGAGAAGATGGAGAATTGAGAGATGGCTGAATGTTTAAAAAGAAGAAGGGTGAGAAAGAAGGCAAGATTTGAGTGGACAGAGGCGAAAAAGTTAAGAAAGCTGAAAAGGAAAAATCAATATGTTGGAGACAGGCATAAGAAGGAAATGGAACGAGAGAAGAGGAGAAAAAAAATGGACAGCAGACACTGGAAAGAGAATTAGTTGAAGATAGACAAAAAGAAGAAAGAGAAACTGGAACCAAGTTGATGAAAAAAAAAAACATCCAGACAACAAGGTAGAAAAAAATTGTTTTATTTTGAATTTATTAACTGGAATATGTTAGCGTTGGGATATGTGTATCACAATTATTTTTGTATTCAGTGGCATAGTCATATACAGCTGATTTGGGGGAGGGACTAGAGCCCAAAATTAGTGGATGGGCACCAAAGTTTCTCCCTGCCTGAGTGCAATTTATAATACTTGAGCTAGTGGGGATTCCAAAGCCCTGCCAACTGAAGACATCTTCCTCCAGTCTGGTAACTCAAAATCTCCAAGCTTTGCAGCCAATGGCAATATCCTCAAGCTGCCACTGCTTTCATGTATGCATGAAAGCCATGGGGGGGGGAGGAGGGAAGGCTGCAGAACTTGGGAAGTTGGAGGGGGAGGAGGTGGCC
Source organism: Geotrypetes seraphini (assembly GCF_902459505.1). Taxonomy (NCBI): domain Eukaryota; kingdom Metazoa; phylum Chordata; class Amphibia; order Gymnophiona; family Dermophiidae; genus Geotrypetes; species Geotrypetes seraphini. The sequence goes on from NC_047095.1 coordinate 19,807,746, forward strand.
GTCAGTTGGTGAGGCTTGGGGATCCCTACTAGCTACAGCAGGGGAGATGTTCATTTTGAGGGAGCCTAAGCTCAAAGTGGGATCCTCCACATGCCCTGCTGACAGCTGATTCAGCATCCCCATTCTGATGAGGCTCACCTCTGAAGAGGCTCACCGTAGCTGTAATAGAAGTGAATGAGAGAACCAGGAGCACGCATCCCTGCTCATCAGAGTGGGGATGCGGAAGCCTGTGGTTTCTCCCACTGTCAGCGATGCATGTGGAGGATCACTCAGTCAGGTTAAGTATTACTGCCTTTTTGGGTTTCTCTCCATAGTGTCCCTTTAATGAAGATTTATTATTAGATATGTACATCTTCTATATTAGTGATTGCAAATTTGGGACCTGCTCATCAGCTAGTGTTAGTGTTGTACGGCCCCCAGAAATTTTTTCCCAATGCAGCCCAGGGAAGCCTGATCTCTAAATAAATCTCTAAATAAAGCGCTTGATATTGCAAGAACTGAAGTGGAAAAAGCCCAGTTAAAGTTAAGGACTATAACAGATAATGCACATGGAATAAGTATGCACACACAGCCTTAACTCCAGCATCACAAAGATTGGTGTGATTGGTGTGGAAAGAAGCATTCCCAGTAAAACTGCCCTGAAATCATTTCATAAATGAGAAAGGAACAATCACTTTGCTAAGATGAATAGAACAAAGGAAGTACAGGACATTAACATGGATTCACAAGAGGAATCAGATGACCTATCCATAGAAAGGGTTGCTGATACGAGAAGTGCACATTAAGGGCTAATGAAGAACTTCAGTCACTCATCACTCATCAGAAGGTCTCAGACCAGACTCAGAAAAAAAACTGCATCAATCTCTAATATTAAGGGGGGAATCCATCAATGGGTGCTAAGTGATTTATTGCATGCTAACCACATTAGCACATAACATAACATAACATAAAACTTTATTATGAATCACAAATACCTTGTGGTCCCATGGGATTTAAAAAAGATAAAACCAGCACTTTAACTGTTGAATTACAATCAATTTAAACCGTACAATAATCATTTTCTGAATTTACTAAATAAATAAGTTTTCATGAATCTTCTAAAATGCATGTAAGAAAATAATCATGAAATTAACGGTCGGATTATAGATTCCCTTTTGGTGACTTGTTAGGAAAGTAGATTGGTTACTTATCTTTCGTACTTACATTCCATTACTGATGGAAAAACGAAATAAGTAATATTTTGCAAAGATTGTTGTAGTAAAGAAAATAAAAGATGAACAAAGATAAATAAAAAATATAAGTAACTAGTTTTTAAGCCCGTTACATTAATGTGTGCTAGAATAGATGTGTGTGTCTGTCTTTCTTTCTTTCTTTCTCTCTCTCCTTGGCCGATGTCTGTCTGTCAGTCTGTCTGTCTTTTTTTCTTTGTCTCTCTCTCCTTGGATGCTGTCTGTCTGTCTGTCTGTCTTCCTTTCTTTCTGTCTCTCTGGCCCCCTATCTATCTGTCATTCTTTCTGTGTCTCTCCCTAGCCCCCTGTCTGTCTAACATTCTTTTTGTCTGTGTCTCTCCCTGGCCCCCTGCCTGCCTGTATTTCTCTGTTGTACCATGCCTGCCTGCTCCGTGGCCCCTTTCTGTTTCCCCCCCCCCCTCCCAGAGCAAAGCATGATTGCTATCTGCCCCCAGCACACCCCTCCCCCAAAGCAGCCCCCTTTCCTTCTCCCCCTGGCCCCTGTTGAGCCATGCCTACCTGCTCCATGGCCCTCTTCTGTTCCCCCCCTCCCAGAGCAAAGCATGATTGCTGTCTGCCCCCAAGCACACCCCTCCCCCCAAATCAGCCCCCTTTTCCTCTCACCCTGGCCTTCTCCCCTGTATTGCTTCCTGGTGTCTTCTGGCCCATTGGCACGAACTGCTGCCGCCGCTGTTACTCCTCTTCAAAGCAGCCTCCCCTCAGGATTACGTCAGAGGGAACGTGATACTGAGGTGGAGAGCGGCCTGCGAGGTTCGCTACAGCTGGCCGGCCATCCTGAGCAGGCTGCTTTGAAGAAAAGGGCAGACAATGAAGAGCAGCAGTGGTGGCAGTGGGCCCTACAGTGAGTGAGGGCGGGAGGGGGAAGTTGCCGGCGTGTTCCCTGCTTCCTTGTCCGAAAATAGAATTCGGCACGGAGGGACACATCATGCTGTCAGGGAACACGCCATCCTAAGTGTGCATGTGCGCTTATGATTTTATTACAGAGGATAAGGAACTAATGTTTAGGATTTACTAACACTGTAGCCTACAATTTTATTTTATTTTATTTTTAATTTTTAATAGTTTTTAATTTTATTTTAAAAAAAATTTATTTTCCTTTTAGGAACATAGTTATTTTTACTATATGTTTAAAAAATTTTGTGAACGGCTCTGTTATTGCATAAGGACATTATTCGCCGATGACGCAAAACTGTGCAACATAGTAAGTGGAAGCTTTTTACAGGATAGCATGACAAAGGACCTTCGTATGTTGGAAAACTGGTCCTCGACATGGCAGCTAGGCTTCAATGCTATGAAATGTAAGGTCATGCACCTCGGTAGCAGAAATCCGTGCAGAACTTACACCTTAAATGGAGTAACATTAGCTAGGACCTCAGTAGAACGAGATTTGGGAGTAATCATCAGTGCAGACATGAAGGCTGCCAAACAGGTGGAGAAGGCCACATCCAAGGCAAGGCAAATGATGGGATGTATCAATAGAAGTTTTGTCAGTCAGAAACCAGAAGTCATAATGCCGCTGTACAGAACCATGGTGAGACCTCACCTGGAATACTGTGTGCAATTCTGGAGGCCACATTACCGTAAAGACGTGCTTAGAGTCGAGTCGGTTCAGCGGATGGCCACTAGGATGGTCTTGGGGTTCAAGGGTCTCTCGTACGAAGAGAGACTGAGCAGACTGCGGCTCTACACTCTAGAGGAACGCAGGGAGAGGGGGGACATGATTGAGACATTTAAGTTTATCACGGGACGTGTCGAGGTGGAAGATGACATTCTCTTCCCCAAAGGACCCTCGACCACAAGAGGGCATCCGCTTAAACTTAGAGGGGGGAAATTTAGTAGTGACACCAGGAAGTATTTTTTCACGGAAAGGGTGGTGGACCACTGGAATGAGATTCCGGTGCAGGTGGTCGAGGCCACCGGCGTGCTCGACTTTAAGAGAAAATGGGACACTTACGTGGGATCCCTACGTAGGTCGAGTCACTAGCATCTAGACTATTGGGGTGGGTCAGTGGAGTGGGCAGACTTGATGGGCTATGGCCCTTTTCTGCCGTCATCTTTCTATGTTTCTATGTTTCTAAGGACATAAGAACTTAAGAATAGCCTTTCTGGGTCAGACCAGTGGTCCATCAAGCCCTGTAGCCCATTCTCACAGTGGCCAAAAACCCAAAGACTGTCTGAATTTAAGAAAGCGTGGGACAGGCAAGTGAAATCTCATAAGGAGACGAGGAGATCGTACATGCTGCAGATGGGCAGACTTGATTGGCCATTTGGCCTTTATCTGCCATCATGTTGCTATGTTTCTTTGTTTTTTAAGCTGACACCTAAGGGAATAATTTTGAAGAATTTAATTTTTTTTTTTTAAACTCGGGGAAAAGTAAAAAAGCAGTCAGGAATAAACTTTCTCCTTTCATGCTAAAAGATAACAATACAAATTTTAACAACCTTTCTCTTTTTCTAAATCTTGAATTACATTTGCTTTTGTCTCTCCTCATTCCCTGCGGCAAAAGATCTTACAAAAGGCAAAACTGCTTAATACCAAATGTCATTATTAAAGGGCAGAGTTGCACTTTTTTAAAGAGATTCAGCATTCATCTTATGAAAACTGCTCTTAATTACCCTGTCCGACAATCACACTACTTGTTTTAGACTAATATATATGTAATTTTGATTTCGTAGATATTGTTAGTCCTACTTCTGTCTCATACTTATTCAATGACAGAATATACCCATTATTTATACTGTGTGTACCTTTTGTAATCATGTCAGCTGTTACATGTTACTGTCATCTTCTCTGACACAGCAGACATCTATGGAACTTTGGATCTGCAAAGTTACATGAAAACAAAACATACCCTCATGCATACAGGACATGAAGTGTTGAACTATGGGGGCTGAGAGCACACCCCTTTTGAGTGCACTGTGATGTTCATTTAATTGTAATCTTAACTGGCATGACGTCTGCCCAATGTAAAGACTGTTGCAAGGGCATATTATGCAATATATCACAAAATCAATCTCGCAGGTGGTATCAAAGTGTAGTGTATAAGTTTTACCATTTGTAAAACTACTAGTGGAAAGCATGATAGTGCAACTCTTACAGTATCCACAGCGCCTATGCGCCTATGCGCCCAATGCGCCTAGTGTAAAAGTGGTCATCACGAAGAATGGCTGGGCATAGCTGTTCCTTTAAATTAGGACCCCATTTAAAAGCAAAGCGGAGCCGGTGTTGTGAAAATGCTGGAAGCATGGTGACAAGAGTCCAGTGCTTACATATAATTTGACTAATTTATTGCGACTTAGTACCAAAATCCAAAACACAGATAAGAACATAAGAGATGCCACTGCTGGGTCAGACCAGTGGTCCATTTCGCCCAGCAGTCCGCTCATGCAGCGGCCCTTTTGTTCAACGACCAGTACCCTGAGACTAGCCTTACCAGCATACATCCTTGTTCAGCAGGAACTTGTCTAACTTTGGGTGTTTTCCCCTATGACATACTCCGGAAGAGCGTTCCAGTTTTCCACCACTCTCTGGGCGTTTGTACGGAATCTATCCCCTTTCAACTTAAAAAATGCCCTCTCGTTCTCCCTACCTTGGAGAGGGTGAACAACCTGTCCTTATCTACTAAGTCTATCCCCTTCAGTATCTTGAATGTTTCGATCATGTCCCCTCTCAATCTCCTCTGTTCGAGAGAGAAGAGGCCCAGTTTCTCTAATCTGTCACTGTACGGCAGCTCCTCCAACCCCTTATCCATCTTAATCACATTCTTTTCCTGTGCCTTAAGTTGCTCCTCCAATAAAAGGTCACGATTAGTGTACATAGCTCAACACTGCACGTCCTGTATGCATAATGCTTCGGGCATACTCAGATGTCTTATAATTGACCATATACCTGAGTATATCCAAGGTGGCAATAGAAAACTGAGTCTCTAAAGCAAAGAACAGTTTTGGATTTATACACTGAATTCACTGCAGCCCGTCAGACTTAAAATTTCAGAACTAAAAACAGCTATTTCTTCGCCCATTTTCAACACTGAATACCAACTTGGATTTCAAGAAAAGGATGCTCTGGGACTGTTTCGAGTCTCCAAATTGACAACAATTTTTAATTTTGTACAATAAATATACTAAGTCAAACTGCCGACTGGATGAATGTTCCTCCAAAATCATGAAAGTTGCAACACCCAACTTTAAAAAGGATCTATTTAACTGGTTAACAACTACTCTTTCTAGAGGGATATTCCATGAGGAAATGGGACACATCCTGATTACGCCTATCCCTAAAGACCAGAAAAACTCAATAGCCCTGAAATCCAATTACAGATCCATAGTGATCATCCCCTTATTCACTAAACTATAAGAAGGACTGGTCAACTTGGAGTTAGTGAACTATTTAAACAAATTTAACATTCTTAGCGAACATCAATCAGAATTTAGAAAAGGCTATAGCACTGAGACAGTTTTAGCTTCTATTATCAATCTCTTTTACGGTCTTTGTAGCAGAGGCACAAGTGCTCTGATTTTTCAACTAGATTTTAGTAGTGCTTTCGATTTAGTTGATGTTACAATGCCTAGACGCAATGGGGCTTTCGGGAAAAGTTAGGAACTGGCTTCAGGGCTTTCTAACAAAAAGATTGTACAGAGTGGTTAGAGATGGGAATTACTCTAACCCATGGAAAAACCCTTCTGGGGTACCCCAGGGTTCCCACACTATTCAACATTTACATCTCATCTTTAAATTTAAATTATTACATATATGCTGATGATATTTTTATTTTAATTCCCTTGAATAGCATAACTAATGAAATCTTAGAACACATTTCTTATATTATGACTGAAATTGAACAGTGGACAATCAACTTCAAATTGAAATTAAATACAGAAAAGACAAAAGTTTTCTTGGCAAGCCCAAAGGATAAAACTACCAGAACATCGCTACATCTAAATGGTCATGAATACCCAATTTCTAAAACTATAAAAATACTGGGAGTCACACTAGATACACACTTGACTATGGCTGACCATACGAATATAGTGGTGAAGAAGTGCTTTTGTGCATTGTGGAAATTAAGGACCATTAAAAAATACTTTGACCCTTTATCTTTTAGATTACTGGTGCAGTCCTTGGTTCTATCTATACTAGACTATTGCAATATCATCTATCTGGGTATCCCAAAGAAAACAATGAGAAAATTAAGAATGGTGCAGAACACGGCAGTTTGCTTGATATTTGGATTGAAGAAAAGCGACTATATTAGTCCCTACTACAGACTGTTGCACTGATTGCCAATGGAGGCACGAATAATGATTAAATTTGCTTGTATCTGTTTTAAGCAGGTCTGGGGACTAGCTCCTTCCTATCTCCTAGTTCATTTCATGCTATACAGCCCCACACGGACAACCAGAAACTGTAACCCATTTGCATACCCAAGGATCACTTGCTGTAAATATAAGTCCTTTTTGAATAGGTCTTTTATGTTCCAAGCAAGCAAACAGCAGTCTTGGTTAGGTAACTACATCAATGGAGCCAGATTGACTTATGGTGCCTTTCGGAAAGAAATTAAAACCGTACTGTTTGACAGCTTTATCTCCTAAACAGAAACCACACCAAATTTGTATATTCCATCTGTCTATTTCTTGTGTAATATGTTGTACTTTCACTATTTTCATTTTGTAATTCGCTGATTGTCCAGCTCTCATCAGTGTGAACCGTCTAGAAGTCATCCGACTATGGCGGTATAGAAGAATAAAGTTATTATTATATTATTATTAATGCCACCATTGATTGGTTGCATTTTTTCTGAATTAACAGCATCGTTTCTGATGTTTTAATCAGTGTTCTGTCAGCATTTTCAGCCCTAGTATGTATGAAGTCACTTTACCGGTAGCCTATTGGTTGTCCAGCATTCCACAAGCCAATCAGATGAAGGCTGTATGTGATTGGTTTTTGTGGGCTTTAATTGTCAGTTTGAGCGCCATGTTGGTACCGCTAAGAAGCAGAAAGTACACTGCTCTATTGTAAGTACCTGTAGCTTTTTAAAGTTTGTCCAATGTGAAATAGCACTTTTTCCTACAGGAGGGGCTCTGTTTCTTCTCTTGTAGGTTGGCGCTTGTGTCAGGATCTGTGGTCCTGAGGCAGTGACAGAAAGCCACAAAACAATCGTTGACCTATTCTTTGATTAGAACCCTGTATTTCACAATAGAAAATTTTGCTAGTAGAAAATATATTTTTTCACAAAATGTTTTTCACATGATATATCAAACCAATATTGAGATAGTGCGTTCATGAAAGTTTTTTATGCTTACGATGGGGAGGAGGTAGGGTCATATGACTCACCCAATACTGAAGCTCTCTCTTTCATGTGCATAAATTTCTTTGGTGTTTGAAGTTGACTCTCTTTTTGTGGAGAGTTTTTTTGCTTTATTTTGTGAATATATGGAGCTACTGCACCAAAATCCTTTAATAGAAAAATTCAGGAAGTCTGGAAACCTTTGTGTGTCCCAGGTGCTATAACTCCAGTTTTTATTTTATATAATTAAATTAAACTGGTTGCATAATTATCTTCATTCAAATGAAACTGCAAAACAAACTCCCCTCTTATACTAAGGTGCGCTAATCGAATTAGCACATGCTAAACGCTAACGCGTCCATAGACTAACATGCACACGTTAGCATTTAGAGTGCGCTAAATTGATTAGCGCACGCTAATAAGTTAGCGCACCTTAGTAAAAGAGGTCCAAAAAGAACTAAGGTGATACCTTTTTTCATTGGACTAACTAGAGCATTGTTAATTAGCTTTCCAAAGTAACTCTTCTTCTTCAAATCTTTAGGAAACTGCTGAAAAGACATCTGTTCTGTAAAATGAAATATAGGGTCTGAGTTTGGCTGAGGGAGAAGGAGTGATGACTCTTGAGGGCTGAGTGCTGGTCACGGAGGCATTCGATGGTCTGGTTTATTTTATTTAGTTTAATGATGTCTGTTATTGAGGCATCTTGTATGACTTATGGAATTTTATATTTTGATGTATGTGTGGGTTTGGCCAGTTTGGGGCCTTAAATGATATTCGGCATTGATGTGACGTGTATGTTATATGTAATTTGATTTGATATGTAAGTATGTAATTTGTTATAGTGTGTCCTTGAAGTGTTTTGTACAATAAATGTAAATGTTTTATTTTGTATGTTAATATGTAACTCGCCCTGGATAAGAGCGTGTGAGAAATAAACAAACAAATCAGAGATAAGCAAGTGTTGACAGCCATCAGTATATAGGAGTGAAACATCAAAGGATTCAAATGATAGTCTCACAGGAAGAGGACAAGGAGGGTAGCATGGGAGACAGGGAGATAAGAAAGGGTAATAAGAAGGTGGCAAAGTGAAATTATGGTTTGTAATGCGAAAGAAAACAAAGTCTTAAGTCCTGTCTGGTGGGTGTCAAAATGTTTTATCATTTTGATCGCAAAAGTCTTGCATATCCTGGATTGTTTTAAATGTTCCTTAGAGTATCCTCATCATAAAATCATTGATACAGTGTTCTGGTTTTCTGAAAAGTTGTCCCACGGATGTGATATCCTGGTTGGCATTGCAATTTTTAATGTGATATCTGTGTAAATTAATCCTAGTCTTTAGCATCTGGCTTGTTCTTTTTCAATGTAGCATTCTTTTCTACGCTTTTTGCATTGAATGATATAAACTACATTATAAGATGAGCATGTGAAGGATCCCTTTATGCTGAATGTTTTTCTAAGATTGCATAACAATTTATTGTGAGTAAAATATAACAAGGTGAACAGATCATACTATCAATATTTAATCACATAAACTGATAAGCACATAAGAATAGCCTTACTGGGTCAGACCAATGGTCTCACGGTCTCACGGTCTCACGGTTCTCATGGTGGCCAATCCAGGTCACCAGTACCTGGCCAAAACCCAAGGAGTAGCAACATTCCATGCTACCAATCCAGACTATGAACTTTTCCTCCAGGAACTTGTCCAAACCTTTCTTAAAACCAGGTGACCTATCTGCTCTTACCACAACCTCTGGCAATGTATTCTAGAGCTTAACTATTCTCTGAGTGAAAAAAAAATTCCTCCTCAAAAATAACATTACCTAATCTCCAAACAGCAGCAAAACCCTTCACCTTTTTACTACTGTGTTGCCCCGAAAATAAGACCTACCCCAAAAATAAGCCCGATCCCCGCCAACCCTCCAACCACGAGACCTACTACCTCCCTCCACAGAGCAGCATCGGCAGCACTCTAAACAGGCTGCTTCATGGCTTTCTTCTGCTAGGGCATTCCCTCTGCTGCATCACTAATGATGTCCTCAGCAACGCGGTGCATGGAAGACCCCAGCGGGAGAAGGCCATGAAGCAGCCTGTTTAGAGTGCTGCTGACGCTGCTCTGTGGAAGGAGGTATGCAGGACTCATGGTCGGCAGGGTTTAGTTGGGAGGGAAAGATGGAAGAATGGGATGGTCAGGGGGGCAGCTCAAGGGTTCTGCTGCAGCTGTATGGAAGGGAGGGATAGAAACTGGGCAAAGGTTCTGCTACACAAGGGATGGGAGAAATGGAGGGAGGGATAGAAAGATGCTGCAGAAGGAAGGCACAAGAGGATGCGTGAGAGGGGAGAAAAGATGCTGCACATGTGGGGGAGAGAAAGGAAAGAGGAAGAGTTGGGGTGGAGGAGAGGAAGGGAGATATGATCATTGTACATGAAAAAAATAAGACCTACCCCAAAAATAATACCTAATGCATTTTTTGGGCCCAAAATTAATATAAGACACTGTATCTCTAGGGTGTGAGACTTGGAGAGTGACCACAGAGTATGAAAACTCTAGCACTGGCATACCTCTTCACCCTATCAATTCTAGAATGATTCCTCAGGAAGTAAAGAGAGAATCTTTATGTAGATAAAGAAAAATAAGATGCACTCTATAAGCAAAAGTACATTATGGTTTTAGCTGTGGTCTAAAATCAAGCTGTCAAAGGAAAATTTGTGAGCATAAATGTAGTGGGAGGCAAATAGCATGAAAATGCTAGTGGCAAACAGCCTTTTGGAACACAAGACAATTTGCCTCAGTTCTAGGTATTTTCATTTTTGTACCTGCACTTGACTATAACAAATCGTTTCTGGGTGCCATGGCAACCTTTTAATTTGTCTCTATTATGTGAAATGGCATCATTAATTAGATGTATCCTGAAAACTATATGGTTTCATCCATAAACAGGACTAGAATAAGCTTACACTATGAGATTTCCTCTTTTTTCAGGGGGGAAGGGGTAATCATACAGTACAGAATTTCTGGCTCATTAACTAAAAACAACTCTTATTGGAGGTAAATTCAGACACTTTGATCAGCCAGTACACCTGCAGTTTACATATTAATTTCCTTCAAAAAAATATGTAATGCAACAATGTAAAGGAGCCTATAGGAAAAAGGAAGATATATGGAATACCAGCAAAGAATAATATTGCAGAAGCTGTAAAATAAAGCAATCAAACACAAGACAAAAGCCAACTTTCTGTCATGTTCTTCAGCATGTCCAAACTAACAATTTCTGCAAAGGCAATTTCTTGAGATGCTAAGAAAGCATACAAAAGGATTGAGTAGTGAATTTGTTCTGTCATTAAGGACCAGCCTAACCACTGAACCAGGTGAGATTCTGGTTCAGAGTGCCAGCAAGTAAGGTCGCCAAAATACCCTGCCTCTGACCTCACAGTCTACACAGGTTAATGCCTTCCTCTCTGTCTCCCCTCCCCTCAGTCCAGTCTCTCCTCTTCTCTCTTCCCTTTTCCTGTGGGTCTGACACTGTTCCCTCACTTCTCTCAACGCCCCCCCTCCCTTCCCCAAAAGCAGCACAACAAGTTACCTTTAATCAGCTCATGAGTCTTCCCCTTGTTGTGCCCCACCCACAGGAAATTGCAGCAGAGAAGGCAAGACGCAGTAGAGAAAGAGACCCAGGGACTGGCTGAAGGCTTCACATTGTGCTGCTGCTGCCACTGGTAATCAACATAGACTTTACTGGACCGAGGTGAGGCTGGACTGGGGGGAAGATGCCAATCCAAGGGAGTGAGAGTTGTTAAACCCATGGAGGGGAAGGAGCACACCCAAAGTGATTGCAATGTTAGGGGGCAGCACTGTCAAGCTCATGGCCCAGGGGCCACGTGTGGCTCACCAGGTACTATTTTCAGGCCCTCTGTATGTTTATCATAATCAAAAAAGTAAAATAAAACAGTTTTTCATATGTCTCTTTAGCTATAAATGACAATATTATTATTAAAACTTAGCCAAAAGGAAAGATTTATAAACTATAAAGTGTTTTACCTCATGCAAAATTGTCATTTCTTTCATAAGACATTAACTATTTTTTGTGAGGCCCTCCAAGTACCTACAAATCCAAAATGTGGCCCTGCAAAGGGTTTGAGTTTGAGACCACTGCAATATAGCAACTCTTATGTCCTTAAATTCTTCAGATTTTTATAGTATAAGGCAGACTGAGAAAAAAATGGAAGCTCTTCAACTCAATGACCCGTGTTTCCCATTCTCAGCTGGTTTATGTCCTTAGATGCAGTGTTCAGGTTATAAAATCAAGGGCAACTGCCCTCCCACAATTATACACAATTTAAAAAAAAATTATTTAACAATAGCATGAAAAATTTCTGGCTGTCCATCCCGAAAAATTTCTGGTGTTAGATATTTACCCCCTCTTTTACCAAGGTGCGCTAACCAATTAGCACACGCTAATCAAATTAGCGTGCACTAAACGCTAACACGTGCACAGACTAACATGCACACATTATCATTTAGCACGCGTTAAATCGATTAGCAAGCACTAATCGATTAGTGCACCTTAGTAAAAGAGGGCCTTAGTTTTTGAACCTGTGCACCTGAAGAAATCTCTGTTGAAAAGGTTTTCTCCACAGATGTCTAATGGTTCCCAGTTGGTAGGGTATCTCTGTCAATTGAGAATTGTCTAAGTGCTTCTGATTTATTAATCTGTTTCTTCTGTTTTATCTTGCCTTTTATTTCTGCTTTTTTCTTTTCCCTAAGCAACAAAACCCAAAGGGCAAAAAGAGGGGGCTCCAACGTTGTCTGCAGTGAAATAACCAACCAGGAGCAAACAAATCAAAACTGCAGATATGTACAACGATGTAGGCAAACTTTATTGTGACAACAAAAATGTAATTAAAACCTTTTTACCAAACAGGGGACCCAACACGGTCCGTGTTTCGGACAACCTTCATCAGGGGTCCTATTGAGTACAAATATAACATAAAATACCTTTTATTATTCATATCTTTCTATATGTTTTTAATATTGTATTTTATGTTATATTTGTACTCAATAGGACCCCTGATGAAGGTTGTCCGAAACACGGACCGTGTTGGGTCCCCTGTTTGGTAAAAAGGTTTTTAATTACATTTTTGTTGTCACAATAAAGTTTGCCTACATCGTTGTACATATCTGCAGTTTTGGTTTGTTTGCTCTTGATCTTTTCCCTTACAGGGGGCTTGATGGAGGATGGTGTTGTGTGAGGTTTCATATTGTATGAATTTTCTCCGTTACGATTTTGTACCATTGCTGCTCTATTTTCTGATACAAAGATCAATGTTTAATGTCTTTAGCATAGTAATGCTAGTTAAGGTTTAATAATCAATTAAGATCAAGCTATACACAGCATACCTGAAAGTAAAAGACAAAAAAGGAGGAAAAAAGCCTCTGAACCCAACCTTCACTTGCATTATAATGCTGAGAAGTCATGGGTGAATCCACATTACTGGCATGAAAAACCTCCCTATATATCTCTATCAAGACTCTTTGAAATGCTTATATTAATAGTGGTAACCCAATAAAATAGATCTTAATTGATTGTTAAACCTTATAAATATTTGTTTGCCAGCAATTTCTAGTGTTAGTGAATGACAGTTATCCTAGATTCTCATTTTATTGTTATTAACATATTAATATAACATTCTTGATGAAAAAAATTATTGCCTGTCTCTCTGATCCCATCAGTGGCTTAGCAAGGGTAAGAGGCACCTGGGACAGTGGCACCACTCCACACCCTCCTCTCTGTCCCCCCACTCCGTCCCCGCCTCCCCCTCTCCCACCCACACATACACACCACACTCATGTCCTCTCTTCCCCCTGTACCTCTTTAAATCTTTGCCAGTACGAGCAACTTCTCTGGCCTATTGCTCGTACTGGCCTGGCTCCCCTCTGAAAACACTTCCTGGTCACCGGGACCAGGAAGTAGCATCAGAGGAAAAGTCAATGCCAGCACAAGCAGCAGGCCAGAGAAGCTATTCACGCCGGCATTGGCTTTTCCTCTGACATCACTTCCTGGCCCTGTGACCAGAAATGATTTCAGAGGGGAGCTAGACCGGCATGAGCAGTGGGCTGGAGAAGTTACTCATGCTGGCGAAGATTTAAAGAGATACCAGAGGGAAAGGGTGAAGAGGTGCCGGCGCCCCAAACAAGACAGTGACCGAGATGGTCCGCCCTTCTTCCCCACCTTACTATGCCACTGAATCCCATTACCACCCATCTACAATTATACTTTATTTCCATTTGATATATCACTTCATCACAGCAGTTTACAAAAATGACAATCAACAAAATAGAACAGAATGATATAGGTAGGAAAAAGAAGTAGGAAATAAAGTTACAGTCTGCTTTTCAGAGAAGGAAGGCAAGACAATAATCCTGTTATGCTTCCCAGGTTCCAAACTGGTGTCAGCAGTCATCACCAATCATTGTGCTGCTCATAAAACTACATATATTGATGCCTTTGTGAGGAGCTACAGTATATATCAAATTGAATAAATCAAATCAAATATGCATCCCTATTCAGCTATATCTTCCCTAACGTCATCCCTTCTATCTGTCATATGCTCAATCTATCACTTTCGAAAGCAAATGTTCCCGATGCCTTTAAAAATAATGTGGTTATACCATTCTTCAAAAAATTTTCACTAGACCCTACCTGTTCTTCCAATTATATTGTTCCATCTCCCACCTCCTTTTCACATCCAAGCTTTTGAATATACTGTTCACTGTCTTTGTCATGACTTTTTTCATCCAAAGCTATTCTTGATTGTCTACAATCTGTTCTCTAGAGAAACAGTCCCTGTAAAAAGTCTCCAGTGACCTGTTCATATCTGGATCCAAAGCTTATACTCAAACTTCATCCCTCTTGACCTCCGGTATCTGGTGCTTTTAACTCTATTGATCACTTCCTGTTCTTTGATATACTGTCCTCACATGGATTTTGGAGTTTTGTTTTGCCTTGATTTCCTTCTCATCTCTCCCATCATACTTTTAATGTATGCTTTGGTGGATCCTCCTCCGCTGCTTTCCAATTATCAGTTGGTGTATCTCAGGGCTCTGTCTTGGAACCTCTTTTCTTTCTCTGTATGTGCTACCTTGGGGCTCTGATCTCTTTCAAAGGTTTCATCACCATCTGTGAGCTGATGCCTCTCTATACCAAAAATTTCACCAGCAATTCAGGTCCAACTCTCAGCCTGTTTTTCTGGCATTGCCACCTAGATGTCCTACTGCCATGTGAAACTACATAATGCCAAACCTGAGATTCTTATATTTCCTCCTGAATCCACCTCTCTTCTTCCTTCATTCTCTATTTCTGTGGATAATATAGTCAGCCTACATAAGAACATAAGAATAGCCTTACTGGGTCAGACCAAAAAGGGGAAGGCCTGCCATTTTGAAGAGGCGGGCCTGCCAGCAAGAGGGACAGGGTATCCCTCCTGCTGTATTATTCTGTACAAAGTACAGGGGCAGGTAGGGGGTGTGGGGAGGTCTGGGTGGCCAAAGCAGGAGGGTGTGGGGATTTCTCCTGCCAATGATATTCTCAGGGGGAGGAGTCAGGAGTGTGGGAGGGTTGGGTGGCTGCGATATTCATGGGGGGACATTCAGGAGCGAGCATGGGGGGGCCCTGGTGGCCTTGATCTTCACAGGGGGGGTTGGGAGCATTGGGTGGTCCAGGTGGCTGAGGCAGGAGGAAGTGGGTACCCTTCCTGCTGATAATCTTCTTAGGGGGTTTAGAGCGTGGGGCGGTCAGGGCTTCCGAGGTAGAAGAGAGTGGGCATCCCTCCTGCCAATGTTCATGGGGATGTCCGTGGCTCCATGGATGACAAGAGGGGCGTACATAAAATGTGCCTTTAACACATTTATCAATAGGTCTACATCTGTCAATAATTTGGGGTCATTAGAAATCAGCGCTAGATTTTGTGTATTCCTAAACGATGTTAGGGCATCGATTGGAGTGCTCGTTTAATATTAATGACATAATTTTAATACTAATGAACTCGTTTGCATAGGAGAGTCGTAGGCTGCAACAAATGCACGCAAAAACCCACCGTGAGCTATTCTGTGCATCAGTCGGTAAATTTTATTTATTTATTTAAAAACTTTATATACCACCTGGAGTCACAGCGGTTTAAATATAAATTACTTCGACACTAAACCAGATCAAAATGGTTTAGCAACGATCGTTAAACACGCGGTGAGTTTAGTGCATCCAGGCCCTTGTCATTTACAGAATACCACTGAGCATGCTTCTAACACTTGAACACGCACATGTACATTTACCCATGTGATATGCTGTAATATAACCGCACAAATAGTGCTTAAATTTAGGCAACATGAATAAGAGGATTTGTGCCTTCTTCATAACATCATTCTGATGAGATGTCTAAGTACCTCGTTTAACAAATTCTGACTTCCTGAAGTTTTGTTTTTTCTTTCACTAGCTCTTAGCAGCTTTCCTTAATGTCATTGCATTTTATAAAGCACATTGCCTTTAAGTGCTATCCAAACAATAATCATAATTATATACTCAGAGTTGTAAGGTTAATTCTAAACATGTACGGGATTTAACTGCCTCTCCACAGTTGACTGCACAGTTTACGGTACATCTGGCGGAGCTGCTAGCCTGGTGTGGGCAGATGTATCTAGTCCTCAAATGAACAGAAGCGTCACAGAGCTCTTTTGCGGGGTGCAGTTCAAACTGGTGTAAGAACGAGCAGGTTAATGCAGTCATCTGTTGGTGTTTGATAAAGAACAATCTGTGCTATTATTTTTCCCACAAAATACTGCATTTCCCCTCTTTTCTGTAAATGTATATAAGCTGTCAGAAGTTCCTCTTTAATACAGTCATTTGTTTCTAAGGCAACACTGTATATGCATGAGATGTGCCAGCAGAATGCTGGGTCTCAAATAAAAATTTCTCTAGACAATCTTTGCTTACTGATAACTTACCGTGTTTCCCCCCAAAATAAACCCTATCCCAAAAATAAGCCCTACCATCATTTTCGGGGTAGGTCTTAATATAAGTCCTACCCCCAAAATAAGCCCTAGTCCCGGGATTCGCTGGCAACTCTTCAACCCAGTCCCGCCCCCGCCCCCCACCGCACAGCCAAACCCCTGCTGACCCTCCATCCTTCCCTCCCCGCCGACTGCGAGCGAGCCCTACCTTCAACCGAAGCAGCATCGGGCCTGCAGCACTCTAAACAGGCTGCGTGGCCTCGTTCGTTGGGGATTTCACTCTGCCGCATTACTGCTGATGGGCAACAGCAAATTGAGTGACTTGTTCATCAAGCTGGGTTCAACCAAGCCCGGTTTCGGTGACAAGGTGTCCCTTCATCAGGAACCCATTAAAATGAAATGCTGGAAACATCAAAAGCATGAAGGACAACAATCCAAGCTGGCTGGAAGGAAGGCGGAGCTACCAGAAGGAAGCGCACGCTAAGCTTTAAAGCCGTACAGGAAATACGTCAAAGTACTACAGCCAACAGTAGGACAAAAGCAAGATTCCTATAAGATGGTATTCCACTCTATACAATTTGCTTTTGGACGTGTGGTTATTTGAAGGATTTCATCTATTTGTCAATTCAAGCTAAGTGCCCCCAGTGCCTCCTTCCCATGTCCTTAGTGCCCGCAGTGCCTCTGTTCTGCTTAGTGCCCTCAGTGCCTCTTTCTATGTCCTTAGAGCCCCCAGTGCCTCCTTTCTATGTCTCCATCACTTTGTCCCACCCCACCCCCCCTCCGATGCCAGCCAGCCAGCCTGCCTGCCTGCCACCCTCCCATCCCCTCTACCGCGTCCCTGATGACATCATCAGAGGCGCGGCAGAGGAAATTAGGGCAGTAGAAGGCTGCGAAGCAGCGTGTTTACTGTGTCTCGGACGCTGCTGGAGCCGGGAGGTTTGTCAGCCATCTAGCGGTCAGATGGGAGGGTCAGTGGGGTTGGATGCACGGCAGCAGTAGTGGCGGGGGGGGTTAAATGGATTCCTGCTGCTCAGTGGAATGGGAGGGAAACAGGCAGGCTGGCTTCGGGGGTGGGGGGTTAAATGGAAACATGCTGCTCAAGGGGATGGGAGGGTGGCAGGCAGCCAGGCTGTCTGGCTGGTTGGCATCGGAGGGGGGGGTGGGGTGGGACAAAGTCTGGAAGATAGTGATGGAGACATAGAAAGGAGGCACTGGGGGCTCTAAGGACATAGAAAGAGGCACTGAGGGCACTAAGCAGAACAGAGGCACTGCGGGCACTAAGGACATGGGAAGGAGGCAGGGGGGGCACTAAGGACACAGTACGCAGGCACTGGGGCACTAAGGACACAGTACGGAAGCACTGGGGCACTAAGGACACAGGACGTAGGCACTGGGGGCACTAAGAACATGGGAAGGAGGCAATGGGGGCACTAAGGACATGGGAAGGAGGCACCGAGGGCACTAAGGACATAGGAAGGGACACTAAGGACAGGAAGGAGGCACTGAGGGCACTAAGGACATAGGAAGGGACACTAAGGACAGGAAGGAGGCACTGAGGGCACTAACACAGACAGAAAAAATGACAAGACAGACAGGCAGCGTCCAATGAGAGAGAGAGAGAAAGAAAAAAAACCCAGACAGACAGACATCTACTCTAGCACCCGTTAATGTAACGGGCTTAAACACTAGTATATATATATATATTTATATTTATTAAAATCTTTCTATGCTGCCTATAAAGCCAAAAAGGATCAAAGCGGTTTACATCATAACTTAATCATATTTAAGAAAGGAACTCCATTAGAAAATAGGAAATGAAAGAAGAGAAAGGAAAGAAATTAACATTTCTAAAACATATCCACTAAAATTGTTATATGAAAGAAATAAATCCAAATCAACACAAATCAGTACAAATTAATACAAATGCAGATTGTGGTCCCCATTGCATTATTCAATTCGGGAGAGCCATTTGAAAAAAATGTGCTTTTAGATGTCTCTTAAAATTTTGAAATTATTCTTCCTTCCTTACCTCTAGTGGTAAATTGTTCCACAATATTGGAACTAAGTAAAAAAATGCACCATTTCTGGTTGAGGCAAGGTAAGCCTTTGAGATATGGGGAATAGATACTCTATTGTCATTTAAAGATCTCAACAAGCGACTAGGTATATAAAATAACACAAGATTAGAAAGATATAATGGTTGTAACTCAAATAATGCCCTATGTGCCAGCATCAGAATTTTAAATTTAATTCTAAATTCCATTGGTAACCAATGGAATTGCAAGTATAATGGAGTTACATGATCATTGCCACATTTTGTACTGTTTGTAAACATTTCAGTTGCCCAACTGTTATTCCCGCATATACCAAGTTGCCTTGATCCAATTTAGATAGAACAAAAGCATGGATTAAAGTATGTAACGATTTCTCATCCAGGAAATCTCAAACAGCTCTAAGTTGTCTTAATATTCCAAATCCTTTCGCAACTGTAGATGAAACCTGCTTCTCAAAATTCAAATGACAGTCAATTATAATTCCCAAATACTTCAAACTATCTACTATCTCTATACGCTGATGGTGTAGTGAAAGATCTAGTTGTGGTGTTGTCACCGGAAATACAACATGCTACTGTTTTTGACAAATTCAATACTAGTCCATGTTCCCCCAACCATTCTTCTATCTATCCAAACCATCCAAAAGAGAGCTCAGATCCAATGTTGAAGGGGATAAATCATAGACCAACAAAATATCATCTGCATAGATATCTTGGCATCCCAAGTCCTCTAAATTTTCTTCACACTTCTACCTCTAACCTTCTGTTGTAGTTCCTTCCGATTTCTCCTACTGTAAACCGCGTCGAGCTCTACGAACGTGGAGATGATGCGGTATACAAACCTAAGGATTAGATTAGATTAGATTAGATTAGATATATGTACTGATTCCTAATTCCTGAATTTGTCTTGCAAGAGGACTCAAAAATATATTAAATAGAATAGGTGAAAGGGCTGAGCCTTGTGGTATCCCACAGTCCAATAATCTATCTCTGGATGTTGACCCATCCGTAACTACTTTAAAAGTACAATCCTGGAGAAAGGCTGCAAACCAATCCTAAACCACTCCTCTTAAACCTATCTCATGGAGCAATCTCAACAATTCATAGTCAACTAAATTAAATGCTGAGCTCAGATCTAAAGATACTACCATAGCGAAGTGCCCGTGATCCAAGACAGAGTGAACTTCACTAAGAAAACCTTCTAAAACTGTCTCAGTACTGTGTACAGTATAGTTCAAAATCCTGCCTGTCTTGGATTTAGAACCTTTGTTGACTCGATATAAGAGACCAATTGTTTTAAAACTACCTGCTCTGTCAGTTTTGCTAAAAAGCAAAGATTTGAAACTGACCTATAGCTAGCTGGATTAAATATATCTAGATCTTTGTTCTTCAATAACTGCCTTTTTCTAACATACTGGGACCTCACCCTTATTTAAACTGTTATGCATCATATTTAAAGCCAAAGCCGATAACCCATGTCTAAAGATAAAGCACACCAGGTTCTGAGGGAACTGTGTTTTCTTTCATCTCTTCCAACTGCTGCTCTTCCTGGGGATTCTATCAGCTGGTTCAACACAGCAGCATTGAGGGGCCACTTTATATATCTCAGGAGGGATGCGCTGTCAACTCCTGCTGGCCTGCTTGCATCTTCAAAATCGAAATCTCAATAGCATTCATTTCTAAAACAGATGGATATATCAAAATGACCCCTCCCCCAAAAAAATAACAAACAAAAAAACTCCATCTGCCAAAAATGTCCAAACTGTGATTTTCAAAAGACAGAATTCAAAAGACACTGCAGTTCATCCAAAAAGCAAGGGGGGGGGGGTTTGTGGGTGTGTTATGGTGGGACTAAGGAGGGCCCAAATTTAGGACATCCTACAGCAATAATTGAATGGGAAGAAACATCCAAGTCAAAAAAGGGCATCCAAAACAGAGGAGAGACTGGAAGCCCTGAATATGTATACCCTAGAGGAAAGGAGAGACAGGGGAGATATGATTCAGACGTTCAAATACTTAAAGGGTATTAACGTAGAACAAAATCTTTTCCAGAGAAAGGAAAATGGTAAAACCAGAGGACATAATTTGAGGTTGAGGGGTGGTAGATTCAGGGGCAATGTTAGGAAATTCTACTTTACGGAGAGGGTGGTGGATGCCTGGAATGCGCTCCCAAGAGAGGTGGTGGAGAGTAAAACTGTGACTGAGTTCAAAGAAGCGTGGGATGAACACAGAAGATTTAGAATCAGAAAATAATATTAAAGATTGAACTAGGCCAGTTACTGGGCAGACTTGTACGGTCTGTGTCTGTGTATGGCCGTTTGGAGGAGGATGGGCAGGGGAGGGCTTCAATGACTGGGAGGGTGTAGATGGGCTGGAGTAAGTCTTAACAGAGATTTCGGCAGTTGGAACCCAAGCACAGTACCGGGTAAAGCTTTGGATTCTCGCCCAGAAATAGCTAAGAAGAAAAAAAATAAAAATTTAAATTGAATCAGGTTGGGCAGACTGGATGGACCATTCGGGTCTTTATCTGCCGTCATCTACTATGTTACTATGTTACTAGACCTCTATTAATCACATTCAAGGTTAGGAAAAGAAAAAAAATGCCCTGATTGATTAGCTGCCCACTGAAGGGATTAAGGCATGACCTCTCCTTAATCCCCCAGTGATTACTGGTTGAGCTGCCGTTGATACCACTAAAACCGGATATTTAATGTTGGTTGCCGGATGCAGCCCAGCATTGAATATTTGGAGTAAGGGCCGCTGATGAAGGCTAACCATGCTGCCTGCTGCTAGCTGAAAATCAGGCACTTAAGCCCAGATTCTATAAATGGCGCCCGAAGTTAGGCGCCCAGATTGACACACCTAGCTGATCTACAGTAAGTGCAGTGGCATAGTAACCCCCTGGGCACAATGTTGGTGAGGACGCCGGCACCCCTCCCCGCCTCTTCTCATTCCTCCCCTCCACACAAGCGCCCCCTTCCCTCCCCCATACCTCTAGTTGAAGTTGTTGTTTGCGATGGTCAACAATGTGCTCTTTGCGACCCCGTCGGCTCACCCGCTGACGTCACTTCCAGGTGCCGCGCATAGGAAGTGATGCCAGAGGGAGAGCCGACAGGTCACGAGGGGCATGTTGTTGACCACCGCGAGCAACAACTTCAACTAGAGGTACGAGGGAAGGGGAGGGCGCACTGCAGGCAGGATTGAGGAAGGAGCAGCAGGTGCCTCTCACCTAAGGTTGCCAGATTTTCCTTTTGGAAAATCCACAACCCCTAGCCCTGCCCCCCCAGGCCCACCCTAATCACGCCCATCCCTGCCCTAATCACACACCCCAAGCCTGCCCTCATTTCCTCCCTGCCCGACACAGCTTTTCAAAACCCGGTCAAAGTGCCGGGTTTTGAAAAGCCGTCCGGAACCCCGGACATGTCCTCAAAAGGAGGACATGTGCGGGAAAATCCGGACGTCTGGTAACCCTACCCTCACCCTCGCTACACTACTGCTGAGTAAGTGCCTAACTTAAATTTTCAAATAGCTTAATTGGTGCTATTAATGAGCTCATAATTGACTAAAATTAGAATTCATTGTGTGGTAGGTGTGTACTGCTTACTGACCAGAAAGTGGGTGTGGTTAGGAGCGAATCATAGGCATGTTTTGCATCTAGGTACCTAAATTGCACTTAGGCGCCTGTATTTAGGCCAAGAAAACCCCGGCATAAATAGAGGATGCCTAAGATTTTGATGCCCACTGGTGCTTAAGTCCAATTTTGGTGCCACTAGGCACAATTCTTCAAGCGTCTCCTAACTGAAGATTGACAAGTGCTTTGCGCCTTGTTGCTCAGTTCTTCTCTTTTAAGTGCTGTTTACAAAATCAGGCGCTCACTGTCTTCCTGTGAAAGGGACTTTTTTATGGATTCCTCTTTTGATATCCTGACACAACTAGGTTTAACGTGTTCAAGAATTAGGGATGCGCATGGGGAGAGATAACAGAGCATGTCATCATTGGTGACCGGACTAAATCGTGCGAGAAAACGGCGCACCGACAACTGAGCGCAAGGTTGACGGCGCGCCGAAGAAAAGCACTATTTTAAAGGGCTCCGACGGGGGGTGGGGGGAACCCCCCACTTTACTTAACAGACATTGCGCTGCCGTTGTGGGGGGCTTGGGGGTTGTAACCCCCCACATTATACTTAAAACTGAACTTTTTCCCTAAAAAACAGGCAAAAAGTTTGGTTTCAAGTATAATGAGGGGGGTTACAACCCCCCAAACCCCCCACAATGCCAGTGCGATGTCTGTTAAGTAAAATAGGGGGGTTCCCCACCAACACCCCCCGTCGGAACCCTTTAAAATAGTGCTTTTCTTCGGCGCACCGTCAACCTTGCGCTCAGTTGTCTGCGCTCAGTTGTCAGCGCGCCGTTGTCTCGCGCGCGATTTTGTCTATGAACCGTCATCGTTATTAGAAGATACTAATACAATAGCACACAGTAGTAGCATTTTGGGCCTCATGGCAACAGAACATGTAAGAACCCACATTATACCCAGCACAGTTTAGTAAATAAGCTCTTCATTAAAAAAAAAAAATAAAAACCCACAAATATAGCATGTTAACATACTATACAGTATTATACTAAAAGTATATCTAGGCCTAAAATCTTTATCCAGGATATGACATTTGCTCTTTCACTAGTAGAACAGGAAAATGCTTCACATGCACTTTATTAATATGGAATAATTTAATCATAAAACTTGCATTCTGAATAGAGAAATAAAATAGTGCTCTCAATGGAACAGAAAATAATAATTTATAGCCCAACATCGAGAGGAATTTGTCAGAGAAATCTAAAGTACTTCAAAAGCCCATCATAGGAAAATGACAGTCACATTTTTCAAAAGTTGTATTAATAGACTGAATCCTATTGCATATGAGTCAGCATTTCATCTAGATTAAAAAAAAAAATGAAAAAAAAATAAAAAGAAGCTTCTTTTTTCACTTAAAGGCTGTGGAACACCTGGAATAAATTTGCAGCATAGAGAGTGGAATTTTCAGAAATCACCATTCTGTGGGCGCGTGCAAAAGGATCTTGGAAGCACAGCATGGGAAAGAGAATAGAGATTGAGTAGCACAGTAGACAGAGACAGTTCAGAAGAACATAATGGTCATTATCTGGCAAGATCCTTTTGGTTTTTCTATGGGCTCCTTTTTACTAAGGTATGCTAGCGTTTTTAGCGCACACAGCAGATTAGCGCACGCTAACCCCACGCTACACGGCTAGAACTAACGCCAGCTCAATGCTGGCGTTAGCGTCTAGCGCGCGCGGCATTGTAGCGTTAACCCTAATGCAGCTTAGTAAAAGGAGCCCTATGTCTATTTTGCTATTTAGAAATATGTGCATTGCAGGACTTAGGTACTCTAAACTTGCCATATTTGTCAATTTTTTCAAATTAACAAATTCCATTATAAAACATGTTTGACATTTGTGAACCAACATCTAAGTGCTATCGTGTATGCAATATGAAAGGCAGGTGTAAATGTTAGCTCTTATGCACACAATTTTCTATACTTTTCTTCCAAGGGAGCTCAGAACAGTTTACATGAATTTATTCAGGTATTCAAGCATTTTTCCCTATCTGTCCTGGTGGGCTCACAATCTGTCTAATGTACCTGGGGTAATGGGGGGGATCAGGTGACTTGCCCAGGGTCACAAGGAGCAGCATGGGATTGAACACACAATCGCAAGGTGCTGAGGCTGTAGCTTTAACCACTGCGCCACTTAGAAATCAAGATGCAGCAAAAGTGAGTCAAGTATAGCGCAACTGAGTCATTGTGACATCACTAATGAAGTTGCCTCATAGGCATGGGTGAAATGAGGCATTGTGATGTCACAATACCAGCTCTGGTTATCAGAGGCTGAAACCTTTCACACTATTTATTTATTCAATTTTCTATATAAGGAGCAGCATGGCTTTCAACCCACAACCTCAGGGTGCTGAGGCTGTAGGTTTAACCACTGCACTACACTCTCCCCAACTTATAGTTTTCTTTCAGCCCAATATTCATCACTATTTAACCAGCCAGGAATGGCACTTAGCTGGTTAAGGGCTCCTTTTACAAAGGTGCGCTAGCTGATAAACTACCGCCTGCTCAAGAGGAGGCGGTAGCAGCTAGCGTGCACGGCATTTTTGCGTGCGCTATTCTGCGCGTTAAGGCCCTAACACACCTTCGTAAAAGGAGCCCTAAATATCACTTAACTAGCTAAGTGCTAATGTTCAGGAAGAGATGACCACTGAATGTTACCATTTAGCAGCTAGCTGGCTTTGTCATGCAACTTAACCGTCTATCTGGGAAATTTAAATCACTAGCTGGCTATATTTAGTGGTCAAATCAGGCTGCCTAAATAGCTATAAACTTACCCGGACAGCACTGAATATTGACTTAGCCAGCTAAGTTTTTAGCGGCCAAAAATAAACCAGAAAGAGCTCAGCATTGAATTTCCATGCTCAGCGCTGACCACAGGAGTCAACCTGGCTATCTCCAGTAGTCTAAATATCAGCACCTGTAAGTTTTCTCCATGTGCAACCTACAATGGTCCACTCATGCCTAACGTGACTATTTATTTTTTTCATCAAAACAGGACATCTATTAGTCAGTCCCGCCCCAATCCTACCCTATCCCTGCCTCAATTCCGCCCCAGCCCAGCTCCAATCTAGCTCTAGCCCCACCCCCAATCCCACCCCCAATTTCTTCCATTCATTTTTCATGTATACATAATATCTTATATTTGGGGGTTTCAAAGATGTCAAGCCAGATGACTTTAAAATATGCAATGTCACCTCAGTAACTATAGAAAAATAGACAAATATAGTGCAAAATATAGATAGCAGATATAAATTCTCCAAACTGACACATTTTGATCACTAAATTGAAAATAAAATCATTTTTCCTACCTTTGCTGTCTGGTGTTTTCATGAGTCTGGTTGCGTTTCCTTTTGACTGTGCATCCTTCCTTTCTTTCTTTCTTTGTGCACTCAGGCCCAACAATTGTCCCTTTCTATTCCCTCGCTCCTTCCTTCCTATGTCCTTAGTGCCCCCAGGGCCTCCTTCCTATGTCCTTAGTGCCCCTTCCTAAATCCTTAGTGCCCCTAGTGCCTCCTTCCTATGTCCTTAGTGCCCATTCCCATGTCCTTAGTGCCCCTTCTTATATCCTTAGTGCCCTTAGTGCCTCCTTCCTATGTCCTTAGTGACCCTGCCCATGTCCTTAGTGCCCCCAGTGCCTCCTTCCCATGTCCTTAGTGCCCCTTCCTATATCCTTAGTGCCCTCAGTGCCTCCTTTCTATATCCTTAGTGCCCCTTCCTAAATCCTTAGTGCCGCCAGTGCCTCCTTCCTATGTCCTTAGTGCCCTCAGTACCTCCTTCTTATGTCCCCCTCACTGCCTTCCAGCCTTTGTCCCAATCCCTCCCCCGAAGCCAACCTGCCTCCATCCCTCCCTCCCTACTGTGCCAAAACCTGCCTGCCTATCTCCTTCCCTCCCTCCAGCGCCCGATTCAAACCCCTCCAGGTCCGCCGCTGCTGCCTGCCAGCCTCCCTCCTTCCCTCCCTGCCACGCCAATTCAACCCCCCCCCTCCATCTGCTTCCCCTGCACCTTCTTCTTGCCGCCCATAACCCTTCTTCCCGATGTCAATTCTGACGTTGGAGAGGAAGTTCCGGGCCAGCCAATCGCTGCCTAGCTGGCCCGGAACTTCCTCTCCAATGTCAGAATTGACGTCGGGAAGAAGGCTTCTGGGCGGCAAGAAGAAGGTGCAGCGGACCGGTGGTTTGAATCGGCGCTGCAGGAAGGGAAAGCGATCGCCAGTCCCGTTATCCCTGCATACCGCTCTGGGACGCTGTCCCTGAAAACGGGACATTTTGGCATTCCAAAGCGGTGGGTCGGGACAATGGGACGTACGGTCACCTTACTCATGCCCCATCCACGTGCATCACCCTCTTGCAACTATGCACTAAGGACTGGATTCTGTAAATGGCACCTGTGATAAAGCTGTGCACAATTATGAAGACAGCATAAGACCCAAGACCAGATGCTACACTGACCTCTTCTATTCCATCTGATTACCATCCCTCCTTATTTGCATTGTTACAGTACTTCTGAGGGCTGTTTCCATAAAATGAATAACACTAGTAATACATCAGAAATGCAACGAAGCATTAATCATTAATGCATTACTCAAAGAATGGAAACAAACATTTTTAATCAACAGACTCCAAATATGCTGTGTGATGTTTATATGATGCTGTATCATTAGCAACATTCTTCAATCTGTACTGTAAGTTACAATTAAAAGGGGAGGGGAAGTGTCTCAAAACAGGTTATTTTTGGACCTGCTATGACAAAAAATGAACCTTACTTGCAAGCCAGGGTTATGTTGGAGATGATCTCAGTCTTTCAAACTTAAGACCATTTTCACAAAGCCACAGAAGCGAGTCCCACCATGGCAAATGTGATGGAACCCATAGGAATTGAATATGTTGCATTTGCCACACGGGAATCAGTACTGCAACTTTGTAAAAGGGCCCTTCACTGCTGCTTCCAATGACAGCCTCCTTCTAGAGTTCATGAGGTGTAAAACATATCAAGATGGTTTTGAAATTATTTTAAATCCTGCCAGTGGTGCCCAATAGAATTAGGATAATTTATAGGTATTTCTGGATGGAGATCTTAAATTTGCATTGGTTGCTTTTTGGAGCTTCCCTGTTTTCTATGGCTTCTTTCAATTGCTTGATGCTCATTCCCATGTAATTCTTGATGATATCCAGCCAACGGGCCTTTGGTCTCCCCTGCTTCCTTTTACCACCGAACATTTCGAGTTGCACCTCCTTTTCTAGTCCAAAATAGGTCACGTACAAAATAGGTCAGTTTCTGTCTGGTAATCTTGCCTTCCAGGGACAACTCTGGGTTTATAAAATCAAGAATATCTTTGCTGGTGATTCTAGTTGTCCATGCGATTTGTAGAAGTCTTCTCCAGCACCACAGCTCGAAGGTGTTGATTTTTCTTCTCTCTGCTTATTTATTTATTTAAAATTATTTATAACCTGCCTATCTACAAATCTAGGCAGGGAACAATACACACATACAGAATCAGTCCAAATGACAAACAGAAATGCAATAAAAACAAAAAATAAAATGAGTGTCCATGTCTCACAGCCATATGTCGCAATTGGGAACACAATGGAAGTGATCCGTTTTTGTTTGATGGTGACTGAGACATCCTTGCACTTCCAGATTTGGTCCATGCTCACCATGGCAACACGCCCCAGTACTAATCGATGCTTGATCTCTGCTGTCGAATTGCCACTATGATTGATGAGGGACCCAAGGAAAATGAATTTGTCAACCATTTCTATTTCTTCATTGTTGATCTTTATGTGGACTTTCTTATTGGCGGTAGTCATGATTTTAGTCTTCTTGATGTTCAGGTAAAGTCTCATTTTCTCGCTTTCATTGATACAAGTAGTATACTTCTCTATCTCAGTTTTTGCTGTGTTTTATTCTTTTGGTACCCTCTTCATTTAAATACAGGGGTTGTGGCATCAAAATAGCTGAACCTCATCTCATTCTCAATTTCAGGAGTCCATTTTTATATATATAATGTTCTTAATATTTTTATTGACATCTCTAGTTTGTCTTCTGCTTCAGTGGATCTATGCACATGCTTACCTTAGCCTATACATATACTTGATGACATTTCTTTTCACCCCACCAGACCAGGTCATGTTTGGGTTTGTACTGTCCTGCTAGCTGGTGGAGACTGAGAATTACTGAGCTGTGATGTCATCATTTAGGAAACCTGTCTGGTGAATACTTTATATGATTTAATCAGAGCTATGGAAAACAATATGGTTCTTCTTGAAGTGGCTTGGCATGGTCTTTGTCTCAGAAATTATTCTGCAGATGTTACTTTTAAAGCACTTCTGTGTAAATTATCTTTTGAAGGAAGTTTGCATTTTGGTGAGGATTTTAAAAAATTGGTTAAAAGTCTTTCCGAATCCAAGGTTCTTAGGCTCCCAGAAGATTGCCTCAAACTTTATTTAAGAGGTATTTAATTTAGAGGATGCTTCTTAAGGCAGTCCAGGAGTTAAAGAGTAGGAAGAGTGAGTACTGTTCAGCTTCATAGATTTCCTTTCAAAGGTCAGTCCTTTCTAGGTAGCTATAGAAAAGGCTGAGATTTCTCTACAGGAACTTAAGATACTACCAAGAGTTCACAATGAAGGTTTATGAACCTACTCTCAGGTGCCTTTGGTAGAAAGTTTACCAAAGTCATTTTACCAGCGATGTACCCAGATAACCACAGATCTCTGGATAATAGAAGTTATTCAGGAAAATTATGCTCTGGAGTTTTCCGCCTCTTTCCTGCCAGTCTTGCATAAAAGTGATGTCAATCCAAAATACTTTAATCAAGTTACTTCAGTTAGAAATAGAGCCCAACCAAATTTCAGTTTTGATCATGGTACCAAACCCAGTCTGATATCTGGGTTCAGCCATGCTTTGCTTTCACACAAAAAGTGCATTTTTTTGGCTGAAACCAAAACGTCCTCCCCTCCAGTGATCACTCTCTACCTGCCCCCACCCCACCCCCTTCTGGTCTGTTACTATTTTGTCTCTGAAAGATTTCAGCTCTTTCTTCAAGTTTTGTACTTTCCCTTCATGTTGCTTGAAACAGTCCTCATGTCTTAACATGTGGGATTGGAGGAAATCTGGGCCATCTCCATGTTTATCATTTTTAAATCAAAGTTTCCTCCAAATTGCTTATAATGTCGCAGAACTCCTATACTTTATTTTCTTAAGCCTTTTCCATACCCCAGCAAGCTTTGAATGCATTCCAGTAACAAATGGATATTGACAGGTTTTGCTTTTCCACTTAACCCTAATGTTCACCCCATAATATCAACATGGAGTATCACTAGTGCCCGCATAACTCTTGTCTCTACCCAGATTACATCCTTAGACCAACCCAACCTTATTGTTGCAGTCAGAGCGAGTATTCAGCAGCATTTGCCAATTATAGGTTGCTAAATATCTCTTCACAACCAGCTCGCCGTGATTTAAACCGCTTCGAACTTATGGTATAGCGGTATATAAGAAATAAAATTATTATTATTATTAACTGGGTAAGAGCCTCTCCTGTCCATTTAAATTGTTTTGAATATTGATCTTTTTATTTATGAATCAGAGGAGGGGAGGTATGGGGAAGAGGGGGGAGGGTCTAAGGTGCTTTATTTGAGTCAATTTCTCAACAGCACAGGAAGCAACAAGCAGGAACTACCACTAGCTGAAAAGCAATTTAGATTTTAATTCTGTGTATGTGACTGTTCAATAATTTCTATTCATTCTCCCTAATTGCACAGTTGAATTGACTTGGGCTGTGCTTTGTCTGTGTCATCATCTAAAAGTTGCCAACAAATTAACTAACAATGAGTTGAAAAGGAAGAATATGGTTTGTTTCATAATTCACATTTTTCCGTAGAAGCCGAGGTGCAGAATTAAGGTGCATAATAAGTTAGCAGCAAGCAGCACAGCAAACCATGCCAGACAGTTGGAATAGTGTATTCTATCAAAGATGTTTCATTAGGTTTGATCAGGTGCTAATGCAGAATGGATATAAAAAATTAGTTTAAAACCCCAATAAGATAGTTAGGAGACAATCTACTTTATTAGGAGACTGATGAACGTCTCAAGAGCAAATTTTGAAGACTGCTAAGGTTGATTCTAAGGGACCTTCTTAGACACAAGCTTATGTCATTAAACACTCAACAATTTTATTGGGTTTTTCTTTAACTAATTTTGTTTACAGTGGTTTAACATAGCATTCCATTTATATTTTCTGGACCAATGTGCAGGTGAGATAAAACTATTCAAAGTTGTTAAAAAGCATGCGGACTGTGAAAAATTGCAAGAAGATCTAAGGAAATTGGAAGACTGGGCATCCAAATAGCAGATGAAATATAATGTGGATAAATTCAAAGTGATGCACATTGGGAAGAATAATCTAAATCTTAGCTACCTGATGCTAAGGTTCACCTTAGGAGTCGGTACTCAAGAAAAAGATCTTAGTTGCTATTGTAGACAATATGTCAAAATATTTTGCGTTTCGTGCAGTGGCATCCAAAATAACAAAAGGATGCTAGGAATATTATGATACCTCTGTATTGCTCCATACTGTGACCTCACTTAAAATATTGTGTTCAGTTCTAGTCGCTGTATCTCAAAAAAAGATAAAGTGGAGTTAGAAAAGGTTCAAAACAGAGCAACCAAAATTAAAAAGGGGTTAGAGCACATCAGTTTGGAAAAGAGATGGCTGAAGAAGTCTACAAAATCCTGAGTGGTGTAGAATGGATAAAAATTAATTGATTTTTTACTCTTTTAAAAAGTACAAAGACTAGGGGACTATCGATGAAGTTACATGGAAAAACTTTTAAAACAAATAAGATGTATTTTTTTACTCAACAAATAGTTAAGCTCTAGAACTTGTTGTCAGAGGATATGGTAACTGCTCACTTTGGATCTCCTTCTGTCAGAATCAGTCCCCTCCCACCCACCCCCACCCCCAGCATGCTGGGTCATGTGACCTGTTATATCCTGGTTACCAATAGAACCTCTGGATCTCCTCCTGTCAGAATATCCCACACACACACACACAAACACACAATACTGTGTCATGCAGTGGCATACCTAGCATATGTGACACCCGGGGCCCATCATTTTTTGACACCCCCCCATCTATATGAAAAATATGATTTTTAGTAACAATCCACATATCGCACAACAAGAGTGTACTTAGGAAAAGGCAGCATCTTAAACACTGCAGTGAGCACTAGAACACCAACACATACATTGTAAAACTAAACAAGCCAGATCCTGCACAGTCAATTGATTTTGTACAGTCGATGCTATCAGAAAGCCATGTCCCTTTCATACACACAGACTGATACACCCTCGCCCAATATGGAATAATCACAAACTAAAAATAGAAATATGTAGACAAAAGTTAAACTGAACCGCCAAGAAACCAGACTCTGCATACAATGCAACACCACAACACCACAACACCACAAAAACAGTAATACTAATACTGTGCAAAATATAAAAACAGTAGATGTAAATTTGAAAAAACTGATACATAACAATCACCACTGTACAAATTAACAAATAAAACAAATAATGAGAAATAAGAAAATACCATTTTATTGGACTAATACCCCACAAATCACCTGATTGCATTCACACAAGCCTTGAATTGTTTTATATTGAACTTATTATATTAAAGTATAAAAAGAAACAATATTCTGTAAAATTGTCAATTTATAAATCAGCGTCTTCTCCCCACTCTCTCTTCCCTATTTCCTTTCAGCGTCCTCAGCCCACTCTCTCTCCACTTTCCTTCAGCGCACGCACATAAAAACAAGCAAGTAATTTTATATAATTTTCATTCTATTCATTCATAGAAATTAAAGTCTAAATAATGCCAGTCATATAACAAAACATGATTTTACAAAAATAATTCCCTGCACAGTCAATCCTGCAAGGATTACTAGATGTCTTTCAGCAGCTCCCCTCCCTCTCTCCCCCTTACCTTCGTGGCAAGTCAAAATGATCTACCAACAATAAAATTTAAAAACACAAAGCACACTGTGCTCAGAGAAAATGTTAATTATCATTTATATTCCACGGGTTTTCAAAGAGGTCAAGGCAGATGACTTTATGCAATGTCACCTCAGTAACAACTATACAAAAATAGACAAATATACCTCCTCCCTTTTTACTAAACCACGATAGCATTTTTTAGCACAGGGAGCTGCGCTGAATGCACCACACTGCTCTCGACGCTCATAGGCTCCCTGCGCTAAAAAACCGCTATTGCGGTTTATAAAAAGGGGGCCATAGTGCAAAAATATTGACAGCAGATATAAATTCTCAAAATGGACACATTTTGATCACTAAATTGAAAATAAAATCATTTTTCCTAACTTTGTTTGGTAATTTCATCAGTCTCTGGTTGCACTTTATTCTTCTGACTGTGCATCCAATATTTCTTCCCTTTTTTCAGCCTCCTGTATGCTTCCTCTCCTCCAGACATCATTCCCTCCCCCAACCTTTTCTTTGTTTCATCCTGCCCCCTTCTTTCTTTCTCTGTCCATGCCCCCTTTCTTTCTCTATGTCTGTCTTTCTCTCTCTCCGTGCCCCATTTCTTTCTTTCTTTCTTTCAGCCTGTCCCCTTCTTTCTCTCTTCATACCCCTTTTCTTTCTCTATGTCTGTCTTTCTCTCTCTCTCTCATCTCCATGCCCCATTTCTTTCTTTCTTTCTTTTTACCCTGCCCCCTTCTTTGTTTCTCTCTTCATGCCCCCTTTCTTTCTCTGTGTCTGTCTTTCTCTCTCTCTGTGCCTCATTTCTTTCTTTCTTTACACCCTGCCCCCTTCTTTCTTTCTCTCTCCATGCCCCTTTCCTTTCTCTATGTCTGTCTTTTCTCTCTCTCTCTCTCTGTGTCCCATTTTTTATTCATTCTTTTGTTTCATCCTGCCCCCTTTCTTTCTTTTTTTCTTTCTCCCTGCCTTTCCCCATTGCCACCGCCATTGGGAAACATGCGGCTGGCATTGCCGCCGGGGAAAGGCTGCCACTGCCGCCGGGGAAAGGCTATCACTACTGCCCCACTGGGAACAGGCCAGCATCGAGTTATCCCTCCCTGCTTTTCTTCCTCGCGGGCCGACCAACTCTCGCCACCCGACAATCAATTCTAATGTCGGAGAGGATGTTCAGGGCCAGCCAGGAACGTCCTCTTTGACATCAGAATTGACGTCGGGTGGCGAGAGTTGGTCGGCCCCGCGGGGAAGAAAAGCAGGGAGAACTCGGCACTGGCTTGTTCCCGATGGCGGCAGTGGCAACCTATTCCCCAGCGGCAGCTTATTCCCCGGTGGGTGGCCAGCTGTGCACCCCATTGGGGCGTGCACCCGGGGCAAATTGCTCCCCTGACCCCCCTAGGTACGCCACTGGTGTCATGTGACCCATGACATAAGCGCCACCGCCTGATATTTATATTTGCAGTGTCCCGACACTGTTTGCTTACTTTAGATGTGCAGTGTGATTGAATTTTTCAGTTCTGGGTACCAGCATGGAGTATCACTAGTGCCCACATAACTCTTGTCTCTGCCCAGATTACATCCTTATACCAACCCAGTATTCAGTAGCATTTGCCAATTATAGGTTGCTAAATATCTCTTCACAACCAGCTCAACATGATTTAACTGGGTAAGACCCTCTCCTGTCCATTTAAATTGTTTTGAATATTGACCTTCTTATTTATGAATCAGAGGAGGGGAGGTATGGGGAAGAGGGGGGAAGGGGTCTAAGGTGCTTATTTGAGTCAATGATTTGTTATCATTTGGATCTTATCTTTGCGAACTTGGATTTTCAGCTACTGACAGAAATTAAATTGAAAAAAAGATAATGAGTGCAAATGGTAGATGATAAAAATACATGTTTGATTGTCGACTATTGAGCCAGTTTTGAGTTGATTTGCACTCAAAAACAAGCATTTCCATCACATTGATTTGCAATTTTATTTTATCTACTTTAGTTTCACAGTTGTTACAATTACCCATAAACAGTTTAAAGAACTTTAAATAAATAACTCTCAAATTTAATTTTTTGTTGGCTTTGCAATTTTATCATTTCAATTATAATGTGCCATGAAAAACATTTGCTCCATTTAGGGCTCCTCTTAACAAGCCGCGCTAGCGGTTTAACGCGTGTAAATAGCGTGCGTCTAAACTGCCGGCCGCGCTAGCTGCTACCCGCCTCCTCTTGAGCAGGCAGTAGTTTTTGGCCATCGCGGGGGGTTAGCATGTGATGAAGAGTCCGCGCAGCGCTAACCCCGCTAGCGCGGCTTGATAAAAGGAGCCCTTAGTGTGCCAAAGCTAAAAAAAAGTTGAGAGGACACTGGTTTACACAATCAAAGCAGCTTATATGGAGCAATGGAGAGTTTAAGTGACATGCCCAGAGTACAACGAGCTGCAATTGGAATTGAACTCACAAGCATATAGCGCAAGTATAAATCTGTGCAGTCTGCACAGAAGGCTGTAGCATGGGAAACAACATGCCTAGCAGAGATGGCCACAAATTGTATTTAAATATAGTCAAACGTATGCTAATAATGTGGTTTGCTACTTCCCAAAGCTCAGAGAAAAAAACCGCACAAACCAACCCTGCTCTTACTGCTAGAGAAATAACGCCAGCTAGGAGTTGGCGGGAGGAAGTTTGAAATAGAGAATGACACGGTGGCGGTTTACCCGCGGCCACCGCATTTTAGCCGCGGGTCACCCGCCGAAAACGGGGAAGAAAACTAGCAGTCGCTGCGGCTTTCGGGGGACAAGGCCATTTCACCGCCCGCGGGGCGGTGAATGGTCTTGTCTCCGCAGTGAGGTATCAAGGATCGCGCGGTCCCCGCAGGCCACCGCCCGCCCCGCCCGTAGCCATTTAGCCAGCTCCCTCCCTCCACCTCACCTTAAATTTCGAGTTTTCCGGCTTCCTTTTTCCGAGCCGCACGTGTTCAAAAATCCGTGCACGCGCGGCTGCGCGAGTCAATCAATCTTCTCCTCTGACGCAACCGGAAACAGGAAGTTGCAGGAGAGGAGAAGTTTGATTGACTCGCGCAGCCGCGCGTGCACGGATTTTTGAACACGTGCGGCTCGGAAAAAAGGAAGCCGGAAAACTCGAAATTTAAGGTGAGGTGGAGGGAGGGAGCTGGCTAAATGCACGGCTTTTTGAACGCGTGCGGCTAGGGATAAAGGAAGCCGGCAAACTCGGCTTATATGGATGCTGCGGGGACGGTGACGGGGCGGTGAATGGGATGGCAGTGGCGGTGACGGGGCGGTGAAAGGGATGGCAGTGACGGTGACGGGGCGGTGAATGGAATGGCGGTGACGGGGCGATGCAGAGGATGGTGGGCCGGGGACGGGGCGGTGACGGGGACAGATTTTTTCCCCGTGTCATTCTCTAGTTTGAAATGAGCATTGTCTTTTGATTTCCAGTTTAAAATCTGCCAGTTTTTATTTGGTTTAGAAATGGAAGCAAGCCCATGCAAACCTATCATTGCTGGTACTGGGGAAAAAAATGTGTGTGAAGGCACACATTGGCACCTGTTCATCAGTGTTTAAATATGTCATCCAATTTAAAAAAAAAAAAAACTAATTGAGAACCTTATATTTAAAGATGCAGAAGAGCAGTGCGGCTGTGTACTGCACAGCTGGATCTGCTTGGTGCATGCTCACGAGAGCTGCACTTACCACAAATCTCTTCTGCGTATGAACCAAGCACATTCCTCCCCCGTGCTTTCAAGTTTCAGGATTATTATGTGCTTACTATTCTGCCCATTGGTAATACCATCAGGGCGGCTTATAGCCTAGAATAGACAGTAAAGAATAAGTCTGAAATGACCAACAAGACCAAAGAAGGGAAAACTATAATATTCTTGACAGAAAGAGGGGGAGGGGAATGCACAAAAAGGAGGGTGGTGCATTCTTCAGTTGCTCCTATCCCAATACCCACTTGAGCTAAAACTCAGTCAAAGGCCTCATAAATTGAGAGGTCTTTAAATATGCTTTAAATCGATTGAGAGATGTCTGCAATCATAGGAACTCTCAAAGAGTGCATAACATTTGAATATCATGTCCTTTGAGCTTTGGAGAGCTATTTTTCTGCACTGTTTCAGCAATTTGAGATGTGCACAGTTGGTTTTACCATAGGAGTTCTGAGAATCGGCCAGTAGGTGTGTCCTCCATTCACCTAACAGTCCCCTATGAAGGCTAGATATTTATGGGTATGTGGTGATTTCAAAGGCAGGTTTCATGGTATTTAACTAGAAGAAATACTGGTCAGGCAAATAAAGATGAAAGACTTGTTTAACAAGTGGAACAAATTCAGTAGAAAATCTTAGTTCAAGGGTCTAATTCAAACCTAACAAAGCATAGAAATATTGAGTTAAGACCGTCTATCAATGATTAGCTCCATAATACGCCCAGGTACAGCAGAACAGGTACAGTAAAGTGGCACAAGCAGCATCAACTCTGGATTTAAATTTGGTTCGTATGTTTCTTTAACATAAAAAGCAAAAGGCAACAAATGTGTATGTTGAAACTCTTTCAAACCATGCAGGGGCTCTGGGTTCAGTTCTCAGGTCAGGATTCTGTTCTCAGTACAAGCCCAGGTTGTGGCATTGATGTCTGGAGAAAGTGTCAGCATCTATCTAGTAGTCAAAGTCTGCATTAATTGAATTTCCAAAAGAAGCCACCATAAATAGGCCCCTGACTGAGGGTTATTGCTGTGATGTCTGGGCTACACTGAATGGGAGATATATGAATAGAGATAAAAGGCCTGAATAATTGCAATTAAAACCCAATTAAGGATGTTTTTAATTGATCTGGAAGTCTGAAGGGACAAGAGGAAACTTCTAGGTTGACCCTCCCCAAAAAAGACCCTCCCCCCAAAAAAAAAATCCTCTCACTGGTTATCACTGCAGTCCAAATAAAAAGAAAATATATTTCAGAGACGTGGGTATGGCAAACTAGCTGAAGATGATTGATCTTGATTTTTTTCCCTCAGAAACAGAGAGATATCATGCATAGGCAGTATGGTGGTCAAAAATAATTAATTAATATATTTTGTTTGTCCACAAGGCAAATTTATTCCTTTATATAAAAATTTAAAAAAAACACAAACTTGTACTTAAAACAAAGTTTAGGGGTCGCCCCCTCCTCGCTGTTTTTTTTAAACTACTGCTAAGCTTAACAGTATATTGCAATTCTTGTGCACTCGGTTCATAGTCAGTCGCGCGCGAGACACCAGTGCACCAACAATTCAGCGCAAGACACTAGCATGCCAAAGGAAAACTTCGTTTTAAAGAGCTCCGAAGCATAGTGTTTGCGCTGCTGTTGGGGGGGGGGGGTTGGGGGGTTGGAACCCTCCATTATAGGGAAAACTGAACTTTTTCCGATTTTATTATAAGCTGGGCCCAGGATGGCTCATAGGTTGGGGCAGGAGGCACTCAAGAGGGGGGGGGGGGGGTGCTGTAAGGACAGACAATTCTTGGGGGGGGGAAACAAACAGAACAAAGATAAACTTTCAGCTTCCACCAAAAACACGGTGATTTTCTGCTGAAACTGAAAACATGGGCAAAACTTAAAATAACCTTTCAGCCAAAAGAGGGCAGAGAATGGAATTTTGTGCTAGTTTCAGTGCCATAACCAAAACCAAAATTTTGTCGGCCTCTGTTTCAGGAGATGAAAGGACTCAAGCGTCAGCAAGATAATGTGCAATCCCATATTGTAGCCAGGACAGTTGAGAATTAACATTTTGAATTTGATCATTGTGCTAATGGGGAGCTGATATCCTGTGTTTGGAAGTAGGGTAGCATGCTTAAATCTATTCATCATAAAGCAGCTTAACTGCCATGCTTTCTTAAAAGTTGAACATCAGTTAGTATATGTATATATAAATCCTACATAGCATTTTGTTGACTACAAAATCATGGATAAAGGTACGAATCCAAGTGTAACTGTGATGAATTAATTGTATGAATCATTGTAAGAGAAGACATAACAACTTTTTATAAAGCAAGGTTCTTGAAGGCCAGAAGTTAACTCAAAGCATTTACTGTGGCCTGTAAGGATATTTTAGTTCCTGTAATGTTTGAAGCAAACAAAGAAAACCAAATGGCCTCAGACTTTGACATACTGAGTGGTGAGATTTAAGCCTACAGGCAATAGACTCAAGACAAAGACAAACACCAAGATTTAGAGGAGGTGCTGCCTGCAGTGATCATGGAAGCATAAAAGCCGAATGGCATCAGTGCACATTTAACTACTACTCGTATATACAAAGCTTTGCACCATTGAAACTAAGAGGTGCCAGAAAAAATCTTAAAACAGAATGGGGGTCAAAATGGAGTCCAGGGGCGCTCCAGACATTAACTTAAAGAGGAAGGTATTTTTTGAGCCAGAGAAAAGACATAAGAAGCAGTTAGACAGGTGGATTCAGGCTGTATCACGGATTCCAATATTATGAAGCCACTGAGTGACAGAGCATGATCAATAGTGTCAAAGGTGGCTGTCATATCCAACAGTATCAAAATAAATTGTGTCCATGTGTACTTGCATTTCACTAAGCTTTCCAATCAAGGCACTTTCGGTGTTGTACTCCTTTCTGAAAGTGCTCAGGATGAA
The DNA here is from genome assembly GCF_902459505.1 of Geotrypetes seraphini. Lineage (NCBI taxonomy): Eukaryota > Metazoa > Chordata > Amphibia > Gymnophiona > Dermophiidae > Geotrypetes > Geotrypetes seraphini. The sequence continues at coordinate 19,846,597 of NC_047095.1, forward strand.
GTGCTTTAGTATTATCTCATGGGGCAATTCTATAACTGGACACCTAGAATTAGAGGGTTGAGGGTGCTTGGTAGGAGCCTATTTTATAAAGTAATGTAATGTAATGTAATTTATTTCTTATATACCGCTACATCCGTTAGGTTCCTAAGCGGTTTACAGAAAATATACATTAAGATTAGAAATAAGAAGGTACTTGAAAAATTCCCTTACTGTCCCGAAGGCTCACAATCTAACTAAAGTACCTGGAGGTAATAGAGAAGTGAGAAGTAGAGATAGAGGAAAAATTAAAAATAAAATAAACATTTTTAATAAGACAGCATTGATTTAAATACTTTGGAAGGTAAAAGAGAGGAGAGAAAGGAATAGATGCAGAAGGTGGAACCGTTGAACAGTAGAATTCTGGAGAAATTTAAATGATAGAAATAGAACAAAACAAAGACAGAAGGTAAAACAATAGATAAGATTAAAGATAAATCATAAGCTGGAAAGAAAAATAAAAATAAAAATAAAACTTTGTCTTCAGTCCACGATTTCAGCGTCATTGATGAAGTGGAGCAAGTAAGTTTAGGAGGAGCGATGATGTTTCCAGAAAAAGTAGGTGCCCACTTTATATAATACTAGCCTAACTTAGGCCCTCTTTTACTAAGGTGCGCTAACCGATTAGCACGCGCTGATCGAATTAGTGCTTGCTAAATACTAACGTGTGCTTGATAGTCTATGGATGCATTAGCGTTTAGTGCACGCTAATCGGTTAGCGCACTTTAGTAAAAGAGGGGGTTGGAATATACAGTATACGCTTTAAAATTTACGGGTGTCAAGTACTTATGCCTGCCATAGAGCACCAAACTGCAAAATACAGCAGTACGCTTGAATTCTGGTTTAACTAAATTTGACAGAAACTCATCTTTTTAAGCCAAACTTCATTGCCTTCCTATTGAGGCTAGAGCTTTGTTTATACTAAGCTATTTTTTTATATATATTAAAATATTACATTGTTCAGCACCATTATATTCTCACTTCCTCTTTGCTGCCTCTTTAGACTAGAAAGCCAAACTGTACTATTTGAGATATCACGGTGACGGGACAAAAGCGCGCCGGACAAAGCCGCGCCGACATTTCAGCACAGACAATTGCGCGCAAGACTCCAGCGCGCCACTGTAAAAGTTAATTTTAAAGAGCTCCGATGGGGGTGTGTGGGGGGAACCCCCCCACTTTACTTAATACTGTATCGCACTGCTGTAGGGGGAGGTGGGGGTATGCAGCCCTCCACATTATACAGAAAACTTAACTTTTTCCTAAAAAATTCGGGAAAAAGTTAAGTTTCCTCTATAATGGGGGGTTTCAACCCACCAAACCCCCTCCCCAACGCAGCGCGAACACTAATTAAGTAAACTGGGGCGATTCCCCCCTCACACACCCCCGTCGGAGATCTTTAAAGTTAACTTTTCCAGTGGCACGCTAGAGTCTTGCGTCCAATTGTCTGGGCTCAAATGTCGGCCCGGCTTTGTCCCGTGCGCGAATGACTGTGAACCGATATCACAGGTGTTTCAGGCTGCCAGACACTGGAAGGAATTTTCCGGTCCTCCCACTCTTACCTGGCTTTTAGAAAGAATATTAAGACTTTGCTCTTCTGGAACTATAGGCCTCTTTTCTTAAAATGCGCTAAGCATTTTAGCGCATGTTTATAATACACTAAATCAATGCACACGCTAAATGCTAATACGTCCATAGGATAACATGCACATTAGCGTTTAGCGTGTACTTAGCGTGCACTAAAAAGCATAGCACATCTTAGTAAAAGAGGGGATACGTGTTACATAAGGATGTGTACATTTAAAAAATTTTTCTAATGGTTTTATGTTTAAATATATTTATTGATTTTCAAATCATATAATCAAGAATACCTTGTACAGAAAGCAAATTAGCAATTCTACATAAAACAAGAAACATTCCAATAACATTAAATCATATATTAACTAAAATGCTCAAGTCCTCAAATTTGGATCCAAGATTTCTTATAAAATAAAACAAAGAAAGAAGAATTGAACTTAATGTACACTCTTTCATAAAGTTAGCTGGAAGGCTGATTGCTGGGATTAACCAATAGTCATAGAGCTTATGATTTTTCTACCTCCAATCGGGAGAGCGCTAAAAAAGAAGTCAACTGATTAGGCTCAAAGAAAACATATTTAACTGATCGGTGATGCACTATACATTTACAAGGGTGTCGCAAATAAAAAGTAGCACCCAAAGATATAACACCTGGCTTCAACAAAAGAAATTCACGACGACGCTTTTGCGTCTCTCGTGATAAATCAGGAAATACCTGCACTTTACAACCCATAAATTCTTTCTGTCTATTTTTTAAAGAACAGTTTTAACAACCATACTTTATCAATAGAGAGAGCTACTGTTATAATCAAAGTGCTCGATTCTACAACCTCTTTATCTGATTTTTCCAATAACTCTGATACATCCAATAGTCCTTGATCCGACGGCTTTTTTGGTAATTTGATCTTATTAGGTAAATAATAGACTCGTGATAAAGGAGGTAATGAATCTTCTGAGGCCCCCAAAACTTCAAGAAAATATCTTTTAAACATTTCTCTAGGAGGTGTCAGTGGAAGCCTAGGAAAATTAATGATTCTTAAGTTATTGTATCTGGAGTTATTTTCTAAGTTCTCCATCTTTCTTCTAAGATTGATATTGTCTTTCATTAAAGTTTCCTGTAATTGTTTGGATGATTTAATGTCCTGTTCAAGCTTTTGAACAGAGGAATTAGAGGCAGTCATATCCTTTTTCAGTTCTTTAAGTTCAGTAGAATGTTGAGATAATTTCCCCTCAATTAACTGAAGTTTGGGACTTATGGTCTTCACTAGTCCGGCCATAAGATCCCATAGTGAGTCCAGAGTTACTTCTGAGGGTTTTTCCAGAGAAATTATAGGTAAAGAAATGTCATAGTGCTCACCGTCCAGTTGAATGACTTGACGCTGTCCCTGAAGGTTAACTCGCCTCTCAGATGATTCCCCCTCAGCTTCTTCAAAGGAGCTCATATCCATAGGAGCTCCTGTCAGCAGGCTCTGTGATGGACTACTTGCCTCAGGGGAAGACAAGACCCCGACCTCCGGGGTTACCTTACCCCTGGAGAGCTGCTTAGCTGAGGTTTGCGGGGGCGGCGCCCTAACGTCGGGGCTCAAAGATGTCTCCAATCCCGGAGGAATCTCCACGGCCTCACTGACGCCGCTACTTCCTCTGCGGGCTTCCTCCGACGCCGAAAAAATACCCTGCATCCGTCTGATGAGTTCCCACGATGTCACCAGCCGCGGGGGTGGCCGTGGGCCGCGATGGCACCAGCGGTACTACGGCCCCTCCGTTTAGGCATCGGGTAAGTTATTGAACCGCTTGAAAATTGTTTGAAGAAAAATCCTCAGAGCGGCATCTCAGCGCGTCCAGCCTGACGCCATCTTGGATCTCTTTTCTAATGGTTTTAAATATTGTTCCTTGAGGATTGTTCAGATTCTTTATGTCTCCGTAACTTACTTTGAACTGCAAGGTGTAAACATGAATTGTTTATTAAAATTTTATATACTGCCTTATTTACCACAAAAGTCTGGGTGGTTAACAATTTAAAAACAGGCTTAAATTAAGAAAAGAACTCCAGTTTTATAATAGGAAAGACACAATTACATAAGATTCACACACAGGCCAAAAAAGTTATACAAAGCTCCCCCTCCCCCTGATTTCATCCATTCCAAACCAGAAGGCATTAAATCCCCCCTCCCCCCTTTAACAAAACCGCACAAATGTTTTTTAGCACTGGCCAGCAGGCTGAATGCTCTACGCAGCTCCGACGCTCATAGGGACTCTATGAGCGTCGGAGCTGCGTGGAGCATTCAGTGTGCCAGCTGGGGCCAAAAACCGCTTGTGTGGTTTTGTAAAAGACAGGAGAGGGTTAATGCTCCTAGTTTTCTTCAAAAGCTAAATTGAAAAAGATAGGTTTTTAATGGTGAATGGAATTGATAAAAGGATGTCATTGAAAAAATGGTCGAAGGAAGAATGTCCCAAAGAACAGGACCAAGAAAATAGAAGGCCAGTTTTCTCGTGGATTCCTAACGGGCATGAACTAGGCCCAGAAGTACCAGCCTGTAGTCATTCATGGAGCACAAACATTTTGTGGGAATGTATTGGATAGCCAGTGAAGCTAAAGGATCTGGTTTGTGGACCAATGTTAATATTTTGAATTTAATTCAGAATTCAATAGGTAATCAGTGGCGTTGCAAGGGGAGGGCAAGGGGCGGACTGCCCTGGGCACCGGTGCCAGTGCCTTTCCTCCTCTCCACCCTCCTAGCGTACCTCTTGAAATGTTCACTGGCATGGGTAGCATCTTCCACTTGCCCCTCACACCGGTTTCAGCAGCCTTCTGAAGTCACGTCTGCCCATCTACAGTATCCACTATCTCCTCCTCTCCCTAAGACATCCCTCTTGCCTGTACAACATTTTCTAGAATCCACGCATAGTATTTCTCCCAACCACTTCTACTTGTCTTTTCAACCTGTTTGGCCACCTTAAGATCACCACATAGGGCAGGAAGTGTCCCGTTCCTCTTTCTGGCACAAAAGTTCTACACCCCCTAAACTGTTCCATTCCCTTAGGTTTCTGCAGCCCAAGTGCATGACCTTGCATTTCTTAGGATTACATTTTAGCTGCCAAATTTCAGACCATTCTTCAAGCTTCACTAGGTCCTACCTCATTTTTTCCATACCATCAGGGGTGTCCACTCTATTGCAGATTTTAGTATCATCTACAAAGAGGCAAATTTTACCAGTTAGCCCTTCAGCAATATCGCTTACAAAAATGTTAAAAAAAGAACAGGCCAAGAACTTAACCATTGGTAATATCCCTTTTCTCAGAAATCTGCATTGACCATAGTGTTACAGGCATCTGGATTTACCCGGAGCTGTCCTCTTGTTAGAGGGAATGTCCGGGCGTCCAGACTTTGGGTTTCGAAAAGCAGATCACGTCGGGAAGGGCATCTGTGCATGTGCGGATACCCTCTAGACCAAGATGAGCAGGGTGAGGGGGGCGGGGCTAGGGGTGAGGCTGGGGCATGGTGTGGGTGTAATGGGACTGGAACGGGAATGGGTGGAACTAGGTGGGCCTGGGGGCAGGTCTATAGATCCGAATTTTACATACATAAAATCTGGTAACCCTGATTGACCACTACCCTCTGTCGCCTTCCACTCAAACTGTTCCTGACCCAGTCAGTCACTTTGGGGCCCATCCCGAGAGCACTCAGTTTATTTATTAGACACCTGTGTGGAACAGTCAAAGCTTTGCTAAAATCTTAATACACAACATCTAGCATACTCCCTCTATTCAATTCTTTGGCCACCCAGTTAAGAAATTGATCAGATTTGTCTGATAAGACCTGCCTCTAGTAAATCCATGTTGCATCGGGTTCTGTAATCCACTGGATTCCAGAAACTGCATTATGCTCTGTTTTAAAGGTCATTGTCTTTCTCCAATCCTCCTAGTACCACTCCCAACTCTAGAAAAGCATTGAAAAGTTCAGCCAGCAGAGCCGCCAGAACTTCCCTAAGTTCTCCAGTACCCTCAGATGTACACCATTCGACCCCCCATCGCTCTATCCACCTTTAGTTTAGCGAGCTCCTCACAAACACGATCCTCCGAAAATCGATTAGAGTCTACTACATCTTCAGCACTATGTGCTTTCGTTTTCTGCAGTCCCACTCCCGGTGCTTCAGCTGTGAGCATAGAACAGATATATTTGTTATGCAATTCAGCATTAACAATTCCTTGATATAATCCCCTATCTGAACAAAGTAAGGTGTTTTTTTAAAAAAAAATTTACCCCCTCCTATACAAATCTGCGCTGGTGTTTTTAGCGCTAGCTGCCATGGTAACAGCTCTGACGCTCACAGCCAGTGCTACAAACGCTAGTGCGGTTTTGTAAAGGAGGGGGTTAGAACCTTCACCTCAAATGAGCCCTCTCTAAACCTGCCTTAATGTTAAACAACACCTTGCAGTGACCAATGGATGCCAAATGATCACCCACTAAAACATCAAAAACACTTGCCCTGTTTGTAAGCACTAAGTCCAGTATGGCCTCATCCCATGTCGGCTCTATTACCAACTGTTAGAACAGTTCTTGTAGAGAATCCAAGATCTCCCAATGTCAATGAAGAGACACCACTTTTTCGGGTTACAGGTGATTCTAATTGTCTCAGAGTGGTCACATTGTGGCAGAAGCTAAGCCCATCTTGATGGGTGAAGAAGGTGGAAAAAGCTTGGCGACACTTCCTCTGATCTGTGACTTGCACACTTTCATCCAAATAACACTGCTTGAGCCTAGATGTCAAAAGTTCAGCATTGGACTTAGTGAGACCAAGAGCCCCGATCAAGTTATTGAGGTCTTTTTCATTTGGATAGTATGGGTTTTCTCTCATCAGTTGCATCATTGATATTCTAAACTGGATCTACAATGTCTCTCTCATTCTCTGACTTGCTGCTCTCTTCTGAAGACAGCTGCTCTCTCTCTAGAGGAATGGTTATGGCAATAAGGATACCCCAATCAACATCTGGCATACGTATTAAAATTTCCTATTAATAGTACTTCACCTTGTACAGCTATATTTTAAATGTCTTCTATTAAATCTCTGTCCACTTTTTCCATCTGTGAAGGAGGCCTGTGTATCACACCAATATAAATATATTTTCCATTCCCTCTATCCAGTTTGACCCACAGTGCCTCCTCCTTACCCTGTAGATCCTGTAATTGCGTGGCTTTAATATGATTTTTAACATATAATGCCACTCATCCTCCTTTTCTTCCTACTCTGTCTTTCCTGAATAGATTATAGCCTGGTATAAATATATCCCAGTCATGGCTCTCCATGAACTATATCTCCATGATCGCAACTAAGTCCAACTCAGCCTTTCCATCACAGCCTCTAGAATAGAGCCAGAACATTGTTTCCCATAGTTCGAGCATTTCCAGACATTGTCGCTTTTCTCATTTGTGTAAAGGTATTTAGTGATTCATTTACCTGACGGCTTTCTTACCTGGGGGCTTTGATCACCCTGCCCCAATGATTCTAGTTTAAAATCCTCTTCAATAGGTTAGCCTGTCTGCTGCTGAAGACACGTCTTCCCTTCTCTGATAGATGCACACCATCCCTGCTCAGCAGCCCTTTAGAGAATCAAATGCTAGCTTTCTTGACAAAGTTTTAAAACTGTCCTAGGCTTGGAAAAAACTTTAATGTTTAAGCAAAATAGTTAGTTAAACATGTGTGTTCTCTCTCATTTTAAAAAATCAGTGGCATGAGATTTAGCTATTTATATATATATATTTTATTTATCAAATTTGTATCTCACTGTATCAAGCTTATATTTTGCATCTTCGAAGCACTAAACATTAATTTGTCATTGCCTCTGAAGCAAGTCAGTCTGGTGATAAGCTTAATGACCAGGCACACACTAGCAGTGCACTCCACTAGAGAATGGCACAGGAATAAATTTGTCTTTTCTCCTTGGGATCTATCTCTATCTCCATTCCATCCCCATGAGTTCTGTCCCTGTCCCTGCAAACTCTATCTTCATGCCCCCCCTCTCTCCCTCCCCTGTATGCTCCAGGAGGATAACCAGAACTGGATCAACATTCTCAGCAATAATGAAACAAATTAGCCATTCTTATAAATGTACATTTTCTGATCAATGGAATCAGCTGATTTTTGGATATGTTCATGTGGTAGGTTTTTTTGTAAAATTGAAAATATCTTCTAAAAAGTGGTTGAAAAGAATCTTTTTATGTTGTTTATAAAACCATATCAGCAGGAGATGAGGTGACTGCGTGATGTAATCAATTAGTCTCCAGTTTCCTGGAAAATGTAATTCTGCTATTTTACTTAGCTTCACTGTGGGACAATTCTGGCTTTTGTTATTAATTTTGTGAAGCTTTATATCCTTTTTTGGCCTGTTGAATATTCATTGAATATTAACATGGGATTAACGCTGAGAACACAAATTAATCAATGGGATGCAAAGGCTGGCAACAAATGGACACCTGTAGGCAACATCAATATACTAATAATGACAAGTGATGGATCCACTGCAACAACATGTGCTGAAAAAGTTCCATCTAACCAGCTCGAGTTGGAGACTTGAATGAGGTGATTATGTTCTATGCAATGATTAGTAGATGTCACAAAGAAGAAGAAAGCAGCACTGCTATAGTTCCAAAAGGGGAGTCACAGCTAACTGGAGGAAAAAGCCTCAGATAGGAGCCCTTCCACCACCACAATGGTGGTCCAAGGTGGTTGGACGTAACACCTCACTGACAAAAAACCTCCAGACCGACTCCCCGTAGTAAAGAACTTAAAGCAGGGCGGCGGTGCAAACGATAGAGGATAACAATCCACTTATCTAGATTAGTAGATCGGTACACCGACGATGGCCAGCGTTTCACTCATCTGCTGCCTCAGGGTGTAAAGAAATCCGATCAAAACTAAAACCAGAATCAGAAAAAAATATATATATTTAATCAGTAAACTGGTAAAACTGCACAGCTTCAAAGAAAACTGAAAGAAGCCTTAATGACATACCTTAAGATAGGACGCAAGCTGCATCTCAAGATCAAAAGATGGCCGTGCCTTGACAGAGCTGGGATTTATATAACACTGCCGGGTGGTGAACCCGGAAGTGACAATAGACAAAAGGTTATTACTGTCAGAGAACCGGCACTTACAGAACTTTGTAAGTAATAACCTTTTGTCTATTGTCACTTCCGGGTTCACCACCCGGCAGTGTTATATAAATCCCAGCTCTGTCAAGGCACGGCCATCTTTTGATCTTGAGATGCAGCTTGCGTCCTATCTTAAGGTATGTCATTAAGGCTTCTTTCAGTTTTCTTTGAAGCTGTGCAGTTTTACCAGTTTACTGATTAAATATATATATTTTTTTCTGATTCTGGTTTTAGTTTTGATCGGATTTCTTTACACCCTGAGGCAGCAGATGAGTGAAACGCTGGCCATCGTCGGTGTACCGATCTACTAATCTAGATAAGTGGATTGTTATCCTCTATCGTTTGCACCGCCGCCCTGCTTTAAGTTCTTTACTACGGGGAGTCGGTCTGGAGGTTTTTTGCCAGTGAGGTGTTACGTCCAACCACCTTGGACCACCATTGTGGTGGTGGAAGGGCTCCTATCTGAGGCTTTTTCCTCCAGTTAGCTGTGACTCCCCTTTTGGAACTATAGCAGTGCTGCTTTCTTCTTCTTTGTGACATCTTTTCATTTCAGTGAAAGTGTTTTTTGTAATATCATTGAGTTTCACAATTCCGAGTTTTTTCTTGCTATGCAATGATTAGGCCACAGATACAGGTTTAGGTGGAAAATTCACTAGCGAGAAAACTTGTGCAGCCGGCATCCAAAATTATGGGTGAGACCTGCACTAAGCTATTATACTGCAAAGGGCGCAGATCTTCCCAGTGGCTCATTTTGGGTGCTATTTATAGAATTTCCCCCCTAAATCTATGTATTTGCCACCTATTTTGCCTTGTTTGCTGATCTGATGTTTTTCTCCTGCTTTGCCAATTCTTCTACTTCCTTTCTTATGTGCATGGGTAGATATTCATTTCAGAGACCAAATTATGTATGGGGCAGGACTTATTTAGGTTTATTTAAACCTGGTGTTTGTCTATGAGTTTCCTGGAGTTGTCTATGAGTTTCCTGCCCGGGGCCATGAAAGCCCCTAATGTTTAACTTAGGCCCGTACTGAGGTGTCTCATGTATTATTATTTCATTTTCTATTTTCCATAACTGCCAGTGAATTTTCTTTGAGGAGCATATACAGGGCACTACCAATTCTTTTTGTCCTATTGCAACAGGAGAGACAGTCTCTTCTCTCAAGGCGAATGGTAATTCATTCTACAAAGCAGGGTCCAAATAAGCTGAAAAGCAGTTTTTAGCTGAAAATAAGCAATCTCTGCTGTGAAGAGCCTAGAAGTCTGACAGGGGTAATGGCACACCAGCTTTTCTCTGAATTCTGATGCTGTCCTCTTTAGCTGGCATGACAGACCAGTCAGGGCTTTATACCAACTTCTGGCCTACACCAGCAGCCAACGGAGGGGCTATAGCATGGGGATTAACACAATCTCATTTTCCCCACTCCCCTATGACAAGTTTCGCTGCCATGTTCCACATTCCCTGTAGGCATCTTAGGTATGTGTTTACTTTCTGTTTGAAAATTACTACAAAGTCCACAGATATAAAGTACCCACAGACTTTGTCCCAATCTAGACAGTATGCTTCCTAAGTTTGAGTTTATTTCCTGAAACAAAAGACCCCATCTTTTACAAATCGATTTAGCACGTGCTGACTTAGTGCGCACTAAACGCTGTAGTCTGTGGACACGTTAACGTTTAGCGCGCGCTAATAATAATAATAATATAACAGTTTATATACCGCAGGACCGTGAAGTTCTATGTGGTTTACAATAATTAAAAGATGTTACAGTTTGAATGGATTTAACAATATTCTGCCGGTTAACATTGATTGAAAGATGCAACAAGATGAGTGGAATTAGCAAAGTTAGAAACTAGTGACTAACAACTCTAGGGTTCAGATATTGTGGGATGAGGTTAGATGAGGTTAGTTGCCTAAGTACTTTAGGAACAGATAATAAAAGGATCTGCAAGTCTGAAGTATTCCAAGAAATTTTTACAGTCATTCTGGACTATTTTATTCCTATTATTTAACAACAACAACAAAAAAGGAATATATCAGGTCACTGATCTCTTAACTACTACACATGCATCTTTGTAAGATCAGCATAAATATCACAGGCACTCCAGTAACAAAGTAGGGAAATCAGTGTCTAAATCCTCATGTTAATAATTAGAAATCACTTTCCCTCATTTAAAATTCAGCTGACTATATAAAGTACAGTTTACTTTTTCTTTCTGGAGATGTGCAATATAAACGTAAAGAGAAGAGTGCAGGGATAAGCCTGCCTGTGATTTCTCTTTAATGAAAATAGGTTTCCTGTAATGAAAAAGAAGCAGTTTTTCATTTTGACTTGCACTCTTCCTAAAATGTCAGCAGCAAGCAATTGAAAATATGCAATATACACATCTGCTTTTCTTGAATCGTGTGTCCTTCACTAAATCCAACAATGATGAGGTTGCCAAGCTCTGAAGGAAACAGGGTTATAACTACACAGCAATTCTAAAGAAATAGTCAAGCCACTTTATTGTTTGTATTGATCCTAGAGGGTCTGACATGACTGCGTGCCTCCCTCTCTTTTCAGGGCTCCTATATATTCAAAAATCCAGCAGCCTTGAGAAGGGACGACTGTACTGTACTTATTGTCAAGGATGTTTGCTTCGACAGTGTGTTTTTCCTCACCATTATGGGGCTGCAGGCATGTCACATTTTCACCTCTAAGCTTCATTTTTTGTGTTTTTTGAATGTCTTTATTTCTTTCATAGTATAAGCTTTTGTTTTATTTATTTCATTTTAGCATTTTATATTTGCAAATACTGAAAAGTAACTCAGTAAAATGAAATTAATAAATTCCTTCCTTCCTCTTAACTTTAATTTTTTCCAAAGCTTTACCTCCATCTCCCAACTCCTTTGGCCCTTCCCTCCTTTCTCCCTATATTGATTATAGAGCCCAGTATCCTGTTTCCAGCAGTGGCCAGTCCAGATGACAAGTACTTGGCAGAATCCTTAAATGTGGCATGATTCAGGGATAAGCAGCAGCTTTACCCAGGTCTTCATTAATGGTTTGTTGACTTTTCCTCCAGAAATTTGTTCAGACTTTTTAAAACCCAACTACATTAACTGCTTTTAGCACTTTCTCTGGTCTTTCCTACTTTGCAGTGCTTTACTTGAAAATGTCAGCTACTCAACATTCATAAGTTAGCCAGTTTCAGCTCAGGCACGAAGGGCCTGATTCTGTATAGGATGCCAATATCGGCAGCCACCAAAGAAGTGGCCACCGATCGCGTGTCAATTACACATTGGCATCCTATTCAGAATCGTGTCTAAATCCCTGGACAAACACCTTAAATGTAGGCCAGCATTTTCCATTCCTACACTTAAGATGTCTGTCTCGCATTCACAGAGACAAGTACCAATGCGTAAGAACACCCAAGGCGACTTCTGGGTGAAACCATACCCACACTGCCTTGTGTATGCTTAAGCATGAGTATGTGTGTCTGTAGACATGCAACAGAGGCCTACAATTTAGGCGTCCTGTCTCAAACACTTTAAAAAAAAAAACAAAAACGTGTATCCTGTTTGCCTTCCAGATGGCAGTAGTATGCCTACCGCCATCGTGACGTACATTTCAAGAATCAGGCCCTAACTATAAATATTCAGCAGCAGCTATCGGTTAAGTGCCGCTAAATATATTCAAGGTTAGTAATGGACAAGTGATTTAAACAACAAGGAGCCTTTCCAGGCCATTTAACTCACTTTGAACATTGGTTGGAATGTGTTCAAAACGAATTCAAAACTGTTGTTAAAAAAATTATTTTTAAAAAAAAGGCCGCATTCTCAAAAGAAAGACAATTTCATCATACTGATCAATTTTATTATATATCAACACTTGTCCTTATGGGCAAAAATAAAACCTTACCCTCTCAAAGAGCAACTTAGCACTTTCTGTGACTTATTACACTCCAAGGAATTATATGCCAAAAAACTAAAAATTATGTAAAATTATGCAAAGTCAGTTGCTATAATTTCTTATATAATATATTAAATAGAACAGTATTTCAACATTCTTTGAAACATGTACAGGTGCTTTAATATATTACAACACTGTATCATTCTGAATGAATAAAGAATACTTCTGAGAATAAATGCCTCGGGCCATTTACTGTATATCCTGTTCACTTCTCACACATGCATGCAAAAATACAGCCATACTCACACATGGCTGCTGTGACATTTCTGGCTCTAACATGGGACTCCTTTTACTAAGGTGTGCTAGTGTTTTTAGCACGCGCGCAAACCACATGCTAAATGAAAAATACTAACGCAAGCTCTATGGAGGCATTAGCGTTTAGTGTGCGCGGCATTGTAGCATGCGCTAAGCACGTGCTAAAACTGCTAGCGCACCTTAGTGAATGAAGCCCTTGGTGTCTATCTCTATAGTTGCAACACTAAAAATGAAAATTGCGTAACAAATTAATTTTAAGTAGCATAAATAAATAGAAACATAGAAATATAGCAAATGACTGCAGATAAAGCCCTTCTGTCTGCACATCTCTATTAACTGCTATCTTTTCCTCCCCCTAAGAAATCCCACATGTCTTTCCCATGCTTTCTTGAATTCTAAAACAGCCCTCATCACCACCTCCTCCACCAGGAGATCATTCCACGCATCCACCATTTTTTCTGTAAAGAAGTATTTACTTAGATTATTCTTCTGTCTATTCCCCTTCAACTTCATCTTATGCCCTCATGTTCCAGAACATCCTTTCAGCTACATAAGAACATAAGAACATAAGCAGTGCCTCCGCTGGGTCAGACCAGAGGTCCATCGTGCCCAGCAGTCCGCACACGCGGTGGCCCAACAGGTCCAGGACCTGTGCAGTAATCCTCTATCTATATCTATACCCCTCTATCCCCCTTTCCAGCAGAAAACTGTCCAATCCTTTCTTGAACCCCAGTACCGTACTCTGCCCTATTACGTCCTCTGGAAGCGCATTCCAGGTGTCCACCACACGTTGGGTAAAGAAGAACTTCCTAGCATTCATTCTGAATCTGTCCCCTTTCAACTTTTCCGAGTGCCCTCTTGTTCTTTTATTATTCGAAAGTTTGAAGAATCTGTCCCTCTCTACTCTCTCTATGCCTTTCATGATCTTGTAAGTCTCTATCATATCCCCTCTAAGTCTCCTCTTCTCCAGGGAAAAGAGTCCCAATTTTTCTAATCTCTCAGCGTATGAAAGGTTTTCTATCCCTTTTATCAGCCGTGTCGCTCTTCTCTGAACCCTCTCGAGTAACGCCATATCTTTCTTAAGGTACGGCAACCAATATTGGACGCAGTACTCCAGATGCGGATGCACCATCGCCCGATACAACGGCAGGATAACTTCTTTCGTTCTGGTTGTAATACCCTTCTTGATTATGCCTAGCATTCTATTTGCCTTCTTAGCGGCCGCTGCGCACTGTGCCGTCGGCTTCATTGTCATGTTGTCCACCATTACCCCCAAGTCCCTTTCTTGGGTACTTTCCTTCAATAATATCCCTCCCATCGTATAGCTGCACCTCGTGTTTCTGCTTCCCACATGTAGTACTTTACATTTCTCGACGTTGAACTTCATCTGCCATCTCGTCGCCCATTCCCCTAGTTTGTTCAGGTCTCTTTGCAATTCTTTGCAGTCCTCTTTAGTCCGAGCTCCTCTAAATAGTTTGGTGTCGTCCGCAAATTTTATTATCTCACACTTCGTCCCTGTTTCTAGATCATTTATGAATATATTAAATAGCAACGTCTGAAAGAGACCTGCCTTCTGTGCATTTATGCCATGGAGATATATAAATGTTTCAATCATATCTCCTCTCTTTCATCTTTAAAAGATCGAGAGATGGGAATAACTAGTGGGATAATTAAATCTGGTGATGGCACAAAGATGGTCGAAGTTGTTAAATCGCAAGAGGATTGTGAAAAATTGCAAGAGAACCTCGTGAGACTGGGAGACTGGGCATCAAAATGGCAGATGACGTTTAGCCCCTCTTTTACGAAACTGTGCTAACCGATTAGCGCAAGCAAACTGATTTAGTGCAAGCTAATCGATTTAGCGCCCGCTAAACACTAACGCGTCCGTAGAACATAATGGTCGTGTTAGCGTTTAGTGCGCGCTAAATCAGTTTGCATGCGCTAATCGGTTAGCGCACCTTCGTAAAAGAGGGGGTTAATGTGAGCAAGTGCAAAGTGATGCATGGACCAATTTGGGGACACATGTGGGAAAGAGGAACCCGAACTATAGCTACGTGATGCAGGGCTCTACATTAGGAAGCACTGCCCAGGAAAGGGATCTAGGTGTCATTGTTGAGGATACGTTAAAACCCTCAGCTCTATGTGCGATGGCTAAGAAAGCAAATAGAATGTTAGAAATTATCAGACGAGGAATGGAAAACGTAGATGAAAATATTATAACATCCTTGTATTGCTCTACGGTACAGCCTCACCTCAAATACTGTATGCAAAAGTGGTCGCCATATCTCAAAAAAGATATAGCAGAATTAGAAAAGGTACAGAGAAGGGTAACGAAAATGATAAAAGGGATAGGACAACTTCCCTATGAGGCAAGGCTAGGGCTCTTCAGCTTGGAGAAGAGAGAGTTCAGGGGTGATATGACAGAGGAGTGGAGTGGAGTGGAAAGGTAGATGTGAATCACTTGTTTACTCTTTCCAAAAATACTAATAGTAGGGGGCATGCAAAGAAGCTGCTAAGTAGTAGATTTAAAACAAACCGGAGAAAATATTTCTTCACACAACGTGTAATTAAACTCTAGAATTTGTTGCCAGACAATGTGGTGAAATCAGCTTAGCAGGGTTTAAAAAAAGGTTAGGATAATTTCCTAGAAGAGAAGTCCATAGGCCATTATTGAGATGGCTTGAGGATAAGCAGCAAAAAAACTGTTTTATTACTTGGGATCTAGCTAGGTACTTGGGACCTGGGTTGGCCACTGTTGGAAACAGAATACTGGGTTTGATGGACCTTCGGTCTGTCCCAGTATGGCAATTCTTATGTATACAGATTGAGTTCTGTGAGTCTGTCTCTATATGCTTTATGATGAAGACCACTGACTATTTTAGTAGTTGCAGCATTGACCAACTTCATTCTCATTAAATCTTTTTGAAGGTACAGTTTCCAAAATGGTACATAGCACCCTGGGGCCTCACTCAGTGGTATAGTAAGGGGAGGGGCAGTCCACCCCAGGTGCCATCTTGGTGAGGGTGCAAGCACCTGTCCTCCTCTCTGAGGCCCCCTCCCCCTACTGCCATGCGTGTGCGCTGCTTCTCTTCCACCGTACCTCTGTAACGTTCCCGGCGCAAGCAGCAACCCCCCAACCTACTGTTGCACCAGCATCGTCTCTTCCTCTGACATCACTTCCTGGACCTGCACCTATGAAGTGACATCAGATGAAGAGCCGACACTGACGCAACATCGGGTTGGGGGTTGCTGCTCATGCCCGGAACATTACAGAGGTACGGGAGAAGGGAAGAGGCACACTTGCAGCAGGAGGAAGTGGAGAAGAGGGTGGGGGAGGGACGCCACCACCCAAGGTACCTCTCACCCTCACTACGCCACTGGCCTCACTAGAGACTTATACAGAGGCAATATCGCCTCCTTTTTTCTGATAGCCTGAAAGGGAGTGAGTGGCATAGTTGCAGATATCCCTAGAAACACTCCCTCACTGATGTGGCAGTTAAGCTGCTTTCTAGCAGGTGGTGCTAAGTTGAGGAATCAAAGACTGAAGCATAGCCAACATAAGCAAAGGAATGTTAGACTGTTTCGACAGAGAGGGGCGGGACTCAGGGAGGAGCAGGAAATAAAAATCCTCTGGCAGAGCAAATCAAGGAGGCCCTAAATGTAGGTGGAAAATCTAATAACCCTATCCACACCAACAGGGGTGTCTATCTATTACAGAATTTTATATCATCTGCAAAGAAGCAATCTTACCTGACAACTTTTCTGAAATATCTGCAATATTCCACAACTCAAAGATATTAAAATGAGCTAGGCCAAATACCAATCCCTGCAGTACACCACTGGCAACATCCTTTTCCTCTGAGTGAACTCCATTTACCCCCATCCTCTATCTTCTTCCACATGGAGGAGCATTTTCAATATAACGTCTAAATCTGATGTTGGACATTTTGGGAAAAGCATCCAAAAATCCAGTAGCTAAAATGGCCATATTTAAACCAGAAAAATACTCAAATGTTTGTTTCAAATATAGACAGTTGCTAGATGTTTTTGAACTCTGTGGGCTAAATTCTGCAAAGTGCACCTACATTTGGGCATAGTTTGGACGACCTCGTTACACACACTTTGTAGAATCGCACTTATGAACGCTGTGCGGTGCTCAGCGTCAGTTGGACATCCAATTTTTTTGACATCCTTTACAGAATTGGGTTTTAGGAGGGAGTTAGACATCCAACCAATGTCCTTAATGTTATAATTCTGATGTTATTAGACTGGCAAATTTTTGCTATTTTTTATTATAATTGTAAAATGTTGGCACCATACCATTTTTTAAAAATCTGTTTAATGTTTTCATTTATTTATTTTCTGTCACAGGTACTGAGTTGGATTTGAACTAGGAACAGCAGTGTAGAAGGCTGTAGCTTTAACCAGTGTGCTACAGAGCAAGCTAACAAGCTGCATAGCAATTGTAAAACTAGGTCTTATAGGCATTGTAAGGAAATATGCTTTTGATAGACATGAGTTCTGTGGACGGGACTTAGGCAGGCTTTGGACATTTCCAATGTGATCTTCTAAATACAGTTTAGGGATTTTATTTTTACTTTATTTAGCTAAAAATACATTTAATAAGCCACCACATGGGCACATCAGTACTAACATATTGCATGCCAAACCTAACAGTTTTCTGGCCAAACAGCAATGTTATTTGCTAATTACAGCACATGAAAAATACAGCTTTAGGTTTCTTGCTAAAAATCAACCCTTTTTTTCTCAATAAACAGCCTCTCCCATGCCACACCTATGTCACACCCACGCCTAAATGGTTAGGTGCAGTTTTTCATGACAGGCACCCACACAAATGTAGATGCGTCCCAAAACCCATGTCTACATCCCTAGGACGTCCTTCTGCCAATTATCACTTATGACCTTTAAATTGCTCATTAAACACTTAGTTTGGACGCCTAACTCCCGCTTAATTTTAGGTGGAAATTAGGCGCTGTTATACACCCTTTATAGAATCTGGCTCTGAATGCATACCTTCTTAGATCTATGTTGCCTCCTCTCTAGAGCAGAATTATGTTTTTCATATTTCTTGGTTTATCTCTTTTTTTTGGTGTGGGGCATATGCCTTGCTAAACCAATTCCTATACTGTGGGGCCACAGATCACAGGTTCCAGACCAGCCTTTATCTCATCCTCTGCCTCCCTAGTAGTATCCCTAATCTTACTTCTGAGGTCAAACTTGGCCTCCTTAACACCCATCTCAATGTGGCAAATTCATATTTATTATCTCATCACTTCTAACAAACTTGATGTTCTTAATTGTGTAGAGACTTGGCTTACTAGTACAGACACCTCTTATAAAGTTCAGTTGGCTCTCCCCAGGCTACTCCTTCATTGGCCATAACCAACTAGATTGAAAAGGCAGTGACTTGCTGTGATCTACTTCACCTGCTTTATCCTTCCTTAGAAACACATGCCTTCCACCTTCAAATCTCCCCTACACTTGACTTTCTTCTCCTTTGCCAACTTCTGATCTGTAGGAACAATTGTAGAGGAACAGACAATTTGGAGAAGGGACTTGGCTTTTGGGAGAGATTAGATAGATGTGTGTGTGTGCTTGGAGATGTGATCTGCGGCCTCACAGTATAGGAATTGGTTTAGCAAGGCACATGCCAAAAAAAAAAGAGATAAACCAAGAAATATGAAAAGTAGAATTTTGCTCTAGAGAGGAGGCAACATAGTCCTAAGAAGGTATGCACTCACAATGTGCACAAAGGAGTACATATGTGTGCTCCTTTGGCATATGCTTACACAGCATGCACTGCTAGGGGTATTGAATATAGCAGGAACTACCACCAAGGTCACTTCCAGTGATGGGAAGGACTAGAGGTCAAGTTGCCACTAGGAGAGGCTGCAAGCTATTTCCTGGTTAAATTACTTGATTGGAGCTTGTTGCTAATATTCAGTGGCAGTTAACCAGCTAACTGCAACTGAATATCATGGTTAGTGCCTAAATCAAAACCAGCTATGTTGAAGGCATTCCAGGGACGGAATCAGCACCTGGCCACTAAAGAGCTGATATTCAGTCCTTAAGCAGCTAGGTTTACCACATAAATAGGATCACAGAAAGGTCTATTTGAATATCAGCATAAATGGTTATTACATTACATGAGTATTTATGGGTCGCTCATATGGCCCCTAAGGAGTTCAATGTGATTTACAATTGAGAAGAGCTTAGCCAAGTGCAGTATTTACATTTGGGTTCATGACATAGATATGTTGGTTTGTGTAGGCATATGATTATGGTATATGGTTTGGAAAGAAGATTGACCATATCTGGTGTTGTAATCTTGACATTACAGGTTCTGGTACGAGTGTCACTTTCCTGGTTTGTGGGGTGAAAGGTATGTAAAGAGCTTGATTATCTATCAAGATGGGAAAGATGGTTTGTGCCTTGTTTGGTTTCTGTTGGTCATGGGGGGGGGGAGTAAAATATTTCCAAATAGTTTTTTAAGCCTTTACAAAGGTTTTGGTAGCAGGGCATTCCTTAATTGTGCTGGTAAAGGATTCTACCATTTTGCTGCCAGGTATGGAAAGGTTGTAGAGTGAATAGTTTTGCATTTGATTCCTCTAGGATTTGGGAATCTTATTCTCATATGGTTGCAGATCAGCTTGTATTTATCACTGAGTGGTATTTCTATTAAATTCAACATGTAGACCTGGATATTCCATGCCGAAGCCTGCACAAGTCCCGGCTTTGAATATCTTGGTAATAAAGGCAGTGGTAGTAAGCAAAATGATCACATAGGTTTTATTTAGTTCCAGTAAATGTTCTCAGTAAAAAAAAAATAATAATAATAATCTACCCTCATTGGTTTTCATAGTATAATTATTTTTAGTTTTTATTTGTCCTTTGATAATTATCACTTTAACACTAATTTAATAATTATCAAACCTACAATTCCCTTCTGTTTGTTTGTTTTTTCTCTATCAGTTTAATAAGAGGACCAAGGCATTTCTGCAAATGAAAATATTGTCATACATATTTGTTGAACTGTAAGAACATAACATAAGAATTGCTGCTGGGTCAGACCAGTGGTCCATCATGCCCAGCAGTCCGCTCACGAGGCAGCCCTCTGGTGCATGCTGTGGTTGTCAAACCTTGGAAAGGCATAACCAGTCAATTTTTCAGGATACCTGCAATGAATATATATAAGATATGAGGGGGTACTGAAAAGTTTTCAGCCCAACCAACCAACTTCCGAAATTCTGTGTGTTATTTTGTCATTGTAGCTGAAAAGAGTGTTATCTTATTTTGTTAAATGCCAATTTGCGGAAACAAAATTCTCTGTTTTGACATTGTTTCAGATCATTGAATGAACCATATCCACTGAACAACAAAAAACACAATCCAACGATGTCTACAGTGAAACAGAAACAGCACAAAACAAAAGAAAACTGCAGACGAGTGTACAAGATGCAGTCTATGTTTATTAAAACAATTAGTTATTGCGGTTAATGTCACCACCTTTTTACAAACCAGGGGACCCAACACGGTCCATGTTTCGGTTAACATGCCTTCATCAGGGGTCCTAACAGATAAAGACGAAAATGACTGAGAGTCTCAAATATATACATAAACATTTGAAAATAATATAGTTAAAAGCAAAAGCCATTAGAGTATGATTTAAGATTTTAAAAAAATGGTGAGCAACTGCAAGTGATATGATGTGCATGACAGGACTAAGGGCTACTTTTACTAAGGTGTGCTATGATTTTTAGCGCACGCTAAATATTAGCTCACGCTAACCACGCGCTAAACACTAACACATGTATGTTAGTCTGTTAACACATTAATAGCACGCATGTAGATTTAGCATGCACTAAAATGCTTAGCGCACCTTAGTAAAACAGGGGGTAAATGTGGTGCATGTGTATATGATATGCAAGTGTCAACATAATACAATATGCAAGTGATCATTAGTTTTTTTATTTATATAAGAAAATGTTTTATTGTATATGTTTACAAACATTTGCTTATTTTTATATTTTCAGTTTTTTGCTGTTTGCGGTTTAATTTGATATCTTACACATTAGGGTAGGTCCCCACAGGTTTTTATGATTCAGTCTTTCATTTTCATTTTCTTATTTCACGTTTATGGTTCAAGTTTGCATGGTTTCCTATATTCATTTACCACTTTTTCTGTTCACATTTCACCGCTTTTGAATTATAGCAAATTCATGTTGACACTTGCATATCAAATGCACATGCACCACACTTAGTCCTGTCATGCGCGTCATATCACTAGTAGTTAGTCACCATTTTTTATCTTAAATCATATTCTAATGGCTTTTGCTTTTAAGTATATTATTTTCAAAAGTTTATGTACAGTACTCCCCCGATATTTGTGGGGGTTCTGTTCCAGGAACCCCCGCGAATGTTGAAAAACCGCGAATACAGTTTTTAGCGGGGGAGGCAAGAGAGGGCAGCCGGAGAGGCAGGAGAGAACAGCCGGAGCTCTAGAGCAGGGGTAGGGAACTCCGGTCCTCGAGAGCCGTATTCCAGTCTGGTTTTCAGGATTTCCCCAATGAATATGCATGAGATCTATTTGCATGCACTGCTTTCAATGCACATTCATTGGGGAAATCCTGAAAACCCGACTGGAATACGGCTCTCGAGGACCGGAGTTCCCTACCCCTGCTCTAGAGAGTAAAGGAAATCACTTTTTCAATCTCTTCATCTTCTCCTTCTTCTTACAAACAGGGCAGCTATACATCAACCCCTCAACTCGCCCTGCGGAACAGATTCCAGATTCTTCAGGAAGGAACTGCCAATGAGGAACAGGAGCAAGCCCAACACACAGCTCCATCTCCAGGGACAACTGACCGGCTACCCCCAAAGAAGCGCAGAGTAATAGTCATCGGGGATTCCATGCTGAGGGGCACCGAGGGACCAATTTGCAGACCGGATATGCAATCTAGGGAGGTCTGCTGTCTGCCTGGAGCCAGGATACGAGATGTCACCGCCAGTCTGGAAAGACTACTCACGCCCCGAGACCACTTTCCTATGCTTCTTGTCCACATAGGAACCAACGACACTGCCAGGAACACACCGGAGACCATCACCAGAGACTTTGGAGCACTGGGTGAGAGGCTAAAGCAGACAGGAGCGCAGGTGGTTTTCTCATCGATCCTCCCAGTTAGAGGCAAGGGAAGAGCCAGAGATTAACGTATCCTGAGGACGAACGAGTGGCTACAGGGATGGTGCCAGGATATGAACTTCGGATTCCTAAACCATGGGGAAGCGCTACAAGGACTTCAGGGACCAGACGGACTCCATCTGACCAGTAGGGGTAAGAACATCTTCGGACACCGACTAGCCCGCCTGCTTCACAGGGCTTTAAACTAGGTAAGTCGGGGATGGTACCCATTCACATATTAGTGCAGAAAGGAATTATCCTGATGAGGTGAGTCGAAACTCCGCTTCCATGTCCAAGGTAAGTACCCACATTGCAAACAGTTCTTTGGGAGTCACACCGACTCGGGTAGGATACGCCTCACAGGGACTTAGCAAACACAAGATATGGAGGGCCATGTATGTCAATGCACACAGTTTAGGTAACAAAAATCTAGAATTGGAGGCTGAAATAAGGAATGCCGACCTAGATGTGGTGGCAATATCTGAAACTTGGTTCATGGACTCACATGGGTGGGATATGGCTATACCGGGCTACAATCTACTTCGTCAGGACAGACAGGGCAGGTTAGGAGGGGGGGTAGCTCTATACATTAAAGAGGACATCAAAACCACCAGGATCACAGATGTCAAGTACACCGGGGAGTTCCTCTGGGTAAACCTGGCAAGAGGCAGAGAAAAATGCCTGTATCTAGGTGTGGTATACAGACCCCCAAGACAACTGGAAGACATGGATGCAAAATTAATTGAAGACATAGAGAATATCACTCTACGAGGAGAAGCTGTACTGCTAGGGGACTTCAATATGCCTGATGAAGACTGGAACTCATTTTCAGAGACAACCAGCGGTAGCAGGAGGCTCTTAACCTCCATAAAGGGAGCACGTCTCAAACAAATGGTAACGGAGCCCACTAGGGCCCAGGCGATCCTCGACCTGGTACTCACCAATGGGGAAAGCGTCTCAAAGGTCTCAGTAGGAGATACGCTAGCCTCCAGCGACCACTACATAGTATGGTTTAACCTTAGGAAAGGCTTCCCTAGATCAAACACGAAAACAAAGGTACTCAATTTCCGGGGCACAGACTTCGCACGCATGGAAGATTTCATCCATCAGACGCTGCAGGAGCAAGCGGAGACCGATGATGTAGAAGCTAAGTGGTTAACACTGAAATCAAACCATACATGAAGCAACTAGCCGCTTCATAAAATCAGTAAATAAACGACAAAGAAACAATAAACCCCAATGGTTCACCGCGGAGATCTCGCACCTCATTAAGGAGAAGAAAAAAGCGTTTCTCTCCTACAAGCGCACGTAGGAAAAGAGAGGCAAAAGTAGAATATAGGACCAGGTCTACAGCGGTCAAAATGGCAGTTAGGGAGGCAAAACTTAGAGTTGAAGAAATTCTAGCAAAAAATATTAAAAAGGGGGACAAATCCTTCTTCAGGTATATTAGTGACAGAAAAAGGAACACAGGCGGGATAGTACACCTTAGAAGACCGGACGGAAGTTACGTGGAAGCAGATTCCGATAAAGCCCAACTACTGAATGAATACTTCTGCTCAGTCTTCACCTGTGAGGCAACGGGACACGGTCCGCAGTTGAAGGCAACACAAAGCACAGAAGACCCGTTTCAGAATTTTGAGTTCACACCAGGTGAAGTTTACAGTGAACTGGCAAGACTCAAGGTGACAAAGCCATGGGACCAGACATATTTGCACCCAAGAGTGCTCAGAGAATTGAGAGATGTCTGGCGAAAACCGTTGGTTGAGCTATTCAATCTCTCCCTAAGTTATGGGAAAGTTCCCCTGGACTGGAAATTAGCTAATTGTCGTTCCTCTGCATAAAAATGGGTTGCAGGGCAGAGGGCTGCGAATTATAGACCGGTGAGTCTCACATCAATAGTGTGCAAACTCATGGAAACACTAATTAAAGCAATTGGACACGATCTTGAATGAAGGGAATCTTCGGATCCCAGTCAGCATGGATTCACCAAGGGTAGGTCCTGCCAATCCAATCTCATCAGCTTCTTTGACTGGGTAACAAGAAAGTTGGACTTGGGAGAGTCTTTGGACGTCGTGTACCTGGACTTCAGGAAAGCTTTTGACAGTGTCCCACACTGCAGGCTGCTAAGCAAGATGGAATCGATGGGGTTAGGAGAGACACTAACTGCATGGGTCAATGATTGGCTGAGTGGCAGACCTCAGAGGGTGGTGGTTAATGGTACCCTCTCTAAAACATCGGAGGTGACCAGTGGAGTGCCGCAGGGCTTGGTCCTGGGTCCACTCCTTTTCAACATATTCATAGGGGAATCTGACTCAAGGGCTTCAGGTAAAATAACACTATTCGCCGATGACGCCAAACTATGTAATATAGTAAGTGAATGCAGTTTTACAGAATTATATGGCGCAGGACCTGCTTACATTGGAAAGTTGGTCCTCAACCTGGCAGCTAGGCTTCAATGCTAAGAAATGTAAGGTCATGCACCTCGGAAGCGGAAATCCATGCAGGACGTACTTCTTGAACGGAGAAACTTTAACTAGGACTTCAGCAGAACGAGATTTAGGAGTAATCATCATTGCAGACATGAAAAACTGCCAATCAAGTGAGAAGGCTTCATCTAAGGCAAGGCAAATATTGGGTTGTATCAATAGAAGTTTCGTCAGCCGAAAGCCTGAAGTCATAATGCCGTTGTACAGGGCCATGGTGAGACCTCATCTGAAGTACTGTGTGCAATTCTGGAGGCCACATTACAGTAAAGATGTGCGCAGAATTGAATCGGTTCAACGGACGGCCACCAGGATGATCTCGGGGCTCAAGGGTCTCTCGTACGAAGAGAGACTGAACAAATTGCGGCTCTACACTCCTGAGGAACGTAGGGAGAGGGGAGACATGATCGAAACATTTAAGTACCTCACGGGACGTGTCGAAGTGGAAGATGATATTTTCTTTCTCAAGGGACCCTCGGCCACAAGAGGGCACCCGCTCAAACTCAGGGGCGGAAAATTTCATGGCGACACCAGAAAGTATTTCTTCACAGAGAGAGTGGTTGATCATTGGAACAAGCTTCCAGTGCAGGTGATCGAGGCAGACAGCGTGCCAGACTTTAAGAATAAATGGGATACCTATGTGGGATCCCTACGAGGGTCAAGATAAGGAAATTGGGTCATTAGGGCATAGACAGGGGGTAGGTAAGCAGAGTGGGCAGACTTGATGGGCTGTAGCCCTTTTCTGCCGTCATCTTCTATGTTTCTATGTTTCTAATGCTCCGACCGCCTCTTCCTGTACTAAAGTCGGGCCTCACCAATCAGGAGCTGCGTGTCAAAGCCTCAGCTTCTAAGTGTGTGGATGTGAGCAGTTGGAGCACTTGGAGAGCCTCTACAATTGCTGGTGGAGTAGGCTGGAATCATTCACCTGACGCAGCTCAGCGAAACGGAGGTTTCCCCGTTGGGAAAGAGTGGCTGTGGGGCCAGGCAGGCTTGCACTTTTTGGATGCATGGAAGACAGCTAGGACACCGTCTGCAGCTAAGTGTTTGTTTGTTTTTTCCTGCTTACCATTGACTTTGTTTGAGACTCAGATGTGCTGCTTGCTCTACTCACGTTTTTTGAAGTTTTGTAATTTGGCGTGCTAGAGTTTTTTTGAGGTGGTTCCTACGAAGGCTACTATAGTGTTTCTCACTGTTGAGTGAACTGATAAATTTTGGACCTTGCTTAATGGTTGTTTACAAGTGGAGTTTTTTGCCATATGAAGATGAACTGAAGCTTTTTCTCCACTTTTTTTTCATTTCTTTCTTTCTTTTTTTCTTGTTTTTTGTGTGTTAAGTGAATGAGTGCAGTCTAGGTAGGTCCCTCCTATGGTTTCCAATAGGGCATAATTTATTAGTTTTAGGTGCTGAAAAGTTCCCAGACCAACTTCCTAAATTCTGAGCGTTATTTTGCCACTGTAGCTGAAAAGAGTGGTATCTTATTTCGTTGAATGCCAGTTTGCAGAAACAAAATTCTATGTATTGACATTGCTTCAGATAATTGACTGGACCATATCCACGTCATTCTCTTCTTAGTTGGGCTGAGAACTTTTCAGCTTAAATGTTCATGTATTGAAGGCAGATTAAGCAAAGCAATCTGATGCATCTTCAATGTGGGTATCCCAGAAAACCTGACCGGCTGGTGCTCCCTCAGGAAAAGTATGAGAACGAGTGTTCTAACAGATGGTCCCTATGCATTCTCATCACATTCAACACACTGTCAGGCTTACTGTTCACAGATAATCAGAAAATATTTTTGAAACTGGTGTGTAAAATTTTTGAACACAATGACCAATGTGTTGATGCAAGGAAAATCTTACACAACAGCAACATAGCACAGGTCTTTAAGGAAGAATTAGCAGCACATTGTAACTATATATTATATGATTGAACATCTCCTATGTGTAATAAGTCGTATATACACTAAATATGTGAGACCATTATGATCTATGGGGACTTTGTCAATCAATTTCTCCACTCATTAGAATCATTATGGAAGCCAGTGTCAGTGTTTCAAAGGCACATTCTGCCACTTATCCTGAAATATCACATGCCTATAATTATATTTATATAGTCATTAATCCAATTTGATGCTAAAGTTGAATCTTCAGTACAGTAATAAGAAAATGAGCTGGATGAATAGAACTGGCTCCGGAAAATTAGGCTACTGAGAATGGACATATTTTATAGTCTGACCTGTCAAATCTCTTAATCTAACCCTAAATTTCTTTCAGAAAACTTATAGAAAATTAATTCACTGACCGAATGTGTGATATTATTCCTGCATAATCCATTTTGCCTATGTTATTAATTTGGGAATGGCATGTGATTTAAACAAACTGGTAGATAAAAATTCTTAGTCATACTGTAAGAAGGTAATCATGCACTTTGACCTCCTAATTCTAAAAACTTGTGTCCTCAAAATTTGAGTGGCATGCAAATTTACACACAAGCTATAGAACAAGATCAGTTGCTCGCATAACTTAATTCAATAATTGGCTAATTGTAGTTGACAATTGTTGGCTATACTTAGTCCTAATTGGCACCAATTAGCAGTTACTCATGTAACTACTGAGTCGCTATTCTTTAAGTTACATGCTCAAATTCCAGAGTGTGTAACTTCTTGGGCCTTGGATCTGGGAGGGACATGAGTAGGTTGGAGCAGTATAAAATCTGTTTTACTAGAGATCTAGCTATGTACTTTGGATCTCGGTTGATCACTGTTTTCTTTCTTTGGTCCATTCATCTGGGAAATGGTATCTAAGTCTCTTTCCGATTGCCTTGTGCCTATAGCTTGGAAAACAGCCCTTGTTATTCCAAAATTGAAAAATCATAACTCAGATCCCTCACTACCAGCTAATTTTTGCCCTATTGCTAACCTTCCTATGATTTCTAAACTAACCGAAAAAATCATTCATACCCAACTTACAGAATTCATCGATAATACTCATGCCTTACATCCATGTCAAACAGGTTTCCGCTCTTCACACTCCACTGAACTGTCACTGCTAGGCCTAGTCTCAACTATACACTATTATCATGATCACCAAAAATCTGTTCTCCTTGTCTCTCTTGACCTGTCTGCAGCCTTCGACA
The DNA here is from genome assembly GCF_902459505.1 of Geotrypetes seraphini. Classification (NCBI taxonomy): domain Eukaryota; kingdom Metazoa; phylum Chordata; class Amphibia; order Gymnophiona; family Dermophiidae; genus Geotrypetes; species Geotrypetes seraphini. Next base: position 19,874,374 of record NC_047095.1, read on the forward strand.
CCATCAATCACTCCCTCCTTATCAACAGACTTAAAGACTGTGGCATCACAGATCAGGCTCTTTCATGGTTTGATTCATACTTTAACGAACGTTGTTTCAAAGTTCATGTAAAGAATGAAATTTCTTCCCCTATTTCACAAACCTATGGTGTTCCGCAAGGCTCCATTTTATCTCCACTCTTATTCAACATTTTTCTCTCTCCTCTTCTTACATTAGCACAATCTATCGGATTCACAATCTTTGCCTATGCAGATGACATACAACTACTTCACCCTATCAATACCTCAAACACTCTGGAAATAAACGACATCAACAATAAATTGGACACAATAAATGACTGGCTTTACACAAATAAACTCTCCCTCAATATTGACAAATCCTGTGGTCTTCTACTCCCAATCAACAACAGTGAGACTTTATCTAGTAAAATTTTTATCAAATCCATCCCTATAAAAATGGAATCAAAAATAAAACTTCTAGGAGTCATCATCGACAAAGACCTCACTTTCCATGACCACATCAGTTTGGTAGCAAAAATTTGTTTTTTTAAACTTCGCCTTATCCGTTCCCTCATTTCAATTCTAGATACAGATTCAATTAAGATTTTAATTCACTCTCTAGTTATCTCCCACCTCGACTATTGCAACTCTCTTTTCAATGGACTCCCCCAAAAAGAACTCCGACGCTTACAAATAATTCAAAATACAGCAATAAAAATCATCTATAAAACTGGCAAATTTGACCGTTACTCCACTTTTGAAGGAAGTACACTGGCTCCCTATTACACACCGCATCACCTATAAAACCATTCTTCTCACCTTTAAAATAAGACTTTCCCACCAGCCTTTATATCTTGATAAGCTTCTTATCCCACAATGCCCGACACGCCAATTGAGGTCAGCAGATCAGAACCTTTTGTTAATCCCATCCATAAAAGACTTCTTCTACACTAGAAAAATAAACTTCACAGTAGTAGCTCCAACTCTGTGGAATGCTCTGCCACAGCAACTCCGATTTGAACATCAACTTGATAAATTCAAGATAAGCCTGAAGACTTTCTTATTCAGCGACGCCTTCTCCTGTATTTAGAAACCCTTTTTTTTTTTTTTCTTTTTAATTTCTCTATCCTCTCATTCTTTTCAAAATTTTTTTTTTTCTTTCCTTATTCAGCAAACCGCTTTTATAAAGCGATCCCGCCCCACATGTTTTACCCTCTCCCCTCTCTCTCCTTTCTTCTTTTAACATGTAACTTTCCCCTCCCATTTCCCTTTTTCCCTCACTCTCATGTCTGTACTGTTTATGTCCTTGGTGTGCACTTTTATTATTTTTTTTTTAATTATTTATCTTTTTAAAATTTTTATTGTAAACCGGCCAGATACTTGCTGATGGTCGGTATATTAAAACTCAATAAACTTGAAACTTGAAACAGTATACTGGGCTTGATAAACCTTCGGCATGTCTCAATATGGCAATTCTTACGTTCTTATATTCTCAATTGAGGTAGTTTATACCAGCTAGACAGCCAAATTTGGGCAGGCCTGAGTCCAAAGTGGATGGACCTGCCCTGGACGACTGTAACTGCGCGAGTGCACCATCAAGCCCTGTCTGTTCCCCACCTCTAGAGCTGGGGCTGCGGCAGGCAGCGAATTGCCCTTCCTCAGAGGTGGTGCACTGGGCTGCTGTAAGTACTGGTACTACCACATGCTTACACTGTGAGAGAGATTGGGTAGGCCTAAGCTCGTTGGGACTAAGAGAAACATTGACTGCATGGGTTACAGACTGGCTCAGCGGCAGACTACAAAGGGTGGTGGTAAATGGTACTCCCTCCGAAACGTCAGAAGTGATCAGTGGAGTGCCTCAGGGCTCGGTCTTGGGTCCAATCCTATTTAATATCTTTGTACGAGACCTGACTCAGGGACTTCAAGGTAAAACTGCATTATTTGCCAATGACGCTAAACTGTGCAATGTAGTGGGCAAAGGCACCGTGCCCGACGCTTTGACGCAGGACCTACTTTTACTGGAACAATGGTCCGCAATTTGGCAACTGAGTTTTAATGCCAAAAAGTGCAAGATTATGCACCTTGGCAGTGGAAACCCATGCAAAACTTACACCCTAAATGGTGAGATCTTAACAAGAACTGTGGCAGAACAGGACCTAGGAGTAATCATTAGTGAAGATATGAAGACTGCCAATCAGGTGGAGAAAGCTTCATCCAAGGCTAGACAAATACTGGGTTGCATCCGAAGAAGTTTTGTCAGCCGAAAGCCTGAAGTTGTGATGCCGTTGTACAGGTCCATGGTGAGACCTCATCTGGAATATTGTGTTCAATTTTGGAGGCCACATTATCAAAAGGATAAGCTGAGAATAGAGTTGGTTCAGCGAATGGCCACTAGGATGATCTCAGGGCTCAAGAATATCTCCTATGAAGAACATCTAGGTAAGTTGCAGCTATACTCTCTCGAGGAATGCAGAGAGAGAGGGGAGACATGATAGAGACGTTCAAATATGTTACTGGCCATATTGAGGTGGAAAAAGACATTTTTTTCCTTAAAGGACCTACGGTAACAAGAGGGCATCCGTTAAAAATCAAGGGTGGGAGATTTCATGGTGAAATTAGGAAGGATTTCTTCACTGAAAGGGTGGTTGATCATTGGAATGATCTTCCATTTCAGGTAGTTGAGGCCAGCAACGTGCTCAATTTTAAAAAAAGATGGGATAAACATATGGGTTCACTTCGAGGAAGTGCTTAAGGGGGAGGGTTCTTGAGTGGGCAGACTTGTTGGGCCGATGGACCTTTTCTGCCGTCATATTCTATGTTTCTATGTTTCTAATGTCCTGGTTTAGGCCTGCAGGTGGTAGAATACTATCATTTACACACCTAGCTGTCTACAGTTAGGCACTGTTCCCTCTAAGCTGAGCAGGAGTTCTCCTCCTACAGCCCTGCCAGTGGAGGGGAGTGCTATTTCACTATCAAATCTCTAATAGTGATGGACAGGCAAGCTCTGCAGGACTCTAGGGAACCTGCAGGTCTGTAGACACTATTGAAATGCAATATTGAAATGCCACCCCCTGCTGGTAGGTAGGTGCAAGCATTTATGCCAGCCATTGGGCTAATGTAAGTTCTCACACCTAAAGTTAGGCATGTAAAAACAGACTAACACTATACTATATATGCTAATATACTATATTAGCAATTGCTATGTATGGGTAATTGTAATCCTTATGCATTGTATATAATTGTAATCCTTACACCTACATTGTATGCACTGCTCTGTGTGGTTGTCAGCACTAATAAAATTTTATTTATTTTTTTGTTCCTGGTTAATAAATGTTCTTTCTTAATTGCCTATGCCACAAAAGTATAGAAATTGGCTATCATTCCCCTCAAGCTTTGCTTTTGTGACCAGGACATTGATATTTTGAAATTCGTCTTTTTTTTTTTTTTTTTTTGCTGAACATTCCAGATTGATTCCAAGCTGAGTAAACTTAAGGGCCCTTTTACTAAGGTGCAAACATGTGACAGATGCATTTTGCTATGTATGCAGCCAATTTATCAAGACAAGAGGGAAAAAAGTAGTCCAAAGAAGCATCTGCTAAGATGTGCGATGCCTATAAGGCATGTTTCAACATGCCTATTAGGGATCAAGATAAACTTTGGGCACCTCACTTCACATGTAAGCACTGCCAGAAAAACTCTGGAAGGTAAGACAATTTTGTTTTTCACTTGGAAGGATTCTGCTATAAAATTTCTTAGAATGATATTTGATTTAAAAAAAAAAAATACTGATTGCAGTGAGCAGAATTAGCCCCAGATATATTCAGACCATGCCATGTCTAGACACCGGCATTGAATATCTGAGGCTAATTCACATTACCCTGGCCACTAGAGCTTAGGCAGGTCATGGTCAATATTCAGCCCCCTCAGCTGACTCAGCCCCCAAAGATACAGCAAAGTAGGCCCAGGCCCACCTCCACCCTACTGGCTTCTCCAGGCCTACCTTGAAGAATCTTGAAGAATCTCTGGTGGTCCACTCATTCCTGCCCACTTTGGAGGTCACTTCAAAACAACTGCTGTGACCTCTAGCAGCAGCCTCACAAGTATTTCAAGTACTATGAGGACGCTGTTAGAGCTTACAGCAGCCATTTTGAAACAGCATTTCGCATGGGCAGAAGCAAATGCGCATAGCTCCTGCCCCTTTACCACTGGACCATCATGGAATCATCAAGGTAGATCTAGGAGGATCTGGGCCAGACTTGATCTATCTTCAGAGGGTGGAGGGGATCTAGGCAATACATTTTTATGCAGCTACTGGCCAATATTCAGACCAGTGCCCGGTTCTTTCCAACCGAAAAACCCCCAATCTTTTTCTGTCCTACTTTCTGTGGGTTCTTAGCCAGTTAAGGGCTGAATTTCACCACAAACCAGCTCCACCCCTGCCCCCCACCCCCAGTGGTTAGGAGTTGGCCATTAAGAGGCAATATTTAGCAGTACTGTCCAGTTAATCACCACTGAACATTGCTACTTAGCCCTTGATAAGCGATTTAAACAGCTAAGAGACATTTAAATTGCTAGGAATATCTTCCCAGTTTTGATAGTTTATGAGAGGAAAGGAGATGATTTTGACAGGATCTGTAGAAATTTAAAAATATATTAACATTTTAGATTCTGACTCCTCATCTCCTGTTTCCATACCTTTTTCCAAATAAGCCACTTTTAATGAGACTTCCCGGACTGGGCTAGGGGCAGTGCAGTAAAGGAAGTGGCATCTTGATGAATCACAAGTAACCAGGCCACTACATTAAAAAAAAAAAAAAAAGATGTAAAGCAGTCCTACAAATCCCAACCTTCAAGCTGACAAAGGAAGGAAGAAAAAAGGATGGGGGAAAGAATTGGTGGTTATAAACTCCAATTACAACATTTTCTTTAGTGGTTTTAATGGAAAGATAGTAGCAAACCAGGGTAGGTAAGATGTCCAGAAGAAAATATAATAGAACTGGTAAAATAGGCTAGTGGTCTTGCTAAAAGCTCTTTTGAAAGCTACATTGATTTAAGCCTACTGAGGGAAGCGGTGGCCTTGTTAAAACTGTATTACAAGCAACATTGATTTAAACCCCGTGGCCTTGTTAAAAATGTGCTACAAGCAGCTTTGGCTTAAAGCCTGTTCAGAGAAATGGAGGCCTTACTAAAACTATGCTACCAGTTACATAGATTTAAGTCCTGCCGAGGGAACCAGAAGCCTTTCTGAACTCTGCTGCAGGCTGCAGTGGTTTGAGTCCAGAAGACTGGGGGCTTTGCAGATGCCATTCAAGCCAATGGAGGAAAGTATAACTAACCAGATTAAAGTCCCAAGAGCCTGATGAAGATGATTGTGTGAACAATGTATTATTTGTTTTTGAATGGTGTCTTGTCTAAGTCCATAGATCAACTATCCTAAAAGAGTGAAGTATGGACCAGAAAAAAATAAGTTATCGTGAAATAAATATCTGATAACGTAGAATATCCCTGTGGATTATAGACTATTGGAAGAAAGGGCAAATTCCCAAGTTCCTCACCCAGTGCCATGCAACCCCCTCCCCCTGTACCCTTCCTTGTGCCTCCCATGCACCCTTCCTTGCAGCCCTCCCCTCCATACCTTTTCATATCTTTGCCAACTGTGAGCAGCATCTCTTATCTACTGCTCATGACAGCTTCATCCCTCCCTCTGATGTCACTTCCTGGTCCCCGTGAACAGAAGTAATGTCATAGGGAGGGACAAGGCCAACGCGAGCAGCTGGTAAGAGATGCTACTCACAGCTGGTGATGATTTGAAGAGGTATGAGGGGTGAAGAGGAGAAGTGCCAGCATCTGGGTGGTCCAAACCCCTGCCCTCATACTGCACCAGTGAGCTCATCCCAGGATGCACTGTACAGGCTAGGGTGCCAGCATTTTGAAGATGGTGGCCAGGAGAAGCAGGAGTGGATGGGCATTTCTCCTGCTTCCTACAAAAGTACAGAGAATGAGGGGGTAGGCAAAGTGACCTGTAACTTGGGGAAGAGTGGGGATCCAGGGCAGGGGGGCCATTGGACCACCAACTATTAGTGACTGAAGGAGGGAGGCTGGGAATGATGCAGATGCCGATGTTCAGGGAGGTGGATCCATTAGACCACCAGGGATATGTTTGTACAGGGCAGGAAGAGGTGTTGGGTAAGGAGCTTGCCGTGGTATGCTCTTTTTTATGGAAACTTTCCTGACTGTGCACAAGCCAGTCACTGCTCAGGAGCTGACAGGACAGTTGATTTACTTAGCGTTGAACAGCAGATTTGCCGTGATTTTGAGCATGCTGCAGCTCTCTTTACTAACACTACCTCTTATCAGGCAACTCTGCATTGTAATTCTTTACTAATATTCTCCATTTTGTAAGCGCTTGAAGTCCTATCTTTCTAAGAAATACAGTATTTGGATTTGGATTTATGATGTTTGTGGAAGATTCTTTTATAGTATCCCTTATGATTTTTTGTTTCTAATTCCCAATTATGATCAGTTAAAATAAATTGTGATCCACATTGAACCCTCTGGAATATGTGGGACATAAGAATATTTTGTATTTTTCTATGCTAGATTCACAGTAGAGTTTCCCTCTGCTTCAAATCTTTAAGCATTGACCCTAAATGTCCACAGAATGAACCCAAACAAAAATGCATGCAGGAACAAAAGAGGCATCCATAAATACAATGTTCCAAGGCCACCTGGAACCTGGAAATATGGAGAGCTGGAGTCTGAAACACTGACAAGGAATTCAGGAACAGGTAAACAAGGATAATAACACAGGTAATGACCCAGCAGTGGACCAGCTCAGAAGCAGGACAGATACACTCCTAGGTCTCTGGGCAGGCTAGGTTGAACAGGACACATGAACAGGTAAGATACACAGGAGCAGACACATCCACAGAGCAAAAGCATGTCTTATTCAACCAAGACAGAGCTGCAGCCAGTCATAGTTCAGACTGGTTGCCCATTCTGTAATACACCAGAATAAGCCTATGTTTGTACAGCTAGAATTCAGAACCAAAAAACTGTGCTCCTATCCACCTGATGAAAAACAGTCCAGAGGAACTACTCCTGTCTGCCTGATTTAAAAAAAAAAGATTTGGCCAGCAGATTGCTACCATGCACCCAATTCCAGAGTAAGTCATGAACAACCTTGTCCCCTCCCCGTGATACAGAAACTCAAAAAGCCTCTCTCTCCCAATCTCCTGAAATGGAGCCATGAGGACAATTGATGCTTGCTTCCTCCTCCCAGCTCTACTGGTGCATGTAACAGATGATAGCTGCTAGAGCCTACTGGCACTTATAATTCATTTCTTCTCTGCACCATCAAGAAAGAACCAGTTCCCATGCAGCAGTAAAAATAGTGAGTCATCAGAATTAAGATGGCATTGAAAGTCATTGAAAGAGATCAGATCAACCAAGGAACAAGTCTAAAAAGGGTCCAGAAAAGAATTTTGCAGCACGCTTTGCAAAAACAGAATAGTATTATGAGGGTAATTTTATATAGCTTTTCAAGTTTATAAAAAAAATTGATATACTGCCTAATCAAGCATCAAGGCAGTTTACATAATTAAAACAAAGGGAATAACATAACAAAAATAAAAAGGAATACATAATCAAAAGGACAAACCACTGATAAACATGAACCACAAAATAAAGCAGAGACTGAAACTGGGACGAAGGAAAAATGGAGACAAACTATATTATTCGGATAGAAAAGAACAAATAGGGAAGAACGTAAGGTAGGGAAAACATAGAAACCAGCGTTAATGCAAGTCTAAAATGCATGTAAAACATCCTTAAAAGGATGATCATAGGTCAAAGGCATCTATGAACAGGAATGCCCAAAGGCACCCAATTCGGGTGCAAATCCCAGATGCACGCATAAACTAATTAGTCAATTAGGTGCTAACAGTCCACTATCAAAATACTAGGAGTGACTCTAGACCAGACATGGGCAAACTACGGCCTGTGGGCCATATCCGGCCCGTTTAGTTGTTTAATCCGGCACCTTTTTATTCAACCGCACTAGCAGTTTTTAGTGCAGGGAGTGTCGGAAGCAGCGCAGGGCATTCAGCGCGGCTCCAGGTGCTAAAAACTGCTAGTGCAGTTGAATAAAAGAGGGCCTTTTCGGCAGCCATATTAAGCAATTAAACGGGTTTCATGGTTTCCTGGGCAAAAGATCGTATCAGGTGTTTAAGGACGACATCTTCTCTTTTTGTTGGAAAAATTATTGTGGGGTTCTTCAGGGTTCCCCTCTTTCCCCTACTTTGTTCAACATTTATCTAGCTTCATTGGGAAATTTGCTGCAAAACTTAAAGCTTAAGTTTTTAATTTATGCAGATGATATTACTATAGTCATCCCACTTACTAGTCTGTCCCCTGAATTTATTAACCTCCTTGCATCCACTATAAATCAGATTGAGCTTTGGATGATGGCTTTTAAATTGAAATTAAATAAGGAAAAAACTAAATTTTTTTCCAGCAACACCTAACGACAAACTCAAAGAAACAATGATACATGTGAATGGGTTGGATTACAAGATAGAACAATCCATAAAAATACTGGTGGTAACGTTGAATAAACATCTTACATTGGAAAATCATACTAGTTTACTGACTAAGAAATGTTTCTCGGTGCTCTGGAAGCTTCGTACCATAAAGAAGTATTTTGATGAAATCTCTTTTCGGCTGTTGGTGCAATCTTCCATCTTAAGTATTCTTGACTATTGTAATATCGTATATGTAGGGGCTCCTATGAAAATTTTAAAAAAGATTGAGAGTAGTCCAAAACATTGCGGTCCGCCTCATTTATGATCTAAAAAAAATGGGAGCATATCACCCCTTTCTATCTGAAATTACACTGGTTGCAGGTGGAGCTTAGAGTGCTGTTCAGGTTTTCATGTAGCTGTTACAAATTAACGTCCGGTCTGTCACCAGGTTATTTACTTTCTCATTTTTCTTGGAGTCATTCTAATAAAAACACATGGAGAGTACAGCTATTTTCATATCCATCTGTAAAATCCTGTCATTATAAGAAGTTCCTTGATAGAACCTTTTCTTTTCAGGCTGCCAAATTGAATGCACGGCTCGGTAAAATGATGTTAGAAGCTTCTTCTTATTTAGATTTTAGGAAACTGCTAAAGACTCAATTATTTAATAAGTTGATATCGTAACGCTTCTCTCTTAACTTAATTTATTTTATTATCACTTGCATTTTTATTTATGGTCTGTTTTTATTCTGATGCATTATTGAAATGTATGTTTAGTTTCCTTGCTGTATTTTACCAGGACATTTTTATGGAATTTTATGAATTATTTCTTGTGTTGTGAGCCGCTTAGAACCTCCCCGGTATGGTGGCATATAAATATATTATTATTATTATCTTTCCTGCCGCGATCGTTGTGTGTGTGTGGGAGGGGGATTCTGTAACCAGTGTTGTTTTTGACAGACGCCGGTTATAGAATCCAGCTTTTAGGTGAAGGACTGGCCCCTCCTTCACCTAAAACAGGGGTAGGGAACTCCGGTCCTCGAGAGCCGTATTCCAGTTGGGTTTTCAGGATTTCCCCAATGAATATGCATTGAAAGCAGTGCATACAAATAGATCTCATGCATATTCATTGGGGAAATCCTGAAAACCCGACTGGAATACGGCTCTCGAGGACCGGAGTTCCCTACCCCTGACCTAAAAGGTCTTGTTTTGGGCGTTTGGGACGGGCTATTTTTTGGTTGATAATGTATTCTAAGGTTAGACGTAGTGGTGGTCTGGGCGATTAAATTGCTGAACGTAGAGGTAGGCCATTCTCAAAAAAACCCTCATTTTGCATGTTTTTGGTTTTTTTTAGAATGGACATTTTCCCTGCTGTTACTTTCAGCGTTTAGGGCCTTAGGCCAAAAGGGGACTCAGACTTTTTTTATTATTATTATTATTATGCCCCTCAATCTGTATAACTCTTGCAATTCTATGCATAAGCCAATTACGAGTTTGCTAACAGCCAGCAAACACGTAATTGGCTTTAAATATTAGCCAGATAATTTTTAAATACTTTTGTATGGTAACTTCACAGGAAGATTATTTTCCTTTTAAGTGTTTCTTAAATACAAAAAAACTAAAACTATTGAAGCTAAGAAAGAAAGAGAAAGAAAGAAAGAAAGAACATGCATTTTAACGCCTAACCATGAAATTCCTCAAAATAGAGCTCATCAAGTCAGTACACAACACAACAATTTCAGCTTCATGGATACTTATCAAGGCTACACAGAACTGCTGCAAGCTGATGAAACAACAGTATTTAGAATCATTAAGTGGGATATTTTGATTATAACCTGTAAAAAATGAAAACTGTTACAGTGATTAATTTTTTTTAATAATCGCAGTGTTTCAAGACTGCTATAATAATAGAGCAATCATGCATCACTGTTGTGTTCCAACAGAACGATTACTGTCTGTACAATGTTGGTGTAATTACAGCATAATGGTTTACACTATTAGAACAGCACTAAATAGTTCACTAAACGAAGGAAATAAAAATGATTTTAAATGGTTCCCAGGTACTGAAATGGTTTTGTCTTCAACTATGTTCAATTATCCTTTGTTTTATTTCTCTTTGCTGATTAAGCATAACTATAAGATGATTGGGGGTGGCGGTTTTAAGACATGAACGTAACAAAAGAAAGCAACATTTCAAACATTTCCTCTTAACTCAACAGTATAAGATATAGGGGTCATTTTATTAAGGTACACTAAGTGCTAAGGCATCTATTATATTCTATGGGCGCCTTAGCGCTTAGCATGCGCTAATTCAGTTAGCGCACCTTAATAAAAGGACCCCATAATAAAAAAATAACCTGTAAATAATGATGCATGCAAGATGATGCTACAGCTCACAACCAGTGCAATGCTTCTGAAAGCCTAACTCCAGTGCGTGAATTTATACTGCTCCAGTGGTCCAGAAAGTGAACATTTCCCATCACTGCAGTGCAGTGCTCAGATAGCCTAATTCCAGTGCACTCATTTATGCTGTTCCAGTGCTCCAGAAAATGAACATTTTCCATCATTATTGGTTCCATGGTGCATCCCACCAGTAGAGCAACAAAAAAGAAATCCAAACAAATCTGCAGGAAAGCCACCAGAACAGGAAAACCAAACAAAAACTGCAGTCAATGAGCACGATGCAGGCAAAAATTTATTGTAACAAAGTTAAAATGCAGTAAGATAAAAACCTTTTTACCAACCAAGGGACCCGACACGGTCCGTGTTTTGGACAACATGCCTTCGTCAGGGATCCATGGTAAATAAGGTATAAAATATACCGCATGAAATGAAGATAACAACAAAAGCCTGACTGTTGAATACACCAAAAAAGCTGCCAAAAATTAAACCACTCACAAGTGGAAAAGGATGAAAAAGTAGAGACCTTAGTGTCATGGAATGGGGAGAGATAAAGAAGATACTTTAAGTTCCTAGTACAACACCTCAAACTCAGGGGTGGAAAATTTCATGGCGACACCAGAAAGTATTTCTTCACAGAGAGAGGCAGACAGCGTGCCAGACTTTAAGAATAAATGGGATACCCATGTGGGATCCCTACGAGGGTCAAGATAAGGAAATTGGGTCATTAGGGCATAGACAGGGGGTAGGTAAGCAGAGTGGGCAGACTCGCCCTGCGGAACAGATTCCAGATTCTTCAGGAAGGAACTGCCGATGAGGAACAGGAGCAGGAACAGGAGCAGGCCCAACACACAGCTCCATCTCCAGGGTCAACTGACCGGCTCCCCCCTAAGAAGCGCAGAGTAATAGTCATCGGGGATTCCATGCTGAGGGGCACCGAGGGACCAATTTGCAGACCGGATATGCAATCTAGGGAGGTCTGCTGTCTGCCTGGAGCCAGGATACGAGATGTCACCGCCAGTCTGGATAGACTACTCACGCCCCGAGACCACTTTCCTATGCTTCTTGTCCACATAGGAACCAACGACACTGCCAGGAACACACCGGAGACCATCACCAGAGACTTTGGAGCACTGGGTGAGAGGCTGAAGCAGACAGGAGCGCAGGTGGTTTTCTCATGGATCCTCCCAGTTAGAGGCAAGGGAAGAGCCAGAGATGAACGTATCCTGAGGACAAACGAGTGGCTACAGGGATGGTGCCGGGATATGAACTTCAGATTCCTAAACCATGGGGAAGCGCTACAAGGACTTCAGGGACCAGACGGACTCCATCTGACCAGTAGGGGTAAGAACGTCTTCGGACACCGACTAGCCCGCCTGCTTCACAGGGCTTTAAACTAGGTAAGTCGGGGGAGGGTACCCATTCACATATTAGTGCAGAAAGGAATTATCCTGATGAGGTGAGTCGAAACTCTGCTTCCATGTCCAAGGTAAGTACCCACATTGCAAACAGTTCTTTGGGAGTCACACCGACTCGGGTAGGATACGCCTCACAGGGACTTAGCAAACACAAGATATGGAGGGCCATGTATGTCAATGCACACAGTTTAGGTAACAAAATTCTAGAATTGGAGGCTGAAATAAGGAATGCCGACCTAGATGTGGTGGCAATATCTGAAACTTGGTTCACAGACTCACATGGGTGGGATATGGCTATACCGGGCTACAATCTACTTCATCAGGACAGAGAGGGCAGGTTAGGAGGGGGGTAGCTCTATACATTAAAGAGGACATCAAAACCACCAGGATCACAGATGTCAAGTACACCGGGGAGTCCCTCTGGGTAAACTTGGCAAGAGGCAGAGAAAAATGCCTGTATCTAGGTGTGGTATACAGACTCCCAAGACAACTGGAAGACATGGACGCAGAATTAATTGAAGACATAGAGAATATCACTCTACGAGGAGAAGCTGTACTGCTAGGGGACTTCAATATGCCTGATGCAGACTGGAACTCATTTTCAGCGACAACCAGCGGTAGCAGGAGGCTCTTAACCTCCATAAAGGGAGCACGTCTCAAACAAATGGTAACGGAGCCCACTAGGGCCCAGGCGATCCTCGACCTGGTACTCACCAATGGGGAAAGCGTCTCAAAGGTCTCAGTAGGAGATACGCTAGCCTCCAGCGACCACTACATAGTATGGTTTAACCTTAGGAAAGGCTTCCCTAGATCAAACACGAAAACAAAGGTACTCAATTTCCGGGGCACAGACTTCGCACGCATGGAAGATTTCATCCATCAGACGCTGCAGGAGCAAGCGGAGACCGATGATGTAGAAGCTAAGTGGTTAACACTGAAATCAACCATACATGAAGCAACTAGCCGCTTCATAAAATCAGTAAATAAACGACAAAGAAACAATAAACCCCAATGGTTCACCGCGGAGATCTCGCACCTCATTAAGGAGAAGAAAAAAGCGTTTCTCTCCTACAAGCGCACGGAGAAAAGAGAGGCAAAAGTAGAATATAGGACCAGGTCTACAGCGGTCAAAATGGCAGTTAGGGAGGCAAAACTTAGAGTGGAAGAAATTCTAGCAAAAAATATTAAAAAGGGGGACAAATCCTTCTTCAGGTATATTAGTGACAGAAAAAGGAACACAGGCGGGATAGTACACCTTAGAAGACCGGACGGAAGTTACGTGGAAGCAGATTCCGATAAAGCCCAACTACTGAATGAATACTTCTGCTCAGTCTTCACCTGTGAGGCAACGGGACACGGTCCGCAGTTGAAGGCAACACAAAGCACAGAAGACCCGTTTCAGAATTTTGAGTTCACACCAGGTGAAGTTTACAGTGAACTGGCAAGACTCAAGGTGACAAAGCCATGGGACCAGACAATTTGCACCCAAGAGTGCTCAGAGAATTGAGCGATGTCCTGGCGAAACCGTTGGCTGAGCTATTCAATCTCTCCCTAAGTTAGGGGAAAGTTCCCCTGGACTGGAAATTAGCTAATGTCGTTCCTCTGCATAAAAAGGGTTGCAGGGCAGAGGCTGCAAATTATAGACCGGTGAGTCTCACATCAATAGTGTGCAAACTCATGGAAACACTAATTAAAAGCAAATTGGACACGATCTTGAATGAAGGGAATCTTCGGGATCCAGTCAGCATGGATTCACCAAGGGTAGGTCCTGCCAATCCAATCTCATCAGCTTCTTTGACTGGGTATCAAGAAAGTTGGACTTGGGAGAGTCTTTGGACATCGTGTACCTGGACTTCAGTAAAGCTTTTGACAGTGTCCCACACCGCAGGCTGCTAAGCAAGATGGAATCGATGGGGTTAGGAGAGACACTAACTGCATGGGTCAATGAATAGCTGAGTGGCAGACTTCAGAGGGTGGTGGTTAATGGTACCCTCTCTAAAACATCGGAGGTGACCAGTGGAGTGCCGCAGGGCTTGGTCCTGGGTCCACTCCTTTTCAACATATTCATAGGGGATCTGACTCAAGGGCTTCAAGGTAAAATAACACTATTCGCCGATGACGCCAAACTATGTAATATAGTAAGTGAATGCAGTTTACAGAATTATATGGCGCAGGACCTGCTTACATTGGAAAGTTGGTCCTCAACCTGGCAGCTAGGCTTCAATGCTAAGAAATGTAAGGTCATGCACCTCGGAAGCGGAAATCCATGCAGGACGTACTTCTTGAACGGAGAAACTTTAACTAGGACTTCAGCAGAACGAGATTTAGGAGTAATCATCATTGCAGACATGAAAACTGCCAATCAAGTGGAGAAGGCTTCATCTAAGGCAAGGCAGATATTGGGTTGTATCAATAGAAGTTTCGTCAGCCGAAAGCCTGAAGTCATAATGCCGTTGTACAGGGCCATGGTGAGACCTCATCTGGAGTACCGTGTGCAATTCTGGAGGCCACATTACAGTAAAGATGTGCGCAGAATTGAATCGGTTCAACGGACGGCCACCAGGATGATCTCGGGGCTCAAGGGTCTCTCGTACGAAGAGAGACTGAACAAATTGCAGCTCTACACTCTTGAGGAACGTAGGGAGAGGGGAGACATGATCGAAACATTTAAGTACCTCACGGGACGTGTCGAAGTGGAAGATGATATTTTCTTTCTCAAGGGACCCTCGGCCACAAGAGGGCACCCGCTCAAACTCAGGGGCGGAAAATTTCATGGCGACACTAGAAAGTATTTCTTCACAGAGAGAGTGGTTGATCATTGGAACAAGCTTCCAATGCAGGTGATCGAGGCAGACAGTGTGCCAGACTTTAAGAATAAATGGGATACCCATGTGGGATCCCTACGAGGGTCAAGATAAGGAAATTGGGTCATTAGGGCATAGACAGGGGGTGGGTAAGCAGAGTGGGCAGACTTGATGGGCTGTAGCCCTTTTCTGCCGTCATCTTCTATGTTTCTATGTTATGTTTCTAGGGAATATTTTATAACCTATATTTTCAAGACATGTTTTGCTTAGCAGTAATGCCTATTAGGGAGGCTCAATTTGTCTGTTTCTCTGTCTCTAATCATCTGTTTGTACAAGATATTTCTTGGGCCTTGAAGTACATTATCCTCCCCCCCCCCTCGAGAATTAACATCAGGTTTTCCAGACATTCTAAGGAGCAAGAAAGCAGTTACTTACCGTAACAGGAGTTATCCAAGGACAGTAGGCAGATATTCTCACATATGGGTGACGTCATCCATGGAGCCCTGATGCAGACAGCTTTGCAAGCTGATTGGCTTGCAGAACTTAGAAAGTTTGCGACTGCCGCAACGCGCATGCGCGAGTGCCTTCCCACCCAGCGTAGGGCATGTCTCTCCTCAGTTCAGATAGCTAGCAGAGAAGCCAACCAGGGAAGGTGGGTGGGTTATGAGAATATCTGCCTGCTGTCTCTGGATAACACCTGTTATGATAAGTAACTGTGCTTTATCCCAGGACAAGCAGGCAGCATGTGGGTGACCTCCAAGCTAACCCAAATGGGATGGTGGGAGTGTTGGCAATTTAGGAGAATAAATTTTGTAATACTGTCTGGCCAAAATGGCCATCCCGTCTGGAAAAAGTATCCAGACAATAATGAGAGGTGAATGTATGAACCGAGGACCAAGTGGCAGCTTTGCAGATTTCCTCAATAGGAATAGATCTAAGGAAAGCTACTGATGCCGGCAGATTTACCCGAGAACTAGGACGAAGACGTTATGAACGAGGCAGGCTTAATCAACGAGGTTGAGGACGAGGCAGAAGGTGGAATCCCGGTGAGAGACTTGACCAGATGGGAAGTCAAGGTCAAGACCGGGGCAAGTGGATCCCTACCATAAAGTTTCTCCACCTGAACTCGACAATGCTTACAGGCTCGAGGTTGAAGGGTAGCACAGCGAGTGCACAACTCCGGACGATGGTCAGGTCTCAAACACTGAATACACCACTTATGTAGGTCAGTGAGGGAGATCGCGTGCTGGCAGCAGCTACACTTCTTGAAGCCTGTGGCCTGCTTGGACATAGATGGGAAAATAGCTTCAGCAAAGTCGAAACCCGCCAGCAGAGGCCACAAAGCGGGCCCCGCCGTGACAGAAAAAGAAAATCAAGTTTAAAAATTTTTTATTATTTTATTTTTAAAGAAAACGCTTAAACAACACAGCAACCCTGAAAAACTACAAAACAGAAGCCGCAGTGAGAGAAGGCATGAAGTTTAGAACTGAGTCTAGCACAGAGCGTCAAAAACAAGACTTCTCGGCTCAATGGAAAACTGAGAGCTGAGGAGAGACGCGCCCTACGCTGGGCGGGAAAGCACCCGCGCATGTGCTGTGTGGCATGTGCTGTGCATGTGCTGTGTTCTAAGTTCTGCAAGCCAATCAGCTTGCGAAGCTGTCCGTATCGGGGCTCCGTGGATGGCGTCACCTACATGTGAGAATATGCTGCCTGCTTGTCCTGGGATAACTTTAATATACATAAACACTCTAATTTTGATGCATACCCCCAAAAGAAGCTCTAAAATTAACACATTCTTAGAACTTCTTATTATGTTTCATTATTTCCAGACCAGCTCCTGGCACAGAGCCCTCTCTATCTGCAGTGAGCAGTTTATTGTCATTCAGACTGATTTCCCCAATTTATAGTAGCCGGCCCAATTAGTTTGCTAATGAGCCACCTGTATTCTTCAGGTGGTTTATAATTACATCCTCATTTTAATAATTTGCTTTAACATTTTAATTATGAATGCTTTGAATTAAAAATATCTTTCCCCTAAAGGTAATATAAAATCACTTAATATACATTCTAATTTCAGTTTTCTTACAGTTCTCATATATTAGGATGACAAGCTCCAGACTAAATTGTTCCACTGGTTTAGGAATTCTTTAAATTAAAAATATAATATGCACATCCTAATTGCAGTGACATATTTGCTAGGTAGCATGCAAAAAGCACATTTTGTGCTCCCACAGATGGATAGCAACATGGTATCACGAAGAGAAACTTCCCCTTGCAAACTATGACAACACTAAACTTAGTAATTGTATAATTGGGTGCCTAACTGGTGCTGAAGAGAATGGTACGCTATTTTCTAAAGGGAAACTACGGACCAGGCCTTACTTTCTGGGGGAACAGCCTGGAAAACAGTTCTGTCACTTCTTTTTAGACTCCAGAGCATCTGGGGTGTTCCGCTCCAGTCCCTTCCTTTCCAGGCATCCTTCAGCAAAGAGGAGGGCAAGTGTGAGCCTGGGGCAGAGCAAACCTCTCTTCTCCTGCTCATTAGCCCTCTCCTCCTCCTCTACACAGTTACACTTCTTTTGTGTCTACAAATTAAACCCTGGTATGCACATACTTTCCCTTTGAAAATAGCTTATGAAAAGTAAATGTGCAAATGTATACCTGCTTATGACATGCTCTTGGCAAGAACTTTTTTTTTTTACAAGCATGTATATCTTTTATAAAATATACACACAAGTCCAAGCCCTGCTTCGAAGAATGCCTCTGTTCAAGTTAACTAAAGTTATGCATATACAGTTTTATTCATATACAGTGGTGCCTCGCATAACGAACGCCTCGCACAACGAACGCTGCACACAACGAACTTCATGTCTTGATTCACACAACGAACTTCGTTTCACACAACGAACTTCACACAACGAACTTCGTTTCACACAACGAACTTCACACAACGAACTTCGTTTCACACAACGAACTTCGTTTCACACAACGAAGTCGCCCGAGCTGCCGATGTATTGCATCCTTCCGCGCAGGCACTGCAGGCAGTCGTTAGTCACTGCGCTTAACTGCCCTCTCTCACTGTATACAGTCGTCCTTTTAAGATAAACTCAATATTTTTTATATATCATGGCTTCTAAAAAAAGCAGGAAGGTGATTTCTGTTGAAATGAAACGGGAAATAATTAGAAGGAGTGAATGTGGGGTAAAACAGTGTGACCTCGTCAAAGAGTTTGGCCTCAGCAAGACCACCATTTTCACCATTTTGACAAATTTATCTTTTTTTATGTCATCTTAGCATATTTTATGCTGCAGAACGAATTATTTTTTTTAACATGTATTGTTATGGGAAAACGCGTTTCACATAACGAACTTTTCGCATAACAAACTTGCTCCTGGAACCAATTAAGTTCGTTGTGTGAGGCACCACTGTACTGTAAATTTACTCCACAAGCAACCTCTTTCATCACCTCATGCTTAGATTACTGCAACTCATTACTCCCATATCTTCCACTTGGCCACCTCTCTCCCCTTCAATCCATCCAGAGTTCGGCTCATGACTCATATTCCGTGAGAACTGCTATACTCATGATAACCCTCTCCTAAAGTCACTTCATTGAATTGTATCTGTTTCCAAATACAATTCAAACTCCTCTTACGGACCTACAAATTTATTCACTCAGCTGCCTCTCTCACTATCTCTTATCTCCCTCTATGTTCCCACCTGGGAGCTCCACTCAGCTGGTAAGTTCCTCCTATATGTGCCCTTCTCCTCCTCTGCCAACTCCAGACTCCATCCCTTCTATCTTGCTGCGCCGTATGCTTGGAACAAACTGCCTGAATCCCTAAGGTGGGCTCCGACTCTGGCAGTGCTTTCATCTCCTAACTCCTCTCATCTTGGATTCTGCATCCCTATATGTCATATCTCTCTGTCCAGGTTAGATAGTACGTTCTTCCGAGCAGGGACCATCTATTAAATGTCAAACTCTACAGTGCTGTGTATGCCTTTCAACGTTATATAAGTGATAAATAATAGTAGTATCAGCAAAAACAAAATGTTTTCTGTTCTTGGGAAACTTAAAACATGATCCAACATCCCTGACTTATAAACCTTTAACTATAGAAGCTGGATCCTCAGCAATGCCCCTTTTGAACTACAGTATAATCTCGTTATAACGGACTCACTTATAACAGAACCTCGCCTACAGCGAACAAACAATTTGGTCCTCAGAGCTGCTTTTAGCTGTAGTTTTGTTCGGCTATAATGAGCATGCAGGCTCCGCCTACAAGGCGCGTGGCATGCCAGTGATATAATATCAAAATGCAGCTTAGAAGAAAATGACAGAATATTTTTCTTTCCAGTACAGTATGACATAATGCTTTAGAACATCTTTTAGTGTTCTGGGTTTGCAATCATTTCATGCCATACCAATGTTTTGCTGAGTTTTGGTATTGATATTGCTGATATGTTTGTGCAGTGACTGTTGTTCATTGATTGTACGTTATTTCAAGTTGACCTAAATAAAGTTTTTTAAAAATGCAACTATGGATATAACAGACTGTTTTTCCAGGCCCCTTGAAGTCCATTATATTGAGATTATACTTTCACGAGGTCCTAGGCACTCTCATTTTCATCAATCCTTTGCTTTGTGAGAATATCCTTTTAATATACGATATCTCTTTAGTGCAAAATCTTATTATTTAACCTAGGGTCTGTTCCAGAGATGGCTCTTCTTATGTTCTTTTTTGTTTAAAAAAAAAAAAAAAAAAAACTAAAAAAAACTTTAAATATACTCATCTGCCTTAAATGTCGGATTGGGGACAATGATCTGATATGAATCATGTTTCGCCTACGGCTGTGTTAAGGAGCATCCCCTAAAGTCTATGTGCTTTGCCATCATGACCGTCCTTTACTGTGCTTCCTATAAATTTGAGCACATGTACCTCAGGCAATTTATGAAAAAGTCATTTCTGCATGTAAAACAGTGTTTTACCTGTGGAAATGCCTTCTAATGTTATCCTCACAAGGATCAATTCACTGAAACCTTTTCGGTGTCTAAAAGCTAAATATTAGGAAATAATCCCAGCAGTTCAGTTATTATTAAAGCAGATATCCAAGGAATAATCAGAAACAAAAAAAAGGCATCATGGCTTCAAAAAAGAGCATACAGGAGAAAGATGCATTACAGATGTTCTGAGAACAATTTTCAAATAGCTTACTACTACTACTATTAATTACTTCTAGAGTGTTACCAGATATACCCAGCGCTGTATAGAGTCACAAACGTGACAGTCCCTGCTCAAGTTAACTTACAGTCCAAACGATCAAGACAGACAAACAGGATGGCAGGGTAATGTAATGTAATGTAATTTATTTCTTATATACCGCTAAACTCCGTTAGGATTCTAAGCGGTTTACAGAAAAAATAGACAATAGGGTACATTAAAATTATAAGTAATATAGGTTTACAGAGAAATATACATTAAAGGATAAAATAAAAATAAGATAAATAAATAAAGAATAGGTACTTAGAAATACCCTTACTGTCCCGAAGGCTCACAATCTAACTAAAGTACCTAGAAGTCAGTTATTGAGCAGTAGGAATAAAATAAAGATAGAGATATTGAACAAGATATTAAACATTCTAACAAGAGTACACAGATCACTCTAAGGCCATAGTACTTTTTAAAGTAAAGTATACATCTCAGTAATAATTAAATAGATAAACTAAATAAATTAAATTAAATTTGTTTGAGTTAAAACTAAATATGGAAAATTTTAAAAAGAACATATATGGACATAATAAATGTGAAAAAGAATGAATAACAAAGGAATGTGAGTGGGGAAAAAAAAAAACGTTTGAGCGATGGAATTCTGAGGAATAATTTTAAAATAAAGATATAAAACAAATACGTAAAAAACAGTAAAATTAGGATATAATAAATATGATGATATAAGAGACAAAAGGGACCAGCATCACTTCAGTCAGACCAACAAATCTCTGTCCCAAGCACTTCAGCCGTTAATCCGATCAGCCGCGGTTATTATCCGATGTACACCAACCACAGGATATCTCCTCCGATGAAAAGAAACATCTTTCAGTTTCCAGGTCGACACCCAGTGCGCTGGACAGTACAACCTCCACTCAGATCTCGCCGACCTCATCTCTCCGCTCCCAGGTCCCCAGGGTAGAGGTTACAGTTAGAGGTTACAATTAGAGGAGGATGGTTAAACTGCTGGCTAGGGTGGTGAGCAGACCGCAGAGAGGAGTAGGGATAAGAGTTGAAGGCTGTCTCAAAAAGGGGTTTTCAGCCAACTTTTGAATAAGGGAAGGGGCGTGTCAAAGGATGATAGTACTATCTTCATGTGTACTTTGTAGCTAATTTTCAATGAAAAAATTACTCCCCTTTACTCCCCATGAGGTGCATTCAGGTATCCTGTGGTAATTTTTGAATTAACATGTGCAACTCACTTATAAAAAATAGGTTTTATATTTTAACTTGGGGATGGTGTTTGGAGACAGAGAGTAGGTGTTCCCTGCAAGTAAATTCATAAGTTTATTATTTATCATTATCTACGCGGTTTTACAATCAGGTAGTCAAGCATAAAAATAGCCTTACTGGGTCAGGCCAATGGTCCATCAAGCCCAGTAACCCGTTCTCACTATGGCCAATCCAGGTCACTAGTATCTGGCCAAAACCCAAAGACTAGCAACATTCCATGCTACCAATCCAGAGTAGTCAAAAATAAAGAAAAGGGCAAATAACTCAATCAAAATACTAATGTTGAGTGACCAGAAAAGAATATAGCAACTATTATAAAAGTCACTCTAATCTAATCTAATCTAATCCTTAGGTTTGTATACCGCATCATCTCCACGTTCGTAGAGCTCGACGCGGTTTACAGTAGGAGAAATAGGAAGGAACTACAACAGAGGGTTAGAGGTAGAAGTGTGAAGAAAATTTAGAGGACTTGGGATGCCAAGATATAAGAGTTTCCTTGATTCCTAAGTTGGAGGGAGACTTACATTTTTTGAGAAAAGCCAGGTTTTCAGATGTTTGCGGAAAACTTGGAGAGAGCTCAAGTTCCGAAGAGGGGAGGTAAGGTTGTTCCAGAGCTCAGTGATTTTGAAGTGAAGGGAGGTCCCTAGCTTTCCTGTGTGGGAAATGCCTTTTAGCGAGGGGAAGGATAGTTTTAATTTGTGGGAGGATCTGGTGGTATTAGGGTTTGAGGAATTCCTAGAAAGAGGGATAAAGGGAGGGAGGACTATGTGTATTTACAAAAAAATTCCATCAAATGTTATTCAACTGTTAAGGAAGCTTATGCTCAGAAACATGAAGGCGAATGTACCGCCTCACCACCCAATCATCGCATTGTTCAATACAGTGTCAAAATGGTAACAATAGTCACTATTAAATTTGTAAAAGCCAAACGGGCTATAGGCTTAACATCTTATATTGATAACTGTAAGATGAAAAAAAACTTAGCTTTCTAAATTCACTGGTTCCGACGTGACACGTTTCGGGCCTGCTTCAGGGAACCGACATTGCTCTGTTACACCACCTCAAACTTTGGGTAATGAAGTCTCTGAAATGAATTATTTTGATAATATGCATGGTTTTAATTGATGTTTAAATAAAGCAACATAATTTTAAATGTTCATTTCAGAGACTTCATTACCCAAAGTTTGAGGTGGTGTAGCAGAGCAATGTCGGTTCCCTGAAGCAGGCCCGAAACGTGTCACGTCGGAACCAGTGAATTTAGAAAGCTAAGTTTTTTTCATCTTACAGTTATCAATATAAGATGTTAAGCCTATAGCCCGTTTGGCTTTTACAAATTTAATAGTGACTATTGTTACCATTTTGACACTGTATTGAACAATGCGATGATTGGGTGGTGAGGCGGTACATTCGCCTTCATGTCTCTGAGCATAAGCTTCCATAACAGTTGAATAACATTTGATGGAATTTTTTTGTAAAGACACACAGAGTGACTTTTATAATAGTTACCAATCAGGGCAAGCAGTGGCTTCTCTCCATGTCTGTTTCAATAACAAACTATGGACTTTTCCTCCAGGAAGTTGTCCAAACATTTCTTAAAACCAGCTATGCTATCTGTTCTTCTCACAACCTCTGGCAATGCGTTCCAGAGCTGAACTGTTCTCTGAGTGAAAAAGTATTTCCTCCTATTGGTTTTAAAAGTATTTTGCTGTAACTTCATCAAGTGTCCCCTATAGTTTGCAATTATTGATGGAGTGAAAAATTGATCCACTTGTACCTGCTTTACTCCATTCCAGATTTTGTAGACTTCAATTATATCTCTCCTAGCCATCTCTTTTCCAAGCTGAAGAGCCCTAACCATTTTAGTCATTCCTCATACGAGAGGAGTTCCATCCTCTTTATCATATTAGTCACTCTTCTTTGAACCTTTTCTAGTGCTGCAATATCTTTCTTGAAATGAGACCAGAATTAAATGCAATACTCCAGATGAGGTTGCTCCATGGAGCGATACAGGGGCTTTATAACATTCTTAGTCTTGTTAACCATCCCTTTTGTAATAATTCCTAGCGTCTTGTTTCTTTTTATGGCCGCTGCTGCACATTGGGTGAAAGGCTTCATCGTATTGTCTACAATGACACCCAGATCCTTTTCTTGGGTGCTATCCCCCGAGGTGGACCCTAGCATCCGGTAACTGTGATGTAGGTTATTCTTCTCAATGTGCATCACTTTGCATTTGTCCACATTAAATTTCATCTGTCACTTGGACGCCCAGTCTTCCAATTTCCTAAGTTGTGCCTGCAATTTTTCACAATCCACATGCGTTTTAACAACTTTGAACAGTTTAATGTCATCTGCAAATTTAATCACCTCACTCATCGTTCCAATTTCCAGATCATTTATAAATAAGTTAAATAGCACAGGTCCCAGTACAGATCCCTGCACCACTCCACTGTTTACTCTCCTCCATTGAGCAAAATAACCATTTAAACCTACCCTCTGTTTTCTATCTGATAACCAATTCCTAATCCACAATCCCATGACTCTTTAATTTTTGCAGGAGCTTCTCATGAGGAACTTTGTCAAAAGCTTTCTAACAATCTAGATGCACTACATCAACCAGCTCACCTTTATCCACATGTTTATACACACCTTCAAAGAAGTCAAGCAAATTGGTGAAGCAAGATCTCCCTCGGCTGAACCCATGCTGACTCTGTCTCATTAAATCATGTTTGTCTATGTGTTCAACAATTTTATTTTTTATAATTGTTTCCACCATTTTGCCCAGCACCGAAGTCAGGCTTATCGGTCTGTAATTTCCCAGATCTCCTCAGAACCCTCTTTAAATATCAGCATAACATTGGCCATCCTCCAATCTTCAGGTACTACAAACAATTTTAGCAACAGTTTAGAAAAGAACAAAGCACTTACTGAGGAAAGTAAGAAATAAGGAGTCTTGATAGAAAACTTGGAAGACCAGAGTACAAGATGTGATATACAACAGTTGAATATTTGAAGGGAATCTGATTGGTGATAGAGAGCTAATGCTTTGAGTTCAGCCGTGTCATATCTTATTTTTCCCAAGTAACATTTTAATGGCAGTGTTCTGGACAGTCTGAAGTCACTGAATTTAAGAAACTGGTAGGCCATAATATAGGAAGGTATAATAATCCAATTTTACGATTACCAGGGCCAAGAGGAAGATCCCAAGGGAGGAAATGTCAAGCATGTGAAAACCCCCTGCAGTGCTCTCTGGGTTATCTGTGCTACTCTGACCCAATTCATCAGCAACTAGCTGATAGTCATAGCATCAGGTAGTAAGTAAAATCTCCCCAGAGTCAGAGCACACTTTCACCTGAATGCACTACAGATGTCTTCCGAGAGAATGTGGACCTCAGCAAACACCTGGCAGAAAGGAGGCTCACACCAAATTTTCAAAAAAGCAATGAACATTTATTGCTCAAACATGAAATATAAATCCAGCACTGAACCGCTTAAAAGTTTTGCATGCTAATAAAGCGCATATAACATTTAAGAACCACTGATATTAAAGTGCTTTTCTCCCATTAAAATCAGATTAAAATCCTCTTAAAATCATTTTTAAAATCAATAAAAGTATGATAAAGTGCTATTACTTTTAAAACTCCCTTCTGATAGATTCACAAGTCAACTTAACAGTAAATACTTTTTCTTTACAGCTCAAGCAAATGAGAATATCATCAGAGAAGTTCAGTTCAAACAAATGAACTTATCAGATAAGTATTTTTCTTCCTTTCACTAATCAATGAGTGTTGTGTTATTGAAGCAAGAATAAATTGTTTTGTGAATAGATTGATTTTCCCTGTGTTTCCCTTTTAGATAAACCAGTGTAGGCCAAAGGGGTCACTGTGCCTTCAACTCAGGTAAGGGTAACTTCTTTTGGAAAAATTTAGGGTTCTCAGTCTGTCCTTGAAAATTTTCCTTTAAAAAATTAAGGGGTCCTTTTACTAAGGTGCGCTAGCTGTTTTAGCGTGCATTAATATTTAGCGCGTGCCTTAGTAAAAGGACCCCTAATTTAGAATAAAGTGTGCACGCTAAAATAGTGAATAACAATAAAACCTCTTTCTTCAGGCCCACTCTGCAAGCTGTGCATCTGTTGAGATCCCATAACAGGAACACTGGACCAGAACCAAACCAAGAACAGTTTCTCCTCCAGATAAGTATCAGTGACAGTCTCCACCTACTGCTTATCTTAAATAAAATAAAGGGAATAAAACCCTCTCTCCCTTGGTGTTATGTGAGCTCTCAGTTTCCTCCTCCAGCAGGAACCTTAGTGTCAATAACTACTTTTCCCAGGAAATAAAATAAAATTTATAAGTTGCCCTATCTAGTGCCCTTCCCCCTATCCTGGCAAAATATTCTCACACACACAAAATTCAGGCCAGCTTGGCACAGCCCTACTCAAAGCTCACACTGGTTATGGATTCTCTCATTCTTCTAGCCAGTAACTGCTTTCTGAACGACAGTCAACCTTAATAAAAAGGAAGACATTTTTGGAAATTCTTTTAGAATAATTTCTGTCAGTTCCCTTTTAAACTCTATAAAAGCCTTAAACAGAAACTTTTTTTTTTAGTACTGTCAAAATTCTAAGGGGTCCTTTTATCAAGCCATGCTAGCGGGGTTAGCGCGTCGGACATTTCATCACACTCTAACCCCCGCAGACGGCTAAAAAACTAATGCCTGCAGGCGGTTTAACGCGCAGTATTATGCATGTTAAACCCCTACCGCAGCTTGATAAAAGGACCCCTAATTCTTTGTTTCTAACTTTTGAAAAACTGGCCCAAAATAAGTTCAGTATAATATTTTTAACACTAGAGATTCCAACTTTTACTATTAATCCACAGTTTCAAATTTACTTAACTAATCCTTCTCAGGTCCTTAAGGGTAAAACCTGAGGAAAATAAGATCTAAGCAGGTTCCCTTCAACCACATTCACATTTTTTCTAACCAGTCTTCTAAAACATTTCAAATCTAACCTTTTTCTATCTCAATTTAAACCAAAAGAATTCTCTTTCATACCCACACACCCAATAACATCCACTTAACAGTCCTTGAGGGGAGCCAGTGGTGTGGTAAGGGGATACAGGTGTGTGTGTGTGGGGGGGCAAACCGGCACCTCTTCTCCTCTATGTCCCCCCCCCCGTGTACCTCTTTGGTTCTCTGCTGGTGCAATCAGCATTTCCAACCTGTTGCTCACACCAACCTCAGCTCTCCCTGTGAAGTCACTTCCTGGTCGCTGGACCAGGAAGTGACTTCAGAAGGAAGTTGAGGCCAGCGCGGGAAGCAAGTTGGAGATGCTGCTCGCGCTGGCGAAGAGTTAAATGAGGTATGGGGTGAAGGAAAGAGAAGAGGGTAGAGTGCACCACCATCCTGGGCACTTCCTACCCTCACTATGCCACTGAGGGGAACATCAATGCCATGAACATGGGGTGGCAAGTAAGGCATAATTGGTGGCCAGTAGAGAAAATAAATCCTTCAGACTTGTCTGCATTAAGCTTCAGATGGTTGTCAGATAGCTAGTCAGCAATATTATCCAACTTGAAACAGAGCAAAGACATAAATTGAGGGATAAAATCATCTCTGGGGGCAATTATCTAGGTGGTTTGGAATGCCATGCCTATCATCAGACAGATTCCCAGGCTCCAACCATGATCCATTTATGTTGTCTCAGTCCACTCAGGGTCAAGACAGTGCCACAGGACTACCTAGCGATGCCTAATTGCTAGATAAGGCATAGCTGTGAGTGGGAAGGTACTCATATTACCCATGAATTTTCAAACTAGACTCTAATACAGTACACATTGTCTCGCTCAATTCCTCCTTCTTTTCCCCCTACCCACCGTTTCCCAAAATGTATCTGCTGGTAACCTTATAGAGAAGTGGGCAAATGTGAAAAACTATCACATTTTGCCTGTTTGAAATGGCCATGATCTATATTATAAAGGCGTGTGAATGGGAGTGTCGGATGACAGCGGTAAGGAATGGATCCCTGACAAAGCTGAGGCGAAACAT
Organism: Geotrypetes seraphini; assembly: GCF_902459505.1. Lineage (NCBI taxonomy): Eukaryota > Metazoa > Chordata > Amphibia > Gymnophiona > Dermophiidae > Geotrypetes > Geotrypetes seraphini. The sequence continues at coordinate 19,902,062 of NC_047095.1, forward strand.
GTCGGGTCCAACTGCAACTAACTAATTAATAAAGACAACAGATATACTGCTTGAAAGATAAGTGCAAGCTTTAAACAAAAGTTAAAAATGTAAAGTTTCAAATAAGCTAATATTGAGAACTTTAAGTGAAAAGCCAGTTAAATGTTTAAAGCTAGCCATGTTTCTTTTCTTCTTTTTTCTGTACGATTTTTCCCTCTCTTCCCTTTCTCTTATATTTTGTCTTGTTCCTTGATCTTTGGATGTACTTGAGTTCCATGTATCTATCAACTACATTTGTATTATGCATCCTTAGATCTTGTTGTATGTTTTTTGCTTTATTATAAACTCAATAAAACGTTTGAACAGAAAAAAAAAAAAAAAGCTGAAGAGCCTTTGACCAGTGAAGATTGGTATTGTAAGCTCCCCGGTGAACTACTCAATACCGGTTGGAGGAGTGGAGTTTCTGAGGTCTATGGCTAATCAGCAAATATGACTGTTATAAATATGCAATGAAAACAAGTCAATGAGAGGAGCGCAACGTAGAGCATTTTTGACTTGACTGTTGAAACACTCTAAGTAAAGATTAAGCCATCTGTGGATAGTAGTGAACCCATCTATAGCAGGCACCTACTGCTGCTGTTTCTGCCAGGAACAGATTACAGACTTTTAAATGCAAATGAGAGGTTTTATTTTTGGATGATGGTAAGGTGCAAATGTGAAGGATCTGTGTACAGTTTCCTAACAAAATCTCTTCATCCTGTTCATCGTTCACTCTCTCCAGTGCAGTCATCTCCCTGCCTATGTGCTTTTCCTCAGTGGTGCAGTCTCAGGGGTTTGCTTTGCACTTATCATGACAGCACTGAACCTCCGAAGCGAGGGTATGTGGAATATGATCTCAACCTCTCACATTAATGCTCACTGTAGTACCATCATTGTGCTGAAAAGAGCGTTCTTTCTGGAGTTCAGAAGATGTAGCATGTATCAGGCAATGACCAATTTGCAGTAGATCACTGAGCAGGTTGTTTTTGATCAACTTTCTGCTCATATTGATTAACTTTCTATTATACACCTGCGTCAATCTGGGTTCAGATCTTCTCATAGTACTGAGACCACAATCACTGCTCATTAAAGTGAACTCCATTCATCACTAGATGCTGGCAATAGCACTCTTTTGGTTTCTCTGGATCTTTTTGATTTTGATCTTATGTGCCTCTCGTTCCTTCTCTCATGTCTCACATCTCTTCGGCTTTCTGGTACCGTATTCTAGTGGTTTTCTTCTTTTCTTACAGCTCATTCATTCTCTTTCTACACTGTGGAGTCCCTCATTGCTCAATTCCGTTCCTCCTTATTTTTCAATATTTTTCTAAGTCCCTTATTTCTCCGATTCAGAACTTTCATGTTTTGTTTTGTTTTGTTTTATTTACACTGATATACTTTTGATTTTCTCCACTTCTCCTTTCCAGACTGACTTGAGTTGCCTTCAGTCTTGTTTGATTGCTTTATCTCAATGCTTAACTGACCACAAGCTTGTTCTCCATGCGTCTAATATGGTTACTTGCTGGATTACTAGCTCATTCTCTCAATCACCCTTGGTTCCATTTCTGTTTAATACTTTTTTCCCACCATCATTTTGGTGTCATCTTCTCCTTTCATTTGATGATCAGGTTTCTCAGGTTCTTCAACATGGCTTTCGTTCTCTTTGTCGCCTTTGATTTTGAAATTTCTGAGGTATCCGTTACTTCACACTTTGGATCACACATTCGTTATTTTGCATCTGGAATATTATAATAGTGTCTACTGTATTAAAACAGTGCATCAATCTAGCAGTCTGCAAACTCTTTAGCATGCTGCTGCTTGTTTTTTTTTTTTTTGTTTTTTATGTAAAGCCCGCAAGAATAATTCAGCTTCATTGCTGTTAGTTCATCTATATTGGCTTCCAGTAAAATTTCTCATTTGGTTCAAAATTCTCTGTTTTAATCACAAAACTCTTCATTCTAGTTCTCCTTCCTACTCCTTATACTCCTACTCACCCACTTCATTCCCATTGACTTGTTTTCCCAACCCTAAACAGGCCCACTATGAATCTATGAAATACTCAGCTCTTTTCTTTTTGACTCCAAAATTATGCATTGAACTTCTCTGTTGTTCTTAGGTGGATGCCTACTCTTTTATTTGAATATGGCATTCCTTTTTACTGATGTTAGATTGGTTTGTTTTGTAAACTGATGTGACATATGTTTAGAAATAGTAGGCAGTGGCATAGCGAGGGTAGGAGGTGCACAGGGTGGTGGTGACCCCCTGTGCCCTCCCCTCTCCACCCCCTCCTTCTGTGCCAACACCAGCTCCTTCCACGCCCCCAAGCCACACTTGCACCCTCCCTTCCCACCCCTGTACCTCTTTAAATCTTCACCAGCGCGAACAGCTGCTCCGGCCTGCTGCTCGCGCTGATGTTGGCTTCCCTCTGATGTCACATCCTGGTCCCGCTACCCGGAAATGATTTCAAAGAGGGCCAGGTTAGAGTAGTTGCTTGCGCTGGCAAAGATTTTAAAGAGGTATGAGGAGGCAGGGAAGGGAGGGAGCGAGCATGGCATGGAGGGGCAGAGAGGTGCCGATTCCCTCACCAAGAAGGTGCCCGAAGCAGTCTCCCCCCCCACCCTCCTCTCACTATGTTACTGATGGTAGTACATCAAGTTTAATAATAAACAAACATAAACAGTTACCTTTTCATTGTACTATGTTTGATGTATCTGCAGCTTGGTTATTGACTAATATCTGGATACCAGGTCACAATGATAGCTCTGAAGCACCTATTCCAAATATGATTTAAGATAAATCTATCTTAGCTCATTGTTTTTCATTTTATTTCAGCCTGGGAGGTTTTCTGTTCCAATGGTAAGATGGAATTGTGCATCAAAGATTTATGTGCACAGAACCGGTGAGTTTTTCTGAGGCTTTATCCCTCCCAGGAAATACTAACATTGTATATTTTAAAGTGGTCAGTAAACATTCTCATTATAACAGGGTTATGACTACCTTGCCACTTCCAAAGGGTCAAATAATGGCTGTACAGGTGACATGTAGAAATACAAGTTATCTACTGTATTTCCCCAGGACAACCAATAGCCTTGTAACATTCCACCTGCAACTAGGCAACAAGCACAAGCCAGGGAGAAAGGTTAGCTAATAGTCATTCTGTCCTCATAAGGGTAGATGAGCCTGAACTGTAACTAGGATGACATAGTACTTTCTGTGATGTGGGTTGGCCTGTCCATTGACCCTTGTGAGATGGCAACACCATCCAGTGTATTTAACTCCCTCATTCTCCCCCCCCCCCCCAGATCCTCCTGCTGAGAGTGAGGGGAAGACAGCTATTGCCTACCTGTTTTTTTCTTGGCATCCTTGTATGTGCATGTGTGTCAGGCTAGCTCAGACCAAATATCAGTAGGTAAGGAGCAGGATTAAGTAAAGGAGGAAGTGGTAATGGGGGGAAAGTACAATTAGGATTACCAATGGAAGGAAAACCCGGATGTCTCAATCCATCCTCCTTCTGGAGTCATATGGGAACTCTAAGTACAATATGTACAACACAATAATGTGCCTCATTAGCTAAAAATGTCTACAGATACTTTGATGATGTCATTCTAACCGAGAATGACATGGGGACAAATTTGTCCCCATCCCCAAGGGATCTCAATATCCCCGTGCGTTCCTGCAAGTTCTGTCCCTGTCCTTCCTTGTCCCATTCTGCAAGCTCTGCCTTAACCGCACAAGCCTCGAACACTTATGATTTTAAAGTGTTTGAAGCTTGTACATATCAGGACAGAGTTTGAAGGAATGGAGCAGGGACAGGGACGGAGCTTGCGGGGACGGGACCAGGATGCGGGGATGTGGAAAATTTGTCCCCATATTAATGGAATACTGTTAGTCTGTCCTCTACATTTTATATTATGCACTAACTATGTATCTCACGCTTCTCTATAAAAATGCATACAGAATAAATTGTATAATTCAAATTTGTTGTAAATAAACAAAAACATAGAAAAGCATAAGTAGCCATAACCCCTCCCCCCCACACACATACACACAAACACACAGACAAACACACACTACCACCACTACCGAATTCTGTATAGGGTGCCCAAATTTGTGCATGGATCCCAGATGCACATAGAATCTAATTACTCAATTAGTTGCTAACAATTAGTGGAGTAAATAGCAGTTAATCGTTCACCGTATATTTTACTGAAACTCCGTGGCTCCTCTCATCCAATTCTTCTCCAAGGCATGGTCTACTTCCCGCAGAACCCTCAACACAATACTTCTAAATCTCCCTTCCACAAAAAAATCTGCAATACAAACGTGTTTTCCACTCCATGCTCACCTTTCTAGGCATAAAAACTTTGTAAGACCTTACTGAAATGACCAGGATGGAACCTAACTACACCATGTTCCGGAAGAAACTGAAAACATATCCTCTCCTCCCCCCTCCACCCCTCTCCCTATCCCCTCCTATCCTCTTCTTCTCTTCTCCCACCCCCTCCTCCCCCTTTTCCTTCCTAACCCCCCTCTTTAAGTCACCTTGAGCCTACCTAGGTATGAGCGACACAAAAATAGAAGATGTTAGATTAGATTAATTGGCATTAATTATAAGTTATGCACAGATCTGCCTTACACCCTATTCTACAACATAGATGCCTAAATTTCATAGCATGCAACTCAAAAGGTAGCTTGGCCATGGGAGAGGCAAGGAACAATTTTATAGAATACTTGGATCTGTGTGCAAAACTGCCATCAGTTGAGCGTCAGGATTTATACCAGAAAAATACTCACCGGTTCTGTGCACATAAATCTTTCATGTACAATTCCATCTTACCACTGGAACAGAAAACCTCCCAGGCTGAAATGAAATGAAAAACCATGTGCTAAAATAGATTTATCTTAAATCATATTTGGAATAGTTGCTTCAGAGATATCATTGTGACCAGGAATCCAAGTATGAGTCGATAACCAAGCTGCAGATACATCAAAGATAGTCCGATGAAAAGACATGTTGCACTTTCCCATGGATTCTGTTACTCCATTTGTCTCTTGTTCTTTGTATGAAAATTTCCTAATAAACGCCACCACACATTGGGCAGAATGTTTCATTATATTATCTACAATGACATCTAGATCTTTTTCTTGGGCACTAACCCCCAAGGGGGACCCTAGCATCCGATAACTGTGATTTGGGTTATTCTTCTCAATTTGTAACTGCTCTACCCACCTGGTTTTATAATTAAATCTGCTCTGTATGAGCAGTTTGCTTTTAAACGTTTTAAGCTTCTGTTCTTTAATATATATTATACAGAGCTAAGCTTTGAAACAGGCAGGACTTTCCCCAGATTAAGATCTCTTTATAAAATATATTTCTCTATTTCAGAGTGATATATTTTATTGGTGGATAATTATTCTTATATGTAATATAATAGCCAGGACCTGCACTCATAGATAGCCTATTCAGAGCCTGCATCTGCTAGCCATCCAATGTTGCTGCTGCATTAGGAGACCTGACGGTATGTCATATCTCGGGGGGGTTTCGGTCGAAAAGTGCTGCACAGGGGGATGGGAGGGAGAATGAAATCGAAAAATCGATTCAATAGGCTGAATCGAATCGAAAATTTTTCCCCTGAATCGGGCAGCACTAGTATGGGGTAATGGGGTATGGCTCACTACACAGAGCAAATACATATGCAGATGCCTATTAAAAAAGCACTGCAGCTTAAACATGAGTGTGCTATGCACATCCAGGGAAGCGGGAAGCCATAAGGCCCAATGCATATATCATTCCAATTTTAGTTCGAGTGGCATAGTGCCTGATCGGTTAAGTGCTGCTAAGCCGGCTAAACACTGATATTCAGTGTGAGCTGTCACGTGGCTTAGCCAGCTATCTATGAAACTGAAAGTGCTAGTCGGCTAAGTTTAGCGGCCAAATCGGGCTATATAAAAAGCTGGTCTATCTTTGGTTAGTCAGTGTTTAAAATCGACTCAGCTGGCTAAGTTTGAGCTGACCAAAAATAGGCTGGATATTCAAGGCTGGTCACCAGAAATGGCCCGGTTTTGAATATCTGGTGGGTCTGAATATTAGCCATTAATACAGAAAAAGTTGAAGATAGAAAGTGAGGTAAATGGAGAACTCCTCAACATACAAAATCCCTCAGTTATTAGGGTTCAATCATCAAATATCCAAAAACGGCAAAATTTACTTATCCTTTATTGCCGTGTTTGGATATTTGATGATTGAACCCTAATAAGTGAGGGATTTTGTATGTTGTGGAGTTCTGAATATTAGCCCCCGATTCTATAAATGTCACTTAGCACTAAGCAACCTTTATAGATTAGCACAAAACGTGGATTCCTGTAACCATCTTTGAGCACAAAGACTTATGCTTTCCAAAAGCTGTTGCAAATCCTCACACTCAACTGATGGCAGTTGAGTACGAATCCAAGTATTCTATGACATCATGCCTCATTTCTGGAATCCAAGTCAAGCAAAATTTAAAGGACCTCAACTGAAGTGAGCTTTGACGGCAGCTTCAGAGGCAGTGGTGAAGTAAGGGCGATAATGCCCTACCCCCGCACTCTTCTCCGCCCCCTCCCTTCCCTTCCTTTTTCTACTTCTCCAGTGTGAGCAGCATGCCCACCTCGGTTTCAGCTCGCCCTGTGACATCGCTTCCTAGGCGTGGGTCCTGGCAGCGACCTCATGCCAGGGAAGTAAAAAAAGGTACAGGGGAAGGCAAGGGGCGCGTGAATGTGGCAAGGAGAGGAGAGGGGGATGGAGAGGAGGAGGGGTATTGCACCCTTAGGAAGACGGCGGGACCGCCCCCCCTCCCCCTTACTACGCCGCTGTTCAGAGGTTAGGAAGCAAAAACCAATTCTTTCTTCTATGGTGTGGATCCAATCAATGGCAAAAGCAGATCAAGATCAAAGTTGGGCTGGGCTTTGATGGCAACTGCAGTGGGAAGTAGAAACTGGGCTGGGCAGTCTTCTACAGTCTGTGCACCAAAATTGTCAAGGCGAGACAGCGATTAAGTATACCAGTGTTTAATCTTGAAGGAGTGCAACCTGTGCAGAGTGGCAGATTGAGCTCTGTAGGATAACAAAAAGAACAATTGGCAGAACCCTATATTAAGCTCTCAAAGAACATCTGTTGGAGATTAATAAAGATGAGACACCTCAGTACGGGCCACAGTTGAGCACTTTAATACTACTATATGACTTTTATGGCCCCGGGCAAAAGACTCATAGGTGACCCAGGTTTTAAAAACCTCAATAAATCCTGCCCTGTACATCATTTGGTCTCTGTGATAATAAATAACAAATGTGAAAAAAACGCACAGCAAGAGGCTTTAAGAGCAGAATAGAGGGCCAAAAACAGCTCAAAAAAGCCCCACCCCTTGAATGAATCATTTCAAAAATATTTTCAAAAGTGCTAGAAATATAAAAAGATATAAGAAAAAAATCATTTCATTTGCAAATCTTATGTAAATCCCAGCGAGCAATAAACAAAAGTCACAATCCATTCATAAGACTTATCTGAGTCCCAATGGGTGATTGTCTTGGCTCGACAGAGCTCCATTTTGCAAACTTCTTCTAGAGCTGAAACATCCAGTTAAGTCCCGGGTGGAAGCATAACACAGAAAAAAAAATCTGAACTCTGGCCATCTTGATGGGCAGACTGGATGGACCGTGCAGGTCCCTATCTGCTGACATGTACAATGTTACTATGAAAGTCCATATGTACTGCACTATGTAAACCACACTATAGGTTTATTGCTGCTGATTTCTGCCAGTATGCAATGTACATGAAATCCTTTTTTGATGACTTCATTATACACAAGAAAGTAATAGACAATTCTATGTTTTTTTTAAAAACTTTTTCTGCATTGATTCCTAGGGCCTCAGGCTATCTAAGAGCTTTGAGCATATTTAAATGAGGCGCTGTATTGATGAAAGGATGGGCACGCCTTTTATAATGTCTGGTCCTTCATTCGAACTGACAGTTGAGTTGGAACACACTCAGCAGGGTTACCTCTGCTCATCTGCAAAATGATACTGCATATTGTAATACACAATTCAGAGCAAAGATTGTCTGAATAATCCATGTAAAGGGGTTTATTCGGCTTTCCAGAAAATGCAGCGCCACAAGATGTGGTTATTTCTAGCTGCAAAAGTTGGTGAATATTATTCTGGCAGACATTTTTCCCAGTCCTAGATTTAGTTCTGAAGCTATTATAGTAGACTATTTGCAGAGGACATTTTTGAGTTTTACTGAATATTAAACAGTTTTCAAAGCCATTCCAGGGATAAAGTAGAATTAGATGCATGAGTAAAAATGTATCTGTGCAGCCCATGTGTATTCATCTGGCCAATATTCAAAACTATTTAACTAGCCAGGAATGGATCTTGGCCAGTTAAATAGCATTGTAGTGCCTAACTGTGGATATTCAGTGGGAGATATAGCAGAGTTAGAAAAGGTACAGAGCAGGGCAATGAAAATGATAAAAGGATGGGAGGACTTCCCTATAGGAAAGGCTAAAGCGGCTAGGACTCTTCAGCTTGGAGAAGATGGCTCACGGGTGATATGATAAAGGTCTATAAAATACTGAGTGGAGTGGAAAAAGTAGATGTGAATCGCTTATTTACACTTTCCAAAAATAAGAACATAAGAATTGCCATACTGGGACAGATCGAAGGTCGGTCAAGCCCAGTATCTTGTTTCGAACAGTAGCCAACCCAAGTCCCAAGTTCTTAGCTAGATCCCAAGTAATAAAACAGGGTTTATGTTGCTTATCCTAAGAATAAGCAGTGGGTTTCCCCATGCGATGAAGCTACTAAGTAATAGATTTAAAAGAGACCAAGAAAATATTTCTTCACACAATGTGTAATTAAACTCTGGAATTCATTGCCAGAGAATGTGGTGAAACCAGTTAGCTTAGCGGGGTTTAAAAAAGGTTTGGATAAATTCCTATAAAGGAAATCTTTAGGTAGAACAAAGAGAGGTGGACAAGGAAGTGGCATTGGAGGAAGGTGAACTGGCAGACATGGGGAACTGCAAGAAGGTCCCACGATGGCTGCATATAAGTTTATTGCCGCTGCTGCTGTTTCAGGAAAGCAGCAGCGGCAGAGTAGGGTGGGAGGGTGGGAGGGCCCAGTGTGCTGGCTGTGCACTGACCAGTGCCTGCACCCAAGGTGGACTGCCCCCCCTTGATACCTTGGTACACCACTGCAGGGTTGTAGAGCTAGCAATTCACTGAATCCCATGAAAGCCCTGACCGCACACCACTGATAGGTGACCAAACCTCTCAAAATGTCCCTGAGTGTAGTAAAAATTCAAGGCACATGCAGAATATTGCCAGAGGAACCCTTGGAACATGTACTGTAGAATACTTATAGACTGAAGAAGCTGATTTCGTTCTTGCCAAGGAAGATTTATGTATGGATTGATAGGGAAGATCGACAAGAATGCCACCTGCGCACTTGAGTGCTTCACTTTCTCTCCCAGAGCCACAAAGTCACTTTTGATAAGCTTGCAGGGGTACTTAGCAATATCGATAGTGCCAATATGGATGAGTAGCATGTGTACAATTCTGGAGGCCGCACCTTCAAAAAGATATAAAAAGGATGGAGTCGGTCCAGAGGAAGGCTACTAAAATGGTGCGTGGTCTGTATGGGGACAGATTTAAATATCTCATTAAGTATACTTAGAGCAGTGGTTCCCAAACCTGTCCTGGGGAACCCCCAGCCAGTCAGGTTTTCAAGATATCCCTAATGAATATGCATGAGAGAGATTTGCATATAATGGAAGTGACAGGTATGCAAATCTCTCTCATGCATATTCATTAGGGATATCTTGAAAACCTGACTGGATGGGGGTCCCCCAGGACAGGTTTGGGAACCACTGCTTTAGAGGAAAGGCAGGTGAGGGGAGATATGATAGAGACATTTAAATACCTACATGGCGTAAATGCACCTGAGTCAAGTCTCTTTCGTTTGAAAGGAAGCTCTGGAATGAGAGGGCATAGGATGAAGTTAAGAGGTGATAGGCTCAGAAGTAACCTAAGGAAATACTTTTTTTACAGAAAGGGTGGTAGATGCGTGGAACAGTCTCTCAGAAGAGGTGGTGAAGACAGAGACTGTGTCTGAATTCAAGAAAGCCTGGGATAGGCATGTGGGATTTCTTAGAGAGAAGAGATAATGGTTACTGCGAATAGGCAGACTGGATGGGCCATTTGGCCTTTATCTGCCATCATGTTTCTATGGATAATAGGCAGGCTTGATGAGTCTCAGCAACCTCTCCATAACATCTTGGATTTTGACACTAGGCAGACAGCACACCTCCTGAGACATCATGTCTGGATTGCAAATGGATGCCTCTGTATCCCTCAGAAGGGAATTACCAACCAATAGTACCTTAAGCCTCCTAGTGCTCACAGATTCAGCAACTTTGGGGATTTTAAGCTTCAACGGGAACTCCAGTGATTTGGAGATGGTTTAGATAGACTGGAGTGATGGCAATTACATTACTTAGAACTTAAGGACAGTACCGGGCAGACTTCTACAGTCTATGGCCCAGAAATATCAAATTAAACACTAAACAGAGATTTTCCTCACCTGCTATCTGTGCCCTAGTCTGATCCTAACTAATGCTTTGAAATGCATCCTAAAATATCAATCTAGATTAAAACACTTTTTATATACAGCCCTAACAGAAGGCTATACTATCACCCTAACTGACTTTGCTGAAAAACTAGAGTACTGAACTAAAAACGTAAAAGAGAAGAACAATGAAATAGCTTACTGAAGCTCAAGTTTACCTTTCCCAAGTTTGAATGCCAGCAGGTGAGATATTCAAATGGAGTTTTTCTTCCCCTTAGCAGATCCTCGCTCAGCACCTCTTTGTAGATCCCTTACTCGGCTAATATATACTGTATAATTTATTGTATTACGGAATGGCCCAGGGTCAGTTTCTCTTGTAGTGCATTTTGCTTACACTGGACAATTGGATAAATTGAATGATGCAGCCTAGCATGAAAAGTACTTATCTGGTATAAGCAGGCTATCTAGGAAAATAGTTCTTTTTGGTAATGTTATTGCTATATTTTTGGGAAGAAGAGCTGCTGAAAGGTACCCAGTGAATGAGATTTAAATTTATTGTATTTATTCATGCTGTTACTGGATCAGAGTTAAAGATTTTAAGAGTGTATAGACACTTCATTTCCTAAGTAAATTCTGACTGCCTCATTGAGTTTCACTAGCAAGAAAGAGGTCACTCTTATTGGAGATCCATGAGACTAATTTCGTATGTAACTAATGGGAAAAAATTTTTAGCAGCTAAAGAAGTAGCTCTAAACTTCTTTTCATTACAATCATGCAATCATTATGGCCAAGGATGTGAAGTGAGGAGTAAAAGAAAATAAAGTGGACAATTTTCCAAAAATAGAATGCCCATATGGTTTCTCTTTGATAATAAACAAGTGCAAAATAGCTGCATTAAAATTGTTCATATAGTCCCTGATTCTATAAAGGCCACCTAAAATTAGGTGCTGATAGTGGTACCTATCTTGATTAGCTTAATCAATGCTAATATTGGCACTCAACACCCCACATTCGGGCCTTAATTGGACATAATTGAAAGTTAGGCACTGATCACAAAAAAATTGAAGCTATAAAAATTAGGCTCCTATCCCAAAGCACTTAAACCAGGAGTGTCAAAGTCCCTCCTCGAGGGCCGCAATCCAGTTGGGTTTTCAGGATTTCCCCAATGAATGTGCATGAGATCTATTTGCATGCACTGCTTTCATTGTATGTTAATAGATCTCATGCATATTCATGGGGGAAATCCTGAAAACCCGACTGGATTGCAGCTCTCGAGGAGGGACTTTGACACCCCTGACTTACACTAAAAGTGGGTGTGGTTACAGGTGGATCATGGGTGTGTTTTCGAGTTAGGTACCTCTTTGTGAATAAGGTGCCATTAGGCTCTGATACTGGTGCAAAGAAAACCCTGGAATAAATTGTGGACGCCTATGCTGAGTGCAGTTCTATAATGGGTGCCTAAGTGTTATAGAATCATTACTGAAATCAGTGCCTAAATTTAGGCAGACTTTATACAATCAGAGTCATACTGTGTATCCACTATTTGATTAAATGTAAGGTGAGGGTATGTGTGTTGGGGGGGTACAATAACTTGCTTATATTTGAAGATCAATTACTTGATAGTGGCGCTAGAAAAGGTTCAAAGAAGGGTGACATACAATATACACGCATCACATTATCACAACTGAGCCAATGGTTCTTCTCTCTCTGATGCTGCAGGAGTATAGTGACTGTTCTAAATGAGCGAGGTCTTGCAATACAAGTACATATAATATTTTGTATTAAAGTTTTTGGGTTGTGGAACAAATCATCTGAGTTTCCATTATTTCCTATGGGGAAATTTGCATTGATATACGAGTGCTTTGGATTACAAGCATGCTTCTGGAACGAATTATGCTCGCAAACCAAGGTTTGACTGTATTCAGATTCTATATATAATCCCGGAAAGTGACAATGCACTGCAAATTACCAAGCTCGGTCCTATGGACAAAAGTAAATATTTCCTGAGCTGGTCACATTCTTTTTAATTACAATCTGAGAAATGATCCACTCATATTAGCAAGATAAACACAGATAACATTGATCTGCTCGTTCATAATACACATACAGTACATTATACTAGAGCATCAGAATCTACTATGCACTTTATCCATCAAGGTTCATTCATGATTGTGTGGGGCCTCATGCTATCGTAAATCCTGAAATCCATTACTCCTCTATTAGATCATTCATGGAAGGTTTTGCACTGGAAATATACAAATAGGCTAAGCAAAAATAAATCATCCACAAGCACTTTGAGTGGAAGGTTTCATCGGATTGTCTATGATGATACCCAGATTCTTTTCTTGGGCGCTAATCCCCAAGGTGGACCCTAGCATCCGGTAACTGTGATTTCCTAAAACAAAAGTCGATAAGCCATTATTAAGATGGACTTGGGGAATTCTAAAACTTATTTCTAGGATAAGCAGAATAAAATCTGTTTTACTCATTGGGATCTTGCCAGGTACTTGTGACCTAGGTTGGACCACTGTTGGAAACAGGGCCTGTCCCAGTATGGCAACTTTTTATGTTCATATGTATTTTTTGTTTTACAAGTGGGATTTTTTTTTTTTACAGTATATGCTCATACTGTATATATGTGACCTTCTGGCAACCAACCCAAAGAATTGTATTTCTATGAAATAAGCAAAAATAATGAGCATAAGTCTGATGTTAGAGGTATGACAAAGTGTATATTAGAAAAAAAGTAAAATATGAATGAAGTTAAACTAAACTTACATTAAGTGTTCTGCAACAAAATGTCATGCATTCCTGGAAATTTATTTTCAAGAACACAGTCATTTTGTCAGCCTTATTCCACGGAGTTCAATGTAATGGAAAGAAAAGTCATAACACAGCTGTAATATCCCAAAGTTATAATAGACAGAAATGTCTCATAAAGCTGTACAAGCAAGTATTCATGTCAACCCAGATGATTGAGTCTCTGAGGTGAAAGAAGTCATTGTTGTAGGATTTCTCTTCAAAACCTAAGTGCCAACCACCATCTGGCAATATTTAACAGCCTTCTGTACCAATAGTTCTGTCTTTTGGCAATAAAATAGATTTTCTTCTTCCTGGCACAGAAAAAACTCAAAGCAAAAGGTGGTCTTTTTCATCATTGTATACGAGCGTACAGCGATGCCAGTAACAGATGAAGTACAAGGAGCAGATTTATTTAAAGCACAGTTTAGAGCATTCGGGGAAAGTACATATAAGGGAGGTATCCCAGTTCTGGGATGGTTCATAGATGAATTCACACCCCAGGAAACCCAAAGAACATGTATTTACTCCTGGTCTTCTCCTCTCTCTATTCTTATCCAAGGAAGCTGGTTCTCTCTGGGGCGGGAGGGGGGGAGGAATTTCCCTTCAAGGCCCTAATGTGGAAGTTCCTCCTGACATAGATACGAGGTCGCATCATGGAGTGATACAAATGCATTATTATGGTCTCATTTTTGTTTTCCTATTCCTTTCTTAATAATTCCCAACACTCTGTTTGCTTTCTTAGCCTCCACTGTGCAGGAACTCTTCTCAACTGTCGTTCAGGCTGATGATGAGCAGTTCATAAGTATCTTTTGGCATTCTTCCTTAACAAGGCACATAGGGCATCTCCATTTAGGTGCCCCAAGACTGCCTGATGAGAGCCTATTCTAATAATATTCCTTAATGGCATCTGGGCATCAATATTCCATTGTAGAATACTGGCACAACCGCTCTTTCCTCTGAACAAGTAGTGTGAATATGAAAGAGCTTTGAGGACCAAGATTTCAAGCTTGCACATAGTACTAATTTAGTAAACCATCTTGACCTACTTCTTCAGGCTGGCTATTGAACATTAAAAATGAATACACTTCAAGGATATGTTTTAAAAACTGATTTTATTTTTGATAGTCAACAGTAGCAAATTTCATAAATGAGAAACAGGAGTAAAACACTTAAGAGGTTTGAACAGCATTTCAACAAACTGTTTGAGGGCCGCAAAGGGGTACATTGTGGGGGTGGGGAGGGGTAACATGCGATTCTGGGGCTGCACATTGGAGACCAATGCTCTAAGCTGAGCACGATACTTACACACCACCCCCTACAGGTAGCAATGCAATTGGAGGACACGGCGCATTCAGCATGGCTCCCTGCACTAATAACCACTATCACGGTTTAGTAAAAGGAGGGGTTAGTGAGCTAATGGAACTGGTACAAACTATGTTAAGAAACGTGCTAATTCCGTTAGCGCATACCAAGCTCTAGTACAGGGGTAGGGAACTCCGGTCCTCGAGAGCCGTATTCCAGTCAGGTTTTCAGGATTTCCCCAATGAATATGCATTGAAAGCAGTGCATGCAAATAGATCTCATGCATATTCATTGGGGAAATCCTGAAAACCCGACTGGAATACGGCTCTCGAGGACCGGAGTTCCTTACCCCTGCTCTAGTAAATCTAAATAGGCAATGTAAATATGTTTTTTGAAGTAGATAGACCATAACAGAGCCTAAACAGGCAAAATATAAAACCACCAAAACCTCGACCTTTTATTTCATTGTCCCAAAGCTTTGGAACGACCTCCCTCCATTCATATGACATGAATTGACTTTTCTGAAATTCAAGTCTCTACTAAAACCCATATTTTCAATATAGCTTTCCACTTAGTTAACACCAGAACATTTCTCTTTTAGCAGGATCTGTATGGAAATGGGAGACAAAAGATTTTTTTGTTCTGAATGGAATGACTGTAAACCCTTTATGTTAAACTTTTAAATTTGTGAAGTGCTTTGACCTACTCATGGAAAAGACAGTATATTGAAGCTATTCCTCCTTTGAATCAGATTTATTATATATCTCAAAAAATAGTAGTGAGGACCCAAATGGAGAATAGGGAGCTAGGAGAAATACAAGAACAAAGAATAGAAGATCTTAATATTTCAGCAATATTGGAATAATGAAATACTGAATAATGAATAATGAAAATACTGAAAGAGTGACCTTGCTGGTATCGTTTGTCTTTCTTCAGGATTTAAATGCAGCGATGAAGTTGTACTTTTGGAACTCTCAGGCATTATTCTGTGGAAAGAAGATATGGAATTTTCCAGATATATCTAGATAAACTCAGGAGCGTAGGAGAGTCTTTTTGACTATGCGACAGGAAGTACCAACTTTGGGAGCTACATTTATCTTAGCCTACCCCTGTAAATGCCTGCCTCGCTATCTTGGCATAAAATATGGGTTTTCTTCTCAGTCGGAACATCTGAAAGCCTTTTTGGACTTGAAGAAAATAGTCACTTAGAATTTTCAGCTCTATATTTTTTAAGCTGCTATATGTTAAAGGGATGATATAAGATTCACATTATAGCCTTTTCTTTAGATGTTTCGTTATGATCTCCATGTCTTACCTTTTATTCCTCCTCTTTGCTAAACTGTTGAGGTCTAAGAAGGTATTAGGTCTTTTTTCCCTTTTTACCCGAATACCTGGAAAAACATAACCTACTCCACCCATCACAATCAGGATTCCGAACTAACCATAGTACAGAAACTCTACTTGTCACATTACTAGATACAGCCCGGCAACACATTAGCAAAGGAAAAAAAATGATATTAATACAACTAAACCTCTCCGCAGCATTTGACCTAGTTGACCACACCTTATTACTACAGATTCTCGACGCCATAGGAATCTCAGGCAAGGTCTACAAATGGTTTCAAGGGTTCCTCAAATCTAGAACCTACAGGGTAAAATACAATGATATCAAATCAGAGCCATGGGCAAATCCCTGCAGAGTTCCACAAGGATCACCTCTTTCACCTACGCTCTTCAACCTCTTTATCTCCTCCCTAGGAGCCACTCTTGATACCCTAGATGTCACATCCTTCAGCTATGCTGACGACATCACCATACTCCTCCCTTTCGACCCATCAGAGACCGCCACCACAACAAAGCTAGAAACAACCTTAGATACAGTAGAAAAATGGATGATGGATCACAAACTAAAACTAAACTCAGAAAAAACAAAATTCCTTTTGCTCGAAAAGGCCCAAACTCCTACCATCACCGAACTGAAAATCAAAAATACCAAATACCCAATACAACCCGAACTAAAACTCCTCGGAGTTACGATAGACAGATGTTGCACAATGCAGTCCCAGATCAACAAGACGACCCAGAAAGCTTTTCTAACCATGAGAAATCTACAGAAAATTCTTCAACCAAGCACAATTCAGACTAATCGTCCAATCCCTAGTCTTAGGTCTGCTGGATTATTGCAACTCCCTATATCTTCCTTGTCCAGCCACCATGATAAAACAACTCCAGACCATACAAAACACCGCCCTCAGACTGATCTATTCACTTAGAAAATACGATCACTTAACAACTGCCTTCTTAGACTCTCACTGGCTACCCATACAAGCACGAATTCAATTTAAATTCCACTGCCTAGTATTCAAAGCGTTACACGGCTCTTCCCCCTCCTATCTAAACAACCGCTTAAACCAGATCTCCACCTCAAGACACAGAAGAACCTCGAACCCTTTCGCCTTCCCTCCACTCAAAGGCACACAACGCAAGAAAATGTTTGACAACCTTCTGGCAACACAAGCAGCAAAACTCAACCATTCCATCTCCAATCTGATGACAATATCAGACAACTTCAAAACATTCCGAAAAGAAATCAAAACCCTGCTTTTCAAAAAATACATCCAAATATCTTAACCCCTCCTCTCTTACCTCCAGAAGATTCACCTACCTCCAGATAATTCTCCCCCAAATTAACCACCTAAACACCTTCCAAGTAAACAAACCCCAAAAATAGATTGTAATCTTACCCTCTCTAACTGTATTCCATTTGTCTCTTTCTCACAGTTCTGCACTGTCAGTTTAATATCCATCCCTTAAGTTCCGATAGGATTCTATCCAGCTATCTCCCTATGTTTAAAAAAAAAAAAAAAAAATTGTATCTTCACTGGAAAATGTCCAGACAAATCTTTTGTAATCCGCCTTGAACTGCAAGGTATAGGCGGAATAGAAATCCGTAATGTAATGTATTTAAATTGTATACCTCATAAATGGTGTGAATTCCGTATTTCTTATTCAAGTGTATAACTTGTATAAAGTTTCTGAAATAAAAAGAAAAGGCGGTATATCAAGCCTAAATAAACAACACAAACACAGCAAATTGTATATATAGAGAGAGAGAAAGAGAGAGAGAACGAGGCTTGTAGCAATGTATGCTATGCTGCCTTAGCAGCTTTTTCAGTAACTCATACTATTTATTTCTTTAGAAGCAATTTTCAGTGAATTGAACAGCTGCAGAATTCATGATCAGACAGTGGTTGCTAATATTAGATATAGTCCCTTCCTAAACTGTTACTCTGTCAGTGACCATTTGATGGGTTCTTCTCACATAAAAACGGAACATTTTCTTTTCCTATCGCTATCTGAATTCTAACTGACTGGTCTTCAGTTACAGGATGCCGTTCAAATTTGCTAGACCGAATACCAACATTTCCTGCATACAAAGCAGCCAAATCATATTATGTGTTCACATATATTATTTATCAGGCCTGAGATTTTAAAATGTAATTTATCCTACAGTCATGTGCTGTTGTATCATTTATTATTCATTTGTTTTTAATTATAACTCTCCCCCCATTATATACCACATTCACTAAAAGTTTAGATATTCTTCAGGAAATGTTGAAAAACTGTACTAGTTGTGTAAAGTATTTGTTACCTGATGTCAGAAACGCAATTATTTCATAGTACTTTACAGTAAACACCCCACCCCGTGATAGCGGTTATTAGCGCAGGGAGCTGCGCTGAATGCTCTGTGCTGCTCCCGACGCTCATAACAGTGCAGAGCATTCAGCGTGGCTCCCTGCGCTAATAACCGCTATCGCGGTTTAGTAAAAGGGGGGAGGGGAGTAAATGTACTTCAGTGATGAGTTTTCAACTATGTCCTCTTGGGTTAGTTTAACTGATAAGAATGTCACAGCCTCTTTGAAAGGACCATCCCCAAGAAAAGGCCACTTCTCAGTTTGTCAACTTCACTAATATACAGATAAGGAATATTGAACAGCCATTAGCAGTGATTCCCAAACTTGGTCCTGGAGGCTCCCCAGCCAGGCAGGTTTGCAGAATGTCCACAATGAATATTCATATATACAGTATTTGCATGCACTGCCTCCACTGCATGCAGATCTCGCGCATGAATACTCATCGTGGATATAGTAGAAATCTGAGGAAACCATATTTGCTTGGAGGTTGGAGGCTGATAAGCACTGATGGAGAGAAGGGCCTTGGTGTGATTGTGTCTGAGGATCTAAAGGCATCTAAGCAGTGTGATAAGGCAGTGGCTGTAGCCAGAAGGATGCTAGGCTGTACAGAAACAGGAATAAACAGCAGAAGGGAGGGGTTGATGCCCCTATATAGGTCATTGGTGAGGCCACACTTAAAAACATAAGAACATAAGCAGTGCCTCTGCTGGGTCAGACCAGAGGTCCATTGTGCCCAGCAGTCCGCTTACACAGCGGCCCATCAGGTCCAGGACCTGTATAGTAATCCTCTATCTATAACTTTCTATCCCCTTTTCCTTCAGGAAATTATCTAATCCTTTCTTGAACCCCAATACTGTACTCTGTCCTATCACACCCTCTTGAAGCGCATTCCAGTTGTCCACCACCCTTTGGGCGAAGAAGAACTTCCTAGCATTGGTTCTGAGTCTGTCCCCTCTTAATTTTTGTGAATGCTCTCTCATTCTTGTAGTTCTTGAAAGTTTGAAGAATCTGTCCCTCTCCACGTTCTCTATGCCCTTGGAGTATTGTGTTCAGTTTTGGAGGCCGTATTTGGTGAAGTATATAAAAAGACGTGGCGACCAAGAGGGATTCCACATTTGGATCTTCGATTCTGATAGCAGGCTCTGTTATGTCTTGAGACTTCAGGAATAGAGTAGGGTTGTACAAGAAGAAAAGATTAGGTTCTTACCTCATTAATCCTAAAGCCCACCCTCAGAAATACTAATTTGCTAGTTGTTTGCCTCAATAAGTACTGGTAAGTTGGATTTCTTATTTATTTGACCAGCCTTAACAAGAATACCATTCATAAACATTGCATGCTTACTTCAGAGAGGTCTCTCTTTGATGTGCCTCCACACTGTTTGTGCAGGCTGAGTCTCATTGTGGCACTGTTTATTCGGCGGGGGGGTGTTTGTTTTTTAAAAATTTTCTTTTTATTCATTTATCAAACCTTTATAAGTAGAACTACTTGTGCAAGAAATACAGAGTCATTTCCAACCTTAAACAATACCAACACCAGAAAAATAATATAGAAAAATTTAATGCTGGAAGGAGGCTCTTCCTTAGACCACAATATCAAAGTGAAAAGAGGGAGATAGAAATTATAGGGAGACTTTTACATAATATAATTCAGAGCAAAAGGCTTAAACGACAAAAAACACCTCGATCTTCATGTTTTAGAACTTCTGCCCTCCCCCACTGGTCAACCCCTTAAGGTCCAAAAAAGATCTTAGATGTTCAGTAATAAAAAAAAAAAATATCTTAAACTCAAATATTTGACAATGCATTTACAGGGATAGGCTAACATAAAAGTAGCTCCCAACCTCCTTGTCTTTCTCTCATGACAAGAAATCGTCTCTCCTGTGTTATTTTAGTTACATCGGGGTATATATCCACAATCACTGACCACAAAAAAGGGTTCCAGCTTTTGTAAAAACAGTGAGATCTTGTTCAAAATAAAATTCACTATCAAAGTAGCTCTCTCCTTAATGTCAGACAGAGAATCTTCAAGAATTGCCATAAGGTTTTGTAATTCATTCCTAATAAAAACATTTTTGCTTAAAGGTATGTCACCAGACTCAGAATTTTTTCTAGGAACCGTTAAGTAGTAAGCGTTATTTATTGATGGAATTTGATCTTGAGGAAAATTAAAATTTTCAATTAAAATTTTTTTAAAGACCTCAACTGGTGATATAACCAAAATTTGGGGGTAATTCAGAACTCTACGATTCAGATGCCTATTAAAGTTCTCAATTTGTTTGATCTTACGTGAAACCAAAGCCTGATCTTTAATAATTGTAGAAAATGAATTTTTCAATGTAATAGTCTCAGACTGAATCTTTTCTATACATTCCAATTTTACTTTTTCGTTATTTAGGGGAAAAGCATCCACTTCAGCTACTAATACCTCCATGTCCTGGGCTGTTTTCCCCACAATCACATTCATTTTCTTTATGGCCATAAGGAACGTCTCAAGAGTAACTACAGGGTTAGCCAGCTTATTCAGCATTCTCCCTACCCTGTAGATCAACCAAGGGTGAAGCTCCACCCAGGTCTAGCTCCGCGATCTCCTTCTCCTCTTCTCTTCTGGGGCTAGACTCTCCACTCTATGCTCCCGCTGGACAAGGAGGCACAGAGATTGTTGGGGGCGATAAAGAGACATTGGAATCCAAAGTTTCAAGCTCTCCCTCACTTGAATCCACAGTGGAGGTCCACCCCCAAAGGTCTGGCTGTAGTGTGGTTTTTAGCCACGGTGACTGAGCTGTCTATGCTCATTAGCTATTATATCAGGATGAACTCAAATAAGTTTAAGCAAAGGAATGCCTAAAGATTTGGAAGGTTTTCAAGTAGAAAACAAATATCAACTATGTATTAAAGAATTGCAGCACAAATGACGCTGATCGGCAAGGGCAAAAAAACACCACTTTTCCGATATGACGCCTAAACGGAACAGATTACTTACAGTCATATATGCATTAGTACAGTGCTTAGAATGAAGATTAGTGTGTGAGAAAAATGGAGCTTCACCTCACATGTATTCAAGCACACTTGGGAATATGGGTTTGGGGCTCAGTGAAAGCAACGCTTTTAACCATTGAGCTACCACTCTTTTATCTCAGCCTACTATGACATTATAGCTAAACTCCTTTTCCCTTAGCACTTCACTAAGATATGATATGACAAGGGAGCCAGAGGCATTGGAGCTGTAGCTCAGTGAGGAAAGGCACTCTCTACCAATCTTCCGGGGTTTGAGGGTTCAAATCCCAGCCTGTATTTTACTTGTGGCATATCTACCTTCCAGGTGCACTTTGATGATGCTTTCCACTTCTTATAGGAGTTGAATATAACATTACTGTACATCTTTGCTGTGTAGCAGAAAAATAAACTTTTCCCCCTTCCATGCTAAGAATTTGAGTTCAACTCATCTTATATTTCTCCTTTTAAACATGGCATACTTTGTTAGTTTATATCATGGTAAAGTATACATTTCTGAAATGGTGAAGAAACAATAATATACAACTGCAGTGTTTTGTCTCACCAAACTGCTATAAGCACAAGAAAGCATTTGTAGCTCAACAAGGTAATGCTCCTGTTCCGAGCTCTGACCTCTGAAACTCCCCGGTTTGACTCCCACCTTTGCTCATTTTAATAAGGTCCTAGTTTTTTTCTATTAGCTCTTATAACAGGGTCTACATGGTGGACTTTGCCATTTGTAAGGTGCACATTTCCCTTTCCAGGCAAACCTATTTTCAACTTACCATGGCTCGGACATCCTAAGCAGTGATGAGAGCACATTAACCAGGCGATCCACAAATGTCATCTTGCTGTCAGAGGAAAGGTTTCCTCTCATCACTGCTTAGGATGTCCGAGCCATGTTATACCGCCGGGTCAGGCGGGTCCAGGAGTCCCTGAACTGCAGGTATGACCTGCGATGGTCTGCCATTCTAAAATAGTGGTGCTCATGCACCAAGAAGAGCCTGGCCAGCAGCCTGGAGTCTTCTGTGCTAAAATTTGGCTGTCTCCTGGCAGCCATTTTAGGAGAAATAACTGCGTATGAAGAACGGGCGATTCTATGACATCACAACGCAAAAAAACGCGATGACGTATTTGTGCCGCTTGGGTGTGCTTGCAGCGGCCGCTCCGCACTACATCAACACTGTTGATTACATGCTCAACGACGCCGATATCGCTGTTATACAAAAAAGTACAGCAGAACGCTTAGAAGCTTACCATGTAAACCTAATGAAACTTCACCTCCCCCAAACACAATGACAAGTTATAAATTAAATAAATGAAGATTGGGAAGTGAGGTTCACATGTGATGGGGATCAGTACGGGACATTGTTGCGGGAAGTGTGCTTGTCCTATGGCATCGCTCGGACACATGTTCTGGTCCTGCCCTCTGATATCTTCCTTTTGGATACAATTGGTGTCTTGGGTGGCACGACTTTGGGGTTGCTCTAGGAGATTACATCCCAGTTTCCTATTCACTATGCAGCTTCAATTTCACCCCCCTAAACCGGGCTGCACAGCCTTCCTCCGAAAGACAGTGTTACTGGGACGGAAATGCATCTTGTTGCAATGGCTTTCGCCGCAACCTCCAACCATCCCTCAATGGAGAGCTTTAATGTTGCACCAAATGCTTTTGGAATGATGTGAAGTTGTGGACATGTCGACCAAAGCTGGTCGCTTATTTACTCAATGTTGGTACCCTTTTGGTTTGACTTTTACACCTTATGTTCAACACCAAATTTGGAAAATTTAATTGATTTACTTTGTATAGTTTTGTCTGCTTTAACCAAGTTACCGCTGCTGCCAGGGTGGGAGGGAGGGTGGGGGGGTGGGTGGTTAGGGGGGTGGGGATTGGATTTGTATTTTGATTTGAAACTGTGCATTGTTCTGCGACATGTTATTCTTGTGTGATTCAATAAAAATGACTTAAACATAAAAAAAACCAAAAAAAACAGATAAAGACAGAAAGCATTTACAATATAATGCAGAAAATACCAGCATGGCAGGGAAAGAAGTAATACATAGAACAGATAAAATACATCAAATTGAATATAAGGAACTTGATTGAAAAAATGAAGCAGAATGCATTAAAATACCAGCCTATCAAATACAGTATATACAAAATATATATACTGCATATACAATAAATACAGTATATAAATACAGTATATACAATACAGTATATAAATACAATACAATACAATATATAAATATAATACAGTATACAAATGCAGTATATTCAAAATGTAAGGACCCTTCCAGTAGCTATTTAGCATAGCCAAATTTCTAGCCCCTAATAAACTCCATAGTCACTTTGGTTTTTGTTATCTACTAGAGGTATAAGTATACCCCCTACTTTACTAATGCGTAGCAGTGGTAACTGTTCCGACGCTCATAGGAATCCCACGCTGCGCATTAGTAAAGGAAGGGGATAGTTTTCCATATGAGATTTTACTCAGGTTAAATGCTAAAATTAGTACCTAGGGCTCCATTTACAAAGGTGCGCTAGCATTTTTAGCACACGTACCAGATTAGCACGCGCTAGCTGAAAAATTACCGCCTGTTTAAAAGGAGGCGGTAGCGGCTAGCGCACGCTAAGCGCAGCTAAAGCCACTAGTGCACCTTTGTAAAAGAAGCCCCTAGTCAAGAATGGGACACCCCTACATACACACACACACACACACTCATACATGCTCTTTCTCATACAGTGGTGCCCTTCATCATTTGTCCTTGGTGTATTGTAATGACAACTGTGGGCTATTCATGCTGCTCTGCTTCCACATACTGAAGAAGCACTATTGTCAGTATTCACTCTGCAGGCAAACTGGGAAAATCCCTTCTCTTCAGAATCACAGGTCTTTGGAACGACCTTACTACCCCGCTGCGGAACTTGGCTCCCTCCAATTATTCCGCAAGCAACTGAAAACCTGGCTTTTCACTAAAATGTAATTCTATCCCCCCTTACTCTTCTCTTCTATATATAAGTTCATGTAAACCTTTTTTTTCCTTCTCTTCCTATATTTTAAGTTCTTGTAAACCGTGCCGAGCTCCACATCCGTGGAGATGATGTGGTATATAAACTTAAGGTTTAGTTTAGTTTAGTCAGGTTAATTAGCTGCTAAGTAACTAGGTCATAATTTCATTACAGTGACTATGATTTCAGAACTGCTATACCTATAAAACACTTTTTAAGCAGCACACAATACTTTCCACGTCTTTTTTTTAAAAAAAAATTCAGACCCTACAACTTTACAGTATCTAAACATTTAACAATACATTTCTAAACCAGAGCTGTATAAATGGCTTTTCTGAAAAGAAAGCCACTCATACAGTATTTCTTTACTGTATTATATTATACTACTATTCACTAGTCCAAATATCGAGACTTAAGCTAACCAGGTATTTTCAATGATGATTACTGGTTAAGTGTCACTGAAAATGCCAGGTTAATTGCCAAGAAGCAAGTTTACTGGCTGGCAGCCATTCCAGGCCTGTTAATTTACGCTGAATATTGGCCAGAAAGACATCTACAGGTCTGCAATAACACCACAAACATTACTGTGCTGCAAAATCAATAGTTGAAAGCCACTCGCTTGCCAGCCGTTGTTCAAGTAGCTTACTGTGTTCCCCAATTTCTTAACAAGAAACTGTGAAAGGCAATTCTATAAGGCACATTTAATATAATGTGCCAATTTGCACATGCATAATACATAGATAATTGGCAGTTATCCATGTTAATGTTAGATGCTTAAACCCATGGGTAGAACATGAGTGTATCATGGGCATTCTGCCTAGCAATATTGCAAGGAATATGTAGGTATGCCAACTTATGCCAGGCATAAAGCACCTGCCTAAATTTAGCATATCAAATTGGATATGAACTAGTATACTATAATGGATTAGGAGTGCCCTAAGACCATTATAAAATCAACACCAAGGGGTTCATTTTCAAAGCATATACAGTAGATGCCTCAAAATGGCCAAAAAGAAAGCCATCTGCCAAAAATACATCCACATTGAGATTTTCAAAAGGCAAAATTTGGGCATCCTACATTGCAGTTTGTCCAAATATCAAGAACACATGTGGGCTGTTTAGGACAGAACTAGGGAGGGCCCAAATTTAGGATGTTCAACAGTAATAATTGAATGGGAAGAACATCCAAGTCAAATAAAAAGGGTGTTCTAAGTTCAGTGGTTTGCGGTCGGGGCCATCAGGGGATTCAGTGAAGGCCCTGACCACAGACTGCTGACTGCTTGTTCTTGACTCCTTACCTCTGTGCTGGCTGCTCAGTCCCTGCACCGCGCTGCTGACTCCTTTGCCATACAGGCTGCTCATTCCCAGCTCCTCCTACATGCTGATGGGTTTTGCAGATGTCATGCCATCAAAGGATTCTCTACAGATATTGAATCCCTCCTCCTCTGCTATCCTCAAGCATAGGAGCTTTAAGGATTCAGAGCCCAGATAGAGTCCTCGTTCCTGTTTGGTGCTCTAGCCTGCCACTGACCTCTTTCGGCTTATTGACAGGGCTACTGTACCTGGCTAATTACCTGCTTCAGGGCTATAGCTGTGCCTTCTGCTTAGCCATCTCTCTCCCCTCCTATCCATTCAGAATTCAGCTGCACGACTCATATTCCGGGAGAGCCTCTTTACTCACATTACTCCTCTCTTAAATTCATTTTGTTGGCTTCCCATCCATTTCTGAATACAATTCAAACTCCACTTACTGATTTACAAATGCACTCTCAGCTGCCCCTCACTATCTCTCTTCACTTATATCCCCCTATGATCCCCCCCTCCCCATGTGCTCCGCTCAGCTGGTAAGTCCCTCCTAAATGTGCCCTTCTCTTCAACTGCCAACTCCACACTCCGTCCCTTCTGCCTTGCTACACCATATGCTTGGAAAAAGCTGCTCGAATCCCTATGGTGGGCTCCGTCTCTGACAGTATTCAAGACTCATTTAAAAGCCCACCTCTGTGAGAGTGCTTTTGCCTCCTAACTCCTCTCACCTTGGATGCCTCTACCCTCTATGTCATGTCTGTCTGTCCAAGTTATATTGTAAGCTCTTCTGAACAGGGACCATCTATAAATGTCAAAATGTACAGCACTGCATACACCTTTAAGCGCTATATAAGTGATAAGTAATAGTAGTAATTTGATTGGTTGGGCTGGCAGAACTTCTGAGCTTGACCCAACCAATCAAATTAAAACAAAATGGAAAAAAAAGCCTTTAGGTGATTCAGTCTAGGTACTGAATCCTCTAACAGCAGTAAGTACTCAAGTGCTGACCCTGCTGTTCGTGCTTGCATCTTCTAAGCATCTGGCTTCCTCATTCCTGTTGCTCTAGCCTGCCACTGACCTCTTTCAGCTTATTGACGGGGCTACTGTACCTGGCTGATTACCTGCTGCAGAGCTATGGCTGTGAACTGTACCTCACTCATCTCTCGAACATCACCAATGTCTATATTTTGCCAAGTCTCAACCCCAACAGCTTTGAAGATGCCTCTGTATGCGACTGCTGATGAGGTTGTGAGAATGCCTGGGGTCGAGAGATGAACCGTAGCTTCTCTGACCAGCTCCCACCCAACACCCACTCCGACTCGAGTGAGGTGCCTGAGGTCAGCGCTGTGATCAATTGGATCCAGAGTAACAGGTGAGACTTGCAGTTATGCTTAATGTGACAGAGAGACCATGGTCTTGAAACTCGGCAGCTTTAAATGTTTATGAGAGTGTCTATTTAACTATTTATTCTCTTAGAACTTTAGATGCAATATGTAAAGCTAAGTAGCTGGCTTCATCAGGCTAGACTGGTATAATTATTTAACATGCTGACTTATGAGGCTTGGCGATCATTAAAATCATGCTGCAAGCACCATTGGCACTGTCCAGGTTTTCAGAAACGAAGAACCCTTAATGATGCTCATCAGCATTATCTTTGTCCCAAAGTTGTGGAATTCTGTTTCTTTGAATGCTCATCTTGAGTTGAATAGACAAGATTGGTTGGGAAAATTTTGGTTAAGGCGAAGGAGATGACTTTTTATATGCTGTGCATGATAAATTTATGGATTGAGTGAGATTAAAGTGTTGGAGTGAGAGGATAGGAGGAGGGGGGAGTAGCAGCTGTTATCCAGATGCAGTTATTCATAAATAAATGAAGTTGGCAAAATATAGTGACTGGCACTACTTAAAAATAAGATGTTTCTGAAGTGTCAAACATAAGACCGAATGCCGAGGGTTTTGCTATTTATAAAATACAAAAGAGCTATACTGTTCTTTTGGTGCCTAATATCATTCAGGTTTAAGTTTCAAGTTAGAGGAATGGTCTAATGCCCGGCATCTAAAATTCAATGCAAAGAAATGCAGAGTAATGCATATGGGGATTAATAATAGGAAGGAACCGTATATGCTGGGAGGAGAGAAGCTGATATGCACGGACGGGGAGAGGGACCTTGGGGTGATAGTGTCCGAAGATCTAAAGGCGAAAAAACATTGTGACAAAGCAGTGGCTGCTGCCAGAAGGATGCTGGGCTGTATAAAGAGAGGCATAGCCAGTAGAAGGAAGAAGGTGTTGATGCCCCTGTACAGGTCATTGGTAAGGCCCCACTTGGAGTATTGTGTTCAGTTTTGGAGACCGTATCTGGCAAAGGATGTAAGAAGACTTGAAGCGGTCCAGAGGAGGGTGACAAATATGATAGGAGGCTTGTGCCAGAAGACGTATGAGAGACTGGAAGCCCTGAATATGTATACCCTAGAGCAGGGGTGCCCAATAGGTCATGCTCCGTGATAGACTCACTTTGCCTTGGCAATCTACCGGGCCGATCAGCCTTCTTCTTCCCGACGTCAATTCTGCCGTCGGAGAGGAAGTTCAGGCCAGCCAATCGCTGCCTGGCTGGGCTGGAACTTCCTCTCCGACAGCAGAATTGATGTCGGGGAAAGGAATGCTGGTCGGCCCGATGCAGGGACAGCTTGGGGCAGAGGCGGCTTTGGGGCCTGTTCCCCGATGGTGGCGGCAGTGGTTTGGGGGAGGGCATGAAGAAAGAAAGAAAGGGAGCAGGCAGGGAGACAGAAGGAAAGAAGGGAAACAGAAAAAAAGAAAGGGGGCATGAAGAGAGAAAAAAAAGAAAGGGAGGCAGGGAGAGAGGAAGAAAAAGTTGGGGGAGGGAATGAGGTCTGGAGGAGAGGAAGCATTCAGGCTGAAAGCAGAAGAAGAAGAAAGTGCAACCAGATACTCATGAAATCACCAGACAACAAAGGTAGGAAAAATGATTTTATTTTAAATTTAGTGATCAAAATGTGTCTGAATTTATATCTGCTCTCTATATTTTACACTATGGCCTCCTTTTACTAAACTGCAATAGCGGTTTTTAGTGCAGGGATCCTATGAGCATCGAGAGCAGTGCTGGGCATTCAGCGCAGCTCCCTGCACTAAAAACCGCTATTTTTGTATGGTTGTTACTGAGGTGGCAGTGCATAGAGTCATCTGCCTTGACCTCTTTGAAAAAAACCCGGAATAGGAATGATAATTAACATTTTCTCTGCATACGGTGTGCTTTGTGTTTTTTAAAAAAATTTTATTGTTGGTAGATCATTTTGACTTGGTCATTTTAAAAGTAGCTCGCAAGCCCAAAAAGTGTGGGCACCCCTGCCCTAGACGAAAGGAGAGACAGGGGAGATATGATTCAGACGTTCAAATACTTGAAGGATATTAATGTAGAACAAAATCTATTCCAGAGAAAGGAAAATGGTAAAACCAGAGGACATAATTTGTGGTTGAGGGGCAGTAGATTCAAAGGCAATGTTAGGAAATTCTATTTTACAGAGAGGGTGGTGGATGCTTGGAATGCACTCCCGAGAGAGGTGGTGGAAAGTAAAACTGTGACTGAGTTCAAAGAAGTGTGGGATGAACACAGAATCAGACTTGCACGGTCTGTGTCTGTATATGGCTGTTTGGTGGAGGATGGGCTGGGGAGGGCTTCAATGGCTGGGAGAGTGTAGATGGGCTGGAGTAGGTTTTAACGGAGATTTCGGCAGTTGGAACCCAAGCACAGTACTGGGTAGAGCTTTGGATTCTTGCCCAAAAATAGCTAAGAAGAAAAAAAAAATTTAAATTGAATCAGGTTGGGCAGACTGGATGGACCATTCGAGTCTTGATTCTATTTTCTCTTTCTCCTCTCCTAGTACATAAACGAGATGATAATAAAGATTTTTTTGAAACAGTGTTACTTTAAGGCAGTCTCCTACATGTTGCTTCTCTACCTGAGGTTGCCTCCTCTGTATCTAGCCTCTGAGGAACAATACTGATTTGGGGAACCCAGTGGTGCTATTGATACTTAAATATTAGCCAGCCCAAATCATCTCACATTAGTGGTTCTCTGAGCCTTGTGATTCTTCATATAAGATAGAAGGAACTGAGTATAGAGAGGCCACACTGCTAAAAATTATCAAATTCTTTTGTTTAATATCCTTTCTGGCTCAGACGTAATCTTATGCACTTGGATTTTTTTTTTTTTTTTTTTTTAAAGTTATCCAGTAAGTTTTACAGGAACGATCTGTTTTGGGAGTGGGTACGATCTGCTAGAGATATAAGGTTTCAAGATTCCATCCTAGCTCTTTTTTGTGAGCCATTGAACAAGAAATGACGGGTTTTTTTTCATTTAGGGGTCCTTTTACAAAGCTGTGCTACAACATGGCCTTAGCGTGCCCTTATGGAGTCTTACCTGCATGCTAAGAGGGGCATTTTTGATGGGACATCTAAGTCTAATTTGGACGTTTTGAAAAAAATGTCTAGAAATCCAGTAGAGAAAATGTCTATTTTCAAACCAGCCAGATGTCTTTTATTTTTGAAAATGACCTATGTAGACGTTTTGGCCCTTAGTATGTCTATCTTTTTTGGCCATTTTCAAAAATAAAAACGTCCACATGAAAAATGCACAAAAGCCTGTTTTACAGAAATACCCAATTACCTTGTCTGATTGCAGCAGAGGAATCTTCATCAGCTCAGCCAGTTTCAGTGCAGTCCTACCAGCTCAGCTGATGGTGGATTCCCCTGCCAGAATCAGCTGAATCAACGGGGGAAAAAAAATTGTCTCTCCCTCTCTCCCTCCGATCCCTTATACCCAACCCCCGACATCTCTCCACATCCACCTGACACCTCCCCACATCCCATGACAATCCCCAAACCTTCGGATGACAAATCGGCAGAAGGGAAGCCCATTCCCTCCTGCCTATAGGGCCATGTGCTCAGAATGACAGGCCTTCCCCCTCCCACTGCATCTTGGGATGCAGTGGGAGGGGCCTAACTGATTAGCATAGAAATGCTCACGCTCTGCCACCTCCCCAGGATTTGTGCATGCACATTCAGAACTTACTGTGGATGTCTCAGCATGTCCTTAGGTAAGGCCTTTTAAGCCTTGGTAAACATGGGATAATGCTCACCGTACCTAGGTAACAGGAGTCCTTATCTGGTAAACATAGGCTCAAACAATATACTCATGCTTCATGTGGAGCTGCAAAATGGCCTATTGGCTTAAATACATAAGCATTACCATACTGGCACAGACTGAAGGCCTATCAAGCCAGGTATCCTATTTCCAACAGTGGCCAAAACAGGTGTCAAGTACAATATGCTCAGGGAGAAATCTAAAATCTGCTACCTCAGTTTAACCAATGCATGAGATCTATTTCCTTTGTATGCAGATAGATCTTGTGCATAATCATTAAGGATATCCTGAAAACCCAATCTGGTGAAGGCTGAGGTTAGACACCCTTGGTTTAGCACATCTGCTGAATCCCCTGCTATAAATGTCACTGCACACCACTGCCTAAATTAGACCTGTATCAATCAAATCCAGAATAGAAAAAGGTGCTATGACTGAGTAACTGACCAAAGGAGGAATTAAGGCATGACTCCTTATGAATCCCCCACTGGTTACTGTCCCCCCATCCTTCATTCCTGAAATTAACACCAGAAAGGGAAACTAGGCTCCTTGACATCAGGTATTATAGGCATTTCTGAACCCAGCAGCAAGCAGGTCTGATGGGCAGCCTAGTGGTCAGGGCGGTGGACTGAAAACCAGGTGACTTAGGTTTAAAATCCCACTTCAACTCTCATCTCCAGAAACATATACCTAATGTTATTACCATTTTGTTTTGGAAATTATGTATGTATATACAGTGATACCTTGGAATCCGAACCTAATCCGTTCCAGAACCCCGTTCGAGTTCCAAGACAATTTTTCCCATTGAAAATAGTAGAAACTGGATTAATCCGTTCCTGGATCCCACAAACTCAAATTTTAACAGTAAACACACTGGATTTTAAGGTAAAATATTAACAAATATTCCAAAGTAGCATTCAGATTCTGGGGCAGAAACACACACATACAATGTGCAAGGCGTTCAGATTCTAAAGATGAGTTCGGATTCTGATGCAAAATGTACTACAAAAAAAAGTTTGGATTCCAAAGCGTTCAAGTTCTGAGGCGTTCGGATTCCGAGGTACCACTGTATTTGTTACCTGCCCAGCAGTAGCTTAGTAAGGGGAGAGCAGGGGTGGAGCAATCCGCCCTAGACATCTTCTTAGTGGGGGTGCCAACACTTGTCCTCCTCTCCACTTCCCCCCCCCGCACTCCTTCCCGACCCCACCTGCCACACACGTGTGCCCTTTCCCTTTCTTCATATCTTTTTAATTTTTCTGGCGTGAGCAGTATCACGAACTTGCCGCCCAAGTCGGTGTCACTTCCAGGTACCGCAACTAGAAAGTGGCGTCAGAGGGAGAGCTGACACGACGCGGGCAGCAAGTTCATAATGCTGCTCAGACTGGGAAAATGAAAGAGATACGGGGAAGGGAAGGGGATGCGCACATGGCAGGGGGATCGGGAAAGAGCAGGGGGTGGAGAAGACAGACAGATGTCCTGGTCCCTGGCTTTTTGGCATTCATAATTTGGATGTTTTATTATGGAAAATTGTTATTCATTTTGGACATTCTCACACATTTTTTCAACAGGAACCCCCCCCCCCCCTTTTTTTTTTTGTTGTTTAACAATGGCTGTAGGTGGACTTTTTTTAACATTACAAGCAGGGCATCCCAATTTTGATTTATTTGTTTCAAACGTACCCCCTCCAGGCTGCCCCTTTGTGGCACCTTAATTTAGGTGAATAACAATTTATCAAAAAGTATACAAGCTGAATATCCAAAAAAATCAAAAAAATAACCAACAAATATTCAGAATAAAGCTGCTAATAGTGGAAGGAAATAGGCTGAAAGGCAAGTAACTAACATGGAGAAAAAGACCTGTGTTTCAAGGAACCAACCAAGAAACTATATGTTCAGTTATAAACTGCCATACAAAATACATCCCAGGTCAAAAAACTCCATGGAAAAGTGTGTCTGGTTCCGTATTGGAGCAATGGATATTTATTTCCACTGCTTGTGGGAGATGAATGGAAGATAAGTGCAAGTTTTTACAGTTTTTTGCTGTTTTTTTGCAGTTTAACTTGTGTATCTTAAACTGTATCTTTATGTATCTTTTCCATGGAGTTTTTTGACCTGGGATGTGTTTTGTATGGCAGTTTATAACTGAACATATAGTTTCTTGGTTGTTTCCTTGAAACACTGAGGTCTTTTTCTCCATGTTAGTTACTTGCCTTTCAGCCTGTTTCCTTCCACTATTAGCAGCTTTATTCTGAATATTTGTTGGTTATTTTTTTTACCTTAATTTAGGTGCCATTTTCTGGAATTATCACCTTGGCCTTTTGGCTGATTTTAATCACCATTAAGGAATATGAGCTCCCTCTACAGACTAGAAAGCAATTTATCAAGAAATATAAATATGTGCTATCCAATTTTAATCAACAATATAACTAAGTTCTCCTTTGCGCATTTCTTGACTCTATTCTTTTCTTTTCACTGTATATAAGTCTTATTTTCAGATTTCTTTGTCTTTGGTTTTTCATCCTAACAAACTATTTCTTTTATTTCCATAATTCTTCAAATAAAAAAAAGAGATGTTTTGCTGTATTTTTCCTTTGTTAAAAACACTTGCTCCTAACGCCACTCTTCAGTTTCTCATCTTCTGCTCACAGTTTGTTTGCTTATGGGATTCTTGTAAGAATAAGACTAGAAGATCTCCAAATTACTTACATTTATAGTGGTAAGAGTTAAGGAATAGAAAGAGTTAAAAATGAATATCACTGAAGTAAAAATTAGAATTACAAATGAAGATTAGTGATTTGGGTTTATTAATTGCCTGATAAATTACCTAAGCCATTTTTCCTAGTCCTACTGCTTCCATGTCTCTTCCTGTGCTTATCATGATTATGGATGATGTTATTAAGATACTGTTTAATAATATTAGAACTATATTAAACTGTAGAAAGATCCAGTTACTTTATACCTGAAGAAAAATGCCTTGACAGTATAACTCGTGGTTATACCACCCATTCAAAATGTGGTATAACCATAAGTGAGATTTTCCCTTAACCAAACAGCACTAAATATAAGTTACAGGCATCTCCTCAGCTCCTCAGTTTAAAAAAAAAAAAAGCAGTAACTATGTTACCCATAGCTGGTTTTAAGAAAGGTTTGGACAAGTTTCTGGAGGAAAAGTATATAGTCTATTATTGAGAAAGACATGGGGGAAGCCACTGCTTGCCCTGTATCAGTAGCAAGGAATATTGTTACACCTTGGTTTTGGGCCATGTACTAGTGGCCTGGATTGGCCACCGTGAGAACGGGCTACTGGGCTTAATGGACCATTGGTCTGACCCAGTAAGGCTATTCTTATGTTCTTATGTTCTAATCTTCCTTTCTGATTAATACATGTACTTATAAAGCCAGGCATTCTATAGGCAAATTCTTTGCCATCCTCTCTAACAAAGCTGGACTTCTTTCCAGACTGGAAACACTCTGCCATCCCATAAGCAGAAGAAATAGATATACTTAATTTCATTTATGTTTATTATATTCTTGATGTACTGATATATTTTTCTGTGGTACAACCAGAGTGGTTTACATAATTATTACGTACTTGTATTTTCTTTATCCCTAATGGGCTCACAATCTTTTTTTGTAACCAGTTGACCCCATAGAAGGAAAATATGACTACCTAGTGGTTGGAATGTGAGCCTACTGCTAAGGGTGCCCAAGATACCACTAAACTATCAGGTAAGGATCAATAGGCCCCCAGGGTTTAGAGTAGTCTTTTGAGGATGGGGTCTCATTGAGAGAAACGGAGTTTTGTTTGGGAGTAAAGATCTCATCAGGGAGGCTTTGATCAGGAGTGGGGTCTTATTGAGGGGTTTTAATCAAGGGGCTTTTGATCTTGGGGGTCTTTGATCAGAGGAGTTGGGATCAAGCGGGTGGATTGTTAATGGGTAGGTTGGCATGATAAGGTAGAGGACCCTTTGTTGCATGGGAGGTTGTGATCAGGAAGATTGTGATCAGGAGTTGCAATCAAGGGTGTGTTGTTGCTACTCGAGAGTTGGGAGGACATCACTGCAGCCCCTTTAAGATATGGCTTGGGAGAATTGGGCCAAACAGCTCTCAGATTATTTGGAAACCCATGGAATTTTGCCAGTCTGGCTTTATAGAGGGTTTTAGTATGGAGACACTACTGGAAACTTTCTTTACAGAAATAAGGCATCTTCTATCTATGGGCTCCCATTTGATTTGCCAGCATCAGTTTTTATTACAGCTATTGAGATAGGTTTAGTAGGTATGTTTTCAATTGGTTAGAAGGTTTTTAACACAAAAACCTAAAAGGAGGTAGTGGTAGGTGAAATATATGACCTCTGTAAAGTGCGGTGTGGGGTCCTACAAGGCTCTCTGCTCTCAGCCATCTTGTTTAATTTACTAATATCTACTCTGGGAAAGATTTTGCTCTATTTGGGAATGACCTTTCATATATATACCAGATATATTTATTAATTATCTATCCATCCATTCATGGATTGGGATATTTCAATATTAAGTATTCAAAACTGTATGGAGGCAAAAGGGTAAGACTAAGATGAAAACGATTAGACTAGGCCTTCCATCTTTAACTACAAATAATGACAAAATTCTAATACAGAGAAAAACATTCACACTGTGATCTGCTTTGAAGGTGCTGGGCATCTTGTTAGACTCTAAGATGTTCTACAAACTGAAGAATTGGAAAGGCGTTTTTTTTTTTTTTTTTTCTTAAATCACTTCAGACTAAATTGTACACGCAACAATTTACAAGCAATGTTATATTTAGATGATTGTAAATCCCTTTATCTAAGTTGCTCAGGATTACTTCAGAAAAACGTGCAAAGATGTGCAATACAAAGAAATTTCATAGGGCTGGTCCTCTTTTACCAAGTTTATTCACTATTTGATACACCAACCATCGACAAGTATCTGGTCGGTTTACAATGCTAAAATTTAGGATAAAAATAAAAAGCAAAAGGAGGTAATATATAAATAACATAGGTAGTGGATAAGACAGAGACTAGTTTGATATGAAAGGAACTGGTTGAGGGTAAAAGTTTAAATTACATTGAAGTTTAAATAAAATTTTAAAAGGAGGTAAGGAGGGGAAGGGGATGGAAAATAAGGGAGGGGAAATCACTTTTTAAAAGCGTTTCTCGTTCAACACTAATGTAAGCGGGAGAGGGATCTTGTGTTATGATAAGCATCCTGAAATAGGAAGATTTTGTGTATGATTTTCAATTGTCCTTCAAGGCAGATGTGTGATGGCAGAGCATTCCAGAGAGCAGGGTCTATAGCGGAAAAAAATGGTGTTTTCACATCGTTGCATTTGCTCCTAGTCCAGGCATGAGCCCAGAGTAAGCTAGATACTGAACTCTGCTGTACAGAATTTGTTTAGGATTTGCCCCGAGCTATATGACTTCTTTAATCAATTTTCCTTCATCAGGTAGAACTTCTCAGAACAGAGATTTCTCTTATTTTGCATGTTCCATCAGCAAAAAAAAACCCCACTGTACATCAAAGAAAATATTTGAGTTCTTGTCTTCATACCAAGTGATGCTGTATTGGAATTGTTTTCCTACTGAAGCTGAACAAGAAAGAAATTGCATGGGCTTTAGGGGGGAAAAAATGTAAACATTTTTATTCCAAAACCCTTTTTTAAACACAAATTTTGTTTTCCACTAACTGACAGCAGTTAGGCTCAGGTATTTACATATTACTATTAAAGAACATTTAAAATCAGGTACATAGTAGTTTTGCTGCCCAAAAGGAATCACAATGAAAATTATAGCTACTCTTTGGGTTTTGGCCAGGTACTACTGACCTGGATTGGCCACCATGAGAACGGGCTACTGGTCTTGATGGGCCTTTGGTATGACCCACTATGGCTATTCTTATGTTCTTATTCAAGGTTACAAGAAGGATTAGTAGGAAAAACAAAATTTGAAACTTGGCTTTGCTGGTTCTCATTCTGTTGCAGCCACTTTTTCCTCATATTTTTGTGAGAGTCAACTTAAGTTATATTCATTCTTTTTTTTTTTTTTTTTTGCGAATGACAAACGAATTCATTTTCTTTGTATTGTACTATGCTTTATAATTCTTCCATGCTCAACGGTGTTAAACAAAAGCAATTATCATACAGTAAACAATATGTATTGTGATGTAACTGAGGAATCTTTTGCATATATTAGGGAAAGGGAACAGGACTTGTACACTGTCTTTTTGTGGTTACATATATACAGGTACTTATTTTGTACGTGATTGAGTGACTTGACCAGGGTCACAAGAAGTAGCACTATATGATTTGATCCCACAATCTCAGGGTACTAAGGCAGCAACTCTACCACTAGGTTACTCCTCACCTTGAAGTTAAAAGGAAACACATGAAGGCAGTTTTGGATAAGAACATAAGAATAGCTTGACTGGGTCTGATCAATAGTCCTTCAATCCCAGTAGCCTGTTCTCACAGTGGCCAATCCCGGTCACTAGTACCTGGCCAAAACGCATAGAGTAGCAACATTCCAGGGTAAGCAGAGGCTTCCCCCATGTCTTAATAACAGACTATGGACTTTTCCTCCAGGAATTTGTACAAACCTTTCTTAAAACCAGCTACGCTTTTACCACAAACTCTGGCAACACGTTCCAGAACTTAACTATTCTCTGAGTGAAAAAATATTTCCTCCTATTGGTTTTAAAAGTATTTCCCTGCAGTTTCATCGAGTGTCCCCCTAGTCTTTGTAATTTTTGACGGAGTGAAAAACCGGTCTACTTGTACCTCCACTCAGGATTTTGTAGACTTCAATTATATCTTCCCTCAGCCTTCTCTTTTCCAAGCTGAAGAGCCCTAACCTTTTTAGTCTTTCCTCATATGAGAGGAGTTTGATCCCCTTTATTATCTTGATCGCTCTTCTTTGAACCTTTTCTACTGCCACTATATCTTTCTTGAGATAAGGAGACCAGAATGAAATGCAATACTCTAGGTGAGGAGTGATACAGAGAGTAGAGTTAAATGGTCATTTTTCTCAGTGAAGGAGAGTAAACAGTGGAGTGCCACAGGGATCTGTACTGGGACCGTTGCTATTTAACTTATTTATAAACGTTCTGGAAATTGGAACGACGAGTGAGTATAGAACATAAAGAGGGGAATTAAGGTGTCCAGGTCAGGATATAGAATTTTATAAACAGTAACAAGGTAAATGACAGCAGATAAGACCTGAACGTTCCATCCAGTCTGCCAATAGTCACGTGCATTATACATTCATGGTTAAATTGTCATTTTTCTTTAAAATTTCTGGACTATACACTGTAGAGGTCTGCCCAGTACTATTTTTAGGTTCTAACTACTGGAGTTGCCGTTGAATCTCATGCCAGCCTATAGTAACCATCCTGTCACTGGAGCTTCCATCAAAACCCTCCCCAACACATCCTAAATCAAATCCCCATATACGGGACACAGTACCAGACTTAAATTGTTTTGTATCATTCATTTTCTAATTAGATAGAGATCCCAAGCTTTTTTGAATTCCATCACCGTTTTCATCTTCACCACCTCCTTCAGGAGGGCATTCCAGGCATCTACAACCCTCTCTGTTGAAAAGAATTTCCTAACATTACTCCTAAATTTGCCAACCCACACCACACCCTCAATTCATGCTCTCTAGTTTTACCATTTTCTCTTCTTTGGAAATGATTTGTTTCCATATTAATACCTTTCAAGTATTTAAACATCTATGTCATATCTCCCCTGCCCCTTCTCTCCTCTGCAGTACATCCATTTAGATCTTCCAGTCTCTTCTTGTATGTCCCTTGTCGCAAGCCACATACCATTTTCATCACTTTCCTCTGGACCATTTCAAGTCTTTTTACACCCTTATCCAGATATGGTCTCCAAAACTGATCACAGTACTCCAAGTGAGGCCTCACCAATGACCTGTACAGGGGCATTAACACCTCCTTTCTTTTGCTAGTTACTCCTCTCTCTGTACAGCCCAACATCTTTCCGGCTACAGCCAGCATCTTGTCACACTGTTTCATCACCTTCAGATCCTCAGACACTATCACCCCAAGGTCTCTGTACTTATCAGCCTCTCACCTCTTAGTACATATAGCTCCCTCAGATTTCTACTCCCCAAATGCATCACTCTGCATTTCTTCGCATTGAATTTTAGCTGCCAAATATTAGACCATTCTTCTAACTTTTGCAGATACTTGTTCATGTTTTCCACTCTCTCTGGGGTGTCCTCGCAGTTACAAATCTTGGTATCATCCACAAAAAGGCAAACCTTCTAACCCTTCAGCAATATCGCTCACAAATATATTGAGCAGAACCAGCCCCAACACCAATCCTTGTGACACTCCATTACTCACCTTTCCTTCATCAGAGCGAATTTCATTAACCACCAGCTTCTAGCGTCTGTCCGTCAACCAGTTTCTAATCCAATTTACCACTTTGGGTCCTAAATTTGTAGAAACATGATGGAAAATAAAGGCCAAATGGCCCATTCACAGTATTCACTATCTTCTCCTCTCCATAAGAGATCTCACATGCCTATCCCATGTTTTCTTGACGTCAGACACAGTCTTTATCTACTACTACTGGGGGGTTGTGCTTTGCTGGGCTCTGCAGCACCTTGCTTTATAATCTGCACAAAGCCTCTCTTAATCCTGTTTTTGGTGATAACCTCCCCCTCCAAGAGCTTGCGATATGCTGAGCTTATAAGCTTAACTTCTGGTGCCCTGGGAATGAGGTAAGCCTGCAAAGATACCAAAAACTTCTAAATCCAAGGCAAACATGAGTGGATCCATGATGGCAAATATCACCATGCCAGTCCCTTCTCAGGTTGGCAATTGGGCCCAGGAAATCTCTCAAATGGTAACCACAGCTTTGGAGGTCTACTTAAATAAATTACAATCAGAAGTAGATAGTATCAACGAGAAGTTTAATGTCCATTCTCAGCGCATTCTGGGGCTAAATGACGCATATCGGAGCACAAGGATGAAGCGCAATATGTGAACACCCGCATGGAGGGTTTGCAGGCCTAGACTGTGTTTCTTACGGATAGATTGGAAGAATATGAAAACCGGCATCGCCGTAATAACTTAACAGTGGTGGGCTTACCGGAGTCTTTATCTGAGCCAGAACTTTACATCTTTCACAACTGGTTACCCAAGCATCTAGGTTTGAAAGCCCTGGCCACCACCTTCGTGTGTGAAAGAGTGCATTGGATAGGCCTGAAACATGCAGGCAGCATGTTAACTGGCATAAGAAGGAATAACTTTGGAAAGCCTATAGAAAATTGTATCATTTGAAATATGAGGGAGCATGTTTACTTTTATTTAATGATTAGCTGAATGGCACTGCAATAGAGAGAGATGGTGCCCATTTGCTCTTCCCTTCATAAGAGGGGTGTCCAATTTGCCCTCGTGTATCCTGCTTATTTACAAGTGTGGAGAGAGGGGAAAAGTCTTTACCCTCACTGACAAAGCTGCTGCCCAGACGTTTCTGGATACCGTTAATCAAGCTGAGCCCGAGTTCTCAAGCTTCTACCACTTGACTAGCTCTCTGTTTCTGGAGTAGTTTGATGACTTGATAAGCCTATATTCAGCTTTACCAAATGGATGGATGCATTTGGTTTTAGTGCTCCAGCTCTTATCTGTTAAACTACCGGATCTTGAAGTTTGACTGTTTTTTCAGCCTTTCTTCTGTCCCACCAACTGGATGGAACACATAGGGCTCCTTTTACTAAGCTGTGCTAGTGGTTATAGTGCGCGCTACACACTAATGCCTCCATTGAGCTGGCATTAGTTTTTTCACGTAGCACGGAGGTTAGTGCGCACTAGTCTGCAGCGCGTGCCAAAAATGCTACCGCAGCTTAGTAAAAGGAGCCCATACTGTTTTTCCATTTTTGCTTCTTAATTTTATATTTCCTTGAACTATTGAATGCCTGCGCATTTGCATGACCAGGGCGCTCTATTGATCATCTATTGTTTTTTTGAGACCTCCCTTTTTTGTTTGAGTTCTCTCAAAGCTGGGCCTGATTGGTGTTACTGGAGGGATTATACTGGTTTACATCCCTAATCTGTTCTTATGCATGGGGTTCTTTCTTTAGATTTATTTACTGCTTCTTATTACAGACTGTATTGAGGTTTTTACCAAAGGACAACTTTAGCTGCTGGGACTCGGACTGCCTCCCCCCTCCCCTCATTTATGTTATTATTTGTTTTTGGTTTGGGGGGATGGATTCTCTTGGGAGTTGGGGGGATGATGGGGGCAGGGAGGAGGGGAGAGTGAGTCAGGAGAGGTATGACTGGAGATGGATGATTGAGCTGCTATGGTATGCCTGTAACTCTGGGGTGGCAAGAGGTTCTTCCATATATGATCTCTTGAAGTTCTTGCAGACGTACTTTGGTCCTATATGATCATGTTCAAGTGCCTCACAAGACTCATATTAATGACCTCCTTTATACATAGGGATTTATATTCTTGCTGTAGCAGTACTAGAAGGAAAGAAATCCTTAGAAGTACCAACAAAATCTTTTCTAAAATGTATTCTAGTACCTAAAACAAACTTGTACAATCGATTTGTAACCTATGAACTCCTATTGCCCTATCTCTTTATACTCTAACTGATTTATAACCAAGATCTCTCAAACCCTCTCTGTACTCTGCTTACATGTATTGATGACTTTACAGTGTGCCTACTCTCACTGATTGTTTGCTGATTGTTCCAGCTCTTCTTATCTCTGTATCCTGCTTAGATGTATTCTATGACTTTACATTGTGCCCATCATCGCTGATTGTCCAGCTCCTCTTATTGTAAACCGCCTTGAACTATTATGGCTTTGGCGGTATATTAAAGACTTAATTTTTGTGTTCTAGCAAATAAAATTCCTGTGCACTCTTTAGAAACCAAACAAACTAAGGGTTCCTTTTACAAAGCCACGGTAGAGATTTCTACCATGGGACAGGGAGGTAAATGCTCCAACGCTCATAGGAATTCTATGAGTGTCAGAGCATTTGCCTCACTGGCCCACAATAAAAACCTCTACCGCAGCTTTGTAAAAGCCAGCATAAGTGATTTCATTTTTTTTTAACTTTTTAGTTTTTGTCCAAAACATAAATCTGGCCCTTAATACTTTGCAATCTCTGCTTTAGCATTTCTCAAAAAATGCTGAAGACCTCCCAAAACCCCAAAAGTATAAATAGGTAAGGGGGAGAGACAAAGACAAAGCATGGTAACAACTAGCTTAAACAAGAAAAAAAATTTTTGTGTGTGTTCTTTAGCATTTCTCAAGCCAGAATGACTTTCAGTTTCATTAGTTTATTTTCATAAGCTTTAAGTTTTATTTTCATAAGCTTTAAGACAACAATAATTTTAGAATTCATTTGTGATCAACATGTAAGAAGCATGAATTCAAAAAGATAACTAGAGCTGTGATGAGTAAAGCTATATTTTAAAAAACAAACAGCTATTTTCACTTTAAAGATGAAAAATGGAGCTAATCAATAAAACAATCATGCCATCAGACAAAAATAAATTTAGATTAGACATAATAGAATCTACTGCAAAAGAACATGCTATAGATTCTTTGCAACTTCTGTTTATATAAGGACAACATGAAACAAAACTTGATTTCTCTGTGAGCCAATGAAAGTGGCAACAATGAAAATTGTCAATAAGATTCTTTCTTACATTTTATTTCCTTTGACAATAGCCATTCCATGTGATGTGATTAATATGGAGCATTCAAAAGAAACGTAACCTGGAAATCATAAGTAGTAATCAGTGCTCCACTGCAATGGGTTACCATAGCAACAGCCCAGAAGCTGTACAGCACAACCACTACGCTGTGTCTGAAAAATTGGTCCCTGCAATTGATGGAGATACAGATCTCAAAACAAAGGAGTCGGCTATTTGAAGCTGCTGAAAAATTAAGAATCCATACAACATGTGTGCACATGACTGTAGGAGTTTAAAAATTGACAAACAAAATAGATTCCTTTTTCTTCATGCTGATAATGCTGTAGAATGGTTTCAGGCCCAAGCTGTTCCCAGGGGCATGCTTCATAGTTGCTGTGCAAACATTTCCTGAATAAAAAAGAGATCTCAAAAATGTGTAGTTGGGGGGGGGTTTGTTTTCTTTTTAAAATCTGCCCTGCAGAATCACTGATATTTCAACAGTATACTTGCTGCAAACTTTGAACAAATGAAAAAGATTCTGCTGATTTTGAAAGGTTTACCAATCCAAAATGAAAGTAGCCTAGTTCAAGTTAGCTCAACATCATATGATCATATGATAATGACAGAAAAGACAGCAATTAATTGAAGTCAAACGAAGCATCTTCTAAAACCTTGGTATTCAGGCCACTAGTGACCATCTATATTTTACGCAAATCTCTATCTCTTTTATTTATTCAATAGGAATATTCTGAAAATCTGATCCATTGGCAGCCATCTAGGACTAGGAGTTGAATACAACTGTTCTAAAAACAAAAGTTTAACTTAAAATAATTAATAATGAATAGCAACAATTTAAGAAGTCTGAATTGGAATGTACCTGTATCAAAGATAAAAATACTGATATGTAGA
Source organism: Geotrypetes seraphini (assembly GCF_902459505.1). Lineage (NCBI taxonomy): Eukaryota > Metazoa > Chordata > Amphibia > Gymnophiona > Dermophiidae > Geotrypetes > Geotrypetes seraphini. The sequence continues at coordinate 19,945,550 of NC_047095.1, forward strand.
GAATGACATGGAGATGGGTACTAGTGGATGTCCAAGGGGTAAGGACAGGAACAGAGCCCGTGGGGATGGCGGGGGACAGGGACAGAGCCTGCGGGGATAGGGCAAGGATGGGGACAGAGACAGCACCCACAGGGACAGGGACAAACTTTGTCCCCATGTCATTCTCTAAAAATTTGATACTAGTATCAATATGCAAAAACTTAACATCTCTTAGACAATTGGCTATTGATTTTAATTCAATGATTTTTTTTTTTTTTTTAAAAAACCCTTTTTAATCATTGCTTTTGGATTTCAATGAACTACTGTTAAATTATATCATTTGTGTCTTGTCTGCCATCTGCAATGTCCTTCCATCATGTGCCCAGCTGCTTAAGCATCTTACTGTTATTGTAACAGATTCATCCATCCTTGCTAGTATCACAACAGATTTCTTACATTTAATAGACAATTACCTGTTCATCCACTACACATTTTAGGTTCTTTTCTACACCCATGTCCGAAAGACAATCCAATTGCCTTCCCAGATGATATAAAAACTTAGGCAATCAAATCTTTGGGAGCGTTGTACCAAAACCAGATAGAAATGGAAAGCTCTATTTGTGATTTATAAAGAGTGGTACAGAATATTATCCTTTTTTATACTTTAATAAAAAAAAGATTTAAATATAAAATCATAAGTGTTTCAGGCTTGTGCAAATGAGGAAAGAGTCCACGGGGACAGGGCAAGGATTGGGACAGAGCATGCAAAGATGAGGTGGGGACAGAGATGGGACCTGCAGGGATGTGACAGAGTGTCTATGTCCTTTGCAATCTCTGCTTTAGCATTTCTCAAGCAAGAATGACTCCCAGTTTCATTATTTATTCTTATTTACCAGAACCTTTAAGACAACAATAACTTTTAGAATTCATTTGTGATCAACATATAAGAAGTGTGAATTCAGAAAGATAACTGCCCTAGTCATCACTGATCCCCCATCCCCATAAAAATCATAATAACAACTTTATATATCTGCCTCTAGAACATCAGCACCTGGCAGTCTGGCATAGGAAAGCCTAGTAGAGCTGCACAGAGGTGGCTTAAGTGGCCTTGGGGGTGGGTTAGTGAACCATGGAGAGGAGGACCCAAGCCTATAAGCCACTCTAATCACTGCATTCATGATGAAAAATGTGCACCCCCCAAAAAAACCCTAACCCTTTTGTACTGCCATATAAGTAGCTCCTGCAGCCATAAGGGATATTGGGGTGGTAGCTAGGTGGGTCTAGTAGATTCTGGGGGTGTTTGGGGGGTGGGGCTCACCATGACCTATAAGGGAGCTGTAGTGAGATGTTTATGTGGGACCCTTTTTGTGAAGTTCATAGCAGTGCCCTGTAAGGTACCCCACTACTCTGGTGCCATGTCTGGGTGTCCAGTCCATCACTTTTCTGGCCCCTCTCATGCTCAAAAGGTCTTTTTCTAGGCATTTTTTGACTTGGATGAATTTTGGGTCAAAATTGGGTATAAAGTTGGACGGCTTAGTGGTCTGGACGATAAGACGGCTGGACGTACAGTTAGACGATTTTCGGGAAAAAAAATATTTTGGATGTATTTTTCAAAATGGACATTTTCCTATGTCCGACTTTGGGCAACTTAGGCTCAAAACGGACTTAGACGTTTCTTTTAGATATGAAAAAATTCTAGCAGAGCATGAGGGTGCTACCCAGAAATTTAAAGAACTCTGGGGTCCATTTTGTAACACATGTTCAAGGTAACTGAAGTTGTCATAAATTAATCTATTTTACCAGATCTGTTATTACAAGTTATACTGACAGTAAAGGGAGGGAGGGTGAACAGGAGGGATTATAAGATAGAAGGTTTATTCTAATCAATATTTGTTATATATAAGTGCTTCTATGAGATTAGTTTATTGTATTTGATTGCACTTTATGTATGTATATATTTTCAAAATCAATAAAAATTGAATTTTCACAAAAAAAAATAACCCAGTGCTAATTAAACCAATTTAAAAAAAAAAAATTACTCCCCTCCCTTTACAAAACTGTAGAAGCAGTTTTTAGTGCAGGCCAGCGCACTGAATGCTCTGAACTGCTCCTGACATTCATAATCCCTCTTCTATTAAACTGCGCTAGCAGTTTTTAGCGCAGAGAGCCATGCTAAATGGCTCGCGCTACTCCCAATGCTCATAGGAACTCTTTGAGCGTCGGGAGCAGCATGGGCCATTCAGCGCATCTCCTCGCACTAGAAACTGCTAGTGCAGTTTAATAGAAGAGACCCATAGAGTTCCTATGAGCGTCAGGAGCAGCGCAGAGCATTCAGCATGCTGGCCTGCACTATTGTAGGATGGCTAAGTGCACCAATCTAGGTGCCTAACTTCAGGCACCATTTAAAGAATCTGGGCCATTTTGCCTGGAAGTTTTATTTTCATAAAGTAACATGTAACAATAGAGAGGTGGAGGGGCATTTTCAAAACATACGTCTAGGTCTGATTTGGACGTATGGTGCTAGATATCCAAAGTCGGTAGTATGAAAATGCAAACGTCTAGAAATACTTTTAAAAAAAAAAAAATCCTCTATCTAGACATTCAGGCCATTGGGACACCCAGACCGCCAGAACATCTATCTTTATACCATATTTATAACCAAAATTTTGTCCAAGTCCCAAATGCCCAGAACAAGACCATTTGGACGTGTGAAGGGCCATTCGTGTAATGGTTTGGCCACCCAGATATGGCAACAGAGCAGTGGAGCACTTTAGAGGGCATTGCTGTGAACTTCACACAAAGAGTGCCAGCTAAACATCTTTCTAGAACTCCCGTATTTGTTATGGTGAACCCCCAAAACCTACTATGCCTACCTTTATATAACCCAAATAGCCCTTATGGCTGCAGGTGGCACCTATATGGCAGTAGAGTAGGGTTTTGGTGGGTTCACATTTTCCATCATAAATGTAGTGGCTAGAGTGGCTTATGGAACTTGCTACTTCTCTCTATGGTTCATTAGCCCACCAGGCTACTTAAGACACTTGTGTGCAGCTCTACTAGGCTTTCCTATGCCAGGTGCTGAAGTTCTGGAGACAGGTATATACGTTTGTGGGTGTGAGGGGGGTCCCTGAGCACTGGAGTTGCGTGGGGGTGTCTTACCCTGATGCATGCAGTGGTCATCAGGTCAGTTTGGGCACCTTTGTAGCACTTAGACCCTTCTAAAATAGGTCTAGATCCAAATGTATAAGTTCTGTCCAAGATGTCTTGCAAAATGTTTGATTATCGCTGCAAGACGTCGATGTCTAACCTGCCCTTGAGACTGCCCAAAGACCGCCCATAACATGCCTCCTCCAAGCCCATCTCATGCTCTGAACGTACAGAGGCTGTAGCACCACACGAAACGTACAGAAAGATGGTTTTGACTATTGGCACTTGGATGTCCAAGTGCTGATTTAGGATACTTTTTGGACATCTATTGTTTTTTTGATTATGGGCCCCTTAATGTAAGAATCACAATTGTTGGTATATATTAGAGTTTATTCACTATTAATAGCTGCTCTACTAAGACGCGCACTGAGGTTTGCTCTGTGCACATTCTATTCCAAATGGAACATTTTATTTCTAAACTAAAATGTATCTCTTCATGAATTATTAATCAAAAATTAAATAAACAAAAGCTATCATTCCCAGCTGTAACTGAATTATAGCTTATTGTTGCTGCTGCCTCATTGTGCATGTGAATCAGGATATGGCTGCCAGGGCCATTTCTGCTGGTGGTTAATGCTTCAAGTTGCCCTACTTTGGTAATTCTATAATGTGTACTAACTCATCTAAATCAAATAATGGACTGAAAACTGATCCTGGACTAAAATTAATCACTGTGTGAAATTAAAATTATACTTGTACCAAACATAAACATTTAAACATGGTATAAAGCAAACCACTTCAAGGAAAAAAAATCCCCATATAAGGATACTGAGATTGCAAATCCTCCTGAAATGGATACTTCTAGGAAAATTTGTTAAGAAATCAAATAGAAACTTAGAAACATGATGGCAGATAAAGGCCAAATGGCCCATCTAATCCACCCATCCGCAAGAATCATTATCTCTTTCTCTCTCCGAGAGATTCCACGTGCCTATCCCAGGCCCTTTTGAATTCAGACACAGTCTCTGTCTCCACTACCTCTTCTGGGAGACTGTTCCATCCTTTCTGTAAAAATGTATTTCCTTAGATTACTCCGGAGCCTAGCACCTCTTAACTTCATCCTATGCAGAGTTTCCTTTCAAATTAAAAAGACTCGACTCATGTGCATTTACATTACGCAGGTATTTAAACGTCTCTATCATATCTCCCCTCTCCCACCTTTCCTCTAAATAGAATGTTAGGAATTATCAGGAAAGGAATGGAAAACAAAGATGAAAATGCTATAATGCCTTTGTATCGCTCTATGGTACAGTCGCATCTCAAATACTGTGTGCAGTTCTAGTCACCATATCTAAAAAAAGAATTAGAAAAGGTACAGAGAAGGGCAGCAACAAAAATGATAAAAGGGATGGGACGACTTCCCTATGAGGAGAGGCTAAAGCGGCTAGGCCTCTTCAGCTTGGAGAAGAGATGACTCAGGGGGATATAATAGAGGTCTATAAAATACTGAGTGAAGTGGAAAGGGTAGATATGAATCGCTTGTTCACTCTTTCCAAAAATGCTAGGACTGGAGCGCATGCAATGAAGCTACTAAGTAGTAGATTTAAAATAAACCAGAAAAAAATATTTCTTCACACATGTAAATAAACTCTGGAATTCATTGCTGGAGAATGTGGTGAAATCAATTAGCCTAGCAGGGTTTAATTTCCTAAAAGAGAAGGCCATAGGCCATTATTGAGATGACTTGGGGAAATCCACTGCTTATTCCTATGATAAGCAAAATAAAATCTGTTTTACTACTTGGGATCTAGCTAGGTACTTGGGACCTGGGTTGGCCACTGTTGGAAAGAGGATACTGAGCTTGATGGACCTTTGGTCTGTCCCAGTATGGCAATTCTTATGATAGAGCTACTAAGACTGAAAATCCCATAGATAGTGCTACATTAAGGAAAATTCCAAGACACAGTGCTACAGAAATTGAAAATCTTCCAGGTAGGGCTACTTCAAGAACAGTTTCCCTAGATAGAGCTACTGAAATTAAAAATTTCACAGGTAGGGCTGCTTCAAGGGAAATTTTCAACAGATAGGGCTACTGAGATTGTTCAGTTCCTTTCGGGTTCCTTGCACATTTTCTGGCTTTCCTACATCTTTTTCTCTCTCTGGCAATTTAGTTACAATTTTATTTCTTGGAAAAGTCAATAATGTGCCTTTGATTATAATCTAAACTGGTTTTTCAAGAAGGCAACTGGGAAATAATGTGAGATAGCATAGCAATTCCAGTTCAAAGCATGCAAATGCCAGAAGAATTCCAGAAAGGAATATTTCTAGCAAGGAACTCCAGGCAGAAAATGAACAACCAGAATTTCATTCTAATTTGAATCTGACTGAGTTTTTGGAATCATCTTTAGAAATTATTACATAGTAGAGACTTTTGCATTGGAACTGGATCAAAATGCAGTTTTGTGTTTATATTATTATGCTATGAAGATTTATCTAAGGCAATGCAGAAAAGGTGCTAAAGCTACTTGGAGCTTTGGCCAAGAGTTTTGGCTCTGGGTATTAATTGTCTGCTATGTTTTCCTTATATTTGAGCGATTACTCAGGAGGGAAGGACATATATTATTTTCGACCCTAAACATTTATTGGAATTTATTTCTAATAAAGAAAACTTGAATATCAGGATATGAATTCCTGAATTGGCTTTCCATTGCTAACTTACCTCCCCCTCCCCCTTATCAAGCTGCGCTGTGAGCTAAATGCCAAGCTGCCCATTCTATTCCTAGGGGTGGTTTGGCATTTTGCTTACACTGCTCAGCAACACAGCTTGATAAAAGGGAGAGGGTTAATTTGTGGACAAATTTCCTCTCTCTCTTTTGTTTATTGAGTTTCCTGTTTTATATTTCCGTTTTCTGGTGTCACAACTCATAGGCAATGGATCACTGTTTGGTTTCAGGGGGGGCCCAAGAGCTCCGCCCTAGTGCCAACGGAATCCTGCGGCATAGCCCTTCACCAGCTCCCGACTCCATCCCCTACTTCCTCCCGGCGTTGTACTTTAAATCTTTGAGGCAGGCGCCGTGCAGCGTCAATAAGCAGACCTGCCCCCAGAAGCAGAATGAAGGGTTCCGGCGGCTGCCCCAAAGTTTTAAAGTACAATGTTGGGAAATGGGTGGAAGGGCGGACAGCAACCAGTGATGCAATTTAGGGGGAGGCTATGTCTCCTGTGGCCTCTCCTGTTCTGACATCTATGGATGTGATCATGTTAATTAATATTTAATAAAGAGAAAATTAAGGGGAAAAAAAACCCCAAATTCCTTTAAGATTCTCTGGAATTCGTTTGTGCTCCCATTTACCCTTAATGCCCCCTTCTTAAAATGTACAGTAGCCTCTGGACAGGAGTTATCTCCTTTCACCCCTACCCTGCAGGTTCTCTTTATCAAGATGGTGCCAGCCAGCAGGAACAAAAGGGGAACGTAAGAAGGCAGCATGCTGGGTGTAGAATGCGGGATTTAAAAAGGAATTGGCAGCAGTAGCAGCTTCATGGGGGAGGGTTGGCAGACATTTTTTAGTTTCATTTTTGTTTAATGTTTGACACCTTTTATTTAATTATTCATATACCACTTTTATCCTAAGTGGTTTACATTCAGGTACTTTATCGTATTTCCCTATCTGCCCCAGTGGGCTCAACCTCTATCGAGTGTACCTGGGGCAATGAGGGGATTAAGTGACTTGCCCAGGGTCACAAAGAGCAGTGAGGGATTTGAACCCACAGCCTCAGGGTGCTGAGGCTGTAGCTCTAACCCCTGCGCCACACACTTAAGAGTAAGAGTGTAATTCACTCTTATTCTGGAACCACGAGGAAAAGTTGTAAACATTAAATAAAATGAGATTTTTAAATGTCTTCCACTCTTCTCTCATGAAGTCATTGCTACTTCTGCACTTAGGCCCAGATTCTATAAATGGTGCTGGAAGTTATAGGCACCTAGATTGGCACGCCTAGCCTATTAGGTTCTCAACTTAATTTTTTTAATTGGCTTAATCAGCCCTGAAAGCGCTACAAATAGCCAATTTTTTAAACATTTTAAAAAATGAATTAGTCGGTAGGGGCCTAACTTGGTAGGCACCTACCACTTAGAGGTAGGCTTCTATGCTGAAGCGCCTACCTGCAAGTAGGAATAATTAGGGGAGGAGTCAGGGTGGATATTTGGCTTGGATTCACTTAGGCACTTACCTTGGGTGAACTCATTTAGGCCAAGAACACCCTGGCCTAAATGTCAAGTGCATGTAAGGTTTTAACTTCTATGGGTGACTAAGAAGGTTTAGGCACCACTAGGCATGATTCCATAAACAGCATCTAGTGGATAATTGACAACTGTGCCGTTTAGAGAAAAACACCCTCAATTTCCTTTTAAATCCCCAAACCTCCCAGGGAACCCAATTAGCTCCCACTATACAGTCCTCTTACCAGTGGTGAAGTAAGGGGAAGCTGGGGGTGGGGCAGACCACCCTGGGCACCATCTTTGCAGGGAGCACCAGTGCTGGCGCTTCTCCTCTTCTCCAAATTCCTCCCCATACCTCTTTAAATGTTGACTGGCTCAAGCAATCTCTTCCACCCGCTGCTTGCTCTGGCATTGGCTCCCTTCAGACATCACTTGGAAAAGAGACAGCTGAGGGGAGATATGATTGAAGTCTACAAAATCTTGAGTGGAGTAGAACGGGTACAAGTAAGTGGATCAATTTTTCACTCCGTCAAAAATTACAAAGACTAGGGGACAATCAAAGTTACAGGGAAATACTTTTAAAACCAACTGGAGGAAAAAAAATTTCACTCAGAAAATAGTTAAGCTCTGGAACGCGTTTCCAGAGGATGTGGTAAGAACAGTAGCGTAGCTGGTTTTAAGAAAGGTTTGGACAAGTTCCTGGAGGAAAAGTCCATAGTCTGTTATTGAGAAAAACAGGGGGGAAGTCACTGCTTGCCCTGGATCGGCAGCATGGAATGTTGCTACTCTTTGGGTTTTGGCCAGGTACTAGTGATCTGGATTGGCTACCATGACAACGGGCTATTGGGCTTGATGGACCATTGGTCTGACCCAGTAAGGCTATTCTTATGTTCTTATCACTTCCTGGTCACAGGACCAGGACTTGACATCAAAAGGGAGCTGATGCTGGCACGAGCTCATGCAGGTGAACATTTCAAGAGGTATGCGGGGAGGGGGGCGCTCAAGTGGTGGGGGCACCCAAGCAGCAGAGAAGAGTGGGGGAGTGCATGGCACAGTGATGCTGGGTGCCACTGCCCTAGACACCAACCTCCCTCACTACGCCACTGCTTCCTACCATCCTCTTTACCTCTTTGCATCTGCTTTCGAAGTGATAAAGCATGTGGACTTTCACTCTGAAATGGCCTAAGGGGGGGAGGGGTAGGAAGAAGACACTTGCCCCTTCTTTTTCAGTAAGTACTTTTTCAGATCAAAGAATGTGCCTACTCTCGCCCACACACAGGACAGTTTTCATATAGTCCATTTTCACTGGGAAAACACTGTTTAACCTCTGGGAATGGCTCTGGAAATCACCTTCCTTTTGAACACACAAACAAAAAAACAAAGCAAATATAAGCTGTGGGTATAGCTTGCCCATGATTTTATTTTTCAATGCCCATGATTTTATCTTTCAATGAATAAAAGACTTTATTAGTGTCAGATTCTGCTATAAGGCGGAAATTTTTTGTACAGAGAACAAATTGTCTTGCGATCACAGGGTTCTTTTAGTCACCTTTCGGAGCAACTCAAAGATAATGGGTAATTTAGAGAAAGTGGAACGCAGCAGGCTTTCTGCCAAACTATGTCATTGTTCATGCATAATGGAATCTTCTGTTCAATTCTGTTTACCATACATCATTTTTAACACATCTTGGGACTTAAAGCTGCTGCCATACACAGAGACATAGTGAAGAAGATTGGCGCCCGGGGCAGTGGTGCCCATTATCACCATGCCATGTCCCTCCCCCACACACACACTCTTCCCCACCGCACCGTATGCCCCTCCCCCACTCTGCTGCTTGAGCGCCCCCATGTACCTCTTGAAATGTTCGCCATCGCAAGCGGTGTCTACCAATTGCTACTCACGCCAGCCTCAGCTCCCTTCTGACATCAAGGCCTGGTCCCGCAACCAGAAAGTGATGTCAGAAGGGGGCGGAGGCCAGGACAAGCAGCAAGTGGAAGATGCTGCTTGCGCTGGTGAACATTTAAAGAGGTATGTGGGGGAGGCAGAGAGGAGGATAGGCACCGGCACCCCCTGCGAAGATGGATCCCAGGGCAGACCATTCCCAGCCCCCTGCCTCCCCCCTTACTATGTCCATACCCATGGAACAAATTCAGTACTTCCTGAAAAGATTTCCCATGTCTGGGGTTACCAGAAGTCCGGGGAAACCCGGACATGTCCTTTTTTTAAAGGACTGCCCGGGTGCCCGGACAGATTTTCAAACCCTGGCAGTCTGTCCGGGTTTCCAAAGCTCGGGGCTGCCTTTGGAGGGCCTCCAAGCATGCGCAGATGCAAGACGATGACGTTACATGCATGCGCATATGCTTGTATCAAATACAGGGATAGTCTTCTATGTTTTCCCTAGTGATATAACACCCATTCAAAATATCACAATCCTCAGAAACATCACTTTGAGTTCAATACTATTTCATTACACAAAGCTTTGTGTGTTATATCGTCATAGGATCCAAGATTTTTAATTAAATATTTATTAAATAATTTTTATATATATTTCATTTGTGTTTTTTATCTTTAAATATATGTATTATTCAGTACATTCATCGATTCTCATTCTTTAAACATAGTCAGTCTTAGCTGTTACTTAGCTTTTCTCTGTGGTCTAGGTTGGGGACATTGCATTCACCGACATGTTTCGCATAAATGCTTTCTCAAGGTGAAGTCCCTCATAGACAAGTCGCTATCCTCATAGACCACTATCTTCTTGGATCCTATGACGATATAACACATAAAGCTTTGTGTAATGAAATTGTATTGAACTCAAAGTGGTGTTTCTGAGGATCGTGATATTTTGAATAGGTGTTATATCGCTAGGGAAAACATAGAAAACTATCCCTGTATTTGATACTATATAGAATAACCCCTACTACAATTTATTACAATGCTGCCAGTTATATAATATGCGCATATGCTTGTGACATCTAGGGTTACCAGATTTTACATCTGGTAAAAGAGGACATGTGGCCCTGCCCAGTTCCGTCCCCAGGCCTGCCCCATTTTGCCTCCCCCCCTCCCCAACCCAGCCCCACTCAAACCTCATCTCTTTGGGCCAGGGCTGGAGGGCATCTGCACTTGCGCAGATAGAAACATAGAAATAGACAGCAGATAAGGGCCACGGCCCATCTAGTCTGCCCACCCCAATGACCCTCCCCTACCTTTCTCTGTGAATAGATCCCACGTGTCTATCCCATTTGGCCTTAAAATCAGGCACGCTGCTGGCCTCAATAACCTGAAGTGGAAGACTATTCCAGCGATCAACCACCCTTTCAGTGAAAAAGAATTTCCTGGTGTCCCCGTGCAGTTTCCCGCCCCTGATTTTCCACGGATGCCCCCTTGTTACCGCGGGACCCTTGAAAAAGAAGATATCTTCTTCCACCTCGATGCGGCCCGTGAGATACTTAAATGTCTCGATCATGTCACCCCCCCCCCCCTGTGACGTGATGATGTAGCACGCATGTGCGCATGCACAAAAAGTCGTCACACAGCATCCGTGCGTGCACAGATGCACTCCGGCCCCCAATCTCGCTGGCTTTTCAAAACCCGGAGAAAGTTCCGTGTTTTGAAAAGCCGTCTGGACTCCCCGACATGTCCGGGGAAATCCGGTCATCTGGAAACCCTAGTTACATCGTCGTGTTGCATCCGTGCATGCTCAGAGGCCCTCCAGATGCAACCTGGACTTGGAAAAGAAGAGATGAGGGGGCAGGGCTCAGAGTGAAACTGGGAAGGGTTGGAGGAGGGGGAAAACAGAGCAGGGCCACGTGTCCTCTTTTCTTCAAGAAGAAATCTGGTAACCTTACCCAGGTCATTTTATAAGGCTTGCTCTGTATCATATATGATACACCGAGCCTGGATCTATTTCTTGTAAGCTTTATTTTCTAAGCATCCAGAGATTGTTGTTATGTTCCCATTATCCCTCTTTCTTGGAATTCCTCAAACCCTAATACCACCAGATCCTCCCACAAATTAAAACTATCCTTCCCCTCGCTAAAAGGCATTTCCCATACAGGAAAGTTAGGGACCTCCCTCCACTTCAAAATCACTGAGCTCTGGAACAACCTTACTTCCCCTCTTCGGAACTTGAGCTCCCTCCAAGTTTTCCGCAAACATCTGAAAACCTGACTTTTCTCAAAAAATGTAAGTCTCCCTCCAACTTAGGAATCAAGGAAACTCTTATATCTTGGCATCCCAAGTCCTCTAAATTTTCTTCACACTTCTACCTCTAACCCTCTGTTGTAGTTCCTTCCGATTTCTCCTACTGTAAACCGCGTCGAGCTCTACGAACGTGGAGATGATGCGGTATACAAACCTAAGGATTAGATTAGATTAGATTAGATTAGATAAAGGGGTAGTTTTAAAAAAGGACCAAGTGCCTCTCATAACTAGTTGCCAGCTCTATTTGAAGACAGAATTATACCAATTTTCTTCATACAAAATAGACAAGCAATGTGGAACAAGACAGTAAAGGGCCCTTTTACTAAAATTTAGCACGTGCTAACAGACATTGGCATGCACTAAGGCGCGCTAATCGATTTAACATGCGCTAAACGCTAACGGGTGCATGTTAGTCTAATTCAATTAGCCCACGCTAATCGGTTAGTACACCTAACATTAGCATTCACACTTTGTCACCTCCAGCCAACCTCTAATACATTTACTCTAATAAATCACGGACACTGCTTAACTGGAAAATGTTTGGCCGCAGCTTTATTTAAAACCCCACTTAAACATTTTAACAATTAATTCTTGGTAACATTTCACTATAGTAAAATCAGCTGGAGCATAAACCCCTCTTTCCCCACTCATCCCCCCATGAGCCATTCGGTGACGAAATTAGCTCATCCCCTCACGCAACGCCTTGCCTCTTTATCCCCATAGCATGACCCACGGTATCGTGAGGTCACACACACTCCAACTCATGGCGGTGACGCCCATGAGTAATTCCTTTATTTCCCCCATCACATGTATTCAATTCCCCTTCCAGCCACCTCAAACAATATCCCCCATGTTTTATGCACACTTCCCTTGTCCCAGCTGCGACCGCCCCAACCCCACCACAGTACCTCCACCCCCCCAAGTCCTGTACCCTATCCAAAAAATCATCAGCTAACCAAGACCACCACTGGGAGGGAGGGAAACACTCCTTCCAACCCTCCTCCCTCACATCCACCCTCTCCCACACCAAAACCCCAAAATGAATTAAACCGCTAAAAAAAAACCCTCTCCCTCAACATTCCAACCTCCATTCCCATTAACCAATCCCAATCCTTCATTTCATTATCTCCCTTTCCTAACAACTATTTCAACCAATCCCACTCCTCTTCTATCTTTCCTATAACTTCAACCCTCCATACCCCTCCACCTATCCATAACCTGGCCTTCTCTTCCTCAGTTCAGCTAATGTTATTACCCTGCCAACTAAATCCGGCAAGGTACTCTTAGTAAAAGAAGGGGTAAGTGTCATGTGCCCACAGATATAAAATAGGACATGCAGCATTTAGGACGTGCTAATGCTGATTTACATGTGCAAATGTAAATTTCTTATAAAATATGGTCACACCTAAAGGTTTAGGCCGTGCAATTTGGCAAGTTTGGGCAAAGGTGTGATTTAGCACATATCTACATGTATATATTTACACCTGCTCTAAAGTAGTTGTAGTGTACACTCCTTCAATATGGGCACAGTTTCTGCAGGATTGGAGCACATATTTATTTTTTTAATCTTATTTTTCTTGTAATATATCATTAATTGATAATTGTGTAATTATTTAGGATTCCTTTAACTAAGCTACAGTAACAAAAGACCTTAGCATACATGTTTCATGTTTATTAAAATTTGATGCAAACGCTTATAACATAGGGCTCCTTTTACTAAGGTGCGCTAGGGCTTTAACGCGCAGAATAGCACGCGCTACATTGCCGCACGCGCTAGACCTTAACGCCAGCATTGAGCTGGTGTTAGCTATAGAAGCGTAGCACACAGTATAGCGTGTGGTAATTTCCTGCTAAAAACGCTAGTGCACCTTAGTAAAAGGAGCCCATAGTTTCAAAGCGAATTACAAATATAAAAAGGGGTAACAAGAACATTAACCCACATACGTTAACAAAAATAGATAGACTTACAGACAACAATAGGAGAGGAGGTGGAACTCAAAAATTTTAGAAAAAGATAACAATGAAGGATCACATAATAGGGAGGGGCTAAAAGCAGCAGCACAAATATTTTTAAAAATCTACAAAAATGAATTTGATTGGTGAATTTTAAATTTCAAAAGCATCTTTAAAAAGAAACATTTTCAAGAAACTTTAAAACTTATCTAGAGAAGCTTCTTCTCTAATATATCCAGGCAAAGAATTCCATAATTGAGGTGCAGCTACTGAAAAGATTATAGGGATCATTCCCATACATTAGGGCCTAGCACATTTCCTCCCCCCACCTTCCCCTTTTTACAAAAGCGTAGCGCAGTTTTTAACACCGGACGCAGCGGTAACAGCTCTAATGCGCATAGAATTCCTATAAGCGTCAGAGCTGTTACCGTCGTGGCCGGTGCTAAAAACTACACTACGCTTTTGTAAAAGAGGGGGGGAGGGGGGTTATACAAGGAGACCCTGTGCTAAAATAGCACGACTGTGTGGTAAAACAGCGCATCTTAACGGTAGCCCATTTTGATCATTTCCTTCTCATTAGGATAATTCTATAAAGTGGGTGCTAACATTTATAAGGTTGCCATTCGACTGGGAAAACCTGGACATGTCTTCCTTTTAGAAGACTGTCCGGGTGTCCAGATGTTTAAAAAAAAAAAAAAAAAAATTGTGGGAGTTTCTCCAGGTTTGACAGGGCCAGCTTACATAGAATCCGGTGGCTCTCTTCCTCTTACCTCCTCAGCGCTGGAATTCAATTTTCTTCAGGCCACCGGCAGCTCAGTGAGGTGAACCTGCTGCCATCTACCTGCCCTGGAAGTTTATGTTTATGTTTATTACAAATTTGATATACCGCATAACGGCCCAAAACAAGGATCCAAGTGTTTACAATATATAATTCACATCAATTAAGAAAAGAACTCCATTCAAAAATAGAAAAGGAAAGAATAAAAGAAAGAAGGTTTTTTTTAACTAAAATTCTATGACAATCAAAATATCAATAATAAAAATTAACAATTAATACAAACTGTAAATTTTCTTTAAAAATTCACTACATAAATATAGATTGCAATCCCAAACTTGTTTCTTCAATTTAATAAAGCCAATTGAAAATAATATGCTTTTAGATGTCTTAAAATTTATACATGATTCTTCTTTTCTCAATTCTATAGGCAAATTATTCCATAACCATGGAACTAAATAGAAAAACGCACAATCTCTAGTTGAGGTAAGATGTGCCTTCGAGATATGAGGAACGACTACCCTATTGTCATTCAGAGATTGTCACGTCTCTGCAGTTCCCGCCTACATGGGAATATGAAGTTGCCGCAGAGAGGTGGCTTCCGGGGCAGGCCAAGAGCAGCAGGCTCACCTCGCTTAACTGCCAGTGGTCCGAAGAAAACTGAATTCCAGCACCAGGAGGGGGTAACCACTGGATTCTATGTAAGCCGGCCCTGCCAAACTAGCATCTGGGGAAGGGGCTACGGGCAGGTTGAAGGCTGGTAGGTAAAGTCAGGGGTAGGATGGGAGCAGGGTCACGTGTCCTCTTTTTTTTCATTTTACAAATATGGTATCCCTAAACATTTATGCACATAAATATTTTGAATACTTTAGTAGCATGTAAATTCCAAAAATGGGCCTAAGAACTATTTTGTCACTATGACAGGCAATTATTTTAGAAAGAAGATAATTGCCATCAGATCTACAGTTGAGTGTCAACCCAGAACTCAGCGGGTGAATCCCCTGAAATGCACAAAGTGAATGATATTTGGACTGACAAATGTTAACTCACTTCAGCCAGCAAAAGTGAGTTAATTATATATTGAAAATTTTTCTAATTCATTTTGTGGTAGGTTTTAGAAAGGATGTGCAACTCAGTACGTCATATATGGACTTCCATATCTCAGGCATTTTATAACAGGATCTGCTGACAGTCTGACCTAAAATATATGAGAAATAGACATCCAAGTGCTGGCTACATCCACCATGAACATCCTTTTTCCAAAGTGAAACACCTAAACAATGAGCAAGAGAAAACATGAAAATGAATATCTTTATGACATCACAGGGCTTTCTATGTGAAAGAGTATCCTAATGGTTACAGCACCAGCTGAGAACCAGGAAAGGGTAGGGGCTCAATTCATTTACCTGGGTTTCAAACCTACACTGATGATCTGACTGGCACAAATCTGGTATTAGTGCCAAACTTTTGAATATATATATATATATATATATCTCTTATAATAAAATGCTAAGCACGTATGCGCACTCTCACCGCCGTGTTGCCTGATCTGTAGTTCCTTGGCCGGCAGAGTGCACATGTGCGCTTACCACGCATCTCTGGGCTTGCCGGCTCCGGCCAGAAAAAGTTCAGATGCGCTCCAGGTCGGGCCACGCCTTGCGCGAGCGCAGCAAGTCGATGTTGTCTAGGATCCATTTCTGGTAGCGGGGGGGTCGGCGCCGGGGCCAGGGGGGAGATGCGGCGGCGGGCCCGCCATGTTGATGAGGAGGAGGAGACGCGGGGCACGAGCACGGCCGAAGGGAGCCGTTGGGGCTTGCAAGTCATCGCCTCTGAGGTGGGTGAAAGCAGCTTTTAAGGTAGACTGAGACAGTTGCAGCCAGGCGCCCTGGCGGGTTTCCGTCTTCATCCTATAGGGAATAGCTTACATTCCACCAGTTCAAAACTGCTAAAATTGCCTCTTTAGAGGAAATGATTTGATCAGTAGCTCTTGCAGTTTTAGCACAAGTCCCACTTCATTACTAACAGTAAAATAACTTTTTATATATATATCTACTAGCATCCGTTAATGTAACGGGCTAAAACACTAGTATATATATATATATATATATATATACTACAGTATAATTAATTCAATTAAATCACAATTGAAAAACAGCAATTCAAATTTTGTCATATTGCACAACGGGCCTTTAGGCAACACTAGTGTATACTGTAGTGCAGGGGTGCCCACACTTTTTGGGCTTGCGAGCTACTTTTTAAATGACCAAGTCAAAATGATCTACCAACAATAAAATTTAAAAAAAAACACAAAGCACACTGTATGCATAGAAAATGTTAATCATCATTCCTATTCCAGGGTTTTTCAAAGAGGTCAAAGCAGATGACTCTATGCACTACCACCTCAGTAACAACCATACAAAAATAGACAAATATACCCCCTCCCTTTTTACTAAACCACGATAGCAGTTTTTAGCGCAGGGAGCTGCGCTGAATGCCCAGCGCTGCTCTCGACACTCATAGGCTCCCTGCGCTAAAAACCTCTATTGCGGTTTAGTAAAAGGGGACCTTAGTGTAAAATATAGACAGCAGATATAAATTCAGACACATTTTGATCACTAAATTTAAAATAAAATCATTTTCCCTACCTTGTCTGGTGATTTCATGAGTCTCTGGTTGCACTTTCTTCTTCTGACTGTGCATACAATCTTTCTTCCCTTCTTTTAGCCTGTATGCTGCTTCACCTCCAGACCTCATTCCTTCCCCCCAACTTTTCCTTCCTCTTCCCTGCCCTTTCTTTCTCTCTGCCTCCCTTTCATTTTTTTCTGTTTCTCTTTTTTCCTTCTGTATCCCTGCCTGCCCTTTTTCTTTCTTTCTCCCTGCCCTCCCCCAAGCCACTGCCACTGCCATTACCATCAGGGACCAGGACCCAAACACCACCAATAACAGGCCCCAAGCTCTCCCTGCTTCGGCCAACCAGCATTCCTCTCCCCGACGTCAATTCTGCCATCGGGAAGAGGAAGGCTGATCAGCCCAAGATCGTGATCAACCTATTGGGGGAAATGCTGCCAGGTCCTGCCTTCGCGGAAACAGAAAGTAGGCAGGACCCGACAGGAACAAGAACAAATGCTTCACTAACCTGTCTCCCGCATTAGCCCGTAGCGAACACTTGCTTCAGGGCTCTCAACATGTGCGTGCCGGCTTCCCTTCTCCCCCCCCCCCCCCCCCCCCCGGACATAACTTCCGGTTTCGGAGGGAAGAAAAGAGAAGCCGGCACGCACACGTTAGAGCCCGGAGCATAAGTTCGCTAGGGGCTGAAATCTCCAAGCCGTTTTTTTTTGTTTTTTTTTTAATGTTCAGCAGCGGCAGATGACAGCTGGGCAGACCGCCCAGCTAAAAGGCCCTAGGGAGAACACTGGAGAGGAAGGCTGATCGGCCCGTAGATCAGGACGGCAACACGAGTGCGATCGACTCGAGTTGCCTTCCTGAGCTACTGGTCGATCGCGATCGACACGTTGGGCACCCCTGCTGTAGTGTATGAGGGGCTGCTGAAAAGTTCTCAGCCTAACCAGCAAAGTTGGGGCAGTCTCCTTCGAGGGCTATACACTTAGTCCAGTGATTTTCCACTTTTTTGGTTCCGTATTCTTCTGACAGAATGAAAAAGTGGAAAATCACTAGGCTAAGGGCTCCTTTTACGAAGCCGCGCTAGCGGGTTTAACGCGTGCGACTTTTCATCATGCGCTAACCCCCGCGCTGGCATAAAAACTACCGCCTGCTCAAGAGGAGGTGGTAGTGGCCAGCACAGCCGGCGGTTTAGCGCGCGGTATTATGCGCATGAAACCGCTACCGCGCCTTCGTAAAAAGAGCCCTAAGTGTATAGTCCTCGAAGGAGACTGCCCCAACTTTGTTGTTTGGACTGAGAACTTTTCAGTGGCCCTTCATATGATAGATAGATAGATAGATTCTTTGTCTTATGGGAAGTCTATATAGATAGATAGATATAGATACAGATATCAGTATATTCAGTGGTGCTAAACATACACAGAGTGATTCTACAAAGTACACAATGGTATATGTGTATTTATGTGTGCACATATTTGCATATATACCAAAATTCCACCCAAGCACTATTCTGTAAATATGTATGCATTTTATATAGCATGTATGTTACAGATAGGCATATACATGCGCAGAGTCTGGACAGTGCTCACATTTGCACATAACTTATAATTTTCTACAAGTTATACATATATCTACAGACCATAGGCACATGTATTTATACCTTGATTACAGCTGAATATTTTTGCTCTCATGCTAGCATTCTGTAAAGAAAAGTAGGCACCTACATTCCTTTATAGAATATGTACTAATCAGACACCTTCTGAGCAACTACGGTATATGCATGTGCACAGTTAACACAATTACCTCAATGTACCTCTGAATATATGATATGCATCATTTGAAATATCAAGGTTAGACATTTCAAATTATTTTGTCAAACTCCTGCCCAAAAATTGTTTCATTGTTCCTTGAAGGTGTCATTCCTGGGTTTAACTTGTACAGCTATTACTTATGGGAGGTGGTCTGCTCTTTTGTTGCATATCTCATATTAAAAAAAGGGTAGGTAAAAAGATGGATTTCCATCAAAGGACATTGAATTCTTTTATAATGTTTATTGCTGAATAAGTAGCACTTAATCTTGTGCATATGAAGAAGTTGGTAGCATTCTCAAAACATCATTTAAATATTTGTATTGTTGTTGTTATTAGGGGCCATCGACTCATGTTCAAGTCCTAGTGACTCGATGAATTGCAGATCTAATAAGAAATCGGTTTTCTGTTAGTCCAGAAAGGTCCTCCAGCGCCATCCCCATGGTTGTTTTCAACGTGTCCATCCATCTGATTGCAAGTCACCCTCTTCACCTGGTTCCTTTGATCTTCCCAAACATAATGTCCTTCTCCAGTGATCTCTCCCTCTTCTGATGGTGTAACCAAAATAAGACAGTCATAACTTCATCATTTAGGCTACGAGTGACATAGCTGGCTTAATCTCTTCTAGAATCAATTTGTTAGTTCTTCTGGCAATCCACGGCACTCATAACATCCTTCTCCAGCACCAAAGTTCAAATGAGTCAATCTTCTTTCTGTCATGTTACTGTAGTGTCCAGCTTTCGCATCCATAAGTGACCATTGAGAAAATGAGTTCGTGGACAAGTCTGATCTTTGGAGTGTTACTTCCTTGCCTTTGAATGCTTTGTCGAGAGCCTTCATTGAAGAGTGACCAAGTGCTATTCTGCGGAGTATTTCCTCCCTGCTAGTATTATTATTATATGATATTCTAGCTGAAGAATGGAAAATGGCTTTTAGTGAACTCTCTCAAAGCAGAATCTTCTCTGATGGGAGTAGGTTGGGTAATGACTTTTGATTCATAAAATCACTAAATACCCACTTATTCGACAAATTTATCTGATCCTTGAAATCTGCTCAACATCTATCGCACCTTTCACGTTCCTTTCTCTCACCCTTTACCTCCCTGCCACATAACTGGCTTCTTCCCCTTCCCAAATCTAACTGATGTTACTTCGTTGTTCTTCTTACAGCACCTCTCGTACACCATCTTGAACTGAAAAGGTATGACGGGATATAAATAAAGCTATTATTATTATTCGTTAGTCTGATATCAATTTACTGCAGTACAGTTAATCACATGGTTTGCATTTGGATACATGTAAGAAATGATAAGATGAAAAATTAGACTTGTGCTGTGACTTTTACTGTGAGTTCTGGACTTTTACTAGGCTTGCAGCTTTCTTATTGCTGTAAAAGAGCTTCTGGTACAAATCCAGTCCTGAGAAGATTTTGAGTACACCCTACCATTTTGCCCTCAGACTGTCATGCACTACTGACACCATGAACTGCTCTGTACCTAAGCCATTAATGGAGCTTGGTAATGCTCCTTCTCAAGGACTGCAGACTTGAAGTGGTTGAAACAGCCATACATCCACCTAGAATTCCAGATAAGCAGACACGCTGGTAAATTAATGGTGAAACTGTGTTCATTCATTCTTTTATGGTGGGTTATTTAGACCAAGAAGTATTTTTTTTAAAGTGCAAATTCTAGCCAATCTGACTTTACGAGTGTTTAAAATTTGTTACAAAAATATGGATTCATGTAGAAAATTTGACTTACTGGAAGCAATTCCAACTTGTCTTGTACCTGCTATTTGTAAAGTCTCATTTTCACATCTAATTGCTATTGCTACACTCAAATATCTGTGTGTTTAATAAGTTTGATCACATGGTGCAATTTATCATTTTTATTTACCTGGCTTTGAAGGGAGAAATTCATTTTTAAAAGTTATTTCAGTTTACCTCAAGGGCAATCATCATTCCCTTTCACTTTTTAACCTTTTTGTGCAAGTTCAGTTTTTGCAGATGCATGGATTCTAAGTTTTTACTTATACAGATGTTATCTAAATATTTATCACCAACAAAACACACATTAGTGAACTTAAACAGAAACCACAATGACACTCTTCCACCATGAAACTGCTTTGTCACCAACTACCACTGAAAAAAACAAGCTAGTTAGGAAATAGGCCAACGATCGTTTCCTGGCTTGTAAGTCACTGCTTCAGGGCCAAAGCTCCAAACTATCGATTCGCAGAGTCAAACTCCTGCTTGCAGGAGTCTGGAGCGTTGGTGGTAGATTTTTTGGGTAACCAGCAAAGATAAAAGATGAGTGGCTCATCAAGTGTTCCTGTTTTCTGATTGACTAATAACTCCCCTCTATCTGGGAATATAGGGGAAAGTGGGAGCATGTGCATCTTCACTTCCTTATCGAGCTATTGTACTTGAGATGAACAATGAATAGTCAAGGTAGAAACAAAGGACAATGCAAGTGGGAGGAGAAAATGGAAGTGAGGAGAAATGGAAGGAGAGCGGTCTTCAAGAATCTTTTCTTATTCTTTGGCTTCAGGAGAATGTGGCTATTTTTCTCTACGAGTCAAAACAAATCATCATAGGGTATTATACGGTACATTCCAAATTAATAAAATTACACAGCAGTAGATGCACAATTAAACAACTAAGTGCCAATTGCCAAGCCAGCTCCTATATACAATTAAAGCTTTTATTAGATTTTTCAAAGCTTTTGGAATGCCAAGCTTTAATTATTCCTCAAACCAATAAGAGAATTAAGTAACGCAACACTTTCATAAAAGTCTATATTAAATAGAGAATAGATCTTAAAGCAACAGCAGTAATTATGACTTTACTTTTTGAAAGAAAAAAAAAAGATCATTTGCTTTGCAATTATATCAGACAAAATTCCTTATTTATTGACAGAAGGAGCAGAACAGAGACAGCGACAGTTAAGGCTTCCACAATCTGCCCTGTAAATGTGCTTGATTTACTCTGCAAGGACCAACCCTGGGTTTGTCTGTCACTGTTCTCTCTGTTAAGATCACTAACAATGCTGCCAATCAGTGGAAAATTGTGATGGTAGGGATTTTTTTTTTAATGTTCAAATCTACTTTATTGATGGAACAAAACCAGAGAAAATAAAAGAAACATAGAAACATGACGGCAGATAAAGGCCAAATGGCCCATCTAGTCTGCCCATCCACAGTAACCATTATCTCTTTCTCTCTCTGAGAGATCCCACGTGCCTATCCCAGGCCCTCTTCAATTCAGACACAGTCTCTGTCTCCACCTCTTCTTGGAGACTGTTCCATGCAACTACTACCCTTTCTGTAAAAAAGTATTTCCTAACATTATTCCGGAGCCTATCACCTCTTAACTTCATCCTATGCCTTCTTATTGCACAGATTCCTTTCAAATGAAAGAGATTCGACTCATGCATATTTATATTATGTAGGTATTTAAACGACTCTATCATATCTCCCCTCTCCCGACTTTCCTCCAAAGTATACAGATTGAGATCTTTAAGTCTGTCCCCATATGCCTTATCACAAAGACCACACACCATTTTAATAGTCTTCCTCTGGACCGACTCCATCCTTTTTATATCTTTTTGAAGGTGCAGCCTCCAGAATTGTACACAATATTCTAAGAGAGACAATGCCAAAGTACAAAAAAGGTCCAAACACAACGAGCAGAGTCCTGATTCTTGTGACTCCACTCCAGAATGAGAATAGCAAGCACAATACAATTCCATCAAGCGTTATAAATTGCAAGAACCCTCACGCACACACACACACACATCCACCTGATTCTACCCCCCCAAAAAAAAAACCAAAACCCATGTTGGAAGATAACCTAAATATGGAAGGAGAAATCAGCGTATTAATGAAAGTCATTCAGAATCAGACTTCGCGCCCTATATGGTAAAGAGTGAAGGTAAGGCTCCCAAATCTGCAGAAAGACTTGTTGACATTTAGGAGTTTTACAGGCGTCTCAAGTCTCAAGAAGTAGTAAGCAATGGAATTGATTTCTCCAGTGCCAAAAACTTGGAGGAGTATCTTGCACCCAAGATTGCTTAATGCATTTATGACTCACCATACATGCCTTTTGAAACAAGAGGCGGCATCCCTTCCCAAAGACTTCACAGGAAGCCACATTACCAAACAAAGCACCCAGTGGGGAACCCAATACCTGAGTGCCCCATAAGGTACCCAAGGGTTTTCTAAACAGGATTTTTCTGACATATGATCTATACCAGTGGTTCCCAACCCTGTCCTGGAGGACCACCAGGCCAATCAGGTTTTCAGGCTTGCCCTAATGAATATGCATGAGAGAGATTTGCATATAATAGAAGTGACAGGCATTCAAATCTGCTCCTTGCATATTCATTAGGGCTATGCAGAAAACCTGATTGGCCTGGTGGTCTTCCAGGACAGGGTTGGGGACCACTGATCTATACCGTGATATCAACACCCTTTCAGGCAATCACCCCTATAGCATAACATTCTAGAACCTATCCTGAATTATCAGATCTTTGTAATCTACAAATTAAAAAGGAACATTTAGGGCCCAATATGTAACCATGGTGGTAAGCAGTTTAGTAAAACGATGACCACTACAATTCAAATGAAAGTGGATATGTAGGACCAGTACCCAGATACCAGCTGGCACTGAATCAGTGGTGCACCTTGCTTGTTAGCCACCTGGGGGATGCATGGAGAGGCCCTGGGGCCATAATTCACATGTGCATAGGTGTTGGTTCTGCTGGTCCACGCCCCTCGCTCTGGAACAGGAATTTGGCATTGGAGGGGTTAGAGGCCAGCAGAACCAACAGATGCACACCACAGCCCTATGACCATTCCATGTACCCCCTAACTGCCTGCACCCGGAGCAGACTGCCCCCACCGCCCCACCTTTGGTATGCTAGAGCAGTGGTTCCCAACCCTGTCCTGGAGGACCACCAGCCAGTCAGGTTTTTGGGATAATCTTAATGATTTGCACATAATGGAAGTGGCATGCAGATCTGCTCCATGCATATTCATTAGGACTATCCCGAAAACCTGACTAGCTGGTGGTCCTCCAGGACAGGATTGGGAACCACTGTGCTAGAGCACTGAATATCTGGTTTCAGTCCTGATCTGGAAGTGCTATTCAGTTTACAACCACAGTCAGACCACTAATCCAAATAGCCAACCAGATAAAGTTAAGACAGCAAAAAGGTTCTGCTCAAACACCGCCTATGGAGAGTGTCACCCATATTCAGCAGCAGTGTCTGGTTAGTGCTTCTGAATACCCCCTTCACTGGCACTTATATGGTTAACAGTGCCTGCTAACCAGCTTAGTACCTTTGAGTATTGATCTCTTAGCTTTAAAAATTCAAGATCAACTGCCCCAACTCCCTGGATGTTCGAGGATTTATAAAGGGTCACATGGTCCAAGTATTTATTTTTTTTGACAGTATAATAAATACAGATCTTGTCTGTCTCTCTGGCATACGTTCAATGAATTGTTGCCATTTTGAAGAGAAAAAAAAAATCATCGTTTAAAGTGTTATTTTGCATGAATGCAGTATTCTTGTCAGTTTCTACGATTTCAGTCAATTTATGTGCCCGAATATGTACCTCGGCTAATTTTTATTTGACAGTCGTATTTTTTTAAATGTAAAGATCCAATGTAATTGCAAGGGTACTTATGGGGTTCAAAATTCAGAGCTGCAACTCCACATTTACAGTTCATACGCTGACATTCAGCATTTTGCTCGCTCTCTGCTGAAATGGAGTACCAAAACTGTTGTTTGTGCAGTCCTTCTATCTGAACAAATTTATCTGGAGAGTAGATGAATATGATCATTATTCATCTCAATGTTGGCCCCGCCTCAGGAGCACCCTGGTTTCTCCTAGAGCAGGGGTGTCCAACCTGCGGCCCAGGGAAGTATTTTGTGCGACCCCGGTCGAGGGTGATGCAGTGTTTTCCTCTGCTGCCCCCGGGTGTTTACCGTCTTGCTGGATCCCTCCTCTGTCTTGCTGCAGTGTTTGCGTGTTTGTGCGGCCCCAGAAACATTTTTTTCGGCCAATGCAGCCCAGCAAAGCCAAAAGGTTGGACACCCTTGTCCTAAAGGCAAACAAAATGTTACAGGGAATAGAGCTGTCTTGCCAAAATTAATGTCAGGTCCAATAAAAAACAACCACCAAAAAAGAAAAAACAAACAAACAGTACTATAGGAGCCATCTCTGTGGGTGTCGGTGGGTGTTCGGCACCCCCAATATTTAGCAGGGAAGGGTAATTTGTTATGGCCATCGTGTTTGGCACCCTTGATCATTCTGAAATGTTGGTGTCTGTTCTCTTAGGGCTTTTTCACTAAGCCATTCACCAAAAATATATGCTTACTTGCCCACAAGGACTAGCACCTCATTTCAGAAAGGCTACAATGTAGATTTATATTACAAATGTTTTGAAAAAATGTAAAAAGAGGTGAAAAGGATGTGGAGAGGTAATATAATAATAATAATAATAACTTTATTTTCTATATCGCCAACACCCGGAAGAGTTCTAGGCGGTTTACAGATAAGAAGAACTGGATAATCAGTGATAAAAATACAATGAG
This sequence comes from Geotrypetes seraphini, assembly GCF_902459505.1. Lineage (NCBI taxonomy): Eukaryota > Metazoa > Chordata > Amphibia > Gymnophiona > Dermophiidae > Geotrypetes > Geotrypetes seraphini. Next base: position 19,970,853 of record NC_047095.1, read on the forward strand.
CATAAGACAGATATAATTGCATAGGTCTTAGACAGATAACAATTTCTTGAACAAATAGGTCTTTACTAGTTTCCTGAAAGAACAGTATGATTTAGTTCGATGAATCAGATTACATCACCAAGATTGAGCTTTACCCGCTTGAAAGGCCAAGGTCTTATCAATGCTTCTTATAACAGCAATTTTTTGGATTCAGAAAAATAAATAAGCTATTTCAACGAGTAAACTTAACCGGTCTATACAATTCAAAATGAGAGATAAGGTAATGTGGAGATAATCCAGACAACAGTTTATAACAAATGCAGGCAAATTTGAATAATACACTTCTCCCTCGCAGTTTCAGCAATCGCGGTTTAGATTATTCACAGTTTTTAGCTTGCTGGCTCCTCCCCTCAAATTACATCAGCTTGCATAGAAAAATCGCTGATGCCAAGCTTTTACAGAGAAAATTGCTGATTCCCAGCACTTTCTTCACCGTGTTTTGCCTCTCCTTCAGGAAAAGGCCAGGTCTCCCATCATGTTATCCGCGGTTTCACCATATTCACGATGGTTTTTAATAGAAAACAGCGAATAACATATGAAAAAGTTATTCACGGTTTTTCTGTATTTGCGGTTCTGTTAATCCCCTATCACAGCAAATACGGAGGTGAGAAGTGTATTCTAGCTTCTGGAAACCTGATCAAGAGAGATGGGCCTCTAAATATAAAGTCTATAAAACATCAGTGGCAAAGAGGATCTTCTGCTCAGTGGCGTGGTAATGGGGGGTAAGGGAGGTGCGGTCCACCCCGGACGTGGCCTTCCTAAGGGCACGGCACCCCTCCTCATCCTCTCTGCCCCCCCCCCCCCACTCCTCTCCTTGCCGCTTGCGCGCGCCCCTCCCGTACCTTTTTATACTTCCCCAGCGTGAGATTGCTGCCCACATCAGCGTCGGCGCTTTCTCCGACATCACTTCCGGGACCTGTGCTATCAAAGGGTGAGCAGACACCGACGTGGGCATGCCGGTCATGCCAGAGAAGTTAAAAAAGTACAGGGAAAGGGGCGCGTGCACGACGGGGTGGGGGGGAAGATGGCAGGGGAAGAGCACCATTGCCCCCAGGTGCCACTCATCCTTACTACGCCATTGCTTCTACTATAAACACAATGCACGGATCATGCCACCGAGTCTTGGCAATATGCACGGTGAAAAATCCCCCCTTTGATGTCTCACAGCAGATTACAGGAGTGGGGTTGCCATTGCCTTCTCCTGCACAGTGTGTAGCTCCATTATGTCGCTGCTGCCCAACGCAGGTCCCCTCAGCCTCCAGCACCTGGTATTCCCAGGTGGTCTTCCATCCAAGTACTAGCCAGGCCCGACCCTGCTTAGCTTCTGATAGTCAAAGCAGGATAAACAAATTACTAAGACAAATCAAGTAGTGTAACAACTGTTTTTAATCGCTAAAAAGGGGGAGTCAGCCTCCCACATCATTAAATGGTCAAATTCTCTAACAAGGACTATCAGAGAAGAGTTAGTAGTTCAGGAACTATTTGCTCACCTGGATGATTTCAGGTGGAAAAGAAATCAAGAAATGAGAGTCTGGAAAGGGGAATATCCAGGCAGGATGACCTAGAGCAGGGGTCTGCAACCTTTAAGACATAAAGAGCCACTTGGACCCGTTTTCGAAAAGAAAAAAAAACTTGGAGCCGCAAAACCATTATAAAACAAATCTAACACTGCATATATTGTTTCTTATCTTAATGCTATATACAGGATCACTAAATTGAAAATAAAATCATTTTTCCTACCTTTGCTATTTGGTGATTTCATGAGTCTCTGGTTGCACTTTCTTCTTCTGACTGTGCATCCAATCTTTCTTCCTTTCTTTCAGCCTCCTGTATGTTTCCTCTCCTCCAGACCTCATTCTCTCCCCCAACTTTTTCTTTCTGTCTCCCTGTTCCCCCTTCTTTCTGTCTCCGTGCCGTCCCCCAAGCCACTCGGTTTGCTGCCACCGCAATCGGGGAACAGCCCCCAAGCCACCACCGCCCCAAGCTTTCCCTGCAGAAGTGTTGCGCTGACCAGCATTCCGCTCCCTGACGTCAATTCTGACATAGGAGAGGAAGTTCCGGGCCAACAAGGCATTTCTCCTCATTCCATCCAGCCTGAGCCCCATCTCTCCTTGATCCAGCATTTCCCTTCTGTGTCTTTCAGAATTATCATTCCACCTATTTTCCAGCATCACCCTTCTTTGTGTCCATCTCACCTATATCCCTATCTCACCACTTTTTCAGAATCTTCATTTGTCTCTGTCCTTATCTTTACGCCATGTTCACCATTTGCCCTTTCAATGTCTTTATCTCCCCCCACACACTTTTTCAGCATTACTTCTATGTCTCTATTTCACCTCCTCTTCATGTCCCCTCTGTATCTCTATCCTTATTCAGTAGGTCCTGCTTACCCTTTCTCTTCTTTGTGTCACTATCTCCATTTTCAGCTTTCACCCCTTTTCCTTTGTTACTGCACCCTGTAGCCAGAATCTTTCCACCCTCCCTCCACTCCGGCCCAGCCCAGTATGAAAGATTTCCTTTTGTTTCCCTCCCCTCTCTCTTTCTCTCTCTCTTCTCCTCCCTCACCCACGAGTCCTGCATCTGGCCCTCTCCCTTCTACCTGCACCTGGCAACACCCCCCTGCTCCGCGGCTCTCTTCAGCAACTCGTCAGCAGCAGTGATCAAGACAAGCTGCCGACATCGAGGCCTTCCCTCTACGAGTCCCGCCTTTGTGGAAAAAGGAAGTTGAAACAAGCGGGACTCGCAGAGGGTAGGCCCCGACGTCAGAAGCTGCTGCTGAGTTGCCGAAGAGAGCCGCGGAGCAGGGGATGTGGCCGGAAGCAGGTAGAAGGGAGAGGGAGATAGGAAGGCTGTAGATCTCCGGAGCATGACACCGACCCCGGCCAGGATGATTTCTTTTTCAGGCACCTTACAAGTCCAGCGTCGCGGCGGGAAATAGCCATGCTGAGTAGTGAGCTCAGCACTACACAGATGAAAGCCTTGCTTGCTGATTGGTCCGGCGGCACGGCGGGGCGGGGCCGCCGGACCAATCAGCAAGCAAGGCTTTCATCTGTGTATGTGCTGAGCTCACTACTCAGCGTGGCTATTTCCCGCCGCGACGCCGGACTTGTAACTGCATGCCTGCGTGACACACTACCGGAGCCGCAGCAAAGGTGGAAAAGAGCCGCATGCGGCTCTGGAGCCGCAGGTTGCCGACCCCCGACCTAGAGCTTAATGTCAGTAGGCAATCCCCAGAAGCAGGAAGGGAGAGTGAGCTAACTAGGATTTTGGCTGAATTTGATTTTATCTTCTATGAGGAAGTGATAAAGATCTTGCCTAGATAGAGCAGACATCATTGGAAGCTTAGTCCTGTCCTTAACACTTCTGGTTGTGGGAGTTACAGACTAGTAGCCCATTTGTCTTTTCAGGCTGAATTGGTGGAGTATTTTTTTGTGACATGGCATTTGAAGGGGGGGGTGATTGATTTGGAATTATTTGGTTTGTTGGCTATGCTCAATCATGTTTTTGGAGAAGCTGCAATATAAAAGTATAATTTGTGTCTCTCTTGAGGAAGATACAATTGGTTTTAGACCCCGGGAAGAAAGCCATTCTCGTGTAATTAAATTTAATATTTGCTGTCCATTGATCAAGGGATGCTGCTTCAGAGACTGGAAGACCTGTAAATTAAAGTTAAGAATACTCACTGGTGAAATCACAAAAATAAATCAAAGAAAAGCACAAAACAATGACATATTCAAAAGAGAATGTCAAACTATCTCAGGGATAAAAATGTGTACAATAATGGCATATCCCACACTAAGAACAATTAAAATATGTCAACATTTAAATCATACATCAAAAGGAAATATTTTTCTGATTTAATTTAGTTTATTTGGTATGTGATATATGCCACCTTTCAAAATAGAAATAAAAATGATATACAGTAAAATCAAGAAAAAAGGAAAAGAACTGCTTTATTCCATAGAACAAGAGAAATAGAACGGAGGACAGAGAGGAAAGGAAAAAAACACACACACACACACAAAGTGTTACATTTCAAATTAGACATCCTCCACCCGGTAGACTTAGCTGGAAGGCTAAAGTGAACAGGTGAGGTTTTAGGAAGGCTCTGAAGTGGAGGTAGAACTGTTCAATATGGAGTTCAAAGAGGAGAGCATTCTTCAGGGTTGGGATCATGCAGAAAAAATATGACTTTACACTCGATCAGGCAATAATATTAAAAACTCTTTAATACCGTTCTGTCAATTGATCATATATTTAAGAGCTCATACAGGTAAACTCCTCAGTGATACCACTCAGGGCTCGAATACTCTCATGGCCCTTCTCCCAGAAGTTACCTCTGAAAGTAAAGTGAATGCTTATAAGAATATTAAGATTGGACCAGTGATGATTAGTTATGTTAAGCTCAAGAGCCATGAGAGTATTCAAGCCCTGAGTGGTATCGCTGAGGGCCCAGGGAGTTTACCTGTATGAGCTCTTAAATATATGATCAATTGAAAAAAATATGACTGGCAGTCAACTCCAGGTGAGATAGAGGGAGCAAAAGACAGTGAGCAAGAGCTGAGTGTAAAGCCCGGGAGCGGATATATGGTATAATAAGGGCAGCAAGATAAAGAAGATTACCAGCATGGAGAACCTTATGTGTAAGTGTGAAGATCTTCAACTGAATGTGGAAAGGGATGGGAGTCAATGGCGTTAGGAAACGATGGACAAAATATGGTCTGACCTATGTGCACGGGTGAGAAGTCAAACAGAGGGGGAAGAGTCTTAGAAAATGATAGTACAGAAATCAAGATGAAAAGATACTAGGAATATAACAAAATGGAACACAAAACATCCTCAAGGGTAGCTCTATAATGAGCAGGTGTGACAGAATGAAGTTTTAACCAAGCAAGAGATGTGTGGACTGAATGAAAGCTATGAACTGAATACTCCCTGGTATTTTGGGGTACTCAACACAGCTGATGGACTATTCTGAAGCGAGGGAACAGAGGATGTTCCAGTAATCCACAGAACGACTGACTTAGAGGGATTCAATATGAGATGGTTAGAGGAGAGCTAGTAATTAGAGAATGACACGGTGGCAGTTACCTGCGGCTAGCCACGGATAGCTGCGGGTAACCCGACAAAACGGTGGGGGGAAAAAGTGCTCACTGCGGGCACGGGGACAAGGCCATCCACCGCCCCGTGGAGCGGTGAATGGCCTTGTCCCCGCAGTTAAGGGAGGGAAGGCGCGCGGTCACCGATTGCACACAGTCCCCTCCCTCCCTACCTACCTACCTACGGCCAAATCTATTAACCTCCCTCCCTCCCCCTTACCTTCACGGCGCTTTAGAAAAGAAACTTACTGAAGCCGGCGAAGCCTGCCTGTGCCTGCAGTCGCGTGTGTGTGGGCGGAAGCTTCTCCTCCGACGCAACTTCCGGTGAAGGGGACGGTGGGGACGGGGCGGTGAAGGAGACAGTGGTCAGGTGACAGGGACAGATTTTTTTCCCCCCATGTCATTCTCTACTAGTAATCAACAGTGTCTAAGCAAGATTGAAGTGCAGATAAATCAGGACTAGAGAGGTCTTAGGTGGAAACCAGAAGAATGTCGTCCACATACAGTATGTATAAAACTAAGGAAGCAGTTTAGTTCAAAAAGTTTTACTGCAGTTTAAATCAAAGATACCAGGGGACTAAAAAAGATGTTAAACAGATTAGGAGACAACAGAGAGCCCTGTGGGACACCACAACGGAGAGCAGCTGGAGTTGATCTGGAGTGAGGAAGTGAGGCTGAGAAAGAACAGCTGGTTAGAAATGAGGAGAACCATTCAAACATTAACCCACAAATACCAACTGAGGGCAACCTAGTAAGGAGTAGAGAGTGGCTGCGCCGAGGTCGAGAGAGATAAGTATAGCATTATTATCATCATTAAGCACAGAGTGTAATTCGTTAAGGAAAAAAGCAATCATTGATTCTGTCAAGTGTCCTTGACTGAAACTGGACTGAAAAGGCTGGGTTAGGTGCACAGCGTCTATGAAGGGGTGCTGAAAAGTACTCGGCCCAACCAACTTCCTAAATTCTGAGCATTATTTTGCACTGAAGCTGAAGAGTGTTATCTTATTTCACTGAGTGCCAATTTGCAGAAACAAAATTCTATTTTTTTTTTACTGTTCCAAATCATTGATTGAACCATATCCACATCGTTCTCTTCTTGGCTGAGCTGAGAACTTTTCAGCACCCCCTCTTATATGCCAGATGAGTTAGTCAGGGGCCACTTTCTCAGCCAATGTAGAAAGAAATGGCAACAATTCATAGAAGTAAAATATTATCCATGATCAAAAATTCATGAAATATTTAGACTTTAATAATCCAAGAAAGTGCATTAGCAAGTTCTCTAAAATATAAGCAGCCAGTTATAGTCTGAGTTTCAAGAGGCAGCAAATTCCAAAAAAACACTATATTATTCTCATAGGAGAAGGCAAGTTTTCAAGCATTGTTTAATGTAAGGCCATAAAGATTCATCAAGCCCAGTGTCTTGTTTCAAACAGTGGCTAATCCACTTCACATGCGCCTGGCAAGAGCCCAAGAGTAAAACAGATTTTATGCTGCCTATCCTATGAATAAAGCAGAGGATTTATAACCGTGGCATAGTAAGGGGGTGGCAGGGGGTGGTCCAACCCGGGCGCCGTCTTAATGAGGGCACCGTCACCCCTCCTCCTCTCTGCTCCCCCCGCCACTCCTTCCCACTCCTCCCCCTGCCGCACACATGCTTTCATTTCCCCCCACCTTATCTCTCTATCTCATTGCTGGTGTGAGCATCAGCTCTTTCTCTGACATCACTTCCGGGTCCCGCACCCAGGAAGTGATGTCAGAGGAAGAGCAGATGCCAAAGCAGGCAGCATGTTGGTGATTCTGCTCTCACCCTTGCTACACCATTGTATATAGCATACATATTTCACAAAAATGAAATACCAAGAAATCATTATCCACATCAGTGGGAAGAAACTACTGAAATATAAAATATGTAATTTAAATTTAGCTGATTAAACCCCACCCCTATCATCTCCAAAGACCCCTGGCTTTTCTAGCTATATCTATATCCACTTACATTGCCTCCCAACAGAAGCCCCTTTTTCAATCAATATCTTTCAAGCTGGGTAGGATCAAAGTAAATAGAACACATGAAATTCAATGTTGTCACACATTTACAGGGGACCTGAAGGAAGAAAACTCCTTCTAACCCTGTTACTCTGTCTTTCAATTTCAGGAATTCTTTTCTAAGCAACTGTGTTGTCCTAGATGGGCTTTTAAGAAATTATCCAAACCTATTTTAAACCCTGCTAAGCTAACTACTTTCATCGCATTCTCTGGCAACAATTTCCAGAATTTAATTACATGTTGAGTGAAGAAATATTTTCTCTGCTTTGTTTTAAATTTACTACTTAGTAGCTTCATTAATATGACCATCTATGAAGAACAGGTCAACCAATAAAGCAACCTAGAAGAAAGGTAAGGGTCAGCCAGGATTACAGTTAAGACAATTTGTGCTACAAATAATTGACTTCTATTCCATGAATGGGTTTAAAATGAATCAGTTTAAACTACAGACAAGATTTCAGTTGGGAGCCAGTGCAAGTCTTTCAGCACAAAAGATATGCTTCCCTGAAACCACACCCGCATGCTGCAACATTCTGTGTCCATTGTAATGCTTCTAAAGTTAAGAGTTTGGTGAAATTTTGGATATAGATATGGGCAATCGTATCTAGGAAAATGTCAAAGAGAACAATTCAGAAGCATAGCTCTCAAGTACAACTTTATTAAAGGGCATTGATCCTTGGATTCTATATAGGTTGTCTAAATTTGAGCACAGATCCCAGTTCTGAAAGCAAACTAATTAGTTAATGAACAGTTAATCAGTAATTGGTATTAATTGACACTCATTTGGGTTAATTTGCAAATATGCCCTGTGCCTATTTAATAAATGGCACCTAAATTTTAAAGCATGCAACTCGAAAGAGGCATGACTATGGGAGGGGCATACATGAGTTAGGGGCATTCCCGGAAATTAGGCATGATATTATAGTTACATATCAGTGTTTGCAGCAATTTTTAGCGAGATTCGTGCTAAGTTAGTATTCTGTAAAGTCATATCAGATATGTTGCATATAACATCTTCTTTTCAAGAAAAAAAACGTGTAATGCCTTCCCATCTTCAAGCACTGACAAAAGTGGAGCAGTGATTGATCCTTCCTGCTACTAAAATCCACCTATGTCGGTACTTGGACATCCCAACTGCCGATAATAAAAAACATTTTCCTGGACATCTAGAGTTTCACCCACAGTGTTTCCAGAATTCAAAGGGGTTTGTTAAAAGGCATGTTATGGGCATGCTTTGGGTGGGCCAGACTTGGACGTCTTGCAGGGATAATCAAACCTTTTGCAAAACGTCCTAGATAAACTTAGACATTTTGGATTAGACTACTTTTGGAAGTGACTAAGCGCCAAAAAGGCACCCAAACTGACCAGATGACCACTGGAGGGATTAAGTAATGACCCCACACACACACATACACACTCCCCCAGTGGTAAATGAGCCCTTCCCACTCCCCCCAAAAAATTTGAATGAGAGTACATAATTGTCTCTAGAACGGCAGCATCTAATATGGGAAATCCTAGTAAAGCATCACACAGGTGTCTTCAGTAGCCAGGTGGGTGGGCTAGTGAGTCATATAGAGGAGGAACCAGATCCATAAGGCACTCTAACCACATCTATGGTATTAAGTATGAGCCCACTAAAACCCTACTATATTGCCATATAGGTGCCACCTGCAGCCATAAGGGCTATTGGGGTGGTAGACAGCTGGGTCTAATAGGTTTGAGAGGAGTTTGGAAGGCTCACCATAAATTATAAGGGTATATGGTGAGATGTATATCAGGCACACTTTATGTGAAGTTTATAGCAGTGCCTTCTAAGGTGCCCTACTGCTCTGTTGGCATGTCTGTGTGGCTAGTCCATTAGAATGCTGGCCCCTCCCACATCTAAATAGTGTTGATTTGGACATGTCTAACTTGGATGGTCTTGTGGTGACCTGGATTGGCCACCGTGAGAACGGGCTACCGGGTTTAATGGGCCATAGGTCTGACCCAGTAAGACTATTCTTATGTGGTTAGAAATGAATAAAGTTAAATATCCTGGTGGTCTAGACATTTTGGTGGCCAAGATGTCCAAGACTGTAAAAAAAAAAAATTATTTGGACATCTCTTTCAAAAATGGACATTTCTGCGCTTCCGACTTTGGATGTTTAGCAGGAAATGCCCGATTTGGACTTGCACGTCCTTTTCAAAAATATCCCTTCATGTCATATTTATATGTCCCAAATAAGGATTTAAATATCCTTTCACCAATTTCCAGCATGGAAACACTTGCAACAAGTGCTCTTCTATTGGTTTTGGGTTTATCAGTTTGTAACAGACAGCCTCATCCCTTAAAAAGTTTGACCTGAAATAGAAAAATTCTGCCCCAAGTATCTGTCAATTGTGCAGAAAATAAGAAATGACAGCAAAGTCCCTTCCGCATACAGAATTAGATCTCTTTCCAGCATCTTCTAATGTCATTATTAGCACTCATATGCACCGTGTCAAAATGTGTCTATATAAGGAAATGGGCTAGACAACATTAAATTTATCTCTTAGCCAATATGAAAGGCTACCTTTGAATATAGATTTGAAAGAAAGGTGGCTACGATATTTTATCTTTAGGAATTGTTATGAATGATCATACTATAACAAAGGCTGTAGGATTGCTTGCAATTATTGATTTAGGGCCCAATTATTAATTGCAATTATTTTAAATAGTTTATTAAAAAATGTGTATAAATGTATTTTAATATGATTTATTGTAATGTAAACTGCCTAATAGAACAGCAAGTGGTGATACCTCAAGTACATAAATGGAATGAACATAAGAACATAATAATTGCCACTGCTGGGTCAGACCAGTGGTCCATCATGCCCAGCAGTCCACTTACGCGGCGGCCCCCAGGTCAAAGACCAGTGCTCTAAATGAGTCCAACCTCACCTGCGTATGTTCTAGTTTAGCAGGAACGTGTCCAACTTTGACTTGAATCCATGGAGGGTGTTTTCCCCTATAATAGACTCCGGAAGAGCATTCCAGTTTTCTACCACTCTGGGTAAAGAAGAATCTCCTTATGTTTATACAGAATATATCCCCTTTCAACTTTAGAGAGTGCCCTCTCATTCTCCCTACCTTGGAGAGGGTGAACAATCTGTCTTTATCTGCTAAGTCTATTCCCTTCAGTATTTTGTATGTTTCGATCATGTCCCCTCTCAGTCTCTTCTTTTCAAGGGAGAAGAGGTCCAGTTTCTCCAATCTCTCACTGTACGGCAACTCCTCCAGCCTCTTAACCATTTTAGTCGCTCTTCTCTGGACCCTTTCAAGTAGTACCGTGTTCTTCTTCATGTATGGCGACCGGTGCTAGACACAGTACTCCAGGTGAGGGCGCACCATGGCCCAGTACAGCGGCATTATATCCTTCTCTGATCCGTTCATGATCCCCTTCTTAATCATTCCTAGCATTCTGTTCGCCCTTTTCGCCGCCACCACACATTGCGCGGATGGTTTCATCGACTTGTCGATCAGAACTCCCAAGTCTCTTTCCTGGGAGACTCCAAGTACCGCTCCAGGCATCCTGTATTCATGCATGAGATTTTTGTTACCGACATGCATCACTTTACACTGACAAAGGTTTTCCTCCTAATCTTTCCATTAGCTATCAGTGAAATTTCAATAATTTCTTATGCCATTTGATGTCATTTCTTAAAATGAAATGTAGGAAAACCACAACCAAAATGTTTCTCCCCATTTTTATGTCCCTCTGGGATTGTCCTATCCCAAAATATGCCTAATGTAAACCCAGAAGGAGCAATCCTGAATTAGTTCTGCCATATCAGAGACATATTTCAAAATGCCATTGGTCTCAGATCAGCTAATGGGTTTTTTAGGTACATCAGCAACTGGTGAGCAATCTTGAGTCCTTTAGATTAGGTAAGCTGTGAGCTTGAAGAGGTCAGTTGTCAGTGCAGTGGATTTTGAACAACAGGTCCCAGGAGTAACTTCCACTGACACTTTTATTCTGTACAAACAAGTGAGCCCTCCTGGAACATAGAATACCTAATGTCCCTGAATTTATAAGACACCTACAAGCATGATGGCGATTGTACTAGAATACCTGAGGTACAGTAGGTTTTTATCTGTCGCTGGTCGGTATTGATCATCAAATGGTTTGGTCCGATATAAGAACTAAAGTGGAGGGCGGCCACACAAAACTCAAAGTCCTGGATTCCAAACATGTGGACTTTTGTAAAATGGAGGAATATTTGAAGAAAGAGCTAATAGGATGGAAGGATATAAGAGAAGTGGAAAAACAGTGGTCCAAGTTGAAAAAAAAAAACAATAAAAATGCCTACTGACCTTTATGTAAGGAAAGTAAATAGAAACAAGAGAAAAAGGAAACCAATATGGCTCTCCAAACTAGTGGTGGAGAAAATAAAGGCAAAAGAATTGGCGTTCATGAAATGGAAGAAGAGCACTTGATGCTGCTCTATAGAGTACTCTTCTCGAAACCCTTTATAGAATAGTGTTGAGCACTGAATTTTATCGGTGCCCAATCTTTGATGCCAGTTACAGAATGTGGCCAGTGCACCTAGCAGTATTTTTAGGTGCCAAGAACAGATGTATGGAGGTGATTCATCCCCTCTTTTACTAAGGTGCGCTAACCGATTAGCGCGCGCTAATCAATTTAGCATGCGCTAAACGCTAATGCATGCATGTTAGTCTATAGACGTGTTAGCGTTTAGCATGCGCTAATCGGTTAGCGCACCTTAGTAAAAGAGGGGATAAGTGCGGTAAAGCTACGTCCTTTACTGCACCTTGATGCTCTGCAGGATTTAGCAACCTACAGTATCCTAGTGCCGCAGGTTGCTGAATGCCATCCTATAGGAACAACGCTGCCTGCGAGCCACCTCCCAAGCAGTGTTATTCCTGTGGCCCAGGAGCACCTGGCTTACACAAAGCCACGGCCCGATGATTCCAGGCTCTTTGGTACAATTTTTTTTTTTCTGAATCCCAAACTTCTGTGACTTAAGTCCTAACTACAAAGGAATGCCCTTCTTCTTTATTGCTTGTGTATAGCTTTAAAAAAAAGATCTCCAGAGATGCTGTTTTTGCCAATACCCTATTAAATTGTTAAAGCTATTTTCTCAGCAAAATGGGAAGATTGCCCAGCAAGTAATGAGCAAAATGCGGGTATAGTAACACAGTGCAAATCGGAGAAAGACCTCGATGAAAGGATAGGTGTATTGACAGAAGCAGTTTCCACTCATATGGGAACTCACTTCAGGAGTGACTCACTAGTTCATTAGTGGATGTTGCCAGCTACTCTGCTGCAATGTTTAAAAAAAAAAATCAACTCTTTCACATTTCTGCTTCATAAACTGTCTTTTCTAGCTACCACTTAGCAAGGTGATCCTTTGAACTGACTTTAGGTTTTACCTAAAAACAATATTCTTGAATAAAAGCAGTCACTTGAAACTTCCATCGATAGCACTACCTGGAAGACATACAGAAGGATACCTATCTGTGTTTCCCCAAAAATAAGACAGTGTCTTATATTAAATTTGGATCCAAAAAACGCACTTGGGCTTATTTGGGGGGGTTGTCTTATTTTTTTTCCATGTACAACAATCATTTCTCCCTTCCTCTCCTCCACCCCAATTATTTCTATCCCTCCCTTCCATCCCCCTGTGCAGCAGAACCCCACCGACACTCCCACTATGAGACTGATATTCCTTTGCTCCGAGACCTCTTAAAGCAGCAGGGGTGAGGGTTGCTGAATCAACGAGTCCGATTTTTTTCAGCAAATCGGGCAGCACTAGTATCAGAGATGGAGTCAGGGAGTGTTTGGGGATATTCAGGGGTGGGGGCTTTAGGGGCCAATCTTAACTAGGGCTTATTTTTGGGATAGATCTTATTTTCAGGGAAACAAGGTATTGTTCTGCTACCAGTTTTGCTATTTATTGTATAGGGCTTCAGGTTATAGGTTTTAACCAATAAAACACCCTGATTTAAAAAAAAAAAAAAAAAAAGAAGGCCCCTCCCCCTTTTATGAAGCTGCGCTAGGCTTTTTTTTTTAATCGCCAGCCATGGAGGTATTAGCTCATGAGCGTTGGAGCTTTTACCACTGCGACCAATGATAAAAAGAGCCTAGCGTGACTTAATAAAAGGGGGAAAGGGAGGGTAAAATAGGTACTTGATGGACATGATGATGAATCTTGGGGACAAGGTTCATTTCCCACGGCAGCTCATTGTGACCCTGGGCAAGTCACTTAACCTTCCTTAGCCCCACATAGAAAAAAAACTTAAATTGTGAGCCCACCAGTGACAGAGAAAATACCTGAATATAATACTGTATATGTAAAATCACGTTGGTTCTACCACAGAAAATCAAGGCTCTTTACTTATTGAATAAACACTTGGAAAAGCATCACTTCCTCTAGTAACTGTCTTGTATCCTCCACTCAATTGTTGGGCCTTTTCTGTGCTGATGACTCCCAAGTGAAACAAATACACATATTTGATGCCACCAGAAAAGGTATCAGGCAATTAACCTGTGGTACAAAAACACTGACAAACATCAGTTTTTGTATTTTCAAAGAACTTCTAATTATCTGGAAAATTATTTTAATATAGCCCTATTTATAAAACAATATTACCATAATATAACCATACTGGGACAGACCGAAGGTCCATCAAGCCCAGTATCCTGTTTCCAACAGTGGCCAGCCCAGGTCCCAAGTACTAAGCTAGATCTGGAGGCCACATTACCGTAAGGATGTGCTCAGAATTGAGTCGGTTCAGCGGATGGCCACCAGGATGGTCTCGGGGCTAAAGGGTCTCCCGTACGAGGAAAGACTAAGCAAATTGCAGCTCTACACTCTTGAAGAGTGTAGGGAGAGGGGGAGACATGATTGAGACATTTAAGTACATCACGGGACGGGTCGAGGTGGAAGATGATATCTTTCTTCTCAGGGGACCCTCGACCACAAGAGGACATCCGCTCAAACTCAGGGGAGGGAAGTTTCGTGGAGACGCCAGGAAGTACTTCTTCACGGAGAGAGTGATCGAGCATTGGAACAAGCTTCCAGTGCAGGTGGTCGAGGCACGCAGCATCCCAGACTTCAAGAACAAATGGGATACCCATGTGGGATCCCTACGAGGTCATGCCAAGGGTTAGGGTCACTAGGACGTGAATGAGCGGGTCAGTAGAGTGACAGTATAATTACAATTATACTTAAGGGGTCAGAAGACTTAAGAGGGTGGGTAAATAGTGTGGGCAGACTTGATGGGCTATATAGCCCTTATCTGCCGTCATCTTTCTATGTTTCTATGATCCCAAGTAGTTAACACAGATTTTATCTGCTTATCCTGTTACACCAATGGCTCTCAATTAATAAATGTGTTTATAGGGTACCTTTTTTTTATGATGCAACTATACTGCTTTTTGGATCTGAATTCAAGTCTAAACTAAAAACATTCTTATTTCAAGATGCATACCACAACTTTTAAATACCTCCTTTCCTAAAGCTAGCAAAATCATCTCAACCGCTTTTACGAAGCGATCCCCATTCCCGATGTTATATCCCCCCTCCTCCCTTTTCTTTTTAAATTTTGTTTTAATAATGTAATTATTGACCCTCCCTTCCCCTTATTACCCTCAAGTTCATGTTAGTATTTGTTAATTGTCTTTTTAATGTTAACTCTTCCCCCTTACATAAGTATTATTTTATCTTTTATTTTATTTTTTTAGCATTGTAAACGGGCCAGATACATGCTGACGGTCGGTATATTAAAAATAATAAAACTTGAAACTATAAACAACATAATCCTTTTTGAGCCCTTTGATAACGATGACTCTGCAGTCTTGCATTATTTTTGTAAATGTCTGAGAGGTCCTGGAATAGCTTACTAGTTTTTTTACTAAGGTGTGGTAGCTGTTTTAGCGCGCGCTAAATGCTAACGCGTCCATAGGATATAATGGACGCGTTACCACGCATTAGCATTAAGCATGTGCTAATTCATAAAAGGATCTGTTAATTAGTTGAATGTTCTCACTAAAGTTTAGCAATATGTCAGTACGCATTGAGACTATTAGAGGAGCCATGGCTCATGGTGTCATAGCCTCCAGTGCTGGAGGAGCATAGGGTTTGCTCTATTCATTCTTGTAGAGTCTTCTTTTAATTTTTCTCTAGGAACTTGTATACTGAACCTTTTGATAATGCATCAGAACAGATGGGTTGTGGTTTATTAACGGGAGGTCTTTTGCCAAAGCAGCTAGTGAGCAAAATGGCCAATAACAGGAGGTCTAAAACTCAAAGCAGTGGTCATTCTTAGCCAAGTCACGTCAGGTGACCAACCCGAAAGCTTTTTTGAACGTGTTTCCTCTAGAGAATGACACGGTGACAAAATTCATCACCGTTCCCGCAAGAAACCATCTTCATATCATTCTTAAAGGAACGAGGGAAGAATCAGCATATAAATGGCCACAACCACTGACCCTCAAGCTTTGCTATGAAGAATGCTGGTATAGAAGGACTGAGGTTGAAATAGACACTAAAAAATGACATGGGATTATTTCTCACGGTTACGGTGATGAATTTTGTCACCGTGTCATTCTCTAGTTCCCTCTTTTCCACTGCAGCGGGAGGGAGAGGCAGATGTACTTGACCCTGACTTGGTACCTTTTCTAGAAAATTTGCATTAACCGATTTAGTGTGCGCTAACCACATCAGCATATGCTAATGATTAGCGCATGCTGAATGCTAAGACAGCCATAGAAATATAATGGGTATCTGAGCATTGAGCGGGCACTAAATTGATACGCGCCCCTTGATGAATTCCACCCTTAATGTGATATCTCAAAAAAAAAAAAAAAAATCTGATTCAACTCTGTCAACAAATAACGTGTTCATGTGATCAAATCCTCTGTGGTCAGTCAGTCAGCTCTCATATCTACATAATTGATATCAATGCGTAGAGGGGGCTTCTCAACAACATAGTAACCTTTTACTAAGATGCGCTAGCCAATTTAGCGCATGCTAAATGCTAACGTGTCCATTATATTCTATGGACGCATTAGCATTGAGCGTGCACTAAATCGGCTAGCGCGCCTTAATAAAAGACAGGGGATAGTAAATGACGGTCGATAAAGACCTGAATAGTCCATCCAGTTCATTAGTTATACACATTATAAATTCACTAGTGTTTTAGCCCGTTACATTCATTACAGTAACGGGTGCTAGAATAGCCCCACCTATACCCTGACCCCACCCATGCCCCGCCTCTACCATGCCCGGACCCTGCCTCCCACAGCTCAGGCCCACCACCTCACCTTTCACCATTTCCTTAGTCTTCTATACCCTTTTGGCCCTCATAGATCCTCCATTGCATTTATCACCTGACAGGGCCTTTCGCTCCGAGGTGGGTCTGGCCTCCTGGATCCCCATTACTTACCCGAGGCGGCAGCAGCGGTCCTGACATACCAACCCATCCTCCCTCTGTACCCCAAAGCAGCAGCAGTACTACCATTTCCATCTCTCCCTTTCCCCCCCCCCTTTCACACCCTCTGCCATCTCTCTCTGACCCTGTTTCACCCCTTTTGCCATCTTTCCCTTTCCTGTTCCTTCCGTCCTTCCCCAAGACCATCTCTCTCTCTCTCCTGCCCCCTTCATCCTCCCTGAAGTCTCTCTCTCCCTAAGCCCATCTCTCCCTGTCCCCCTTGTAGCCCCTCTGTCCTTCTCATCCATCTGTCTCTCTCCCTCCTTTCCTCACTTGAGTCCAATATCTCTCCCTTCTCCCACTCATTCCCCCAAATCCAGCACCTTCTGCCTCTGCGGAATTCTCGCAGCTCCTCCTCCAGCCAAGATTCAGACATCTACACTGTATTAATACCTTTTGAGTATTTAAATGTCTGTATCATACCCTGTCCCTCCTCTCCTCCATATTTAGGTCTTCCAGTCGCAAACTTAAAAAGAAGTATAAGTGGCCCTATAAGTGGTCCTGCTTTCATGTGAACTCTGTGCAACTAGAGCAAAACTGTATTTATTTATTTATGTGGTTCATTTTAGATCCTGTTGTCCCCAACCAGCTCAGAACGGGTTACAAAGTTAACAAACATGCTAGACCTTTTACTAAGGTGCGGTAGCCGATTTAGCGTGCGGTAAATGCTTACATGTGCCAACACATACATAAGATATAATGGATGCGCTAGCGTTTAGCGCACGCCTTAGTAAAAAGACCGTATAATGTGTAGACAGACAAATTGTGAATTTGAATGTGTACGGTAGTCTTAGGTCATTTTGGGTGGGTCAAAGTTAACATACAATCTGATATCAGGCAATGTCACACATTGTCAAGGACTGTCTACCAAATTTGCCATCAGCCTAGATTTTCGCTTGGCTTTGTAGTTCTTACATTTGTTAAATAAAATAAACGGAAGAAAATATACTTGGGGGGTGGTATATAACGAATACATGGGGTTATTTAGTAAGACGATTATATAACCTTTTCTCTCTCCTCTCTGCCAAGAATGTCATCAGACCCTACAAATAAATTTGGCAATACTACAAAATCAATTCTTGATATCAAATAAGTTAATTTTCCATAAGCCACTCCACAATAGCAGGAACTGTAGGCCCTGACAGCATCTTATGTTCTGCACTTTACAATGATGATTTTGAAGTGATAATGGATGAAAGAGGATTTGCAAGTACCATGATAAAGTGCTAATCTGCTTCAGAGATCCCACTACATCCCTTACCATTTATTCTAAAATGCTTTCAATGCTTAAATCCACCCTCCAAAATTAGTAGGGGGTTAGAGCAAGACCCACTGGGAGGTTACATTTGTTTAATATTCAGCCCTTTCTTGGATGAAATATTGCAGTCTATTCTCATAGGTATTTGTCAAGCCATTAGAGTAATGGTTTATAGCTATTAAATGAAATTGCAGTTCTGTTTGTAACTTCCATTTACACAGGATAAGCAAAGTGCATTCATTTAGTTTTCAAATACCTGAAATCCCAGCTGCAGGAACTAAGCATAGCGTGTGCATGCTGTTAACTAATTCCAAGCCATTATTTAAAAAAAGTGTAATGAATAAAGCATCTTTAAATGTTTGTTGGAGAATGTAAAACTACATCTTTATTCAGCATATACACATGTAACCCCAGCCTGAGACACACAAAATGAAACCAGTTCTGGACCCAGCTACCACCCTGGGTCTCTTTATTAAGGTCAAACAAATGCTGTAATAGACCAGGCCCTAGAGCAGTGGTCCTTAAACTCAGTCAGCTGGGTTTCCAAGATATCCCTAATGAATATGCATGAGGCAGATTTGCATGCCTGTCACCTCTACTATATGCAAATTTGCTCATGCAAATTCATTAGGGATATCTTGAAAACATGACAGGGCAGGCTTAACAACCACTGTCCTAGAGAATTCTGGCTGAATTTCTTTTTCCTAGACAGCAATACCTATAGGGCATTTTCGAAACCATCTTTCTGGATGTCTTGCAAGGTGTCCTAGCTGCTGTGCAACCAAAACTAAAGGGGGGCATGTTGGAGACGTGTTCTGGGCAGGCTTAGACATGGACGTCTTGCGACAATAATCAAATGTTTTCCAAAACATCCTGGGCGGAACTTAGGGCTCTTTTTACTACGCTGCAGTAGCGGTTTAAGCACGCGCATTAGATGCTAACGCCAACATTGAGCTGGCGTTAGTTTTTACGCGTAGCGCGGGGGGGCAGCATGCGCTAAAAAAACGCTAGCGCACCTTAGTAAAAAGGAGCCCTTAGTCATCTGAAGCTAGACCTATTTTAAAAGCATCTACAGGCCAAAAAGAAATCCAAACTGACCAGATGACCACTGGAGGGATAAAGTAATGACCCCCCACCCCACACACACACACTCCCCCAGTGGTCACTGACCCCACAAAGATCTGAATTAAACAGTACACACCTGTCTCTAGAACAGCAGCAGCTAGTATGGGAAAGTCTAGCAGAGCATCACACAGGTGTCTGGAGTAACTTGGTGGGTGGTGTGGTGAACCATAGAGAGGAGGACCCAGGCTCATATCCTACTCTAACAACTACATTTATGGTGGAAAGTGTGAGGCCACCAAAACCCTGCTATAATAATAATAATAATAACAGCTTATATACCGCAATACCGTGAAGTTCTATGCGGTTTACAAAGATTAAGCAAAGGTACAAATTGATTAACTTTAAGAGGGGAGGATGAAAGAGGGTTAATAGGACAGGAAATCCATTTTTGAGGAGAGAGTGATCAATAGAACAGGTTTGGTGGTATATAAAAATAAAGTTGTTATTATTATTATTATTATATAGGTGTCCCCTGCAGTCTTAATCTTTTTTCCACAATGTCTGCTATCCCAGTTATTTGGGGGGTGTCGTGTCCCTCGTACTACTTTTCAGCCTCAAGTATGTATTCTTAAGTCATGCTCACATCTTAATGAACCCTCAAGGTCCCTTGGTTTATCTTCTCCTCTGTCTCTTGCTAGTCACCACACTGCCTCTGCTCCATTGCTAACAGTTACCTCTGCTATCACCTTACTTTCAGTTTCTGTATTGCTTTTAAACGGTTCATAGACAGTAACGCGGAAGACAAAGGCGCGCGCCGACAACTGAGCGCAAGACGGAGGCACGCGCCGAAGAAAAAGACTGTTTTTAGGGGCTGCGATGGGGGTTTTTGTTGGGGAGCCCCCCACTTTACTTAATACAGATCGCGGCGGCGTTGTGGGGGGTTTGGGGGGTTGTAACCCCCCACATTTTAGTGAAAACGTAACTTTTTCCCTAAAAACAGGGAAAAAGTTAAGTTTTCAGTAAAATGTGGGGGGTTACAACCCCCCAAACCCCCTACAACGCCCCCACAACGCGGCGCGATCTGTATAAAGTGGGGGGTTCCCCCCCCACACCCCCCATCGTAGCCCCTAAAAACAGTCTTTTTCTTCGGCGTGCGCCTCCGCGCTGCACTCAGTTGTCTGCTCGCGCCTTTGTCCCGGCGCGCTTTTGACCTGACACCCTTTTAAACTGTAGAGCACTCTGTACCAAGACTGCATTGATCTCTAATCCACTATCACTTAACCTTCAGTCATGTTTCTTTCTTACTGAAGCCTGGCTTAGATAGGGTTACCAGATTTTCCTGAAGGAAAATTCCAACCCGTGGCCACGCCCCCAGGCCCACCCCTTTCTGACCCATTCCACCTGTGCCATGCCCCGTTCTGTCCTCCAGCCCTGTCCCCAGATGGCATCCGAGCCTGCATGGACGTGGCACAACGATGTCACATGCATGCACGCATGCACATGACATCACTGCATTGTGTCTGCACATGTGCGGATGATGCCCCTTTCCGAAGTGATTTTGATGGGAAGCTCTCTTTAGGTTTTCCTTCTCTCCCTTGCTATATTTTCCTAATCTATCTGCCACCTTATCTTTCTTCTTTTGAGCTTGAGGCTTTTCTTACTTTTCCTCCTGAAATAGCCTCCTCTCCGCCCCTCCCCCCCCCCCTCACACACACACACACTACTTTCGCACCCCCCATACCTCATTAAATCTTTGCCAGCAAAACTGTTGGCACAAAAAGACCGACAATGGATGAATCTGTAGATTACAATCAGTAGAACCATTAGGTTTAAATGCAGGTATAGCATGGCAGCACTTCTATTGAGTATATCTTGTGAGATGTGCAATTGAGTGATGCAAAATGAAGATAATTGTTGTAATACAAGAGTTAATTGTAGATGAGTGACGTTTTCCTCCTTCTAGGTCCATTCTTTATCAGTCAGCTGTTTGTAGATATTTGTTAGAAGATGATGGATAAGTTTTGAAAATATTTTCTATGATCACATTTGCACAGTGACTATATACACAGTGCTCCATTTTCTGTAGCCATTTGGTAATACTACCTAAACCACATGTCCACTAGTGACTACTGATAGCTATATGTCATGTAGTGCAAAATCTTTTCCAGTGAAAGGAAAATGGTAAAACCAGAGGACATAATTGGAGGTTGAGGGGTGGTAGATTCAAGAGCAATGTTAGAAAATTCTACTTTACAGAGAGGGTGGTGGATGCCTGGAATGCGCTCCCGAGAGAGGTGGTGGAGAGGGAAAAAAAGCATGGGATGAACACAGAGGATCTAGAATCAGAAAATAATAGTAAATATTGAAGAACTAAGGCCAGTACTGGGCAGACTTGCACGGTCTGTATATGGCCTTTTGATTGAGGATGGGCTGGGGAGGGTGTAGATGGGCTAGAGTGAGCTTTGACAGAGATTTCAGCAGTTGGAACCCAAGCACAGTACCGGGCAGAGCTTTGGATTCTTGCCCAGATATAGCTAAGAAGAAAAAAATTAAAATTGAATCAGGTTGGGCAGACTGGATGGACCATTCGGGTCTTTATCTGTCATCATCTACTATGTTAATGTAATTGCAATGATGCACAATAATACTTTCAATACCTATCCTAGTAACTGCTTTCAGTCTGTCTAAAAAGTTTCAGTAAATTGCCTCAGATCTCAAGACCTTTTTCTGCACCCCACTTAACCTCTTCCCCCCACTCCTTGGAGGTGTGAGCACCACCGGTTAAGAGCCCTTGCATCAGCCATTATTCAAATCTCTCTCTCTCTCTCTCTCTCTCTCTCTCTCTCTCTCTCTCGTCGGATGCCTTAAAAGCAGCTGCCAATCATGCAACGGCACCGGGTACAGAATTGCGCCTCCAGCAAAGGTAGGTTCTGGTGCTGGGTTTTTAGGCACCTTGAAACTCAGTTAAAAACGTCATTTCAACAGCGTTTTTTTTATACTGAGTTGGATGGCATTTAGAAAATCCCCCCATACTGTATATCTATCTACCTATCTACAGTATAAACTGTATATATAGTGTGTGTATATATATATATAGCTATTATTGAGTAACTAAGGGAAATGCTAAGATTGCAAGGCTTAAAAATATTTTGCATTCAGTTGTTAGTGGGTTTCATGGCCTTTGAAGATCAGGAACAAAATTGCTTTTCTGTAGCATAAAGTATCTTTCAAATTCAATTGCTTAGCTCCTCATTCATTCAGAGTGTCTCTAGATTTACAGGAAGCAGAGCCCATAATACAAATATAGTGTACATTAAACCTACAACAGGCATCTTCTGAAAAATAACCAAAACACAGTCTATTGATTTTAACCTTCTATATTGAGGTATTCTCCAGTGGTCTTTACTAGAGCCAGACTGTGAGAAATTCCAATTATTTGAATTTCTATATCTGGGATAAGCATTTAGTTAGCAACATCTCCCGTAAAACATTTTAAACTGTTACTGAAGTGCTTTCACTGTATGAAATTGAATGTGTTTCTACCGTGAAGCGAGCTGTCATTGAAGCAAAAGAGATAACTTCCCCCATAAGAAATTCCTCTTGCCTATTTGCACAGTGTGCAGGTTTTGACAATGGTAGGGGGTTAACTGTGAGAATGCAAAATGAACAATACGACATTTTTTTTTTGGTGAATACTGATGTTACCTATTCCACTAAATAAGGCACTGTTTAGATCTCAGATTTTTAAACTGCATATTGAACTATTTTATGCATTGTATATTCACTTTTGATGTCAACTGCTATATATGTATGAAGCTCCTAAAAAATAAGAGAGAAAATACCAGTATTTCTAAAAGGCACCTACCAACAACATAGAACCCACTGCCAGCATTAACACAGAGACATACCCCCTCTTTTACAAAGGTGCGCTAAGCTTTTTAGCGCACGCTAAACACGTGCTAAACGCTAATGCGTGCACGCATCAGTGGTCAGCGCACGCATTGATTTAGTGCGCGCTAAATCCATGCTAAAACGCTTAGCGCGCCTTTGTAAAAGAGGGCCATAGTATATGATGGTAGATAAAGACCTGCAGGATCACAATTCATTACCAATTCATGACTGAACCGACAATCCAAATGTATTACTAAGAACATTTTACTCCCCCAGTTCCATTTTAAGGTGTCTTCCCCTTCCCCATTGAGATACACAGAATCTGCATTCATAGCAAATGATATGAATATGGTATAAAATATGCATACTTGGTCTTGATCCGTCCTTAAATTTTTGGGACTCAGACCATATAAGTCTGTCCGGCACTACTTCCCAACTACAGGTACAAGATCCTGTATCTGAATTCCTTGGGACCACTTCCGTACAGGAAAATCCTAAATCATTCTTATCTTAAAAAAAAGAAAGAAAGAAGAGGGAAAGAAGAGAAAATAAAGAGAGAGTAAGATGAGTTTGGAAGCACAAAAAGGAAATTTTGTTGCAACAAGACAACTCTAGGCCTCACAGCATGAAACACTACAGAACCATGGTCTTATTCAATCTGCCTTGAAGGCATAGCTCCAGGGGCATTTATTTGACTCCAGTGAAAAGGACCGTTAGCAACTGATGGAAGAGACAAGATGTGCAGTTCTTTCGTGATGGCTTTTAAAAGGTTGTTTATTGTTGGCAGAAATGTACTTGAACTTATGATGAATATAGGCATATATAATTTATTTATTACATATATGTATAATAATAATCATATACATTACTTTTCATTCAGCACTCATACATAGTGGAGTGTACATCTATTTGCTGGTATGTACAGTGGGAACTGTCATTTCACAATGATAAGCTTTGAAAAATAGAATATAAGAAACACAACAACTTGCATGGGTAAGTTTTGGCAGATACTCACGTATAATGCAAAGAAAAGGATAGAAGGGATGGGATGAATTCTCTATGAGGAAAGGCTAAAGTGGCTAGGGCTCTTAAGCCTGGAGAAGGAACAGATATGATAGAGGTCTTCTCCTCTCCCCCATTTATTTCTCTGCCTTAACTCGAATTGCACATCACCTTGAACCTATTTAGGCATAGAGCAACTCACAAATTGTAGTTTAGATTAGGTCTATAAAATACTGAGTGGAATGGAATGGGCAGATGTGAATTACTTGTTTACTCTTTCCAAAAAATACTAGGACTAGAGGGCATGCAATGAAGCTACTGGGTAATAAATTTAAAGTAAACCAGAGAAAATATTTCTGAAATATTAAACTCTGGAATTCATTGTCAGAAAATGTGGTGAAAGCAGTTAGCTTAGCAGGGTTTAAAAAAGATTTGCATCATTTCCTAAAACAGATGCCATAAGCCATTATTAAGATAAACCTGGGGAAATCCCTTGCTTATTCCTAGGATAAGTAGCATAAAATCTGTTTTACTGTCTGGGATCTTGCCAGGTACTTGTGTCCCGGGTTGACCAGTGTTGGAAACAGGATACTGGGCTTGATGGACCTTTGGTCTGTCCCAGGATGGCAATTCTTATGTTCTTATTTCTGCCACTTATTTTTTTTTTATTTCGTACAATTTATTATACCGCCTTACAACCAAAATATATCAGTGGTTTACAGTTGAAAATTATTCCAGACATATAATTAAAAAATGATTAAAAAAACAACATACAATATGGTAGGTAATGTCTGTTGCATCATCAAAAGACCATTCAAAAAGAAAACTGACACAGTACCCCCCTCCCACACAGAAAAAGCCCTGAAGCCCTTTAAATTCATTTGGGCTTCGGGGCAGTTGCCACAGCGGCAGCCGCTAGCATGGCTTTGAAAAAAGGGGAGTGGGGGGGTTAAATTCTACTAAGCTAAAAAGACCACTGAAAAAGCCATGTAAATGAAAAGCAAGGCGGAGGTGGAGGTAGAACAGCAGAGGATAACAATTCCAAAGGGGAAATAAGCAATGAGGTTTAAGGGGGAGAATGCCCTTAATCCCTTCAGGATAGGACTGGCCTAAACAAGTACTTTTAAAAAGCAGACAGCTGGAGGAGCAGCTGTAAATCCTGAAGTTCAACCCACAATCCTTTGCACTCTATATGTAGGGCAGTCATGCATGTACTATATAAATATCAGCTTTTATACATGTAAATGCCAATATCTTCACTGTAAATCTTGAATAGGGTTTATTCCGGCCTCAGGACTGTGGCCGCAAAGAGCAGGTTAAGAAAGGTGGGAGGGTAGATCTATCAAAAAAATGTAATGAATCTCCACGTAGTTATGAACAAAGGTTTATAGCACTAGAATCCTGGCTCTGATTCTAATTGAGCTAGAAGAAAAAGAAGGAAATAATTATTTTAAGTTATATATGTATAATAATTTTTAAAAGTTATTTACATAAACTTTTGTGGCCCCTTAAATACGTTCATAATGCTATCCTTCGACCCAATTTAGAAGCCCTTTTGCTTACACTAAATCCTGTGCATCCTATTTTATGCCTGTGGGTCATGTGTAGGGTTACCAGACATCTGGATTTCCCCGGACATGTCCAAGGAACCAGACGGCTTTTCAAAATCCGGCACTTTGCCCAGGTTTTTCAAGTTTCAAGTTAATTTAATATGTTTGATTTAATCGCAAAATCCAAATCCAATGCGATTTACATTTGGTTAAAAATTAGTTAAAATAAAAATAAAAAAAAAAGCTTCCCAACATAATCGCGTCGGGAAGGGGCATCAGCGCACGCGAACACAACGCGGTGACATCACGCACACGTGTGTGAAGTCATTGCATCGTGTCCCTGCATGTGTGGATGCCGTCTGGGGGCGGGACAGAGGCAGAACTGGGTGGTCCTGGGGGCGTGGCCTTGGGTCCGGATTTTCCTGAAGGAAAATCTGGTAACCCTAGTCACGTGGCATCGAGCACATGCTAAGCTTTAGTAAAAGGGCCCCTTAGTTAGAAACATACAGTAGAATATTTAAACTGTTACTGAAGTGTTTTTGTTGTATAAAAGTGAATGTGTTTCTGGCATAAAGGGGCCTAATCTTGCTGATGCCTGTGAATGAAAACCAAGGAAGAGGTGGAGGTAGAACAGCAAAGGGTAATTAGTGGATGGAATAGGGAGAAAGAAGGTAGAAATAAGACCAGGAGATCAGGGAAGAGGAAAGCAAATACAGAGGATAGAAAAAGAAAGGGAGAGTGGTTGGATGGCTGGAAATGATAAGACAGAGAAAAGGAAGGAGTGAGTATGCAGGAAGTTGGCAGTAGGGTGACAGAAAGGGAAGGGGAAAACAGAAGCAGAAAATGGAATGAGTAGGGCTGTGTCAGAAGGTACTACGAGAGTATTTTAGAAACAAAATTATCAGTGCAACAAACTACAAATGTCATTGATCTGCAGTGGAAAATAGAGGCAATGTGTGTATATGCCATTTTGACCCATCATTTTTGACAAGTCCTTATTATAGTATAGACATAAAGGTCAACGAAAATGCTGAAGATGATACCTTTATATTGAACTAACTTAATACATTTCTGACTAGCCTTTGAAAGCCACATTCTTTTCATCAAAGCAAAATGACAGAAAGACAGCACAGCAGACGCTAGATAACAGCACAAGAAAGAGCAGGGTAACACCTGAGTGAGGGAACATCTCTTCAGGCCAGATCACTGCGCCAATGGACTTCTGAGCAGAACATTAAAAAGGAAACTTTAAAAATATCAAAGAACCACAAGATCAGAGGGCATAAAGCAAACCAAGGTGACACCTACACGGGGAGTATTTTGGGGGGACCAGAGTGCTGCATCAGCGACCTTATGATCAGGATAGTCAAACGAAACTTTAACACGATCCAAAAATGCAAGGCCTTTGAAAGAATGATCAGATTCTCTGAATCTAACATGAAAACTTGACAAAGGTCTGGCTTTTTAAGGCATGAGCCACAAAATTCAAATCGTGTAACCTTTTGATTACCCATCAACCTCTCCTTCTCCACACACACATATTTTCCCCAAGTAGACTATCAATAATATCCTCCTCATGATTATATTTTCTGGGTTTGCCCTCTTTTGCTCATTCTGCTCTGTTCCAAAGGAGGGGTGTTAAATCCTAAAAGTGGGTTAATATAGGGGCCCTTTACTAAATGGAATAAAGCTTAATACACAGTTATTGCATGAGAAAAGCCTTTTTATAAAACATGTTAAAACACTTTGCAGTAAATTTCCTTGTTGTCATGCAATAATTGTGCATTAACTATTTTTAAAAAAATATGAAATAGAGCAAGTCATGGCCAGCGAGTGCAATTGTATAAAGTGCTAGTTCTACAGTATTTCACATATTCCACAGCTGTTCAAAATTCATGTTTATAAAGAAACTTCCAATTTGAAGATTTAACACACTTGGGGGGGGGAACCCCACACCAGATAAGTGGTGTATATGTTTTAATTTTTGCACAATGAAATGGAAATATATATAAAAAAGAAAATAATAATATAGAAAAACAATATAGTGATTAATAAGTATATTAATTGGATCGATGGAGACCATGGCAAGTTGGGAGTATTTCATCCCCGATGGCGTTCTGAAGATCTTTAAAAAAAAAACTAACTAGCTTTTTAGATTATGGGCTCATTTTACTAAGGTGCGCTAGCGTTTTTAGCGTGCGCTGCAGATTAGCACAAGCAGCCCCCATGCTACGCGTAAAAACTAACGCCAGCTCAATGGTGGCGTTAGCGTCTAGCACGCGTGCCAATGCAGCGTGCGCTAAGCATGCGCTAAAACTGCTACCGCAGCTTAGTAAAAGGAGCCCTATGTGTCGTACTAGGACGTTTCTTTATAAACATTGGTTTTGAACAGCTGTGGAATTTTGTTTCAGTATGTGAAATACTGTAGAGCTAGCACTTTATACAAATGGCCAGAGAGTGGGCATTCCTGCGCTGTCTGGCTAGCACATTATCCAGTTAGCATGCACTAACTGGACAGCGCAGGCTTAACACTGGAGCACTTACGGCCATATTCTATAAATGGCGGCTAACTCAGTAGATAGCTAGAAAAGTGACACCTGCCACATACCCATTAAAGTTAAGCGCCGTTTGCACCTAGCAGCACATAAATCAACTTAGACACCAATAGACATAAGAATAGCCTTACTAGGTCAGACCAATGGTCCATCAAGCTGTGGCGTTGCCGGTGACGGGCTCAAGCTTAGGCCCCTGTTCACCGCACAGCCACGGCCGATTTCTGCGTGCCTCCAAGAGAAGTTGGAGGTCCTGCTGGCTTTCAATAAGAAACAAAAACAATTAGTCAGGACTAATCAAGTTCTGTTAGCAACTTGTTTTTCCCTTTATTGGCTTAGGAACCCATTGTCAGAAATTAGCCTTGCAGCTTAAAAGAAACAACAAAAAAAAACCCTGGGCTTTTAAAACATAGCCCACACCTTCTTGGCAGGTCCAAACAGGTAAGTCCCAAATAATTTACAAAGAGTAATGTCCGGCTTTATCAGCGTCCTTAGTAAGGTAGCTTCAATAAATGTTGCTGAGGCCTGGCTTGCAACAGGCCTAACACACCAGCTGAGCACGCTGGTGGGGGGAAGGGAGTAGCCGAATCCACTCTAACTCAGCTTTAAACAGCTTGCCAAAATTTGGCCCCACAAACCCAACCCGAGAATGGTTGGTGGATTCTCCCCGCTACAGTTCCTTCATACCATAAGTCTCACACACTCTGCAAAAAGGCAGAACACAAACTAGCCAACAAAATGCACTTGGCTTTCAAGTCCCAAAACAGCTCTCTCATGGCTGTGAGCTTTGCACAGCTCACTTGGCTTCACCTTGGTGCTTGTAGCAACACAAAAAAAAAAAACACCAAAGTTTTAAACCCACAAGAAGAAAAATAAAGTTAACTTTCCTCCATTGATACTTCTTGTGGCTCCATGGCATACTCCAGGACTTCCATGGGTTCAGTGCTGGCTGTTGGGTTGGCTTCAGGGACAGGGGCTGCCTCTGACATTTCAATGTCCTCTCCTAGGGTTGAATCAGGAGCCAGGTGGTCAGAGTCAGGATAGACTAACCTAGACTTCCTCAGGGCAGCCTCTAGAGCATGCAGCTGACCACGCCCTAACTTGAAAGGAGGCAGAGTAGCTTGTTGCTTAAACTGTGCTTTCCTTGGGGCTTTAATCAGTGCTTGCAGCTGTGGATTACTTGCTCTAGGAGCTTGTCTCCTAGGCTGTTGCTTTCTAGGGCACACCTCCTGCCGCTCTGGGCTATTCTCCCCTTCTTCCTCCCCTCCCCAGGGCTTAGTGACTTGGTGTTTCAACTGGAACTCTAAACTTAGCTGGGAACTAGAGTTTGTCTGGTCACACTGGTTGGCCCTTTGAAGGGTTATGCTAGGGTTTGGAGGAGACTTCCCTGGAACAAGCCGAGCTTTAGGGCTAGGGTTGTGACAAGCCCAATAGCCTGTTCTCACGGTGGCCAATCCTGTCCAAAACCCAAGGTGTAGCAATATTCCATGCTACCGATCCAGGGCAAGCAGTGGCTTCCCCCATGTCTTTCTCAATAACAGATTATGGACTTTTCCTCCAGGAACTTGTCCAAACCTTTCTTAAAATCAGCTACGCTATCCGCTCTTATCACATCCTCTGGCAACATGTTCCAGAGCTTAACTATTCTCTGAGTGATAAGAAATTTCCTCCAATTGGTTTTAAGAGTATTTCCCTATAACTTCATTGAGTGTCCCCTAGTTTTTGTAATTTTTGAAGGAGTGAAAAATCGATCCTCTTGTACCCATTCTACTCCACTCAAGATTTTGTAGACTTCAATCATAAATGTTTGCTGCCAGTATATTAAGCCAGGGTTTTCTTGGCCTAATATACCAGTGCCTAACTCCATTCACACCTAAACTGTGCCCCTAACCAAGCCTACTTTCTGTGTAGGCACTGGTAGGTGCTGGTAGGAGCCTCGATGTAGGTGCCTACTGGCAAATTATTTTTTTTTTAGTTTTTTGATCTTTTCTTAATGGCACTTTCAATTAATGGCACCAATTAAACCAATTTTACAAAATTAACGCTGGGTTTTACTAAAGGGCAGTAGAGGTTTCTACCGTGGGCCGGCGAGTTAAATGCCCTGATGCTCATAGAATTCCTATGAGTGTTGGAGCATTTAAATCACCAGCCCACAATAGAAACCTCTACCGCCATTTAGTCAAAGAAGCCCTAAATTATTTATTCATGTATTTTGAAAAGACAGAGAAAAGGAACCTAGGCGGATTACAATAAAACAAATACAGAATATTTCACATAATCTTCACAACAAAACATATGGAATGTGCGATGAAACTACTGAGTAGTAGATTTAAAATAGACTAGAGAAAATATTTCTTCACAGAATATGTAATTAAACTCTGGAATTCATTGCCGAAGAATGAGGTGAAATCAGTTAGCTTAGCAGGGTTTTAAAAAGGTTTGGATAAATTCCTAAAAGAAAAGTCCATAGACCATTTAGATCAGTGGTCTCAAACTCAAAGCCTTTGCAGGGCCATATTTTGGATTTGAAGGTACTTGGAAGGCCGCAGAAAAAATAGTTCATGTCTTATTAAAGAAATGACAATTTTGCATGAGGTAAAATTCTTTATAGTTTACTAGCTGATGCCCCGGCGTTGCATGGGTATTTAATTATAGCAATAACACTGTAAATGGATTCAAATAAAGATACTTTATAGTGGTGAATGAAATTATTGTTTTACAGCTTAATAAAAAGTACAATATTCAAATTATAATGTGAAATATTTGACAAAATGAATACAATACAACTAATGCAAAACGTGATTATAAACAACATTTTTAGTTTCACCTCTAGGAGCAAGAACATATAAATTGTTGGGTGAACCCACCCTTGAGCAAGCAACATAGAGTTGTGGGCCGAGAGACCCCCAGAACATATCACCCCAGGTAGTGAGGGATCTGCATACCAAGTTTCGTTCAAATCGGTCAAGCCGTTTTTGAATTACTGTGAGAATGGCAGCTTTTTACATTTTTTCCATTGACATGAATGGGTGATATCTGATTTTCTGTTTGTAGCTCCGCCCACGTGTGCAGGTGGGCTGCGATACCTCCAGAACATATCAGCCCAGGTAGTGAGGGACCTGCATACAAAGTTTCGTTCAAATCGGTCAAGCCGTTTTGAATGACAGTGAGAATGATTGACATGAATGGGTGATATCTGATTTTCTGTTTGTAGCTCCGCCCACGTGTGCAGGTGGGCCGCAAGACCCCCAGAACATATCAGCCCAGGTAGTGAGGGACCAGCATACAAAGTTTCGTTCAAATCGGTCAAGCCGTTTATGAATTACAGTGAGAATGGCAGCTTTTTACATTTTTTCCATTGACATGAATGGGTGAAATCTGATTTTCTGTTTGTAGCTCCGCCCATGTGTGCAGGTGGGCCGCGAGACCCCCAGAACATATCACCCCAGGTAGTGAGGGATCTGCATACCAAGTTTCGTTCAAATCGGTCAAGCCGGTTTTGAATTACTGTGAGAATGGCAGCTTTTTACATTTTTTCCATTGACATGAATGGGTGAAATCTGATTTTCTGTTTGTAGCTCCGCCCACGTGTGCAGATGGGCCGCGAGACCCCCAGAACATATCACCCCAGGTAGTGAGGGATCTGCATACCAAGTTTCGTTAAAATCGGTCAAGCCGGTTTTGAATTACTGTGAGAATGGCAGCTTTTTACATTTTTTCCATTGACATAAATGGGTGAAATCTGATTTTCTGTTTGTAGCTCCGCCCACGTGTGCAGATGGGCCGCGAGACCCCCAGAACATATCACCCCAGGTAGTGAGGGATCTGCATACCAAGTTTCGTTAAAATCGGTCAAGCCGGTTTTGAATTACTGTGAGAATGGCAGCTTTTTACATTTTTTCCATTGACATGAATGGGTGAAATCTGATTTTCTGTTTGTAGCTCCGCCCACGTGTGCAGATGGGCCGCGAGACCCCCAGAACATATCACCCCAGGTAGTGAGGGATCTGCATACCAAGTTTCGTTCAAATCGGTCAAGCCGTTTTTGAATTACTGTGAGAATGGCAGCTTTTTACATTTTTTCCATTGACATGAATGGGTGAAATCTGATTTTATGTTTGTAGCTCCGCCCACGTGTGCAGGTGGGCCGCGAGACCCCCAGAACATATCATCCCAGGTAGTGAGGGATCTGTATACCAAGTTTCGTTCAAATCGGTCAAGCCGTTTTTGCGTGATCGCAGCACATACACACACACATACATACCTCTGATTTTATATATATAGATACATCTTCCCCCCCCCCCCCCAAAGGCCTGCATGTTCCCCCCTTCTTTGCAGCATCCTCTAGCTTCCCCCCTGGCCTCCCGGTCTTAGTTTTAGCTAATTACTGCAGCCTGCAGAAAGGATCGCTGGTGCTGTAGTGTTCCTTGCAGGCTGCCATCGGCCTCCGCAGCACATTCCCTCTGCTACGGTCCCGCCCCTCCTCTGACATCAGGGGCAGGATCGCGGCAGAGGGAACATGCTGCTGAGGACGACGGCAGCCTGCAAGGATCGCTACAGCACTGGCAATCCTCTCTGCAGGCTGTTGTAATTATTTGAAGGTAAGAACGGGAGGCCAATGGGGAAGCCGGAGGATGTTGCAAAGAGCGGGCAGCACTAGTACATACAGTACTAATACAGGCTGCGGGCCGCAAAATAGTACCTGGCGGGCCGCATGTGGCCCCCGGGCCGCGAGTTTGAGACCACTGATTTAGATAGCTTGGAGAAATTCACTGCTTATTCCTAGGATAAGCAGCATAAAATCTGTTTTACTACTTGGGATTTAGCTAGGTACTTGGGACCTGGTTTGGCCACTGTTGGAAACATTGGGCTTGATGGACCAGTATGGCAATTCTTATGTTCTTACCATAAGCTCCTGAACAACCTCAAAGAAAAGAAATAAGGAATGTAGCCATAATATTTGTACATCTTTAATTCCAAAGAAGCATCAGAATAAAAGACAGCAGGACTAAAAATAAGAAAAGATAGAAATCAATAGAGCCAAGAAAACAGGAGATTGGGCTTTTGAAGAATGTAGTCAGTGCTGCTTCTTTAAGAGGCAGCCTCGATGCTTTTGAGTTACCATAATCTCAAGGCACTGGACAAACAAGTACATTTGTTTATCTTTATCACTCTTACTAAAGAACTCGGTTTTATTAAAGACATCAATCACCTGCATACAGCTTAATAGCCAAAGCTGTGCATTTAAGGTTAAAAAATTAGACCTATTTCAACAACCCCAAAGCCCGAGAAACATTAAAGGGAGCTGTAAAATCACTTGTTTCTTTAATAAAAATGCAATTTTTTTTTTTCTCAGCTAGAGAACTTCCTGTTTGAATTAGTGATCTTAGACATATTTAATAATCCAAATTTTAAAAAATCCAAATACATCTGAATGCATCAAACTAGTTTTATCATTTTACTAAAGCTATAGGATTCTAACTCGGCACAAAAAGAAACACTTCACATCTGTAATGAACTAATGTTTCATTATTAGATCATATGTGGCACCAGTCATTTGAGACTTTAGCAAAGTCGAGTTATTGCTCTTCTTAATGAGGAGTTCAAATACTTGAGGCCAAAGTACAAAAAGCTTTAATGGCAAAGATAAAATGTATAAATGAGAGTCTTTTGAAGATGGTGCAGTAAACTATTTGATATATATATGCCCTGCCTGGGAATTTGTATATTACAAGAGCTCTCCGTATAATTACAATTCCTAATCTCATTTTTAAGTATTAGAGTTCTATGCAGCAAAAAAAAAAAAAAAGCAGCTCAGCAGGTGTTCAGCTACAGAAACTCTATATGATTTCTTCAAGTAGATACCTTTGGAGCTTCTTCTCAGTTCGAGTCTTCTTTTCAGGCAATAGATGGCTGTCACTCTACTCTACCTCCCTACCAGCACAAAGACCAAAAAGCCACATTTCCCTTCTAATTGCCATTTTTGAAAATATTATAGGACATTATTGGAAAAAAAGTGATTGAGGGACTCTGCTGAGCATCCTCAGGGAGCCCACTGAAATCACTGAGGTAGATTTTAATAACTAGCAAGAGTTTCAGAACCTTCACACAGGGAAAAAAAAAAAAAGGACTTAAAGCCCATTCCCACACCCAAATTTACACCACCTGAAACTTGATGTAAATGCTGGAACCCAACTCTTGGCATTTGGGCGGTATTCTATAACATGGTGGTATTCTATAACTGCACGCAAATTTTGGAATGCCCTTATCCTGGCCCTGGCTGGGCCCCCTTTTGAGATTGATTTAGACACGCAGGATTATAGAATAGCGTGCAGGAAGATGCATGGTAATTGATGCAGTAATTGATGGTTGATTTCAATTTATTGCCGGTTAATGGTTTGCTAACGCATTAATTTGTGCATGCACCTTAGATTTCCGCACAAATTTCGATGTCTAAATTTGGGCACTGTATTTACTTTAATCCAGGGATTAAAGTGGAAAGATGCTGAAGTGTCATGAGGAAAAATCTCATCAAAAATTTTCTACCTGTATCAGACCAAATTTTCATCACAAATATTCCTTCCCCCTGTAATTGGCTACTCTTTTGTTCCATTTATGAGGGTTCAGGGGGGGGGGAATGCATATATATGTTATTTATTTAGATTTCAATAGCAAACTTCTGTTCATCCTTTTTATCAACAATCTATTCTTTCTCAAAAATTCCACATTCAGCTCTTTACTAAAGAGCAACTTTTTCACCATCGATTACACTATTGCTTTTGAATGGCCAAGACGAATCCAGATGAACAGGAGCCACTAAAAAATGTTCTCAGCCTGACCAACAAAACTAGGGCAGTTTCCATCGAGGAATATACAGTATACTTACCCCCTCTTTTACTAGGGTGCACTAACCAATTAGCATGCACTAATCAAATTAGTGCGTGCTAAACACTAACGCATCCATAGACTTACATGCATGTGTTAGCGTTTAGCTTGCGCTAAATCAATCAGAGTGCGCTAATTGGTTAGTGCATCTTAGTAAAAGAGGGCCTTAGGAGTCATTTTACGAAGGTTCTCTAAGCGTATTAGCGCACACTAACCACGTGCTAAACGCTAACAAGTGCATGTTAGGTCTATTGATGCGTTAGCCTTTAGCGCCCACGTATATGTAACATGCGCTAAAATGGCTAACACATCTTTGTAAAAGAGGGGGTTAGTCCAGCAATTTTTTACTTTTTTCGTTCCGTAATTTTTCAGCAGAACAAGGCCCTCTTTTACTAAGGTGCGCTAATCAAATTAGCACGCGCTACACACTAACGCGTGCATGTTAGTCTATGGATGCGTTAGCGTTTAGCATGCGCTAATTGGTTAGTACACCTTAGTAAAAGAGGGGGTAAGTGTATAGCCCTCGATGGAGACTGCCCCAACTTTGTTGGCTGGGCTGAGAACTTTTCAGCAGCCCCTCGTAATGTTCAGAATGTGGTGCCCATATTAATATTCGCAATAAAAGATGACTCAGTCATATGAGCTCATCACAGAGTATCATGGCCAGCCTGAATTGAATCCTAATTAAAGACTTTACTTGCTGGTCAACCTAGAACTGAAGCCAAGCAGAGCTAATGGTCAAAACCCACGTTAACACCGACAAATCAAAGTAAGGATGGAATTTTATGAGTCCTTCAGGGAATAGTTGAAAGTTCAGGAACAGTTTCGCTTTCCAGCAGCTACAAAGTTCTGAATATACCTAGTAGGTAGTTTAGTTTCTCGTGAGAAATTTTTCTGAGACATATTGGCAGCCAGTGATTTTTTTTGTGTGTGTGTATTCAGTGTAAGCTTTTGCTGCTGAAAAAACTTGGGGGGGCTCCATGTGGGAAATGGAATGTCCATATCAGGACGATTACATTCCCCTTACTATTTTACAAAAGCTTCTGTGAAATATGCATGACATGCAGGAGTGTGAAATTATCTGAAGGCATGTGCAGCCAAAGGGTGTTAAATATGTAAATGCCAACATCTACAGGTGCAAACAATGATTGATTTCAGAAGATATGTGTGTATTAGCTATTGCTTACGAGGGACTGTTGAAAAGTTCTCAGCTCAACTAACTTCATAAATTTTGAGCATTATTTTGCTACTGTAGCTGAAAAGAGTGTTATTTTATTTTGCAAAGTGCCAAATTGCCAAATTGCAGAATTGTGATGCTATGTTTTTGACATTGTTTCAGATCATTGATTACATGTCAATGAAAAGTGTGGAATTTTCAAGTGTGGAACTCCGGGCCACCATGAAGCAGAATACACTTCTCCCTCCGTCTTCGCTGTGATAGGGGATTAACAGAACCGCAAGTACAGAAAAACCATGAATAACTTTTTCACCATTATAAATATGGTTAAACCGCAAATAACATGGTGGGAGACCTGGCCTGTTCCTGAAGGAGAGGCAAAACACGGTGAAGAAAGTGCTGGGAATCAGCGATTTTCTCTGTAAACACTTGGAGTCAGCGATTTCTCTATGCAAGCTGATGTAATTGGGGGGAGGAGCCAGCAAGCTAAAAACCGTGAATAATCGAAACTGCGATTGCTGACACTGCGAATACGGAGGGAGAAGTGTACTACTATAACTTGCTGTGCCAATTAAAGGAGGCATTGGGGAAAAAAAAAAAAAAGGAGAGGGAAGCTATGGAAATGAGTTCTCTGTTTTGCAAGACAATGTAATTTTTCATGAGACTGACAAAACAATGGATGTTTTGACGCAGTTGGGGTTTCAGTGCTTAGACCATCCACTCTACTCACCGGTTCATAGACAACCCCGCGAAAGACAAAGGCGTGCGCCGACAACTGAACGCAAGACGGAGGCGCGCGCTGAAGAAAATTACAGTTTTTAGAGGATCCGACGGGGGTTTTTGTTGGGGAGCCCCCCCAGTTTACTTAATAGAGATCGCGCCGGCGTTATGGGGGGTTTGGGGGGTTGTAACCATCCACATTTTACTGTAAACTTAACTTTTTCCTTAAAAACAGGGAAAAAGTGAAGTTTTCAGTAAAATGTGAGGGGTTACAACCCCCCAAACCCCCCAAACCCCCCACAACACCCCCACAACATGGCGCGATCTCTATTAAGTAAAGTGGGGGGTTTCCCCCCCACATCCCCACGTCAGAGCCCTAAAAACAGTAATTTTGTGCGGCGCGCACCCCCGCGCTGCGCTCAATTGTCTGGGCGCGCCTTTGTCCCAGCGCGCATTTGACCTGACACCCTACTCACCAGATCCTGCTCCATCTGATTATTTTCTGTTTCCAAATCTTAAAAAGAGTTTGAAAGGGTGACAATTTTTGAGTGATTTGGAGGTGATTGCAGCAGCAGCAGAGCAGTATTTCAGTGACCAGACATCAAAGTGCTTTTTGGAAGAGTTACAGAAATTTCAGACACGATGTGCCAAGTGTGTTGAACTTAGGGGTGAATATGTGGAATAACTTGTAAGTTTCATGGCTCCATGTCATTCCCTTCTTAGTTGGCCTGAGAACTTTTCAGCAGCCCCTTGTACGTGTGCATAAGATGTATTTTTACAAGATGTACAGATATGAAGAGTCAGCTATGGAGCATGGTTAGAACAGCAGGCAGGGAACCAGAAGTACCAAGTTCAAATCCTAAAGTAGTTCCCTATGACCTTGGGGCTAGTTACCTAATCCTCCATGCCTCAGAAGAAATTTATTAGGAGCTATGTTCCCTCTAAGTAGAGCACCTGAGCAATCACTCATATATTCTAGGAGCATTGCTCACAGATTTTACATAGTTGCTCAAAAAATACTTGCGAAACTGGAAAATTTGTTGATTTGTAGAACTTTTTGCTTACAGGAAAAAAATCTTTTAGAACTTGTCGCTCACAAAAAATATGTTGCACACACCCAGACAATCCTTAGAAGGAGCATTGACTAGGAGCAGCAAACCATACCTGGATCATGCCAAGAAATATACAAAGGGGAGGGGAAGGGATTCTCCCAGTGTGTGCTTGCCTGGAGTCATAAGAACATAAGAACTGCCATCTCCGGATCAGACCTTCGGTCCATCAAGTCCGGTGATCCGCACACGCGGAGGCCCAGCCAGGTGTACACCTGGCGTAATTTTAGTCACCCATATCCCTCTATGCCTCTCGTAAGGAGATGTGCATCTAGTTTGCTTTTAAATCCTAACTCAAGGGCACATCTGGATCTGGAATTGTGGAGCATGGTAAAATAATTCTGTTTCCTGAATTTTTCAGGTGGAGTTAAGACAGTACAAAGGTTAACACAAAAGCCCCTGAATCACTGGTTGAAACCAAATGATCAGGTTGCTACAGTGGTTTACCAACGGTGAGGAAGTAGGGGCAGAGTGCCCTGGATGCAGCCAGTAAGAAGGTGGAGGGGGAAGCCATGGGGCTGCGGTCTGGTATGCATAGCCATCAATTCTGTTGCTCCTTGTCCCCTCTGACATCAACTTGCTGTTCCAGGGCAGGGGACAGGCAGAGCAGATAACCACACCCACCATACCACAGGCCTACAACCTGTCCATGCACCCCCCTCCCATTCTCTGAAGGGGGTTGTTTTGCCTGGAGAAGGAGGTGCTTTACCCCAGGTGGCAACCACAGGTACCTCAGAGCAGGTACAAAAGCTGGCATGAAAATTTATTAAACTATACATGTATTCCTACTGTAAAAAGAGAAATATACATATCTTTCTTCAGTGCTCCCAATCCACATCCAAACTACACTTCCATGAAATTTCTACATACCGGCCATCAACATGTATAGATGCCACTTACATGTGTATGAAACTTACATGTATAAATGCCACTGTTACAAACATAGATTCTTCAAAAATGACCTTTATATTCCAAATAGGTCACTTTGATCACCTCATGACGTGCTCTTATGTTCTCCATCCCCAAGCATAGATAGGTGTGTGTTACCAAGAAAAGTGCCTTTTCCTGTGCTGGTCCTAATTTATGGAAAGTGATTCAAAAGGAGCTATGCCTGAAGGATTCTTATTTAATGTTTCAAAAGCAGTGCAAGGCATGGTTTGTTAGTAAAGCCTTTGATTAAGTGGTTATGTGAATTTTACTCTGTGTTGTTTGTTAGGTGCCGGGGGTTTTAATTGTTTAATCTTTATTTTTGTAAAATCACTCTGATCTTATCTGAATTGGTGATTAAAAATCAAATGAATAAATGCATGTTGAATTATGTATGCTGTAATAATTTATCTTAACTTACCTGTTTCCTGATCAGAAAGCTATTGTCTGCACCGGAGGAAGGGTTTAACATTTAGAGAGAGAGTTAAATAAGATTCTTTGTTTACTTCAAATTCTCTTGTCTTTTAGATTGTTAGTTTTTTCACATATCCTACAACTTATTAGGAGCAGCAAAAACTTGGTTTTGTGTTGTTGGTTTTTTTTTTTTTTTATTTCTAGTGTATCAGCCTCTTCTCTCAACCTCTATGAGCAATACAGATGATAGAGAAGTAACATAGTAAATGACAGCAGATAAAGACCTGAATGGTCCATCCAGTCTTCCCAAACATATACTCTCTATAATTTAATGATTTAATTTAAATTGTTCTTTTTCTTCGATATTTCTGGGCCAGAAATCAAGAGCTCTGCCCGGTACTGTGCATCTACTGGAGTCTCCATCAAAGCTCACTCCAGCTCATCTAACCATCCCAGCCCATCCTCAACTGAATGGCCATATATGTGACACAGACTGTGCAAGTCTGCCCAGTACTGCCCTTAGTTCTTCAGTATATACCATTATTTTCTGATTAGAGATCCTCTGTGTTCATCCCACGCTTTTTTGAACTCTGTCACCGTTTACCTCTCCACCAACTCTCTCAGGAGCGCATTCTAGGCATCCATCACCCTCTCCGTAAAGAAAAATTTCCTTACATTACTCTTGAAATTTTGAGGGCTGTGGTAGGGGTCCTCTCAGTGTGTGTTTCTCAGTGAAATGCAGGAGGGTTCACAGGGCATTCCACCCAGTAATA
This sequence comes from Geotrypetes seraphini, assembly GCF_902459505.1. Taxonomy (NCBI): domain Eukaryota; kingdom Metazoa; phylum Chordata; class Amphibia; order Gymnophiona; family Dermophiidae; genus Geotrypetes; species Geotrypetes seraphini. Next base: position 20,010,832 of record NC_047095.1, read on the forward strand.
TCACCAGAAATCTCACTGCACCATTATGATTTATTATGAAGGGCCCAAAGTGGGACAGTTGTGTTTATCCTTATCTGCACATGCACAAAGTATTTTTTGTTATGGGCCAGGGGTTTTAATGACAAAAAAAAGCTATTGACCCATCTGGTCTGCCTAGTTATATCTGCCCACCCATACAATACTAATTGTAGCACATCAATCTATATCCATGTTAGTTTATAATTTTATCCTCCTTAGTTCTCTTCTCTCCTAGGCTGATAAGTATATAGGATCTCATATTTAATCCAAAACCAAGCCCCTTCACAACACACAACTTATATAACCCATTCCTTACATCTAATCTTGATGAGGATCTAACAACAGCTACCAAAACAAGAGAGGTTGCTGACTGAACATTTGGTTTCCTAGAAGGTTCCTGTTTCGTTGTGGATAGTATCTGGCCATCACCAACTTGCTAGCTTTCTAGACATTATAGCCTACTGCTATCAACTTTGCTTCCTCTTTCCCAGCAGTGTTTGATTGGGCTTCCTTTATTCACTTTCAAGACATTGAAGGATAAGTTGGTTGAATGTGCCCAAAGCTGGAGTATGCGCTCCTGGTTTAGAACACCATACCACGCTTGGTGTTGAAAGGAACTCCGACACACCACCAAAAAGGTCACTAGCCTTGACTCCAGAATCAGTTTGGATCAACCAATTTTCCAAATATGGATGGAAATGAACACCCTATTTGTGCAGGTGGGCTGCTATGACTACCAAGACCTTGGAAAAATGTTCTGGGGCCCATTGCCAACTCAAATGGGAGCACCTGAAACGTGAAAGTGCTAATCCAGAACACAAAGGCAGAGAAATGTTTTATGCTCAGGTCAGATGGCAATGTGAAAGTAGCCTCCAAGTGATCCAGAGACATAAAAAAATTCCATTGATCTCATCACTGCAAGCACTAGGGTTCCTAAGGACTGAGATGCCCTCCATTGGTGCTCACCATCACCAGTGTGTCAATGTTAGGGAGATGGAGAAACCTGTCAATGTCCTTCTAGCGAAGGGGATAGAGCCCAATCCCCAGATATTCAGAATTAACCAGTTAGCAATCGTTGTCAACCAACTCTAGCCAGGGATCCTGGGGGCATATCAGGGGCATTTGGGGGACAGGTAGATATAGGCCCCAATTTTTAGCACTAGCCAGCCAAGATTAATGTATAGCTAGGTCTACATAAACAGCAGTCCTCTCTTTAAGCATTAGCACCAAATGTAAACCACTTAGGATATAAGTGGTATATAAATAAATAAATAAATAAATAAAATAGCTGATGCACGGTTAGTGATGAATAGCAGCTAACTGGTTATCAGCTAGCTAGCCTTTCTAAAATCCTGGATATTCAATGCCAGTGACCAGAAACAGTCCGGCATTGAATATCTGGGTTCAGCACCAGTGGTGGCTTTAAGTGTACTGCTCACTGCTGGCTGTATTATTGGCTGTATATTGGCCCCCAAGAGTTTAGTCTAAGAGTTTAGCTGCACTGTCTAACAGCTTGCATTTTACTAATACCATCTAGGAGATGGCACAATTAAATGAGAAGGCCCTATGAAGCTTACAGATATCTTCAAGAACAGGATCTACATCCGTAAACTCCTCCTGGGCAAACACAGAAATATGGAGAGCTTAGTTACAGAAACATAGGAACATGATGGCAGATAAAGGCCAAATGGCCCATCCAGTATACCTATCCGCAGTAACCATTATCTCTGCCTATCCCGTGCTTTCTTGAATTCAGACACAGTCCCTGTCTCCACCACGACTTCTGGGAGACTGTTCCACATATCTACCACCCTTTCTGTAAAAAAGTATTTCCTTAGATTACTCTGAGCCTATTACCTCTAACTTTATCCTATGCTCTCTCATTCCAGAGCTTCCTTTCAAATAAAAGAGACTTGACTCATGCACATTTACGTCACTTAGGTATTTAAATGTCTCTATCATATTTCCCCTCTCCTGCCTTTCCTCCAAAGTATGTATATTAAGATCTTTAAGCCTGCCCCATACGCCTTATGATAAAGACCACGCATCATTTTAGTATCCTTCCTCTGGACCGACTCCATCCTTCTTATATATTTTTGACTCATTGTAAAGATCAGTCAGCAGAACCACTAGAACTTCCCAAAGTTCCGTCAGCATCCTCAGATGTACACCATCCGGCCCCATCGCTGTCTACTTTTAGCTAGTTCCTCACAAACACAACCCTCTGAAAATCGATCAGTGTCTACCATTCCTCTATCCCTATTTGTGTTTGTCTTCTGCGGTCCTGCTCCTGATGCTTCAGCCATGAATACAGAACAGAAGTATTTAAGCAATTCTCCCTTTTCTTTATCAACTTCTACATATTTCTCTCCTTCACTTTTGAGTCTCGCAATGCCACTTTTGCATGTCTTCCTATCATTCATATATCTACAAAAATGTCTTGACTCCCCCATTTTACCATGTCAGTTATTTTTCTTCCATTTGTATCTTTGTTTTCCTGGCTACTCGACCAGCCTCTCTTAACTTTTCCAGATATTTTTGCCTGTCTTCCTCTTTCTGCGATCTTTTGTAGCTTATGAAAGCTAACCTCTTATTCCTTACCTTCTCAGCTACTACTTTTGAGAACCAAAGCAGCCTTCTTTTCCTCTTGCTTTTACTTATTTGCCTCATAAAAAGGTCTGTCGCCCTTACAATAACTGCTTTCAGTTTTGCCCACTGCATCTACTCCTTCCAGATGTTCCCATCCAGACAATTCCTTGACATAATCCCCAATCCCAACAAAATTAGTTTTTTAAAGTCTAGAACCTTTACTTTTGAATGAGCCCTCTCTATACCCATCCTAATATTAAACCATACTATGCAGTGATTACTGGATGCCATATGATCACCCACTGTAGCACTAAAAATACTTTTCCCCGTTTGTAAGCACTATGACCCCCATCTGGTGTGTGGGTTCCATTACCAACTGCTGGAATAGTTCTCCTTGTAGAGAATTCAGGATTTCCCTACTTCTAGAAGACCACGCAATAGGGATACTCCAAGCAACATCCGGCATGTTAAATCACCTATTAGTAAAACTTCCCATTTTTTATATATATTATGAATGTTGTCACCTGCTGGGAACTGCCAACAGGTGGCAGCAAGGACCCTGGCATGACTCCCAAGGAGGGAAACCCTACAAAACCAATACAGTTCTCTGGTTTTAATTTAAAAAAAAAAAAAACCAAAAATGCTTCAGACAATTGCAATTTCATTTTCATTTACAGTTTAGGCAAAACATACATCACCAGGATGTCTGCACTGACTGCTCCTCAATTTCAATAGCTCCTCAGTGAGTAAAAAAAAAAACTATTTCACTGGCTTTGACTCCAATAACCAAACAGTTCACAGTAGCCAGTTTGTATTCCACCAAAAACTCAAGCACTTCTCCCAGGTAAGTAACTCAGAGTTCAAGATAATATCTTGGATAGCTTTATACAGTTCCAAACAAGGAAAAAAAAACCACAATTTCACTCTTCTTCCTAGAGACGTGGGCTTCAGTTAACTCAGTCCTTCTCTTCACCAGGCTCTTGCAGTATCAAAAGAAAAAACTTATAGAAACACAGTTCCATACTATTGCTTCTCTAGGCCATGACAACTCTCCAGTTCCTGGGAACTGGGACAGAATTGCTGGGCTCACTAACAAAAAGCTTTCAACAAGCAACCACAAAAATCCCTACCCAAGATATTCTGTGAACCCTGCCCCACAATTCTGGAACTCACTCTGTTTCCATAATCTGCCTCTGTTCCAAGGCAACAAACAAAAAACACACCAGCTTTCTCAATGCTCAGTCCCAGCTGGTGTATAGCAAATCAATCAGGGCTCTGTATAATTCTAGCCCTGCTTCAGCCCAGCCCCCACTGCTGGAAGAAAACAAACTTCTCCAATACAGTTCTTGGTAGCTACTTCATTTAGCAATGTGTCCCAACAAAATATCCAAAGCAAATCACTGGCAAGAAACTGCCAAACTCACATCCATTTGTTCTAACTCATCTCCAGGCATTTCTAATGCTATGTCCATGTTTTCCTCTGGGACTTCCAGCTCTGGAGTATTCTGCGATTTAGGGCCTTCCCACTCCTGCCTGGTGCCTGGTCAGAAGAGTCCTATCTGCCAGGTCTTCCTGAGCTGCCTGCTTCACTCTTTGAGAGCTGTTTTAAACTGTTAAAGCCACTCCCTAGCTTATGTGCCTGGGGCACAGGTTTGTCTGCTCTCTGGCTCCCTCTCAGTTCACTGGGTGTATAGCAGCTTGGGAACTGACAACTTTCTAAGGGAACTTGCTCTCCTGACAGGTTCTGGCTCTAGGATGGGTTCTGGGTCAGAGTCAAGCTCATTTCCTTCAGGATAGGCAGCCCTGATTCTGCAGCCTCAGAGGCTCTACATTCAGCTGGTTTCCTGCCTCTGGGAACTAGTTTAGTCCTGGACTTAACTATGACAGGTTCATCAATAGGGATGGAAATGTCACAATGTCTACTATTAAATCTCTGTCCACTTCTTTCATCTGTGAAAGAGACCTGTATATCACACCATTGTAAATATATATACCATTCCCTCTTTCCAAATTGATCCACAATGCCTCTTCCTTGCCCTGCAGGTCCAGCAATTGTGTGACTTTAATATGATCTTTAACATATAACACTTCTCCCCCTCCTTGTCTTCCTACCCTGTCTTTCCTGAACAGATTTTAGCCCGGTATAACAACATCCCAGTCATGGTTCTCCATGAACCACGTCTCCGTGATCACCACTATATCCAACTCATCTTCTTCCATTACAGCTTCTAGATCCAGAATCTTGTTTCCCATAGCATTAGTATTTACTGCTTTCAAGACATTACCCACTTTTCCCATCCGTGTAAAGGTATTCAGTGATTTACTTACCTGAAGGCTTGTAGTCACTCGAGAGCTTTGATCACCCTGCCCCTTCACTTCTAGTTTAAAGTCCTCTTCAGTAGATTAGCCAGCCTGCTGCCGAAAACACTTCTTCCCTTCTTTGATAGATACATACTGTTGTGCCCCCATGTTATGTGGGCATTTGCTCAGTTTCTTATATAAGAACTAGTTAAGTGTTTGTAATAGATGTATAAGTAATGTGTCCTCTGTGGACTTAAATTCCCAGAGGGATTTGCTTTCCCTGAGAGCTAGACGGCTTCCACAGAACATAAGCCCACCTCATAGAAACATAGAAATAGACGGCAGATAAGGGCCACAGCCTATCTAGTCTGCCCACCCCAATGACCCTCCCCTACCTTTCTCTGTGAATAGATCCCACGTGTCTATCCCATTTGGCCTTAAAATCAGGCATGCTGCTGGCCTCAATAACCTGCAGTGGAAGACTATTCAAGCGATCAACCACCCTTTCAGTGAAAAAGAATTTCCTGGTGTCCCCGTGCAGTTTCCCGCCCCTGATTTTCCACGGATGCCCCCTTGTTGCCTCGGGACCCTTGAAAAAGAAGATATCTTCTTCCACCTCGATGCGGCCCATGAGATACTTGAATGTCTCGATCATGTCACCCCTCTCTCTGCGTTCCTCGAGTGAGTACAGCTGCAACTTCTCCAGCCGTTCCTCGTACGGGAGATCCTTGAGTCCCGAAACCATCCGGGTGGCCATTCTCTGGACCGACTCCAGTCTCAGCACATCCTTATGGCCTCCAGAATTGCACACAGTATTCCAGGTGGGGCCTCACCATGGATCTATACAATGGCATAATGACTTCAGGCTTACGGCTGACGAAACTCCTGCGTATGCAACCTATGATTTGCCTTGCCTTGGATGAAGCTTGCTCCACTTGATTGGCAGTCTTCATGTTCTCACTGACGATCACCCCTAAGTCACGTTCTGCTTCAGTTCTTGTTAGGATCTCACCATTAAGGGTGTAAGTCTTGCATGGATTTTGGCTGCCCAGGTGCATGACTTTGCATTTTTTGGCATTGAAGCTGAGTTGCCAGGACCTAGACCAGTGCTCCAGTAGGAGTAGGTCGTGCATCATGTTGTCGGGCATTGAATTTATGTCTGTTGTGCTTTTGCCCACTATATTGCTTAGTTTGGCGTCATCGGCGAATAATGTTATTTTGCCTTGCATCCCTTCTGCTAAACCTCTTATAAAGATGTTGAATAGGATCGGGCCCAGGACCGAGCCCTGCGGCACTCCACTGATCACCTCCGACATTTCAGAGGGGGTGCCGTTCACTACTACCCTCTGAAGCCGACCTCCAAACCAGTTCCCAACCCATTTCGTCAATGTGTTGCCCAATCCTATAGAACTCATCTTGCTTAGTAACCTGTGGTGTGGTACGCTATCGAATGCTTTACTGAAGTCCAGGTATACGATGTCCAGGGACTCCCCAACATCCAGCTTTCTCGTCACCCAGTCAAAGAAGCTGATCAGGTTGGATTGGCAGGATCTCCCCTTAGTAAATCCATGTTGACGGGGATCCCGTAGATTCTCCTCATTCAGGATCGTATCCAATTGGTGTTTGATTAGAGTTTCCATTAGTTTGCACACTATTGATGTGAGACTCACCGGTCTGTAGTTTGCTGTCTCCATCTTGGAGCCTTTCTTGTGGAGTGGAATGACGTTAGCCGTCTTCCAGTCCAACAGAACGTTACCTGTACTAAGGGAGAGATTGAAGAGCGCGGATAGCGGTTCCGCCAAGACATCACACAACTCCCTGACCACCCTGGGGTGTAGGTTGTCAGGCCCCATTGCCTTGTTAACCTTAAGCTTTGACAGCTCGCAGTAGACATCGCTGAGTGTAAACTCAAAATTACTAAATGGGTCAACTGTGTCAACCCTTGTCTGTAGCTGAGGGCCGAGTCCTGGCGCCTCACGGGTGAAGACTGAGCAGAAGTATTCATTTAACAGTTGGGCTTTTTCCGAGTCTGTTTCTACATAGTCTCCATCTGGTTTCCTAAGACGTACTATCTCGCCTGTGTTCTTATTTCTGTCACTGATATACCTGAAGAAGGATTTATCTCCTTTCTGGATGTTCTTCGCTAGAGACTCCTCCATGCGGAATTTGGCCTCCCTAACTGCTGCTTTGACGGCTTTTGACTTGGCCAGATAGACTTCCCTAGAGTCCTGTTTCCCTGATTGTTTGTAAGAGATAAATGCTATTTTCTTCTCCTTGATGAGGTCTGAAATCTCTGCAGAGAACCACTGTGGCTTATTGTTCCTTCGCCGTTTACTTACCGATTTAACATAGCAGTTTGTTGCTTCTTGTATGGTGGCTTTCAAAGTCGACCACATTTCTTCCACTTTATCGGTTTCTGCTCGGCTTTGTAGCACCTGGTGAACGAAGTCTCCCATTTCTTTGAAGTTTGTGTCCTTGAATTTGAGGACCTTGGTCAGTGTGGTAGATTTAGTGAAACCTTTCCTGAGATTGAACCATACCATGTTGTGGTCACTGGAGGCCCACCGAGACCTCTGTGACACTTTCTCCATTGGTAAGTATCAGGTCCAGTATTGCCTGATCCCTTGTTGGTTCCAACACCAGTTGCCTGAGTCTTGCTCCCTTCATAGAGTTTAATAGCCTCCTGCTGCTGCCGGAAGCAGAGGAAAGCGTGTCCCAATACACATTAGGCATGTTGAAGTCATCTAACAATACTGTGTCCCCACGCAAGGTGATATTCTCTATATCTCCGATTAATTCCATATCTATGTCATCCTGTTGTCTTGGGGGTCTGTATATTACGCCAAGATACAGGCATTTGTCCTTCCCTCCTTCTCAAATCTGAGAGAGAGCAGTAGCCATATTGCAGAGCACAAGGCTAGATCAGAACCTGAGTGTATTATTATTCTCCCAAAAGGTTTTTTCACCCTTTAGTTCTAACGATCTAACACAGTTTAGATTTATTTCTATGTCTGGAGAACGGTGTCGTCTCCACAAGGTGGACACTCTCAGCGTAACCCCTGATATGATGGTAGAGTAAGAAGATATGTGGCAGACTTGAACTGCATTGAATCCATGTGACTGTAAATTTGTTTTGCTTCATTTATTAAAGAAACTGCTCAATCAATTCAGGGTCCGGCTGGTGACACCAAGATTACAGAATTAGAGGTTGACTGAATAGGAACCTCTTACAATGGTCAATATAACTCAGAGGAGTCCTTCCTTTCAGCACAAAACCCTGAGATAAAGACTATATACGGTGAGCTGTAGCTGTATAGTACGATTTAGTCAGCACAGTGAAAAAACTTGCTCAGCTCTTGGTTTCGTGGACAGGAGTGAAAAAACCTGCTCAACAGCCCTTGAAAAATCATCCCATGGTCCAGGAGGCTATAATGCTCTCAATCTACCATCCATGTAGCTATGCATTCATCTCCAGAATGCGAGCTTCGCTATCCTGGCCTTTACCCCCAACAGGGAGGATAGACAACCTGTGCACCTGACTTCATCACCTTCTATCCCAGAACCATGAAGTCACTTTTGATACATTCACAAGGGTACCTGGCAGTATCATTAGTGCCAACGTGGATGACCAGTATCAGATAATAGTCATCAGGCTTCATGAGTCTTGGCAAGCTCTCCGTAACATCTTGGATTTTGACACCAGGAAGATAGCATACCTCCTGGAACATCATGTCTGGTCTGTAGAGGGACACTTCTGTACCCCTCAGAAGGGAATCACCAACCACCACTACCTTACACCTTCTAGTGGTCACGGATCCAGTAATTTGGGGGATTTCAAACTTTTCTATCTCCCTGGGATGCTCTCATCTCCTCCATTTCCAGGGCAGCATACCGGTTCTTCATTTCATGGGCGGGTGAAGTCTTAGTACCAATCTTGCAGGGTTCTGTAATCTGAGTCCAGCTGTCTTCCCTCAGCACAGTTTCTTCTTCCCCACTGCTGGAAATCTTTGACACCTCATGAACCATTTCATTGATGTACCTCTCATTCTCACAGATGCTTCTCAGGCTTGCCACCTCCTCTTTCAGTTCCTTTATTTCCTTCATGAGAGAATAAATCTGAAGACAGTTTGCAAATGGAACCACTCCCTCTGCCTGGGTAACGTTTTCTGTCTGCAGCAGTTTTGGTGACATGATGTTTCCCAGCCATGCTGTGGTTGCAGAAGTACTTATACCTGGATGAAAAAAAAGAGCAGAAAAATCCTACCAAATCAATGCCCTGTTCCTGGAAGGCTGAAGAGCCTTTAAGTTAAGGAAGTAAGCTTTTCCCCTGAAACAATCTCACCACTGGGGAGTCCTTATCCTGTTCCAGATACAGGTCCACTCCATGAAGAACTACTAGTGTATATTCCATATCACCTACACCTCACATGTTCTCTGCAGAGAACAAAGGCAGAACTCTCGCTGAGCTTCCTTGCCCCCTGAAACTGGGCCGCGGCCTCCCTCAGAATCATAATTCTCAAGAGAATCTCCCAAAGACCATGAAATAAAACTTTTAAATTCCTCTAAAGCTCTTCTAAATCATTGTTTAGAGTCTGTAACATATGTGCCCCCAAATTGGCCCCCCTGAATTCCAAGGAGCCCCATATGAAAAGACACCTCCATGCTTAACCAGAGCAAAGTCCATAGACCAGTGTGGGGAGCAATGCCCAAGCTAAGGCTCAACCTCAAAGGCTGCAGGCTGTGGAATTCACCCTGGGGAGACAGGTCTGTTCAGAAGGAATCATGCTGTACTAGTCAACTTGCAACTCCTACGTCTTAGCCCAACCAAGAAAGGATTGACATAGAGCTATGAAACTTATAAGTTATTCCATATATTTACCCCTAAATTCAACACACTTGGCACATTGTGTCTGAAGTTTCTGTAATCCTTCCAAAAAATACTCTGATGTCTGGTCACTGAAATACTGCTCCACTGCTGCAATCGCCTCCGAATCACTCAAAAATTGTTGCACTTTCAAACTCTTTTTACGGTTTGGAAACAGAAAATAGTCAGAGGGAGCAAGATCTGATGAGTAGGGTGGATGGTGTATGCACTGAAACTCCAACTGCATCAAAACATCTATCGTTTTGTCAGCCTTGTGAGCAGGAACATCGTCTTACAAAAAGAGAACTACTTTCTGCAGTTCCCCTCTCCTTTTATCTTTCAATATCTCCTTTAATCAGCACAGCAAGTTATAGTAGTATTCTGCATTAACTGTTTGGTCCCTTGGAAGATAGTCAGTTATTACAATACCTTCCTGATCCCAAAACACTGTGGCCATTATCTTTTCTGCTGACTTTTGGGTTTGAATTTCCTTGGCCTTGGAAAAATGGAGTTCCTCCATTGCATGGACTGTTGTTTTGTCTCAAGATCATAGTGGAATAATCATGTTTCATCACCAGTAACTAGTTGTTCCAAAACATTGGCACCAGCTCACTGAAAATGCTGCAGAATCAACATGGAAGTGTCCACTCAACGTCATTTCTTGGAAGCATTCAAACATTTGAGCACCCACTTGGCTGACTGCTTCTGCATACCCAGCTGCTCATGGATTATACACCTGGATATCTATAGTGACTCTTCAGTTGTTTTAGCTGCTATTCGCCAATCTGCTAAAATCAGGTCATGGACATGGTCAACAATTTCAGGAGTTGGCACCACTTGAGGCCTCCCAGACCTTGCTGCATCTTCGGGCTCAAAATCTCCATGCTGAAAGTTTACATACCACTTCGTCACTGTGGAGTATGCAGTGGCGTACCTAGGGTATGTGGCACCCGGGGCCCATCATTTTTTGACACCACCCACCCCCCCATGTAAAAAAATATTTTTTGTAATGACCATGAAATGGAATAAATGGTCAGAATAGAAACAGGCAGTGAAAATTTTTTTTATTGAACCTCATATATTACATTACATTACAAGCAGCGCTGTTACAAACATATTCTGAAGGTCAATGCTAAGGTTAACAAAGTTTCCTTCCTTGGACCAGAAGGAGATACTGACAAACCACTGGAAGAGATCCCAAAACAACTACCCAGGAACAACACCCAAAGACCCACTCAGTGTGTGAACCAGTTGAGTGGAGTGGACTAACTGGGGGATGGAAATGGGCCTGGAGTTTGCTCAGCAGAATTTCCCAGACCACTTCTTCCTCTCAACACATTGACACGCTGCCACCACCACTAGGAATACCTCACCGGGTAGGCCAGCAATGCTTATAAATTTTATAAAACACATTATTATATTTTCTTATAAAGCACATATTTTAACTGAACTCTGACATCCTCAGCCTTTCCATTCACAAAAATAGAAGGAAGAAAAGTTCCCATTTCCTGCTGTCTCATGTCCCCGGCCTATACAATATTTTTCTTATGCAGACCCTACAAAAGTCTGACCAAATCCTCGTTTCACTTGCATTATAAAGTACTGAGGATGCCATCTCTCCCCAATCCCAGGTCCTAAAGTCTACGACAGTATCACAAACTAGTGCTGCCAGATTGGGTGTTTTTTTTTTTTTTTTTCAAACATCCTGGTGGGTTTATTTTATAGCTTTTTCACCTCCCTTTGGCTTCTCCTAACCACACTGGTGCTGTGTTGTAAATAAAATAAAGAAACAAAAAGGACTTTTCCTCTCTCTGTTAATTCCTAGCTCACGTTTGCGGTCTAACACCAGCTCTGGCAAGATACACATTTCAAATCTGACATATTGTAATCACAAAACAGAAAATAAAATTAGTTTTTCTACCTTTTGTTGTCTGGTTATTTTTCAAATCTTGTTGGTCCAAGGCTCTGGTTGTCTTCTGATAACTTGCTTGCCAGGGTCTCCTTCTTTCTTCTTTCTCCATGCTAACCATCCATCTTCCATCTCTGTCCTCCCCTTCTGTTTCCCTTCCCTTCCCCAGATGTCTGGCATCTTTCCTTTTTTTCGTCTCCCTCCACAGATCCACCTTTTCTTAACTACCCTTTCATCCAGCATCTCTCCCTCCTTCCCCACCACCCCAGGGTCCACCATCTCTCTCTTTCTTTTCCCAACTACTCTCCTAACCAGTATCTCTATTGCCCCCACCACAACATCCCTTGTGTCCAACTTCTCTCCCTTTCTGTTCCTACCCTCCCTAAAACCCATGGTCCATCATCTCTCTCCCTCTCCTCTATTTTCATACCCATTATTTCTTCCCACCCAAAGTCCGGCATATGCACGTCTCTTTGAACCCCTCCCCCTTCCCTCCTTGTACTTCTACACCAGGGCCTCCCTCCCCTGAAGGTCTGTCCCCCCCTTAAAGGTCTGCATCCCACCCCTGAAGGCATCTCCCACCCCTGAAGGCTTCTCCCCCCCCCCCTTGAAGGCCTGCACCCTCCCGAAGGCCTGTCCCTCCTTTGAAGGCATGTCCCCCTGAAGGCTTGTCTCCCCCCCAAGGCCTGCCTGCCCACCCACCCTGAAGGCTTGCTGCCCCCCCCCCTTAAAGGTCTGCATCCCACCCCTGAAGACCTGTCCCCCCCCCGAAGGCCTGCACCCCCTGAAGGCCTGTCCCCCCCCTTGAAGGCCTGCACCCCCCTCGAAGGCCTGTCCCCCCTTTGAAGGTCTGCACCCCCCTCGAAGGCCTGTCCCCCCCCCCTTTAGTACGCCACTGGGAGTATGATAGGCATTTGTCACTCAATGTGTGCATCATACATTCATAGATTTCCTTTGGAGTTTGCTTCTGCAGGGATAGGAACTTTGTGATAGCTCGGAGTTCCACATTTGAAAATTCCACACTTTTCATTGACATGGTTCAATCGGTGATCTAAAACAATGTCAATGTATAGCATTATGATTCTGCTGTTTGGCACTTTGCAAAATAAAATAATACTCTTTTCAGCTACAGTAGCAAAATAACGCTCAGAATTTAGAAGGTTGGGTCGAATACTTTTCAGCACCCCCTCGTACTAGAATGTTCCTGGGTGTACCACCTGTTATACTAATTATGTCATATGAATCTTTAGGTATCTGTTTCCGTCTGCTGATAGGAGGTATAACCTACCAGTCTAGACTATTCCAGCAGGATGATAAACAATAAAGTATTAAGCTGATTAGTAAGTTCCTCGCATATTCTAAAAATAAGGTAGAGGGGAACAAAAGAAAAAAAAAAACATCTCTCTTTTCATATCAGCTGTTGCCTGTGATTATACCAATATTTCACAGTGAACATATGGTACAGTTTACAGCCATCAGGCAGCTTTTCACAGGAGCTGTGACACCATGTGTCCACCAACTAGCCTTCCCCAATTGCCGTTAATTAGCAATGAAGCGCTTTTTAAATAACATTTACACTAGAAAGATGTTTTTAGTTGCAAGGTTCTTTTATAAGACTGCTGATGACAGAATAGGATTCGATTGAAAGCGTAACAAGGCTGGGGCAGTATATTTCCTGCTGAATTTTGTCCCTGAGGAGACACCTAATAAAAAAAAAACATTTACGAAGACTAAGAAAGGACAGGTATATAATAAATCAAGAAGAGCAGTGCAGAAGAAGCCTGAGAAGACAAGGAAATGTTTAAAGACCCAAAAGTGCCATTATATGGTGCAGCTTCTGGAGAAAAATGGCCACAATAAGAACTGTAGGAATTGCTTTACAGTTGGTAAAGCCAAGAGATAGTCTATCAGAAATAAAGTTATACGAAGCCTATTAAGTGACTTGGACATGGATCGCAGTCTGGTTTATTGTATATATTTCATGAAGTCCCACATTTTTAGTTAAAAACAAAACTCTCTACAAGACAGAAGGCATTTTTCATATTACAAAAACTATTTTTGTTTCTTTTGCACTCTGAAAATGCTAGTCTTTTTGTGGGTGAGAGGGAGACAAAGATTACTGGTTCTGTGTAGTATTACTGGTTAAACAGTGTGGCAAGCCTGGACTGTTCAGAATTACTTTTCATGCATTTTTGTAAGGACAAGGCAAGGTCAAAATAACAGTTGACCTATTAAAGCAGAATTAGTAGTACATTCTCTGCCTCTTGAGGACCAGTTTTATGTTGAGGTTTCCATTGTACCAGTTATAGATATGCTATGGTTACAGAGATTTCTTAGTGTGCATTGGTTGAGCATAATGATGGTGATGTGACGGTAAGCAATCCAGACCACACTAATTTCAAAAAGAATTCTCTCCTGAACAGTATCAGGAGTTGCCAGGTACTAGTAACCTGGATTGGCCACTGTGAGGATGGGCTAGATCAGGGGAGGGCAACTCCGGTCCTCGAGGGCCGGAATCCAGTCAGGTTTTCCCCCAATGAATATGCATGAGATCTATTTGCATGGACTGCTTTCAATGCATATTCATTGGGGGAAATCCTGAAAACCCAACTGGATTCTGGTCCTTGAGGACTGGAGTTGCCCACCCCTGGGCTAGATGGACCATTGATCTGACCCAGTGAGGTTATTCTTATCTTCTTATGTACTGTTCTGGTAACTGGTGATGACCCCAGCCGAATTTTGTCCAAGTATCTCTTGATCACTACTTCTCCCAAGCAGACTACTAAAGGTCTTAGATCCTATCCATTGGCCCTGTTTGTCATGACAAAGCCCTCATAACCCTCCTTCCCACAGGTCCCTTCAGCCCCTCTCTGTTATCTCTCCTCCTGGGCTCTCCTTATTTCCTAGCCCAACTTCCAAAGTCTGTTCAAAGACTTGGGTGACCCCTCAAATTTAACCCCACTTAAATTTTCCAACCTCCAAAGATGCCAATATGCCCAGTTCTAGGCTACAGATTTTGGAATAGTCCTGGATTTCTGACCACCCAAACATGCTGTATTCTACGACTTGCAGCACTAATTTCAACGAGCCGGCACTACAAATCCCACACTGCTTTGAGGTGTGAGTTCATAACTAGAACTGTCCCAAAATCTCCAGCCTGGACCTGGGTAATTTGGCATCCCTGTACTGTGGAGTGGCATAATCAAAAGATAGTTCTAAGTCCGTTATGGGTCTAAGTCGCCTAAAGTCAGACATGGGAAAAGTCAATTTTTTAAAAATACGGACAAAATATTTTTTTTCCAAAAATCATCTAACTGTATGTCCAGCCGTCTGATCGTCCAGACCGTTAACTCATCTATCTTTATACCCCATTTTCGACCAAAAATTCATCCAAGTCAAAAACGCCTAGAAAAAGATCTTTTGGACACGGGCAAAGTCAGCAAAGTGATGAACTGGACATCCAAACATTACACCAGAGTAGTGGGGTACCTTACAGGGCACTGCTGTGAACTTCACAAAAAGGGTGCCACATACACATCTCACCACAACAACCTTATAGGTCATGGTGAGCCCCCCCAAAACACCTCCCAGAACCTACTAGACCCACCTGTCTACCACCCCAATAGCCCTTATGGCTGCAGGTGCAACTTATATGGCAGTACATAAGGGTTTTGGGGGGTGTACATGTTTCACCATGCATGCAGTGGTTAGAATGACATAGTAGATGATGGCAGATAAAGACCTGAATGGTCCATCTAGTCTGCCCAACCTGATTCAATCTAAAAATTTATTGGGGGTTTTTCTTCTTTTTATAGCTATTTCTGGGCAAGAATCCAAAGCTCTGCCTGGTACTGTTCTTAGGTTCCAACTACAGAAATCTCTGTCAAAGCTCACTCCAGTCCATCTACACCCTACCAGCCATTGAAACCCCTCCCCAGCCCATGCTCCACCAAACAGCCATATACAGACACAGACCGTGCAAGTCTGCCCAGTACTGGCCTTAGTTCTTCAATACTATTATTTTCTGATTCTAGATCCTCTGTTCATCCCATGCTTTTTTGAACTCTGTCACCGTTTTCATCTCCACCACCTCTCTCGGGAGTGCATTCCAGGCATCCACCATCCTCTCCGTAAAGAAGAATTTCCTTACATTGCTTATGAGTCTAGCACCCCGCAACCTCAAATTATGTCCTCTGGTTTTACCATTTTCCTTTCTCTGGAAAAAAAATTTGTTCTATGTTAATACCTTTCAAGTATTTGAACGGCTGAATCATATCTCCCCTGGCCCTCCTTTCCTCTAAGGTATACATATTCAGGACTTCCAGTCTCTCCTCATACTTCTTTTGGTGCAAATCTCCTATCATTTTTGTCACCCTCCTCTGGACCGCTTCAAGCCTTTTTGTGTCCTTCACCAGATACGGTCTCCAAAACTGAACTCAATACTCCAAATAGGGCCTCACCAACAGCCTGTACAGGGGCATCAACACCTTCATTCTTCTACTGGTTACGCCTCTCTTTATACAGCCCAGCATCCTTCTGGCAGCAGCCACCGCCTTATCGCACTGTTTTTTCACCTTTAGGTCTTCCGGCCTGGGTCTTCCTCTCCATGGTTCACTAGCCCACCTCCCAGACCACTTAAGCTACCTCTGTGCAACTTTACTAGGCTTTCTTATGCTAGGCTGCCAGGTGCTGATGTTCTGGAGGCAGATATGTGATGTTTTTATTACAAATTTTATGGAGGGGGGGTCAGTGATCACTGGGGGAGTGTGTAGGGGTCTGTACTTTGTCCCTGCAGTGATTATCTGGTCATTTTGTGATTTAGACCTGGTTTTAGATGACCTAAGTCACAACGTCCAAGTTCCGTCTAGGCAGTGTTGTTAAACTTTCAGTTATACATGCAGTATGACTAAGTCTAGGATGGCCCTTGTCCTGCCCAAATCCCGCCCTCACCACTCCTCGTAAAACACCCCTTTTAACTCTGGGCATACTGCAGCACTGTGAAGGCCTAAGTTGTTTTTAGATACATCTAAAACCCGGTTTGATTATCGGCACTTGGACAACTTGTCTCACTGATTGTCTAAGTGCCGATTTAGGCCGGTTTTTAGATGTACTGTATATCCGTTTCAATTATGAGCCCCTTAGCCTACTGCTTCCCCAAGATTTAAATATATTCCATAATCATGAATGTGTGTGGCTGTCAGGACCTATTGTTTTGCTTTATGTTATGTGCAATCTTATATCCCACCGAATCTTCATTAATTAGAATTCTAGGTGGGTTACAGGCAACACATAGAATTCTATAGAGAGATAAATGTGTTACAAAGAATTATACATGCTACATAAAGTTAAGAAATTGTTTATCAAATTATACATTCAGTCTGTGGCAATATATTATAAATAGCAGCTGACATTACATTAGAGATTTCTATTCCGCCATTGCCTTGCGGTTCAAGGCGGATTACAAAAGAATTACAAAAAACGTATTACAAGAAGAAGATATCTGGTAATTTCAAGAGGAAATAAAGAGTGGATGAAGTTGCTTTGGGGAATTGGGAAGGTATTGGGAAGTGGCATTGGGAGTGGGAAGGAGCTAGCAGTATTAAGTCATTTGCAGGATTTCTTGAAAAGTAGCATCTTTACTTCTTTTCTGAATGTTTTGTAGTCTGGGGTCATAATTAGTAGATTGGAGATTTGGTTGTCGAGTTTTGCTGCTTGTGTGGCTAGTAGGCCATCATATAGGTTTTTCCGTTTGACTTCTTTAATTGGAGGGTGCGTGAATGGAGTGTGGGTTGTCCTGTGTCTAGTTGATGTAGTTTGGATGAGGCGGTTGTTCAGGTAGGTTGGGCTGTCGCCGTTTATGGTTTTAAATAGTAGACAGTAGAATTTGAATAGTATTCTTGCTGGAATTGGAAGCCAGTGTGAGTTGAAGTATGCCTCTATGATGTGGTCGTGTTTCCTCAATGAAAAGATAAGTCTTAGTGCTGTGTTATGGATTGTTTGTAGTTGTTTTATCATTGTTGCTGGGCAGGGGAGGTATCAACAAAAGGTACATTTACAGTGGCTGACTTTGATGACTGCACCTGTTTTTTTGCTGCCTCTGGAGGCCATCTAGTCTTAGCTGTTATCTTCTCTTGTTTGGATTTACGTAGATATAGATCATCTGTCGTGTTTATGGGCATGAAGTCCCCACCCTTCCTCACTCACTGTATGTTAAAATTCTTTGGGACTTCTTAGGGTTACCATATGGCTCCAGAAAAAGGAGGACGGATTGAGACATCCGGGATTTACTTCCATTTTCTGGAGTCATAAGGTAACCCTAGACTTTATTCTTAAAATAGAACCTAGTTTTTCCTCTTGCTTGCTTCCTTGAGATTTCTCTAGTG
Source organism: Geotrypetes seraphini (assembly GCF_902459505.1). Taxonomy (NCBI): domain Eukaryota; kingdom Metazoa; phylum Chordata; class Amphibia; order Gymnophiona; family Dermophiidae; genus Geotrypetes; species Geotrypetes seraphini. Next base: position 20,028,896 of record NC_047095.1, read on the forward strand.
TACCTTATGTGGCCCAGCTGATTATGATGTCTCTGTTTCATCTGGCTCTTATTATACCATTTCTATACCCCACTAGAAACGCCTAAAAGACAAAAATCATTAAAATGGTAATGCATGGGGATATGTGAATTAACTTGACCCAGAAGTAAAACAGGTAGATTCATTATGGCTCAGTGTCACAAAAATTTGCAGACTTTGGTGGGCTCTGCAGTGGATCTTTCCATTGAGACCTTTAGTCGGACTGCCAAGGATATTTTACATTTGTAAACTAATCCAGGGTTTGTAGGTTTTAGGGAAATGTATTAGTTTGCAAAAATAATCTCATAAAGTTCACCTTATGAATCCACCATGGCAATAAGAATGATTCATGTTAAAGATTCTTTAAATCTCATCTTCTAATACCTTTCTTACAACCACGAATGTTGTTGAATTCCTTGTAGTATTATTTTAATAACCAGATACCTCCACAAATTATAGCATACATCTGAAAAGTGGCCATTGTATGAAAGAGAATTAGACTTAGGGGTCCTTTTATTTAGCATTTAGCGCACGCTAAAGATTAGCACTCGCTAAATGCTAAGGTGCCCATTATAATTTAGTGCGTGCTAAATTGGATAGAGCGCCTTAATAAAAGGACCCCTTAATTTCCATCTCCAAAAAATAAACTTTCTGTTTTGACTACATGAAGTTTACAGGCTGTCAGAAACTTTACAAATGTGATGAACTATTTTTGTTTTACAGTAGTTTTTGTTTTTTTTCTTAGGCTTTCAGCATCAGAGGCTCATCTTTAAGTTTTTCAACTAGCTTTAATGTATTCGTTCTTTTTGATTGACGTTTGGGAAGAAAAGCTCTGAACATGTTATTTTAAAAAATACACATTTTTGTAATGACATATATCTTGTTCTATTCCATCTACCCACTTTGGTAGCCATTGCCAGGCACTCCCCCCTCCAGTGGCATTTGATACTCACATCATGAGAGTAGTTTAATGCCCCCCCCTCTCCATAGGTTCTATATACAGTATAATTAAGGTCACCTGGGATTTGTTCACAGAGGAATGACAAGACACAAAGTGCAGAAGATGATGTATAGATGTCAAAACTATTGTGATGAGTACAATTTTTCAGTCAGCATTTAAAAAAGATATTCTTAAATTTCCAGCTGCAGCCCTGATACCAGTTGGCAGCTAAAACTGATAAACCATCTCACCCACCTCTGAACATCTTTAATAAGCTGACAATAAGATGATGATTTCTTTTTACAAATGTTGATTACTGACAGATAGCCACTTCACTTTACTATGTATACTGTATATCTAAATGAATAAATTGTGTGTGTTTATACAATATATATATATAATGACATTTCCAGACCTAATGCTGGACCTGCCACGATTAAAACCCCTGCTAAAGCATTAACGGCAGAAAGGCACCTGAACATAGAGACCCAGAGGCTGCTAAAGCCAGGGATGCCTATACTGAAGAGAGTGACTCAGGCATAGAATACACTCTCTCTGAAGAGCCTGATAGTCAGACAGGCTCACATAGAAAACTGTCAGTTCCCAGCCTGCAATTTACCGAGTGAACTGAGAGGGAGCCAGAGAGCTCACAAACCTGTTCCTCAGCCAGCAGGTTTGGGTGTGGTCTCTCTAAACTTAAGCAGCACACACACACACACTTAGAGAGGCAGCGCAGGAAGAACTAGTGGAGAGGACTCTCAGTGCCAAGCAAGGGCAAAAAATCAGAGCTTATGGAATGGCAAGACCTCAGACAGCTGAGCCCAGCAGAGCTTGAAGCCCCAGAGGAATGCATGGAGGTATCAGAAGTCATAGTGCCTGAAGCTTTGAAACTCAGAAACAAATAGTCTATGGTGAGGAAGTTCCCTGGCTTCCTCAGGAGGTGATGGAGACCTTCCTGACCTTCCCAGTGGAGCAGAGATTGGACCCCTCCCTGCAGGAGGCCTGGCGCCCGGCTTCAACACCCCAAACTGGTGAAGTTACTCTGAGAGTTAAGAGGGGGCTGTTGTATAGGGACAGCATGAGGAGCACTCTAATGAGAAAAGGGAATAGTTAATGGTTCCGCAGAGTTTTCATAAAATGATCCTACAGACTGCTCATGACCATTCCCTTGCCGGGCATAAAGCAGCTGAGGCCACCCAATGACAAGTAATGCGGAGGTTCTTTGGGCTGGGGGTCCAACAGGATGTATCTAATTTTTGTAAGTCCTGACCCAAATGCCAAAAGCTGTCCCTAAGTAAGCCTCCCAGGACCCCTATCATACCTCTGCCTAGGGTAGAAGAGCTGTTGAAATAGTGGGTCCCCTTGAGAGAACTTCTAGGGGCTTCAACTTCATATTGGTGGTAGTAGTAGAAGTGGCCATGTGTTTTCCTTGGGCTTTTCCCCTATATAACACACCATCTGCTGCTATACTGAGAGAGCTGATGGAGTTATTTTGTACAATGGGGTTTCCCCAAGAGGTCTTAATATGGAAAATTTCTGGCAAGGGTTTGGAATAAGACATATTAAAACTTCTGTTTATCATCCACAGGCAAACGGAGTAGTTGAGCGCTTTAACCAAACCTTGAAGCAAATGCTAAAGAAAGTGTTCTAGGGCGAGATGAGAGATTGGGACTTTCATCCCTCTGGTGCTTTTTGCGGCCAGGAAAAGAGTTCAGGACTCATTATGTTTTTTGGCAGTGCCCCAAAGGGGATTCTCGATATGAAAAGAGAAAATGGGAATTTCAGGACGAGGTTCAGAGAAATGTAATTTCATATCTTGCCCAGTTAGACGGAGGTTGGCTCAGGTTGCCGTGTTGTCCCGAGAGAAATTGGAGTGGAACCAGCATAAACAGAAATCCTACTAGAACCATAAGGCTAAGGACTGCAAGTTGGGGACTGGGTGTTGATCCTTGCACCCCCAGATCCTCATAAGTTTCTGGCACAATGGAAGGGCTCCGCCACAGTCATGGAACAAATAAATAAGGTTGATTCAAGTTAAGGATATCAAGGGTAGGGTACAAACCTACCATATTGATCTCTTAAAGCCCTGGAGGGACCGGGAAGTGTTGACCTTGCTGGCTCAACAATGCCAAGAAAATGATTTAGGGCCCCAAGAGGCAGACCTAAGACAGCAGGAAGAGGTCAACATAGGCCTAGAATTGGACTCTAACCAAATACGCCAGCTGAAGGCTTTGGTACACAGTTTCAATTTCCTGAGTGTTTCCAATGTACAGGCTGCAGTGAGGGGGCGTGCATTGTTGTGCAACAAAATGATGCCCTTTGACAGTGTTCCTCTTCTTTTAGAAAAGATAGTGGGTTTCAGCTCTCTTACAAGCATGTCACAATAGGTTGCACTCAAGTAGTGTCCCATGACATAGTGACTACACTTGGAAAGGTGGTACATGTGAAACCTTATCGTCTTTCAGAGGAGAAAAAGGCACTAGTCCAACAGCTAGTGGATGAGATGCTAGCCTTGAGTGTAATTGAACCCTCTCAGAGCCCATAGCACAGCCCTATTGTAATAGTGCCAAAGGCTGATGGGACACCCCGATTTTGTATTGACTTTCGGCAACACAGTGAGATGTCCCAATTTGATGCCTTTCCCATACCCAGGTTAGATCGTCTTGGTCAGGCTCAGTACCTTACTACCCTGACCTTACAAAGGGCTTCTGGCAAATTCCACTCACAGATAGGGTCAAACTCAAAACAACCTTCAGTACCCCTAAGGGCTTGTACCAGTTTAGAAGGATGCCATTCAGCCTTCATTGCACTGCGGCTACCTGCCAAAGGGGAGGGACAATGAATATATTTATTGCCTATTTTTAGTTGGGATATATCAGACCTATTGGTAGTTTTTTGTTTTTTGGATTTACAGATTATTCTATTGGAATCAAGATTTCTTATTCTCTTGATACTTCATTCACTACTTGACAGTAGCCAATAGAACCTCAGTTTTCTTTCGATGCCAAGCAATAAAGAGTTAGCCAAGATTCATACTACTGGACCTTTTATAGACCATTTCTGTTATTCCTGAAGCTGCTCGCCTCCTGGAAATGAAGTAATGATTATCAACAATTCTGTTCCCTGTAGCATGGAATCTACAGCAGGAAAAGGTACAATATGTGTGCGGATAACTCTCCTAGTTAGTCAGGATCCTGTTAAGCCTTGGAAAGTGTTACCTGTTAGTATCCAGCTGAGTTCTAAATGAAACCTGTACTGAGGATGTGTTCCTGTATGCTGCATGCCACTTGCCTGTATATTTTCCATAGCTCTGGGCACAATTATCAAATAAAGATGTTTCTTTCCTACTTGCTGTGCTTTTTTTCTTAAATTAGGTTTTTCTCTCCTTGTCCTTAGTTCAAGGTACAATCATGGCAGAAGCAATCTCAAAATACTTCACCCAACAAATTCTAGGTGTTGATAGCACACTAGGTGGCTTTAAATATCCAGAAAGGATAGTAGTTTTGAAGCAGCATAAGTAGGTATTATACAATTCTGAGCAGGGATCAGCCTGAATTTTTATAGATTGATGGACTGTTTAGCATATGCTTTTCTCAAATTCTGCAGGATTTCTGAGCTTTCTTTTTTCTGTACATAGGACCTGTTTATATCTGTTCTCCAAACTTAAATAACACTTTACCAGTAATGTTTCTAGATCTCAAATTAGAATGAATGAAAACGTGATAAAGTTGAGGTTGATTATTAACAAAATACATGCAGACTCCCTAGAAAAATATGTCCTCTACAATAGCAGTATGAGACATTTCATCAAATTCTATTTGTGGAAAAAGATTGAGTGGTGTTGTGAAGAGTTACTTGCATTCGTGCTGGATATAGGAGTCCATATTGCATGCCAAGTTTATTAAGCCGATCCCTACAGATAAATATTACCTGAAAATGCCAAAAAGGAGAGGTCATAGTGCTGCTAGAGCCTCTCGGTGACCTGGAGCGACTACTTTCGGCAATATCGAGGAGCTCCTGCGGCGCATGCAGAATATGCCGGAGGCGTTGGCATTCCCGCTGGAGATGCTCTGGAGAGGTGAGACGGAAGTAAGAACATAGGAAGTTGCCTCTGCTGGGTCAGACCAGAGGTCCATCACGCCCAGCAGTCCACACCCACGGCAGCCCATCAGGTCCTTAGAAAATTTTTCTCATAGCAATAATCTTAGATTGATCAACTTTCCTAGGGCTGCAACAATAACTCCTAGGGATATGTTGAAATGTTACATGATGGAGTCTTTGGAAATTCCTGAGGATATGTTGCCACCATTCACTCAGGTTTACTATTTACCTAGTAAAAGGGATGAATAATTACGATTGCAAGAAGGGGATCAGCAACACTTGATGTTTCAGCGGTGTTGGAACTTTTTGATAGGGAAGCCAATACAGTGGAAACGCTTCTTCTTACAGAAGATAAAAACTGGTTGCTTAGGCTTTTCTTTAAAAACAAACAAAAATAATTTCTTGGGTATAAGATATTAATGTTTCCAGATCTGGCATGAGACACACAAAAAAGGAGACGTGAATTTTGTATCTTAAAACCAGGTGTTACTGTTCTGGAGGGGTGACTTGTTTTTTTCTTCGCCACCCATGTAAATGTGTGATACATATCGTATGAAAAAATATGTTTTCTTCAATCCTTGCCAGCTGACAACATTCCTGTCTGCAGCACGCCTGGATGAAGGGAAAATATGAGTGCTATTCTGATTTATTTGATATCTTTTCTATCTACAAGGCCAAAAAATTTGACCACGTAACTCCTCTCCTGATAAAAGCCCATTGGCTTCCCATCCAACACCTTGTCACTTATAAAACACTTTTACTGACCTTTGAACAAGAAATACTGGCCAGCCAGAATTTATTAATAAACTCCTGATACCATATACTTCATCGCGTCTTCTTCATTCCTCGGATCAAAAGCTATTAGCAATCCCATCCCTGAACCATATAAACACTAGAAGAAATACTTTCTTTTCAGTAGTTGCTCCATCCCTCTGGAACTCAGCGCTGAATGCATTAAGAGAGATAACTAACCTTGAGAAATGTAAGTCTTTTCTTAAGACTTTCAAGTTTGAGTGTCCTGTTAAGGATTTTTAAACTTTTTTCTTTTATTAGTCCACTTGTATTGGACTTACTTGTTTTTAATCCCCATCCTTCTGTTTCTCCCTTTGTACCTTACTTTCCTTTTACTACTGTAGTTCTTCCCTTCTTTCCATTCGTACCAGTCCGTACAGTAGTATACCTTATCTTTTGTTGTTTTGTTACTTTATTACCTATTTTTACCCTTTTTTAAAATTGTATAACCACCTTTGAAATAAATGATAAGGTGGTATATCAAATCATTAATAAACTTGAAACTTAGGGAGATCCAAAATGGCCGCAGACTGATCGGGTTGTGAAGCACGACTGGGAGCTCTCTATACAACCGTTTCAGCAGCTAATTTACCTTCCTTCCCGAAACGGAGAGGGAAGAGCTCTACTGGAGCCTCACTTAGCTCTCCTGCGGTCGGATTCGGCAATATAGAAGATCTCCTACGCCGGATGCAAGCCGCCTCATTCCCACCATCGGAGACGCTCCCGCTGGAGACGCCGCGAGCGAGCAGATCAGCGGCGTTCTTATTGGGATTGGATATCGCACTAAGGTCCGATGCTAGGGCTCCGCCCTCGGACACCAGCTCACCACAGACAGAGCAGCCTGAAGGGATTCAGCAGCTGCAGCAAGTCCAGGAGGCGGAGAGAATGAGCAAGGTCAAGCTGAGCTGGACACCCTGTTTCCGGAGGATAGTCCAGAACTGGTCTCCGAAGTTGGAATCCAGCATGGGAGGCGAGAAGACCCAAGGAAACGACTTGGAAGGAAGACATGAAACTGGAGGGGGTTTTCAACCTACACTTTGGCTGCCACCGGTACAGAAACCCTAGGAGGTAACTTTAGTCAATTTGGGACCTGGTGGCTACTCTGCCTACATTAATTAATCCCCGTTTCCAGCATTTGGAGGAAAAAATGAAAGTCCAAGAGACAGATATTAAGGTTTTGCAAACGGAAATGTTAGACTCTAAAACCTTACTGACAAATGTTAATCAAGAAGTACATTCCTTTAAATAGATCCAGGAAACACTGATAAAGGATAACACTAATTTGCGAAGAAAATTAGAGTCATTAGAAAATTCAGCCCGTTCTAATAATATCAGGTTGATTAATTTCCCCAGGAGTGCATTATACACTCCAAGAGAATTATTGAAGAGATATTTTCTTGAAGTTTTAGAGATCTCAGTGGAATTATTACCTCCTTATCTCAAGTATGTTATCTACCAGGAAAACTACAAATCCAACAGTTCCTGACATGAATGTAACAGATTTACTTGAACTTTCTGATACAGAATTAGTTACGCCTGCTACATTATTATTGACGGTGGCTATGGCCCCAGATAAAAACTGGCTTATGAAAAATTTCTTTAAACACATGAAAGAAAGAATTCTTGGGTTTAAAAGTACAAATGTATCCAGATCTAGCTAGAGATACCCAAAGACGATGGAAGGAATTTCTTATACTCAAACTTGGGGTTCTTGCACCAGGGGCATCTTTTTTTCCTATGCTATCCATGTAAATGTGTGATTCATTATTCCTCACAAAAATATATATATTTTTTAAGCTTTCCAATTAACTGCTTTCCTTTCAATGTCGCGATTGGAGAAGGATAAAGCCACTACTTAAATGCCCTAATTAAGATTATAGAGGTGTTATGTCAACTGGATATCACCCCGATTAGTCTTGTAATCTTCAGTTATTATATTTCCTTTTTTCTTATTCCGCTATCTACCTTTTGGATCTCATTTATTGAGGACTAGAGCGATTAAGGGGACATGTTTTTTTTTTTTTTTTGCTATTATTATTGTTGTTAAGTTATTGATCTGCGCCTATAATGCTATCTGTACAAGTTCATACTTGAAATGTAAATATGAAAATGATAAATAAATTTAAAAAAATAATAATAATAAACTTGAAACTTGATCTAACTGGGCCTCTTTTTTCTTTATTGTTATTAGGTTTTGTCTGTTAATCTAGCGCAAAAGCTACACCTTGGATCCTATTTGAGGACTTGAGCTGAAGTTAAGCTATAATTGTTTTCATGTGATATAAGATACTATGAGGTGAGCTAACTGATTAGCGCGCACTAATCGATTTAGCGCGTGCTAAACGCTAACACGTGCCTGTTAGTCTATGGATGCATTAGCATGTAGCGTGCGCTAATTTGATTAGTGTGCGCTAATCGGTTAGCGCACCTTAGTAAACGAGGGGGTAAGAAGTTGTAATTAGTAATTGAATATTTTATTTTTCGGCTTATCTTTATCTCTCTGTACAAGTGGATACTTGAAATGTAATTTGAAAATTGATAAATAAATAATAATAAAAAATTCTATTTGTGAAAAAAAGCTTATTAGCAGGGCCATTCCAACCATTAGACAACGCTAGGTATTCACTTAGCAGCAGCTTTATGTTTCAAGTTTCAAGTTTATTTGTTCTTAATGAATCGCCTATTTAAATTACTAAATGATGTACAACATAATAAAATATACAGATAAAATATTAGTGTTAACATACAGAATGACTTATGCAGTCAAAGTAAAACAGTAGATGTTGACAGCCACACAAACTCAAAAAATAGAATCATAGAAACATTAAAAAATGAAGCCAAAGACCATATGGCCTTTCTAGTCTGCCTAACCATGCCATCTACTATCCCCTCCTCTCTCTTAGAGTTCCAACATACTTGTCACAAGCTTTCTTATATTCAGATACTTTTTTTTCCTCCACCACCTCCATCGGAAGGCCATTCCAAGCATTACATTCAGAAAAAACCTGAAGGCCCACCTCTTTGACAATTAACAGTCTTAGGGCTCCTTTTGCAAAGCTGCGCTAGCGTTTCAGCGCACGCAGAATTTTAGCGCATGCTAAACCCACGCTATGTGGCTAGAACTAACGCCAGCTCAATGCTGGCGTTGGCGTCTAGCGTGCGCGGCAATTTAGCATGCGCTAAAACCACTAGCGCAGCTTTGTAAAAGGAGCCCTTAGTTTCTGTATAACTCCCCCTTCCTCTGTGTCCCCTATCTTATCTTCTCCATACCCCCTCCCCTACTACTTTACCCCTTTCTCCTTGATCTGTTGCCTTGAGCTTGTGTAGGTATGTGCGACACACAAATGAAAGATTAGATTAGATTTATGTGAAAAAGTATTTTCTGAGGTTACTTCTGAATCTATCTCCTTTCACCTTCCTTGTATGCCCCTTCAATCCAGAATTTCCTTTCAACTGAAAGATATTTGCCTCATGTGCAGTGATGCCACAGAGGTATTTAAACATCTCTATCATATCTCCCCTCTCCTACCTTTCCTCCAAAGTATACATAGTGAGATCCTTAAGTCTGTCCCCATAAGCTTTACAATGAAGACCACCAACCATTTTAGCAACCTTCCTTTGGACAGATTTCATCCTGTTTATATCATGCTTCTGCCTGTAGAAAGGTGGGCAGTTTTCAAATAGCCAATTTACTTGGGTAAATGACATCATATGTAGAGAGAGACATCATTCTTGGCAAGGTTGACGGTCAGCATAAAAGAGCAAGACTAGTAATGTGATGGCTCTATGCAGGATCAGCTCAAGAAACAATGGCATGCTGAGCCAACTTGCTTTTCTGGCGTGCCCCCCCCCACACACCCGCACACACCCACACACACACCGTGTGTTTGGCACACTGCCTACATCCCCTTCCCACAGCCCAATCTCACTTTTCTACTCCTCTAACCCCCTCCTTGTGGTTTTTCACCTCTTTCACTCCTCCACAGTCCTGTAAAGTTTGTTAGTCACCACCAGTAGCAACATGAGAGGCTGTCTTTGGCCTGCCCCTGAGTCTTATCTCTGCTGCATCCCACCTATAGAATGAGACTATATAACTTGTACAAGGGGCGTTCAATAATTTATCTACCTGAGTATGAAAGACAGTAGCAAGCATGTTGAAACAAGTCTGTGCATGTTGTGACATGCCTCAGGATTACATATGCCCAGTTGCAGCTCGGTGTAAGTCTAACATTCCAAGAGACAGAATGTCAGGAGAGTCCTTGTGTGAATCAAGTAAGGAACTGCTAAATTTAGAGCAATGTTTAGTGATAAAATTTCTCACAAAAGAAGGGAAAAAGCCAAAGGAGATCAATGAATGCTTGGCTGCAGTTTATGGTGAGTCTACCCCCAACATCCTATAAAGTAAAATTTTGGAGCAAGCAGTTTAAATGGGTAGAGAGTCCATTGAACATGACCCTCACAAACAACTTCCATAGAAATGTGCAAGAGAGTTGAGGATTTAATTTTGTCAGACAGATGAATTAAGGTTTCCGGAATAGCTGAAGAAATAGGTATCTTGGCAGGTACAGTTCAGAAAATAATTCATGAAAAGTTGGGTATGTCCAAGGTTAGTGCAAGATGGGTTCCAAGAATGCTGACGCCATGTCAGAAAGCCACGAGGCTCCAGTGCTGTCGAGAGGCTTTTTTTCACCGATTGGTGACTAGAGATGAGACTTGGGTCTATCACAGAGAGCCCAAGTCCAAAATGGAATCAATGTAATGAAAGCACACGTCATCCTCCAAGCCCCCCAAAAGTTCATAGCAACTGTTTTCTGGGATGATGAAGGATTTATGCTTCTGGAGTTCATGCCATACAAGACAACCATAACCATGGAGAGTAACACCAACACAATGATCGCTTTGCAGGAGTCAATCAAGGAGAAAAGATGAGGAAAACTCACAACAGGCATACTGCTTCTTGATGACAATGCACCGGTGCACATGTCACCACAATCACAGGCTGCCATCTGAGAATGTGGGTTTCAGCAGCTGAACTATTCACCCTATAGTCCTGACCTGGCTCCCTCGGATTATTTCCTGTTCCAAGTTTTGAAGAAATCTCTCAGTGGACAATGGTTTTCAAGTGATGAAGATGTCAAGGAAGCTGTGACGTCCTAGTTTAAAGGTCAAACAGAAGAATTCTTTTCAAAGGGGTTACAGTCATTACAGGAAAAGTAGATGAAGTGTATGGAGCTATCAGGGGACTATACTGAAAAATAAAATCAAAGTTTTTTAGAACATATGAATAGTCTTACTACATCAGCCCAATGGTCCATCAAGTCCAGTAGCCCATTCTCACGGTGGCCAATCCAGGTCACTAGTACCTGGTTAAAATCCAAAGAGTAGCAACATTCCATGCTACCGATCCAGGGCAAGCAGAGGCTTCCCCCATTTCATAATAACAAACTATGGACTTTTCCTCCAGGAATTTGTCCAAACCTTTCTTAAAACCAGCTACGCTATCCGCTTTTACCACAACCTCTGGCAATACGTTCCAGAGCTTAACTATTCTCTGAGTGAAAAAATATTTCCTCCTATTGGTGTTAAAAGTATTTCCCTGCAATTTCATCAAGTGTCCCCCTAGTCTTTTTGTAATTTTTGACAGAGTGAAAAATCGATCCACATGTACCCATTCTACTCCACTCAGGATTTTGTAGACTTCAATCATATCTCGCCTCAGCCTTCTCCTTTCCAAGCTGAATAGCCCTAACCTTTTTAGTCTTTCCTCATACGAGAGGAGTTCCATCCCCTTTCTCATCTTGGTCGCTCTTCTTTGAACCTTTTCTAGTGCCGCTACATCTTTCTTGAGATAAGGAGACCAGAATTGAACGCAATACTTCAGGTGAGGTCACACCATGGAGCGATATAGAAACATTATAATATCTTTAGTCTTCTTAACTATCCTTTTTTTAATAACTCCTAGCATCTTGTTTGCTTTTTTGGCCACCGCTGCACATTGGGCAGAAGGTTTCATCATATTGTCTATAATGCAACCCAGATCCCTTTCTTGAGCGCTAACCCCCAAGGTGAACCCTAGGATCCGGTAACTGTGATTTGGGTTATTCTTCCCAATATGCATCACTTTGTATTTCTCCACATTAAATTTTATCTGCCACTTGGACGCCCAGTCTTCCAAATTGCTAAGGTCTGCCTGCAATGTTTCAAAATCCGCATGCGTTTTAACAACTTTGAACAGGTTAGTGTCTTCTGCAAATTTAATCACCTCACTCATCATTCCAATTTCCAGATAGTTTATAAATAAGTTAAATAACACCGGTCCCAGTACAGATCCTTGCGGCACTCCACTGTTTACTCTCCTCCATTGAGAAAAATGACCATTTAACCCTACCCTCTGTTTTCTATCTGATAACCAATTCCTAATCCACAATCCCATGACTCTTTAATTTTCGCAGGAGCCTCTCATGAGGAACTTTGTCAAAAGCTTTCTGAAAATCTAGGTATACTATATCAACCAGCTCACCTTTATCCACATGTGTATTCACACTTTCAAAGAAGTCAAGCAAATTAGTGAGGCAAGATGTCCCTTGGCTGAACCCATGCTGACTCTGTCTCATTAAATCATGTTTGTCTATGTGTTTCACAATTTTATTTTTGTATAATTGTTTCCACCATTTTGCCCGGTACTGAAGTCAGGCTTACCGGTCTGTAATTTCCCAGATCTCCCCTGGAACCCTTTTTAAAAATCGGTGTAACATTGGCCACCCTCCAATCTTCAGGTACTACAGATGATTTTAGCAACATCAGGTCAGCAATTTCATGTTTGAGTTTCTTTAGTACCCAGGGATGAATACCATCCGGTTCAGGTGATTTATCACTTTTTAACTTGTTGATTTGGCTTAGTACATCTTCTAGGGTCACAGAAATTTCTTTCAATTCCTCCGCATCATCACCCTTGAATATCATTTCCAGTTCTGGTAGATCTCTTACATCTTCTTCCCTCACTGGTTTTCTGCTTCTGATGTACCTAAAGAAATTGTTATGAGTTTTTGCCTCTTTGGCAAGTTTCTCTTCATATTCTTTCTTAGCTTTCTTTATTAATGCTTTGCATCTAACTTGCCAGTGCATGTGTCTCTTCTTTACTAGTGCGATAGATAAATTATTGACCGCCCCTCATATCCTATTTTTAATTGGAGTCTAATATAAAAGTTCCCAGACCCATATTCAGGTGCCCCCAGACAGCTGAATTTTCAGGGTATCTACAATGACTACGTTTCAAGTTTGTTTATTTTTGATATACCATCTATCAAAACAAGTGTCTAAACGGTGTACAATATAAAAAGATTGTAGAAAACAATTAAAATAGGTAAATGAAAGCAATATTTTATCATATATTAAAAATACTAGGCAAATTCACATTAACGTACATGAATCAAAAGGGAAGCTGGGGGGGAGAGAAGTTGTTTAAAATACATTGAAGTAAAATTAATAAAAAAGGAAGGTATATATTCCCACAATGGAGGGAGTGTAACTTCCTGGGTAACTGACTCATCCTCTTGTAATATAATCCAACCTTGAACTGAATAAGCAAAGGTAGAATAGAAAACCTGATTAACATAACAAATATGCTGATATCTAAGAATTCCTGAAAATGGGAATGTCTGAGAATAGGTACTGATACTATGGGTGGCTGTGACCTCAATACAATTTTAGTCCATTTTTCAAAAGGAAGATTTATGAGATCTCCATGTCTGTAAGCCCTACTCCTAATCCTCAACAACCTTTTGTATTTAGTGCTCTTTCTATACCAAATGTAATACCTCTGAGGGCTCAAGGGAATCCTAAAAAGGGTATTGTTTTCAACTTCTGTATATGTGCACTTAAGTACCCATATTCTGGAAAACAGGCTCCATTTCTTCTGTGTAAAGCTTCTTGTTCAGCTCCTTCAGGCTTCCTCTAAATCAAGAAAACAGAGGCACAAAACAGCTGCAGCAAAGTAGTCGAAGGAACATCCAGTGGCCTCAAAATTTATTAATACAGTAACCCTTGATAAAAGTGAGCCATATATTCTACTGCTCGATTTTCAAATTAATTGCCCGACATGTTTTGGCAATGACTGCCTACATCAGGGGCATGGTTCTTGTTATAAAGAACAATCGTTACACTCACAAATATATAAAACACATAAAATCAGATATATATATATTAAATGATATACTGTACATTCAAATTAAGATCAAACGAGAAATGGACACATACAACATTCAAATTAAGATCAAACGAGAAATGGACACATACAAACATGGTTTTAAAAGTTTGGTAAATTTCCAGGAGATGGTGCCACAATCCATTAAGTCATTGATGCCGTCAATGAGTAGGTTGCAGAGTTTGACAAAACCTATTTTCCTATGATACAAAAAAAACCTGAAAACTCACTGGACTAAGGGCTCCTTTTACAAAGTCATGCTATTGGTTTTAGCGCGCGTGCTACAATATTGCACGTGCTAAATGCTAACGCCTCCATATAGCATGGGTTAGCATTTTTCATTTAGCACGTGGTTAGCGCTTCTTAGTAAAAAGAGCCCTAAGTGTATACCCTCAATGGAGACTATGTTGTTGAATTTGCTTTTTTACTGAACTTTTCAAACCACCCTTGTACATTTAAAAGTAAATAAAAACCACCCTCGTACCACCCTCGTATATTTAAAAGTAAATAAAAACATAAATGGGTTGTTTTATTAATAAATTTTAATGTTAACAGCTACTGGCTGTTCTCTTGGCTGCATTCCTTTATACTTGATTCATTATTTCTGGGGAAGGGGTAAAACACAGACCTGACGGACCTCGCGGATCTAAACCCGTACGTCCTTAAAAATCTGAGGTCCGTGCCACCTGTAGTTAGTTTCTGGCTCTGACAGACCTCGGTGACAATTTAGCACTGATGGATCCGTCTCAACATAGGGAGGGAAAAGTATTAGGGATCCGTCAGCGCAAAAATGTCACCGAGGTCTGTCGGAGCCAGAGACTAGTGCTGGAGTGACTCTAAAATGAATCCTTTCAACTGGTTTCCTGCAGCCCCAGTAAATCAGCTCTGACAGACCTCGATGGCATTGTAGCACTGACGGATCCTAATACTTTTCCCTCCCTATGCTGAGACGGATCCATCAGCGCTAAATTGTCACCGAGGTCTGTCGGAGCCAGAAACTTAACTACAAGCGGCACGGACCTCAGATTTATAAGGACCTGTGGGTTTAGATCCGCAAGGTCCGTCAGGTCCATGAGGTCCGTGTTTTACCCCTTCCCCTGTTATACTTGGGAGAATAGAGGAAGAAAGTGATTTACCAGATATATAGGAAATTAAATAAGGCATAGATGTTGGTACATAAAGGTTATCAGTTTGCCGTTAGTGAGCACATGGAAATAGCATTTTAAAATTATGGAAAAGTGACTTCCATTGTCTCCGATTATTCACCTTTAAATGATTACTAATTCTAATACTGTTTATGCTGTTTTTCATGGACAAGAAATTCATTGATCAAGAGCTGCCATCAGTTGGCAGGACATCCATCCCTCAGCTTTATGTGTGTTATGAAGTGCTAAGATTTTTATGATGTGTTGAGGATCTGCTTTGATGAAAGGTGTTTTTTACAAAATGAAATTTGCTATTATAGTGTAAAATCATTTAGGGCAAAAAAAAAATTGATTATTTTATATGGGGTAAGTGCAGTAATTTTAGAAAATTGTTATTGTCTTAAAGATGCATTGTATTTGGCAGGGCTTCATGATGTAAATTTCCAGAGCAGCACTTTGATATCTCAAACACGAGCAGTCTCATATTAGTGATTGACACTGTAGACAGATATTACAAACCTCGATTTACATTATCTCTGAAGTACTTAGGGCAATGGTTCCCAAACCTGTCCTCAGGGATCCTAAGCCAGTCGGGTTTTCCGGATATCCAAAATGACTATGTATGAGGTATATTTGCATACATTGCCTCAATCAAATGCAAATATATTGCATGCATATTCACCATGGAAATTTGAAAACTTGACTGGCTGGGGATTTCTGAGGACAGGTTTGGGAACCATTGACTCAGAGTCAGACAGAAATGACTAAACAAAGGATTGTATAAATGATTGTTTTATCTATACAGAAAATTATTTTAAAAATTGTCTTTAAAATGATAAAGTGACTGAAGACTAAAGTTATGAGCAAATGTAACAGCATTTCTAATATTTCTCTGGCCTAGCTCTGTGCTCTGATCATCCTTAATATTGATTAGATTTTATTGTCTATTAACAAATGAAGTTATTATACTATCTAGTATAGAAGGACTGGGTTTTTGAATACGTGGTATTTACAGCCTCCTCTCTTGGTGATGCTTTGTCTTTTGATAGGTGAATTTCCATTACTTTGTTTTAGCTTGGATTAATTTGTGTTAGTGCATGCTAAAATGAAATCCTGTGCTCTAAAATTGGAATGAGATTGACAAAATGAAATTGACAAATGGAATGAAAACCAATTAAACTTTCCTTTTGCATGCCTCTAATTCTGCACTTCCAGACAGGAAATCAGTAAGATTATCTATTTTCTACTATAGAGCTAAACACTTCCTCAGTCAGTTTAATTCAACAATAGTCAATTTCAATGTTTTTATTTTCTTCTTCAGCAATATCAAGGCAGTTATTTTAACAAATAAATGTGAATATTCTTCTTTATGGCAGTCTGAATATTCAAAGTGAAATGTTTGAAAGATCTCTTATGAAGTGTATATACTGTATATTAGGGAAAGTTAGCTTATATTCATTTTAACCTCAAATGCTCAGAGATGTGTAGCCCTGCCAGGAAAAAAAACTCTGTGGAGTGACGATGTTCCTAAATGGACTTTATTTGAAAGTGTCAAAGTTCCAAAGGTACACTGAAATCATCCACATAAAATAATTCCATCCACATAAGAGCCTTAAAGGACCTAGTCCACTAGGGATACAGGACCCAACACGGTCCGCGTTTCGACAAAAAGTCTTTTTCAGGGGTCCCTGGGGGTCCTATAAAGGTGAGTACGTGGGAAACAATTGTGTGGTGAGCAGGAAATGAGACACTGATTGCATTTGCAATGGAAAGCAGTGTCTCATTTCCTGCTCACCACATAATTGTTTCCCACGTACTCACCTTTATAGGACCCCCAGGGACCCCTGAAGAAGACTTTTTGTCGAAACGCGGACCATGTTAGGTCCTGTATCCCTAGCAGACTAGGTCCTTTAAGGCTCTTATGTGGATGATTTATTTTTATGTGGATGGAATTATTTTATGTGGATGATTTCAGTGTACCTTTGGAACTTTGACACTTTCAAATAAAGTCCATTTAGGAACATCGTCACTCCACAGAGATTTTTTGATTTTCTCTGGATTTTCTTCTTTGTGGATATTTCGGGGTCAATTCCTTTTGTTTTTAGCCCTGCCAGGAGCCATAGCCCCTATAGCAGGACCCACCTCCCAATCATAGCAGTTGTGGTAAACCAAAATACTTGATGACTCAAATTATCACCATAAAACAAACAGAAAAACCAACAGTAAAAAGACAGCAAAAGCAAACAAAAACAATACTTCAAGAAAATGTACAGGGTACAGGAATTTATTAAAATCACAAAGACACATCTTTTTATGGAAATTTGGAATCTGTATATTCAAAATCTTTCACCTAAAGCAAGAAGTTTAATTCTTAATGATTTACATTGAAGCTATGGTTATTTATTTACCATTCCAGGTCTTTTATTTTTATTATTCTTTATTTTTGTCAACTTTCATTTGGGTTGGGGGGGTTTAGTTTATGGGTTATTTAACTTTTTTAATTAAAATGTTTACACATAATAAAGGGGGGTAGGGAGGGGAGGAGGGAATTGAGGTATTGAAAGAGGGGGTTGAGTTTTGAAATGTATTGAAGTTCACAGTGGATAATATGGAAATATATTTTGGAGGAATAATAGAACTATGTTTGACAAATATTTTTATAAATTTAATTGTTATGAATTTATTATGTATTATATTTTATGTATTATATTTTTGTATACTTGTATATTTATATGATTCTTTCAATAAAATGTTATAAATTAAAATCACAAAAACAAAAATCTAAAAGCAAATAGACTGTATAAAAAGTATATATCCAAAACAACTGGTCCCAATATTCCTGTGGACCGGACCCAACACAATCCGTGTTTCGAAGAAACATTCCTTCCTCAGGGGTCCCTACTAGAAGTACACAGAGTATCAGAAGAAAACCAGAATGGATAGGATAAACAAAATCGGTAGTGAACAGGCATGAAACTCTCCTGTACAACGCGCTGCAGTCTGTCGATCAGATAGCAAAGTAAAAAAATTATCACTATATCAAATGTATTTTTCAAAAGATTTACTCCTAGGCTGTCAAAAAAATATTTATCAAAAACCACCACTTAGGGGCAAATTCTATAAGAAGCGGGTATAATTTAGGAGCCAATATAGGCACTGCTCAGTGCGATTCAAGCACAATTGGGTGCTGTTTAGTGAATCACGCTGAGCGGCACCTATTTTGGAGGCGCCCAGTAAATAGGCCAGCTCTAGGCACAACTAAAAGTTAGGCGCCCATGAAAGCACTTAAGAACACTTAAGAGCAGTTATTCTGTAAGAAGGCACCTAACACGTAGCCATACCCATGCCTAACATGCATAGGCCTATTTTTTTGAAGGCTGCCTAAATTATTAGAAGCGCCTTGTTACAGAATCGTGCTTTCTTGATAGGCACCTATGTTTCAATCAGTGCTGATTAAAAAGCTTAAATGAGCTTGTTATTCAATTTAGATAGGCGCCTATCTAGTTGGGTGCCTCCGAAATAGGTGCCTAACTTTAGGCGCTGGTTATACAATTTGGGCCTTAGCTCTTAAAGACCTTTAAGCCTCTTTAAGCGCTAAGTGGTATTTTTTTGAAAAATATTTTTTGATAGTTTGGTTGTATGAATGTGCACCAGTAAGGTCTGCCTCTTACAATTTGCATCCTTCTGCTAAACCCGTGGTATCCAAGCCAGAATATAATTTAAATAATGATTAGGCCAATTGGGCATCGATGTATGCTCACAACTTTAGACGCCATATACAGTCTTTGGGGGTAAGCAGATAACACAGGGCACCTAGCACCTCCTAAATAGCTAATTACATTAATGTAAGGCTGCCAACTGAACCCAGATTCGCAGGACAGGGTTGATCTAGTTCTGGGTTTACCCCATTGCATGCAGGGATTTGTAGTTCATATTTCCCCATTGCATTCCCGGAGGAAAGCAAAACTTCAAGTCTCAGCATGACCAGGGTAAAACCAGGCTTGGATCAACCCTATC
Organism: Geotrypetes seraphini; assembly: GCF_902459505.1. Classification (NCBI taxonomy): domain Eukaryota; kingdom Metazoa; phylum Chordata; class Amphibia; order Gymnophiona; family Dermophiidae; genus Geotrypetes; species Geotrypetes seraphini. The sequence goes on from NC_047095.1 coordinate 20,048,112, forward strand.
CTGTAAATCTGGATTGAGCTGGCAGCCTTACATTAATGCACAACCTGCATTAAAGCATTTTAAGAAAAACCCCTCCATAGATGCTGCATTAAATCTGGGCTTAGCATGTAAGAAAGTCCTGTGTTAAAATACATTAAGTCCAGATGTCACAAATTTTAGTAGAAGGGCCCCCAAGTTGCTATACCTTATCTAAATCTGAAGGTAAAAAATATGAATTTCACAGCTATAGTGATAGTAAACTGCCTGGCTTTCAAGATCATTCACGGCATCCTTCCGCCCCTAATCCCTCTATCCTTCCTCCCCCGACACCAACTACCACCAGATCTGCCCACAGACATAAACTATCCTTCCCCTCTCTACACGGGTTCCTCCACGCAAGTAAACTGGGTAGATCCCTCCTCTCCAAAATCACCGGCCTCTGGAACGACCTCACTGTCCCGCTGCGGAACCTGGGCTCCCTCCAACTATTCCGAAAACAACTGAAAACCTGGATTTTCTCTAGCATATAATAATCTCTTCTCCTGATTACATCCCCTCTTTTTACGCTTTGTAAACTCTTTCTCTTCTCTCTTCCCATATTTTTTAAACTCTGTAAACCGTGTCGAGCTCCACTTCAGTGGAGAAGATGCGGTATATAAACCTAAGGCTTAGTTTAGTTTAGTTTAGTTTAGAACCCTAAAGTTTGATTTAAAAACACAAACAGAGGGCATAATGTAAAGTTCCTTTCATAAAATTTACTTGCACATACATTAAGAGTGAAAAAAAAATTATACAGCTAAGACACTGCATTTGCCAGTATCCTGCTTCGGGAAAAAAAAAAAGTCATTTGAGAGACCGACATTTAGGGATGCAATGCATTATTATGAGATCATTATAATGAAAAAAAATTATGTGTTTTATGACAGAATTCATAGGAACTATAATGTTTTCCTGCTGTCACCTACTGTTAATGTGCACAAAGATGGAGCTAGGAACGAGTGAAATGATGCTGTATTACATTACTCATGTACCACCTAAGGAGATTTATAAAACTGTACGCCAAGGCTCTCCCCATAAACATTTTTGTACTGAGTGACTGTAGTAAAGGTCTGGAGGAAGATGAGGAAAGCCCACTAAACTCATAAAACTAATAATAAAAGGAAAATTTACCATAAAGGAAATAAACAATACAGTAATAGAATGATATACTATGGATTATTGTAGTACTAGTGGGAGATTGTAAAACAACCAACACAGAAGCATTCCTGAATGGAATTCTATACTGTAAGGGTCTCATAATCAAAACTTAAAAACAAGTCTAAAAACCCGCCCAAGTTGGCATGTGGTCAGCCTAAAAGACAGGTCGTCCAAGTGCCGATAATCAAAACGGCTTTTTGGATGTATCCATGGACCTTTTTAGGCCTCTGAATCCCACTGTGCGCCCAGAACTGAAAGGGGTGTTTCTGGAGGAGTGGTTAGGGCGGGATGTGGGCAGGATGTAGGCCGACCTAGATTTGGTCATCCTGCAGGGATAATCGAATGTTTGACGAGACTTCCTAGCCGAAACTTATATGTTGTGAGTTAGACAATATAAAAGCAGATATACATGTAAGTGCCAAAGAGGTATCCAACGTGACCAGATAACCACTGCAGGGACAAAGTAAAGACCCTGCACACACTACCCCCGTGTTCACTGACCCCCGTCACACCACCACAAAGTTCAGAATAAAAATGTACATTCTTGCCTCTGGAACATCAGCACCTGGCATAGGAAAGCCTAGTAGAGCTGCACAGAGATGGCTTAAGTAGTCGGGGTGGGGGGCGGGGGGGAAGGGGCCAGTGAAACATAGAGAGGAGGACCCAGGCTCATAAGCCACTCTAACTACATTAATGGTGGAAAATGTGAGACCACCAATAAACCTCAATACCCTACAGTACTGTCATATAAGTGCTACCTGCCACCATAAGGGTTATTGGAGTTGTAGACAGGTGGGTATAGTGTGTTTTGAGGGTATTGGGGGGGGCTCACCATAACTAGGGTTACGAGACATCCAGATTTACCCGGACATGTCCAGAGATCCAGACGGCTTTTCCAAAACCCGGCACTTTGTCCAGGTTTTGAAAAGCCTCCTCTGAATTTTGTTGGGCAGGAGGCAATCCGCGCATGCACGGATTGCCTCCTGCCCAACCAAAGCAGACAACAGGGCCGGAGCTAGGGCAGGACTAGGGCGGAGATGGGTGGGACTGGGGAGGGTCTAGGGTGTCTATATTTTACAATCCTATAAGGGAGTTCTGGTGTGATGTTTATGTGGTACCCTTTTTGTGAAGCAGTATGGTAGCTGTGTTGATAAACATTTATAAATAGAAAATAGAAATAAGGTGATCCTTTTATTGGACTAATTGTAATAAATTTTTGATTATCTTTCAGAGCCCAAATCCTTCTTCCTCAGGTCAGGACAAGATACTGTAACAGCAGTATACTTTACTGACCTGAAGAAGGAGGTTTTGACCTCTAAAAGCTAATTGAGAAATGTATTAGTCCAATAAAATGGTGGGCACTAAATTTTCTTCCCACCCTGCTCAATGCCCCCTACTCATATGCAAAATATAAATACCTAAGTTGGTGGGCTTCCCAAATCCCTGCCTGCTGAAGAACTCTTCCTCTAGTTCAGCGGCCAGAACTTTTCAAGATCTGCAGCTAGTGGCAGCTTAGAGACACTGCCGTTAGCTGCAAAGCTTGGAGATTACTGGCTGCCAGACCTAGAAGAGGTGGTCTTTAACTGGCAGGATTTGGGGATTCCCACCAGCCACAGCAAGGGAGATGGCTAATTTTTGGTGGACCTGGGCTTGGAATCCCTGTGTGTTTAGTACAGAAAGAAGTGCATATCTGTTTTTAATTTTTCAGTGTTGTAATACCGTAATTTTCACTCTATAAGATGCACCTGACCATAAGATGCACCTACGTGTAGAGGAGGAAAAACCAAGAAAAAACAATTTTGGTTCAGAATTGTTTTTTTCTTGGTTTTTCCTCCTCTACATGTAGGTGATCTGGTGCGTCTTGTGGTAGGCAGCCCGCAGCGTCTCTCCCTCCCCCCCGGGCACCTTTTTTTAATTGCCGGCGGGCCATTGCCTCCGTGTCCTCTTCTCTTGGGACCTGTGCGATTTCCAGTCCTGCATGTCTGTCAGGGGCTCTATCTCCTGCGGGTTCATGTGCAATGCTGTGCATGCACTAGTAGTAGCAGCAGTTGAGAGATGTCAGTAGTCAGTCTTGGGGGAGCCACGGCCACCGAGTCTTCTCAACCTCGACCAGGGCTGATTGTGCTGCTAAGAGCCCCGCTGCTTCCCCGGTGCAAACAGGCAGCGAGTCCGGAGCAGAGCCTGCAAGGCAAACAAAGCACCATGGAAAACATGTGTTGCGCCACTTCATCTCAGTAGTGCCCACATGCCTATAAACATGCCCCCTCCATCTGCCTTCCACCAAATGGAAGGTGGGACACCATCAGGGCCCCACTGCTGAGATGGAAGGGGCAGAGATGGGCGCTGGTCCGCCGGCAATTAAAGAAAGATGTACAGGGTTAAAAAAGTTTCAGCAGGGGATATTCACTCTATAAGGAGTGCTGGACTACTGACAATTAAAGAAAGGTGCGGGGGGGGTTAAAAAAGGTGCAGCGGGGGTACCGTATTTTCACGCAAATAACGCGCACCCGTGTAAAACGCGCACACGGGTATAGCGCGCAGAAATCACGATGATATGTACAAAAACTTTTGTATACCGCGCTCACGGGTATACCGCGCATGATGCCCGACGCTCCTTTCGCCCGCCCTGACTTTCCGTGCGCTGTCCCGACTCTCCGTTCACCCCCCCTGACTTCCGTGCACTGCCCTGACTTTCCGTGCGCTGTCCCGACTCTCCGTTCACCCCCCCTGACTTCCGTGCACTGCCCTGACTTTCCGTGCGCTGTCCCGACTCTCCGTTCACCCCCCCTGACTTTCCGTGCACTGTCCCCCCTTGAAGTCCTGTCCCCCCTTGAAGGTCTGTCCCCATCCTGAAAGCCTGATGCCCCCCCCGACGTCCGATACATCCCCCCCCCCCGGCAGGACCACTCGCACCCCCACCCCGAAGGACCGCCGACTCCCCAACAATATCGGGCCAGGAGGTAGCACAAACCCTCCTGGCCACGGCGACCCCCTAACCCCACCCCGCACTACATTACGGGCAGGAGGGATCCCAGGCCCTCCTGCCCTCGACGCAAACCCCCTCCCCCCAACGACCGCCCCCCCCAAGAACCTCCGCCCGTCCCCCAGCCGACCCGCGACCCCCCTGGCCGACCCCCACGACACCCCCACCCGCCTTCCCCGTACCTTTGTGTAGTTGGGCCAGAAGGGAGCCCAAACCCTCCTGGCCACGGCGACCCCCTAACCCCACCCCGCACTACATTACGGGCATGAGGGATCCCAGGCCCTCCTGCCCTCGACGCAAACCCCCCCCCCCCCCCACCGACCGCCCCCCCCCAAGAACCTCTGACTGCCCCCCCAGCCGACCCGTGACCCCCCTGGCCGACCCCCCCACCCCCCTTCCCCTTACCTTTGGTAGTTGGCCGGACAGACGGGAGCCAAACCCGCCTGTCCGGCAGGCAGCCAACGAAGGAATGAGGCCAGATTGGCCCATCCGTCCTAAAGCTCCGCCTACTGGTGGGGCCTAAGGCGCGTGGGCCAATCAGAATAGGCCCTGGAGCCTTAGGTCCCACCTGGGGGCGCGGCCTGAGGCACATGGTCGGGTTGGGCCCATGTGCCTCAGGCCGCGCCCCCAGGTGGGACCTAAGGCTCCAGGGCCTATTCTGATTGGCCCACGAGCCTTAGGCCCCACCAGTAGGCGGAGCTTTAGGACGGATGGGCCAATCCGGCCTCATTCCTTCGTTGGCTGCCTGCCGGACAGGCGGGTTTGGCTCCCGTCTGTCCGGCCAACTACCAAAGGTACGGGGAAGGGGGGTGGGGGGTCGTGGGGGTCGCCAGGGGGGTCGCGGGTCGGCTGGGGGGGCGGTTGGAGGTTCTTGGGGGGGCGGTCGTTGGGGGGAGGGGTGTTTGCGTCGAGGGCAGGAGGGCCTGGGATCTCTCCTGCCCGTAATGTAGTGCGGGGTGGGGTTAGGGGGTCGCCGTGGCCAGGAGGGTTTGGGCTCCCTTCTGGCCCGATATTGTCGGGAAGTCGGCGGTCCTTCGGGGTGGGGGTGCGAGTGGTCCTGCCGGGGGGGGATGTATCGGACGTCGGGGAGTCGGCCGGGCAAGAGGGCTTGGGCTCCCTCTTGCTTCGATCGTGGATGCGGGTGCGGGTGGGAGCGCGTGCAAGCGGTCGTTCGGGGTGGGGGTGCGAGCGGTCCTGCTGGGGGGGTGAATCGGGCGTCGGGCGGGGTGGGAACTATGTTTAAAAACTTTTGTATACCGCGCTCACGCATATAACGCGCGAGGGGTATGCGCGGTAGGTAAAAACGCGTATAACGCGCGCTTTATATGCGTGAAAATACGGTATTCATTCCATAAGGAGCATTGAACTGCTGGCAATTAAAGAAAGGTGCCGGGGGGGAGGTAAAAAATAGTGCAGCATTCCGGGCCTATGTTTCTGGATACGCCTCTCATGCTCGGTGTCCTCAGTGCCAATCTGCCCCTGAAGGCCTACTTCACATGTTTTGGTCTTGTGACCACATTCAAACATTCTGGTCCTTTGTAGCTCTGTATCTGCAGTCAGCTTTGCGTAAGCTGATTCCTTTGAGAACGGATGTTCTGTTTTTTTCTCAGGGGGTCCATTTGGGTTTGTCCAAAGGGGGCAACTTGTTATTACAAAAGGCCTCTTTGTTGGCCCGGAAGTGTATTCTTTTGTTGTGCGCCAAGTTGAAGTGCCGACCCTTACCATGTGGAGGAATGAACTGTTTACTCTTTTGAAATTTGAATACCTGGATGTTCAGAGGGGAGGTCTTGGGCCTTGGAGGAAATTCAGGAGAATCTGGGCTCCAATTTGGGAGGGATTGTCCCCTAGAGCTCGCAGTTCTTTATTGAACTTTTGACACTGGAGTGCTGGGGGGGAGGAGGTTGGGGGGAGGTGGGGGGGTTTGGTTTCCGTGGGTCTTCGTGAAGGAATGGCACGTAAGACCTGATTGTTTCAGCATTTTATTATGTTAGTAGTTGTTGGTTTGTGGTGACCTGTATTTCTATCTCTAAGAACAAAAACTTAATAAAAATGATTAAAAAAAAAAAAAAGTGCAGTGGGAGTATGGGGAGTATTTGCTCCATAAGATGCACCCTTATTTCCACCCACTGGGGGAAGAAAGTGCATCTTATGGAGCGAAAAATACGGTATTTGCTGAGTTTAATTTCTTGGGGTTCCCAGTTCAATTTCTATCTATGATCCCTTGTTTTCTATTTGGCAAAGGTCTGTCTGTGTTTTGTGTGTAAAGAAGTCATTTAAAATTGTTATATGTGTGGTAGTAATGGCATGAAGGCCCGGATTCTCTATAGGGCACCGATATTAGCAGCCACCTAAAAAGTGGCCACTGATCACATCAATCACACGATGGTGCTCTATAGAGAATCGTCCCTCGGCAAGAGATAGGCACTGGAAATGTAGACCATGGTTTTCCAGGCCTACATTTCTGGCGCCTATCTATGCCGTGAATTGTGCCTATATAGGTTCTTTACGGTGCCTAATGCCACTTCCGGCATTAGCATCCCCCATAGTGGCGTTAAGCGCCATGAAACACCTATGTAAGTACGATTCTGGCGCCTTTTATTTAGCACTTTGTTTTCACCATTTTTCACCATTTTAAATGGTGTTTCTCAATCAACTTAGGCACCGGTAGGGCGCCAACTGGCACCTAACGTTTCAGTACCATTCATAGAATATCCCCTGAAATGCTCACGAAGGGCCCCTTTTACAAAGCCACAGTAATGATTCCCCTGTAGCAAATGCACCGAAGCCCATTCAGTTCCTATGGGCTTCGGTGCATTTGCTGCGGGAGAATCGCTACTGCAGCTTTGTAAAAGGGGCCCTAAGCTAGTTGTTGCATGCAGAGCACCCTTTTTAGAATACGAACTTAGCATTCTAACTTTAGGTGCCATTTATTGAATTTCCTTTTAACCCTTCATTACCTAAGCCTAAGGTACAATATTAGATTGTAAGCTCTCTGAGGACTAAGAAATACCTACTGTACCTAAATGCAACTTGCTTTGAACTACTATTGACAAAGTGTGAGCTAAATCATCTTTTGCAGATCTTTGTGTCATCTGCAAAAGGGCTAACTTTTCATTCTAATCCTTCCACAATATTGCTTACAAAATTATTGAACAAAACTGGTCTCGGTTGTAATCCCTAAGGCACTACACTAATCACATTTCTCTCTTCAGCATGAAGTCCATTTACTGCTACATTTTTGTCTATCATTCAACCAGTTTCTAATCCATTCTTGCACCTTAAGACCCACCCCCAGGCTGCTCAGTTTTATTAATGAGGCTCTTATGCAGGACAATATTAAAAGCTTTGCTGCAATCCAAGTACACTGCATCCAATGCATGCCCTTGATCTAATTCTCTAGTCATCCAATCAAAGAAATCAATCAGATTTGCTTGACACAATCTGCCTCTGGTAAAACAACGTTACCTTGGATCCTGCAATTTGCTAGACTGTATGATAGTTTACTATCCTTTCCTTCAACAGATTCTCCATTAATTTTCCAGCCGCCAAGGTAAAAATATCCCTTCTGTCTGTTGCTACTTTAATGAAGAAGATCCTCATCTGCCTTTCTGCGGTCCCATTAGACCTTTGCAGGGCCATATTTTGGATTTGTAGGTATTTGGAGGGCCTCAGAAAAAATAGTTAATGTCTTATTAAAAAAATGACAATTTTGCATGAGGTAAAACTATAGAGGAGCATAATTTTAAAAAAACCTCTAAGTCCCTTTTTGATAATGGCCTGACTCTACATTCAGCTGTTTAAACGCCCAGACCACCACTACGTCTACACTTGTACCCAAACGACGTCTACACTTATACCTCATAATGAACCAAAAAAACGCCTACGCCCCAAACGTCCAACACAAGGGCTTTTAGGCGAAGGAGGAGCCAGTCCTTCGCCTAAAAGCTGGAGTCTGTAACCGGTGTCTGTCAAAAACAACACCGGTTACAGAATCCACCCCCCCCCCCATCCCCACGACATCGGGGCAGGAGGGAACCCAAGCCCTCCTGCCCCGCGATCCCTAATCCCCACCCTCCGATTAAGGTCGGGCAGGAGGGAACCCAAGTCCTCCTGCCCCGGGCACCCGCAGCACCCTGCGACAACATCGGGCCAGAAGAGAGCCCAAGCCCTCCTGACCCCAGTGATCCATGACACCCCCCTCCCCGCCAATTACATTTAATGCAGGAGGGAGCCCAAGCCCTCCTGCCCCATGCCCCCCCCCCCCCCGATTATGATCAGGCCAGTAGGGAGCCCAAGCCCTGCTGACCTCTTACCCCCCACCCCTCTACACAATCAGGCAGGAGGGATCCCAACCTCTCCTGCCCAGGCGGACCCCCCTATCCCCCAACCCCCACTACAATGAGGGCAGGAAGGATCCCAGGCCCTCCTGCCCTCAACACAACCCCTCTTCCCCCAATGTCCACCCCCCCGAACCCCTGATCGGCCTCCCCCACTGACCCGCGACCCCCCCTGCCAACCCCACCACCCCACCACCCCCACCCCCCTTCCCCGTACCTCAAATCATTGGCCGGACAGACGGGTGCCAAGCCCGCCCGTCTGGCAGGCCAGCCGGCTCCAGAATGGGGCCAGATTGGCCCAGGCAGCTGAAACCCCACTCACAGGTGGGGCCTGAGGCGCCTGGGCCAATCAGAATGATGAAGACCACATACCATTTTAGTAGCCTTCCTCTGGACCGACTCCATCCTTTTTATATCTTTTTGAAGGTGCGGCCTCCAGAATTGTACACAATATTCTAAATGAGGTCTCACCAGAGTCTTATACAGAGGCATCAATACTTCCTTTTTCCTATTAATCATACCTCTCCCTATGCAACCTAGCTTTCGCCGTCAACTTTTCAACCTGTTTGGCCACTTTAAGATCATCACATACAATCCCAGACTTCACACTCAGGTAGAAGAATCCATTGCTTGATAGTTCTACTCGTTACATTAAATACTTTTGGAACCTTTTTCCTACTATTTCTTATAGCTAATTTAAATGTAGGATGGGGAGGGGAGGGCTGTGATAAGTGGAAATGTCACTTAGGTGATACCACAGAGGGAGCAAACCAATCAAAAGAACAGCGTAGAAAATTATCACACAACTACTTCTCACCCTTTTCCCTTACTAAACAGATTATAGCCCATTATAGCCATATCCAATTGATATTTATTTAAACCAAATCTCCATGACTGCAACTATTTCTAGCTCAGCCTCCAGTATTAGAGCTTGCCAAAAAAGAATTTAATTGTGTAGACTATAAGAATCAATCTTATTAGGTATATTCAGTCATTAGAAGTGGCATTTTCCATATCATTTTGTGTCAGTGTGAAATCGGACAGAAAAAAATGAAGAAAACCTTGCTTCTGTCATTTTACAACTGCAGGATGCAATTAGCACATACTGAAATAATTTAGGACTCTTATTTACTAACCTGTGTTAAGGTTTTTCAATTAACAACCATTAACTGCAAATGTTAACTTGTGGTAGCAGATAAACCCCAGGAGTAATTGAAGAGATGAGTTTCAAAACCTAAGTACATAATTTGTTTCATAAATGTGTTTGTACTGGAAAGAGACTGCCTTTAAAGATAGCCATAGGATGTGTGAAATTTGAACTACAGTATAAGGCAGCGATAAGGTATATGATATTCTTATCACAATTCTTATGTTGAATTCTGGAAAATAAAAACTTGCATTGATCCAGAAATAAGGTTTCCGTATTGCTCCAAAAAAAAGGAAGATGGATTGAGACATCTGAGTTTTACTTCCATTTAGAGAATGGCACGGTGACAAAATTCATCACCGTTCCCGTCCCCGTGGATAACCGCGGGAAACCATCTTCATGTCATTCTTTAAGGAGAGAGGGAAGAATCAGAGTATAATTGGGCACAACCACTGACCCGCAAGCTTTGCTTTGAAGAATGCTGGTGTAGAAGGATCGAGGTTGAAATAGACACTAGAAAATGACAAGGGATTATTTCCCGCGGTTATCCGTGCGGACGGGAACGGTGATTAATTTTGTCACCGTGTCATTCTCTACTTCCATTGAAAGCAATGGAAATAAAATCCAGATGTCTCAATCTGTCCTCCTTTTTCTGAATCAATAGACCTATCTTATCTGTAAAGATAATCACTTTCAACAGAATCTACTATTTTTTTGTGTCTTGGAACTTCAGAGGTGACACTCATAGAACCAAAGAGGCTTTGACTGGTCTTCCACTGTGTCTCTTCACTAGTTCTGTTTTTTTGTTTTTTGGGGGGAGGGGGTTAAATAGAAAAAGTGCTTTCAAGTGCTTATAGGTGCATTCAAGTGCATTAAGTGCATTCAGAACCTTAAAAATACTTTTTTTAATGCAATACTTCAAAGAGACTTAGCTTTAGTCGCATCGGGGAGGGAAATGTAAAGCCAACATGATCATGTTTCGTCGGATAGGCTGTTTCAAGGCGCACTCCCCCCCAATAGTATACACAGCTGAAACCTCTAACAAACGGTGTTTACTATTAAGGGGGGAGTGCGCCTTGAAACAGCCTGCCCGGTGACACACGATAATGTCGACTTTACATTTCCCTCCCCGACACAACTAAAACTAAGGGCCTGTTTTACAAAGCCGCGCTAGTGGCTGCCGCGTGGCAACAGCCCAGAAGCCCTTTAAATCTTTATGGGCTTCAGGGCCGTTACCGTGCAGCAGCCGTTAGCACGGCTTTGTAAAACAGGCCCTAAGTCTCTTTGAACTATCGCATTAAATCAATAATGCTCTGCAAATAAGAATTTAGTATGCAATATAATATATAAAAAACTATTTTTAAGGTTTCTTTTTTTAAAATCTTTATTGATTTTCAAATCTAATACAAAGTGCCAGGAATTATACAGACATTAATAATCAATGTAAGCACTTAAATTCCATCAATAACAATGCAGAAGAAAAATATCCCTCCCCTCCCATCCAACAATTTAATCAAGAAATAAACCAAAAAGATTTATTTTTAAGGTTCTGAGCGCACTTAATGCACCTATAAGCACTTGAAAGCACTTTTTCTATTTAAACAAAATACCGGAGCTAGTAAAGAGACAGGGTGGAAGACCACTCAAAGCCTCTTTGGTCCTATGAGTGTCACCTCTGAAGTTCCAAGACACAAAAAAAATAGTAGATTTTGTTGAAAGTGATTATCTTTATAGATAAGAAAGGCCTATTGATTTAGATACAATTTTATGGCTTATCTGTAACTGAATAAAATTCTGTGCCTATAAGTTCTATTATCCTTTTTCTGAAGCCATATGGTAACCCTTTCCAGAAAACAACTTTTCACACTTTGAGACTCACCTCTTCAATTGCAGGGCCTCTCTGGACATGTGGGGGAAGGCAACCATGCTGCTACTACTACTACTACTACTTATCACTTATATAGCACTGAAAGGCGTATGCAGCGCTGTACATTTTGACATTTATAAATGCTCCCTGCTCAGAAGAGCTTACAATGCTGCTAATGTAGGACAATGGCAGCTACTGTGCTTTACTTGAGTAATGTATTATTAAACATCTTTTTCTATCATTATCAAATAGAAGTCCTCTTTACCCCGAAAATAGAAGTTTAGTATGTAATATATATATATTTTGACATGCTTTGCTTAAGTAATGCATTATTAAACATAAAAAAATAGAAGCCCCATTCACCTATATGCAGACACCTCAAACACGCCTAAGTAATGCTGAAGTCATTTCCACCTAACTGAAGCCTATCTAGCACCCAACTCACACTCAAAAGTAGGCCTGCTTTTACAAGCAGTCCTCTTATTGGCCAATCAGGGACTTCCTTAGACTCCTCCCTAAGAAAGTCCCTGATTGGCTGAGGTGCACCAGGCCCCTCCCAAGGGGTCTCAGCCATTCAGGGCTTTAGGCCCCTTCCCGTGCATCACATGATACACCTGGGCTTGGCCTAAGGCCGCTATTGTGTCGGACCAGCAAAGCAACAGGAGCAGGAGGACTTTGCGCTTCCTCCTGCTCCCGAAGATTACTGGAGACCTACTGGACAGGGCACCCCTCCTGCTCCCAACATTTTTAAAGGTACGGGGAGGGGGGGGTTGATCCAGCTGGCCCAACCACGGTTGGGCCAATCTGGGTGCAGTGAGCCGGTCGGGTGTGGGATCCTCACATCAGGTTGATTTTTTGGTTCGAGGAGGGAGAGGGAAAGGGGCACTTGTTGGGAGAGGGAGGGGGAGTTAATTTTTTTGTAATCGGGCTGATATTTTGCATGTGTAAAACATGCAAAATTTCTGCCTGATTTTAAAAAAATTTAAAAAGCCGGCAGAAGCCCTGACAGCAGTGACAGGAGGCTGTCACTACTGTCAGGGCTCTAGCGATCCGTGCAGTCGGTTGGGGATGTGCCTCCGATTAACCCCATTTGCATGCAGATGGTTGGGGAATTGGTCGGCCTGCCTTCAATCACACACGGATCGGACACGGATCGGAGGGTTAGTGAATCTAGCCCCAAGTACACTTTAACAAAGCATAACATAAACATAAAACTCACTTGTATACTGCAAATACCATTAAGTTCTATGCGATTCACAAAGACTATTAATACAAATGAATAAACATCCACTATCTAACTTCCAAAAGATTCCCTAAAAAATATGTTTTTAAGGCACGTCGAAATTGTTGATACGAATTTGGGAATATAAATATATGAGTTAAATCCCTAGTCCATAAGGCTGCCTGAAAAGATAGCAATCATTTCTGAAATTTCTTATATTTACATTCTTTTACAGAAGAGAATGAAAATAATGAGTGAGATTTTCTAGAATGTTTAGAGTTTGTAATGATAAAAGATTCTATAAGATACTCAGGAATTAAGCCTGTTAGTGCCTTAAAACAAATACAGCTGAGCTTAAATTTAACCCGTGCCTCAACTGGAAGCCAGTGCAGTCGACGATAAAAATCGGTGACATGATCATACTTCTTTAAGTTGAAAATCAATCTGATTGCTGCATTCTGAATTATGCGCAGCTATGAAGATTTTTCTGTGTACCAGCACGATGAACAATGTTACAATAGTCCAACTCACCAAGGACAAGTGATTGAACCAACAATCAAAAGGATGCTCTAATATCAAAGCATGCTCTAATAGTTCTTAGTTTCCATAAAGTATAGAAACCCTATCTGCTGTTATACCCCCATTTTGCTGTGTAAATGCCATTGGAGCATGGAAGTTTCAGACCAAATTGGTGCTTACCTTTTGTGCACTATACAGAATCGGGGGGCAAATGTGGAGTGGAGGAGGTGGCCTAGTGGTTAAAGCTGAGTTTACAAGTTCAATCCCAGCCTGCTCCTTGTGACTCTGGGCAAGTCACTTAACCCTCCATTGTCCCAGGTTGTGAGCCTGCTAGGACAGATAGGGAAAACACTTATCCCCTCTTCTACAAAGCTGCGCTAGTGGTGGCCACAGCCCTGAAGCCCTATGGGCTTCGGGGCCGTTACTGCAAGGCAGCCGCTAGCACGGCTTTGTAGAAGAGGGGGTTAGAGTACCTGATTACTTTTCCATTAATTGTAAACCACTTTGGGTGAATCTCTTCCTGAAAAGGTATTAATAAACCTAAATAATAAACTTAAGATCAATACATCCCTGAAGCATAATTATTGCCAAAAGGAATGGTACAGTCTATTGACAAATAGACTTTTTACAAATGCCTGGAATTTTTTATTTTTTATTTTAATTTTGGGAGGAGGAGGGGGATTTACTGTTTCCTCTGCTGCTCACCACTTGGAGACAGGATGCTAGGGTAGATGGACTTTTTGTCTGACTGTCAGGGTCAACCTTATGAAGGCATCTGTTCAAATTGGCCGACTGAGCAAAGTTCAACACATTCATAGTACCTAATATGGTAAATATGTTTATCCTGTCCTCCCCAAAGAGCTCAGGACGAGCTACAGGTTAATATACATAATATACAGTTAACAGGTTACAATTTTGTAGTTACAGTACAAGATTTTTCAGATGCAGGTTTTTATCCTAACTCAAGACATAATAGGGATCTAATACCAATATCCATAAAATACAATTTATAGGTTAAATTTGTCATAGTTAGGGTGCAAGATTTTATAATACAAGTTTTTATCCTAATGTGAAACATACCAAAGATCTTGTATCAATACACAATTCTTTGTAATCTATCAGTCATGGGCAGGGGAGTTAGGTGAACAGGTATGTTATTATTGCTTTCCTTTATTATTATTATTATTATTATATTTTTTTAAAAATTTAAACAAAATTATCAAGAATAAACTTCTTGTACAGAATATGATCTAGACAATCAACAATATTACAAAGAAGAAACAAAAAAAGAGCAATTTAGAAAATATCATTGCTTAATAAATTTTAAAGTCCCATATTTAAGAGATCCAAGATGGTAATCTGAGTGAAAAAACCCAAATAAAGAATAATAGGTATACTAATTTACCAATTTAGGCAGATAGCTGAAAGTGGTTCACAGGAGAAATCTGATCAATTAAGTTGTTACTAGCTCCCCTTCAAGACGTTTCGTGGAGAGAAAACCCGTTAATTGTGAAGGTTAAAAGAACCCCATAATTACAAGACTTGTACTTTACAATACACTTGCATGGATATTGTAATAAGAACACAGCACCCATCGCAATAACCCCTGGTTCAAGCAACAAGAACTGTTTTCTACATTTCTGGGTTTCTTTTGTCATATCAGGAAATGTTTGAACTTTCTGTCCCAAAAATTCTTTATATGTCTATTTTTGAAGTACAATTTTAAAATCCAATTCTTATCTGGTAACATTACAACTGTCACTAATAAAGTAGCTGGCCTAGCTACCTCCTTCATTGAGGTTTCCAGGATCATTGTTAGTTCCATCTGTTCGCCCTCTACCGGGCGTTGTTCTTCCAGGGTTTTTGTAGGAAGATAATATATTTTTGAAAAAGGAGAAAAAGTATCTTCTGGAACATTACAAAGCCGCGCTAAGGCCTTAATGTGCAGAATAGCATGTGGTAAATTGCCGCTTGCGCTAGCCGCTACTGCCTCCTTTGAAGCAGGTGGTAAATTTCTGGCTAGAGTGCGCTATAGCGCGCGCTAATCTGGTGCGTGCGTTAAAACCGCTAGAGCGGATTTGTAAAAGGAGCCCTAAGTATTACATATTTCTTTAGAGCTTCTTTAGCAGACAACAAGGGTACCTTTGGAAAATTCAGTAATCTAAGATTATTTAATTGGTATTATTTTCCAAGATTTCCATCTTTCTTCTTAGATTAAGGCTATCTCTAATCAAAGTTGTTTGTACCTCTTTTACTTCCAATATCTCTTTCTCAACTTTTTCCACTTTAGCTTTTACTACAATAATATCTTGTTTAAAATCCATTTAATTCCTCCCTTTGTTCAAAAAATTTATTTTCTAAGTCCTTTATTTGTGGTGACAAAGTCTGACCCAGCGTAGCTACCAAATCCCATAAAGAATCAAGGGTAATATTGGTGGGTTTAGTGGTTGGAAATATACTTGCAGTCATTAAGCCAGCTTCTTGGCCCTTCGCTGCTTTCAATGCAGAAGTTATCTCATCCAGTGCCTCACTCGATTCAGCCTCCCGGGAAATGGAGTCTGCCTCTTTGGACTGGCTACTTTCCCGTGGGGAGCTAGCACTCTGCGGTTGAGGGGGCAGGGTTCTTGCGTCGGGGCTCAGCGTTGATTCTAGCCCAAGGAAGCTCGCAGCGGCTTCACTCCTAGCCTGCGGTTGCAGCAGGCGATTCCCCGACTGACGGCTCCTGGCATAGTCGTTTCAGGAAATCGTCCGTAGTCGCTTGTGGAGGGGTCTCCAAGCGCCCCGAGGCTCCAGAGGCACTTTTGCCTCTCCTCTTCGGCATCAAGTAATATTCAAAAAGTATTTAGTTGACGAATTCTGAAAGCGTCTCACACACGCTCAGCAACTCGCAGCCATCTTGGATCGTCGTACTCTTTTTTTATTGCTTTCCTAAAGTTGAGAAGTCCGTCAAGGGTTCTGATCTGTGGAGGCAGTTGATTCCAATGGGTTGCTATAAAGTGGGAGTAGGAACATTGTTTGGCAGTTTGCAGTTGAAGGGCATGAACAGGGGGCATTTTGAGGCTTATTTCATCCTGGGAGCAGAGGGCCCTGTTTGGCACATACGGAGGAAGCTTGGTCATCATGTAGCCCGGCGTATGTCATGCAAGGATTTGAATGCTAGCATCAGGCCCTTTAAGACACAATGTTTGGGCAGCCAGTGAGCCGACGAAAGAGCCTGGGAGACAGGATTGGAGGGAAGGAAGTTTTTTGCTGCATTTTGTATATGCTGGAGAGATTGTATATTCTTCACTGCGAGCCCATTAAATAGTGTGCTAGCCCTTCCTATATGGTTTTTACCTCAGTGTGCCAGTCCAAGGCAGCCTCATCAACAGATTCAGAATTGGATTTTAATGTTTCCACTAGGTTGGAAAGATCTAAGTTGATACCATCGTTGTTGTATATTTCTTATGTTGGGCTTGCTTCCTGGTTGATGGTTGAGTTGTTGTGTTGGTATGGTTGAATGTAATCATATGGTGATCAGACCAGAGTACTGTTTTGGTAGTGCAGCCAGGAGTTTCAGTGGTTGGCGAAGTATCTTTTTGAATAAAGATTAGGACCGCAGAGTGAGTGAGAGGACCATTTGGTGGAAGCCTAGATCCAATAGTGAAGTAATAAAGTCTGCTTGGGATCTGGTCTCATTTGGGCAGCTTGCAAAGTTAAAGGCTCCAAGTAAGATAACTCGGTTGTATTTGATGACCAGGTTGCTAAGGATGGATAGCAGGTCATCTAAGATGGCCATTGGAGAGTGTGGTGCGCTGTAAATCAAGGCGAAAGTTATGTCTCTGTTGTGGCCCACCAAGAAGGTGAGGCACTCTATTGCATCTAGTGCAGGGGTAGGCAATTCCGATCCTCGAGAGCCACAGGCAGGTCAGGTTTTCAGGATATCCACAATAAATATGCATGAGATAGATTTGCATCTCAAGGAGGCAGTGCATGTAAATCCATCTCATATATATTCATTGTGAATATCCTGAAACCCTGACTTGCCTGTGGTTCTGGAGGACCGGAATTGCCTACTTCTGCTCTAGTGTGATGGCGTCTCTCAGTCTTGGGTTGAGGCTGAACTTAATGATGGCAGCTACACCTCCACCTCTAGTGTTGGTATGTGAGCAAGCTATTGCTTGGTACCCTGGGGGGCAAAGCATACCCAAGATAGCTCCATCATTGGTTTTAAGCCAGGTTTCAGTAATTAGTAAGATGTCCCAGCCATTGTCTGCAAGGAGATCATTTAGTATAATGTCTGTTGTTTATAGAGCTTGCATTTACCAGTGCAATTTTGAGGTTATTGGGTGTGGGTAAGGGGGGTGATGGGGATAGGCCTAAGGTAGCAGGGTCTGTGTGCTAAGGATTTGCTGTGGGGAAGGTGACTCAGGTCACTATATCTGACCGTTATTGATGACTGGGATGGAGGAATGCATGCTGACAAGGAGAGTAATTGGCATGAAATAGGAGAGCAGAAATTGTGGCATTGGTATTATGAAGGCAGTGTAATTATGAATGATTGTGGTGGCTAGGCTTGGGTTACAGTGCCTTGGCCTGTATCTCTTTAGTGAATAAATGGAATAACTGGGGCAATGCTGTAGTGTCAACTCTTAGTTTTAGGGGTATTATGCAGTGTCTTTATTGATGGTATAGCTATTTTCAAGGTTCCATAACTAAAGCGCGCCAGACATTGGTTTGCAGACAATGACACGCTGCCAATTGTGCATATGCATGCCGCCAGTCCCGCCACTTTAAACCGGTAACATTACCGCTGTGAGGGGGGAATGGAGGGGAAGCCCCCCAGTACATGTAGAAGTCCTCGTGCTCTCATTGGGGGTGGTTGGAGGGGTGAACCCCCCAAGTACACTTAACACTTCTATTTTCCATTAAGTTTTCGGAGTTCAGGAGTTTTTCAATGTAGTGGAGGGGTTCCCACACACCCACACCCCAACGGGAGCACAAGGACTCGTACATGTAGTACACACACCCCTCACAGTGCTAATGTAACAGGTTTAAAGTGGCAGGACCGATGACACACATACGTCCTGCATGCAATTGTCGGCACGTCTTTGTTGGAGCGCTTATGTCCTGCGCTCAATTGACGGGTCACCATTTTCAAGTGTGTTAGGTTAGGGTGGTGAGGAGGTAGTTTTAAGGATTGGTAGTGAAAGCCTTAATTAGTGTTAATTTTAGTTGTGGGTGTATAAATGTAATGTGGGTGGGAAGAGGAGCAGGGTGGGAGGGCATAGGCCTCAGGTCTGTAAGCATGATATAGTAGTCTCTGAAGGTGTCCTACAGGTCAGTATATACTTTTTTGAAATCCCTAGCTAGATTGAAATGAATGCAGATTTAACAGGGAAAAAAGTTTGTATGAGGGCTCCAGGAGTCTGTTTAGTGGCTAGCAGATTTGCCAAGGAGACTAGAAAGATAGCAGGTAATTAGAGTGTAAATGAGACAGGTCTGGAAGAGAGCTAGCAAACATTTTACAAATTCATACAGATTAAACAGTTCTTAGAAAAATTATACATACTTTTTTAGAAATCCATGTTTCAAGTCAGAGGCTGACCAAAGTAGATAGAGACAGATATAGCTAGATTGAAATGCTTAGATACCATTCAGTTTAAAATCACGTGTTTTATACTAAAAATGCTTTTAAAGAGAATAGTCTGTAAACTCAAAAAAAAAAAGGGTTAATAAAAACAGACTGTTGCCTTCAGCTCCAATCGTAGGTATCAAATTGTTAAATCAGCAAACAGAAAAATAGAATAGCAATAAAAGAGTATATTAAATTTAAAAAAAGGTCAAAGTGTACTGCAGCTAATTGGGCAGATCAATTCCTAGATGGTGTGCAACAGCAGGACAAGCCCGATTATGTAAAATGCTACTTTGTCTCTCGGACCCGTTCTTACCAACAACCTGTTTTTACAATTGTATGAAGCTGCCACTGAATGAAATATGTTTCATAAGGCACATCAGGGACTTTCATTCTTTTTTTTTTTTTTTTTTTTACATATTTGCTTAGCATTGTATTTTTTTCTTTTTACAGAGGTGGGGGTGCCATTTAGAATTCCCACTGCAACAGCGGTGCTTGAACTTAAGGTCAACAGAAAGGAACAGCGTGTGCGGTCTCTATGGAAACTGTACCAGATAATGTCAAATACTAAGAAATATCAAGAATGAAGTGATAAAATCACTATATAATTTTAATAAGCCCATGGAATTTACAATCATTAAAAAGATTACATATCTTCCTATATACATCTATATATATCTTTCTCTACCTGTGTCTGCATATGCTGTATATTGAATAGATATTTTAAGTGATTTGATTTTAATTATGAATTATTATATCTTTTCCATAACTATTTATTCATAGATAATCGACACAGAAAATGGCTTTAAACGTATCTCAGTCATTCACAATATTGAGATGCTGAGTTTGGGGAATTTGCTTTTTATCATTATTATTTTTATTATTGGTCAATGTTATGTAAAAAAAAATCTAGCTGAAATGAGTGTTAATGGTTAAATGGCCTTTGAAAAATATAAGAACATTCATAGATTCTTGTTCTTAACTTTCTCAATTAGGTTGCTCCTAAATATTGTACAGGTGTGATATCTCAGATCATTCACATTTCCAAGAATTCTTGCCTCTGTTCTACATGTTGACCTTGAGGGTCTTCATTTGCAAAGAATTATAGCATAGTATCTGACTAGCATAGACCATCAAATTGAGCAATTATGTCTTCATAAGCCTCTAGCAATCTATTAGTTGCAGAAGTATAGTCTTAACTAGGGATGGGCATAAAAACCATGATTTAGTCAAAATTGCAAGGCTTGCACATCATCCCATCCTGTTGAGCCTTATTGAAGCCAAGTAGAAAGAAATCCAGCTTGCTATAGAGAAGGCTGGACTATGGACTAGTTCATACAGTGCTTGAACTAAAAGCCCATTGGCTTATGAACTAAAGCTTAATGTGCAGGCTAGGTCATAGGAGGGATGAAATTCTGTAACAGGGCACCTCCATTTAGACATCCCAAGGGCGCATGGCAGAATTCTATTCTATAATGGAACTTAGACACTATAGAGGTTGTGTAAGTGCAAGCACCTACAGTAAATATAGCAGCAACATGTGTATGTGAGAGCCACGCCTATGTCTTATCTATATGTCCATTCTCCCATTCATGTATGCCCCCCTTGCAAATACGCACTATGCGTGATAGGCAATATTTATGGAACAGCGCTTAGGCAGAATAAGGGCATAGATGCTCGTAAGTGCACACATATGCACATATATGATTGTGCCTAGTTTATTATATTGTCCTGTTAACATGTCTGAAAAATTGTCAGCAAATGTTAATTAGCGTTCATGCTAAACCCAGAACTAACTCGGTAGTATGTGTGTATTCCAAGCATGAAAAGCAAATCAGATTAATAGCATCCTGATAAACATTTCTTGTTATCTACTACTCGTAAATCTCATATAAATTTGCACAATCTTTTGTGGAACACTTGCCTCCCTTCCCCCCCCCCCCCCCCACCCCTTTTACTAAGCCACAGAGCATTAAATGCTCTGACACTGCTCTGATGCTCATAGGATTCTTATGAGCATCGGAGCAGCGTTGAAGCATTTAGCACCCCAGGCCATGGTAGAAACCTCTACTGTAGCTTAGTATAAGAGGGCCTAACTTAGCGCCTGTTGTAGACTGGATGTTAGTATACTATCATTTAACATGCAGAAGGCACCCTAAGCAGTACAGTGTTCACTACACTGTTATCTTCTTGGATTTGACTCCAAAATTTGGTTTGTCATTTACCTGTTGGGGGACTCCTGATGCAGGCAATCTCACCGAAACACGGTCCGTGTCGAGTCCTTGATCTACCATATGCTTCTATGAGTCCATGAGCCACAATTTGCTTTTATGTTTGGTTGCTAATAAAGTAGGTTTTGAAGACCAGACGTGCTCTGCTCTCTTCTATTGGACCTTGTGGCGAGTTGTGCAGAGGTGATTGTCTCCTTTTTGGGTTGCCAAAAAGGCCCTTGTCAGGACTTCCTCCTTACAAAAGCCCTTCCCCCAAAGCCATCTGATTCATCCCGCTTTTGAACTCATATCGCCCAATATTCAAAGAAATTTAAAGAGCCCAGAGAAGACCCTGGCCATTTAAATTGCATGTCCTTGGCTAACCCCAAATATTCAGGGGCACTTAACTGGTTGGTGCCACTGAATATTTGCAGTTACGGTAAAATTCTATAAACGGCACCTAAAGTTAGGCACACCTAGCCAATGTAGACACTTAAGTTAGGGCAAGATTCTTAAAACTTTGCGGTAAAATCCGATGGGCTGCTGTCGCAGCCGTTAGTGTAGTGGTTTCAAAAAGGCAAGTCATTCTCCAAAAACCTCACATGCAAATGAGGTTGGCAGAGAGTAGCGAAGATTCACTAAATTTACATGTGCCGATCGCTGGTGAGAATAAACGTAAAAAAAATTTTTTTTAACCAAAATCAAAGATCAGCAGGAGGGATGCCCACTTCCTCCCACCACCAAAGTCAAGCAACCCACACACACACAGCAGTGGGAGAGATGCCCACTCCCTCCCGCCACCAAGCAACACCCCCGTACCTCCAACGAGCCCTTGCTCCCTCCCCCTTATCTTATTTATGATGGCTGGCCAGAGAGATACCTACTCCCTCTGGTCAGCCATTGTAAATAAGGGGGAGGCACACGGGATGTTGGGGGGCATTGCTTGGTGGCGAAGGGGTAGACAACTCTCCCACTGCCGGGAGAGGGGTGTTAGGGGATATTGCTTGGTGGCTAGAGGGAGTGGGCATCTCTCCCACTGCTGTGTGGGGGGGGGGAGTTAACAGTGTTGAGTGATTGTGCAACGCTGAAGGAGAGGGTGGACATCTCTCCTACCAATCGTTGATTTGGGGTTTATTTTATTTTAATTTGCGGGGAGGGGGGGTCTGAGCTGTCAAGCCTTACTTTCCTGTCAGTGCCTGAGCCAACCAGCGCACAGGCACTGATCAGAAAGTAAGGTAACGACAGTTCAGACCTGTTGGCAAATTTGGGCCACAAATGTGTCACAACGAGGTTAGAGAATCACTCTACAATTATAGAGAGAATCGCTCAGAGTGCTCATTTTAATAGTAATGACCTTGTTGTACTACATTTGCATGGCAGTATTGGAGACTGTCAGAAAACTCGGAACAGACCACAGTAAAGTCGTTTTAAATAATCAGCCACTAAAATACATGCACGCTAAACTGGCTGAAACTGGTTTAGCGGACATATTAAAGGCTATATTTTCAGTGGCATGGACTCCTCCAGCAGACTCATGGCCACATTAAGAACAGAGTGTGATTGTGCATGCTATACCTTAGAGCAGGGGTCTCAAAGTCCCTCCTTGAGGGCCGCAATCCAGTCGGCTTTTCAGGATTTCCCCAATGAATATGCATGAGATCTATGTGCACGCACTGCTTTCCATGCATATTCATTGGGGAAATCCTGAAAACCTGACTGGATTGCGGCCCTCAAGGAGGGACTTTGAGATCCCTGCCTTAGAGGGACAGTTGGCCCTTTTGTCAGCTGGGAGCAGAGGTAAGCAGCAAGAATCTTAAAATCTACAAGTTCTGAGTTGCATACAAATCCGACTTAAGAGCAGCTTTAAAAATATAACTTGTTCTTAGCCCGGGGACTGCCTGTACAAAAACAAATCGTTTAGTGTTACTTTTAATGCATCAGTTTCTATATGTTATTCTATTCTTCAAAAAGCACAAAGAACATATTATTGAAGGGTTTTGTCCTCGCTATTTCCATTTTAAAAAACTGATCAGCGATAAATATACCTGCTTATTTTGCGAAAAGAAAAAGAGGGAGAGAGAGAGAAAAATCCATGTTGAATTGTAAGCAGTTATATCAGGTACCTTTTAAAGTACTCTTAATATATTTCCCATCTGATGGACATATTTGCTTTATAGAAAGTGTAGGTCTATATTGATTTCTTTATGTGGTCCTGTCAAGCTGACAGCGGCAAGCGAAATACTACATAGAAGTTGCCTCTGGTCCTCCAATCACATATCTACACGCAGCCTTGAGTATTTTAAGGATTATAGTTGTAACTGCCAGCTTCTTTTAGAAATCTCAGGGTGAAAGGACAAGCTGACCTAATCGGTGGGTCGTTTGAATAGATTTTACAGGAGCAAAGCACAACTAATCCCTGGCTGACATTCCAGCCTGGTGAATGCTCTCATCCATGATTAATGGACTTGACATCCATGTTCCCATAGCTTTTGCCAAACATGCAGTTCAGAGTTTATTATTAAACACCATTGAGATCGCAGGAAACTAAACTCTTATGACAGTGGAAGTGCTATGCCGGAGGGCACTTCTTCCATAGGAAAAGTATCAAATTGCACCTGAAATCTAACAGAGAAGTAACAAAATAGTTCAAACAAGGTTTAATCCTTCAACCAGATGTCAGACTTCCGTTAGACTAAGAGTTCCTATGAGCGTCGGGAGCAGTGCGGGCCATTCAGCGCGGCTCTCTGCGCTACAGACTGCTAGCACAGTTTACTAGAAGAGGTGGATAAATGATCTTTCTACGTGAAGAATGGTCTAGGAACGCGAATAGATCTAAAGGTAACATATCACCTGAAGTTATAGCACTGAAATCAATCTGACCTTTTATTTTACTTGTTTCAATAAAATAAACAATGTGCCCATATATAAAAGAGAGTGTGGGTGATGTTTATCTACTCTCTGCCGTCCTGTGTACATGCACCAACAGACAACGCGCAGTGACCCAGCTGCAGGAATTAGCACACTTCACCTATCCACAAACGCTGCCATCCACGTAGGGACTGAATAGCACAGTGATGGAGTAACAGAGCTACGTATCTGCTGGAGAGACCAGGTCCACCAGTGGAAGACACCTAACAACAGCTGACAAGAAGGCAAGGTATCCCTTAAGACAATGATATCTTTTTCTCAAAAAAAAAAAAAAATTAATACCAGACGCAAGGAGATCTTTTCAATATACGCACCTCAGTTGTGGAACTCGCTGCCTTCTTTTCTAAGATGGAAATCCGCACTAGATCGATTCAAGAGCTCTTTAAAGTCCTTTCTGTATAGGGAGCTTTTGAAGATTAAACCACTATCCCAGTTCTTCAACCTTCCATGATTCAATATTTTTATAGATTACATCATTTATATATTTTACCCCCCGTATCATAATTCCCTTATTTGTGCCTTTTTCTTCATGTATTGTAGTTCTACCTGTATTCCTTATGTGGCATGTTAGTTCATGGTTGTTCCTGTCTAGGTTATTTTTATTTTACTATATCCCGATTTTATTATAAGCGATAGTACCAAATTTTAAATAAAACTTAATAGTTGTACCTCAGTATTACATGATGTACAACTGCTACATGAATCATTCAATTAGATATTTTGTTGTTTGTGATTAAGGTTATTGCCAAGATGTCTGTGCGATCAGAGCATTTTCATATCCACCTCTCTTCTCCCTCTGAAGGTCTGTCAGTTGCATATAGTTCATATACAGTATTATGGCTGGGCTATCATTTGATGGGTAAGCAATGAGAATGACACGGTGACAGAATTGCTTTTAAGTTGGTAGAGACTTGGAATGGACTTCCTGATTCTGTTAGATTAACAGGACAGCTGCAATGATTTTGTAAAAGTCTTAAAAACTCTGTTCTCACAATATCTAAACAGTTATACCTATAGAATCTACTAATTGACAGCATTGCAATATTTACTTTTATGATAGATTTAACTAATCTCTTTTCTCTTACCTTTTTACTTTCATGTGGATTCTGGTCTTTGATCACTTGTAAACCAAGTCGAGCTCCAACAGGATATGACCCAGTATATAAACTGAAGACAGGATTGGATTAGATTAGATTAGAATTTGTCCCCGTAGATTACTGCAGGAAGCCATCCCGTGTCATTCTTTAGCGTCTATCTCAACCTCAGGCCTTCTACACCAGCATTCTTCAATGTAAGGCTTGAGGGTCAGTGGTTGTACCCATTCATACTCTGATTCTTATGTGAGCCAAGTATAGGACAATGAACCCACTGTGACATCATTGATGAGGTTGGCTCTTAGGCATTGGTGGAATGAGGCATTATGACATCACAGTATCTGCTCTGGATACCAGAGACTGTCATTCCTTAGTGTCTATCTCAACTACAGGCCTTCTACACCAGTATTCTTCGATGCAAGACTAGAGCGTCAGCGTTTGTGCCCATTCATACTCTGATTCTTCCCTCTCTCCTTAAACAATGACACGGGGATGGTTTCTCGTGGTTATGCACAGGGACAAATTCTGTCACTATGTCATTCTCTATGAAGACGGAGTTGTTGGTTAATTAAACAGGCAATAGGCATATGCCTTTGTTAGTGTGTATTGATTTATTAGTGTGCCCTAAAAACTTTAACCATGCAAAATCAACTTACACCACCCTACAAATAAACATGGATTTGGACAAGATTACAAGTCATGCAACAACGATTCATATGATACAGACAATGCTTGTCCATACCCTCCTGTCAAGACTGGAGGCAATTGGCATTCAGGGGACAGTGCTAAATTAGTTTATTTCCTTTCTGCAGAATAGTGGTCTGTCTATCCTTGGATTTACCCAACTCAACATCCTATTTCCACAGGAGTCAATCCTAGCTCCACTGTTATTTAAAATACTTTTGAGCCCCCTTACTACACTCATCCATAATCATGGGTTTCATGTACTATATTCTGTTATGCTGATGATATTTTTCTGATCATTTATTTTGATCCCTTTCACATTGATATTTCCAAGATTCAAATCAGTTTAGACGAGGTTGCAGGTTGGTTTTCAGTAATTGCTTGGTTCTGAATTCGTCACAAACTGCTGTCATTTGGTTTACAGATGGTCTGACTCCACCTCCGCTGATTCATCCTTAGGTAGTGTGCACTTAATCCTTGTTCCTTAAGTTAACTCTCTTGGTGTACTTTTTAGATCACAAACTCTTGCTCCAGGACCAGCTTGGATTGAGTCATGACAGCAACAAGAGCTCTAAGACATTGCCTAAACCAAAATCCAGACCTGTCTGGTGGCATATTTTGCAATAGCCACACAGGCAGTGCAGGAGAGGAAGGGGATCACTCCTGCCCCATAAAGAGGGACCCTTACAACAAAAGAGACTGAAGGAAGCCAGGATGGATCTGGGAGAATATTTAAGGGAGGACTGTGGTGTGCGTCAATTTAAAAAAAAAAATAATTGAAATGTTATTGCATTTATAAAAACAATTTCATGAAATGTCCTGTTTCATTTCAAACAAAAGCAAATCCCTATCATTAACTATGTAGTTGTATTCATTCAGGGCAGGCTAATGCAGCTCTGATATTAGCCCCACTGCATGCAGGGTCTTGTAGTTCTGATTTCTCTATTATATGAGTATTCTTTAAGAAAAGCCAGACTTTCATCTCCCTGCATTTCTGGTATATAGCAAGAAGTCCAGCAGCCTGTTCTAAAGGTCTGGAGCCAGTTGACAATCCTAGGGCAAAACAAAAAGGTCAATATTTTACCTTCTTCATTTGAAATGCAATAAAAGAGAGACTGTGGTAAATAGGGAAGCATTTCCAAGTGTGGCTTCTCTGTTCCTGCTTGTGACATCTTTAATCTTATCAGAGGATATATTTTATGGATGTTCGCCCATTTAGAAAAAGGCTTGTATCCTAGAGGGATTTAAGTAAAACCCAGTTTGTATTGGCAGTGAAACCACAGAGAGGAAGAGCGGCACAGTCATTTTATATAGATTGGAAAACAGCTGTGAAACTGTCAGATTATTGAGAAGCAGCTTGGTCGTGCTTCAAAGGGAGAAGCAACTAAAGGCATTCAAAAAGCATCAGACTGATAATTTCTTGCAGCTCATGTAATTAAATTGTATTAATAAAGATGCAGCCATTTCGTATTAGATTAATTGCCTCACTTGCTGGTATGTTTAATGGTTTGCAACCAGAAAAGAATAGGAGTCATAGAGGCAGCATGGTTTTTAACACTCTTGTCAGAAATTTCTGCTTCTGTAACCATTTTTTCTTCCACACAAGCCCTTTATCTTTGTATCTTTTGGACAGTTTTGTTCCAAGATGAATGTTAGCAATTTGAACCCAAAGAACCCATACTTATTTCGGAGTCAGATAAGAGTTATGAAGAAAAAAAAAAAAAAAGTCTGTATAAAGTACTGTGATAATGCTAAGACTCCAGGGATATTTTTTAAATAGTTAACTCTGCATGAACTCTTTCTGCATTTTGACTAGGAAATATTTCAGGCCTTAATTGCTTTGTTCCTTCAAAATGTGACAGATTTTTCTACATCTATTAGGTATTCTGCCAACGTACTTTGTGCATTCAGTTTGAGTCTAAGAAGGGTCTTAACTCACGATTTCATTGTCAACGATGGAGTGGAGAAGGAGAGTAAAACAAGGAAGGGCTGGTTCATGTCTCACTGCAGTTTCTTGTGAAGTTGGGCAAGTCTATAATTACCTGTAGGCATCTTAGAGAGATCCTGCTTTCTTTTGTAGAATACAAGCCTAACTAAGTATTTACGAACTTAAAAACTACGTGTAAGCGGGGGCGTGGTAAGAGGGGGAATGGGGGTGGTCCACCCCGGGCGCCGTCTTGGTGGGGTGCCGGCACCCGTCCTCCTCTCCGTCCATGTTGCTTCCCAACCCCCAACACACACACACACACGCTGCAGCGAATGCACCCCTTTCCTTCCCTTGTACCTTGTTATTTTTCCCAGAGTGAGCAGCATCACGAACTTGCTGCTCGCAGTGGTGTCGTCTCTCTCTGACATCATTTCCGGGTCCCGTACCTAGGAACTGGCGTCAGAGGGAGAGCAGACACAACGCGGGCAAGTTCGTGATGCTGCTTGTGGCAGGAAAATTAAAGAAGTACGGGGGAAGGGAAAGGGGTGCACATGCAGTTGGGGGTGGATTGGGTGCCACTCACTCTCGCTATGCCACTATGTGCAACACTTAAGTCACCCATTAAGTTGATATGTTAGTGCCTAATTGCTGCACCTATGCATATAACCAGTGGCATAGTATATGGGGTGGACCACCCTGGGTGCCGTCTTCACAGGGGCAACAGTACCTCTCCTCCTCTCCCCTCCCCCCCCAACACACACATATACCTCTTTAGATGTTTGCCAGCACGAGTGGCATCTTCCACCTGCTGCTCGCGCCAGCCTTGGCTCCCTTCTGAAATCACTGTGTGGTTGACGGACTAGGATGTGATGTCAAAAGGGAACCTAGGCCTGCACAAGCAGCAGATGGAAGGTGCTGCTCGCATCGGTGAACATTTCAAGAGATACGTGGGAGGCGAGAGGTGCTCAAGTAGTAGAGAAGAGATGGAACCACTGCATATAATATATTAGTCAGAAATTATGCACACAAGTATAAGTTCCTTCAAAGTCCTACATGAGTCTACTAGAGAAGGGCTGTCATTTGCAATGAGAAGTGGATAAAGGTGGAATATAAGTTAATAAACCATAAATGTCAAGTGGCATATCCAATGTCATTAACAAATGAAAACAAGCAGAAAAATAATGATAGTCCACTCTTTTCCATATAATGTGCTCATGCAAACACTTATGCATGCTGATTTACACCCAGATATGAAAAACACTCATTTTCTCATCTCTTTGTAGATCCCAGGGATGTACTTTGTCACCTTCCTGTTTCTCAGGACCAGGATATCCCATGACTCCTTTTTCTTCAACTGCACCAATCTTCCTTTCTCCTTAGACATAGCGATGCTGGTTTCCTGTTACAGTTTACACTTCCAAACAAGTACCAAAGACTCCAGTACCTTTGTCACTCTCACCCCTTCTGAACTCCTTTTGGCATTATGGCTGGGAGAGCCAAAGCCCTTAATCTCCTCCAAAACTTGATGCATTGGCTGGGGTAACATAACACAACCATAAAATCCATTTCTAGGCCGCATTATCTTTAAGTTCTATGCAGTTAACAAAAGGTTAAACTAGGTGTACAAAACAATAAAGAATAAGAAAACTAGAAACTCAAGAATTTTGAAAATGTCTCCTAAAGTGAAAATATGAAGCTGAAGAAAGTAGCAAAGATTTGAAATCCCAAATTGCAGCCTGGTATGAAAGCATACGATCGTAATATCTCTTTAGTTTACAACCTTTCACAATAGGGAAAGTCATCAGGGCTTAAGAGCTTCAAGAATATTTTTGAGAGGAAAAGCAAAATCAATCAATCATGTAAGAAGGAGCTTCACCAGCTACCACTCTGTAATAAATGCAGCCTAACTTGAAAATGACCAGCAGCCAGTGCAGCTCATGATAGAGATGAGAAACATGACCAAACTTTTTCAGACCATAAATGAGTCTGACAGCAGTATTTTGAATGATTTTCAGTCTGGAAAGATTTTTCTTATTACCAGCTAAGTAAATAACGTTACAGTAATCCAAACGGCTTAGTACCAAAGATTATACCAACAGCTTAAACACCGAAATCGAAGTAAGCTCTGAGTGTACGTAATTTCCAAAGAATATGAAAGCCTTTGCGGACTACAGTAGTAACTTGATTACACATGGTTAGGTTTTGGTCAAGGGTAATATCCAAAATCTTAACAGTAAAGAGAATCGAATATTGTGCAGTTTTTATAGTGATAGAAGTCTCAGTGTTAATCTGACTAGGTGTAGCAAAAAATAATTTTGTTTTTTTGGAATTAAACTTTAATCTAAATTCTGTCATCCATCCCTCAACTAGATCAAACACTTCCTCAACAATGTGTGTGATATTAGCAACCGAAGGACAGGGAATTACGATCGTAATATCGTCAACATAGCTGAACAATTTTAAGCACAATTTGCCCAATTTAGTACCCAAAGAAGAAAGATAAACATTAAACAACAGAGGGGAAAGAAGTAAGCCCTGAGGGACACCACATGGATTTTGCCACTCATGAGAATAAACATTATCCATTCTAACTTGATAAGTATGGGAAGATAAAAAGCCCTGAAACCAGGCATAGACATTATTTCGTATCCCAAGTCAGTCTAAATATTCTAATAGTTTGGTATGATCTACATAGTTTGGTATGAACTGCATAATGAGGGCATTACTATCCATACTGAACAGGTTGTGAAGACAATCTAGAATAGCAGCAAGCACTGTTTCTGTACTGTATTGAGAACGAAAGCCTGACTGGGAATCATGAAGCAAAGCATGCCACTCCAGGTAACTCGAGCGTTGTAATTGAACCAAACCCTCCATTATTTTGCTAAATAGCGAAATAGAAGCAATAGGTCTGTAATTAGAGACCAGTGAAGAAGGTTCTTTAAAATTTTAACTATTGGTGTAATGATAATGTGCCCTCCCGATAACCAGTTAAATAGGTTCATCTTATAATTCAGCGGGGACATAAGAACATAAGCAGTGCCTCCGCCGGGTCAGACCATAGGTCCATCCTTCCCGGCAGTCCGCTCCCGCGGCTTCCCAAACAGGTCACGACCTGTCTGAATCGCCAGAAGGGGCTCCCTTGCCACCTTGGTTTCTCATTGAAGTCCTATCTTCCCATCGTAGTCCTAACCCTCTGGTCTTGCACATGCACGACCTGTTGGGTTTCTATACTTATTACCTGGTTAGCTTTCTATACCTGTGTTACATCTTATGTTCTTATGTCAATGTCCAGATCCCCCTGAAATTTACAAGATGAACTCAAAGAAATAATCTTGGAACTAAAATAGTTGGCAAGATCATTTGAAGAAGGAACTTCATTATAATTAGATTGTGTAAATCTGGCTGTATTGAAAGCATTAGAGACAAGTTGAAATAATTTTTTTGTATTGGTGACAGTTAATCCTACTTTTGCAGAGTAAAAAGCTTTCCATTTTTCTTTAATTAAAAGTTTATAATTGTGAACCTCTATCCCCCAAATATTTCAATTTTCTTTAGTTCTAGATTTCAACCACTTTCTCTCCAATCATCTTATTTGAAGTTTCATGGTATGTAAATCAGTATCAAACTATTCCTTGAATTTCCCAGGATGTCTCTTAATAGGGAATTGGGGAGCTATATCATCAAGGATTGTAGTGCAGACCTTATCCCAATAAGAAGAAAATTCTGCAACATCTGTGACCGCAGGGTAAAGTTCAACTTTTTTCCCAAATTCAACTGGGTTGGGTACTTTCCTGATGGTTTTAGAAGCAAAGACCTTTCTCCTCACTCTGAGATATGATAGCTAGGGAAGTGGGAGTCAAGCACACAGGATCCAATACTCAGACAATGGGAGTTAGCTAGGATGACCGGCATTGAATATCCAGTCTATTTTTAGCCACTTAGCCAGCTAAATTGATATTAAAAGCTTCTAGTGGCCAAAGCTAGACCAACTATTTAAGTGGCCCAATTTGACTGCTAAACTTAGAGCTGGCCAGCCCTTTAAATTTCATGCATAGCTGGCTAAATCATATAAAATAGCCTACTATCCACTAAACACTAATATTCAGTGGCTATCTCACACTGAATATTAGCACTTAGCCCTCTAAGTGCTTTTTAACCAGCTAGGAGTCAGATCAAGAACTATCAATCCCAGCATTCAATCTCCACCAGATGCTATAAGTATATCGATTTCTCATTTCTTCATGAAGTGTCTTCTTGTTTTTGTGTTGTTTAGCAGGTTAAAAAGCCATTCCCTATTGAATCATTGTACCCCACTAATGATATTATAAATTTTACCCT
Organism: Geotrypetes seraphini; assembly: GCF_902459505.1. Taxonomy (NCBI): domain Eukaryota; kingdom Metazoa; phylum Chordata; class Amphibia; order Gymnophiona; family Dermophiidae; genus Geotrypetes; species Geotrypetes seraphini. The sequence goes on from NC_047095.1 coordinate 20,080,161, forward strand.
ATTCTCTCTCGGCCATCTTTTCTTCAAGCTTATCTTCTTACATTCTTATGCTCTACTCATAGAAAAGCATTTTAGAAAGGACTTCCAACTCAGAATAAGGATGTCCAAGTCAGTACATCGCTAGTTGTGCTAGCATTTTTAGCAAAGAATCTGCTGACATACAACCTGTTCTAAAATACATGAGAAATGAATGACCGTGTGCTGGTTGCATCCAGCATTAACATCCATTTTACAACACAAAAGGTCTAAACTAAGAACAGGGCAAAACAAGAGGCATGGGCAAGATTATGACAGCATAGCCCCATAGCCCCAGGTACGTTAGATAGATTGTGAGCCCACCGGGACAGATAGGGAAAATGCTTGAGTACCTGATTGTAAAACCGCTTAGATAACCTTGATAGGCGGTATATAAAAGCCTAATACACTTGACACTTGACATAGGAAAATCTATATAATAAAATAGCCATGTAAGGATTAGAGGAGTGTCCTAATGGTTACAGCAATGGGCTAAAGACCTGGGTTCAAGCCCACTGCAGCAGTTTGTGATTTTTTTTAACTGTTTGCTCTCCAGAATAGAAAAATAGCTACTGTACCTGCATTGGAGCTATGTGCTGATACTGTACCTGAATAGCCTTTGGAGTAGAGAGCTGAACAATTGGAGCACCTTTCTGTAACTTGAACATGCCAGGCACCAGGTCTAAATACTGATGTCCATCTTTTTGAACATAGCCATTCTTCTCCTTCTGAAATTGGAGTCGAATGTCCATAATTTGCTCCTTCCTAGTCCCTCCCAAAACATGCCCAAACCATGCCCCTTTGCCATAAGGACATACTACAGTTTTAGACTTCCAAATCTTGATTTATAAAGGCAGGGTTTGGATGTCCATGCAATTTGGATGTCTAAATGCCAGTTCTAAGACATCCCAAATATAGAGAGAGCGTTTAAAATAAGGGCCATGATATCACAGAAACCTTTTGAATATTAGATATGCAAAAAATGTTAAGTCCCAGTTTCTGTGCAAAGAGAAGTGTGCATTAAAAGAATGGAAAGAGGGGTATATTTAAAAGTTTGTAAGTGAATAAGATAATTTTCAGAGCTTCCTCCCCTGCAATGCTTCTTTTTTTAAATTCTTTATTCATTTTTAAAACTTCAATTGTGCACAAAAATGATGCATTTACATAAAATATTATCATTACAGCACAATATACTTAATCGAATAAAAACAAGACTTATTTTCTCCCACCCACTTCCCCTTAACCAACATCTCATAAAAATACTTGTAATCAACCCTTAAATACTTCCTAACAAATGCCAAAACCTATCCCCCTCCCCGGATGTGCATGGTTTCCTCAGTTATACAAGTAAATCAATCTTTACAATATTTAGTTAATGGTTCCCAAACTTCCATAAATTTTTTATAATATCCCTTCTGAATGGCCATAAACTTTTCCATTTTAAAGATATAACATAGGTATTCCCACCAGAATGAATAATTTAATCTATCTCAATTTTTCCTATTCTTTAAAATAAGCTTAAACGCAGAAGGTTCTTGCAAGAGTCATTCAGACTGCTGGAGCATGTAGAGGTAATTAGCGTCTGGATTCTCTCTATAACTCTGCTTAGCCTCTTAATGTTAAATTTTTTAAAACATATTTATAAACTGCTCTATCATATTGTACTAGGCGGTGTACAATTTAACATGCATACCGTAATAATAAAAACAGAAACTAAAAGCTACATAACACAATAAAAACTCATACTGTTTTTAGTCTGCATTTGTTTTCTGAGACCATTGTATCCAACTGGACCCCTGAGGAAGGTGTGTTCGCCAAAAAACAGACCCATTCACCTTCTACCTAATAACTCCAATTCATCTATTAACCTAATCCCCACTCCGTTTACTCTTCTACTCCCAACCCCACCCCAGGAGTTCCCTGTCTGTCCTGGAAGGCTCACGATCTATCTAATGTACTTGGGGCAATGGGGGGAATAAGTGACTTGCCCAGAGTTACAAGGAGCAGCGTTGGTTTGAACCCACAACCCCAGGGTGCTGAGGCTGTAGCTTTAACCACTGTGCCACACTCTCCCCTTACCCCCAAGGACCAAACTGCACCCACCCATTCAGTTAATTCAGTTGAATATGGGAACATAAATAGTTGGGTGGAGTAGGTTTTGTTTTATCTTTATTTGTTCTTTCCTTTCAAAAATATTGTAGTTCTTCCCCCTCATCTTTGTGCCAGTACAGTTGTCTGCTTTAATGCTTAGTCATTGTTGCTTTTGTTTTTGTTTTGTTTATCCTAAAATGATATCATTTTAATATTTGATGTCTTTTTATTATTTTGTTTTAACTGTCTTTACCCCTCTCAAATGTTTCATGAATGTTAGCCGCTTTGAAATTTTGAAAAGGTGAGATAACAAAATTTGAATAAACTTGAAACTTGAATAGGAGAGGGTGGTCAGCTGAGCAGATGTAGCTATCTAGTGGAATAGAGTATGTGAGTGGAGGAACAAAGTCAGAGTCCTTCTAACTTGAGAGCTCAGACTCAGTTTCTTCACTGCTTAGTTTCTTTGGTTCTTGGACAGATTACTTACTTTAAGAACTAAAGCCAGGTGACTGGAAAGAGCCTGGAAGAAAAAACAGATGCAGGACCGTCGCATCCAATGGAGAAGAAAAATAAAACAATACCAACAAGCCGTATCTGAGGCCAAAAGGGCAAACTACAAGAACCTCATAAGTCAGAAAACTCCACTAAAAGCATCTTCAAGATTTTTGACTCTTTGACTTCAATGCAGACCATCTGTAGCAGCTCAGCCTCAAATCAACTGGACGTAGCGCAGTTGGCACACTAATTCCAGGAGAAAGCCAGGACAGTGAGGGAATCCGTCACACATTCCTTAGAAGAAAGTGTTAGACAGGACCAAGCATGCCGCACAGCTGAGGAAGGTATCCCTGCTGACAGATGTTGGTTAAACTTCTCCCCTGTTACACCCAAAGAGATCTCAAACTGGCTGAGGCTCTCCAAAAAATCATCCTACCTAGACATATGTCCAATAAAACTACACACGCACACACACACCCGCCTTCCTCCTTTGGTTGACAGACCTGATCAATACATGCTTAAGCAAAGGCATCTACCCCAATGTAGTATTGGTAATTACGCTGACACCTATACCAAAAGCCCCAGGCCTCAACATAGCAAGGGTCGAGAGCTTAGCCTGGCCAGCATAACTGTTAAAATTCTGTGTCAACACACAATTATCCGACTTCATTAACCAATGGGATGGATTCCACAGCACGCAACACAGCTTCAGAGCCATGCACAGCCCCGAAACATTTCTATGGGAACTAACCTCAACAGCCAAATACTATCTGAGCAAGGGTAGTCAGTCTTGATGCAGTTCATCTCAGCTGCCTTTGACACTGTGGACTACTCACTCCTGCTCCTGAGATTAAACAAACTGGGTATGCAAGGAACAGTCCTCAGCTAGTTCTCACAGTTCTTGAAAAACAGGTCCTATAAGGTTTGGAAGGGCAGCCAAAGATCCCAGAGTTGGATGTCCTCCTATGGGACCCCACAAGGCTCTTCTCTCACCCTCCCTATTCAACATCTACCTAAGAGCAGTGGGCAACTGTCTCTCCTTCCCTCAGTCACACATTTTCTCCTACGCTGATGACATTTTCATACTTTGCGCAGCCAAAGAATAACTGGAAGACACTTTGCACCTCATAAAAGCTGCCATTGAAAGACTGAGTACCTGGGTCCATAACAACTTCCTTAAAATCAACAAACAAAAGACCAGGGTGCTCTGGTTCGGCAACTACAGCCTGCTACATTGCAAAGAACTACTGCTACCTACAGGCAAGATGCTCAAGATAACAAATTCTGCAAATGTTAGGAGTTACCCTAGATTCCTCTCTAACATTCAAAGGCCAGATTGCTTCTCTGAAAAAAAGAAGTTTTTCTTCAGACTGAAACAATTAAGATCAATCAGATCGACCCTGTCCCAAAGCAGCTATAGGAAGGTGGCGCAAGCTGTCTTGCTGCCCCACCTAGACTATTTCAACTCCTTCTACTATGGTGCCACAGAGAAAGAACTAAATCACCTGCAGGGCTGATCTTCCAATCCCACCACTTTGAGAGGGTTAGCCAATTGCTACTCAAACTACACTGGCTACCTATGAAAAAAAAAAAGAATTCACTATAAGTTAGCCTGTGTGTTTCACATCCATCTTCTGAGAAAACCCCAGTAGACTAGTGGCTAGAATTCTAGTCTCGCACACTTTCCTTTATTCAAGGACCACACAGCGATGTAAGATACCATTCCAATCCTCTCAAGGAGTACATCAGAAGAGGATGCTTAACTCCACCTTCGAGTTCCTAGGACCACATATCTGGAACAGTCTGCGACAACTACCCACACATTGCCTGTTCAGGAAAAGATTCAAGACATATATCTTCCCCCAGTAGACTTAACTCTCCCCAGCCCTCTTCATCCCACAGACTGCCATCCCTAAATTAACCTGGCAATATTAAACTCGCTTATCAATAACATATATCACAAATGTAACTCATCTTGCTGTAAACCACAACGATTCCCTGTTGAAAATTGTGGGATATAAGAAGCTGTATAAGAAATGTAGCTCCTGGATCACAGGTTGTATGAAGTTAATCTATGTTTCTAGGGTTAATGTTAGTCTAGGGTGCCGTGCCACCATGGTCTCTGAACACAGGGCCCCCAGATGTAGTGGTTCATCCTGGATCCCAAGTCCATAACCCCCCACATCCAGGAACTCCAAGTCTTGGCTCAAATTCACACAGCACCATAGACTAATACGAGCCCCAGAAATATAGCAAACTTTATTCCACCTCTGACCAAAGAGTTAAATTTCAAGGGTTAAAAAAATATGAATTAAGCATTCAAAACCTTAACACACCTTGCAGTGAGGGTGAGTAGTAGCTAATCCCTTCATTTAAATGGGATTTGCATGGAGGCACTCTAATATTGGCACGCATTTTTGTTTAAATGTTAATACTCATTTTTATGAGTTAAAATCTTATTAAATTATGAGTAAATTTTAACTCAAAAATGTGCATTAAAATATGAGCCAAAAGATACTCATCTGGTTATCTTACTACATCAGTCTGTGAGTCGGAAACCTACCACCAAAGAAGGCATTCTGCTCAGATGCTAGAAGCCCAGCAGTTTGCACAGCACAAAAATAGAATAAACCTTGCAGAAGAATGACTTACATTGGTTTGGTAACAGATATTTCACTATAATGTCTAAAGTGTTGTTGTATTTTTTTATGGTAACGGATATGCAGTCGAGGGAGGTCTGCTGTCTACCCGGAGCCAGAATAAAAGATGTGACCACCTGTCTCGATAGACTTCTCAGGCCCCAGGACCACTTCCCCATGCTGCTCATCCACGTCGGAACGAATGACACTGCTAAGAACACCCTGGAGGACATAGCTAGAGACTTCGGAGCTCTGGGAAAGAGGCTGAAGCAGACAGGAGCACAGGTAGTATTCTCTTCCATTCTTCCTGTTAGGGGCAGAGGAAGGGACAGGGACGAACGCATCCTGAAGACGAATGAGTGGCTACAACGATGGTGCCGGGAGATGAACTTCGGATTCCTGAATCACGGAGAGACACTGCAGGGACTACAGGGACCAGACGGACTCCACCTGACCAACAGAGGTAAGAATGTCTTCGGACACAGACTAGCCCGCCTACTTCGAAGGGCTTTAAACTAGGTAAGTCGGGGGTGGGTACCCACTTTTACACCGGAGCAGTAAGTAACTATCCTGATGTGGAGAACCAACACTACGCTTCTAAGTCTGAGGTAAGTACCCTTATTGCAAAAGAATTGCTAGGAGACACCTTGACTCAAATGGGAGGCTCACTACAGGAGGTTAGTAAACAGAAAGAGTGGAGAGCTATGTATGTTAACGCACACAGCCTAGGGAATAAATTTCTATAACTAGAAACAGAAATAGTTAATGCAGATCTAGACATAGTAGCAATATCCGAAACATGGTTCACAGACTCTCATGGGTGGGATATAACTATACCAGGGTACAACCTGATTCGACAAGACAGAGAGGGTAAGTTAGGAGGTGGGGTAGCACTATACATCAAAGAAAACATTAAGACAACCAGGATCACGGATGTCAAGTATACTGGGGAATCTATCTGGGTAAACCTGGCCAGAGGCGGAGAAAAATGCCTGTACCTTGGTGTGATATACAGACCTCCAAGACAATCGGAGGACAAGGACGCAGAACTAATTGAAGACATTGAGAATATCACCTTACGGGGGGAGGCTGTACTATTAGGAGACTTCAACATGCCTGATGTAGACTGGAACACACTATCAGCGACAACTTGTGATAGCAGGAGGATATTAACGTCCATGAAGGGAGTACGGCTCAAACAAATGGTACTAGAGCCCACTAGGGCCCAGGCCATCCTGGACCTGGTACTTACGAATGGGGAAAGCGTCTCAGAGGTCTCGGTGGGAGAGACGCTAGCCACCAGTGACCATAACATGGTATGGTTTAACCTTAAGAAAGGCTTTCCTAGATCACAAACAAAAACAAAGGTACTCAATTTCCGGGGCACTGACTTCGCACGCATGGGAGATTTCGTCTATCAGACGCTGCAGGTTCAAGAAGTAACTACTAATGTGGAGGCTATGTGGTCAACCTTGAAATCGATCCTTCATGAGGCAACTATCCGCTACATAAAATCGGTAACCAAACAACAAAGAAAAAAGAAACCCCAATGGTTCACAGATGAGGTATCGTGCCTCGTCAAGGAGAAGAAAAGAGCATTTCTCTCATACAAACGCACGGGGGAAAAAGAAGCAAACATTGAATACAGGAAAAAGTCTGCAGCGGTCAAAACAGCAGTCAGGGAGGCCAAAATTCGTATGGAAGAAACTCTAGCAAAGAACATCAAGAAAGGGGACAAATCCTTCTTCAGATACATTAGCGACAGGAAAAAGAACGCAAACGGGATAGTACGCCTTAGAACACCAGACGGGAATTATGTAGAAACAGATTCCGATAAAGCCAAACTACTGAATGATTACTTCTGTTCAGTCTTTACCTGCGAAGCACCAGGGCACGGGCCTCGGCTAGCAGCAAAGCAAAGCATGGAAGACCCATTTCAGAAGTTTGAGTTCACACCAGCTGATGTTTACAAAGAACTGTCAAGACTCAAGGTGAACAAAGCCATGGGACCGGACAATCTGCACCCAAGAGTGCTCAGAGAGCTATGCGATGTTTTGGCGGAACCATTAGCAATACTCTTCAATCTCTCCCTAAATACGGGGAGAGTCCCCCTGGACTGGAAAACTGCCAACGTGGTTCCTCTGCACAAAAAGGGTTGCAGAGCGGAGGCCGCAAATTACAGACCAGTAAGTCTCACATCAATAGTGTGTAAACTCATGGAAACTCTACTTAAAGAGAAATTAGACACAATATTGGATGAGGGGAATCTGAGGGATCCCTGTCAACATGGATTCACTAGGGGCAGGTCATGCCAGTCCAATCTCATCAGCTTCTTTGATTGGGTGACAGGAAAGATGGACTCGGGAGAGTCTCTGGACATAGTATACTTGGATTTCAGTAAAGCTTTTGACAGTGTCCCACACCGTAGACTATTAAACAAGATGAAATCGATGGGGTTAGGTGAGAAACTAACGGCGTGGGTCAACGATTGGCTGAGTGGAAGACTTCAGAAAGTGGTGGTCAATGGCACCCTCTCTGAGACATCGGAGGTGACTAGCGGTGTGCCTCAGGGCTCAGTCCTGGGACCATCCCTTTTTAACATATTCATAAGGGACTTGACCCGAGGGCTTCAGGGTAAAGTAGCGCTGTTCGCCGACGACGCCAAACTGTGTAATATAGTGGGTGGAAGCAATCCCACGGATGGTATGACGCAGGATCTGATCAAGTTGGAAAAATGGTCCACGACATGGCAGCTGGGCTTCAACGCTAAGAAGTGTAAGGTCATGCATCTCGGCAGCGGAAATCCATGAAGAACATACACCTTGAATGGAGAAACACTAGCTAGGACTTCAGAGGAACGGGACTTGGGAGTGATCATCAGTGCAGACATGAAGGCTGCCAAACAAGTGGAGAAGGCCTCACCCAAGGCGAGGCAAATGATGGGATGTATCAATAGAAGCTTCGTCAGCCGCAAACCTGAAGTCATAATGCCACTGTATAGAACCATGGTGAGACCTCATCTGGAGTACTGTGTGCAATTCTGGAGGCCACATTACCGTAAAGATGTGCTTCGAGCTGAGTCGGTCCAGCGAATGGCCACTAGGAAGGTCTCTGGACTCAAGGGTCTCTCATACGAGGAAAGACTGGGCAAATTGCAGCTGTACTCTCTAGAGGAGCGCAGGGAAAGGGGTGACATGATTGAGACTTTTAAGTACGTCACAGGTCGTGTCGAGGTGGAAAACAATATATTCCTTCCCAAGGGACCCTCGGTCACAAGGGGGCACCCGCTCAAACTCAGGGGAGGGAAATTTAGAGGTGACATCAGGAAGTATTTCTTCACAGAAAGAGTGGTAGATCACTGGAACAAACTTCCGATGCAGGTAATCAAGGCCACAAGCGTGCTCGACTTTAAGAATAAATGGGACATCCACGTGGGATCCCTACGTGGGTCGAGCAGCACTCAGACTTAATGGGGTGGGTCAGTAGAGTGGGCAGATTTGATGGGCTGTAGCCCTTTTCTGCCGTCACCTTTCTATGTTTCTATGTTTCTATGTTTCTATATTGTGCATGTGTAACACATGCACCTAACTGCCCATTAAAAGAAAAAGTCTAGCCCCGAACAGCTGATCAACAGGAATCTGTTTTGGGCCTTCCTTTGCCACTCTGCTGTTCAGGCTTCCCCTGCCAGCATTGCACATATATCAATTGCTTTTGCAGCGACTGATCAGATGAAACACATTTGCATATGAAATTCTATCAACATTGATTTCCGTTTTGAAATGGGACAATTTGCCGGCATTACAACGACCGAACAGATTTTACCATCCATATTAGAGAATCTGGCCCTCAGTAGCTGCAAAATGGCTGGAGAGGGATGGGTTTCTTTATGTGTAGAAGGCCTTGGTGTCTTACACTGCTAATTTAAAAGTGTAGAGATAAAGAAGGGCTTGCCCTCATCATATCTAGCATGTCCCCCAAACCTAGCTTGACCCACCTTGTTGCCACCCAAATTTCTGTCTATCGATGCTATTGTCTTAAGCTACCAATGAAAAAGCATAGGCTAAATTCAAAATATGTAAATTAAGAAAAGAATTTTCAACTGGGGTAACCTACCCAGTTAAATCTCTATTTACCTGTATGAATCTCTTTGAAATTTGTTTCTTTTATACAGTTATCCTTTCGCAGTAACATGCAGGTATATAGCATTAATGTCACATGAAAATCTTACCATTTTGGAGGAACAAACTAAGGCCAAACTAAGGCCTTGATGCACAAAAAGTTTTAACCAGTCTTAGGCCCTGATGTACAAAAGGTTTCCTCATTCCTTGCAAGTAAGACTGGTTTTACTGGAAAATTTTGCCCGTATAAAGTGGGCAAAATGTTTAGAGCATTACACGGAGTGCTTATTATAATACTAATGAGCTCCATGTAATGTATTTGCATAGGGTTCTCGATGGTTGCTATGACGATTGGTAGCCACCTTTTTGAGCATCAGAACATTTCCTTGCAGGAGATAGGCGAATACAGGACTAGAAAATCAGATCTAAATGTGGGACTGTGCATATCGGTTTAAATAAATCTGAACCATAAAGGCACAAATGATTTGGATCTTTTTGACTCAGGTTGCAGATGGATATTCAAATTTGCACTTCTAATTGAAAACGCTGAGTAATTTCAGTCTTGGGATAGCTGCATAAATGTGAGCCAGTGGAATTAAATATGGAATGAAGGGTTGAAGATGGCTGATTAGTTGACTAACGTCAGTGAAATATCTGCAGAGCTGACCCTCCATCAAATTTGGGTTGGAGATGATTTTCTCTATCCTAGCCTCCTTACCGAGTTCACCAGTCCAAACCAATTTCACACTGCCCAAAAATTTTGTTTTGCATGCATGCTAGGAGAGGGAAGCAAGAGGAATTTCTCTAAAATATAAGTGCTTTATAAAACCAGCTGTAAGCCTTTACAAATTAGTATTGTCAATTGTAGTGATGAGGCATTTTCACATTGCTGCTCAATTTGTTTACCTTGGAGACCAATTTACTTCACTACCTTTCTGCTAACTGTTTGCATTGACAGCCAGGGTCTTCTTTGAACAAGCAATTGTGACAAGTTGTTCATCGAACTGTGAATTGCATGATTCTAAACAATGGCTCTATCTAATTATTAGATCCCGCACGTCATCACTGTAGCCCCGTGTGGTTTAGATAAGCCTAACTGAGCAGCCCTTTGAAGATCTTTTGGATCTTTTTTTTAAACTCTTTTATCAGTTAACTTTGCACTGTACTACATTACACCAACAAGGGGGGGGGGTGACTACCATCCCACAGCTATTTCAGAAATGAAAGAAACAAGAAGATCCATCCAGAATAGAGCCAGGGAGGCCATTTTATAAATAATTGTTTTCAGGTATTTTACGCACAGGGCGAGAAAAAGGTGCATATTTTTTTTGCAACCTGTGTGTAGGCATGTTCGGGGGCAGAATTTGGAAGTGGCATAGTGATCCAGTGGCGGAGTCTGGGCAGTCCTGAAAGTTAGGTGTGCACCAGCAATAGCAAGCCTGGCAAGTAGGACCATTTAAATAGCAGTCCTAATTTTGCCTGGTTTAGCCCTGCAGGCACTTAATATTGGCCGTATCCATATAATTTCTGGGTATGTCTATCCAGCCAAATATTCAATGCCAGTGCCCAGACAAGGCTCAGAATTGAATATCCAAGTCTAATTTGGTCTGTGGAAGGACCCTGGCTAACAGACAGTCTGTAACATTCAATTTAATATACTGGGGAAGTCCATTCCATAAGCATGGTACCTGACAGTCAACTGCTATCATCTGAGTTGGTAGAACTGACAGATTCCGTTCATTAGATCAAAGTGCTTGAGAAGCAATATAAGGGATTTGTAGATTAACAAGATAAAAAGGATGACTTGACAACAAAAATTTAAAAACTGGTGTTAAAATTTTGAATTGAATCCAGGTACTAATTGGCAATCAGTGATGGTCTACGAGCACTGGTAATCAAAAGGTCATATTGATGAGCATTACCATCCATGAGATAGATGGTACATATGAGTTTGATAGCTGTTTCTTGAATTATTTGCAACTGATATAACAGTTGTTTAGTGGTTCCATTATCACAGCTAAGTTGACGTAACACTAAGGGAAGTAGTTAACAAGCTGTATTACAGCTACACTATGTACTATTTGCCCCTGAATGCATCTTAAAAGGGTTCTAACACAAGTTTTGATGATGCAACACAGACTTAATTGAACCATCATAGTGCATGTTTTTGATCTCATAAGTATGTACCCTAACTTTCAGCACAGGTTTTTTTCAAACTACGAGTCTCAGAGTCAGAGGATTCAGATATCCGCCTACTAGTCATACTAATGTGATTTTATCTATGCTTACATTGTCATCGTTAGAGTAGTACTTAATAATTTAGCCAGTACATAATTCTCACAGCAAGTTTGATTCTTCATAGGCACCGCATTTAAGAAAAAGAAAAAAAAATCCAAATAAAGGAAACTTCCTTATGTAGCTCTAGTGAAACACAGACTGTGTTGGAGTCGAGATACATCAGTTCAGATAAGTGTTCCATTCTTTTTTTCCTTAAGAGCTACATGGACTATCTAATGTGCAATAGAAGCCTAAACGCTCAAGATAATGTGCTGTGATTAAGAACCTAAGCAATTTTAGCGACTCCGCATCGCTGTATGGCGCATCGTTGAAGTATCTATGAGCACACTAAACTCTAAAAGTATGCTGGCAGTAAACACATTTACCAGAAGGGTAATGGCCCCGATCCTGATTAGTTTGAGAACCAGTTGATCAGGAGTTTAAAGTTCAAGCCACAGGAATGATAGATAGGTTTAAACGGCGGGGATACTCTAATAAATGTTTGAAGACAGCCTATAGGCGTGCTACTAATGTACATTGTGAGTGGTTAAATTGTAAGCCTCATCGAGAAAAACAGAGAGCTTTAACTTACATCCTTCTATATTCAGCAGAGACATTACAACTCCGCAGTTATTCGAAATCATTGGGACATTTTAAGATACCACCCCTGAATTTCCTGACTTACCCTGTTTTGCTCATAAACTGGGACAGAATCTGGGAGAATTGAAAAAAAAAAAAAAATCTAAACCTTTGGGTTCTCAAACTACCATAATTAAGATCGGAGCCCTTGTGGTAAATGTGTTTATTGTCAGCATGCTTTTGTTATCACGTGTGTACAGATACCGCATACTAACCAACAATATGAACTATATGACCATACCAACTGTAATTCAGCACAAGTCGTTTATGCCATCTTATGCCTGTGTGGGATGATATATATAGGGCAGACTCGTCAGGTGATCAAGTTGAGGAGAGCAGAACATCTTAGCTGCATAAGGAAGAAGCTCCCCTTGTCGAGCATTGGCTTGAAAAACATCATCAGGAAATTGATTTGAGATTTGTGGTGTTGAAGCAGTTTTATATAAAGCACGGCGGCAATATAACACAGCAGTCGATAAACTGTGAGCAGCGATTAATCTTTACTTGGAATACTGTAACCCCTAGAGGGTTGAATAAAGCAGTGGAATGGCCCTTGGGCTATTGACAAGGGTTTGTCCAATCAGTTTGAAGTACATCATCTTCTGAAACGTCATTTAATCAGCAGTTGTAAGGGGTGAGGTTATGCTGAGCTGAAGGCGTTTTTCAGCGGTTATACCGCTGTGGAGTCCTGAGTGTGAAACTCATCCAATGTGAAGCTTTTCATTGCTGAGAATATGAGTGTTTCCAGAAGCTGATTGGTTTGATGTGGACATTTTTATTAGAAGATATTTAATGCAATAGTTCTTTTCCTATAATGTTGATTTATCTTCCTCTTGAAGAAGCTATCGGAGAAACATGAACTGTGTTTTTGAAAACCACCGGGAAAACATGTTCTGTGTCGAGGAAAACATGTTCTGTGTCGAGCATTTTTTTGGATTAATGGACATGGTTGATTTTTATATGGATTATTTTTCATAAAATGTTGTTTTTGGGATATGAATGGGGAACACTTAGCACTGAACACTTTGGACTTGAAGTATTATGAGTTCAGGACGTTTCAACTTTTCCAGCTAAGATAAGTACCCTTCATCTTCTTTTTGAAAATTATTTTTGAAAATTTGTTTAGAAAAAGAGAACATCTAGTCTATTGGTAGGAAGGGAGGGGTACTATGATGTATTTAAGCCAAAACTGGTAGAGTCCTTAGCTCGTATACCTAAAGTTTATAGGGCTTTCACTGAGCACAATCATATATATTTATATTTATAAGAAATCTCATATATGTAAAAATCTTATAACAGTAAAAGAAGCGATCTTAACAGTAGCCCATGTTGATATTTTAATTTTAGAACATTAATCTTTCATTTGACACTTCCCACCTTAGTAGGGTTTGTGTCAGATGACTGACTGTTCTTCTGCTATCACTAAGTCACTAAGTCTTTTACGAACACATAGTGCAGGTTTGAGCACCGGCAGTGGCGGTAACTGCTCCGACGCTCATAGGAATTCTGCGAGCGTCAAAGTAGTCACCGCCGCTGCCGGCGCTAAATCCCATGCTATGTGTTCATAAAAGAGGGGGGGGTCAGTTTTGGGGAAATGGCTTCATGGGCTCGGGATGAGAGGGATTTGAGTTTTCACTTCTCTGTAATGTTGCTTTATGCGCTTATAGTTACGAATAACAAATTTCAAATACTTAAAATCTAGTAGGCAATTTTTTTACACTGCTACTGTAGGAATGCCTTGAAAAATACAGCTCTGCTGTTGGGAACATATTCTATTCCTGTAAATTTTCCAGTGCTTTTATAGACAAACTGATAAAAGGCATGCAGATTTATACTCATAAAGGAAGGCCACTGATATTTATTTTAACATTTACTACCCTCCACCCCCTTTTATCAAGTTTAAGTTTATTAGGATTTTATATACCGCCTATCAAGGTTATCTAAGCGGTTTTTACAATCAGGTACTCAAGCATTTTCCCTATCTGTCTCGGTGGGCTCACAATCTATCTAACGTACCTGGGGCTATGGAGGACTGAGTGACAGGGTCACAAGGAGCAGCGCGCAGGGTTTGAACCCACAACCCCAGGGTGCTGAGGCTGTAGATCCAACCACTGTGCCACACACTCCTCCTGCTGAGCAGCGCAAGCTAAATGCCGAGCCACCCATAGGAATAGAATTGGTGGCACAGCATTTAGCTCGCGCTGCTCAACAACGCAGCTTGATAAAAGAGGGGGTAAATGAAACATCTTAAGTACTTTTTATACAGGGAACCAATACTTGCAAATGCGACGCAGCCCGTCCAGTTCCTATGGGCTGTATCACATTTGCCACGCCAGGACTCGCAACCACGGCTTTGTCAAACAGACCCTAAATTTTGTACCTGTGGGAAAAAAGATTTGGTTTATTTGGCCCTTAGAAGTTTGTAACGTGGAATATATAAAATAATATATTAATTCTTCATGCATTACATGAAACTTTCCCTACCGCATTTTTAATCTTTGCATCAGTGATACGTATAATTGCCTTCTTATAGTAAATCCCTGTTGGTAGCCTGCAGTGAATATCTTGTGAAACCATTAAAATATTAATGGAAATTAATATTAATTACATACAAATATTTTAATTTTAGAACATTAATATTTCATATGTCACATTGGTATGCAAAGTTAGAGAATCATTTCAATGGGGTTTTTTTTTGATAAGCTGATTGGTTTTTTATACTACTGCACGTCTGCACTGTCCTCTGGGCCAGCCTTAGAGATGGTTAGGACAGTGATTATGTTTATTCAAATCCCCGAATGAATGCAAATGAGATGCGGAACATAGTGAGCCCGATGAAAGTTTACCTTGTCTAATAGAATTTATAGTTTCCCTTGTCTATCTAGCATTCTCTTTAAGGGATCCCAGAACAATCTTACAGGTTAATCCCTTGTTCACACTAGGGTTTGACTCATATCAAACCTGGCGTGCTGAGGCACCTGAAGGCTGTCACTGACAAGGGGCTGTAAAGAGATGGACTGCCACTGATCTGCTCTAAATGAGCCAGTTGCACATAGCTGATAAAACCAGAGATTTACAGGAGCAGACAGGGCTGAGTTAAAACAGGCTTCTCTCTCTATTGAAACACCGTCCGTCAGTTTAATCAGTCATCTCACCTGTCAGACTCAGACTGCTAAAACAATGGAGTGGTGTCTGAGCTTTGCTGGCAAAGGGGCAGATGTCAGATAACAGATCCTGATGTGCTGTCCTGATCTATGGGGGACTCACCAGCTCAATTTTCCTTTACTTGATTCTGATGGGGTTTCCAGGGCTCACAGTGCTCAGCAAAAAGACTGTGAAGACAAGGTAATGAATTAGGAGGAGAGGTATTGGACAATTCTGGTTCGATGATAGACGCGGTGGCTAGTCACTAAGGCGGTAATATCTGGGTTTATGGCATCATTTGTCTTCATTGCTTTGGAGAACTCCCTTTCCCTCCATCATTTTATGAGCTTTATATTATAAACTCTGCGTTTGAGTAAAGTTGCCCATCACAAGTGCCATACAAAGAGCTGAACATTTGTACTAGTAGACTAGCTGCACATTAAATAATGACAAGAAATATTGGAAACGAGTTGGCAGGTATACGAAAACGAGACTGCGAAGAAAAGAGCAGGTAGGATACTTAGCTGCCAAATTGCAGCATGCCAGAGCAGACAAAATTCAAAGGGAGGGTAATTATGAGGTTGATTAGGAAGTCTACGTAGGAATGTACTTTGAGGCTACTGGTACTTTATAAAGATACATAGGCATTTATGGGTTTTTATAAAATGCAGTAGCATCACAGACCTACAAAAATCATGATTAAAATGCAGCCATATACATTTACACCTACTGGGGGAAGCAGCTAAAGTATATGACTAGGGGTGTGTGTGTGTATGTATGTGTATGTATATATATATATATATATATATATATATACATACATACATACATACATACACACACACCCCTATATATATATAATCAGTGGCAGGGCAGACTGCCCAAGACACCATCTTGGCAGGGCCAGAAGCGCCTCTCCTCATCTCCAGCCCCTGCATACCTCTTGAAGTGTCAGCCTCGGCTCCCTTTTGATATCATTTCCTAATCGCAGGACCACGGCATAACATCAGAAGGGAGCTAAGGAAGGTGCGAGCAGGAAGTGAAAGATGCTGCTCATGCCGGCGAATATTTCAAGAAGGGTGCTCGAGCAGTGGAGAAGATGGGGAAGAGGAGGGGTGCATGATGCAGTGATGCTAGGTGCCACCATCCTGGGCGCCTCCCTTCCTCACTATGCCACAGTGTATAATATATATATATATATATATATATATATATATATATATATATATATATATAGGATTTTTATTGGATTTCAAATTATGAGGTCCTTTGCACTGGTAAGCACTGCAGCTGCTTACTAGGGGCCACACTATGATGTACCATGGTAATTTTTGTATGTGCGTATGCTACTCATCCATAGGTCTAGGGAGGAGAGTGGGCCTGGTCCAGGCTAATTGGCTAGCAAGCTACATTGTCATGCATTAAACAACTAGGGGCTGATTCTAGATAGAAAGACATGACACATAATGCACATATATGCACATAATAGATATTTACAGAAACGTTTAAGCAGGGGTCTCAAAGTCCCTCCTTGAGGGCTGCAATCCAGTCGGGCTTTCAGGATTTCCCCAATGAATATGCATGAGATCTATGTGCAAGCACTGCTTTCAATGCATATTCATTGGGGAAAACCCTACTGGAGGGACTTTGAGATCCCTGCTCTATAGGATACTGATCTTGGCGGCCGCCTAAGAAGCAGCTGCCAATCGCGTGTTAATCACGCATTAGTGTCCTTTGGAGAATTGAGGCTAGTTTTCTTGACAGACACCTTAAATGTAGGCCTGCATTTAAGGTGTCTGCCTTGCACCTACAGAAATGCATAGGGACACTTACTAACACCCAAGGACACTTCAGAGGGAAACCACAGGTATCTGTAAGCATCTCCATATTTTTATTATTTATTTTAATAATTTATGTACCACTTATAGCCTAAGTGGTTTACATTCAGGTACTCAAGCATGTTTCCCTAATTGTCCTAGTGGGCTCACACTCCATCTAATGTACCTGGAACAATGGAAGATTAAGTAGCTTGCATGGGATTTGAACATACAACCTCAAGGTGCTGAGACTGTAGCTCTCACCACTGCGCCATACACTCCCCATAGACATGTGACAGACACCTACAATGTAGGCGTCCTTTCCTGCCCAAGTTTGGTTTTTTTTTTTTGGGGGGGGGGGGGGTTTTAGAAAATGTGCATCCCGATTGGCTGCCAGACGGCAGTAGGACATCTACCGCTGTCTGAAATTGGGACACATGGTTAGAGAATCAAACCCTTAGTGCATGCTTAGTTCATGAGTCCTTACCGCCTACAGAATGGGTGACAATGGCCACATGCTTAGGGTTACCAGATTTTAGTTGACTAAAATCCAGACCCATAGCCTGTGTCGGTTCCTTGTTCCCTTATCACCAAGGTGGGCATTGAAAAAACAACGTTCATTAATAGAAATAAAGACTTCGCGTCAAGTACATCACCTCTGCAGTATTTTTCTTTGGTTTTCTGTTGCTTGATGTCTACTGCAGTTCAGTTGGATTTCTTTCTTGGTGCCCTTCAGAAAAAAAGCATGCCACTCAATTCTCTGATTCAATCCCAACGGCCACACACTTTTCAACAAAATAAATTCCATCTCTGCTCATTCTGATGTCTTCTTCTATCATCCCCCCGACACTGGGAAGGAATCACGGAATCTAATACACTGTACTTTAAATCTTTAAAGCTGTGACATTGTTGAACACAGTACTGACATAATGTATCCACACCTTTACCGTGATCAATGTTATATCTATGCCAGTGGTCCCCAACCCTGTCCCGGAGGACCACCAGGCCAATCGGGTTTTCGGGATAGCCCTAATAAATATGCATGGAGCAGATTTGCATGCCTGTCACTTCCATTATATGCAAATCTCTCTCATGCTTGGCGGTCCTCCTGGACAGGGTTGGGGACCACTGATCTATGCTCAAAAAGGCATGTTTTTAAAGGTTGGGAGGTCTGACCTATATAACATACTTGACAAATATAGACCACATACGATGGTACGACGCTTCAAAAGTACTGTTCATCGTGAAGGAACTTTCATACTATGCCCTTCCATCATATTATCACAAACCCCATATCTTCTACATGTAAAGTGCTCTCCCATACCTTGATAGGGTTCTGTCCACATGTCAGACTTGCACAGCTGATCTTTTAAATTGAAATCTCTACTGTAGACAAGAATACAATCCATTCTCTTAAATCCTTGAGATATATGAATCATCTTCCAGTATTTTTTAATACTTTTTTCTCCCCCCTGTTCCACAACAGGGTTACATATGATGACCCCCTTTCACAAAACCACGAAAGCGGTTTTTAGCGCAAGCCAGCATGCTGAATGCTCTGCGCTGCTCCCAGCGTTCATAGGAACTCTATGAGCATTGAGAGCAGCACAGAGCATTCAGTGCACCGGCCTGGGCTAAAACCCGCTTTTGCGGTTTTGTAAAAGGAGGGGAAATGCCTTTCAGTGATCATGCTATAACAATTTATTTTTGTATAGTTAATTGTTAACTTAATTGTTATCCTTGTATTTCTTGTATGAGAGAATAGGGAGGACAAATGTTTTAGTGCAGTTCATCAAGGACCCATCATTAGTCATAGGTTTGACATACCTGTCCTGTTCTTAGACTACTTCAATCTGAAACTGACAGAGGGAGGGAGCATCATGGAAGGGAAAAATCAGCCCCACCACTAGGAACATGGAGAATGTTGATAGGGCAGTGGAGGGTGTTTTCTGATATTTGAGAACTTGAGGAACTACTAGAGATAGCTTTTGTTTGTGGAGGTGTTCTCTTGATTGAATTGATATTCTGATTGTAAAGTATTTATTTGTTTCTCTTTGTATGTTTTATGTAAACTGTTTAGGTGTTTGCGGGTTGGAAATTTTTTAAATAAATAAATAAAATAACACGATAGAAAGACATGACATATATGCACATAATAGATATTTACAGAAACGTTTAAGATATGATGAAGATAGGAAACAGAAATATAATAAATTAGGAAGAGTATAACCAGTGGTGTACCAAGGGCGTGGTGGGAGGGGCGGTCTGCCCCGGGTGCAGGCCATGAGGAGGTTTTCCCAGCCTTGGCGTCATGGTCCAGGAAATTTCCCTTCAAATGGCCCGGCACCAAGGCTCTGGGTAGTCCCCAAAGCCCAACACGTCTTCCCCCTTCTCTCTGCGCCAGTCCGACGTCACACTGAATCACTGCCAGCCTCGGCAGTGACTCCGCAATTTTGCCCATGGCTCCCCTTCCTGCTTTCCATCTGCCGTGGTCCACCCGGCAGACGGAAAGTAAGAAGATGAGCCATGACAACGCTGCTGAATCACTGCCAAAGCCGGCAGTTTTCTCAGCGTGACAGAAAATGAGGATGATAAACATCTAGTCCACATGATAGCCTAGCAGACAGACTTCCCAAGGAGCCAGTTTTTGGGTGCAGATCACAAACTAGATGACGCCACACTAACTAATTATGCGCAATCACCAACATACACAGCACACAAGCAAACAGTGCATGCGAGGGTGACCTCTAAATATTATCTAGTCAAGCTGAAATTTGACACATGAGTAAGACATATCAAGTGGGCAAAAATAAGGTTGATTTTTTTTTTTTTTTGTATAAAACAATGGACCAACCTAATTAGCCCTTTACACACCTTTGAGACCTCTAAGGTCCTCTCAAGGAGTATCGCTATCTGTACTCTCTTTAAAATAAATTTATGATGTGATACCTGCCAATGAGCCTTCTCAGGAGTATCTCCCCTGCTCTCGATCTTACTTTCAGAGGGGCTATGTCTAACACATATAGAGAATGATATGAGGATGGGACCCACACTTAACTATGGGACATGGACTGGGACAAAGCCTGCAGGGCAGAACGGGATCCGGAAGGTTCGCCCCCCACATTTCGCCCCCAGCAATTCGCCCCTCACATTTCGCCCCCCACATTTCGCCCCCAGACACATTTCGCCCCCACACATTTCGCCCCCACACATTTCGCCCCCCGGATGTTTCGCCCCCACACATTTCGCCCCCACACATTTCGCCCCCACATTTCGCCCCCACACATTTCGCCCCCGTCTCGGAGCGCAAATCCTTACCTCGGAGCGCAAATCAGTCCAGCTACTGTTGTGAGCGCGAGAGAAGCCAAGGGGGATCGAGGCTTGGCCAAAGCGAGACAGCGTCCCGCGAGAGCTGTGCGCGAGCGAAGCCAATGGGGGGGTAGGGAGTCGAAGCCTGGGGATGAAGGGGGATCGGGGCTTGGGCCGAAAGGGAACATGAGCTGTGCGCGAGCGAAGCCAAGGGGGGGTAGGGAGTCGAAGCCTGGGGATGAAGGGGGATCGGGGCTTGGGCCGAAAGGGAACATGAGCTGTGCGCGAGCGAAGCCAAGGGGGGGTAGGGAGTCGAAGCCTGGGGATGAAGGGGGATCGGGGCTTGGGCCGAAAGGGAACATGAGCTGTGCGCGAGCGAAGCCAAGGGGGGGTAGGGAGTCGAAGCCTGGGGATGAAGGGGGATCGGGGCTTGGGCCAGAGCGAGACAGCGTCCCACGAGCGTACGCCGCGCGCCTCCGACGAGCCGCAGGTCCGCCGAAAGGGAACATGAGCTTATCCCGCTGGAGCGCGCTGATAAGTGCAGCAAGGCCTGAAGTAGGGGAAAACGCTCAGGGGCGAAAGGTGCGTGGGCGAAATGTATGTATAGTCGCCAGTGCTAAATTCGGCCAATCTGGCGCCAATGACTTTGCAAAATTCACCAGAGCTTCTATAAATATGACATGTTCTTGCCTCTTGGTCATTTAGTCCTTTCGATTTCCTGATTAACTGATCTGTGTAGTGATTTATTTAGTTATGGAATCAGTTCTTTCAAAGCGTGGCAAGAAGAAGCTAGTTTACGAAAATCATATTTATGTATTCTCTAAACGAACAGCAGATGACAGACATGCTATTTGGGTATGCGAAAAGCGGTCAAGGTGTAAAGGACGCGTTTGGACTGAAGGAATTGATGGCGAAGTTGTGAAAATCGTAAATATACATAATCATGCAGCACAGGCAGCAAGGCCTGAAGTAGTTCGATTAATCAATGAAGTTACTTCCAGGGCAAGGTCGACACAGGAGACGCCACAGCAGATTCTTAGTGAGGTCATTTCAGGCAGCCATGCAAACGTTGGAGCGCTTCTGCCTAGAAAAGATTCGCTAAAGAGATCAATTCGATCGTCAAGACAAGTCGAGGGTATGCCGCGGCTGCCTCAAACCATTGATCAACTCGTCATCCCGCCAGAATTTCAGGAGATCATTATCAATGGCGTCCAACAGCAATTTCTTTTGTGGGACTCGGGTAAACTTTTCTTTTCAAGCTATTAGCATTATGTACTCGTACATGTAGGCGTTATTTGCTCGCATTTTATATCACTTTGTGGCACATAAAATGGCCCAAAATTTCTTAATTTATTAGAATTGGTCAAACAAGTATGTCTGAGTCTTCTAAGCCGTTTTAAGCGTTATCTTGAATTATTGTTGCTATATAATCTTCCACATTTAATTTTACTAAATTACTTGGTACAATTTTTGGTAGAATTTTAGTAGAATTTGTGAAACATTCCATTAACGTAATAGCTCAAAAAAATGAAGAAAAAATATTTTTTTTGTCTTTCGGAATTTTTTGATGCCAGCGAATAGAGCTCGTCGAAAAATGGTGTTTTTTCTGCACCCCTGACTATTTCTGACCCTTTTTTGGACTTTGAAAAGCCCATGTATGTCCCGTCCCAACTGAGGGGTTTCCTCCATCCACCGCCTAAATTTATGCCTAAATTATTTTTATTTTTATTCAGGGACTGGAACCAGCCGAATATTGATATTTGGAACGAGGGATAATCTCCACTCGTTGGCACAGAGCAGTGAATGGTTCGCTGATGGCACGTTTTCTACTGCACCAGCTTTGTTCGAGCAGCTTTATACGATTCATGCAGTTCACGGTGGTGTCATCATTCCAGCATTGTACGCGCTGTTGCCGAACAAGACCCGAACAACCTATCGACAGATGCTGCAGCAGCTTAAGAATATGCAGCCAGGTCTCCAACCGCAGCAGTTGATGACCGATTTTGAACAAGCTGCAATTCAAGCGTTTGAAATCGAGTTTCCTAACATGGAGAAAACAGGCTGCTTCTTCCACTTGTCGCAGTCAATATGGCGAAGAGTTCAGAATGAAGGATTGAAAGTGCGCTACCAAAATGACCACGAATTTGCCCAGTGGATCCGCATGATACCAGCTCTTGCTTTTCTGCCTCCGGCCATTGTTGTGCAATCATTTGAAGAGCTGCTGGAAGATCCCAAATTTCCAGAAGAAGCACTACCCATTGCCAACTATTTCGAGGACACCTACATTGGTCGAATGAACCGAAGAGGACGCCAGAATCCATTGTTTCCAGTTGTGTTTTGGAATGTTCATCAACGAACGTTGAAAGGCCAACATCGGACGAACAATGACGTCGAGGGCTGGCATCGCAGCTTTCAAGAAACCTGCGGCTCACTTTTCCCCAATATATACCGCTTCATCAACTGCTTGAAAAGACAGCAAGGCCTTCACAATTTTGAAATCACGCAGATTATAGCAGGCAATCCTGTCAATGCGCGAAACAAGAAATACGCGGCTATTTCTGCAAGAATTCGGCGTATTGTGGAGGACTTGGACAATCGAAATTTGATCGACTATCTCAGAGGAATAGCATACAATTTTGAATTTTGATTGACGTTCACTGTATTTCATTTTACTTGTTATTTGACTGTGTTGTGTTTGGACTGTTATTTCATTTGACATGTTAGTTTTTGTTCACTTTATCACTTCATTTTACTTGTTATTTGACTGTGTTGTGTTTGGACTGTTATTTCATTTGACAGGTTAGTTTTTGTTCACTTTATCACTGTATTTCATTTTACTTGTTATTTGAATGTTATTTGACTGTTTTGTTTAGCACAGTAAAAAATAAAAAAAATTAAATCATAAACATCACAGAAATCAATGACTTCGCTCTGGGGATAAAGGAGACATCTCCACCAAATTTTCGATTTTTGAAACAAATCACCATTTTAACATGATAAAATGAAGCAAAAAAAGTTAATTATGTATTTTGGTCCTCTCAAATTCAGAAAAATCCTGTTTTAGCCCAGCCTCTTGTTTCCAACAGTGGCCAATCCAGGTCATGCCCAATATATGCTCTCTGCAAATGGTGTGCACTCTTCACAGGGAGCGCATATTCTTCATGGTGCATAAAAGAAGCCAAAATGTATACAAATTTCAAGTTTATTTAGCTTTGATATACTGCGTTAATTACCAAAGAGGTTTACATTGTACAAAATTTAAAATATAAGTAAAAATGGGGTAGTAAAAAGACAGACTGCATGGTATTAAAGACAAAACACGCTAAAAGGGGAAAATGGTTGGGACACATTGCATAAAAAGAAAGGGGCATGGGGAAAAGAAGAGGGAGAAATGGAATGTCTGATATGTGGCCATTGCCTGAGTCTCATGAGTAATTAAACCTAGGTATAGATCTTTAAAGAGAAAGGTTTTGAGGCTAGATTTGGAGTTGTTGCAGTTAGTTTCCTGCCTTGCTACAATCCCTCATGCCATGCTTGCCACACAATGTTTAACGTTCCATGTGTGCATGACACACATAGCACGGAGCTCTGGCCCAAGCCCCGATCCCCCTTCATCCCCAAACTTCGACTCCCTACCCCCCCTTGGCTTCTCTCGCGCTCACAACAGTAGCTGGACTGACCTACCCCCCCTTGGCTTCGCTCGCGCACAGCTCATGTTCCCTTTCGGCCCAAGCCCCGATCCCCCTTCATCCCCAGACTTCGACTCCCTACCCCCCCTTGGCTTCTCTCGCGCTCACAACAGTAGCTGGACTGACCTACCCCCCCTAGGCTTCGCTCGCGCACAGCTCTCGCGGGACGCTGTCTCGCTTTGGCCAGGTGCTCCTGCTTGGATAATCACTGGCGTGTATGGGGGGAGGGGAAAGTAGCCGTGTTCAGCACACACATCCCACCCTTCTCTAATACAGCTGTCTAATGCTGCAGTTGATTGCATCTCTCCAGAAGCCTCGATCCCCCTTGGCTTCTCTCGCGCTCACAACAGTAGCTGGACTGATTTGCGCTCCGAGGTAAGGATTTGCGCTCCGAGACGGGGGCGAAATGTGTGGGGGCGAAATGTGGGGGCGAAATGTGGGGGGGGCGAAATGTGGGGGCGAAATGTGTGGGGGCGAAATGTGTGGGGGCGAAACATCCGGGGGGCGAAATGTGTGGGGGCGAAATGTGTGGGGGCGAAACATCCGGGGGGCGAAATGTGCGGGGGCGAAGTGTGAGGGGCGAATTGCTGGGGGCGAAATGTGGGGGGCGAAACTTCCGTGAACCGGGCAGAACAGAGTCAGAACCTGCAGGAACAGGACAGGAACATGGACAGAGCCCATGGGACCAACTTTGTCCCTGTGTAATTCTCTAAAAAGCTTGAGACTGGTATCAATATGTAAAAACATAACACATCTTAGACAATTGGCAACTGAATTCAATGATTTTAAAAAACTGCATAAGCTGCTTATGGATTTAAATGAACTACTGTTAAATGACATCATTTGTGTCTTATATACCAAAGTCCATAAATTCCACATAAAATACAAAACAACTTAGTGGGAAAAGAAATTTTACAATTAAAATCTCTACCAGAACAGGGGCGTCAGACTTATTGAGCTGATTTTACCCACTAGCAGTTTCTAGCTTGGGATGCCACGCTGAATGGCCCACACTGCTCCCGACACTCATAGAGTTCCTATGAGCATCGGGAGCAGCATGGGCCATTCAGCGCGGCTCTCTGCGCTAGAAACTGCTGTTGCAGATTCGTAAAAGAGGGGGTATGTTTAGATCAGCCCATGTCCCGCCCAAATCCCGCCCTCACCACTCTTCCTAAAACACCCCTTTTAACTCTGGTCGTACAGCAGCACTGACTAGGCCTGAGTTGTTTTTAGGTACGTCTAAAACCCGTTTCGATTATCGGCACTTGGGCGACTTGTCTTTTACATCATCCAAGTACCGATTTAGGCAGGTTTTTAGACGTATTTATTTTTTCATCATGAGCCCCATAGGGATTTAAAGGGCTCCGGGGCTTTTGCTGCTAGCGTAGCTTGTAAAAAGTGGGGCGGGGGGGTTGAGAGTAGAAATGGATGTTTGTAAATTTAAAATGAAATCAAAGGCACTACTCTTTATGGATTACTTTTGCTGATGTTATTCTGCTAGTCCCTTGTGAGGAATTTGGGGAGAGAAATGTTAA
The DNA here is from genome assembly GCF_902459505.1 of Geotrypetes seraphini. Classification (NCBI taxonomy): domain Eukaryota; kingdom Metazoa; phylum Chordata; class Amphibia; order Gymnophiona; family Dermophiidae; genus Geotrypetes; species Geotrypetes seraphini. The sequence goes on from NC_047095.1 coordinate 20,105,929, forward strand.
ATTTTGATCAGTATTTTATGTGAAACTATGTATGTAAGGTTATTGAAATCATGGATGTGTATTGTACACCGCTTTGAATTGACTATTTAAGCAGTATAGATATTTTTTAAAAAGATAAAGAACACAGATAGTCCCATTTAAACAGCTAATACAGCTTATTAAATTGGGGCATTAAATTCACAATAGTGGTAATGCCTAAGAAATGCTTATAAAAAGAAAGAAATAGTTTTAGTTGCAAAATAGCTTTAAAAATGTTAATACTGCTCCTTTCAGTCATATCTGACATATTTGACTATATTTACAAAATGGGAAAAAAAAAGAAAGATATGCTCAGAGGATGAGTGAATAGTCTAAAACCTCTTGCTTTTATGTCTCTACTGGTTTGAACAAACTTTCACAGAGAAATTTAAGCCTGAAGGCATGGCAGCACTGTAAAGATCAGCCATCTCCCAAAACAAAACGAGCATACTAAAAATATACAGAATTTTGTGGTTTCATAGCATGTAGATATTAAAACAAGACAGTATATGTTATCCCATAGTGCCACGTGTGATAGCAATGGGAAGTACATTTCTTGGCTCGTATATTTGATGAGCTCAGATTTAGTCTGGCTTTTCCCTAACCTACTGAAGCAATTGAAAAGGTCACTAACCCCAAAATTGCATTTTTATTTAAGAAAAGCTTATTTCCCTAGATACAAGGTATTTTTTAATTTTTTTTTTTATTATTAAACAAGCCAGTAGGCACATATGAAATAACACACAAGAATAACGCAATCCACTGCAGCATAGGTTAAGTTCTTATTTATAGGTATGTGCTGGTGATGTTGGAAATAGGGATGATAGCCATCTGTGATATGGTTATAGGGTGATATAAATGCATTATTATGATGCTGCTGTTTTCATATGAAATGGTTCTTATTATCCTGCTGTTCACCACTTTGAATGACCTCTATATAGGTAGAGTACCTAGAGACATGGGTAATCTTTTACTAAAGTGTGATCGTTTTGCAGTTACCATATAGTAATTGCCCAGATTAGCAGACAATGATTGCAAAGCCTCTGTGTTAAATATTTGTACCATTTCTAGTATCTGACCATGCAGTTAACACTTTTTACGAAGCTGCATTAGCGGTTTAATGCGCATAATAGCGCACGCTAATTTGAAGACTGCGCTAGCCGCTACCACCTTCTCTTGAGCAGGCGGTAGTTTTTCGGCTAGCGCAGGGTTATCCTTGTGTAGCGCAGGTGTCATCCTTGTGTAGATATAGTAGGTAATCATCCAAATCAGAATGGATTTGGATGAGTTTAATCAAGTCTTTAGTCGATTGAGCAGTTGTAATCTACATATTCAATCTGAAAAGACATTTTTCATATTCTAATATTCAATTTTTGGATATTGGTATTTTTCAGCATGACCATGTTTATTACTAAGACTTTCATTAAACCAACGGATAGAAGTACTTTTCATTCATATAAAAGCTGTCATCCAATCCAAGACATCTTAAAAATAGCTTACCATTTTCTCAACTGCTTCAGATTAGAAGAAATTGTTCTGCATTAAAAGATTTCAAAAAGCAATCAAAGGAATTGAATAATAGAGGTTATTCAAAGACCATTTTGAAAAGAGCTTGAAAAGGAATTGAAATAATAGAGGTTATTCAAAGACCATTTTGTAAAGAGCTTATAAGCAGCCAAGGTATGTGATTGGACGATGCTGTTTCAGTCATCACCTAAGGATTTTTTAGATCCAATTGAAATATGTATTTTAAGATTGCATTTTAAGAATATTTGAATAAGAAACCAAAAATGTGCTTAAAAGATATTTGGTAATATCAACAAATGGCTTTGAACCTTCACTTAGAGTGTTTCAACAATCCTTCAAAAAATACTCTTAGATAACCTCTTCTCATTTGCTCTCTTTCATTTCGCATGTATCACAGTCATATTAGCCGATTTGCCATAGACCTCAGAACCACCACTCCTCCATCCGTTATAATATATTTCACTGGGGAACTTACTGTGCCAATCCTCATTTTGATCTTTAAATTTTAGTTTTTAATTGAAACTTTCACTTATCTTATAGTAGTATATCTTTTTTTTTTTTTAGTTCAAAATATTTTTATTGATTTATCTTTCTCTTTATTATTTAGGTTCCAACCGCAAATCGCTAAATAATAAAGAGAAAGATATACTACTATAAGATAAGTGAAAGTTTCAATTAAAAACTAAAATTTAAAGATCAAAATAAGTATAGCAATTGAGTACTTTATGTGGAAAGTCATATAAATGTAAAAAGCTGTAAAGCCTTTGACCAATGAGGATTGGCACAGTAAGCTCCCCAGTGAAATATATTATAACGGATGGAGGAGTGGTGGTTCTGAGGTCTATGGCAAATCGGCTAATATGACTGTGATACATGTGAAATGAAAGAGAGTAAATGAGAAGAGGTTATCTTAAGAGTATTTTTTGAAGGATTGTTAAAAGATATTTGGAGCATTGAGATTAAGCAGCAGATTTCTGCGTCTCAATGGCCACAAATTTGGACTTGGAGGATGAGATGTACAGTGTCAGCATCTATAAGACAAACATGGTTTTTTTGTTGCATAGAAGTTTTGGATTCCTTTTAGATTACAAAAATTAGATAGTTCTAAGTCAAATAGATGCTGGCACTGTCATCTCGATATAGGGACACTGGATCATCTGCTTTTCTTTTGTCCCTTAATACTTAAATTTTGGCAATCCATTTGGAGTCAAATCAATAGAATACTGAAAATCCAGTGGCATTGACATATGATACAGTGCTGTTTGGCACGTTAATGAGGGCCAAGAGTCCAATAACTTCCCATAACAACAAATTACTTTTCATCATGATGGGAGTCGCTATACAACTTATTCTGAAAAACTGGAAAAATTGGGATAGATTAAACTATAGTTTTTGGTGGGGATCCTTGTGCCAAACTTATAAATTTGAACATATGAGAGCAATACAATTGGGACATTATAAAAAAATTAAGGATGTTTGGGACCCATTGACAAAATTTTGTAAAGCTTGATTATTGGATTTAGCCCTTTGATTATATGCATCCAGGATGGGTGGGTGGAAGGGGGGTATGTAATTAATTTATTATTGTATTGCAAGGATGTTTATCTTGTTCATTTGCATTATATTAAATGTTTTTACACTTTTAGGAAGGATGGGTGGGGATGGGGAGGGGGTTATGTATTTATTGTATCATTAGAAGGAATTGAGTGCTGTCTATTGAGCTAATTAATTGATAATATGTTATACTTTATGCTGGTTTTAAAATTAATAAAAATTAAAAAAAAAAAAAGATTGTATTTTAAGTATTTGGCACATTCACCAGCACTGGCATGCATCAGAGAAAGATGGGACATAAGACAGCTATATCCTGTTTTCAAGAATAGTAACCTTCTCGCCACATACGTGTAAGATAAAAATTTCAAGGACATTTTAAGCCCAGCCATGTTATCCAGCAGATTGGTAGGGCACTTTAAATGCAGGACTAACCACATTTGTAACATCACGTTGCAGTTGAAGACCTTTGTGAATCTAACTGATGGGAAGAAATATGATTTGAGAACATTGAGCAACTATAAATCCCGATTTTGTGGTATATACCATATTTTGCCCCTGCCAGCTGCTATATGTCAGCATGACATCAAGATTGTTTAATATAAAAATGTTTGAACATAAATCAAACATTAAATGTAAGATTATTAAAGAAAATTTATGAAAATTTGAATCATCGGTTTGAAGATTTGTGTTGTTTTGTAATCTATAGGGAGCTGATATACAAGAATGGTAGTGATAGATTAAGTAGATTCCATCAGCTGGAGGTGAAATGGATTAACAGATTGCAATCATTGGAGCCCAAGGGGGCTCATAATCAAAATGGAAATACGTCTAAAATCCCACTTGGATGATCAAAAAAGACAGGTTGTACAAGGGCCGATAATCGAAACGGGTTTTAAACATATCTAAAAATAGTTTAGGCCTTTTCAGTGCTGCTGTACGCCCAGAGCTGAAAGGGGCATTTTAGGAAGCATGGTGAGGGTGGGATTTGGACGGGACATGGGCTGACCTAGACTTAGTCGTACTGCAAGTATAACCAAAAGTTTAACGAGATTGCCTAGACAGAACTTGTACATAGTGACTTAGACGATATAAAACCAGGTTTAAATGTCCAGAAGGTATCCAAAATGACCAGATAACCACCGCAGACACAAAGTACAGACCCCCACACACTCTCCCAGTGATCACTGCCTCCCCCCCATACCATAAAAATCAGAATAAAAACGTGCATACGTGCCTTGAGAACATCAGCATCTAGCATAGGAAAGCCTAGTAGAGATGCACAGAGGTGGCTTAAGTAGTCTGGGGGGGTAGACTAGTGAATCATAGAGAGGAGGACCCAGGCCCATAAGCCACTCTAACCACTGCATTCATGGTGAAACATGTGCACCTCCCGAACCTCCCAAAATCCTATTGTACTGCCATATAGGTGGCACCTGCAGCCATTAGGGCTATTGGGGTGGTAGACATGTGGGTCTAGTAGGTTTTGGGGGTGTTATGGGGGGCTCACTATGACCTATAAGGGAGTTGTGGTGAGATGTTTATATGGCACCCTTTTTGATAAGTTCACAGCAGTGCCCTGTAAGGTGCCCCACTACTCTGTTGACATGTCTGGGTGTCCAGTCCATTACTTTGCTGACCCAGTCCACATCCAAAAGGTCTTGTTCTAGGCGTTTTTGACTTGGACAAATTTTGGGATGAGAATGAGGTAGAATGATAGACAACTTAGCGGTCAGGGCAATCAAACGGCTGGACATAGAAGTAGACAATTCTCAAAAAAAAAAAAAAAAATTTGGGGACGTATTTTTCTAGAATAGACTTTTGACATGTTCGACTTTGGGCGACTAGCGACTTAGGCCCAAAACAGACTTTAGACATATTTTTTGATCATGCCCCTCTAAGATCTAAATTCATTTATTGACTGGAATGCTTTTCTGTAAATTGCTTGGGATTCCATTTTGATTTGCATATATGATGTCAGAGACTGTATTTAAATTTCAGCTTCTTATGTAGTGGGCACTATTATGCTCATTATGAGGGAAGAGCAACCTAAGTGAGTATTTTTTGAACAAGAATGTTCGGTCCAAATAATTTTTTTCCGTCAACTTTTGTTAATTTTTTTTATTTCAGGACAAAGTTGTATTTAATTGCAAGGGCAAAAACACATTAATCTCCTGAGGAAGCCAACAATGAGTTGTGTGAAACAACTTAAATTCCCAATAGGGACTGCTCAGCTGCTAAATGCCCTGGAGTACCTACATGGTTATGCTCTGTTTGTAACATCACATATACAGTATTATCAGACAGGTTCTAATAGTTATCAGAAATGTGATAAAGTTAAATGTTTGGAAAAGAATGAAAAAATATTTCAACTTAACAATTAACATGTGGTTTTTTAGTGCAGACTGATGAACAATACTGGAACATTATTTAAAGAAAGACAAGCTATGGGTCTTTTTTAAGAGCACTGAGGTCTCCTTTTTCTCTATAGTTTTGAATTACTTAGTTTGAACCATATTAGTGAGTTTGTTATTTTGATTTTTTTGGGGCACTAATTATCACTATGTAGAGTTGTCTGGCAAATCTGTTTATTCCCTTTTATTTATTTAGTGATTTATTCCATTTTATACTGTTCTCCCAGGGGAGCTCAGAACAGTTTACATGAATTTATTCAGGTACTCAAGCATTTTTCCCTGTCTGTCCCAGTGGGCTTACAATCTATCTAATGTACCTGGGGCAATGGGGGGATTAAGTGATTTGGCCAGGGTCACAAGGAGCAGTGTGGGTTTGAACCTACAACCGCAGGGTGCTGAGGCTGTAGCTGTAACCATTATGTCACTCTAGAAATCAAGAATTAGTAAAAGAGAGCCAAGTATAGCACAATCAAGCCATTGTGACATCATTGATGAAGCTGGCTCTTAGGCATTGGTGGAACAAGGCATTGTGATGTCACAATACCAGCTCTTGTTATCAGAGGCTGAAACTTTTCACACTATTCATTCATTCAATTTTCCATACTGTTCTCCCAGGGGAGCTCAGAACAATTTACATGAATTTATTCAGGTACTCAAGCATTTTTCCCTGTCTGTCCTGGTGGGCTCACAATCTATCTAATGTACCTGGGGCAATGGGGGGATTAAGTGATTTGCCCAGGGTCACAAGGAGCAGTGTGGGTTTCAACCTACAACCTCAGGGTGCTAAGGCTATAGCTTTAACCACTGTGCCACACTCTCCCCCCTGTGCAGCTCCTTCTACACAGGTTATAAATTATAGGCACACATTTAGGCAGTTGTTTTTCTCAGTGCATACATCCTCCTACCTGCCCTATACAGATTAACTCTCTACATATACTTTTATATTTCAACTTTTATTATTATTATTTTCCTATTTTTTCATTATACTCTGCTTTGTCAAATATGATACAGGTTTACACAAATTACTCTCTAATGGACTTTCTAAACATTCTATATTCTTCCTGAAATAGTTGGAAAATGTTCATAAATAGCATTGTCCCATCTTGACAGACTTCTGAAATCTTCCCCTTAACTTGCAATTTTGCTGTGATCTATATGCCTGGGTGTGTGTTTGATGGGAGCTATGAATTCTTGAGGGATTACACCATATAATGAAAAACTGAGGACATTTTTTTAGCGACACCCTATGCGAAGGAGGTTGACATAATTTAAATCTGTCCTGAAGCAATTTTAAATTAAACATGAATTGATATTAGTTAATTTGAGGGGAAGAAAGATGCATAGCACTTGTTTTTCGTATAAAATGAAATGCCTCAATTCAGTTTCTGCTCTTAGTAAGATATGCCCAGCTGTCTATTCTCCTGTTATGCCATTCTTGAATGCTCTGTTTCCAGTACAAACTAAGAGGTCAGTATTCAGCCAGCTTCTGAATGCAAAGAATCACACATATGATTTATCTTTATAATTTTATGCAGATTTTCAGCCAAACTTTGTGTTGAAGCTTGAACACTGAAAATGCTGGAATAGCATTATATGAATAACTTATCTCGTCAAAGTTATGCCTACTAAACAGTGCATAGAGGGAGAGGCCAGTTTTCAGTCCCCCGTTGTATCTGGGTATCTGCTGCCCAATGATATTATGAAAGAGGGGAGGCCGTGTTGTGTTAGAGTGATCCATAGAAACAGAGAAGATGACAGATACAAACAATACCGCCCCATCCATACCAACTACTCAGCTCTACAATCCCCTCCACTCTCTCTTTGAGACCCTCTATGATTATAAGAACATAAGAGTTGCCATACTGGAACAGAGCAAAGTATCATCAAGCCCAGTATCCTGTTTCCAAAAGTAGTCATCCATCCTAGAATAAGCAGTGGATTTTCCTAAATCCATTTTAATAAGGGCTTATGGACTTTTCTTATAGGAGATTATCTAAACCTTTTTAAAACCCTGATAAGTGAACTGCTTTCACCATATTCTCTGGCAATGAATTCCAGAGTTTAATTACATGCTGAGTGAAGAAATATTTTCTCGAGTTTGTTTCTACTACTTAGTAGCATCATTGCATGCCCCCTAGTACTAATAATTTTGTAAAGAGCAATTTTCAGGGTGTAATTAGCTTTCTCACCCCGAGCATGGGATTCTTCCTACCCTCAACAGATCTCGGTTGTTTAAATCCCCTGCGCAATCAATCCCAACAATTAATGCATACAAAAACTCCACAAAGGTGCCTTCACCAAGCTGTGCTCTGCCAGTTTTCAAATCACAAAAAATAACTTTTCAATTTCAAGTCCTGGAACCTGCAACCTGCTTGCACTACTTGGAAAGGTCCCCCCACAGGTCTCCTGTGATTATGCAAATTCAGAAGCAGTGATTCTTAATTCTTCTGTTACCCTTAGTTAAATTAGAAGCAGTAATTCCTGATTCTTCTGTTACTTTGTTTTGTGAGGCAACACCAGAGATTGCTTTTACTTCCCTCAAACTTCACTCTATGACCATGCCTTCAAACATGCCTAATTCCTCAGGCTCCCTTTCAATATCATTTACTAACATTTCTTCTGGCATTTCCACATCATATTCAGTACCTTCAGAAGAATGATTAGAGGCTTCAGTTCTGAGGTTTTCTACACGCTTGCTTTGGGAAGTACCGGTCTCTGTCTTCTGAATCCGGGTTTGCACAGGTCTGCTTCTCTCCAAGGATTCAGGTATGCTGTAAGTTTGTGGCTGCCTCCTTGGCCTAGAGACCACACCCTTTTCTCTAGCATTGGGCTGATTGGCTCTAGAAATAAAAGATTGAAGCTGAAGGATAGAAATGTTTCAGAGTTACAGTAAAAATAATATTGCTTGGTTAGCATAGCTGGTAAATGTTAAAGTTTTTGAATAGATATTTGCTCCAGAATAGAGGAAGTACCTATGACCTAGAGCATGTGAACAAAGTCAGCGTGCCCTAAATGAACACGTTGTTGCAAGATGTACAATGCACACTGGCATGTGATAACTAAGTCATTATTGTTGCTAGGGAAAATTATTAATGAAATAGGGTTAACAAGAAACCATGTGACTTGAAACTAACCAACAGAGCATTGCTGGAGTATGCAATTTATCACTGGACCCTAATGAAGCAATTATAATTCAATTTAATTGTTTCCTTCAGTGATGTCATAATCCCAATAAAATGGTCAGTCACTTGTAATTTGGGGAGATTCTTGGTTGGTATTCTACCATTTAGAAGAATGTCAAGAATTCTCAAGGCCTTGATGTTTTTTTTGTTGTTTTTTTTTTAACTTTTTTTATTGATATTTTGAACTTGACAATGTATACATTTGAAAAATAAAAAAAAACTGTATGAAAATACATTATTAACATCAGAATTATTACAATAAAGATTTTAAATCCCTTAACCTATAACAGTAATGATGTATATTATACTCTCAATATTATAAAATATTATGAAATTTATTCCTCTAAATAAATAATGTACCACCCCCCATCCCCCACCCCACCCTGGATGTGCAAAGGAATCTAACATAAAGAAAAAGGAATCACTTTGATTATAATGTGACAAAATTAGTTAATGGACCCCAAATCCCCTTAAAGGATTTAAAAAACCCTAAACGTTCTGCCATAATCTTTTCATATTTATATGTTGCACATACAGTTGCCCACCAAAAACTAAAATTAATCCTATCATGATGTTTCCAATTAGATGTGATCATTTGAACCCCTATTCCTGATAAGATCATGAAAAGGCGACTATTATTTCTATCCAAAGTGGGTTTATCATGAAGAATCGTTCCAGAAATTATTGCTTCATATGTCAAAGGAATAGAGGATTGAAGAATATTGTTAATTTGCCCCCAAATCGACTTCCAAAAGCCAAGTATCAATGGACAAAAAAACAAAAGATGATCCAAAGTCCCAATATCAATATGACAATGCCAACATTTATTAGATTTAGAACTATCTACTTTATTCAACCGAACTGGAGTCCAAAAAAATCCTATGTAATAAAAACAACCATGTTTGTCTCATAGATGCTGACATTGTACATCTTAATCTCCAAGTCCAGATTCGTGGCCAACGAGAAACAGAAATATGCTGTTTTAACTTGATACTAAGGCCTTGATGTTTAAAACTACACTTTTGTGTCTGGTAATTATTTTCTTAGCCTCCTCCAGAGATGGAAGAAAGGGCTGAGGGGGTATGAAACCTGTTCCTGTAGTCATTCAGAGCAAACACATCTAGCCCAGATATTCAATGCTGGGACTTTGGCCTGGTACTGGCATCAAATAGCCAGATTAGCCGCCAACCTGGAAGTTATGCAGGTACCATCAGATGTTCAATACCGGCATCCACATAGCATAGTAGGCAAAGATGGCACTGCCTTTAATGCATCCCACCTGCCCTTTTAGCTACGCAGGCACCAGCACTGAATACAGCCAGGGCCTGCATATATGCTGGTTCCTCCCCAACTCTGTGTCCAGACTGCCCTGATATAGCTGGGCAGTGCCACGATGGTTTGAGTCACTATGCAATGGTAGTGCCTGATTAAGGGCTACTGAATATCAGCAATTAGACCACTCAGTATGCTTTAAGCAGGCATAAGCCTTTCCCTCCTGCATAAAACCACGCTGAATATTGACCCCAGAGTTTTAAAATATGTAAAGGAAATATATACTGCTTGCTTTATAGATCCTGCCTTTCATAAGTCTTCCATAGTCTTCTATATAGTTTAAAAGGAAAAATGCAAGAGGAGATGTTGAAACAATACACAGCAGCAAGCAATTTTGTATTCAATGCATTATTAACAGCACAAATCACCTTTCCCTGCCACTTTTATCAAGTTTACTTTTCAGGTTAAATGAGGGTGGATAGTCCATTATAAATGCAAGTCACATCTGACTATTTCTTTATCCATGTCCTGCAGCACCCTAGCCCCAGAATACTTTTGTAACTTCCAGAGCAAATGCAGCGGGCTGTATAGAATGAGCAATATTACAAATGGGGACATGTGATGAGAGGCCTGGTGAAAAAAGAGTCTCTAGGAAATGGTATGGATGTAATTACAGAACACTGACGAAGTCTCGGGTGGCTTTGAGCGATTGTAACAGCCTGCAGCTGCTTATATTTCCCCAGCAAGCTGGAATAAAATCATCTGCAGACAGAGGCAAATATTTATGATACGTGACTTAGAACCAAAGGCATGGTCTATTTTTATTATTTTATGCATTTCTAACATTTAAAGTGGCAGACAAAATCAGGGAAGTAGATTAATTGATATACAATTTGGACAACAGAATCAGCAGACCACACCATCTAGAAATACACACACACAAAAAAACCCCCACTGTGAAAAAAAAAATTGCTCCCCAAAGCTAGTTGCTAAGTTGATTACTCAATGAGAAAACAATGCTCCATGTATGTTTGAAGAAGCACTAGGGTAGATATTTCAGAGGAGTTTAAAAGGGCTGGAGATATTCCTCCTCGCTTAATCCCCAATTGGTGGGTCGGGAGGGGAAATACAGTGCCACATAACCAGGCAATGCCACTAAATATCCCCCCTGACGACCATGGCACTGTATGGTTTGTGCTAGCAAGGATTGTGGGCAGAGCCTGGACAGTACTGCTGCCCGATTCACGATTCAAATCGATTCACCGATTCGAATCAGGTGAATCGATTTGAATCGATTCAGTTAAAAAAAATCGGCCTCCCGATTCAATGGCTGATTAGTGTGAGAGTTAACCGGGACTCTACCCTAGCACGGAGAAATTTAGCGCTGCCCCATTAATTATTGACTCTAAACTCACCACAGGTGGCTGGCTGGAGCGAAGAGCTTCTCCTTGTAGCGTTTCTGTTGCAAGCCCTCATGTTGCAACGCGGCCAAGAGGAGAGCAGAGGCAGAGGGCTGGTTGGAGTGTTGGGGGCGGTGCCTGCTGTGAGTGCACGGATGGCAGATGAGAGTGTTGCCTCTGCTGGAGACTCCTTCCTCGGCAATTGTGGGGGGAATGGCATGGACTGAGCTTCTGGAGCCTGCTTTCGGAGGTGGCAGAACTTTGAGAGCGGGTGTGCCTCGGTGGGAGCGGTGGGAGCCAGCGGTAGCCCCATGGAGTGGCAGGAGCTTTCTTGCTGATCCTGTTCTGCCGTGGAGATTGTTTGACTGTGCCTCTGCTGTGATAGTGAGAGCTGTTCCTGACGAGTCCTGCGAGAGTGGCTAATATGGCAGCCTGCAGGATCACTGGTGCTATAGAGATCCCTGCAGCTGCCCGTCGTCCTCAGCAGCACGCTCTCTCTGCTACGGTCCTGCCCCTGCTCTGATGTCCTGCTACGGTCCTGCCCCTGCTCTGAGCCCCTTAACCTTCTATTGCTTCAAGTATAACTTAGGTGGCAATTCTTTACACAGTGCCCCATTTAAGGTGTCTCAGTACAGCACTAGGAGAGCTTATTCTGTAATAGCATACTAGCATAAAACCTGCGTTGATGTGTCTAAATTATAGACGTGACCATTCATGCCAGGTCAGTAGCAGGTGCAAACGGATTTGTCTAAGTACACCATGTAGTACATAACTTATAGAAACATAGAAACATGATGGCAGATAAAGGCCAAATGGCCCATCTAGTCTACCCATCCACAGTAACCATTATCTCTTTCTCTCTCTGAGAAATCTTACGTGCCTTTCCCTGGCCCTCTTGAATTCAGACAGTCTCTGTCTCCACCACCTCTTCTGGGAGACTGTTCCACACATCTATCACCCTTTCCGTAAAAAAGTATTTCCTCAGATTACTCCGAAGCCTATCACCTCTTAACTTAATCCTATGTCCTCTCATTGCAGCGTTTCCTTTCAAATGAAAAAGACTCAACTCATGCACATTTATATTATATAGGTTTTTAAATGACTCAATCATATCTCCCCTCTCCCGCCTTTCCTCCGAAGTATACAGATTGAGATCTTTAAGTCTGTCCCCATACGCTTCATCACGAAGACCACACAACATTTTAGTAGCCTTCCTCTGGACCGACTCCATCCTTTTTATATCTTTTTGAAGGTGCCATCTCTCCTGCTGCGATCGTTGTGGTGGGGGGTGGGCAGGTTTCCGGGGCTGCTGAACTGATCGCAGCAGCCGCGATCAGCTCAGCGGCCCCTATTTGGAACTTATACCTGTTTAGACTTGGTCTAAGTCAAAACGTATAAGTTCCAACTGGGCAACCTGTTAAAGTTTTTGGTTATACTTGCTGTACGACTAAGTCTAGGTCGGCCCACCTCCCACCCTTTCCCTTCCTCTAAAAATGCCTCTTTTCGCTCTAGGCCTTTAGAGGCAGGGGAAAGGCCTAAGCTTGTTTTAGATACATCTAAAACCAGCTTTGATTACTGGTACTTGGACGATCTGGCTTTTTGATCATCCAAGTACCGATTTAGGCCACTTTTTGAACTCTTTTGGGGTTTTTTTTATTATGAGCCCCATAATGTTAATAAATGTGATCATTTTGAGGAATGTCTGATCCAAAAGCTAACTGGTGGGGGGGGGAAAAGTTTTTTAAGCAATTTTTGTTCACAAGTTTGATGTCTTTTATATTCTACAGCCTGCAAACTGCAGGTATGTAAAATGGGGTATGAAATTTCTGGGGTCCAGTGTGAGGGTCATCTTCATTCGACTCTGCCCCACTTAAACTACTTTGCTCCAAACTTTTACTTTGTAGGATGTTGGGGTAGACTCACTATAAATTGAAGTCATGCGTTCATGGATTTCCTTTGGCTTTTTCCATTCTTTTGTGAGAAATGTTATCACTCAACAGTGCTCCAAATCTAGCAGGTTTTAACTTGATTCGCACGAGGACCCTCCCGACATCCTGTCTCTTAGAATGTTAGACTCACACTGAGCTGCAACTGTGCACGAGTAACCTCTGGACATGTCACAACACGCTTGCTATTTTCGTTCATACTACGTCCCTCATACACTCAAATCAAGTATCAGAAAATGCTGTACTCACATCTTGAGAAAAAGCATTTGGGGTCAAATTGGCATGCAGTGCAAACAAAAAAAAAAAGCCTTTTGAAGGACCCTGGTCAGTTAATTATGCTGCATTACGTACATGCTTCTTGGAAATACATGGTTTGACATTTATAAGGCTTGATAACGAGGCTGTATAGAAAGTGCATGTGAGAGCCAAATAAAGCCAAAAATCTCCCGCATCGTTATTGTTATGCTGAAGATGTTGTTATTGTAGTGAAACCCTCTGACAGAAAATTCATTCAGTTTGGGAATTCACTGCATTGTATCTCCTGGAAAACATCCCCCCCCCCCCCATGCCCCACCACCACCACAAAGTTATAGCTGAAGTGTAGGAAATTTCAAACAGCATAACAGCATTGATCCAAACACACACTTCAAAAATCACAGGTACTGTACTGTATTTTTAACAAGTAGATGCAAATTACATTTCTATCAGAAGATCAGAGGCAGAAAACATGGTGGGAGCTTATTTGAAAAGCAAACTGTCCATTAAAATTAATATATGCTGTCTCTCTGCCAAGTGATTATTTGCTATGGTTGAAGATTCACTTAGTAAAGCAGGTTTTTCTCTAGCTGTTATACCAGGATATATCTGGAAATTCATTTTTATAGGGTTTACATTTCTGTAGTGCTGAGACTGGCAATGAAGGGAGGGAACAGAACAGCTGCCTGGAGCATCTCATGACAAGGGGCATCATTAGAGAGTCAAAAATGAAAGTCTAATCAGGGCACTAGCATTGAATATATGAATCATAGATGGCTGCCGGAGCTTATACGAGTAATGGCAATATTCACACTTACACCCAGATAAGTGCCTGGATTAAGATAGCATTAGCACTGCGAGCAGGCTGAGACCCAGGAAAGCCAGGTTCAAATCCCACTGCCGTTCCTTATGATCTTCAGCAAGCCACTTAACCCTTCATTGCCTCAGCTGTAAACATAACCCCCCTCCCCCATTTTACAAAACCGTAGCGTAGTTTTTAGCGCCGGCAGCGGCAGTAACAGTTCTGATGCTCATAGGAATTCGATGAGCTGATACCGCCAGGGCTGGCTCTAAAAACCATGCTACGGTTTAGTAAAGGGGGAGGGTGGTAAATTAAGGCAAAATTTACATAAACGTTCACACAGTGTACTTCATTTGAAAGTGTACTACTGCAAAGTGTACTTTTTCAAAGTGACTTCGCAAATAGCAAAAAGTCATGCACTTTGACTTTTTTTTGCAGAGGGCCCTTGGTATGTATATTCAGTGGCACATTTACAAGTAGTATACTAAATAAACGTAAAGTGTTAAACGCTCTGGCACTGTCTATTTAATTCAGACCAGGTCTAAATTAAATACATGGAGGGGCATAACCAAAAATTACATCTATGTCCATTTTGGGTCTAAATCGCTAGTCGCCCAAAGTTGGACATGTCCAAAGTCCATTCTTGAAAAATACGTCCCAATTTTTTTTTTTTTTTTTTGAGAATCGTCTACTTGTACGTGCAGCTTTTTGATCATCCAGACCGCTAAGTCGCCTATCTTTATACCCCATTCTCATCCACAAATTCATCCAAGTCTGAAATGCCTAGCACAAGACCTTTTGGACATGGGAAAGGCCAGCAAAGTGATGGACTGTCCACCCAGACATGACAACAGAGTAGTGGGGCACCTTACAGGGCACTGCTGCAAACTTCACAAAAACCACAACTCCCTTATAGGTCATGGTGAGCTCCTACTAGAACCATATGTCTACCATCCCAATAGCCCTTATGGCTGGTATGACAGTACAATAGGGTTTCGGGGGGTTTTGGTGGACTCACATTTCTCACCATGAATGCAGCGGTTAAGTGGCTTATGGGCCTGGGTCCTCCCCTCTTTGGTTTACTAGCCCACCCCCCCAGACTACTTAAGCCACCTCTGTGCAGCTCTACTAGGCTTTCCTATGCCAGGTGCTGATGTTCTGGAGGCAGGAATGTATGTTTTTATTCCAATTATTATGGCATGGGGGGAGGTCAGTGATCACTGGGGGAGTGTGGGGGGGTCTGTACTTTGTCCCTGCAGTGGTTATCTGGTCACTTTGGATACCTTCTGGGCATTTAGACTTGTTTTTAGATCGCCTAAGTCACAACGTATAAATTCCATCTAGGTTATACATGCAGTACGACTAAGTCTAGGTCAGCCCACGTCCCGCTCAAATCCCATCTTCACCACTTTCAGCTCTGGGCATATAGCGGTCCTGAAAAGGACTAAGCTGTTTTTAGATACGTTTAAAACCCGTTTCAATTATTGGCACTTGGACGACCTGTCTTTAAAGTCATTTAAGTGCCGATTTGGGAGGGATTTTAGACGTATTTCTCTTTTATGAGCCCCATAACTTATCCATTTTGAGGGTGCATATTGTCTATAAATGGATAGTTTCTCAGGAGGAGCAGCACCCTGTTGCCAGGAGATATCCGCTGTCTCTACCACTGGGCTTTGTTGCTCCACCTGTGCTGCCAGAGGCTGCCACTGCCCCTTCCCCAATCTGGTCCACTTTTTATATCAATATCTGTTTGGTGAATGGTCTCTTTCTAGGTGCAGTGGCTGTGTTAGCCAGAGGCCCTCTTCCCTTGGATTAATGATGCAATGGCCAGGAAAGCAGGAGCCAAAGAGAAAGAAATACTGAGCTTGGGTTTTTTTGTTTTGTTTTGTTTTTATTAATTTTACAAAATGTACAAAAAGACTTGCATTGGAAAAGCAGATTAAAATTTCTTACGAAAAAAAAAGAGAAAAGTTACAATAAATTTTTGCGTTATATCTTTCTTAGACCACAATATAAAGGAGGGTAGTACGAAAAGATGAAGAGATCAATAAGGAAAAAAAAGAACCAAAATTAAAGAAAAGATATAGCAGGAACTCTTTCCCTATTACAATATTCCAACACAGACTGGTTTCAGTTATTAATTTCTTCAAATTCAGGAAAGCTCTAAGTTGCCCCCCCCAAAAAAAAAAAAATACTTGACTATACATTTGCAAGGATATGCCAGAAAAAATGAAGCACTTAGGGTTTCCAATCTCATCATTAGAAAACGTTTTTGCCGCCCATGAGTCTGCCTGGTAACATCCGGAAATCTTCTTTCCATAAAATAAAACTTGAGAATTCTGAAAATATAGTCTCATAATTGAATTCACATCTTGTTGAAAAACCAAAGAAACTAACAGAGTATCTCTTTCAGACAATTCAAAAAAAGAACTCTCAAGACTCTCTCTTACCTGACAGTATTTGATCCAACAGTCTCAGAATTTTCTCCCAAAGTCTTCAAAGGAATATAGTAAGTATAATTAACTGGAGGAATATGGTCTGGGCTTGTATTTTTATACATTTTCCCTGCAAGAGCACCAGCCTTGGCGGTAACAGCTCCGACACTCATAGAATTCCGGGCGTTGGAGCTGTTGCTGCTGCAGTCAGTGCTTAAAACCATGCTAGTTTTGTAAAAGAGGGGGGGGGGGGTATAATATTAATCAGCTATAAACTGATACAATAAATCAGGGATGGCCAACCTTTTGGCTTCCCTGGGCTGCATTGGCCAAAAAAATTGTTTCTGGAGCTACACAAATGCGCAAACGCTGCAGCAAGACAGAGGAGGGAGCCAGCAAGACAGTAAACACCCAGGGACAGCAGAGGAAAACACTGCATCACCCTCGACTGGGGCCGCACAAAATACTTCATGGGGCCACAGGTTGGACACCCCTGCAATAAATGAATAAATGTATTCCTATAATGCCAATGAACAATCAAATCAAATAATATCAAGTAATTTCTGATATCTAAATAGAAAAATATTTTCCTAAGAAAATTCAGATCTTGTCAAACTCTTTTAAAGAAAACCATCCAGCAAATTTATAATGCCAAAATAAATTTAGTCACCACGTTCTTATTTTAAAAATGTACATTAAAAATGAATATTACATGTATAAAAATAATTACTAAATAAGGAAAACCTTATGAATAAATATAAACTTCATTATAAATATAATTATACAGAAATATTGACTCATTTTTTATCAGTAACCATTGATAAAATTCAAGACTCCCTGTAGTTTTTCTTTAGTCACATTCATTCTTATTCTTTACAACTCTTATTAAGATTATAGTCAATGAATATTAATTGATTTTTAATTGATATGGAGATAATTCATAGACTGCAGTAATTTACAGTACTTAGCATTCATGTCACAGTGAACTATTACGTTATGGCAGGAGTTTGCCTCTTAAAATGGTGGCATCATTTTCACAGATTTTCCAGCTGCCACCTAGCGACCCATTCTCCAGCTCCTCCTTGTAATTTGATCGTGTAATTGATGATAGTGAACTCTAGACCAGCCCTGTAGTATGCTTAGAGGCACCCCTTGTTTTTAAACCCCTGATACAGAGTGCACTGAAACATGGTCATATCAGGTTGTTTTTGGTTGTTTTTTATTAAATCTTTATTAAGTTTTCAAAGCTAACAAAAAGTGCAAAACAATATACATACATATATTAATAATCATAATAAGCACTGATAATCCATCAGTAACAATACAGAAAGGATTTAAAAAAACCCTCTCCCTACCAGCGTTTTCAATCAGGGAATAAAACCAAATAAAAGAGAACCCCATCCTCGCCTGGATGTGTGTGCTAAAACAACAGAAAATAAAAATAAAAGACAACTATAACGAAGCCACAAAAGTCGTCAATGGACCCCAAACTAATTTAAATAACTTATTATGCCCCAGCATGTCAGCATTCATCTTCTCATACTTATAACATAAGCATAAATTTGCCCACCAAAAAAAAAAAAAGTAAAACTAAGGCGATCATATCAGGTTTTGGGTTTGGATTTTAATTTGGCTAAAAAGTGTATCATTTTGCCAACTTTTGGACTGAATTCATTACCACTTGGTGGTCTACTGTTTTGTCTGTTTCCTTGTTGGAAATGAACCCCTTCTTTTACAAAGCCGCGCTAGTGGCTGCTGTGCGGTAAAAGCCCCAAACCCCTTAAAATCCCTATGGGTTTCAGGGCAGTTTCCGCAATGGCAGTCGCTAGTGTGGCTTTGTAGAGGGAGGGGGAGGGTAAGATAAAATGAACAAGCAGGGAACTTACAACAGAAAAGTAAAGTAGGTGCAGGTCCAGGAAGTGATGTCAGAGGAACAGCCAACGCTGGCAAGACAGCTGCTTGAGGGTCGCTGCTCGCACCGGGAACGCTACAGAGGTACAGGGGAAGGGAAGCGGTGTGCATGCATGGCAGTGGGGGAGTGGGGGAGGAGCAGGGTCAGAGAAGAGGACGGATGCCTGTGCCCTCACCAAGATGGCGCCCAGAGTAGACCATACCCACCCGCAACCCCCTTTCCCCACCCCCCAATTACTATGCCACTGTCTAAAGGAGAGAGCTGCATAGTAATAGGAGAAAGCCTGGCCACTGAAACCCCATGCTACAGAAGAGATGGAGAGAGTCCAGCTGGATGCTGAGAGCTGCATGTGGGACCCCTCAGAGAAAGAGAGAGAAAGCCCAGCTGAGCCCCCAAGCAGCTGCACCCCATTCCTGAGAATTTTAATTTAGCAGCCTGCCTCCAAAAACTTTGATTTGCAAGCCTGCACCTGGGGCTTAGTGATAGCCAGTAATGGCAGTTAGTGTAGGAAGGCAGGGAGACGCCAAACTGAAAGGAGCACAGAAGTCACTGCAGTTGGGAAGGGCTAGTTAGGAACCCCCTTTTTCTTCTCTTTTATTCTGCGTTTAGTCAGTCTGCACCAGGGGTGTCCAACCTTTTGGCTTCCCTGGGCCACATTGACCGAAGGAAATGTTTCAGGGGCCACACAAATGCGCAAACACTGCAGCAAGACAGAGTTGGGAGCCGGCAAGACGGTAAACACCCAGAGGCAGCAGAGGAAAATACAGCATCACCCTCAACCAGGGCCGCACAAAATACTTCACAGGGCCGCATGCGGCCCTCGGGCCGCAGGTTGGACACCCTTGGTCTACACGGTCCCCCTTCACTAACTGAGGACTGGGAGCCAGGGTTTTGCTTTATTGATTTGCTTAAGTCAAGTCAGTAGGTACCTCGGAGTTCCTGAGCTGGCGAGCTGATCTCACCTACCTGCAGAGATGTGGACCCTGAAGGATCATGGTACCCAACATTCGACAGCTGCAACATTTCCAGAGACTTTACTACTACTACTATTAATTATTTCTATAGTGCTACACAGACGCACGCAGCGCTACACAGAGACACAAAGAGTAAGAAAACAGTCCCTGCTCAAAAAATATAAACCGGGGGGGAAGGGGGGAGTACCTTGCCCTGCCCTGCCAGGCTCTGCACCCTGTTCCCCCTCCCTGCTCTGCCAAGCTCTGCATCCAGCCCCCCTCACTCACTCACTCTCTTGCCCTGCCAGATTCTGTCCCCTGTCCCCCCTCCCTCCCGATGACTTACAGGCCTCCACCTGCAAGCCTGTATGTCCTGATGGTCTAGTGGTGGGCTGGGACAGCAGGGATCCCTGTCGCCTCCTGTCTCAGCCGATTCCAAGAATTTTTAACTCCCTCCCACCTCCCCTGCGTACCTTTAGAATTCCTAGTGGTCCAGTGGTGAACAGCAGGAGCGACCTTCCTTCAATCCTGCCCATGCAGAGCCACTAGCTGATCTTGGCTTGGATTGAGAACCTCTGGTTTAAAATGTCCAAGGAAAATTGCATTATGTTCCCCTGGACCTCTTAGTGGTGTCTGTGAATGAGGCAGAATATAGAAGTTTATAACATAACATAAAAATTCATTTACATATCACAGTACCTTAGGGGTTCTATATGGTTTAGAAAAGAAAATTGAAACAGTGAGAAAAACAAATGACCTGGAAATTACAAAAATTTCTTAAATAAGTAGGTTTTCAATAACTTCCTGAACTGCCTGGTAAGAGGCAGAGCTAACTAACAGATATGCAAATTTTTTATCATAAGAAGCTGCCTCAATACATAGGAGTGGTTGAAAATAGCTCTAGTATAAACGACCCTTTACAATGTAAGTGCTGTGGTTTCTCATCCTTAACTTCAAATTGTGAGCTTTACTGAGAAGACAGAGATCTGCAGAAACATTTACCATGAATCTAAGGAGCCATCTGGACACATAATTGGTCCCAAAAAAAGGAATTTGGTGACCTTTTCTTCTTTTGTACCATCCATCACTCTTTTCGTGTGACTAATAGCAGCTAAATATCTCTTTTTCTGCACACTCTGCTCTCTGTGCATGCCCGTTTCCATAATGTGCACATCTAGGTCCCTGCTTTTACATATGAAGAGACTGATTAGTTTCGTCCTTGTGCAGTGGCCATTTCTTTCTCTCACAGGGAGGTTTCTTGGCTAGTTCTTGAAGTCCTTGCAGTCCAGCGGTCTCAAACTCAAACCTTTTGCAGGGCCACATTTTGAATGTGTAGGTACTTGGAGGGCCACAGGAAAAATAGTTAGGGCTTCTTTTACTACGGCGCGCGCTAAATGCTAACGCGTCCATTAGATTCTATGGCTGTGTTAGCGTTTAGCGCACGCTAATATTTAGAATGCGCTAAATCGGCTAGTGCACCTTAGTAAAAGGACCCCTAACTATTTTTTCTGCGGCCCTCATCTACAAATCCAAAATGTGGATTATCAGAAGCAGTTAAGGAAAGATTTAGGGGTCCTTTTACAAAGGCGTGGTAGCGGTTTAATGCGCGGAATACCGCGCGTTAAACTGCCTGCCGGGCTAGTACCTAACGCCTCCATTGACGAGGCGTTAGGATTTTAGGCTGCCGCGAGGGTTAGCGCATGATGAAATGTCTGACGCGCTAACCTTCGTAGCGCGCCTTGATAAAAGGGGCCCTTAGTTTATAAATCTTTCCTTAATTGCTTCTGATAATTTCAGCTAGACATAGCTGGAAGCAGTGCAACATGCAGAAAGTGAAAAAGTATCAACAGCTCTCGCCTCCTCCAGCACCGGACACACACACAAGCTGCGCTGCCTCCAACCATTGATCCAAGATGCACATTCTGGAACGCTGCCGCCTCACTGCTGTAACCTCATGCCAGCGCTTTCCTGCATGCGACTGTACTCCACCTCGCAATCGCGTACAGATGCAGGAAAGCGCTGGCATGAGGTTACAGCGACCGCTGGACACTTGTGGAGTGGACGAGGGCCTCAAAATAATAATAATAATAACTTTATTCTTATATACCACCAACAATCTTGCGACTTCTAGGCGGTTTACAATGAAGATAAATTGCACAGACATCGAATTACAGAGTGTAGCGGTGAATATCTGATAGTAGCAACAATAAAAATAATAACAACAGTTTATATAGGACCTGGCGGGCCGCATGTGGCCCCCCTGGCCGTGAGTTTGAGACCACTGATGCAGTCCTATTTGAAGCCATTTAGCCATTCATCTGGCCCTTTGCCAACTCTGAATACCTAATTGTCTAGATTGCTTCTTCCAGTGCCAATCGCCTCTCCAGCAGTAGCCCTTGCAACAACTTTGTCTTAGATTTCCACAGCTAACCTGTCTCATTCTTGTTCTTTCCCAACTCCCACTCCCAGGCTTTCGTGGGCTCTCTAGGCCTCCGAAAACAGGCCTTCTCATTGACAAGGTTTTTCTTTAGTATAAAATACTTACCAAATTTCTCCATCAGCACAGAATAATTATTCTAGTTTGCTTCTGTATTAAATCTATGCTCTGCTTACTCGCCCATAGCATGTATCAGTGAGAACAGAGTTTCCTTTGTTTTTAGCTTATGACCATTTCAGTGCTGCCAAGGGGGTCTGATCTCTGAGAGGGAGCTTTCCAGCCATGCCCCCAACCATGCTCCTACCAGCCCAGCCATGCCCCTTCCAATCAACTGTGCCCCCAACAACACCCCACTCCACCTCCTGGCTCCTCCCCTAATAGATGTTATATAAACCTCATTATCTCCTTAAATCAGAATCCACAATATGCTTGTCAGCAAGTTAAATATGCTGGGACTGGGCCTATGGCAATATAGGAGGGGTAACAACATTGTGGAACAATTTGATTGGGCAATTAATACTGGTTACTGATATATAGAAATTTTAAAAACTCCTCCCCCCTTTTTAACAAAACAATAGCATGTTTTTTTGCGCCAGCTATGGAGGTAACAGCTCAAGAATTCTATGAGCGTCAGAGCGGTTGCCACCATGGCCGGCACTAAAAATCGCACTACGATTTTATAAAAGGGAGTGTTAATGTTTTAAGAAAAATTAGTTTTTTTGAAGAAGCTTGTTGTCAAAAGGAGTATGTGATGAAATTTATTTCGTTTTAAAATTTTTATCTTGATTGTTTTTATGATTATGTATGTATCTTGGAATCCGCCTAGGTTTAGTCGGGCTATACGTTTTTTAAATAAATAAAATTTTGTTAGCATGGTACCAACAAGCCAAGTCTTCCTCATGTAGCAGGAGATGTGTTAATAAATGTCATCTCCTGATGCCAGTGAGAGCTTTGAGATTCTGCAGCTCGATTGGTCCCATGACAGCAGGAGAAAGCATCTTATTAATGCACCTCCTGGCTGGCAGGTCATCCCTTCTGCACCTGGAGAAATGCTGCCTCCAGTCTGGATGGCAAGGGAGGAGTCTTTTCAACCAATGATCAAGTCTTTATTTGAATCAAATAGTCCCAACAAGGATCCCAGTTTTGGTGTGCAAAATAAACGCCTTCCTCAGCGGACACTTGGCTGGTGGACACAAGGTCCAAAACACTCTTGTGTAGAGAAGCAGCAGCATTCAGAGCCGAAACTGAGATCCTTGTTGGGACTACTTGATTCAAATAAAGACTTGATCATTGGTTGAAAAGATGCCTCCCTTGCCTTTTTGTTTGGTTTGTGCATATCCCAAGGCGAGGTGTTCTTCTCTTTGCCTATCCAGTTTGGATGGGACATAGCCATTGCTGGCATGGTCTCTCTTCCTTAACTTCAAGCCTTTCTGTTGTCATATTGTGCAACTGAATGCAGAGGGTAACAAACAGTGATTGCTGTTCTTTGGAACAGTACATCGATGAGCTGCAGCTTGTTCTTGAGAAATGTGAGAAATGCCTTCCTGTGGAACCAACGCAGAAGGCTATTGCAAGCCAGATGTGTGTGGTTAATGAAAGGTACAGAATATGCACATGTTACTGGGTGCACAATGCTCAAAGGGGTTCAACACAAAAGTTAACTTGCATGGTACAGATGGTTGCACAGTACGTTAAAATGAATGGTAATGAGTCCATTAAGTATTCTACTAAAATGCACAGAAGTAAACAGGGGATTGTAAAGCATACATGAGAAGCTTAATACTTCCAAGTCTGAGGCAGCATAGTTGAGAGGATTTAATGCCAGTTTGGGGGATTTAATGCCAGGTTTTTCGTTTCTTCTGCAATCATAACAAGTACCTGCAACTTTAAAAGACAGATTGGGGGTAACAGCTCTGCACACAGTTCCGAGCAGAAAAAAATGACATCTGTCCTTGAACCAGAATGATGTTCTGCCCATAAATATCAGCCTCACAAAATTGATGTGCAAGAAACATTAGAGGCCAATATATATATGTTACAGCTCCTCAAACTTGGAACTCCCTTCCTATTTATTTAAGAGAAGAAAATAACTTAGATAAATTTAAAAGTAAACTTAAGAGCTTTCTTTTTAAAGATGCCTATGATGCTTAGGAGTCCGTACCTACCGCTATAAACTCTTATATGGTTACTATCTTATTCCCCTCCTATTGTTCTCTGCCATAATTGTTCCTCTTTCTATCGTCAATATTGTATTTCCTTACCCATTCATTCCTTCTGTTTCTTCAGTTATTGTTTATATTGTTAGTTACTAATCTGTTATGTTTGCTTAGTGTCTACTTGTTTTTAATAACCCCAGTTTTAATCTGTAATTTGAAAGATTTGTTCATCGTTTAGAAATTTGAGTAAGTGATTAATCAAATACACAATAAACTTGAAACTTGAATTTGAAACTAGAACGACATTCCAGTTCATGTGCAGATGTGTGCTGGCACTTTTGTTTTGTCTGGACAGACGCACAGTGAAGCCACTCTTTCCACAGAACCTTTGCATGTGTGCTGCAGGCTTTCCCTGATTAGCGCACGAGTTCTACTTGGTTTGAATTTGCATATTATTAGCTTTCTGCTTTTTTCATTAATTTCACAATAGAAGTCACTCAGCCATCAGCACATAATTCTACTATGTGGCTTTCTCTATTGACCCCTGTATCTGGGGTCTTATTACTAAGATGTGCTAACAGATTAATGACTACCATGGTTTCCAGTATCACCTCTATGCTGCCAACTCCCAGATCTACCTCTCTGCACTAGATATCTCTCCTGAAACCCAGACCAGAGTCTCAGCCTGCCCGTTCGTCATTGCCGCCTGGATGTCTCATCGCCATCTAAAACGGAATATAACTAAAGCAGAGCTGCTCACCTTCCCATGTCCCCCATTTTCTGTCTCTGCAGATAACACTCTCATCCTCCCTGTCTTGTCTGCTCGCAATCTCAGGGTCATCTATGACTCTTCTCTCCCTTCTCCACCCAGATACAACATATCACTAAAACGTGCCGCTTCTTCCTTAATAATATTAACAAAATCTGACCCTTCCTCTTCTACCAAAACCCTTACCCATGGCCTCATTACCTTGTGCTTAGATTACTGCAACTCGCTACTCTCGGGCCTTCTGATCTTTCTCCCCTTCAATCCATCCAGAATTCAGCTGCATGACTCATACTCCATGAGAGCCGCTATAGTCACATTACCCCTCTCCTAAAGTCACTTCATTGGCTTCCCATCTGTTTCTGAATACAATTCAGACTCCTCTTTCTGACCTACAAATTCTTTCACTTGGCTGCTCCTATGTTCCCCACTGCAAGCTCCACTCAGCTGGTAAGTCCCTCCTATCTGTGCCTTTCTTCTCTGCCAACTCCAGACTCCGTCCCTTCTATCTTGCTGCACCATATGCCTGGAACAAACTGCCCAAATCCCTATGGCAGGCTCCACCTCTGGCAGTGCTCAAGTCCAAGTTAAAAGCCCGCCTCTTGAAGTCTACCTTCAGCTCCTAATTCCTGTCACCTTGGGTCCTGCATCCCTAACCCTATATGCAATGTCTGTCTATCCAAATTAGATTGTAAGCTATAGAGGTGATAAATAATAGTAGTAGCATGTGCTAAATGCCGTGTAGCTCACGGCAAATTCTATAAATGGTGCCTAAAGTTAGGTACTAATCCTATTAAGATTGTTTTATAAGGCTAATTCTCTATCTTGAGATATATTTCTCTAACATAGAGAAATATATTTTATAAAGAAATCTTAGTCTGGGGAAAAGACCTGCCTGTTTCAAACTTAGCTCTGTAATATATATAAGCATATTGCAGATCTAAGCGGTTACAATAAAATACAAGTACTTAAAACTTCCTTATCTGTCCCAAAGTCTATCTAAAGTACCCGAACAAGCAATGCTGGTTGTCTGTTCCCTCTTAGCTTTTCCCTTCAGAGTGGTCAGCAGCCAAGCCAGCAACCGACCACTGCTTTAAAAGTAGCCAAACTAATGTATTACAAATAGCTCATATTTTTTTTTTTAATGAATTTAACATTTGGGGCCAGATTCTATAAATGGCACCTAAATCAACAACCAAATTTGGGACTACAAATATGGCACCAGCCATGTGTCAATCAGGCTTAAGCACTGTTTAAAGAATCACGGCTAACAGCACCTACACAAAACTAAATGAAATATATATATATACACACACAATATATACGGTATATATGAAATAACCGGCAGGTAGAGCAACTTATAGATAGGATCTTTAAAAACAAGGGAAATGTGCCACAAGATAAGATATTGCTAAAGCAGAATGATTAATTTAGCTGGGTTCAAAAGTTACTCACAATGATGCAGGCCTTTTCTAGAAGAAGTCATTCAAGAGCACATGGTGAGCTGAGAGGATGATGCAGCAAGGTTTGGTGCATGTCCCACAATGATCCCCAAGAGAAGAGAGAGAACATGGGTGAATCTGGTTTTATGGATTGTGACGGGTTGAAATCTGGTCCAATGAGACAGGAACCCAGGAGCAATTGTCCAATAGCCAAGACAGGAACTCAGGGACTGTGTCTCTTCCCTGATCCAATCGCAGAACAGTATTTCAATTCCAGCTTTTCCCTCATGATGTCATCTGATTGAATTTTGTCTTATCTCAGTCTGAGTGGCTAAATTTTGGCTGGGTAGGGCTTGATTAGTCACACTGGCCATTCCTTTGCCATCCCCTGAATAAGTTCACTTAACACTGGCTGAAGGCAGATGCCTGAGTCTCTCAGAAGCCAAGTTAGAAATACACTTTCAAAATTCAATCATTTCTTGGCTCAGGCAATATATTTATACTTTAACTCCAGCAAAATTAATCATATCATGCTACAATCCCACACCCAACATTTGGTACAGAATGTGTTCTAATGGATGTGAAGGTGCCAAAATGAGGCTGAAACAGCAGATCAGTGGGGACATACATTTTACATGTCCAGTTACAAGATGGCGCCTGAAGTTAGGCATCTAGATTGGCATGCCTAATCAATCTAGGAACCTACATAACTTCATTTTTCAATTAGCTTAATCGAAACTGTTAATGAGCAATAATGAGCACATAATTGGCAAAAATTCAGATTAATTGGGTGGTAGGCACCTAACTCAGTAGGCACCTAGCCCAAGGCACCTACCAGAAAGTGGGCATGGTTAGGGGCAGATCACGGCACCGATATTTAGGCCAAAAAAACCCTGTCATAAATAAGGAACGCCTAAGATTTTGATGCCTACCGGCGCCTAAGTCCAATTTGGGTGCCCCAAGGTGCGATTCTATAAATGACGCCTAACTGAAGATTGACAGTCATTGCACACTGCGCTGCTCCGGGTCTATCTTTTAGGTGCCATTTATAGAATCAGGGCCTAAGTGTATCCATACTCAACAACAAAGGGGGCATTCCTATGGGAAGGACATGGGAGGGTTGGGACATTCCGGAAAATTGCATGCAGTATTATAGAATAACTAGTCATTAAGCCCGTTACATTAACGGGTGCTAGAATACATGTCTGTCTGTCTCCCTTCCGCTGACTCTCTTTCTCTCTCCATGGCCCCCTTTCTCTGTCTGTCTTTCTGTTCCTCTCCCTGCCCCTGTGTCTTTCTTTCTTTCTGTCTCCCTCCCTCCCGCTGTCTGTCTGTCATTTTCCCCCATTTTCCTGTGCAGCAGCATTTCCATCCCACTTACCTATGCAGCAGCAACAGCATTTCCCTCCTATCCCCCCCTTTCTTGTGCAGAAGCAGCAGCGGTATTTCCCTTCCCCTCCAAGTCCCTGTATAGCAGTAGCAGCATTTTCCCCCACCCCCCTTTCCCTTCTCTTACCACGATCTGGCCTGCTCCGTTTGGCCCCTCCCCCTTCTTTTAGTGCCGTTGCTCTGCTCGATCTGGCCTGCTCCTGACCCTCCCACCGCCGACAAACCTCTGGGCGAAGGTGAACGCCAGTCCCAAGTCTGAGCGATCCTCCCAAACTTGACCTCCCTTACCCGGGTTGCGTTAGCCAGTGCTAATGTGTGCAAGCGGCTGTAGCACCGGCTTCTCCACCCGGACCCTGAGCACGCGCCGCGCTCCGCCCCTTAGCTACCCGGAAGTACCGGGCTTCACTCGCCTGCTCCCAGTGGGCCAAGAGAGAGGGGGGAGTGGCTGCCGTGGTGATCTGGCCGACTCCCTGGTGACAGGAGCCGCGGCGGCACCTTTAAAGTGAAAAAATAACTGTGGCAAGGGAGCCGGCCAACTGGCAGTTCAAGTTGGAGCTTCAGTCTGGCCTGCTCCCTGCCGTATTGTATTTTTTAGTTGAAAGAAGCGGCGGTGGCTCCTCTCACGATCCCCGCCTGGGTCAGACTTCCGACGCAGGTGGGGATCATGAGAGGAGCCACCGCCGCGTCTTTCA
This sequence comes from Geotrypetes seraphini, assembly GCF_902459505.1. NCBI lineage: Eukaryota > Metazoa > Chordata > Amphibia > Gymnophiona > Dermophiidae > Geotrypetes > Geotrypetes seraphini. The sequence continues at coordinate 20,134,478 of NC_047095.1, forward strand.
AATAAAAAAATACAATATGGCAAGGCGGGCAGGGAGCAGGCCAGACCAAAGCTCCAACTTGAACTTCCAGTTGGCCGGCTCCCTTGCCACAGTTATTTTTTCACTTTAAAGGTGCCGCCGCGGCTCCTGTCACCAGGGAGTCGGCCAGATCACCACGGCAGCCACTCCCCCCTCTCTCTTGGCCCACTGGGAGCAGGCGAGTTCAGGTGAAAGGAAGAACTACATACCTGTTTAGCTCGTGGTTTTAAAGTTAGGCGGCCAGGCCAGGTCTTCAAAGCAGCTGCAGCCGCGGGTTTAAAGTTAGGCGGTCAGGTATTCAGAGCGGCAGGGGGAGGCAACCTTTTATTCAATGTCTGCCGGGTAAAGCGCCGTGCCGAGTAGAGGAAGCAAACGCCGTGGCAGGAGAGCAGGGAGTGAGTTTTTCCTATGCGGTTGTTTGGGGGGGGGGGGGGGGGGGTTGTGAACAGGAAGTCGAGCAGAGGCGGGAGTGAGCTGTTCAGCTTCCCCTATCTTGGCAAACCGCTCTGGCGAAAATGTAGTGAAGTGCCGCGTGGGGCCGTAGAAAGAGCGGGGCATGCTGCAGTCTTGGCGGCCACGGACATACGGATTACGGAAGCACGCTGATAAGACTGCGCATGCGCCGCTTACGGTTTTATTATATAGATGTGGATGCACGCCCAACTTGGTTTCAGTTTATGTACGTGCTCACAACCAAAGTTGGGCATGGAATTTGGTGAACAACGCTATTCCTTAGAGAGCATTCATCCCAGAGCATCCATTATTGAAGAGCGCTGAGCACCAGTTTTTTTTTTCCACTGCCCATATTTGGTTGCCATTTACTCAATCCAGCGGGGTATTTAGCACACACTAATCGTTAATGTGTGCTAAATCTATAAGCACACTTTAGTAACAAGACCCGAAACACAGGAATTGCTTAGTTACTCCCCCCACATACAATACTATTCCTGAAAGCTTGATTCTCCCTCACTCACAGTCCTTATGCAAAGGCACAATTGGAAACACTCTTGGTCTACCTAGTGGATATGCCTCATATTGCATTTGGATTATAGCGCTACTCTGCCGAGGGACAGACAGATAAGATGATGCACCAATGTCAGGTTTTATGTAGGATTTGAGGCTAAAAAACTAAAAGGTCCTTTTATCAAGCCGCGCTAGCGGGGTTAGCGCGTCGGGCATTTCATCACGCGCCAACCCCCTGCGGCCGGCTAAAAAACTAATGCCTGGTCAATGCAAGTGTTAGCGGCTAGCGCGGCAGGCGGTTTAACGCGCGGTATTACATGCGTTAAACCCCTACCGCAGCTTGATAAAAGGATCCCTAAGTGAAATTCTCTATTCATCTATAACTGGGCTCCTGCTGACAATTAACTTAGGGCTCCTTTTACTAAGCCACGTTAGGGCATTAACGTGTGGAATAGCCCGTGCTAAATTGCCACGCGCGCTAGACGCTAACGCCAGCTAAAAATGCTGCGTGTGCTAAAAACGCTAACACAGCTTAGTAAAAGGAGCCCTTAGTTTGCTTTTCAGTGATTGGCCCATGGGGGTTTCTTATATGAAAAGTACATTGATCAATCTTGGTAAAATATTAAATTTTTTTTTTTAATTTGACACATACAAACTAGAAAATTAAAAGTTTAAAAAGTAACATAATGTATGTTTAAATTGAAAATAATTTTTGCTACCTTTGCTTTTGAACTCTTTTTCCTCAAGGTACTAAAACAATCCTGTATTTCTAATTTATGAAGTCGGGAAAAAAAAAAAAAAGGAAAGGAAAGTGAATATGTTGACAATAAAGAGCACAGTACTGCTGAAAAGAAAGCTGCTGAGCACAGCTTAAAACAAGGAGATAAAAGTAAGGGATGTTACCCTCTTGAGTGAACTTTGGTTGTTTATCTTCCATACTATAGAAAAGTTCCATTAATAATTTCATTTACTGCTCACTGTGCCTTGGGGAATATAGATTTTGTCTTCCAATATGACCCTAGTGTGCATAAATCAACATTTATCATACCTGTTCTATTCGTGTAAAAAAGCTCATGCGGTATGAATTATAATAGCTCTAAATAATAAATTATAATGACATCTGGTTGCTATCCTTATATACTGTAGCATTTGAGCCAGCCTTCAAAAGGTTTAACTAACTTACCCCCTCCCCCCCTTTATGATAAAAAACGCTAGCATGGCTTCATAAAAAGGGGGGTTACTTTGGGACTTAGGGCCCATTTTACAAAACCGTGGTAGTGATTCTGCCATGGCAAATACACCATTCAATTCCTAAAAGCTTCGTTGCATTTGTCATGGGAGAATCGCTGCCCCTTAGGGGTTTTTTTTTAATAAATTTCATCTCTGTCACCAGCTACATTTACTTCCCTAAAGGCCTTATTTACTAGCTGCATTAACCCTTTCAGGACCAAGGGACATATTTGTCCCATAACTTTAAAATCCTATAAATTTTGATTGGGATAGTCTACAGTTCTAAATTTGATATGTACGGATTCCATATGATACTGCCTTTATGTAAACAAACTGGTTCCGACATTCATTCATTAGCGTCGTTGCCAGATTGACGAGAAGATTCACTTGCCACACTGTCCATAAGCCAGAAGTGTGATTTTTTTTAAAAAAAATAATGATATTTCACAAAAAAAATCAATTTTTTGGCATCTGCAAGCCCTTTTTACCATAAAAATGTCGTCAAAACCACAAAAATTGGCCTACGATCCTTATGGTCCTGAAAGGGTTAAGGGCCGGATTCTCTAACTTGCACCATTGTCGGTGGCTACCTTAAAAGCAGCTGTTGATCGCATGTCAATCACGTGACAGAATCGCACCTCTGGCAAAGGTAGGCCCTGGAAATGTAGACCAGGGTTTTCCAGGCCTACATCCCGGCACCTACTTTTGATGTGAATTGTGTTTCCTTAGGAGCTTTACACCACCTAATGCCACTTCTGGCGTTAGCCATGCCCACAGTGGCATTAGGTATTGTAAAGCGCCTATGGAGGCGTGATTCCGGTGCCAATATTTTAGGTGTCTTGAAAATCAGTGAAAACCCGCACCATTTAGAGAATCTGGACCTAGGTGTTTAATACACGTTATGTTAACAGTAAATGTGGAGATCAACAAAACAGTTAATACACTGCATGGAAATTCTTACTGGAGCAAAGAAAGGGATGGGAACATAGGTGTTGGAACAGGAGGAGGCCACAGGGGCCATGGCCTCCCCAAAAATTCTCAGCCACTTTAGCCCTCCCACCCACCCTTCTCCCAGTGTTATGCTTAAATCTTCGGGCAGCCACCACATAGCCACCATGCAGCGTCAAACAGCAGGCCTGCCCCGGAATCCTTCATTCTACTTCCGGGAGCAGGCCTGTTCATGGACACTGTGCAGCGGCTGCTGAAGATTTAAAACTAAAGTGCCAGGAGGAGGTGGGGGGGAAGGAAAGATTCAGGAGCTATTGAGAGGTTATGTACCAGGGGGAGTGGCCAAGATGGCAACATGTTAACAGCCAGCGTTAGCACTCCGTCTTGCCTTACCATTTTCCTACTGAGCAAGTTTCCTGTTGGTTCTTCATTATGCCCCACATAATGAACCCCCTCCTCAGCCGGGCAATTGACGATGGATAGCTTCATGGCCAGCTCACCATCCTTACCTGGAGTTGAGTTACCCGCATTTGCTTCCGAGGAACGAGCCTCTGGAGATCCAGAGTTGGAAATATCTTTGTCTCCTCCATTTAACCGACCACCACCAATTCCAGTGTCAAGAGATGCTTAGAGTGTGACTGCCGAGGTCCAGAAGTGCCCAATGCAGCCATGCAATGGGGGGCCTCATGCAGATCAGGGCGCTGAGTCTTCAACCAAACAAGGAGCTGGGGATAACAGCTTCTCAACGGTGACGTAGGAAAACATTTGGAAAACTCTCCAAAAACTCGAAGCGGCAATGACTAACGGCTCCTTTGACTAAGGTTTTCTAGCGGTTTTTAGCACGCGCTTAGCGCACGCTACAATGCCGCGCACACTAGACGCTAACACCTCCATAGAGCTTGCATTAGTATTTTTCATTTAGCGTGGGGTTTGCGCACGCTAATCTTCAGCACGTGCTAAAAACGCTAGTTTCAAGTTTCAAGTTTTATTTTGATTTGATAAATCGCTTATTCAAATTTACTAAGCGAGATACAATACAATAAAAATGAACATGCATTTAGACATACTGTTTAAAATTTAAAAATAATGGGTTAGACTGACAAACTTACAGACTAATTGATACACAAGGGATGGAGGAATAAAGTTACAAATCAGTGCTTTAAAGTAGAAAAAAGAACCATAGATGGTAAAAAAAAACATTAGGGAGGGGGTAGTATAATCCTGGAAGGTAACTACTTTACAATTTGAATATAATTTAAAGATTAAAAGCATTTTTAAAAAGAAAACTTTTTAAGTTATTTTTAAAACGGCTGAGATCATTTTCCTCTCTTATATATTGAGGTAAAGTGTTCCAAAGTTGTGGGGCCATCACCAAAAACATATCATGGCGTCTGGTTCCGATAACTTTCAAGGAAGGGACTACTATGAGCTTTTGGATTGTAGATCGGAAAGAGCGCGGTGTATTATAAGGAATAAGCATTCTATTAATAAATTGTGGTTCATTGGTGGACAGAGTTTTAAATACTAAGAGTAATATTTTAAAGGTGATACGATGGTTGATTGGAAGCCAGTGTGAATTGATCAGGAAAGGAGTAACATGATCATATTTTTTACCGTTATGAATAAGTTTAACGACTGTGTTTTGTATTATTTGAAGACGCTTCTTTTCTTTTTGTGTGATGTTTATTAATAATGAATTGCAATAATCAAGTTTAGCGATAATTAAGGAGTGGATTAAAATGTTTAGTGATTTCGGCTCGAGTATCTTAGAAATCGAGCGAATCATGCGTAATTTATAGAAGCAGAATTTAACAGTATTACTTATATGTTCGTGATAGGAGAACTTATCATCAATAATGACACCCAATATTTTTAAAGATGTTACTAAATCCAGATGAATGTTATTAAGAGTGGTCTAAGGAAGGGGCTTAATTTTGATTTTTATGGTTTCATATTTGTAATAATATTCCTTGGTACTCTGTATTGCTGAAATGAGCAGATGCTTGTGAATTTGTTTTGAAAATGCATAAATAATTTTTTTTTTTTTTTTTTTTAAAGAGAGGTCGTGCATCAGGGCGGAGCTCCTGAGGCTCCCCAAACAAAGCAGCGTTCCGCTGTCTATGGATGAGAAGACCAGGAAGTGAACCTTGTATTTAATGCAGGTGTTGTGTAACATTTAGGGGGCAAGTTATCAAGCTGTGCTAGGACTTTAAGTTGTATTTCTTGATCCTTAATATGACTTAAAGAGTCCTAATGCAACTTGACAAAATTTACTTTAGTGGTATTTAAGTCACCGCGGGTTAAATAGTAATTAGATACAAATTTTGCAAAACATGTTTTGCATTTTATTACTATGAATGCCCTAACATGACGAGGTGATACACTAAAGCTGCAAACTGGATCCTTATTCACAGGACAGGATTCCAGTCCTGGGTGTACCTCAGTGCATACTGGGACTTGTAATCATGCTTTTCTTAGGGAATACAATGGGAAAATCAGAACTACAAATCACTGCATGCAACAGAGTAAACTCAGGACTGGATCAGCCCTGTCCTGTGAATCTGGATCCAGTTGGCAGCTTTATGATATACTACAAGTCACATTGGGATTAAAAAATCACAGTAAAAGAACAAAACAAAACCCAGCTTGCCGTGATAAGTGTAGTGGCTGTGTCTACTTTAACCCGATTCTGTAACTGGCGTCTGTAACATGGACGCCGGTTACAGAATCGGGTTAGTGTAGGCCCGATTCTGTATTGGTCGCCCCTCCTGGGCCGTCCTATAAAGAATCTAGGCCAAAAGGTCCATCTTTTGCATTTCCAAGGTTTACAAATCTAATACACAACCGGGGGGAGGATCGGGGAAAGGAGCTAGGTATATATGAGACTGGTTCAAAATTTTGTTATTTTAGGTACAGACTGTAAAACTTTCCATTTTAAAATGCACATGGGGAGAAGGAGGGGTCTGGCATGGCAAATAGTGGAGGAGTGTGTGGCGCAGTGGTTGGATCTACAGCCTCAGCACCCTGGGGTTGTGGGTTCAAACCCCGCGCTGCTCCTTGTGACCCTGGGCAAGTCACTTAATCCTCCATAGCCCCAGGTACGTTAGATAGATTGTGAGCCCACCGGGACAGAGAGGGAAAATGCTTGAGTACCTGATTGTAAAACCGCTTAGATAACCTTGATAGGCGGTATATAAAATCCTAATAAACTTTAAAAAAAAACTTTAAAACTTCAAATTCAATTTTTTTTCCATAAACAATATGGACTACTTACAGCTTTGTATTTGATGCACTGCTTCAGCTGTGATGTTTTGTTTTTATCATGTAAGGCTGATAAAGGGCGAATACATTTTTGGTATAGGGATAGTTGACAGAAATCAGTTGCTCCTAACAACTAACAGAATAAATTAGACATTTTTGTGCTCCCTGTTGTCTATGCAGAATGTTTCTCTATTCCACAACTGAATTTTAAATTTGAAAGAACCTGCACTGCCATCTTTTATATTCAGAAAATAACTAATCCCAGTGAAACTCAGAAAGCACAACGGAAAACAACAGTAAAGTTTTGCTGAAAATAGTACTAGTCACAGAGGTTTTTTTCCTAGGTAATATGCTTCTTTGCCGTTCACTGATTTGGAAGAATGCAGACATTCTGCTTACATTCTGACAAAAATTATCCAGACCTGGCTGTAGAGGCATATATAACTTCTAAAACAAAATCTTATAAAAGAAAATAGCTTCTAACCACCTACAATGGTGTGGGTTTATACAGAAAATGGAAAATAAAAATTGAGCTACTTGTAGGCCTTGTCTTAAGCCAAAGCTCACTATGTCTTGCATCCCCCTGAGACCTGAAGTCCTCTGTTCCCTGTTGATTTTTCTATTTGGAAACTCACCAGTCTGTGAATTTGGAGACAGGGCAGAGAGAAACTGTCTGCTCTAGTCAAGAGAATGACTTTACGAAGCAGCATCATTGATCTTGGGATGACATTTAGCCATGCGCTCTCATGTTTGGGGGTAAAAAATGATTGGTTTTCCGCTGTGTAATTAGTTCTGTTCTTGGGAGACCAGCAGGTTGTGCATACTGAGAGCCTGTGCTCCCTTACTCCACAGACATGAGCAGGGTCACTAATCAAGACAGTGCCAGGGAATTTACTTTCCAGGATGCATTATGAAATGTTAGCTCTAGTTTTCAAGTTTTTTGCAATTTTATTTTCTATGTAGAAGTGATGACAAATGTATTCAGAGGGAGATCTTCGAAAATGATCAATATTCCTACATAAGCGTGAGGTATCTGGCATCTCATTCCATAATTTCGCTGCAGTCACTGAGATGCAGGCCGACTTGTGGTCATATAGGGCCTGATTCTGGAGCCAGCAGCTCCATTGTAGGTGGTGGTACATGTCCTACCACCTTCAATGGACCAATCAAGATGCACATTTTAAAAAAATAATCGGTGTGGCAAAGGACACCTACAATATAGGCATCTGTCTCGCGTCTACGGAGATGTCCAGGCATGCCTATGGACGCCCAATGCCAGCATAGGCATGGCTTATGCCGGATATGAAAAACTTTGATTCAACACGTATTGTAAATGCTGTTAGGTAGAAGGGATTCATTCATACCAAAACGGACAGAAAAAGACTGTAGACAAAATCATAAAACGCAACGGAGAAAAATAAACCTCAATTGAGAGCAGCCGGGACTACACAAGTGCCCTAAGCCGCTCTCATCATCACGGGTTTATAAAAAAACTCCGTACAATTATAGATAACTTTCATACATCAAAGTATTAGATTTTTTTTCAAAATTTTTTCAGTCTTTTATCGTTTTCTTCAATATTTTTAATATAATTCAAAATATCACTTATTAGATCTGTCCAAAGCACAAAGGAGAATTCATTCCCAAACACCTACAATGTGGCAATCAGCTCAGCTATAAGCATGTAAACTTCGTGAAGCTGCGTGACTTTTGAAAAACCGAAAGATCAAATATCACTCATCTGGCAATGTGAAACTTCATAGTCCCGACAGAAAAGGATTTCTGTTTCACCCGAAAACGGCTACTTCAGGGGATCCATATAATTCGGAATACTCCACGCTTCTTAGCAAGACAAAATTACAGCTGGCTCCTCACAAAATGGACGAAGGAGGCCATTTTGTCTTGCTAAGAAGCGTGGAGTATTCCGAATTATATGGATCCCCTGAAGTAGCCGTCTTTTTTGTCTTTTCTGTCGGGACTATGAAGTTTCAGATGAGGACAGAGCTTGCAGGAATGGGGCAGGGACAGGGAAAGAACTCGCAGGGACAAAACGGGAAAATGAGTTCCCACAGGGATAGGGAAAAATTTGTACCCGTGTGATTCTCTACTTGGTAGAACAGTATAGAAAATTGAATAAATAAATAGTGTGAAAAGTTTCAGCCTCTGCTAACCAGACCAGAGCTGGTATTGTGACATCATAATGCTTCATTCCACCAATGCCTAAGAGCCAACTTCATCAGTGATGTCGCAATGGCTTGATTGTCCTTTATTTGACTCACTTTTACTAAATTTTGATTTCTAGAATGGTGCAGTGTAGAAAATGACATGGGGACAATACCGCTGTGAAACTAATTTACAAAGCTAAAAAATATGATCATGTTACCCCACTGCTGATTAAATCCCATTGGCTTCCGATAAGCCATCGCATCACCTTTAAATTAATGCTTTTGGTGTTTAAATCTTTAAATTTTAACGAACCCCAATTTATTAACAGATGGCTTATCCCATATAGTACAACACGATCACTTCGTTCATCTTCATTTAATCTACTTTCCGTGCCTTCAATTAAAATGATAGGAACTAGAAGACACGACATGTTCTCTGTTATGGCCCCACAATCATGGAATCTTTTACCACAATACATTAGAGAACTAAAAGACCTAACACTGTTTAAAAAAACGTTAAAAACCTTTCTCTTTAAAGATGCGTATGGATCTTAGGACACTAAAAAAATCGATTATTTTTTAACCGTTTTTTTTTTTGTTTTGTTTTTTTTTTATTACAGCTATTATAACCCCCCTTCTTGTTCTTCCCTTTTTTGTTTTTTCTTCTCTTCTATCAAAAATTGTAACTATTCCCCCTCTTAACCTCACATGTCTCATATGTCTTACCCACAAAATTATTTTAAAATTATGCCTACATTCAGTTTGTTAAATGTGTTAAATTTTAATTAACAACAAATTTGTTTTTATGTCAACATTAACATTGTACTTGTTTAATTTATTAATATATGTTATTATTATTGTACATCGCCTAGTAATTTAAATAGGCGATTCATCAAGAATAAATAAACTTGAACTTGAACTTGACAAATTTTTCCCCGTCCCCATGGGAACTCATTTTCCCGTCCCATCCCAGCAAGTTCTTTCCCTGTCCCTGCCCCATTCCTGTAAGATCTGTCTTAACCGCACAAGCCTCGGACATTTATGATTTTAGTGTGTTTGAGGCTTGTGCAGATGAGGACAGAGCTTGCAGGAATGCGGCAGGGAAAGAACTCACCGGGATGGGAAAATGAGTTCCCGCGGGGACGGGGAAAAATTTGTCCCCGTGTCATTCTCTAGTGTATCCTATCTATCAACCTCATAGCTGTTTCAGATCTTAATCTTCTCCCGGATACATAAACAGCTAACATCTGCTGAAAATGCCAAGGTGCCCACCTGTTGCACGGTGCCTAGCTGCGCTTAACTCCAAAGCAGGGGTGTTGAAGGGTGGAGAAGGACTTAGACACTGCTAGGCACAATTCTCTAAAGGACTTAGGCACCTAGACTCTAGGCCTTTAAAACCCTGACCTATATTACAAGTGCCTACATTTTAAGTTAGGCGCAGTTCTGTAATAGGCATCTACGTAAGTGTGATTGACAAGAGACAGGCATCTATATTATAGGCGCTGTCTTTTTAGATACCATTTACAGAATTTCCCCCTTATTGCCTTGTGTGTATTTGTGAATATATTTATTGTCTATGTTTTAATATAGACCCCACTTAGGTATTAAATGTGTTATAAATGGAATGAACGCTGGGAGCACACTCTGGAGGAAAACCGTTGCTGCTTGCAAGTGCCTTCTGTCAGAGAGGACGCCGTCCTCGAAAGTGCTTGATTTTCCGCCCTGAGCTGCCGGACTTGACACCCTGCTCCCTCCCTGCTGGACTATCGCTGGCTACGCCCACCAGTGACATCTTCAGCAGTGCGAGGGTTAAACACGGGGAGGGCATGCCGGAGGAGCTGCATCGATGCAGTCACGTCGACAATGGAGGGTGACTAAGGAGCTCCTTAGTTCACTCCTTTGTTCGAGCCTTGGTGAGAGCCGCCTTGTCCTATTATGTGTGGTTATTCTGGTTATATGGACAGGGGCGATATGAAGAATTAAAGAGGATTAAAAAGAGATTAATCGTGAAAAAGTTAGAACATTGGTTCAGATTCCATTAGTTTGTCATGATGAACATATTATGTTACGAACTAGGCTTTTGAATGCTAGATCTTTGAAGGCAAAAACATTGTTGGTGCATGATCTGATTGAACAGTATGATTAGGATGTACTAGGAGTGACTGAATCGTGGTCGGAGGACTCAGATGTGGTTGAGGCGAATGAAAGTTGTCCATCTCAGTATGTGTGGAATTGGGCATTCAGAGGGTACCGGAAGGGTGGAGGGGGGTGGTCCTATTTTATAAACAATGGTTGTATCCTGTCAGGGTACAATTGACGGGATGGATATTTTAATATTGAAGGGTGGGGACCTTGTTTTCTGTCTGGTCTATTGTCCACCAGAAGTGTTGGTGAAGGATAGCTCGAGTTTCTTGAATCTTTTGTTGGAGCTACGATTAGATCTTACTCGCACTTAAGAAGAGGGCTTACAATCAGATACTCTCGTATCTAGAACATACTGGGGAAAGTGGATAAGATAGAGGAGAATAGTCTTTGCCTTAGTGCCCAAAATCAAGCAGTTGCTAAAGAAGGAGGAAAGGGTCAAAAGCTATTGAGAAAAAGAAGTCCTCCTCTTCCTGATCAATCACAAAAGCTACTGTTTCTAGACCAGTGGTCTCAAACTCGCGGCCCGCCAGGTACTATTTTGAGGCCCTCGGTATGTTTATCATAATTACAGAAATCTCTTTAGCTATATATGACAATATTATTTTTAAGACTTAGCTAAAAGGAAAGATTTATAAACTATAAAGAGTTTTGCCTCATGCAAAATTGTCATTTCTTTAATAAGACATTAACTATTTTTTCTGAGGCCCTCCAAGTACCTACAAATCCAAAATGTGGCTCTGCAAAGGGTTTGCATTTGAGACTACTGTTCTAGACCATTTGGACACATTTTGAGGCCTTAACATATGAATTTTTTCTCTCACTTCACCCTCATGCTCTTGTGGGTTGCTGTTTTCATATTCAACCAGTTGCCTTCACAGTCTCGGCATCGTTACATCTGTTCATAGGGATGGCAACTTTCAAAAGTTTTCCTGTAGTTAAAGAGTAGGCACTAATATTCATGAACGAGTGAACCGAACAGAGAAACAATTCAAATCTCTTCCAGCCAACCAACAGAAATTACTTCCTCAATTCTTTTCTCATCTGGACAAGATTCGGAAATGCATTGATTACAATCAGCAGATTTTGCAAACCATTGTGAATGACTGTATGCACATGTTTGAAAATAAAGAATAAGCAGATGAAAAAAAAAGAAGAGTAGAGAAAAGCCCATTCCCTTTTGCAGGTAAAAAGACCTATGTTGATCACAGCATAGAAATTTTACCCATGTCAAAGAGGAAGTAGAGCCTGGAAGGAAGGAAATCAGGGCAGGGAAATCTGGCACAAGGAAATCATTTTAAAAGCCCTTGCAGACTTTCCACAGGTGTAATTTTGTCTTCTTTAAAGGAGTCTCATTCTGCACTGCCCTACATTTTCAAAGGGAAATCCTGCCTACAAAGAATCTTTTAGATAATTTTAAAACTGTCCCCATAATCTATTGAACTTGCAACTCTAGTCTCAGCAGATTCCTTCCTTCCTCTCAGTCAATGTGTTCCTTTATCTCCTCACCCCCCACGTTTCCAACAATACTAACCCAACATTTTTTGTCTTACTTGTGAAATCCTGACGTCTAAGTGCTAAAATTTTCACTTCTTCCTTAAGCACTTTTGCACATCATACTAATACTGTAGTTTTAATTATTATTTTTAGCCATAATCCCTAAATCCATTTCTCATTTTATATATAATACAGTATTAATATTTCCTAGCACTAGGAATGCAAGCTCTTTAATTATGTTATGCTCACAGATGTAAGATTGAATGTCATTATGAATATATTTATCTTTTCTTTTTTTTTAAAATATTTGTTTATTGAAAATGGCAAATCGTCCAGACAAACAAGTACAATCAACAAAGTAACAGACTCAATACAAGAGGAACACGAAAAGTGAGAAAAGCATTGGAAAACAAACATAAACAAGCCCCCCCCCATACAAGATAGGCCAACAAGAATCAGGGCAATACCCAACATGAGGAAAAACAGGAACCAAGCAGTCCCCACCCACGAGGCCCACAGTGAGTACAAAGCCAGACTAGACCCCTGGCCATAATTTTTGTGTGTTATAAACTCCCACGATCACAGACACCCTCTTTTTTTTTTTTTACTGTTGCCTAACTAGCCCTTATTTCTAAACTAAACTAAACCTTAGGTTTGTATACCGCGCCATCTCCGCAAGCGCAGAGCTCGGCACGGTTTACAGAGTTGAGAGGAAAGGAACTAGAATAAGGGATAAAGGAGAGGGACTAAGAGGAAAGAGAGGGACAGAATACTGGAGAATGGGAGGTGATTAGATTTTTGCAAAGAGCCACGTTTTCAAGTGTTTGCGGAAGGATTGGAAGGAGCTTGAGTTTCTGAGTGGGGATGAGAGGTTGTTCCAGAGTTCTGTGGTTCTAAAGGGGAGAGATGTTCCAAGTTTTCCTGCGCGGGATATACCTTTTATAGAGAGGAATGATAGTTTCAGTTTTTGGGAGGGTCTGGTGGAGTGTGGTTTTGAGGAATTCCAAAAGAATGGGATAACTTTTTTGGAGTCATCAGCAAACTTCTTTTCCCTTCAATCAGATTATCTCATAGATCAATAACTGTACTCATTTCTGATATTTCCTTATACTTCCATTCTATCTCTTTCCAAACATGTGTGTCATGCTCTTTCACTGCCGGGTCAAACACCCTCCTGGAACCTAGAAAAGAGAAGCTAACACTCTACTTCCTGTATGGCTCTTACTATATGCAAATGTTACCATGCATGGCAGGGCTGGCTTAAGGCATGAGGCAAGTGAGGCAGGCTCTCAGGGCACTAAAGTTTGAGTGCCAAAAGCCTATCTCACCAGCTCAGCTTTCACAGCAGTGAAAGTGTGTTCTTTTGCACTTGCAAAAGTTGGCTTAGAGTGTCGCCAGCCCTGATACATGCATTGGGCAGGATGGCTGAGAAACAAGCAGAATGAAGAAAACTGGTCTGTGAGCCAAACTAGCAGCAAAGTCATGCTTACAGTATACAGTAAAAAGTGTTTTACATGAGAAATATAGACTCTGAACATATTTTAATTATTTGCAGATTTCTATTCTACTTATCTCTAAATCAGCAGTTCTCAGCATACTTCATGAGACACACCCAGCCAGTCAGGTCCTTGAAAGATCTTGCCTGAAATAACTGGTTAATCCATAAGGTGCTAAATGCTTCTATCAGTCTGGAATACTGAAACCAAAGAAATCTGTAACTCAACATGGAGAGTTTATGATTAATCACTAGTTTAGTGTATTTCAGCCTACTGAGGTGCAAGCGTAGAATTTCCTACGCCTCCTTCTATAGCAGTGTCCCACAAACTTTCTCAAGCTGATTTACTAAAGACAAGTTCTAACAATAAGCAGCTGCAGACGCTTGAGGTCTTTTCTCCCCTATTAAAAAACCTCTGGTACTAATTTGAGAGACACTTTAAATCAATTAAACAATAAACAGTACCAGCCACAGGGTCCTAAAGTAATCCATATCCAGTAAGGTTAATGTTTTAAGGACTGCCATATTGGATGACAGCAAAGATCCATCAAACCCAACCCCATGTCTCTCACAGGGACCAATCTAGATCAGAAGAACCTGGAAGAATCCCAAAGAATATAGGCAAGCCTTCCTGCTTGTGCTCAGTGATAAGGAGTGGCTTTTCCAAGTCTACCCAGTGGTTTATGAACCCAATGGTTTACGAACTTTTCAGGAGAAGGGCCTTGTACGTTTTGAAGAAAATAGCTAGATGAGGTCCAGAAGGAAGTGGAATGTGAGCAAACATGTTTTATCACCTTGCCCACATTTTGAACTGACATCATGATCTGTTCACTTCCTCCATTCCACGTAAGATGCTGCTTGATGCCAGCTGAGCTATTTAACATTTCCGACAAGGTTCAAGAGGCTTATTCATATTATAACAAAGCATGAAAGACAGCTGTCTTAAAACCACAAATAAAGATGTTATTATAGGGCATTCTTGTCAGCTTTATTTTGACAAAGCGATAAGAATAAATCCAGTCTTTCAAAGCAGTGGAAGTGACTTGAGGCCAAGAGACATCTGCCAAGCAATAAAATGGTGCCGGCCTGTAGCATGGGATGGATAGGTGAGATAGTGGGATGGAATAGGAAAGCCTGGATGGTAGGGGGGAAGGAGGTTGTGAAAGGTCACAAGGGTCCAGGAAAACTGTGAGGTCACAGGAGGTGGCAAAAAAAACTGGGAAAGAAAACCAAAAAATGAAAATAAATGGCATTTTGGACTTTTTTTCCCTTATTTCAAAAATAAAATAAAATGAAATGGCATTGGTGTTTCCAATTTCATTTCACACCACAACTCATCCCTATTCATTTAAAAGATGTCACAATGTTTCCTTCAAAACATTCTTATCTTTTTCTATAACCTATTAGCCCCTTACTGCCTGCACACATGCACAATGATATCTTTAGGACATCTAAAAGTATTTGGGCTGTAATATCTAGTCCACATTATATATTAATGCCATTAATTATATTCCAGTAGCAGCAACAAATACAGCACCCGGTACCACTAATTAGTTCCATTTAAATCCATTGAAATATTGGTAACTAGGCTGCATTTTTCATTTCCTTATGTGGATAGACCTGAAATAAGAAGTTCTGTTTTAATTCAGCAATAATTCATGGGTGAAACCTAAATTGTAACAAGGAAAAAAAAAAATCAACATCGTATAGATCACAAAGCCCACCATTATGACCATAATGGCTTTCACTGCAGTATAGAGCAGTAAAGATATATGAAAAGTAATCTACTCTATACCCGTAGCAAACATCAAGTAGATAAGAGATTACCCCCCCCCTACTCCCTACTTACTACAGTCCCTTCAATTTTAATAATGAACAGCACACTTCAGTATACAATCACACTTACCCAGCCTTCATGAAGGAAGAATGAGATGAAGCATCTACTCATTAATGATAAACATCTTACCAAAACACAAATTTATTCCACTATTATGCTCTGCATCATACTGCCAAGTTATGCAAACCTAGAGATAGAGATTTCCATTTGAAAGCACACTTGGGTTATTTTCTCTGCCAGCATCTACAGTAATGCTCTCATTACCGGTAGTTTGAAAAAGACAGATGGATAGGACAGCTAGCTCTTTTAGCCTGGGAGGTTACCTCCATGCTCGGGGAAGAAGGCGTGGGAACTGCTGAGAGCGCAACCCTCCACAGGCTAGAAAAATGTTACTCATTTTGATTTATCCCAAGAAAAACATAGGCTAATATGAAATACTGTAATACCCAGGCATTAACTATTAACTATGAATCTCTAAACGAAAGCCTAGGGCAGTGGTTCCCAACCCTGTCCTGGAGGACCACCAGACCAATCGGATTTTCAGGCCAGCCCTAATGAATATGCATGGAGCAGATTTGCATGCCTGTCACTTCCATTATATGCAAATCTCTCTCATGCATATTCATTAGGGCTAGCCTGAAAATCCGATTGGCCTGGTAGTCCTCCAGGACAGGGTTGGGAACCACTGCCCTAGGGTGTCAAAAGCATACTTGTAAACAATTGCTAGAGTAAGAACATGGAACACCTCTGAAGATCATGGTACATGCTCTGACTATCAAGGAGGGTAGGACTCCGAACTTAAAAATATAACACCCCTCTTTTATAAAACCACAGTCGGTTTGTAGCGCCGGTTGCAGCGGTAACAGCTCCAACACTCGTAGGAATTCTATGAGCGTCGGAACTGATACCGCTGGGCCGGCGCTAAAAACTGCGCTACAGCTTTCTAAAAGGGAGGGAGTAAATTTGATACAAAAAAATCATTTCATTTATGGATAAAGTAATCCTTACAAGGCAAGGGGCTTTTAACAGCATTTCAAAGAGCAGGACACTCAAAATACCATTGAGGTTTGTTCCTTGCTTACTCGTGATGTATTAACGATTTCAGAGAAGCAGTTGCTCATTTATCTTTGTTATGCAAAAATCTGGGGGCTCATTAAATATCACAGGAAAGATAAATGCTTTGCTTTCTCAAGTTATTAAACGGGAAGATGTACAAAAGTTGCTCCTGTGTTGAAATAAAAACAAGAAGACCCTTTACAAAGCCGCAGTAGAGATTTCTCTGCGGCATATGCACCAAAGTCCAATTCAATTCCTATGGGCTTCGGTGCATTTGCTGCAGGGAAATCGCTGCCACGGCTTTGTAAAAGGGGCCCCAAATATCTGATGATGCTACAGAGGATCCCTAGTGAAGAAAGGATGGTAGTGAAACACCATGGATGGTAAAGCATTGTGCTTTCCAAGAAGAGGAAGACATTGAGGTAATTTGCAAGGAGCATGATTACAATTCTAAACAGCAACGGTGCAACAGAATTGGGTTTCCAAACGGGGTAGAGTGACCTGCACAGAGGGACTAGGGTTTAGGGTTACCATATGGCTCCAGAACAAGAAGGTTGGATTGAGACATCCGGGTTTTACTTCTGTTGCTTTCAATGCAAGTAAAGCCCAGATGTCTCAATCTGTCCTCCTTTTTCTGGACCACTTTCACTGATCACCTTAAAATATCATACTATTTAAATGTATAAATTATGACTACACATTCAGCTGGTGCTTAATAGTGAACACTCAGACCCACAACTTAATCCCAGTGAAAAATCATGGAGAAGCTGTATATAGAGACCATCATAGCTGTTCACAGTCTCACCCACCAGAACCATATACCATAGTTCAAACAATACCAATTATCTCTTTATAAAAACAAAATGTAACTTATCTTGGTATATAGTGGGAAATCATTACAGCTGCTCCGAGCACCTCCTTAGATACTTTAATAGAATAAATACATGTTCACCGACCCCCCCCCCAACCTAGGTTTCACCGGCTGGCTTCTTCAGGAGGGGTACTATAAACAAAACAAGTGATTCTAATCAACACCAAATCAACCAGCACACAACCGAGCTCTTATGCGAACAGCTAACATTCTCATAATACAAATTACAATCCCTGCCTGCAGTTTACTGGGAAGGGAACTCCATCCTACGAACAGACTACTGGTGTCGCATTACATACCAGCAGGCCACACCCCTAAAATACTCCATTAATGCTGACGTCACTGGTGGGCATCTCAAACCCCTTAAATCTTAAACCAGTCAATTTCATTATTTAACCCTGCCGGGGCCAAGGTGTGCCACTGAAAACCATATGGTAACCCTACTATGATTAGCCCTCAAATTTCAATGCGCATGAGAAGAAGCCAGATTTTTTTTTTTTTTTTTTTTAACCCCAGTCTCTCTAGCCATAATGGCTATGAGAATTTTATTAGAACTTGGTAATAAGACATGGGTGAGGGGAATGTAAGTTTTAAGTACTGAAAGCAGTTTTATTAAATTTAACATTTATTATTTGCCAGTACTCAAGATGAAGAACAGCCATCAGTAATTAACAAAGGAGTCATTTCATTAACCTGTGTGAGGCAAAAATGGCCTAACGCAGGATATGCTAAAGTGGCTAGAGACTGTGGCAGCAAAGATGGCATGGGAAGGAGCAACTGAGAATTGTTCCAGTCCTGCACCCACTACCCTCCAGATCACAGGAGATAGATGGCATGCAAGGGGGGGGGGGTTCATTCTGTATGTGAAAAAAGGAGGGAGGGAGGCTCATTCTGTGCATAGGGATTAAGGAGGGGGGTGTGTGCTCATTCAATTTTGGCTTCAGTTTTGGCTTCAGCTTCAGCTGAAACCAAGCGGCAAATTTTGGCGCAGATTTGTTTTCGGTCAAAACTGAATAACAAACAGTTTCAGTCACCCTCTAATTAGTGCATTGCCATAAATGAAATAAAAACAGCAAAGGCATTTTTTTAATGGCCATGAAACAAATGGACTTAGTGTATGGGAAAGACCCACATAAGTATGCACTATGTACCACAGCTTAATAAAAGAGCCCCAAACTTAGCCAATAAGACAAAAATTCCCCTCAAAAAATATTTAAAAGTCTATACACAAAAGGCACTCAATTAGTTTGCTATTACTTTCAAGAAAAGACCCAAGAGTCTACTCTCAATTATACTGTAAATTCAAATATACATACAACCCACAGGTGGAGAGCCAATACTATCACTGGTTTTAATGCATGGAGAAAAAAGACACAGAGCCAGTGGCGTACCAAGGGGGGGGCGGGAGGGGCGGTCCACCCCGGGTGCCAGCCCTGAAGGGGTGCTCCCGGCCTTGCCGTTCAGTCCCCCCACACCCCCGAAGGACCGCTCGCCCAACTGACCTTCCTGCACCACCTGTGAAGCAGCAAGCAGCAGGATCGTGAAGTCAGCTATCCCTGAGCTGCTTGGGCGCTGCTTCCTGCGCCGCGGTCCCGCCCCTCCTCTGACGTCAGAGGAGGGGCGGGAATGCGGCGCAGGAAGCAGCGCCTAAGCAGCGCAGGGATAGCTGACGTCGCGATCCTGCTGCGGATGCTTCATAGGTGGTGCAGGAAGGTCAATGGGGCGAGCGGTCCTTCGGGGGTGGTGGTGGGGACTGAACGGCAAGGCCGGGAGCATAGGTAGTGCTGCTTCATAGGTGGTGCGGGGAGGCCAGGGGGGCGAGCGGTCCTTCGGGGTGGGGCGGGCAGGCAGGCAGGCATTCAAGGGGGAGGGGGGTGACAGGCAGGCAGGCCTTCAAGGGGGGGGGACAGGCCTTCGGGGGGGGGTGCAGACCTTCAAGGGGGAGGGACAGGCCTTCAAGGGGGGACAGGTCTACAAGGGGGTGGGCAGGCCTACAAAGGGGTGGGACAGGCCTTCAGGGGGGGTGCAGGCCTTCAGGGGGGTGCAGGACTTCGGGGGGGGTGCAGGCCTTCAAGGGGGGGACAGGCCTACAAGGGGGGGGACAGGCCTACAAGGGGGTGGGACAGGCCTTCAAGGGGGGGGACAGGCCTTCAAGGGGGGGGACAGGCCTTCAAGGGGGGGACAGGCCTTCAGGGGGGGTGCAGACCTTCAAGAGGGGGGACAAGTCTTCAAGGGGGGGACAGGCAGGCAGGTCTTCAAGGTGGGGGGACAGGCCTACAAGGGGGAGAGACAGGCCTACAAGGGGGTGGGACAGGCCTTCAAGGGGGGTGCAGGCCTTCAAGGGGGGACAGGCAGACCTTTAAGGGGGGACAGGCCTTTGGGGGGGACCCTGGTTTAGAAGTACACGGAGGGAAGGGGGTGTTCAAAAAGACGTGCATATGCCAAACTTTGGGGGGGGGGGATGAAGAAATAATGGGTCTGAAAATAGAGGAGAGGGAGAACTGAAAGGGAGAGAAATTGGACACAAGGGATGGTGTGGAGGAGGGATAGAGATACTGGATAGGAGGGTAATTGGGAAAAGAAAGGGAGAGATGGTGGACTCTGGGGTGGTGGGGAAGGAGGGAGAGATGCCGGATGAAAGGGTAGTTAAGAAAAGGTGGATCTGTGGAGGGAGATGAAAAAAAGGAAAGATACCAGACTTCCTGGGGAGGGAAGGGAAATGGAAAGGGAGGACAGAGTTGGCAGATGGATGGTTAGCACGCAGAAAGAAGAAAGAAGGAGACCCTGGCAAGCAAGTTATCAGAAGAAAACCAGAGCCTTGGACCAACAAGATTTGAAATATAACCAGACAACAAAAGGTAGAAAAATTAATTTTATTTTCTGTTTTGTGATTATAATATGTCAGATTTGAAATGTGTATCCTGACAGAGCTGGTGTTGGACTACAAACGTGAGCTAGGATTTAACAGAGAGAGGAAAAGTCCTTTTTGTTTCTTTATTTTATTTACACCACAGCGCCAGTGTGGTTAGGAGAAGCCAAAGGGGGTGAAAAAGCTATAAAACCCACCAGGAGTTTTGAAAAAAATCACCCAACTGGGCAGGAAAATCAAATTGAAAAACCAATTCAATAGGCTGAATCGAATCGAAATTTTTTTTCCTGAATCTGGCAGCATTAGTTTGCGCTACTGTCTTAGACTTTAGGACCTGGGATTGGGGAGAGATGGCATCCTCAGTACTTTATAATGCAAGTGAAACGAGGATTTGGTCAGACTTTTGAAGGGTCTGCAGAAAAAAAATATTGTATAGGCCGGGGACATGAAACAGCAGGAAATGGGAACTTTTCTTCCTTCTATTTTTGTGAATGGAAAGGCTGAGGATGTCAAAGAGTTCAGTTAAAATATGTGCTTTATAAGAAAATATAATAATGTGTTTTATAAAGTTTATAGCATAGCTGGCCTACCCAGTGAGGTGTTTCTAGTGGTGGTGGTGGCAGCGTGTCAATGTGTTGAGAGAAAGAGGTGGTCTGGGAAATTCTGCTGAGCAAACTTCGGGCCCATTTCTACCCCCCAGTTAGTCCACTCCACTTAACTGGTTCACACACTGAGTGGGTCTTTGGATGTTGTGTTGGGATCTCTTCCAGTGGTTTATCAGTATCTCCTTCTGGTCCAAGGAAGGAAACTTTGTTATCCTTAGCATTGACCTACAGAATATGTTTGTAACAGCGCTGCTTGTGTGGCATTAGGCTATGTAGTGATCGAAAGAAAAAAACAGACCTTTGCACATTTTTGCACTATATGGTGGGTGTATGAGGAGATTCACATTTCCTGCACAGCTAAGTCCATGTGAAGTTACCTTGTGCTGTATTTGACATCTAGCAAGGTCTCTGTTTGAAAGGAAAGATCTAAACTTTAAAATGAAGTGGCCAGAAGTTATGGTAAAAGCAGATAGTGTAGCTAGTTTTAAGAAAGATTTGGACAAATTCCTGGAGGAAAAGTCCATAATCTGTTATTAAGACATGGGGGAAGTGTCTGCTTGCCCTGGATCGGTAGCATGGAATGTTGCTACTCTTTGGGTTTTGACCAGGTATTAGTATCCTGGATTGGCTACCATGAGAATGGGCTACTGGGCATGATGGACCATTGGTCTGATCCAGTTAGGCTATTCTTATGTTATGTTCTCATCTGTAGGGGCCTTTGTTTTCACTTCTTATTTTAATGTATTTTTTTTCTGGGAACTTATCAGTGTTTTTTATAATGGGAACAAAAATGGAAGAGAATTAATGTGTATGGGATGAGGGGGTAACTAATTTCTTCAGCTAAATAATTCAATCCACTTCAAACAGACATAGGAGAACTCATGCACCATTCACACACCCTCCAACCAAAAACGTCAAAAGAAAAAAACTATTCGACAACCTCCTAGCCATTCCAGCTGCAACACTCGACCCCCAACCCTACAACCAATTGACATCGACCACATACTGCAAAACCTTCAAAAAGAAATAAAAACCCTTCTATTCAAAAAAACACATAAAACCGAACTCACACAATCAGAACTGTCCCAAGCATCACCTGCAACTACTCCATATGTACTTCTGATGTCCTGACAATTCAGACATAATTTATGTTATGTTATGTTTGGAATATAAGAAAATTTTCACTGCCTGTTTCTATTCTGACCATTTATTCCGTTTCATGGTCATTACAAAAAATATTTTTTTACATGGGGGGGGGTGTCAAAAAATGATGGGCCCCGGGTGCCACATACCCTAGGTACGCCACTGCACAGAGCCAAAAACTTCCCCCATGGATGTAGAAAATGATCTATATCTGGAAAAAAAAAAAAACCAACAAACCGCTGTGGCTAAATAATTAAAAAATTATGGTCTCTTGGAACAAATTCTCACAAAAAAAAGCATTCTTTATGTCATGTCCATAGAATTCCAAAACAATTGTGCACATTAAAGCTTTTAATGCAAAAATTTTAATATCATTTATCTTCTTGAAAGCAGGCCTCTCAAACCCCTTCTGCCAATCACCAGCAGTAAAGACCCGAAGGGCAAATAGCCCCTCACCAAACTTCCAAGGTTCTTCCAAGGGCCAGCATGAATCATATAGTGCTTCTAGTGATATAAATCCACCAAAAATAATGTTTTAAATTCCAATTCCAATTCGGGCTACTCATTTCACAGAAAACTGCATGAGGAGGTAAACATCGTCTTCGGACTTTCACTCTTTGAACCAACTGACTTCAAGACGGTGGCCATTTCTTTAAACAAACACAGAACCAACAAATTTCAAAGGTGGCAATGGGGGCTTCTTTTGCCCATATTTTTAAGCTGAATTTTGAAAAATGCTTTGCCTACCCTTCCCCCAGGTTCCATCATGTTATATGCTGCTTTAAGTATATTATCAACATATTTTTTAATTTGGAAAATAACAGAAGAAGAATTGACTATTTGATCATAATTATTATGCCTCTGAACTCAAGTTTTGGATGTGAACGTTCAAAGGTTAGGCAATTTATTCCATATTGATTTTTATTCAAAACCTACAGATATAATTACTCTTTTAAGATATGAAAGCATGCACCCTTTCCATGTAAACAAACAGTCTTCCATTTTCTCAATTTTTGAGATAATCGGTGCATCTGTAGTTCTACAGATCAATTCAAGTCTTCAGCAACAGCTTTATGGAATATTTTTTGGAAAGGGCTTATCCAAATTGAATTGTTAAAAAAGCCTATAGACATGCTTTTATTTAACCATCAGGATTTCCTTCTCCGGTCATAGGCTAGGACTGAGAAAGATAATTTGATGCCATGTGCATTAAAATATATAAAATTATCAACTAAGATTGGTTATATCAGTACATGAAATGTTGTATCAAACTAACTCCCCTCCCCCCATTCCTTTTGCAAAACCGTGTAAGTAGTTTTTAGCACTGGCCTGTGAGCTGAATGCTCTGCACTGCTCTGACGTTCATAGGAACTCTGTAGGGCTTTAAGATAAGGTGTGGAAGAGTCCGGGAGGTGGAAAGCAGGAGGGACTTAAGACACTTAATGACCAATTAATTTAACAACCAAGTCATTAGAACAGAACTCGGTTGTTGTATTTTTTTTTTTTTTTGGGGGGGGGGTTTCAAATTATCTTTATTAACAACTGCAAAGGAACATACAACCAGGAGCAGAATAATCAGAAACATAAAACAGAGCAGTCGGAGTAGCTGTACATTTAAAACTGTTTTTAGATATCATTGACTTCTTATGATATTGGTTGATTGACCCCTGATGCAAGCCTCTCAAGCTGAAATATGTTGGGTTGTATATTTTTGTACTAATAAAGACACACTAATGAGCTATTCATAATAGATGAGAAAGACAGAAAACTAACTAAGGAACAAACCAGTTTGAACCAGCTGAAAAGCAAAGCTTACTGAAAACTTATGAAATACGTATGTATGAATACTAATGGTGGCTTGCTGGCAGAGGCATCTGTTTTTGGAGAATTAATATCTGCTGTCTATATTTTACACTATATTTGTCTATTTTTCTATAGTTGTTACTGAGGTGACATTGCATATTTTAAAGTCATCTGCCTTGGCATCTTTGAAAACCCCCAAATATAAATGATAATTCACATTTTCTCTGCATACAGTGTACTTTATGTTTTTTTAAGTTTGTGGTTACCATTATGTATTAATAAGATTATATTGTGTATATATGAAAAATGGATGGAAGAAATTGCATTACAATTAGTATTATTATTATGGGGGTGGAATAAGGGGCAGAGTTTGGGCAGGTCTGGGGAAGATTTTGGTCGGGTTTGGGGCGGAGTTTGGCTGGGAGTACTCGGTTGGTATTTGTTAGGCTTAGGGGGTACTTGGCTTAAAAAGGTTGATAAACACTATTATACTATACCATATACCATAGTCACCATACTATGTTTGCCATACTATGTCTAGTATGATAACTATTCATCAGATGCCTATTTATAGGCCAAAAATCGAATTTGTACAGAATGTTAAGGAGTGCTCAGAGATTTTAAACAAGTGAGACTGCTGGTGGATTACATCCACCTTTCAGAGGCTTCTTTCTCAATCATAGCACCTCTGTCTAAATTAGCTTGCATGAAATAACAACTTAAGGGCATGCTATAATTGTATATGAAAGTACAATGTTATTTAGCTGTTATGGTTCTTGAAATGCATTTAGCTGGGATTGTTAACTATGTTTGCCATCTCCATCAGACAATATTTGCCAGGTTGTGTCTTACCACACTGAGAATGGAAGGGGTTATAGCTATAGACTCAGCACCCTGGGGTTGTAGGTTCAGAGAAAAACACTTGAGTATCTGAACAAATTCATGTAAACCATTCTGAACTCCCCTGGGAAAATGGTATAGAAAACTGAATAAACAAATAAACCATAGCCCACATTGATAACTTCCCTCCTAAGTCTCATTACATTAAATGGAACCTATGCTAAAATAGTATGAGTTAGGAGGGAAGATATCAATGTGGACTATCATAGAGAATAACCCAGGGACAAATTTTTCTCCATCCCCGCAGGAACTCAATCTCCCCATCCCGTCCCCATGAGTTTTGTTGCTGGCCTTGTCCCTGCCTCATTCCTGTAAACTCTGCTTTAACCGCACAAGCCTCAAACACTTATGATTTTAAAGTGTTTGAGGCATCTACAGATAAAGACAGAGCTTGCAGAAATGAGGCAGGGGCAGAAAAAGAACTCACGGGGATGGGACGGGAAAATGAGTTCCCATGGGGACGGGGAAAAATTTGTTCCCAATCATTCTCTAGAATGAAGCCCAAACTGGAACACATATACTGCTCTCTGACTGAGTCCCACCACTCTGAATCAGGCAGGATCTGTTCTGGCCAGTTAGCGCCACCTCCTGGAGGATAGCCTAACTGCCAGCTCAATGAACCAGGTCAATGAACCAGCTGGAGAGAATGAGAAGGCACTCTCTAAAGTTAAAAAGGGATAGATTCCGTGCAAACGTAAGGAAGTTCTTCTTCACCCAGAGAGTCTGTTATAAGGGAAAACACCCTCCAGGGATTCAAGACAAGGTTGGACAAGTTTCTGCTGTATCAGAACAAACGCAAGTAGGGCTGGTCTCGGTTATGGCACTGGTCTTTGACCTGGGGGCTACCGTTTGAGTGGATTGCTGGGCGTGATGGACCACTGGTCTGACCCAGCAGCGGCTTTTCTTATGTTCTTATAATAGCATCATTCATGAGGAAGAATCCCTGACTCCCTCACGAGGAGGACAAAATCTTAAAAGTAGCCCATATTGGTAACTTCCCCTCAAATGACCTAGTAACAGACGTGGTGGAGATCAACAGTGTAACAGATTTGGGTTAAAGGACAGTTTTAGAAGGTAGTGGTGGGAGGAGAGTTAAGATAGACATTATGAAGACGGCAGCAGCTGATGGGTTACATGTTAGAATTTATATTTGTATCTTCCCAAAGTGGAAAAATTTTGATGGGTGATTGCATGAACCACTTTGGTCTTTATCTGCCATCATTTGCCATCCTACTATGTCATTAGATTTTTATCTGCCAATAATTACAGTATAATGTCATTGTGTTAAATATTGGGCCTCCGTGGCTCAAATTCCAAATATATTCTATTAGAGCATTTCCATTAAATCCACCTTACTAGAGAGAAATCACAGTTCTTCTAGAACTGTTCAGCTATCCTGATGCAGTTATTTCCACTCTTGCTGTTAGTGACATACACATACTGAACTGTAAATTGTACTGTTTAGGTGACAGAACTGCTGTGATAGCTTTTCAAACCTAAATGCTAATGTTACTGGCAATATAGTGAGTGGAGAAGAACCCATTATAGTCAGGTTTCAGTTCACCTACTTCTTTGCCGATGTCTGCTGTAGCATTTCAATGCAGTCATCCTACTCCTTCCCTTTCAATCTTGTCACCAGTAGCGCCGCACTGTGACCTGCTCTCGGAAGCTTTTACTGACAACCTTGACAAACCGAGGCGTTACCTTGCGATAGGCCAGATGTACTTAGCTTTTTTCCTTTAGACACAAAATGGGGAGAGAGACCAATTACCACAAACAAGATCTTTTTTTTTTTAAAGATAAACAAAAGCCAAATCAAACCCACTCCCCACGCATTCTCGTTCCCATTCATATCATCATTGTAGCATAATTTGAACTTGTATATTCCAACAAAGCAAAAAATATCAGCTGGTTATCCATTTGATTACTTCTTGTTAACACTTGGATCTGGACTGGCCCTGCTGCCACCCCTTCCACCCCCACCCCACACCCTGTTTACCTCTTCGTAATACTCATTTGACCAGACAGACACATTCTTGATGGATGTAAAACCAGGCTGTATCTTTGTTTATTGAGCAGAAACACTACATAATTTACCAGTTTACCCCCAAGCTATAATAATAAACCCCGCATTGCATTTTGATCTGAACACCCCCTCCCCCCACATATACCCCCGACAGCTAAGGCTTGAGGTTGGCATGATCTTCCATGCCATTTTGGGTCGCCTGACCTTCAAGATACCACTCAGCGAGCTTTAAAACCCAACATCGCTCGTCACCCGATGAGTGCATAATCTTGTAGCTCAGGGATACCGTGAGCTGTGACTTATAACGCCTTCTGTTCTGAACCTCTTTATTATGGCCTTCATGCCAGCTAAGATGGGTGGGGAGGTGTTGATCTTCTTCCGATGGAAAGGGGAAAAGACCTCTGTCCCCTGGAGCTGTTCTTTTAAATACTCTCCAAGCCAGCCCAGCTCCCAAAACTGCCTTGTCCTATCCTGCTCCTCACCTTCGATTGGAAAGTCAGATTTAAAGAAGCTCCCTTTCATCTACTACACCCTCTCCCCCTCCCCCACACCTTATCTCCTAGAGCCTCCGTCCCTTCTCCTTCCCCTTCCTAGATTTCCTGTCTCCTTCCCGATGGGTAATCAAACACGGGCCATCCAGCCCAATGTTAACTGCGCCCATCAAGACTAGCTCTTGGGTTTGCTCTTTCCAAACAA
Organism: Geotrypetes seraphini; assembly: GCF_902459505.1. NCBI lineage: Eukaryota > Metazoa > Chordata > Amphibia > Gymnophiona > Dermophiidae > Geotrypetes > Geotrypetes seraphini. Next base: position 20,162,003 of record NC_047095.1, read on the forward strand.
GTGAAATCTTGGTTATTATTTAGTTTCATTTTTTATTAAAATTTGATATACCACGTAGTCTGTTACGATCACAATGATATCCAATACCAAATAAAGTGGAAAGGAACTTCAATAATGTACAGAAAAGTACATAACCAATCATATCAAAAGCAAGACATACAAATCTTTTAAAAGAAAAGGTAAATTATTACTATGTTTTATGGTTTGATTTATATTTTATTTTTGCTTAATTGATTGTTTTATGCTGTTGTGCACTGGATTTACATGAAACAATCCATAGACTGAAATAAGCAGTCATATTTGCTCAGGTTTGCTTAAATTGTAATGATTTCATGAAGGGTGGGTCAGCTCCCAAAGGCTAGTCAAGAATTAAATTCTATTAGTGTAATAAAACCACATCATCGTATATTTTGTTATTGACCTTATGTCCAAGCAAGAGTCAAATAGTCTTACAGAGGTGTCAGGTTATCTAAAACTAGATGGATTTGATGACATAATTAAGCACCAAGGAAAAGCTGTGACCCGTGGACTTGTGCTTTTTATCATATCTGGGGTTCAGAAGGAACCATTGTCTACAGAACTGGCTATAGCGATGGGCATGGATTTTTTTTTTTTTATATACATGCTTTTGGATTTCCATAAGGAGATTACTGTAAGTTAATAAGGCTGAACATAATGGAATTTCTTCATTCCAGCCATGTATCTATGCCGCATATGTTTCTGCATTCCTCTGCAAAACTAAAATATGTTTATTTCCTTGATAAGTGACCTAGCCACATTCTTATTAAAATTACATTTGTTTCATCTATCACAATAAGTAATTTTGTCTACAGTGCAATCTCTGTTTATAAGTTGAACTTTTCAGCTCTGCTATAATGTTTCTTTATGGGCAGGAGAAAGTTCACTGGCTCCCCAACCCATCCTGGGGGCTCCCCATTCAGTAAGGTTTATATTGTATTGTATTCCACTGAATTCTACTGTATTTTGTGTCTTCGTTGATATGTCTCAGTTCTCTTGCTGTGAACCGCCCAGAACTTCCGGTTGGATGGTATATAAGAAGATGTATTATTATTATTATTTATTTGTTTTCATATCTTTATTCATTTTAAAGCCAAAATAAGTGCAACATATTCTACAGACATTTTACACTTTAACAACACTTAGGGCTCCTTTTACTGAGCTGCGTTAGCAGTTTTAGCACGCAGCATTTTAGTGTGCGCTAAACCCACGCTACGCGGCTAGAACTAACGCCAGCTCAATGCTGGTGTTACGGTCTAGCATGGGCGGCAATTTAGCATGCGCTATTCTGTGCATTAAAGCCTTAACGCGGCTTAGTTAAAGGAGCCCTTAAATTCTATCAAATTATATTTATGACAAATACATATATCAACCCCCCCCCCTTTTATACATATCCAACAATTGCACTCTAATTAAAAGTAACTCCCCACCCTCCCTGGACGTGTATGATTAAAGGGCAAAATTAACAATCACTCCTTACAGAATTCTGTCAATGGCTCCCAAACATCCATAAATTTCTTATAATGTCCCTGTTGTATGGCCCTCATATGCTCCATTTTATTATTATTTATTGTATTTGATATATTGATTGTACATAAGTATTCAGCGGTTTACAAAAACTAGAACATTAGGCACATTAACTTCCCTTACTGTCCAAAACGGGAGAAAACATTATTTGAATAAAAGATAAAGGGGGGAAAAAAATTAGTAAAATAAGGAAATGTGTAAGTTGCATTTACAAATAAAGGATTGAAAATAAAAGAAAGAAGCAGAGAATTAAACAAATGCAGCAGAGTAAGAAGAAATAATATAAGGTGACATAAAATAAGTTCCAGTCTAAACTTCATTTCAGTCCAATGAAGCACCATAACTTTGCTGCTGGCAGAGCAGGGGGGATTCAAGGAAGAGGAACAGCCAGTCTCCAATCAGACTTTCCAGCCCATCTGCCAGATGAGGGAGAGGACCACTCTGGAGGCCCTACAAGGAATAAGGCCTTGCTGTTGCCCCAGTCGCCGCGGTCTGCGTTCCAGTCGCTGAGGCAGGAGAGGACCAGAAGCTGAGCAAGAAATGATGACAACCGGGAGATCAGGAGGAAGAGAGGCAGGCAGAAGAAAGATCCCCGATGCCAACAAACACATCAACTGGATCCACGGTCTTACACAGTTGTCTCTGGGCCCAGCCAGACAGGGAGCGCCCAGTCACCTCCCCCAATATTCAGATTTGCATGCAGAGGACATACTTTATGCAAATCTCTCTCATGAATATTCATTGTGGATATCCTGAAATCCTGATTGGCTGAAGAGTCTCCAGGATAGTATAGGAACCACTGCTGTAGCTAATCATTATAACGATTGTTATTTGCATTTTGGACATGCAGAAACCAGCATTTATTACCTGCATGTCTAAGTTCCAATTATTAAGCAGGGAAATACATCTAAAATGTGAATATGTGCATATGGCATTTTTGGGCGGGACTACGATGAGGTGAAATGATGAACATGCGTTCCCTATTTCAGAAGGAGACTATTCATTTGTATTCCCCATCATGAATTTCAGGATTGACCCCTGATCCCAGATACATCTAGATTTGAGAACGTTGCTCATCTCTGCAGGGCTCCACTGAAGGTGTTAGGAGCGATTGCTCTTTTAATGCTCCGGTATTTTTTTTGGTCCCTCTCTCACCTCAAAAAGCAGTCCTGGCAAAGATTACAGAGTTCTGTGACCACTTCAGAAAACGAAGACTTGCATGTTACTGAAACATCAACATACACATATATGTGCTGAAACATATGTTACCACATTGACCCATTTAGAAATTAATGCCTGTAAAATGGATAGTCCTGACACACAAAACTGGCCTGTAAATGACCTTTCCTCCTTGTATTTTAGAAAATGCCCTACATCAGCTGATCATGTTCAAAAATACTCTCATAGCAGAACAAAGCACGTTCTGACCACGGTGTCTCAATATACCTCTATATATAGCAGCTTTGTGAAAAATATATATATATATATATGTATTTAATTAATGAAATACTCTTGATCTAAAGCTGTATTACACAAGAAATGACCTTTCTCCAAAGTGATATTACTTGCTGGTGAAATATGTAAGCAAAGCAATTCTCAGGGTGAGTTTAAAGGATCCCAGTAAAATGTACAGTGCGTCTCCTTGCCATGATTTATGTTGTTCTGAGTTAAAGAAGTTTGGGGAGGGGGGGGGGCATGGGCAAGATCAAAGAGTATAAATGCAACAATTCTATTCAGCTATGCAGAAAAAAAATGTCTCGAAGGGAACGGTGAGAAATGTTTAAATTGCTGACAATTTATCACATTTCTTCTACTTTCCAATCTTTTCTCACTGTGTAGCCACTATTACAAATATAGGTTTATTTAGTACAAAAAAAAAATAATTAAAAAGGAAAACCATGATTAACTTATTAAGGACCATTTAGTGCATAATTACATGGATTCTCTTACATTAAGATGCCAGTTTCTTTAAAGGCAGAAATAATACCTACTGAAAGTTTAATTATTTAAATGAGAAGAGAAAAAGGCATGTTATCTTCTCTGACAAAGATGAAAATCAATTTAATTGCTTCTCTGCTGCCTTGATGTGATTCTAGCTGTGAGTCAAACAACCAAAAAGGGAAAATAATACTGCAGCTGTTAATCAAGTGATGTTCCTCCGCTCCATCCTTTGACAGAGGAAGGAGCAGATGAATAGCATTATCATATAGCTTATTTTGCTGTGCTGTGTTTTATACACTTTTCCCATGTAATATAAAGGCACCTATGTTGCAAAAGCCTAAAGAACGGCTGGTTTGAGTGCAGCCTGAAATAACTATGTTTCATGGTTAGTGTTCCCAGTAAAAAAAAAAAACCTGTTGTCAGGACTGAGACTTGCTTCAAATTAAATTTGCCCTTAGGTGCCTGATTCTACAATCTATGGTGTGAAATTATGGAGCCACACACACACACACACACACAAAAAAAAATGTGGACAAGATTGATGTTTCTTTGTGCATGAAGCATAGCGATATATTTTCAAAGAAGACAGCAGCAACTCCTAGAGGTCAAATATCAACTACTCCACTAAAATTAGAACATGCATTTGGAAAACGAGTACCAGTGGAGCATGCATCAAAGCTCCTGGCTCAGATCTCGGCCGATTTCAAATGTTTATCCTTGCAGTGCCTTTGTTAAGCTCGAGCACTGAACAAATATTCAGCAGCAGCCGCCGCACTCGGCAAGCTAATGTATCTGATTGCAAGAAAATGGCAGTGTGAAATATTTATGAGTTCTGAAATACAAACCAGTACAGTGGCTCATCATATGTTATCAGCCCTTGTTAACTTTACAGATGATGAGAAGCACCGAAATAACTGAAGCTGTCAAAACTAATAGAGCTCATAGACATTCCATAAACAGAGCTCGATTTCATCCAGGGCCTTAACTCGCAGGATACGTTAACTCCTTCAGTGCCCACCGACAACTAGCATCGCTTGCTTTCAAAAAGGAACACGTCGGCAGTATGCCATGTGTAGGTCAGCTTCAAGGAGCGCCTTTTCGTTTTAAAGATGGGAGGCTGGCGTTTGAGCAATGCCTTTAAAGCCTCCACTATTTCAACCTGACTTTGGATGCTGTCCGCCGAGGAGATTTGTTCCCAACCTGCTAACAGGAGTGCGAGGCCTCAGTGGAATCTGTCTTCGCCTTGCATGTGGGCCACTTCACAGAGGAGACAGCTGGGGGTCAAGAGGGCAGGAGGGCAAATGGAACATTTGCTGAACACCCAACTGGAACATGCCATCCAACATTAGTTATCTCCTACAAGTGCTTTAAAAATTTACCGTGCTGAACAAAAATCAATTTCTGGAAGAAAATGCTTTTCTAAGCAACAGACCAGAGCCATTACTACAGAATAGCTCTCTGAAGCAATGATTGGCATAACACAAGTTCTCCATTCTTCATTCAGTGTTGCAACGCGCTACCCCAGACTGCCTTCTTTATATTTCCTTTTGGCAAGTGTTCTGTTTAATGGTTATATATAGGTATGACCAATCTGCTGAGTTAAAATTCCCTAGAATTTGTATAAACCCTTAGTGCATTAACACCATACCTCTCTCCTTAAACATTTTCCTTGTTTCTGTTTTGAGTTTATCATAGCAAATAATGAGAACAAATATTGATAAGCACAAAAATCACTGACTAGTCTAAAATGACCCCTTTTTACAGTACGATAGCTTTGTTAAAAGGTGCTGCCACATTTCCATGTGCTAACATTTCCTTACACATAATTAGGGGCATTTTAAAAAAAACCAACGAAGATGTCCCCCCAAAAATAGCATAAATTGGCACTTGGATGTCCTAATCGCCAGTATGTCCAAGTGCCGATTTTCGAAACCGTCTTTCAGGATGTCTTATGAGGCGTTCCACCCTCTGGGCATCCAAAACTAAAGGAGGGCATGTTGGAGGCATGTTGTGGGTGGGCTTTGGGCAGGCTTTGTGAGTGCTTAGACTTGGACGTCTTGCAGTGATAATCAAACATTTCCTAAGATGCCCTAGACGGAACTTAAACATCCAAAGCTAGACCCGTTTTAAAAGCATCTAAATGTAATCTAATCTAATCTAGTATTTATGGGTCGCTCTATACCTGAAAAGGTTCAAGGCAACATACAAGTCAAAGGAAATATAACTCTAGGAACATAAGAGGGAATAACCAGGAGGAGAAGCTCTATAACATAAAATACGTGAAGTATGAGGTTATCATTGCATGTATAACATTTCTATCCATTCTCAACGGAGTGTATTCTCCCAAAGAGGAGAATGCCAAAAAGGTACCCAAACTGACCAGATGAGCACTGGAGGGATTAAATAATGATCACACACACACACATTCCCCCAATGGTCACTGACCCCCCTCCCACCCCAAAAAATTCTGAATGAAACAGTACATACCTGTCTCTAGAAAAGCAGCACCTGACATGGGAAAGCCTAGTAGAGCAGCACATACCGGTAGTTGTCTTAAGTAGCCTGGTGGGTAGGCTAGTGAGCTATAGAGAGAAGGAACTAGGCCCATAAACCACTCTAACCACTACATTTATGGTGGAAACTGTGAGACCACTAAAACCCTACTATACTGCCATATTGTTGCCACTTTCAGCCATAAAGGCCATTGGGGTGCTATACAGACATGGGTATAGCAGATTGGGGGGGAGTTTTGGAGGGTTTATCATATGTTATAAAGGGATTCTGGTGAGATGTGCACCTGGTATCCTTTATGTGACGTTCACAGCAGTGCCCTCTAAGATGTCCCACTGCTCTGTTGGAATGGCTGTGTGGTCAGTCCATTATAATGTTGGCCCCTCCCACTTAGCACTTGGACATTTCTGTGGTCAAAAATGGCGAATAAAGTTAGGTGTCCTAAAGTTGGATGTCTTTTTGGCCAAGACGTCTAAATAAGTGATTCCCCACCCCACCCCCACCCAAAAAAAATAAAATTTGGATGGCTAGCAGTTTCACCAGTTTCAAAAATGGGCGTTTCTTCATCTCTGACTTTGGAAAAAATATCCATATTCGAGCTTAGATGTCCTATCAAAAATGCCCCTCCACATTTACTGTAGGTTCTATTGTATGAAATGGGATCCGTTTCCTAATATGCAGTAGTTACTAAGCCATAGTAAAATGTGTTATTACACTGCAACAATATTTAACATGCCATTACTTATAATACTGAGGTTAGTGACAGGTGCACTACATTTTATTTTATATTGCTGTAGAAGAAACATTGTGCATTCCTAGCACAGCAACACAACGATTGCAGGTGCCAAGTCAAGGCCACTGCAAGTTCTAAATTTCTATCCCACTCCATGTGTTTCTTACCTGTTCACTATGGGCTAGATTCACAAAGCAAACTGATCATGTACAGATCGGTTTGTGACTCTTTTGTGACCAGATTTCTCTCAGGCCCCATTCACTAACCTCTCCTGCGATCCGCTCCGAATCTGTTCATGCAAATGAGGAGAAACGCATGCAAAGTGGACAGGGACGCGATTCACCAACCAAAATTTTCAAACTGACTGAGCTGGCCAATCAACCCAAGAAGCGACTGCTGTGGACTGTCTTTCCGACTCTGGAAGCCCTGCTCTGCCCAGATCTCTCCTGCCTACTTGCCCCGAATCGCCGCATCGCCGCCCCGATTTTCTCCTGCCTTTCCCCGAATCTCTCATGCCCTTCCCTGTGAGCCCGCAGGGCTAAAAACTAATTTAAAAAAGGTAAAAGTTTTTAAAAAAAAAAGGTTGCAGCTCGGACGGGCATGCGCAGACCATCTACAGATGGTCTGTGCATGCATAGGATCGCTCAACTGCGATCCGTGCCGGCAGATGGAGGCGTTCCTCCAATTGCCCCCATCTGCATATTTTAGTTTATAGAATTTATCGGACCTGCCCAGATCGGGCCCGATTGGGCAGTTTTGTGAATCTAGCCCATTGTCGTTCTCTGAGCACCGTCTCACACTGTTCATATCTAGAATCTACTAGACTCTCAGCCTTTTTTCTGCACCACCCCAATCTTATGGAATTCTTTCCCTTCCTCTTTAGGTGCTGAGCAATTATACCCCACGTTTTGAGCCTCTCTAAAAGCCTACTTGTTTCCCTTTGCCTTCCCTGAGATGGCATGCACCAGCATGGTGTCCTTTCCACCTTCATTATCTCCTTCTCTTACGTTCCTATTATTTTATTGTCATTCCTTTCATTCTTTATTGGTTTTAAATTGTAAATCACTTTGATTGTTTAGACCAGAGATCTCCAACACACAGCCCCCAAAGTCCTCCACTGCAGCCTTCAAACAGCTGGGCTGAAATGCTTTTCAAATTCTGTAATGGATTCATTTCAATCTTGCCCACTTGATATAGTAACTTCAAACAATCTCTTAAGTGAGATACTCAGGTGTCTCGTTTAAGGAATCTGCTACTGTTGACAATCCAAAATAAAGTGACTATATAAAATATATTCTTGAAATGTTGTAGAATCAATATTAGTATTAATTTTTAATTTTTAAGACCCAGTCTGAACAAGCAGGTCAAGGCATTTTACACAATTAATAGTATGTATAAGCTTGAAATCTTTTGGTGGCCCTCAGAGCTTTCTAAGAGCTTTCACATTGCATCCATTTATGTGAAAAAGGTTGGAGACCACTGATCGAGGTTGAAAGGTGGTATATAGACTACATAACAAATTTATAAACCGCTTATAATCAAAGCGATGTACAAAACAACATACATTTTGTTAAAACACACCAAGTATCCATAAAATAAACAAAATTAGCATTTACATATCATAGCTGTCAAGCTGCAGTTCTTATTTCACCTTATTTCATCTTACTGTACATGTATCCACTACATCAGCCCTTAGGGTCAGTGCATGGCCAAAATAGGTCAGTGTTCCATCTGTACATATTTACACACAAAGGAAGAAACTGCCATCAACGCTAGCGTTCAAATCATAGCCGGGCTACGTGATGACTAAGCTTCCTCCGTACGTGCCGAACTGGTCCCTCCACTCCCAAGATGAAATATGCCTCAAAAAGCCCCCTAGTTGTGCCCTGCAACTGCAAACTGCCACATCATGTTCCTAATCCCACTTATACCGAACCACTGGAATTGACTGCCCCCGCAGATCAGATCCCTTGAAGAACTCCTCTACTTTAAGAAATCAATAAAAACATACCTCTTCACTTAACCCCCCTACAGGAAGGATTACAAAGAAATGTACAAGTATATTGGTACCAGAACCCAGTATGTGTCACATAAGGAAAACCTGTATTCTAAAATCTTGTACTGACATCCCTATTCTCCTCCCCTTCGACCACCCAGAACCCACCATGACAAGCACAATACACAGAACACTCGAAACAGCAGCAACATGGATGACAGAGCACAAATTAAAACTTAACCCTGACAAAACAAACTTCATCCTCTTAAAAAACAATAAAACTCCTACCTTAACAAATCTAGTAATAAACTCGATCTCATACCCTATTCAACCCACACTAAAACTTCTGGGAGTACTTATTGACAGAGGCTGTACCATGCAACCATAAATCAACAAAGAAATAAAAGCATCATTCATGACCATGAGAAATCTAAGACAAATCCGAAAATTATTTGACAGGAAACAATTCCTACTTTTGGTACAATCCCTTATCCTTGGACTAATAGACTACTACAACATACTATACCTCCCATGTACAGCGACCATGATAAAACTATTACAAACTATACAAAATACAGCCCTAAGATTCATCTACTCATTGAAAAAATATGACCACATCACAGAAGCATACCATGACTCTCACTGGCTCCCAATACAAGCAAGAGTACACTTCAAATTCTACTGACTACTATTCAAAGCTATTAACAGAGAAAGCCCAACCTACTGGAATAACCGACTAACCCAATCCACCTCAACCAGGCACAGGAGAACCCACTCATTATTCACACATCTACCAACCAAAAATATTAAATGAGGAAAATTATATGACAACCTAATAGCCACCAAAGCAGCTAAACTGAACAGACAAATCACTACTCTATTGTCATCGACCACAGACTACAAAACCTTCAAGAAAGATACTAAAACCCTACTCTTCAAAAAATACATAAAACCTATCTTACATGACCAAACACCACCTACCCACTCTATACCCTTAATATACTCTAATATGCCCCCAACTACCCAACTAATGCTAAATGCCTCTATTTACCCAACACTTAGGTGATCCTGGAAGGGGCGGAGACAGAAGAGACCGCTGTAGTGATCCACATCGGGACGAACGATGTCAGCAGGAGAGACTACAAAAGAAGCACGCTGTTAGAACAATTCAAGATTCTGGGAAGGAAGCTGATGATGAGGGCCCAGAAGATAGTGTTCTCAGAGATCCTACCAGTACCAAGGGCAGATGTGAAAAGGCAGGAGGAACTACAATCAATAAATACGTGGATGAGGAGATGGTGTGAGGAAGAAGGATTCCACTTCGTGAGGAACTGGACGGCATTCTGGGGCAAGAGCAAGCTATACAGGAAAGATGGACTGCACCTGAGCGCAGCAGGAACTAGACTCCTAGCAAACAACGTCAAGAGAGGAATAGAACAGGCTTTAAACTAAGAAGAAGGGGAAAGCCGACAGTTGACAAAGGGTCGACGATTCGGAAGACGGTATCCTGTGAAGATACCGAGGGGAAAAATGGCTGGGAAGGAACAAGGGACAAACTGCAGGAGTCGACTAACCCAGAAGAAGTGGTTACAATGTCTGCAGCAAAAGAGAAGAAAATATGGACCGAAGCACAGGGAAAAGAAAGGAGGACAGCAAAATACCAGGATCTAAAGTGCATATATGCTAATGCAAGGAGCCTAAGAAACAAAATGGGGGAACTAGAAGCCTTGGCCAACGCAGAAGACATCGACATCATTGGAATCTCTGAAACATGGTGGAATGAGGAAAGCAAATGGGATACAGCACTACCGGGATACAAGCTCTATCGCCAGGACAGAACAGGACAAAAAGGAGGTGGAATAGCCCTATACATAAAAGAAGGCATACAATCCACACAAATGGACACAGCAGAGACGGCCAGCAAGCCGGAATCTCTATGGGTTAAAATACCGGGAAGGAAAGGGCCTGAAATAAAGATGGGCCTATTTTATCGCCCACCGGGGCAAACCAGAGATATCGATGAGGAAATGGAAGCCGAGATGAAGCGTGAATGCAAAAGCGGCAACGCGGTTATTATGGGAGACTTCAACTACCCTGGGATAGACTGGAGGCTTGGAAGCTCGAAATGCGCTAGGGAGACAAAATTCCTGGAAGCTACACAGGATTGTTTCATGGAACAGCTTGTTAGAGAACCGACGAGAGGAAATGCCACTCTGGATCTAATCCTAAATGGGTTAAGGGGACCTGCAAAGGAAGTAGAAGTAGTGGGACCGTTGGGAAACAGCGATCATAATATGATCAAGTTCAAGGTTGAGGTAGGAGTGTCAAAAGGCAAGAGATCCATTGCGACAACTTTTAACTTCAGGAAAGGAAACTACGAAGCAATGAGGGAATTGGTAAGGAAGAAACTTAGGAACACTTCCAAAACATGGCTGACGGTAAATCATGCCTGGTCCTTCTTCAGGGACATGGTGAGCGAGGCGCAAAATCTGTATATCCCCAGATTCAGGAAGGGGTGTAAAAAGAATCGAACAAAAGACCCGGCGTGGATAACCAAAACAGTGAAGGAAGCGATAGGCAATAAGAAAAAATCATTCAAGAAATGGAAAAAGGACAAAACTGAGGGGAACTAGAAAGAGCACAAGAAGCATCAAAAAGAATGTCACCGTGAGGTTCGGAAAGCCAAAAGAGAGTATGAAGAGAGGCTAGCCAGGGAAGCAAGAAATTTCAAACCATTCTTCAGATATGTTAAAGGGAAGCAGCCAGCTAGAGAGGAAGTGGGACCGCTGGACGACGGAGACAGGAAGGGAGTGGTGAAGGAGGAGAAGGTAGTGGCAGAAAGGCTTAACATGTTCTTCTCGTCTGTATTTACAAACGAAAACACGTCCAACATACCGGAACCTGAGCAATTCTTCAACGGAAGTCAGGCAGAAAAATTAACATCCATAGAAGTGAGCCTTGAGGACGTTCGTAGGCAGATAGAAAAACTAAAAACTGACAAATCCCCGGGTCCGGATGGCATACATCCAAGGGTTCTGAAGGAATTAAAGGAGGAGATAGCGGAACTACTGCAGCAAATTTGCAACTTATCCCTGAAAACAGGCGAGATCCCGGAAGATTGGAAGATAGCCAACGTTACGCCCATCTTTAAAAAGGGATCAAGAGGTGACCCGGGAAACTACAGGCCGGTGAGCCTGACTTCGGTTCCGGGGAAAATGGCAGAAGCACTGATAAAAGAAAACATCGATCAACATTTTGAAAAAAATGAACTTCTGATAACCAGCCAGCATGGTTTCTGCAAGGGAAGATCGTGCCTAACGAACTTATTGCACTTCTTCGAAGGGATCAACAAACGGATGGACAAAGGAGACCCCATAGACATCATATATCTAGATTTCCAAAAAGCCTTTGACAAGGTGCCCCATGAACGTCTACTCCGGAAACTGAAGAACCATGGGGTGGAAGGAGACGTACATAGATGGATCAGAAACTGGTTGGAGGGTAGAAAACAAAGGGTAGGAGTGAAGGGTCACTACTCCGACTGGAGGAGGGTCACGAGTGGTGTCCCGCAGGGCTCGGTGCTCGGGCCGCTGCTATTTAATATCTTCATAAATGATCTAGAAACAGGAACGAAGTGCGAGATAATAAAATTTGCGGACGACACCAAACTATTTAATGGAGCTCGGACTACAGAGGACTGCGAAAAGTTGCAAAGGGACTTGAACAAATTAGAAGAATGGGCGGCGAAATGGCAGATGAAGTTCAACATTGAAAAATGTAAAGTATTACATGTGGGGAGCAGAAACTCGAGGTACAACTATACAATGGGAGGGATGTTATTGAATAAGAGTACCCAGGAAAGGGACTTGGGGGTAATGGTGGACATGACAATGAAGCCGTCGGCACAGTGTGCAGCGGCCGCTAAGAGAGCGAATAGAATGCTTGGTATAATCAAAAAGGGTATTACAGCCAGAACGAAAGAAGTTATCCTGCCGTTGTATCGGGCGATGGTGCGCCCGCATTTGGAGTACTGCGTCCAATATTGGTCGCCGTATCTTAAGAAGGATATGGCATTAGTCGAGAGGGTTCAAAGGAGAGCAACACATCTGATAATAGGTATGGAAAATCTGTCATATTCTGAGAGATTGGAGAAGCTGGGTCTCTTTTCCCTGGAGAAGAGGAGACTTAGAGGGGATATGATAGAGACTTACAAGATCATGAAGGGCATAGAGAGAGTAGAGAGGGACAGATTCTTCGAACTTTCGAAAAATAAGAGAACAAGAGGGCATTCGGAAAAGTTGAAAGGGGACAGATTCAAAACAAATGCTAGGAAGTTCTTCTTTACCCAACGTGTGGTGGACACCTGGAATGCGCTTCCAGAGGACGTTATAAGGCAGAGTACGGTACTGGGGTTCAAGAAAGGATTGGACAAATTCCTACTGGAAATGGGGATAGAGGGGTATAGATAGAAGATTACTGCACAGGTCCTGGACCTGTTGGGCCGCCGCGTGAGCGGACTGCTGGGCACGATGGACCTCGGGTCTGACCCAGCAGAGGCATTTCTTATGTTCTTATGTTCTTATGTTCTTACCACCTTAGATCTCGACAACTCTCTGGTAATTCTTATTACCCAAACATTTATCACCTTGAGATCTCGACAATTCTTTGGTAATTCATATGTAACTTTTACGATTTTTCTTATGCTATTCCTGTAAACTTTTATGTAATTTCTGAAAACTTTTATGTAATCCGCCTTGAACCGCAAGGTATTGGCGGAATAGAAATCACTTATGTAATGTAACTATGGCAAATCCAACCTATAAACTAGGATAAACTTGTACTGGAAAACTTGCACTGTAAGGATAACTAGAGAAAATTGTAACCAGTAAACTGTATATGTGGAGGACCATAATCGAAAGAAACGTCAGCAGCCGTAAAAGGTCCATTCTCGAAAAGTATGACCAAAAGATTTAAAAAAAAAAAAAAAAAATCATCTCTCTGTACATCCAGGTGTTTGATCATCCAGACCGCCAGTACATCTATCTGTATACCACCTTCTCGACCAAATATTCGTCCAAGTCTGAAACATCCAGAACAGATCTTTTGGACATGGGAGGGGCTAGCAAAGTGATGGACCAGCCACCCAGACATGGCAACAGAGCAGTGGGGCACCTTACAGAGCACTACTGTGAACTTCACAAAAAGGGTGCCAAATAAACATCTCATCTGAACTCCCTTATAGGTCACGGTGAACCCTCCAAAACACCCCCCAAACCCACTATACCTACCTGTCTACAACCCCAATAGCCCTTATGGCTGCAGGTGGCACCTATATGGCAGGTGAGTAGGATTTTGATGGCCTCACATTTTTCACCATAAATACTGTAGTTAGAGTGGCATATGGGCCTGAGTCCTCCTCTCTATGGTTCATTAGCCCACCCCCTAGACTACTTAAGCCACTTCTGTACAGCTCTACTAGGCTTTCCTATGCCAAGTGCTGTTGTTCCGGAGGCAGGTATGTACATTTTTATTCTGATTTTTATGATGGTGTGAGGGGGTCAGTGAATTTGGGGGGAGTGTGGGGGGGGTCTTTACTTTGTCTCTGCAGTGGTCCTCTGGTCACTTTGGATACCTTTTGGACACTTATACCTGTTTTTAGATTGCCTAAACACAACATACAGTATAAGTTCCATCTAAGGAGTCTCTTCAAACTTTTTATTATCCCTGCAGTACGACTAAGTCTAGGTCAGCCCACATCCCACCCTAACCACTCCTCCAAAAGCGGCCCTTTCTGCTCTGGGCACACAGCGGCATTCAGAGGCCTATAAAGTCTTTGGATACGTCTAAAAAATAATTTTGATTATCAGCAATTGGATGACCTATCTTTTTTTTTTAAGTATCTTTATTAGCAATTGTAACAGGAACATACAACCAATAATGGTGAAAGCAGAGAAAAACAGAACAAGCACAGAAACAACAATGGAGACTATGACCTGTCTTTTTGATCATCCAAGTGCCGACTTGGGTGGGTTTTTAGACGTATTTCTGTTTCAGTTATGAGCCCCTATGTATATTGGTATTAGACCCCTAGTATGTATCTAGTTAGGATAAAAATTTGTATTGTAAATTTGTACTGAAATTATGGCAAATCGTAGCCTGTTAACTCTTTACTATAACCTGTAACCCATTCTGAGCTCTTTGGGGACAACGGGATACTACTACTACTACTACTATTAATTATTTCTATAGTGCTACTAGATGCACGCAGAGTTGTACAGAGTCACAAAGAGGAAGAAAACAGTCCCTGCTCGAAAGAGTTTACAATCTAAATAGCCAAGACAGACAAACAGGATGTCATGGATACAGTTAAGGGGAACGGTTAATCAGCTGGCTGGGTTGGAGGATAGAGGAGTAGGGTTAAGGATTGAAAGCTATATCAAAAAGGTGAGTTTTTAGTCTGCTTTTAAACAAGGGAAGGGAAGGGGCTTTACGGACAAACTCGGGTAATTTATTACAGGCATAGGGGGCAGCTGGATGAAAGGAATGAAGTTTGGAATTGGCAGTGGAGGAGAAGGGTAACGCTGAGTGACTTTTCTGAGGAACGGAGTTCTCTGGGAGGTATATAAGGAGAGAGAAGCGAGGAGAGATATTGAGGGGCAGCAAAATGAACACACTTGTAGGTCAGCAATAAGATCATGAACTGTAAGCGATGGCAGATAGGGAGCCAGTGAAGTGGCTTAAGGAGAGGGGTGACATGAGCGTAGAAAATGAATAAAATAAAGCACATTGTGAGCATTGGGAATGGCAAGCAGTGGATAGACATGAAGAACGGTGTCCTAGCACCAGAAAGGCATCAGAAGATAAGTAACACTTTCCTGCATATACTCCTTTTTGAAAGTTGTTGAGATTGATTTAAAAGCAGAGGTATGAAGGGTGGACACTAATAAAAGGAGGTTTTTAGGCCAGTGAAGTGGCTTCCCTATCTAGCACCGCCTGCTATACTAGTTCTGGCGGCATGCAGCGATCTTAGGCTTTTCCTCCTGTTAAAAGTGTTTACAGAAGCTATTTCTATGGCATGGATGATTATTTAAATCAAATTATTTTTAGTGCAACACATTTTTGAGAGATTTATTGTGGTAGCACCTACTACGGTATCTACCCTTCTCCATTGAGAATACTGACCATTTAACCCTATTCTCTGTTTTGTTTTTCTTTTGACCAGCTTTTAATCCACAATAGGACTCTGCCTCCTATTCCAAGACTTTCTAATTTCCTCAGGAGTCATTCATGAGGTACTTGGTCAAATGCCATTTGAAAAATCATATACAATTTTCAAGAGAAAAGCATCCAAAAAATGGCATAAAGTGGCATTTATACGTTTTGTTTGCTAAAACGTCCAAATTGCTTTTTTCAAAACACATGTTTAGACAGTTTTCATATGCTGTTTTATCTGCAGTGCATCTAAATCTCAAAGAGGCATGTTGGGGGCATGTTTAGGGTGGGATTAAAGTACAGAAACATCCAGGGCAAAACTTGAATGTTTGAAGCTAGACCTATTTCAATAACAAATAAATACCAACTAGGTGGCTAAACTGATCAGATGACCACTGGAGGCATGAAGAAATGCCCTCCCCTTAACACTCCCCTTCAGTGGTCACTGACCTTCTTCCAGCCCCCAAAGATGTAAATGAAATAGTGCATACTAGCTTGTATGACAGCTTCTGATGTTATGGATAGTCCTCTTAGAGCAGCTACCAGGTCTCTGGAGTAGCTTAGTGGTCAGTGCAGTGAACTCCAGAGATGGGGTCCCAGCCTATATGTCACTCTAACTAGTATGCTTGTGGTTGAAAATTTGAGCCCTCCAAAACCTATTGTAACAACATATAGGTGGCACCTACAGACATAATGGTTATTGAGGTGGTATATAGTAGGGTAGAGTAGGTTTTTGGTGAATTTTGGAGGGCTCGCCTTACAACATAAGGAAATTATGGTGAAATATGTACCTGGGACTTTTTATGTGACGTTCACTATAGTTCCCCCCTAGGTGCCCCACTGCTCTGCTGGGATGTTGGTGTGACCAGTCTGCTAAGAATACTGTCTCCTCCAATGTCCCAATTGCTGGGTTTTGTGGGGTTTTCATTTGGGTGTTGGGGGGCGGTTGAAAATTTTTCTAAAAGATAGATGCACTGAAGGCAAACACATCTAGGAAATGGCCATTTTTGAAAAAGAAAAGATTGACTTTTTCTTTCTGAAAATGGCTATTTTATCTGCTGGATATTTAAACATTTTTCCCAAAACATCTAAACTTTGATTTAAACATCATATGGAAAATGCCTCTCCACATCAACTGATTCATCTTTATCCACATGTTTATTCACCTCTTCAAAGAGGCAAGTTTTCCCTTGATTAAATCTATGTTAGCTTTATCTCATTAATCCATGTCTATGTATCCCCCCCCCTTTATGAAACTGCATTAGGGTTTTTTATCACTGACCACAGCAGTAAAAGCTTCGATGCTCATAGAATTCCTATGAGTGTTGGAGCTTTTACCGCCATGACCTACGATAAAAAAAACCTAAAGCGCCTTCATAAAAGGAGATTTATATGTTCAATAATTTTTTCTTTATAATAATAGGCTGTACTAATTTTCCTGGCACAAATGCCAATCTCATTGGTCTATGATTTCCCTGGTCAACTCTGGAACCCTGTTTTTCAAAAAGGTCCTCTTAAAATTTCTTCATTTGAGCAAGTTAGGCTGAAAGAATATAGGGAGTCAATATTTATTGTTGCAGCTTCAAAATTAATGGAATTTTCTATTACAACAAGTAGTTGTAACAAGGTCAGTCTTTGCTCGTCTTCAGAAAATTAAACTTTTGTTTTCTAGCAAGCTTTTGAATGATATTAAACCCAATGTTATGTTAAAAATGAGTTTATTGTGCCCCCATCCCCACCCCTTTTATAAAGCCATGTTAGGCTTTATTATTGCTGGCTGTGGCGATAAAAGCTCCGACACTCATAGAATTCTTATGAGCGTCGGAGCTAATAGCACTGTGGTCGGCGATAAAAAACCCGAACTTGGTCTCCTAAGAGAGCACTTTGGAGTTTACATTTGCACTCATGTCATTTCTGCAGTTCAAAGCTGATGTGGCTAACATGGCTTCATACAAGGGTACCTAAATTTTAAGATGTTATCTGTATATTATGTCTAGTTAATTTCCACCCCCTTTGACTCCTGAGTCTACCTCCCTGCAACCTCCATTCATGTCCTCTAGTTCTACAATGAAGTCAACGGCGCAATGCGCAGCAGCCGCGAAGAAGGCAAACAGAATGTTGGGTATTATTAAAAATGGTATTACGACCAGAACAAAAGAAGTCATCCTGCCGTTGTATCGGGCAATGGTGCGCCCGCACCTGGAGTACTGTGTTCAGTATTGGTCACCATACCTTAAGAAGGATATGGCAATACTTGAGAGGGTCCAGAGGAGAGCGACACGAATGATTAAGGGCATGGAAAACCTTTCATACACTGAAAGATTGGAGAGGCTGGAGCTCTTCTCCCTGGAAAAGCGGAGACTCAGAGGAGACATGATAGAAACCTACAAGATCATGAAGGGCATAGAGAAAGTAGAGAGAGATAGATTCTTCAAATTTTCAAAACATAAAAGAACAAGAGGGCATTCGGAAAAATTGGAAGGGGATAGATTCAAAACAAATGCTAGGAAGTTTTTCTTTACTCAGCGGGTGGTGGATACCTGGAATGCGCTTCCAGAGGACGTAATAGGGCAGAGTACGGTACTGGGGTTTAAGAAAGGATTGGACAATTTCCTGTTGGAAAAGGGGATAGAGGGATATAGATAGAGAATTACTGCACAGGTCCTGGACCCGTTGGGCCGCCGCGTGAGCGGACTGCTGGACGCGATGGACCTCGGGTCTGACCCGGCAGAGGCATTGCTTATGTTCTTATGTTCTTACCACCTCTACATCTCTGAAAGAGGTTTGTTTGAATATTAATACCTTTCAAGTACTTAAAGATCTGTATCATATCACCTTTTTTCCAGCATATACACTTCTCCCTCCGTATTCGCAGTTTCAGCATTCGCGGTTTCGATTATTCACGGTTTTTAGCTTGCTGGCTTGCTGATTCCAAGCGTTTACAGAGAAAATCGCCGATTCCCGGCACTTTCTTCACCGTGTTTTTGCCTCTCCTTCAGCAATAGGCCAGGACTCCCACCATGTTATTCACGGTTTCACCATATTCACGATGGTTTTTAATAGAAAACAGCGAATAACATATGAAAAAGTTATTTGCGGTTTTCCTGTATTTGCGGTTCTGTTAATCCCCTGTCACAGCGAATACGGAGGGAGAAGTGTACGTATTCAAGTCCTCCAGTCTCTTCTCATACGTCTTATGGCATAAACCCTGTAAACTTTTGTCACCTTTCTCTGAACCGCCTCAAGTAGGGTTACCAGGTTTTAGTTTAAAAAAATCCGGACCCATAGCTCCGCCCCCCCCAGGCCCACCCGGTTCCACCCAGCCCCACCTGTTATGCCCACATCATGCCCCAACCCCTCAACCTGTTCTCGTTGGGAGGGAAGACATCCATCCGCGCATGCGTGGATGCCCTCCCGACACGGTCCCAAGGAAGAAGCTTTTCAAAACCTGGACAAAGTGCCAGTCACTCCCTCTAAAAAGAGGGCATGTCCAGATAAATCCGGACATCTGACAACCCTAGCCTCAAGTCTTTTTACATCCTTGTAGAGATATGGCCTCCAAAACTAGACACAGTATTGCACGTGGGGCCTCACCAATGACTTGTACAGGGGCATCAATACCTCCTTTCTTCTGCTGGTTATGTTTCTCTGTATGAAGCCTAGCATTCTGCAGGCAGTGCCATGTCACATTGTTTTGCCGCTTTGAGATCTTCAGAGACCATCACCCCAAGGTCTCTCTTGATCTGTGCATATCAGTCTCTTATCCCAAAGCACCTAATGTTCTCTTGGATTTCTACACCCCAAGTGCATCATATTGCACTTTTTCCATTAAATCTTAGCCGCCAAACATTAGACCATTCTTCTAATTTTTGTAGATCCCTTTTCATATTGTCCATACCAATTGGGGAGTCCACTCTGTTGCAAATCTTGGTGTCATCTGCAAAAAGACAAACTTTTCCTACCAAACCTTCAACACAGAAAATTTGAATGTTTCATTTTTTTAATGCATTTAGGAATCTGAACATATGCCAAACGTAGGCTTTAAAAGTCTACCTTAATAGCTTAATAAAGTATCTTCCAGGTACTGTATGTAAAGTATGACATGGAGCACTGCACGTGGGAAGAAAGAACAACTATACTGTCCAAAAACTACATTTATTATAGACTGAAACCACATTGAAAGTAACTAACAGAGGCTCGGCTAAGTGGCACGTCAAGAAGAATGGTTTTCGAGGGAAATCAACAACATGGCACCTAATGAAGGCCAGGATTAATGAAGACATATGCCAGAGCATTAACAGCAAACACCATCTTCACAAGGTATAAATTGGCTATGTGTCTTCAGTAAAAATAATGTTGTAGTGTTAACCTTCAAAAGCCAGTCTTAAGCTGCAACAGATTTTCTTGTTACTAACTAGCCTGAATTTGGGAGAAAAACAACACAGCCTGTTAAGCCAAAAGGTAACACATTTAAACTCCCTTTCAAACTGATAAAACTTGTCTTTCCCTTTTCTAGATTTAATAGCAGGAAATTGCTAGTCATCCAAATGTAGATATTAAAAAAAAAACAAACAACCAGTCACAAAGAGGACATGAGGAAATATTTATTCACTAAGGGCTATATTCCATATATAGCTCCCAAAAAATCAGCACCGACTAGAACGGTGCTTAGCGTGATTCTGTTAAAGGTACATGTGCCTTATAGAATCATGGTTCGTGCCAGTGCATATTATAACTTTCAGGGGCATTCATTGAGGCCAAGGAAAACCAGGCCTAAATGCTTGCAGCTAAGTTATGCATGGATCGAGCGTATTCTATATCAGTGCGTATAAATTTTAGGAAATCCCGCGATCCACCCATGCTTCTTCCTGGCCATGCCCCCTTTTCAGTTTCACACACTGGAAACAGTGCACGCCACTTTATACTGTAGAACAGGGATCTCAAAGTCCCTCTTTGAGGGTTGCAATCCAGTCAGGTTTTCAGGATTTCCCCAATGAATATACATTGAAAGTAGTGCATGCACATAGAACTCATGCATATTCATTGGGGAAATCCTGAAAACCCGACTGAATTGCGGCCCTCAAGGAGGGACTTTGAGACCTCTGCTATAGAATGTGCCTATCAAGTTGTGCATTTAACATCTAATTTCCTAAATATGGCGGCTAATAATTTCAAATCATGGACTCAACGTGGCCCGTGTTTCGGCTAGAGTGCCTGCATCAGGAGTCCCAAGTAATAAAAACAAGCCACTAATGAAATCCAAATTCCACCAAAAGATTTTTTAAAAACCCTAAATGAAATCCAAATGCAGAATGACAGCTGAAACCTCTCATAGAATGACGCTGAAGTGTAAAAATACAGAGGTAAGTCATGGTCGCCAAGCCTCTAATACAAACATATTTCCTGTGCTTTAACCAGTTATCGGTCCACATTAGGAAACCATTTCCTTACCTTTTTAATTAAGAACATAAGAATTGCTGCTGCTGGGTCAGACCAGAGGTCCATTGTACCCAGCAGTCCACTCCCGCGGCGGGCCTTAGGTCAAAGACCAGTGCCCTAATTGAGTCTAGCCTTACTTGCATACGTTCTGGTTCAGCAGGAACTTGTCTAACTTTGTCTTGAATCCCTGGAGGGTATTTTCCCCTATAACAGCCTCCGGAAGAGTGTTCCATATTTCTACCACTCTTTGGGTGAAGAAGAACTTCCTTACGTTTGTACGGAATCTATCCCCTTTCAACTTTAGAGAGTGCCCTCTCGTTCTCTCTACCTTGGAGAGGGTGTACAGTCTGTCTTTATCTACTAAGTCTATTCCCTTCATTATCTTGAATGTTTCGATCATGTCCCCTCTCAGTCTCCTCTTTTCAAGGGAGAAGAGGCCCAGTTTCTCTAATCTCTCACTGTATGGAAACTCCTCCAGCCCCTTAACCATTTTAGTCGCTCTTCTCTGGACCCTCTCGAGTAGTACAATGTCCTTCTTCATGTACGGTGACCAGTGCTGGATGCAGTATTCCAGGTGGAGGCGTACCATGGCCTGGTACAGCGACATGATAACCTTCTCCGATCTGTTTGTGATCCCCTTTTTAATCATTCTTAGCGTTCTGTTCGCCCTTTATGCCACCGCCGTGCATTGTGCAGACGGCTTCATTGACCTTTCTACCAGTACTGCACCGGACATCCTTATTACATAAAAGCATGCATAATTCACAAGCAGACATACAAAACATCTTTAATAACAACTTCATCACATCTCATTTTAAGAAAAAGCTTCCTGAAAATAATATACTTTCAAACATTTGCGAAATAACGAAAATGACATTATTTGACAAACTGATTCAGGAAGGGCGTTCCACAACTGATAACCTGCCACACAAAACACTCGAAAATAAATTTAAACTTTACATATCAACAAAATAATGCATACTTACACTATATATATGCTACACGTAGGCCTTCCAGGTGTATAATTTGGGTAAAATGGGAGGAAGTTGCAAATGTTTCCACATGTCTTAAAATATGTAAATTTGTGTTAGATAATTTGTGCTCTGCTGGGGGTCATTATATGAGTCTGTTTTATACATTGCTTGGTCAAGGCTAATCACTAATTTTCTGCAACACTTAACTAGCTAAGGGGGGAATTTATTAACTGGTGCTAAGTGATTTAGTGCGCATTAACTGCAAACACACCCATAGGAAAATAACAGGCATCTTAGCATTTAGCATGTATCTAACTCAAAGCTGGCTATATTGAGGGCATTCTGGGTAGGAGTCATCACTTAGCCACTTAAGTGCTGATATTCAGCCCTTAACCAGCCAGGTTTGTCAGATACAGTGGTGCCTCGCATAACGGACGCCTCGCACAGCGAACGCTGCGCACAACGAACTTTATGTCGTGATTCGTACAACGGACTTCGTTTCACACAACGAAGTCGCCCGAGCTGCATCCTTCCGGGGTTCCTTCTCCTTACCTGCCCTGTCGCAGCACACAGCCGAACGGAAATCTTCCCGATGTCAGCGCTGACGTCGGAGGGAGGGCTTAAGCAAAGCCCTCCCTTCCTCCGACGTCAGCGCTGACATCAGGAAGACTTCATCTCTCGAGGAACCTACAGTTAGAGCGAAACGGAGACGCTCCGTTGAGCGTTTAATCATAGCCGAGTGTTGATTGTATTTATCATCATATACAGTCATCAGTTGCCCTGGGCCCCGGATAAAAGCTAAGTACTAATAGCCAAATACTTTTTTGCTTTATAAGAATTGAGAAGTGTCTACGAGTAGGAAGAAGGCAATGGCGAACGAAAGAGGGGGGAGGGGGCGGTCCGCCTCGAAGAATGTGCACAGCTGGTCAGGTCCCCCGATCGACCGACAACAGGCCCGGCCGACAAACCTCCCTGCCCTGTAGCCGCGAATCTAAATTACCTCTTACAGCAGCTTCAATAATCCAGCTGCTGTAAGAAGGTAATTTAGATTCGCGGCTACAGGACAGGGAGATTTGTCCGACCGGGCCTGTTCTGTTGTCGGTCGGGTGCAAAAGCGCCACAAAGGTGGAGGCAGGGAGGGAGGAAAGGTGGAGTGGAGAAGAAAAGACGCTTAAGGGGGGAGAAGGCCCCTGAAAGCACATGTTGGAGCAGGGGATGAGAGGGAGGGAGAGAAGGGGAAATATTGGACAAGGGAGAAGGGATGCTAAATCATAGGGTGACAGGCAGAGAGAACAACAGGAAAAAGAGTGGAAGCAATCTTGAACCCTGAGGGTGAGGGCAGAGAGAGGTGGTGAGATGATTGATCATGGGGAGAGGGACAAAAGGGAATAGAGATGGGATAGGAAGATAGTGGAAGTAAAAGGACAGGGAGATGTATGTTTTTAGATGTATCTAAATAAAAATAATAACAAAAAATTTATCTTTTTTATGTCATCTTAGCATATTTTATGCTGCAGAACGAATTATTTTTTTTTACATGTATTCCTATGGGAAAACGCGTTTCACATAACGAACGTTTCACATAACAAACTTGCTCCTGGAACCAATTAAGTTCGTTGTGTGAGGCACCACTGTACATGGGACCGCATAAAAGAGTCTGTGCTATTTTTATGTGCTACCCCATGACCACTTAAGTGCGGGAAGGGGTAAAACACGGACCTGACGGACCTCACGGATCTAAAACCGCACGTCCTTAAAAATCTGAGGTCCGTGCCACTTGTAGTAGTTTCTGGCTCTGACAGACCTCGATGACAATTTAGCGCTGATGGATCCGTCTCAGCATAGGGAGAGAAAAGTATTAGGATCCGTCAGCGCTAAAATGTCACCAAGGTCTGTCAGAGCCAGAGACTAACTACAAGTGGCACGGACCTCAGATTTTTAAGGTCGTGCGGTTTTAGATCCGCGAGGTCCGTTAGGTCCACGTTTTACCCCTTCCCCTTAAGTGCTGAATACTGACTTAAGCAACTATGAGGGTGAATCAAAAATTAAAGGCAATTGTTAAACTACATGATAGCCGGAATAGAGCTAGCGAAATGCAACTCGCAGTGCAGCGCTCAACCTTTAATCATGTGGTAGCCACGAAGTCAGAAACATTGCAAGATTTCACCATTGAAGAACAGCATGCAGTAGAACGTTTTATGGGCAGAGGGAGTGAAACCTGTGGAAATTCACTGTCAGGTATTGACTTAGTTTGGACACAACACCATGAATAGAATTACCAGATGTCAGGATATCTCTCATGTCCTCTTTTTAAGGACTCTGTCGAAGTCTGGCAGCTTTTCAATTTAACAACTTTTTTGTAGGGGAAACCGGAAATCTAGTAAACCTACAGCAGCTCAACCTATCCAGATTCCTCCTCCTTCCCCAGCGCACCTATTCGGAGTCCTCCTCCCTCCCCTCCCCCCCCCCCCATGCGCACCTATCTGGAGTCCTGTTGCCTCTCCCCCCCCCTCGCATATCTATTTGGAGTCCTGTTGCTCCTTCAGCCCCTCCCCCTGTGCACCTATCCGGAGTCCTCCTCCGTCCCCGTCCCCCTCCCCCGGTGGGATATTGTGCTTGCTAACCCAGATCTTTTGTAACTCTTCGACCGTCATCAGCATCAGTGAACTAAACACACTTCCTTCAGTGGGTCCAAGTGTCCTCTTTTTTAAAAGAGGAAATCTGGTAACCCTAACCATGAATCACTAAAAGGTTTATGAGTGGGAAGAACAAGGGTAACTTACGAAAGTCATCCTGGTCGTCAATCAATATCACACACACAAAAGCACATTGACAGGGTGGATGCCTTGATTAGACAAGACTGACGGATAATGGTGTTTCAATTGGCTGCAGATTTGGATATCAGCTATGGATCTGCATTTGCCACAATGCATGATGACTTGGGATACAAGAAAGAATGTGCATGATGGGTTCCCAAACAGCTTACCGATCTGCACAAGCAACAGCGTGTGGAGGTTGCAACCCATTCCTGAAACAGTAAGAAGAAGGTCCACGTATTCTGGAAAGAATTGTCACTGGCGATGACACATGGGTGCATCACTGCGACCCGGGGAGCAAAAGACAAAGCATGATGAAGTAAAGGAAGCGGTGCTCACCTGGTTTCAGGAGCAGCCAAACAACTTCTCTGCAGAAACGCAGAAGCTGGTTGAAACGATACAACTAATGTGTCGTCTTGCATGGGAACTATGTGGAAAAGTGATATGTTCAATTTCTCACATTTACTTATTTTGCCTTTACTTTTTGACACGGCTCAGCTTTGAATAATCCAGGAATAATTCCCTTTAAGCTAATTAGGTCTTAAAGATATTTAAAGATAATCAAAATACACATAATAACAACCTTCCTTATATGAGAAAAAAATTAAGAACTGTTGACACTATGCCTTGGTAAAGAAAACCATAAGCTACCATGAATCTCGTTAAAAAAGAAAGTGAAAGTGAAGTTACAAGAGATAGGCTTGGTTCTATAAACATAAAACATTTCCTACCTACATACAGAAAGGGACACCTACGGTTCTGTTTATCAACAATTGTGCAAGCCTGTTCTAATTCAACACAAATTACTGTAAGACAAACCTCTGTGCATTTATTCGTCTTGATGAAGCCGTGCCAGGAGACTGAATTACTGAGAGTTTTCATATGCAAAGAAAGGAACAAATGCTCGAAACATCAGGTCATAGCTTTGCCGATGCAAAACTCCTCTCCGTGGGCCTTGCTCATGAATCTGCAAATGAGCAGAGTTGGTGCTTTTTAGAGAGAAGGAACGAGGTTCTTCAAAAACGGGAAGCATATGGCACATGAATTAACATTTAAATT
This sequence comes from Geotrypetes seraphini, assembly GCF_902459505.1. Classification (NCBI taxonomy): domain Eukaryota; kingdom Metazoa; phylum Chordata; class Amphibia; order Gymnophiona; family Dermophiidae; genus Geotrypetes; species Geotrypetes seraphini. The sequence goes on from NC_047095.1 coordinate 20,188,229, forward strand.
AAGCAAGAATGTTCCCTAAACCTCTAGCTCAACTCATCTGAATATGTTCTCCCATGGTAGGTACATTATAGGAAGATCAACAAGAACAAAAAAGGAGCTGAAGACGCGCCACTGAGAAGCAAACTGTACAGCACCCAGCATGAGAAAAGACAAAATCCTTGTCATGAGAAATGCCTTCAGTGGCTTCATTCTTCCAAGCAGTCATAAGCATTGAATTAATTGAATGTGCTATGCATTAGAGCTTTGGTTGCTTGTTTCAGACATAACTTCTTGGTCTCAAAGGGATTTCCTTAGTCACACTCATTGTTGAGCGGCAGCACATCATTTTAATTGTGGTTCTCCCCTCCTATCTGAAATATGAAACTGAGCTGACATATCGAATGTTATGGCCCACTGCTGAAGCTACAAAAGGATATTGCCATGTATTACCTTGTAGTTGGATCAGACTTAGAATCCTATTCTTCAAATGGGAGGTTAATCTCTACCCAAGCAAATTTGAATACTATGGAACACTCAGATTTTCCCCAAATTCACTGCAAAACACTAGAGCAAAATTACTGCTACTACTATTAATTATTTCTATAGTGCTACCAGACGCACGCAGCGCTGTACAGAGTCACAAAGAGTATGAAAACAGCCCCTGCTCAAAAGAGCTTACAATCTAAACAGGCAAGACAGACAAACAGGACGTCATGGATACAGTTAAGGCAGTGGGCTCAAACTCAAACCCTTTGGAGGGCCTCAGAAAAAAAACAGGTGGAGGGGCATTATCAAAAGGGATGTCTAAGTCCGTTTATGTCCACTTCGCAAGTCGTCCAAAGTCAAAAAGTGCCTAAGTGACATTTCGAAAGAGACGTCCAACTTCTTTTGACTTTCGAAAATCGTCCAAATTATACGTCCTGCAGATCTGATCTAAAATGTCTATCTTTATAGTCCATTTTCGTACAAATGTCCGTCCAAGTCAAAAACGTCTAGAACAAGCCCTGTTGGACATGGGAGGGGTCTGCAAAGTTATTGACAGAACACCCAGACAGGGCACCTAAATAGTGGGGTACCTTACAGGGCACCGCTGTGAACTTCACAAACAGGGTGCCATGGCTTCTCCTCACTACAGCTCCCTTATAGGTGACGGTGAGCCCCCCAAAAAACCTACAGAATCCCCTAGACCCACTTATCTACCACCCATATAGCCCTTATGGATGCAAGAGCCACTTATATGCCAGTACAAAAGGGTTTTGGGGGTGTAAAGGGGAGTGCACATGTTTCAGTAACAATGCAGTGATTACAGGAGCTTATGGTCATGGGTCCATCTCTCTATGGGTCCCAAACCCACCCCCAAGATGTCTTAAGCTGCCTCTGGGCTGGACGACTAGGCTTTCCTATGCTAGGCAGCCAGGTGATGATGGTCTGGAGGCTGAAATTTCAAGTTATGATTAAACTTTTTATTGGGGTGGGGGGGGTGTTAGTGATCACTGGGGGAGTGTGGGGGGTCTGTGTTATGTGTTTTCAGTGATTATCTGGTGAGTTTAGGTGGTTTAGTGACTTAGACCATGTTTTAGATGGTCTAAGTCAAAACGTCCAAGTTTCCTCTAGGCTCTGTTGTTTAACTTTCGGTTATACATACTGTACGACTAAGTCTAAGCCGGCCCACGTCCCGCCCAACTCCCGCCCTCGACACGCTTCCCGAAACGCCCCGTTTAGCTTTGGACGTTGAGCGGCTCTATGAAGGCCTAAGTCGTTTAGAAATATGTCCAAAACCCGGTTTGATTATCGGCACTTGGACATTTTAGAGAAATGTTCGTCCATGTGCCGATTTAGGCCGGTTTTTGGACGTTTTTCTCTTTCGATTATGAGCCCCTTAATGTCTTATTAAAGAAATGAAAATTTTGCATGAGGTAAAACTCTTTATATTTTTATTTTACTTTTGTGATTATGATAAACATACCGAAGGCCTCAAAATAGTACCTGGCAGGCCGCATGTGGCCCCCGGGCTGCGAGTTTGAGGCCACTGAGTTAAAGGGAATGGTTAATCAGCTGGCTGGGTTGGAGGGCAGAGGAGTAGGGTTAAGGATTGAAAGCTATATCAGTGTGCTTTTAAACAAGGGCAAGGGCTTGACGGACAGACTCGGGTAATTTATTCCAGGCATAGGCGCAGCTAGATGAAAAGAACGAAGTCTGGAATTGGCAGTGGAGGAGAAGGGTAACATTAAGAGTGACTTATCTGAGGAACAGAGTTCTCTGAGAGGTATATAAATATAAAAATGATGACTAAATCTGATTTGGGATGTTTTGGGGAAAACATCCAACAATCCAGTAGAGAAAATGGTCATTTTCAAACCAGAAAAATGTACATCTTTTTTGTTTCATAAATGGCCGTTTCCTAGATGTGTTTGTCTCCAGTGCGTTTATCCTTTTGAACCATTTTTGGAATAAAAAAATTAAAAGTCCAAATGAAAAATGCTCAAAAACCAGCCTTTGGGATGTAGGAGGGGTCAGCATTCTTAATAGACTGGCCACATGGACATCCCAGCAAAGCAGATGGGCACCCTAGGGGGCACTGCAGTGAACTTCACATAAAAGGTCATAGGTTAACCCCCTATCACTGTATGGTGAGCCCTCCAAACCTCACCCAAAACCTACTCTACACAACTGTATTGGGGTGCCAATAGCTCTTATGCCTGTAGGTGTCACCTAGTATATTTCGGCTCAGTAGGTTTTGATGGTTTTACACTTTCCACCACAAGTGTACTAGTTAGAGTGGTATATGGGCCTGGGTCTCCTTCTCGGCAGTCTACTGTACCAATCATTAGGCTACTCCAGCGACCTGCTAACTGTTCTAATAGGATGGACCATAACAGCTGAAGCTGTCATACTGGTTGGTGAGGGAGTCAATAAACACTGGAGGAGTGAGGGGGGGGCAATGCCTTTATGCATCCAGTGATTGTCTGGTCAGTTTGGCCACCTTTTTGGCATTTATTCATTATTGAAACATTATTGCAGAAAAACGGCCAAATCATCGGTCCATCCTAATCCCGCCCAAAATACGCCCCAGCAAACCTCCTTGAGATTTAGAGACTCACTGCAGACAAACAGCGTAGAAAACCATCTAAAAAATGTGTTTTGAAAATAGGACGTTTTAACAAGTAAAACAACCAACTGCCGCTTTATGCCATTTAAAAAAAAATATTTTTCTCTTTTAAAGATGAGCCCCTCATTCATTTGTGAGAATCTGCATTAAGGGGTATGGTTATCAACATGGACTGTACAAAAGGAAGTGGGAACGGACAATGAACACTCCCCTGAAGATCACTGATGTAAAACCAACTTGTTTATTTCAGAAACAGACACAAGCAGAAGCTGTGGACCCGACACAGCGCTGTGTTTCAGCATCTGAGGAATGCCTGTTATGGACTACCATCATGACTTGTTATTTTGCCACCAATTCATGCTTTTTACCACTGGTCCCATTTTATGCAATGAAACCTAGTTACTAATAACTGCAGTTAACAGTTCAATAACAATCTTGATGACTGATGTCATAAATCTCATGACCAACAGCAAAAAACCTCCCAAACCCCAAGAAAAGGAACTAGACAAGGGAGAGAGACAAAAGCAGAGACGGCTCAACTACATTCACCAACCTATCAATGATGTTTAAGATGTAATTAGATTAAACGGAAGAGCCCTCAGTAACACAGCCACCCACCGGAGAACCAGTGGAAAAGGCTGTCACATGGCTTACACCCAAACGAGTGTTAACTGTGAAACATCCCCGGGCTCTACTCCGTATTTTTTATAATAAAGTGCACCCAACAGTGCTAAGTGTGAAAAAAGATATACATAAATCAAAAAAACACACTTTACCATTCACTACGATTGTCTCTGCCCCTTGTCCAGGGGGCCAAAAACGTCCAAGTCCAGCCAAGCAAAAAACAACAGGAAGTACAAACAGCCAGCAAAGATATTCTTCGTCCAACGGGACTCCGTTTCGGGGGTGCACACCCCCTTCTTCAGGTGGGTGGCTGTGTTACTGAGGGCTCTTCCGTTTAATCTACTTACATCTTAAACATTATTGATAGGTTGGTGAATGTAGTTGAGCCGTCTCTGCTTTTGTCTCTCTCCCTTGTCTAGTTCCTTTTCTTGGGGTTTGGGAGGTTTTTTGCTGTTGGATTTGTCTATTTACCTTCCAATTTTTTTGGGTTTTTCTGATTTCTTTAGAATAAATCTCATGATAACAGACTTCTCAAAGTATGAATCTGTGTGATGCAGATTTGTCTATTTGAGGTCATTATTAAATAAGGGGTTAATTTTATAAAGCATTTCTATGCAGTGGCGTAGCGAAGGTGAGAGGTGCCGTGGTGGTACCCCTCCTCTGCCCTCTTCTCTGCCCCCTCACCCCCTTCCGCTCCTTCCCTGCCCCTCCTGCTGTGCACCCCTTCCCCCGTACCTCTTTAACATTCCTGGCACAAGCAGTAACCCCAACCTGCTGCTTGCACCAGCGTCGGCTCTACCTCTGATGTCACTTCCTAGGTGCGGATCCAGGAAGTGATGTCAGAGAAAGCCGATGCTGTTGCAAGCAGCAGGTTGGGGTTTTTGCTTGCGCTGGGAATGTTAACAAGGTTCAGGGAAGGAAGGGGTGAGCGCATGCATGTGGTAGTGAGGGGGTAAGGATGGGGGCCAGTGCCCTCACCAAAACGGCGCCCAGGGTGGACTACCCCCCCTTACTATGCTACTATTTCTATGCATAAATCAGTGTTCTGTAAAAAAATCACTTTTTATAAAAATGCCTAGTGTAGAGACATCTAAACAAAGAAACATGATGGTAGATTAAGACTACGCAGACCACAAGCCTGACCATCCATAACAACTACCAGTAAACTCTGCAGACCTTTCCAGTCCCTCAAAAAACTCTGGGTTACTTTTATGAAGGTGCGCTAGCGTTTTTAGAGCACGCAGGATATTACCGTGCGCTATGCGTCTAGAACTAACGCCAGCTCAATGCTGGCGTTAAGGTCTAGCGCACGCGGCAATTCAGCACGCGCTATTCCACGCGTTAATGCCCTAACGCAGTTTAGTAAAAGGAGCCTTCTGTGTTTGCCCCATGGTTTCTTGAATTCAGACATTGTCTTCATTTCCACTACTCTGCTGGGAGTACCACACATCTACCATTTTATTTTGTAAAGAAATAGTTCCTTAGATTACTTGAGTTTAGTCCCTTCAGGGTCATCCAATGATCCCTTGTTCCAGAGATTCCTTGCCATTGAAATAGATCCACCTTCTGTGAATTTAATCCTGGAATATATTCTAGCATACTGCATCTCTATCATATTGTATCTCTCCCAGCCCATTTTTCTTTTCAATGTACGGATTTAGATCAAGAAAAATATCCAAAAAGTGGCATAAAGGGTGGGTGGATGTTTTTCTTGCCAAACCCTTCCAATTTGCTGTTTTCAAAGCCCATTTTCTAGATGGATTTTTATGGTGATTGTCTGCAGTGCACCTAAATCTGAAGGGGGTATGTTGGAGGCGTGGTTTGGGCAGGACTAGAATGGATTTATGATTTGGATGTTTTTCTGCAATAATCTAATCTAATCTTTGGTTTATATACCGGGTCATCTCCCAGTGGAGCTCTACTCGGTTCATATATAATTAAGACTAGAGTACATAGCATAAAACATGAGAAGGAAGAACTAATTAAAGTACATAAGAAAAATAACTATAATATTATCGTTTCATTGAGGCTGTAGTTAAACCATTTAAAAATTGCGAGAACAATTTTTTCAGGAATTTACAAAATAATTGCAGCTGGCCTAAAAGCCTAATGGAGTCAGGAAGTTCATTCCAGATCTCTACAAACTTGAAAACAAAAGATCGACTGTGCTTCCCAGCAGATTTAATTCCCTTAAAGGAAGGGAAGGCTAACTTATATCTTTGTGTGTTTCTCAAATGGCAAAGTCTAAGGGTGTTCCAACATAAGGGTACAAAAGGATCAAATATTCCATAGAGAAGCTTGAAGATTATGCATGCGCATTTAAACTGGATCCTAAAGCGAACTGGGAGCCAGTGAAGCTTTATCAACAAAGGGGAAACATGCTTATACTTTCGTTTCCCAAAAATGAACTTAGCTGCAGTATTCTGTATTAACTGAAGTCGTTTTAGACTGCTCTGCTTAATGCCCAGATAAACTGAGTTACAATAATCTAGCTGAGAAAGCACAGTGGATTGTACCAATACTGAGAAATGTTCTTGATGGAATAGTAATCTGACCTTTCTCAACATGCACAGACTTTTTTGTCATGGAATTTATCTGTTCATGAAATGTAAGTGATGAGTCCAAGATGACACCCAGAACTCTAGATGAAAAATCAATATGTAGTGTGATACCTGTTTTTAATGTAACAGAGGAAAGGAGGTTTTCTAATTTTGGCCCAATCCAAAGCAATTTGGTTTTGGCAGTGTTCATTTTCATTTGAATAGACAAAGCCCACAGTTGAAGTTTAGAAATGCAGCAATCTATACTAGGGACCAGGTTGTTAAGATCAGGGCACAATTTGGATGTTTGGGGCTAGATCTGTTTCTTTAACATTAAATAAATGGCAAAAAGCTGCCCAAACTGACCAGATAACCACTGGAAGGATGAAGGCATAACTCCCCCCACACTCCCCCAGTGCTCACTGACCCTCACCCACCCCCCAAGATGTGAATAAAACAGTACATACCTGCCTGTATGATAGCTTCAGACATTATGGCCAGTCTTAGTACAGCAGCAAGCAGAGGCCCATTTCCTATCTATATCATAGGGTGCCACACTGCTCTACTGGGATGTCTGTGTGGCTGTGACAGGGTGGCGTTCCTGTCACTGGCCAACAAAGAAAGTTTGAGCAGCAGAAAGGAGCTAGTTTGCATAACATCCTGTAAGGCTACTGGGAGTTGTCCACTCACCCTGAGGAACAGTGGTGCCGAAAAGGACAGTTCCAGAGTATAAAGCTAAGAAAATCAGAAGCTCTTTCGGGAGCCAGGTAACCCTTAAGGGGAGGAATGCTAGTCTCTGACCTAACTCTCGGTAAGCTTGTTAGACTGGCCTGCCCGGTAGACCTTGGGGGTAACCAGGGGGCAATTCCAGGATTGGCAACTGGCATACTGCCCAGTGATGTATAAGAGACCAGAGGAGTGAATGATGGGGCTGTTCTCAGAATGGCTGAGGGACAGATGGTAAGTCCTAGGAAGAACCCTCAGAGAGAGATTGGCTGGGCAATCAGAAGAGTCCTCAGTGCACGTATCTGGGAAAAGATGACTGAGGGACTGGGAGAGTTTTCAGTGCATGTGTCCAGGATAACAGGACTGAGTGTGAGAAGGCCTGGAAGAAGGAGTAGCCAGAGGGCCTGGTAGAGCCTGGAGTCCAGGGAGGGGTTCAGGCTTGATGACCAGCAGAGGGACCAGTGAAGTGGTATCCAGGACTCGTGGGGATCCAAGAGGCTGGGGAGCATAGGGACTGGTGGTGGCCCCACAAGGAGATCCAGAAGAGTCAAGGTCCAAGGCTGAGGGAGCTCTAATAAGCCACTGGTGGAGAGACTTGTAATGGCACCAGAAGCTGCTAGAGGAGCCCAAAGAAGCCTGATAGATCTAGGTGAGCATTGACCAAAGGTCTGGCAAGCACCCAGCGGAGGGACCAGCGGAGAGACCAGCAATAGCACTGGAAGCTGCTGGAAGACCCAGAGGGCCAGAGAAGAGTTGGGAGAGGACCAGAAGACCATGGAATCCAGGGAGAATCCAGAGAAGACCAGGAGGGCCTGGAAGATGGAGTTTTAAGAACATAGGAATAATGTGTTGCTAATTGTTGTGTTTCTTCCAGCAGAGGCCTGGAGAGTGGAGAGTGATGGGTAATAACTGCTCAGCCCAATCACATGATCACAGTGACCAGTCTACTAAAAATGCTGGCCCCCTCCTACATCTCAATGACTTATTTTGTATGTTTTTCTTTTGGATGTGTTTTTTTCAAAAATGATTCAAAAAGAAAGACTCTCTGAGGACAAGCACATCTGAGAAATAGCCATTTTCAAAACAAAAAATATTCATTTTTCTGTTTCAAAAATGGTCATGTTCGCTACTGGATTTTTGTGCATGTTCCACAAAACATCCAAACACAAATTTGGACGTCATATCGAAAATGCCCCTCTGCATTGTGATGGAACCATTGACCATTTTAGCAGCCACCCTCTGAACTGACTCCATCCATCCAATCAATTTAATTTAACTTAATATAATTCTATGCATTTACATTCTGCTTCTACCATCTACACTAAGGGCTCCTTTTACTAAGGTGCGCAAGCGGTTTCAGCGCGCGCTACAATATCGCATGCGCTAAACGTTAACACCTCCATAGAGCTTGCGTTAGTATTTTTCGTTTAGCATGTGGTTAGCGTGCGCTAAAGACGCTAGTGCACCTTAGTAAAAGGAGCCCTAAGTTTCAGGGCAGAGTGCAACATATTTGTTCTCTTTGAACATGTGGGCTCCAAAACTGCTGCTGTTGCATGCATCCTCCAACCTTTCCATAATATTTTCTTAGTTTATTCCTGAGTATCCCCCTATGGGTCCTCATTCCAGAGCTTAGATTTCAAGCCCTCCAGGAACATAAAATCACCTACTATATCTAAATGTAACTTACTTTGAGCTGCATAAGCTAAACCCAAAAACCTTTCCCTTCCCATAGACAAGCCCAGACAGTTGTAGGGAAGAAAGGTTTCTCCCTAGAGCTTATGAGCCCAGTCTTATAAGAAGCAGAATCTTTGATGCTTTCAAATTTTGACACCTTAGGTTTTTACCTATGTGCCAGGACTGCCATTAGTTATCACTTATACATGAAAGGCTAGTGATAATTATCATCCTGGAGCACCTGCCTAACCAAAATTCATTTCTAGCTCTAATTTTATTGAGTTATTTATTTCATTTTCACTCATTCCTTTTCAATAGCAGTTCTTTATGGTCAGGCATTTCTCTGTCATAAATGAGCTTTCATTTTAATTTTGTACCTGAGGTAATGGAGGCCCAGATGCACTAAAGTCACCGTGCGAATAACAAATGTCACTACAAAAACCGGTTGAACTGGTTTATCATCGACATGATTTTATCGATCAATGTACTCATCGGCTCACTACGTGCTTTTCCATGTGGCCATTGCAGCCTCCAACTCTGCTATGCAAATGACCTCATTATTATTAACCCCACCCCCTTTACAAAACCGTAGTGCAGTTTTTAGTGCCGGCCACTGCGGTAACAGCTCCAACGCTCATAGAATTCCTATGAGTGTGGAACTGTTACCGCCACGGCCGGTGCTAAAAACCGTGCTATGGTTTTGTAAAGGGGAGGGGGGAATGAGGTCATTAATATTAAAACCAGCCCTAACATCATTTCACGATGCAGAAAAAATAGCGATTAGTTCTAATGACCCAAAACAAACTACAGGTCTAGAACTTAGTGACTGTGTTACCAACAGGGCTGCCATATTGCCCTGAAAAAAACAGAGAGGCAGGCGGGAGGGAGGAGAGCTAAGTAGCAAACAAACGACTCATTTCTTTGCCTGCTTTGATGAAGGAAACATAACGCTCGATTACATATAACAAACTGATAAAAGTCCAGGAAAAAAAAAAAAAAAGTATTGCCTACAGAAACATGATGGCAGATAAAAACCATATGGCGTATCCAGTCTGCCCATCCACACCAACTGCTCAGCTCCACAATCCTTTCCTCTTCTTCAGAGATCCTCTGCATCTGTCCCACATTTTCATGAATCCAGATTCGACTTGTTCATTGACTTTTATTTGTACTCCATAAAATAAAAGAATATGTTATCTCTTCAGCAGCCATATATATAGAACTGTTGATCTGTTGTTTTGGGCTGCTTACTGAGCTTGTTGACCCTATATGGGTCTCTATGCATATTTTTTTGCTGTCTGGTACCTTTCTGGGCTGGTGGCTTGGAGGAGAATGGGGGGGGCTTGAGGTGGAGGTAGTGGGCTATGGGAGGGGGGTTGCTTGATATTTGTTGCTATAATGAGCTTGTCCTGCTTGCTTGGCTGTATTTCATGTTACTTGTTCTTGTTGAGCTCAATAAAATATATTTGACAATAATATATTTTATATAGAGCAGGGGGACAGAACTCCGGTCCTCGAGAGCCGTATTCCAGTCAGGTTTTCAGGATTTCCCCAATGAATATGCATGAGATCTATTTGCATGCACTGCTTTCAATGCATATTCATTGGGGAAATCCTGAAAACCCAACTGGAATACGGCTCTCGAGGACTGGAGTTCCCTACCCCTGATACAGAGGTATGCACCCACTAGCTACAATAACCTGTAGAAGAACTGCTATGCTCCAAAGCCCACCAGTGCAATCTGCTTGGCACTTGCCCATTTGAATAAATGGAACAGAAAATGCTAATGTCGGAAGTGTGACAGGCACTCATGAGTCTTCTACACAATATACTGTTCGAAAATTAGACTTTGAAAAAAAAAAAAAAGAAAAGCAATGTTTTTCACTGCTTACAAGACACAGTAGTAGTAGGGGAAACAATTAAGCATTTAACTAATTGGTAAATTTTAACATTAGTTGCACAGAAGGATTGAAAAGATTGTGCCTGTTTTGTTGCTAAGTACATGGTATGTTTGAATGATGTACTCTAATCAACTCAAGCTAGTGCAGTGCATAATCTCTAGATAACATCTCTAAGTAAACATAAATAAGCCTTTAAATTAAAAAAGATGTTTTTCCTGCTACAGGGTCTCTTCACTCAAAATTCTGACTGCTTAGAGTAGCAGTGCCTCCTACAGACACCTTCCATGTACTCTGAAAGTTTTGTGCCTTTATTTCTTTTCAAACGTTTTTCTGTTTGTTTTTTTATTTTAGAGCATTTTTCCCAGGCTGCAGTCAGTGTTTCTTTCTTTCTCAGTGAATTTACACCAGCCCTAAATATCTATTCGCATTGTGTCATTGATTGTAACACAGTAAATGATGGCAGATAAAGAGACCTGCATGGTTCATCCAGTCTGCCCAACAAGACAGCCAGAGCCACACCTGCGGCTCTGTGCAGGTAATTTTTTTAATTATTTGAATGTTTGTTATACCGCTAAATGATCCTGGGATATCAATTCAGGTTATAGTAATTTGTGATTAAACAACACTGGGGACCCTCTGTTCAGAGAGAGAGAGGGGAGGAAGAGAAGCAAAGGTCATAAAACACAGATTTTCAGCTTCCTCTGAAAATGCATGGTCATTTTCAGCCAAAAATGAAAACGTCTGAAAATTAAAATAACCTTTCAACAGAAACCAAAACTGGGTCAAAAAAAGTCAGCTTCTATATATTAATACCTTTTGAGTACTTAGGCCCCCTTATATCAAGCTCTGTTAGGTTTTTTTTATTGCCAGCCACTCTGGTAGAAGCTCCACCACTCATAGGAATTCTATGAGTGTCAGAGCTTTTACCGCAGTGGCCGGCGATAAAAAAAAAACATAATGTGGCTTGATAAAAGGGGGCCTTAAATTTTTGTATTACGATTCCTCTAGCTTTCCGTTCCTCTAGTGCAGTGGTCTTAAACCCGCGGCCTGGGGACCACCAGGTACTATTTTGAGGCCCTCGGTATGTTTATCATAATCATAAAAATAAAATAAAAGTTTCTTGATCATATGTCTCTTTAGCTATAAACTACAATATTATTACTAAGACAGCCAAAAGGAAAGATTTATAAACTATAAAGAGTTTTACCTCATGCAAAACTGTAATCTCTTTAATAAGAGATTAACTATTTTTTCTGAGGCCCTCCAAGTACTTAAAAATCCAAAATGTGGCCCTGCAAAGGGTATGAGTTTGAGACCATTGCTCTAGTGCAGGGGTAGGCAATTCCGGTCCTCAAGAGCCAGAGCCAGGTCAGGTTTTCAGGATATCCACAATAAATATGCATGAGATAGATTTGCATCTTAAGGTGGCCAAACAGGTTGAAAAGGTGACAGCAAAAGCTAGAAGGGTGCATAGGAAGAGGTATGGCCAGTAAGAAAAAGGAGGTATTGATACCCCTATATAAGACCGTACTTTCAAAATATATAAAAAGGATGGAGTCAGTCCAGAGGAAGGATACTAAAATGGTGCATGGTCTTCATCATAAGGCAGATTTAAAGATCTCAATAGGTATACTTTGGAGGAAAGGCAGGAGATGGGAGATATGATAGAGATGTTTAAATACCTAATTGACGTAAATGCGCACGAGTCAAGTCTCTTTCATTTAAAAGGAAGCTCTGGAATGAGAGGGCATAGGATGAAGTTAAGAGGTGATAGGCTCAGGAGTAATCTAAGGAAATACTTATTTATAGAAAGTGTGATAAATGCATAGAACAGTCTCCCAGAAGAGGTGGTGGAGATAGAGATGGTGTCTGAATTCAAGAAAGCGTGGAAGAAATGATGGTTACTGCGGACAGGCAGACTGAATGGGCCATTTGGCCTTTATCTGCCATCATGTTTGTATGTTTATTGACCTAACACGAGCCGTGTTTCAGTGTACAATGCCTGCATCCGATTTCATTCAAACTAATGGAGCATCTTATAAATGAAGAAACCTACACTGGTTTGCAATTATTAAACTCGAACACAGACTAGTGAATGAATTCCAGCGTCCTAACAAGAAATGAGATGCTCCATTACTTTGGATGACCCCTGATGTAGGCGTTGTACACCAAAACACAGCTCGTGTTGAGTCAATAAAGACTATTTCCTGATCATTAAGGCCCTCTATGCCTAAGATGAGGGGTGCCCAATACGTTGATCGTGAGTCCATCTCAGGCTCTGTGATAGAATCGCATTGCCTTCGCGATCTACCGGGCCGATCAGCCTTCCTCTCCCCAACGTCTCCCACTGCCGAACCAAGCTCTCCCTGCAGAAGCGTTCTCCCCAACACCAATCGCTGCTTGGCTGGCCCGGAACTTCCTCTCCAACATCAGAATTGATGTTAGGGAGAAGGCTGCTGGCCTGTTGCAGTGTCGGGAAACAAAGAACTCAGCAACGGCGGCATCTGCAGTGGCTTGAGGGCCCAGAAGTCGGTGGTGTTCCCAGAAGTCGACAGTAGCTTGGGGGCCTGCTCCAAGATGACAGCCCTGGCAGTGGCTTGGGGAGAAAGAAAGGGGAGACAGAAAGACAGAGAAGCAGAACTGGGAGACAGACAGACAGACAGACAGGTAGGCAGAAAGACAGGGAGGCAGAACAGGGAGACAGACAGGGAGACAAAAAAGACAGGGAGGCAGAACAGGGAGGCAGAAAGAAAGAAAGGGAGGCAGGGAGACAGAAAGAAAGACAGAGAGAGAAAGAAAGTAAGAAAGAGGCAAAGAGACAGAAAGACAGAGAGAAAAAGAAAGAAAGGGGCAGGGAGACAGACAGAAAGAAAGAAAGGGGAGGGGGGCAGGGAGAAAGGAAGAAAAAGTTGGATTCATGGATGGACAGAGATGTTGGTTGGAGAATGGAATGAGGTCTGGAGGAGACGAAGCATGCAGGAGGCAGAAAGAAGGGAAGAAATATTGGATGCACAGTCAGAAGAAGAAAGTACAACCAGAGATTCATGAAATCGCCAGACAACAAAGGTAGGAAAAATTATTTTATTTTCAATTTAGTGATCAAAATGTGTCCATTTTGAGAATTTATATCTGCTGTCTATATTTTGCACTATGGCCCCCTTTTACTAAACTGCAGTAGCGGATTTTAGCGCAGTGCGAGGCATTTAGCGCAGAACCCTGCACTAAAAACCGCTATCGCAGTTTAGTAAAAAGGGAGGGGGTATATTTGTCTATTTTTGTATAGTTGTTACTGAGGTGATATTGCATAAAGTCATCTGCCTTGACCTCTTTGAAGAAGAAAAAAAAACCCTAATATAAATGATAATTAACATTTTCTCTGCATACAGTGTGCTTTGTGGTTGTTTTTTTTTTTTTTTTACTTTATTGTTGGTATATCATTTTGACTTGGTCATTTTAAAAGTAGCTCACAAGCCAAAAAAGTGTGGGCACCCCTGCCTAAGATGTTAGCTAGAGTGCACATAAATTATAGCATTCTATAAATTATGCACCTATTTGTGTGCTTCACCCATATTATCCCAAATTTAATCAATGCTCTTACCCACCAGCACAGTAAGCACGATCAAAAACAATTTTTCCACTAGTCGGTATTCTATATGAGCTCATATATATGTGTAAGTGGCTACTTGTGTGTGGAAATGACTAGAACATCACCATTTGCACATATTCCTGGTGCCTAAAACTAGAAATCTCCTTGTAGAATTAATTTTATTGTGTGTGAATTAGTGTGACCCATGGCCATACTACATGGTAAATGCATAACATTACTGCACTTTGGTAAAAGGATTTCCGATTAAGGGGTCCATCTTCACAGACCAAAACACTGGTGACTCCAGTGTCTGGAAAAGAAAAGGTTCTTAGGAAGGGTCCAAGACAGGCCTAAGGATCACACACTCACTGAAAAAAAATGTAAAAAAGGAAAACTACCAGTTCTGGTAATTTCTATTTCAGGTGTTTGTTCCAACTAAAAGGAATTTTACAACAAAAGGCGAAAAAGATACACACAGTGGAAGAAAATATTTGGAATATTACAAGGTAGCTAGCATTAATAATGTTTACCGTTCTGGTCTTCATTGGGTTTTCAGGATTTCTCCAATGAACATGCATTGAAAGCAGTGCATGCAAATAGATCTCATGCATATTCATTGGGGAAATCCCAATTGGATTCCGGCCCTCGAGGACCGGAGTTGCCTATGTCTGCTCTAGTGACTCAGAATGGCTTACAAAATAAGAGCCCCTTTTACAAAGCCACAGTAGCAATTCTGCACAGCAAATGTGATGCAGCCCATTCAGATCCTATGGGTTGCACTCAGCATTTGCCGTTCCAGAGCCCGCTAATGCCGCTTTGCAAATGGGGCCCTAATAAAAGTATTAATAATATACATCAAAAAATTAAATATACACCCTGGAATCATAAGAATTGACATACTGGGTCAAACGTGGAGGGGTATTTCCAAAACATATGTCTAAGTCCCATTTGGACGTTTGGCGCTAGATATCCAAAGTTGGCAGTAAGAAAATGCCTATTTTCGAAAGGCAAACCACCATACATTTAGAAATTTTTTTTTTTTTAATCCTCTATCTGGATGTCTAGGCCATTGGGACGCCCAGACTGCCAGGACGTCTATCTTTATACCACATTTTCAAACAAAATTTCATCCAAGTCCCAAATGCCCAGAACAAGACCATTTAGCTATCCAGTCTTGGCAACAGAGCAGTGGTGCACCTTAGAGGGCACTGCTGTGAACTTCACATAAAGGGTGCCAGATAAACATCTCACAAGAACTCTCAAATAGGTTATGGTGAGCCCCCCAAAACCTACTATACCCTCCTGTCTACAACCTAAATAGACCTTATGGCTGCAGGTGGCACCTACATGGGTATAGAGTAGGGTTTTGGTGGGCTCATATTTTCTACCATAAATGTACTGGTTGGCGTGGCTTAATAGTCTGAGTCCTCTTCTCTATGGTTCACTAGCCCACCCACCAGGCTACTTAAGACACCTGTCTGCAGCTCTACTAGGCTTTCCTATACCAGGTGCTGATGTTCTGGAGATAGGCATGTACGTTTACATTCTGATCTTTGTAGGTCCAAGGGGATGACTTACCTTGATGAATGTAGTGGTCATCTGGCCAGTTTGGGCACTTTTGTGGCACTTAGACCCTTCTAAAACAGGTCTAGTTCCAAATGTATAAGTTCTGTCCAGGATGTCTTGCAAAATGTTTGATTATCGCTCCAAGACGTCCATATCTAACCTGCCCTTGATACTGGCCAAAGCATGCCCATAACATGCCTCCACTATGCCTTTCTCGGGCTCTGAACATACAGAGGCTGGACTACCTTGCTAGATGTACAGAAAGACGGTTTTGATTATCAGCACTTGGACGACCTGGCGACCCATTTCCGAAGCTGCTAACTTCCCCTCACAACTTTTCTCTCCAGTTCTCAACTCCCCCCACCTACCTCCTCCCTGGCCGCTGTAATTGACTCTTCGGGCAGCCAGCAGCAGCAATGAGGTGAGCCCGCTGCTGCCAGCCTGCCCTGGAAGCCGCCTCTTTGCAAGTTCTGCCTATGCAGGAACAGGCAGTCACTGCACCAAGGCAGCTTCCGAGGCAGCGGGCTCACCTCATTGCTGCTGCTGGCTGCCCGAAGATTCAATTACAGCTGCCAGGGAGGAGGTAGGTGGGGGAGTCGGGAGAGCCAGCCCTGCCAAACTGGGTGGGCCTGCAGACTGACTAAATCTGGACAGACTCTCCCATAACAAAAAACATCTGGACAACCAGACAGTCCTCTAAAGAGAGGACATGTCTGGGTTTCCCCAGACATATGGTAACCATATCCATTCAATTCTTATGGGCTTTGTTGCATTTGCTGCGTTGGGATTTGCTACCACAGCTTTGTAAAAGGGGCCCTTAGTTTTTCATATGTATTTGTCCTCGTGCACTCAGTAAGGTTTCTCTTTATGTTATCTACACAATATGTATGTTTCTAATGTGCCACTTTGATTGGGCACACATTCATTATACACAGTCATGCATTATTTCAGGACTTCCCTCCACTTGTCATTTTGTAAATCATTTTCTCTGTTTTTGTAATATATGATTCACTCACATTAGATGTCTGTCATATATGATCTTCTTCACTCCAAAGTAGAGTTGCCAGATTTTCCAATCGGAAAATCCGGACCCCCCCTAGACAGTTCCACCCATCCCCACCCTGTAACACCCTAATCCCGTACCCAGTTCCACTCTAGCCCCCCCTCCCCCCCCACTGCCTGCTTTTTGATGGGCAGGGAAGAAATCCATGCATGCGTGAATTTCCTCCATGCCCGACGCGATTTGAGGAGGCTTTTCAAAACCCAGACAAAGTGCTGGGTTTTGAAAAGCCATCCGGACCCCCGGACATGTCTTTAAAAAGAGATCCGGGGAAATCCGGACATCTGGTAACCTACTTATTTTGTACACATAGGTATGTGAGTCATGGTTTTAATTGTATTTATATGATTTTATATAACTTTTATGTGTAAAATGAATATTTTTGTATGTGTTATTTTTATATAGATCCTTGAGGAAGGTGATTCTCACAGAAACACGGTGCTTGTCGGGTCCAGCAATAAAATTCATCCAGTTGTCCCAGACTTGGATGGTCCTTGGTGCTTTTGGTTATCTACATTGTACTTTGGCCCTCTTCTACACTAAGAACATAAGAATAGCCTTACGGGGTCAGACCCATGTTCCATCAAGCCCAGTAGCCCGTTCTCACGGTGGCCAATCCAGGTCACCAGTACCTGGCCAAAATCTAAAGAGTAGCAACATTCCATGCTACCGATCCAGGGCAAGCAGTGGCTTCCCCCATGTCTTTCTCAATAACTGCTATGTGCAGATTAATTCATAGGCTAATGTGTGTCAAATCAAATTTTCAGCAGTAAACTAAATGTACACTAACAAATGCACATCACTACACAAGACACCACTGTTCTTGCTGCTACATATCCACCAATTTGCTTATAACCATTGTTTATTCCAGCTGACATTTTGAATGAGAGATTGAAAAACCAGAAAAATTTAACTTTGAAATCTATATAAGAAATAATGTTCCCTTAGCAAGCAATCTTTTTAGGAATGAACTTGCTAGGGGGGGGAGGTGCCTGCAGCCTCTCCTAAAATTAAAGACCATTAACCTGTAGGCTAGAAAAGCTTGGAGTCATAAAAATTATGACTTTTCAATTTTGTCCAAATTTCTCACAGCTAAAACCCTTGCCCCAATCTACACCACATGTTAAATATATGGCTCCAATGACACTCCTTCTAACATGGGAAATGTTAGTTTTTACTGTGCCTGATATTTTAGTGCCTACAAATTCTGCTTTGAAATGAAAATGCCAGATCCAATACACTATAGACAGCCCTCGTAATGGGTTTTACATGAACCATAAGACCAATGGGTCAGACTAATGGTCCATCTAGCCCAGTATCCTGTTTCCACAGTGGCCAATCCAGGTCACAAGTATCTGGCAGAATCCCATTCCACGCTATCGATCCTATATGAACCATCATATAGTAAGGTTATTCACCAGAGTATAATAAGCCAACAGTGCTCTGAGCTGTAATCCAATAGGAAAGGTCTCATTAAATTAGTAGTGCTAAGAATTAGAGCAGTTTGCATACTACCAGGTTCCCGACAGAATCAGTCCTGCCATGGTCAATAGGGCAATATGAGATCATGATGGCCCAGCCTCACTGGAATTTGTGCAGAATTCTCAGTGTAAGAGAAACTTGAGAATAAGCTTAGAGGAACAACCATGTTCATACATTTGCCAGGACATCTAAATTTAGAGATAGGAAGGAAGAACCTAGTAGAGAGGAAGATCTGTGTTCTCTTTGTTGGCAGTAAGGTCAACATGAGGTGTTGCCCAGTCCTAAAAAGAGGAAACTCAGAAGAATTACACCCAAGGATCACTCAAGAGGATGAAGCACTCTGCTGAGTTTATTGCATAATTGAATCTGTGGCCCAGGTATATAAGCAGCCTGTATTTGAATGTGATTCACTATAGCAGAGTCCTGGTTTCTGGCTTCTTTTAGCAAAGACGGAAAGATCAGGTGTCCCTTTGCTTTTTCACAGTCGATGGTCCATCTAAATAAATACAGAGTGGCTGTAAAGGTAAAGAAACACTAGAAAGGCAAAGAATGCTTGAGTTCCAAGTGGTTGATGTAAAATTTTGTCTCATATCTTGACCACATTTCCCATGTTGTTGAAATGACCTCCCCTCACTCGGATTGAGGTAACTGTAGCTGGGATTAACTGATGCAAAGGAACATCCACTGTTTGTTTGGGTTGGTGACTCCACCACAATAACATGAGGCAAAGCCAAGAAGATGGGTAATGTAAGGAGGAGAGAGGTAGGCAGCGTTGATCATATTGGGACTTGAGACCCCACTGAGGATGTCAATTTTTTTAAATGGGTAAGGAATAAAGAGCATTCAGTGCGCTGGCCTGTGCTAAAAAAAATGTTATTCCGGTCTGAATTTTAAAAAATGTGGGACAGGCACATGAGTTCTCTTAGGGACAGGAGAAGATAGTGGATAATGGATGGGACATCGCTAATCAGGAATTTCCAGGAGCATGAACTGTTTAAGTACCATGGAAAGTAACTGGTGAGTCCTGAACAGGCAAGTTAACCAGCAAGGAATCATTTCTAGTTAGTTTAATTGCTTTGAATATCGACCCAATTGAGTAGTGATGGGGAGTGTGTGGCGTAGTGGTTAGAGCTACAGCCTCAGCACCCTGAGGTTGTGGGTTCAAATCCCTCACTGCTCCTTGTGACCCTGGGCAAGTCACTTAATCCCATTGCCTGAGGTACACTAGATAGAGTTTGAGCCCTCCAGGACAGATAGGGAAATATGATAAAGTACCTGAATGTAAAACCACTTAGATTATAAGTGGTATATAAATATATCTTGAGAATGAAACCTGCTTTGTGTATCCTGATGACTGGGTTATGAACCCCTGTTCTAAGAGAAAGGAAACAATGCAGAATTCTCTTCTGTTTATGGGGTTTTTTTTTCATTTTTTTAAACTGGGTTTTACTTGGTTTATCAACAACTGTCATGTATCTCTGGACTATGAAACAAATGTCATTAAATCCTATTAAAGCATTAGAAATAAAATCCTCTAATAGACATACGAGATTTTGATAGGCAGCTTATTTCTGAGCAGATTTAATATCACTAAATTAAACAAGTGTGAATGGGCAGATGAATCTTATTAAAAACTAAAATCTGATTATATATGAAAATTATTGGTTCCTTTATGTAATAAATTATCCAGTGCAGACCTGAACACACAATATATTCTGGCTTTTCATAACTGTCCTCTATTACAAGTGACAAAGAAATTAAGCGTAAGTTGTAGGGGAGAGAAAGTTTTTTTATATAAGTTATTTTGCATAAAGAAATGCTTAAAATCATGTTCCAAAAACATTTTAGAAAATCTACACTAAGTAATAACGAAACAGGAATTTTAAGAATCTGATTTTGGGAAGGGGTGTCAATATGGAAATAGCAATGTTAATATTTTTGAAGAAAATGCCATCCTGGTCCTTTATGTTGTAATTGTGGCAGCGTATGCTGGTAGCTGTTGATTCTGTCTCCAGAAGGGTAATGCAAATTTAAGCCATCTGCCACCCATTCTGCTGAGAAAGCTGTACCTACAAACAATAGGCCAGCAGTGTTTGAATACCAAACATAAACTAGATGGTTATGTTTTTAAAAAAAAAAAAAAAAACAACTCTCACTTTCCAAAGAATACACCATACTTCACATTCAAGTCATAAAAATTCATTTTTAATATTTCTTATAGTAAAGCTCACCAAGAAGTGTATAAAAACAGTAGGAGCATTTTTCCATAGCTTACTTAAGAATACATTTCATGTTAACTAATTGAAACTGATGGGAAGTACTCAATAATTTCTGCAGTTAAGAAAGACACAGCTTACAGAAAAGGATTAAAATATCATTTTTATGCTTAAAGCTTCAGGGTTTTTTGGGTTGTTGTTTTTTTATTTTTTTCAAATTCAGCTTGCTAATTGTGGGTGGTTTGATAAGGCATTAGAATATATTGCCACAAATTCGCAATAAATGAGGCTGCTCCCATCAGAGGTTCACTTGCTTTTACTAACGACGTCCCTGATTCAGAAGTGCCTGCTATTATCTTGTCAAATCCTGCTTTTTGCAGTGTTTGAAAGACACCATTTTACAGGGACTGTGTCCCACACAGATGGATCCTGGAGTGCTAGTCACAATTTGAAGTGAAATTTTAAGCAGTATCTCTGTCGCATTCATTGCACACATGGATTTAAATATGCAAAGCATTTAATGAAAAGCTAGTGAGGGCATATCTTCATAAATGCAGTACATTAATCTCACCCTTAGACAGTTTTATCTATATACTGTATATAAAATTGAATGTATCTGTGTGTGTATGTAGGGTATGTATGTTTGTTCCAGCATAACTCTGAAACGCATGGACAGATTTCAACCAAACTTGCTATACATATCACTTACTATCTGGGAAAAAATAATGTGGGGGTGGGAAGGGGGTGACATGTAAAAATTATTAAAAATGACAGATATTGCTGTCTATTCTCGTCTGTATTTACTAACGAAAACACGTCCAACATGCCGGAACCTGAGCAATTCTTCAACGGAAGTCAAGCAGAAAAATTAACATTCATAGAAGTGAGCATTGAGGACGTTCGCAGGCAGATAGAAAAACTAAAAACTGACAAATCCCCGGGTCCGGGGGGCATACATCCAAGGGTTCTGAAGGAATTAAAGGAGGAGATAGCGGAACTACTGCAGCAAATTTGCAACTTATCCCTGAAAACAGGCGAGATCCCGGAGGATTGGAAGATAGCCAACGTTACGCCCATCTTTAAAAAGGGATCAAGAGGTGATCCGGAAAACTACAGGCCAGTGAGCCTGACTTCAGTTCCTGGGAAAATGGCAGAAGCACTGATAAAAGAAAGCATTGATCAACATTTTGAAAAGCACGAACTTCTGATAGCCAGCCAGCATGGTTTCTGCAAGGGACGATCGTGCCAAACAAACTTATTGCACTTCTTTGAAGGGATTAACAAACAGATGGACAAAGGAGACCCCATTGACATCATATATCTAGATTTCCAAAAAGCCTTTGACAAGGTGCCCCATGAACGCCTACTCCGGAAACTAAAGAACCATGGGGTGGAAGGAGACGTACATAGATGGATCAGAAACTGGTTGGAGGGGAGAAAACAAAGGGTAGGAGTGAAGGGCCACTACTCCGACTGGAGGAGGGTCACGAGTGGTGTCCCGCAGGGCTCGGTGCTCAGGCCGCTACTATTTAATATCTTCATAAATGATCTAGAAACAGGGACGAAGTGCGAGATAATAAAATTTGCGGACGACACTAAACTATTTAATGGAGCTCGGACTACAGAGGAATGTGAAGAATTGCAAAGGGACTTGAACAAACTAGAAGATTGGGCGACGAGATGGCAGATGAAGTTCAACGTTGAGAAATGTAAGGTATTACATGTGGGGAGCAGAAACTCGAGGTACAACTATACAATGGGAGGGATATTATTGAATAAGAGTACCCAGGAAAGGGACTTGGGGGTATTGGTGGACATGACAATGAAGCCGACGGCACAGTGTGCAGCGGCCGCTAAGAGTGCGAATAGAATGCTTGGTATAATCAAAAAGGGTATTACAGCCAGAACGAAAGAGGTTATCCTGCCGTTGTATCGGGCAATGGTGCGCCCGCATTTGGAGTACTGCGTCCAATATTGGTCGCCGTACCTTAAGAAGGATATGGCGTTAGTCGAGAGGGTTCAGAGGAGAGCAACGCGTCTGATAAAAGGGATGGAAAACCTGTCATATGCTGAGAGATTGGAGAAGCTGGGTCTCTTTTCCCTGAAGAAGAGGAGACTTAGAGGGGATATGATAGAGACTTATAAGATCATGAAGGGCGTTTAGAGGCAGGGGAAAGGCCTAAGCTGTTTTTAGATACGTCTAAAAACCAGCTTTGGTTAAGGGTACTTGGACGATCAGGCAATTTTAGCAATAGGTTGCAGAACACTTACAGCAGATCAACAATTTCATGCTTGAGTTCTCTCAGTACCTTGAGATGTATACCATCCAGATCCAGTGATTTATCACTTTTTAACTTGTCGATTTGGCTCAATATGTCTTCCAAGTACTTTTACCACTAATTCATTTTACACAATGAGGCCTAGTTCCTGGCCAACTAAATAGAGCTGAATATCAGGTCCAGAGTATCTTCATCATCCTGAAACCAACACTTGTTTATGTCCCTCAAATCCTGTTCTAAAATTGTGCATTTCACAAAAAGGGGCACTTTTCTAAAGCTTACATGCTAATGTCTGTTAGCGCGTGATAAATACCACATAGCCCTTAGGTATAAAAAAGGACATGCAGCATTTAGCACATACAGTCAGTGCGTGCTAAGCTTCAGTAAAAGGGCTCCTTACTTAAGTCTGGCATATGTGTGATTGGAAACCTTCCTGCATAGCAATTCCTATTCTCCTATTTTTGTTTTCAGCCACTTTTGCCTCTGGTCTGCAACATCCTGCTTTGCTCTGCACACAGGCGATGAACTGAAGAAGGTGAAATCATTTTACAAGAACAGATGAAGGAACACTGCTTCACTTTTGGTTTTCATCAGCCGCTTACTCTGAGTTGTATTAGAGGTAGTTGTTTAAAGTAAAGTGTAAACTGTTTAGAACAAAATCTTTTTTTTTTTTTTAATTTATTATTTTCAACTTAAATTTCAAGTATTACACTTGTACAGAAAGCAAGAATAGGATAGATATCAAATACAAAGCAATATAAATCTTAAATTAAACAAATATACTATTTATGCTCAAGTCCACCATTAGGATCCAAGAATTATAGAAAATTGGCGAAATTATCTAAAAAGAAAGTTACAAAAGAAACTGAGAACTATAGCACTGAGATAGGGTCACAATATCCTAAATATAGGGCTCAAAGATTGTTAACATTCAGGCGAGACATAGCCACGAAATTTGTCAATTGTGATGGTTCAAAAAACACATATTTAAGAGTACGGTGATATACAATACATTTACACGGATGTCTCAAATAAAAGGTTGCCCCCAAAGATAAAACCCCAGGTTTCAGAAGAAGAAATTCACGGCGGCGCCTTTGCGTCTCCCTTGCCAAATCTGGGAACATTTGTATTTTATAACCAAGAAAGCTTTTTTGTCTATTTTTAAAGAAAAGTTTTAACAACCATGTTTTATCAATTGGCAAAGCTAAAGTAATAATCATGGTGGCTGGTGATGCTAAATCCTTCTCAGATGTTTCTAAGATCTGTGATATATTTAGAAGTTCTTGATCTGAAGGTTTTTCTTTTAGTTGTTGATTTTGTTCTTTATCAGGCAAATAATAAACCCGTGAAAATGGTGGTAATGAATCTTCGGTTATCTCTAAGTTCTCTACTAGATATCTCTTAAGCATATCTCTAGGTGTTACTAACTCAAGTCTTGGAAAGTTAATTAACCTTAAATTATTACTGCGTGAATTATTCTCAAGCATTTCAGTCTTCTTCCTTAGGCTAATATTGTCTTTAACTAAGGCCTCTTGAATTTGTTTCAATGATACTATTTCTTTTTCTATTTTTTGAACAGATGAGTTAGAAGTATTCGTTTCTTCTCTTAAATCCTTCAATTCCTTATCATGTTCCTTAATTTTCCCTTCAATTTGTTGAAGTGTAGGAGTAATATTTTTAACAAAACCAGCCATTAAGTCCCAGATAGAGTCTAAAGTCACTTCTGCAGGTTTAATCAATTCACTTGAGGGGATCCAAGATGGCGATCTGAGACAGGACGTGCTGAGCTGCGTGTCCCAGGATTGTGCCTTTTCAATTTTCTTAACGGTAATCACTTACCGTGATGCCGAAGAGACGGGGCCGGAGTGCCGCTTCTGCCTCGCGGCGCCCTGGAGCCCCGGGTCTCGGGAATATTCAAGATTTACTGCGGCGCATGCAGGAGGTCGCAGCGACGTCGGATGGTGGCCCGCTGACAACACAGGGAGGCGAAACCAACGTGGATGTTCCTGGGCCCAACACCACACTGAGCCCCGACGTTAGGCCACCGCCCCCGCAACCCCAGACGACCAGCTCTCCCAGGGGCGGGGAAACCCCGGATTCATTGGTTTTCTCCTCTCCAGAAGCAAGTAAGGATCCATTGGAGAGCTTGGAGGCTGGGGCCCACTTTTCTAGGGCCCCCATGGAGATATCTGGGGGAATATCATCTCAACATGAGGGGGAAGGGCTGAAGACATCCCCCGAAGGACTTCAGAACGGTGAGAACTCTACATTTAGAACAAAATCTAAGGAGGAGGCACCTGCCCTGCGAAAGAAGCAAGTTACGGTGTACCACAAGGTCATTGCCCTTTAAAACCGCAACAAATGAGATAAGAAAAGATTTTGGCTGTTTCTCACATAAATGACAGATTTTCTTTTGCTAATTAAACCAGAGCAGTGTGTATAGAGATGACTGCAAAAGCAAACATGTCTATTAACAAAAGGCAGTGATTACAGCTTGGCATCAAGCCAGTAGTAGCAAGGAACTGATGCCTGCAACTGTCTCTGTGCCATATGGGTTCTGCTGTAGCACTGAAGTGGATCCAATGCAAGGTTAAGATGTGTCAGATTTAACTGGGGTTTAATTGATATAGATAAAGAGGCTCTAAATAAAGAAACAGTGTGCAAGCTACCAGGACCAAGCTGCACGTCAGGCTCTATTCCCCAGCCTTGGCAAATATGGCGACAGTCAGATATTTAAAAAGAGTTTGCAGACTCTACTTCTGATTGAATAGAGGAGGTTACGAAGCTACATGACATTCACTTAGTCGTGGTTCTATTCTACACAGCGACAAGAGTTTCTTGATTTTCGGATATTTTTCTATTATAATGAATTAGTTCAAAAGTCCTTCACTTCAAGGATTTAACTTGTACTTTATAAAGCGCTTAGGAGGACTTCTTGCTGAAAGAACCATGTAAACAAGGCAGTACAATCAACATTTGTATATCTATTATGGTTCAGACCAGTGTCAAGGCTGCTTTAACAATGCCCTATGATAACATTAACATGAAGCTCTAGAGAATGTATTCAAAATGAAATAGCAGAGAACACTGCTGAAAGGTTCATAAATAGAGAACAAGCCAGATTTTCATACAACAGAACATCATGGAAGTGTCCTTGTAGGCAGATGAAATAACAGACAAATAGTGTTGGAAATCTTTTCTCAGCTCAGTTAAAATGGCAGTGACTTGATTTTGGTGTGCTAAATATTAGTATTGGGCTGCATAGGCTTAGTTGATACCTATTTATTTTTTTTCTCCTTTTTCATACTTCCTATGCACCTTTGGAGGGATACCGCGTCATAGAACTGAAAGGGTATATCTACAGTAGGTCGTACCCTAATGGAATGTATACTTGCAAAGGATGAATGTCCAAGAAAATCAGGATTAGTATGGATCAGGAGTATGAGTTGTACATTCTGCGGCTCCACTGCTGATTTGCAACCTCTATTTTCTAGAATCATTGATTCAAGCTTTGTCAACCTTGACTATATATATATATACCTGTTCCTCCTAGACTTGGGGGTTGGGTTACCAGATTACCAGATATTCTTAAGAACATAAGCAGTATGGCAGTGTTTATGTTCTTACAGTGTCTGAGGAGGTTTTTTGCATATGTATTTTACAAACCAGCTGCCGGTTACAGCCTTCTGGATTATATCCATCCTATCCAAACCACTAATGCACAAGGAACTTCTATTCCTGCTTCACCGTTAGTAGCTATGGGGAAGGTGTCTACCAACCCAGGAATGAGGTCTGCTAGTAAGGCTTTAACAAAGCCACATGGAAGGCTAGATGGAGCCCAAAGATCTGCAGCCTCTTATTCAGAATTTCTTGCAGATAATCACACCATAATACCTGTATCCAGAAGGTCACTGGGTTCATCTGCTTTTAGATGGCAAATCTTTGTTCAGATTTACAGTAGGAGTAGGTCTTCTCACCCATAGGTTTCTCATCAAAATCTACCATCATGTGATGCCTCAGCACTACCCCTAATACAAATTCAGGGTTAACTGAGTGGTCATTTGGCGAGTCTTGCACATGTGCATGCAGTCCTATATTTCCAACCAACCATCCATCAACTGGGTTCCCATTTGCCTCTTGGCAAATACTCCACTCTGCAAGTTATTATTCCCTAGTAGTTTCTAGGGCTACAGAGGCCCACAGAAAACCTAGAGGCTATATAGTTCCTAGTGTCTTGCAGATGAATGAAGTTCAGTAGATAACAATGATCTTTATTATTTTGGAAAAGAATTGATTATCCTTTTTGGTTCCTTGAAAAAATAAAAACAACAAGGATTGAGAACATAAGAAAATTTATGTTGCGTCAGACCAAGGTCCTTGAGCTCAGGCGTCACAAGTACTGGCAGGTCCCGAGTTATATGCAAGTATATATGGTAACCCCAAGAACAGGTCAAAAAACCCAGGGCACCAAGAAAAAAATAATTTTGTTGGCCTGTGTTATCAGGCTGGTCTTCACAGCTGAAACGTCCCTTACTGTAATAGATCCTCTTAGTACTTTTAGTTCCTCTTTCCTGGTGTGACCTCATTCTTATGTTTATTTAAAAAACTTGATATACCTCCTGACATTGCTGGATCGGGGTTGTTTACAAATTGAGAATCTTTAAACTTAAAAGAACTCCATAAAATAAAAAAGAACAGGAAAGACTTGACGTATACATTCTAAGATCCCATTCACTCAATCATACTACAGCCCTGACACTAAAAGCAGGTGTTATTTATGCATCAGTAAATAAATCAAACAGAAATTTCCCTGGAGCACAACCCCATCTCCCTGCTCTAAAGGTGACAATCCAAACACTACGCAAAAGAAATGGGCCTTCAACATACATTTGAACCTTTTGTAGATGACTTTGGCTCAAATTTCTTTTGGCAAACTGTTCCTTAGGTTCAGAGCCAACCAAAAAAAATGTTCTTTGCCTAGTAACTGCCAGTGTGCCATCGTAAAATGAGGAGATTTCATTTTAAAATCATAGAAACATAGAAGATGACGGCAGAAAAGGGCTACAGCCCATCAAGTCTGCCCACTCTGCTTACCCACCCCTGTCTATGCCCTAATGACCCAATTTCCTTATCTTGACCCTCGTAGGGATCCCACATGGGTATCCCATTTATTCTTAAAGTCTGGCACGTTGTCTGCCTCGATCACCTGCACTGGAAGCTTGTTCCAATGATCAACCACTCTCTCTGTGAAGAAATACTTTCTGGTGTCGCCATGAAATTCTCCGCCCCTGAGTTTGAGCGGGTGCCCTCTTGTGGCCGAGGGTCCCTTGAGAAAGAAAATATCATCTTCCACTTCGACACGTCCCGTGAGGTACTTAAATGTTTCGATCATGTCTCCCCTCTCCCTACTTTCCTCGAGAGTGTAGAGCTGCAATTTGTTCAGTCTCTCTTCGTACGAGAGACCCTTGAGCCCCGAGATCATCCTGGTGGCCATCCGCTGAACCGATTCAATTCTGCGCACATCTTTGCTGTAATGTGGCCTCCAGATGAGGTCTCACCATGGCCCTGTACAACGGCAATATAACTTCAGGCTTTCGGCTGACGAAACTTCTATTGATACAACCCAATATCTGCCTTGCCTTAGATGAAGCCTTCTCCACTTGATTGGCAGTTTTCATGTCTGCACTGATGATTACTCCTAAATCTCGTTCTGCTGAAGTCCTAGTTAAAGTTTCTCCGTTCAAGAAGTACGTCCTGCATGGATTTCCGCTTCCGAGGTGCATGACCTTACATTTCTTAGCATTGAAGCCTAGCTGCCAGGTTGAGGACCAACTTTCTAATGTAAGCAGGTCCTGCGCCATATAATTCTGTAAACTGCATTCACCTGCAAGGACCTGAGGCATCTAGCAGGTGTGTACAATGATGTCCATCTAACAAGGCTCCAGTTCCCATACTCATAGAGCCTTATGTGTTAAGCAAATCAATTTAAATTTGCTTCTAAAAGCAATAGGCAACCAGTGGTATTTTATAAACAGTGGTGTTACATGGTCATAAATACTAGATGGTATCCAAAATGGGGAGTGAAAATATTCAATATATCTAGCAAAGAGCACTTCCTCCAATAAGCAAAAATATCAATTTACAAATAGAAGCTTTACATATGATAGGAATAGCTCAGAGGGGGGAAAAAATGCTTAAAAGTATGAAGGATTAAGCAATGATTGGGTGGTGAGGAGGCAGGGGGTTCCCCTCCCCCCCTCGATTGTGCCCCTCCATGTCTCTGAGTTATTCCTATCATATGTAAAGTTGGCAAATTTCTCTGACCCTTCCTCAACCTGATGTACTCCCAATATACTTCCAGATAAACCTGACTAAACTTAACAAGCCAATGTAAATTTGAAAGTTTGCTATAATGTCGCTGTCTGTATACAGTCTCTTCCCTTGTAAACCACTTAGAGCTGTTTGTGGTATGGCGATATATAAAAATAAAGTTATTATTATTATTAAATTGATATTTTTGCTTATTGCGGGAAGTGTTCTTTGCTATATATAGAACAGGTCCTTGGCAGATAGCTCTGCTTAAAGTCCATATTATTAAGTCCAACAGGGATCATCTCTGGTAGCATCTAAAACTACAGTATATCTTTTTTTTAAAAAAATGAACATATCAAAAGGAGGAAGAACAACTCTGAGGCTAATCGAGCCTTTTGTAAGGAATATACACAGCTGTACAATCATGTAGATCAGCAAGCTAAGCAAGATTATTATGGGAAGATAATTCAGTGAGACAAACTAACTAAGCCACCCTTCCCTCCAACTATTCACAGCTGTCACTTGAAGACCAAGCTGATAAATGGCATATGACACCTTCGGCTTTACTTTGAATGGACCGGCCCCGCTGTGGGAACACTCAAACAGTTTTGAATGTTACTCGGTGCTCGATGAAAGATACCATATACCTGCACATACTGTTTCAAAACAACTGTGAATTGAACTGAGCAGGTCTCTGAGAGCCCATGAGTACATGCATTCAGAAATTTTGGGAACAATTATTCAGACAAGTCCTGATTATACATTTGTCTTTGGAATATTGAGGACTTAGTCTATTGCAATGTATTTAGTGTTAGTTACTATATAATATCTTTACAGACAACCTTAGCACTATTTGGAAAATGCAGGGACAGTCTGGGAATGGAACTGGGCCAGAGACCTGAACTATCCGAGTAGCAACAATTCTCAGCACTGCTTCTACTACTACTACTATTTATCATTTCTATAGCACTGAAAGGCATACGCAGCACTGTACATTTAATCGACGGCCCCTGCTCAGAAGAGCTTACAATCTAAATGGACAGTCGGGACATCTCAAGGTTGGGGAGATTCTGGTAGAAGGAATGATACAATGGATAAAGGATAATTGTCCAGAAAACTTAGGACAACAACAAGGCTATCCTAAATCTATCTGGATTATGAAAGCAGCAACATTCGATTTTAAAAGGGACATATTCAATTGGCTAACTGTTGTACTTACTAAGGGATGATTTTATGATGAAATGGGACATATTTTGATTACACCCATCCCGAAAGATCAGAAGATATCAGCTGCCCTGAAATCCAATTACAGACCAATAGCAATATTCCCCTGTTTACAACTCTCATCATTCTTGAGTAATCCCTCTGGGGTACCTCAGGGTTCCCCACTATCACCTACGCTATTTAATATCTATGTTTCATCACTAGGACAGTTACTGCAAAATTTAAATTAAAATTTTTATATATATATGCGGATGACATTTCCATTTTAATTCCTTTAAATGATTTAACTAATGATATTTTAAAACAAATCTCTCATATCATGACTGAAATAGAACAATGGACAATCAATTTCAAATTGAAACTTAATACAGAGAAAACTAAATTTTTCCTGGTTAGCCCTAAAGATAAAATAACCAGACCATCACTCTGTTTAAATGGTCATGACTACCCAATCTCAAAATCTATAAAAATACTGGGAGTCACCTTTGACTCTCAGCTAACCATGGTAGAACATACGAATTTAGTGGTAAAGAAGTGCTTTTTCGCACTAAGGAAAGTAAAGACCATAAAGAAATACTTTGATCCACTAGCTTTTAGACTATTGGTCTTGTCCATATTGGACTACTGTAATATTGTTTATTTGAGGGCACCAAAGAAAATCCTGAGAAAATTGAGAATACTAAAGAACACAGCTGTTCAATTGATATTTGGATTGAGGAAAAAAGATCATATCAGTCCTTATTATCGTCTGTTACATTGGCTACCATTAGAGGCACAAGCACTATTCAAATTTTCTTGTATCTATTTTAAGTTGATTTGGGGAATTGCTCCAACTTACCTTTTAACTCATTTCGCATTATATAGCCCAATGAGGACAACTAGGAGTTCTAATTTATTTGTCTATCCAAAAATTACTGGCTGCAAATACAAGACTTTTTTAGATAGGACCCTTGCATTCCAAGCAAGTAAGCAGCAGTCTTGGTGGGGTAATTACATCGGTGGAGTCATGATATCTTATGGTGCGTTTCGTAAAATAATCAAATCAGCGTTGTATGATAAATTCATTTCCTAAAGTGGATATCAGGGTTAACAAAAACTTTATACTGAATATTGTTAAGTAAGGTGTAGTATTTGTAACTATCTGTATTTCGCTGATTGTCCAGCCTTCTTCTGTGTAAACCACCTAGAAACTGTTTGATTATGGCGGTATAGAAAAATAAAGTTATGTTATAACCTATCCAGATACCTTTCCCATGCATATTCATTAGGGATATCCTGAAAACCTGGTCTGTTTGCAGCCCTTGAGGACTGGACTTGTGCACTGGGGTACATACTGGGGATAATTTTGAGTAAGATGTGCAGGTGCAAGGTCCACATGTAATTTTGTACCTGAGCACCCTTTCAAAGGAAAGCCACCCATTTATCTTCTCTTTTTGAAAACTGGTTATATGGGTACAAAAGAACTCTAGAACCTTGCCCCGCTATGTCAGCCACTTCCTTGCAGATATGTGCATAGGTTTCCACAATGAAATCTACATGCGTACTCACCTCTGCCACCATCAACACACTTCTGCCCCCGAGATTTCCCACCGTTTCTAGATTTAGCTTCTCCGAGGGGTGCAATTTTTACCCTGGGAAATCTAACTGGGTAAGTCTGTAGCTACCCCGTTGATCTGACAATTGTCCTCAACATATCTTAAACAAAACAAAGTAGCCATGTTACAAAGCATGTTTCCACTACAGCAGGGACAAAGTAACTAGGAGTCAGAAAAAAAACACTAGACTGTGAAAAAGAACAGACTGACTCAGTAACTTAACATAACCCAGGAGGAGGACCCGTTATACAAAAACTTAGCTCAGAGAAATAAAACTCTGAAGAGGGAGAGGTAACCCCCTCTTAGGGAAAGAGTTTATCTTCCAATCATTGCTGCATAAATGTTAAAAGCGAGTCCAACTCAAAGGTGTAAAGTGTTGTAACTGTGTGTATATCTCTTAATAGCTTACTGTATACGTTCAAAACAATAAACTTTTTGCATTCAGGTTGGCACTGGAAACTCTATATGCACTTAGCTAGTTGTCAAAAAATACTTATCAGGGTCCCGACATGGCCCCGTTTCAGTGTCTACTTCAGGAGACCCCGTCTGACTGATTTAGTTCTGCTAAGGAGTAACAACCATGAGAGATTCAAAAAAAGGATCTGAAATGCAAAAACAAAATGTCAAAAAATTGCAATAGAAATGGGCACAGACACTCAAAAAGCCACAAACCCATGCAAAAATGTAATAAAGTTTACAGCTGGCATAATAGATAGGAGGTCGGTGATGTACATACCATTCAAAAAGATGAAAGAATTCCGTGCAACAAAGAACGCCGGCACCCGCTCCGGTTTTTAAACCAGAGAAAGGCGGGAAACCGGACGTAACAAAACGTGATGACATCATCAGATCACTGACAAGAGCAAAAAAGGCAAAAAACTTCAGAAGTGGCTCCTGCAGTGTACTTCTGAAGTTTTTTGCCTTTTTTGCTCTTGTCAGTGATCTGATGATGTCATCACGTTTTGTTACGTCCGGTTTCCCGCCTTTCTCTGGTTTAAAAACCGGAGCGGGTGCCGGCGTTCTTTGTTGCACGGCATTCTTTCATCTTTTTGAATGGTATGTACATCACCGACCTCCTATCTATTATGCCAGCTGTAAACTTTATTACATTTTTGCATGGGTTTGTGGCTTTTTGAGTGTCTGTGCCCATTTCTATTGTAATTTTTTGACATTTTGTTTTTGCATTTCAGATCCTTTTTTTGAATCTCTCATGGTTGTTACTCCTTAGCAGAACTAAATCAGTCAGACGGGGTCTCCTGAAGTAGACACCGAAACGGGGCCGCGTCGGGACCCTGATAAGTATTTTTTGACAACTAGCTAAGTGCATGTAGAGTTTCCAGTGCCAACCTGAATGCAAAAAGTTTATTGTTTTGAACGTATACAGTAAGCTATTAAGAGATATACACACAGTTACAACACTTTACACCTTTGAGTTGGACTCGCTTTTAACATTTATGCAGCAATCATTGGAAGATAAACTCTTTCCCTAAGAGAGGGTTACCTCTCCCTCTTCAGAGTTTTATTTCTCTGAGCTAAGTTTTTGTATAACGGGTCCTCCTCCTGGGTTATGTTAAGTTACTGAGTCAGTCTGTTCTTTTTCACAGTCTAGTGTTTTTTTCTGACTCCTAGTTACTTTGTCCCTGCTGTAGTGGAAACATAGCTGCATCTAATTGCAGGGTTGCATTATGGCTGCCATAGGGTGGGAGGCACATTCTTACAATGAACAACAAGCTTCAGATTTATTATCAGCTTTTCATTTATTTACTTCAGAAGAAAATTCTATGATCCCCACTGATTGGGAACATTTAGAAAACTTGCAGAAACGCATAGTTCATGCTGAGTTGCATGCAGCCACATTAGCTGAATATTGCCGTCTAAAAAAGGATTCCTAGAGGTCTCCGGATGAGGACAGAACCTAGGTTATTTTTAGACAACACTGTTTTTCTTGACAAATGGAATGCCATACTTAATAAGTGTTCTTTGGACCTTATGCTTCTAGTTATAGAGACCACTAAGATTGAATTAGGTACCTACCAAGATGAACTTCAACAAGCTAAAGAATCTTTACACACCAGTACTAATACAGATGATTATACCAAGTCATTACAAGAGATTAACCAAAAAATTGATGCATTTAAGGAAGATTTAAGAAAAACTAAGATTAAAAAACTACATAGGGACGAGATGGACTACACAAAAGGATTTGTGTATGCGTGGATGGACAAAACTCGTAATATCAAACGTCCAAAGCGTCCCACATACATACACACATCATCAGACTCATCAGAAGATGATAATAAGTCACGTCAGGGAACCGGTCAGGCCTCATCTCACAATGTCCATTTTCAGGGGGGCCCCAAACCACCCAACAAGAGGCGGTAAGATCCAAACAACCTCGGACACAACCTTAACATCTAATATTTTTAACCTTTCCCATCGTGCCTTATCTTCCATAGAAATGTCAGTCCTTAATAAAGGTCTTTCTTTTGTCCCTACTAGCCGTTATGGGGCTTTTGACACCAGAGTGGCTATGTTCAAATTCATAAGGTCTTGTAAACTTAAAAAATTCTTTTTTGCACAAGACATTTCTACAGATGCTTCTCAAGATAGTTGCCCAGCATTTCATGTTAAATCCTCTTGGTGTCCTCCGGGTGTTGTTGATCCACACATCCAGACTTTTGAAGATTTAATACTAAGAGACATCAGTGATCTAGAAAAAGACCCTCCTCCTATCCGTTTTAACTTGTCTAGACTTCAACAAGGTGCAGTGTCATCTTTAGCATCTGATACCAACATTGTCATCCATCCAGCAGACAAGGGTGGAGGAATAGTTATTCAAGACACAACTGCATATGTCAGAGAAGCGCAACGACAACTATGTGACCCTACATATTACATATTATTACAAAGTGATCCCACACAATCTATTCAAGATGTCATCTCTAACGTACTGGTGCAGGCTCTTGAATCTAGGTTCATTACTAACAAGGAGTTTAGGTATCTCAATTGTAAACATCCTCGCATACCTATTATTTACTTTGTCCCAAAGATTCACAAATCTTTGACCAGTCCTCCAGGTAGACCAATAGTCTCTGGTATAGGTTCTCTTTTAGAACCTTTATCTGCTTTTCTAGACTTATATTTAAAAGACAGGGTTCCGCTGGCCCCTTCTTATGTCCTAGACTCCACCAGTATGATTCAGTTTTTGGCTTCTCTTCAGAACATACCTAAACATGCCATATTACTGACCTTTGATATCTCAGCTTTATATACTAACATTCCTCAAAATGAAGCTATTGAGGTTATCAAAGTTGAATTACAAGCTCAGGATTTATCAGATATCAGGGTACAGTTTTTGCTAAACTTGGCTCAGATAGCACTTAGCATGAATTACTTTCAGTTCGACTCAGACTTTTACAAACAAATCAAAGGTACGGCTATGGGGTCTAAAATGGCCCCTTCCATAGCCTGCCTATATGTATCTCGGTTTGAAAGTAAATTTCTGTATCCTTCTGAATTTTGGCAATTTTTTCTATTTTGGAAGAGATACATTGATGATGTGCTGGCAGTTTGGATTGGTACTTCTGAGGACTTGGTACGCTTTTTTGATTGGCTCAATAACTGTGATTCCAACTTACAGTTTACTATGACCATGGACTATCATCAGGTTGCTTTTTTGGACATTAATATTACATTGGCAAATGGTCAGTTTAATACATCAATATTTCGTAAGCCTACAGATAGGAACAATCTGTTACAGTATGACAGCTTTCACCCGAAACATCTAAGAAACAACATACCTACTGGACAGTTCTTACGCCTTAGAAGGCTTTGCTCTACGGTGGAGGAATATGTCCACAGAGCGGATGAAGTTAAACACAGATTTCTAGTGAAGGGTTATCCACCTTCTGTGCTCAAGAAAGCCTACAAACGTGGATTATATGCCAAAAGGTCTCTGTTATTGCAATCACATCAAAAATCGGATGTCAGTTTGTTGGTATGTGTGTTACCTTATTCCATCCATGCTTTTCAAATAAAGAAAATCATTAAACGCCACTGGCCTATCCTGCAGTACCATGAGGCTTTTCAAGAAGTCCCCAGGTTTGCCTTTTCCAAATCTCCTAATTTGAAACAACAACTTACACATTCACAGTTTTTAAGTCTAGTGGCTTCCAACTTTATAAGGGGTCAGCATTCCCCATGTGGACATTGCAAAGTTTGTCAATTCAGTGTCACCATTCAACAAATGTTATTACCTCCTTGACTCAAGTATACTCAGCAAGCAACTAATTGTAATTCACATCATGTTATCTATGCTATATCTTGTCCGTGCCAGCTTGTATATGTGGGGAACACCACCCGAAGTTTGAAGTTACGCATTGGGGAACATATGAGCCGCATACGCACTGCAGTGCAGGAAGCCCCCCTTGTGCAACATTGGCAGAGGAAGAATCATGTCGTAACAGATCTCACATTTACAGTATTGGATTGTTACAGTAATACCAGGGGTGGCGACATAGCTCGTATGCTGTGGAGAAGAGAACAAAAATGGATCTATGACCTTGACACCCTTCACCCACATGGCCTTAATAACGAGATCGAGTGGGTGGCGTTCCTCTGATCATGTCTGGCTCCTGCAGTGTACTTCTGAAGTTTTTTGCCTTTTTTGCTCTTGTCAGTGATCTGATGATGTCATCACGTTTGTTACGTCCGGTTTCCCGCCTTTCTCTGGTTTAAAAACCGGAGCGGGTGCCGGCGTTCTTTGTTGCACGGAATTCTTTCATCTTTTTGAATGGTATGTACATCACCGACCTCCTATCTATTATGCCAGCTGTAAACTTTATTACATTTTTGCATGGGTTTGTGGCTTTTTGAGTGTCTGTGCCCATTTCTATTGCAATTTTTTGACATTTTGTTTTTGCATTTCAGATCCTTTTTTTGAATCTCTCATGGTTGTTACTCCTTAGCAGAACTAAATCAGTCAGACGGGGTCTCCTGAAGTAGACACCGAAACGGGGCCGCGTCGGGACCCTGATAAGTATTTTTTGACAACTAGCTAAGTGCATGTAGAGTTTCCAGTGCCAACCTGAATGCAAAAAGTTTATTGTTTTGAACGTATACAGTAAGCTATTAAGAGATATACACACAGTTACAACACTTTACACCTTTGAGTTGGACTCGCTTTTAACATTTATGTAGCAATGATTGGAAGATAAACTCTTTCCCTAAGAGGGGGTTACCTCTCCCTCTTCAGAGTTTTATTTCTCTGAGCTAAGTTTTTGTATAACGGGTCCTCCTCCTGGGTTATGGTAAGTTACTGAGTCAGTCTGTTCTTTTTCACAGTCTAATGTTACAAAGCATGGCACATAATACGTTCAGTGCTCTACTGATTAATATACAGTGTCCCATGGATACCTTGAACCCTTCCCTCTATCCTTTCAAACAATATGTGCCTGAAAGATGAGATTCCCACATAAATGCCAGTTCCTTAATATATATTCTTATGCTCCAGAAATCACTATGGAACACTGTGCTCACATATCTTGTAACATTTTTTTTTATTTTTTTTTTTTTTACAACCTTTAAATTTCTACTCTTCTGACTACTGTACATTTCTTCAAACAATATTGTCATCTGAGCGATATCAATCAGACAGGATTGCCCTTTCATGTCTACACTCACAGAATCAGCCCACTTGACTGAATTCTGATTACCTCTGGATTCACAAAAGTAAATGCAATATATTTTTCATATCATGGCCACTGGTTTTGAGAAAGCATATAATAAATGCAATATAGAATGTCTAACTATAGAAGCATATTGTTAAAATTATACTATAGCTCTTGGACTATATTTTTTTAAAAAACTTTGCTCTGTGTAAGCAGTTCTTCCTATTAATAACCAGAGAAAAGAATACTTGAGCACATTAGCTTACAGCTAACTGAAAATAAGACTGCAACGCCAAAAGGCAGCAGTCAAAGCTGGGCACAGTTCAGATCACATTTAGGGGAAGATTTTTAAAAGATTTTGACACGCAAAGCCTGTCTGACACACAGACATGAGCTTTTTTTTTTTAATAAAAATTATGAATATGTGTCCATAAGAAGCAAACTTTAATGAGATGTTTCAGGCAGCGTTCTCTCGCATCTTGCTTTAAAAGCTCACTGGCTCCCTGAAGAAAGGGCTGAAACGGATACTCCCCTAGGAGGTGTTGCTGCTAAGCATTTCGTTTTCATTAAACTATGAATAATTAATGAGAATTGGAAAAAGAATGACGTAGAAGATGAAAATAATGAATTAAAATACAGTTGTAAAAATAAGATATAAGTAAAAAAAGTTAAATTAACCAACGGGACTAATGAAGAGTTCAGCCAGCTTGGGTCTATTGACTCTGCTGACATACTGAAGACCCTGAGGTTTTAGAAGAAATAACATTTTTCTATCTATTTACTGCCTCTTCTACAAAGCCGCATGGCAACAGCCCCGAAGCCCTTTAAATATCTATGGGCTTCAGGGCCATTAGCGCAGAGCAGCCGCTAGCGTGGCTTTGTAAAAGAGGCCGTTAGTTGCACTTTGAATATTAAAAAAATTTTGTACTGTATGAATTTTGGGATATATGAACTTTTTTTTACAGCATATCAATTCTTTACAATATTGTGGCTAGTTTTTCCATAAAAAATGGGCATATAAAGTATATTGGCACTACTAGGGATGCAGTTTGGGATGAAGAAAGGCAGCAGGTAGAAAATTTGTGTGTGACTATTGGTATTTGAGAGCTGTTGGGGTTGGTCTAGAAGGCGACATTATCAAGTACAGTGGAACCTTGGTTTACGAGCATAATTCATTCCAGAAGCATGCTCGTAAACCAAAATACTCGTATATCAAAGCGAGTTTCCACATAGGAAATAATGGAAACTCGCTTTGAATCTTGGTGAGAGGGAGAATTAGAAGGGCTTGAGCATGCACAGATGCATGCTCAAAGCTGGCAGAGGCAGGAAGATCTTCAAGCGGCATCGGCACGTCCTGTGGGCTGCGTGCCGGTGTCAGACAGGGGGGTGAGTTAAAGTTGGGCGGGCAGGGGTGCCTGTTCTCACGGGGGGGGGGTGCCGATTTGAGCGGTGGGGGGGGCCTTTGCGAGCGGGCGGGGGGTAGTGATGCCGGTTCTCGCGCCAGTGCCAGATGGGGGGTGAGTTAATGTTGGTCGGGCAGGAGGTGCCAGTTCGCGGGGGGGGGTGCCGATTCGAGCGGGGGAGGCCTTTGTGAGCGGGGGGAGCGATGCTGGTTCTCAGGGTGGGTGATCGCAAATCGAGTCAACATTCGGTTTGCGAGACAAGTTTTGCGAGAATGTTTTGCTCATCTTGCAAAACACTCGCAAACTGGGTTACTCGCAAACCGAGGTTTGACTGTACATAGGTACTTAGGTTGCCTTTACAGTATGGGCTCCTGAACCCACTCTGCACAGGTCAAATCCTGTGTCTATGTTGACGTCATACATTTCAAATGTTTGCTGACCTCCTTCCAGGCTCCTTTTGCGTTTGTCAAACAAGAATACTGTATCCATTTGACAAACTCTGTTGCTCACAACCTTTGCTGTTTTTTTGCCACACTGAACACCCTCCTCAAAGTGTCCCTAACGCCAACAATCCTTCACTTTTTTCCCCAGACTATGGATGAATACTTAACATCACCAGGTTCATAAAGTTAGTTTTGATTTCTGAACAAAGGGGTAATATTAAATGGTTTCATCTGACATGGGGTCCATTGACCAATTTTATTGATTCTAATTGAATGGTTTTCCCTTTACTTCCGGTTATAATTTACACATTCAGGGAAGGGGGGTGGGTGGGAGGGTGAAGGATAATATATAGGGTCTAGTTTATTTATGAGTTGCAAGTACTATTGTATGGTTATCTTGAATACATTGAAATCAGGGAGGGAGGGGGTGAAAATTATTCTTCTGCATTTTATTGATGGTTGTAAGTGCTGTTTTTTCATATAATTTGTAATAAATTTTTATATGCACTGTTTTTAGATTAAAAATGAATAAAGATATTAAAAAAAAGTTTTGATTTCTCCACCAGGTTATCACCTTCTCCCCTTCTTCCAATTTATTCTCACAATTTCTCTTCAACTCCTGCCACCCTTTCATCCTTTGCTAACAACACAGAAGAAACTGCTGTTCATCTCTCCTCACTTCCTGTTTTGATCCCATTCCTACCCATCTACTCAGATCATCCCTTCCATCTGCAAAGCCTCAACCATATCACTCTCTACTGCAACTGTACTTGATGTCTTTAAATATGCTATAATTGCACCTCTCCACAAAAAAATATCTTTACTGGACCCTACCTGCCCTTCCAACTCTCATCTCATTCCCCCTCCTCCCTTTCCAAGCTATTTGAATATGTTCACCATCGCTGTCTTGACTTTCTTTCATCTCAAGCTAGTCAACGCCAATCTGGCTTTTGCCCTCTAGGTTCTACAGAAACATCTCTTGCCAAAGTATCCAGTGACCTGTCCCTGGCCAGATCCAAGGGTCTTTAATGAATTCTCATCCTTGTTTACCTATGTTCTCCTTTTGACAGTGTTGATTACCAAATACTCCTTAATATACTGTCCTCGCTTTAATTTCAAGATTCTTCTGTCTTAGTTTATTTCTTCTCTCCTATTGTATTTTTAATCTATGTTCTAATGGATCCTCCTCCACTGCTGTCCCACTTTCAGTTTATTTCTTCTCTCCCATTGTATTTTTAGGTTCTTCTGTCTCAGTTTCTTTCTTCTCTCCCATTGTATTTTTAGTCTATGCTCTAATGGATCCTCCTCCTCCACTGCTGTCCCACTTTCAGTCAGTGTACCTCAGGACTCTTATCTTGGAACCTATTTTCTCAATATATTTGTTCTTTTGGTGCTCTGTTCTTCTGTTGTTTTCAGTACCATCTTTACACTGATGGTATAGTGAAGAGCACTTTTTCAGTGATGATGCAGTTCAGCCACCTTACAGCAGGTGGTGCTAGTGTGCTGAGGCTGAAGCTGAGTCAGAGGGGCGGAGCTCAGACCAGGCTCGAGTTAAATGTCCTGAGGCTGAATAGAGACGGAAGGTCCGAATGCGGAGAACTTTAGGGGAGTGGAAAACAGGGCTGCATATCTAGGAAGAGCCTGGGGAAGAAGAGTGGCCTTAGCCACTTAGCTGCAGAAACAGAAGCAGATTTGAGGTAGGATATGTTTATCTTACCACTTCATTGGCAGAGTGGTTTGCGAAGTCAGGGCCAAGCAGTGTCCAGTGTGGAAAATTGAAACTGGAATGGTGGGGATTCCAGGAAGAGACAAGATGATTAGGTTGCCTGGTGGAGGGGTGACTGATGTCTATGCCATGGGCCTACAGGATCAGGCTACTGGAGAGAGAGTTTATGAGTATAATACGTGACTTTGCATGTCAAGTATCCCTGACCTGTGGAGAGAACAGATTACACATTTATCTGCATGTAAATAAATACTTTTGGCCTACATGGTACAGATTTGCTGAAAATCCAATAATAACAATAATATACAACACTTTCTCATGGACAGTAGAGAAAAACACACAAGCACAGGTCGGAAATGATAAACTCGGGGGAGGAAAAAGCCTTAGAAACAAACACTCCCCATCCAAGATGGCTGCCGCTTGCTGCTGCTGAGTAGACGCGTACGAGTGTCTCGCTTACCTTCGGGAAAAATGCCTAAGAGAAGGGGAAGAAGCGTCGGTGGTGCCTCCCGACGCTCGGAGACTCCTCTGCCTGCAGTGGATGACATTTTTAGGCGTCTTTTGAGTGAGCAGGTTTCGTCGGGGAATCGCCTGCTGGGAGCGCCGGCAGAGAGTAGTGCCGCGGCGAACTCCCTTGGGCTAGAAGTCTCTCTGAGTCCCGACGTAAGGTCACCGCCCCTGCAGCCGTTGCCGCTGGGAGCAAGCTCACCGCGAGAGGAGAGCACGCTGGAGGAGGAAGTGTTTTCCTCTCGAGAGGCCAGCATGTCGGAGGGCTTGCAATTGAAGACAGCTGAAACTGAAAGTGAGTTACTCCTTTTAGGAAAACCGGCGGTAGGAACA
Source organism: Geotrypetes seraphini (assembly GCF_902459505.1). Classification (NCBI taxonomy): domain Eukaryota; kingdom Metazoa; phylum Chordata; class Amphibia; order Gymnophiona; family Dermophiidae; genus Geotrypetes; species Geotrypetes seraphini. The sequence goes on from NC_047095.1 coordinate 20,230,183, forward strand.
ACTCTAGCTAAAGAGGATCAAGGCTCCGGAGAGGTAAAACAGCCGAGTGAACACTTATTAATGACACAACCGATTTTTGTTTCTCCTGTTAGACCTTCTGAAGTCACCCTAGACTCTCTTTGGGACTTAGTGTCCAATTTTGGAAATGCCCTTAACTTACAGGTAAAAAATTTGGACAAAGAAATACAAATCCAGAAAGAAGAGATAAAAACTTTAAAGGAAGAGACTGTATCACTGAAATTAGATATCCAAGAAGAAAAGAAGAACTTAAAAACAATTAAGAGTAACCAAGATTTATTTGTTAAAGACAATACGATTATGCAGAGAAAATTGGAAGCTTTAGATAACAATATTCAGATTAATAATTTGCAATTAATTAATTTTCCTAAAGTATTATCAATTTCTCCAAGAGATATGATAAAGCGATACTTTCTGGAAATTCTTAAAATACCTGAAAACGCTTTACCACCTCTTACAAAGGTTTACTATTTACCTATAAGAAACCAGGATCCTCAAAAGAAAGAAGATGAAGGAATACCACAGAAAGAACCCTTGGACGTTTCCACTTTGTTAGAGCAATCAGATAGAGAATTGGCTATTCCAGCCACTCTCTTATTGACTGTGGCTTTGGCCCCAGACAAGGATTGGATTCTTAAACTTTTCTTTAAAAATAGGGCCAAGGACTTTTTGGGGTTTCATATTCAGATATTTCCTGATGTCTCGAGAGAGACTCAGAAGAGAAGAAGGGAATTCTAATGTTAAAACCAGGAGTGACTCAAATAGGGGGTTTATTTTTTCTTAGGTATCCTTGTAAATGTGTCATAAGATACCGTTCCTTGAAATATGTATTTGTAGATCCAGCTCATTTGACTACTTTCCTTTCTGCGAAACGTCTTGAGTCTGTAGAACCATCTGTACCATTGTGATAATAATTAGCTCACCTCTCAGTAGTAGTGTAAGTGATTTTTCTTGTTAAAACGTTTTACTTTAATTCAATATCTACTCTTATCGTTAATCTTGGATCTTAATTTGAGGACTAGTGTGTGATTAAGTTAGGATGTATACTTTCTTTATTATTTTGAATTGCTTTCAGGTTTGAGAGTAAATAATATTATTATGTTTTCTTGATCTCACTTTCTGTACAAGATGATATGCTTGACAATAAATGTGTAAATTTTATAAATAAATAAAAAAAAAAAAGAAAAGAAACAAACACTCCCATCCCACTGTAATGGCTTAAGGTGTTTAGGCAAAAGCCTCATTGGAATAAAGAAAACCTCCTCTGGAATATCTAAAGGCTCTATGCGGTGCAATAATCAAGATAGGTAAGAAAATTTTAACTTATTTCTAACGAGCAGCACACTAACGTTGTCCAGTGTTTCACATTTCTGCTGCCTCAGGGTGCGACCCATGCGATCGCAAACTTTGATGTGGGACCCGTAAACGCTTCTCCCTGCCCTCGTCTCTGCCCCCCCCCCACACACACACACACATACTCACTCCTTCTCCGACCCCTCCTGCCATGTGTGCATCCCCCCCTTCCCTTCCCTTGTATCTTTAGTTGTTCATGTGAGGAACAACTTCAACATGCTCCTTGCAACAGCATCGGCTGTCCCTCTGATATCACTTACTATGTGCGGCACCCGGAAGTGGCGTCAGTGGGAGCTAACGTCATGAGGAGCACATTGAAGCTACAATAGCTAGAGGTGCGGGGAGAGGAAAGGGGGCGCGTGCACAGTGCATCAAATTAATTACACATCTCTTCACAGTTCATATCTCTCAAGGCCATTATCGTCACTGTTTTCAGGCTCACAGTTTCTGTTCATCATATGACTCTCCATTGTATCCTGCCAGATCCCAACTTTCCAATGCACCCAGTTCTCGTTCAGATTTTACACAAGAGGTCAAGACATAATTCATTACCCTTTTTCCTAAACCCAGCTCTGCTTGTCCCCTATGCTTTATTTTTGTGGATAACACTGCCATCCTTCTTGTCATCATCTTTAACCCCTCTTCCCTCTTACTCTTCAAAGATCCAACAGAGTATTAAAATCTGCCATTTCTTTCTCTATTAGATCACTAAAAGTTACCCTTTCCTTTTTAAACACACTACCAACCCCTTTATCCACAATCTCATCACTACCCGCTTAGACTACTGCAACCTGTTCCTTATAGACATCCCATTGAACCATCTCTTTCACCTTCAATCTATTCAAAATTCTGCCAAATGATTTATCTTCCACCATTTTCACTATACTCACATAACCCCTCTTCTTTAGTCCATTTCTGCATACAGTTTAAACTTCTCTTACTGCCTTACAAGTGTATTCTATAGCTGCTCAGTATCCCTCATCTCTCCCTACACCACTCCTTGCGAACTCTGTTCATAAATCACTCATGTTATATGTGCCATTCTCCTCCACCACCAACTACAGTCTGTATTTCTTCCATCTTGCTGCACAGATGCTTACAATAGACTTTTTGTCCTGCTTCATCTCTGACCCCATTCAAATCCAGGCTTAAATCCAACCTTTTTAAGTCTGCTTTTATATTTTAGCCCCTTATTTGCCTGTTTAATACACATGTTATTTTAATCATTCCCTTAATAAAGGAAACTCTAATCTCTTATTTATTATTACACAAACACGCAATTTGGTCCTGGCAGGAGTTGCAAAATACCAACAGAAACAGCTGCAAACACTCCAAAATACTGCTGCCCACTTCTGACTTAATACTCGCATATCAGAGCACCTCTTCTGAAGACTCCTCATTGGCCTCCAATTCAATATTGCTTTAAATTAAAATTCTATATTTAACCTTCAGTACCCTGAGGTTGTGGGTTCAAACCCCATGCTACTCCTTGTGACCCTGGGCAAGTCACTTAATCCCCCATTGCCCCAGGTACATTAGGTAGAGTGTGAGCCCACCAGGACAGATAGGGAAAAATGCTTGAATAGCTGTATGTAAACCACTTAGGCTGTACATGGTATATAAATACTAAAAATAAATAAATAAATAAATAAAAATAACCTGGTTATTCCAAACACACCTCATAGAGCTCTCAGTTGTAGACATTATAGTAATGCCTACCTTGAGTGCAGAAATCTGCAGGAAAATCTTTATCCATTGAAGCCCATGAAGCGTTCCTTTTTTTTTTTTTTAACCCTTAAATTATAACAATGGTCATGTTACAGTTGCTGCTCAGCTCCCCTCCCTCTCTATTACCCCATCTAGGTGGTTAAATTACTGTACTTGACATGAGACAAGAGCAATCCTCAGTTGTTCCTACTCCACCAGTGTTCTATTTACAAATAATCATGGCTGACCTGAGACCATTTGTAAATACAATGCTAGGCAGGGAAGAGTAACTGTGGATAACTCCTGCCCCATTATGAGCAACTTAATTACATGAATGTGCCCAAGGACATTTATTTTTGTGAAGGGAAGGGGTGGGGGGGGTCTTTTATAGTTTGCTTGCAGGATGTCTATTTCATTGCAAATGAAAGGGCATCCCTGTTTGTTACTTGAATAAGCACAAGGCAAGCAGACAACCTTTGTTACGCTCACTGAGACGTTAATTGTAAAACGTTTTAACCATGCAAAGGCAATGGCTTCATTTTCTGATTTAGGGGTCCTTTTATTAAGGCGCGCTAAATGCTAAGGCGCTCATAAAATATAATGGATGCCTTAGCATATAGCGTGCGCTAAATCGGTGTGTACTAAATTGGTTAGTGTGTGCTAAATCAGTTAGCGTGCCTTAATAAACGGACCCCTTATTTCATTTACAATTTACCCAAAATACTTTTTTTTTTTCTCACATGTACAAGTAAGACTGAAGAAAAGCTGAAGAAAATAGAACATTGGAAAGCAAAGTAAAACTCTGATTTTGCATGTAATCAACACGTCACCCTGTACAAACCTCATCCATATTAGATAATCAAAATCTGGTTTGTCAGTACTGACTACAATAACAGTATTTGTTTCTTTTTATCAGTTGTTTTCCAAACAGCATGATTTGTTGGGATCTGGTCTCTGCAATCATTTTGAATAAGAACAGTTGGTTAACTTTATTGGAGGCCAACTGGAAAGTATATTTTTTCATACAAACATAGAAACATAGAAATAGACGGCAGATAAGGGCCACAGCCCATCTAGTCTGCCCACCCCAATGACCCTCCCCTACCTTTCTATGTGAATAGATCCCACATGTCTATCCCATTTGGCCTTAAAATCAGGCACGCTGCTGGCCTCAATAACCTGAAGTGGAAGACTATTCCAGCGATCAACCACCCTTTCAGTGAAAAAGAATTTCCTGGTGTCCCCGTGCAGTTTCCCGCCCCTGATTTTCCACGGATGCCCCCTTGTTGCCGCGGGACCCTTGAAAAATAAGATATCTTCTTCCATCTCGATGCGGCCCGTGAGATACTTGAACGTTTCGATCATGTCATCCCTCTCTCTGTGTTCCTCGAGTGAGTACAGCTGCAACTTATCCAGCCGTTCCTCGTACGGGAGATCCTTGAGTCCTGAGACCATCCGGGTGGCCATTCTCTGGACCGACTTCAAAGTTACAGTCCCCTGCACTAGATGGGTGGCTCATTGGCATTGCCTCACAGAAATACTGAGATCTTCTACAGCCCGGGCCTGCCAGTGCTGGAGACACTGCGGAGACAGAGTTCACAGCTCTTGGGAGATAGGTGGTCTCAACCATCACATACCAGCACCTTCTAGTGGCCAAGAATCTTCACCAGGTCCCTAGTTTGTAGCCTCTAGTAGAACTGTTGCGGTATTGGCTGAGCTGATTTGGGGGGAAAATAAATAACATGGGGTGGAATTCCCAAGTAATTACAAATGAGTCAACACGGGGCGCTAGTGAGCACCACAGTAAATGGCTGCCTGTTAGCTGTGCTCCGCCGACCGAATCCCTAAAAAGCCTCCATACGCGATTTCCACGAGCAATTTGCTTGAGCCAGCGATATCGTTGATTGCACTAACGATGGCTGCATCAAAATCCGGAAAGAGAAAGAGCGTTGAGCCGATCTCGCCGCAAAAAACAGCGCCGGCAAAAGAAGATGATGACTCGCTTCACACTGTCATGGCTGAACTCCGTGCCATGCGTGATTTGCTTACTTCCACCAACCAAAACACGGAAGATATTAAAAGTGATCTGGCTTCCCTTAAGGTGGAAATGGCAGTGTGCCGGTCTAGAATTGACACGGCAGAACAAAAAATCGAGGTTAATGCGGCAAACATAAAAGACTTGCAGCGTCAAGTAAAAAAAATCGCCATTTTGGAACACAAGCTTGAAGATGCTCAAAATAGATCTCGCTGAAATAATTTGCGTATATTGGGGGTCCCGGAGTCACGAGAGGGTAAGGACACCATAGCATTTCTACAACAGATGATACCTAAGCTCCTTAATACCACCTTTCAACACGAAATGGAAATTGATAGAGCGCACCGTGTGCCCACACATGTGCTAGAGGCCGCTGCCAGACATCCAAGGCCTATTGTGGCGCGTTTACTGAGATACACTCAAGTTATGGACATCATGAGATTAGCTAAACTTCAGCAACCATTAAAGTTTGAAGGGAATAACATTCTCATCGTTCCTGATTTGTCTAAACAAACTGCTAAGCGCCGCAAACTCTTATTGGAATTTCGTCCTAAACTGAAGCTCATGGGTGCCAAGTATGGCATGTTCTACCCTGCCACTCTCCGGGTTACTTACAATAACACCACCAAGAATTTCTCTCATCCCCACGAACTGGCTGACTATCTGGAAGCACAAGCTCCAAGTACCATCGATAAAACCTGAGCTACCCGGATTGTCCACTCAGAGGATGCAGTTCCTGGGGCTTTGGAGAGCTCTGTGATGTGACTGCTGTAATCTTTAGATATAGTCATGATTACTGTATTTTCTACAGATATGTTTTCTCTGTGTGCTTGGCTCACGAAGCATCGTTGTTGATTCACTGTTTTTGTAATCTACACTTACTCTGATTTTCTTGGCTCCTGTTAGATCTATTAGTAATTCTACATTAATCTAATATATAATTTTCGGTCGACGTTGAGCTAGTTGTGGTTAGCCTTTGTGGCCTCTCTATCCCGTTTTACTTATTCTACCAAATGTCTGTTTACCAAGGTTTATACTCACAAATCAGATATTGCTACTAGTGTATTCCTCTTATTTATGTTATGTTTTCATAACTCTTTTAAGGTTACTCACATGCTTTTGAGTTATACTTCTTTCTGTGATTGCTGTATATTACATGAGACAAGGATGATGTTTAATAAGTCTATACAGGTGATACTGCACTGTTTTTATTTCCTGCTGCTTAGGATCTGCTTTCCATTTCTGCTTTATTTTGACACACCAGCTATGAGATATAATTATGCCTTCTTACCAATAGAGAGTCTGACATACCTGACATTTATGACTTTTACTAACATACCTTCCTTACTCCTAATGACCAAGCCTTACCATATAACACAATGGGGGGCTACATTATTAGTTTGCAGATTTGTATGTATGCTTTATTCTGGTATTGTATTGATGAAACATTCGTATTATGGCATTGACGTTTAGTTCCCTTAATGTTAAGGGACTTAACAATCCTGTTAAGTTTCAAAAGATTAGTGACTACATATCCAGACTACAAACAGATATAACTTTTATTCAAGAATCGCATCTTTCAGCTAAAGATTCATCCAAAATTCAGTTTTCATGGGCTTTCCCCACAGTATTCTCCCCGGTTGATGGTAAAAAGAACGGGGTCATGATAGTCATAAAACGCAGACAAGATATTAAGATTGTAGACCACAGCTCTGATACTTTGGGTAGATGGATCTTGCTTTCCTTGGAAGTGAATGGGAAACCTATTACCTGTTTGAATATATACGCTCCTACTGTTGACACTCCAAGTTTCTTTGATACATTATCTGATATTCTTTTAACAACAGAGGGATCCTCCTATATTGTAGGGGGTGATTTCAATTTAGTCCTTGACCCATCCATAGATCGTCAGTCACATGCTACGTATAAAAAATCTAGATCATGGTTTAAACTTCATGATTTCATTTCCCAATTTGATCTAATTGATTCATGGAGAATCACACATCCTACTGATTACTCATTCACTTACTATTCACCCCCACACTCCACATACTCTCGTATAGATTATTTTCTAATTAGTGCCTCTCTAGCTACCAATCTGAATTCTACTGATATTAAAGAAATTGCCATTTCAGATCACGCAACTATACTATTATCCTTTAAAAATATTTCTACTTCTATTCCTTACCGACCATGGAGACTTAATAATTCACTCCTACAAGATCCAGAATTTGTGGAATATATCTCTGCAGCCATTACAGACTTCTTCATATTTAATATTTCTTCAACTAGTTGCTGGCTGACTCTTTGGGACACTTTTAAGGCCTACATTAGAGGTGAAATAATATCTCGTGCTGCATATCTCAAACGAAAATCACTATCTCTGATCAAGGACTTGGAACTCAAGATTAAAAATTTAGAAACATACCACATCGCTCACCCCTCTGACTTGCAAAGTCTTATGCAACTGCGTGCACTCAGAATAGAATACAACGCATTGCTCAGTAAAACAGCTTCCCATACATTACTTATTAGAAATGCTTCATATTACATGGAAAATAACAGATGTGGACATAGATTGGCCCAGTATTTAAAGGGTAAATCTTCTAAAACTTACATAGCTGCTTTGACTGGTGAAAATGATGAGCCTCTGACTAACTCTAGAGATATACTCTCCCATTTCCATCGGTTTTACTCATCTCTATATTCCTCGGATCTAAACACTTGCTCTTTGGCTTCCACATTTCTGAACTCTCTTCCACAGTCACTTGTTGATGATTCTCTCATTCAGGATCTAGCACGTCCCTTACACAAAGATGAAATTTCGCTATCTATTCGTCAATTGGCAAAAAATAAAGCTCCGGGTCCTGACGGCATCACAGCCGAATTTTATCAAACATTTTTACCTCAGATACTTCCCCACATGTTTACTTTCTTTACAGCTCTTTTGCAGTCTGGTGTTGTCTCTGGTACATTCACTGAAGCTACAATTATTGTGTTGGCTAAACCTGACAAATCACCTTTGAATGTAAACAACTATAGACCTCTCTCTTTAATAAATACTGACGCAAAAATTTTTGCTAAACTCATTGCCACTAGATTGATTCCTAGCTTACAACAAATTATTCAACCAGATCAAACAGGTTTTCTGCCAGGCCGGTTGTCGGGAGACAACACCAGACTGTTAACTGATGTAATTCACTTGTCCAACTCTCTACAAACCCCGTTACTTCTCATGGGATTAGACGCCGAAAAAGCGTTCGATCGCATAGAATGGGGTTATATTTTTCAGGTACTACATTGGTATGGGTTTCCGACCTATATTATTTCCATGATTAAACTCTTGTACACAGCCCCTACTACACGATTATATATTAATGACTTGTTTTCTGCTCCGTTCTGTCCTAAGAGAGGTACCCGACAGGGCTGCCCCCTATCACCGCTCCTTTTCAACATTGCGCTAGAACCCTTCTTAACAGCGATTCGTGTTAACTCTAATATACTAGGTCTAAAAATTAACTCAGTTGAAATAAAACTCTCGGCGTACGCTGACGACGTCCTCCTATACACTACCCCTGGATCTATTCCTCATATATTAGATTTAATTTCCACATACTCTAAAATATCTGGATACAAACTAAACTTGACTAAAACTGAAATTATGCCACTCAATTGCCCAGAATATCATGCGGAAATTAAACAATATGGATTTATATGGTCACCAAATAAGATCAAATACTTGGGAATATATTTTGGCCCGACAGTTGATGACACACTCACATATAATGTTGAATATCTTCTTACGAAGCTCAAACGTCTCTCATCAAGCTGGTCGCCCCTAAAGCTCTCTTGGTGGGGCAGACTAGATACTATACGTATGATGATGATCCCGGTCATCAATTACACACTTAGTATGATCCCATGTGTACTTCAACCTTCTGAATATAAAAAATTAGAACAAATCCTGTCCTCCTTCTTATGGAACGGCAAAACTCCTAGGATCAGCTTGCAGAAACTTAAATGTCCCAAAATAGAAGGAGGGGTTAATTTCCCTAATATACAGGATTATCATATGGCCTTTCTCTTGCGTCAAAGCTCTTTGTGGTATCACACAAATCAGACATCTCATGCACCTTTATGGGTGACTCTGGAATCGAGTAACTCTCCTTTCCCTCTACAATACATGCCTGCAATGCAGACTGCACATGATGCAAATAAGAATCCGGTGGTAACATCTACTATACATGCTATAAAAGAATTTGATAAAATATCTGAAATTCCATGGGCTTACTCCCTGTTCTCTCCGATTTGGAACAACTCCAATTTTATGATTCAGAATAAACCAATATCTTGGAAAGATTGGCAGACTAAAGGAATATGGTCAGTCTCTCAAATATATGATGGGCTTATTTGGACACCTTTTGAAACTTTATGTAGATTATATAATTTACCTCCTTCACAATTTTTTAGGTGGTTACAATTGACCCATTGTATTAAAAAGGTACTTAAGACGATTACGGTTACCACTGATATCCCTACTTATATCAATTGTTGCAAACTACTTGCTTGTTCACCTAAAGCAGCATCTAAATGGTATAAGCTCTTACAGGGATATCGATGCTCTTCCGATCTGAACATTAGAGAAACTTGGCATAAAGATCTTGATCTAACCCTGGATCCGACAACTTGGTCGGAGATATGGCTCTCTACTGGTAGAGCTCTCCATTCTGCCTCTATACTACAATCAGCATTTTTTATATTACACAGAGCGTTCTGGACGCCCTGTAGGCTGGCTAAATTGAATACATCACTATCCAAATTATGCTGGTCTTGTAATCTTCATGATGGTACACTTCAACATATGATATATGATTGTCCTATGCTAGGTACTTTTTGGCATAAGATCTGGGCTGACATCTGTGCCATACTACATATTGATGAGTGTATTTCATTCTCAGTGATTATTATAGGTGCACCAGCTATTAAGACACCTCTGACTGACTCTGAGGGTATCTTACTGAAAGCACTCCTACTTCTAGCAACCAGAGTCATATTATCCAACTGGAAAAATCTATCAATGGTTTCACATGCTGCATGGTGGTCTAATTTGTCTCTCATTATAAGATATGAACTTGTACATGCTACAAAAGTAGGTTCATTGACCCGCTTCCATGATATATGGGACCCCGTGTTACATTACTGTACAAAATACGTCTGACTTATTTAATACTATTGATGCTCTTTGAGATACTTTTTATGTTTTGTCACTGACATTGCTTTATACTCTTGATGATATATCGCCTGTATAACCATCCTCGAATATAGTCCTTAGTATATTTGCAACTCTTTATATATATGACTCAAGCACGTGATACTTGATCCTCTTTATTCTGATTTACTTGTTTCTTTGATCCCTACAGACATTGGTATACTTCTCTGTAATTGAAATGGTTGATATGTTTTTTGTTCTCTTTTGTACTCACAAAATAATAAAAATTTTACTGAACTTAAAAAAAAAAAAAAAAAAAAAACAAATGAGTCAACACAGGCTGGTCCTAATTGGGCCGGAAGTCTGAAAAAAAAACTGGGTCAAAAATAAAATCAAACTAATGTCACCTGTGTTCATTTGTTGATCTCACAATACTGCAAAGAAATATAAAAATATAGGAGTAGATTATTCAAGGCACTTATCCGGTTAGCAGGTGCTGCTAACCAGAAAAATGCTGATGACAGGGATATTCAGCAACACTAATTGGAATACAGTATCTCAGTTAACCGGCACCCATGGCGATCGATAAAATCAGGATAAATGTGGTTTTTGGTTGCTTGAGAGTTACTATTATAAATAGGCCTAACTAATATTATGCCCCATACTATGCCACACCGTAAACTGTTCCAAACTACCGGGAATGTGGTAGGCAAAGCATGGGCGTAGTCAGGTGTGGCATGTTGTGACAAACCTACTGCAATTCCAAGGTTTATCACAGGAAAATATAGAAAATCATACAAACCCCGGTGCAGAAGGGCAGACCAGGTCAGAGCCCATGACAGTAATTTAGCTGACTATCCTATGAGCAGTGAAGATGAGACTGAGACAGAACAGGAAAGGTTTGCCTTACCTGAGGCAGTGCCAAAGCAAAGCAGGGAATCTCTGCCCTACTTTTACCCAGGTCCTGTAAGGCAGAAAACAGAAAGACAGTTTTTCCTCAGAGAAACGTCCCAGGCTGAGGAAGGAAAGCCTTTACACCACTGAAGCCAAGGGGGCGTGGTTTTCCTCAGCATAAAGCAAGACTCAGTAGCGAGCAGGAGGAGAGACAGGAAGCTCAGAACGGGACTGAGCTTACCCCAGACCAGGCAGCTCAGCTGCACAGCAATGATTGGGAAATGCGAGAAGAGCAAGCTGAAGGGAACCTGCCTTCAGAATACTTGTCCTCAGAGCTGGGTGAGGCTATGATAGTTGAGGACAACAGTGCTGCAGCTGAAGTTTGGCCAGAGCAAATGGAAGTGGCTTGAAACAAACGTGAGTTTATTGGATGTTTTCCTTGGCTGTTTTCTTCAGGTATGCAGACTGTGGGGTCTGCAAGAGAAGGTATTTTTAGACTGTTAAGTTTGCTACATTTTTCCTCTGTGCTTTAAGCAAAGGGACAGCATCCTTCACTGTACAAAACAGTGATTAAATTAAGTCAAACTCTGGGCAGGAAAATCAGCCTGTTTGTTCCTCTGATTCACTGTTAACAGAACTCTATATGGGGACACCAGCTGTTAGCCGTTACTATAGCAGCCTGTTGATTGCATTGAGCCTGCATGCTTCTCAGAAACATATTGAAAATTTATGAGTTTAAAGCTGCTATGTCTTCTCTGTTAACCACCTTCTCAGTTTTGATTGAGTTCATCTTTAAGAACCAGTGTTTGCTGTCTACTGCCTAAATGCCATAAAGCTGTCTGTGTGCCTTGCTAAAGAACTTGCTTCACAGAAGTGTAGATTGTTCTGTCTCTTTCTCATGGCTACCTGTGCCATTAGCCCAGTATTGCTGGCTTATTAATCACTGCCATAAACTCCCATCCTTCAGCTCAGGAACAGAGAACTGCTTATTTTAGCTACTTTAAAATAGTGAAGCATTTAAACAGAATGATTGTATTCTTTTTCCTGCATAAAGCATGCCTAACATTAGACTCTGGTGAAGAGAACTGTGTATAATTTACCTACTGAAGTCCAGAGCTGGCAACAGGGCTAAAGTTTGTATTGAGGAATCTTTTCTTTTGGCTATGTTTTCTTGCTTGCATTGAAACCTGTTATGGACTATGATTTTGAGGCCATTGGCCAAATAAAGTTTATATTTTTTCCTTATGGCCATTCTGACTAAATGGTGTCCTTTGAAAGACCATTGAATGAGCAATTCAAGGCTATTGCCTAGGTATAACCATCCTGAAAGGCTCCCCTAGTTCCAGGGGGACCATGCCAGAGTTAAGCAGCGTGTCACTACCTGACTGCCTGCCATGCTCTTTGGGGCACAGGTGTGACAATGTCAAGTTTACACTTAAATTTCTGCTAGAAATAGATTTTATTTTCATTTTTATTTAAAGTATTATCAGGGTTACCGGACATGTCTACTTTTTAAAGGATTGTCTAGGCTCCCGGACAGGCTTTTCAAAACCCAGCATTTGTCTGGGCTTTGGAAAGCCCCATAAACGTTAGCCACATATGGAGGGCCTCTGAGCATACGCAGATGATGTCACACACATCTGTGCATTCTCCAGGCCCTCCAGACCTGACTGGAGCTCATCACAGAAGAGGCTTATTGGGGGTGGAGCTGCGGCAGGAATGGGGCAGATCCAGAGGCGGAACCGGATGGGGCTGGGGCATAACAGGGTGGGTCTGGGTGCAGAATGGGGCGGAGTTATGTGTCCGGGGTTTTTCTTTGTATAATATGGTAACCCTAAGTATTACGGTATTTCTTTGATCTTTTTTGCTGGTTGCTTGAGAGTTCTGGTTGCTTGAGAGTTCTGGTTAACAGTCTACTGTATTTCCTTTGATCCCCTTGGCACTATCCAATGTCCAGGCAGTTTGTGGGTGGAGCTATATTCAGACTGCTAACCAAAGTTAGGACAGCCTTTTCAACAGATAGCACTTATAAGTCAGCACTGTATCTGAGTACCAGTATCTGAATATCTGTTTTCATTTTAACCATGGTAGCCTCTATTTTACCAAAGCACTAACCACCACACCTAACTATCCAGAAGACAATATAGTACAAATTAGAACAAACTGCAGAGCCATGAGGGAATTTGATTTCATATCAGTTATTTCCTGACTTTGCTATGTCAACAGTCACCCTGTGAAATGTTTCCTAACAAATTCGCCAGTTGAAAACTATGCATATGTTGTCACTCCAAAATATATTCTATTAGTTTAATTAAAAATTATAAGAAATATAGTGCATACTTTGTCTTGCCTGCCATATTGGTAATGTAGTACATTCATTTCTCGTTTGATCACCACATGATGATAGAAAATCCTTAATATCAGAAAATGTTTTATATGAAACATAGAGTCTCTGAGTGCAGTGATCATCTGTTGTGCCACCTGTTGTCTGTAATGAATACGTGATGTTAATACATTTAATAATTCCAGATATGCTTCGGTTCCATCACTACCTCTGACACTAATCTGACTTTCCCTGTGGATGATATGAAAATAGCAGTTAAAAAGAGAAAATTAATTGGGAGAAATTCATTTGATTAAAATAGTTGTGAATAACCTTTCAGTCTTGTTGAAGTGCTAAAGAATCAAAATTAAATGTTGCAATTTTACCCCTGTCAGAGGAAAGCATCGCCAACATTAGTTTTGCCTTTACTAAGGAGTATCCAAATATGATGGATCTGTTGAAACCTGTTGGTCAGCACACTTCTTCATCAAGAGAGAGATTTCAGACACCAGAAAAGGGAAACTGACTGCACAGTTTGGCATTTTTCTATCCCAAAATCACCTCTAGGGAAAATATTTCCCAACAGCATTGACGTAGTCAAGATCCATGAATCCGATGAGATCTTTCAATTAAATAGGTCTCCATTTTTATTAGAAGCGGTAATAATACTAAACTATACTCCAACAACCCAGCATTAATTTACCACAAAAATGTCAAAATAACAGCTATCTACAATAACCTACCCCTTCTGCTACAAAGTCACGCTAGCGGCTGCCGCGCGGTAACGGCCCCGAAGCCCATAGAGATTTAAAGGGCTATGAAGGGGCTAGTCCAACTAATTGCAGACCTCAGCAGCAACTCATTTTACAGGGTTAAACTTTATGTCATGGCTTGCCTGCCTCATTATACGCCACTCTACTTCCATCAATCAGTTTGTAAACTTTAATATTATCATTTTTTATTTTTTTTTAAGAATTTGAACATTTGAAAAAATGTTTGAAAGAAATGTATTATCCTTTTGTTTAAAATCATAATTCTAAATTGTTAGGATGACTTGACTTTTTAATGCGAAAAACCAGGCACCAACAGAGAAACATAGAAACGTAGAGGGACGTTATCAAAAGTGTGCCTAAGTCTGAGACTGGACATTTTATGCAAGATGTCCACAAACCCAGCAGGAAAAATGTCCATTTTCAAAGCTGCCAAACATCTATCTTTTATTATTAAAAATGAGCTAGGCATAAGTTTTGGTCCCTAGGACATCTACCATTTTGCCCATTTTCAAAAGTAAAAACGTCCATGTGAAAAACATTAAAAAACCAAGTTTTGTAGATGTACCCACCAACTACCTTGTCTGATCATGGCAGTAGGAATCCCCATTAGCTGAGCCAGTTTCAGGGATTCCTGGCAGCTCAGCTGATGGGGATTCCCCTTGCCAGGATCAGCTGAGCCACGAAGCCCTACACCCTTCCCCCGACATCCCCTGACATCCCCGACATCTCCCTGACATCCCCTGACATCTCCACCCCTCCCACATCCCCCAACATTCCTGCGCCCTCCCACATCCAAGGGACCCCCCCCCCCATACCTTCGGAAGAACAAACAGCAGGAGGAAAACTCACTCCATCCTGCCTAAAGGGCCATATGCTGCAAATGACGGGGCTTCCCTCTCCTAATTCATTTTGGGATGCAGTGGGAGGGGCCAAAGTCCCTGATTGGTTCAAAATGGTTACTTTGAGCTAATCAGGGCTTTCAGTCCCTCCCACTGCATCCTAAGATGCATTGGGAGGGGGAAGCCCCATCATTTGTAGCACGTGGTCCTGTAGGCAGGAGGAAGTGAGCTTCCCTTCTGCCATTTGCTCTTCTGAAGGTATGAGAGGTTCCGGGGATGTGGGGGGGGGGCACAGGAATGTTGGGGGGATGTGGGAGGGCAGAGATGTCAGGGGATGTTGGGGGAGGTACAGGATGTCAGGGAGATATCAGGAGATCTCAGGGGAGGTACTGGATGTCAGGTGATATCAGGGAGATGTCAGGGGGAGGGGTATAGAGCTCCGCAGCTCAGCTGATCCTGGTAGGGGGAATCCCCATCAGCTGAGCTGCAGGAATCCCTGAAACCGGCTCAGCTGATGGGGATTCCTCTGCCATGATCAGCTGATGAGAAGCCTATGGGGTTTTTGGGGGGGTTCACTCTTTGGATGGCGGGAGGGGGTTGTGACCACAGGGGGAGTAATGGAGGTCATGCCTTAAATCATCCAGTGGTCTTGTAATTTTGGGTACCTTTGTGGAACTTAGACACAACTCAAACAGGTCTAACTGCTGACATCTAAGTTCCCTGTAGGAAAGCTTTGATTATGGCTGTGGTTCGTCCAGGTTGAAGCCCGCCCAATTCCTACCCATAACATACCTCCCAACATGCCCCTATGTTCTCTGGATGCATAGCAGCTTAGAAGTGCTGCTGTACTTCCAGAAAGTTGGTTTTGATTATCGGCACTTGGACGTCCCTGCTATTAGGTCATCGAAGTGTCGACTTAGGCTAGTTTTTGGACATTTTAAAGTTTTGATTATGAGCCCCATAATGTCAGATAAAGCCAAATGGCCCATCCGGTCTGCCCATCCACAGCATCCACTATCTCTTCCTCTCCCTAAGAAATCCCATGTGCCTGTCCCACTCTTTCTTGAATTCAGACAGTCTTTTTCTCTACCACCTCTAATGGGAGACCGCAATCTATGGGAGGGTAGAGGCATCCTATGAGGGGATAGAGGCATCCTTCCCGCTGGCGATCATTTGGGGGAGGGGACAGGTGGTCGCGGCCACTAAAATTATCGCAGCAGTGAGATCCCTTGCCGCGATAAGATCAGCGATGACCCGATTCTCTAATCGGCATCTGTAACAAGGACATCGGTTAGAGAATTGGGTTCTTTTTAGGCAGGCTTAGGTGCGATTCTGAGACCAGACGTCCTATACAGAATCCAGGCCTTAGTGTATGTTCAGGTCTTCTACACCTAGAATAGCATTGTCTTGCAGCATTAGATTGATTAGGAAGAAATTGAAGTGGTCTTTGGCTTCTATCCATTTCCCTGGTGGACAGTAGCAGAGGGTGCAGATTAGTTTGTCTTTTAAGGAGGGGTCTTTTATTTCGCATTCTATGATTTCCAGTGATTCTGAGAGGTAATCATTGATTATGGTGACTTCAAAAGAGTTCTTATAGATGATTGCTACCCCTCCTCCTCTTTTTTTCTTTCTACAAGTATTTTATATATGTATGGAAGAAAGTCTCTTATTGCTGGGTCATCCTTTAATTGCAACTAAGTGTCAGTTACTAGTAATAACCTTAGATGGTCTTGCATTAGACCAGTGGTTCCCAACCCTGTCCTGGAGGACCACCAGGCCATTCGGGTTTTCAGGCTAGCCCTAATGAATATGCATGATAGAGATTTGCATATAATGGAAGTGACAGGCATGCAAATCTGCTCCATGCATATTCATTAGGGCTAGCCTGAAAACCCGATTGGCCTGGTGGTCCTCCAGGACAGGGTTGGGGACCACTGCATTAGACTGTCCCTGATTGTCTGTTTTGTTTATCATGGATCTAGCATTAATATAGTAGCCAGGGATTGTGAGTGAGGAGTTGTTTGGGAAGGTGTTATGTTTAACCTTTTGGGTCTTAATGTTGTTGCTTGAGTTACTGTGCTCTGATTTCTTGTGTAATTTCTTCTGGTTCTATTGCCCTGTGACTACCTCTATTTTCTTGTTAATGGATTGTGGCTTTTGGTGACTTTGTTTGTGTATGAGAGGTTTACCCTCTTCTGTATCTGGATTCTGTTGGTCATGAAAATAGGTAACAGGCTTTTCAGTAGTGTGCTTTCTGTTAGTTGACCTAGTAGTATTACCAGTAAACCTAGTCTTATCCATCTTTCAAGTTTGTTGTCATAAAGCGCTTTGCCCACGATTCCAGCCTATTTGCTTTCCTTTCAGTTAAAAGTTGCCAATAAATAATGTTTCGATAGAATTCTTGCTTACCAGGTGGCTCTATGGGATAATAACTTTGGTAATTTGATTGTAAGATCAGATACCTATCTAATGTTTAGGAATTTGATAAAACATATCTTTTTGAGAAATTTTTTAAATAGTTGAATTGTAATTCACTTTGAACGTGCAGTACTTTATTATTGTAAACTGCACTGAACTGCAAGTTAGCTGCAGTATATAAATGAAATATTATATTGTTATTCTTATAACATATAACATTCTTATGTTGTTATATTTTTCTGAAAATTTTTTAAAAACACTTGTTTGATAAGTTTGTTGGATAACTATGTAATTTTCTTCTTGTCATTTATTTTTATTAACCTGTTGTACCTTTCACTGATTGTACAGTTCTTCTTTGTAGTTAACCATCTGGAACTTTGTGGTTTTGGCGGTATACAAGAATAAATGTATTATTATTATTATTTACTAGCTGATGCCCCGGCATTGCACGGGTATTTAATTATAGCAATAACACTGTAAATGGATTCAAATAAAGATACTTTATAGTGGTGAATGAAATTATTTTTTTACAGCTTTATAAAAAGTACAATATTCAAATTATAAAGTGAAATATTTGACAAAATGAATACAATACAACTAACAAAAAACTTGATTATAAACAACATTTTTAGTTTCACCTCCAGGAGCAAGAACATATAAATTCTTGGGTGAAGAGACCCCCAGAACATATCACCCCAGTTAGTGAGGGATCTGCATACCAAGTTTCGGTCAAATCGGTCAAGCCGTTTTTGAATTACTGTGAGAATGGCAGCTCTTTACATTTTTTCCATTGACATGAATGGGTGAAATCAGATTTTCTGTTTGTAGCTCCACCCACGTGTGCAGGTGGGCAGCGAGACCCCCAGAACATATCACCCCAGGTAGTGATGGATCTGCATATCAAGTTTCGTTCAAATCGGTCCCACAGCTTTTTACATTTTTCCCATTGACTTGAATGGGTGAAATCAGATTTTCTGTTTGTAGCTCCGCTCACATGTGCAGGTGGGCTGCGAGACCCCCAGAACATATCACCCCAGGTAGTGAGGATCTGCATACCAAGTTTCGTTCAAATCGGTCCCACAACTTTTTACATTTTTTCCATTGACTTGAATGGGTGAAATCTGATTTTCTGTTTGTAGCTCCGCCCATGTGTGCAGGTGGGCCGCGAGACCCCCAGAACATATCACCCCAGGTAGTGAGGGATCTGCATACCAAGTTTCGTCCAAATTGGTCACAGTGAGAATGGCAGCTTTTTACATTTTTTCCATTGACATGAATGGGTGAAATCTGATTTTCTGTTTGTAGCTCCGCCCACGTGTGCAGGAGGGCCGCGAGACCCCCAGAACATATCACCCCAGGTAGTGAGGGATCTGCATACCAAGTTTCGTTCAAATCGGTCAAGCCGTTTGTGAATTACTGTGAGAATGGCAGCTTTTTACATTTTTTCCATTGACATGAATGGGTGAAATCTGATTTTCTGTTTGTAGCTCCGCCCACATGTGCAGGTGGGCCGCGAGACCCCCAGAGCATATCATCCCAGGTAGTGAGGGATCTGCATACCAAGTTTCGTTCAAATCGGTCAAGCCGTTTGTGAATTACTGTGAGAATGGCAGCTTTTTACATTTTTTCCATTGACATGAATGGGTGAAATGTGATTTTCTGTTTGTAGCTCCGCCCACGTGTGCAGGAGGGCTGCGAGACCCCCAGAACATATCACCCCAGGTAGTGAGGGATCTGTATACCAAGTTTCGTTCAAATGGGTCAAGCCGTTTGTGAATTACTGTGAGAATGGCAGCTTTTTACATTTTTTTCCATTGACATGAATGGGTGAAATCTGATTTTCTGTTTGTAGCTCCGCCCACGTGTGCAGGTGGGCCGCGAGACCCCCAGAACATATCACCCCAGGTAGTGAGGGATCTGCATACCAAGTTTCGTCCAAATTGGTCACAGTGAGAATGGCAGCTTTTTACATTTTTTCCATTGACATGAATGGGTGAAATCTGATGTTCTGTTTGTAGCTCCGCCCACGTGTGCAGGTGGGCCGCGAGACCCCCAGAACATATCACCCCAGGTAGTTGGAATTACTGTGAGAATGGTAGTTTTTTACATTTTTTCCATTGACATGAATGGGTGAAATCTGATTTTCTGTTTGTAGCTCCGCCCATGTGTGCAGGTGGGCCGCGAGACCCCCAGAACATATCATCCCGGGTAGTGAGGGATCCGCATACCAAGTTTCGTTCAAATCGGGCAAGCTGGTTTTGCAGAGGCAGTTTTTACATTTTTTCCATTGACATGAATGGGTGAAATCTGATTTTCTGTTTGTAGCTCCGCCCAGGTGTGCAGGTTGGCCGCGATACCCCCAGAACATATCACCCCAGGTAGTGAGGGATCAGCATACCAAGTTTAGTTTAAATCGGTCCCACAGCTTTTTACATTTTTCCCATTGACTTGAATGGGTGAAATCTGAAGTTATGTTTGTAGCTCCTCCCACATGTGCAGTTGGGCCGCGAGACCCCCAGAACATATCATCCCGGGTAGTGAGGGATCCGCATACCAAGTTTCGTTCAAATCGGGCAAGCTG
Source organism: Geotrypetes seraphini (assembly GCF_902459505.1). Taxonomy (NCBI): domain Eukaryota; kingdom Metazoa; phylum Chordata; class Amphibia; order Gymnophiona; family Dermophiidae; genus Geotrypetes; species Geotrypetes seraphini. The sequence continues at coordinate 20,250,333 of NC_047095.1, forward strand.
GTTTTGCAGAGGCAGTTTTTACATTTTTTCCATTGACATGAATGGGTGAAATCTGATTTTTTGTTTGTAGCTCCGCCCAGGTGTGCAGGTTGGCCGCGATACCCCCAGAACATATCACCCCAGGTAGTGAGGGATCTGCATACCAAGTTTCGTTCAAATCGGGCAAGCCGTTTTTGCGTTGGCAGCTGTTTTACATTTTTTCCATTGACATGAATGGGTGAAATCTGATTTTATGTTTGTAGCTCCGCCCACATGTGCAGGTGGGCCGTGAGACCCCCAGAACATATCACCCCAGGTAGTGAGGGATCCGCATACCAAGTTTCGTTCAAATTGGGCAAGCCGGTTTTGCGGAGGCAGTTTTTATATTTTTTCCATTGACTCTTAGGACCTGATATTCAGCGCTAACCAGGCAAGGTTAACTCATAAATAAGACCACATAAATAGCTGTCCTATCTTTATGTGCTTGCCAATGGCCGGTTAGCGCTGATTATCGGCTAATCAGTTATCAGCTGGCAGTCAAAAATGAAACCAGATATTCAATTCCGGTTGCCAGAAATGGCCCAGCATTGGATGGCCCAGCACCAGCAGTGGGCAGTGCAGTTAATGCCCACCTCCAGCTGAAAATTGGTCTGAATGTTATTATACTCTTTGTGGCATCACCTATATTCCTCCCATGGCCATTGCAAATGGGGAAAGCTATCTCCCACCTCATTTCATTATACAGCTACCAGGGCAAATGGTACCCCTGCAGCCCAACACATTACACCTTCAGTAAGAATCACCTCTGAAGCAAAACGCATTAAATTAGGGCATATTAGTGACCTGGATTATATTTGTTTCTAACTTGTTTGCTTTAACTTGCTTAGGAAATGTTTCCCTTCCGTATTCATTTCTGCTTTTCTTTAGCAAATGCATTTGAACACCATTTTTATATGAGTGCAATAAATAAATAAACCAGCCTGGAATGAAAGAAACCCTAGGTACTTCATACCAGCTTGCTGCTATAAAAAGACAAGCCAATTTATCTCATAAATAGCCATAAATTAGCCCTTAGAGGACAATGCCTCCTAGCATACTTGGGACTATGATTTGTTTGCAGTCTTTCATTAGCATGCACAATATACATGACCAAAGAGCAAAACATGTGCCCTTTTATTGACTATCTCCTGTACAGCCTGAGGCTGTGCAAGGGATATAGAAATAAATCTATAGTTTTATATGCATAAAAAACATGTTTTATTATAAATAATGCATGATATTAATATCCAGCAGGGTTAAGACAAAGATTTGAGTCTAGTGCCACTTGCTTGTGCTTTCAGAGTAAGGTTTGTTATGGTTTCTTGTCTAGTCAATCAACTGCAGGAGGTTTCTAAATATGGTATACTAGCCGAGTTACCTAGCATTCCCCCCCTTTTACAAAGGCACGTGGCAAAAGCCCCTAAGCCCTTTAAATCCCTATGGGCTTCGTGGCAGTTACTGCAGCAGCAGCAGCCGCTTGGGTTGGCTTTGTAAAATGGGGGGGGGGGATTGTTTGAGAATTGCAATATGTAATGGTTGACATATTAGAAAATCGTCAAAGTCAAATCAGCTTTGCAAGATATAGATTAGAGCAGATTTTATTGGAAAACATGCAGCTTTTATTGGTGGAAGGTGTGTGTGCTTTTAACAAAGAGAGAGTGAAAGAGTAATTGGGAGGGGGGGCTCTCAGGGAGTATGTGCTTTCAGAGAGACTCAGTTTGAAGCTATTAATTGTGGCCAAGATCATAGCATCATTAAGTCACATCTCAGCTGAGAGACTTTCTAGAATTTAGATGCTTTGATATTTATTTATTTAGATTTATATCACGTCCTCCCCACAGAGCTCATAACGGTTACAGTTTTACACTGACAGTGTTACAATATAGGGTTTGCATAAGGTGTGTTGCAATATGTCTTCATATAAGACAGTGGTCTCAAACGCGAACCCTTAGTGGGGCCACATTTTGGATTTGTAGTACTTGGAGGGCCGCAGAAAAAAAATAGTTAATGTCTTATTAAAGAAATGACAACTTTGCATGAGGTAAAACTCTTTATAGTTTATAAATCTTTCCTTTAACAGTTAAAGGAAAGATTTATAAACTGTAAAGAGTTTTACTTTATGCAAAATTGTCATTAACTATTTTTTTCTGCGGCCCTCCAAGTACCCTATTTTTTCTGCAGCCCTCACATTTAAAGTTTAATATCTTTCCTTTCTCAAAACTGACACATTTCAATCACTATATTGAAAATAAAATCATTTTCCCTACCTTTATTGTCTGGTGACTTTATTTTTCTGTGCATTTAACTATGTTTCCAGGGTCTTCTTGTCCTTTGACTGGTTTTCTCTCCATCTTCACTTTCTGCCTTGCATCCATCTTTGGCATTAACTGCTTTTTTTCAAAATCTACGTTTCCATGTCTTACCTTCCCTTCTGTCTCTCTCTTCTTCTGTCCCTATTTCCATGGTCTGACATCTCTTTCTTTCCTTTCTCTCCCCTCCTTCCTTCCTTCCTTCCTTTCCCCTGGTCTGGCATCTGTCTCCTTCCCTCCCCCAACTTTTTATTTCTTCCACCCTGCCCCCTCCTTTCTTTCTCTCTCTCTCCGTGCCCCCTTTCTTTCTGTCTTTCTCTCTCCATGCCCCTTTCTGTCTGTGTCCCGTCCCCCTTCTTTCTTTCTGTCTCCCTGTCCCCCCTTTCTTTCTTTACTTCTCCCTGCCCTCCCCCAAGCCACTACCATCGGGAAACAGGCCACCACCGCCGCAATTGGGGAACAGGCCGCGCCGAGGTCTTAACTCACCCTGCTTATCTTCCCCAGCGCGGGGCCGACAAATTCTCGCCACCCGACATCAATTCTAACGTCGGGGAGGGACTTCCGGGCCAGCCAGGCAGCGATTGACTGGCCCGGAACTTCCTCCCCGACGTTAGAATTGACGTCGAGTGGCGAGAATTGGTCGGCTCCGAGCTGGGGAAGATAAACAGGGAGAGTTAAGACCTCGGCGTGGCCTGTTCCCCAATTGCAGCGGTGGCGGCCTGTTCCCCGATGGTAGTGGCTTGGGGGAGGGCAGTGAGAAGTAAGACCTCGGGCGCTGGTCTGTTCCCCGATTGCGGTGGATTGGGGGAGGGCAGTTGGAAGGGAAGTAGATTGGAGACCCCTGCTTTAGTCGAGGACAGATTGCGGGCCGCAAAATAGTCCCTGGGGAGCCACAAGTGGACCGCGGGCCGCGTGTTTGAGACCGCTGATATAAGATTACTTACTGATGTTGGTGAAGGGTTGAGGGAGTGACAAGGCAAAATGCTTTTTACAGCTCTTCCTTTGCTGTAAAGGTTGAACAGATAAGGTGACAAGAGGCATCCTTGCCTGACACCACGTTTTATAGTTTCAAGTTTATTTCGTATTTGATAAAATCGCTTTTTTTGTCAAAGATTACAACGTGATGAACAATCAGTGTTGCCGTATTCTGTTCTCACTGCAGCTTCTTGATTTTCATAGAGGCACTTTATCAGTTGAGTTATGTGTTTGGGTATTCCTATTCATGCTAGAGTTCTCCATACTTTATCGTGATCCACACAGTCAAAAGCTTTGCTGTAGTCGATGATGCAAAAGTATAGGGGCTTTTGGTATTCTTTGCTCTTCTCCAATATCCATCTAACATTGGCAATAATGTCTCTTGTTCCTCAACCTTTTCTGAAACCAGCTTGAACTTCAGGTAGTTCTTGCTCAATGTATGATTGTAGCCTTCGTTGTATTATTTCAGCAATATTTTGCTGGTGGGTGGAATTAGTGCAATCGCTCTGTAGTTGTTACAGTCCTTGGTGTCACCTTTCTTCGGTATAGGTATGACCAGTGATCTTCTCCAATTGGTTGGTCATGTTTTTCCTTTCAAATCTGTTAACACAGTCGAGTGAGGGCCATGATAACACCTTTGATTAATTCAGTTGGAATACCGTCGATACCAGGTGACTTGTTTTTCAAAAGAAGCTTTAATTACTGCTATGACTTCTTCTTTTAAAATATCTGGTTCTTCTTCTACATCAGTTTCCAGTTCAATTTCCCTAATGTTATCCTCATTGCCTTTTTTGTATAGATTTTCCATATATTCTTTCCATCTCTTTTTAATGCTTTCTGAATCATTCAATATCATTCCATTGGAATCTTTAAGCATCCCCAATCGAGGCTGGAATTTCTGCCACCATCTCTTAACCTTCTGATACGCTATTCTGGTTTTCCCGTTTACATGTTCCGATTCAATTTTCTAACAAATATCTTTTAGATATCATTTTTTTGTCTTGATGAACTTAGAGGTGTTCAGTTGAAGTTTGTTCGAGATCATCCAGTGTTTAATTTCTAATAAGCTCAATCTGACTTTTCAACAGGATTCAGCATAGTACTTATGGTATATCTATCTTGGATGATCTAATGTTGTTATGAGATTAGGGGTAGCCATGAATATTGACCTTATTTGATCTTTCTAAGGCATTTAATATGGTGGAACGTAAACTGCTTCTCAGTTCATTTGTGATACTTTTTTTCTATCACTGGAAAGTGTTGCTTGTCTTCTTTGTTTTGCTATTGTTCTGGTTTTTTCTGAGATCCAAAGCAATTTCTTGGCTTTCTTTCTCTTCTGGAGTGTTTTGGGGTTTTTTTTTTAGTTTCATCACTAATTGCAGTTTTGATGTCATTCCATAATTCTTCAAGCTCTCTATCTCAAAACTCTGCTATTCAAAAAATCTTTAGAGTCCTCTTAACTCTTTATCTTTAGAGCTCTCCCTCCCTTCCCCGCAGCCTCTCCGATGTCTCCCTCCCCTCTTACTATCTTTCCCAATTATCCCTCAAAGCCTCTAGTATGCATCCAACCCATTTTGTAATCTCCTGGAAATGTCCAGCCATCTTCTTATGTAATCCGCTTTGAACTGCAAGGTATAGGGGAATAGAAGTCACTAATGTAATGTAATGTAATGTAATCTCCTGTATCAAGACAGGCAAATCTATTGTCTAGTTTTATCCAATAGTCTGATGGAATATTTTCAATGTCATATTTTGGGAGGTCTCTAATGATCTTTTTGCGAAGCTTTACTTTGATCTTGCATGTCAAAAGCTCATGGTCACTTCCACAATCAGCTCCTGGTTTAGTTCTTGCAGTCAAAACTGCAGATTTCCATCTCTGTCCTAGGCAGATCTAGTCAATTTGATTTTGATACATGCCATTTGAAGAGATCCATGTGTACTGGCAACATTTGTGGTGGTTGAAATGTGTATTCATGATTGACAGTTGGTTCATTTTGCAAAACTGTACAGCTTTATTTATTTCTCCTATGCTGTGCTTTCCAACCACTGCATCTTCAGGTATACTTACTAATTTTGCATTGAAGTCCCCCATAATGATCAGTAGATCTTGTTTCAGCGTTTGATCTATTTCATTTTTTAGTTGTTCATAGAACAGCTCTACATCCACATCTTCAACGTCTGTTGTTGGAGCATATACTTGGATCAAGGTGACATTGATCAGCTTTCCCCCTGTTTAAGCCTGTAAATATCTTCATTTTGTGCCTGTCTCTGTCTGGAATAGTTGTATAGGATCTCCCTTGTTTTGATTAATTTTGCATTATACCACAGAGTAAAGTCTCATTTTTGATTGGGTTCACGTTGTGTTGACTTCATTTACAGCACTTCATATAATTAGGTCCAATTCACAAAACAAAAATATGTGTTAACTTGAGCTGTATATACTGAGGACCACAAAAAATTGATATATTGATGTGCTGATATGCAGTTTTTCACATAAGTTTATCCCTATTTGTGGACTTCTCTGTGGTACAAGAAAGAATTCAATTTGTTTCATGGAATAGTTGTATGGCATCTCCTCTTTTGTCTATGTGTATCCTTAGCTACAGCTTTTCCAAAGTACCTTCTCCCTTCCTCTGCCCCTCTACACTGTGCCTATGTGAGTGTGTGTCCTGTTGTGGTGCTTTCTTTTCTCTGCTTTAGATTCTGTCCTCTGTTGTACACTAGAAAGGAACATGCTGTTTCCGTGTCCCCTGAATAATGTCTGTCATGTTGCTTGGTTGGTCATGCTGTATGTCAGCTCTCTTTTGTGCATCTTTTTATTATATTCTTTGTTCATCCTTTTCAGGGTAAGTTTTATCCATTGCCCTTGAGTTCCTCCTTCCCCCCTGACTACTCACTACATGCAGGCAGCCTCTCCTAAGATCAGGCATGCCACCATTGTGTCCTTACATGGATACATGTATATATTCCTTGGTTTTACTCTTAAAGGAATAAGCTGCCCCAATATTCCAGAAATACAATCTTCTCCGTCACTGTCCCCTACCCTCTGGAATGCCATGCCATCTCATCTTTGCCATGAAACCTCCTGCACAAATTCAAAACTAAACTCAAAACCTTCTTGTTTCAAGACGCATGCGAAAGCATAAGATAAATCCTTTTTTCCAACTGCAGCAAACTTTTTAAGAGAACCACTTCTAGGAAGTGACATCCCTTCCCCTGTTGTATTTTCCCTTCCCCGCATATCTTTTATTTTTATTTCACAATGTAATTATTATTCTTCCCAACCCAAGCTCCTCTCGTACCTGTTTATGTCAATGTCCACGTCATAACCCTGCCTTCCCCCCTTCTTTTAATTTCAAATTTTATATTTTTAGCATTGTAAACCGACCAGATACGTGCTGATGGTTGGTATATCAAATTATAAATAAACTTGGAAACTTTATATTTATTAAAATTTATAGCCTACTGTGTCCATTGGCCACAGCAGATTACAACTTAACATTGTCACCAACCGACCCCAGAAAGTTCTGGTGGCTTTTCTAAAAACACTGGCTTTTTATTCTCAGCCCTTTTCAAATATGTCAGAATGCTCCCAAACTTTTATAACTCCAAAATACTCAGTCCTGAGCAGTCCTTTCTTTGTGCCTTGCAAATGGCTGAAAGGCTGCAAACACCACGCTTAGGCAGTGTCCTGGAGCGCTTAGCTCCCTAACAACAAAAAAAAATGTAACCAGTTTAAAGTTCACTGGCTCAGTCCAAGAGATTTCTACAGCTTTCTAGAGCTGCCTTTTAGAATTCTTATTATTTTATTGACCCTTAAGCATACACATCCAGGGTGGGTGGGTGGGGGGAGGGTTTTGCATTGGAATTTCATTTGGGGAATATATGGATGGTTTCCTGTAGGTATGTACTTTTTATGATTATTTGGGGGGGGAAATAGTTATGCATTAATGTCTATAAGTTTAATGTGCAATTTGTGTAATATTATGTATATTGAAATTGTTTGTTTGCACAATGGTAGTTTGGAAATTTAATAAAGATTTAAAAAAAAAAAAAAGAATTCTTATTATTTCTCTTGCACACAGTTTGAAAACTTCACCAAACAGTATCTGATAGCCTTTAGTTAACTGGGCTATTGCCTTGTGCTCAGGCACCAAGGGAGAGTTGATGGATCTGCTAGGAAAAGGTTGTAATGCAAATCCCACAGGCCCACCCAAATACCCAGTCCCTCCCACAACTCCTGTACTGTGGTATTCTAGCAAAAGGTAAGTGATCCGTGAATTCCAAAAAGAAAAAAAAACCACAAACAGTTCCATCAGTCCCTTCAACTGGTAGGACAAACAGTCTAAATAATCAAATCGAACAATCAAATGTGTTTCTCGATCCTTCCAAGTGTCTTTGTGAAAACTTAAACAGATACCAACTATCATCCAAATATCTCTTTCTGCAAACAAAGCTATTTCAGAAAATCCAACATTCAGCTGTTATTCTTCTCCTGGAAGCCAACACCACCAGGGGTGAATTGACTGCCTTAGTATTTTATTACTTTTACTGTATTTTAAGTGAAAAATGTCAGGGACTGTTTGGCACACTGCTGAAACAAATAATCAAATGGAGATTACCAGCACTGACATTGTGGGCCCACAGCACTAAGACAAATAGCTTACGCCAATAGAAACAGAACACCTGAGACTGAAAGCGACCATGTACCACATAATGTAAAGCGCTGGCCCGGCACTGAACATTATACCTATATTCACTGGCAATGACTGTTGAAAGGATGCCACTGAATAGATACACAAGGGGTGACCACGTTGTCACTCAACCACACAAGATAGGCCTGTTTTCATTGGTCTCATCTTGGGGCCCTTTTAGCAAGCTGGCATAAGCACTAGCGCATGCTTGCCGCAGATCAAAAAGGCTTACCTTGGGATGCACTGTGGCATCCTGCGGCAAAATGTGCACTTTGTGCATGCTGCTTAAAATTTTATTTAGTTTTTTTGAAAGGGGTCGTATCTGAAGGCAGGGTGCAGGTGACAGTGTAAATCAGTTAGTGAGCGGGACATTACCACGTGCTAATTGATTAACACGAGATTAGTGCAGGAGCTCCTATCACCTGCAAAATAGGATGCAGTAAGTGCTCATGGCAGGATACTAGTGGTGAAATTAGCGCTTGGCCATTAATTCAGGATGTAGGAAAATCAGCCATTTTCCAGCCACAGGAAAAGAGGCCTTAGCGCACAGAAAAGACTTGCATTAGGGGAACTCCAAGGACACATTTTGCCAGTTTAGTAAAAGGACCACCTAGTTCTATGCAGAGGAGCTAAATTTTGGGACTCTGGGTGTAATTCTGTGTAGTGCTTCATAAGTTAGGTGCCTAAATTTGGAAGATAACAATAGTTGAGCACTGAAACAGAGGTAAAACAGCAGTTACACATGTCAGTGCACTTAGATACTATGCTATAGTTGGGTGCCGTGGAGGGGCATTTTCGATAGGGCGTATAAGTCTGAGCTTGAATGTTTTGGGCAGGGCATCCACAAACCCAGGACAATAAATGTCCATTTTCAAAGCTGCCAGACATCTAGCTTTTATTTTTGAAGATGACCTTGTGTAAGTATCGGTCCTTAGGACGTCTACCTTTTTTGGCCATTTTCAAAAATAAAAATGTCCACGTGAAAACGCACAAAAGCAAGTTTTGTAGATGTACCTAACTACCTTGTCTGTTCACGGCAGAGAAATCCCCATCAGCTGAACCGGTTTCAGGGATTCCTGCCAGCTCAGCTAAAGGAGATCCCCCCTGCCAGGATCAGCTGGAGCCCTACACCCCTCCCCCTGACCCCCCCCAACATTCCCCCACATCCCCCAACATTCCTGGACCCCCCAATCACTCGACACCACTCAACATGAAGCAACACTGCCTCCCCCCCACATGCACACACACACAAATCACCCGATAACCCCATACCTTCCAATGCAAAATCGGCAGGAGGGAAGGCCACTCCCTCCTGCCTATAGGGCTGCGTGCTGAGAATGACGGGCCTTCCCCCTCCCGATGCATCTTGGGATGCAGTGGGAGGTGCCTAAGGTTCTGACTGGCTTAAAATGGTCATCTTGGCCTTGTCAGTTTGATCATCTTTAGGACACTTAGACCTATTTTACTTTGATCTAAGTCCCGGCGTGTCAGGATGTTCTGGAAAAGTTTTGATTACTGCTTCAGGACGTCCAGGTGGAACCCCGCCTGATTCCCACCCATAACACACACCCCCAAATACCCCTTTGAGCTCTGGACGCACAGCAGCTTAGAAGTGCTGCTGAACATTCAGAAAATTTGTTTTAATTATCAGCTCTTGGACGTCCCTGCTATTAGGATATCCAATGGCCAACTTAGACAGGATTTTAGATATTTTGAAGTTTTGATTATGCCCCTCTAAGTGTTCTCACATGTAACTGCAAAGGAAGCATTCCCATGAGGGGCATGATGAATCACAGGCAGAACCACTATTTTAGCACACGCTTTATAGAATACTTGCATTTATACCTGCAAACCACTACTGCTACTTCTACTTCTCATTTCTATAGTGCTGCTAGACATATGCAGCACTGTACGTTAAAATATGCAAGAGATAGTCCCTGCTCAGTAGAGCGGACTGACCATTTGGGCAACCAGGCAGTGCCCGAGGGCCCAGAGCTTCAGGAGGCCCAGTGCCTCCCAATCTATTCCCCCCTTTCTGCAATCCAGCATAAACAGTGTCTTCCTGGAGGTTCAAGGCAGCGGCCAAAATTCAGCGATGCTGCTGGCCACCAGTTTGGAGTCTCTTGTGATGTGAACCGCCCCTCTGACAAAACGTCTGGTTTATACATGGACAGTTCGCATCAGAAGAGAGGCTCCAAGCAGGCTGACGGCAGCATCTCTGAATTGCTGCCACTGTCAGGCATCTTGTGGAAAACACTGTTTAAGGTAGACTGAGGGCAAAGAGTGGAGGGAGAGAAAGAGGGAAAGGTGATGGCCGGGGTGGTGGAAAGAAAGCGAGAAGTCATGCATCTGGGGGATGAAGAGTGAAATGATAGGCTGCAGAGGGGTAGCAGTGAGGAAGAAAGAATGAAGCCTTATTGCCCAAAGGTATGGGGCCTAGGAGCCATGAGAGGGGCAGTGGGTGGGGCAGGGCCCTGGAGCCTCAATGCCCGGGGGAAAAGATCCCTCTCAGTCCACTCCTGCATGCAATTGCCGCATTTAAGCATGGCCGTTTACACCACTGATCAACATGGCATAAGTGGTCATGCCTGAAGGTAGGCGCATAACCTTGACTTATGCTAGTATTTGCCATGCAAATGTGCCGCTTTAGAAGACTAGCTGAGTGTCCAAATTGTAGGTGCCTAAATTTCAGTGCCTTTATTGAACTGAACCCCATGCATAAAATTATACATATAACTGGGAAATTTTTTAAATAAAGACTTATGCAATCTACACCATTGTCAGTTTCATAAATCTTTCTAAATACTGGGACCAAAAACACTTAAAGCCAATGAAAAGAGGAACAGTTTTTCCATAAGGGTAAAGGCTCACAATCTAAGTTTTGTACCTAGGGTAATGGAGGGTTAAGTAGCTTACTCAGATTCACAAGGAGCCACAGTCAGGGCAGGATTAATTCATCGAGGGCCCCTAGGCACCCAAGTACACTGGGCCCCCTGCCCCGCCCCACCATGCGCCCAGGCGGAAACAGGAAGCTGCGTCAGAGGGAAGCTTTGGGCAAGCAACACCGCTTGCACAATTACAGTTCCCGTTGCCTTTCTTACCCGCGTTGCTTGCTTGTCTTACTTTCCGTGGAGGGGGGGGGCCGCGTTGCCGATCAGGGTGGGGCCTGCGTTGCCGATCGGGGGGGGCCTGCGTTGGCAATCGATGTTGGAGGGGCCCATCGCCATTTGGAAAAAACAATGTTGATGCCCTTCTTCATCGGGCCCCCCTGACCATTTCGGGCCCTAGGCACATGCCTACTTGGCCTATTGGTTAATCCTGCCCTGGCCACGGTGGAAATTGAATCTAGTTCTTCAGCCCACAGTACTGACCATTAGGCTATTCCAATAATAATAATAATTTCATTTTTATATACCGCCAAAGCCATGATAGTTCGAGGCGGTTTACAAGAGGTGCTAGACAATCAGCGAAGTGGTTACAATACAAAATCATTGAATATAAGGTACAGGATGGGAGTAGTGAAACACTATAAGATTCTTAGGTTACAATCGATTAAACAAATTCGTTTTAATTGATTTTCTAAAATTGAAGTAGGATGAGGAATGCATGATAATGTTACCCAGCCAGTCGTTCCATTTATCTGCCTGGGAGGCAAGAGTTCTGTCCAGGAATCTTTTGTAGTGGCAGTCCTTTAATGATGGATAGGTGAACATATGAATTCTGCGTTTGGGCTAATAGCACTGTCCAGATTAAATTGAGAAACCAGGTACATAGGGGCCAGGCCAAATATTGATTTATAATAAAGGCAAAAAAAATGTAAAACCATTTGTGACAGGTATTCTGAAAATGACTTGCATACTAGAGTGCGTGCTGGCCGAAACAACCTGCGTGAATCCAAAAAATATACAATAATGCAGGTAAAGTCTATTTTCAAAAGGATCAGAGCCTAAAGAATGACAAGCTGAATGATCCATATCCCATTTTTCTTGTAAGCCAGAAAATGGACCTAGTGAACCTATAATTAGCCTAAAATGGTTTCTCTCAATGACTATGTACTTTAGAGGCTATGATTATAACAGTTTAAGAATAGAGCAAATACCTTTGTGAGGTTCTGATTCAAATAAATGTATTGATTTTGTTTTGTATTTCTAGTGCACTCCAACTGTGGCTGAACTCATCTTTTATTTTTTTTCCTATACATCTCTATATAAACATGGTGCATGTCACCTATGGTTGCATGAAAAAGTGATTACTCAAATATGCAGTGTCATATCACCCACACTTTCCATGTTCTACATATCGCTTGCAAGATCTTCAGATGTGCTTCTCACGAGCTGCATTCTGTGCTGCATAAAATTTTTGCACTGCGATCTTCATGTGATTGAGCTCTCTATTTGTATTTTTATTTATATATTTTTTCACCTTTTATGAGCCAACTCTATAAATTCAAAACTCTAAAACACAAATTTTCAAAAATCGCACTTAGTTTTAGACATCTTGACCCAACAACATTTTTCAAGATTTTTATAATATATATTTATTTATATATAATATTTATATATAATTTATATATAATATAGATTTATTTAGAATATAAATACAAATACAAATAGAGCACTTGATCACATAAAGACCTTAGTGCAAAAATCTTATGCAGCACAGAATGCAGCTCATGAGAAGCACATCTGAAGATCTTGCGAGCGATATGTAGAACACATAAAGTGTGGGTGGTATGATAATGCATATTTGAGTAATCTGTTGATATTGGCTTTATCATTAAGAATTGATTGGTGATACAATTGTACTTTGCATCAAAAAGTGAGCTTGCAATCACCAGTGACCAGGAGGTCCTACTTAATGAAGGAATGAAGGTATCGGAAATATCAAGAATATCACCAGGAAACCTCATGCAAATATGATCACTTCTGACTCTGAATGTAACGTTCATATAATGGACTTTCATATTAATCCCAGAGCTCCATCAGCCTCCTCTGAGCCATGCTAAGCTAATTAAAGAAGCAACAACAAAGAAAGATTTTGCATATTGTAATTAAAAATAACTGTTGGGTTGATCCGGTGACTTAGGGAACCTTTTACTAAGGTGCGCTAGTGATTTTAGTGCACGCAGGGTATTACTGTGCGCTACGCAGCTAGAACTAACGCCAGCTCAATGCTGTCATTAGTGTCTAGTGCGCGGGGCAATGTAGTGCACGCTAGACGCCCGTGTTAATGCCCTAACGCAGTTTAGTAAAAGGAGCCCTTAGTGGTAATGCTATACAGAAGGCCTGGCTTTGATTCCTGAGTCTAGATTTTGAGTCACAGACCATACAGATCTGGGAATGCCATGGAGGCATCTTGCACAGCCCCTATAGGGAAAAAAAGTCCCAGGCATTGGTCAAGGGTGACCTCTATTGATTGGAACTAGGGTGCACACATACCGAGTGATGAATGCAAATGTGGTTTGTGGTTCCCAGGCAAGGACCATTACTATAATGGCTGGGAGAGAGGATGTTATTCAAATAAGAAAAATAATCTAAGTAGCTGCAAATGAAGATCTATAACAACATTGCAAATACCGTAGATGCATTTTCTGGCTGAGCCAGAAGCTTAGCAGGAGCAGAAGGAAATTGCTAGGCTAAAAATATGATACTAAAAAGAAAAATAATGATTGGCCCTGCAGTGGGGCCAAATTCTATAAATGGCGTCCTAATTGTAGGCAGCGGTAGGCATCCAGCTTATCAGGACACACGTTTTTAAAAAAAACACCCTGAGACAGGCCGCCTACACCATAGGTGTCGGTCACTGTTGAGGGAGACGCGTAGGGACATTTAGGCTCACCCAAGGCTAAGTGTGAGCATGATTTCACCTGGAAGTGGCCTTAGGCGAGCTTAGGCGGCCCTAGGCATCTCCCTAGGGCCTCAATAAGGGCCTGAAATGTAGGCCAGCAAAATGCTGGTCTACATTTCATATAGATGCGGATGCGGAGCCAGTTGCAGCGATCAGTTTAGCGGCCACAGCAGGGAACCCATTCCCCACCCGCAAAGTTGGCCAGCAGGAGGGATGCCCACTCCCTTCTGCCATTACCCCCGAAATCCCCCCCAACTGTCCACGGCAGAAGGAGTGCCCAATTCCTACTGCCGCAACAGCGAACCCTCCCGACACAGTCCAATGCAAGAGGGATGCATTCTGGGATGCACCAGGAAGGGGCCTAAGGCCCTGATTGGCTCAAGTGCCTTAGGCCCCACCCATAGGAGGGGGCCTTAGGTACCTGGGCCAACCGGAGTCTTAAGCCTCCTTCCCAGTGCATTCTGAAATGCACTGGAAGTGGCCTAAGATTCTGATTGGCCAGATACCTAAAGCCCCTTCCAGGAGTGTCGGAGTGGAGTCAGGGAGTGCCAGGGGGATGTTGGAGTATTAGGGAGTGTCAGGGGTAGAGTCGGGGAGTGTTGGGGTGGAGTCAGGGAGTGATGGGGCTAGTGACAGGAGGGAGTATTCATTCCTCCTGCCACAGGATGCCTTAGGGGGTGGTGACAGAAGGGAGTGTCAGGAGTGTGTGTCAGGAGGGTTCACCCTTGCAGCAGGAGGAATTGGGAACTCCTCCTGTCGCGGACAGTTGGGGGGGCTTCAGAGGTTCTGGCAGGAAGGAGTGGGCATCCCTCCTGCCAGCTCACTTTGAAGGGGAATGGGTTCCCTGCTGCGACTGCTAAACTGATCGTGATTAGCTCAGCGGTTATGCGATTCTCTAACCGGCGCCTGTGACATGGATGCCGGTTAGAGAATCAGAGTAGCTATAAGGGGTTAAGTGTCTGGTTCTATATATAGGACTCCTGTGTGCGATTCTCAAAAGCCACTTAGGTGGCTGCTGAGACCTGGCATCCTATATAGAATCAGGCCCTTTATGAATAGACAGAGTTCATACAATTGTAAGCAATGGATCACATAGCACTGCCTCAAAGTTCACCAACATTGCGGCATCACAATTCAGTGTTTGTCTTGAAGATAACACCTTCTACAGTGATACAGAAATAAGAAGAGGGTGGAATTAAACTCTACAGTACTTCTTCTGAGAACAGTAACAACAGAATTTTAATGAGCTATGTTTTCAATGTTCAGTGGCTGCTGTATGATCTCTGACCACAGCTTGGTCACACTGTGCCGCAAGCTACTCCAGGGTTCATCTAAGGCCTTCTAAAGATCCCAAAAGATTGAGAATACTAAATCACATGGTCGGTATTCTGTTCTGTACCCTTCTAGAATTTCCAGAAAATGGAATGTGTATTCTGATATATCTTTTCTGACCATCTTTGAAAAAAAAATAATACTCTTCTACACATTTCATAAAGAGAGGAATTCTGTAGAGATTCAATAGCTTGACTAATTTTTGCAGGCCCTATATTTTTTAGAATTATTTAAAAGAAAAATCCCTGAATACAGTCTGTACAGAAATAATAGTATCCTGATTCTAGTTTCTGTTTGTCCAACCTCACTCTCTAATAGAATCCAGTGCAATCCAAATCTTCCTACTCTCACCCACGCACCCTATGACTACAGTTGTTCAAGTACATTAAGTTTAACAGCTTTTTTTTCTTTCTTCTTTTAATCTTTTCAAGAGAAAATACCAATGTACTGTGAAGAATTAGGTGTTTCATAAATTCACAGCTAAACACAGCTGCACAGAGACTCATTAATTTATTAAAAAGGTGGTTGATCCCCCAAGGGAAGACCTTCTTCAATTAGAAGGTTGTGATGTCACAATGGATTTCATTAGTCTTTTGGATAGAACTCAGTAATGAAAGCAAAGTAAAATAAAATGTAAATAACCACCTAATTATGCAGGCACTACAAAATGGAGCACTTCCAAAGTAATTAGACATTTCCATACATGGTAGTCAGCACTGCAGCTCAATATAGAAAACAGCATTGGTGAACTGTATCAGTAGAGGAACCCTTGGGGGACCACCATGTGCATGCATTTATAAGTAAACCATGTCAACTTGGACAATGTAAGGCAGAACTTTCTGGCTAACCTGGATTGATTTTATATGATTCGGTATTAACAGCAGTGGCGTACCAAGGGAGGGGGAGGGAGGTCCTCCCCAGGTGCATGCCCCAAGGGGGTGCACAGCCGGCCCACTCTCCCTATTCTGCCACTGCTGCTTAACTAGCAGCAGCAGCAGTAAACTTTAAATCAGGGGTGTCCACGACTCAGCTTAAGCTCCCTCCGGTGGGTGTTTAGCTTCTGACCAGCTTCCCTCCATCAGTTTTTCCACTCAAAGCCGCAACCGGCGTCATGACGTCAGAGAAAAGGCTTCCGACACAGTCACGGATCGCGCGAGGTGTCAACGCCCATGGCTTTGAATGGAAAACTGGCTGCAGCAAGGAACTGGCCAGAAATGCTGTTGCTGCACTAGGCAGGAATAGGGCAGGGAAGAGAAATATTGCTGCTGCACAGGGAAGGGGGGAGAGAAATGCTGCTGCTGCTGCACAGGCAAGGAGGGGAGAGAAATGCTGCTGTTGCACAGGGAAGGGGGGAGAGAAATGCTTCTGCTGCATAGGCAAGGGGGGAGAGAAATGCTGCTGCTGCTGCACAGACAAGGGGGAGAGAAATGCTGCTGCTGCTGCTGCTGCTGCACAGGGAAGTAGGAGGAGAGAAATGCTAATGCTGCAGCACCTAATTGGGGAGAGAGAGAGGAGGAAGAAGGAAGACAAGGGAGAGGAAGCATAGATGCAAAGTCCATGGGAGGGAGGGAAAGGAAAGGAGATACCAGACAATGGAGGGGGAGGGGGAGGGAGAGATGCTAGGGCATGGGGGGAGGGAAGGAGACAGATGCAAGACTAGGGAAAAGGAATGAGGAATGGAGTGAAAGGAAGAAGAGGATATGCCAGATAATGGAGGGGGAGGGGGAGTTGGAAGGAGAGGAAAGAGATGCCAGGGCATTGGGAGAGGGAAGGGAAACTAAGGAGGCAAAAGCCAGACCAGAGGGGGGAGGAGGTACCAGAGCATGGAGGAAGATGCCAGGGCATGGGGGGAGGGAAGGGAAGGAGATAGAGATAGAGATGCCAGACCATGGTGTGGAGTGGTAAGGAAGGAAGGAAAGGAGAAGAGAGATGCCAAAGCATAGGGGAGGGGGGTGGAGACATAAAAATGGAGAGGGGGGTGAAGCTTAAATGAATCATGTACAAAGGAGAGAAGGGGCACAGGATATACAGTTTATTGAAGGGACATGGAAAGAGAGAAGCTGCCATATGGAAGAGAGAGAGGGTGGACAGTGGATGGAAGGGGCAGAGAGGGTAGACAGTAGATGGAAGGGGCAGAGAGAGTGTGGGCAGTAGATGGAAGGGGTAGAGAGTAAGGGCAGAAGCTGGGTGGAAGGGGCAAAGAGAGGGCAGATGTTGCATGGAAGTGAGAGAGGACAAACGCTGTATAGAAAGAAGAGAGCAAAGAGAAGATGTTTAAAGCAGAAACGACAAATGGTAGAAAGATTTTTTTGTTGCTTTACTTAGAATCAACTGTACTGATAAAAGTTTATAAATAGGAAATGGAAATAAAGCAATTTTGGGGGGACTAAACCCCTTTCCTCAGATCAGGACAGGATACCATAACAGCAGTATATTGTACTGTTCTGAAGAAAGATTTGGCCTCTGAAAGCTAATTGAAAAATGGATTAGTCCAATAAAATGGTATTTTCTTATTTGTTTTATTTCTATTTGTTAATTTGTAAAGTGGTGATTGTTATGTATCAGTTTTTTCAAATTTACATCTACTGTCTATATTTTGCACAGTATTAGGGGACACGTGTCACTGTTTCTGTGGTGTTGTGGTGTTGCATTGTATGTAGAGTCTGGTTTCTTGGCATTTCAGTTTAACTTTTGTCTTCATATTTCTATTTTTAGTTTGTGATTATTCCATATTGGGCGAGGGTGTATCTCTATTCTATGTGTATGGAAAGGCCATGGGTTTCTGTTGGCCTTGACTGTACAGAATCAATTGACTGTGCAGGATCTGGCTTGTTTAGTTTTACAATGTGTGTGTTGATGTTCTAGTGCTCACTGCAGTGTTTAAGATGCTGCTTTACCTAGGTATACGCTTGTTGTGTGATATGTGGATTGTTACTAAAAAATCATATTTTTCATATAGATGAGGGGGGTGTCAAAAAATAATGGGCCCCGGGTGTCACATATGCTAGGTACCACTGATTAACATTATCTGATTTTGTAAGACGTTCTCTGTTTTAGATGATATATCTGAGCTGATAAATCAATTGCAAAATTATTGTTTTGAATATTGCAAAAAATGGCCAATAAATACTACTACTAATCATTTTTATAGTCTCCCAGTCTCACAAGGTCCTCTTGCAATTGAACAATTTACCCTTCTCCATTGAGAATATTGACCATTTAAACCTACTCTCTGTTTTCTGTCTGTCAACCAGTTCTTAATCCATAATAGGACATTACCTCCTGTCCCGTGACTTTCTACCTACTAGGGGGCATGTTTAATAAAGTGTGATAAGTTAAGGTACACTAAATACAAAGCCTATGCGGTAAATGCAGGGGGTATGCACTACATCCATTTACTATACAGAATAGATCTTTACCCACCTCATGCTATGATCGCAGCACATAAATGTAAACACTGTTTGTGCACTAAGGAGTAATATTCAGCTAGTAGCAATCAGTGTTTTGCTGACCACCACCAGTGGTTAAACTTGGATATTCAATGCCTGGCCATGTCCAGGCTTCATTATTGATTCTGCAGATCTGGCTAATGCATAGCCAGTTTAAGTCCAATATTCAACACTTTTATTTGGTTAATGCAGTAATGGTCACATGGTCTTTATTGTTATATCTATGATAGCATTAATGAGTATTGTTATTTATTGTATTGTAATGTTTCTTCATTATCTTTTATATATACATTTGATTCAAGTTTTATTGCATTGTGTTGTATAAGCAAGACATTCTTTTTCTTCAAACCTTTAATTCATCATTCATACCCACTGATTAGAAATCTTGTTGTAAACCACAATGAATCCTTGTCGAAATGTATGATATGGTATGGTGTTAACAGGAAAATGCATTGTGCAGACCTTGATTCTGCAAAATGTTTGCTCCACATAATGTTTGCACCACATAGGTGCTTGAATATCTGAAAACATTTGGCACAGAGGAATACAGTATTCCTCATGCAACAAAAAGGTTAAAAATACAGACCAGCTCAGGGGGTGTTCAACTGTTTTGTACAGAAGTATTCAACTGTCTAATTTGTTGCACGCCTCTGAATTTTCCAGAGTAGAAGCTAATCAGTAGAATAAGCAAAATCCTAGATGCCACACAAGAAAATATATTCAAAGGTATGTTTTAGCCAAAGTACTTTCACAGTTCAGCTGTATTTGGCAGATATCTACAGTAAGCTGTTTTGTTTCCTTGAATTTAGTTCATGCCTTTCACAGAAGTTCAATGCAACTTACTTTTAGGTACAGTAGGTGTTTTCCTGTCCTCAGAGGGCTCACAATCTTGTTTGTCCTGAGAGATAGAGGGTAGTGTCTGCTTGAGATTTCAAGCAGAACCAGTGTGATTTGAGCCCTGACTTTCCCTTTCTTATTATGCTGTTCTACCCATCAGATTTCCACTCTTTCGCCTGTGGTGATTGTGCCATGAGTTAATACACCTAATGTTTCCTTCCAACCTTTCTGAACATTTTTTTTCCTTCAGTTGCTAGTCCAATTGTTCTGGTAAGTTGTAGCTAAATGTTGCTGTGACTGATCTTAAGTTTTGCAGGGAACTCTTGCACAGTATAGCAAAGGAGCTAGCTCTGTGGGTGCTATGTGTGCTTCAGCACCCCCAATATTGAGCAAACTCTCTGACTGTGTCCAGGGAAGGATGATTTCCATTGAGTTTGGCAACTACAATCCTTTTGAAAAGTTGGCTTCTATGCAGTATAGTTCTACACACGCTCTACCACTGAGAAATCTAAAGCGACAACCCAATCTGCTGCTATTAATGATTGTCATTATTCGCTAAAGGAAACATAGAAACACGATGGCAGATAAAGGCCAAATGGCCCATCCAGTCTACCCATCTGCAGTAACCATTATCTCTTTCCCTCTCCGAGAGATCCCACGTGCCTATCCCAGGCCCTCTTGAATTCTGTCTCCACCACCTCTTCTAGGAGACTGTTCCACGCATCTACCACCCTTTCTGTAAAAAAAGTATTCCCTTCGACTACTCCTGAGCCTATCACCTCTTAACTTCATCCTATGCCCTCTCATTCCAGAGCTTCCTTTCAAATGAAACTCGACTCATGCACATTTATGCCACGTAGGTATTTAAATGTCTCTATCACATCTCCTCTCTTCCGCCTTTCCTCCAAAGTATACAGATTGAGATCTTTAAGTCTGTTCCTATACGCCTTTTGACGAAGACCACGCAACAAAAGGGAAGATAGAACAAGGATGCGAAACTGATTGTACAGACCAACTAGTCTGTGGCAAAGTGGAACTGGTAAACATTTTTTTCTGTAGGTTATTATCATAAACCTACTCTGCAAGATAAGCTTCCTCCACATTGACTCATATTTCTGCGTCATCTATATTTGTGGGGCTTTTCTTGCTTCTCGGAACCATTCACTATTATTTATTTTATTTATTTAAAAATTTACAACGATCCAACAATTCTGAGCGAGTTACAATCCAACATACACAATTAAAACAATGTCACAAACTACAAAAAGCCATAAAAACAAATCATTTCATAAACCATAACAATAATATTCTTCATAACTCAGTCATTTATCAAAACAAACATACACAACATAATAAAAAAGATTCACTTAAATAATTCCTACTATATACCACTTCTACCATAAGTGGCTTACATTCAGGAATTCAAGCATTTTTCCCTATCTATCCTGGTGGGCTCACAATCTATCTAATGTACCTGGGGCAAAGGGGGATTAAGTGACTTGCCCAGGGTAACAAGGAGCAGCATGGGATTTGAGCCCATAACCTCAGGGTGCTGAGGCTGTAGCTTTAACCATTGTGCCACACACTCCTCGCACACTACCACCACAGATTTCACTTAGAATATGAGCAAGTTTAAAGCCAGAATCCAGAAGGAGGCAATACAACTTCCTTTTGCATTTATGATTTTTTTTTTCTGTGCTTTCACCTCTTCAGCCTCTCCATGGGCTGGTACTTAAAACCTAATGCAGGACATAAGGTTACCATATGACTCCAGAAAAAGGAAGATGGGTTGAGATACTTCCATTGCTTTCAGTGGAAGTAAAACCCGGATATCTCAGACCGTTCTCTTAGATAACCCTAAGCAGGAGTAGTGTGCATGTTACTATGCGCAGAATGTTTAGACAGCTTTAGCACAAATATCAATATGCATACCAAAGATGGCCATAAACTGAATTTAAATGTATTGAAATGGATGTTAATGAAGTTACTTGGTATTCCCTCCCAATACTCAAACAACAACTTGGGGTTGCTGGTGAAGGTTTTGAGAAAGGGATTTCTTCTGAATTTCTGACATTAAACTGGCAGTTTTGTATTATTTTGGAAGCAGAAGGAAGCCTGTGCAGCCTCTAAGTAAGAAACAAATGCGTACGAGTCTGAGTGAAAACACACATCGGTGCCTGTTTACCACCCAGGGTACTGAAAGAACTCAAACTTGAAATTGCTGATCTGTAACCTATCACTAAAATCTGTTGTACCTGAAGATTGGAGGATGGCTAATGTTACACCGATTTTTAAAAAGGGTTCCATGGGTGATCTGAGACATTACAAACTGGTGAGCATGACTTCAGTGCCGGGAAAAAAACAGTTGAAATCATTATAAAAGATAAAATTACAGAACACGTAGAGTAGACCAGTGGTTCCCAACCCTGTCCTGGAGGAACACCAGGCCAATTGGGTTTTCAGGCTAGCCCTAATGAATATGCATGAAGCAAATTTGCATGCCTATCACTTCCATCATATGCAAATCTCTCTCATGCATATTCATTAGGGCTAGCCTGAAAACCCGATTGGCCTGGTGTTCCTCCAGGACAGGGTTGGGAATCACTGGAGTAGACAAACGTGGTTTAATGGGATAAAGTCAGCATGGGTTCAGCCAAGAGATGTCTTGGCGTCACTAATTTGATGCATTTCTTTGAAGGTGTAAATAAACATGTGGATAATGGTGAGCCGGTTGACCTAGTGCAGGGGTAGACAATTCCGGTCCTCGAGAGCTGGAGCCAGGTCAGGTTTTCAGGATATCCAAAATAAATATGCATGAGATAGATTTGCATCTCAAGGAGGCAGTGCATGCAAATCCATCTCATACATATTCATGGTGGATATCCTGAAAACCTGACCTGGCTCCGGCTCTCGAGGACCGGAATTGTCTACCCCTGACCTAGTGTATCTAGATCAGGGGTGTCAAAGTCCCTCCTCGAGGGCTACAATCCAGTCGGGTTTTCAGGATTTCCCCAATGAATATGCATGAGATCTATTTGCATGCGCTGCTTTCATTGTATGTTAATAGATCTCATGCATATTCATTGGGGAAATCCTGAAAACCCTACTGGATTGTGGCCCTCGAGGAGGGACTTTGACACCCCTGATCTAGATTTTCAGTAAGCTTTTGAGAGGCTCCTGAGAAAATTAAAGAACCACGGGATAGGAGGCAATGTTTTCTTGTGGATTAGGAACTGGTTATTGGACAGAAAACAGAGGATAAGGTTAAATGGCCATTTATCTGATAATGGTTAATGGCCATTTATCTCAGGGGTCTCAATGTCCCTCCTTGAGGGCTGCAATCCAGTCGGGTTTTTAGGATTTCCCCAATGAATATGCATGAGATCTATGTATATGCACTGCTTTCAATGCATATTCATTGGGGAAATCCTGAAAACCCGACTGGATTGCAGCCCTCAGGAGGGACTTTGAGATCCCTGATTTATCTGAATGAAGGTAAATAGTGAAGTGCCACAGGAATCTATGCTGGAACCAGTGCTATTTAACATATTTATAAATGATTCCAGAAATTGGAACAATGAGGGAGGTGATTAAATTTGCAGATGACACTAAACTGTTCAAATTTGTTAAAACAAATGGAGACTGTGAAAAATTGCGGGCAGACCTTAGGAAAGTGGAAAACTGGGCATCCAAATGGCAGGTGAAATTTAATGTGGACAAATACAAATTGATACACATTGGGAAGAATGACCCAAATCATATTTACCTTATGCAAGGGTCCACATTGGGAGTCAGCGCCCAAGAAAAAGATCTAGATATAATTGTAGACAATATGATGAAGCATTTTGCTCAATGACTGGCAGCAGCCAAAAAAGCAAACAAGATGCTAGGAATTATTAAGAAAAAGATGGCTCCTTTTACTAAGCTGCGATAGCGTTTTTAGCGCACGCAGAATTTTAGCTCGCGCTAAACCTGCGCTACATGGCTAGAACTAACACCAGCTCAATTCTGGCGTTAGGGTCTAGCGTGCACTAAAACCGCTATCGCAGGTTAGTAAAAGGAGCCCTAAGAATGTTATAATGCCTCTGTATTGCTTCATGGTGCAACCTCACCTTCAGTATTGCGTTCAGTTCTGGTCACCGTATCTCAAAAAAAGATATAGAGGAATTAGAAAAGTTTCAAAGAAGAGCAACCAAGATGATAAAGGGGATGGAACTCCTCTCATATGAGGAAAGACCAAAGAGGTTAGGGCTCTTCAGCTTCAAAAAGAGATGGCTGAGGAGAGAGATGATTAAAGTCTACAAAATCCTGAGTGGACTAGAAAGAGTATAAATGAATAGATTTTTTACTCCATCAAAAATTACAGACTAGAAGGCACTAGATGAAGTTAATGGGAAATACTTTTAAAACCAATAGGAGGAAATATTATTTCACTCAGAGAATAGTTAAGCTCTGGAACACGTTGCCAGAGGATGTGGTAATAGTGGTTAATGTAGCTGGTTTTAAGAAAGGTTTGGATAAGTTCCTGGAGGAAAAGTCCATAGTCTGTTATTGAGACAGACATAGGGGAAACCACTGCTCGCCCTGGTATCAATAGCATAGACTGTTTCTACTATTTAGGTTTCTGTCAGGTACCTTTGACCTGGATTGGCCACTGTGCAAACAGGATACTGGGCTAGATGGACTATTGGTCTGACCCAGTATGGCTATTCTTATATTCTGCACTTAAATATGAGCCTTTCAAAAATTTAAGTGCAAGCAATTTTTGAAAAGAGTATATTTAAAGGCATAGAAGAATGACACCAACGTGAGCTTGCACTTCTGGTTTTAAGTGGGCATGCACACAGGAACTGCTCTTACCTTGAAACCTTTCTGTGCATGCACCAGGTATGTTCCTCCCCCTTGTTGTAGAGTTAACTAGCCTGCATAAAATTTGAATGCCATTTGCTTTGAGCATTGGAAAGCTATGTTTCTGCACTGTTCTTGCACTGGACCTTAGAGCATTAGAGCCCATAATGGGTGATGCAACCGGGTAGGGAACATCACCTAGAATCCTAGCTCCTGTTTAATACCTCCACAGTGGATGGGTCACTGCAATAGCACTGCACTTTTCAAGACTATATGCTGATGAGCCAAACATTGGTGAAACAAGGTCACTTGTTGGGAAGATTGTAGAAGATGTGACAGTGTTGGAGCTCAAGTCGTCTTTTGTCAGCTAAGTCCTTGAATGTGCCTCCGGGTGACTTTGCCCTATTCTAAACCTGAGCTGTTCTGTGAGAGAGTTTTTCTGCCAAAGTATTTAAAGCAGTTTTGATTTGTACCTTTTGGTTCTATTCTGCTACATTAGTCTGGCTTTTTCTCTCTCTTTTTGTGTGCATGCTGGGTTTGAAGAGAGGGGGTACCTCGATGCCAAGATCACACAACATTTTGACTCATTATATGAACATATTATATGTTGTGCGTCCTCGTATAATTTTTAGACACAATTTCTGAAATATAAGGTGTGGTTCTTTAAGAGTATTTTAGTACTAGAAAAGACATTCTGAATAAAACAGGGACTTTACCATTACTCCCTTCACGAGGCTCCATCTCAGATCAGCCCAGTGGACCCCAGCATCTTAGTGATCTCAAGCTCTCAATCCCTTCTTTCAAAAGATTACAGTCACCTCACCTCTTCAGCAATCTTTTCAGTGGTGGATGGATTGGTACAATCTTTCCAGAGGTCTACTATTTTACATCCCTCCACATCAGAAAGTGCTTACGCATCCATATATGCTTGGGGAGCTCACCTGGACAGTCTTCGCATGCAAGGTCACGAGAAGACAATACACATCAACCTATTGGAGCCGAGAGCTATTTGAAATGCTCTAAAAACCTTTCAGTGCAGTCTTTCTAGACAGGTTCTCCTGGTTCTCACGGACAATCAAGTAGCGAAGTATTACATCAACAAAGAAAGGAGGAATAGGATCTCTCCCTCTTTATCAAGAAACTGAGCATATTTTGAACTGGGCGATCGCTCAAAACATTTCTTAAAGCCATATACAGAATACTCTAGTGGACAAACTCAGCAGATTTCTTTGACTTCACGAATGGACTCTCAACTCCAAAGTATTACGCCACATTTTCTCCCTATGGAGGACTCTTCAGATAGACCTGTTTGCATCTCCCCACAATCACAAATTGCCTTAATTTTGCTCCAAACAGTATTCTCCTCATCGTCTGGAAGCAGATGCCTTTCTTCTAGATTGGACAGACATTTCCACCAATCCCTCTCATTCTCAAGACATTGGTCAAACTCAAGCATGAGTCAGTCATCATGATCCTGATAGCCCCTCGGTGGCCTAGGCAACCCTACTTCAGCTGAGTGCCAGGGATCCAATTCCCTTTGCAAATATTTCCATCTCTGCTCACTCAGAGTCAAGGATCTCTTTTTGTCTGTTACATCCCAATCTACAATCTCTGTACCTAATAGCTTGGTACCTCTCGGCCTGACTTCAGCAGATTCTAATCTCAGTACAAGCCATTTTAACTGCTTCCAGAAAACCTTCTACTCAGCAATACTATCAACAGAAGTGGACATGCTTCAACACGTGGTGTATTCTCCATCACCAAGATGCTCCATTTTCTTCTCTTCCTTCAGTATTGGATTATCTTCTCCAATTCTGGGCTAAAAAAACACTTCGGTCAGAGTACACTTCAGTGCTATTAGTGTTTTCCATGTTCCTATCTCTTTTTGTGTGCATGCTGGGTTTGAAGAGGGGGGGTACCTCGATGCCAAGATCACACAACATTTTGACTCATTATATGAACATATTATATGTTGTGCGTCCTCGTATAATTTTTAGACACAATTTCTGAAATATAAGGTGTGGTTCTATCAACAATAAATCTCTGACTTCTCATCCTCTTGTTTCCAGGTTTATGAAAAGTCTTTTCAATTCCAAACCTCCACTCAAGCCACCTCCAGTAGTCTGGGATCTTAATGCAGTCCTGGCCACTTTGATGAAACCATCATTTGGAAAGTGGTCTTCCTAATCTCTCTCACTTCTGCCAGTCAAGTGAGTGAACTCCAAGCATTGGTTTCGGACCCACCATTCACAGTATTTCATCATGGGCCTCTTCTCACTTGAAAAGAACAGAGTGAGAGGGGACATATGATCGAAACATTCAAGATAATGAAGGGAATAATAGACTTAGTAAATAAAGACAGGTTGTTTACCCTCTCCAAGGTAGAGAGAACAAGAGGGCACTCTCTAAAGTTAAAAGGGGATAGATTCTGTACAAACATAAAGAAATTCTTCTTCACCCAAAGAGTGGTAGAAATATGGAACGCTCTTCTGGAGGCTGTTATAGGGAAAACACCCTCCAGGGATTCAAGACAAAGTTAGACAAGTTCTTGCTGAACTAGATTGCACGCAGATAAGGCTAGACTCAATTAAGGCACTGGGCCGCCGCAGGAGTGGACTGTTGGGCACGATGGACCACTGGTCTGACCCAGCAGCAGCAATTTTTATGTTCTTATTTTTACCTAGTAAATAAACTATTACAAACTATTAAGCCTAGAGCATGTGAAATAGAAAAAAAAACTAAAAATATCAGTGCGTGTGGTCTAGAATGTTATGTATTTTTT
The DNA here is from genome assembly GCF_902459505.1 of Geotrypetes seraphini. Classification (NCBI taxonomy): domain Eukaryota; kingdom Metazoa; phylum Chordata; class Amphibia; order Gymnophiona; family Dermophiidae; genus Geotrypetes; species Geotrypetes seraphini. Next base: position 20,277,424 of record NC_047095.1, read on the forward strand.
CATGACAGTAGGTATGGTTTGTCTCATAAATAGTCTATAATGAAAAGGCAAATACTAGGTAGCTGCACTGCAATAAGGTTACATTTTGTCCGTAGTCGAAAATAAAACAATAGTTTTGGAAACATAAATGGTGCTGTTTCAGTAAGCACTTTAGGTTTCATAATAAAGCTGGTCAGAGAAAAGGGAAGGGGGAAAAACACATTTAAGAAACGTGGTTAGAGAGCAGTGGAAATGAGATATGAGACAATTCAGTTATGAAGAAAAATAACATGAGATTTTATTTTCTTTTTACAATACAGTTGTACAAGCTCTCTATTTTTATTTTTATTTTTTTTTAAGACCGCTGAATGATTTTTATTACAGGGCACATGTTGCAGGAGCAAAATAAGGTGATAAGAAAAGGAAATATACGCTCACATCTTGCACCCCCCCACCCCAACAATTTTTCACATTTTCATAACAGAAAAGCACGAAACAGAAAAGCCTGGGCGCTTCGACCAATAGCGAATCCCCTCCATCACGTGGCGGCTGCTATGGGAACCGCTTTGTTTTCTAGGGAGCAAGAAAGCGCACAGATGGGCGTAACCTACTGGTGCAAAATTATTGCTTTCCCTAGACTGCAGTTACCGACGGTGCCTGCCGCTTTTTGACATGATAACCAAGGTGCTAGTGGCAGCCTACCCTTAAGTTCTTCAGTAGGTGATTTATAAGCAATTTCTTAATTTGGTTTTCTTGGGGGATTTTGTTGTTTTAAGAGTACACCCTCCCCCCCCCTTAGAACATAACGGTCAATCACTAATGGCAGAGCTTTACAAATGCATTTGACTGCTTTTACAGTAAATGACGATTTTACATTTTTTTTAAAGCATCGTCAGACAACAGTAATAAAAATAACTTAATAGCCACTTGCTTTCAGGTTGTCATACATTACTTCTCTGGGGGGGGAGGGGAAGGAACCGTGCCATGGCTGCTTGTGAAGCATCTACTCTCTTTGTTGGCTGGTACTTCAAAAGGCATTTGACTGATGGTATCAACATCAAGGATTAAGCCCTACAGTCTCCAAACTCGAAACCAGCCGCTGAGCTATACAGAAGAGTTGTGTGCAGCTTCAGTCTTCAAGGACCAGAAACAGGTCTGGGTTTTTCCAGGATATCGTTCATGAATATTCATCAGACACGCCTGCGTTCCTTTTGGCCTCAGAGGCACGTTGATTTGCATATTTCAGTGGCCCGGAAAGGCAAGGCACGCTGGAGGACCTGAGTTGCAACCGCTCTGTAGTAGAAGAACCCATTGTACTGTAGCCAGGCTCATTTCCTGCTCCCTTACCATGCCAGCCTGTCACACTGTGCCTAAAACTGAGGAACGTGTTTAAAAAAAAAGAAATGCAGCCCTTGCATTTGCAAAAATCATTTTACTATTTTGTTACCTGCCAGCACCAATTCTTTCAGCGTCTCACAGCGGCACTGTTTTATTTATTATAATCCTGCAAACATCTTATGTTAAGGCAGAGACTCTTTTATCTACTCCATACTGAATACCGAGGCTATATGGAAGCAGAACCACTTCTGTCATGCTCGCCAGCAACTGCTGCATTCAAGCACCATTATTTCAATTCCATTTAAGTCATCAGATAATTATAAACCTACTTCTTTTTTATATATATATATATATTTATAGGCGTATTTATTGAATTGCCACAATGTGCTTTTACAGTAGCGTGCCTTTTTAATGTCTTTAATGCCTGTGCTTTTGTTATCCTTTTACAAGCTATTCTGAGAACATTTTCTCTTCCTTGAAACTGATTGATGTGCTACTTTAAATGCTCCTGCAAATATCTTTTCGGGGTTGGGTTTTGGTGGGTTTTTTTTTTTTTTTTTGCATAATGTAATAAGAAGATAAAAGAATTCTATACTTCAGCAAGAGACATTACAAAGCAACTAGAGGCATTATCAAGGGCAATAAAACATTTTAACTGTCTGATGTGGAACATGCTCCTACACCAAACTACCACATTATATGGTAATTGGCTCCAATTTTGGATTCTTTCAATGGAAGTTGCAAAGAGTTAGGTAAAGGCAAGCAGCAATACTGCCAGAAGCAGAACGTGCACAACACAGCTGAAGATCAATGCATACAACCAGTTCAGACCCCCCCCCCAAAAAAAAAAAATAAAAAAAAAATAGTAAGGTAACCTTCCGGCCTCATTTCACATCATTTCAGTAACACAGTACTTCCAGACCTCGGGAGGATGCTGAATTTAAATAGAAGCCAGCAAACAGCTCGGTTCATCTCTCATGCTTCTGGCCTCCGGAAGAGAAAAAGCAGTCAAATATTAGATATTCCTGAATATCGACTGTCCTGAACAGGCCTATTTGATCATTATTTTTGGGCTCTTTCCAAGCGCTCCAAATGATTTGCGAATGTCAGAAAGAAGATACTCCAAACGCACAGAAGAGCCCTTCCTAAGCTTACCATTATCGACTGCACTCTTTCCCTAAGTCACACACAGAACAAACAAACAAAAAAACATAACACACCAAAGATTTCATTTATCCGCCTGAAGCATCTGTCATGTGTCTTTTCACTTCAGCTTGGAGCCGGTGTAAATTCAGGCAGGGTGCCATTACTTCAAAGAGGCTTTGTTGTATCCTATGGATGGAAAATTCAGGGCCCAATATTCAAAACATGAATATTCAGTGGCACTATCCAGATAGTGCTGGAGCAGTGCATGGTGGGGTGCAAGTTATCCAGATAAATGTGACCTGCAGCTATTCAGATAGCTGTCCTTATATCAAAGGTGCAGCCTACTCCACTGACCAAAGACTATGAGGGCTAAATATTAACCTGTTTATTGTTTCATTTTCATTTCTTGGAAAGCCTGCTTAAGAAGCACTCACATTCCACTGCAAGAGAATTAAAAAAAAAAATCTCAGGAAGTTTGTTCAACTTTTATTTCCGTTTTGTTGTTTGTTTTTTTTTGGGGGGGGGGTTCTCACTGCTGTTAAACAGAACACTTTGGAGTGGATATTCAAAAAGGGTTTAATCGGGCAGGAACCTCTTCTGCCCGGTTAAACCCCAATGAATTAGCCAATCCTTAAGCAGGTAGTGCCACTGAATAGTAATGCTATCTAGCCATTCCCTAACCAGCTAGGTTACAGGCAGTTAATTCATTGGATAATCAAAGGGCGCTTCTTACCTCATTGGCTACTATAACAGAAACAATTTGCATTTGTTGGTGTTCTTTGATATTGTTTCTTTCATTCCAATTTGATTTATTTCTCACAGCTAACATATTTCAGTTAATACATTCAAAATAAAATGCTTTTTCTACCTATGTTGTCTGGACATTTTATTTTTCTGTCATGTTTCTGTTTTCCACTTTCCTGTCTGTCTTCTGTAAATTCTCCTTCAAGGGCTCCTGTCCATTTCTCTTTTCTCTTTTCTCCTCTCTCATTCCATTCCCTCACTACACTTGCGTTTGATTGATCTTTTCATTTTTAACTCTTTCCTCTTTTTTTTCTTTACTGCCTTTCTGTACACTCAAATTACACTCTATAATTCTTTCCCTTCTTTTCACTTTCCAGATTCCTATCAAATTTCCAGCTCCTTCTTGTACCCACTAACTCTCTCATCCCCCCATCTCACTCCTTCCTCAGACTTCCATTCCCTTCCATCTTCAATCAACTCCCCATATTTCTACCCCCTATAATCACTATCCTCTTCTCATTCACTTCCTTGCCACCACCCCAGCCTCTTCCATATGGTTTCACCATTCCCAATGTCTCCCTCTCTCCACCCTTCTATCCCAGCATCTGTTTCCTCTTTCTCCCCTCCCAACCCTCATAGTCTGATACCTCCCTTCCACTCTATCCCCCCCCCACCCCAGCAATCTTCTGTCCCTTCTCTCTTCCCTCTTAGCTTGTTCCCCAAAGCCAGCGCTGCCAAGTGTGCACCACCGCTGGGTGGGCCCGATTTCAAACTGGGCTACACTCCTGATTAATACGTCGTGCTCCATCCCTAGCAGCGTTCAAATCCAAGCTAAAAGCTCACTTTTTTGAAATTGCTTTCAACTCTTAATTCCCACTCACTGCTGTCAGATACCTAGACCCACTGTATCATTTCCTCTACCATAATCTCCCCAACCCTGAAATGTCCTGTGTAAATTAGATTGTAAGCTCTTCTGAGAAGGGACTGTCTATTGTATGTTAAAAATGTACAGCGCAGCGGGAGTGGTCAAAATGGCGGCGGTATGAGGAGCCGCTAGAGACACGAAGGAAAATCGTGTTTGCTGAAGCCCTCTGTTTGAATTTTACTCCTACCTTGCCACTGTTGACCGATTTCTTCTGTGGGAATGCCTCATTCAAAGTGGAAGGGGGTGATTAGGGCTGATCCCTCGCAGGTACTTGTTTATACACCTGTTCAGCAAACTGTAGACTGTTTCTTTGCAGCTCTGCTGTCGATTGCCAAAGACTCCGAAAGATGTTACCCGGCATTGGGGAGAGATATTGGAGAGCCTCTCCACCTCTCGGGATTTGAGACATCTTTGTCTCCTCCGGCTCCTTCCAATCCTTTGTGCCCAGCCACTACCGGCGCTTTGTTGCAGGAGACTCGCAATCCCGGAAGCGGATCCGCGGGGTCTCCCGGCGAGGGCACAGAGCTAGAACAGGTAGTACAGCTGAAGAATCAACATGAGAGAAAGGGATTTTCTCCCGCTCCCATAGAGACCTCCTTAGGAGACATTTGGACACTCCTTCAACGTCTGGAGACTAAACTGACCCAAACTACTGAGGAGGTAACAACTATTACTGCTAAACTTGATAATTTAACTCAAACTGTCGACTCAGTTAAAAAAGATCTTTCAGACCAAGCTAGACAAACACAGGTTGATATAAAGCAGTTTCAACAATTTAAAGTAGCAATGATTAAAGATAATGCTTCAATACATCGAAAATTAGAACAATTTGAAAACTTTAATCGAAGATTGAATCTCCATATCCTGAATTTTCCACTAATATCTGGAACTTTGCCTATAGAACTTTTTAAAAGATACTTAACTGAGAATTTAAAAAATTCCCCTAACAATATTCCTCCTTTGAACAAAATTTACTATCTAACAAATAAAAAGATTCCTCAAAGAGATGGGGGAAAAGAAGACGGAAAAAAGGACGGAGAAGAAAAACAGATTGATTTTGGGAATATTTCTGCTCTTTTGGAACACACTTTGAATGTAGATACTGAAAGAGCTACTCTATTAGTGTCTTTTGTTTTTGAGCAAGATTTAAATTTGATTTTGAAATTATACTTTAAAAATTCCCCAAAACTATTTTGAGACCAAAGACTTTGGATATACCCAGATGTCTCAAAAGTTACGCAAGAGAGAAGAAAAGACTTTCTTACTCTATGTCAAGAGACTCTTAAACTTGGTGCTACGTTCCTCTTAGCATATCCCTGTAAATGCCTAGTTAGGTATTTGGGAATAAAATATACTTTTTACTCTCCAGACCATTTGAGGGAATTTCTAAAAGTAAAAAAGATCATAAAGGATTGATTAAGGAATGGGAACTATGTGAATATTGCAACCAATAGTCCATTAAGCCTTTTCTTTAAATGTGAGATACCTATTTTTCTCCACTAGATTCTGATTACCATTCCTTTATATTGTTGTCTAAGGAAGAGGAAAAAAAAATTTATACCGTTTAATATGGAAAATTTTTGTGTTTTGAAGAGTTTTCTTCTCTGCATTATATGGAACAAGATTTATGCTTGTGAATATTGTGAAAATTAATAAAGAAATAATAATATTTTTTTTAAAAATATACAGCGCTGCGTACGTCTTTCAGCGCTATAGAAATAATAAATAGTAGTAGTAGATCTACCACAGATACCAAATATTGGACACAAAATATTTCAGCTTACTAAAGTTGGCAGAAAGACCCACCAAGGGTACTGCTGTTAATCCTGGTATCGAGCAAAGAGTGCCAGATGCAAGAAAGTCAGTGAGCAGTAGCTAGTAGTCACTGGGGAAGTGTTGGCCACATCGCCTTCTCAGTCAATGATAAACTTACAATGCATGCCACTGCTTGCCCTGGATCGGTAGCATGGGATGTTGTTACTCTTTGGGTTTTGGCCAGGTACTAGTAACCTGGATTGGCCACCATGAAAACAGGCTACTGGGCTTGATGGACCATTGGTATGACCCAGTAAGGCTATTCTTATGTTCTTACGTGAGCCAAACATAGGACAATTAAGCTATTGTAATATCTCTGATGAGGTTGACTCTGAGGCACTGTGGAATGAGGCATTATGACATCACAATTTCAGCTCTGGAATGTTCCTGTCATTGGGGTTCCGGAATCTTGCTATTGTTTGAGATGCTGGAATGTTGCTACTCTTTGGGTTTTGATGCCACAAACGGATCACCTAATAAGTTATCCAACCCACAATCAAATATCATTAATCAAAAAAAAAGGGGGGGGGGTAAGGATAATTTATACAACACTTGCTTTTGAAAAATTTCTTAACAAATGAGTGTCCGGTTCCATTTCATAATTGCAATACCACTTCTGTTAACCCACTACTTTTTATCATTTAAATGATGCCCTATTTTAGCAACAAATTCACCCCCACAGCAACTACAATAGGAGGTTGAAGTATCATAAAAAATGTACTGTTCTCAGTAAAGAGACCTCTTATAACATGGATGTTATTTCAAGTCTTCATCCTGAATGCAACGCCAAAAAGTTGGGCAAACTTGGAAGTGGTACAGCAGCAATATTGTCCCCCGATGAAGGCTAACTGATAGGTGAAACGCTCTAAAATAAGTTGAGCTTCAGGTAGTTCATAGCTCTCCAACGTTGGTTTTGACTGGAAAGCCATCAAGATAAGTGTTGTTCTTCTTGAAAATATACATTGATGAATCAATTTTAGATTTTGATACTATTATTAAAAATAAAGAAAATAATATTAAATAAATGAAAAAGTTGAACCCTTAGTTAGTTTTTATATTAGATAAAATTTGAGGTTAAAGTTAGGAAGGAGTTTTTGAAGTAGTTGATTATATCACATGCATTCAGGATGAAGACTTGAAATAACATCCATGTTATAAGAGGTCTCTTTACTGAAAACTGCATTTTTTAATGATACTTTAACCTCCTATTGTTGCTTTGGGGTGAGTTTGTTGCTAAAATAGGGCATCATTTTAATGATATAAAGTTGTGGGTTAACAGAGGTGGTATTGCAATTATGAAATGGAAGCTGGATAGTCATGTGTTAAGAAATTTTTCAAAAGCAAGTACAGTATTGTATAAATGATCCTTACCCCTCCCCCCTTTTTTATTAATACTCTTTGGGTTTTGGTCAGGTACTAGTGACCTGGAATGGCCTCCATGAGAATGGGATCCTAGGCTTGATGGACCATTGGTCTGACCCAGTAAGACTATTCTTATGTTCTTAATGCATGCCTTTCTATTCTGTGTTCAGTGTCTGCTAAGGAAGCACATAACCAATATTTCAAGGATAAGGGAAAGGGACTTGTATTTTGCCTTTTTATAGTTACACAACCACATTCAAAGCGGTTTACATACAGCTGAGGCAACTTGTACTTTTTATTGATTCTAAACAGCTGATTTGGGAGGAGAAAGAAGACAAAGTGGCTCCCGCTCTTACATATGTGGTCACAGAGGTTCCTCTATCTTTAAAGCCAAAAAATGTGTTCCTGAAGGAGTGGTCCAGGCAATATGTCTGGGGCATCATAATTTCTTGAGTGAGCCCTGAATGTAGGGTTAGAAGTACTGTATGAACAGCCACTTTTGAAATTCTTGTTCTTCAACTGTGGTTACATCATAGCCCATGAACATTCAATATGAATTTCTTGCTTTTTTTCTCTAGGGGGACTGACATTAACCGAGAAACTTTGCATGTCACAGAAGGGATAATCAGGCTCATGCACTGTGCAATGAAGCAGCTAAAGTACCCCCATGGCTTGGAGAGCAGCAGGCCAAATACAGTATGTTTCATAAAATGCTCATTATTGTCGGTTCCTGATCTGGGTTTGAATACCAAAACATTGTGTTCATTATTCTACCCAAACAACAATGAGCCTCGGGCTGCTTTATGACCGCAAAATGGGTAAATCAACCTCCAAGTTAGTAAAACTATGAGCTCCTAGTAAACCTCTGCCTATCACCAGCATAGATGTGCTATGAAAGGCATATATATTCATAATCACATCTTCTGGAAAATAAATTTCAGGAAAAACACTGCCATTTGATATTTGTACCTGTTATACAAGTTGAAAGATGTAGGACTCCTAAAATTGTTTTGTTTTATCCTACAATGAACCCAAAAATAAATTTAATGCAGTACAAACCTGACCCATGTGAGGATTTTGGCTTGTATGTAAGCATTAGAGTTTTCCCCATTGCTTGTGAGGAAATGAAATGAACAAGTGTTTCAGTAAGTATGCATATGATATTTTGATTTGAAAGGCACCTACATTAAGGATATGATCACTGCTTGTGAAACTGAAGACTTATTTTATCCATTGTTCTGTAAGCAAAATGGTCATTGTGGCAAGGCTACCAAAAATTGCTAGGGAATCAGATTGTTACACTCGTAAGCATTTCATTTCCTGCATGTGAAGTCAGTTCTATAGAGCAATGTTTCTCAACCTCAGGGGCTATGCAGGCTGCCTGATGGGGATACGTGGGTGGGCCATCTCCTGGAATCTCTCCCTGCCTGCACCACCCCCATCCATGAAGCCACTGCCGCTGAAACCACCGCTACCAATTCCTCCCTGCCCCACTCCCGAAGCCAACCCTGCCACCCGACATGCTCCATTCCCACCCACCACCACCACAACAAGGACGGGCCAGGCATATGCAGCGACTGCACGCAGCCAGCCCGCAAGCCTTCCCCTGATGTACATTCTGGCATCAGAAAGAAGATTCTGGGCCAACCAATTGCTGCCTGGATGGTTTGGAACCTTTTCTTCGACATCAGAATTGACATTGGGGGAAGGCCTGTGGGCTGGCCGCATGCAGTCGTTGCATGCGCCTGGCCCGTCCCTGTTGCTGCAGTGGCAGCGGCACAGGGGTGGGAATGGAGCGTGTCGGGTGGCAGGGTCAGCTTTGGGGGTTGGGTAGGGAGAAATCATCCATGGCCGCAGTGGCTTCAGCACAGGGGGGCAGGCAGGGAGAGAGAGAGGAAGAAAATGTTGGGGGGAATGGAGTGTATCGGGTGATAGGGTCAGCTTTGGGGGTGGGGCGGGGAGGCAGGGAGAGAGGGAAAAAAAGTTGGACTCCTGGAGGGACAGAGATGTTGGTTGGGGAATGGAATGAGGTCTGGAGGAGAGGAAGCATGCAGGAGGCAGAAAGAAAGAAAGAAATATTAGATGCACAGTCAGAAGGAAGTGCAACCAGAGACTCATGAAATTACCAGACAACAAAGGTAGGAAAAATGATTTTATTTTCAATTTAGTGATCAAAATGAGTCAGTTTTGAGAATTAATATCTGCTATATTGAGAATTATATGTGTCTATTTTTTTATAGTTGTTACTGAGGTGATATTGCATATTTTAAAATCATCTGCTTTGATCTCTTTGAAAAAACCCAGAATATAAATGATAATTAACATTTTCTCTGCGTACAGGGTGCTTTGTGTTTTTTTAATTTTGTGATTACCATTATGTATTAATAAGATTATATTGTGTGTATATGAAAAATGGATGGAAGAAATTGCATTACAATTAGTACTATTATTATGGGGGTGGAGTCAGGGGTGGAGTTTGGGTGGGTCTGGGGTGGAGCATATTCATTAGGGTTATCCCAAAAACCTGATTGGCTGGTGGTCCTCCAGGACAGGGTTGGGAACCACTGCCTTATCATATATGAGTGCCCACAGTTACACCAGCCCCAGATTCTATTTATGGCACTCAAATTGCATGCACAATTTAATTAAGCAATGAGCCAAGTAGCACCAATAATTGGGCTCTATCAATTATTGCAGTTTTTTGCAACAGTTTAGAAAGGGACACACATCTTCCTAAGCACTATTCTATAAAGATGCACTTGCAAATTTTTTAGTGCAGAAGTGAAAAGGGGTCATGGCCATGGGAAGGTCAGGGGCGTTTACTAGAGATGCACACAGTATTAAAGGAATCTGCTCCTAATTTACATATGAAGATTTTTGGCTATTCTATAAAGATCTGTAAACCTCATCTCATGAGGCTTCTGATGCTGACTCCACATTTCTCCGGAGCCTCTCAGCTCTGTCTGTGGACTCCAGCTCACTTGTTTTCATTGAGTGTGATTTGTAATCAGCAATCAGGACCCCTGATGAAGTCATAATCTAGCCGAAACATGGACCGAGTTGGGTCTGCATCAGACATATGCCTGATTACAAATGGTTCATAGTGTGCACAGTGACTGTGTGCACCACATATTTTTTACTTGGAGTTAATTGCTTTCTTGAAATGCATGCGTTACTGTATTGTTTTATATAATATGTGTTTTTATGGCTCTTAGGGCTCCTTTTACTAAGCTACGTTAGGGCTTTAACGTGCAGAATAGCGCGCACTACAGTGCCCCATGCGCTAGACGCTAACGCCAGCATTGAGCTGGCGTTAGTTCTAGCCACATAGCACGGGGTTAGCAGGCGCTAATCTGCTGCGTGCGCTAAAAACGCTAGCGCACCTTAGTAAAAGGAGCCCTTAGTCTCTGTTTTTATATATATATATATATTTTTTTTTTTTTTTTTTTTAATATATATATTTCAATACATTTTTCTTGTATCATCCAGAAACCATTCTTCCAACCCTTTTTCTATTTGGTTTTCCCAGTTGTAGTGTTGGACATAGGTCTTCATTTTTGTTTTCATTCTATAAACTGCACCAACTTGGAGCACAATTTATACTCTAATGCTCAGTGCACATTTTTATCGATGCCTAAATTTGGATGCCATTTGGTGAATCTAGTCCAAGATCTGTGGCTGGTGTAACTGTAGACATGTAAATGTAAAAGTAAGGCACAGCCACACTGGGTTCTACACTTCTCCCTCCGAATTAGCAGTTTCAGCATTCGCAGTTTCAATTATTGGTGGTTTTTAGTTTGCTGGCTCCTCCCCCCCACCCCCACCCCCCCATTACATCAGTTTGCATAGAGAAATCGCTGATTCCAAGCTTTTACAGAGAAAATCGCTCATTCTCAGCGCTTTCTTCACCGTGTTTTGCCTCTCCTTCAGGAACAGGCCAGGTCTCCCACCATGTTATTCGTGGTTTCACCATATTCACGATGGTTTTTAATAGAAAACAATGAATAACATATGAAAAAGTTATTCACGGTCTGTAAATCCCCTATCACAGCAAATACGGAGGGAGAAGTGTACTAGTATTCTAGAACGGACTCTGGGCACCCAGGTGCCGCAGTAGAATAGGATCTCAGGGCACCTAGAAAGAAGTGGCTACCTATGGAATTGCCCCCTAAGTGCAATGACTATCGAGAAAATAATACTGCCCAAATCTGAAGGCAAAATAATGCACACCCATAATGTTTGACATACAAGCCCTGATTCTATAAATGGTGTAGCACTAGAAAAAGTTGAAAGAAGAGCGACCAAGATGATAAAGGGGATGGAACTCCTCTCATATGAGGAAAGACTACAGAGGTTAGGGCTGTTCAGCTTAGAAAAGAGACGGCTGAGGGGAGATATGACTGAGGTCTACAAAATCCTGAGTGGTGTAGAACGGGTACAAGTGGATCGATTTTTTTACTCAGTCAAAAATTACAAAGACTAAGGGACACTCGATGAAGTTACAGGGAAATACTTTAAAAAACCAATAGGGGGAAATATTTTTTCACTCAGAGAATAGTTAAGCTCTGGAACATGTTACCAGAGGCTGTAGTAAGAGCGGTTAATGTAGCTGGTTTTTAAAAAAAAAGGGTTTTCAACAAGTTGGTGGAGGAAAAGTTCATAGTCTGCTGTTGAGACAGACATGGGGGATGCCACTGCTTGTCCTCGATCGGTGGCATGGAATGCTGCTACTATTTGGGTTTTTGCCAGGTATTTGTGACTTGGATTGGCCTCCGTGAAGACGGGATCCTGGGCTGGATGGACCATTGGTCTGACCCAGTAAGGCGCCATTTATAAAATAATGCCTAGCAGTGCCTAAGCAGTCTTAGGTATCAGTAGGCATTGAAACCTTAGGCGCACTCCCATTTAGGCCAGGGTTTTCTTGGCCTAAATGAGTGTGCCTAAGTCAAACCATACCCCTAGTCCACCCTTATATGCGATAGGTGCATCAGAGTGGTAGAAGCCTACCAAATTAGGCACCTACCAGCTAATTAATTTTTGAAAATTGTTTTTTTAATGGCACTTGCAATTAACAGTGCTAATTAAGCCAATTTTAAAAATTAAGTTAAGCGCTTAGATCATTGGCTAGGCATGCCAATCTAGGCGCCTAATCTCAGACACCGTTTATAGAATCTGGGCCACAATACTGACAGAGGATTTTTTTTTGTTTTGTTTTCCATTAGACATATCATACAGTGAGCTTCTGCTGTGGCTACCAGAGGCAACCTGCTGTTTGGAAAAAAAGAAAATAAATTAGTATCTCAAATCTTGATGTAAAGAGGCTGTCCTTGGATTTTTTTGTAAGCAGCTTATGATCACATGTGCAAGATGTCAAGCGATAAAGCTTACTGCAAGAAATACCTACCGGAGAGAGTTACAACAGAAGCATTTCTTTCCAAAAAGCTTAGAAAGCCTGAGAAGACAAAATCTGTCAGACAATCCCCCGACTGGTTCTTTCATGTTTGTGCTAGTTTTTAACAAGGTACAAGGCAGAACGTTCAACGCATTTACCCAGTACAAATACTGTAATTCAGAGTAAGACCCTGTTGTTAAAGGATATTGTTCAGCTTTTGCAGAAATCTGCCAGAGCTGCTCATAGCATGAGAAGAGACAAATCTAGGTGTAGAATCTTCAGCTGTATCGAGAAGAACATTTCTTCCAACAAGCTCGAGGCAACTTACAAAATTATACACAGCCAACAATATAACAAGACAATAACAGGACCTAAAAATGAAAACAGAGATAAAAATTACAGTACATATGGTAAACGTTACTTACACAGTTCCTCCCCCCCACCCCTAAATAAAATTTTATTTTCTGAAAATATTTGGCCTTTAAATGCTTCTTCATTTTATTAGATTTTTCTAATTTTTAACATTGTAAACCATCCAGATACATGTGATGGTCGGTATATCAAGCCATAAATAAACTTGAAACTTGATAGGAAAACCATTCCACAGATTTGGGCCCATATGTCCAAAAATACAAGCAGAAGTAGATACCAAACTAATATCACTTGGATACCTTCAAACTATTTTACAGGTCAATATTCAAAGTGTTTTAAATAGGCTCCTGGGCACTTAAATCACCTGTTTGGGACTATCCGCTGATATTCATTGACTCTTAATCAAATTAGGCACCTGACTTAACCCTCCCCCCTTTTATTTTTTTTTTTTAGAAAACTGCAAAAGCAGTTTTTAACGTAAGCCAGCGCACTGAATGCTCTGCACTGCTCCTGACACTCGTAGAGTTCTTATGAACGTCGGGAGCAGTGCATTCAGTACACCGGCCTGCACTAAAAACCGCTTCCGCGGTTTTGTAAAAGGGGGGTTAATTAGTTAATTGGCTTCAATTATGAGCTTTAAGAAGCTCATAATTGAAAAATATAAAACTTAATTGGGTGATAAGCGCCTATCTTCTTAGGTGTGATTTAACAAAAAAATAGGCGCCTAGACCTGGATTCTCTAAATGGTGCTAGTTCTTTAGGTACCAGTAGGCATCCAAACTCAGTAGAAAATGTCATTGAAACAACTTTTAACTGAGTTTCAAGGTGCCTACCAGCGCCTATAAAATTATTGCTGGAATTATGCCTCCATAAGCTCTTTAGGCCGCCTAATACCACTGTGGGCATGGCTAATGCTGGAAGTGGCATTATATTTCTGGTGTCTATCTTTGCCGGAGGCATAATTTTGTACCCGGTGCCGTCACATGATTGGCGGCCACTTTTAAGGCAGCTGCCAGCAATGGCGCTGGTTACAGAATCCGGGCCCTATTACTTGGCGCCCAGCAGCGCCTAACTCCAAAGAAGGCGCGTTTAGGGGTGGAGAAGGACTTAGGCACCGCTAGGCATGATTCTCTAAAGGACTTAAGCGCCTATAATGTAGACCTGTAAAACCCTGGCCCTACATTACAGGTACCTAAGTTTTAAGTTATGTGTGATTCTGTAAGTTAAGTGTGATTGACGAGCGATAGGCACCTATCTTTTTAGATGCCATTTACAGAATTCCCCCCTTAGTGCCTGCTGAATGTTACTACAGACTGCTAAACTCAAATGCAGCTATTTTGAGGTCTGATATTTAGCACTTAACCACTTAAATTTAGCTGTTAAATTGGACCACATAAAAGTCAGTCCTATCTTTATGCAGTGTCACTTAGGTGCTGACTATTGCACTTAACCACAAAAGAGATAGCTGAACACATAAACCTGTATAATCAACGTCGTTGCCAGACATTGACCGGCAATGAATATCTGGGAATCACACCAGCGGCAGCTAAAAAATGCTCACCGCCACCAGCTGAATATCGATCCTCTAGTGCAGGGGTAGGCAATTCCGGTCCTCAAGATCCACAGGCAGGTCAGGTTTTCAGGATATCCACAATAAATATGCATAACATAGATTTGCAATGCATCTCAAGGAGGCAATGCATGCAAATCCATTTCATACATATTCATTGTGGATATTCTGAAAACCTGACCTGCCTATGGCTCTCAAGGACCGGAATTGCCTACCCCTGCTCTGGTGTGTTTATGAGCTTTCAAGATCCCATAGTGGTACAAAACTATTAGTCAATAAAGTCATCTTTACTTGAAAGAAACCATTCTTCCTAATATGTGCAATTAACCAAAGAGCTACAAGAGAAATCACACAAACTTCAAAATCAAAGAGAAAACAAGAGGTACCATTTATTCATCTGAGGTAAGGTTATAGGAGGCCTATGTGAAAAATACAAAAAGGTGCCTATTCTCAGCTTAGTTTTAAAAAAGGCAACACAAACTCCAATAAGGTCTTTTATTAAAATTGAAATGCACTAAATGCAAAGGCGTTGTGGTAATTGTCGGGATCGTGCCCAGCATGTCTTCAGCAATTACTATTCTGAAAACTGTACTAGTGCATAAACCTGGTAGCATGGATGCACAGTGCTTCCTGGAAAAGCGATGCGTAGCACATAATATGAACTGCACACTAACCTTAATAAAAAATCTATGCCCAATTGCCAATTTTCCAACCATGACTCGTCTAGTTCCTACCCTCTAACACAGCATAGAGTTAAAGCACAAATTAGCATGCATGAACTGCCATCATACTGTGATAACAGTTGGTGCACATTTATGGAAGCAGTTGACATATGTCAACTCATACATTAACTGGAAAACAGAGATGAAAATGTTATAATGCCTTTGTATCACTTTATGGTACGGATGCACCTCGAATACTGTGTAATTCTGGTCACCATATCTCAAAAAGGATATAGAGGAATTGGAAAAAGTACAGAGATGGGCGATGGAAATGATAAAAGGGATGGGACAACTTCCCTATGAGGAAAGGCTAAAATGGCTAGGGCTCTTCAGCTTGGAAAAGAGATGGCTCAGGAGTAACATGACAGAGAACTATAAAATGCTGAGTAGCGTGGAAAGGGAAGATGTGAATCGCTTGTCTACTGTTTCCAAAAATACTAGGAGTAGGGGATATACGATCAAGCTACTAAGTAGTAGATTTAGAACAAAACCAGAGAAAATATTTATTTATTCAATGTGTAATTAAACTCTGGAATTTGTTCATAGAGAATGTGGTGAAATCAGTTAGCAAAGCAGGGGATAAAAAAAGGTTTGGCTAAATAAATAATTTTCTAGATTTTTGCTTTTATTTTTTTATTAACCCCCCACCCCCACACCCCCGCCCTTTATAAAACCGTAGCATGGTTTTTAGTGCCGGCCATGGCGGTAACAGCTCTCATGCTCATAAAATTCCTATAAGGGTCGGAGCTGTTACCACCATGGCTAGCACTAAAATCATGCTACGGTTTTGTAAAAGGGGGGGGATAAATATTTTGAAGTTTATTAAGTAATTACTGTTTTAATGTATTAGTCTGTTATAATTTGAGTATGTTTGTTGGAATATACCTAGAAATATTAATAGAGTGGAATATAAATTTTTTTAATAAAAAAAATTTCCTAAAGAAGGGGTCCATAGGCCATTATTGAAATGGCTTGGGGAAACCACTGCTGTTTTGGTTCAGGCAATTATACTGGCTCATTTGGATTATGTAAATTCTCTTTATATCAGCTTAAGTAAGTGTAATATGAAAAGGCTGCAACTTATTCAAAACACGGCAGCCAAACTGATATTTGGTAAGAGTAAATATAAGCACGTTACTCCTTTGTTGAAAGCCTTACACTGGCTTCCAGTTTATTGGAGAATCCAATTCAAATGTCAAATCCAAACAAAAAAATCCAACGGAACTGCAGTAAAAGAATGTCAAACAACAAACAAAAAAAAGAAGTACTGCAGCAACGATGTACAAGATGCCAACTTCTTGATAAAAAGCAAAACTTTAATTACAATCATTGAAACATAAAACAGTTTGTATGCTGATGTGGTCCGATTGTGTGGAAAACCAGGACCCAACAAGGTCCGTGTTTCGAAAACGCACTCCTTCCTCAGGGGTCCTAATGGGAGTAAAACCCACTCTCAAGAGAATCATAGGATGACAACTGGAAAATAACAAAACTGGAAACCTTTTCCGCTATGCAGAGTTGGAAAACTTGAAAAACTCATCTATTTCAGAATTTTCTGACTCTTCAACATAAATAAGGATTATAAATAGTGATACCTGTACTTCAGTACAGTGCTCCCCCGCAAATTCGTGTCAGTCCCGGGCATTCACGGTATTTTCCGACTGCGAATGACCGGGCAGGAGAGGGCAGCTGGAGAGGCGGGGTGGGGGGTAGCTGAAGTGCTGGCGAGTGAAGGAAAGCAGCTGCTGATTGGTGAGGCCCGACTTTAGTACAGGACGAGGCGGTCAGAGCATACCGCGAGTGATTTCCTTCACTCGCTGGCGCTCCGGCTGCTCTCTCCTGCCTCTCCGGCTGCCCTCTCCTGTCTCCCCTGCTAAAAACCGTATTCACGGTTTTTCAACATTCGCGGGGGTTCCTGGAACGGAACCCCTGCGAATATCAGGGTTGTACTGTATCCTACTTTCTATGTCCTATTATTTAATCTTTTGTAAACCGAATCCGCCACTATTTTGGAGAACCATATCAGTTTCCTTTTTCTCTTATTTTTATTTAAAATATTTGCTTCATATAAAGGTCAGTAGCTCTTTTTATTGCACCTTTCAACTTGGACCACGGGTTTTCCACTTCTCATATGTCTTTCCCATCCCATCAGCTCTTTCTTCAGGTACTCTCCCATGCTACTAAAGTCCGTAAGTTTGAAATCCAGGACTTTCAGTTTTGTGTGGCCATCCTCCACTTTGGCTGTTATATCGAACCAAACCATATGATGATCGCTACTTCCCAGGTGGGCCCCACTCGAACATCAGAGACACTTTCACCATTTGTGAGCACCAGATCCAGTATCACTTTTTCCCTCTTGGGTTCCATCGCCATTTGTCTGAGCAGAGCCCCTTGAAAGACATGCACAATCTCCCTACTTCTTTCTGATTCCACAGACAGAAATTTCCAGTCCACATCCGGCAGGTTGAAATCACCCAGCAACAGTACCTCCCCTTTCTTTCCCAACTTTTGTAATCAGATCTTTGTCAATTTGCTGTGATTGAATCGAAGGTCTGTAAACAACACCCAAGGGGATAGAAGTTCCATCTTCTCTTTTTAAAACAATCCATAACACTTCTTACTTTCACCAGGTCCCTTGCATTTCAGTCTCTTAGATATCTGTCTTTACATAGAGAGCTACTCCTCTACCTTTTCGACTATCTCTGTCCTTCCTAAAAAGATTATAGCTCGGTATGTTGGCGGCCCATCCATGGGAATCACTGAACCATGACTCTGTGATAGCAACACTATCCAAGTCTGCCTCTAACTTCATGGCTTGCAGATCCTGATTTTTCTTGCTTAGACTGTGGGTGTTTGTGGTCATTGCTTTCCAGCTACTATTACGCAACAATCTCATTTTTTGTAGAGTTTTTCATTTCAGCTCAATTTCTGTTGCATTACTAGGAAGTGAATTGCTAATATTGTTTTTTCATTGTTCTTTATTATCATCAAATCTTGTCTTTTGCTGGGAGTGGCCACCAGAAGTACCCTCCATACATACGTCCTCCCCACCTTCTAGTTTAAATGCCTAGAAACATATTGCCTAAATATTTTGGAACATTCTGAGGGCCAAAACATACACTATCATATATTTTTTTTTTTTTTTTTTTAATTTAAGAGATTTCTTAACTGCCTATAACTAGGCTGTTTTACAAAAGACAATCATATAAAATTAGAAACATATCACACATATACAACTAACAACAGGTCCTTCATATCAGCCATATCAGCACTTGACAACATATCAATAGTGACAAAATACAATGTTTCATTGCCCCCTCACCAGCCTTCATCCAGTCTTACTATATCTCTTTTTTTAAAATTTTATTTATGTTCTTTTACAAGTTGAATAAAAAATACTTGAAAGGAAATGTTACAATGTAAAAAGGAAAACTAATAATAAAATTATAAAATAATTCCACACTAATAACTATAATTAAAGTCCACATTAAGAGTAGAGAGAATCAACCATTTCCAAGGGAAGTTGAATTCCAAGAAATAATAATAAATTAATCAAATTACAGAGTGCAGCTGGATTCAATTAATGGCCTGCGGGAGATTCCATGGAAGTCTTTGGAATTCTTGTAATTGCTTTACCTTCAAGGAAAAATTGCAACTGATTGGGTTCATATCTATTATTCTGATAAGTAATGCAACATTTACAAGGAAAACGTAACTGAAAGGTTGCTCCCAAACTCAAAACAGATTGACGGTAAGCCAGAAATTTCTTACGTCTAGCCTACGTCCACTTCGATACATCAGGAAAACAGTCTTACTCTATCTCATGTATTCTCCCCAGCATTCACCCAGTCTCCAGCCCACCAAAAACTTTTCCTGGCCCTCGGAAACTAGGCAAATTTTCTGGTGCTTACAGTGGGGTTGATGTTTCCCCACCACGATATGGCTCTCTGCCAGCTGAGTCGAGACAAACTTCTGGCACTGCGAGTCTCAAGCTTATAGAGCTGAGTTGTGGTGGGGAAAAAGAAATCCTGCTTTAAGTGCCACAAGAATTGACAGGCTTCCGAGGGCCAGAGAAAAGCTCTTCGTGGGCCAGATTGTGGCCCACAGGCCAAAGGTTGGACAAGCCTGGTGTATAATAACCATCCTTGTCCAACCTATCAAACTACCCAACAACTTAAAACCCCAGTATAAAAGACCACTAACTAAACTCCCATCACTCACAGCATCTGGCATCCCACTTAGCCCCACCCTATGCTCACAGGAAATAGCCACATTTGTAAGTCTTTCCAAAATTTCACAGGATATCTTATCTCATATAGTCCTAGTGATAATTTGTTCATGCAGATTACAGAATACTGACTTGCCCACAGTGACAAGTAGCAGTGTGGATTTGAACCCACAATCTCAACATGCTGACATGACATGAGGCTGTAGCTTTAGCCACTGCACCACACTCTTCCCCTCTAATCACTATCCATATAGCAACGATAGAAAGTGAAGGCAGAAAAAGGGCTGTCAACATAAATCACATAGCTGCAGTATATGGAATAGGGTTGCTGAATATAAAATCCTTAGAGCCCGCAGTATTCAGTGCTGCCTCTATGCAAAGAGCAGTGCCGAATAAACAAATTATATGCAAACAACACAGAAGATGTTTAAAGAATACACTGCCCATTACATTTGAATACTGACCTCTTTGCATTATTAATAGTTTTCCTCTTAGGCTCCTTATCCATCCTCAGTCAATCACTTGACATATTAAACATGAATTAGTCAAATAGTGAGCATGAAAAATACTCAAGGGACAAGATTGCAATTTGATTACATAATCTCCAAGATTCTATAAACTTACAGGCCCAAATTTAAGGTATAGAATAAGAGCAGTTGCACACACAACTTAATTTAATAATTGTCTAACTGGAGCTAGCCAATTATTCACTTAAATTGGTGTTAGTTGGTGCTAATTGACATTTGCATATGCAATTGCCTTTAGTCACTATTTTAGAAGTTGTGCATACCGATTCCATCTCATGCAACTTTCATGGGGCTTGAACATGGAAGAGGCATGGGCAGGTCAGTGGCATGCCTAGGAATTAGGCGTGGAAGTTATAGAATACTAGTTATTAGACTCCCAACTGCCAACAGTTAGGTGTAAGCACTTACATCAGCTTTTGAGATGGACAAAAATACTCGTATCTCGTTAGGCGCAAAAATGTGGCCTCATGCTAGTATTCTATAATGGCAGTTCGACACAGAACAGCCATTCTAGAATTCACGCTTAGCACACTCCATCCAGGCACCTAAATTTTGGTGCCCTTTCTTGAATGTACCCCAGTGTGTCTTTCTTTCTCATTCATGTGTTATATATTTAGTACCTGAATCCAGGGTACTGTACATGAAACTCTACACAGGTATTATGAATTCCTGCTTGCAGTCTTTCTCTGTGGATAGCAGGATGAGTCAGCCACACACGGATGACCTCATCTGACAGTGCCATGGAAGGATTAGCTCATAGCTCGGAAAAGCCTTTTTTTAGGCCCTTCTGAGCATGTACAAGCCACCCCCAATCCCGTTCCCACCCATTTCTTCTCCAGTCTGTTTTATCCGCCCTGACATCTGTATGAATCTGTTTGTTTCCTATTAATTTTATTCTTCTCTCTCTTTGTAAATATTCTTTTTTTTTTCTCTCTCTCTCTACTCAACTGCTAGCACAACAGTGAAAAAAGACTAATCTTGTAGAGATTGTGCTCCCCCCCCCCCCCCCCACTACAGATGAGGCCACAGGGCAGGAGATAAACCTGAATCAGTTAGCACAATGCTCTGCCTGTATAAGCACAAAACAGTCAATGCTCTTAATCTTGCTCTTAAGCTTTTTACTATTGACTTACTTTGGAACTTGAGTCTTCACTTGGGAGATCAGTTGCCAACAACAGCCTTTGAGAAATGACATGGAATTTTGACCCAATCCTGCAGTGATTGTCTTCTCCCTCCACCCCCCACCCCCCTTTCTGGATGAGGCATAGGGCAGGAGCTATACCTGATTCTAGTGCAAAAGACATATGAGCCTTGAACCAGTGGGTTATTCTCCTTTACTCATGAGTTTGTGAAAGGCATCATCTACCTTCTTCTCTTAGCTCTGCCTCCTACATCTCTAGGCTGTGCCCCATCTCCTCAGTTTTTCCTTCTACAAGCGAGTTGGAAGGTGTCTTTCTGATCTGTCACTGCAGCTGACTCTGCTTCGCAAGGTCCTATTGTCCTAGAGCAGGGGTGTCCAACCTTTTAGCTTTCCTGGGCCACATTGGTTGAAAAAAATGTTTCTGGGGCCGCACAAATGTGCAAAGCCGCAGCAAGATAGAGGAGGGAGCCGGCAAGACGATAAACACCCAGGGGCAGCAGAGGAAAACACTGCATCGCCCTCGACCGGGGCCACACAAAATACTTCACGGGGCCACAAGTTGGACACCCCTGCCCTAGAGGATCAGGAACATTGTAGGCTTCCGGCATGGCTCCTGATCACACAGCCTTAGCACAAAAGAGCTACTCGGACATGGTTATTCCTACCCTCCTCAGATCTAAGAAACCAGCAACTGTCACAGCCTATGCTTTTCAGTGCTAGTGTGCTAAGGAGATTGTGGAGCTGGTGAAGGCTCCATTGTCAGCAGCCCTAGCATTTCTCCAAGATAGTTTAGAGAGGGGTTTGGTCGTTGGCTTCCTCCAAGTATAAGTGGCATGACTTTTGTGTTTTAGGGCTCAAATAGAAAAGGTTTCCTTGGCCCCTTATCCAGTTGTTGCCAGATTTTTGAAAGGATTGTGGCTGCATCTTCCTCTGCGACAGCCATTCCTGATTTAGGATCTTAACTTGGTTTTGTAAGTCCTCAGTAAGGCTTCATATGAGTCTTTGTGAGAAGCATCTCTGATGAATCTTACCATTTTAAAAAATTTTTTAGTAGCTATCGCATCAGCAAGAAGGGTTTTAGAGCTACAAATTCTGTCATGAGGGAAGTCTTTCCTCAGGCTTATGAAAGCAGGGGCTCCCTCCGCACGTTCCCTTCCTTCTGTCAAAATGGTCTTGGCCTTCCAGGTCAATCAGGGTTTAATCCCCCCTCCCACACACACACACACACAAAGTTTTGGCATTGCTGGATGTTTTTTCTCCGTTAACTAAGGTGATGAATGATTTTTGCTTCTAAGATCATCTTTTTGTACTAACATGCCCTAACCACCTGGGAAAGACATCTTCTAAGGCTCTTAGTTCCAGGTGGATTCACACAGCTATTGATTAGCCTGTATTGGGTGTGGAAAGCAACTATGATTGCTTTGAGAGCACACTCTAAGAGGGGTGTGGCTTCTTCATGGGTAGAGTCCCGGGCAGTGTCATATAAGGAAATTTGTAAGGTGGCTGCATGATCCACCACTCATACTTTCATGAAATTTTAAAGTGGAGGTAGCCTGAAAAAGGACACCACTTTTGGGTCCTTGGTGCTTATCTTCCCTTCCCTAGACTCAGGGGACTGCTTTGATATGTCCCACTGATTCAAGACTCATATGCCTTTTGCACTAGAAGAGAAAATTAAATTCTTATCTCGATAATCTTCTTTCTAGTACAAAGTACATATGAAGGCCCACTCTGTCAGATTTTAATTAGCCTGCTTGCGGATTCAGACATGTATGTATTTCCAGATGTTGGTGTCTGTTGTCAGACAATTCCAAAGAGTACTAATTGATCTCTGTGTTCCTATGAGAAAAGCCTGTCCCTAAGAGAAAAGCAAGAGGCTTGAAAACTACATATGTGTTAGTACTGGTTGCACTCAGGTAGGTGGCTTGTTCATTTCCACCTTATTCTCAGTTATAATGATATTGGCATTGTTTTGTTGTCTTTGACTTGTTGCAGATCAGAACAGAATTGGCTGGTCAAGGAATACCCCGTTTCCTGCCTCCTTCTCTCTCCTCTTATAGGAATTATCAACTGCTTTGATACGAACTGAGGAGATGGGGCACAGCCCAGAGATGCAGGAGACAAAGCTGAGAGAAAAAGGTAGCTGATGCTTTGTATAAACTTGTGAGTAAAAAAGAATAACCCACTTGTTCAAGGCTTATATGGCTTTCTACTAGAAAGAAGATTATCGAGGTAAGAACCTAAGCTTCGCCTCTGTCAGTGCAGAATGGGTACCTGAAGCAATGGGAGACTAGTCACGTACCCAAGTACAGAATGAGAGGCAGTGCCAGAAACAAAATTTAAAGTTGGCTCACTTCTTCCTCTACCTCCTTTCACTTCAGCCTGTAGATCACAGCGTGAGACTAGTGAACTGACTAGCTCACACTTTCTGACCAGGCTACCTTAGGAGTTGCCTACCACCTCTGGTTTATCTAGTGGTTTCTACCGAAGAACAAAACGAGAAGTCCTTGTCCCTGAGCAAAAGCTACTTTTCAGTAAAAGAAGTTCAGCCAGGATTAAAAATAGAAATAAAGAAAATATAATTCTATTTTTAGGTTTCTTCACTGAAGCTATACATTTCATCTGAGAAAAGAGCCCTCATCGTGATCAGATGGAGAACTAGTCACTTTTATACTGCTTTGCCCAGGGTACATTATGTAAATGTTTAATATACAAAATGTCTGACGACTGCATTCAATTTTGCAAACAAATTTCTGAGTTTATTTTATAGAGAGAGAGAGATGGATAGGCATGCATGCACATTTCCCTTTGGCTTTCAGGTAGCCCTGAGTTTCTTTAGAAGTTCAACAGCATCCCCTAGTGGAAATAAAATGTCTTTTAAGGCAGCAGTTAAATGCATTTGATGTTGGCTTTGCCCAGAGCAATTGTACTGTAAAGGCAGCACATTTCATACTGTGCATAAACAAGAGAAATTATGGAAGTATGCAGCCAGTCATGCCAATAAGCTGTTACTGCTTTGTCAATATTAAGAATGTGATCTCTGTGATATACAAATGCATGCTTTTGTTATAGTAATTGCTACACAGCTCAGTGGCTGTCACTTTGAAAAAAAGATATATATAACAAACCAAATAAACATCTGCCCTTAAATGTCACATTCAATTTATGCACGAAGACCAGCAATTAGGGGTTAAATAATATGTAGGGGCATATTTCTGAATAGTTGCTTTCTAAGGCTGGAGTCAAAGCCGGAGACTTGAAAAAGCAGAAAAGCCTGTTACAATCTTTCTTTCAAAGCTGTAATGATGGATCTCTGTGAAGAAATACTTTCTGGAAAATTTCATGGTGACACCAGAAAGTACTTCTTCACAGAGAGAGTGGTTGATCATTGGAACAAGCTTCCAGTGCAGGTGATCGAGGCAGACAGCGTGCCAGACTTTAAGAATAAATGGGATACCCATGTGGGATCCCTACGAGGGTCAAGATAAGGAAATTGGGTCATTAGGGCATAGACAGGGGGTGGGTAAGCAGAGTGGGCAGACTTGATGGGCTGTAGCCCTTTTCTGCCGTCATCTTCTATGTTTCTATGTTTCTATGATCTCCAAATTCTCAAACAGGAGACACAAAGCAATCACAGAGTGTAATATCAAGGCATAACATAAAAAAAGATACTGCTTTAGAAACTTACCATCAGGTCCTTAGGATGTTTAAGATGTAGGCGAAATGTGCATACTAAGGCATTGAAGGCTACATGCTTCCAGGGTACTGCTTTCTTGGCTTATATCACAGTTGCAGGCCCAGGTTTTTAGCTCTTAATAGAAAAGCTGACAAATTCATGAAAGTTTGATTGCCTGCCCAGAATTCGGCATTATAGAACAGCACAATGCGAAAATCATGTCCAGTAACTGCCAAGTACACGATTAGGCCATCATAAAAGCCACATGAATTATATCCATTTTCACATAAAGGAGGAATTCACTTCAGTATTTATGTACACTGTTGGATGCCCAGTCCAAGATCGCTCTCTTCACTTCATATTGCCAGGCTGTTTTCCACTATTTTCCCTTTGCGGTGCTGGAACAGGAAGATTGACTTGCCTGCCTAGGAAGGAACTGGAGCTTGTTCTGATGGTATTCCAAATGCAAGAAAATGCAATACAGTCTTTTACAATGGCGTGTTGGGGGAGGGGGGACGCAATTCAGGCAAATTCTCTTTGGTATCTAGAAGACAACAATTGTAAAAGCAGAAATTCTGGAGATATTGGCTAAGGGCCAGGTTCTATATACTGCGACCAATGCTACACACCCTAATTTGTATGCGTTGCCGATTTGTGCATTTAACATAGTTGTTTAATAAAACAATTTCATGTTAGCCAATTAACCCCCTCTTCTATGAAACTGCACTAGCAGTTTCTAGCGTGGGGAGCCATTTTGAATGGCCCGTGCTGTTCCCGATGCTCATAGGAACTCAATGAGCGTCAGGAGCAGCTTCAGCCATTCAGCACAGCTCTCTGTGCTCTCTCTGCACTAAAAACTGCTAGTGCGGTTTTGTAGAAGAGGGGTTAAGTGCTGAATATTGCATTTAACCTGCTATGTTTTTTCTGGCTTTCTAAATCCGGAAATTCTATGCCAGAGCCAAGACATGGTCCAGCACTAAATTTCCAAGGATAATGCCAGAGGCAGTCAGCAAAACACTGGAGGAGGGGCATGGATTCAATATACTATATGCAGGTACTTTATTTTATGTCCCTAGTGGGCTCACAATCTAAGTTCTGTACCTGGAGCAATGGAAGGTTAAGTGAGTCATGAGGAGTCATGAGGAGCTGTGGTGGGAATTGAACCCACTTCTCCATGGTATCAGCCTACTATACTAACCATTAGCCTACTCCGCCACTGATCACCACCAGCAGAATACGGGGCCCAATAATATTAACTGAAGCCTGATAATGGAATATTCAGAACACAACAAAAGAACCATATGATAGAGCTTCTTACATCCTTCAGGTGAGCCAACCACCAGTTCACCCGAATACGCATACACCTTTCATTCTCCTCTGATGCAATGAAAAAAGGCAACTTAGGTGTTATAATCGGGACAGAATAAACAAAAAAACACCCGTTATATAGCATAGCTAATAAGAATGTATACTAAAGGGAGAAAAAGACCTCAGAGACCTTTAACAACACCGCTTCAGATTAGTGAATGTAGCAGGTCATGTCTCAATCATTGGTCAAAAAACTCCCTGGGTACAACATTTCTCGTACTCTTCTCTCTCAGCCGCTTGTAATCTTCAGGCCACCAAAGTGTTAATGAGCTGAACATGCTGCCTCTAGCAGCCCCGGAAGCATTCCCTCTTCTTCAGCTTCCTGTCCCCGCATGGACAAGAGTCTATGTTCTGCATAAATGAAAAAGACATGGTTTCCTTAAAGCATTTTTGTTTAAAGTTGTTTTCCCTACATAATTCCATCCATCTCCATTTCAAGACTTAGCCCATTCTACCCTCCTACTGTGTCTCACCCTCTTTTGTTTTTGATAGGAAACTAATGTATCTAGTATCTCCTCCCTCCCTCTTGTAGCAAGTCTTTGTTCTTCGGTTGTATTTGTCTGGCTCACTGATAATTTTGTTTTGTTTTAAACCTACTTTGTTTTCTATATATACCGCCTAGACTGGTATATAGGCAGTATATCAAAATAAAATTCAACTTGAAACTTGTGCAGGATCGATCTGTTCAAATCTGGCTTGTTTAGTTTTACAGTGGGTCTATGGATGTTCTAGTGCCAACCGCAGTATTTAAGATGCTGCCTTTTCCTAATTATACTCTTTTTGTGTGGCGCAGTGGTTAAAGCTACAGCCTCAGCACCCTGGGGTTGTGGGTTCAAACCCACGCTGCTCCTTGTGACCCTGGGCAAATCACTTAATCCCCCCATTGCCCCGGGTACATTAGATAGATTGTGAGCCCACAGGGACAGACAGAGAAAAATGCTTGAGTACCTGAATAAACTCATGTAAACCATTCTGAGCTCTCCTGGGAGAACGATATAGAAAAGTGAATAAATAAATGAAGGAAGGAAGAAGGTGTTAAAAAATAATCGGTCTCGGGTGTCAAATATACTAGGTACTCAACTAAACACTTCTACTCAAAACTGTCAAGTAAGCAGGTATCAATAAAGGTTTTTATGTTGCCAAATGAAAAAGCAATTAAACATATAGTGCATTATACATACTAGCAAACAAACTCACAGTTTTTTAGAAATAGGAGAATTTGTTCTGATGTGACTGAATACAAGAAGCACAATCATTACTTGTTTGATCCACTCATTAGACGGGGATATCCTTCTAAAGTCCTTCGGGAAGCTTACGGTACAAGATGGACAAATTTCTCAGCAGAGATCTGTTATTTTTACAACGGGATAAGTCCTCGGAAGAACAGATGGTCATTTGCATTTTACAATACTCATCCAAGATCAAAGACATCATCTGGATAACGTGACATCATTGGAATATCTTAGAAATACATCCAGTGTTCAAGGATACATTTTTAAGAATTGCATTTACACGCCAACTCAATCTCAAAGAGCTCTTGAGCTCCTCGGACATTAAAGATACAGCATCTTCCACGCAAGCCGTTGGTGGCCACTACATATGTCAGAGTTGTATCACTTGTTCCATCACTATGGAGTAGCAAGGTTTTCTTTGCCAATCCACGCACCAGCAAATGGTTAAAATTACTACATTATTACTTCATTTGTGGTCTATGTACGTAGTAGTATGTCCATGTCCTAAATTATATGTAGCACAGACTACTCATCCTTTTAAAACATGATTGACTGAGCACAAGAGCTGTTTAAATAATAATAGATTACAAGCCCCATGGTACCACATTATATGGAACAAAATCATTGCTTTGATGATTTCTGATGTAGTGTACTCAATCACATTCCAGAGCATATTAGTAACAGAAGATGCTGCTTGTTACAACACGAGCAATTCTGGATCCATGAATTACATTGTGAAGAACCTGATGGTTTGAATCTTAAACGAATGGAGTCATTTTTTTTTTAAGATGGGCAAGATTTTTTCTCTCTTTGAGATTATTCAGTTGCAAGAAAAATTCTTTGATGCTACTAAGTTTTCTCCTTCAGGAAGTGACATCGTGTGACAGTGGTTTAAAAGCGGGTTTCTGCTTGTTTCGACCATCTTTGTGAAACACGAAGACCGCTTGTGATGCTTGGGAATGCAGGTTTCATTTTTGTGTTATCTATTCAGTTTTACATGTTTAGTATGCGTGCTTGAAAAAGCTCTTCAGTGGAAACAGAGTTTTTGTGCCATTTAGGTCAGATAAATATGCCCCACACCCTGAGGCAGCTAGGCACCGTCGGTGTGATTGATCTCCAGTAGAAGATACGCACTGTGATCTTCTTGTCTTCTGAGTTTCTCCAGAAGGCTCTCCACGTTCAGCCTATAACGGATCTCGGTGCAGAACGATAGCATCTGAAAGTTTTGCCTATTTTTGTCTTTTTTGTTTTGAGGCGATATTAACTATGTTTAAATTATTGCCTAAAACAGGTCCTGAAGAAGGGGGTCTTGTTCCTTGAAACCAAGCCTGGTAGAACCACTAGGAGATATAAAAAGAAAAATTTGTCCCGGCAATGTTGCTGTAATCTGAATCAAGCTGGCATGCTCAAGGCTCTGTCAAAACTAAGTTTAGTTCTCTCTGTTATTCCATTCATTCCACCTGTTTGGCTGAAAGTACAGGGAGGAGTGTTGCATTATTTCACTGTCACTATTTATTATAATACATAATTTATATGTATCAAGATTTTTTTTTTCACTTATTAAGCACACAAAGGGCTCCTTTTACGAAGTCGCGTTAGCAGCTTTATCGCACGCATATTTTGAGCGTGCGCTAACCCCCGCGCTAGCTGAAAAACTACCGCCTGCTCAAGAGGAGGTGGTAGCGGCTAGCGCGGCCGGCAAATTACGCACGTTAAACCGCTAACGCGGCTTCGTAAAAGGAGCCCAAAGTGTAACCTGATGATGGTGTGTGGCTGAAAACTTTAGCAGCTTTGCCGGCCACAAAAGCCTGGTTTCATTAAGCATTGGAGCCTTAGGGCTCCTTTTACTAAGCTGCGATAGCGTTTTTAGCGCGCGCAGAATTTTAGCACGCGCTAAATCCGCGCTACACGGCTAGATCTAACGCCAGCTCAATGCTGGTGTTAGCGTCTAGCGTGCGCTAAAACTGCTATCGCAGCTTAGTAAAAGGAGCCCTTGGTTCTTTTGAACCTGGCCCCTTAGAACTTATCACCTCACACTAAGGATACACTATACACAAAAAAACTTTATTGGGGCGTTGTTGTTTTTTTTTTTTTTTGCTTCACTTTTCCCTGTACTCATTAGCATTTGCTGACTTCTGAGTTTATTTTGCATTGCACAGAGCTACTGATTTCATTTCAATGAAGGAGGTTTTTTTGAATGCCAATTAGGTTTCCTACCCTGTTCATACCTTCCGCCCAGTCTCACTAGGAGGGAGGTAGAGTTCTTAAGCTTTTTCCTCCTCACTTTAATATCGGTAGTATATATTTATGGGTTTGTTTATTTGTTTGCTAGTATGTTTAATGCACTATCTCCCCCTTTTATAAAACTGCGATAGCGGCATTTAGCACAAGCCAGCACGCTGAATGCTCAGTGTCGAGAGTGGTTTTTCATGTAGCAACATAAAAACCTTTATTGATATTTGCTTACTTGACACTTTTGAGTAGAAGTGATTGGTTGAGTTATCACTGATTTTTCTATTCACTTGTGTTTGACCCTATTCTCCGTGAGCCCAAATAGCATCCTTGTAATCGGCAGTACCGAATTAAAACGCTTCTTTCGAAGTGACCCCTAACCTCGTGTGCTAATGCCCTCCCGTTTCTTTCCTCCCTTTTCTCATTTTATTTTTGCCATTGAATTTAAGCTCTTACCATCTCCCACCTTTCCTTTTATTCCAGTAAGTCTATTTGTTTTGTCATTCCCTCCCCCTTTTCTTACTTTAATGTTTTTATTTTATTTTAACAATACTCTGATAATTCTAAACCATGTAGGTATGTTTTTGATAAACGGTATATCAAAGATTAAATAAACTTGAAACTAAATACTAGGTTCGCCACTGTTAATTGACACCCCCTGCTTTAATACATAGACTCCTACCTCAAAGCAATATATCGCAGTGGTAAAAATCAGCCTTCTCACTACGTGAAGCTCAAGTTTGTGCAGTACCTAAAATATGTGCAATCATGAAAGACACGTTCAGAAAATCCCTCAGATAAGGTTTAAATGTTGAAAATTCAATTACCCTGCACCTCCACACGTCGTTAGCATTCTGAATTGCAAATATCTTCTTCTCCTTCGTACCGACCATCCACAACTAAAATGAATTCGCAGGACGCCATGCTCATACAAGAAATAACAAGCAGACTAGAAGGACGTCGTCGATGCACTACCAGAAGCTTTTGCACTAAACACTGTGCCGGACTTTATTATGGTGATGGTTCTGTTCTGCTCAATTACAACTGCCTGCAAGTTGCAGAGGATACAGAATATTTTTAAAATTCTAAATCCAAACTGGATTTCCAGGAGAGTCCCTTGGTTTTTGGAGCCCACGGATTTTTATAAAACCTCCCCACTTCCCACCAACCTAGCCAGCAGATTAACCATTCCCATTAACTGTATCCATTCCTTTCCTGATAATTCCTAACGTTCTATTTGCTTTCTTAGCAGCTGCCGCGCATTGAGCTGAGGGTTTCAGCGCATCCTCAATAATGACACCAAGATCCTTTTCCTGGGCAGTGACTCCTAACGTGGAACCCTGCGTCACGTGGCTATAGTTCGGGTTCCTCGTTTACTCATGCATCAATTTGCTCTTGCTCACATTAAACGCCATCTTCCATTTTGACGCTCAGTCTCCCAAGGTCCTCTTGCAATTTTTCACAATCCTCTTTCAGTTTAACAACTTCGTGTCATCAGCAAATGTTCTTTTTATTTGGAGGAGAGCGTGATGTCGTGGTTAAAAATACAGCCTTAGCACCCTCAGGTTGTGGGTTCAAACCCTATGCTGCTCCTTATGACCCTGGACAAGTCACTTAATCCTCCCTTCCCTCAGGTACATTAGAAAGATTGTGAGCCCACCAGGACAGATAGGGGAAATGCTTGAAGTACCTATATGTAAATTGCTTTTAGCGTGGTTGGAAAAAAAAAATAAAAAAAAGGCAATATACAAGTCCCAATCCTTTCCCTTTCCATGGCATCTGTTTGACTGTCTTGTCTGTTCCGAGTGTAAGCTCCTTTGAGCAGGGACTGTCTTTTTTGAGACTCTATACAGCACTGTATACGTCTGGTAGCGCTATAGAAATAATTAATAGTAATAGTAGTAGTATTTTAGCATTTAAAAAAACACTGCAGGAGAGGAAATCTCTGCTCTGCCTCAGCACTCGCCTTCATCCTTCCTCATTTTGGCTCTGAGCGGCAGCACATGCAGAAGCGGGGGGAGGGGGGCGTGTCCTTCCAAATGCTCTTCAAAAGCTGGGGCAAATAGGCACAAGAAAGCACAGGGAGAGAAATTGAAAGGGGAAAATTGCAAATTATCCATTATTTCAAATTTCTATAAGCAATCTAACTTGCAGGTGGCCAAAACCAGGGCCCTAGTATCAGGCCAAACATTTCATGCTACCGATCCAGGGCAAGCAGTGGCTTCCCCCATGTCTTTCTCAATAGTCTATTAATGAGAAAGACATGGGGGAAGCCACTGCTTGCCCTGGATCGGTAGCATGGAATATTACTACTCCCTGGGTTTTGGCCAGGTACT
The DNA here is from genome assembly GCF_902459505.1 of Geotrypetes seraphini. NCBI lineage: Eukaryota > Metazoa > Chordata > Amphibia > Gymnophiona > Dermophiidae > Geotrypetes > Geotrypetes seraphini. The sequence continues at coordinate 20,309,529 of NC_047095.1, forward strand.
AGTGACCTGGATTGGCCACTGTGAGAACGGGCTACTGGGTTTGATGGACTATTGGTCTGATCCAGTAAGGCTATTCTTATGGTTCTTATGCATAGTTTTGTCCAACCTATAAATCTATCTGTGCCTCATTTCTGCCTTGTGCATCATTTTTCCATTGTATACATCTGATGTTTATGTATAGGTCAAAAGATGTCACATTAGCAAGAGTGGAAAGCAAGTGTTACCGTTTCCATGGTCTCATACCAAAAGGATGCACAGGGCCCTGTACATCCCATATTTTCTCCATTTACATAAAAAGGGGCACAGTACTTTAGTAGAGCAATGTGATCAATTAAACCGCCATTAAATAGAATGGCTCTTTCTGTGTCAGATGGATTGGATCATTAAATCCAATATAAAATGCTTAAAATGGGCAATAATTGTAATTTCACTGCAGTATTATGCTAAACTGTATACGCCACCTGATTAGAGATGGTATAAAAAAAAAGCTATTCTCTTTTACAGTAGCACAATCTTACCTTACTGAGCACGGAGTACATTGTTTTCTTTTCTGCAAATGGCCATGCACAGGACAGAGTAAAATATATATTTTGAAATTTATCTTGTCCTATTTATATATTCATATCCAAATTAACCCCACCCCCTTTAAGAAAACGCAGAAGAGGTTTTTTGCGCCGGCCAGCACGCTGAATGCTCTGCACTGCTTCGACGCTCATAGAAACTCTATGTCTGTCAGCGTGCCAGCTAGCGCTAAAAACCTCTTCCACACTTTCGTAAAATGGGGTGGGGGTAAATATTTTAAAGTCCTCCTGCTGCACTTTCTGATATACCCTTAATCACAATTAATCCTCGTTTTGTACTATCAGTGATCAGGAGAGTCACAGCCACTGTTCCCTTTAAGTGGGAGTCCTCCACCTACAGTCCTGCCAGTGGGAGGTGCTGTTTCACTATCACTTTTTCAATAGTGAGCGCTGTAGGACTCCAGGGAAACTGCCTATCTGTAGCAATTGAAAACACAGTATTGAAGGATCATCCCCTACTGGCAGCAATGCAGTTGGAGTACTCCCACTCTGCCTAGAAGGAACAGTGGATTCACACCCATCAACACTTGTTTATCTCCTGCTGAGCTCCATGGAGGGGAGGGCTTCTCTTGCAAGTGTCACACTGAGTTGATCTGTAACATCGCCTGAGCCTTACTCTATATTCAAATGGCACCAACATAGACAAGAGGACCTGTAACAAAAAGCATTTCTGCACAGGATACACTTCCTGCCAGTGGCGTAGTAAGGGGGGGAGGGGAGGGCGGACAAACCTGGGTGCTGTCTTGGTGGGGGCACCGGCCCCTCTCCGGCCCCCATGCCACACTCATGCCCTCCCATATCTCTAAACTAAACTAAACTAAACCTTAAGTTTGTATACCGCATCATCTCCACAGAAGTAGAGCTCAACACGGTTTACAGTAATTGGTATAGAAAGAAACTACAATGAAAAGAAGGGCTTAGAAAGAGAGGCTTAGAGGGAATTAGTAAATCGATGAGGGAGAGGTCATTGCATTTTGGAGAAGATCCAAGTTTTCAGATGTTTTCGGAAGAGTTGGAGGGAGGACAGGCACCGAAGCGGGGTGGTAAAACTGTTCCAGAGTTCGGTGATCCTGAAGGAGAGGGAAGTCCCTAGTTTTCCTGCATGGGATTTGCCTCTCTTTAACTCTTCACCAGCACGAGCAACTACTCTGGCCTGCTGCTCGCACCGGCCTGGCTCCCTCTGAAATCACTTCCGGGTCATGGGGCCAGGCAGTGACATCAGAGGGAAAGCCAATGCCGGTGTGAGCAACAGGCCGGAGAAGCTGCTCGTGCTGGCAAAAATATAAAGAGGTTTAGGGGCAGGGAAGGGAGGGTGTAAGCGTGGCATGGGGGGCACAGAAGGAGCAGGGGCAGAGAGGAGGGCATGGGTGGGGCACCACCACCCCGAGCGCCTCCTACCCTTGCTACGCCACTGCTTCCTGCATTGGTCTTCAGTCTCTGAAATTTGAGCTGGGGATTCTTCTTTACTCCATCTCTATAGCAGGATTTGCACAACATGGATGGATTCATATTCTTAAGAACTTAAACCTAGCTACAGCTGTCTCCTGCAAGCAGCAGTATATTCATAAATCCTCAAAGTCGGGGGCCTATTTAACCAAGTAGAATTGATGATAAGTTCTACCCATCCCTCTCTGAGTGCAAGTAGGTAGTGTTCCTCTTCCATCTCTTGCCATTCCTTTTGCAAAAATGTACCATCTGATTATATCTGACAGCTGGATTGACAGCGAACAGCCTAGTTGAGACTTTCCTGTCACTCTAGAAATATTATTGTCAGGGTTTTTATTTGATGGCTAGTAAGCTTTACTTGGAAGTAGAGCAATCTTTTGCTGCTAAATTGAAATTTATAGGGGAATAAAGGGAGAGGGAGAGAGAGTCAAAAGAATAAGGTATGAAATTAAGAAGAGTAGAGCACATATGCCGCATGAATTGACTTTAAGAAGGGTTTCCAAGAGTATTTTTATCTGATTGGCTATTTTATGCATGATATTTATTTCTAAACCTCCTCCACTTTTCTGGATTTATTTTTGATATTTATTTCTAGCATAAATAGATGCTAATTTAATCAGCTTTACAATGGTTTCCTGAAGGATAACAAAACAGAAGGCATAGCTATTCTTATGGGATAAAATTATATATGTTAGTCTCGTAATAACCACAGATCAAGTTGGAAAGATGAGAAATTTTTCAAATGAGCCTTATTTTAGAGCCTGATTCAATTAAGGATTTTTATTCATTCTGTTGTCAATGATAGATAGATAGATAGATTTAGCTCAAGGTGAATTGCTGTCAGGTACAGCAGGAACTTTCCTATCATCACAGAGGCTACAATTAAAGGGGTCCTTAGAGGTGACAAAATTAATCACCGTTCCCGCGGAAACCATCTCCATGTCATTCTTTAAGGAGAGAGGGAAGAATCAGAGTATAAATGGGCACAACCACGGACCCTGAAGTCTTGCATTGAAGAATGGAGGTGTAGAAGGACTGAGGTTGAGATAGACACTAAAGAATGACACGGAATTATTTCCCGCGGTTATCCACGGGGATGGGAATGGTGATGAATTTTGTCACCATGTCATTGGGCTTGATTCTGTAAGCAAAGCCTAACTCGGTAGGTGCCAAGAGAAACAGCCTAATTTACTGCTGCCTAACTCAATCCACACCCAAACTCCACCCCTAACCATACCTACTTTCAGGGCAAGTGCAGGTAGGCACCTCGATGTAGATGCCTATATCAAAGTTGTAAGTGCCTATCAAGTTAGGGACCTTCTGGCAAATTAATTTTTTTTAATTGGTTTTTATTTACACTTTTCAATTAACAGCACTGATTGAACTAATTAAAAAGTTAAGGTAGGTGCCTAGATCGGCTAGGTGCACTGATCTAGGCACTTTTTATAGAATCATAGAAACATGATGGCAGATAAAGGCCAAATGACCAACCGTCTGGGGCATCCACTAGCTCCTCCTCTCCCTAAGAGATCCCATGTGTCTGTCATACACTTTCTTGAATACAGATGTAACGGGATCTGTTTTACCTTCTCAGTTCTATGCTTTATATGTATATACGAGAGGTGCTTGGGATTTAAAATTGGCTTTATTTAGCTCAAATCAATAGTAACACAGATCAACAATCTTAATTAAGGTCAGATTAAAGAAATATAAAGAAACTTACGATCTCTGTGTCTCAGTAAGATGTTATATTTAATGTTTGCACACAGTCAATACTACGTATTTACTCTAGTCTACCCCCTGTTTAGTGAATGGACTTGAACTTTGCTAGGTGCTGTCAAACTAGTACTGCTCTAAAAAAGAGTCTGATTTAAAACAGAATTTCACTGTAGCAGCATTTCTCACCTCTTTCCAGGAAGAGATTGTTGTTCTCCACCTTCCTAGCAAGGCATCTTTCTCCATGGCACATCTTTCCAGTGCCTCTACAGGGCTATTTGACTTGCCACCAAGCTGGAAGCTACCAGTTCTCTCTCAAAGTCTCATTCTCCTTCTTCTTCTTCTCCTTAATGTCCAGGAAATCTATTGTTATATAGGATTTGTCTCCATAGCCATCAATGGTAAGTCCTGTCATTGGCTGTTGACAAGCTAACATGGAAGTAATGGGGCTTGGTAGTTCATGATTGGTCCAACTTGATGAGGATTAAGTCATGGGAATTGGTCCTATGATGCAAAGGCCAAGTCCGCGTAAGCATTCACAACCCATTCTCTGATAGGCTTATTAGAGGAGAATCTTTATGGATGTACAGGATTGTACCAAATCATCATAATCTAAATAGCCTTCCACCACGATTCTTCTGTCCCATGATCTCATCTAGAATAAACAATCCAGCTCCATGTTGCAATTTTCAGTATACCAGCTTGGATCAATACGGCTGACAGCTTCATTCTCCTTAAAAAATACAGTTCAGGCCTAGTCTGGACAGCTATGTAACAAAGCCCAAGTTTAACCTAACTTTAACCTAACTTCCCTATAGCCTATATGCCCAAAATTACTCCAAGACTAACCTTAAACAGACACTGTCTTTGTCTCCACCACTTCTACGAGGATACTATTCCATTCACCTACCATCCTTTCTGTAAAAAAAAAAAGTTTCTTTAGATTACTCCTGGGCCTATCATCTCTTAACCTCATTCTATGTCCTCTCACTCTGGAGTCTCCTTTCAATTGAAAGAGACTCGCCTCATGCATATTTATGCCACATAGGTATTTAAATGTCTCTATCATATCTTCCCTCTCCCGCCTTTCCTCCAAAATGAAATCTTTAAGTCTGTCCCTGTACACCTTATGATATAGACCACAAACCATTTTGCCTTCTTCTGGACCAACTCCATCCTATTTATATCTTTTTGAAAGTGCGGTCTCCAAAATTGTACACAATATTCTAAATGAGGTCTCATCAGAGTCTTATGCAGAGGCATCAGTAATTCATTTTTCCTATTGGCCATTCCTGTTTCTATGCACCCTAGCATCCTTCTAGCTATAGCCGTCACCTTTTCAATCTGTTTGGCCACCTCAAGATCATCATATACAAGATCATCACACACAAGTCCCACTCTCTTTCCTGCATAAAAGTTCTTCACCCCCTAAACTGTACCATTTTCTCAGGATTTTGCAGTCCAAATGCATGACCTTGCATTTCTTAGCATTAAATCTTAGCTGCCAAATTTCAGACAATTCCTCAAGCTTCACTAGGTCCTTCCTCATGTTTCCACACCATCAGGGGTGGCTGCTGTATTGCAGATTTTGGTATCATCAGCATAGAGGTAAATCTTACCAGTCAGGCCTTCAGCAATATCGCTTACAAAAATGTTAAAAAGAACAGGCTCAAGAACTGAACATTGAGGCACACCACTGGTATTATTCCTTTCCTCAGAGCAATCTCCATTGACCATTACCCTCTGCTGCCTTCCACTCAACCAGTTCCTGACCCAGTCCATCATTTTGAGGCTCATACCAAGGGCACTCCGTTTATTTATTAGACACCTGTATGAAATACTGTCAAAAGCTTTGCTAAAATCTAAATACACCACATCTAGCATACTCCCTCTATCCAATTCTCTGGTCACCCAAACAAAGAAATTGATCAGATTTGTCTGACAAGATCTTGCTCTAGTGAATCCATGTTGCCTCGGGTCCTGTAATCTACTGGATTCCTGAAACATCATTATTCTCTGTTTTAAAAGTGTTTCCATTTATTTACCTACCACAGAAGTCAGACTTACTGACTTGTAGTAAGGGGGGAGGGGGGTTGTCCACCCCGGGCACCGTCTTGGTGGGGTGCCAGCACCCATCCTCATCTCAGCATCTACGTCCACCTCTCCGCTCCTTCCCAACCCCTCCTGCCACACACGTGTACCCTTTCTCTTCTCTCATACCTCTTTAATTTTCCTGGCACAAGCAGCATCACAAACTTGCTGCCCGCATCGGTGTTGGCTCTCTCTGACGTCACTTCCGGGTCCCCCGCCTAGGAAGTAACATCAGAGTGACAGCAGACACGATGAAGGCAGCAAGCTCATGATACTGCTCGCACCAGGAACATTAAAGAGGTATGGGGGAAGAGGGGTGTGTGCACGGCAGGGGGGTCTGGAAGGAGCAGGAGGGGGGCAGAGAAGAGGGCAGGGAGGGGTGCTACCACCCCGGATGCCACTCACCCTCTCGATGCCACTGCCCGTTTGAAAGCACTAAAACCCTTTTTTCCCAGCAAGCTTTCAGGGCAGATGCTTTAGTAATGGAATATATCTACTGAAGGCTTTCAGCAGATCATCTTAAAAAAAACACAATGTATTCCTTATTTTGTATTTTAAATTTTGATGATTGAATTTTGTATTTTTTTGTTATTCTAAGAACATAAGAACATAAGCAATGCCTCTGCTGGGTCATACCTGAGGTCCATCGTGCCCAGCAGTCCGCTCACGCGGCAGCCCAACAGATCCAGGACCTATGCAGTAATCCTCTATCTATACTCCTCTATCCCCTTTTCCAGCAGGAAATTGCCCAATCCTTTCTTGAACCCCAGTACCGTTCTCTGCCCTATTACGCTCTCTGGAAGCGCATTCCAGGTGTCCACCACACGTTGGGTAAAGAAGAACTTCCTAGCATTCGTTTTGAATCTGTCCCCTTTCAACTTTTCCGAATGCCCTCTTGTTCTTTTATTATTTGAAAGTTTGAAGAATCTGTCCCTCTCTACTCTTTCTATGCCCTTCATGATCTTATAAGTCTCTATCATATCCCCTCTAAGTCTCCTCTTCTCCAGGGAAAAGAGACCCAGTTTCTCCAATCTCTCAGCGTATGAAAGGTTTTCCATCCCCTTTATCAGACGCAGCGCTCTCCTCTGAACCCTCTCGAGTAACGCCATGTCCTTCTTAAGGTACAGCGACCAATATTGGACGCAGTACTTCAGATGCGGATGCACCATTGCCCGATACAATGGCAGGATAACTTCTTTCGTTCTGGTTGTAATACCCTTCTTGATTATGCCTAGCATTCTGTTTGCCTTCTTAGCGGCCGCTTTTGTGATTATGATAAACATACCGAGGGCCTCAAAATAGTACCTGGCGGGCCGCGAGTTTGAGACCACTAATCTAGCCCAATATCCCATATTCACAGAGGCCAATCCAAGTTACAAGTACCTGGCAAAAACCCAAATAGTAGCAACATTCCAGAGCTGAGATTGTGATATCATAATGCCTCATTCCATCAATGCCTAAGAGCCAGCCTCATCAGTGATGTCACAATGGCTTCATTGTCCTATACTTAGCTCACATAAAAACATAAGAACTGCCTTACTGGATCAGACCAATGGTCCATCTAGCCCAGAATCCCATCTTCACGGAGGCCAATCCAAGTCACAAATACCTGGCAAAAACCCAAATAGTAGCAGCATTCCATGCCACCCATCCAGGGCAGGCAGTGGCTTCTCCCATGTCTGTCTCAACAGCAGTTTATGGACTTTTTCTCCAAGAACTTGTCCAAACCTTTTTTAAAAAACCAGCTACATTAATTGCTCTTACCACATCCTATGGCAACACGTTCCAGAGCTTAACTATTCTCTGAGTGAAAAAATATTTCCTACTATTGGTTTTCAAAGTATTACTCTGTAACTTCATCGAGTGTCCCCCTTTGACGTTTATGAATTGTTAATACTGGTAAGAATTTGATTGAATGCATTTGCCTATAGCATCATGTACAATATGCTTCAAAAAGATAAAAGATGACAATGGATAAAGAAATACTTGTAAACTAGTAAAGAATAGAAACAGGTCCTTAGCAGAGAATGAAGAAGCTAATTGGCAACTCTATGTATCACAAGAATACAAAAAGAGCTAAGAAGACTGGAAATTAAGTGATTGACTGGAGGTAGAGGATAACATAACATAACAAATCATTTCTATACCGTATCTGCCTTACAGTTTTGTGCGGTTCACAGTGCTAAGTTACTGTGCATTTGCAGTGATATACAATGCAACCTATTTTAATACTTTCTCGAATAAGTAGGTCTTTAGAGATTTCTGGTGCTTAAACTGATAGGACCGAGAAGCAGAATAATTCTGCTTTGCTCACAACCTTAACCAAGTCAGTTTTTCATCCTGCCCCACAAGTACCAATTAGATTATAAGCTCCTTGATCAAAAATTCATTGAACCTGTATGTAATATATACTACAGCAGCAAGGTTTGGGGTAGCATATAAATGCCTGCATAAACAGAGACGCGCACAGGTCAAGGGCATGATGGCATATGTCAAAAAATTGAGTTTGAATCTGAAAATGAATTAAGTCATACGCACACACAAGGAATGACACCAGCTGCACATGTTTATCTCCTCCTATCCTAACTGAAATAATTTCAAAGCACTATTCTGACCTCTTGTTCAACTTTCTTTAGTCCCTTATTTTGTTACTCTGTCTTATCTATCTATATGATCCATCTTTGCTTACACCCCTATGCTGTCCTTTAAAATGTTTTATTGCATCTTGTGCTGACATTGTAATGTAGCATACTATGCCATACCTTGCATTGTAATTGGAATATTCTTACTGCTGTTACTGTCTATTGCCTATGTTTGTCTTATTCTTGAGTGAATTCCTCCAAAAAGGTGGTAATCCAAATAAATAAATATCTCTTCCTGGCAATAGTTTTAGCATTAGCTGCTAGTTTCTGAATTTGGCTTGCAAACTGCTACTTATCTTGTGGTAAATAGATCAAAGGGAATGATTTGGATGACTTTCAGTATTCCTATCTCGGAAATCCAGCCCCCACCCACACTCCCAACCCACCACACACATTGTGGCTACCTGAACCCCTCCTGCTCCCCCCCAAAAAAACCTACAAACACCGTGGCCACCCGAACACCCCCACACATACTGACCATAACTTTGTATCATCTTAATTTCTACTGGAAACTGAGTCTACCATTTAGTCCACACCCCTCAAACTCGGGTATGACAGTTCTTGCTGTTCTCAGTCTATCCAATAAACCAAATCCTGCATATAGGCTGGTGTCATTTCATATAGTGTAAACAATATAAAAACACATAATTTAAAAACAGTCCTTGCTTCTACAGAAAGACAATGCAGGTTTAAAAGTAAAAGTGTAACACAATTTATGTTATGTTATGGGCTTATATTCCACTGAATCCTCGCAGGACAGTGTTCTAGGCAGGTTACAAACAGCAGATATGTTACAAAGGTTTATGCACATATAATGTATGATAAGAAGCTGGTTACATCCTTAACAAATATTTCAGAAATAGCGTTATTATAAATTGTTTTCTTTAGATAGAGGATTACTGATAGTATTCTCATTATGTCAAGTGGTTCTTAGTGTCATATCTGGACCTGGAGAAAATCAACCTAGCTGCCATGTTCTGCAACAATTGTAATTTATTTTCCACACTGCTATTACAGCCTAGATAAATCACATTACAGTAGTCTATCTGAGGTAAAATCATAGATTGTACTGAAATCCTAAAACTATCCTAAAAACAGTTTCTTACTTTTCTCAATGGTGTCAGTACCGCCTCTCCAAAATGGTGGGCCTTCCCCATCCCGGTGCATGCTGGGATGCACTGGGAGAGGCCTAAGGCCCTGATTGGTTTAGGCACCAAGCCCCTCCTACAGGAGAGGGGCCATAGGTGCCTGAGCCAATCAAGGCCTTAGGCCTCTTTCTGATGCATTATGAGGTACACCTGACGGTGCCTAAGGCCCTGATTGGCTAAGGTGCCTAAGGTCCCTTCCCTGTGGCCCGTAACCACAGCTGTGATCCAGAATTTGCATCTGTGCTGCTGTCTGTGTATTGGGAGGGAATATTGACACAAATATTTATCTTCTGCATCTCATAAACAGTAGATTTGATGTGAGTGCTTTCTTCCAGTTGCTAAGTTGTTTAAGGTCTTTTAGTGCTGCTGCTTCTGTAAAGGGCAGATTATTAACAGCGCTCGGTGACACATGCTAAGAAAACAAGCAGTGCTCAGAAGCAATGTGAACGGCTCTGTCCTCATATGCTAGCTATTAGATTAAAGACAAAATGACCATAACTCTTCTCTAAAGTAATTTTAGAAATACAAATATCATGCAACTTTATCTCTCAACTACACAACAAGAGAAATAAGGGTTATGTATTAAAGCTCCTCTGATGCCTGGTCAGGCATCTTGTACTAATGCATCCTCTCCAAGATGAGGAAATGAATGAGATTACAAGAGTAATCCTTTACAAAAGGAAACCCGTGAGGGAGGGGGGTAGTTTTCAGCCACAGGTTCCTTCTTGTTCTTAGAAGGTAGCAGAGCCAGTGCAGTGAGCTGGGCGACGAGAATCTCTCATTTTTAGTTCAAGTGTTGGTGTCAGTAATCAGGACAGGACTTTGAAGCACATCAAACAGCCGGCTGTCATACCTTGACCTCAGCAGTCGAGCTGTCCATACTAATGATGGAGAGATTTATGGTTCCCTCGAGGAAAGCAAAGGGAAAAAAAGAGCATATTCTTTTGGTTGATTTTTTTTTTTTTTTTTTTCATTTCTAAGGGAAATTTTGAAATAAATAGGGAATTCAGGCAGATCTGTTCTACTTCCTTAGCAAATGGAATGACTTGTCAAGCTAGATCACTGAAGCAAATACCACACTAAAACATGAATGGCATTAGGACAGTTGCACGGGCTATTTCCCCCAGAATATTCACCTGCCCATTGCTCAACTCTGCTTTGATCTCTCTGCTTTATTCCTAGTTCTCTTCTTCTATTTTGTCACAATAGTAATAACCCATAAAACGTTGCAATCTTTCGCCCAGGATTCTTAGCTTCTTTTGAGCCATATTACTCACAGCTTCTTCTTTGGCACAGCCAGTGCATTTTCTGTATTGGTTAAAATAACAGATGACGAGCTCTGATAAAACAATCTGCGTATTACGCTTTGCAAGGTTTACGGGAGGAAAGGAATTTAAAATAGGACATCATTTACATATTTTCAGAATCAAAAGGGATACTGTGTGTTTTCTTTTGCCTTAGAAAGAGTGAGAGCTGCGTCAGTTCTAAAAACAAGGCTAAGGCACTAAAACTCACAAGAAATATTTTATAGAATGCGCTCACCAAACCTTTCTTATTGCACACCATGTCATCGCTTAATTATGAAATGGCCTCATTGTTTTAGCCCAGGGGTGCCCCCACTTTTTTGACTCGCGAGCTACTTTTAAAATGACCAAGTCAAAATGATCTACCAACAATAAAATTTTAAAAAAACACAATGCATACTGTATGCATAGAATTGTTAATTATCATTCCTATTCCGGGGTTTTTTCAAAGAGGTCAAAGCAGATGACTCTATGCACTGTCACCTCAGTAACAACCATACAAAAATAGACAAATATCCACCCCCCTCCCTTTTTACTAAACCACAATAGCAGTTTTTAGTGCAGGGAGCTGTGCTGAATGCCCAGCGCTGCTCTCGACGCTCATCGGCTCCCTGCGCTAAAAACCACTATTGCGGTTTAGTAAAAGGGGACCATATTGTAAAATATAGACAGCAGATATAAATTCAGACACATTTTGATCACTAAATTTAAAATAAAATCATTTTTCCTACCTTGTCTGGTGATTTCATGAGTCTCTGGTTGCACTTTCTTCTTCTGATTGTGCATCCAATCTTTCTTTCAGCCTGTATGCTTCCTCTCCTCCACACCTCATTCCCTCCCCCAACTTTTTCTTCCTCTCTACCTAACCTTTCTTTCTTTCTCTCTTCATGCCCCCTTTCTTTTTTTCTGTTTCTCTTCTTTCCTTCTGTCTCCCTGCCTGCCCCCTTTTTTTCTTTCTCCCTGCCCTTCCCCAAGCCACTGCCACTGCCGCTGCCATCGGGGAACAGGACCCAAACCGCCACCAATGGATAACAGGCCCCAAAGCCGACGCCGCCAACGCCCCATGCTCTCCCTGCTTCGGGCCGACCAGCATTCCTCTCCCCGACGTCAATTCTGCCGTCGGAGAGGAAGTTCCGTCTAGCCAGGCAGCGATTGGCTGGCCCAAAGTTCCTCTCCGACGGCAGAATTGACGTCGGGGAGAGGAAGACTGATCGGCCCGATGGATCGCCAAGGCAAAGTGAGTCCTGGCTGATCGACTCACTTTGCCTTGGCGAGCTACCCGTCGATCGCGATCGACCTATTGGGCACCCCTGTTTCAGCCCATGCTGAGCATATGCAATAAACAATTACAAGAACTCCATTTTAGGGGGGGTTCAAGGAGAGGCTGGGGGCCATGCATTTCCTCTCATTTCTTCTCTCCCCCACCACCTGCCCTGCCTCAGCTGTATCAGACTTTTGCTTGAGGAGATGTCAAGCCGTTCCAAAGAGATTTTCTGTCTAGGCCCCCCCCCCCCCCCCCGCCCATGCTGCCTAAGCAGCGAGGAAGACTGCAGAGTGTTCCAGCTGCTGATGCTGGCACTTCTGCTCAAAAACTGAGCACACCCCCACCAACTTTCTGCTGCTCAGGCAGCATGGGTGAGGGCGGTGAATCTCTTTGGCTGTTAGGGCATGGGCATTCCCAGCAGCAAGTTTGGAGGAGGCTTGAGCCCAAAGTGGGGAGGGCCCGGGCCCACAAGGCTACCCCCCTCCTCCCATAGCTATGCCCCTGAAACAGGAAACATATTCAAATAACAATATACTTTGTGGAGTAATATGCAATTTACAATACCATCACAATACTCATTAAATATCTAATGGCAGCTTAGAGCGGTGGTTCTAAAACCTGGTACTTGAGGCACGTCAGTCAGGTTTTCGGGACATCCACAATGAATATTCATGAGAAATATATAGGGCCTTGTTTACTAAGGTGCGTTAACCGATTAGTGCACACTAAATGAATTAGCGTGTGCTAAACGCTAACATGTGCATGTTAGTCTATGGACACATTAGCATTTAGTGCACGCTAATTCGATTAGCGTGCGCTAATCAGTTAGTGCACCTTAGTAAAAGAGGGGGATAGTTTTCATAGTTTATTAAAATTTCCATACCTTACTGACTCACAGAACCAAGCGGTTTACAAACTAAAAAATAATTGAAAGAAACCCCATTCAATAGATAGGAAAGCACTCGAGACAGAAGTTAGGAAAGATGGAAAAAGAGATAAGAAGATTTGGAGGAAACAGGTTAAAAGTAGTGGCCAGGAAACCAGAAAGTCAGTATCTCTTAACCAGAGGGACTCCACACCTAGCCACCAGTGTGTGCCAGATGAAACAGAAAAGTTTTCAAGGCCAATTTAAACTTCTTAAATCTCCTGAAGAGAAGCTGAATGAGGACCAGCTAAGAGGAAGAAAACCTTCACTGGAATATCTTACCTGCTGGCATTCAGACTTGGGAAAAGGTAAACCTGGACTTCAGTAGGTTATATTATTATCTTTTTCTTTTACTTTTTTAGCTCAGTACCTTGCTTTTTTTTTTATTTAAGAAAAGTCAGTTTAGACCAGAGGTAGGGAACTCCGGTCCTCGAGAGCTGTATTCCAGTCAGGTTTTCAGGATTTCCCCAATGAATAAGCATTGAAAGCAGTGCATGCAAACAGATCTGATGCATATTGATTGGGGAAATCCTGAAAACCTGACTGGAATATGGCTCTCGAGGACCGGAGTTCCCTATCCCTGGTTTAGACAATAGAGTTTCTGTTAGGGTTTTATACACGTTGAGGGCCATTTTCAAAAAGGACATCTAAGTCTGACTTCAACGTTTCTCACATATCTCTAAAGTCAGGGGCGGAGAAACGTTGAGATCAGAAACAGAGAATTTGGTGAAAATGTAAGAATGTGGGTTAGCTTAGCTGGGTTTAAACAAGGTGTGGATAAGTTCCTAAAGGAAACGTCCCTAAACCATTATTAAGATGGTTTGGTGAAATCCAATGCTAGGATAAGCAGCAGAAAGTCTAGTTTGCTCCTTGGGATCTTGCCAGATATTTGTAAGCTGGGCTTGATGGACCTGTGTTCACTCCCAATATGGCAATTCTTATGTTCCAATGAGCTGAACCCCCAGTATGAAGGCAGGCTCTCTAATGCAGTGGTTCCCAACCCTGTCCTGGAAGACCATCAGGCCAATCGGATTTTCAGGCTAGCCCTAATGAATAATAACTTTATTAATAATAACTTTATTTTTGTATACCGCCATACCCAAGGAGTTCTAGGCGGTTTACATTTGATTAACAAAAAAAAATTACAAGTGGTTTAAAAACGATTGAACACTATTAGAAGCAAACAATAAATTACAAGTGGTTCGAGAAACAATTGAACAATATTAGGAGCAAGGACGTAGTTGAAGTTAGAAGAGAGAGGGGGGAGAGTAGGTCAAGGGGTGGGGTGGAGGTGGGTAGGTTGGGAAAAGGGAGGTGTAAGGGGGCAGAAGGTGATTGTTGTTCATTGGAGAGGGGTGTTAGGTGTCTTGTCCATGGAATAGGTGAGTTTTGAGAGATTTTCTAAACCCGAGGTAGGTGGGGGCCTCAAGGACAATTTGGGCGAGCCATGGGTTCAGTTTGGCAGCCTGGAAGGCGAAAGTTTTATCAAGGAATCTTTTGGAGTGACATAGTTTTAAGGAGGGGAAGGCGAAGAGCTGAATTCTGCGGGAGTGCTTGTTTATGCGATTCAGGTAGAAGTGAGGGTTTAAGTAGCTTGGGGATAGGCCAAATACTGTTTTATAACAGAAGCAGGCGAATTTGAATAGGACTCTGGATTCAAAGGGTAGCCAGTGAAGTTTGTGGTAGAAAGGGGTGACATGTTCCCATTTTTTCAGGCCGAATATGAGGCGGACCGCAGTGTTCTGGATCATTTTAAGTCTTCTAATGGTTTTCTTCGTGGAGCTCAAGTAAATAATATTGCAGTAATCTAGTATGCTAAGGATGGAGTATTGTACTAGCAGGCGGAATGAGGTCTCGTCAAAGTATTTTTTAATGGTGCGGAGTTTCCATAGCACCGAGATGCATTTCCTGACTGTGATATCTGTATGTTTCTCCAGGGATAAATGTTTATCTAGAGTGACTCCCAGTATTTTTAAGGTTTGTTCGAGGGGGAAAGTAGATCCTTTCACTTGAATTGTGGTGTCTTTGATTTTGTCATTGGGGGTGGCTAGTAGGAATTTTGTTTTGTCGGGATTTAGTTTTAGTTTGTAGGATAGCATCCAGCGTTCTATCTGAGTGAGTATATTTGAGAGTGAGGTAAGGAACTCTGGTGTGAAATTGGTTAGTGGGATGACAATTGAGATGTCATCCGCGTAGATAAAGAATTTGAGTTTGAAGCTTTGCAGGAGGTTTCCTAGGGAGGTAAGGTAGACATTAAATAAGGTGGGGGACAGGGGGGAGCCCTGTGGAACTCCGCAGGAGTTGTCCCAACTATATGAAAGAGAGTTGTTCTTAAACACCCTGTATGATCTGTTTCGTAGGAATCCATGAAACCAGTTGAGAACTTGGCCGGAGATGCCAATATAGGCAAGGCAGTCTAGTAGAATGGTGTGGTCAACTAGGTCGAAAGCACTGCTAAGGTCAAGTTGGACTATCAGGGCATAGAGCCCTGGCTGAAGAGTGTGTGAAGGTGGTCGAGTAGAGAGGCTATAATGGTTTCAGTGCTGTGATCGGAGCGGAAGCCTGATTGATTATCATTTAGGATATTAAATTTTTCCAGGTGTGTGGTAAGTTCGGCATTTACCATCCCTTCTGCTATTTTGGTGAATAGTGGGATACTAGCGATTGGTCTGTAATTGGATGGGTCATTGGGTGGTTCTTTCGTGTTTTTTTATTAATGGGGTTATTGAGATGTGGCCCTGCTCTGTTGGGAAACTACCTGTGGATGGTAGAAGGTTTACCCATGCCAACATATTGGCTTTGAAATGGATTGGCGCAGTTTTCATAATGTTTGGGGGGGGCAGGTGTCCAGTCTGCAAAAGGAGTTGGAGTACTTATTGTAATATTTGTTGAAGGTTTGCCAGTCTATAGTTTTGAATTGGTTCCAGCTTAGGTCTGTTCTGGACCCGAGGTCCGGTTTGGACATGTCGGTGTCTGGGAGTATATGAAAGTCCTCGTGGGGATTGGCTGGAGCAGTTATAGATAACCTTAGTTTTTGTATCTTGTTGTTAAAGAAGTCTGCTAGGGTGTTAGCGGTTAGTGTGGATTCTTCATGATTATCAGTGAGCGTCTCAAGATTGTAAAGGTCGTTGACCAGTTTAAAGAGGCTACTACTGTTAGTTGTGACATTTCCAATTTTATGGGTGTAGAAATTTTTTCGTTTTTCCTTGATGAGGTGTTTGTAGTTTTTTAATTTGAGTCTCCAGGCCACTCTGTGTTCCTGGGTTCCAGATTTAATCCAGAGTCTTTCAGATTTTCTAAGGTCCCTTTTAACTAGAAGTAGTTCTGAGTCAAACCATCCCTCCAGATTAGGAGTTCTGATTCTGCGAGTTTTTATGGGAGCTATTTCGTTTAGAATGTTTGTGCTGTCTTTGATCCAGGAAGTCATAAGTTGAGCTATTTCTTCGTTTTGTTTTGTGATGGTTTCATAGTGGGACCAGAATACTTTTGGGTCGATTTTACCTCTAGTATTGCGAGTTTTTTTGTTTCTTGTTTTGTTGTTTTGGGTGGTTTTTTGTTGGCAGTCAATAGAGAAGCTACATAGTCTGTGGTCAGACCATAGGGAGTCTGTCCAGTTATCTTGTTTCCAGCGGAATTTGGGATTGGTTGATTCTTTGGCGGAGAATGTCACCAGGTCTAGTTGATGTCCTTTTTGGTGAGTTTTAATGGGTGGGGGTTTGGAATAGCCTAGTTGGGAGATTAGCAGCCAGAAGTCAGATACAACTGGTTGTTTTGTTTGCTCTAGGTGGATGTTGATGTCCCCACATGGAGCAGATTTTCAAGCCTGTCACTTCCATTATATGCAAATCTCTCTCATGCATATTCATTAGGGCTAGCCTGAAAACCCGATTGGCCTGGTGTTCCTCCAGGACAGGGTTGGGAACCACTGCTCTAATGTACCACCAATAAGTAACCAAATCAGCATTGTGTTGGGTAGTAGCACTTTGCCACTAGGAAGGCAGCATGTTCATCTCAAATTGTATGGGTACTGCCCTACGAGATAGAGGTGGAGGCACAAGTAGGAATATCATGTCATACTACTCTATGAAATATGTTATGCACCTAGCACTCAACCTGCATCCCCCTGACTCTCCATACAGGTGGAAGACCTGAGGAAACAGGACTGGTTCTTGCAGCTTCATAAGCCCAAGTTCCTCCAGGGGGTACAAGATGAACTGCATGCCCAGGCTGGTGAATAATGAATCCATCTCTTAGACCCCCCCCCCACCCCATATGCACCTCTATGATATCTACTAGATACAAATGTCAAAGGCAAAGGCAATGGTTGGTATATAAAGGAACTTTCTTTTTCTTTTTTCTTCCATTAATGTGGACTATAGTGGTTTCCTGGATAAGTGCTTT
This sequence comes from Geotrypetes seraphini, assembly GCF_902459505.1. Classification (NCBI taxonomy): domain Eukaryota; kingdom Metazoa; phylum Chordata; class Amphibia; order Gymnophiona; family Dermophiidae; genus Geotrypetes; species Geotrypetes seraphini. The sequence continues at coordinate 20,327,047 of NC_047095.1, forward strand.
TGTATGTAATTGGTTATATTAAAATTATAATTAAAAAAATAAATAAAGATTATGTCATCGTCAAATATGTAGCTGGCAGAGTACCTGACTAACCTATTTCCATGTTTCCCTCCTTTCTAGCTCAGGCAGCAGTGGTAGCCCCCCTTGGAGCTGTTGCAGGGGCTGGCCCTGTCCAGAAGGAGGAGGAAGAGAAGATGAAGAGGAGAAGGTAGATGAGAAAGATACCTCCCCTGCTCCTACCCAGTGGTGGGGGATGTCAACTGACAATGGAATCTGGGTCTTGGAGAGAAACCTGTACTTCCCTCCCTCCCTCCCTCCCTCCAAGACCCAGATTCCCTCATTAGATGACATGCACCACCATTCCCTCCCCTCCATGCGCACCCCTTGCCTTTCCCCATACCTTTTTTTACTTCCCTAGCGTGAGGTTGCTGCCGTCAGCATCGGCGCTCTCTCTGATGTCACTTTCGGGACCCGCACCTAGGAAGTGACATCAAAGGGTAAGCCGATACCAACATGGGAATGCTGCTCATGCCGGAGAAGTTAAAAAGGTACGGGGAAAGGGAAGAGGGCGGTGAAGGGGCACCACCGCCCCGGGAGCCACTCACCCTTACTACACCACTGGTGCTAACCTAAACCAAAACAACTGAAGCATACCTAAGCGGGTGCACAGTAGCTATGTTCTCAGAAGCTAGCTACAGTCTAGACCAGGGGTGTCAAAGTTCCTCCTCGAGGGCCGCAAACCAGTCGGGTTTTCAGGATTTTCCCAATGAATATGCATGAAATCTATTTGCATGCACTGCTTTCATTGTATGCTAATAGATCTCATGCATATTAATTGAGAAATCCTGAAAACCCGACTGGATTGCGGCGCTTGAGGAGCGACTTTGACACCCCTGGTCTAGACTGTTGCAGTTTCAACATACAAAACCAAACCGAGAAGGACAAATATCTCACCAAAAACACACACACACAAAAGCAAACAGCAGAGACAACTGTCCACCAATGGCAGAAAGGATGTTTGAGTAAATGAATGGAAACACATTTAAAACAGAGAATAGTGACGTTTCTGGAATCCTGTGGATTAGAGGACCTGAGGCAACATGGTTTTGCTAGAGGCAGGTCTTGTCAGGCAAATCTGATCAATTTGTTTGAGTAGGTGACAAGAGATTTGGATAGAGGGAAAATGCTAGATGTGGTGTATTTAGATTTTAGCAAAGCCTTTGAACTGTTCTTTACAGCGTGTGCGTATCACAAGCATAGACAAAGTTCAGGGATAACATAAGAATATAGCAATAGCCATACTGGGTCAGACCAATGATCCATCTAGCCCAGAATCCTGCTTTCAACACTGGCCAATCCAGGTCACATGTACCTGGCAGAAGCTCAAATAATAGTAACATTCCATGCTACTGATCCCAGGGTCAGCAGTGGCTTTCTCCATGCAGTGGCATAGTAAGGGTAGGCGGTCCACTCTGGGCACTGTTTTGCTATGGGCGCGACATGCCTTCTCCTCTCCATACATCCCCACCCCCACACCCTGCTCTTCTCCTTGCTGTGCGCACGCGCCCCATGCCTTCCCCTGTACCTTTTTTACTTCCGCAGCACGAGGTTGCGACCCGCATCAGCGTTCTCTCTGATAACACATCCGGAACCCGCACCTAAGAAGTGATGTAAACTTAGTCCAGGGAGCCCCCTATTAACACAAGAAACCCTTACTCCCCTTTTTTTCCTCCTCCCATTGTCACTGGAATGCATTTCATGGCACTCTTGTATTTTCTGCCAATGTCCCGGTCGGTATGCTTATCGAGTTAGTCCAACAAAAGAATGACCTTCCATTATTCTTTGTTTGTTTAAAGTGGACTCTAATGGCAACCATTATGAAATTAGGAACTTTTACAAGTTAATATGTTCTTTAATCATATGGAAGGAAAAGAACAACAATCTTGGAAGTTGCTATGCAAATGCACCTAATTTATGACAGATTTCCACTTTAAAAACAAGTATTACATCTCTATTAGATTTAGAGGAATAATGCCTTAATATGCATCATTACAGTGTACCATCTCTATGAAGCAATACAATTTATTAGATGCAAATCAGGATTATCTTAATTAAAACACATTGGTTCTATCATCTCAGCAGATTAAGTTTAGATCATTATACAGGGGTGAAGTTATTAACTGTTTTATGTTACAATAACTTACTTTGGTTACTCTTTTCAAATTTTTAATTTTGAGTGTTAGGGTGTTATTTGAAATATATTACAGACTTCATATGCATACTAAAAGTGATTTGCTTGTCTAATTAAAATATTTCATCTCCTTAAAAGGAAACTTAATAAACATGCATAAAATATTATGTGGTGGTAGCTGGTATGTTTTTGGAAATACATAGAAAACAGTAAATTAACTAATAGTCAAAAGCCATGAGTAAAAGGTGCCAAAAGAGACTATGAGGAAAAAAATAGCCAAGGAGGCGAAAAACTTCAAGCCATTCTTTCGATATATTAAGGGGAAACGACCCGCAAAGGAAGCGGTGGGACCGTTGGATGATCATGGAATAAAGGGAGTGCTAAAGGAAGACAAAGCCATCGCCGATAAACTGAACACATTTTTTGTGTCTGTATTTACCAAAGAGGATATACACAACATACCGGAATCCGACAGGCTATACACTGGAGGTGAAGACGGGAAAATGACAAGGTTGACGGTCAGTCTAGAAGTATGCAGGCAGATTGATAGGCTTAAGAGCTACAAATCCCCGGGACTGGATGGCATCCATCCGAGGGTCATTAAGGAACTGAAAGGGACTATAGCTGAACTGCTTCAACTAATAGCCAATCTGTCGATCAGATCGGGAAGGATTCCGGAAGACTGGAAGGTGGCGAATGTTACGCCAATCTTCAAAAAAGGTTCGAGGGGAGATCCAGGAAAACTACAGACCGGTGAGTCTGACCTCAGTACCGGGAAAGATGGTAGAGGCGCTGATAAAGAACTGCATCATTGATCACCTTGACGGACACGATCTGATGAGGACCAGTCAGCACGGCTTCAGCAAAGGACGATCTTGCTTGACGAACTTACTGCACTTCTTCGAGGGGGTAAACAGGCAGATAAACAAGAGAGACCCGGTCGACATTGTATATCTGGATTTTCAGAAGGCGTTCAACAAGGTTCCGCATGAACGACTACTTCAAAAAATTGAGAGCCATGGAAAAAAGGATTAAAAACTAGCTAGCGGATAGGAAACAGAGAGTGGGGGTAAATGGGCAATACTCGGACTGCAAAAACGTCACCAGTTGGGTGCCACAGGGCTCAGTGCTTGGACCCGTGCTCTTCAACATATTTATAAATGATCTGGAAATGGGTACGACGAGTGAGGTGATTAAATTTGCAGATGATACGAAGTTATTCATAGTAGTGAAGACGCAGGGAGATTGTGAAGATCTGCAACGCGACATAACCACGCTCGAGAAATGGGCAGCGACATGGCAATTGAGGTTCAACATGGATAAGTGTAAGGTAACGCATGTCAGTATCAAAAATCCCATACACGAATACAAGATGTCCAAGGCGGTACTTGGAGAGACCCCCCAGGAGAGAGACCTGGGAGTACTGGTTGACAAGTCAATGAAGCCGTCTGCGTAATGCGCGGCGGCGGCAAGAAGGGCAAACAGAATGCTAGGAATGATTAAGAAGGGGATCACGAACAGATTGGAGAAGTTATCATGCTGCTATACCGGGCCATGGTACGCCCTCACCTGGAATATTGCGTCCAGCACTGGTTGCCGTACATGTAAAAGGACACGGTACTACTCAAAAGGGTCCTGAGAACAGCGACTAAAATGGTTAAGGGGCTAGAGGAGTTGCCGTACAGTGAGAGATTAGGGAAGCTGGGCCTATTCTCCCTTGAAAAGAGGAGACATGAGCGAAACATTCAAGATAATGAAGGGAATAGACTTAGTAGATAAAGACAGAAAACGAGACAGCACTCTCTGAAGTTAAAAGTGGATAGATTCTGTACAAACGTAAGGAAGTTCTTCTTCACCCAGAGAGTGGTAGAGAACTGGAATGCTCTTCTGGAGTCTGTTATAAGGGAAAACACCCTCCAGGGATTCAAGACAAGGTTGGACAAGTTCCTGCTGAACCAGAACAAATGCAGGTAGGGCTGGTCTCAGTTAGGGCACAGGTCTTTGAGCTGGAGGCCGCTGCGTCAGCGGACTGCTGGGCGCAATGGACCACTGGTCTGACCCAGCAGCGGCAATTCTTATGTTCTTCTCTGTCGGTATGTCTGTGTGGCCAGTACATTAAAAGGCTGGCTCTTCCCATATCCAAATAGTCTGAATTTGGACGTTTTGAACTTGGACAATTTTATGATCGAAAATGGTGAACAAAATTAGGCATCCCAAGGTTGGACTTCCTGATGGCCAAGATGTCCAAGTAGATCATTTAAAAAAAAAACATAAAAACAAAAAACAACACTTGGATGTCTAGCAATTTCAAAAATGGACATAAGAATTGCCATACTAGGACAAACCGAAGGTCTATCAAGCCCAGTATTCTGTTTCCAACAGTAGCCAACCCAGGTCCCAAGTACCCAGCTAGATCCCAAGTAGCAAAACAGATTCTATGCTGCTTATCCTACGAATAAGCAGTAGATTTCCCCAAGCCATTTCAATTATGGCCTCTTTTAGGAAATTATCCAAACCTTTTTTAAGCTAACGGATTTCACCACATTCTCCGGCAACAAATTCCAGAGTTTAATTACACGTTGTGTGAAGAAATATTTTCTCCAGTTAGTTTTAAATTTACTACTTAGTAGCTTCATCGCATGTCCCCTAGTCCTAGTATTTTTGGAAAGAGTAAGCAAGCGATTCACATCTACCATTTCCACTCCATTCATTATTTTATAGACCTCTATCATATCACCCCTGAGCCATCTCTTCTCCAAGTTGAAGAGCCTTAGCCACTTTAGCCTCTCCTCATAGGGAAGTCGTCCCATCCCTTTTATCATTTTTGTCGTCCTCTTCTGTACCTTTTCTAATTCCATTATCTTGAGCTAAGGCGACCAGAACTGCACACAGTATTCGAGGTGTGGCCATACCACAGAGCGATACAAGGGCATTATAACATTTTCCTCTCCTTTCCTGATAATTCCTAACATTCTATTTGCTTTCTTAGCAGCTTCTGCACATTGAGCTGAGGGTTTCACTATATCCTCAGGACTGACACCTAGATCCTTTTCCTGGACAGTGACTCCTTATACAGAACCCAGCATCACATAGCCAGGTTTTTGACTTGTGTAATTGTAGGGTATTTGTGCCGTATTTAAAGTTTCCTCATGCACAGTGATTGTAAAGGAAGACCCATGCTAAGCAGTAATCAGATTTGAAAGGCGTACTGTATTCCTGGTGCAGTTTTGCATGACAGAACATTTAAATGCTTCCCTTTTTCTGAATAAAAATCTCAGATTATTCAACTAAATAAAAAGAAAGGATTTTTGTTTTGTTTTGGATTATTTTATTTTCCTTTGCAGTCAAACTGGTTACTTGGGTTCTGATCTGGGATCTGTCAAAACTGTCCGTGTGCTTTTCCATTAGCCTTCTGGAAAGAATTTCTTTCACGGATTCCAATTGACACACAGCAGTTTAAAATGATGGCTGCCCTCTTGTTGCAAAAAGCAGAACCATTTTGTTAGGGTGTTTAACCCTGTTCATTTCAGGTACATGGGAAAATTAAATAAACATTACCAACAGTAAACACTATAATATTGCTGTACCAGGGGAAACAGTGGGATCATGACCCTGACAGAGTTGTAGAGAAAAAAAGAAATTGTGATCACCTGGGAGACAGTTTCGTTTCAATAAAAAGCTTGATGCAAGAAAACTGAACATAGTGGTAAAAAAAAAAAAGCATAATAAACACAATAGACATGTTAATTAGCAATACTATTGTATATACCCTGTTTCCCCGAATATATGACACTGTCTTATATTTTTAAAAACTCCAAAATATGCACAAGGTCTTATTTTCAGGGGGATGTCTTATTTTTCCATGAAGAAGAATACAGTACACATTTATTGCTGAAAAAAAGACATTTATTACCTGTATATGGTACAGGTCATCACAAACCAGAAAAGCTGTATCACAAACCAGAAAAAACTGTATCACAAACCAGAAAAACATTTAAGGCCCTGATTCTCCAAAAGTGTGTCCCGATTTTAGGCAGCTGTAGACGTCCTACAGCTGTCTAATCAGCCAATCGGGATGCACGTTTCTTTTAAAAAAATGCTCCCCAGGCAGGCCGCCCGGGAGAGGCGTCCTATACTAAACGCCGATTCTGTAACCGGCGTCTTTAGAGAATCGGGTTAAATTAGACGCGGCCGCTATACTTATGGCAGCAAGGGATCTCCCTGCTGCAATATGTATAGCGGCCGCGGTTGTTGCAGCCGCCTGTACCATCACCGACAGGAGAATGCCTAACTCCTCCTGTCGGAACCCCGAGCCCCCTCCCCCCCAAACTTGTAATCGCCAACAGGAGGATGCCCAACTCCTCCTGTCGGAACCCCGGAACCCCCTCCCCCCCAAACTCGTAATCGCCGACAGGAGGATGCCCAACTCCTCCTGTCGGAACCCCGGAACCCCCTCCCCCCCAAACTCATAATCGCCAACAGGAGGATGCCCAACTCCTCCTGTCGGAACCCCGGAACCCCCTCCCCCCCAAACTCGTAATCGCCGACAGGAGGATGCCCAACTCCTCCTGCCGGAAAGCTCAACGACCCCCCGCCCCAACTAATCTCCCTCCCCCAACTAACCTTTCAATGTTGGTCAGCTGGACGGGTCTTGCTGCCGTCCAGCCGACGGGTCTGCCTCGTGGAAATGAGACGGCATGCTCCTTCCCGGCCCATCCCCGCTAAATCTAAGGCCTGATTAGCCCAGGCTAGGCACCTTGGCCAATCAGGCCTTAGGATTAGTGGGGATGGGCGGACCCGCTATGCCAAAGGCCTGATTGGTCCAGGCTTCTACAGCCTGGGCCAATCAGGCCTTAGATTTAGCGGGGATGGGCCGGGAAGGGGCGTGCCGTCTCATTTCCACGAGGCAGACCCGTCGGCTGGACGGCAGCAAGACCCGTACAGCTGACCAACATTGAAAGGTTAGTTGGGGGAGGGAGATTAGTTGGGGCAGGGGGTCGTTGGGCTTTCCGGCAGGAGGAGTTGAGCATCCTCCTGTCGGCGATTACGAGTTTGGGGGGGAGGGGGTTCCGGGTTTCCGACAGGATGAGTTGGGCATCCTCCTGTCGGTGATGGGACAGGCGGCCGCAACAACCGCGGCCGCTATACATATTGCAGCAGGGAGATCCCTAGCTGCCATAAGTATAGCGGCCGCGTCTAATTTAACCCGATTCTCTAAAGACGCCGGTTACAGAATCGGCGTTTAGTATAGGACGCCTCTCCCGGGTGGCCTGCCTGGGGAGCATTTTTTTTTTTAAAACGTGCATCCCGATTGGCTGATTAGACAGCTGTAGGACGTCTACAGCTGCCTAAAATCGGGACGCACTTTTGGAGAATCAGGGCCTCGGTGTACAGAGGCTGTTCCTGGGCTTGTTTTCCTGGACAGCGGAAGCAGGAAGTTGTGTGACCACGCATACGGTACTGTACCAGTACTCTGGATCGCCAAGACATGCTTGCCAAATAGTGCCTTATTTTCGGGGGGGGGGGCCTTATATTTCCCAGGTGGGGAAAAAAAGGGGGGTGTCTTACTAAAGGAGGAGGTCCTATAATGGGGGAAACACGGTAGTGAGGCAATCAGACACCAGGAAATTTGGCAAGAACACCTCCTCCCCCTTTTATCAAGCTGCGCTAGAGGTTTTTAGCGCAGGTTGGTGAGATAAGTGCTCCAATGATCATAGGAAGTCTTTGAGTATCAGAGCATTTACGACGCCAGCTCATGCTAAAAACCTCTAGCGCAGCTTTACAAAAGGGGCCCAAAATAAGAAACAAACCTCCTTTCCCCCCCTCCCCGTTATAAAGCTGCATTAAGCTTTTTTATCGCCAGCCATGAGCATTGGAGCTTATATCGCCGCAGCTGATGATAAAAAAAGCCTAACGTGGCTTCATAAAAGGGGGGGGAGGAATGTGTGCTATCAGCTGGACTAGAAAGAACTTTTCTTTATAACATCAGAAGGGTCGTTTTATTTCTAGGGAATTCTGCACAAAAGAAAAACTGTGCACAAAAATTGAAAATTCTGTACAATTTATTTGTAGTTTTCTTGTGCAGGATTCCCTCCATTATAAGAGCTGATTTTTTCCCCTCCCCCCAGGCATGAAATACCCAACCATCATCATTACCACCACAACAGCAATTTCCCTCCTCAGGTTTCACCTTCTTCAGTTCTATCTTAACTTCTATCCTTTCCCCTGATAAGTTCAGTCCCCAGCTTTTTCTACCCCTCCTCTCTAGCTCCCCTACCTATGACACACAACACAATCCACCTTTATCCAGCCCCTCTCCAATGACACAGCAAGAGGAGGAGCCACACATCAAGGTACTGACCTGGCTAATCCTTTGAGCCATGTGGGCCTCTGTACAGCCCCAATGCTTAAAGGAAATGCAGGGGGTCTAAGGTGGCAGAGAAGACAGATGCAGCTTGATGTGTGGCTGCGCAGTTTCTCCTGTTGCCATGCTGGAGTGGTGTATGTGCTGGGATGGAAGCAGCCAGAAACCTGAACATCTGTGCCATAACAGCAGAGTACATAGAATTCTGCAGAAATTCTGCATTGTGCAGTTGTACAGAATTCCCCCAATAGTCTTTTGGTGACTTTAAATTAGTATCAAACAAGTGCACTGGGGTATTGTGCCTGCATAATTATTAGATGTTTGGGGAGAAAATCTCCACTCGTATTTTATACCTGGTTTTCATTGAGTTATTAGTTCTGATTAAACCAAATAATAATATATCTACCAACAACTAAAGCCTGTTTATGTACATTAATGATAAATGAAAGTATAAATGACATTTGCAGTTGGTTTTCATCAGAGCATGTTTCATTGAATATTCAACTAAAGCCTGGAATATTCAGATAGAGACTGCTTGTAATTAAAAAAAAAAAAAAACCCCAACAAAAATAATCATAAAGATAAAAATTAACTCTATTACCTTAATCTCAAAATGTTGCAAATCCTAAATCACCAGTATTCAGTCAGGTCATTTAAAGCAGTGCCTCTCAATACAGAGCTTGAGGCACACCTAGTCCCATCAAGTTTTCAGGATACCCGCAATGAGTATACATGATACAGATTTACATACCAAGGAGGATGTGCATGCAAATATATTTCATGCATATTCATTGTGGATATCCTGAAAACCTGATAGGACTAAGGGCCAGATTCTCTAATATCACTTATAAAATCTGTCGGGTCGCTATAGTGCAGGCAAATCCGATTTCAAAACGGCGAGACAACTTCCCTTGTCTTCCATTTCAAAATTAGCATGTCTCACTAATTCTGTTATCCCCAATTCATAGAGATAAAATAATATAATTTCTAAAATTTGTTCCTAACAATATTAGTGCCAAAATCAATATCAGCAGATTTTGCTTTGATAAAAGCTGTACAAATGTTAGTGCCAGTTGCACACAGGTAGGTGGTTTCATTCTCCATCATTATTTGTTGCCCTGTGCATAGTTGTTTATTAAGAACATAAGAAATGCCTCTGCTGGGTCAGACCAGAGGTCCATCATGCCCAGCAGTCCGCTCACGCGGTGGCCCATCAGGTCCAGGACCTGTATAGTAATCCTCTATCTATACCCTTATATCCCCTTTTCCTTCAGGAAATTATCTAATCTCTTCTTGAACCCCAAAACCGTACTCTGTCCTATCACACCCTCTGGAAGCACATTCCAGGTATCCACCACCCTTTGGGTGAAGAAAAACTTCCTAGCATTGGTTCTGAATCTGTCCCCTCCTAATTTTTCCAAATGCCCTCTCGTTCTTGTAGTTTTCAAACATTTGAAGAATCTGTCCTTCTCCACTTTCTCCATGCCCTTCATGATCTTGTAAGTCTCTATCATGTCCCCTCTAAGTCTCCAGTTCTCCAGGGAAAAGAGTCCCAGTTTCTCTAATCTTTCAGCTTATGAAAGGTTTTCCATACCTTTTATCAATCGTGTCACTCTTTTCTGAACCCTCTCGAGTATCGCAATATCCTTCTTAAGGTACGGTGACCAATATTGGACGCAGGATAACTTCTTTCGTTCTGGTTGTAATACCTTTCTTGATAGTACCCAGCATTCTATTCACCTTCTTAGAGGCCGCTGCGCACTGTGCCAACGGCTTCATTATGTTCACTATTACCCCCAAGTCCTTTTCTTGGGAACTTTCACCCATTACCAGCCTTCCCATCGTATAGCTGTACTTCGGGTTTCTGTTTCCTATATGTAAGACTTTACATTTCTCTACATTAAACTTCATCTGCCATTTCGTCGCCCACTCTTCTAGTTTGTTCAGGTCCCTTTGTAAATCTTCATAGTCCTCTTTAGTCCCAACTCCACTAAATAGTTTGGTGTCATCTGCAAATTTTATTACTTCGTACTTCGTCCCTATTTCTAGATCATTTATAAATACATTGAACAGCAGCGGTCCGAGTACCGACCCCTGCGGAACATCACTCGTGACCTTCCTCCAGTCCGAGTAGTGGTCCTTCACTCCTACCCTTTGCTTTCTACCCACCAACCAATTTTTGATCCATCTATGTACGTCTCCTTCCACCCTATAGTTCTTCAGTTTCCGTAGTAGGCGTTCATGGGGTACCTTGTTAAAGGCTTTTTGGAAATCTAGGTATATGATGTCTATGGGGTCCCCTTTGTCCATCCGTTTGTTAATTCCTTTGAAGAAGTGCAATAAGTTTGTTAGGCACGATCTTCCCTTGCAGAAGCCATGTTGGCTTGTTTTCATCAGTTTATTCCTTTCTAGATGCTCGTCGATGCTTTTATCAGCGCTTCCGCCATCTTCCCCGGAACCGAAGTCAAACTTACCGGTCTGTAGTTCTCCGGGTCACCTCTCGATCCTTTTTTAAAGATGGGTGTAACATTAGCTATCTTCCAATCCTCCGGGATCACGCCTGTTTTCAGGGATAGATTACAAACCTGCTGTAGTAGTTCTGCTATTTCCTCCTTTAGTTCTTTCAATACTCTTGTTTACTATTGTAGAGCAGATCGAACTTATCTGGTTCGGGGAGTTCCCCAAGCCCCCTTGTTTACTTTTCCTCTCCTAAGGGTTCTCACTTGCTTTGGTATGGACTGAGGAGAGGGGGTGCTGCCAAGAAAGACAAGGGAAGAGAGAGAAGAAAATGATTGATGTCCTCTGCAAGCAACTTGGGAGTTGAGGTGCTTAACCCATCTGTAAGGAATCATATGCTGTTTACAGGAAAGAGGAATATTGAGGTAAGAACCTAATCCTTCCATATCTCCCTCTCAAGTACTCTCTCAGATTTCAACATCCCATCTAAACCTGAACTCTAGGCAAGTCACTTAGGGCTCCTTTTACAAAACTGCGGTAGAGGTTTCTACCATGGGCCAGCGAGGTAAATGCTTCAATGCTCATAGGAATTCTATGGGCATCAGAGCATTTACCTCACTGGCCCATGGTAGAAACCTCTACCACAGCTTTGTAAAAGTCAATGTTAATTCCTCCATTTCCCCAGATACCACAGTTAGATTAAGCCAAGGAAAATACAAAAGAGCACCCAATTACTATTCAATGTACTGTAAACCACTTTGGGTAAATCCCCTCATGAAAAAGGTGGTTAATAAATTCCAATAAATAAAATGTGATATAATAAACTTAAAATAATTTGGTATTCAGATATTTATTTCATGTATTTGTTTTCTATTCATTCATTTTTAAGCCAAACATCTAAATCATTTAAAAGGGAGTTTACTTTGTTCTTCACTGGTATTTGAGTGTTTATATATTTGTGTTGATTGAATTATTAAAATATGCTTATTTACAGTAATAGGATTTTTGACTCTATATCCAAGTCCAAATTGCTCTGCTTCTTGCACTCCTGATGACTGCAGTTTGTGCCTCTCTCTGTCTACCATTTTCCAACAGAGAAGCAAGTTTGTTTTAAAATCTCCATGCCAGCTTTTGCATTTTCTTTGTCAATAAAGGGGCAGGTGCAAAATAGCACTCACTCCTCCCACCTACAATCCCCCCCAACACACACACACCTGAGTCCAGAAACCCCCACTCCCCTGATCTCCCTCCTCCAGCAATTTAAAGGGGTTTTCCTTAGTGACTAGCTGTAATGAGAGGAGCGATCCCCTGGATACATCTGCCCCGTGGGCCCAGGGGCTTGAAAATGACACCAGTTGACTTCTGGCAGTAATTGCATGGTACCACAACTAGGAGTCAAGCTGCTAAATTAGGAATGCACACTCTTATCCCATGGGCAACAGGATTCAAGATAGTGCTAATAAATCCCTGCCAGAAGTCTTACAGTAAAAAAAATTAATCCTACTACCTATACCTTACCAAAACTTTGTAAATCAAATGGATAACATAAGCCTTGCCATACTAGGACACACCAAAAGTCCATCAAGCCCAGTATCCTGTTTCTAACAGTGGCCAATCCAGGTTACAAGTACCTGGCAAAATAGATCTTATGCTACTTATCTTAGAAAAAAAAACAGATCTGGAGCCTTGACCTTGGATGTGCGATCCAACCCGATTTGCTCAAGGGAATCTTTGGTAATTTTGCCAAAGTACTGGAAAGACTTGGTGATTTTCTCTTTAAATAACTGAAACAGCATTTACAAAATAAGGCATTACTTTCCTTATATTCATTGTGACATATAACTGCTAGTGGGGGGGGGGGGGTCGGGCTGCCGAACGAGGACCTTGCTGTCCACAGATCAACAGCATCTAGAAGAAAACTCCTGGCCCTACCACTAGCCATCAGAGGTGATGGGAGGGTTGGAAGTGGGGTATAGGGTTGACAGATTTTGTCCTAAAAAAAAAACCAAGAGGGCATGTGGCTCTGCCCTGCCCCCCTCCAACTTGGCCCTTCACAAACCCTGTCTCTTTGGGGGCCAAGTCTGGAGGGCATCTGCACATGCATGTGACATCATTGCATTGCATACGCGCATGCCTTCCAGATGCAGTGCCAAGCTCAATGGTTTTCAAAACCCGGACAAAATACCAAGTTTTGAAAACCCATCCGGATGCCTGGACGGTCCTCTAAAAAGAGGACATGTCCGGGTAAATCCAGACATCTGGTAACCCTAGTGTGTCCCTTATTCTCATGAATGGGGTTTGGAGCAGAGATTTCAAAAAGCTTCAGCAATGCACACTGGAAAGAACAGAATGCCCTCCCCCCCAAAAAAAATATATATATATTTTAAAAACTTCCTTCCTTCTAGGTATTTCAGAGGCTCCAGGCACAGCCTTTTGTAAAATACCAGGGGAAATGTGCATATTCTGATCTGGTTGCCTCGATGCCTCCCTTGAAGTCCTATGCAAAATGGGGTTTCAGGTGTTTTAAAATGTCCACCTCAGTTGCTGTGTTGAAAATGAGTGTTGTCAAATGTAGGTCAAATCCTCACTCTTCTTGATCCTGGATTATGTCAACAAAGCTTCCCACCCCAAAACAAGTCTCTCTCGTAGACTCTACAGACACATTGATATTAATATTCATGATAGGGAAATCAACACAGTATCTTTCTAGTCTATGCTTTGTATGACAGTTGAACATAAACATCATAACCTCACACACTGACTCCCGGACAGCTTGCATCTGGCAGCTGTCAAACTGCAAAACAGTGTCACTGCCGGGGGATCATCTGAAAACAGTAGTCTCAGAATGCAGAGGTACGGTATTATCAAAATCATATGTCTGTAAAAGGAAGTCTCATGAAAAATTGACCTGCAATTGAATTTCAAGCTTTTTTTTAAAGATTACAGCTATCATTGTTTTTAAAAAAATGCTTATAATCTCCTACTCACAAATTCTTAATTGAATGTCTTTTGTATTATATTGCGCTCTCCAAGTCCTTTGGACATTGGGATTTAACAGTCCCAATTAGAAAGGAGATTAGATTGCAAACGATAAGGGTGGGAGTGTTTTCCTGCGCAGGTCCTGAGGAATGGAACAAACTTCCGCAATATATACGGCAACAAGGGAATTTGATATTTAAAAAACTATTCAAACGTCACCTTTTTTGTAAAATGAAGTACAGTTGAAGAAGGTGTGACTGTTCTGGGGCAGGGAGGGTGATTTTTGTTAATATTGGCTATGGTTGCAGTTAAATGCCTTGTGCTATATGTTTTACTTCTGATTGCTTTTATACATGATTTTATCTTTGTTGATATATTTATTATGTATGTTCACTTGTGCTTCACTTTGTATAAAGCAAATAATAAATAAACATAATACTACTCCATAGTAAAATGATTTGTATATATCCCAAAAGATATCACAATGACTTGGACCCCATGCCAACAATAATATGTCAAATGGCCTAAATTAAGGCAACAGTAAATCATCAAATATGTGATCATATGGCCATTATGTACAGCACATTTCTACAAAATATACTTAGCAATCAATACTGAATCTTCTCAGAAGTATCTAATCTGAGGCTTGGCTTTATATACCGAGTCATCATTCAAAGAAAGCTCAACTCGGTTTACAATAGTTAAGTTAACATATAAAAGACCATAAAAGAAAAATAAGACTGAATTTGAAAAGGTTAATTTTTGAAGTGTTTAGCAAATAAAGTGGTTTTTAAAGATTTGCGAAAAAAATTGAAGTGAGCCAGAATTCCTTAAAAGAAGTAGAAGCTCATTCCAAAGTTGGGATAATTTAAAAATCAGAGATTGACTAAAAGATTTGACTCCTTAGATCCCTTTTTTAGAAGGAAGAGATAATTTAAATTGTTGGTTACCTCTTGCAAAAGAGAATCTATAAGCATTCCAAGATAAAGGAAGGAGAGGAGTAAAGATACCATATAGGATTTTGAAAACAACACAGGCACATTTAAATTGAACTCTAAAACAAACCAGGAGCCAATGAAGACTCTAAAGCAACGGGGGTCACGTGATCAAATTTACGTTTCCCAACAATCAATTTTGCAGCAGTATTTTGAATTAATTCCAATTGCAATAGTTGAGGCGAGATAATATAATTGACTGACATACGTAAATTTAAAAAAACATTTCTTAACCACAGAGTTAATTTGATCCTTAAAAGAGAGAGAGGAGTCGAAAAGGACTCCCAAAACCTTGGCAGAAAACTCAATCCAGAACCTAAAACTATAGAAAGAGGAAAACAGTCCAATTTTGGGCCTAACCATAACAATTTGGTTTTAGTTGTGTTAATTAAGCTTCATCCAAACACACTGAGCCCAGGCTTGAAGTTTTGAGATACAAAGATTTACTTTAGATGCTAGGTAACAGAAGCCCTCATATACCTCTACAGAAAAAACATCATATATATTCATTTTGCAATTAAATGAGTACACAATTTATAACAGATCCTCTAAAAATCCACTGGCAGATGCATCCAAACTCCACTCTGAATCTCTGCAGGTGAAGCCATGAAAGTTTTTCTAACTCAAAGCAAGTCACTTAATGATCCATTGCCTTAAGTACAAGCTTAGGGCCCTTTTCACAAAGCCGCAATAGTGACTCCCGTGTGGCAAACGTGATGCAGCCTGTTCAACTCCTATGGGCTGTGTCACATTTGCCATGCAGGGACTCACTACTGCAGCTTTGTAAAAAGAGCCCTTAGACCAGGGGTGCCCACACTTTTTTGGCTTGCGAGCTACTTTTAAAATGATCTACCAACAATAAAATTTTAAAAAACACAAATCACACTGTACGCAGAGAAAATGTTAATTATCATTTGTATTTGGGGGTTGTTTTTGTTCAGAGGTCAAGGCAGATGACTTTAAAATAGGCAATGTCACCTCAGTAACAACTATACAAAAATAGACAAATATACCCCCTTCACTTTTACTAAACCACGATAGTGGTTTTTAGCGCAGGGAGCTGTGCTGAATGCCCCTCGCAGCTCCCGACACTCATAGGCACCCTGCACTAAAAAACACTATCGTGGTTTAGTAATTTCCTAGGGCCAAATATTCTCGGTCCATTGACCGAAAACCCAAGAATTAGAATGTCCAGCTGAGGTATATAGTATAGTGGAATTTGAGCGACACAGCAACAAGGAGATGAAGTGCACCCGAGCACAGAAATTATCTGTGAAAGTGAAAGTGAAAGTGAAAGAAATGTAAGAGACCTGTATGGAAACCCCAATAGGAACAGGTCTGTAATACCATGAAGACGTCTAGTGATGCTTTTGCTTATGTGTGATTCTGTAAAAGACGCCTAGAAGTTGACAACAATGCTTACAAGTTAGACACTGCTAGGCACTGTTTATAGAATCAGGTCCATAGTGCCCCCCCCCCCTCCAATTTGATCCAGCCTATCACTGCAATATAATTTGTATCCTAGTTACACAGAGGAGCATTTTCAAAACATATGTCTGTGTTTATTTTTGAAAGGCAAACCACTGTACATCTAGAAATTATATATATATATATATTTTAATCCTCTTTCTGGACATCCAGGCCACTTAGAAGCCCACACCGCCACATTTTCAACCAAAATTTAATCCAAGTTCCAAATGCCCAGAAAAAGGCCATTTGGATGTGGGAGGGGCCAGTCCTGTAATGGACTGGCTACCTAGACATGGCAACAGAGCAGTGGGGCATATTAGAGGGCACTGCTGTGAACTTCACATACAGGGTGGCAGATAAATATCTCACCAGAACTCTCGTATAGGTTATGTGAGCCCCCCCAAAACCCACTATACCGATCTGTCTACAACCCCAATAGCCCTTATGGATGCAGATGGCACCTATATGGCAGTAGAGTAAGGTTTGAGGTTTTTTTGGTGGGCTCACATTTTCCACTATAAATGTAGTGGTTAGAGTGGCTTATGGGACTTGCTACTCCTCTCTATGGTTCACTAGCCCACCCACCTGGCTACTTAAGACACATGTGCAGCTCTATTAGTCTTTCTTATACCAGGTGCTGATGTTCTGGAGACAGGTATGTAAGTTTGTATTCTAATCATTTTGGGTGTGAAGGGGGGGTCAGTGAGCTCTGGGGGAGTGTGGGAGTGTTTCCCTTGATGCATGCAGTGGTCATCTGGTCAGTTTAGGCACCTTTGTGGCACTTAGACCCTTCTAAAACAAGTCCATATAAGTTCCGTCCAGGATGTCTTGCAAAATGTTTATCGCTGCAAGACGTCCATTTCTAACCCACCCTTGAGATCGCCCAAATCCCACCCATAACACACCTCCACCGTGCCCATCTCGTGCTCTAAACATATGGAGGCTAGGACATCACGCTAGACGTACAGAAAGACTGGTTTTGATTATCGGCACTTGGACGTCCTGGCGATTAGGACGTCCAAGTGCCGATTTATGATGCTTTTTGGACATCTATGTTTTTTGATTATGAGCCTGACAGTGGCTCATTGATTATCTTTCTTCCATCAGTTGACAAAGATATTTGCATTGTTTAATACAGGGGTGTCCAATGTCGGTCCTCGAGGGCCGCAGTCCAGTCGGGTTTTCAGGATTTCCCCAATGAATATGCATGAGATCTATGTGCATGCACTGCTTTCAATGCATATTCATTAGGGAAATCCTGAAAACCCGACTGGACTGCGGCCCTCGAGGACCGACATTGGACACCCCTGGTTTAATATGTCTGTGGTTACTTTCACTTTTATTGCTACCCTACTTTCAGGATGCACTAACTTCCCTATTTTGTTAATATCCTTCAAAGATACTTTACTCTGAACCATGTGCTCCTGCGTAACTGTCAGCATTCTCCTAAGTTCTAGTTTAAGAGCTGCTTGATTTCCTTTTTAAATGTTAGTGCTGACAAACTGGTTCCACCCAGGCAGTGCCATAGTAAGGGGGGGGGCGTCCATCCCAGGCACCGTTTTGGTGAGGGCACGCGTTCTCTTCTCCACCCTGCCGCTCCCTCTCCACCCCTCACTGCCGCGCATGTGAGCTGTTTCCCTTCCCCTGTATCTCTGTAACATTCCTGGTGTGAGCAGCAACCCCCAACCTGCTGTTGCGCCGGCTCTTCCTCTGATGTCATTTCCCGGACCCGCACCAAGGAAGTGACATCAGAGGCAGAGCCGACGCTGGTGCGACAGCAGCTTGGAGGTTGTTGCTTGCACCAGGAACGTTACAGAGGGTGGGAATAGAAGCGGCATATGCATGCAGCAGGAGGGGGCGGGGATGGAGCATATAGGGGTCACCTCCCACCTTGGGCACTTCTCACATTCGCTATGCTACTGCACCCAGGTTAAGTTGGAGTCTATCTTTTCAGAATTTGCTCCCCTTTCCTCAGAATGTTGCAGATTCCTAACAAATCTAAATCCCTCTTCCATACAGTAGTAGTAACTTCTTTTAACAGTTCCACAATCAGAAGAAATGTCTATATTAAAAACTTAGATACAAGACACCAACATCCTGCAGCATGTCACAAAAAAAATTCCATAAATATGAGGTCAATGCCTATAGAAAACTAGTTCAACATCACATATATATAGTTTTCTCATGGGTAATTTGCTTTGTTTATAAGGAATTAACATAATCGTAAGGCTTCCATGAGAAAAAGAACTATTCTTTTTAGATTTCTGCAAAATATCAGAATTTTTTTTTCCAATCAGCATTTTCAGAACAAGGTTTTTGATGCAATTTTTTTTTTAATACAGGATATGAATTGCCTTTTGTTTTCTGGAATTTTGATGGTGCCTTAACATTTATGTATAGGGCAGTTTCACTGCTGTTAGTAAAAAAAGTGGTTTCATGTTCCAGTTCCCACCAGCCACAATGCACAAAGAGTAGTTGTTTCAGTCGAAGACTTCGTTCACATTTCCTTACAACAGAACAATCACAAATTCAATGAAAATCTCCTCAAGTCCTGCAGCTTCAAATTCTCTTTGCAGCTCTGCCAATGATGCGTAATCTTTAACTTCGAATGCCAGAAACCTACAGCACAGAATGAAGCTCATGAATATTCCTCCAGGTTTGTCAGAATGTAATTATCGATTCTGCTGCTTTTCTATCTGCAATAGCACTAAATTATACCTTTTGTGTGCAGTTGGTACTCTTGTTTCACACAGTACACGAATCATTTTCTCTTTGCATTTCTTTCCGCATGAGTCCACATCTACTTTAGAGGTTTTCTGAAGAATCAAATAATCCTAAATGGCAGAACAGAAGGTGTTAAATAAATATCACCATCAATGTCTTGAAATTCATTCTAAACGCACTGAACTCATAAAAGCTTAGTTTTAAAAAAAAAAAAAAAAGTGGCAAGTAAACACGGGTAAACAGCATGATTTTGCTCTGTAAACATTTCTAAACTGGATATAAAAGTCTCTGCCTATAGTCTAGGTAGAAGATAAAAACAGTTCATGCAACCTAATCCTTCTCAGCATGGCTTGTGAGCTAGGCAGGTAGTCACATATGCAACTAATGAGACTATAAAACATCCATAATCTATCAAGCTATTAACCAGTGGAATCTTAGAGAGCATCATACAGATAGCACAGTACCTAAACTAAGAGCATGTCTTTAGAAAAAAATGGCTCAGCTGGACGACCGTGGAAAACTGCCAATTACATTGGTAAATGGTTTAGATGATCTAGAGACATTCTTTTCAGATTTCAAACACAATCGAAGAGGCTCGTGAAATGAAGCACAATTAAATCTAAGAAGCTAAAAAATAAAATTAATTGTGAAAGCAAAACAAAGCATCCGAGAATTCCTATGTTCCTTCCTCTTAACCATATTAGCAAAAACTAAAGAAGCCGTGTACTCAGCAAAACCTTTTCTAGAAGTGTCTTAGGGGTAGCCATCTTTTCCCCCTCTCTACATTTCTTGTATTCAGTTGTCACTTCTTTGATGAGCTCACCTCACAGACTTGTCTGAACTGTAGTCGGTCTACAATAGTGGAAACAAATCAATTACATAACAAGCTAGAAAGACAAAAAGGGAGCAAAAATGACTGTATCCACGAGTCATTTATCAGAATGCCTTAGGCATGACTGGAAGCAGGATGAAAAACACAACTGGGGCCCTGGTCTTTCCTGTGGAGTCTGATAAAGGACAAAAGGTTTCAGTTTTCCATTAAGATAATCTACCTATAATATAACCTGGAAATCTCAAATAAGTTTATAAAGAGATTAAATTCTTACCTTGCTAATATCTTTTCCAGCAGATAGGTGTGTCATTCTGGACAAGCGGGTTCTCTCTTCCATGCAGCAAGCCTCTAAAGAAGGAATCCACTTCGGATTTTTTTTTTTTCTAACCCTCCTACTTCACAGAGAGCTCTATTGCCATCTACAGTTAGTCCCCAAGCAAGCAAGTACTCTTCCGAAATTAGGTGAAGTAGGAAATGGGAAACCATCCCCAACAACAGATCTGTTCTGCTCCAACTAAGACATGAACTGAGAACAATCAAACATCAACAAAGTGCCAACAGAGGCATCAGAGGAGCTCAGGTAGTACTCCCTACTGATGCTAGAAACACAATATTCTTCATGGCCCAAAGGGCTGACTGACATCCAAGCTACAGACTTGGAGAATAATGAACTGAATGAGACAGTAGGCAAGCGCAGGAATGAAAGGGCGAGTGTCCAGAATGACACACCTATCTACTGGAAAAGATATTAGCAAGTTAAGAACCTAATCTCTTTTTCCAATGCAATTGGTGTGTCATTCTGGACAAGTGGGATGTACAAAAGCAGTCCCAGAAATCTAGGATAGAATGACTGCGCTGGCACGTAGCTCTGAGGACCCAAAGGCAGAGTCCTCCCTTACTGTCACATCCATTCTGTAAAAAACTTAGCGAATGTATACAGAGTGGACCAAGTCGCCACCCTACAAATCTCTGCTGGAGAAACTGCCCTACCTTCTGCCCATGACGAAGCTATACTTCTAGTTGAATGTGCCCCACAGAAACAGGAGATTGTTTCCCACAAATAATATAAGCTGATGAAATGGTCCTTCAGATCAATCTGGAAATCGTGGCCTTGAAAGTTAGTGTCCTTAGCTTAACTGGATTAGTCAGCACAAAAAAATGGTCAGAGAGCCTAAACCCGTTGGTGATCTCCAGATATCGAAGAAATGCTCTTCTCACATCCAACTTCTTTAGAATCCGGTCCTATTTCTTGGGACCTGTGGACTGAAACGCTGGTTAGCGAATTTCCTGATTGACATAAAATGTCAAAACAACCTTTGGAAGAAAGGAAGGAATGATACGCAAGGAGATACCAGTGCCAGAGATTTTAAAGAAAGGTTCCCTAAAGGAAAGAGCCTGCTACCAGAAAAACTGTCTTGAATGTCAAATCCCTCAGTGATGCCTCCTTCAGTGGTTCAAATGGGGCTTGGCTGAGACCCCTTAGAACTACATTCAGATCCTACGAAGGGAACGGGACTTTGATTGGAGTTCTAATGCGCAGTGGACCCTTCAAAAATCTATTTATGTCCGGATGAGACGTCAAAGTAGATTTGTAGTTCCAAGCCCTGAAACAAGAGAGTCCTAACTTGGACTCTAAGGGAAGCCACAGTGAGTCCCTTGCCCAGGCTGGCTTGGAGAAAAGTTAACACCACAGAAACCAGAGCTAAAAGCAGCTCATGTTCCTGGGTGCATCAATGCTGGAAAGTCTCCCACACTTTAGCATATGCCAAGACCATAGAGGGTTTTTTAGACTTGAGGAGAGAAGAAATGACCACCACTGAGAATCCTTTGCATTCTAACGCAAAGCTTTCAGGATCTTCAATGAACACGGGACTCTGGGAAAGAAGATCCAGATGCATCTGTAGCCTGAGACTGGGACCCATCCAAAGATATACCAGATCTGCATAACACAGTCTGCGTGGCCAATCTGGAGCTACTAGAATGACCTTTCCTTAATGATTTGCAATTCTTTGAAGGATTTGGTTTTATCAAAGGCCACGAAGGAAAGAAGTATAAAAGTACGTTCTTTGGCAATGACTGCACTAGAGCATCTAGAGCTCGGATCTTCAACTGAAGAACCTGTCTGCCTTTTTGTTTGGTACTGTCGCCATGCAGTCGAACTGTGGCTGACCCCAGCAACAAACACTGGCTTGAAATGCTGATGTTAACAGCATCCACTCGCCTGAATCCAAGGTCTGTCTGCTGAGAAAGTCTGTACATTGTCCATTCCCTATGTGTGCTGCTAAGAGCACCTGCAAATGACATTTCGCTCAGGTGAAGAGCGGGTGAGCTTCCAGAGATGGCTGGACACTCTTGGCGCCACACTAGCAGTTTACATATGCTACTGCTGTAGCACACAGATTGCCTGGCCTTACAGAGTATTTTGAAATTTCACCAGTGCCAGCCAAATGGCTCAGAGTTCCAACTGGCTGAATCAACCACTTCCTCTGGGAGGGCAACCAATGCCAAAATCATATGTCTATAAAAGGAAGACTCATGAAAATTGACCTGCAATTGAATTTCAAGTTTTTTTTTTAAAGATTACAACCATCATTGTTTAAAAAAAATGCTTATAATCTCTTACTCCCAAATACTTAATGCTGTCTGACTGAATCCCATCCCCGCAGACCAACAGATGCACAACCAGAAGGGGTGAGACAAAAATGCAGTCAGTACTCTGCAAGACACCGCTAAGCCTCCTACGGATGCCTGATAGCCTGCGCTCAAACTCCTGCTATGCAGTAGGTGAACTACGTTAACTGGGGATGGCCCCCAAGCTCCAAAACTGCTTCTGCAGGCTGGCTAACAGGTACCACAGAAGATTAGCCTGTCAGCTGCATAGTTTCATAGTTTATTAAAATTTTGATTAAACGCAAGTCCTAAAATTCAAAGCATTGTACAAATAAATAAAGCATTTAAAAAAGGGAAACAAACTCCAAATAACATGCAGAACAGAACAAAGGCCATACATACTGGACATCGGGAAGGCTAGCGTACAAAAGGAAAGGAGGGAGAACTACAATATTGTAAAGAAAAGAAGAGAGGAGGGAAAAAGCAAGGAGGGAAGGGGGGGAAGAAAGTAGCAAAAGCTAACAATAAAAAGAAAAAATTTCCTTAGCTTCTTTTCCACGCAGGAAGACCTGTACCCACAAACAGGGAAGTTCCAAGCACAAAAAAAATGAAGAAATCTGAAAATAACTTGAAGAAAATAAAGAAAAAGGCAGAGCAGAACACTCCTTCCGGCTTGCATGCCAAAGGGAAAAACTGTAGATGGCAGTAGAGCTCACTGTGAAGAAGGAAGGTTAGAAAAAAAATCCGGAGCGGATACCTTCTGCAGAGGCTCACAACCTGGGGAAGATAACCCACTTGTACAGAATGATGCACCTATTGCACTGGAAATTCAAAGTATTAACTCATATTCAGTAAAAGGTTTTTTTTAGGTTTTCTGACTCTTCTGTAACTCTTGCATGTGTCATGAAGAAAAAAAGTTTGGCATTAATTACTGCAGAAGTATTTAAATTAATCTGTAGATGGCACAAATAATTTCACTGTGAAAATATGTGAAGCTTGACAATAAACTAAGCAAATAAATAATAATGATGAGAGCTTAGAGAAGTAATCAACTTTCTTTCTAAGAAACAAAGAATCTCTTTTACTAGCCTGTGTTAATATATATTAATGTGACCTGACATGGAAAAAATTATTACCTGGTGATTTTCTTTCCATTAATCGCAACAGATCAATCCAGAGACTTGTGGGTTGTGCCATCTACCAGCAGGTGGAGATAGAATGCCAGAGCTCTACATGTAACCTCCTTTGCAGCAGCCTCCTTTCCAGTATTCTGATTAGCCAAGCAGTAGAACTTCCGAGGAAAGGGGAAAACATCTGACTTTGAAATGAAAAGTATGAACCCCTGTGCACGCAACACAAACATCTTAGCAGTACCATTGCTGGAACTTGAAACACCCCCACATAAGCAGGGTGTGGCTTTTTTTTTAACCATACTCTGCCTGCAGTCTCTTCTACTTTCCAGAAATTGCTGATCCCATAATCTTAGGGAGGGCCTCTGGATTGATCTGTTGGGATCTAATAGAAAGAAAACTATCAGGTAAGAACTAATTTTTCCTTCCATAGCATCCCACAAATCAGTCCAGAGACCTGTGGGATATATCAAAGCAATCCTCAAGTTGGATAGGACCTCGCAACCCCAGCTGCCAACACCAAGGTACCAAACGCTTCTAGCTCCCACATCCAAGCAGTAAAGTCTCACAAAAGTATGCACTGAGGCCCAAGCAGCCAAACAACGAATCTCCTCCATAGAGACTGGCTGCGACTCTGCAAAAGAAATGGACTGTGTTCTGTTGGAATGTACCTTCAGAACAGACCGTGGGGACCACCCCACAAACACATATGCCAACAAGATTGCTTCCTTGAGCCAGCAAGTAATAGACACCTTAGATGACTGTTCTCCTCTCTTGTGCCCTGCAAACAAGAAACAAGTGAGATTCTAAAGTCATTGGTAATCTTCAAGTACCAGACCAACATGCCAACATACATCCAAGCAATGTAAAGCCCAGAAGCCCACCAGATAATCTTCTCTAAAAAAGGAAGGCAGAAACATCAGCTGATTCAAATGATTTACTAAATACCCACTGTCCATTACTCCCACTTCCGTGAAACAGAGAAACAGATCCTGGCACAAAAGAACCTGCAACTCTGACATCCTCCTGGCTGATGCAATGGCTACCAAAACCACTGTCTTCAAAGTAAGATCCTTTATGGAGATGCAATCCTAGGACTCAAAAGGGCCCCCACTGCAAGGCCTGGAGCACCAGATTCAGATTCCACTCAGGACACACTGGTCTTCTAGGGGGTTTTAGATGCTTAACCCCTTTCAGAAAATCCCATACCACATCCCATCCCATCCCACATCCAGATGCGCTGCCAACGACGTTCAATTTACATGACCCCAAAAGCATGCAAGGGCTACCATCTGGACCTTTAAGGAACTGCAAGACAATCCTCTATCCAGACCCTCCTGCAAGAATACCACGATGCTTGGCATCGAAGCTGTTGCCAGAGAAATCTCCTTTCTAGCGCACCAGGTCTCAAATGTCCTCCAGACTCTAGTGTATGCTATCATAGTAAACCCTTTCTTGGCTCGTAGCAGGGTAGAAATGACTATAGCTGAATACACCCTTTTTTCTCAACTTCGCCTGCTCAAGAGCCAGACCATAAGTCCAAAGAGAGAGGGATTCTCCATGAGGATCAGCCCTGAGACAGAAGCCCCCACTACCCCCTCAGAGGTAGCAGTCTGCTATCTGCAATCTGACCAAGTCCACGTACCACAGACACCCGAGTCAATCTGGGGCTACCAACATCACTGGACCCGCGTGACGGGCAATGCAACCAAGGATCCTGTCCATCAGCCACAGCTGAAGAAGTGCTTCTAGAGCCTCTGCTCTGACCTCCCCTCTCCTGCTGAAAAACATTGGAGTTGGCCTGGGAGGCCATCAAATCAATCTCCAAGACTCCACACTTATGAGAGCTCCCACTCCACCGGATCCAATATGTTGCAGCTGAGGAAGTCTACCTGAACATTGAGTGATCCCGCTTTGTGTGCCGCTAACAGTACTGACAGGTGAGCCTCTTCCCAGTGATAAAGCAACTGCGACTCCAACATCAGAGGGGCACTTTGATGACCCCCCTTGCCTCTGATGTATGCTACTGCCGTCGTACTGTTCAACATCACTTGAATCGCTCTGCCTTGGACCAAAGAGTAAAACGCCTGTAGAGATAAATGAATGGCCCTCAGTTGTCGCCTGCTCATCAACCACTTTGCCTCCGTAGTCGATCAATAGCCCTGTGCCATACTGTTGAGGCAGTGAACTCTCCAACTGAGACTGGCATCCTTGGTAACTATCACCCACTCTGGGGCTGCGCAGACTAGCTGGCCAAAGCTACCAATGGAGACTGAACTTGGCTGCCAGTAACATTGTCTTCTGACACTGTGGACCAATGATCTCTGCAGAGGCCTCATGTCAGACCTTGACCATGGAACCATATCCAGAGTTGACACCATCATTCCCAGGACTTACATACAGTCCTATGCCATCAGCGCTGACAGTTGCAGAAGGGACGATGAGTCTGAAGCCTCTGACAACAGTCCTCTGGAAGGAACATATACCCTTTTCGAGTGTCAAAGAGGACCCTAAGATATTCGATGGACTTCATAGCTTGCTCTTTGGCAGGTTGACCACCCAAACTAGAGCGCGTAATAAGTCTTCAACCCTCCTTCTGACCTGCATGCTGTCCTGCTGCAAGGAAGCCCAGATAAACCAGTCATCCAGATAGGGATGAACCCTGATTCCTTATTTCCGCAGGAAGGCCAACACCACCACCATGACCTCTGAAAAAGTTTACGGAGCCATGGCATGAGCAAATGGCATGGTCTGGAACTGAAAATGTTCTCCTAGCACCACGAACCACAGGAATCACTGATGTGGAGGCCAAATGGGAATGTGCAGGTATGCCTCTTTCAAATCCAAGGACATGAAAAACTCTCTGGGCCGCACCAAGGCTTTGACCGAGTGCAAAGTCTCCATGCGGAAATGTTGCACCCTGAGAGTTCTGTTTACCCTTTTGAGGTCCAGAACCAGCCAAATTGAGCCCCCCCCCCCCCTTTTTTTAGGAACCACAAAATAAATTGAATATCGACTTGTCCCTTGCTTTGAAAGCAGGATTGGTTGTACTGCCCCCAGGCAAAGAAGCACCTCAAGAGTATCTTGAACTGCCCATACCTTGGCTGATGCCTTGCATGTAGATT
This sequence comes from Geotrypetes seraphini, assembly GCF_902459505.1. Lineage (NCBI taxonomy): Eukaryota > Metazoa > Chordata > Amphibia > Gymnophiona > Dermophiidae > Geotrypetes > Geotrypetes seraphini. The sequence goes on from NC_047095.1 coordinate 20,353,924, forward strand.
TCAGAAAACAATCCAATAACGGATTATAACTTTCCCTAACCACATCCAGCACCCACTGGTCTGTGGTAATTTTGTCCCACTCGTCCAGAAAGAGGGACAGCTGTCCCCTAGCCAAACTTTGGCAGAGTGGACCAAGATGGCATCATTGTGTTGAGTGGAGCCCAGTGGAGGCTTAGGAAACCATGACCCCAGAAAGTTTATCACCTCAAAAGGATTGTGGCTTCTGCTGAAACTGAGGCCTCTGAAAGGACAAGGTCTTCCCCAGTCTACAGTGCCTCAACTCCCAAAAATGTGGTCATCTGGGTAGATCTGAAAGAAGACCTAGGTTTATCCTCCAGTAGATGCTGCCCCTTAGTTTCTCCAAAAACCTTAATGATCTTTTCCAAATCTTCACCAAATAGCACCTTCCCCCAAAAAAGGGAGCCTAGTCAGCCTTGACTTAGAGGCTACATCTACCAACCAGTGCCACAGCCAGAGCCAGTGGTGGGCTGTCAGAGCCAAAGAAATTCCCTTAGCTGATATCCAAAGCAGATCATAGAGCAAATCTGCCAAATAAATCAGACCAGATTCTAGTGAGAACAAAGTCTGTATCAGCTCCTCCATTGTAAAAGCCTGCTGCACCCAGCTGAGATAGGCCTGGGATGCATAAGATCCACAAACCATGACCTGTAGATCTAAGGTTGCCACCTGAAAGAATGCCTTGAAAGAAGCCTCCAGATGCCTATCATGGATGACCTTAAGGGCCGAGCCGCCCTCCACAAGCAGAGTAGTCTTCTTAGTCAATGCAGCCACGAGATCATCCACCTTAGTAAGCCACAACTGCTCTAGCTCCTCCCCTGGGAATTAAGCTTAGACTTGACCCATGCAACCCCCATCTCCAGGGTATCCCACTGCTCAGAAATAAGCACATTTATAGCTGCATGAATATGAAAGGCCTTGGGATGCCGCTTGGTACCCATCTTAGGATGTGCAGCGGCTTCTGGCGACAGAGGCTTAAGGAACATAAGAACATAAGAAGTTGTCTCCACTGGGTCAGACCAGAGGTCCATCACGCCCAGTGGCCCGCTCGCGGCGGCCCATCAGGTCCGTGACCTGTGAAGTGGTTTCTGTCTAATCCTATAACCTACCTCTACTTCTTTCTGTACCCCTCAATCCCATTATCTTTTAGGAACCTATCTAGACTTCCTTGAACCCCTGTAGCGTGCTCTGGCCTATTACAGCCTCCGGGAGCACGTTCCATGTGTCCACCACCCTCTGAGTGAAAAAGAACCTCCTAGCATTTGTTCTAAACCTGTCCTTTTTCAATTTCTCCGAGTGCCCCCTTGTGCTTGTGGCTCCCCACAGCCTGAAGAATTTGTTCCTGTCTACCTTCTCTATACCCTTCATGATTTTGAAGGTTTCTATCATGTCTCCTCTAAGTCTCCGCTTTTCCAGGGAGAATAGCCCCAGCATTTCCAATCTGTCAGCATATGAGAAGTTTTCCATACCCTTTATCAACTTTGTCACTCTTCTCTGGACTCCCTCAAGTACCACCATGTCCTTTTTGAGGTACGGCGACCAGTACTGGACACAGTACTCCAGATGTGGGCGCACCATCGCCCGATATAGTGGCAAAATGACTTCCTTCGTCTTGGTCATGAAACCTACAGCACCCTCACAATCAGGGAAGGCAAATCTTTTTAAATAATCTTGCTGCTGTCCTCCTCCTCAAAAAGAGTCTACCTGGGAGTGGCAAGACCCCACCCCCCCAAACAAGGACCTTCGTACCCATGCTCTAAAGTGACGGACAGCTGCTCTATGTCCTTCTGTGTCTCAATCCTGGGCCTCTTGGGGGAAAGGGCTGACAGGGAGTCCACAGAGTCCCCCAGGAGCTGCATCAAAAAGGCCTGGTGCATTGAAAGAACAAATTCTAGAGAGAAGTGGACAGTGAAAATTTATGCCCCCACGCTCCCTGCAAGTAGTCTGCTGACATTGACGCCGACCCAGTGGAGGCCCCCCCAACACTGCTGCAAACTCTAAGCCCTTACGGCAAGAAAAGCACGTGACAGCAAATCCAAAATGGTGACCACTGACACATGCATTGGAAGAGACACCACAGAGACCATTACAATCTCCCCTGATGCAGCTGATGTTTCCGAGGCTGCAGAAGACTCCTGCAACATGGCACTGCCCAAAGCTTAACACACATGAGCTGCTCATACCACAGCTGCCCAAAAACCTCCTGCTTCCAAAGCAGAAGCATTGCTTAGCAGTCTCAATGGGAGCAGCCATTCAACCCATCTTAAACTGCCGAAACTCACAGAAATCCGACGGCATGGTAAGGCTGCAGTAAGCCTTCTTCAAATAATATAGTTCTCCACTGCCCAGCACAGCTACAGCTCTTGCTTTTTTTTCTTCTTCCTTTCAGAGGCAGAGGACCCTCTCAGGAGTAAAAATAGGAATAACAGTGGGCCACTGAGGGGGGGGGGATACACAGAGGAGAGACCTGACACCACTAGGTTTGCATCCAAGGCTGCGGAGAAGTGCAGGAACTACAAAGGCTTAACTATGCCCAGGGAACAAGCCAGGAATCACAATCAGAGCTGCACAGATTGTGACCATCCACCTGTTAGAGAGAATACTGAAAAGGAGGCTGCTGCACAGGTTACATGTAGCTCTGGCATTCTCTCTATCTGCATCTGCTGGTAGATGGGCACAACCAACAAGTCTTTGGATTGATCTGTGGGCCGCTATGGAAATATATTTTAATTCAAGTCCCATTATTCATAACAGGCCCTATTTACTAACTGCATATTAACACAGATTGGTAAAAGATGCCCTACTTTGTTCTACATACTCCAGTACAAATGAGTTATCAATAAACTTCTATGAATGTCAGTTCAAGTAGAATCAATTACTGCAGAGAGAGTGTCATAGGTTTTGGGAGGGAAGGAATTCCAGGGGCTGGTTCTACTGACACCTACCAAACAGTTCTGAAGTGCCTCTATAAAATCCCTGTGGCTGCGTCTCACCCTCTTGATCATCAAAACCTCAGGACCACATATGATGATCCTGAATAGGAATCACTATATTCTCCCATGAACCAATCAAAAGAGGAGTTAAATAGTTGCTGTATCTTGAGTTGAAGTTTGGTTAGAAAGGATGAGAGTGTAAGTGAGTGGCAAAGGGTTAAGGTAGTCTACATGCAATATATTTTTTTTTTTTTTTTGAGTGGCAAGTTTGGGTTTTTGCCAGGTACTTATGACCTGGATTGGCCACTGTGAAGATGGGATTCTGGGCTAGAGACACCATTGGTCTGACCCAGTAAGGCTATTCTTATGTTCTAAATTTTTTTTTCATATGAGCAACTAGTTCTAAAAACTAAATTTGCAAGTAATTTTGTGAGTGACGCTCCTAGAACGTATCAGCAATTGCTCATGCACTCTGCTTAGAAGGAAAATAGGTAGTCTGCTGCCTAGGCATGCCTGGAAACAGAGAGTCAAGAGAGGAAAGAAATGTAAAAAACACCATGGGCTCCTTTGACTAAGCTGTGATAGCAGTTTTAGCGTGTGCTTAGCACATGCTGAATTGCCGCATGCGCTAGACCTTAACGCCAGCGTTAATTGAGCTGGCGTTAGTTCTAGCCGCGTAGCACGGGTTTAGCGTGCGCTAAAATCCTGCGTGCACTAAAAACGCTATGGCAGCTTAGTAAAAGGAGCGCCATGTGTCCACTTAGAAGATTTCTTGTGTTCTCTGGGCCAATACTGAGGCCACAGGAGGGAGGCCGGATAATTCTTGCGGTTGGCACTGACCCCGATATTCAATGCTGGACCATTGCTGGTGACCAGCATTGAATATCCAGTCTATCTTTGGCTGGCTCAAACTTAGCCAGCTACATCAATTTTAAGCGCTGGCTGGCTAAGTTATCCAGCCAAAGACAGACCTGCTTTTTGTTCAGCCCGATTTTGCTAAACTTGGCTGGTCAGTGCTTAAAATTGATGGCTAGCACATAAAATAAATCTAAACCAATGGTCTCCAATTAAATATTCATTGACTTGAAAATAAAGTTTAACCTTAAATTCTCATACACTCAGAATTGTGTAATTCAGCCTAGGATCGAAGTCCCAACAGCCGGATCCACCACCCAGTCACTGTATATGGAATATTTTATAAATACTTTATATTTTTTTAAAAATATTTCAATTTATAAATAAATAAACATTTGCAAAAAAATTTTGAAGAAAACTTGTGACTTAACTTATAAAGTCTCACGGGTCCTGACGTGGACCACGTTTCGTGGAACTTTTTCAAGGAACCCACAAGGGAGTTGAGATTGTACTTGACTGTCACACATTAAGGGTAATGCTTTAAAGTGACTGTGTAGCACGTAATAAAGCCATATATGGAGAAAACTCAGCTGGACTTACTTCTGCTATCCCGGTCTTACAGTCTTTCAATGACTTGAGGACAACTCAATGCTGGAAGCTGCCACTCCCCTCCCCACGCCAGGTCCGGAGAAAAGTTCTTTTCGAGACCACCCAAGCATGAACTCCCAAGCAGCTTACGATGACTTATCACATATTTCCAATTCAGGAAAACGCATCTATTGACTTTACTGCACTGACCTGTTATAACGTATTCATGTGTATGAAGTTTATACCTCTGTATCATTTCTAACATTATGTAAGCCGCAATGATTTCTAGTCAACATTTGCGGGATACAAGAATCAGTATAGTATGGTTTGCCAGGCAAGTTTAAGCCGCTAACCGTTAATACTCAGTGGAGATAGTCAGCTATCTTTTGCTAATATTTGCCGTTAGCCGGCCAAACACTATTTAACTGGCCAGTTAAATAGCCCTGAATATCGAGCTCTTCAAGAAAACAAAAATAAGGCAGCCCTGAATGTTTTAAAGAATAATGTACTTATTTCAGATATTATACAACCTCATAGGGCCCTGCTCAAAATTTGGACAATTACATTTATATCTAATGATCCTCTAGAACTTTTACACTGTACAAGTAAGAACACAGACTTTTCTACAAATCATCGCAGCGGTTCATATCACTATGCTTTTTTTAAAACATGGCAGAGTTAGAGGCCTGTACCACATAACAGAAGATCAACAAAACAATCAAATCAATAACACAAACTTATTTTTTTGCACCTTAATATTTTTTTTATGCCCTTGTAGCAGGATTAGTATCAGCTTGCCCATGAACATCAGTCTTCCACTTAGCTCCAGATCAGAAGTCCATTTTGCCACTGTTCTAACATATCTTTTTTTGTCTCTCATGTGATCTATATGTAAAAGGGCCATCCATGTGCCATCCTCTTTAATTTCGTCCATTGTTAAAATGCTTTGTGCATTACAAGTGTCCGATTTTTCGATGTGCTTCAGATTCTGTTGCAACCAGAGGAGCAGCTCATGTATCATAGGCTCAGAAAGAAGCTCATTGGCACGTTCAAGTAATTTGTCTTTTACATTCTCACACTGTGCCCTTGTAAGCTCTTCTGAGCTAACTGAGATATTCGGCAAGCAGGATGGGTATGTGACTGGTAAGTGAAATGTAAGCTTTAACTGTATTTCAGAATTTGAAAAACCTTCCATGCTTGTTTGAATTCTAAATGTAATTCCACCAGTCTCTGAAAAGCATGAAAAAACACAAGTATTAGTTGATCTTGTATAATCCAACAGGATGTTCACAAATAACATTAACCTGTTGCTGCACTAGATTCTAGTAATTGTAAGGTTGTGAGGCATTTCTAAGTAAAGAACTATTAGGAACTTGGGGATTAGAGATTTCATTTTAAAAGTTATAAATTAGAGGCCAAACAAAACTCAACTCCCCCCCCCCCATGCTGGTTCCAATCATGAAATGGCTGCCAAGATCTCCCAAAGAAGTCTTGGCAGTCATTGCAATGGAGCAGCGGCACAGGGCAGGAACAACTGAGGTTCATTCCCACTACTACTACTACTATTAATTATTTCTAGAATGCTACTAGACGTACGCAGTGCTGTACAGAATCACGAAGGAGACAGCCCCTGCTTGAAAAAGCTTACAGTCTAAACCAGGGGTGTCCAACCTTTTGGCTTCCCTGTGCCGCACTGGCCTAAAAAAAAATGTTTCTGTGGCCACGCAAACCCTGCAGCAAGACAAAGGAGGGAGCCGGCAGGGGCAGCAGAGAAAAACACTGCATCGCCCTCGACCGGAGCCACATGTGGCCCTCGGGCTGCAGGTTGGACACCCCTGATCTAAACAGTCAGGACAAACAGGATGCCAGGGTGGGGGATACAGTTAGGGGAGATGGTTAATCTGCTGGCTAGGGTGGTGAGCAGTGGGCAGTAGGATTATGGATTGAAGGCTATATCAAAAAGGTGAGTTTTCAGTCCAATTTTAAACAATGGAAGGGGTATGACAGATGAACTCAGGGTAGCTAGATGAAAGGAACAAAATCTGGAATTGGCAGTGGAGGAGAAGGATACAGAGAAAAGCAACATCTGAGGAACTGAGTTCTCGGGGAGGTATATAAGGAAAGAGAAGAGAGGAGAGATACTGAGGGGCCGCAGAATTAACACACTTGTAGGTTAGTAAAAGAAGTTTGAACTTTATGCAAAAGCACATAGGAAGCCAGTAAAGTGATTTAAGAAGAGTAAGATGAGTGTAGGGAGGTTGGCAAAAGTCATGCAGCTGAGTTTTGCACAGATTGCAGGGAAGTGAGGTGGTTCAGCGGGAGACCTGTTAGAAGTAAATTGCAGTAGTCTAAGTGTGAGGTTACTTGAGTGTTTTGGTGAGGTTGTAGAGATAGAAGCGACAGTCTTTAACAGTCTGTTGGATGTGCGTAGAAAATGAGATGTCGGAGTTGAAGATGACTCCAAGGTTGCAAGCAGAGGAGACTGGAACAGCAGCAATATTATTTACAAAGATAGAGAACAGAGGAAGAAGCGGAGGGTTTAAGAGGAAAGAAGAGCAGTTCAGTCTTGGACATGTTGGGGGGGAGGGGTTCCTGTTTAAATTGTTTATTAATTTTATAAAAACACATCTTACAGTAAGTGTAATAGATTATTCATCAATAACATTCTTATGTACTATACATGAATACAAAATAAACAATCCCTTCCCCCCTCTCTGGGTTTGTATGTAGAATATGAAATTTTTAATATGGTAGGTACACAATATTATTAAAGTTGTTAACATACGAAACTAATGGACCCCAGATTCCTATAAATCTTTGTGATTCATTTATTTTTTCTGCATGCATTTTCTCATATCGGTAATACAGACATAGGGTCTCCCACCAAAACGGCATATTCAACTTATCCCATTGTTTCCAGTTCCTAGTAATCATTTGCAAAGCCACATCTGTCATGATGAGAAGAAGTTTATCTTTGGAACTATTTAGCGGGCTATTTTTCATAACTGAGGTACCAAACATTATAATTCCATATGATAATGGAATTGGGACTTCAAGAATCAAAATAATTTTATTTCATATGGACCTCCAGAATCCGAATATTAAAGGACAGTGAAATACAAAATGATCTAACGTTCCAATTCCTAACTGGCAATGCCAGCACCTATTAGAACGTGTAGAGTCTGTTTTTTGTAATCTCACTAGAATCCAAAATACTCTATACATTAAATAGTATAAAGTCTGCCTCATTGAAGCTGAGGCTGTACATCTCACTCTATGATTCCAAAAGCCTAGGCCACTGAGTTTCTGAAATATTAATTTGTAACTCTAAACTCCAAATATCTCACAGGCCTGTTTTGGACTTTTTAGGTTCATATTGCCTTATTACTTTGTACCATGTGGAAGCCTGATGTCCAAGAAATTCTGTTTGAAAACATAAAAATAACAAGCTCTGCTGTCCATCTAAAGAATGCCATTCAGGAATTCCTTTTTGGATAGCTTGTTTTAATTGTATCCATTTAAAGTTTTGCTTCCCCGATAAACCGAATGTCTGTTGTAACTGGAAGAAGGATGCAAATTTATTATCGGGACATACGTCTTCTAATGTTCTAATTCCAGCTTTTAACCAATCCTTCCATAAAATTTTAGACTTCCCAATCTTAATTTTAGAATTTAACCATAAGGATTGGCACTTTGTTTTCTTAATATAAATTGGCAATGGGGCATCCAAGGACCTTAAAGTCTTCCAAGTTGAATGAAAAAATTTATTGTCTTTATATATTTTTGGAAGATCAATACTTAGAGGCTCATTAAAAAAAACAAAACAAATGTCTAAAAAGTGGCCTAAATGGGTACTTGGACGATCAAAAGTCTGATCGTCCAAATACCCATAATCAAAGCTGGTTTTAGATGTTTCTAAAACCAGATTAGGCCTTTCCCCTGCCTCTAAACGCATAGAGCCAAAAGAGGCGTTTTTAGAGGCGGGGAAAGGGCGGGAGGTTGGGCGACCTAGACCTAGGCGTACAGCAGGTATAACCAAAACTTTAGACAGGTTGCCTAGTCGGCACTTATACATTTTGACTTAGACCAAGTCAAAACAGGTATAAGTGCTGAAAAAGGGGCCACTGAGCTGATCGCTGCTCAGCGGCCCCAGCAACCTGCCTATCGCTGCAGGAGAGATGGCTCATCTCTCCTGCCGCGATGGTGATCGCTCACCCCCCTCCGAACCGTGGCACTTCAGGGTGAGCATCGCAGCAGGGCATCTCCCCTGCCAGCGATCCTCACCCCAAAGTGCCACGGTTCGGAGGGGGGTGGGCGATCGCCATCTCTCCTGCAGCGATCAGCCCTCCCCTCTACAACGATCAGGCAGGAGGGAGCCCGAGCCCTCCTGCCCAGGCAGCACCGCGACCCCCCCATCACGATCAGGCAAGAGGGAGCCCAAGCCCTCTTGCCTCGGCGGCACCCACACCCCCCCATCACGATCGGGCAGGAGGGGCCTAAGGCTCTGTATCATTTTGGTAGCCCTTATAATTTAAAAAAAAAACAAAAAACAATTTCTGTAAAAGAAATTAAGATTTAGAAGCGTTAAACCATTACAGAAACACTGTAGTGTCAGTCATTTTATGCTAGTCCTTAAGCAACACAAGGTTAAAAATAACACCCATTCTAAGGGTCAAAGTGCCAAATTCTGCAACTAACAAGCCTTGTGGAACACTCTGCCTCCCCCCCCCCCCATTCCCAGGTCACTGTGACATCTTCCAACTCACATAAATGCCTCAAAAACAGCATTTTGTGAAATATGTCTCATTTTCTATCTAACAAAAATGGCATAATTTTGATTGGCTTTTGCTAAGCAGGAAACTGAGTAAGAAGAAAGAAAGGAACAAGAAAATAGACAATGGATTAAATTAATGAATTATCTCTCAGATTGGATTTATTTCATTTACTCTTTCATGGGCTTCACTACATTTCATTCCACTCATTAGACAGCAGTGCCTCCTACTACTGTCATAGCCAAACAAAATGTTAGATTATATCTTCCTGTTTTTCTGCATTTCTTTTATTAGTCTTTTTTGCACAGTTTTTATTTGCAAAGGTTTATTATTATCTATCAATGCCTGGTTAGTCCTTCTCTATCTCTATCATGTTTACTGTTTAACAACTCAAATTCCAAAATGTACAAGAGTAGAGATGGCTATTTGGCTACAGAAGGAAATGTCCATATGTGCATTACTTACTACATTTAAACAGATGCCTAAAAAATTCTTCTTATTATTCTGTAAAGAGGGGTAGAATGGTTTATTAAATTTTGACTAAATTAGAACAAGCAAATATAAGCCTAAAAATCATCTGTTATGCCTTTATTTATTTTCAATACTTATAGCCCACTTACAAAGTGGGGTACATAAAAACATAAAGAACGGCATAATCAAAAACAACGTCTATGTCCCCTTTTGGCCTAAGACCCAACACGCACAAAGTAGGCAGCAGGGAAATGTCCATTCTTGAAAAAACCGTCCAAATGAGGTTTTTATCGAGAATGGCCTACCTGTACATTCAGTAGTTTAATCGCCCAGACTGCCACTTTGTGCATGATTACAACACATTCCCTGGTGGGGGTGGAGGGGGTCCAGGGGGGTGGGATGGATGGTCCGGCAGGGGGGTGATGGGGTGTCTAGCAGGAGGGACTCGGCATCTTTCCTGCCAGTGAAGAGTGCTTCGGGGGAGGTGTCTGGCAGGAGGGACTGGGCATCCCTCCTGCCAGTGAAAAACACGCCGGTTCAGAGAGGGGGTGTCCGACAGGAGGGACTGGGCATCTCTCCTGCTGGTGAAGAGTGCTTTGGGGGAGGAGTCAGGCAGGAGGGACTGGGCATCCCTCCTGCCAGTGAAGAGTGCGACGATTAGGGAAGGGTGTCCAGCAGGAGGGACTGGATATCTCTCCTGTCGGTGAAGAGCATGCCGGTTTAGGGGGGGTTCTGGCAGGAGAGATTGGGCATCAGATCAGCAGCCCAATCCAGAACTTATGCCTGTTTTGACTTCATCTAAGTCAAAACGTATAAGCTCCGTCTGGCAATCTGTCAAACATTTTGGGTTATGGCTGCCGGATGACTAAGTCTAGGTCGGCCCACATTCTGTCCTATCCACTCTTCCAAAATGCCCCTTTTTCACTATGGGCATACAGCAGACTGGAAAGGCCTAAGCTAGTTTTAGATACATCTAAAATCAGTTTTCATTGTTGGTACTTGGATGACCTGGGGACAACCTGTCTTTTTGACTGTCCAAGTACCGATTTAGGCCAGTTTTTGGACCTTTATTATGAGACCCAAAATAGATAACTTCCATACTTCTTAACATCATCAATAGCTGCGCCTTTGCCTGACTGACCTGCCAGTTCAAGAAATCTTCAAACACCAATCAAAGCCTTTCTTGTATTGCCAATGTGGATGGTACAAATAAATATTCATTTAATGAAAAAATGCTTCCTGATTAACAATTAAAATATGATAAAATTATTGTATTCGTAGGATCTGAGATAGTGAAAATGCAACATGTTTGCCCTTCTACCTATCCATGTTATTTTTGCCCTGTTTGCCTAGGTCTTACCAGTGTACATGGCCACTAGGTGAACACCCCAGGTATACCTTTCAGCTCTTTCCCCCCTTACATACCCTATGGTGGCCAGTATCTTCCCCCTCCCCTCTTGACCTTTGCCCTTTTCCACCCAAGGTGCCCACCATATTTCCTTCCCTTTCCTGAAACTTTCCCAGCATCTCACCTCCCACTTCTGGGCCATTGCTCACACACCCTACCTCATCCCACACCAGCCCAAAATTTCAAGAAGCCTTTGCAGTCCCTTGAAGCACAGGACCAAGCTAAAGCACTGCCATGATCCATCCCCTTCCCCTTTTTTTGACTCTGCATTTTTTTCAGCAAAGGTACGGCACAATAGTCTTAGTGTTCTTTTTGCCTCTCCTTCATACCTGTGCATCCTTCAGCATGACTCCTCCCTCATTGGGGAGGAAAGTGCATTTAATCATCTAGGCTACCAGGGAATCCACTTTTGGCATAGCAAACACTTGATGAAAACTCTTGATCCCTGGGAAGCCTTCAGGGACCTCCCTGGGCTATATAACCAATAGTTTCATGTCTGGGTCATGGAAAAGACGTGGGCTGAGACCGGACCCTGCTCAGCAGAGAACATTGATATGAGCTCACAAAAAGACTTGGTAATAACTATTTTATTTATTTATTTGTTTTACAGCCCGTCCTCCCATAAGAGCTCAGAACGGATTATAGCATTAATACTTAATACTTTCAGTGGGTGTGGTTTCAGTAGCAGGTGATCAATACATGGAGTAAGTTAGAATACAGGTCTATATACAAGGGGTAAGGAATAAGAGTAGGAGAAGATACAAGGGTAGGGTGTAAGTATAACGCTAGGTATACAGTCCTATTTGGGTTTAACACATCATTTCGGATTACCGCTAGTTCCAGAGTTTGTAGAAGGTAGTCACAAGATACATACTAGTAGTGGTTTACATACAAGGAAGTTATGAATATAAGTAGAAGATGATACTGTACATAGCTTGAGGCATAGTATGACAAAGGCTATATTGTTTCTGATTGCATATATAATTTTAGAATGCATGTGTGTTTAATACATCGCATCAGATTACAACTGATTCCAGAACTGACAGCCCCTATGGAAGTTTCATTATTGAGTGTCAGAGGGAGTTAAGTAAACTGATAGGTTTTCACTGCTTTCTTGAAGTTTAGTAATGTATCGAGTGAGCAGATCGATTGTGGGGTTTGGCTCCAGAGTTTGGGCATAAAGTAGTGCCAAAGACTTGAACAGCCACCTCATCAAGAGATCCTCTTTCTGTTACGCAGCCAGGACCTCATCCTGATCCTCTATATAAGAGGTTGCATCTTCCTTCAGGGATGCATCACTTTGTAACAATACAGGAATCAAAACTGAACTTTCATCCCATGAATCTCTGTCTGACTGGTAATCCGAGTCGGGAAGGTCCACTCCCATGGAGGAGGCACTCCGAGGATTCTGAGAGGAATGTGCAGAAGGTCGCTTGTCAGAGGACCAGAAAGGCGTATTTTGGCCGTGCGCATATGCCTGCCAGAGCAGATTAATAAACTCCGGGGTAAATGCCTTAGAGAGCAACTCATCATCCCCTTTAGAAGGGAGGAGATGCCTCTTCTTGGCCTCTGTGTCAATTTGGAGCATCGTGCCAGAGCTCCTGGGGAAATTTTTGCTCCCAAAAAGGGCTCAATAGTCATATGCCATGCCCCAAAGGCCACTTGGGAGCTAAACTTGAAGTTCCCACCTCCCTGCGGCACTCGGCACGGCACATAGTGCAAGGGTGATCTTCAGCTGTCCATTTTCACCAACAAGGCATGATATAGGGGTATCAAAAGTCTGAAGACTCCATCCCTGGCACTTTGGAAGCAAATGAGGCGTTTTGGAGAAGTTTTAGAACTTAAGAGAAAAAAAAAAAAAATCAAAGAAAATCCAAAATGGCCACCGCAGGTGAATTTTAGTGCTAAAAACAGCTTAATTTTACCTCGGGGTAGACCAAAAACACCAAAAAATAGGATTTATGGGGAGGGGGACCAAGGTCCTAGCTATAGAAACAGTCAATAACAGCTTTTGAAGAACCCCTCAATTTTTCCCACAGGCTGTCCCAGCCTTAGAGACCATGTGCTGGGAAATGGTGCTGCTGCTGCCTGCTTCAGCTCCTCTCAGATGCAGCTGTTCTAGGAGAGGCCCTCTGCTTCCAGTCATTCAGCCACTTCACTGGAATCTTCAGGTTGCCAGTAAGACCTCCCTGAACCAACCCTCAACCCCCCTACAATCTCATGGGGAAAAAAAGGGGGGGAGGGAGACGAACACAGCTGGGACCATGAGTGCCCTGAAGGAACTCTATTAACATCCGAACAGCCTGCCCCTGACCAAATCAAAGGGGCGAGCAAACACTAGGGGAATGGACCCTGAGGTCCACGAATCTTCAGCAGGCTGACTGAAACAGGTCCCTGAAATCTGCTCAGACTCTCAATACAGGCAGAGTAGACCCTTAACAAAAGGGAACTCATCTTCACAAAAAAAAACCCCAAAAACAACAACATGTGACTAGAGCAAAAAAAAAAGAAAAAAGAAATCACAAAATAAAAAAGAAACCAAGCAGATTAGAAGACACCTTCATGCTCACCTGTAGAAAGAGAAACTGAAGGGAGCAACAGAGACAAGAGAGAAGGAAGAGGTATTCAAAAGCTGCGAATGATATCTTTCTGCAGTATGCTTGCGAGAATTGCTTGAGTACCCTATGGTTCAGCATATCATCCCTATTACACTGGGAAAATGGGCTATTATTTGCAATTTAGAGTATTATCACCCATTCTAGAACAAACACTGACCAAGATAAGTGATTAGCTGTGAAATGTTTTTCAAATGTATGGATTAGTGCATCTTTGGTATTTTTAAATGCTGAATGATATTTTAAGGTATGGATTAAGTCACAAAAAATCAAAAATTGAAAAAAAGTAAAAAATTACTAAGACGTTAAGAATAAATATAGATTTCAGGTTTTTTGGCCAATGACTGGAGCATGGAACAGTAAAAACTACGCTGATCTTTCAGTCTATGATAAGACTGTGCATAGGCTCCAATTCTGAGGCCTTTTCCTGAATAGAGGGTAGGTGTTATATGTAATATAACACTATAGATGCACCTCCTGAATCGAGTAGAATATTGTACACTGTGTTATATTGACTATTATTTGCAATGACATGAAAAATGATAATGAGGTAGCCCATGTTGCTGTATGTTGACAGACAAAAATGAGCAGAAAAACACATTTTGTTGGGTTTTTGTTGATAATGCCTACTCTATAAAAGGGGGGCACAATAGTTACAAAGAGTGTGCACTCTATTCCAGAAAGTGTATTATAAATGCACTATTTGACAAAGAGTGCACCCTCTCAATGGCATAAGCTTCGATAACAAATGCATGTCCAGAAAAAAAATGAAAAAGCAAACATTTCCAGACACATCATGGGAAATGACATGAAATGTCAATTTTCGGCTATTCATCCCTAATGTCCACAAAGTTTAATGTTTAATGTTACTGCGCCGTACGCCTGGAACAAACTGCCCAAATCCCTACAGCGTGCTCCATCGCTGGGAGTGTTCAAGTCCAAGTTAAAAGCCCACCTTTTCGAGAGCGCTTTCAACTCCTAATTCCTCTCACCTTGGGTTCTGCATCCCCAACCCAAGTTAGATTGTAATCTCTTCCGAGCAGGGACCATCTAATAAATGTCAAAATATACAGCACTGTATACACCTTTCAGCACTATATAAGTGATAAGTAGTAGTAGTAGTAGTAGTAGTAAAACCCATAAGAAACATCAGAGAATGGCACTGTGCTCCTGAAAGCTTTCTAGCTCACCTCATCTTCAGAGATAATCTGCACAAAAAAAATACTCTCCTGGTCGCACAAAGACTGAACTCCCCTGTAGCACAGCATTTGAAATAAAAGAACAAAGACTCATTTGTACCACAAGCAACATTATTAGAACTGGAAAAATCTTTACTGCTTATATGTTTTAATAAAGTACTTATTTAAGGAAAAAAACTCATAAAATATGCAGTAGTAAATGGTTTTATATTGGATTTCTGACTGTGCATGACACAGTTTACTTCTGGAAATACTAAATATTTTATACTCTTCTCTCTGGGCTCTTGTAGTGTCTCATTTTACATTATGTAGCCAGAGCCATGTGTATTATTACACCATTTACATGCTCAAACTGAAGAATATCTGTCCTAGTTTAATCACAGTAGTGCAACGGGATGCTGCTTTCCCTTCAAGCCTGGCGAGGTTATGTCACTATGCTGTCACTGAAGGCTTCTCTCAGAAGTGTAAAGGCAAATGAGCTAGTCTTTCCCCCTACAGCAATCATTATAACTTATACCTTGCATGTTCCCTTTGTAGGAGAAAGAATAAAAAACACATCACTGCTCATCTTGGTGACAATAAATTAATCAAGAAAGGACAAGAAACACATAGGTGTACTATGTCTGCCTGAACCCAAGCAAAATGAAGATTCTGCAGGTTCTTAACACAAGGTAATAGGTAATCATAAGTGTTTGAGGCTTGTGCTGTTAAGGCAGAGCTTACAAGAATGGGACAGGGACAGAACTTGCAGGGATGGGACGGGAATATTGAGATCCCGCGGGGATGGGGACAAATTTGTCCCCGTGTCATTCTCTATGAATCTCGACTTCAAAATACCATTTGGGAAGTATGAACTCTCCCAAAATCAAAATCATGAATCATGGGATACAGCTACACATCACCTATTTTGATCCTAATAACCTTTAAAACCTGTTTTTATCACCTGTGGCAACTAAAATATACTCCATATACCGAAAAGACAAGCCAGACTACAGTGCTCCATGCAATGATGGTATGTCACAACTGGAAAGAGCCAACTAATTCAGAATGCTGCAGTATGACTTTTAGAGGGCTGCAAATGGTGTGATCATATTACACTGTGCCTGCAAAAACTACAGTAGCTACCATCACGTTATAGGGCCGTGTTTAAAACTCTGTCTTGGCTATTCTAGGTCTTGAGATAAAATAGGCCAGAGTACCTAAAAATACGTTAACTCGTTAAACATCATTGAGGCCTCTAAGGTCCTCTCAAGGAGCATCACTATCTGTATCTTCGTCAAAAGAAATTGCACAACGTGATGGCCACCAGTGAGCCTCTCAGGCATAGCCCTCCTATTCTTGGAACTCACTCAAGACTACCTCTTCTTCAGGAAGCAGGTGAAAGACTGGCTATTCTCCTGAGCCTTTAATACAACTAACTATGCACTCACTTCACCCAGGGCATGCTTACTACACATATTCTGCAACTTAGACTAGTTCCTCATATCTTTTTCAACTGTACATATAACTGTTTGTCCTGTCTACATATCTCAACTGCACTTGCCTCTTCATCTACCAACTAAGATGTTTCATTGTATTGTAGTATATGAACAGCATTAGCATCATACTTATGTTATTTGAATGTTCTAATTTGTGCCCTTTAAGATGTTTCATTTATATTGTGGTGACATCACAAGTGTCATATCTATGTTATATGGGTGTTTTTCTACGCTGTTTATTAGGGTATTATTTGCATTCTGATGACATGTAGCATATTTGTTATATGGTTGTTTACAGTGCTGTTAATTGTTTATGTTTTTGATACTGTCTCATGCAAATCCCATTACTAGAATTCAATTTTCCATATCCAAGTCTACCTCACTGATTGTATTTATGCCATTTACAACTATTGCAAAACACTGCTGTCAAATTAATCTATCATGCAAAAAAAATTTGACCATATCACTCCTCTCCTCCGCAAAGCACATTGGCTACCCATCACTCATCGCCTCACCTATAAAATACTCCTCCTCATCTTTAAAACAAAAAACTCTAACCAACCAGCATTCCTAAATAAACTTTTGATCCCATACTTATCATCCAGGGCCCTCCGATCTAATAATCAAAACCTACTTTCCATATGGTCAATACGCAAACTGTTTTACGATACTACTCGCAAATCCATTTTTTTCAGTCACCGCCCCCTCTCTGTGGAATGCTCTCCCATTAGATCTTTGATTAGAGAACTCTCTTGAAAAATTTAAAGCCAAACTTAAAACTTTTCTCTTTAAAGACGCCTTTACTCTCTAGTACCAGCTTTCGCTTCTCGAACCTTTAACTCTTGTGAAGCCTTGAAACACCAAATGCTTCTTCTGAAGCGATCCCCATCCTAATGTTTTGCCACTCCCCATTTGCCTTCCTTTTTTACTAATTTTACTTCAATGTATTTTAAACAACCTTTCCCTCCCCAACTTCCCTTTTGTTTCATGTACGTCAATGTGAATTTGTCTAGTATTTTTAATATTTGATAAAATATTGCTTTTATTTACCTATTTTAATTGTTTTCTACAATCTTTTTATATTGTACAATGTTTAGACACTTGTTTTGATAGATGGTATATCAAAAATAAAGAAACTTGAAACTTAAATTTTATATCAAGCTATACACCACCTTGGGTAAATCTCTTTATAAAGCCAAATAAATAGACTATATAATATATAACCACACATACAATTGCATGATTTTGTAGACAACCAGAAAATTCCAAAGTACTGAAACAATCTTATTAGATATCATTGACAATTGTTAGAAATTCCTGGACAAAGGAGAAGATGTATTACTTGTTCTATTAGACCTAAGCACTGCCTTTGACACCATTGATCACACTCTTATTCTAAATAGGATAGCTAACATTGGTATCTGCAACACTCACTATACTGGTTCTCCTCCAACAGACAATAGATCGCAGCATATGCTATTAAGATTTAATGTCACAATCCAAACCACTTAAATATGGCATACCTCAAGGTGCCTTACTATCATTGCTGCTCTTTAACTTATACATTAGACTAGCACTCGACATCACTTCAAAATACAGCATCAAGATTTGCTCCTTTGCAGATGATATCCAACTTTATCTTCCGCTGGGAATGAACCGGGATACCCAAATCAAAAAACTACAATGCTGCCTATCTGAAATAAAAAACTGGATGACTGTAAAACAAGCTACTACTAAATACATCCAAAACTAAATTACTCTGGATTCACAAGAAAAACTGCACCAACCCTTGTCCTATTTTCTCCTGGGATAATACAACCATCATAACTAAGGACCAAGTCCGCAACCTTGGAATTATACTTGACTCTGACCTGTCGCTTACAGGTCATATCAACCTCTTTCTACTACCTTTGCCAACTACGAAAGATTCATATATACTTCTCCAAAGCTGAATTCACACAACTGCTCTATGCTTTTGTCCTATCCCTCATGGACTATTGCAATTCACTATTCATGGGGCTATCTACAAAGACTACAATGTGTGCAAAATGCAGCAGTTTGCCTACTGAAAAGCCTAAATATTAGTGACCCCCCATCTCTCCAGCTCTGGCCACTGTACATTGGCTGCCTATTCGAAAATGCTGCATCTTTAAAACCCTGTCACTAACCTTCAAATTCTTTGACAAAATGATCCTAACCTATATCCCTAACTGACCACTGAAATCACAAGGCGGAAGACGACTTTCTACTCTGTCAGCACGTGCCCTCTGGCTAGAAAATGCCTGCAAATGTGCTTATTCTCAATGAAACCCCGCCAACTATCAGATTATTGATAGGATTATTAAACTTCATAAAAGCAGTAAAAAAACCACCTTTTTACCTAATTACCATCCACAAAAATAACTCCTAACCCTAATCCAACATTGACTAATCTCCCATATGCTATCCCGGGATCCACCTCTGATGATTTATAAAGAATTGTTAAAATTCTCTTACTGCTGCAATGTTTGTTTTGTTGCTGTAATTATATTACATTAGTGATTTCTATTCCGCCAATACCTTGCGGTTCAAGGCAGATTACATAAGATTTATCAGGAGTTACAAGAATTGTAACTTTATATAAGAACTAGTGTTTAAGCACGTTACATTAACGGGTGCTAGAATATATGTCTGTCTGTCTTTCTTTCTATGTCTCTCCCTGCCCCTGTCTCTCTCTTCCTTTCCTTTTCTCCCTCCCGCTGTCTGTCCTTCTTTCTTCCTGTGTCTCTCCCTGCCCCTGTCTCTCTCTTCCTTTCTTTCTTTCTTTCTCCCTCCCACTGTTTGTCCTTCTTTCTTTCTGTCTCTCTCCCTGCCCGCTGTCTTTCTGTGTGTGTGTCTGTCTTTCGTTCTAATACGCTGCCTGCCTGTCTTTCTGTCTCTCCATGGCCCCCTTCTGTCTCCCCTCCCCCAAAGCAAACCAAGATTGCTCCCAGGCCCCCTTTCCCTCTCCACTTCCCTGTGCAGCAGCAGCAGCATTTCCCTCCCACCCTTCCCTGTGCAGAAGCAGCACACACACACACATTTTCCTGTGCAGCAGCAGCATTTCCAGGCCTTCCCTTTGCAGAAGCAGCAGCATTTCTCCCCCCCCCCCACACACACACACTTCCCTGTGCAGCAGCAGCATTTCCCGGCCTTCCCTGTGCAGAAGCAGCATTTCCCACACACACTTCCCTGTGCAGCAGCAGCATTTCCCACCCTTCCCTGTGCAGAAGCAGCATTTCCCCCCATACACACACACACTTCCCTGTGCAGCAGCAGCTTTTCCCACCCTTCCCTGTGCAGCAGCAGCATTTCCCACCCTTCCCTGTGCAGAAGCAGCATTTCCCAGCCTTCCCTGTGCAGAAGCAGCATTCCCCCCAACACACACATACTTCCCTGTGCAGCAGCAGCATTTCCCACCCTTCCCTGTGCAGAAGCAGCATTTCCCCCACACACAAACACACTTCCCTGTGCAGCAGCAGCAGCATTTCCCACCCTTCCCTGTGCAGAAGCAGCATTTCCCCCACACATACACACACTTCCCTGTGCAGCAGCAGCATTTCCTGGCCTTTCCTGTGCAGCAGCAGAATTTCCCGCAGCCTCCTTCCCAGCCGCTGCGTTTAAATTCACAGAAAAGCGCTGCGCCGCACTACCACTGTCTTCGGCATCTTCTATCCACTGCGGCCAACCCTAGCGGAAACAGGAAGTAGTTAGAGAGGGCGGGCCACAGTGGACAGAAGACAGCGAGGCCAGCGGTAGCGCGGTGTAGCGCTTGTCTATGAATTTAAACGTGGCGGCTGGGAAGGGGGCTGCGAGAAGGGGGATTCGCCGGCTGTGCTGTGGCGCATGTGCCTCAAGCCGCCATCACGGACGGACACAGCACATGTCAGGTCCCCACATCCTCTTAAGTAAGCATGCGCGCTTAGAGGATTATTATTATAGATTGTCATAGGAATTTCAAAGGAGCTATATAAGAATTGTCGGGAACTTGAAGCGATACATGGGTAATTGGAAACATTTTAGATTTGAAAGGGGTAGTGGGTGTGGTGGTGTAGATTGGGAAGGAACTGGTTGTGTTAGATAGGTTTTATGTATTTTTTGAAGAGTAGTGTTTTAGTTTCTTTTTTGAAGGTTTTGTAGTCTGTGGTCGAGGACAGCAGATTGGTGATTTGTCTGTCTGGTTTTGCTGCTTTGGAAGCCATTAGATTGTCATATAGTTTTCTTCGTTTGACATTTTTGGTTGGTGGGTGTGTGAATAGTGAGTGGGTTCTCCTGTGTCTGGTTGAGGTGGATTGAGTTAGTCGGTTGTTCCAGTAGGATGGGCTTTCTCCATTAATAGCTTTGAAAAGTAGGCAGTAGAATTTGAAGTGTATTCTTGCTTGTATCGGGAGCCAGTGTGAGTCATGGTATGCTTCTGTGATGTGGTCATATTTTTTCAATGAGTAGATCTTAAGGCTGTATTTTGTATTGTTTGTAATTGCTTTATCATGGTTGCTGGGCAAGGGAGGTATAGTATGTTAGATTTCATACAGCGTATAGAAATTGTCCTACTACCATAAAAAGTCTGTGATCATATCGTTAAAATTGTCGTATAAATCATATTGTTGCTGGAATAAGTCCCAACTCATAAGTTAGATTCTTCATACTATGTATAGAAATTGTCCTACCATTGTAAGAAGACTGTGTGCCCATATTGTTAAAATGTCTTATCTTCATTTAAAGTCCTTACTCCAGCTACCTTAAGAACATAAGCAGTGCCTCTGCTGTGTCAGACCAGAGGTCCATCATGCCCATCAGGTCCAGGACTTGTATAGTAATCCTCTATCTATACCCTTCTATCCCCTTTCTAATCCCTTCTTGAACCCCAGTACCGTACTCTGTCCTATCACACCCTCTGGAAGCGCATTCCAGGTGTCCACCACCCCTTAACTGAAGACCTTCTCCAACTATTTTATTGCTAACCTATATTGTATATGTAAACTTGTAACTCATTCTGGGCTCTTTTAGGAAGATGGGCTAAAAAATAAATAAATAAATAAAATGAATGAATGTTCATTTATTCGTTCAAACTAACTAACTATATAATATATAACCACCCATACTATATATGAATATGTGCAGCTCATACAGCACAGCATGTGAAAAGCCACATACAGTAGTCATCTGGATATCCAGATTTCAGTTCTTTTTTTTTTTCCTGAGTGTAGACAGAAAACTAAATAAGATTAGCTTTGTGGTTTGAATGAATTACATATTTGCAGTAGATCCACTTGCACAGCTTGGTTTATAACAGGATGATAAATAAGTAGGTGCACCAAACACTATGAACTGTGCACAGCATAAAGTGTGAGTATTATAACACTTCTGACAGCCTCTACAACAGTGACATTTCTCTGTGCCTACACATACGCTTATTTCAGGCTATGATTTTACTCTGTCGTAGAAATATTGGCATCAGAAGTAAACAAGAGCATTATCATTCCACTGACATTTAAAGTGCTAATAAGCCTATGCCTCATACAAGTTTGATTTCATTTTTTTCACAGCTGTGTGGTTACAGTCATTAAATTAAGTCTAACGTAAGAATAGCCTTACTGGGTCAGACCCAGTAGCCCGTTCTCACGGTGGCCAATCCAGGTCACTAGTACCTGGCCAAAACCAAAGGTGTAGCAATATTCCATGCAACCAATACTCATTTTCTGCTGGCATATCTGTGTGGCCAGTCCATTAAAAATGCAGGCCCCTCCTACATGAAAATGGCTTAGTTTAGGACATTTTTAATGTGGATTCTTTTTTCCAATAATGGCAAAAAAAGTAGACGTTTAACAGGAGAAAACATCTAGCTGGGCCATTTTTGAAAAAAAAAGATATTACATCTTGCGGGGTTGAAAACGGACTTTATTCCACCCGATTTTTGGATGTTTTTCTCAAAACATCCAAAGTCAGACTTTTAGATGTCCTATCGAAAATGCCCTCCACTTGTCTGTTAGGTCTTTCTGACAACAGGATTTTCATGCTTACCATGGACAGTTCACATTTTTTTATCTTGTGTTATATGAATTATGGCTAGGCAAAAAATAATTTTGCACTGTAAATTTACTAAGTCATAGCCCTTCATCCATTCCCTTTGGTTTCAATAAATAAACTGGGGCCACAGGACCGGATGTGCAAGTCGCCTAGCTTGCTGACCTGACCTCCCTGAGATTACAAATAAACTGAATTAACCTGCACAAAAACAACAACACATGACAAATACAAGCTGGAGGTCACTGGGCTTGAGATGCGACTGAAATTTAAATGAAATTCCTTAAAAGTTCCAATTTAATTCAAGATGGACATGCAGACAGGCATGATGCTTTTATAAGGTCAGTATCCCTATACGAAACTAAGCTGAAAATTAGAACCCTGGTGGCAAAGGAAATTGAGACAGATACATCTCTGCCCCTTGTTCAGCCTTAAGTCAGCTGCCAAGTCTTCCTCTTCAGAACATAATTTTCTGGCCAAACACTTGATATTGTTTCAAATTTCTGCTGTTCTGCAGTCTCCTTTACACTTTCACATTTCTATGGGAGATTTGAGACATCTGCTTCCTTTTTTGTTCAAAGTTCCTTTGGAATGCACAATTTCTCAAATCCAAGTAAAGATGGCATGGGCATTCATCTACACGTGCAGAATGACCGACGGTAGGATAACTATTTCTAAGAAGCTTTTGATTGTGAAACTATGCTATTTAACTGGGTCTCCATTGACAAATTTTCATCTGGCTTTAATCTTTCACCATCTCACTTAGAGCATTCTGAATTCTGGAATTCAAGCATTCAGCTGTAGCCCATTTGGTTTAACAACAACAAAAAAAGGCAACACCTCCAAATAGGTTATTTTTTCAAACACTGTTATTGGAATGAACACCACTCTTATGCCAGAATTTGCTGGAGACTGTCTCAATCTCAGGAGTAGCGCCCATATTCTGGAACTTACTCCCAGAGGGACTACATTTAACTCGAGACTACTTCTACTTCAGGAAGCAGGTGAAAGCCTGGCTCTTCTCCCAAGCCTTTAATACAGGGGTGCTCACACTTTTTTGGCTTGCAAGCTACTTTTACAATGACCAAGTCAAAATGATCTACCAACAATAAAAATACTAAACATATACCCCCTCTTTCACTACGGTACACTAGCCGATTTAGCACGCGCTAAGTGCTAATGCGCCCATTATATTCTATGGATGCGTTAGCATTTAGCGAGCGTTAAATCAGCTAGTGCGCCTTAGTAAAAGACCCCCCCCACCCCAATATTTATTTATATATATATATAGAGAGAGAGAGAGTGCACCTCTTCTGTCCTCCAGACCTCATTCCATTCCCAACCAACATCTCTTTCTGTCCCTCTAGGAGTCCAGCTTTTCTTCCTTTCTCCTCCACCCCTATTGGCAACATGTCTCCCTCCTCTGTTATGATCTTGCATCTCTCTGTTTTTTCTCAGGGTCTCTCCCCCTCTGTCTCTTCTATGTGCACCTCCCATAGTCCAATATCTGCCCCCCTCTTCTGCCTCCCCTTTGTTTCAGGTTTCTCCCTCTCTCTATCTTCCTTCTGATAACATTTTGAGTCTTCCCACCTTTAGTCCAAGTCTTTGTCTCTCTCACTCTCCTCCCCAGGGCCTGGCATCTCTCTCTCCTCGGTTCAGTGTGTTTCCCCTATCTAACCCCTCTAGTAGTCCAGGATCTTCCCTGTCTTCCCCCAACCCCTCCCTTTTGGTTAAAGACTGCTTTCCTGCCCCTCTTCAAGGTCCTTTTGCCTCCCCCCTCACAGATCCAGCATCTCTAAGGCAACCCAAGACCCAACATGGCCCTCGCGACAGGCCAAAACCTCAGACCGGATCATTGAGCAAGATTGCAAATGTCAGTTCCCGCCTCCATTCTTCCCTCTGGACCTAACTACCACAGTTTAAAGTTAATTATGGCAGCCTGCAGTGCGAACATAGAAAGCTGCCATCGGCCTCTGTAGCCATGTCAGGGGCGGAACCGTGATAGAGGGAACGTGCTACAGAGGCTGACAGCAGCCTGCTATGTTCGCTCTGTAATTACTGTAATTACTTTAAAGGTGAGACAGTGAACATGGGGGAATGTTAAAGGTGCTGGGGAAACACGCTAGGGAGAACACTGGCTCTGCGATCGACCGGTAGATCGTGATTGACGTTTTGGTCACCCCTGCTTTAATACATATGGTGACGCTCATTCTGCACCTAGACTAGCTTGCTGCACACCCTGTATCTTAGAAGGCAATCAGCCAGCGCCAGCCCCTCTCCTTCTCTCTGGCTCTCTTCCCTGCTGGCACCCCTACTGGCGTTTCAGGGCCCATCTGGAAAGCCTGTGCACATGCGCAGATGTCCACATGATGATGTCACGCATGCGCATGATGTCATCACGGCAACATTCACACACTTCCGGGTGCCTCAAGCCGTGGCCACTACCTTTAGTGCAGTGGTCTCAAACTCGCGGCCCCCCAGGTACTATTTTGAGGCTCTCGGTATGTTTATCGTAATCACAAAAGTAAAATAAAAGTTTCTTGATCATATGTCTCTTTAGCTATAAATGACAATATTATTATTAAGACTTAGCCAAAAGGAAAGATTTATAAACTATAAAGAGTTTTACCTCATGCAAAATTGTTAATTCTTTAATAAGACATTAACTATTTTTTTATTTTTTTTTTTTTGCAGCCCTCCATGTACCTACAAATTCAAAATGTGACCCTGCAAAGGGTTTGAGTTTGAGACCACTGCTTTAGTGTGTCCCGGCTCAAGAAAGTTTGAGAAACACTGCACTAGAGAATGACTGTCCTGAGCTGCTCCCCACAGGGGCCTGCTGCAAATTTTGTGGTGCACACAAGTGGTATTTTCTCGGAAGTGAGCAATACAATCCTAGCAGAAGGTCACTTCTTACTTAACCCACCGACTCTTTAAGAAAACAGATGAGAGAAACTGATGCCGCTGCCTCTCAACAGGCAGAGGATTTGGAAGTCAGGTTCAACACTTTACAAGAGCAGCACTGACAATGTCTAATGCCGTTTTAAAAGTGTATTTATAAAATACACTCCAAACTCCCTCACACGACTCCGGGCCTCTCCGGGCCGCAGACCCAGTCTAAACCGCACGAGGGGGAGGGGTAGTTATTACCTGATGACGTCAGCACCTCCAGCTCACCTTTCTGGCAGTAAATGGCTGCCAGCACCGAGAGCTCCTCCCGCGCGTCCTCCGACATGGCTCGGAGCTCACACAAGCTCCACTAGACTTCCGCGTCCTGCGCGCGCACCCTAGCTTGAACGCCAACACCGCAGCCATGGTTAGCGCCGGCTTTCTCCAGCAGGGTGCGTGCATGGCACATGCATAGGAAGTGTGTGAGACAAACACGCCCCTATTCCCCCGCTCCTCCTTCTGCTGCTGCAGATACTGGGCACTTGCTCTTCTTCAGTTCTGAACAGCTTTAGCTGTACACAGTACAGTATTGGTTTTATCATGGTTGCGTTTCTTGCCTAGTTGCCTCTTAGGTTAATTATTTAGAACTTTTAGGTTGTTTAGTCTTTTTCTGTTGCTTCAAAACCTTGGTCCAATTTTATCAGCTTTTATAAATGGGGACGAAGAAAGGGTGGATTTAGACACTTCAGTGTTTTAAATTTTTTTTTTTAATAAAAGGCCAAAGCAGCAGAACTCTTGCCTAGAAATGATGAACTCTCACATATAACATCTGATAGATAGTGCTTCCATTTCCACCCTCCACTGGGATCTAATAGCAGCTGACAACAAGAGAACACAACTACTGAAATTAAAACCAGTGTTTCAACCTGCTCTTCTTACTATACTGTAATGCCTCTCCTGCTTATGAGCGTCGTAGTTTAAATCAACTGTTTGACATGCCTGGCTGCAGATTTCTACTGCACAATTGGAAAGATGCCGTTGACAGGAGGAGCAAGCCTGGCACCTAGTATAGTAGATAGCTCAAGCAAGACTTTATTTTCAGGCAACTAGGTCTGGTCCTCTGCTATTTTGATGATCTCTAAGCCACTGCCGAGTGAATTATTTCATCTGTGAAAGACACGTGCTGCAGCTCAAATATTAGACCTGCTTATTACAGCCACGCTGCTGCTCCCTCCATCAAAAATCTCTGAACATATTCGGGTGAAAATGACAACTTAAATACTAACAGAGAAGAAGAGCTTTTATTTTCACTCGAACTTATAACATTCAATTTTATGAATCACTCAAATCCTTTTCTGTAAGCTATCTGACCTTAACATAACCAAGTAACAGTTTTTGACTGGTTTTAATCTTACCTTACTGATAGAGCCTTCTGTGTTCACTAGCATAGTTCTCTGTCCCAAGTCATTTTCATCCTCTACTGCTTCTGGTAAAAACCAGAGCTGCCAAGGGTGGACTGCAGAAGAAAGTGAGTTTTATGGCAATGTATGTGATATATAAATTTGGAATAAAAAGCTTCACAAATGGAAGAAGCAAAGGAAAATGATTTAGCTTGCTCTGGTGCTCCTGCAAGGATATAGATAGAATGGAGGGAATTGTAAAAGGAATTTGCCCAGTTAACTTAATAATGAGGTGAATAAATGCCCCAAGTTTAAAACTTTCCTTCAGTTACTGTGCACAGATACACTTGTGCCAGTGGACTTCTACACTCCAGTCTTTTTTAAAACATTATTTATAGAATATCCAAATAAAATAAAAATTAAAAAAGCACTACAGTATAATCAATAACAATACCAAGAAAAAAATAACGCTAAATAGATCACAAAAATATTGGGGGGGGGGGGAACCAGGGAAAGCCTTGAAACTAGATTATCATAAAAGAAAATAATGCATAAGGAAAGGAATTTTAAAAGGAGGCAAAAAAAAATCATACCCCAGATCTCCCATACAATCACACATTTACCTGAGAATTAAACTGTCAAAAAGAAATATAAAATACATCATTTGCCAACTAAATATTTCTCTTTGTTAGACCAGTCAGTGAAGATCAGTTAATACAGTACACACATACCCCAATTCTGTATATGGCACTCAAACTTACATGCCCAAATTTGAGTGTGCTGCTGAGATGTGCATGCAAATTGATTGGTTAATGAGCTTTTAATCATCAGTAATTGGGTACCAACAATTATTGATATTAATTGGCACTCAGAATAATGCACAACCAGATGCATCAGAGGGCATTCCGAAAAGTTGCAATCATAGTTGTAAAATGCTGCCTCAGTATGCCTAACTTGGGCACCAACATTTACACCAGGTTTCAGCAGGCATAAACCTGGCACATACTCGTAAACACCCAAAGTTAGACACAGGAATCAGCACTCTGCATGATTCAGCACACCCTTTGTAAAACAGTATTTGGTGCCATTTATAGAATTCCCCTCCCCCCATGGTACACAGGCAGGCAATTTTGTTTTTTATTTTACAGCAAAGGAACTTTCTTATCAAATTTTGTCTTAAAAGCACATTGTCACATATACTATTTCTTTCTAATACATTCAATGGCCTTGAGCAAGACTAATCTTTAGCCTAGAACAGGGGTTCTTAACCTTGGGTCCATGGATGGGTTTCAGGGGATCTATGAGGGTCAGATAAATAGTACTGTTGATTTTTCTCGCAGATAATAAACGAGTAGATGCAATAGTAATGGTAGTAGAAAACGTAGTAGTAGATCTGTTTTAATTTGAACAAGAGGATTGTATTTCATAATTACAATGCGTAGTATTACGTTTTGCATAAAAATGATTTTTTTTTGTTTAAAGTTTAATAATACTTTGTGTATGTCATATATGTATGAATGAGACAATCAAATCACAGTAAAGTACATTACATGCAAAGTTGTGTTTAGGTGAATATATCTGGGGAAGAAGATCCATAGCTTTCATCAGATTCTTAAAAGGGTCTGTGATTCAAAAAAGGTTAAGAATCACTGGACAAGAGGCTATTTTCTGTATTTTTCCTAATACCTCTGTTTCACAAATTAATCCATGGTTCTACTATTTTAGCATCTATATGAAATTTCCATTGATCAGGTCAAAAAATACATATCTAGTAGTGGAAAATATTGCACAACATTTACAAGGAAATTACAATTAGAATTGACTGCAGTCCAAACTTTTTGGCTCATACTCAGAGCTGATCCAAGGGTATCTGACATCCTAAGCAAATCTTCAGCCGTGTGTTCTAGAGAATGACACAGGAAAAAAAAATCTGTCCCCATCACTGCCCCGGCCCCGGCCCACCGACCCGTCACCACCATCCCCTTCACCACCCCGTCACCATCACTGCCATCCCATTCACTGCCCTGTCCCCCGCAGCATCCATACAAGCCTCAGTACTGCAATATTTAGCTTATTCCTTCCTTATAAATCAAAGTTCTGGCTACTGAACTGGAGAAAGAGATGTTCAGCTGGCAGGGCTTTGTTTATAAATTTTTATCAACACAACTAATATACTACTTTATCTTAAAGAAAAAAGAAATAGAATTTTTTTTCTACCTTTGTTGTCTTGTTTATGCTTTCCTCATCTTCTCATTCAATTCCTTCCATCCACTGTCTCTCTACTCTCTGCGTCTTCCATTTGCACTGTGCCTCTCCCTTTCTCCCCCCCCCCTCCAAATTGGTCTGGCACCCATCTTCTTCCCTCCGCTCCCCCCGTAGTCTGGCATCTCTGTCTTCTTCCCTGCTAGCATCTTCTCCCAATCTCTCTTACCCATTTCCCTTCAGCGTCTTTTCCCCACTCTGTTTTACCCATTTCCCTTCAGCGTCTGTTCCTCTCCACCCCACCTTTCCTCCCTCCCTGCCCCTTACCTTCATGGCGCTTTCACCACCCCCTTGTATCGGGAACACTTCTTAGCCGTTTCCGCCATGCACCCGCGCACCCCCCCCTCCCCCCCCACCCCCCCGAACAACAGGCCTGGTCCAACAATTGTGCCGACAAACCTTCCTGCCCTTTACCTTTCTGGCCGGCGATTTCTAAACGGCCTTCTTACAGCAGCCGGAGCATTGAAGTCACATATGGCTGCTGGAAAGGTCGTCTCTGATGCAACTTCTGGTTGCGTCAGATATGACCTTTATGGCAGCCACACGCAGCTTCAACGCTCCGACTACTGTAAGAAGGCAGTTTAGAAATCGCAGCCACGAAAGTAAGGGGCAAGGAGGGAGTATGGAGATGTTTAGACTCAGTGGCAGTAAGGAGGGAGGGAGCGCAATAGGTGACCGTGCGCGTTCCCTCCCTTAACTGTGGGGACAAGGCGATTCACTGCTCCATGGGACGGTGAATGGCCTTGTCTCCGTAGTCATGGTGAACACAGTTTTTTCCCCCACCATTTTGGCGGGCTAGCCGCGGGTAACAGCCACCGTGTCATTCTCTAGTGTGTTCCATTATAAAAGGCAGCTCAAGGCCCTTCCCTCCACTCCAGCATTTCCTCTTCTCTCTCTCTTTCTCCAGACCAGCATCTCACTCCTTCTCTATCTCCTCCACCCCAAGGTGTCTAACATCTCCCACTTGGTTAAAGCTACAGCCTCAGCACCTGATGTTGTGGGTTCAAACCCACGCTGCTCCTTGTGAGTCTGAGCAAGTCACAACCCCCCCCCCACCCCAATTGCACCAGGTTTAATAGATTGATTATAAGCCCACTGGGACAAACAGGGGAAAATGCTTGAGTATCTGAATAAATTAATGTAAACTGTTCTGAGCTCCCCTGGGAGAAAGGTATAGAAAATTTAATAAATAAATTTTCATATACAGTATATTAACACCCCCCCCCCTCCCTTTTACAAAACCATAGCACGGTTTTTAGTGCTGGCTGTGGCAGTAACAACAACAACTCTGATAATCACAGAATTTCTGTGAGCGTTGGAGCTGTTACTGCCGTGGCTGGCGCTAAAAACTGTGCTACGGTTTTGTAAAAGGGGGTAAGTAATTTATGTTAATTACTAGTCTTATATCCCGTTACATTAACGGGTGCTAGAATATATGTGTGTGTCTGTCTTTATTTCTTTCTCTCTCTCTCCTTAGCCGCTTTCTTTCTTTCTTTTTCCTTAGCTGTCCATCACCACCCCTTGCCTGCTCCCCCTGTCCATTGTCCCTTCCTTTTACCTCCCCTGTGTCCACCACCACCCCTTCACTGCTCTCCTTATGCAGCAGCAGCCCTTCTCCATTTGCTTTACCTCACCCCTGTCCAGCAGCACCTCTTTCCTTCTCCCCCTGTCCAACATTAGGCCTCCGTTCCTTTTTCTTCACACCCCCTGTCCATCAGCACCTCTTTCCTTCTCCCCCTGTCCAGCAGTAGGCGTCCCTTCCTTTTTCGCCCCCCCCTCCTCCTTCTTATCCCTATGATACACTTACCGTGCTCTGCCCCTGATCAGAGGTTCCCGACAGCCGCCCAGTTGAACCCATTGGAAAAGTTCCCTCTGCCGCATCCCGCACCCCTCCTTGTGACTCCCGCTGTCTTTCTTTCTGTCTATCTCTGTCCCCTTTTGTCTTTCTGTGTATCTCCCTGCCCCTGTGTCTTTCTTCTTTTCTTTCTGTCTCCCTTCCTCCCTCTGTCTGTCTGTCCAAAGCAGCATTCCCTCCCCTTCCATTTCCCTCCCCCCACACCAGTTCCCTGCAGCAGCAATAGCGTTTACTCTACCCCCCTTTCTCTTCCCGCAGTACAGACTACGAACGTGGCGATTCCAGCGTGTGCAGCAGTCTTCACACGCTGCTTTGGGTCCTTCTACTGGCCTGATTTACTCTGGCACATCACTGATGACATCATCAGAGACGGGGCAGAGCAAATCAGGGCAGTAGAAGGGCCCGAAGCAGCATGTGAAGACTGCAGCACACACTGCTTAAATCACCAAGGTAGTCGGATCCGCGGGAAGGGAAGGGGGGGCGGCAAAGGACTCGGGTCCCGAGCCGGGGCGGAAAGTCGCTGGGCTCCTCGGTGGGGGCGCTGAGCGGCCGCAATCCGTCTCCTCCGAGACACCCCCCTGCCCGCCCGCCCGTTCGCCCGCTGGAGGAACAGAGATCGGCGGCTGGCTGCAGTCCAGGCTTGTGGAGGCATCGGCGGCTGGTGACGTAAGCGCGCATGCGCACTCCTACCTAAGATGCCCTACATCTCATGAAAAACGGACGCACGCAGATAGGAGTGCGCATGCGCGGCCTAGCATTTTATTATATTAGATATTTTAGATATTATTAAATGTTCCTGATGCAGATATACACTGTCATGCACTTTATCAATAAAGGAGAGGCAGGGCTACTACAGGGCCTGCGAGCATGCGCTAGATCACATCCATACTACTGATGTGCTGCAGCTTGAAGACTGCCACCATAGCACTGGTTCTGATCAGCTGTTTGAGTAGCCTAGCCCAGCCCAGCCCTCTCCTCAACATGAAGGAATCACTTGGATATTTAGGCCACTATTACAAACACATCTCATTACATTAGGGTTCAGCTATTCATCTCATAATATATACCATTAGAACATCTGTACTAAAAATAACACAAGAAAAAAATGGGAAGTTTTTTTAATAGCTGTAGAAATTTCTGCCTGAAGATGTAGCTAAAATTACTCTATAAATAAAGGTGAATCACTGTTTCAGTGCCTCCAGGTATGGATGAAAACAATATTTTATATTCAGAATGAATATCTGGATTCATGATTGCTATTTTGGTAATCAACCATGGCATCCTGCACAGAACAAGCATTCTCAGAGCCTCCATGCCCTAGGCTTTAATCCATCTGGAATATATTTATCTGAATCCAGGACACAAAACAGATTTCCATCCAAGATCAGTGGCAGTTTTCCAGGAGCTGAACCAGACATCCCATCCTTTGAAGCATATATATTAAGATCCTGACTATATTCCAGATCCAAAATACCCATTTTTTCTCTCAAAGTGCCACTTATGGGTCCCACACTGCAAGCCTTGGTATAGGTAAACATCGTATCTTCCAAACAATTTTATAGCAACATAACTGAACTTAGATTTATAAATTTAAAGTAAACACTGTAATTGTGTTTACATTCCTGTTTGCAAATTAAACATTCTTCAGGCACACAGCTCTAGCAAAGAATACATCTTTCAATCATTTTCAGCTCTTGGACTTGCTAGACTTAAATCCTGAAATGCATGCTGGATTTCACAAAAAGCATATAAAACTTCGCTAATTTCAGTGGTTTCATTACTGAGTTGCTACCCAAGTGGAAGAATTCTTATCAATAAGGGAGCTTAGTGTTTATAATTAAAAGTGAGAACAGGTGGCAATAGTAGTGGTTATCTTATATCAGTATATCCTAACCAAAAAGAATGTAAATATTAAAACAAATCCATCTGATTTCAAGGTAAGTCTTTTATCCTTAACTGGGGATAGAAGCAAAGGAGGGCCAGGATTTGGATACTCAAATCCCTGTAGCTGAATTGAAAATCTTGGAGATTGTGCAAAGAATAAAAGTGTTCTTACAATGTCAATTACTGATTTGTTAAAAACAAAGTAACTTCTATAACTATGTTCCAATTTATGCCCACACATTATCAATATGCTCCCAAATTTTTAATAGTATATTTTGTTGTGTGGAAATTATTATGGGTAGCCATTAAACATTTGCTCACATGTCTTTGGCAAAACTTCTCTATGTTCTCTGAATATGTTCAAGTGGAGTAAAAAAAAAAATAATAAATAAAAACCCAACAAAAACCTAAGTCAATTATAAAATCATTTAACTAGACACTGTCAGAGAACAATGAAACCCTGTGAATGCTGACATTTGGAAAGCCACCGAGACATTATAATGTCACACTGATATTTGTCACACTAGGAAAATAGCAGCTTTCTGTCAAAGATCTAAATTTCATCTCACGCACATAAATTTCCATGTACTCTAAGACTATTGAAAATGTAAAATATTTACATTTGAAATGAACTACTCTAGTTACAGCTTGACCTTTGCCATTCGCCATTAAATGGGAAGTCAGACTTTTCACACATTTCATCAAATGCTACATCTCAGTGTTTGATGAGGTGGACTCTATTTAAACTAGCGTGCTCCTAGGAGTGCCGTGAATAGAAAGGAACGAGATATTCACCTGAGGTTTCCCGAAAGGACATGTCAAAATAATTTTAAACTTTGAAAGTGAAAACATTTTTTTTTTTGCTAAAGTATATATTTGACTTCCAAGTATGGCTGGAAAATCACATTTTAGTGGACAAACAGAACTGTACTATCAACCCTAAATGTTTGCACAGGGGCACTAAACTGTCACATTAGTTTTACATATATTTATAGCACCTGTCATTAAGTATAGTAATAGATAAAGCACATAAAAGCTAACATGTGCAAACTAACCAACTCGGAGAAATTGCCCCCATTCAATCTGTCCAGTAAATTGGTCAGTGTTGCAGTAGCCATTCTCTGTGGCTACCCTCCATTGTCTCACAGAAAAATACAATACAAAAATTTATATTCCGCTACATTGTCAAAAGACATTAGTGTGGATTACAATAAAGTTAAATAGAAGGAAAATAATCCTCCCTAATTTACATACTTAAGATGTTTATGGAATTTATGCAATACCTAATAATACAGTCTCAGCAAATATAATTATGTCTTAAAGAAATATGTTTTCAATAATTTATGGAACCTTTTATTGGAAGATTAGATTCTTACCTTGATAATCTTCTTTCTGGAAAAGCATATAAGAATCTGAACTATAGGTGAATATCCTCTGGTTGTGAATTGCCTGCAAGACGTCATACACATCTTTCGACTCCGCCTCCTTCCCAGCAGGCTGTACTGCTATCTTCAGTTTGTACCAAAGCAATTGAACATCACTCTAATAAAAGACAATAGAAAGAAGGGAATGGAAAATCTCCTTGACAATACATTTCTGTTCTGCTCTGTAACAAAACAAGGTTAACAAAAACACTATATATCATATCAGGGGTAGGGAACTCCGGTCCTCGAGAACCGTATTCCAGTCGGGTTTTCAGGATTTCCCCAATGAATATGCATTGAAAGAAGTGCATGCAAATAGATTCATGCATATTCATTGGGGAAATCCTGAAAACCCGACTGGAATATGGCTCTCGAGGACCGGAGATCCCTACCCCTGTATCATATCTAGGTGGACCAAACAAGTCACCTCTCTTTGTGCAACCAGCACTAACATATGAGCTCTTACACACTCATAAACTTTACTTTATTTTCTTGTTAATTAATCATTACATTCTTATTTGACCAGCTGGAGAAGATCTTTTATTTTGGGACCTACAAACTGTCCGAGGCAGTAAGCAGACGAATTGTAAATTGACAGGGTGAGGCATCCAGACTCCTATATCCTTTTCCAGAAAGAAGGTTATCGAAGTAAGAATCTAGTCTTCCATTCTGGATATAGGAATCTAGACTATAGGTGATGTACCAAAGCAATATCTTACATCTAGGGCAGATCAGATGAGCCTGCCTGTAAAACCGAGGACCCAAAAGCGGCATCCTCCTAAGCTGCTAAGTCCACTCTTTAAAACTTTGTAAAGGTATGGAGCGTAGACCATGTAGCCGTCCTGCAGATCTCTTCAGATAGAACTGCCCAGGTTTGTCCATGATGAAGCCACAATTCTGGTAGAATGGGCCCTTAACAAAACTGACTGCTGTTTGCCACAGCCATTGTATGCCAACGAAATCACCATACAAATCCATCAAGAAATAGATCTTTAAGTCTGTCCCCATATGCCTTATGACGAAGACCAAGCACCATTTTAGTAGCTTTCCTCTGGACCGACTCCATCCTGTTTATCTTTTTGAAGGAACGGTCTCCAGAATTGTACACAATATTCTAAATGAGGTCTCACCAGAGTCTTATACAGGGGTTTCAGGAATTTGTATACAGTAACCTTACAGAACTAGCCTGCTAAGTGCAACTAGCACTAACAATAAGGAAGCCAGAGGTTGCAGAATACACTTACATATACAATCAAACCTTGGTTTGCAAGTAACGCGCATTGCAAGTGTTTTGCAAGACGAGAAAACACTCGAGCAAACTTTAACTCACAAACCTAGCGTTGACTCGGTGTGCGAGCATGTCACCCACCCCAGGAACTGGCTTCTCTCCTCCCATGCACCCCACCCCCCAAACCCTTACCTCCCCATCAGACACCAGCACACACTAACCCAGTGGTTCCCAACCCTGTCCCAGAGGACCACCTGGCCAGTCGGGTTTTCAGGATAGCACTAATGAATATGCATGAGCAGATTTGTATGCCTGGCAACTCCATTTTATGCAGATCTCTCTCATGCATATTCATTAGGGCTATCCTAAAAACCTGATTGGCCTGGTGGTCCTCCAGGACAGGGTTGGGAACCACTGTTGGTGCAGAAAGAGCCTGCCACTGATCTTCTATGCTGGGCTATTGCAAGGCCTTGAGCATCTGCGCATGCTCAAGGCCTTCTGGCTCCCACCCTCTCCGAGATTATCATGAGATTCTCAGATGCTCAAGGCCCCGCAGCAGCCCAACACAGAAGATCAGCGGCAAGTCCTAGCCGAAGACATTCAGCACAAACAACGGCAGCCACCCCTGCTGTCGGGGCGTCGAGGAAAGAACGTTGTGTGCACAAGCTCGGGTGCGGCGGGAAACAGAGAAAAATCATGTACGAGACGGAGAGCATCATATGCTACACGTGCGCACCCTTTTCTTCCTCTGCACTGCCTCTTTGTACCTTGCTGGGTGTTGCTGGAGGTAAGGATTTGGGGGTGGACCACAGGGAGGGGGGGGAAGAGAAGCCGGTTTCCGGGGTGGTGTGGTGTAGAAGCAAGCAGTGCCAGTGGCTTCGGGGGGGGGGGGGATATGGAACAAATCATCCGAGTTTCCCTTACTTCCTATGGGGAAACTCGCTTTGATATACGAGCACTTTGGTTTACGAGCATGCTTCTGGAACAAATTATGCTCGCAAACCAAGGGTCCACAGTATAAGATTTCTTCACATACAGCCATCTGACGGCTAGAGGAGCTCTAGGCCTGGACTCTAGAAACAGCCAAGGCAGAAAAGCAGGTGAAACAGTATATACTGAGGGTGAACTGTACAGATTCTGTTACATCCACTCAGGAGTCTGTGCCAAAGAAATAATTGACATCTAGGAAAGGACAGAAGAGCCTGTCTGCAAGATTGAGGACCCAAAAGCAGCATCCTCTCAAGCCATGTCCACTCTGTAAAATCTGGAAAAAGTATGCAGAGTAGAAACTGCCCGAGACTCCACCAATGAAAAGATGACACCCCTGGTGAGCTATATCTTGAGAGACCAGTGGCTGTTTATCACAGGGAATGTATGCCAAAGATATGGCCATGCAAATCCATCTGCGTCTTTGAGAGGCTCCTATGGAGCTAAAGTTAGGCCCTTTAGAACAGTATTAAGATTACATGACAGAAAGGGCTGCCTCAGCGAAGGCCTCCATCTGAGTGTCCGCCTCAGAAACTCAGCCACATCAGGGTAAGCCAGCAACAAAACCTTACCACTTGTCCCAGGAAGCAAGAAAATCCCGGCCACCTGTACCTTGAGGGAAGCCACAGCAAAGCCATTTTCCTGCCTGACCTGAAGGAAAGCAAGGATGACCAGAATGAGCTTGAAGCGGATCCACCTGGTCCCTTGCATACTACTGCTGATAGGCTTTCCAAATCTTTGCATAGACCGCTATGAAGAAGGCTTATTAGCCTAAAGCAAAGCGGCAATAACCACACATGAATATCCCTCGCGAGCCAAGGCCGTGCACTCCAGAGCCATGCCATAAGACCAAAGCGCCCTGGTTTCTCCACACGAACTGGCCCCTGGCTGAAAAGCTTGCAATGAAGAACTGCTTGAGGATCCTGTCCCATTGAAGAAAAACTGAAAGGGGACACTAGGCTCCACCTCTATGTGGGAGGTGCTCAAAACTGTAAGTATTCACTCTTCTGCAAGTCCAGTTCGCGGGAATGAATTGATTACCATACATACGGGCTCATGAATGGATGCCACAGAATGACCTATCTAGATGTTTTGGCCCTTAGTGCGTGTCTTTTTTGGACATTTTTTAATACGAAAATCCATTTGAAAAATGCACAAAAACAAGCCAAGGGACATACAAGCAGCCAGAATTTTTAGCAAACTAGAAACAAAGACATTTGAGCAGAGCAGAGGGGGCACTCTGGGCATTCAATCAGATTCGTCTGGCACAATTTATCTTTAGTAAAACCATGTTGCTCGAATCTTGTTACCCATTAGATTCTAGGAAATTCACTATCTTTTCCTTCAGTAGCGCTTCCATTATTTTTCCAATAACTGAACTGAAATATGTTAGCTTTAAAAATGTGCATAGTAGATGTCTTCGTATGTGGAAATTAACCCAATTCTGAAACAGTTACACTGGTTATCAGTAAAATTGAGAATACAATATAAGACGTTGATGATAGTTCATCGGGTTTTGTATGGGCAAGCACCAATGTACTTAAAGTAAGCACTGTCTGTATATGTGCCTAGTAGGAATCTAAGATCGACAAATGCAATGTTGAGAATGTATATTATGTAACTACAGGCCAGTTAGCATTTTCATTAGCTACAGAAAAATTGTGGGATCAGTTGCTAGACATTTTACATTTGTGTAAAAGTATAGATCACTTTTGTAAAATGCTTAAAACACATTTATTTGTACAGGCTTACTTTAATATAATTGAAGACATTTTTTTATAAAATATTGCCTGAATTTATCTAACAGTGTAGGTTAATTTTAATTGCTGATTCTAGGTTTTTATCTGTTATTATTTATGTTATATGCTATGAGTGATTTTTATGTATATGATTTGTAACTCGCTAAGGTAGTAGGCGAGAAATAAATTTTTAAAATAAATTAAAAAAACAAATAAATAAAATATTGTGTTCAGTAGAAAAGGAAATGCATTTCTGTTTTTATTTCTCTGGTGTTATAGTAATGGAAAGGGATTGGGACTTGTATACCACCTTTTTGAATTTTTTACAACCACACTCAAAGCGGTTTACATACAAGTACTTCAAGCATTTTCTCTACCTGTCCCAGTGGGCTCACAATCTATCTAATGCACCTGGGGCAGTAGAAGATTAAGTGACTACATGCCAAGTTTAACTAGTTGTGCTTCGCAGTTCAATTTTTGTGATCCTTTGTTCTATATTTGGTGAGGTTCTATTGGTATGATAATATTGGCAGATGCAGAGGTTGGAGGGGAGGCAGGGAAGAGAGGCGATTTGGAGGGCTCCCTCCTTTATTTTCTCACCTGGGCCAAAGCATAGCTAACACCAGTCCTGACCCTTGCTGTACCTGATGGGGATCTCCAAGCATCACTACCTGAGGACCTTCTTCAAAGGCAGCCAGAACTCCCTTCAATCAAGGCCTGCAGTGGAGGAGTAGCCTAATGGTTACTGCAGTGATCTGAGACCAGGGGACTTGGGTTCAATTCCCACTGCAGCTCATTGTGACTCTGGGCAAGTCACTTAGCACTCCACTGCCCGAGGTACAAAATAAGCTTTGATTGTAACCACAGAAAGGCGGTAAACCAAGTTCCAGCCCCTTTCCCTTGTTCCCTTGAGTCATCCACTTCTATGCATGCGTGGGCTGCTGGCATCAGTCACTTAGGGACATTGCTGATGACTGCCAAACTTGGTAAAAGGGAGTTCCATCCACCTTCGGAGAAAGTTTTCAGTTGATAGAGCTTGGGGATCCTCATTAACTAGAGTATTTCTATTCTGAGTTGCAAGGTGCTGGGGAAGGGTGAGAGAGAGGTAGG
This sequence comes from Geotrypetes seraphini, assembly GCF_902459505.1. Classification (NCBI taxonomy): domain Eukaryota; kingdom Metazoa; phylum Chordata; class Amphibia; order Gymnophiona; family Dermophiidae; genus Geotrypetes; species Geotrypetes seraphini. The sequence goes on from NC_047095.1 coordinate 20,393,081, forward strand.
GCACAGACAGAGAAAATATTGTGCCCACCCAATATGGGCTCAAACCCATCCAAAATTGGATATTGTGCTATGTCACTGGACCAAAATGGAGGAAATAAAAATGAAACAAGATCAATGTTGGACACAGATGTAGGGGAAAACGACAGGGATCATGAAGAAACATAAACATGGAAATGAGATCTTGGAAAAAAAACTTGAAGAGCAAACCACCAAGAAGGAGTGATAAAGAGAGAACTAGGAACTAGGAAGTTGTCTTCTGGTGTAGGACTATTCTCATAGTATGAGTCCTGACATGTACATGGTTCATACTACAATATTTTAGTCAAATGATGGGACTACCAAATCAAAAGTTGCCTCAGGGCATCACAATCCTTTGACCTGGCCCTGATTTCAGAGTTTGTATGTCTATTGGTATTTAATTTAGCCTTCAAAATGAAGAATCAATTCAGTATTGGAAATTGTCTAAAATAAAAATCAAAGAAAAAAAACAACATATAGCTTCCCTTATTTTGAGATACTAAGACAAGATACAAATTCATAAAAGAAAAAGCACACATAGAACGTCAGATATCTCTTCTACAACATTCAGTCTATTAGCAACAAAAAAACAAACAGAGAAACCCACTTACAATGCAATGGCTTATTAGGAACTTTATTTGCAATCCTAGCTCACATTTCAAATAAAAAATTAATTTTACAATACAGGAATTAATGTAGGTAGTTATGATGTCCAACGCCACCATGCAACTTTCATTCTGTCCCAAACAGCAGTTAAAGAGTCAAATGCAGGACGGACATCAAGGATGGTAAACTGAAAGTCTTTATTTACTTTTCCTCCATCATAATAATCAATTACATAGCGTACTTGTGTTCCGCAGCGATCAACAATCCAATCATGCCTGTCAAAAGGTAACTCGTACCTGCAAAAAATATTGAAATAGTAAATCTGTACCTTTTCTGGTGGCAAAGCTTGACAACTCTGATAGAAGCATACAAGGGATGAATATGTGGCATGATTTAAAAAAACCTCTCAACATCAAAGAGTTTTCATCTTCAGAGAATGTCCCCAGGGAAGGCGCATATTGTATGGCAATGCTTTGCAACTTTAACTTCAATGACCTCCTTCTCTGTTATAGGACTTCCTCTGGCCCTTCCTCTCATACCATAACATGAATAATTTTTTCTGCATATAAATTAGATGATTCAAACACATATGTTTCTGACTTCTTTTCAATAGATACTATCAGATTTGGCAGACCTAAGTTAAGGACTGTTGACATAACGGCTCTGTCAGCTGACTTGATATTACAAATTTCTACTAGGAAAGGATCTGGGGACTTAAAGAGCACTGCCATACTCGTAAGGGAGACAGAGTAAAAGTAATGGATTATAACAAAATGCTAGAATCTATCTAGAGCAGAGGTGCCCAAATGGTCGATCGTGATTGACCAGTAGATCACAAAGGCAATGCGAATCAATCACGTTGCCTTTGCGATCTTGTTCTTCCTGCCTCCCCGAGCCAGGTCTGGCGCGTACAAGCACCGGACCCACAAGACTTCACCTCCGACGTCAATTCCGACGTCAGAGAGGAAGTTCTGTGCCAGCCAATCACTGCCTGACTGGCCTGGAACTTCCTCTCTGATGTCGGAATTGACATCTGAGCTGAAGGCTTGTGGACCCGGCACTAGTATGCGCCAGGCCTTGCTCGGGGAAGCAGGGAGAGCGTGGTGGGAATCAGCGTGGTGGCTTAGGGGGGGAGGGGGGCAGCAGGGAGAGAGAAAAAGAATTGTGGAAGTGGAGAAATTGGCGCAATGGCTTGGGGGCAGGGGGAGAGAGACACAGGCAGGGGGAGAGAGAAAGACAGAAATAAAGAGGGGGCAGGGGGAGAGAGGAAGAAAGACAAACAGGAAGGGGGAGAAAGAAAGACAGAAATAAAGAGGGGGCAGTGGGAGAGAGAAAAACAGAAATAAAGAGGGGGCAGGGGGAGAAAGAAAGACAGACAGGCAGGGGAGAGAGAAAGACAGAAATAAAGAGGGGGAGAGAGAAAGAAAGAAATATTGGATTTACAGAAGAAGTGCAACTAGAGACTCATGAAATCACCAGACCAAAAGGTAGGAAAATTGATTTTATTTTCAATTTAGTGATCAAAATGTGTTTGTTTTGAGATTTTATATCTGCTGTCTATATTTTGCACTATGGCCCCCTTTTACTAAACCAAAATAGAGGTTTTTAACGTCAGGAACTGCGAGGGGCATTCATCGCAGCTCCCTGCGCTAAAAAACACTATCATGGTTTAGTAAAAGGGGAGGGGGTATATTTGTCTATTTTTGTATAGTTGTTACTGAGGTGACATTGCATATTTTAAAGTCATCTGCCTTGACCTCTGAAAAGAACCCCGAATACAAATGATAATTAACATTTTCCCTGCGTACAGTGTGCTTTGTGTTTTTTTTAATTTTTATTGTTGGTAGATCATTTTGACCTGGTCATTTTAAACGTAGCTCGCAAGCCAAAAAAAGTGTGGGCACCCCTGATCTAGAGTTAGCATAGGACTCTGCTTCTAAAATTTCTCTTTACTACGTCAAGCTGCCATTTTGCTGCGATTGTGTAGTTTCAGTAGCAATGGCAATAAAATAAAGAAATGAAGATGACAGAATAACAAGGCTTACCATCAATGTTTTGTTAAAAATTGCAGTGTACCAAATAAAATAACTGTAACTGATCCTTCTAAGCAGTCGCCAGGTATATGCAAATATTTTTTAGCATGAGCAACAAGTTCTAAAACACAGCAATTTTTGACCCCAGTATTAGCAATGCATTTTTGTATATATGTAGAAAAGAAAACCATCACACATATGGTAAATAATTGATTTTGCCAAGTACTTATGACCTGGGCTGGTGACTGTTAGAAACAGGTCTTGATGAATCTTTGGTCTGTCCCGGTATGGCAACTCTTATGTTCTTATGATTTAGTTTAGTTTAATTTTTTATAGTTTAATTTTGTTTGAAAGTCAGGTCGGGTCAGTATGTTTATGAGCGACCATGTAAAATGTACCAGCGATTGCTCACACGCTCTGCTGAGGGAGACAGGCAGCTCAGACTGCAGCTTTAATGCCTGTAGAGATTCAGAGATCAAATCCACAATAAGCACGTGCTTGAAAAATCTGCGCACAGTGGGATCCTCCCCCAAATCAGGGGCTCCACAGTGATCCGCCAGATCTGCCACAGCTGCGGCCGCTACAGTGCCCTCCTGCGAAAGCAGAGGTATGGAAAGCGAATGTGGTGCAACCGCAGGCACTACCTGTGTACCTGCCAGCACCCCCCTAGGGGATAGAAGAGAACACAAACGCAGGGGTCCCTGTGACCGGCACGGAGGGCGGTGGGAGACAGGCAGAGACTTCCCCCTCAATCATGCCTGATAAAGCATAACAACAAAATCATGGGAAAACCCATCCTCCACGGCAGGAGCCCACCCCTGCACTTCAACTGGAGACTGTTTGGAGGATTTACCAGGTTTATCCCCCGAGACATACTTGAGTTTCACAATAGCTTCACCTGCACACTCTCCAGGGCCCCCCGATGCCATTTTCGTGGAAGTCAGGGCAGAAGATGCTAGAAGACCCTCTGTGGAGGTCAAAGGCATCAAAACTGACCACGTTGCGCACCCCTTGCAGCGCAGGTGGAATATTAACAGCCATCCACCGCAAATGAAGGATGAATCCATCACATTCTGCCCTGGGGAGGTCATCTATGTGGTTTTCTTTCAAAAATGAACCTGGCAAGTATAAAAAAATAAACTTTTGGGGGTGGGGGGTGGGTTGGGAGAGGGTGGGGGGGTAGTTGAGGTCTGTTTGGGGATCTGCACGAAGAACAACGTAATAGATTTACTTATCACTTGTTTTCTATTTGGGCTGTCTTTCTGAATGTTGTGGTTTTGTTTTGTGTTCAACCATTTCTAAATAAAAAAATATTTTTTTTAAAATTAAAAAAGCACACTTTAAAATCAAATCTGGAAAAATCCAAGATGGCCACCGAGGGTGCCTATTTTCATAGCCCAGGAAAATCAGAGAACAATTCAGAAAATGGTGATTTTAGGGAGGGGGGGTAGAGCATTTAAGGAAACCACCCCAAAAAAACTTTTTTTTAAGACCTTCCAAAAAGCACAGTTACTTACCGTAACAGGTGTTATCCAGGGACAGCAGGCAGATATTCTTAACACATGGGTGACGTCACCGACGGAGCCCTCGGTACGGACCTTTTTAACTAGAAGTTTCTAGTTGGCCGCACCGCGCGTGCGCGAGTGCCTTCCCGCCCGACGGAGGAGTGCGTGGTCCCCAGTTAGGATAAGCCAGCTAAGAAGCCAACCCGGGGAGGTGGGTGGGACGTAAGAATATCTGCCTGCTGTCCCTGGATAACACCTGTTACGGTAAGTAACTGTGCTTTATCCCAGGACAAGCAGGCAGCATATTCTTAACACATGGGTGACCTCCAAGCTAACAAAGAGGGAGGTGGGATGGTTGGCCATTAGGAAAATAAATTTTGTAACACAGATTGGCCGAAGTGTCCATCCCGTCTGGAGAACGCATCCAGACAGTAGTGAGTAGTGAATGTGTGAACTGAGGACCAAGTGGCCGCCTTGCAGATTTCCTCGATGGGCGTGGAACGGAGGAAAGCTACAGAAGCAGCCATAGCTCGGACTCTGTGGGCCGTGACAGTTCCTTCCAGTGAGAGACCGGCCCGAGCATAACAGAAGGCAATACAGGCAGCAAGCCAATTTGAAAGTGTCCGTTTGGAGACAGGACGACCCAAACGGTTGGGATCGAAAGATAAAAATAGCTGAGGGGATGTTCGGTGAGCTCTGGTACGATCAAGATAGTAAGCAAGGGCACGCTTACAATCCAGTGTGTGCAACGCCTGTTCCCCAGGATGCGAGTGAGGCTTAGGGAAGAAGACGGGTAGCACAATGGACTGGTTAAGGTGAAAAGCCGAGACCACCTTGGGAAGGAATTTAGGGTGGGTACGCAGCACAACCTTGTCATGGTGAAAAACCGTGAAAGGTGGGTCGGCAACCAGTGCATGCAGTTCGCTAACCCTCCTGGCAGAGGTGATGGCAATTAGGAAAAGCACCTTCCAGGTAAGAAGTCTGAACGAAGTTGTGGCAAGAGGCTCAAACGGAGGTTTCATGAGAGCTGAGAGAACCACATTCAGGTCCCAGACGACAGGAGGAGGCTTGAGAGGCGGTTTGATATTGAAGAGCCCTCTCATAAATCTGGAAACCAGAGGATGAGCCGTGAGGGGTTTTCCGAGAATAGGCTCATGAAACGCAGTGATGGCACTGAGGTGGACTCTGATGGAGGTGGTTTTGAGGCCAGCGTTGGACAGTGAGAGCAAATATTCCAAGACAGTTTCCACCGCTAAGGAGGTGGGTTCTTGATGATGCCGGAGACACCACGAGGAGAATCTGGTCCACTTCTGATGGTAACATTGGAGAGTGGCCGGTTTCCTGGAGGCGTCCAAAATGAGGCGGACCGGTTGAGATAGATTCTCCGGAGAGGTCAGCCCGAGAGAAACCAAGCTGTCAGGTGGAGTGAAGATAGATTGGGATGCAGTAGAGACTGATGCTGTTGCGTAAGCAGAGTAGGAAACACAGGAAGAGGGATGGGCTCCCTGGAGCTGAGTTGAAGCAGGAGGGAGAACCAGTGCTGACGAGGCCACCGAGGGGCGATAAGAATCATGGTGGCGTTGTCCTTGCGGAGTTTGGACAAGGTCCGCAACATCAGAGGAAGTGGAGGGAAGGCATAGAGGAACCGATCCCTCCAGTCGAGCAGGAATGCATCCGGTGCCAGACGGTGAGGAGAAAAGAGTCTGGAACAGAATTGGGGCAGCTGATGGTTGTGAGGTGCTGCAAAGAGGTCCACCTGCGGAGTGCCCCATTGAGCAAAGATGGAGAGCAGAGTCGGAGGGTCCAACGTCCACTCGTGGGGTTGAAGGATGCGGCTGAGATTGTCGGCCAGAGAGTTCTGTTCGCCCTGGATATAGACCGCCCTGAGAAAGAGATTGCGGTCCGTGGCCCAGGTCCAGATGCGCAGAGCCTCCAAACAAAGGGGGCGAGATCCGGTGCCGCCTTGCTTGTTTATGTAGTACATGGCGACTTGATTGTCTGTGCACAGGAGGAGGACTTGAGGGCAGAGAAGATGTTGGAAAGCCTTTAGGGCGTAGAACATGGCTCTGAGTTCCAGGAAATTTATGTGATGACGACGCTCCTGTGGGGTCCAAAGTCCCTGGGTGCGTAGATCGCCTAGGTGAGCTCCCCATGCGTAGGGGGACGCATCGGTGGTGATGATCATAGAGTGAGGGGGCAGATGAAAGAGTAGACCCCTGGAAAGATTTGAGGAGTTCAACCACCATTGGAGAGATTGCTGAAGAGATGATGTCACAGAGATGGGATGAGAAAGAAGATCTGTAGTCTGTGACCATTGGTTGGCGAGAGTCCATTGAGGTGTCCTGAGGTGGAGTCGCGCCAGAGAAAGGACATGCACCGTCGAGGCCATGTGACCCAGGAGGACCATCATCTGTCGGGCAGGAATGGAGGGATGCATGAGTACCTGACGGCAGAGATGGAGCAGGGTCTGCTTGCGATCGGAGGGGAGAAAGGCCCTCATCAGCGTGGTGTCCAGAACTGCTCCGATGAATTGAAGTCGCTGGGTGGGGAGCAGATGCGACTTGGGGTAGTTGATCTCGAACCCCAGGAGGTGGAGGAGAGAGATGGTGTGATGAGTAGCTTGTAGCACGAGTTGAGATGAAGGTGCTTTCACCAACCAATCGTCCAAGTAGGGGAACACCTGGAGGTTGTGAGACCTGAGGAAGGCTGCCACCACTATCAGGCATTTGGTGAAGACTCTGGGGGAGGAAGCGAGGCCAAACGGTAGCACTTTGTACTGATAGTGGTGGTGTAGCACCTGGAACCGCAGGTAGCGGCGAGAGTTCTGATGGATGGAGATGTGAGTGTAGGCCTCTTTGAGGTCCAGGGAACATAGCCAGTCGTGTTGAGAAAGAAGAGGGTAAAGTGTGGCAAGGGAGAGCATCCTGAACTTTTCCTTGACCAGACACTTGTTGAGGTCCCTGAGATCGAGAATGGGACGGAGGTCTCCCGTTTTTTTGGGTACAAGGAAGTAGCGGGAGTAGAATCCCTGACCCCTTTGATCTGGAGGTACTTCTTCGATGGCATTGAGAAGGAGGAGGGATTGAACCTCCCTCAGGAGGAGGGGGGTTTGAGAGGAGTGTGAAGCAGACTCTACGGGAAGGTTGTCCGGTGGAAGAGTCTGGAAGTTGAGAGAGTAGCCGTGGCGGATGATGTTGAGGACCCACTGGTCTGACGTGATGACTTCCCAACGGCTTGAGAAAATGGTGAGACGACCCCCTATAGGCTGTGGAAGAGGCAGCGAGGGTGGATGACTGGCTATGCCCTGGAGAGAAGAGTCAAAAGGGCTGAGATTGTTTAGCAGGCTGAGAAGGCTTGGAGGATTGAGTGGCCTGAGATCGAGCCTGGGCATGGTGCTGCTGTTGACGGGGTCGCCGAGATTGTTGAGGAGGCGGATTGAGTGGCCTGGCTGAGAACCTCCGCTGGTAAGATGATTGAGGCCGATAGGGTCGAGCAGGTGGAGCCTTCTTTTTCGGCTTGATCAGGGTGTCCCACCTGGTCTCATGGGCCGAGAGTTTCTGGGTGGTGGAATCCAGGGACTCTCCAAAGAGTTCATCCCCGAGACAGGGGGCGTTGGCCAAACGATCCTGGTGGTTGATGTCCAGGTCGGAGACTCTGAGCCAGGCTAATCGACGCATGGCTACGGCCATGGCAGAGGCCCGAGAGGTGAGCTCGAAGGAGTCGTATATTGAGCGGACCATATATTTTCGCATCTGGAGAAGACCAGAGATGTGTTGTTGGAATAGCGGGACCTTGCGCTCAGGAAGGTACTTCTGGAGGGCAGACAGTTGTTGGACCAAGTGTTTCAGATAGAAAGAAAAATGGAAGGAATAGTTGTTTGCCCTGTTGGCAAGCATGGCATTCTGGTAAAGCCTCTTGCCAAACTTGTCCATGGTCTTACCTTCTCTGCCAGGAGGGGTAGAGGCATAGACACTGGAGCCCTGAGTCTTTTTTAAGGTGGATTCCACCAGAAGGGACTCATGGGGCAATTGAGATTTGTCGAATCCAGGAATAGGAATGACACGGTAAAGGTTGTCCAGTTTACGGGGGGCTCCCGGTACCGTGAGGGGATTTTCCAAGTTTTTGTAGAACGTTTCCCGTAGGATGTCATGCACGGGAAGCTTGAGGAACTCCTTAGGAGGTTGCTCAAAGTCTAAAGCCTCTAGAAAGGCTTGAGACTTTTTTGAGTCAGATTCTAGAGGAAGTGACAGGGCAGCAGACATTTCTCTCAGAAATTTAGAAAATGAGGACTGCTCTGGTTTAGAAGTGGCATCGGGTGCCGATGGTTCCTCATCAGATGAGGAGGGATCCTCCTCGGTACCGAGAGGAGTTTCCTCCCATAAGTCAGGGTCCCTGACCTCTGGTGCATGTCGAGATACCGGGGTGGAGGGCGCGGTATGGCGAGTTTTGGACAAAGACTTTCCAGAGCGCACCGAAACGGTACCAGGGGAGGACGACCGGCGTCTATCTCGGTCCCGAGAAGAGTGCCGTACCGCCTGGTGCCGAGGAGGATCCAATGTGGCCTGGGAATGAACCACTGGATCGCCATGAAGTTGTTGGGCCGAAAGGATCGGCATGGAGGTGTTCACCGGTACCGAAGGGGTGGACACCGGGGGCTCGGTACGAGGCTCGGGCCGGTCTGGTACCGGAAGGAGCGGTGCCAGGATAGTGGGCAACAGTTGTTCAAGTTGTTTCTTCAACTGCTCCTGGAGTTGAGCCTTTAAGATGGCCGAGATACGGTCATCTAGGGGTGGCATCGGAACCGCTTTCTTTTTCTTCGGTTCCTTAGATGCCGCTCCACGCCCCGGCGATGAGGAGGCCGATGACGAGGCACTCACCGAGATCGGGGCGGAGCGTTTGCGGGACCGGTGCGATGCCGGTAAGGACGGTGTCGCCACCGTAGCTGGAGGGCGCTCGAGGGAAGAGGAAGGCTTCTTAGCCGGCTTACCTGGCGCCAGCGACGCCGATGTGGGGTCGGTCGGTGTCGAGGTCGACGGTGCCGATTTTTGAGGTACCGCCGTTGAAGGTGAGGAGTCCATCGCCGACTCGGTGCCGAAGAGAAGAGTTTGTTGAATTCTTCGGTTTTTAAGAGTTCTCTTTTGAAGAGTGGCACAGCGGGTGCAGGAGTCCGCCCGATGCTCCGGACCCAGACACTGCAAACACCAATTGTGTGGGTCAGTTATGGAGATCGGGCGTGCACACCGCTGGCACTTCTTAAAACCGACCTGCGGGGGCATGAAGGGGAAGATAGCCTCCGCAAAATCGAAGCCCGAGGCCTGTATACTGGCAACAGGCCCCGCCGGGGCAAAACGAAAGAAAAAAGGGAAAAAAGCAAAGTTTTTTTTTTTTTTTTTTGCAAATCAAAGAAAAAATAAACCCGAAGGTAAAGAGAGAAAAAATAAGGAAAAAAGCGCGAGCGGGAAGGCAAAAAAGTGGTTTCAACGGCCGTTGAAAAAACACACGCGTCTTCTTCGCTCCGCGGAAACGAAGAAACTGGGGACCACGCACTCCTCCGTCGGGCGGGAAGGCACTCGCGCACGCGCGGTGCGGCCAACTAGAAACTTCTAGTTAAAAAGGTCCGTACCGAGGGCTCCGTCGGTGACGTCACCCATGTGTTAAGAATATGCTGCCTGCTTGTCCTGGGATAATCTCTCATTCAGGCTGTTAGCCTGTACTTACAGAACCATGTGCTGACAGGAAAACACTGCAGACAGAGCTAAAACAGCTCACAGGGAGATCTTCTGCCTCAAAATGCTGGAAAGCTGGACTTGGATTCTTCAGACTGCCCCACCAGCTGAGTACCTCCACAATCCTCGGAGACCGCACAGAATGCCTGGCGGATGAATACTGTCTGGCCCGAACCCTGGTGTGCCTCCAAGGGACCATGCAGTCTGCACTAGTGGACGAATATGGGGTGAGCAAGCTCCTAAGGGAACAGTCCCTGAGCCCCGATCTAATGTGCAGGCTGTCTAGAGGGCTTACTGCCAAGCAGGGAACCATCCAGAGGCAGTCTTTTCCAAAGGTCTGCGTTCTTCCGCAGTCGGATCTGTCCCCGCAGGGAACCTCCAAAGTATGAGGGTGAAAACTGTGAACACAAAGACTGAAAATACATGAAATAAAACATGAGAAGAAAAGACAAGCTCCTACAACATGGCTTGTAGGAAGAAGAACTGATGTTAGCAGGGACAGTGATGAGGTATGAGGGGGAGGGGTTTAAGCCTCTGAAGTTCGAAGCTTCCTACAAAGTCCTGGCGGGTAGAAGGAAATAACCTACTGGTCTTAGAATAAAGTGGGATTGTACAAGAATACCCATGGCATAATCCTGAAATTTGATGTGGATAGGATACCAAAGCAAAAACATTTAGATATTCACATACAGCTCCACAGCAATCTTATCAGCTTCCTTTTCATTTTGGAAGAAGTTTAAAATACTATTGTTATTGCAATACAAACAGGTTATACCTACCCCATCCAAGAGCGAATTCTGGCCCTGGGAGAATACTCTTTAGCTTTACCTCCAAAGCGAATCAATGTTGGCCCACATGGACATTCTCTAAATGAATAATCAAAAGCCATCATCAATTAAAACCTATTACATTGTTCAAACAATTACTGAAGTTATGGGGAGAAATAGTGCATTATAGAGTAATGGGGAGAAATAGTGTATTATAGAAGGCACATATAACATTTACTTGTGGTAACAGATGCTTCTACTTTGGCAGACTCAAATTGGCCAGCCGGAAGTCCTCACCAAATCAAGGTCTACAGCATTCAAACATTATACAGAAGCAAAATATTATACAGAAGCAAAATAAACAAACAATGCGTTGAATTAAATAACTATGGGCCCTTTCAAAAGGCATTAGTGTAAGCTATCTGCTGTAGCAACCACAGGAATAGAATGGGCAGTGTATTAGCTCAGTTAGCACATGCTAAGTATTAGCAAAAGGGGTCTAAATTATCTTTCTCCATATTTTAACACTTTTCTATTTAGATATGATAGTGCTTTATTTCAGCACTATCCTCCGGATTCTATATAGGTTGCTCAAATTTGGGCACAGGGAGATGTGGTTACCTAAGTGTCCTGTGTTGGCAGGGCTGTACTTCCTCTTTTGCCATCTTTGCAGTTGGGGCAGGTGATTCTATTGGAGTGTGTTGCTGAATTCCATTACATGAGAAAGTGGACATCTCCCTGATGTCATCAGGGGCCTCAATAGCTCCTTCAGGTTGTGGCTGAAGGTCTTGCTCCTTGGAGTACCAAGCAGCAGAAAGGAAGTGAGGATTCTTAACTTTAAGGCACGGTGTTGCTTAATTTTTTCCTTAAGTATGGGGAAACATAAAGCCAAGATTAGAGTATCCACTCTAATTGCAACGGGTCGAATGAATCAGTACTTGACTGGAGAGTCTGCAATGATTTAAACTCAGTCCATCTCTCCTCTAGGTGCCTCTCTACCACCTCCACCCCACCCCTCACGTACTCCTCCTTCAGGATCTTGTGTTATGGGGGCCTACAGAAATAGGCTCTATTTCTGATGGTATTGATTACTGGAGCCTAGTAGTGGATGTGTCATTCTTGACAGTAGGGTATTCTCCCCATGTTCGCGAGCCATGCAGAAGGAATCCATTCCAGATTTTCAACTCCTCCTTCTCCAGAGGGCTCTACTGCCCCCTTCAGTTTGTACCAAAGCAGGTGACAGTCCTATATAAGAATATATAGACTCTCTGAACTACATATCTGTTCTGCTCTGAAAGTAAATAAACATGTTAAACATTTCAAGTGAACAATCAAAACATCAAAATAATCATACTAATCAGAAACATTTATAGAGCTCAAACATTCCCCCATGTGATAAAGCAATAGATTATTCTTCATACCATTTTGGTCTGACCGACATCAAAATCTGTTTTGACTCGAACTTTCTGAGACAGTAGGCAAGAGGAATAAATACAGACAGGGCAGGGTTCCAGAATGGCACATATATCTACTAGAAAAAATATTATTAGAAAGGTAATAACCTAGTCTCTTTTTCCAGTGTAATAGGTGTATCATTCTGGACAGTAGGGATATATAAAAGCAGTTCAAGAAATCTAGGGCATGACCTCTTAGCCTGCTTGTAACACTGACGACACAAAGGTGGTGTCCTCTTGTGCTGTCACATCTACTCTGTAAAACTTGGAGAACGTGCAGAGTGGACCAGGTCACTGCCCTACAAATCTCCCCAAGCAAAATCAGCTGAGCTTCCACCCACAAACAGGCTACGCTGCTTGTGGAATGCACTTTCAGGGAGACCGGTGATTGCTTGCCACAGGCAATATATGCTGACAAAAAGATGGCCATCCATATACATCTTGAGATGATAGCCTTAGACGCTGATCTTGCGCGTCTAGCCCGACTGGTGAACACAAATAGATGGTCTGACAGTTGGAACTCATTGTTGACCTCCAGATAACGTAATAAGACTCTCCTCACATCAGAATCCAGTCCTTTTTCTTTGACCCTGTGGTCTGGAAAGCTGAAAATATTACCTCTTGATTGAAATAAAATGCCAAAACGACCTTCGGCAAAAAGGACCTTGCACAAGAAAACTTCCACCTCTGTGATCATGAGGACAGGTCCCTTGTATGACAGGGCCTGCAGCTCTGAGATTCATCTCGCTGACATAATGGCCACAAGGAAAACAGTCTTGACAGTAAGATCCAACAAGGATGCCTCTTGAATAAGCTCCTAATGAGCCTGGCCGAGGCCATGCAAAACCACGAAGGAAATGGTTGTTTTACCGGTGGTTTGAGCCTTGGTTCACCCTTTAGGATTCTTGCTGTCTGGATGAGAAGTCAGGGGAGCTTTGTGTCCATGCGTTCTGAAGCATGAGATGCTCGCCACTTGGACCCTGAGTGACGTCACTGCCTTTGTCAAGACCCGCTTGGAGGAAAACTAGCACCACCTTGATCAGATTATTAAACTGCTCCACATTCTCTTTCATGCACCAGTGTTGAAATGTCTCCCATGCCTTAGCATATATGAAGACCATCGTAGGCTTCTTGGCTCTGAGGAGAGTAGCAATAACTACCTCCGAGTATTCTTTGCAATCTAATGCCACGCACTCAAGAGCCATGTTGTAAGACCAATGCGATCCAGATCTTCTATGACCACTGGGAACTGAGATAGAAGATTGGATTGTACCTGAAGTCTGAGACCCTGGTTCCTTTCAAGATGCACTAGATCCGTGTACCACGGTCTGCTAAGAGGACCACCCTCCCTGGGTATCTTGCTATTCTGTGAACTATTCGCTCTATTATGGACCATGGAGGAAACATGTACAAGAGCTCGTTCTTTGGCCATGGCTAGACTAGGGCATCCAGATCTTTGCTTCCGGGATCAGATCTTGAACTGATCCACCTTCTTGTTTCTTGCCGTAGCCATCAGATCAAAAGTTGGCTTACCCTATTGAAGAACGATGGACTGGAACACTGCTGCAGATAACGTCTATTCTCCTGGGTCCAAAGTCTGCCTGCTGAGGTAATCGGTCTGGACATTGTCCACTCCCGCTACATGTGTCATAGAGATCACCTACAGGGGTAGCTCTGATCACCTGCAGGTGTAGTTCTGCCCACCAGAAGCATAAGTGGGCCTCCAAGCTCATCTGCGCACTTTTGGTGCCTCGTTGGCAACTGACATATACCACCGCTGTAGCATTGTCCGAGAAGACTTGGGCCGCCTGTCCTTCTAGACTTTTCTCCAGCTTTTGTAATGCCATTCGAATGGCCCAAAGCTCCAATCTGTTGATGGATCATTTTTTCTGGGAGGCCAACCACCGCCCCTGGACTGGGTGTCTGTTGCAATGGCCTCACCAGCCAAACAGGCTGGCAAAGTTATTCTGAGGTGCATGCCCCGTAATAACAACTGTGGACGGAGCCACCAACTCATACTGCAGCGGGATTCCGGAGTCTATGCGAGAATCATTTGAAGGGATTCTTTTGTGGGGACCACTGAGACAGTACTGCGTTCTGGAGGGGACACTTGTGAGCTTTCGCCCAAGAGGCCACATCTATGGTGGCTGCCATGGAGCCTAGTACTTGAAGACAGTGTCACACAGATGGAGCTGGCTTTCGTCAGCATGTCTATTAACTGAGTGCAGAACTTCTATCTGTGTGTTTCTGGAAGATCGACCCGTTCTTCTGTCATGTTGAATAGTATGCCCAGGTATTCCATGAATTGTGATGGAGCCAGTTGGCTCTTTTGAAAATTTGCTATCCAACCCAGGTTATGCAAAACCTGGACCACTTCAGCCACTGTTTGTTCCCCTTCCAATAATGATGGAGTTCTGATCAGCCAGTTGTCCAGATATGGATGCACTTGCAATCCTGACCTGCGGAAATGCACTCCTACCACCACCATCACCTTAGTGAACATGCGGGGTACTGTTGCCAACCCAAAGTGAAGTGCCAAGAACTGATGTCTCTCCAGCACATGGAATCTCAGGAATCTCCTGTGTTCCAGAAATATGGAGAAGCTATGTTACTGTAATTGATCTAAATGTAACTCAGTTATTGTTCGGTTTTATTATTTTATACGCCACATCAAACCACAAGGTATTCGTGATATAGAAATAAATTTTTATATTATGTTATGTGCAGGTAGGCTTCCGTCAAGTCTAGGGAAGCTAGAAATTCCCCCAGAGCCACTGTTGTGATGACTGACCACACAGTTTCCACTCAGTATGGAATCTTCAAGGCCTCGTGGACACGCGTAAGATCCATCCAGTCCTCTGAGCCTTTCTTGGACACTATGAAGCACTGGCTCTATGGCCTGAAATGTCTAAAAGTCTCTGCACTGTTGCTAAGACTCTGCATGACTTTTCTGTGTACCCCACCGGGAAGTCTACAAACCAGTCTGTTAGGAGATGGGTGAACTCAAGAGTGTACCCTCCCCAAATAATCTGCTCCCAGACTTCCTATCGTCATGAGGGAAAACTTCGGCCCTGGCATATTGCGCCTTCTTGGAAGTTGAAGAGGGACAAGTGCCAGAGGCTTGGCTTCGTATAGGTCCTATGAATCTGTCTTGATCCCTGATAGGATCTCTAAGGTAAGACTCCTCATGAGTATTGACAAAAGCGCCTGGAATTATGAAAATTTGACCACCTTGAACCTGTAGAGCAGTGTCTCAAACTTTTTCAAGTAGTGGCCACAGCTCGAGGCACCCAGAAATGCGCGGACATCGCCATGACATCATCACGCTGATATCCACGCATGCGCAGAAGCCCTCCAGACAGGCCCTGAAATGCCAGTAGGGCATGCCAGCAGGGAAGTCTAACAAATATCAACTGAGCACCCCCAAACACAGACCTCCCAAACTCAAGGTTTCAAGGTTTCAAGGTTTATTAAATATTTGATAAATCGCTATATCTTTATACAAAGCGATGTACATTAAAATACAATTAATTAAGATAAAAACATACAATAAATATATAAACATTAGATATTGGACAAGACAAACAACAGTTGGGAGGAAAGGAAGGTCAAAGTTACATATCTTATAATAAGAAAGACATTTAAGGGTAAAACATTAAGGAGGTAGTAAAATTCTTGAAACGGATTCCACCCCTTTAATAATTGTAATATAATTTTTTTCCATATATTTTTCATATACACACAGCAGATATAAATTTTCAAAACTGACATTCAATCACTATATATTGAAAATAAAATCATTTTCCCTACCTTTGTTGTATGGTGACTTTATTTTTCTCTCCATCTTCACTTTCTGCCTTGCATCCATCTTTGGCATTAACTTAACATTCAATATTTCCAATTTTCTGCTTTCTTCTCAAAATCTACTATCTCTCGCTCCTTCCCTCCCTATTTCCATGGTCTGACGTCTCTCCTTACCCCCCCCCCCCCAGTCTAGCATCTCTCTTTACTACTGCTATTATTATTTCTATAGTGCTACCAGACTCCCCTATTATTTCCTGGTCTGATATCTCTCCTCCCCCCCAGTGTAACATTTATCTTTCCCTTCCTCCTTTTTGCCCCCTGCAGTCCATCTCCTTCCCTTCCAGTCCAACATTTCTCCCTCCTTTCTACCAGTCCAACATTTTTTTCTCTCTTCCACCTGCATGCTTCTTCTCTGGTTCTCCTTCCCTCCCTCAACCCAACATGCTCTCTCCCTATGCACCATCTCACCCTCCCCTCCAGTGTGGATCACCTTTCCTTTCCCTCCCTTTCTGCCATGTCCAGCAGCACTTCTTCTCCCTTCCTTTTACCTCCCCCCTGTCCAGCAGTACCCCTTCCCTCCTCCCCCCATCCAGCAGTACCCCTTCCCTGCTCCCCATGTTCAGCAGTACCCCTTCTTCCTTCCCTGTCCAGCAATACCTCTCTTGTCACTACTAGCGGCAGCTCACTGTGTGCTTTTAACTTCAGCACATAGCTTCCGCTAGCAGCAGTTTAGCTCGGTTTCATCAGGCAGCCTCGGGGCCTTTGATAGGCCGGCCCGCTTCGATGATGCAAAATGTGGGTCGGCCTAGCAAAGGTCCTGAGGCTGCCTGATGAAACCGGAATAAACTACTGCTAGCGGCAGCTGTGTGCTGAAGTTAAAACACACAAAGCTGCTGCTGCTGGTCCGGGGGCGTAGAGAAGAGGAAGACAGGAGCTCTGGGGGCGCAGAGACGAGGAAGGCAGGAGTCCTATAAAACTCAGTCCTGTCGCAGTAGGAGAAGTCAGCTGACACAGGCACCTGAGCCTCTCTTCTTGCCGTGGCACACTTAAAATCTCAAAAGGCACACTAGTGTGCCGTGGCACACAGTTTGCAATACACTGCTCTTGAAGTTCACAAACTGCTGACCAGCAGAGATTTTGGACAGCGATCTGCTATGCTGTCCATCAGATCCAGACCCTTTCCGAACGCCTATCCTTTGAAAGGGAGCGTACTGAGAGTAGCCTTGGAGGTGGAATCTCCCACCCGTTGCCTGATCCAGAGCATTCTGCAGGCTGAAATGAATAAGCCAAGACTTTGATTTCACAGAGAGCATCAGCTATATAATCCACTCCTGCTAGCATAAGCTGGGGTAAAGCTTTGTCCTCTGCCGGAGTGAGCCTACACATCTTGGTATGCCAAGCACGTGCCACAGATGAGGCTGCTGCAGCTGCTCCTTTGATCCCCAAAGCTAAAGCTTCCAACTTCCTTTTTAGGACCACATCCACTGTACAATCTTGCATATCTTTTAATACTACGCCTCCCTCACTTGGCAGGGACGTGCACTTGGATTCCTGAGCAACCAAGGAAACCACCTTAGGCTGAGCGAACATCTTGAGGCACTCCTGTGCCATAGGATAAAGCTTAGATATTATTTTAGCTACCTTTATAGAGCCCTAAGGAGCATCCCAGTGCTCCGTGACTAAAACACTCATAAGAACATAAGAACATAAGAACTGCCATCTCCGGATCAGACCCATGGTCCATCGAGTCCGGCGATCCGCACACGCGGAGGCCCAGTCAGGTATACACCTGATGTAGTTTTAGTCACCCATATCCCTCTATGCCTCTCATAAGGAGATGTGTATCTAATTTGCCTTTGAATCCCAGCACAGTGGATTCCTTAATAACCTCCTTTGGGAGAGCATTCCAGGCGTCTACCACTCGCTGCGTAAAACAGTACTTCCTGACATTTGTCCTGGACTTGTCCCCCCTTAGCTTCAAACCATGTCCTCTTGTCCGTGTCGCGTTGGACAATGTAAATAATTTATTTTCCTGCTCTATTTTATCGATGCCTTTCAGCATTTTGAACGTCTCGATCATGTCCCCTCGCAGCCTCCTCTTCTCAAGGGAGAACAGTCCCAGTTTCTTGAGTCGTTCCTCATATTCCAAGTTCATATCAGGATGCCAGAGAAAAGACTGGGCTGTACTTTTACTTTGCTCAGGATAGAACACTGAGTGGAAGGA
The DNA here is from genome assembly GCF_902459505.1 of Geotrypetes seraphini. Taxonomy (NCBI): domain Eukaryota; kingdom Metazoa; phylum Chordata; class Amphibia; order Gymnophiona; family Dermophiidae; genus Geotrypetes; species Geotrypetes seraphini. The sequence goes on from NC_047095.1 coordinate 20,411,218, forward strand.
GCCTGCCAGGAGTCTAACTGTAACTCTATTAGCGCCGAAGGCTTGAACAGCTGGCATACTGTGGAATCCTACCCTTGGTCAAGGGCCATCACTGTTTCCTGTGTACTTGTTCCTGTTTGTGAATCTATACCTCACAGCAAGGGCATACAGACTTATCCCTCGCCCTCCGAGTCTCTGTCAAAAAGGTCCACTGGTCAGCTGCTGCTAATGATGCTGTTGCGCGCTGGAATCTCAAGCCCCCTTGCACAATCCCTGGCTTTGCTGACATTCTTGCTCCTCACTAACAGATGAACACGCTGCTCCAACATGAGGTTATGAGTTTTATTCATGGTTGAAACAGAGTGTATGAAACCCCAAAAGCCTGTTCTTTTTATAGCTGCCCTGTTACCTAGGTGCCTGGACTGTGATTGGCTGATGAAAGCAGCCTCCTGATTAGACAGTGTCAATCTAGTTTTGAAGCATGATTTGTAAAAGTCTGTAAAATTAGAACAAATAATTTTAAAAAGTTGATTCTAATTAACAAATGTATCCCTTATAATGTGGTACATAGACAAATCTATTGGAACAACAAAAAAAAATTAAAATAAAACAGTCAGAAATTTGAAAGAATGCAAAATTCACAAGTGGTTCCAGACTTCTGCACACCACTATACATCTCTTGGGATCCACGGCTTCCATGCTCTTACGTTTAAGTACATCGCTGTTCTGGGGTTCCAAGAGGGATTTTCTCACAGTAGACAGGGCCCCCAGAGGTCCTCAGCTCTACAAGCCAAAGGGGAGGCTAAGTCAGACAATTCCACATCCCATTCACGTGCTGCGTGGCACAAGGGTGCTTTTCCAGCATCCATCCAGCACAAAATTGGCATGAATTAGGGATAAAAGAGCCTGAGGATTCCATCCCTCCAGTTTTGAGACAAAACCAAGTGATTAAATGGATTTGGAGAAAATTAGGAAATCTAAGATGGCTCAGTGGCAGCAGTTTGGCGCCAAATAACAGCTCAAATACGTCTTAACTAAAAGTAAAAAAAATCTCAGAAAACAGGATTTTAGAGGTGGGGGACCCTAGAAGATGTGGCAGAAACCTTCAAAAACAGGTTTTTCAGACCACCCTCGATTTTGCCCTTAGGCTACAATAGCCTTACTCACTGTGACATGCTCTGAAGGCACTGCTGCAGCCTGCCTCAGCTCTAAGAAGTAGCTGGATCTGGAAGAAGAACCACTGCCTCAATCAGCCAGTTTTCCATGCTGCCAGTCAGACAAGGACACCTTCAGGCTGTCAGTCAGACCAATCCTCAACCCCCCACCAAACTGCATACTTGAAGGGGGGAGGCAAAATCGCAGCAGACACCCTGAAGAGCCCCATAGAGCCCTGTGGATGCCTAACAGCCTGTGCTCAAGCCCCTGTGATTAAGTTGGTGAGCTAAGCTACTAGGGATATGGACCCCGAGCTCCTCAATAGATGCCACAGGCTGGCCAAACAGGTCCCCAAGGGATTAACCTGCCGGCTGCAGACCCAAATCTATTTCTTCTCCCTGCAGGCAGAGTTGTCCCCTTACTGGGGAGCTCTGGTGCACCGAAAGCCACAAAAACCTCAAAAATAAAAAATAAATATACAGAGCAGTTCAGAAAGACACTTTCTGGCTCGCAAGAAGGAAAAACTGAAGGAAGCAGCAGAGCCCTCTGAAGGAGGAGAAAATCTGGAATGGATTCCTACTGCAAGGCTCACAAGCATGGGGAGAATACCTACTGTCCAGCATGACACACCTAGGCTTCAAGAGCAAACTAGATGCATATCTCCTTAAGAGAGGCATATAAGGATATGGTGGACTATAAATTAAGCCAGGTGTACACCTGGCAGGGCCTCCGCGTGTGCGGATCGCCGGACTTGATGGACTGAAGGTCTGATCCGGAGAAGGCAGTTCTTATGTTCTTATGTTCTTATGCCTCAAGTTTTAAAATCTGAAGAAATTCAAGCCGAGACTCCTTCAAAGAGACATAGAAGCATAGAAACATAGAAGATGACGGCAGAAAAGGGCCACAGCCCATCAAGTCTGCCCACTCCAACAACCCTACCCCCTTGAATTTACCCCCCTAGAGATCCCACATGTGTATCCCATTTCCTTTTAAAATCCTTCACGCTGCTGGCCTGAATCACCTGAGGTGGAAGTTCATTCCAACGATCGACCACCCTTTCGGTGAAGAAGAACTTCCTGGTGTCGCCATGAAATTTCCCACCCCTGATTTTCAGCGGATGGCCTCTTGTGGCAGAGGGGCCTTTAAAAAAGAAGATATTATCTTCCACCTCAATACGGCCGGTGATATATTTAAACGTCTCTATCATGTCTCCTCTCTCTCTACGTTCTTCAAGTGAATATAGCTGCAATTTATTCAGCCTTTCTTCATATGGGAGGTCTTTGAGTCCCGAGACCATTTTGGTGGCCATTCTTTGAACTGACTCAACTCTCAGCACATCCTTTTGGTAATGTGGCCTCCAGAATTGTACACAATACTCCAGATGAGGCCTCACCATGGATCTGTACAATGGCATTATAACTTCGGGCTTCCGGCTGATAAAACTTCTTCGGATGCAACCTTCTCCACTTGAGACGTGTATCAGGAGATTCACAAGAAGTTATCTTAAAAGACTTGTGGGATTTAAATAAATAAACGGAGAGCATGTTTAAAATCAATCATTTCTCAGAATCGGAGATTTTCTCAGAAGGCTGTAGATAATCCAGCTAATATGGACTCAAATAGAAACAAAAAAAATAATGGTAGATAAAGGCCAAATGGTCCATCCAGTCTGCCAATCCACAGAAGTCACTATTTCCTCCTCTGCCCAAGAGATCCCACTTGCCTGTCCCACACTTTCTTGAAGTCAGACACTGGGCCTGCTTTACAAAGCCGCACTAGCGGCTGCTGTGTGGTAATGGCCCCATAGAGATTTAAAGGGCTTCGGGGCTGTTGCCATGCTGCTTTGTAAAACAGGCTGACAGTCTCTGTCTCCACCACCTCTACTGAGAGACTATTCCATGCATCTACCACCTTTTCTGTTAAAAATAATTTCCTTAGATTACTCCTGAGCCTAGTACCTCTTAACTTCATCTTATGCCCTCTTATTCTGGAGCTTCCTTTCAATTTTGGATAAACGTTTGCAAGCTGTAGAAAGTCAGGATTCTGTTCTTCAGGCAATATCTGCCTCTGCAATCAAAGATTCTTATAATTTACATGATGGAGAATGGAGGTAGGGCTAGAAATCTGCGTTTTATACATTTTCCAATGTTATATTTGCTTTCACCTGAGATTTTGTTGAGGAAATACCTCAAAGAAGACTTAGGTATGGATAATGCTGCAACATTATCTTTTTCTAATTATTATTTACCTATAAAGAAAAAGTTTCCTTCTGAGCAAGGAGTGAACCGATTGGAATCACCTGAGATTGATTTGATGTTATTCTTGAAGATACTCAAGATGTGATACAAACACAGTCTACTCTGTTGGTAACTTGAGTAAATGAGTGATATACCTTTGATTATAAAATTATACATTAAGAAAAAGGATTCTTTTTTTCTGGGGCAAAGATCATTAACATTATGTCCTGATGTAGCTAGGGCTACTGAAGGCCTTTTTGGCATTGAAAATCTAGGGCTCCTTTTACGAAACCGCATTAGCGCGTAATAGCGCGCGCTAATTTGCCGGCCGCACTAGCCGCTACCACCTCCTCTTGAGCAGGTGGTAGTTTTTCGGCTAGTGCGCGCTAAAAATGTGCATGCGATAAAGACGCTAACGTGGCTTTGTAAAAGGAGCCCTAGTGTTAGCCCTGGGAGCTACTTTTTTCCTTATATTTCTATGTAAATGTTTGTTAGTTTTTCCAAGTAAGGATTATGTTTATTGGGATCCGCTACTACTATAGCAGTTTCCTAAGAGTTATGAGAAATGATTGCTTTTTTTCTTTTTGGAGTTTGGGGAATAATTAAATAAATACTATGCTATATAAGAAGTTAAGATTTTTTTAAAAATCTTATTTGATTTCCTTATAATTTTTTAGCAACACTCTTCTCTTGATGTCGGCTGTATGGATTACATTATTTAACTTCTGAATGGTTATTTCTATATCTTTGCACTTTGATAAGGATTTGTATTGTTTGAAAATCAAATTAAAAAAAAAAATTGGGCCACAGATCCTAGATCAGCACATAATCTAACTAGTCAATAAGATGCCATCAATTACTGGCACTAACAAGCACTTAATGAGCAGTAATTAAGAGAGTTACACACAGATTTGTCCTACGCCCCATAACATGCATGCCTATATTTCATAGCACGCAAAGGGGGCATGGCCATGGGCACGTCAGGGCATTCCCAGAAAGTAGGTGCAATATTATAGAATATTTGCATTTGCATGCCTAACTGCCATCAGTTGGGAACAAATATTTGATTTTGGCAAGCACAAGTCCTCATGCCCAAAGTTAGCTGCAAGAGGCACAACAAGCTAGCATTCTGTAAAGGGAACTTTGCACAGAATACCATCTTAGTGCAGTTCATAACGGTGCCTAATTTTGACACCATTTGCTGAATCTGGCCCTACATAGCCACAATAAGGCAGGGAGTACTATTTTTTTTTTCTTCGCAAGATGCTTAAGAACTGAATATGTGACCTCTCAGGGACAGATTCTACAGAAAAAGTCATTGGCAAAACAAACCTTTAATGAAAATTAAATGTCCTAACGTAAATATAGTCTCATTCCCTTTTCACACATGAAGAGCTAGTTCTAGTACTTACTTAGCATGAAGAAGTTCCCACTTTAAAATCTCTTTCCAAGCCTGTTCATTGTTTTGATTATGAATCTTGATAATGTTGTTCATATCTTCTTGTGTTATATCCTCATCCTTCCACCTCCACCTTAGAAAACAAATAAAAACATCCAAAGTTTTCAGTTTTGTACAAATGAGTTTTGTAACAATAAAATAAATTTCTGTGACACATCATGCTTAGGTAGGAGTCTGCATACTGAGGAGAACAAGATGACAGGTAAGAAATATCAAGAGGGTGGTAGCGCCTTTTAGACTAAGAACCAAAAAAATGAGATCAGTGGTCACAAAATTTTTAATCTTTATAAACTGTACCAAATCCACTGTATAATTCTTCACATCAGTGTTCTTAGCACTTTTTATGCACAATTCTTCCCAGCCAACTCAAAAAAACGTTTTTACTAGATTAGGAAAAACCTCAGAATATGGGAGGTCATAACAATTTTTAGACCTTCTCCCTTGCAAAAAAATCCCTTTTTAAAATTTTCTTCAATTAGAATGCTCTCTTTAGTTATAACACTAGGGCCCCTTTCACAAAGTCACTGTAGTGGGTACTGGTCCACATATCGGATTCCAGGGAGGGGATGAGGTACCGTTTATGTTAACGGTGTAGGAGCGTAAGCGTAGGAATTTCGAGAACCAGTCTAGGACTGTGGAACTTATGCCTATTTCAGAGAGTTGGAAGATTAAGATATCATGATGGACGACGTTGAAAGCCTCCAGAGGGATTGTACAAGAACAGCCTTTGGCTGGGAGCTCCTCCTGCAACCCTGCAATCACAGGACTTAAAAAACAACAACTAAACCACTAGATGTCACCGCAGCACAATGAATGGCTCCTTCCACTTACCTGGAGAGTGATAAAAGCCTCTGTAGCATTTGCAGCCCTGGCTGCCCTAGGGAGGTAAAGGCATGTGAACAAACTGAATCCTAGCTCCTATGAATTTCTCAAATATATCTTTACTTACCCTTTCCTTAGCATTGCATTCCAAAACATTTGCTCTGATGGATAAACCCAGTTTTTTTCTGAAAATGCCATGGGGATGGTAGATTCTTCTCTGACAGTAGAAAGTGAGAATGGTTGATCTGGAGTGGGTAACTGATTAGGTGGTGGCATCTAAAATAATTTACAAAAATACATTTCAGTAGAACTTATTTCTTAGTCAGTTTAAAACAAATTGTCAACCCAATTTACAGATAGCTTTGCCTATTTTATGAAAGGTTTTTTCCCACATCAGCCTAAGACAGACACTTTGAATAAATGTTGCAAATTCAAAAGAAAGGTTTGTAATATTAATAACAAAATGGTCTTCAACTCCATCAAAGGACAGTATCCAAGCAACTCTATCCTCGATGTGCCTTCCAAACATAGACAGCAAACAATTTGTCAATAGGAAGAGAGAGCAGCTCAGGAAATTCTTAAAAACAAAAAATAAAAGTATGAAAACTGCTCTTTCTAAAGAATAGCTCACTAACATTCCATCCACAGTCTGCCAGATGATTAGGAACCATCACAACTGTTTCACATGCAAAAAGGAAGGAGAAATTAGGTTCTTACCTGCTAATTTACTTTCTTTTAGCTTCTCCAGACCAGTAGAGGTTAATCTTTACAAATGGGTATATATCCAATCATGACCAGCAGGTGGAGACTGAAAACAAAACTGTGGGACAGTATATACTATACTCCCTTCTCTATTTCCCTCAGTCTGCCGAATAGCCAAGCAGAACCAAGAACTGGAAAACAGAAAGAAAACAATACTCCGAACAGGAGTAACAATTAACATACCCAAGTGCTGTTGGAAAATGCAGAGGAGAAACACCCGAAGGAAAATGTCCCCACAGCTCGCCAGCTAAGCCAGCCGAGCCACAGCCGCTGTTCTTCAATTCTCCCCGGCCCTAGAAAAATACTAGAACCCGCAGCAAAAAACAAAAACTGCCCGCGAAACAGCCCCAACAACAACAACAACAACAACAGACAGACAGGGTGGGGACCTCTACTGGTCTGGAGAAGCTAAAAGAAAGTAAATTAGCAGGTAAGAACCTAATTTCTCCTTCTTTAGCACTCTCCAGACCAGTAGAGGTTAATCTTTACAAATGGGACGTACCAAAGCAGTCCCTCTCACGGGCGGGACCCCCGAAGGGCCGATACCAGAACACGTTCACCGAACACCGCGTCCCGACGCGCCTGCACATCAACCCGATAATGTCTAACAAAGGAATGCAAGGAGGACCAAACTGCAGCCTTACAAATATCCACTGGAGGCACGAGCGACGACTCAGCCCAAGAAGCTGCCTGACCCCGAGTGGAATGAGCCTTGAGAAACTCCGGAACAGGCTTCTGTCTCAGAAGATAAGCGGAAGCAATCGTCTCCTTGATCCAGCGCGCAATAGTAGCCTTAGAAGCGCCAGCCCCCCGACGAGGACCCGCCAGAAGGACAAAGAGATGATCGGATTTCCGGAACTCCCGGGTCCGCTGCACATAAGAGCGGAGGACCCAACCGACATCCAACTTGCGCAGCTGCCGTTGCTCAGAAGAGCCCTCCCAACCACCCAAGACCGGGAGAACCACCGATTGATTGACATGAAAAGGAGAAACTACTTTCGGCAGAAAGGAAGGAACAGGCCGCAAGACAATCCGCTCCCTAGAAAACTCCAAGAAGGGAGCCCTACAAGAGAAAGCCTGTAGCTCAGAAACACGCCTAGCGGAAGTAATGGCCACCAAAAAGACCGCCTTCAGAGTAAGGTCCTTCAAAGAACAGCCATCCAACGGCTCGAAAGGCGGGCACACCAAAACAGAGAGAACCAGATTGAGATCCCAAGAGGGAACAGAGGGCCGTAGGGGAGGCCTGAGCAACTTGGCCGCCCGCAAAAAGCGAATCACATCAGGAATGGCCGACAAACGCTGACCTGTCACCAACCCTCGAAAAGCCGACAGGGCCGCAAGTTGAACCCAGAGAGAAGACCAAGCCAGGCCTCTATCCAGGCCATCCTGCAAGAACTCTAGAATGTTAGGCAGGGAAGCGTGAAAAGAGACCACTCCCCGCGCCCAGCACCACCCCTCAAAGAGACGCCAAACCCGCACATAAGCCCGAGAGGTAGAAAGCCTCCGGGACCCCAAGAGTGTAGAGATCACCTTATCTGAATATCCCTTCTTACTAAGGCGACCCCTTTCAAGAGCCAAGCCGTAAGACAGAAGGGAGACGGGTCGAACATGGGAATGGGACCCTGCATCAGAAGATCGTCCAAGAGAGGCAGAGGAAGAGGATCCGCCACCAGATGCCTCACCAGATCCGCATACCACGGACGTCGAGGCCAATCCGGAACCACCAGAACCACCAGACCCGGATGGTGAACAATGCGAAGAAGTACTCTGCCCACTAATGGCCAAGGAGGGAACACATACAACAGCCCCTCCATTGGCCACGGTTGGACCAGAGCATCCAGACCCTCGGCCAGACCGTCCCTGCGACGACTGAAGAAGCGGGGCACTTTGGCGTTGCCACTCGTGGCCATCAGGTCCATCAGGGGCTGCCCCCAAGCCTGCACTATCAACTGAAACGCCACGGCGCCGAGACACCACTCTCCTGGATCCAGGAAGTGACGACTGAGGAAGTCCGCCTGAACATTTTCTACCCCGGCTATGTGAGAGGCCGAGAGGTCCAGAAGATGGGACTCCGCCCAAACCATGAGCCAAGCCGCCTCCTGCGCCACCTGAGTACTCTTGGTGCCCCCCTGACGATTGACATAAGCCACCGCTGTGGCATTGTCCGACAGGACTCTGACCGACTTGCCCAACAAAAGGGAGTGGAAAGCTAACAGCGCCAGACGGACCGCTCTGGTCTCCAACACGTTGATCGACCAGGAGGCCTCCTCCGTGGACCAGGTGCCCTGAGCTGAGTGACCCAAACACTGAGCCCCCCAACTGAGGAGACTCGCATCTGTAAGGAGCACCGTCCACTGTGGGAGATCCAGACCTACCCCCTGGACCAGGTGAGGGGTCCGGAGCCACCAGCGCAGACTGCAGCGCGCCATGCCTCGCAGGGGAACAGGAACATCCAAACCGTGCCTCTAGGGAGACCACCTCCAGAGCAGAGCATACTGAAGAGGACGCATGTGGGCCCTCGCCCACCTCACTACGTCCAGGGACGCCGCCATCGACCCCAAGACTTGGAGGAAATCTCGCGCCCGAGGACACCGGGACGCCAAAAGCAGGCGAATCTGAGATTGCAATTTGCTCACCCGGGCCTCTGGAAGGAAGACCTTCCCCAAGGAGATGTCGAACAGAACCCCAAGGTACTCCAGACGCTGAGCTGGGACCAACCGACTCTTGGAAAGGTTGACCACCCAGCCCAGCGACCGGAGAAACTCCACCACCCGAGCCGTAACCCGGGAGCTCTCCTGCAACGACTTTGCCCGAATCAACCAGTCGTCCAGGTAGGGGTGTACCAGAATGCCCTCCGACCGCAAGGCTGCCGCGACGACCACTATCACCTTGGTGAACGTCCGGGGAGCCGTGGCCAGACCAAAGGGAAGCGCACAGAACTGATAGTGCCGACCCAAGATCGCAAAGCGAAGGAAGCGCTGATGAGAGGCCCGAATGGGAACATGCAAGTAGGCCTCCGTCAGATCGAGAGAAGTGAGAAACTCCCCCGGCTGAACAGCCAGAATGACCGACCGCAGAGTTTCCATGCGGAAAGAGGGAATCTTGAGAGCCCTGTTGACCCCTTTCAAATCCAGGATGGGCCGAAAGGTCCCCTCCTTCTTGGGCACCACAAAGTAAATGGAGTACCTGCCGGTGCCCCACTCCGGAGGGGGCACTGGAACAACTGCCTTGAGATCTAGCAAGCGCTGAAGTGTCTGGCGAAAAGCCTGCGTCTTCCAAGGAGTCTGACATGGAGAGGCGAGGAAAAGGTCCGGCAGAGAGCGGGCGAACTCCAGAGCATAACCGTCCCGCACCACCTCCAGGACCCACTGATCGGACGTGATCTCGGCCCATTTGGGGAAAAATTCGCGCAGCCGGGCCCCCACCGGAACCAAAGGGGGCGCCGGCAAGGAGTCATTGTGCAGGACGGGAAGCGGGGGAACCGGCGGAGGGATTCTCTGCCCCCCGACAGGCCCCCCGAAAGGGCTGCATGCGCTGGAAGAACCGACCCCGGGAAAACCCTGGAGCCGGGAAAGAAGCAGCCCCACGCCCAGGGCGATACTTGCGAAACTCCCGCAAACGCCCCCGGGCAGTGCCACCCCGAGACGCAGGGCGGGCACGGTCCTCAGGCAGACGGGGCACCTTTGAGTCCGTCAGAGTCTGAATCAACTTATCCAATTCCTCCCCAAACAAAAAGGACCCCCGAAAGGGAAATTTAGTAAGCTTAGCTTTGGACGCAGCATCCGCCGCCCAAGCGCGCAGCCACAAAATACGCCGCGCGGCCACGCCAAAGGCCATAGACTTAGCCGAGATCCGCACCAAGTCATAAAGAGCATCTGAGAGGAACGAGGCAGCCATCTCAATCTTCGCCACCTCCTGATCCACCAGAGACCAGTCATCAGACTCCCGATCCAGGACACGCTCAGCCCACCGAAACACGGCGCGAGCGACCAGCCCCCCACAAATAGCCGCCTGGACCCCAAAGGCAGAGACCTGAAAATTTTGCTTAAGGATGTTCTCCAACTTGCGCTCCTCAGAGTCCCGCAAGGCAGAACCGCCCTCAACAAGCACGGTATGCCGCTTAGAAATCGCCGAGACCACCGCGTCTACGACTGGCGATGCTAAAGTAGCCCGATCCCCCTCTGGGATGGGATACAAACGAGCCATGCTGCGCGCCAAACGAAACGGCGCCTCCGGCGTTTTCCACTGTTCTAGTATAATATCCTGAATATCCTGATGCATAGGAAAAGAGCGGGAAACGGAACGGATCCCCCGTAGCAGAGGGTCCCCCACACGCGGAGTCTCCGGCGGCGCATCCTCAAAACGCAACACCGAAGAAACCTGTTGAATCAGGTCTGGCAGCTCATCTCTCTGAAAAAGGCGCACCACTGACGCCTCTTCGCCGGAGGACGGGAAACCCGACAACCCGCCGCCAGCGGCCGTCCCCTCGAGAGGGTCCTGGAAATCCTCAGAAAGGTCCAGGTCCTCATCCAGACCGACACGCTCCTCCGACCATAAATCCTCGTCCCACGACACCCGCAGACGCTTGGAAAAGGGAGGAGGAGGAGGAGGGGACGCCACAACAGACGAAAGAGGCAAAGCCGCAGGGAGCGCGTAGGAAACCCCACTCCCCGAAACCCCCTGAGCGCGTCCGGGACCCCCAGCCACCTGAAAATAGGCTCTGCACAAGGAAAAAAAGAAATCAGGAGAAAAAACCCCCGAGGGTCCCAAGGGACTCCCTGCCACAGCAGGGGACCCAGCAGAAACCTGCCCCTGTTTTTCCAATACAGGGGGAAGGTCACCTGAGGTGGAAGACAAAATGGAGGGGCCAGACTGAGAAGATGGCGACTTTCCCGCTAAAAAAGCTCCCTCCATAGCCTGTAGCGGCTGAGAAACCTGAACAGTCCCAGCCGCTAAAACAGGCAAGTCGGCATCAGCTGTCAAAACATCAGCTGAGAGGGAATCCCCAACAACCCGACCGTCGGCGGCTCAGAGAATCCCTCCGTGGGCGGTTGGGGAAGACCGGACTTCCCCACTGCTCCCAGCCGACTCGCGAGGCACCATCGGCGGGGAGCTCTAGGCGCCTGCAGCCGCTGCCGACGGAGCTCCTCCACCGCACCGGCCTGAACACCGCTTGCACAGGCCGGCCGCGAGTGCCTCGCACCTGGAGCCACAATGAGCACTTTTTCCCTTTAGAAGTGCTCATTGCTCCATACGCGACCTAGCTATAAAAAAGTGCCGGTTAGATGAAAAAATACAGTTTTCTTAAAGGGAAACAACCCTCCAGACCAGCACTACCTCAGGTTTTTTTTTTTTTTTTTTTTTTTTACAGAACAGACTCCACAGGCTCTCGAAGCAATATGCCTTGCTTGATTTAGGGGGCAAGGCTTACTGCTGAGGCTCCTCTAGAAAAATGTGGGGAGGTGGAGGAAGTGTGGGGAGGGACCCCGCTCGAGACCCACCGGGTTTGACACCCCCGAGGTCGGACGAACCCCCAAACAGGGCCCGCCCAAGCTCTGTCCGGCCAAAAACAGGGACTATAAACCCCCTAAACAAATTCCAACAGCCCTACCAAGGGAGATGGGTACAGATCACATCAACACCTGCTGGAGACTGAAAGAAGACTGAGGGAAATAGAGAAGGGAGTATAGTATATACTGTCCCACAGTTTTGTTTTCAGTCTCCACCTGCTGGTCATGATTGGATATATACCCATTTGTAAAGATTAACCTCTACTGGTCTGGAGAGTGCTAAAGAAGAAGCAATACAGTAGAATCTCAGTTATCTGGCACACACGAGGATTGGTGGATACAGGATAACTGTTTTTCTGGTTAATTGAGAGTGTTAGAAACTTTGTCTAACACACTCAATTCCCCCCCCCCACCCACCCCGAAGCACCAGTGCGGCAGTGGTCCCGAGTCGCAAAGCCCTACTTCCTCAAGCCCCGAAGTGGCAGAAGCAGATGACGGTCCTGAGCCACGAACCCCCTCGCTCCCTCTCTTCCTTACCCAAAGCGCAGCAGGAGGCAGCTTCAAAACAGGCTGCATGTGGCCAGCCCTGACAGGGCCTTTCCTCTGATACATTGGAAGTGACACATCAGAGGAAAAGCCCTGTCGGGGCTGGCCGCAAGCAGCCTGTGCCTCCTGTAGACCGCTGTGCTTCGGATAAGGGAGAGAAAGGGAGGGAGTCCACGGCTCAGAACCAATGCCATGCTGGTGCTTCGGGGTGGGAGGAAGGGGGGTATGTAGCTGCTTCGGGGCTTGGGAGCTTGAGGGAGGGCGTATTTGTGGCTCATGACACTGCCGCAGGGATTTGGGGGGAATTTTTTATTTCACCGATGATTTTTTGGCCGGTTGTGTGAGAGTCCCGGTTAACTGAGACCCGATTAAGTGAGACTCTACTGTATCCATGTCCAGATCCCTACAACTTCTATGAGCATCGGGAGCAGCACAGATCACTGTGCTAAAAACTGCTAGCGCAATTTTGTAGAAGAGGGGGTTAATTAAATCTTCCTTAGACCACAAAAAATAGGAGGAGGGGTCTAACTAGGAGAGATATAAAAGATGAAAAAACAATAATAAAGGCTGCTAGCTTGACAACCTATTTCAATTAAACATTTAGCTATCTTTCATTTCCCTAGAGAGATTTTTAAGGTCCAAAAATGATCTCAATCGATCTGGTTCAAAAAATAAATACATACTTATTACCATGGATATGCTAATAAGAATGAGCCCCCTAACTCTTCTCTTTACTTCTTCTCTCATTATAAAAATTTCTTTCCTTCTGTCCTGTGTCACTTTCACTACACCTGGATATATCCAAATTTTTTGCCCACAAAATAGCTTTTGAGAGTTATATAGAAACATGACGGCAGATAAAGGCCAAATGGCCCATCCAGTCTGCCCATCCACAGTAACCATTATCTCTCTCTCTGAAAGATTCCATGTGCCTATCACAGGCCCTCCTGAATTCAGACACAGTCTCTGTTTCCACCACCTCTTCCAGGAGACTGTTCCATGCATCTACCACACTTTCCGTAAAAAAGTATTTCCTCAGATTACTCCAGAGCCTATCATCTTAACTTTATCCTATGCCCTCTCATTGCAGAGTTTCCTTTCAAATGAAAGAGACTCGATTCATGAACATTTATATTATGCAGGTATTTAAATGACTATCAAATTCCCCCTCTCCCGCCTTTCCTCCAAAGTATACTGATTGAGATCTTTAAGTCTGTCCCCATACACCTTATCACGAAGACCACACACCATTTTCGTAGCCTTCCTCTGGACCAACTCCACCCTTTTTATATCTTTTTGAAGGTGCAGTCTCCAGAATTGTACACAGTATTCTAAATAAGGTCTCACCAGAGTCTTATACAGAGGCATCAATACCTCCTTTTTCCTACTGGCCATGCCTCTCCCTATGCAACCTAGCATCCTTCTAGCTTTCGCCGTCACATTTCAATCTGTTTAGCCACCTTAAGATCATCACCAACAATTACACCCAAGTCCCGCTCTTCTGTCGTGCACATAAGTTCTTCACCCCCTAAACTGTACTGTCCCCTCTGGTTTTTGCAGCCCAAATGCATGACCTTGCATTTCTTAGCATTAAATTTTAGCTGCCAAATTTCAGACCATTCTTCAAGCTTCACCGGGTCTTTCTTTATGTTATTCACACCATCTGGCGTGTCCACTCTATTGCAGATTCTTGTATCATCCGCAAAGAGGCAAGTCTTACCCGACAACCCTCCAGCAATATCATTTATAAAATTGCTAAAAAGAACAGGCCCAGGAACAGAACCTTGAGGCGTACCACTGGTTAACATCCCTTTCCTCAGAGCGATCTCCATTGATCACTACCCTCTGTCGCCTTCCAATCAACCAGTTCATGACCCAGCCTGTCACTTTGGGACCCAACCCAAGGGCACTCAGTTTATTTATTAGACGTCTGTGTAGAACACTGTTAAAGGCTTTGCTAAAATCTAAATACACCACATCTAGTGCACATTCTCTATCCAATTCTCTGGTCACCCAGTCAAAGAAATTGATCAGATTTGTTACAAAAGACTAATTTCATTATTGCATTTAAGTCTTGATCAAATACAAACAAAACAATCAGAGTTGCTCTTTCTGTGACCTCTGTGAGTGAAGTCTCCAACACATTAGAGATATTCTCCAATAGATTAATTTCTTCTTGAGCTTTTTCATAGTGTTGAACTTGATTACTACTCAAATCCAATCTTCCATTCATCACTCGTAGTGGTAAATAATATAGTTTATTAATGGGAAGAATAGTCTAAACAGGCATAGATAGAATTTCTGTTAAGTATTTTTTGAAGAAATCCAACGAAGAAAGAAGGACAGATTTAGGAAAATTTAACACTCTCAGATTAAGCCTTCTATTATAATTCTCAAATTGTTCTATTTTCTGATGTATCACATTTTTATCTTTGATAATCTCAGAAACTGTCTCTTTGAGACTTTTCACTTCAGTCTGAACTTGTGTGACTTGATTTAAAGATTCATTTTTTTTTATTATTTCCAAATTATGGGATAAGGTCTCAATCTTTCCAGATAACTGAGTATAATTTCTTGTACTGACTTCTCTACCGTAGCATCCAATTTTTGAAAGACCTTCCAAATCCCCTCTAATGTAACTGTCGGAGAAGCAGTTAATAAACTAACTTCTTCTTTACTCAAAGCACAGGCAGCTGACTCATCGGGCCTTCCCTCCTCTCAGTTCTTGACAGCAGTGACTTCCTCAGTTCCT
Source organism: Geotrypetes seraphini (assembly GCF_902459505.1). NCBI lineage: Eukaryota > Metazoa > Chordata > Amphibia > Gymnophiona > Dermophiidae > Geotrypetes > Geotrypetes seraphini. The sequence goes on from NC_047095.1 coordinate 20,426,440, forward strand.
GCTTCGATCTTGGGTCGACCCTGTCAGGGGACAGAGTGGTATCATGTCCCAAAGGAGACAGTGGTTCTCCTTCACAGTCCTCAACAGCAGGACCCCTCTGGCTTGGCGTCTTCAGGACGAGTCAACCACGAATCAGTCGAGGGTGGATTGAAGAGGGGATGAAGTGCGAGCCAGAGAGGATACAGCTCAAACAAACCCCTTTCTTTTCATATGAGGCATTTTCAAAGAACAACAGTTCCAGGTAGACTCCAATTTCACCTCTCTCCGACAAACGCTGTCAGCAGTCAAGCCGCCATATTGGCCCTCCTCCCATCATCTATGGAGTTCCTTAGCAGGTTTTTTTAACTGATGGCTTTATCTCTTTGTTGCATTTTTGCTCTATTCATGCTGGCTCTACAATTCCAGACCTCTTAAAAAGGCTATTTATTGGCTGAATCAAGTACCATGTGGGGTCTTTTCATTACTTTTGATTATATCTGAACAGACTGTTTTTACTGAAGCCTGCCAGCATTATTGTTTGTAATTTCTGAACACTGACTTTCATTTTACATGTTGCAATAAATTGGTTTGATCCAGAACATTGGCTCCACTTTTTCGTTTTGTTTTGTGAGCTCCCTACAATACAGATCTTTCACTGTCAAGGCAGTCATTCAACAGGAATGCGTTACTACCGCATCCACATTTCAGCATTGCTATATTATAAAATCTATGTTAATATTGCTGGCAAATTTGGGGGAAAATCAACCTAACTGCAAATTCCACACCTCCATAAAAATGTTTTAATATTGATGAATGAACTGCTTCTATGCAGAAGTTGCTCACAACTAAGTACTGTCCTATTAATAAAAAGACATTTATACAAAAGTCAAGGTTAATTATTAAACCTCTGATGTGGCTAGTATTATTCATAAAACAGGATAAGAGGCAAAGGGTGGAGGTGGGGCCAGCTTCATTTTCATCTTCAGCTTTAGCTTTAGCTGAAAATGAACAACCATAAGAACATAAGAATTGCCTTACTGGGACAGACTGAAGATGATCTATCAAGCCCAATATCCTGTTTCCAACAGGGGCCAACCCAGGTCCCAATTCCTAGTTAGATCCCAAGTAGTAAAACAGATTTTATGCTGCTTTTCCTAGGAATAAGCAGTGAATTTCTCCAAGTCATCTCAACAATGGCCTATGGACTTCTCTTTTAGGACATTAACCAAATCTTTTTCAAACCTTGCTAAGTTGATTTCACCACATTCTCCAGCAACAAATTCCAGAGTTTAATTACATGTTGTGTGAAGAAATATTTTCTCTGGTTTGTTTTAAATCTACTACTTAATAGCTTCTTTGCATGCCCCCTAGTCCTAGTGTTTTTGGAAAGAGTAAACAAGTGATTCACATCTACCCTTTCCATAGCACTCAGTATTTTATAGATCTCTATCATATCACCCTTGAGTCCAAGCTGAAGAGTCCTAGCCGCAGTAGCCTTTCCTCTTAGGGAAGTTGTTCAATCCCTTTTATAATTTTCCTAGCTCTTCTCTGTACCTTTTCTAATTCCACTATATCTTTTTTGAAAGACGGTGACCAGAATTGCATACAGTATTCGAGATGCAGCTATACAATACAAGAACATTATAACATTTTCAAATTGTTTTCCATTCTTTTCCTGATAATTCCTATTATTCTATTTGCTTTCTTAGCCGCCACCGCCACCACCACCACCACCACCACACATTGAGCTGATTGATTCAACATATCCTGAACAAATAACACCTAGATCCTTTTCCTGGGCAGTGACTCTAATGGGGCTCTACTCTGGTGACAGCTGAAACCTTTCAGATTTGCAACGTGGCTTGCAATGCTTCAAAGTTAGGATTATACACAAAAGAAAACAGCTCATATGAAGGCATAGTCCTTCTTTTGTTTATCTTAATGTATGGTTGTAACATTTATACCAATATTATGTATGTGAATTGTGAGCTGCCCTATGGTGCGGTGTAAACATTTTTACAATAAATTACCATATTTCTTGGATCAATGTCATTACTCCCTGAAGATGTGGAAGAGGTAACAGGACATGCTATATATTCATAAGCTCTTTCTTGATGTGCAGGAAGAAAATCATTTTCTCTCTCAATAGCTTTGTTTGGTTCAGATTCCTTGTGCATAGGACAACCTAAAAGGAGAAACAAAACAACAATACAAGTTTGCTTGTAAATATGGGAAGATTAGGTTCTTACCTTGATAATCTTTTTTCTAGTAGAAGGGCACAGTAGTCTGGACAGTAGGATTTATATCCCATACTCGCAAATATACGGGAGAAGGCATCCAAAGCTTTCTTCACTCTGCCTCCTTGTTCCTGGGCATAACCCTTTCTCCTCAGTTCCTACCAAGGCAGTTGACAAACCCTAAATAGCAGAAATAACAAGGAGGGCACAGGGAACTCCCCAACCAAATCAAAGTCATTCTGCTCTGCAACTGGAACAATTAACAATGAAATTAGCAAAAAAAACCAAAAAACCCCAAACAGACGGTAATAACCCACTTACCTGAGTGTGACCAGCACTAACATATGTACAACTCATATGCTTCATTGCTATCAAGACAATTGCCTATTTCCCTGTAAGAATAGTTTGAACAAATCAGAAATTTAATTTGTAAATTTTAATTGTGAAAGTGTATCCTCAGTGTGACTGTAAAAGCAATCGAACGACAGCAAAAAGACTATAGCTCCAGGCTTGTACAGATTAGCAGGCTATGTCGCAAGCCATGCCTCACACCATCAAAGGCTTACACAGTGTGATATGAAGTATATTGTGTTATCAGTGTCAAAAAGTTTTTTTTGTTTCCAATTTGTCAAACTAAATGCTCAGAAACTGTAAAAATGGCAATAATGGTACTTAGCTCAGGCATTGCCCTTTTTTTTAAATATAAAACAAGTTCACATTGTTGTCTTGATCAGTTCTTCCATAGGGTCTAATTCTCTGGTAGGGCCCAGTATACAGCTGGTATTTTTCCAGGCTCTACCAAGCTTAGTTTCGGGAAAAATCTGTTCCTCAGGAGCTTTCCAGCTAGCACCCAAATCACAACTGAATCAAATTTGTAACCGGGAGCACGCAACTGAGAAAAGAAACCGTCAATGAGCATATACTGATACACAATCATTGTGAAAGTATATTATAAGACCCCATTGAATTATATCTACCTCGTAAGTGCAGTCAATTCCAACTTTTTTCAATGGGCTTAGCCTCAGATACTTGTATATACAGAAAATCACATCTCTTCAGAAGGGAGCGTTTAATGTTGTCTCCAAAAATTCTTTAAAATTACTTTTAGGAGGAAATGTCTTGTGCATGTCAATTTTATTATTACCTTCTGTCTGCATCTGATGCATAGGACATCCTGAAGGAGGAGATGCTGCGGAAGGCTGGCTCGACATATTTGGTGATTGATTGGCAAGAGATGGAGAGGATGTGGATGCACCCATGCCACCCCCTGTTCCTGTAAAATATTTGTGAAACATGTATTAGAACTTACAGAACTACTGATTAGTTTTTGACCTTATAACTGTCTTTCCTTGAACATCAATCAACATCACATATCTTAAATATCTATACCCTATAATTCTTTTATACCTCTATTTTATTACTATGGCCTCAACTAATAGCAAAATAATGTAATCAGAAAGCAGGAGCTGTCATTTAATTTCCAGAATATAAAATTAGAAAAATAAAATCTTAACTAAGCTGTAGTAAGTACTAGCACTTGCTTACCTTAGGTTAAAAAGGCATCCCCTGTAGTTTTGAAATTGGTGTGCACTTCCCACGTGCTAAAAATATATTTTACTTTTTAGCGAAGAAGTCATGTTTGGGGGTGGAGAGTAGGTGTGCCCTGTGTTGATCAATTAGCACATGGGCATTGGTGCCCACTGGCTGATTAGCGCACGAGCTCACCACCTACAAAATAGGTGGCAGTAAGGGCTCATGCACTAAAGGCTACAAGCTAATTTCAAAAGGCAAACTCTGACCATTTTAGAGCTGCACTAAAAAGTGGTCTCAGTGCACAGGAAATCTACATGCTAAAAATAGTGCAGGGTACTTTTCAGTGCAGCTTTTTAAAGGATCCCTATATATTATTTTAATCGCTCTTAAACAGGGGTGTCAAACTCAAGCACATAAGGGGCCAAAATCTAAAACATAGGCTAACTCGCAGGCCAAATTCTTTATTAATATACTTAGAGGTCCTTTTATTAAGGTACGCCAACCGATTTAGCGCATGCTAAATGTGCACCTTAATAAAAGGACCCCTTAGTCTCAGTAGAAGTATAGGGTTACCATCTCTCCAACCCCATGCCGGCTCTGTGATGTAAACAAAATAAATAAAAAAGACTTTTCCTCTCTTTTAGGTCTTAGTTCACGCTTGCTGTCTAACTCCAGCTCTGGCAGGATACACATTTCAAATCTGACATATTGTAATCATAAAACAGAAAATAAAATTGTTTTTTCTACCTTTTGTTGTCTGGTCATTATTCAAATCATGCTGGTCCTGGGATCTGATTGTCTTCTGATAACTCACTTGCCAGAGATTCCTGCCCATTTGTCATTTTTTTTTCTTTCTCCATGCTAACCATCCATCTTCCATCTCTGTCCTCCCTTTCCATTTCCGTTTCCTCCCCCGGAGGTCTGGCATCTTTCCTTTTTTTCGTCTCCATCCCCCAGCTTCAGCGATGGACCCCACCATTCCCAGAGCCAACATCTCTCCTTTTCTCAACTACCCTTTCATCCAGCATCTCTCCCTCCTTCCCCACCACTCCAGGATCCATCATCTCTCCCTTTCTCTTCCCAACTACCCTCCTATCCAGTATCTCTATTCCCCCTCTACACCATCCCTTGTGTCCAACTTCTCTCCCTTTCTGTTCCTTCCCTCCATCCCATTGTCCACCATCTCACTCCCTCTTCTCTATTTTTAGACTCATTATTTCTTCCCCTCCCCCCCTCAGTCCGGCATATGCACGTCTGTTTGGACCCCTTCTTCCTTCCCTCCCTCCGTGTACTTCTACACCAGGGTCCACCGCTGCTGCTGCAACCTCCCCCCCCCCCCCCCCCCCCCGAAAGGCCTGCATCTTCTTTCTAGCGTGGTCTCACCTTCAAAGCAGCCTGCAGAGGATTGCCAGTGCTGCAGCGATCCTAGGCAGGCTGCCGTCGACCTCCGCAGCACGTTCCCTCTGCTGCGGTCCCGCCCCTCCTCTGATATACGGGATCGTGGCAGAGGGAACCTGGAAGGCTACTAAAATGGTGTGGTCTTCGTGATAAGGCATATGGGGACAGGCTTAAAGATCTAAATATGTATACTTTGGAGGAAAGGCTGGAGAGGGGAGATATGATAGAGACATTTAAATACCTACGTGGCATAAATGCACAGGAGGCAAATCTCTTTCATTTGAAAGGAAGCTCTGGAATGAGAGGGCATAGGTTGAAGAAGTGATAGGCCTAGGAGTAATCTAAGGAAATACTTTTCTTACAGAAAAGGTGAAGATGCCTGGAATAGTCTCCCGGTGCAAATGGTGGAGACAAAGACTGTGTCTGAATTCAAGAAACCGCGTGACAGGTTACGTGGGATCTCTTAGGAAGAGGAGGAAACAGTGGATGTTATGGATAGGCAGAATGGATGGGCCATTTGGCCTTTATCTGCCATCATGTGTATAGAAGCTTTCAATAAACAATCATGTTCTGTGTTTCCCCATAAGGTAGTTCCGTTTCCAAGAGTGCTTACAATCTAAGAGCTAGATTTATAAACTTGCATTTTATACATTGTCAATGGGACCTATTTACTAACTGAACTCACGACTCATTAGAAAATCTAGTTCTAAGTTCTTTATCTGAGGCAAAGAAAGGTTAAGTGGATTGCTCAAGGTCACAAAGCATGTCAACAGAAGAAATGAGATACACCAGCATCGCCCCTCCCCTCCCCTTCCTTTCCTTACCGTGATCAGGCACCGGCACGCAGGACCAACCAGAACGTGCCGGTGCCGAAAGAGCCTGCCGCCTGCTGGTGATCTCTGCTGGGCCTTGAGCATCTGCGCATGCTCAAGGCATTCTGGCTCCCGCTCTCTCCGAGATTCTAAAGCGAGAATCTCATTAGAATCTCGGAGAGAGCGGGAGCCAGAAGGCCTTGAGCATGCGCAGATGCTCAAGGCCCAGCACTGGCAGGCGGCAGGCTCTTTCGGTACCCTTACCGCGATCGGCCACCGGCACGTCCTGTGGGTTGGTACTGCGTGCCGGTGGCCGATCGCCGATCGCAGTAAGGGTGTGGGCGGGGCGATGCCGGTTCTCGGGGGGTGGGGTGGGCACTGGCTCTCACCTTCCACTCTTTAATGTAATCTGATCACTGACTGGTTGATGGCAATAATGTTCTCTATTCTAATGAAAATCACATTACATAATGCAAATAGTAAGTGTCAGCCAAATTACCCATCAGCAAAATCCCGCAGCTTTCTGCCATTCATGTACATTTTAAAGTATAATTGACAGAACTCCTTCACCATGGTGCCTTTAACAGTCAATAGAAACATCTTATAATGCCCACTGCTACGGGCATAGTATTCAAAAATGACACTTTGGAGCCCGTTCTTGTATCATTTTTACCACTTCTGCTGTCCTTTAAGAAGTTTATCCATTGAGAATTCACATAAATATAACTTATTTAAAAAATTAAAAAAAAAATCCAGATATACATGAGTACTAGAAAGAAACCCCCTCAAAACAGAACAATGCCTCAAGGATAAATGAACAGTGGAAAGCAGAGTGAGGAACAATAGTAAAATAAGCATCAATGTTTATTTCAATTGCAGGTATTTAAAAGTCATTGAAACGGAACAAATTGCATCTGGAGAAGTGAACTTGACACAGCTAGATAGTGTGCCTGCATCAGGAGTCCAGATAATCAAAATACAACACTCGATAAATCAGCCCAATATCTTGTAACAACCAAACAAATGGAGAACATTATATTGTAAATTCAGTAAAGTACAATAAAAGAAAATGTAAAGGAATATGTGTGTGTGGCATTGAGGTAACCATATTGAACACAGGTCTGAAACAGTCTTTTTGAACCATCATACATATAAGTCTGTAGATCCAGTGTACTACAAATAGATCCTTGAAATGATAAACTAGTAGGTGCCTGGAAAGTGGAGGAAAGACAACATTAACACTTGCCTTCAAAGAATCGTAAACAAAAGGGATAAAAATGTCATCTGATACCCAAACACTTTGCACCTTTTTAAAAAGTACTCCCAACCTCGTTATTGACATACTTATTTACAAGGTGGATTCACATTCAATTTTTCTTCCTAATTTGTACAAAAATTAAAAATCGTTTATTGGTTAAAACGGCAGACCTATCAAGTACATCCTGGGTTTGGTGGGATCCAAGATGGCCACGCTAAGAAATGCACCTGCAGGAGCTCTTACCTCCTTGCAATGTCAAGCGTCAGGGGCAAAAAGTAACAGACGGATTTGTGGGGTCCTCTGGATTCTCCCAGATCCTCTTAAATAGGTGGACTACTGATATGTTTCTACCTTTTTTCTTTTCTTTTACATGTCAATAAGAGCCGTACATGAATGTCCTACAATTCCAATCCTTCAGTGTCTACCTTAAAAGCCTTCCCCCGCTTACGGCGATCCCCCACACTGATGTATGATGTCACTTGTGCATCATGGGATGTGCGACTTGCGGCGCCTGTCTGGACTTTTACACTGGCCCTACTGAGAAACATTTCTTAGAACAGCCCCTCTGCTATAAAGGCGAGAAATTCCTCCCTGCAGTGACAGGCTCGCTCTGTGCTGGGCATTAGGATGGACCCCGAGACGTCTCCTAGTCTTGAAATCCCAATAGTTAATCATGCCTTACTTCGGCTGTTTCACAAGCCTTTGTGACCCAGGATCTTCCCATCAGCTGCTTTTCATTCCAGCTGCTGTTTCTGTCAATGATGTTAACAAACAAAACCCCAAATTATAAACCATTTTAAAGGAAGCCATTTGCTAGAAATTGCAGCAAAGGTACTCCCTTATGACCAGTATAGGGGGGCAAGATGGTGACCAAGCAGGATGAAGAGTTTTAGGCTCCCTCTTCGATGGTATATTCCCTACTGAAATTTACTCTGTGACTTTAAAAATGTCTAAAAGAAGAGGGAGGCAGCAGGTTAACCCCTCACCTGTTTCTGCGACAGACGCTGATGACCTTCTTTGCGTTGACTCCAATGATACCTGGCGCTTCTGCTGCTGAGCTGCAGGAAACGCTTAGCTTAGACAATGAGCTCTTGTTGAGCCCTGCTGGACCCAACCCTCTCCCAGCTCCCAGAGAGGAAAGGGTGAATTGGCCAATTGTAGAGGGTTCTTGAAGATCACCAAATGCAACTGCACCTGGAACCCAGGCAAACCCGGAAGAGGGTGATTCGTCGGCTGCTGTGTTGCAGCCTGCTGGGGCCAGTATACCCAGAGGTATGAGCGGAGGGGATTGCAGGGAGAGCTCAGGTTTAGGCCCTGGAGCTGTAGGGGCCGAAGAGGAAGAACAAGCCGTGATTCCTACAATCAAGCTATTGGAAAAACCCCAGGTAGTAACACTGGACTCTTTTATGGACTGCCATGGAGAATTTACATTCGGTCAGTATAAATTTCATGTCTTTTACATAAAACCTTTTGACAAAACTCGTCCAAGTTGAGATGGAGGTCCAAAAACAAGCTACTGAGATTACAAAAATTAATCAAACGGTTAAGGCTGTGGAAAATATGGTAAAACAACAAGAAAAATGGAAAACTTAGAAAATCAAACCAGAAACTTAAACCTGAGAATTCTAAATTTTCCAGTGTCTAAGTATGTGTCTTCATGTGATCTGTTTAAAGATTTCCTAGTTTAAACACTGAAGATTCAAGAAGAGATCTTTTTAAATAATACAGTTTCTGTAGAGTTCCTCCTCTACAGAAACTGTATTATTTAAAAAGATCCCAGAGAGAGGTGAAGTTCATAGGGGAAGGAATAGATGTTTCTGCATTATTGGAATCATCGGACATAGAAATTGTGGCTCGTGCTACACTTTTGGTGTCTTTTGTATTTTTCCAAGATAAGGAGATGATATTAAAGTTATATTTACAATTACAATATTTCCTGATGTCTCAAAATGGACTCAAGTTAGGAGAGAGGATGTTCCTAAGGAAATTACAGTACTTTACTACAGTACAACAAAAATTCCTATCAGTTAAGGTTTCCTTGTAAATGTTTTATGCATTATCAAGAAAATAGGTATATATTTTATGATCCTTTTCAGTTGCGGTTTTTTTTCTCGAGAGTAAGGAGATATCAATGGCAGCCCAAGAAGAAGCAGTGTAATATTGAGTCATGAGAATACTTTCATTGGAGATATCCTGCTTTATTTATTTTTGATTTATGCTTAGTTAATTAATATTGATCCCTTCCTGGGGACTTTTTCCTGACCTTGCCCTTCTATATTTGTGGACTGTAGTTAAGTAATTTATCATTTTCTTTAATTTTTTTTTTTCATTTATATAATGTAAAATGGAAGTACAGTGGTACCTTGGTTTACGATCATAATTCGTTCCATAAGCATGCTCGTAGTCCAAAGCACTCGTATATCAAAGCAACTTTCCCCATAAAAATTAATGTAAACTCGGACCATTCCACATCCCAAAAACTTAATTATCATTAGCGATGCCTCCATTGCTGCCTCTGCCACGGACCTATCCACGCGGCTGCTACAGTTCTCATGGGGAGGCCTCTTCTGCTGTTTGCTGCCTCTCACCTAGTTCTGGGAACTGGAGAGGGGGCTATACTGCAGGGCGCTCATGTCACTGCGGGTTGTGATGGTGCGCTCTGGCTCCAGGGTGCTGGCTGTAATCAAACCACCGCCGCTGAGCCCGGATAGGCACTGTTGGTCCTGCCATTCATGTGCATAGCCCCCCTGGATGCCACTACCCCCCTCCCCCCCAGGACTTTCAGGTGCTGGCCCACTCCTGCCACTCACCCCGACTCCCATGCTCCCCCCGAGGCCACAGGCCCTGCTATTGCCTCCTTCTCCCCCCCACCACGACTGGCCCTGTCCTTACCCGTGCGCCGCCAGTGTTAGAAAGTGCCTGCCGCCGGTTTTCTGCTGGGCCTTGAGCATCTGTACATGCTCAAAGCCTTCTGGATCTCCCTCACGGGTAAGGACAGGGCTGGTCAGTGAGGGTAGGGAGGGTAGGGAGGAGGCGTTTGCGAAAGGAGGGAGCAGCGCCGGTGGCCTCTGGGGAAGCAATACAGCTGGGTCAGGGCTTGCAAATCAAGTCGGTGCTCGGTTTGCGAGTTACAGTTTGCTTGAGTGTTTTGCTTGTCTTGCAAAACACTCGCAAACCACGTTACTCACAAACCGAGGTTTGACTGTATATGATTTCTGTAATTTCCTGTAAGAGATATTAATCTTGATGTTTAAAAAGTTAAATTAATAATAATAAAAAAAAGAAATTGCAGCAATGTTGTCCCCAGGTAGGAATGCGATGGAATATAATTTATGCGAATCACACTTTATATGTTTGTTAGAAGTCCACACTACTATTGGATTTTAGACCAGCCTTTGGGAGACTGGGTAAATCGAAGACGCCACGGACCTTGTGGTTCTTAACCACATGTCCTTAAAATTCAGTTCATCTCAGGGATGAGCGGGATCCGTAAGGTCTGTGGGAGTTAAAACAAGGATCTCTGTGGACCCCACATCATGGCTGCTTTCTTTTTAAGGCCATGTGATTTAGCTCCGCAGGATCCGTGGGGCCTCCAGGTAGAAGGCATTTGAGACACGGGGGTGCAGAAAAGCTGGGCACAACAAAAGGGAGAACTAGGGTGAGACTCCAGCATTCAGTAACAGCAATCCCAACCACAAACAGAAAAGAAGCCAGCATAGGTAGAAGTTAAAAGGAGGATCTCACGGACCCCCACAGAACTAAAAGCGCATGGCCTTAAAAACAAAGTGACCGTGGAGTGGGGTCCACATAGGGATTCTCATTTTCTAACTGCAACAGACCTCACAGATCCTGCTGGAGGGGGTGGGGGGGGGGGTAAGATGAGGATACATGGGGTGAGCGGGATCCATAAGGTCTGCAAGAATTAGAAAATGAGAAGCCCTGCGGACCTCACACCCCTGTCCCCAGTCAAGCAGCACCTCTCCCTCTCAACTTCCCCACCACCACCACCTATGTCCAGCAGCACTTCACCTTCTCTGCCTCCAGTCCAGAAGCAGCTCTCCCTCCCAACACCAAGGTTCAAGCAACACCTTTCCCTTCCCCCAACTAGCTGCCGTATCTCTCTCTTCCCCTTCCCCCTGACTAGCAGCAGCAGCACCATCCCTTCCCCTCCCTCTCAATTACGGTTACCAGATGACCAGATTTAGCTGGACAGCTTTTCAAAACCTGGCACTTTGTCCAGATTTTGAAATACTTCCTCTGCAGATCGCATCAGGAGGAGGCATGCGCAGGTGCAACACAGTGATGTCACGTGCAGATGCCCTCCCAACCGACGAGAACAGGCTGAGGGGGGGTGGGTCTAGGAGGCAAGGCTGGGGCATGGCATAGGCATAACAGGGCAGGGATGGACGGAACTGGGGGTGGGTCTATGGGTCCAGATTTTATGCAAGTAAATGCTAGTAATCTTACCCTCAATAAGCAGCAGCACCCTCCCCCAACTAGCAGCAGCTCATTCTTATTGTAACTTGCCTGAACAGCCATTATTAGTACAACAGTTCTCGCTAGCAGTCTTTGCTAGGCTGGATCCATCTCTAAGGAAAAAAAAAGTTGCATCAAGATCCTTTTGGTTTACTACTGGTTAGTAAGTGCTAACATTCATCCCCCTCAAACAGTAGCTGAGCATTCCTAATACATTCATACTATCTAGGGTACGAGCCCTGGGAGTCTTGTTTTCTAACCCCTTTTCCCCTTGGGGTAAGTAACAAGCGCCCAGGTATCTTTGCAGTGTCTCTATGCAAATGAGCTTCAGTGTTCTCTTCTCAAGTTTTAAACCCATGTTTGTTTGTTTATTTCTCACCCGCCCATATCCAGGGCGAGTTACATATTAACATACAAAATTTTAAATATTTACACTTGTCATACTAATCACTTCGATGACACACTTACATATCAAATCAAATTACATATAATATACACGTCACATCAACGATGTGGAGGAGTGTGTGGCGCAGTGGTTGGATCTACAGCCTCAGCACCCTGGGGTTGTGGGTTCAAACCCCGCGCTGCTCCTTGTGACCCTGGGCAAGTCACTCAGTCCTCCATAGCCCCAGGTACGTTAGATAGATTGTGAGCCCACCGGGACAGAGAGGGAAAATGCTTGAGTACCTGATTGTAAAAACCGCTTAGATAATCTTGATAGGCGGTATATAAAATCCTAATAAACTTGAATATCATTTAAGGCCAAGCCCAAACATACATCAAAATTTAAGATTCCATAAGTTGTACAAGATGCCTCAATGACAGACATCATTACATCATACATCAAGATGCATCATGTTGTCTTCTGATAGCAGCTTCCTACTACAGATTTCTTCTTCAGGTCTGAGACTCCTGGTGATGGGGAGTATATCCAATCACATGTGCACTATTCAAATTTCTAATAAACCTTGTTTTCTACAAGGCTTGCTTTTGATTGTTTTTAGGAGTACCCAAAAGTAGTGATGTTAATTGTTTACAGAATACATGATTGCAGACTAGCTAAGGATGTTCTGTCCTTTTCGGTGAAAAATGGAGCACAGTTTTTCATAGGCTGATGCACATTACTTTAGATTTAGCTGTACTCTCACTAAAGTGTGGAGAGGGATCATTTTATAGCAGAGAACATTTTTCTTTATCTACTGCCTTCTGCAGGGTGAAGATCCTGTCACTGGCCAGCAGAAGGAAGCCAGTGGTAATGGAGCTAATTTGCATACAAGTTCTTACAAATGCACCTAGGAGCTGTCTACTCACCCTGAGTGGAAAAGGATGCTGAAAAGAACAGTTCCAGCACAGCAAGCTGGAAAAAAAACAACAGTTCTTTCAGGAGTCAGGTGATCTTGAAGAGGAGAAGTATTAGCTTTAGTTTAACTCCTCAAGCTTGTCTTAGACCAGTCTGAACAGCTTGTGAAATAACCAGAAAGCCCATAGGACTGGGAGAATCCTCAGGGAGTAACTAGTATACTGGTGGAATTATGATTGGCAGAGAGATTGGTGGTGACTATCAGAGGAATAGGAGAGACCAGTAGGGAACCAGGAGGTTGGTGACCAGTAGTGGCCCCAGAGTGAGTGACCAGAAGGAATTATCTACCTTAATATCCAGGGATGACCTGTATTGACCAGAGTGATCAGAAGTAACCAGAGGGACCAGTAGAGGCTGGAGCAATCTTTGGTAGCCAGAGAAACCTGGTCGTGTTTTTAGCAGTGTCAGTGAAGTGTGACAAAGAACCTGGTAGAACAAAAGGAAGGCCTGAAGTGCCTGGGTGTAATGATTGCTCAACCCATTCACACTCCCACCACCATGGGATAGGATGCAATGTTCTTTTGTTCATTAGGAACTGGTTAATGGATAGAAAACAGAGGGCAAGGTTAAATTACTGTTTTTCTCAGTGGAGGAGAGTGAATAGTGGAGTGCCACAGGGATCTGTACTGGGACAGGTGCTATTTAACATATTTATAAATGATCTAGATATGGGAATGATAAATAAGGTGATTAAATTTGCAGATGACATAAAACTATTCAAAGTTGTTAAAATGCATGCAAGAACATGAATGAAAAATTGCATGAAGACCTTAGGAAATTGGAAGACTGGGCATCCAAACAGCAGATGAAATTTAATGTGGACAAATGCAGTGATGCATGTTGGGAAAAATAATTAACGTCACAGTTACCTGATGCTAGCTTCCACTTTAGGAGCTAGCACCCAGGAAAATATCTAGGTGTCATTGTGGACAATATGCTGAAATATTCTGCCCAGTGTGCAGCAAGAGTCAAAAAAGCAAAGAAGTTGCTAGGAATTATTAGGAAAGCGGTGGAGCAATACAAGGCATTATATTCTTTGTCTTATTTTCCATCCCTTTTCTAATAATTCCTACCCTCCGGTTTGTTTTTTTGGCTGCTGCAGCATACTAGGCAGAAGATTTCATCTTATCGTCCACAATGACACTTAGATGGGACATTTGACAGTTTTTCATGTTTGTGTATATCCTTGTGGCAAGGATACCTATAGACAAGGCAATAAATGGGCCCTGTTCCTTTAAAAAGAGCTTCCCAGACCAGGAAGCTATGTTCCTAGCCCCTACTCCTCTCAGTATACAAGCTAAGCCCTCTGGCTTTCCTGATTGTAGTGATTGGCCTCAGCTAGCTGTTCCAGCCCAAGACAATCTTAAAAGCTGAACTGGAAGAGAAAGCCTGGGAATGGAAAGTCCCTGCAGTATCCTTGGTAAGTAAGGCAGGCCATATAAGTCTGTCCCCAGAGCTTCAGGGAAGTTTTCAAGTTCCATCTAGGAGTGAACTGGAGGTTTGGTTGGCAAGGCTTTCCGAGGAAACAGGGGTAATGGACTGGGAGTCTTCAGTACTGCATCAGGCAAGGGTGCCAATGTTCCTCCTCGAGGGCCGCAATCCAGTCGGGTTTTCAGGATTCCCCCAATGAATATGCATGAGATCTATTTGAATGCACTGCTTTCACTGTATGCTAATAGATCTCATGCATATTCATTAGGGGAAATCCTGAAAATCTAACTGGATTTTGCGGCCCTCGAGGAGGGACTTTGACACCCCTGGCCTAAGGAGAGGAAAGTGAGTAATTTTCCCAAAGAAGGAACTACTCATAGTCAGCCATGAGGAAATGGAACTGGCTTAACACTATTAATTTAAGAAAGAGGAGGCTACTGACTGAATGTTGGCTTAACAGCCTGTAAAGTACAAATGGTATGGGGTTTTTTCCTTCCTGGTTTTGTTTTGTTTTTTTTAGTGTTCTGTCTGCATCCTAGGTGGGGTGAATCCCTGGGATTCAAAGAGTTAGAAGGGGCCTAAGGGGAAACTAGAATTGGCAGACACAGGGGAGAAGATAGGAGAGACTTAAGCAGAGGTAATATAGATCCTGATCAGTTTTGGTCCACAGTAACTGATCACCTGCGTAAGTCGGCAACTGTACAGCTAAGCAACTGAGACAATGAGACTCTTCAAACATTAAACTCCATTGCGCCTTTATGTCAGAACAGACAAACAATCCCCATTGTACAATGATGCCCTAAAGGCTGAGAAACAAAACTGTTGCCATTTAGAAAGACAATGGCAGAAACTTCCCTCCTCTAACCACAAACAGGCATGGAAAACAGCAATAAAATCCTACAAACACCATTTAGCTGAAGCCAAAGAATTCTAATTTGCCTCAGAAATAGACAACCTTACCTTCTACATCAAGAAACTGTTCCAACTAATGCATACAACTATTGCCCCCCACCCCAATACCATGCTTAGCAGCTACTAACACCCAACCCAATGCCCAAGAGTTAGCAAATTACTTCCAAGACAAAATTAAGAGCGTACAAGCAGAAATCAGCAAAATCTCAAGCACTATACAGCCAAAGAACCAATCTGATCCCATTGCCACTGATCCCTGCACAGGAGACCAAATCTGGAGCACCTCTGAACTACTCACCCCAGATGAAGTGTTCCCCCAACTAAACAATCTACCCAAAACCAGCATATTAGACAAATGCCCATCCCACTTATATTCCCATATCCCTAATAAACTCACTCATTGGCTGACCTCATTGATAAACAACCTCTTAGACCCAAATGGGTCACATTGCTCTCACACTCCCATCCCAAAAAAGGCAAGGAGATGACCTATTCTCTCCCTCCAACTTCAGACACATAGCTGGGATACCTCTACTCACCAAACTTCTTGAAAACACTGGTTTGTACAAAACTCACAGTCTACCTAGACAAATTATCCTGCCTACATTCCTCTCAGTATGGTTTCAGGCCCCAACACGGCACAGAACTACTACTACTACTCACACTAATCTCCAAAAACAAACAGATGCTGAGCAAGGGGCACTAATCAATCCTTCTACAGTTTGACATATCAGCTGCGTTTGACTCTGTTGATCATAAGCTCCTACATAAACTCAGTGAACTAGGTCTGACTGGAACTGTCCTCAACTGGTTCAATAAGTTCCTGACAAACAGAGAATACTGTGTATGGAAAGAAGGCACCTTCTCCCAAAGCTTGAAAGCAGTCTGTGGAGTACCTCAAGGGACCCCACTCTCACTGGTGCTCTTCAACATTTTTATGAGCACACTGAGCAACCTCACCTTCACCGATGGTGAAAGGCTACTATCCTATTCAGATGATATATTTCTCTTAATCCCACTTTGTGCCGACACTAGGAAGCCCTTCAAAAAAAGTTTCCAAAGGCATTGAAAAAAATCTACTCTTGGGCACTCTCCAACAAACTAAAACTAAACATCACCAAAACCAAAGCTTCTTTGGTTCCACACTGCAATATATACCTTTATTTTTTGCTCCATAAGACGCACTTTTTTTTCCACCCAAAAGTGGGTGGAAATCTCGGTGCATCTCATGCAGCGAAGATACACATTTTTTACACCCCCACCCGCCGCTGCATCTTTTTAAAACAACCCCCCACCGCTGCTGCACCTTTTTAAACCCCCCCACCCGCCGCACCTTTTTAAAACATCCTTGTGGTCCAGCATGTATCCCTCCCTCGATAGAAGGCTGTCTCTTCCTATTTCCCGGCCAGCGGTGCACAGGTCAGGAGCAAACTTTCCGCGTTCCCGCTTGGGCCCACACCACTTTCTGAATGGCTGCCATCAGTTCTCACGGGACTCGCTGTCTAGGGAGGGAGGGATTTAAAAAGGTATGGGGTGATGATTTAAAAAGGTACTGGGGGCTATGGGCGATGATTTAAAAAGGTGGTGATGTAAAAAATTGTTAGTCGGCTGGGACGGATCCCTTCTGTCCCATCCTACCACTAGACCACCAGAGGGGGGACAGGGTACAGGGCAGGATGGTGAGGCAGGGTACAGAGCCTGGCAGGGAGAGGGGCTGGCTGCATAGCCTGGTAGGGCAGGGAGAAAAGGGGGCTTGGTTCAGAGCCTGGCAGGGAGGGGGCACAGGGTGCAGAGCTTGGCAAGGAGTTTGGGGAGAGGTTGTAACCTTATACTTCTACTAAGACTAAGGGGTTCTTTTATTAAGGTGCACATTTAGCGTGTGCTACACCGGTTAGTGTACCTCAATAACGTATCTTAATAACAAATTCGGCCTGCGACTTACTGTATTTTCTTGCAGAAAAATACTACCTCCTCAGGCTACCGGTACACAGATGTCGAAGCAGAAAAGACTAGCATATAAAATTCCTTTTAAACTGGAAGTAGTAAAATATGCTAAGGAACATGGAAACAGAGCAGCAGAGAGACATTTTGAAAAAATGATGAGTAGAGGAAACAGGAGGATCAGCTGCAAAAAGTAAATAAAAGTAAGCACATTTTACGTGTGCATGCTGCAAAGTGGCCACAGTTAGATGTGGACATGAAAGAAAGGATCACACATCACCGGAATAATGGCTTCTCAGTTTCTACAAAAATTATAATATTTGAAGCCAAACGAATTGCTTTAGAGAAAGGCATTCAGGATTTTACTGGATCACCATCATGGTGCTACAGATTGATGAGGCAATGTGGCCTTGCTATGCACACCAAAACTAGAATTGAAAAAAAAAATGCAAAAAAAATATGAATCTAAGATTCTGTCTTTTCATAAATTTGTAATTGATGCTAGGAAGAAAAATGATTTTGAAAATGGCCAGATTGGGAATATGGATGAAGTCCCGCTAATCTTTGATGTGCCATCTAATAAGACTGTTGATCTGAAAGGTGCCAAAACCATAAATGTGAAAACCTCAGGACATGAGAAAACACATTACACGGTTTATGTTAACGACACCAAATTGACACCGATGTTAATTTTCAAAAGGAAAAGGTTTCCAAAAGAAGTGATTCCACAAGGAGTAGTTGTGCATGTTCATGAGAAAGGATGGATGAAAATGGAATGAGAGTATGGGTTGAAAAAGTGTGGTCCAAACGTCCTGGAGGGCTTCTGAAAAAACTTGCTTTATTATTTCCTGTTTAGCTTTCTATACCTGTGTTACATCCCAGAACCTCTCTCAGTATCCCACGATCCCCCTATCCCTCAGGAATCCGTCCAATCCCGGTACAAGGGTTCAAACAGGGATTGGACGGATTCCTGAGGGATAGGGGGATCGTGGGATACTGAGAGAGGTTCTGGGATGTAACACAGGTATAGAAAGCTAAACAGGAAATAAGTATAGAAATCCAACCAGGTCGTGGATGTGCAAGACCGGAGGGTTAGGACTTCGATGGGAAGATAGGACTCAATGGGAAACCAAGGTGGCAAGGGGGCCCCTTCTGGTGACTCAGACAGGCCGTGACCTGTTCGGGCCGCCGCGGGAGCGGACTGCTGGGCGGGATGGACCTATGGTCTGACCCGGCGGAGGCACTGCTTATGTTCTTATGTTCTTATGTTATTAGGGCTTGACCAGTTTAGAGCACATATTAGCGATACTACAAAATTGTGCTTTATTGAAGTAAAGACTCATCTAGCTGTAATTACTGGGGATTACTGTAATTACTGTAATTACTAGCCAGTTGCTACCTTTTGATGTTTCCATCAACAAATCATTTAAAACAGGGGTGCCCAAAAGGTTGATTGCGATCGACCAGTAGATCGCAAGGGCAACACGAGTCAATCGTGGAGCCCATCCCAGGCTCCATGATAAGAATCGTGTTGCCTTTGCATTCTCCCTGCTTCCCCGATGCCGCAAAAGCCAGGCAAGTGCATCCACTGCACAAGCGCCGGACACACAAGCCTCCCCCCCCCCCCCCGCAATGTCAATTCTGAAGTTGGAGAGAAGTTCCAGGCCAGCCAATCGCTGCCTGGCTGGCCCGGAACTTCCTCTCCGTCAGGATTGATATGGGGGGGGGGGGGGAGAGAGAAGGCTTGTGGGCCTGGCCCAGTTGGGAGTGATGTCATGGGAAGGAATAGAGGGAACTATAAAGGAATGAAGTGAATTGAAAGGGTTAATAGCTGGGACAGAGAATACTGCTATGAAGAGCCAGAAGTGTCTGAAAGTTCTAAAGGGAAGAATGTGACAGACTGATGAAGACAGAAACTTGGAGTGGAGTTGTGGCAGTGGAGAAGAAATAGGCTGTGAGGGTGACGGGAACTCAAGAGAAGGAGCATGCGCTGTAATGGGGGAAGGGAACTGAGAGAAAAATACACAATTTGGGAAATAAGAGTAAGAGCAGACAGGAGGAAGTGTTTGCTGGGGGCATTTGGCAATAGTGGAGGTGGCTTGGGGGGCAGGGAGAGAGACAGAAAGAAAAAAAGAAAGGGGGCAGGGAGAGAGACAGAAAGGGGAGGGGCAGGGAGAGAGGAAGCAAAAGTTGGACTCGTGGAAGGACAGAGAGAGATGGCTGGGGAATGGAATGAGGTCTGGAGGTGAGGAAGCATGCAGGAGGCAGAAAGAAGGGAAGAAATATTGGATGCACAGTCAGAAGGAAATGCAACCAGAGACTTATGAAATCACCAGACAACAAAAGTAGGAAAAATGATTTTATTTTCAACTTAGTGATCAAAATGTGTCCGTTTTGAGAATTTATATCTGCTTTCTATATTTTGCACTATGGCCCCCTTTTTCTAAACCGCAATAGTGTTTTTTAGCACGGGAGCCTATGAGAGTCAGGAGCAGCACAGGGCATTCAATGCAGCTCCCTACGCTAAAAACCGCTATTGCGGTTTAGTAAAAGTGGAGGGGGAATATTTGTCTATTTTTGTATAGTTGTTACTGAGGTGACATTGCATATTTTAAAGTCATCTGCCTTGACCTCTTTGAAAAAAAACCCCAATATAAATTATAATTAACATTCTCTCTGCCTACAGTGTGCTTTGTGTTTTTTTTTAAATTTTATTGTTGGTAGATCATTTTGATTTGGTCATTTTAAAAGTAGCTCGCAAGCCAAAAAAAGTGTGGGCACCCCTGATTTAAAGTCTTTATACAAGAAGAGTGGAACAAATGGATGGCTGCTGGTAATCATAATCTGACACCTACTGGATGAATGAAGATGCCCACTATCATTCAAGTTTGTGAATGGGTTAAAACATCATGGCACTCAGTGATGGATGAAACCGTTGCACGGTCATTCAAAAAAGGTAGCTTTAGCAATGCCTTAGATGGAAATGAAGATAGTATGAAGATAACGAAGTAAGTGATATCAGTGATTGTGAGCAACTGAGCTTCTTAAATTCTGACACTAGTGATGAGTTCTTGGGGTTTCCGTAAAACTAGGAGTGCTTGAACCTTAAAGTCTCTCCTCATTTGTTAATGACAGTAATGATGGTTCTTAATACCGCTGTTAACTTTACATGGTTGAAATATTATTCCGTTATATTTTATTAAATATATTAATACACCATTAGGCTCAGAATATTTCTTTTTTTTTTTTCTTGTTTTCCTCCTCTAAATCTAGGGTGCGTCTTATGGTCAGGTGTGTCTTATGGAGCAAAAAATACCACGGTCCTAGCCCTGCCCTCTGGTGCGACACTTAGGGCT
Organism: Geotrypetes seraphini; assembly: GCF_902459505.1. Classification (NCBI taxonomy): domain Eukaryota; kingdom Metazoa; phylum Chordata; class Amphibia; order Gymnophiona; family Dermophiidae; genus Geotrypetes; species Geotrypetes seraphini. The sequence continues at coordinate 20,447,133 of NC_047095.1, forward strand.
CCTTTTATGAAGCCATGTTAGTGGATTTATCGCATGCAACTTTTTAGCGCGCGCTAACCCCCACACTAGCCGAAAAACTACTGCCTGCTCAAGAGGAGGGGGTTGTGGCTAGCAAGCGCTATTATGCATAAAAGGAGTCCTTAACGTTGAGAAGACCTCCAAAGTGCTTGGAATTCTGCATGGACTCCACACTTTCCTATACAATTCAAATATCCAACCTCTGGAAAAGAAATTTCTACAGCTTAAAGCAACTGACTAATCAAATTTAACTTCTATAGCAACCACTATGTAATTCAGGTTCAAATGTTAGTCCTAACACATCTCGACTATTGCAATTCTTGCTACACGGGCATAATATCCTCCCAAAATGTACAAATTCCAATTGATCCAGAACACTGCAATCAGGCTGATAGTTGGCTTAGAAAAGTACAACCCCATCTCTATATCCTACCACATACTTCACTGGCTGCCTGTAAATGCCCAAACTTTCCTGCATTATACACCATGCATTAAATACCAACTCATTAGACCTCGTTCCTTTCTAGTTGCCCCCTATGCCTGGAATAAATTACCTGAGTTTGTCCATCAAGCCCCTTCCCTTCTCTTGTTTAAAAGCAGACTGAAAACCCACTTTTTTGATATAGCTTTCAATCCTTAACCCTACTCCTCTGCCCTCCAACCCAGCCAGCTGAATAACCGTTCCCCTTAACTGTATCCATGACATCCTGTTTGTTTGTCTTGCCTGTTTAGATTGTAAGCTCTTTCGAGCAGGGACCGTTTTCTTACTCTTTGTGACTCTGTGCAGTGCTGCATGCTTTTGGTAGCGCTACAGAAATAACTAATAGTAGTAGTAGTAGTAAAGGAGCTACCTGACTTGAGACTTGTTTAAATGATACAAGTTTTACTCGTGGCTAGAGCTGTCTGGATTAGGGATTTAGCAAGTTTTCAAGTTTTTATTAAAATTTGATACAATCACTAATTCAACTTCTAAGCGAGATACAGATAAAATATAAGGGGAGAACATAATTAGATATAAAAAAATAAAACCACCAATAATACAATTAAAAAGATCATTAAACAACTAAAGCAAATGGCGTGACTATTGATAAACAAAATTGGACTAGGCAAACATGAGACAAAGGAAGGTGGGGAAGAAATACAATTCATATAGGATAGAAAACAGTTTAGGAGCAGACAAAAGGACTAGATACAGTCCTGAAGAAAGATTCCAATTGGATCAGGGGCTAGTTTTTGCACAGCCCTGAAGAACTTTAGAAACAGAATTGTGTGCTTTAAGGGCTCAGCTACCAAAGGCTCTGCACTGATCCAGAGATATTCTGGAAGACTGCCTAGGTCTGTCATAGAAAGCACCCTGAACTTTCCTCATGAAGTTAAATTGACTTTTTGGAGAAAGAGGCTACTAATCTATCCCATGGCTACTCTTGCTTCATTCATTGGACTTACTTGTAGTGACTACTCTTGCCCAGAGTCGCCTAGGTGGATGCCTAGGCATAACACTCTTTATAAGTCTGAAATATGCAGATCTACCTGTACCAATGTTTATATGGTGTTAAGTCCTTAGCGTGACATGAGACTTCTAATTTTGAAAATTGAGCGATTTGGAGGCATGTTCGAGAGCAGGGCCAGCCAGCTATGCATCCCCTTCCTCCCAGGAGTGGCTCAAGGCTCTTCTACCCTACCCCATATCCAGCTTCCCTTCCCTATTTCCCTGTAGTCCAGTATTGCCTCTCCCCTTCCCTAGCCCCCCACCCCAAGTATCCAGCACCTCTCCTTCCTTTCTCTTGCCTCCCCCCCCCCCCATTCATCACCTCTTCCCTTTCCTTCCTTCTCCAGGTATGCATCATCTCTCCATTTCTCATTCTACCTATGCAGTTGCTGCTGCCACTTTTGCAACCACTCTCCTCCTAATTAGCCTATTGGTAGGGCTGATTCTACACAAAGAGGGTAAACTGGATAACAAAACAGAAGGTACCCTCACTGGGTTTTTCCCCCATTTTAAATATTAACTTTAGAGTAATATACTTATTCTATGTAAGCTTAGTATATGGCCAAGTAGCGCTATAGAAATAAGTAGGGGAAGGAATGAGGACTTGTATATAGCCTTTTTGTGGCTTTGGCATTTCAAAGCTGACATTCAGTGGTGGGCACTGGAGGACTGAGTGACTTGCCCGGAGTCACAAGGAGCAGCACTGGGATTTGATCTCACCACCTCTCAGTGCACAGGCAACAGCTCTACCAGTGAGCCACTACACTTGTGTACAGTACACAATATCTAAATCTGAAGGCTTGCTTCTTTTTTGTTCAGTCTGAACTAACCTTTTGGCTTTTGCTAATGTTTCATTAATCTGGCTTTCTATCAATCATAGATGGTGGTGATAAGACCATAGTCACAGCCTGTTTTTACCGGGTATTACTTCACTACTCTTACAAGGGGCCGCTGAAAAGTTCTCAACTCAACCGAGAACGATGTAGAATCCCAAAACTTCCAAGTTATTCCATACTTTTCCTTGACATTTCGTTTCATATCATTGGAAATGAAAAGTGTCAAGAAAAGTGTGGAATAACTTGTAAGTTTAATGGCTCCACGTCATTCCCTTCTTGGTTGGGCTGAGAACTTTTCAGCGGCCCCTTGTACCTTCATAGATGAGAACATTTTGCCATATTTTGAACAAATGTTAACAACGAATAAACTTTTTTCATAACAATAGAAAACTACAGAAAATTGTAGAGAAGCACTATATTCCTAGCAAAGTGAAACCATCAAGAGCTGGAGAATGTAAGTGAAAACTATAAATAAATCCAGTAGATGGCACTGTCTCACATACAAGAATTGGAACTGCTAAACCAATGTTTGTCAACTTTTTCAAGTCAAGTGCCCCCCTGAAAATTAAACAAATAGAAACAGAGTATCCCCAAGCTCCGATCAGCAGAGATTTTGAAATGGCCATTTCAAAAATTGACATATTCTAATCATGAGATAGAAAATTAACTTCCTTTTCTACCTTTCTCATCTGGTCATTTTATTTTTCTAATTATGTTGATCAAGCTCTGGTATCTGCTTTCTTCATCTCTTACTTCTCCTCATCATTATTCCTCACCTCCTTTTCCTTTCAGCTCTCTTCAATTTATTTTCCTGCCTCTCTAACCAGACTTAATTCTTACTATCCAGTATTCATTTCCCTCTCTCTACTATATCTACCTATAACTTTCTTTTCCCCTCATCCCAGCTGTTATTTCTATTCATTTTATTCACCTGTCTTTCACCAACTCTGTCTTCTTCCCCTGTTCCATCCAGCTCCACCACCTTTCCACCCTCGCATCTGCTGATGCTGCTTCTCCAGACCATGGATGGATCGTAATATGGTTAAAAGGCAGATTAAAGTCAAGACTGCTTCTATTTCTTCTGTAAACATCAAGTATGGGGAGTGAGTCCTTCAGCTAAATCAGTTAGCTAGCCAAAATCCATATCTAGATTAGGGACTTCATTTAGTCCTATTGAGAGATCTCCACCCCATCCCTGCTCCCGTTCCTGGAAGCGAAGTTAGTGAGAATCTCTGGCAAGACCCACAGAGAGTCCTTGATTACTGTTACCTTGTCTTTAGGTATTGTAGCGATTTGGCTTTACTAATAAAAGAACCTATCCTTACTCCTAAAGTTTCAAGTTCAAGTTTATTTAAAATTTGATTTGATCGCTTATCAGACTTCTAAACGATGTACTATGAATTAAAATGAGATAATACTTACAACATAATAAAATAGACACGGACATCAAAACACACACAAAAGGACAGACAGATGCACACAAGAGGGAAAAGGGGGTAAAACCAACAAGGAAGGGGAGATCCAAATAAAAGAAAAAAAAAAAAAAGCTTGAAGTTTGAACAACCGAAAAATAAAAAAATAAAAAAATCCTGTGCATGGGCATTAGGCCTAGAAAGTGTCTTCAAATTAAAAACTTTTCAATTTACCTTTAAATCTATCTAAAGCTTTTTCCTCCCTCAAATGAGCTGGTAGGGAATTCCAGTGTAGAGGGCCTATGACTGAGAAGATATTCTAACGCTGTGTGTTAATAACTCTTAACGAAGGGATAGACAATAGATGTTGCCGGCTCTAGATGTCTCTAAACTTTTGTTTTGCTTCAGCTAGTTATTTTGCAGTCTCTTAAAGACATCTGGAGTTTGCTATCTAAGAATAATCTGCTTTTTGCAAGGAGTGTTCGATCAAACTGTGGATCTTGCTCTGACATCAAGTGAAGGAACTCTACTGCTGCTATATCTGCGGCACCCTTCCATGGGCTGTGGCTGTGATTGTGTGGCCACAGGTATGTGCCAAAGGGGCATACCATGCCCCTTGGGTGTCCCTTAGGAGCTAGGAATAGGAGGAGATCTCCTTTTGCTTGAGTGGGAAAGTGGAAGGCAGATGCAAGAAGCCACTATCAACTGGCCTGATGGGCCTCCATGTTAAGGTACTACCTACGCTTTTTCTTAATCAGATGTTTAATAACAGTTTGCCTGCTGAGGAAGAGGTTTAGAATTATACAAAGATTATTTTTTTAAAAAAGTAATTTAAAAATATAAAAATGGGGAAAAACAGACTACAATGAACATTACAGACAAAACATGCTATCGATTCTTTCTTGAGAATGGATTCTAATATAGTAAGTTCTAAAGGTTCTGGGAAAGGTACTCAACAGACTGTTCCTTTTCCTCATCCAGTGCAATTTTCTGTGGAGAATTTATCATCTACTTTATGTGGTCCTAAGCCAAAGGTATCATTGGAATTGATTTGGCAAAGTTTCATATGCTGATAAATGGGATGAAATTCAGTTAAGTGTTTCACCCTACACATTTTTGTAGTTGAGTGCCTATAAAACCTATCATTTCTTTCTCTACAATATCGCTAAACTCAGATCCTTTCTTTCTGAGCACACTGCTAAGAACCTCTTCCATACCCTCATAACCTTTCTCCTAGACTACTGCAAACTGCGTCTCACTGGTCTTCTGCTAAACTATCTCTCTTCCCTTCAATCTGTTCAGAACTCTGCTGCATGCCTCATATTCCACAAATGTCACTATACCCACATTACCCCACTCCTCAAATCACTTCATTGGCTCCCTATCCAGTTTTGCATACAGTTCAAACTCCTTTTAATGACCTTCAAGTGTATTCGCTCAGCAGCTCCTCAGTATCTCTTCTCTTTCATCTCTCCCCACACTCCCCCCCATGGGCACTCCACTCAATCAGATAAATCTCTCTTACCTGCACTCTTCTCTATAGCCAACTTCCTTCTGCTCTGCTGCACTATATACCTGGAACAAACTGCCTGACTCGGTGCATCAAGCTCCGGTTCTGGCAGTATTCAGATCCAGGCTCAAAGCCCACTTCTTTCAATTCCAAACTCCAACCCACCTGCTAAGCACCAATATCTGCATTATCCTTCCCTCTCCCACCCAAGCACTGTGTATAGATGCAGTCCATCTTGACTAGATTATAAGCTCTTTTGAGCAGGAACTGTCTCTTCTATGTTTTGATGTACAGCGTTGCATATGTCTAGTAACACCTTAGAAATGATAAGTAGTAGTAGTTTTTTGACCAATGATTACTTATTCAACCCTTATCTAAGTAGTCCTAGATGTATGTAATAGTGAACACTATGGATACTGATAAAGTGTCTGAAGTTTCTCCACCACTTATTTGAGAAAATGTGAGAATGATCAATGTTATTTGGATATGATAATTATATCCACTGTTGGATTTATAAAATTTAAGCAACTTTTTTTTTAATTGAAAATTTATTGTTTGCTTTTTTTATTATTATTATTTATTACGTTTCCCTCTAGATATCAGTATTTTACATGCATGAGGACAGACTGAGGTACAGCTGGGCTGGCTATGGGAATAGTAAAGAGTCAAATCAAGAGGTAATAATTAAATTCCAGAAAAGGAGCTGTGGTGAAAACATGTACAAGTTCTGAAACCTTGCAGTAAACGTACTGTATTTTGCATGGAGTTTTAGTTAAGTCTCTGCTTTTCTCCAGGACTAATGTGGCTACTAGAAATGGTTTCACATGTATAACTTCTACTCAGATTTTCTTCTCTCTTGAGTTTCATCCATTTGTGTTAGCCAGAGACAAAGAACCTTGTAGCACCCCTTTGCAATCTTCAGCAGCCATATCAAGTTCATGATGTCCAACAACACGCTGGCGATGATCCAGGAACACTGGGGACCAAAGCCAAGCCTGTGAAATGCCTCTGTTCCAAAGGTAGAAACCATACGGCCATAATAAGTAGGTATGACTGCTATTCTCACCATGAAGAACACGATGATCATCATTATACCATTCAGCATGTTAGCTGCAGAAGACTTTGCATACCCCAGTGTTTCAAAGAACCACCTGCAAAACAAGCAGCATTTAGAAAACACAGACATTATCCCCCGATTCTACATAGGTCATCCAAAGTTGGGTGCCCAAATTTGAGTTGCGTACACTAATTAGTTAATTGGGTGTCAACACCAGTTATTGGTGCTATTTGGAGTTCACAGGCACTTAATTGGCATTAATTTGCAGTTATCCACACAACTGCCTACACACTATTCTATAATGCTGCACACACAAAGTCTCAGATGCAACCCAAAAGGGGGTCATGGGCGCGTCAGGAGCATTTCTAACATTTAGGTGACGTGTTACAGAATACTGGGGGGCTGCATGTCCAACTTGTTTGCCAGGATTTATACCAGGTTTCAACAGGCATAAGTCCTAGGCACAGGCACTAAGGCCTGTTCTTTAAAGGGCGCTCAGCCTGGCATGCTCTTTCTAGAATACTGCTTAGTGCGGATGTTTCCTGCAAACTAAATTTGAGTGCCAGTTATAGAATGTACCCCTCTATAACATTTCTAATTGTACGTTGGTATAATCTCTGCCCTTCCCTCCCCCCTCCAATTCTGAAAATAATTTTCAAAGCCATTTAGGTGGTTAAATAGACATTAACCCTTGTGAATTGGATAACTGAAAATTGCCCTCCACCAATACATCAAAATTATGTGCCTTGTAATAAAGTGCATGCACCTTAGGCCACATTTGAAAGAGACGCTCCTAGGGCAGTGGTCTCCAAAGCATGGCCCCAGAGCCTCATGCAAATCCCAAAGTCCTCCACTGTGGTCCTCAAACAATTGGCTGAAATGTTCTTGAAGTCCTGTCAATGCATTAATTTAAATCTTGCCCACTTGATATAGTAACTGCAAACAATCTCTTAAGTGTCAGAGCAAAGGTCCATCTAAACTAGTATCCTGCCTGTAAGCAGTGGCCAAACCAGATGACAATCATGTAGCACAGCGGTCTCAAACTCAAACCCTTTGCAGGACCACATGAAGGCCATCTTCTCCCTTTAATTCTTCCTCACACATTTTGGATTTGTAGATACTTAGGAGGGCTGCAGAAAAAATAGTTAATGTCTTATTAAAGAAATGACAATTTTGCATGAGGTAAAACTCTTTATAGTTTATAAATCTTTCCTTAACTGCTTCTGATAATTTCAGCTACACACAGCTGAAAGCAGTGCAACATGCAGAAAGTGAAAAACTATCAAAGTATCAACTGCAAGAGACAAGATTTTGGACCAACTATTTTGAGGCCCTCGGTATTATAAAAAATGATTCTTTATGGAAAACTTGTGCCCTTAAGTGTCCGCAACCGGTTTCAGCTCTCACCTCCTCCAGCACTGGACACACACACAAGCTGCACTGCCCCCAACGGTTACCTTATGTTCTGGAATGTTGCTCGCCTCACTTCTGTAACCTCACGCAAGCACTTTCCTGCGTCTGCATGCGATTGGACTCTACCTCACAATCGCGTAGACACAGAAAAGTGCTTGCATGAAGTTACAGCGACTGCCGGACACTTAAAGCACAAGTTTTCCTTAAAGAATCATTTTTATAATACCGAGGGCCTCAAAATAGTACCTGGGAGGCCGCATGTGGCCCGTGGACCACGAGTTTGAGATCATTGATCTAGCAGAATCCCATGAAGTAGCAAGATTCCATGCAGCAGCCTTCCCCAGGTCTACCTTAATAATGGATATGGGGTCCAATATTGAAACCATGGGAGGCAGCCCAGCTGCCTCCCAGGTTGATGGCAATCCCAAATATTCAATGCCAGGATCATATTTGGCCGCCGACATTGAGAATGCAGGTCAAAGTTCAGTGACTCATGCCAAATTTCATCGGCTGACGGGCTAAGGCTACCAGCATGGTGTCAGCTAGTTTACAACTGATCTCAGTACAGTATCCTTGAAAGCAACAGAAGAGAGAGACTGAATCAATGTTACTGCAATATATTGTACCAATAATTATTGAAGCCACTTGATTCACTCAGGGTCCCATTTAATATAGGGTTTCTGCCTCAAACAAACAAACAAAAATTCTGAATATGGCCATCAAAACCAATGAAGACATAACTAAATAGGTCACACAGGGCTGGAACTAGGGTGTCATTTTTAGGGTGCTTCTGGTACTGCTTCTGGTACTGTTTCCAGCAGTGATATCTGAGGCATCACTACAGCTGGATCCAACACTGAAGTCCTAAGTCAGTGATTTCTAATGTGTGGCCCCTAAACAGTCCTTCAAATCCTGTAAATGTGTTAATTTCAATCTTGCCAGTCCACTTGATAAAGAACTGCAATCTGTTAAGTGTGTTACTCAGGTGTCATTTATGAAATTTGCTGTTGACAAACCAAAATAAAGCAAGTTTTTAAAATATATTCTTAAAGAGTTCTACAGTAGAATCAATATTAGTATTAATTTTTTTATATTTAATACCCAGTATGGATAAGCAGGTCAAGGCGGTTTACAAAATTAGTAGTGTGTGTGTACTTGAAATTTTTTGGTGGCTCCCAAGAGCTTTCTCTTATGCACACTGAGGCCCTATGTTATTGTCCTTAATTGTTCTTTCTTTCTTTCAAATTGTATTTCTCCCCACTAACCTATTGTTTCATGTAAGTAAAGTTATGTTATTAATAGTTTAACTGAACCCCTTTTAAAATCTTTACTGTACAACACTTAGAAATTTTGATTAGCGTTTCATCAAATTTTTAATAATAAACTTGAAACTTGAATAAATAAACTTGAAAAAAGAGATGGAGACCACTGTCCTAGGTTACCCCTTTCTTTCTGTTTTTAACCTTCAGGATTAAGTAGCTGTGAAATGATCTTTTTCCCTTCCATTTACTATATTTCTTCACTCTGTTGAACTATATGTTTGTATTATCAATACAAGTTCCCTTCATGGATACCTACCGCTGATTCACAAATGGAGTAGAGAACTCTGCAAGCAGACGGAAGTTACCAAAATATGGTAACAATCCTTCACCCTGGAAAGTAAGACAAGTATTTAAAAGAACACAAAGAACAGAAACCTACATTATTAAATATGTAACCTGTTGGACTCCACTGCAGAAATTTTCGTTTTACATGTTTTCCTGCATCCACACAACATAGGAACTAAACTTTTATCATGATTATTGAAAGAATTGTGACCCTGTCAGAGTACAGTCAAAAAAGAAAGCAAGGACCAATGAGTGGGCAATACCCAGGATTCAAACAATGGAAGATTATTAGATTCTTACCTGGATAATCTTCTTTCTGTTAAAGGACATAGAAGTCTGTACTCTAGGCGAATATATTCTGGTCATGAACCTGTTACAGAAGGATATCAATCACATCTTTCAGCTCCTCCTCCTTTACCACTAGAATATAGTGCCTTCTTCAGTTTGTACCAAAGCAATTGATAGCCACTATAACAGAAGAAACTTGAAGGAAGGGCACGGGGAAATTCCCCAGAAACATAGTACATTTCTATTCTGCTCTGTAACTCATGAATAAAGAATAATTAGCATGAACTAAATAATATAGGTGTACCAACATGTAACTAGCACAAACACATACAGAACTCAGGAACTCAACAAAATTATTGCTTTATTAGCCATATATGATTACATGTTCATTCAACCGACAGGCAGAAAGCAGGCACATGGAAAACTGACAAGGTGGTCCATACAGACTCTTATGTCCTTTAACATTCTGTGGCAAGAACATAGGAGTCTGAATTCTAGGCAATATACCAAAGTAGTGGCAGACACAAGGTAGGACTGATGAGCCTACCCACAAAACCGAGGATCCAAAAGCAGCATCCTCCCGAGCCGCCACGTCCACTTTGTAGAATTTTGTAAAGTACTCTATGGAGAGTAGACCAAGCAGCTGCTCTATAGATCTCTTCAGGTGGCACTATCCTAGTCTCCATCCAGGAAGTCGCCACACTTCTAGTCAAATGAGCTGAGAGAGAAATAGGCGGCTGCTTGCCACAAGCAACATATGTCAACAAAATTACCATACGAATTCATCTGGCAATAGATGCTTTGGAAGCTGGTCTATCTCGCCTTGACTGGCTGGTAAGAACAAGTGGATGGTCAGAAAGATGAAAGTCATTGGTCTATTCCAAATAGTGGAATAAAATTCTCTATACATCTTAATCTCTGCAAAATCTCATCTTGTTTGGCCGAACCCGTAGACCTCTTGACTGACATAAAAAGCTGAGACAACCTTAAATAGAAAGAAAGGTGCTGTGTGGAGGACAATTCCTGCCTCTACGATCCTGAGGTATGGCCTTGACCTGCTTATCCATACTGGGTATTAAATATAAAAAATTAATACTAATATTGATTCTACTGTAGAACTCTTTACGGATATATTTAAAAATCTCGCTTTATTTTGGTTTGTCAACAGTAGCAAATTTCATAAATGATACCCAAGTAACACACTTAACAGATTGCAGTTCTTTATCAAGTGGGCTGGCAAGATTGAAATTAACGCATTTACAGGATTTGAAGGGCTTTTTAGGGGCCACTTTCTGGGCCACACATTAGAAATCACTGACTTAGTGATTGGATCCAGCTGTAGTGATGCCTCAGGTATCACTGCTGGAAACATAACTGCAACTACAGAGCAGTACCAGAAGCATTAATGAGAGTGCCTGCAATTCCAAGACCCTTCTCACTGATATTATTACTACAAGAAACACTGTCTTCACCATGACGTCCAGAAAGGATGCCTCCTGGAAGGGCTCGTATGGGGGCTTACAAAGTCCCTTTAGGATGATGTGAAGATTCCACGACAGAAAGGGCTGGTGTAATGGAGGCCGCAAACTGAGCGCCCCCCCTACAAAAATCTGTTCACATCTGGATGAGACAGCAGCAATTCCTTTCCCACTCGAGCTTGGAAGCACGAGAGCCCTGCCACCTACACTTTGAGAAGTGCCACCGCTAGGCCTCTCTCTAGACCAGCCTGGAGAAAGGCAAGAATCACTGGAATTGGAACCTTGAAGGGCTCCACATTATCTTTGGCATTCGAGCTGAAAAGCCCTCCAGGCCTTAGCATAAGTCACAACCGTTGCAAGCATTTTAGCTCAGAGAAGAGTACAAATGACTACCTCCAAATATCCTTTGAGTACTAAGACTGAGCGCTCAATAGCCATGCCTTAAGACCAAAGTGATCTGGGTTCTCCATGTGGATTGGGCCCTGACTGAGGAGCTCCAAATGTACTGGAAGCTTGAGGCACCTATCCCATTGGAGACTTACTAGGTCCACATATCATAGCCGGCGAGGCCAATCTGGGGTTACCAGGATCACAAGTCCCAGGTGAGTTGCAATTCTGCGAATCACCTACCACACCATGGACCACAATGGAAATACATAGAGCAAGCAGGCTCTCCACCAGTCAGGGCTGAACCAACACGTCCAACCCTGCACTTCCTGGATCATCCCTTCAATGAGATGCTGACGACTGTTGTGGTTCCAGCTTCTCTGAGTGCATCCATAATAACATGAGGCATGGTAGCTGGCTTATATAGCTGCAGCACAGACAAATCATCTCCCTGGTCAAGCAGGACTAACACCTCCTGACCTCCGGTCTCTGAAATGGAACCAGAGTCATCCAGGCAAGAAACTACGCCCTGGAACAGTAAAGGCATGTTGTCTGACCACCAATCCTCCCAGTCCTGGTCTTCCGGGCTGAGCATCGGGTTTCTTAGTGGTGGCAGTCTCCTGGACCAGAATTGTTCCTTGATCCAGAACCGGTATGCCCACAGACAACGCAGAGCATCCTGGACCTGCCAAATAGGCTTTCCACAGGAGATTAACAAAGTCCGGAGTAAACCACTGAACAGGAGGCCCCAAAGACCCCTGCAGGACTGCTCTCCGAGTCTCCGCTGCTTCTAAGTGCTTGCATTTTGCAGATTCATTGTTCGGGATCTCTGGAAGGGATTTTGTTCACTGCCCAGCGCCACACAGACCCACAGCAGTTCCCCAGCCCTAGAGGAGAGTAAGCCTGAGGCTCCTGCCCCTCCCTCACATGACCCACAGCACGCGGTACATGGATGCTCCTCAGCCGACTATTCAGAACAAAACTGATACGATATGGGGGCAGAACAACTTGGTGATTTGAACAAAATCGAGGGGTTTTGAGGCAGTTGGAGGTTTTAGAAAAAAAAAAGATTGTTTAAAATCTGAGATGGCTGTCGCCAGCAAATTTGTGCCATAAACGGCCTGTGGGGGCTCCCCTGAAATGTAAAAAAAATTCAAAGAAAGGGGTTTTGAAGGTGGGAGACTCTGGATCTGGCCCTAGAAACACTCAAAAAAATTTTTTTTGATTTCTCTCCCCATTTTTTTCCCCATAGGGAATAATGGTCTGTACTCACTGTGCTATCCTGGTGCCTATGTTTTCAGTTTTCCTGCAGCCTGACTGAAGGGAGATGACTTTCTGCCTCAATCCTTTCCAGAGGGGATCCAAAATTGGAAATCTTCAAGCTGCCAGTTGGACTGGACCCAACTCAGACCTCAGACCTCCACCCCCACAGATCCTCATGCTGCAATGGGGGGGGGGGGGGAGAGTGAAAAAACGCAGCCAGCTCCTAAATGAACTCACACTTAAGTCTCTGATAAATCATATGAGCTAGCTCCCAGAGGAATGGTCCCCGAGCTTCCAAACTGCACCAAACATGCTGGTTCATCAAGTACACTTGGGGGTTGTCTGTGAGCAGTAGACTGCCCATGCACAATCTGCATCCTCTCCCAGGCAGAGCTGCTCCAAATTGGGGACCTCTATGCTCCAAAGCCTCACAAAAACAGATAAAAAATACCCAAAATTAAGAAAAAATGAACAGAGCAGATTGGAACACATCTTTTTGGCTCACTTGCCAAAAACTGGAGCGGGCACTATACTCATACTCCACTGGTGAAGGAGGAGGAGCTGAAAGATGTGAATGACATCCTTCTGCAATAGGCTCACAACCAGAGGATATTCACCTAGAATATACTTCTATGTCCTTGCCACAGAAAGTCACCTTATTAGTAACCAAAGCAAGTATGACGAGTCCCTTCCTCATACTCTGCTTTGGTTGCTACTAACTAAATGACTTTGTGTGATCATCCTAGATTTTGCTCATTGCCTCTCAGTGACTGTTTTTGACCTGTGAGTTGCACCTTTCCTTGTCTTGTTCCCTGGTGAATTAGTCATTCCTTTCCTATTTTTGTGTCACTTGCTGACCTGCACTGACCCAAGCAGCAAGGATCACAAAGTCTTTCCTGGATTCACTTCCCTCAGCCTTCAAAATTAGCCCAATCTCTTAGGGTTTCCAGAATCCAGATCCTTGACCAGATCTAATTTTCAGGATGTCCATGCAAATTATCCTAGCTTGCATTTCAAATTTATCCCTATGTAGATCATGAATTGTGGATATCCTGAAACTAAAGCTAGCTGGGGTCATGAGGACTAAATATGTGAGGTCTTGTCCTATCACACTAAGTGGTATTAGAAAGATCAGTGAAAGATTTTCCAAGGGCTGTTCTGTATACATAGAAAGTACAATTTTCAAACTATTTTTATGGGTGAAACTTTATTAGCGGATATGAGCTATTTGAAAACTGCCCACCCTAATGTTAGAAAGGATACATTAAGCCATAATGCCTATAGTTTACCCACAATGAATGCAGGTGTTCTGGGGGTAACTACACACATTGCTTTAGCTGAAAAAAGTACCTTTAAAAAAAACCCCAAAACACAGGCACAAATGAAACCAAAAAACACAGGCACAAATGTGTGTGGGTACTTATTTATTATTTTAAAGAAATTTTCAGACTGAAGGTGTGCGCACACTTTCTCTTTGAAAACTGGTGCAAACTTTATAGAATAAAAAGTACCCACAGACAGCAATAAGGCAAGCTGTATGAAAACAGTCCTCAAAATAGCTACGACCCTTAAGTAAATCTGGCCCAAAGTTTAATAAACTCTACAACAAAGTTAGCAAAGAATGACAAAGTTAGTATGTTAAAAGTTAGTATTTTAAAGAGGTCGCTAGCTGAAATAAGGAAGAAGTTCCTATTTCTATGAAACTTAAAGTTAGTATGTATGCATCATTGAGGTCTTACCTGTAAGTACAAAATCTGAAAGAAATACTTACAGGTCCCATTAAAACTTAAGAAGCAAAATGACACCAAGAAATAGTTTCATATGCTAGTACATCTATACACTGTTAAGTCTTTTACTGGGTAGCAGAAACTTTTACTGAGTAGCAAAAACAGCAGATACTTACCTATAGCAAGTGTTCTTTAATAAAGCCAATAAATGTATATGCTGCCTATATAAAAGACGTACTATGCAAGTGCCTAGGGGGTACTACTATTAATTATTTCCATAGCGCTACCAGACGCACGCAGCACTGTACAGAGTCACAAAGAGTAACAGGGGTTAAGCCAGGGGTGGGTAACTCTGGTCCTCGATATGCATTGAAAGAAGTGCATGCAAATAAATCTCATGAATGTTCATTGGGGGAATCCTGAAAACCCGATTGGATTCCGGCCCTCAAGGACCGGAGTTGCCCACTCCTGGGTTAAGCCCTTAATGTGCATTTAGTGCATGCTAAGACTACCACTGAACATTAAAGCATTTTGCAATAACATGTTACCAATTTCTAAATGATTCTTAGAGGGAGCATGTCACAGATGGAGAGTGGGCGTTCCCACATTATCTGGCTAGCGCATTATGATTACCGTGCACTAACCAGGTAATGCAGAGTTACCATGGGAGCACTTACTGCATCCTAAACAGGAGGTAGTAAATTATTTGCAGGTACTGCACACCAGAGGCACAGCTACCATTGAGTGAGCCCAGGATCACCCAGTGTTAGAGGATGCCTGCAGCTGAACCCTCCCTTCCAAACACCAAGATCTAGCACCTCCGCAGCCCCACACTCAGCTACTTACTGCCTGCTGGGTCCTCCACAGCTACAGCGTCAGAGACAGCACTAATGGCTACCATTCTGGCCAGCTGGACTTTTCTTCTGTCATGTCCCGATGTGCTGATACAACTTCCTGTGAGCAGTACGCAGAAGAGGAAAGGTCCTGCCAGCCAGAAAGACAGCCTTTAGTGCTCTCTCTGATGCTGTAGCTGTGGAGTACCCTTGGGCAGGTAAGTAGCTGAGTGGGGGGGGGGGGGCTAGATCCAGGGAGGGTGACTAAGCGAGTGCATGTGCACACTGGGAAGAGCCCATTTTGGTCTCACCCAGGGCCCACTCAGTCCTAGCTGCATGTTAATGGGAACATTAGTGAATGACCTACAATTAAAAGAAAAAGCCCTAGAAAATGTCACATTCAATCTGGACTTAGCATACGGAAAAGCCCTGTATTAACCCGCGTTAAGCCCAGATTTTACAGCAGCTTAATAAACAACCCTTATGTGTCTTTCTGCCTAGGTGCTCAACTGTAAAACTACTTTCCATACATACAAAGTTTTGTTCAACTCCACACAATATACTCTGTTCTGCTTTGAAATGAAAAGCTAGCTTGCTCTTTAAGGAGAGGGTAGTGGATGCCTGGAATGCGCTCCCGAGAGAGATGGTGGAGAGTGAGTTCAAAGAAGCGTGGGATGAACACAGAGGATTTAGAATCAGAAAATAATATTAAATATTGAACTAAGGCCAGTATTGGGCAGACTTGCACAGTCTGTATATGGCCATTTGGTGGAGGATGGGCTGGGGAGGGCTTCAATGGCTGGGAGGGTGTAGATGGGCTGGAGTAAGTCTTAACAGAGATTTCGGCAGTTGGAACCCAAGCACAGTACCAGGTAAAGCTTTGGATTCTTGCCCAGAAATAGCTAAGAAGAAAAAATTAAAAAATTTAAATTGAATCAGGTTGGGCAGACTGGATGGACCATTCAGGTCTTTATCTGCCGTCATCTAATATGTTGCTATGTTACTATGTAAGGGTATCACATTTGTCAAGACAATGAGCTGTAAGAGTGACCAAGGGTGAAGAACAGTGAGTAATGTCGTCAATGAAAGATTAGGTTCTTATTTGGATAATCTTCTCTCTTTAATCTTCTCAGGAGTCCGTACATACGGACTAGACTTGCAGAAGTGTGAATATTTACATTTTTGAGCACCTCCCACATAGAAGCAGAGCACATTGTCCCCTTCCAGTTATGTCCCAAAACAATCAAGCTCCGCCGGAACAGAAGTTCACCGCTGAATCCACTTTCAGCTGGTCAAATAGCTGCTGGAACTCCAGTGCCATAGAATAAAGCCTGAACATGGCCTTGGCTACCCTCAGGGACCCCTCTAGAGTCTTCCACTGTTCACTTCCACTTTCTGCAGGGGAAACAAACAAAGCCTGCAGAACTTCCAGCTGGGCTTTCGTGGGGTTTGCAGACTCTACATGCCTTCACTTTGCGTCATTGTGAAATAGGGGATCTGGACAGGACTTTTTACCCATTTCTCATGCCACAGCGGTTCACCAGTTCTGGAGGACATAGATGGGGCTAAACTCGAAGCTCCTGCCTCTCCCTCGCATGCGCTGGAGCACACGGTACATTGGCTCTCCTCTGCCAAACAACCGGCATAATTTGAAGCAGTAACAGCGCCGAGTGGAAGATTTTCTAGAAACTTCAATGACAACAAATACTGCAGCCAAGAGGGAGAAAACATTTGCTTAGCTGGTAAAAGAAACCACAGTTTGTGCTAACAAGTGGGGGTTGGGGTGGAGGGATCCCTTGTTCTGCGTCAACAGTGTTGGGAACAGTTGCAACTTGCATCATTTCTTAGTCGAGAGCTTTAGGAAGAGCAGAAATCAAACCAGGCGTGGCCAATGCAGTGCTATGAATATCATAGGTCCTCAATCTTAGTAAACCTTGAATACAGTTCTCAATAAGTGGTAGCATTACATTACAGATTTCTATTCCGCCATTACCTTTCGGTTCAAAGCGGATTACAAAAAGAGTTATGGAAGAAAGGTTACAATGTTAGATCAGAGAAGATTTCCAAGAGAGGGAAAAGTAGGATCTGGGGTTAGGGAGGGGATGGTAAGAGGGGGGTTAAGCTTTATCATGGTATTAAGCTTTATTAAGGGATTTCTTGAAGAGTATAGTTTTTATTTCCTTTCTGAACATCTTGTAGTCTGGGGTTGTTGTCAATAGGTTGGAGACTTGGTTGTCTATCTTCGCTGCCTGAGTGGCCAGTAGTCCGTTGTATAGTTTTTTTTTCCTTTTTACTTCTTTGATTGGGGGGGGGGGTGTTTTTCTATGCCTGGTAGAGGTGGTTTGGATGAGGCGGTCGTTTAGGTAGGTTGGGCTGTCTCCATTTATAGTTTTAAATAGTATAAAGTAGAATTTAAATTGTATTCTTTCCTGGATTGGAAGCCAATGAGAATTGATGAATGCCTCAGTAATGTGATCATGTTTTTTCAATGAATAGATGAGTCTCAGAGCTGTATTCTGAATTGTCTGTAGTTGTTTAATCATTATTGCAGGGCAGGGGAGGTAGAGGATGTTGCAATACTCTAGGATACTTAGGATTAGAGATTGTACTAGGAGCTGAAATTGTGTTTTTTCAAAGAATTTTTGGACTTGTCTAAGGTTTCTCATAACTGCGAAAGATTTCTGTATTGTTTTGTTAATTTGTGGTTGCATGGTGCAGCCTTTGTCAATAGTCATACCTAGAAGTTTTAGGGTGGTTTGCAAAGGGTAGTTGATAGAGTTGATTTCTAAGTTGGTTATGGTTGGGATTTTGTTATTTTCTAGGAGGATGAATTTAGTTTTGTCTGGGTTGAGTTTCAGTTTGTGGTCTTCCATCCAAGTCATAACTGTAGCTAGAGTTCTGTGTAGTGTGTCTGACATTAAGAGCATTGGTTGGTTGAAAGGAATGAGGATGGTGATGTCATCAGCATAGCTATAAGAGGCTAGGCCTTGTTTGTTCAGGTAAACGCAAAGAGAGGCCGTATATAGGTTGAAGAGAGTAGGGGACAGTAGGGACCCTTGTGGAACGCCGCAGGGGTTGGACCAAGGTTTGGATTTTTCTTTGTCTGATTTTACTTTGTATGTTCTGGATTTTAAGAAACCTTCAAACCATGAGTATACTTTATCTGAGATGCCTATTGAGTCCAAGATTTGCAGTAGGATGTTATGGTCTACCAGGTCAAATGCCGCCGTCAGGTCCAACTGTATGAGCAGCATTTTTTTTCCAATGCTGAGGTGTTGTCTTGCTGTGTCGATAAGGGAGCCTAGTAGTGTCTCTGTGCTGAAGTTAGTTCTGAAGCTGGATTGCGTGGGATGGAGTAAGTTATGGTCCTCGAGATAGTTGGTGAGGAATTTGGCTACTACCGTATTTTCGCGGATATAACGCGCGCGTTATACGTGATTTTACGTACCGCGCATACCCCTCGCGCGTTATATGCCTGAGCGCGGTATACAAAAGTTTTTAAACATAGTTCCCACCCCGCCCGACGCCCGATTCACCCCCCCAGCAGGACCGCTCGCACCCCCACCCCGAACGACCGCTCGCACGCGCTCCCACCCGCACCCGCATCCACGATCGGAGCAAGAGGGAGCCCAAGCCCTCTTGCCCGGCCGACTCCCCGACGTCCGATACATCCCCCCCCCCGGCAGGACCACTCGCACCCTCACCCCGAAGGACCGCCGACTCCCCAACAATATCGGGCCAGGAGGGAGCCCAAACCCTCCTGGCCACGGCGACCCCTAACCCCACCCCGCACTACATTACGGGCAGGAGGGATCCCAGGCCCTCCTGCCCTCGACGCAAACCCCCTCCCCCCAACGACCGCCCCCCCCAAGAACCTCCGCCCGTCCCCCAGCCGACCCGCGACCCCCCTGGCCGACCCCCACGACACCCCCACCCGCCTTCCCCGTACTTTGTGTAGTTGGGCCAGAAGGGAGCCCAAACCCTCCTGGCCACGGCGACCCCCTAACCCCACCCCGCACTACATTACGGGCAGGAGGGATCCCAGGCCCTCCTGCCCTCGACGCAAACCCCCCTCCCCCCCAGCCGACCCGCAACCCCCCTGGCCGACCCCCACGACCCCCCCACCCCCCTTCCCCGTACCTTTGGAAGTTGGCCAGACAGACGGGAGCCAAACCCGCCTGTCCGGCAGGCAGCCAACGAAGGAATGAGGCCGGATTGGCCCATCCGTCCTAAAGCTCCGCCTACTGGTGGGGCCTAAGGCGCGTGGGCCAATCAGAATAGGCCCTGGAGCCTTAGGTCCCACCTGGGGGCGCGGCCTGAGGCACATGGGCCAAACCCGACCATGTGTCTCAGGCCGCGCCCCCAGGTGGGACCTAAGGCTCCAGGGCCTATTCTGATTGGCCCACGCGCCTTAGGCCCCACCAGTAGGCGGAGCTTTAGGACGGATGGGCCAATCCGGCCTCATTCCTTCGTTGGCTGCCTGCCGGACAGGCGGGTTTGGCTCCCGTCTGTCCGGCCAACTTCCAAAGGTACGGGGAAGGGGGGTGGGGGGGTCGTGGGGGTCGGCCAGGGGGGTCGCGGGTCGGCTGGGGGGGTGGGGGGTTTGCGTCGAGGGCAGGAGGGCCTGGGATCCCTCCTGCCCGTAATGTAGTGCGGGCTGGGGTTAGGGGGTCGCCGTGGCCAGGAGGATTTGGGCTCCCTCCTGGCCCAATATTGTCGGGGAGTCGGCGGTCCTTCGGGGTGGGGGTGCGAGTGGTCCTGCCGAGGGGGGAGAAGAATCGGACGTCGAGGGGGGGCATCAGGCTTTCAGGATGGGGACAGGACTTCAAGGGGGGACAGGCAGATCTTCAAGGGGGACAGGCAGACCTTCAAGGGGGACAGGACTTCAAGGGGGGACAGGCAGACCTTCAAGGGGGGACAGGACTTCAAGGGGGACAGGCACGGAGAGGCGGGGCAGTGCACCGAAAGTCAGGGCGGGTGAACGGTGAGTCGGGGCAACCAGAGGAGAGTCGGGGCAGTGCACCGAAAGTCAGGGTGAGTCGGGGCAACCAGAGGAGAGTCGGGGCAGTGCACCGAAAGTCAGGGTGAGTCGGGGCAACCAGATGAGAGTCGGGGAGGGCGAAAGGAGAGTCGGGGTGGCCAGAGGAGAGTCGGGGAGAGCGAAAGGAGAGTCGGGGTGGCCAGAGGAGAGTCGGGCAGCATGCGCGTTATATGCCTGAGCGCGGTATAGAAAAGTTTTTGTACATATCATCGTGATTTCTGCGCGCTATACCCCTGTGCGCGTTTTACAATGGTGCGCGTTATATCCGCGAAAATACGGTAATCCTTCTGTTAGTTTGATATATAGAGGTATTGAGGCTATTGGTCTGTAGTTGGATGAGAGGTCTGTTGGTCCTTTTGGGTCTCTTAAGATTGGGGTGATGATGATTTCGCTGAGGTGATTCGGGAAAATGCCATCTGTGAGCATGGTTTGTATCCAATGTAGGAGTAAGGTACGGAACTTAGTGCTCGCTGATGACAGGAGATATGGCGGGCAGTGGTTGAGTTCACATGATGCGTGGCTGTACTTATTGTAGAGTTTGTTGAATTCGGTCCAATGTATCTTAGGGAATTGGGACCAAGACGGAATATGTACAGGAGTCAATCCCCCCCCCCAAAAAAAAACAAAAAATGAGAAAAGCATCTGATGCAATATGATTGGGGTTATAGAGCCTGGAGCAAAATTGTGGTAGCTTGTTGTTGTGGGGGGGAAGCAAAGAGATCCATGTCCGGTGTTCTCCATTTGAAGAAAATCTGATATAAAAC
This sequence comes from Geotrypetes seraphini, assembly GCF_902459505.1. Classification (NCBI taxonomy): domain Eukaryota; kingdom Metazoa; phylum Chordata; class Amphibia; order Gymnophiona; family Dermophiidae; genus Geotrypetes; species Geotrypetes seraphini. The sequence continues at coordinate 20,468,256 of NC_047095.1, forward strand.
AGTTGTGCTGAGAGACTATTTGTGAGGCTGAAGAATTCCACTCAGTTTGATCTATTAGGCTTCTGCAGCTGGTGTAATGATTGTTACTGTTTCTGGGTCTCACCACATCTGAGTAGGTAGAACCAATGTTTCAGCCATCATGTTGTGGCTTTCTTCAGGTTATGCTGTTAGGTCTGCAGTTTTGTCTTTATATATAGTGAATCCTCAAATCTAATTGGCTGGGGCTTGAGGTGATTAAGGCAGGAAAGTCTGTTGGTCACAACTTTAAATTATGACAGGAAAGAGGCTGGAAATTAAATCGGGACAGTTCTGATTCTGGGGAGGGGGGAGGAGGATTTTCTGAGGAAAGTGTTTTCTCAGCCCCAGTCCTTTTTGCACTAAATTTCTTTGGATGAGCGGTTGCCATGCTTTGTTTAGAGAGAGCCCTTTATCTCCTTTGAAGTTATTGTGGGTGTCTTGCTATCTCTATTGCCCCTATGATTCTTCTCAGCCACCAAGGGTCTTCTTTCTCCAAGATTTTTGTGTCCTCAAATCTGTGTGGTATCTCTTATGCTCTTGTTGCTTTTCCTCTACAGCAGGGGTGCCCACACTTTTTTGGCTTGCAAGCTACTTTTAAAATGACCAAGTCAAAATGATCTACCAACAGTAAAATTTTAAAAACCCCACAAAGCACACTGTAAGCAGAGAAAATGTTAATTATCATTTATATTTGGGTTTTTTTTCAAAGAGGTCAAGGCAGATGACTTTAAAATATGCAATGTCACCTCAGTAACAACTACCGGTATACAAAAATAGAAAAATATACCCCTCCCCTTTTACTATTTATTTATTTCGATTTCTATCCTGCTCTCCCAGAAGCTCAGAACAGGTTACAAGTAGACATTCATAATCGTTTGAAAACAGATTAGTCATGACAACAAATAGGTTACAGTAGACAATAACAGAGCTAATTCTAGAGACCAGAATGGTCATAGCGAAGAGTACTAGGAGAAGTATTTTGAGGAGGTCGTTTTTAATGGCCCATTTGGCAGCGATTGGTTGGCCCAGAACTTCCTCTCCGACGTCAGAATTGACGTTGGGGGGGAAGGCTGTGGGCCCGGCGCTTGTACGCGCCTGGCGGTGGGGAAGCAGGGAGAACAGAATGCAAAGGCAAAGCGAGTCTATTACAAGCTCCACGTTCAACCTATAGGGCACCCCTGCTCTACAGTGTGTTTGGTTTCGCTAATATACAATTGGCTGCAACTGCATGGGAATTTGTACATTCCAGGGGGATGGAGCAGAATTAACCGGTCTTTCACATGTACGAGTATGGACGCCAAGTTTCTATGGTGCACTGTAGGTGTCTTGATGTTATTATTCTTTAGCAGTTTTCCTATGCAATCTGCCACTCCTTGGACATAGGAAAGCACTATCATTTTTTGTTCCGTCACAGCATTATTCTTCTAATGGTTATTGGTGTTTGATTTCATGGTTTGAGTAGTCCAGAAGGTTTAGGGCTTGAGAAGTAAGCCTTCTGCTGTTTTTTCTGCCAAAATTCAAATTTATGACCAATGAACTTTCCTGTCTCAATCACCTCAAGCCCCAGTCAGGTTTGAGGACCTGCTATACTGTATATAAAAAGAAACTGAAGACCTCATAGCACACCTTGAAGAAAGCCACAGCATGATGTTTAAATGTCAGTTCTACCTACCCAGATGCGGCGAGACCCAGACAACTGCAACAATCTGCTCAGTTTGTCTGCCAAGACATTCTGCTGCCCCGCTATATAAACTGGTTTGAGAAGTATGCCACAAGCAGTTGCCCAATTCCAAATCTTGATTGCTTTCATGCAAAAGGGGTGAGATCCTGTGCCTCCTTGTTTGTTCAGATAGAATATGGTAACTTGATTGTCTGTAAGGACAATGACTACTTGTGGAGGAGACAGCTCTGGAATGTTCTGAGAGCATTGCCTATTGCTCAAAGTTCTAGAAGATTGATATGGAAAGTTTGTTCATGTTGATACCATACTCCTTGAGTGTAGAGGCTGTCCAAATGAGCAACCCATCCTAACAGCAAGGCATCTGTTTTTGAAGCTTTTGATGGTGGGGAGCTGGAAGGGAATACCTCAAGTGAGATTGTGAAGAGCCATCCACCTTTGTTGAGAGTAACAGAAGTCCAAGGTGTCTTGGATTAGAGCAGGTAGATGTACTGTGGCTTGAGACCATTGGGTTTACAGGATCCACTGTGGGACTCTGAGGTGGAGACGTGTAAATGGAGTGGTGTACCATTGAAGCAATGTGACCGAAAAGACAAAATATCTGATGTGCAGAAGTGTGTTTAAAGGGTGGAGACTGCAGGTGAATAAGATTGTTGACTTGGTAGAAAAGCTTGGCCCTGTGTAGTATCCTATAGAGCTCCTTTGACCTTCAGGGCCTGAGAAGAGTGTAGATGTGACTTTTGGTAGTTGATGGCAAACCCAAGCAGCTCCAGGAGACTAACTGTTGAACTGATGGCATACTGAGTTGTTTGCAATGAACCTTATCAATCAGTCATCCAAGTAGGGAAATACGGGAAACCCCAATGTACAAAGAGCTGCCACTGCTACCACTGCCTTTCATAAAGACATGAGGAGTTGAAGCCAGTCTGAAAGGCAAGATTTTGTACTGGAAAAGTCAAGCTCCAATACGAAAGTGAAGATAATTTCTGTAAGCATGTAGAATGGATATGAGAGTATAGGCTTCTTTGAGATCTAGAAAGTAAAATCAATCACCTTTTTCCAGTAGAGGTAAAAGGATTCCCAGAGAGACCATGCAAAACTTCTCCTTCAGCAAGTATTTGTTTAGGCCTCAGAGGTCTAGAATAGGATCTATTTTGGTAGTAGGAAATGAATAGACCCTCTGGCCTCTCTCCTGCAGAGGAGCAGGTTCTATTGTGTTTACCTGGAGTAGGGCTGAAAGTTCTTGGTGAAGAAGGATCTTCTGGGGGGGGATTGAAAAGAGATTCTTTTGGGGGGTGATTTGGAGGTTTTCTGATCAAGCACAGGGCACAGCCTTGAATGACAACTTGAAGCATCCACTGATCTGTTGTGATGAGTCCAGTGTTAATGGAAGTAATCTGCCTCTGATGGGGAAATTGGGATGAAGAGGCAGGAGAATGCTGGCAATGCTCTCTAGAATGTTTGGATGAGGCAGAATATCTTCTAGATGATGAAAAAGAATAAGAGGTTTGTGGCTTAGATAAAGTCATCATAGTATCTGTATGTTTTTTTGAACGTCTCTGCATACTCTTCCATTTTATCCCCAGCAGGTCATCTCCCTTACAAGAAACATTCGAAAAGCATTCTTGAACCAAAGTTTCCAGATCAGAGATTCTTGGGCGGGTACAGTGTCATGCCTAGAGGGTGAAGAATGGATGTGCTTCTTAGCTTTATTACATGCCATATTCCTTGATGCTCAAGGCATAGATGAAGATGATGTAGAGTCCTGCCTCTGTAAAGAGAATGATACCCAACGTTCTGGATGCAATGTCAATGCACTCAGTGCCGATGTTGATGCCTGCGTCATAAGAGGTTGAATGTCAGGTTCCGAGTCCCCTGCCATACTTGATGCCAATGTTGACGCAGTACTGAAAAGTTTTTCAAACTGACATTTTCAGGCTTTAAGTAACCTCTTTTGCATGCAGGAGCAGAGGTCACCGTGAATGTCCTGATGTTCAGGACCACAGACACTGGACACACCAATTATATGGATCAGAGCCTGAAATGATCCAATTACATTGAGAACATTTCTTAAAGCCACACCAAATCTTCTTTGACACGGACGGGAAAATGTCCGACATTAAGTCAAGAGCTCAATGGCCCAGGGAGCTTGAGTAACTTGGATGCTAAAAACAGTCAACACTCCCGGGAGGAAAAAGGGGTTCAGAGTGGCTTGAAGGCAACAAACCAAAAAGTTGATAAAAATGAATCAAAGTCAGGGAAAATACTGGAACAGGATACAAGAACAAATTATGAGGAAATCAATGAAAAATAAGTACAGGAATGCACAAAAGAACAGTAAAAGTTTGACACGCTGATGAGAAAACTGATGACGCAGCTTCTCAGTTCTGCAGAAAACAAAGAACTGATGGTCCTGAGAGCCGACGCTGGATGGGAAGGCACTGGCGCATGTGTGGTATGGGCACTACCTAAAGATTTAAAGTGACAATGCACTTGATAGTGTCCATACCAAGTTCTGTGGAAGATGTCACCTACATGTGAGAATATTATACCTGCATGTCCTCAGAGAAAAAGTTATAGCAGGATTTGAACCTGTTACCCTTACTTTATAGTCTTAACCACTAGACCACTCCTGTTCTGCATGGACATCTATGTGGTCATATTTTTGAAAGTGATGCCAAACGGACATTCATGGTCCTGTTTTTTGTTGTTCAAAAGTTAGACATCTAACTTTGGAAAAAGGCTATTCATTTTGGACGTTCTTAATGCAAAAAATGTAACATTTCACAGCCAATCTAGATGTTTTTCCTGTTCGATTATGGCTATGAAATAAATAGTTTTTATGGGACATTATGAGCAGGACTATTTTTATTTTTTTTGGTAGATATGGTAAGATATATGGTGGCTCACATGGAAAGTACTGTGCATTGCCAAGCAGAAGATCTTCAGCTGGATCCTCCTATTGGGTCTCCTACTCCCACAGATGGCTGGGGATGAAGCAGAGCTTCCCAAACTGTGCGTCAGGACATCAAATGGGGGTCACAGGACCTGCATTTGGGGTTGTGACCTCGGTGGGTTCTTCATAGCTGCAAAATTATTCTGCACCTCTGTGGAGGGTCACACAGTTTTATTTAGCCATGATTCTGAAGCCACAAAAAAAAAAAAAAAAAGATTGATAAGCACTGTTGAAGAGACAGCATTCACAGCCTCCTTGGGAATGAACTTGTGGACTTTCTCCAAGAAAGGCCACACATTGGTTGGATTCATGATCCAGGATTATAGCACTTCAGAAGGAGCCCTGGTGCATGGCCCTTGCCCAAGACCCATCACTGCAACGAGCAGGCTATATGTCATGGGAGTACATAAAATGGGGAAAATGACCCTAGTAGTTGTGAATGAAGAATCCTGGGGTCAGATCCTAGCCCTGGTTCTCCTTTTGATAAAGGAACACGAGAAAACTGCTAGAAAAAAAAAAAGAAGAGAAACACATTTTGTGAATTCTATTTTACACACACACACACTCAAACTAGAAAACACTATAAATTTATAAGTCCCTGCTTGAAAAGAAGTGTCTCCTCATGATTCTTTTTATAATAAATAATGTGGTTTCAGGGAACACCTATCTGCTAATTAAACCTAAATATAAAGCCTAGAGAAACCAGACTCTCTCAGTTCACAGACAAGATTTTCACTGTTGGTCACTGTTTTCCATCTTGCTTGTTTGTAGCACTTTTGCAAATATGGCACTCACCAGTACATAGTAGTAGGCATACAGAGCTGCAACATGGTGTGTTACAAAAAACCTATCACCAATCGCCTTCCAATACCAAATAATAATCAACAAGTCTACAAAAGAAAAAAAAAAAAATTCAGTTACAAAGCTAGCTAACCAAGATGGAAACATTTTCTGACCAAGCTACACTAGGGGCTCCTTTTACGAAGGTGCACTAGGGTTTATAGCGCATGCACAAAATTACCACGTGCTATAGCGTGCGGTAGCTGAAAATCTACTGCCTGCTGAAAGGAGGCGGTAGCAGCTAGCGTGCTCGGGAATTTAATGCGCGCTATTGTGCACGTTAAGGCCCTAGCACACCTTTGTAAAAGGAGCCCTAAAACGCCCAAATCCACACTATAGCTAAATGAAATATTGTTTTTTATAGATATCTGAGCTACGCGTGCATTTTAAAGGAATTATTTTTTGACAATGCTGCTAAATTTATTGTTGATGATTTTTTTCTACCCTTTAGCTCATTCACAATGCAACTTTTCAAAATGTCTCCCTTTCCAGGAACTGCAAATTAGGAGAAGAATGATGCACAGGCACCTACAAGGACACTTTTCCTTGGGCTTCTGGGGGAAGGCATGATGGCAGCCAGTGTAGCTGTAAAAGTACTATCAGAGCTATTGAAGAAGCTAAATGGAAAATGCAAGATAGGTTGCTCAGAAATGCAAACAACCCCTGGGGAGAAAGAATGGATATGAGCTACATCAGACAATGAAACCAGAAAAAGATGGGCTTATGTTCATATTATTGGCATATTACTGTCCTAAGAATAGAAGTTATTTTGCAAGTATTAGAAAAATGCAATGCATAATTACCTGAAATAAGGTAGCCTGAGGTTATGGCCACATTAACTTTTACCAAAAAAGGATCACCCCTGTAACATATACAGAAAGAAATTCATTTTAATCAGTAGTATAAAATTGTAACAAGAACAGATAGTGTGATATTTTTTTCAGCTCAATCGCATGCATAGTGCAGATATTATAAAATGCAGAAAACAAATTACAAAGAATCATAAATATATGTCAGTTACCATTATAATCCAGTGATACATGCCAGCTTAATGCCTCAGTGCATTGCCATACAGAGCACCTGTTATGTCTTTCTTTCCTTCTCCCTCTAATGCAGTAGTCTTCACTGCAAGGTCCGCTAGCCGGTAGCGGCCCTCCAAGACCTATGGTATGGCCCATGGGGCCTATCCAGAATTTCATCCCACATGGTGGGATCCGGCACTTTTTTACCTTTTTATTTCTAGCACTGCATCCCGTACCTTTCCGACAAAGACCGGTCAGAGGGTTGCCTACTCCTTTCGGTCGGCAGACACACATCTTCAAAATGGCGGGCTTTCCCGGTGCATCCTGAGATGCACCGGGAAAGGGCCTAAGGCTCTGATTGGTTCATATAGGAGGGGCCTTAGACGCCTGGGCAAATATCAGGACAAATACACATGAATAGTTTAAGCTGAATCCTTTATATCAGAGCTGGGGTAAATGTTTAGGCCTAAATTACTAACTAAGTCTATGATTTGCATGTGTAATTATACACCCACCCTCCATCCTTCTTCAAAGTATATGACACTGTATTTATGTGCCAATTTATAGAATACTAACTGAAATATTAGTATTTATGTGTATATGTGAAAGGAAAGGGAAAAAAGGAAGAGGGCTGAGATTTCTGTGGTTACAAAGTGGTTTACGTATTTCCCTGGATTCTATAAATGGCACACATATTTACACATGCAAAATTGCACGCATTTCTGAGAAATGTGCATAACTAAATTAGCTAATGAGCTAATTAGCACCAATAATTGGGCACCAGCAATCAATTATTGGAATTAATTGGCAACAATTTGGATTACGCATGCATTCTTTAAAGATCTGTGCACAAGGTTTTTTTAGTGTACAACTTACAAAGGGTGTGGTCATGGGATGAGCATAGGCATTCATTAAAAATGCATGCAGTATTACAACAGTCGACTCCACCTAAGTACACATCGGTTAAGCGTACGCTTCGATTATCCGCACCCTACCACCACGGTACCGTTTTTTTTAACATTAAAGTCAATTCGGATAAGCACACAATCCACGCTCACTGATGTTATAGGTCCAACCTCTAATCTTTAACGTTATGTTCACTCCAGTTAAACGCAATCACGTTCTGACTGGGAATGGCTAGGCTTCACACAGCAGCTTAAGCGTTGGGACAGCTGGGAAAGTGAGTACTCCGCTTCCACTCAAGCTGTAGGGCATAGCTTTCCTGTACTTTAAGCTCCAGCAGCCCATGCGCCATATTTATTGAGGAGTGTGTGGCGCAGTGGATGGAGCTACAGCCTCAGCACCCTGGGATTGTGGGTTCAAACCCTGCGCTGCTCCTTGTGATCCTGGGCAAGTCACTCAGTCCTCCTTAGCCTCAGGTATGTTAGATAGATTGCGAGTCCACCGGGGCAGATAAGGGAAAATACTTGAGTACCTGGTTGTAAAACCGCTTCGATAACCTTGATAGGTGGTATATAAAAACCTAATAAACTTGAAAACTTGATATTTAAACTGGGCCGGCTTAACTATAGCCTCCCCCTCCCCTCCCCCCATTCCTATTAAGCACACGCTCCATTTAAGCACACCTGGCGACCCGGTCTGAAGGGCATGCACTTAAGCGGAGTCGACTGTAAATACCAGGGATTCGTGCCTAACTTTCACCAAGTTTCAGTCGGTGTAAATCCTCACGCCCAAAATCTGGTATGGAAATTGGTTCCAAGGGCCAAATTCTATAAACATCGTTGCTCCGTGCGGTTGTCAATCAATCACTAGGCGCCACTTATAGAATCACGCTTTGTGGCACCTCAACAGACTTACTGTATTTTCACGTAGGTAACGCGCACCCGTGTAAAACGCGCACACAGGTATAGCACGCGGAAAACACAAATTTATGTACAGAAATTTTTGTATACCGCACACACCCGTATACCGCGCATGCTGCCCGACTCTCCAGTCGCCCGCCCCGACTCTCCTCTGGCCACCCCGACTCTTCTTTCGCCCGCCCCAACTCTCCTCTCCCCCTTGAAGTCCTGTCCCCACCCTGAAAGCCTGATGCCCCCCCCCGACGTCCGATTCATCCCCCCCCCGCAGGACCGCTCGCCCCCCCACCCCGAAGGACCGCTCGCACGCACCCCCCCCCTGAAGGACCGCTCGCACCCCCACAGCCTCCCGCCCCCCCCCATCATGTAGAAGCTCCTACCGGTGTCCTGCTGCTTCCCCTCTTGCCCCGCCGACTCCCCGACACGATCGGGGCAAGAGGGAGCTCAAGCCCTCTTGCCCCAGCCAACCGCGGCACCCCCGACACGATCGGGGCAAGAGGGAGCCCAAGCCCTCTTGCCCCGCCGACTCCCCGACAATATCGGGCCAGGAGGGAGCCCAAGTCCTCCTGGCCCTGGCGACCCCCCCCTAGTTGTTCGGGCCAGGAGGGAGCCCAAATCCTCCTGGCCACGGCGACCCCCTACCCCCACCCCGCACTACATTACGGGCAGGAGGGATCCCAGGCCCTCCTGCCCTCGACGCAAACCCCCCTCCCCCCAACGACCGCCCCCCCAAGAACCTCCGACCGCCCCCCCAGCCGACCCCCACGACACCCCCACCCCCCTTCCCCGTACCTTTCTGTAGTTGGCCGGACAGACGGGAGCCAAACCCGCCTTTCCGGCAGGCAGCCAACAATGGAATGAGGCTGGATTGGCCCATCCGTCCCAAAGCTCCGCCTACTGGTGGGGCCTAAGGCGCCTGGGCCAATCAGAATAGGCCCGGGAGCCTTAGGTCCTTCCTGGGGGCAGGGCCTTGGGCACATGGTCGGGTTGCGCCCATGTGCCTCAGGCCCCGCCCCCAGGTGGGACCTAAGGCTCCCGGGCCTATTCTGATGGGCCCAGGCACCTTAGGCCCCACCAGTAGGCGGAGCTTTGGGATGGATGGGCCAATCCGGCCTCATTCCGTCGTTGGCTGCCTGCCGGACAGGCGGGTTTGGCTCCCGTCTGTCTGGCCAACTACAGAAAGGTACGGGGAAGGGGGGTGGGGGGGTCGTGGGGGTTGGCCAGGGGGGTCGCGGGTCGGCTGGGGGGGGCGGTCGGAGGTTCTTGGGGGGGGGAGGGGCGGTCGGTGGGGGGAGGGGGGTTTGCGTCGAGGGCAGGAGGGCCTGGGATCCCTCCTGCCCGTAATGTAGTGCGGGGTGGGGTTAGGGGGTCGCCGTGGCCAGGAGGGTTTGGGCTCCCTCCTGGCCCGAAAAACTAGTGGGGGGGGTTCGCCAGGGCCAGGAGGACTAGGGCTCCCTCCTGGCCCGATATTGTCGGGGAGTTGGGGAATCGGCGGGGCAAGAGGACTTGGGCTCCTTTTTGCCCCGATCATGTCGGGGAGTCGGGGGGGCAAGAGGGCTTGAGCTCCCTCTTGCCCCGATCGTGTCGGAGAGTCGGCGGTCCTTCGGGGTGGGGGTGCGGGTGCATGCGAGTGGTCCTGCGGGGGGTGAATCGGACGTGGGGGGGGGGAACTATGTAAAAAAAATTTTGTACAACGCGCTCACGCGTATACCGCGCAAGGGTATGCAAGGGTTTGTAAAAACACGTATAACGCGCACGTTATATGCGTGAAAATACGGTAGATGTTGCTAGGTGCTGTAGAGATAGAACTGGTACATTAGGCCAGGTTTTATCTTGCCTAATGTACTGGCACCTCTCTCGCATGCCTAGCGACCCTAAGTTTACCATGCCTACTTTTCAGATAGGCATCATTAAGCATTGCTAGGCACCTCAACTTAGACGTCGCTAGGTGTCCTAAGAGTTCCACGCAGAACACTTAATTGGTAATTTAAATTTGGGGTGGGGGGGGGGATTGGCTGAAAACTGGCGCGGTCGATTACCACACCAATTTTAAAAAGGTTTGCATGCAGATTCCGAAGTTAGGCATCACTAGGTGTCCTTGATTAGGCGCCTAATGTAGGCATCCTATACAGAATCTGGCACAAAACTCAGAGATCTGTTTAAAGAATAGCACTCCATGTGGATTTTTTCTGGCAGCCTTATTTGGGAAATAAATAATACAAGAGAATTCAACTAAGCAAAAAAATACATAAACAATTTAATAATTGTGCTTAATAATCTTAATATAATCTAAAACCAGAGGAAGGCAAAAAAAACCTCCATTCAGCACTCCATTCAGCACTCAATGCAGCACTTCATTCAGGCCAGTTACTGGGCAGATTTGCACGGTCTGTGTCTGTGTATGGCCGTTTGGTGGAGGATGGGCAGGGGAGGGCTTCAATGGCTGGGAGGGTGTAGATGGGCTGGAGTAAGTCTTAACAGAGATTTTGGCAGTTGGAACCCAAGCACAGTAGCGGGTAAAGCTTTGGATTCTTGCCCAGAAATAGCTAAGAAAAAAATAAAAAAAATTTAAATTGAATCAGGTTGGGCAGACTGGATGGACCATTCGGGTCTTTATCTGCCGTCATCTATTATGTTACTATGTCACTTCTATCTGCATTGGTTCATAAATAATAAATAATCTCATGAACATATAACATGTTTATTGTTTGAAGGATTGATGTATTGTAAATTCATGTCTTATTTAGTAATGTTGTAAACCGCTTAATACATTGATAACACTATAACTGAAGCTCATGCAAACTGCTCTGAATTGACTCCTCAGTCATTAGTAGCAGTATAGAAGCTTCCATTAAACATAAACAAGCAGTATATTAAGGTCCTCTTTTACTAAGCAGCGGTAGAGGTTTCCACCACAGCCTGGAGTGCTGAATGATCCAACGCTCAGAGAATTCCTATGAGTTTTGGAGCATTTAGCGCTCTGGGCCATGGTAGAAACCTTAGTAAAAGAGGGCCTAAGTTAATAAATCCAATCTAATTTTACAAAGCTGTGCTGTCGAGCAGTGCACACTAAATACCAAACCACCTGTTCTATTCCTATGGGTGGCTCGGCATTTAGTGTGTTTTGCTTGGCAGCACAGCTTTGTAAAAGCTGACCATTATAAATACATAAACTGCTAATCCTAGCTTAGGAGGCTGTGCTGTTAATAAATCGCCTAGTGAAAATACAGACTTAAAAGTGCATGAGCATCACTGGATTATAATCCATATTTTACCAACTCATTTACATCACTGGATAATAGTATTAACAAGAAGAACAAGAGGTTAGGTTTCCAAAAAATCCTATTAGCAACATCACTGATATATGGCCTGAAGGGTTCTCATTCATACAAAGCAACACGCACCATCCTGAAAATGACAAACCCTGGCAAGGGGCAATGCAAGAAGTGTTTGCTTTAAACCAGCCTGAGTTAAGTTTGCACAAATAGTAATTCAGAAAAATGCACATATTTATACTAAGGGCTCCTTTTACAAAGGCACGTTAGGGCCTTAACGCATGGAATAGCGCGTGCTAAAATACCCCGTGCGCTAGCTGCTACCACCTCCTCTTGAGCAGGCGGTAGTTTTTCAGCTAGCGCACACTATAACATGCGCTAATCCAGTGCGTGCACTAAAAACGCTAGCACACCTTCGTAAAAGGAGCCCTAAATGTTAAGAGCTAAATAATTTCAAGGACATTTTCAAAAAGGCAAAAATGGAAATAGAATTAGTCAACAAGAAAAAAAAATGTATCCAACATATGTTTGAAGATTAAAGGTGATATTGATAAAAGCAGAGAAAAAGTCTCTGCTATAAAGGCATTTACAAGACGTGTCTTACCAGACGGGGTCCGCATTTACAGCATCATCGAACCATAAAATGTATAAACAAAAGCACCCAACCAACCACGCATGAAAAGTAGACACAATCCTGAAAAACAAGAACATTTAATGCAAGGTACAATTATAGTGTAATTATAACCAATGAATTTATTACATGTTGTGCATTATCCAAAGTTCTGAAATATAGTTTCTGTGCAACAGATGTTTATAAAGGATAATTTCATACAAGGTCACAGATGTTATATCTATAAGCTCCTATGTTCTTTTATAAAATATGCTCAGAACTATCCCTAACAAAACACAAATTCTCTTCCAAATTGCTTCTCCCCCAAAATGTAAAAGTATTATCCCATTGAGTATAAAATATCTTTGCAATAATATTTCATGTGCTTAGCAGACTGACCAGGATCCAAGAGAGAATGTGTGTGTAAGAAGTGAGTGTTGAGTGAATGGATGGATGTGAAATGGGAGAGTAAATCTGGAAAACACTACACACCTGTGTCATGTGAGAAGATGGACAGTGTCATTAAGAGGTTGAGGCTGGTGCAGAAGTTGATAGATGTGGAATAGAGAATGACACGGGGACAAATTTGTCCCCGTTCTCACAGGACCTCAATTTCCCTGCCCCGTCCCCGCAAGTTTTGTCACTGCCCCCCATTCCTGTAAGCTCTGCCTTAACCGCACAGTCCTCGAACACTTATGATTTTAAAATATTTGAGGCTTGTGCAGTTGAGGACAGATCTTGCAAGAATGGGGCAGGGACAGGAAAAGAACGCACCAGGATGGAACGGGAAAATGCGTTCCTGTGGGGACGGGGAAAAATTTGTCCCCTTGTCATTCTCTAATGTGGAAGACAGGTCTCAGCAGTGCAATCTTCAAATGATTGGGTTGAGGGAGCAGATGCCTGTACTTTGGTGAACAACTGGATAAAGGACATGCTGGGCCTACAGCAGGAAGTATTTGCTGGAGGAGCAGGCACACTGAATGGAGGAAGTAGGCCATGGAGTACAGGCTCACACACAACCTCTTATTGTGAAAATGCATCATTATGGGAATGGGACTTGTATACTGTTTTTTGTGGTTACACATTCAAAGTGGTATGTACAGCTACTTATTTTGTGCCTGGGGCAATGGAGGATTAAGTGACTTGCCCAGAGTCACAAGGAGCAGTGCTGGGATTCGATCAGCTCTGCTACTAGGCCGCTCCTTATCAGGCCCAGAAGTGGATTTTTTGAGGCGAGTAAGGGGGAAGCAACAACTGGTTTATTAAAATGAAACTGATGAAAGTGGAGGAGGAGTCTAATGGTTAATACAGTAGTTGAGAACCAGGGAAACTGGGCTTGATTCCCACTAGAGGTCACTTGACTCTAAAAGACTCCCAAATTTGCCCATTATGAATCCACTCGAAAACCAGCCTACTTTTTCATTTCTCTTTTCTTATGGAATCATTTTCCATCTTTTATTCAAGCAGAACAATTGTTTTTAAAGTTAAAATCTTTTTTTGAAAACATATTTTTTTAAATGGTTTTTAACTTCCTTTGGGAGTAACAATAGAAGAGCAGGCACATTTTTAAATATCTGGAATTGTCCAGATAACCTCTAATGTAATCCGCCTTGAACCTCAAGGTAATGGTGGAATAAAAGTCACTAATGTAATATTGTGTGATTAGTTACTCGTTTGGGTGTAATCTTTACTTTTGTTTTTTGGCGTTCTTTTCTTCACATTTATGTATAAATAGTAAGCCGCTAAGATCTATTGCATTAGCAGGATATCAAGTGATCAATAAACAAACAAACACTACAGCTCCTTGTGACTCAGGTACAAAATAAATGCCTGTATATAATATGTAAACTGCTTTGATTATAACCACCTTTCTAGATTATAGCCTTGAGACTGTTTGTTGGCAGGCAACATTTGGGGAGGTGAAGAGACATGGTTTTGATTGGTCTATCCCGCTAAATTGGTGATGCAGTGCGAGGTGGGATGGTGCACCTTTGACTCATCAGTAGCAGCAAAGGCATACCTGTTGACCAGGTAAGAGACTACAAGAGCAGCAGGAGAGATGACTTTGCTGCATCAGCAGTCAGAGGAATGTGCCGTGGAGAAGGAGCATATTGCAAGTGGGGCAGTGCTGAAGAGGCCTATGAAACTAGTGAGGATGCAGCAAGTATCAATCCTGTCATCAGACTAGCAGCTGCTGGGCATGTAGTGAAGTTAGAATGAAAGTTATAGACACATTTATGCTGCAGGTTGATGGTCTCATTTAGTGAACAGGTCAGTAAAGTGCAGAGAGTTGGTGGGCAAAGGTGAATGGTAGGGGATCTGTGTATTGTGGTTGTTGGTTGGGGGGAATGGTAAAAGATACAGGGGGCTATGTTGATTGCTTGCATGGGGTGAAGGATTGATCCGGGGAATCAAATGATGTGGCTGTGGCTCACTGGTTGAGCTGCTGCCTCTGCACCCAGAGATTGCAAGATCAAATCCCAGTGCTGCTCCTTGTGACCCTGGGTAAGACGCCTAATCCTCCAGTGCCCACCGCTTTGAAAGTCAGCTTTGAAATGCCAAAGTGACAAAAAAGTCCCCTTTCTCTTACTAGTATGGGGATTGGTAAGGTCTAGGAGGTGGAGGACTAAATATGCCCACATGCCATACTCTTCTATCAAACATACCCTGGATCGGCAGCATGGAAGGCTGCTACTGTCTGGCCTTTTGTCAGGTACTTGGGCACCATGAAGACAGGATACTGGGCTAGATGGACCATTGGTCTGACCTAGTAGGGTTATTCTTATGTTCTTATGAAATATCCATTAAACAAAAAGAGTCCGGTTCAAGGAAACAAAATGGCTGCCATGACCCCCTACTGGAGGTTTAGTCGTCATCGGGTGTGTCGACGAGGTTCCATGTTGGCATTAGGGGTGTTTGGGAAGAGGCAAATGGATGGGGAGGGGAGGCAATGGGAGGTAGCAAAAAAAACTTCACCATATGGTCTGTGGCTACAGTAATAGACGGTAGTAATGCAGCTACACTTAGCACCGCCTCTTGAAATGCCCTAAGTCCAGCTGCACTATTGGCAGTGGCATAGACCTGCATACTAGCTGTCACAGCTGGTCACTAGCCATCTGCTCATCTCATGCCTAACTCCTGCCCACTCCATATTAGGTAGCTAATTAAGCAGCTACCATGGCTTTTGTCCTGCGGGAGACATTAGCACAAACCCAAGCTAATGTCTTCTGTGCTAAAAAAAAACAAAACCAAAAAACACAAACCCACACTTAGTACAGTAAAAATCACACTGGCTGATTTTTTAGATTTTAGAGTGGGTCTGTGCCAGTGTTCTCCCCAGGGCTTTTTAACCGGGCGGTCCGCCCAGCTGTCATCTATCAGGAATCCTGCTGTTGCCGCCGCTCAACATAAAAAAATTCCCCCAAATACTATCTCTCACCGGCTTGGAGATGCGAACTCATGCTTCGGGGCTCTAAGGTGTGCGTGCCGGCTTCCCTCCGAAACCGGAAGTTACGTCCCGGGGCGGGGGGGAAGAAGAGAAGGGAAACCGGCACGCACACCTTAGAGCCCCGAAGCATGATTTCGCTACGGGCTAAGGCAAGAGACGGGCAGGAAACTGGTTAACGACGGATGGAAACTCACAACTTGCTTTGGGCCTTTCTCGCTGCCGGGTCCTGCCTACTTTCTGTTTCCGCGAAGGCAGGACCCGGCAACGAGGAAGGCCCGAAGCAAGTTGTAAGTTTTCATCCGTCGCTGACCTATGCCTAATGACGCAAAAAAAGTCACGGCGCAAGGGAAGCCTCCCCTTCTCTCGCTTGGAAACTTCACCGCAGCGCAGGATGCCTATGGTGCAGGACAGGACACTGAAGAAATCAGACCTCGCACTCTCTACCACACTGTCCCACACCTACGTGTAGCAAACAAGGAATCTCTGGGAGCTCGAGTAGGTGACGTCATTGTGCGAGGGGGGGGGATACCGGTAGTAGAAGTCAGGTGGACTGGTTTGGCCTTGTACTTATAGGGGTGTGAGTGACATATTACTCCATGATTGATATGACTGATTACTAGGTTTCAAAGGGCCAAAATTCATTTGTGGATATGTTTTGCTATTATTTTATATTTAGTAATTTGTTACTGGAAAAAATGTGCAGGTACAGTAGTACTGTGGTATTTTTTCCCCCCCCAGGATTTGAAGTTATTGTAAAGTTAGCTCTTGTTAGCATAGTAATTGTGAATCATTTCTAACCAAAATTTGTATGTCTACTCAGTAAACAGGGATGTTCAAGATGCTGAGTGCACAAAAAAAAAAAAAGAGGGAGAGAAAACTTAAAAAATGGTAAGCATGTGTCATATGAATATAAAGGAGTGAAAAAGCAAATATAAGGGGCCTGTATGCAAAAACTTAAATAGCTATGTATAGAAAATAGCTCGGTTTGCATCTTGGAGATAAGGATTTTTAAAATTGAAAATGCAAAATTATGCCAAAATTTCTGGGATGCGGTCATTCGTCCCCCTTCCTCCCAGCCGGTCTACCATCTCTCCTCCCACACTAGGTCCAGTCAGTGGAATGCTTTTTTATTTGGGGGGCCCAAAGCACTGCCCAGGCTCCATCCCAGACCCAGCCGCCATACTAATAATAGTACTAATTGTAAATGCCATTTCTTCCATTCATTTTTCACATACACACAATATAATCTTATTAATAATACATAATGGTAACCACAAAATTAAACTACACAAAGCACAATCTTTTACCCCTCCCCACCTTGCACAGCATTTCTTCCTCTCTCCTCCACCCCCATGTGCTATGTCCACCATCTCTCTCTCATTCCTTCCCTTGCTGTAAAGGGAGTGAGGAAAGAAAGATAGAGGGATCCAGGATATATCGCTCCAACTCCTTCTACTGCCACATCCAACATTTCTCCCTCTCTCATCTCCCCCGGACTGTGTGCAGCATCTTTTACCCCTGTCCACCAGCCCCATGCCCAACATTTCTCCTTCTATTACCCCTCTCCAGAACCATGCGACATCTCTTCCTCCATTCCCTCTACCACCAGGTCCAACATTCTTCCCTCTTGCATCTGTCCCACTGTTCCCTCTCCAACACCACATCCAACATTTCTCCCTCTCATCTTTCTCTACCTTACTCCTCTCCCACCAACATGTCCAACAATTCTCTTCCTATGCCCAACATTCTCCTCTTTCTTCCTTTCCCCATGTACACCATTTCTTTCCCTCACACCCATGCTCAATAATTTTCCCTTTCTATTCCCTCCTCCACCTCAGCATCTCTTTCCTTCTATCCTTCCATGCTATGTCCCAAGTTCATGCCCCTTCCCTCCCTTCCTTCTGTATCCCTACCTTCCTTCTGTATCCTAAGTTTGTGCCCCCTCCCTCCTTCCTTACTGACATTTTCTCTGCGTACAGTGTGCTTTGTGTTTTTTAAAATTTTATTGTTGGTAGATTATTTTGACTTGGTCATTTTAAAAGTAGCTCGCAAGCCAAAAAGTGTGGGCACCCCTGCTGTAGAGCCATTTCTTATATGACTGGATGAACTATATTTATCTTTTTTTTTTGTTAGTTGTTTAAATTCATGCAGAAATAAATGGCTAGATTGAACCTAATGACTTTATTAACGTCTTTCCCTTTTTTAAACCTCTATACCATTTGAAAGAGGGCAAATATCTAATTATTCCCTTCTAGAATTGGATACTTCTTAAATTTAGTAAAAATATTCTGGCACAAGTGTCAAACCTTAAAAAAGGAAATCATATTGAGCATTGGAAAATAATAATAAACTAATAAAAAATAGTACACATTTAGGGCTCCTTTTACTAAGTTGCGATAGTGGTTTTAGCGTGCGCTTAGCGCACACAGAATTACCACGTGCACTAGATGCTAATGCCAGCATTGAGCTGGCTTTAGTTTTCTCGCTTAGCGCGGGGGTTTGCGTGCGCTAAAAATGCTAGCGCACCTTAGTAAAAGAGGGGGTTAATTTCCCCCATCCCACCCCACCCGGCTACTTTTTCATGCCACCCGGCTGGAAAAAATTTCTGGGGAGAACACTGGTCTGTGCTAATGTCTACTGAAAGGGTAAAAGCCACGTTAACTGCTTAATGCAACTTACTGGGAGGACCCCTTAATTAGCTGGAAACCAATGGGTCAATATTCAGTCAATGAAATCAGCATATTTATTTTAATGCCAGTTGTGACTGTCAAAAATATACAGATATTCATGCCACTATCCAGATAGTGGGTGGTACCAAATTTCCAGTTAAAGTGGTCAGCTTCAGAGCTTATCCAGATAGTGGCAATATTCAGCCCACTATCCAGTCAAGTTATCCAAATTATTTAGGACAGCCCATGAAGAAAGCGTTCAATAAAATTAAATACATAAAAACATTTTGTTAATAAAATTCATAAGCAATGTGAAATTGATTTGCATAAGGATATTGAATGTTATGCCACAGAAGAAGCTTGTTCCAAATGTTATGTTATTTGCAGACTTATATCCCGCCAAATTCTCCTAAGTGGCATTCGGGGTGGGTTACAGCAGATATTCAAAGCAGCAAAATCATTTCAATAACAAACATCAATCAATGCAGTAGAAGCAATCAGTGTGGTGGTATAATATTCAGTTAGTATAGTAACAACAGTGGTCTGTTCAACAATAGCAACAGGTCTCAAATATGATAATAGTTTCAAATGTACATTGTAGGTGTATGATTTGCTCTTTTTTTAATAGATTTCTGATGTGGTGGGTTGGTGTGTGGTATGTTCATGTATTCATGAGTATGTATTTCAGGTACACTGCCTCACCTTGAGTTCCATTCAATTTTCTGTCTTGCATTGAGTTTGTTGAATCCGGAAGTAAGATGTTTTGAAAGCCATGCACTTACAAAGTGAAAAAAAAGCTGAAAAGTGGTAAAACTGGTTATAGAGATTCCAATAGTCAGCTTGTCGAACGTAGGCATGGCTCAGGAAACCTGCAAAGCAAAAATGTATAATTTGTCATCAATCCAGTGATTTCATTGACTTATTTTGATTTTCATAGTTAAAATGAATGATTGTATTTAATTAATTAATTAGTTTTCTATCTCATTTTCCCTAACTATAATAAATATATTTACAGGCTATGGTTAGAGTTCTGTGGGTTTTAGTTTCAATATTTATCCAAGCTATATTTACCATACGACTCCAGATCACCAGGAACAAATTAAGTCACTTCTGGTTTTAAAATTTTTTATAATCAATGCACCCAAACCCAGAACTGGATCTATCTGTCCTTGAAGACCTGGAGCCATCTGCTCACCTTTTTAGTTTTCTGGGATTTTATCTACTTGGGGTTCAATACAAATCTCAGAATACTGACAGGCGAGAGATAATCTGTTCTATCTCTGCTTCACTTATAGGTGAAAAATAATCTGTTCTGTCTCTGCTTATCTAAGTGGGCTAATGTAACAACCAAATTCCATTACAGCCAGGGAGGCCCCAAATCTGGTCCTTGAATCCCAAGCTAACAAACTTTGAAACAATCTTTACTTACGCAGATGATATTTTTATTTTATTGGAGGTTGACCCTTCACTCACTGATTTGTCAATGAATATAAACTCATGCATTTCTAGACTTCAAACTTGGGCTACCTCAGTCTGAATGAAACTCAACAACCACAAAAACCAAACTTTTAAGGTTTGGTCCCAAATTAGACCTTTTACCTTCATCGGTAACCTTGACAACTGGAGAATTACTAACAATTGATTTCACTTCTAAAATTCTGGGTTTTCTGATGGTTTCTTCATTATCATTTCAAAGTCAGGTTAATAACCTTTCAAAAAATGTTTTCTAAGTCTCCATATGTTAAGGAAAGTCCGTCACTTATTCCATCAACAACATTTTGCTACACTAGTTCAAGCCATCATACTAGCACAGTTTGATTACTGTAACTCTCTTTTTATTTGTATGAGTAAGAGCAATTTAAGGAGGTTACAGTTGATCCAAAACACGGCAGCCAAACATTTTTAGAAAGAGGAAATATGATCACGTGTCTCCTCTTTTGAGGACACTTCACTGGCTTCCGGTTTAAACGTGCAAGTGTAGTATTTAAAATTCTATATGGAATTTTTTTCCCTTTGGTCTCCATTTCCTTTAACTCTTTCTGAACTATGAGATCAAGGACTTCTTAATTGTATAAACTTTCTTTTCCTTCATTTAAGGGACTAAAGGCTATATTTCTTGTTCCTTTATATATACCTTCACTTCAATCTGGAATGAGCTTCCTGTAGAGATCAGATCAATTTCTTCTCTTTATACTTTTAAAAAATCTCTAAAAATGTAGGGTCATTAAAATATTGCTCTGGCCTACATAGCTGAAAACTGTACAATCTATTGACCTCATCTGCCTAAAATGTATGTCCCTACCTTACCACATTGTAAGCTAAATAGATAAGAGTTTGAGCCATGATGTACTCTGCCCTTCTATACATGTAACATTTAGACCTGTAAGATTTAGATAAGCAGAGAAATGAGCTAGTTTCCTATAGGACTATAAATTGTATCCCTGAACCTATCATAAGTGCTGGCTTAGGACCAATAATAATTGTAGAAAAGTTATAGAAGTAACAAATGAAAATTGTAGTTTTTGCATATATTAGTTTGCTTATGCTTAGTGAAAAGGGCATAAAAGTCCATGCATTTCCCGATTCTAACACTCTAGTAGGCAGGCTGTTAACTGCACTAGAGTCCAGCATGCTGTAATAAACCTCTTGTACTTTCTTCACGCCTCTGACTTTGTGTGTCCAAGTGACCTTTCAAAAAAAAAACAAAAAAAAACAACCCAATACTTTTTCAAAAAACATTACATAAATATATAATACAAGTCTCTGCTTGTTTGGCTGACATTGCTGTCTGGATGTCCTGTCATCATCTGAAACTAAATATGTCCAAGACTGAGCTGCTCCTCTTTCCTCCTAAACCCTCTGCTTCTCCTCCTCCTTTCTCCATCTCTGTAAATAATACTGTCATTGTTGCAGTCTCCTCTGCTCGCAACCTTGGAGTGGTCTTCGAGGTTCATAGACAGGAGCGCAAGACGTCAGCGCGCTGACAATCCAGCGCCGACAATTCGGCGCAAGACAGAAGCGCGCGGGGGAAGAAGTCATTTTTAAAGAGCTTCGACGGGAGGTTTGGGATGGCAACCCCCCCACTTTATTAGTTAGTGTTTGCGCTGCTGTTAGAGGGGGATTCAGGGGGGTTGGAAACCTTCATTATAGCAAAAACAACTTTTCCTGAAAAAAATCAGAAAAAGTTCCGGTTTCACCCCCCACACCCTCCCGCAACGGCAGCGCGAACACTAACCAGTAAAGTGGGGGGGTTGCCACCCCAAACCCCCAGTCAGAGCTCTTTAAAAATTATTTTTTCCCCCACGCGCTTCTGTCTTCCGCCGAATTGTCAGCGCTGGATTGTCGGCGCGCTGGCGTCTGGCGCGCGATTATTCCGTCACCGGTCTTCGATTCTGACCTCTCATTTTCTACGTATATCCAACAAGATGCTAAGACCTGTCGCTTCTATCTCCTCAATATCACCAAAATTCGCCCCTTCCTCTCTGAGCACATTATCCAGACCCTTGTCCAAGTTCTCTTAACCTCACGCTTAGATTACTGCAATCTACTCCTAACTGGTATCCCTCAGTGTTGCTTCTCCCCCTTGCAATCTGTGCAAAACTCTGCGGCGCAACTCATCTTCTACCAACCTTGCTACGCTCATGTCACCCCTCTCCTTAAGTCACTTCACTGGCTCCCTATCTGCCATCGCATACAGTTCAAGATCTTATTGATGACCTACAAGTGTGTTCATTCCGCTGCCCCTCAATATCTCTCCTCGCTTCTCTCTCCTTATACACCTCTCAGAGAACTCCATTCCTCAGATAAGTCACTCTTAATGTTACCCTTCTTCTCCACTGTCAATTCCAGACTTTGTTCCTTTCATCTAGCTGCCCCCTATGCCTGAAATAAATTACCCAAGTTTGTCCATCAAGCCCCCTTTCCTTCCCTTGTTTAAAAGCAGACTGAAAACCCTCCTTTTTGATATAGCTTTCAATCCTTAACCCTACTCCTCTGCCCTCCAACCTAGCCAGCTGATTAACCGTTCCCCTTAACTGCATCCATGACATCTTGTTTGTCTGTCTTGCCTGTTTAGATTGTAAGCTCTTTTGAGCAGGGACTGTTTTCTTACTCTTTGTGACTCTGTACGGCGCTGCGTGCGTCTGATAGCGCTATAGAAATTAGTAGTAGTAATAGTAAATAGTTCTACTAGAAGATTTAGGATTGTACTTCATTATTATTTATGTAAACCGAGTCGAGCTTTGGATTGGAACATACATGAGATTTATTTGCCTGAATTGCAAACATATTGATTGTGAAAATCCTAAAAGGAAATTGAGTTGCAGACTCCTAGGACTGTTTTTTATGGTTATTTTTGGGGGGAGGGACACCCTCCCCCTTTTAGAGAGTGAGAGATCAATACTTGGGACTGACTCAAAATATCCTTGGTGGCTGTTTAGGAAATAGAAGGCATTCTGGTAACCAGCCAAAATTCAATAACAATAAAAAAAACTTCATACTGCATAGTTTATCCCAAATACTAATGTTATAGTTAACAAGATGGCTACTGTACTCTACAATTTTTCTAAAGTACTACCTAATTCTCTATTCATATGAGGTTTTTTTTAAGATAAAGGGCATTCAAGTTATTTTCCAGCCTTGCCTTCCGAGCTGTTGTCCTCTTTTAATAAGCCACAGTAGAGGTTTCTACCACAGCCCAGAGCACTAAAAGCTCCAATGCTCATAGAATTCATGAGAGTCATAGCAACTTTGGAGCATTTAGCACCCTGGGCCGCGGTTGAAACCTCTCCTGCAGCTTAGTAAAAGAGGGGGTTAGTTTTCAAAATACAGAGGTAAAAACAATCAACAGTGATTTATCTAAGATTTAAGATATAATTTTTCTTCACCCACAAACATAATAAAGGCCATGAAACACAAGACACATTAAACTTGTAAATACACCCATCATTAGCCGTCAAACTTATGCTAATTAAATCCCTTTCTGTGCCTGTGCATCATACTGTTATGTGTGAAGCTTATTATAGCATGACATTCTCTCTTTACAGCACTATGGCTGTTGTGCATTTTCTCCGAGATCCATGGACATTTCTTGAGAGTGAATGTTAAATGTCAATGAATGGAAAGATTTTCTTCCTTCTAGAAATTTCCAGGTAAAAGTGGTATTTTCTCTGGCATTACAAACTAAGTAGTCTCAGATGTGTTAGGCCAATTAAGCTTCTGAGGAACTACAGCAGGATTAGTCAGAAAGTGGTTACAATAATATGCTCCCTGCTACCTCTGGATAAGGGTGTGCTCTAAGTAAAAAGCACACACTAGATAAAGCATTTTCAATTTTTTTTTTTTTTTTTTAAATATCTGAAGCTTGTCTCTGTGATAGCAACAATATTCAGGTCTGCCTCTAACATCAGGGCTTGCAGATCATAAACTTTGTTTCGGTTTCAGGATTCTTGAAGGAAGAGGAGAAAAGGAATTGAAAAAGAAGCTCCGGAAGAGTTGCACAGAGAACCTTGTTAAAGGAAAATAGGAAGCCCTCTTGTATCACTTAAAGAGATTAGTGGACATGAGAGCCAACATCGATGGCATAGTGGAAGATGACCTCCGTTGGTCCGAAGAGGAGGCAGAAAAAGCAAAATGAAGGGCATGCATTGTAGAGGCATGTTCAAAAGAATGTATCCATGAGTGGCACTGGAAAGTGCATGTAGAACCTGGCTGATCATACTAAGAGTCAGGTTGAACCTGATGAGAACCAGGGAAAGTGTATCATGAGGTATGAGTCCAAGTGAGGAACTTCAGAGAGTGTCCTGTAGAAGACAAGCAAAGGAGCTGCGATGAGTAAAGCAGCAGAAGACGAGATAATCCAAACTAAAAAAGGCTCTACACCCATATAAGGAAAAGAGTGGATTCCACTTGTAGTGTTCCCACTTACAAAGTAGAACTTCGATGAAACTGAAGCTAAAGGCGAGTGTGTGCAGCGGAGAAAAAATTTCATAGACAGCACTATGGGATGTGTGTGTGGATTACAGAGGTAGGACAATTTGGTTCCGATGCTCTGGTCCAAAACACTGAAATTCCCAATGAGGCCAATGATGCAGATGGCCAGGTTACCACGATGCAGTTGACAAATGGCCTATATATATCTTTTTGCTTACTCGATGCTGAAGATACCTGGCATAAGCTGAAGTCACATAGTAGATGAGTGGATGGAGAGCTTGCCATGATATCCATTGCTAGATAGGAGGAGGCAGTGGAGATTGACATTATGATGCCTATGGTACCATTTGGAAGGACTGTAAAGCACCATATCTTATGGAAGAAGTAGTACCAATAGAATCCACCATTATTTAGTACTGCTACATCAATGTTGTAAATGATGGTACCGAGAAATAATCATTGGTACTGAGTATCGATGGGTTCCAAGCCTCAATAGGTACCGAGCATCAATGGGTACTGAGCATCTTGACTTATGACAGAGAAAGTGAGATCCGGTACCATAAGGCCTCGATAAGCTATATTCAAGCTGGGCCGGTACCGATGTAGATGGGAGAGGCATCGATGACAATTATCATTACAGCTTCATGACTAGTACATAAGGTACAGCAGAGTGTTGAAGCATTGGTAACCCCAAGGGAGAGGCACGCTTGAGAGATGACAGCCTGCATCAAAGAATGATGGCATCGATGTACAGCATACATCAAGTGACTCGATGTTATGGATGCCTGCGACACTTGTCGAGGTTTCTCATGTTGAGTATGAAGATAATGCTTAAGAATTATGTTAATGCTGACGTCGATGTCCACAGGTACCAACATAAAATGGGATCGGTACCGAGGAAAAAATAATGAGCCTTAACAGCTGGAAGAAGGCACCTGAGGTCCAGGCCTAATAGAGATTTAAGTTTTTTAATTTTTTAGGCCTAGAATTTCAAGAGAATTTCCAGACATAAAAAGAATACAACGGAGAAAAACTACTGCAGCTACTTGAAGACCAGGAGGAAATCGAGGATCAAGTAAAAGTTCTGTCAAAAACCTGTCAATGTGCTCGGTAAGATTGACGGCAGAAAAATGTCAATAGGCCTGAAATTAGAAACAGGTTAAAATTTTTTGATACAAAAAATATCATATAGACACTAACTTAAAAAAAGGAAATAGTGGCAAGAATAAAGGAAAATTGAAGTGGGAAGGCAAACTTGACTGGACAAAGTCTAGATACATATTCTACACTCCGCAGAAAATGAAAAATTGACAACCTTGACAAAATTGGAACGTAATATGGCCATACATCAGGGATATTATAAGAAGTTTCTGAAGATTTGGAAGCCATTGACAAAATTTTGCAAAGAGTGATTGCTGATTATGCCCTTTGGTCATACATGTCCAGGGTGGGTGGGTGGGAGGGCGGGTTGGAATGTATTTTTCAATTCTCAATTTGAGTGTAGTTCTTAGATATAATTATGGGGTGGGGTGATAATCTTTTTGTCATAGATTATAATTGTATTTAAGTGCTTTTATAGAATTATATGATTGTATTTTGTTTTGCACTTACTTATGGCTTTAAAATAAAGAAATTTAAAAAAAAAATTTGACAACCTCACAAGCCAGCATCAGGTGGGAAGGTATTCAAAGCTTTGTTGAAGCTTACAGTGCCAGTACACTTTTCACTGTCCGTACCGGGCTCCGTGGATAACGTCACCCATCTGTGAGAATATGCTGCCTGCTTGTCCTGGGATAACAAATATCTACTTCAATAACTAATGTCAAACACTTTAAAACAATCTCAAAATTCCTGAACACCATTAAATGGCAGGACTTTTGGGATTGTTTCCTCAAATCTAGTTTTCCCTTTCATGTGCAACATTTCTTACCTTCCCTTCATGTGCATTTCTCCCCTCTTCCCTTCCTGGGCAGCATTTCACTCATTTTCCCTCCGTGGTATTGTCTTTCTCCCCACCCCTGTTTCCTCCTACGGGTCCAATATCTCTCCCTATTAACCTCCCCTCACTCAGGTCTGGTCTCTCTCCTCTCCTCTAGCTGCCTCAAGTTTTTCCTCTGCCACACCCTGCCCACGCGACAAATGGAAGCTACAATAGAGGAAAGGATTCAAGGTCGACCAGAGGAAGGCCTGATCTAATCACTGCTGGTGACTGCAACAGATTTGTAGACTCATGGCAGACAGAAGAGAGACTGGACTCAAGGGAGGAGGAAGTTAGGGGCTATGCTGGACCTGAGGGAGAAGCACACAGATTATGTTTGGCGTGGCAAGGCAAAATGCCACCCCTTAGTGATGCCTATGTGATATATTCACTATCTATTTTTTTTATATCACGCATTGTACAGTATTGCATGAGAAAAGACCAATGATGGATTTAATGAGCAATTAATGATATAACACAGTGGTTTCATTTAAATCAATGCTCTGGGGAACCGTAATACTGTTATCGAGTTCCATGACTGAAGATCTCCCTATTATTACCAATAGCCGTATTATACACATAATAATGGATTGTTTCTATACTCTCTGACTTGGAGGAACATTCTTTACTACATATCAAAAATGGCCAAGCAGCATTCAGAGGCAGCTAAAAGCAACAACAATACAGATTTATAGGTGATGTAAGAAGGAAAGACAACACAGAAATCAGAATACCCTTGAAAGGACAAAGTTAGCCAGAGGTATTTTGAGCCTTTCACTGCCAAAATTGTAGCAGGCATTCCTGGAAACTGATCATACTCAAGCACATGGGACTCAAATATTTCCATTTTAGCAAGTGGTTCCAAAAGCTATCCTGATGACATCACAGTAAATCAGGTTTTTAGAATATTTGGATATTTTATACTTAGTACTCACTTTTCCCAAATCTGAAGTAAAGGCGATTTGCATTCAGATATACGAGTTATTTACCTCCCAAATTAAAATTAAAATTTAAAATATCTTAGCTGGTAGTAATCTCTAAGCCCTGCCAGCTCAAGAAATCAGAACCACTCACCCTGACTACAGAGAAAAAGCTGGTACACAACAGCAGCACTTTTTAAGCCACTAGCACTGGCATCACACAGTTTGCCATGTACGGCTAAAGAGTCAGCACACAAAAACCCATCTGTCTGGCTGTGGAAGAAATGTGTGCTTCTGAGGTGATAAATCACAAATTGAATATTTTTTGTATGGTGAGTTGTAAAGGGGCTATCTCCATTGTTGGAGAATATGGAATTTGTAATACAGAACTGGCGGCTAAGGGGCTCATAATAAAAAAAATAAAAATTAAAAAAGTTCAAAACGTAGCCTAAATCAGTACTTGGACGATCAAAAAGACAGATCGTCCAAGTACTGATAATCAAAGTTGGTTTTAAACCAGGGGTCTCAAAGTCCCTTTTAAACCAGGGGTCTCAAAGTCCCTCCTTGAGGGCCGCAATCCAGTCGGGTTTTCAAGATTTCCCCAATGAATATGCATGAGATCTATGTGCATGCACTGATTTCAATGCATATTCATTGGGGAAATCCTGAAAGCCCGACTGGATTGCGGCCCTCAAAGAGGGACTTTGAGACCCCTGGTTTTAGATGTATTTAAAACCAGCTTAGGCCTTTACCCTGCTTCTGAACGCCTAGAGCAGGGGTAGGCAATTCCGGTCCTTGAGAGCCAGAGCCAGGTTAGGTTTTCAGGATATCCACAATAAATATGCATGAGATAGATTTGCATCTCAAGGACGCAGTGCATGCAAATCCATCTCATACATATTCATTGTGGATATCCTGAAAACCTGACCTGGTTCCGGCTCTCGAGGACCAGAATTGCCTACCCCTGGCCTAGAGTGAAAAGAACTGCTGCGAATCGCAGCAGGAGAGATTGCCATCCACAAAGCCAGATCCAAACTCAGAATCAAGCTCCCTAGAATGCTATATTGATCCTCAGATGCACCACTCCATGTTCAAACTTTATCATAACGTTAAGCTTGATGTGCAGAATCTTCCCTGGATCAATTTTATATAGTAATAAATTATTATTTTAAATATCTTTTTTTAATTAAAGCGTTTCATCTCGAAACATGTTGGCAAAAGAAGTCCCTACAATGACCACAAATTAAAGCTAAGTATACTTTAT
The DNA here is from genome assembly GCF_902459505.1 of Geotrypetes seraphini. Classification (NCBI taxonomy): domain Eukaryota; kingdom Metazoa; phylum Chordata; class Amphibia; order Gymnophiona; family Dermophiidae; genus Geotrypetes; species Geotrypetes seraphini. Next base: position 20,496,685 of record NC_047095.1, read on the forward strand.
AATTATTTCTTAAAACCTCAATACTTTTTGAATAATCAAATAATATACAATATAATTAATTTTAAAAGATATTTAAAATAATAATTTATTACTATATAAAATTGATCCAGGGAAGATTCTGCACATCAAGTTTAACGTTATGATAAAGTTTGAACGTGGAGTGGTACATCTGAGGATCAACATAGCATTCTAGGGAGCTTGATTCTGAGTTTGGATCTGGCTTTGTGGATATCTTATGTATTGAATGCTTTATAGAGATTTAGTGCTAATATTGATTGGGCAGGAGAGATTGGGCATCTTTCCTGCTGCAGTTTGTGGCAGTTCGGGGGGTGGGGGATGACCAGGCCTATTGTTTTCAGGCTAGCCCTAATGAATATGCATGGAGCAGATTTGCATGCCTGTCACTTCCATTATATAATAATAATAATAACTTTATTTTTCTATACCGCCATATGTAAATCTCTCTCATGCATATTCATTAGGGCTAGCCTGAAAACCAAATTGGCCTGGTGGTCCTCCAGGACAGGGGTAGGGAGGGTACCACTGCTATAAAGGAAACTTTTGAGGGAGCCTTTGAATCTATCCAGTGAAGTTTCTTTTCTCAGGTAAACTGGTAGGGCATTCCAAAACCGTGGGGCTGTAACCAAGAAAATGGCAATGCGTCTTGTGCTAATGGTTTTCAAGGAAGGAATATTCTGGATGGAGTGTAGGGTATAAGAAGTCAATCAAGAAATACAGGCGATTCTGATAGCCGAATTTTGAAAATTAGAAGAGCTATTTTATAAGTGATTCTGTATGAAATTGGAAGCCAGTGGGCATTCTTCAAAAGAGGTGTTACATGGTCAAAACATAGTATTGCGATTGGCATTTTGCAAAACAAAACAACACACTTTTCAGCTACAGTAGCAAAATAACACTCAGAATTTAGGAAGTTGGTTGGGCTGAGAACTTTTCAACACCCCCTCATATAAATGCTGAAATGACAGACTAATAGGATAAAATGCTGCAAACCCATCCCCCTAAACCTGTCCCCTAAACTTGTTCCTGTCATCTTATCCTATTCTTTTGTTGCTGGAAACAGATCTACTGATAATGTCTTAGCTAACCTCCATAAATATTTAAACAGGGATTGTATGACTCCTGATCTCTGATTGACTCTACTAAACTCTGTACCCAATACTTTTAATCCTGCCTTAGGCATTACACGTTCAAGAGTTAAGATTTATTTATTTTTTTTGTCAGCTCACTTCCTGCGGCTACAGATTGTCCTGTCTCAGCCGTCAATAAGGTACCCCAAGACTCTGTTTTTGTTTTATGCGGATTTTTTTTTGAGGAGACAGCATTTTCTCCAACTTAATGTTCCCTCAAGGCTGGTAACCCTCACTGGGCTCTTGTGCAACGGGACCTGCCAGCCCTGACACTGCACACCAATACAGAAACACAGATTACAAACTAGGTAACACGGTGCCAGATCCGGTGAAGATGGATGAGGACACACTGTAATGCTTTTATTTGATGGAAATTGCCGTTATCAAAAGCGATGTGCGACACAAAGCACAGATTACAGACCAGGTCATCCAGAAAGTAAAATTACTGATTACAGAGAATGAAAATAAGTTTGTATTAAAAATTACAGTACAAAATAATACTCTGTGAAATAAACAAAAAGTGGTTTAGATTCATTTAAGCTATTTTAGTGATATTGACATACAATTCAAATTCTACTGCATGCTATTTAAATCCCTAAACGGAGACAGTCCTTCCTACCTGAATAACCGCCTCAACCAAACATCCACACTCAGACACAGAAAAACGCACTCCCCATTCATACCCCCCCCGATCAATGAAGTAAGAAGATCAAAACTTCACGATGGCCTCCTAGCCACTCAAGCCGCAAAAATGGATACCCGAATTTCCAAACTACTGATGACCACATCAGACTACAAGACATTCAGAAAAGAAATAAAAACAATACTTTTTAAGAAACTCCTAAATCAGCCCTAACTTCACCTAATTTTACCTCCATGTACACAATTTACTGTAAACTGTAATTATCCTTACCTCGAAACTACCTAACTGCCACTCTAATGTATCTTCAATTCCTACATTGTAACCCCATTTTATAAATCTTTTTGTAAGCCGCCTTGAACCGCAAGGTAATGGCGGAATAGAAATCCCTAATGTAATGTAATGTAATGTAATTGTCAGTAAATATTAAATATAAAGCAAAGCTACTTATCTTTCAATTCATGTCTAGATACTGTCATTACATGGCTTGACGCTAGACACTTTCCCAGTTATGTACTTATTCAAGCCTTCTAGAGGCCACCGTGTAGTTTTTCATATTTCCTGCTGTTTTACCTTGTAATGAACTATCTTTCCTCTTTCTGCAAGCACTGCCTTGTTCCCATCACCCTGTAGCTCCCAGATGCTGAAGTGGAATCAGACACCAGTATCATAAGAACATAAGAACATAAGCGTTGCCTCTGCCGGGTCAGACCAGGGGTCCATCGTGCCCGGCAGTCCGCTCCCGCGGCGGCCCCCCAGGTCCATGACCTGAAAGTGTTCCCTACCTAACTTAAAATACCCATACCCTGTTCACTCAATGTCCTGTAAGGTAAATCTCTATCTGTACCCTGTTATCCCTTTCGCTTCCAGGAAGTCATCCAGTCCCTTTTTGAACCCCAGAATTGTACTCTGTCCTATCACCTCTCCGGGAAGCGCGTTCCAGGTGTCCACCACCCTCTGAGTGAAGAAGAACTTCCTTGCATTCGTTATGAATCTGTCTCCTCTCAGTTTTTCTGAATGACCTCTTGTTTTAGTTGTCCCTGCTAGTCTAAAGAATCTGTCCCTCTCCACCTTCTCTATGCCTTTCATGATTTTATAAGTTTCTATCATGTCCCCTCTCAGTCTCCGCTTCTCCAGGGTAAAGAGCCCCAGCCTGTCTAACCGTTCGGCATATGAAAGGTTCTCCATACCCTTTATCATCCTCGTTGCCCTCCTCTGGACCCTCTCGAGTATTGCCATGTCCTTCTTGAGGTATGGTGACCAGTATTGGACGCAGTATTCCAGATGTGGGCGCACCATTGCTCGATACAGTGGCAGGATAACTTCTTTTGTTCTGGTAGTGATACCTTTTTTGATAATGCCCAGCATTCTGTTCGCTTTTTTTGAGGCCGCTGCACATTGCGCCGCCTGCTTCATTGTGTTATCCACCAATACCCCCAGATCTTTTTCTTGGCTTCCTTCCCCGAGTACCCTCCCTCCCATCGTATAGCTGTACATGTAGTTCCCCTTCCCTATGTGCAAGACCTTACATTTCTCCACATTGAAGCTCATCTGCCATTTTTTTGCCCACTCACTCAGTTTGTTCAGGTCGCTCTGCAGTTCTTTGCATTCTTCAACAGTTCCGGCCCTGCTGGAGAGTTTTGTGTCATCCGCGAATTTGATAACTTCGCACTTTGTCCCCGTTTCTAGATCATTAATAAATATATTGAACAGCAACGGTCCCAGCACTGACCCCTGCGGAACACCACTTGTGACCCCTATCCAGTCAGAGTAGTGCCCCTTTACTCCTACCCTCTGTTTCCTGTCCGCCAGCCAATTTTTGATCCATCTGTACACGTTTCCTTCCACCCCGTGACTCCACAGCTTCTTCAGTAAGCGTTCATGGGGCACCTTGTCAAAGGCTTTTTGGAAATCCAGATATATAATGTCTACTGGGTCACCTTGGTCCAATTGCTTACTTATCCCCTCAAAGAAATGCAGTAGATTTGTCTGGCATGATCGGCCTTTACAGAAACCATGCTGACTCGATCTCATCAGATTATTTTTTTCTATATGCTCGTTGATACCTTCCCTGATCATTGATTCGACCATCTTCCCCGGAACAGAGGTTAAACTCACCGGTCTGTAGTTTCCCGGGTCGCCTCTCGATCCTTTTTTGAAGATCGGTGTAACATTCGCTATCCTCCAGTCCTCCGGGATTGTGTTTTATTTGTCATGCTTAATGGAAGTGAAATCTTATATTTACTTGTATCCCACCTTACACAAAGCGGGTCACAACAAGTACATACATAATCATCATTTTAATAAGGCACATACAAAACCAGTTACAAACAATAAAATAATTACGCATCTAGCGCCCCATCATACAATTTAAAATTCAGGTCCCACTTCATTTTACAAAAAAAATGTGTCTTTTTAATAATCTTTTAAAATTGTGCAAATCTTTCTGCTGGTGTATATACAATGGAAGTTCGTTCCATTCCCTGGGGCCTATACATGAAAATAAAAAGTCCCTAGACACCTTCAGCCTTAACTGCAGGAATATGCAAATCTGCACGGTCTATACAAGTTCAATTTATTTAATATACTGTACCACAAATATAAAACAAGAAGGCAAACCTAAGCGGTTTACAATATAAAAATGTTTTTTTGTTTTTTTTTTAAAAAACAACCCCCACACAACTGACAGGGCGGAATGTATGGCAGAATGTTGTCCAAAGTACTTTGGTGCTAAAATTATGCACACAAAGGTGGACCATTAACAGCATTTCATAGCGAATTCTGTATGTCGAATTAAGCCAATACAAAGTGACATAACATTCTAACACATGCTCACGCCTCCCCAGCCGAAAGAGCGTCCTAACTATCGAGTTCTGTGCAACTCGCAGTGTACATAAGGATGAAGCAGGCAAACCCAAAAGAAACTGAGATGAGACAGATTCAAAACGAATGCAAGAAAGTTCTTCTTCACTCAACGGGTGGTAGACACCTGGAACGCGCTTCCCAGAGAGGCGATAAGCCAGAGTACAATTCTGGGGTTCAAAAAGGGACTGGATGACTTCCTGGAAGCGAAGGGAATAATGGGGTACAGATAGAGGTTTACCTCACAGGACACTGAGCAAATAGGGTATAGACTTTTTAGGTTAGGTAGGGAACATTTTCAGGTCATGGACCTGGAGGGCCGCCGCGGGAGCGGACTGCCGGGCACGATGGACCCCTGGTCTGACCCGGCAGAGGCAATGCTTATGTTCTTATGTTATGTTTAACCAGATTACAATAATCCAAGCTAGATAAAATAACTGTTTGCAGAACAATATTGAAAGTACTACCAGACAAGTATGGCCTGAGATTACTTATCATTCGCAATTAAAAAAAATACATTCCAAACCACTACCTGAAAATGACCCTTAAAAGTCAAGCCCAAGTCTACGAGAACTCCCAGGTACTTCATCCCCCGTTACAACTGTTACCATTTGCACCGGTTAAAGATACTATACTTTTTTTTTTTTTTTTTTTACACAATTGCTTAAGTTTATTTATTTATTCACTTTTTATACTGTTCTCCCAGGGGAGCTCAGAACAGTTTTACATGAATTTATTCAGGTACTCAAGCATTTTCCCTGTCTGTCCTGTGGGCTCACAATCTATCTAATGTACCTGGGGCAATGGGGGGGATTAAGTGACTTGCCCAGGGTCACAAAGAGCAGCGTGGGTTTGAACCCACAACCTCAGGGTGCTGAGGCTATAGCTTTAACCACTGCGCCACACACTCCCCTTTACTCTCTTCATCGTGTCTTTGGAAAGAGAGATGGCAGACGGTGGGAAAGAAACAGAAATGGTGGCTATGGCAGTAAAGGGAAGGTATAGAGATGGAAAATAAATGGTGAGCACGGAGAAAGAAGAATAATGTCAAAAGGGGAAGGAGACCCTGGTGAGCGAGTTAAGAGAAGACAAACAGAAACCAGAGCCTGGGATCAACATGATTTGAATAATAAAATGACCAGACAACAAAAGCTAGAAAAATAATTTTATTTTCTGTTTTATGATTACAGTATATGTCAGATTTGAAATGTGCATCCTGCTAAAGCTGGTAGCGAGCTTGAGCTACGTAGGACTTCAGAGAGAGGAAAAGTCTTTTTTTGTTTACACAAGTGTCCAGCAAAGTTTGTCAAGACACAGCACAGTAAACCTAGTGGCCGTGGTTCAAAGCATCCGAAAGTGAAATAATGTCACACACATGCGTAACATCATCACGTTAACATCGATGCATGCGCATAGGCCCTGCAGACGGGCCTTGAACTGCCAGTGGGGGTGCCAACAGGGAAGATGAGCGGAGAGAAGGAAAGGTGCTGGCACCGGCTGATTGCCTACAGGACATGCCTCTCACTGCAAGAAGCACATCTTGTAGGCAGTCAGCCAGCACCAGCACCTCTCCTCCTCCACAGCGACTCGCGGCACACCTCAATCTCAGGCAGCACATAGTTTACGATACACTGGTTTACACCAGCATGGGGTTGGAGAGACCAAAGAGGGGGTGGGGTGGATGAAAAGGCTACAAAAATAAACCCGCCAGGCCGTTTGAAAAAAAACGCCCGATTGCATAGGAAAAATTGAACATAAGAAATGCCTGCACCGGATCAGACCTTGGGTCCATCTAGTCCAGCGATCCGCACAAGCGGAGGCCCAGCCAGGCCTACCCTGGCAAATACCTTAGTTACTCGTATTCCTCAATGTGTCTTTCAAGAAGATGTGCATCCAACTTGCCCTTAAATCCTTGAATGGTGGTTTCCTCCACAACCTCTTCTGGGAGAGTGTTCCAGGCGTTCACTACTCGCTGAATAATCAGTAGGTCAAACTGAAAAATTTTTCCATGAATTGGGCACTAGTATATACCCATTATAATCAATAAAAATGTAATGCAAACTGCACATGTATGGATTTCTGATCATGCAGCCCACTACTGGAAAAACATGGACATCCCTGATCTAAGTGAAGAATCACTTTAAGAAGACATGTGCTTATATATGGGCTGATTATAAGTTGCTACCTCTGCATCACATATAGGTACGTAATCTTTGTGATGTTCTGAATCAAACCCTGAAGATCTAGTGACAGGTTGACCGCTTGCCAAGTATTCCTACAGCAAGGTTCACAGAGTAGCCGTGGATTAAAGGCTGCAAAAGAAGGTCAACAAACATTTTATAAATTTGCGTGCACAATTTGATACTTAGTATGCAAAATTTTGCACACAAGTTATAGAATACTATCAGTTATGCCCATAATGTGTTAAACTAATTGGTGTGAAGAATCAATAATTGGTGTTAACTGGCACTAATTTAGTTACATGTATAACTGCCCTTAGAATTCTATAAAATGAGTGTGCAAAATTCATAGCACGTAACTGCAGGGGGACATGGCCCTGGAAGGGCATGAGACAGTCAGGGACGTGCCTAGCAGTGTTCCCGCTAAGCTGCGCAGGCGCACAAAATATCACGTCGCAGCGCACAAGTTTCTCTTCACAGCGCACACACGCGTCGCAAAGGTAAGGGGAGGCTGGGGGAGGAATCGGACGTCGGGGTGGGGGTGCGAGGGTTCACGGAAGTTTCGCCCCCCACATTTCGCCCCCAGCAATTCGCCCCTCACATTTCGCCCCCCACATTTCGCCCCCGGTGGTGTGGCTGCCGCCGTCTCATCTGCTCAGCGTGGCTGGAGTCCTTCCCCTCCCTGGGCGGCCCGGCTGTGTGGGAGGGGGGATTGGGGTTTGGTTTCCGACCCTGGCGGCCGCGTCACTGTCTTCCCCTCCCTGGGCGGCCCGGCTGTGTGGGAGGGGGGATTGGGGTTTCCGACCCTGGGCGGCCCAGCTGTGTGGGAGGGGGGATTGGGGTTTCCGACCCTGGGCGGCCCGGCTGTGTGGGAGGGGGGATTGGGGTTTCCGATCCTGGCCCGGCTGTGTGGGAGAGGGGATTGGGGTTTCCGACCCTGGCCCGGCTGTGTGGGAGGGGGGATTGGGGTTTCCGACCCTGGCCCGGCTGTGTGGGAGGGGGGATTGGGGTTTCTGACCCTGGCGGCCGCGTCGCTGTCTTCCCCTCCCTGGGCGGCCCGGCTGTGTGGGAGGGGGGATTGGGGTTTCCGACCCTGGCGGCCACGTCGCTGTCTCCCAGCCGCCCTGCTCCGGCCCCGGGCAGGGCGCGATGCACTGGAGAGCCGGGGAGCCAGAGAGAGAGTTGGGGGAGGCAGAGAGCAGGTTGATTTCAGGGCTGCAGGGCTCAGGGGCGAAATGTGCGGGGGCGAAATGTGCGGGGGCGAAATGTGTGGGGGCAAAACATCCGGGGGGCGAAATGTGTGGGGGCGAAATGTGTGGGGGCGAAACATACCTGGGGGCGAAATGTGGGGGGCGAAATGTGAGGGGCGAATTGCTGGGGGCGAAATGTGGGGGGCGAACCTTCCGGATCCCGGGTGCGAGCAGGGAGGGGGGCGATCGGAAGAGGCGTACGGCAGATGGCAGGGCGGCGAGAGGAGAGTCGGGTGGGGGGGGGGGAGTAACACCGGAAGAGAGCGGCAAATCCGGGCAAGGCAAGACTTGCAGAGGCGTACCTAGGGGGTGCGGGGGGTCGATCCCGACGGTCCGCTCAGCTCGCCAACAAGGAGAGGCAGCCGGACTCGCGTACGCTCCGACCGCCTCTTCTTGCAAGAAGCCGGGTCTTATTCAATCAGGAGCTGCTTTGACATGCAGCTCCTGATTGGATAAGGCCCGACTTCGTGCAGGAAGAGGCGGTCAGAGCAGACGCGAGTGATTTCCTGCACTAGGCACCACATGAAGTCACCCACCGTACCACTCGATTCGGGTAAGCGCAGGTATCGGTGGGTGGCTTATTTGCGGGGGTGCCTTATTTTATATTTTTGTCTAAAAAGGGGGGGCTGTCTTATTTGATGGCCCTGCCTTATCATCGGGGAAACACGGTACTACTACTAGTAAATTAGTAATGCGCTACAAAACTGAGGCCGCACGAGCGCCATTGTTTATCTATACATGCATGAAGCAAGTTCTTTTCAAGTTTCGATCGTTTGAAGCGTGTGCATAAACTTTCTTTTGCGATCTTCCATAGATTCAGTCAAATAATTTTTACATCCATTCGAAAATGTCGAAGCGTAAAGAGAATGAAGAGTTTGGTAGCAGCACAAAGAAAAAGCGCAGCCAATTTAAGAAGGAATGGCTGACCGAGTTTTTGGTTGACACCACGTTGCCGCACGCGAGTGGACGGAAAACAGTGGCGATGAAAGAAATATTCGAATATAGCGACACGGACAACGCATTAATTTGCTCCCTATGCCGAAAAGCAGGTGTTAACGGAGAATGGAGCACAGGGAAGACTTGGTCTGAGTGGAAAATTGATTATTTAAAGCGTCATCTGAATCATAATTCTCATTTAGAAGCGGTTCAAAAGCTTCACAATCAAAGCCGAGGTTTTCTAATGAATTTCTTGAAAGAAACTCCCGATAGTCGGAACAACAGAATCGAATACGCACAGAGATATAAATCAAGTCCAGAGGAAGTTAACATTTTAATTGATAATATATTGCTAGCGGTAAAGTTGAATTCGTCCATGCTATCCGTCCAGGAAATTCACAATCACATGGCTAAATACGTAAAAATACTGATAGCTGGAGAAGCAAAAACTATGCTTTCGAGTTCCTTGACTGCATAAATGCCATTGTTAAACGGGAAACATTTACAGAAATCCGGAGGTCTCCTTTTCATACCCTAATAATTGATGAAAGTACTGATATTTCTGTTTCGAAAATGCTCATAATATACATTAAATTTAGAAGAAGTGGCAGCAACATTCATGAGACAGTTTTTGCTGGCATCAAACATCTAACTGCTTGTGACAGCACAGCTATAGTTGATGCTATAAAGCAGTTTTATAGTGAGAACGATTTAGATTTCAGTCGTATGGTCATGTTCACGTCCGATGGAGCATCAGTCATGCTTGGGAAGCATAATGGTGTAGCTGCAAAGTTACGTCAATCAGTTCCTCATCTTCTAGAGCAACACTGTGTAGCTCACCGCGAAGATCTAGGCATAGACGATGCATGGAAAACGATCCCATTCATGAAAGAGATCGAAACTCTAATACGCACCGTGTATACGATTTTCAGTAGATCGAGCGTACGAAAAGCCAAACTGGAGGATATTGCTAATGCTGCAGACTCAGATGTCATTTCATTTAAAGCTATACATGATGTTAGGTGGCTGTCTCGGCACTTTGCTGTAAGTGCAGTGGTTAGAAATTATGACATCCTGTTAGAATATTGTCAAGAACAGGTGGAAGAAGACAATGATCCCGTGCACAAATACTGCCTGACTAAATTGAGTAATCTGGAATTTAAAGTTGCGCTATTTATTCTCTGCGATGTTCTTGAGGAGCTTGGATCACTGTGTAAGCTTCTTCAGAAGAGTTGTTTGGCACCTTTGGATGCATTCCAGTTCACTAAAGCCAAATTAAGGAAACTCAGATCTCAATATCTGGGAGAAAAACCACATTTCAATGAAAATGTTGAAACTCTCATTTCATCTTGTAATTCTGTAATTAAAACAGATCATATTCTTACATTTATTACACAAACTTGTGATCATATGGACAAAAGATTTCCTGACAATGAATTAGAGGACTGGCGTGTTTTCGACAAAGACTGTATCTCAAATCCGTCCAACTTAGAGGAATTTACATTTGGAAACGAACAATTTTCACGATTATCTAACCGTTATTTTCTGTTAATGAACAAAGATGATGAACATTGTTTCAAAAGGCAGCTTATTTCAGAATATTCGGAGTTCAAATATATTATTGCTGAAAAAGTAAAAGCAGGAGCTATACAAACGATTCAGGAAATGTACAATTTTGCTCAGCAGCATAAACAGTTCAGTGGACTAAATGCTCTATTAGACGTGTGTGGCACCTTTCAGGCTTCAAGTGCCGATTGTGAGAGAGGATTTAGCTTGATGAATGCTATAAAGACAAAGACTCGTAATAAGTTAAGAGTAGAACATTTGGAATGCCTAATTAGAATCAAACTTTATTTAGCCACAGGAAATAATGTAAACATAGACAGTGTTTACAATTTTTGGAAATCAGAAAAAGGCAGAAGAGAACAATCTTAATAAAGAATTTTGGAGCCTAAAAGCCTATGGAGAACTTCCAGAACATGCTAAAATCAATGAAACGGACACATTTGGCCCTGGTGATGACGATGAAATCCAGTTTGATGATATTGGGGATGATGATGAAGATATTGATGATATCTAACTTGAGTGAAGAATTGATTCCATTCCAGTTTCACAACAATTATTCTACAACATATTGAGTGAACTCTTCTCACTGAAGGCAAACTTTGTGCCCAATAAAATGGTTTTCAATATTTTGTTTTAATGTATTTATACTTTTGTGTAGAAGCTGGAATTGATAGATTGTCTAGAAATTGAAAGCATCAAACGTATTGTCTTCTGGACTGTTTTTAATTTACAGTTTACACATATGGATGTAACAGACATAACTACATTTGTTATAAAACATTTATTAAGATATCATTTCATCCCTACAATTTCTGTAGACTGTTTTAAAATAAATTTGAGTTTTTCTGGTAAAAAAAAAAAAATAAATAAAGAATTTTGTACTTTCAAGAATTAATGCGTTGTTTTGTGTTCTTAAAAATATTATTTAACGTTATTTAATTTAGCGTGTAGGCCTAAAATTCCTTTGAATACCTCGTCCTCATGTATCAGCAACTTTGACAACATATTTATTTGGCTCATAACTTGCTGGCGCCCGATATTTTTAGCTCACAGTGAAAAAAGTTTGCTCACAACACCCGCCCGCTTAGAGGGAACACTGGCAGTGTTTATGTGCTCGGCTTACAGATTATTATCAGTTGCATGTCTGACAGCAGTTAGGTGCAAGCATTTACACCAGCCGTTAAGCTAGTGTAAAGACTTACACTTAAAAATTAAGCATGTATCTGAAGACCTATACTACTACTACTACTAATAATAATAATAAGTTTATATATCGCAGGACCATGAAGTTCTATGCGGTTTACAATGATTAAAAATGTTACAGATTGAGTAGTATTAACAGAGTTGATGTTTAGCAATCAATTGTGGGGAAGGATTGTGCAGTGCAGATGCCTACGTACTTTAGGAACAGATATGTTTTTAGGTGTTTCCTGAATTTCCCATAGGTATTTGCAAGCATGAGTAATTGTTTCAGATCTTTACCCCATAATGCTGCCTGATATGAGAAGAGATGTTGATGATGTCTTTTAAATTTACATCCTCTAACCCAGTGGTTCCCAAACCCTGTCCTGGAGGACCCCCAGCCAGTCGGGTTTTCAAGATATCCCTAATGAATATGCATGAGAGAGATTTGCATATAATGGAAGCGACAGGTATGCAAATCTCTCTCATGCATATTCATTAGGGATATTTTGAAAACCCGACTGGCTGGGGGTCCCCCAGGACAGGGTTTGGGAACCACTGCTCTAACCAGTGGGGAAACAAAATTCGCGTTCGAGCTTCTCATATGTTGATTGGTTGAAAAGGAGAAAAGGTCAGATATATATCTGGGGGCTAGGCCGAAAAGTACCTTAAAGCAGAAACAACCAAACTTAAACTTCTCACGAGCCTCCATCAGGAGTCGGTAGGAAGGAGTTACGTGATCGAACTTCTTCAGCCCAAAAATCAGCCTGACCGTCGCATTTTGCACCAGTTGTAATCACTGCAAGTTCTTCTGGGTAATTGCCAGATAAACAATATTGCAATAGTCAAGTTGGCTTAGTATAAGGGATTGTACCATAATTCTGAACGATGAAGCATCAAAATATGCTCTAATGGACCAAAGCTTCCAGAGAGTAAAAAATCCCTTTCTAACCAGAGTCCACCTTTTCTTTCATGGTTAGACCCTGGTCTAGTATTACTTCCAATACCTTCATAGTAGATTGGATAGGGTAACTAAGTTTGTTGATGTGCAGCGATGTTTTAGTATCTAGTGGGTGTGGCGAGGCTACGAAGAATTTTGTTTTTTTCTGAGTTTAGCTTCAGTCTAAATTTATCAACTTTCCATTCCCCCTTTACCCCCAAGCTCATGTTCATACTTGTAACTGTCTAATGTCTACACCTCCCCACCTCTTTCTCTACAATAATTTATTTTCAACTTTTTTATTGTAAACTGGCCAGGTGTTCATCGATGGTCGGTATATCAAAACTCAATAAACTGGAACCTTAAATTCAGACATCCATTGCTCCATTGTACTAGCACTCTATAACCGCAATTATGCACATAATTGCTAATAAAGAATTCATGCTTAGCACGTATCATCCTGGCACCTAAATGTACTTAATAGGAATAGGACAAGGGCTACCCTGCCTCTAAAACAGAAATTCAATTTCTAATCGTTTCCCTTCATTGACTCAACTGGGAGAGCGGCATAGAAAACTGAATGAATGAATACGAGGTGGGTAGGATGATTAGTGTGATGCAATTACTGATAAAGAAATAAATTCCTAGCCATAACGAGAACATAAGAACATAAGAAGCGCCATCTCCGGGTCAGACCTTCGGTCCATCAAGTCCGGTGATCCGCACACGCGGAGGCCTTGCCAGGTATACACCTGGCTTACCCTATAGCCAACCATATCTCTATATGCCTCTCTCAAGGAGATATGCATCTAGTTTGCCCTTGAAGCCTAGGACTGTCGATTCTGCAATAATCTCCCCTGGGAGAGTATTCCAGATGTCAACCACTCTCTGTGTGAAGCAGAACTTCCTGATATTAGTCCTGAACTTGCCCCCCCTTAGCTTCATTTTATGTCCTCTTGTCCGTGTCAAATTGGACAATGTAAATAATCTTCTCTGCTCTATTTTATCGATTCCTTTCAGTATTTTGAAGGTCTCGATCATATCCCCACGCAGTCTCCTTTTCTCAAGGGAGAACAATCCCAGTGTTTTAAGTCATTCCTCATATTCCAGTTTCTCCATACCCTTCACTAGTTTAGTTGCTCGCCTCTGCACCCTCTCCAGCAGTTTTATATCCTTCTTTAGGTAGGGAGACCAATGTTGGACGCAGTATTCCAAGTGTGGTCTGACCATTGCCCTATAAAGCGGCATTATAACTTTCTCCGATCTACTCGAGATTCCTTTCTTTATCATGCCCAACATTCTATTTGCCTTATTTGCCGCTGCCGTGCATTGTGCCGACGGCTTCAGGGTCCTATCTATCAGTACACCCAGATCCCTTTCTTGTTCACTTTTTCCCAGAGTTGCACCTGACATTCTGTACTCGTATTCCTTATTCTTACTGCCTAAATGCATTACCTTGCATTTCTCCACATTGAACTTCATCTGCCATTTCTCCGCCCAGTTTTCTAACCGACACAAATCGCTCTGGAGTTCCTCACTGTCCTCCTGCGATCTGATTGCCCGGCAGAGTTTTGTGTCGTCTGCAAACTTGATGATCTCACTGGATGTTCCGTTTTCCAGGTCATTGATATAAATATTAAAAAGGATCGGCCCAAGTACCGAGCCCTGGGGTACACCACTAGTCACTTTCTCCCAGTCGGAGAACTTCCCATTTATGCCCACTCTCTGCTTCCTATTTTCCAGCCATTTTCCTATCCATCTTTGTATATCTCCCTCTATGCCATGGCTTTGTAGTTTCCTGAGAAGTCTTTCATGTGGAACTTTGTCAAATGCTTTCTGGAAGTCCAAGTATATTATGTCCACCGGCTTTCCACTATCAATTTGCTTGTTCACGGTCTCAAAGAATTGGAGTAAATTCGTCAAACACGATTTCCCTTTCCTGAATCCATGTTGACTGGGTTTCATCAAGTCGTGTGTGTCCAAGTGCTGAACTATGCTATCCTTGATCAGTGATTCAATCATCTTGCCGGGGACAGACATAAGACTCACAGGTCTATAGTTGCCCGGTTCTCCTCTCGATCCTTTTTTGAAGATTGGCGTGATGTTCGCTTTCCTCCAGTCGTCTGGTATCTGACCAGTTCTGATTGACAGGTTTGCAAGTTTTTGCAATAACTCTCCGATTTCAACCTTCAATTCCTTCAAGACTCTCGGGTGAATTTCATCCGGTCCAGGGGATTTGTCACTATCTTTTATTATCTTAACACAGTATCCCGTGGACCCAGAGAACAAAATTTTACTTTGACTATTTGCTCGTTGACAATGACCACTGTCCTGAAAGCAACTGTCTTTATTATGGTTCTTTACTACAGAAAATGAAGTTGCCTGAATACAGGAAAGGCAAGGCACAGCTTAGTTACAGGCATAGATAGGTAGATATTCATAAATGCACATAAATAATAATGCTAATTTAGATTATGCAAAGAGACTACTGGTAAGTCATTAAGAGCAAAGAACGCCCAGAAAAGATTTGCCACACTCTAATCTCATAAATCTACCCAAAACACGGAGAATGTCCGTGAATACGTCTAACCCAGCACTATAAGATATGTGCTCACCATTTATAAGTAGAAGCTTAGCCACGCGATGCTTCCTTCTGCTGGCAGGGAGCCAGCCTTCTCCATTGGAGGTTGTCAGACTGTTCACGACCTGTGGGGCATTGTTCTGGGAAGGATACAAACAGCAGTGAGTCCTTTGATGAACAGAGGTGCAGTCACTCTGGTACGGGACAATCTCAGACTGGTTTTCTCCAGTGCAGGGAGACTCAAAGAAACTAGTCCCAGTAACTTGATTCAGGTCAGCCTTCTTGTACCCGAGCTGTGCATAGACACTGGACCAAGCTGCCTGAGACTCTTCACACAAACACTCCACTCTCTACTCTCCTGCACAAACTTGAAGTTACCTTCTCCATCTCTTATGACCAACTTTCCAACTCCAGCTGCAATCTTCCAATCTCTCCAATCTACCTGAGACTGGTCACATTCTCTCTTTTTCTTCTCTTCTCACCCTAAAAGGGGTAATCTCAGCAGACCACCGGTCCATTCTGGATTCTCCTTGTTATCACACATTCAAGTAGTAGGCCTCTTTGGCAAACAGACAAGCAGTATGAAATTCCAAGATGCTGCCAGAAGGGAAAATGACTTTTCCTTACTAAGCCAAAGCCTAAAAATTGGTGGCACAGGAATAGGCCTACAGGCGTGATTTTAAAAAAACTACAGTGAATGCTGCTGTCGAGCACCATCCAACGGAAAGGCAGATATCTTCAATATGGGAAACGGCGCGTCAAACCTTAGTAACAGTATGTGACAAGTTTCAACTTGTTCAGTGCACTCAGTCAGTTGTGAGCTACGATTGAGAGAAGGTGTGTTTTAAAGTGCACTGTAAATCATTGATTACGAACAACATGAAATTTTGTTTCAAACTGCAAAAAAGTGCTAAAGAAACACACAAACTGTTAAAATTAGTTTATGGTGATGCTGCAGTGGCCATGAAAATGATGTTTTTCATGATGGTTTCATGATGATTTCCATGATGGTTGTGAATCTGGTGAAGATGAGGAGCGATCGGGATGTCTTTCAACATCAGAAACTCAAGAGAATGTTGAAAGAGTAAGCAAAATGATTCGATCAAACAGGCGACAGATTATTAGGGAAATTTTTGAGGATCTGAACATCTCTTATGGTTCCATTCAAAGCATTTTAACAACAGATCTGAACATGAGGCGAGCAAGTGTGGCCTGAGAAATGGGCAAACGGTTTCATCCTACATCATGACAGCGCTTCATGTCACACATCGCTTCCGATATGGCAGTTTCTGTTGGATAAAAGCATTACAGTGTGTCCTCATCCATCTTCACCGGATCTGGCACGGTGCAACTTCCGGCTCTACCACCAAAGTCAAAATGACCATGAACGGTAAATGTTTTGAATCGATTCAGGATATCGAGGCAGCCAGCGCAGCACAAAAAAAACAACACTCACAAAAGAGGACTTCCAGAACTGCTTCAGAAAGTGGCAAGTACGATGGGATAAGTGTGTTCGAAGCGAGGGGGGATATTTGAGGTAGATTAATGGCAATGTGTCTTTTACTGTAATTTCTTTTATTTAAACATTCACTTTATCTTTTGATCACACATCGTACATACGAGTACTTACTTGCCTTGGACAGTGCACAGTGTAACCTGAGTCTGTTAAATACTCGTGCTCTCTGCCCTGTATTGATGCTGCCTACAATACATCAATTGCAAAAACCCAATAGGGAATACCAGTAGTAATGCAGATAATAAAAGTTGCTGGCGGTGCCTGTTAATATCTGTACGGTAGTCCTTGCACAGCATTCGATTTCGACAGAACAGCTAAGCTCCTGAAGAAGGGTTAGCACCATGGTTGGAAACGAAAAAGGGCCATTTTGAAGAACACTGTAAAACGCCTGTGGAACTTACCGAAGATAAGTACTGAGAAATTTGCCGGTTTTGAACAAATATTTAGATTAGTCGATAGCACTCTAACTGAGTTTGTGCACATACGTTTGTAACATTCACTTTATATGGGTTTCATTATGTGCACTTATGGACGCCGGTGATGGTGCTTAGTGGGGCTTGAGAAATAACCTGCTACAAACGTTCTAAGCCTGGAATACTGATTCTCCAGTGCCCTGCTACCTTTGACTTTTGCACTGAGGATACATATATCACAAATTTAGAACTTTATTATATGCAACTGTGCTTGCGATCAACTTCTCTGAATTACTGCCTACAATACATCATGCTTCCCAGCTAATCCTTTTTAATTCTATTACAACAGACAAGTAGAAAGTCAATTAGCTAAGCATCAATTATTCTAACTGTTGATTATCCAAACTTGCAATTACCAGTTCAAGAAGAATTTTTTAAATACAGTTCATAGTAGTATGTTTCATTCCATACTTCCCTGAAATCTTATCTTTAATGAAATATTTCAAAGGAAAAAAAAGTCTAAATTAGAGTTATTATCCTCAGGCACCTTAAGCAGAAAAAGTTATCTTTTTGACTTGAATGTTTCTATCTTGGCTAAGGGTTACATTAAGAATCGAGATCAGCAAAATTTGAGACAATTTGCATTGGTCACAGAACTGTTGGAAATGCTCCCAAATTCAGAGGTGCTTGAATGTCCTCAGTATGGAGCACACAAGTTGTTTTCAGGATCCCAGGTATTATGAAAAGCCGGACTTTATTCACAATTTAACAACGTTAATGCACTTATAAATCTGGAGGAAGACCTAGGCTCTGTGTGCAGAAACCTTCAAATTCAACTTTTGAAGAACAGCCCCCTCCATCAAAAATAAAATAAAATTTTCCCAACAGGCTATAATAGCCTTACTCACTGTGCCATGTGGTGCCTGCGTGCTTCAGCATAGAAATTCACCTGGAATAAATGGAGAAAAAATCTACCTCACAGATTTGCTGGACGAACCTGGTCTTCAAGCTGCTGGTCAGACCGAAGTCAGACTGAGCCTCAATCCCCAGAAAACCTTGTGGAAGGGTGGAAGACCATGCAGCCGGCCCACTATTAATTCTGGCCGAGCCGAGAAGAAGCCAAACAGCCTGCGCTCAAACTTCTGAATAAATCAGGGATGCAAGCAGCTACACAGGAGACGGCTCCTGCGCTTCAAAAATACAAAAGCAGGCTGGCTAGTTAGGTGTCCTTGAGAACTGGTCCTGCTAGCAGCAGACTTCAGCAGCACAAGTCTGTATCATCTCCCAGACAGAGGTCCCAACAAGTGGGAACCTCTGGGCACTCAGCCTCTAATCAAACACTTAGAAGAATACGCAAAAATAATAAAACCGCAGAGCAGAGTCGCTTCTGAGCGCTTGCAGAAAACAAAACTGAGGACGCAAGAGCAGCTCCCTGGGAAGGAGGTGGAGTTGAAAAGTAATTTGTGGGTTCAAATGCAAAAACTCTACTGTTCAGGATCACTAGACACATTGCACCTGAATTTCACTTATTTATGAAAGGTTATGGTGTTTCAAGACAAAGTTGGACAAGTTCCTGCTGAATCAGAACGTACGCATGTAGGGCTAGTCTCAGTTAGGGCACTGGTCTTTGACCAGAGGGCCACCAAGTGAGCTGACTGCTGGGCACGATAGACCACCGGTCTGACCCAGCAGCGGCAATTTTTATGATCTCATGTTAATAACAAAACTGAGAAACAAGTAGCAGGAGATTTAGGGGTCCTTTTACAAAGGCGCGGTAGCTAGGTCCTAACGCCTCCATTGACGAGGCGTTAGGATTTTAGGCTGCCGTGGGGGTTAGCACGTGATGAAATGTCCAACGCGCTAACCCCCGTAGCACGCCTTGATAAAAAGGAGCCCTTAGTCTATAAAAAACAAAGGCGTCTAACTGCAGTGCTGGAGAGCCACAAACTAGTCTGATTTTCAGGCTATCCCTAATGAATATGCACAAAATGTTTGCATATTTTGGAGGCACTGCATGCATTCATTATAAATATCCTGTAAACCTCACCACTGGTTTGCACCCCTCCAGGACCGCAGTTTGCTTCCAAAATATCTAGACCAGGAATGGTAAAAACTGAGAAGCAACAAGAGAAGGAAAGTACTTTGGCTAAGGATAATATTTACTTCAGAAATTAGTTGGAGATTTATGAGAACACTACAATTTGCAACTAATTAATTTCAGAGGCATTCCATCTGTTTCTCCTTCAGACAGTTTTAAGCAATACGTAACTGAAATATGCAAAATTCCAGCATCAAAAAAGTAATTTACTATCTACTATACTTCAAATGATAAGAAGTTAAAGGAAGGTCTAGACTAGAGCCCATGTCACAATTAGCATTTGATAGTTTGGATTTTAAAACTATTTTATGTTTTAAATTATGAGCATTTCGTTGTAACTCGCTCAGAACTGCAGGATGCAAGCGAGTAAGACATTTTTTAAATAAAATAAAATGATAGAAGTTTAGTAGTCCCTGCCACTGTCACTAACCTTTGTGGTTCATTTGGATAGAGCTGGGTGCCCAGGATTTCTCTTAGAAGTAGTAGTGACCCCTGTCTAAATAGATTAGAAACATAGAAACATAGAAAGATGACGGCAGATAAGGGCCATAGCCCATCAAGTCTGCCCACACCATTTACCCACCCTCTTAAGTCTACTGACCCCTAAAGTACAATAATTATACTGTCACTCTACTGACCCGCTCATTCAAGTCCTAGTGACCCTATCCCTTGGCATGACCTCGTAGGGATCCCACATAGGTATCCCATTTGTTCTTGAAGTCTGGGATGCTGCGTGCCTCGACCACCTGTGCTGGAAGCTTGTTCCAATGCTCAATCACTCTCTCCGTGAAGAAGTACTTCCTGGCGTCTCCACGAAACTTCCCTCCCTTGAGTTTGAGCGGATGTCCTCTTGTGGTCGAGGGTCCCTTGAGAAGAAAGATATCCTCTTCCACCTCGACCCGTCCCGTGATGTACTTAAAAGTCTCAATCATGTCTCCCCTCTCCCTACGCTCTTCGAGAGTGTAGAGCTGCAATTTGCTCAATCTTTCTTCGTACGGGAGACCCTTTAGCCCCGAGACCAACCTGGTGGCCATCCGCTGAACCGATTCAATTCTGAGTACATCCTTACGGTAATGTGGCCTCCAGAATTGCACACAGTATTCCAGATGAGGTCTCACCTGGCTCTGTACAATGGCATCATGACTTCAGGTTTCCTGTTGACAAAGCTTCTCTTGATACAACCTATCATCTGCCGTGCTTTAGATGAAGCCTTCTCCACTTGAGTGGCTGCTTTCATGTCAGCACTGATGATTACTCCCAAGTCTCGTTCTTCCGTAGTCCTTGTTAAAGTTTCTCCATTCAGGGTGTAGGTTCTGCAAGGATTTCCGTTACCGAGATGCATGACCTTACATTTCTTGGCGTTGAAGCCCAGCTGCCAGATCAAGGACCATTTTTCTAAAGTACGCAGGTCTTGCTCCATAGCATCCTGTAGATTATAGCCGTTTACTATATTGCATAGTTTGGCGTCATCAGCAAATAAGGTTACCTTGCCTTGAAGCCCTTGAGTTAGATCCCCAATGAATATGTTGAAGAGGAGTGGGCCCAGGACTGAACCCTGTGGCACTCCGCTAGTCACCTCTGACATTTTAGAGAAGGTACCGTTAACCACCACCCTCTGAAGTCTGCCACTAAGCCAATCTTTAACCCATGCAGTTAGAGTCTCTCCTAATCCCATCGATTTCATCTTGTTCAGCAGCCTGCAGTGTGGGACGCTGTCAAACGCTTTGCTGAAGTCCAGGTACACGACGTCCAAGGACTCTCCTGAGTCCAGTCTTCTTGTTACCCAGTCAAAGAAGCTGATTAGATTGGACTGGCATGACTTACCCTTGGTGAATCCATGTTGGCTGGGATCCCGGAGATTTCCCTCGTTCAGGATCGTATCTAATTTATATTTGACTAGTGTTTCCATGAGTTTACACACTATTGAGGTGAGGCTTACCGGTCTATAGTTCGCAGCCTCAGCCTTGCAACCCTTTTTATGTAGAGGAACGACATTGGCTGTTTTCCAGTCCAACGGAACTATCCCCGTACTTAGTGAGAGATTGAATAGCATTGTCAACGGTTCCGCCAGAACATCTCTCAATTCTCTGAGCACTCTTGGGTGTAAATTGTCCGGACCCATGGCCTTGTTTACCTTTAGCTTTGCCAGTTCGTTGTAGACGTCCCCAGGTGTGAATTCAAAATTCTGAAACGGGTCATCCATGTCTTGTTTTATCATCAACTGTGGTCCGTGTCCCGGTGCTTCGCGGGTGAAGACTGAGCAGAAATATTCATTTAGTAGTTCTGCTTTTTCTGAATCCGCCATCGCGTAGTTTCCGTCCGATTGTCTAAGGCGTACTATACCGTCTGTGTTCCTTTTCCTGTCACTGATATACCTAAAGAAGGATTTGTCCCCTTTTTTAATATTTTTTGCCA
The DNA here is from genome assembly GCF_902459505.1 of Geotrypetes seraphini. NCBI lineage: Eukaryota > Metazoa > Chordata > Amphibia > Gymnophiona > Dermophiidae > Geotrypetes > Geotrypetes seraphini. The sequence goes on from NC_047095.1 coordinate 20,518,412, forward strand.
GAGTTTCTTCCACTCGAAGTTTGGCCTCCCTAACTGCTCTTTTGACCGCTGCAGATCTGGTCTTATATTCTACTTTAGTTTCTTTTCTCTGCGTACGTTTGTAGGAAAGAAATGCTTTTTTCTTCTCCTTAATGAGGTGCGAGATCTCTTCAGTGAACCATTGGGGTTTGTTGTTTCTTTGTCTTTTATCTACTGATTTTATGTAGCGATTAGTTGCTTCGTGTATAGATGATTTCAGGTACGACCACATAGTTTCAACATTGCCGGTCTCTGCTTGGTCCTGCAGCGTCTGATGAACGAAATCTCCCATGTGTGCGAAGTCGGTGCCCCGGAATTTGAGCACCTTTGTTTTTGTAATTGATTTAGGGGATCCTTTCCCAAGGTTGAACCATACCATGTTATGGTCGCTGGAGGCTAGCGTATCTCCCACCGAGACCTCTGAGACGCTTTCCCCGTTGGTGAGTACCAGGTCTAGGATCGCCTGGGCCCTAGTGGGCTCCGTTACCATCTGTCTGAGATGTACTCCTTTTATGGAGGTCAAAAGCCTCCTGCTGCTGCTGGTTGTTGCTGAAAATGTGTTCCAGTCTGCATCCGGCATGTTGAAGTCTCCTAGCAGTACAGTGTCGCCCCGTAGAGTTATATTCTCTATGTCTTCAATTAATTCTGCGTCCATGTCTTCCGGTTGTCTTGGAGGTCTGTATACGACACCAAGATACAGGCATTTTTTGCCACCTCTTGCCAGGTTTATCCAGAGGGACTCCCCGGTATACTTGACATCAGTGATCCTGGTGGTTTTGATGCCCTCTTTAATGTATAGTGCTACCCCTCCACCTAACCTGCCCTTTCTGTCCTGACGAAGTAGATTGTACCCCGGTATAGCCATATCCCACCCATGTGCGTCCGTGAACCAAGTCTCGGATATTGCCACCATGTCCAGGTTGGCATCCCTAATTTCAGTTTCCAGTTCTAGAATTTTATTGCCTAAACTGTGTGCATTAACATACATGGCCCTCCACACTTTGCGTTTGTTGAGTCCCTGTAAGGCTATTCCTGACTGAGTCTGTGTGGCTCCTAGAGAATTGTTTGCAAATTGGGTCCTTACCTCGGAAATAGTGTCGATATCTTTACAGAGATAGGAAAACAACAAAGAAAAGGAGAACGCATATAAATCGATGTCATGCATATTCACTGTGGATATCCTGGAAACCTGACTGGCTGGGAATCATTTGTCTATAGCACAGTTCTTCAACCGCCGGTCCGCAAAAAAATCTTGCCGGTCCGCACCGCAAGGAAAGATGCCAGCGTCAGCTGACTTGCAACTTCCTGTTGCCGTCACTGTGCCGGGACTCCTGACTTCCACCGCGTATGCCTCCTGCCTTGTCTCCGCACCTCCAGATCAGCAGCGGCAGCTCTGTGTGCTTTTAACTTCGGCACAGAGCTGCCCCTAAGCAGTAGTTTAGCGCGGTTTCATGAGGCAGCCTCAGGGCCTTTGCTAGGCCGGCCCACATCGCATCATCGAAGGTTCCAGACACAGCCAGAATCAAGGAGCTAATAGAATAGCGATCCGACCCCTACTGGGAGATAGAGCAAACTGGATAAACAGGAGGAGTGCCAGCCAATAGGACGACCTGTTAATCAGTTTCTCTATCTCCGCCTGCTGGTAGATGTGGGCTATCCCATTGGTCTCTGGATTCATCTGCTGCTGTTGCTAGGGAATATTCTTTCTTTAAAAACTCTTGTACTGTATTCCATAAGACCAATTTTTAAAATAAAATGTTGCAAAAATGTTTCATTTGTAAGGCCCTATGGAGATCACCAAGTCTACCGCACTACGAAGAAGATTTGGATTCAGCTAATGCTTTTACAGTAGTAGCTGAAAGGCAAGTTATATTCAGGTACAATAGGTATTTTCCTGTCTGCAGAGAGGATCATAATCTAACACCTCCCCCCCTTTTATGAAGCCGTGTTAGCCGGCCACAGCGGTAAAAGCTACAACGAGCGTTGGAGCTAATACCGCCGTGGCCGGCTATAAAAAAGCCTAACACGGCTTAATAAAAGGGGGCTTAAGTTTGAACCTGAGAAAATGAAGCACACATCACAAATTCCTCATATGTGTCTAAAAGAAACATATTGCCTTCTAATTAGACCTCCTTTTATCTCTGAGCAGTATATTTACAGCCATCCCAGAGTCTTCTTTATCTTAACTGAGGAAGCCTAATAAGGTTAATTATTCTCTCTCTTGGTTCAATCAACTTTTCTTCATCCTCCGGGTCTTGTTTATGTTCTAGAGAACAGAACTGCATTCCACTATCCAGATATTTCAGAAAATTTCACCAATAGAGCCATTTATGTTTATCCTGGAAGCTCCTTATTTACTCTATTTTGTTTCACTTTTTGGCTTGAGCAACTTCCTCCTTCCTCATTTCAGCTTTTCGCTCAAGCAGAACCTCTGCTAGAACTACAGCACCAAATGCCTTTATTTGCAACTATTATACTTGCCCTCAGAGTTTTACTGAAAGATAACAACAGGTCCACAGGGAAGGAAGCGCTAGATAATAAAACCAGCAGAGAATGGAGTGCGTTTGCAAACTCTTCTGTAAAAGGCAAAAAAAAAAAAACCATACCCAGCAAAACTGTAATGGATATGAGACAATGCCCAAGATAAACCATAAAACCATGAGTTTTTTAACTCATTCACCTCCACTAAGAAATACAACAGTTATCTAATGTTTTTGAATAGGTGTCAGGTCAAAAGCGCGCCGGGACAAAGGTGCGAGCAGACAATTGAGCGCAGTGCGGAGGTGCGCGCCGAAGAAAATTACTGTGCCCCTCACTTTGATCCCCAAGCCCCCCCCCCCTCTTCCCCAGACCTATCTGGAATTTTCTTGATGGTCTAGAGCAGTATTCTTCAATCTTTTTACACCCGTGGACCGGCAGAAATAAAAGAATTATTTTGTGGACCGGCAAACTACTAGGACTAAAATTTAAAAACCCCGTTTACGTCCCATCTCCGCGAGCTAGGTCCCCGCAAACCATCTGATCCCATCTGCACAAGCCGCAATTATGATTTTATATTGAACGTATTTTATTAAAGTATAAAAAGAAACAATATTCTGAACAATTGTGATTTTATACAGAGCACGAACCAACAAAACCCCTGTCTCCCCTCCCCTTCACATATATCCCCTCTACTATCAAGAAAACTGAACAAGCCAAGTTATTATAGAATGCTACATAGAAATATCATGCTAACAGAATACTGCAGTCCCCAGTTATGTCTCTAGCAGGATATATAATTCAAATCTGATATATTCTAATGACAAAATAGAAATAAAATTATTTTTTTCTACCTTTTGTTGTCTCTGGTTTCTGCTTTCATCTTCTTTTCACTCTTTTCCTTCCAGCATCTGCCCGTTCCATCCAATGTCTGCCCTCTCCCCCTTCCATATGTATCTGACTTCTTTCTATGCCCCTCTTCCTTGTCCATCCTCCTCTCTCCTTTTTACATCATTCATTCCAGCTTCACTGCCTTCTTCATTTTTATCTCTCCTACACCAGATCTAGCATCTTTATCCCTCTCTCATTTCTCTGCTGACCCCCTTTCCAGCATCAATGTCTCTCTACTTTCTCATTCCTCTCTCTCCCCTTTCTCTCATCTGATCTCTCCATTCCACCCTGACCCCCCTTCCCCTCCTGTAATCTCCCTGCCAGCTGTTTCCTTCCTTTTTTCTTTCTCCCTACCCTCCTTCCTTTTTTTCCTTCTCCCTTCCCTCCTCCCTCTATCCAACATTAACTCTCTTCCCATCCCTTTCCCTCCTCCCTCCCAGCAGCATCTCTCCTTCTTCTCCCTTCCCTCCTCCCTCTATCCAACATTAACTCTCTTCCCATCCCTTTCCCTCCTCCCCTCCCAGCAGCATCTCTCCTTCTTCTCCCTTCCCTCCTCCCTCTATCCAACATTAACTCTCTTCCCATACCTTTCCCTCCTCCCCTCCCAGCAGCATCTCTCCTTCTAACTCCCTTCAAGTCCAGTAACAGCTCTCCCTTTTCCAGCACCTTCCCAGCCTCCTACAGTGGCTTCCTCCCCTTCCAGCAGCTCTCAATACTTGCCTGCAGGAAGTTGCCTGGTAAATCACTGCCCTGGTAAATTGGAGAGCTGGTGGGAGGGGAGACTTCTTAGCTGGCTTATCTTAACTGGGGACCACGCTCTCCTCCGTCGGGCGGGAAGGCACTCGCGCATGCGCGGTGCGGCCTTCTAGAACTTTCTAGTTAAAAGTGTCCGTACCGGGGCTCCGTCGGTGACGTCACCCATGCGTTAAGAATATGCTGCCTGCTTGTCCTGGAATAACTGTGGTCTAGGGGGTCATTTGGGCAGAAGCAATGCCCATTCGTAGCGTAAGACTCCCATTAGGGGTTACAATGTCATTTTGAGGCTAGACCCATGATTAGGGTTACCATATTTGTTAAGCCAAAAAGGAGAACACCTAACCCACCCATGCCCCACCCCACCCCTGCATCCTGCTAGTCCCATCCCCAAGCACAACATCTCTTTCTTTCTCTTCAGCTCTCCACCCAGGACACCCCAGAGTCGGGTATGGCTCTCTGAGGGTCCCCATACCGAGTACCTCCTCCGGTGCTGCAATTTCAAAACTTCAAGCACTGGCAGCATTAGCAACATGATCCTGCTGCTGTTGACTTGCCCCAGAAGCCTTCACTCTGCAGCACTTCCTGTTCCAGCTTAGGCTTCCGGGGCAGGCCCATGGCAGCAGGATCCTGTTGCTAACACTACTGGCTGCCAGAAGTTTTGCAACTGCAGCACCGGAGGAGCTACTGAGGACAGGGGATATTCAGAGACCCATAACCGAGTCCAGGGTGGTAGCTGGCCTGGAGACAGTGAGTCCAAAACCCAGACAAACTCTCTCCAGACCAGGAAACTGTCCGGACACCCGGAGAATCCTCTAAAAAGGACATGGCCGGGTAAATCCAGATGTCTGGTAACCCTACTCATGACGGGCAGGAGTAAGTGGGCATTGCTTCTTCCCATATAACCCCTTAGACAACCAGAGAGATTCCAGGTAGATCTAGGAGCCGGTGGAGTGGGGGCTCAGGCTGGGCCTATCATTTCTTTCAAGGAGGAGGGAGAGGGATCAGGACTGGGCAGAGGAAGGGGGATATTATAGGACTGAAGCACCTGTTTCTAGCATAAGGCCCTCTTCTTCTGTTCCTGCGCGTTGAGAGTGGCACACAAGGCTGGCTGGCTGCCTGTTCCCCGCCGCTTCCCCCTTGTACACAGCTCTCAGCAAGGGAGGTTACCGCGTCCAGTGAGGGTGGAAGCATTTAAATAAGGTAATGAGGGGGGGGGGGGCGCTTTGGGTATGTGCTCCATAAGACGCACCCTTATTTTCACTCACTTTTTTTCGGGGGAAAAAAGTGCATCTAGTGGAACGAAAAATATGGTAACTTGTTTACTCTTTCTATAAATACTAGGACTAGGGGGCATGTGATGAAGTTACTAAGTAGTAGATTTAAAGCAAACCAGAGAAAAATATTTCTTCACTCAACGTGTACATTAAACTCTGAAATTCGTTGTCAGAAAATGTGGTGAAATCGGTTAGAAGGGTTTAAAAAAGGTTTGGATAATTTCCTAAAAGAGAAGTCCACAAAGCATTATTAAGATGGCTTGGGAAAATCTACTGCTTATCCCTAGGCTTGACATACTTTCAGTATGGCAACTTTTATGTTCTTATGAGGGGCATTTTTGACAGGACATCTAAGGCTGAGGTTGGACATTTTGGGGAAAAACATCTAAAAATCCAATAGAGAAAATAACTATTTACAAAAATGACCATTTTTAGTTGTGTTCGCCCTTAGTGACCATTTTAAAAAATAAAAAAAACCCATTCAAGCAAAAAACACACAAACAAGTCATTGGGACGTAGAAGTTGCCAGAATTCTTAGCAAACAGACCACAGACATCCAAACAGAGCTGAGGGACAACTCTAGGGGGTACTGCAGTGAATGTCACATTAAAAAGTCTCAGGTACACATCTCACCATAACCTGCTTATATTGTATGGCAAGCCCTCCAAAACCCACCCAAAACCTACTGTACCTACATAAAAATGACACCTGCAGGCACTAATGTAATGTAATAAGGACTATTGTTGTGGTGTACAGGTGGGTATAGTAAGATTTAGGTGGGTTTTGGAGGGCCGTTTCTGACCAGTTTAATTGTGCTGAATATTAACGAGATTATATATGTTACTAGTGTTTAAGCCCGTTACATTAACAGGTGCTAGTAAAGCCTCCTTCCCTCACATGTCCCCAAATTTTCAACCCCAGTTCCAAACCCAGAGCATTTAAAGGCCCGTGGCTTCCCCCCCTCCTCATAGCGAGGCGAGAAGCAAAGGGGGCCGCGCACCGTACCTGCGTTCAGCGGGTTGATGAAGGCTTCCAGCCACGAGGCGCTTTCTTGCGTTCAGCAACCCGCCTTTGGGCCTGCGCCAAGAGCCATGGCCAGCTCATGCCTGGGCTCTAAGGCGCAATGTCATTCCCCCCCCCCGATCCGCTGAGGGAAGATTAGAGATGCTCCTCCGACAATGCCTGGCAGGAAAGACTGAGAGCTGCCTCCACCGCCACCGAATACAGCCATGGAGGACAATCGGGGTGGCCAGGATGCATGCAGGGAGAGAGCTTGCCTGCGCTTCTCCAGCGGTTGGTGAGTGAGGGCAGGAGGAGGGGAGTGGCCAGAGTGTTCCCTGCTGCCGCGTTCTAAAATAGAATCTGGCCACGGATCAGAAAACACGGCGGCAGGGAACACGAAACCCTAAGTGCGCATGCGCGCTTAGGGTTTTATTATATAGGATTAAAGGGATCTCAGAAGAAGGAAACAACTGCTTTACTAACTCTGCATTTCAATCACACCCAGACTTCCTTCTCTCCACATAATTGGACAAATCCTTTAATAATTTTTGTATTTTAATTTTTTTAAATGCTGCTAGAAGCCCATATTGTGCAACTTACCACACTTAAATCCTCCTTCTGACTTCAGTTTCATTAATCAAACAATTGCTTTAGGAGTCAACGTATTTCACAATTAGAGAAGGACTTAAAAGTTTCATGTTGCATCTCTGTCAGTGTTATCCCTTCAAGTTTGGCAGTCACTCCAGTCACTATTTTTATATAAGTGTGCTCAAAATGGAACAAACTCACACTGGATAATTTATTTATATCCCACCTATCCTTGTAATGATGCAATTCAGTTTTTGAAAATATAGTCTGTTGACAAATTATAAGGAAATTCTCCACTCAATTACTGGTACTCATTATGACATGCAAACACTGTTGATTCATACTAAGAAGATGAGAAAGATAAAAAAAAAAAAAAAAAAAAAAAAACAAAACAAAACTATGTTATGTTATATTACACCACTCAATCTTGTTGTTTGTACCCCCAGACTGTAAAGAATGAAGCTCAGATATCCAGCACTGTTCCTGCCAATCCAAAGATGTTGGTCTGTCACTATGTCTGCATTGTTTAACACAGTCCAAGAAAAGCCAACACAGATCTTTCCAAATATGCTCATTTTGTTGACAACCTAGTATTGTTACAAGGAGCATTAGCACTTCCTTAATAATCCTATATAATAAAAGCTTACCGGCGCATGCGCTGTTAAAACAGGGTGATCCCTGCCGCTGTGGTGTGTGATCTGTGGCCGTGTTCCATTTTAGAACCCAGCGGCAGGGAACATTCTGGCCACTCCCCTCCTCCCGCCCTCACTCTCCAACTGGAAGCGCAGGCAAGCTCTCTCCCTGCCCACGTCCTCAGCAGGGAACATACCTCCCGCCCTCGCTCACTGCTGCCACCGCTGATGATCCTCCTCTTCAGAGCAGCCTGCAATCGTGGCCAGCTTTAAAGAACCTCGCAGGTCACTCTCCAACCTCAGTAGCACGTTCCCTCTGACGCACGGGATCGCATCAGAGGGAACGTGCTACCGAGTTGGAGAGCAGCCTGCGAGGTTCGCTAAAGCCGGCCACCACGATCGCAGGCTGCTTTGAAGAGGAGCAGGCCAGAAGACGCCGGGATAGAGGGAGGGTAAGAAGGGGATCAATACAGGGGGCCAGGGGGAGAGGGAAAGGGGGCTGCTGGGGGCAGACATCTTTGCTCGGGGGGGGAAGACACCTACCATCTTGTGGTAAACGCCTAGCAAGTTAGGCGCCTAACTTTGAATTAACGCCAATTAAATGACAATGTTGAGGTATTATGTGTCAATTACCAGTGCCCATTAATCGATTAAATTAGGCGCCTGCATCAGCTAGGTGCACAGATATAAGCGTTTAACATTAGGAGCACTTTATAGAATTGGGGGATTACAGTATATTTTGGACCATGTTAATCAACACAGACATGGTGAGAGACCAACAACTTTTGCTTGGCGGGAACAGTATTGAATATTTTAGCTTGGAGGTCTAAACAAAAAATGGTTTAATATAGCATCATGTAACTGTAACCTTTTTGGTATGAATTACCAGTGTTTGCATATTATACTGAGTAATTAATAAAGTGAATCATTTCATAGTTTTGTCAGTAGACTGAATTTTCATGAATATTAGTGTATCACATTGTCTGACATACATTTGCTCCCTTTTGGAAAAACGCGTATAAATACGGTAACCAGACTAGTCGTCAACTCAACAGAAAGACATCAGTAGAGATGCAGCTTAAGATTTCTAAGCCCTCCTCTAGTTATGAAAGAAGTTGACCCCTGAAGCAGTAGTGGTTATAGACTTGCACAATATGAACATTTGACAGCATTTCTATAGCGTCCCTAAGCATACGCAGTGCTGTACACATTATATGCAGGTACTATCTCTGTCCCTAGCAGGCTCATGATCTAAGTTTTGTACCTGGGACAATGAAATGCCAACTCACGTGCTCAAGGTCACAAAGAGGCTACAACGGGTGCTTTAGAATGAGGGGGTTATGAGTTAAAAGTAACCTTAAAAAAGTGGGTTTTTAGTCTGGTCTTGAATACTGCCAGGGATAGGGCTTGATGTACTGACTCAGGGAGTCTGTTCCAGGCATATGGCACAGCAAGAGAAGGAATGTAGTCTGCAGTTAGCAGTGGAGGAGCAGGGCACAGACAAGAGAGACTTGCCCAATGATTGGAGTTCCCGGGAAAGAGTATAGGGAGGAGAGATACAAACATTTAAGGTGTTTGTACAATTATGCAGAAAGAAGAAAGACTGGACCTATGATTGAAGTATGGAGTTAATAAAGCAATGTGCAATTACTGCACTACCACCCTTCTCTGAGATCTTTATAATAAGATACTGTTCAGTATATAATATTTATGATGCAAACAGAGAATTTATAGTGATCAGTACAGGATTTGTGATGCTGGATAGTTCAATATTCTACCGTGTTTCCATGAAACTAAGACAGTATCTTATATTCATTTGATGCCAAAAAAAGCACTAGGTCTTATTTTCGGGATATACATATGCTCATCTCTCCCTCCCTCTCCTTCACCCCAATTCTTCCTCTTTCCTCTCTCTGCCCCACATGGGCATCTTTCCTCACCTCCCTCCCATCCCCCTGTGCAGAAGTTTGCCCAGCTTCTATCCTTCCCTCCCTCCCATTCCTCGTGCTGCAGAACAATTGAACACTGAGCATCTCCCTCCCCCCCCCGCCGAACCCCTGCTGACCCTCCATCCTTCCCTCCCCACTGACCGCAAGCGAGCCCTACCTTAATCAAAAGCAGCATCAGGCCGGCAGCACTCTAAACAGGCTGCTTCGGCCTTGTCCGTCGAGGATTTCACTCTAACGCGTTACTGATGATGTCATCAGTAACGCGGCAGAGTGAAATCCCCGATGGACAAGGCCAAGCAGCCCGTTTAGAGTGCTGCCAGCCCAATGTTGCTTCATTTGAAGGTAGGGCTTGCTCGTGGTAGGCAGGAACGGAAGGACGGAGAGTCATCAGGGGTTCAGCTTTGTGGTTGGGGGGGGGGTGTGGCGGGACCAGATTGAAGAGTTGCCAGCAAATTCCAGGACTAGAGCTTATTTTTGGGATAGGGCTTATATTAAAACCTACCCCGAAAATGATGCTAGGGCTTATTTTCGGGGTAGCTCTTATTTTCGGGGAAACAAGGTATTCCTGTGAGGTTCTGTTGCAATAATGGCCTTTATAAGACAGGCATAAAATGGGACTTTTTTGTGGGCATCCTATTATACATTACCTTCCTCCTGTACAAACTGTGATGCTAATAAAGTTTCCTGAATCTGAATCTATAAACGCCCGTCTCTGGTGTCAAAGATATACCTTGTCGTCTCTATAAAAACAGAAGAAAAGGGAACAAGTAAAGAATTGGTCATTAGATTTAAGAGGCTATTTTAGAAGAAGTACATGCCATTTATATCTGTAAGCAGCAAATTTAACCATATAAACTGGCACACACATACAAGCTACAGTTTTACAAAAGGCATTACTTATATGTATATGCTGCCGTGCAGCATGCAGAAATTTCAAGGAAGCAAATTGGGTAGACTTTCAAAGTACACTTGTATGCCATGTTTTAGAAGAGCAACAAAGGTACTTGCAGAAAAATTTCCCCATGAGCACTTGTACATGGATAACCGTTAGTTAACTTCTTGTTTCAGCCTGGGCTTTGGAGAGAGCTTGAAGGAGGAATTGTGCATATCCCTCAAGAGTTCAAAATAACCCAGTTTTGTTTTGGCATACAGCTCAAGCTGTCCTTCCGGGGGACATCACAGCATATGCCATACAGTGTTGCAAGGAGCTGAATCAAGCTATTTTAAATTTAGAATGAGAATGGGCACTTGAACGTCAGCATTGTGCCCAGCGGCCTTCACAATATACTAAAGACCAGATGTTGTCAGTGAGGACTGCTTTGAATACTGAGCTACACAAGAGAATGAAAAAAGGCAAACACATATTATATAAATATAAAATTGTACATTTTATAGTCATAAAGCAGGCAGCCTACTTTCTCAGTTAATTCACCCATGGTTGGGACCCAAGATTTTGGAGTCTTTGCTTAGTGAAGAGGGTTATGTTCTAACAGAGCCATAAACGTGTCCTGGGGACCCCTAGCCAGTTAAGGTTTTCAAAATATCCCTAATGAATATGCACAAGGCAGATTTGCATATAATAGAGGTGATAGGCATATAAATCTACCTCATGCAAATTCACTAGGGATATTTTGGAAAACCCAACTGGATGGGGTTCTTCCAGAACAGGTTTAAGAAACATTGCAACGGATTGTTTTAAAATGTTTTGTTTTTAGTAAACTTTATGCTCCTTTAAAGGGAAATTGTGATGTCATCAGTTTTGAATTACAGGCAGCCCCTGGTTTAAGTATGCCTGACTTGTACTTACGAACCTGGGTCCTGCCTCTCCCTTCCTGTGCCAACACGTCCCTTCTTTCTCCCTTCCTGTCAAAATGCAACCCTCCTCCTCCCTTCAGTGTCCCAATGCGCCCCTCATCGTCTTTCCCTCCGTTCAGCAAACCAAATTTGTGCCTCTTGTGGGTGGCTGGCTCTCTCCTCCCTGTCACACTTCGCAAAGCTGTTGCCACTGGTTCCTGCATGTGGCTTGCGACTTACCCAAAAGCCTTCCCTCACTTCCGCGCTGAAGGCTTCTGGGTTAGCCACAAGCTGTGTGCAGGAACCAGCGGCCAAAGCTTTGCGAAGTGTGACTGGGAGAAGAGAGGCGGCCAGAGGAGGTAAACACCTGTGAGAGGCATGAATTTGGTATGCTGAATGGAGAGAAAGACGATGAGGGGGTGTGTTGGGACACTGAAGGGAGGAGGAGGATCGCGTTTTGACAGGAAAGGAGAGGCAGGGTCGCATTGGAACACAGAAGGAAGGGAGGGAGCACAAACTTCAGACAAAGGAGGGAAGGACAGAGGGAGGGAGCATGAACTTGGGACACAGAATGGAGGCAGACAGGGGAGCATGAACTTGGGACATAGGATGGAAGAATGGAGGGAGTGAGGGAAAGAGATGCTGAGGTGGGGGTATAGAAAGGAAGAATTGCTGGGCATGGGTAGCTGAGTGAGAGGGAAAGAGATGGTGCACATGGGGAAATGAAGAAAGCGGCAAATTGTTGGGCATAGGGAGGGAGAAATATTAGACATCGTGGTGGTAGAAGCATGAGGTACAGATGCATGGGGAAGAGAGAGATGAGAGAGAGAAATGTCAGATGTGGTGGTGGGGAGGGAACAGTGGGACAAATGAAGAACAAAAGTAAGTTTAAACCTATCTTTTCTTTCTATTTAAACTACAGTACTTTATTTTGAGGACTGTTTCATTAATGTTTTTATAGACTGTGTACTGTACAAGTTACATACAAATTCAACTTTAGAATGGGACTCATTCTTAACCCGGACACTGCCTGTACACAGACTACAGCTCCCTCATTTGACTCTGGTTGATTTGGAATTTTTAAATGGCCCCAAAAAAGTACAGGAAATTCCACAAATTATCTAATTCTTAAGCTGTGTAAGTCTGCAGGCCCAGATAGGCATTCCAGTGAGTTCTATAGACTGGAAAAAAACAAAAGGAATTGACCCCAAAATATCCACAAAGAAGAAAATCCAGAGAAAACAAAAAAAAAAACCCTCTGTGGAGTGACGATGTTCCTAAATGGACTTTATTTGAAAGTGTCAAAGTTCCAAAGGTACACTGAAATCATCCACATAAAATAATTCCATCCACATAAAAATAAATCATCCACATAAGAGCCTTATAGGACCTAGTCCACTAGGGATACAGGACCCAATATGGCCCGCGTTTCGACAAAAAGTCTTATTCAGGGGTCCCTGGGGGTCCAATTGTGTGGTGAGCCGGAAGTGAGACACTGCAAATGCAAGCAGTCTGGCTTCTTCTGCTTTACAGTCATTACAAGTTGTTCATAGCTCAGCTGTCTGCTTGTATGGTTTGACGAAAACTGAGCATGTTATATCATACTATATACAGTTGAATTGGTTGCCTATCGCATTTTTTTTAAATTGTTGGTTCTGGTATATTATGAGCTTTGAGAAAACAGGAGAATCCTCCTTCCCAGATCGTGGAAGGCAAAGAAACAAACAAAGAAGGTGACTACTTGGTGCTCGATCTCCTTTATTAGATAATATGACACTGACTCGACACAATCGTGTTTCGGCCTAAAAAGGCCTGCCTCAGGAGTCTGATTGTATGAACTGAGAAGGAGGATATCTGAGGATTCACAAACGTGTGACACTTCTCTTTTATTCTTTAGAAAGACTCTTATTTATTCGCCTATCAGCAAAATAAAGACAGTATAATTATTTGAGGTAAATCAAGGGTTCATGTGCCTGCCTTGTAACCCACATACAGTGGCCAAAGGAGATTGAGCACCAATAGTCACCTTCTTTTGTTTCTTTACATTGTGAGCTTTATCAAGATTGCACGGGCTACTTGAAATCTAATTTAAAGCACTATCTGCCAGGACGTGCACTGCTAGCAGCTACTGCGGGGGACTTGGTAGCTCCTAATTTTCATCGCTGGAATCTGAATAAGCCCACATTTGGTGTATTTTCTGTGACTGAACCTTATAAATGGAACGTTACCTATGGACCTGAAGAAGCAAACAAATGTATCCTTGTTTAAGAAATAGTTTGGGTTATATGGAGGGTCTGGCAAAAGCATAGTTAGTGGATTATTCTGACATACTGAATTCATCTCAATTTGGATTCCGTCTTGAGCATAGTACAGAAACATTATTAGCATCATTGTTAGAGGAAATGAAATCATATTTGGGCAAAGGAAAATGGACTCCTATTATGCAACTAGATCTTTTAAGTGCATTCAATCTAGTAGATCAAAATGTCCTTCTTAATATTTTAAATAACATAGGATTAGTTGGAAATGTACCGACTTGGTTTCAAGGGTTTGTTATTTAGATCCTATAGAGTCAAGATGCAAGAAGTCCTATCAGAAAAGTGGTTGCCACCATTGGGGGTGCCGCAGGGTTCTCCTTTATCTTTTATTTTAGTTAATGTATTAATCTCATCACTAGGGAAAAAAAATTAGAGATGGCAGGCTATCACGCGTTTGTTTATGATGATATTACTGTCCTGATTCAATTAGGTGACATATTATCAGACATTAATCAGAAATTTTCACCCGATTACAGATTGTTCAATTTCAAGTAAGAAGCATTCATCCAAAGATAAAACTAAGGGCTCCTTTTACGAAGCTGCGTTAGCGGCTTTATCGCGTGCACCTTTTTAGCGCGCGCTAACCCCCACACTAGCCGAAAAACTACCGCCTGCTCAAGGAGGCGGTAGTGGCTATTACGTGCATTAAATTGCTAACGCGGCTTCGTAAAAGGAGCCCTAAATTGTTACTAATTGGTTCTAAAGACATATAAGGGGAAGGTTTAATGTTTAAAGTAGATGAAGTTCCTTAAGTTAGAATATCTTTTAAAACTGTTAGGAATTATTCTAGATAGCAAATTGACTATGGCAGCTTAGATTAATTATCTTGTTAGAAGTGCTTTTTGGACTTTAGAAATCTTAGAAGTATTAGGAAATATTTGCAACAAGATCAATTTAGATTGGTTGCACAAGCACTAATATTAAGTAAACTAAATTGCTGTAACATAGTTTATCTAGGAATTCCTAAGTATTTGCTTAAACATTTGCAGATAGTACATAAACTAAGAAAAATCAGACAGAATTATACCATTGTATACTAGTTTTAAACTGGTTGCCAATCGAAGCACAAGTCATGTTTAAGTTATGCTATTTGGCGTTTAAAATATTATATGGTTTGACTCCTTTGTATATGAACAATTTAATTTGCAGGCCATTGGTTGAATTATATTGTAATACTTTGGCTGACTTTACAATTCCCCAGTTTAAAAGGAATTGTACGCTATCTCATGTCATCCTTATCGGCCGTCCTCATTCCACTTCAGTGTGGTCTATCTTGCCAATTCATATACAATCTATAGTAATGCTTATAATCTTTGAATTTTCCAAACAAGAAAGTTTTGCTTGTTTTAAGAACATAAGAATTGCCACTGCTGGGTCAGACCAGTGGTCCATCGTGCCCAGCAGTCCACTCACGCGGCGGCCCTTGGTCAAAGACCAGCGCCCTAACTGAGACTAGCCCTACCAATGTACGTTCTGGTTCAGCAGAAACTTGTCTAACTTTGTCTTGAATCCCTGGAGGGTGTTTTCCCCTATGACAGACTCCAGAAGAGAGTTCCAGTTTTCTACCACTCTCTGGGTAAGGAAGAACTTCCTTATGTTCGTACAGAATCTATCCCCTTTCAATTTTAGAGAGTGCCCTCTTGTTCTCCCTACCTTGGAGAGGGTGAACAACCTGTCCTTATCTACTAAGTCTCTTCCCTTCAGTATCTTGAATGTTTCAATCATGTCCCCTCTCAATCTCCTCTGTTCGAGGGATAAGAGGCCCAGTTTCTCTAATCTTTCACTGTATGGCAACTCCTCCAGCCCCTTAACCATTTTAGTTGCTCTTCTCTGGACCCTTTCGAGTAGTATCATGTCCTTCTTTATGTAAGGCGACCAGTGCTGGACGCAGTACTCCAGGTGAGGGTGCACCACGGCCCGTTACAGCGGCATGATAACCTTCTCCGATCTGTTCGTGATCCCCTTCTTTATCATGCCTAGCATTCTGTTTGCTCTTTTCGCCACCGCCGCGCTTTGCACAGACGGCTTCATCGACTTCTCGATCAGAACTCCCAAATCTCTTTCTTAGGAGGTCTCTCCAAGTACCTCCCCGGACATCCTGTATTCGTGCATGAGATTTTTGTTACCGATATGCATCACTTTACACTTATCTACGTTGAACTTCATTTGCCAGGTTGATGCCCATTTCTCCAGCTTGATTATGTCACGTTGCAGATCTTCGCAATCCCCCTGTGTCTTCACTACTCTGAATAACTTTGTATTGTCCGCAAATTTAATCACCTCACTCATCGTAACAATGTCCAGATCGTTTATTTAATCTTAGTAGTTAATGATTAGGATAATATGAGGATAAATAAAAAAAGAAAAGGCAAAACACATTTAACAGCTTTAATAGAAGTAAATGAACAATTGAACATATCACTTTTCCACATTACTATAGAGATGTTTTTCAGCTGCTCCTGAAGCCAGGGGAGCATTGCTTTCTTTACTTCATCATGCATTGACTTTTGCTCTCGAGGTCACAGTGATGCACCCATGTCTCGTCACTGGCAACAATTCTCTCTAGAATACTCAGATCTTCTTCATACTGTCTCAGGAACTGGGTCACAACCTCTACACGCTATTGATTGTGCAGATCAGTAAGCTGTTTAGGAACCCAACATATGTAGGCTTTCCTGTATCTCAAGTCATCATGCGTTATGGCAAATGCAGATCCATAGTCAATATCCAAATTTGCAGCCAATTGAGACACCGTTATCCATCAGTCTTCTCTAATCAAGGCATTCGCCCTGTCATTGTGCTCTTGTGTGCACATTGTTGATGAGTGACCAGAATGACCTTTGTTAGTTACACATGTTCTTCCCGCATTAAACTTTTTTACTCACTCATAAATCTTTCGTTGATTCATGGTGCTATGTCCATATGGAGTCAATATCAGACAATGAATTTCCACAGGTTTCACTCTTTCTGCCCAAAGAAAGCACACTACTGCACGTTGTCCTTCGATGGTGCAATCTTGCAATGGAGTATCCATGCTTTTGACCTTGTAGCTGCCACATGATTAAAGGCCGAACACGAGCTATCCAACAGGCAATGTACGAGTACATATGTTGCATTTTGCTTGCTCTGTTACGGTTATCACATAATTTAACAATTAGAAGAAAAATGACGGCAGATAAAGGCCAAATGACCCATCCAAAGTAACCATTATCTCTTTCACTCTCTGAGAGATCCCACATGCCTATCCCAGGCCCTCTTGAATTCAGACACAGTCTATGCTTCCAACTCTTCCGGGAGATTGTTCCACGCATCTCACACCCTTTCCATAAAAAAGTATTTCCTCAGATTACACCGGAGTCTGTCACCTCTTAACTTCATCCAATGCCCTCTCATTGCTGTTTTCAAGATCAAGAGTGCAAGAATGCTTTCACAAGAAACAGGAATTTGAATGATATGTTATGTAAAGCTAATGTCTGGTCTATACATGAGGAGGGGAGGGTGGGTCATTTTCGCTATGGAAGGTATACGGCATGCAATGTTATGCAGGAAGGCATTATGGCACAGGTCCCAGGCAGAAGAGCTGTCAAATTACGCTTCTTGACATCCTGTGAAACCAAAGGAGTGGTGTACGGGATGACATGCCCTTGCGGGTTATCTTACATTGGCCATACACCTAGATGTTTTAAGACCAGGCTGTTCGAACATCTGTCCAATATAGCCCATAAAAAAGAAATTGATATTCTAACCCGCCAGTGTTGATGATTTTGTGTGTTTTGTTTTGGAGCACATCCCTGTAAATTTGCAGAGGGGAATGTGAAGCGACTTCTGCACCAGCACGAATAGCACTGGATTTTTTTTCCTTGACACATTATGGCCTAAGGGGCTGAATCAGCGGATAGAATGTGTGGCGTTTTATGTATGATCGACAGCTGATTTGACATCACAACGCAGAAGTGCTCCTAGAAACGGATCTTGAGCTTCTTTTAAAGCAGTGTGTCGTTCTTGTTCTGGTGTGCACGGGAGTTTCCAGCAGATTTTCAATCTCCGAAGCAGCTTTTTAGAAGCAAAACAAGGCACTTGTTGGATTTGGGCAAGGGTTCTGGACTTTTCATCTGGTAGCCGCCTCGGTTTTTCAACAGTCTGGCCAGGTGTTTTCAGCGGCTGTGACAGTGATCTTCAGACCATGGTTCCAAGCTAAGTAAGCTTTTGTTTTTTTTTCCCTGTGCACAGTGATGGGTGTAGTACCCAATTGATAATTACATTTTGGCGGTGGTGGAGTTTTTTGTCAATGAAAAGAATTTAAGCAGCTTTGAACCATTTGAATTTTTATGTAATTTAAGGCTTTTTCTCCACCTTTTTTGTATTAAATGTTTATCGTGGGACCACAGCCCATCTCTGGCGAGTAATATAAAAATTTTTGATTTGAGGAGGTATTTAAATGTCTCTTATCATATCTCCCCTCTCCTGCCTTTCTTCCAAAGTATACAGCTTGAGATCCTTAAGGGCTCCTTTTACTAAGGTGCACTAGC
Organism: Geotrypetes seraphini; assembly: GCF_902459505.1. Classification (NCBI taxonomy): domain Eukaryota; kingdom Metazoa; phylum Chordata; class Amphibia; order Gymnophiona; family Dermophiidae; genus Geotrypetes; species Geotrypetes seraphini. The sequence continues at coordinate 20,536,641 of NC_047095.1, forward strand.
GTTTTTAGAGCATGCTAAAGATTAGCGTGCGCTAACCACACGCTAAACAAAAAATACTAACGCAAGCTCTATGGAGGTGTTAGCGTTTAGCATGCGCGGCATTGTAGCGCGCGCTAAAACCGCTAGCGCACCTTAGTAAAAGGAGCCCTAAGTCTGACCCCATATGCCTTATGACGAAGACCACGCACCATTTTCGTAGCCTTTATTTGGACCGACTCCAAACCTTTTTATAGGTGTGGTCTCCAGAATTACATACAAAATTCTAAATGAGGTCTCACCAATCTTACCCGACAACCCTTCAGCAATATCGCTTATAAAAATGTTAAAAGAACAGAACCTTGAGGCACACCATTGGCAACAGCCCTTCTTTCTTCAGAGCGATCTCCATTGACCGCTACCCTCTGTCGCCTTCCACTGAACCAGTTCCTGACCCAGTCTGTCACTTTGTTGTTGAAGGCATGTACAGGTGATTATTCTGTGTGTTAATCAGTGGAGCTACTGTAAATATATTTTCATCTGTAAACCAAATGAAGCTGATGCTGTGCTCTGGGTACTTGATCAAAAGTGGCTTGCACCGTTTCAGGCATGTGTCTTTGTTGTGAAAAGTTAACTCTTGGGCATGACGCTTTTTAAGACACTTTAATTTCAGATTGTCATGAATTATCCTAACCACAGTCGTCTGGATTATTCCTGCTTCTCTTGTTATTTGGCAAGTTGTTCGGTGTGTTTGCGGTGCATCCTCCTGGCTCAGTACAAGATCGTGTATGTCAATGTGCTCTTGTGTGCACATCAAGCGCGGTCATTTTGTTCCAACCCTACTGTGGGAACTCTTTCAACAATCGTCAACTGCTGTAACCTTCTAGCAGTACCACGTTGAACAAATGCACAACAGCTGTGCCCACTTAAAAAAACAAAGCAGTGATTCCCCTGCCCTGATCAGCTGAACCAGAAGACAGGGAGACCGGGGGCTGCTTTTTTTTTTTTTGACAGGGCAGGCAGGAGGAGCTGTGCTAACGATTACAATATTCCCCCGATATTCACGGGGGTTCCGTTCCAGGAACTCCTGCGAATGTTGAAAAAACGCAAATATGGTTTTTAGCAGGGGAGACAGGAGAGGGCAGTTAGAGAGGCAGGTGAGGGCAGCCGGAGCGCCGGCGAGTGAAGGAAATCACTCGTGGTATGCTCCGACCGCCTCTTCCTGTACTAAAGCTTGGCCTCATCAATCAGGAGCTGCTTTGACAAGCAGCTCCTGATTGGTGAGGCCCGACTTTAGTACAGGAAGAGGCGGTCAGAGCATACCACGAGTGATTTCCTTCACTCACTGCCCTCTCCTGCCAGGTCATTCACAGTCGAAAAATATCACGAATGACTAGGACCTCGAATCACGGACCGCAAATTCGCAGGGGAGCACTGTACTCTTCTGAGCAAGCACCAGACACAGTTCCACACCCCCCCCCCTTTTTTTTTACTGACAATTCTCTGCACAAATAGCATTTATATAATTTGCATGCTATTGTGTTGAGCATACCCAGTAAAAGAAAAATCACTCCTACCACGGTATTTTTTACCATGGTGTTGAAGCTTTGTGCATCTGGGCCTGACTTTTATTCAGCAGTTCTGTTCAGAGGTAAATGCCAAGATTCTTGGGTTTCATTTTTCCCTTTTATCATCAGTTCTCCTTTTTGAGGATTGTTCTGCTTCAGCTAATAAATTAAATAGGCCAATACACAAACTGCTTCACTATTTGTTTTTATTTGGCCAAGAGAACTATACTAGTACAATGGAGAAATGTCATTTCTCCTAACATTACTCAGTGACAAGATTTAATATAGGCCACGATGGTTATAAAAGCATTACAAGATGGGTTGGACTAATCCTGATCGTTGGAGACATTTTTTAAAAAATTTGGGAAATTGTATGGTTGAGAATGCCACATCATGCCCACAGTTGGATTTTGAATTGCTGACTTTTTTTGGTAGCCTTCACTGCATCTCAATTATTTGATCCCGACTTGGATAAGACTCAACCAAGTCAGGGGGACTTTTCTCATGCTTCAGGTTAGGGAGGAGGGGGGCTTGGAAGGATATGATAATTCAAGGGAAGAATGTTAGGAGGGACTTCAAATTACAAAGGCAGGAAAAATAAGATTGAAAGTATCAGTTGCTTGGGTATTGTTCCTTCTATATAATTATTACTGAACAAATAAGAAAAAATATGCTAGAACATTTGAATAATAAAAGATATGATGCTAATGCTATTCCTACGATACAATGAAACATCCTACTATGTAGCCAGGGGCCAAATGTAGATACCGTATATACTGGCAAACTCTATATAGTCCATCTAAAGGCACGCCTAGCTGATGTAGGTGCCTAACTTTATTAATAGACTTAGACCTAGATGCACAAAAGTGGATCACTGTTGACCAATTCCCCAACAGTAATCGATGCACTAACAAGTTTGCATGCAAACAATTTGCATGGAGATGCAAATCATTTGCATACAAATGTGACTGATTGCATGTGCAAAGCCCTAACCTGTCACTGCTGTTAGGGATTCTGAGTTGTTTTTTTAATGGCGTAGTTGTTGTGCGTGTGTTAAACACCTGTCCCATTTAATAAAATCCCCCGTACCATGCCTTCCCACCCTGCGCCAGCACCCCGAGCCACAGTCCACACACACACCCCAAACACGATTTTAGTGCAATGATCACTTGGCTATTTTGCGTGGGGTTTTACTAATTTGCAAGGGTTGGATTGGATTGGAAAATGGGCAATCGAGGAAAACACGCGGTGGGCAGTTTCGTGCATCGGGGATTCCGATCCGATCGCTAAACTGGTCAAACCAGTTTAGCGACGATCGGGACACAATCAGTAAGTTTATGTTTTATTAACATATGTATACCACTTAAGCATATTACAGAGCTAAGTGATTTACAGCACAATACAGATAAATTGGGAAAGGAACTCCATTATAGATAGGAAAGCTAGAGATAAGATAAAGAGATAGGATATAAATATTATCATAAGTGGCTCAGGCCAGACCCATTAGCTAAACTATGTACTAGATGCAGTTAAATATAAATTAAATAAAAAGCAGAGGAAAATGTGGAAGAAAATAAAATAAAGTCTTTTAAGATAATCTCATACCATTTTGTGTGAAGCAGGAGTTGGCTCCACGGTAACAAAACTCAATCCTGGCCGGCAGGACTGTCAACCTCTGCCTGATGGAGAGACAGTGCCCAAGTTCAGAGGCCATTAAAGACTGCAGTTCGAGACAGATACGCGAGTCCACCAAGGCAAGTTTTGTGCATCTCCCAGTTAAATAGCATCAATAATTGGCATGTTAACACATATAATTGGACTTAATTGAAAGTCAGGCACCTAACTAAAAAAAAACCCCGATTCTATAAAAAATAGGTGCCTAATCCAAAGAACTTACCTAAAAGTGGGCGTGATTAGGGGTGGATTGGGAATATGTTTTCAAGTTAGGCACCTAACTTAAGCACAGGTATTTTAGGCGAAGAAAACCCCGGCATAAATTGGGTGCACCTAAAGTTAAGACGCCTAGAATCGCCTAAGCCCACTTAGGCAGCACTAAACATGATTTTACACAGTGTGCCTAACTTATCATGCTTAGCGCTGAACTAGCTCATGACGATTATTTAGGCGGAAAATATAGAACTGGGCTCATAGACAGCAAGAAGATGGATAGCACAAAATCAACTGGGATAATCAGATGGGTGGCTAAAGGCAAGTTCTATGTAGAGTGAAACAAGATCAGGTGCAGAGTGAGTATATGGGAGAAGAGCCAGGAAAAATGGCCTTTTCTGATGTGCATCCTGATAAACATGTGCTTCTTTGGCCATACTATACGTATTTCAGAAAAAATTGCCAGGTTGAGCTTTTCCCAAAATCCTAGCTTTTTTTTTAAATACATGGATGTAAATATCCATTCTACTACTTAGGCATACTATACAATTATCTTTTAAGTCTCATTAAACATAAGATGCTAGAAAGTGATTTGCTCTCAAATTTCATATCAAAATTGCTCTAGTCTTTGTTTTTATAAATAATTTAAGCCCTTTAAGCCCCATTCAGCATACTACAGATATTCAGGGATGGTCACAGTAAAATCATGCTAGATTATAATATAAGCCTAGACAAAAACCACAATAGATTTTACAACGCCCATATCCTCTGGCACAGTGGTTAGAACTACAGCCTCAGTACCCCGGGGTTGTGGGTTCAGAACCCACACTACTCATGGGCAAGTCACTTTATCCCCCATTGCCCCAGGTACATTAAATCTATAGTGTGAGCTCACAAGGACAGATAGGGAAAAATGCTTGAGTACCTGAATGTAAATCCCTTGGAGGTTTATTTTCAAAGCACAGACTTAACATGGTTCCATAGTAACCTATAGAACTTTCTAAGTCTATGTGCTTTGAAAATGAGCCCCTTAGGCTATAAGTGGTATATAAATATTTAAATAGAATAAAAATAAATAAATTAGTGTGTCATGAGTTGCTAAATCATGTCTGGTGATCAACTATGAAGGTTTTGCTCATCTCTTGCCCCCCAAAAAGGTTTTAACCGACTCCACAGAGAAGGTGAAAATATATAGCATTCATTAAAAACGCAAACACACGCAATCATGGTCGGAGAAATTCAGCTTCTGCCATTGATCTTAATCCCAGGTTCGATGAAAACCAGATCTGTGAATCCGAGTTGAGATTGCGACTGAGAAGTGATTTCAGAGGGAGCCAGGCCTGCGCAAGCAGCTCACGCTGGCAAAGATTTTAAAGAGGTACAGGGCAGAGAAGGGTGGGTTTGAGCGTGGCAGAGAGGTGCCGGTACTCCCATCAAGGTGGCGGTCGGCTCCCTGCCCCCCCTTACTACGCCACTGTATGTGGGTCCCTTGGCCATGTCATCTTTGGAGCTGCACTGAGATAAGTTTGGCACACAAGTTATAAAACAGGGGCGTAGGACAGATCCATGCATTAATTGCCGATTAGCATTTAACACCAATAATTGTTATCACCTATTTAGCCAATTATTTTATGTGCAGATCTGTGATAAGAACATAAGAATTGCCCCTGCCAGGTCAGACCAGGGGTCCATCGCGCCCGGCAGTACACTCCCACGGCGCCCCCCCCAGGTCCATTACCTGTAAGTGCTCCTAACCTAAAACATTCATACCCTATTCATTTAATATCCTGTAAAGTAACCCTCTATCGGTACCCTGCAATCCCCTTCTCTTCCAGGAAGTCATCCAGTCCCTTTTTGAACCCCAGTATTGTATTCTGTCCTATCACCTCTCCTGGAAGCACGTTCCAGGTGTCCACCACCCTCTAAATCAGTGTTTTTCAACCTTTTTTGGGCAAAGGCACACTTGTTTCATGAAAAAAATCACGAGGCACACCACCATTAGAAAATGTTAAAAAATTTAACTCTGTGCCTATATTGACTATATATAAAGTAATTATCTTGAATAGGAATCAAATAAACACAAAGAAAGTATTTTATAATTACTTTATTATGAAATATTAAGTAAACAGAATAGTGAAAAATTATAAAATACTTTATTCAGTGCGAAACCTGGGCCTGTTTGGCTGAACACAAAGCTGATATTCTGGCTGGTTTTTATAGCATACAAAAATAGACAAATATACCCTCCATCCTTTTTATCCTTTTTATTAAACCACAATAGCAGTTTTTAGCGCAGGGAGCTGCGCTGAATGCCCAGCGCTGCTCTTGACGCTCATAGGCTCCCTGCGCTAAAAACCACTATTGCGGTTTAGTAAAAGGTGACCATATTGTAAAATATAGACAGCAGATATAAATTCAGAACTGTGCATAGTAAATAAAGGGAAGTTTTCATCTCTGGGAATTTACCCAGTTAACTATTAAGTTATTTGGGCAAATTCCTTTGAAAACTGTGGTAATACTGCCTCCACTTTGCTAAATTTAAAATAAAATCATTTTTCCTACCTTGTCTGGTGATTTCTGGTTGCACTTTCTTCTTCTGACTGTGCATCCAATCTTTCTTCCCTTCTATCAGCCTGTATGCTTTCTCTCCTCCACACCTCATTCCCTCCCCCAACTTTTTCTTCCTCTCTCCCTGACCTTTCTTTCTTTTTTTCTGTTTCTCTTCTTTCCTTGTTTCCCTGCCTGCCCCCTTTCTTTCTTTCTCCCTGCCGTTCCCCAAGCCACTGCCACTGCCGCTGCCATCGGGGAACAGGACCCACCAATGGATAACAGGCCCCAAAGCCGAAGCCGACGCATGCTCTCCCTGGCATCAATTCTGCAATCGGAGAGGAAGTTCCGCCCAGCCAGGCAGCGATTGGCTGGCCCGAACTTCCTCTCCGACTGCAGAATTGACGTCAGGGAGAAGAAGACTTATCGGCTCGATAGATTAGATCGCCAAGACAAAGTGAGTCCTGGGTGATCGACTCACTTTGCCTTGGCGAGCTACTGGCGCCCCTGCCTCGGGCCCCCTGTCAGCTCCGGGCCCCTGAATGCAGGACTGGTAGTACTGCCCTGATGGCGGCCCTGCGGCACACCAGGCAACATCTCGCGGCACACTAGAACAGCGGTTGAAAAACACTGCTCTAAATGAAGAAGAACTTCCTTGCAATCGTTTTGAATCTGTCTCCTCTCAGTTTTTCTGAATAACCTCTTGTTTTTGTTGTCCCCGCTAGTCTGAAGAATCTGTCCCTCTCCACCTTCTCTATGCCTTTCATGATTTTATAAGTCTCTATCATGTCCCCTCTAAGTGTCCGCTTTTCCAGGGTAAAGAGCCCCAGCTTGATCCGCATCCAAAACTGCACACACAAGTTTGGAAGACCTATACAGAATCCAGTAGAGTATGTACGAAATCTCGTAGCACTGTTAAAGCACTGTATATTTATACAACTATAAGGAGCACAGGCATTAACAACTCATCCTTAAGAGCTGTCCTCTCTCCCATAGAGGCTGCTCTGCTACTTCAATTCACAACAGCATTACTCTGAGTGGTATTACTAAATGCCATTACATCTTCCATTTGAAAGAAAAACAAAAAGTTAAGACCTCATTTTCTAAAACCTTTTTCAATTATGTGTCTAGAACGGTAATGGCAGCAAAGGATTAATTCCTACGATAGAGATAAAAGGGAGCTAAAGCAGGCACAAAGAACAACACAGTTATAATTCAATAAGAAAGGGAACAAAGGAGGAGACTATAGAATGGAGAGAGAAGGAAAGAATGTAAATAAGGAACAACATAAAAGATAATCTGAGAAATAAATCCGAGAATACTGTATAAAAAAAAGTAAAAAGTTATTTTCAGTTGTAAACTGGAATTTTCACTATAGTGTAAGTTGTATTGACTGTGCTCATTCTTTTTAACCTAAAACAGGGAGGGACCTGTCCACTGGGTGGGTGACTTGCCTATGAAGATAAACACAGTCATCCCTTTTAAATACACCAGTCCACGTTAAGGTATCTTCGATAGCAGTTCCAACACCAGCAGATTCATTTCCGAAATCTATCACGGCCAAACACTGAACAGCCTCACTGCGGAGAACAGATTGGCAATGGAGAACCTAAGCAACTGCAGTGCCCCGGTGCCCTGTGAAGGATCACTTCCCTCACCGTCCAACGCACCCCCTGCTCTACACTTACCTCCAGCAACGGTTGTATCTGCTGCGTCCCAGGGGAAGGGGGGGTCCTAAAGTGTAACAACTGAAGTTAGCTTGGCTGCAGCTTAGTTTTATGCCAGCAGCGCGGCAGGTGGGCGGGACAGGCGGCAGCGTTCGTAGGTGACTGGCTGCCGGACTCCTGCAGCACCGGCGCGCGCGGCAGCTCAAAGCTCTACAGCAGGGCTAGAACATTAAATACCTCCCCCTGACCCCGATCAGAAACAACAGCACGTGGGAGACTAGGGGGAAAAATGGAAAGGCCGGGAACTAACAAGTGTTCGGGCTCCCATCGGGGTCTTTCGCCCGCGTACCGCACGTGTTCGGGGGGGGGGATGGGGTGTCTCGCGGCCGCCTGTGGACGAGGAAGTATTTGGGATCCCAAGGGTCTCGCGGCCGCTCGTGGACAAGCAGGTGTTCGGTTTCTGGGGATTGGAAAACCATGTGCGCGATCTCTGCAGAGGCGGCAAAGACCTGGGCGCCCTTTTCCCAGCACAGCGGCTCCAGAGAGCAGTCCAAAGGGGTCCGTCCGTGCCTCCATTGCGGCTCTCTGCCATCCCACGCACACGTCCCCCCCCCCCCCCCTCAGCCCTCCTTACGGCACAGCAGCGCATTCTTCCTGGGGACTGAGAGAACATCTGCACCGGCGGAGAAAGAAAGCGGTCTTTTAAAGCCCTACTGCCATTCGTTCCCAGATAGATTTACCTACCCAGTATCTGCTGGTTTCAGGGGCGGGAAAGAAAAAAAAAAAGGAAAGATGCAGTAGGTTCGAGCTATCCCGCGCTTTTTGGAGGAGGAGACGAGAAGTTAGGATGCTGCTCTCGAAAATCATCTCAGGAATTCCTGGTGTGAGTTAGGAAAGGCCCAGTCTGCAATGCTTCTATTGGAAACAAACGATTCAGATGAAATTTCTTCCGCTGGCACTAAAATTACTTATATGGCGTATTACAGTTGAAGTTTTGAGGTTGAGGTGATCGTACAAAGGCTATACTCATTTGTACAAACGGGGCAGATGCATTATCGCAACAACACTAAACTCTGCACCCACAATAGGAACAAAGAATGTTTCTTTAGGATTATGGCAGTAGTGATGGGGGGGGGGGCGGATATAAAAATCATAAGCGCCAACGTTTCAAATTGATTATGATTATTGAGAGCTTCTATACCGCTACTAATGACTGGGGAGTCAATTCAGAGTGGTCTACATGAGCCTCTGCAAAGGCTGTACAGTATATTAGCTTCTGTAGAGATGCTTCCATGAGTTGTGAGGTGTTACAATGCATGGGCTCTATACTGAAATACATGGAGCTCTGTGGCGGTGTTACAGAGTTATTAATACCAGCATGATTATACCATAATCCATCATCCTACTTATATGCACATGTTTATAACAAATCAGTTGTCCTATGTAAGTACATTGTATGTCCTATGTATGTAGGTTTACTGTTGCAGCTAAATACACTATACACTTTTTTTACATACCTAAGGAGGTTGGTCATTTCAATCAAATATACAGTAATCTATTTACATGCATCCCTGAAAGTTCTAGTTTCCTGGGGATGCTAAATGCAATAGGCTATTTTTTTTTCTTGGACACAGCTTGCTCAGTATTAGGAGTGCTAAGCTTCCAGTGCTCTCAAAAGAGCTGGCATTTGTGAAGTGTCTGTCTCCCAAACAGCATTCCTAGACTACAGAATAATTACATAGTTTAGAAGCATTCATGCAAGACACTTCTGTGAATGATCTGAATTAACCACCCAGATCCTGCAGGTCACCTAACTGATCAGTTTTCAGCATATCCAGCATGAATATGCATGAAACCTAACTGCAAACCTGCAGTTTATGGAGGCAGGTTATATGGTTAGTGATTCATAAAATCTGGGTATTAAAAGACCTTAAAAGGACAATGTGTCCAAAGTCACACAGTTAGAACTTCATTACTGAACTTATGTCCCAGAAAGTCAGATGTGGCAGAGGTCTGTACTGTAACTAGTGAAACTAATTTCTAGTTCTGGAGGATCCAAGATGGCTGCCGCCATCTGTTGCTGAAAAGACGCTGGAGGGTGTCTTTTTTCCTTACTGCAATAATGCCGAAGAGAAGGGGTAGAAGCGTTGGTGGAGCCTCTCAGCGCTCGAGCCCTGCAGTCCTTACCGTCGATGACATTTTCCGACGTCTTCAAAGCGAGCCGAGTCGTTTGGGGAATCGCCCGATGGGAGCGCCGGCTGAGAGGAGTGCTTCGGCGGATACCCCCGGGCTGGACGTCACGCTAAGCCCCGACGTCAGGACGCCTCCCCTACAGCCGTTGCCGCTGGGAGCTAGCTCTCCGAGGGAGGAGAGCATGTCTGAAGAGGCAGAGTTTTCCTCTCGAGAGGCCAGCGAAGCGGAGGGCTTGCTACAGGGAACAGCACAAGGGGAATTTCTCCTTGTAAGAGAACCAGCGACCGGGACAACCATGTCTGAGGGTCAACAAGGCTCAAGGGAGGTAAAACACTCGGATGAACCAACTAATATTGCACAGGTACTTTCCTTTGCCCCTATTCGACCCCCTGAGGTTACATTGGAATCCTTATGGGATTTGGTCTCTAGTTTGGGTAATTCTCTCAGTCCTCAGATAAAGAATTTGGATAAAGAATTACAAGTTCAGAAAGAAGAAATTAAAATTGTTAAACAGGACATTGTACTTATAAAATCTGAGATTCAAGAAGAAAAGAAGGACTTAAAAATGTTAAAGAGCAACCAAGATTTGATTGTGAAAGATAACCTTAATATGAGAAGAAAATTGGAAGTACTTGAAAATAATAGTCGGTTTAATAATTTGCGTTTGATTAATTTTCCAAAGGTTGCGTCAATTCCTCCAGGAGAAATGATAAAACGTTACTTTCTGGAAAATTTAAAAATTCCAGAGGGTTCATTTCCACCATTGTCAAGAGTGTACTATTTGCCTAATAGAAAAAATCAGGACTCTCAAAAAAAAGATGGTGATGGCAGACCACAGGAAAATCCTTTGGATGTTACAGCTTTATTGGAACAATCTGATAGAGAGGTGGCTAGTTCAGCCACTCTCTTACTGACTGTAGCTTTGGCTCCGGACAGAGATTGGATTCTTAAACTTTTCTTCAAAAATAGATCCAGGGATTTCCTTGGCTTCCATATTCAAATTTATCCTGATGTTTCGAGAGAAACTCAGAAAAGAAGGAGGGAATTTTTATTGTTAAAACCTGGTGTGACCCAGATGGGGGGATTATTTTTTCTTAGATATCCTTGTAAGTGTGTAATTAGATATAATTCCCTTAAATATATTTTCTTTGAACCGTCTCATCTGACTGCTTTCCTCTCTATGAAGCGCCTAGAAAAAGGAGAAACATCTGTCTTAATCAATTAATTAAGCTCTCTTTCAGCATCAGATGACGTCTTTTGGTAAAATTTCTTATTGTACTATATTTACTCCTAATTCCTTAATCTTGGATCCATTGTTGAAGACTAGTGTATGATTAAGTCGGACTTATTACCTTTTATGTAATCTTGATGTAATTTTGATTTATTTTCAAGTTTGAGAATAATCAATGATATGTTTTCTTGATCGTACTTTTCTGTACAAGATTGTAATGCTTGTTAAAATTTTTAAAAATTCATAAATAAATTAAAAAAAAAAAAAAAAAAAGAAACTAATTTCTAGTTCTGTACATCCAGTTCTTAGAATATCCACAATGAATACTACTACTTATCATTTCTATAGCATCACTTGACGTATCCAGTGCTGTACATTAAAACATTCAAGAAACAGTCCCTGCTCAGTAGAATTTATAATCTTATCAAACAGGACACGTAGAGGGTCAGGGAGTTTCTCAGGCATGGATGCTTTACAAGTGAATGGGGTGAGGGGGGGAGGAGGTTAGGAGTTAAAAGCACCTTGAAGAAAGTGGTCTTTTAGCCTGGATTTTAATACTGTAAGGGATGGAGCTTGACGTACTGACTCAGGCAGTCTGTTCTAGGTGTATGGTGCAACAAGAGAGAATGAAGTCTGGAGTTGGCAGTAGAGGAGAAGGGTACAGATGAGAGAAACTTGCCTGATGAATGGAGTTCCAGGGGAGGAGTATAGAGAGGGATAGGAGAGGAAAGAGACTGAACTGTAGAGTGCAGTCAATAAGAGGAGTTTGAACTGTATACAGAAATGGATAGGGAGCCAATGAAGTAACTAGAAGAGAGGTGATGTGAGCATAGCAACTTTGGTGGGATATAAATTGTACAGTATAATCTTTAATGGATTGTAGGGGTGAGAGATGGTTATGTAGAAGACCTGTGAGAAGCAAGTTGCGGTAGGCTTGGAAAGAGATGATAAGGGTGTGGATAAGGGTTTTGATAGTGTGCTCATAGATGAAGGCTCAGATTTTGGTGATATAGAGAAAGAAAAACAGGGTTTGGCAGTCTGTTAGATTTGTGCAGAGAAAGAGAGAGAGGAGTCAAAAATGACAGAGAGGTTTCAAGCTGATAGGGAGGATGAGAGTATTATCCACTGAAATAGAGAGGAGGGGGGAGAGGAGAGGTGGGTTTAGGTAGAAGGATAAGTAGCCATATTCGGTTTTATTTATTTCTTCCATTTGTGCGTCATACACACCTAAACAAGCTCTGGGGGACATTACAGAGGAAGGGGTTAGAAGAGGGTAGGGAGGAGAGGAAAGAAGCATGTAGAATATTTAATAGAAATTCCTAACTTTACAGATAGGAGCACCATCTATGTAAATGATATCTAAATGAATTAAAGGAATATGTAAAAAGGAATAGAAGGGAGGAATGGTTAAACAATAGAATTCAGGGAAATTCAATTAATAAAATAAAAAGAATAGGGGTAAGAACAATGGAATACAATTTAAAATAATTCATAAACTGGGGGAAAAAATCAAATAAGTCTGACATAAGTCCAGTTTCCTGAAGCTGCTCTGTTGTCTTAGCATATTTTAAATAATCCCAACGGCAAAAGTCCATACGGGACAGATATCAGCTCGGGCTTTCCAGCTGCTACAGCCTCGACTCATCACTTCCAGGCAGAAGATGCACAGAGATAGAATAATCCAGTGCCGGGCCGCACTGCTCTTGGTGGGTGGTGGATGCTCCTGGGCAGCTCCTGAAGAATATAACACTCTGCCTCCATTGGCGGACAACCGGGAGGAGGAGTCCACAGTTTTAAGTGGCAGTGGGACATCCGGGCAGGATGTGATTTGGGCCCGGATTTCTGTAGAGATTTCTAATGTAGAGAGGTGGTTCTGGGAGTCATCAGCATAGAAGTGAGATTGAAAACCATGGGAGGAGATTAGAACACCAAGGGAATGATTACACTGGCCAACACTCATTTTGGTGCCTCAAATGTTAGACCTGTTTCTGGGTATATTTGACCTTCTGATTTCAAAAATGGCACCAGTTTTCTCCTATCAGCTCTAGTTTTTGAGATATAGAACATGTGCTATATACCACTCTTCACTCTGCTCACCCATTAAAAAAACAGGATATTTTAATGTAGTGTTTAAATTAATAATATCTTTTAAGCATGAAGGAAACATATTAAAAGAAAAGTGTACAACATGAAAATCTACTTATTTCATACCAAAAGCACAAGTTTATGATACAAACCTTCCAGCCATTCGACACACAAGAAGCTCCTAATCCCACATAAGATTCCAACAATAGTCTGCCATCGTGTGTGCATCCCATCCTCCTTGGTATCTGGCTTCCATTGTTTTTATGTCTTGGTGAAATATTTCACTTTGTTCTTTGCTTAAGTCATCAAGTTTCTCTGGAAAGCGATCTAAGTGGCTGTGGAGATAATGGACTTTTAACACTCATGTTACAACCAAGCCTGTTGAACTAAAAGAGCATATTCTCTACTAATTATGTGTAGTTGTCTGATTTTTTGTTGCCAGGAAAGTTTTTCACAACAAAAACAAATGAAGACCAGGCACATGATTTGTTTTCATTCACTGATGCTATGAAATGTGGGTCATTTATAAGTTGTCTGATCTGTGGTCCATTGTTTCCTGCCTTCAGTTTTTCCATGGTAAGTCCAGGTAACATATGTGCCCATTGTCACAGGGAGAACCCTGTGAGCACAAAGGAACACCTGCAGTATCAGGGGGCAAATGCCAAAGGAAGTGAGTTAGTACAAGTTAGCCCACACATACAAGTCCCTGTGCACAACCTAGGATACTGCAGGGAAAGAAAACACCTTTGAGAAGCAGTCCTCAGACTGGGTCTGAGCCCCCAAAGCCCCATTTATTATTTCCTAGACCACAAACTAGAGAAGTAAAGGCAGAACTACAAGTCCCAGCCAGGCAGGGACAAGTTAAACCTTAACCCAGGGCTGGAGCAGCTCCAGCCAACATTAGACTTAGGTCTCATTTCAACCAGTCCAGCAAACCACGGAACACATCTGAACCTAGAACTAATTAGCCAGCTGCAGGGAGAGAAAAGGGTGAATCCCTTAGCAGCAAGAGGCAGCCACAAGACTGGAGAGCTCTCAGCAAGTCTGAGGAGTGTAGGCCTCTCCAGCTAAGCCTGGCCCGGGGGAGCATAGTAACATAATAGATGATGGTAGATAAAGACCCGGATGGTCTATCTGGTCTGCCCACACCACAGTATAAGGAAGAGGTAGGAACCCAGGATTGGGAGGCTCTAGGGGACACTATAACTGTCCAGAAGATGTATCAGTGGAAGAGAGTCTTAGTACCTATAGTGATTATCCAGTAACTTCAGGCTATGAGGAAATGGACATGAGCTGAAATCAGTAAAAGTGAGTGGCTGCCAAGAAAGTGCTGTATGTTTGAATTGGAAGTAATGTACAAACCAGTTTTAAGGGAAACTTAAGAAAAGCAACCTTATAAGAAAGCAGGCCTGAAGGCAAGCCTTATTTTATATCATGAAAGGAAAAGATTATTTTTGCGTGGTTTTTGTTTTGAGAAAATTCCTCTATGCCAAGCCTGTTGTGGGAACAGGCACTGCAATTGAAATGACACCAGAGAAGTAAAATCCATAAGAACATAAGAATTGCCGCTGCTGGGTCAGACCAGTGGTCCATCGTGCCCAGCAGTCCGTTCCCACTGTGGCCCTCTGGTCAAAGACCAGTTGGGATTTTAGGAGGGTCTGATTTAAAGCTGATCATTTAGGCGAATAGATCCCATGCCTTGGGGGTTGTAGTAAAAGACAAACCCAAGGAAAATTCTCCAGTGCTGAAGTTGCAGACTTTGAATTTAAAAGTAGTGCTGGAAGACTGAGGAATTGACTTTTCATGTTTGCAAGGTAATGAGTGATAGTGTTGGTCTGGTACAGCTAACTAAGGCCAGACTAAAGCCTGCCGGAAGGAAAGAAGAATAATTTTGGTGGTGTTTAAAACTTGCTGGAAAGTTCAGACTGTTGTTTTGAGGTGAAATGAATGACTTTATTTACCTAAGGGGAAAAGTCCCTGTGTTTTGTTTGACTGTTCACTGAATGTTTTCTGAGTTTTTTTCCACATATCTGAGTGATGGACTAGATACAGTAAAAGCAAGACTTTTGCAGTGGATCTGAATTTTTAATTGTTTTTAAACTGCTTTGCAGCAACCCATACTACCAATTCCCTCATCTACACTTGGTCGGGGTTGTGGGACCTGGTCCTTGAACTGTTCCAGTATGGCCACGCCCAGTCACAGTATTCAATGCATGAACCGTCTTTATTCAAAGCCTTTACAAACTGTTTCATAAAGCGTAGCTTTATATGTAGTGGTGGCAGTATGACTCATTGATGACATTTTGTCCTCCAACCATCATATATTTCCTCGGAGACCAATTTTTTTCTGCCCAATGTTCATGTTTGGCTATACTATCCCAAAGGCATAAAAAGCAAGGATACTTGGTGTAGCCACTTTGTTGACTAATTATTAACCATCTTCAAGTCTACACAAATCACCCATTGATGTTCTTGATAATTTATCTTTTCCAAGACTAAAGAGATGGCCTTATACTCTTCTTTCATCCTGGTGAAGTGACCGATTGGAATAGAACCATATTTGTTGCCATTATTTAAGTTTAAATCAGTTTTATTGAGTCAAAAACCAAACCAATTCCACAAACACTGAAATCATACAGGACTCAAGTTTTCCTTTCCAGTATATAAATGACAAACAAACTCCAAAACTCCCTCCTCCCTCCCGGCCACCCCCCTCCAGAGTCTCAGGGCCCTAAAACTAAATTCATACTAAACTAAAACAGAAGATGTATATCGTAACCCATAACAAGATCAAATAACAGAAATCCAGTCAGCAGTTCAAAATATGACTCCTCGCCAACGGAGTCATAGTATTCCTGAATGGCTCCCAGGTCGCCTGAAATTGCATGCTCTTAGCAGAAGAAAAGTCAAGAGATGTCACGGCGTTCCCTGGTCAGTAGGTAGATCAATTGTGTCCACAAGGAGAGAGCAGTTGCATCCCCATCAAGCCACTTGATCAAAATACATTTAAACGCTATCAGAGTGCACCACTTAAGAAAGGCACTGGAACTCTTCTGCTTTGGATGATGGGACGGTATCAAATCAAAAAGTACTTTAGAAGAATGCCTAATAGTCACCCTCCAAATAGTTCAAATAAAAGTAAAAATACCCTCCCAAAAGGTTTGAATAGTTTGACATATCCAAAACATATGTCCCAGGTGTGCATCCAAGTAACCACACTTTGGACAGGCTGATGTAGGGCAAAACTTTGCAAGGTGAGCTCTTTGAGGGGAAACATAAAGACGAAAAACAAGTTTATAATGCAATTCCCAGAAATATATATATTTGCGCAAAGAAGGTAAACTCTTGACAGCTTTCATAACAATATCATCTGGCAATCCCAGCTGTAACTCTTGAGACCAAGAGGCCTGTAATGCATTATGGTCAAACATAAGGGTTTCATCCTTCAAATGTCTATGATGAAATTTGAGGGGTACTTTCATCTGAGAACCCAAGGTATAGCCTGAGGACAAAAGTTCCTGACGGCCAAGGGCCAAATTTGATCGCCCCAGAGAAGATATATAATGATGAATCTGCCGGTATGCAAACCGATCGCCGGGGAAAGGCCAGAATCTCGACAAAGTTGAGCAAAAGATTTCACTTGACCATCATCCTTCACCAGATGAAATAAAATTTCAATACCTGTGCTTCCCATCTAGTAAACCTGGAACCCTCCATACCAGGAAGAAATTGCCCATTAAAACAAATAGGTAAGAAGGGAGACACCCAAGCACTAACTCCATGAAACCTACAAACCCAGTGCCACGTCCGGCGCAAAGGTCCACAGAGAACCTTAACTGCCAGAGCAGAAGGAAAGGCTGAGGGGATAGAATGAAAATATGCACTAAAATGTTCTTTATGAAAACAAGAGATCTCCACTTGCATATTCGTTAAGTCTGACGTACTGTTGCCATTATTTAAAAGAACACATTTCAAACTACGTTTTGAACTGTCAATGAAAAGATGCCATTCACTTGGGTTATATTCTGAACGAAAGGTTAGGTTCTTCATTTTGTTAATTTTCTTTCTTGTAAATCCTCACTTTATTCTGAGACCAGTGGGTTATTTCCCTCCTCCCACCAGGGATCTGTAGGAAGCTTCAAAACCTTTGAAGATTTTACCTCCTCCCTCTCATACCTCATCACTGAGCATGCTCCTGTCTCCAGCAATCAGTCTTAAAATAGCCAGGAACATCTGTAGAGGAGGAGAAGAATAAGAGAGAGAAGAACAGGGAACTCCCCAACAATCAAATCAATTTTGCTCATATAAACAAATGTAGCAACAATGCAATCCAAAATAATAGGTTATAAAACATTGAAAACCTGAATGACAAAACAGTGCTAAATGGAGACACAGCCTGCACTGTTAGAAGGGGGCTCCTGAACTAGGGAACCTCCCCCCCCCCCCACCCAATTAAGTGCTAAACCCAGTCTGATGGAACTCTTATAAAGGCTGGTCAGAAAACAGAAATCCAGCTTGCCAGTACTTGTAAGGCAGACAATCAGTGAATCAGCAAGTATAGGGCAAGTTCTTGGAATAAAAGTGCGGATTTACAAGAAAGAAGATTAGAAAAGGTAAGAATCTAAGTTTTCGTTCTTGTACAATCCCACTTTATTCCAGGACCAGTTGGACACAACAGAGCAGTCCTGTAATTCAGGGTGGGGCTGAGGAGCCTGCTCCCAATACAGAGGAACCAAAAGAAGAATCCTGTTGGTCGCCACATCGAACTTATAAAACTTGGTGAAGGTATGCAAGGAAAAACAGTAGTGGCCCTACAAATCTCATCCAGAGATACAGCTGATGACTCTGTCCAAGAGGATGAAACTCCTCTGGTCGAATGAGCCCGCACACCGACCGGCCATGTTAAACGCGCAAATGGTCATGTGAATCCACTTGGAAATGGTAGCCTTAGAAGCTGACCTACCTTTGCAGGCAGAACCCATCAGAACAAACAGGTGGTCAGAGAGACGAAACTTGTTGGTAACCTCCAGATTCCACAACAACAGACTGCGCATGTCCAAGGACCACAACACTCAGTCCTGCTCCCTTGAACCAGAGGTAGCAAAAGAAGAAAGCTGGACTTCCTGATTCACATGGAAAGTGGGAAGGAATAGTATGCAGCATCACTGCGGAATCTGTAATACACAGAAAGGGATCCCTGCAGGAAAGAGCCTGAAGCTCCGAAACCCTTTGGGCTGAAGTAATAGCCACAAGGAAGACTGTCTTGATTGTGAAATCCATCAGCGATGCCTGTTCCAGAGGCTCATATGGGGGATGAGCCATAGAGCGAAGAACCAAATTAAGGTTCCAGCTTAGAGAGGGAAGGCACAAGGGATGCCTCAGTTATAACGAGCCCTGCAAAAAATGAACCACAACTTGATGAACTGCCAATGAGCCCCTTGGAGAAGGAGGGCCCATGCATGAAAGACCAGCAATCTGAACCTGGAGCGAAGCCACTGCAAGACCCTTCAGGCCATCCTGCAGAAACTTCAGAACATGAGGAATCAATGGAAGAGAAGGATCCACCTGTCGCAGGGCGCACCAAGCCCTGGTAACACCTTCGCATAGGCCACCATTGTGGACTTCCGTTTACTGTGAAGCAACGTGGCAATCGCCGCCGAAGAATAGCCCTGAAACAGAATAATCTGGCACCTGAAAAGATGGCTTGTAACAGATGGCTGCAATACAATGTGCTGTAGTGTCAATTCAGTGACAACGAGATTTTGTGAACTTAATCCTAATATTGTTCACATTAAATTAATATGCCATTCCATACAGCTGTGTTCATCCTATGCCCTTAAAGTGATGTCTAGAAATGTTGAGTTTATGGTTTCTGATACCTACAGGTGGTTTGCTCACAGTACTGCCCGTCAGCAGAAGTACAAAGCTATGTATTCTTGTATAAATGTTGGTGAATAACCACTTAGAATTTTGAAATTGTGTGATACCAGATGGCTGTCTGTCACCCCATGTGTTCAATGCATTCTGGACCAATATGATGAACTAAAGCTTAATTTTTAGGTAGCAAAAGATGAAGAAAAGAATTACACTGAAAGCTGTTTCATATGTACAGTGACCCTGAAAATAAGCTGTACCTTGTATTTCTGCAGCCTATATTGCTTGAACTGCCCAGAGTGAATAGACTGAACTTGACAAAGCAAGTCCTGTAAAACTACTCAAAGAACTTATGAATATGTATCGTAGTATTATGGATCGGGTTATGCAACCAGCTGCGATCAAGACATGCGAAGTTATCAAGTTCGCGGATGACACAAAACTCTCCAGCAGGGTCAGAACTGTTAAGGAATGCAAAGAACTGCAGAGCGACCTGAACAAACTGAGTGAGTGGGCAAAAAAATGGCAGATGAGCTTCAATGTGGAGAAATGTAAGGTCTTGCACATAGGGAAGGGGAACTCCATGTACAGCTATACAATGGGAGGGAGGGTACTCGGGGAAGGCAGCCAAGAAAAAGATCTGGGGGTATTGGTGGATAACACAATGAAGCCGGTGGTGCAATGTGCAGCGGCCTCAAAAAAAGCGAGCAGAATGTTGGGCATTATCAAAAAAGGTATCACTACCAGAACGAAGGAAGTTATCCTGCCACTGTATCGAGCAATGGTGCGCCCACATCTGGAATACTGCATCCAATACTGGTCGCCATACCTCAAGAAGGACATGGCAATACTCGAGAGGGTCCAGAGGAGAGCAACGAGGATGATAAAGGGTATGGAGAACCTCTCATATGCCGAACAGGCTGGGGTTAGACAGGCTGGGGCTCTTTACCCTGGAAAAGCGGAGACTGAGAGGGGACATGATACAGACTTATAAAATCATGAAAGGCATAGAGAAGGTGGAGAGGGGCAGATTCTTTAGAGTAGCAGGGACAACTAAAACAAGAGGTCATTCAGAAAAACTGAGAGGAGACAGATTCATAACGAATGCAAGGAAGTTCTTCTTCACTCAGCGGGTGGTAGATACCTGGAACGCGCTTCCAGGAGAGGTGATAAGTCAGAGTACAATTCTGGGGTTCAAAAAGGGACTGGATGACTTCCTGGAAGCGAAGGGAATAACAGGGTACAGATAGAGGTTTACCTTACAGGACACTGAACAAATAGGGTATGGACATTTTAGGTTAGGTAGGGAACACTTTCAGGTCATGGACCTGGAGGGCCGCCGCGGGAGCGGACTGCCGGGCACGATGGAACCCTGGTGTGACTCAGCAGAGGCAATGCTTATGTTCTTATGACAGCAATACTTGCATATGATATCAATAATGAAACAAATTACCTTCCTATCGGTGCAATGAACTTTGGAATTAATTTCTATATTCTGTTAACAAACATGAACTTGGAACAGTCATCGATGTGAAGCAAAATGTTGGGCTTACCTGGTTGAATTATTAATTGAGCTACATCAATGACTTCCAGCTGATATACAGCAGTTGGAATCATTGGCAGAACCGAGTCCATCAGTCGTTCTTGGAACAAAAAAGCCCATGTTGTCTCAGCTCTCCTTTTTGCCACTGTATACAGGAAAAAGAAACCTCGGAGTTCTTGAGCAACAATGGAACAAACTTAATGTTTCCTGGCTGAACATGGAAGATGTTGATGTTGAAACAATTCTGGGTGGATGTTACCAATTATACAGATGCAGCTGGTGAGTATGAGTTCAATGAAATAGGCTAAGTTTGCCTTATCCTTGTTGGCTCTCCCATTCAGTAACACAGCTGTGGAATGGACATTCTCTCAAATGAACCTAAAGACTAAATTCAGGAACAGAATGCAGCAAGAACTATTAGAATCAATATGGAACATCCGTGCATTCATGTCTCAACACAACTTGTGCTGTAACAGTTTTGAGCCATTTGCATCAATGTTGTGCTGTTTTCATCAAACATCTACAGTACCTCAAATAATTAGCTTGAAAATGTTGATTTTTAGCCTCAACCCATATAGCCTCAATTAGAATTAGTATATATTCTTTTAAGACCTCAGCAGTACAAACTGTGAGAAAGTTTTCATTCACGTATAATTTGCACTAAAGTCTTCATCGGTCAAAATTTTCTATCAAATCTTATTTATTTAATTTATTCATTTTTATTTATTTTTCAAAATAGGTTAAGAAAAAATACTCATCTCTTTATCAGAGCATAGCAGGGGTTCTTCACCGACATAGGCTATGTTTCGCCACATAAGGCTTTATCAAGGTAGTCCCCTGATAGAGAAGAGAGATATATCGTAGTTATTATCTTAGAACATATACTCCACGGTTCTTATCAACAACTCCTAGGGGTATCATTTCTAGCCCATATAAAGTAGTTGAAAAAATAAAAAGTAAAGGTTATATCTTAGAATAATAGCTTGTTAAATACCTTTGTTATGCCGATTCCACATGTACTGCCATCGTTATAGTTTGGTTTAGGCAGAACAACATGGCCGCGGCGTTTTTTATACAAAATAGAAACGTCATGATCTCATATTTACGTATCCTATCAGCATCCAGAATCAGCCCTGGGATTATTTAAACTAATGTCATCCATTCTACTTCTGCATTTAAACCATTAGGTTTGACAGTACTGTCAAACCTAATGGTTTAAATGCAAAGGTATTTAACAAGCTATTATTCTAAGATATAACCTTTACTTTTTATTTTTTCAACTACTTTATATGGGCTAGAAATGATACCCCTAGGAGTTGTTGATAAGAACCGTGGAGTATATGTTCTAAGATAATAACTACGATATATCTCTCTTCTCTATCAGGGGACTACCTTGATAAAGCCTTATGTGGCGAAACATAGCCTATGTCGGTGAAGAACCCCTGCTATGCTCTGATAAAGAGATGAGTATTTTTTCTTAACCTATTTTGAAAAATAAATAAAAATGAATAAATTAAATAAATAAGATTTGATAGAAAATTTTGACCGATGAAGACTTTAGTGCAAATTATACTGTGAATGAAAACTTTCTCACAGTTTGTACTGCTGAGGTCTTAAAAGAATATATACTAATTCTAATTGAGGCTATATGGGTTGAAGCTTCTCTGATATCTAGCCTTATAAAAATATAAAAATATATACTACCGCCTTATATACTTGTTGATTTTTAGCCTCAGCCAGTCACAACTCTCCCTTTCTCCTCAAACAAACCCATTTTTGTTGTAAGTTCTGTTTCTGGGAAAGACTCAACCCAAGTTTTAAGTGATTGAGAAGGATCCAAGTGCTATTGAGGGTTCCTGAGGAAGAAATCTAAATGAGGCACATGAAACATTTGTAACAACAGTTTGTGTGGCAGCACCTTTTACGGTACCGCAGTCAAGTACAATTACCTTTGTGCAATTATCTTTGTACACGTCCTCTTTAGGTCAATATATACAATCTTTTTAATGTGATGATTCCCCACTTGGCTGCTTATTTTGATCATCTTCCTGTTTTTGTACTCCTGTGCCAATGATGTACTGTTGCATTTGCCTTTTGAAGAAAATCACCCTGCATCTGCTGGGCTTTTGGACCACTATTTTTTGAAGATGGAGTAGTAGGCTATTATTACATTCAAACTGAAACAAACACTGGTAAAATAAATCTGCTGCTGTTTTGGACTCGTTTTGTCCAGTAGTTTGAAGAGCTTTTAAATTTTGGGAAGGACTTTTATGTTGAGTGCTTGTTTATTTGTGTTTTGTAGTTTGTATTTGAGTTTTGGTCTTTTGTAATGTAATGTAATTTATTTCTTATATACCTGTACTCATTATAAACTGTTTGGGATATGTGCAGTGTATAAATAAACATTTGTGTTTGTATGAAGCATTTGTTTGATAAATTAGAGGGGCAATTGGGCTACTCCCAGCACAAGTTGGGCTACTTTTTTCCATGAGTTTGGCATCTGGCAACCCTGCCAGTCCCAGAGATAGAAGTGATCCCCATGCATTTCTGCTCCAGTGGCTGCATTATATGGCAGGCTGAATTCCCTATTGGAAGTACCACTAGACTACCAATAAAAATCAGCAGGCATCATTTTGAAGAGAGCAGCTGCTGGGGCAGGAGTGAGTGGTTATCACTCTGGGCACGGGACTGGCTGGCTATAAGGGAGTTGCAGGGGGACATTTGATACAAAAGGTGGCTCAGGGCGCCAGAATCCATTTTTGCATTGCATTCCTGCTTTCCATTTTTTTTCAATGATGTCTTTTTGGTTTTGATAGCTCTGTTTAACCACCCAGGCAGATATTTGTTCTTCTTCTTTACATATTCCGCAATCCTAATTTTAATTTCTATTAGACGGCAAATGAAAGGAAATAAGCGCTAAAATGCGCGCTAGGGCTGCAGAAATAGAACCCTGCGGCTCGCCGTACTTCCGGGAAGGGATATTTGTATCGCTACAGCTTTGTCGCGGCTCAGCCAGCTGAACTTCGGTATGGAGTTCTTACTGGCTGCCGTCATCTTATTTCTCGTCTTCGTTTTCTTGACCAGGCTCTTGCTGGTTCTCTGGCCCGGTAGCAGGCACAAACCTGGCAAGATGGGACCTCTCAGTGTAGTGGCTGTGGCAGGATCTGGTGAGTATGCGAGCTGTGGGAACAGAAATGAAGCGGAGTGCGGTTCCTGTCTGTAAGCATGCTGGGAATTGTGGTCCTGGAGAATTTGAGCTTGTGACGGGCCTGTGAGCAGACTGCAGAGCTGTGATTTGCGTAGTTTGTGAGGAGGTGTCCCGTTTGATATCAGAGTGTATTATTTTGTAGCTCTGCTATTTCCATTTTCAAGTCTAGCGTTTAATTAGTGTTGTTCATTAGAAGTCCTGCGAGACCTTGGAGGCTCTTAGCCGCAAGACTTGCAGCTGTTGGTGTTGCCTCACCATTAGCAATTTCATTTTCTGCCGCAGTTTTCAGTGAGTTTGAAGGCAGCATGTGCTGCCCAGTCCCCCTGTGGTATTCTTACCTAAAGTCTTTGGATGCTACATGGCTCAAGCTTGTAGTACTGGAAGTAAACAGGACAGCTGTTCTCAAGACCACAGCAGCAGGTCTCTAGCGAACGTGATGGGGGGGGGGGGGGAATGGATGCAGGGTGACAGTCCCGTAGATTGTAGAGATAGATAAGTTTGCCTGAGAGGAGCTGGGGAAGGAGAGTGGTGGACTGAATGTGAGAGATCTTAAAGGAGTGGACTTCTTTTAATTACATAAATAGCTGAGCAAGCCATCTGAACTGTTGGAGGAGCCCCATTCCCACCCTCTTGCCCAGAGCACCAGTTCAGAGCTGCCAGATTACCATTCTAGGAGAGGTGCTTTTTGACCAGTCTTGGCTGTAAATTAAATTTTGTCAAACACCCCCCCCCCCCTCCCTCTCATTAAAACCTGAACTTTGGCATCCTATAGAGTTGCACATCATTTATAAAATTCTGACATTTGTCAACAAAATTTCTCATTCAGGTCACCCATAAGAGCATAACATAAGAATTGACATACTGGGACAGTCCGAAGGTCCATCAAGCCCAGTTTCCAACAGTGGTCAATCCAGGTCCCAAGTACCTAGCAAGATCCCAAGTAGTAAAACAGATTTTATGCTGCTTACCCTAGGAATAAACAGTGGATTTCCCCAAGTCCTCAATAATGGCCTATGGACTTCTCTTTTAGAAAATTATCCAAACCTTTTTAAAACCCTGATAAGCTAACTGATTTCATCACATTCTTCGGCAACAAAGTTCAGAGTTAATTATGTGTTGTGTGAATAAATATTTTCTCCAGTTTTAAATCATAGCGTTCATAGAAACATAGAAATAGACGGCAGATAAGAGCCAAGGCCCATCAAGTCTGCCCACTCTAATGACCCACCCTATTTATCTTTGCGGATAGATCCCACATGTCTATCCCATCTGGCCTTAAAATCTGGCACGCTGCTGGCCTCAATAACCTGGAGTGGAAGACTATTCCAGCGATCAACCACCCTTTCAGTGAAGAAGAACTTCCTAGTGTCACCGTGCAGTTTCCCGCCCCTGATTTTCCACGGATGCCCCCTTGTTGCCGCGGGACCCTTGAAAAAGAAGATATCTTCCTCCACCTCGATGCGGCCCGTGAGATACTTGAATGTATCGATCATATCTCCCCTCTCTCTACGTTCCTCAAGTGAGTAGAGCTGCAACTTCCCTAACCGCTCCTCGTATGGGAGCTCCTTGAGTCCCGAGACCATCCTGGTGGCCATTCTCTGGACCGATTCCAGTCTCAGCACATCCACATGTGTAGGATTTGCCTTTGTTTTCAACATAGGGACTTTTGTGGTTGATAACGAGACATCATATTCTTAAAAATTTCAGGTATCGTACCATATAAGAATTGATGACATAACATGATTGCCTTGTACTGAATTCGAAACACAATTGGCAACCAATGCAGTTGTTGAAGATATGGAGATATATGCTCATATCTTGAAATGCTAGACCATGTGAGAGAGATTCCAGGCTTTGAGACGGAGAGGAGAAAGATGCCACACCATATGAGGGGGGAAGGGGGAAGACAGAGTTATCTGACCATGGGAGAGGGATGAGATGGTGCCCAGGGATGGAGGGGAAGGGGAGACAGAGGTGGGATTATTGCTAATAAATTGAAGATAAATACAGAAAAAAAATTCCTTTGGTTGTGTCCAGCAGGTTTAGCTAGATAAGATCTTGTGTCCTCTTTCTGTCGGAATGGTTATAAGTTCAAAATGCAAACTAGAATATTGGGAGTTCAACTAGACAACATGTTAACTATGGAATATCAAGTTAATTTTTTTTTTCTCCCCCTTTCTTATCTCTAATAATGTAACTTTTACCCATTCCCCCCTTTCAGCCATCACTTTCAAGTCCGTCTTGTCGATGTCTTTAATGTTCACTTCCCCTTCTCTCCATAAACATTTCCTTTAACTATTATTTTTTTTTATCTCTATTTTAATATTTTATTGTAAACCGGCTAGATACTCGTTGATGGTCGGTATATTAAAAATCAATAAACTTGAAACTTGAAACAATTTCATGAGTAAAAAAGATTTTGGACTTTTAAGGGAATTAAGATTAGTCAGAAAATGTTTTGATATTTCAGCATTTTCACTAGTGGTCTAGTCATCAGTTCTTTCACAATTGGATTATTGTAACATAGTTTATCTTGGGTGTACTACAAGACTACTAAAGAGATTACAAACTGTTCAAAATACTGCAGTTAAAGTTATACGGTCTCTCTTACAAAGCCACGTGGCAACAGCCCCAAAGCCCTTTAAATCTCTATGGGCTTCGGGGCTGTTAGCGCAGCGCAGCCACTAGTGCGGCTTTGTAAAAGAGGCCGATAGTCTCGATTTCCAAATATGAATGGATTACACCTTACTTTGTTCAATTACATTGGTTATCAGTTTCTGCTAGGATAACATAAGCTCTGTGTATTATTTTTTAAATATTTTACATGCCTAACTCATCCTTATTTGCTGGATTTAGTTTCCTTAATGATTGATAGGGTCATATACTGTACGATGACTAATTCTGTTTACAATTTCCGTCACCTAAATCAATTAAACTATTCCATCAACTCTGTGCTTCTTTTAGTTATCAAGCTTCGACTATTTGAAATAAACTTCCTCTCAATGTTAGATCAGAAACTAATCATTTAGTTTTTATAAAGCTTTTAAAAAAACTGTCCTTCAAACACCAGACTTGGAGAACAATGTTCTTAATGAAACAGTGGGCAGGTGCAGGAATGAAAAGACAGGGCAGGGATCCAGAATGGCACACCTATCTACTGGGAAAGATAATAGCAAGGTAAGAACCTAATCTTTCTTCTGGTGGTTTCCTTCTTCTGTCAAATTTCCTAAACAGTAATAGTAAAATAAGAACCAGATTAGTTGAGAAATTAAAGAAAAGTAGTAATGACTTTGGACCTGGAGATATACCATATTTTTTGCTCTATAAGACGCACCCACCTGTAGAGTAGGAAGAACCAAGAAAAAAAAATTCTGAACCAAATGGTATGCCCTATACCCTGTCCCCCCTCTGGTGGTAGGCTAGGATAGGGTACAGAGCACGTCTAGTGGCAGCCAGCCAGCCAGCTGCCAGTCCAAAACCAGCCATCCAGCCAGCCCCAAGGCAGCCAGCCAACCAGTCAACCCACCCCAAGCCAGCCAGTCAGCGCAAAAGCAGGCACCCCCCTCTCCGATACCTTTTTTCCCCATCCCGGCAGTCCAGCACGCTTTCCTCGCTCCTGCCTTGGTTCCCCTGCTCTCTTCCAGCAGCGGCACAGCGGTACACGAGGCAGGCGGGCGCTTTTTGCGTGCCTGCTTGGTCCCTCGCTGCACTCAGAATGGCTGCCTGCCAGTTCCTGCAGGACGAGAACTGACAGGTAACCATTTGGAATGCAGCGAGGGACCAAGCAGACACGCAAAAAGTGCGCGCCTGCCTCGTGTGCCGCTGCCACTGCCGGAAGAGAGCAGGGGAACCGAGGAAGGAGTGTGGAAAGCGCGCTGGACCGCCGGGATGGGGAAAAAAAGGTACTAGGGTTTGGGGGGGATTTACGTTCGCTCCTTAAGACGCACCCTTATTTCCGCTCCCTTTTTTTGGGTGGAAAAAGTGCATCTTATGGAGCAAAAAATACGGTATTTGACGAGACCCATTTTCTGGAGGAAATCTTGGCTAGACCTGATTTTGACTGCCAACTCAGTGAGTTCTAAGTATTTTTCTAGTGCGATAGGTGTGTCATTTTGGACAGTGGTCTTTGCTAATTTTTAATCAAGGGCCATTTTGGGTCCAAAAGGGGTAACAGAGAGCCGACAGATATCTTCCTACTTTGGGCCATGACACCAATAGCGCTTCTTGACAGAACCCCTGGCCTTGGTCACACATGCAGAACACAAATACAGGACCACAAACAAAAAATTAAATAAGCTTAGACTTCCAAACGTTTGTGTTTAAAGGTTTGAATGGAGAGCTTATCCTAAACACCAGAAAGTCAGAGGAGCATTACCACAGTCACTTGGTGTCTCACCTCCTGGGGCTCCGGGGAACCAGCTGTAGTGGCCTTGGGGCTGCATTTGCCTGGTTAGTGGTTCAGGGCTTGTAGGAACTGCCAGGGCCAAGCTGCGTTGGGCAGCAGAGGCAGGGCAACCAGAACCATGACCGCCGTGGTACTCGCCCCGTTGACAGGCACCTTCTTCCCCCGGTAGCCATTTGACTTGCCCCAAGCTGGTGTTGCACAGGAGCCGCTGAAAGCCTTGCACCACTTCTCTTTCCCAGCAGCTGCTCTTACACTGTTCAGGTCACTGGCAGCATGAGTGAAGTATACATAGAATCCTGTGTCAACAGAAAAAAGATTACTGAAGTAAGAACCTAATCTTCCAATAGTGTTACTTGACAGAGACCCTTTTGGAAAGGAAAATCATTGTAAGTTACTTGTATCTTGAGTAGTGACCAATTTTACTAATAAATAATGGATAATCAGATGGTCAAGGGGTGAAGGAGTCTATCACAAAAGATATAAAACATACTTATGAAGTCATTAATAAACTAACATGTGCACTTGTAGTAATCATATAGAGAGTGATAAAGGTGATAGAATTTGTCCCCTTCCCCTCAGGAAACTATCCTGTGTCATTCTTTAATTTCTATCACAATCTCAGAGTCTTTCTACACCATGCAAGGCTTGAGGGTCAGCGACTGTGCCCATTCATACTCTGATTCTTCCCTCTCTCTGTCACCGTCCCTGTCCCTTCAGATAACCTTGGGAAAACATCCCATGTCATTCTTTTGTGTCTATCTCAACCTCAGTCCTTTTACACCAACATTCTTCAATGCAAGGCTTAAGGGTCGGTAGTTGTGCCCATTCATTCTCTTAGCCTTCCCTCTCTCTTTAAAGAATGACTTTGGGATGGTTTCCCGTGGTTATCCACAGGGATGGGGATGGTGACAAATTCAGTCACCATGTCATTTTCTATGAATCCTTTTATGTATTCTTTGATCCTTTGTGTTCAAGATGCCAAATTCCCTATGTAAGGAGCTAGCTTTTGTCCAGAATTTAGAACATGCGTTGTCTGCCTTTAAGACTTGTATGTCCTCATAAATCGATATATTAATAAACAATTGTTAAACTGAGCACAGGCTAGTGTATATTTCCACAGCAGCAGCTCAGAGCAATAAAGCTCAGTACAGATAGGAATGGAAGAGCAGAGATCCTGCATATGTAAGGAGGGAAGGGTTAAGGAAAGGAAAAAGTAAGGCAGGACACTTGTGGTGGAGGGTTAGGCAAAGGAAAGGGCAAGGCTTGGACACGTGTGGGAGTGGGTGTTAGACAAGGGAAAAAATGAAGCTGGATATGGAGAAGGGGAGTTGGACAAGGGAAAGGGCAAGGCTGAGGGGAAAGGTTGAGATGGACAAGGGAAAGGGCAAGGCTGGGGGTATCATTTCCAGAACTGGACATAATACTCCTGATAGTGATCTCTGCTTCCTTTTATCTTCTGCATTTATCATGCTGAAGACCTTCTCTTATCTGATGAACATTTATTTATATACATTCTTTAACATCAGGGCTGCATCATCCTGACTAGTAGGGTATATTTTCCTTCTATCAGCAGAAAGCGATACAGAAACTGACTTTTCCCAGTGACATCACTAGTATAATATCTGGTGCTTTCTGGAAACCAACAGCCTAAGGAGTAGGGTTGGACAACAAGTCTTCCCAAATGAGGAGAAACCAGGAGGATCAATAAAATCATACATTTATTATATGAATCAACATGGCACCGTGTTTTGGCATATGATATGCCTACTTCAGGGGTCAAAAATACTCTGAGGTGGTATGGCTTCTTCTTTTCCTCCTCCCTAGAGGGAATGGGACGGAGCAGTGGAGGAGAAGGAGAAGCCGCACCACCTCGGAGTATTTTTGACCCCTGAGGCAGGCGTACCATGTTGCTTCTAGATCTTTGTGGATTCATATAATAAATGTGTGGTTTTATTGATCCTTCTGGTTTCTCCTCATTTGGGAAGACTGTTGTTCAACCCCACTTCTTTGGCTGTTGATTTCTTCGTGGGTATTTTTTTCTGTTAGACTTTTTTCCTGATTGTTCCTATCGTCTGCTCTCTGGAAACCTCCATGATTTTTACTACATCCAGCAGATGGAAGGTTGTGCAAGTGATGCATCTGGTCATAAGAACATAAGAATTGCCACTGCTGAGTCAGACCAGTGGTCCATCATGCCCAGCAGTCCGCTCACGCGGCGGCCTTCTGGTCTAAGACCAGCACCCTAACTGAGACCAGCGCACGTTCTTGTTCAGCAGAAACTTGTCTAACTTTGTCTTGAATCCTTGGAGGGTGTTTTCCCCTATAACAGCCTCTGGAAGAGCGTTCCAGCTTTCTACCACTCTCTGGGTGAAGAAGAACTTCCTTACGTTTGTACAGAATCTATCCCCTTTCAACTTTAGAGAGAGCCCTCTTGTTCTCCCTACCTTGGAGAGGGTGAACAACCTGTCCTTATCTACTAAGTCTATCCCCTTCAGTACCTTGAATGTATTGATCATGTCCCCTCTCAATCTCCTCTGTTCGAGGGAGAAGAGGCCCAGTTTCTCTAATCTTACGCTGTATGGTTTCTGATCTATCTTCCAGTTGTGCAAGCTAAGGCCACTCTGCTTGGTTGAGCCTAATGATTTTGTTCCAGGTTCCTGATTCATAGATCAGACAAAGCGAGGAGTTTGGGTCCACATCCCAAAGTCTTTGCCTATGGGTGTTAACTTGGTTCCGTCGCCAAAGAGCCCTTGCCGCCGGGGTATAGATCCCCATCCTCCTGCCCTTCTGAAGCTTTTGCAGGTACCACCTCCCCCAGGCTCCCTGCAGCTCCAGGCAGCCCTTGGGGAAAAAAAATGAAGAATTGGCTGGGCCGCTTCATTAGCTCTATTCTCGTAGTGCAAGGGAACAGGTCCGATCTTAGGCAGGGGCAGCTGGGGCAGTTGCACAGGACCCTGTGGCCCCAGCACATTTGTCTCCCTGTCTCAACATCCTCCCACCACTCTGTAATTAGCGTACATTAGGTAGCAGCAGCGGTAGCAATGATTTTCATATCCTATCTGCCACCGAGCCTGGATCCTCCTCTCTGCTGCATCCTGCCCCCTTTTGATATTACTTCCTGCTTTTGTAAGGATGGAATGCAGCAGCAAAGAGGCTCAGTGGCCGACAGGATATGCTGCATGTCATGATGGATGCACATTTTGTGGTGAGATGGGGTTGTGAGGGTGAGACAGTGTTCTAGGAATCCACTGATAGCTGCACATGAAATGGTTGCTTGTCTGCTTCACCTGTCGTTGTGGCTTGAATCCCCACTAGTCTCCCTCTCAGCTCCCCACCTTGTCTCCAATCTGTCTCGTCCATCCTCATACTGCGGTGTGGGAGGGGTGACTAGGGCTGGCTAACTTAGAAGATGGTGGAGTAGAGAGCAGAGACTTCTGTGAACCTTATTTACTTCCAGCCTCCATTGCCTGTCATTCACCCAGTTGGACTTCTCAGCTTATTCATAAGCCTCCAATGCGGAACAGTACTCGTAGGCCTTACAGAAACCTACATATATCATGTCCAAAGCTCTCCTATAATCTAATCCAGTTCTTTTGTCACACAAGGAAATAACTAGTGACTAGATTTGTTTGATGTGATTTCCTCCCACTCCCCTCCATTTCCGACCTTGTAATCTGCTTAAGATGGAAAAGCCCATCTGGAGCTACTTTAGTAAAACCAGGAGGTTAAAGGAGGTCACGTCCTCATGTTCTTTGCTTTACAGTGTAATTTTCAGTGTAAAA
Organism: Geotrypetes seraphini; assembly: GCF_902459505.1. NCBI lineage: Eukaryota > Metazoa > Chordata > Amphibia > Gymnophiona > Dermophiidae > Geotrypetes > Geotrypetes seraphini. The sequence goes on from NC_047095.1 coordinate 20,568,607, forward strand.
GATACTCAAGTGAGTTAAATCATATTTCAGTGTTCAGTCATGGGTATGACAAAATGCCACAACTGCAGTGACACTGGAAGGGATCCATAACTGACCTCTACAAAAGGCCAAAATTATGGTCTGGAATCCCAGCTTGTGAAGTCAGCCTTTCTCGTAGTGCTGGGCTCTTTCTTCTAATTAACATTGCCAGTGCTGCTCTTTTCTCTTGGGAACAGGTTAAGCATGTCCTTCTGCTTTCTTCACTGTAAACAAGAATGAACTGGCTTGGAACAGGTGAGGGGCTGCAGACTCTACTAGTGCAGTGCGGACAAACAGCAATTAATGCTAATTAGACAAATGCCATTGCGAATGATTCTTTTGGATAGCCAAGCAGCAGCTGCATAAATGTTTCTTTAAGTAGCAGTGTCGTTGATCTGTGACAAAAGGGCCTATATTGTTGTTTCATTATGTGATTTTTTGATATGTATTTGTTTAGATTTGATGTGATTGATCTTTGTGCCTCACCCAGCAATTTCTTTTTAAGGATGAGTTTTACTGGCAGTTTTTCCTAATTAGATTTGTACCTCAATAACACTGCACAACAAAGTTTTTGCTTCCTGAACACTGCTGGGTGTTTCTTATAGAATTTTGGGTGCTGATCATGAATATTACATCAAAAATTACCCATCACGTACCATTTCAGAGAAATCTTCAATTTTGTCGTGATTTTTTCTTATATTTGGATGCAAACAATTTTTTCTCCCATAAGTGTCTTATCAACAACGGTTTGTGCCGCCTGGGTATGTCCATGCATAAAATCTAGCCAGGTTGGAAGCTGTTTTATGGAAGATGACATCCTGGGCATGTCTGGGCAGGTCTGAACGAGCTTGCGCTGTCTCACCATGCTATAATGGTGGCTTCCATACACCGATCCTGCTCATTTGGTTAATATAGATAGTCCGTGTGTGTATATAGTATCAGTATAGTAAAGTATAGTAGTATAGTAGCTGTAGCAATATAACAGTAAGTAAGCTTGATGCTATAGACGTTTTGGTGTCGGGCAATATGTCTCGTCGGTGTCGTAACAGCCGCGACACATTCTGCTATATCTGTGGGGAATATACACTTACGCCTCAGAGACGTTCGATGACTGCCCTTGTAAAGAAAGCCTATCATCTGTATTTTGGCTGCAAAATAGGTGATCAAGACAAGCAATGGGCGCCTCACATTTGCTGTGCGACATGTGCTGTTAGTCTGAGAGCCTGGCTCAGAGGTACTCGAAAGACGATGCCATTTGCTGTTCCGATGATATGGCGAGAACAGAAAGACCATGTGACGGACTGTTATTTCTGTTTGACTAATGTGTCTGGTTTCTCTGCCAAAAACAAGAAGTCAATTAAATATCCTAATCTGCCTTCAGCAATGAGACCCATGCCACATGATGACAGTCTTCCAGTTCCGAAACCACCAGAGGATTGGACCTTAGACGAACCAGATGAAGAAACTGCAGTGCAGGGTTCTAACAGTGACATTGACCCGGATTTTGAACCATCCTCATCAGGCGATCCACATCTGATAACACAGTCCGAATTGAACGATTTGGTCAGAGATTTGGGTCTGTCAAAAGCAAAAGCTGAGCTGCTAGGTTCGAGACTGCAGGAATGGTGTTTGCTATCACCAGGTACGAAAATTTCTGTGTTTCGAGACCGGCATCATGATATAACCAAATTTTTTGCACAAGTCGACAGTCTCTGTTTCTGTTGTGACATTGAAGGATTGTTCTCGGTCTTTGGTTGTGATCACAACCCGGAAGAGTGGCGTCTTTTCATTGATTCGTCAATGTTAAGCCTGAAAGCTGTTCTGTTGCACAATGGCAACGTTTATCCTTCAGTACCTGTTGGCTATGCAGCACATATGAAAGAAACATATGAGAATATGGAAATGTTACTAAAGTATGTCCAGTATACCAGGTATAACTGGAATATCTGTGGAGACCTCAAAGTCGTTGCTCTGTTACTAGGACTGCAGCTTGGCTATACAAAGTACTGCTGTTTCATCTGCGAATGGGACAGCCGAGACAGAGAGTCGCACTATTCTAGAAAGAACTGGCCACTCCGTAAAAAGTTAGTTCCAGGACAGAAAAATGTAGCACATGAATCGCTTGTTGACCCGACAAAGATATTTTTGCCTCCTCTTCACATTAAACTGGGACTCATGAAGAATTTTGTGAAAGCAATGAACAAGGAAGGGGAAGGTTTTCGTTATTTAAGACAGATGTTCCCAAGAATAACTGATGCCAAGATCAAAGAGGGTATTTTTGTTGGCCCCCAGATCAGACATGTTATGAGTGACAAGCGATTTGAAGATCTGTTAGTTGGGCCGGAAAAAATTGGCTGGAAAGCCTTGAAAGACGTTGTTGACAATTTTCTGGGCAATTACAGAGCCCCAAACTACATTCAGCTGGTAGACAAACTTCTCAAAGCATACAAGAGAATGAAGTGCAATATGTCACTCAAGATTCATTTCCTCCATTCACACTTGGACTTCTTCCCCGCAAATCTCGGTGCTGTGAGTGACGAGCACGGTGAAAGGTTTCATCAAGACATAGCTACGATGGAGAAACGATACCAGGGCAATTGGAATCCGTCAATGCTTGCCGACTATTGTTGGATGCTACAACGTGATGCACCAGACACTGAATATAAAAGAAACTCGGGAGCAAAACACTTTTAATTCTGTTTCATTTAGTCGCTTGTGCGAAACGTAAACTTGACTATATATTTTATTGTCAGTAAACATAAAAATGTCTATTTCTCATAGTTCTTACGTGATGCAGTAAAACCAAAACCATATTTGAGCATACCAAGTTGGTACCTGTCATAATCACCAAAAACTTTTCAGGAATCAAGACTTAACCAAAAAATTGTTGTGCAGTGTAATTCAGTTAGTCTATAATGTGTCCTGCCTCTGTCATTCAGGGCTAGATTCACTAAGGGCACAGATCCGATCCGTGTCCGGGGGGCTGATTCACGAATCACCCTCATGCAAATGAGGACGATCAGAATCACGCCCCCAACTGAGCGCCTGGATCACTCTATAGCGATCCCGACGCATGCACAGACCAGAGGTAGGGGGGATGCTGGGCATCCCTCCTGCCACGATCATTGCCAGGGAGGGGGGGAGAGACGGTTCCACAATTCTCTGACCAGCACTTATGACAGACGCCAGTTAGAGAATCATGCTTTTGGGTAAAGGACTACTCCCTCCATGCCTAAAGGTCTTGTTTTGGGTGTTTGGAAGTTGGGCAGATTTTTTTTAGAGAATATGGCTTAAAGGTAGATGTAGTGGTGATCTGGACGATTAAACTCCTGAATGTACAGGTAGGCCATTCTCGAAAAAACCCCACATTTTGGACGTTTTGTTTTGATTTTTTTTCAAGAATGGACATTTCCCTGCTGCCTACTTTGGGAGCCTAGGGCCTTAGGCCAAAAGGGGACTTACGGGTTTTATTGATTATGCCCCTCCACCTGTCTTGACCCCTAGTCTCACAAAGTCGTCTTGTAATTTTTCACAATCCTGTTATGATTTAACAACTGTAGGAATGCCATTCTGCCATTCTGAAACAGGGTGAGATCGGCACACTGATTTCACCGCCCCTGTGTAAGAATTATGAATTATTCCCATTCCCTCTCCCCTCTTGCCATGTAGCCGGCCATTCTAAAACAAGGGAAAATGTTAGCACCTTGTTTAAGAATGCTGAGGCATTCCCCTCTCCCTTCTTATCACAAGCCCCCTGTCACATATTAACCCTTATCTTAAGCTGTCCTTATTTGGAAAGGACATCAGCTGACAGGCATTGTATTGCATACTGCAAAGACTCAGGTTCTGTCCACTTGTTAATCAGGCCCCTGCCTAAGTGCTGAGTTGGAGGGTGGTCACGAGGTAAAGCACGAGGCAAAGGGCAGGTGATCATAGAAACATAGAGTATGATGTAATGTAATGTAATGTAATTTATTTCTTATATACCGCTACATCCGTTAGGTTCTAAGCGGTTTACAGAAAATATACATTAAGATTAGAAATAAGAAAGGTACTTGAAAAATTCCCTTACTGTCCCGAAGGCTCACAATCTAACTAAAGTACCTGGAGGGTAATAGAGAAGTGAAAAGTAGAGTTAGAGGAAAAATAAAAATAAAATAAACATTTTAACAAGACAGCATTGATCTAAATACTTTGGAAGGTAGAAGAGAGGAGAGAAAGGAATAGAAGCAGAAGGGGGAGCCGTTGAACAGTAGAATTCTGGAGAAATTTAAATGATAGAAATAGAACAAAACAAAGACAAAAGGCAAAACAATAGATAAGATTAAAGATAAATCATAAGCTGGAAAGAAAAATAAAATAAAACTTTGTCTTCAATCCACGGTTTCAGCGTCAGTGATGAAGTGGAGCAAGTAAGTTTAGGAGGAGCGATTGACGTTTCCAGAAAGGGCTTCTTCAGGGAAGAGACTTGGCAGACAGTCCCAGGATGCCTATGTCTCCTCCCCTGCGATGTTCTCCCATCCATGCATTCCCTCCCAGACACACTGCCCGTGCCCCAGCCGCTCCAAGGAGGCTGCCCCAGATGAGGCCCACGGTGAATGCAGGATTCTCTCCTCTGCGGGAAAGCCGCCCGGACCAACAGTCGATCTTCTTAGCGGATTGCATGGGGGGAAGAGTTCACACTCTTGATGGCAGAAAAGGGCCGACTGCCCAACAAGTCTGCCCACTCAAGAATCCTCCCTCCTCGAGAATCCATCTTTTAAACATTCCTCTGGCACGACCCCACCAGAAGGTCCCATCGTCCCTTGAAGTTGAGCGTGGTACTGGCCTCAACTGCCTGACGTGGAAGACCATTCCATTGATCAGTTACCCTTTCGGTGAAGAAGTATTTCCTGGTGTCCCCTTGAAATCTTCCTCCCCTGAGTTTTAGCGGATGCCTTCTTGTCGCCGTGGGACCCCTAGGATAAAAGATTTCTTCTTCCATCTCAATGCAGCCTGTGACGTATTTGAATGTTTCTATCATGTCCCCCCTTTCTCTGCACTCTTCGAGAGAATATAAGTGCAGCCTGTTCAGACGTTCTTCATATGGGAGATCCTTGAGTCCTGAAACCATCCTAGTGGCCATTCGCTGAATCGACTCTATTCTCTTCACATCCTTTTGATAATGTGGCCTCCAAAACTGAACACAGTACTCCAGGTGAGGTCTCGCCATGGATCTGTATAACGGCAGTATAACTTCAGGCTTTCGGCTGATAAAGCTTCTTCTAATGCATCCCAGCATTTGTCTAGCCTTTACTGATGCTTTCTCCACCTGATTGTCAACTTTCATATCATCCCGGATGATTACTCCCAAGTCCCTTTCTGCTGCAGTTCTTGTTAGGTTTTCACCATTCAGGGTGTACGTTCTGCATGGATTTCCGTTACCAATGTGCATTACCTTACATTTTTTTGGTATTAAAATTCAGTTGCCAAGTACTGGCCCACTGTTCTAGTAAAAGTAGGCCTTGTTCCATGGTGTCGGGCATGATTTCGCCGTTAGGTTCTGCTGCGCTGCCCACAACGTTGCACAGTTTAGCATCATCAGCGAATAATGTCATTTTGCCTCGAAGTCCCTGAGGCAGATCCCTTACAAAGATATTGAATAGTATTGGGCCCAAGACCGAGCCCTGCGGTACTCCACTGGTCACTTCCGACGTGTTTGAGAGAGTACCGTTTACCATCACCCTTTGAAGTCTGCCGCTAAGCCAGTCTTCTACCCATGCTGTTAGTGTTTCTCCAAGGCCCATCTTGTTCAGTAATCTCCGGTGTGGGACACTATCAAAAGCCTTACTGAAGTCTAAATACACGATGTCCAGGGACTCTCCCTTATCCAGTTTTTTTGTCACCCAGTCAAAGAAGTTTATCAGCTAGCCATTGGCAGCGCCTCCATCCCGACTCATAGACTGCGTGTGTGTGTTTGCTGTGTTCAATCCTACAAACAACTTTGAACAACTTTGCATCATCGGCAAACTTAATTATCTCACTAATTATTCCTCTCTCTAAATCATTGTTTTCAACCTTTTTACGCCCGTGGACCGGCAGAAATAAAACAATTATTTTGTGGACCAGCAAACTTCTAGGACTAAAATTTAAAAACCCCGTTTCCGCCCCATCTCTGCGAGCTCGGTCCCCATAAATTATCTGATCCCATCCGCACAAGCCTCAGTTATGATTTTATATTGAATGTATTTTATTTAAAATATAAAAAGAAACAATATTCTGTACAATTGTCATTTTATAAATACAAATAATACAGAGCAAGGATCAACAAAACCCCTGTCTCCCCTCCCCTTCACATATCTACTATCAAGAAAACTGAATAAGCCATGCTACACAGAAATATCATGCTAACAGAATACTGCAGTCACACATGAAAGGAATAGCGTTAGGGGAGTGCAACTAGGGCAACTGCCCCCTGGTCAGAGAGCACTCTAAGCCAGCTAGAAGCTAAAGAAGCACTGCTTGGACTTTGCAGTCCCCAGTTATGTCTAACACCAGCTCTAGCAGGATATATATTTCAAATCTGATATATTCTAATCACAAAATAGAAATAAAATTATTTTTTTCTACCTTTTGTCATCTCTGGTTTCTGCTTTCATCTTCTTTTCACTCTCTTCCTTCCAGCATTTGCCCCTTCCATCCACTGTCTGCCCTCTCCCCCTTCCATATGGTATCTGTCTTCTTTCTATGCCCCTCTCCCCTTTCCATCCAGCCTGTGCCCCCTCTCTCCTTTTTACATGATTCATTCCAGCTTCTCTGCTCTCTTCATTTTTATCTCTTCTACAACAGATCTAGCATCATTGTCCCTCTCTGCTTATTTCTCTGCTGACCCCTTCCCCTCAATCTCTCTGCTTTCTCATGCCTGTCTCTCCACTTCCCCTCCTCTAATCTCCCTGCCAGCTGTTTCCTTCCTTTTTTCCTTCTCCCTTCCTTCCTCCTCCTTCCTCCCCTCCTAGCAGCATCTCTCCTTCTGCTTCCCTCCAGGTTCAGTAGCAGCTGTCCCTTTTTTTCCCCTTGTCCAGAAGCTTCCCAGACTCCTTTCCCTCCTCCCCTCCCAGCAGCATCTCTCCTTCTCCCTCTCCAGGTCCAGTATCAGCTGTCCCTTTTTTCCCTTTATCCAGAAGCTTCCCAGACTCCTTTCCCTCCTCCCCTCCCAACAGCATCTCTCTTTCACCCTCTCCAGGTCCAGTAGTAGCTGTCCCTTTATTTTCCCTTGCCCAGCAGCTTCCCAGCCTCCAACAGTGGCTTTCTCCCCTCCCTGCAGCTCTCCTTACTTGCCAGCGCAGCGATTCAGGAAGGCAGCCTCGGGTCGTTTGTTGGGTCGTGCCGCCTCTGAGGAAAGAGGAAGTTGCATCATCAGAGACGGCCGCGACTCAGCAAATGCCCCAAGGCTGCCTTCGTGAATCGCTGCGCTGGTAAGTAAGGAGAGCTGCAGAGAGGGGAGAAAGCCACTGTCGGAGGCTCCCCATGATTTCTCCAGCCCAGCACGGACCAGCTGAAAATATCTCGTCGATTTTGCTGGCCCTGCACGGACCGGCAGAAATTTCCACGGACCGGCGGTTGAAGAACAGTGCTCTAAATCCTTGATAAATGTGCTAAAAAGCAGTAGTCACCTGGGGAACCCCACTATTTACCTTTCTTGCTTTGAAGAGTCCTGTTAGATGACTGGAGTGTGCCTGGCATAAACATGGGCATGATGATGTTGAAGGAGAAACATAGGCCTTATTCGGCTCAAGTAGGTAAAGAATTGTTTAAGCTGGTTTCCAATTTGACTGATGTCACTACTTGTAAGCAGTTATCTCAGGGGAGTCCTCTATCTCCTGATTTCTTTGGCACTTTATTTAAATTCCAAGGTGCAGGATTTGAGAACTTCATGTAATATGTTAATGAAGTGTAGTGACAATTTACTGGTGAGAACAAAATTCCTGTCCAGACAATATGACTTGGAGTTCTTCCGGCCACACACCTTAGCGGGAACATTGATTTGTGTTGTTACTTTTCTCTGTAAGCAGTGAAATTCTGAATGCATTTTGGTCTATAATCTTATATTATTTTCTCTAGGTGGGCACACAACAGAAATCCTTAGATTGCTTGGCAGCCTGTCCCAATCTTATTCTCCTATGCACTACATTGTGGCCGATTCGGATAAGATGAGTGAAGACAAAATATGTTTATTTGAACGCTCAAGAGCAAAACAGTCTTCCAAATTTGAGGTATGTGGGGGAGCTTGAGCTGAACAGATTTTCTGCTGGTAAGATTACTCTGCACTTCAGAAACATTTATTTCCTAAACTATGTTAACTGTAAGCGGCATGTTAAATGCCTGGCTTGGCATCTAGCAGATGTTAAAATGACGTTAACGTGTTAATGGTAGCACAAACTCATGCAATGCAGCTATGCTTCCTGTTCCCCCCACGCAGAAAACGTGTTGATGAGCCACACTGTACGTACATGAACGCAGAGCTGCTCGTTAGTGATAAAATGGTTTGCGACAAATTGCATTAAGCCACTCGATTTGTAGTAATCCACTAGCCAATGAAAAAAGTTAACCCATACTTGTCCATGGACCATCTCATTTGAATCTCACTCCAATTTCCCTACCAAGTAAGTGGTAGCGCTCAAAACCTGGCATTTCAGCTTCAGGATCCTCTACCCCCAGGCCACCTTGAGCAAGTGGTAGATCTCTAAACCCCAATGTCTTTGCAAAAGAGTGAGTCAGGTTAGCTGTTTTGGAATGAACAAGGTAAAATGGACAATTTTAATCAATGTCAAATCACCATAGTTTCTTCAGACTAAGCACACAGAAGAGTCTGAAGAGCAGAGGTGCCAGCACCCTTGCCAAGGTGGCGCCCGGGGCTGTCCACTTACTACGCCTGTGGTTACGCATGTAACTACTAGTATTTTACAATAAGTGCTAGACACACCCCTGGTCCTCCCAGGTCCACACCACCTTGCAGTTGTGCACTATGGATTTTGCATGCGCAATTTACAGACTCTTAAGGGCAGTTATGCATGTAACTACTAATTAGAGCCAATTAGTGTCAAGCCAATAATTGGTTATGGACACCAAATATCAGCTAATTACATTAAGGGCCTGTTTTACAAAGCCTCTTAGGCCTCTCACCTTCCCCCTTTACACCTAACTCTTTAATCTCTCCACTGTAGTTCCTCTCTCATCTTTCTTCCTGTAAACCATGCCAAGCTCCGCATTCGTGGAGATGGTGCGGTATATAAACCCAAGGTTTAGTTTAGTTTAGTTTAGTTTAAAATGACTGGAGCTTTGCATATCTCCTACCGATTTGGCCAGCATACGATGGAATAAGTAGGGTGTGGGTTGGCATTTGGGTTTGGAGCCCCTTTCGTCATTGGGGGAGATAGGATTGGCCTTATTCATTGCTGTGGCCAGTAGCACAGTATTCATTTGCCCTCTGATTGTATAAACTTAAACACACAATTTCACGCTCAGCATGCAAAGTTGTGCGCACAAGTATAGAGTAGTGTCAGTTGTGAATGGAACTTAGGGCTTGTTTTACAAAGCCGCGCTAGCGGCTGCAGCGCGGTAACGGCCCCGAAGCCCATAGAGATTTCAAGGGCTTCGGGGCTGTTGCTGTGCGGCTTTGTAAAACAGGCCCTTAATGTAATTAGCTGATATTTGGTGTCCATAACCAATTATTGGCTTGACACTAATTGGCTCTAATTAGTAAACTAAACTAAACTAAACCTTGGGTTTATATACCGCACCATCTCCACGAATGCATAACTGCCCTTAAGAGTCTGTAAATTGCGCATGCAAAATCCATAGTGCACAACTGCAAGGTGGTGTGGACCTGGGAGGACCAGGGGTATGTTTAGCACTTATTGTAAAATACTAGTAGTTACATGCGTAACTACTGGCGTAGTAAGTGGACAGCCCCGGGCGCCACCTTGGCAAGGGTGCTGGCACCTCTGCTCTTCAGACTTTTCTGTGTGCTTAGTCTGAAGAAACTATGGTGATTTGACATTGATTAAAATTGTCCACTAGGTGGCATTGCAGGCTAAGAGTACAGAATTATTTACAAGAAAACAGAATTTGTAGCAAAATAAAACTTTGCATGCTTATAGACTTACAGGTATAATAATATCGTATCCGTAATTGCTATAATTGCATACATTCTACATTTGTTATATAGTACCATGGTAAATGACAACAGTAAATAAAGACTTCTCTCCGGTCTGGCCAAAAAGGAGGCTGGAGCTGTACCTGCCACTCTATGCAGGTTGCACTGCTTCATAATCAAAAACTGGTATCACAAATAGGGAAATCAGCAGTTTGCCACAATACCAACCACATATAGGCAGATATATTTGATACAGGCTTGTTCAGCCTATGAGCCATGGGCCAGAACCCGGCCATGCAAGTGCTTTTTTCTGGTCCTCGGAAGCTTTGTAATTCTTATTGGTGCTTACGGTGAGATTCCTATTTTGCTGCTGCAACTTGGTTTCTTCAAGCTTGAGCCACAGTTTCAAAGTTCCGGTTGATCAAGTAGTTTCAAGTCTCTAAAGGCCAACTCAAACTTCCGGCACTACATGGCTCAAGCTTGCAGACAGCCAAGTTGTGGTGGAGAAACAGGAATCCCACTGTTTCTTCTGCAACTGAAGCCAGATGATGGAAAATAACTAGGTGAAGGCTGGAGGGGGGGGAGGTGTTACATGAGAGAGAGAGAACAGGTGAAGGTTGGAGAGGAGATTATGTACTATTTGACAAAACATGCGGCAAAATATGATGGCAGCGTTTTGGCCCTCCCAGTGCTACAAAATATAAAATGTGACCCTTGATAGAAAAAGGTTGGACAAGCCATTTCAGCATAGTCACATTCATTGTCAATACTTGATTAACCACCAAGAATCCAACAATGTTGCAAACTGATGATATTTTACTCCTGTCAAGCTTAAGATGTCTTTTTCTCCCTCTGAGGCATATGATATGAATATGCTATAAAATACACATACTTGTTTTTGATCTGTCCTTGCTCTTTTAGGGACCTTGATCGTAGAAGTTGGCCCGGCACTGGCCTTACTTCCCAACTACTTCACTCCTTCCCAACCATTTCACTCTTGCCCATCATAAAACATCAAGAGGCATGAGGTCATTTAAGTTTTTTTATTTTGATTCCATTCTCTTTCCATATATGGATCCTCTGTGTTTATTCCATGCATTGTTTCATTCTGTCACCATTTTTGTTTTCATTGTCTACCCTGGGAGGGAATTCCAGACATCCATCCACCACCCTCTTTGTGAAAAAGTGCTTCCTGATATTACTTTTAAGTTTGACTACCCTGTAACCTCAATTTGTGTTCTCTAGTTCTGTCACTTCCCCATCTCTGGAAAGGATTTGTTTCTATATTTGTTTGTTTGTAGTTTGTTAGTGAAAGATCGTTGCTGGCATTCAACAATTGTTTTGCAAGTAACAACAAATTTTAGTTAAATGCCTTTTGTTATTTGAGCTTTCTGATTTAAAAAAAAAATAAAATTATATATATATACTAGTCTTATAGTCCATTACATTAACGGGTGCTAGAATATATGTGTGTGTGTCTGTCTTTATTTCTTTCTCTCTCTCTCCTTAGCCGCTTTCTTTCTTTCTGTCTTTCTTTTTCCTTGGCTGCCCATCACCACTCCTTGCCTGCTCCCCCTGTCCATTCTCCCTTCCTTTTACCTCCCCTGTGTCCACCATTACCCCTTCACTGCTCTCCTTATGCAGCAGCAGCCCTTCTCCCTTTGTTTTATCTCCCCCCCTGTCCAGCAGCACCTCTTTCCTTCTCCCCCTGTCCAACATTAGGCCTCTGTTCCTTTTTCGTCATCCCCCCTGTCCATCAGCACCTCTTTCCTTCTCCCCCTGTCCAGCAGTAGGCATCCCTTCCTTTTTCTCCCCCTCCTCCTTCTTATCCCTATGATACACTTACCTTGCTCTGCCCCTGATCAGAGGTTCCCGACAGCCGCCCAGTTGCACCCTTTGGAAAAGTTCCCTCTGCCACATCCCGCACCCCCCCTGACGCGACTCCCGCTGTCTTGATTTCTGTCTCTGTCCCTGGCCCCCTTTGTCTGTCTGTCTTTCTGTGTATCTCCCTGCCCCTGTATCTTTCTTCTTTTCTTTCTGTCTCCCTTCCTCCCTCTGTCTGTCTGTCTGTCCAAAGCAGCATTCCCTCCCCCTCCATTTCCCTCCCCCCACACCAGTTCCCTGTGCAGCAGCATTAGTGTTTCCTTTACCCCACTTTCCCTTCCCGCAGGCCCAACTACAAACCTGGTGATTCCAACAGCGTGTGCAGTAGTCTCCACACACTGCTTCGGGTCCTTCTACTGCCCTTATTTGCTCTGCCGCGTCTCTGATGACATCATCAGAGACGCGGCAGAGCAAATCAGGGCAGTAGAAGGGCCCGAAGCAGCGTGTGAAGACTGTTGCACACGCTGCTGGAATCGCCACCGGGCGGCGGGGTCAGTTAAAGAGCCTGGGCTGAAAGTTGCTGGGCTCCTCGGTGGGGGCGCTTAGCAGCCGCAATCCCTCTCCTCCGATACCCCGCCCGCTGTAGATCGGCGGCTGGCTGCCCGACTGGTGGAGGCAATCGGCGCCGCAGCTCTGTCCCGGCGGCCTCCGAGCGGCGGCGCTGGGTGCATGAGAGGAGCCTGCTGCCCGAAGAGGAGGAGCGGCGGTATCTGAAGAGGCTGAGCTGCGTCATAGACCTCAGCTGGCTGCAGCGGTGGTAAGCCCGATGCGTGATAAGTGCGCATGCGCACTCTCATGTCCGCGACGGATCAGGGAACACGACTTTAGAGTGCGCATGCGCGACTAACATTTTATTATTATAGATATATATATATATATACTATTCTTTAAGCCCGTTACATTAACGAGTGCTAGAGATTCCTCAGCTTCCTCCCCCTCCCTTTCCCCTTACCGTCCCGTCAACCCCCTTGTTTCCCTTTGCACAGTCTCCCTGCTTCATCCACTCCTTCTCCTGCGCGGGCCACCGGAGCAGAGAGGACTGGGCAGAGGGGGCTGCCAGCCGGGGCCGGCGGAGAGGAGCTAGGCGGCTGGAGGAGCCGCTGCCGATTGCAACCTCCGTCCCGCCTTCCGCCTCCCTGGATTTGCTAGAGCGGCCTGCAAGGTTCGCTACAGTGGCTGGCGAACCTCAGCAGGCCGCTTTGAAGAGGACCGGGAGTGGGAGGGAGGAGTCGCTGGCACACGCGCTAGCGCAGGCGCCGTGAACACTGGCACAGAAGCACAGCTCACGCCACCAGGACTCATGGATTTTCGACAGCGCATACGCGCTTAGCCTTTTATTATTATGGATATATATATATATATACACACACACAAACAAATACAAATGTAATGTTTTTCTTAACTCTTTGAACAGTGTCTCTCCCACAAGGATGGATGTAACTAAATTGGGATTGATTAAGGTTAGGATCTATGATGACCTTTCTATAGTTGTTCATGTAGCTTACCTTGAGTCTAATACATTAAGGAGAGAAACATTTTGCACACTATTTGCAAATTAGCTTGTGCAGTTTTTACCAGGACTTCTTGCAAATTAGCTTAGATAATAGAGCATATAGTTTTCCTATGGGAAACTTTCTAAAAACCTTGTACCTCATTGAGGTAAAGATTTTTTTTTTCCACATCTTGGCTTGTAGTAGTATTTTCTACTGATAATAATGAGGTTGTAGTAAAACGTGGGCTTTTATGGCATATTGATTTATCATAGGAGTCGCTGACTTGCAATATCTTAATACTGGCGGTTGCTGACTCACAAGCAGCATTATTCCAGCAACCTGAAACTTCCAGGCCACATCTTAAAGGAGCTGTTGCAGCTGTCTCTCTCTCTCTCTCTCCCCCCCCCCCCCCCAACACACACACAGTTCACCATCCCAACCTCTCTAACCCCTGTGGGTCTAACATCATGTTCCTGGTAGTCTAGTGGTACCTCGACAGGAGCAATCTCCAGTTTCTCCTGCCCTTGCCAGTATTCTCAGCCAATATGGTGTGCCTACAGAAACATGATCCTTGCAATAGTACTGTCAGAGTACCACTAGGGGCACCATATTGTCCCATGGTATTGGTGAGATTAGGAGTGAATGGGGATTGCTTCTGCATGGGGACCCACTAGATCTGGAATTTTACAGTAGGCTCAAGGATTTCGGAGAAGGGGTCTTACAAGATAGATGTCCCTGATTGGCTGAGGTGCCCCAGGCCTTTCCCAAGGGAGGAGCCTCAGGTGCCTTAGCCAATCAGGGCCTTAGGCCCCTCCCCGTGCATTATATGATGTATCGTGGCGTGGCCTAAGGCCAGTATCACGGCGGAGTAGGAGGACTTTTGCCCTTCCTGCTCCCAAAGACAATGGGACTCGGGAGGCCTGAGGAGCAGGAGGGACTGGGCACCCCTCCTGCTCCCACCGTTTCTAAAGGTATGGGGAAAGAGTGGGCCGGGCCCAGCCAGCCGGACGGCCTACTACAGGGAGGGAGGTGGGTCGGGCCCAGCCAGGTGGTGTTTGCGATGGCAGGAGGGAGATGCCTTGTGTTTGGTGGGGCATTGGCGTGGGAGGGGCATCGGTGTGCGGGGCATTTTTTAGGGGTTTGGGGAGGGAGGAGGCACTTCGGGGGGGGGGGGCTTTTTTATTTCAACCGAGCAATTATTTTGCGTGTGTAATACACGCAAAATATCTGCCCGTTTTAAAAAGCCGGCAAAAGCCCTGACAGTAGTGACAGGAGGCTGTTTCTCCTGTGACTACTGTTAGGGCTTTAGTGATCCATGCAGTCAGTTGGGGGCATGCCTCCGATCGCCCCCATTTGTATGCAGATGGTTGGCGAATCAGTCAGCCTGCCTCCAATTGCACACAGATCGCACACAGATAGGAGGGTTAGTGAATCTAGCCCTAAGTGCTATTGTACACATAACTGATTATTAATTCCAGTTAGCGCCAGTGTATACCAATTAGCAGCTAATTATCATATTAAGGGCTCCTAATACTAAGCTGTGGTAAGCACTAGTTTGTATAATTGTAACACCATTTTTTCCATTCATTTTTCATATATACACACACACACACAATATAATCGTATTAACAACACATAATGGTTAAACACAAAATTAAACTACACAAAGCACACTATATGCTTCTCAATATTCATTCCTACCAGAACACTGATAACCCCATGCAAATATGAGACCAAAACCTAAAAGTACTAATATATACAAACAAACTCTAAGATGCAAGGCTCTGCATGCAGTACAACCCCAGAGGAAAAGAAACAAATGCATTTCTTCCTGAACAGACAGCAGATGTAAATCAATCACTACATTAAAAAATAAAATCATTCCCCCTACTGTTGTTGTCTCCCTCCCTCCATGCTGTGCCGTGCCTTGCCTTCTGGCCTGCCCCCCGGTGTTATCTTTAGACCTGCTCCCTCTTCCTCAGTGCTGCAGTGCACAAAGCCATGGGCAGCGGCTCCTCGCACGTCCCGCGCCTCATCTGGAAGCCTTCCTTCTGATGTCAGAGAGAAGGCTTCCGGTTCAGATGCAGGTCGCGCGTAAGAGCCTCTGTCCACGGCTTTGTGCACTGCAGCACTGAGGAAGAGGGAGCTGGCCCGAAGACAACGCCACATCAATCGCACCGTGGACCGGCGGCTGAAGAGCACTGTGCTAAGGCATCCTGCAGTAAAATTTCAATCTGCACACACACCTTGTGTTAAAAAAATATTTTATTAAGGAGGCATAGCTTGGGAGGGCAGAGAGTGGGTGTGACATTGGAAATCAGCACAGCCACATTACCGCTCATTAACTAATTAGCACTGGATTAGGGTGTGAGCCATTACTGCCTACAAATTGGGTTATGGCAAGGTCTCACATGCTAATATTTATTAATGGCTGTGCACTAATGGCAACAATGCCATTGTTTTGGGAAATCGGCCATTTTCTGGCTGCAGTAAAAATGGCCTTAGCTCACGGGAAAGATATTTGTAAGAGTGCACTAAGGCCACTTTGTACCACAGCTTAGTAAAGGGACCCCTAAGTTACATAAGTAATTGACAGGAAGGATGGCTATTCCCTCCTCCCTTCCAGCAAAGGTACATTGGGCTGTATGGGAGCTGGACTAGAGCTACTCTAGGTTACCAGGGAGGACTCCGGTGGGGGTGGAAGGGAAGGCCAGCTCGGGGTCCCACTGGACCACCAGGGTTTTGTTTTAGGATTCTTGCCCCAGATTGGTGCCATGGAATGCTGCTACTATTTGGGGTTTTGCCCGTTACTTGTGACTTGGATTGGCCTCTGTGAAGACAGCACACTGGGCTAGATGGACCATTGGTCTGATCCAGTAAAGCTATGCTTATTTTCTTATGTCCATTGGGCCACCAGGGCCAAATGTGAGTAGGTTTGGGCAGAGTCTGCCCTACCCTGCTTCACCTTGTCTCGGGGGGGGGGGTGGTCTGGTCTGCTAGCTTCAAGGGGAGGTCTGGGTCTCTGTATCCCCTTCGAGGTCCACTGGAGGAAGGGAGAGAGAATTCAGGCTGGGGCCAGTAGCATTCTTCTTTCTTTTTTTTTTGTCAGAGTTCCTGTCAGTGCCTGAGCCAATTAGCGCTCAGGCACTGAGAGGAACATTAGTGCAGAATAGTGAGCAGCAAATTAATACTGTAATTTTAACAAGCATTAATTTGCATGCTCATTATTCTGAGCATGCTGTGGTAAAATTTAAAGCCCGCCAGGACAGACAGGAAAACATGCTTGAATACCTGAATAAATCCATGTAAACTGTTCTGTGCTCCTCCTGGGAGAACGGTATAGAAAACTGAATAAAAAATTTACAAATTGATGTTTTAGAATTGGTAGGTAAATGTACATTGATTTTATAGCTAGCACATTTTATTGATTCTAATGTATTTTAGTAAATTGTATTTTATTTAGTAAATTGTATAATTTTTTAAATGTATGTGAACCGCCTAGAACTATGTGGTAGGGCGGTATATAAAAATAAAATTATTATTATTATTTTGGATTTACTATACTGCCTTTAACTGCAATAGCAGAGCAAAATGAATCTACTGGTTCAATACAGGAAAGGAACTACAATTTTCAGATAGGACAGCACCAAACACACTAGTTCAACATACAAACAGACAAAATAGATACCAATAGGGCAAAGGGGAAGGAAAGAAACAAGGGTTCAAGTACTAGTGGCAGACAGAGCTTGGAGGACTATCTAATCAGTGTGAAAAAGCTTGTTATACTAACCAAGCGCTAACTGCTGTTTAAAAATTTCTTAAGGAATGGGGTCCATTAACGGAATTTGTTAAATCTGATTAATTGTATAAGCTCTTAATTCCTATTTGTTCACACACATCCAGAGAGGGTGGGGAAATATGTTTTGTATTATTATCCTTGTGACCCTGGGCAAGTCACTTAATCCCCCCATTGCCCCAGGTACATTAGATAGATTGTGAGCCCACCAATGCACGAGCACCTGAATAAATTCATGTAAACCATTCTGAGCTCCCCTGGAAGAACGGTATAAAAAATTAGAATACATAAATAATGGATCCATTTTGTTCCAGATAATCTGATCCAAGATTGTTTGGATGTAAGTGCTGTTCAATATATTACTTGTTTGTAAAAATTTTTGCACTTTGTACTCGAATTGAAAATCAATAAAGAATTACAAAAAAAAAAAAATTCTTAAGGAAGGCTCACTTGGAATAAAGGTAATGAATTCCATAGTGCTGGAGCTGTGAAGAAAAAGGCACAGTGTCACGTGGACTCTAAATGCATGTACCGAGGTACAGGTAAAACTAACCAATATGGGATAGTAAGCAGTGAAGGTTTACTGGTAAACCAAAATGCAGAGCCTTGAATACTAGAAAAATGATCTTGAATTTAATTCTCTGTTTGATCGGAAGCCAGTGGATGTCTTTCAACAGTGGTGAAAAGTGAGTAAATCTGTTCACATGAAAGAGTAAATGAATGGCACAGTTTTGCAACGTCTGTAGTTTTATGGGTCAGGGCCTGAGAAGTACCAGAATAAATGATGTTCCAATAATCCAGCCGGGT
Organism: Geotrypetes seraphini; assembly: GCF_902459505.1. Classification (NCBI taxonomy): domain Eukaryota; kingdom Metazoa; phylum Chordata; class Amphibia; order Gymnophiona; family Dermophiidae; genus Geotrypetes; species Geotrypetes seraphini. Next base: position 20,586,740 of record NC_047095.1, read on the forward strand.
CATGATTCTACTGTGATCCTTTGAGCATCGGCGTGCTTACCCTCCATTGCCCCAGGTACAAAAATAAAACCTTAACCCACTAGGGCACAGAAAGTTCCTGCTTATAATGTGTATAGCACTGGGTACGTCTAGTAACACTATAGAAATGATTAGTAGTAGTAACTTGAATGTGCTACTGTGCATAATAAGCAAAAAATTATATACAAAAGTTTATAGAATTGGGAGGTTAACACATAGAAGTTTGCTTAGTGCAACACTGCTGCCAGCCCTCAGATGTGCATCCCTGTCCCAGATGTGCCCAGCAGAGCAGAGCTGTGAGCAGTGAACTTAACTGACACTTTGGGAATGTTCCTCTAATCACAAAGCAGTACTCTCTTTTCTTTTTTTTCTTTTTTTTACTTCTGTGCCTTGCCCTGTGCTGACCCTACTGTCCCTGTTGTCAGCCTAGAAAACAATACTTCTGGGAGGAAGAGAGGGATTTCCGCATCCGCCAAGTAGTGTAATGTGTCTGTGCCAATATCTAAAACAGATCCAGAAGAAGAGCAAATTAGGAAATACAGAGGGGAATTATAAAGAGTTGTCCACACGTAAAGCCCGCTTTATACTGTGAGGCCATATGCATGCTCAAAGAATTTCACATGCTTTTCTGTGGTGCCTTTGTAAGTGTTCTTGGAGTCATAGTGTAATTGGAGCAGAGGTGGAATCTCGGGGCCAGATTCTCAAAACTCACTGTGCCTTTAACGATGGTTGCTAAACTGATTCCCGCCGGTTTATCATGCCAGTATTTAACCACCTGATTCTCAGAACAGCTCACTGTGGTCTTTTCTGAGCTTCATAGCAGCCTCCAACTCTGCCATGAGGTTGTCACTACTAAATTGATAGTAAAATGGGGTCATTAATATTTAAACAAGCATTCTGTGTGATTCTCTATCGTTACCGGCTGATTCTCCAAATGAAGTGCTGGCTTTTAATGACCAAAATTTACCGGCTAGATAGGGGGGTGCTAGTACTGTGAAAAGTGCGTATCAGGTGTGTGGATCTGGCTGTGGATCATGATAAAAAATTTTCAAGCACACTATTCACATAAATTATAGTAATATAGTAATCCCTCCTGCCATTTTTTGTTTGCATGGGGGGGCTCCATTGGCAGGAAAGAGTGAGCATCCCTCCTGCCAATTTTTCACTGGCGTGGGGGGTGGGTCCTGGTGTTAGTTATAAATATTATATTAATTTCAGGACTGAACTATCGGTAAGATACATATGTGACTGGTCTTGATAAGTCGGTTTTTTCAGATCGCTAAAAATGTTCACTTTTTTTTATGCATCACAAAGCGATGTTAGAGCATCAATCACTTGGTTAGTTTACATGGCATTTCAATATTCAGTTACGTCCCTTCCAGATTCCATGCGCTAGCTGTTCAGTCCCTTCCCGCAATCCAAGAGTTACAAAAATCCAGACACTTTTCCGAGCATGTGCTCCTTCTACCTTAGAGAGTGAGTTAGAGCCCCTTACAGTTTCAGTTTGTGCAACAATCCGTGCAGAAGTCTTTGAATTGCTCTTCTTCTTTTTTGCTTTGTTTGGGTTTTTATTTTTTTTTTGGTGGCTTCAGTGCCTTGAGACCCCTTTGTGGTGGTCCTCTGTCGGAGAAAAGGACACAATCCTATGAGTCGGTACTGCTTCTTCATGGAGAAACTTTGGTGGATCTGTGGAGCCACTCTGCCGAGTGCCACCATTCTTTGACTCGGGGTCCATTCTAGAGGTCTTCACAGGAATGGGGATTGCGGGAATCCCACAGGAACCCCGTGTGATTCCCCCTCCCCCAGATCCACAGGACTCCACGGGGATCCCCCCAGGCCCACGGGGATGGAACTGGGGTTCCCGAGGCCTACCTAATGTTCCATCGATCCAGCTGCTGATTATCGTACATCCACCAGTTGAGGAGATGGAGCTGGAGCTTGTATTCTATTCAGTGACATAACCACACATCTAATTAGGGGTGGGGAGGAAGGGCTGGAGCCCAAAATGGGTGGACAGGGGCTGTTGTACCTTGCATTGAACTAACATAATATTCATCCAGTGGTGATGTTGTTTATAAACTTTGAGACTACATAGGGCATTTTCAGATATGACTAGAGAGAACAACTAGATATAAAAATAGCTTTCACTGGCTAAACAGCTATACCCCTTTGAGGTCTTATGTAATTGATTCCTCTTAGTCCAAGAATTGTTGGACTTATAATACTCATATTGGTACCCTTAAACACTTTCTTTTTAAGTGTCCCGCCATCTCCAAATTTTGGACTGAAGTCTGGAATATGATCTATTCAGTCTTTAAACTTACTGCACAGTTTTCTTATGCAATCATTTGCCTGTCTGTTACTTGTTTTCATACAGGGACTAACAGAAAGAAGATTATCGAAGATAAAAAACCTAATCTTCTATTATTGACCTTATTTGCATGACCGGATTAGAGAATAAGCGATAGTGCAGAAAACCACGTGATGAGCCGTTTTCTGCATCGGGATGGCAAATGCGATCGTCGCTAAACCAGTCAAAACTGGTTTAGTGACGATCGCTTGACAATCGCTGACTTTAGTGCATCTAGGTCCTGGTTAGCTACCAAACTAGTCTGTATAGGGCACTGCAATTGCTAAGGCCAAACCTGGTGCCCTATTATATTACCCTGACTGGCAAAGTCATTTTTTTTTTTTTTAAAGTGCGCCATTACAGTCTAAAGTCAAGGAATTAATTTTGTTGTTTTTAAATCAATAACCACCTCCTTTACTAAGGCGCGCTCTAAGTGCTAACGTGTCCATAGAATATAATGGTGCTAAATCGGCTAGCGTTTCTTAGTAAAAAGACCCCTAAGAAAGTAAGATGCAGCTCTACTAATGTATTTTTAAACATATGACATGCCCACTCATATAATGTACACATGTATATAAGATGCACAAATTGCATTTCTCTGTGTAAAAATAAACTGGTATAACAAGCCCAGGCATAAAATATGTGCTTTACAGCTTATTTTGAAAAATTGGAGAACTTGGGATAGGTTAAATTATAGTTTTTTTGGTAGGAATCCTTGTGCCAAACTTATAAATTTGAACGTATGAGTGCAATACAATTGGGACATTTATAAGAAATTCAAGGAGGTTTGGGACCCATTGACAAAATTTTGTTAAGATTGATTATTGGTTTTAGCCCTTTGATTATACACGTCCAGGATGGGTGGGTGGGTGGGTGGGAGGGGAGAGGGGATATGCCTTTAATTTATTATTTGATTGCAATTTTGTTTGTTTGATCATTTGTATTATTCTTGATTGTCTTTTTGCTATTTGAAAAGGTGGGTGGGGAGGGATATGTTTTTATTATATCATTACATCAGTTGATAGAATTAAGTGCTGTTTATTTGTACATTGTTTGAGAATATGTTGCATTTGATGTTGGCTTTTAAAATGAATAAAGATCTGGAAAAAAAAGATACGTGCTATATCAGTTTATTTTTCTAAGATGCGCTAATTGCAAAATTAATGCTTTTGTTTTTAAGGGCTTTTCTATTTAGGCATTATTAGTGCACGAAACCTGCAAAAAAGCTGATATGAGCAAAGCCTTAAAAACAAATGCAGTAATTTTGTAATTAGCGCATTGTAGTAAAAATACATCAGTATAATACGCAGGGAGGAGTGCATATGATTTATAAAAACACACATAACGCATGCATTATATGCATGAAAATATGGTAATTATTTTAACATTTAGAAATCACCCCTCCAAAATAGTGGGAGAAGAGAGCTTAGCATACTATAAGCAGCTACTTCAAATATTTACCAATGGCATTTTAGCCAAATATTCTCTTGCTGTTCTTGTAACTGTTTGCATTTTTGGTAATGTATGCTAATTAATGGCCTCTTTTACAAAGCCGCGCTAACGGCCCCGAAGCCCATAGAGATTTAAAGGGCTTCGGGGCTGTTGCCGCACGGCTTTGTAAAAGAGGCAGTAAGTTTCAGTGCAATTTGGGAGGATAATTTAGCCTTGAGCATGTAGCGTTCAAATGGGAGCATATAAAAGAGCACTTATTTTTCTGTGCCATGTGTTTCTAAGTTGGAGAATGAGTGGAGTTGGGGTACACACCATTGTACAGTCCCCCCAGTGGAGTAGCGAGGGTGAGAGGCTCCTGGGGCAGTGCCCCCCGCCACGTGTGCACACCTCTTTCCTTCCCCCGTATCCCTTTCTTTAACTTTCCTGCTGCAAGCAGCATCATTAACTTGTTGTCCGCATTGGCTCTCCCTCTGACATCACTTCCTAGGTGCAGGACCCGGAAGTGACATCAGAGGGAGAACCAATGCTGGCACGAGTAACAGGTTGGAGTTGCTACTTGCACAGGTGAAGAGTTAGAGGTACAGTGAGGGATAAGTGAAGGCGCGCAGAAAGGGGATTAGTGGGAAGGAACAGGGGGCGGAAAGGAGGGTGCTGGCACCTTGGACCATCCCCCCATTTATTACATTACTGAGTACTACCATATGCACACACAGAACAAGTATAATATGGTTGAAAGCAAAAATATTTCTGGTGAAGCAGAACTATACCAAGAGACCACCAACCCCAAAGGGTATCAAAATATCAAAGGTGGTAGCTTATCACAAATAAAACCCCAAAATAAGCCTTATTAATCTTTTTTTATATTTTCCCAGTAATTCCAGTATTCAAAATAAGATCACAGACTCATAAGTAGTCCATTCCAATCATCAAACATGGTGGTGCACTTCAAAGACTCACAAAACCACTGAAAACTGTTTCGGCTACAGCCTGCATTGAGATGTACAATGTAAAATGCAAATGAAATAAAATAACATAAGAACAAACAAAATAAGAACAGTTAAAAATCAAGAACTGTCCATGGGTCATCCTGGTGAGGAATGATGTATTTGAAAATATGATTAATGGTAAACATGTTCAGTATAATTGAACTTTTCAAAAAAATCATAGAACACAGATATATAAATGGGCATTTAAAATCATTTTGGCATACCATAATTTAAAATCTTATACCGACTTTACAATTGTCTGTGTGACATCATGCAAAAAATCTCTGAAATAGTGTAAATGTTTTCAATAGTATAAAATGTAAGCGTAGACTGTGTGAATGTATGCCACACAGGTTTAGCAGCTATTGAGCTGAATACTTGATGGCAAAGCTCTTATTAATAGCCATCATCGAGCCACCCTTCAGTGCTGTTTTAAATGGTACATAAATTAGCAGAAATAAAAATTAAAAAAAAAAGAAAATCAAGATTTTTATGTCTGCAGTAAAAATGGCCTTGATGCTAAGCTTATTTTTACAAAGGGATCATTTTGTTTTTCACTATCTTCCTCACTTCAGAGGAGTATTTGGATAAAAACTGGTAATGTACCTAGAATACTGTGTCTATAGATGAATTCAAGTCAGTTCCTCATGTCTGGAATCTGCACTGTTTCTTTTTCTGCTGCTGCCGGTGTGCAACGTTAGCTGTTTCAATCTTCTTGCAGTATTTCATCCATCGCATTCCCAGAAGTCGGGAAGTTCAACAGTCTTGGAGTTCTTCAGTGCTGACGACCCTCCACTCCGTGCTTTACTCCCTTCCTTTAACCTTCAGGCTGAAACCAGATTTGGTATGTATGTCTCCCTTTTTTTTATTAAGAGGGCAGAGATCAGTACAGGCCTTATTTGCTTGGGACCTGATCCAGACCACTTCCTGCACATGAAACGTGTTCATTTGGTCTTCTGTCTGGGCTGCTTGAGTTGTGTGCAAGAGGCTGATTGATTGTTCTTTGCACTCCCTATTTCAGCACATAATTAGAATTTTACCAAATATGAACACCCAGGAACCCATTCAGCTTTCTGCCAGTGATTTTGAAACTAGTTTCTACTAATCAGAATGGTTGAATCATGTAGTCCTCAGTCAGAATAGGGTCAGTGCCAGGTCATGCAAAGAATCCCTGATGTGCTGCCGCAGGGAATTAGTTTCTTGCTGCAGACAGCGCAACCCCACCTGAGGTTTCTTTTCTTCCTGTGTTAAAAGCACACAGGTTCTTTTCTTACTGCAATAGTATGGGCAAATATCAGAGCACTATAGACCTGGATTCTGTAAACAGTGCCGCCGATTGTGTGTCAATCACACAGTGACACCATCTTACAGAATCGTGTCTATATGAAAGGTAGGCTCCAAAAATGTAGGCCAGGGTTTTCAAGGCCTACATTTCCAGCGCCTTCCTTTTCGTGAGAATCACGCCTACGGAGGCGCCTTATGACACCTAATGCCACTTCCATCATTAACCATGCCTACTGTTGTGTTAAGCATCATAAGGCGCCTCCATAGGTGGGATAACGGAGGCCTTTAAGGGCGCCTCCATTAAAAAATATATATATATATTGTTTTTTAATCAGCGCAGCCAACTTGTGTGCTGATTAAGCTAGGTGGCAGTAGGGCGCCTACCGCCACCTAATTTCGGGCGCCGTTTTTAGAATCGGGCCAATAGCGCCTTAAAAAAAAATTCAGTGTCCTTTTTTCAGATCAGTTTTCTATATCCCATTCGTAAAAAGAGATCAGTGCACTAAACTGCAGAACTTTGGGCAAAATGGGTAACATTTGAAGAAATAGCTGAAACACACAAAATAGCCAGGATTTTAGCTTTTCTGTTTTCTCATGTTGCCCATATTTGTGAAAAAATTTGCAAAATGTATCTCTTCTCTGTAGTATAGTGTCCCTTCACTCATAGTCCGTATGTGAAAGTTTATTTAAATTCATATACAAGTAGCAATGATGTAAAAGCATGAAAAGCAATTCATTAGGGTGAAGGGGATGGGACTTGATATACTGCTATTCTGTGTGCTTTTTCACAATCGAAGCAGTTTACATATTTTAGACAGGTAGAGTGAGGCGTAGTGGTTAGATCTACAGCCTTAGCACCATGAGGTTGTGGGTTCAAATCATGCACTGCTCCTTGTGACCCTGGGCAAGTCATTTAATCCTCCACTGCCCCAGATACATTAGACCAGAGTTTTTCATCATGCGGTACACTTAGGGATACGCAAGCCGCTTGTTGGGGGTATGCAGCACACAGGTTCTCCCGCCCCACTTCCTCCTTAATGGCTGCCACCGCCGCTTGGGATCCAATGTCCTCCTTCCTGCCCTCCAGCTGCATACTCCTCCACCAAAGCCAACCAGAAATGCTTCCCTCTGAAGTCAGAGCGGGGGATCCCAGTTACCTCCTTCCAGGTGGGCTGCTTCTTCCTGCCATCAGCCGCACAGGGCAGCAGCTCTTGCATGTGGCAGATCCAGAAGCCTTCTTTCCGACGTCAGAGGGAAGGCTTGTGGGTCAGCCACGTGCAGTATGTAAGCCGCTGCTCGCATCCCTGTGCGGCTAAAGGCAGGAAGGAGCAGTGCAACTAGACAGCCCTGAAGGGAGCGAGTGCGGCCCTGGAGCGAGCAAGTAAGGGAGAGAGGGGACATGATTGTGGGACAAAAAGGGGTGGGGAAGGAACGCGTTGGACCATAGGAGGGGCACAAATTTGGGACAAAGGCATGGAGGAGTGCACAAACTTGGGACAGAAGGAAGGGAGGGGGCATGAACATGGGACACAAAAGGGAGGGAGGAAGGGGGCACTAACTTGGGACATAGGAAGGAGGGAGGGAATAGGAAAGGAGCATTGTTGAGCATGAGTGTGTGAGTGAGAGGGAAAGAGATGGTGCACATGGGGATAGAAGAAAGAGGAAAATTGTTGGGCATAGAGAGAGAGGAGTGAGATAGAGATGCATAGGGAATAGAAGGATGAGGGAGAAATGTTGGATATGGTGGTGAAGAGGGAACAGAGGGACAGATTGAAGGGGATGCAAGGGGGAAGAATGTTAGACATGGTGAAAGAGAGCGGTAATAGAAGGTCATGGGGCTGGTGGGCAGTGGTGAAAAATGTTGGACATGATCTGGGGATGAGGGAGGGAGAAATGTTGGATGTGGCAATAGAGGGGGTGAGAGAGATGCACCCTGGATCTCTCTCTCACTCTCTCTCTCTCGCTTTCCCCACTCCTTATGCAGCAAGGGAGGGAATGAGAGAAAGACAGATGGACAGAGAGAGAGAGGGAGACATGTTACCAATAGGGGTGGAGGAGAGAGGAAGAAAAGTTAAACTCATGGAGGGACAGAGAGAGATATTGATTGGGGAAGGGAATGAGGTCCAGAGGAGAGGAAGCTTGCAGGAGACAGAAAGAAAGAAATATTGGATGCACAGTCGAGAAGGAAGTACAACCAGAAACTCATGAAATCACCAGACAACAAAGGTAGGAAAAATTATTTTATTTTTAATTTAGTGATCGAAATGTCAGTTTTGAGAATTTATATCTGCTGTCTATATTTTGCAGAATATTTGTCTATTTTTCTATAGTTGTTACTGTGGTGACATTACATATGTTAAAGCCATCTGCCTTTACTTATTTGAAAAAAACAAAACAAATATGAATAATAATTAACATTTTTCTGTGTAAAGTGTGCTTTGTGTTTTTTTTAATTTTGTGGTTACCATTATTATGAACCTAACGGATGTAGCGGTATATAAGAAATAAATTACATTACATTACATTACATTAATAAGATTATATTGCATGTATATGAAAAATGAATGAAAGAAATTGCATTACAATTAGTACTATTATTATGGGGTGGGGTCTAGGGCGGAGCTTGGGTGGGGGGTACTCAGTTGATATTTGTTAGGCTCAGGGGGTACTTGGGTTGAAGAAGTTGAGAAACTCTGCATTAGACAGATGTGAATCTGCAAGGACAGATTGGGAAAAATGTTTGAGCAACTAATTTGTAACCTGTTCTGAGCTCCTTTTGGGAGGCTAGGCTAAAATAAATCAGATAAATCCTTATTTGTACCTGGGGCAATGAAGTATTAAGGGACTTAACCAGAGTCACAAGGAGCTGCAGTGGGCATCTAACTCTAGCCTCAGTGTGCTGAGGCAACTAGCAACTCTAACCACTAGGCTACTCCTCCACCATTAATTGTAAATTTAGCAAAAATGGGCCTGGAAAAAAAAGGCTTCACAGGCAGTGACATAACAGGATTGAATGAGCCCTGGGTGGAAAAATTAAGATGGGTCCCTATAACATAATCACTTCCAAGGTGGTAGGATTGCAGGAAGGAGGAGAAGGGGAACCTCTAGAGATCCAATAAACAAACTACTAAAAGCAAACACTTTCCAGACCTGTATAGAAAACCTGTCATAGGAAGAGAAATAGAAACTAAAGTTCATGATATCAGAGATGCACATTTCCTAACATGACATATTACAAATAATATATTCAGAAAAAAAATATTTTCTACTTTTGAGCATTGCTTTGGACCCAGTATCGCTTTTCTGTTTTTCTCTTTCCTTAACTCCAAAGTCTCCTGTTCCTTTTGACATTTCAAGTCCCATCCCCCCTTTCTTCCCTTGTAATCTTGGAGACTCACCATGGGGGGATAGTAACTGATGCTGGGACTGTTGGAGGGGGGAGCGGGAAGAACAGTGCAGTGCAGTAGGGATGACGAGCAGAGGGCACCTTGGTTTGATAGCAGGCAGCCTCTACTATTGAGCGACCCGTGGGCTTTTTCCCAGGCTTGCTCAATGATAGCTATACCCATGTTCACAGCCTTTTTCACCAAATAATAATTGCATCTCAGTATACCTTCTTAGAGCGATGTGGAGGAGTTGCCGTACAATGAGAGGCTAGAGAAACTGGGCCTCTTCTCCCTTGAAAAGAGAAGACTTACTTAGAGGGGACATGATCGAAACATTCAAGATATTGAAGGGAATTGACTTAGTAGAGAAAGGTGGAGAGAATGAGAGGGCACTCGCTAAAGTTAAAAGGGGATAGATTCCGTACAAACGTAAGGAAGTTCTTCTTCAACCAGAGAGTGGTAGAAATCTGGAACGCTCTTCCAGAGACTGTTATAGGAGAAAGCACCCTTCAGGGATCCAAGACAAGGTTAAGTTTCTGATGGACCAGAACATACGTAGGTAAGGCTAGACTCAAATAGGGCACTGGTCTTTGACCTAAGGGCTGCCGCGTGAGCGGGCTGCTGGGCACGATGTACTACTGGTCTGACCCAGCAGCGGCAAATCTTATCTTCTTATTTTTGTATAGATTATGGGCGCAAATTCTATAAAGTGTGCTCAAAAGATACCAAAAACCTTAAAGGTATTCTATAATGAAAAATTTAGGCATACTTAATTATGCCATGATTATAGCTGGTGTAAATGTGATACCTAAATATGATGTATTTAGCCACATACACAGAGGATTGAATTTATAGAATTAACTCCAAAGGGGAAACTTTTGTAAGTCTTTTGCTATGCATAAAGCATATTATGCATGAAACCAAGCTTTTTCAAAATTGCTTGCAGATGTACATGCACATACTGTTATGTGGTCCGGGGCAGATCATGGGTGTGTTTTTGTTAACAGCTTTTTCTGAAGTGGGTGCCGTTAGGCTCTGATATCCGTGATTAACTTTATGTGAAGAAAATCCTTGCAACGCTAAGTGTGATTCTATAATGGGCGCTAAGTTTTATAGACTTGGTGCCAATATCATTGCCTAAATTTAGGCAGACTGTGTACAGTAGAATCAGGGTTTTACTGCCTCCTATTTAGGAAGCACTAAGGCCTAGATTCTATAAATGACGCCTAAAATTAGGCGCCTCATAGATCAGTGTTTCTCAACTCGGTCCTGGAGTACCTCCTTACCAGTCAGGTTTTCAGGATATCCACAATGAATATGCATGAAAGAAATTTGCATATAATGGAGGCAGTATATGCAAATCAAGTTTATGCATATTCAACGTGGTTATCCTGAAAACCTGACTGACAAGGGGATACTCCAGTACTTAGTTGAGAAACACTGGCCTAGATCAGTACACCTAGCTGATCTGGGCACCTAATTTAATTAAAATGCTTATTTGGCGCCAAACAAATAGTAGCAACATTCCATGCTACCGATCCAGAGCAAGCAGTGGCTTCCCCCATATCTCTCAATAGCAGACTATGGACTTTTCCTCCAGTAACTTGTACAAACATTTTTTTAAAACCAGCTATGTTAACCACTCTTACCACATCCTCTGGCAACGCATTCCAGAGCTTAACTATTCTACACCGTTCTGGAGTTTGTAGACTTCAATCATAATCTCCTTTCAGCCATCTCTCTTCCAAACAGAAGAGCCCTAACCTCTTTAGTCTTTTCTTATACGAGAGGAGTTCTGCCATATCTTTTTTGAGATACGGCAACCAGAATTGAACGCAATACTCAAGGTGAGGTCGCACCTTAGGGCAATACAGAGGCATTATAACATTCTTAGTCTTGTTTACAATCACTTTTCTAATACACTTCTCCCTCCTTATTCACAGGGGTTAGGGGCAGAGCAGGCCTGCAAATATGGAAAAATCGCAAATAACTTTTAGGGCCGACTCTAACCCACCTCCCTCCTGCCTCCCGGACCTCTGCACACTGTACCTGGTGGCTTAGCGGTGAAGCAGGGCAGGAACGATCTTCCTATGCTCCTGCCCCAAGCAGAGCAGTCAACAAAAATGGCTGCCGTGAGTTCCCGCTATAGTCTTGTGAGACCACTGGAACTTACAAAACTGTTTAAAGAACAGGCCCAAGAACTGAATCTAGAGACACACCACTGGTAAGCTCCTTTTCCTCAGAGTGATCGCCATTGACCACTACCCTCTGTCACCTTCCACTCAACCAGTTCCTGACCTAGTCTGTCACTTTGGGGACCATAACAAGGACACTCAGTTTATTTATTAGATACCAGTGTGGAACACTGTCAAAGGCTTTGCTAAAATTTAAATACAGCACAACTAGCGCTCTCCCTCTATCCAGTTCTTTGATCACCCAGTAAAATAAGTTGATCAGATTTGTCTGACAGGACCTGCCTCTAGTGAATCCATGTTGCCTCAGGTCCTGTAATCCACTGGATTCCAGAAATTGCAATATTCTCTGTTTTAAAAGTGTTTCTATTAATTTACTTACCACAGAAGTCAGACTTAATAGCCTGTAGTTCCCTACTTCTTCCTTACTTCCACATTTGCGGAGAGGGTGCACATCTGCTCTTCTCCGATCCTCTAGTACCACTTCCGACTCTAGAGAAGCATTGAGAGACATTGGTTCTAGAGAGCCAGCGAAGCCGTCAAAACTTTCCTAAGTTCCCTCAGTACCTGAGATGAACACCATCTGGTCTCATTTCTTTATCCACCTATAGTTTAGCAATCTCCTCATGAAACCAATCCTCTGAAAATTGATCAGGGTCTACCACATCTCCAGCCCTATTTGCTTTTGTTTTCTTTGGTCTCGTTTCAACTGTGAACATAGAACAGAAATATTTTTTAAGCAATTCAGCCTTATCTTTATTCTTCCCTTTCATTTTTGAGTCTCACAATGCCACTTTTGCACTTCCTCCTAGCACCAATATATCTAAAAAATGTCTTGTCCCCCTGTTTTACTGTGTCTGCTATTTTTTTCTTCGATTTGCATCTTTGCTTTCCTGACTACTCAACCAGCCTCTCTTTACTTTCCAGATATTTTTGTCTGTCTTCTTTCTGTGATCTTCTTGTAGTTTATGAAAGCTAATTTCTTTTTCTTTACCTTCTCAGCTACTACTTTTGAGAACCAAAATGGCCTTCTTTTCCTCTTACTTATATATACTGTACTTTTCTTACAAAATGGTTTGTTGCACTTACAATAGCTCCATTCAGTTTTGCCCACTGCTTTCCTATTTCTTTCAGCATTATACTTTCAACTTTCATAGTTTTGGTCCTCACATCTGCATATTATGCTTATTAATGAAGTTGACATCTGTCTGAATCTTTGAGATGTAGAAACATAGAAATATGATGGCAGATAAAAGCCAAATGGCCCATCCAGTCTGTCCATCCACAGTAACCATTATCTCTTCCACTCTCTAAGTTCAGCCCTCGGAGACCTGCCATTTCATTCTAGCACTCATTGTTTTATTTTAGTTAACTATAAACACTATATCTCTATGACACCGATTAGCACTGAACTGGTCACTGGATAGAAGAGAATTAATCCAAGCTAAAACAAATTGCTTTACACCTGCTCTTATGTCAGTGTTCCATGAGATATCAGGCCAAAAGCAAGCAGGTCAATTGATGTGCACAGACAGCTTATCTTTTGTTTGCAGCTTCCATTCCTGCCACTTCAGGAAGGGAAAAATATTCACACAAAAAAACATTGTGCAAGCAAAATGTTGTACAAAATGGAGAGAAGGGCTTTTGTTTGTAAGGCTAATGTAACCATTATCCAGATACAGTACAGCGTGTATTTTGCAAATGTCATGGCCTACACAAATTCTTTGTTTTCTGTGGAATTATCCCTTCTTCAAAAGTTTTAGGTAGCAAAAGTCTTGGATATGCTGCTTTACATTTGTTGGCAAAGCAATTCTGAAAAACGAGCCCGAGTGAACCGCTAGTCGCACCTCTGTATTCCCCAGAGTACAGGAGGTACATTCCAACTTGAAGAGCTCAAAACGGTTGTGCAGATGAGCAGAGAAACAGGTGCCCTACAGTATCTAATTGCAGGAACTGCCCTGTCTCTTCATAACCTTTTAGAAAATTTGCTAATATTCTTAGCCTAATTTTTTCTTATAATGTGGATTAAATGTAATTGTATATTTTCTGAGAGTGAATTTTTTCTTAATATGTTTTTCTTATTTCTATAATTGCATCAGTGATGCAATTAAGTATTGTAACATTCAAAAATAATAATTAAAAAATAGCTATTTGAAGCAGGAATCCTAATTCTGCATGTGAATGGAAAAACTGAATGATATTATTTGAGCCAGCCTGCCCTATATAAAAAAAATATAGGTTAATACTACTAATTATTTCTATAGCGCTACCAGACGTACGCAGCGTTGTACAGAGTCACTGTTCCTAAACTAAACTAAAGCTTAACTTTGTATACCGAGTCATCATTCTGAGAAAGCTTGACTCGGTTTACAGCAATTAAACAAACAGGGAATGATTTACAAATGATAAATAGAAGATAATAGTAAAATTTCAAAATAATTAATTTTCAAAATGTTTGGTAAATAAAGTAGGTTTTTTTTGTTGTTTTTTTAATCTTTATTGATTTTTTTAAACTAAAAACAGTGCCAAACAAATAAAGAACAGTAGGTATTACGTACAATGCACTATTATCGATTTTCAATTTCATATATTAAATAATAATACAATTTAACATAATAAATGAATTAAATAATTCTTAAAGTTATCTAAATGTCACCATCAGTTTTTATTTATTTCCCTCCCTTCCCCCCATACCTCATACCTCCATAAATTTAGTCAATGGGCTCCAAACTTTATTAAATACACCACTAAATCCCCTACATTCTGCGTTAATTCTTTCATATGTAGTGCATACATTCACCCACCAAAAAGTGTAACTTAATCTGTCATGGTTTTTCCAATTACTCATGATCAATTGCACGGCTATGCCCATCATGATCATAAAAAGACGGCTCTTATATTTATCTAAAGTGGGTTTCACATGTAGTATCGTTCCATATATTATAGCTTCATATGACAATGGAACATTTGAGTCCAGAACAAGATTTATTTGTCCCCATATTGACTTCCAAAATATAAATATGAAAGGACAAAAATATAGCAGATGATCCAAAGTCCCTATATCAGTATGACAATGCCAGCATTTATTAGACTTAGAACTGACTATTTTATTTAATCAGACTGGGGTCCAAAAAATTCTATGCAACAGAAATAACCATGTTTGTCTCATAGATGCTGACATTGTATATTTCAATCTCCAAGTCCAAATTCGTGACCAACGAGACACAGAAATATACTGTTTTTATCTCGAAGCTCCAAATATCTCTAAGGCTATTTTTTGACTTCTTATTCAGAAATCCAGAAATCAGTTTGTACCACTGGGCAGCCTGATGTCCTACTAGATCAGTTTGGTAGCAAAAGATCTGCAAGCTAAAATACTTTTTTTAATTTTTCCATTCAGGGAACCCACTCTGAATAGCCTGCTTCAACTGCAACCATCTATATTGTTGAGATTTTAACATTCCAAACGATTGTTGCAGTTGTGAAAAATCAAGCAGATTTCCATTAGTTATAACATCATAAATAAATAAATAAAGTAGTTTTTAAAGATTTAAGGAAAAATTGAAATGAACTGGAACTCCTTAAAAAAAGGGGAGATCATTCCTGAGTTGAGAGAGTTTAAAGACCAAAGATTGACTGAAGATCTTGACTCCTTTAATCCCTTTTTTAGAAGGAAGGGAGAGTTTAAATTGTTGGATACCTCTTGCAAAGGAGAATCGGTAAACATTCCAAAATAAAGGAATAAGAGGATTAAAGATACCATGTAGAACTTTAAAAGAAATACAATCGCATTTAAATTGAATTCTAAAATAAATCATGAGCCAATGGAGAGACTGAAGCAAAGGGGTCACATGGTCAAATTTATGTTTTCCAAAGATCAGCTTCGCAGCAGTATTCTGAATTAATTGTAATCTATGAAGACAAATTTTTGTAATGCCGAGGTAGATAGCGTTACAGTAATTAAGACAAGATAATATAATTGATTGAACTAAGATAGAAAAATGATCGTGATGAAAAAGATGTTTAACCTTCCTCAGCATTACAATCTAAACAGACAGGATGTTATGGATACAGTAAGAGGAACAGTTCATGTGTTGGCTGGGTTGGAGGGCAGTGGGGAGTAGGGTTACAGATTGAAGGCTATATCAAAAAGGTGGGTTTTCAGTCTGCTTTTAAATATGGGAAGGGGCTTGACAGACAAACTCAGTTAATTTATTCCAGGCATAGGGGGCAGCTAGATGAAAAGAACAAAGTCTGGAATTGGCAGTGGATGAGAAGGGTACAGCTAAGAGCAGCTTATCTAAGGAACAGAGTTCTCTGGAAGGTGTATAAGGAGAGAGAAGAAAGGAGAGAGGACAATAGAATGAACACAAGCCGCTGCAGGATTTGAATGTCTCCTTTTTGCTGCCTCGGTGCCAGGACATTCTCGTGCTGCTGCATCAGAGCGTATCTCTTGCCTTGGGACTGGGAACTCATCCAGCCAGATTTACAGAATTACAGAATTCCTCCTGTAAGAGGAAGCCAGATCCATCTCTGGCTTTTATTAACCCAGTAAAAGCACATGGTGGAAAAAAAAATCAATGCTGAAAATATAATTATTAATATAACAGATAGCATTGCAAAATAATATGGACATTCATGCGACTGGAATAACACAGATGGCAAACCTCAAACTGTAGCTATCATACAACTGGAAGCCCTAATTATAATCTATTGAAATATGTGCTGAACATCTGGAAATACATTAGAGTAAGCTCTGTACTTACTTTAGGCTGGATGGTATATTCATGCATTCGAGTTGCAACGTAAAGGGAGTCCGCTAGGGAAACTTTAGTTTGCATTAAGGAGCATGCGCTGGATCAGCAGGTTCAGATTTAGAGAATTTTATTAGAATGACAGTTTTATATAGAGTTGAACGGAAGCTTTCCAGGATGTATGACTTCCCATTCAATGTGCAAAGAGTTGTAGCACACTTAAGGCACTCTCTTATCATGCCACCTTCTCTATTGTATATAGAGTTATAGACACTCAGCTAGTCATCTGGTTTGTTTGTTTATTTATCCCCCACCCTTATCCAGGGTGAGTTACACATTTACATTCAAAATATAAAATTACATATGACATACAAGTCGCATCAATGACAAAACATCACTACAACCATAAAACATACACTACATACACTACAACCATAAAATCTTAGAGCCTGCTGAAATGATACTTAAGTCATGCAGGCTATTTCTGACAAGTAAATGACCTAGGCTGTTCTTTTGGGTGAGTTTAAGTGTCCCTAGCTGGCCTACAATTCAAACGTTAAAAGTAAACATGGCCAGCTGTGCTGATTGTGGCAAAAGAATCCAAAATCGGCTGAGCCAGCAGAACTCCCCGAGCCTTGCTTCAGAGAGTCCTACCAGCTCAGCTGATTAGGGGGAAAATACTACTTCTACTACTACTATTATTAATTATTTCTATAGTGCTACCAGACATATGCAGCGCTGTACAGAGTCACAAAGAATATAATCCCTGCTTGAAAGAGCTTACAATCTAAACAGACAAGATAAACAGGATGTCATGGATATGGTTAATCAGCTGAGGCCTCTCCAAACATACCCCCAAAATTGTTGGGAGGGATGTCCACACCCTCCTGCTGCCAGCCCCCCAAAGCCCTGACCCCCCCATCACAATTGGCAGGAGGGATACCTACGCCCTCTTGCTGCTGGCCCCTTCAATTCCCTGAACACCCCCAACTGCAGACACCCTCTCCTAAACCTCAAGACCCCACTCCAACACCCCTAAGGCAAAAAAAGGTACCCAAACTGACCAGATCACCACTGAAGGTATGACAATATGGGCCCCACACATTTGCCCAGTGGCTAATTCAGAACCTGTAATATGACCTTCTTCTCGCTAAGGTAATAGTTTTTAATCCAATCCTCAGTACACACCCAGCCATCTGTATTTTTGGGGATATCTAGGATAAATATACATGAGATTTGCTTGTGTTGCCTCCATTGTAAGCAGCTCTTTCGTGTGTCTTCATTGTGAATATCCCAAAACCACAACTAGCTGGCTGTATCCCGGGAATTGGGTAGAGTTTCATTGCTCTAAAGTTGCACACACCCTTTACCTATTTGTAAGCCTTCATACTGAGGAACAGAGCTAGGACTCTTTCCCCATTTGATAGCCTAAAACAGGGGTGTAAAAGTCCCTCCTCGAGGGCCGGAATCCAGTCAGGTTTTCAGGATTTCCCCAATGAATATGCATGAGATCTATTTGCATGCACTGCTTTCATTGTATGCTAATAGATCTCATGCATATTCATTGGGGAAATCCTGAAAACTCAACTGGATTGCGGCCCTCGAGGAGGGACTTCGACACCTCTGGCCTAAAAGGATCATCAATATTTGTTTACTTAACCGTAGTGTGTTCATTCAAGAAGGAACAGCATATTAGAAAGAGGAGCTTCACATGTAATAATATCATGCATGCCTGGAATTGTTAACCCTTGGACAGAGGACTTGCTTAACTGTTTTTCATCCACTATAGAGAAGCCGTTGCTATGTATGCTGACCATATTTGCAGCTATGGAAGGCAATGGTACACCTTATAGTGGTCTTTAGCCAAACTACTATAGAGAGAGCACATGACCCTGTTTCTCAGCTTGAAAAACATTAGAACTTACCAGTGCAGTTCTCCTGGGGTAAGGAGGGGGACACAATGCTCTAGTAGTCTAGTGTGCCATTTCTAAAGAGGTTCTTTTGAAAAGTGGACATATCATATAAACATAAGAATTGCTTTACTGGAACAGACTGAAGGTTCATCAAGCCCAGTATCCTGTTTCTACCTAGCTAGATCCCAAGTAGTAAAACAGATTTTATGCTGCTTATCCTAGGAATAAGCAGTGAATTTCCTCAAGCCATCTCAATAATGGCCTATGGACTTCTGTTTTAAGAAACTATTCAAACTTTTTAAAAACTCTACTAAGCTGAGTTTATCATATTCTCCGGCAACAAATTCTAGTGTTTAATTACACATTGTGTGAAGAAATATTTTCTCCTGTTTGTTTTAAATCTACTACTTAGTAGCTTCATTGCATGCCTCCTAGTCTTAGTATTTTTGGAAAAATTAAACAAGCAATTCACATCTACCCTTTTCACTCCACTCAGTATTTTATAGACTTCTATTATATCACTCCTGAGCTGTCTCTTCAAGCTGAAGAGCCCAAGCCACTTTAGCCTTTCCTCATAGGGAAGTCAACCCATCCCATTTATCATTTTCATTGCCATTCTCTGTACCTTTTCTAATTCCGCTATATCTTTTTTGAGATATGGCGACCAGAATTGCACACAGTATTCAAGGTGTGGCCGTCCCATAGAGCAATAACAAGGGCATTATAACATTTTCATCTTTGATTTCCATTCCTTTCTTGATAATTCCTAAAATTCTATTTGCTTTCTTAGCCGCTGCACATTGAGCTGAAGGTTTTAACATATCCTCAACAATGACACCTAGATCCCTTTCCTGGGCTGTTACTCCTATAGCTATAGTTCAGGTTCCTCTTTCTCACATGCATCACTTTATACTTGCTTACATTAAACATCATCTGCCTTGATGCCCAGTCTCCCAAGGCCCTCTTGCAATTTTTCACAATCCTCTTGTGATTTAACAACTTTGAGCAATTTTGTGTCATCAGCAAATTGAATTATCTGACTACACTTCCCCCTCCCCATTCACGGTTCCTGCACTCGCGGCTTCATATAATCACAATTTTTTCTGGGGAGGGGGAAAATAAAAAAAGCCAATCTTAATGTAAAAAAAATCCATCTTTTTTTCCTCCCTGCTGCCTTCCCGGCCTTACCTGGTGGTCTAGAGGGCTTTCGGGGCAGGAGCGATCTTCCTACGCTCCTGCTCCGTGCAGATCGCCTTGAGGAAATGGCTGCTGGGAGTTCCCATAGTCTCTCGAGACTACGTCGGGAACTCCCTACAGCCATTTCCTGATGGCGATCTGCATGGGGCAGGAGCGTAGGAAGATCACTCCTGCCCAGAAAGCCCTCTAGACCACCAGGTAAAGCCGGGAAAGCGGCAGGGAGGTGGGGGTGGGTCAGAGCCGGATAATCACGGTTTTTCGGCATTCGCGGTCCGGCTCTGCCCGTATCCTCCGCGAATGACGAGGGAGAAGTGTAGTTACTCCTATGTCTAGATCATTGATAAATATGTTAAAAAGCGGCAGTCCCAGAACAGACCCCTGGGGAACTCTACTATTTACCCTTCTCCATTTAAGCCTACTGTCTGTTTTCTATCTTTCAACCATTTCTTAATCCATAATTGGACATTACCTCCTATCCCATGATTTTGCGTACACAGTGAAGACTGAGTCAGGACTTTACGTTTTTGGGCTGTTTTTTTACTATGTGACTTGCAAACAAACACATCAGTCTTTTTCCAAATTCATATACATGGCTTTAAAAATTGTCATCTGAAAGCAATTTTGTCAAAAGCTCAGCCTAGGCTAAAAAGTTAAACGTTGAAGTGTATTTAAAATGTGGAATGTTTTCTTACAAGGCTAGTTTAAACAGCTTCCAGTCGAAAATGAGATCAATGGTTGATGTATTTTTCCATATATAGCAAGTAGGAAGATTATTGGTTAAACATATCTGCATTTTTGCATGTCTTTTGGCACATGTTGCTGCCTAGAGCTAGACTACCAGACATGTGTTTTACATTATTGCAAAAATGTGAAAAATGTTACAGAAGTCGCATTATTGTTCTTTTCTTATTTGACTTCTGTTTTTTTGTCTTAAGCAAGCCTGAAAATGAAGTAGTCATGACAAAACAATATTATAAACCTGCGCAAACACTCAGCCAGTCAGGTTAATACATCAGCTGAATGTTTTGACACCACTTTGTCACATGCAATGAAAAAAGGAATGTCTGCGTATTTCACAATGCTGAGTTTCCACCTTTGAAGCAGAGATTTTGACATTTATAAGTGAATTTATAGGCGTTAAGTACGTAGATCACTAAAATGATATGGATATGGTCCTTCCCTATAGGAAACCAGAGAAGAAATAGTCCGAGACAGAGCAATGTTAGATACTAAATGACCACACTGACATTTTAAGCTGAATTGAACTGGCTTTTTTTTTTCCCCTAAAGAAAATAAAAAGAAAGGAATTTTAAGTGTTTGGTTCATTGAAAGCCACATGAAAAATGTGAGTTGGGTACCCACTCTGTGATGAAGCAAGAGAGAGCTGAACCACAAGCTTATAATTGAACATCTTGCTGATTTATGAACTGTTTTGGGCACTGATTCTTCTGGAGAGGTCTCTTCTGAGATGTCATCAGAGGGGAATTAGATTTTCAGTCCTGACGTATTCCAAAGGAGACATGGTTAGCTATTATAAAGTCATATTACTTCCCAAATGAGGAATGGAAGGCGAGAGAGGAGTTCATAGCACTAGTATAGGCGCAGGAGACAATAGCTCTCAGGTGTCACTAAGTAGAACTGGCTAATGGTTTGAAGTTTTAGAGGTATTTTCTGTCTTCTATCAATTTGCAATAACAAAGATCACACTAATGGTTATTTTGATGAGGAATCTCCAAGCTATTCCAGCTGCCTGCTTATTTCATTTTGATGTGATTTTAGTAATGAACCATTGGTAACTATTGTAAAATGGTCCAGGGGTGAGCATGTGATCTACACCCTTGTCCAGCTTGGCAGTTTAAAGCTGTGCCTTTATTCTTGGCTTAATGGTGCTCTTGATCCTACATCACAATTTTGTCACTACACCATGTAGACTTTTTTAGCTTTTTATATTTGTTCTGCCCCCATTTCAAACTAGTTTATGACATAACTCTAAGATGTGTTTAAAACATTATTCTCACACCATAGAACTTTAATGCTGCAGTCATTTCCTGCTATGGTGTGTGAGTAAGACATTGTGTGCAATGTAGTCTCATGCATACTGCAACCACTCTTGCTTACTTGTATAAGCTTTACTGCCAGTGGTCTCCTCCCCTTTCCTCTTATCTAAATTTGAGTCCTTTGTTTCATTGCTGTTCTTCCTGGTCACCTCTACAACCTTTGTTCTGATGGGTCTGCAAAGGTAAGATCTTCCTCTCTGCTAGGTGTTGCCAAGCTCTGTTCCCATCGGTCTCTTCCCTTCTCTCCCCTAGCCTTATGGGTATTCACTGAGGACCCTTTGTCTCGGGGGTCGGTCACACTTCTGCTTCCAACTAAAACACATATGGCTCTATCCCCTGCAAGCAAAGGACTAGCCTTTTTTCCTGAAGCTATCTGTCCACACACACATGAAAAATTCAGCATTTCATCTCTGGAACTAGTTGGAATATCTTACTGTCTAACTATTCTCTCACCTCTGCCGCAAAGCTTCTGTTCTTCAAATTTTCACCTCCAGCTACAATATTTAAAAATCTACCAACTGTAAGTATATTGCTATATTTACTAAATATAAGGTATATTTCAGAAAATTATAAGGACTTCCCACATGTGCATTGGTGTGATAAGGTTTAGCTTTCTGTAGAATATAGCACATGTCTGCTTAGAGAGTCCTGGACTGAGGCAGCAAGCTATATGAGAACAGAACAGTATTGCCTACTGAGGTGGGTCTAGTTTTGAGGGCTACAGAAGAGTTGTGAGGAGGTGACTTTGATTCTCAAGACATGCACTAGCTGCTGCCTAGGAAGTTTGGTAGTGTTTTATTTTGCTCTCACTTCAAGAAGACAGGTCAGCAGCAGTATGAATGAGATGGAGTTCATGCAATGCTAACCTATCAAACCACAGGTGGTCACGGAACAAATGTTAAGGACTGCAGTACATGTAGAGGCAAGGATTTCCTGGTGACTTTCTTAACTCTAATTCTGCTGGTATTCCTTCCCCTTCTAGCAGCAATATTTGTCCTGAAATGTCTGATAGAGCTACAGCATTTAAGTTTGTACACCACTGTGACCTGTTTTTTTCCCCAGAAATGGTAGTATAGTAACTCTGAAATGGTAAACTACAGATTTGAAGCAGATAGTTCTTTAACTATTAGTGAAGAATGTGAAAGGAGATCTTGCTAGTTGTGAGAAGTATAGTTTAATTACAAATTAGCTTTTGGCCAAGATTATGGAGTCAATTGTGATGAATCAATTTCAGTGTTTTAGATAATTATAACTGGTGGGCATCCATGCTTTTGGGTGTGTACCAATAAAAATTTAATCTGTAGTTGTGACACTTTGGAACATCTTCATCTGTTGCTAGATAAGAGTAAATTTGGCTTCAGAGTTTCAGGGATGGGAGTTTTGAGTGCAATGTTTCAATGGTGTGAGGCTTTGTTGGAAGGGGGGTTTCAAAGGATAGATGGCATAGAGTGGTTTGATCATTACATTGTGGGTTTCCTATTTCCTCCCATTTTATTCACTCTGCTTGCAACCTCTGGGATCTCTGCTGGATTTAAAAGGTTTAGATCATTATTCTTGCACTGATGATATATAATGTGTACTCTTTTGTAATGCTGATCTTGATTACTATATAACCTATTCTAGGTTAAATGTCTGGCAATGGATGGTTGGCAATGTCCTTTATGTTAAGCTCAGCAAAGACCTAGATTTTTATTTTTGGTACATAATTCCTGGAATGTAGTCATTGTGCATAATAATATCAGTAACAAAGGTACTAGGGAGAGGCAGTTGGTGCACAGTGAAGGGGTCTTTCCTTGCTGTGTTCCAAAGTATCTCAACTGTTCCTTTACTGCTTTCATAGGTGTTTCCTCTCCCACCCTAAGAATTTGAACTTGTTCCGCCCTAGCTCCACCCACCCTACCCTAGTTATACCCCACCTTAGTCTCCCCAAATAGTTGAATTACCCACTGCCTATGATCTCCACTGTATGCAAATCTGTCTCGTGCAAATATCCTGAAAGCTGGCTGTTGTCCCAAGGTCTGGGTTGAGAATTCCTGGACTAGAGGATCATCCTTCATTTAATGAAAACCCTTTGTTAAAGCTTTTTAGGCTTTAAAAGAAAGGAGAGGAAGAGGGTTGAGTGCTATTAGTGCTGTTTTATTGATCTTTTTTGTATTTAATTTGTATGGCTTTTAAATATGTTACATATCCCAGAGAGGGCAGTCTGTCTGATTCCGGGGCTCAAGAGAGGTTTGGACAAGCTCTTGGAGGAAAAGTCTATAAAAATGTATTAGGAAAACTTGAGGAGAGCCATTTGCTTATCCTGAGCTATGAGAAATAGATGACGCCTACCTGACCACTGCTAGAGACAGGATGCTGGACTTAATGGAATTTGGTCTGCCTCGTTATGGCTTTTCTTCTTTTCTGTAATTTGTATGGAAGATATGAAGTGATCAACTGATAAGGACCTATTGGCCCACTTGGTCTGATCTTTTGTCACCACATATCCTATTCATTCTTTGGTCAGATTAGGAGTTTTCTACAATATGCAGCTTCCAAAATCACAACATCCTGTAATATGATGATGGTGTCTGTTTCTGGTAACAGCCTTCAAAAATAGTGTGCCATTTTCCTCGTTTACCCTGCTCCTGTAATTCCTGTGAACAGCGATGCATCAGATTCACAACCATATACACACACATGCAAGCATATCAGATACCAGAGTGTGCTGCCATATAAACCTTGCTCCATCTCTCATAGGTTTAGGACAATTACAGAGGAACAGCATGAAGCAACGAGGCCAGATTTTAAGTTTCGTTAGTCTTAGATCTCCTTTGCTTGTCCTAGAATACAGTGGTACCTCGGTTTACGAGTGCACCGGTTTGCGAGTGTTTTGCAAGATGAGCAAAACATTTGCAAAATTGATGCCTCGCAAACCGAGCTTGCCTCGATGTACGAGCGCCTTCCCCCGTGATCCGGCACCCCCCCCCCCCACGATCCGGCACTCCACACCCACCCGAACACTTCACTTACCCTCCATCTGGCACCCGGCACCAACGCACAGGATATGCCGGTGCCCGAAGATCTGCAGTCCTTTTTGCTGGGCCTTGAGCATCTGCGCATGCTCAAGGCCTTCGAGTTCCCTTACTTTCTATGGGGAAACTTGCTTTGATATACGAGCAATTTGGTTTACGAGCATGCTTCTGGAACGAATTATGCTCATAAACCAAGGCTCCACTGTATTCTAGTTCCTTTCTTATTCTTTGTTAGAATAAAAAGGGTGCTTCTTTATTGCCAGCACTCTTTAAAAAATAATTTGGAGACAATTTGCCAGTAGGCTACACTTTTACTTATGCCAGTCTGATTGTCTGCATGGGTTTTAAGAAAAACAGTAGCTCCCAGTTTACTTAGATTCAGAAAGCCATGGAATTCTAAGCAAGAGAAACTTAAAAATATATATATCTATGTATAGAGTTACCAGAAGTCCAGTAAAACATGGACATGGCCTCTTTTTTAGAAGATTATCTGGGTGCCCAGACAGTTTTTTTAAAAAAATAGTGGAGTCCAGGTTTAGGCAGTTCTCCTGACTCCCCCACATATCTCCTCCCCGGGCCCGCCCGCTATAATTCAGTCTTCGAGCAGCTGGCAGCATCAATGAGGTGAGCCTGCTGCCGCTGACCTGTCCCAGAAGCTGCCTATGCAGGAACAAGAAGTCACTGTAGAGAGGTGATTTCCGGGGCAGGCCAGCAGCAGCATGCTCACCTCATTGCTGATGCCAGCTGCCCGAAGACTGAAGTACAGTGGCCAGGCCCAGAGAAAGAGGTAGGTGGGGGAATTAGGAGCTAGAGAGGTCATGAGGGGAAGCAATGTTGGAGGGGGACTAGAGAAACAGCATGGAAAGATGGAGGGCTGGAGAAGCATTATGGAGAGCAAGCTGGAGAAAAGATCATGGAGTAGGGTGGTGCTGGATGGGAGAGGAGAGAGGAGAGACAGAAACAGCAGGAGAGGAGATTAAAAGGAGAGAGAGGGGCACGTGTGGGGGGGAGGGTTGGGGTTGGAAGGAGAGAAAGAAAGAAAGAAGCACCCACAGGAGAAGGCTTTGGAAGGAGGGAGAGAGAGAAGCACCTGTGGGGGAAGAGGGTTGGAGGAAGGGAGAGAGAGAAGCACTAAATGGGTGCAGAGGATGGGGAAGGGGGACCAAGGAAATGGGTGGAGTGTGGGTGGGGTCATGTGTCCTCTTTTTGTCTTCATAAATATGGTAACCCTGTCCACGTAGGAATGAAATACAAATCAAAACTAAAGGTGCAGTCATAGTCCTTCATAGGAGTCCTGGGTTCTATTCTCAGAAATAGCAGCTAAAAAGGATTAGGAAGGGTAGGGCATATTAGAAACATGATTGTGGGTAACGTTTTTGGTTTTTTGCATGTTGTTGCATGTTTGTTATTTTATGATAATATGTTGTAAGTTATTCTGAGTTTCTTTTGGAAATAAGATAATATATAAATCAAAGATGTAAATTAATATTTACAGTCTCTGAGAGGATGTTTCTATCATGCAAGTGTCATCTGCTGCTGAACTTAAAACAGCTTTGTGCCATGTTCCCAATAGAGCGACTTCATGCATCTTTGCAAGAGGATTGTACCTGTAGTGACTGACCTGAATAGTGGTCAGAATAAAGTATGTATAAGCCCAGGGAGTTTTTAATAAAGCCTTATGGCCTCTCCCAAAACTAATCAGGCCGATATTGGGAAGTGTGTGGTTGCCAAATACTATCTATTAAGGTCACAGGGTGAGAGGCAGATGGATGTTTCAGCAGAACGTGGGGAAAAATTAAAGTATTGGAATAAGCATAGGCAGCAGAACGCTTTTTTGTTTGGGGGAGGGGCTGAAAGCTCTGCCCTGACCCTGTCCAATCTCCACCACCAGACCCCGTCCCTATAATAGTACTAATTGTAATACTATTTTTTTCTATTCATTTTTCATATTTACACACAATATAATCTTATTTACAATACATACTTGAAGGAGCGGGTCAGTAGAGTGGCAGTATGATTAAGGGGGTCAGTAGACTTAAAGGGGTGGGTCAATAGAGTGGGCAGACTTGATGGGCTATAGCCCTTATCTGCCGTCATCTTTCTATGTTTCTATGTTCTAATGGTTAACCACAAAATTAAACTACACAAAGCACACTATATGCTTCTAAACATTGCCTTATTTCCATTCCATATTTATAAATTTTTATCAATACAGTTACAAGACTACTTGATTCTACAAAAAGCAAAAAAAAAATTATATCAACCTTTTGTCGTTTCTGCTTTAATCATCTTCTCTTCGTTCTTTCTATGCAGCGTTTGTCCTCTCTCCCTTCCATGCAACATCTGCCATCTCTCTTTGCCCCTTCCACCCAGCCTCTGCCCTCTCTCTCTACCCTATCTACTGTCCACTCTCTCTCTGTCTCTTCCATCCACTGTCCACCCTCTCTACCCTTTCCATCCAGTGTACACCCTCTACCTCCCATATGGCATCTTCCCTCTTTCTATGCCCCTTAAAAAAACTGTATATCCTGTGCCCATTCTCTCCTTTCTACATGATTCATTTCAGCTTCACCGCCTCTCCATTTTTCTGTCTTCACACTTTCCCCTATGCTCTGGCATCTCTCTCTTCTCCTTTCCTTCCTTCCTTTCCATTCCACCCCATGGTCTGGCATCTCTATTTCCTTCCCTCCCCCCCATGCCCTGACATCTCTCTCTTCTCCTTCCTTTCTCTCTCTCCCTCCTTCCTTCCTTCCCCTGGTCTGGCATCTGTCTTCTTTCCCCCATGCCTTTGCATCCTTCCCTCCCCCTCCATGCTCTGGTATCTCCTTTCCTTTACCTCCCTCCCATGGACTTGGTATCTCTCATTGCTCTCCTCTCCCTTCCCTGGTCTTCCTTCTCCCTCTTTCCCTCTCTCTCCCCAATTGGGCGCAGCAGCAGCAACATTTCTCTTCCCTGGTCTTCCTTCTCCCTCTTTCCCTCTCTCTCCCCAATTGGGTGCAGCAGCAGCATTTATCTTCCATCTCTCTCTTTCCCTCTCTCTCCCCAATTGGGTGCTGCAGCAGCATTTCTTCCCCCCCCCCAGTCTCCCTCGTTTCCTCTCTCTCCCCAATTGGGTGCAACAGCAGCATTTCTCTTCCCACCCACCCTCCTTTCCTGGTCATCCTTCACTCTCTTTCCCCAAAAGGGTGCTGCAGCATTTTTCACACACCCCCTCCCACAGCTTTTCCCCTATGGTCTCACACAGCATGGCGGCATTCCTCCCTCCCCCCACAGAATTCCCCCTACGGTCTCACACAGCCTGGCAGCATTCCTAACCCCCCACCCCATGCAGCATTTCCCCTGAGGTCTCACACAACCATCAGCAGCGCAGCATTCACAACTTGCTGCTCCTGCTTGCTTCGGGCCTTCCTCGCTGCCGGGTCCCACCTACTTTGTTTCCGCGAAGGCAGGGCCCGGCAGCGAGGAAGGCCCGAAGTAAGCAGGAATAGCGAGTTGAAGCCTCCCTCCCTGCCCTATCTCCCGCTGATACCGCTGAAGTAGCAAGTGACTTCGCCATGCTATGCTTGCCAGCTTCGCTTCTCCTCCCTCCCCCTCATGACATAACTTCTGATTTTGTCGTTGAAGAGTCGGGAAGTCGGCAAGCACAGTGTTAGAGCCCTGGAACATGGGCCAAGTCGCTTGCAGGCTATGGCAGGACATAGGGCAACTACCCTGCTTGCTCCCCCCTAATGCTGGGCAATTTTTAGGGAGACCACGGTCCCTGTGGCCTCCCTCCCCCCGTTCCAACGCCTATGGGAATAAGTATGGGAATTTGTATGCTCATGGACACAAAATGGTAGTAATCCAAAGAGGAAGAGAACAACAACAAAAAAGACCTAGATATGAAGTGATAACCTTTAGAAGGTTTCTGCAGTTGGCATCTGGCATATAACACTGTGTACCAGAAAAACTGGACAGGCTGGATGGACCATTTGTGGGTGTCGTTATCAATGTGGGCTCCTGTTAAGACATGTTATTTGATCACTAACTCATGCTGGTTTAGTACAGATCCTACATTATGTAATGAGACATAGTTACTAATAACTGGGGTTAACCTTAACACATTTTGACAGTAACTCACACTGATAATGTCCTACCCCCTTAGTCTTTATCTGTAGTCATCTACTTTTTTACTAAGGAGGAAGCCACCTGGCAAAAATAAAATAAAAATAAGAATGAATGTTAGGATTGTAATCATTTTTTTCAGCTCTCAATGACTTATCTAAAACCCTATTTGATCGCCCTGCTATAGGCGGCAGCTGTGCAGTGTTTGCATTAGTGCAGCTGTCCTCAGATGTACTTGTTATAGTAAATCAGCACAGATCTGCTGGCAGCAGGCTTGCCTTTGTTGGTTTATTAACCTTCTGTCATTCACTCTTCTAAACGAATGTCTGCCTTGGCAGTTTAAAAATCTGCTGTCGGATTCTGTTAATAATGTATAAAGAATTCACGGAATCCTCATGTTTATCCTCAAACAAAAACTAATTCAGATAGAACTGGGAATCCAGGTGCTGTTACCAAAGGGGATAAGATAGCTGATGCCTGCCAAAGGGGACATCAAATGAGAAGCAGGTGATTACTATACTGTCCTGGGGGGCAGCATCCGAAGTGTTTCTAGGTTACATCAATCAAAGACTTCTGGGCTATAGCATGAAAGAATCTAGTAGAGCAGAGAGTTAACCCTTTCCAGAAGACTGCATTCAGCCCCTCATAAATGCCAAGCTATGTTTTAAAGCCATAGAGCACAGAGCAAATCCTGGCATCACACCACTCTTGGAGCCTGTAGGTGAGGAGTCATCTCAAAAGCCCCATTTCACATGGGAAGTAGTGCTGCCCGATTTGTTTTCTAAAAAAAAAAATCAGACTCACTGATTCAGTGATTCCTGACATACTTCTGGGTCTCCTAAAGCAGAGGTGGCAGTGGCTGGTGGGCAGAGGCAACATGGTGAAAAGGCTGCTCCTGGCCTGCCCCACCAGGGCCTTCCCTCTGCCACATCACTGATGACATCATTGATGATGGTGGAGAGGGAAGTCCTGGTGGGGCAGGACAAGAGCAGCCTGTTCAGAGCGCTGCCTCTGCCAGCCGGCCTCCACCATCACTGCTGCTAATTAAGGAGGCCTGAAAATATCAGGTCTCATAGGGGGGGGGTCAGTCGGGAAGTGCTGCACAGGGAGATAGGAAGATTGCTGCACAGAGGTATAGGAGGAAGAGAAAGCTGCTGTACATGGAAGGGAGAGAGGAAGAATTGTTGGACATGGGGTGGAGGGAGAGATGCAACAAAAAGATAGAAAGGGGTGAGAGGGAAAATCTTGCATATTGCGCAGGGGAGGGAGTCATACATGGAGAAGAAAGAAATGTTGGCATAGGGTGGAGGGCAGGGAGAGATGGTGCATAGGGAGAGATACTGCATTGAGGGAATAGAGAGGCTTGACCTAGGGCACAAGACAAGGAGATAGAGAGATGGTAGATAGCAGGAAAGAAACAGAAATGTATATGACAGTGGAAGGGATGGTACAGAGATGGAAAATGGATGGTGAGCACAGAGAAAGAAGAAAACGTTAAATGGGCAGGAGACCCAAGAGAGCGAGTTAACAGAAGGCAAACAGAAACCAGAGCCTGGGACCAACATGATTTGACTATTGATCAGACAACAAAAGATAGAAAAAATAATTTTATTTTATATTTTGTGATTATGAGATGTCAGATTTGAAATGTGTTAGCGAGCGTAAGCTAGGAACAAACAGAGAGGAAAAGTCTTTTTTATTTGTTTTATTTTGTTTACACCACAGTGCCGGCATGGGGTTGGAGAGGGCAAAGGGGGGTGGGGTGGGTGAAGAGGCTACAAAATAAACCCACCAGGACATTTGGGGAAAAAAATGCCTGATTGGGTAGGAAAAGCAAATCGAATTGAAAAATTTTTTCCTGGATTGGGCAGCACTAATGGGAAGTAGAGACTGGAATTGAGACCTCCAAGCTCTGCCAATACAGAGCCTTTTTCTAAAATAATTGTAGGAATGAACAGGTATGTGCTGGTATGTGCAGTGACTGGGGCTCTTTTCCCTGGAAAAACGGAGATTTAGAGGGGACATGATAGAAACTTACAAGATCATAAAAGGTATAGAGAGGGTAGAGAGGGACAGATTCTTCAGACTGGCAGGGGAAACAAGAACGAGAGGGCACTCAAGAAAATTGAAGGGAGACAGATTCAGAACAAACTCTAGGAAGTTCTTCTTCACTCAGAGGGTGGTGGATGCCTGGAATGCACTTCCTGAGGAGGTGGTGGAGCAGAGTACGATTTTGGGTTTCAAGAAGGGGTTGGACAGGTTCCTGAAGGAAAAGGGGATTGAGGGATATAGATAGAGGGGGTACTATACAGGTCAAAATGTCTTCAAAAGAGGATCATTTGCAGGTCACTGACCTGGGGGGCCGCCGCGAGAGCGGACTGCTGGGCAAGATGGACCTGTGGTCTGACTCGGCAGAGGCGATGCTTATGTTCTTATGACTGCAGCCATTTTACAAATACACATTGAAAAAAATGAAGAGCACAAACTCAGCAGCTTCCATGTGGAGGTGTTGCACTTATACTAACTTCCATGTGTAGCTGCCCCATTTTACCAATCTGCATGGGTAAGTGCTGCCATTTAACTTGTGAAGCCAGAATTTTAACTGGATTTCATTATTGAGGTGGAAATAAATTATATAGGATTAAGGAGAATGACCACCTGAATTCCTCTGGCTGAAATTAGCGCTTTTTAAAAAGCTCTGCATGCCTTTTACATGATGTCAAACCCAACGTGGAAATGTTTCACCTTACGAGCATGTGTATTCCCTTTATGCATTGTTGGATTGTTCATTGAAGGCTAACATATTTTTCCTAAATGGCATTACTCTTTGTATTGCAGTTAATTTCCTGTTTCATTTATTTAATCAAACCCAATCTGCCACGCTTCTGCCTCACAAAACATTATATACCACTTTGACTGAGAAACAGGACTAAGAGGTTTCTGGACTAAAAATGTAAACATAAAGGAAAAGAAACCTCAATTATATTGATAGGAAATGTCAGCACTAGAGAGGAGGAACATACAAGACAAAGAGAGTGCTGCGCTGCCCATCCCGCTCCCACTCAGGTTCCAAAGACCTGCTGAAAAAGCCAGGTCTTAATAGCTGTTTTAAAATGTGCCAAATTGGTGAGGCCCCACTTGGAGTATTCTGTTCGGTTCTGAAGGATGTATCTTGCTAAGGATGTAAAAAGACTTGAAGTGGTTCGGAGAAATGTGACAAAAATTGTATGGGGAGAGACTTGATCTGAAGATTTATACCTTGGAGCAAAGGAGAAACAGGCCTGATATGCTACAGACATTCAAATATTTGAGAAGTATTAATATAAAAAACAAACCTCTTCAAGAGGAGAGAAAGTGGTAGAACTAGAGGACATGAATTTAAATTGCAGGGGAGCCAACTCAGGCATAATGTCAGGAAGTACTTTTTCATGGAGAGGGTGGTAGATGCATGGGAGACCCTCCCTTGGGAGATGGTGCAGATGAAAGCAGTAATTGAATTTTAAAAATGCATGGAATAAATATAAAGGAATCCTATTTGGAAGGCATGGAACCAAACAAGCTTAGCAGTGATTAGATGGCAATGCTAGTAATTGAGAAGCAAAGCCAATGCTGGCAAGGACAAAATCAAGTATATATATGTAGTATCACATCAGACCTTATGAGTTTATCTTGTTGGGCAGATTGGACTGTACAGTTCTTTATCTGCCGTCATTTACTATGTTACTTTGTGTATTGTTAATGGGAGTGGGTTTCAAAGATCAAGAGCAGTAAAATAAAAAACAGAGGTCATGTGGGTTCATTCTGGGCCACCTGAGGACCAGGCAGTATCATGCGATGGTCATTTAAAGTAAGGACTCAGGCAGGAGTGTAGGGTATAGTCAGAGAGGAAAGGCTCCTATCCTAAAGAAAATCAGTGTTGAAATTCTGTATGTATGCAATTACACATGTGTAAATGCCTCTATTTACAGGTGGATATATTGCTTACATTTATTTATACATTAGGATTTATTTCCTACCATTTTGAAAGAATTCATTCAAGGCAATATTCAGCAAAAATATTCAGACTGCAATACAAAGTATAGTATAGTATGTTACATTACAATTAGGGTCACTTTCAAAAATTAGGACATCCAAAAATTGCCAGGACGTCCAAGTTCTGATTTTCAAAACCATCTTTTTGGACATCTTGTGAGGCGTCCCAGCTACTGTGCATCCAAAACTAAATAGAACATAAGAAGTGCCTCTGCTGGGTCAGACCAGAGGTCCATCGCGCCCAGCAGTCCGCTCGCGCGGTGGCCCAAAAGGTCCAGAACCTGTGTAGTAGTCCTCTATCTGTACCCCTCTATCCCCTTTTCCTTCAGAAAATTGTCCAATCCCTTCTTGAACCCTAATACCGTACTCTGTCCTATCACGCCCTCTGGAAGCACATTCCAGGTGTCCACCACCCATTGGATGAAGAAAAACTTCCTAGCATTGGTTTTGAATCTGTCCCCTTCCAACTTTTCCGAATGCCCTCTCATTCTTGTGGTTTTCAAAAGTTTGAAGAATCTATCACTCTCTACTTTCTCTATGCCTTTCATGATCTTGTAAGTCTCTATCATATCCCTTCTAATTCTCCTCTTCTCCAGGGAAAAGAGCCCCAGTTTCTCCAGTCTCTCAGTGTATGAAAGGTTTTCCATACCCTTTATCAAACGTGTCGCTCTCCTCTGAATCCTCTCGAGTATCGCCATATCCTTCTTAAGGTACGGTGACCAATATTGGACGCAGTACTACAGATGCAGACGCACCATCGCCCGATACAACGGCAGGATAACTTCTTTTGATCTGGTTGTAATACCCTTCTTGATTATACCTAGCATTCTATTCGCTCTCTTAGCGGCCGCTGCACACTGTGCCGATGGCTTCATCGTCTTATCCACTATTACCCCCAAGTCCCTTTCCTGGGTACTTTCACTCAGTAACATCCCTCCCATCGTATAGCTGTACCTCAGGTTTTTGCTTCCTACATGCAATACTTTACATTTCTCTACAATGAACTTCATCTGCCATCTCGTCACCCACTCCCCTAACTTGTTCAGGTCCCTTTGTAATTCTTTGCAGTCCTTTGCATTTACACATGTGTAATTGCATACAAACAGAATTTCAACACTGATTTTTTTTAGGATAGGAGCCTTTCCTCTCTGACTATACCCTACACTCCTGCCCGAGTCCTTACTTTAAATGACCATCGCATGATACTGCCTGGTCCTCAGGTGGCCCAGAATGAACTCACATGTTGGAGGCATGTTTGGGGTGGGATTAGACTTGGATGTCTTGCAAAAATAATCTAACCTTTCCCAGAACATCCTGCAAGGTACTTGGATGTTTTAAAAACATCTAAGTGCCAAAAAGATACCCAAACTGACCAGATGACCACTGCAGGGATTAAATTATGCCCCCCCCCCCCCCCACATTCCCCTGGTGGTCACTGAACCTGTCCTATCCCCCCAAAATCCAAATGAAACAGTATATACCTATCTCTAGAACAGCAGCACTTAGTATGAGCAATCTTAGCAGAGCATCATACAGGTGTTTTAAGTAGTCTGATGAGTAGGCTAGTGAGCCATAGAGAGGAGGACTACTCTAACCACAACATTTATGGTGGAAAGTATGAGGTCACCTAAACCCTACTATAGTGCCATATAGGTGCCACCTGTAGCCATAAGGGTACTGGGATGATAGACATGTTGAGTAGAGTAGGGTTTGAGGGAGTTTGGGAGGGCTCACCATATATTAGAAGGGAATTATGGTGAAATGCACTTCTAGTACCTTTTATGTGAAGTTCACAGCAGTGCCCTCTAAGATGCCCCACGAGAATGCTGGCCCCTTCCATGTCAAAATGGTCTGCATTAGAATGTTTTCAACTTGGATATTTTTGTGGTCAAAAATGGCAAATAAAATTGGACATACTAAGGTTGAATGTCCTGGTGGCCAAGACATCTAAGTAGGTGATTAAAAAAAAAAAAAAGTGGCCGCCTAGTGTTTTGCCGGTTTCGAAATAGCCATTTATTCATCTCTGATTTTGGACGCCTTGCGGGAAACATCCAAAGTCGGACTTAGATGTCCTATTGAAAATGCCCCTCAGTGTCAACAAAATATGTGATAAAACATTATAGTAGATGGCATAGTATGTAAGCAAAGATGGAGTATATAGATAGGTGAGATATGAACTGTAAAATAGCAGGAATAAAAAAATAAGGAACTAATTTAAAGAAAGTTGCACGTGAGGTCAGAGTGGTGCTTGAAAATGATCTCAGCTATGGTAGGAGTGCATAAACATGTTCTACTATAGTATGTGTAGTTGGTGTCACTCCTTTTGTGTGTGTGACTAGCAAGTTAGTTCAATAATGGCCTATACTGTAAGACCAGGCTTTAGTACATGCAGTATGTTTGCATCTCACTAACACTATAATCCATTATTATCCTGTAAAAACCAGAGTTGGTAAAGCAAAAGGTCACTAGGTGCAAGGGAGAACAGTGGTTTTGAAAGATATGTGATTAGAAATTACAGTCTGTCTTCCATTGGCTATGATGGGCAGTAGAATAGATATCCCCAGCTATATGGCTCTCAGAATTACTCTTGAAGGGCCTTAGAAGTCTGTCAACTGGAACCACAAATTTATTTATTTGGATTTTGCTCACATTTTTTTCATTATTAGCTCAAAGTGAGCCACATTCAGGTACACTAGATATTTGTTAATTTTGTACCTAAGGTAATGAAGTGACAAAATCAGAGAAGCAACAATGGGATTTGAACCTGGCACGCCAGGATGCCGAACATAGCGTTCTAACTATTAGACTATGCCACTTCAAGTTTGTTTATATTTCCTACCTTTTAAAAGGTCCTATCTTTATGTGAAAGGAGTGTTTTTACTTCTCTCACCACAATCAATCTGTGTAAATCATAGCACTGCTGTTCTGACCTTCAGCTGTGCACCTTAAAGGCATGACGTGAATTGTATGTAGAGTACAAATATAACAGCAGCTGAAGAACATCCTGGAGAAGGAGAATTTGTTTTACTTAGATTTTTTTTAAATAAAGGATTTTTCCTTCCCCCTCTGTAACTAAGAGCAGTAAAAGAGGGGACGCTGCAGAGTGTGGAAAATGAGTGAAACTTAGCATCTTGGTTGACGGAAGACAGGAGAGAAGGAAAGAAGACTGGAGGGGGAGGGAAAGGGCATAAATATGCTTGCCTGGCCCTCCCTGGCCAGAAGGTGTCACTCGTAGAGACTGATCAGGAACTTCCTGATTGCCTAGTCCGTCTTTCTCTTGTTAATGTCAACCTTTTCCTTTGTTACTTTAGCTCTCCAAGTTTTTGATGGCGTTCTGTGCTGATTTTTCTCTTTCTCCCTGTTTTAATGAATTGTATGAACACTTCACTTTACATGTATCCAACATAACTGTCCTACGAGGAATGAATGTGTCCTAGTGAGAGCTAGTAATCCTTTGTGATTGCCTTAACCCATAAAACAATTTACTTTGTACATTGAGCAAATATCTGATCCCATTTAACTTTAAGACATTTGGTTTTCTTTCAGGTCTTATGTAATGGGCCAGGAACGTGCGTTCCCGTGTGTGCTTCTGCGGTCCTCCTTGGGATTCTAGCAATAAAGAAAGTGATCATCGTCTATGTGGAGAGCATCTGTCGAGTGGAAACCTTATCCTTCTCTGGATGGATTTTGTACTACTTTTCAGATTACTTCATTGTTCAGTGGCCTGTGCTGAAAGAAAAATACCCCAAGTCTGTATATCTTGGGCGGATAGTCTGAGAACAAGACTGAACTTTTTAGCACATTCCCATGTTGTGAAGTAGCTACTGTTCAGGATTAGGAAGATATGCTGAGAAACTGCGGAAGTACCAAGCGCAATAAACTCAGTGTGAAGTATTTCAAGAGCATAATTCTGTCAGAAACAAAGCCTGCAACAAGAGTAGTTGGGCAGCCTTCTTTACTGGGGCTGTGGAGCAGAAGAAATAAATGAAATGAAAATGAAAGCAGGATAAACCTTTCTTCCTAAAAAGCACTCTCTTTATATTGTAGCTCTTGTTATTTTGATCCAGCAGTTTTCTCCAGCTCTTTTGTGCTTACAGCTCAGTCATGAGCAGGGCTGACACTAGGACTCTTCATTTACAATGACCTCTGGATTTTTCCCCTATCCTCCTCCTCTTTTCCCCAACAGGTATAGTTCAGTCATTACAGCATCATTCCTTAGTCAAGATCTCCTTCCAGAGCCTTGCAGTCATGTTCTAAATCTAGCCACCAAGTGTCACTCTTGAATAATGACCATTCCACCCCCACCCCCTTTCCTGAGGGCCTGTGAATGCAATGTTTCCAGCCAACCCAGGGATCAGAAGACCCAAGTCAGGGACTGAACTGGAGAATTCTGCATAGAACTGAGTCACCGGATCATCCTGTCCTTCATTTTGCATTCTAAATTGCTTTGCATGGGATAAATCCGCCTGTCTGTAAAGCTTATTTTTTTATGGTACAATCCTAGTTCTTACTTATAAATAAATTCAGCATTGGAATGAACTTTAACATTTCATGTGTGGAAACTTTTGATATTATTATAAATGCTAATAAGCAAGTCCTTGTTCTGATAAAGCAGATCTTACTTCCTCTGTGCAAGTACAGTGTTCCCAGTGACTTTTTTGAACATAAAGGCACAGTGATACAAAGTTGGCCCCTTGACAGTTCGCATTTTATAGTTTTCCTCTGCTCAAAGTTAAAAGCCATCAAAAAAAATAAGATATTGTTTTTCCTGTGATCTATTGAATCATTTTAATTGATGATGCACCTTAAAGCCTTTACATATAAAAATATATATACTTCATTTAAGTTCTCTTTAATATGTGTGTGTCACCTAATGGTCTCTGATTGAGAAGTTAACACTAGTGCTAACCATGCTTTAACCCTACGTCCTGGAATGCCTTTTTTCTGTAAATAAAATTACATATGTATTTGCACTACATGCATAATTTTATGCACAGATAGGACAGTGAATTATAAAAATCAAATTTGTGTACATAAATCATTTCTGTATGCACAAAACCTCATAAGACCAGCATGAGCAGCACTGTATATTTTTAGACAGGGCTTTATTGAGTAAGCAGCTGTAACCAGGTGAATTCATCTCTCCACTAATTGCCATCTTAGTAGGCTGCAGTTTCTTGTGCACAAGGGCAGTAAGTCCACTGTTTATGTAGCTGACAGTACAAGCCTTAATCACACCAGGGCAAGCCTTGAAAGGTTGAAGAACTCTTGGAACATGTGTAATTTTCTTGGGCATTCCAGCAGGTCAGGTTTCTTTTGTACCTGTGATTGGGAAATCACCTGGAATGTTGTGGCAGTGATGCACTGGGGGATGGTGAGCTGAGATCCCTCCGGCAAATATTTCAACATCATCTGCTGTTGCTCCATAGACCTGGCCAGCAGTCCATCAAGGATACTCTCTTATTTAGAAAGTAATTAAAAGCATATCTGTTTCAGCAAGCCTTCCAAGATGATTTATGCCTTGGTTGTAATTTCAGAGTTAATGAATTTAAATAGAAGGGGCAGTATGGGGGAGATTCTATAAAAGGCACTTAAAAACAGATCCTGGAAAAAATTGTCGCTAGGCGCCATTCTATAAAGAATGAGCGCCCTTATAGAATAGCAGTTAGCACCAACTTCTGGTCCTAACTTTAGGCACTAGACTTGGAGGGAAATGCCATTTAAAACGGCATGAAATGTCAAAATTAAAGCGCCTACCAGTACCTAAATAAATGGCGATGGAATTGCACCTCTGGAGATACCTACCAGTGCCTAATGCCACTATAGATGTTGCTAATGACATTAGGTGCCATAAAGTGCCTACGTAGGCATGATTCACAACAGAGATAAGCACCGGAAATGTAGGCCTTGAAAACCCTGGCCTACATTTCTGGTGTCTATCTTTCCCAGAGGTGCGATTCTCTAAATGGTGCTATCACATGATTGGCACGCAGTCGGTGGCTGCTTTTTAGGCATCCGCCTATATTGGCACCATTTAGAGACTCTGGGCCTTAATGTCTGCTGAAGCCTGGTGTAAATAAATGCTGGCACTTAAGTTAGGTGCACTGAGGCAGTATTCTATAAGTTATATTCACAACTTTTTGGAATACCCCAGACATGCCCATGGCCACACCCCCTTTTTGAGTTACGCACTAGAAAAGTTAGGCACCATGCCTTATAGAATAACACATACACAGATGCAAATTTAATAAGTATATATGAGATTGTATTTTAATTTTTGTATTACAGATATATGTGAGTTTTGTTTGTTGCTTACTTACAGAATTATGTTTTATTGTTTTTACCAATTTATTGATGTTATTGCATTATTTTTTTATTGCATTTGTTGGTTGTATCATATACTGTATACTCGAATAAAAACCAAGCTTTTTGGGTCAGAAAAATGGCCTAAAAATAGGGGTGGGTTCTCAGTTTATATTCGAACAACCACCTGATCACTTGGTACAGCTGTCCTCTTCCTGCTGAACTACAGGGGCATCCTCCCCTCCAAGCCGCTATCCACATCTATGCCCCCACCACTTAGTCACTGATCCCCATATACCCGTTGGTGTCACCACCGATTTGTCATTCTCCATGCACCCCCCTCCCCAGAGCCACTGATCTCCATACACTCGTGGATTGTGCTGCTGCCAATCCACTGTATGTTAAATCGGGCAGGGCCTTGAGCTTCCTTGAGTATCTGTGCATGCTCAAAGCTGCTGGCTCCTGCCCTCTGAGAATCTTGGAGGGGGTGGGAACTGGCAGACCTTGAGCATGCGCAGATGATCAAGGCTCCGCCCAGATTAACATACAGTGGATCAGCCGTGGTAGAACCTACTGGTGTAAGGAGGTCAGCGACTCTGGGGCTACATGGAAGTTAGCGAATCTGCAGCAGCAGCAGCACCAATGAGTATTTGGAGGTCAGTGACTCGTGGAGTGGGGGCATGTATTGTGGATAGCGACTCCGGTGTGGATAGTGGTGCCCCCCTCCCTAATAGGCAGGATAATGACCAGTGGCATAACAGGGGGCTTCACTTTGGGTGCTCTGACAACCAGCACTGGTGTCAAGAACTTCTTCTGGGCAGCAACAGTGTTCCCAATTCACTGCTCTTGGCATTGGGCCTTCCTCTGGGCAGGGTCCTGCCTTTGCAGAAACAGGAAGTAGACGAGACCTAGCAGAAGACCCAACACCAAGAGCAATGAATTGTGAAGGTTGTGCTACAGACTGGATGGTGACAAAGAGAGAGAGGGGAGAGAAATGTTGCACCTGATGGGGGGGGAGGGCGAGAGAGGGAGGGAGGGAGAAGGAAGACCAGGGAAGGGAGAAGAGACAAAATAGAGATGCCAGACCATGGGGAAGAAAGGATGGAGGGAAGGAGATACCAGGCCATGGAGAGGGAGGAAGAGATGCCAGGGTATGGGATAGGAAAGGAGACAGAGATGCCAGACCAGGGAGAAAGGAAGGAGGGAGGGAAAGGGAGGAGATACCAAACTATGGAGGGGGAGGGAGAGATGCTTGGGCATGAGGGGGGGGAAGGAGACTGAGATGCCAATTCATCGGGAAGGGAGGGAGGGAAAGGAGATGCAAGAGCATGGAGGGAGAGATGGATGAAGAAGAGAGGAGATAGATCCTAAGGCATGGGGGAAGGGAAGCAGATGCCAGACCATGGGGTGAGTTGGGGTGGGAAGGAAGGAAAGAAAGGAGAAGGAAGAGATACCAGAGAATGTGGGAGGTTAAGAGCGGTTGCTAAGAGCCAGCACTGTAAAATACTCTTCTTTCCCAGTAAGATAGAACGATGTAAAAAGTCTTGTAGTCCTTTGGGTTTAGGAGTAGTTATGCTATATTGTCCAAACAACATCAGAGGAGATGGGCATCAGACACAGCTCCATTGGCAAGAAACCGTAAACACAATAGCAGTCCAAAAAGAAATAATATGAGGGCAAGTCCAAAACAGATGTCTGAAGGAGGCAGCAAGATGGGAACATTTAGGGCAATTGTCTGTTTGACTTCAAGTGACCAAAAAAGCCCTAAGTAGTGAAATGTAGATACAAAGGAGAAATTTATAATTCAGTTCATAAAGAAGGATGTTCATGAATGCCACTCTCTGTAAACCAAGGCACTGATGAAATTTGTAACAAGTAAGAGTAGGTATTATATCCCTTTTCCATTTTTTCAGCATACAATTCCCAATGAATATCAGGAATTTTGTCCAGCAAATACGAGGTGGTAACATTTCAGTGGTACTAATAATTATGCATCTAGTCAAAACGTGACTGTGAGTACATCCTGAATTTCTCTCTTCACAGAACTGTTTGGGAGAGAAGCTATATAGTGATTCAATTACAAGTAACTAAAGGTGTCCCACCCCTCCAGACCGAATTTCCTACTTAGTATTAGAAATGCTTTCATTCATCACTTGAAAAAGATAGTGTATCCCCTTCTGATCCCAACATTGAAACACTAAATCCATAAGACCTGGAAGAAAGTTCCTATTGCCACATATAGGTAACAGGGGAGAAATGTCAGAGATACAGTATATCCCACCAGTTTCCCACCCTTATGCCTTACTTTGTGGAGGGGAGCATAAAATGTTGCCAATGGACCTGAACCTGGCGTGGGAAGTGGAGTGGTATGAGGATAAGAACTGAAATGTAGGGGAGAAGCAAGTTTGATTTCAACAGAAGTTACTAAAAAATGGTTTGTGCCCCTAAACCAGTCTCCAATATGACGCTTACCACAGGCCCAGGAGATAAGCTAAGTAAACCCAAACCACCCTTGCTCTGGGGCAGGGATATTACTGATAATGGTAGATATGCTTGATTCCATCGCCATAAAAATTTAGTAAGTGCTTTGTTCAAGGCATGGCGATGTGAGGGAGAAAGTATCAGTGGAAGAACTTATAAAACATATAACCATTGAGGTATAACTAACATATTAAAGATTGCAATATGACCCAATAAAGAGAGAGGAAAATGGTGCCAAGCCAGCAGTTGGCATCTGGTAGGCTGTAGGCAAGGGCCTATATTGATATCATATAGCGCAGTTAAGTCCTGAGGAAAAAGGATGCCCAGGTATTTTATCCAGTCCTCTGCCCAGAGCAAAGGGAAGCAGCCTTCCCACATTTGTTGCACAGAGCTCTATAAGGGGAGTACTCTAGATTTGTGTAAGTTTAGAGTGAGCCTTGAATAAAAACCATATTCATCAAGCATATTGAGCACATGGGCCATGGAGATCTGAGGCCGAGATAACGTCAATAGCATGTTATTGGCATATGTTAATACTTTTAGAGTGTCCAATCCTAAGGGCAACCCTGATAAATCAGTATGTTTATGTTTCTTTAAGATTTGATCTACTGCTCCTGCATTTTACTGACCTAAGCGGTTTACAATGTATCAAACTAAAATGAAATTAGGTACTTGAGAAAACCTACCCTATCTGTCCCGAAGGCTCACAATCTAGCTAAAGTACCTGATAAACTAAAAATATGTAACAACATATAATACATTTCCAAGATCAAAAATCAAAGAGATAGAAAATAGAAATAATGAAAGAAGATAAAAAATTAAAAATAAAATAAAACAAATTTAAGAGACAGAAAAGTCTCTGAAGCGGCCTAATAGCAAACAGTCATATTTTAGTGCAGCTCTTAATACAACTCCCGGCGTAGCACACTTCACAGATCCGTCACTGGCAGAGCTTGAGAGCATCAAAGAAATTAGCATTTCTAAAACATATTCACTAAAAC
This sequence comes from Geotrypetes seraphini, assembly GCF_902459505.1. NCBI lineage: Eukaryota > Metazoa > Chordata > Amphibia > Gymnophiona > Dermophiidae > Geotrypetes > Geotrypetes seraphini. Next base: position 20,629,264 of record NC_047095.1, read on the forward strand.
TGTTATATGAAATAAATAAACCCAAATCAACATGAATCAGTACAAATGAATACAAATTAAGGCAGATTGTGGTCCCCATTGTATTATTCAATTCGGGAGAGCCATTTGAAAAAAAAATGTGTTTTTAGATGTCTCTTAAAATTTTGAAATAATTCTTTCTTCCTTAACTCTACTAATAAATTGTTCCACAATATTGGAACCATGTAGAAAAATGCACCATTTCTGGTTGAGGCAAGGTGAGCCTTTGAGATATGGGGAACAGCTACTCTATTATCATTTAAAGATCTCAACGAACGACTAGGTGTGTAAAATAACACTAGATTAGAGAGATATAATGGTTGTAACTCAAATAATGTATCTATTTGGAGTGTGAATAAAAGGGATTCCAAATAAAGTACAAATAAGAGGGGAGGATAAAGGGAACCCTGACGTGTCCCAAAATGACTAGAAAAAGCTTCAGTTTGGATCCCATTAACTAAAATGTGTGCTGCAGGATTTGTGTATAATAGCTGAACTACTGCATAAAAACAGCCATCAATGCCAATATATTTCATGGTGGTAAATAAAAAATCTCAGCTTACTTTATCAAAAGCCTTTTCAGCACCTGACCAACATTCCTGGGAGATTATCTTTCTGGGCAAGCGACATAGCTAAAAGCATGCGCCTCACGTTGAGAACTGAGTATCTGTTCGGTAAAAAACATAACTTGATGATCTCCTATTAAGGTGAGTAGATGTGCAGCTAGACGAATTTGGAAAGGATCTTAAGGTCGACAGTTATCAATGATTTTGGTCTATAAGAATCTGGCAATGTACCATCTTTTCCAGGTTTAGGAATCAAAGTGATTAACGCTGTGTTGGCTCTGTCTGGAAAAACACCCTTCTCGGTTGCACTGTATAGTAGTCTTTAAGGGGAACTGTCAAAGAGAATGAAAGCATTAGATATAATTCAGGGGTATATCCGTCTGGTCCTGGAGCAGTCCCCTGTTTCAGACTGCGATTTTTTATTTATTTTTTCTTTTTATCTCCTTAGCCTGGAAAGGGCTATTTATACTATCCAGAGTTGTTTTAGACAGAGCAACAAGGGAGCCCAGAATCAGCTAGATTAGGGGTCTCCAAAGTACAGTCCATGAGCCACATCCAGCCCGTGATATGATTTTATCCAGGCCAGTATTTGAAGTTGCTACTTGTAATTAGCGTTTCAAAATTTGAACCTCAGTTTAATAAGATTTAAAAAACACAAAAACAGTTCCATCATTCACATTAATGGTTTTATTATAATTTGTGATGAAAATATGAGAATTTGCTGGTAGTGTTCGTCGTCATTAATATAAGATAATTTAATCTCACATATTCTGTAATTAGTTTATAAAATGTTCTGCTTTCAATAAAACTCATATCTAGAGTTATTTATCTTTTTTTTTTTTTACTATGGTCTCCTGAAAAGTGCTGAAGTACCCAATGTGGCCCTAATGGCAAAAATTTGGAGACCCCTGAGCTAGGGTTGGCATAAAATATTTGAAAATAAGTATAGAAAATTGCTGCTTGGATTTGCACCCATCTTTCCCGTGCAAGCAAGAAATGTAACGGGATCTCTGCCAACTTTTAGTTAGACGCCAAGTGTTGTCTGGGCCTATCACTATATTTGTAGTATTGAAATTTACGATAAAGAAGTATCTCTTTTGTCTTCTCATGAATAAGGGAATTCAAAGCTGTTTGTGTGGCCAACCATAAATCTCTATTGGACTGAGTGGGATGAGTTAGATATTTATTCTTGGTATCCCAACTACTTCTCTAAAAGTAGACTACCTTGAGCTATACGTTTATTTCGAGCTGCAATGTACACTATTATGTCTCTCCTTAGGACCATCATCACTGTTTCCTAAAATAATGGGGGCCTGCCTATGTTGATCATTAAAACTGGAAAATTCCTCTCGTTTATTTTATAAAAAGGTACGAAAATCAGTGTCATCAAACAAATATGCCAGAAATCTCCAACCATTGTTCCTCAGCAAACAACCAGGCAGCTCAAGATTAAGCCAAATTAATGTGTGATCTGACACCTCAGAGGGGCCAATCTTTGCTCCTTGAACAAAGGCAAATGCCGTTTTTGAGATCAAAATATAGTCAAGCCTGGAAAAGACCAAAGAGAACTTAGACACCCTTCACCCACCCCCACCGGACGCCAGGAGGTAAAAGGGTGCATTGAATATACAAAAGTAATATAATGATTGCAAGCAAGAAATGACATAAATAGTCAATCACAGCATCTATATACATCTAAATCAGTGGTCTTATACTAAAACCCTTTGCAGGGCCACATGTTGGATTTGTAGGTCCTTGGAGGGCCGCAGAAAAAAATAGTTAATGTCTTATTAAACAAATGACAATTTTGCATGAGGTAAAACTCTTTATAGTTTTATAAATCTTTCCTTTTGGTTAAGTCATAATAATAATATTGTCATTTATAGCTAAAGAGACATATGATCAAAAAACTTTTATTTTACTTTTGTGATTATGCTAAACATACGAGGGCCTCAAAATAGTACCTGGCAGGCCGCATGTGGCCCCCGGGCCGCGGGTTTGAGACCACTGATCTAAACACCAGACAATTTCTTAGCACAGCTGTAAGAATGAAGTAGAAATTGATTCCAAAAAGCAAAGCCAGCATAAGAAAAAACTCTCTAAATAGCTTTAGTTCAATTGTTTCCACTGTGCTCTGGTGCTGGTGATGTGCAGAAGTTTTGTGTCGTGTCAACTTATCCTTTTAATCAGACCTGTGTTGCACTCAAAAGGATGGGAAATATTTGTCAGTGACAAAGACAAGTTATGTTGAGAGAGAAGAAAGGAAAAGAAAACAGACTCTCCCGAACTATAGCCCAGGAACCCCTAATTATGCTGAATATATAAGTACATATAAGTACATGCTGAACACATAAGTACCAGAGGGCATAATATGAGATTGAGGGGTGGTAGACTCAAGAGTAATGTTAGGAAATTCTTCTTTACGGAGAGGGACTGGTGAATGCCTGGAATACGCTCCCGAGGGAGGTGGTGGACAGGAAAATGGTGACAGAGTTAAAAAAAAGTGTGGGATGAACACAGAGGATCTCTAATCAGAAAATAATGGTATATATTGAAGAACTAAGGCCAGTACTGGGCAGACTTGCACGGTCTGTGTCACGTATATGGCCATTCAGTTGAGGATGCCGGACTCTACATGCAGTACAACACCAGAGGCACTGTTGAAAGAGATTGTGATTCTGATGCTGGCTACCACTTGCCCACAGTATTTATGGAGATCACAACAAACGTTCTTGATCAAAAGGATGATGATGGCCACCTGTTAGCATTGCATATAATTATTGATCTATTAGACAAGGAGGGGGGGGGAGAGGACCGTTTCCTTGGCCAGTTTGCTAGACTTGGGGCTCCTTTTACTAAGGTGCGTTAGCGTTTTTAGTGCGTGCTACATTGCCCCGCGCGCTAACCCCACGCTATGCACCAAAAACAAACGCCAGCTCAATGGAGGCGTTAGTGCGGCATTGCAGCGTGCCCTAAGTATGCGCTAAACTGATAGCGTAGCTTAGTAAAAGGAGCCCTTGGTGTCATCAGCACAGTTTCAACTTTAGCAGGACCTTCATCTAATGATGAGAATGAGAATGAGGAAGAAAGTAAACCACTTTTCCTTTGCAGTCAGAACCACATAGAGCCTTATTTGTGGAAGTTTGAAAATACACTTCTGTTACTTTGGTTGGCACTTGTGCTTTTTTTGCTTAGAGCTTACCAAAGGATTAAGTCTGTCCTGTGAAAGGGGATTAGTTCTAAAAAGCTTGTCACAAACGCATTATTTATTTTAAAAAATTATTTTAGACTACCTTCCTAGTCTTTAGAAACATGCCCAAATTGGGCCATACATACAAAATGTATAACAGAATATTGTTCAGAAATAAACAAGAGGGGAAAGCATGCAGATCGTGGTCCTTGGAATTCTTTCAACAGATCTGCATTTGTGCACGAGTGTATATACACATCTGTATTTGAAACTGTATTACCTCTGTGTGCATAGGTACGAATATTTCTAGCTGTATCATTTATGTGTCTTATTTTTGTGTGTGGAAGAGAGAGGGGCAGAGTGGTTAGAATGGAGAAGTACTCAACATTGCATTGTTTTTGGGTTTTTTTTAAAACACCAAAATAAAACCAAGAACTAAATTTACCATATTACCATCCGCTAATACACATTGACAGGCATTATTTCCCACAGGTCCCATTTTATACACTGGAATTAGTTTATTAATCATGTGCCCCTTTTACAAAGCTGTGATAGTGATTCCTGCACGACAAATGCGACGCAGCCCGATTCCTATGGTCTTTGTTGCATTTGTCATACCGGGAATTGCTACTGTGGCTTTGTAAAAGGGGCCCAATGTGCATTAGCACACTTCAGCAAATCTAGCTCTAAGTGTGATCATATAGCTGACCGTTTAGGGGTCATTTTTCCCACTGAAAAATACTGCTATTTATATGGCCAATTTTTTTTCTATATAAATCAGTGTACAGGCAGAATTTGGCATTATAAATGGAGATAGAGATAGTAGCTTTCTGAGGGAGGGGGCTTGCTTTGACTTTATTGATACAGCAGTGAAATGCAGCCATTAAACAGATAATTTATCTGTTTAAGCTGAGCTGCAGAAATAACAGACCATAACTCAAAAGGATAAGTAACACAGGCCTTCATCCCTTTTCCTTCGTCTATCCACAGTGAAGATAAATAAACAAAGAGAAACTGCTGTGGCCTCATCTTTTTCCCTCCCTCTCCCCATAGTGAAAATTAATAAAGGTAACCCCCACAGCTCCATTCCCTTCTCTCCCTCCCCTCACTGCGAAAATTAAAAGAAAAAAAAAAGCCAACAGATTTTAAAGAATGCATTTTACCATTTAACTACAGAGTGCCACTGTGTTGAGGCAACTATGGTTATCCACCATTTGGTGGCCATCCACAATGCCATTAGCAAACTACACAGTTCATTCACTAGGTGTCACCATACATAATAACCTTTAAGGGGCCCTTTTACCACAGCTTAGTGAAAACCTGGAACGACCTCACATAAACTATCAGAACAGAACCTAACTACACCACATTTCGGAAGAAACTTAAAACTCCTCTTTTTGATACCTGAACTCTACCCTTCCCCATCCATGCTGCTTCTCACCAACTAAACGAGTTTTCAACAAGAACGTGCTTCCATCTCCACTCAGACCACAAAATCCTGACCTAAGTAACATTCCCCTTCTTAGTAATAGTTCCCTAATATTAAGAATTCTCAAACTGTAACTTCTATGTATTGTCCTTTGCAATCTCCCGCTAAATCCCTCTCTTACCCTCCCTGTTCTTATGTGTCTTAAGTTTTTCCTTTTCTCGCTGTAAGTCGCCTTGAGCCTATATGGGTAATGTGCAACACACAAATACCAGATTAGGTTAGGGGCAGATTCCACTAATTGACTGCACCAATTAAAAACCAATTAAAATCTCATTTAAAAATGTAGGCGCCTAAATGCACCTACAAAAAGGGCACCAGAAACGCATCTACAGAGGTACCTAGCAGCGCCTAAGGTCAAAGTAGGCATGGTTTGGGCTGGAAATTCCCGTAGGCACCATTAGGTGTGATTCTCCATTAGAGGTAGGCGCCGGTAACATAGGCCTTTAAAACCTTAGCCTACATTATTGGCGCCTGCCTTTAACTTGAGCCGTGATTCTGCAAATGGCATCATAGCATGTTTGACACGCGAACAGCACTGTTTCTGTAGGCGGACGCCGATTATGGCACTGTTTGCAAAATCTGCCCCTAAATATGCAAATTGTAACCTGGAAACTCTATTTATACTAGATCCCTAGTTTGTATCAAGTTAGGATACAACCTTGTATAGTAAACTTGTTCTGTAATTATGTCAAATTGTAACCTGTTAACTATTGTGTTGTCAAATTATAAGAGGACGCACAACATATAATATGTTCATATAATGAGTCAAAATGTTGTGTGATCGTGGCAGTATAGAACCAAAAGGTACAAATCAAAACTGCTTTAAATGAGTTGCTCAATCAGGGGAAAGGTGAGAGTGGATTTATTGCTTGTACTGTGTGCTCTTTCTCTTTCTTCTAAATAAAGAATTACAAAAAAGAGCCCAACAACTTTCACTGGGAGTTTTTTTTTTGCCAGTGAAAGTATCAAAAGCAGTTTTGATTTGTACCTTTTGGTTCTATACTGCTACATTAGTCTGAGGCTTTTTCTCCCTCTTTTTGGGTGCATGCTGGGTTTGAAGAGGGGGAGGGGGGTACCTCGGTGCCACGATCACACAACATTTTGACTCCTTATATGAACCTGTTAACTATATTATATGTATGTTTAACCTGTAAGCTGTTCTGAGCTCTTTGTGGACAACGGGATAGAAAATGAAATAAATAAATAAATGCTTAAGTGTTCTAATTTAGACCTACAAGGGCCATATGGCATTTAGCACGTGCTAATGTCTGTTAGCACTCACTAAGATTTAGCCCCTTAAGAAAGCTATACCATATTACTAGGATTCACAGTAGAACATTAAATACTTTTTGAATCACTACAAGCCAGCCCAACAGGGATAGAGATGTGAAAACAGGAAGGTAGAGAATGGATGCAGAGCACATTTTATGGAATTATTTACAACCTATGCATGCTCATGTCTCTTTCTATTCTGTTTGTCTCTGTTTTGTTTTGTGTGTATGCATATGGAGCAGGGGAGAGATGCAGAAAAAATCTCATGGGTCTACTTTCAATCTGTGTGTGTGCATATGTCTCTGATGAAGAAAAGAGATGAGATGCAGTGGCATAGCATGGGCACGGGGCAGCTGGGGTAGTGACGTCCCTCCCCTGATCCTCTTCCCTTCCCCCTTCCCTCTAACTTTCCCGGCGTGAGCAGCATCATGAACTTGCTGCCCGCGTTGGCTCTCCCTCTGACGTCACTTCCTAGATGTGGGACCCAGAAGTGATGTCAGAGGGAGTTGCTGCTCGCGCTGACAAAGAACGAGGGGTAAGGTGGGGGGGAAGTGAAAGCACGCATGCAGCGGGGGTGGGGGGTGGGGGAGGAGTGGGAAGGAGCAGGGGGCGGAGAGGAGGATGAGTGCCGGGCGGCGCCCTCACCATGATGGCGCCCGGGGCGGACCGCCCCTCCTCACCCTTACTACGCCACTGATGAGACGGAAAGGTGTTTTCAAAGGAGCAGTTTCCTGGCCCTATTTTCACATTTGATGAGGTTTTTTTTCACTGGGTTTTTCTCTTTGCCAAATTTGATCTAGTTCATCTAATTTTCAGAAACTTATTTTGTTCCCCAAAACAGATTTTTTTTTTCAATCCTTTATGTGTAACTTCTGTCCAACATTCTAAATAGAACAATAAACCAAAATCTTGCAATCAGCTGCCAAGTTATGCCTATCTCAACTTATCTGGCCTCAGCTTTTATCAGTATTCTTTAATTTGGTGCAGAAGTCAGTAGCAGCCCCTAATGATCCTAAATGCTGCTCTCTGACGTTTCTTCCAGTATACGCTCACCCCCTTTGCTGGGGGCTTCCTTGTGGCTCTGTCTCCAGAACGAGTGTTCGGTTGGGACTGTGTTATTCTTGGGGGCCATATTTTCCCGGTGATAGCGCAAATAGCATGCAAATTATATGCATGCTATTTGTGCTAAGTACCACAGTGAAAGGGGAAGGAATTGTACCTGGTGCCTGCACACAAGAGCTGAGCGGTAGGCACAGATCTTGTCTGCAGGCCCACTTCAATGCAGGTGTAAGGTAATGGGTGAGAGTGCCAGACCATAGGAAGTAAACTTTGGCATGACCATGACATCAGAAAGAATGTGATCACTGTAGTTTCTTTTATTTTTTTTTTCTGAAGGCAGCTGCTGCGCGTGTTTTGTGTGTGTCTGTGTCCCATGCCTATGGTCAGGACACAATTGTTAGGCGTGGGACACACCCAAACAGCTCCTATTCAAGCTAACGACAGCTTCAGACTTGCCAGAAAATTTTGACTGCTGAAAGGTGGGCCGACCTTGTTGTGCATTACACAGAGTGTTTATTTTAATATTAATGAGCTCCTTATAATGTATTTGCATAGGATTCTCAGTAGCTGCTACTGTGATTAGTGGAAGCCCCTGACAACCCTTTTGAGCATCGGAGGCTGAGTTAACTTGCAAGTAAAACTGGCCACAGCCAGTCTTACTTGCACAGCAAGCTTTGGAGTATTGGGGCCAAGGGCACAAAAGCAAATACCATTCTTGCAGGGCTGTGCGAATAGTGGAGTCGCTCAGACTTGACAATCATGCCGTGCTGCATGAAAATAGAACAGTTGTTCTAGAGCAGTGGTCTCAAACTAAAACCCTTTGCAGGGCTACATTTTGGATTTGTAGGTACTTGGAGGACCTCAGAAAAAAATAGTTAATGTCTTATTAAAGAAATGACAATTTTGCATGAGGTAAAACTCTTTATAGTTTATAAATCTTTCCTTTTGGCTAAGTCTTAATAATAATATTGTAATTTATAGCTAAAGAGACATATGATCAAGAAACTGTTTTATTTTACTTTTGTGATTATGATAAACATACCGAGAGCCTCAAAATAGTACCTGGCGGGCCGCGAGTTTGAGACCACTGAGGAAAGCTAAGTGGATTAAGGAAACTGGGGGGGGAAGATCTGACTTTGAAGGCCTGGAGATAAGATGATGGCTGTTTACCTGGTGAAGAGGGTAGTGGTTAGGATGAGAGGACATATTGGGCGAAGAACATATATAGGGGGGAGAGAATCTGGGGAGTTATGGGAAGAAGAAAGTTTGTTGGGAGGGATGATTTGGTGAAACATGGGCTAAGGTCAGAGGGGAGGGGGAATTGGGGAAATCAGACTTCATTTTAGATACATGAGTCACTCTGAGCAGACAGACTGGCTGTATTGTTGGACGACCTTAACTTGGGCACCAGCCACTTTACTCATAAATGGCCTTGGCATGCGTGTTCACATCTTTTTGCCAATAAGGTCCCTGCTTGAAAAATAGTGAATCTCACTGCTCTACATAGTTCAAAAGAAAATCCCACTCAAATAGTGTTCAGTCAAACCCCTGTACAGACCACAAATTGAACAAGAGATACTGGGCAGATTTCATTTATTTTCCTAAACTTAATTTCTCAGGAATTACAGTTCAGCTAAGAGAAGAAGTGGAAAGACATATCACTTGGTTGTGAAGCATTAACAGATTATTAAGGCTGATTTGCCCAGAGCTGGTTATTGTTTTTCCATCTCAGGATCAGTGGCAAATGCTTGCTCAGGCTTTCATTATTTCTTGGAAAACAAAAAAAAATCCACATATTCTTCTGCTTCTTTTCGCATGGAAAACATATTCATTTTCCTCATGGTTTACAGAGAGTTTTGCCAGCGTAAGGCAGGACAGAGACAATTTTCAAGGTCTTGTTTGGTCTTAGAAAAGATTTCTGGTGTAATTGAATTTAAACACACATACAGCAAAACCTTGGTTTATGAGCATAATTCGTTCCAAAAACATGGTTGTAATACAAAACACTCGTATATCAAAGCGAATTTCCCCATAAGAAATAATGAAAACTCAGATGATTCGTTCCACAACTCCAAAACTTTAATACAAAATATTGTATGTACTTGTATTACAAGACCTCGCTCATTTAGAACAGTCATTACACTCCCACAGCATCAGAGAGAGAAGAACAATCGGCTCAGTTGTGATGATGTGACACATGTATACTATATGTACATGTATTGCAAGACATTGCTTGTATATCAAGTTAAAATTTAATAAAAATGTTTTGCTTGTCTTGCAAAACACTTACATACCAAGTTACTTGCAATCCAAGGTTTTACTGTATATGTTTCTGGCTTCTCTTTATGGAAGGAATATAAGAACATAAGAATAGCCTTACTGGGTCAGGTCCATCAAGCCCAGTAGCCCATTCTCACGGTGGCCATCCAGGTCACTAGTACCTGGTCAAAGGTGTAGCAATATTCCTTGCTACCAATACAGGGCAAGCAGTGACTTCCCCTATGTCTTTCTCAATAACAGACTATGGGCTTTTCCTCCAGGAACTTGTCTAAATCTTTCTTAAAACCAGCTACGCTAGCCGCTCTGACCACATCCAGAGCTTAACTATACTCTGAGTGAAAAAAAATTTCCTCCAATTGGTTTTAAAAGTATTTTCCTGTAACTTCATTAAATGTCCCCTAGTCTTTGTAATTTTTGATGGAGTGAAAAATCGATCCACTTGTACCCTTTCTACTCCACTCAGGATTTTGTAAACTTCAATCATATCTCCCCTCAGCCGTCTCTTTTCCAAGCTGAAGAGCCCTAACTGTTTTAGTCTTTCCTCATACGAGTGGAGTTCCATCCCCTTAACCATCTTGGTCGCTCTTCTTTGAACCTTTTCCAGCGCCACTTTATCTTTCTTGAGATAAGAAGACCAGAACTGAATGCAATACTCCAGTTGAAGTCGCACCATGGAGCGATACTGGGACATTATGACATTCTTAGTCTTGTTAACCATCCCTTTTTAATAATTCCTAGCATCCTATTTGCCTTTTTGACCGCTGCTGCACATTGGGCGGAAGATTTCATCGTATTGTCTACGATGACGCCCAGATCCTTTTCTTGGGTGCTAATCCCATAGCATCCGGTAACTGTGATTCAGGTTATTCTTCCCAACGTGCATCACTTTGCATTTGTCCACATTAAATTTCATCTGCCATTTGGATGCCCAGTCTTCCAGTTTCCTAAGGTCCGCCTGCAATTTTTCACAATCCGCATGGGTTTTAACAACTTTGAACAGTTTAGTGTCATCTGCAAATTTAATCAACTCACTCGTCGTTCCATTTACTGTATTCATGCTCCCCGTTTAGCAACAATACAAACAAAGGGGTTTGACTTAAAATTGTCAAAGTAGAGTGATAAAGATACGTATATGCAGACAAAAAAATCACTCTAGCTAGAAAGCACCAGCTAGAGTGATTCCCCGTTTAGCAACAGCAGGTAAGAGGTAAATTGTATAGCATGACCAACAGATCGATGTGCAGAACAGTGCAAAAAAAAAACCCTTTCCAATTCTCAAATCTAATAGTATAAAAATCATGCCCTTCTTCCAACCATGCACATGGTTGGCCCAACATCCCTTCTCAGTTAATTCAAAAGTAATCAAAGTTTAATTGTTTTTGCTTCAGAGTAGTCACAACAAAACACTGCCCCAACTAATGATTGATTGGGGGGGCACCTTCTTTCCCTTTAACATGTTCACAGACTGATTAAAAAAGGATAATGTAGCACATGTAGCATCCTGTACCCTCTTACCCCCACCATGGCTTGATGCTCTGGGCAATCAGGCCCTTCTACTCTCTTGCTTCCACCATGGTGATGCCTTGGGTAATCACCCTTGGCAATAGCCTTGATTAACTGCTCTCTCCCCTCCCCCACTAGTAGTGTAAATTCTGGCTAAGCACTCCCTGTAGGGTAGGGAAACTCAAGAGGAAAAAAGGTCCAACTGACAGCAGTTATCAGCTCATTCCCAATGGGGGGGAGGGAGCTTTGCAAATTTGTTACTTAGTGGTTTTAATTTGAACACGCCACTGCTCAAATAGTTGGAATAGTTGGAAATCAGAAGCTGAGGAATAGGGGAAGGGGAAGAGAAACAAGTGGAGACGATAGAGAGTGAGAAAGTACCAAGAATGGGGTTTGGAAATGGAAAAAGAACCAAGGAAGATAGGGAGGAATCAGAGAATAGAAAAAGGTTCTGGGATCTGGGGAAGGGGAGGGAAATGGAAGGTGATTCTAGGACTGAGTGTGGAGGAAGGCAATATGGAAATAATCTGGGATCAGAAGAGCAAGGACCTGGATTAGGGAGATGGGGAGGGGGGGAGGTTAGGAGTTGGGGGGGGGAAGGAATATTCCTGGCTTTGATCTTCTCTTTTGTATCATCCTGGTCCTCTAGCTTTAATTTTGTTCTTCCCTGTATTCCTTTCTCTCATCTTCCCAGGTTTTCTCCTTCTCCCTCTCACCCCCTCTTCTCATTTATTTCTCTAATTGATGCTTAGAGGAAGAAAGTAGTGGCACTTCAGGTCATGTTTGATTTTAAATGAGGCAGCAATTAGTGGTATAGCGAGGGAAGTTAATGCCTAGGGCACAGGTGCCTGGCATTGCTGCCCTGTATGACCCCTCCCCCCCCCGCCAAGCACTCTTCCCAACTGCCCCATCATCATGCCCCCTTCTGTACTTCTTCACGTCTTTGCTGGCAGTGAGCAAGCTGTCATGCCTACTGCTCACACTGGCTGACCCTTCCTTGTGATATAACTTCCTGGTCCTGCGAATAGGTGGGTAGATAGGGAAGGAGAGAGAGAGAGAGTTGACCTGAGAGTAGGTAGGTACAGAGAGAGGGAATTGGACTGGGAGGAGGCAGGAGAGGCCTGGCCCCCTCCATTGTGCTCAGGCAGCCTCCAGAGCTGCAACACCTTTTCAATGGCTGGTGGGGTAGCTGTAGGGTTACCAGACGTCCAAATTTTCCCAGAAATGTCCTTCTTTTGAGAACATGTCCGGGGGTCTGTACGAGTTTTCAAAACTTGGGTTTGATGGACTATTAGTCTGACCCAGTAAAGCTATTCTTATGTTCTTATATAAAATGTTGCAAGGAATGGGACCAGAAGGTTTAATGAAGTATATATCTTTCCCAGTAAATAGAGCTATAAGCAGTATAAACAGTCATTGAGACTTGGCTATTCTAAAAGTTCAAATGGTCGTATGAAATCTTTGATGAACAAATCTTTTAAGTTTATAGGAATAAAGCTTTGGAATGATCTTCCAATTGCACTAACACATGGAGAGGGGAGGCACTGGTGCACAAAACCAGAGCGGTAACAGCTCTGACACTCATAGAATTCTATGAGCGTCGGAGTTGTTACTGCCACAGCCGGCACTAAAGGGGGGGGAGGGGCGGGTAAGAAAAGTTACTTATTTTATCTTTAGAAAATTATTACAAACCTTTTACTTTTAATGACTGTTAAATGAATAATTTTGGTTGGACACAATATATTTTTAAAAATTGTTGTTATCTGCCTTGAATCTATTATGAGAACAGTGCAGAATATAAATAAATAAGAATAGAATAGAATAAACCTCATTGGAACTTGGAAATGATCTTGCAGGCTGAATGGCTTTTCCACTATTGATCTCAAAATAATTAAGTGCTAGCTGTCTTTGTTTTCTGTTACTCATTTGCCTCAAGGGCTGCCAGTGGACAAAATGGAGCCCTACAACCTCATTGAGAACTGACATCAGCCAATCATTGAGCGGCGCAGAACCAGGCAGGAAGCGCAAAGGTTGCACTCCTGCATCACACCGCTCTGCTACCAAAGCCAGCTGTCCAGCAGGAGAGAGCGCTGGACCACCGCAACTTTAAAAATGTACCGGGGGGAGGGGGGAGGTGTATTTGCTCCATAAGATGCAACCACTTTTCCACCCCCTTTTTGGGGGGGGGGGGCAGGAGGGTCAGTGATCACTGGGATAGTGTGGGGGGTCTGTACTTTATCCCTGCAGTGGTTATCTGGTCACTTATACCTGTTTTTAGATCACCTAAGTCACAACGTATAAGTTCTATCTAGGTAGTCTTGTTAATTGATTATCACTGCAGGATGACTAAGTCTAAGTCAGCCCACATCCCGCCTACCTCCTGCCCTAACCACTCCTCCCAAAATGCCCCTTTTCACTCTGGGAGCACAGCGGCAGTGAAAAGGCCTTAGCAGCTTTTAGATACATCTAAAACCCATTTTGATCATCGGCCCTTGGATGACCTGTCTTTTTTATCATCCAAGTGCCGATTTAGGCAGGGTTTTAGACATATTTCTGTTTCTATTATGAACCTCTTAGCGTTTGCACGTTTTAAATAGGTAAATAGCAAAATTTGACTATCCTGGTCACAAAAGCAAAGTTTTATGGAAATAACAGACATTTTCTATACTGTTTAGGCATGAGCAATTAGAAAATTACATTTACTGCCCAGAAACAAAAATCGTGTTACATTATTATTCCTATATTCAGCAATGCTATGAGTATGCCTTTAGTGCAACTCAATATATACATATAAATTTTATACCTATAAGTATACATAGCATTATCAAATATTAGGAATTCTATGTAAATATAAGCCGATCCAGGTCACAAGTGCCTGGCAAGAACCCATGTAGTAGCAGCATTCCATGCTGCCGATCCAGGACAAACAGTGGTTTCCTCAATGTCTGTCTCGATGGAGGACTATGGACTTTTCCTCCGGGAAATTGTCCAGGCCTTTTTAAAACCAGATACATTGGCCGCTCTTGCCACATCCTCTGGTGACACGTTCCAGAGCTTGATTGTTCTCTGAGTGAAGAAATATTTCCTCCTAATGGTTTTGGAGGTATTACTCTCTGATTTTATAAATATTGATGCAGTAAAAAAATCAATCCATTTGTACCCATTCTACACCATTCGGGGTTTTGTAGACTTCGATTGTTTGTTTGTTTATTTCTCATCCGCCCTTATCTAGGGCAAGTTACATATCAACATACAAATTGAAACATTTACATTTGTCGTACAAAGCACTTCAAGGACACACTATAACAAATTGCATACTTACATATCAAATCAAATTACATATAACATACACGTCGCATCAACGACAAATATAATTTAAGGCCAAACCCACACATACATCAAAATATAAAATTCCATAAGTCATACAAGATGCCTCAATAACAGACATCATTAAACCAAATAAAACAAACCAGACCATCAAATGCCTCTGTGACCAGTACGGAGCACATCCCCTCGGCCGTGTCTTTTCCGAGCTGGGGGGCCCTGGCCTCTTTAGTCTTTCCTTATGTTGGGTTCATTTTCATGAGTTTGATTTAAGTTTCTGAGGTTCCGAAGTCCTCCTTTTGGGAGCATGTTGGTACTGCTAAAGTGGTATTTGCCAGATGTTTAAAAACTAAGAAAGCAAGAGACCAAAACAGCTGACAGCAGCTCCTTCTATTGTGTGAGGAATTGAGCCTTGGTGGAGAATGTTCGCTTATTTATTTTTTTCTATTTCTATCCCGTTCTCCCAGATGCTCAAAACGGGTTACAAGTAGACATTCACAATCGTTTGAAAACAGACTAGTCATGACAACAAATAGGTTACAGTAGACAATAACAGAGCTAATTCTAGAGACCAGAGTGGTCATAGCGAAGAGTACTAGAAGTATATTGAGAAGGCAGTTTTTAATGGCCCGATTGGCGGAAGAGGAAGGTCTTTATTGCTCTGCGGAAGGTCATTAGTGAGTCTAGCGACCTGATCTGTGTGGGTAGTCGGTTCCATAGCTGAGGTAGGAAATAGATGTAGTTCAAGCAATTTTTTTCCCTTTGATTTCTTTTTGAGATTATGCTTGGCAGTGTTTATCCTTATGGTATGTATTTCCCCTGCAGGTTTCACTTCTGTAATGGCTCTGTAGTTCTGTTTTCCTCAGCTTTTGGAGTTTGCTGTATTGGGGTGTATCAATTTTATGGATAGATTTTTCCCCCCAAACTTTTCCAAACTACTAGTGACCAAATCATGCAGTTTTGCGTGCTGAATCTCAAGCTATCTCCGCTCATTACAAGGTAACTGGCTGGTTATCCCGTCAGTGAAATGAACCAAGGGCTCCTTTTTTAAAGCCACAGTAGTGGCCGCTGCTGTGGTAATCGCTCCAGTGCCCATGAGGATGTAATGGGAGTTGGAGCGTTTGCTGCACGGTGGTAGCTACTGTGGCTTTGTAAAAGGGGGTGGGGCAAGTGGGAATTTATAAGGTCAAAAGCTTTTTTTGTATTTAGCACCCTCTCTTTGGAACCAACTTCCAGCACACATATGATTAGAACCAATTTTTAAAGCTTTTAAATCAGTGGTTCCCAACCCTGTCCTGGAGGACCACCAGGCCAATCAGGTTTTCAGGCTAGCCCTAATGAATATGCATTGAGCAGATTTGCATGCCTGACACTTCCATTATATGCAAATCTCTCTCATGCATATTCATTAGGGCTAGCTTGAAAACCCGATTGGCCTGGTGGTCCTCCAGGACAGGGTTGGGAACCACTGTTTTAAATCACTCTTAAAAGACTCATTTCTTTCAAATGGATTTTGGGAAGAAATTCCTCAAAATGACCATATCTATTAATTCTTCAACTGGTGAATACTGAGGCTTTTCTTCTCTACCCAGTGAACATCTGTTTATTATTTGTTTATCGTCTGTTTTACCTGTCTGTGAGATTGCTTGGCCTTTCCTATATTTTTAGGGCGTTCCTTTATTCCAAAAACGTATTTTAATTTTGTAACTTTTCATTTTGTAAACCGCTGAGGACTGTCATAAGCATCAGCGGTATATCAAGTTTTAATAAACATAAACATTTATTTGAATATCGTATAAAGTCTAAACTACATCTTTAGGAAAAATTCTATAACTGGGCACTACAATTTAGGTAGCGAGATGCCGCACACTGAGCACTGAGAGGGGAAGTTATCATGCCGTGTTATAAGCCCTTTAACCTGACTTAAATGGCCCTAACGTGGCCTGACTTAATATCCCATGGTGATATTTAAGGTGCCTCAGATACATAGTAATTATGAGATGCAAAATATGCAAATGTTTTGCATTTCATTCCTGTACAAAAATCCTAATGTGACTTAAAGTGATACACTTCAAGTCTTGTTAGATGTTAAAAATGATAGCAAAATAACCCCACCTTTTTTTTTCCTGGGGTTATTTTACCACCTGGGAACATCAAGCACAAAACCACAGCCCGATCAATGTTCCCAGGCGATGAGCTCCGTCCGTGTCTGGGGGGCCTGAAGCATGCGCGTATGCGTGTGACGTCATCCACACATGCTCTGAGGCCCTTCAGATGCGGCTGGAGCTTGTAGGGGTTTTCCAAAACCCAGACAAAGGCTAGGTTTTGGAAAGTCCATCCTGGTTTTCCCGGACTTCTGGTAATCATAACTGGCATGTGAATTTGGCTAATAACATTTTTTCTATTTTTTTAATGTGAATTTGGGTGCCATGTTATAGAATAAGGTGGTATGTGCATAAGACCCTGAATATCAGAACTATACGATAGCTCAGACAGACCCAGTTACACCTTTTTTTCCCCTGGGATTGAGTCAAGTGTATAATCTATAGGCATAGAAGCTGAATATCTGTGCGTATGTTAATCGATAAGTATTTTCAGCTCCACCCACAGAAAGTATAGTAGATTTAAACATATAGCACTATATCCCTAATTTTACGATCTTATGTGCCCATTTCCACGCTAAGCGCATATTATAAAATACTGCCAGTTATATGCAGAACTTAAGGCAGTTCATAGAATCGCGCTAAACACTAACCTTTTCAGCACCAATTTTTTAGGTGACATATATAGAATTTACAAAGAAGAAAATCCAGAGAAAACCAAAAAAACTCTGTGGAGTGACGTTGTTCCTAAATGGACTTTATTTGAAAGTGTCAAAGTTCCAAAGGTACACTGAAATCATCCACATAAAATAATTCCATCCACATAAAAATAAATCATCCACATAAGAGCCTTAAAGGTCCTAGTCCGCTAGGGATACAGGACCCAACACGGTCCGCGTTTCGACAAAAAGTCTTTTTCAGGGGTCCTATAAAGGTGAGTATGTGAGAAACAATTGTGTGGTGAGCCGGAAGTGAGACACTGCTTGCATTCCTTTGGAACTCTGACACTTTCAAATAAAGTCCATTTAGGAACATCGTCATTCCACAGAGTTTTTTTGGTTTTCTCTGGATTTTCTTCTTTGTGGATATTTTGAGGTCAATTCCTTTTATATATAGAATTTACCCATATATATGTATAGTCCCTAGATATTTTTTAAAAAGCAGTTATCTGTTTAGCACAGCACAAAACTTATGACTGCTGTTTAAATATTGACCTGCATGGTTTTTAACATAGTACAACTTAACAAACAAGGCTGTGTTCTCACGGAAAGGATGATAAAAGCCAAACTAAAGACTAAACAGTCTGTGTAGCTGTGACCTCTCCTCCCAACACTGCAGAGGTATAAGTGGGAGGCCTTTGAGAAAAGCTGTTCCCATAACAAGTTCTTGACAGAGAAAAAGCTCAGTGCAAGAGCTGTTATTCCCATAACTTTTTACACAACTGTGGAGAACACAGTACTCTTTTAAACCTCATTATGAATTCCATGTTGTGTGTATGGAAATAAAGCTTAGGCAGTGTCAGTGCTGTCTAGGCCAACTTAAGCATCAAAGAAACTTAAGTGGTTATCTAGAATGCCAGCTTCTGAGGGGTAACATAACATAACATTGTGCTTATTGACCGCGTAATCAGAAGTTCAACGTGGTTTACAAAAAGTTATAAAAGTAAGCATCTAATATAATAAAACCCTAAGCGCGCATGCGCACTCTTACCTGCGTGCTTCTGTGATCTCTAATCCATGATCAGTAGGCCCGTGGCGGCAGGAGTGCGTATGCGTGCTTACCAGTGCCAGCGGCCAGAAGAGAAATTGCAAAGCGCTGGCCTCCCTGCTCTATAGGTCCTCCATCCAGTCCACCAAAGCGGCCCGAGCAAAATGGCATGGCAGGACCGGAGCCGGCGCAGGATTTGAATTTTGTTTTGTCAGCCCACGTCGGCGCCTTCCCCCTCCGACTGCGGTTCCTGTTTCCGGTTTGGGGAAAGTGGGTGCGCGGCCGGAAGAATGGCC
Source organism: Geotrypetes seraphini (assembly GCF_902459505.1). Taxonomy (NCBI): domain Eukaryota; kingdom Metazoa; phylum Chordata; class Amphibia; order Gymnophiona; family Dermophiidae; genus Geotrypetes; species Geotrypetes seraphini. Next base: position 20,648,070 of record NC_047095.1, read on the forward strand.
GTCACAGGATTTGGATTTCATTGTCAGCCCACGTCAGTGCCTTCCCGCCTCCGACTGCGGTTCCTGTTTCTGGTTTGGGGGAAGCGGGCGTGCAGCCGGTAGAATGGCCGGTGGGCGCGTGCCCTGAATGAAGAATTGTCGCCCGGGAGACTAGGTAGCTCACAAAAAAAAAAATTAAGAAAAAGCGCTGGTAATTCTGTACTTTTACAAAATCTATCCCCCCCTAATATACTCCAGCAGACCCTGCAAGCATTCAAGGCTGCCTGTCTGTACAGCAGGAGCAGGAGAGAGAGAGATGGCCTTGGGGAAGGACGGAGGGGACAGGAAAGGGAAACATGGCAAAAGGGGTGCAACAGGGTCAGAGAGGATGTACCGCTGCTGCTTTGGGGCACTGAGGGAGGAGGGGTTGGTACGTCAGAACCGCCTCAGGTAAGTAATGGGGGTCCAGGAGGCCACATGGAGGGTCACGGGTGGGGTCAGGGTCAGGATATAGGTGAGGCTATTCTAGCACCCGTTACTGTAACAAATGTAACGGGCTAAGGCGCGGCGGCGGCTCCTCTCATGATCCCCACCTGCGTCGGAAGTCCGATGCAGGCGGGGATCGTGAGAGGAGCCACCGCTGCGTCTTTCAACTAAAAAATACAATACGGCAGGGAGCAGGCCAGACCGAAAAACAGCAAGGAGCAGCAGGGAGCAGGCCAGACCAAAAAACAGAACCCTAAGCCGTGCATGCGCACTCCTACCTGCGGGTCGCTACAGCTCACGGAAAACCGGTGCACGCAGAGGGAGTGCGCATGCATGGCTTAGAGGTTTATTATATTAGATACCTATTTGTACCTGGGGTAAGAGAAGGTTAAGTGACATGCCCGGAGTCACAAGGAGCTGCAGTTCCCCGTGTTCTCAGGCCACTGCATTAACCATTAGACTACTCCTCCACAATATGCTGGGGATGGAAAAGAATCAACTGGGGATGGATCTAAACTGATAGGAGAGGGTTTGGGGACCAGATTATGTTCCCCTCTGGATGAAAGGTGGCATACAGTATCAAGAGGAAAGCAAAAGAAACTCTGTGGAGTGACGATGTTCCTTAAAAGGACTTTATTTGTAAATGTCAAAGTTCCAAAAGTACACTAAAATCATCCACATAAAATAAAATCATCCACATAAAAACCTTAAAGGACCTAGTCCACTAGGGGCGCAGGACCCAACACGTTTCGACAAAAAGTCTTCTTTAGGGGTCCCTGAGGGTCCTATAATGGTGAATAAGACTTTTTGTCAAAACATGGACCGTGTTGGGTCCTGCGCCCCTAGTAGACTAAGTCCTTTAAGGGTTTTATAAGAACATAAGAACATAAGCAGTGCCTCTGCTGGGTCAGACCAGAGGTCCATCATGCCCAGCAGTCTGCTCATGCAGCGGCCCATCAAGTCCAGGACCTGTATAGTAATCCTCTATCTATACTCTTCTATCCCCTTTTCCCTCAGGAAATTATCTAATCCTTTCTTGAACCCCAATACTGTACTCTGTCCTATCACACCCTCTGGAAGCGCATTCCAGGTGTCCACCACCCGTTGGGTGAAGAAGAACTTCCTAGCATTTGTTCTGAAACTGTCCCCTCTTAATTTTTCAGAATGCCCTCTCATTCTTGTAGATCTTGAAAGTTTGAAGAATCTGTCCCTCTCCACTTTCTCCATGCCCTTCATGATCTTGTAAGTCTCTATCATGTCTCCTCTAAGTCTCCGCTTTTCCAGGGAAAAGAGCCCCAGTTTCTCCAATCTTTCAGCGTATGAAAGGTTTTCCATACCTTTTATCAAACGTGTCGTTCTCTTCTGAACCCTCTCGAGTATCGCCATATCCTTCTTAAGGTATGGCGACCAATATTGGACGCAGTACTCCAGATGTGGGCGCACCATCGCCCGATACAACGGCAGGATAACTTCTTTCGTTCTGGTTGTAATACCTTTCTTGATTATACGTAGCATTCTATTCGCCTTCTTAGCGGCCGCTGCGCACTATGCCAACGGCTTCATTGTCTTGACCCCCAAGTCCCTTTCTTGGGTACTCTCATCCAATAACAGCCCTACCTTCGTATAGCTGTACTTTGGGTTTCTGTTTCCTACATGCAAGACTTTACATTTCTCTACATTGAACTTCATTTGCCATCTCGTCGCCCATTTCCCTATTTTGTTCAGGTCCCTTTGTAAATCTTCGCAGTCCTCTTTAGTCCTAGCCCCACTAAATAGTTTGGCTTTGTCTGCGAATTTTATTATTTTGCACTTTGTCCCTGTTTCTAGATCATTTATGAATACATTAAACAGCAACGGTCCGAGCACCGACCCCTGCGGAACACCATTCGTGACCCTCCTCCAGTCCGAGTAGTGGCCCTTCACTCCTACCCTCTGCTTTCTACCTGCCAACCAATTCTTGATCCATCTGTGTACATCTCCTTCCACCCCATGGTTCTTCAGTTTCCGAAGTAGGCGTTCATGGGGGTACCTTGTCAAAGGCTTTTTGGAAATCTAAGTATACGATGTCTATGGGGTCCCCTTTGTCCATCCGTTTGTTAATTTCTTCAAAGAAGTTAGGCACGATCTTCCCTTACAGAAGCCATGTTGGCTTGTTATCATAAGTTTATTCCTTTCTAGATGCTCATCTATGCTGTCTTTTATCAGCGCTTCCGCCATTTTCCCCGGAACCGAGGTCAGACTTACCGGTCTGTAGTTCCTCGGGTCACCTCTTGGATTACTTTATTTTTATGTGGATGATTTTAGTGTACTTTTTGAACTTTGACATTTACAAATAAAGTCCTTTTAAGGAACATCGTCACTCCACAGTTTCTTTTGCTTCCCTCTGGAGTTTCTTCTCCGTGGATACTTTGGGGTCATTCTTTTTGTTTTTTTGCATACAGTATCAAGAATCTAATAATAATAATACAAGGTAAAGGTATAGAAATTAACACATATGTTCGTGTCCTGGTTTGATCTCCCTTTTTATTTTATAACAACAAAGTGTGTGTCATTGAATGCTAGAAGGTGTACCTGATTAAAAAACCCAGTAGATCATGGGTAGTTAGTGGAGTATGTATGAAGCACTGTACTCTCAGTCTGTGCCTCTGTTTTCCTCTCCTTTTCCTTCCTATGCTTTTATGATTTTTTTTGCTTGAACTAACATATAACTAGCCTTATTTGTACTCAGAAAGGCGGAATATCAAGAATCAAATAGACATAATTATTTTAAAATGACTTTTGCCTCACGTCGCACAGGGCGTAGCAGATTCTCTGCTGCTGAAGCAAACTTTTGTAAATTCCTGCAGGACTACATCCAATAAGCACTTAACAACGTGCCAACTTCCCTGTACACCCTGCTCCCCTAAACACAGCAGTTGGATCCGTTTGGGTAGATTCACGGTTCACCACCGAGTTGCACCCCAAAACTTGTCCCCCCCTCCGGGTTAGTGTGATTGGCTCGGACCCCAGTTATGACGTAACCCTGGATTCCGATTGGCCCGCCCAGTTCTCCAATGACAATAGCGCGATGGACGCGTGAGGAATTTTCCTCCCCCCCCCCTCTCCTGAGCGCCGGGAGCTCGCGGCAGGAACTAGAACTTTCTGGTGGCGCTGGAGGAGAGCGCTGCAGTGCGGGAAAGGAGCGCGCAGGGTGCAGGAAGAAGCGTCCGCTGTTTTCCTGGCATTGCTTCCCCGCTCGGACCATGACCCACTTCAACAAGGGTCCGTCTTACGGCCTTTCGGCCGAGGTCAAGAACAAGGTAAAGGCTTCTGGGCCGGGCTGCGGCGGGGAGGGGGAGGACCTAGCGGTTTATGGCAGCGGTGCTCAATCTCGGCTCCTTCGTTCGAAGGACTTTTTTTTTTTTTTTCCGCCACTCTGAGAGTTAAAGGCTCTTTTTGGTATCTTGACAGTTTTGGGTGGCTGATACTGTATATACACTTTTTTTTTTCTTTTTATCTTCCTTTCTGTTTAAAGCTGGCAGTGGTGCTCCTTCTAGTGCTGGAGGCTGCTTCTCTCGGGTCTCGTCCTGCGCTCATCTCTTTCTCTCCCCGCCTTTGTCCTGGGCGGGTTTCAGCCCCGCGTGCCTGCCTTGTCCGTCTGTTGCTCTATGCGCGCGCTGGCGTCCCTCTCGGGCTGCGATTGTTCTTGGCACGGTCCTTTCGCGAGCAGGCTACGTGTTCAAACCCACCTGCCCCCCCCCTCCCCCTTCCAATTCCTCATTGTTTGGTTGAGGGGAAATGCTAAATATCAGCCGGTGAAAGCTGGAGGAAGCTCGCCCTTCGGAGTGGAGATCAGTTTCTGCGGTTTCGGTTTTGGTACATTTAAAGGACATCTCGAGCAGGCAAAAAAAACAAACAAAACATGCTTAAGCCGGACCTATCGGCACCCAGCATGCCTCTATGCAGTAAAACTATGCGGGGATGAACAATATGTCGCCTTCTAGTCTGAAGGCACCGAAATGGGGGAACGTAGCAGTCGAAGAAAGACAGGGACTTTCTAGTCAAGGAAAGCTATACTGTACTTATAACCAAAGTTGTCAAGTGCAAACTGACATATAAAAGGACTCTTGTGTATTGCGTTTAACTATGTAGGTATTTCTTTTTGTGTGTGTGTGTGTGTTTATAAGGCCTGTCTTGCAAATCTTGAAGTACTCGTACACTGCTTGTGCTTATAAAGGAATACTGTAGTTCTTTTAGCCGTATTCCTGGATTTCAGCATTGAGATGACTGAGGTTTATTGAGGGTGAATAATATGGCCTGACCTACAGTACTTCTTCTAAAGTTGGGCATGTATATATGTATAAGAAAGATGCGTACTGTATTCCTTTCTGATTTTAATTAGGCGGCTTCTTAAGTCTGGTAGAAAGAAGCAGTGCCCCCCCTCCCCCTGCACATTCCGATGGTATTATATCATGGGTCCTGGGCAAAGGGGAAGCAGCCAATCGACGCGATCGCTGTGCACAGAATGCTCATTGTCCTCTCCTGAGGGCTTCAGCCAAAGGGGACGCACAAAGGAGCCCCGCCGCTCCGGGGTTTTCCCCCCTGCTCAGCTCATGGGAACAGCCATCTCGGGATTGCTCTTATTAACTTCTTTAGTACTCATGGTGCAACGCTTTTATTTATATTTTTTTTCTGTTAGTGGAAGATTGGTAAGCAAGATTCTTTAAAAACCAGAAACACATAACCGTATTCACATAGGTTGTACTCACAAGTTTAAATAAGTTGTTACCATTTATATATCTATATAGATATAAGCTTACCATATACGGGAACTTTCAGAACATCAGATGCATTTCCATTAGCTAATTTTTCTGTTCAGGGTTTAGCCTTTTTTTTTTTTTTTCTTATTCTATCACCTTGATCAGATGACTCTGTTTACATTCCTGAGTAAAGATTAAATGCTGACAGAGCACATTGGGTAAAAATGAAGTAGAAAAACTTTGGAGGATATTGTTGTAAGGTTTGCCATAATTGAGTAGCTTATTGACTTATTTTGTAATTAACACTTTTATTCAAAATGTCATTAGTTTGCTCCTTAGAATTCTTTTTCGTTTTTTAAATTGACACACTTCTCATCTGCTGAATAGGATAAGAACATAAGCAGTGCCTCTGCCGGGTCAGACCACAGGTCCATCCTGCCCAGCAGTCCGCTCCCGCGGTGGCCCAAACAGGTCACGACCTGTCTGTATCACCAGAAGGGGCCCCCTTGCCACCTTGGTTTCTCATTTAAGTCCTGTCTTCCTATCGAAGTCCTAACCCTCCGGTCTTGCACATGCACGACCTGGTTTGGTTTCTATACTCATTACCTGGTTAGCTTTCTATACTTGTGTTACATCCCAGCTCCTCCCTCAGTATCCCATGATCCCTTTATCCTTCAGGAATCCGTCCAATCCCTGTTTGAATCCCTGTACCGTACTCTGCCTGATCACTTCCTCCGGTAGCGCATTCCAAGTGTCCACGACCCTTTGGGTGAAAAAAAACTTCCTTGCATTTGTTTTGAACCTATCTCCCTTCAGTTTCTCCGAATGCCCCCTCGTACCTGTTGTCCCCTTCAGTCTGAAGAATCTGTCCCTATCCACCCTCTCTATGCCCCTCATGATCTTGAAGGTCTCTATCATATCTCCCCTGAGCCTCCTCTTTTCCAGAGAGAAGAGCCCCAGCCTATCCAACCTCTCGGCGTATGGGCAGTGTTCCAGCCCTTTTACCATTTTCGTTGCTCTCCTTTGGACTCTCTCAAGTACCGCCATGTCCTTCTTGAGGTGCGGCGACCAATACTGAACGCAGTATTCCAGATGTGGACGCACCATCGCTCGATACAATGGCATGATGACTTCCCGTGTTCTGGTTGTTATGCCCTTCTTTATGATGCCAAGCATCCTGTTGGCTTTTTTCGAGGCTGCTGCGCACTGTGCAGATGGCTTCAGTGATGCATCCACCAGCACACCCAAGTCTCTCTCAAGTCTACTGTCTCCCAACAATACCCCCCCCAATTTGTAGTTGAACAACGGGTTCTTTTTCCCTATATGCATGACCTTGCATTTGTCCACGTTAAAGCGCATTTGCCATTTGTTTGCCCAGTCTTCTAGCTTGTCCAGGTCTCTTTGTAGGTCCTCACACTCCTCCCTGGTCCTAACTCTGCCGCACAGTTTGGTATCATCTGCAAATTTTATAACCTCGCACTTTGCCTCCTTTTCCAGGTCATTGATAAATATGTTAAAGAGTAACGGCCCCAGCACCGACCCCTGTGGTACACCGCTCGTGACTCCCCGCCAGTCAGAATAACAAAGTATTTTCTTAGGCCTAGAAGGTGATTGGGGTCTTCATGACTATTTGTCATGAGGCCTCTATTTAGTGTTAACCCAACTGATTGAATGTATGGAAACACTGACACACACACACACCACACACTTACTTTATGTAAATGGAGATTTTTCAGTAGCAAGTGGATGCATCTTAGTTGACCCTACTAAACCAGGATTTGCTGTTTAAGAACTTAAATGATAGAAGGCATGTCCTTTACTTATGCTGAAGCTGTCAACTCACATAGCCATGGCTGCATCACGGCTTTTGGATAAGGTTTATAACTTACGGTACTTATTTTGCTGTACTAACACTACTTTAGAAGCAGGTCATCCTATACAGAAGAGATATTTGTGATTTTTTTTTATTTATTTATTTTTTGTGTGTGTGTTCTGAATTTAGCTTGCTTGTAGGTGGCATTCTTTCCCACCGATATTGCTTGAATTTTAAAAAAACATCAACCTTATAATTTTTTATTTTTATTTTTTTGCATTTTTGTATACATTCATAGGTACAACAATAGCTTGAAAAGAAATTGTAGATATGTATAACAATAACCCTATGTATTTTTGCTTAGTATGTCTTCAGCAATTTATTGGAAAGGCAAACTAACCAAATGATACCTGATGATAGGACAGGCTGCTTTCCAGGGTCTCCAGTAAGAGGGGCTAATGCCCTTTTTTCAAGAGTGCGACTTTGCCGGGCTAACACAAGTGCTTATAACTATCCCAGCTGAATTATTGCAGCTCCCTCTATGTGGGTCTAAACTCTACTCTCCAGAACAAACTACAGATGATTCAAAACATGGCGGTCAGATTAATATTCAAACTAAAAAGATTTGACTCCGTCTCACCCTCCTATAAGAACTTACACTGGCTATCTGTCAAAACTCATATCACCTTCAAACTATCTATCATGCATAATGTTTTAAATCTTATATGCAGAAACTGCTGAACCACTTATAAACTTATTTGTACTCCTGGTCTATGTCAACCAGAACATTGAAATCACTTCAACTGCTGCTCCCATCTCCCAAAGAGATTAAATACAAGCGCATATTCGACTCACTCTTCACATATCTTTGCACCAAGACCTGGAACAGCTTCCTGACTGACATCAGGATGGAAACATTTTACACAGATTCGGAAAAAAATTAAAAACTGTCTTCTTTGAAAGCAAACACACTGTACACAACTAACTCAATATCTAATACCACTAAATCCCACCCTCTACTTGATACAATCAAAGAACCTCCATCTCTATCACTCTATTAATAATTTTGTCCTCGAACTACTATAATGTGGTATATATATATATATATATATATATATATATATATATATATATATATATATATATATATATATATATATATATTCATTCTGTAATTTGAAATATTGTAAATCACCTTAAACTTGTTTAGGCATAGTGTGACTCAGAAATACCAGATTAGATTAGAAAGTTACGGGCAGAAGTACACGCTTAATGAAAGGTTTGCATGCATGTTACTGACTGCATAAGGAAGGAAGGTGTTAATTGTAAAGGTAACTTGAGTGGTAGCTATCAGCACAACATAGTAAAATGAACAGTAATCAGGCTATTGGCTGTACAGAGCAATAAATATTAAGGCAAACACAATGAGAAATTTGCTGTCCTGAAAATGTGTGGGAAAGCTAGCTTGCTATGCTGCACTGGGACAGAAAAGCTAATAGGCCCCACACCAGATGTTAACTGCTTTCCCTCCTGCCTACTCCTCCCCCCAAAAAAACCCAAAACCAACACAACCCAAAACAAAACATCAACTAGCTCTGGTGTCTAGTGGATTTAGTAGACCCCACACACTTGATTTGCAAAAAAAAAAAAAAAGTCATGATCTGACTGACACACCCCAAGACCCCCCAAATAAGTTGCCCTGGTGCATATTTTTGGAAGAATATGTAGATGGTAGCCCAGCAGACTTGGTGTGTAGTGTTGCCCCTCCTCTATTTAATATACTTTCGAGAAGAGGGAGGAGCAGTACCCACTCACTCCTGTCTAGTGCAGGGCCCCGTATGGTGTGTCCAAACACACCATGCAGTCGGGCAGCACAATTTTGGGAAGATGGCAGTGTGGAGGCAAAAGACTTGCACCTGCTGCCTCATTAAAAGTAGTGGTTTAGGGTGCTACTAGCAACCAAGACACTTTTAGGAGGATTGGGAGTGAGGGTCCACCAGTTGCCAGGTTTAACTGATTTTGAGGGGGAGGATCAGAGTTTTAGGGAGCAAAATTCTGCTCTATTTCTTGACTAGAGACAAGAGTTTCTCTACATCTATTCTCCTCCATGGCCCCTATAAGGCTAGGAAGCATTAAAGGCTTCCATTGCTCATAGGATACAGCTATTTGTAGAAACAAGGGCCTTCTTTGTTGAGAGCTCATTCAACTTAAGTGTGGGCAATCTCTTGGATATTCCTTGCAGGGTATTTGTTGGGAGGTGACTTGGTTGTCTCATTGCTTTATGCTGGTCAGAGCCTGTTTGCACTTTGGCTGAGCTGTCACTTCGGAGCCTTGTCTTGCCAATGAGTTCTGCTTGCAGCCTAGATATTGTAAGCCTAGATATTAAGCAAGGAGAGATTTTCATACCTGTTATTTCTCTCTCACTCATTCCCTCTTGTAATGGTTAAAAAAAAAAAATTATAAAATTACAGCTGCAGTTATTGATTTGATATGGGTTAGGTGACATTCCACTGATTTGGCAGAGAGATAATGGAGTTTTCCACAGAACACCAGCTGTTACGAGTGGTACCAGTGATGGATGCAGGGAAACTCTTTCCTTTTAACATCTGCTAGATGGGGAATATAACCCAGTGAGATGGTGCAGATGGCCTAAAGGAAAGGAAATTAACAGGTATAACTAAATTTCACCTTCCTCCATCAACCCCCACAGTCCTACTCGGTCTAGTCCCTTAAAGCCCATTGTTTTCTTCATTGCTGTCTCCTGTTGAAGACAGCAAGTGAGGAAAGTAAGAAGATCATAGCTTATGAAATTCTTTCCAATCACTCCTATTGGTTTGGGAAGAATCAAGTAGAGTACCTGAAGGATCGGTTCTGGGGCAAATTCTGTTCAATATGTTTGTAGCAAACACAGAGCAAGGGAGACTACCTTAGCCCAACGTAGGGACATGCACAAAGAAAAAAGGTAAAGCATATGTCTAAATATAACCAAGATAGATTTATTTATTTATTTGTTTGTTTGTTTTTTAAGATGGCATCAGCCTAGGTTGTGTGTTGTAGTGCCTCCTGCTATCCTTTTGTTTTGTTTTACTTTCTCATTATTTTTAGCCTACTTTTACTCTATTTTTACTATTTTATGTTATTTTATTCTTCTGTTCTTTTGATTTGGTCTGGCTGTTTGGTTTTTTTTGTTCCTGTTGTCCAGCTGGTAATTATCAGGCCACTGACTCCAACAGTCGAGTCGGCCCTCTGCATACTCGCTGTTGCTTTGGGGTGGCATCCCATCCCTCATCTTTAGCTTCTTCTACCGCTACTTCCGCCCACCGTCTTCCTGTCTGAGTGGTGCAAGGGGGAGCCAGAACGGCGGAGGCCACAGTATCCGCTTGGCCAGCCGGGCTAAAGAAAAGCGTGAGCGACATAGGCGCCGCTGTAAAAAGAAAGGGACTGGCAGGAAAGAGCTGGAGACGCGAAGGAGCTGAGATACTGCCTACAAGCAGCCGCCTGAGGATGGAAGGAGAGCGGAGGCACCCCCAGCTCCATGGTGGCACTGGCACTGCTGCCACCCACCACCACAGTTGGCCAGGTCAGCGCACGACTAGAGATCCTGTGGGAGCGGCTGATCAGTAGGCCCTGCAGCAGTTCAGAGATCTGAGATGATTATCACTCTTCATGGACATTTTGCTTTTTAATTTTTATTTGAGTTTATAATACTATATTTCTCTTCTTTTTACTTTCCTGAGGACTGGACTGTTGTTTATTTCTTTTATTTATTTATTTTGTCTTGTTAATATGTTAATAAATGTTTAATATGGTGCTTTTGATAGATTGTGTGCCTTTTGGACAGATAGGGAAGTTTTTTAAGCACCTAATAACTACTACTATTGTAACCCATTATGGGCTCCTGGGGAAGACAGGCTATAAAAATGAAAAAATAAATAAATAGGCCCAACAAGGATCCTGGTTTTGGTGGTTTATAGACAAAATTGCGCGAGACAACGGTGCGCCGACAACTGAGCGCAAGGTTGATGGCGCGCCGAAGAAAAGCACTATTTTAAAGGGTTCCGACGGGGGTGTTGGTGGGGAACCCCCCTACTTTACTTAACAGACATCGTGCTGGTGTTGTGGGGGGTTTGGGGGTTGTAACCCCCCTCATTATATTTGAAACCAAACTTTTTGCCTGTTTTTTAGGGAAAAAGTTTAGTTTTAAGTATAATGTGGGGGGTTACAACCCCCCAAACCCCCCACAACGGCAGCGCGATGTCTGTTAAGTAAAGTGGGGGGGTCCCCCCCACACCCCCTCGTCGGAGCACTTTAAAATAGTGCTTTTCTTCGGCGCGCCGTCAACCTTGCGCTCAGTTGTCGGCACGCCGTTGTCTCGCACGATTTAGTCCCGTCACCGGTTTTGGCAGAAAGAAGAATTGCCTTCAGGGGATAAAACCAACTAACAAAAATCACAGTAATAAATATAATTTAAAGAAGATTTAAAAATATACATTAAGAAAGAAAATTGGATATATTAAGGGGAAACGACCCGTGAAGGAAGCAGTTGGGGGCCGTTAGATGATCATGGAATAAAGGGAGTACTAAAGGAGGACAAAGCAATTGCTGACAAACTGGACACTTTTTTTTTTTTTTGCGTCTGCATTTACCGAAGAGGATATATCCAATATACCAGAAGCCAACAGGCTATACACAGGAAATGAAGACTGGAAACTAACAGGGTCAGTGGTCAGTCTAGAAGAGGTATGCAGACAGATTGATAAGTTTAAAAATGATAAATCCCCGGGACTGGACGGCATCCACCCGAGGGTAATCGAGGAACTGAAAGGGGTTATAGTTTAACTGCTTCAACTAATAGCCAATCTGTCGATCAAATCGGGAAAGATTCCGGAAAACTGGAAAGTGGCGAATATTATGCTTATCTTCAAGAAAGGTTTGAGGGGTGATCCAAGAAACAAACGATGTGTATTCACGGGTCTGGTTATAGCCTACAAAGTCTTCCACAATATAGTGCACCAAACTATATGGCTTCCAAACTACTACCTTATACCCCAAACTGACAACTTTGCTCACAAGAAGAAAAGAATATGCATGCCTTGAATGCCCGGAAAAGATCCTACTCGCACTACCTACCACACCTCTAGAACCAGCTACCACCTTGCATCAGATCACTAGAAGGACTTCTGAACTTCAGGAAGGCAGCAAAAACTCACCTCTTCCTCTAGCCTTCTATGAAACAGCTCCAGTCTAAATACTGCTATCAACGCAACAAGATCAACCATCACCGATGATACTACCATGCCCTGCCATACATTCCATATCACGTTATACATAACAAATATGTGCTGTTATGTACTATCTTGCCATGCCATGTATTGTCATCCACTGTCATTGCCGATACTTCCACACCTTGCCAGCCATTCCATTCTACACCACACCTAACGTATATTATCATTTGCAGGTATGTATTGTACTGCCATGTCAAGCACTGTCATATTCCTGCCATGCTCCTGTATGTATTGTCTGCCTTACCATGTACTGTCGGGCATCCTAATGCACTGCTATGCCCTGTCATGTACTGCCTTACCACACTTCTTACTGTCAGGCACTATAACATATTGTCGAGCTCTATTAGTTTCCGTAATGTCATACCAAATTCATAACATCGCCACCCCATGCTGTATGAAGTATTGTCCTGTCATATCCTATTAAGTACTGCCATGCATTTGACATGCTCCCCTATATATTGTCCTGTCATGTCTTGACCTAAAATGTACTATCATGCTCTACATCACTATAGCCCAGTGTATCGCAAACTGTGTGCCGTGGCAGATTCCAGGTGTGTCGCAAGATGCTGGCAAGGAGGAGAGGTGCTCGTTGACTGCTTACAGGATGTGCCTCTCGCAGCGAGAGGCACATCATGTAGGCAGTCAGCCAGCGCTGACAACTCTCCTTCTCTCCCCGCACCTCCCTTCCGCCAAGATCTCACACCAGCGAAGTGACACGTTCATGGTCACGGCTGGAGGGCCTCCGCAAGTGCGGACGTCAACATAATGATGTCACGCATGCGTATGACATATCGCGACGACGTCCACGTACTTCCGGATGCCTTCTGGCTGTGGCATCAGGCTTCCTGTACCGCGGTGCTGAAAAGTTTGCGGGACACTGCTTTACCCTATTCTACTTTATTATGCATACCCTGTTATGTTTTATGTATGTATGTAAACTTGTAACTCATTCTGAGTTCTTCTGGGATATAAATCCAAATAATATAAAAGTAAGCTTTTGCCCAGGAAGTGGCACAGCCCTATTGACTGTCCTCTTTTATAATGTTATCCCTTTTAAGTCTAGAAATTTCTTGTATTGCTGGTGCCTCTTGATTTTAGCAGCAACTTTGCTCCACCAAATCAAAATAGAGCGATTAAGAATGATAAAGGAGATGGAATTCCTCTTTTATGAGGAAAGATTAGAGGTTGGTGCTCTTCAGCTTGGAAAAGAAATGGCTGATTGGAAATATGATTGAAGTCTACAAAGTCCTGAGTGGTGTAGAATGGGTACAAATGAATTGATTATTATTATTATTTGAACTCCATCAAAAATCACAAAGACTAGGACACTGAAATTACAGGAAAATACGTTTAAAATCAATAGGAGGAAATTTTTTTTTTTTCCCACTCAAAGAATAGTTAAGCCAGAGGATGTGGTAATAGCAGATGAGTTTAAGAAAGGTTTGGACTAGTTCTCGGATGAAAAATCCATAGTATGCTATTGAGAAAGACATGGGGGAAGCCACCACTTGCCCTGGGATCGGTAGTATGGAATGTTGCTACTATTTGGGTTTCTGCCAGGGTACTTGTGACCTGAATTGGCCACAGGATACTGGGCCAGACACAGTATGGATATTGGTCTGTCCCAGTATAGCTATTCTTGTATTCTAAATCATGCTGTTGGAGAGATACTAGCATTAGGCATATAGTTGTAGATTTTCATGTGGAGAATGGGGGCTGCTAATGAAAATATTAATGTCTTTGGGGTATACCTACCCATTCTGTCTAATAACCAATGCCTTTAGGAAGCATATATAAGGGTTTGTTTTTTTTACTTGTATGTTGGTGCTCTGGCAGGGTACTAAAAAATTGTAGCTGGAGAAGTTGAAATTAGCTGCAGAACAGTGGCTTGGTAACAAATTCTGCTAAAGTCATGTGTTTGCGAATAGGAGCCATTTGTTAGGATGAGCTGGGGGTTCTTAAGACAGACCAAGTAGTACTATGGGCTAAATCGGTAAGGCCTGGATTCTCTAAAGTCAGCTGGTGGTTCTCTCCTGTTTGTGGGCTAAAATCCTAGGATTGCCATTTGCTGATCATGGAATCATTACTTGCTTTTTGGAGTGGATTACATACTTGTGCTTTCCAGTCTCATCCCTTGTGGGACTTGAATTTGGCACTAACTCTACTTTCATGGCCTTCCTTTGAGCCCCTGAAGTCATTTTTGCTTAAGGAGTTGAATCCTTTCCTTGCTAGGCACCATCACTCAAGGGCCAGAGTGATAGGAGATCCAGATCTACCCTTTCCACTGGTCCCTGCCTGAAAAAACTGCAATCTGCAACCTCTGAAAGGGGAAGTGTGTCAGCCACCAGCGGACAAACTAGATCTGCATACGTGGCTGGGGCCAATCTGCATCTCCAGGAACATTAGAAATGTATAGTACGTTGTCCTGCACAGCACCCAACATATCAGGCATGGTCATCGCTACATTTGTTTGTGAAAAACTACAGACTGGATCTGCTGGGAAGAGTCCATTAATTTACTTTTTTTTTAGTCAGGCGGTGCCAACTTGAGACTGTTCCTCGGAATCGGAACAGTGCAGTTGTCGGGACTTCTGTCTTCTCTTCAGTGGGGTTTCAAACTTGAATTTTTTAATCATAGCATCAGTGTTTGGGGCATGTGTGTGCTTTATGGGACCTTCAGCTGCTTTGGCCAAAGTATACTGGAGCTTTACAATCAATAAGTGTCAGCCATCCTTATACGGGTAATGTCACTGGATAAGATCAGTTTCTCTACCTCAATGTGCTTGGAGGAAGGAATGACAACTGCTTATTCAAGATGGTGCAGCCTGACTAAAAAGGAAATTTAGCAGGTAAGATGAAACCTATCCATCTATAGGATTGTTACAGAAAAGTATAAAGACTGCAGTGCTGTTTTTGCATCAATTGCAATACAGGCAGTCCTCGTTTTACGAACATCCGACTTAAGTTGGACTCATACTTACAAACGGGGGGCCCTGTTCTAACTTCGGTGTCCCAACATGCCCCTCTCCCTCCCTCCCAAGTTCCAATGCACATCTCTCCCTCCCTCCATTCTATGCCCTAAGTAGGTGCCTCCCTTCAGCGGGTGTTTGCCTTCTGGCTGGCTCCCTCCTCCTTTCAGCCACAGTTATTTCTCTGCACAAACTGTGGGCAGTGGCTCCTACGTGCGTTCCATGGCTGAGCCAGAAGCCTTCCTTCTGATGTGGGAGGAGCTTTCTCTGTCAAGAGGGGAAGGCTTCTGACTCGGCCGCGGAACGCACATAAGAGCCGCTGCCCACAGCTTTGTGCAGAGAAACGACTAGCTGGAAGGAGGAGGGAGCAAGCCAGAAGTAGGTAAAACATCCACCGGAGGGAGGCACGTACTTGGAGCACAGAATGGAGGGAGGGAGCACAAACTTCGGATGAAGGAAGAGGGGGGCATGAACTTGGGACACAATGGAGGGAGTGAGGGGGGAGCATGAGCCATAGGATGGAAGAATGGAGGAAGTGAGGGAAAGAGATGCTGAGGTGGGGGAGGGAATAGAAAGGCAGAATTGGGTATTTTAAGTGAGAGGGAAAAAGATTAGATGAAGGAAGAGGAGAATTGTTGGCATAGGGAGGGGGAGGAAATTATTGGACATGATGGTGGGAGAGGAGTGAGGTAGCGATGCGTGGGGAAGAGATGAGAGGGAGTATGGTGGTGGGAGAGAGAACAGTGAGATGGATGGAGAGGGATGCAAGGAGGTGGAGAAATTCCGTACATTCAACTTAAGATTGGTTTAATAAACAGAACCTGTTCTTAACTTGGGGACTACCTGTAATCATATAATGAATCTCCAATCCTGGGCCCAATCTGTACAAATGAAACTGAATGAGTCCAAAACAAAACTACTTTGGCTCGGCCCAATTTTAGATCATTTACCCACCTCCATCCCACTACCATCCGGCCCCACTCTTCAGCTTGAGTTTTCAAGCAAAGTCCTAGGCATCGTCATAGCTCCTCTCTCTCCTTCAATGATCACCTCAACTCCTTGGTAAAAAAATGCTTCTTTAGCCTTCATATGCTGAGGAGAGTGAGATCCTGCTTTCATCATTCTCACTTCGCCGTCCTCGTTCAATCTATCATCCTCTCTAGACTGGACTACTGTAACTCCATCTACATAAGCCTAACTAAGAAAAACCTCCATAGACTTCAGCTAATTCAGAACGCCGCGGCCAAGCTTATTTTCGCAAAAGGCAAGTTCGATCACGTCTCCCCACTCCTCTCCAAGCTTCACTGGTTCCCAGTATACTCCAGAGTCCTCTATAAATGTGCCTGCTTAGCCTTCAAGATCCTACATGGCGTCCTTCCTCCCGTTATCCCACTCTTTTGGAACTCCTCAAACCCACACCCCACTAGACCCTCACAAAAACTGAAACTGTCTTTCCCCTCTATTAAAGGTATATCCCGCGCAGGAAAACTTGGAACATCCCTCCCCTTTAGAACCACAGAACTCTGGAACAACCTCTCACCCCCGCTCAGAAATTCAAGCTCCTTCCAATCCTTCCGCAAACACTTGAAAACTTGGCTCTTTTCAAAAATCTAATTACCTCCCGTTCTCTAGCATCCGGCCCCTCACTATCTTCTTAGCCCCTCTCCTTATCCCTTCATTGTAGTTCCTTTCCTCTTAACTTCTGTAAACCGTGCCGAGCTCTGCGCTTGCGGAGATGGCGCGGTATACAAACCTAAGATTTAGTTTAGTTTAGTTTGAGAGTACAGATCATGTCATGCCAATCTTAAAAATGTTACATTGGTTGCTGGTCACATATCTGCATGAGTTTCATCTGAACATAATTAAAGTATGAGAGGTATGACAGACTAATCTTCAGATGTGTCTGAAATGTGCTGATCTACCCATATGCCGAATTCAGCAGGTGGTTTGGTAATGCCAGGAGTATGTGAAGCAAGTTTGGATTAGGGGGAAATGCATTTTCTGACTCCTGCAGTTGTGTGAAATTTTAACCTGTCAAAATTAGAGGGTATGCTGATTATTTCCATGTTGAATGATTTGCCCGGTGTTTTGGGTAAGCTAAAGAATGTGTGCACCGAGATAGTGGCAGAGAGAGTAGGGGGTTTGCTGCAAGATTTTTGTAATATGTCAGGGATATTCATACAAATATGTAAAAATTTGTATAAGGGATGTATTATGTTGGATTGGAGTTCACAGGGGAAGGTTGGAAGCCGGATTATAAACCACTACAGGTTGCTTAATAAAGGCAATCTACAAACTGGTATAAATCGTATCTAATACTTCTAAGAGGAAGCTTTTAAGACTTCTGTCCCTCATGGAATAGAACAGGACAAATTCCAGTAAAGCACTCAAGGCCAAGACTCTGAGCATAATTTGAAACAGATTTTTGTCTTGCTGAGGTCATGTGAAAATGTTGCGGTCACACTGTTTTTTTAAATATTCTAAGCATTTGTACTTTTTTGTAGCACTTCTTCCAGTCCTGATCTGGAGGCAAATGTAGCCAGTTGGGCATACAGGATTGCCAGAGCAATTATGCAAACATGTATATTCAAGTTCATTTTGTATTTGATATTCTGCCTATCAACATAACCATCTGAGTGGTACATAATTGTTTCACAAGCTAATCAAGTACTTGAACCTATAACCTCAGGGTTTTCCTCCAGAACTCGTCCAAACTTTTTTTTTTAAACCCAGATACACTAACTGCTGTTACCACATTCTCCAGAGCTTAACTATTTATTGAATGAAAAAAATATTTCCTCCTATTTGTTTTAAAAGTATTTCCACATAACTTTGAGAGTCCCTTAGTCTGTATTTTATGAAAGAGGC
Source organism: Geotrypetes seraphini (assembly GCF_902459505.1). Classification (NCBI taxonomy): domain Eukaryota; kingdom Metazoa; phylum Chordata; class Amphibia; order Gymnophiona; family Dermophiidae; genus Geotrypetes; species Geotrypetes seraphini. The sequence goes on from NC_047095.1 coordinate 20,666,208, forward strand.
AAAAAATACACATTTTATACCACTCCAGATTGGGGTTGGGAATATCCACACTGGCAGGATATCTTTAAACCATGCTTTTTAGCCTTACTTAAAGAGAAAATTGATTTTTTTTTTAAAGTGAGATTTCCCTGCCCTTCTCACCCCTCCCCCTCCCAAAAAGTTTTGGAATGGTGTTCTCTGGAGCTTGTACACCCTGCAGCTGATCCCCCCCCCCCCTTGTTGCTGGCCTCACCTTCTTGGTATAATAATTTTTCTCCATCTCTGTAATATCCCCCCTTCCCAAAATTCAGTTTCTGTACCGCCTTACTCTCAGCAGTTAAGGTTATTAGTAGATGCTGGGGCTGACTCCTCCACCCCCTCTTTTTTTAAATGAGGTGGGGCAATTGAGGAAGGACCTCCAACTGTTTTCTCATAGTGGCAGCATTATGCTGCTGCTAAGTGAGTAAAAGCGGTTTTGTTTTGTTTTTTAATTACAAACAAGTCGGTCAATGTGCGAGTTAATTTTTGAGAAAGTAGTTTAAATTTTCTTCTAATATCCTATTCATTGTGGGTATCCTGAAAATGTGACTGGTTAGGTATCTGAGAACTGGGTTGAGAATCCCTGCTTAAGACTACCATTCTAATTATTATTATTTTTTTTTTTGAGAGGTGAGAAGGGCATTTAAATGGGAAAACCCGATTTTTTTTTTTTTTTTTTTTTTTTTTTTTAATTTTTTAAAGTAAGACCAAAAGGCAGTTCAAAGATATCCTGCCAGTCCTGATCTAGAGTGGTGTAGAATGCATATCTATTCCCTCCCCCCCCAAAAAAAAAATTAGACTAGAATAACACGTGGAGGGACATAATAAAAAAAAAAGTCTAACTCCCCTTTTGGCCTAAGGCCTTAAAACGTTGAAAGTAGAAGCAGGGAAAATGCCCATTATAAAAAAAAAAAAAAATGTTCAAAAGGAGGTTGTAGTTTTTGTTTTGTGTGTGTGTGTGTGTGTGTGTTTTTTTTTATAATGGCCTGCCTCTACATTCAGCTGTTTAAATACCCAGACCACCACTACATCTACACTAACAACATATAATCGACCTAAAAAAAGCCTAACTCCCAAACGCCCAGAACAAGAGCTTTTAGGCGAAGGAGGAGCTATTCCTTCGCCTAAAAGCTGGATTCTGTAACCGTTGTCTGTAAAAAAACACCGGTTACAGAATCCACCCCCCCTACAACGATTGGGGCAGGAGGGAGCCCAAGCCCTCTTGCCCCGCCAGCCCCGAATGTCCCCGCCAGCTTCGGGGCAAGAGGGAGCCCAAGCCCTCTTGCCCTGGCGATCCCCAACACCCCCTCCCCCCCCCCCCCCCGCCAATTACGATATGGCCAGGAGGGAGCCCAAGCCCTCCTGGCCATGACCCCCCCTCTTACAAGATCGGGCAGGAGGGCGCTTAACTCCTGCCCAGGCGAAGCCACTACCCCCCCACTAAAATACAGGCAGGAGGGATCCCAGGCCCTCCTGCCCTCGACGCACCCCCCTCACTGACCCCTCGATCCCCCATACCTTTAAATCATTGGCTGGATGGACAGGTGCCAAGCCCGTCCATCCGGCAGGCCAGCCATCCGTTGAATGGCTGGCCTTAGGGCCTGATTGGCCCAGGTGGCTCAAACCCCGCCACAGGTGGGGCCTGAGGTCCCTGGGCCAACCGGAATAGGCCCAGTAGACTTGGGCTCCCTCTTGCCCCGAAACTGTCGGGGACGTGCGGGGCAAGAGGGCTTGGGCTGTCGGGGGTTTGTGGTGTTGCCGAGCAGGAGGGCTTGGGCTCCTTCCTGCCCGATCGTAATCACCTGGGGAGGGCTGATTGCTGCAGGAGAGATGGCTCATCTCTCCTGCCATGATGGTGATTCGCCCCCCCCCCCTCCGAACCACTGGTAGGGGAGATGCCCTGCTGCAATGCTCGTTTCGGAGGGGGTTGGGCGATCACCATCACGGCAAGAGAGATGAGCCATCTCTCCTGCAGCGAACGTTGCAGTTGGGGGTAGGCAGGTTGCTGGGGCCGCTGAGCTGCTGCGATCAGCTCAGTGGCCACTTTCCGGCACTTATATACCTGTTTTGACTTGATCTTAGTCAAAACGTATAAGTGCCAACTAGGCAACCTGCCTAAAGTTTTGGTTACACCTGCTGCATGCCTAGGTCTAGGTCGGCCCACCCACTGCCCGCCCTTTCCCCTCCTCTTAAAACGCCTCTTTTCGCTCTATGCGTTTAGAGGCAGGGGAAAGGCCTAAGCTGGTTTTAGATACGTCTAAAACCAGCTTTGATTATGGGTACTTGGACAATCAGGCTTTTTGATCATCCAAGTACCCATTTAGGCCACTTTTTAGACGTTTGTTTTTTTTGATTATGAGCCCCTTAGGGCTGTTTATGAAGCCATGCTAGTGGTGGCTGCGCTGCGATAACGGTCCCGAAGCCCATAGAGATTTAAAGGGCTTTGGGGCTGTTGCCGCACGGCAGCCCCTAGCGCGGCTTCGTAAAACAGGGGGTTAGTTATGTGGAAATACTTTTAAAACAATAGAATGAAATATCTTTTCATTTAATGAATAGTTAAGGTCTGGATCTTGTTGCCAGAGAATGTGGTAACAGCAATTAGTGTATCTGGATTTGAGAGAGATTTGGACAAATTCTGGAGGATAATACTGGTTCTTGAGATTTTATACAAGTGCTGTGATGTCTTGACATATTCTTACTATATAAAGTCTGACATGCTGATGTTTTGATAAGCTCTACTTGTCACTCTGCAAAATAGGATGCATTAATCAAAAGACTCCTGATGCAGGCCCGTTTGAGCTAAAGCACGTGTGTTGAGTCATTGAATTAATAAAGCAGAGTTTATTTTGAATAGACCAGCACACCTGTGTTTCTTTGGACACTTCCACTGTTCGATTGTTTGCTACTAATGTGTGGGGGCGATTCTCCTGTTATCCCAGGACAAGCAGGCAGCATATTCCCACACATGGGTGACGTCACCGACGGAGCCCCGGAGCGGACAGCCTCGAAAGCAAACTTGCTTGAAGATCTCGATCTTTCGAGCACTGTACCGCGCATGCGCGCGTGCCTTCCCGCCCGAACTAGGGGGCGCATCTCCTGAGAGGATCCTCAGTTCGTTTAATTCCGCGGAGACAAGAAGACACGTTTTTCTACATCTCTGCAGCATTGCCTTCTCTTCACCGCGGCTGTTTCTTTTCTTTCAGTTAAGTTCGGTCGCTGTGCTCTCCTATTTCTTTTTCGTTTTCTTTTCTTAAATAAAAAATAAAAAAGTTTCAATTGTTTCTTTGATTTCGTGTCCGGCCGGTGAGCCTTGGGCCTAGGCCCATTTGCTCCTTTCGTTCGACACGGACTTTATTTTTTCCATGTCCCGGCCTCTTACCGGGTTCAAACGTTGTCGCCAGTGTAATCGTGTGATTTCGGTCACCGATCCCCACTGCCGTTGTCTACAGTGCCTGGGTCCCACTCATTCCCCAGAAGATTGTCACCGTTGTTTCACTCTTACTCCACGGGCTTTTCGACGCCGGTGCGCTCAATTTTTTCAACTTTTCGGAGACATGGAGCAACCTTCGGATTCTGCTTCGACCTCGGCGACTGCCCCGGTCTCGAAGGCTTCGACTCCGACGACATCGACGACTACGGTCTCGAAGGCTTCGACCCAGGCTCCGGCTGGAGCTTCGGTCTCGAAGGCCTCGACCTTACCTGCTTCGGTTCCCTCGAAGACGGTGCCATCTGCGAAGTCTTCTATGGGGGGTAAGTCTCCGGGTTCTCTTTCAGGTACCGTACCCAAGAAGCCACCAGACTCCTCTGCACGTCCATCTTCCAAGCGTACCTCCAAGATAAGGGAATACTCACCTTCGAGGTCGCCCTCTTCGGAGCGTACTGCTGCACCTACGAGGTCAGAATCTTCTGTCTCGGTGCCGATGCTGGAGGACATGCTGAAATCTATACTCACCACTCAGATTTCCTCCTTAGTGGCTCAATTAGTCCCGTCCTCGACCTTGCCTCGGACTGATCAGCCTGTCACACAACCAGAGCTTCCAGTATCTCGAGGCCGATCCAGGACACCGAAGAAAATTTCTTCGTCTGATTCTTTTCCAGACTCGCCTCCTCCGAAGCACCGGTCGAAGCATTCGAGACCTATTGCTCCCAAGCTTCGGAGGGAGTCTTCGGCATTGGATACCGAGACTTCTCTGCCTCATTCTTCGAAGCAGAAGCACAGATCTCGACACCATTGCGCATCGACTCGAAGTCCTTCTCGACCGAAGACTCCACCATCGAAGCCACCCCGTCGAGACAGTTCACCACAGACCTCGACTCATTCTGTACCACGTACACCTGGTACTTCTCCATCCAGGAGCCTGAAGAGAAAACATTCTCTTACTCCACCTCACAGTGCAGCTTCTTCTGTGACTCTACGTCTAGACTCAGAACCACTTTCACCATATTCTAGAGAGGCTTCTCCCTCATACTCAGCTCTTGCTAAATCTCGCAATGTATCTCCTGAGGAAGCATCTGATTCCAAATCCATTTCTTTTGCCAAATTTATTTTTGATATGGGACAAGCTCTCAAACTGGATCTTCATTCAGATTCTAAATATACTCCTGAATATTTAGCAGATATGGAGCTTCCTCATCCACCGAAAGAGTCCCTCAGATTACCTATGACTCCTGTTCTGAAACAAACCTTTGTTTGTAATATGGAGACTCCTTATTCCATCACTGCCATTCCATCTAAATTGGAATCCCGTTATCGAACAGTTCCATGTAAAGGTTATGAAAAGTTTCAACTATCTCATCAATCCCTGGTAGTAGAATCCTCTTTAAAGAAAGCACATTCTTCCAAAATCTATGCTTCAGTTCCTCCAGGTAGAGAAGGTCGTACCATGGATAAGTTTGGTCGCCGTTTATACCAAAACTCTATGATGGCAAATAGAGTTCTTAATTACAGCTACATCTTTACGTCCTACTTCAACCATTTTCTGAAGATTTTACCATCTTTTTACCCGGATATCTCTACCACTCGTCTTTCAGAATTTAAACTCATCCTTAAGACTCTTTCTCAATTACGACTCTTCATGTTACAAGCCTCATATGATGCATTTGAACTCTCGTCTCAAGTATCGGCCTTTGCTGTAGACATGCGTCGTTTAGCATGGTTACGTATTGTGGACATGGATCCCAACCTTCAAGATAGATTGGCAAATCTACCTTGTCAGGGAAATGAATTATTTGATGACTCTATTGAGGCAGCTACCAAGCGTCTTTCAGAACATGAACGCTCTTTTGCTTCCCTCATTCGATCAAAACCTAAACCTGCACCAACTAGAGGTTTCAAACAGACTCCACGTCGTTATCCTCAGAAAACGACTCCTGCTTTTTCAAGACCTCCTCCTCGTCGTCCTCCTCAACAACAGTGACAACAAAAATCTCAGACTCCTGCTGCCACCAAGCCTGCTCAGTCTTTTTGACAATCTCGACATGAGCATTCAAATTTCTCTGTTTCCAAATTCTCCCCTCCCCATAGGGGGTCACCTTTCCACATTTTATCACCAGTGGGAGCTCATTACTTCAGATCTCTGGGTGCTTACCATCCTACGAGAGGGATACTCTCTTCGGCTCCTTCAGGTGCCTCCAGATCGCCATCCAAGAGAGTGTCCTTCCAATCAGTCGCATCTTCCCCTTCTTCTCCAAGAAGCTCGAGCTCTGCTTCTCCTACGAGCTGTGGATGAAGTTCCTCTTTCGCAAAGGAACTTGGGATTCTACTCCCGTTATTTTCTAGTTCTCAAAAAGACGGGGGATTTGCGACCGATCCTGGATCTCAGAGCTCTCAACAAATATCTAGTCAAAGAGAAATTTCGAATGCTCACACTGCCAACTTTATATTCCTTAATGGACCAAGGGGATTGGATGTGTTCCCTCGATCTCAAAGAGGCATATACTCATATCCCTATTCATCCAGCATTTCGCAAGTACCTCAGATTCCAAGTAGGAAGCCTTCATCTGCAGTACCGAGTTCTCCCCTTCGGATTGGCTTCTTCTCCCAGGGTTTTCACAAAATGTCTCGTGGTCGTGGCTGCAGCTCTTCGCAACCAGGGTCTCCAAGTATTTCCATACCTAGACGACTGGCTCATCAAGGCTCCCTCTTTTTCAGGGGTTATTGCAGCGACCCAACAGACTATTCTTTTTCTACAAAGTTTGGGATTTCACATCAACTTTCCCAAATCTCAGTTGACTCCTTCTCAGTCTCTCCAATTCATAGGAGCAACTCTGGACTCTATCAATCTGAGAGCATACCTTCCACAACCACATCAGGCCGCTCTGCTTCAGATTTCTCAACAACTCTTCCAACTTTCAACTGTTCCAGCACGAAAGATGATGGTTCTGCTCGGTCACATGGCTTCTACAGTTCATGTGATTCCTTTTGCCAGACTTCACCTTCGTATTCCTCAATGGACACTGGCATCCCAATGGCAGCAATCAGTGGATCCACCAACTCGACTGATTTCCATAACTCCTTCATTGCGGAAGTCTCTCCGTTGGTGGATGCTCTCTTTAAATCTTTCCAGAGGCTTGCTGTTCCACCCTCTTCCTCATCAGAAAGTCCTCACAACCGACTCTTCAATGTACGCATGGGGAGCTCATGTGGACGGTCTTCGCACTCAGGGTCTCTGGACTCAAGCAGACCATCGGTGTCATATCAATCTATTGGAACTCAGAGCGATATTCTATGCTCTCAAAGCTTTTCAACATCTCCTTCACGACATGATGATTCTTGTACGTACCGACAACCAGGTAGCCATGTATTATTATTATTATTATTATTAGGTTTTTTTATATACCGCCTATCAAGGTTATCTAAGCGGTTTAACAATCAGGTACTCAAGCATTATTATTATGTCAACAAACAGGGAGGGACGGGCTCTCACTCCCTCTGTCAAGAAGCTCTGAAATTGTGGCATTGGGCAATTCTTCACAACATCTTCCTCAGAGCTGTTTATATTCAGGGTCAACACAATTATTTGGCGGACAAATTGAGTCGTCTTCTACAGCCTCACGAATGGACACTCAATTCTCCTACTCTTCGCCAAATCTTTGCCCGTTGGGGAACTCCACAGATAGATCTGTTTGCGTCACCTCTCAACTTCAAACTGCCTCAATTTTGCTCCCGCATCTATGCCCCTCAACGTCTCGAAGCGGATGCGTTTCTACTGGACTGGAGGAATCAGTTCCTTTATGCTTTTCCTCGTTTCCTCTGATTCTCAAGACTCTAGTCAAACTGAAGTCAGAACATGCCACCATGATTCTGATAGCTCCTCGGTGGCCCAGACAACCTTGGTTCTCCCTTCTACGTCAACTCAGCACCAGGGAGCCTCTTCTCCTACCAGTATTTCCCTCTCTACTCACGCAGAGTCAAGGATCCTTGCTTCATCCCAATCTGCAGTCTCTACATTTAACAGCTTGGTACCTTTCTGCATAACAGACTTTTCTCAATTCTCTCCGTCTGTTCAAGATATCTTACTTGCTTCCAGAAAACCATCAACTAGACAATGTTATGGCCAGAAGTGGACTAGATTCTCTGCTTGGTGTTCTACACGTCACTTGCCACCCAGATCTTCCTCCTTGACATCCGTTCTGGACTACTTACTCCATTTATCACAATCTGGACTTCAAACTACATCTATTCGAGTCCATCTTAGTGCTATAGCTGCTTTTCATCAGCCTTTGGATGGAAAACCCCTTTCTGCACATCCTATCGTTTCTCGCTTTATGAAAGGACTTCTCAATCTTCATCCACCGCTTAAACCACCTCCAGTGGTTTGGGATCTCAATGTTGTTTTAGCTCAACTTATGAAACCTCCTTTTGAACCACTTGACAAAGCCCACCTCAAGTATCTCACTTGGAAAGCTGTGTTTTTGATTGCTCTCACTTCTGCTCGAAGAGTCAGTGAGCTACAAGCTTTAGTTGCAGATCCACCCTTCACAGTTTTTCACCATGACAAAGTGGTCCTCCGTACTCATCCTAAATTCTTACCTAAAGTTGTTTCAGAATTTCACATCAATCAGTCTATTGTTCTACCTGTGTTTTTTCCAAAGCCTCATTCTCATCCTGGAGAAGCCGCTCTTCATACCTTGGACTGTAAACGTGCTTTGGCTTTCTACCTCCAACGCACTCAACTTCACAGAACATCTCCTCAACTTTTCATCTCATTTGATCCAAACAAGTTGGGACGTCCTATATCAAAACGCACAATCTCCAACTGGATGGCTGCTTGTATTTCTTTCTGCTACACTCAGGCTGGTCTTCCTCTGCAAGGTCGAGTGACGGGCCACAAAGTTAGAGCTATGGCGGCATCTGTAGCTTTCCTTCGATCAACTCCCATTGAGGAAATCTGCAAAGCTGCCACTTGGTCCTCGGTTCATACTTTCACCTCTCATTATTGTCTGGATTCCTTATCCAGGAGGGATGGCCACTTTGGCCAATCTGTTTTGCAAAATCTTTTTTCGTAAATTGCCAACTTCCCTCCATCCCTTTTTACTTAGCTTGGAGGTCACCCATGTGTGGGAATATGCTGCCTGCTTGTCCTGGGATAAAGCACAGTTACTTACCGTAACAGTTGTTATCCAGGGACAGCAGGCAGATATTCCCACAACCCTCCCACCTCCCCTGGTTGGCTTCTTGGCTAGGTATCTGAACTGAGGATCCTCTCAGGAGATGCGCCCCCTAGTTCGGGCGGGAAGGCACGCACGCATGCGCGGTACAGTGTTCGAAAGATCGAGATCTTCAAGCAAGTTTGCTTTCGAGGCTGTCCGCTGCGGGGCTCCGTCGGTGACGTCACCCATGTGTGGGAATATCTGCCTGCTGTCCCTGGATAACAACGGTATCCCTGGATAACAACGGTACTTACGGTAAGTAACTGTGCTTTTTCTACATCCTGCCTTAAATACACCATTAGACCATCAGGGAGGGGGCAATTCTTTGAAATTATTATTATTTTTTTGGACTGCAATTGCATGTAATTCAGTTATGACCTTGTACAGTAGTTGATATGATAGAGACATTTTTGATAAGTTGCTTAAGAATTAGTATCGCTCTGAAATTATTAGATCAGCTGTTGTACTAAGCATAGCGGGCCACTGTTAAGTTCCATGGCTTTTAGTTTTTCATTAGCTGTGGGCCATTTGTGTGGAGGCTATTTTGTTTGGTGGTAAAATATGATCTTAAATTATTTAAATTACATTCTGGCTTGGATACTGTGGGTTCAATACAGGGCTGTGGAGTCGGTAGATAAATGTTCCGATTCAGACTCCTCAGTTTTTTGTACTTCAGACTCCGACTCCAGGTACCCGAAATTTCCTCCGACTCCTCAGCACTGGTTATTTTCAGATCGTTAAAATGGAATATCAAGTTGAGAGAAATGAGCATTTTCGACACCACCTTCTTTTTGCTTTTAATCAAGGTTCTAAGGTTGCAGAAGCTGCTCGCAACATTTGTGCTGTGTATATAGTGGGTGCTATAGCTGAACGAATCGCTCGTGATTGGTATGCCAAGTTCAAAAATGGAGTCGGTAGATAAATGTTTCGACTCCTCAGTTTTTTTGTACTTCTGACTCCGACTCCAGGTACCCGAAATTTCCTCCGACTCCGACTTCACAGCCCTGGTTTAATAGAGGGATGCTGAGGATTCCCATTTATGAAGTGTGCAGCCCTTGTTTTAAATATAAGCTGCCTTTGCAGCTTTAGAGAGACATCGCACCCGGAGGAGCAAGCAAATGGGTCGGCAGGAATGCTGGCATCCTGGGTCACGAGTGGGCCCATGCTGACAGGCAGGTGTCAGTGTTCCAGTCATGTGGCTGGACATGCCAGTCGGCCAGTGTTGTAAGACCTGCAAGAGTAGGTAGCTCAGTACAGCTGACACTTTTCCTGTGACGGACTATTCCTGACATCCAACTTGGGGAGCACTTGGATGTCTCTGGCGATTCCTTTCTCAGACAGTGGGGCCGGTGGACCCATTGGGTTTATTATAGGATCTGTGGCCATTTTTGAGTACAGGCAGCTACCTACCCTCCCTCCAAGTTAAAAGCACAGGCTGATAGCAGCTGTATTCATAGCAATGAATGATTTGTCTCCCCTCCTCCAGATCTTGCCTAATGGGTTGGGCTGAGAACCTCTGCCTTAGAAGTCAATTTATGTTAAGAATGCATCTTACTACATCTGTTAACATTTTTTTGATGTGTTAAAATTATTTTATTAACTTGTATTTCACTTTATTAAACATGAAACATACACAGACTGATTGCCAACTGTAAAACCAGACAAGTATACAAATCATCTGTAATAACACCACAATCCTTCCTGGCCCCCCTTTTCTCCTTTCATACCCAAATCCCCAAAAAACCACAGGGGCTTGGAGACCCCAAAAAGACCCCTAAGAAATTCTCCTCCACAACCAGTAAGGCTTCCATATTGCTTGTAAATGACCCACAGAGTCCCTTTTTTTTTTTTTTTTTTTTGTAGCATTCAATTTTAGACTTGGTAGGCACATGGTCCTTATTAGGAGTTTGTCTGTTTCCAAAAAGCAGCTAAGCATATGTGAGCTGCAGTCACCACCAAGGCGTGCAAACATCCTGATAAAGTGACTGACCATTAAGAAGAAAAGAAAACATCTTGAGGGGAACAGTTGTCTAGAAAAATTCCTGCAGCAACTGAGCAAGCATACTCCAGAATCGTTGCATTTTAATACGATCCCACCAAATATGAGCAAAGGTGCTCTCCCATTGCACATCCTCTCCAGCAGAAACTATGCTTTAAGGCGAGCAGGGGTATAATACCATTTGAACAACACTTTGTGCATGTTCAAAATAGTTGGATGCAATAGAGACTTTCAACAGTCTAGTACAATGCCTCCCAACAACTCCTCCAACTGAGTGCCTAACAAGTCTTCCCATTTCCACTCGTAACTCCAAATAGCAAGCTCTTCTAAAGCCGGGAGATGAGACCTACACCAATTCTACATTAGAAGATCTTTACCAAGGCCTGATCTCCCAGCTTCCAGTCCACTTTTATGCATAAAGTCTCTCAACTGACAATAATAAAAATTAGTATGATCAAGCCTATATTCATCACATAATTCCTCCAAAAGGAGTAAAGGTAACCTGAACCATCAGTTGTCTCAATAGTCGCAATCCCCAGCCCAGAAGGCAAAGACCATCGCATTATCTTGGCACAAACCCTGGTGCATGTTGGATAGAAGTGTTTAAAAAAAACTAAACAAAAAGAAAACCATTGTTGGTGTGGTAACAGACATGCGAATTGCACACCACAGTTTAAGAATACAGGAGGCTCCATAGAGAACCATCTGAGTTGTAAGGCGCATGACTACTGGAGCCATCCAGGACAGATAGGGAAAGAAGAGGAAACCCAGTAAAGCCTGTTCAGCTGAACTCTGTGCTTCTCTGGAAAAGCTGCCCATTCAGATTGCCTCTTGAGTTGAACTGCCTTATAATAGGACAGGAAATCGGATCTCCCGCCGCGATCACGTATATAAGCAAAAACTCAACTTTGCAGTTTGTTTAAAAAAGCCTTAGGGAAAAAATAAAGAAAATGTGGCAACACAGATACTTTAATTGCACTTACCTTCCCACCCAAGAAACATTAACACCCTTCCACCTATCTAGGTCATCAAAAACCCAATGAAGTAATGGGGGATAACAGAGCAAAATATTCCCCAAATCAACAGACATGTATATCCCCAAATACAGCGTGCTGCCCATTTTAAAATTAAATGTGCTTCGCAATGTAACCAACAAGAAGTCGGGGGTAATAATAGGCAAAAACTCAAGACTTTAACTTTAAATTCCAAAATCTGGTCATACTGTTGCAAAGCATCCAGTACTGCTTGTAATGAGTGCAGACGGTCAGCATGAACAATGAGTCATCTGCATACAACAACTTGTGCTCTTGACCCTCCACGGAGATGCCCTGAATGGCCATGTGGTCTCGAATCCCCTGTGCTAAGGGATCCATAACTAATGCAAAAATGAGAGGGATGGGTGCTTCTACACAGTGGAAAAGACCCAGTAGTCTCTGTTGATATGAAGACAAGCCACTGGGTCCTTGTAAAGCAACTTAAGCCATCTCTAAAAATTCTCAGAAAACCCAAAATTCTGCAAGTTAGCTATCATGAAAGGCCATGAGACCCTATTGAAAGCCTTCTCCGCATCCACCACTGAAAGTCAGAGAAAACCTCGGACGGGCCACCCAAATAATATCTAAAAGACAATTACCGAATATCTAAAAGGCTGACTATCGAATAAATCCTGATTGATCCCCATGAACAAGATCAGGAAAGAAATGCTGAAGGTGCAGGGCCAAAATCTAGGTAAACAGCTGTGCCTCCTACAGACCAATATTTTCCCCCCCCCCCCTTGGGGTTGACCACAAGCTATGTGGCTCTCACCCATGTTTAGGAAGCGAACAAATGCATGGCAGAGGGAAAGAGGTAAACTGTCCTTCTCCAATAAAGAATTAAACGTGTGTAACAGGCTCTTGAGTAAAGCTACAGACATTTTATAAAACGGATTCCAGAATCCATCTAAACCCTGGGCTTTGCGAGAGGAAAGGTGAGAAATCCTCCTCAAGCACCTCTTCCTCTGTTATAACTGAGGATAGATAATCCCTAGTGCTGGGGGCCAGAGTGGGAAGATAAATCCCTGCCAAATGCTGTTCTGACACAGTAGAAGAGACTACCTTATCGGGCTAATACAAGTGCATATAAAATTGTACAAAAGCTTGGCTAATGGCCTCATCCACAGTAACCAGCATCCCCGTTCTGATCACGCCCCCATAAAACAGTATTCTGTGCTTAACATTTCTTAAGCTTATTGGGTAACATCCTCACCGCCTTATCCCCCCATTCAAAAAAAACTACTGCCAAGACTCTAAAGAAGACCTCTGCGATATGCTCCAAATCTAAATCCTTTAACATTCTCCTCCGAGCCTCAAGTTCTGCCAGCACAGCACCCCACTGAGACTGTAATTTATGTGGTCTCTCTAATCTAGATATATTGGCCCTTAGCCGGAGACACATCTTAAGCCAAGAATGAAGCCAAAAGCTATTGCAAGAGATACATGCTACCTGCATAAAAGATTTGAAACATTCCCACAGTATAACCAGATTGACCTCCGCAGTATCATTTATCTCAATGTACTCTTTAATATCATCTTCCAACATAGCAAAATAAAGGGGATCCATGAGAAATGTGTCTGGTAAACTCCAGTGCTTCACTCCTTGGTCTCTGCTGGATAGCATGACAAAATATAAAGAAACAGGAGTATGATCTGACCAAAGTTGAGCTTCTATATGAACTTTGTGTACCTTAGAAAAACAACTTTGCTCTAAAAACCACATCTATCTGCGAATAGGTACCATGGATGGGCTAAATATAAAGTATAATCCCTTTCACTGGGGTGGAATAAACATCAGACATCCTCCAATCCAAGCTGCCCCAAAAAGCTCTTAAAGACATTTTCTATCTCTAGCTGCATAATGAACACCCAAAGCAGTTATCCACAGTGGGGTCACAGGTTCGATTGAAATCATAAGAACACAAGCCATGCCTCTGCTGGGTCAGATCTGAGGTCCATCATGCCCAGCAGTCCACTCACGCGGCGGCCCATCAGGTCCAGGACCTGTATAGTAGCCCTCTATCTATACCCTTCTATCCCCTTTTCCTTCAGAAAATTGTCCAATCCCTTCTTGAACTGCAATAATGTACCCTGTCCTATCACTCCCTCTGGAAGCACATTCCAGGTGTCCACCACCCATTGGGTGAAGAAGAACTTCCTAGCATTGGTTCTGAATCTGTCCCCTTTTAATTTTTCCAAATGCCCTCTCGTTCTTGTAGTTGTCGAAAGTTTGAAGAATCTGTCCCTCTCCACTTTCTCTATGCCTTCGTGATCTTATAAGTCTATCATATCCAACTCTGCCCAATAAAATATTCTCCCTAAAATCCAAAATTTTACATACTAAATCTGTTAAAAAAGAAATTCCCTGGTCTGTGTTGGGCATGTAGACTTTTACCAAAGTAGGGAGACGCTCATCCAAGTCCACCTTCACAAGCAGAAAATGGCCACATAAATCAGCTAGAGTAGCCTTGACCTCACAGTAAACTCTGTGATAATTAATATTCCAACCCCATTAGTATTCTTATGCTGTTTTTATTAGAAGCAAATAGGATAGTGGGATAATGTCTGTGTCAGAAGTTTCTCATGTGAAGGTAACAAGTGAGTCGTCTTGCATAAACCCTACCTGCATCTTAATTCGTTAGGCCTCCTAAAAAAAACTCCCAAAACCCAGTCTCTTCTGCAGTGAGTTCAGCCCCTTGACATTATGACATAAATTTCAGACCCATTATGAGGACTTATCCAGGCAAAGAGCATACAATAAAAACAGGTCCCACATGATCCATGCCTTGCACATACAGTTGCACATATGCCACCCACCAGCTCAGAGCAAACACCAACACATAACTAGTCCCCATTTGCAAGCATACAACACTCCGGCCCAAGCACCAAACACTCACAACAGTTAGAAGAAACACAACCAAACTGTCACCCCCCCAACCGACCATTTTGGAATATTTTTTCACCCCTTTACACCTCTCCTAGCTGAAACAAATGTCATCTTGACATTCCATCAATTTGATTTTGTGTTCATTATTGGTCCTGACATTCCTAAGCATGCCACTGTCGCTGTCAAAACAGTACACACTTAGTAGTACTATCTTCAATTGAGCGCTCACATCAACATTTCCTCACAGACCAAACACACCAACTTCCTGTACTAAAATAAATAGTTTTCTGTCAGATATTTTGGGGGACATCCTCTATGTTTTTGTGTGTAATTACTCCTAGGAGAGCAAATAGTTGCTTCTCCTGCTAGTATTTCAGTGTCCATATCAGTTTCTATTGTCTCAGCTACTGGATTAGCAATGTCATGTTCAATATGGGTACCAGGCTCACGTAACAATAAATATAACACACTATTGTCTTCATCAACATCAGTTTCTGCATCAGTCTCTATTACAGACATCTGATAAACTAATAGAATCTGTGCATAGGTAGTAACTTTACATAATCTCAGTGAATTGTTTTTACAAGATCACTTTCTTTGGGTATAACTTTAAGATGTATATGCTCGAATATAAGTCTATCCAAATATAATTCGAGATCCCCTTTTCTCCCCAAAAAAGGAGGAAAAATGGTTGACTCGAATATAAATCGGGCGGCTTAATTTTCAAGTGCCCTACCCTGTCAGCTTCTGCACCCAACTCCCTTTCTTCCAGGCACTGCACCCAGCACTCTTCCCTCCCTCCCATGTCGGACATTGCACCCAGCCCCCTTCCTTCCCTCCCCCGTCAGACTCTGCACCTTCCCTCCCTCCCAAGTTCAGCACCCTGCCGCCCTCCTTGTCCTAGCCTCATACTTCTAATGCCAAGCAGTGGAGGTGCAGCGGGCAGGAACGAACTTTCCAAGTTCCTGCCCCGCTGTTAACTGACTGCCGTGAGTGTCTTCGGCTGCTGAGAAGCACGAGCAGGCACGCAATTTGGCACTGCTGCTCAGTGCTGAGTGGCTTCCTTAATGGCTCCTGCAAATTCTACACTGTGGCCCCTGAAATCCCAGAGAGAACTTAATATCTGAGGGCAGTGGTGAATAGCATGCTCCTCTATGTATTGTCCTATCATGTCCTAAAATGTACTTTCATGCTCTACATTACTATACCCTGCTATGCCTTAGTATGTTATGCCCTGTTAATATCTTATTATGTATGTAATCTTGTAACCCATTCTGAACTCTTCTGGGAGGACATGATAATAAATCCAAATAAATAAAAACAAGCTCAAGTCTGCAGAGAATGTGCATTTTCCAGTGACATGACCACTATAGAGACAGTTTATGCAAGTCTGAAGACTGCTTCTTCAAAAGAGATATAAAGGGAAAGGAATTGGGGTTTGTATAAAGCCCTTTTGTAGTTTTACAACCATACTCAAAGCAGTTTACATACAGGTACTTCAAGCATTTTCCCTTTCTGTCCCAATAGGCTCACAATATCTAATGTATAAAGAGACAGTCAGTTCAGAGGATGGCTAAGGTTTAATCGTAAAGCATGTGGGAGCAGATCTAAATATATAACATACATTATGTGCAATAAAGGCAGGTAATGCATTTTAAATATCTTCATGCATCTGATAAAGGCCTTCTACAGTGGAAAGAAGACTAGAGAATAAAGGGCCACAGGAGCCTGGAAGGTAATTATGCCTGAATCTGTGTTTAATTTTTTATATGGAAAGTGTTATATGCAGTGCACTCCTTTCTCTTTTTTTGTCTCCCCCTCCCCTAGTTAAAAAAAAAAAAAAAAAAAAG
The DNA here is from genome assembly GCF_902459505.1 of Geotrypetes seraphini. Taxonomy (NCBI): domain Eukaryota; kingdom Metazoa; phylum Chordata; class Amphibia; order Gymnophiona; family Dermophiidae; genus Geotrypetes; species Geotrypetes seraphini. Next base: position 20,682,648 of record NC_047095.1, read on the forward strand.
TGCTGGTACTTGAATACCAGGCTGTTTTTCAGGAGTTGGGTGATGACTGAGGGGCTCCACCCTACACTAGCCAGACCCCCTACAACTAATCGCAGAATCCGTGAAAAGGCAGCAGTGAGCGTGCAGAACCTGCGTCACTTTTATCAAGCAATGGAAAAGATGCCGGTACTCTCGAGTACCTCTTCAAAAAAAGCCCTAGTTGTATCTGTAGACCAGCTCCCAGTGGCGATGACAATCTGAATTCAAGAAAGCAAAGAATCACTGATGGGAGAGGAAAAAAAAGCTTTGCAGTTGGTATGGCTGGACAGGCCATTATGGCCTCTGTTTTCCTCTGGGTTGTTTTTTTTTTTTTTTTGGTAATGTTAAAGATCAGCTCTTTGCTCTGATCAATTTTGCATGAAAACCCTTTCATTGGCAGGAGAATTTATAGCAAGAGTATTTTTTCTTTATCGACCATAGAAACTGATGGCAGATAAAGACCATAATGGCTTATTTAGTCTGCCCATACATACCATTTCTGTTCCTTTCCCCTAGAGATCTTCTGTGCTTGTCCATGCTTTCTTGAATTCAGCTTGTCTTCATCTTCACCAACAACACCTGGAGACTATCCTACAGATATACCACCCTTTCTATGAAGTATTTTCCTTAGATTATGTTCGAGTCTCTGTTCACACTCCTTTTTATTGAAATACTCGCCTTTAGTGTGTTTATGCCATGGAGGTTTATCTCTCCTCTCCCACCTTTCTTCCAAAGTGTATACAATATATATGGAGATCTTTGTCACCATACACTGACAATGACCACTGACATATTTCAGTAGCTACCACCTGGACCAGTGGTCTCAAACTCAAACCCTTTGCAGGGCCACATTTTGGATTTGTAGGTACTTGGAGGGCCTCAGAAAAAAATAGTTAATGTCTTAGTGAAGAAACGACAATTTTACATGAGGTAAAACTCTTTATAGTTTATAAATATTTCCTTTTGGCTAAGTCTTAATATTGTAATTTATAGCTAAAGAGACATATGATCAAGAAACTGTTTTATTTTACTTTTGTGATTATGATAAACATACCAAGGGCCTCAAAATAGTACCTGGTGGGCTGTGAGTTTGAGACCACTGATCTGGACTGACTTCATCCTGTTTCTTTTTTGAAGGTCCAGAATTTGAAATAGTTATTCTGATACTGTTAAAACCTGCCTCTGGCTTGGACAATTAATATCTGGCCACATCAGCAGGTGTGAGGAGAAGCAATATTTGAGGAGAAGAAAAATTCAAGGTGCCTGAGTAAAATTTCTAAGCATAGTGATCTAAATGTGGGCTGATAACAGACTTTTTAAGTACAGTTTGCAGATTGTGACTTCTTGAATTGGTATTAAACTGGCTGGTGATGATAATAATAAATTATTTATAACCACTATACCTCAACAGTTCAGAGCGATTTACAACAAAGAGAATCTGCCAGATGCAGATAAAATACAAATGGAATTATATAACTAATATGGTTGGGTTTCTGTAGCCAAAATTGTCAAACAAAAGAGATGTCACAAGTTTCCTTAAACATTTGATAAGGGGAAGAATTCACAAAAGAGGTTTCTTAAGCAAATTTGTCATACAAATAAGATTTCACAGATTTCCTAAACGTTTGATAAGACACCCTTCACTTATGTTTGCTGCTATGTATGGTAATTTTTGCTTGTTCTGTACTGAATGAGACTAAAACTAAGTAAGCAACCTATATACTGCCCCCTATGGCTTTGCTCTTTTTTAAAGCAGGAAACCTTGAGGAAAAGGTAAGGAGGCTTATGTCGGGAACCTAGTAAACCTAGTTCCTCCTGCTTTTGTAGCATGCCAGATGGCTCTGCCAGGATGCTGATGAAGGGGGAGGAGAGAGAATACGGTGAAAATGTCTGCCAAGAATAAAGTTTTCTTTGACTTTGATGTTATGCATTAAACTCTTCAGTTTGTCTATTTTTCTTTATTTTCAAAACTTCCTCTTCTGCTTCCTTTCTCAAAATGGATTCTTTTGATCTAAATGTTTCCTTGTTGCTTGCCTGTTTTTTTCTTGAACTACTGAACTATATAGTAGTTTCCTCAGATGAAGGGGGTCCTCAGTTTTTATGACAAAAATATGTAACTCTGAAAGGGAAAAAAGATCTTTTCATTTTAACTTGGCAAATATCAGGTCTGTGCTTTCTAAATACAAATGTCTATAAAACATTTGTTGGTGTGGGAATAAACATTAGATAGTAAGAACACTTCTTTTTAATATTTTTTAGAATGTGAAGAATTTTAGACCAAAACTGAAGAGCAATACTGTAAATTAATTACTCTTAATCTTTTTTTTTTCCCTCCTTTGTAAAAGTTTTTAATTGCCTTGACCAACCTGTCCACTGACTGTTTTTCCTAGCTGCTTGTAAGATCAACCTTTTTATACAAATTTCCTTATTTTTATTCTATTACTAATCATTTCTATAGCGCTAGTAGACAAACGAAGAGACAGTCCCTACTCAAAAGAGCTTACAATCTAGTCAAGACAGACACAAACTGGATAAGAAGGTACATGTGCTCAGGTAGGGAAATTACAGAGGGAATGATAAGACAGATAATTGGTGCTTAGAAGGTGGGTTGGAGTTTGGAATTGAAAGCATCTTTAAAGAAGTGGGCTTTGAGCCTGGATTTGAATACTGCCTGAGACCGAGCTTGACGTATCAAGTCGGGCAGTTTGTTCCATACATATGGTGTAGTAAGGAAAAAGGGACAGAGTCTGGAGTTGACTGTAGAGGAGAAGGGTAGAGATAAGAGAGACTTATCTGATGAGTGGAGTACCTGGGGGAAGTGTGGGGGGAGAGGAGAGATACTGAGTTGCTGTGGAGTGAAAACACTTGTAGGTTAGTAAGAGGAGTTTGAACTGTATGTGGAAACAGGGAGCCAATAAAGTGACTTAAGAGAGGGGTAATGTGGGCATAGCAACATTGACAGAATGAGACATGCAGCAGAACTCTGACCAGATTGAAGGGGAGAGAGATGGTTTAGTGGAAGACCAGTGAGAAGCAGGTTGCAGTAGTCTAGGTGAGGCAATGAGGGTCTTGGTAGTGCACTCAGAAAGGAGGGGTATTTTTTAAATTAATTAATTAATTAAAATTATATTGTAGTAGAAAGAGAGAAACTTTATTGTGTGATGCTCTCTGGAACAATCCAGTATGTATTTTCTAAAATGACAACTAGGTATATATTCTCACATGTGGGTTATGTCCTCCACGGAACCCAGTACAGATGCTGTCAAGTGCACTATCACTTTAAAACTTGAAGCATTGCCCATACCACGTGTGTGCTGGTGCCTTCACGCTTGATGTCTGCTTGTGGTCCATCAATTCTTAGTTTTCTGTGAAGCCAAGAAACTGTCTTCAGTTTTTCCTCAGTGTATCAAACTTAGAAGTCATTTTCTGTATCTTCCCAATATTTTTTCTTTCCTCAATTCATTTTTTTTTTCATTTCCCTTGAGTTTGGTTCAGTTTGGTCAATTTTTTTGTGTTGGAGTTAGGGCCATTTCATCCCAGGCAGCGTCGAAGTTTCTCAGTACACTTTACTCAAGCTCCCCGGCCATTGCCCTTTGACTTTGTGTTGGCTGTTTTTACCCTCTATATTGATGAAAGTGCTGAGTGGCTTCAAGAAATGTACTCTGTCAGTGTTTCTCAACTCAATCCTGGAGTACCCCCTTACTGGTCAGGTTTTCAGGATATCCACAATGAATAAACATGAAAGAAATATAATGGAGGCAGTGTATGCAAATCAAGTTTATGCATATTCATCATGGATATCCTGAAAACCTGACTGTCAAGGGGATACTCCAGGAACGAGTTGAGAAACACTGCTCTATGTAATCGAACCATGCAAGATTTACACCCTAAATGGCGAGATTCTAACAAGAACTGAAGCAGAAAGAGACTTAGGGGTGATTGTCAGGGAAGACATGAAGTCTGCAAACCAAGTGGAGCAAGCTTCATCCAAAGCAAGGCAAATCATAGGTTGCATACGCAGGAGTTTCGTCAGCCGTAAACCTGAAGTCATTATGCCACTGTATAGATCCATGGTGAGACCGCACCTGGAGTACTGTGTGCAATTCTGGAGGCCACATTACCGCAAGGATGTGCTGAGACTGGAATCGGTCTAGAGAATGGCCACCAGGATGGTCTCGGGACTCAAGGAGCTCCCGTACGAGGAGCGGTTAAGGAAATTGCAGCTCTACTCACTCGAGGAACGTCGAGAGAGGGGAGATATGATCGAGACATTCAAGTATCTCACGGGCCGCATCGAGGTGGAAGAAGACATCTTCTTCTTCAAGGGTCCCGCGGCAACAAGGGGGCATTCGTGGAAAATCAGGAGCGGGAAACTGCACAGTGACACTAGGAAGTTCTTCTTCACTGAAAGGGTGGTTGATCGCTGGAATAGTCTTCCACTTCAGGTTATTGAGGCCAGCAGTGTGCCAGATTTTAAGGCCCGATGGGATAGACATGTGGGATCTATCCGCAAAGATAGATAGGGAGGGTCACTGGAGTGGGCAGACTTGATGGGCCGTGGCCCTTATCTGCTGTCTATTTCTATGTTTCATTTTAGGTTCCAATCCCCATAACTGGTGTGTTAAGAGTCCTAGGTCTTAACATTTCGATTGTCCCTTTGTCTCCGAATGCAAGAGAGGAAACAAGTTTGATTCCAGTATGAAAAACTTTTTTTGGTTCAGCATCAACATTGGGTATAGCAGGAGATTTGAAATCCATGCACAACCTGCATCGACACTGCATGTATGGACAGTAGAGAGCATTGATCATCGGACTCTCTTTGGAGACAGGACTAGTCATCATCTTCCTCCATGCCTCATCCATTGGGGAAGGCATCATGTAAGAAAGCTAAGAAGCACAAACATTACTCACCTTCTAGGCATGGCACGGTGTCGGATGTTCACCTCCTCGATGCGTAGTAAGCGTTAAATCGTGGACTGCTCTGTCGCTGCTGATCATGTCTCCACCCAAGCATGCCTCGACATCATAGTCTCCCACACCCAGACAGCATAACCCATAGTCACAATGATCTGCAGACAGCTTGCGTAAAAATTCAGGCTTTCAATAATGCATTAAACCTTGTTAAAAAGATAACTTATCTCCAGAGAGAGCTGGTGTGTAGTTTGTTCCAAGTGGCTGGGGCTTAAAAAAAAAAGGTCTAGTCTGCTCATATTGGTCACGTCTGGGCCCAAGTAGGACCATACAATGGTCATTTATGGAACACAAGGTGCAAGAAAGGGAGTATAGAATGGTAAGCAATAAGATACAGTGAAAGACCTAGAGTATGAGCTTTTAAAAACCAACAGAATCTAGAGTGGATGGACGATTGACTTTCCTTAATCCCTCCCTGGGATTATGTTCCCTGGGATAATGTTCCCTGGCAAGTCGATGCCTTTTTGTAGACTTTCCTTCAAAAGGCTTTTATCTATCAAGCTTATCACTAGTGGTATTCGCCTTCAGTTCTTGAAGGCCATAAATGTTAGTTTTTCAGGCTATCCCTAATATGCACAAGAGAGTTAGTTGGTGGTAGTCTTTCTGAAAGTTTCTCATAAATTTTAGGGGTAGCCTGAAAACCTGACCTGTTTGTGGCCTGTGACCATCTAGCAAATATCACTAATTCACAGTTTCCCACCAATTCTCAAAGTACTATTCAATGCAGACACAGAGGCAGCTACTATCGGAATGTCTCATCTGCAAGGACCAAGTGTCTAGATGGTTCCTATCCCTGACAAATACTGGCATGTTAGGTATAAGCAGTTGGCCTGAGCCTAGCAGCAGGAGAGGTGAGATGAACTCGGTCTGCTTGTTACCTTCCTCCTTCTCAACTTCTGTGTCGCCTGTGATATTTTATAGAAAATGTTTTGAACTTGGCACTGGAATTTATCTGTTTTCACTTCTTACAGATTGCTCAGAAATATGACCTACAGATAGAAGAGGATCTCCGTCATTGGATAGAAGAGGTTACAGGCAAGAGCATTGGTCCAAATTTCCAACAGGGTCTAAAGAATGGCATCATCCTCTGCGAGTAAGAAATTACTATACCACTGGATTTAGATACCTTTTGAATACTATTTTCCTTTTTTCCTCCTTTCGTCCCCCCTCTTTCCCTTTTTTTTTTTTGTTGTGTTTGTGTTGTTGTTTTCGTTCTGGATTGGCGTTGGCCAAGAACCTCTGTTTGCTTGCTGATTTTTTTTCCTGGGAGTCTTTGGGATGCTTGGTTGGGGAGGAGGGTTTGGGGGAATTCACATTGTAGATTTATGTGAAGTTTTCTGGTAATTAGCTATACTGTTAGCTGTTTTGTGAATCTGTTTTTTCATTATGGTTGCTTCTGTATAAAAATTTAATAAATATATCTATCTATCTATCGATATAGATAGAAATTACTATAGCATTAAAGTTGCATTGTGTGTGATTAATTTACAAGCTGATGCAGAAAGCCTCATACATAGAGCCAGATCAGCATATGGCTTCTGCAGTGAAATTAGCAACCCAGAAAGACCATTGCATGTTATAAACAATGAGCATGCAAATTGTGGCCATAATTCACAGCTCATTGTAAAATGTTAGCTACCTTGTTGATGCTTGAGTGGTAATTTGATTTGAACAGGGGGAGGGGTGCATTAGCCCTGATCTCCACACCCACATGGGCCTTCCCTGATGTCTAGTGGCAGCCCAATCCTTTTCCAGGCCTTTTGGACTCCCATAACTGAAAGAGGCAGAAATGATGCCTACTTGCTCATACTTCTGGCACTGCCATCTTGACAAATGGAAGCGCCTGGTTCTGTTCAGTGGATACTACCAGATGAAGGAAATATCCACTTCTATATGGCAGACTGTTTCAGATCCTGGATAGAGAAAGGGATGACATTGAACATCTTGGAAAATGGGTGGTTTTGTTGGGGTTTTTTTTGTTTGTTTGTTTGGTTTTTTTAAATATTTTGGGCCAAGGTGAATGGCGTTAAGATATCAGGGAAAGGAGACTTTTTTTTTTTTTTCTTTTTAAATAATACTGGGGGAGGAGTGGAGGGGAGAGCTAGTATAGAAAGCTGTCAGGTTAAGCTATCCTGTGTCTGGTGAAAATTATTATTATTATTTTTTTTCCATTGTGTGTTAAAAGCCCCTTTGTGGGTGTGTGTGTGTGTGTGGGGGGTCATGTTCAGTAAAGTGGATACTAGTGCTGCCCGATTCACAATTCGAATCAGTTCACGGATTCACTTCGGGTGAATCGATTCGAATCAATTTAAAATTAAAAAAAAAAAAAATTAGCTTCCCGATTCGGCTGACCCTCCCCCCTCGCCCCCCTAAAGCAGGAGCGGCAGCGCTGCTCTTGTTGGCCGGCCGCTGCCGTACCTGCTTTAGAGGGCGAGGGGGAAGGGTCAGTCCTGAAGTGCTGCTGTCCGGTTTCCCACTGGCGCCCGCTTCCCCGCACCTTTTTACCTTTGAAGAGCAGCCTGCACAGAAGATCGCGGTGTTAGCGATGTTTGCAAACAGCTTTGGAGCAGTCCTTCGGTGTGGGGGGGGTGAGACAGGCCTTCAGGGGGAACAGGCAGGCAGGCCTTCAAGGGAGGAGACAGGCGGGCCTTCAGGAGTGGGAAGCAGGCCTTTAAGGGGGGAACGAGTCTTCAAGGGGGTGAGATGAGCCTTCAAGGGAGGGGAGACGGGCCTTCAGGGGGGACAGGCAGGCCTTCAGGGGTGGGGTGCCGGCCTTCAGGGGGGACAGACCTTCAAGGGAGGGGGCCCTGGTGTACAAGTACACGGAGGGATGGAGGGAAGGGGGGTTCAAAGAGACGTGCATATGCTGGACTTTGGGGGGAAGAAATAATGGGTCTAAAAATAGAGGAAAAGAAGAGAGATGATGGACAATGGGATTTAGGGAGGGAAGGAACAGAAAGGGAGAGAAGTTGGACACAAGGGATGGTGTGGAGGGGGGATAGAGATACTGGATAGGAGGGTAGTTGAGAAAAGAAAGGGAGAGATGGTGGACTCTGGGGTGGTGGGGAAGGAGGGAGAGATGCTGGATGAAAAGGTAGTTAAGAAAGGTAGATCTGTGGAGGGAGACGAAAAAAAGGAAAGATGCCAGGGGACAGAGATGGCAGGTGGATGGTTAGCATGGAGAAAGAAGGAGACCCTGGAAAGCAAGTTATCAGAAGACAACCAGAGCCTGGGACCAACAAGATTTGAATAATGACCAGACAACAAAAGATAGGAAAAATAATTTTATTTTCTGTTTTGTGATTACAATTTGTCAGATTTGAAATGTGTATCCTGCCAGAGCTGGTGTTAGACCGCAAACGTGAGCTAGGATTTAACAGAGAGAGGAAAAGTCTTTTTTGTTTGTTGATTTTGTTTATACCACAGCGCCAGTGTGGTTAGGAGAAGGCAAAGGGGGTGAAGAGGCTATACAATAAACCCACTAGGATGTTTGGAAAAAAAAAACAAAAAATCACCCAATTGGGAAGGAAAATCGAATCGAAAAACCAATTCAATAGGCTGAATTGAATCGAAATTTTTTTTCATGAATCGGGCAGCACTAGTGGATACTAATGAAGCTAGCATTCTGTTTTGATGCACTGTGTGGCTGTGACTTTCATACAAGCTAATACCCACCCACAGTCCCTTTGGATTGCTCAAATAACATGCTCAATAAGTGTGTGTTTAGGCTCATGGTAGTTTTCTGCATCAGCCTTTTCATTTAAATCTTGGTTAGCATTGACTTAACCACAGTAATAAATTTTACCCAGACTGTTACAACTCATCTTTATTAGTGCTGTTGGGAGGTAATGTGTATATGCTACTCTTACTTTTCAGGCTTATAAATGAATTGCAGCCTGGATCGGTAAAAAAAGTTAATGAATCCAAATTAAATTGGCATAAGGTAAGAAATTTTTGAAAATTAAAATTTGTTTCTTTAAAATAAAAGGTTAAACAAAGAAACTTGTTACATGCAATACTAGGAAACTACTTAGAAAAAAATGTGATGGCACATTTCCATGCGTCACCGCCCCCTCCCCCCCCAGTTGCTGGCTTGGTAGATCATTATCTGTTATCTTTAAGAGCTTACATGCTCTCTGTTTTGCTTCTTTTCCTTCATTTTGGTATGCTTTAACATTCTTCTATCCACTCAACAATATCTATGTAAAAATATGGAGCAGGAAAACTTAAATATGAATCTAAATAAGCATTACATTCTCAGTCCATACCCTTTATTAGGCTACAACAGTGAAAAGGGGGGAAGGCCATGCCCCTAGTACCTGCCAGAAAGAGGGGGAGTACACAAATTTCACATTCCGCTTTTTCCTTTGTGTCTCCTTATCTCCTAATTGTTCCTCCCCTTTAGCTCCAGACTACCACTGTTCTTAATGGTCCTGGTTGGCAGCTCTGTTTCCCTGCCCCCTCCTGACCTGTTGTAGGCCTCCCCTGGGCCTGCCTTGAGCCCTGGTGGTCCAGCGGACAAGAGCAACCCCCCTCCTGTTTCCTGTCCTGGCCGGCTCCACACCACTCGACATTCCTCCCACCCTGGTGGTCCAGCAGGGAATCGGGGCAGGAGCAATTCTCCTATACTCCTGCCTCATGCAGAGCTGCTAAAGGAAATGGCTGCTGCGAGTTCCTTCTGCAACCTTGTGAAACCTCAGAAACTCACAGCAGCCATTTCCTTTAGCAGCTCTGCATGGATCAGGAGTGTAGGAGGATTGCTCCTGCCCTGGTTCACTGCTGGACCACCAGGGTATGTATGCAAGGTAAGCATTTTCTGGTGTGGTTGGGAGCCAGACAGGACACAGGAGGGGTTGCTCTTATCCCGGCTTACCACTTGACCACCAGAGACCTGCAGTTGGGTCTTGGTGAGGATGCACAGCTGGATGACTCAAATATAAACAGACCCCCCCTCCCTCCCAATTGGGCCCTTTTTTGGCCTAAAAATCTTGGTTTATATTTGAGTATATATATGGTAAATTTCCTCGTCTGGACCATACTGTCCTGAACAAGTGGATGTTATCTCCTCCCATCAGCAAATGGAGGTGGAGAAACTTATCTTTTCCAGTGGTTTCTATGGGAAAACACTAGTATTTTTTCTGCCTCCAGTAGATGGTAGGTTGTTCAGGCTGGTGCTTTGTTGCTGGCCTAACTCCCAGCTTTGCAGGCTTTCAACCAAGCTGTGCAGCTTTAGCTTAATAGCCAGCTCCCAAGTTCCCAGATCCACAAAGAGCATAAAACATTGCTCCATTAATTCTGTCATGCGTGATAGTGGAACAAAATAAGACAGCTAGATGTAAAGTGATAATACAGAGGTACCTTGGTTTATGAGTGCACCGGTTTGCGAGTGTTTTGCAAGACGAGCAAAACATTTGCAAAACCGGCGTCTCGTAAACCGAGCATGCCTCGATTTACGAGTGCCCCCCCTGCTCGCGTCGCACTCCTCCACCGCAATCCGGCATGCCCCAGGCACCCACCCACCCGATCACATTCCTTACCATTTGGCACCGGCACAGGACATGCCGGTGCCCGAAGATCTGCCTTCTTCGTGCTGGGCCTTGAGCATCTGTGCATGCTCAAGGCCTTCGGGTTCCTGTTCTCTCCGAGATTTTCGGGAACCTGAAGGCCTTGAGCATGCGCAGATGCTCGAGGCCCAGCGCGAAGAAAAAGGCAAATCTTCGGGCACCAGCATGTCCTGTGCATTGGTGCCGGTGCCAAATGGGGGTAAGGAATGTGATCGGGTGGGTGGGTGCCTGGGGCATGCCAGATCGCGGCGGGGTGGGGGGGGAAGGAAGGTGGATCATGTGGGGGGTGAAACAAACCGGGGGGGTGGCCTTCATGAGTGGGAGGGGAGCAATGCCGATTCTTGGGGGGTAGAGCAGCGCCGCTGGCCTCGGGGGATGGGGTGGGTGGGAACGAATCAAGCAAGTTTCCCTTAGTTCCTATGGGGAAACTCGCTTTGATATATGAGTATTTTGGTTTACGAGCATGCTTCTGGAACGAATTATGCTCGTAAACCAAGGTTCCTCTGTAATACTAATGTGTGGTTTGTTTTTTTTTAGTTGGAGAATATTGGGAATTTTATTAAGGCCATCCAAGCATATGGAATGAAGCCACATGATATTTTTGAAGCAAATGATCTCTTTGAGAATGGGAACATGACCCAGGTTCAGACTACATTGGTGGCCCTAGCGGGTATGGTATGTATGTAATATAAACACATTGTTACAGATATACTAGTTTACATTAAAGCTTTTATAAATCTGAAGTTTTGAATTGGGAGTGAGACTTTATTATGAATTTTTGAGGACCCCAGGCCAGTGCTAGTGGGGGACTTTCAAGAGAAACCAGGGTCAGTCTGTCCCCCTTTGGGCGAAGGGGGGCCAGAAGAAGGAGCAGAGCAAGACTTTTTTGTTCTAGTCTTGCTGTTTGCAAATTGCCATGTCCTTCTTCAAGTTTGTTTACACTGATTTTAATAAAATGAAACTTAAAGTACAAACATTTGCTTGCATTCATGTAATGAATTTGACTGTAGATAGCAAAAACATTTTGCTCTATTCCATTATCATAATGTACCATAGGAAAATGGCTTTACATTCTATGGACAGTTTAATACATACAGTTAACATAAATTTGTTCTAACTTTTGCATCTGATCTAGAGTTATTTCCAATTCTGTATAATGTTGTAAAAGATTATACATGTTCAGGTATTTTTTTATTGGTTCATAGTCTACAAACCAAGCAGACCAGAAGGAAACAGCAACACAAAAATCAAGAAGCAATAGTAGTGTAGATTGCCATAGATGAAACAAAAATGCAGAGTCTTTGGAGGCAGCATAATTTAATAAATGTCCCAATATGGCTCGTGTTTTGGCTAAATACCTGTGTCAAGGGGTCGTAAGCATGATAGCTGTACAAAACTCTAGTGTACAATTCTGGAGGCCGCACCTTCAAAAAGAGATATAAAAAGGATGGAGTTGGTCCAGAGGAAGGCTACTAAAATGGTGTGTGGTCTTCGTGATGAAGCGTATGGGGACAGACTTAAAGATCTCAATCTGTATACTTTGGAGGAAAGGTGGGAGAGGGGAGATATGATTGAGTCGTTTAAGTACCTATATAATATAAATGTGCATGAGTCGAGTCTCTTTCATTTGAAAGGAAACTCTGTAATGAGAGGGCATAGGATGAAGTTAAGAGGTGATAGGTTTTGGAGTAATCTGAGGAAATACTTTTTAGGGAAAGGGTGGTAGATGCGTGGAACAGTCTCCCAGAAGAGATGGTAGAGACAGAGACTGTGTCTGAATTCAAGAGGGCCTGGGATAGGTACATGGGATCTCTCAGAGAGAAAGAGATAATAGTTACTGTGGATGGGCAGACTAGATGGGCCATTTAGCCTTTAATCTGCCATCATGTTTCTATGTGTCACTTTTTTTTAGATAACTATACAACTTTAGATTACTGTATGAATAGTTTGGATAAAGTAGCTTTAGACCACTTGTATTTCATGGTGTATATGACCACTTGTATTTCATGGAGTACATGACAACACATTGCGCTGAAAAGGTGTAATAACTACTCGTGTAGGCATTTGTTGCTATAAATAGTGTTCTGGTGAAAAAAAATCTAGTTTTTTTAACTTGATGCCATAATACTCTGAACATAGCCATGCTATTAAATATTTAATTCTCTTAACACATGTCCTGTTAAGGGTTTGTGTTGAAGACATGGTCAGAAGTAAGAGAAATCTCATGTAGTAAGCCAGAAGTATTGATTTTACAGTCTGTTCTTGTTCCCATGTTTCCAGTGTGCAATTTTTCAAATCCGCAGGTGCATCAATTGCTACCATTATTCCTCATTTCCGCTGATGTATTTGTAGACTGGCTGAAGAATAGCTTTCTTTGTTTTCCCTTTCACCTCGTGGTCAGGTGTTTGCTTCCAGATATGGCTCCCAAGCATCTGGAAAGTGGATTACAGGCAGTCCCCAGGTTAAGAATGGGTTGCGTTTTTTAAACCGTTCTTAAGTTGAATTTGTATGTAACTCAGATCCTAGTATTCTTCCCACTTTCTCCACCTCCTTGAGACCCCTCTTGCATCGCTTTTACATCCATCGCACTGTTCCCTCTCCACCACCACCACCATATCCAACATTATTCCCTCTCATCTCTCTCTTCCTCTGCTCCAAGTACGTGCCTCCCTTTGGCAAGTATTTACCTTCTGGCTGGTTCCCTCCTCCTTCCAGCCACAGTTTCTCTGCACAGAACCGTGGGCAGCGGCTCCTGCACACAAACTTGTGGCTGAGCCGGAAACCTTCCCTCTGATGTGGGAGGAGCTTCCTCTGATGTCAAAGGGAAGAATTCCGGCTCAGCCACGGGATGTGCGTAGGAGCTACTGCCTGTGGCTCTGTGCAGAGAAACAACTGCTTCTGGAAGGAGGAGGGAGCTGGCTAGAAGGTAAACACCCGCTGGAGGGAGGCACATACTTAGGGCACAGTGGTGGGAGGAAGATTGAGGGGTGTGTTGGAACTCAGGAGGGGAGGGAGAGGGGTGCGTTGGGACATTGAAGGTAGAGCAGGACTCCCATTCGTAAGTACGAGTCCAACTTAAATCGGTTGCTCGTAAAATGGGGACTGCCTTACTCAATGCTGCCCCATGCAGGAACCTAATGTATTTTCCCAATAGGATCCATTGTTCACTTTTGTGGTTTTGAGGCAGTGCTGGAATCTAGCCTCTAGTTTCCCAAAGAATGAACATTTCGTTTGTGATTTTGCAATTCATGAACATTTTCAGGAACCATACTTCCATGGATGAGTACAGACTGCAGTAACCATTTTTTTTCCAAAGTTTTTTAGGGCTGTATGTTAATCACAGCTAATGCCTTAATTATATGCAGCCCACTTCATGCCCCTCCTCTTCTCTGCACTCCTCCTCCACAGCTTGATGCTACCCCTGCACCTGACTTATCATTAAGTCAATCTTTGGCCCTGCAGCTGGTGGCAGCCCTACACCAGGCCTTTCCCTCTAATCTGGCCTGCCCTCTTCCGACATAACTTCTATCAGAAAGGGGTGGGCTGTGTGAGAGGGAAAAGCCTGGTGCAGGCAGCCTTTCTGTATAGCTGCTGCTAACTGCAGGGCTGAAAACTGACTTAAGCCGTGTGCAGAAGGTAGAATGAGAAATGCCAGACTGTGTGGGGGAGAGGGAATTGGTCATGTGGCTGGGGAGGGGGAGAAAGTGTTGGACCTGGGAATGGGAGAAAGGGAAGAAATCCAAACGTGCAGTACCTGTTCACTGACTAGTGGGTAGCTGAAGTCCCATCAACCAAAGAAATCTGCCTGAGTCACCCCTTTCTCTCAGTGTTTCCATAGGAGAGAGAAGTCGGCAGGAGGGAGCATGCCTCCAGCCACTGACGCTTGTACTCTCCAATCATAGAAACATAGAAAAATGACGGCAGAAAAGGGCCATGGCCCATCCAGTCTGCCCACTCCCTAACTACCTCCATGAAGAGATCCTACATGCCAATCCCATCTTTTTAAAAAATCTGGCACACTGCTGGCCTCAATTACCTGTTGTGGAAGATTATTCCAGCGATCAACCACCCTTTCGGTGAAGAAATATTTTCTGGTGTCGCCATGAAATTTCCAACCCCTGATTTTCAACGGATGCCTTCTTGTTGCCGTGGGTCCTTTAAGAAAAAAGAGATCTTCCTCCACCTCGATATGGCCCGTGACATATTTGAACGTCTCGATCATGTCTCCCCTCTTAGTTTGTACATGACCTGAGCATGTTCAGGGAATGCAAGCATCGGCAGCTGGAGGCACCCAACTGATTTCCTAGGTCTTGAGGTAGCACAGAGAGGTAGCTTTGGCAGTATATTGCTTTGATTGACTGGACTTCAGCATCCCCACAGGCAAAGGTATTATGCCTAATGTGGGGAAAAGGGAGAGGAACCCCTCCTGGGCCCCTCCCTGAATTGTTAGTTATGCCCCACCTTTAATTGCAATTAAAAATGTATTCAAAAGTAAATAGAAATAAGGCTGCATTTCAAAGCTATTTTTATTCCACTGTATTTATATGTTGGATGCATTTAAGCATAGTAATAAAGATAAGCATTACTACTGAGTCATCCAAAAAAGTTTCTACTTTGCTTAAATACATTCAGCATAAATACAGTAGAACTAAAAACCTTAAGAGAAAAAAACTTAATTACTACATGAGATTTCTCTTGTTTCTGACGTGTCTTTTCAATGCATGTATGTTTAACAGATCTTACATTAGAGCAGTGATTCCCAACCCTGTCCTGGAGGAACACCAGGCCAATCGGGTTTTCAGGCTAGCCCTAATGAATATGCATGAGAGAGATTTGCATATGATGGAAGTGACAGGCATGCAAATTTGCTTCATGCATATTCATTAGGGCTAGCCTGAAAACCCAATTGGCCTGGTGTTCCTCCAGGACAGGGTTGGGAACCACTGTATTAGAGCAGTGTCTCTCAAACTGTGTACACTCCTCCCTCAATATTCGCAGGGGTTAGGGGCAGAGCTGAAAAATTCACCAGAAAATTTGTGAATAACTTTTGGACTGGCTCTGACCCACCCCCGCCACCCTCCCGCCTTCCCCCCGGCATCCTGGACCTTACCTGGTGGTCTAGCGGTCTTTCAGGGCAGGACCGATCTTCCTACGCTCCTGCCCTATGCAGATCACTCATCCAAAATGGCTGCTGTGAGTTCCTGTAGTCTCGACAGCCATTTTGGATGAGTGATCTGCATAGGGCAGGAGTGTAGGAAGATTGCTCCTGCCCCAAAAGACCACCAGACCACCAGGTAAGGTCTGGGTGGCGGGAAGGAGGTGGGGGTGATTCCGGTTTTAGGAAATTGCAAATCGAAATCGTGAGTCCTAAAACTGCGAATCGGGAGGGAGAAGTGTACATAGAAGAGATTCTGGGTGTGTTGCAAGATATTCCAGAATTTTACTTTTATTTTTAAAAATTTCCTTCATAAGTATATACTAGAATAAATGGCAGTTGATCTGTGAACCGTCCTGGGCTCTTTTTGGCAGACGGGATAGAAAATAAATTAAATAAATAAATGTTTATCGCGTACCCAAGAGTCTGTCAATGTTATGAGCGTCTATGTGCATAAGGATACAATCGCCCAGACAAGCATCATTCTTTGATGTGATTGGTACTTAGGCAATAGTTATCCTAGCTTGAGCAACAAAGCAATCAAGGCTTTACCATTGGGATCTTCTTATCTTTGCAAACTTGAATTTTTAGCTCTGACAGAAATTAAATCGAAAAAAAGAACATGACTGCAGATGGTGGATGATGAAATGCATGTTTGTTTGTCTACTATCGAGCCCCATTGAGTTAATTTGCTCTGAAAAACAAGCACATCCATCGCATTGATTAGCAATTCTATCTACTTTAGTTTCACCTTTGTTATAATTACCCATACATAGCTTAAAGAACTTTAACTTAAAGAACTTTAATAAATAACTCAAATTTAGGCCCTCTCTTATTAAGCCATGGTAGAAGAATCTATGAGCGTCAGAGCAGCATCGGAGCATTTAGTACTCCGGGCCACGGTAGAAACCTTTACTGCAGCTTAGTAAAAGGTGGGTATGTTAATTTTATGTGGTTTTGCAATTTTATAATTTCAGTTATAAGGTGCTGTGAAAAACATTTGCTTGATTTAGTGTGCTGGAGCGAAAAAAAAATTTGAAACACTGCATTAGAGAAACAAATATTTAATAACATGACTGTTCAGTTTTTCTTATGGCATTGAGTTGAAAAATGAGTTTCATGCCAAAATGCCATTTGTCTAATTTATTACTTCCATATTGCACATCTTTTTAACACAATGTGTCATGTATAATGTGAAGTACAAGTGGTCTTAAAATACAGTTGTTTTTTTTAAACCTATACTCTTTTTGTAGGTAACTATACAATTAAGTTCAGTAGTGACTCTTGTAGTGGCGATAGTCTCCACTTCCTTGTGGTGTTAACAGAGCTATTCAGTTAGGCTTGTATTTTTTTTTTCCTTTTTAGTTGTAGCTTATATAGACAAATGTCACTTTGCTATCCAATGTCCATATGATACTCTTTGCCACTGTATTAGAAAGCTTTGGATTTCTAATTACCACCCCTGACACAGGCATTGGCTGAAAAAATGGGTTGCATCAAGTTCTTTAATGAATTCTGTTTCCTCTGAAGTTTGATTCCAACTTTGTTCCATCCATGGCCCTCTACACTACTATTGTTTTATAGTTAACAAAGTCCATGTGGTGTAGCC
Organism: Geotrypetes seraphini; assembly: GCF_902459505.1. NCBI lineage: Eukaryota > Metazoa > Chordata > Amphibia > Gymnophiona > Dermophiidae > Geotrypetes > Geotrypetes seraphini. The sequence continues at coordinate 20,699,965 of NC_047095.1, forward strand.
ATTTTTTTTTTTAACAAAATGGTCAAGGTGCCAAATTTAACTGTTGTCTCTAAATTTTTCTTGAACCCATATAGCCGTAGCAAAACACAAAACATTTCTTGAACATTTAGAAAATCCCTTTTTCTTGATTCTTGAGGGGAAAGGAAACAAGATTTGAATTTGAGAGGACCATGTCAGACCCACAGTTCTAGAGAAATAGTTCTTTAAAAATGGCCCTCTACATTTCTATGGGAGGATTTCAGCACAGTGGTTAAAGCTACAGCCTCAGCACCCTGAAGTTGTGGGTTCAAACCCACACTGCTCCTTGTGACCCTGGGCAAGTTACTTAATCCCCCCATTGTCCCAGGTACATTAGGTTGGGATTGTGAGCCTGCCAGAACAGACGGGGAAAAAATGTTTGAGTACCAAATTCATGTAAACCTTTCAGGGGAGCTCAGAATGAACGGTATAGAAAATTGAATTTAAAAAAGGAGGAATAAATTAACACCTGCAACATTAAATACAATACATAGAAACATGATGGCAGATAGACTAAATGGCCCATCCAGTCTGCCCTTTGAAACACAGTGGTTAGGGAATTGCTCCTTTTCAAACTGTCCTAGTCTTTCCTCCCTTGACAGATAACACAATACAGAGATGGGAAATTGTTCCGTGAGACATGCACCACATCCTTTTCTCACACACCCCTGTCCCTGCTGGGTTGACTCTGATTAAAAGGGGATAGATTCCATATAAACGTAAGGAAGTTTTTTTCACTGAGAGAGTGGTAGAAAACTGGAATGCTCTTCTGGAGGCTGTTACAGGGGAAAACACCCTCCAGGGATTCAAGGCAAAGTTAGACAAGTTCCTGCTGAACCAGAACGTACCCAGGTAAGGCTAGTCTCAGTTAGGGCACTGGTCTTTGACCTAAGGGCTGCTGCGGGAGCAGATTACTGGGCACGATGGACCACTGGTCTGACCCAGCAGTGACAATTCTTATGTTCTTAAAAAAAAAAAAAAAAAAGATTTCTGTAGAAGTAGTTCAGATTCTCTAATATAACTGATACACCGAAATATAGTAATTGGGGATCTGTTCTTTCAAACTTTATCTTCTACTCTCCTGGTCACATGCACAAACCCTTATGTGCCCAGATTGGAAATATTTCCTCATCTCCACTAGACTGGTTTAGTGATTTAAATCTGTATTTTCTTTATAAAGTTTACTATGAAACCTAATGACTGAACTGTATAGCTTTACTTAATGGTTTATAAATGGGGACACCTAGTGATTGCACTGTGTAGTCTTCTAGTGGCTGCTGTGTAAATAGCTGTCTAGTGGTGAAGAACCATGGCAATACTTGTTGCTTTGACACAGTGGTGTCTTGTGGTTAAAGTTCTAAAACTGATCTTTTGAAATCTGTGATATATAATAGATAAAATGAAATGTAGTGTGTGATTCCTTCCAAATGTTTGACTGCCACTCTTGTCCCCTTTCCCCTGCAGTTCAGACATGCATGTTGGGGTGGGGGGGGGAATTCCACGAGTTATGCTCTGCATGCTTTCCCCACTTTTGTTGGTTTGTTTGTTTTTATATTTTGTTTTTTTGGTCATGATTCAGACCTTAATTGGAGTTTCAATTTGTGTGTTACCTTTAGGCAAAAACAAAAGGATTTCACACTACTATTGATATTGGAATTAAATATGCAGAGAAGCAAAAAAGACAGTTTGATGACGAGAAACTCAAAGCTGGACAAAGTGTAATTGGACTGCAGGTAACACTTACCTTTTTAGGTAGAAATTTTGATTTTATTATAGATGTCATCACAGTATTGAAGTTGGAAGTTCAGCCTTCCACTACTCAGACTTCCTTTTTTCTTCCAGCACACCCATACCTCTCTGCCCTGGTCACAGAGCAGTGGGAAACTCCTGAGGGCTCTTTAATAGTGGCTAAAGCTATGTTTAAGCTTTATCCTGTGGCACCTGAATTTCAGCAGCTGTTTGAACAGGCACAGGTCACCAAGTGCACAACCCTCCCTAGTGAAGGAGAAATGATGCTAATGGGATGCACAGGATTCCAGGGTGGTCATTGTCTTATGAAACAATTTAAAGTGGTGTCTTTTGACATCAAGGTGGCGGTAGCAGCAGCAGCCTCATAGAACTAGAAAAGGTTCAAAGAGGAGCAACCAAGATGATGGAGGGGATGGAACTCCTCATTTGGGGGAAAGATTGAAGAGGTTAGAGCATTTCAGGTTAGAAAAGAGGCGGCTGAGTGGAGATTAGATTGTAATCTACAGAATTCTGAGTGGTAGAGCAGGTACAAGTGAATTGAATTAGAGGATACTCAAAGTTATAGGGAGATACTTTTAGAACCAATAGGAAGGGTTTTTTCACTCAGAATAGTTAAAGCTCTGTATTGTGATGAGAGTTGTTAATGTAGCAGGTAAAAAAAAAATAAAAAGGGTTTGGAGATGTTCCTGGAGGAAAAGTCCATAGTCTGCTATTGAGACAGACATGGGGGAAGCCATTACTTCCCTGAATCGGTAGCATGGAATGTGGGATACTGCGCTAGGATGGACCATTTGTCTGACCCAGTAAGGCTATTCTTATGTTCTTAAGTTGGAAGTACATATAATCATATATAATAAAAGCCAGGAGTTTGTTGAGATCCTTGCATTCCATTTCTGTTTGGGTTAGTTACACACAGAAGGGTGGTTCATTGGTACTATGTTAGTTCATGCTAACTATTCATTTTTCATAACAGAAATGTGCTATTGTTTTGGTGAAGTTCCCTGTGCCCCTCCTGCTTTTTTCTGTTACAGCAGGTATCAATTGCTTTGGTACAAACTGAAGCGAGCACTATACTCCACTGGTGAAAGAGGAGGAGCTGAAAGATGTGATTGACATCCTTTTGCAACAGTTTGCAACAAGAGGATATTCACCTAGACTACAGACTCATATGTGTATTAACAGAAAAAAAGACTATCCAGATAAGAACTTAATCTTCCAGTGCAGTAGGGATGGTATGCTGAACCAAGGGTCTTCATCTGCTCCTGCAAATCCATTGTAGGAGATACTGATCAGTTTTCAGCACCACCTCCTTCTCCCTGCTCTCTGCTGCCCCCAGGTATTTCTTCTGCAAGCACACCTGCAAGAGCAACTTTGATCTGCTCTGGTTTCTTTTTTGAATTTTGCGAGGTGTTTGCACAGGACTTTGTGTTCCAGTACAGCTGTGGTAACTGCCTAGCTTGCATGAGAGAAGCAGACTTTGCTCTGCAGCTGACATGTGGATCCTGCGTGGACCTACTCAGCCAGCCTTCTTGAACTGTGGAGCTTGGGGTTTTCCCTTTCTGTTTGCTCACTTCTTGACTTAATCAGGAGTGCTAGCACAGGCAGTATGGACCCAATTGCATTTCTTTGGAGCACGCACTTTCCTCCCCCCTTCCATGGCATTTGGATCCTGGTCCTGGGGTTTGAGGCTCATTCCGGCAGTGACCCGACTGACAGCTGAAGATTCAGAAGAGGCAGCTTTCCTGGTGGCAGAGGTCCTCTCCGGTTTCCAGCTACCCTTTGAATAACTGAGTCAGGCTGCAGCACTTCTTTCCAGCGTCTGGTTTGTGAGTAGGGCTTTCATAGCCCACAAGGCAGTTCGGCTTTGTGGCTGTAATTTTTTTGTAGCTTTGTTCCTCATCCCTAAATTCGCTGGTTTTGGCTGTCTTCCATTGGAGTTACAACCGTTTATGCAGCTGGAAATTCTGAGTTCTCCCACTTCCTTGAAAAGCCTCGTTTGATTCCAACTACCAGGGATGGAATCCTCTGGCTCCAATATCATGATTTCATGTGAAGTTTGCTCCACTTCAGCAATGGAAGAACATCCTTGCGCCATGTGTTCTGCTGTTCAGAATGGGGAAGTGGGAACTTCGGGTTCAGCCTCTTGACCACTTCATTAAATCTTGCAAAAAGGTGTTGGGATGGTTGGGGATAATTTCACCCTCTGAGTTCTGGAGTGTGGTGCTATTGTCTAGTAAGGGCACTGATGGCCCCCAAATCAAATAGAAAGCACTCTAATCCTCTTGAAGGGGGTTCTCGGTCCTCTGTGCCCTTTATTCCTGACTTTGTGAACTTGCTCCGGCAAGCCTATGTTGGCAGTATGAGTGCACTTTCTGGGTCAGCTGGAGAGTGACCAGCCGCATAGCCTTTATGTGATCCTGCAGCTATACCTCTTAAGGAGGTCTACATCTCCCCCAGACTCTGACAGTTGGTCCTATGGGGTCACTGAGAAGAATGATCTTGGACACCTTTCCTCTTTCCATAGTGAAGCCTCTGTCAAGGATGATGCGGTTCTGACTGAGGTAGATCAGGAAGTAAATGCTACTGCGGACAGGGCGAGGACCCCTTTGTTCACAGGCTGTTCAATTCTGCTGCCCTGATGGACCTTCTTATTGAGTATCTAAAGGAGCTCAAAATTGATCCTCCTCCAGCCTACTACTCAATTTTCTCTGCTTAGCGGGATCTGGTCTCAGCCTACCGCCTTTTCATGGCATCTGGATATTAAGGTTTTGATTTCTGAGCACTGGGAGAACCCTGAGGGCCCCCTTTTAAAGTGGCAAAAGCAAAGCCCAAGCAATATCCTATGGACTAGGAGTTCCAGCAGATGTTTGCTCTGCCTAAAGTAGACTCCTTGGTGGCTCAGGTAACGAAGCGCACGTTCCTTCCCAGTGAGGGAGGCGTGATGCTCAAGGTTCAACAGGATCGCAGGCTGGACATGTTGCTCAAAAGGCAGTTTGAGGCTTTGATTTTGTTGGTTAAGACTACTGCGCCAGCCTCCTTTGTTGCTTGAGCATGCCATTCTAAGTTGCATGCCCCTGAAGGAGCGACTTCAGAGCCACCATTCCAGCTCTTGCTGGTAGGAGTGGACTATGTGGCTGCTGCACTTTATGATCTGCTTTGGGTAGTAGGTAAGGTCTCGGCTTTTTCTATGTCTGCCTAACGGATTTTGTGGATCAGACATTGGCCAGGGATTGGATGATCTCATGTCTAGTGTCTAGGACTGTTGTTCAAAATCACTTCTGGACAGCAGGCCTCAGGCTGTGAAAGGTCAAACCTGCGAGTCCTTTCAAGGCTCCTGCCAGTCTCGCCAGTTCACCTCTGGATCCTCATCCCAGAGCCCATGGCAGAGGTTCACCAGAAATAGAAGTCCCAGGACTCCACCTCTTGTCCAGGTGGGCAGCCCAAGAAATCCAAATGATGCCAGGTGCCCAGCCCCTCCGTTCAAGATCGGAGGCAAGCTGTGGGATTTCCTGGAGGTATGGGAGGCTTTCATGACAGATTAATAGGTTCTAGTGGTTATCAGGGACGGCTTCAAGTTGAAGTTCGCCCATCCCCTCTCTGCCTGGTTTGTGGACTCCCCAATGGGCTGACTGGAAAGAGCCACCCATGTACAAGCGGCCCTAAACTGATTGCTTGATATTCAGGTGATCAAGTGAGTGCCAGATGTCCGGTAGATACTCCATATACTTCATTGTGCCCAAGAAAGGCTGAGGATTTGAAGCCGTTCCTGGACCTCAGGTACATAAACACAGCTCTCAGTGCCTCGTGTTCATATGGAAATACTGTGGTCGGTCATTGCTTCAGTACAGCCAGGGAAATTCCTTGCAGCTTTGGACCTGATGGAAGTATATCTATACATCCCCATGTTTACAGATCACAGGTGCTTCCTGCGCTTTCATGTCCTGGAACATCATTTTCAGTTTACAGCTCTGCCCTTTGAGCTTGCCACAGCGCCAAGGACCTTCACCAAGGTGATGGTTTTAGTGGTGGTGGTGGCTGACTTCTTCAAAATGGATTGGCTTGGACAACTGCCTCATCAGAGCCTCCTTGAAGGAGAAAGCAGAGAGAGAGGTCCAGGTTGTCATGGCGACTCTGCAGAGTCTGGCTTTCTTTCAATCCAGCCCAATTGTAGGCAGTTCAGTTGCTGGAATACCTGGGTATTGAGATTTGACATGGAGAAAGGCTATATTTCTTCCAGAGATATGCAAAACAGAAGCTTTGGAGTCAAATCTCTGCTTTTCTAGCACAACAGAGTCAGTTTCCTGGAACTGTGTTCGAGTTTTGGGTTCAGTGGCCACCACAATAGAAGTGATACCTTGGGTGAGAGCGCATATGCGTCCACTACAACACTCCTTTCTGCCTCGCTGGTCCCCTCTATGTGTGTTCTGTTAGCCTGGATGCTGCAGTATGGCCTGGTGGCTATGCCCACAGTAGTTTACCAAGAATGCCTCTTCATATTGACTCTTGGACCACGCTGACAACGGATGACAGCCTATTGGGCTGGGGAGCACATTTCATGGACTGTCCAGTTCAGGGATGGTGGTTTCGGTCTCGACGCCATTGGTCCATCAACGGGTTGGAGCTCCAAGCCATCCGTTTAGCACTGAAGCAATTTTGGCCCAGGCTGAAGAACAAGGCAGTTAGTGTTTTTGGACAACACAGTGGATTATGTCAGCAGGCAAAGAGGTACTCGGAGTGTCAGGCTCCAGAAGGAGGCGAAGGCCCTCTTCTATTGGGCAGAAGCTCAAAATCTGGCCATTTGGCGGTTCACAGCATCAGAGTGCAAAATAAACAGGCACATGCTTGACCCGGGAGAGTGGCCTCTCTCTCTTCTCAGGCATTTCAAACCATTGTCGACTGCTGGAGCAGCACTATGTTCGACTTCATGGTGACAGCAAAGAACAATAAAGCAATCCACTTCAGCCGCAGAAACAAGCCCGGAAGCTTAGGGATTGATGCCGTGGTACAGCCTTGGCCAGTGGGCAAAATCCTCTTGTGTTCCCTCCCTGGCCCATGATAGGCAGAGTTCTGAGAAGAGTAGCCAGGCACCTGGGGTATGTAGTCCTCGTAGTTCTGGATTGGCCCCAGCATCTGTGGTATGCAGACCTGTTGCATCTTCAGGATGGTTCCCCCTGAGGTTTCAGCCACTCAGGGGACTCCTCTCTCTCAGGGACTGATCATGTTGCAAGATCTGGAGTGCTTTGGTCTTATGGCATGGCTCTTGAACGCTTAGCCTTGAGCCAGAGGGACTATTCAGATTTGGTGATGTGTATGCTTCTGAGGGCCAAGAAACCTGCTACATTTGCATAGCGCACCTTAGTAAAAGGAGCCCAAAGGTTAAGTCGTCTGTTATAATTTTCTATCTGTTTTATCTTTCGATGAACCACCAACTTATCCTTGTATAACTTCAGATACTGTTTCTTTAAATATATTAACTTCATTCTGAACCTGTTTTACATGGCCCAAACATTCTGTTTTCACTAAATCCATGTTTTGAGACGGTCTTGATCTTACCTGCCATCTGGGTAATCTCTTGAAGATTTTTCCACAGTAGTATCCAGCTTCTTAAAGATCGTACAAATTTCTAACAGGGAAACCGCTGGAGAAACATTAGAACTACCCAGTTCTCCTTTGCATAGATCTTCGGCAGTCGATTTATGGGGCCTTCCTTCCTCTCGGTTGGCAGCTGCATTGACATCTCCATCCCTGCACAATCGACTGGTTGACCCCGTAGATTTGCTGTAAATGGTGGTAAATTAGAAGCTGGTGGACAAAGTGTGACATTAAGCCTCCAAAGAGGAGAGAAGTGCTTCCTTGCAGGTCTCCACAGTAGGACCTCGACAAACTAGTGATTTTGGTGCAGGTCTAACAGTGAAATGGTTGAGGGTAGGCCGAGTCAGCGAAGAAGGCCACACTGGAGAACACACAGCCCTGACAATGCCTTTTCTTTTTGAATGATACATGTTAGGAAAAAAGGGCACAGCAGGTAAATTACTCAGCTGCCAAGGCACACCAACAAACACCAGCAGTCATGCTGCTAATTTAACCCCTCCTGGGATAAAGTTTTGAGAGTGCTGGATGTCCTCAGGGCTATCTTGCGATATGTGGAGATTCCAAATGATTTTAGTCTCTCAGACCATCTCTTTGTTCTGACAAATCCAGCGAAATAGTGGAAGCTGGCTTTGAAAGCTGCCATTTCAAGATAAGAATGGATTAGATCTATTTCAAGATGGATTAGATCTATTTCATTCTCCTGCATTGTCTGCAGAAAGTAGCCTCCTTTTGCACTTTGAGTGCATTCAACTAGAGCAGGGGTAGCTAGTCCTCGAGACCCAGAGCCAGGTCAGGTTTTCAAGATATCCACAATAAATATGCATGAAATAGACTTGCATCTCAAGGAGGCAGTGCATGCAAATCTATCTCATACATAATCATTGTGGATATCCTGAAAACCTGAACTAGTTCTGGCTCTCGAGGACCAGAATTGCCTACCCCTGGATTAGAGAGATTGCTGCCTCTTGGGTTAAGTCCAGAACCATTCTGCCGGTTAAGATTTGTTGAGTGGCGACTTGATCATATCTTCACATCTACCAAATTTTATAGGATGGATGTGGCGGCACAAGAGGACTCCTTGTTTGGAGCCTCAGTTTTGCGGGCGGGCTTATCTTTCCCACCTGAGTTTTGGGAACTGCTTAGGTATGTCCCTTGGTTCAGCATACCATCCCTATTGCACTGGAAAAGGATTAAGATTTACCTTGATAATATCTTTTCCAGTAGCTGAACCCCCCACCCATCATTGTCGATGTGCTTGCCTAGACAATTTGCTACCTGAAGGCTGCATCTCTGAACTTTCTGCCAGCTATCGTAATTTTATGGACTGTATATAGTTCCTTAGGGGTTTCCCCTGGGTTCCAGGTTTTTTTTTTTTTTATGGCTTATTATTCTTGAAGGGAATGGGGACTTGTATACTACCTTTTTCTGGTTTTGGCATTTCAAACCTGACATTCAAAGCAGTGGGTCACAAGGAGTAACACTGGGATTTGTTAAGAATTAAGTTTGTACCTTTCCTTTCCATGGCATGTCTTTGAGCTTTGTGTTCTATTATGTGAGTAGATCAAAGTCTGGTTTTGGGGGTTTCCCTGTTCTTTTTCTCCTGTTCTCTTCTGTAGAGCTGTTGCCAGCTTTGAAACCAATTGACTGGGGGCAGCAGGGAGGAGGGAGGTGCTGAAAACTGTGATCAGTACACTTGTGGGAGTGGATGGAAGACCCTTTGTTCAGCATACCATTCTTATCTACTGGAAAATATATTATCAAGATAAAAACCTAACCTTTTTCCAATTTATTTCAATTTTTATATTTAGATCATATGATGATCAAATGATTTAAAATTTTAAACTTATGTATAAACCTAAAAATCCTTTCTTGAAATTATAAATAAACTAGTGTTTAAGCCCATTACATTAACGGATGCTAGAGTAGATGTCTGTCTGTTTTATTTTCTTTGTCTCTCTCTCGGATGCTGTCTGTCTGTCATTCTTTCAGTCTGTGTCTCTCCCTGGCCCCTCTCCCCCTGCTCTCTGTTGTGCCATGCCTGTTTTTGTTTTTTTAAAATAATTTTTATTGAGATAGCAGCTGTTCTTACCCTCCCTCCCACCGGCACGAACTGCTGCCGCTCCTCTTCAAAGCAGCCTGCTGAGGTTTGCTGGCCGGCTGTAGCGAACCTCGCAGGCCGCTCTCCACCTCGATCGCATCAGAGGGAATGTGCTACCAGGTGGAGAGTAGCCTGCGAGGTTCGCTATAGCCAGCCAGCGAACCTCAGCAGGCTGCTTTGAAGAGGAGCGGCTGCGGTTGGTGAGTGAGGGTGGGAGGGGGAAGTTGCCAGTGTTCCCTGCTGCCATGTTCTAAAATAGAATTCGGCACAGACCCAGAGATCATGGCGGCTGGGAACACGAAACGCTAAGTGCGCATGCGCGCTTAGGGTTTTATTATAGAGGATAATCAATACATTATTAAACCTTAACCAATACTTGTACTTTTGTAAAGGTGTTGCAATACAGTTAGCCTTTTCTGAGTTGGTTCTCAATACAGCCCTCTTATGGCATTAGTAGTGTATACTAATCGACCTGAGGCAGTGAAGTAACGACCTACCTGAACCGAGTTGCTGCCTTCTATCTGGGTCCAATTTTCTTCCCTCCCCAGCCCCAGTTCCCTGTGGTAATAGAAGCTTCGTTTGCATTGGCAACAGCTGTCTATATTGCAAGCTGTCCAAACCACCCGGAAGAAAGAGAGGGGGGAGGGGTTAGACAATACAGCGAGCGGGCAGCCGCCGCGGTGAGTGATGTGGAATTTTCCTGCACCACCGAATTTTGCCGCTTCCATGCGCCCGCGTCCTGCCGTCACCGTGTCCGATGGAGTCGTAGGTGCATCTCGCCTCGCCGCCCTATCTGACAGAGCGCGCGCGCTAGAGCTGACCCGAGCCCAGCCTTGATCCACGCAGTACTGGGCGGTTTCACCCTGAGCGCAGTGGCGGCCACCGTGGCCAGCAATCGGGGTAGTGAGTACGCGGCTCAGGAGATTGGGAAGGCGTTGGCGGTTGGCGGCCTGGTGATCGTCAAGCACCGCCAGCTGCGCACTGTCACCAACGCCTTCATCCTGTCACTTTTGCTCTCCGACCTGCTTACAGCGCTCCTCTGCCTCCCTTCTCCTTTGCCATGCTGTTCCCTGCCGCTGTGTTCTAAAATAGAATTCGGCCACGGATCAGAAAAACGGCGGCAGGTATCACAAAACCCTAAGTGCACATGCGCGCTTAGGGTTTTATTATATAGGATTCTTCAGTTCATACATGGTAGTATTCCTCCAATTTTCTTGAATATTCAGGTAAGGCAAAAACTTGAAATGCTTTGCTTATAATTATAATAAACTGTACAAATATGAGAATGTGTTTGAATAGACTACTGAAAATTAAATGTGGTGGTGTTGAACTTATAAATTAGCTTATCTATAAGAAATTTTTATGGGGCATATATAAATGACACCCACAAAAGAGTGTACATGCCAATAGAACTGGGACAGATGAGTCTTTATTCACTAAAAAGACCTGACACTGCTAGTTTTTTGGCTCTTGGCCTGTGCATCAGGGGTCTTTTAAGATGTCTGTCATACAAAATCTTTACAAAAGTAGTCCCTATGTTAATTTAGACTGTTTACCATGAACTGCACTCATCAAACACTTTCTTCTTATATAAATGAGAAATGTTTCATTTTAATTTGTTGTAATTGGTTTGTTGTGACAATTTATTTCCTTAGTGAAATTAGTGTGTGTGGCTTTCTTAGAGAACAATATTGTGTACTAAATACGTTGGCCCCCCCTTTTTTTTTTAGTGTTGGGGCACTTCTGAGGACATGCTTCAGCTGTACTAATCTTGAGGCTCCATTCTGATAAAACGAGAGCTATCTTTCATAGTTTCAGTACTAATCACCAGTGATGGACATGTCTCTTTTTTTTTTTTTTTTTAAATTTTTTTTAAATTTTGTTCCGAAGAGATTGTGTTGCATTACCAAAAGGAATAGGTTTTTTTTATTTTACTGCCTCTGGAGTGCACTTGCTGCCGTGCCAAACTCAAGTTCTCTGCCAGTGAATTCCTGGTAGTACTTAATTGCTTTATGCTCTAGTGCAGCTCACTTGGCAGGGTGTTTAATGGAATTTTATTTTTTCTTCTCTTCGCAGCATATTTCATGTTTGCTGCATGAATGCTTATGTGTACCAGATGTTTTCTACACCTCCGATGCCAATGGGAAATTTTATTAATGCTTCAGGAATCCTTATCTTTCTCTCACTTTCAGATTACACTCTGTACAGAGTTTGGGAACGGTCGGTTTCTTTTTGCACTCTTGAAGCTTGCCAAGCATTTCAGTTTGATTTTTCCCTACGTAGTACTTTAAACCCCCCACCCAAAAAGCCCCCCAACTCAGTAGATTCCAACTGTGGTGCTAATAGTACTTAATCTTCACATCTCTGCTTTCCTGTTAGGTCTCTCTTTTTTATGGGCTGTGAACTTAATTGTGAATGCATTTTCTGTGTTGGAATTTGCCTTCAACTTCTCTTTTTAGTACACCTATTTACCTGTTTTTCTTATAGAAACTTTACCTGTCAGATCTGTTCATCAGAGGTTTCTTTTCTCAATTTTTTAGATGTTACTGTCATTGCTCTGAATTTTTTCCTATTACCTGTCTAGTTTGTAAGTGGAATATTGAATCCTTTATTTCTGATGCATACTTCACTGCTGTGAGATCATATAGTCTTATCTATTTTCTTGCACTCAAAGCTGGAGGGCTGACCAACCAGGGGTCCAGGACGCCAGCTAAGGCACCTCTCTAAAAATATGGGGAGGTGGGGGAAGAGACCCAGCATAAGACCGCTGGGTTTAACACCCCCGAGGTCGAACGGATCCCCAAATAGGACCCGTCCAAGCTCTATCCGGCACAAAAGGGGAACCCAGGAGTCCAAAACAAAATTCCAACAGTACTAAGAGGGGAGGCAATCTAGTCTTACCCACCTGCTATGGAGACTGAGACAGACTGAGTTGCTGGGCAGATTCTAGCCTGATATACAAGTTTGTGCTCAGTCTCCACCTGCTGGTAGTAACGAGGCATAGAACCTATACCCAAGCAATAATAATAATAATAATAACAGCTTATATACCGCAATACTGTGAAGTTCTATGCGGTTTACAAAGATTAAGCAAAGGTACAAATTGATTGACTTTAAGAGGGGAGGAAGAAAGAGGGTTAATAGGACAGGAAATCCATTTTTGAGGAGAGAGTGATTAATAGAACAAGTTAATCGCTATAGAGGGGAGAGAGAAGAGAGGATCAGTTGTCTAGATGCTTTAGGAACAGGTGTGTTTTCAGACGTTTCCTAAATTCCTCATAAGTAGTGGGCGAAAGCAATTGTTCTAGGTCTTTACCCCATGGTGCTGTTTGGTGCGAGAGAAGATTTTCATGGTGTTTTTTCAGTTTACAACCTCTCACTGGGGGGGAAACGAAGTTGGAATGTGAGCTTCTCTTGTGTCTGTTGGCTGAGAAGACGAAAAGGTCAGTTATATATTTAGGGGCAAGTCCGTGTAATGCTTTGAAGCAGAAGCAGGCAAATTTAAACTTTACGCGCGCCTCCATTGGCAGCCAATGCAGCTGCCGGTAGTAGGGTGTCACATGGTCAAACTTCCTCAGCCCAAAGATCAGTTTGACCGCTGCATTTTGCATCATTTGTAAACGCTGCATGTTCTTTTGGGAAATTGCTAAATAGGCGATGTTACAGTAGTCAAGTAGACTCAGTACGAGGAATTGGACTAGGGTTCTGAATGCCGCTGTATCGAAATAAGCTTTAATGGATCTGAGTTTCCAGAGTGAAAAATCCCTTTCTGATCAAGGAGTCCACCTGGTCTCTCATGGTTAGGCACTGATCCAAAGTTACACCTAGTATCTTTATGGTAGGTTGGATAGGGTAATTAAGATTATTGATACATAGTGGTGATTTGGTGTCAAGCGGATGTGGCGAAGCAACGAAGAAAGTTGTCTTTTTTGAATTAAGGTTGAGCCTAAAGGTTGTCATCCAGTGCTCCATCAGGTTTATGGCTTCTGAAGCTTTAGGAATAGTTTCAGAGATAGAATTAACGAATGGGATGATGATCGTAAAATCATCTGCATAACTAAATAGTTTTATCCCCAACTGGGTTAGCTGCGTGCCTAGTGAGGACATGTAGACGTTGAAGAGCAATGGAGATAGCGGAGACCCTTGTGGCACACTGGATGGATTGCTCTAGGTATCTGAAAGTTCATAATTAAAACGTACTTGATAAGTGTGGGACATAAGGAAGCCACGGAACCAATTCAGCACCTCGTCCCTGATACCAGTGGCTTCTAGGCATTGCAGCAGTTTCCCATGGTCTACTAGATCAAAGGCAGAACTCATATCGAATTACATAACCAGGGCATTAAGGCCCTTACTAAACAGTAGGCGCAGATTGTCTAAAATAGCCACAATTACTGTCTCAGTACTGAATAAAGGTCTAAAACCGGATTGAGTTTCATGTAGGAGAGAGAACTGATCCAGATAATCCATCAGTTGGGTGTGTACCAATCCCTCCATAATTGTTACAATAAACGGAATGGATGCTACTGGTCTGTAGTTGGATATTATAGCTGAAGATTCTTTTCGATACAGAATTGGTTTTCTCTTTGGAGAGTAGAATTGTATACCCAGCAATGGGTTATGAGGCCTTGTATATTCATAAAGGGGTACGATTGGATGTCTTGAGTTTTTTGTTTTTGTTTTTTTACACCTTTTGGAGACATAGTTAACCTAGGAAATATTGTCGATGCAAGAGCAACCACTTTCGTTCCAAATCAGGACTTTTCTTTAAAAAAAGAAAATATGTCCCCTGGGAAGTTCTGGATATAAAAAAGCTTTGTACAAGTGATTTTAATTTCCTGCTAGAAATTTTGTTCATATTGAACAGTTTGTAAGCTGTACAGTCATCTGTTTTACTACCAAACTGTTTCTAGTCTCACCCTTTGTTAGGAATATAGCAGAACCAAGTTGCACAGTAATCCTGGAAAAATAGATTACTGTGCAACTTCGTCCTTCTATATTCTTACCCTTACGGATTTGGCTTTCAGATTTGATGTGTTACTAAGTAATGGGGACTCCTGATGCAGGCGGTTTAGCCAAAACATGGTCCGTGTCGAGTCCATGATTTGTCAGATGTTTTTATGATTGACAGACTCTAAGTATGTTCTTCACCATTGGTTGCTATTTAAAGTAGGTTTTGAAGACCAGGCTCGCTCTACTCTCTTCCATTGGATTTTTCTGTTACTTGTGCAGAGGTGACTATCTCCATTGGTGCTGGAAGTATAAATTTCATATGTGTGGCTTTAATTTCTAGTAAAAGATTTTCACGCTCTAGTAAGCTGCACTGGGGAAAAAAGTATTTAAGGGTGATTTTAGACAACTAAAAAGGACGATATTGTGTACCGCTCAGAAATGAGGATGCGTATTTTGTGGAGTAAGGATAAAAAAACCCCCAACCAACCCTCCCTTTTTAGAAAGTGAGGGACTTGGTAACTATTTACAGATGTTACCAGGCTAATGGCAATGTGAAGCTATGATGTGGAGATGGCTGGTGTCTTTCATCCAGTTTTGCTGGTGGTATGCACAATCCACTTGCTCCGTTTATGTCCTGGACTGTAGTTGTCTGGCCTCCAGGACTTTCATCTCATCCTTGGATATTTCTGTGCTGCTGCATCTCGCTGCCTTGTTACTTATTCTGCGTGAAACATTTAGACATGTCCCAATGTGCTTTTTCTTTTGCTACTTCCATTGCTTGAAAGGATCTTGGGTGGTTATATTAGCAATAAGTGCTTGTTACCCAATAAGCTAGGAATCTTTTGGTGCCATCTCCTTCTGGACTGCAACAGTATTCAGTGATGGGTTGGTTGCCTACCTTTGCTCTCCCACTACTGCATTTCCCATCTGTCTCCAAGTGTCCTATGGCTTATGCTGCTTTGTCTTGGCATCACAATCCCTGCTTCAGCTGAAGTCCTCTCAACCCAACTCTTCATTCTTCAGGGTTTACCCTCTTCACAGCTGCCAGTGTTCTGCCTGCTGCCCTTAAAATGTGTTTCTAATTGAAGGGCTTTTTCTCCCAAACCCTCTAAATCCAATGCAGCTATTATCCCAGGACAAGCAGGCAGCATATTCTTGACTGATGGGTGACGGCACCGACGGAGCCCCGGTACGGACAATTTTAGAGTGATTGCACTCTAAGAACTTGGAAAGTTCTAGTAGGCCGCACCGCGCACGCGCAAGTGCCTTCCCGCCCGACAGAGGCGCGCGGTCCCCAGTTTCTTAGTTTCCGCGGAGCTAAGAAGACGCAACTTTCAACGGCTGTTGAAAATTTTTTCTCAATCGCCTTCCTGCTCGCGTAAACCTTTTCGGAATTATTTCCCTTCTTTTTCTTTTTCTTATTTTAAAAAAAAAAAAAAATAAAGAATTTTCTTTTCTTTTTTTCTTCTTTTTTTCGGGTTCGCCCCGGCGGGGCCTGCTGCCACCATCGAGGCCTCGGCCTTCGATTTGGCAGAAGCCGTTTTCACGTTCATGCCCCCCCAACCTGGTTTTAAGAAGTGCCAGCGGTGCGCAAGGCCCATTTCCCTCACTGACCCGCACAACTGGTGCTTACAGTGCCTGGGTCCTGACCATCGGGCGTCCACCTGCACCCGCTGTGCCACTCTAAAAAAGAGAACTTTAAAAAACCGCCAGATCCAACAGCGACTTTTATTTGGTACCGAGATGTCGGATTCGGCGGCACCGGTCCCGACTTCGGCCCCGACGCAGTCGGCACCTACCTCATTGACGCCCCGCCGGCGTCGCATCCCTCAGGTAAGCCGGCTAAGAAGCCTTCCCCGCTGGAGCGCCCTCCGGTCTCAGTGGCAGCGAGCCCAATCCTGCCGACCTCGAGGCGCCCACGGAAGCGCTCCGCTCCGATTGAGGTGAGCCCCTCGACCTCGGGTTCCTCTTCGGAATGTAGAGCGGCACCAAAGGTACCGCAGAAGAAAAAAGCGGTACCGGTGCCTTCACTGGACGAGCAAATTGCCGCCGTCCTGCAGGTGCAGCTCAAGGAGCAATTACAACAGCTCCTTCCTGCTCTTTTGACTCCGAGCCTTCCAGTCCCGGTCCGGTCTGAGCCACCGGTACCGGCAGTGGAGCAACCTCTTTTATCGGTATCCACTTTGTCGGTACCAGTACATACGGCTTCATCAGCATCCATGCCGATCTTAGCGCCGGAACCGAGGTCCTTACACCAGGCCGTACAGACTTCGGCACCGGCACACCCCATAACATCTCCCGGTACCGTTTCACAGAGATCTGGTAAGTCGACTCACAAGACTCGACATCTGGAACCCTCCACACCGGAGTCACGGGACCGGAGCTTTCAAGTGAGGGACCCTGATCTGTGGGGTGATTCAGAGGAGCCTTTCCTCTCTGAGGGAGAGTGTTCGTCAGGGGACGAGGATCCTTCTGGTTTAGATCCATCCTCCAAACCTGATGCAACTTCTTTCACTTCGTTTCTCAAAGAGATGTGTGAATCTCTCTCTATTCCCTTGGAGGCTGAGTCTAAAAAATCCAAGGCATTTCTCGATGCACTGGACTTTGACCAGCCTCCAAGGGAATTCCTAAAATTACCTCTCCATGATATTTTGCGAGAAACTTTCTACAAAAATCTGGAGACGCCCTTGACTATTCCAGGAGCTCCTCGAAAACTGGACTCCCTATATAAGGTCATACCTATTCCAGGTTTTGACAAACCGCAACTCCCTCATGAATCTTTATTAGTGGAGTCCACTTTAAAGAAATCTACGGGGGCTAGTGTGTACGCCTCTGTCCCTCCTGGCAGAGAAGGTAAAGCCATGGATAAGTTTGGCAAGAGGTTATATCAGAATGCGATGCTTGCTAATAGATCAGGGAACTATGCTTTCCATTTTTCTTTCTACCTTAAGCATCTCATTCAAACTTTGTCATCTTTTGAAAAATACCTCCCTGACCGTAAAAGATCTGCCTTTCGCCAAACTTCTTCATCGCTCTTACAACTTTGTAAGTTCATGGTCAGATCAATCTATGACACCTTTGAGCTGACCTCTCGAGCCACGGCTATGTCGGTGGCCATGCGTCGACTGGCCTGGCTCAGAGTTTCAGAACTTGATGTCAATCATCAGGATCGACTGGCTAATGCACCTTGCCTGGGGGATAAGCTGTTTGGAGAATCCATGGTCTCCACTACCCAAAAGCTTTCAGCTCATGAGACTAGGTGGGATACTCTCCTCAAAACAAAAAAGAAGACCCCACCTACCAGGCCCTTTCATCAGCAATCGGCATACCAACGTCGATTTGTGGCTCGTCCTTTGCCACAGGCACCTCAACAACCCAGGCGTCAGAGGCAACAGCAGAGGCAAAACAATAGACCGACTCAGCAGCAGCAACAGGTGAAGCCTCCTCCTCCACAAAAATCCTCACAACCCTTTTGACTTGGTTCTCCAGGACATAGCCAGTATCCCTCCATCTGTCCATCTTCCGCTGCCTATAGGAGGACGCCTTACTCATTTTATAAGCCGTTGGGAAACCATCACCTCGGATCAGTGGGTCCTCAACATCATCTGCCACGGCTACTCTCTCAACTTTCAGACTCTTCCTGCCCAAAGTCTACCAAAAGAGAACACTCCTCAGTCTTCCCTCCTTCTTCAAGAGGTTCGATCCCTCCTCCTTCTGAACGCCATAGAGGAAGTTCCTCTAGATCAAAAGGGGCAGGGATTCTACTCCCGTTATTTTCTAGTTCCCAAAAAAACAGGAGATCTCAGACCCATTTTAGATCTTCGCGATCTCAACAAATGCTTGGTCAAAGAAAAATTCAGAATGCTTTCTCTGGCCACTCTTTACCCTCTTCTCAATCAAGGCGACTGGCTATGTTCCCTCGATCTCAAAGAAGCATACACTCATATACCGGTCCATCTGGCCTCCAGACAGTACCTACACTTCATGATCAATCGTTGTCATTACCAGTACAAGGTTCTACCCTTCGGTCTTGCCTCCTCTCCAAGAGTGTTCACCAAATGTCTGATTGTGGTAGCTGCCTTTCTACGTTCCCACCACCTTCAGGTGTTTCCTTACCTGGACGATTGGTTGATAAAGACCAATTCATCTCAGACAGTACTCCTGGCCACCAACCAAACCATCCTGTTTCTACAACTCTTGGGGTTCGAGATCAATCTACCCAAGTCTCATCTCATCCCCTCTCAGAGACTTCAATTCATTGGAGCGGTGCTGGACACAGTCCTCATGAGAGCGTTCCTACCGTCCAACCGTCTTCAAACGCTTCAATTTCTATGTCAGTAGGTGCTTCCACAACGTTCCATCTCAGCCAAGCAAATGATGATACTTTTGGGTCACATGGCCTCACCACAGTTCATGTCACACCCTTCGCACGTCTTCACCTGCGCACTCCTCAATGGACCCTAGCTACCCAGTGGTCTCAAGCGATGGATCCTTGCTCACGTCGCATATCTGTGACATCATCTCTTCGTCAGTCTCTACAATGGTGGTTGATATCCTCAAATCTCTCCAGGGGTCTTCTCTTCCATCTACCTCCTCATCAACTTATCATCACCACCGACGCCTCCCCTTACGCTTGGGGAGCTCACTTGAATGAGTTCCAAACTCAAGGACTTTGGACATCTCAGGAAATGAAGCATCACATCAATTTCCTGGAACTCAGAGCGATATTTTATGCCCTCAAGGCCTTCCAACATCTTCTCTTTCCTCAAGTCCTCCTGCTGTGCACAGACAATCAAGTTGCAATGTACTACATCAACAAGCAGGGTGGGACAGGCTCTCGCCTCTTGTGCCAGGAAGCCCAGAAGATCTGGACTTGGGCCATAGATCACCATCTATTTCTGAAAGCTATCTACATTCAGGGAGAGCAGAATTCCTTAGCGGACAAGCTCAGCAGAATTCTCCAGCCTCACGAGTGGGCACTCGATCCTTTCACTCTGCAGTCCATCTTCGCTCAATGGGGCACTCCTCAGATAGACCTCTTTGCAGCTCCTCACAATCACCAGCTGCCCCTATTCTGCTCCAGACTCTACTCTCCTCACCGTCTAGCAGCGGATGCATTTCTCCTCGATTGGTCCAATCTGTTCCTGTACGCTTTCCCTCCTCTACCTCTCTTGTTAAGAACCTTGTTCAAGCTCAAGAGGGAACGAGCCACCATGATTCTGATTGCTCCGAGGTGGCCCAGGCAACATTGGTTCTCCCTTCTACTTCAACTCAGTTCCAGGGAACCTTTTCTTCTTCCACTGTTTCCTTCTCTGCTTACACAGCATCAGGAGACCCTTCTACATCCCAACCTCCAGTCTCTGCACCTGACAGCTTGGTATCTCTCGGGCTGACTTCTCATGATACTCTTGTCTCAACCCGTTCGTTCCATTCTAGATGCCTCCAGGAAACCAGCCAATCTGCAATGTTACCATCAAAAGTGGACACGATTTTCTTCCTGGTGTCTTCTTCATCATCTTGATCCCACTTCCCTGGCAGTGGAGACATTGTTGGATTATCTGCTTTCTTTGTCTGACTCTGGCCTTAAGTCTACTTCCATCAGAGTCCACCTCAGTGCTATTGCTGCTTTTCATGAGCCGGTTCATGGAAAACTTCTCTCAGCTCATCCCTTGGTGTCCAGGTTCATGCGGGGTCTTTTCAATGTGAAACCACCTCTTAAAGCCCCTCCTGTAATCTGGGATCTCAATGTGGTTCTTTCCGCCTTAATGAAGCCTCCATTTGAACCTTTGGCTACCACTCCTTTCAAGTTTCTCACTTGGAAAGTACTTTTCCTTATTGCTCTTACCTCTGCCAGGAGGGTCAGTGAGCTACATGCACTAGTTGCAGATCCACCTTTTACGGTCTTTCATCATGACAAGGTGGTTCTGCGTACACATCCAAAATTTCTCCCTAAGGTTGTCTCTGAATTCCATCTCAACCAATCCATTGTTCTGCCTGTCTTCTTTCCGAAACCTCACTCTCATTCTGGAGAACAGGCTCTACATTCTTTGGACTGTAAGAGGGCTCTAGCTTACTATTTAGAGCGTACTAAGCCCCACAGATCAGCTCCCCAACTTTTTCTGTCCTTTGATCCGAATAAATTGGGACGTCCTGTTTCTAAAAGTACGTTGTCTAATTGGCTGGCAGCGTGCATTTCATTCTGTTATGCTCAGACCGGACTGACACTGGAAGGTTCTGTCACGGCCCATGGAGTTCGAGCTATGACAGCATCTGTAGCTTTCCTCCGTTCCACGCCTATTGAGGAAATCTGCAAGGCTGCTACTTGGTCCTCAGTTCATACTTTTACATCTCACTATTGTCTGGATGCTTTCTCCAGACGGGATGGACACTTCGGCCAATCTTTTTTGCAAAATTTGTTTTCCTAATGGCCAACCTTCCATCCATCCCTCTTTTTGTTAGCTTGGAGGTCACCCATCAGTCAAGAATATGCTGCCTGCTTGTCCTGGGATAAAGCACAGTTACTTACCGTAACAGGTGTTATCCAGGGACAGCAGGCAGATATTCTTGCGTCCCACCCACCTTCCCGGGTTGGCTTCTTAGCTGGCTTATCCTAACTGGGGACCGCGCGCCTCTGTCGGGCGGGAAGGCACTCGCGCGTGCGGCCTACTAGAACTTTCCAAGTTCTTAGAGTGCAATCACTCTAAAATTGTCCGTACCGGGGCTCCGTCGGTGCCGTCACCCATCAGTCAAGAATATCTGCCTGCTGTCCCTGGATAACACCTGTTACGGTAAGTAACTGTGCTATATGGATTTGGAACCAACTGGCCCAGTAATGTTTACTAGACTCTACTTGGTATAAATACAGTAGAACATATATAGAGCCCAAATTCACTTGAGATAACTTTGTTTAGCTCATAGAACTCAGCGGTACCACCTGTATACCACTAAACTTTTAGATCATACAGCGTTCAGGCACCCATGGTCGTCATCGGTCTCAATAAATATGAATTATAAATATTTTTAAATATTTTACTTTAAATGGTTAGAGAGTTAAAGAAATAGATACTCATCTTCATCTACGCGAGTGGGGGGACATAGATCTATGTTTCACCCCAAAGGGCTTTATCAAGGAAATCCCCCTTAAATCCAGCAGCTCATGCTCCCCGCGTTCACAGATTTCACCATTTAACTCTCTAACCATTTAAAGTAAAATATTTATAATTCATATTTATTGAGACCGATGATGACCATGGGTGCCTGAACGCTGTATGATCTAAAAGTTTACGCTGAGGTCTATGAGCTAAACAAAGTTATCTCAAGTGAATTTGGGCTCTATATATGTTCTACTGCTAATATGGATTTGGCAGGTTTTGGTAAAATGGCCTTCAATTGCAGAAACACATGGACTTCTTCAACTAAAAATTTATGGGAACATAGCTGATTGAAGAGGTGACTTTGCTTTCAATAGCACTTAATGGAACGCATGTGTGAATTTTAGATTCAGGCTTGAGAAAGATCAGGCTTGAGAAAGATCAAAGGGGAGACAGGAGGAAAAAATTATATATAAAAATAAAAAGCAATGTTGTAGACAGTGTCTTGCAAACTTTTCCAAGCTGTGGCACACTAACTCGGGGCCATGGCTGGAGAATCTCTGCACATGCGCACACATTGACGCAATGATGTCATGCGCATATGTAATCCAAAAATTATGAACCAATATGGGAAGAAGAAACAATAATGAAAAATGAATATTTTCCCTATCCAGTTTGAGACAAACAGGCACAGCAGTGCCTTGGATAAAACCCATTAAGGCACCGCTGCCACAATACTATACCCAAGAGGGTATAATCTGTGAAACATCCCCGGCCCCTGCCCAGTGATAGTGAATAGTGTTAATAAAGTGCACCAAAACTGTGCCTCAAACGTAAATCTGTTCCGCTGTAACTGAAGTCCAGAACAGGATAGTGCAGCAACCAAAAAAATCAAAAAGTCAATAAATAATTATGCCAGTGCTGAAATGACACAAAATACCAAAACTGCAAAAACGCTAGATAAAGGTAAGTTGACACGTAACTTATCTGCGAGTGCAGTCCATAAATGCTGGTAAAAAAAATCACGAGCTCAGCTTCCAGGATGGTACGTGCACGAACAATTGAAGTTCAAGTGGGGCTCTGTTTCAGGGGTAAGAACCCTCTTTCTCAGGAACTCAGCACTACTCAGAAAAGGAGAACACACAGCAGTCCATTTACGGCAGATTTAAGAATTGAAAAAAACAAAAGGCAGCTGTGTAGACTGAGGACCCACCCTTCTCACTTTAAATTATTATTTGACTTTATCTTACTTTTACTACTGTTCCGCTGTGCCTGTTTGTCTCAAACAGGATAGGGAAGATCTTCATTTTTCATGCGCATAAGTAATGTCATCACATTGATGTCCACATATGCGCGGAGGCCCTCCAGACAAGGCCCTGAGCTCGTTAACCCTAAAATGACTACGCCAGAGGGGAGGTACGAAGAGTAGGAGAGGTACCTGTGAGGAGAGGCTCAGGCTTACTTGCCTATACGACGTGCCTCTTGCAGCCCACCCAGAATCTCACCGTGGCACACAATTTGTGCTACACTGTTGTACATTTTACACAGTAACTCTGATATTGGCCTCGTACAGACCCTATAAGCAGACCAGTATCTTAATGAACAATGTTAGAACCAGCTTCAGGTGAGCAAGGTCAAAGTTATTTTTGAGCCATGTGTCTGAACTGGACTGAAAAAGAGATCTTGCAGGATTCAGTTAACAAGACAAAGTGAGTCCTGTCATTTGGTTTTGATGACAAGCCTAGCCTTCTGTAGATACCATCTCTAAATTAGCTGATTGGTTTTGTTCATAGGTGTGACCTGGCAGGCTTCAACTGGAGAGGCATAGGATGTAATGGTGAATGATAATATTGATGGCTAGTTTTTGTGTTAACTGTATGGTATTTTGAAAGGTTGCAGTTATTCTGTGTTCTCAGACTTTAGTAGTTAAACATCTTCTTGATTTGGATCTCCTAGTTTGGGGGATACAAATTTGATCACCTCTTCAGATTCCACCTTGCTGTCTCTGTAGTGTGGGATTTTAACCTTCTTTATTCACTAGTTCTTTAATTGGCAAATACTTTACTGATCTTGATACTAACAGTGACTTACTGCTTATTCAGAGTATAATGAATGCAATTGTTTTTCAATGAAGATGGTAATTTATTGGCTAAACACACCTTTTACTGTAGTAAGAACCATCAAGACTTTTTCCAGTCGCAAATATAAATCAGGGTTGATCTTGTGAGCTTTAACACTTCTGGATGTCTGGATCTGGGTGAGATAACTTACCCATGGGACAAATTACTTGTCTGCATGTCTGCTTTGTGACTATTTGAAAACAGTTCTTTGAAAATCAGCTTAAAAAAAAAACTTCAGGAATTGGCTGCATGAAAAATCTCATGTGACTATTTTTAAAACTGGGAATCACTACTTACGTGAATACTTTTGAGACTCTTCCCCTGTGGGAAACTTAGTGTATATGCACGTAGGGTTTTATATTTAGCACACTATTTTTTTCCTGCCATTTAAAGGCATGCTTGAGGTTAGAACTGAAGTTTTTCAGTGAATGAACTATTTTTACACAGCCACTTCTCTTGAATATTTATCCATCATTACTGAACATGTTTACTTAACTAGCCTATTAAATTTTTCTTTCCTAAGATGGGGACCAATAAATGTGCTAGCCAAGCTGGAATGACTGCATATGGAACTCGGAGGCATCTTTATGATCCAAAAATGCAAACTGATAAGCCATTTGACCAGACAACCATCAGTCTACAAATGGGTACTAACAAAGGAGCCAGTCAAGTAAGTAATACTGCAGTTTTGTGCCGAGTTAATATCTCTGTTACTGTTGGTCTGTAGGAGGATTACTGTGCTTTGCAATGGTCTTTTCTCATTCTTTAGTCTTGGAGGAATTCTACTCCTGCGGGAACTGCGCACAAAGCAATATAAAAACATTGTTGTGCCCAGTATCTTAATTCCACATACTTTCTTGTAACTTTTTATGCGCAATCAAGACTTGACTTTTCTCAGTGCAAAAACTTCCTCCCCATCCTTATCCCTTGTTAGGCTTGACTTAACTAGCATGTGTTCTCATCCCCAATGTAGCCTGAACCCCTTTCTCAGTTCTCTACTTGGCTTTCTCTGCTCCTTCTCTGGGGTGGACACTTCCATTCTCCACCCCCAAACATCTGAATTCTGACTCCTAGCAAGGCTCGCTCTTCAAGGTGTGTGCCAGCAGGTGGGAGGAAGGCAGGCTGGACTTGCTGGACCTCTGAGGGAGAGGGGGCTGGAGCCGTCAGCCCTGAGGAAGAGTGAAGGAATGCAAGGCAAAGCAGATGGGCAGGAAGTAAGGGCACAGGAGGAGGCTTGAAGGTAAGAAAGAGAGAGGTATGTGACCTATGGAGGGGAAGGCTGGAACTGAAGGAAAGGAAGAGAGCTACAGGACATGCAGGAGTGGGAACGAGGGCAAGGGGAGAGATGCTGCACCTAAGGGAGGGTGAGAGGTGTTGTACTTGGGGGGAGGGGTTGAAGGGAAGAGAAGGGACTAAAATACTGAACACAGCAGAGAGAGGGAGATATCAGAGGGGAAAAAATGGGCTTGGAGAGGACAATAGGGACAGGGACACAAAGGGAGATTCTGCATGAGAATGGTACATAGACAGAGGGGCAATGCCAGCCATCTGAGGGGGTATAACCGGTATATGGACATAGAGGGAAAGTGTCTAGATGTGGAAGAGAATAGTAGCACAGAAGTGAGATAAGTAATGCAGGACATAGAGTAGTGATGATAAATGCATGGAAAGGACATAGTGGAGATGCTGGACAGGGAAGTATAGGGGTCACAGAGAAGGGAAAGATAAGTACACAATGGAAGATGGATGGTGAGCACAGAGAAGAAATGTCAGATGAGCAGGAGACACTGGCGAGTAAGTTAAGAGACGACAGAGGGAAACAGAAACCAGAGCCTGGAACCAACATGACTTGATTAGCAGATATGAGAACTGAAATGATTATCCTGCCAGTGCTGGTGTTGGACATGGGTAGAGCCCAGGGCAGAAATCGGGAGGGGACCTTGAAGCCCACTACTAGCCTGTGCCATCTTCAGCTTCCAGTAGGCTTAGGGCTTTTTCTAGCCAGGGAGCATTTGTCCTAATTGCACTACTTGGCCTAACACCATCCCTGGCATGTGTGATCTTTATATTTTGCATAGTATAGGACAATCTCAGACGGTGTGCCATGGCACAGTAGTGTGCCTCGAAGAGATTCCGAGTGTGCCACGAGAGATTAAGAATTTTACTTATTTTTAAAAATTCCCTTCATAAGTATATACTAGAATAAATGATACACAGTATATGTTGTGTACACAAGAGTCTGTCAATGTTATGAGCGTCTGTGTGCATAAGGATACAACAGCCCAGACAAGCATCATTCTTTAGACATGATTGGTCCTTGAAAACTTTTGGCAATTAATTTTAGTTTTATTTTTAAGTAGTAGTTATCGTAACTTGAGCAACAAAGCAATCAAGGCTTTGTTACCATTTGGATTTTCTTATCTTTCCAAACTTGGATTTTCAGCTTTGACAGAAATTACATCGAAAAAGAGGACAATTGCAGATGGTGATGAAATGTGTGTTTGCTTGTCAACTATTGAGCTCTGTTTTGAGTTAATTTGTGCTCAAACAAGCTCATCCATCACATTGATTAGCAATTCTATTCTGTCTACATTAGTTTTCACCATTGTTACAATTACCCATAGATAACTTAAAAGAACTTTTAAATAACTCTCAAATTTAAATTTTTGTTGGTTTTGCAATTTTAAAATTTCAATTATAATGTGCCTCAAAAACCATTTGCTCCATTTAGTGTGCCAGTGTTAAAAATAAGTTTTGAGAGACACTGGTATAAGAGGAAATGGATCTTTCTATTTCTTTGATGATATACTTCATGGATGGTGTGGCTTCTTGGGATTTTGGTTTAATTTATTTTATCATTTGTGGTCAGCTATGTATTTGGCATTTTTGTTCTGTGTGTATAATTGAGGTATTGTTAGGATGAATTTTCTATGTAGCATTCAGCTTTCCTGATGGTGCCAGATCGACTACCACGCTTCCTCACATTGATGGAAGTGTGTTGCCTTTCTGAAGGGAATGGGAACAGATATCAGAAGTTCTGGACATTATTCGGGAGGGGCACAAGATCAAGTTTTCTCACTCCCTCTAGATCTTTCTCAACTCTCCAGTCAGATGGCCAGAAAAGGAGGTCAGGGTCCGAGCAATGGTACGACGACTCTTGGACATTCATGCCATAGAACCAGTTCCTGAAAATGAATTGGGCTCTGTCAGATATTGGAGACCTATCCTAGACCTAAAGTCTGTAAACGAGAAACTGAAAGTCCCATGCTTCCATACGGAGACGATATGGTCAGTTATCGTGGCAGTGGCCCTGGGGTAATTCCTAGCCTCCTTAGCATTCCTAGCTTCCTTCCTATATTTCCAGATCACAGAAAATATCTGAGAATCCATGTTCTCCATAGTCATTTCCAGCCTTTTGGATTAGCCATGGCTCACTGTCAAGGTGATAATGGTAGTATCGGCTCACCTTTGGGGGGAGGTGCAGTCCTTTGGGAGGAACAGGCCTTCAGGGGGTAGTGCAGGCCTTTGTGGCGACAGGCCTTCGGGGGTGGGGTGCAGGCCTTAGGTGGGGACAGACCTTCAGGGGAGGGACAGTGCAGGTCTTCGGGGGGGGGGAGGCAGGCCTTCGGGGGAGGGGGGCCCTCGTGTAGAAGTACACGGAGGGAGGGAAGGGGGTTCAAAGAGACGTGCATGTGCCGGACTTTGGGAGGAAGAAATAATGGGTCTAAAAAGAGGAGAGGGAGAGAGATGGTGAACAATGGGATTGAGGGAGGGAGGTAACAGAAAGGGAGAGAAGTTGGACACAAGGGATGGTGTGGAGAGGGGATAGAGATACTGGATAGGAGGGTAGTTGGGAAGAGAAAGGGAGAAATGGTGGACCCTGGGGTGGTGGGGAAGGAGGGAGAGATGAAGGATGAAAGGGTAGTTCAGAAAAGGTGGATCTGGGGATGGAGACAAAAAAAAGGAAAGATGGCAGACTTCCGGGGGAGGGAGGGGAAACGGAAGGGAAGGACAGAGATGGAAGATGGATGGTTAGCACGGAGAAAGAAGAAAATGATAAATGGGCAGGAGACCCTGCAAGCGAGTTATCAGAAGACAACCAGAGCCTGGGATCAAAATGATTTGAATAATGACTAGACAACAAAAGGTAGAAAAATTTTATTTTATTTTCTATTTTGTGATTACGATATGTCAGATTTGAAATGTGTATCCTGCAAACATGAGCTAGGATTTGAGAAAGAGGAAAAGTCTTTTGTTTATTTTGTTTACACCACAGCGCCAGTGTGGGTAGGAGAGGGCAAAGGGGGTGAAGAGGCTATAAAATAAACTCACCAGGATGTTTGAAAAAAACACCCAATTGGACAGGAAAATGGAATCAAAAAATCGATTCAATAGGCTGAATCAAAATTTTTTTTTCCTGAATCAGGCAGCACTGCTGGAGGCATAGATGTTGTTCAAGTGGGCAGAAGCTCATTTACAGGCACTCTCAGCAGCCCACATATCGGGCAGATTCTAGATCCAGGGGAGTGGTCCCTGTCCGAGAGAGCATTCACCCTCATTGTACAATGCTGGGGAAGCCTGGAAATGTATCCTTTGTTGCAGTGGCCTTTCCCATCATTGGGTTTTAAAGTCATTCTGAAGGGCCTATCACGGGCTCCTTATAAGCCTCTGCAAGATGTGTCCCTTTTGGACCTTACTGTGGCCACTAGAAATACAGTCTTGGATTGTATCAGCGAGGCTAATCATGGAATTACAGGTGCTCTCCTGCAGGGAACCTTTCCTCGGGATTACGGAGTCTGGTGTTTCTCTCTCTGAACGGTACCCTCCTTCCTATTGAAGGTTGTCTGAGTTTTTCACGTCAATCAAGAAATTTGTTTGCCTGCTTTTCACCCTAAGAAGGGGTCTGCCACATAGGATAGTATTTTGTAGAGGCTAGATGTGCACAGGATCCTTCACTACCTGGAGAGGACCAATTATTCCTGTCTCTTCAACCATCTTTTTGTGCTGACCAACCAGTCAAGATGAGGCAGGCCAGCCCTCCATGGCTTCAATTGCCAGATGGATTCACAAGGCAATTTCTTCTTATTGTTTGTGGAAAACTGCCACCTATCTATATATTACAGCACATTCGACTAAGTGTTGCTGCTTCTTGGGCAGAGTCCCAGGCTGTTCCACATGATGAAATCTGTAGAGCAGCTACTTGGGTCAACTCGCCATACCTTTACAAGGTTCTACAGAGTGGATGTGACGGTCCGAGAGGATTCCACTTTTGGGTCCTCAGTGCTGCTAGCAGGCTCATTTGTCCTTCCCTAGATGTCTGGCACTGCTTTTGTATAACAGTTTCAGTACAGGATCCTATGTCTTTGCAACAGAATGGGAGATTACTGAAGTAAGAATCTAATCTTCTTTGTTAGAAGACATGGGATTCTGTATGGGCCACCTTGTGCAGACTTGATTTACCTGTTACTGCCTCGGATATTGTTGGTGTTGGCTGAGTGAAAAAAATAAGATATTATAGATATCCTTTTTATCCGTTGGGGTATTATAGTATAGTGCTCGTTGCACATTGGTAGATTCCTGGATACCCTTATGTTCAAGTTCATGTTTTTATTGTTGATCATTATTCTCATGTCATGATTACAGAGCAGAACAGAAATGTAGTTTGTCTCAGGGAAGTTCCCTATGCCCCTCCTCTCTCTTTTTTTTTTTTTTTCTGTTTCAGTGGAGTTTGATTGCTTTGGTACTAACTAAAACCAGAACTATGCCCCCCTCCCCCCTTAGATTGATTTGAGTGACACCCTTCTACAAAGTTCACAACACTAGGAGGATAACAGCTTCAATACAGAATCCTATGCTTTCTAACAGAAAGATTACTGTAATAACCTAATCTTCCATTAATTGTGAAATTGTTTGTTAAATGTGTTATGTACTCAAGTGTTAGGCACACTGTCCTACAAATTTAGAATGGTAGAGCCAAGATTTGAATGTGTACAGAAAACGCAAAAGCTAATGACTAAACTCTACATTTTAAGTGTGAAATAATTTGTAAAAATGTTAGTTTTTTTGCATAAAGGAGCTTTTTTTTTGTGAGTAGATGGATGATTTTTATCTGACCTTTAAAATCAACCTTGATACTCTATATGGAAAGCATGTTGGTCTGAGAGAATCTGTGTAGGCTGGGAAGGGCGCTAGATGTCTCAAAGGACCCTCAGCCATAAGAGGGCATCCGCTCAAACTCAGGAGCGGGAAATTTCATGGTGACACCAGGAAATATTTCTTCACCGAAAGAGTGGTTGATCCTTGGAATGAGCTCCCGGTGCAGGTGATCGAGGCAAACAGCGTGCAAGAATTTAAGAGCAAATGGGATGCCCATATGGGATCCCTTAGAGGGTTAAGCCAAGGGAACCTGTCACCAGGAGTGGGATCCCTAGGATAGTAGACTTGGGGGTGGGTCAGTAGAGTGGGCAGACCTGATGGGCTATGGCCCTTATCTGCCGTCATCCTCTATGTTTCTATGTACATGAGTCCTAAAAATTGAACATGTACAGCATATAATACAGGAAGAATTTTGGTTCAGTCATGTTGAAGGGTAGTCTTAAAATGCCTCTTTCCTTGAAAGTCTGGCTCTCTCCACTATTTTAGTGAACCAGTTATGATGCCTTTGAAAACTCTAAGTGAATATTGGATCCATTGATTTTTGCTATTAAACAGTAGTTTTAAGTATAGGCAGAGTTAAAAATTTTGGGGTTTGCTGATGAAACTTTAGCTAACATTTTTTTTGTGATCATGCACTGGACCACTAATGATGCAATTATTTCATTTGGGGGATAGGGTAGAACTTAAAAGCTTTACAGGGGAAATTTAAAATACATATTTTCATTCATCCATTCTACAAGAGGGTCTTGGAGCACTGGGTTTAAGCATATTTATGGTTTTAAAATTAGTTTCATGCTTGTTCCATATCTGTACTACATATAGTATTCTTAGTTTTGTTTTCTGTTGTAACTTTGCAGTGGAAGTGTGACCTTGTTATGGATAATAGTCATCCTTTAAGGCTTATGTTATACAGCATGATGCCTGCATGGTGTCCCAAAGAGGTTCAGCATTATTGTCACACTTCACTCCCACTATTATGAATTCAAGTCAAGTGAAAAAAAAATAGAACAAGGAGGATGATCATAACTTGTAGCAGTAATAAGTGTGGTAAAAACCCATCTAAGATCACTGGGCTTGCAACAGAATTTTAATAATTGGGTTAAGTGATAAGAGAAAAAATAATCTCATTTACTTAATAGATTAGTATGTGATGTTGAGGGAGTCATTATTTTAAAGATCTAACATTTGCGCTTAGTTAAGCAAAATGTCCTATGTCTATGATATTCAGTTCCTTCAACACTTAATTGTATTAATGTGAGATCAACTTCATCTCTTGCTAGGCTGGCATGTCTGCACCAGGCACCAGAAGAGATATCTATGATCAGAAGGGAGCATTACAACCATTGGACAATTCGACCATTTCATTACAAATGGGAACTAACAAAGTGGCTTCTCAGAAAGGCATGAGTGTGTATGGCCTTGGAAGACAAGTGTATGACCCCAAATACTGCGCTGCCCCAACAGAACCTGTAATTCATAATGGAAGTCAAGGAACAGGCACCAATGGGTCCGAAATAAGTGATAGCGATTACCAAGCAGAGTACCCAGACGAGTATCAGGGCGAGTACCCAGATGATTATCCAAGAGATTATCATGGTCAGTACAGTGACCAAGGAATAGATTATTAGATTTGCACAGAATGCTCAGTATTAGTTTCATATTTTATTCAACGAAAGACCAAGCTAGACTTGTGTAATTTTTACTTGTCTTCCTTACACTATTATACTTACAGAAATATTGCCTTACATTCCTTTTTCCTTTCTCTGCCTTTTTGTATCTATATACAGTAGTTGCCTTTTAGTGCTGTAGCAGTACTATTCTACAGCATAACCAATAATTGCATATGAAGTAAAAAGGAATACTGTGAAAAGGGGAGAAGGCGTGTGTAACCTGTTCAGATAATATAGGACTATGCATTAGTCTCCAATGTTAATGAGCTTTTTTTGGCAAGACCACAGCCTTCATTTTTCAGTAGCATTTTATATCTGATTTCAACATGGTGTACTTTTCCAGGTATGTTCTAGATATTGTGGATTTTAACGATTTTTGTTTCTGCATTGATATGTAGTAATCGAAATCCCATTATTTTCAGTGTCTATGTAATTTAGTTTGCTAAATTGGGCATGTGTTGTGATTAAATGTTAAGATTGACCAAACGTGAAAAAAAATCTAATTTTTGGCTAGAAAGGGAGTTTGTATAAAGTCTAGTTAACTTGGAGCAGTCTTAAAAGTTTGACCGTACATTTAGACTTATTGTATGTGCCATAAATGTAGGTGTACTTTTCCCCCACTGTATTTATTGTCTCACTTCTCAGTATAAACTGATTCCAGTGTATTTTTTATAAATAAATTTTTTGATATTTTTCCCTTATGTATGTCAAACTGAAAGTGTTTGTGTGTGTAATTGTACAAGAATAACTTTCCAGTACTACTGTTCTTAAATGCAACCTCATGTCTTTGAACCAAAATAAAAGGCAGTAAAATTTTTCAATTTGATTTTAAAAAACAAACAAAACCTTGAAAGACACAAGTGGTGCTATTTTTTTGTAAAGAAGCCAGCATGGTCCATATACAGTTTGTGCTCAAAAAGACGAAGCAGCAGTCTGAAAGATTATTCTGATTAGTAAAAATTAGGGCTCCTTCCCTCTATGATCTGGCATCTTTCCCTCCATACACTGCTGGCAGAGCACTGATGGCTGGCTAGCTGGCTCCAAAATCTTCTCTCTTATATAGCAGTCCAAGCTACACATAGCTGTTTCTTGTAGTTGGGACTGCTATACAGAGTCCCTGGCAGTGTATGGAGGGAGGGATACCAGACTGCAGGGAGGAGGAGCAGGAATATTTGCCAAAGAAAGAGAGGGGGAGAGATTGTGGACCTTGGAGGAGAGGGTTCAGGTGCACAGAAAGATTTGCTGGGAGAAAGAGAAAGTTGGGGGGGGGGGGGGAGGAGGATTGAACGAGAGGGCCAACCAAATGTTGGAAATAGGGGATGGGAAAAACAAGAGACAGTGACATGGAAGGATGGAAACAGTGATCATGAAGTGGTGGGGAAAGGGAAGGAAGGGAAGCGATGATGGTGCCCCTGAAGGGGGAAGTGAACTAGACATTTGAAAAGGAGGAAGAAAAGTTTATTGTGAAAGATGGATATAGGGTGGGAAGTGAAGAGGAGAGAGTGAATAGACAGGAGACCCTGGACATAGAGTTCAGAGCACAGGGAAACACCAGAGAAACAGGAGATGATTAGAAAGCTATAATCACCAGACAATAAGGGTAAGATAAATTATTTTAGTTTAGTAAGGTGGGGCTAATGGGATTTAATATACCACCTTTCTGTGGGACAACTGAATTGAAATGTCAGTTTTGAGAATTTACATCTGCTATCTATATATTGCACTATAGAAGAGAAAATGTGAGAGGGTTACTTTATGCAATTAATCATGCAATTAAAAGTTTTAATCTATGTACAGCCTAATAAAAATACAAATTTTATATAAAGTTAATCCAATTTAATGATAGATGGTAACTGATTTAATCCCGTGCTATCCTAACAGAACAATTTTTGTGACACCTCTTCTGGGAATGCAAATGTTCAGTTATGTTAATTGTTAGGAGAATATGGAAAATTCAGATCCTTCAGTCAATTGACTATTTCTCCTTTGTTCTCTGGATGGAATCAACACTGTTTCTTCTCTGTTTGAAAGCTGGCATGCACTGCACATGGGTCATTTACTCTGAAGATTACTGTGTATACATTTCTAGTGGGCTTTAGTTTGTAAAGCATTTTGAAATCACATCTGAATGGAATATAATAAATGCAGATGATTACAACTTTACCAGTTCTTGCTGCTTTTTACAATTTTATCATGCAGCTTTATACTGTTTGCAGCAAACATGCTGCATATTTATGGTATGAGAATGAAATTAAGCCTTTCATAATATCTAATTAGTGTTAGTCCTCCGCATATTTCTATTTTCTGCATCCAGAGGTGGGTGTATCTGCATGTTAACAGCAAGATAGAAAAGGATGAATTATCCAGATGAAGAAATGGCAAGGAATTCTGTATATTTTTTTTTTTTTTTTTTTACCCATACAAAATTAGTCCAGCCAAGTGCGTTTCCCCCTTACAGCAGAGAGCCAGAGAAAAGCAGCCTAAAGTAGATTCCTTGGTAGCACAGGTTGCCAAGCGTACTTCCCTGCCAACTGAGGGAGGTGTCATATTAAAGGATGCACAAGATTGTAGGGTTGATGCCCTCAAAAGACAGTTTGCGGCCTATGCCTTGGGAATTAAGGTGGCTGCCTCATTCGTGGCATGCACTTGCCATACCAGAATGTGTTGTACTCCCTCAACAGATGACATTTCCCCCCAGCTGGTGATGGCAGGGGTTTGTTTATTTCTTTAAAAAAAAACTTTTATTATGCTTATGTAGCAGACGCAGCTGTCCCTCACTATCTGTTTTTACTTATCTTCCCCTTTGATCTCTGTGAGCTCCGCTCAGCTGATAAGTCCCTCCTATCTGTGCCCTTCTCTTCAACTGCCAACTCCAGGCTCCATCCCTTCAGCTTTGCTGCGCTGTATACTTGGAACAAGCTGCCTGAATCCCTACGGCAGGTTCTGCCTTTGGCAGTGTTCAAGGCCCAGTTAAAAGCTCACCTCTTTTAGAGTGCTTTCGACTTCTAACTCCTCTGACCTTTGGGTTCTGTATCCCTAACCCTATATGTCATGTCTGTCCAAGTTAGATTGTAAGCTCTTCTGAGCAAGGACTGTCTATAAATGTCAAAATGCACAGCGCTGCGTATGCCTTTCAGTGCTATAGAAGTGTTAAGTAGTAGCAGTACTATGATATAATTAGTTATGAGCAAGGTTTCTGTTTAAGCCAGCTTCACTTGTAGAATGCTCTGGATCAGGCAATAGGTTGGAGATTCGGCTTCTAAAGCAATGCTAAACAGGCTCCCTTTAAAGGATCAAATGCTGTTTGGTAAGGGAATAGATGACCTAAAGTTTTGCCTGATAGCAGACCATGAGTCCCTAGAGCGGTGGTTCTCAACCCTATTGCAGGGGACCCCCAGCCAGTTGGGTTTTCAGGATATCCCTAATGAATATGCATGAGAGAGATTTACATTACATTACATTAGTGACTTCTATTCCACCAGTACCTTGCAGTTCTAGGCGGATTGCAAAAGAAGATAACTGGACATTTCCAGGAAAATTACAATTTAAGGAGCTGTTTACATGATTGAGACTTTGAAGAGAAAATTACAAGAGTGGTAGAGACTTTGAGGGGAAATTTACAAGCGAGGGGATGGACAAGGGGGTGAGTTTTGATATCTAGATCAATTTTTTGAATAGCAGGGTTTTGATTTCTTTTCGAAATGATTTGAAGTCGCTCTTTGTCAGCATATTGGAGATGGAGTGGTCAAGTTTCGCTGCTTGTGTCGCTAGTAGGTTGTCAAACATCTTCTTGCACTGAGTACCTTTGAATGGGGGGTAGGTAAA
This sequence comes from Geotrypetes seraphini, assembly GCF_902459505.1. Taxonomy (NCBI): domain Eukaryota; kingdom Metazoa; phylum Chordata; class Amphibia; order Gymnophiona; family Dermophiidae; genus Geotrypetes; species Geotrypetes seraphini. Next base: position 20,735,237 of record NC_047095.1, read on the forward strand.
TGGGGTCTGAGTTCTCCTTTGTCTAGTTATATGTTTCCAATTTAGGCAATTGTTTTAGGTAAGTGGGGGCAGTGCCATTTATTACTTTGAATAATAGACAGTATAATTTGAATTGAATTCACGCTTGTATAGGTAGCCAGTGTGAATCTAGGTAGGCAGTGGTGATGTGGTCAAATTTGCTTAGTGAATAGATCAATCTGAGGGCTGTGTTTTGTACAGTCTGTAATTGTTTTATCATGTTTGCGGGGCATGGTAGGTAGAGGATGTTGCAATAGTCCACTAGACCTAGGACTAGGGATTGGACTATGAGCCTATATTGCTCTTTGTCGAAGAATTTTCTTATTTTTCGTAGATTGCGCATGATTAAAAAGGCTTTCTGGGTTGTCTTGTTGATTTGGACCTGCATTGTGCAGCATCTATCTATCATCACTCCTAGGAGTTTAAGAGCGGACTGTATAGGGTATTTGATGGCATTTATTTCTAATTCTGTAATGGATGGGGTTTTGGCCTTTTCAAGCAGTAGAAATTTTGTTTTTTCAGAGTTCAGCTTCAATTTGTGGTCTATCCATTTTTCCACTGCTTCTAGTGTTTTTTCAGGTTTTCTGTTGAAGTGGGATCTGGTGAGTTGAAGGGAAGGAGAATGGTGATGTCGTCTGAGTAGCTGAATGATATTACGTCTAGGTTATCTAGAGTGGTCCCAAGGGAGGAAATAAAGAGGTTGAAGAGCATTGATGACAGTGGTGACCCTTGTACTCCACAGGGGTTAGACCAGGGGTCTGATTTAAGATCATTTGTCTTTACTCTGTATGTTCTTGATTTAAGGAATCCTTGGAACCAGTTGTATACCCTGCTTGAGATCCCTATGGCTTCTAGTATCTGTAGTAGTATGGTGTGGTCTACCAAGTCAAATGCAGCAGAGAGATCAAGTTGAATTATCAACATCCTTCTGCCTTTGCTAAGGTGCTGTTGGGCTGTGTCTAGTAGAGTTACTAGTAGTGTCTACGTGCTATGGTTGGTTCTGAGCCCTGATTGTGAGGAGTGAAGTAGGCTGTGGTCTTCCAGGTAGTTAGTGAGTAGTATTGTGCAACTAGTCCTTCTATTAGTTTGCATATAATGGAGAAGACAGGCATGCATATACATCTTATACATATTCATTAGGGTTATCTTAAAAACCCATCTGGCTGGGGGTCCCCCAGGATAGGGTTGAGAACCATTGCCCTAGAGGGTCAGGTCAAACTAATTTTTGAGGCTCTTGGTGATTGTCAGTATTCAGGAATATCATATCAAGGAACTAGAGCTATAGAAGTGCTGTGTGTCCTCAATCCTCTGGTTCTCAAACCACAGCAACCTCCAAGAAATCCTTTGCTCTACCGCAGCACGTAGATAGGGTTTGTCAGTTTATGGGGAGGCTTCTGAGTTGATTTGCTCAGACTCACATAGTCAGACAGTGGGTGCTGGATATCATATGAGAAGGGTTTAAGGACTACTTGATGGAGACGGTTCTGGTTTTTAGAACATTGCTTTTGCTTGTAACTTGAATATCAATATCCTACTCCTTGAGTATGTAGGTGAAGGAGCATTGTCTGGATGGAGTTTATGGGAAGACTCTTGGGTGGTTTGGAGGCTTTCTGAGTAAGCCCAGGCCATAGACTTAAGTGATGACTCGAAGGACCCACAAATCTGTTGTGATAAGAATCAAATGTTGATGGAAGTAGAGCAATCAGCCTCCAACAGGGAGATTGTGAGGAAGAAGCAGGGAAATGTTTAGCAGAGCTCTTTTAGAAAGGAGTCGAAAGGGCAACTACTGTTTGTACTGAGGTTGTGGCTGATTTTTTTGTCCTTTGTTGTCTTGCATGAGGACATTGAGAAGCCATAATACAAAGCTCTAGAAGAAACATCAATGGTGTATTCTAGTGAACAAGTTCTTGACCTAAAACAGTTTCAACAATTGTCCAGCTGGTGGGAGGAGTTCCTTAAACTGATAGTTGCATAAGTAAGGATTTAAGATAAATAGACATATAAAATTGGTGGTCCATTATTCTATTGATAAAATAGATAATTGGACTCCTTTAGCAAACACATAGTCCAATGTCCTGCTTCTCTTCCTGGAGGAGCAGAAGCTTAAAATTGTGAGCTGTATGATTGGCTGCAGGTAGATTTCACAGCTAATAAATGATAAAGTTGAGTTTTGTGAAATCCTGGACACTTTTGAACTCTACCTGGACTAACACGAAATTCTCCCACTTCTTGCATCTTTCATGATTATATGCAAAGGAACCTTAATGTATTTGTTTGGCAGTGCTTCAAAGTCAAGCAGTTCAGAGTGAGGCTCTCCTGTTTCCATTTTGATGGGCAAAGTTTGCCCCATCTGCCTTAAAAAGCCAGTAAAATATATACTTTCTGGTGGTGACTTGTGTTGTGGAGGAGGAGGGGAAGGATCAGAATGTAGGATTCTTCTGAATATTCTGGCAAGCCTTCATCTGAACGGTTGGAGATACAAGTCAGACTCCTTGAAATGCTCTCTGCTAGGCACACCACAGGGTGAGCTTTCAGAAGTGTTGACTGTGCATTGAGAATGAGGTTGATGGCTTGAGGCAGGCGATAACACCTCTACTGCTGATACATGTGTCGAGTGGGTCCATGCTAACTCTGCTGCTTGATGTCGAACAGGAATGAGTAAACTTTTCTTTGATCAATGCTTTGCTGCATACTTGGGCTGGGCTGAGGCAGACATAGAACCCTTTAAAGCCTGCGTAAACTACTACTAAAGTAGCCCTGAATGCTCTTGTCTGAGCATAGCCTGGAGGTCCTCCTTGAAAGACCTTGCCAGTACCTGAAGAGATAGTAGCACGGAAGCAGTCTGCTGTACCAGTTGTCAAGGCATGCCTATGAAGAATCAGTTTGCTGGAAGGAGAGCAATTCTCGGTACATTGATTCTTGGGAGGATGCAGTGGTATGTCCTACAAGTGTAAGAATGTTTGTGCTTCTTAGCTTTCTTTTTTTTGTATATTTATTAATTTTTTCAAACTTATTACCAAGCATTACTTGTACAGAAAGCAAATATTAGACATATACATTTCTGTCATAGCAAAACAATTTATCAATAAAGAATAGAATTTAGCTAATTATGCTCAAGTCCTCAATTAAAGATCCAAGATGTTAAAGTCCAGCGAGAACAAAGGAAATAAATTAAAGACTAAGGCTGGTTATAGCATTCAGTGAAAGTGCATATCTATTAAACAGAGCTGAAGTTTTTTCTTTTTCCAAATGGGATAGAGACAAAAAGGTTGTCAACTGGCTTGGCTCAAAGAAAACATATTTAACACTACAATATAGAACAATATACTTGCAAAGATATAACCTCAGGTTTAATTAACAATAATTCACGGTAGTGCTTCTGAGTTTCTCGTGTCAAGTCAGGAAACATTTGTATTTTAAGACCTATAAATTCTTTCTGCCAATTTTTAAAGTAAAGTTTTAACAACCATGTTTTATCAATTGACAGAGCTACTAATATAATCAAAGTGGATGGCACTACTGCCTCTTTATCAGCTATTTTCAACATTTCAGATACATTTAAAGCAGGGGTCTCAAAGTCCCTCCTTAAGGGCCACAATCCAGTCGGGTTTTCAGGATTTCCCCAATAAATTTCCAACATAAATTTGGTCTTAAAAACTCAGAAAATTTCAGATGGTTGCAGCTGAAGCATGCCATTCAGGCAGGGTTCCCTGATTGGAAAAACTTTAATAATCATTATAGTTTGGAGTTTCTGTGTTTTCAGACAGACTTCTTGGGTCACCAGGCTGCCCAGTGGTACAAAGTGTTAAGTGGATTTAATAAAAAGAAATTAAAAACTGGTTTAAGAGAGATTTGGAGCATTGAGATTAAGCATGAAATTACTGCATGACCACAAATTTGGTCTTGGAGGATGAAGTGCACGATGTCAGCATCTATGAGACAAACTTGTTTTTTTCTGTTGCACAGAGCGTTATGGACCCCTGTTAGGTTGCAAAAATTAGATAGTTCTTTGTCTGATAGATGTTGGCATTGTCATTTAGAAGCAGGAACTTTAGACCATTTATTGTTTCATTGCCCATTTATTATGAATTTTTGGAAATCAATTTGGGACCAAATTAATAATTTATTAGATAACCCAGTGGCATTATCCTATGATACTGTGATATTTGGTATGGAAATGAGAAAAAAAGTCAGATTTCTGCAAATAATAATAAATTACTACTAATAATAACTGGTGTTGCCATTCAGCAAATCACATTTAATTGGAAGGATTGGAGGAGATTAAATTACATCTTCTGGTGGAACTCTTTATGCCATATCTATAAAATGGAAAGGTTTATTGCATTACAGTGGGGTTATTTTAAGAAGTTTCAGGATGTGTGGCAACAATTAACAAAATATTGTAAAGATTAATTAAAAAAAACAAAAAGTTTCCCTTATTTTATTAATTTAAGGAGTAGGGAGGGGGGATTTTATTGTTATATGTTTTATATGATAATGGAATATATGGGAAGGAGGGTTGGGATAGGGGAGGGGATAAAAATTTATGAAATGTGTTAATGATTGTTTATAAGTGATGTATTTATTGTTTATGTGAATGAATATATTTTAATACTTAATGTAATCTTGAAAATGAATAAAGAATTAAAAAAAAAAGATATCCCCAATGAATATGCATTGAAAGCAGTGCATGCACATGGATCTCATGCATATTCATTGGGGAAATCCTGAAAACCCGACTGGATTGTGGCCCTTAAGGAGGGACTTTGAGACCCTGATTTAAAGGCTCTTGATACCCCATTTTTTTCTTTTTTTTATTTATTTATTTATTTATAATTTTATACATTATTCCCAAGCATAAACATCTTGTACAGTAAGATTGTTTTGAATACAAATAAAGAAAAAGATAACAAATTACAATACAATATAGAAGATATTAAATATCATAACATCTTCTCCTTATAAAGACAATCTCTAGTCCACAATAATTGGATCCTAGACTTCAATAGGGTGGATTAAAACAAAAAGATCATAAGATTAATCTTATACTTAAGAAAATCTAAATGGATGAAATCGCGGGGAGCTAATCATGTATTTCTGTTGTTACTTCTATTTTTTCACCTTTCTCAAGACGTTTCAATGCCACAAATTTGGTTAGGTGTGTCGGATCAAAGAAAACATATTTATCAGAACCATAATGAACAATACATTTGCAAGGAAATCTAAGGAAAAATTTCCCTCCCACTGAAATTACACCAGATTTTAATAACAAAAACTGCTTTCTTCGTTTTTGAGTCTCTTTGGTAACATCAGAAAAAATTTGTACTTTCTGACCCAGGAACTCTTTAGTTCTATTTTTAAAGAACATTTTCATAATCCAGTTCTTGTCCGGCATCAATACAACTGTTACCAGTAATGTCGCAGGTTTAACTAATTCTTTCATTGAACTTTCCAATAATGTAGTAATGTCCAATTTTGATTCCTGTTGTCCCTCGTTGATCAATTGCTGATCCAATTTTCTATCAGGCAGGTAAAATACTTGTGTAAATGGTGGAATTAATTCTTCTGAAACTGAGAAAATCTCCAAGAAGTATTTTTTTAACATTTCCCTAGGAGACATAGAAGATATCCTGGGAAAGTTTAGGAACCGCAAATTATTGGCTCGTTGGCCATTTTCAATCATTTCCAGTTTCATCCTGATATTTGTACTATCTCTAATCATAGTTTCTTGTACTTGTTTGACCCCTACTATCTCATTTTTATTTTTATCTGAGGTAGCTTTGACTATAGTCAATTCTGATTGCATTTGAGTCAATTCTTGTTCCTGCTTATCAACTTTCATTTCTAGTGCTTTAAGTTGTGGATTCAGTGAATTTCCCAGTTTGACTACTAAGTCCCAGAGAGACTCCATTGTAATTTCAGTGGGTTTTTCAACCAAAAAGAAGGAAGTCTCACCTGCCATACTTGTAGGAATCGAGTCTTGTTGTATCTCCCTTTCCTTTGATGTTCCAGCCGCAGTATCTCTCTCCAGACTTAAAAAGTCTTTTGATAGATCCAATACATCGCTCGCAGATGAACCAGCCTCCTGGGCTACCGGCACTGCCTCTATGGACGTGCCTTGTGCCTGCGGTGAGCTAGTATGCTGCGGTTGGGGGGGAGTATCTTTTTCTTCCGGGCTCAGCGTGACCTCTAGCCCCTGGATTCTGGCGGCGTCACCCCGTACCGCCAAGTCCTGCGGGCGATTCCCCGAAGTTGCTGGCTCCCTCTGAAGCCGCGTCAAGAGGCGCTCAATAGTGAGAGGAGGAGGAATTACAGAACGCCGCGAGGCTCCGGCAGCACTTCTCCCTCTCCTCTTAGGCATGAGGAAACCTTCAGAGCAAGCTGAATATCCAGAAAAGGTAAATTATAAATCTACCGAACGCTCAGGAGACGCTCCGAAATTCAACCACTCGCGGCCATTTTGGATCCCCCATTTTTTTCTTCTTGTTTTATCCTTCCCTTCCTCCCTTCCTTTTATTTTAATTTATACAATGTAATTTTAAAAACTTTCCCTTCCCCTTTCTTTCCTTTTGACCCATACCCATTGTAATCTAGTTTTTGTTTTGATCTCAATCCCCCTATTTTTATTTAGACTTTTTTTTTTATAATACATAACTTTAATATTTTTAATTTTTTTCTTATTGTAAACCGACCAGCTACTTGTGATGGTCAGTATATCAAAATATTAATAAACTTGATCTAATGAGGTTTGATTTTTTTCAGGAAGATAATACTTCTTTGCTTTCTTCTGTGTTGTGTCCTGTGATACCTAGATGAAGATGAGGTAGAGTCTTGCTTTTGTAAGAAGCCCAGTGCCCGATGCTCTGCACTGAGTGTCGATGTACTTGGTGTCGATGCCTGAGTCATAGAAGGCTGAGTGTTGTGTTCTGTGTTCCCTGCCATGCTTGATGTTGATGCTGACATGGTACCGAAAAGTTTTTTGAACTAAAGTTTTTGGGCTTTTTGACCTCTTTTGCAGCTGGGGGCAGAAGACACAATTGCTGTCCTAATGATCAATGGACATACTAATTATGTGGGTCAATGCCTAAAATGGTCCAATTACATTGTGAATATTTCTTAAAGCCACTTGGTACCTTCTTTGCTGTGGAAAGGTAAACTGCCAACATGAAATCAAACAATGGCTCAATGGCCTGGGGAGCTTGAGTAGCGAAGATGCTGAAAAAAAAAATCAAGTGTGTGGGGGGGGGGGGGGGGGGGGAGTGAGCTTGGAGTGTCCTGAAGGCCAAAAAAAAATGAGAACATAGCAAAAATGAACCAATACTGGAACATGATAAAAACACTGCACTATGATGAAATAATGGAAAGTATGGCAAGGTACAAAATAAAGGGTTAAAGTTTGACGAGCTGAAGCATTTCTCAGCTCTGCAGAAAACAAAGAACTAATGGTCCTGTGAGCAGGTGTTGTTCAATATGGGTATTGCCAAAAAAATATATAAGTGATAGCATACTTAGTAGTGTTCTGTACTGGGTTCCATGGATAATGTCATCCACATATGAAAATATTATGCCTGCTTGTGCTTGGAGAACATAATAAACAAACAGCTTCTGTACTGCATATGTGTGTTATATGACTTTGCTTAGTGCCAAATGTGGCCCACAGCTTATATATTTTACACCCTCATCACAGAACTTATAAATTCTTGGAAAACCTTACAGCAGGAAACTAATGTTACTGCCACTGCTTTTTGCATCAGGTTTTTGTTAATGGAGCACAGACCCAGGCTATGCTCAATCACACAATGATTTGTTGGGATGGGTGTATGATTTAGTGCTACCTGAGACCATGGGTGCCAATTCAACACACAGATTACAATGCAGACAAGCCTTTTAATTTTCAACAAATGACTTACACGATCTCATATCTGATCTTTAAATGATTTCTGTGTTTTTCAAACATAATGCAAAAGAAGAAAATGTGAGGTAGGCATGCAGTCATGAAACACAAGAACTGCTTATTTAGATTTTTGGGGGAAGGGGGGAAAAGACTCCCTGAGAATCAAATGGCTTCTCTCTTACAGGCTAAGGTAAATTTGTCATACCAAACACACATTTCTCCCTTTACAAGCACTTTAAAAATATAAAATTTGTATGAAAAGACTAATACATTAGTACAGGGAGTTAGGCTCATTTTGCTTCAGAACTGAATAGACCATTTTAACTTTGAAACAAATCATTTGAGTAGTCAGCTGAAAGGAGGAAGCCTTCAAACTAGTTTTTAAGAACTAATTTAGAAATGGAGACTCCTGCTTCAGCGTGTGTTTTTTTTGTGCTGTATATATCTTTTACTGTATTGGTCTCACTGTTCACTATGGCAACACTAAAACAAAAGGCACGACAACTCAAAAGAATCTGGAATAAAACAAAGATGGAAAGGGACAAAGCAATATGGAGATCTAAGATACATGAATATAAAAGAATGGCAAATGAAAAATGACGCATGTACTATTAAAAAAAAAAAAATTGGCTCACCCACAACCAACAGTAAAGAACTTTTTAAACTAGTCAATACGCTATTTGAAGTTAATCATCATAAAAGATCCCCCTCCACCCAACTACCAACTGCAGAGCTCTGCGTCTCACTTCCAGACAAAAATTATTTTCCTTAGATCTTCCTTTCAAAACTACCCCCCCAATCGCCCCCTTTCTACCTCGCCTCCCCGCATTGACTTGCACCAAGCAGCATCATGGGGTAAAGACCTAGAACAATTGCTTTTGCCCACTACTTATGAGGAATTTAGGAAATGTCTGAAAACACACCTGTTCCTAAAGTATCTAGACAACTGATCCTCTCTTCTCTCTCCCCTCTAAAGCGATTAACTTGTTCTATTGATCACTCTCTCCTCAAAAATGGATTTCCTGTCCTATTAACCCTCTTTCATCCTCCCCTCTTAAAGTCAATCAATTTGTACCTTTGCTTAATCTTTGTAAACCGCATAGAACTTCACGGTATTGCGGTATATAAGCTGTGATTATTATTATTATTATTGATTCCTGCTGACATGACTTAGAACCACTTTGAAACCCCCAACAGGTTCCAATTCCTCCGACTACAACAACTATGCCAACTCATACGGCCTCCTAGACACCTGTTCACCCATCATCATGAAAGCAGCCCCCTCTCCCTTTAAAGCCTTGCTTTACGACTGGATCTTGCAACAGATGACCAAAGGCGAGTTCCCAACTGAACTAGGCCACATCCTCATCACTCCCATTGTGAAGAACTGATTAAAATGGCGCTGATAGACCACCTGGATAAATTCTCATTGCTATAAGAATACCAATCAGAATTCCGTGCACACCACAGCACCAAAACCACCTTAGCCTCTATCATGGATCACATCTCTCACATAGCTCAGGGAACCAGGCACTGATTCTTCAATTCAACCTGCGCAGTGCCTTTGACTTGGTAGATCACGACATCCTTCTCAGTCATCTGAATGAAATAGGTATCTCGGGCCACGTACTAAACTGGTTCAACAGCTTCCTAAAAACTGCTCCTACCAAGTCATCAGTGAACAAGTCTACTCATAATCATGGATCAATCCCTGTGGCGTCTCTCAAGGCTCCCCTCTTTCCCCCACCCTTTTCAATGTATAGTTTCAAGTTTATTATATTATTTGATTAAACGCTTTTCAGAATACAAAGCGTTTTACAAAGAAATAAAATTGGATTTCTAAAATCACAAATACATTGTAATTAAAATTAACTACTTTAAAATAATAAAAAAAAAAGAAAAAAGAAATAAAAGAAAAACAAACTGGGGTAAACAATCCACATGAAACAATAGGAAAGGGGGAAGAAAGAAAAAATACAATTTAAAAAAAGAAAAAAAATAAGCAGGTTGGGTTAGTACATAGGGAAGGTGTGAAGAAAAGAAATTTGAGGATTGGAAAATATAAAGAGAAGAGGAATATAATCTGAATTTAATAAAGGAAGATGAAATTCGGAATTAACCGGAAAATTAAACTTTTAGTTAAAGGCTTCTTTAAAAAGAAGACACTTTAAACTATTCTTAAATTTTTTTAAGTCTTGTTCAAGCTGTAAATATAGAGGGAGTGAGTTCCAAATATTTGGGGCAGTAACTGAAAAGATCAGGTCACGGCGAGTACCAATGGTTTTTAAGGAGGGAACATATAGGGTAGCTTGTGAGGAAGATCTAAGAACTCTTGACGAACTATAAGGAATAAGGAGCCTATCTATAAATGCAGGAGTGTTATTTTTAATTGTCTTAAAGACTAAAAGAGCTATTTTATATGTTATCCTGTATGAAATTGGCAGCCAATGAGCGTTTTGAAGCAAAGGCGTAACATGATCGAATTTATTTGAACCTGAAATTACCTTTATTGCAGTGTTTTGTATAATTTGGAGGCGCCTTATATCCTTAAGATAAGCTCCCTTTAATAAGGAATTGCAGTAATCTAGTTTAGAGATCACTAGTGAGTGAATTAAAGTATTGAGAGAAAATGAATCGAGAAGTGGAACCAGCGAACGAATCATTCTTATTCTATAGAAACAATTTTTAACCAATGCACTGATGTGTAATCGAAAAGTAAGATTATTGTCTATAATGACACCCAATATTTTTGTATTGGTAGTAAGATTCAGGGGTTTGTTATCAATTATAATTGGGTTAATGAGTTGTACACCTTCTTTCCCTGAGAAAAGCATAGATGTGGATTTGTTGATACTTAAGGAAAGTTGATTAACATTCAACCATTCGTGTACTTTGGCCAGCTTACGGTTAATTTCGAATATATCCTGGGAACTTGAGGAATCTAAAGGGTGCAAAAGTTGAAAATCATCTGCGTAGGCATACACTGTGAATCCTATAGATTGACAAAGGGTTAAAAGTGGGGCCAAATAGATGTTAAACAGTAATGGGGACAATATGGACCCTTGTGGTACTCCATAATTTGTTTGATATGGTTTTGAAATAGAATTGTTAAAATGAACTGTAGAAAATCTATCTGTAAAATATGATCGAAACCAGTCTAATACTTGGTCTTTAATACCGATGGAAGAAAGGCGGTGGAGCAATAAATGGTGATCAATCGTGTCAAAGGCTGCCGCTAAGTCTAAGGAAATGAGAACGACAGATTTATGTTGATCCAGAAAGTAATGAATAGATGTGACAAGAGCTAATAAGGAGTGCTCTGTCGAATGATTCTTACGAAATCCTGCTTGGTTAGGATGTAGAACCTGAGTTTTATCTACAAAGTCTGACAACTGTTGAAATACTACTTTTTCAGTAATTTTTGATAGGAACGGAAGGCTCGCTATAGGTCGATAGTTGGAGCAATCGCAGGGACTAGTTTTGGAATCCTTGATAATTGGTAAAAGTACCGAATGTTTCCAATCTGTTGGAATTGATGATGTGGACAAACTTTTGTGAATAATTTGAAGAATAACTGGACCGAAAATTGAAAAGTGGCGTTTAAGAAGAAAAGGAGGAAATGATTCTTTATTAGAACCTTTAAGTTTTATTGATTGAAATAACTGTTTTAGTTCAGTTAATGTAGGAAGGATAAAATTAGAACATGTAGCTTGTAATGATGTGTGATTAATTTGATCTTCATCAGAAATAGTAGAAGAATTATTGGTTATACTAGCTTTGATAGATGATATTTTTGTGCAAAAAAAGTTTGCTAAACAGTTGGCAGACGGGGAGTCCTCTGTAGGAAGTTCAGGTTTGTGTTTAAAAGTAGTTAATTGTTTTAACATTTTGAAAAGTGATGAAGAATTCTTAATCATAGAAATTTTTTTATTATAATATTTTTTTTTTGTATTGTTGATCATTTGGCGATAATATTGAGAGTGTTTTTTATAGATTTCTAGATTGTTTAATGTAGGTTTAGGTATCAAAACTGAACTTCAAATCCTACTTCTATGCGGATGACATCCCAAACGTTGACAGAAACCAAACGCTTCAGCTCATCAGTCATCATACAGGTAACTCACTAGACAAAAAACAAACTAAACCCAGAAAAAAACAAATTCTTCATGGCCACCCAAACAAAAAAGCTCACCGATACTTCAAGCAACATAAATGGAAAAATCTTCCCAACCATACCATAAAAATCCTAGGCTTCACCCTTGACCAACAACTAACACTCGAAGCCCATACCAACATCCTAATCAAAAAAATGTTTCAGCCTTCTATGGAAACTACACACGCTAAAACCCTACTTTGACTTTGCATTGTTCAGACTGTTAGTACACTAATCTTAAACTCCTGGACTACTGCAACATAATCTACCTAGAATCCAATAAAAAGACTGAGAACGATCCAAAACGTGGTGGTACAATTAATCTTCGGACTGAAAAAAGCTGACCACATCACCCCATATTTCAAAAAACTCTACTGGCTACCGATCGAGGCCAGAATTATCTTCAAATTCGGGTGCCTATGTTACAAGACACTGTTCGGCACCTCACCCACCTACCTCCTGCGACATTTTGTCCTACAGGTTAAACCCTGCCTCTCTTGCAAACCATTACTATTCGCTTTCATGAACCTCAAGGGAAGCCAATTCAAAAGATTCCTAGATAGAACACTATCCTTCCAAGCAGGCATCTGGAACAAACCCTAAGTGACCTCCTCCTGAATTCCCCGACACCAATCTCAAGAAAGCTCTGAAAACCCACCTATTCGACAAATTTGTCTAAATTCCCAACTTCCACTCACTGACTAACCCCAAACATACCCTCTCTCCCTTTTTTTTTTTACCTTACTTCTCTCCATCTATTCCCACCCCAAACCCATGTTGTATTGCCCTGATACACCTGCACTCTCCACAAACCTGCAACTGTAATTGTACCATGTAATCACTCTGTTCGCTTCAATAATGTTTACCAGAGGTGTCCAATCCGTGGCCCCGTGAAGTATTTTGTGCGGCCCCGGTCGAGGGCGATTCAGTGTTTTCCTCTGCTGCCCCCTGGTGTTTACCGTCTTGCTGGCTCCCTCCTATGTTTTGCTGCAGTGTTTGCGCATATGTGTAGCCCCAGAAACATTTTTTTCAACCCCTGATGTATAACATCTTGAACTGAAAAGGTACGATGAGATATAATTAAAGCTATTATTATTCTCCCCCCTCCCCCAGTAATTGTCCTGATGTGGTATCCTGATCATAGTAGAATCTACTATGTTCTAAACCTGCCCAAACATCATTATGAAGCCAATTCTATTGCCAATTGTCTACACAGAATACTAAATTTTTAACAGTAATTTATGAAACTTTTTTAATGCCATTTTGTATGTAACTCTTGTAATATCCAGAAGAGCATGGCAGCTTAGAAATTTGTTTTTACTTCCACTTAAAGCAGATGTGTTTTAAATAAGTTGGGTTAATGTTTGAAGAGAACTTTGTTAGAGATTGATGAAGTCATGAGTATGGTGCAACAGTCCACAGCGAATAGCTAGCTGTCCTTTCAACTGGTACTAAACTAAGGGGTTAGCAAGCAGCCTTCACACAGCAGCTGTGATCTGTAGCTATAACTAGAACATGGGCAGTAGGAGAACTGTTTATCCTAGATTCTAGGGCAGGAGTTGGGATTAGGAAAGGGAAGGGAGACTTCTTGCATCAGGGGCCATCAGGTATTCTTGAGCTAGGGATCTGAAAGGTGGGTGGGGGTGGACAGAGAATGGGGTAGGAGTTTTCTTGCTGAAAAGATCAGGTAATGGGAGTGAGGGAGGGTGTCAGATCTCTCAGTTTACAGTTCCCCTTTCAGGCAGATATTTACATCTGATCCAACCATACAGAAGTGCAACAGGTAAACAGCCTTCTTTGGTAAAATAGCATTCCCACAGGTATGGCATAGGGATACTCTTAAACTAAGGGCTATATATGAGATTATATATATTTCCAAATAAAATTCTGAAATCCATGCTAGAGCAATAGCCAAACAAGAAGCTCTTCAGGTTTGGTAGTTCATCATAGAAAACAGAGCTGCTTTGTGTTGGTTTCAGCCACAGTCCTAGACAACGTCTTCATATTTATAAGATTTAACTCAAGCTGCAGATTTTTGTGCAATTTATATTACCACTGACTGGAAAAAGAATGTTTGAGAGACAGCATAACTCTGGCACTGCTTTAGAAATACTTTTAAAGCATATACTATTGAAATGAGATTTTTTAGACAAAAAAGATCTCAATACTTTCTCAATATACAAGATCAATACCTCTTATATGTGACAAGGGTGTAGAAAATGGACAATTCATGACTGAACTCTTTCCCCCCCCACCCCCACACTTAAATCACATATTAAAATTATAAAAAATAATAAATAAAAAATCACATAATTTGGATAATATATACATGCTTGTATCAGAACAATGGCTTCCTCTTTTGATCAGATGTTTCATTCTGATTGTACTATGGGTTGAAGTTCAGTGCTATCATCCTGCTGCTGTGGACTTTCTCTTATTTTTATTTTCTCTGTTCCCTTGTTAGTTTCATTCAGTAGAATCTATTAAAGAAAAACAATAAATATAGTTAACTGCAGGTTTCCTTTAGTTCCAGCTGTGATTTGGATTGCAGTGCATTACCTCCCTACTAAATTTTACACATAAATGATGTTTTTATTAAAACTTGATACGCTGCTTAGCTTGTACAGATCACGCTATCCTATAGTCCTGATAATGATGTCCTAGCATGCGGTTTCTGTTTGTATGAATGATAAGAGCATGTCTTGTAAACAAAGTAAAGACAATTACATCAGCAGGCCTTGTTTCCTCTTATCGCATTGGCATTTGCTGCTCTGTGTATGCACATGATGTACTCAATTTGTTTTTCTTTCTTTTAATTCTTTATTCATTTTATATTTTACATCAAGTGCACAGAAAATATCAACAATTAAATTAATACATCACTTGAAATTCCACAAATTTCTCCTTAAATAAGATTTATCCCCATCCCTCCCACCGTACTAATATCAAATATATATAATATAATATAATAAATTCTGTCCTTCCCTTCATATCAAATAATGAAAATCAAACCACCCCCCCACCCTCATTTCTGTTAAACAGGGAAAAATGATATCTATTCATTACAATAATTTATTAATGGTCCCCACACATCCTGAAATTTTTTTAAAATACCCTTTTTGAACAGCTAGTTCTTTCCATTTTATAAATGTGACACTTTACTTTAAAGCTTACTTTAGAAAAACCTTAAAATAAAAAGCCCAAAACATCAATTTTTGATGAAAGCATTCTTGCATTAAAAAAAGCAGCCATAAAGTAGCATGAAAAAAATGCAGTACTGACTGTGCACAAATTGATATAAATGATATACATTTACATAATTATGCAACTATGCTCTTTGACTGATGTTGGGAGAATCTATATGCTCATAAGACTGAGGATGAATGAGCACAAGAATCAGATCTGCATTGGTAATGTGATGGCACCGCTTCCCTTTTGTGTTTTCCCTTCCCATCTTTTTCCTTCAAATAAAAATTGTAATCATACCTGATCTTCCAATCCTTTTGTATTCTGTTGGTCATGTTACATATTATGTTTCTGTACTTGATGTCATTATCTCATTATTTTTAAAAATTTATTTCCACCACCCTGAGCATCGTGCTCACCCCTTGATTTTATTGTAAACTGCTTAGGTTAAACTCCCGTTTTTATTTTGTGGTATATCAAATACACTGAAAACAAAGTTACTGTAAGTTCTGCGGATGGGCATACTAGATGGGCCATTTGGCCTTTATAATAATAATAATAATAATAATTTATTTTTATATATCGCCTAACCAGCAGTTCATAGTGGTTTCTATGAATGCTCACAAGTACCATGTCAGTAAATTTCCATCTGATGTTATTCAATTTAGAAACATAGAAACATGATGGCGTCTGGATTCAAGAAGGTGTGAGATCTCTTAAGAGAGAGGAAGAGGTAATGGTTACTGTAGATGAGCAAACGAGATGGGCCATTTGGCCTTTATCTGCCATCATGTTTCTAAATTGAAGTTGACATCAGATGGAGAAATTACTGACTTGGTACTTGTGAGCATTCAAGGAAGAACTTACAGTGTTAAGGCCAAATGGGATCGACACGTGAGATCTATTCACAAAGTAAAGGCAGTGGAGGGTCATTAGGGCGGGCAGACTGGATGGGCTGTGGCCCTTATCAGCCGTCAATTTCTATGTTTTCTATGTCTAGCCAGAATAAGTTATAGTACCACATTTTACCATTACAAATACAGCCAAAGCTCTTGACATTTACCATTAAGTCTTGATCCATGAAGTATGGCTTCTCCAAAGAACCATCATTGGTTTCCGTATCAATGGCATAGCAGAGAAATAGGGTGTTTATGACCATTTCAAACACTGATAAAAAGCCATGAGCTACGATGTAGGCAAAAAAGGCAACTAGTAGCAAAGGAACTACCCATACGTGCAGTTCACGGTGATAATTAAATGCCATAAGTCCTCCAAAAACTGTAAAACATACTACAAATACCTGGGGAAAAAAACCCACAGAAGAGACATTAATCAACTTCATTGGCCTTTCATCTATCCTTACAATTATATTAGTTAAGAACAACCTTGAAAAGGATGAAACTTCCCAAAGTTTCACTGTGCGATGTGACCTAAATGAAGGCATGTCCTTATTTGGTGGTATAAATATTTAATAAGCATATGATATTTTATAGAAGCAACTGGTTCAGATAAAGTAGAAACAAATGTGATGGGCTAACTTAGGGGCTCTTTTACTAAAGTGCAATAAAATCTAGATTTAATATATGACTTTAGTACTCACTGAGGGGCATTTTCTATAGGACGTCTAAGTCTAACTTTAGATGTTTTGAGAAAAACGTCCAAAAATAAGGTAGAGAAAATGTCCATTTTCAAACCTGCAAGACATCTATCTTTTTTTTAATGGCCCAGGTAGAAGTTTTGTTTAGCTATCGTGAAAAAACCCCCATCTGAAACAAGCTATTTGCATGTAGAAGGAACTAGCATTTTTAATGGACATACCAGCAGAGCAGTGGGGCACCTTGGGAAGGTACTGTTGTGAACATTACATTAAGAGTGCCAGGTACAGTGGTGCCTCACACAACGGACGCCTCGCACAGCGCACGCTGCGCACAACGAACTTTATGTCTTGATTCGTACAACGAACTTCGTTTCACACAACGAAGTCGCCCGAGCTGCATCCTTCCGCGCAGGCACTGCGCTTAACTGCCCTCTCTCCGCCTGGCTCCCTCTTGCCCCCCCGACTCCCCGACACGATCGGGGCAAGAAGGAGCTCAAGCCCTCTTGCCCCCCCGACTCCCCGATACGATCGGGGCAAGAGGGAGCTCAAGCCCTCTTGCCCCCCCGACTCCCCGACACGATCGGGGCAAAAGGGAGCTCAAGCCCTCTTGCCCCCCCGACTCCCCGACACGATCGGGGCAAAAGGGAGCCCAAGCCCTCTTGCCCCGCCGATTCCCCAACTCCCCGACAATATCGGGCCAGGAGGGAGCCCAAGTCCTCCTGGCCACGGTGACCCCCTAACCCCACCCTGCACTACATTACGGGCAGGAGGGATCCCAGGCCCTCCTGCCCTCGACGCAAACCCCCCCTCCCCCCAACGACCGCCCCCCCCAAGAACCTCCGATCGCCCCCCCAGCCGACCCGCGACCCCCCTGGCCGACCCCCACGACACCCCCAACCCCCTTCCCCGTACCTTTCTGTAGTTGGCCGGACAGACGGGAGCCAAACCCGCCTGTCCGGCAGGCAGCCAACGACGGAATGAGGCCGGATTGGCCCATCCGTCCCAAAGCTCCGCCTACTGGTGGGGCCTAAGGCGCCTGGGCCAATCAGAATAGGCCCGGGAGCCTTAGGTCCCTCCTGGGGGCAGGGCCTGAGGCACATGGTCGGGTTGGGCCCATGTGCCTCAGGCCCTGCCCCCAGGAGGGACCTAAGGCTCCCGGGCCTATTCTGATTGGCCCAGGCGCCTTAGGCCCCACCAGTAGGCGGAGCTTTGGGATGGATGGGCCAATCCGGCCTCATTCCGTCGTTGGCTGCCTGCCGGACAGGCGGGTTTGGCTCCCGTCTGTCCGGCCAACTACAGAAAGGTACGGGGAAGGGGGTTGGGGGTGTCGTGGGGGTCGGCCAGGGGGTTCGCGGGTCGGCTGGGGGGGCAGTCGTTGGGGGGAGGGGGGTTTGCGTCGAGGGCAGGAGGGCCTGGGATCCCTCCTGCCCGTAATGTAGTGCAGGGTGGGGTTAGGGGGTCGCCGTGGCCAGGAGGACTTGGGCTCCCTCCTGGCCCGATACTGTCGGGGAGTTGGGGAATCGGCGGGGCAAGAGGGCTTGGGCTCCCTTTTGCCCCGATCGTGTCGGGGAGTCGGGGGGGCAAGAGGGCTTGAGCTCCCTTTTGCCCCGATCTTGTCGGGGAGGCGGGGGGGCAAGAGGGCTTGAGCTCCCTTTTGCCCCGATCTTGTCGGGGAGTCGGGGGGGCAAGAGGGCTTGAGCTCCCTCTTGCCCCGATCGTGTCGGGGAGTCGGGGGGGCAAGAGGGCTTGAGCTCCCTCTTGCCCCGATCGTGTCGGGGAGTCGGGGGGGCAAGAGGGCTTGAGCTCCCTCTTGCCCCGATCGTGTCGGGGGTGCCAGGGACCACACGGAGTCACCCACCGTACCACCCGATTCGGGTAAGCGCAGGTATCGGTGGGTGGCTTATTTGCGGGGGGGTGCCTTATTTTACATTTTTTTCTAAAAAGGGGGGGCTGTCTTATTTGAGGCCCTGCCTTATCATCGGGGAAACACGGTAGAAAAAAAAAAAAAAAATGAACAGTTAAGTCCCAGTTTTTGCCGCTGAGACTCTGCCCTCTCTCACTGTAAAATTAGACTCTACTTAGTCTGTCTTTAAATTTAAAAAATGTGTGTTGTTTTAAAAAACAATTATGTTTTTAGATGTATCTAAATAAAAATAATAACCAAAAATGTATCTTTTTTTATGTCATCTTAGCATATTTTATGCTACAGAACGAATTATTTTTTTTAACATGTATTGTTATGGGAAAACGCGTTTCACATAACGAACTTTTCGCATAACAAACTTGCTCCTGGAACAAATTAAGTTCGTTGTGTGAGGCACCACTGTATATATCTCGCCATAACCCCCATATATTATATAGTGAGCCCTTCAAAACTCACCCAAAACCTACTGTACCTACCTGTATACCACCCCAATAGCCCTTATACCTGCAAGTGTCACCTATATGGCAGTACAGTCAGTTTTTGGTGGGCTCACACTTTCTACCACAAGTGTACTAGTTAAGGTGGCATATAGGCCTGGGTCCCCTTCTCTGCAGTTCACTGCACTGCCCACCAGGCTACTCCAGCGACCTGCTTGCAGCTTTATTAGGACTGGGCATAATATCTG
The DNA here is from genome assembly GCF_902459505.1 of Geotrypetes seraphini. Lineage (NCBI taxonomy): Eukaryota > Metazoa > Chordata > Amphibia > Gymnophiona > Dermophiidae > Geotrypetes > Geotrypetes seraphini. The sequence goes on from NC_047095.1 coordinate 20,754,694, forward strand.
CAGCTGCCATAGAGACAGATAGGTACTGTTTCATGCAGAAATTGGGGGGTGGGGGGTAAGAGGGTATCAAACAGGTCTAGCCCAAAATGTCCAAATTTTTCCATGTCAGTAACAAAACACAAAAACGATAGTTCAAAATTCCACTACCCAAAATAGCAAAATTCAAAACAAAAATGGAGTTAAACTCAAATAGACTATAACTTATTTAGAAAAATATAAACGTCTCTCAATCACAAATAAACAATCAGTTCCTGTAACCACTAAGATAAGTGGTTTTTTTAAAAATATAAATATATATATATATATATATACACACACACACAATTTTCAATATTTAAACAATCAAATAGATGAATTGCTGTTTTTACACAATATTTAATATACTGCTGAATGTTGCACATGCATTGGAGGTGGTGGAAGAGGCCCGATGATTAAAAACCACAACCTGTATTGGCTGAACGGCCACTGGCTGGCATGAGACACAGTGATATGGTCTGAGGTCCTGCTTCCTTTCCACAGATGACCTATTTGTTTATTTGTGATTGAGAGACATTTATATTTTTCTAAATAAGTTATAGTCTATTTGAGTTTAATTCCATTTTTGTTTTGAATTTTGCAAATTGTGCCATGGATATGTTTATCGCTGTAAAATGTCCAAGTGATAAGCCCGTTCAAAACATGCCTCTAACACACTCCCTTAAGATTTAGGGCTTCTTTTACAAAGGCGCGCGTGCGCTAGCCGCTACCGCCTCCTTTTAAGCAGGCGGTAATTTTTCAGCTAGCAAGCGTTAATCTTGTGTGTGCGCTAAAAATGCTAGCGCACCTTAGCAAAAGGAGCCCTTAGATGCACCAAAAACAAAATGACCAGAATGACGTCCAAGTGCTGGTTTTTAAGCCATCTTTTGGATGTCCATGTTTTTTTGAAAATGAGCCCCAACATATCCAAATTTAATGTGGTGCTTTTTGAGGGCTTTTTCTTTTTTGTTATTTGCAGGTAATGTGCTGTTTCCATCAGTGCATGCCACCTGAAGAAAGTTAAACATGGGGGTGAGGGGGGGCTGTTTCCTAAGTGCTCCTGCTTTAACTCTGTGCAAGCCAGGTAGCATTCGCTAATCATAACGCTTCCAAGCTCTACCCATGCCACGCCCCATCAGAGAAAATTCTTAAAAATTATAGCATAGATGTTTTAGCATGTGAGAATAGAAAAATATATTGTAAAATGCTTTAATGTGTTTGTGTGCTGACTGTGCATCAAAGGTCCTTGGTAAAAGAGCCCCTTAATGTTTCTATTATGATTTTTAAATGAATGAGTGGTTCAACAGATGTAGGAATGTGCCCCTTTTCAGTTTGGGTTTAATAATATAAAAGTTTCTTCAGCATTTGATGCTTGTCCACTGCATAAAATGATTCACAATTTTTACTTACCATTCCTAGAAAAATTAGGAAGTCTCCAAAGCAATTAAGGGATGTAACATTACGTGAATTCCTTGATGAAATATGAAAAGCTTCCTTAGCAGAGGTACAAAAACTTGTTCCATTAATAACTGTTGCAATGTATGCATTCTGAAATCAAAGAATTAAATAAATATGCACGTTATAAAACAATTCTAGATTTAAGCTGTGTATACTCTGCCAAATTTATTTTAGCAGAACCTAAAAAACTGTTAAGATTTGCAACCTTTATACAGTACATGCATACAATCATGGATCAATAAGTTATATTTGCCACTTTGGGATCTTTCTGCATAGTGTCCCATGTAGTCTCATAACTATTGCTCAGTAGGCCATTCTGTGCCTAGAGATAAATTTGTTGGATACGACCCATTGGCTCTTTCTTTTCGTCATGAGTAACCTTAATGCACTATTACAAAATACCAGGAAATTCATCTGATCAAGGTCAGACCCTGCATTCCTTTTCCTTGCCTACCATCCCGGGTTATAAACTAACTTGCTAACTGGTTATAAACATTTTGGCTTGCAGTCAATCATTACAAATATTAGAAGCAATGTTTTCCTAATCCCTGTTTACTCTTGACAGTATTAAAACGAGCATCAACAGCAAAGATCACTGCATCATAAGAAAACTAAATCCACACAATATATCCTCACCCCGAAGTGCCGCGGTTCAGAAGGGGGTGGGTGATCACCATCGCGGCAGGAGAGATTAACCATCTCTCCTGCAGCGATCAGCCCTCCCCCGCGACTCGATCCGGGCAGGAGAGAGCCCAAGCCCTCCTGCCCAGCGACACTGCGAACCCCCGACTACAATCGGGGCAAGAGGGAGCCCAAGACCTTTTGCCCCGGCGATTCCGAACCCCCTCTACCCCTCCCCCACTGATTACGATGGGGCCAGGAGGGAGCCCAAGCCCTCCTGGCCACACGACCCCCCCTACAAGATCGGGCAGGAGGGAGCCCAAGCCCTCCTGCCCAGGCAAATCCCCCACCCCCACTAAAATACGGGCAGGAGCGATCCAAAGCCCTCCTGCCCTCGACGCACCCTCCTCCCACGATCGCCCTCCGAACTCACGATCGGCCCCCCCCACTGACCCGTGAGACCCCTCCATACCTTAAAATCGTTGGCCGGACGGACGGGTGGCAAGCCTGTCCATCCAGCAGGCCAGCCATCCCTTGAATGGCTAACCTTGAATAGGCCCAGTAACCTAAGGCCCCGCCCTTTTGGACTTTTTTTTGATAATGGACATTTTCCCTGCTTCTACTTTCAACGTTTAAGGCCTTAGGCCAAAAGGGGACTTAGAAGTTTTTTTAAATTATGCCCCTCTATGTGACCTATTTTATGTCTATGGGTCACACGGCACTAAGCACACATTAATGTCTATTTAGTAAATGCATTGATCACAATAATGTGTGTTGATGTGGAACACATGTTAACGTATGTTAGTCAATTTAGCCCTCAGACATACCTACTGTATCTGTGTATAATTTGCTTCGTGATCAGGTTTGGAAAGGAGGATTTCATTTAAATTAAGTTATGACAGAGCTACACAGTTGTTCAATTAATGATGTATGTTATTGAAAAGAACAACTGATGATTGTATAACAATTTTGTTTTTTATGATATTGGTTCTTATGACTGTATGGAATTTTTTGTTCCTGTTTTATGATGGTATGTTTATGTAGCAAGTCAATTTTATTGTGGGGGTTTTATTGTACTCCACTTTGATAAAAGTGGATTATAAATAAAATAAATAAACAAACAAACAAACAAAGTTACCTAATAAGTAGTAAAACTGAAAGGTGGGGTCCAGGATACTGGATGAAGACTAGAATTGGTGAGGCAAATCATTTAACCCTCCTCCGTCTCAGGTACAAACTTAAAAGGGCAATTCTATAAATTGGCACCCCCAGTCTAGACATTCCAAGGCTGGGCACTTAGCATCAATTCTATACAGCATCTTGGTCCCAAGATTCCATTATTGAAAATTAGCACAAGGGTCGCATTGGCATGTCCATCTTACGCCATATAAATGACAAGTGTATGTAGAAGTGCCTAGATGCACCAAATGATGCACATAGTTTATAGTATTCTATATGTTACATGCCTACCGATGCTCCACCATGTGTAAACCCCCTTGCATTTAGGCATTATAGAAACATAGCAGATTCCTTCGTGAATACCACCCCTATAGTAACACCTAATCAATTCTTCAAACCTTATCACCAATATATATTCAGAAACCTAAATAAGCAGCCACCATCTGTAATCAGAAAACTGCTTCCTTCAACGTTATGTAATTCTCTTCTGTAACCTGAATGTGTTGTTATTCTCTACTGTAACCAGTAATTTACTTGCTTCTTTGTTTTATAATTCTCCTGGAAATGTAACCTGTAATATACTTGCTTCTTTGTTTTATAATTCTCCTGGAAATGTCCAGATATCTTCTAATTTGTAATCCGCTTAGAACCGCAAGGCACAGGTGGAATAGAAATCACTAATGTAATGTAATGTAATAGAATATGACGGCAGAAAAGGGCCTTCGGCCCAACAAGTTTGCCCACTCAGATAACCCTCCCCTCTAAGTTCTTCTTTGAAGTGAGCCCACGTGTTGATCTCATTTGTTCTTAAAGTCAGTCACGTTACTGGCCTCAACTACCTGAAGTGGAAGATCATTCCAACGGTCAACCACCCTTTCGGTGAAGAAGTACTTCCTAGTGTCACTATGGAATTTCCCGCCCCTGATTTTTAGCGGATGCCCTCTTGTCGCCGTAGGGCTTGTAAGAAGAAAATGTCTTCTTCCACCTCAAAATGGCCAGTAACGTATTTGAACGTCTCTATCATGTCACCCCTCTCTCTGCGTTCCTCGAGAGAATAAAGGTGCAACTTACCGAGCCCTGAGACCATCTTGGTGGCCAATTGTTGAACCGATTCCATTCTTAGCACATCCTTCCGATAGTGTGGCTTCCAAAATTGTACACAGTATTCCAGATAGTCTCACCATGGACCTATACAGCGGCATTACCACCTCGGGCTTTCGGCTGGCAAAGCTTCTCCGGATGCAACCCAGCATTTGTCTAGCCTTGGATGACACTTAGGTGTTATTCTAGAACAGTGGTCTCAAACTCATGGCCCAGGTACTATTTTGAGGCCCTCGGTATGTTTATCATAATCACAAAAGTAAAATAAAACAGTTTCTTGATCATATATCTCTTTAGACTTAACCAAAAGGAAAGATTTATAAACTATAAAGAGTTTTACCTCATGTAAAATTGTCATTTCTTTATTAAGACATTAACTATTTTTTTTCTGAGGCCCCCCCAAGTACCTACAAATCCAAAATGTGGCCCTGCAAAGGGTTTGAGTTGGAGACCACTGTTCTATAAGGTAGCATCTATTTATTGGAATTTATTAACTGCCTTTTCATGAAGAAATTCACCCAAAGGGGTTTACAATAAAACGGATAGCAATCAAGTACTCTTAAGTATTTTCCCTATCTGTCCTGGCAGGCTCTCAATCTAACTGTGGTACCTGAGACAATGGAGGGTTAAGTGACTTAATTGAACTCACAACCTCAGGGTGCCGAGGCAGCAGTTCTAACCACCAGGCCACTCCTCCATGCCTAGCGTACATAGGTGCTTAACTGTCAGTTGATGGCGCCTCAAATGCACATAGGTGGCACCTACCTCTAAGCGTCACTTTATTGCATTGCCCCCCTTAGAATATGTAAGCCCAACAGGGACAATATTTAGTATAACTGAAGGTAACACACACTGAGCTACTACTCAAAAGGTGTGAGCTAAACTAAAATACATGAAAGACAGATTTCATTCCAAAAATATAAAACTGTAAGAAAACAGTGTATTGGAGCAAACACAAACGTGGTTTTTCTTACTACATAGAGCTTTCTGGACCCCTGTTCGTTTAAAAAAAATTAGATAGCTCTAAATCTGATAGATGCTGGCATTGCCATCTTGAAGCAGGGACTTTAGATCACTTGTTATTCTATTGTCCATATATACTAGAATTTTGGAAATCAATTTGGAACCAAATTAATTGCCTTTTAGAAAATCATGCGGCATTATCATATGACACAGTATAATTTGGCATGGAAATGAAGGCAAAGAAACAAATTTCCTCTAATAATAATAAAAAATTATTGCTCATTTTAACAGGGGTTGCCATTTAACAGATCACGTACAACTGGAAAAACTGGAATAGACTCAATTACTGTTTCTGGTGGAACTCTGTATGCCACATATATAAAATGGAAATTATAGCAAATTTCAGGATGTGTGGAGGCCATTGATAGATTATTGCAAAGATTAAAAATATTCTTCCCTGATTATAATATATGACATGTGGGGAGAGGGAAAATTTGATTATTAAATAAATAGATCATTATAAAATGAGGGGGGTTCAATATATAAAATATATATATATATATATATATATATATATAAAATGAGGGGGGTACAATATTTTAGAATGATACAATCAAATGTAAGAATTCAAGTGTTTTAAAATGTTCAATTGTTAAACATCATTTATTGTACTTGATTTTGAGATATGAAATGAGTAAAGATTAAAAAAAAAAAAAAAGGAGTCAAAGAGGAAACAACACAGCTTTGGATATGGCATTGGTCTACTGTGAGCTAACTACCTCTGTTTTATATTGCAATTGTACTTCCAGTTCTGAATGTGCAGTTGAGATTATAGCACAGAAACTACTAGCTAGATTTGTTGGGAATATTTGGAATTTAAAAAAAAAGGGGGGGGAGGGGAGGAGCCAGCAGAATTTGTATTTGTATGACAGTACAGTATTCCCCCGATATTCAAAAACTGCGAATACAGTTTTTTGTGGGGGAGACTGGAGGCAGGAGAGAGCAGCTGGAGCGCCGGCGAGTAAAGGAAATCATTTCCTGTATGCTCCGACCGCCTCTTCCTGCACTAAAGTCGGGCCTTACCAATCAGGAGGTGCATGGCAAGTCTAGTAATTTGGAACTTGAAGTTATTGCTAGGCAGACTATACAGTATGTATCTGGAAATAATGAGATGGTTGAATGGGCTGGAGTTAGTTTTGAGGGCAACTCCAGTAGTTGGACCCTAAGGACAGTACAGGGTAGATTTTATGGTCTATGGCCCAGAAATATCAAAGAAAAAATGACAATTTAATTTAATCATGAATTTATAATGCATGTAACTAATGGGCAGACTTTATCTGCTGTCATTTACTATGGATAAACTGAGCAAACAATTCAGAGCTTATGGTTTTATCACTACAATTTAATAATTGTGTGCAAAAAGGAATTTCAAAGGCATCTTTTTATGTTTCACAAGAGAAAATAAAATGTCAGAGGCCGTGGAAAAGCAGCTGGGTCACTTTCAGAAGAAAGGCAGTAGGGCATACATCCAAGCTGCAAGCTCTCTGAACTTCTCACTTATTTAAGTACAGTCAGTTTGTTGAGAAGAATTGTAGCTTTGTACAGAAGCAAAATTCAGTGCTTGGTTCCGAGATTCTCTGTAACTAAACTAACTGTGAAAGATGAGTACTATAGCAACAGGCAAGCTTTGTGCAAACCTAAAACAAAACCAAATATAATCTTAAGACATCAGCTATTTTGTCCTTGTTAGGCTGATTGTAGTAAGGCACATAGAACAGAAGTAATCTTGCTAGAGGGCCTATAGAATGTTTCAATCACTCAAGCTTCGAAAGAGCCAACACCATAAAAAAGGATAGAAATTCTGGCTATAGTTGAACACACACATTAAATTTAGTTTCAGAATCATATGCTTCTTAAGATAAGCTTCATGCTTCTGACACATGTGGAGGAATACTCTGAAGTGACAGCAGACAGTCAAACAAGAGGATATGGGTCCCAATGCCAGCGAGGTTTTCAAGCCCTGCTGGAAGAAGAGAAACCTGCATGATGGCACAAGCTGTTGGAATGCCAGTAGGATCCCAACCTCTACTGGTTGAAGAGCACATCCCGTACTAATGTAGGCCACAGCAAACAAAGCATTGTCATAAGACAGAGGTTTTCAAACACACCTGGGCAGACAGGTCTTTAGGATATCCACAACAAATATGCATGAGATAAATTTGTATGCACTGCTTCCATTGTAGGCAAATCTCCCACATGCATATTCATTATATACTGAAAACCTGATTGGCTAGGTATGTCCTGAACTCTGGGTTGAGAACCACTGTCATGGGAGGAAGTATGAATGTGTTGAACAGTATGTGAACAAAAAACAGGAAGTGGAGCAGTGAGGGAAAAAGGGAGCACACACTCTTCCTATCCACTCACTAAGGCACATCCCCCCCCCCTCCACATATATCTATATCTATATCTCTATATATCTGGTGCTGGTCAGTCAGAAAGACCTTTAAGCGGATGGAGGCCAGTTTTATGGAGGCCTGACATCTTATGGCTAAATTAAAACAACTAAATAATAATTAAAAAACTAACAAACAGTAACATACAAAGTAATTTAGTAAATGACAGCAGAGTAAGACCTGAATGGTTCATCCAATCTGCCCATAAGTTATTATACTCATTAAAAAATACAGGATTAGATTAACTCGTCTCTTCTTTGATATTTCTGGGCCATAGACTGTAAAGTCTGGTATTGTCCTAGGTTCCAAATGCTGAAGTTGCTGTCCATTAAAGCTGCAGCTTACAAAAAGGTGATCAGATAGCCTGAACTCAACAGTCCTCTCCAAATAATGGAGCAAGACCCTCTGGATATCCAATTTATGTAAGATCTGATCCTTGCGCTCTGAACCTGTTGGATGAAGTGCAGGCAACCTAACCTGGTTGACATGAAAGGCCGAGACCACTTTCAACAAGAAGGAAGGTACAGTACAGAGGAAAACGCCCGCATCCACAATACGGAGAAAGGGTACCCTGCACAAAAGAGCCCGAAGCTCCAAAAGACAGTCTTGATCGTTAGGTCCAGAAGAGAAGCATCCTTCAGTGGTTCAAAAGGGGCCTCTCCAAGGCCCTGCAAAACGATGTTAAGATTCCATGAAGGGAAAGGAAGACGCAAGGGAGAATGCAGACGAAGCGCCCCCCTCATAAACCTGGTCACATCTGGATGAGCAGTAAGCGAGTGCCTTTGTGCACTCAAAAACATAAAAGGCCTGAAACCTGAACTGTCAGGGAGGCCACTGCCAGACCTTTGTCTAAATCCTCCAGAAGGAAAGCCTTTGGCTAAACCCTCCAGAAGGAAAGCCAAAATGGGAGCCTTCTCAGGCTCCACCTGATCCCTAGCATACCACTGTTGGAAAGCCTTCCTGGCTTTGGCATAAAAAACCATAGCAGAGGGTTTCTTTGAGCACAAAAGAGTTGAGATAACTACCTCCGAATAACTGTGCTTCATCAAGGCCGAGCGCTCAAGAGCCATGTTGTAAGACCAAAGTGTTGTGAGTTCTGCATGGGCACCAGTCCCTGACTATGAAGATATCAATGAAGAGGGAGCAGGAGCTTCTCATCCCGCTGAAGACATACGAGATCCGCATACCACCAGGCCAGGATGCATCGCTATCCAGTGGATGACCCGACCAACCAGAGGCCATGGAGGGAATATCATACAGGAACTCATGAGCCAGCCAGGGCCAAATCAAGGTATCCAGTCCTAGCTTCCTCACTGTTCATTGGCTGCAAAAGCGCCCGGCCTTTGAGTTCTCTGCCAAAGCCAACAAGTCCCTCTGGGGCTAACCCCAGCTTTGTACGATCAGATGGAATGCCTCCTGTGAGAGGGACCATGCTCCTGGGTCCAGGAGCTTTTGGCCGAGGAAGTCTGCCTGAACATTGTTGATTCCAGCCCCATGGGCCGCTGAGAAAGACAGAATATGTCCTTCTGCCCAGTGGAACGCAGATGATCTTTCTGGCCCAAGAGAGAGAGCACTAGAACTTCCTCGTGACGTACGTACACCACCACTGTGGCATCAAAGAAACTTGCATGCTAGTCCTTTCACAAGGGGCTGGAGCACGAGTAGTGCCAGCCAAATTGCCTAACATTTCGGACCCAGAGCCAATTGCCCCTGAATGGAGTGGGCCCCGCAGTGAACCCACAACCCAACAGGCTGGCATCCATCCTGAGTCATCAAATCGGAAATCTGAAGAAGCCATCCCTGGCTGACATCCTCCCCCTGAAGCCACCGGCTCAAGTTGCTTCCAGCTGGCTCTGTCCAGGGGAGCGGCATCTGAAGGCAAAAATTCTGCGGAGACCACCAAGATAGGAGGGACTCCGGTCAAGGACACATGGGCACTCTGGCCCAGGAGATTGATTCCAAGGAGGCTGCCCGAGACCCCAGAACCTGCAGATAAAACCAGGAGGCGCTGGTAAATTAGACTAAGAAATCCTGGCCTTAATATACTAGCATATAACATTATGATGCCTACTAGTGCCTAAGCTGAGTTAGGCGCTGGTAGGCACAATTCTGTAAATGGCTGCTAAGAAATAAACTCCACTAAGCACTGTTTATAGAATCAGGCCTTTTGTATCTGTCTATGTGCTGTGTTCAACCAAGAGCAGATATTCTGTTAGCATGGAATTTCTATATAAAAATCTTACAGTGTTGCCTTTTCCTTGGTATGGTCCCTGTTGAGTAACGTCTAAAGGTTAGTGCTGTTATGGCTTGGTAGATTTGATTTACAGGCCCTGAGTGACTTGTACAGGGTTGTGTATTACTTTACAGTATATTCTGGTACTCGACAGACTTTATGTTGCTATTACTGAGACAGCATCAGAATCGGAACTTTTTTTTTGTATGGCGAGTTTGATGAGAAAATGTCCTAACCCTACAGTGCATCCATTGTTGAGGAAGGAATCAAGAGCATTTCTGTGGATGCACATTATATCCATAAAGGTACACTATCAAGGGTCAGTACTTTTTAAATTAATAGTCCTGGGCTACATAGCTAAACTGATACACTATAGCTAGCATTGCAAAGTTTTGTTAGTTCTTTTAAAATTATGTAGCCTGTGAATATAAGTTGCATTCTTTTCTCTCAGGGTAATTTGTTTGATCACTGGTGTTCTGAGTAAAGGACTTCCTTGCTCCCTGGAGCACTGCTGAGGAGGCTTCTCCTTTTGGGGTACCTTGGTGGAGGGGGTGTTTCATCTCATCCCTCAGTTTAAGCCGCAGGTTGCCCTGAGTTATCCGGGGGCAGGGGGAGGGGTGTGTGTGTGCTGGGGTAAAATGTATAGCTTGTGATGTCATGCTCTGAAAATCTCCCTCTTAAATACTGCTCTTCTTTGGGAACTCTGTTTAGTTGAACTGGAAGGATATGAAAGTGAGCAGTGAGGACTAGTGCTGCCCAATTTGCGATTCGAATCAATTCACCAATTCACTTTGGGTGAATCGATTCGTTTTTACAAAAAACCGAACTCACCGATTCAAGGTCGGCCCCCCTTGAGACCTGTTCACGTTTGGGCTTTCCCTCTGCTGCCGGAGTTACATCAGAAGCAAGGACTTTGGCAAAGGGAGCGCTAAAAAGTAGTAGTAAGTTAACAAAAATAGTCATCATGAAAGGTCCCATCCTTAATGCACGCTAGAGAGAGAAAGCGCTGACTGTTCCACCTGCGTGCGCGACCCCAGATGCAGAAAGCAAACGTGACTCTCCCTCCCCCTGGTTCTGACCTGCAGCTGCCAGTTTTCTCGCAGCCCAGGCCAACTGCAAGGTTTTCAACCAGACTGATTCGGTGCCTGTAAAACAGAGGCCATCGTCTCACTTCCTGTTGTTTTGCTCTCATCTCACTTCCTGTTGGCTACAACATACAGGAGCTGCTCCTCCCTCCAGCTCCACTCAAGCCTAAGCAAAGGGCTTGGGGTCCTCGGGGTTGGGAGTCTTCAGTTAAACCATCCTCAACACCCTTCGTGATTTTGATAATTAAAGTAAAAAAACAAAACTGCATGAGGCTGCTAGAAATCCCAGATTGGTCTGAAGGATCCACCCTGGAACTGGATAACTTGTTAGGTCTCATGCTGTTTCTTCACTAGGGTGGAGGGGGGAAGATGGATGGTGGAGGGAGGATGTACTTGGGGGAGATTATGGAGAGGAGAGATGGATGGAAGAAATAATGGATCTAAAAACAGGAGAGGGAGAGAGATGGTGGACAATGGGATTTAGGGAGGGAAGGAATAGAAGGAGAGAAGTTGGACACAAGGGATGGAGTAGGGGGGGGTAGAGATACTGGATAGGAGGGTAGTTGGGAAGAGATGGTGAACCCTGGGGTGGTGGGGAAGGTAGGGAGAGATGCAGGATGAAAGGGTAGTTAAGAAAAGGAGATGGTGGATCTGGAGATGGTGGGGTCCATCGCTGCAGCTGACAGGATGGAGACAAAAAAGGAAAGATGCCAAACCTCCGGGGGAGGGAAGGAAAACGGAAGGAGAGGACAGAGATGGAAGATGGATGGTTAGCATGGAGAAAGAAGGAGACCCTGGCAAGCGCGTTATCAGAAGATAACCTGAGCGTGGGACCAACCTGATTTAAATAATGACTAGACAACAAAAGGTAGAAAAAATAATTTTACTTTCTGTTTTGAGATTACAATATATCAGATTTGAAATGTGTATCCTGCCAGAGCTGGTGTTAGACCGCAAATATGAGCTAGGATTTAAGAGAAAGGAAAAGTATTTTTTGCTTACACCACAGCGCCAGAGTGGGTAGGAGAGGGTAAAGGGGTGACGAGGCTATAAAATAAACCCACTAGGATGTTTAAAAAAAAAAAAAAATTACTCAATTGGGCAGGAAAATCAAATCGAATCGAAAAATCAATTCAATAGGCTGAATCAAATCGAATTGAAATATTTTTTCCTGAATCGGGCAGCACTAGTGAGGACTGGGAGCCACCTGTGGTTGGGTGCGAGGAGCAAGGAGGAGACAGGAATAAACAGTAGAGGCTAGGAAAGTGTTGAGAACAAAAAAAAGTCATGTTGCTATTGTATTTACTAATAAAATGATTCTCTCACTATGCTTTCATAGAGTTACTTTATTAGGTTAATGCATTTTTCAAGACTGATTTTTATGCTTTGCCCATTACGATGGTGAATTCTGTTCTAATAACTTTTGTACTTGTAAGCATAATAATTTCTAATTTCTCTATGTACAGTATATTTTCTTTGGAATTAATATATGTACTGCAAAATTATGTTCTCAACAGCAGCACACATAAACACTGAAAAAAATTAGAACATTGTATACAAGGATTTCATTTAAAAATATGCTTGCATCCTCTTCCTTATACAGTATGCAGGGAAAAGTCTTCTGATGCCGCTGGCCAACTAGTGAATTTTTAAACAAAATCCCAGTTGAGGTGGGGGTAGGGGGCATCTCTCTTTAAAAATTTGCTTGGATTCCCATGAGTATCAAGTACCCAGAGGGCTGCATGCTAGTGTAAATGGGAGAACTAAGTAGAGAGTTTTCCTCTGACATATACTGGATCTCATACCTGGGTTAGGTAACATAAGTACTTTTCAAGGAACCAGAAGCAACAGCAACAGCACTTGGACATGTATCTGGTACATCCATTCTCCTGAAAGTAAATAAAGCAATTCAAACAGTGCACATCATATCAGGTTCTCAAAGATGACATTATGAAGGCAAAAGCATACTGATCTGCATTACTGAAAAAACCCTGTCTTCTAGTTCAACCTCCTGCATTACGCATAAGAAATGTCTGACAAATATTCAGCCGGCAGTGGTCAGCATTGTTATGTCCACCGCTAGCTGTATTCCCGAATATTCAATGTCGGACCATGTTTGAGCACCAGCACTGAATAAAAGGAGCCCCATGTCTTGGCAGCTTTCACATTATACACTTGGGATGTGTGTGAGAAATAGAAGTCTCAGTAAAGTCTGTATATTGGTTGGTATAAAGGTTGTATATTGGTTGCTAAAACTTATGAGGCTAAGGGGAGAATTAGGTACTGTTAAGACGGGTTATTTTACCACATGTAGTGCTATTTTAACTCAAGATGTGCTTGCATAAAATGGACCCCTGTGCTAAAATAGCATAATTTGTGGTAAAATAACCCATTTTAACTAAGAGGGTTCTTCATAAAGTTTCCACACTTTCAAATTTTCACAGGAAATGGTTGAGGCAGGAGAAGTGGTAAGAGGAAGTGTCGTAGAATGTCATGTGACTAGTCAGGCAAAACAGGGTGATTATGTGGAAAAGTGATGTAATTTGCTTTTGAAATATTTAATAGTGTTTAAAAAATAAAAGTGCTGAAAGTTTTTGAAGATCCCTCGTACATAAGATGAATTGCATATGATAGGACTTCTTTTTATGTGGCCCAATTTATGCAGTAAAGGGATGAATATCGGCACTGAACCACATAAGTGTCAACTCTGCCCCTACAACACCCACAAGTTAGACGTTTGGCTCAGACACTTGACTGAATATATTCAGTGGCACTAACTGGTTAAGCGCGGCTGAATTTTCACAGTTAGCTATGGACAATCATGTTGAATATCGCATTTTCAGTACAACAGTCTACTATAGGTGGAGCATTGGTGTAAGCAAAATTTGTCTTTTTGGCAGATCCGTGAAGCTCAAAGCCAGCAAAGGGAAATTATCCTTCCTGTACTGGCCAGTAACAGGAAATAACAACAATTGTGCCTTGGTAGATAAAATGACAGATAGTTCATCTTCAGCATCCTTTATTCTAGTTCATTATCAATCATGTTCAGCAAATCTACCATTAATAAAATATGGACAAGGGGATCATTTCTCTTAGGGCTGACATGCAAATACTTTACTGAGACTTCTATTTCTCACACACATCCCAAGTGTATAATGTGAAAGCTGCCAAGACATGGGGCTCCTTTTATCAAGGTAGGCGGTTAACGCGTGGAACACAACACGTTCAACCGCCTGCCGTCCTAGTCGCGAATGCCTCCATTGACGAGGCGTTAGTTTTTTGGCTTGCCGTGGGGGTTAGCGCGTGATGAAATGTCCGACAAGCTAACCCCCATAGCACACCTTGATAAAAGGAGCCCATGGTCTCTCTTCCTCAATCCCTCTGTACTTGGACTAGTTTAGGGGTTTTTAGACCCATTTAGACCTGCACACCTGCATTGTGACACATTTTCATGTAGATGAGGTCAGTATGCGAGAGATCCTTTTCAAAGCAAAAACATAAATTAATAAATAAATAAAACACTCATACACCCCCACCCTAGGATTGTGAAGACCCCATACTTGTGAAGAGAAAAAAAAAGAGAGGACATATGATCTCGGCCCTGGCCACATCCCACCCCCACACTTAAAATAATGGCTGCACAATGTCCCTGGTTAAACCCCTCTCTCTCTCTTTTCAGCACCCCACGCCCCTCATGAGCCAGCTCTCAAGCCCACCCAGTTTGGCAAGACTGGTTTACTTGAAGTCCAGTAGCTCTCCCCCTCTTACCTCCTTGGCACTTTAATTCAATTTTCTTCTGGCCGCTGGCAGCTCAGCAAAGTGAACCTGTTGCCTTCAGTCTGTCCCGGAAGCCTTCTCTCTGCAGCGATTTCCTGTTCCCGTATAGGTGGGACACTTCAGAGAGAAGGCAGCAGGTCACCTCGCTGAGCTGCTCATGACCCAAAGGAAATTGAATTGCAGGGCTGAGGAGGTAAGAGGGGTGAGCCACCGGACTCCGTGTAAGCCGGCCCTTCCTAACTTGAAAAGACTCCCCCAATTTAAAAAAACCCATTCATATACCCAGACTGTTCTCTAAAAAGAACTATGTATTAACATCTGCCTGGTTTTCAGACAATCCTATGGAAACTTATCTACCATGAAGAAACCTGCACAACTTTACAGATGATTAAATCCTTATAAATGTATTATGTAAGCCCATTAAAATAATTTTGAAGACCTTTTTAACATTTTCATTGTAATCCATACAGTTAGATCATGTTAGTTCAAAGGCCTCTTTTGGCTTCCTCGAGCTTTTCTGTTGCTGGCCAACTGCTGTCACGCTCATAACAATGCTTGGCTCCTCATCCCACTTCTCAGAGAAGTGTTAACTGCTAATCCTTGATAAATATTACACTCACTACTGTCAAGTTCCAAAAGGGCAAGATATTCAGTAAACACATTATTTTCATCAGTTCTGATTTTAAATCATTATTGATAAAATTTCACCAAAATCTAGCTTTACAATGAATCCTTTTAAATACTCCATACTGCAAGTCACAATCCAGATTCCTGCTGTAAATTCCTTTATATTAATTGTAATACCTAGATTTATATAGTGCTTTTCATCCTAACAAGATCTCAGCATACTTTACAATTTAATACCTTTGCAGTATTTATAATAATATTTTAATTTCTTGTAATATTGTACTGTGAACTTACCTTTGCTTTAAGAAGATTATTCAAATACATGAAAATAATCCTTGGAATTCTTGTTAATAAGAGAATGAAAGAACCTTTTATAACACTACCCTGGTGATAGCAAAAAAGAAGGGATATAGAAGCCAGGATTGGGTGTCTAGGAGGATTGTTTTTATCCCTGCAGAAAGAAAAACAGAATGTTTATACAAACACTTACATAGTAACATAGTAGATGACGGCAGATAAAGACCCGAATGGTCCATCCAGTCTGCCCAACCTGATTCAATTTAAAATTTTTTTTTTTTTTTCTTCTTAGCTATTTCTGGGCAAGAATCCAAAGCTTTATCCGGTACTATGCTTGGGTTCCACCTGCCGAAATCTCTGTTAAGACTTACTCCAGCCCATCTACACCCTCCCAGCCATTGAAGCCCTCCCCTGCCCATCCTCTACCAAACGGCCATACACAGACACAGACTGTGCAAGTCTGCCCAGTAACTGGCCTTAGTTCAATATTTAATATTATTTTCTGATTCTAAATCTTCTGTGTTCATCCCACTCTTCTTTGAACTCAGTCACAGTTTTACTCTCCACCACCTCTCTCGGGAGCGCATTCCAGGCATCCACTACCCTCTCCGTAAAGTAGAATTTCCTAACATTGCCCCTGAATCTACCACCCCTCAACCTCAAATTATGTCCTCTGGTTTTACCATTTTCCTTTCTCTGGAAAAGATTTTGTTCTACGTTAATACCCTTTAAGTATTTGAACGTCTGAATCATATCTCCCCTGTCTCTCCTTTCCTCTAGGGTATACATATTCAGGGCTTCCAGTCTCTCCTCATACGTCTTCTGGCGCAAGCCTCCTATCATTTTCGTCGCCCTCCTCTGGACCGCCTCAAGTCTTCTTACGTCTTTCGCCAGATACGGCGAACACTATTAGTCATCTACAGTGCATGCTGTTATAAGTATGGGAAATTAGGTTCTTACCTCGATAATTTTCTTTGTAGTAGAAGGGCAAATGATTCGAGACATAGGTGATCTCCCTCTTCCTGTTTGCAGAAGGATGGCAATCACATATTTCAGCTATACCTCCTTCCCCAGTGAACTGCACTACCCTTAATAAAAATGATTTTCAAAAAACCCTCCAAAAACACCTTCAGTCTGTACCAAAGCAGTTGATCACCACTGTAACTAAGAAAATACAAAGGAGGGTATGGGGAACCTCCCCGATAATCGATAAATCAATTCTGTTCTGCTCCGTAACAAATATAATAAATACTATTAATAAACAGCATGAAAAAAATTTAGATGGAGCCAACAACCCTCTACAACCAGCACCAACACTAATGAAGCTCTTAACGCCTCATCCCATTCTAATTTGTTTAAGATCTCTTTTTTTTTTTAATACCACTGATATGTTCTTTTTTCTTCTGGCTGGCAGATGAAATTCCCCAGCACTGGTATACATATCTGTCCAAGGGAGAAAGCAAGCAAAGTAACTGGCAGGGTGTGGTACCCTTCTACTAGAAACAAAATTATCAAGGTAAGAACCTAATTTTCCCTTGTAGTACAAAGGGCAAAGGATTCTGGATGCTACCAAAGCAGTCCCTTGTATCTAGGGTGGGACAGATGAGCCTGCCCTTAACACTGAGGACCCAAAGGCGGTGTCTTCTAGTACCGCTACATCTCAAACTTTTTTAGCTCTGGCATACTAAATGGAGCAAATGTTTTTCATGGCACATTATAACTGAAATTATAAAATTGCAAAACCAACAACAAAAAAAAAATTTGAGAGTTATTTAAAGTTCTTGAAGCTATGTATGGGTAATTGTAACAATGGCGAAACTAAAGTAGATAGAATAGAACTGCTAATCAATGCAATAGATGTGCTTGTTTTTTTTTTGTATAAATTGACTCAAAACATAGTTCAATAGTCAACAAGCAAACATGCATTTCATCATCCACCATCTGCAGTCATTCTTTTTTTTTTTAATTTAATTTCTGTCAGAGCTGAAAATCCAAGTTCGCAAAGAGAAGAAGATCTAAATGTTAACAAAGTCTCAATTGCTTTGTTGCTCAAGTTAGGATAACTACTGCATAAAAAATAAAAATAAAATTACTTGCCGTTAAGTTTCCAAGGACCAATCACGTCACAGAATGATGCTTGACTGGAAAGTTGCATCCTTATGCACACAGATGCTCATAACATTGACAGACTCTTGTGTATGTGACAAACATATCTTCTATTCTAGTATATACTTAAGAAGGGAATTTTTAAAAATAAAGTAAAACTCTGGAATCTCTCAAGGCAAACCCGGAATCTCTTCAAGGCCCACCACTGTGCCATGGCACACAGTGTGAGAGACACTGCTGTAAAACTTTGTAAAGGTATAGAGAGTAGACCATGCAGCTGCCCTGCAACTGTCCTTGGGTAAGAACGCCCTGGCCTCCACCCATGAGGAAGCCACACTTCTAGCGGAATGTGCTTTGAGAGAGAGGCAACTGTTTACTACAGCCAATGTATGTCAAAGAAACTACCATTTGAATCCATCTAGAAATGGACGCTTTAGAAGATGGCCTGACCCATCTAGCCTGACTTGTCAAAACAAAAAGATGATCAATGAGCTGAAATTTATTGATTTCCACCCAGTAGCGAAGACGAACGTTCCACACATCCAGCAATTTCAATACTTTATCCTGTTTCTTCGAGCCTGTGGAATGTTGGAAAATTGACTTCCTGATAGACATGGAAGACCGAAACAACGTTTGATAAGAACGATGGAACTGTGCATAAAATAATTCCTGCTTCTGTAATCTTAAGAAACGGCTGGCTACATGAGATTGCCAGTAACTCAGATATTCTTCTCGTAGAGATGATTGCAACCAGAAACACCATTTTAACAATAAGATCTAGCCTACTGCAGAGGCTCATATGAAGCTTTACTGAGCCCCTTCAACCCAATGTTAAGATTCCATGACGGGAAAGGATAAGCACTGGAGGACACAGTCTGAGCGCCCTCTTCAGGAACCTGAACCCATCTGGAGGAGCTGCCAGAGAACCCTCTTCCACTTGAGCTCTAAAACATGAGACACCTGTCACTTGCACTTTAAGAGAGCCAATTGACAACCTCTTATCAAATCCAGCCTGCCAAAAAGGCTAGGCCTATGGAAATCAAGGGTTCTATCTCCTCTGTTGTGGCCCCATTACTGAAACATCTTCCAATCCTTGGTATAGGCTGCAACTGTAGCTAGCTTCTTAACTCTAAGGAGGGTAGAAATGACTACTTCCAAGCATTTTTTTCTCGCTAGGGCTGCATGCTGATGAGCCATGCCCCATAAGCCCAAAGTGTTCTGGATCCTACATGGAAAGTGTTCTGGATCCTACATGGGAAGTAGACACGAATGAACTGGTAACTTGAAGCTCTTGTCCCCCTGAAGACAAATAAGATCCGCATTCCATTGTCAATGCAGCCAATCCAGAGTCACTAGGACCACAAGCAGTGGGTGGTTCACAATTCTGCGGATGATTTGGTCTATCATGGGCCATGGATGGAACATGTATAACAGCTTTTCCTCCAGCTTTGGTTGAACCAAGACGTCCAAACCACCCTTGCTGGGCTCGAATCATCAGCTGTAGAAGTGATCTACCTTCCTGTTTATGGCTGAGGCCATGAGATCCATGATCGGTCTACTCCAATGCCGAACACTACAGTCAAACTCCTTCTCGGACAATGACCACTCTCCTGGGTCCAAGATCTGCTGACTGAGATTGTTGGATTGTAAATTTTGCACTCCAGCTACATGAGCTGCCGAGAGTGTCAGTAGGTGAGTTTCTGCCCAACAAAATAACATCTGGGCCTCCTCACACGTAAGGACGTTTTCCTGGTGTCTCCTTGCCAGTTTACATAAGCTACTGCCATGGCATGTCCAAGAACTCTCAGAGTGCCCTGCCTTCTAGGGATTATTCCATTGTCTGTAAGGCTAGGCGAATGGCTTGTAGCTCCAGACAAATGATGGACCATTTTCTCTGAGCAAGTAAGCACCGGCCTTGAACCGGACACCTGTTGCAATGGCCATTCCATCCATAAAAGCCAGCATCAGTGTCACCCAGAAGGATATTTGAAGACACAACCTTTGACAGATAGTCTGGGTGGAGCTACCAACGCACACTTCTGCAACTCCACTATCCAGGTTAGCGGTAGCTGGAGAAAGTCTGTGGGTGGGAACCAGTAGGACACTAGGGAATCCTGGAGGGGGCACATATATACCTTCACATAAGGAACCACTTCTATGGCTGCCACCATTCACCCCAAAACCTGGAGGTAGTGCCAAGCAGTAGGAGCTGGCATCATCAAGAGATCCGAAATTCATTTCCTGAGCTATTGGAATCCTTTGCACTAGAAGTCTCTGTACTGAATCTTTATTTAAAGAATTAACTCTAAATTAAATATTTCAGTCAACAGTGAAACAGAATTCTATGTTTACAGCCGTGCTGAGCACTGGAAAGTTATTGTGCTGAGTTGTTACATAAGAATTACCATACTGGGACAGACCGAAGTTCCATTAAACCCAGTATTCTGTTTCCAACAGTGGCCAATCTAGGTTCCAAGTACCTAACTAACAGCCTCTTTTACAAAGCCATGCTAGCGGCTGCGCTGTGCTAACGGCCCCGAAGCCCATAGAGATTTAAAGGGCTTCGGGGCTGTTGCTGTGCGGCTTTGTAAAAGAGGCCATAAATCTTAAGTAGTAAAACAGATTTTATGCTGCTTATTTTAGGAATGAGCAATAGTTTTCCTCAAGCCATCTCCATAATGGTCCATAGAAATCTCTTTTAGGAAATTATCTAAACCTTTTTAAGCCCTGCTAAGCTGATTTCACCACATTCTCTGGCAACAAATTCCAGAGTTTAATTACATGTTGTGTGAAGAAATATTTTCTCTGGTTTGTTTTAAATCTACTACTTAGTAGCTTCATCGCATACCCCCCTAGTCCTAGTATTTTTGGAAAGAGCAAATATAACATAAATCTTTATTTATATACCACAATCGCCTTTCAGTTCTAGGCTGTTTACAAAAGAGGTAAGGCTGAGTAGAGAAAGCAAACTACAACGTAAGTATGCAGGCCGGTAGCTGGAGAGTTCATGATGTGGTGAGAAAACAGATTTTTACAAAGAGGAAGACTTACAAGGAAGTAAGTACGACAATTAAATAATTCACATCTACTCTTTATATGCCGCTCAGTATTTTATAGACCTCAATCATATCATCCCTGAGCCGTCTCTTCTCCAAGCTGAAGAGTCCTAGCCGCTTCAGCCTTTCCTTATTATCCTCATTTTTGTCACCCTTCTCTGTATATTTTCTAATTCCACAGTATTTATTTATTTAGTTTGTAGTATTTATATTCCACTTATAGCCTATGGTAGCCATAACCAAAAATGTTTGACAGGTTGCCAGACAGAACTTATACGTTTTGACTTAGACGAAGTCAAAACAGGCATATGTTCCGGATTGGGCCGCTGAGCTGATCGCAGCTGCCGCGAGCAGCTCAGCAGCCCAGGTAACCCATCTCCCCGCACCTGTATCGATCACGGCAGGAGAGATACCAAATCTTTCCTACTGCCACCCATTGTGACCCTCCCCCCCGACACATCACAGCAGGAGAGATGCCCAATCTTTCCTGCTGGAACCCCCCCTGAACCAGCATGTTCTTCACCGGCAGGAGAGATGCCCAACTTCTCCTCCCGGACCCTCACCCCCCACACACACACGAACTGCTCTTCACCAGCAGGAGGGATGCCCAGTCTCTCCTGCCAGCCACCTCCCCCGAAGCGCTTGTCACCGGCAGGAGGGATGCCCCTTGAAGCGCTCATCACCAGCATGACCCCCAAAATGAGGCTCAAACTGCACATTCATGATCAAGGCACATCAGAGGGAGGAACACCCAACATGAGGCACATCAGAGAGAGTGCTACTATAGGTAGAGCACTGTTGTTAGCAAAATTTGTCTTTCTGGCAAATCCATGAAGCTCAAAGCCAGCAAAGGGAAATGACATTTCCTGCACTGGCCAGTAATTGGCAGTATGAGGATATCAGAAAAGATGCCTGAAGAAATTAAAAAGCCATAAAATAGGAGGCAAAGTTCTACTGTGGATTGACAACTGATTAAAAGATAGAAAACAGAAAAGTAGGGTTAAATGGTTAGCTTTTGCAATGGAGAAAATGAAATAAAAATCAATCAATCATTATTTACCTATCTCAACACAATATGAAACAATAAAAATCAAACCACTCTCCCTAATAGTAGTAATATAGCAGACAATTGCCTTTGATAAATGGGATATTAAATCCCAGATAAACTTGGACAGATGATAGCAGACCTGAACTGCCCAACACTTACTCCTATGATCAATTAATGATTAAACCAACAATAAATGTAATCTAATATAATAAAAGGCTAGGCCGCGCATGCGCACTTCCTATGCGTGTGTCCGTTTTCCGTGAGCTGTAGCGACCCATAGGAAGTGCGCATGCGCGGCTTACGGTTCTTTGAAAGATGCAGCGGTGGCTACTCTCAGGATCCCCGCCTGCTTTGGACTTCCGACGCAGGTGGGGATCATGAGAGGAGCCACCGCCGTGTCTTTCAACAACAAAAAAAAATACGGCAAGGCGGATGTCGGCTGCTGCGGCTGTCAGCGGCTGCAGGCCGCGGCAGCTGTAGCCCGCCGCGGCCGAGCACGGAGACGGGCTGAAGTTTTTTTCAACTTCAGAGACGCTGCAGCGGCTCCTCTCACGAGCTGCTCCTGCGTCGGAGAAGGCGGCGATCATGAGAGGAGCCGCCGGGAAGTTACACTGCTCGGGGCTCTGGCTGTTAGGTCCGTGCAGGCTCCTCTCGCGGTTAATGGAGGGAGAGGGAATGCTGCGGCTGCTGCACAGGGAAGTAGGGAAGGAGATAGGAAGAAAGGGACCGGTCTGATGTCGCCCTCGCCTTCTGTTTTGCTGAAAAATCCACCAGCCTCGGCAGCGATTCAGAAACATTCCGCTGGGGGGAGGGGGGAGAACCGCGGCAGATTGAAAGCAGGAAGGGGAGCCACGGCCAACGTTCCCGAATCACAGCTGAGGCCAGCGGATTTTTCAGCGAGTCAGAAAGTGAAGGCAATATCGGAATGGAATGGAGAGAAGAGGGAGAACATGCTGGGCCGAGGAAATTCCCTGGACTAACTTTTTTTTAATTTTTATAAAAGTACAAAGGGGGAGAGTATTAAAAGAAGTGCCAAACTGGGCATGGGGGACAGCTTATGGGGCCAGAAACAGAGGAGAGAGAGAGATGGTAGGTAATGGTCTGAAGGGAGAGAAGCTGGATCTGGGGAAAGAGATACTTGAAGGGAGGACTATTGGGGAGAGATGGTGGACCTGGGGGAGGGAAGTTGGACCTAGGGATGGAAGGGAGGGAGAAATGTTAGGTCTGAGGGTGGAAAGGGGAGAGGGATGCAGCATCTCTTTTTTCCCTCCATCTTATTGTTCAGCATCAAGGGGGCAAGGAAACAACAACAGAAAATGGAGGAAAAAATAATCCATAGGAGGGCAGAGAGCTGGGATAAGAAGATGCTAGGGGATGAAGAGAAAGGGACAGGGAGATATAGCCTGACCAGTGGAGAGAGGGAGGGGTATTCTGAAAGTGGTGAGCCATTTGTATGAGGTCAAAAGGGAGATGACAAGATGAGTGAGAGTATGGAGAGAAACAGAAAGAAACACAGACATATATTCTACCACCAGCGGGAGGAAGGGAGACAGAAAGAAAAGAAGAAAGACACAGGGACAGGGAGAGACACAGAAAGACAGACAGACAAAGGGGGCCAGGGACAGAGACAGACAGAAAGAAAGATAGCAGGACAGAGAGAGAGAGACGGAAATAAAGACAGACAGACAGACATATATTCTATCACCCGTTAATGTAACGGGCTAAAATACTAGTATAAAAATACTTGATCTTGGTCTTTTCTTTGCTATTTTTGGGACACAGACCATAGAAGTCCGCCTGGCAATGTCCTTACATTCCAACTACTTGAGTTGATGTTGAAAAAGCCCTGTCCAACCTATCCTTGAATGGGAACGGACCCTCTCTTGTCATATATGGGATACAGACCATAGAAAACCGCCATTGACGTTACCATTGAAGCCCTCTCCAACTCATCCTAATCTGTCTTGCCATATATGGGACACAATCTGTATAAGTATGCCTGGTATTAGCCTTAGATCTTCACAGCTGGAATTACTATCAAAGCACATTCAACACATCAGCACATGTGCAGTCATTTAAGTTTTGTTTTTATACCATCCATTATCTAATTAAGGAACCTCTGTGTTTATCCCATGTCTTTTTGAATTCCATCAGAGTTTTTGTCTCCACCACTTCCCTTGGAAGGGCATTCCAGACATCAACCACCTTCTCCGTGAAGAAGAATTTCCTGATGTTACTCCTACCAGCTCGCAACCTCAATTCATGTCCTCTAGTTTTACCATTTCCCTGTCTCCAGAAACGATTTGTTTCTATATTAATACCTTTCAAGTATTAAAGCATCTGTATCTTATTTCTCCTATCCCTCCTTTCCTCTAGGATATCATACATATTCAGGACTTCCAGGCTCTTCTCATGTGTCTTTTTGGTGCTAACCCCAGACCATTTTTCAGTTCTTGAAAATTAAGATAGCTTAACTCTTCACTTACTTCACAGGGAAGATCATTCCACAGACAAGGTCTTATATACCTAAACGTTGCTGCTCTGGCTCATGACACATTTATCTCTGATAAAAGGTGGGTGACTGAAGCACAAAAACCAATATTAAAAAAAAAAGTGAACACTAAACCACTGAAAATCAAGAACATTTGCTCCTCAGAGCATTTACCGTGGCAGCATCACTTTGTAAAAGAAGACCACAATGATGAAATGGAAATACTGGCACCACAAATTAAAACAATACAAAATGTACAAAAATAGTGGAGAAAAACCTCTTTTACAAAGGCGCGCTAAGCATTTTAACGCGGGATTAGCGCGCGCTAACCGCTAATGCGTCCATAGGATAACATGCACGTGTTAGCATTTAGCGCACGCTAAAAAGCATAGCGCACCTTTGTAAAAGAGGGGGTTAAAGTAATGAGCACCAATTAGCCGCTTAATTGGTAGTAATCTGTGCTTAACTAAATCTTGTCTGCGCGCTATTCTAGAAATTGGCACCCAACTTTCCTGAGCACAGCTGAAAAGCAGGATGTGCCCATGGAAAGGGTGCTGGTGGATCATGGGCATCCCCAAAAGTTAGGAGCCAAGTTACAGAATAGTGCCTATCTGTGCCTAACTTTGGGCGCTGGATTTACTTCTGTTTCTATCAGGTGTAAGTCTGGTGCATGAAATTAGGCACGATCCGCACCTCATTCTCGTATTATATAAAGGTTGGACACCTTTTATAGAATAGGGGCTCAGTGCTGATTTTTTTGGTGCCTATCTTTCAGCACTGTATATGTCATGCACCCCTAAATGCAGGGTCAGAACCCCAATTTCATCTGTAACATTTTTCCCACAGAGAAAATAAAAACAAAGAAAAGAAAGAAAATAGTCTTTTTTAATGAAGAAAAATAAAAAGTCAGAGTTCAAGTAAGAGGAGAGCTCTGTTTCCATGTCTTTTCAGCATAGAGGAAAAAACAAAACTGAGGGACTGAGGAGACTGTTATGCTTGGGAAGGCCACACACTCTCAGAATTAATACTCAGCTATGGGAAAGCTGTTCTGTTCTGAAACCATGCGATGACATTACTCGTGTGCCTGTTAATATCTTGTTTGTCAATAAAAATACCTAATGTACTTGAATGTAACTCATCTTGAACTACTACTACTAAAAAAAAGTGTGAGCAAATTCCACATTAATAAATAATAAATTAGAAAACCTACAACACACAGCGGTAGGCAAAACTGAAAAAAAAATAAAAAAATGTAAAAGCATTCCAAAACAATTTTCGTACCATTCTAAAAGTAAATACTAAGGGCTCCTTTTATCAAGCCACGCTAGCGGTTTAACGCGCATAATAGCGTGCGTTAAACCACCGGCCGCGCTAGCTGCTAATGCCTGCCTTGAGCAGGCGGTAGTTTTTTGGCCAGCGTGGGGGTTAGCCCATGATTACAAGTCGCGCGCGCTAACCCCACTAGCGTGGCTTGATAAAAGGACCCCTAAAACATCTGTCAAAAGTCAAAAAGGTCTTCAGTCGCAATTTGGTATTTTCAGCATCCCTCTTTAAAAACTGGTTTCTACATTGAAATCTAATTTTCTTGTCCGCTCCCCCCCCCCTCCGCCAACAATGTGGATGACAGAATAATTCTCAAAAGGTCGCTGAATGTTAGATAGCAGGATGATGTGTCCTTTCTCTACGGAACTGCTGTTCTAGAATACTGGCATAATTTCAGGCACGAGCACTTATGCCAGGCTGATGTGAATGTTCGCCTCTCACCATAGGCAGTTAGGTGAGTATTGTATTACCTGCATACAAGTGCTAGACACACCTCTGACACACCAAGCTTCCAAGTTTTATTTGTATTTGACACACCACCCATTGGTGAAGCCATCTGAACAGTTCACAATCAATTTGTGTACTCTTTAAGTATTTTCCCTGTCTGTCCCAGCAGGCTCACAATCTAGCCATGGAATCTGGGGCAGTGGAAAGTTAAGAGACTTGCCCAGGGCCACAAGGAGCAGCACTGGGTTTGAGCCCACAAACAACAGCAGCTTTAGCCACTAGGCTACTTTTCCACTCCCAGATCCATACTCCCCTTGCAGTTGCATGCTTTGGATTTTATGCCTGCCACAACTTGACAGGACAAAATTAAACTGGTCAGCAGAGCAGAAATTTTTAACTGTGAAGATCTGCCCAGCTAACTCATTCATAAAACATGTGAAATAAATAACAAATACCCCCAACTTTCAGAACAACTAAGGTCAGCTGTGTATGTAACTGCTAATTAGCACCAATTAACATCATTTATTGCCAAGTATTGCTAGTTGACATTAACAATTAGCTTAGCTTCATATTAAGCTAAGTGTGCAACTGACTTTATAATTTGCGTGAACTTTGCATGCTAAGCATTTAGGGCCTGATTCACTAACTGTCTGATCGTAACTGATCTGTGTCTGATCCGTGGCAGGCCGACCAATTCACAATGGGACAATATTCAAATGGGGACGATCCGAGGAACGCCACCCCACTGACTGCATGGATTGCTACTGAGCAAACCCGACGCATGCGCAGACCATCTTCTTTGTCTGTAGATGGTCTGCGCATGCGTTTGCTGTCCATGCTTTTTTAAAAAAAATTTTAACTTTTACTCGTGAGCTCATAGTTTTAACCCGTGGGTTAAAACCATGTGCTCGCGCTGCAGGGAAGGGAGGCATAGCAGGAGAGTATAGGGGCTGCAATGGCAGGAGAATCGGGGCAGAGAGCAGGGTTTTTACACAAGTGACTGGTCCTCAGCAGCACTTGTTTTTGGATCGGCCAGCCCAGTTGGTGTGCCTGAATTTTGTTAGTGAATCGCGTCCTTCCTACTTTGCATGCACGGATCGGCACAGAGGTTAGTGAATCGGGTTGGAGGAAAATCGGGTCACAAACCGATCGGTATGCTTAGTGAATCTAGCCCAAAGTTCGCTGTGCAAGTTTAGAGAATTGGGGGGGACAGTGCGATCTTGTTTTTACTCAGCTTTATTCAATTATTAGTCTACAATAAAAGTTTTAGCTGAAGTTTTACATTTTTAAAGCCGAGTAGTTAGTTGTCTGATGGTTAGAATAGTAGGCTGGGAATTGAAAGGCCTGAATTCAAACTCCACAGCAGCAAATTGTGGCCTAGGGCAAGACTCTTAACTCTCCACTGCCTTGGGTCCATTGCTGGGAAGGTTCTAACAGCAATGCCAATCTGAGTCTTATTCCCCTATGCCGGGCAAAAGTGATACAGTGGTACTTCACAGTGTGCAGAAGAAGCCAGTGGCAAACCACTCCTGTATCATGCTAAGAAACAATAAGGGGGATCCCTCACTGTGTGGTCATCAGGAGTCAGTTTGACTTAAGAACCTCTTGATCTAGGTTTCCTTTTACTTCATATTGTCAAAAACACTTGTTTTCCAAAACCTAAACTGAACACAAAGTTATCTCTTTATGGGATGGTTTCTTTTTAGGGAAAAACTTCATTCAAAACAAACAAACAAAAGAGAGATTATAAATGGACGTAAATGTATACCTACCGGTTGAAGTAGAGGGTAACCACTGCTCCTGCAATGATCATTTGTTGGCAGGTGAGGATGAACTCACTGGTCCAAATAAGGCCAACCAAATGGTACCACCACATATAACGAATGCCAGAGAGAGAGTTATATTCTACTTGTCCTTCTGAAACAACCTGCACGCTGCCTGTTCAAAAGAAAGTTTAAGCATACACATATTAACAAGTGCTACTTAAATCTCTTTGTTATTAAAGAGAATAAATATTGGCAAATTAAAAACAGAAATAAATAAATGAATGAATGAATAAGGCAATACATTTTGACTGGCCTAATTTAATACATTTCTTGACTAGCTTTAGGAAACCGATGTGCCCTTTATTTTAGGACAGAATAGAATCAGCAAAAGATGGCATTTCCAGAAAATGGAAATGAATCATAACAAACATTCCAATGCAAGTATGGAAAGGAAATGTGTGGGGTGGAGGGGGAGGAGGTCAATACATGATCAGGAGGTGAAAAGCAGTAGAATCTTATAAACACTGTAGTTCTACCCTTCTTTTTCCGTCATGTTGTTTGTAAATCATCCATTATTCATTAGGTCTGTTTTAACTTTGTTTGGTATTCCCCATTTTTATGTACTTTGTTTAGAAATTCTTTTTATAAGCGTTTTTATTACATTACATTAGTGATTTCTATTCCGCCGTTGCCTTACGGTTCAAGGCGGATTGCACAAGAATTGTCATGATGTTACGAAATACATTCGGTGGATTACAAGAGAATTGTCAAGATACTAGTAAATGTCTAATGAGTGGTTTGAATATTTTTGATTTGCTCTGTAGATGGTGTTTTGGGTGAAATTTGGGGGGTTAAAAAGGTTTAATGTACTTTTTGAAGAGTAGGGTTTTTGTTTCTTTTTTGAAGATTTTGTAGTCTGTGGTCGAGGACAGCAGATTTGTGAGTTGTGAGTTGAAACTCTAGAGCAGGGGTGCCCACACTTTTTGGGCTTGCGAGCTACTTTTAAAATGACCAAGTCAAAATGATCTACCAACAATAAAATTTTAAAAAAACACAACGCACACTGTACGCATAGAAAATGTTAATTATCATTCCTATTCCAGGGTTTTTCAAAGAGGTCAAAGCAGATGACTCTATGCACTATCACCTCAGTAACAACCATACAAAAATAGACAAATATACCCCCCTCCCTTTTTACTAAACCACGATAGCAGTTTTTAGAGCGCAGGGAGCTGCGCTGAATGCCCAGCGCTGCTCTCGACGCTCATAGGCTCCCTGCGCTAAAAAACTCTATTGCGGTTTAGTAAAAGGGGACCTTAGTGTAAAATATAGACAGCAGATATAAATTGAGACACATTTCGATCACTAAATTTAAAATAAAATCATTTTTCCTACCTTGTCTGGTGATTTCATGAGTCTCTGGTTGCACTTTCTTCTTCTGACTGTGCATCCAGTCTTTCTTCCCTTCTTTCAGCCTGTATGCTTCCTCTCCTCCACACCTCATTCCCTCCCCCAACTTTTCCTTCCTCTCCCCTGCCCTTTCTTTCTCTCTGCCTCCCTTTCCTTTTTTTCTGTTTCTCTTCTTTCCTTCTGTCTCCCTGCCTGCCCTTTTTCTTTCTTTCTTTCTCCCTGCCCTCCCCCAAGACACTGCCATCGGGGACCAGGACCCAAACCGCCACCAATAACAGGCCCGAAAGCCGACGCCAATAACACGCCCAAAAGCCGCCGCCGCCCCAACCTCTCCCTGCTTCGGCCGACCAGCATCGCGAGGAACTGTTGGGGGAAATGCTGCCGGGTCCTGCCTTCGCGGAAACAGAAAGTAGGCAGGACCCGGCAGCAAGAAGAGGAAATGCTTCACTAACATGTCTCCCGCCTTAGCCCGTAGCGAACCTTGCTTCAGGGCTCTCAACATGTGCGTGCAGGCTTCCCTTCTCCCCCTCCCCGGGCATAACTTCCGGTTTCGGAGGGAAGAGAAGAGAAGCCTGCACGCACACGTTAGAGCCCGGAGCATAAGTTCGCTAGGGGCTGAAATCTCCAAGCCGGTTTTTTTGGTTTTTTTTTTAATGTTCAGCAGCGGCAGATGACAGCTGGGCGAACCGCCCAGCTAAAAGGCCCTAGGGAGAACACTGGAGAGGAAGGCTGATCAGCCCGTAGATCAGGACGGCAACACGAGTGCGATCGACTCGAGTTGCCTTCCTGAGCTACTGGTCGATCGCGATCGACGCGTTGGGCACCCCTGCTCTAGAGACACAATCCAACCAGCATAGGATGTCTGGCTAAGCAGCATTACGTCAGACTGGGCTGGTGTTAAAGAGTCTTTTGCAAAGGAATGCAATTCCTTACACACCATCACGCACCCGTTTCCTTGACTCAAACTGTCTGGTTCTTCTGAGTCCCAAAATGGTGCAATACAAATCTACATGTTATTCCGCATTCTTTATTCTCTCACCAAAGACCTGGAATGACCTCAACTACGTGAGGAGTGAAGGAGTGGCTTAGTGGTTAGAGCTGCAGTCTCAGCACCCTGAGGTTGCAGGTACAAGTCCAGCATTGATCCTTGTGATCCTGGGCAAGTCACTTAATACTCTATTACCCCAACTACATTAGACACATTGTGAGCCTACCAGGACAGATAGGGAGAAATACATTACATTACATTAGAGATTTCTATTCCGCCATTACTTTGCAGTTCAAGGCGGATTACAAAAGAGATATAGATGGTGGATTACAAAGGAAGATCTTCGGTCATTTCTAAAGAAGGTAAAGAGTAGATCAGGTAGTGTCGTGAGTTTTTCTGTGTCTGGTTGAGGTAGTTTGGATGAGGCGGTTGTTCAGGTAGGTTGGGCAGTCTCCATTTATAGTTTTAAATAATATGCAGTAGAATTTAAATAGTATTCTTTTCTGGACTGGAAGCCAGTGTGAGCTGATGTATGCTTCAGTAATATGGTCGTGTTTCCTCAGTGAGTAGATGAGTCTCAAAGCTGTATTTTGTATTGTTTGTAATTGTTTAGTCATTGTTGCAGGGCAGGGGAGGTAAAGGATGTTACAGTAGTCTAGTAGACCTAGGAGTAGGGATTGTACTATGAGCTGGAATTGTGTTCTTTCGAAGTATTTTCGGACTTGTCTTAGGTTTCTTATAACCGCGAAAGACTTTTGTATTGTTTTATTTATTTGTGGTTGCATAGTGCAGCATCTGTCTATTGTCATTCCTAGTAGTTTTAGGGTGGTTTGGACGGGGTAATTGATTGAGTTGATTTCTATATTGGTTAAGGTTGTGATCTTTGGTTGATCATAAGGTATGAGAATGGTAATGTCCTGAATGTAAACCATTTAGGCCAGTGGTCTCAAACTCAAACCCTTTGCAGGGCCACATTTTGGATTTGTAGGTACTTGGAGGGCCTCAGAAAAAAATAGTTAAGGCCTTATTAAAGAAATGACAATTTTGCATGAGGTAAAACTCTTTCCAGTTTATAAATCTTTCCTTTTGGCTAAGTTTAATAATAATATTGTAATTTATAGCTAAAGAGACATATGATCAAGAAACTGTTTTATTTTACTTTTGTGATTATGATAAACATACCGAGGGCCTCAAAATAGTACCTGGTGGGCCGCATGTGGCCCTTGGGCCATGAGTTTGAGACCGCTGATTTAGGCTATGAGGGGTATATAAATAAGCCATTTTTTTTCTCCTCTTTATTGTCTGTCTGCTTATGAGTTTCCATTAATATTCTACAGAGTGGATATTTGGCAATAACTGTCTGACATTGCTGCTTGGATGTCTCACTGCCATCTAAAACTGAATATGGCTAAGACCTAAACTCACCTCTCCCCCCATTCTCTGTTTCTGTTGACAATACTCTCCTCCCTCCCTGTCTCATCAGTTAGCAACCTCAGGGCCATTTTGGACTCATTGGATTCTATCTCGTTCTCCGTTCAGATCCAACAAACTGCTAAAGTCCGTCACTTCTTCTCCTATAGTATTACCAAAATCCAACCTCTCCTCTCTGAGCACACTACCAAAACCCTTATCCACACTCTCATCACTTCTTGCTCAGCGTACTGCAACTATCCGCTCTCAGGTCTTCTGCTCAACCCTCTCTCTCTCCTTCAATCTGCAAAATTCTGCTGCATGACATATTACACAAGAGCAGCCATGCTCTCATTACCTCTCTCTCAAAGTCACTTCACTGGCTCGACATCCATTTCCTAATACAGTTCAAATTCCTCTTGCTGACTTAAAGTGCACTCACTCAGCAGCCCCTCAATATCTATCCACACTTATCTCCCCCTATGCTCTCTACTGTGAACTCCGTTCATTGGGCAAGCCCCTCCTATCCGTACCCGTCTCTTCCACTGCCAACTCCGGACTCTGTCCCTTCTCTTTTGTTGCACCATTTGCATGGAACAGACTGCCTGAGCCATTACGTCAGGCTCTGTGTCTCTAGCAGTATTCAAATCCAAGTTAAAGGCCCATTTTTTCAAGGCTGCTTTCAGCTCCTAACTCCCACTCACTGTAAAATCACCTACATATGTCCATCCTATCATTCTCTCTGCAAGAAACTCCCCAGCCTCTATATGTCTTGTCTGTTCATATTAGATTATAAGCTCTTCTGAGCAGGGACCGTCTATTGCATGTTAAATGTACAGTGCTGCGTACGCCTTTCAGCGCTGTAGAAATGATACGAGTATTAGTAGTAGTATTGTTGATGAATGTGGGAATGAATGAGTCCTGTAAGCGTGCGGTTTTTGCTTTCCTGTCATTTTATTGGAGCTCCTTTCCGTGTTAAAGTATTTGCTGTTATTTTTTTCAGAATTGTACACTGCTTATTCCTGTTTGTTCAGAATTTGGAGGTATAACAAGCATTAATGAACATAAATAGTTGTCAAATTGAAATCCGCACAAATCTACTATAACATAGTGATGTGAGCTTGCATTTTACATGAAGATAAAGAATAAAGAATCAGACCTGCCATGGTCATCTGTTGAATTATCCCAGTGATTCTTAGAAACAGTAACATTCCTGAGCACCCTAAATACGTGCATTCAAGGCAGTGTGTGTACGAGGATCATGGGAAATGAGTAAAAATGATATTAACAGAATCACAAATTGACTCCCCCTTTTTCAAAAGTGCGGAAGAGGTTTTTAGCGCCAGCCGGTACGCTCAATGCTCTTCGTTGCTCCGACAGTCAGAGTTCCTAAGAGCATCGGAGCAGAGCATTCAGCATGCCGGCTAGCGCCAAAATCCTCTTCCGCGGTTTTGTAAAAGGGAGTATCAATTCTGAAAGCGTTTTGTTTTCATTCTGATTTTGATGTATAAGCTGAATGTGGGGTACTGGTCGCCTACTTACTTTTATTGTTTGAAATTTGTGTTATACTGTTTTACTTGTTGTAATAACTCGTATGTATGGATTTAATTTTGTAACCCGCCTTGGACAGGGGCAGGATATAAATAAACCATTGGTGTGGGTATTCAAAAGTTTGTCATGCTAACTTTGGATGTTATTTATTTCACATGCTTTATGAATGAGTTAGCAGGGCAGATCTTCACAGTTAAAAATTTCTGCTCTGCTGACCAGTTTAATTTTGTGCTGTCAAGTCGTGGTAGGCATAAAATTTACTTGAATAAAAAAAGGAGGTGGCACTGGGGCATTCCCAAGGTGCAGTTTCAGTTTGGCTGGTAGATGATTATACAGATCAGATACAAGATCCTTTATCCAAAATCCTTGGGACCAGGCATATTTTGGTGTTTTGAATTTTTCGGATTTTGAAACGGTAATGTTAATTTGGAAAAAAACAGAGGATAAGACCTTAAAATTGCCACCAAACTATTTTATTTCAAAATAAGGCACACATTATAAACACTTCAATCTCTTCAAACACAAACATGTCCAAACAGGACAAATTAACAGAATTACAAATTAAGTATCAATTCTGAAAGCATTTTACTTTCATTGCTGTGGGTATTGAAAAGGACATATAGAGGCTGGGGAGTTTCTTGCAGAGAGAATGATAGGATGGAAAAGCTTTGTCATGTTAATTTTGGATGTTATTTATTTCACATGCTTTATGAATGCTTCTCACTGCCACCCGAGCAGAATCTGCAGCTCTCTTTTGCCATTTTTACAAATTTGGGTTTTCAGAGCTTTTCAGGTTTTAGAACAAAGGATCTTGTACTTGACACTGGACCAGCAAAAGTTGCTCAGGTAATTTGGGATGCTCACACAGGAGGCTTGGAGTTAAACCAGAAAACTTTATTTAATTAGCTTTTGACTGGATAGTCAACCTGCCTGGATACAGGCTGAATATCCAGACAAAGTTATCTTTCTTGCTCAGCGTTTTTGAATATAGACCTCATAGCAAAATCAGCTCTCTGACATAATACATCTGATAGGATTTCTGTGAGACCAGAAAAGTTGAGCTCAGTGTTAAGTAATACAATGCTAAAGATTATTATAAAGTCAATTCTGCATCACTGTGAAATTCCAGACTCTGTGTTACACTCCTCTGTTATTTACTCATATTCTGAGACCTTTATTAGCCTGGCTACAATAGTAGCCTTCTGCATGACCTGTTTCTTTCATATGTATGGATAATTTACAATCATTAAGTGAGATTGCATAAACAATCCCCTGTCAGTTACTACTGGGTTGTTTTTTTTTAAGCATATGTTGAGGGGGGGAGTTCTTTAATCAAAATTTGAGATTAGTAAGGCTTGGATTGTACTGCATAAAGACCTATTGTGGCCACAGAGGTCCATCATTATGGTTGTGTAAAATCAGATAAAATCTAGTCAGTAGTTACAATTCTTTCTTCCCAGCCTCCTGAAGACAAAGAGTATAGTTGTCTCCACAGCACTTATTTGTGAACACTGACCTGAAAAGCTTTGTCTAAATGACCAAAAACAACTCTATAATTATTTACAAAAGATAAGAATGTTATTTACTTTCATGTGCAGTACTTCTTTTAATTGCAAAGCCAGAGAGAACCCATGTAATGACATTTATCTGGTTCACCTTTATCCACTACCCTCTTAGAGCTGGATTCCCAAACTGGGTTATGTGGAATCCTAGAACTCTCTTCAAGAGATCCACATCATTCGGAGCAGGAACAACTCCCAGTCGCTCCTACCCATACAGGCTCCACTGACAAAATGGATTCCAGGACTTCCTAAGGCCGTTTCCTGCAAGAAGTCCTGGCAACCATTTTGTCTGAGGAGCCAGTATGGGCAGGAACACTGGGGATTGTTCCTGCCCCCTATAGCCCACTGACAGTACTGTAGCGACAAGTGAGGCATGGGTGGGGGGGGCCCTACATGCGGTTCCAGGAGAGGAGGATCTTTATGTGGTGGGGAGGGGAGGAAGGAGTGGGGTTCCTCAATGTATGAAAAATATTTTAGGGGTTTTACCACAGGAAAAAACTTTTTGAATCACCGAACTGGAGGCATGCTTCACACCATGTTGTGTGTGTACTTTAAGCTGATTTGAAAGTAAAAAAACCCCAAAAAGTTTGAGGCTCCAAAATTGTGAGTACTATATATACAATAAAATATTCATGTTCACACTTAATAGTAATTTATATAAAAACACTGAGAGCAATTTTCAGTGCCATTTCCACTGGTAAAAGAATGCTTTCATAGAATTTCCCAACCTATATGCAGGTAAAAGTACCAAAGTTGTGCCATTTTGTGCATATTTATTACATACTGTGGGTAGAAGGCATTCCTAGGAATGGAACTGGGGCAGTGGCGTACCTAGGGTATGTGGCACCCGGGGCCCATCATTTTTTGACACCCCCCCCCCATCTATATGAAAAATATGATTTTTAGTACCAATCTACATATCGCACCACAAGAGTGTACCTAGGAAAAGGCTGCATCTTAAACACTGCAGTGAGCACTAGAACACCAACACATACATTGTAAAACTAAACAAGCCAGATCCCGCACAGTCAATTGGTCCTGTAGTCAATGCCAACTGAAAACTATGTCTTTTTCATACACACAGAACAGAGATACACCCTCGCCCAAAATGGAATAATCACAAACTAAAAATAGAAATATGTAGACAAAAGTTAAACTGATCCGCCAAGAAACCAGACCCTGGATACAATGCAACACCACAAAAAACAGTAACACATGTCCTCTAATACAGTGCAAAATATAAAGACAGTAGATGTAAATTTGAAAAAACTGATACATAACAATCACCACTTTATAAATTAACAAATAAAAATAAAACAAATAATGAGATATAAAAAAATACAATTTTATTGGACTAATCCCCGTAAGCTCGGTCCCCATCCCCGCAAACCACCTGATTCCATCCACACAAGCCTTGAATTGTTTATATTAAAGTATAAAAAGAAACAATATTCTGTACAATTGTCAATTTATAAATCAGCGTCTTCTCCCCACTCTCTTCCCCATTTCCCTTCAGCATCCTCAGCCCACTCTCTCTCCACTTTCCTTCAGCGCACGCACATAAAAACAAGCAAGTAATTTTATATCATTTTCATTCTATTCATTCATAGAAATTAAAGTCTAGATAATGCCAGTCACATAACAAAACATGATTTTACAAAAATAATTCCCTGCAGTCAAGCCTGCAAGGATTATTAGATGTCTTTCAGCAGTTCCCCTCCCTCCCTCCCCCTTACCTTTGTGGCCAAGTCAAAATGATCTACCAACAATAAAATTTTAAAAACACAAAGCACGCTGTACGCAGAGAAAATGTTAATTATCATTTATATTCCGCGGGTTTTCAAAGAGGTCAAGGCAGATGACTTTATGCAATGTCACCTCAGTAACAACTATACAAAAATAGACAAATATTCCCCCTCCCTTTTTACTAAACTGCGATAGCGGTTTTTAGCGTAGGGAGCTGCACTGAATGCCCCACGCTGCTCTCGACGCTCATAGGCTCCCTGCGCTAAAAAACTCTATTGCGGTTTAGTAAAAGGGGGCCATAGTGCAAAATATATTCAGCAGATATAAATTTTCAAAACGGACACATTTTGATCACTAAGTTGAAAATAAAATCATTTTTCCTACTTTTTTGTCTGGTGATTTCATGAGTCTCTGGTCCTTCTTCTGATCCTTCTTCTTTCTCTCTCCCCCTGGCTCCCCTCTTTATTTCTGCCTTTCTTTCTCTCTCCTCCTGGCCCCCCTCTTTCTTTCTGCCTTTCTTTCTCTCCCCCTTGACCCCCCTCTTTATTTCTGCCTTTCTTTCTCTCCCCTTGGTCCCCCTCTTTCTTTCTGCCTTTCTTTCTCTCTCCCCCTGGCCCTCCTCTTTCTTTCTGCCTTTCTTTCTCTCCCCCTTGACCCCCTCTTTATTTCTGCCTTTCTTTCTCTCCCCTTGGTCCCCCTCTTTCTTTCTGCCTTTCTTTCTCTCTCCCCCTGACCCCTCTTTATTTCTGCCTTTCTTTCTCTCTCCCCCTGGCCCCCCCCTCTTTATTTTTTCCTTTCTTTCTCTCTCCCCCTAGCCTGCACAAAGCCATCGTGCCGATTTCTCCACTTCCACGATTCTTTCCCTACTCTCACCCCCAAGCCAGCAGCCGATTTCTCCCTGCTCCTTCCCCGATGTCCTGAACTTCATCGGGCAGCAGCAGCATTCACAATTCACTGCTGTTGCCCGCTTCAGGCCTTGTTCTCTGTCGGGTCCTGTCTTCATGAAAACTGGAAGTAGGCAGGACCCGGCAGAGAACAAGGCCTGAAGCCGGCAACAGCAGCGAATTGTAAACGCTGCTGCTGCCCGAAGAAGGTAATGGAGCACCGAGGCAGTCCGCTTCTCCCCCCTCCCAGCCGAACCCCCGCTGACCCTCCTATCTCCCCACCCCCGTGAACCTTTCCGACCTTCCCAGCGAGAGCAGCAAACCTCCTTCGCGGCTTTCTCCTCCCTCTGCCGCGTTACTGATGACGTCATCAGTGATGCGGCAGAGGGAGGATAAAGCCGACGCTACTGGAGGGAGGTTTGCTGCTTTCGCTGGGAGAGTCGGAAAGGTTCACTTGGGGGGGGGGAGAGATAGGATGGTCAGCGGGGTTTCGGCTGGGAGGGGGGAGAAGCGGTGTGCCTTGGTGCTCCAAGGCCTGGCGCCATTACCTTTTTCGATAATGGCGCCGATGCTGCTTTCGCTGGGAGGGTAGGAGCGCGATAGGGACCGGGCCAGCTGTGCACCCCCCCCTAAGGCGGCACCCGGGATGGACCTCCCCCTCGCCCCCTTGGTACGCTACTGCCCTGGGGAAACAGCCTGCAACAAGATCGCGCGATGCCAGAGATCTTTGCCTGCTTCGGCTGTTTCCTCCGCCGCGGTCCCGCCCCTCCTCTGACATCAGAGGAGGGGCAGGACCGTGGCGGAGGAAACAGTCGAAGCAGGCAAAGAAATCTGGCATCGCGATCTTGCTGCAGGCTGTTTCCAGACGCGACACCCGGCGCAGGGGGGGGGTAACTGGACCGGACCGGGAGCACCCCCTCAGGGCTTGGTACCCGGGGCGGACCTCCCCCCTCGCCCCCCCCCTTGGTACGCCACTGAACTGGGGTGAAATCTGAACTACCAGAATGCTAGAATTTTCAAATGTATACGTGTATTATTATGCAGTAAAAGTATCTATGCCAATTAGCAAGTGTGATGGTTAATCTAGGAAGGTGGCATATACATTTTTAAAAACTTAAGATAAAGAAGGGTCCCTTTTACATAGCTGCAATATCGAGTCCCGGCGTGATAAATGTGATGCAGCCCATAGGAGGCCAGAGGGGCCCTAAATGTTTGTGGGGTGCAAACTTTTATTCAGAGTTTTCAAAGTCAAAAGCACACACACATAGCTGTGGACCTGCCAGATGATTTTCAAAGGGAAACTCCAGTGGACCTCACTATTAGGAGTATATAAGCTACATATTTTGTGGGTATTTCCTCTTTGTTTTCATTTCCCCTGATGCTGGGAAGCATCTGTGATGAGAAATACAACCAATGAAATGCTTCTTGAGGTGCCAAGGATCTTTAGCAGAGTAGAAAATGAACAAAGACAACTGGATACAAGTTACCACAGCCAGCAGAATCAACACAACTCTACCCCTCCTCAAACTGAAGAACAGGAATGCACCCCTAGAAATGGAGTTGGTTAAAACATCACAGAACAGGAGGAACCGGACCTCAAAACTCCCAAAACCTCAGGATCAGTAATCGCCAGCAAGCAAAGAGAAGTGGTAGCTTGTGTCTTCCTTCTAAGGAGTATAGATGCATCCATCTGCTCAACAGATATGATGTCCAGGGAGGTATGCTGCCTGCTGAGTGCCAAGATCCAAAATGTTACAGAAAGTTTTCCAAGACTCATCAAACCAAATATTACCCGAAACTGCTCATCCAAGTTGGTACAAATGATACAGCTAAGTATCTCTCCAAACACATCAGAAGTGACTTCATAGCTCTGGGAGAAGGTGAAACAGATAGGTGCACAGAAGTGTTCTAGTTGATTCTCCTTTTGAGGAAAATGGCAAGGACAGAGAGACTCATTCTGGAGATGAATGTGTGGCTGCATGGATGGTATCATTGAGAGCATTTTGGCTTCGTGAACCATGGAATGATTTTCCAAGGGCTGTTGACAACTGATAGCATCCATTGTCAAGAAGGAGTGAAGTGTCTTCTACAATGACTTGCTACCCTACTGAAGAGGACTTGCACTGAAGAGGACTGGCTAACCTACTGAAGAGGACTCGCGAGAACTGATGGCAGCCATTCAGGAAGCAACGCAGGGATTGGAGGAGGCAGCTGGCAGCTGTCCAGCGAGGAAGAGACAGGAGCAAGCCAGGATTTGGGGAAACGGGGAAGAAATGCATTCTCAATCACTGACTTCAGGACTCCCCACTCCCCACCCCATCTGGTATTAGCGCAATAAATTCCATCTTTTAATGGTCTGGGAGTCTATGTCCGCTTGGTTTTCTCGTTCCCGGAATAAGCTTTTTCTGTCCATTTGGGCCTCCTATTTGGACACTTTACCCCCTATGATAAAAAGCCAGGTGGTCAATCGATTGCAGAAGCCAGTAGTTCCTTCCTTGCCAGTGGGTTGAGGGTGGGGTTTGGGAGGTGGGGGTGGTAGGGGGGTATTAGGGTTGGGGGAGGGTGGGCGGGGTTCTTCTTGGGGTGTGGAATGGCGGGGTCCAGGTTATCAGAACACAGGCCTGGACTCTCCCTGTATTCAGGGTTCTTCTGTTGGATGTTTGATACTAGTTTTGTATTGGAAAATGTGATTTCTGCTTATTGCGTGTATTTTATCTTGTGAATAAACAAAAACAAAAAAAAAGGTACAGGGGGGATGATATTTTTGAATTGCATCTTGATTATTCCATGCAGCATATTGTCCATTGCCCATATAAAGAGAAAACCAATGTAGTATATTGCCAGTCTTTGAATATATACTGTATCAGTAATGCGTATTCTTTAATCCAAGTACTTAGACGAGCATACAAATTATAGAAGTGAAAGACTGCCCTTTTTGATAACTTTTCCCTTGTGGTTATTACCCTAAAAAAAAAAAAAAAAAGAGCATAACTACTGTAGCATGCAAAACCAAGTGAATGCTGTCCTGTATAGAAAAAAATTGATTGGTCTCAAAGGTA
Source organism: Geotrypetes seraphini (assembly GCF_902459505.1). NCBI lineage: Eukaryota > Metazoa > Chordata > Amphibia > Gymnophiona > Dermophiidae > Geotrypetes > Geotrypetes seraphini. Next base: position 20,795,353 of record NC_047095.1, read on the forward strand.
CAGGGGGAAGACTTAGTGTCAATATTCATAGATAGGCTGCCCCATTTAAGCAAGCTGCACCTACTACGCAGCTTTGCAAAATCAATGTATAAGCCGCAGCCTATCATTGGCCAAATACGGTATATACAGATCTTTAAGTCTGTGTCCATACGCATTATGACAAAAATCATTTATCATTTTAGTAGCTGCCCTCTGGACCAACTTCTTCCAGTTAATATCTTGTTGAAGGTATGATTTCCAGAAATGTGCACAGCACTTTTAATAAGGTCTCAGCAGAGATTTATACAGAGGCACTATCACCTCTTCCCTGCTAGTTATTCCTCTCCTTATGCATCTTATGCTTTTACCATCACCTTTTCTACCTGTTTAGCCACCTTAATGTCATAAGATACAAACACCTCCAAATCCCATTCTTTTTTCTTGTGCAGAAATACTTTACCCGTATACTGATCCCTTAGGTTTATGCATTCTAAATGCATGACCCTGCATTTTTTTAGTTGCCAAATTCCAGACCAAGCTTTCCTAGATCCCTCTTCATATTATCCACACCATCCACCATTTACAAAAATGCTAAAAAGAACCAAACTATGAACTGATCCCTGCAGCACTGATTCTGCCCTTTGAGGAAATGCCTTTCACTCTGAAGAAATGCCATTTACCGTACCACTACCCTTTGTCATCTTCCACTCAACTAGTTTTTAAAACCCAAATTGGTCACTTTAGAGCCCACTATCTTCTTTCACTAAGTCTACATGCAATCTCAGGCTTGGCAGATGCTACAGTGGTTGCTAGGGTAGAGTCCTCGATTTTTACTAGAATGTACAACACAGGCACTAAATTACAAAACCAAAAGAACAACTGTGTTGTATAAAGGAAAGGATAAGCAAACACTGCATATGTGATGCAAGTGATATATCATTCTTGTCAATGATTCTATGGAGAGGGCTTTCTTTTTTATAATTTACTTATATTGTTAGTACTTTTCTAAAAATCAGTTCAAAACTGGTTCCTTTTATAGTCCAATGTTATCTCCTGGTTTTGCTAATTACAATAACTGTGCATGTGTCTAGAGCTCCTTGCATTCACAACCAACAATGAGGTTATCGCTTGAGAATCCACATAAGGTACAGTATTAAAAAAAAACATGGATGGCAGCAATCTCTGTGGTTGGGCCTCAGTTATGGAATGCTTTTAGTGGCTCATTGAGGCTATGTAAAGATTTGAAGTCTTTCAAAAAATCTTTGAAAACGTATTTGTTTGTTAAAGAATTCTTTTAGACTACATGATGTTCTTTTCTGGCTGTTTGTTTGACTGTAAAGATGTACTACTGTTATTTTTTCTTAGGACCTGTGTATGTAAATACTGTAATCTGCTTAGGTTGTAAGCAGAATAGAAATTTTTAAAATAAATATGATAATGTTTGGCAGCAACAACAAGAAGTACGAGGGCCATTCAAAAGGTATCAGACCTTAATTTTTCTTGTGTTACAATATAGGGTTTACATATAGAGTGTTGCAATTTATCTTCATATAGGATTACTTCCCCTTGATCCAGTGTCGCCACCACCTCTTGACTGCTGTCCTCATGCACGGAAGCAGACTCTGCCGGGGAAACTTCATCCTAAGAACATAAGAATTGCCACTGTTGGGTCAGACCAGTGGTCCATCGTGCCCAGCAGTCCACTCATGCGGTGGCCTCTAGGTCAAAGACCAGTGCTCTAAATGAGCCCAGCCTCACCTGTGTACCAGTTGAGCAGGAACTTGTCCAACTTTGTCTTGAATCCCTGGAGGGTGTTTTCCCCTATGACAGACTCCGGAAGAGCGTTCCAGTTTTCTACCACTCTGGGTGAAGAAGAACTTCCTTACGTTCCCGGGATAAAAGTGGCAAGGAATCGGACTTGCTATCCATCCAGTCTGTGGCAAACTGAACCTCCTGTTCCAAGTCTACGTCCTCATCTGGTCAGGGTGCCTCTTGAAGGAGCAACCCCTGCACCGCCACCACTGTGCGTTGCTAATAGGCGCTGAGGACTCTCGGTAGTTCAAATAAGCAGTCCACATAAGGCTCACAAAATCTAGGGTGAAGCCTTGTACTGGGGGTCTCCACGACCCGGGCAGAGACTTCCTGCCGGTCCTCTATGTGACTGCACATGGCTAATACAGATTCAGAGAGTCCCAGAAAGGGTTGCTTCCCCTGGGGACACACCTCCTGGAGGACTTGGAGGAGGCTGAGCCTGAGGCTCCTGCCCTTCCTCCACATGCTCCATCGCACACAGGACATGGACTTTCCTCGGCCGGCCATTCAGTGCAAACTTGGCACGATATAGGTATAAAAAGGCTCAAGGAGTCTACTCCAGTCGATTCTGAATTAAATTGTGGAGGGTTTTGAGGTAGATAAAGGCAAAAGTAAAAAAGATTGTTTAAAATCCAAGATGGCTACTGCCACAAAAAAATCGCACCAAAAACAACCCGTGGAGACCTCCCTGAAAGAAAATAATCACAGAGAAAGGGGTTTTGGAGAAGGACCTAAGCTCTGGGGTCAGAAACCCTCAACTTTTAAGGACCTCCCCCCCAATTTGTCCCTTTAGCCTCACTCACTGTGCCATGTAGTGCCTGCCTGTTTCAGCATAGGATTTCAGCTGGAATCAAAGGGAGAAGAAATCTGCCTCACAAATTCACTGAACAAAGCTGGTCTTCTGGCTGCCAGTTGGGCTGAGGTCGGACTGAACATCTATCCCCGGAAAACCTCACTGTGTAAAGGGGGGGGACGACCACACAGCTGGCCCCACTGTAAGTCCCGACCGAGCCGGGAAGGAGCCCGAACAGCCTAGGCTCAAGCTCCTGACTAAATCAGAGATACAAGCAGCTACACAGGGGACGATCCCTGAGCTCTAAAAAAAATTCCAGCAGGCTGGCTAGCTAGGTGTCCCTGGGAGGCTGATTTTGCTAGCAGCAGACTTCTACCATGTGAGTCGGCATCTTCTCCCAGGCACAGGATCCACCAAGTGGGAACCTTCAGGCATCGAGCCTCCAAAGAATACTGAGCAAAAATACCTGAAAATAATAAAACCACTAGGTGGCAAAGGGGCAATTTTGTACTCTAGTGGCTGATGGGGTGGGAGCAGAGGGGAATCGATGCTGCCCTGGCTCTACTAGACTCCCAGGGAAATCCATGGATGAACCCTGGTTGGAGAGGGGAGTTGGGCTGAGGGTTATTTTGTGATGGTATCTGATCTTAGGGTCTTAATTGTACAGATGGATGCTGTCTGGGAGGGGGTGGCTGTCTGTCAGTGCTGGCCATGCCCCCTGCCTCAACCCACGCTAAACAGCTAGTGTGTGAATTTTACTATGCTGGCTGGTTTTGCTGTGCAGTAGCTGTGCTAAACAGTTACTGCATGCTAACACCCATGCCAGCTGCTTATCCCAGCTTAGTAAACATGCCCCTTAGTATCTAAAGTAAATTTAATTGATCAGGTTCAAAGATCACATTTAAACATTTATGAGGAAACTGCCAAAGAAATTAGCCTCCAGGAGATACAAGGCAGCTCCTGGTGCATTGAAATAAATTTCTTCCTCCTTTCCTGTTTCTAAAAAGGCTCTTTAACTTAGCTAAATAAAATGGTAGCTAGATTTAAATGAGGAATGCAAGTTTATACTTCAGAAAGATTAGAAAGAATCATATGTTTTCAAAGTTCATAAGATATTTTCTCTACAGTTCTGAGATTTGGAGCTTGACAGAATGTATTGGTCCCACCTGCAACCCAGTGATATTCCAGCAAGAAACTCTCTCATGTGCTCCTCCAGAAATTCCTGATGAGTAAGGCAGTAGGTCAGAGGCCAGACAAGAGCAGGACACTCAGCGCAGCAACTCAGAATTAGAATAAATGGCCTTTAATTACCAAGTCATTTTTTTTTATTTCTGATGTGCTATTCTGTACTTTTGACCCATTCCCTTGCTTCCTGCAGTAAAAATTTGAAACTAGCCAAGTTTCTAAAGTGCAGTGAAACTTGGAATTAATGTAGCACTTAAGGGGATTTTTAAACATGTTTTAATGCAGTTTTTGTGATAATTTTGTCATTAGTGCATGGCACCTGCATATAGTTAATGCATGAAAACTGATGGCCTCCTATTTAGGATGTGCTAGGTGGTCCCGCATTAATCCTACGTTATTCAGTTAGCATGTGTTAATTTTAACAGGCTAGCTAAATAACCACGGGAATGCCCATTCTCTGCCTTATAAAAATATATTTTTTAAATTAGGTAATGCATGGCATGCATGAGAATTAATGCAAAGTGCATTAATGCAAACTGCAGCAGCCTTTTAGCATGTGCTAATTGCGCATTAAGGGTCCTTTTCCTAAGCTGCATTAGGTTAACATATGCCTAATGCAGCAAATAAAGGAATACCACGGGATGAACTCAGGTGGCCTGCAGTAACTTTGAAATGTGTGCATACTAATTTTTTTTTCTTTGGAGGAGACGTGTCATGAGTGGAGAGTGTACCGTATTTTCACGCAAATAACGCGCACCCGTATAAAACGCGCACACGGGTATAGCGCGCAGAAATCACGATGATATGTACAAAAACTTTGGTATACCGCGCTCACGGGTATACCGCGCATGCTGCCCGACGCTCCTTTCGCCCGCCCTGACTTTCCGTGCGCTGTCCCGACTCTCCGTTCACCCCCCCTGACTTCCGTGCACTGTCCCCCCTTGAAGGTCTGTCCCCATCCTGAAAGCCTGATGCCCCCCCCCCGACGTCCGATACATCCCTCCCCCATGAAGGACCGCCGACTCCCCAACAATATCGGGCCAGGAGGGAGCCCAAATCCTCCTGGCCACGGCGACCCCCTAACCCCACCCCGCACTACATTACGGGCAGGAGGGATCCCAGGCCCTCCTGCCCTCGACGCAAACCCCCCTCCCCCCAACGACCGCCCCCCCCCAAGAACCTCCGACCGCCCCCCCAGCCGACCCGCGACCCCCCTGGCGACCCCCCCACCCCCCTTCCCCGTACCTTTGGTAGTTGGGCCAGAAGGGAGCCAAACCCTCCTGGCCACGGCGACCCCCTAACCCCACCCCGCACTACATTACGGGCAGGAGGGATCCCAGGCCCTCCTGCCCTCGACGCAAACCCCCCTCCCCCCCAACGACCGCCCCCCCCAAGAACCTCCGACCGCCCCCCCAGCCGACCCGCGACCCCTCTGGCGACCCCCACGACCCCCCACCCCCCTTCCCCGTACCTTTGGTAGTTGGCCGGACAGACGGGAGCCAAACCCGCCTGTCCGGCAGGCAGCCAACGAAGGAATGAGGCCGGATTGGCCCATCCATCCTAAAGCTCCGCCTACTGGTGGGGCCTAAGGCGCGTGGGCCAATCAGAATAGGCCCTGGAGCCTTAGGTCCCACCTGGGGGCGCGGCCTGAGGCACATGGGCCCAACCCCGACCATGTGCCTCAGGCCGCGCCCCCAGGTGGGACCTAAGGCTCCAGGGCCTATTCTGATTGGCCCACGCGCCTTAGGCCCCACCAGTAGGCGGAGCTTTAGGATGGATGGGCCAATCCGGCCTCATTCCTTCGTTGGCTGCCTGCCGGACAGGCGGGTTTGGCTCCCGTCTGTCCGGCCAACTACCAAAGGTACGGGGAAGGGGGGTGGGGGGGTCGTGGGGGTCGCCAGGGGGATCGCGGGTCGGCTGGGGGGCGGTCGGAGGTTCTTGGGGGGGGGCGGTCGTTGGGGGGGAGGGGGGTTTGCGTCGAGGGCAGGAGGGCCTGGGATCCCTCCTGCCCGTAATGTAGTGCGGGGTGGGGTTAGGGGGTCGCCGTGGCCAGGAGGGTTTGGGCTCCCTTCTGGCCCGATATTGTCGGGAAGTCGGCGGTCCTGCCGGGGGGGGGGGGGATGTATCGGACGTCGGGGAGTCGACCGGGCAAGAGGGCTTGGGCTCCCTCTTGCTCCGATCGTGGATGCGGGTGCGGGTGGGATCGCGTGCGAGCGGTCGTTCGGGGTGGGGGTGCGAGCGGTCCTGCTGGGGGGGTGAATCGGGCGGGGTGGGAACTATGTTTTAAAACTTTTGTATACCGCGCTCACGCATATAACGCGCGAGGGGTATGCGCGGTAGGTAAAAACGCGTATAACGCGCGCGTTATATGCGTGAAAATACGGTACTCAAAGATCAACTTTTTGCAAAACACAACCATGAAGTTACAAAAAACTAGTGGTTGTTTATAGTATTCTAATCATTGTACAAAGGTGAATTTAATGTCCCAATGTGTCCAAAATAAAATAATATCACTGACTTCTTTATGACCATGGTTATTATTACATATGAAAAGTAGATAATCCATCAATACCAAATTCCTATATAATTCTCTATGAAAAATTGTCATTTATGATAATTTACGGTTATCTGACCACATTACCTTGAAGGCTATATCTCAGAAGGTCAATTATCATAAATGACAATTTTTCATAGAGAATTATATAATTGGTTACTGCACAAGCCTTACTGCTACTAGTATTAATTATTTCTATAGCGCTACCAGACGCACGCAGCGCTGTACAGAGTCACAAAGAGTAAGAAAACAGGCAAGAGTAAGACAGACAAACAGGATGTCATGGATACAGTTATGGGGAACAGTTAATCAGCTGGCTGGGTTAAAGGGCAGAGGAGTAGGGTTAAGGATTGAAAGCTATATCAAAAAGGTGAGTTTTCAGTTTGCTTTTAAACAAGGGAAGGGGCTTGACGGACAAACTTGGGTAATTTATTCCAGGCCTAGGGGGCAACTAGATGAAAGAAACGAGGTCTGGAATTGGCAGTGGAGGAGAAGGGTAATGCTGAGTGACTTATCTGAGGAACAGAGTTCTCTGGGAGGTGTCTAAGGAGAGAGAAGCAAGGAGAGATATTGAGGGGCAGCAGAATGAACACATTTGTAGGTCAGCAATAAGATCTTGAACTGTATGTGATGGCAGATAGGGAGCCAGTGAAGTAACTTAAGGAGAGGAGTGACATGAGCGAAGCAAGATTGGTAGAAGATGAGTCGCACAGCAGAGTTTTGCACAGATTGCAAGGGGGAAGGCGACACTGAGGGATACCAGTTAGGAGTAGATTGCAGTAATCTAAGCGTGAGGTTACAAGAGTTTGAACAAGATTCCAGGTAGTGTGCTCAGAGAGGAAGGGCGAATTTTGGTGATATTGAAGAGAAAGAAATGACAGGTCTTAGCAGCTTGTTGGATATACGTAGAAAATGAGAGGTCAGAATCGAAGACCACTCCAAGGTTGCAAGCAGAGGAGACTGCAATAATGACAGTATTATTTACAGAGATGGAGAAAGGAGGAGGAGGAGCAGAGGATTTAGAAGGAAAGAGGAGCAGCTCAGTCTTGGACATATTTCGTTTCAGATGACGACAGGACATCCAGGCAGCAATGTCAGCCAAACAAGCAGAAACTTTTTCTTGGACTTTAGGTGAAATTTCAAGTTTTTGAGAGGTAGATCTGGGAGTCATAAGCATATAGGTTATACTGGAAGCCTACGAAAAAGGTGGTGGTATGTGCTCATGTGGTGATTTTACAAAAAGACCGTGCAGTAATGGCAACATTAATGCATGACCATTAATACGAAAAATAGAAAATAGGCTATTTTACAGCTGTGGTATTCAGTGCATGGGGAAAATCTGCACCTTTGTAAAAGGACCCCTAAGGGCTTAATACCCTTTAGTGAAAGGGCTCCTATGTTTAAATATCTCTAGAAAGCACAGTAGGGCATTGAGCTGTGCTAAGTAAAGACATGTCAGTTTGAAGAGAGACCCAGAAGCCTTGTAAAAAGTTTAAACAAGTCTAATGCACATATGCCACACAGTGGTGAAGAAGCAAATACAAATTGACAGCTCACACTAAAGGAAGCACCAGGGTAATGTTGTCAGTGCTAATTTGTGCTAATAATTGGTTCCAGCTCTGTGGATGCATTCCCAATTTTAAGCAAACTCCTTCACTGTGTCAGGGAGGGATAATCTGTGTTAAGTTTAGCACTCCATATTGTTTTGAAAAACTGGCTTGTCTGGTACTAATTCAGGAGGAGTTGAAGTAAGCCTTATAGAATTTTACCTTATATGGTAGGCAGGGGATGCATCATTCAAGGCAAGGCACTGTCATTTTTCAAGATAATGGCACTGGAGGCAGAAGCGAATGAACATTGTTCCTGCCTCTTCAGTTAGGTATGTGGGGTCAGTTTGGGTGTACTGGGGAAGCGATCGAGAGGGCAGGGAGAGTGCCACTAGACACCCAGGGATTTAGTTATTTTTACTCCTAGCGGAATTCTGTGCAAAAAATTTCAAAATTTTGCACACAAAATGAGCAAATTCTGCAAGATTGGCAAAATGTAAACAATATTTTTGCTAAATTATTCTCCATTTTCCATTTAAAACATTTAAAATAAAATGCTTTTCTTCTATCTTTGTTGTCTGGATATTTTATTTTTTCCAATTAAACAAAAAGCCTAATCAAAATAAACAAACAATAGAGGAGGTTGTGCTCCTAATCCAAACAGAAAAACCTGCTCTATGTCTCCTTGTTAGCCCGTCCTCCCAAAGGACGGTTACAAAGTACATCCATAATAATCGAGACAGGACAGAGATGACATAATTTACATAAATTGCAATATAGACATGACAATAAAACATATGCACTAAGTAGCATCTGGTGAGATTAGGTGGCGTAGGTGCATTGACTGAGTGGCATTTCTGGGTGAATGACTTTAAGGCGCTGGGTTTGTAAAGAGGAAGGTTTTCACGGCCAAGAAAGAGTCCATCTAGTGATCTAACAGATGGGGGGATGGTATGCCAAAGTCTGGGTATGAAATGTGAGTAGGAGCATTTGTGGGCTGTTTCAGTTTTGAGGGAGCAGCCAGGAGGCATGGTCAGTTGTTTTTCTCCTTCAGACCTCAGTGGTCGCTTTGGGAAGTAGATTTGTAGTTTGGTTTTCATGTAGTACGGAATCGTTTCATGGAAGGTTTTGAAAGTGAGGACCAGGACCTTGAAGGCGCAGCGTTTTTGAAAGGGCAGCCAGTGCATGGAAGCTAATGCAGGGGTAACATGGTCATGGATGCCTAGGTTTTTCAGAAGGTGGATTGCAGCGTTTTGCACCCTTTGGAGGCGGGAGAGAGTTTTGGTAGGCAGGCCCACTAGAAAAGTGTTACAACAGTCTACGTGGGATAGTACAAAAGCGTAGAATAGTTGGGCAAATTCAGATTCTGAGAAGTATGCATGTATGGCTTTTAGCTGGCGGAAGTAGTAGAAGGAGGATGATACTAGTTTGGATACGTGATCTGTCATTGATAAGATTGTGTCAAGAGTTACTCCTAGGCTGAGGATGTTGTCTTTGGGTGTAAGGGTGTTTGTGCCTATCCCAGGCTCTCTTGAATTCAGACACAGTCTCTGTTTCCACCACCTCTTCTGGGAGACTGTTCCATGCATCTACCACCCTTTAGGTAAAAAAGTATTTTCTCAGATTACTCTTAACTTCATCCTATGCCCTCTCATTGAAGAGTTTCCTTTCAAATGAAAGAGACTTGACTCATGCACATTTATATTATGTAGGTATTTAAATGACTCCATCATATCTCCCCTCTCCTGCCTTTCCACCAAGTATACAGATTAAGATCTTTAAGTCTGTCCCCATACGCCTTATCACGAAGATCACACATCATTTTAGTAGCCTTCCTCTGGACTGACTCCATCCTTTTTATATCTTTTTGAAGGTGCGACCTCCAGAATTGTATACAATATTCTAAATGAGGTCTCACCAGAATCTTATACATAGGCATCAATACCTCCTTTTTTCTACTGGCCATACCTCTCTCTATACAATATGTGCGTTTCCATTAATTTGCTTACCACAGAAGTGAGACTTACCGGCCTGTAATTCCCTACTTCTTCCTTACTTCCACTTTTGTGGAGAGACCAGTCCTCCGGTACCTCTCCCGACTCTAGAGACTCACTGAAAAGGTCAGTCAGCGGAACTACCAGAACTTCCCTAAGTTCCTTCAGCACCCTCGGATGTACAGCATCCGGTCCCATCGCTTTGTCTACCTTTATTTTAGCTAGCTCCTCAAGAACACAACCCTCTGAAAATTGATCAGGGTCTATTACTCCTCCATCCCTATTCACATTTGTCTTCTGCGGTTCCGCTCTCGGCGCTTCAGCCATGAACACAGAACAGAAATATTTGTTAAGCAATTAGTCCTTTTCTTTATCAGCTTATACATATTCCTCCCCTTGACCTCTGATTCTCACAATGCCACTTTTGCACTTCTTCCTATCACTAAAATATCTAAAATATGTCTTGTCTCTCCGTTTTACCGTGTCAGCTATTTTTTTCTTCCATTTGCATTTTTGCTTTCCTGACTACACCTTAATCAAAATATGTTATTCAAAAGTGGAGACTTAAACAATAATAATTGCTGAAATCACTAAGATCAATCTGAGTATTTCGTTTCGTTTCCTTCTTCAGGGGCAAACTCAGGCTCACAACCTCCCTTTGATACATAAAGCTCTCACATTTTCAATCCAACAGCTCAGACTATGGGCGTATAAGATCAATTAGCGATTTACCATTTTAAATGCCAGGATTTCCGATCGAGCAACGCACCCTTTATTATGGCTACATGATGACAACATTAGTTACATGTGTGTCACAATTGTTTGTAACGTCCTGCTGTCAACCACCAACCAAATTGCAATTTTGCATGCCATTAGAAAGATAAGCAAAAACTTTATTATTATTTCTTATATATTCCACAGTTCATTAATATTTTTGGACGCAAAGCACTTTAGTGATTTCAGCAATAATTGTTTGTCTCCACTTTTGAATAATATATTTTGATTAAGGTATATAGATGTGCACATATATTGTGAATAAATATGATGTGAGAGGCAAACTTTCTGGGCACCTATGTTGGGTACACAATTTGTGGGAAATAGCCCTGGTAGACTCTCTTTGATTATTTAATAAGGTCCCCCGATAACTGACAAACATCCATATTGTGTATGTGTATACTGAGAGAATTATTACAGTTTTACCACATATCAACAAGGAGACATAGAGTAGGTTTTTCTATTTGTTTTATTTTTCCATCATGTTAGTTCCAGTTTTTTTTCTGCTTTCCTGTTGCCTGCTAATTCTCCTGCTATCTATTTGTCTTTTCTACTCTCTTCTCTCTATTCCCTTACTACACCTGCCTCTTTCTTACCCATTTCTTTTTCACTTTCTAGCTACCTATCAAATTTCCATCTTCTCTCCCATTCCCCATCTCATTCATTCCTCAGCCCTCCATTCCCTTTCATCTTCAATGTACCTCAATTACCATATTTCTACCCTCTGTTATATCTATCCTCTCATCTGTTTCCTTGCCACCCTCTCCTCCCCCTCAGTTCTATCATTCTCAACGTCTTCCTTCCTCCACCATTATAGCCCAGCATCTGTTTTCTCTTCCTTCCCTCCCCACCCTTGTAGCCTGACATCTCCATATCTCTTCCCTGCTGCACTTTCCCCCAAGGTCCAGCATTTCTCCCACTCTCTACCCTCACTCCCATTTCCAGGCATCTCTACATCACTCCATTCTGCTCCTGGATCCAACATCTCCCTCTCCACCTCCTGTGTATCTCTCCCTCCCTCTCATCTACCCCCATATTCAACACCTCTCTCTCTCCCTTCTTTGTGCCTTGTGTCAAATCTCTCTGTCTCCCGACATGCACCATCTCTCCCTTCCTTCCCTCGATTATGTGCAATTTTATCCTCTCCCCTTACCATGCATGTTTCCCTCTCCTCCCCCTGTGCCACCAACCTTTCTTCCTCTCCCTATTCCCTCCTTCTGTGCCAGCAACTTTCCTTCCTCTCACTCCTTCCCTTCCCCTTTGCCAGCAACTTTCTTTCCTCTCTTCCTCTATGCTCTAAGGCTTGCTTCTTTGGGTTGCGATATTGGCAGCGACTCTCACATGCTGCCTGCCAGTAACCCGGAAGCCTCCCCTCTGCCGTGGAGAGACTTCTGGGTTAGCGGCAGGTAGCGTATTGGACTTGCTGCCGATACCGCGACCTGAAGATGCTGACACTGTCAAGATTCTGCACAGGAAAAGGGAATTCTGTGTGACTGTGCAGTTCTCTAGAAATTCTGCATTGCACAGTCGCACAGAATTCCACCTGGAGTATAATTTATTGCTGGAAAGGTGTTTGGGTTCTGGGAGCAGGGGCAGGGACAAGGACAGGGGAGATATGATATAGGCATTTAAATACTTGAAAGGTATATAGAAACAAATCTTTTCCAGAGAAGAGAAAATGGTAAAACTGAGGTTGTAGGGTGGTAGACTTAGGAGTAATGTCAGCATCTCAAATTCTTTTTCATTGCTACCTAGAAAAATGGAGGTGGTAGAAAAAAAAAAGGTGACAGAATTCAAAAAGGCATGGGATGAACATAGAGGATTTCTAATTAGAAAATGAATGGTATAAAAAAAACAAAAAACTTAAACGGTTGCAAGTGTGTTTGATGTGTTGAATGGTACTTAGTTGACACCACCGGCTGTGAAGAACTAATGCCGATACTGGGCTGGAAAGGGCTTCCACAGAAACTCCAGTAATTTGGAATGCGAGGACAGTGCCAGGCAAACTTTTACAGTCTGTGTCTCACAAATGACAAGGTGGCTTGGTTAGGCTGGAGTGTGCTTTCATGGCAACTCCAGTAGTAGAAACCTAAGGACAGCGATGGGTGGACTTCTATGGTCTATATTCAAGAAATGTCAAAGAAAGACAATTCAATCATGAATTAATAATGAGCGTGACTGTTGGGCAAACTGAATGGATTATTCAGGTCTTTATCTGCCATCATTTACTATGTTACTATGTAAGTGTGGGTAGTGGATGGGGGGGCCACTAGACAATCGGGAAAATTTTTTGAACTATGGGGGTAGGTGCCAGTTTGACTCAGGTCATTTGGGGGAGGAGAATGGGTCACTAAACCACCAGAGGGACCAATGCAGGTACCTGAGGCAGGGTGGTTGGGTTTGAGGGAGAGAAAGAGGATACTGGTAGACACCCACTCCTCTCAACCAACCCTTCTACGCTGCCCTGGACCCTGGCGTTATTTTTCCCGCAGTAGTTGAGCAGGCAAAGCTGTTGAAAAAATATTTGCATGCCACAGGACCGCAAATGCACTGAATTCATTTAAATGCAATTGTGGTTAGGGTTTCTGTTCTACTTAACACCCACAATGAAACCCTTCCTGCATTGCTATCCTGTGTAAAACTGAGTTAAACCTGTGGTAACTATGAGAGTAGCTTTCTGCAACAGTCCCTCAACGTTTGTGTGCCCTGCTTTGTGCCCACTCAGTAAGCAGTACCTACTTTTGAAACCACAGGAAAGGTTGAATAGTTACCTGCGGTTCCAAGGCTTAGAAGCACAGTGACCCAGAACACCCAAAAGAAAATGAGAATTATGAAGGTCCAGAGTGGTTGCAAGAACAGCAATGGAACCTGGCTTATTGTTTTGCTCGCAACCTGAAACAGCTGGAGGGTGAGCTGAATCCTCTTTCTGAACATGAACATCAGGATAAGCAGAAGAACCTCGAGTGAAAAAAATAAAGATTACCATGCATGAATTACTGGGATTCCAGAATCACTCCTTTCTCTCTCATCCACCACCCTCAACCCCCTTCAAGAAAAGGAACTACTGACAGCACAGGACAAAAAAGTATAATCTCTCCCCCAACCCCTCCAAAAGCTATTGATAGCTGACCAGAAGCTGCTCCCCACCTCAAAAAGCAGCAGCTACTGACAGCTGATCAGACAGACAATTTTTCTTCTCCCCATTCCCCAAGAACAGAGAGCTCCCACTCTTCTGCCCATTCTAGCACAAAAATAAAACTGAAGCAGCCAAGACACCTCAGAAAGAGAGGAGTGCAGAAGACAAGGAAGAGAAAACATACAAGAGCAAGAAAGAAAAAGGAGAAAAGAGGGGCTGGATAGCAGGCTGAGATGGGAGTAAGTATTGTGAGAAATGTTTATTACCGTTATCATTGTAGCCACAATAGCAAATCCTAGTAAGAACTTCACATTTTCCTTTTCCGTTTCCAGTTCTATGCTTGGATCATTTATACGATCATAATACAGCCACCACAGGACACCGGAAACAACTAGAAAGTTGTACAAAATGTAAGAGATATTTACTTCAAGAGGCATAAGTGACAAGACAATTGTTAGCATGAAGGGATAAGCTCTTGTACTGTAAAGCTACCAGTGTCTCATAAGCTGTCTGATCCTCAGCTCTGTACATTGGTAATTTGCAGGAGAGACTGCCAATAAGGATAAGCATATTGTCATCTTAATTTTAAAAACATGATTTTACATCTGACACTATGATTTGTTTGATATATTATTTCTTTTTTTTAAAAAATAATCCACCAAGAATGAATGGATTGGTGGGATCCCGTGCGTCAGAGGGAATGTGCTACCGAGGCTGGAGAGCGGCCTGCGAGGTTCGCTAAAGCCGGCCACCATCGCAGGCTGCTCTTTACAGGAGGATCAGCAGCGTGAGAGGAGCCGCCGCCGGCACTTTTAAAGCTTAAAACAAAAACCTTCGGCCGCAACAGGCCAGCTCGCGGGAAGGGAAGGGGGAGGGGCTGAACGGAGCAGGCCAGATCACAGGGGGGGGGCCGAACGGAGCAGGACAGCTCAAGTAAGAGAAGGGAATTCCTTCACAGGGACCTGGAGAGGAAGGGAAATACCACTGCTGCTTCTGCAAAGGAAAGTGGGGGGGAGAGAAGGGAATGGGGGGGTGGGGGAAAATGCTGCTACTACTTCACAGGGATCTGGAGGGGAAGGGAAATATCACTGCTGCTTCTGCAAAGGAAAGTGGGGGGGGGGAGAGAAGGGAATGGGGGGTGGGGGTAAATGCTGCTACTACTTCACAGGGACCTGGAGGGGAAGGGAAATACCGCTGCTGCTTCTGCAAAGGAAAGTGGGGGGGGAGAGAAGGGAATGGGGGGTGGGGGAAAATGCTGCTACTACTTCACAGGGATCTGGAGAGGAAGGAAATATCACTGCTGCTTCTGCAAAGGAAAGTGGGGGGGGAGAGAAGGGAATGGGGGGTGGGGGAAAATGCTGCTGCTACTTCACAGGGACCTGGAGGGGAAGGGAAATACCGCTGCTGCTTCTGCAAAGGAAAGTGGGGGGGGAGAGAAGGGAATGTGGGGTGGGGGAAAATGCTGCTACTACTTCACAGGGATCTGGAGAGGAAGGAAATATCACTGCTGCTTCTGCAAAGGAAAGTGGGGGGGGGGAGAGAAGGGAATGGGGGGTGGGGGAAAATGCTGCTACTACTTCACAGGGACCTGGAGGGGAAGGGAAATACCGCTGCTGCTTCTGCAAAGGAAAGTGGGGGGGGGGGAGAGACAGAAAGAAATACAGACAGACAAAGGAGGCCAGGGAGAGAGACAGACAAAAATAAAGACAGACAGGGGACCAGAGAGACAGACAGACAGAAAGAAAGACAGACAGACAAACAGTGCCAGGGAGAGAGAGAGAAAAATAGCAGGAGGGAGAGAGACAGAAAGAAAGGAAGAAAGAGACAGGAGCAGGGAGAGAGACATAAATAAAGAAAGACAGACAGGCATATATTCTAGCACCTGTTAATGTAACGGGCTTAAACACTAGTTTTAAAATAAAATAATATTTAAGTAAAATTTAATTCTATGTTTCTCTTGCATTTTTCTTTAAATCTGACTTCTACATGTGCCTTAATGCTGCATCTTTTTCCTGGTTTTGCCCTCCCCAGTGCAGATCCTCTTAGTGGCCCTTTGCTGGGCAGACAAATTCTCCAATACCCCAAGTGTACACAAACAAAAAGCAACTTATATTGTACTGGAAAAATAAAAGTCCAGCATTTCTTTCAAAAGGTACAATCTCTCAGCACAACATTTGAAGTATGAATAAAACCACCCATAAAACATTAAAAAAAAAACACAATAATCCACAGAATCATATTTTGCACCTAAAAAAACCACTGGGCTCCTTTTACAAAGCCATGGTAGATGTTTCTACTGTGGGCTGGTGAGGTAAATGCTCTGATGTTCAAAGGAATTCTATGAGCATCAGAGCATTTACCTCACTGGCCCATGGTAGAAACCTGTATCGCAGCTTTGCAAAAGACTGCGATTATTTGTAATATTGTTATTAATCATTTGTACAGCAGATACCAGATGAACATAAAACCACAGACAAACATGGGGGCGATTTCATAACTGAGCACCTGTATGAGGAATCTAAAAAGATGTTATTTTAAAAATTTCTTATAAAAGCAACATAACCACCTATGTGCCTTTACAAAAAAGGTCTCCCATACTCAACACATTTATACCTACTCTATCCTTGTACTTGAATATTTTATAAAATATTACTACAAAAAAATGTTTTGTCAATCTGTCTTTTTTAATGCTGAATACTGACACGCTGGCATATTTGCACTTTTAGAATTTTTTTTTTTTAGCAAAATTTATCGATGGGAGAAGTCTTCCCCAACCCCTGAAGCAGTGCCAATGAAACTCAACAGCTGAGTCAGGTTATTAGTTGAGCTTTTGCTGACTGACGGGCTTATACAACAGAAGTTGCCCCCGCTGAGTCAGACCAGAGGTCCATCTTGCTCAGGGGTCCGCTCCCGCGGCGGCCCATCAGGCCTAGTGCCTGAACAGTGGTCCCTGATTAATTTTGTAACTTACCTCTAATCCCATCCCTATAATCTACCTCTACTCTTATCTGTACCTCTCAATCCCTTTGTCTTCCAAGTACCTATCCAAAGCTTCTTTGCACGCTACAGGGGTTCAAAGAAGCTTTGGATAGGTACTTGGAAGACAAAGGGATTGAGAGGTACAGATAAGAGTAGAGGTAGATTATAGGGATGGGATTAGAGGTAAGTTACAAAATTAATCAGGGACCACTGTTCAGGCACTAGGCCTGATGGGCCGCCGCGGGAGCGGACCCCTGAGCAAGATGGACCTCTGGTCTGACTCAGCGGGGGCAACTTCTTATGTTCTTCTTATGTTCTTAAGTGTGCAGATGTTAGTGTGGGGGATTGCACAAAACCATATAAGGAAACATAACCCCTAACGGTAGAAGAGCAAGACCACTGCGAGAGGTACCATTTTTGATGTGCTGCTGGCAGGGCAGAAGCAACTTGGGATTGCTCCTGCCTAGGGTTACCAGACATTCAGATTTCCCCAGACACGTCTTCCTTTTCGAGGACATGTCTGGGGGTCCGGATGGCTTTTCAAAACCTGACACTTTGTCTGGGTTTTGAAAAGCTTCCTCAAAATCACGTGATGAAGGGGGCCTGGGAGGGGGGGCCCTGGATGAACACCGCGGTCCCTTTATGTTCCTGCCCAAGAGCATCAGACCATGGCTTTAGGCCTAATGCCCCCAGGCTACTGGAATACTACTACTTGCAAGGAGGCTCAGAACCTGCAGTACTGAGATATTTATTTAAACACAGTACTTGACACACCGCAAGGGATCCAACAAAGGCAACTACGTGGATTACAAAACAGTAATAAAAAAAATGGCTGAAAAGGAAGGAAAGGTGGAGTAATAAAGGAGAGAGGGACTACAGTAGGGGAAAGGAGGAGATGTAGAGGAGAAATTAGTCAGCAAATGAAACAAAGACCTTGGAAAAGAAGTGTGTTTTAAGGAAAGTCTTGAATGTCTGTACGGATGGTTCAGTTCTGAGCTGGAATGGAAGCAAGTTACAAAGTTTTAGACTGAGGTAACTGAATATAAACTAAGGTGAGGTAAAAGCTCAACTTTCACCACATCTTTAATAACTATCCCCCTAAAGCTTTAAATAATTATCCCCAAAATGGGCAAATCCTACCCCTGGAAGTCTATTTAGTTGCTATTCATTGAAACTTATTACCCCAGGTGCTCTCTGAGCACCTTCAATCTGCGAATAGCTTTGCTTATATGTGATCCTTCTATTTTTCTATAGATGACATCCTGAAATACTGTTTTTACTTAAACTGATGGGAAAAAAAAAATCAAATACATACTTACATAGAAGCCCAAATACAACCAGTGTACTGAATATATGAACCAGAAGCATGGTGATGTATCTGAATGTTAAAACCATGATAACAGACAGGACTGAAAAATAACAGAAAAAACGGTTACGGTGAGAGATGTACCTGGGAGGGACCTTTTATGTGAAATGCACTGTAATACACCCTAGGCTACCCAACTGCTCTGCTAGGATGTCTGTTTGGCCAGTCTGCTAAAGAAAAAACTGGCCCCCAGATATCCCAATGGCTTGTTTTTGTGCATTTTTCCCTAGGAAATAGTACCTAAAGAAAGACGCTCTAAGAACAAAAATGTCTAGAAAATGGTGATTTTTGAAACAAAACCCCCCAGATTTTTTCTGGATTGAAAATTGCTCTATTTAGCTCTCAATTTTTGAATGATTTTCTCAAAATGTCTCAAATCATACTTAGATATCATATCAAAAATACCCCTCCACGTGTTTATTTAAATGAATAATAAGGATTTTTTTTTTTTTTTACATTACCCTCAGGAAGGGTTCAGAGAAGAAAGAGGATATCTTAATGGCCAAGACATCAGCTATGAAGTTCATTATAATCAGCTTGTTTTATTTCCTTAACTTTAGAATCATTGATATGCAATAAATGTTATTCAATTCTTCTAATTCAAAGGATTACTATATCATGCTGAATGTTCACACTTGGGGATTCTCAGAACGCCACCCTGGCATTTTTTCGTAGTGTGGCAGCACTCCTCACTGATTCCACCAATTGTGTGTATTTTTCAACAATTAATTTTTCAGTTCTTCTTATTGCTTAATTCAACATTTATAATTTAAATCAATTTTTATAAATCTTCTCAGCATTTAGTTCTCATAAAAATTATCTGAATGGAACTTAGCTTTAGATGTTGTTGCACCAGCCCCACTGACGCGTTTCTTACCTTCATCAGGGATGGGGTTAATGCTGTAACAACTACACAGCTACATTCACTTCCCTTTTCAAACAAGCTGCCATGGTGGCGTTCTGAGAATCTCCAAGTGTGAACATGAGGACTGTACATTCAGCCAGCATTTTGAGTGACTAGTCAATTCAATCCCTCTAAGTACTGGTTGCCTAAAGTCCATTTTACTGTACTTGGTAATTTAGAATTTTACAGAATTTTTTAATGGTTTTTTTAAAAATTATGTTGATAGTCATGCTGTATGTTTTTAATTTGGTATTAAGATTTTTGTGTTGAATTTTGTTCTTTGTTTTGAGCATTTTAGATGGGTGAATAATCAATATCATAAGAGAAAGAATTCACAAAATATCCTATGCAATGTTGGAACAGGAAAGAAAAGCTGCAAAAAAATATTTTATTTATTTTAAATAATAGTTAGAAAAGCCACAAATGAGACAGATAAGCACAGGTTAATGATAAAAGTGAAGTCCAGTATAATATTTTTTTCTTAATGTTCATATTTGAGAGCAGCAGTGCCTCCTACTGATAGCAAAATGCACTTTTAGAGTAATCAAAAAAACCACCTAATGTGCTATTCTATAAACGGTGCCTAAAGTTAAATGAGGCTTAAAAATAGCACTTAGGTCTGGGAGCCACACCTAACTTTCTCCCCATTTATGAAGCTGTGTTGGTGTTTTATCGCCAGCTGTGGCAGTAAAAGCCCGACGCTCATAGAATTCCTATGAGCATCGGAGTTTTACCGCTGAGGGTGGTGATAAAAAAACGCTAACGGCTCCATAAAAGGAGGGGTTTAGGTGCAAAACCTCGGGCTTAAAGTTAGGCATAGATGCCCTTCTATAATTTGTGCATAACTTTGAGGAATATCATCAATCCACCCATGACCTTTTCATTTCTGCGCCCCCTTTTTGCCGCTGTGTGTAAATTTTAGGCATGGAACCCAAGCCTAAATTTATACACATAAACTTAAATTAAAACCAATTCATTCCAGTAATTGCTTGTTAAGCCAGTTATCATTGCTAACTGGCTCATTATTTGATTAAATTGCATGTGCAAATTAGGTACATGCCCAAATTTTCATGCACAACTCAAAGCGTCATTTATAGAATTCAGGGGATAATGTCTATGAACACCTTTCTACATCTAGTTGGAATTCGGGTTCTCATTTGGGGATGGAACGGGTGTTGCAAGACCTGACGTCTCCTATAGCACGTCACAGTCCTTGGAAAACTCCCACTGAAATAAAAGCCGGGCCAAATAATATTCAGGGCCTGACAGTTTTACATGATGGAGGATCAAAGAGACATGCTTGCAGTTTTTTGGTACATATCGAAAAACTATTTCAGATAGTGTGCTATTATTTGCATAGAAATGTATTGAAGACATTACCTACTGCAAGGAAGCTCAGTCCAATGATACTGTCTTTTCCAGCCATTATTCCACTCAAGATTCGATGGAAGAAATCCACTTCATTAACCACATTGATCAGAACAGAAGCAAAGTGAGAATAGCAGTCATGGTTTTGAGGAATACATCGATTAAACAGTGGAAATGATTTGCTGCATGAGAAATAAAAGAAAAAGAAAACCAAACAATGGAACTCTGAAAGAAAATACAAGCTAGAAGTAACAGTGAACTGAGAATCAGAATCCAGGGTTCAGATGCCACTGTTACTCCTTGTGATCTTGGATAAGTTATTTAACCTTCCACTGTTTCAAATACAAACATAGACTCTAAGGGCCGGATTCTCTAAACAGCGCCTACAACAAATGGCCCTGGCCGCATGTCAATCACGATTGGGCGCTGTTTACAGAATCATGGCTACCGGCGCCTAAGGAAAAAAAAAAACTTATGTAGGCCAGAGTTTTAAAGGCCTACATTACCAGTGCCTAAGTTTGATGGGAAATCGCGCATGATAGTGTCTGCCCCTAACCACGCCTACGCTGACCTTAGGTGCCGCTAGGCGTCATGCTTAGACATGATTCCAGCGCCTACCTTTGTAGGTGCTTCCCGGCGCCTTTTTTTAAATTAAATTTTCATTGTTGTTTTTTTTTTTTTTAAATGGCATGGTGAATTAATGCACCGATTAAAACCAATTAAAGCAATTAGGTTAGGCACTGATAGTGCACCTACCACCTCCTAACTTACGTCCGTTTCTAGAATCTGGGCTATAGGGGGTAATTCTCAAAAGGTCTTCTACAGTTAGGTTCCAGGATGTTTGTTTATTGGATGCTTCTATACCGCTAATGATTGGGAACCAATTCAGAACAGTTTGCATAAGCTTCAGTAAGGGAGTTAGAATAAATGAGTTAAATATATGTATATCTTACCTATATATACCATCTATGTACATATAACATAACATAACAAAATTTCTTATATACCGCAGCTAACTTGCGGTTCTGTGCAGTTAACAAAAATTAAAATGCAGGTGTACATGGTATAAACACAGTTAATCAAAATATTTCCCGAATTCTCGCACAGTATTATTATAGTTTCTATATGTCATATAGTCATCTTTCTTTGTGTTATTTGTGATGGTGTGCGCTATGCACGAATATTACAGAATATTAGCATAGGTCCACAATTACTTCTAACTTAAGGCGCGAGCTCTTATGCTAGCTCAAAGACTGGTGTAAATGCTGTCAGTTAGGTGCATAACTGATAGCATTCTGTAATCGATACACGTAAATGCTAGGCATGATCCTGTCCTTGCCCCTCCTAGGCCCAAGCCCCCTTGCACAATTCGGATTTGCACACATAACTTGCAGAATCTCAACAAAGGGCAGCCGTGCACATAGATGCTAAAATTAGGGCCTATTTGTTTTATTTATTTAATTCATTTTCTATCCCGTTCTCCCCAGAGCTCAGAACGTGTTACAGGTAGACATATATAACATACAGTTAACAGATTACAATTTGCCATAGTTACACTACAAGTCTTTTTCATACAGTGACCAATTTTCAGGGTTAGGAAGAAGCCAGAGTCTACTGAAATTCAGCCTATTCTGTTACACTGAAAATGGCCTAAATTCACAGTGACCCATTAGCTCATGCATTCCTCCAGAGCAGAAAACAAAGCAATATTGATTTGTCATGCATACGGGAGGCTACCAACAGATAAACATCAACTATAGCCAATAATTGATTGTTAATACCAATTAGCAGCTAATTATTAAATTAAGTGACATGCATAACTGACACTGGGCTAGATTTACTAACTTTCCGATCCGTGTGCAATTGGAGGCAGGCCGACCGATTCACCAACCATCTTCATGCAAATGGAGGTGATTGGAGGCACGTCCCCAACTGACTGCAAGGATCGGATTGAGTCAGGGAGAGCCCTGACAGTAGTGATAGGAGAAGCAGCCTCCTGTCACTGCTGTCAGGGCTCTGCCGGCTTTTTTTTTTCCATTTGTTTTAATAGGCTGAAAAATATCAGGCCTATAACAAAAAAAGGCCTCTCCCATGGCGAACACCACCCCCCCATGCGCACCCAGCCCAGCACCCCCCCCCCCCGACTGGCACGCCCCCCCGACCCTCCCTCGGCCAGACCCGACACCCCCTTACCTAAATGTTGGGAGCAGGAGGGGTGGTCAGTCCCTCCTGCTCCGTAGGCCACCAGCGGTGGGACCAGGAGAAACCACAAAGTCCTCCTGCTCCTTCTCCGCCCTGCCCAACGTAGTGCTGGCCTTAGGCCCCGCCCCATTGCATCATGTAATGCACAGAGAGGAGCCTAAGGCCCTGATTGGCTCAGGTACCTCGGGCCCCTTGGGAGGGCCTTAGGCGCCTGATCCAATCAGGGACTTCCTTAGGGCTGAGCCGGCTTTATTTTTTTTCATTTAATAGGCTGAAAAATATCAGGCCTATAACAAAAAAAAGGCCTCTCCCATGCCGAACACCACCCCCCATGCGCTGAGCCTAAGGAAGTCCCTGATTGGCTATTGCTGGAACTCAAAAGTTCTCTAAATATATCCCAGGTTTCCCACTCACTATACACAGCAATAAAAATATTGAACAGGAAGAATTTTGTTAGGTTTACAAGTATATAGTCTAGCCAAAAGCAAAATGTATCTTTCATTAGGTACTGCTGAAGAGCTCATAGCATTATCATGTTTCTGCAGTGTTACTTCCCCATCCACTTTGGTGGTTAAACATACAGGTGGCTCTGAAAGAGCATCGCCTTCAAATCATGGCAAAAATGTATACTGCAGCAAGGCAGTAGTGAAGGACACAATGGAAAATGGAAACATTTACATTTAGTTTTGGTTTTAACCAGATAAATAAGTACTTAATAGCAAATGAGGTGACTGTAGATGCTAGGAAGAAAATTCTGTACAAGTCTATGAAATACCACAGGATAACCTTTTCTAAACTGGTTAGTAATGCTTCTGTATGCCATAAAACCTCTCTCTCTAGCTCTACATCATTGCCAAAGAGCACCGTATATACTAGAATATACCCCACCACACACACACACTTTTTTTTGGGGGGGGAAAGGTTACCTCGGTTTATATTCAAGTATATCCCTTTAATTGGCAGATGGTGAAAATAGATGCTTTACATAACTTGATCTTGAACGAGAGCAACAATGCCAATTAACAGGTAACAAGAAACACATGTTGTTTCTGAGCAACAATGCCAAATAAAGGGTTAAACAGTAAGCTTTGATTTGGGGTGAGAGGGTTGGTTTGGAGAATGGAATGGGACGATTCATTGCAGTCTATTCATCGCAGGATGTTTCATTGCAGCCATGCTGAAACGGCCAAGATGAATAGTCTGGGAGAGAATGGCTGGATCTGCCCTTGGGAGAGGAGCAGATGTAGGTTAGGGAGGTGTGGGGGTTATAGTTTAGGTTGGGGGGCTGTGTGTAGGGGGCCCCCGAACGAAGCTCCATAGCATTCCAGACACAACTTGAGTAGGTGTGGGGTGTGGGGATTGTAGTTTGGGGGGAATAGGAGGGCACTGCCCCTCCTTCAAATGAGGCCCCACAGCATTCCAGATGCAACTTCCTGTTTGGAAGTCAGGATGCGTGAGAGGAAGAGAAGTTGTGATGGAGGGGATGGAGCACTAGAGAAGGAAAGCAGCGGGAATGGTGGTGGGTGACCTTAGGTAGAAGTTTGATGTGAATAGAGGGAGACATGCTGGACCAGGGAGAGTGGAAGAGAAAGGAAGAGATGATGAGGATCGTAGGAAGGAGAGACTACCCACTGTAATTCTATGACGATTCATTGTGGCCGATTCAGCACTGAACTGGCCGTGCTGAAACAGCTGGGGTGAATCGTCCTAGATCTTCTCCTTCTAGCTCTAGTATTAGATACTCTACATCACTAGTTCCCAATCCTGTCCTGGAGAACCATCAGGCCAGTCGGGTTTTCAGGAAAGCCCTAATGAATATGCATGAGAGAGATCTGCATATAATGGAGATGCCAGGCATGCAAATCTGTTCCATGCACATTCATTAGAGATATCCTGAAAACCCAACTGGCCTGGTGGTCCTCCAAGACAGGGTTGGGAACCACTGCTCTACATCATTGCCAAAGAGCAGAATAACTATTAAGCTTTGGTTGGGGGTGAGAGGGTTGGGTTGGAGGAGGAGAACAGAGACATAGAAAGAATTCCAGCCCACAGGAAGCCTAATGAGGATAATTCTTAAAAGACAATCTGAAAAGACCAAAGGCAGGACAAAAAAAACATTGGTTATATGACTTGTGTATTATGCTATTGAAACTTTTTCATTTTGCACTGTTATTCAAATTTAATAAACTTTATTGAACTTAAAAAAAACCCACAAAACAAAACATGTAAAATGGAAATAAAAATACTGAGATCTTCTTATCAACAGCAAACTAAAAGGTATGTGCTCTAGTCTAGCATAGATATCTGCTCAAATAAAGGAAACATTGAATTGGATGCAAGGTTTGTTTGTTTGTTTTTCCAGAGAGGAAGAGGAGGAGTATGTGAGCACTGTTATAAAGCTGTTGTAATACCTTAAGAATATTGCACAGGTAGGGCAACTTGTTAATACTAAATCAAAAGTGAGAGAAGTAGAAAGTTCAGCTCAAGCTGTTTTTGAAGTACTGCCTATCTGAAAGAGAATCAACACATGTACATTTTCCCAACCAATAAACATCAGTCTTACCTTGGTGGGACAGGCAAGCTGGGGCACAGCTTGGCAGTTTTGGTATTTTGTGTGTAATCGGTGTAATTCAAGTTATAAACACACAGATAAGAGCCTGCAATAGAACACACACAAAAATAAAGCACTGATCATTTGAAGAGTAACCCAGTTACTATTTTCCAGAATATTCAAATCACGAAATGCAAATAATGCAAAACAGAAAAAAAATCCTGCGTTCCCTTCCATTCTTTCCTATTACATTTTGTAGTTCTTTCCCTTGACCTAATTCTATGAGTCTTTGAATTTGATTTTTAGCTATTTTTATTTTATTGTCATTATTAAATGTTAGTATGTGATGTACTGTAACCAAAATGTTATCTATGCTGTCTTGAACTATTGTCAACGTTTTTATTGTTAACCGCTTAGGGATAGGCAGTCTAGAAATAAAAAATTAAATAAATAAATGTTTTTAGATTATAATAATAATAATAACAGTTTATATACCACAGGACCGTGAAGTTCTATGCGGTTTACAATGAATTAGAAAGATTCTATGAATTAGATAGAATGAATTACAATGAATTAGAAAGATTCAATGCAGTTTACAATGAATTAGAAGATTCTACAAATTGAATGGAACATTCATAGCTAGAGATTAGTGGTTGATAGTTTACGGGATCAGATTTGGGGGATGAGATTGTGATGGGGTCGATTGTGCAGATTCGTTACCTAGGTACTTCAAGAACAGGTATGTTTTTAGATATTTCCTAAATTCACCATAGTTATTTGCGTGTATAATTAATTATAAGCCGCTCTGAAGGCATTCCCTAGGAGTGGGGTAGTACAATTTTAATAAACTTAGAAACTTGGAATGTTAACCTGCAAAGTATCCATTGTGAGGCATAATCCAGTGTCCAGTTGTCCGATACAGATTTGGCCACTGATTTATATCAGAAAGCAGCCAATTCCTCACCTCTCCAACCTAAGAGTGTGATGGATTTCTGCCGCTCTGAATACAGTACAAAATATTATACAAAGTATTTTAAACTGTTCAACTCCCAGAGAGTTTTGCAGGTTAATAATGAAAAGCGGGGTAGTAGTTCCAGACTTACGGCAGATATCACATGCCACAAGAATTGATAGTCCATTCTCAATCATAGAACCACGATTGTGGAAGGCTGCGATTTTGCATAACAATGCAGTAATTTAAAAATACATCTGAAAACTAACTTACTCATAAAAGTATTCTTGATTAAGAGAAGTTTTAATGAATGGCAGCTGGGCCCCCAGTGAATGATTCTACTGTGATGTATTATGTGGATAATTTATTATTAAAAATGTTTATTTTACAGTATTGCGTGTGTACATGATTGTAAGCCACTTAGTTGTAGGTGGGGTATAAATTAATTAATTAAAATAAATAAATCATCCCGTGCTGTTTACTTATTTTCATTAACTCCAACAGCAGAGGTGGTCCATAGGTGGCATGGATGGATGCAAGGCCTCATTTGCATGTCAGTAGAGGTAGAAATGTAGCACTATATGTAAAGATACAATCACTCAACAATAGGGCCGACTCTATCCAAAATTCATGTTTGCATTGGGTTGAATATCGATATGTTTGCATTCACCTGTACATACGATTGCATGGAACCAAGAAAAATAGAAAGACAAATCTGGTGATGCTGCTTCTCTCCACTGCTTTTTTGGCATGGATCTAATTATCCAAAGTCTTCTCATGCATGTTACTAGTATTAATCTTCTTGGGCAACGGCATTCAGTACGTCCAGAGCACATTACACAGAAGTGAAAGCAATTTATAATCAAATACCAATTTTCCTCTCAAATTTATCGTAAGCATTAGGATTACAAAGTTGATCTTTGCTTTTTCTGAACATGCAGCTTATGGAACTGAGCATGAAATTACAACGAAAAATAATACTAAAAAATTTAAAACTATTTTTTTTCTCAGGCTAGATAATCGGCAGTGCTATGAACTGCCATGTGGGAGAAGTGGGCCCCAGATTTGGCTCAAGCCCTTTGCTTCCCAAGTTTGCTAGGAGCTGAGCATACTACCCAGGGGATAAAAGGGGGGGTCAGTCATTATTCAATGGGTTTAAGGCAGTAGAGGAAATCCCTGGACAGTTGCAAATGACTGTTCCTGGTGCCAGATCACAACCCCTGGTTCTAAATGAGCTAGAAGCCTAGAGGGGCAGGAGAAAATGGCATTGGTGCATAGCACAATTTAAGGCTGTCGCATTTCTGTTCAAAATCCTGGACATCCCCCCCCCCCATAAGAACAGTAGTAAAACTCATAAAACAGAAGGTGATATTGGTGCACTATGACTATGGCCACACTTACTCCACCTGTCCATTTCCTTCTCCCCTCCCCACCACCTCAACTTTTTAGTAGATATGCATACAGATAAGGTATGCTGCTGCTGCTACTGCACTGTTTTACTGAGCCTGAAAGTCAGTGTGTGCTGGCTTCATGGTCTCATGCTCAATGGAAATGACAGTGAATGTTGCCAATGAAAGCTGTAACCTGCCAAGGTACCCCGTTCCAGGAGGGAGATGTTTTGCCAAGTTTTGTTTTTTAATTTTCATCCCAAAGCAGTGTGGCTCTTCCCACTGAAATCAGTGCTGCAAGTGTCATAATGCATTAGGGTGGGATATTAGAAATCCAGGACTGGTCCTAAGTCTCCCTCCTGGATCTGGGTAACTTGGCATCTTTCATCTGCTCACCTCTGCCAGAGTGGAGGACAGACAGACAGAGCACATGACTAATTTTGTCTTAAAAAGTAGATTATCTATTGTACTTTAAATATTCCACTCACAGACCTCAGCAGTGCTACTGTGTGCAGTATAGCATTTTACACACAAAGATCAAAAACAACAACCTCTTCATCGGTCTATTTTTAAAATATTTAAAATATTCTTATAAAGTGCTTTCTATTCAATCAGTATCTTTTAAATAGATACTCATCTTTATAAACACAGTTAGGGGTACATATTCTGACATAGGACTATGTTTCGCCACAGGCTGTTTACAGGAATTCCCCCTTTAATTGCCGGTTCCATATTACCCACGTTATGCTGATAGAAAATTTATAAGCACTTTATAAGAATACTAGTCTTTAAGCCAGTTACATTAACGCATGCTAGAATAGATGTGTGTCTGTCTTTCTTTTTTTCTTTCTCTCTTTTTCCTTGGCCGCTGACTGTCTTTTTTTATTTGTCTCTCTCTCCTTGGACTGTCTTTCTGTCTGTTGCTCTGGCCCCCTGTCTGTCTGTCATTCCCCTTTTCCTCTCCCCCTGGCCACCTGTTGTGCTATGCCTGCCTGCTCCGTAGCCCCCTTCTGTCCCCCCCCCAAAGCAAAGCTTGATTGCTGTCTGGCCCCCAGCACACCCCTCCTCCCAGAGCAGCCCCTTTTCCTTCTTGCCCTGGCCCCCTGCCTGCCTGTATTGCTCCCGTTCTTACCCTCTCTCAATCCTGGCTTCCTGGTGTCTTCTGGCCCACCGGCACAAACCGCTGCCGGCGCCGCTGCTCCTCTTCAAAGCAGCCGGCTGAAGCAAACCTTGCAGGCTACTCTCCACCTCGGATCACGTCAGAGAGAATGTGCTACCGAGGAGAAGAGTGGCTTGCGAGGTTCGCTACAGCCGGCGGTGGCAGCGGTTGGTGAGTGATGGCGGGAGGGGAAGTCACTGGTGTGTTCTCCTTGCCTCTGTTCGGAAATCGAATTCGGCACAGAGTTAGACACCACGGTGGCAGGGATCACAAAACCCTAAATGTGCATGCGTGCTTAGGGTTTTATTATAGAGCGGGGGTCGGCAACCCGCGGCTCCAGAGCCGCATGCGGCTCTTTTCCACCTTTGCCGCGGCTCCGGTAGTGTGTCACGCAGGTATGCAGCTTACAAGTCCGGCGTCGCGGCGGGAAATAGCCATGCTGAGCAGTGAGCTCAGCACGTACACAGATGAAAGCCTTGCTTGCTGATTGGTCCGGCGGCCCCGCCCCGCCATGCCGCCGTACCAATCAGCAAACAAGGCTTTCATCTGTGTACGTGCTGAGCTCACTGCTCAGCATGGCTATTTCCCACCGTGATGCCGGACTTGTAAGCTGCATGCCTGCATCGCCAGAATTTAGGTAGGCTGTTTTCATCCCCGTGGGAGTCCCGTGGGCCAGGGGGCGTCCCCGTGGGAGTCCCGTGGGTCAGGGGGGCATCCCCGTGGGAGTCCCGTGGGCCAGGGGGAACAGGGAGACAGAAAGAAAAAGTTGGGGGAGAGAATGAGGTCTGGAGGAGAGGAAACATACAGGAGGCTGAAAGAAAGGAAGATATAGTGAGATGGACACAAAGAAGGGTGATGCTGGAAAATAGGTGGAATGGTAATTCTGACAAACACAGAAGGGAAATGCTGGATCAAGGAGAGATGGGGCTCAGGCTGGATGGAATGAGGAGAAATGCCTTGTTGGCCCGGAACTTCCTCTCCTATGTCAGAATTGACGTCAGGGAGCGGAATGCTGGTCAGCGCGACGCTTCTGCAGGGAAAGCTTGGGACAGCGGTGGCTTGGGGGCTATTCCCCGATGGCGGTGGCAGCAAACCGAGTGGCTTGGGGGAGGGCACGGAGAAAGAAAGAAAGGGGGCAGACAGAGACAGAAAGAAGGGGGAACAGGGAGACAGAAAGAAAAAGTTGGGGGAGAGAATGAGGTCTGGAGGAGAGGAAACATACAGGAGGCTGAAAGAAAGGAAGAAAGATTGGATGCACAGTCAGAAGAAGAAAGTGCAACCAGAGACTCATGAAATCACCAAACAGCAAAGGTAGGAAAAATGATTTTATTTTCAATTTAGTGATCAAAATGTGTCTGTTTTGAGAATCACTAGAACGAAAATGGAGAAAAGACAAATCATTAAGTAACTTGGAATTATTCAAAGAACACTCAAAATTTTATAAAACCAAAATAAATCATGCAAAAACAAAATATTATTCAGGTATGATTCAAAAAGCTTCAAATTCCTCTACTCTCTATCGCATATTAAATTCTATTACATACTCAAATAAACGGAAAAGCCAAGAAAATGAACTTAACCTCTCTGCCCAGGAACTAGCTAATTACTTTACCGAGAAAATTGATAAGATCAGATCTACTTTTACCTCAATTTCTTCCGGTCAAGAGCCAATCGAGTCTAGCATATTATCTTCAAAATGTTCCACCTTTAAAATTCCTAATTTGACAGAGATAGAATCCACTCTTAAATCTATCAATACAAAAGGTTCTCCAATCGACTCAATTCCCCCTTTTTTTCTAAAGCGCTTCATTAGGATCTTTGGCTCTGCAATTCTTACTCTGGTAAGTGAAAGTTTAAAACAAGGCATCGTCCCCAAAGCTTGGAAAAGTTCTATCATTCATCCTATAATCAAAAACCACAAAACTAGCGCTGAAGACATGTCAAATTACAGGCCTATTGCTAACTTACCATTTTTGTCAAAACTAACAGAGAAGATTGTATTCAATCAGATCTCAGAATTCATTGAAAAAACAAATATTCTTCACCCCAATCAAACTGGTTTCCGACAACATCACTCTACCGAACACTCACTAATAGGCATGTCCACTATAATTCATTACTTCTTAGACCATCATCAATCCGTTCTATTAATCTCTTTAGATCTTTCATCCGCCTTCGACACAATTGATCACGAACTTCTACTTCATAGACTTCAATCAATAGGAATTACAGATCAAGTTCTCTCCTGGTTTCAATCATATTTTTCTGATCGCTCCTCATCAGTTTCTTTTAACAACTCTACTTCTAATACTTTTACTTCAACTAATGGCGTCCCCCAAGGCTCCATACTGTCTCCACTATTATTTAATATATTTCTCGCTCCACTATTAACCTTATGCCAATCAATTGGCTTTAATGTCTTCGCTTACGCTGACGACATACAACTTTTACACCCTATTGATATCAATAATCCTTCAGATACTTCTGAGATCAATGCAAAATTAGAAAAAATACATCTTTGGCTAAACAATAATAGACTCGCATTAAACATTAATAAGACTAATGTATTACTCTTTCCCTGGAAAGATAACCCAAAGCTTAAATTTCCTATTGCCATTAAGGATCATCCTATACAAGAGGTAGATAATATTAAAATATTAGGCGTCATCTTTGACCGTAAACTTTCCTTTCACAACCACATCAGCAATGTCATTAAGTCATCATTCTTTAGGCTTCGTCAAATTCGTTCTGTTTCACAATTTCTTAACAATAATTCACTCAATATTCTTATCCACTCTCTCATTATATCCAAGATAGATTACTGTAATGCACTCTTTAAAGGCATAGCTCTAAAAGAAATCAAACGTTTACAGATCATACAGAATACCTCGGTCAAGCTTATCTTTAAAGCCAAAAAATTCGACCATGTCACTCCACTTCTTAAGGAAGCCCATTGGCTTCCTGTTACTCACAGAATCATTTATAAACTCAGCTTGCTTACTTTCAAATCTCTTTCTCTCAAAACTCCGGCTTTTATATATAAATCATTAATCCCTTACACCGCGAATAGAACATTAAGATCTACCGACCAACATCTACTGTCAATCCCATCTCTTAAAATCATAAACACAAGACGCCAATATATTTTTTCCGTCACTGCTCCCCAAACCTGGAATTCTTTACCTTACCACTTGAGACAAGAAGTCAACCTAGAGAAATTCAAAAGTAACCTGAAAACCTTTCTATTTAATGATGCCTTCATAAATTAATAATAATTTCATCATAAATCAGTTTCAGGACCAAGCTTCACCCCTTCCTCATGTTCCTTCCCTAAATGTGATCCCCATCTTTATTTTATATTGTAACTTCTTGCCTTCTCTTTCCCATTTGTTTCTAGTATTGTCATTTTTTGTCTTAAGTTCAGTCAACTATCCTCAATTTATTACTATGTTTATAATGTAATTTTTAATGTACATCGCTTTGAATTAAGAAAAAGCGATTAATCAAAACTGAATTAAACTTGGAAACTTGGAATTTATATCTGCTGTCTATATTTTGCACTATGGCTCCCTTTTACTAAACCGCAATATCGTTTTTTAGCGCAGGGAGCCTATGAGCATTGAGAGCAGCTAACTGCATGATCCTGTATATAGCATTAAGATAAGAAACAATATATGCAGTGTTAGATTTGTTTTATAATGGTTTTGCGGCTCCAAGTTTTTTTTTCTTTTCGAAAACGGGTCCAAGTGGCTCTTTATGTCTTAAAGGTTGCAGACCCCTGTTATAGAGGATTTAAAATATTTTAAAAATAGACTGATGAAGAGGTTGTTGTTTTTGATCTGTGTGTGTAAAATGCTATACTACACACAGTAGCACTGCTGAGGTCTGTGAGTAGAATATCTAAGGTATAATAAATATACAGGGCCTATTTATAAGAATAAGAGAAAAGGAAAAACCCACAAAACTTGCTATTAGTGACCAATACAGTTTCATCTTTTCTCTGAAAAAATGAAATCTGATTGGGCACTATGGGCAAGTTTTCTCACACATCCCACCTGACACACACACACTTCTCTTTCTTATGGTATGGGGTATAGTATTACCGTATTTTCGCGGATATAACGCGCGCGTTATACGTGATTTTACGTACCGCGCATACCCCTCGCGCGTTATATGCCTGAGCGCGGTATACAAAAATTTTTAAACATAGTTCCCACCCCGCCCGACGCCCGATTCACCCCCCCCAGCAGGACCGCTCGCACCCCCACCCCGAACGACCGCTCGCACGCGCTCCCACCCGCATCCACGATCGGAGCAAGAGGGAGCCCAAGCCCTCTTGCCCGGCCGACTCCCCGACGTCCGATACATCCCCCCCCCCGGCAGGACCACTCGCACCCTCACCCCGAAGGACCGCCGACTCCCCAACAATATCGGGCCAGGAGGGAGCCCAAACCCTCCTGGCCACGGCGACCCCCTAACCCCACCCCGCACTACATTACGGGCAGGAGGGATCCCAGGCCCTCCTGCCCTCGACGCAAACCCCCCTCCCCCCCAGCCGACCCGCGACCCCCCTGGCCGACCCCCACGACCCCCCCACCCCCCTTCCCCGTACCTTTGGAAGTTGGCCGGACAGACGGGAGCCAAACCCGCCTGTCCGGCAGGCAGCCAATGAAGGAATGAGGCCGGATTGGCCCATCCGTCCTAAAGCTCCGCCTACTGGTGGGGCCTAAGGCGCGTGGGCCAATCAGAATAGGCCCTGGAGCCTTAGGTCCCACCTGGGGGCGCGGCCTGAGACACATGGTCGGGTTTGGCCCATGTGCCTCAGGCCGCGCCCCCAGGTGGGACCTAAGGCTCCAGGGCCTATTCTGATTGGCCCACGCGCCTTAGGCCCCACCAGTAGGCGGAGCTTTAGGACGGATGGGCCAATCCGGCCTCATTCCTTCGTTGGCTGCCTGCCGGACAGGCGGGTTTGGCTCCCGTCTGTCCGGCCAACTTCCAAAGGTACGGGGAAGGGGGGTGGGGGGGTCGTGGGGGTCGGCCAGGGGGGTCGCGGGTCGGCTGGGGGGGAGGGGGGCTTGCGTCGAGGGCAGGAGGGCCTGGGATCCCTCCTGCCCGTAATGTAGTGCGGGGTGGGGTTAGGGGGTCGCCGTGGCCAGGAGGGTTTGGGCTCCCTTCTGGCCCAACTACACAAAGGTACGGGGAAGGCGGGTGGGGGTGTCGTGGGGGTCGGCCAGGGGGGTCGCGGGTCGGCTGGGGGACGGGCGGAGGTTCTTGGGGGGGGGGCGGTCGTTGGGGGGAGGGGGTTTGCGTCAAGGGCAGGAGGGCCTGGGATCCCTCCTGCCCGTAATGTAGTGCGGGGTGGGGTTAGGGGGTCGACGTGGCCAGGAGGGTTTGGGCTCCCTCCTGGCCCGATATTGTTGGGGAGTCGGCGGTCCTTCGGGGTGAGGGTGCGAGTGGTCCTGCCGGGGGGGGGATGTATCGGACGTCGGGGGGGGGCATCAGGCTTTCAGGATGGGGACAGACCTTCAAGGGGGGACAGGACTTCAAGGGAGGACAGTGCACGGAAGTCAGGGGGGGTGAACGGAGAGTCG
Organism: Geotrypetes seraphini; assembly: GCF_902459505.1. Lineage (NCBI taxonomy): Eukaryota > Metazoa > Chordata > Amphibia > Gymnophiona > Dermophiidae > Geotrypetes > Geotrypetes seraphini. Next base: position 20,829,587 of record NC_047095.1, read on the forward strand.
GGACAGCGCACGGAAAGTCAGGGCGGGCGAAAGGAGAGTCGGGCAGCATGCGCGTTATATGCCTGAGCGCGGTATAGAAAAGTTTTTGTGCATATCATCGTGATTTCTGCGCGCTATACCCCTGTGCGCGTTTTACAATGGTGCGCGTTATATCCGCGAAAATACGGTAGTTAAGCATATTTTTAATGGTAACTCTCAAGCAACCAGAAACTACATCTATCCAGAATCCTTATGGGTGTCGAATAACTGAGTCCACTGTATTAGCTTTATACCACTCCTAGCCACCTGTAATGGAACCAACACTTCAGTAATCTTGCCCTGAGGGAGGTAAATGCTTGCTTATTTGCCATGAATTACAGCATGTTTACATTTCTGTAATATTCAACACAATATGACACTGCTTTTAAGTTTGCAGAGGATTCATTTCCTAAGCTTTTAAGTTTGCAGAGGATTCATTTCCTAAGGCATGTTTTTTTTTCTGTTGATATGTAGATTAATTTTTTTTAACAACTTTTTCCTCTGGGTTACATTTTTACATAAAATGGGTTACAGTCTTTTACATAAGACTGGCTGAACTCCTCTGTTTCACATAATCAAGGCTATCAAAAGTGTTTTCACATTTTAAAGAACATGAAGTCTGTAAAAATGATCTGCTTTCTTCTCCCTCCTACCACTATTTTTTGCAAATGTCTGGACATCCTCCAGGGTGTTGAGTTGTTCTTGTGGACAGCTAGAAACACACAAAGCGATGGCATTTATATTACTGTTTCTGATTTCCAGACTGCAGGAATTAAAAAAAAATATGTGCCTGAAATAAAAAAAAAATAAAAAAAATCAGTTATAAAATGTTGTCTGTATCATGGATGCTAACTGCTTTAAATCATGATTATTTATTTTAGAGCAGGGATTCTCAACGAGAGCCACAGGTTTTCAAGGTTATGCACACCTCATTAGATGTATCTACAAACATTTGAAACAAAGCTGAATTTGCACAACTTTATAATTGTAAAAGGCCAACCAGTTTGTGGCCCTCAAGAACAGGGATTGATGACAATTCCCATCTTAAAGCAAAATGCTAGCTCGACTGTCCAGATTTTGTAATTTAGATCACTATTTCAGAAATATATCTATGTGCAAACAATGGTATTTACACATACGTATCAATCATTGTATCTTCAAAGTTACACATCTACATATCAACAAGCCCGATCACTGAGGCCAGCTAATAGACTTCTTTTGGAAGTACCATCTTAATTTGGAGGAATACAGAGCATGATTTTTATAAATGTTGCAGGACCACATTGAACTGAAACAGATGAAAGTTTTGTAGAATTTAAAATAAGACTTCAAATCTTTCCTTTTTGTACAAGTATACTGGGGGAGGGGGGGGTTGCAACTCGGACCCTATAAGTAGATTACAGAGACTGATGTTATGATGAGAAAGAAAGATCGTTACTATTTATTTATTTTTAAAATTTATATCCTGCTTATACCTAGGTGGGTTACAGAATAAAGCGTACATAAATTATCAATACATAGGCATAATTTAACATGATAATATGATAACATTCAAATCCACATTCCTCCTTCATCTTAAGTCACTATAATATAAACGATGAAAACCTTTCCTAATAGTTGTACTGCTCAATCTTATTATATAAACATACACTGTTTGGCAACTTGTTCTGTAATCTTTTAATATTTCTGCTTTGATCAGTTAATTTAGCATAAAATAGCCTGTACAAATAGCCTGTTTTAAGAAATCTACAAAACTGTTCAATATTCTTACACAATCATATGCTACCTGCCAACTTATTTCATAGACCCGCAGCAGCCACTGAAAATGCAGAATGACATGTTACAGCATAATGTATGGTATCCACAACCAATTGTCTAAAAACCGCCCAAGTCGGCACTTGGATGATCAAAAAGACAGGTTGTCCAAGTGCCGATACTCAAAACAGGTTTTTAGACGTATCATGGGATTTTTTAGGGCTCTGAATCCCACTGTGTGCCCAGAGCCGAAAGGGGCATTTTTGAAGGAGTGGTTAGGGCAGGATGAAGGCTGACCTAGACTTAGTTGTGGTTCATAGACAACCCTGCGAAAGACAAAGGTGCGCGCCTCCGTCTTGCGCTCAGTTGTTGGCGCGTGCCGAAGAAAATTACAGTTTTTAGGGGATCCGACGGGGGTTTTTGTTGGGGAGCCCCCCCAGTTTACTTAATAGAGATCGCGCCGGCGTTATGGGGGGTTGTAACCGTCCACATTTTACTGTAAACTTAACTTTTTCCCTAAAAACAGGGAAAAAGTGAAGTTTTCAGTAAAATGTGGGGGGTTACAACCCCCCAACCCCCCCAACGCCCCCCCAACGCGGCGCGATCTCTATTAAGTAAAGTGGTAGGGTTCCCCCACACACACCCCCCGTCGGAGCCCTAAAAACAGTAATTTTGTGTGGTGCGCGCCCCCGCGCTGCGCTCAATTGTCTGGGCGCGCCTTTGTCCCGGCGCGTTTTTGACCTGACACCCTTAGTTGTACTGCAGGGATAATCGAAAGTTTTACGAGGCTGCCTGGACAGAACTTATACGTTGTGACTTAGGTGATCTAAAACTAGGCATAAGTGCCCAGAAGGCATCCAAAGTGACCAAATAACCACTGCATGGACAACATACAGACCCCCCACACACTCCCCCAGTGATCACTGACCCCCTCACGCCGCCATATAAATAAAAATAAAAACATACATACCTGCTTCCAGAACATAAGCACTTAGCATAGGAAAGCCTAGTAGAGCTGCACAGAGGTGGCTTAAGTAGTCTGGGGGGTGGGCTAGTGAACCACAGAGAAGAGGACCCAGGCCCATAAGCCACGCTAACCAAAAAAACACAAACCCTATTGTACTGCCATATAGGTGCCACCTGCAGCCATAAGGGGCTATTGGGGTTGTAGACAGGTGGGTCTAGCGGGTTTGGGGAGGGCTCAACATTACTTATTTGGAAGTTGAGGCGAGTTGTTTATGTTGCACCCTTTTTGTGAAGTTCACAGCAGTGCCCTGTAAGGTGCCCCATTGCTGTGTTGCCATGTCTGGGTGGCCAGTCCATCACTTTGCTGGCCCCTCCCACGTCCAAAAGGTCTTGTTCTAGGCATTTGGGACTTGGGTGATTTTTTTGATGAGAATGTGGTATAAACAGAGATGGTGGATGTAGACGATTTTTGATAAAAGATTTATTTTGGATGTACTTTCCGAGTATGGATATTCTGCCGACTTTGGGCAACTAGTGCCCTATGTCTAAATTGGACTTAGACGTTTCTTTTGATTATGGCCCTCCATGTGTGTTTGATTTTATTGTGGGTGTGACCACATGTACTCCACGTTGAACTGCTTAGCAATAATGTGAAATAGAAATGAATTTAATAAAATAAACATCACAAGCATAAGTTAACAGTGTTTCAGAAAGCCACTTCTTATCCATATCATGCAAAGATTTCACAAAGGGCATGGGCAGAACTTGGGTGGAACTAAAATCTACATGCTTATTCCCCCTTGTACAAAGGGAATGCATGTGTGTGTGGGGAGAAAATACCATGTTAGGTCAAAGGCATACATAGGTGTTTATAAAATGCTCATTTTAGTCAGGGTTTGACACAAGGGATTAAGGGAATCATTCTTCTTAACCATAAGTAGTTTAGTTTTACCTCCAAAATGAAACCAAGTTAAAAACTGTGGCCTCATTTTCATGTGCAAATTTGCAAAACAAGGCAGCAGCACCCACTTACAAGTACAGGTTTCAAAAATTACCAGTTACACATGTAAGTGTTCACACATTCACACGGAAACTGCCGGTTTATGCCATTAATTTTCCCATTGAATATCTTTGCAAAATGGCAGCTTATACTGGCACATAAATGGGCCCTCCTGCAGTTATGGTTGTGCTCTTCCAAAATATCACCAGGACTGAGCACACCCCGACCTGAATGTTTCGATTCTGATCTCTATGTTCTATGTAGCTCAGAATCCCACAGCAAGAGTGGTGACAGGAAACGAAAGATTAGGTTCTTACCTTTGATAATCTTCTTTCTTGTAAATCCACGCTCTATTCATGGACAAGTGGGTTATGCATTCCATGTCGCAAGACTGCTTGCAGGAAGACTCATTTACATAATTTTTTCAGACCCTCCCCTCTTACCTCAGGACTGCCCTTAGGCTTCCATTTCATGCAAAAGCAGACAGTGATACCTGTAGAAGACATAGACAAAAGGGAGGGGTACGGGGACACTCCCCGACAAATAAGTCTAATCTGCTCATAACATTAAAAGCCACAACAATCAAACAATTTAAACAGGTATTTAAATAGCATAAACCTGAAAGAAATTGTGCTATAAAGAGACATAGCCTGTACTAACAGAAGGGGGGGGGGCTCTACAGCTAGGGACCCTCCAAGGCAAAGTGGATGGTACTCTTAGAAGGCTGGTCAAGAAACCATAAATCCAGTTTACCAGTACTTATTAAGGCACACAACCGGCGAATCAGCAACTTCCAGGGCGGGTTCCACCTTGAACTATTACGGCTTTGGCGGTATATAAGAATAAAAATATTATTATTATTATTTTGTTCTTGTACAATCCTGCTCTATTCCTGGACAAGTGGGACCTAACAGAGCTTTAGTAAGAGGGCTCCTAAGTTTACTCAGCTTGGAATCAATCTGGAATATTCTACAAAAAAAGGTAAATTTTTAAATATCAATGTTCTGGTCACAAAAGCAAAGTTTGAGAGGAATGATAGCCATTTTCTATACTTTTGTGGTATAGGCAATTAAGAAATAACACTTATTACCCAGAAACAAAAAAACAAACAAACCTAAAGGGCTCCTTTTACAAAGCCACTGTAGAGATTTCTACCATGGGCCGACGAGGCAAATGCTCCAACCATCATAGGAATTCTACTGTGGCTTTGTAAAAACTGGCAAAAATGTTGTTACAAAGTAAAATTAACAATCTGCCTGATCTTTAAATGCTATTTTTAAATATTATTTTAGCTCATTGAAGTGAAAATGAGGGAGATGTTAAAAAAAAACCAAAAAAAAAACCACACAATACTCTACATCAGGGGTGCCCACACTTTTTGGGCTTGTGAGCTACTTTTAAAATGACCAAGTCAAAATGATCTACCAACAATAAAATTTAAAAAAAAAACCACAACGCACACTGTACGCATACAATTGTTAATTATCATTCCTATTCTGGGGTTTTTTCAAAGAGGTCAAAGGAGATGACTCTATGCACTGTCACCTCAGTAACAACCATACAAAAATAGACAAATACCCACCCCCTCCCTTTTTACTAAACCACGATAGCAGTTTTTAGCGCATGGAGCTGCGCTGAATGCCCAGCGCTGCTCTCGACGCTCATAGGCTCCCTGCGCTAAAAACCTCTATTGCGGTTTAGTAAAAGGGGACCATATTGTAAAATATAGAGAGCAGATATAAATTCAGACACATTTTGATCACTAAATTAAAAATAAAATCATTTTTTCTACCTTGTCTGGTGATTTCATGAGTCTCTGGTTGCACTTTCTTCTTCTGACTGTGCATCCAATCTTTCTTCCCTTCTTTTAGCCTGTATGCTTCCTCTCTTCCTGACATCATTTCCCCCCCCCCCAATGTTTTCTTCTTCTCTCCTTGCCCTCTCTTTCTTTCTCTCTTCATGCCCCCATTCTTTTTTTCTGTTTCTCTTCTTTCCTTCTGTCTCCCTGCCTGCCCTCTTTCTCCCTCCCTGCCCACCCACAAGCCACTGCTTCTGCCGCTGCCATCGGATAACAGGCCCCCAAAGCCGTCCGCCGCCGGCCAAGCTCTCCTTGCTTCGGGCCCACCAGCATTCCTCTCCCCGACGTCAATTTTGCCGTCGGAGAGGAAGTTCCGCTGGCCAGAACTTCCTCTCCGACGGCACAATTGAGGTCGGGAAGAGGAAGGCTGATCGGCCCAAGATCGACATTTTGGGAAAAATGCTGCCGGGTCCTGCCTTTGAGGAAACAGAAAGTAGGCAGGACTTGGCAGCAAGAAGAGCAAATCGCAAGCTTCACTGACCTGTCTCCCGCTTTAGCCCGCGAACAGGGCTCTAACATGTGCGTGCCGGCTTCACTTCTTACCCCCTCCCCCTCCCCGGACATAACTTCCGGTTTCAGAGGGAAGCGAAGGGAAGCCGGTACAAGCACATGTTAGCCCCCGGAGCATAAGTTCTCCAAGCCTTTTTTTGTTTTTTTTTTTTAAATGTTGAGCAGCGGAGGCAGCAGCAGAATTCAGGAGCGGGCCAGTCAGGAGGGGAAAAAAGAGAAGGGAACCCGTTCTGCGATCGACTGGGGTCGCCTGAGCGAGCGACCTGTCGATCGCGATCGACGCGTTGGGCACCCCTGCTCTACATAAACAAAGATATCAGAAAATCCACCCACACATGATTATACAGTCATATACTAAAATAAAGGACATTCATGCACGAGGGCCTAAAATAAAAACTAAACTTGTTGCCAAAGAAGAAAGAGACTAATTTTGAAATTTTTATCTGTGGGGGAAAAAAGGTGAAACTCCAAACATCATGCAAAGAATAACAGAAATAAAACAAATTGCAGAGTTTGTATGCTCTTAACATAACAACGTGGAGGGGCGTAATCAAAAGATACGTCTAAGTCCGTTTTGGGCCTAAGTCGTTGGTCGCCCAAAGTCGGCAGTGCCTACAGTCCAGTCTCAAAAAATACATCCAAAATATATATTTTTTGAGAATCGTCTAATTATTCGTCCAGTCATTTGACGTCCAGACCGCTAAGTCGTCTATCTTTATACCCCATTCTTGTCCAAAAAAATCATCAAAAACGCCTAGAACAAGACCTTTTGGAAGTGGGAAGGACCAGCAAAGTGATGGACTGGACACCCAGACATGGCAACACAGTAGTGGGGCACCTAACAGGGTACTGCTGCGACTTTCACAAAAAGAGTGCCACAGAAACAACTCCCTTATAGGTCATGATGAGCCCCCCCCAAAACCTACTAGACCCACCTGTCTACAACCCCAATAGCCCCAGACTACTTAAGCCACCTCTGTGCTGCTCTACTAGGCTTTCCTATGCCAGGTGCCGATGTTCTGGAGGCAGGTATGTACATTTTTATTCCGATTTTTATGGTGTTGTGGGGGTGTCAGTGATCACTGGGGCAGTGTGTGGGGGTCTGTACTTTATGTCTGCAGTGGTTATCTGGTCACTTTGGATACCTTCTGGGCACTTAGACCTGTTTTTACACCGCCTAAGTCACAATGTACAATTTCCATCTAGGCAGTCTCGTTAAACTTTCAGTTATACTTGCAGTACGACTAAGGCCTTCTTTTACTAAGGTGCGCTAAGCGTTTTAGCGCGCGCTAAATCAATGCATGCGCTAACCGCTAACACGTCCATAGGATAACATGCACGCGAATAAATTTTTCATAAGTTATTCACGGTTTTCTATTCAAATCCCTCGGGAACATGATGAACCCGCTAATAACTTCCAATCTGCACACAGTGCTGCTAGATCTACATCAACAGCAGCAGCAATACATCTTCCTTGTGCACACTGGGAGGGAACTTCCGCAGAGCCGGGGTCAGACTTCCCCAATGACCGATCGTGCCAAAAAGTCCAGGGCTCTGGAGCAGGACCAAGCGCGCGCAGAGCCCACCCACTCACCCCCTTCCCAATGCCATGCTTGAGCGCGCGCGCCGGGCTAGGTCTCGCCCACCCATCCTTTCAGGCGACGGCGTGTGCTCATTGCCTCTAGCCCGTGCAAACCGAGATGGACCATGAGGCGGCAGCGCCGAGCTCCGGGTCCACTCCGCCTGCACCATGCCTGGCTTTTAGGAGAGCAGCTGCCACAGTGTCCAGCTCTTCCTGTGAGAACCGGATAAGTGGAAGGCTCCCCGCCCATTCCTTGTCCCCTGGTTCAGCTCTCACTCCCCGCGCGCTTGGTAATTATTCCAGCCCTTTCCCTTGAGCTCTTTCTCTACCTCGCGCTCCCCCTGCACTCATGGATGATGTAATTTGAGGGGAGGAGCCCGCATGCTAAAAACCGCAAATAAGCGAAATCACAAGTGTAGAAACCGCGAATATGGAGGGAGAAGTGTATAAATGGGGACAGAAAAAGGCCCATGCAGCCTATCCTGTCTGCTAATCAAGGCAGCCAAATCCGCACCCAACACTCCATGCAGGTTACTATATTTGATCTTGAAGGCATGTAATCACAAACTCAGCAGTTGGCAATTTACTACAATGTCAGCCATATATTGCTGGGTACAGTTTTTGGGTTTGTGTAAAAAAAAAAAAAAAAAGGCACTAAAACAGAGAAGAATACAAGACAAGACAGGGGAGGGGGTGAAAGAGTACTAGAGGAAGTATTTTTCCAAGAACCTTTTTTTTTTTTCCATTAGAGGTGTTTTATTGAAGTTCATAGGGTAAAACCTAAAATCAGAAACCCTAATTATAAGCAAGGCATGTTGTTTTTGATCTTAGATCTACATGTGTAAATTTATTTAAGTATACTCTGAATTATTTCCTGGTATACTAATATTTTTTTTTAGTCAAGACTATTCAAATTACACATGCTTACTTTTTATCAGTCATGTCCTGTCCAGACAGAGGGGCATCTCTTACTGGAATGTTCTTCCTTCCACACACATTTCCATAACTATCATATCCAAATAGAAGTCTCTCTGCAGCTCCAGCCATAATGGCATAACCCATTATAAACATCTAAAAAAAAAGCAACAGGGAAGAGAGTGAGATAGACTTTTGGAACTGGATTAGAAATTTTTACATTGCCATCAATGAATCAGGTTGCAATTTTATCACATTTATGAAACAAACGTAATTAGCATATGCAAACTGAAAGTATTAAATCACTCAGCTAATGAAGACCATGCAAAAACAGACACTCCTTTTGCACTGCAGTGTCTCAGAGATTTGGCTGTGCTGTGATAAGACAGGAAATGGGTATCCAACATCCTGTGTTTAGAGATACAAATTTAGTCTATAGACCAATAGACCTATACACCAATATCAGAAATGAAAAGATTATCCAATGTAAAGCATTTCAGTTCTACACTACTACTATGTATATAACGTTCATTAAAATAGAATTTGAAATTCATGTGTTGATCCCTTCTCCATCACATTAGACTTGGGAATGCTGCAAAGATGTCACTATAGCATCATGACAGCCCTTGCCAGCCTAGAAGTAACACCAAAACTGTACATCAGAGAATTTGCCTCTCTATCTTTTCAGTCGGCAAGGAATCCTGGATTTATCTGAACTCGCTATCAAGAAAAAAAGATGCCACAGATAGTGCTATATAAGAGGGGAAACCAAATAAAGTGGGCAAGAGTGATCCATGCCAGATTTGTTTGAGTTTCTCAAATTCATCAGAACTGAATACCATTTCTGGCACCGGTTACTCCCCCACATCTTCCTCGGTGAAGACCGAGGCAAAGAATTCTTTAATCTCTCTGCTATAGCCAGGTCTTACCTGAGATCTCCTTTTACACTTTGGTCATCTAGTGGTCCAACTGATTCTCTTCCCAGCTTCTTGCTTTTAATATACCAAAAAAAGTTTTCACCGTGTGTTTTTGCTTCCAGCGCAATCTTCTTTTCAAGGTCTCTCTTTGCCTTCCTTATTAGTGCCCTGCATTTGACTTGACATTCCTTGTGCTGTTTACAATTTTTTTCAGGCGGATCCTTCTTCCACTTTCTGAAGGATTCTCTTTAGCACTAATAGCTTCCTTCATCTCATTTGTTAACCATGCCAGCTGCCATTTGGTCTTTCTTCTTCTTTTTTTAAAACATGGAATATATGTAGTCTGGGCTTCCAGGATGGTATTCTTGAATAACAACAGTATTCCACAGAAAAAAGTAAAAATACAACCCCACATATAATAATACAAAACAAAAAAAGTGGCGATGCCATTCAGTTTATGCAATAGCTCGAAGCATGTTTAGATTGGAACCATGTTGAGTTGCAGACTTTTGATCACATATTGAAAGCATTCCTTTTTGGTATTTTAACAAGTACTTTGGCACCATCTACTGGGCTTCTTTTATACACCTAAAACTAATGAATTATGCCCTATTGGAAACTATAGGAGGGACCTACCTAGACACTATCAGGTCTACCCACTGCCCTCATACAGAGACCCGCTCATTCACTTAACATACAAATAACAAGAAAAAGGGAAAAAAAAGTGGAGAAAAAGCCTCAGTTCATCTTCATATGGCAAAAACTCCACTTATAAACAACCATTAAGCAAGGTCCAAAATGTATCAGTTCACTCAGCAGTGAGAAACACTATAGTAGCCCTCGTAGGAACTACCTCAAAAAAAATCTAGCACGCCAAATAACAAAACTTCAAAAAATGTGAGTAGAGCAAGCAGCACATATATGAGTCTCAAACACAGTCAATGGTAAGCAGGAAAAAACAAACAAACACTTAGCTGCAGACGGTGTCCAGGCTGTCTTCCATGCATCCAAAAAGTGCAAGCCTCAGCTTCTATGTGTGTGGATGTGAGCAGTTGAAGCACTTGGAGAGCCTCTACAATTGCTGGTGGAGTAGGCTGGAATCATTCCCCTGACGCAGCTTAGCGAAACGGAGGTTTCCCCGTTGGGAAAGAGTGGCTGCGGGGCCAGGCAGGCTTGCAATTTTTGGATGCATGGTCTCTGTATGAGTGCAGTGGGTAGACCTGGTAGTGTCTAGGTAGGTCCCTCTTATGGTTTCCAATAGGGCATAATTCATTAGTTTTAGGAGTTTTGTATGTCCTTCCTGAGCTTCTTTTATACACCCCTGAGAATGGCTTTCTAAGCCGAAACACGGATCATGTTGGGGTTCAGTACTAAAAGGATTAAAAGACTCTGTTAATCTTGCATCATCTTTTGTATATGTCTTAGCTATTTATATGTTATCAATAAATTGATTGTTCTTCAACTAGGATTTCTGAATAACATCCACACCTGATGTATATTTTTGGCCTTTGTAGCTGCTCCTCTAAATTTCTTTTTTACCATTTCATCTCATATTATAATCTCCTTTTTTTAAGTTAAATGCTGTTGTATTGGATTTCTTGTGTGAATTTATTCCAGGGATTACATCAAATGTGATCATGTTATGATCACCATTATCAAGTGGCCCCAGCACCATTATCTCTTGCACCAATTCATGCACTCCACTAAGAACGAGATCTAGAAATGTTTCACCTCTTGTTGGTTCCTGAACCAGCTGCTCCATAAAGCAGTCTTTGATTTCATCAAGGAATTTTATCTCCCTAGCATGCCCTGATGTTACATTTACCCAATCAATATTGTAGTAGTTGAAATCACCCATAATTATTGTGTTACCCAGTTTGTTGGCCTCCCTAATTTCTGATAACATTTCAGCATGTCTGTTCATCCTGGTCAGGTGAACGGTAGTACACTCCTATCACTATTCTGTTTCCTTTTACAAATGGAATTTCTACCCATAGGGATTCCAAAATGTGTTTCTGTTCCTGTAGAATTTTCAGTCCATTTGATTCAAGGCCATCCTTAACATATAATGGTATACTATAAGGTTGGACCCCCCAAATTGTAAGATTGGAGGGGTTATGGTTGAAGCGGCCTTACAATCCGCGGTCCCGAGTTCAATACCCTCACAGAAGATTCACCAGTAAGTAAAATCACTCACAAAGATCACCTAACGGTGTTTGCATAAAGAATAGATATATTGTGCAGAAAAAGCAAGATTCATAAAAGTTACAATTAAGCATTACAATTAATGAGAGATATAAGTTTTACAATTAGAGACTGCTTCTGTGCTCTTGTGAATGAGAGAGAATAGGTGCTGTGAGGACAAAGAGGTAGAGAGAGAGAAGTAGAGAGAGAAAGGGGGGTGGAGAGTGATGTTCCAAGCTTCAGGTTCCAGAGATAGAGAGCAGGGGAGCAAGAGAGCGGGTGTTGCAGAGAGGGGGCTTTTTATAACAACTAGAATCTATTGAACTTAAGTATCCCCATCCTTAGTAAACTGTCTGAAACAATAGTTAGTTTCACTGACCAGGAAGGTGAGTGATGTGTGCTAGACTGGAGAAGAATAGACTGGAGTCAAATGTAATTTCCAGTATGCTTCTGACAATATCTGTGCACCTGGATCCATTGTATCTCCTAAGCTGTCCATCTTAAGCACCAGACATTAACACATCTTCTTAACACCTCTTCATTTGTTACCTTTTAAGCATGATATTTAAGGCTGTCTGCAATTACATTCCCTAAGGTCAGACATGAATGATACGATCTCCCATAGGCCTTTGCTGACATTGGTTAGCAATGCTAGGGCTGACATATACCTTCACCAATTCGATCACCCTATCACTGCAATATAGTTTGTACCCCGGTATGACAGCGTCCCATTGGTTATCTTCCTTCCACCATGTCTCAGAGATGCCTATTATATCTATCCTTTTGTTTAGTGCAATCCTTCCATTTAGGGCATTTGCAATATATTTTAACTCTCCCATCTTATTTCTTAAGCTTCTGGCATTTGTATACAGACATTTCAAACAATGTTTGCCACATTTATTTATAATTTGCTCAGCAGTTGGCATGGATAATTTGCACTCTTTAACAATCAGCCTGCTCTGTATTTAAGGAAACCTGGTCTATTGTGGTCTGTATTGTAATCTATTGGGATACAATACAGACCACAATAGACCAGGTTTCCTTAAATATAGAGCAGGCTGATTTTTAAAGAGTGCAAATTATCTATGCCAACTGCTGAGCAAATTATAAATAAATGTGGCAAACATGATATACGTCTTCCCTTTTATGATGATATCTTTTAAAGATACCTTCTCCGGAACTATGCTCTTTTGAGCGACGGTCGGCCTTCCCTCAGTTTCTAGTTTAAAAGCTGCTCTGTCTCCTTTTAAAATTTTGATGCCAGCAGCCTGGTTCCACCCTGGTTAAGGTGGAGCCCATCTTTGCTGAAAAGGCCCCCCTTCCTCAGTATGCTGCCCAGTTCCTAACAAATCTAAAACTCTCTTCCCTGCACCATCTCCTCATCCACGCATTTAGACTCTGGAGCTCTGCCTGTCTCTTAGGTCCTGCGTGTGGAACAGGGAGCACTTCTAAAAATGCTACCCTGGAGGTTCTGGATTTTGGTTTCTGGACCCAAGAGCCTAAATTTGGCTTCCAGAATCTCCTTACTGCATTTCCCTATGTCATTGGAACTCACATGTACCAAGACAGCAGGTTACTCCCCAGCATTGCCTAAAATCTTATCTAGGTGATACATGAGATCCGCCACCTTCGCACCTGACAGGCAAGTGATCAAGCGATCCCTAAGGCCACCAGCAAACCAGCTATCTACACACCTAATAATCGAATCTCCCACTGTAACAGCTGTCATAACCCTCCCTTCCTGGCCAGAAGCCCCTGGAGACACATCCTCGGTGCACGAGGACACTGCATCTCCTGGTGGGCAGGTCCTGGCTACAGGATTGCCTCTTACTTCATCAGGATGATGCTCTCCTTTAAGAAGACCTCCCTCCTCCGAGGCAGCACAGAGGTTGCCAGACAAGAGGTGGGACATTTCTACAATGTCCCTATAGGTCTCCTCTATGTACCTCTCTGCCTCCCTCAGTTCCTCCAAGATTGCTACTCTAGCCTCAAGAGATCAGACCCATTCCCTGAGTGCTTGGAGCTTTTTGTACTAAGCACAAACATAAAACCTCTCACCAACTGGGAGATAATCAAACATGTGACACTCAGTGCAAGCTCCAGTCTTGCTGCTGGACTGCAGCCTGCATCTTAATAATGGTGATTTCTTTGCTAAGTTGCTATGGGAGTTGGAATAAGTACACTTTTACTAAGGTGCGCTAAACGCTAATGCATCCATAAACTAACATGCATGTGTTAGCATTTAGCGTGCACTAATCGATTAGCGCACCTTAGTAAAAGAGGGCCTAAGTTCCCCTAAGATTGCTAGTTTTATGTTGTTATGGTAATGTTTAATTTTTATTATTATTTTGTAATGTAATTGATAGGTTACCCTCTAGGATTTCCTAGACTAGCTAATTACTTTTTTAGCTTTCTAATTGGTTCAAGGAACTATAAATATGAGATCAGGCCAAGGATGGGTGGGAGCTGGGGAGAGTGGGCAGGAGTTAAACACTAAAGAAAGATGTTCCTTGACTGCTAACTATGCCTTAATGTGATCTTAATGCTCTGAAATGCAACCTAAAATACTAATCTAGATTAAAACACTTTTTATATAAAAACCCTAACAGAGACTCTAAAGCAGTGTCTCTCAAACTGTGAGCCCCAGAGAGATTCCAGGTGTTCCAACAGAGATTCCAGAATTTTACTTTATTCAAGTTCAAGTTTTGATATACAGCTTATTATAAAACTGAGCGGTGTACAATAAAAAAAGGGGAAAGAAAAATACATTAAAAAGAGGGGTACATACATAATAATAACAGACACAAGATACAATATGGTAAAAAAGTAATAGGGGAAGAACTACAATTATCTTGAAAGGAAAAAAAGTAATGAAAGATCACAAGAGGGAAGAGGGTAAAGGAATTCTATAAATAGATCTTGGATTAAGTTGAAATTAAATATTTAATTTTGATATGCTTCAATATATCATATCATAGGGATCATTGAACAGAAAAGTTTTGAGACTGGATTTATATTTAGTTAATGAAGTTTCATGATGGAGATATGATGGAAGAAATAGTCTAGGAAATCCTGGGAGAGTAACCTACCAATTACAACATTACAAAATAATAATAATAATAAAAATTAAACATTACCATAACATATACCCCATCCCTTACAAAGCTTCGCTGGCGTTTTTAGCATCAGCTGTGGCGGTAAAAACTCCGATGCTCATAGAATTCCTATGAGCGCCGGAGTTCTTACCGCTGCAGCCGGCACTGCTTTGGAAAGGAGGGCCATAACTAGCAATCTTAGGGGAACTTAGGGCTCCTTTCACTAAGCTGAACTAGCGGTTTTAGCGCGCGCTGAATTGCCGCGTGCACCAGATGCTAACGCCACCATTGATCTGGCGTTAGTTCTTGGCACGTAGCGTGGGGGGGGGGGGGGCAGCACGTGCTAAAAAAACTACCGCAGCTTAGTAAAAGAGGGGGTTAGTGTACATATTCTAACTTCCATAGCAACTCAACAAAGAAATCACCAATATTAAGATGCAGCCGCAAGACAGGGGCTATCCAGTCTTTTGCACCGAGTGTCACATGTTTTGTTAACTCCCAGTTAGTGCGAGGTCTTATGTCTATGCTCGATGCAAAGAGCTCCTAGCACTCAGGGAACAGAGCTGAGGGAGACAGAGAGGTACATACAGGAGACCTACAGGGACGTTATAGGAAAACCTCACCTCTTGTTATTTTTAAAAACGCCCTTCATAAGTATAGATGACATGTATATCATGTACGCAAGTGTCCGTCAATGTTATGAGCATCTGTGTGCATAAAGATACAACCACCCAGACAAGTATCATTCTTTGACGTGATTGGTCCTTGAAGACTAATGACAAGTAATTTTATTTTTATTTTTTATGCAGTAGTTATCCTAACTTGAGCAACAAAGCAATCAATGCTTTGTTATTGTTTGAATCTTCTTATCTTTGCAAACTTCGATTTTCAGCTCTGACAGAAATTAAATAGAAAAAGAAGAATGACTTCAGATGGTGGATGATTTGCTCGTCAATTATCGATCCACATTTTTAGTTAATTTGCACTCAAACACAAGCACATCCATCACATTGATTAACAATTCTATTTTATCTACTGTAGTTTCACTGATGTTACAATTACCCATACATAGCTTAAAGAATAACTCTTAAATATACCCCCTCTTTTACTAAGGTGTGCTAACCGATTAGCGCGTGCTAAACGCTAATGCATCCATAGACATGCATCGCATTAGCGATTAGCGAACCTTAGTAAAAGAGGGCCATAATTTTTTGTTGGTTTTGCAATTTTATAATTTCAATTATAATGTGCCATGAAAAACAATTGTTCTGTATAGTGTGTCAGAGCTAAAAAAAAGTTTGAGAGACACTGCTCTAAAGGCTATATTATTGCATAAACTGACTTTACTGTAAAAGCAGAGTAATGGACTAAAAAGTAAGAGGACAATGAAATAACCTACTGAAGCTCCTCCACATAAACCGCATAGATAATAGATGAATTATGGCATATCAAGAATAAACTAAACTTGAAACTTGAATACTAGTTTAGGGTGGATCTTCCTCGCACCTAACTTTGGGTGTCATTTAGAGAATTGCCCCTTAGCCCTCTAGTACCTCAGGTACAAACTCAGATTGTGAGCCCTCCAGGGACTGAAAAATTGTACCCATTGTACTTGAATGCAAAGTGTTCTCAGGCTTGAAGGTGGGAATATAAAAAATTAAATATAGTAACTAAATATAAAAGGAGAGTATTTTGAAATTGCCTAGCTTAACAAAAAGATTGTATTTAATAATTTTAAATAAATACAGTGCAATATGGTTCTTTGCTAAGCTGATATAAAGCTCATGTTTAAGTGTGGTGGATGCTGGCGAATAGAGAATGACACGGGGACAAATTTGTCCCTATCCTGTCCCTGCGAATTTTGTCGCTGTCTCTGCCCCATTCCTGTAAGCTCTGCCTTAATCGCACAAGCCTTGAACACTTATGATTTTAAAGTGTTTGAGGCTTGTGCAGATGAGGACAGAGCTTGCAGGAATGGGACAGGAATAGGAAAAGAACTTGCCAGGACAGGACAGGAAAATGAGTTCACGCGGGGACGGGGAAAAAATTGCCCCCGTGTCATTCTCTATTCGTGAGTACACTGCCTTCCAAGGCAAAGCAGGTATGCCTCAGAATGAGTATTAAGAAAATGTGTCCTCGGAGGATGAAGCCAACACTGTTATTATCTGTGACCAACTGCTATTTGTACCAGGACGCTGTGGAAGCAAATAAGTGTTCATTTCTGCATAAAGCTCTGATTCAATTTAAAATCACATGTCTCTGACCCGGCCATTTTAAGAGGAAGCCCTACTCAAGACTGCAGAGCACTAAAACAGACCACTTACATATCTTACAGGGAAAATAACATTTTAAGCTATTACTATCCTATCCAGTTTACCCAATCACGTGCACTGTGCCTTTTTAGTATTCCGCCTTGAACTCACTATCCAATCGAAAAGAAAAACAGTAACTGAATTAAAAAACTAGTAGCTGGCATTTTCATCACATCTAAGGGATTTTACAATTTTAAAGTGAATGTGGTTTCAAGAACTTAGTGATCATGAGTGCTTCCCAATTTTATTTCACATATCTGTGTTCTCACTGAAGAGAAACAAAGTTCATTTTCTAAAAACTTAGGGCTCCTTTTACAAAGGTGCGCTAGCGGTTTTAGCGCATGCTTAGCGCGCGCTAAAATGCCGCATGCGCCAGCCGCTACCGCCTCCTTTTTAAGCAGACAGTAGTTTTTCGGCTAGCGCACGCTACAGCACGTGCTCATCTTGTGCGTGCGCTAAAAACGCTAGCGCACCTTCGTAAAAGGAGCCCTTATTGTACTGGGAAATAAATCAGTTTAAAAAAGCCTTCCTCTTGATTTGATTGTCTCATGCTTTCCTGCACAGTGCCAATGCCTTTTCTTAAAAAGTTTTTTTAGAAGAAACTCAAACGCTTTATATATAAAGAGCAGATACAGAATGCTCTAATGCTCTTCAACCAGTGGATGATGTAAACTGCTGAAGCTACTACAGCTTAATTGCTTTACAAGCAGTAACTGTACTCACCCAACCTGACCAAAAAAGGAAGAATAGAATCAGCCACGGAATGTCTGTGCATTTTCTGTAAATCTGGGGCCTCCACTGCCTCTGTCTGGAATTCTCATCTTCAGAAACCTAGAAAGGCCATTTAAAGATATAAAGTTACACTAATCGCAATATCAAAAGCAGAATGCTGAGATTTAAAAAGGGAACAGAATTACTTTGGGCTCTGCTTTGCAAACTCTTTCCAGTCTATCCACCTTTCACACAGTCATAGCCAGAAAACCAAAAAAAACAAAGGACGCTAATCAAAATGTCTCAATGTAGTTAATGGTTCATAGTGTTAACCCGTCTTACGCGCAGCTGAATACAGAAAAATGGAGCTGGCAGGTTAAAGTATCAAAAAAGTCCACAAAAAACTGGATCTGCTCTCCGGTCACAACTTTTCTGGTTAAAAGTTACAGTGCATGGGACCAAGGAATCCTTTTACTAAGGCGCGCAAGTGCGTCTTAGCATGCGCTAAATGCTAATGCGTCCCATTATATCCTATAGACGCGTTAGCATTTAGCGCGCACTAAAATGCACTACTGCATCTTAGTAAAATGACCCCCCCCCCCCAAGTTTCTACTGTAATGTCACCTGGGTGCCATCTCCATGGAAGTGCTTGAACAAAGGTTCAGATCGCAATAATGTAGCAATGTTAATTGGTTAGTACAGGAAATGTCCTCCATCTGTTCACTGACACATCCCCCTCTCCAAAAAATAGAAACATTTTCTAGCATGTGGGTTAGCGCAGTGGTTCCCAACCCTGTCCTGGAGGACCGCCAGCCAGTCAGGTTTTTGGGATAGCCCTAATGAATATGCATGGAGCAGATTTGCATGCCTTTCACCTCCATTATATGCTAATATCTCTCTCATGCATATTCATTAGGGCTATCCCAAAATCCTGACTGGCTGGCGGTCCTCCAGGACAGGGTTGGGAACCACTGGGCTAGCGCATGCTAAGGTGGCACTTACTGCAGGATGCCTATGTCCCACAGTAAACTATTTTAAGCTGCGTTAAGCACGCATTAGCACCTAACCTTGGTAAAGAAAAATGAAACAAACTACAAATTGACCCTGACCCCTGTAGAGGGAGTAAGAACAGAAAAGAAGGAGATATGAAGTGGTGGGGAGACAGGGCCAGCTCAAAGAGTTGAGGTGCACCAAGTCAAGTTTTGCTTTTGCACCCCCATTTTAGGATTAATCTTGGGATATGAACTGCACAACTGTCAGGGCTCATACCCCAGAAAGGCCCTTCTTTGGTAGGTACAGCACCTTTGTTATCTGATCATTGCATTTTATCTATTTGGGTTGATCTTGGACTCACTTCTGCTTATTGGCTTTCTCAAGCCCTCTTCCAGGATCTCATTTTCTGTCCTTCATTTTCCCTATCTTCTTCCCCTCCTTTCCTACATCTATGATATCGATCCTTCTGTTTCATCTCTATTCTCCATTTCTATTATACGCCTTTTAAAACTACCTATACATACATTTGATTACACCTTCTCCCCCCTTTAGCTTTCAGTCTCTCTCTCATCACCTTTTCTTTTCCCGGATTCCTACTCTTACCCTAGTCCTCCCATTGCCTACTTTTTTCTTATTCCTTCCCCAGCCTCCTATTCCTTTCTTTCACAAACTTTCTAGGCCCTCATTTCCACTCTCTGTTTTCATACCATACCCAGTTTTATCTACCTTCCTCTGCCTCTTATCCTCTCACCAGTCCCAGTTCCTTCCGTCCTCATCCCCTATGAACCTCCAGTCCCTTTCTTATGGCTTATTCCCCTTTTAATCTCCTCCCATTTCTACCCTCTCTCACCTCCTTTAAAGGCCTGTCCTCTTTATCTCTCACCTTCTCCATAGCTCTCTGACCCTTTCAACTGCCTTCTAACATCCCCCCCCACGCCACGGGTTCTTCAAATCCTCTTCCTTTCCCATTTATCTGCACTCAGTCACTCAGCCCTTACCTGATCACCTCCTAGACCCACAGACAGCATAGTTACTCACTTGTGGTATCCAAGGGCAGCAGGCAGATATTCTCATATGTAAGCAACGTCATCCACAGAGCCTGGTATGGACAGTGCAAAAGTGTAGTCACTTTTAAAAAATCTCATACGAGCGCCTTCCTGCCTGACGCCAACTCAAGGTACCTTCAGTCCAGTAACAAAGCTAAGCCGCCAACTAGGGAAGGTGAAAGGGTTGTGAGAATCTCTCCTTTTAATGTTTTCTGGATCATTCAATATACCGTATTTGCCGGCGTATAAGACGACTGGGCATATAAGACGACCCCCCAACTTTTACAGTTAAAATATAGAGTTTGTTATATACTCGCCATATAAGACTACCCCTTCTTCCGCACACCTTCTGCACAACAAATAAAACTTAAAAGAACATCAGAATTTATTTCAACAATTTTAATTAATTCACTAAAGCTGAATAGAACAATAAACCCATGGGAGCTGCCATGCTATTTGTTTTCTAAACTGTTAACCAAACTGAAACTGTCAATGATAGAAGGAACATAACACATAGAGGGAGAGAGCAAGTGCCGGGCAAGTCCCTAGCAAGTTTGCTGGCATGACAGTTTCCCTTTAAAAGCCTTCAAAAGCCTCCTGTTCACCCCCGCAACTTCCTTAAGGGCTAGACTCCACACACGGCCGCATGTGCGAGAGACGTAGTAAAGAGAAAAGGGGTGGGGCCAGAGCGCCGCTGCTTCCCGCTGCGCAGGATGAAGGAGATGGCACCCTTGTCACACTGATGTCCCGCCATGGCCCCGCTGATGTCCCGGCAGGTTTACTAGTACTGTAAGCACCGTAAGGAGGTAAGGAAGGAGATGTTAGGGCATGTAAAGTAAGGGCATGTAAACAGTAGAGAGTTGCGCGGGGACAGAAATCCCACCCGTCCCCACCCGTCCCCGCCAAAGTCCCACCCGTCCCCACCAGTCCCCGTGAGGAATCCCACCCGTCCCCACCCGTCCCCGTGAGGATTCCCTCCGTCCCCACCCGTCCCCGCGAGGAATCCCCTCCGTCCCCACCCGTCCCCGCGAGGAATCCCCTCCGTCCCCGCCCGTCCCTATAAACTTCAGAAATAGTTATTTCATTTAATTATGCTACTGAATTAAAGGCTCTGGTAGAAACCCATTTACAAATAAGCAAAAAGACTTTATTAATTTGAAAATATTAATTGGGAAGAATACATACTTTGCAAATGGGTTTCTACCAGAGCCTCTAATGTTTATAAATTTTTATCAACACAACTAATATACTACTTTATCCTGAAGCAAAATAAAAAAAAAGAAATATAATTCTTTTCCTACCTTTGTTGCCTGGTTTCTGCTTTCCTCATGTTCTCATTCAATTCCTTCCATCCACTGTCTCTCTTCCTTCTGCATCTTCCATTTGCTCTGTTACTGTGCCTCTCCCTTTCTTCCCCCTTCCAAATTGGTCTGGCACCCATCTTCTTCTCTCTGCTCCCCCCATAGTCTGGCATCTGTCTTCTTCCCTGCCAGCGTCTTCTCCCTACTCTCTCTTCCCCATTTCCTTTCAGCGTCCTTCTCCCCCCATCTTCCCCATGTCCTGTCAGCGTCCTTCTCCCCCCTCTGTCTTCCACATGTGCTTTCAGTGTCCTTCTCCCCCCTCTGCTTCCCCATGTCCTTTCAGCGTCCTTCTCCCTCTCTGTCTTCCCCATGGCCTTTCAGCGTCCTTCTCCAACCCCCCCGTCTTCCCCATGTCCTTTCAGCGTCCTTCTCCACCCCTTTGTCTTCCCCATGTGCTTTCAGCATCCTTCTCCCCCCTCTGTCTTCCACAAGTGCTTTCAGAGTCCTTCCCCCCGCCCTTCCCATGGCCTTTCAGCGTCCTTCTCCCCCCTTTGTCTTCCACATGTGCTTTCAGTGTCCTTCTCCCCCCTCTGCTTCCCCATGTCCTTTCAGCGTCCTTCTCCCTATCTGTCTTCCCCATGGCCTTTCAGCGTCCTTCTCCACCCCCCCCCCCGTCTTCCCCATGTCCTTTCAGCGTCCTTCTCCACCCCTTTGTCTTCCCCATGTGCTTTCAGCATCCTTCTCCCCCTCTGTCTTCCACAAGTGCTTTCAGAGTCCTCCCCCCCTTCCCATGGCCTTTCAGCGTCCTTCTCCACCCCTTTGTATTCCCCATGTGCTTTCAGCGTCCTTCTCCCTCCTCTGTCTTCAAGTGCTTTCAGAGTCCTTCCCCCCCCCTCCCGTCTTCCCCATGGCCTTTCAGCGTCCTTCTCCCCACTCCTTCTCTACCGCCCCGGGTGCAGCACAGCCGGCCAGGTCCCCTTACTTTTGTGGCACTTCCCCGACCGACTGACAACAGCCCCGGTCCGACAAACCTCCCTGCCCTTAACTGCGAATCTAAATTACCTTATTACAGCTGCTGTAAGAAGATAATTTAGATTCGCGGCTACAGGGCAGGGAGGATTGTCGGACCGGGGCTGTTGTCGGTCGGTCGGGGAAGTGCCACAAAAGTAAGGGGACCTGGCCGGCTGTGCTGCAACCGGGGCGGGGTGGGGCGGGGTGTGGCGGGGCGGACCGCCCCCTCCCTTGGTAGCCACTCGAACCGCGAGGCTACTCTCCTCCTTACCTGCACTGCCTGCAGCACAGAGCCAAACGGAAGTCTTCCCGACGTCAGCGCTGACGTCGGAAGGAGGGAGGGCTTTGTTTAAGCCTTCCCTCCCCTCCGACGTCAGCGCTGACGTCGGGAAGACTTCCGTTCGGCTCTGTGCTGCAAGCAGAGAAGGTAGGGAGAAGAGCCGCGCGACTGAGTACATCCAACCCTGCAGGAACCCCGCGACCCTCGGAGGCGTCCCCACGGGATCCCCGCGACCCTAGGGGGCGTCCCCATGGGATCCCCGTGACCCTAGGGGCGTCCCCACGGGATCCCCGTGACCCAAAGGGGGAACCCGCGGGATTCCCGTCGTCCCCGTTCCCGTGCAGCTCTCTAGTAAACAGTACCCGGCGTATAAGATGACCCCCGACTTTGGGGAGGATTTTAAGGTACTGAAAAGTCGTCTTATACGCCGGCAAATACGGTAATAACAAGAAAAAAATCTGAGAGAAAAAAAATATATCATATAGATTCACAACTGATAAAATATAATAAACCAAGAGAATCCACTATTCAAATATAAGAATATCAGCTGATTTAAACAATAATTCAATAATAAATTATTGTTTAAATCATTCAATATAATTCCAATGGCATCTTTAAGCATCCCCAATTGAGGCTGGAATTTCTGCCATAATCTCTTAACCTCCTGATACGCTAATCTGGTTTTTGCCATTTACATGTTCCAATTCAATTTTCTGACAAATATCCTTCAGATATAATTCTTTGTCTAGCTGAACTTGACGTTGAAACACTTGTGATATTGTATTACTGGACAGTTTTGCTTTTCTTTGTTCATCTACTTTTCTGGCTTCTTCTGAGATCCAAGGCGATTTCTTGGCTTTCTTTTTCTTCTGGAGTGTTGGGGTTTTTTTTTTTTAGCTTCAACACTATTTAAGGTTTTTGTGTCATTCCATAACTCTTTGAGCTCTCTATCTCCTGTATCAAGACAGGCATATCTGTTATCTAGTTTTATCCAATAGTCTAATGGAATATTTTCAATGCCATATTTTGGGAGGTCTCTAATGATCTTTTTCTTGTGAAGCTTTACTTTGATCTTGCTTGTCAAAAGCTCATGGTCGCTTCCACAATCAGCTCCTGGTTTAGTCCTTGCAGTCAAAACTGCAGATTTCCTGTCCTTTGCAGATGCAATCAATTTGATTTTGATACATACCATTTGGAGAGGTACATGTGAACTAATGACATTTGTCGTGCTGGAAATGTATATTCATGACTGACAGTTGGTTTGTTTTGCAAAACTGCACTAAGTTATCACTAACTTCATTTCGTTCTCCTATGCCGTGCTTTCCAACCACAGCATCTTCAAGTGTACTTTCTACTTTTGCACTGAAATCCCCCCTAATGATCAGCAGATCTTGTTTCAGCATTTGATCTATTTCATTTGAAGTTGTTTGTAGAACAACTCTACATCCTCATCTTCTGCATCTGTCATTGGAGCATATACTTTGATCAAGGTAACATTGATCAGCTTTCCCAGAAGATAATAATAATAAAACTTTATTTATATTCCGTCATAACTTTTCAGTTCAAGACGGTATACAGTAGCGGAAAAGTACAAAGTTGATAATGAACCTTTTCGTTTCTAGATAGTATACAATAGTGGATACAGTAGTGGATAGTTACAAAGTGGGATTGTGGGGACTGGATGGGTATAGAAAAATATTTTTTTCCAGCAGAGATATGGGATGCCAATTAGGGCCTGACATTACTCCAACATAGGACAAGAGGTAATCAGCCTAGATGAAATCTCCCATTCGCATCACAATAAATAGGAAAACCAGGGAAAATGGAAAATAGGAAAAATAAAGCAGAGAAAGGTCTGATCGTATCAGGCAGATGGAAAGTTCTGAAAGAAGTGCTAAACAGGTTGACAATCCAGCCCTGAGAGAAAGTTGAGGGAAAAAAATCAATCAGCCAGAAAGAAAGAGATGACATTACCCAGTCTTTGCCAAGGTAAATGACTTCTTGACCCACACTATGGGCAGTTTGATACAGGAACAGTGCAGTCAGCTGGCAGCTTCCCACCCATTTTAGAAAGGTTTACTGACTCTATTTTGGCCTGGAGTTCATAAAATGGTAAGGAACTTCTGCTAAAACATCAGAAAGTGTAACAGTGGTTCCCTAAGGGCCTGATTCTCTATAGGACGATGTTCTTGGTGGCCGCCTAATAAACAGTCGCCAATTGCGTGTCAATCAATCACCCATTAGCATCCTTTGGAGAATCGCAGCCTACATTTAAGGTGACTACCTCGTGCCTATGGAAACGCTTAGGGACTCTTACCAACACCCAAGGCCACTTCGGGGGAAACCACGCCAAGCCTTGGGCATTCATAAGCGCTCCTACGCATATCTGCAGATGCGTGACAGACGCCTACAATGTAAGCATCCTTCCTTGCTTGAGATTTTTTAGAAAATGTGCGTCTCGATTGGCTGCCAGACGGCAGTAGGACACCTAACGCTGCCTAAAATCAGGACGCAAGGTTAGAGAATCAGGCCCTAAGAGTCCACTGATTCCATAGTGGGGAGATCAATGAGCGGGTGGCAGTAAATTTTATTTTTTTAACCTTTTTTCAGGACTTGGGCTTTTTATTATGTAAATTGCTTTGCTGCAATATATGTGATTAGTAGTATATCAATCCACTATAAATAAATAACTATTGTGGGACTTTTTTGGACCAGAATTTTGCTGCTCATCAATATATCTAATACATATATCTTGGTTATGGTGGACAATGCCACTAGATTTCCTTGAACCGCAAGGTAATGGCGGAATAGAAATCTCTAATGTAATGTAATAGTATTGCTATAGATAATCTCAGCCTAGGTAATTTACACAAGAGTTGCTCACAGTCTTTTGCTATGTGGGGGAGGTGTCTAGCAGACAGCCTGTATATATTTCAAGGAAAGATACAACGCAGACAAAAAGGGATTCTTTGCATTCTTTCAAATGAAGCATTACCTAAACAAACTGCTTGCTTAACTTTAAAATTTTGTTCTTAAGAGATTACAGAAAAGAGTCTTTCATGAAATTTCATGCCTTTCTGAATAATGTGCAAATAGTTGAAAGACCTTTGAATCTCATGTCAAAACAGCAAATTGATGCAGTAACTAATATCGCATATGAAGCTATACGGAAGGGTACCAGCATTCCAACACAGTCAGAATCCACTACTAAGGGAGATGCATAGGGTTGACATGCATCCTAAGATATCTAAGGAATAAAATGTAATCATAAAGCCAAAAAAGAGAGGCGAAATTTCATTGTACGTGATCATATGAGATGCTAGCTAAGTTTTAGACCAAGAAAATTCTTTTAAAAAAAAGAATAAAAAACTGTCTTACAGATTTTGTTAAACAAATGACATGATTATGTGGTTCAGACAGAAGTTTTTGTTATGCCTTTGCACAGGGAAGTTTTCATTGCTAAGAAGTGAATACTTGCTCTATAGAACAACCTGAAAGTACCAAATATACAAAATGCTTATTAAAAAATGGCCATGAGTAAGCTGGATAATGTTTCCAAATCTGGGAACTCTTTTTGTTATCTTTCACAAAGGTCACGCTTTCCAGGTTTTACAACCCAGACAGCTCATGGAATTAAGCGTTAAGAGTTCGCCTTTCAAAATAGATAATTTAATTGTTCAAATTCTGGGTTCTAAGGGTATGGCGTAAGTGGGAAGAAGCTAAGGGTTTACCAGCTTCGGCGGGATATGACATAACATTATTCAGCTTCCAGTTCTGCTCCTGAAGGCATGGCAGCTTAAGATCGGAATTGTCTCTCTAATAGTCAGAATATCTGCCTAGATTCTTCACAGATCACCCTGTTTGGTCTTTTTTTCAGCTAAAACTCAACTTTGAAGTTTTATATTACAACTATGAAGAGTACAAAATCAGAAACTCATTACAATTTAGCTTTGAGTCCCAAACGTCATAAATCTGATCTACTTTCCCCAGATAAATCTGAAACATGCTCTTCTGATTCTGTCAACAAAACAGTACTTTCTGAACTTAGATCTATTAAAGATATTTTATATTCACATATAGAACTATCTTGAAATATGAAGAAAGAAACTGAAGAGATACATGCAAAAGTTGCTGTGTCACAAATATCTGCAGAGGTCTTGGAACACAGTATGACCAAGATGAAAGCCATATTGCCTCATTATGAGACAAAGACTGAAACTAATAAAAGCTTAAAGGATGAAATAGAAGATTTAGCAAATAGATCATGTAGAAATAATTACCTGAAGGAGCTGAAAATCAGAACATGATCTCTTCCTTAACTACATTTTTTGAACATCAATTTTACTCCAGCTCTAGAAATAGAAAGAGCTCACCATTCACCTTCATGTCCAATTTCTAATATGGCACATCCAATGGTAGCTAAAATTCTTCGATATCCACAAGCTCTGCAAATATTAATGTCAGCAAAAGATCAGCTTTCTTCCATCTACCAAGGCAAGAAAATACCTATTTTACCTGACCTAACAAAATCCACTGCCATGAGAAGGAAATTATTCCTTGCTCTAAGACAGGATCTGAAAGAACTGGGGCCCACTTTGGCCTCATGTATCCTACTACTTACAATGAGCCTAAAATTCATCATGAATGGATAATTCAGACTAAGATGGGTTGATCATTGACTACATGTGAGAAGATCATTGAATGTACTAAATAAATGTACAGAAGAATCTCAGTTATCCGGCACCCATGGGGATTAGTGCATGCCAGATAATTTAGTTTCTGGTTATTTGAGAGTAATATAAAAATAGTTGTGTCTCCCTTCCCACCTCACTCTATCATTCCCCCACCTCCCCACTTGTTGGTCCAGCATCTTCTTCCCTTCTTTCTTGGTCATCTTCTCTTACATTTCTGCACTCATTTAATATCTTTTTTCTTTACAATTAATGACTGCTGATTATTCAGAATATCTTATATTTTCTTTTCATTGTTTTTTGCATTACTATAGTTGGTAGGTGTCCCCATCTTTCACTTCACATTTTCCATGCAAGATTCTTGAGTTCTTATATATTATAATTTCTATTTTTTCATGTTCACTACTCACCCATATTTCACACATTTAAGCCTCAACTGATCTACAGGGATATTTCAATTTAGACAGATAGAATGGTTGATATGATTTCTGCACACCTTTCATAGGCTGTGGAATGGGATGGGCCAACAGGGCTGGGACCTGACCAATGTTTTGCCCCACACAGCATTATCAACTAGAGAACTACCTTGTTGAGTTTGATTAGTTAGGCCTGTCAACTGAAAAGGTGCTATGTTGTCCATGATACCTTTAATACTTCTCTACACCCACCCTTTTTACCTCCTAGAGCCCTGTGTTTGTTGTCTTTTCCTAAGAAAGCCTATATTTGTTGTAGGTTATTTTTAGAATGTGTTTACTTGATATCACTGCCAGCTAAGGCCTATATTTTGTCTATCTTTTCCAACAGAAAGAAAAACAAGAACCAAACCTTCCCCTGAAACATAGGACTACTGTAAATGCAAAACCACTTTTCACCTCTACCCAATACTTAAAACTACACTATTTCTGGAAGCTTTTCAATAAATATGTTGTTTAATGCTGGTTTTAAGAGGAATGATTTTATGAGGATTTATGAAATCTTGGTTTTAAGACGTAATTATTCATTTGTATTTTAAGATATGTGTATAAGTCGTTTTGTTTGACTTTATGTATGTTACTTTTGTAATGCTGCCGTTTTTAAATAAATAAATATCATGAACTACAACCTGTGCCTCCTTTACTCTCGCCCTTTTCTGTGATTTTCAATCAAAATGATGCCCTCTTTCTTTCTTCCATACCCATACTACAGCAAACTCACTACACCATTACTACAGTAGGAAACCTGCATCTCACATCTCGACACTCTGTAAGAACCACAACAGACAAGAGCAGAAGATGAAGAGGCGATGTGGGAGGCAGATCCAATGTTATCTTTTGTGCTTTACAGTCCTATTTGGACTGAATGTCTTTGAAACAAGATTCTACCTTAACTGAACTAGCACTTTTTCAGAATTGTGCATTTGTGCATGTTAGCTGAACATTCAGAGCTATTTATTTAAAAGTTTCTTATATACTGCAAATCTACAAATCTAAGCGATTTACAACATACATAAGTAGAATAGATATAACATTAAAACATACTACTCTTCAAGTATTCAAAAATCTGAACAATGTCTAAAATTCTATAAATTTAGGCACACACGTAGCTTAGGGTTGAATTCTATATACTACGGTCACAGTTGCGCGTGCAAATCTTTGCGCACTGCTGATCTGCACATGCAACTTAATTGTTTAACAAGCCAATCAACACTGATAATTGCCAATTAACAAGTAATTATTGGCACTAATTAGAATTTATGCACACAACTTTTCAAGCATATTCTATAAAGTGGGGCCCATAAATTCCAGTGTGCGGATCTCAAAAAAGGGCATGGCCAGGGACGAGCATGGCCAAAATGTGAACCCAGATTTTGGCCCACAAAAACACCAACAAATTCCACAGAACTCCAAGCGAAAACCAAAAACAAAAAAGTAATTTGGAAACGAAGTTCTTGATGTAAAAATTTACTACAGCTATTCTTCACAGGTGAAAATAAAACCAAGAGAAGCAGTCAAAATGGAAACAGTATATATTAGACACAATAAAAATTGTGGTTCAGACCCGACATGGTCCGTGTTTCTTCTGGGTTTCAAATATCAAATACCACAACATTTAGTTATGTGATAAAACACTAAGTAATGTGTATGTAAAAAATGCTAGAGACTGACAGCGCTGTGCACGCTGCACATAAATCCTCGGATCTTGGGCCAGTTTTGATGCTAAAACTGAAACCAAAATTGAGACGGCCTCTGCTTGGATGTTCATTTCCCTACCTACATGGCTAAATAAAACGAACACTCCAGAAAACAACACAAAATCAAAAATGTTTTGACTGCCCATCTCTAATGTGTATAAGAAGAGTGTGGCACAGTGGTTAAAGCTACAGCCTCAGCACCCTGAGGTTGTGGGTTCAAACCCACGCTGCTCCTTGTGACCCTGGGCAAGTCATTTAATCTCCCCGTTGCTCCAGGTACATTGGATAGATTGTGAGCCCATCATGACAGATAGGGAAAAATGCTTGAGTACCTGAATAAATTCATGTAAACCATTATGAGCTCCCCTGGGAGAACAGCAGTGTTCTCCCTAGAGTGTTTTAGCCGGGCGGAACGCCCGGCTAATTTAGGTGACTGCCCGGCTGTCTTCCCCCAAATGACATGATACCGGAGCCATCACAGGAGTAATAGTTTCCCCCCTTGTCTGTTTTTGTTTTGTTACATGCCACAAAGCGCGCAGTTGTCAAACGGTAGGAAGGGGGAAATACTGGCATACAGAGGCCCTTAACCTGAAAGTTCATTCCTCGCTCGTACCCCTTCTTCCCTGTCTCTAGCCATGCTTGTGCTTGCGGCTTTTGGGCTGGTCTCGTGATAAAGCGAGACTTTGAGAGTGACTCGAGAAGAGTAGGGGAAGGAGCGGGTGGTGCTGGATGGCAGCGAGGTTTAGAGCAAGGTGAGGTGAGTGACCTGACTGACTGGGGAGCCGGCGAAAGACGAAA
This sequence comes from Geotrypetes seraphini, assembly GCF_902459505.1. Classification (NCBI taxonomy): domain Eukaryota; kingdom Metazoa; phylum Chordata; class Amphibia; order Gymnophiona; family Dermophiidae; genus Geotrypetes; species Geotrypetes seraphini. The sequence continues at coordinate 20,859,700 of NC_047095.1, forward strand.
TATGTAGTGACTCCAGGTTTTGTGTATTTTATTTTTGGCTCATGCCTCTTTAGTATTGTAATAGGTATTCTCCTGGGCTGTGCTTGGAAAATGTTATAACAGAACATAGTGGTTCTCAGCCCAGTCCTCGGAGCACTCTTAGCCAGTCGGGTTTTCAGGGGTTAGTTAGGTCTGGTGACAGGATAATCGCACATGAGATACTAGCGCGCCGACAATCGAGAGCTGACAATTTGGCGCAAGAAAGAAGCGCGCCGCGGGGAAACTTAGTTTTAAATATCTCCAATGGGGGGTGTGAGGGGTTGTGAGTGGGGAACCCGCCCCCACTTTACTGCATAGTGTTCGCGCTGCTGTTGGATGAGTGTGGGGAGGGTGCAACCCCCCACATTATAGAGAAAACGGAACTTTTCCCCCCCAAAATCGGAAAAAGTTCTGTTTTCTCTATAATGGAGGGTTCCAACCCCCCAACCCCACCTCCCAACAGCAGCGCAAACACTATACAATAAAGTGTGTGTGGGGGGGGGTGTTTCCCCACTCACAACCCTCTTCGGAGCTCTTTAAAACTAAGTTTTCCTGCGGCGCGCTTCTTTTTTTCTCCGAATTGTCAGCACTCGATTGTCGGCGCGCTGGTGTCTAACACGCGACTGACTATGAACCATTAGGTCTACGCGTTTTGAAGGTACTGAGAGAAAAACTCTCAAGAGTTCCCATTTTCATAGGAGCCAGCTCATAGGTGCCAATGGGTGCTGATGACCCAATATTGAGCAAGCTCCTTGTATTGTGTTTTGGAACTCTAATCATTTTGAAATGGTTGCACCAATGGCCATTGTGGAATGGGACTGTACAAATGTATTAGGTGACTGAGGTAAAAACTATCAGCCCAGCCTTGGACCCCCCCCCCCTTTAGTCTTTAGGCCTCTTGCCCCCCTTAAAAGTCATAATCACACCTAAACACTCTTACCAGAATAATATTTATTTAGATTTATATCCCATTCTCCTAAAAGAGCTCAGAATGGGTTACAGTTTATATTCAGTGTTAAAATATAGGTTTTACATGTGGGGGTGGGGTGGGGTAAATGGACTACTTAAAAATTGCCCAATCTCCTTTCTTTGTGGTTGTTAGGACGCTGGATCTGGACATAGAGACAGAAAAGGACCTCGAGGAGGGGCAGGAAAACAGACTTGAACCAAATGGGAGGGGGAAGACAGGGAAGATGCTGGACTAGAGGGGACAGATAGGGAAAACACCCTGAACCGAGGGGAAAGAGATGCCAGGCCCTTTGGAGGGGGAAGACAAAGAGAGTGAGAGAGACAGAAAGACCTGGAACAAAATAATAATAACAATAATCAATTCATATATCGCAAGGCCATAAAGTTCTATGCGGTTTACAATAGTTAAAAAATTACAATAAAAGAAAAAGTTGAATAGAACTAAAAAGATAGAAGCCAATAATAAGAAACATTAAAATGATCTAAACATTGCATGATAAAACTTTTACAAATCAGCTGCCTAAATACTTCAAAAACAGATATGTTTTTAGATGTCTCCTAAATTCACCATAATTATCAGTAAGCAAAAGCAATTGTTCTAAATCCTTACCCCCATAACGCTGCCTGATATGCAAAAAGATGTTGATGATGTTTTTAAAGTTTGCATCCTCTTACAGGCGGAAAAACAAAATTCAAATGTGAGTTTCTCTTATGTCTATTGGTTGCGAAAGAGAAAAGCTCAATTATATATTTAGCAGCTAAACCAAACAAAACCTTAAAACAAAAACAACCAAACTGGGAGGACTCGAAATGTTAACAGAAGGAAGATAGAGAGAGGGAGAAACCTGAAACAAAGGGGAGACAGAAGAGAGAGGGGTAGATGTTGGACTTGGGGATATATAAAGGGAAGAGAGAGAGACTGCAGAGAGATGGAAAAGATTCTAGAACAGGGAGGGGGGACGAAAGAAGAGAGAGAGAGGCAGAGAAAGACCTGGAAGAAAGGAGAACAAATGCTAGACATGGGGGGGGGGATGTTGTAAGCAGAAAAAGAGGGAAAGACAGGATGCAGTTAGGGGAAAGACAGGATGCAGTTAGAAGAGACAGAGTGGGAGAGACCCTGAGGAAGAACAGAGAGATTCAATATCATAACAGAGGAGGGAGAGAGGGGAAAATATGTTGACAATAGGGGATGAGAAGAGAGGGACAGAGAGAGATGTTGGTTGGGGAAGGGAATAAGGTCCAGAGGAGAAGCAGCATGCAGGAGGCAGAAAGAAAAAAATGTTGGATGCACAGTCAGAAGAAAGTCCAACTAGAAACTAATTAAATCACCTGACAACAAAGTAGGAAAAATAATTTTATTTTCAATTTAGTGATCGAAATGTGTCAGTTTTGAGAATGTATAATTTGCTGTCTATATTTTGCACTATATTTGTCTATTTTTCAATAGTTGTTATTGAGGTGACATTGCATATTTTAAAGCCATCTGCCTTGACCTCTTTGAAAAATAAAACAAATATAAAAGATAATTAACATTTTCTCTGCATACAGTGTGCTTTGTGGGTTTTTTCTTTAATTTTGTGGTTACCATTATGAATTAATAAGATATTGTGTGTACATGAAAAATTATTGTAAGAAATTGCATTACAATTAGTACTATTATAATAGGGGTGGGGTCAGGGGCGGAGCTTGGGCTGAGGTACTCAGTTGGTATTTGTTAGACTTAAGGAGTACTTGGCTTGAAGAAATTGAGAAACACTGGTCTAGGTGACTATATAGTTCACTCAGTAAGTGCTCCTTTTACAAAGCCACAGTAGCGATTCTCCCATGGCAAATGCACCAAAGTCCATTCAATTCTTATAGGCTTCAGTGCATTTGCTATGGCAGAATTGCTATCGCAGCTTTGTATAAGGAGCCTTAAGGCAGGAACTATATTGTCTCTTTGCTATGTCTTAAACAAAAAACAGATTGCCAGGGATGCAAAGCATTAACTGATTCAACATGAGTTTGAAGTTGGTTGAATACCATTCTCTCAAGTACAGTATTTTTGAAAGAAATGGAAGGTTTGATACTGGCCAGTAGTTATTTGGAATAAGAGGATCTGCATTACCGCATTTTTTGCTCTATAAGACACACTTTTTTCCCCCCAAAAATTGGTTGGATATAAGGGTGCATCTTATAGAGCGAATATACCCCCCCCCCCCCGGACCTTAATTCCTTCAGTGATCCAGCACTGTAGGGAAGGAGCTTTCAGCCTCCTGCCCTTTCCTCCGGCTGACTCCCTATATGTAGACACCGCTGTCTACAAGCTTACCCTCAGCGCTGCTCCACGCCGGCACAGAGGAAGAGCTGCTGAAGCACGTCTCTTCAGCTCCCTGATTTTGGCACCGGCAAGGGAAGGCAGCATAAAACTGCCACAGCAGACAAAAAAAAAGTTCTCAGCTCCAGCGGCGCTGTAGAAAAGGGAGACAGACCTCTGATGGTGCAGAAGTTAAATACTGCCACTGCCCTGCTTGAAATGCGAGGACTCCCATTGACATCGGGACAGGGAAAGAGCCAGCGAAGCAGCAACATCTCTCTTCAGGCTTTTCCTCCTGCTGACTTCCGCAGCGCAGGACAAAGCAGGAAGCAAAACGCTCGCACCTGCCTTCTGCAGCGCTTTGACTCTGATGCAGCGTCAGAGTCAAAGCGGTGCAGAAGGCAGGTGCGAGCAAAACATTTGCATCTGCTTTCTGCAGCGATTTGACTCTGACGCAGCGTCTGACTCTGACGCAGCGTCAGAGTCAAAGCTGTGCAGAAGGCAGGTGCAAGCGTTTTGCTTCCTGCCTTGTCCTGTGCCGCGGAAGTCAGCTGGAGGAAAGGGCAGGAGGCTTAAAGCTCCTGCCCTACAGTGCTGGACCGTGGGAGGAATTAAGGTAAAGTGTGGGGGGGGGTGGGGGGCCCTGCCTACCTGCCTGTCTCGGTGTGGGGGCCCTGTTGGGAGCCCTGCCTGCCTGCCACCAGGCCTGCCACTAAGCCTGCCTGCCTATCGCTAGGCCTGCCTGCCACCAGGCCTGCCTGCTTCCTACTAAGCCTTCCTGCCCTGTTCCTGCCTGACCTGTGCCCTGTCCCTATCCTGTGCCCTATCCTGGCCAGTCCTGTGCCTTGCTCCGGTTTACCCTGTGCCCTGTCCCGGTCTGCCCTGTACCCTGTCCCAGCCTACCCTGTCCCGGCCTACCACTAGACCACCAGAGGGGGGACAGGGTACGGATTCTGGCAGGGAGGGGGGGTTCAGGGTGCAGAGCCTGGCAGGGAGAATTTGGTTCAGAATGTTTTTTTCTTGTTTTCCTTCTCTAAATCTAGGGTGCGTCTTATGGTCAGGTGCGTCTTATGGAGCGAAAAATACGGTACTCTTTTTTTCAAGGGTGGCTTAAATGCTACTGGAACACTGCCTAAGTGTCAAACCTTAAAAAAGAAAGTCATACTGAGCATTGAAAAATAGTTAGATCTATTTAGCACACTCAAGGGGGAGGGTGGATATGGAGTGTAAGTTAATAAGATATGTTATCATATCCTATATAATAAAAGGCTAACTCGCGCATGCGCACTCCTATTTGCGTGTTCCGTGCGCTGTAGGTCTGTGGCCGCAGGAGTGCGCATGCGCGAGTCCCCAGTCTTACTTCTCTCTGACTACAGACCCACAAGGCCACCGCCGCGGCTCCTCTCTCATCTTCTGACGCAACTGCAGCGCATGAGAGGAGCCGCGGGGGCGCCTTTGAAAATGGCTCCCTTGCGGCGCTTTACAGAGCGTCTGACTACGGACCCACAAAGCCACCGCCGCGGCTCCTCTCTCATCTTCTGACGCAACTGCAGCGCATGAGAGGAGCCGCAGGGGGCGCCTTTTAAAACGGCTCCCTTCTCCGAGTGCCCAGCTCCTCCTCCTTTTTTTGCGATCCATCGAGCGGCTCCCCATCCTTCTTCCACCACCTACCGAGCCAGACCCCGCCTCCCCGGTTCCAACCGACACGGTGCCGCCAGACCCGGACAGCTTCAAATAGGAGGAAATAACATTAGGGCCCGACACTCACAGACCCGCAAGCAGGGTTGCCATGGAAACCCAGCCGCCATAACAAGACAGCAAGACCGGTCCTGGAAGAGAAAGGGAAAGCGAGGCAGAAAATGGGTGAGAACAGGAGAGCAAAACAGTGAGAGGGGGCAAAAGGGGAAAGGGAGGAAGAGTGGGAGAAACCCCGGCCAAAACCAAAAAGCACAGTTACTTACCGTAACAGGTGTTATCCAGGGACAGCAGGCAGATATTCTTAACACATGGGTGACGTCACCGACGGAGCCCTCGGTACAGACCTTTTTAACTAGAAGTTTCTAGTTGGCCGCACCGCGCGTGCGCGAGTGCCTTCCCGCCCGACGGAGGAGTGCGTGGTCCCCAGTTAGGATAAGCCAGCTAAGAAGCCAACCCGGGGAGGTGGGTGGGACGTAAGAATATCTGCCTGCTGTCCCTGGATAACACCTGTTACGGTAAGTAACTGTGCTTTATCCCAGGACAAGCAGGCAGCATATTCTTAACACATGGGTGACCTCCAAGCTAACAAAGAGGGAGGTGGGATGGTTGGCCATTAGGAAAATAAATTTTGTAACACAGATTGGCCGAAGTGTCCATCCCGTCTGGAGAACGCATCCAGACAGTAGTGAGTAGTGAACGTGTGAACTGAGGACCAAGTGGCCGCCTTGCAGATTTCCTCGATGGGCGTGGAACGGAGGAAAGCTACAGAAGCAGCCATAGCTCGGACTCTGTGGGCCGTGACAGTTCCTTCCAGTGAGAGACCGGCCCGAGCGTAGCAGAAAGCAATACAGGCAGCAAGCCAATTTGAAAGTGTCCGTTTGGAGACAGGACGACCCAAACGGTTGGGGTCGAAAGACAAAAAGAGCTGAGGGGCTGTTCGGTGAGCTCTGGTGCGATCAAGATAGTAAGCAAGGGCACGCTTACAATCCAGCGTGTGCAACGCCTGTTCCCCAGGATGCGAGTGAGGCTTAGGGAAGAAGACGGGCAGTACAATGGACTGGTTGAGGTGAAAAGCTGAGACCACCTTGGGAAGGAATTTAGGGTGGGTACGCAGAACAACCTTGTCATGGTGAAAAACAGTGAAAGGTGGGTCGGCAACCAGTGCATGCAGTTCGCTAACCCTCCTGGCAGAGGTGATGGCAATTAGGAAAAGCACCTTCCAGGTAAGGAGCCTGAGAGAAGCTGTGGCAAGAGGCTCAAACGGAGGTTTCATGAGAGCTGAGAGAACCACATTCAGGTCCCAGACGACAGGAGGAGGCTTGAGAGGCGGTTTGATGTTGAAGAGTCCTCTCATGAATCTGGAAACCAGAGGATGAGCCGTGAGGGGTTTTCCGAGAATAGGCTCATGAAACGCAGTGATGGCACTAAGGTGGACTCTGATGGAGGTGGTTTTGAGGCCAGCGTTGGACAGTGAGAGCAAATATTCCAAGACAGTTTCCACCGCTAAGGAGGTGGGTTCTTGATGATGCCGGAGACACCAGGAGGAAAATCTGGTCCACTTCTGATGGTAACATTGGAGAGTGGCCGGTTTCCTGGAAGCGTCCAAAATGAGGCGGACCGGTTGAGATAGACTCTCCGGAGAGGTCAGCCCGAGAGAAACCAAGCTGTCAGGTGGAGCGAAGACAGATTGGGATGTAGCAGAGACTGATGCTGTTGCGTAAGTAGAGTAGGAAACACAGGAAGTAGAATGGGTTCCCTGGAGCTGAGCTGGAGCAGGAGTGAGAACCAGTGTTGGCGAGGCCACCGAGGTGCGATAAGAATCATGGTGGCGTGGTCTTTGCGGAGTTTGGACAAGGTCCGCAACATCAGAGGAAGTGGAGGGAAGGCATACAGGAACCGATCCCTCCAATCGAGCAGGAATGCATCCGGGGCCAGACGGTGAGGAGAGAAGAGTCTGGAGCAGAATTGGGGCAGCTGATGATTGTGAGGTGCTGCAAAGAGGTCCACCTGCGGAGTGCCCCATCGAGCAAAGATGGAGAGCAGAGTCGGAGGGTCCAACGTCCACTCGTGGGGTTGAAGGATGCGACTGAGATTGTCGGCCAGAGAGTTCTGTTCGCCCTGGATATAGACCGCCCTGAGAAAAAGATTGCGGTCCGTGGCCCAGGTCCAGATGCGCAGAGCCTCCACACAAAGGGGGCGAGATCCGGTGCCGCCTTGCTTGTTTATGTAGTACATGGCGACTTGATTGTCCGTGCAAAGGAGGAGAACTTGAGGGCAGAGGAGATGTTGGAAAGCCTTGAGGGCATAGAACATGGCTCTGAGTTCCAGAAAATTGATGTGATGACGACGCTCCTGTGGGGTCCAAAGTCCCTGGGTGCGTAGATCTCCTAGGTGAGCTCCCCACGCGTAGGGGGACGCATCTGTGGTGATGATCATAGAGTGGGGGGGCAGATGAAAAAGCAGACCCCTGGAAAGATTTGAGGAGTTCAACCACCATTGGAGAGATTGCTGAAGAGATGATGTCACAGAGATGGGATGAGAAAGAAGGTCCGTAGTCTGTGACCATTGGTTGGCGAGAGTCCACTGAGGCGTACGAAGGTGGAGGCGTGCCAGAGGAAGGACATGCACCGTCGAGGCCATGTGACCCAGTAGGACCATCATCTGTCGGGCAGGGATGGAGGGGTGCATGAGTACCTGACGGCAGAGATGGAGCAGGGTCCGCTGGCGATCGGAGGGGAGAAAGGCCCTCATTAGCGTGGTGTCCAGAACTGCTCCAATGAATTGAAGTCGCTGGGTGGGAAGCAAGTGCGACTTGGGGTAGTTGATCTCGAACCCCAGGAGGTGGAGGAGAGAGATGGTGTGATGAGTGGCTTGTAGCACGAGTTGAGATGAAGGTGCTTTCACCAACCAATCGTCCAAGTAGGGGAACACCTGGAGGTTGTGAGACCTGAGGAAGGCCGCTACCACTATAAGGCACTTGGTGAAGACCCTGGGTGAGGAAGCTAGGCCGAACGGTAGCACCTTGTACTGATAGTGATGGTGCAGTACCTGGAACCGTAGGTAGCGGCGAGAATTCTGGTTGATGGAGATGTGAGTGTAGGCCTCTTTGAGGTCCAGGGAACATAGCCAGTCGTGTTGAGAAAGAAGAGGGTAAAGCGTGGCAAGGGAGAGCATTCTGAACTTCTCCTTGACCAGACACTTGTTGAGGTCCCTGAGATCGAGAATGGGACGGAGGTCTCCCGTCTTTTTGGGGACCAGGAAGTAGCGGGAGTAGAATCCCTGACCCCTTTGATCTGGAGGTACTTCTTCGATGGCATTGAGAAGGAGGAGGGATTGAACCTCCCTCAGGAGGAGGGGGGTTTGGGATGAGTTTGAAGCAGACTCTACGGGAAGGTTGTCCGGAGGTAGAGTCTGGAAGTTGAGAGAGTAGCCGTGGCGGATGATGTTGAGGACCCACTGGTCCGACGTAATGACTTCCCAACGGCTGGAGAAAATGGTGAGACGACCTCCGATGGGTTGTGGAAGAGGTAGCAAGGGTAGATGACTGGCTATGCCCTGGAGAGAAGAGTCAAAAGGGCTGAGTTTGTTTAGTAGGCTGAGAAGGCTTAGAGGGTTGAGTGGCCTGAGATCGAGCCTGAGCATGATGTTGCTGTTGACGGGGCCGCCGAGATTGCTGGGAAGGCGGGTTGAGTGGTCTGGCTGAGAATCTCCGTTGATAAGATGTTTGTGGCCGATAAGGTCGGGTAGGCGGTGCCTTCTTTTTCGGCTTGATCAGGGTGTCCCACCTGGTCTCATGGGCAGAGAGTTTCTGTGTGGTGGAATCCAGTGACTCTCCAAAAAGCTCATCCCCGAGACAGGGGGCGTTGGCCAGACGATCCTGGTGGTTGATGTCCAGGTCGGAGACTCTGAGCCAGGCCAAGCGACGCATGGCTACGGCCATGGCAGAGGCCCGAGAGGTGAGCTCGAATGAGTCGTATATCGAGCGGACCATATACTTGCGCATTTGGAGAAGGCCAGAGATGTGCTGTTGGAATAGCGGGACCTTGCGCTCAGGAAGGTACTTTTGGAGGGCAGACAGTTGTTGGACCAAATGTTTCAGGTAGAAGGAAAAATGGAAGGAATAGTTGTTTGCCCTGTTTGCAAGCATGGCATTCTGGTAAAGCCTCTTGCCAAACTTGTCCATGGTTTTACCTTCTCTGCCAGGAGGGGTAGAGGCATAGACACTGGAGCCCTGAGTCTTTTTTAAGGTGGATTCAACCAGAAGGGACTCATGGGGCAATTGGGATTTGTCGAATCCAGGAATGGGAATGACACGGTAAAGGTTGTCCAGTTTACGGGGGGCTCCCGGTACCGTGAGGGGATTTTCCAAGTTTTTGTAGAACGTTTCCCGTAGAATGTCATGCACGGGAAGCTTGAGGAACTCCTTAGGGGGTTGCTCAAAGTCTAGAGCCTCTAGAAAGGCTTGAGACTTTTTTGAGTCCGATTCCAGAGGGAGGGATAGAGCAGCAGACATTTCTCTCAAAAATTTAGAAAATGAGGACTGCTCTGGTTTAGAGGTGGCATCGGGTGCCGATGGTTCCTCATCAGATGAGGAGGGATCCTCCTCGGTACCGAGAGGAGTTTCCTCCCATAAGTCAGGGTCCCTGACTTCTGGTCGAGACACCGGGGTGGAGGGCGCGGTATGTCGAGTTTTAGATAAGGACTTTCCAGAGCGCACCGAAACGGTACCAGGGGAGGACGACCGGCGTCTATCTCGGTCCCGAGAAGAATGCCGTACCGCCTGGTGCCGAGGAGGATCCAATGTGGCCTGAGAAAGAACCACCGGATCGCTTTGAAGTTGTTGGGCCGAAAGGATCGGCATGGATGTGTTCACCGGTACCGAAGGGGTGGACACCGGGGGCTCGGTACGGGGCTCGGGCCGGTCTGGTACCGGAAGGAGCGGTGCCAGGATAGTGGGTAACAGTTGTTCAAGTTGTTTCTTCAACTGTTCTTGGAGTTGAGCCTTTAAGATGGCCGAGATACGGTCATCTAGGGGTGGCATCGGAACCGCTTTCTTTTTCTTCGGTTCCTTAGATGCCGCTCCACGCCCCGGCGATGAGGAGGCCGATGACGAGGCACTCACCGAGATCGGGGCGGAGCGTTTGCGGGACCGGTGCGATGCCGGTAGGGACGGTGTCGCCACCGTAGCCGGAGGGCGCTCGAGGGAAGAGGAAGGCTTCTTAGCCGGCTTACCTGGCGCCAGTGACGCCGATGCGGGGTCGGTCGGTGTCGAGGACGACGGTGCCGATTTTTGAGGTACCGCTGTTGAAGGTGAGGAGTCCATCGCCGACTCGGTGCCGAAGAGGAGAGTTTGCTGAATTCTTCGGTTTTTAAGGGTTCTTTTTTGAAGAGTAGCACAGCGGGTGCAGGAGTCCGCCCGATGCTCCGGACCCAGACACTGCAAACACCAATTGTGTGGGTCAGTTATGGAGATCGGGCGTGCACACCGCTGGCACTTCTTAAAACCGACCTGCGGGGGCATGAAGGGGAAGATAGCCTCCGCAAAATCGAAGCCCGAGGCCTGTATACTGGCAACAGGCCCCGCCGGGGCAAAAACGAAAGAAAAAGGGAAAAAAGCAAAGTTTTTTTTTTTTTTTTTTTTTTGCAAATCAAAGAAAAATAAACCCGAAGGTAAAAGAAGAAAAATTAAGGAAAAAAGCGCGAGCGGGAAGGCAAAAAAGTGGTTTCAACGGCCGTTGAAAAAACACACGCGTCTTCTTCGCTCCGCGGAAACGAAGAAACTGGGGACCACGCACTCCTCCGTCGGGCGGGAAGGCACTCGCGCACGCGCGGTGCGGCCAACTAGAAACTTCTAGTTAAAAAGGTCCGTACCGAGGGCTCCGTCGGTGACGTCACCCATGTGTTAAGAATATGCTGCCTGCTTGTCCTGGGATAAATAAAAACAACCACTGCCACAGAGAGGGAAAGGGACGCTTCCATTTGGGCCAGGGAAGGGTGGGGCTTCTCGGTGGATTAATAGGCTCCAGGGACATGGGAGAAAAGGGGGCTGGAAGCTGAAAGGAAAAAGATTGGAGAAGAGGGCTGGGGGGGGGCTAAAAAATGAGTTTGGAGCTGGGGCTGAAAATAGGGGACATGTGAAGGAAGGAGGCTTTAACAGGCTTAAACACTAGAGGGGATCAGGAGTGACATGCACAACAGGGGCTTAGAGGGCAAGAGAGCTGCAGTTGGAGAGACTGAGGAAGGGAATGTTCAGATAAAGAACAAAGACTGAAGAAGGAATAAAATAATTAAAAAAAAAGAGACACCTACAGGGAAACACAGGATCAGGAGCATACAGAGAAAACAGAAGTTTGAAGGAATCAGGAACATATACAAAAAGGAGAGCAGAGACCCCTGCAAGAAGAGAAAAAGAGCAAAGAGACTGGGGATGAGAAAGAGAGCAGAGATGCTTGCAGGGAGAAAAAGCTAAGCAGTAATGTTACAGCTTGCAGACTGAGGAAGAAAGCAGAGACAGCGCTACACAGGGAAATGGAGGGAGGAAAGAGACAGAAAGAAAAAGACAGACAGACATATATTCTAGCACCCGTTCATGTAACAGGCTTAACAACTAGTGTTATATAATATAGTACACTCTATTTTAGTTGAAAATGTGATGAAGGGTGGGTGGGTAAGTGGGTGGGGTGTTTTTGTTTTTTACACTATTAGATCTTATGTGTTAGTTATGATAGTGCATATATTAGAATTACTTGTATGATAAATTTTTGTGCACTTGTTAGATTTAAAAATGAATAAAGATTTTTTTTTTTTTAAGAAAAATAGTTAATAATAATTAACTAATAAAAATATTGCACATTTAATTTTTCCCTACCACCAAATTTCTCCATCCCACCCCACCCGGCTACTTTTTCATGCCACCCGGCTGGAAAAAAATTCTGGGGAGAACACTGGAACAGTATAGAAAATTGAATAAATAAACTATTTATAACATATATGCCAATTTACATTTATACCATAAATCTAATTTGTATAAGGCTTCTAAAACTGACTCCGCAATTAGCAGTTCTAGAAGCCTTAGGTACCATTTATAAGTATAAAAAGTAGATTTACAGTATAAATGTAAATTGGCATATATGTTATAAATATATCACACATTAATTAGTAAACACAGTACAACACAGTTTGCTACCTGTGAAGGAAGCTTTATGGTTTTGATCATAATTTCAAATCTCCATGCTCTGTGACCATACTAATAAACATGTGATTTTTCTCCCCATACCTGATACAATGCTGCAACATCCTTAGGGGTCCTTTTACTAAGCTGCGTTAAGCACTAACATGTGCTTACTGCAGCATAAAAAGGCCTTACTGTAGGACATGCTGAGGCTTCCTGCAGCAATTTTGTGATTGCGCATGCTCTCCACATACTGGAGGCAGGCTAGAGGCGAAGATTAGGTGTGTTCTATCCCAATCAGCGCAGCTTCACTGCCATATGCTAACCAATTAATGTTAGTGTGTGATCTTTCATTACCTACAAATTATAGGGTGATAGGGGCTCATGCACCAATGGCCACACGCTAATGGGAACATTAGTGTGTGGACATTTTACCCATGCAGTAAAAACGGTCCTTAGCATGCTGGAGTGAACCATACTAAGGCCGCTTTTTACTGCAGTTTGGTAAAATAGCCCCTTAGATTTTTAAGATTAAATGCATTTATTGAAGGGAAAAAAGAAGATCATATGAGATTTTACAGTTATAGTACAGGGAACTCTTCCTAAAAACAGGTGCAACTGTAAGTCCTCAGTCAGGACACACCTAGCTAGTCAGGACACACCTAGCTAGTCAGGTCTTTGGGATATCCTCAATGAAAATCTATGAGAATTTTGCAAACATGAAGGCAGCACATGCAAATCTAGCTCATAAATTGCACATTTCCTGAAAACTTCACTGGACTGGGTTGAGAACCTTTGCTATTTAGACTGAAGATGCACAATCTCCCAGGGTTTAACTGCACTCCTCCACGATTAAGCTACAGAAATGCATCTCATGAAAAATCGCTGCAAATATCCCGATAGTAGTAGATAATTAAAAAACATAATATATATATATATATTAAAAAAATAATAATAATAACTTAACCACTCTGATCTGAAGAAGCCAGGAGGTCTATAAAATTTGAATAAACAGACATGCTCTAGTTCAAAATGCCTGCTGCACACTATGCAACCTGTTTTCTCGTGTTGTAGTAAGGTGCCCACTGTTTAGATCTTGCACGCACTCTGGCACTAAGAAGCTGGGCACAGGTCCAGCTGGGTGAACTACCATGAGCCTGGCAAGAAAGCTGTGTGAAGCTCATATACGGTTGGCTTGTCATCGAGCTAAACCTGACTGGGATTAAGAAAACTAAGCCTTCGCCTGGGCAGCCATAAATGTGATTTTGCTGAAGTTTTCTACCGCAAGGAAACGCGTGCTGGGGGGGGAAAAAAAAAAAAAAAAAAAATCCACCCCACACAACCTTCAGTCTTAAGACAACCGCTTCTGATTCGTTTAAAGTTTCTGCCATAGCTGCCTACCCCTCCTTTCTATGGAATTTTTTTTTTTTTTTACCATCAGTCTCTGGGGAAGAGTAAGGAAAAGTAGGAGCAAGAGTGTCCTCTAAGTCGTGGCCTGCTTTACTGTTTACTTTCCAACGGACTGAACAACCCGATCGTTCACCTTTGCGAGCGGAGCCTGAAGGGAAAAGGCCGCAGAGGCGCCAGCTCCGAGCTCCAGCCACCCCCCTCCCCCCCCCTCTAGGCGCGAGCTCGAACCGAGGAACGAGCTCGCGCGAGGAGGAGCAAAAAGTGCGCCAGCGCCGAAAAGAGTCACCTTACCCGATACTCTCCCCAGCAAGCCATCCCGCAAGAAAGAGCGCTAGCGTTTCTCGTCCCGGGCCACTAGCGCGGAGCAAAAGTCATTCCGGGCGACGGGAGACATTTAACACCGCACGCCTCGAGCTCCCTCAGTCGGCGCCCGCGGCTCTGAAAGGTCGCGGCGGGTTTGGAGCCGGAGGAGGGCGCAGTCGGTCCCTAGAGCTGCGCGCGGACTCCTGGATCCGTAGGAGGCGCGAGTGGTGAGGGGGGTCACCGTCGCAGCCTCAAGAGGAGCTTGCTTTTTTTCGCGGGCAGGGCGCGGTGCGCTCTCTTCACTCACCGCGCTGCTATTGTAAATTTTGTGGGAGCTTTTCAAATTAGTAAAAGAACACTATAAATAGTTGCATACAGACGGTGCCTTAAGCTAAAAAAATTTTCAAAGTGTCATTTTGGAACGAGTTGGGGTAGCTCGTTCTTAGCACGTGCACAATTTAGTTCAGTTAAAAATGAACTTGAAATAATTTGTGAAAAGACTTTAAAGGGTTAAGTGCAACCCTATGCCTTAGTCACTGGATGAAAGAAGAGGAAAAGTTGACAGGTTTTGGATGGAAGGGGGGTTGTAATTATTATGTTATTCGTTGTATTTGATTGTTCCTGTTTTCTATCTAACTTGAAATTTTAATCAGATTAAAAAGATACATTAAATCATATTTGACAAGGCATATCTTCCCTCTCCCCGAAAAAATGTTATGATTTCCTGAGTACAGTTTCTTTGTTCATACGTGAAATTGGAAACCATGGAAAGTAACTGAGTTTTGGTTACAGTTAAGGTGCTGAAACTGACCATACAGCTGCTGTAAGAAGGTAATTTAGATTCGCGGCTACAGGGCAGGGAGGATTGTCGGACCAGGGCTGTTATCGGTCGGTCGGGGAAGTGCCACAAAAGTAAGGGGACCTGGCCGGCTGTGCTGCAACCGGGGCGGGGCGGGCCGGGGCGGGGCGGACCGCCCCCCTCCCTTGGTAGCCACTCGAACCGCGAGGCTACTCTCCTTCCTGCCCTGCCTGCAGCACAGAGCCGAACGGAAGTCTTCCAGACGTCAGCGCTGACGTCGGAGGGAGGGAGGGCTTTGTTTAAGCCCTCCCTCCCCTCCGACGTCAGCGCTGACGTCGGGAAGACTTCCGTTCGGCTCTGTGCTGCAAGCAGAGAAGGTAGGGAGAAGAGCCGCGCGACTGAGTACATCCAGCCCCGCAGGAGCCCCGCGACCCTCGGAGGCGTCCCCATGGGATCCCCGCGACCCTAGGGGGCGTCCCCACGGGATCCCCGCGACCCTAGGGGCGTCCCCACGGGATCCCCGTGACCCGAAGGGGGAACCCGCGGGATTCCCGTCGTCCCCGTTCCCGTGCAGCTCTCTACTCCAAACAGGAGCTGCCTTTCAGATCTGTTTTATAATCTCTGGCGGTCTAGAGGTGTAGCCAGGGCAAGAGTGATCCCCAGTTGCTCCTGTCCATGCTGGCTCTGCCCTCAAAATGGCTACCATGATCTCTAGTGGCAATCTTGAAGTTTGGGCGGAATCATACTGTAGTGTACATGCATACTAAAGGAGTCAATTTTCAAATTTATTTAAAATTTGATATGTGGCTTACAAAGATAAAATTACACATAAATATAAGGTAGCAAGTATAAGACTCACAGATAGATGTTATACATTTGGTTAAGAGGAGGAAATACAATATTTAATAGGATAGAAAGACAAAAAAGGGAAATACAATAGGAAGGGAATGATTCTTCATGTGCAGTGAAAGTTGTCCGATGTTTATTTGTCATATGCATCTTTAAATAAAAAAGTTTTTAGATTTGATTTAAATCTGTCTAAAGAGGATTCTTCACGAAGGAATGATGGCAATGAATTCCATAATGAAGAGGCAATTACAGAGAAGATTGATTTGCGCATGGTATCGTAGACCAGTGTTTCTCAACTCGGTCCTGGAGTACCCCCTTGCCAGTCAGCTTTTCAGGATATCCACAATGAATTTGTACAAACTTGATTTATATACACTGCCTCCATTATATGCAAATTTCTTTCATGCATATTCATTGTGGATATCTTGAAAACCTGACTGGCAAGGGGTAGGCACTCCAGGACCGAGTTGAGAAACGCTGTCGTAGACGATTTGGCATAATGAAGGTATGACTTAAGAGATTTTGGTTACTTGATCACAGTGATTTGGGTGAATTGTAGGGAACGATCAATCTATAAAGAGCGCTGAAATTTGGACTCTCAGCTAGTGCTCTATAAAGGCATGTTTGTGTGCCAAATCTGTTATATAATAGTAACATAAATACACAATAATGTACCCAACTTTTGGTACAACCACTTATGTAATATCTATGGCTGGTCTAAATGGTGATGTCTAAATACAGCACTTGGGTGAGTAAATGTGAGTTTTCTCTATAGAAACAAAAAGCGGAAGAAGTGTGGAACAGAACAAGTTGATCCTCATTACAAAATGTGCTTGACAAAATGGTTGACATACAGTATAAGTGGTGTTTTAGTCAATTGTGAATACAAAACTACTTAAATTTCAATTATGTGAGATGCTGAAGATGACCAACATGAACCGACATTTTGCAAACTGGAAAATCTGACATGGACTGGAAAAAGTAGGAAGAAGGATGTCTGGCAGCATTCTTAGAATGGCCACACCGATGTCCATGCCCCTAATCGCCGCCCTGCTTGTCCCCAGTTTTCTACTGCCTGCCGCCCCAAATCTCTCCTGCCCTTCCCCTTGCGCGGGTTTAAAGCACAGGCTCGCTGGGCTAAAAAGTTGCGGCTCGTACAGGTCTAGACGCATGCGCAGACCAATTACAGATGGTCTGCGCATGTGTCGGGATCACACATCTGAGTCCCTTCGTGCTACTGTGTTGAACCAGCTGATAGAATTCCCAGGAAGAACAGTAGTTATGAGAAATTTAGGGTACAGTAGTTCCCAGGAAGAACAGTAGTTATGAGAAATTTAGGGTACAGTAGATATTTTTCTGTTCCTAGAGGGCTCACAAAAAAAATAAGACAAAGTGGGATTTGAGCCCGGTTCCCTTGGTTTACAGTCCACTGTATTAATGTACTAGGCCAGTGTTCTTCAACCTTTTTACACCTATGGACCGGCAGAAATAAAAATTATTTTGTGGACCGGCATCGGTCTTCAGACCAGCGATTGAAGAACACTGAGCTAAGTCATGGGTCATCTGGAAGCTTTCCCTCTGATGTTGCGACATCAGAGAAGGCTTCCAGTTCAGGCGCAGGACGTGCGTAGGAGCCACTGCCCGTGGCTTTGTGCACTGAGTCAGTGAGGAAGAGGGAGCCGGGCTGAAGATAACACCGCATCAGTCACACCGAGAACCGGCAATTGAAGAACACTTTTGGGCCTCATGCACACGCCGGCCCTGTGGACCGGCAGGAAATTTCTGTGGACCAGCACTGGTCCATGGACCGGTGGTTGAAGAACACTGTACTAGGCTACACAAATCTGTATGTCGTTCTGATCAGAATGCCCATAATACCTGAAGCTGTCACAGAGTCAGTTTCACTTTCAGGGGAGAGGGAAGGTCTTCAGTCATTGGGAGATTAAGAAGTTGCCATGCCTTAATCCCTCCAGGAGACAGCTGCTCAACGAGGGCACCTTTTTGTACCACAGATGTAACTGAAACAGGTTTAACTAAGGGCATCTTTCTTTTTAGGTATGGATGTTTCTTCCCTTCTGATTATTGCTGTTGGACATCCTGATTATGGGTCCTCTTTAGTCCTGCCCAAAACATGCCCATAACATGTTCCCTTGATATTTGAACATTCTGCAGTATTGGATGCACCTTTCTTGCCTTTGCAGAATTGGGAATTGAATGTTTCAGGCACATGGATGTCTATATGCTTCAAAACTAAACACTATAGGCACCATTGTGACTATATAAAATACTAGTGCAAAAGCAGCTACATTCAAATATGGACATTAGACCTGCTCAAGAGTTAGAGGTAGGTTTTGCTCTATTTATTCTTGTGGTGAATATTTCTCTTAAGGCCCAATCTATTCTTGCTACAATGATATGGAAATCTCTCTTTTGTCCAGTGGTAACATTTTAGGTATCTTGATATGAACATAGAAGCAGCAGCAATCCCAAATCATCTCTGTTAAAAGTCAAGAGGCGATTCAATAATTTTACCAACAGTGTTTGGAGAACTTCGTTTATGTGCAGTCTGTCCTAAGAGGGCATTTAGTTCTTGTTTGCCAAATTAATTTGTGTTTGGCTTTTCTACTTGTTCTAGCATTTGACGATTGTTCTCCGATAGCAGTAGCAGATTAAACAGATTAAACACCAATGGAAGCAGAGGGAAACCAGAAGATGAGCTTTCCAGTGTTCTGCACAGACTGTCATATGTATGACTACCTCCCCTCGGGGAGACAGTCATATGTATGCGGTCGGTGTCAGGAGCTGAAAAGCTTGAAGAAGGAAGTCAAGAGACTGGAGGACAAGATACAGGAACTAGAAGGACTTTACACCATGGAGGACCCAATCAAGACAGCTGAAGTCTTCACGAGAGAGAGACACATTGAGGAGGAAGTCAGGGAACTAGAGAAATTCATTGAGGAAGCATACAGGAAGAGGGTGGAAGAGAACGAACTTCGTATGAAAGAAGAAGTCACCCCGACACCAACATGGAAGGGGGAGCAAGAAGCAGGTGACCACATAGAAGACACCCACAGAAGAATACCGCACGAGGGGGAAGAATTGGCTAGTCGATGCCCAGAAGAAGAGAGAGTGAAGCACGCTGAGGACATTGACCTGAGACCGAAAAGAAAATTGAAGAAGGGAAAGTCAACGATCCTGGTGGGAGACTCGATACTGAGGCATGTGGACAGCCACATAGCAGGAGGGAGAGAGGATCGACTGGTGACCTGTCTCCCAGGAGCGAGAACCAAGGACATCGTGGACAAAATTGGGATGATCCTGGATGGAGCGGAGACGGAAGAGACCGCAGTAATGATCCACATTGGGACGAATGATGTCAGCAGGAGAGACTACAGAAGAGGCACGCTGATAGAACAGTTCAAGATTCTGGGAAGGAAGCTGAAGATGAGGGCCCAGAAGATAGTATTCTCAGAGATCCTACCGGTACCGAGGGCAGATGTGAAAAGGCAGGAAGAACTACAATCAATAAATGCGTGGATGAGGAGATGGTGTGAGGAAGAAGGATTCCTTTTCGTAAGAAACTGGACAACGTTCTGGGGCAAGAGCAAGCTCTACAGGAGAGATGGACTACACCTGAGCACGGCGGGAACAAGACTTCTAGCAAATAACGTCAAGAGAGGACTAGAACAGGCTTTAAACTAAGAGAAAGGGGAAAGCCGACAGTCGACCTAGCGTCGATGATTCGGAAGAAGGTATCCCGTGAAGATACTGAGGGGAAAAAAGACAGGGAAGAAACAAGAGACAAATTACATGAGTCAACTAACCCAGAAGAGGAGGTTAGAAAGATTGTAGCAAAAGAGAAGACACCAAAGACTGAAGCACAGGGAAAAGAAATGAAGACAACAAAATGCCAGGATCTAAACTGCATATATACTAATGCAAGGAGTTTAAGTAACAAAATAGGGGAACTAGAAGCCATGGCCAATGCAGAGGACATAGACATCATTGGAATCTCTGAAACGTGGTGGAATGAGGAAAACAAATGGGATACAGCACTGCCGGGGTACAAGCTCTATCGCCGGGATAGGTCAGGTCAGAAAGGAGGAGGAATAGCCCTATACGTAAAAGAAAGCATACAATCGACAAGAATGGACACAGCGGAGATGATCAACAAACTGGAATCGCTATGGGTTAAAATACCGGGTAGGAAAGGGCATGAAATAAAGATGGGCCTATACTATCGTCCACCCGGGCAAACTGGAGATAGCGATAAAGAAATGGATGCCGAGATGAAGCGAGAATGCAAAAGCGGTTACACAGTTGTTATGGGAGACTTCAACTATCCTGGGATAGACTGGAGTCTTGGAAGCTCAAGATGCGCTAGGGAGACAGAATTCCTGGAGGCTATACAAGATTGCTTCATGGAGCAGCTTGTTAGAGAACCGAAGAGAGGAAATGCCACTCTGGATTTAATCCTAAATGGACTAAGGGGACCTGCAAAGGAAGTGGAAGTAGTGGGACCATTGGGAAACAGTGATCATAATATGATCAAGTTCAAGGTTGAAGTAGGCATACCGAACGGAAAGAGAACCATAGCGACATCTTTCAACTTCAGGAAAGGAAACTATGAAGCAATGAGGGAAATGGTAAGGAAGAAACTTAGGAACACTTCCAAAAAATGGCAAACAGTAGAACATGCCTGGTCTTTTTTCAAAGACACGGTGAGCGAGGCACAAAATCTGCACATCCCCAGATTCAGAAAGGGGTGCAAAAAGGGTCGAACAAAAGACCCAGTATGGATGACTAAAATAGTGAAGGAAGCGATAGGCAATAAGAAAAATTAATTCAGGAAATGGAAAAAGGACAAAACTGAAGGGAACCATAAGGAGCACAGGAAGTATCAAAAAAGAATGTCACCGTGTGGTTCGAAAAGCCAAAAGAGAGTATGAAGAGAGGCTAGCCAGGGAGGCACGAAATTTCAAACCGTTCTTCAGATATGTTAAAGGGAAACAGCCAGCTAGGGAGGAGGTGGGACCGCTGGACGAAGGAGACAAGAAGGGAGCGGTGAAGGAGGAGAAAGAAGTCGCAGAAAGACTCAACATGTTCTTCTCGTCTGTATTTACAAACGAAGACACAACCTACATACCGGAACCTGAACAAATCTTCAATGGAAATCAAGCAGAAAAATTAACATCCATGGAAGTGAGCCTTGATGATGTACATAGGCAGATAGAAAAACTTAAAACTGACAAATCCCCGGGTCCGGACGGAATCCATCCCAGGGTTCTGAAGGAATTAAAGGAGGAGATAGCGAAACTACTGCAGCAAATTTGCAACCTATCCTTGAAAACAGGCATGATCCCGGAGGATTGGAAGATAGCCAATGTCACACCCATCTTTAAAAAGGGATCAAGAGGTGACCCGGGAAACTACAGACCAGTGAGTTTGACCTCGGTTCCGGGGAAACTGGCGGAAACACTGATTAAAGAACACATCGATGAACATCTGGAAAGAAACGAACTTTTGAAAACAACCCAACATGGTTTCTGCAGGGGGAGATCGTGCCTAACGAACTTATTGCACTTCTTCGAAGGTATTAACAAACGGATGGACAGAGGAGACCCCATAGACATTATATACCTTGATTTCCAAAAAGCCTTTGACAAGGTGCCTCACGAACGTCTACTCCGGAAACTGAAGAACCATGGAGTGGACGGAGACGTACATAGATGGATCAGAAACTGGTTGGCGGGTAGGAAACAGAGGGTAGGGGTGAAAGGCCACTACTCGGACTGGATGAGGGTCACGAGTGGTGTTCCGCAGGGCTCAGTGCTCGGGCCGCTGTTATTTAATATATTCATAAATGATCTAGAAACAGGCACGAAGTGTGAGATAATAAAATTTGCGGACGATACAAAACTATTTAGTGGAGCTGGGACTAAAGAGGAATGTGAAGAATTGCAAAGGGACTTGAACAAATTGGGGGAATGGGCGGCGAGATGGCAGATGAAGTTCAACGTTGAGAAATGTAAAGTATTGCATGTTGGAAACAGAAACCCGAGGTACAACTGAACGGACACGTATCAGAACTTTAGTAAGTGTCCTTAGGCATATGTTGTTTAAAGATGCAAAGGTAGGCCCTGTTTATCTTTCCCTTCCTTGAAGAGAATACAAGGACAGGTAATGTTTAAACAGAGATAATGTGAAGTGAATTCAATTGTTTTGTTAAGCCGTATTTACAGACAGCTTTAGTTAAGAAGCTCTGCTGGTCAAGGCTTTTTCTTACCTTTTGGACTTCAATCTCTAGATAGGAAAAATGCTGATGTGTTTAAAGTTTCATGTGACCTGTATCCATATATGGTTTGCATTTACGTCACATGCCATCACATGCTGGCAAACCTGATTCGTATAAATATGTGAAACTCATAATAAAAGACGGACATATTTGAAAGATGGTTTCTGGTCTTTAAGATGTGTCCCCAGGTACCTGACTTACATATGACAGAGACAGAGAAAGTATGGGGCAGGAATTGGAACCTGAATCCTTTTCAGTTGGGGGCTTGTCCGCGATGGGCAGATGATATCACCGGTATTTTGTGAGTATTTCTGAATTTTTTCTGTTCTTTAATACTCACTGGGTAGTGGTGACCTGTACCCACCCTTTATTTTAAGTTCAAGCTTTGGGTTCTATTATGGAGTTTTTTTGGGAAAAATCTCGGGGTACTTTCGGTAAGCGCCCCTCATATATATAAGCAGCTGCCATTCTTTCGGAAAGAATGAAATTATTTATAGAACCCCCCTGCCCACTCTGTCATTTGTAAGGTTAAAACTTTTATAGAGTATAAGATTTTATTGTCTCTTATTACTGTACCTCGCTTATAAGGTAAGATAAGCGAATATTTTTGCATTATTATATTGGCTTTGTAATGAGTCATAAGGCACTTAGGTTACTCCTAGACAAATGAGACTTGTACGGCTGTGTGTGTGTATGACATTTTTCCTTCAGCTCCCATCTTTCTGTGTCACCAATGTTTACTACTGAGGTAGGACATGCTGTTATGTGGAATGAATTGAATGCGATGTTTGAATCAGTCTAAGATCTTTCCCTTGTAGTTAAAAAAAAAAAAAAAAAAGAAACAAGAAAAAGAAAAAGAAAAAATTCCGTTTTAAAGGTTTTCTTTCTTGTGCAGAGCAAAGCTAATCTGTTCTTTGCTTTCATTATCAGGGTCTGTGCATGAATGTTTTTGTCACTTCCCCCAGACTTCTCTGTTTGGGCTTCCACTGACCCCCTATAGTGCTTCTTTGAAGTTACTCATTCTTGGTTTTATTAAGCAGTAAGGTGAGATTCCACTGCTTGTCTCTTGACTTTTCTCCGGCATTATCAAAACCACCATCTCTTCTTATAATACGCCCATCGCCCTTGTTGTCAAAGCTGATGGCATTATTAGGGCTGTTAGAGTTTTGGTAATTCTCATTGCACTTATGTTTCTTCCACCATTCCACCGGCAGCCAATGATTTTTTTTTCTGTCATTATCCTAAAGAATGTTTTATTTTAGTCCCTGTTGGTGAAGCTTTTCAGCTCTTTTTTTGCCTTCACCTTTAAGCAACAGTATACCTAGTGTGGAATGTCCTTCGGGCTATTCTACAAAGTCATGCACTGCCCCTCATGGTCCTATTCTTATTTTGTACAACTTTTGTGTTCCATAATTCAGGAGACCTGTCAGGTTGATAGTTTGTACCTTTTATAATGATTGTCTGTGTGTGGTCACAAGGTGTCATGAAATAAACTGCACTGGTGTACGTCTGAAGTGAAATACCTGGGTTTTGTCCTGTCTCATGGTCAGAGGAAAATCTGCACTTTCTGCATTGCTGCTGTTCTGGGTCGGCCCCGCCCAGCTAACAAGAAAGACATGCTTACTTTTCTTGCTATGATTGGTCACTGCCGCCAATGGATCTCTGCTTGTTCCTTCTATGACCAGATTTTGAGACAGACCCTGGTTTCTGAAATGACTGCTCTTATCAGATGGACTTATGAAATGTTGGACATTTAAGATGTGCTTTGGTTTCTAGCTCAAGTTTGGGTTTTCCTGCTTATGCCCACATGTTTTATCTCTTTGTTTGGGACTATTGTAACACCATGAAGGGAGAACATGGCGGTAAATTACGCTCTGTTGCCTTTTTTTATAGTCACTCCTGTTCAAGAAAGCCCTGGCTGCTTGTGCTATTGTGGTAGAGATGGTTACTTTTCTGATCCTAGGTCACCCCATTACCCTTCATACTTTTCACGATGTCCAAGCCCTTCTTTTAAATGGGTTTTTGGGTTTCACGGGTGAACAGGATTCTCTTCCTCTCTTTTTTCACAGCTCCCTCTGAATTTGATGCCTGGCGTTTGGCAGGTGCCCAAAGCCGCCCTTTTGGACGGACTTTGGTGCAAAGAGGGGAAACCCTGGATACCAGCTGCTAGCTCTCCCTTATTCATTGCCCAATATCATGGTATTGGTTATCGTAGTGCTCGCTCGACATTTTAACTTCTTGCTAGTGATATTTTCATTCTTGACCTTTTGCTCCTTGATACAGAGATATATATAGCTCAATAATTACAGCTGGCACGGTTGTGAATTGAAAAAAAAATTGGAAAATACAATTCCTTTCTAGTGTTTTAGCTGAAATTAGGATGTTGCTAATTTAAAATGTTTTTTCCGGATTTATACATAGCCATCCCAGATCCGTTTTGGCACAGATATTTCTAATGTTTTCCACGGGTCCTCTTTATCACTGCAGAGATAGAGACGCTCCAAAGAGACATTAGCTTTATGCCTTTTTTCAAATATGAGATGGTTATGATATACATTATTTGTTGTTTTGGTTTTTTTTATATCAATGTGTTTATTTGCAGAGTTAAATTCAGCCCTGCACACTTGACAGATGGAGAAATAGCTCCACGCTTAAAACTTTATGTTTTGTCTGTGTCATGTTTACTTGTTTTAGTTTAGTGGGTACCCCAGGATACATAATATTGGCCATTTTTAGAGCTCTTTTTCCACTTCTTACTAGCCTAACTGCGCAATGTTCTTTTACTTTTAGCTTTTATATTCTGAATATAGTTTAGTTAGGGGTTATAAGAATAAGCTTTATTTTATACAGCATTTATTTCGTGGTGTTCCCTACATATGATCCATACATTTCTGAATACATTCAGTACATCAGTATGGTTTCTCTGAGGTGCATAATAGTTATATGCAGCACGATAAAAACATATCCTTTTGGATTGTTCAATTAAGAACCTTAAGTAAGTGAGTATTGTCGCTCTTTTGCCATGGCTATGCTAAGTGAATGAATTGGTATTGTTACATGTTGCCACATTCAGTACAGGCAACATGGTTTCTCTTGTTTTCTATCTCTTATTTGGATCACATTGGAGTACAGCTGCTGAATGATATTTGGAATGCTTTTCAAGCATCTCTTTTCAAGTATCTCTTTCTGTATGCACAGACATCTGGCTGTTCTCCCTTTGAGGTTCTCACGGGATGACCTTTCCCCGCCCCATGGGTAGATTTTCCCTTGATACAGGAGGAATACGTCCAAAAGCTAATTGAAATATTAGGGCTTGTTCAAAGAAACGTGTCTTGCACTTCTCCTTTCTCTCCACAGATTCCTACCCATTTTTTCCAGCCTGGTGATTATCCAGCAGCTTTCCAAGGATCGGAAGCAGACGGATCTCCCCTTTGGCCTTCCCACTACTGTGATCGCTGTTCCCAGGCCCGCTGCACTCACTGAGGAGTTTCCTGTTTGGATCCACGCAAGTCGCTTGAAGAGGGTTAACCTAAAACCCCAGAAGCAAGTCTTCCCTGCGCAGATTTCACCTCCTCCAGTGGAACAACATAATGATCTCATTGCAGCATTCTACCAACTTTATCATTCTCTTACTGGCACCGCTGCTGCTAGTTTTTCTCCCTGTATGGATCATTTCTAACTGGGTCTACAGGGATGATGTGTTTTGGGTCCACGACACTTTCTGCCCATACCCATCTGTAAATGGCACTCCTACTGTAAACAGCACCCCCGACACCTCTTTGCGAACACGACGTCAAGCTGGACTACTCCCTCGCAAAGGCTGTCCTTCAATTGGAATCCAGAAAAGACCGATGCTACCCTTTGGTATAATTCCAGCAGTGTGCAAGTTGCCACCTTCTCCTTTGAGTATTGTGACATTGTGGACTGTTCATCAATTGATATCCCAAGGCTGTGCCATTGGTCCTCAGAGATTCCTAAAACTAAGGACATATATGTATATGTTACTGACTTACGTTGGGGGGATAAGTGTGCATTCTGGGGAGTGGTATGGTGGAATATTGATACTGACTGGGCTTATAAACTAGAAAATACTCTGAAAAACAGTGGACCAAAATGGTAAATCACTGCTTACTTGTATGACCCTTCATAAGGTTGGACACTGTTATAGGAAAAGTGTTCCTGTACAAATTATTAAGCTTTCTCTTACTATTGACAACCCTAGACCTACTGATGAAGGTATGTACATTATGGACATGTGGTTTAAGGGTGGGTCTAGCTATCATCAGTTTTCTTACGGGATCTATCTACCTCCACTCATCCTCTCCCGCCATTTTGTGGGGGCCCCAAAAAATACTAACCCACTGGCCCCTACATTCAATAAACTTACTGACATGATGGCTATTGCCAATCCCACTTTTGAAGATATTGTGGCTGTTGAGGTAGGGTTTTCAGAACGTAACCTTTGGTTAGAATGGATGAAATTCACTGCTGATCAACATAATAAGAGTAATTGTTACATATGTGCTCAAGCTAGACCCCATCTAGGAACCGTACCTCTGGACCTCCCTCCTGGTATCCAACCATGCCTTTTTGGGTTATTTACCTATCCTCTTTGTGCACTGCAGTGTTCTAAATACCCTTTGTTGCCAGGACAGCAAAAGCTTGATATTGCCGTTATCATCTATAAGGGCAATTACATATGTCATGTTTCTAATCTGACACAGGGTAGTTTTGTAGGTAATTTACCCCCAGGTTATTGTTCTGTCTTGGCTCATAGGTATGCCCTATTGTTGCTGCATCAGATTTGATATTTACTGGCTTTATGGAGACTTTTGGCTCCCTGTTAAGCTACCCAGCCAGTGGATAGGCCAGTGCACTTTAGTTAAGGTTACTATGCTTCTGCATATTGTTTCTGAAAGGCATCCTTCCTATTCACATGGTTTTTCCTTTTATTTGTCTTGATGTAAATCTGATCACATGTATACATAGATGCTATAGGGGTCCCAAGAGGGGTCCCAGATGAATTTAAGGCCCGAGCTCAGGTTAAGGCTGGGTTTGAGTTCCTTATTCCCTTTATTACTATTAATAAGAATGTTGATCGGATTAGTTAAAATTATTATAATCAGCAACGCTTTGTGAACTATTCTAGGGACGCCTTGCAAGGTATTACTGATCAATTAGGCTCCACTTCTCAGATGGTTCTCAAAATCATATGGCCCTAGATATGATTCTAGCTGAGAATTCTGAAAAATTCTCCTCAGTATTTTATGCTGTTGTACTTTTCTTTCTGACAATATAGGTCCTCCTATGGACATTCAGAAATTAGCAGAACTCTTTGCTGAGTTCAAATGTAACTCTGATTTATCTAATTTTTGGGATCAGCACTTTAGTTGAATGCATAATCTCTTATTATTTGCACTCTTGTCTTGACTGCTCATGTACTGTGTTATTCGTATTACAGCTCCTAAAAGACCCCTCCTTGAGAGACATACCTAGGGTATCACTCCCTTCCAGCTCATGCTGTGTATTTATGACGTCATTTACATGACGTAAGAGGGGAATTGAACGGACACGTATCAGAACTTTAGTAAGTGTCCTTAGGCATATGTTGTTTAAAGATGCAAAGGTAGGCCCTGTTTATCTTTCCCTTCCTTGAAGAGAATACAAGGACAGGTAATGTTTAAACAGAGATAATGTGAAGTGAATTCAATTGTTTTGTTAAGCCGTATTTACAGACAGCTTTAGTTAAGAAGCTCTGCTGGTCAAGGCTTTTTCTTACCTTTTGGACTTCAATCTCTAGATAGGAAAAATGCTGATGTGTTTAAAGTTTCATGTGACCTGTATCCATATATGGTTTGCATTTACGTCACATGCCATCACATGCTGGCAAACCTGATTCGTATAAATATGTGAAACTCATAATAAAAGACGGACATATTTGAAAGATGGTTTCTGGTCTTTAAGATGTGTCCCCAGGTACCTGACTTACATATGACAGAGACAGAGAAAGTATGGGGCAGGAATTGGAACCTGAATCCTTTTCAACAACTATACGATGGGAGGGATATTATTGAATGAGAGCAACCAAGAAAGGGACTTGGGGGTAATGGTGGACATGACAATGAAGCCGACGGCACAGTGCGCAACAGCCGCTAAGAAAGCAAATAGAATGCTAGGCATAATCAAGAAGGGTATTACAACAAGGACAAAAGAAGTTATCCTGCCATTGTATCGGGCGATGGTGCGCCCGCATCTGGAATACTGCGTCCAATATTGGTCTCCGTACCTTAGGAAGGATATGGCGTTACTCGAGAGGGTTCAGAGGAGAGCGACACGCTTGATAAAAGGGATGGAAAACCTCTCATACGCTGAGAGATTGGAGAAACTGGGTCTCTTTTCCCTGGAGAAGAGGAGACTTAGAGGGGATATGATAGAGACTTATAAGATCATGAAGGGCATAGAGAGAGTAGAGAAGGACAGATTCTTCAAACTTTCGAAAAATAAAAGAACAAGAGGACACTTGGAAAAGTTGAAAGGGGACAGATTTAAAACGAATGCTAGGAAGTTCTTCTTTACCCAACGAGTGGTGGACACCTGGAATGCACTTCCAGAGGGCGTAATAGGGCAGAGTACAGTACAGGGGTTTAAGAAAGGATTGGACATTTTCCTGCTGGAAAAGGGGATAGAAGGGTATAGATAGAGGATTACTGCACAGGTCCTGGACCTGTTGGGCCACCGCGTGTGCGGACTGCTGGGCACGATGGACCTCTGGTCTGACCCAGCAGAGGCATTGCTTATGTTCTTATGTTCTTATGGTGCAATAAAACGTCAGTGGTTACAGAAGAGATTGCTTTCATGTGCATGCTCAGTTCATTGTTTAATTTTGCTTAATTATTTTTCCATGATATAGCACTGGTGACTCTTCTCTGCTGGAGCTTCTTCAATGTAAGAATAAATTGCAGGTTTTAATTCCAGATAACTGTAGAACAAAGATCCATTGTATGTTGATTCACCAGTCTTTGTTCACCAGCCAGAACTGTGTATAATATAGCCAAAAGCTTTCTCTGTGTGTCCCTCTTATACATGATAAGCTTAAATTTTGTAGAATCCCTATGGATGTGTTTATATAATATAACCAAAATACTAGCACAGAAAGAATATTTTAGCTTGAATATACAAGTGCACTATAAACTACAGTGTATCAATTTTTAGGGCTGCTTTTATAAAGCCGTGCTAGCGGTTTTAACGCACACACCAGATTAGCGCGCGCTAGCCGAAAATCTACCGCCTGCTCAAAAGGAGGCGGTAGCAGCTAGCATGTGCAGCAATTTAGCGCGCGGTATTCCATGCGTTAAGGCCCTAGCACGGCTTTGTAAAAGGAGCTCTTGGTGAACCCTATTTTCCAAGCTAATCAGAACACCACTCCGGGCTCATTTCATTCATACCCCTAAGCTTCACATGTCTGTTCTTCACCGGAACCAATAATGCTTTTAAAATATTTAAAATATATATATAAAGTGCTTTTGGTTCATTTAAAGTTCATTTGAAGCATTAGTAAAGTACTTAGCTTAATGAGTGGTCTCACACTATCGGGATCTTTCAGGCCGCCGATGTTTCGCCGGAGCTTTTTCAAGGCGAGATCCCTATAAAGAATACCAATAATTGGTGAGTGTCTAAAAATAGTTATTATATTTCCACTCAATCATAAAAAGTACTAACAAATTTAACTTTAACATACCAATTAGTTTCCTGCCAGCTTCACAGACCACCTCTGTTCTTACAAAGATGGCGGCAGCATCTAACAACTGTATTTAAATCCCCAAACATCACAATCAGCTGACCGCACATTACCATTCTACGTGGCAGCCGTTGATAGGTTCTATGCGGTTTACAAAAGAGATGGGCTGACCGTTGTCAGTGAGTTATAATAGATAAAACATTGGCATTGACAAGTTAACAATAGTTTCACATCAATATGCTACTTTGGAGGGATTACAAGAATTTTGAGAACACATGGGTTTTTAATAGCTTTCTTGTCTATGAGATTCCCTCAATTGAAAATATTGATAAAATTGTATTTTTACATGAATAAGTTCCTGAAGTTGGGCCAAAGATAAAAGGGTTCCTTGATGAAATATGTCCCTACCCAAGTAAAATTCTACTCTATCCAGAGATGCTCTGAAAGGCTTACATTAATTTGTACATCTTGGTAATCTTTCATCCACCTCTGCAAAAAAAAAACAACTGAGCTTGCGAGCTGAGGTGATACACAAACTTTATCCCATGTATCAAGTAAAGCAATGCTTCCCAAGTTGATCCTGGCGTACCCCTTGACAGTCAGGTTTTCAGGACATCCACAATGAATATGTATGACAGAGGGTTGTATATAATGGAGGCACTGTATTATTTGTCCCCAAGCAAGGTCCAGGGACTACAATGGGGACCCCCAAGACCTGTCTGAGCTACAGCTTCCCACAATCTTAAATTATATGTTATTTGTTTTTATAATTATGTATGTTTGATATGCATACTGCTTAGATTTAAGCAGTTTATAAATTTTATAAATAAAATATAAATGCTTTTTAGAGGGTCCTTTTTATTTACTGAGAAACAAAGTTCTGGGGCTCTCATGTCATGTAGTACAGAAATGTTTCACACATATTTATCTAGGAGGTGGGATTAAACAAAGAACGTATAACTTTTTCTACAGGTGTGCTAGCCATGCTCACTAAGTCCTAGCTTCTCAAAAATTTGCTTTAAAAGCTGACTGGCAGCTGTCGCAGCTGTTATAGTAGCAATTTTGAAAAAGTGAGTCATTCTCCAAAAAATTGCTCATGCAAATGACGTTGGCGAAGAATGATGAAGATTCGCTGGTGATGGGCACATGCGCAGAATAAATGCAAAAGAATAACAACAACAATAAATCAAGCTGCCAAAGTCAAGCAACCCTCCACCTGCCTAGCAACACCCCCCAACACCCCCTTGGCTGCAGGAGAGATGCCCACTTCTTCATGACACCAAGCAACGCACCTCCCCCCCCCCCCCAGCAGCGCAAGAGATGCCTTCTCCTGTTGCCAAGCAACACAAACCCCATCATCCCCTCGGCAGTGGGAGAGATGCCCACTATCTCCCACTGCCATGTAATCCCCTGTGCCTCTGAGACCCCCACTCTCTCCCCTTACTTAAATTTATGGCTAGTGGGATACCTGCAGGCCCGTTTTTTCAAAATTGCTATTAGCTGTCATAAGAGGATCTAGAATGTGGTGGACTTTGCCTTTCCAGGCAAACTTATTTTCACCTAAAGCTATAGAGGGAACTTTGTTTAGAATTTGGTAACAGAGCCTCTAAGACTAAGCAGATGAGAAATGGCTTCTTGTCAAAGCTTTGAGAAATAAAGGAAATGATTAAAAGTCAGTACAGGTGTGTTTGCCCAAACCACACTCAAAGCACGCCCAGTCAGATTTGAAAGTTTTCTGGTGGGAAGTCCTAACGGTGCTTATGACGTCAGACGCTACTTTGTTTAAGAAGATGTGCTTAGTATAAGAAGGTCCATCAGAGCAGTGTTTTCTCTTTTAGGGACTCTTATTCTGTGAAATTGCTTAAGCTGATTTCTGAGACTTTACTTTTCTTGATTACATCGGTGTCAGGGCCGGAGCTGAAAAGGTCTGGGTCGATACCACAGAGGTAGAGGTTATCGATACCACCAGGGTCACTGCCGATAACACAGGCTCAGACTGGACCGGCACTGGGGGAGCCGGTGGCAACAAGGCAGGTAGAATGAGCTACAACTGCTCTCGAAGTTGGACTTACATTATCCCTGCAATTTTATCGTCCAAAGATTGCACCGGTACCACTTGCTTTTATGCCGGTACCTTCGGTGCCGCTCTGCGCTATGAAGATGAGGAGGCCGACGATGAGGCACTCACCTCAATAGGAGCTGAGCGTTTCTTAGGGCACCTCGAGGTCTGCAGGACTTGGCTCACTGCTTGAGTGACTTGAGGGCCCTTAGGAGTAAGGGAAGGCTTCTTAGCCGGCTTACCTACTAGGTGCGACACTGATGAAGAATCTTGCGGTGTCTAAGGATACGGCCCTGATTTTGGTGTGGACGCTGACGTTGGAGCCGATATTGAATCACCCTCCATACCGGCGCCGAATAGTAACCGCTGCTGAATCTGACTGTTTTTGAGAGTCCTCTTCTGAAGAGAAGAACAACAGGTGCAGGAATCAGCCCTATGATCTGGACCCAAAGCACTGGAGACACCAGCGATGCGGATCCGTGAGGGAAATAGGGCGAGCACACCATTGACACTTCTTAAAACCCAATTGTGGACAAGACATGAAGGGAAAAATGGCCTCAGCAAAATCGAAGGTTGAGGCCTGAATCGTGGCAACAAGCTGTGCTGGGCTGCAGCTGCAAAAAAGTGAAAAATAGGTAAGTTTTTGGGTTTTTAAAAAAATGAACCAAAAGAAAAGAAACCAAATAAAAAGAGAAAAAAAATGCCGCGCGAGTGGGAAGGCAGCGAGAAAAGATCAACAGCCGTTGAAACACAACTTCATAGCTCTGTGGAAACTAAGAAACTGAGGAACTGCGCGCCTACGTCGGGCGGGAAGGCACTCATGCAGGATAGCCAGAACTTTAGAGTGCAATTCACTCTAAATTGTCCGTACCGGTGCTCCGTCGGTGCAGTCACCCATCAGTGAGAATATCTGCCTGCTGTCCCTGGATAGCACCTGTTACAGTAAGTAACTGTGCTTTCTGTCTCTTTCTCATGGCTACCTGTACCAGCAGCCCAGTAGTGCTGGCTCATTAATTACTGCCATAAACTCCCCTCTCTGGTGGACTGTATATAATGTGCCTAATAAAGTCCGGAGCTGGCAATTGAGTTAAAGTTTGTTTTGAGGAACCTTTTCTTTTGGTTATATTTTCATGCTCACATATGAAACCTGTGATGGACTATGATTTTGAGGCCAGTGGCCGAAATAAAGTTTATATTCTTCATTAAGGCCATTCTGACTAAATGGTATTCTTTGCAAGATCTTTGAAAGAGCAATTCTAGGCTGTTGCCTAGGGGTAAAAATCCTGAAAGGCTCCCCTAGTTCCAGGGGGACCACACCAGATTGGAGCAACGTGTCACTACCTGACTGCCCGTCACGCTCTTTGAGGGCACAGGTGTGACAAAGGGCACACACCCTCTATAGAATGGCAGATAGTGCTAATTTTTTTCAGCACCCATTTTTTGAGTGCTATGTATAGAATTCCCTCCTATACTTGCTCTAAGATGGGGAAACATTTTGCATGTACTCTGTTCAGGCACTCCTACGTATATTTATAATGTAAGAATCTTGAAGCTCTGTTCCAGTGCCACCCAAATATTACCCCTAGGAATACCTGCAAGCAGTCCATATAAAAGTACCTATGATCTTATTGACACATATATTAGTACATATGTATACACATGCACAATTTGTTGATTTAAAAGATTTACGGTATATACCATTTTACCAATGAAATATCATAATTCAAAATTAGGGTTGGGCAGCAGGAAAACTTTTGTTTCATGTCATTTCCCCTAGTCCTAGTATTTTTGAAAAGAGTAAACAAGCAATTCACATCTACCCTTTCCACTGCTCTTTGTATTTTATAGACCTCTATCATATCACCCTTTAGCCATCTAAGCTGAAGAGCACTAGTGACTTTAGCCTTTCCTCATAGGGAAGTCGTCCCATCCCTTTTATCATTTTCATTGTCCTTTTCTGTACCTTTTCTAATTCCAATCTTTTGAAATGCAGTGACCAGAATTGCAAATAGTATTCAAGGTGTGGCCATACCATAGAGTGATACAAAGGCATTATAACATTGCCATTTTTGTTTTCCATTCGTTTCCTGGTAATTCCTATCATTCTATTTGATTTTTTAGCCACCACCACCACCGCATATTGAGCTGAGGGTTTCAACAAATCCTGTAGATCCTTTTCCTGGGTAGTGACTCCTTACGTGGAACCCAGCATCACGTAGTTATAGTTCGGGTTCCTCTTTCCCACATGCATCACTTTCCACTTAGAAACATAGAAACATGACGACAGGTAAAGGCCAAATGGTCCATCTAGTCTGCCCATCCACAGTAACCATTAAATCTTTCTTTCTCTGAGAGATCCCACTCTTGAATTCAGACACAGTCTCTGTTTCCACCACCTCTTCAGGGAAACTGTTCCATGCATCTACCACCCTTTTTGTAAAAAAGTATTTCCTCAGATTACTCTGGAGCCTATCACCTCTTAACTTCATCCTGTGCTCTCTCATTGCAGAGTTTCCTTTCAAATTAAAGAGACTCAACTCATGCACATTTATATTGCTTAGGTATTTAAACATCTCTCAATTAATAAATCGCAGTGACAGAAAAACAACAAATTATGAAAATGTCACTCACCAGCAGTGGACTCAATTTCTCAGATCCCTCATTCAATCAAAAAGGTGGAGAAAAAGCCTCAATTACTTTATCACGTAGCAATCATTGATGATTTTTAAGTTAGCGTTGTTTTTGTCATTGGTAAAAAACTCACACCAAAAAGAATGTACGGATCTAGAGTGATTAAAAAAACCCACTACTGTGCACAGTAAAATTAGCATATTTTTAGAATTTTTAATTTTTTGTAATTAATTTATCAAAAAAAGCCCATTATTCTAAAGGCATCTAAGCAAAAACAGATGAAAGGTAGAAAAAGAGAAACTTAGCTCTGGTGTCAGAACACCTGCTGATGCTTAACCAACTCCGCTGATAACAAAAAGCCTTTTCTTCTTTTCAACGGCGTTCAGGGTTACAGCTCCTTCATCGGTGGCAGGCCAAAAACTCCTCCTAAAAAGAGGACATGTCCGGGTTTTCCCGGATGTCCTGTAACCCTACTTTAAATGACACCATGTGGTTAATTGAAATCCATGCCGATCGGTGCCCTTAATAGAATCAGGCTGTAAGTACCAAAAAAGTGCCCAAACTGATGCCTCATTAGAACATAAGAACATAAGAGTTGCCATCTCCGGATCAGACCCTGGGTCCATCAAGTCCGGTGATCCGCACATGCGGAGGCCCCGCCAGGTGTGCCCTGGCATAGATTAAGTCCCCATGTCACTGTATGCTTCCCAAGGGAGATGTGCACCTAATATACCCTTACCCGTGTCACTCTATGCCACTCCTAAGGAGATGTGCATCTAGTTTACCTTTAAATCCTAGAACGGTGGATTATGCAATTACTTCCTCCGGGAGAGCATTCCAGGCGTCCACCATTCGCTGTGTGATATAGAACATCCTGATATTCGTCCTGGACCTTTCCCCCGTCAGCTTCAGTCTGTCCTCTTGTCCGTGTCACATTGGACATTGTAAATAGCTGCTTTCCCTGCTCTATTATGTCGAATCCTTTCAGTATTTTGTAGTCACTGAGCCTCTCCCCTTCTTCCTAAAATGTGAAAGTGACAGTACATATCAAATTGAATAACAGCCGCATATCTAATAGCCATTCCTCTTAAAGCAGCAAGAGTGTCCCTGGAGTAGCTTAGTAGTCAGTGCAGTGGACTGTAGAAAAGGGGTTCCAGACTCATGTTCCACTTTAACTGGTATGCTTGTAGTGGAAAGTGTGAGTGCCCCAAAACCATAAAATTCCTATTGAACTCACATATAAGTGACATTTGCAGGCATAAGAGCTATTGTAGGTTGGTTACAGCTAAGGTGACCATACGTCCAGTTTTGAACGGGACAGTCCCGTTTTCGGCTCCCCTGTCCCGTTGTCCCCCACAAACAGCTTCGGGACGCCAAAATGTCCCATTTTCAGGGACAGCGTCCCAAAGCTGTGCGCGGGGACAACGGGACAGGCGATCACTTCCTGTCCCTCCCTGCTGCACCAAAGAAAAAAGAGCGTCCCTTCCGGCCCGATTTAAACTCCCCCCCCCCCCCCGGTCCACCACCGCTACTCATCTGCTTACATTCCTGCCTAATCGCGCCCAGAAGCTTTCTTCCCGACGTCAATTCTGACGTTGGAGAGGACGTTCAGGGCCAGCCAATCGCTGCCTGGCTGGCCCGAACGTCCTCTCTGACGTTAGAATTGACGTCGGGAAGAAGGCTTCTGGGCGCGATTAGGCAGGAAGGTAAGCAGAGGAGCAGCGGTGGTGGATCAGAGGGAAGTTTAAGTCGAGCCTGGATGGAGGCACATTTTTTCCCGTGGTAGGGGGGAAGAAGGTAGGCAGGCAAGCTTGCTTTTGCGCGGCAGAGAGGTAGTTAGGTAGGCAGGCAGGCTGGCTGGCTTTGGGGGAGGTAGGCAGGCAGGCTAGCTTTGAGGGAGGCAGGCAGGCTAGATTTGGGGAAGGTAGGCAGGCAGGCTGGCTCTGGGGGAGGAAGGCAGACAGATTGGCTGACTTTGGGGGAGGTAGGAAGGCTGGCTCTGGGGGAGGTAGGCAGGCAGGCTAGCTCTGGGGGAGGTAGGCTGGCTCTGGGGGAGGCAGGCTGGCTTTGAGGGAGGCAGGCAGGCTGGCTTTGGGGGAGGTAGGCCGGCAGGCTTTTTGGGATGGGATGGGACAAATTCCGCAACCACCAAGAACCCACAGACCCGAACCTGCCAGGAATGTGAGATCCGCTCCCCCTACAATTCGATAAGAAGATCAACTGTTTTTACACCTAAGCAGCAATAGGACCAGCCGCCACTACCAGGAACCCTTTGCCACGATCCAGCCAGACATATAAGATCTTCCCCCAGCATTCATTGGATAGATCAATCTACCTGCTTTTAAATATCAGCAGCAGTGGGAGAACAACTGCTTTTACACCTAAGCAGCATTGGGACCAACCGCAACTACCAAGAGCCCATAGACCAGATCATGACAGGAGTGTGAGCGCCACACCTCCTGCAGTCCGCTAGGAAGATCAACTGCTTTAACACCTAAGTAGCAGCAAGACCAGCTGCCTATAATAGGAGCCCTTGCCCCGATCCAACCAGGCATGTGAGCTCCTCCCCCTATATCCCGTTTAAGAGATCAATCTACCTGCTTTAAATATCAGCAGCAGTAGAAAAACAACTGCTTTTACATACAAGCAGCAGCGAGACCTACCGCAACCACCAAGAGCCCACAGACCCGATCCTGCCAGGAGTGTGAACTCCTCCCCCTGCAGTCCATTGGAGAGATCAATCTGCCTGCTTTTAAATATCAGCAGCAGTGGAGATCAACTGCTTTTACACCTAAGCAGCAACGAGACCAGCCACAACCACCGAGAGCACACAGACCCGATCCTACCAAGAGTGTGAACTCTTCCCCCCATGCAATCCGCTAAGAAGATCGACTGTCGGCTCCGGGCGGCTTTCCCGCAGAGGAGAGAATCCTGCATTCACCGTGGGCCTCATCTGGGGCAGCCTCCTTGGAGCGGCTGGGGCACGGGCAGTGTGTCTGGGAGGGAATGCATGGATGGGAGAACATCGCAGGGGAGGAGACATAGGCATCCTGGGACTGTCTGCCAAGTCTCTTCCCTGAAGAAGCCCTTTCTGGAAACGTCAATCGCTCCTCCTAAACTTACTTGCTCCACTTCATCACTGACGCTGAAACCGTGGATTGAAGACAAAGTTTTATTTTATTTTTCTTTCCAGCTTATGATTTATCTTTAATCTTATCTATTGTTTTGCCTTTTGTCTTTGTTTTGTTCTATTTCTATCATTTAAATTTCTCCAGAATTCTACTGTTCAACGGCTCCCCCTTCTGCTTCTATTCCTTTCTCTCCTCTCTTCTACCTTCCAAAGTATTTAGATCAATGCTGTCTTGTTAAAATGTTTATTTTATTTTTATTTTTCCTCTAACTCTACTTTTCACTTCTCTATTACCCTCCAGGTACTTTAGTTAGATTGTGAGCCTTCGGGACAGTAAGGGAATTTTTCAAGTACCTTTCTTATTTCTAATCTTAATGTATATTTTCTGTAAACCGCTTAGAACCTAACGGATGTAGCGGTATATAAGAAATAAATTACATTACATTACATTACAAAGGCTGGAAGGCAGTGAGGAGGACATAGGAAGGAGGGATGAAGGAAGAAGAGAAAGAGGCAGAGAAGGTAGGGGGATTGTAAGTAGAAGAAAGACTAGAGAGATAAAGGCCTGGACCAAAGGAGAAAGACAGGAGGCAGAAGCAGGACTTTGGGAGGTGCAGACAGAGGGGGAGAGCCCCTGAGGAAGAGCAGAGAGAGGCTAGATCATAACAGAGGAGGGAGAGAGAGGGAGACCTGGAACAAAGGTACAAAGGAGAACTGACACTGGATCTGGGGGCACTAAGGACATAGGAAGGAGGCACTGGGGACACTAAGGACATAGGAAGGAGGCGCTGGGGGAACTAAGGACATAGGAAGGAGGCGCTGGGGCACTAAGGACATAGGAAGGAGGCACTGGGGGCACTAAGGACATAGGAAGGAAGGAGGGAGGGAATAGAAAGGGACAATTGTTGGGCCTGAGTGCAGAAAGAAATGAAAGAAAAGGATGCACAGTCAGAAGGAAACGCAACCAGAGATTCATGAAATCACCAGACAGCAAAGGTAGGAAAAATGATCTTATTTTCAATTTAGTGATCAAAATGTGTCAGTTTTGAGAATTTATATCTGCTGTCTATATTTTGCACTATATTTATCTATTTTTCTATAGTTACTGAGGTGACATCTTTGAAAACCCCCCAAATATAAATGATAATTAACATTTTCTCTGCGTATAATGTGCTTTGTTTTTTTTAAAATTTTATGGTTACCATTATGAAATAAAATATTGGGTGTACATGAAAAATGAATGGAAGAAATTGGGGGTGGGGCTAGGGTGGGATTGGGGGTGGGGCAGGATTAGAGATGAGGCTAGGGTGGGATTGGGGGTGGGACTGAATTTTAATAGATGTCCCGTTTTGATGAAAAAAATAAATGGTCAAGTTAGTTACAGCACATCTTTTGCTATTTCTGAAGGGCTCACCATAGAATATAAATGGGATATGATGTGATGTACCTGGGACCTTTTATGTGAAGTTTACCGCTGTGCCCTCCTGGGCTTTCCCACTGCTCTGCTGGGATGCCTGAGTAGCCCAAATTTTCCACTCAAATCAAAACCCTATATGGAAACAGATACACACTCTGCAACACTAAAAGGCCTTAATCACACACATTAATCATTCACACAACACAACATGAGACAGCAGGAAGAAAAAAGAAGTGGAGAAAAAGCCTCAGCTCTGCTTCATCTGGCAAAAAACTCCACTTCTTCAAAATAAACACTCCTGCATATGAACAAAAAATATAGAAAAAAGCACTGTGATAGCCTGCAGAGTGATATCAAACAGCAAGCTGGGGCACACCGTCCCAAATAGTGATATTGTGGGCAAGTGATCACTGCAGCACTACGGTCCAGGATAGTGCATAGGAGGCAGATAAAAAAGAAACCACTTAACTGCTACTGGCATCCAGGAACTTCTCAGTCCAAAACTCCACCTCCTGGGCCTTGGTCCTAAATGGCATTACTGGTCAGACTAAAGATATAGAAGTCATGGTCCCGCTAGGGACGAGTGATCACAACATGATCAACTTTAAACTTGACATCGGGAAGGGGAAACATATCAAAACCTTAACCATGACCCTCAACTTTAAAAAAGGAAGATATGATAGCATGAGAGCCATGGTAAAAAAACGGCTCATGAAAAGGATATACACAATTAAAACGATAGATCAGGCATCTATCACGGAAGCACAAAATCTCTACATTCCGCAGATATCCAAAGGGCGGAAAAATAAAAGCAAAGGAGAACCAGCATGGCATACTAATGAGGTGAACAATGCCATAAGAGATAAGAAGAGCTCCTTTAAAAAATGGAAACGTGAAAGAACAACCAAAGCTTGGAACAGCCACAAAGACGATCAGAAGAAATGTCACAAGGCTGTGAGGGATGCCAAAAAGGTCTATGAGGAGAAAATAACGCAAGAGGCCAAAAACTTCAAGCCCTTTTTTATATACATTAAAGGGAAAAAAACCTGCAAAAGAGGCAGTGGGTCCACTGGACGACCAGGGAAGAAAAGGGTACATCAAACAAGACAAACAAATCGCAGACAGATTGAACTCCTTCTTTGCGTCTGTCTTTATGAAGGAAGACATTACATCAATACCTGAAGCAGTGAAAGTGTTCAAGGGAGAAATAGAGGACAGCCTCACCACAGTAGAAGTGGATTTGGACCAGATATACCACCAGATCGACAAACTTAAAAGTGACAAAATCCCCTGGATCGGATGGAATTCACTCAAGAGTATTAAAGGAATTGAAGGTAGAAATCGGAGAACTACTGCAAAACCTTGCTAACCTGACAATTAGAACTGGACAGATACCGGACGACTGGAAGATAGCAAACGTCACACCAATTTTCAAAAAAGGATCAAGAGGAGAATCGGGCAACTACAGACCAGTGAGTCTTACATCTGTCCCTAGAAAGATGGTCGAAGCACTGATTAAAGATAGCATAGTCCGGCACTTGGATACACACGACCTGATCAGAACCAGTCAACATAGCTTCAGGAAAGGGAAGTCCTGCTTGACGAATTTACTACAATTCTTTGAAACAGTAAACAAACAAATTGATAACGGGGAACCAGTGGACATAATATACTTGGACTTCCAGAAAGCGTTCGACAAAGTTCCACACGAAAGACTTCACAGGAAATTACAAAGCCACGGAATAGAGGGAGACATACTAAGGTGGATAGGCAAATGGCTGGAAAACAGAATGCAGAGGGTGGGCATAAATGAGAAGCTCTCAGACTGGGAGAAAGTGACTAGTGGTGTGCCTCAGGGCTTGGTCCTTGGGCCCATCTTATTTAATATTTTCATCAACGACCTAGAAGAAAGAACGTCCAGTGAAATCATTAAGTTTGCAGACGACACGAAGTTATGTCGGGCAATCAGATCACAAAAGGACAGTGAGTAACTACAGAAAGATTTGAGCCACTTAGAGAAATGGGCAGAGAAATGGCAGATGAAGTTTAATGTGGAAAAATGCAAGGTAATGCATTTGGGCAGAAAGAACAAGGAGCACGAATATAGAATGTGAAGTAAATGCTGCTTTGTTTACCTCATTGGAATAACTACAAGACAGCATTGTATCTTCCAAAACAGACAATATTTATTTATTGTTAGTATAAAAACTTACAGTATTACAGCAGCAGAGACATATCAGAAAAATATATTGTCAGTTCAGAATATGCAATGGAGAGAAGAATTTGCACCCATATGCTTAGCAGGGGGCTAGCAGTTCCCCGTAGCATAAGTAAGTGAATCTCTCTGGCTTTTCCTAGAATACATGTGTTTTTTATACAGAGCAATTCTTCCTTTGTTCCAAAAAAGTCCATCCCCGAATTCTGGTTATGTAATTCCCTATTGGTACATAAAATAATGTATAACTAACTTCTCCTCCTCTCAGTCCACGCCTCTCTCACCTCCACCCTCCTCTTCCCAGCACGGGGGCCTTGCAGAAACAGAGAACTCTTGGTGAACTTTCTTTTTCCAGCGCTGAGATCACTCTATCACTTTGTAGATGCTAATTAGTGGTTTTACAATTCTGTGCATTTTCGGGATAGTGTCCTTGTATGCTGAAAGTTGGCAAAGGTGACCTTTCAACAATCCAGCTGCTTGGTTCCCATAGCCTGGTTCAGAGACAGGGAGCAAATGTTTTGGTACCAAGTTCTTTCATCTCGCTACACCCACATCGTCCTGCACCCACATCGTCCACATCGTCCTGCTCATTATAAAAGTTTTATGGCTTTCCAGGGTGCCTGGCATATGAAGTCATACAGCACTGATAACAGTTCAGCAGAACCTTGGAGAAATATCCTCCCAGCAGGGAATGGAAGCATTGCAAAGGCTGCAGGTGTTTACAGTCAGCAAGGTACAGGCTGGGCCTGGCTATGGGAAAATATAGGTCTGTAGTGTCCAGCATACACAAGTGAGGCCAGTTGAATCATCTGTATGTCCAGGGTATCCATGTCAGGCCCCTCTTGGCGGGCTGAAGGACGGCAAGTCGGAAGCCCGCCATGCAAAAGGTAGCAGAGAGAGGAAGAAACAAAGGCGTGGAGGAGGGGCAGCCCTCCCAACTATCTAGCTAAACTGAACAACAGTACATGCCAGAACCTGAGGATGTAGGCACAAAAGGGTAATAGGTGAACAATAAAAACAACAGTGGGCAAAAGCAGAGGCACAGAACATAACAGGCATAGATTGCAGAACTGGGAGTCATTGTACACAGCATGAAAATTGGGATGCAGTGGCTCAGCAGGATTCCATAGCATCTCATAGAAAAAGGAAGAATGAATAAAGGAAAAATCACAAGGACAGCATTCAAGACAACGCATTAGTCATTGCTAATTAAAGAACAGCAGTGAGAGTCAGGAAAAATATGAGAACCAGACCAGAGGAAGCTATGAAAGCAATAAATACATACAGGACATATGTTTTTCTGTTCAGGTGGTAGTATAAGAGGCAAGCTATCAAAATATAAATAAAGCATTAAAAGAAACGAATGACATGGCAGTAAATAATAAAAACAACAAAAAAAAAAAAACACGGACAAATTGGGAGGTCCATAACCTAGCCTAGGCATCACAGCATAAAAACTATAATGTAACTTAAAGAATATACAGAATAAAACAATCAGTCCTTCACAGAAATAATGTCCTGAGCCAAAACTGAAGAAAAGATAAAGTCCAGCAAACCGGCAAAACGGGCATAAACAAAACATGGGAGTGAAAGTGTCCAAGAAAGTAAAAGTTCAGGATGCAGCGTTTCAAGGCATGCAGTCACTTTAAACTGGTACGGTGCACACTCGGAATGAAAGGGGTCTGCACATACACCATCTTGAAAGAAGTCCAGGTATCATCATCCAGCAGCCGAAATCCAGTGAAGAGAGTCAAAGAAAAGAAAGAGAGAGAACAGGTTGCCTGTACTGAGGGCGGCAACAAGGGACAAAAATAATGCATTTACTGGTCATAAGTACAGCAAGAGAGATATAAGATTCAAGTACACAATATGCAGAAGAGGACATGTTACATGGTGTAAACTCAGTGGAGTGCACAGAAAAATACCATTAAGTCTATAGAACCTTTTCTCTAAATAAGAGAACCCCTAATGGAGCAGCGCTCAGGCCAGGAAAGAGAAAAAAAAATAAAAATAAAAAATATTGCGCAATTGAGATAGGAAAAAACAAAAATGCAAAAAGGGAGAGAAAAATCTCCAAAAATGGCCAATGGTATATTTGGTTTCCCCGGGGTACCCCACAAACCAAACAGATAGACAACACAAAGAGTACAGGGCACAAACAAACATAGAAAACACAAAAGGCGTGGAACTTTTCTTCCAGCTGGCAAGGATTCAGAGCTGAACTTAGATCTGCAGAGAAATGCACAGTTATACAAAAACAAACATCCATCATAGCACGAATCATAATTGTGTGCACACAGTGGCAAAGTAAAGTGCGATATAACACATGGCAGAATAATCACATAATCATAAAAGGCAGGGGAGTGTGTGGCGCAGTGGTTAAAGCTACAGCCTCAGCATCCTGGGGTTGTGGTTTCAAACTCACGCTGCTCCTTGTGACCATGGGCAAGTCACTTAATCCCCCCATTGCCCCAGGTACATTAGATAGATTGTGAGCCCGCCGGGACAGACAGGGAAAAATGCTTGAGTACCTGAATAAATTCATGTAAACCGTTCTGAACTCCCCTGGGAGAACGGTATAGAAAAATTGAATAAATAAAATAAAATAAATAAAATCTAAAGGGTTACTGGAACTTCTGAAAGAGAAAACGTAAGAATGTGATCACTCTGGCTCGGTGCCCTGGCTATTTCATTCATAATTGTTTTCTCATTCAAATTGGTAACCAAACTTCAGGATTGCAACCGTCACGTTTGAAAGTCACTCAGAGGTATAGAGTTCTTCAAGAAGAGAGTTGCGCCCTCTAGTGATGAACCAAAGTATATTTTTCAGTCGTTGCAACTTTATTAGTTCTGGTTACGCTCCAAGTTTGATTACAAAAGTAAATAAATAAATAAATGTCTTTACAGTCTTTCAAACACTTGTATGAAAATACTTTGTTTTTCTTATCTTTACAAATCTTTTCAAATGAACATCGCTCTGTGAGAAAATTGAGAGCAGCTTGATAATTCAGTTTATAACAAGTTCGGGGTCTCTACGTGGCCCCGTTTCGATTCCTTCTTCAGGAGACCCTATTGTATGTAAATTGAAAAATCTTTTCAATGCTGATAGAATGCTTCAAGTTTGCGATGTGGTAACATCGTCAAAAGAACGCTGTCGGTGCTGTGAATTTAAACTCTCTGACAGTTTAAATTCACAGCACCGACAGCGTTCTTTTGACGATGTTACCACATCGCAAACTTGAAGCATTCTATCAGCATTGAAAAGGTTTTTCAATTACCACATCGCAAACCCCACATGTCTGACAAACGGTTGCTTTTTGTTTTTTTGTTTTTTTCTTTTATATTACCAGCAGACACACTTTTACAACTGCGAGAACACGTAAACTATCTGGCTCAACTCTCTTGAAATTACTCACTGCCTGTAACAAATCCACTGCACGCAGGATCAAACACTAGTTCCTTCGAGCTTGACAAAATTATATGTCTAAAATCACAGTCCTTATTCTCGTTCATCAGTGCGAAACTCACATTCTTAATTCTGGCTAGAGCCACATGCATTTTACCCTGTTTAGCAACTTACACTATCCTGTCTGCAACTTTCGGCAACAATCATGCTGTCTTGCTTTACCAACCTTTCCCAGGTTTCCAACCTAAATGCTTTTTCCATCTCCCCGGGTAATTTCTCAACAGCACCAAGTTCTCGTTCTCTGTATCTTGTCTGGTGTCCCCAGAGAGTTTTTCTTTTATCAATTTGACAAGTATGGCAAAAAGTTGATTAAATTCCAAATACTAAGCCTCTGACAACAATAAAAA
The DNA here is from genome assembly GCF_902459505.1 of Geotrypetes seraphini. Lineage (NCBI taxonomy): Eukaryota > Metazoa > Chordata > Amphibia > Gymnophiona > Dermophiidae > Geotrypetes > Geotrypetes seraphini. The sequence continues at coordinate 20,904,511 of NC_047095.1, forward strand.
TAAGGGTGAAAAAAAACATAAAGAATTATAAAATTACAAAAAAACCTCTACAAACCCAGAATTAAACATATAAGAAACAAGGAAAGAAAAAAAAGAACTTCAAGAAGGAAAGGAAAGAGAACATAGATGGAAGAAAAGCAATAGGGCAAAGGGAAAATGTTTGGGTGTTTGTTTGGTTGCTTTGAATTTATCTAAATGGTACTAAAGGAGAGTTAATCCAGTCCAAGCATGACTGTGTAAAAGCCTGAACCAATTCAGAACTAATGAGCATACCTTATTTTATTTATCTTAGGCAAAATACATTGCAAACCCTAAAGCCAAACACTAGTGTTTGTTGTTCCTGTCACATCAAAATCTAATTTAAAGAAAAATACACATTACGGTGTACAAAGTTCATATAACCAACGCAGAAAGGTCTGCCATCAGAAACTGGTGCTAGTAAAAGTCAGACACCCACAGCGGTATAAACGAATTATAATGTCTCCTAAAGTCAAAAGATATCCTAAAACTAGTAAGTCAGAAATAGTTTATATAGATCAGAAAACTAGTTCGTGGCTCCCACAACCACAGGTCTAGCTAGCTAAGTGTTTTGTTTTATTAGTATTCAAACTCAGTTAACATTGAATCTCCATAATTACCCAAATAAAGATTGCATTGTATTATATCATCTTCTGCAAGCCTGCCATAACTGGCAGGGTTGAGATGTTACATCTCATGATGAAAAGCAGGACTATGTACGCTATGTATTCCCCCCTCTTGTAAGAAGAAAAAGAGGGACAGTCAACAACAACAACAAAAAAAATAAAAGAAAATAAAAGAAAAAAGAAAACACTTTCCTTATTATCTCTAGACCCATTCTGTTGAAAATAATGTATACCACTGTTTTCAATTCTTTTTCCAACGTAATAGAACAAGTGTCCACTGTGAAAGATTAGCTTGTTTGGTTTTCCCCTCTTACTGAAAGCAAGATAAAGGCACCGATTTACAGTGTAACTGTAAATCCATAAAAAACAGAATTTAAAATACTATGTCATTTATAGACATGGGAAATTCTATCATAGTTATAGTGACCTGCTTAAAACTATCCAGTGCAATCCTCCTGCCTCTACAATGTGCGTGGCACCTCGGTTCAAGCATAAATTAAATATTAGGGCATAAGTAAACTTTTTCCTCTTTTCCCCACTCTTGCTCGCAGGCTCTAGCGTAAAGCGGGAAGCAAGAGAAGATTCCTATGGATTTATGACATTTCACATACGGTCACAAAAACTTTTAGCCCTGTTGCAACAGTAAAGCGTCGTATTACAAAGATCTCCATGTCCTTAGTTCAAATGGGCCGACAAACTCTCTAAAACCCATAAATCAAGTGTCAAGTTAAGTTGAAGACTTTTTAAACCGCTTAATCAGGTTTCTAAGCAGTGTACAATATAAGGGTAACGGGCAGTTTAACAAGTTTTCCCTAACTCCTATTGCTCCACAATTGTCCAATGTATACAAACTACGACAGGAAACCTCTAATGATCTGTGAAGTCAACTGGAGTGAGCCTTCTAAGCTCTAAACCAGGAAAAGTAATCTGTCTCTTTGCCAAAATCTAATCTTTGTTGTTGTTTTTTTTGTTTTTTTTTATATGTTAACATACATATACACAACAGAACGTTACCTAATGCTGTAGCTTCATAACGCTGGCTAAGCAAATATAGAGATATACAGGCAGCAAACAAAAACAGATTAGAGAATGTACATTTGCAGTCGGCTGGCCACACCTTCCATAAAATGTACCTTCACTGTACGGGACAATCTTTACTGTACAGGACACTCCTGAGCTACAATTTTAGCCTCCATGCCGCCTCCCATCTCTGTTTAAGGCATCATCTTAAATTATTCTTTTTCCTAACGTAAAAACTTTAAGGGGTCTCATGGGCAGCACCTCTTTGCAATGCCCTTTGTTTTTCAACAGGAAAACATTTCTAGCTTCCTTAGTTTTGCATGTAATTCTCCTACGAATTGCAAAATTTGACATAGCCAATTGGTTTTTTGGTTTTTTTTACTTCCACACTAAACTTTTCTCTTAATACTGAACACACTGTCATTATCACTGCAGGATCTTCTCACTTCTGCTTTACCCGTTATTCTATCCATTTGCTTTGTCCATCTCTGGCCATGCCCTTCACAGGACAATGGAAACGCAAATAAGGACTCTTGCTCACTTCGTGCCCCTGGCATGTCTCATACACACACAATTGCAGGGTGCACAGAAAAAAAAACCCAAAAAACAACTCAATCCAGATCTTGACTCAACCCTATTCTTTCCCCTAATATATATGTATATATATAGTATATATACAAATGTACAATGTCAACTGTCTTTCCCTATCACTAGCCTGATGTCTAATATATAAAAATTAAAATAAAAGGTTGTACTTACAATTTGTACAGTATTAATTCCGTACGGTCTCTGGGTGACTAGAAATATATGTTTTGCTCACCCAGGAACACCATCCGTCCAGCACCAAGGCGAAATACTTACGCCCCCTGAACGTGTTTCTCTTTGGAGTTCACCGGAACACCTTATAAAATAAAATCTGTTAATCACGCAAGCGCGTGAAACCCAAGCATGATCACGTCGGGCAGTCACCACTGAAGTAAATGCTGCTTTGTTTACCTCAATGGAATAACTACAAGACAGCATTGTATCTTCCAAAACAGACAATATTCATTTATTGTTAGTATAAAAACTTACAGTATTACAGCAGCAGAGACATATCAGAAAAATATATTGTCAGAATATGCAATGGAGAGAAGAATTTGCACCCATATGCTTAGCAGGGGGCTAGCAGTTCCCCGTAGCATAAGTAAGTGAATCTCTCTGGCTTTTCCTAGAATACACGTGTTTTTTATACAGAGCAATTCTTCCTTTGTTCCAAAAAAGTCCATCCCCGAATTCTGGTTATGTAATTCCCTATTGGTACATAAAATAATGTATAGCTAACTCCTTCTCCTCTCAGTCCACGCCTCTCTCACCTCCACCCTCCTCTTCCCAGCACGGGGGCCTTGCAGAAACAGAGAACTCTTGGTGAACTTTCTTTTTCCAGCGCTGAGATCACTCTATCACTTTGTAGATGCTAATTAGTGGTTTTACAATTCTGTGCATTTTCGGGATAGTGTCCTTGTATGCTGAAAGTTGGCAAAGGTGACCTTTCAACAATCCAGCTGCTTGGTTCCCATAGCTTGGTTCAGAGACAGGGAGCAAATGTTTTGGTACCAAGTTCTTTCATCTCGCTACACCCACATCGTCCTGCAGGGATCCTTTGCTCATTATAAAAGTTTTATGGCTTTCCAGGGTGCCTGGCATATGAAGTCATACAGCACTGATAACAGTTCAGCAGAACCTTGGAGAAATATCCTCCCAGCAGGGAATGGAAGCATTGCAAAGGCTGCAGGTGTTTACAGTCAGCAAGGTACAGGCTGGGCCTGGCTATGGGAAAATATAGGTCTGTAGTGTCCAGCATACACAAGTGAGGCCAGTATGTCCAGTTGAATCATCTGTATGTCCAGGGTATCCATGTCAAATGTCAGGTGCAACTCTGGGTAAGAGAGAACAAGAAAAAGATCTGGGGGTATTGATAGATAGGACCCTGAAACCATCGGCACAATGCGCTGCAGCGGCAAAGAAAGCAAATAGAATGTTGGGCATGATAAAGAAGGGAATCACAAGTAGATCGGAGAGGGTCATAATGCTGCTTTATAAAGCAATGGTCAGACCACACTTGGAATACTGTGTCCAACACTGGTTTCCCTACCTAAAGAAGGATATAAAACTGCTGGAGAGGGTGCAGAGGCAAGCAACGAAGCTAGTTAAAGGTATGGAGAACTTAAACTACAAAGAACGACTTTAAAAAACTGGGACTATTCTCCCTTGAGAAGAGGAGACTGCGAGGGGATTTGATTGAGACTTTTAAAATAATAAAAGGAATTGACAAGATAGAGCAGGGAAAAAGTTATTTACGATGTCAAATGTGACCAGGACAAGAGGTCATGGACTGAAGCTGAGGGAGAACAAGCCCAGGACAAATGCCAAGAAGTTCTACTTCACACAGCGAATGGTGGACACCTGGAATGTTCTCCCGGTGGAGGTTGCTGCGGAACCCACCGTTCTAGGGTTTAAGGGCAAGTTAGATGCACATCTCCTCGAAAGATGCCTCAGATGAAGTCTCTTTGGAAACCTTATGGGATGCTTTTAAAGCTACTTTGAGAGGGCAAATAATCTCATATTCGGCACACGTTAGGAAACAGCTCAATAAAGAATTTTCTAATTTGGAACAAAATATTAAATAATTGGAGGCACCATTGGCCCTGAAATGGGACCCAACTACTCTGCAGGTCCTCTTAAAAGATAAATATAAGTACTGTGAGCTTTCCTCTCAAATGGCTAGGAAAGAGATGTTCTCTCAGCAAGCTCTGTATTATGGAAACTCGAATAAAGTGGGAAGAGTATTAGCTAATTATCTTAAAGCTAAAAAAGGAAAATAAAAATAGTGGCTATCACAGATGAGAATGGCGAGACTCAATCTCAAATTGGAATTATCTTAAAACAATTTTTGAAGTATTATAAAGCTTTGTATTCTTCCGTGCCTTATTCAAATAAAGAACTAGAGGGTTTAGAATTTTTAAAATTGATTAAGGGACCAAAAATTCCTGAGTATATAAAGGGAAGTCTTGAGGAGCTTATATCGTTGAAAGAAATAAAAACTGCATTGAAGTCCCTTAGAGTTGGATCCACTCCAGGTGGTGATGGCTTCACTGTAGAGTTTTACAAAGCATTTCAAAGTACCCTATTACCTCATCTATTAAATTTATATCAGGTTCAACTGACTAAAGGTTGTGTTACATGTACTATGGTAGAATCTCTAACTATTGTTTTGCCGAAGCCAAATAGAGATCCTATATTGGTTTCAAATTACAGGCCTATTTCTTTGATAAATGTAGATGGTAAACTTTTGGCTAAGTTATTGGCTTTGCTCTTGGCCAAGGCTCTCCCTTATATTATTGGTATGCACCAAACGGGGTTCGTTGCTCAAATACATTTTTCAAATAACACCAGGTTGGCTTTTCACATGTTAAATTTAGCATATGCCATGGAGGAGTCAGCCTTCTCTGTATTCTTGGATGCGGAGAAGGCCTTGATCGCTTGGCATGGACCTTTATGTATCAGGCAATGGATTGGTTTGGTATTGGTTCTGGATTTATTCATGTCTCCCATTTTAGTTGTATGGAGCTATCATTTGAGGAAGTGTTTAAGGAACATCCCTGCTGTCATAATGCTGTGGTCTGCCGCCAGTCTGCAGGGATAAAATCTGATTTTCTTCTAGGAGCATTGTTGCAAGTGAATACTTTAATAAAACTCCAATCAATGGGTATGTTGCCAGTTTATTTTCAGGGGTCCTTTTATAAGAAATTAAATAGGTAAAACTGCGAGAATTGCTTTACAAAAACCAATTGCGGCGGGTGGGGTAAATTTTCCTAACTTAAATAGGTCCCATCACGCCTATATAATGCATCAGGGTATGTATTGGGTCCTCCCCGAGATCATGGAACATCTCCCTGATTGTCTGTATTTGGAGTAGCAACTTATGTCCCCATTGCGATTGTTTCATGTGTTGAGTATTAAATTACCCAGATATGTTAAGGACAATATTATTTTATTTGACACCTGGAAAACCTTGAAATTTATTAATAAATTAACAGATGTTCTATTAGAGAAATCCACTTATCAATTCTTATGGCTAAACTCCAAGATTCAAATTGGCATGTCTGGGGTCTTCTGGAAACACTGGATGCAGGCAGGCATACGTACATTAGATGATGTTTTATTAAATGGGAAAATGTTTGATTTTTCATGACTGCAACAATCATTCGGTATTTCAAAGTCTCAAAATTATAAGTGGTTGCAGTTGAAGCAACCATTTAGAAGGGGTTCCCTGATTGGCAAAATCTAAAAAATTATTACAGCTTGCAGGTCCTATGCTTCTAGACAGATTCGTTAGGACATCAGGCAGGCCGGTGGTATAAATTAATATCTGAATTCTTGAATAAAAAACCAAAATCTAGTCTTAGAGACATTTGGAACATTGAGATATAGCAGTATATTTCTGTGTCTCGATGGCCACGAATTTGGACTTGGAGGATGAGATGTACAGCGTCAGCATCTATGAGACAAACTTAGTTTTTCTTGTTGCATAGATCTTTTTGGACCCCTGTTAGGTTACAAAAGTTAGACAGTTCTAAATCTAATAGATGCTGGCACTTTCATATATAGACATTGGGACATTGGATCATCTGTTGTTTTATTGTCCTTTGATACTCAACTTTTGGAAAGTCGATATTAGGACAGATTAATGTTATACTTGAGTCATCAATTCCATTGACTTATGAAGTCGTCATATGTGGAACATTATTACATATTAAGCCCCTCATGGATTGTTATAAATGCCGGCTCTTTCTAATTATGACTGGGATAGCCATGCAGATGATAACACGTAATTGGAAGAATTGGGATCGCCTCAATTTTACTTTTTGTGGCGTACCTATTTACAGTTATAGGTATGAAAAAATGAATGCTAAAATGCTGGGGCATAGTAATGTATTTAAACTAGTTTGTGGCCTGTTGACATATTTTATTATTTCTCTGTAGTTGTTTTTTGTCTTTAATTTCTGTGATATTTCCTTACACATCCAGGGTGGGAGGGAGGGAAGGGGGTGGGATTGTACTATTGTATTATTTAAATAAGTGTAGGTTATTGAAAGAGTATATACATTTGTGTTATTGATTAATCGATGGGTAGGTTAAAATGATTGATTTTGAATATCTGTAAGTTGAATGTGCTTTTCTTGACTTGTTATATGTTCTTTTACCTGAATGTTGCACTGTTAATATTAGAAAATTAATAAAGATTAAAAAAAACACAAACCCTCCAATCAGCTTCAAAGGCAGAAATGCTAATGACGCTCAAAGCAACATGTTTCTAGGATGTCCAATGAGACATCTAACTACCTCACAGCCTCCTTGAGAAAATGGCATTATATGAAAGCAAATAAGGTGGGATTTCAACCGGAGAGCTGGAGAGGATGGACAATGTGCCTTAACTTGGTGAATCAGAAATGGCTTCTTTCAGTCAGGGGAGACTTTTCCTACTATGACAGGTTAGGATGTATTAGCCATGTGAAGGTGAGAATAAGTTTGCCTGGACAGGGAAATGTACTGCTGAAAAATGGCAGAGTCCACCATCTAGACTCAGTAAGCTATGATATGACAGGGCAGTGAGATCCACCTTGGGTTGTCTCCTGACATGTATTCTAGCAGAATTAACTGCAGCCCTTTAGGCATGCTTGGAGTGCTCCAATACGGCACCGATCCTACAGCCATAAGGATGCCTATGGTGAATAGTATTATAAAAGCTGAATAACTATTATTTTATGGCTCATTATCTAGCACAGCGGTTACAATGAAGGTTAGCGTGTAAGCCTAGTGTGGGTTCAACTTCCTCATGTACTTCAGCTCACACAGTACTCATTTTAGCTCAAAGAATTACAAGCTACAGACCAATCAAATATAATTTTCATCTCAAACATCACAACATTGCAATACTAAAAACAATAAATTACAAAAGTTCTAATCCTAGACTCTCTTATGAGAGCTAATAGCAAGCTGTTAAGAAGTTGTTCAAATTAGTGAAGGTGACAGTGGGATTTGAACCAGTGACCTGGAGAAAATATAGGAAGTTCATTAACCTGGTGAGCTAGAAATGCTTTTTTGGGGTAATTGTGATATCATTCCTAAGCAGATGATATATAGGCAGGTCAGTAAGCTATGATATGATAGGGCAGTCAGATCCACCTAGTTGGAAGCTAATGTAGCTCATTGTGTAAAAGCTGTGTGTTGATCTTACAGAGGTCGTGAGTTCAACTCTCAGCCATCTTTTAATTGTGGCATTATTCCTTGCAGGTGCACCTTGATGATCTCACAATGAGGTCACCATTGTGCAACTAGACACTTTCATTTGCAATGAACTAGAAGCCACATTCAGATCTGTAATGTGTTTTATTTTGTTTTTAAGCTTTGCCAAATGAAGTTATGGGCTTTTTTTGTTTTGATGAATGAGCTGATTGGAGCAATGTTTAGTGAGAAAGAAAGTGTTATTTGGAGTAGAGAATGACACGCTGACAAAATTCATCACCGTTCCCGTCCCCGCGGATAACCGCAGGGAAACCATCTTCATGTTATTCTTTAAGGAGAGAGGGAAGAATCAGAGTATGAATGGCCACAACCAATGACCCTCAAGCTTTGCTTTGAAGAATGCTGGAGTAGAACAACCTGAGGTTGAAATAGACACTAAAAAATGACATGGGATTATTTCCCGTGGTTATCCGCGGGGACGGGGACGGTGATGAATTTTGTCACCGTGTCATTCTCTAATTTGGAGCAAGAAACCCTAAAGCTGTGATTTTCATGTGCTGTAATTAGCTAATAACATTGCTTCTTTAGCCAGTTTTAAATTCAATATGCTTGTATGGATGTGTCCTGTTTATGTGGTGGCTGGATAACTAAATAAAATCCCTGAAGTTCACTTTGGAAAGGTCCCACATCTGCCTAAATACCATTCATAGAACTTACATCTATCAGACTAATGTCTTTCTGAAGCCCAAACCACATCTATCTAAAACCCAAACAATGCTCAAACAGCTATTCCTTCTAGGAGCTAATTTTACAATTGCTTTGCACCTTCTTGTGTAGCACACAGGTTAAACTTCCACCTTTCTACACTGATGTTCCCAGTTCAATTCCCAGTCAGTACATCTCAATAAAATTAAAATATTTTAAATTTCCTTTAAAAGATGGCATAGTATATTAATTTTTTAATTTTTATTATGTTAAAACTTACGATCTTGAAATAGTGAAGAAAAGGAATATAGGGCTCCGATACGGCGCAGCAAGAACGCCTATGCTGCAGCCATAATGATGCCTACACGGAAGAGTATAATAAAAGCTGAACTGGTATTATTTTATAGCTCATTCTATAGAAAACCAAAAAAACTCTGTGGAGTGACGATGTTCCTAAATGGACTTTATTTGAAAGTATCAAAGTTCCAAAGGTACACTAAAATCATCCACATAAAATAATTCCATCCACATAAAAGTAAATCATCCACATAAGAGCCTTAAAGGACCTAGTCCGCTAGGGATACAGGACCGAACACGGTCCGCGTTTCGACAAAAAGTCTTCTTCAGGGGTCCCTGGGGGTCCTATAAAGGTGTGTACGTGGGAAACAATTGTGTGGTGAACCGGAAGTGAGACACTGCTTGCATTTGCTCATTCTATAGCACAGCAATTAGAATAATGGTTAGCATGTAATGCTGGTGCACTTCAGCTCACACAATACTCATTTTAATAAATATTACAAGCTACAGACCAATCCAATCTAATTTTCATCTCAAAGAACACAACATTAGCAATACTAGAAACAATACATTACAAAAGTTGAGTTTGCAATTGATATAAACAGCAGTATTTGACTACATGTCACATTTATTCAACCATATTTAAGATTCATACTGATGTTCCCAGTTCAACTCCCAGTCAGTACCTCTCACTGAAAGAAAAATATTATAAATATCCTTTTGTGAAAATGGCATACTGTGGTACTTTTTTTGTTTTTATTATGTTAAAGCTTACAATCATGAAATAATGAAGAAAAACACATTTTTACATATAACTAAATACATTGCAGGGATGTCTATCTGGCGCCTAGAACAGAAAAAATTAGATCGCGGCTATTATTAGGGACACCCATGTGACGCCTATATGGCACCTAAATATAAAGGATTCCTAAAGCACGCCTAAAGATAGGCGTATTTTGCAAAATCAGGGCCTCTGTGTCTGTATATGGCCGTTTGGTGGAGGATGGGCTTGGGAGGGCTTCAATGGCTGGGATGGTGTAGATAGGCTGGAGTGAGCTTTGACGGAGACTTTAGTAGTTGGAACCTAAGAACAGTACCGGGCAGAGCTTTGGATTCTTGCCCAGAAATAGCTAAGAAAAAACCCCCCAACAAATTTTTAGATTGAATCAGGTCGGGCAGACTGAATGGACCATTCGGGTCTATCTGCCATCATCTACTATATTACTATGTTATGTTACTATGGTCTTTTTCCTGCTCCACAGCAATTTAATGCACCTTGCCTTCCATATCATCCAGTCTCTCAGTCAAGGTATCAATTTTGTCACTGACCTTCAAGTTCAAGTTTTATTAAAATTTGATTGACCGATTATCAGAATTCCTAAACTTTGTACAAATAAAAAGAGAACACAGTAATATAAATATTCAGTCTCACACATGCAAAAACGACACAACTAACTAACTAAAAACATAAGGGTAGAGGGAGGAATTACAAATCTTAATAGGACAGAGAACATATAAGGTAAGAAGTTGGAACATCATGGCGGGAGATCTTAGAGACCACCAAATCAATAATTTGGGCTTTGGCCTCCTGCAATTCCATTAATACGTGTGTGTGAGGGTTCAGATTGGATATCACCCTTAACCTGCATTTCCAGCAAAGCTGCTAGAGCCGAACTTCCAGCTTCTTCCGGCTTATTCGTAGATCCTGGTTATACGACCTTACCAGTGTACAAGTCCTTAATTGCTGGTGTAGTCTTCAGCACTCTTGGCATGTTCTAGCCCAGAAAAGCGACCCACACCACTGGGCAAATATCCCTAGTGGTTAGAGCAGCTGCCTCAAATTCCGATTCCCACTGCAGCTCTTTGTGACTCTGGGTAAGTCATTGCCCCAGGTACAAATAAGTACCTGTCTAAAATATGTAAACCACTTTGTGTAAACCACACAGAAAAAGCGGTATATCAAATCCCATCCTCTTTACCACTAAAAGTAGTTATTTTGGTGCTCTACTGGGGAAGAAAGGAGAAGGGGACGCAGAGTAGTTTTACACACGTCTGCTTCTGTCAGCCATCACAATGGAAGTCCAGTATGGAATCTCTTATTATTCTTATAGAATAGTATAACAGTGGTTCCCTGAAAAATAGTAAGTCGTCCAGAAGTTCCAGTTATGGAGAAACTGAAAATCTGATTGGATAACTGGAAAGTAATTCACTCCAGTTCCACATGGTGGCATCCTTGTATATCAGACTGCACAAATTCCACATAGTAACTAAGCCTGACAATAGTTGTTGAAGTAAACATTTTTTCTAATTTGGAAATGGTGACCAGGGTTCAAAGTGATTTAACTATTCAATAATTTTTATAGAATCCTCTGAAAAACTTATTTGGAATGTTTCATGACTCAATTCTCTGTTGAAACTAATAAATCAATAGCAATCTCTGGAGAACGGTGCATGAATTGCACTGATGTGGAAGTTTCTAAATAACTGTTAGATGTAACAATAGTTTTATATATATACATACATATATATATATATATATATATATATATATATATATATATATATATATATATATATATATATATATATATATATGTGTGTATGTGTGTGTGTTTGTTCATGAATGCATACATAAGAACATAAGCAGTGCCTCTGCTGGGTCAAACCAGAGGTCCATCATGCCCAGCAGTCCACTCACGCGGCGGCCCATCAGGTCTAGAACCTGTATAGTAATCCTCTATCTATACCCTTCTATCCCCTTTTCCTTCAGGAAATCATCTAATCCCTTCTTGAACCCCAATACCTTACTCTGTCCTATTACACCCTCTGGAAGTGCATTCCAGGTGTCCACCACCCTTTGGGTGAAGAAGAACTTCCTAGCATTGGTTCTGAATCTGTCCCCTCTTAATTTTTCCGAATGCCCTCTTGTTCTTGTAGTTTTCGAAAGTTTGAAGAATCTGTCCCTCTCCACTTTCTCTATGTCCTTCATGATCTCTATCATGTCCCCTCTATGTCTCTGCTTTTCCAGGGAAAAAAGCCCTATCCAGAGAAAACTAAAAAAATTATGGAGGGTCTTGTTCAAATTCAGCTCACTAAGGGCTCCTTTTATCAAGCTGCATTAGCGGTTTAACGCACGTAATAGTGCGCGTTAAACCGCCAGCTGTGCTAGCCGCTACCGCCTCCTCTTGAGCAGGTGGTAGTTTCTGGCCAGCGCGGGGGTTAGCGCGTGATGAAAAGTCTCGCGCGTTAACCCCGCTAGCGCGGCTTGATAAAAGGAGCCCTAAATATCTTGAGCAACATTCCCTACTGCACGATTCTCAACCAGGTTTCAGAACCTATTTTAGCACTGAGACAGTGCTGGCTACATTATTAGACCATTTAAAGAGCCTATTGAGTAAGGGTAACAGTGTGCTGGTGCTTCAGTTTAACCTAAGTAGTGCCTTTGATTTGATAGATCACACCAAATTATTGACATGCTTGGATGCTTTTGGCCTACAGGGTAATGTTATCCTGTGGTTTAAAGAGTTTTTGGAATTCAGACAATATCAGGTCAAGTTTAATAATCAGTTTTCCTTTAACTGGAAAAATCCGAGTGGTGTACCCCAGGGTTCCTCACTCTCGCCCACTTTATTTAATGTATATCACTCCTCCTTGGGCTACAGTTTAACCTAGGTATAGAACTGTTCAGCTATGCTGACGATATTACAATTGTCATACCTTGTGCTACAGTTCAGTGGCGTACCTAGGGTATGTGGCACCCGGGGCCCATCATTTTTTGACACCCCCCATCTATATGAAAAATATGATTTTTAGTAACAATCCACATATCGCACCACAAGAGTGTACCTAGGAAAAGGCTGCATCTTAAACACTGCAGTGAGCACTAGAACACCAACACATACATTGTAAAACTAAACAAGCCAGATCCCGCACAGTCAATTGATCCTGCAGTCAATGCCAACTGAAAACTATGTTCTTTTCATACACACAGAACAGAGATACACCCTCGCCCAATATGGAATAATCACAAACTAAAAATAGAAATATGTAGACAAAAGTTAAACTGAACCGCCAAGAAACCAGACCCTGGATTCAATGTAACACCACAAAAAACAGTAACACATGTCCTCTAATACAGTGCAAAATATAAAGACAGTAGATGTAAATTTGAAAAAACTGATACATAACAATCACCACTTTACAAATTAACAAATAAAAATAAAACAAATAATGAGAAATAAAAAAATACAATTTTATTGGACTAATCCCCGTAAGCTCGGTCCCCATCCCTGCAAACCACCTGATTCCATCCACACAAGCCTTGAATTGTTTATATTAAAGTATAAAAAGAAACAATATTCTGTACAATTGTCAATTTATAAATCAGCGTCTTCTCCCCACTCTCTTCCCCATTTCCCTTCAACATCCTCAGCCCACTCTCTCTCCACTTTCCTTCAGCGCATGCACATAAAAACAAGCAAGTAATTTTATATCATTTTCATTCTATTCATTCATAGAAATTAAAGTCTAGATAATGCCAGTCACATAACAAAACATGATTTTACAAAAATAATTCCCTGCACAGTCAAGCCTGCAAGGATTACTAGATGTCTTTCAGCAGCTCCCCTCCCTCCCTCCCCCTTACCTTTGTGGCCAAGTCACAACAATACCAACAATAAAATTTTAAAAACACAAAGCACGCTGTACGCAGAGAAAATGTTAATTATCATTTATATTCCGCGGGTTTTCAAAGAGGTCAAAGCAGATGACTTTATGCAATGTCACCTCAGTAACAACTATACAAAAATAGACAAATATTCCCCCTCCCTTTTTACTAAACTGCGATAGTGGTTTTTAGCGCAGGGAGCTGCGCTGAATGCCCCACGCTGCTCTTGATGCTCATAGGCTCCCTGCGCTAAAAAATGCTATTGCGGTTTAGTAAAAGATGGCCATAGTACAAAATATAGACAACAGATATAAATTCTCAAAACAAACACATTTTGATCACTAAGTTGATAATAAAATTATTTTTCCTACCTTTTTGTCTGGTGATTTCATGAGTTTCTGGTCCTTCTTCTTTCTTCTCCTGCCCCCCCTCTTTCTTTCTCTCTCCCCCTGGCTCTCCTCTTTCTTTCTGCCTTTCTTTCTCTCTCCCTTGACCCCCTCTTTATTTCTGCCTTTCTTTCTCTCTCCCCATGGCCCCCTCTTTATTTCTGCCTTTCTTTCTCTCCCCCCCTGGCCTCCCTCTTTATTTATTTCTCCCCCTGGCCTCCTCTTTCTTTCTGCCTTTCTTTCTCTCCCCCTTGACCCCCTCTTTATTTCTGCCTTTCTTTCTTTCTCCCCTTGGTTCCCCTCTTTCTTTCTGCCTTTCTTTCTCTCTCCCCCTGGCCTCCCTCTTTATTTTTCTCTCCCCCTGGCTCTCCTCTTTCTTTCTGCCTTTTTCTCTCCCCCTTGACCCCCTCTTTATTTCTGCCTTTCTTTCTTTCTCCTCTTGGTCCCCCTCTTTCTTTCTGCCTTTCTTTCTCTCTCCCCCTGATCCCTCTTTATTTCTGCCTTTCTTTCTCTCTCCCCCTGGCCCCCCTCTTTATTTTTTCCTTTCTTTCTCTCTCCCCCCTAGCCCCTACAAAGCCATTGTGCCAATTTCTCCACTTCCACGATTCTTTCCCTACCCTCACCCCCAAGCCAGCAGCCAATTTCTCCCTGCTCCTTCCCCGATGTCCTGAACTTCATCGGGCAGCAGCAGCATTCACAATTCACTGCTGTTGCCCGCTTCAGGCCTTCCTCTCTGTCGGGTCCTGTCTTCATGAAAACAGGAAGTAGGCAGGACCCGCCAGAGAACAAGGCCTGAAGCCGGCAACAGCAGCGAATTGTAAATGCTGCTGCTGCCCGAAGAAGGTAATGGAGCACCGAGGCAGACCACTTCTCCCCCCTCCCAGCCGAACCCCCGCTGACCCTCCTATCTCCCCTCCCCCGTGAACCTTTCCGACCCTCCCAGCGAGAGCAGCAAACCTCCTTCGCGGCTTTCTCCTCCCTCTGCCGCATCACTGATGACATCATCAGTGATGCGGCAGAGGGAGGAGAAAGCCGACGCTACTGGAGGGAGGTTTGCTGCTTTCGCTGGGAGGGTCAGAAAGGTTCACTTGGGGGGGAGAGATAGGAGGGTCAGCGGGGGTTCGGCTGGGAGGGGGGAGAAGCGGTCTGCCTCGGTGCTCCAAGGCCTGGCGCCATTACCTTTTTCGGTAATGGCGCCGATGCTGCTTTCGCTGGGAAGGTGGGAGCGCGATAGGGACCGGGCTAGCTGTGCACCCCCCCTTAAGGCGGCACCTGGGGCGGACCGACCCCCCCGCCCCCCCCTTGGTACGCTACTGCTACAGTTCTATCTCATATCTCTCATAAAATTGAGTCTGTGTTGCAACTCTTGGATGCAGGATTTCAAACTCAAGCTTAACCCTGATAAGAACATAAGAACATAAGCAGTGCCTCTGCCGGGTCAGACCACAGGTCCATCCTGCCCAGCAGTCCGCTCCCGCGGCGGCCCAAACAGGTCACGACCTGTCTGTATCACCAGAAGGGGCTCCCTTGCCACCTTGGTTTCTCATTTAAGTCCTGTCTTCATATCGAAGTCCTAACCCTCCGGTCTTGCACATGCACGACCTGGTTTGGTTTCTATACTCATTACCTGGTTAGCTTTCTATACTTGTGTTACATCCCAGCTCCTCCCTCAGTATCCCATGATCCCTTTATCCTTCAGGAATCCGTCCAATCCCTGTTTGAATCCCTGTACCGTACTCTGCCTGATCACTTCCTCCGGTAGCGCATTCCAAGTGTCCACGACCCTTTGGGTGAAAAAAAACTTCCTTGCGTTTGTTTTGAACCTATCTCCCTTCAGTTTCTCCGAATGCCCCCTCGTACCTGTTGTCCCCTTCAGTCTGAAGAATCTGTCCCTATCCACCCTCTCTATGCCCCTCATGATCTTGAAGGTCTCTATCATATCTCCCCTGAGCCTCCTCTTTTCCAGAGAGAAGAGCCCCAGCCTATCCAACCTCTCGGCGTATGGGCAGTGTTCCAGCCCTTTTACCATTTTCGTTGCTCTCCTTTGGACTCTCTCAAGTACCGCCATGTCCTTCTTGAGGTGCGGCGACCAATACTGAACGCAGTATTCCAGATGTGGACGCACCATCGCTCGATACAATGGCATGATGACTTCCCGTGTTCTGGTTGTTATGCCCTTCTTTATGATCCTGTTGGCTTTTTTCGAGGCTGCTGCGCACTGTGCAGATGGCTTCAGTGATGCATCCACCAGCACACCCAAGTCTCTCTCAAGTCTGCTGTCTCCCAACAATACCCCCCCCAATTTGTAGTTGAACAACGGGTTCTTTTTCCCTATATGCATGACCTTGCATTTGTCCACGTTAAAGCGCATTTGCCATTTGTTTGCCCAGTCTTCTAGCTTGTCCAGGTCTCTTTGTAGGTCCTCACACTCCTCCCTGGTCCTAACTCTGCCGCACAGTTTGGTATCGTCTGCAAATTTTATAACCTCGCACTTTGCCTCCTTTTCCAGGTCATTGATAAATATGTTAAAGAGTAACGGCCCCAGCACCGACCCCTGTGGTACACCGCTTGTGACTCCCCGCCAGTCAGAATATTGACCCTTTACTCCAACCCTCTGCAGTCTGCCCGACAACCAGTGCTTGATCCATCTGTGCACATCCCCTCCCACCCCGTGGTTCCACAGCTTCTTAAGCAGCCTTTCATGTGGCACCTTGTCGAAAGCCTTTTGAAAATCGAGGTAAATGATGTCTATGGGTTCCCCATTGTCCACCCGACTGCTTATTCCCTCAAAGAAGTACAGAAGGTTCGTTAGGCACGACCTTCCCTTACAGAATCCGTGCTGGCTTGTTCACCACATAAGATTATTCACGAGCCATCGATTAGTATAAATTCTACCTTGTGTACAATTCAACTAACAAAATATTGGGAGTTATTTTGGACCAGCATCTGACTATGAAAAAAACAAATAATGCTGTGGTACATAAGGGTTATTACATGCTATAGAAACTGTACCATTAAATCTTTTTTTGAGTTTTCTGCTTTTAAACTTCTGGTACAATCTTTATTATTGAGTATTTTGGATTATTGTAATATTGTGTATTTAACAATTCCCAAGAAAGACATGGTTCGACTCATACTGTTTCAGGATACAGCAATTAGAATGATCTATGGTATTAAAAAAATATGATCATGTGACTCCATTTTATTGTGAATTGCATTGGCTGCCAATGGAGGCTCGTTTTTTGTTTAAGTTAGGTTACTTTTGCTATAAGGTCATGTATGGTATCGCTCCATTTTATATGGTTAATAGATTCTCTCTAGCATCTTATAAAAATAATAGAAAGTCTCATGCCCTATTCACCTTTCTGTCAGTATAAGGCTGTAAAAGTAAGAAATTTCTGGCCCATACTTTCACATTCCAAGCAGCTTCACATGACAGAGAATTTCAATTGTTATTGCTTGGAGCCTGTTCTTATAAACATTTCAGAACTCAACTGAAAACTTATCTCTTTTCAAAATACTTGGTCAAATAATTTCTTTCTGTCATTCTTAAATTGTTTTTAGTTTATAATCTTTTGAAAACCGCGTAGAACTCATGGGTACACAGTTAAGAAGTATGATGTTATGTTATGTTATAATGTTATGTTATGTTAAATCTGTTTCAATAGCTTAGAACAGCGATGGCGAACCTATGGCACGCGTGCCAACTGTGGCACGCGAAGGCCTTGCAGCTGGCACGCGCAGGGCCGCCATCAGGGCAGTACTACCAGGGGGTGCACAGGAGAGAGAGCTGAACGGGGATGATGGGGGACCCGCGGGGTTAAATATAACTCGAGCCGCGAGGCTCGTCTTCTACTCCGACTGCCTGCTGCTCACACAGCCGATCGGAAATCTTCCCCTGACATCAGCGCTGAAGTCGGGGAAGATTTCCGATCGGCTATGTGTGCGCGGCGGGACAGGCAGGAAATAGAAGACAAGCCTACACGGCTCGAGCTACATTTTGCTGAGAAAGTTGCTAAGATGGGCTGGGAGACAAATGGGGAACACAAAAGGGGGAGGGAGTGCGTTTTGGACACAAGGCATGAACTTGGGAGAAAGGAAGAGAGGGCAAAAGATGCTGAGGTGGGGGAGGGAATGGGTTTTTGGACACAGAAAACATGAACTTGGAAGAGAGGAAAGGAGGGAAAGAGATGCTGAGGTGGGGGAGGGAATGGGTTTTTGCACACAGAAGGCATGGACTTGGGAGAGAGGAAGGGAGGGAAAGAGATGCTGAGGTGGGGGAGGGAATGGGTTTTTGGACACAGAAGGCATGGACTTGGGAGAGAGGAAGGGAGGGAAAGAGATGCTGAGGTGGGGGAGGGAATGGGTTTTTGGACACAGAAGGCATGGACTTGGGAGAGAGGAAGGGAGGGAAATAGATGCTGAGGTGGGGGAGGGAATGGGTTTTTGGACACAAGGCATGAACTTGGGAGAGAGGAAGGGAGGGAAAGAGATGCTGAGGTGCGGGAGGGAATGGGTTTTTGGACACAAGACATGGACTTGGGTGAGAGGAAGGGAGGGAAATAGATGCTGAGGTGGGGGAGGGAATGTGTTTTTGGACACAGAAGGCATGGACTTGGGAGAGAGGAAGGGAGGGAAAGAGATGCTGTGGTGGGGGAGGGAATGTGTTTTTGGACACAGAAGGCAAGGACTTGGGAGAGAGGAAGGGAGGGAAAGAGATGGTTGTGTACACGGGGAATAGAAGAAAGGAGAATTTTTGGTCATAGGGAGGGAGTGAGGTACAGACAGTGGCATACCAAGGTGGGGGTGGGGGCGGTCTGCCCCGGTTTTACGCCCCAAGGGGGTGCACAGCTGGCCACCCTCCAGTGTTCTCCCTAGGCTGGCAAACTGCGTCTCTTTAGCCACTTGAGTGCCACCGCCGCCATTGGGAACAGGCCGGTGCCAAGTTCTCCCTGCTTTTCCCTGTGGGGCCGACCAACTCTCGCCACCCGCGTCAATTCTGATGTCGGAGAGGACGTTCTGGGCCAGCCAATCGCTGCCTGGCTGGCCCAGAACGTCCTCTCCGATGTTAGAATTGACGTCGAGTGGCGAGAGTTGGTCGGCCCCGTGGGGAAGAGAAGCAGGGCGAACTCGGCGCCAGCCTGTTCCCGATAGCGGCAGTGGCAGCCTATTCCCCAGTAGCGGTGACAGCATTTTCCCAATGGTGGTGGCATAGGGGAGGGCAAGGAGAAAGAAAGAAAGGGGGGACAGGGAGCCAAAAAAAAAAAAGAAAGAGGGCTGGGTGAAACAAAGAAAAATGGGGCACGGAGAGAGAGAAAGACAGACATACAGAATGAAAGGGGGTATGGAGAGAGAGAAAAAGAAAGAAGGGGGCAGGGTGAAACAAAGAAAAAGTTTGGGGAGGGAATGAGGTCTGGAGGAGAGAAAGCATACAGGAGGCTGAAAAAAGGGAAGAAATATTGGATGCACAGTCAGAAGAATAAAGTGCAACCAGAGACTGATGAAATTACCAAAGGTAGGAAAATGATTTTATTTTCAATTTAGTGATCAAAATGCGTCCGTTTTGAGAATTTATATATGCTGTCTATATTTTGCACTATGGCCCCCTTTTACTAAACCGCAATAGCGTTTTTTAGCGCAGGGAGCCTATGCGCTTCAAGAGCAGCGTGGGGCATTCAGCGCAGGTCCCTGCGCTAAAAACCGCTATCGCGGTTTAGTAAAAAGGGAGGGGGAATATTTGTCTATTTTTGTATAGTTGTTACTGAGGTGACATTGCATAAAGTCATCTGCCTTGACCTCTTTGAAAACCCGCGGAATATAAATGATAATTAACATTTTCTCTGCGTACAGCGTGCTTTGTGGTTTTAAAATTTTATTGTTGGTAGATCATTTTGACTTGGCCACAAAGGTAAGGGGGAGGGAGGGGAGCTGCTGAAAGAGTCTACCTTGACGTGGTTGCAGGCTTACAAATTTTTTGGTCAAAGAGTGCGGCGACAGAGAAAAGTATGTGTGTATTCGGCCCATGAATGAAATCATTAAAACATTATAAATTGCCAATAAATTGAAATGAAAACCAAAGGATTGTGAATCAAATTGATTCTCTGACAATACAAAAATTCCAACCTTTAAAAATGATGTTACATAGTTCAGGCAACTTTATAAAGAGTTTTTAGATACTAAAATCTTGTTATTAAGGTTTAATTGACGTGCTGGCACTTTGAGGAAATTCTTTGGTTTTGTGCTGCAGTTTGGGCACTCGGGCTCAAAAAGGTTAGCCATCACTGGCTTAGAACATCTCAGCTGAAGTGAATAATAGGCAATGTGTTCCAGTTACATGAATGTTCCACATAGTCCAAAACTAACAGCAGAATCTTATTTTAAAAGGGGATCAAAGGCTGCAGATTTTATGAACCTGAAATGTAATGGCCAGTTTTTAGTTCTTGCAGTCTAAGGGGGCAAATGTATAAAAGCCGCCTTAATATGGGTGCTAAAATGCAGGGCATTGAGAGTAAACTCCATAATGGCATCTAGTCGCCCAGATTCCATTCCATTATAGAATACAGTGAAGTTGGCATTTGTGCTCCAACATTTAAGTGCTGTCTCTTACAACTTGTAAAAGGCAGGTGTAAATAACATGTGGATGGGCATAATCAAAAGATATGTCTAGGTCCATTTTGGGCCTAAGTCGCTAGTCGCCCAAAGTTGAACATGGAAAAAGCCCATTTTCAAAAAATACACCCAAAATATATATATATATATATATATATATATATTATATATATTTTTTTTAAATCGTCTAACTGTACGTCTAGCCATCAGATTGTCCAGACTGCTACGTCGTCTATCTTTTCATCCAAAAATTCATCCAAGTCAAAAATGCCTAGAAAAAAACCTTTTAGATGTGGAGTACTTTACAGGGCACTGCTGTCAACTTCATAAAAAAGGTGCCACATACACATCTCACCACAACAACCTTATAGATCATGGTGATCCCCCCAAACACCCCCAGAACCTACTAGACCCACCTGTCTACCACCCCAATAGCCCTTATGGCTGCAGGTGCCACCTATATGGCAGTACATAAAGATTTTGGGGGGTTTTGGAGGGTGCACATGTTTCACCATGCATGCAGTGGTTAGAGTGGCTTATGGGCCTGGATCCTCCTCTCCATGGTTCACTAGCTCAACCCCCACACCACTTAAGCCACTTCTGCGCAGATCTACTAGGCTTTCCTATGCCAGGCTGCCAGGTGCTGATGTCCTAGAGGAAGATATGTGACATTTTTATTATGAATTTTATGGTGGGTGGGGGGAGGGGAGATCAGTGATCACTGGGGGAGTATGTAGGAGTCTGTACTTTGTCCTTGAAGTGGTTATCTGATCACTTTGTATACCTTCTTGTGACTTATACCTGGTTTTAGATGGCCTAAGTCACAACTTCCAAGTTCCGTCTAGGCAGTGTTAAACATTTGGTTATACATGCAGTACAACTTAAGTCTAGGTTGGCCCATGTCCCGCCTAAATCCTACCCTCACTACTCCTCCTAAAATGCCCCTTTTAGCTCTGGGCGTACTGTAGCACTGTGAAGGCCTAAGTTGTTTTTAGATACATCTAAAACCTGGTTCGATTATCGGCAGAATAATCATCTAAGTGCTGATTGTGGGATTTGGTGTACGTGAGAAACAGCATGAACAATGAATCTCATGATACTTCATTAGGGGGGTGGAGGCTGATGGAGGCTGGAATCTTATCTTGGTTTAAAGTGTGATAACTCAGACTGCTGTTTACCACAGAAAAAAAGGATGAGGTATGATAGTTAGTCATGTTGCAAGTAATGTGAAGATGCGCCGTAAAGGGATAGTCTCACGATTGACCCGGTCTTATTCCTTCTATACCAGGATGGGATAACAGTATATATAAAATTGTGGCTACTGAATGGTTGATTGAAACCGGACTCTGGGAGCCATGGCAATTTGCTATTGAGACAGGTAACCCTCTTGAGGTATGCGACCTTTTGCAAAAATTGAGAATTACTAAGGGGAAAGAGCAAGAGGGCATATCTCGACAAGGATGGGTGTTGTTAACAGCATGGAGAAAATTACATGAGTTGAAGGATGAATTGGAACAGAAGGTAGGGAGATTGGAGAGGAGTATATGTGATCAACAGAATACGTTAACAATGCTACAATGTCAGAATAAATTGTTAATAGATAAGGTGGATACGTATCAGAATTTAGCTGAGAAGGCAGCAGTAAGGTGTGCAAAATATAAATATAAAAAACAGAGGGGGAAGATAGATAAAAAAAAAAAAGGTGCGTAAGTTACTATCCCATCTTACAGATGATTGGGACCCCAACACATGGGATGGGGATATTTGGGATAGTAGTAGTGGGTCAGAAGATAGAGATGATATAAAAATAGACGATGTGTACTGTAACCCTGTGAGCTGGAGAAGGGTTATCCATGCTACAAACCCAAATTGTTCAAGCTACAAATTCCTTTTTAGCCATAAATGTGCCTCACAGGAACAGATTTTGCCTTCGGCACCTGTACCACCTTCACCATATAAACCCATGTAGTCAATTTATAGAGAAACAGCACACAGTTTTTGTAGCAGAACAGAAAAAAGGTAAACCAGCTGCAGATGAAGAACAGACAAACGAAGGTGAGGAAAATTCACTACCATGCAGTGACAAGGAGGATATAAGTGACACAGCACCAGTAACAGTAGTGCTGTAGGGACATATGAAAGACAATGACATTGAAAGAATAGTGGAGAAGGTGGGCCCTATGCCTTTTAACATAAATGAATGGTGCAAATGGGCTACTGATATACTGATTCACTGGGGTCTAGGGAAATATAAAAGGAACAATGCAGATTTTGATAAGCTTATGCACTTAGCCCTGGGACCACACTATTATAAATTTGGCCCTCTCACTCACCCATACCAGTTTGTAAAAATGGGCATTGAGCAACTATTTCGCTGCACCTCTTTGCAAGTACTTAGAACTCTTTCACCCCTGCCAACTGATACACTAGAGCAGTTTGCATATAGGGTGTGGGAAATACACACTGTACTTAAAGAGCATGAACACTGGCCCAGTTCATCAGATTATGGTCAGAGAGAGCATAAAGAATTTCTATTAGAATTATTATCCCCTTAGATTACTAAACACCTTCTGTTGTTATCTGAGGACCCTAAAGTTACCCCTTTTGACACTTTACTGCTCAGGATTGGGTCTGTGTGGAAGACCCAGCCAGTTCAACTTATTTCAGTATCAGAAGTCAAGCGGTGGTGTGCTGATGGGTCTCCCCAGTACAAAGAAACCACACACACAGAAAATAGAGGGCATGGCAGAGGTAATTACAGAAATTCCTCTACTTGCATTCCTTTCCATGAGCTCAGAGCACAGACAGAAAATTAAATGGGAACAGGATAGACATACAATGCAGTTAGAATTGGACAAAGTAAAGAGTGATTTGACAGCCAGGAAAAATAGCACTACAGCATAAGGATGTCCTGACTCTGTGTCCAAATACCAAGGTGACTCAAGCCTTCGTAGCACTGCCGGACTCCTTTCACTTACCTGTGGACTCACTTTTGGAGATGCAGGATAAGAGAAAGAAGTCAGACTCAGAATTCACCTTGAGGCACTTGGCACCTTTGATATTGGACACTTGCAGCTGCCCCAATGTTAATACTACCATAGAGGGTCAGGATAAATTAACTTTGATTGAGATGCAGATTAACTTTGAATGTTGATGCAGATAGACCCTAAATTCACATACATTCACATACATTAAGCATCTAGCCAGACTGGATTGTTTATCAAGTAGATAGGCTACTTGAATGGGACAAAGAAGCCAGAGACTAATTTCATCTACCATTCCTGTAAGTGTTACATCTCCTATCAATCTGTTACAGTCTCCTGAGATTCAAGGGTGGAATGTGCAGCCATTCCCAGAAGCTGGCTTGTGGAATTTGGTGTACGTGAGAAAAAGCATGAACAATGAACAATGAAACTCATGATACTTCATTAGGAGAGGTGGAGGCTGGAATCTTGTCTTGGTTTAAAGTGTGATAACTCAGACTGCTATTTACCACAGAAACACAGGATGAGGTATGTTAGTTAGTCACATAGCAAGTAATGTATAAAACAGTTTAAAAAGAGCAAGTGCGGGACTGTTATCTGAATCCATTGGTGTGCTGTAAAGGGATAGTCCCACAATTGATCCGGTCCATCAGCTGCCTGAAAAGGGGATTCTCCAGCTGTGAGGAGTGGTGTTGCTGCAGTCATGGTGAAATTGTTCTAAATTATTTGTGCTTTGTATATTACTGCTATGCAATTTATGTAACAAATAAATTAGTATAATAAGCATTACCTTGTGTATGTCTCTTTGTATGCCGTGAAGTGCTGACTACCTAACGAACTTGGCATTACAGCCAGTTTTTAGATATATTTCTGTTTCGATTATGAGCCCCTTAGTATTTTATCACACCTATAAGTGCAGGACTTGCCCACATGTATGACCCCCTTGCTGCTGTGCGCAATGAGCCAGATTCTGTAGGGGACACCTACATTAGGCACCACTAGGCACCCTAATCAAGGATGCCTAGCGACATCTAACTTTGAAATCTGTGTGCAACCTTTTTTTAATTGGTTCAGTTGGAATGATAATTGACCACGCCAGTTTTCAGCCCCCCCCAAAAAAATAAAAAATAAAATTACCAATTGAGAGTTCTGTGTGGAACTTTTAAGATGCCTAATGATACTTGAGGCGCCTAGTGATGCTTAACTATGCCTAACTGAAAAGTAGGCATGGTTAGGAGCAGAGAATAGGTGTGGTAAACTTAGGCATGACTAGGCATGCGAGATATGCCCTGGTAAATTAGGCCAGATAAAGCGTCTAAGGTGCCTAGCAACACCTAAGTCTGCTTAGGTGCCACTAGGCATGATTCTATAAGCAGCGCCTAGTGGTTGATTGAGAACCACTTGAAGCGGTGCCTACACACATAGGTGCCATTTAATCTGGTCCTATGTGGATTATGTGCTAAGCTTGCAGAATACCACTTTATCCCCAAATGACACTTACTTTGTGCTAGCATAATATGATATTAGTACACAAATGGTGTTCACATGTAAGAGCTAAGATTGTAGAATTAGGGAGTAGGGTTTTTTTTTGCCAATTGCGGCCTTGGGGGTAATTCTCTACAGGTTGCTTGAAGTTAGGTGCTGAGATGATGCACACTAAAGTGCGTAGGCTTTGTTACCAATTATGCATGAAATGCCAACTAGTTTATGTTCTAAGTTATGTGCCTAACTTTAGGCATGAGCACTCATGTAGCTCAATGTCCTAGTGAAATTCTCACACTTAATTGCTGTCAGTTAGGCACATAACTGATACTTTTCTACAACCCACACACATAAGTTCTAATGCCCTTGACCTGCCCATGCCCTCTCCCAGGTCCATGTCCCCTTGTAAGTGGCTCTGGTGCTGATGTTCAGTGTCATTTAACCACAGAGTGCTGCTGAATTATCGGCTCTGACTGCTGTGGCACTATCCAGTTAGTGCTAGAGTGAGTAGTCCAAGGGTAGAGTTGGGGGGCGAACCTGGATGTTTTCTGAGCACCCCTGATATTCAGTGCAGTAACAGTAGTCCTACGCCTGGTTAGTCATCTAGGCCAGATCAAGATATGCTCCAATGACCATGTAAATCCTGGATTAAGTTCCATAGTTTTTAACTTAATGCCCAGTTTATTGTTGTATTGGTTGAAAGTTTCTTTGCAGGTTCCTTCTTGCTTCTTTTTCTCTATTAATCCTTTATTTAACATTAATTCAGTCACAATGACCACATTATCACTAATCCTCTCCTTTTCTATTCTGATGTTGCTTTTTTAAAATATACTTTTAGAAGGGATTAGTTGTTAAAGTGTTTTTAAAAAATTTTTTTTGAAAGCTCTTATTTAACCTTTCCCAGTGTAATGAAATAAAGTAAATCAGCACTCAGAAACAATGCTGGGACTGCACTAATACACACAGGGGCCCTTTTACTGAAGTTCAGCATTATTTTGCACCAATCACATTTTCACTGCAAAATTTAAGGTGCAGTAAGCGCAGGGCTGGTTTTAGACGTGCTGGGGCCAGGGCAGATATTAAGGAGGGTGCCCCAATTCCTCTCCTCTGTGCCCCTTCTCCTGATTTCTCTACCCACCAAATGCCCTCCCATCCAGCATTCCTCCCTTCATTTAAAAATCAGCTGTTCCATGGGGCCCCTATGGGCTTGGATGTTCATCCCATCTCCCCACCCCTTTTCTGCACCCCCTTTCACCTTTTAAAAAGCAAAGGGGTCACTGGCATGGCAATGATTCTTTAGCACTGCTCACAGATTCCTCAGCATTGTTTTTCCCTGCTACGCTCTGCCCAAGTGGAAACAGGAAGTTGAGTCAAAGGGGGCGGTCCGCCTAAGGGAAATAGTGCTGAGGAATCTGAGCAGCGCTAGAGGATCACTGCCAAGCTGGCGACACCTTTGCTTTTTAAAAGGTGATGGGGGCTTTGGAACAGGGTGGGGAGAAGGGAAGGGCACCTCATCTCACGAGGCCCCCTGGAGCTGTGGGGCCCAGGGCAGTTGCCCTGTTTACCCCTCTCAAATGGGTTCCAAAAAAACAGGCATGAAGCAGTATTCTATAAAGGGTGCATGCATGTTGCACCGATTCCCATGGGTAACTGTAGGTGCCATACTTAAACCTGCTGAAACCTGGTATAAATGCTGGCACACAAGCGAGGCACACTGAGGCGCACTGAGGCCATATTCATAACTATGTCATCAGTTTCTGTATGGTACAATTCCAGAATTTTTCAAGAGCAAGATGACTAATTATCAACCTAAGAGATAACATAAGAAATAAGAACATAAGCAGTCATTGCATTCTGAAAATTTTGCTGTTTAAGATGAATACCAATTCAAAATTGGAACGACGAGTGAGGTGATTAAATTTGCAGATGACACTAAACTGTTCAAAGTTGTTAAAATTGTTCAAATTTGTTCAATTGTTCAAAGTTGAAAAATTGCAGGCGGACCTTAGGAAATTGGAAGACTGGGCGTCCAAATGGCAGATGAAATGTAATGTGGACAAATGCAAAGTGATGCACATTGGGAAGAATAGTCTGAATCACAGTTACCAGAGGGGCCTTAAACAACTTAGGTTGATCAGAGCCTCAAGCCCCTCCCTCTGACCAGCTAGTCCGCCTCTTCAAAATGGTGGGCCTTCCCTCCCCAGTGCATCCTGGGATGCACCAGGAAGGGGCCTAAGGCTCTGATTGGCTCAGCTGTATAAGGCCCCACCCATAGGAGGGGCTTAAACAACCTGGGCCAATCAGAGCCTCAGACCTCTTCCCGGTGTATCCCAGGATGCACTGGGAAGGGAAGACCCATCATTTTGAAGAGGCGGACCAGCTGGCCAGAGGGAGAAGGCATCCCTCTGGCCAGCCATCTAAAGTAAGGTAAGGGGGAGAGGGCAGGGGTCGTCAAAGGCATGGGGGTGTTGTACGGCGGTGGGAGAGCGTGGGCATCTCTCCCGCTGCCAGGGAGATGTGTTGGGCATTTCTCCCGTTGCTGGGGGTGGGGGGTTGGTTGACGGCTGGAGAGACTGAGCATCTCTCCTGCTGTTGTTGGAGTTTTTTTTCCTTTAATCTGCACGTGCCCATCACTATCATCAGTTATGGGCACATGCAAATTTTGTAAGTCTTCGCTACTCTCTGCCAACCTCATTTGCATCAGCGTTTTTTGGAGAATGACTCGCTTTTTAAAAATTGCTATTATAACAGCTGTGACAGTAACCTGTCGGTTTTCTACACTGTTTTTGAGAATCTAGCCCCTAATTATTTATTTTAGGTTTATTTCACACCTTTTCCTGTAGTTGCTCAAGATGAGTTTCATTCAGGTACTCTTGGTATATCCCTGTCGCTAGAGAGCTCACACTTCAAGATAGACAAAAGGACATATTTAACTTGCACAGAAGCCCTTTTCTTCCTTACTGAAAGGTAATAGGAAGGAAACAAAAGAGATAAAAATTTGCAAGTTGTTATTTGAGCAATTTAAGTGGTTAGAATCCTGCTATGAAATTGTTTCCTCTTTTAAGTGGGATACCATATAGGATTTTGAAAGCTAAACAGGCACATTTATAGTGGACCCTGGCGATTATCGGAAGCCAGTGGAGCTTGGCCAGGAGCGGGGAGACATGGTCAAATTTACTTTTAGCGAAGATGAGCTTGGCCGCGGCATTCTGAATCCGTTGGAGTCCTGCTTTATTGCACTGGTTTTTCTTTGAAATCTAAAATAAGAAAGGCTTGTAAATGCTGAAATACTGCTGAATTTTAGGGGAGATTTTGTCTGTTTTGTCAATAATAAGGTGCGCTAACTGATTAGCGTGCGCTACCAACACGTGCATGTTAGTTTATGGTCGCATTAGCGTTTAGCGCACGCTAATTCAATTAGCGCACGCTAATCGGTTAGCGCACCTCATTTTCATTTGAACGCAGATATTGTTTTTCACATCTCTTTTTGGACTGACCTGTCTGGGCATTGCGAGGAGACCTTAAATTTAAGCTTCAGGTGCCCTTGAGGAGAGCAGACACTATGACCCATATACTCGCTGCAGTCACAGGTCTTGACCATAGAACATGTCTGGAAGCCATACTCATAAGCCATCCACTGCACTGTAATAATATGTTGCCACATTATCACAGGATGTTGAACAGGATGAGGCAGTGGGTAAGAAGGAAGTTGTAGAAGTTTTGAAAGTACAATTTTCCAAGCGTTTTAAAATCTTTTCTGTTATTATGCAAAATATAACAGCTTGTGGAAAAAAGAGATGAATGGATTACCTTGGCAAATGTTATGCAATACCATACTCTGAATTGTGTGCAAAGCCTGGGTTCCACTACGTGTCTTAAAAGTAGATTACCCAAGTCTTTTACTGGTCACGTATAGTAATATGAAGATTGTGATTGAGGCTGTGAAATCTGCACTTGTTTAAAAGTCTTTTACTTATTATTACACATGACAATTAAATAAACAGGGCCTGTTCTAAACATTCTCCCCACCGTTATAACATTTCCCCTCTATTTTATACTTTTTAAGACAGTGACCTACTGGTGTATGTATCTGCTTCTGTTTTCTTGTTCCTTGTTTAACTTCGGAGCCCTTTTACTAAATGGTATTAGGCCCTAATGTGAATTTAGCTTGTGAAAAAGGATTAACAGAAAACGTCTTAAAATACCTTGCCAGTTTGTGCGTACAAATCATACATCATTTTTTAAAAAATATTTTTGGGAGGGGCATATCATGGGTGGGAAATGGATGTGGTAGTGTTATCCAGCTAGCATATTCACAATAGTGCATGCTAATTGGATAACACGGACAATGCGGGAGCACTTAGGGCCTGATTCTGTATAGGACGCCGATATCAGCAGCCACCGATTGCGTGCCAATCACACGTTGGTGTCCTATTTAGGATCGCATCTACACTTCTGGACAGACGCCTTAAATGTAGGCCAGCATTTTGCAGGCCTACATTTAAAGCTTCTGGCTCACATCTGCAGAGACGTACCAACATTTAAGCCCACCCAAGGACAATTCTGGGCAAAACTGTGCCCACGCCCCGCCTTGGACGTGCTTAAGTGTGGGTATGTGTCTCTGTAGACATGCTACAGAGACCTACTGTATAGGCATCCTGCCTTGGACACTTTTTAAAAGAAAACATGCATCCTGATTGGCTGAAAGATGGTGGTAGGACACCTACCGCCAACTGCAATCGGGATACACGTATCGAGAATCAGGCCCTTAGTGCAATAAGAGCCTGATTCTATAAACGGTGCCTAGCAGTGCCTAACTCTTAGATGCCATTCGGTGCAGTTGTCAATCAACCACTAAGTGTAGTTCAGAGGTCTCAAAGTCCCTCCTTGAGGGCCACAATCCAGTCGGGGTTTCAGGATTTCCCCAATGAATATGCATGAGATCTATGTGTATGTGCTGCTTTCAATGCATATTCATTGGGGAAATCCTGAAAAGCCGATTGGATTGCGGCCCTCAAGGAGGGACTTTGAGATCCCTGGTGTAGTTTATAGAATTGTGCATAGTGGCACCTAACTCAATGTAGGCGTCATAATGTTATGCGTTGGTATATTAGGCCAGAATTTTCTTGGCCTAATTTACTGGCACCTAACACAAATGTCTACCGATGCCTAAGTCATAAAACGCCTATTCTTCACTCCTAACCATGCCTACTTTGTGAGTAGGCACTGGTAATTGCATGTGGGTATCTCAACTTAGGCGTTGGTAGCCACTGCGTTGAATTCCATGCACAACTTTAATTAATGCTTTTTAAATCATTTTAAAATTAGCTTTTAATGGTGATTTTAATTAAAATACCAGTTAAGCTAATTAAAAAGTTTTGATTTGCATGCATGGGAATTTGTGACCTGGACTGGCGACTGTGGAAACAGGATACTGGGCTAGATGGACCAGTGCTCCGACCCAGTATGGCTATTCTGATGTTCTTAACTGGTGTAGAAGTGGTTACTTTTGGAGTATGTAGTAGTGTTTGAAATTGTGCTTTCTGTTGAGATGTTTCAGTTTTTCTGTTGTGAACCGCCTAGAATTGTTGGTGGAGCGGTGTACAAGAAAATAAATTATTATTATTATAACCAGTTTAATAGTTATCGTTATATGATGCCACAGTAAGAGTGTATTTTGTGGCATCCAACTCCTGCCATTTGTGCGCAGAAATGGGGCTATTCTATAACCTAGTGCGTAACTTTTAAGAACAAAGCAAGAACAACGACCAAAAAAAGGGAGGTCCAACTCTATCTGCAGTAGGAAAACCAACCAGGAACAAACAAACAGAACTGCAGACGTGTACAACAACGCAGGCAAAATTTATTATGACAAACAAAAAAATTATTAAAACCTTTTTACCAAACAGGAGGACCCAACACGGTCCGTGTTTCGGACAACCTTCATCAGGGGTCCATGGTAGAAAAGGAAAAAAACAAATGTCACAAAAAATTGCAATGGAAAAAATTCAGTAGAAAAAAACGGACTGTATGTATCGCCGAGCGTCACAAAATATCGTGAAGTCTCACTTTAGCGATACATACAGTCCGTTTTTTTCTACTGAATTTTTTCCATTGCAATTTTTTGTGACATTTGTTTTTTTCCTTTTCTACCATGGACCCCTGATGAAGGTTGTCCGAAACACGGACCGTGTTGGGTCCTCCTGTTTGGTAAAAAGGTTTTAATAATTTTTTTGTTTGTCACAATAAATTTTGCCTACATTGTTGTACACGTCTGCAGTTCTGTTTATTTGTTCCTAACTTTTAAGAACACCCTTGCTCTTCCCCTGGTGATACCCCCTTTTAGAGTTGCCTGCCAGGGTATGTAGGGGTATGAGGTTATAATATAACATGCAGGCAGATGTGCGCACAAATCTCAATTATTGCAAATCAACTGCAATAATTTATAATATGCAGGTTGTATATGGAGATGGTGGATTTATTTTGCATTTAACCCTCATATATCTTAAACCAACGCTTTACAGCAAATGACATGCAGATGCAATGAGTCTCTCCCTCACCTGAGCTTTAGGATCCAAGTGATTAGCTGAGCCATCCATGTTATGATAGTGACTTGCCCAGAGTCAGAAATAGGTGAAACTTTTAGAAGCATGATTTGAACCTACAAGTTCCTAGTTCATTACTTTTAACTTCTAGGTCATTACATCTGTTTTCATTGTAAGATTTAGTTCAGCAGGATTTTACATTAAGACATCCCATATTCCTGTGCATCCCAGTTTCAAAACTAGTTTCTCTTACAGCAATTAGGGAAAACACTGGATCACAGAGGAAACATAAATTCTGCAAACCACAAAATTTGGGTTTGTAGTCTTTTCCAGGAAGGACATTAGTCCCTTCATAGGTGACTGCTGTATTTATACACGGGAAATACCAAAATTCAGTTTGACACTGCTTAGGGTCACTGTTTATTGGGTTCTTGGTAGTCAACACAATAGAGAATCCCAAAAAGTTTCCCAGTACTGTTCGTGTAAGGATGTCTGGCACAAGTGAACATGTGAGAGCTGGGAAAACAAAAGCAGAGCTCTGTGCATCACACTGCCTGACAGACAAATTAATGGCAGCAGGATATGTGTTACTGTATGAGGTTAGCGATAGTGCGTTCCCATTGCAAATCGGTTGCTCAATGCTTATAAAAACACTGGGTGCCTCAAAATAAGTGTCTAACGAACCCAAGTGGCTGGTCAGCTTAAAATGCCATGTAAATCTATTGCTAATCTGAGCCTTTTATTAAGTCCCTGAGATTTGCCCTGTAAACACTACCTTTTCTCAATGGGTCTCATGCTTCATGTGATAAACCCTGTCTTATTGCACCATATGCAGAAAGAACACCTCTACCTTAATTAGTCAGAATACCAGTGACTCCTTGTCAAAAGAAAACAAAATAAATCTCTCCCGGAACAAGGCAAGAATGGAATCTACCAAATGGCAAAGCACTTGTTTTACTCATACAAAAAAACCTGATCAAGTAGCCTTGTTTGTTCCTCTTTCTTAATGTTGTAGCATTACGACAGTATTTGCAAGAGGTGGAACCGGGCACACTGATTAAATAACACACTTTATTCAGTTTAACTTTCAATTGTTTGAGAAAATTGCTTGTGTTTGGCACACCCATGGCCATGCCTTGGTCTTTAGGCATATTTCAAGCAAGCGATGAAAGTGGTTAGATCACAATGTATTCGGTATTTACCGATGATTTATGCATGGACATAATATGGGAGTAGCCCTCTGGTATGCAGGAGCTACTGTATGAGAAAAGGCCGAGGACAGTTAATCCAGGAAAAACCTGAATGTATTATTCCACATTTTCTGAACTGAACACTGAGTCACAATAACTGTCATGTACCTTTCCTTTTATCTGACTTTCTTACACATCCAGGGTGGTTGTATAGGGGGAGGGGAATGTATTATTGTTTGCTATACTTAATTTATCTATATTATTGAAATCAAATATGTACTTCTACTTTTATTAGTTAAGGGGGGGAGAGAAAATGATTGTTTTTCAAATTATTTGTTTATTTAAAGTGTGTTTGTGAAGTGTTTATGTTTAAATTCATTGTATTGCAATGTTAATATTAGAAAATTAATAAAGATTTAAAAAAAAATAAAAAATCCAGCGAAAACCTGAAAGTATCAGTCCACATTTTTTGAACTGAAAAAACAGAACATCTTGCAAGCTAATGTAATGAAGGGCTATGCCACCTGTTCCTTCTCCCTCCTACAAGAGCTTACTTCAAAACACATTTCTGGGAAGCTTTCAGGACTGCTTCAATACCAGAAGAAGCCTGAGCCAGCTGCGCAGGAAAGGATGAAATTCTGGTGACGAGTCTGGATATTTGTTTACTTGAAATTCCAAAAATGTATAACAAAACACTTCCAAAAGGTTCATGAAACCTACCATAGTCATACCTAAAGCACAAAACTATAATCATGTATCTCCTTCAATCCAACAAAGCATTGGAGTATCTTTTTACTTTTTTTTTTTTTCAAAAACTTATAAAACTTAATTATAATATATTATATTATACTTTCTGGTGGACAAACTTAGTGCTACAAATATGAAAGAATGAATGCTGAAATTTTAGGATATATTAGTGCATTGGAGCCCATTGACATCATTTATTGAGTCACAATAGTACCTTTTCTTTTTATTTGTCCTCCTTACACATCCAGGGTGGGAGGGAGGGAGATGGTAAAACATTATAATTATTATTCATTATATCTATTTTATTGAAATTATACATGTGGTTTTATTTTCATTAGTTAAGGGGAGGGGTGTGTGTGAAAATGTTTGTTGTTGAAATATTTGTATATTTAAAGTGCTTTTGTTTGATTCACTTATGTTTAAATTCACTGTTAATAATTGAAAACTAATAAAGATTTCCAAAAAAACAAACAAACCCCCTTATAAAACAGCATCTGATATGGAAATAGTAGAGCATCACACAGGTGTCTTTAATAGCCTGGTGGATGAGCTAATGAGCCATAGAGAAGAGGAGCCAGGTCCTTAAGACACTCTAACCATAACATTTATGGTGGAAAGTGTGAGTTCACCAAAACCCACCAAACCCCTACTATTTTGCCAAATAAGTGCCTCCTTCAGCCATAAGGGCTTTTCGGGTGGTAGACAGGTGGGTATAGTAGATTTTGGGGAAGTTTTGGAGGAATCACCATACATTTTAGGGGGGTTTGGGTGAGATATATATCTGGCACTCTTTATGTGAAGTTCACAGCAGTGCCCTCTAAGTTGCTCTACTGCTCAATCAGGATTGTCTATGTGGCCAGTCCATTACAATGTTGGCCCTTCTCACATCTAAATAATCTAGATTTGGACATTTTTAACTTGGATGTTTATGTGGCTTCACGCTTTCCATCATAAATGTAGTGATTAGAGTGTCTTATGGGTCTGGCTCCTCCTCTCTATAGGCTACTTAAGACACCTATGTGCTACTCTAGTAGGCTTTCCTATACCTGATGGTGCTGTTCTAGAGGCAGGTATGTACTTTTTCATTCAGAGTTTTGTGGGGTGGGAGGGAGTGTGTGGCCCCTGGGGGAGTGAGGGGGGTCATTACTTAATTCCTCCAGTGGTCATCTGGTCAGTTTTGGTATGTTTTTGGTAATTAGACACTTCTAAAACAGGTCTAGTTCAGAACATCCGAGTTCCATCTAGGACTTCCTGCAAAAGGTTCGATTATCGCTGCATAATATCCAAGTCTAATCCATCCACAGCCCGCCCATATCATGCTCAAAACACGCCTCTAACACGCCCTTTTCTGAGTCGGACATTTTTTTTTGGGGGGGTGAGCATCCTGCAAAAGATCTAAATTCTTGTTTCGATTATCAGCTCTTGGATGTTTTGCAAAGAGAAAAGTACAAAGGAACAAAAAAATCAATCATGTTGGGTAAGTCGTCACATATGACTACATGAATAGAATAACTGGAATAATCTAGTAACTTTTCACTCAATAAAACATCTGAGTAGCAAACTTTATTATTTATATACTGCTTATCAGTGGAGGTCGTCCAAGTGGTTTTACATTCAGGTACTCAAGCATTTTTCCCTGTCTTGGTTGGCTCACAGTCTCGTACCTAATGATCTCAGGCAGTGAAGGATTAAGAGGCGTGCCCAGGATGACAAGAAGCAGCACTAGAATCTAAAACCTCAGGGTGCTGAGGCTGTAGCTCTAACCACTAGGCCACTCCTCCCAGTCTTTGGTAGAGATGTGAAGAACTGCCTGTAATAATAATAATCTAATCTAATCTAATCCTTAGGTTTGTATACCGCATCATCTCCACGTTCGTAGAGCTCGACGCGGTTTACAGTAGGAGAAATCGGAAGGAACTACAACAGAGGGTTAGAGGTAGAAGTGTGAAGAAAATTTAGAGGACTTGGGATGCCAATATATAAGAGTTTCCTTGATTCCTAAGTTGGAGGGAGACTTACATTTTTTGAGAAAAGCCAGGTTTTCAGATGTTTGCGGAAAACTTGGAGAGAGCTCAAGTTCCGAAGAGGGGAGGTAAGGTTGTTCCAGAGCTCAGTGATTTTGAAGGTGGAGGGAGGTCCCTAGCTTTCCTGTGTGGGAAATGCCTTTTAGCGAGGGGAAGGATAGTTTTAATTTGTGGGAGGATCTGGTGGTATTAGGGTTTGAGGAATTCCAAGAAAGAGGGATAAAGGGAGGGAGGATACCATATAGGTATAATATAATAATAACAACAGTTATATATCGCACGACCGTGAAGTTCTATGCGATTTACAATGATTGAAAAAAAATGCTACAAATTGACTAGAACTTACATAGTTGGAGATTAGTGACTAACAGTTTATGGGATCAGTTGTTGTGGGAGAGATTGTGCAGATCAGATACCTAGGTCCTTCAAGAACAGATATGTTATAGGTGTTTCCTTAATTCACCATAATTATTTGCGGGCATAAGTAATTTTTCCAGGTCTTTGCCCCATAATGCTGCTTGATGAGAGAGAAGATGTTGATGGTGTCTTTTAAATTTACATCCTCTAACCGGTGAGCTGCCTTTGTACATACTGTATTTTAAATATAGAAGCAACAAACCAATATGTTTCCTTAATTACAA
Organism: Geotrypetes seraphini; assembly: GCF_902459505.1. NCBI lineage: Eukaryota > Metazoa > Chordata > Amphibia > Gymnophiona > Dermophiidae > Geotrypetes > Geotrypetes seraphini. The sequence continues at coordinate 20,940,739 of NC_047095.1, forward strand.
TGAATCAGAACTTTGTAACCTACTTTTGTTCACTGGTAAGTTAAAGTAAGAAGTTACAGAGGAAAACAAAACCTTACGCTAATGAGATAATTTTTTTTTTTTCTATAATTAGAGGAAAATGTGTGGCAGTTTCAGGAAAACACTACGTAACAAGGAGAATTGTGTATGTGTAACAGAAAGCTATGTGTTTGCAGGAAAGGAAAAGTGAGGTTGCGTGTCAGACTCAACTGAGTAATTGTTTTGCAGTTGATTTCCTGCTCCGTGCACCACTCACACACTCTTGCCTCACGCGATACCGCGTCGAGTGCACTATTATTAAAGGATATGTCCGCGGTGGGGAAATCCCATTCATGCTTTCTGATACCACTACAATAGCGATGTTCATCGTTTCTGCAGTGCTACACAAAGTGTGGAGCAGAGATAAGAGAGCAGCCCTGCTCTATGAGGCTTACAATCTAATACACACAGACAAAACAAAGACAAATACATCGAATAATGAATATGAATAATGGTCATTGAACTTTAACATAATCTATATATATAAAATCGGAGGTACCGTGTTTCCCCGATGGTAAGACACTGTCTTATTTTTTTTGGAAGGCCAAAATATGCTCTAGGGCTTATTTTCGGGGGGATGCCTTATTTACCCTTTCAATGTCTTTCCACCCTCCCTCCACTCCGGCCCACCCCAGTATGAAATATTTCCTTTTGTTTCCCTCCCCTCTCTCTTCTCCTCCCTCACCCACGAGTCCTGCATCTGGCCCTCTCCCTTCTACCTGCACCTGGCAACATCCCCCTGCTCCGCGGCTCTCTTCAGCAACTCGTCAGCAGCGGTGATCAAGACAAGCTGCCGACATCGAGGCCTTCCCTCTACGAGTCCCGCCTTTGTGGAAAAAGGAAGTTGAAACAAGCGGGACTCGCAGAGGGTAGGCCCCGACGTCAGAAGCTTGTGTCGATCGCTGCTGCTGAGTTGCCGAAGAGAGCCGCGGAGCAGGGGATGTGGCCGGAAGCAGGTAGAAGGGAGAGGGAGATAGGAAGGCTGTAGATCTCCGGAGCATGACACCGACCCCGGCCAGGATGATTTCTTTTTCAGGCATGCAACTTACAAGTCCGGCGTCGCGGCGGGAAATAGCCATGCTGAGCAGTGAGCTCAGCACTACACAGATGAAAGCCTTGCTTGCTGATTGGTCCGGCGGCACGGCCGCCGGACCAATCAGCAAGCAAGGCTTTCATCTGTGTACGTGCTGAGCTCACTGCTCAGCATGGCTATTTCCCGCCGCGACGCCGGACTTGTAAGTTGCATTCCTGCGTGACACACTACCGGAGCCACGGCAAAGGTGGAAAAGAGCCACATGCGGCTCTGGAGCCGCGGGTTGCCGACCCCGCGGTAGACGGAGGGACCACACGGAGTCACCCACCGTACCACCCGATTCGGGTAAGCACAGGTATCGGTGGGTGGCTTATTTGCGGGGGGGGGTGCCTTATTTTACAATTTTTTCTAAAAAGGGGGGGCTGTCTTATTTGATGGCCCTGCCTTATCATCGGGGAAACACGGTATGTATGTGTGTATGTATGTGTGTGTGTATGTGCCGCGATCACGCAAAAACGGCTTGACCGATTTGAATGAAACTTGGTATGCAGATCCCTCACTACCTGGGATGATATGTTCTGGGGGTCTCGCGGCCCACCTGCACACGTGGGCGGAGCTACAAACAGAAAATCAGATTTCACCCATTCATGTCAATGGAAAAAATGTAAAAAGCTGCCATTCTCACAGTAATTCAAAAACGGCTTGACCGATTTGAACGAAACTTGGTATGCAGATCCCTCACTACCTGGGATGATATGTTCTGGGGGTCTCGCGGCCCACCTGCACATGTGGGCGGAGCTACAAACAGAAAATCTGATTTCACCCATTCATGTCAATGGAAAAAATGTAAAAAGCTGCCATTCTCACAGTAATTCAAAAACGGCTTGACCGATTTGAACGAAACTTGGTATGCAGATCCCTCACTACCTGGGGTGATATGTTCTGGGGGTCTCGCGGCCCACAACTCTATGTTGCTTGCTCAGGGCTGGGTTCATCCAAGAATTTATATGTTCTTGCTCCAGGAGGTGAAACTAAAAATGTTGTTTATAATCACGTTTTGCGTTAGTTGTATTGTATTCATTTTGTCAAATATTTCACATTATAATTTGAATATTGTACTTTTTATTAAGCTGTAAAAAAATAATTTCATTCACCACTATAAAGTATCTTTATTTGAATCCATTTACAGTGTTATTGCTATAATTAAATACCCGTGCAACGCCGGGGCATCAGCTAGTGAATAATAAAAGAAGAAGCATGAAATCAGAGATCAAGTGTTTATTTTTATAGGATTCAGCACAGTAGAGCCCCATATTATCCTAATTTGAGTTTAAATGGCTATTTGGCCAAATATGAAACTATATTCAGGCGCCTAGAGCCTGGGCCAATCAGGCCTTAGATTAAGTGGGAATGGGCGGACCCGCTATGCCTAAGGCCTGATTGGTCCAGGCTTCTAGAGCCTGGGCCAATCAGGCCTTAGGCTTTGGCGGGATGGGCCGGGAAGGGGCGGGCCAACCTCATTTTGACGAGGCAGGCCTGCCGGCTGGACGGGCAAGACCCATCTGACCAAAAGAAAAGGTTAGTTTGGTGGGGGGGAGGTTTGGGGGCTGTTAGCGCGGGGGGGAAGGTGCGTCTTCGGACAGGAGGGATTGGGCACCCTCCTGCCAGCGATCGATATTGTTGAGGGGGGGCATCTTCTGGCAGGAGGGTTTGGGCACCCTCCTGCCAGATCGGTAGTGTCGAGGTGGGAGGGAGATCGGTAATGTCGGGGGGGGGGCGGTCGGTAGTGTCGGGGGGGGGCGGTCGGTAGTGTCGGGGGGGGGGGGGGCGGTCGGTAGTGTCGGGGGGGGAGCATCTTTCGGCATGAGGTTTTGGGCACCATCCTGCCTGCAATCGGACAGGGGGCCGCGGCCCGCTATACTTATAGCGGCAGAGAGATCCCTTGCCGCGATAAGTGTAGCGGGCCGTGTCTAATCTAACCCGATTCTCTAACCAGCGTCTGTAACATGGACGCCGGTTACAGAATCGGGGTTTAGTGTAGGCCCGATTCTGAATAGGACACCTCTTCCAGGTGTCCTATACAGAATCAGGGCCTAAGAGTCTTTGGAATAGAGAAGAATACTGCTACTAAATGCTAAAGCCTAAGCCATTGTGAAAGAGAGAGAGATGGACGTTGACGAGAACAAAGATCTGGTCTCCTGCATTATAATAAGAATTATTCTACAGGGTTCCGCAGTGTTTTTGAAAATATTCTGGGGTTGGGTGGAGGGAGGGTTAGGTTTTGTTTGTAGAGTACTTATTTTAAGGTAATTATCTGTTAAAATGAAGTTATTATAAAGTATTTTTTTTTAATTTCTAAAATGAGCTGATAGTCTTGTTTCTCATGTGTTTACTTCTCTATGAATTATCTATATTTGCTTTCTAGCAAATTAACTCTTTGTAAACTGTAATGACTGTGTCATTGTGAAATCTACTTGATATTCAAGATCCTGCCAGGCTTGTGACCTGAGTTGGTTGGAAGCAGGATAATGGGCTAGATTGACCATCAATCTGACCCAATATGGCTATTTTTGTGCTCTTACATTACAAAGCAGCTGCCCAACATAGGTATTCTAGACCAGGACTTCTCAAACCTGTCCTGTGAATCCCTCAGCCGGTCAAGTTTTCAGGATCACAAGGACGATTTATGAGGTAGAGGTGCATGCATTGGAGATGTAAAGTTCTCAGCCCAACCAAGAAGAGAATGACATGGCTATGGTTCAATCAATGATCTGAAACAATGTCAAAACATAGAATTTTGTTTCTGCAAACTGGCACTTAATGAAATAAGATAACACTCTTTTCAGCTACAGTGGCAAAATGACGCTCAGAATTTAGGAAGTTGGTTGGTTGGACTGAGAAATTTTCAGCTTATGTAATAAAAGTGAGCCAAGTATAGGACAATCAAGCCATTGTGACATCACTGATGAGGTTGGCTCTTATTGGTGGAAAGAGGCATTATGATATCACAAACTGAACTCTGGTTACCAGAGACTGAAAAACTCTTCACACTACGAGACTGAAACTCATTACGAGGGGATGCTGAAAAGTTCTCAGCCCAACCACAAAGAGAATGCCGTGGATATGGTTCAATCAATGATCTGAAACAATGTCAAAACATAGAATTTTGTTTCTGCAAATTGGCACTTAATGAAATAACACTTCAGCTACAGTGGCAACATAATGCTCAGAATTTAGGAAGTTGGCTGTTTGGGCTGAGAACTTTTCAGCACCCCTTCATTTGCAAATGTATCTTTTGCTCTGATCTTTCTGTGCTTGAATGGGCTGAAAAATTGGAGTCAGAGATCAGGGAGGCAGCAGGTGAAGAGCGAAAGGAGGACCTGTCCCTGTCATGATGTCACCTAGCCACTGACTGCATATTGACAATCTCCCTGTGATCTAAGGGTGCAGGACCATAAAGTGTCATGCCCCTTTTGGGCCTTTTAATTGCCACTTTGGTGGAGTTTTCGTGATTTTTACCACGATCTCTCATTCCCGCTCTGTTCTCTGCCTACATGTATTGATGTCTGTCCAGTGCGCCTATTCTCGCTGATTGTTTGCAGCCTGTTCCAGCCCTCTTATCCCTGTATCCGCTTCATGTACTTTAAAACCTTACTTTGTACCTATCTTCGCTGATTGTCCAGCTCCTCTTATTGTAAACCGCCTCGAACTACTACAGCTTTGGCGGTATATAAGAATAAAATGATTATTCTTATTATTCTAGTTAGTGTCTATCAACAAGCATGTCATTGTGGTGAGTGCCTCGGCTTGACCAGTTTCTTCCCTCAGTTTGCCTCCAGTTTAGAGGCTACATAGGAGACTTATTGATGAGAGCTCAGTTCACGATTCATATGCTGTGACTCCTCTCAGAGGACTTCTGCTGCTTCTACTATAGTTGTTATAGAACTTGTTCCATTACTCAGGCCAATGACATTAGCATTGCATGTTTCTGATTCCTTGACTACATCTGTTACTCCAGCTGAGGTGACTATAGTGTTTATTTTCTAAAAATAACTGTCTTCTGAGGGACATGGCTGAGCAAACTGTTTTATTTTTTTATTTTTTTCAAGAAGCCATGGGAAAGTTCTCCGAAGTTGATGGGATTGTGGAGACACGTGATGCTTTTGCCTCTCAACTTTCTGGTGTGAAACGGGGATAATCTGGATCTCCATCGGGGCAATTCTTTTAATGGGAGGCTAGAATTATACACCACATATGCGCATCGTTGATCGGCATTGACACATACATGCACTATGCATTATTCTATAAGGCAGCACCTAACTGCTATAATATGTACTGTAGTTGCAAGAGGGCATACGTGTGGGTGGAGAATGGGAACAAAATATGTGGAAAAGTGGAACCAGTGGAAAAGTGTCAAATATTGTCATGTGGTAGTAAACGATCTGTGATATGTGGATCATTCAAAGGACACCCCATGCGGAGTCATAAGTGCACATCTTAGGTACAAAAGTTATAAAATAGAAGTGCTAAGACAAAATGTGCATTCCAAGGACCTCATGGTGTCTAATGTCGCCATGAAATTTCCCGCCCCTGAGTTTGAGCGGATGCCCTGAGGGTCCTTTGGAAGAAGAGATTCTCTTTCTCAAAGGACCCTCAACCACAAGAGGGCATCCGCTCAAACTCAGGGGCGGGAAATTTCATGGCGACACCAGGAAATATTTCTTCACCGAGAGAGTGGTTGATCCTTGGAACGAGCTCCCGGTGCAGGTGATCGAGGCAAACAGCGTGCAAGAATTTAAGAGCAAATGGGATGCCCATGTGGGATCCCTTAGAGGGTTAAGCCAAGGGAACCTGTCACCAGGAGTGGGATCCCTAGGATAGTAAACTTGGGGGTGGGTCAGTAGAGTGGGCAGACCTGATGGGCTATGGCCCTTATCTGCCGTCATCTTCTATGTTTCTATGTTAATGATGTCATAAATGCGATTCTGAACATCACCATGTGGGTCATGGGATGTTAAACTAAAAGGATAGAAAGCATATGTGGATGGAAATGAGAACTACCATCCACATATGCTTTCTGTGCCTGCACCATTATTCACCATCACATTCACATCACCATCACCCTGACATTTAACACTTAACACTTTAGCGACACATTCACTTCTCCATTCTATAGGACCCCTGATGAAGACGTGTTGATTGAGTCCCTTTACCTGTTTTAAGGTGGTCCATTTGTACGCAACAAATTGTGTATTGGAATAAACACTGCCTGCATTATATACAGTGAACATAAGAACATAAGCCGTGCCTCTGCTGGGTCTGACCAGAGGTCCATCATGCCTAGCAGTCTGCTCACGTGGCGGCCCATCAGGTCCAGTGGTCTGCGGTTCTTTTTTATGTCGTGGATTCATTGTGCCCTCACTGCAGATTTGTTGGATTTTGTTTCTTTGTCCCACACATGAATACAGCGAATAGAATACTCTCAGTTTCATGAGTTGATTGTCGTCAGTCATTGACTTGATGTAAGTGATCATGCCTAACTTTTGGTGTACCGAAGCAGGATTGTGCTAGTATTCTATAACTACTTACGTATGCCTAATTGCTTTTAGAGAATTGGCATTAAGGCCCAGATTCTATAAACAGAACAAGTATTAATTCAGTGGCCGCCTAAAAATGGCCTCCGATCACGCGTCAGTCATGCATCGGTGCCTTTGATAGAACTGCAGCTGTTTTTAAAACAGGCGCCTTAATCCAAGGCCACCATTTTACAGGCCTACGTTTAAGGGGCTTGTCTTGCACCTATGGAAGTGCCTAGTGTCGCCTAAGGATGCCTAAAGCTACTTCTGGCATAAACCACACCCATGTCAGCTTCAGGCATCCTTAGGCACTTCCATAGGTACACAAACAGCACTTTCAACATAGGCGCTGTTCACCGCATTGATTTTTGTTTTAAAACTTGCTTTCCAATTGGATAGTTAGATGACGGTATGATGTCTACCACCACCTAACTCTTTCTAGAATCTGGGCCTAAATGTGCTCCATTTTGGCACTTAATTCTTGAACCCCTGAGCCAGACAGGGATGGGACTGGATCATACTGCCCTACTCTGTTCCTCTATATCGGTGTTTCTCAAGTCGGTCCTGGAGTACCCCTTTGCCAGTCAGGTTTTCAGGAGATCCACAATGAATATGCATGAAAGAGATTTGCATATAATGGAGGCAGCGTATGCAAATCAAGTTTATCGATATTCATTGTGGATATCCTGAAAACCTGACTGGCAAGGGGGTTACTCCAGGACCGAGTTGAGAAACACCGATATAGAGGAACAGAGTAGGGCAGTACGATCCACTCCCATCCCTGTCTGGCTCAGGGGTTCAAAATGCTGGATCAGCTTTCCAAAGTGCTGAGGAGACAATTGCTTATTGCTTTAATCATGCCATTAATTAGGATGAATTACAGTGGAAAGCTATTGCTTCAGCAGTGCTTAAGCAGCATCAGAAAAGGCTGGGAGGCAACTGGGAAGTATTTTGGGGCCGTGTTGTCTCAGTTGGCCTGCTTCTGTGTAATGCTTCAGTTGGTTCTATTAATTGTGGCTTACCACTGAACCTCTGTCTGAAACCATGAGAGCATTACAGTTTTTACTTGCAACAATAGTCTAATCTGCCAGTCTGAACAAGCAGTGTAAGGTTTGTTTGTTTTATGGTACGATGGTCTGTGACCTTTTCTACTTTTACATTTTTCAGATGATTGACCCTAGCTGTGTTTGTCTTTCACATTTAGAGGCAGGTTTACTAAAATGCACCTCCTGAAGTGTTCCTTGCTTCGAGCAGCATCTTCCACCTGCTGCTCGAGCCGGCCTCAGCTCCCTTTTTTGACATCACATTCTGGTTCCGTGATCAGGAAGTGATGTGAGAAGGGGGGAGGCCGGCGTGAGTAGCAATTGGAAGATGCTACTCATGCCGGTGAATGTTTAAAGAGGTATGCGGGGAGGCAGAGAGGAGAGCCTCCGGTGAACCCTCTCCCTGTGAAGATGGTGTCCAGGGCTGTCTGCTCTCTCACCCCCCCCCCCCCCCTGTAGTACGCTACTGGTAGGAGATACGCTAGCCTCCAGCGAAGTAGGAGATACGCTAGCCTCCAGCGACCACAATATAGTATGGTTCAACCTTAGGAAAGGCTTCCCTAGATCAAACACGAAAACAAAGGTACTCAATTTCCGGGGCACAGACTTCACACGCATGGAAGATTTCGTCCATCAGACGCTGCAGGACCAAGTGGAGACCGATGATGTAGAAGCTAAGTGGTTAACACTGAAATCAACCATACATGAAGCAACTAGCCGCTTCATAAAATCAGTAAATAAATGACAAAGAAACAATAAACCCCAATGGTTCACCGCGGAGATCTCGCACCTCATTAAGGAGAAGAAAAAAGCGTTTCTCTCCTACAAGCGCACGGAGAAAAGAGAGGCAAAAGTAGAATATAGGACCAGGTCTACAGCGGTCAAAATGGCAGTTAGGGAGGCAAAACTTCGAGTGGAAGAAATTCTGGCAAAAAACATTAAAAAGGGGGACAAATCCTTCTTCAGGTATATTAGTGACAGAAAAAGGAACACAGGCGGGATAGTATGCCTTAGAAGACCGGAAGGAAGTTACGTGGAAGCAGATTCTGATAAAGCCGAACTACTGAATGAATACTTCTGCTCAGTCTTCACCTGTGAGGCACCGGGACACGGTCCCCAATTGAAGGCAACACAAAGCACAGAAGACCCGTTTCAGAATTTTGAGTTCACACCAGGTGAAGTTTACAGTGAACTGGCAAGACTCAAGGTGAACAAAGCCATGGGACCAGACAATTTGCACCCAAGAGTGCTCAGAGAATTGAGCGATGTCCTGGCGAAACCGTTGGCTGAGCTATTCAATCTCTCCCTAAGTAAGGGGAAAGTTCCCCTGGACTGGAAATTAGCTAATGTCGTTCCTCTGCATAAAAAGGGTTGCAGGGCAGAGGCTGCGAATTATAGACCGGTGAGTCTCACATCAATAGTGTGCAAACTCATGGAAACACTAATTAAAAGCAAATTGGACACGATCTTGAATGAAGGGAATCTTCGGGATCCCAGTCAGCATGGATTCACCAAGGGTAGGTCCTGCCAATCCAATCTCATCAGCTTCTTTGACTGGGTAACAAGAAAGTTGGACTTGGGAGAGTCTTTGGACGTCGTGTACCTGGACTTCAGGAAAGCTTTTGACAGTGTCCCACACCGCAGGCTGCTAAGCAAGATGGAATCGATGGGGTTAGGAGAGACACTAACTGCATGGGTCAATGATTGGCTGAGTGGCAGACTTCAGAGGGTGGTGGTTAATGGTACTCTCTCTAAAACATCGGAGGTGACCAGTGGAGTGCCGCAGGGCTCGGTCCTGTGTCCACTCCTTTTCAACATATTCATAGGGGATCTGACTCAAGGGCTTCAAGGTAAAATAACACTATTCGCCGATGACGCCAAACTATGTAATATAGTAAGTGAATGCAGTTTACAGAATTATATGGCGCAGGACCTGCTTACATTGGAAAGTTGGTCCTCAACCTGGCAGCTAGGCTTCAATGCTAAGAAATGTAAGGTCATGCACCTCGGAAGCGGAAATCCATGCAGGACGTACTTCTTGAACGGAGAAACTTTAACTAGGACTTCAGCAGAACGAGATTTAGGAGTAATCATCAGTGCAGACATGAAAACTGCCAATCAAGTGGAGAAGGCTTCATCTAAGGCAAGGCAGATATTGGGTTGTATCAATAGAAGTTTCGTCAGCCGAAAGCCTGAAGTCATAATGCCGTTGTACAGGGCCATGGTGAGACCTCATCTGGAGTACTGTGTGCAATTCTGGAGGCCACATTACAGTAAAGATGTGCGCAGAATTGAATCGGTTCAACGGACGGCCACCAGGATGATCTCGGGGCTCAAGGGTCTCTCGTACGAAGAGAGACTGAACAAATTGCAGCTCTACACTCTTGAGGAACGTAGGAAGAGGGGAGACATGATCGAAACATTTAAGTACCTCACGGGACGTGTCGAAGTGGAAGATGATATTTTCTTTCTCAAGTGACCCTCGGCCACAAGAGGGCACCCGCTCAAACTCAGGGGCGGAAAATTTCATGGCGACACCAGAAAGTATTTCTTCACAGAGAGAGTGGTTGATCATTGGAACAAGCTTCCAGTGCAGGTGATCGAGGCAGACAGCGTGCCAGACTTTAAGAATAAATGGGATCCCATGTGGGATCCCTACGAGGGTCAAGATAAGGAAATTGGGTCATTAGGGCATAGACAGGGGGTGGGTAAGCAGAGTGGGCAGACTTGATGGGCTGTAGCCCTTTTCTGCCGTCATCTTCTGTGTTTCTATGTTTCTATGTTTACTGAGTTCATGCCGTTTTTCAATTGTAGCTCATAACAAGTTAAATTCAGGTACAGTGGCTATTTTTCTGTCCTGTGAGGGCTTCCAATCTAAGGGGCTCATTTACTAAAGCATAGTGCTTGCTAATGGTATTAATGCACCCTAAATACTGAGATGCCCATTTTTTTACCTATGGGCATCTTAGCATTTAGGCCCTAATTCTATAAATGGCGGCTATCTTCTAGGCACCGAGGGCAATTGTCACTCACTAGGCGCCATGTATAGAATCGCGCCTAGCAACTCCTAAGCAGTCTTAGGCACAGGTAGGCACTGAAACCTTAGGCGCACTCCATTTAGACCAGGGTTTTCATGGCCTAAATGAGTGCACCTAAGTTAGGTGCCTACCCACACCTAAGTCAAAGCACACCCAAAATCCACCCAGAATCTGCCCCTAACCACACCTACTTTCTGGTAAGTATCACAGAGTAGGTGCCTACCGAGTTAGGCACCTACCAGTTAATAAATTGTTATTTCATGGCACTTTTTAATTAACTGCACCCATTAAGCCTAATTAAATAATTAAAGTAGGTGCCTAGATCATCTAAGCGTACCAATCAAGGCGCTTAATTTCAGGCACTGTTTATAGAATCTGGGCCTAACTAGATAGTACCAAAATGGTCTGAGAAGATGCTCAGGGGCCACTGAATTTATGGCCAGGATCTGGACAGTGCAAGCTAATTGGATAGGACTGGCTCCTACTTGGTTAACTCATCCTGAATATCTTTGAATGGAGGGAAGAAGTGATAGGAGCTGCTTATCTAGGAGAGACCTTAAAGATGCTGACTGTAATCAGGAGAGGGAGGTTAACCCAAGACTGCCAAAGATCTGTTAGTTCAGCTGGGGGGGAGCTGCTTCGTGAGCACTTGGCTCATGTGGGTGTAACAACCGCCGCAAGGGAGGTCATGATCTTGCCTCAATGAAAAATTAGTTTTACCTTGTATAATTCTTTCTTGTGAACCAGAGGGTTGCAAAGGAAATTCCTGAAATCTTTAGCTGGAAAAATGTGACATAGTAGCTGTAGATACAAAAGCACAAAAGATAACTGTTGTGGTAACCAGGACTAAAACCTCCCCATAAAACTTGGTCTGAAAATTGAATCTTTAGCAGATAGGCTGATGGCTTAAAGCCCTGGTTGGATGACCTTCTTATACATGCTAATGAACCGAGAAGCACACTGGATATTTTCTATCATAGGCCAGAGGTTGTGAACAGGCTGGCGAAGGCAGGGAGGCTTGAATCTGCTCATTTGTTGTTCCACTAGGCTTTCTACTGTAGTTTCTGACTAAGGAAGCTGACTACAATAAATAGTCCCCCACGTATAAAACCATAAGCTAAGTAAAACTTAATGAAGAAATTAAATTAAAGTGAAAAATAAAAAATAAATAAAGTGAGAGCCGATGAAGAGGGAACACATAAAGCTTACAATAATGAAACTTTTGAGCTTTAAGTGGTGTTGCTGAGGCTCAGTTGTGAATGTGGATAACGAGGGTGCATATCTAAAAAATGATTATTGTATGCATAAATAGTGTGGAGAATTAAAGTTATCCTGAAGGAAGCCTTGAGCTTGAGTTAGGGAAATACAATAAATAGGGGGCAGTCAGAAAGGGCGGATATATGTTGTAGTTTCACTTTATTCTTAGTATTATGGATTAAGTGAATGGCTCCTCTTTATAGGTTTTCTCATTTTTAAGTTATCGACGTTTATGTTTATTACATATGTTTTATGAAATTGTGAATCGGTGGAAGATGTTGTCAACAAAAATTGACAAATGTAAATAAATTAATGTCTTGGCCATGACTGAGATATATGACTTTTCAATTTCCCGTACTTAAAATAGGTAGATCTCAAAATTGACAAAGTGCTGATTCTTTTTGCATAGATGAAGCTTCTGTTTGTGGTTTTAACTGATAAACCCCCCCCCCACACATATATATATTAATCTGCTTAAAAAATAATGCCACACATTGTGCTTTTTCAGTCCCTACTCCTTACCTAAGACCTCAGGGGCTGCACAATCAGCTGGTTTTGCAGATTTCCTGATGAATATCCATGAGATAACTTTGCTTTCATTCCCTTACATGCTGTATCTCACACATATTGCTTGGATGTACAGCCCTCACAGAGTGGAGCTTTCTACTCTTGCTGTATACCATCATGTGACTTGTAAAAAAGTTTATAAGAATTAAATTTATTTTCATTAAATCTCAAGACAATTGCCTCTTTGCTTTATTTTACTGGAGCAAAGTCATTAAGTTTCAAGTTTCAAGTGCTGGGACCGCTTCTGTTCAATATATTTATTAATGACCTGGAGGCGGGAACAAAATGTGAGGTAATTAAATTTGCGGATGACACTAAATTGTATAGCAGGGTCAAAACCATGGAGGACTGCGAAGAGCTCCAAAAAGATCTGACAACACTGGAAGAGTGGGCCAAAAAGTGGCAAATGAGCTTCAACATAGGGAAATGCAAGGTCATGCATGTTGGGAAAAAGAACCCGATGTTCACTTACAAGATGGGGGGATCACCGCTAGGGGTGAGCAACCTTGAAAGAGACCTGGGAGTTATGGTAGACACAACACTGAAGGCGTCGGCGCAGTGCGCCACAGCCTCAAGGAAAGCGAACAGAATGTTGGGTATCATTAAGAAAGGTATCACAACCAGGACAAAGGAAGTCATCCTGCCACTGTATCGTGCAATGGTGCGCCCGCACCTGGAGTACTGTGTCCAGTACTGGTCGCCGTACCTCAAGAAGGACATGGCGGTACTTGAGAGAGTCCAGAGAAGAGCAACTAAGCTAATAAAGGGTATGGGGGACCTCTCATATACTGACAGACTGAAAAAGCTGGGGCTTTTCTCGCTGGAAAAGCGACGTCTTAGAGGAGACATGATAGAAACCTTCAAGATCATGAAGGGCATAGAAAAAGTGGATAGGGACAGATTTTTCAAACTATGGGGAACCACAAGCACAAGGGGACACTCAGAGAAATTGAAAGGGGAGAGGTTTAGAACAAACGCCAGGAAATTCTTTTTCACCCAGAGGGTGGTGGATACATGGAACGCGCTACCGGAGGATGTGATAAGCAGAAGCACGCTACAGGGCTTCAAAGAAGGTCTGGACAGGTACCTGGAGGACAAAGGGATAGAGGGGTACAGATAAGAGTAGAGGTAAGGTTATAGGGATAGGATTAGAGGTAAATTATAAAATTAGTCAGAGACCACCGCTCAGGCAGTGGGCCTGATGGGCCGCCGCGGGAGCGGACCGCTGGGCAAGATGGACCTCTGGTCTGCCCCAGCGGAGGCAACTTCTTATGTTCTTATGTTCTAAGTTTATTGATTTTTAATATACCAACCATCAACAGGTATCTAGCCGGTTTACAATGATATGATAAAATAAAATAAGAAGAAGAGTAATACTTATAAAAAGGAGGGGAAGTGAACATTGAAGACATAGTACAATAACAAACATGAAAGTGGGGTTAGAAAAGAGGGGAGGGGAGGAGAGTTACATTGTTAGCGGTGAAAAGAAGAAGAAAAAAAAAATTTTAGTGTTGAAGAGAGAAGGGAGGGAAAGGGATAAAACATTGGGATGGGATCGCTTCTTAAAAGCGGTTGGCCAACTTAATGATGAAAGGTTCAAGTGCTGTTGAATGCATCTTGAAATAAGAACGTTTTTAATTTAGTCTTGAATTTATCGATAAATTTTTCCTGGCGAAGTTGGGATGGCAGGGCATTCCATAAAGTTGGAGCGACTACAGAGAAATTGGATTTCCTGATATAATAGAATTCCTTAATAGAGGGGACGGATAATAAATTTTGATCAGCTGATCTAAGAGTCCGAGAGGGGCAAAAAGGGATTAGGAATTTGTCAAGAAGGGCGGTAGACGGGAAAGTTTGATTTTAAAGACCAACATGAGGGTTTTGTAGGTAATGCGATGTGTGATAGGTAGCCAATGGGCTTCTTTCTGGAGAGGGGTGACATGATCATATTTCCCTAATTTATGTGTGAGTTTTATTGCCGGGTTTTGAATAAGCTGTAAACGTCGTAATTCCTTTTGGGGAATTCCGTTGTAAAGAGAATTGCAATAGTCAAGATGAGAGATAACTAGTGAATGAACAAGGATTGTGATTGCTTTGGTTTCGAGAATAGAAGTTAGGGAGCGTATAAGCCGGAGTTTATAAAAGCAGATTTTTACCACTGAACTGAAAAGTTAAGTCTTTGTCTATAATTACCCCAAGTAATTTTATTTTTGTTTCCATTTTTACAGGGAGGGATTTGATTAAATTGGAATAGCTATGGCTCACACAGTCCGGAGACTGAGGGGAAGATTCTCAATACTAAAATGAGCCTTTAACGTGCTTGCTAAACTGGTTCCAGCTGATTTAGGCCCTCTTTTACTAAGGTGCGATTAGCGTGTGCTAAACGCACCTTAGTAAAAGAGGGGGTTAGTGTGCATGTATTTTAGCGTCGGATTATTGAAATGACTTACTGTGGTCTTTTATGAGTTTCCTAGCAGTCTCCGATACTGCCATGCAAATATAGTACAACAAGGTCATTAATATTAAAATGAGCACTCTGAGCAATTCTCTATAATCGCCGAGTGATTCCCTAACCTTATTGTGTCACATTCGCAGCCAAAATTTACCAACAGGTCTGAGTTGTCGTAGCCTTACTTTCTGATCAATGCCTGAGCACTGATTGGCTCAGGCGTTGACAGGAAAGTAAAGTTTGACAGCTCAGACCTCCACGCAAATTTAAAAAAACCAACAAAAAACCCCAAACAAACCCCAAATCGAAGATTGGCAGGAGAGATACCAACTCTCTTCTACTGCGTCGCACAATCCCCTGACTCTACTATTCACCCCCTACCCCACAATGGGAGAGATGCCCATTCCTTCCCGCCACACAATCCCCCAACACTACCCCCCTCCACCCCACAATGGGAGAGATGCCCACTCTCTCCTGCAGCATTGCACAATCCCCTGACACTACTACCCACCCACCCCCATCCTGCAGTGGGAGAGAAGCCCACTCCCTTTCGCTGTCACCCAATCCCCCTGACAACTCCCCCATGCCCCTGATGACCCCCCTACCCCTCCCAAACTTATTCATGAAGACCGGCCAGAAGGACGCCTACCTGTTCTGCTGGCAGGCCTGCCTGTTACAAAATGGTGGGTCTTCCCTTCCTGTTGCATTCTGGGGTGTGTCAGGGAGGACCTAAGCCTCTGATTGGCTCAGGCACTTAAGACCCCTTCTAGGAAAGATTTTAGAAAGCTCAGAGACACGTCCAAAACATAAGTGTGTGCATATAGTAAGGGAGCGTGTTTTAGGTGAGACTAGGGCAGGCATCCCAAACTACTTGGCACTTGAAAGTCAAGAAGAGAGCAAGGAGTACAGCTGAGGAAGAGAATGGGATGGGGCACAGAGAGGAGAGGGTGAAAGAGGGAGAACATAGGGAGAAGGAGTGGAAGGAAAGGAAGTGAGTACAAAGGGGTAATGGGAGAGCGAAAGGGGAGAGGAAGGGAAGATGGAGGGTGAAGTGTGGGGGAATACAAGGAGGGGTAAGAGAAAGGAAGGGGACATTAGTACTGTCTTTGACAGTGTTCCACACAAGTGTCTAATAAATAAACTGAGTGACCTATAAGTGGTATATAAATGCTGAGTGGACTATAAGTGGTATATAAATGCTAAAAATAAATAAATAAAATAATAGGCCATTTGGTCTTTATCTGCCTTCATTGTTCTGTTTCTATGAGGGAAGGAGCAGAGGCAGGCAAGTAAAGGATAATGCAGATTGGGGGAGAGTAGAAGGGAAGGGAAAGGGGGAAATGAAAGGGGAAGGACAATAAGTGCACCTTAAAATACCCTCTCCCAACTTAAAACAAACCCCCATGCTGCACCCACACTCACACAAAATCTCCATTGCATACCTCCCCATTCACCTGTCCAAGAGGACATGATCTGCAGATTCCTCCCCCCCCCCACATACCTACATTCATCCCCACAAACACATACCTACTCCTCCATACACACATCTAACAGAGTATACTCACGTGGATGCACAATTCATGTGCACTGCCAGTCCTCACACAGGTGATTCTACAGTTTCCCCCACACACAGTCACTGCCACACTAGTGAGTCGCCTTTCACTCCGACTTGCTCATTCTCTTTAAAACAGCAAAAGAGAATGTTAATTCCAAACAGCTAGTCAAGTAATGTGCTAAGTTATTCAAATAAAAGTATCACCCTTATTTCTGCATGTTGTCCTATATTATTTTTGCAAAAACTTTTTAGATATTATTAAAGGGATGTTAAATAAGACTAAGACTAAGCATTATAATGCCTCTGTATCGCTCCATGGTGCGATCTCACCTTGAATATTGCGTTCAGTTCTACATAGTAACATAGTAGATGACGGCAGATGAAGACCCGAATGGTCCATCCAGTCTGCCCAACCTGATCCAATTTAAATATTTTTTAAAATTTTTTCTTCTTAGCTATTTCTGGGCAAGAATCTAAAGCTCTACCCGGTACTGTGCTTGGGTACCAACTGCCGAAATTCTGGTCATCATATCTCAAAAAAGATATAGTGGAATTAGAAAAGGTTCAAAGAAGAGCGACCAAGATGACAAAGGGGATGGAACTCCTCTCGTATGAGGAAAGACTAAAGAGGTTAGGGCTCTTCAGTTTGGAAAAGAGACGGCTGAGGGGAGATAGGATTGAAGTCTACAAAATCCTGAGTGGAGTAGAATGGGTACAAGTGGATCGATTTTTTTACTACATCAAAAATGACAAAGACTAGGGGACACTCAAGGTTACAAGGTAATACTTTTAAAACAATGACATGGCGCCAGCCTACACAATAGCTAAGCATCCTCCATATGTGCCGAACCGGTCCCTCCACTCCCAGGATGAAAAATGCATCAAAATCCCCCCTGGTCATGCCCTTCAACTGCAAACCGCAGAACGACAGTCTTACTCCTACTTCATACACAGTCACTGGAATCGACTGTGCCCCCCTCTCCAGATCAGATCTCTTGAATGACTCCTCAGCTTTAGAAAAGCAATAAAAATATACCTCTTCACCTAAACCAGGGGTCTCAAAAGTCCCTCCTTGAGGGCCGAATCCAGTCGGGTTTTCAGGATTTCCCCAATGAATATGCATTGAAAGCAGTGCATGCACATAGATCTCATGCATATTCATTGGGGAAATCCTGAAAACCTGGCTGGATTCGTCCTTCAAGGAGGGACTTTGGAGACCCCTGACCTAAACCCTTGACCGATAGACTACAAAGACATGCACATTGGTACCAGAATCAGTTTGTGTCACATAAGGATAACTTTCTGTGTGTCAAATTAGGATATAACTTGTTCTGAAAACCTTGCACTGTAAGGATAATTACTGTATAGCAAACTGTAACCAGTAAACTGTATATTATGTATACTAATATTAGACCCTAGTAAGTATTGTACTTGTATTGTAAATTTGTACAGAAATTATGTATGTTAAACCTGTAAGCGGTTCATTTATTTCGTGCGTGATTGTCTCGTGCGCGATTGTCTCGCTTTTTTTTTTTTTTGTCCTGCACGCGGTTGTCTCACGCTCATTTATCCTGCGCACGATTGTCTCACGTGCATTTGTCATGCGCGCATTTGTCTTGCGTGTAATTGTGTTGCACGTGATTGTCTTGTGCGCATTTGACATGCCACCATTCTGAGCTCTTTGGGGACAATGGGATAGAAAACAAATTAAATAAATAAATATTTCTAGCCAGAACAAAAAATACCCATGGTGGGCTTGATGCTGTTCCATTTGCATCTTGTGGGAGGGGTCTAAAGATAATTAAAGTTTCTCAGCATCTCCCTCTTGTCATGGTATACTCCCCTCTTCCCATGTTACCATTGGCTGCTGCCACTTCTCCTTATCTGTGCCAGTCCTGCAATTTTACAAGGTCAGAGATACTCATAGGCTTAGGGTCACCATATGACTCCAGAGAAAGGAGGGCGGATTAAGGCATCTGGGTTTTACTTCCACTGAAAGCAATAGAAGTAAAACCCGGATGTCTCAATCCATCCTCTTTTTTCTGGAGCCCAATGGTAACCCTACACAAGCTGGCATGTTCTGTAGTGCAAAATTGGCCTACACAAAGTAATGCATGAGTTTTGAATGTGAGGAATAGCACAGAGATGTGGCATACAATTGAATGAGAAAGATAAGGAGAATGGAATTGTCCAAAAAAGAATGATGTGCACTAAAATAGTGTCCATAATCTTATCTGTAGATGTACAAATCTTTTATTCTTCCAATATCATCATGGTACAATCAATGATTCAACGACTCATCATCATGGTACAATCAATGATTCAATGACTCATGCAAATAAAAACAATTGTAAATAATAATAAATATTGAAATTTGTTTGTGGTTTATGACATTTTAAAATAATTATTGTATGTTAATCTGTAAGGAATAGATGGAGCAGAAAGAAACAAAAGTACAACACCAAATCGGAGACAACCTCTTAATGGGATTTGTGAGAATTTTAGAATCCAAGGGAAAGATGTGGATCCCATGAATATCCCGGGACAGGAGGAGAACAGAGCAGAGGCTTATTCTGTACAAGGAAATCGTGAATAGAATTCAAGTCAATGGAGGAGCAACAACATGAAAGCCTGATGGGTTCTGAGAGAGACAAGAATCCGAGCTGAATAAGGACTGCTAATTGGTATTTCTTAATTATGCCGCATGCCTGCAATTGGTGTGTTTTGCAGAACATGGAAATAATGATTAAGTTTTTGTGTTACTTCCCTGTTGATTTGTAAATGGAGCAATCTATAGGCTGGTATGAGGTGGATAAATATAAAATTCATTAAAAATAAAGTTAAAGAGAACACAAAAAAGCGATACAAAAATAATGACGCTTCCATAAACTATGCACTATGGAAATATTTCTGTGTGGAATAACAAATTGCTCTATCTGATCTTGAAGGAAGTGATCTCTAATGTTTTCAAACTGTCCGTAGTTGCTACAAAGGAGGACCAAATCCTCAGCAGTACCATGAGAGCAAATTTATAATAAATAATCAGTACAAATACAAATCTGAAAACGGGGGTGACAGATGAGACTCTGTGATGAGTTGGTGACTGTGTGGTGGAGTCTGGGCTCAATGTAGAAGTGCCTGACTGTGGAGATTGGCTTTCACTGGTTCTGCTCTAATATTTCACTCTTACCTAGTTAAAAACAGGGGAGGAAGCACTAAACCAGGGGTAGGGAACTCAGGTCCGCGAGGGCCGTAATCCAGTTGGGTTTTCAGGATTTCCCCAATGAATATGCATGAGATCTATTTGCATGCACTGCTTTCAATGCATATTCATTGGGGAAATCTTGAAAACCTGATTGGATTACGGCCCTCGAGGACTGGAGTTCCCCACCTCTGCACTAAACCATGCACATGTATTGATTTTTAGCACATTTCAAGATTACTTTATTGAAAACGACCAACAACTCATCATATTCTTGGTCATTTTCAACAGTGTGATTTGTGAGGCCTTTCACCAGCTCCTCAAGTTTGAGCCTCAATGTGTGCAGTTTTACAGAAGCTATCATGTCTCTAGATCAGTGATTCCCAACCCTGTCCTGGAGGAACACCAGGCCAATCGGGTTTTCAGGCTAGCCCTAATGAATATGCATGAGAGAGATTTGCATATGATGGAAGTGATAGGCATGCAAATTTGCTTCATGCATATTCATTAGGGCTAGCCTGAAAACCCAATTGGCCTGGTGTTCCTCCAGGACAGGGTTGGGAACCACTGCTCTAGATCAGGGGTAGGGAACTCCGGTCCTCGAGAGCCGTATTCCAGTCAGGTTTTTAGGATTTTCCCAATGAATATGCATTGAAAGCTGTGCATGCAAATAGATCTCATGCAAATTCATTGGGGAAATCCTGAAAACCCGACTGGAATACGGCTCTCGAGGACCCTACCCCTGCTCTAGACAGAAAGACTAACGTTTTGGATACATCTTAAGTATTATTAAACGTGCTTATTGTGGGTGAAATCTTGTCACCATGAGATGTTGATAAATTGTTACTGTAAACCGTGGAAAGTTGTCCTAAGCTTAGAAAATTCATGCCAACCACATCCTTCCTGCAACTGGGCTATGACTGAATTGCTTAAACCTTGTTGTAATATCTGGCACATTGTTTCACTTCATGCACAAGCCCAATAAT
Organism: Geotrypetes seraphini; assembly: GCF_902459505.1. Taxonomy (NCBI): domain Eukaryota; kingdom Metazoa; phylum Chordata; class Amphibia; order Gymnophiona; family Dermophiidae; genus Geotrypetes; species Geotrypetes seraphini. The sequence continues at coordinate 20,961,502 of NC_047095.1, forward strand.
TTTTCCACTGGCTTGCTGCTTTACTGTATATACTTGAATATAAATCCATTTGAATATAAACTAAGATACCATTTTTGCCCATCCCCCCCTTTTTATGAGAAAAGTATCTTGAATATAAACCAAGGGTTTATATTTCATCATGGAGAATGACATGGGGACAGGTTCCTGTGGTAAACCTGCAGGAATGGAAAAAATTGCAGCTGGTGTACTGCGTGAATGGGAACAAGGCCTTTTTTGCCCTGCGTGAGCAGTAAAAAATCTTTCTCCTACAGAAAGAAAAAAAAAAAAAAAAATTGCGCCCAAGTCAGACTCAGCATTTCCTCCTTAGCTCCCCTCATGCCTATTTGACTTTCAGGAGCCAGCCACACCATGATGAAAAATCTTCAGAGGCCTACACCAAGGCCTGCTGAATCCTTCCTTGATGTAATTTCAGGTTTGGCGAAACTGGAAGTTACATCAAAGAGAGACTTGGCAGAAGGAAGGCCCCGGAGCAGGCCTCTGAAGATTGTGTTTGGGGCCCTACCCGTCTTCCTAAGCTCGTGAAGAAGCCTACAATATAAGCAGCCTGCCTCGAGTTGTTATTTTTTTTAAAAAACGTGCGTCCCGATTGGCTGGTTAGACATCGGTAGGACGCCTACCGCCGCCTACAATCGGGACGCCGTTTATAGAATTTGCCCCTTAAATCCTATTCTGTTTCTCATTTTTAACCATTTTTGAAAATTGCTCAGTATGTACACATGTAAGTGCATGTGTGTATTAGGGAGATGTTCCTGATGATGTTGTTAAGGGGACAGAGCTCTTACATGTATATTTTTGAATTTACAAAGGTCTATACACTATTTTCAATGGGAAAAATACCCAAATAGGTACAGATTTGTGTGCGTACTTTTCCTGAGTCAATTTTCAAAAGGAAATATTTTCTCCTTGAAAACTGATGCAAAGTCTGTAAAACTGCAGACTTTACACCACGGGTGTCAAAGTCCCTCCTCGAGGGCCGCAATCCAGTCGGGTTTTCAGGATTTCCCCCATGAATATGCATGAGATCTATTAGCATACAATGAAAGCAGTGCATGCACATAGATCTCAAGCAAATTCATTGGGGGAAATCCTGAAAACCCGACTGGATTGCGGCCCTCGAGGAGGGACTTTGACACCCCTGCTTTACACATACAAGCTTTGTTTGAAAATTGTGCCTCTTAGCCCATGATTTTTTTTTTAATTTTCCTGTAGAGCCTCTTGTGAGGGACTTTGTCAAATGCTTTCTGAAAATCCAGATATACTTGACCATTAACAAGTGCATCCTGATCCACATATTTATTAACAAATTAAAAAAATTCTGGCCATCTTCCCTTTGCATAAATCCATGATGGCTCTGTTCCATTAAGCCATGTCTTCCTATACACCACTTTTATTAAGCACAATCAAGGATGTCTTCATCAGCTTCAGGGCTTTCTAATTCTAGAGCAGGGGTGTCAAAGTCCCTCCTCGAGGGCCGCAATCCAGTCGGGTTTTCAGGATTTCCCCAATGAATGTGCATGAGATCTATTTGCATGCACTGCTTTCATTGTATGCTAATAGATCTCAAGCATATTCATGGGGGAAATCCTGAAAACCCGACTGGATTGCGGCCCTCGAGGAGGGACTTTGACACCCCTGTTCTATAGTGAAAGTTCAGGCAGGCAGCAGCACAGAACTAGAGCAGCACATATGTTTTTTTCAACACTTTGAAATTTGTTTTCTGGCACATGTAGTGCAGATCATCAGAAAAAATTAGATGATTCACTTACTCAGTGCTGGTATTGAGATAAATTTATTTAATTTTCTATACCGTTCTCCCAGGGGGGCTCAGAATGGTTTACATGAATTTATTCAGATACTCAAGCATTTTTCCCAATCTGTCCCAGTGGGCTCACAATCTATCTAATGTTCCTGGGGCAATGGGGAGAATAAGTGACTTGCCCAGGGTCATAAGGAGTAGTGTGAGTTTGAACCCACAATCTCAGGGTGCTGAAGCTATAGTTTTTAACCACTACGCCATACTCTCCCAGACAGGATGCCTCCATAATCCTCTCAGAGAATCATCAGAAAAGAAGAAGCAACCGGTTAGAAGTTATAGGGGGTTCTTAGGCCCCAATGTGTCTAATTCAGGCCATGTTATTTAATTCCCAATGCTAATGACCAGTGGTAGAGTTTAAGGATCCATTCACATAGGGACCAGATCATATAAATTTGCAGACAGGGAGTCTCATATGCATGCAGATTTATTTCATGAATATACTAAAAAATATGGTTTGGAAAGCTCTGCTTTAGAGTTTAGGGCCTCTTTTATCAAGCTGAATAGCACGGGCTGGCATGGTAAATGCACCAAATCCCATAGAGATTGAATGGGTTTTGGTGCATTTACTGTGTGACACTCACTACCATGGATTGATAAAAGATGGCCTTAGGCAATAAAATTATTAGCCAAGCAGACTTTGGAGAGCCATGGTTCGTCCTTGTAAAAGCTGGTTCTTTGGGGATCTACTGGGTACTTCAAAGACAGGAGGCTAGGATTGCAGGACCTTGGTCTAACTCAGCATGGATTTTATGTTCTTCATCTGTTCCCATGTTCTCTAGTTGCTGATGGGGAGGGGTGATGATAAAATTCTATAAAATAGAGTAGAATGGGTAGGCATGAATCATTCATATCCTCTTTCTAAAACTACATGAACTAGGGGGTATGCAATGAAATTGCTAAGTGATACATGTAGAATACACTGGAGAAAATATTTCTTCTTTCAGTGTATAATTAAACTCTGGATTTTGTTGCTAGAGAATGAGGTAAAAGCAATTAGCTTAGCAGGGTTTAAAAGAGGCTTGAACAAGTTCCTGGCAGGAAAGTCTCTAAGGGCTCTTTTTACTAAGGTGCGCTAGCGGTTTTAGTGTGCGTGCTAATCGCTAACGCCTCCATAGAGTTTGCATTAGTATTTTTCATTTAGAGCGTGGTTTGCACGTGGTAATCTTTAGCACGTGCTAAAAACGCTACTATACCTTAGTAAAAGGAGCCCTAAATCATTCTTAAGGTAGACTTGGGAAAATCCACTGCTTATTCCTGGAATAATCAGCATATAATCTGTTTTAATCTTTTGAGATTCTGCCAGGTATTTGTAACCTGGATTGGCCTTCTGTTAGAAATACTAGGATACTCGGCTTCATAGACTTTTGGTCTGTTCTAGTGCGCCAAAGCTTATGTATTACAGCATTCCCCCGGCTTAGGTTTTTCTAATTCTACAAAATATTTGAAGACTACTATTACCACTATTATTTATCATTTCTATAGCGATGAAAGATGCACGCAGCGCTGTACATTTAACATTCAATAGACGGTCCCTGCTCAGAAGAGCTTACAATCTAATTTGGACAGATAGGACATCTCAGGGTTGGAGAGAGTCTGGTAGAAGAAGTGACACAATGGGTATAGGTATCTGACAGTGAGTGGGAGTTAAGAGTTGAAAACAGTTTTTAAAAAGTGGGCTTTTAGCTTAGATTTGAATACTGATAGTCTCTAGCATGATGTATTGATTCAGGCAGCCTATCCCAGGCATATGGTGCGGCAAGAAAGAAGGGGCAGAGTCTGGAGTTGGCAATGGAGGATGAGGGTACAGATAGGAGAGACTTACCCGATAAATGGAGCTTACGGAGGGAAGCATAGGGGGAGATATGTGAGGAGAGATATTGGGAGGACACAGGGTGAATGCACTTGTAAGTCGGTAATAGGAGTTTGAACTGTATTCGGAAACGAATGGGGAGCCAATGAAATGACTTGAGGAGAGGGGTAGTGTGAGAATAGTGGCTGTCATGGAACATGAGTCGTGCAGCAGCATTTTGAACGGATTGAAGGAGTGAGAGACAGATGTGTGGGAGGCCTGAGAGAAGTACATTGCAGTAATCTAAGCATGAGATGATGACACATATTTTAAAAAAGGTTTTTCTCATGACAGGCTGCTCATTTCAAGAATGTTGGTTCTCAGGATGGCTGTAAAATTTATGTGACAAAATTATTTGGCAATTTAGTCCAATTGCCATTGAATTAAATGCCTTCTTATTACAGTAACTAGGAATTTTAAGAAATGCATATTCAGTTCTATTTTAAGTATCATATGTAATATGATAGCACTAGGTTTCTAAGAAGGTATGGGGTGGAGGTGGAGTTACTTGCACAAAGGAACCGTGCTTTGTAAAGCAAGTGACCCAGGGAATATCTGAATATCTGATGACTTCTCCTAAAGTCGTAGTAGTTCACTGATCTAACCATAAGTCCATAACACACCGTCCAGCACAAACAAAAATTTATGTTGGCATGAGAACAGACAGGGGAATTCTTACAAGCATAAATATGGAAATATGTGGGGAATGGAGAACTGTAGATGTTTCCCTCAGACTTATAGAAAATAAGATGAATTATTGAACCGGTCATCATTTCTGAGGAAAAATTCTGCGTTCTCAGTGCTTCATTTCCATGAACTTTTATTTCCTTAGTGTGGTTTAATGACTCTGCAAAATAGCTGAGGGCAGACTACAGGAAACACATTATCCAGAAACAGAAGTTGTTGAGAGTTAAATGGGAACAGATGCTCATTCTCATAGTTCAGTGTTGCCCAGTTCAGTCCGGGAGCACCCTCTTGCTAATCAAGTTATCAGGATTTGCACACAATGGAGGCAGTGTAAGCAAATCTAGGTTTACCAGAAGTCCGGATTGCCCCCATGTCCTCCTTTTTGAGGACTGTCTGGGGGTCTGGATGGCTTTTCAAAACCAAGCTCTTTGTCCAGGTTTTGAAAAGCTTCCCGTCAAAATTGCATCTGGAAGGCAGATCCGCACATGCGCGGACGCAACGCAGTGATGTCACATGCACGTGCGTGTGATGTCATTGTGTCACATCTGTGCATGCACAGATGAAGTCTGGGGGTGGGAGGTGGGGTCAGAATGGGGTGTGACACAGGCAGAACAGGGTGAGCCTGGGGGCATGGCCATGGGTCCAGATTTTACTTCATGAAAATCTGGTAACCCTATGCAAATCAATCTCAAGCATATTCATTATATTATAGCTTTTGGTGGAACTCTTTGTGTCACATTTTCAAAATGGAAAGGATAATTGCCGTGCAGCAAGGAAATTTTAAGAGATTTCAGGTTATTTGGGAGCCATTAACAAGATACTGTAAAGATTGAAAGTATTGCATAGAATAAACATTAATTCCCTTTTGTTCACACATGTCTAGGGTGGGGTGGGAGGGTGGGAATATTTTATGATTTCTTCGGCTTATGATTAATTGTTGGATATAAGAGAGGGGAGATATTTGATGAGAGCTATAATTTGATGATATAATAAGTAACGTTAAAGTATAAAATGATTGTATTTTGTGTTATACTTATTATGAGTTTAAAAAATGAATAAAGATTTATAAAAAAAAAAAAGCATATTCATTGTGGATATCCTGAAGACCTGACTGGCAAGGGGGCTACTCCAGGACTGACCTGACAACACTGCACTATGTAGGGTTACCAGAAGTCCGGATTTCCCCAGACATGTCCTCCTTTTGAGGACATGTCCGGGGGTCCTGATGGCTTTTCAAAACCCGGCACTTTGTACGGGTTTTGAAAAGCTGTGACGGGCAGGGAGGACGTCCGCGGATGCATGGCCGGCACACAATGATGTCACGTGCACGCACATGCGCGGGTGCCCTCCGTCCCGACAAGAGCAGGGAGGCTTGTGGGCGGGATATGGGTGGGGATGGGCAGAATGAGGTAGGCCTGTGGGCGGGCCTGGGGGGGGGTCTGGATTTTCTGAAAGGAATATCTGGCAACTGTAACTATGGGAATGGAGTCCAGCAGACTTGAGAAACACATATATCATTTACCCTTTATTATAAAGACAGATAAGATAGATTAAAAGGAGTTAGAAATAAGAAGAACTAAATTAAGGAAAGCTAGAGTAGGAGTGGATAAGCAGGTCCTGTTACAGGATGTGCAGCTGGTGTCAGCAGTGTACCGTATTTTCACACATATAACGCGCATACGTGTATAACACGCATACGTGTATAGCGCACGGGAACAAAGCATTGCTGTAAAAAAAAATCTATATAGCACGCACACGTGTATACCGCGCATGCTGCTATAACCTCCTCCCGCCACCCCCGCTTACTCCTCTTCTGGCCTGCGAACCGGCATCCTCCCCCCCCCACTCGCGTCACCCCCCCCCCACGATCCTACATCCCCCCCAGCAATGCAAAGACATCGCTTACCCGATTGGGCACCGGCACCAGAACCAATTCTCAGATTCAGAATCTCTTTGAGAGCGAGACCAGAAGGCTTTGAGCATGCACAAATGCTCAAATCCCAGACCAGTCCAGCACAGGGAAGAGGGAGGATCTCCCTCGCACTGCCCAGCCCAGCCCAGCCCAGGCGAGGGAGGATCTTCGGGCACTGGCACTGGCAAGTCCTGTGCATTGGTGCTGGTGCCCAATCGGGTAAGCAATGTCTTTGCGGTGCGGGGGGCTGTAGGATCGCGGGGGAGGATGCCGGTTCGCAGGGGGGATGCCGGATCGCAATGAGAAAAAAAATGGTATAACGCGCTCACACATATAATGCGCATGGTTATACTCGGTTTGTAAAATCGTGAATAACGCACGCGTTATATGCGTGAAACTACGGTACTTGTATTGGTTGCCATCCAGGGCAGAGAACCCCTCCTCCAGATGGAGCACCCTGCCCCCCCCTTTCAAGGCAATAGGGGTGTGTGTGATGCAGCTGTCAGCTCTGCCAGTCACCTGCCTCGAAACAGGAAGTTGACATCAGTGGAAGCAGGGGCTGGCAGGGTCAACAGCCATGCACTCCAGACTGTGACCCCATGGCTTCTTTCTGCACCCCCATACTGGTTCCACCCGGGGAAGACCACCCCTACTGCCCCATCCTTGATATATAACTGGCTGGTGTCAATCCTTGTCTTTGTAACTAGTTTAATAGTTATCTGTCTTTTTTGGCTTGCCTGGCCTGTTTTCTTATATTTTAAAAGGACTGTGGTCAATAGAAAACGTCTGACAACAATTCATGAGCTGCCCATAGGTATGTCCACTGCATAGCAAAGTAAGGAACAATGGGGACAGCTGAAACTTTTCACTGATCCTCTCTGAATGTCTCTAGAACAACATTTTTATGACCATTTCCATCACTTCTCAAAAAAAAGGAAAAACATCAATTTATGTCAGCTTCACTTTCGAGTAAGTATGAAGCAAAATACCATGAAAAGGAATGCAGAAAGCATTACAGACCTGGAAACTATTTGAAAATATTAGGAGATGCATATAATCCTCTAATGATTTTATTTTATTCTTTTATCCTGTAATTGGAAAAATGATTGCAATGATATCATGTAGCACATTGAAGAACTTTCTCAGCTTTGCTTTTCACCAGTGAAATACACCTGCTGGCCAAAAAAAAAGGAAGAAATTCACTATCTCATTCCTGGGCTGCTTCTAAACCAAATGAACTGACTGCACCGAACCATGTAGTAGTTTTAAGACATGAAAATAACATTTATTTTTCAGATTTTGTGGACTCCCATTCCATTGAAAGAACTGAAGATCTGTAGGCTTTAAGTTTGTTTCAGTGCACTTGAAACAGATGTGCCTGATTCATCCTGCTTGTCAATGCACAATATTGTATAAGATATGCACTCACACCCGTTGTACATCTGTGAAACATCACCCGGAAGGCAGGCAAACATGTAAACATTATGAAATACACATGCACTTGTAGGCAGTTGCTTACCTATATATGGATGGCATGTCAATTAACTGAATTCAACTGGTTAACAAACAACTTAGAGTCTGATTTCCTAAAGCTTTTTGCCAGTTTTGGTTTATAGGAAAGAGTTAACTGAGGCCCCGATACTCAAAGCTTACCGTGCCAGCAGTAGCATGTGCAGTGAGGGCTTTCAGGGGATTCAGTGAATCCTCAGCTCTTCAGCACTGCTTTTTGTATTTTGTTTACTTTTTGCTTGCTGCACTTTGATTTGTCGATTAGGCAGCCTGCTCAACCAGTCAAACTGCATCAAACAAAAAGTAACCCCCACCCCCAAAAAAAGTAGGGCTCTTGGGCTGAGAATTCTCTGAACCCCCTGAAGGCCCTGGCAGTACTGATCTGAATTTGAATGGCCAAGCAGCATCTGTCTGTTGCCTTCTCAATCAATCAAATTCAGAACAGTGCCCTCAGGGCTTTTAGGGGTGTGGGGCAAATCCCCTGAAGGCCCTGACTGCAGGCTAATGTGTGCCAGTAAGGTTTAATTTAGACTGGTTGTAGCCAGTCTACTGTGCAGGTTATTTCAGCCTCCAGTGCACAAAGGGGTTCTGTGTGGCTTTTATCGTTTGTGGTAACAGCCACCAATAACTCTATGCAAATACATTACAACAAGCTCATTAGTATTACAATGAGCACTCCGTGTAATGCACAGAGAGGAAAGTTTACCTTTAAGCACTGAACATTTCCAACAGGCCAGCTGCAACTCTGTGAAGGGCTTTTTTTTTGGCTTTTTGGCCTTGCATAATGCTTCTGTCATGTTCGGAACTCCGGCTACCACAACCTTACACTCTACTTGGCGTGCACACAAGAGCTGCACTTACCACTCAGCTCTTGTGCACATGCACCAGGCATGTTCCTCCTCTTTTTATCGCTGATGTTCAACACTAACAGCGTGCATATAATTTGCATGCTTATTTATTTTAAATATTTATAAACTGCTCTATCCAACAGTACTAGGCAATGTAGAAATTAGCATACATAATTTATTATTATTTTTTTAAACCCAAAACTCTCCCCTTAATTAATTATTAATTTTATTAATTATATTTTTTCCTTTTGTCCATACACGTTCAGGGTGGGGTGGGGGGTGGGAATATTTTATGATTTCTTTCGCTTATGAATAATTGTTGGGTATAAGGGAGGGGGGATAATTAACGCGAGTTAGAATTTGAAGATATATTAAGTGATGTTAAAGTATAAAATGTATGCATTTTATGTTACACTTATTGTGAGTTTAAAAATGAATAAAGTTAAAAAAAAACCAAACAAACCCCAAATCACACACTACATAATAAAAATGAAAAAAACATCAGCAATAACACCCCCCTCCCTTTTTTAACTAAGCCATGGTAGATGCTTCTATCTTGGTCTGGAGTACTATATGTTCCAATGCCGCTCTGATTGTCATAAAATTCCTGTGAGCGTCGTAGCAGCGTCAGAGTACATAGCACTCCAGGACATGATATAGATCTCTATTATGGCTTAGTAAAAAAGAAAACTTGAAAATCAGTAATACTAAAAACCCATAAGATTGCTGTTCATATTAACCTACAAACACTTGAGCAAAAAAGAAAAATGCCTTCAATAATTGCCTAAATTGAGTTATAGATGTTAATGTTCTCAATTTCGCAGGTAATTTTATTCCAAATACCTGCCCCCTCAATCTGCAACTGTGCTGAATGATTCATTTCCAGTCTTACATGCTTAAAAGATGGTATATCCAGCAACAGTTTTCCAGCTGATTGTAAGCCATAAATTGGTTTATAAAACATCACACAAGGGGCCAAAGTAAGCGAGGCATCATCATATAAAACCTTAAAAATCAAAGTTAATACTTTAAATCTGATTTGCCAAAAAACAGGCAACAAATGCAATTCTTTAAGAGCTGAGGAAATATGATCAAATTTTGATAAGCTGAATTTTGAACAATCTGTAAAGATTAAATAGCATTTTTTGATAGTCCCAAGTCAATACTGGATTTATGAAACTGCAGTAGAGAATTTTACCATAGGCTGGCGAGGTAAATGCTCCAACGCTCATTAAATTTCTATGAGCATTGGAGCATTTACCTTGCCGGCCCACTGTAAACCTTCTACCATGGTTTCATAAAAAGAACCCCAAGTGAATTGCAGTAGTCTAACACAGTTAAAATCTTAGCCTTTAAAACTATATGAGAATTAACTTCTGATAATCATTTCTTATGAGGTCTCAATAATAGCAATCTATAAAGAGCCACCTGAATGACATTTTTAGTCTGTGTTTTAAAAGACAATTTGGAGTCCAACACAACCCCAAGATATTTACATTCAAATGAGATCCCAAATTAGAGAATGACACGGTGACAAAATTCATCACCGTTCCCGTCCCCGCGGATAACTGCGGGAAACCATCTTCATGTCATTCTTTAAGGAGAAAGGAAAGAATCAGAGTATAATTGGGCACAACCACTGACCCGCAAGCTTTGCTTTGAAGAATGCTGGTGTAGAAGGACCGAGGTTGAAATAGACACTAGAAAATGACATGGGATTATCCGCGGGGACGGGAACGGTGATAAATTTTGTCACCGTGTCATTCTCTATCCCAAATCTCATTGTTATCAAATTTTACTGAAGAAGGTAATTGTATAGGATCAATCTGATTTGATAAAAATAATATTTGTCTATCCCACATTCAATTTTAATCTATTAGCAGTAAATCATGAGCTAAGAATTTGCAAACACATCATTAAAAAAAGATAAGTTTTCTGAAACAGAACCTTTCACTGGGAAATAAAACTGAATATTATTAGAGTAGATTTGATATTGAACTCCTAAGCTCAACAGATCAGGGTCAATTATACAGTATATTAAATAATACAGTGGAGAGAGCTGACCTGTGGAGTACACCTGTTAATATAGGTGTCCAGGTAGAACTATTAGTGTTAAGCATTGATCGGTACTTTAGAACTGCAGTAAAAGCCAGAGTTTTCCCCCATAGTGCTGGAGTTCTGTGCATCTGGCTCTAAGTCAGAAACTAATAATCAAAACCCTTTATATGGGCAAAAATGCATGTTACCCATGCAAGTGGGGACTTTGAATATTGCCCAACCTCTTTGGAGATCCATACTACACATATAAATATTCACATAACATCCTCACTTCAAAGCTGTAAAAGTGGTGACAGAGGATCTTGGAAAGGATGGGCCCTGGGTTCATGAAGCAGGATGTAGATAGACTGATGTCAGGATGACCTCTGGACAGTTCAAACAGCTGCAAAGCTAACTTCTTCCAGGAATCAGAAACTTTAACTTGTTTCTCTGTTACAGCAGTTTGACAAGTGGCTTATACTGTGTGTCCTCCCCTTACAGGTTAACTTTCTATAGGCACCCAGAGCTCATGGAGTGTCATTTGGGTGCCTACAATTTCCATAAAGTGTTCTGGACATAGGAACTCATTAAAAAAACATGTGAAGAGTGAATTAAATAAAAAGGATGCATAGGCACATTCTCACTCTGAGTTCTCTGATATGTAAAAAGCTTTTACATTTTGACTGGACACTTTATTCCATATGTATCCCATAAGGGGGAATGTATGACACAGTGATTAAAGCTACAGCCTCAGCACTTCATTCTCGCAACAAATTCGCTGTACTTCTACAATTCGACCTCTCCGCAGCTTTCGACGTCGTCCATCATGATATCCTAATCTTCCAACTCTCTGAAATAGGCATAAGTTCCACAGTCCTAGACTGGTTCTTGAAATTCCTACGCTTACGCTCCTACACCGTTAACATAAACGGTACCTCATCCCATCCCTGGAAGCCGATATGTGGAGTCCCGCAAGGCTCACCCCTCTCTCCTATCCTTTTCAATATTTACATGTCCTCTTTGAAACTCCTTCATCTATCCCCCCTGGAAACTCTCTACACCTATGCTGACGATATCCTCATCCTCCTTGAGACCGACTCGAACCTCACTAACCTCGCTGAGAACATATCCGCATGTATAATGAACCTTCAATCCTGGGCACATTCTGTACAAATGAAATTGAACGAGTCCAAACCAAAACTACTTTGGCTCGGCCCAATATTAGGTCATTTACCCACCTCCATCTCATTATCTTCCGGCTCCACTCTTCAGCTTGAGTTTTCAAGCAAAGTCCTTGGCATCATCATAGACTCCTCTCTCTCCTTCAATGACCACCTCAACTTCTTGGTAAAAATATGCTTCTTTAGTCTTCATATGCTGAGGAAAGTGAGATCGTACTTTCATCATTCTCACTTCATTGTCCTTGTTCAATCCACCATCCTCTCTAGACTGGATTATTGCAACTCCATCTATTTAAGCTTAACTAAAAAAAAACTCCATAGACTTCAGCTAATCCAGAACACCGCGGCCAAGCTTATTTTCGCTAAAGGCAAGTTCGATCACGTCTCCCCACTCCTGTCCAAACTTCACTGGCTCCCAGTTCACTCCAGAGTCCTCTTTAAATGTGCCTGTTTAGCTTTCAAGATCCTACATGGCATCCTCCCTCCCGTTATCCCATTCTTCTGGAACTCCTCTAACCCTAATTCCACTAGATCCTCCCAAAAACTGAAACTATCATTCCCCTCTGCAAATCTGTATATCCCGCGTAGGAAAACTAGGAACATCCCTCCCCTTTAGAACCACAGAACTCTGGAACAACCTCACATCCCCGCTCAGAATTTCAAGCTCCCTCCAATCCTTCCGCAAACACCTGAAAACTTGGCTCTTTTCAAATATCTAACACCTCCCGCTCTTTGGTACCCTGTCCCTCTTTATCTTCCTAGCTCCTTTCCTATAACCCTTCATTGTAGCTCCTTTTCAACCTAACCCTGTAAACCGTGCCGAGCTCTACGCTTGTGGAGATGGTGTGGTATACAAACCTAAGGTTTAGTTTAGTTTAGTTTAGTAGGTTCAAACCCATGTTGCTCCTTGTGACCCTAGGCAAGTCACTTAATTCCCCCCCCCATTGCCCCAGGTACATGATAGATTGTGAGTCCACCAGGACCGACAGGGAAAAATGCTTGAGTGCCTGAATAAATTCATGTAAACCATTCTGAGATCCCTTGGGAAAACAGTATAGAAAATGGATTAAAAAAATAAATGTTTGCTCTCTAGGAAAAGATTGGACAGAAATATTCATTTGGTATTAAGATAGAGCCTATTTATAAGAACACATGGGTGATTATGGGCTCATTTTTTTTTTAAAAAGAAAAAAATCCAAAAGGTGGCATAAAGGGGCAGATGGACACTTTTCTTTCCAAACCTCTCAAAACACCATTTTCAAAACACAATTTCTAAATAGATTTCTATACTGTTTGTCTGCAATGAATCTAAATCTCAAAGGGGCAAGTTAGAGGCATGGTTTGGGCTGGACTAGGTTGAGCTTCTAATGCAATAAAGGCTTGTTCTGAACCATGCTGTTTTAAACCACTGTTGTCCTCCCCCCCCCTCTCAGTTTTGTAGTTTAAAAGCTGTTCTACCTCCTTTTTAAATGTTGACGCCAGAAGCTTCAGCTGAAGCAAAAAGAACTGCATTAAGAATCTTATGCAGTTCGAAGCAGTGAAATGAACCCCTAATGCAGCGATAAGCGAAATGGGGACTCCCTGTCAGGTTGAGGCTGAGGAAGTGCATTCCAGTGAGTATCCGCTTTGGTGATGATGGGAAAGCTGAATTAAGTTGATGAATGCAGCTAAGGCCTCTTTTTTCTTTCACTGTTTTTACATATGTTTGAGGCTATAATTTTTGAGTGAAAGTAAAGCCTTTACTCTTCATGATATCATGTTTCCCTGAAAATAAGACAGTGTCATATTAATTTTGGGTCCAAAAAACACATTAGGGCTTACTTTTGGGGGATGTCTTATTTTTTTCATGCACAACAATCATCTCTCCCTTCCTCTCCTCCACCCCAATTCTTCCTCTTTCCTTTCTCCCCCCTGTGCATTTTTTTCCCCTCTCACCCATCCCCTTGTGCAGCATCTTTCTATCCCTCCCTCCCATTCCCCTGTGCAGCAGAACCTCACCCACCCTCCTGCTGTGAAAGTGACATACCTCTGCTCCGAGGCCTCCAAAAAAAGCAGCGGCAGCAGCACTCTAAACTGGCTGCTTCGAGGCCTTCAGCCACATCACTTATTTTGGGGGTAGGGCTTATATTAGGAGCATCTTTAAAAATCATGACAGGGCTTATTTTCGGGATAGGTCTTATTATCAGGGAAACAGGGTAGTTGTGGTCCCTCTTCATAAGATATTTTCAAAACATTTTTAATAATAATAGAACCATTGAAGTAAAATTGGGGGGAGGTTAACCTATCAAGTTGAACTGAGGTTTTTTCTCCACATTTACCCCCTCCTTTACAAAGCCACGCTAGCATTTTTAGCGTCGATCACCGCAATAACAGCTCCAATGCTCATAGAATTCCTATGAGCGTCGGAGTTCTTACTGCTGCGACGGCGCTAAAAATGCTAGCATAGCTTTGTAAAGCAGGGGGTTAATTTTTTGGTGTTTGTTTCTGCTTTAACCCCCTCCCCCTTTTACAAAATTGTAGTGTGATTTTTAGCGCCAGCCTCAGCAGTAACAGCTCCAACCACCGTGGCTGGTGCTCATTTCTATGCTACGGTTTTGTAAAAAGGGGGTGGGGGTGGGGTAAAATTTTGTCTTTTTGTGAAGAAGAGAGACAATATGGGTGGGAGCTTGACTGTTTCTATTGGGGCATGTGGATACTAGTTTGTAGTTGAAATCACCCATTATTGTGTTACCCAGCTTGTTAGCCTCCATAATTTCTGATAACTTTTCAGCATCTTTCTGTTTTTCCTGGTCAGGCAGACAGTAGTAAACTATCACTATTTTTTCCCCTTCACTCATAAAATTTTTATCCATAGGGATTTCAAAGTGTTTTTGGTTCCTGTAGAATTTTTAGTCTATTCAATTCAAGGCCCTCCTTAATATATAATGCTACACCTCTACCAATTCAATGTACCCTATCACTGCAAAATAGTTTATACCCAAGTATGACAGTGTCTCATTGGTTATCTTACTTCCATCAGGTCTCGGAGATGCCTATTATATCTATCTTTTCATTTAGTACAATATATTCTAACTCTTCCACCTTGTTTCTTAGGCTTCTGGTATTTGCATACAGACATTTCAAACAATGTTTGTCATTTCTATTTACAATTTGCTCAGCAGTTGGCGTGGATAATTTGCAATCTTTAAAATCAGTCTACTCTGTATTTAAGGAAACCTGGTTTACTGTGGCCTCTTTTGCAACCTAGGCTATCCTATGCCAGGTGCTGATGTTCTGGAGGCAGGTATGAACTTTGTGGGGGCGCAACGGGGTCAGTTACGGGGTTTTTACTTTGTCACTGCAGTGGTTATCTGGTCACTTTGGATACCTTTTGGGCACTTATATGTGTCTAAGTTCTGTTTAGGCAGTCTCGTCAAACCTTCAATTATCCCTACAGAACGACTAAGCCTAGGTTGGACCACATCCTGCCCTAACCACTCCTTCAAAATGCCCCTTTCATCTCTGGGTGCACAGCGGGATTCAGAGGCCTAAAAGGTCCCTGAATATGTCTAAAAAGCCATTTCGATTATCGGCACTTGGACGACCTGTCTTTTAGGATGACTAAGTGCTGACTTGGGCGGGTTTTTAGATGTATTTAAGTTTCGATTATGAGCCCCATATTATTTAAGAATAATTTTAGCTGTCCATATCTGAAGTGTGTGGTAAATGGGGTCTTTCTGAAAGTGGAAAATATAACTAACAAAGAGCAAAAATACATTGATTTAATGTCTGAGCCCTTCAAACCGCATTAGCTGTATTTTTTCCACAGAAGCTTTGATTTGAAAATAAATTTTCCTGGCAAGTGGAAAATGGCTGTATTTTGTCTTAGATTTCATCTCATATTTGGACAAGATTTGGCTGGGATTATATTAAGAAATGAGTGAGGGGTCTATTAGCATTGAAATGACTCAGCCAAGAAGGAGCAATGACATGTACTCAGAGGCTTACTATGTGAGTCAGTCATTGCTTTGTGTGGGTCGGGATTCTTGCATTTGCTTTGCTGCAGGCAGCCCTGGTTTCCAATCAGAGATGTCCATTAGGGTGGCCAGTGCCAGGCCTAGGATTATCCCACTGCATGCTGGGATTTGTGTAGCTGCTTTTCTTAAGGGAACTCTGAAAAAGTCCCAGCATGTACTGGGGGTTAAAACCAGGACTGGCTCAATCAATTTTAGAAAATGGAGTCATTTGATCACCCTGATCCTCACATCCACACTGGTGTTAAGCTTTTTCTCTCTATGTAGCAGGCTGTCAACATGTGCTTTTCTATGCAGTTGCAGGAAGGATATTCTGGATTCCTGCTCTAGAAAGGTACCAATGAAATCTGAATAGGGGGTGATCTATTCAAGAAAAGTAGCCTGTTAAAACTGAAGTTTTAGATTTTGGAAAGAAGTGTCCATGAGTTCCACAACTATGGAACAGTAGGTGGGTTGTGCTCTGGGCCCCATCTGAGCCTTGACTTCCCTGTTCTAGGGGCAAAAGGGAAAGGATAAAGCACAGAGGTTGCCATCCTGATCCACAGCAGTCCTCTGGTACATACTGAAAGGCCTAAACTGATCACGAGTTGCCAGTCTTCCTTTTCATCTGAACTACCTCCAGCAAGCTGCTCCCCGATACTCTCTTCTTCCCATGAACACTGTTATACAATTGACAGGAAACACCCCCTGTGACTGCTATGAATATCTCTCTACTTCCTGTCATGTCCATATACAACTATATAACTGTAATGTACCTTGAATATCTAATATAACTGACGGTTATGTGTCGACTGTGAATGTGCTTTTGTAACCTGGGAGGACAGGATAGAAATCTAAATAAATCCATAGCTGTCCCCTTGTGCATACTGAAAGGAGAAAAGCCTGTTGCCAAAAAAATAAGCTGATCAGGGGTTTCCATAGCTGACCCCTAAGGTACAGCGTGCCAAACACAAGAGGAAGGATAGAACATCAGGGAGTTCTGATTCTGATCCTCAGTGGAGAGAAACAGAGTGAAACTGCTGCTAGCCTACGGTGCTTATCAGGGAAAGGATTGGATGCTCAGGAATGTTGAAGGAGGTAGTAGGCTCAAGTCCTGGATGCTGAGACCCTGGAAGAGATATGGCTTCAGAAAAAAGGAGGACGGATAGGGACATCCAGGTTTTACTTCCATTGCGGTCATTGGAAGCAAAACCCGAATATCTCAATCCATCCTCCTTTTTCTGGAGTCGTATGGCAACTCTAGAGGGCCCAAGTCTTGTATTCTGAGATCCTGAAAGAGATAGGAGGTAGGCCCCACGTCCTGGATTTTGTCTGACTTGCCTAATCTAAGAGAAAGGGAGCACTGAAGAATAGAAAGCCACAAGAAAGACAGCAAGAGAGTTCAGTGTTATTGGAGCACAGAAAACCAGTATGCCTACTAAATAATGATGCTATTGCTCAAAGGCTGGGCGCTGTCCACAATATGTTTAAACCATTTTTATTGATGACTGCACACAAATATACAATAAACACTGCACATAGCACAATCTATGCCATCAGATTTTGTCATTGTACAAAACAACAAATAAGTACAACCCCCTCCCTTCCCCCTCATCTAACTTACCCCGACTAAACCAGGCCGGAAAAGAACCTGGTACAACAATAGCAATCATTACTATTGAAACTTAAAACAAATAGTGAGGGAGGAAAGATGAGGTATAGAGCCCACCAACGAGCTAAGTCATAGCAGAAGCAGTACCTCCAACCCCTCCCCCCCAAGAACAAACCAACCAGACCCAACAATCTCAACAATCCCCCTCAACCTAAACCTACTATTCTATTCCCCCTCCTCTCCCAACCCTGCCCTACAACCAGAACCCTATCCCATCACCCCCCACATTCGTAAAACACCATGGAACAAGGTTCCCCCGCCCTATTTCTAACAAAACTATTTCGAGTTCATTAAGTAAATTACTCCTCCCTCTAAGATGCAACTGTGCCAAATATGATCCCCAAATTTTTTTTAATAAAGTCTTCGTCCCTTCCATTTCCCAGGGACATCTTGGGCCTCCCAACTAGCCAACTGATGCCGTAAATTACATTAGTGCGCTGTTGCCCACAATATAAACCCCTTAGTGCAACAACGCTGCAGAAAACTACCTAACCAATGATCAAAAAAATGCCAATCAAATTTTACATGTGAATAATTTGCGCTATTAAACTACATTTAAGTATAAAGATATCTATTATCCCTTGTGCTGAAATATGAGTCAAAGAAAAGAAAACCCCAAAACAGTATTACTGTACTGGTACAAAGTAAGTATTTATCTATTTTCTTTTCAGAAGCAAATAAGTAATTAGTGTATAATGTCCTAGTACACACAGCAAGCGCTGCAGGAGTTATTTCAGAAACTGCCCTTGCTCACTGACTCCCTAGTTACAATGGTGATGTAAGTGAATTCACTGGCTAAACAAATATTTAACAATGAAACCTGATTTGTTTCACTTAGTGGGTTTATGTTTGAGATATAACTACGTGGGATGGGAAATAGTTCTGTACATTTAGGGCTTGGATTAGGGATTTGTTTGTTCAGGGTCGATATGATGACAGAGTATTTATACATTGTGTCATCAGCCGAGGGATGCTGTAATCCTTTTGTTTGTTGTTTTGTCAGAGCACTACATTCTCTGGGCGTCTGTTTCCTGGTCTTCTCAGACTAAAGCAGCTTTGGGTGAAATACAAAACCAAAAAACACAGGAACGGTCATAGACTTGGCAGGTGCATGAAGTAATTCAAAAGGGATTATGGTAATTTTATAGAAAGGAATTTATTTATTTATTAAATTTTCTATACCATTCTTCCAAGGGAGCTCAGAACGATTTGCATGAATTTATTCAGGTACTCAAGCATTTTTCCCTATCTGTCCTGGTGGGCTCACAGTCTATCTAAGGCACCTGGGGCAATTAAGTGACTTGCCCAGGGTCACAAGGAGCAGTGTGGGTTTGAACCCAGAACCTCAGAGTGCTGAGGCTGTAGCTGTAACCACTGCATCACTCTAGAAATCAAGATGCAATAAAAGAGAGCCAAGTATAGCACAATCAAGCCATTGTGACATCACTGATGAGGCTGGTTCTTAGGCATTGGTGGATTGAGGCATTGTGATGTCACAATACCAGCTCTGGTTATCAGAGGCTGAAACATTTCACACTGTTTATTCAATTTTCTGTACTGTTCTCCTAGGGGAGCTCAGAACGGTTTACCATGAATTTATTCAGGTACTCCAGCATTTTTCCCATTGGGCTCACAATCAATCTAAAAGTACCTGGGACGGGGGGGATTAAGTGACTTGGGGCTCCTTTTACAAAGGTGCGCTAGCGTTTTTAGCGTGCGCTATAATGCCGTGAGTGCTAACCCTGCGCTACACGGAAAATACTAACGCCAGCTGTATGGAGGCGTTAGTGTGTATCGCGTGTGCTAAAACCGCTAGCGCACCTTCGTAAAAGGAGCCCTTAGATTTAATTTGTATATGAGGAGTTTTTTTTACCCTACTATACCTGTCTTTTTAGGCTTTTTCCTTCATATTTTTCTTTTTATTGGTTGCTCGATTCCTTTGGGCACTTCTTGCAGTGCCCCTGAATTAGTGTTTGTGATACACGTATGTACCTATTTTTTTATATGACAAGTAGGAGTGTGTTTAAATATTACAGTGTTTTTTCTGCTTTCTCTTCTATTGTTTTCTATTCATTAGAATAATGACAGATATGTGTCACATGTGTGCATAAGTTCCAAAATTCTGCCTAAGCTGCCTAAGGGCATATGCTAGATGTAATTTACTTAGATTTCAGCAAAGCCTTTGACACGGTTCCTCATAGGAGGTTCTTGAACAAACTTGACAGGCTGAAGTTGGGACCCATACTGGTGAACTGGATTAGAAACTGTTTGACGGACAGACACCAGAGTGTGATGGTTAATGGAATGTGCTCTGCGGAAGGAAAGGTGAGTAGTGGAGTCTCTAATGGATTGGGGCCGATCCTGTTCAATATGTTTGTAAAAGTTAGAGGAATGGTCTAATATCTGGCAACTAAAATTTGATGCGAGGAAGTGCAGAGTAATAATAATAATAATAATAACTTTATTTTTGTATACCGCAGTACCAGAATCGTTCAGAGTGGTTTACATGACAAGAGACTGTACATCTACAGCAAAATTTACAAATAAGTCAATCAATCAATATAACTTAGCGAGTCGGGAGCAGGCAAGAAGGAGATAGAGAGGTTATAAACAAGTCAATCGGCGTGGCTTAGGAAGTCGGGTGCAGGTAGGTGGGAGGTGCAGGTAGGGAGAAGGCAGGTAGGTGGGAGGTGCAGGAAGGTGGGAGATACAAGGCATAGTTAAAAGTAGAGTTACAAGGAGGGCGGAAGTCAGAGATATTTGTCAAAGAGATACGTTTTGATTGACTTCCTGAAAGTTTGGTAGGAGGAAGAATTAGAGATGAGAGTGGATAGACATTTGTTCCATTTGCATGCCTGGAACGCCAGGGATCTGTCAAGGAATCTTTTGTAGATGCAGCACTTTAGGGACGGGAAGGCAAACAAGTGGGCGTTACGTGTGCGGGTGGGGCCCGGACGGACAAAGTGATCTGATAGGTAGATTGGGGACGAGCCTGTTAGGGTTTTGAAGCAGAGGCAAGCAAATTTGAAGATAATCCTCGCCTCCATAGGCAGCCAGTGCAGTTTTTTGTAGAAGGGGCTTATATGGTCATATTTTTTGAGATTATAGATGTCGAACGGCTGCATTCTGAACGAGTCTTAAGCGTTTGATGGTTTTTTTAAATGAACCTAGGTAGATGATATTACAGTAGTCTAGGATGCTCAGGATTAGTGATTGGACCAGTAATCGGAAGGAGAAGAAGTCAAAGTAGTGATTGATGGTGCGGAGTTTCCAGAGGGTACCGAAACATTTTTTAATCTGAGCATTGGTGTGGGCTTCGAAAGTAAGGCAGCGGTCCAGGATGACTCCAAGGATTTTGATTGTGGGGTTAATGGGTAGTCTAACCCGTTAAGTTTCAGGGAGGTGTTTGTTAGCTTGTTGTTGAGACTGGCCAGGAAAATTTTGGTTTTTTCTGGGTTCAGCTTTAATTTGAATTGAGTGACCCATTGTTCTATCTTGGTGAGGATGCATTAGAAATCGGAAGGAGCCATATGTGCTGTGAGGTGAGAGGCACAGATGGGGAAAGGGAACTTGGGGTGATAGTGTCCAAAGATCTAAAGGCAAAGAAACAGTGTGACAAGGCAGTGGCTGTTGGCAAAAGGATGCTAGGCTGTACAGAGAGAGGCGTAATCAGTAAAAGAAAAAAGGTGTTGATGCCCCTCTATAATTCATTGGTGAGGCCCCACTTGGAGTACATAAGAACATAAGCCATGCCTCTGCTGGGTCAGACCAGAGGTCCATCATGCCCAGCAGTCCGCTCACACAGCGGCCCATCAGGTCCAGGATCTGTATAGTAGCCCTCTATCTATACCCTTCTATCCCCTTTTCCTTCAGAAAATTGTCCAATTCCTTCTTGAACTCCAATACCATACTCTGCCCTATCACGCCCTCTGGAAGCGCATTCCAGGTGTCCACCAGCCGTTGGGTGAAGAAGAACTTTCTAGCATTGGTTCTGAATCTGTCCCCTTTTAATTTTTGCAAATGCCCTCTCGTTCTTGTAGTTATTGAAAGTTTGAAGAATCTGTCCCTCTCCACTTTCTCTATGCCAGGGGTGTCCAATGTCGGTCCTCGAGGGCCGCAATCCAGTCGGGTTTTCAGGATTTCCCCAATGAATATGCATGAGATCTATTTGCATGCACTGCTTCAATGCATATTCATTGGGGAAATCCTGAAAACCCGACTGGATTGCGGCCCTCGAGGACCGACATTGGACACCCCTGCTCTATGCCCTTCGTGATCTTGTAAGTCTCTATCATATCACCTCCAAGTCTCCGCTTCTTCAGCGAAAAAAGCACCAGTCTCTCTAATCTTTCAGCGTATGAAAAGTTTTCCATACCTTTTATCAAACGCGTCACTCTCTTCTGAATTCTCTCGAGTATCGCCATATCCTTCTTTAGGTACAGCGACCAATATTGGACGCAGTACTCCAGATGCGGGCGCACCATCGCCTGATACAACGGCAGGATAACTTGTTTCGTTCTTCTTGTAATACCCTTCTTGATTATTCCTAGCATTCTATTCGCTTTCTTAACAGGCGCTGCACATTGTGCCGACGGCTTCATTATCATGTCAACTATTATCCCCAAGTCCCTTTCTTGGGTACTCTCACTCAATAACAGCCCTCCCATCGTGTAGCTGTACCTCGGGTTTCTGTTTCCTACGTGTAGGACTTTACATTTCTCTACATTGAACTTCATCTGCCATCTCGTCGCCCACTCTTTTAGTTTGTTCAGGTCCCTTTGTAAATCTTCGCAGTCCTCTTTAGTCCTAGCCCCATTAAATAGCTTGGTGTCATCTGCAAATTTTATTACTTCGCTCTTTGTCCCTGTTTCTAAATCATTTATAAATACATTGAATAGCAGCGGTCCAAGCACTGCCCCTGTGGAACACCACTCGTGACCTTCCTCCAGTCCGAGTAGTGGCCCTTCACTCCTACCCTCTGCTTCCTGCCCGCCAACCAATTCCTGATCCATCTGTGTACGTCTCCTTCCACCCCATGGTTCTTTAGTTACCGAAGTAGGCGTTCATGGGGTACCTTGTCAAAGGCTTTTTGGAAGTCTAAGTATACAATGTCTATGGGGTCCCCTTTGTCCATCCATTTGTTAATTCTTTCGAAAAAGTGCAATAAGTTCGTCAGGCACGATCTTCCCTTGCAGAAGCCATGTTGGCTTGTTATCATAAGTTTATGCCTCTCTAGATGCTCCTCGATGCTATCTTTTATCAGTGCTTCCGCCATTTTCCCCAGAACCAAGGTCAGACTTACTGGTCTGTAGTTCCCCGGGTCACCTCTCAATCCCTTTTTAAAGATGGGTGTAACATTGGCTATCTTCCAATCCTCTGGGATCACGCCTGTTTTCAGGGATAGATTACAAACTTGCTGTAGTATTTCCTTCAATACTCTAGGGTGGATTCCGTCCGGGCCCGGCGATTTGTCAGTTTTTAATTTTTCTATCTGCCTGTGTACATCCTCAAGGCTTACTTCCATGGATGTTAATTTTTCTGCTTGGTCTCCTTTGAAGATTTGTTCAGGTTCCGGTGTGTTGGATGTGTCTTCTTTTGTAAATACTGATGAAAAGAACATGTCAAGTCTTTCCTCCTCCTTCACCATCCCCTTCCTATCTCTATCATCCAGCGGTCCCACCTCCTCCCTAGCCGGCTGCTTCCCTTTAACATGTCTGAAGAACGGTTTGAAACTTCGTGCTTCCCTGGCTAGCCTCTCTTCATATTCTGTTCAATTTTGGAGACTGTATCTGGCAAAGGATAAAAGAAAACTTGAAGCAGTCCAGAGAAAGGTGATGAAAATGGTAGGAGGTTTGCGCCAAAAGACACGAGTAGAGACTGGTAGCCCTGAATATGTATGCCCTAGAGGAAAGTAATGCCGAATGAGATATGATTAAGACATTCAAATACGTGAAAGATATTAATGTAGAACAAAATCTTTTCCAAAGAAAGGAAAATGTTAAAACTGGATGGCATAATTTGAGGTTGAAGGGTGGTAGACTCAAGAGTAATGTTAGGAAATTCTTCTTTTCAGAAAGATGGTTGATACCTGGAATGCACTTCCAAGGGAGGTGGTAGAGAGGAAAACAGTGACAGAGTTCAAACAAGCATGGGATGAACAGATAGGATCTCAAATCAGAAAATAATGGGCATACATTGAAGGAACTAAGGCCAGTACTGGGCAGACTTGCACGGTCTGTGTCTCGTATATGGACATTCAGTTGAGGATGGGCTGGGAAGGGCTTCGATGGCTGGGATGGTTTAGATGGGCTGAAGTGAGCTATGATGGAGACTCCGGTAGGTAAAACCTAAGTACAATACCGGGCAGAGCTCTGGTTTCTGGCCCAGAAATATCTAAGAAAAAGGACCATTTAAATTAAATTATAAATTTATAGAGCGTGTACAGTTGAGCAGACTGGATGGACCATTCGGGTCTTTATCTGCCATCATTTACCATGTTACTATGTATTCTCT
Source organism: Geotrypetes seraphini (assembly GCF_902459505.1). Classification (NCBI taxonomy): domain Eukaryota; kingdom Metazoa; phylum Chordata; class Amphibia; order Gymnophiona; family Dermophiidae; genus Geotrypetes; species Geotrypetes seraphini. The sequence goes on from NC_047095.1 coordinate 20,985,539, forward strand.
GGCCTTTCAGTGGATATGTTGCAGTATAAGTGCACATGCCTAATTTATAAATCCATATATCTGTTGTTATTTAGGCAAGGAGGGCGGAGTGCCCTGAGTGCCAAATTGGTAGGGGTGCTGGCACCTCTCCTCTTCCTCCTCCCCAGGTCTATGAAATACTTTTCCCCCCTACCTCTTCCAATCAATGCCAGCAGCAAGCAGGATCTCCTAACCACTTCTCCAACTGGCCTTCTCCTTCTCCCTGACGTCACTTCTTGTTCACAGAACTAGGAAGTGATGTCAGAAGGAAGGCTCAGCTGGCACGAGCAGCTGGTAGAAGAGCCTGCTCACTGCTGGCAAAGATTTGAAGAAGTAGGGGGGCATAACGATGCCAGGGCAGTGGGGAAGAGTGTATTGGGGGCGTCTTCACCCTGTGTGCCAACTTTCTTTGCTATATACCACTGTAGGCACCTACATTCCTTTATAGAATAAACTCCTACCAGGTACATTGGAAAAATAATCCAAATCATAATTACCTGATGCTAGAGTCCACCTTAGGAGTCAACAACCAAGAAAAAGATCCAGATTTTATTACAGATAATTCACTGAAATCTTCTACCCAGTGTGCGATGGTAACCAAAAAGCAACATGATGCTAGGAATTATTAGGAAAGGGATGGCTAATAAGATTAAGAATATTTTAATGCCTCTGTATCACTACATGGTGCAACCTCACCTTGAATATTGCATTCAGTTTTGGTTGAATAAACAAAAGGAGCAGAGAAGACCAGACCTTCAAACTGAAGCTGTAATGTCACCATTAGGAAGTAGAAAAAGAAAAACAGACCTAACATGGACCGGGTTTCGGCTACAAATCCTGCGTCAGGAGTCCTCAGGTTGTCCACTCAACAATTAGACAATAAAAATATGCTAATGTAGCAATCTAATTCAACAAAAGCTCACACCCAAAAGCGTCTGAGATCATTGACCCCGAACCTACTACAGACCACCCAAACCAATGTAATTACTGGTCCGGCCTTTTGATTCTGTAATCTGAACTAACTAGGTAAAGGCGAAATAGAAATACTGTATAACATATAACATGACATACATAAAGAGGTTAGGGCTTTTCAGCTTGGAAAAGAGGCAGCTGATGGGGGATATGAGTGAGGTCTACAAAATTTTGAATGGTGTAGATGTAGAACAGGTAAAAGTGAATTGATACTTTACTCTTTCAAAAAGTACAAAGACTATGGAACACTGAATGAAATTACATGGAAATACTTTTAAAACAATTAGTTAAGCTCTGGAACTCATTGCTGGAGGATATGGTAACAAAGGATAGCGTAGCTGGTTTAATGAATGTTTCTGAAAGAAAAGTCCATAATCTGCTATTGAGACAGACATGGGGGAAGCCACTGTTTGCCCTGGGATTGGTAGCATGGAATGTTGTTACTATTTGGGTTTCTGCCAGGTACTTGTGACCTGGAATAACCACTCTTAGGAGCAGGATACTGGGCTAGCTTGGCCATTGGTCTGGTCCTGTATGGCAATTCTTATGTTTGTCCAAATATAGAATTATCCCCTTGATGCCTTTCAGAATTACAGCAGGAATAAAGGACATTACTCAGCTCTTTTTCTCATACAATTCCTAATAAAACCACATGAGACTTTTCTTGTGTGGTACAGCATAATTTATGTTTACTCACTGCTACTAAAAATAGGTCTCATTTCCTACTAAACACTATGACAACATAGTGTATTCTGCCAGTGATCTTTGCCTCTAGCTGAGAATTATTACTTCTCCATCGGATGTGGTCCTCTGAAACAGATGTTCTCTTAGTGAATTATAGAAAAACACACTGTTACTATCATATATAAACAGAAAGAGAGAAATACTGTATATTGAACAGATGTTTATAGCATTAAGGAAAAATATAAGCTGTGAGAGAAAGTCCAACAAAACCATGTGTTTGAAGGAGCAAAATTTTGCGCAGGCGTATGAACTTTAATCTCTGGCCATAATAATATTCTACAGTTACACAAAAATTTGGGAACAGAGGAGGAGGCAGCTGGAATAATGTTAGTTTAAATTACATTATAATGACTTCCGGTGACTTCATGCGGTTGAGCAGACGCTGAGAGGCTCTGCTCCCGTCCTCGAGTACCCTATAATCTGCAAAAAAGCTGCGTTTCGGGCGGGCTGTGGTTTGCTTAGCGAGGAGAGTATTGCTCCTTGGGCTGGTGTTCGGCAACTTTTATGGTGATCCGGCTGGTTTGCAAAGAACGGGAGCGCAGCAAACCCCCTGACACCAAGATGGCGTCGGCTTCCAGCCCCGCGAGCCGTAACACTAACCCCACGTGGACAGCTGAAATTATTGCAGAGATTACGGCGGCCGTCGAGTCTGCAATAGATAAAAAGCTGCAGCAGTCCTTTGACAAAATAGACACGGCTCATCAGCGCCTGAACAGCATAAGCTTGGAACTGGATGAGGCCCAGATGTGGGTGAGTGCTCTGGAGGATAAGGTATCCCCGATGGAATCTAGTGCTACCTGAGTGGCTAAGCAGTTAGCCCAGCTGACTGAGAAAGTCGACGATATGGAGAACAGAGCCAGAAAAAACAATCTCCGGTTGGTTGGTCTGCCAGAGCAGATTGCAAAGGCTGAGCTAGTTGCCTTCCTGGAGCAGTGGATTCCTCAGTCCCTATCTTTGGATTCCCGCTTGGGCAAGCTGCGAGTGGAGTGAGCACACTGTTCGGGGCCTAAAGTGGCTGAGGGTTCGAGGCCCCGAGTGGTTATCTTTAAAATCTTAAACTTTGCCCAAAAAATAGCAATTTTGCAGGTGATCTGGGCGGGCAGGGGCTTGCATCATTAAAATGAGAAGCTCTTGTGCTTCCAGGATTGCTCGCCCTTGGTAGCAGCACGATGGAGGGAGTTTACCCCATCTGCTCAGTGTTATTCCATCATAAAGTCAACTTTGCCCTCCTCTATCCAGCGTGCCTTCGGATCCAGCGAGAGGGTAGAATGCAGACTTTTGATTCACCTGTGCAGACTTTTGATTCACCTGTCAATATGGTGGGCATCATTGTGATCCCGCTGGCGGATAACCGTCTGCGCCAGGGGCCTAGGGACATCTCTGCTGGGGACACATGAATCCTGGTTTACTTGGTTTATGGTTGAGTGTGTGCTGCTTGTCTATATGGTGGGTGGGCTGGTGATGTTTGTATGGGGGTGCATGAAATGGGGTCTGTTTGGGATGAAGATGATCTGTTCTGTTCGGGGTTTTGGAGCATTGGATGGTATTGGGATCGTTTTGTGTATTGTATCTTGGGGGATTGTCATGTTTCGTAGTTGCATGGCAGAGAGGATTGGGACATTTGCTGTGAAGTGGGATTCCTGGGGTTAGTATTGGGAGGGGTGTGGGGACCACTTTGGTTGGGGTCTTGGGGGTTGGTGGTGGGGTGGAATATGCACTCCAGTGTCGGGGTAGGTTTTCCTGGGGGGGGGGTCTGGTGGGGTTCCTCTTTGGTCAGTGGTTTGGGGGGTCTGGCTAGGGCTGGGCGTGGGACCTTTTTGTCTTCAGTTTGGTATCTGCTATTTGTTTATTTGAGGTATGATACTGGGTGAGTCTACTCTACGGGCATGCTCGTGGAATGTGGCGGGTATTAATTTGCCTGTCAAACACTCAAAAATTTTATAGTTATTAAAGAAACAACATATGCTTATTGCCTGTCTCCAGGAGACCAATTTATCGAACAGTGAGCATGATAAATTGGCTCGGGGTTGGGTCAAGGAGGTCCACTACTCCTCAGGCACTACTCACAGTGCGGGGGTGGCGGTCCTCTTAAGTAAATTTCTTCCTTATACTGTTCATAAAGTTGTTAAGGACCCGGGGGAAGTACTTGTTTCTTCATCTGGAGGTGCAGGGGAAAAAATGGTGATTGCTAATATCTATGCCTCAAATGTCTTTAACATGGAATTTTTTCAACAGCTTATTGGTTTGTGTGCCACCTTTCAGCATCTCCCCATTCTGATGTTTGTTGATTTTAATGTGGTCCTTGACCTGGATATGGATTGCTAGGGGGGGGGAGACTTCTTCTACTGACTATCGGCCCGCAAGGGGCTTCACCCAGTTTTGCCAGGTATTGGATTTGGTAGATATTTGGCAACTTTATCATCCTGTAAATAAGGACTTTACACATGTGGCTCGGGCTCATCCTACTATGTCTCGAATAGATTATGTTTTGGTGTCTTCTTTCTTCCCAGGGTGCTTCGTGCAGAGATTGGAACCCCCATTGTTTCTGATCATGGTTTAGTGTGGGTGGTGATCCAGCGTGTCCAACCGGGGTCCGAGCCTGGTCAGTGAGATTTCCTAGATATTTTTATTGGGATACGCATTACAGAGAGTACATTCTTCAGAAATGGGATCAATATTTGCAGGATAATGCTCACTCCACGTCGGATCTGGTACTTTTATGGAAGGCTCCTTCATGGGGAGACTATAGCATATGTGGCCAGGCAGCGGAAAGAACACTCCCGGGACCTCTTATATCTGCATTGTAAAATTGAGGCCTGTAAGCGTCAATGGATTGCTTCCAAGAATCCAGCTGATAGAGATTCCCTTCAGGTTGCTCGGGTGGCTATACAGATTAAAATTCATGAACACATGTAATGCCAAGTTCATTAGGCAGTCAGCATTTCATGGCATACAAAGAGACATACACAAGGTAATGCTTATTATACTAATTTAATCGTTACATAAATTGCATAGCAGTAATATACAAAACACAAATGATTTAGAACAACTTCACCATGATCGTAGCAACACCGCCCCTCACAGCCAGGAAATCCCCCTTTTCAGGCAGCCAATGGACCGGGTCAATCACGGGACTATCCCTTTATGGCTCACTGATGGATTCCAAGTAAAGTCCTTCACTTGCCCCTTTTATAATCTTTTGCTACGTGACTAACTATCATGCTTCACTCTGCTTCTGCAGCAAACAGCAGGCTTGGACATTCATTAAGCCAAGATAAGATTCCAGCCTACACTCTAAACCAAGATAAGATTCCACCCTCTACTAGCCTCACCCCCCCTCCTAATGAAGTATCTTGAGATTCACTATTTGTCACGTACACCAAATTCCACAAGCCAGCTTCTGGAAAATGGCTGCATAACACACTTTAAAATCCTTCTAATTTTACAAACATAGATTTTATAGATATGGGAATCATTCTGGTAAATTATTGGCCTGTATGGTTCACCCTTGGCAGGGCCCCCACTTTTCTAAGGGGCTTTTGTAGAACAATTCTTTAGTCACAGATAGGGATCGTCTCACTGATTATTTTTCCTGCCATTTTTGGGAGTTCTTCTCTAGGAGACCTTCGTCTCTGGGTGCCGTGGCTTCCTACTTGGACTCTTTACATCTACCTTGGGTTTCGGGGGCCGAGGTTGAGGCTTTGCATGCTTTGAAAATACGGCAGGTCATTAGGGACTCTCCACTTTCCAAGGCCCTGGGACCCAATGGTTTATCTTCTGAATTTTATAAAATTTTACAGGATTGCATAGTTGGTTCCTTGGAGGCTTACTTTGCCCGGGTGGCGTCCTCAGGGGCCTTCCATGCCCATGTTAATCGGGCACATATTGTGTTGATTCCCAAGCCTGATAAAAAACCCAGCTTTTGTGGATTCTTATTGTCCATTTCATTGATGAATTTCGAGCTTAAACTATTGGCTAAAATTCTGGCTAATCATTTGGCTGGTTTTCTGCCTGATTTGATTTATGCGGACCAGGTGGGGTTCGTTTGGGGTAGATAGGCGGTTTGGAATGTCAGGAAGGTAATGGCAGCTTTGGGTCATAGTTCTACTCACTCCCTCCTGGGCCTACTGATTAGTCTTGATGCTAGTAAACCGTTTGACTATGTGGATTGGGAGTACTTGTTTGCGGTGCTTGAGGACTATGGGTTGGGGGGTTCTTTTCTGACCATGGTTCATCTTTTGTATCACCTTCCTAGCTCAGCAGTGTTGGTTAATGGTCTGGTTTCTGGTAATTTTCCGGTGGAACGTGGCACCCATCAGGGTTGTCCTCTTTCCCTTTTATTATTTATTTTATTCTTAGAGCCTTTATTACGGCGGATTCGAGAGGATGGATTGGTTTCTGGGCTGTCCGTGGGGTGGGAGGAGGTGTGTTGTCTGGCATTTGCAGATGATATTTTGCTCCTGTTGACCCAACCCGGTCAGTCTCTTCAAAGGGCGCTGCAATTGGTTGGTGATCATGGGAGGGTGTCTGGTTTGGAGTTAAACTTGGAAAAATCTGAGGCTTTGGCTATTGGTGGGTATGCTTATGCGGATTGGATGAACCCCTTCCCTCTGCGAAAGGTGGCACACAAACTTAAATATTTGGGGGTATATATAATCGGCAATTTATCCCAGGCCTATAAGAAAATTTCATTGCATTATTGGGCAGGTCCAGGGATCTTTTGGGTCTTTGGTTTTGCTTTCCTTTGTCCTTAAGGGGTCGAATTGCACTCTACAAAAATGGTTTTGTTCCCTAAGTGGGTTTATGTGAAGCAGACTTTTGCATTGTATATGACTAATAAGGATATAAACATTTATCACACTGTATTATGTAAATTTCTTTGGAATAATAGAAAACCCAGAATGACTCTTGCTCAATTATCTCTACCTGTGGGGTGGGGTAGACTGGTGCTTCCAGATTTAAGGAGATATAACATAGCCTGCCTTCTTCAGCACCTGGTGGACTGGATCAAGAACACTCAGTTTTACACACCTGTCACTCTCGAGCAACAATTGATGGCTCCCACACATCTGATGTATTATTTCACGCTAAGCGCCCTTATCGGATTTTTCCCACCAGGAATCATCCTTTGCTGAGATCCATTAGACAATGTTGGCAATGGTTGTGTAAGCGTATGCATCTGCCTTTTACCTCCAGGTTCTGTTGCCCCTGTGGGGTAATCGAGATCTGGATCCTGATGCCTCCAAACTTTACTTGCAACGATGGAGTGCTCGTGGTCTCTGCTATGTGCAATATGTGGTGTTGGAGGAGGAAGTGCCTCATTCTTTCCAGGACCTACAGGCAGAGGGTTTCTTGGAGGCTAGATATTAGCTTTTTTACCGCCAGGTGTCTCACTATCTCCAATCCTTAGATGCTGCTACTTTGAACGAAGACAGGGCGGATATGGTGTGTGAGACCTTGACTTTGTCCCGCCAGACTTGGATTAGTTTATCTTTTCATCAAGTCAGTTTGGGCAGCTTCAATACACCTTGGGACCCCGAGGTGGTGGCAGCTGTGTGGAACCAGGATCTCTCCCCTTCTGAACATGTTATGGGAACTGGAGTTTGTCTTCTTATGAAACATCTTCCTCGGCTGACTCACTCCATTGTGCTGCAGGAGCAGCAATCCAAGTTTCTTTTGCAGGTGAATGTGTCTCTGTACCAGGCCTATGTTTCTGGATATGCCTCTCATGCTCGATGTCCTTAAGTGCCAGTCCACCCCTGCCAGCTTACTTCACATGTTTTGGTCTTGTGACTGCCTCCAAACATTTTGGTCTTTTGTAGCACTGTACCTGCAGTCTATTCTGCGTAAGCAGATTCCTTTGAGGGCAGATGTTCTGCTTTTTTCTCAGGTGGTTCATCTGGTCTTGTTTAAAGGGGGTAACATGTTACTGCAAAAAGCCTCCTTACTGGCCCGGAAATGTATCCTTTTGTTGTGGTGTCAAGCTGAAGCGCTCACTCTTACTATGTGGAGAAATGAACTGTCCACTTTGTTAAAATTTGAATATCTGGATATCCGGAGGGGTGGTCCTGGTCCATGGAGCAAATTTAGGAGAATATGGGCTCCTGTCTGGGAGGGACTGTCCCATAGAGCTAGAATTTTACTATTGATCTTTTGACACTGGGGTGCGGGGGTGGGGGTAGGGGTTTTTTTTTTGGGGGGGGGGTCCTTTGGTGAGGGGCTTGGTTTCTGAAGGTCTTCGCGAAGAAATAACATGGAAGACCATACTGTTTCTGCTATGTTCCTACTTTTTGCTGTTGTGTTGTACGTATTTCTAAAAAATTACATTATAATACATACATTTACTATACATACAGTATGAGTCTCATAATCAAAACTTAAACACATCTAAAAACCCACCCAAGTTGGCACTTGGACGACCTAAAAGACAGGTCGTCCAAGTGCCAATAATCCAACCAACTCTGTGGACATATCGTGTGACTTTTTATGCCTCTGAATGCTGCTGTGTGTCCAGAGCTGAAAGGGGTGTATCATGAGGAATGGTTAGGGCAGAATGTGGGCGGGATGAAAGCCAACCTAGACTAAGTCGTCCTGCAGCGATAATCAAATGTTTTACTAGACATCCTGGATGAAACTTAAACATTGTAAGTTAGACGATGTAAAAACAGGTATAAGTGCCAGAAAGGTATCCAAAGAGACCAGATAACCACTGCAAAGTCAAAGTAAAGACCCGCATACACTCCCCCAGTATTCATTGACCTCCTCACATCCCCACAAAGATCAGAATTAAAAAGTACATACCTGTCTCCAGAACATCAGCACCTCTGGTATAGGAAAGTCTAGTAGAGCTGCACACAGGTATCTTAAATAGCCTAGGGGGTTGGCTAGTGAACCATAGAGAGGAGGACCCAGGCCCATAAGCCACTCTAACCACTTACCACTACATTTATGGTGGAACATGTCCGCCCACTAAAACTCCCCAAACCCCACTCTACTGCCATATAGGTGCCACCTGCAGCCAGAAGGGCTATTGGGATTGTAGACAGGTAGGTACAGTGGGTTTTGGGGGGCTCACCATAACCTATAAGGGAGTTCTGGTGAGATGTTTATTTAGCACCCTTTTTGTGAAGTTCAAGGCAGTGCCCTGTAAGGTGCCCCACTGCTCTGTTGCCATGTCTGGGTAGCCAGTCCATTACAAGATTGGCTCCTCCCACATCTAAATGGTCTTGTTTTAGGCATTTGTGACTTGGATGGAATTTTGGTCGAAAATGTGGTATAAACATAGATGTCCTGGCAGTCTGGATGAACAATAGCCTGGATGTCCAATTAGGCAATTTAAAAAAAAAAAAATTGTAGATGTATTTTTCGAAAATGGACATTTTCCCACTGCTGACTTTGGATGTCTAGCAACATATGCCCAAATTGGACTTAGACGTATGTTTTGATTATGCTCCTCCACATATATAGCAACCTCTTTGAAGCTTAATCCAGAGCAATTTACAGCAAAAAAAAAGTACAGTACTCCCCCGATATTCGCGGGGGTTCTGTTCCAGGAACCCCTGCGAATCTTGAAAAACCAGAAATACGGTTATTCATGGGGGGAGCCTGAAGAGGGCAGCGGGATAGGGCAGCAGGGGAGCAGCCGGAGCGCCGCGAGTGCAGGAAATCACTCGCGGTACGCTCCGAAGGCCTCTTCCTGCACTAAGTCGGGCCTAATCCAATCAGGAGCTGTGTGTCAAAGCAGCTCCTGATTGGATAAGACCCGACTTAGTGCAGGAAGAGGCGGTCAGAGCGAACCGCAAGTGTTTTCTGCACTTGCAGTGCTCCGGCTGCTCTCTCCTGCCTCTCCCGCTGCCCTCTCCTTGTCAGCGGTTCGTGATCAGAAAATACCATGAATGACCGGGACCGTGAACCGCCGACCGCGAACGACCGGGAGAACACTGTAAAATAAATAGCAAATGCATCATTAAAACACAATACATTGGTAACATCCAAATATTTACTTTGTACCAGTACAGTAATACTGTTTTGGGGGTTTTCTTTCCTTTGACTCATATTTCAGCACAAGAGATAATAGGTATTTTTGTACTTAAATGTAGCAGACCTCTCGGGTCAGTAGGGAGGACGGCTACCTCAGAGGCCAGTGCACAAACAAGTTAGTTATGGTTTGTGGCTAAAAACACATCATCTTTCCCAAAACCTTCCTTCCCAATGCACACATCCCAGGGTTCCCTGAAGGCAGGCTTAAGTATTATTGGTGAGCATTGAGCAAGCACAGTAAAGTCAAAAGCATAGGGGGGCCCTTCTTGATTATAGTAAAATTCTCATTTTTGAGCTCTGCAAAATGCACAAAGGGCTAGAGAAACAATGAGACAAATAGTCCATAAGAACAAAAATGAAATAGTTGCAAAATTTCCAAAAAAGGAGAGTAGAAATATCATATTAAAGTAAATGATAGGAGATAAAGACCAGCACAGCCTGGGGAGTGTGTGGTGCAGTGGTTAAAGCTACAGCCTCAGCCCCCTGAGGTTGTGAGTTCAAATCCCTCACTGCCCTTGTGACCCTGGGCAAGTCACTTACTCCCCCCATTGCCCTAGGTACACTAGATAGTTTAAGCTCTCCAGGACAGATAGGGAAATATGATAAAGTACCTGAATGTAAAACCATTTAGAATATAAATGGTATATTAAAAAAAATAAAGGTAGCTAGGGTTGTGCCTGCTGCTCCAGACTGCTTCCCCTCCTCTGGGTTTTATTTCAAAATATGAAAGTCCTTAAAGTTTGCTATGAGTAGAAATGAACTATACTTTTATTCCTTCCTCCTGCCATCTTGGAATCAGCTTTGGTGGTTATCTCATGCCTCTCAAGAATTTACACCGCCATTGAGCTTGTATTTCTTTCCCCATTTCTTCCTTTTGTTTAATATGTTTTGTCAGGTTAGTCTTATTCGTTTGTTTCCCCCAGAAATTTGGAATTGTACTGTTTTGTACATCACTTAGAATTTTGAATAAGCGAGTAATCAAATTTTTAATAAACTTGAAACTTGAACTTGCTAGGTGTGTAACTGTGACTTATGCTATTATTCTACGATGGCAATTGCTCATGTAATTCTCATTATAGACTTTTCCATGGAAGAGCAAATCCTTTTCTTTCCACGAAAAAGTATTTCCTGATATTGCTTTTAAATTTCTTTCTTTGCCATGTAATAAAGGTATGATTTCTAGCAATCGTAAAGTCAATGGGCCTGATATTCAGACCGCAGGAGGTAGCCAGGCTGACTCCCACAGTTGGCACTGAGCCCGGATATTCAATGCTGGACTGTTTCTGGTGTCCAGCAATTAATATCTGGTCTATATTTGGCAGCTAGAAACTTAGTTAGCTGATATTAAGCGCTGGCTGGCTAAGGCACGGATTCTTGAATCCGTGCTGATTTTTTAGGCAACGGTAGGCACACAAACTCAGTTCAACACCATTCAAATGATGCTTTTAACCGAGTTTCAAGGCGCCTATTGGTGCCTACAAAATCGGTGCTGGAATCGTGCCTGCGCCACAATCCATTAAGTCCAGCATTGTTGCCAGCAATGAGTATTTTGCAGAGTTTGACAAAACCTTTCTTTCCGATGGGATGAAAAAACTGGAAACTCGCTTGACTAAGGGCCTCTTCTATTAAACTGCGCTAGCAGTTTTCTAGCACGGGAAGCCTCACTGAATGGCCCGTGCTGCTCCCGATGCATCAGGAGCAGCGCGGGCCATTCAGCACGGCTCTCTGCGCTAAAAACGGCTAGCGCAGTTTAACAGAAGAGGGGGCAAGTGTATAGCCCTTGATGGAGACGACATTGTTTAACTTGCCTTTTTTTACCAGACTTTTCGAACCACCCTCATATATTATGCTATTACTTTTTTAACCTTTTTTTCAATTTATTTCTTTCGTTTGACAATTGGCATTCTTTCCTCTCAGATTTAGATTTTTTATCTATTGTTCTCCGCTTTATTTGCTCAGGAAAGACAGCACTGACATTATATAACACTACTTTAGCCCATGTCATAAATCTATTGTTATAATAAATCTTTCTTCGGTATCCTGTATTTCTATATCTTAAATGAAGCTTTCTACTGTATTAATACTGCTGCTCCTCTATGGCTGTTATTATGAGCAGAGAACGATGGGTAGTGAATTGTATGCCAATTCCTTACAACATCTCTCCTTAATTTGTTATATTCAGTAGCATTCAGGTGTGTCTTTCATGGAGAAAAGCAATGTCACTTTCAAAGGTTTTTTTCTTTTTGATCTCTTGCAACTATTTTTCTAGAGGAATAGATGCCTTCTACAGTCAATTAAATCAAGTCTATGTTGACTATCCAGTATCATTTTTTTCTTTAGTATCCACAGTACTGTGTCTGTATATGGCCATTTGGTGGAGGATGGGCTTTGGGAGGGCTTCAATGGCTGGAAGGGCGTAGATGGACTGGAGTGAGCTATGACGGAGACTTCAGTAGTTGGAACCTAAGAATAGTACCGGGCAAAGCTTTGGATTCTTGCCCAGAAATAGCTAAGAAGAAGAAGAAAAAAAACCCCAACAAATTTTTAGATTAAATCAGGTTGGGCAGACTAGATGGACCATTCGGGTCTTTATCTGCCGTCATCTACTATGTTACTACGTAAGTTAGCCAGATTTTGACCCTCTTCAGTAATGTCCCAGCTAAGCCTCCTTTGAGACATGCCTCATATCTTTAGAGATATCAGCATTACTATGGAGGAGAGTTTGGTGCAGTGGTTAGAGCTAAAGGCTGAGCCATCTGAGGCTGTGAGTTCAAACCCCACACTGCTCCTTGCAACCTTGGGCAAGTCACTTAAGGGCAAATTCTATAAGAAGCACCCAAAAGTTAGGCACCTACATAGGCAGTGTTCAGTGCGATTCAAGTAAAATTGGGTGCTGTTTAATGAATCACGCTGAGCGGAACCTATTTTGGAGGCGCTCAAGAAATAGGCCTTAATCCTCCACTGCCCCAGATACATTAGATAGGTTGTGAGCCCACTGGGGCAGATACGGAAAATGTATGAAGCACTTGTATGTAATATATGCTATTATTATCACAGCTCTAATTGAATAATAATTGCGTTGATTAATAAAATAAATTAAAGTGAAGTGCTCAGACCTTATAACCTGAAATATAGTGAAGTCACTAAATTGAGGTTAACAAGGGGACCATCATCGCCTTCACCTGTCCCCAGACCACCCTTGTTGAACAGATACTGCTATCAGATAATAATAATTATGTACTTATCTGAATCGGGTGGATAGTTGTTTGTCGTTAATCCTCAATAGTGACTGTGTGCCTTAAATCATGTGTAGATAACTAGAAAATAATTTTATCGAACTTTTCTTCCAATAATCCCTGTCCCCCCGACTTGAGTTTCATCTCTTCATCAGGGAGGGACACTGGTATAGGCTCGCTGAGACAGGACTAGCCCAAAGCCGCGGACCTACATCACAGGATACTTCAATTTATCTCCCTATAAATTAGGCACTTGTATGTAAACCACTTTGAGTGTAGTTGTATAACTACAAAAAGGTGGTATACAAGTCCCAATCCCTTTCCCTAAATCTAAAACCCCCAAATAAATATCTGTTAGTAGAGACTGAAATTTATAGATGCTTCATGCCATCACATCTTTTGTTCAGTAGTGCTGGAATGCGCTCCCGAGAGAGGTGGTGGAGAGTAAAACTGTGACTGAGTTCAAAGAAGCGTGGGATGAACACAGAGGATCTAGAATCAGAAAATAATATTAAATATTGAACTAAGGCCAGTTACTGGGCAGACTTGCACAGTCTGTGTCTGTGTATGGCCGTTTGGTGGAGGATGGGCAGGGGAGGGCTTCAATGGCTGGGAGGGTGTAGATGGGCTGGAGTAAGTCTTAACAGAGATTTCGGCAGTTGGAACCCAAGCATAGTACCGGGTAAAGCTTTGGATTCTCGCCCAGAAATAGCTAAGAAAAAATTTTAAAAAAAAAAATTAAATTGAATCAGGTTGGGCAGACTGGATGGACCATTCGGGTCTTTATCTGCCGTCATCTACTATGTTACTATGTTACTATGTAGTGCGATTTATTTCAGTCTTCAGCTTTCTTTATGCTCATACTTACATTTTCTTTTCCATCCAGCCCCACATTCCCCTTCTTCCTCTTGTAGCCTCTATTAAATCTTTTTTTTTTTTTTGTAATTCTTTATTCATTTCTTAATCTTATAACACCCTTTTCTTTAGCAGTTAATCAAAAATAAATATTCTTTTCTATTGATTAAACCTACAGTAAAATTTTAATTCACCCTCCTCCCCCATTTGCCTCTATTAAATATTTGATCCTACACCTCCATCCCCAAACGTCCACTGCTCCAGGTCTGCAGCCCATATTTCTTTAATGCTTTTCCTACACAATTATCAACCTGTTGTAGTTCAAATATGCCTGTTATCATTGAGCCATCTCCTTTAATCATGGTCTATAAATATTAGAGATAAAGGGTAAATGGTCATAGAGTTGATATGCTGCCTTCCTGTGGGTACAATCAAAGCGGTTTTAACCATTTTCTTGCTCTGGATCATAAGAACTTAAGAACAAGAATAGTCAAACCAGGTCAGACCAATGGTCCATCTAGCCTAGTATTCTGTTTCCACAGTGACCAATCCAGTTAACAGTACCTGGCAAAAACCCAAATAGTAGCAACATTCCATGCTACCGACCCCAGGGCCACAATCAGCTGAGCAGAGGGAGATCAGCAGTTGCCAGCAGGAGGAAGGAGCAGTGACATCAGAAGAGCTGTGTCTACCGATTTGCTCCTTGAGCAGGTGCCAGGCACAGTTCCTCCCCCCCCCCCCCACCACCTTTTACAAAGCTACTCTGCACAAATAGCAATCATATAATTTGCATGCCACTTGCGCTGAGCATAGCCTGGCAAAACAAAATCGTTCCCAACCCAGTATTTTATACCGGGTTGTCAGAGCTTTGTACATCCTAACCTTAACCTTACATCACCTTAGCTATAGTTTGGGTTCTTCTTCCCTATATGCATCACTTTCTACTCTATTTTCTGTCTTTTAAACAGTTTTTAATTGGCAAAATAGGACACTGCATCCTATCCCATGGCATTTCCTCAGGAGTCTTTCACAATAACACAATAACAGCTGGCATGTGACTCGAACATATGGTCTGAGGTTTTGCCTCCTATCCACAGATTATTGAATAGGCTAGAAAATCAAGTACATACCAAGTTATTGATGTTGGATTCCATGTTTGTCTTGAATTTAGCAACTTTAGATGTACATCAGGTGCTAGTGAACATATAACTTTGAATATCAGGCTGTTTGCATTTCTGGTTCATGATGAAAATAGCGTGCAATCCAGGCTCATCTATACTGGAAACAGCCCTGAAGTCTTTTAGGTGCTGTTTGAATCATAGCAGCTGATTTTATGCTTATAAATACAATGTTTTCATCTGCTGAGATTCCAGCGTAACCGCTGCTTCTGATCACATCATTAGCTGGACAAGGAATTTATGGGAAAATGCGAAGGCTGCTGACAATTACTGTAACTGCTTCTATGCTGTACAATCATCCAGACAGGAGAACTAAAGCTGTGTAGCCAGTATTATTTTATTATTAAAATCAGAATGAAAACACAATTAGGCAGGCATTCATGGCTGATAAGGATGCCCCGACCGCACTTATGCATGTAAGTTTATTTGTTTATTAACATTATTTGTATTCCGCACAATCTCAAAATCCTTAGCGGATAGCAATTAAAACATACATAATTAAAATAATGCCAGTCTAGAAGAAAATAAAACATATTAAAAAAATTGAAATTTTGAAGTGTCAGGTTCCATCATTACAATTCCATTCTTATTATCAATCAACACCATAGTCCTGTTGACATAATAAAGGGGTCCTTATACTAAGGTGCACTAACCAATTTAGCACACGCTAAGAATTAGCGTGCACTAAATGCTAAGGTGCCCATTATATTCTATGGGCACCTTAGGATTTAGCGTGTGCTAATCGTTAGCATGCACTAAATTGATTAGCGCATGCTAAATCAGTTAGCGTGCCTTAGTAAAAGGACCCCAACGTTTCCAGCTCATTTTTAAACTGCCCCATATTTTGCATTGAGCTTAAGTGGGAGGGAGTTCCACAGCTTCAGTTCAATAATGTAAATAGAAAACCAATATTCCTCCAGTCTTACCATATGAAAAGAAGATATTTCAAACAGTGCCATCTTGGCTGACCTCAAGGCCCTTGGTGGTTGGTAAATTTGTAGGGTTTCTGAAATGATCACAGAAACACAATTGTTTAAGATTTTAAATTTGATCTGCTGTTTAATTGGTAGCCAATGGAAATTTTAAGACTGGGGAGACATGGGAAAAACGAGAGCTTGATTTTTAAAACCACGCATTTATACATACATCCTAACTTATAGGCCTTATATATGTATTTATTTATTTTAATTCTTATATACTGCTTATATCCTAAGCAGTTTACACTGAATAGTAATCAGGTACTCTAAAGTATTTTCCCTATCTGTCTGGTGGTCTTACAACCTAACTGTGGTACCTGGGTCAATGGAGGGTTAGATGACTTGCCCAGGGTAAAGCTGATCTAAGTGGTTTACAAAAGAAAGTATATATACAGTACAATAACTAATAATAACATAATGCTTAAAGGACCATAACAATGACCTTCAAACCCCACAGAAGTCCAAGGCTCCTCATAAGCCCGTCCTTAACCAAATGCTAGTGGAGACAGCTAGGCTTTTAAGGCTTCCTGGAAACTCAATCCTTTTCAGCTCTTTAGAGCTCAGGTTATAATTCCCATTTAGTCTCTATATGGAAAAATACGAAAGTCCATTGCTAAACCCATTTCATTTATGCCATCGTAAAGGAAGGGAAAATAAACAGCTTGTGACTTGTCCAAGGACTGGAAATCTTAGAAACTTGTAGAAGCTGTTTCCTTTTAAGCAGGACAAAAGAAGCTCCTTCATAGTACCAAGCTATTGTGTAAGTGTGATGTATAATATTTCTGAAATGAAGCTAGAGATTTCCTTTTACATGTTGGAACCTCTCAAAGTCTCCTAGTCTTGTGTACCTAAGAAAAATGTGCCACTGATAGACATTTCATTAGGTATGTAAGCTTGTAATTGTTAGTCTCAATGGACATTAACTCAGGTCACGTACTATTCTGATTCTTGTTCAGGCATGCTGTTAAGGATTTTCAGAAATGGAGTCTGCAAACTATTAGAGAAAATATAGTTTAGCACATTTGTTCCAAAGCTGAATTAATTCGTTTTTTAGAGCCTTACTATGTGTAAAGTTCTATTAGTGGATTTGTGTGTGTGTTTTCTATAATGGGGAACTTTTTGGCAAAAGGAGACTCTCTGCTCTATGTTGTAAGTGTAGAGTCTTCACAAGCTCTGAAGGTAGTGAGCTCAGTATTGGAGCAGAAGAAGTTTATTATGCTCTTCAGGGCATGGTGTCAGGAAAGCAAACGTTTTATCAAAATTCCAGTGCTGCATTTGGTTTTAGGAAATGAGTCCCTAGGGGTCCAAAGGACCTAAGGTAGGAAAGACCAAGATCTTTCAGCTTGAAATTGTTTCACAATAATTCTATTAAAGTGTTGGAGGAGTGACTACAAGAGTGACTTCCTCGAAGGAAGGAAAGGTGACTAGTGGAGTCCCTCAGGGTTCGGTGCTGGGGCCAATCCTGTTCAATATGTATGTGAGTGACATTGCTGAAGGGTTAGAAGGAAAAGTGTGCCTTTTTGCAGATGATACCAAGATTTGTAACAGAGTAGAAAGAGGGAGTGGAAAATATGAAAAAGGATCTGCAAAAGTTAGAGGAATGGTCTAATGCCTGGCAACTAAAATTCAATGCAAAGAAATGCAGAGTAATGCATTTGGGGATTAATAATAGGAAGGAACCGTATATGCTGGGAGGAGAGAAGCTGATATGCACGGACGGGGAGAGGGACCTTGGGGTGATAGTGTCCGAAGATCTAAAGGCGAAAAAACAGTGTGACAAGGCAGTGGCTGCTGCCAGAAGGATGCTGGGCTGTATAAAGAGAGGCGTAGTCAGTAGAAGGAAGAAGGTGTTGATGCCCCTGCACAGGTCATTGGTGAGGCCCCACTTGGAGTATTGTGTTCAGTTTTGGAGACTGTATCTGGCGAAAGACGTAAGAAGACTTGAGGCGGTCCAGAGGAGGGCGACGAAAATGATAAGAGGCTTGCGCCAGAAGACGTATGAGGAGAGACTGGAAGCCCTGAATATGTATACCCTAGAGGAAAGGAGAGACAGGGGAGATATGATTCAGACGTTCAAATACTTGAAGGGTATTAACGTAGAACAAAATCTTTTCCAGAGAAAGGAAAATGGTAAAACCAGAGGACATAATTTGAGGTTGAAGGGTGGTAGATTCAGGGGCAATTTTAGGAAATTCTACTTTACGGAGAGGGTAGTGGATGCCTGGAATGGACTCCCGAGAGAGGTGGTGGAGAATAAAGCTGTGACTGAGTTCAAAGAAGCGTGGGATGAATACAGAAGATTTAGAATCAGAAAATAATATTAAATATTGAACTAGGACAGTTACTGGGCAGACTTGCATGGTCTGTGTCGGTGTATGGCCGTTTGGTGAAGGATGGGCAGGGGAGGGCTTCAATGGCTGGGAGGGTGTAGATGGGCTGGAGTAAGTCTTAACAGAGATTTTGGCAGTTGGAACCAAAGCACAGTACCGGGGAAAGCTTTGGATTCTTGCCCAGAAATAGCTAAGAAGAAAAATTTAAAAAATAAAATAAAAATTTTTTTTTAAATTGAATCAGGTTGGGCAGACTGGATGGACCATTCGGGTCTTTATCTGCCGTCATCTACTATGTTACTAAGCGGAACAGCTGGACATATTGAAGGTTGACAAAGCCATGAGATCGGTTGGGCTCCATCCCAGGAAATTGAGGGAGCTTAGAGAGATTCTGGTGGGTCCTCTTAAAGATTTGCTTAATAAATCCTTGGAGATGAGAGAGATTCTGTAGGATTGGAGAAGAGTGGATGTGGACCCTCTTTACAAAGGTTGTGACAGAGAAGAAGCTGGAAATTACAGGCCGGTAAACTTCACTTTGATTATTGGAAAAGCAATGGAAGTGTTGCTGAAGGAAAGGATAGTGAGTTTCCTGAAATTCAATGGATTACATGATTCAAGGTAACATAGTTTTACCAGAGTTAAATCGTGCCAAACAAATCTGATTGAATTCTTTGGGAGACCAGGGTATTCAACTTAGGAAGTGCACTAGATACTATACTATACTATACTATACTATACTATACTATACAGGCCTTATATCTCACAATGTTCAACAAGGATTCATTGCGGCTAACAAAAGACTTTGTACAGTGATTAACAATAGGAATGGTTAATGAGGCAGTATAGATCATTTGAAACAGATAAACTTAGATTTCGGCAAAGTCTTTGACACGGTTCCTTGTAGGAGGCTCGAATAAATTTGAAAGGCTGAAGTTAGGTCCCAAAGGCATGAACTGGTTGATAGATAGACACCAGAAGGTGGTGGTTAATGGAATTAACTTGAATGAAGGAAAAGTAACTAGTGGAGTGCCTCATGGATGAGTGCTGAGGCTGATTCTGTTCAATATATTTGTGAACGACATTGCCAAAGAGTTAGAAGGTAAAGTTTGCCTTTTTGCAGATAACACCAAGATTTGTAATACAGCAGACACCCCAGAGCAGGGATCTCAAAGTCCCTCCTTGAGGGCCGCAATCCAGTTGGATTTTCAGGATTTCTTCAATGAATATGCATTGAAAGCAGTGCATGCACATAGATCTCATGCATATTCATTGAGGAAAACCTGAAAACCCGACTAGATTGGGGCCCTCAAGGAGGGACTTTGAGACCCCTGCCCCAGAGGGAGTGAAAAACATGAAAAAGGATCTGCGAATGTTAGAAAAATGGTCTAGTTTTTGGCAATTACAATTCAGTGCAAAGAAATGCAGTATTATGCACTTGGGAAGTAGAAATCCAAGGAGGTGCTAGGAATGCTAAGAGGTATATAAACTATTATTATTATTATTATATGAACAGATAGGTAGAGGGACCTTGGGTAGATAGTCTGAGGATCTGAAAGTGACTAAAGAGTATGACAAGGTGATGGCCATAGCCAGAAGGATGCTAGGCTGTATAGAGAGAAGCAAAAGAAAGGCGGTGTTGATGCCCCTATACATCGGCGAGGTATTACTTGGAGTATTGGGTTCAGTTTTGGAGGCTATATCTAGCTAAGGATGTAAAAAGACCTGAAATGGTCCAGAAGAAGATGACAAAAATGGTATAGGGCTTGCACCAAAAGATGTACAAGAAGAGTCTAGAAGACCTGAATATGTATACTTGAGAAGAAAGGAGGAACAGGGGAGATATGTTACAGACATTTATATAATTGATAAGGTATTAATATAGAAACAAATATTTTCTAGAGAAGGGAAAATGATATAACTAGAGGACATGAACTGAGGTTATGGGATGGAAGACTGAGGAATAATGTCAGGAAATTATTTTTCATGGATAGGGTAGTTGGCGCTTGGAATGCCCTCCCAATGGAGGTGTTGGAGACAAAAATGGTGACAGAATTCAAAACGGCATGGGATGAACAAAGAGGACCTCTAATTAGAAAATGAATGGTATAAAAATCAAAACTTAAATGGCTGTATATGTGTTTAAAGTGTCTAGTAGAGCTTATATGGCAACTCCAGCTGTGAAGAACTAAAGCACAGTCTGTGTCCCGTATATAGTAATTTGGTTTAGGATGGGCTGGAGAGGGCTTCAACAGAAACTCCAGTAATTTGGAATGAGGACAGTGCTGGGCAGACTTTTATGGTCTGTGTCTCACAAATGACAAGATGGTTCAATAGGCTGAGCAGACTTCTACAGTCTACGTCCCAGAAAGACCAAAGAAAGACAATTTAATCATGAATGGATATTGAGTGTGACTGTTGGACAGATTGGATGAACCATTCAGGTCTTTTTATGCCATCATTTACTATGTTACTATCAGGTGTCCATCAACCTGACTAGGAGAGGATTTGTGTCCTTCTTCTGATGAAGAACTGCAAGTTTGTGCCTTTCCTTCTGTGATACTCATGTTTTGAACTGTACCAGGGTAATTCTTGACTTATTTTCTATTTTTTTCTGTTGTTTATCCTACTACTAAAGAATTCAACTACTTAAATCAAATTTATTTTCTTTTTTTTTGAACTCTGAGATTTTACTGGTAAGACCAGTTGTGTTGGATCCTACAAAGCTAGGCCTTAGAAAATTGCTTCCCACATGTCCAGAAATGTACCCAGGAATATTGGGTGTATGATGGCCCCAGATATTACTTCAAAGACCCAATGTCAGCAAGAAGAGATAGACCAGAGTTACAAGTGATTGATGTAGCTGACCATCCCTACCAGCACAGTGCAAACTTTGACTTTGTAAGTCACAAGATGTTCATAAGAAGAATGGATTTAATTGACGGAGCTGAAGAGCAGTCAGGAAAGTGCAGCTGTCCAGTCTTCAGGAAACAGAGGGGCAGCCATGGACAGTGCCTTAAAGATCCTATTTAGAAGGTTGTAGTTGGAGGAATTCCAGGAAGAATTCATCTGTTCTGAATGGTCTGGAAACCTTGTATCCCAGGACCTTTGGAATATATTGGTCTGTCTGGAGACAAAGAACTCCAAGAGTGCAAGGAGTGGAAAAGCCACAAAAAACCAGGATGAGAGCAGGAGTCCAAAATAAAATCACTTTATTAAAATCACTATATCAAAAATGAAGCAGCAAAATCCAAATTAATGGATGTACTAAGGAGTCTGGTTTTTGTCTTTGGGAGAAGAGAATTCAAGAGTTTCCAAGAAAGGCTCTAGGGAGAAGGAGGCCTTTCTGTGATCACTCAAGAAGCTTAAGTGATTTTGTATATTTTAATTTTGTTGAACTGTGTATCTCTGTGAAGGTATGTATTATGAAACCTTACATGTAGATTTTTTTCGTTTTCTTTTTATATTGATTTTCCTGGATTAAGATCAAGTCCATGATCCCTTCGAGTCTTACAGTATGGCTCTTCCCCACCTCTGACTCTGTGCTCCTGATATGGTGTACCATTGCACGATACAGATGCGGGCGCACCTTGAGGTAAGGTGACCAATACTGGACACAGTACTCCAGATGTGGGCGCACCATCGCACGATACAGCGGCATGATCACTTCCTTCGTCCTGGTTGTATTAAGAAGGGTATTACAACAAGGACGAAGGAAGTTATCATGCCGCTGTATCGTGTGATGGTGCACCCGCATCTGGAGTACTGTGTCCAGTATTGGTCACCTTACCTCAAGAAGGACATGGCGATACTTGAGAGGGTTCAGAGAAGAGCGACGAAACTGATAAAAGGTATGGAAAACCTTTCATACGCTGACTGGTTAGAAAGGCTGGGGCTCTTCTCCCTGCAAAAGCGGAGACTCAGAGGAGACATGATAGAAACTTTCAAGATCATGAAGGGCATAGAGAAGGTAGAAAGGGACAGATTCTTCAGCCTACTGGGAACCACAAGAACAAGGGGGCACTCAGAGAAATTGAAAGGGGACAGGTTTAGAACAAATGCTAGGAAATTCTTTTTCACTCAGAGAGTGGTGGATACCTGGAATGCACTTCCGAAGATTGTGATAGGACAGAGTACACTACGGAGTTTCAAAGAAGGATTGGATAAATTCCTGAAGGATACGGGGATTGAGGGATACAGATAAAGGTAGGGATAGGTTATGAACGGGTATAGATAAAGGGGATCCAAGGGTGTAGACAAGGATCACCTTACAGGTCATGGTCCTGATGGGCATCCGCGGGAGCGGACTGCTGGGCGCGATGGACCTTTCAGTCTGACCCAGGGGAGGCAACTTCTTATGTTCTTATGATCACAATGCAACCTAAAAAGTTGCTCCCTTCTGATGGCAAAGGGATTTGTACGCTAGACTCATTTGTACATTGTACAACACAGTACTGTTGTCTTTAAGAACATAAGAGCTACTGTACTAGGACAGACTATAGGTTCATCAAGCCAAGTATCCTGTTTTCCAGCAGTGGTCAACCCAGGCCACAAGTTCCTGGCAAGATCCCAAAGAGTAAAATATATTATATACTGCTTATCCTAGGAATAAGCAGTGGATTTCCACATATCCATCTTAATAATCACTTCTTCCTCGAACAGAGGAGATTTAGAGGGGACATGATCAAAACATTCAAGACTTAGTAGATAAGGACAGGTTGTTCACCCTTTCCAAGGTAGGGAGAACAAGAGGGCACTCTCTAAAGTTGAAAGGGGATAGATTCCGTATGAACGTAAGGAAGTTCTTCTTCACCCAGAGAGTAGTAGAAAACTGGAGTCTGTCATAGGAGAAAACACCCTCCAGGGATTCAAGACAAAGTTAGACAAGTTCCTGCTGAACAAGAACGTACACTGGTAGGGCTAGTCTCAGTTAGGGCGCTGGTCTTTGGCCAGAGGGCCACCAAGTGAGCGGACTACTGGATATGATGGACCACTGGTCTGACCCAGCAGTGGCAATTCTTATGTTCTTATCCAAATCTTTTTAAAATCCTGCTAAGCTAACTGTTTTCCACACATTCTCTGGCAATGAATTCCAGAGTTTAATGCCTAGGTATTTTTGTTTGTTTGTTTGTTTGTTTTTAAACAGTGGCCTCCTGCTAACTCTGGAGTTGTCTTACAAAAGTTGCCAAAAAAGCATGTGCAAGATTTATTGGTGGTCTCATGGCTGCCTCCAGAGTTGAGTGAGTGCTTCTTTGGCAATTTTTGAAAGTCAACTCCAGAGGCAGATTCACTTATTTGTGCACTGATAGTATGCGATTCAAAGGTCTTTGCCTCCCATCTACCACGTTCTATCCGTTTATACATTACACAAGTAACATATATTTGGAAAACTGTTAGAAGTTAACTAAAAAGCTCCAATTATTTCTAAAAGATAGCAATAATGTAAGTTCACTTAAAAGAAGATAATGCTTCTTTATGTATTGCATCTTTTCTACTCAGCCTTTCAGCTGTTTGTGGGTGGCTGAAAAGTTTTAAACCCTGATTGCTCTTGGAATATGTTATGATTCTCCTTTCCTAAGAATCCCAAGAATTTCGTGAGCTATACATTTTAGATAAAGGCTCTTTCTGCCACACCTGAGACTTCTACTGCTTTCGCAGTTGGGAATCTATTCCTGGGGCTGGGGGTGATAAAGTACTAATGTTAGCAAATCTCATTCAAGATTCTTATCAAGAGGAGGGTCATAAGCATTCCAGAGTGACAAATTCCACCTCCATCCCTCATCTACACACATTGCTTGCCACATGACATGATCCTCAACTTACTGAAGAAAGCAGATGCAGTCCAAGGCTTACTATACTGAGATACAAACATAATTTTAACTAGCTTGCTCAAAATAAATCTAGTATTTCTGGGATAAACCCTTACAGGCTTTACTGACTTCTGTCATCTAAGAATAAATTATACTGCATGCTCACTGTTCCCTCTAAGTGAGCAGGAGTCTTCCAACAGTGGAGGTGGTGGTGGGGATCACTGTTTCACTACCATTTTTTCAATAGTGAGGGGTAGGCAAACTGCAGGATTAGGTTGACCAGATTTTTAAAGTAAAAAAAGAGGACACTTGGTCCCGCCCCATCCTGCTCCTAGTCCCGCTTCCTCACAAACCATCCGTGTATGCTTGGAGGCCCCCTCAGACGCGGCCCTGAGCTCAGGCTTTCCAAACCCGGACAAACTGTCAGGTTTTGGAAATCCATCTGGGCACCCAGGCAGTCCTCTAAAAAAAAGAGGACATATCTCGATTTTCCTGGAAATCTGGTAACCCTATGCAAGATTCCAGAGAACCTGCCTGTTCCTGGTGTTTGAAAAACACAATATTGAAGCACCACCCCCCAGTGGTCACAATGCTGTTGGAAGACTGCTACCCAACCTGTGTGTGTATGATCATGGAGCTTCCGTTCCTACCTGCCTATAAATTGTAACTGCAAAATAAACACCTACATTTACTGTAAATAGGGCTCCTTGAAGCCACAAAACATCAGTGTTTATTAGGGGTTTCATGCCATAGGTATTATTTCTGAGTACATTTTTCAGTGAAATTAATGATACATGTGTTTCTATCTCTTATTTTCCCTCTGATATTTGGGCTGTGATGATCAACAAAACATTGGCAATTGCATTTTTTATGCCTCAATATCGAGAGCAGGGCTGTACCCAGATACCAGCACCAGGTAACTCCTAGCTCTGCTTTAGTTCTGTCCACAGACCATCCCAGCACTATCCAAAGGGCGGTCACTGGTAATTTTCAGCAGTATTATCCATTCATGAGTTAATCCGAGCCTAAAGTGGATCATATAGCAAGACAGTGGCGTACCTGGAGTGGCGTACCAGGCAGTGGAGGGGTGTGTGGATCGGTCAAGGGGGTTGCAGTCCATGTGCACATGGCTGTAAGCTCTGCTGGTCCCCTTCCCTGGAACATGAAGATGATATTACAAGAAAGAGAGACAATGTTATAAGAGACTTTGCAAAATTTCTTAAAATAGTTGCCTCTAAAAACAATAAATTATTACTTACTAGTCTTATAGCCCGTTACATTAACGGGTGCTAGAATATATGTGTGTCTGTCTGTCTTTAATTCTTTCTCTCTCTCTGTCTCTCCTTTGCGCTTTCTGTCTTTATTTTTCCTTGGCTGTCCATCACCACCCCTTGCCTGCTCCCCTGTCCATTCTCCCTTCCTTTTACCTACCCTGTCCTGCAGTAGGCCTCCCTTCCTTTTCCCCCCTGCTCTGGAGTACTGGGACACTGAATAGTACATCTTTATATGATGGATGCATTGTAAATACTTGAAACTTGATTTCTCATTCCCTGCAGCCCTCCCCTGTCTGTCCAGTCTAGTCTCTCTATTTTCTTCCCTTCACCTATTCCCTTCCTTCTACCTTGCAGATCTGGCATCTCTCTCTACCTCCTTCTTCCTCTCCCTATCCCACAGTCGTCAGTTTGGGACTTTTCCTCTGAAATATCCTGCCTGGAAGCCAGTGGTACCGCTCCCCACCCCACACACCCACGCTCGGTCCTCCTTGTGGGGGTTGCAGCGGGGAATGTGGAAGTCATAAGGGCGGAGTGGGGGTGGAAGAGAAGGCTCCGAATGGGAGAGCCGGCGTTGGTTTGCGTGGGAGCCTGGCGCGAGCCGTCAATGCGGAGCCGGGGGATAGGGAGTGGGAGGTAGAGAGCGCGTGGGAAGGGGAGGGAGGAGATAGGGTGTGGGGGGGAGCAGAGGTCACATAGAAGGTGTGGTATAGGGAGGGGGGGGGGGCGGGGTAGAAAGCCGGTAGTTGTAGAGGGTCGAAAAGTAAGCGAGGAGTGCCCCTCGGCCCCTGCCGTCAGTTGCTGCCCTGTGGAAGGATGTCCAATCTCGCTCCAGCCAGGAGCCTCAATGACATAGAGTCCTAGCAGCTTTTCCGATTGGGGAGAGCTCTTCTTTTCCGGCTCTGAAATGAGGGCGAGTCGCGAGTGTGGGGCCGTTACTGCAGCGGCGCGAGGTGGAGAGCAGGGAGGCTGTGGTGACGTACTAAGCGCGCATGCGCACTCTCGCCTAGGGCGACAGATCAGGGAACATGCGGTGAGAGTGCGCATGCGCGGCTAGCATTTTATTATATATGATAATGACAGGAGTTGCCATTCAACAAATTACTAAAAACTGGAAAAATTATGATAGATTAAGTTATAATTTCTGGTGGAATTCATTGTGCCATACTTTTAAAATGGAGAAAATATTAGCTATTCAACAGGGGCGTTATAAAAAATTTGGGAGCCATTAACAAACTATTGTAAAGATTGATTATAGTTAATAATTTATAGCGTCCCCTTTTATTAATTGAAGTATAGGGTGGGGGGAGGAAGGGTTTAATTTCAAATTATCTGAAACTATACTGATATATGGGAGGGAGGGTTAATCATTTTTCCTAGATTCATATAGATTGATATTCAAAGCTATTTAACTGGTCAGGAAGGGCTCCTTGCCGGTTAAATAGTGTTTTAGTGCCTAACTCTGGATATTCAATGGGAGATAACCAGCTATCTTCTGCTGATTATTCATAGCGGCTAGTCATTAAGGTCTTGATTCTATAAAGTCCACCTAAAGATAGGCACCAATAACAGCATCTAACTTAATTGATCAATAGAGCTTAATTGGTGTTGATACAGGCACTCAACACCTCACAATCGACTTTAATGATTAATTATGTATGTTTTATTGTAACTCGCTCAGAATTGTTGTTTGCGAGTAATAAATTTTTAAGTAAATATTTGCACTTAATTGAAAGTTAGATGCCTATCTCAAAAAACCTTTCTATATAAAGTAGGGCCCAAGTCCGAAGCACCTACACTAAAAGTGGGTGTGTTTAGGGGCAGATCATGGGCGTGTTTTGACTTAGCTGCCTCTCTGTGAATTAGGTGCCGTTAGGCTCTGATATCAGTGCCTAATTTTAGGTGAAGAAAACCCTAGCATAAGCTGGGGACGCCTAAATGTTAGGATGCTGAGCACCGCCTAAGCACACTTAGGCAATGCTAAGCGTGGTTCTATAATGGGTACCTAAGTTTTCTAGACTCAGGCCCAAATTCTGTAACCAGCGCCTAAAGTTAGGCACCTATTTCGGAGGCGCCCAACTAGATCGGCGCCTATCTAAATTGAAGAACAAGCTCAATTAAGCTTCTAATCAGCACTGATTGAAACCTAGGCGCCTATCAAGAAAGCGCGATTCTGTAAAAAGGCGCCTCTAAAAATTTAAGTGGCCTTCAAAAAAATAGGCGCTGTGCATGTTAGACTTGGGCGTGGCTACATGTTAGGCGCCTTGTTGCAGAATCGCTGCTCTTAAGCGTGCTTAAGCGCTCAGCTAGGCGCCTAACTTTTAGTTGTGCCTAGAGCTGGCCTATTTCTTGAGCGCCTCCAAAATAGTTTCCGCTCAGCGTGATTCATTAAACAGCACCCAATTTTACTTGAATCGCGCTGAGTAGGCGCCTAACTTTTTGGGCGCTTCTTATAGGATTTGCCCTTTAACCGGTTAGTGCTGAATATTAGTATAGCTGGATAAGTTGCTGCAGCCAAAAAATGAAACTTGATATTGAATGCCAGTTGCCAGAAACGGCCTGGCATGGAATATGCAGGTTTAACACCAGCGGCGGACAACAAAAGTGCTGTCCGACACCGCTGAATATTGAGCCCATAATCATTGCTCAAATCGTGTTAAATGTCTTTTTTTTTTTTTAACATGTTTTTTTAAAAAATTGTAAATTGTTTTACTTTTGAGTGAATTGTCCCAGTAAATATTTCCAAACCTATGCTGTCAAGTTTGTTGTTTTTACGGATCTTAATCCATAATATTCTCTGTAAGAAACCTTGTTTTGTCTGCCAAGCTCCTGCCAGAATGTATAGCATAGGGGCTCATATTCTACTGGCTACATCTTTTTAGTTACACCTGCATCTTTGAAATGCTTCACTCAAGGTAGGACTTGTCAGTTTTTTGATTAGGTTATGAGAAATGCTATGTGATAAACCCTATTTCACTTTGCAGCTAATTATCTTTTATGAATATCCAAATACAGATCTATCTCAATATAATATTCATAAATATCAAATTGTTCAAATATCAGGTGAACAATTCAATATTTTGTAAATATAGAATTTAATATTTTATCTATTTTCTTATTTTTTGTTGTTATTTTATTTTTATGTTTTGGAACTCTGCAATGTCACTCAATAGAGGTGTAGCTTCTTTCCCGCTAGAGCAAAGCAACATCAGTTTTTCATCAATCCATATTTTCAATTATTTTTTTCTTCTGCTGCAAAGTATTCTACTCAATTTCACTTTAAAGGGAGCTAATAATAAAATTTTTTAAAAAGTGATAACTTTCCAGTCAGTCAGAGGGGAAGGTACATTGTACCAACATGCACTGGTTTCACTAGCTCGCTGTTGCAAGGCAAAATCCCCCTTTGAGCTGTGCCATAGACATCTCTCAGCATAGTTTTAGGCAGTGGCGTACCTAGCATATGTGACACCCAGGGCCCATCATTTTTTGACACCCCCCCATCTGTGTGAAAAACATGATTAAAGGAAAAAGCACCATCACACGATACAGCAGCATGATTACTTCCTTCGTCCTTGTTGTAATATCCTTCTTAATACAACAAGGACGAAGGAAGTGATCATGCCGCTGTATCGTGTGATGGTGCTGTGTAAGCTCTGCCTTAACCATACAAGCCTTGAACACTTTGTGATTTTAAATTGTTTGAGGTTTGTGCAGATGAGGGCAAAGCATGCAGGAACGGGGGCAGAGACAGGAAAAGAACTCGCAGGGATGGGACGGGAAAATGAGTTCCCCCGGGGACGGTGAAAAATTTGTCCTCGTGTCATTTTCTACCCTCCATCAGAAATCCATGGCAGTCAGTGACGGTGCTCTAAACCAGAGGCACACTCTGTTCTCATGCATGAGAGCCGAGCATGCCTGGGGTGCCGGCACCAATGACTTGGAGCACTGCCAATTGACTGCTATGCTTTTTCCATTGAGATTGCAATGCTTTTTACAATCCAGCACTACACTCGTTCGGGCACTTGTTTTTTCCTTTAATGATGTTTGTTGCAAAACCTTATCTACCACGGACCCCCGAGGAAGGTTTGTTGTCCGAAACACGGACTGTGTCGGGTCCCTCGGTTGGTAATAAGGTTGTATATACCATTAGAGTTGAATTAGAGAATGACACGGTGACAAAATTCATCACCGTTCCCGTCCCTGCGGATAACCACGGGAAACCATCTTCATGTCATTCTTTAAGGCAGTGATTCCCAACCCTGTCCTGGAGGAACACCAGGCCAATCGGGTTTTCAGGCTAGCCCTAATGAATATGCATGAGAGAGATTTGCATATGATGGAAGTGATAGGCATGCAAATTTGCTTCATGCATATTCATTAGGGCTAGCCTGAAAACCCAATTGGCCTGGTGTTCCTCCAGGACAGGGTTGGGAACCACTGCTTTAAGGAGAGAGTGAAGAATCAGAGTATGAATGGCCACAACTACTGGCCCGCAAGCTTCCATTTTTTTCGTAAGCTATTTTTCCTACAATACGAAAAAAACTGGAAAGTCACTGGACTAGGGGCTCCTTTTACAAAGGTGTGTTATGGCCTTAACGTGTGGAATAGCGTGCGCTAAAATGCCATATGCGTTAGCCGCTACCGCCTCCTCTTGAGCAGGCGATAGCTTTTCGGCTAGTCTGCGCTATAGCACGCGCTAATCCAGTGCGTGCGATAAAAACGCTAGCGCACCTTCGTAAAAGGAGCCCTAAGTGTATAGCCCTCGAAGGAGACTACATTGTTTAACTTGTTTAACTTGCTTTTTTACCACCCTCACATTATAAGTATATACAGTATAATTGTGCAGTGGTCTCCATCATAAAGCATATGGGGCAGGTTTATAAACGTCAATATGTATAATAATAATAATAATTTATTTTCTTGTATATTGCCCAACCAATAGTTCTGGGCAGTTCACAATAAGAAAAATACTGAGACATTTCAACACATGGACAGTTTATAGAACACATTATCTACGTACAGTCTAAAATTATATAATAGAAGTAATACAATTGTTAAAAACATTCAAGTACAATATTAAAAATTATTAAAAATTAAAACATACTGTGACAATAAGAATAGAAAAATAAGACCTTATTTAAAAATATATCAAAATTAATATTCTTGTTTGTCAACAGAAAGGACAT
The DNA here is from genome assembly GCF_902459505.1 of Geotrypetes seraphini. Lineage (NCBI taxonomy): Eukaryota > Metazoa > Chordata > Amphibia > Gymnophiona > Dermophiidae > Geotrypetes > Geotrypetes seraphini. The sequence goes on from NC_047095.1 coordinate 21,016,153, forward strand.
ATGACAGAGACATTTAAACTATTACTGTACAAAAGGCGAGTCTATTTCAAATTAAGGAAAACATCAGAATGAGAGGGCATAGGATTACGTTAAAAGCATGAAGGCTCAGGAATAATCTAAGGAAATACTTTCTTACGGAAAGGGGGGTGGGTGCGTGAAACGGCCTTCTGGTGGAGGTGATGGAGAAAAAGACTGCATCTGAATTAAAGAAAGCATGGGACAAACATATGGAGTCTCTTATGAAGACTGGATAAGCCATTTGGCCTTTATCTGCCATCGTGTTTCTATATTGGCAGCTAAATAACTATATGTCAGAACTCAGATTTCAGTCTTTTGAAACAGGGGTCACAATCATGTTGAAACAGCTTTCCTAGAGAAAAAGCCCCTAATAAGCAGAACATTATTGAACGTCAGAATCATCAAACGTAGACATGTGGGTTCCTGTCAAATATGCAAACATGTTTGTGAACGTTTTGAGTACTTAAACATATTGTTCACCCCCAACAATGCTTCCAGTTGACAAGAGATTTTGACAAACTAAAATATAAAAGAGTATTATTACAAGGCATATAGAAATCTGTTCTAAATAACACATCAAGCGTGTAATTGTTATAGAGCAAAAAGAAAAGAGTTGAATGAATTTTGCAGAGGTTATGGTCAAACAGGTATGAGACTTTACTAGATACTATTTAAATTGTTTAGAGCAACTTCAGGTCATCCAGTTTCCAGAGGAGTAATCATAACCCTACTTAGTGCTCCTTTTACAAAGGTGCGGTAGCGTTTTTAGCGCACGCACTGGATTAGTGTGCGCTACCCGAAAAACTACCGCCTGCTCAAGAGGAGGAGATAGCGGTTAACGCGCGGTATTGCACGAGTTAAGGCCCTAATGCACCTTTGTAAAAGGAGCCCTTAATCTTACGAGTGTTCTCTGTCTATATTGCTTCTCTCTAAATCACTAACTATTCTCTGTACTCTTTTTAAATCTCTAATATTGTAAAGCTATATGGTGCCTGTTTATATATTGCGGCCCCATATACACTGTAAAGAGATTATTGGTCTAATACTAACATATACTTCATAATATATGTATATGTATATATTAATTCTTCATTTTTTTCATTTGTATGGACCTTCGGATATCAACTGGACTATGAATAATGCCCAGCAATTTCTTGTCTTCATCAGTCCACTTTATTGTTTATTTACTCAAAACTCTAAAATTTATTTAGTTTCATACTTATTCTTAATTTCATAATTCCATAACTATTTCTTCATTGTATTTCATTTTAGTTTCCTTCATTTCCTTACTTAATGTCTTTTTCTTCTAATTTAATCTTATTACTTAGCTTCGAGGTTAGCTCTCAAATGTTCATCAATGCCACCTCTCCCAACATGAATGTTTCAAACAATGTTTTTCTTCAGGATCGAGGGGAACTGCAAAACATACAAAACTTTTAAAATCCAACTCTCTTCTCAGTTTTTGCTTTTTTAAAAAGTCATTCAAACCTTGCAAACACCGGTGACCTCTCAAATGTAAACACATTATACTCTGCTTGACATCGTGCAAGCACTTTATCTAAAAGTTGTTACTTAAGAGGTTTGTTTCAATACACACCTAGTTCAAGCCCAACCTTTTCAGATATAGTTTAGTTCAGATATAAGCTTATTCAAATGGAAAATAGGTAAGATATAGAGTTATCTCTTACCAATCGAGTGTGTGCAGTCTTTCTTCAAACATGGCCACAGTTTGTAATCTCCTGAATATAAAGCAGCTGAATATAAAGCTCTGTCTATGTTGAACACCACCTTTTACTTGTTCAAGCAGTAGAGTTAGAAAAGAAGGTTTGTGATCATTGCAGTTGTTCAGGTTGTGCCATGTCCAGATAAGTGGTTTCTGCCATTGTGCAGGATTTTCTTTATATAATGGGTTCTCAAAAGTGATTGGCTGGAGTCTGAGATAGGTAGTTTCATAGGAGCAGTTTTTTGATTCTAGCAGGCAGGAAAGATTGTTGGTCATATATTAAAATTTTGGCAGGTAAATGAGGCCAAAAAAAAAATCCATTAGAATAATTTCATGTTCTGGAAAGAGTGTGTTGGACGAACTTCAGTGGGGGGTGGGGGGGAGGCGATGTTTGTTTTCAGTGGCAGTCCTCTTTGAGCTAAACTTCCTGTGAATGAGTGGTTGCCATGCTTTGTTTAAGACAAGCCCTTTGTCTCCATTGAGGTTCAATAGGTGTCTTGCTATCTGCACTTCCTCTTTGATTCTGCCCAACCACCAAAGGCAGTAGAGATAGTCTGTGGACTGTAATATTTAAATCTTGCCACAAATTTGCTATTAGATTAAGATCTGAGGTCTAATCTGGTCACTCCAGGCCATTGTTCCTTTCCTGTGTAGTTAAAATCATTATCCTACTGAAAGGTAAACTGTCTTCCCAGTCCTTGATCTGTGGCCACCTGGAACAAATTGTCCTCTGAGATTTGCCTGTACTTTTCCCCATCAAACCTTCCCTTGATCTTCACAAGCCTCACTGTTCTTGGTCCAAAGCATCTCTACAGCATAATGCTACCATCCCCAATATGGTTTACTGTACAGATGGTGTTCATTCGCAGGATGATGTGCTGTGGTTTTTTTACATTACACATATCATATATCATCGAGATCAAAAATTTTCCACTAGAGATTGACACGGGGACAATTTCTCCCCTGTCCCCACGGGAACTCATTTTCCCGTCCCATCCCTGCCCCATTCCTGCAAGCTCCATCCTCATCTGCACAAGCCTCAAACACTTTAAAATCATACATGTTCGAGGCTTGTGTGGTTAAGGCAGAGCTTACAGGAATGGGGCAGGGATGGGGAAATTGAGTTTCTGCGGGGACGGGGACAAATATGTCCCTGTGTCATTCTCTAGTTTCCACTTCCGTATCATCAGACCACAAAACCTTCTCTCACATTCATGCAGTGTCCCCTAAGTGAAAATGCCATGTGGCACACCATGTTAGGGCATGCAGTTACAAATTTTTATTTTATTTTGTTTCCCATTTCATTTCTGAAGAGTGTAAATTATTTATGGCACAGGATAAAAATCAGATTTTTTTTTTCCTGTCACATCCCTACATCTTACGGATTTTCCCCAGTAGTGACTCCCTTTGTGCCATCCTCACACAGAGGGTTAAAGCTTTTTCCTATCCACTTGTGGATTCTGAGCACCTTTCGGGTTTAAAAAGGTGTCAAAAATTTCTTTGTATTGTTCCCTTTACGTTTTTTGTGGTTATAAAGTTTATAAGCATTGCTGGCCTACCTGGTGAGGTGTTCCTAGTGGTGGTGGCGGCAGTGTGTCAATGTGTTGAGAGGAAGAGATGGTCTGGGAAATTCTCCTGAGCAAACTCTGGGCCCATTTCCACCCCCCAGTTAGTCCACTCCACTCAACTGGTTCACACACTGAGTGGATCTTTGGGTATTGTGCCTAGGTAGTTGTTTTGGGATCTCTTCCAGTGGTTTGTCAGTATCTCCTTGTGGTCCAAAGAAGGAAACTTTGTTAACCTTAGCATTGACCTTTTGTAACAGTGCTGCTTGTGTGGCATTAGGCTATGTAGTGATCGAAAGAAAAAAACAGACCTTTCCACATTTTTGCACAATAGGTGGGTATATGAGGAGATTCACATTTCCTGCACAGCTAAGTCCTTGTGAAGTTCCCTTGTGCTGTATTTGACATCTAGCAAGGTCTCTGTTTGTAAGGAAAGATCTAAGCTTAAAAATGAAGTGGCCAGAAGTTATGGTAAAAGCAGATAGCATAGCTGGTTTTAAGAAAGATTTGGACAAATTCCTGGAGGAAAAGTCCATAGTCTGTTATTAAGACATGGGGGAAGTGTCTGCTTGCCCTGGATCGGTAGCATGGAATGTTGCTACTCTTTGGGTTTTGACCAGGTACTAGTGACCTGTATTGGCTACCATGAGAATGGGCTACTGGGCATGATGGACGAGCTGGACGGCGGCAGCGGCGGCGTGGTGCCCGCAGCGGCCGGAGTTGGGTTTCCGCCGCTCCCTTCCCCGCAGCCTGTGGCGAGCGCGGGGGCCGCCGTGCACATCCCCGCTGCCGGCGACTGCAAGGCGGCACTGACCTGCCACGTCCTGCAGCTGGACGGCACCGACGTGAACGTGGAGCTGCAGAAACATGCAAAAGGGCAAGAGTTGTTTGACCAGATTGTATACCATTTGGATCTTGTGGAAACTGATTATTTTGGCCTACAGTTCATGGATTCATCCCAAGTTGCACACTGGCTGGATCACACAAAACCCATCAAAAACCAAATAAAAAAAAAATGGTCTCTCTATCTGTCTCTAGCGCCTAATCTCTTAATGTTGATCAAGAAATATGAAAGAATATTCACTGAAGCTGAAACCGTGGATTGAAGACAATGTTTTTATTTTTCTTTTTTTTCCAGTTTATGAATTATTTTTAATCTTATTCATTGTTTTGCTACTTGTTTTTGTTTTGTTCTATTTCTATCATTTAAATTTCTCCAGAATTCTTTTGTTCAACGGTTCCTCCTTCTGCATCTATTCCTTTCTCTCCTCTCTTCTACCTTCCAAAGTACATAGTTCAATACAGTCTTGTTAGAATGTTTATTTTCTTATTTTTCCTCTATCTCTACTTTTCACTTCTTTATTACTCTCTAGGTACTTTAGTTAGATTGTGAGCCTTCGGGACAGTAAGGGAATTTCTAAGTACCTTTCTTACTTATAATTTTAATGTATATTTTCTGTAAACCGCTTAGAACCTAACGGATGTAGCGGTATATAAGAAATAAATTACATTACATTACATTGGTCTGACCCAGTTAGGCTATTCTTATGTTATGTTCTCATTTGTAGGGGCCTTTGGTTTCACTTCTTATTTTAATGTATTTTTTTTCTGGGAACTTATCAGTGTTTTTTATAATGGGAACAAAAATGGAAGATAATTAATGTGTGTGGAATGGGGGGTGGGGGGGGTAACTAATTTCTTCAGCTAAATAATTAAATCCACCTCAACCAGACATAGGAGAACTCGCACACCATTCACACACCCTCCAACCAAAAACGTCAAAAGAAAAAAACTGTTCGACAACCTCCTAGCCACTCGACCCCCAACTCTACAACCTATTGACCTCGACCACAGACTACAAAACCTTCAAAAAAGAAATAAAAACCCTTCTATTCAAAAAACACATAAAACCGAACTAACACAATCAGAACTGTCCCAAGCATCACCTGCAACTACTCCATATGTACTTCTGATGTCATGACAATTCAGACATAATTTATGTTATATTATGTTTGGAATAATGGTTACATATATGAGGTTCAATAAAAGAATATTTTCACTCCCTGTTTCTATTCTGACCATTTATACTGTTTCATGGTTATTACAAAAATATATTTTACATTGGGGGTGGGTGGGGGGGTGTCAAAAAATGATGGGCCCCGGGTGCCACATACCCTAGGTACGCCACTGAGGCAGATGACTTTAAAATATGCATTGTCACCTCAGTAGCAACTATACAAAAATAGACAAATATACCTCTCCCCTTTTACTAAACCGCAATAGCAGTTTTTAGCGCAGATAGCTGCACTAAATGCTCCGTGCTGCTCCTGACACCAGGGCACTTCGAGGGCCCTTAAGCACACTTCATTCCAGCATCTGCTCCCCTCTCTCCCCCACAGTTCCATCTACTGTTCACTCTCTCTGTATTGCCCCTTGCATCCACTGCCCTCTTTGCCCTTTCCATCCAGTGTTCGCCCTCTCTCTCTTCCATATTCCATCTTCTGTTTTTCTATGTCCCTTTAATAAACTTTCTGTCTTGTGCCCCTTTCATTTCAGCTTCACCCCCTCTCCATTTTTCTGTCTCCACCCCTTCCCCTATGCTCTGGCATCTCTCTTTTCTCCTTTCCTTCCTACTCAACCCCATGACCTGGCATCTCTCTCCTTTCTTTCTCTTTTATCTCTCCCTCCACCCTCCATTAGCTGGCATCTTTTCTCCTTCCTTCCCTTCTCTCTCACTCCATGGTCTGGTATCTCTTTTCCTTCCTTTCCCTCCCATGATCTTGGAATCTCTCTTCCTTTTCCCTCCTTCCCTCTCTCTCCCCAGTTGGGTGCATCAGCATTTCTCTTCCCTCCCCCCCAAATCTGTCATAGTCCTTGCGCTACACAATGAATCGCTGCAACAGTAATCTTGGACAGAAACACAAGGCCAAACATTCTCCAAGCACAAGTCTTACAACAGGAAAAACTCAGAGAACTGGGCATCTGCCTTCAGTCCGCGAGCAACTTGAGCCTTCTCCTGCTCTGGGGAGCAAAGTGAGCGAGAGAGGAAGAAGAAGGGAGTGGAGAGAGCGGCGCTCTCCTTGGGGACAGGCACTGTGAGGAAAGGCGATGGCTCAGAGTGGGGCTCCTTCAGCTGTCCGGAATCATGTTGCTGTGGCCGTGCGAGGGAGATGTGCGGGACGCATCTGATATTGACAAAAGTGTCTCACGCTTGGGGGCCGGAGCGTGCCAGTGAGAGAGCGAACTGAACTGAGGCTACGGGGCTCTAACGTTGCATGCACCGGTTTTCCTTCTTCGCCAAAACAGGGATGACATCACTTCCTGTTTCAGAGAAGGGAAGCCGGTGCGTGCAGCATTAGAGCCCCGCGGCCTGAGCTCAGTTTGCTTGTAAGGGAGGGAGGGAGGGAGGGAGAGAGGGAGGGAAGCTATCCTCACCAGGCAGTCGGGGGCCCCCTGCCTGTTTGCTCCTCCCCTAAATTCAGCCCTGGGCCCCCCTGATATTTTTGGGCCCTAGGCACTTGCCTACTGGGCCTACCCTTTAATCCGCCCCTGCTTGACGCTCATAGGCTCCCTGCGCTAAAAAACGCTATCACAGTTTAGTAAAAGTGGGCCATAGTGCAAAATATAGACAGCAGATATAAATTCTCAAAACAGACACATTTTGATCACTGAATCGAAAATAAAATCATTTTTCCTACCTTTGTTGTCTGGTGATTTCATGAGTCTCTGGTTGCACTTCCTTCTGCCTGTACATCTAATATTTCTTCTCTTCTTTCTGCCTCCTGCATGCTTTCTTTCCTCCAGCCATCATTCCATTCTCCAACCAACATCTTTCTCTGTCCCTCCATGAATCCAACTTTTTCTTCCTCTCTCTCTGCCCCCTTTCTTTCTTTCTCTCTCTCCCTGCCCCCTTTCTTTCTTTCTCTCTCTCCCTGCCCCCTTTCTTTCTTTCTCTCTCTCCCTGCCCCCTTTCTTTCTTTCTGTCTGTCTTTCTCTCTCCCTGCCCCCTTTCTTTCTTTCTGTCTTTCTCTCTCTCTCCCTGCCCCCTTTATTTCTTTATGTCTGTCTGTCTTTCTTTCTCTCTCTCTCTCTCTCTCTCTGTCTGCCCCTTTCTTTCTTTCTTTCTTTTTCTCTCTCTCTCCCTGCCCCCCTTTCTTTCTTTCTATCTATCTGTCTTTCTCTCTCCCTGCCCCCACCAAGCCACCACCGCCAATTTCTCCCTGCTTTACCGGAAGCTGTGATTGAACAGAACACAATACAGGGATTCAAAGTGGGTTTGAATAAATTCCTGAAGGAGAAGGGGATTAAGGGGTACAGATAGAAGTAGTGATAGGTTATAGGATGAGTTCAGGGACCACTGATAGGTCATGGACCTGATGGGCCGCCGCGGGTGTGGACTGCTGGACGCGATAGACCTCTGGTCTGACCCATCGGAGGCAACTTCTTATGTTCTTATGTTCTTAAGTGCCGGGTCTACAAGCCTCCCCCACCCCTTGTCAATTCTGACGTCGGAGAGGAAGTTCCAGGCCAGCCCTTGTATTATTCCTCTTGCTCTGCTGTTCTTTTTCTTACTTTACAGTCTCAATCATTCCTTCTTCCATCCAACCTACTTCTCCCTACTACTGTTGCTACAGAGGTTACCAAGCACTGTCATTATAATCATTAATCTGCATGGGACTGATATGCATAGAAATCTCTTTGGAAGAGGATGGCACTGCTGCAGAGACTGTGCAGCTGCATATGAAGAGCTTGTTGGCTGTGCTGCTCAGCATGCATCACATTTCAGGAAGAATATCTCTCCCTTGTTGCAGGTTTATGAGTAAGATTCTTTAGACCTGGTTTACATAACATTTTCATACTCTCCCCCCTTTTATTTATTTATTTATTTATTTATTCAATTTTCTATACTGTTCTCCCAAGGGAGCTCAGAACGGTTTACATGAATTTATTCAAGCATTTTTCCCTGTCTGTCCTTGCGGGATCACAATCTATCTAATGTACCTGGGACAATGGGAGGATTAAGTGACTTGCCCAGGGTCACAAGAAGCAGCGTGGGTTTGAACCCACAACTCCAGGGCGCTGAGGCTGCAGCTTTAACCACTGCGCCACTACTCCAAATTTCAAATAGTTTTGATAAGCCTATTCAGCAACAATTCATCCAGCCTTCCCTACTCCTCTCTGCCATGTGCACTTTTCTCTCATTTGCTCTATTCATAGCTGCCACTCGAGTCTTTCCTGACATTCAGTTTCAGGAGTGCAGCTGCTAGCTGCCTTGTCACATGGACAGGTGGAACCAGTCCTAGATTTAGCCCTTTGCAATTATAAACTTAAATATACAGTAACTACAAGTCCATCGATACAGTGAGGATAAGCCCAGGGCTGGCTCAGCATGTCTTACTGGTGTGTAAATTTTCCCGTTCTGCCTTACTTTCCCATTTGGTCAATTCATACATTGAGGTGATAGCTGACCTAGTATAAACTGATTTAAAATTGGATTCAGGCATAAGTTCAAATGCAGATATTCCCGACTATCAAGTGCTGTAAGTTTGCTTAAAATAACAGACAAGCCCAAAAACCAGTATCACCATCTACCATACCACATCATTCTAGGATATTTTTGTTCCCCAGGTTTATCACTTCACACCCCTGCCCATACCTCAGACTGCCTACTCTGTGGACACCTTGCTTTCTGTGGCATTTGTAACTGCCATATAACTCAAAATTCATCTCTCTGGCTTCCAGCAATAGATTTTTTTTTAAAGATGCTACAACAATTATCTGTTGAACATTTCCATAGACTAGAATGGAAATATATATTAAATAATGTCAGTTTTTAATTTACAAAATACTTTTATCATTTGGCATTTCTTGTGTGTCTGGTTCAGACAGATAGATATATTTAGGGGAGAATACACCAGTGCGCCTTTTGAATTTCAGATTGAACTTGTGTCCTGTGTATGCAGTAAAGACCCTAGTGCCTATTTAGCCTTGCACTGGCATGCTGACGACCCCTCTGAGGCTAAACATACACCTTTCATTGGCATGGTACAGCAGACGGAGTAAAAGTGCCACCCCAGCTCCTCCTTCTCCTCTACATATCACATCTGCTCAGGTTCTCAATATCGGCAGAGATACTCTTCGGCCACTTATCCCAACGGAACTGGTTAAGCACCTCCTCAAAGCAGTTGCTGCTGAGGTTGAGCACTTCCAGCCCATTCTTGATCAGCACAGCACCTTGAGCAGTGACAATCTGCTGAGCCAGTTGTTCTCGGTCATCAGTATCCTGACCTTGGCCAAACCCAACAGGGTCACCTGTATAGGCCAGACCATTTTTTTACTGATGTCTAGCAGCAGCAGTTTGGAGAAGATAGCTGATACATATAGTGCAGGGATCTCAAAGTCCCTCCTTAAGGGCCGCAATCCAGTCGGGTTTTCAGGATTTCCCTAATGAATATGCATTGAAAGCAGTGCATGCACATAGATCTCATGCATAGTCATTGGGGAAATCCTGAAAACCCGACTGGATTGCAGCCCTCAAGGAGGGACTTTGAGACCCCTGATGTAGTGCAACAACAGTTGTTACATGGCCCTCTATCAGTCCTCACTCACAGTCTCCATTCTCAAATTTTCCAACCCCAGCCACGACAGGCTCAATACAATAACTTTGTTGCCACCTATTTCCCAGCTAGGCTGGTGGCTAGGACTGGTCCTACACCTGGATTAGCATGTACCATGCTGGCTAACCCCCCACCCCAGTGCTGTATTCTCAGGCGTACAGCTTCTAAGATCCACACGGGGAGGTATGGGATCCTGGTGGGGTAAAAGAGAGTAAGCGGTGCCTTTGTTAGGGCTACCACTGCAAATTCTGCCCAGTACATTCTCTCCTATAACGATTCCACAGGGACTAGACCTGTGTCATACAAACTTTGCCCACCCGTGGCACACTAAACATAGTGACTGCGCCTCAAGGCATCCGGACGTGCTTGGCTGTTAGCACAATGACATCACGCGCATGCGCAAAGGCCCTCCAGACGGGCCCTGAGCCACCAGTGGAGGGGGGGAGGGTGTCGGCAGGAAAGACACATGGATAAAAGGAGAGATGCTGGCGCTGGTTGATTGCCCACAGGCGAGGCACGTTCTGTAGACAGTTAGCCGGCACCGGCATTTCTCCTCCTTCACAGCGTCTTGCGGCACATCTGAAATCTCAGGAGGCACACTAGTGTGCCACGGCACACAGTTTGCGATACACTGGACTAGACGGTTCCAAGACAAGGGCTCAATTCTGAAGCTCCCACCATGCTTGCAGAATTGTGCAAGACCAGCGGCGCTCTCTAAGACACTTGCCGTGTAAGAGACTATCGCATTCTTTATGTGCAGCTTACATCTCCAGTTCTTAATTTCTTTAGGTCTCTTCCTTTCTTTTTTTTTTTCTGTTACCCTTTCATCAGCCTATTTCACAACCAACTGGCTATCAGTCAAGTAAATATGCCAGTGCTCACAGAACCTATTACCCGCATGCGGAGAACTCCTGCCGAAACAGAATGCTACCCAGACACCCCCACCACTTCCCTCTCCTTTTCGCAAGGAGAATAAGTACACAGTAGGGATCTTACGCAATAGGAATAAAATAGAGGTGTTGAAAGGTGCTCCAAATGCCAAGAGAATATAATCACTCTCTTGCAAAATCTTCCTTTTCTTGAAGCATCTCTGAGATTCTGTGATGTAGGTAAGTGTAATACCTGCTCGAGAAAGGTGTGACTTTGCTCTGTTGCCAATTAATTTGAGTGGTTCCTGTCATACAGCTGAGCTATAATCTCATTTCACTTTCATCTCATTGGGTTTGGGTTCCTCATTAAGGCTCCCTTTTATGAAGCCATGTTGGGCTTTTATTTTATCGCCGGCTGCGACAGACACATAGGAATTCTATGAGCATCGGAGTTAATATTGCCATGGCCAGCGATAAAAAAGCCTAACGTGGCTTCGTAAAAGGGGGGAGGGGCGTTAAGTATGATATTCCTAAATTATCTTTCCTGAAGCGTTCCAAGGTTCCTGCTTCAGTTATTTTTTTATTTTTATTTTGTTAATTTATATTCCGCCTACACACTAAGTGAATCACAATAAAATATCCATGAAAAGACATTGTGTCTTTTCATACAAAACAACAAAACTTGACCAAAACAGTACCTGCACTCCCTTTACCTCAAAGGATATGCGAACAAAACAAATGGGTCTTCAACAATTTCTTCAACTGGACCACTTTTGTTGCAAGACATAAGAACCCTGACAAACTTTCCTGCAAACGTGGTCCAGCGGTCGAAAAAGCAGCTGCCTCATATCTGCATAGCACGCTTCCCCCAGACTTTCAGTTTCCAAATATTTCAGAGTTGTCAAGGGTGGACCGTCCTAAAGAGTGAGATTTACCATGCCAAGGAGTGAGATTTTTCCGACGGATTTAAGTGTAAGTTTCAAGTTTATTAGAAATTTGATGAATCGCTTAAACATAATTTACTAAGCGAATAACATTAAAATCCAAGATATGCATACAACATATAAATTAAAAAAGCAACTAATAAGAAAAGGGGTTAGACGAACAGACGAACAGACAGAACTGAATACGAAGGGAGTGAAGGGATAAAGTTACAAAATTATTCCTACAGATCAAGACTTTGCCATAAAAGCTGAACGGATCCGTTTCATTATCCAATCCAGCCCGAGTACTCAGCCGGGGTCCACATAGCTAAGCACCATTCACCCACTTACCTCTGTGGGTGCCAGCATTGAATATTGTCTACACCGGCATAAATGCTGGATCCTCCTCAATGCCACCCTTGACCTGCCCATTTTTTCATTGGCCAGTTAGAGCTAATATTCAGCTGCACCGCCCAGTTAAAAGTTGCTGAACAACTAGAGATACAGGGGAAGGGAAGGGGGTGCGTGTGCAGTGGAGAGGAGGAGGGGTGCCGGCGCTCATGATGGCGTCCAGGACGAACCGCCCTTCCCTTACTACGCCAGTACATGGATGGGGCACAGAATAGGTGTGGTAGACTTAGGCGTAATTAGGCATCTAAGAAAGGAGCTGGTAAATTGTGCCAGCTAATACCTGACCTAATGTTGCGGCGCCTACCTCTGCGATGCCTAGCAATGCATAAGTCTGCTTAGGCGCCACTAGGTGTGATTCTATATAGGATGCCTAGCTAGGTCACCATATTTTTCTCTGGGAAACCCCAGACATATGACCCCGCCCTGTTCCGACTCCAGTCGAGCCCTATTCCGCCTCCAGCTCTGCCCCGTTCCGCCCCCAGCCTCGCTCCCACAAAGCCTCCTCTTTTCTTCCGGATAAGCTCCATCCGCATCTGGAGGGCCTGGACGTCATCTGAACATGCTCAAAGGCCCTCCAGATTCGGCCGGAGCTTGTTGGGGCTTTCCAAAACCCGGACAAATGTCGGGTTTTAGAAAGTCTGTCTGGGAACCCAGACAGTCCTCTAAAAAGAGGACATGTTTGGGTTTTCCTGGATGTCTGATAACCCTACTACTAGGGTTGATTGATGACCACGCAGGCCAGTGCATAGGCATGGTTAAATGCCATTTATAGAATATGGCCTTAAGGTCTCCTGTGCTAATCCTGCACTAATTGGTCAATGTACACCAATGCCCATGTGTTGATTGACAGAGGGCATGCCTACTCTCCACCCCAAACTTGTTCCCAGTGCGCCAAGCTTGAAATTTGTACATGGCACCTGAACACATTTCGTGGCCATAGATTTTAAGTGGTGATATGCCACTTGGTAAAAATATCCCTACATAATTTAAGGAACTGCAGGCCTGCAGGGTTAAATAGCTTCCACAAATATAATCTTGAATTTATTATATAGACCCATATCGTATGTCAGAAATCATGTAGAGAATAAATAGAATATTAAAACCCAAAATAAAGACATATGTATCATACAGAAACAACAACCAGTAGATACTTTCCAAAAGATATGATAAAGAACATATACTGTAAATGCTGAAAGGCAAATTAGATTGGGCAATGTAGCAAAAGAGACAATCTCCACAATGTGATACTTTCAGATATTTGAGTTCTTTTCATCAGCAAGATATGCACTTCTTTCTTTCCTTTGTTATGACTTGGCACGTTGCGCAATATTAATGAACATTTATACAACATGTCATTAAACTGCCTTGCTTGCGTAACAATATACTGTATGACTTTGTTAAGAAATGACCTAATTGTACATGGCAGATTTCCAAAGCCTAACTCAGAAGATACAGATGTTATAGTTGCCCGGGGTGTATCTTTCAGGGCGTAGACAGCAACTAAGGATGATATACAGACAGGTCTGGTACAACGGTAATAAGCATATTTTCAGCCTTGCCTACCCACCCCTCCCCCCAGGCAATTAACTTTCAGACCCAAACCACCCCATCTGCCATATTTTGATAATTAAACTTAGTACTCATGAAGGCTCCATATTTACGCCTCCCAGAGCAGTACTGTGGAAAACAGCATACTTTCAAATATTCAACTTTATATACTTAATACAGGTATGTTTCAGAAATCATGTGACTGTGTCTGATGAATATGTCATCTCTGATTTTTGGGCTTAAGACTGCAAATTCATAGACATGTAAATTAAAAGTAAATCCATATGTCAAGTGATCTCTGAAATGGCTGATTAGCTGGGCTGAATTAGGATATTTCTATTGAAAATGAAATTTATATGTTGTTGCTGCAGAATATTTTATTTATTTATTTGGATTTTTATCCCGTCCTCCCAGTAGCTCAGAACGGTCTACAAATGAACATACACAGTGGAGAGTAACTAGACATATAAGTAATACAACAGGTTTAGTGATTGGATTTATAGATTTTGGAGAGAATTAAATACAGGGAGAGTATAGCAGAAAGAGAGAAGGGGGAAATACAGTAGTTTAGTTTAAGGAAAGTTATATGCGTTTAGGTACAATTTGTTAGTGGAGAGAGTAAGAGAGGGTTATATTGGAGTTTGGGGAGGTGATAGGAGGGTGGAGGGGTGGGGCGTAAGGTGGGGAGAAGACAGAGGAGATCTTTAGTTGAAGAGGAGGGTCTTTACCGATTTACGGAATGTTAATAATGAGTTCTGTTGTCTAAGTTGGGGGGGGAGTTGGTTCCAAAGGTGTGGAATGAAGTGGCTGTAGGATCGTTTGTGGGCAGTTTCTGTGAGCAGGGATCTTCCGGGGGGGGTGCATAGGCGTATCTCTGACTTTGAGCGGAGGGTGCGAGTGGGGTTGTAGATGGGAATACAGAATTCCCATAGCCCCCATGTATCTCTCTCGAGTGCTAATTCCCTACGCTCCATCTAGGACCCTTCGTTCAGCTAACTGAAATCTACTTCTTATACCCTCTTTCTGCAACATCGTGGAAGACTTTCTCTTGAGGATACTTCCACGTTTTTCCAATAGGAAGCTAAACATATTTGCGCTGCCATAGCCACTAATGAGATAAGCCATTGAATCTCAGAATCCTGCGTCGGCAGGCTTTCATTAAGCAAAAATACTCTAATATCCATTGGAACCGTAATATGGATATTACCATTTTCCAATATTGACAAACTAAAAAGCAATCCTACCATATATGGGTAAATGTCCCCAACTGCCGCATGCCCTTCAGCACAAGCCTGTTGTATACAAGCTGGAGTTTAATACCATTGGTAGAGAATCTTGTAACTATGCTTGTATACAACACCTACAGGCTTGTGCTGAAGGGCATGTGGCAGTTGGGGACATTTACACATATATGGTAGGATTGCTTTTTAGTTTGTCAATATTGGAAAATGGTAATATCCATATTACGGTTCCAATGGATATTAGAGTATTTTTGCTTAATGAAATAGAGATTCTCAACAAGATACAATAAATCTGTTCCCAATGTTGCCTCATCCAAAACTCCCACTTTTCCTCATAAAAACGTATTGCTAGAGGTTGTGGTAAGAGCAGCTAGTGTAGCAGGTTTTAAGAAGGGTTTGGACAATTTCCTGGAGGAAAAGTCCATAGTCTGTTATTGAGAAAGACATGGGGCCAGCCACTGCTTGCCCTGGATCGTTAGTATGGAATGTTGCTACTTCTTGGGTTTTGGCCAGGTACTAGTGACCCGGATTGGCCACCGTGAGATCGGGCTACTGGGCTTGATGGACCATTGGTCTGACCCGGCAAGGCTATTTATATGTTCTTACTGGAGTGCTCAGCAAGAGAGTCTTATAAAAACGTGAAATGAGACCCTATCCTAAACCCATATGAAAAAGTTTTAATAGGGGGAAATCCTCTGCTGCTCAATGAGGTAAACCTTCTGTAACATAAAGTCTCTATGTTGGCAAAAAATCAGAAATGCTCAACCCATACTCCTCCTGGAGAGCTGAGAATGGTATCAACAAGGGTTTATCTACCACTAATTGTCCCAAAACCCACAGGCCCTGCCTGGCCCACTGATGAAAAATAGTCGTCAATCTCCCTGGCAAAAAACCCAGAGCACACTGAATAGGAGTATTCCTAATGTAAAGTTGATGAGGAAAAATTTCTTCTGCACCAACGCCCAGAGCCCGAGTGTGCAGGCCACACCTGGTGGGTCCCCCGATCTCCCCTTCACCAGTTCTACAATAGAATAGATATGTGGTTTTTAGAACGGGCTGTCTGTAGCAGGGTTCAAGTGGTCACCAATGAACCCGGCATTAGTTGGATCATACGCCTGTTAAATTGGTAATATCTTCCTCTACATTTCAGAGGAGGAATAGCTACTGGAAACTTAATCAGCTATTGCTTGATTCACAGGTGCTCCCCTTTTTGGAAAAAGATATTCATGAATATTTTGCTTTGAATGATACAGGAGAAGTGTGGCAGTAAATGTATGGGAAGGCTTTAAAGCTCTGATGAGAGGCCACTGTATCTCTAAAATATCTTATAAACCTAAGTTTACACTAAAGCAGAAGTATATTCTATAGAAAGATATATTGGTTCTGAAGCAGTAGCAAAAGAGCTCTCCTGCTTCTATACAGTTGTGGGCTTTAATGGAGGCCAAGAGGTAGGAACTACGTAATTTGGAGGTGGAAGACATTCATTGGGCTTTGCTACAGACTAAGCAAGAGTATTATGAATGGGGTAATAAAGCCGGGCACATCAATTACGTAGTCTTATCTTGGGGATGTGTGCTAGGGGAATTTAGTTAAGGATGGGGATGAAATTAGGCAGGCTTTTATGCTGTTCTTCCAGCAGCTTTATACTCCAGAGTTGGAAGCCACAGATTCTGATATAGCAGCATATTTGCAAGAAGTTACTCTCCTGAGTTTACCCTGGAGCGCAGTGGACAACTATCTCATCGCAGCAGAAGAAGTATTGTGGGCCATTACCCAGCTGCCGAATCAAAAAGCATCTTTAATTGTAGAACCACTTACACATATGTTTAATGCTCTTCTTGATGAACAAGATTTGCCATTGCCCTTGTTGTTGAAGCCTGGGAAAGATCCCACCCAATGTGCTTCTTACAGACCGATTTCCCTCTTAGGGGTTGACTATAAGCTGCTGACCAAAATCCTGGCTTCAAAAATATTTGTCTGATTTGGTGTATGGGGACCAGCCTGGCGTTGTGGCTGGGCGACAACCAATGGATAATATTCGGTGCCTGTTGACCCTGATTTGGACAGTGCAGTGGGGGCCTTCTCCAGCAGTGACTCTCACCATTAACATGGAGAAAGCCTTTGACATAAATTTGGCTTTGAGGGAAATTTCCTGACCTGGCTGTCTTATTTACAAAAATCCAGTAGCATGCCTTCAGATAAATCGAGGATATACAGATCTGTTCCTGATTTGCCGCAGCACAAGGCAAGGCTGACCCCTTTCTCCTTTAATTTGTGCATTGGTTATGGGGCCACTGGCTTAATACGTTAGGGATAATGACAGGATACAAGGAACTCAGGACTCAGGAACATAAACAACTCCTATATGCTGATGATGTGTTATTTGTGGTAACAAATCCAGAGATACCCCTGTCAGAATTATTACAGACATTATTAACATTTGGTAGTTTTAGGCTTCTGTCTAAGGGGTCCCTTTACAAAGGCACGGTAGCGGTTTAACACGCCTAGTACGTTAAACCGCCTGCCGCGCTAGTACCTAACGCCTCCATTGACGAGGCGTTAGGATTTTAGGCTGCCGCGGGGGTTAGCGTGTGATGAAATGTCTGACGCGCTAACCCCCATAGCGCGCCTTGATAAGAGGAGCCCTAAATGTATCTAAGTCAGAAATTCTTAACCTTACGATACCGTGGGATCAGCTTGGGGAGCTGTGGAACACGGTTTTAATTTTGAAGGAAATCCACTTTTATTAAGTATCCAGGAGTTAATATACCAGCAGATTTATCGAAACTGTTTTCTTTTAATTATCCCTTTCTTATGGCTTTGGTTTTAGCAAACCTAGGCCAATGGGAGGGATTGGGAACATCATTGCTGTTAAAATGATTGCCCTCTCCAAATTTTTGTATCTATTTGCAAGCCTGCCGTTGACTACTTCCACATGTTTTCTGCATCAATTGCAAAGAAAGTCATTCCAATATATTTGGAAGTACAAGCCACCATAGGTTAGGAGAGCTAGAATGTATTTGGATTGGGTCCATAATGGGATGGGGGTACCCTACTTTTTAATGTTACTATCAAGCTGCTCAGCTCAAGGCATTGCTAGAATGGGATACACACCCTAATAAGCGATGGGTTCAGCTAGAACAGACATTGATAGAACCGCTACCTATAAATGTTACCCTGGCTAACTTTGGAGGAAGTTCGGGCTTGAGGTGCGGGAGAATAAAACGTGTAGCCTTGGATCTCAGGATGATATGGTCTCCACACTTCCTCTATGTCTTGCTACAAATTTTATAAGGGAAGATCTATCCCCTTCTTCTCATCTCTTCTTATCTAGACCCTCACTAAATAAAGACTAGAAGCAGAAATATGCAGATAAAAATAAAATTCTTTGCTCTGCTGTCTTCTTCAATCTCACCTTCTCCCCTTCTGTTCCATGCACTACAGGAGAGGAACGGCTGGATCAAGACTCAGAGCAGCTCTTCTCTTCTCCCTCCCATTCTGTTTCTTGAAGTAGGGGAAGTAGAACACTTTTTTAGTTGAAGGAGCCAAACAAACTGACCTCTGACCCTACCTCCAAACACTTAAATGTCTGATACTGTGTGGCCCACCCTATTTTACTCCCTATGCTTTCTTGTACAGGCTAGGCCCGAGAACCAAGCTTAACGTCATGTACTTAGATCCTTTGAGACAGAAAGTCACAACTATTTAAACAGAAAGAACTATTTAAAATAAAAAACCTAAAATCTAAAACAAACAATAAAACCTATTGTGAAACAAAGCAGTTCATGTGGCTGTTTATTTGTATACATGAAAACAGTGATGGAAGATAGGAAAGCAGTGATTAATATTGCTAATGATTCTTTGAGTGTATGTGGTTGTCAGAACCTACTTTGCTGCTGTTCTTTACCACCCCCAGAAACCCAGAAGCTGGCACCACTATCCCACCCATTCTGCCAAATACTTATGTCAAACCTGTTTGGAGAACCGCCATTGTATATTGTCAATCTTTGCTACATTCTCTAGGCATGCCACTGCAGGATCTTGCAAAGAAAATCTCAAAAGAAAACATAAAATCAGAACAACAAACCCTGCAAAGGGAAAGTACTGTGGTATTTACTTACTGTTAAAGTCTGTTCTTTCAGTTGGGGTAGTATCTCCAGATAGGTATGTTATGCACGCACCTTGACAAGAATATACATCACTCCTTTTTTTAAAAAAAAAATAAGAATGTTATATACATCTTAAACCATAATCTTCTACAAAGAGAATCAAATCATACAAGAAAACATATTAAAGTAACTATAAATGCATCTCTGTCTATGAAATTTATTACAAAAATTTTAAAAAATTCAACATTCCTCACTCCTAAGATAGAGTATATTTGAGGGCAGTCTCAATCTCTAAAATGTATTGCTAGTTCTAATCTTAATACTTGTGCCAAGGAGAGCCTTTGTTTGGAGATCCTATGGAGGGGCATTTTTGATATGATGTCCAAATCCAAGTTAAGACGTTTTGCAGAAGACACACAAAAATCCAGTACCAAACATGCTCATTTTCAAAACTGCAAACCAGAGATGGAGCTGGCTTTAAGGTAAGGACTCCACAGCAAGCTTGAACCAGACTTCCACTCGCTCCTCTAAATGAAATCAGATCACACTGGCAGCTGAAAGAATAACTTCAATCTTTAATAATAATAATAACTTTATTTTTGTATACCGCAATGCCACAAAACAGTTCAGAGCAGTTAACAATGCAAGAGACTGTGCATATACAGCGAAGATATTTATACAGGGAAGATACCATGCAAGGGTTGCAAGAGACTGAATACTGCCAGATGAGAGAGGTGGGTAGAATTTGGTTATTGGGCAGGGAGGGGTTGGAGGAATTTATCAAAGAGGTAAGATTTGAGAGATTTCCTGAAGGATGAGTAAGATGGGGCAGATGAGATGAGGGTGGTCAGGCAATCAGTCCATCTGCGAGCTTGGAATGAGAGAGTTTTGTTAAGGAATCTTTTGTAGATGCAACCCTTTGGAGATGGGTAGGTAAACAGATAGGCATTACTTCTTCTTGGAACGTAGAAGAGGCAGTTTCTTGAACAATAATAATAATAACAACAGTTTATATACCGCAGGACCGTGAAGTTCTATGCAGTTTACAATGATTAAAAGTTATAGATTGAGTAGTTAAGATTTAGCGGTCAGTTATTGTGGGGAAAGATTGTTCAGTGTAGCTGCCTAAGTACTTTAGGGACAAATATGTTTTTAGGTGTCACCTAAATTCCCCATAAGTATTCGCAAGCATGAGTAATTGTTTCAGACCTTTACCCCATAATGCTGCCTGATAAGTGAAGAGATGTTGATGATGTCTTTTAAATTTACATCCTTTAACCGGTGGAGAAATAAAATTCAAGTTTGAGCTTCTCTTAAGTCGATTGGTTGAGAAAGAGAAAAGGTCAGTTATATATCTGGGGGCTAGGCCGAAAAGTACCTTAACCCTTTCAGGACCAAGGGACATATTTGTCCCATAACTTTAAAATCCTATAAATTTTGATTGGGATAGTCTACAGTTCTAAATTTGATATGTACGGATTCCATATGATACTGCCTTTATGTAAACAAACTGGTTCCGACATTCATTCATTAGCGTCGTTGCCAGATTGACGAGAAGATTCACTTGCCACACTGTCCATAAGCCAGAAGTTTGATTTTTTTTTAAAAAATAATGATATTTCACAAAAAAAATCAATTTTTTGGCATCTGCAAGCCCTTTTTACCATAAAAATGTCGTCAAAACCACAAAAATTGGCCTACGATCCTTATGGTCCTGAAAGGGTTAAAGCAGAAACATCCAAATTTAAGCTTCACACATGCCTCCATCGGTAGCCAATGCAGGAGTCGGTAGGAAGGAGTTACATGGTCGAATTTCTTCAGACCCAAAATTAGCCTGATCGCTGCCACAATAACAGTTTCTTTCAACAGTTCCAAACTTATGTGCAATCAGATGTAAGTACCGTAGTTCAGATACACTGGGATCCTCCTTGTTGGATGGATTCTCCTGCAATTTAAAAGTCCAGGTCTATTTGTGTGAGATAGACCTAAATTTGAGTTTCCTGTTTTGATCAGTTGGTTTGTTCTGCCCAAATGACAAACTTCCAGCCCAGAGTCAGGCTTAAGACTCCTCTGGAGTGAGGTCACATTTCTGAGACCACCTTCTAGGAAGTCCCAAGAACTGGCTTGGCTTTTCACATTACCCTGTAGCTCAGTGTCTCTCAAACTGTGTGCCTTGGCGCAGTGGTGTGCTCCGAAGAGATTCCGGGTGTGCCACAAGAGATTCCAGAATTTTACTTTATTTTTAAAAATTCCCTTTATAAGCATACACTAGAATAGATGATATGTATGTTGTGTATGCAAGAGTCTGTCAATGTTATGAGTGTCTGCGTGCGTAAGTATACAACCGCCCAGATAAGTATCATTCTTTGACATGATTGGTCCTTGAAAACTAATGGCAAGTAATTGTAGTTATCCTAACTTGAGCAACAAAGCAATAAGGCTCTGTTACCATTGGATCTTCTTATCTTTGCGAACTTAGATTTTTAACTGTCAGAAATTAGATCGAAAAAAAAGAGAACTGAAGATGGTGGATGATGAAATGCGTGTTTGCTTGTCAACTACTGTGCCGCATTCTGAGTTTATCTGCAATCAAAAACAAGCTCATCCATCACTTTGATTAGCAAGTCTATCTACTTTAGTTTCACCATAGTTACAGTTACCCATGCACAATTTAAAGAACTTTAAATAAATAACTCTCAGATTAAATTTTTTGTTGGCTTTGCAATTTTATAATTTCAATTATAATGTGCCGTGAAAAACATTTGCTCTGGTTAGTGTGCCTGAACTACAAAAAAAATTTGTGATATACTACTGTAGCTTCTGGAAACCAAAAGCAGTTTCAAAGGTGCCAAATTGTCAGCATTTGCCCTCCAGTTCCCTTGGAAATCCAGGTGGAGGCAGCTTAGCACATACACAGGTCAGAAGTTCCCACTCCATTGTTTTCCTTATTATTACCTCCAAGTGTAAAACACAACAAAAACACAACACTGCACTCCAAAACTTCCAAACTTTTATACCATTTACTTGCAGTCATGGAGAATGTACGCACTACTTCTGACCTTCAGTGCATAATATTTACCCAGGCTACACTGGTAAAGTATCGAAATGTAACTGGCAATTTTTTGATTAGAGCAGTGGTACCCAATACAGCCGAGATTATTTCTGCATCCTTATGCACATTTTTTGGTCTCTTTACCTCTTGGTACTTGAAAATTTTTCTCTAATCACTATGTACTGGTCCATCTAGTCCAATATCCCATCTTCACTGCAGCCAATCCAGGTCACAAGTACCTGGCAAAAAAACAAATAGTAGCAACATTCCATGCTACTGACCCAGGGCAAGCAGTGGCTTCCCCCATGTCTGTCTCAGTAGCAGATTATGGACTTATCCTCCAGGAACTTGTCCTTACAGTTTTTTAAAAACCAGCTATGTTAACTGTTCTTACCACATACTCTGTAAATGCATTCCAGCGCTTAACTATTCTCTGAGTGAAAAAATATTTCCTCCTATTGGTTTTAAAAGTAACTTCATCTCATGTCCCCTAGTGTTTGTAATTTTTGATGGAGTAAAAAATTGATCCACTTGAACCTGCTCTACACCACTCAGGATTTTGTAGACTTCAATGATATGTCCCCTCAGCTGTCTCTTTTCCAAGCTGAAGATCTCTAACTTCTTTAGTCTTTTCTCATTCGAGAGGAGTTCCATCCCCTTTATCATCTTGGTCACTCTTCTTTGAACCTTTTCTAGTTCTGATATATCTTTTTTGAGATAAGGCGACCAGAACTGAATGCAATACTCAAGGTGAGGTTGTACCATGGAGCGATATAGAGGTATTACAACATTCTTACCCCCTATTCTACGAATGAGCGTCGGGAGTAGTGCGAGCCATTCAGCATGGCTTTCTGTGCTAAAAAAACGCTAGCGCGGTTTCGTAGAAGAGGGGGTTAGTCTTGTTTACCATCCCTTTTCTAATAATTCCTAGCATCATGTTTGCTTTTTTGGCTACTGCTGCACATTGGGCGGAAGGTTTCAACATATTGTCTACAATGACACCCAGATGACATATTGGGGCATAATAATTTATTCAAATTAGTTTGGGGTCCATTAACAACTTTTGTTACTTCGGTATAGTTGTCTTTTACCTTTAATTTCCTTTAGATTTATGCACACATCCAGGGAAGGGTGGGAGGGCGGGTTATCTCCTTTGTTATATCCCTTGATTGAATGTACTGGAAGGGAGGGGGGGTAATTCATTTTGTATTGTTACTGATAGATTGTAATAGCCTTGAAAATTTTTTTTTAATATATCTTTATTAGATTTTCAAACTACAATTCTGCAACAAGTAATTCATATACATAAAATATCACAAGACAAGCACAATAAACTTTCAGACATTAACTACAATTAAATTTTTCCCCACCCTCCCACCCACTACTCAAATAAAATAAAACCCACAAGAAACTATCCATATATACCTTGAATCAAGTTCCAATGCAAAAAAAAAAAAAAAAAATACAATGACACCCTAACATCTGGTAACTATTATTTGTATTATTCTTCCCATTGTGCAATTCGTGTTTCATCTTTATGCGATCAACATGCTACTTATAAAGGAAATAAGATGTATTCGCATTGGAACAGTCGCTCCTTAAGGCAACAACTTGGCCAACTGTTAAGCTATTCAGATATGTATAAAACTAATAAACTGGGCGATTTATTGGCTCTTGACCTTAGAATATAGATGAATTACATAGTAACATAGTAGATGACGGCAGATAAAGACCCGAATGGTCCATTCAGTCTGCCCAACCTGATTCAATTTAAATTTTTTTAAATTTTTTCTTCTTAGCTATTTCTGGGCAAGAATCCAAAGCTTTACCCGGTACTGTGCTTGGGTTCCTACTGCCGAAATCTCCGTTAAAACCCTCCCAGCCATTGAAGCCCTCCCCAGCCCATCCTCCACCAAATGGCCATATACAAACACAGACCGTGCAAGTCTGCCCAGTACTGGCCTTAGTTCAATCTATATACAGTATATAAAATCGGAGGTATGTATGTGTGTATGTGCCGCGATCACGCAAAAACGGCTTGACCGATTTGAACGAAACTTGGTATGCTGATCCTTCACTACCTGGGGTGATATGTTCTGGGGGTCTCGCGGCCCACCTGCAAACATGGGCGGAGCTACAAACAGAAAATCAGATTTCACCCATTCATGTCAATGGAAAAAATGTAAAAAGCTGCCATTCACACAGTAATTCAAAAACGGCTTGACCGATTTGAACGATACTTGGTATGCAGATCCCTCACTACCTGGGGTGATATGTTCTGGGGGTCTCGCGGCCCACCTGCTCATGTGGGCGGAGCTACAAACAGAAAATCAGATTTCTCCCATTCATGTCAATGGAAAAAATGTAAAAAGCTGCCATTCTCACAGTAATTCCAACTACTTGAGGTGATATGTTCTGTGGGTCTCGCGGCCCACCTGCACACGTGGGCGGAGCTACAAACAGAACATCAGATTTCACCCATTCATGTCAATGGAAAAAATGTAAAAAGCTGCCATTCTCTCAGTAATTCAAAAACGGCTTGACCTATTTGAACGAAACTTGGTATGCAGATCCCTCACTACCTGGGGTGATATGTTCTGGGGGTCTCGCGGCCCACCTGCACACGTGGGCGGAGCTACAAACAGAAAATCAGATTTCACCCATTCATGTCAATGGAAAGGATGTAAAAAGCTGCCATTCTCACAGTAATTCCAACTATAAAACACTTTCTATGACACTATAACCACTAGGGACATCGTTTCTATTCTACCACGGACACCATACATATAGAGTTTGTATGTTCTAAATGTGTTTGTAACTGTTTCCTTCATGCACCCCAGTTCATAATGTTATTACATTACATGAGTACTCACATATGCTGAACTAGGAACACAGGTTCCATTCTGAACCGGAAAAATACTGCATGGAGTTTCTTTTCAACCTGAGTTTCCACATATTGAGTTGATTAAATCAATACTGAAACTTTTGGATGCCACGTATTCCAAAAGATCTTCCTTTTCAGTTTAAGAGATTGCAAATTCCAGTGAGACTTGCTTTCTCTATCACAATCAACAAATCACAGGGACAGACTATTACATACTGTGGAGTGGATTTAAGATCCCCCTGTTTTTCCCATAGACAACTCTATGTTGCTTGCTCAAGGGTGGGTTCACCCAAGAATATATATGTTCTTGCTCCTGGAGGTGAAACTAAAAATGTTGTTTATAATCAAGTTTTGTGTTAGTTGTATTGTATTCATTTTGTCAAATATTTCACATTATAATTTGAATATTGTACTTTTTATAAAGCTGTTAAAAAATAATTTCATTCACCACTATAAAGTATCTTTATTTGATTCCATTTACAGTGTTATTGCTATAATTAAATACCCATGCAACGCCGGGGCATCAGCTAGTTTTTAATATTATTTTCCGATTCTAGATCCTCTGTGTTCATCCCATGCTTATTTGAACTCAGTCACAGTTTTATTCTCCACCACCTCTCTCGGGAGCACATTCCAGGCATCCACCACCCTCTCCGTAAAGTAGAATTTCCTAACATTGCCTTTGAATCTACCACCCCTCAACCTCAAATTATGTCCTCTGGTTTTACCATTTTCCTTTCTCTGGAAAAGATTATGTTCTACGTTAATACCCTTCAAGTTTTTGAACGTCTGAATCATATCTCCCCTGTTTCTCTTTTCCTCTAGGGTATACATATTCAGGGCTTCCAGTCTCTCCTCATATGTCTTCTAGCACAAGCCTCCTATCATTTTCGTCGCCCTCCTCTGGACCGCTTCAAATCTTCTTACGTCCTTCGCCAGATACGGTCTCCAAAACTGAACACAATACTCCAAGTGGGGCCTTACCAATGACCTGTACAGGGGCACCTTCTTCCTTCTACTGGCTAGACCTCTCTTTATATAGCCCAGCATCCTTCTGGCAGCAGCCACTGCCTTGTCACACTGTTTTTTCGCCTTTAGATCTTCGGACCCTATCATCCCAAGGTCCCTCTCCCCGTCCGTGCATATCAGCTTCTCTCCTCCTAGCATATACGATTCCTTCCGATTATTAATCCCCAAATGCATTACTCTGCATTTCTTTGTATTGAATTTTAGTTGCCAGGCATTAGACCATTCCTCTAACTTTTGCAGATCCTTTTTCATATTCTCCACTCCTCTTCAGTGTCTACTCTATTACAAATCTTGGTATCATCTGCAAAAAGGCACACTTTTCCTTCTAACCCTTCAGCAATGTCACTTACATACATATTGAACAGGATTGGCCCCAGCACCGAACCCTGAGGGACTCCACTACTCACCTATCCTTCCTCCGAGCGACTTCCATTAACCACCACCCTCTGGCGTCTGTCCGACAGCCAGTTTCTAACCCAGTTCACCACTTTGGGTCCTAACTTCAGCCCTTCAAGTCTTATATAAAATTGTAAAAATCTGAAATGGTGTTTTAATCAGATGATTTCATTTTAAATGGCTTTGAAACACTATTTTGTACTACTGTGGTGGGAGGTGGGGGTGATGCTTATTTTGTGGCAATATTCACCTGTTTTTAAATATTGTTGATTTTTATATTTTGTGTTCTTTGGGGTACTGTGATATATTGATGCACCCTATATTTTGGATGTGTTTTTACTCTACGGTCTGATTGTATTATATTGTTTTGGGGCAACTATCTATTGTGTGACATAGTCAAAGAACCTCCATTTTTTTTTCCCAGCCTTGAGCTAACTTTCTTTTTTCCATCCATTTCCCGGTAGCATGTAAACAGTGAGTGCTAGGTTTTACTGGGCCATATGGAAGGCATATTTGAACACCATCTGCACACTTTAGATGTAGTAGAGATTATAGAAAGAGAATTGTGGTGTATCTTCTTACATTTGTAGTATAGATCTAAGATACAGAACAATAAAATTAGACCACTTATTCATGCAGCAGCTTGTTAGCAGACACAGGGCTGTAAAAGATGAGGTGTACCATATGACTCCATTTCATAAAACAGGCTTTCATTGTCCATTATTAAAATAAGTACTGGAATAACAAGTTTACACAGTAGGTGTGATGGATGGAGCAAACAGGACTGGTTCTTCTGGTCATAAAGCTCTATAGGCCAGCCTGGAGGCTCAGTGATGGCGAGACCTACTGTAAGTTTGATTCCTGGCTCTGCTGTTCTCTTCCTCTCTTCTTACAATACAGGATAGCATTAGAGGTGGAAGATGGTCAGATGTTGGAGGTCAGATTTGTCCCTGGATCTCTCTCCCTATCATGCTACCTTCTGTCCTCACACACTAGCACAGTGAAGGTAACCAAAAGATGCTGGAAAGAAGATGCACGTGGCTTAGCCCATTACAAGTAGCAACATTTGGGAGAGACGGCAAACCTCTTCGGACCATTGTTTCTTTCCAAGACAGTAAGGTACCAGTGCAAAGCTGAAGTGTTTTTATTATTATATACAAAATCGGAGAGAATCCTGATGCAGGCCGTAGGGCCGAAACATGTTCGTGGCACGTCCTTTGAGTTTGAATAATAAAGCAGCTTAGCACCTTTCGGTTACCTTCACTCTGCTAGTGTGTTCTTCATCCTGTGGGGGTGGTTCTTCTGTTACTTTGGGATGCCTTCTGTCCTCAGCCATGTTCTCCCTAAATGCCCTAAATTAATTTCAAGGTGGAGTACTTCATGTTGAAATTTCTGTATGTTGAAATTTATTATGTATGTCAATTTGTGATTCGCTTTGTATAAGGCAAATAATAAGTAAACAATACAAGAAATAAACAGTTGCTTCAAAATATTTTACCACATCAACAATTTTCAAATAAATATTCTTCAAAAGTTTTCTAAAATATAAAATAATTATATAAAGTATAGTGTCCCCCCCGGTCATTTGCGGTCAGCGGTTCGCGGTCCCGGTCATTCGCGGTATTTTCTGACCGTGAACTGCCAACCAGGAGAGGGCAGCTGGAGAGGCAGGAGAAAGCAACTGGAGCGCCGGCGAGTGAAGGAAACCACTCGCTGTATGCTCCGACCGCCTCTTCCTGCACTAAAGTCGGGCCTTACCAATCAGGAGCTGCGTGTGCAGCAAGAAACATAAGACTATATACCCCTCTTATCCTTCCCCTCAAACCACTGTCCTATCATATATTGTAGTTCCTTTTCTCACCCAATCTTAAGACACTGTTTCCTTCACGCTTGATTTCTCACTATTATAGATATTTTACATAGATTATAGACATTTGAACAATGGGCAGTATGTCAAATGTAAATAAACTTGGATGAGATAGAATAGCTTTGAACCTAATATCCCTAGAATAGCTTTGAACCTAATATCCCTAGATGAAGGCAAATCCAAAAGCAAATAGCTACAACATCTAGGAACAAAGTATGACCTTAAGAAGCTTATCGGAGCAACCAATCTCTCTGGACGAAAGCCACTAAGAGTCCTGCAAATCAAAGAGGCTTTTTTTTTAAAAAAAAATTTTTTTAATTAAAAAAAAAATTTTTTTTAATTCTTTATTAATTTTTATTACTAACAAAAAGTGAAACACAATGTTCACATCAGTAATAATAAATAAACACTTAAATACAATCAGTACTAGTACAACAATATATGCCCTCCCCCCACAATTACCTTAAGATCACCCTAAAGATACATCCCCCCACCCCCCAAAATGTGTCTGAATTACACCAATAAAAGAAGGCTAATCAAACTATAACAATTGTACAAAAGATGTTAATGGACCCCAAATTAAGTTAAATATCTTAGAATGCCCTAAAATGTCGGCATTCATCTTTTCATACCTGCAACTTAAACATAAGAACATAAGCAGTGCCTCTGCTGGGTCTGACCTGAGGTCCATCATGCCCAGCAGTCTGCTCACGCGGCGGCCCATCAGGTCCAGGACCTGTATAGTAATCCTCTATCTATCACCTTCTATCCCCTTTTCCTTCAAGAAATTATCTAATCCTTTCCTGAACCCCAAAACCGTACTCTGTCCTATCACACCCTCTGGAAGCGCATTCCAGGTGTCCACCACCCTTTGGGTAAAGAAGAACTTCCTAGCATTGGTTCTGAATCTGTCCCCTCTTAATTTTTCCAAATGCCCTCTTGTTCTTGTAGTTCTTAAAAGTTTGAAGAATCTGTCCCTCTTCACTTTCTCTATGCCCTTCATGATCTTGTAAGTCTTTATCATGTCCCCTCTAAGTCTCCACTTATCCAGGGAAAAGAGCCCCAGTTTCTCTAATCTTTCAGCATATGAAAGGTTTTCCATACCTTTTATCAATCGTTTCACTTTTTTCTGAACCCTCTTGAGTATCGCCATATCCTTCTTAAGGCACGGCGACCAATATTGGACGCAGTACTCCAGATGCACCATCGCCCGATACAACGGCAGGATAACGTCTTTCGTTCTGGTTGTAATACCTTTCTTGATAGTACCCAGCATTCTATTCACCTTCTTAGAGGCCACTGCACACTGTGCCGACAGCTTCATTGTGTCCACTATTACCCCCAAGTCCTTTTCTTAGGTACTTTCACCCATTATCAGCCCTCCCATCGTATAGCTGTACTTTGGGTTTCTGTTTCCTACATGCCAGACTTTACATTTCTCTTCATTAAACTTCATCTGCCATCTCGTCGCCCACTCTTCTAGTTTGTTCAGGTCCCTTTGTAAATCGTCACAGTCCTCTTTAGTCCCAACTCCACTAAACAGTTTGGCGTCATCTGCGAATTTTATTACTTTGTACTTCATCCCTGTTTCTAGATCATTTATAAATACATTGAACTGCAGCAGTCCGAGTACTGACCCCTTCGGAACACCACTCGTGACCCCCTCCTCCAGTCCGAGTAGTGGCCCTTCACTCCCACCCTTTGCTTTCTACCCGCCAACCAATTTTTGATCTATCTATGTACGTCTCCTTCCACCCCATGGTTCTTCAGTTTCCGTAGTAGGCGTTCATGGGGTACTTTGTCAAAGGCTTTTTGGAAATCTAAGTATACGATATCTATGGGGTCCCCTTTGTCCATCCGTTTGTTAATTCCTTTGAAGAAGTGTAATAAGTTTGTTAGGCACGATCTTCCCTTGCAGAAGCCATGTTGGCTTGTTTTCATCAGTTTATTCCTTTCTAGATGCTTGTCGATGCTGTCTTTTATCAGCGCTTCCGCCATCTTCCCCGGAACTGAAGTCAAACTTACCGGTGTGTAGTTCCCCGGGTCACCTCTCGATCCTTTTTTAAAGATGGGCATAACATAAGCTATCTTCCAATCCTCCGGGATCATGCCTATTTTCAGGGATAGATTACAAACCTGCTGTAGTAGTTCCGCTATTTCCTCCTTTAGTTCTTTCAATACCCTAGGGTGGATTCCGTCCGGGCCCGGAGATTTGTCAGTTTTTAATCTATCTATCTGCTTGTGTACGTCTTCAAGGCTTACCTCCATGGATGTTAATTTTTCTGCTTGATCTCCTTTGAAGATTTTTTTCAGGTTCCGGCACGTTGGATGTGTCCTCTCTTGTAAATACTGACGAAAAGAACATGTTTAGTCTATCTTCCTCCTTCACCACTCCTTTCCTATCTCCGTCATCCAGCGGTCCCACCTCCTCCCTAGCCGGCTGCTTCTCTTTAACATATCTGAAGAACGGTTTGAAATTTCGTGCTTCCCTGGCTAGCCTCTCTTCATATTCTCGCCCATCAAAAGGAAAATTAAGACGATCACAGAGAGGCTGTTTTAAATTTTATATGAGATTTTACTGGAGTCCAGTGTAAACTAGCCAATAAAAGAGTGACTGAACCAAAGCGAGGTTTACATAATATCAATCTGGCAGCTGTATTTTGAAGCAGTTGAATCTTGTCTATTAATTAAAATAGAAAGCTGAACTATCACCCTGTAATGATCAGAAATAAAATAAGAGCACAATTATTTCCGCTTTTAAAAATGTTCTGTCATAGAATATAGCTATTCCTGAACGCATCCTGGTATCATTTTCTGCTCTCCACTCTCTGTGCATTTTAACCCTTTAATTGGCAGATGGTGAAACGGCTGCTTTACGTAACTTGATGTTGAATGAGAGCAACAGTGCCAAGTAACAGGCATTTGGAGAAGTAGATCTCCCATAAGACTATCAAATAATTTGCTGAATATCAATATTTAATTTTTTATCAAACAGGCCTCAGACCCACCACTCCACCACCTAGCAAGAACTTCTAGCGGGAAGAATTACATGCAGTGGCGTACCAAGGGGGGGGCGGTGCGCCCCGGGTGCCAGCCCTAAGGGGGTGCTCCCGGCCTTGCCGTTCAGTCCCCTCCAACCCCCGAAGGACCGCTCGCCCCACTGACCTTCCTGCACCACCTGTGAAGCAGTCCGCAGCAGGATCGCGAAGTCAGCGTCAGCGATCCCTGCGCTGCTGCTGCTTCCTGCGCCGCGATTCCGCCCCTCCTCTGACATCAGAGGAGGGGCGGGACCGTGGCGCAGGAAGCAGCGCAGGGATCGCTGACGCTGACTTCGCGATCCTGCTGCGGCTGCTTTATAGGTGGTGCGGGGAGGCCAGGGGGGCGAGCAGTCCTTCGGGGTGGGTCGGGGCATCAGGCCTTCAGGGTGGGGCAGGCAGGGAGGCAGGCAGGCTTTCAAGGGGGAGGGGGTGACAGGCAGGCAGGCAGGCCTTCAAGGGGGGACAGGCCTTCGGGGGGGGTACAGACCTTCAAGGGGTGCAGGCCTTCAAGGGGGGCAGGCAGGCTTTCAGGGGGGGTGCAGGCCTTCGGGGGGGTGTAGGCCTTTGGGGGGTGCAGGCCTTCAAAGGGGGGTGCAGGCCTTCAAGGGGGGGGGGGGACAGGCCTTCAAGGGGGGAAAGGCAGGCAGGCCTTCAAGGGGGGGACAGGCCTACAAGGGGGGACAGGCCTACAAGGGGGTGGGACAGGCCTTCGGGGGGGGGTGCAGACCTTCAAGGGAGTGCAGGCCTTCAAGGGGGGGTGCAGGCCTTCAAGGGGGGGTGCAGGCCTTCAAGGGGGAGACAGGCCTTCAAGGGGGGGAAAGGCAGGCAGGCAGGCCTTCAAGGGGGGACAGGCCTACAAGGGGGGGACAGGCCTACAAGGGGGTGGGACAGGCCTTCAAGGGGGGGACAGGCCTACAAGGGGGGACAGGCCTACAAGGGGGTGGGACAGGCCTTCGGGGGGGGTGCAGACCTTCAAGGGAGTGCAGGCCTTCAAGGGGGGGTGCAGGCCTTCAAGGGGGGTGCAGGCCTTCAAGGGGGAGACAGGCCTTCAAGGGGGGGGAAAGACAGGCAGGCAGGCCTTCAAGGGGGGACAGGCCTACAAGGGGGGGACAGGCCTACAAGGGGGTGGGACAGGCCTTCAAGGGGGGGACAGGCCTTCGGGGGGGTGCAGACCTTCAAGGGAGTGCAGGCCTTCGGGGGGGGTGCAGGCCTTCAAGGGGGTGCAGGCCTTCAAGGGGGGACAGGCCTTCAAGGGGGGGAAAGGCAGGCAGGCAGGCCTTCAAGGGGGGACAGGCCTACAAGGGGGGGAGAAGCTACAAGGGGGTGGGACAGGCCTTCAAGTGGGGGACAGGCCTTCGGGGGGGTGCAGGCCTTCGGGGGGTGCAGATCTTCAAGGGGGGGGACAGGCAGGCAGGCCTTCAAGGGGGAGACAGGCCTACAAGGGGATGGGACAGGCCTTCAAGGGGGGTGCAGGCCTTCAAGGGGGGACAGGCAGACCTTTAAGGGGGGACAGGCCTTTGGGGGGGACCATGATTTAGAAGTACACGGAGGGAAGGGGGTGTTCAAAGAGACGTGCATATGCCAAACTTTGGGGGGGGGGGAAAATAATGGGTCTGAAAATAGAGGAGAGGGAGAGAGATGATGGACCATGGGATTTAGGGAGGAAGGAACAGAAAGGGAGAGAAATTGGACACAAGGGATGGTGTGGAGGAGAGATAGAGATACTGGATAGGAGGGTAATTAGGAAAAGAAAGGGAGAGATGGTGGACTCTGGGGTGGTGGGGAAGGAGAGAGAGATGCCGGATGAAAGGGTATTTAAGAAAAGGTGGATCTGTGGAGGGAGATGAAAAAAAGGAAAGATACCAGACTTCCTGGGAAGGGAAGGGAAATGGAAAG
This sequence comes from Geotrypetes seraphini, assembly GCF_902459505.1. Classification (NCBI taxonomy): domain Eukaryota; kingdom Metazoa; phylum Chordata; class Amphibia; order Gymnophiona; family Dermophiidae; genus Geotrypetes; species Geotrypetes seraphini. Next base: position 21,049,339 of record NC_047095.1, read on the forward strand.
GGAGGACAGAGTTGGCAGATGGATGGTTAGCATGCAGAAAGAAGGAGACTCTGGCAAGCAAGTTATCAGAAGAAAACCAGAGCCTTGGACCAACAAGATTTGAAATATAACCAGACAACAAAAGGTAGAAAAATTAATTTTATTTTCTGTTTTGTGATTATAATATGTCAGATTTGAAATGTGTATCCTGCCAGAGCTGGTGTTGGACTGCAAACGTGAGCTAGGATTTAACAGAGAGAGGAAAAGTCCTTTTTGTTTCTTTATTTTATTTACACCACAGCGCCAGTGTGGTTAGGAGAAGCCAAAGGGGGTGAAAAAGCTATAAAACCCACCAGGAGTTTTGAAAAAAATCACCCAACTGGGCAGGAAAATCGAATTGAAAAACCAATTCAATAGGGCTGAATCGAATCAAAAATTTTTTTTCCTGTATCTGGCAGCATTAGTTTGCGCTACTGTCTTAGACTTTAGGACCTGGGATTGGGGAGAGATGGCATCCTCAGTACTTTATAATGCAAGTGAAACGAGGATTTGGTCAGACTTTTGAAGGGTCTGCAGAAAAAAAATATTGTATAGGCCGGGGATATGAGACAGCAGGAAATGGGAACTTTTCTTCCTTCTATTTTTGTGAATGGAAAGGCTGAGGATGTCAGAGAGTTCAGTTAAAATATGTGCTTTATAAGAAAATATAATAATGTGTTTTATAAAGTTTATAGCATAGCTGGCCTACCCAGTGAGGTGTTCCTAGTGGTGATGGTGGCAGCGTGTCAATGTGTTGAGAGGAAGAGGTGGTCTGGGAAATTCTGCTGAGCAAACTCCGGGCCCATTTCCATCCCCCAGTTAGTCCACTCCACTCAACTGGTTCACACACTGAGTGGGTCTTTGGGTATTGTTTTGGGATCTCTTCCAGTGGTTTATCTCCTTCTGGTCCAAGGAAGGAAACTTTGTTATCCTTAGCATTGACCTACAGAATATGTTTGTAACAGCGCTGCTTGTGTGGCATTAGGCTATGTAGTGATCGAAAGAAAAAAACAGACCTTTCCACATTTTTGCACTATATGGTGGGTGTATGAGGAGATTCACATTTCCTGCACAGCTAAGTCCATGTGAAGTTACCTTGTGCTGTATTTGACATCTAGCAAGGTCTCTGTTTGAAAGGAAAGATCTAAACTTAAAAATGAAGTGGCCAGAAGTTATGGTAAAAGCAGATAGTGTAGCTGGTTTTAAGAAAGATTTGGACAAATTCCTGGAGGAAAAGTCCATAATCTGTTATTAAGACATGGGGGAAGTGTCTGCTTGCCCTGGATCGGTAGCATGGAATGTTGCTACTCTTTGGGTTTTGACCAGGTATTAGTGTCCTGGATTGGCTACCATGAGAATGGTCTACTGGGCATGATGGACCATTGGTCTGACCCAGTTAGGCTATTCTTATGTTATGTTCTCATCTGTAGGGGCTTTTGTTTTCACTTCTTATTTTAATGTATTTTTTTTCTGGGAACTTATCAGTGTTTTTTATAATGGGAACAAAAATGGAAGAGAATTAATGTGTGTGGGATGAGTGGGTAACTAATTTCTTCAGCTAAATAATTCAATCCACTTCAAACAGACATAGGAGAACTCACGCACCATTCACACACCCTCCAACCAAAAACGTCAAAAGAAAAAAACTGTTCGACAACCTCCTAGCCATTCGAGCTGCAACACTCGACCCCCAACTCTACAACCAATTGACATCGACCACAGACTGCAAAACCTTCAAAAAGAAATAAAAACCCTTCTATTCAAAAAACACATAAAACCGAACTAACACAATCAGAACTGTCCCAAGCATCACCTGCAACTACTCCATATGTACTTCTGATGTCATGACAATTCAGACATAATTTATGTTATGTTATGTTTGGAATATAAGAAAATTTTCACTGCCTGTTTCTATTCTGACCATTTATTCCGTTTCATGGTCATTACAAAAAATATTTTTTTACATAGGGGGGGGGGGTGTCAAAAAATGATGGGCCCCGGGTGCCACATACCCTAGGTACGCCACTGATTACATGGCTCTTCATCATTGGCCCCAACAACTTTTCTCATGATCTAGTCTTTTAATAATTTATGGTAAACTCAATAAATATCATTTAATAAATTATAAATAAGCTTTAACTTGACTTAGCTTAATATGCGTGACCCGGGAGGGAATAACCCGACATGTTTTGCACTGTTGTACTCTATCAAGGGCCCCCCCCTATAAAAAAGAGAAGCAGTCAATATCTTCCATTAAACTGTTTCTCCTATCTAATACATATTTCTTTAACAAACTAAATTTAATTAAACCAACACTCACCACGGCCGCTAATGTCATCCGACTCCTGGAATGTATACAGAGCAAGATGGTGGCGGCATTCTAATTCAATACTTAAATACACTCCCTCCAAACAGCTGATGCCTCCTGCCGCCCATTGGGCAAAGCTTCTATCCTATCATAAGAGCCATAGAAGACACATGTTGCTTCTGAGCAACAGTGCCAAATATAGGGTTAAATTGTAGTCTTTTTAAATATCTCCAACCATCACTCTAGAGTCCTTAAGTTATTTTTGCATTAATATCAGCTGAGGTGAGCATTATGCTTGATTCATCTGACTCTGTTGGAAGTCTCCCCATTGAATATAGCTTTTAAAATGTTTAGCCCGTACCTATTTCATGATGAGCCCTAAGCTGTGAACTCTAATAGAGTTATTTTAGTTTAGAAAATAGCAGATGTCTCATATCAACACACACCATCATTGATAAAACAGCTGCAGAAGCAGAAAGAATAAAAGATGCCCATGACACTATCCTGGCGCCAAGCCACAGCCTTGAGAATGAAGGTTACAACCTTTCCTACCCCAGACCTGCCTCAGTGCATCCAGCCTTCATCTCCTGCTTCTCATCCCATCTCTGATGCTCACAACAGGAACAACCCAAGAGCTTGAAATGAAATGCTTGCAGTGGGAGCAGTGTAATAACTTCCTCCATATCGCTGACTCTTCCCTGTCCCCCAAATCAAATTCTCACAGAGAAAGCTAATCTAGAGCTTCCACTACATCTCTCACTGCTTGGCTAGAGGAAAACATCTTCTGTTCAAGACACCCTTGTCCCAAAAACTAAGCTTCTGTAGTTGCTCATCTTATGAGTAACCTGAGCTCTGGCACAGCATGAACAAAGGGGGAAAAGCCCTGACAAGCAGGTAAATGCCTCGCGCTATGCCTTGATGCTATCACTCCTGCATGCAGCAAGACTAAGGCAGTGGCGTACCTAGGGTATGTGGCACCCGGGGCCCATCATTTTTTGACACCCCCCCCCCCCCATCTATATGAAAAATATGATTTTTAGTACCAATCTACATATCGCACCACAAGAGTGTACCTAGGAAAAGGCTGCATCTTAAACACTGCAGTGAGCACTAGAACACCAACACATACATTGTAAAACTAAACAAGCCAGATCCCGCACAGTCAATTGGTCCTGTAGTCAATGCCAACTGAAAACTATGTCTTTTTCAGAACACACAGAACAGAGATACACCCTCGCCCAAAATGGAATAATCACAAACTAAAAATAGAAATATGTAGACAAAAGTTAAACTGATCCGCCAAGAAACCAGACCCTGGATACAATGCAACACCACAAAAAACAGTAACACATGTCCTCTAATACAGTGCAAAATATAAAGACAGTAGATGTAAATTTGAAAAAACTGATACATAACAATCACCACTTTATAAATTAACAAATAAAAATAAAACAAATAATGAGAAATAAAAAAATACCATTTTATTGGACTAATCCCCGTAAGCTCGGTCCCCATCCCCGCAAACCACCTGATTCCATCCACACAAGCCTTGAATTGTTTATATTAAAGTATAAAAAGAAACAATATTCTGTACAATTGTCAATTTATAAATCAGCGTCTTCTCCCCACTCTCTTCCCCATTTCCCTTCAGCATCCTCAGCCCACTCTCTCTCCACTTTCCTTCAGCGCACGCACATAAAAACAAGCAAGTAATTTTATATCATTTTCATTCTATTCATTCATAGAAATTAAAGTCTAGATAATGCCAGTCACATAACAAAACATGATTTTACAAAAATAATTCCCTGCAGTCAAGCCTGCAAGGATAACTAGATGTCTTTCAGCAGTTCCCCTCCCTCCCTCCCCCTTACCTTTGTGGCCAAGTCAAAATGATCTACCAACAATAAAATTTTAAAAACACAAAGCACGCTGTACGCAGAGAAAATGTTAATTATCATTTATATTCCGCGGGTTTTCAAAGAGGTCAAGGCAGATGACTTTATGCAATGTCACCTCAGTAACAACTATACAAAAATAGACAAATATTCCCCCTCCCTTTTTACTAAACTGCGATAGCGGTTTTTAGCGTAGGGAGCTGCGCTGAATGCCCCATGCTGCTCTCGACGCTCATAGGCTCCCTGCGCTAAAAAACTCTATTGCGGTTTAGTAAAAGGGGGGCCATAGTGCAAAATATAGACAGCAGATATAAATTTTCAAAACGGACACATTTTGATCACTAAGTTGAAAATAAAATCATTTTTCCTACTTTTTTGTCTGGTGATTTCATGAGTCTCTGGTCCTTCTTCTGGTCCTTCTTCTTTCTCTCTCCCCCTGGCTCCCCTCTTTATTTCTGCCTTTCTTTCTCTCTCCTCCTGGCCCCCCTCTTTCTTTCTGCCTTTCTTTCTCTCCCCCTTGACCCCCCTCTTTATTTCTGCCTTTCTTTCTCTCCCCTTTGTCCCCCTCTTTCTTTCTGCCTTTCTTTCTCTCTCCCCCTGGCTCTCCTCTTTCTTTCTGCCTTTCTTTCTCTCCCCCTTGACCCCCTCTTTATTTCTGCCTTTCTTTCTCTCCCCTTGGTCCCCCTCTTTCTTTCTGCCTTTCTTTCTCTCTTCCCCTGACCCCTCTTTATTTCTGCCTTTCTTTCTCTCTCCCCCTGGCCCCCCCTCTTTATTTTTTCCTTTCTTTCTCTCTCCCCCTAGCCCGCACAAAGCCATCGTGCCGATTTCTCCACTTCCACGATTCTTTCCCTACCCTCACCCCCAAGCCAGCAGCCGATTTCTCCCTGCTCCTTCCCCGATGTCCTGATGTCCTGAACTTCATCGGGCAGCAGCAGCATTCACAATTCACTGCTGTTGCCCGCTTCAGGCCTTCCTCTCTGTCGGGTCCTGTCTTCATGAAAACTGGAAGTAGGCAGGACCCGGCAGAGAACAAGGCCTGAAGCCGGCAACAGCAGCGAATTGTAAACGCTGCTGCTGCCCGAAGAAGGTAATGGAGCACCGAGGCAGTCCGCTTCTCCCCCCTCCCAGCCGAACCCCCGCTGACCCTCCTATCTCCCCCCCCCCCCCCGTGAACCTTTCCGACCTTCCCAGCGAGAGCAGCAAACCTCCTTCGCGGCTTTCTCCTCCCTCTGCCGCGTTACTGATGACGTCATCAGTGATGCGGCAGAGGGAGGATAAAGCCGACGCTACTGGAGGGAGGTTTGCTGCTTTCGCTGGGAGGGTCGGAAAGGTTCACTTGGGGGGGAGAGATAGGATGGTCAGCGGGGTTTCGGCTGGGAGGGGGGAGAAGCGGTCTGCCTTGGTGCTCCAAGGCCTGGCGCCATTACCTTTTTCGATAATGGCGCCGATGCTGCTTTCGCTGGGAGGGTAGGAGCGCGATAGGGACCGGGCCAGCTGTGCACCCCCCCCCTAAGGCGGCACCCGGGATGGACCTCCCCCTCGCCCCCCTTGGTACGCTACTGCCCTGGGGAAACAGCCTGCAACAAGATCGCGCGATGCCAGAGATCTTTGCCTGCTTCGGCTGTTTCCTCCGCCGCGGTCCCGCCCCTCCTCTGACATCAGAGGAGGGGCAGGACCGTGGCGGAGGAAACAGTCGAAGCAGGCAAAGATCTCTGGCATCGCGATCTTGCTGCAGGCTGTTTCCAGACGCGACACCCGGCGCAGGGGGGGGAAACTGGACCGGACCGGGAGCACCCCCTCAGGGCTTGGTACCCGGGGCGGACCGCCCCTCCCGCCCCCCCCCCTTGGTACGCCACTGGACTAAGGTTATCCTATGGCTCCATAAAAAGGAGGACGGTTTGAGACATCGGGTTTTACTTCCAGTGAAAGCAATGGAAGGACAGATTGAGGCATCTGGGTTTTACTTTCATTGAAAGCAATGGAAGTAAAAACCGGATGTCTCAATCCATCCTTCTTTTTCTGGATCCCTATGGTAACCCTAAATAAGAACTCCAGTGACCAAAGACAAGCAGCAGTCTGAAAAAAGAACACGTGACAGAGGGTGCTACCTGCAGTCCAGGACTAGAGAATGACACGGGGACTAATTTGTCCCCCTCCCCACAGGAACTCAATTTCCCCTTCCCTGTGAGTTTTGTCACTGTCCCTGTCCTTGCCCCATTCTTGTAAGCTCTCTTTTAACCGCACAAGCCTTGAACACTTATGATTTTAAAGTGTTTGAGGCTTGTGCAGATGAGGACAGAACTTTCAGGCATGGGACAGGGACAGGGACAGGAACAGGAAAAGAACTCGCGGGGACGGGGCGGGAAAATGAAATCCCGCGGGGATGGGGAAAAACGTGTCCCCCGTGTCATTCTCTATCCAGAACCATAAACTGTTCTTTGGTGGGGATATACACTGCCCACTCTGACCATAGATTGTTCTCAAGCACATCTGAGTCTGTATCAGACCAATGAAGCAGCTGCATTGACAGAAAGGAAAAAAAAATTGCCAAGAAGCAGTTAAGGGATGGAAGAAGGCAAGTTTGGGGGTGTGGCTGTATCACAGAGGACCTCTGTGAGCCAAAGTCTCAATGTGAGCCAAAGACTCAATCAAAAACTTCAAATTCTTAGAGCAACCGAATGAAGCTTCTGCGACAACTACGCGGTCTCTCTTCATACTTTGTGCAAACTGCTTATCACAGTGTTGGATAAAGTGGGGCTCTGGTGCTGGGGAAATGGGTCAGAAAGAGAATTTGGGTGGGGGATGGATGAAAGGATTTGAGAGGGAAGTTACTATTACTGAGGGGCCATTGACAGCATGGAAGGAGGTAGGACAATAGCCACCCTCATCATTAAATCTAGAGAGGGAGGGGGATCATTGATGGCAGCATAGAAGGAGGCGGGACCATAGGAATGCTGGAGCTCAGTTGCCGTTGTCCCTGGACCTAAAGACTGACCTTTTGCTTTCTCTTCTGGGCCTCTGGTGCTGGAGGAAGATAAGGAGAGACTCAGGAGATAAGTTGAGATCGGATCAGTATGTATGCATGCATTTTTATAACACACGCATATGCACTGATCAGCGCCATACTCAGTTTTTTTCTGCACCCAAGACAGATACTGTATTCAGATGAAACGCCCTCTCCCCCCTTCCATCCCACTAATTTCCTTTTTAAATTTGAGCTTGCGTTGGTTGTGAGGGGGGAGGGTTACATGGAGCAGCAGTTCTCCTGAGGACCTGCAAAGGCCAATTGATCTATTATTAGGGTTAAAAGAATTCCACAGAAGGGAAAGAGTCCTCAACCACTTATATCACAGTTATTAACAGAAAAAGGGTCTATCTCAGTGGTCTCCAATGTCTTATTAAAGAAATGACAATTTTGCATGAGGTAAAACTCGTTATAGTTTATAAATCTTTCCTTTTGGCTAAGTCTTAATAATAATCTTGTCATTTATAGCTAAAGAGACATATGATCAAGAAACTGTTTTATTTTACTTTTAAGATTATGATAAACATACCGAGGGCCTCAAAATAGTACCTGGCGGGCCGCAGGTTTGAGACCACTGGGCTATCTGGAGCTGGAGCACAAACTTGCTAAACATCTGTACCCAGGAAATGCTGCTCACAAGGACAACAGGAAAAGGAATTCCTCACATTAATATATGAGTATTTAATACAAGAAGGAAAAATACATTTCATAACTACAGCAAAAGTCCAAGGAAAGATTCAATAAAGAAGAAAAGTCCATTTTTAAGTCACAAACGATATGTACCTTGTACTGGTGGTGCAATTTATCAGTTTTTTTTTTCTTTTCCCAGGGTGGGAAATCATTTGTTCCTGGGCTGATAAAGTCCTAAACCAATAAAGAAGCAGCTCTGTGTCTTTGGGGATAATATGTTCTCAGCGTGTCATAATTCTGAAATTTCTTTTTCCCAAGTAGGTGGGGTTCTTCCCAGTTAAGAGAAGAAAAACTGCTTGCAATGTGAATTGTTTAATGTATAAACTTGCATAATGCTGCCCAATGAAACACCAGCATCTGAAAAACAGTAACTGGAAAATGTTTATAGGATTTTACCTATTGTGCAAAAATGAAACCCAAGAACGTGAAATTGCGTTTTGAGTATGAGATGTAGGGCTTAGAAATATCCCTTGGGCATGGATATTTTTTGACTCAAGTCACCCATCACTTTAGACACATCCCTCAAAATACCCTGTTTCCCCGATGGTAAGACACTGTCTTATTTTTTTTGGAAGGCCAAAATATGCTCTAGGGCTTATTTTCGGGGGGATGCCTTATTTACATTTTTTTCTAAAAAGGGGGGGCTGTCTTATTTGACGGCTGAAGAATCGGTCGGCCGAAAAATCGTACCGTGTATGGCCAGCTTTATCCATCATACCATATATTGTACCATTTAATGTCCCCAATGTTCTCCATCAGGGAAACACAGTAAAGAGATTATTCTGTAGTGCAGCATCAGAGGGGACTTGACAATGTGAAACCATTGTTTATATACCGTATGCATTTTAAACAGGCTTTATATACAGTAAGTGGTATTGCTCACAGCAAAAGAAACCTGTCTGCGTGTCTCACTTTTGGATGTTCTGGCCGTGAACAAACTCCTGCAGTCTCCGTTAGGGAGGGATGAGGGAAGCTGCCTGTGTTTCCTTGCGCGGAGTCACGTGCGCGCGCTGCAGTCCTGTCACTTCCTCCTCTTCACTTCATGACGAGGCGCGGCACGCAGCCATGGAGGCAAATACGGTAGACGGAGGGACCACACGGAGTCACCCACCGTACCACCCGATTCGGGTAAGCGCAGGTATCGGTGGGTGGCTTATTTGCGGGGGGGGTGCCTTATTTTACATTTTTTTCTAAAAAGGGGGGGCTGTCTTATTTGATGGCCCTGCCTTATCATCGGGGAAACAGGGTAATAGGGTGGTAGATGTATGGATTAATGCAATGGAGTAGCTTCTCCAAGCCAGCTCTTTTGATCAGGAACTTAGCATCTCCCTCCTTCCTAGAGATGAGGCAGATTTGTTTAGTCACCATTTACATCCTTTATTCAGTTACAAGTTCACTTTTCACAATCTGCTTCCAGTTAGAGACCCCAATGCTCAAAAGGTTTCCATGCAAGCAAAACTGGTTTTAACTTGCAAGGAAACTCTCCTGCCGATGCATAAAAAGGTTCTCCTTGGCTGCTACCAATCATCAATAGCAGCCACTGAGAATCCTATGCTAATGCATTACAAGGAGCTCATTAGTATTCTAATGAGCACTCCATGTAATGCACAGCAGGGAAACACATTGTTTCCCATGCAAACTTTATCGACAGGATCTGAGCTGTCATTGTCTTACTTTCCTGTCAGTGCCTGAACGTGGATTGACTCAGGTACTGACAGAAAAGTAAGGCTATGATAGCCCACCTTGCTGGTAAAGGCACCAAAAACCATTAAAAAAAACATCAACATCCCTCCCACTGATCCCCCCTCCCCCCGTTTATGTCCCCCTCCCCCCAACCCCCCCAATATCTCCCCATCTCTCCTCCCACTGAGCCCCCCTGATGCCGTCCCTATCACTTCCCACTGAGCCTCCAAGATGCTGCCCCCCAGCCCCTGTACTTTTTTTCAAGATCAGCAGGAGGGATGCCCACTCCCTCCTGCCTCGGCCGTTGCTGCCCGGATCCCCTGATACTCCCCTCTCAAACCTCCTAAAGAAGACTGGCAGTAAAGCAATTTAAAAGAGATGATATATAACTATATGGGCATTTGAATATAATAATAATAATAATAATAACAGTTTATATACCGCAATACCGTTAAGTTCTATGCGGTTTACAATACATTAAGCGAGGTACAAATTAATTGAATTTAAGAGGGGGGAAGAGGAGAGTTAATAGGACCGGAAATGCGTTGTTGAGGAGAAGGAGATTAATAGGACAGAGGAATCACTATGGAGGAGAAAGAAGATGAGTGGGTCAGTTGTCTAGATACTTTAGGAACAGTTGCATTGTCTGACAACTCCTGAAATCCACTTGCATACTGTCCACACCTGCTACATGTGCCACCGAGAGAGACAAAAGATTAGCCTCAGCCCATCAGAACAACATTTGAGCCTCCAATCTTAGTGGTGCATTCCTGGTGCCTCCCTGCTGGTTGACTAGGCTACTGCTGTGGCATTGTTCTAGAATACAAGGACTACCTTGCCCTCCAAAATGCTCTCCAGTGCCCGGAAGGCTAGCCTGATCTCTTTCAGAATATCATTTTAATGCGAGGGAGTTTCTGGTAGTTTATTTTGGATTCAATTCACTACTCTCCATTATTTAAGAACATTCCCTGATTTTTATTTAGTGACTGATGTTTATAGACTAACGGGCCTTTGTTACAGGATAATTTGAGAACAGCATGAGCCTATGGTTTTATCAATTTTCCATTTCTACAGTATTAGTAACACTGTGTAACAGCACACCTTTATTTAAACTAAACTCGTCATTCCTTAAAACATCCTCCAAAAATCATCTTAAGTGTATGGCATCTATTTGCTCAGTAAATATGATTCAGAAAGGAATGCCATTATGAATATTTAGAATGTGAAAAATATGTTGAGAAGGTTCAATCCTGTAGTAACAGAGAGATAAGGCAGCAGTGAACTGGAGGCCATTACCAGTGGCGTACCTAGCATATGTGACACTTGGGGCCCATCATTTTTTGGCACCCCCCCCCCCCCATCTGTACGAAAAACATGATTTTTAGTAACAAGCCACATGTCACACATGAGTACCTAGGAAAAGGCAGCATCTTACATATGCAGTGAGCAGTACAACATCAATACACCCACTGTAAAACTAAACAAGCCAGACTAGTACAGATCAATCCTACACCGTCAATCCTAACAGAAAACCATGTCTTTCGAACACACAGAACACGGAAAATGCCTTCGCCTAGTATGGAATATGTCATCACAAACTAACCCCTCCCTCTTTTACAAAACTGTAGTGTGGATTTTAGCCACGGTGGTAATAGCTCTGACGCTCATAGAATTCTGACAGAGCTGCTACCAACCACGGCTGACGCTAAAAAACACTCCACAGTTTTGTAAAAGGGGGGATAAAATAGAAATACATAGACAAAGGTTAAATTGAACCAGCAAGAAGCTGGACTCTGCATACAATGCAACACCACAGAAACAGTGACACATGTCTCCTAAAGCAACAAATAAATAGAAAAATTTTGTTCTGCCTTTGTCTTCTCTGGTTTCTGCTTTCCTCATCTTCTTGTTACTCTCTTCCTTCCATCCACTTTCTGCCATCTCTCTGCCCCTATATGGCATCTTCTCTCCTTCTATGCCCCTTCCAGAAACTGTATGCCTCCCCTTCCATCTCTCCTTTCACCCCCATTGGTCTGGCATCTCTCTCCTCTCCTTCCCTCTCCCACACCTCTCTTCTGCAATCCCTTTCTTTCCTCATTTTCCTTTTCAATTTATTTTCTGCATCCATCTAGATTACATTCTTACTACCCTCTCATCAATTTCCTTTTTTACTGTCTACCTACAGCTTGCCACCTCTTTCCCTCACCCCCTCTAGTATTTCATAACTCAATCCTTTTCCACCATCATGTGCCCTCCTTTTATTTATCCCCTCCTTCCATCCTCTGTCCTCTTCTCTCTCTCCCTTCTCTCCACTTCCATCATCTGCCCCTTCTCTCTTTCCCCCACTTCCATCATCTTCCCCTTCTCCCCACTTCCATCATCTACCCCTTCTCTCTCTTTCCCCCACTTCCATCATCTGCCCTCTTATCTCTATCCCTTCTCTCCACTTCCATCATCTGCCCCTTCTCTCTCTTCCCCCCACTTCCATCATCTGCCCTTTTCTCTCTCCCCCTTCTCTCCACTTCCATCATCTGCCCCTTCTCTTTCTTTCCCCCAATTCCATCATCTGCCCTCTTCTCTTTCCCCCTTCTTTCCACTTCCATCATCTGCCCCTTCTCTCTCTTCCCCCCCTCCTTTCATCATCTGCCCTTTTCTCTCCCCCCATTCCATCATCTGCCCCTTCTCCCCACTTCCATCTTCTGCCCCTTCTCTCTCTTTCCCCCCACTTCCATCATCTGCCCCTTCTCTCTCTTTCCCCCACTTCCATCATCTGTCCCCTTCTCTCAATCTCTCCATCCACCACAGGCCTATCTTTCTCCTTCACCTTTCCGATTTTGGCAACAAGATCGGCAAGGCCCCCCTCCTGCGACGGCACTGAGTGGCATCGGCGCCCCCCCTCTGCGACGGCACTCAGCGGCATCGGCACCCCCCCCCCCCCGCCCCGCGACAGCACTCAAGTTCAGCCTCCTTCTCCCGGCATCAGCAGAACTTCAGATCGGCAACAGGTGCTCAGTCAAAAGCTTCCCCTGACTGAACTGCCTGGGCGGAAACAGGAAGCTGAGTCAGGGGAAGCTTTTGACTGAGCACCTGTTGCCAATCTGAAGTTCTGATGCCGGGAGAAGGAAGCCGAACTTGAGTGCTGTCGCGGGGCAGGGAGGGCGCCGATGCCGCTGAATGCAGTCACGTAGGGGGGGTGCCGATGCCGCTCAGTGCCGTTGCAGCCCAGGAATTTTCCGAACCTGTCCGGCTGTGCACCCCCCCTAAGGCTGCACCCGGGGCGGACCTCCCCCCCCTTGGTACGCCACTGGCCATTACAATAATGAATGGATATTGGAAGACAGGACTGGCGAGATCCAGACAGCTGGACTAGGCAAATCCAGGTCCTGTTGGTCAATGGATTTATGCTTCTAATTGTTTGAAAATTTATTAGTATGCTTATAAATTTAGGCCTGTCATTTATTCACTCAGATTAATTAGCTTAATTTATGAGCCTAGTGCTGAAAATTAGTGCTACAAGTAAGATCCTATCATTTTTCCCCACCTGGGGTTGCCAGATTTTTACATTCATAAAATCCGGACCCCCTAGACCAACCCCCAGGCCCGCCCATCCCCACCCCATTACACCCTAGTCCTGCCCCTAATCCCGCCCTAGTCCCACCCCTGCTGCATGCTCTGGTCGGGCAAGAGGACATCCGCGCATAAGTGTCTCTACTGTCTCTTTACTGCTAACGCAGGTGTTGCCCCTCCATCGTAAGGATTTTAACTTGCCCTGCTACACCCAATTCTACCCCATTCTAGCCCCTCCCTAGCTTCACCTCACTTTAGTCTCTCCAAACAGCTGGGTCACTGAACCCCTATGCTCACATCAGATATTGGACAGGTTGGGCGCTGACCAGTGACCCAATTAACTCCAGCTTTTCCTGCATCTCTCCACAGCTGAATCCTGCTTCTTAGCTCTGTTTTAAATCTTCCATTACTCCAGTGCTATTCCTGCTTGACTATTCTATCCCAGTACCATAGTCTGCCCTCCACAATATACTGTATATCCTTTATGACTATAATCTTCCTGATAATGATTACGGAAGAAAATTTCACACTGCTTGTGCCTGCTAATGAGAACCATAAGCTTCTGCAGGCAGTGTTTTGGTACGTGGGCAGCCGCCCACTTAGCATGCTTATCTGCTAGTAATAGGCTCATTTCTTCGGTGTTAATATGCAACGTGAAAGTTCATATACCTCCCACACTCCATTTACTGAGTTATGTGCAAAAGGAAGCCACCTGACACTTATGAAAGTGATCTGGCTGCTAACTGGGAACGATGTGAAGAGACCACTACTGGGGTGTTTGGGGGGCAGTTGCTGCCACCCCACAAAATTTGCTGCCTGGGGCAGCTGCCTCACTTCTCCTAGTGATGGAGAAGCCCTTGTTCCTTGTACACTTCATTCTGAAGTCTAATATCTAATATTCAAACTATCAGTAGAGAATTTAGAAGTAAATTTCTAGAGGATTCTGTCTAACTATTACATAAGAGCCACAAAAGCAAGGAAAGAGGTTTCTGCTCCTAAAACAGGTTATTTGATTGGGGCCTGGTTATTCTACCAGCTAAATTCAGGATTAATAATCATATTATCTGGGACCTGACTCCTTATCAGTGTGTACAATTGGGTAACTTGCTTACATCCACTTATGTTATGATTTAGTATTGTGTCTCGGAAGCTCTTATTGAAACCTTGTGTCTCTTTACTTTGTCTTTCATGTCGTTCTCAGCTTACCTGGGGCAATGAAAACTGCAAAGTTTGGACCAACAGTGGCTTAGCATTTCAAACTCCCCTCCCCCCTTTTTTTTACTAAGCCGCGGTAGAGATTTCTATCGCGACCCGAAGCTCTAAATGCTCCGACGCTGCTCAGATGCTCATAGAATTCCTATAAGTGTTGGAGCAGCGTCAGAGCATTTAACGCCATGGGCCGCAGTAGAAACCTCTACCGCTGCATCGTAAAAGAGGGCCCTAGTCTTTTATTCTGCCTATTTGAGGATTGTTTCTTCTTTGTCAATGTAGAACTCACGTTTAAAATACAAAAAAAATTTCTGATTCTTTGCTTTGTACAACTTGTCTGTATCTTGCCTTGTTAACATGTATTGTATTTTTGTATTTTATTAAAATCAATAAAAATACCTATTTCTGATAATAGCATCAAAGTGCACACATGCCTATATTTCAGAAATAATCAAAAAGGAGGCAGCTGTGCACTTGTTTTGACACCTTATTGTCTTGTTTTTCTCACAAAGTCCAAGACATACAGGGCTGGTTCAGTAAATGGTGCTCAAAACTTGGCGCTGAAATGGTATTCTATAACAGGCATTCTTTCGTTCTGGAATGAGTTACTGCTTACACTGAGAAGTTTAGGCCCCTTCGTCACATTCCAGAAAGCTCTGAAAACTTTTTTGTTTTCCAAACATTCTGGAAATTAAGTCATTTCAGCTACATTCTTCTCATGTTTACTTTATTGTTAACCAAGTTGAGCACCTTCTGGTTGAAGACCCAGTCTATAAAACTAAGTTTTAGTTTAGTTTAGAATGGTTTTCTATAATACAGTTTATCCTACAAGTTTAGCCGAGGGGTCAAATGCCGATATTAGATGGGGACAAGATGGATGATACAGCGTGCATATGGATAAAAGATGGGACGCTAAACTCAAGGCAATTTGTTTATACAGTTTAACAAAGTATGAGGAACAGATTTAATTAGTGTGTGGCAAGCTAGTCCTGGTGCAGAATGACTGTATAGTCAATCACCCTATTCATTAAAGGCTTGAGAGAAGAGCCAGGCTTTCACTTGTGTGAAAAAGTGAGGAGCTTTTTGGAGAACTGTCAGTACTGGATTTGGCTCAGGCTATTGATCACCACTGTTCCCTTTAAGCTAAACTGGAGTCTTCCAACTGCATTGCTGCCAACAGGAATGGTGCTTCAATATTGTGTTTTCAAGCACTATGGACTAGAGGTCTGCACGGGAACAGGGATCGCGGGAATCCCCCCTAACCCACGGGACTCCCACTAGGACCCCCCCTTTGGCCCACGGGACTCCCACGGGACTCCCCCTCTAGCCCACAGGTCTCCCACGGGGATGGAAGGCTTTGGAAGCAGGGTTCGTCCATATAATATAATGGACATGTCAGCCTTAGTAAAAGAGGGGGTTTATAAGTTAATTACCTGAACAGAAAACAAAAAAAGGGTTCCACCAAAGAGATTCCACAAGGAAAACAGCAGCGCAAACACAAAAGAAACTGTGGAAATGATGATCCTGTCAGAAGTTAATTGCTGCTTTTTATGGGGACGGGCGGGGATAGAGGTAATTCCTTGCGGGGACGGGTGGGGACGGAGAGGATCCTGGCGGGGATGGGTGGGGATGGAGAGGATCATGGCGGGGACGGGCAGGGATGGGTGGGATTTCTGTCCCTGCGCAACTCTCTACTAGGGACTCCTGCAGAGCTTTCCTGTTCCTCAATAATGAAAATATGATAGTGAAACAGCATCTCCCCCCTCCCTGGAAGGACTATAGGCGGAGGTTTGATTGTGAGCCTGCAGGGACAGATATGGAAAATATTTAAGAGTACCTGATTACTATTCAATATATTGTAACTGCTTTGGGTGAATCTCTTCATGAAAAGGCAGTAAACAAACATAGCAACCACTATGGGAACTTTTGAGTAGTGGGACTGCATGGGGCAGGAGGATCGCTCTTGCCCTGGTTCACCACTGGACCAGCAGAGCTTAAGGTAGGCCCAGTGAGAGGCCTGCAATGGGTCTGAGAGGGGGAAGACTCAAATATAAACCAAGACTCCCATTTTGGCCCAAAAATCTAGATGTATATTCACGTGAGTAAATACAGTAATTTCACAGGAGACTTCTTGGAGCCCCTTCCAATCTATAATAGAGTTTGGTGGCAGAGTGTCAACTAGGCCATAGTACACCAACATGTATTAAAAGCAACAAATTCAAAAGGAACAAAGCTTGGTTATTCAAGCAGATAGGGAAGGAAGAATGTACTGAACAGCAAAAGTAGGTCTACAGCGACAATACGTAACAGTTTGGGAGAAATGCCAAAAATGCAGGCCAAGCACATACAGTTCTAATTATGAGAAAAGCCTCCTCTACTGTCCCCTTTTGTTAATATTCATCCTGCATCACTCTCAACAGTTGAGAACTGTCAGAACTGTCTATAGAGATGCTTTATTTTAGGAAACTAAGTCCTGCTCTGCGGTGAGACAAGACCATTTTTCTCAAATGAGTTACTGACGAAAGACGGCTCAGAGGTGGCCAGGAGCCCAAACAATGAGTGCTTTGCTAGAGCTGGTGCTACTGACTTAGAATTCTCACCCTGAACCAGCTCAAGAGGAAGCTAGGCTGCAGGATGAAGGAGTTTCCACTTCATACTTAGTGGGAAAAAAAACCCAACCATGACGAGCCTGATCCAGCTTTCCTTGGTGTTTGGTGAAGACAATCTCATGGCTAGAACTAGAGGGGGGCTGTTTCTGACACTTTACCTACACTATGGGAATGTCTGGCATTTGTGAGGTTTTTTGCATTGCTCATTCTGTCCTATGTACAGTCATATGGATGCCGTGACTACTGAATTTGGAATGCAAAATGAAAAGATGTCTGCACAAAGACTGTTGTGTGGGGATATGATTCTCGTTGACAATTTAAATGACTATGGATCATAAGGAGGTTAATTTTATAAGGGTACCAAGGCACAAGAGGCAGAGGGCCCCGATTCTATAAGTTTGGCACCTAGATCAGTATACCTAGTCGATCTAGGCCCCTAACTTAATTTTAAATTTTTTTTTAATAGGTGCCATTAAAAATTTAATTAGCCAGCAGGCGCCTAACTCAGTAGGAGCCTACAACTTTGAGGTAGGCATCTACACCAAGGTGCCTACCAGCAAGGAGGCATGGTTAGGGATGGATTTGGGGTGGATTTTGGATGTGGTTTGACTTTGCACCTACCTTAGGTGCAGTCATTTAAGCCAAGAAAGCCCGGGTCTAAATGACAATGCGCTTAAAGTTTTAATGCCTACCGGCACCTAAGAATATATAGATGCTGTTAGGTGTCATTCTATAAATGGCACCTAGCAGCAGATTAACAGCCGCACCTAACAGCACCTAGGAGTTAGGAACCATTTATAGAATAAGGCCCACAGGTGCATATGTTGTGCCTCATATATAATAGAACGAATGCTCCTGTGTGTATGTATAAAATATTTTATCCAAAAATTTCCAAGGCAGAAGTAAGGTTTGCAAATGTGTGTAAGTAGAAATGAGCATATTCCCCAAGATCCTATACATGGTGCCCAAAGTGGAATGTTGAAATTTGGGCATGTACCCAAGTTGCACATGCAACTTAATTGATCAATGAGCTCTTAACTAGCAGTAATTGGGCACTAACAACCAATTATTGCAGTTAATTGGCTTCAGTTAGAATTTGGCTGTTTGCTATTCTATAAGGCTTGGCACTTAACCCATAGCATGTATCTGAAAAGGGGGCGTGGCCAAAGACAAAGTTGCACATGGAATTACAGAATTTGCCTGAAGTGCACCTGAGTTGGGTGCCAACATTTACACTTTTAACAGGTATGAGTATGGCATCAAAACACTGCGTGCTAGACGAATGCTGAACACTATTCTATAAAGGGTGTACTCTCTTTATAGAATAGTGCTTTTTCGGTGCGCAGTTTTGGGCACCATTTCTTGAATGTCTTCCATTTCATGAGTTTTATGAAAAACATAGAGAAGTATTAATCTGGTCTCCATGCCCAGGAACACCTACATATACTATATTTCAAAGTTCTAATCATGTTCCTCCTATCTCATTATCAATTCCCAACAGCCGTCCACTTCCTACTTATGCCACTGTTCCAACTCTTAGATTTTAGATTTAACTGATGCCCTACTAACTGTAATTGTATTCCAGACTGAATGTTTTTACCTGTTTCAGATTGAATGTTTCTACCTTGTATCAGATTAATTGTTCTTACCTTATATCTCAACCACTGACTGTATGTATCCTGTTGTAAACTGCTTAGAACTTCTGGTATAGCAGTATATAAGAAATAAATTATTATTATTATTTTCTGAGTACCTACTCTTATGCTGTGTACCTCAAGAAAATGTTATAATGCCTACTTGAATGTGTAAAATGTTGAGCTACAGGATTAAAACAGTATAAAATTATGTTTGGGTGGTAGGATAACAATTTCTCATTCCAGGATTGGTGAGGCTATATTGTTGGTGGGGGATGCAAAGCTTTGGAATGCTTTGCCAGGAGTTCTGCAATTATGCACTGTTAGATTAGATTTTAAAGAAAATGTTGAAAACACAATTGTTCGTAAACACCTTCTTATGTTGAGATTTTATGTAATATAAGTATCTGCTGATGTTGTATTAGATCAGTGATCTCAAACTTGCGGCCGAGGGGCCACATGCTGCCCACCAGGTACTATTTTGAGGCCCTTGGTATGTTTATCATAATCACAAAAGTAGTTCAGTTTCTTGATCATATGTCTCTTTAGCTATAAATTACAATATTATTATTAAGACTTAGGGCCTCTTCTATTAAACTGCGCTAGCAGTTTTTAGCACGGTGAGCCGCGCTGAATGGCCCACTCTGCTCCCGAATTGTGGCCCTCTGCGCAGTTTAATCAAAGAGGGGGTTAGTCAAAAGGAAAAATGTATAAACTATAAAGAGTTTTACCTCATGCAAAATTGTCATTTCTTTAATAAGACATCAACTATTTTTTCTGAGGCCCTCCAAGTATCTAAAATCCAAAATGTGGCCCTGTAAAGGGTTTGAGTTTGAGACCACTGTATTAGATTGATGAGTTGATTCTTATAGCAAAGCTTTTTTGTAACAATTTAATTTGTATGTACTGTCCATTATCTATGACTGTGGCTATGTAAACTGTATAGGTAATATACGGTATATAAATTTTTTAAAAATAAATTATAAAATTGACCCTTCAGGGGGCAGCTTTCACCAACAGGAAGAAAAAACATTAATTTAAAGTATTTACAGAGAAATTTGTGAGGAAATGCTGAGGGTGTTCAGGGGATGGGCCCATGTACAGAGCAGGAAGCTTGGGGGAAGCTGCACAATAGCAGCTGTCTCATTAAGAGCTCTAGGACCGTTATTGTGAGCTAGAGGAGAGCAGAAAGTTTAAGGCAACACAAGGAATTGGTGAGGAAATGCTGTGTTGCTCTTGAGTGAAAATTTGTGTCTCCTCTGGAGTTTGTGTGTGTGTGTGTGTGTAAGGAGTGGATATTTTTAAAATAATATTTCCTATAAATGTTCAATTTCATGAGAAATGCTGCAAATTAAACTTGCATATGGGCTGTTGAGCTGAGGTGTGTACTCGGAAAGCTGTAAAACAGGATAGAGCTGAATTTGTAAGAGTTGTGGTTCAAGAACTTATCTGATACCTGCTGGTTCTCATGATTTATTGAGATTTCTAAGGGCCTCTTCTAAAAAACTGCGCTAGCAGTTTTCTAGCGCAGGGAGCCACGCTGAATGGCCCGTGCTGCTCCCGACGCTCATAGAGTTCCTATGAAAGCGCGGCTTTTTGTGCTAAAAACTGGTAGCGCAGTTTAATAGAAGAGGGGGCAAATTAAGTTTGGAGTTATATTCCTCCTTACTTACCAGGTAGCTAGGCACAGTACAATCAGTAATAGAAATCCAGACAATTTTTTTTAGGGAGGGGTGGGTAGGATCTTATATGTATCTCCTACAGTATAAAAAATGAATACTTGCACATTTTAACCCATTTCGATTGATTGGCATCACAAAATAAATTAATCATATTAAAACACAACTATAGCAGTCTATTAAAAGTACAGAATATAATCCCTTAGGGGTCCTTTCACTAAGACACATAAACTGATTTAGCGCACACAAAAGATTAGCATGCACTAAATTCAATGGGCGCCTTAGCATTTACAGCGTGCTAATCTTTAGCATGCACTAAACTGATTAGCATGTGCTAAATGGGTTAGTGTACCTTAGTAAAAGGACCCCTCAGTAACTAGAGAAGAGCATACGTTCTATTTCTTTTTCTGTGTTCTTCCATGAACATGCAGAATCTATTTTTGAAAAATCATTATACAAAGTGAAAAAAAACCCCAAATGGCATTCTATTCTGAATAAACTTTTGAGTGAATAAAATTGTGGACAGTATTGATAATCTTTTAAATACTGAGAAGAAGCCTTTAGGGCCATATGTAGGTTTTCCCTTTTATGCCAAAAATAAATGCTTAATATTTGGCTTCTGGCCTGTTTTTACACCTCACAAAGAGCAGGATTGTGTAAGAGGGGGGAGTGCGAATGTATCTCGCTAAACCAGCTGGTCCTTTCCTCCACTGCTGTAAGCACATTCCAGAATCCTCTCAGAGAGCGTCTCGGACTGGCACCACTTTATCAGCTCAGTGCTGAAACCCAGTACTGGCATTCCAGGGCAGGATTCCTGCTAAACCTCTGCTTTTAGACCAGAAAAAAAGCACCCTCCCTTATGGTACATATTTACACAAATTTTACTTAGAATTTTTCTGTCTTAAAGCATTCGAATAGCCACAGAGGTAAAGTCACACCGAGTCAGCATAGGCAGGACAGGAAAATTACTGGTTAACAATTTCTATTCCTTTTATTTGTTTCTTGTATCTATAAAATGTCAATTCTCTCTCTTCTTTTAGGCTCTGCCAGACCTAGTGTGTTCAAGGGACTATATATTTCTATTAGAAATCACTATAAAATTATATTATAAACTTTTGTGCAAGCAAAATGATAACTATATAAATAAGAAAAGGATGTCTCCTCTACATCTCTTATTCTAGGCTCACACTTATCTCAATCTTTCTTGATATTCATCGACCCTCAGAAGTGCCACCGTGATACTCAAAATTTTTTCACTGTATCTGGCTTCACGCACCATATCTTCACCGGGTCACACTGGATTGTCTGATAAGGTGGCGAAAGCTAGTTTAGGGATATGAGCCTTGAAAAAACCCGCTGGGTGAAACATGTCGGCATAAATATCCCTACAAGCTGACCACTAAAGATTAAAAGCTAAGTACTAAAAAATGGTTGCTAAAAAGTTTAAAAATATTTAAAAAATTTATATATAAGTGTGACCCGGTGAAGATATGGTGCTTGAAGCCGGATACAGTGAAAAAATTTTGAGTATCACGGTGGCACCTCTGAGGGTCGGTGAATACCAAGAAAGATTGAGATAAGTGTGAGCCTACTATAAGGGATGTAGAGGAGACATCCTTTTCTTATCTATTAGAAATCAGGCAGTTCCCCTTTTGAGCCCTTCTGGAAAACTTGTGAGATGAATGATGTTATAATTCTTGATATGGAAACTATGAAAGTGTGGATATAAGTTAAGTGTGAAGAAATAGATGAAAATATTTATCTAACAAGATATGGACTCATGAAGATTTGGGCTCCTTTTACAAAGGTGCGCTAGTGTTTTTAGCGCATGCACCATATTAGCGCATGTTATAGCGTGTACTACCTGAAAAACTACCGCCTGCTCAAGAAGAGGAGGTAGCAGCTAGCGTGTGTGGCATTTTAGCGCACTATTCCGTGTGTTAAGGCCCTAACGCACCTTTGTAAAAGGAGCCCTTAGACTAGAGAATGACACGGTAGCTGTTATCCGCGGGTAGCCGCGGGTAGCCGCGGGTAACCCACGTTCACCATGTTCACTGTGGCTACAGGGACAATGCCATTCACCGCCCCATGGAGCGGTGAATGGCTTTGTCCTCGCAGTTAAGGGAGGGAACGCGCGCGGTCACCTATTGCGCTCCCTCCCTCCTTACTGCCGCCCTCCTTACTGCCGCTGCTGAGTTGAAACAGCTCCCTACTCCCTCCATGCCCCTTACCTTCGTGGGTGCGATGTCTAAATTGCCTTCTTACAGTAGCCGGAGCGTTGAAGCTGCGTGTGGCTGCTGTAAAGGTCATCTCTGACGCAACTGGAAGTTGCGTTAGAGACGACCTTTCCGGCAGCCTTATGCAACTGCAACGCTACGGCTGCTGTAAGAAGGTAGTTTAGACATCGCCAACCGCAGGTAAAGGGCAGGGAGGTTTGTCTGACCGGGCCTGTTGTCGGAGGGTGGGGGGGATGGGGATGAAAGCGCCATGAAGGTAAGGGGCAGGGAGGGAGAAAGGGAGGAAAGGTGGGGTGGAGAGGAAAAGACGCTGAAGGGAAATGGGTAAAACAGAGTGGGGAGAAGGACGCTGAAAGGACATGGGGAAGACAGAGGCGGAAGAAGGACGCTGAAAGGACATGGGCAAGACAGAGCGGAGAGAAGGACGCTGAAAGGACATGAGGAAGACGCTGAAGGGAAATGGGGAAAAGAGAGTGGGGAGAAGATGCTGGCAGGGAAGAAGACAGAGATGCCAGACTATGGGGGGAGCGGAAGGAAGAAGATGGGTGCCAGACCAATTTGGAAGGGGGGAGAAATGGAGAAGCACAGTAACAGAGCAAATGGAAGACGCAGAGAGAAGAGAAACAATGGATGGAAGGAATTGAATGAGAAGATGAGGAAAGCAGAAACCAAACAACAAAGGTAGAAAAAAAAATTCTAGTTTTTTTTTTTTTTTTTTTTTGCTTCAGGATAAAGTAGTACTGTATATTAGTTGTGTTGATAAAAATTTATAAACAAAGCCCTGCCAGCTGAACATCTCTTTCTCCAGATCAGCAGCCAGAACTTGGATTTATAAGGAAGGAATAAGCTAAATATTGCAGTACTGAGGCTTGTATGGATGCTGCGGGGACAGTGATGGGGTGGTGAATGGGATGGCGGTGACGGTGACGGGGCGGTGAAGGGAATGGCGGTGATGGGGCGGTGAAGGGGATGGTGCAGTGACGGGGACATATTTTTTCCCTGTGTCATTCTCTACCTTAGACTACAAGATTTTTTTTGAACTATCTATGTAGGCTCTGAAGGTAGCCGCTCAGGTCCATAGCTAACATACCCCCTCTTTTACTAAGGCGCGCTAATTGGTTTAGCATGCGTTAAATGCTAACGCGCCCATTATATTTTATGGACGCATTAGCATTTAGCATGTGCTAATCATTGGCGCACACCAAATCGGTTAGCGTGCCTTAGTAAAAGGACCCCATAATTAGAGAATACGTTCAATGTGAAGAAGTCATTATTAGTACCGTATTTTCACGCATATAACGCGCGCGTTATACGCGTTTTTACCTACCGCGCATACCCCTCGCGCATTATATGCGTGAGCGCGGTATACAAAAGTTTTTAAACATAGTTCCCACCCCGCCCGACGCCCGATTCACCCCCCCAGCAGGACCGCTCGCACCCCCACCCCGAACGACCGCTCGCACGCGCTCCCACCCGCACCCGCATCCACGATCGGAGCAAGAGGGAGCCCAAGCCCTCTTGCCCGGCCGACTCCCCGATGTCCGATACACCCCCCCCCCCCGGCAGGACCACTCGCACCCCCACCCCGAAGGACCGCCGACTTCCCGACAATATCGGGCCAGAAGGGAGCCCAAACCCTCCTGGCCACGGCGACCCCCTAACCCCACCCCGCACTACATTACGGGCAGGAGAGATCCCAGGCCCTCCTGCCCTCGACGCAAACACCCCTCCCCCCAACGACCGCCCCCCCCAAGAACCTCCGACCGCCCCCCCAGCCGACCCGCGACCCCCCTGGCGACCCCCACGACCCCCCACCCCCCTTCCCCGTACCTTTGGTAGTTGGCCGGACAGACGGGAGCCAAACCCGCCTGTCCGGCAGGCAGCCAACGAAGGAATGAGGCCGGATTGGCCCATCCGTCCTAAAGCTCCGCCTACTGGTGGGGCCTAAGGCACGTGGGCCAATCAGAATAGGCCCTGGAGCCTTAGGTCCCACCTGGGGGCGCGGCCTGAGGCACATGGGCCCAACCCGACCATGTGCCTCAGGCCGCGCCCCCAGGTGGGACCTAAGGCTCCAGGGCCTATTCTGATTGGCCCACGCGCCTTAGGCCCCACCAGTAGGCGGAGCTTTAGGACGGATGGGCCAATCCGGCCTCATTCCTTCGTTGGCTGCCTGCCGGACAGGCGGGTTTGGCTCCCGTCTGTCCGGCCAACTACCAAAGGTACGGGGAAGGGGGGGGGGGGGGGGCGTGGGGGGCGGCCAGGGGGGTCGCGGGTCGGCTGGGGGGGCGGTCGGAGGTTCTTGGGGGGAGCGGTCGTTGGGGGGGGGAGGGGGGTTTGCGTCGAGGGCAGGAGGGCCTGGGATCCCTCCTGCCCGTAATGTAGTGCGGGGTGGGGTTAGGGGGTCGCCGTGGCCAGGAGGGTTTGGGCTTCCTTCTGGCCCAACTACACAAAGGTACGGGGAAGGCGGGTGGGGGTGTCGTGGGGGTCGGCCAGGGGGGTTGCGGGTCGGCTGGGGGACGGGTGGAGGTTCTTTGGGGGGGGGCGGTCGTTGGGGGGAGGGGGTTTGCGTCGAGGGCAGGAGGGCCTGGGATCCCTCCTGCCCATAATGTAGTGCGGGGTGGGGTTAGGGGGTCGCCGTGGCCAGGAGGGTTTGGGCTCCCTCCTGGCCCGATATTGTTGGGGAGTCGGCGGTCCTTCGGGGTGGGGGTGCGAGTGGTCCTGCCGGGGGGGGGATGTATCGGACGTCGGGGGGGGGGCATCAGGCTTTCAGGATGGGGACAGACCTTCAAGGGGGGACAGGACTTCAAGGGGGGACAGTGCACGGAAAGTCAGGGGGGTGAACGGAGAGTCGGGACAGCGCACGGAAAGTCAGGGCAGTGCACGGAAGTCAGGGGGGGTGAACGGAGAGTCGGGACAGCGCACGGAAAGTCAGGGCAGTGCACGGAAGTCAGGGGGGGTGAACGGAGAGTCGGGACAGCGCACGGAAAGTCAGGGCGGGCGAAAGGAGCGTCGGGCATCATGCGCGGTATACCCGTGAGCGCGGTATACAAAAGTTTTTGTACATATCATCGTGATTTCTGCACGCTATACCCGTGTGCGCGTTTTATACGGGTGCGCGTTATTTGCGTGAAAATACGGTACATCAAGTTGTGCTTTAGTTGTTCTTCACATAAGTTTTGGTGCTCTGAAAAGTGAATACTGTAGTCTGTTAGAAATCAGCAAAGAGTCAGATATCATCAAATAATGACTGGGGTTGCAATTCAACAAATTACTTATAA
The DNA here is from genome assembly GCF_902459505.1 of Geotrypetes seraphini. Classification (NCBI taxonomy): domain Eukaryota; kingdom Metazoa; phylum Chordata; class Amphibia; order Gymnophiona; family Dermophiidae; genus Geotrypetes; species Geotrypetes seraphini. Next base: position 21,075,171 of record NC_047095.1, read on the forward strand.
CTGGAAGAACTGGAGTAGACTAAATTATAATTTTTGGTGGAATTCATTATGTCATATGTATAAAATGGAAAGAGTAATAGCAACACAGCGAGGATATATTAGGAAATTTCAAGATGTGTGGGAGCCATTAACAAAATTTTGTAATGATTAGATGTTACTTTTCCCTTAATTCTTAAAGTTCATTTTTCAGGGGGGGGATTTTAAGTATAATATCCTATATAAAGTAATTTAATTAATTGTTATGAAGGGGTGGGAAGGGAGGGAGATAAGATTTTATGATTGGCATTATTGCTGAATATTAAGTGATAGTCTCAATGTGCAAATATGTTTATGTATTATCACACTTATTGTATGTATAAAAATGAATAAAGATTTACAAAAAAAAAAAAAAAATCAGACACACAATCTCTCGAAGGCACTCTGAAGTTGTTTACAGTATCATCCCAAGAGAAATAAGCAAGGGCTGGATCTAATTTGAACTTTGTCAACATGATTTCAATCAGTTTATATCTGTGGCAATGCTGGCAGGCAATAGCACCATTGCTTCTAAGTGGAAGAACACACTGACCCCCAGCTAAAAAAAACACTGAAAACTGGAGATTAACGATACAGCATTACTGAAAAAAGCGTGTTTACTGGAAAATAGTGAGTGAATTCTCCTGGGAGCGGCACTTAAAAAACTCTGCTTAACATTTATTCTTTATCTTGAGTCTGTTCATAATACTGGTTAATAAATCCCAATAAGTAAATACACGTAGGGTTAACATAAGGCTCCAGAAAAAGGACAGCTTGGGAGGGGTTGTTTTTTTCCTTCAGTTTTAATCAATTGCTCCTGCTGAACCTGAGTCAACTCATTTTCAAGGCAGAAAGCTACAGACAAATGACAGAAGCTGTAACTGCAGAGGGTATGTTTTAGGACTAAAGTCCCACCATTACTCCTGAAGGTTGGGGTTTTTTTGAAGTTCAAGGCAGGTTATTCAGATGTACGGCTGTAAGTATTTTCACTGTGTCAGGAAGGCTTACAGTCTAATTTTGTATTTATGGAAATGGAAGATTTAGGGCTCCTTTTACAAAGGCACGCTAGCGGTTTAACGCACATAATAGCGTGCGCTAAACCACCAGACGTGCTAGCCGCTACCGCCTCCTCTTGAGCAGGCGGTAGTTTTTAGGCCAACGCAGGGGTTAGCGCGTGATGAAAAGTCACGTGCGTTAACCCCGCTAGTGCGCCTTTGTAAAAGGAGCCCTAAATGATTTACCTGAAGATCAAAGGGAGCGGTAGTGGGATTTGGACACCAGCTTCTCTGGTTATCAACCCAGTGCACTAACCACTAGCCTAATTCTCTGCTATGCTGAACAATAGTCATTGTGCCGATCTGTACATCTATATTTTCTTTAAAAATATCCCTAAATCCCATAGCTTATCACTCCACATCTGACTTCAGGCATTGGAATGGGTAGGGAAGGAAGAATTTTAATAAGCAAACTATTTTTCTGACCAGAATAAACATATAGAAACATGATAGCAGATAAAAGCCAAATGGTCCATCCGGTCTGCCCCATCCACAACGTCCACTATCCCCTCCTCTCCCTAGGAGACCCCACGGGCCTGTCCCACACTTTTCTGAACTCAGAGACAGTCTTTATCTCCACCACCTCTGTTCCACGTTATCTGCATTGCAGGCTGCACAAAACTCAGGTGTGCGGAGTTGCAGACGCTCTTTAGACTGCGTAAGTGGGAGCATGTGTCAGAATACTACATTAAATAATACTGGTTGAAATTAGCTTACCGGATACATTATAAGCTGCTGTTTATGGTATACTTATGTGTACATGGGCTAGCACCAAGATATCTGGTTGATAGTATTCTGCCATATGTTTCTCCCCACTCCCCACTCCCCAAACTCCATTCAGTGGAACGTTTAACGTGGAACGCTTGTTAAACACTTGCGTTTGCAGGTGTCAGGGGCAAGTATATTTTCATGCAGAGGCCCGCAGGCATGCAATGAGATCCCTCTATACAGCTGGGAGCAGGGAAATTTGCACAATTTTAAGAAATTACTGAAAAAATATTTGTTTTGTAAGATGAAATATGGGAACTGAAGCTTTAATTGTAAGCGCTAGTTGCTGAAATGTTTTGTTTGTTTGATTTGTTTAATTGTATGTGATGTGATAATATTATGTAAGTACTTTTTGGAACCCGCTTTGTATAAAGTGGGATATAAGCCAATAAACTATAAACTATCTACTACCCTTTCTGCAAAAAAGTATTTCCTTAGATTACTCCGGAGCCTATCACCTCTTAATTTCATCCTATGCCCTTTCATTCCAGTGCTTCCTTTCAAATGAAAGAGACTCGACTCATGCGTATTTACATCATGTAGGTATTTAAACGTCTTTATCATATCTCCCCTCTCCTGCCTTTCCACCAAAGTATACAGATTGAGATCTTTAAGTCTGTCTCCATACGCCTAATGATGAAGACCACATACCATTTTAGTAGCCTTCCTCAGGACTGACTCCATCCTTTTTATATCTTTTTGAAGGTGCAGCCTCCAGCATTCTAAATGAGGTCTCACCAAAGTCTTATACAGGGGCATCAATACCTCCTTTTTCCTACTGGCCATTCTTCTCCCTATGCACCCTAGCATCGTTCCAGCTTTCACTGTCACCTTTTCAACCTGTTTGGCCACCTTAAGATCATCAAATACTATCATGCCCAAGTCCCATTCCTCTTACATGTACAAAAGTTCTTCACCCTCTAAACTGTACTGTTACCTTGGGTTTTTGCAGCCCAAATGCATGACCTTGCATTTCTTAGCATTAAATCTTAACTGCCAAATTTTGGACCATTCTTCAAGCTTTGCTAGGTCCTTACCTCATGTTTTCCACGCTATCAGGGGGTGTCTATGCTTGTTTAATTCAGTTAACCATTGAGCCCAATACAGATAGACACACCCATAGTTAGCAAGAAGAATTGAAGCCCAATCTTGTAGCTTGCCACTGTGTTCTGTCACCCTTGTTGTACAAGTGGCTTGGATGCTCAGGTTTATATTAACTGCCAATTCTTAAGATATTTAGTCATTGTGGCTTGGGTAATTTACCATGTGTTTGGAGTTCTACTGTGTTAAAACAACTTTGGTGTTAGCGTGGAAAATTCACTGCAGCCAAGCTCTGTATCTCATTATCATAGCACACAGCATGAAGTCATTACGTTTACTGCACATGGTAAATTTGGGATGTTACTTGTGGTAGCCTTCCAAATCTACTGCATTTTTGTACATTGGCCATTCTATGAAGGGGGTCCTGAAAAGTTCTCAGCCCAACCAAGAAGAGAATGATGTGGATGTGGTTCAATGATCTGAAACAATGTCAAAGCAAATTGGCACTTAACAAAATAAGATAACACGCTTTTCAGCTACAATGACAAAATAACGTTCAGAATTTAGGAAGTTGGTTGATTGGGCTGAGAACTTTTCAATGGCCCCTCATCTATATTTTGCCCTGGGTGTCCTTCAATAATAGTTCAGGACCAATTCATATTTGGGAGAAATGACCCTTAGATTTGAATTACAAATGAGGGGTTAAGGATAAACGTGTGTCAGCACTATACAATGCTTCATAGCACAGTAGCGTCACTATTCTTCTACCCTTCCCTTCATCAGCATAACCACAAATGAGGCTGAAGGCATGAATACCCTAGGGCAAGAAAGCACAGTTACTTACCTGTAACAGTTGTTATCCAGGGACAGCAGGCATATATTCTCACATGTGGGGGTAACGTCATCCATGGAACCCAGCATGGACCGTCTAAAGTCGGAGTGTGTGGTGCAGGGCTTAGAGCTACAGCCTCAGCACCCTGAAGCTGTGGGTTCAAATCCCTCGCTACTCCTTGTGACCCTGGGCAAATCACTTAATCCCCTCATTGCCCCACCAGGACAGATAGGGAAATATGGTAAAGTACTTGAATATAAACCACTTAAGATATAAGTGGTATGTAAATAAATATATTAAATATATATACAGTATATTAAAGTGAACTGTCACTTTAAGAGATTAAAAGACTGCCCATATCATGCATGCGCGGGTGCCTTCCCATCCGCTTCCAGCTCACAGGATCATCAGTTCAGTAATAAAGCTAAGAAGCCATGAAGGGGAGGTGGGCGTGTTGTGAGAATATCTGTCTGCTGTCCCTGGATAGCATCTGTTACAGGTAAGTAACTGTACTTTATCCCAGGACAAGCAGGCAGCATATTCTCATTTGTAGGGACTCTCCAGCTATCAAAGAAGGTTGGAAGGTCATTGGCTTCTAGTTGAAGATAAAATTTTGGAGAACTTTGTGGCTGAACTGACTATCCTGACCTGAGAGATTTTCCAAACAGCAGTGGGTCGTGAGTGCATGAATTGAGGACCAGATGGCTGCTTTACAGATGTCCTCAATAGAAGCGAAGCATAGATGGTCTATTGAAGTGGCCATTGCTCGCACCTTATGTGCAGTAACAAGATCCTCTAGCATCACGACCAGTCTGGAGGACCTCACAACTGCCCGTCTCCAAGATTTACTTCTTCAGATGGCATTTCTCAGGCAAATGCTTCCTCCTGCCTCTTGCTAGTATCAAATTCAAAATGGCACCAGCAGGGTTTACATTATAGCAGGGATTCTCAACCGAGTCCTCAGGACACACCCAGCCAGTCTGCTTTTCAAGATATCTACAATGAATATGCATAAGGTAGATCTATAGAGAAAGTGCATACACATTTTATAATAGATGACACCAGGAAAAAATGGAGGAAACCCTATCCATTACATAACATAGCATATGATGGCAAATAAAGGTCCATCCAGTCTGTCCAACCGTATGCTCTATATAAATTATTGATTTAATTTAAATTGACCTTTTTCTTAGATATTTCTGGGCCAGAAGAGCTCTGCCTGGTGCTGTGCTTAGGTTCCATCTACTGGAGTCTCCATCAAAGCTCCCTCCAGCCTATTTAAACCATACTAGCTGTTGAAGCCCTCCCCAGGCCATCCTCAACTGAATGGCCATATACAGGACACAGACCATGCAAGTCTACCCAGTACTGGCCTTAGTTCTTTAACATATACTCATTATTTTCTGATTAGAGATCTCTATGTTCATCCCATGCTTTTTTGAATTCTGTCACCATTTTCCTCTCCATCACCTCCTTCGGGAATTCATTCCAGGCATCAACCACCCTCTCTGTAAAGAAGAATTTCCTAACATTACTCTTGAGTCTACTGCCCCTCAACCTCAAATTATGCCCTCTGGTTTTATCATTTTCCTTTCTCTGGAAAAGATTTTGTTCTATGTTAATACCTTTCAAGTATTTGAACATCTGAATCATATTTCCCCTGTCCCTCCTTTCCTCTGTATACATCTTCAGGGCTTCTAGTCTCTTCTCATACATCTTTTGGTGCAAACCTTCTACCATTTTTGTCGCTTTTCTCTGGACCGACCGCTTCAAGTCTTCTTATGTCCTTTGCCAGTTACAGTCTCCAAAATTGAACACAATACGCCAAGTGGGGCCTCACCAACGATCTGTACAGAGGCATCAACACCTTCTTTCTTCTACTGGTTATGGCTCTCTCTATACAGCCTAGCATCCTTCTGGCAACAGCCTTGTCACACTGGTTTTTACCTTTAGATCTTCGGACACCATCACCCCAAAGTCCCTCTCCCTAACCATGCATATCAGCCTCTCACCTTCCAGTATATACAGCTCCCCAAATGCATTACTCTGCACTTCTTTGATTTAAATTTTAGTTGCCAAATATTAGACCATTCCTCTAACTTTTGCAGATCCTTTTTCATATTTTCTACTCCCTCCTTGGTGTCTACTCTGTTACAAATCTTGGTAACATCCACAAAAAGGCAAACCTTTCCTTCTAACCCTTTGGCAATGTTGTTCACAAACATATTGAACAGGATCGGCCCCAGCACCGATCCTTGAGGGACTCCACTACTCACTTTTCCTTCCTCTGAGTGAATTCCATTAACCATCACCCTCTGCCGTCTGTCCGTCAACCAGTTTCTAATCCAGTTCACCACTTTGGGTCCTAACTTCCTAACTAATTCATCACATGACATCTTCCCATTTATTCTTATCTGGAGAGTAAGGGGTACATCTCAGCTGCAAATTATAGAAGACCGATTGTTTGTAGGATATCATTCCTTATTCCAGTCAGTATTTGTTTTCCTCTTTGGTCATCTTCCATCCTGACTGAGTAGATTAAGCATATATTTCCTATAGTTAATCCAATGCCCAGTCCCTCCTCTACTAGTATGTTATCATTAAACTTTGTAATAATCTCAACTGCTACCAAAATGAGAAGAACTGTTGCCTGAACATCCAGCCTCCTTCCTAGGTCTTTATGGCCTTGTTAGGAAGTAGAGAATGACACGGGAACAAATTTATCCCCATCCCCGCAAGAACTCAGTTTCCCCGCAAGTTTTGGCACTGTCCCTACCCCTGCCCCATTCCTGTAAGCTCTGCCTTAACTGCACAGGCCTCGAACACTTATGATTTTAAAGTGTTTGAGGCTTGTGCAGATGAGGACGGAGCTTTCAGGGACGAGTTAGAGACAGGAAAAAAACTCACGGGGATGGAACGGGAAAATGAGTTCCCGCGGGGACAGGGAAAAATTTGTCCCTGTGTCATTCTCTATTAGGAAGTACCTGGTCATTGCCAACATGCTGGCACCAATTTAGTTATTGTCTGGAAAATTGTGGCCTGCTGGTATGAACTCCTTAGCCTGAGTCATCACTAATTCTGTGTCCTTTATCTGCCCATTTTTCCTTCTTATTACACTACTGGACAGTACCTGACCATCCACCAAGTCATTTCTCATAGGCCTCCCAATGATTTTCAGGCAATAATGACTTTTGCCATTAGCAGTCGCAACCAAATATGAAGTGTTGATTTGGAGGTGAAAGGCCTTGCGCCCCATGCGCCAGTCCCCCAGTTAAGCCAAGCATGTGCTATTCTAAATAAACAAGAAAGAAAAGTGTCATTTTTGATGTGTTGTCTCTTCAGCAGCTGTGGGAGCATGTTATCAAAAGGAAAAGCGTGCAAGAAACTGGTGCAGATAGGCTAGGCCGCCTGTCATCAGCTTTGCTCTTCCTCCATTCTCTGCTGTTTCAGTGAATGTTTTCTCTTAGAAAAATTATAACAAGACATATCTGAGCTCAAGTGTTTGGCAAGAACTGTTTGTTTTACTCTAATAGGCTACTTACTGCATAAGAGAGGTTGTATATACAGATACTGTATTTTGTACATCACTGTATTTGTTCATCATTTCTTCCATTTTTTGATCTACAGATTATACTCCAAAGTGCCCTAAAAGTTAAATGACTCATACTTTATAAAGGCTTATGGGGTAACCTGCATGGAGCAGCAATTCCAACCCTAATCACCTCCCCCCTCTCACCGTTCTCTATTTCTGTGAATAACACTATCCTCCTCCCTGTCTCGTCGGCTTGCAACCTTGGAGTGATCTTTGACTCCTCTCTCTTTCTCTCTGCTCAGATCCAACAAACCACCAAATCCTGTCGCTTCCTCCTCTATAATATTACCAAAATCCGTCCTCTTCTCTATGAACACACTACCAAAACCATTTTTCACGCTCTTATCACCTCGCGCTTAGACTACTGCAATGTACTTCTCTCGGCCTCCCGCGCACCCGCCTCTCGCCTCTTCAATCCGTTCAAAATCCTGCTACACGACTCATATTCTGTGAGAGCCGCTATTCTCACATTACCCCTCTCCTCAAGTCACTTCATTGGCTCTCCGTCCATTTCCGAAGACAGTTTAAACTCCTCTTGCTGACTTACAAGTGCATTCGCTCTGAAGCCCCCCGATATCTCTCCTCACTTATCTCCCCCTATGCTACCCCTCGTGATCTCGGCTCATCGGGCAAACCCTCTTATATGTACCCTTCTCTTCCACTGCCAACTTCAAACTCCGTCCCTTCTTTCATGCGGCACCATATACCTGGAACAGGCTGCCTGAATTAATACGTTGTGCTCCATCCCTGGCAGTGTTCAAATCCAAGCTAAAGGCCCACTTCTTTGAAACTGCTTTCAACTCTTAACTTCCACTCACTGCTGTCAAATACCTATTTTCTCTACCTTAATCTCCCCAACCCTGTAATGTCCTGTCTAAATTAGATTGTAAGCTCTTCTGAGCAGGGACTGTCTATTGTACGTATGTTAAAATGTGCAGCGCTGCGTACATCTTTTCAGCGCTATAGAAATAATAACTGGTAGTAGTTTATTTGCCATCATGTAAGTCCATTTGCTAAAGTGTGGTAAGATTTTGTATTTCCTGTATATTAATTGCCAAAATTAGCATGTACTTATTGCAAAATCTATGTGTTGGTTGTAGGAAGCATTCACATCAGCGTTCCATTCAGTTAATGTAGAAAACATTTTTAAATGCAATGCAGTTAGGCACACCGATTCAGGTAACACTAAGGGGTAGAGTCAATAAATGGCAACCAAAGTTAAGTACTGAGATGATCTGCGCTGTGCTAGTAAATGGCTTTATGTGCTGCAGTGGTTAAAACTACAACCTCACCACCCTGCGGTTGGAGGTTCAAACCCACACTGCTCCTTGTGACCCTGGGCAAGTCACATAATCTCCCCATTGCCCCAGGTACATTAGATAGATTATGAGCCCACCGGGACAGACAGGTAGAAATGCTTAAATAAATTCATCTAAACCGTTCTGAGCTCCCTTGGGAGAACGGTATAGAAAATTGAATGAATAAATACATTAGTGTGCATTTCAGTCCTTTGTCTCCACCACCTCTACCGGAAGACTATTCCACGCATCTACCACCCTTTCTGTAAAGAAGTATTTTTCTACATTACTCCTGAGCCTATCACCTCTTAACTTCATCCTATGCCCTCTCCTTTCCAGAGTTTTCCTTCATTTGAAAAAGACTCACCTCCTGTACATTACATAGAAACATAGAGTATGACGGCAGAAAAGGGCCGACGCCCAACAAGTCTGCCCACTCAAGAACCCTCCCTCCTCCCTCCCTCCTTCGGGAATCCATCTTTTAAGCATTCCTCTGGAGCGACCCCCACCTGTCTGTCCCATCGTCCCTTGAAGTCGAGCGTGGTTCTGGCCTCGACTAACTGACGTGGAAGACCATTCCATCGATCAATTACCCTTTCGGTGAAGAAATACTTCCTGGTGTCCCCATGAAATCTTCCCCCCCTGAGTTTTAGCGGATGCCCTCTTGTCGCCGTGGGACCCGTAAGACAAAAGATTTCTTCCTCCACATCAATATGGCCCGTGATGTATTTGAATGTTTCTATCATGTCCCCCCTTTCCCTCCGCTCTTCGAGAGAATATAAGTGCAGCCTGCTCAAACGTTCTTCATATGGGAGATTTTTTAGTCCTGAGACCATCCTAGTGGCCATTCGCTGAATTGACTCCATTCTCTTCACTTCTCTTTGATAATGTGGCCTCCAAACTGAACACAGTACTCCAGGTGAGGTCTCACCATTGATCTGTACAATGGCAGTAGCACTTCAGGCTTACGACTGATAAAGCTCCTTCTGATGCAGCCCAGCATTTGTCTAGCTTTTGCTGTTGCTTTCTCCTCCTGATTCGCAGCTTTCATATCTTCCCGGATGATTACTTCCAAGTCCCATTCTGCTACAGTTCTGGTTAGGTTTTCACCATTCAGGGTGTATGTTCTGCCTGGATTTCTGCTACCAAGGTGCATAACCTTACATTTTTTGGCATTAAAATTCAGTTGCCAAGTACTGGACCATTGTTTTAGTAAAAGTAAGTCCTGCTCCATAGCGCCAGGCATGATTGCGCTATCAGGTTCTGCTGCGCTGCCTACAATGTTGCATAGTTTAGCATCATCGGCGAATAATGTAATTTTACCTCGAAGTCCCTGAAGCAGATCCCTTACAAAGATATTGAATAGTATTGTGCCCAAGACCGAGCCCTGTGGCACTCCACTGGACACTTCCGACGTTTTTGAGGGAATACCGTTTACCATTACCCTTTGGAGTCTACCGCTAAGCCAGTCTTCTACCCATGCAGTCAGTGTTTCTCCTAGGCCCATCGCGTTCATCTTGTTCAGTAACCTACGGTGTGGGACACTATCAAAAGCCTTACTGAAGTCTAAATACATGATGTCCAGGGACTCTCCCTTATCCCTTATCGCCAAGAAGATCCTCTCTCTTCCATCGTTCTTCTGGAGTACACACATTAAGTTCTCCAAGTTTGTCCCCATATGACTTATTTATTTATTTGGTTTTGCATCCCATCCTCCCAAAAAGTTCAGAACGGGTTACAAGTCTAAATACATAACAAAACATGGTAAACATAACATGACAAACATAGCATGATGAGCATGGTATGACAAAACATAGGATGGTAGCTTAGCATGGCAAACATAGGCCCTCTTTTACTATGGTACGCTAACCGATGAGTGCGTGCTAATTGAATTAGCGCACACTAAACACTAACGCGTGCATGTTGTTAGTCTGTGGACGCGTTAGCGTGCGCTAATCGGTTAACGCACCTTAGTAAAAGAGGGGAATAAGTCATATATACAAGCTTAGCATAGCATGGCAAACATAGACTTAACAACAAAGACCAGTAACCAACTCTGCAGCAAGCTTAACACATGTTACCAAATAGTCCATTAACTGGTATAATACACAGATTTGCTCTTAAAAAGGTTGACATTAACTGTGGTCTTATTGAACACACACATACACACACAAGTTACTGAGTTGACTTCTGAGGCTCGGCTGAGTCATATAATTTATATCACTTCAATATACATTGCAATCAGGTTTTGAAAGGCAGCAATGAAGAAGGTTTGTCTTTTCAGGCCTATAGTACGAAATGAAAGGAATTCTTATTAGGAATGGGCAAATCACAAACTTGATTCTACTTCTGTTTCTTTCTCTGATTTACTATTGGAAAGATAACTAAATATTCATCACCATCAAAACAAAATGCAACACACAAGAATATGAAAGAAAAACAAAAAGGTTGGTGACTACATACATTTTCAAAGCCTCTCACCCTATAAAGCACATCAAAAGCCACTCACTACAAAGGACAGGAAAGAGTAGTACGGTTCCAGGGCTTAAAGCCTGGGTGTGTGGAGTGCCAGGAGCCCCACTGAGTGAACCTTACAAATCATTTAGGCCTCAGTGTAAGAAGACATAAGATAAAATGTACATGAAAAGTAGTGTATATCTCACTGTATTCAGAAACAGAGAAAATGAAGGCAGATAAAATGATATGGTCTATCCAGTCTGCCTGGCCATGCCATCTTCTATCCCTTCTTCTCCCTTTGATCAGTGTTTCTCAACTTCTTCAAGCCAAGTGCCCCCTAAGTCTAACAAATATCAACCAAGTACCCCTGCCAAGCTCCACCCCAGACCCGCCCTGGCTCCATCCCTGGCCCCACCCTTCAGAATAATAGTACTAATTGTTATGCAATTTCTTCCATCCATTTGTCATATACACACAATATAATCTTAATACATAATGGTAGCCACAAAATTTAAAAAAAACACCAAGCACACTGTACGTACAGAAAATGTTAATTATCATTTATATTTGGGGGGGGTTCAAAGAGGTCAAGGCAGATGACTTTAAAATATGCAGTAACAACTATAGAAAAATAGACAGATATAGTGCAAAATATAAACAGCAGATAAAAATTCTCAACACAAATACGTTTCGATTACTAAATTGAAAATAAAGTCATTTTTCCTCCTATGCTGTCTGGTGATTTCATGAGTCTCTGGTTGCACTTCCTTCTGACTGTGCATCCAATATTTCTTTCTTTCTGCCTCCTGCACGCTTTATCTCCTCCAACCTCATTCCCTTCCCCAACAAACATCTCTGTCCCTCCAGGAGTCCAACTTTTCTTCCTCTCTCCTCCACCCCTATTAGCAACATGTCTCCCTCTCGCACTCTCTCTCTCTCTGTCCATATGTCTTGAGAGATCCAGGCATCTCTCCCACCCCCTCTACTGCCACATCCAACATTTTCCATCTCTCATCCCCCAGATCATGTGCAGCATTTTTCACCACTGCCCACCAGCCCCATGCCCATTTCTCCTTCTATTACCCCTCTCCAGCACAATGCCACATCTCTCACTCCATTACTATGTCCAACATTCCTCCCCCTTGCATCCCTTTCATTCTGTCCCTCTCCACCACCATATCCAACATTTCTCCCTCTCATCCTTCTCTTCCCCATGTATCTCTGCCTCATTCCTCTCTCTCTCTCTATGCCCAACAATTTTTCTCTTTCTTCCTTTCCCCATTGTGTAAAAAACAAACAAACAAACAAACAGGGAATTCCTATTAAGAGACAATCTTCAAAGGGTATTTGTGATGGTTTGCATGTCTAGGGTTACCAGATTTCCTCTTTAAAAAAGAGGACACTTGGCCCTGCCCTGCTCCGTCCCCATCCCTTCCCCCATATGAACCTCATGTCTCCTTCCCTGAGCTTGGGACTGTGTCTGAAGGACCTCTCCGCATGTGCAGATGTCAATGCAATGACATCATGTGCATGCATATGATGTCAATGCAATGACATCATGTGCATGCATGAATGCATATGGCATCATCATGACAACGTCCACACATGCACAGAGGCCCTCCAGATGCGGCCCCGAGCTTAGGACCTTCCAAAACCCAGACAAACAGTCAAGTTTTGGAAATCCCTCCGAGCACCCAGACAGTCCTCTAAAAGAGGACATGTCTGGGTTTTCCCAGACATCTAGTAACCCTATATATGTCCCATCATGAGGGAGTGAGCTTCCTCAAGGAATGGATGCCCAGAGCTTTACTAGCCCAAGTATTTCCAAGGGACGGGAATAGATGCCCGGGAGTGAACAGGAAGATCCGAGTCTATCCAAGATGCTAGGTGAGTGGAAACAGGAAGACTATCCCGAACTTGGCAAAGTGTTATGTTTTGTTAGGATATGAAGGGGAACTTTACCTTTGTGATGAATTTACTCAACTGATTTGCATCCTCATTTGCATACAAACTGGAACAGATGAAAAGGAGCCTTTCATAGGGGAAAAGAGACTCCTAAAGATTTGATTCGACCCAAAAGAGGGAAGGGGGCTCCTTCTCTGCCTCCAGTATTCAATGCATCTAATGCAAATTTCTGGCTCTTAATCTGGCACCGCTGATAATATCACCAAATGGGCATAATGTCAAATAGAGCATCCAACATTGCACCAGAGGGTATCTGGTGGTGAAATAGCCCTTTTGCAGTACAGGTGGCAAAGAGTGATGGCAAGACAACAGCTGCAGGGCCCCCAGTGACATTTCCATCCTCCCCCAACTCATGTGGCCTTAAATAGGGGAGATTGTGGCACAGTGGTTAAAGCTACAGCCTACGCACCCTGAGGTTGTGGGTTCAAACCCATACTGTTCCTTGTGATCCTGGGCAAGTCACTTAATTCCCCCATTGCCCTAGGTACCTTAGATTATGAACCCACCAGGACAGACAGGGAAAAATGCTTGAATACCTAAATAAATTCATGTAAACTATCCTGAACTCCCCTGGGAGAATAGTATAGAAAATTGAATAAATAAATAGTACAGGCTCAATGGGAGCTGTAGGTTGACAATTCCCACTTCCCCTCTCTCCAATCTGGTCACATCCCCAAATGTGGATTCTGCATGATGTCCTCGATGATCTCATCACTAATAATGTTTCAGTCAGATTCAGGGTCCATAGTACTTTGTGATATGTCCTACATTAATGAGTCATTTCGGAAAAGGAGACTACAACAGAAACTGGTTTTCACCAGACCCTTGTTTTCTTTCAGGATTCTGGGATACTGTGTTTCCTTAAGTACACACACAATTTAAATAATAGCCTTCCCAAAGGTTCTTGGTTATGAAATATACAGTCTTGCTGCACTACAAATTATCTGCAGGCTCGAGTATGACACTTTGACCAGACTGCACCTGGAAAAGAATTTCGATAATCCCTTTATGGCTGTGAGTCACTGTGAGATAGAGCTTGTGGAGAGAAGGGAAAAGCAGATGGAAACTTGCTGAAAGCTATCTTCACCATTTCAGAACTTAAGAGCAGCGAAGCTCCTCTAAAGTGAAATTCAGTGGCCCGGCAGGCTATTGCAGACACCGAATACTGGCTAAATCCTAGTGTGAGATGGCAGCACTCATATAATCTTTCCCCTATGCCAGGGGTAGGCAATTCCGGTCCTCGAGAGCTGGAGCCAGGTCAGGTTTTCAAGATATCCACCATGAATATGTATGAGATGGATTTGCATGCACTGCCTTCTTGAGATGCAAATCTATCTCATGCATATTTATTGTGGATATCCTGAAAACCTGACCTGGCTCCGGCTCTCGAGGACCGGAATTGCCTACCCATACCTTATGCACTAGTGCTGCCCGATTCACTTTGGTGAATTCATTCTAATTGATTCATTCTATGAAAAAACCAGACACACCGATTCAGTGACCAACACCCCCCCCCCCCGCCCTTTCCCAGTGAGACCCGACATACTTCCAGCAGCAGCAGTGGTGGCTGGCCGGTAGAAGCAGCGCTCTGAATAGGCTGCTTGCAGCCTGCTCCACTGTGGCCTTCCCTCTGCCGTGTCACTTATGATGTCACTGATATCTACATTAAATTTCATATGCTATTTAGATGCCCTGTCTTCCAATTTCCTAAGGTCTTCCTGCAGTTTTCCACAGTCTGCATGTGTTTTAATAACTTTGAAAAGTTTTGTGTCATCTGCAAATTTAAGGTCACCTCTTGTTCCAATCTGCAGATCATTTATAACTATATCAAATAGCACCGGACCCAGTACAGATCCCTGCAACACTCCACTACTCACCCTCCTCCATTAAGAAAAATGGCCATTTGACCCTACCCTCTGTTTTCTGTTCAATAACCAGTTTCTAACCCACAACAGAACATTGCCTCCTATCCCATGACTTTTTAATTTTCTCAGGAGTCTCTCTTGAGGAACATTGTCAAAGCTTTCTGAAAATCTAGAAAAGCTACATCCACCTTTATCCATATGTTCATTCATACCTTCAAGAAAATGAAGCAAATTGTTGAGGCAAGCCTTCTCTTAGCTGATTCCATGCTGATTGTCCCATTAAACTATGTCTATGTGCACTATTTTGCCTGGCACTGACATCAGGCTTACCAGTCTGTAATTTCCCAGATCACCCCTGGAACACTTTAAAAAATTTGGCACTAGATTGGCCACCCTCCAATCTTCGGGTATGACGGATGATTTTAACAACACTAACAGCATATCAGCAATTTCATGTTTGAGTTCTTTCAGTATCCTGGGGCGATTTATCATTCTTTAACTCGTAGATATGTCTCAGTATATCATCCAGGTTCACCAAGATTTCTTTCAGTAACTTCACCCTTGAAAACTATTTCTGATACAGATGGATGTTTTACATCTTCTTCCATAAAAACTGAAGTGAAGAATTCATTCATTCTGTCCACTAGGCCTTGTCTTTTCTGAACACCCCTTTTGCTCCTTCATGATCTAATATTCCCTTACAAGCTAGCTGCTTTTGCTGTACACTTCTCCCTCAATATTCGCGGGGGTTAGGGGCAGAGCACCACAAATAATATTCAGGCCGGTTCTGACCCACCCTCCAAAATCCCAGACCTTACCTTAAGCCCTCTGAGACTCCCTGGAACCATACCTGGTGGTCTAGTGGGCTTTCGGGGCAGAAGCAATCTTCCTATACTCCTGCCCTGTGCAGATCACTCATAGGAAACAGCTGACGTGAGCTCAGAACAGTTTACATGAATTTATTCAGGTACTCAAACATTTTTCCCTGTCTGTCCCAGCAGGCTCACAATCTGTCTAATGTCCCTGGGCAATGGGGGGATTACCGTATTTTCACGCAAATAACACGCACCCGTATAAAACGCGCACACGTGTATAGCGCGCAGAAATCACGATGATAAGCACAAAAACTTTGGTATAACGCGCTCACGATTATACCGCGCATGCTGCCCGACTCTCCGTTCACCCCCCTGACTTCCGTGCACTGCCCCGCCTCTCCGTGCGCTGTCCCGACTCTCCGTTCACCCCCCCTGACTTCCGTGCACTGCCCCGCCTCTCCGTGCGCTGTCCCGACTCTCCGTTCACCCCCCCCTGACTTCCATGCACTGCCCTGACTTTCCGTGCGCTGTCCCGACTCTCCGTTCACCCCCCTGACTTCCGTGCACTGCCCCGCCTCTCCGTGCGCTGTCCCGACTCTCCGTTCACCCCCCCCCGACGTCCGATTCATCCCCCCCCCCCGGCAGGACCATTCGCACCCCCACCCCGAAGGACCGCCGACTCCCCGACAATATCGGGCCAGGAGGGAGCCCAAACCCTCCTGGCCACGGCGACCCCCTAACCCCACCCCGCACTACATTACGGGCAGGAGGGATCCCAGGCCCTCCTGCCCTCGACGCAAACCCCCCTCCCCCCCAACGACCGCCCCCCCCAAGAACCTCCGACCGCTCCCCCAGCCGACCCGCGACCCCCCTGGCGACCCCCACGACCCCCCCACCCCCCTTCCCCGTACCTTTGGTAGTTGGCCGGACAGACGGGAGCCAAACCCGCCTGTCCGGCAGGCAGCCAACGAAGGAATGAGGCCGGATTGGCCCATCCGTCCTAAAGCTCCGCCTACTGGTGGGGCCTAAGGCGCGTGGGCCAATCAGAATAGGCCCTGGAGCCTTAGGTCCCACCTGGGGGCGCGGCCTGAGGCACATGGGCCCAACCCGACCATGTGCCTCAGGCCGCGCCCCCAGGTGGGACCTAAGGCTCCAGGGCCTATTCTGATTGGCCCACGCGCCTTAGGCCCCACCAGTAGGCGGAGCTTTAGGACGGATGGGCCAATCCGGCCTCATTCCTTCGTTGGCTGCCTGCCGGACAGGCGGGTTTGGCTCCCGTCTGTCCGGCCAACTTCCAAAGGTACGGGGAAGGGGGGTGGGGGGGTCGTGGGGGTCGGCCAGGGGGGTCGCGGGTCGGCTGGGGGGGCGGTCGGAGGTTCTTGGGGGGGGGACGGTCGTTGGGGGGGAGGGGGGTTTGCGTCGAGGGCAGGAGGGCCTGGGATCCCTCCTGCCCGTAATGTAGTGCGGGGTGGGGTTAGGGGGTCGCCGTGGCCAGGAGGGTTTGGGCTCCCTTCTGGCCCGATATTGTCGGGAAGTCGGCGGTCCTTCGGGGTGGGGGTGCGAGTGGTCCTGCCGGGGGGGGGGGGATGTATCGGACGTCGGGGAGTCGGCCTGGCAAGAGGGCTTGGGCTCCCTCTTGCTCCGATCGTGGATGCGGGTGCGGGTGGGAGCGCGTGCGAGTGGTCGTTCGGGGTGGGGGTGCGAGTGGTCCTGCTGGGGGGGTGAATCGGGCGTCGGGCGGGGTGGGAACTATGTTTGAAAACTTTCGTATACCGCGCTCACGCATATAACGCGCGAGGGGTATGCGCGGTAGGTAAAAACGCGTATAACGCGCGCGTTATATGCGTGAAAATACGGTAAGTGACTTGCCCAGTGTCACAAGGAGCAGCGTGGGTTTGAACCCACAACCTCAGGGTGATGAGGCTATAGCACCATACTCTCCCCCTGGCCATTGCTCTTCTTTTCACCTTTGTTATATGTGGAATACGTAAAAAAAAATACATACTAACAAATCTTCTAGGACAGTGTCCCGCAAATTTTGTTGGGTCATGGCACACTAAACATAGTGGCTGCAGCTCAAGGCATCCAGACGTGTGTGGACGACGCTGTGATGACATCACACACATGTGTGACATCATCATGTCAACATCTGCGCATGCACAAAGTCCCTCCAGACGGGCCCTGAGCTGCCAGTGGTGGGTGCCAGTAAGGAAGAGGGCCAGAGAGAAGGAGAGGCACTGGTGCAGGCTGATTGTCTACAGGATGTGCCTCTCGCTGTAAGAGTCATGTCCTGTAGACAATCAGCTGGCGCCTCTCCTCCTCCCCAGTGTGTCGTGGCACACCTGAAATGTCATGAGGCACACAGTTTGCGATATGCTAATCGAGGAAAATTAACATCATCTTTATAGTCCATAATCAAACTAGGAAGGGCCACAAGAAATACCATAATAGCAAAAATGGATAATTATCCATCTAAGAAAAAAATATTAAATGAGAAGCAGATTCAAATGGCTAAGCCTGCAACTGGAATGTGCAAATTTATGGGAGAGTAAGCCAAAATATCTATTTCCCTAGCCACCACAAAATCTGACAGTTGCTTAGGCTGAAAGAAAAGAGAAGAGAATTTTTACCAGTGTAAGTTACACAACATTTAGCATGAAATTTCAATATAAAGGTAGCAAAACTCATGGCCTTAAGGCAAGGAAGTTCTTTCTGTGCTTTTGTGTCACCTGAGACATGAATCATAGAGCTAAAAATCTTCTATAAATGCTTAAAGTAGAGAATGGGTCTCCGCGGTAAACTGCGGGAAATCCGCAGGAACAGGAGCAAGGCCTTTTACAGCCCTGTGGGAGCAGTATAAAACCTTGCTCCTGTGGTTTAAAAAAATTGTGCCAGTCAGCATCTCTAGGCCTTCCTCCCTAGCTCTGTTGGTGCCCATTTTACCTATTGGTAACTCAACTGCTTACTAAAGGCTAGCTAAGCTGAAACTTGGTGGCCATTTAGCAACCTACCAAAAACATTGATAGATAAATTATTTTATGGTTGCTAGCAACCTCAGGATTTCTGTTATAGTACTGCTGAACATCATTGTTTACCACACAAGGTACAGATACTGTGTTTGGAGGCTATAGACCCAGCAGTTCTCTCTGCACCTTTGTACTTTCAGCTCACTCAAAACTAGAGCTAGGATTTAGCACCATAAACCTTAATTTGGAACCTCTCTGGTGGGATTTTCTTTTATATGGCATCACCTTTTACCACCTCCTTGCCCACTCCCCCTGTACCTAATCTGGTCATAATACTGACAATCTTAGACCAGGGAACAACACAGTCATAAGCCCTGAATCCAGCCATTAGGTGTCACCATTGAGCAATTACCACAACTTTACGCCCTGTGGCATTCCCAGTCCTGGCCCCAGCGCAGAAATTAAACTAGGGACCTTCTATGTGATTGTGTGCAGAACTGGTAAGTGCTAGAGAATGAGATTTTGATGTTTAGTGTATATTTAGCATTTTGTATATTTACTAATATTTAATGTTTTGTGTGTATTAAGCATTTTGTAAGTTCATATTGTCTGTTCCTTAGTAAAAATTCAACAGTGAAAAAAAGGAGCAAAGAAGTGTGGTTACCAGTTAGTCCACTAGAATATGTGTGAAAAGGATCAGCAAACAAGTTGCAGGTGAGAGCTTTTAATTAGACTAACGTAACACATCTTCGCCGACTTGATGATGAGAAGACAACTGCAAAGTTGTTAATTTGGACCTGATCCAATCCTTACCAAACCAAAGCCACAATAAGTCAATGAATCATTTTTAGAAACTTACTGGATCAAAGTAACTTTATAGCTCACAAAATGCTTGTAAGCGGGACTGAGCACCCATTGTTAATGCTAAAAAGCAATGAGAAATGGTTTGGGAACAGTTTGCCACACCTGTGTTCACAACATTCCCTTGAGTCTGCGTTCGGAACAATGGTAAGCGGAATGACGTCTGCGGTACAGAAAGATCCCCTGATGAATGACAGCTTGAAATTTCACAGGATGGAGAACTGAGAAATCTGTGACCTTTTTATAGCAATGAATTAATCAGTTCGGAGGATAAAGGGCGTGCAGTAAGAACAGTGGCATAGTAAGGGGGAGGCAGGGGGACGGTAAACCCAAAGCGCCGTCATGGTGAGGGTGCAATAGAGTGTTGAGCGGGGACAGAAATCCTGCCCCTCTCCACCCATCCCCAACAGTATCCCGCCCGTTCCCACCTGTCCCCGCCAGAATCCCCTCCATCCCCACCCAACCCCACAAGGAATCTCCTCCATCCCTTCCATCCCCCATAAAAGTTAACCTGTCCCCATAAAAAGTAGCAATTACTTCTGACAGTTGATTTTTTAAAGTCTTAGTTTATTTAAACCAACAATAAAATACAATCTAAACAAAGAGCGAAGCACACCGGGGACATTGACCTGAGACCGAAGCGAAAATTGAAGAAGGGAAAGTCAGCAATCCTAGTGGGAGACTCCATCCTAAGGCATGTGGACAGCCACATAGCAGGAGGGAGAGAGGATCGACTGGTGACCTGCCTCCCAGGAGCAAGAACCAAGGACATCGTGGACAAAATTGGGAAGATCCTGGAAGGAGCGGAGACGGAAGAGACCGCAGTGATGATCCACACAGGGACGAATGATGTCAGCAGGAGAGACTACAGAAGGAGCACGCTGATAGAACAGTTCAAGATCCTGGGAATGAAGCTGAAGATGAGGACCCAGAAGATAGCGTTCTCAGAGATCCTTCCGGTACCGAGGGCAGATGTGAAAAGGTAGGAGGAACTACAATCAATAAATGCGTGGATGAGGAAATGGTGTGAGGAAGAAGGATTCCACTTCGTGAGGAACTGGACAACGTTCTGGGGCAAGAGCAAGCTCTACAGGAGAGATGGACTGCACCTGAGCGCGGCGGGAACAAGACTTCTATCAAACAATGTCAAGAGAGGAATAGAACAGGCTTTAAACTAAGAGGAAGGAGAAAGCCGACAGTCGACCTAGCGTCGATGATTCGGAAGAAGGTATCACGTGATGATACTAAGGGAATGCAAGGCTCGGAAGAAACAACGGACAATACAGGAGTCGACTAACCCAGAAGAAGAGGTTAGAAGGAATGTACCAAAAGAGAAGACACTAAAGACCGAAACATAGGGAAAAGAAATGAAGACACTTAAATGACAGGATCTAAACTCCATTTATACTAATGCAAGGAGCCTAGGAAACAAAATGGGGGAATTAGAAGCCGTGGCCAATGCAGAAGACTTAGACATCATTGGAATCTCTGAAACATGGTGGAATGAGGAAAGCAAATGGGATACAGCACTGAAGGGATTTAAGCTCTATCGCCAGGATAGGTCAGGACAGAAAGGAGGTGGAATAGCCCTATACATAAAAGAAACCATACAATCGACAAGAATAGACACAGCGGAGACGACCAACAAGCTGGAATCGCTATGGGTTAAAATACCAGGTAGAAAGGGACATGAAATAAAAATGGGCCTATACTATCGTCCACCCGGGCAAACCGGAGATATCGATAAGGAAATGGAAGCCCAGATGAAACAAGAATGCAAAAACAGTTGCACAGTTATTATGGGAGACTTCAACTACCCCGGGATAGACTGGAGTCTTGGAAACTCAAAATGCGCTAGGGAAACAGAATTCCTGGAGGCTACACAAGATTGCTTCATGGAGCAGCTTGTTAGAGAACTGACGAGAGGAAATGCCACTTTGGATCTAATCCTAAATGGGTTAATGGGACCTGCAAAGGAAGTGGAAATAGTGGGACCGTTGGGAAACAGTGACCATAACATGATCAAGTTCAAGGTTGAAGCAGGAATACCAAAAGGAAAGAGAACCATGGCGACAACTTTCAACTTCAGAAAAGGAAACTATGAAGCAATGAGGAAAATGGTAAGGAAGAAACTTAGGAACACTTCCAAGAAATGGAGGATGGTAGAACATGCCTGGTCTTTTTTCAAGGACACGGTGAGCGAAGCGCAAAATCTGTACATCCCCAGATTCAGAAAGGGGAGCAAAAAGAGTCGAATAAAGGACCCGATATGGATGACTAAAATAGTGAAGGAAGTGATAAGTAATAAGAAAAATTCATTCAGGAGATGGAAAAAGGACAAAACTGAAGGAAACTGGATAGAGCACAGGAAGTATCAAAAAGAATGTCACCGTGTGGTTCGAAAAGCCAAAAGAGAGTATGAAGAGAAGTTAGCCAGGGAGACTCGAAATTTCAAACCGTTCTTCAGATATGTTAAAGGGAAACAGCCAGCTAGGGAGGAGATGGGACCGCTGAATGATGGAGTCAGGAAGGGAGTAGTGAAGGAGGAGAAAGAAGTCGCGAAAAGACTAAACATGTTCTTTTCGTCTGTATTTACAAACAAAGACACAACCAACATACCGGAACCTGAGCAATTCTTCAATGGAAATCAAGCAGAAAAATTAACATTCATGGAAGTGAGCCTTGAAGATGTGCGCAGGCAGATAGATAAACTAAAAATTGACAAATCTCCAGGTCCGGACGGAATCCATCCAAGGGTTCTGAAGGAACTAAAGGAGGAGATAGCAGAACTACTGCAGCAAATATGCAATCTATCCCTGAAAACAGGCATGATCCCGGAGGATTGGAAGACGGCCAACATCACGCCCATCTTTAAAAAGGGATCAAGAGGTGACCCAGGAAACTACAGACCAGTGAGTCTGACCTCGGTTCCCGGAAAAATGGCGGAAGCACTGATAAAAGAAAACATCGATGATCACTTGGAAAGAAACAAACCTCTGATAACCAGCCAACATGGTTTCTGCAGGGGGAGATCGTGCTTAACCAACTTACTACACTTCTTCGAAGGAATTAACAAACAGATGGACAGAGGTGACCCCATACACATCATATACCTTGATTTCCAAAAAGCCTTTGACAAGGTGCCTCATGAACGATTACTCCGGAAACTGAAGAACCATGGGGTGGACGGAGACGTACATAGATGGATCAGAAACTGGTTGGCAGGTAGGAAACAAAGGGTAGGGTTGAAGGGCCACTACTCTGACTGGAGGAGGGTCACGAGTGGTGTTCCGCAGGGCTCTGTGCTCGGGCCACTGCTATTTAATATATTCATAAATGATCTAGAAACAGGGACGAAGTGTGAGATAATAAAATTTGCAGATGACACCAAACTATTTAGGGGAGCTCGGACTAAAGAGGACTGTGAGGAATTGCAAAGGGACTTGAACAAACTAGGGGAATGGGTGACAAAATGGCAAATGAAGTTCAACGTTGAGAAATGTAAAGTATTGCATGTGGGAAGCAGAAACCCGAGGTACAACTATACGATGGGAGGGATGTTATTGAATGAGAGTACCCAAGAGAGGGACTTGGGGGTAATGGTGGACAGGTCAATGAAGCCGACGGCACAGTGCGCAGTGGCCGCTTAGAGAGAGAATAGAATGCTAGGTATAATCAAGAAGGGTATTACAACCAGGACGAAAGAAGTTATCCTGCCGATGTATTGGGCGATGGTGCGCCCACACCTGGAATACTGTGTCCAGTTTTGGTCGCCATACCTTAAGAAGGATATGGCGTTACTCGAGAGAGTTCAGAGAAGAGCGACACGTCTGATAAAAGGGATGGAAAACCTTTCATACGCTGAGAGATTGGAGAAACTGGGTCTCTTTTACCTGGAGAAGAGGAGACTTAGAGGGGATATGATAGAGACTTATAAGATCATGAGGGGCATAGAGAGAGTAGAGAGGGACAGATTCTTCAAACTTTCAAAAAATAAAAGAACAAGAGGCTATTCGGAAAAGTTGAAAGGGGACAGATTCAATACAAATGCCAGGAAGTTCTTCTTTACCCAATGTGTGGTGGACACTTGGAATGCGCTTATAGGGCAGAATACAGTACTGGGATTTAAGAGAGGATTTGACAATTTCCTGCTGGAAAAGGGAATAGAAGGGTATAAATAGAGGATTACTGCTCAAGTCCTGGACCTGTTGGGCCACCGCGTGAGCGGACTGCTGGGCAAGATGGACCTCAGGTCTGACCCAGCACAGGCATTGCTTATGTTCTTATGTTCTTAAATAACAGTGAACAGATATAAGAGATGCATACATCACCGGAAAGAATTAGAATAGAAATTAGGGTTGACCATTTCTTGTTAAAATAAATAAGAGCTGGATTTTTTGGCAATATAAAGCTCATATCTGTAGAGCAAACAAATCTTGTTCCACCATCTGACATAGGTAACTTGTGAGAGGTCCTTCCAAGATCCACAAATGATTTTTAATGCAGCAATAAGTAAAGAATCAAACAATACAGCATTAAAATCATTTAATGCAGAATTGAGAGAGGCGCTTTTCAGGACAATGGTTGCATAAGAAAAATGTGCCAAAACTGAACTGGAAACCCCAAAACAAGCTCAGCAAGTACTTCATTTGTACTAAACACAATTAGTGGCATAACCATGAGAAGGGGTTGGGCCTCCGACTTTGAGCTTAGGCTCCCTCAAAATGAACATCTCCCTTGCTGTAGCTGATGGGAGATTTTGTTTTTCCAATATCTTGGTCCCAGTTTCTGTTTTTGTCTATCTTCTACTAATTCTCTTTCCAGGCCTCGGGAACCCTGGTTCCATCTCCATGGGAGTCCCGTGAGCCGGGGGGGAGAATCTCCACAGGAGTCCCGTAGACCTGGGGGGATCCCCGCGGGATTCCCGCAATCCTCATTCCCGTGCAGACCTCTAGGGTGCAGGCACCCATCTTCCTCTCCACCCCCCTGCTCCTTTCCTGCCCCCCCCTGCCACGCATGCGTGCCGCTTCACTGTCCCCATATCTCTGTAACGTTCCTGGCACGAGCATCAAGCTGCTGTTGCATCAGTGTCGGCTCTTCCTCTGACATCACTTCCTGTAACCACACATGGAGCTGACCAGACACATCAAGTGATGTAAGAGCCAAATAGTTTATTGAAGAATAGACAATTAAAACCTACATCCGATGTGGCCACATTTCACCTAAAAATAGTCTGTGTCAGGAAATAACCGCTGTTAAATAAACAAAAATATATATTGAAAACAACAAAAAGGAATTACAACATGACATAACCATTAAGTTAAAATATTTTGTTATGACTGAAACCATAAACAATAATACAGGAAACCATAGGACATTAAAAAGAAAAAAATATTTGAGGTTACTGATATTATAATCACAATTATCTTCAATAGAAACAATGTGAATGATATTAAACTAAAAACGATTAATCTTCAAATGGAATTATCTGAACATTATTGAACTAAAAGCATTGGTGAGTGTTAATTAGAGAAGGGATGTGTCAATAAAAATCACCACTTACCCAGAGGGAAACAACACAGAATACTTCCCCCTAAACAGAGCTTGAGCAAATCTAAAAATACAGAGCAGCATAATTCACCAGTAAAACAACATTTGTACAGACATAATTAATAAAACAAAGGATAACAAGCCTTGCAGAGAAGCAGGTAATACAGCCACAGCAGCCTCAATAAGAGTACACTAGTGTAGCAGATAAAACCAAACTTGACGGTAGTTAAGATATAGCTGAACCGCAAAGGTCAAAGGTTACTAAAATGCAAAAAAGCTAAAAATTGTGTAATTACAACAAGTTTGATTTATTTTTTATTTAATATACTGCAAATATAAAACCAAAGGTAAAGCTAAGCAATTTACAATAAAAATGTAAAATAAACAATATAAAAATAGGGTAGGGAACAAAAATTAAACAAAACGTAAAATACAATTGAAAACATGAAGAAAGAAAGGAATCTGCAGTTACAATAAAAAAAAAAAAAGATTGGGGAGAGGGGTGAACAATATGGTAGGGGAGGAAACAGAAAATTAGTTCTGCCCACACTGATATGAGGAAACCAAGAATGAAACTTTTAGGAAAGGTTACCATCAAAGAAAAGTAAATTAAGAGCAGAAGGCCAAGGAGAAATAATATGCTTTTAATTGTATCTTGAACGACGCAAATGATTTTTCTGAACAGAGATAAAAAGGAAAAGAATTCCAGAAAGTAGGAGCCATAACAGAAAATGAAGAATTCCAATGACAATCAAGGAAAAGTTGTCAGAATGAAGGAATGACTAATTACTGCTGTTGTGAAGAGCGTAGGGTTCTTTGCGGCAAGTATGGGACCAAGAGATTATATAAAAAAGAGGGAAGACCACTCGTTAGAATCTGGTGAGAAAAAATATTATATTTGAAAGGGATGCGATATGAGACAGGAAGGATGTGTTCTGGTTTTAGAAACAATCTCTGGATTATTGCTCTCCTTCTGGGTAAGTGGTGACTTTTATTTTCACATAACCTTTTCTAATTAATATTCACCAATGCTTTTAGTTCAATATTATTCAGATCATTCCCATCTGAAGATTAATTCTTGTTTTTAGTTTAATATTGTTTCTATTGAAGATAATTGTGATTATAATATTAGCAACCACAAATATTTTTTTTCTTTTTAGTGTCCTATGGTCTCCTGTATTATTGTTTATGATTTCAGTCATAACCAAATATTTTTAACTTAATGGTTATTTTATGCTGTAATTGTTTTTAAGATATGTAACAGTTGTTAACCCCTGACACAGCCTATTTTTAGGCAACATGTGGCAACATCAGGCATGGGTTTTAATTGCCTGTTCGATAAATTGTTTGGTCTTCACATCAGTTGAAAAAATGAATCACAGTTCATTGCCCCTTGTATGGAGATCACACAACTGTTACTCAACAGTGGCTCCTACTGGCTGGATTTAAGGTGTGCATGCATCAGACTCCAGAAAGGACAGCAGCAGTCTGTAGCCCCAATCAAGGACTGACACTACTACTACTACTACTACTTATCACTTATATAGCGCTGAAAGGTGTACATACTAGCACTGTACATTTTGACAGTGGTTTAGTTCATATTTGAAAGGGTGATCTTTTCAAGTTAAGATACAGATGTTTCTGGTAGATTTTGGATAAATGGGGGTGTATCACAAGGTTCAGCACTATCGGCTTTACTTTTTACTGTGTTCATGACCTCGTCGGGCTTGGTATTTAAGGAGTTGAATGTGTCATTCAGAATGTATGATGATGATATTCAGTACTTCTCTACACTTGAGAAGGATTTACACAAAGGATCCAAGTCCCAAATTAAGGCCCTCTTTTGCTGAGCTGCGATAGAGGTGTCTACCGTAACCCCAAGCCGCAGTAGAAACCTCTACCTTGGTTTATTAAAAGAGGGCCTAAGTAATATCAGCAGCTTTTTTTCAACTTCATTTTTAAGTAAACTTAATAGTATGATACCTGCACTGGACTTTGGGATGGTGGTTCAAACTCTTGGGTTGGTGAAAATTGATTACTGCAATTCATTGTATCTAGGAATGTCATCTACTAGGTTTCAAGCTTTGCCAATAATTCAGAATGGGGCAACCTGCTTGATCATGGGAGCACCCAAATCTGCCCATATTAAAACTACTTTGAAAGAGCATCATTGGTTGCCAGAAGTATACAGAGTGACCTATGCATTCTTGCTGTTGATTCATCAGCAGGTATTTGCAAATGTACCAGTTTATTTTGTTAATATTCTAAATTTATACTGTCCAAAATGATTGTTGCAGTCAGAATTTGCAAAACAATTATGTCAAAAGACAGGATTTTAATTATGTATGTTTTTCTATAACCCACTTTGGTTAAAGCTGTATTTTTCGCTCCATAAGAAGCACTTTTTTTCCACCTGAAAGTGGGTGGAAATGTTGATGCATCTTATGCAACAAAGATATAAATTTTTTACACCCCCCCTCCCCGGTCGGGCCTTTTAAAAATATCCCCAGTACCTTTTGTAACCCTCGTCCCTTTTTAAAACACCCCCCGCCCAGTCCCGTCCCTCTTCAAATCTCCCCCATTGCCTGGTGGGCCAGCGGTGCATTGGCCAACAGGCGCGAGTCCTCCGCCCGCCTGCCTGGGCCCGCGCCACCTCTTCCCGTCCTGTTCCGCACCTCCTTAAGCCTCTCCCATTGCCTGGTGGTCCAGCGGTGTTAGCGCCATCCTCTGAATGGTGTTTTCAGCCAGCAGGTGCAAGCTTTCCGCCCGCCTGCCTGGGCCAGCGCTGCCCTCCAAATGGTGCCTTCAGTTCTCGCACAGTGCGGATAGGGCATCACTCGGCGATTGTAGAGAATCGCTCAGAGTGCATTTTATTATTAATGACCTTGTTGAACTACATATGTATGGCAGTATCGGAGACTGCTAGAAAACTCAGAAAAAATGATAAGCCGGTTTAATAATCTGCCGCTAAAATACATGCACACTAAGCGAGCACATTAAAGGCACACTTTAGTTTTGGGACTATTCCTCTGTGTCTCATAGTAACATAGTAACAGCGGCCCTTAGCGCTTTCCTGAAGAAGCCCTTTGTTAATGAACGGGTGCGAAACGGAGATCTTCCGTAGAGTTAATGAGAGGGAGAATAAAGAGTTAATGAGGAAGAAAAAAAGCTAAGTAATTTTGAATTGTACAGACTGGCAAAAGAACTGATTTAGTAAAATACTTTTTAAAAAAATAAAAAAGAACGTAAAAACGTAAGAAGAGAATGTAAATATAAAAACCATTAGTCATTGGTATAGAGAACATAAACGGGACCGATGATAGCTCACAGTATCAGTCAGTGGCTTTGAAGTATACCTCAAGCCTCTGGCCGGGAGCACTTGAGACCCCTGTTTTTCTCTAGAATACCTATGCAAGGATATATATTTGTGAGACAGCACATTTATACAAGTTGTTAGTGTCTCATAGTAACATAACAAATGCTATCTGAGACCTTGGATTTACCAGCTTGGGGGCAGTGTTAGCCTCCACCTTCCACTGCAGGGAGAAACCAGGATCGATTTACTACAGTTCAAAAAGGCTCCAGCTCGGTGACCTGCCAGAGAAGGTGCAGCTGTCTTAATTGCCATTTTGCAAATTCGTGACCTGGTTTACCAAAGGGTTTTCAGCATAACACAAAATGGGAGAAGAGTCTCATTAAAGTAGCAGGTAGCCAATGAGTCTTTTTCTCTGTTCTATTACTCTCAGCAAGACAAAATGCAAGGTGGAGCTAAATTGCTTTTAATGTCGATGCATGAATTATCCTTGGCATTTTGACAGATATTAAGAGAAAGTATTTAAAGGTTATTGATTACAAGATTCAGGTGTATTCCTGTAATACAAGGAATACAGAAATAAATGGAGGGGATTTCAGCTGCTCTTGTTAGAAATACAAAGGTAATAAACCACAGCCATCAACTAATTTCATGCACAGAGCTGAATACTGCTCTATGTCTCACTCCCTGGGAGTGTCTGCCTGCAGTTTGCTAATTTTAAGGTTGCAATTAAAGGCTTTAAGAGAACTGTAAGCTAATTTCTTAAATCTCACGTAGCTGAATGCATTTGATTTCTCCAGATCTGCCTTCACTCACATAAATTATAGATCCAGAGGGAACAGTTGAAAATCAAAAATAAATTGCCCCTTTTTGTTACCTAGAACTCCCTCTCTTTTGCTACTATTTGGGGTTCTGCCAGTTACTGTGACCTGGACTGGCCACTGTTGGAAACAGGATCTGTCCAAGTTAGATTGTAAGCTCTTCAGAGCAGGGACAGTCCATTAAATGTCAAAATGTGCAGTGCAGCACTATATAAGTGATAAATAGTAGTAGTAGTGGACTAGATGGTCCAATGGTCCTTCTTATATTCTTATATCCTGTTAGCTAGATGGTCCTTCTTATATTCTTATATCCTGTTAGCCAGCAAGGCTGAATCAGAACAGAATTCAATGGCAAACATTCATTATTCTCATAACCAAACCTCCACTCTGTTCAGTCAACAGAGGAGTAGATCCTTATTGAGCCCCAAAAAAATCTATTGATTTTAAAGCCCAAACTGCTGTGTCATTTTATTATTTTTTCTAAGGCTGCACATCAATTAATTGCAATTAAAATTGTTTATCGCATAAAGCGCCTCCCCCCCACACACACATTTCCTTCTATATTTGTACAATGGCAAATATAGACAGCAGAAGTAAATTCTCAGAAATGACATGTTATAATTACTAAATGATATTAATATTATATCAAGTACAATAATCCTACCATGAATCAAATGCAGGTGTAAACAAATCTGAAACCACCTTAGAACCCCCACCATCTCCCTGTTTGAATATGGGGAAGTGGCTATGAACCCTTGCAAGAAGCCACCCTTACATTTGTAGCAAAGGAGGGGCTTTTTTTTATACCAATGATCACCCCAGTAACCATCTACCCATATTCAAACAGGGAGGTGGTGGGTTTCCTTTTAGCTTTAATAGTTTGGGTGGTTTCAGATTTATTTATACCTACATTTGCTTCATAGTGAGATTGTTATATTTATTTCTATATCTGTTTCCTACCAGCTTGAGTTCTTAACAACATAATTACTAAAATGAAAATAAACCGTGTTTCTGTTTTCAAAGATGGAACAAAATTATTAGAAAAATAAAATTGCCAAGCAATAAAGGTAAGAAAAATGATTTATTTTCATTTTAGTAATTATAACATGTCAATTCTGAGAATTTACTTCTGCTGTCTATATTTGCCACTGTAGGAAATGTGAGGGGGGGGGCTGTGCTTTATGCGATTAAAAATTTTAATTGTGATTAATCAATGAGCAGCCCTATTATTTACATTTTATATATACAATCAAAGACAACTTTAAACATTAAAATACACCCAATCTTATGCAATCTTAATTACATTAATAAGAAAAAATTAACACTAGTGTATATACTGTAAATAGCTGACATAAAGAATGAGGCAATAGGTACATTTATAGACCGCATTTTGTTTTAGCATCAATAAGGTTTACATAAAAACAATAAAAGGAAAAGAACACCATTTCATTAAAAAGAAAAGATAAAAATTAAACAAAAAAAGTCTAATAGCGGCTGCAAAACAAAATCCTGAAAATGTCTCTAAGGAAATGGTAAATTAAAAAGATAAGTTTTTAAAAATAGCTCTAAATTTAGGATAAGATAATTCAGAATAAATTTCAAATGAGAGGGGGTTCTATAAGTACGGGACTGAAGCAAAAAAGGCAGAATTACGAGTAGATGTTAACATAATGCACTGAAGATAATTGATGAGGACTGGATAATCTCAAATTCTAGGCTGGCAATATGGGACCAAAAGTTTTTTATTTTTTTAACTTCATTAAATTTTCAAGGCTAATAGAAAGTGCATAAAAGTCTGCATACATTAATAAACAGAATCAGCACTTACAATCCATCAGTAACAATACAAAATGAATTACCCCCCCTCCCCCCACCTCCCTTCCAGTACATTCAATCAAGGGATAAAACAAAGGAGATAACCCACCCTCCCACCCTTCCCTGGATGTGTGCATAAATCTAAAGGAAATTAAAGGTAAAAGACAACTATACCAAAGTAACAAAAGTCGTTAATGGATCCCAAACTAATTTGAATAAATTATTATGCCCCAACATGTCAGCGTTCATTTTGATAAATAACAAGGTTGGCCAGAATGTATAACCTTAAATGCTAAAGTTAAAGCCTTATGAATCAGTTTAAATTTAATTGGAAGCCAATTATATTCCTTGAATACAGGAGTAATATGGTCATTTCTATGCACATTAGTAAGAACTCTAACAGCAGTATTTTGCACAGTTTGTAATTTTTTAAATTACTGCTGCTGGGAGCCTGGTATAAATATTATAGTAATCTAATTTAGAAGTGACTAAGGCCCTCTTTAGGTGCACTAATCGATTTAGTGCGCGCTAAATGCTAAAGCATGCATGTTAGTCTATGGACGCATTAGTGTTTAGCGCGTGCAAATTCGATTAGCGCACACTAATTGGTTAGAACACCTTAGTAAAAGAGGGGTTAAGGCATAAAGAGACTCAAAGCAAGATTTATCAATGTAAGACCTGATGGATCTTATTTTACGAAGAGAATAAAAACAAGATCTGATAACCGAAGTTATCTGAGGATGGAAAGTTAATGGGGAATATAATTGTACCCTTGATATCTCATAGTATTCAATAATTGAATGGGCTGGGAATGTAAGGAAGGTGCGATAGATGGAAAATTGGAAGATCCTGTAATACACATCCCTGTAGTCTTCTGCGGGTTCAAAACCAATTTATTTTGGAGTGCCCGTTTGTCAATCATATCAAGACATTCTTGAAGTAAACCTAAATCAAGATTGGTCAAATTTTGTGGAAAAACCCATAAAAAATTATCATCATAAAAATAGCTTTTAATCTGTAACTCTTGGATCCTTAAAGCAAGTGAACTTTAAAAAAATATTAAATAATAAAGGGGAAAGAACTGAACCTTTTGGAATCCCGCATGTAAGTTTGCAAAGAGGCGAAAAGACAGAAGAAAAGGACGAATTAAACGTCGTATCAAATAAAAAGGATTTAAACCAGTTAAGAACAGTACCTATAATTCCTAATGCTTATAAATGAGATTATAACTAGAGAATGACTCACTAAGTCAAATGCTGCAGAGAAATCTTAAGGGTGTTCAAGATAAAGTTAGACAAGCTCCCGCTGAACCGGAATGTACGCAGGTAGGGCTACTCTCAGTTAGGGCGCTGGTCTTTGACCAGAGGGACGCTTCTAGGCATTGATAGGCACTAGGCCTAGCAGGCACTAGGCCTTTGCGCTAGGCACTAGGCCTTTGACCAGAGGACTGCTAGGCATGATAGACCACTGGTCTGACCCAGCAGCAGCAATTCTTATGTTCTTAGATATTATTAATACAGCATTACCATGATCTATGGAACTATAAATGACATTAATTCAGGATGCCAAAATTGTATCCGTTGAATGAAACTTACGAAATCTAGATTGAAATGGATGAAGCAAATTAGAAGATTCTGAGTGCCGAGACAACCGCTGAAATACTAAACCTTCTACAATTGTAGAGACAATGGAAGATTGGATAAATGACGGAAATTAGATACCACCATTGGATCAAGAGAATGCTTCTTAATGATAGGATAAACAATAGCAATTTTCCACTCCGCAGGAACTGTACCATTTGTCAAACTATTACATTACATTACAGATTTCTATTCCGCCATTACCTTTCGGTTCAAAGCGGATTACAAAAAGAGTTATGGAAGAAGGGTTACAACGTTAGATCAGAGAAGGTTTCCAAAAGAGGGAAAAGTAGGATCTGGGGTTAGGGAGGGGATGGTAAGAGGGGGGTTAAGCTTTATCATGGTATTAAGCTTTATTAAGGGATTTCTTGAAGAGTATAGTTTTTATTTCCTTTCTGAACATCTTGTAGTCTGGGGTTGTTGTCAACAGGTTGGAGACTTGGTTGTCTATCTTCGCTGCCTGAGTGGCCAGTAGTCCGTTGTATAGTTTTTTCCGCTTTACTTCTTTGATTGGGGGGTAAGTGAATGGGGTGTATGTTTTTCTATGCCTGGTAGAGGTGGTTTGGATGAGGCGGTTGTTTAGGTAGGTTGGGATGTCTCCATTTATAGTTTTAAATAGTATACAGTAGAATTTAAATTGTATTCTTTCCTGGATTGGAAGCCAATGAGAATTGATGAATGCCTCAGTAATGTGATCATGTTTTTTCAATGAATAGACGAGTCTCAGAGCTGTATTCTGAATTGTCTGTAGTTGTTTAATCATTATTGCAGGGCAGGGGAGGTAGAGGATGTTGCAATAGTCTAGGACACAGTTCTTCAACCGCCGGTCCGCGGACCGGTGCCGGTTCGCAGAAAATTCCTGCCGGTCCACACAGGACCGGCGAGATTAACTTCTTCAATTTCCTGCTGGTCCGCGCAGGACCGGCAAGATCGAGGAGCGCAGGGCCGAAGATATAATGGGGAGCCTCCGACTGTGCTTTCTTCCCTCCCAGCGGCTCTCCTTACAAGTGCAGCGATTCAGGAAGGAAGCCTTGGAGCTTTTGCTGAGTCGGGCCGCCTCTGATGATGCAACTTCCGCTTTCCTCAGAGGCGGTGCGACCCAACAAAGGACCCGAGGCTGCCTTATTGAAACGCAGTGCTGGTAAGTAAGGAGAGTTGCTGGGAGGGGAGAAAACTGCTGGCATGGTGAAAAAAAAAAAAAGGGACAGCTGCTACTGGACCTGGAGAGGGAGAAGGAGAGATGCTGCTGGGAGGGGGAAGGGAAAGGAGTCTGGGAAGCTGCTGGGTAAGGGGGAAAAAGGGACAGCTGCTACTGGACCTGGAGAGGGAGAAGGAGAGATGCTGCTGGGAGGGGGAAGGGAAAGGAGTCTGGGAAGCTGCTGGGTAAGGGGGAAAAAAGGGACAGCTGCTACTGGACCTGGAGAGGGAGAAGGAGAGATGCTGCTGGGAGGAGGGAGGGAAAGGAGTCTTTGAAGCTGCTGGGTAAGGGGGAAAAAGGGACAGCTGCTA
Organism: Geotrypetes seraphini; assembly: GCF_902459505.1. Taxonomy (NCBI): domain Eukaryota; kingdom Metazoa; phylum Chordata; class Amphibia; order Gymnophiona; family Dermophiidae; genus Geotrypetes; species Geotrypetes seraphini. The sequence continues at coordinate 21,109,349 of NC_047095.1, forward strand.
CTGGACCTGGAGAGGGAGAAGGAGAGATGCTGCTGGGAGGGGGAGGGAAAGGAGTCTAGGGAAGCTGCTGGGTAAGGGGGAAAAAGGGACAGCTGCTACTGGACCTGGAGAGGGAGAAGGAGAGATGCTGCTGGGAGGGGGGGAGGGAAAGGAGTCTGGGAAGCTGCTGGGTAAGGGGGGAAAAAGGGACAGCTGCTACTGGACCTGGAGGGAGGGAGAAGGAGAGATGCTGCTGGACAGGGGGAGGAGGGAAGGGAGAAGAAAAAAGGAATGAAACAGCTTGCAGGGAAATTAGAGGAGGGGAAGGGGAGAGATAGGAATGAGATGGGAAGGGAGGGTCAGCAGAGAAATTGAGAGGGACAAAGAAGCTAGATCTGGTGTAGGAGAAATAAAAATGAAGAGAGCAGTGAAGCTGGAGTGAATCGTGTAAAAAGGAGAGAGGGGCATAGGCTTAATGGAAAGGGGAGAGGGGCATAGAAAGAAGACAAATACCATATGGAAGGGGAGAGGTCAGACAGTAGATGGAAGGGGCAGATGCTGGATTGAAGAGACAGAGAGGGCAGACGCTGGAAGGAAGAGAGTGAAAAGAAGATGAAAGCAGAAACCAGAGACAACAAAAGGTAGAAACAAATAATTTTATTTCTATTTTGTGATTAGAATATATCAGATTTGAAATATATATCCTGCTAGAGACATAACTGGGGACTTCAGTATGCTGTTAGCATGATATTTCTATGAACTTGGCTTGTTCAGTTTTCTTGATAGTAGAGGGGATATATGTGAAGGGGAGGGGAGACAGGGGTTTTGTTGGTCCGTGTTCTGTATATTTGTATTTATAAAATCACAATTGTTCAGAATATTGTTTCTTTTTATACTTTAATAAAATACATTCAATATAAAATCATAATTGCGGCTTGTGCAGATGGGATCAGATGGTTTGCGGGAACCGAACTCGCGGAAATGGAGCGTAAACGGGGTTTTTTAATTTTAGTCCTATTAGTTTGCCGGTCCACAAAATAATTCTTTTATTTCTGCCGGTCCACGGGTGTAAAAAGGTTGAAGAACACTGGGCTAGGATACTTAGGATTAGAGATTGTACTAGGAGCTGAAATTGTGTTTTTTCGAAGAATTTTCGGACTTGTCTAAGGTTTCTCATAACTATTGACAATCATACTTAATAATAATGGTGTCAAGTCATGCTTATTGTCAAGGATCCAAGATGATGGTATTGGATCCAAAAGACAAGTAGTTTTCCTCATATTCCTAATTTACAATAGAAATGGATCCAACTCTAATGGCTCCCTTTACCTTCCAAGAAGAATTGTAGTTTTGATAGTTCATAGAACACATACTTATTGGTATCAAGAGATATAACACGGGTATCTAAGCTGAAATTTTGCACCTATAGACACTATTTGACTTGTGTTTGATAAACTAAGAAATTCTGACTCATAGTTTATGTCCATTGAGATGTCAGGAAACTGGAGATCTCGCCCCACCCCAAATAAGTTACAGTCTGAAGCTCTGAAAAACTGGATGTAATAATTATCTTATGAAAATACAAAGGAAACAATGAATGTAGCTCAGGTTACAATGTCTTCTGCAGGACATTCAAAAACATCTGTAACATTTAAGATATCAGAAGACACTTCAGTTATAAATCATCTGTGGGGAGAACTAGTACATTTCTAATCAGATGAGATCACATAGTATACAAATAACTTCTGTATTGGCTAAACTGCTGTGTCTGAAGGCCAAAAACAGCAGCTGTCTTTGGAAAAACCACACATATTATGTTACGTAATCTGTGTAAATTGGATTGATGTTGATATCAGAACCCATTTGAGTGTTACTAAAAAAAAACAGGCTGTAAATTTAAGCAAGGGAGGTTAGTGCTGGGGGGAGGTGCTGCCATGTGCCCCTCCCCCGCTCTTCCTCACCGCTTGAGCGCTCTCCCCCACATTCTTGGTCCCGAGGCCAGCGCAAGCAGCAGGTGGAAGATGCTGGTTGTGCCAGCAAATATTTTAAGAGGTACACTGGGGGCACTTAAGAGGCAGAAAGAATGGGGGGGAGGAGGGAAGCGCTCAAACAGTGGGGAAGAGTGGGGGGGAAGATGCTTCTCACACCGGTTAACATTTATGGAGATACATGGGGGAGGGGGCAGAGAGGAAGAGAAGCATATATGCCAACAACAACACCCCCCCCTCCCCGTGATGACAGCGCCCAGAGTGGTCTGAGGAAAAAAGATGTGCAGTGTGGGAGGTAAAAGCAGCCATCAGGCAATTGAGTTACAATTATGGTCCATCTTCACAAGTTATGCTGCATTTTGATACACACAGAGACACCTGACACAGAGAAAGACATTTTGCACTGAGGCCCTGATTCTGTATAAATGGCGCCTAACTTCTAGGTGGTGCCTTTGAGTGCAATTGTCAATCATCCACTAGGCGCTATTTGTAGAATCGCATCAGTAGGCGTTGAAATCGTAGGCGCACTCCCATTTAGGCCAGGGTTTTCTTGGCCTAAATGAGGACACTTAAGTTAGGCGCCTACTGGCACCTAAGTCAAACCACACCCAAATTCTGCCCAGAATCTGAGTTAGTCGCCAACCAGCTAATTCATTTATTGGGTTTTTTTTTTTAAATTGTCTGATTAAGTCATGGCTGTTTCCCACTAGTGCTTCTTTCCTTTCCCTTCATCCACCCGCGGTCATCTTCTCCTGCCTTCACCTCATCTGGTAACTTCAAAGTTTGAAAGAAGGGATGCATAGCCCCCTCTTGCCCCCCCCCCCAGTGCATCATCTGATCTCCCCCCTTTTTGCCTAAAAGATAGCCAATGGCAATGAAGCTGTCCTCCTTTATTCCTATTATTTTCTCCTTTTAATGTTCTCTTTTCTAGAATTTATTGTAGTTCCACCCCTTCCCCTCTTGTTCAATTATACAATATGTCGTGTCTACATATTTTGTTTGTACATATCTTTGTTTTTAATTTTTACACTTCCCCATTTTTTTTAATTATTGTATATCACCTAGAATCCAAGAGAGGCGATCAATCAAATTTTAAATAAATCTTGAAACATGATCTGGTGACTTCAGGGTTTGAAAGAGAAGGGGCATCATCATAGATCAATCAGGTGCATCTAAACTGGAACAGAAAGTTGTCCAGAGGGAAGACTTCCGGGGTAAAAGGTTGACTTTGAGAGGGCGTCTTAATATTAAGAGATGAAATCACCCATGCTGAAAGGGCCGTGATGAACTGGCTGCGCTGAGTTATCCCATTCCCGCAGCATTGGAGCATTTAGTGCTCCAGGCCATGGTAGAAACTTCTACCGTGGCGTAGCAAAAGGGGTGTTAAATTAGGTGCCTAGATCATGCCGATCTAGGCACCTAACTTCAGGTGCCATATATAGAATCAGGGCCAAAGAGCCTATATTCTGCCTCCCTTTAGAATAAACCTTATGTAATGGCAATATTATAATCACTTTTTGCCATTTTGCATCTTTGACTTGGCAGAGCAGCAAATCTGAATAGAATAAAGCAGGGGCGTCAAAGTCCCTCCTTGAGGGCCACAATCCAGTCGGGTTTTCAGGATTTCCCCAATGAATATGCATGAGATCTATTTGCATGCACTGCTTTCATTGTATGCTAATAAATCCCATGCATATTCATTGGGGAAATCCTGAAAACCCGACTGGATTGCGGCCCTCGAGGAGGAACTTTGACACCCCTGGAACAAAGCATTCATCTGTTTGATGAAATAGTTTTAGGACCGTTAAGGCAGACCCAAATGCAGAGATGCCAAATTACCCAGTTCCACCCTGGAGATTTTAGACTGTACTGGATTTCTGACCATCTCATCATAGTGCATTATGGGACTTGCAGCACTGATTTCAATAGGCAAGATCAGGCACTATCAATCCCACACTGCTTTGGGATGCAAATTCAAAATCAGGACTGGCCAAAATTCTCCAGCCTGGAGCTGGGAAACTTGGAATCTCTGTAAATGAGTTTAGTTTTAAAAAGGGACTGAAGTGACTCCTACCTGAATCATTGTAAATCCCGGTGCATTCACAGGTTAGAGAGAAAAGCATTGTTCTTTACTTTTTCTTTGCAGTGGAACAGGCTGTTTGGTGGGTGCAGCCCAGCTCGAGACTGTGGGGGGCTGCTTGCCTTGCCCCGTTTACTTACTTCTCAGCTCCAGGCTCATTGGACCCTCCCTCAGCAGACCTGTAGGTTTAATTAGCTGACATTACACACCTGCCTCTGCTACCCACTTTCCAGTGGTGCTGCGGTTTCTTAATTTTTGTATTTTACTTTAATAATTTGAAAAACAAACTATTGACATTTGCTACATTTTTTTTTTTTGTTCTGATTGTAGGGGAAAAGTCTTGAAAATTGTAACTAATATCTGGTTTCTCCTTTAACCACTTCTATTAAAAGCAGAGCACGTATATGGGGTGAAGGTGACTGCTAGCTAGAATAAAAGGCATCTCTGTCTTTTATGGGTCCGCTGCCACTGTCCAATATGTTAGATTACCTACACCGTAGCTCTACTGAGTCTTTTTCTCTTTTCTTTTGCACCGCTATAAACCTATATGTATATTTCTAGGGAACTAAAAGAATGAGGGGCCGCTTAAAAGTTCTCAGCCCCATCCCGCTGCAGAACCTGGGCTCCCTCCAATTATTCTGCAAACAACTGAAAACTTGGCTTTTCACCAAATTGTAATACTATCCTCCCCCCCTTTTTCCTCCCTTCTACATATAAGTTCATGTAAACCTTTTCCTTCTCTACCTATTATTTAAGTTCTTATACACCGTGTCGAGCTTCATATTAGTGGAGATGATGCGGTATATAAACTTAAGGTTTAGATTAGATTAGATTAGATTGGGGCGGTCTCCATCGAGGGCTATACACTTAGTCCAGCGATTTTCCACTTTTATCGCTCCATTGGAAAAATACAGAATGAAAAAAGTGGAAAATCGCTGGACTAAGTGCATAGCCCTCGATGGAGACCGCCCCAACTTTGTTGACTGGGCTGAGAACTTTTCAGCGGCCCCTCGTACATATATTTTAGCTGATACGACAGTGCCCTCCTCCTCCCTTAAAATACCTCCTCTCCCAGCTCCACTGTAGCAGTCCATGCAGTAGCAGGGCTTTGGCGCGTATTTGTGACACCCAGATATCTAAAAGAATCAATAGTTCTCTGATTTACTTTCTTTTTTTTTTTTTAAATGAAAGCAGGATGCAAATTCACTATCAAGGAATAGATGCTTTATGAAGCAACATACTTTAAAATGCACTTTTTATGTAGAAGAAAAATATCAAGCTATCAAGGAAAACCCACACAAGACATTAATGTATTAGATTTAACAACTAAAGCAAAGAGAACTGTAGAACGCTATCAAAATAAGACATAAATGCAATCTTATAAGAAACAGGTCTTCATCAAAGAGCAGCTCTAATGAGCGTGGGGGAGGGAGAGGGGGGAGTGATAAAATTCTTCAGATTCCCTTCCCACCAAAAGGAAATAAACCAGATGCATCTCCCTTCTGACCTCAGCCTTTTAGAGCTATTCAGCTGCAAATTATGCAAAGTATTCTCAGGCCACTTAAGATAAGAAAGGTGCTTAGCAGCCAGCAGTTCAGAAGATGGGCTTCCTCTGTGCTTTCTTGTTAATTGTACCTTTAAAATTTTCTTTTTGCATGTGTGAGGTTCTGGGTTCAATCCCCAGCATCTCCACTCTTAACAAACTCGCATTTACCATTAGTTGGATAAATGGAATTAAACCATGAAATGAATTCTTAAGTACTAGTAAAAATGAAGGGCACTTTATCTAGATAACAGGTGGTGAGTCTCATAGATGAGATGGTAAAGATTGGAGATCTAATTCACTCCAGCTGTGCAAACCGGTATTGACTATACAAGGGTTCTTCAAAAAGTTTCTGCACTTTCATATTTTCACGGGAAATGGTTGGGGTGGGAGAAATGGTAAGAGGGCGTGTTGTAGGATGTCACAGACAAGCCGTCTCACTTTGCATGTAGTGGTGTAAATTGCTCTTGAGATATTTAATAAATAGTGTTAAAAAATAAATAAAAGTGCAGAAACCTTTTGAAGATCCCTTGCATTATCGAAAGAAATTGAATCTGGTAAAGTATCTCTAGCAGTGTCTCGCAAACTTTATGGCTGGTGGCACACTAAATCCAATGCCCCAGTCAGAAGCAATCCGGAAGTGCGCGGACATTGCCGCGATGACATCACACGCATGCATGACGTTATAGCGTTGATATCCGGGCATGTGCAGGGGCCCATCTGGCCGCAACCCGCTTCGGTGAAGGGATTCAGGAGATGCGGTGAGAGGAGGAGAGACGCCGGCCAGGAGGAGAGCCATCTGCGCTGGCTGACTTCCTACAGGACGTGCCTCTCGCTGCGAGAGGCACATCCTATAGGCAGTCAGCCGGCGTGGAAAACTCTCCTCCTCACCAGTGTGTCGCGGCACACCTGAAATCTCAGGAAGCACACTGGTGTGCCTCAGCACACATTTAGCGATACACTGATCTATAGGGTTAACAACAGAATTTTGAGAACAATGAGGTTGTCTTGATGACTGTTCTTTTAACTCCCCAACCCCAAGATGTCCTATCTGTCTGTCCAAATTAGATTGTAAGCTCTTCTGAGCAGGGACCGCTTATTGAATGTTAAAATGTACAGCACAGCATATGCCTTTCAGTGCTATAAAAATGATAAGCATTAGTAGTAAAAATAAATTTACCTCCTCTCCACCAGTACATTAACCACTACAAAATTGCCAAATGTATTTTAAATTGGAAACTAATTTCAGAACTAAGGTGGAAACTCTATAAATTGGTGCTCCATTTTAGGCACCACAAAGGGCCATGCTTAGTACCAATTCTATTAATGGCAATTATTTGAAAGGTAGTAATATACAGCACAAGCTGATCTTTTCCAGAGATGGGAAGCTGATAGAACGAAAGCACATAAGCTGAGGTTACAGAGGGGGTTTGACTCAGGACTAACCTCAGGAAGTACTTTTTCATGGAGAGAGTAGTAGATACCTAGAATGCCCACCAGTGGGAGGTGGTGCAGATGAAAATGGTAACATATCATAATTACACCTATCCTGAAAGATCCCAAAGGTCCTACAGACAATCCTGCAAACTACAGACCAATCGCTTCAATCCCATTATACATCAAACTAACAGAAGGCCTTGTCGCACAACACCTCTCCAACTACCTTGAAGACCATCACATACTACACCCCTCACAATCCGGATTCAGATCTAACCATAGCACAGAAACTCTACTGGTATCACTATTAGACACTGTCCGACAACACCTCAGCATAGGTAACAAACTGCTTCTCATTCAACTTGATCTCTCAGCGGCATTTGACCTAGTTGACCACCACATACTACTCCAGATATTAGACGCAATAGGGATCTCGGGTAACGTTCACAAATGGTTCCAAAGCTTCCTAAAAACTCGAACATACAGAGTCAAGTCAAAGGAGCACATATCCGATCCATGGTCAAACCCATGCGGAGTACCACAAGGATCACCATTATCACCAATATTATTCAACCTCTTCATAGCATCCCTCGGCATAACCCTAGACGCCCTAAACACAGTATCATTCAGCTACGCGGATGACATAACTATCATCCTCCCATTAAACAGTCAAGACCCCTTACCCACAAACCACGTGAAAATAATAATGGAAACGGTAGAAAAATGGATGTCAAGTCATAAACTAAAACTGAACACGGAAAAAAACCAAATTCCTCCTTCTAGAGATGGAAAAAAAAACCATCTTTCACTGAACTAGAATTAAATACAATCAAGTACCCAATGCAAAACACACTCAAAATCCTGGGAATACAACTTGACAGAAATTGCACAATGCAGACTCATATCCACAAAATCATCCAAAGAGCATTCTTCACTATGCATAATCTGAGAAAAATAAGAAAATACTTCAACAAAGATCAATACAAGTTATTGGTACAATCCCTGGTACTAAGTATGTTAGATTATTGCAACAGCCTCTACTTGTCCTGCCCAAACTATATGCTAAAGCAACTGCAGTCGGTTCAGAACACGGCCCTCAGACTCATCTACTCCCTTGGCAAATATGACCACATCACAAACGCATACCTAGACTCACATTGGCTACCAATAAAAGCAAGATCCCAGTTCAAATTCTACTGTCTACTATACAAAGTAACACACGGAACAGCACCCATATACCTAAACAACAGATTACACCGTAACCTATCTCATAGATTAAGGAGAACTCGGAGCCTATTCAATCACCCCCCTCTTAACGGAACAAGACGAAAGAAAATATACGACAGCCTTTTAGCGACACAAGCAGCAAAGATTGATCCCACCATCAACAATCTACTGATAAATTCAACAGACATCAAAATATTCCGAAAAGAAATCAAAACTTATCTCTTCAAAAAACACTTCCCATCATCATAACCCCTCAACAACAATAGAAAATACTCTCATGACCACCACCATCGCAATACATCAGAACCCTGACTTTTATTATTTCTATTCATCACAACAACCTACCAGAATCCTGACTTTATTAAATCTACTCATCACAACAACTTATCACAATCTACTATTAGCTTTCAAGTTCCTCCGAAAAACCCAGATTAACAATTGTATCCTGACACATTCTTGAATCTATGTACTGCACCTCTACTGGAAATGTCCAGTCTTATAAATTGTAATCCGCTTAGAACCGCAAGGCACAAGCGGAATATAAATCACTAATGTAATGTAATGTAATGTAACAGAATTCAGAAATGTGTGGGATAGACACAAAGGAATCCTGAAAGGAAAAAAAAATGAATTAAACAAACTTAGAAGTGATTAGATGGCAACACCAGTAATTGAGAAGCAAAGCCAAGGCTGGGCAAACTTCTACGGTCTGTGCCCTGAAAATGGCAAGGATAATTCAAGATCAAATATCGCATCATACCTTTATCTTGTTCAGCAGACTGGATGGGCCTTACAGGTCTTTATTTGCTGTCATCTACTACGTTACTATGTATATGCAAGGGTGAACCTAAGCCATTATAGAAAACTAGTGCAAAGCCGCATTGGCACACTGCCTACTTATGACAGGTCAATGGCTGGTGTATGGGGGGGGGGCACCTAAGTGCCCTATGCAACACCCACAACTGATAATATTCAATAACTTATGTGTCATTAGGCAACACGCTCATGACATGCCTATGTGCTGCCTGCATATGCACCCCTGACAGTTGTATGCCAAGCAATATAGTCACACTGTTTATAGAACAGGATAGTATACAATTCAGTTTAAAATTGCACATATGGTTCACAGGGCTATATATGGAGAAAGCTCAACCAGGCTAACTTCAGCCATCCAAGTTTCACACTCCTTCTATAACACAAGAATGACTCAATGCTGTAAATTACCTCTTCACATCAAGTTTGGAGGAAAATCACTCTTCGAATCCACCTTCAAGTTTCAAGGCCCCAAAATTTGGAACTGCCTCCCGACCTGCTTACGTCAGACCTCCTCCTATCTTCAATATAGGAAGGTGCTAAAAATGCATCTGTCTTCATTACAGGCTTGCTATTATTCATAATGTCTATGTTGCTAACCTGATCAATCTTATGTAAGCCGCAATGATTCCCAGTTTGCGGGGTATAAGAAACAATATGGTATGGTAAGAGCAATTAACGCGTACCCACTCGCTTATTGGCGCCAATCACACATGTTAACTAGGCGCACTATTAGCACTGAGAATTAAGTGCCAGTTTATAGCAATGACTTTCACATCACTAAACCTCTGTCCTATCTTCTATAACAAAGCAATAAATGTGTAATATATGAAAACCAAGACATGAACTGGAATCTGTGCCTCCCTCCCAGTCCATTGAATTCAGTTTGATACAAACAGAACTATTTCTTTTTTTTTTTTTTAATCTTTATTAATTTTCAAAACTAATACAAAGTGCCAGGGATTACACAGACATTAATAATCAACGTAAGCACTTAAATTCCATCAATAACAAGAAAAATATCCCTCCCCTCCCATCCAACAGTTTAATCAAGAAATAAACCAAAAAGAAATCCCCCCACCCCGTCCTGGATATGTATAAAAATAAACAAAAATAAAATAAAAGACAACTATGTTGAAGTAACAAAAGATGTCAACGGGCCCCAAACCAAATTTTAAAAAATTGCTATGACCCCAACATATCAGCATTCATCTTTGATACAAACAGAACTATTTTTTTTTTAACTTTATTCATTTCAAAACTTAAATCAAGTACAATCAAATCAAAATAACATTTTACCTTTCAAATACACCTGACTTCTTATAATTAATCCTTATACAATAATATAATAATTCCTTTCCTTAGTCAATTATAAAGATGGATTAATTTAATTATATTCAAAAATACCCACCCTCCTCCCTCCCTCCCTCCCTTTCTATCTTAAACATTTTATTCAGCAAAGAATATTTTTAATCTTTACAATAATCCATCAATGGCCTCCACACTTCTTGAAATTTGTTATAAATAGAACTATTGATCTCTCTTTTTCTTCATGATACCTCTCCCTTCTGTCCTCAGAAGTGATTTAGGGGTGGGGGGGACTTTTCTTCACTTCCTAATGAATTCTCTTCGTGCTCTCATCCTAACTCTTCCCTGTCTTTTATCCTATAGCAAAACAGCCCAAATAGGAATCTGACTGGGTCCATTCCACACTCCCAGGTCTTCAGAATTTGGACCGTGATTATTTTACCTAATTCTTAAATAAACACAACCTCCCCAGGAACTCCTTGTTTATTTTGTCTGCAATCTTTCCTATACATCCTGTAGTGCTATATACAGTAAATGCTAACAGTAGTCCTGGCTGGAAGAGGAACTTCAGCCGTCAGTTATGCAACAGCGTCTTCCATTGCTAGGCTGTCACAGTTCATCCTTTAACTCACTAGACAAGATGTTTCCTGTCATAAGGATACAGTATTTTGTTTTTGTAACTTGCATAGTCTGAAATGTAGAGTCTGCAAAACATCAGTTAATTACAAGTCTAAAGTTCATCCTGAACGCGGAAGCATTCAAGAAGCAACGTGATTATTTTGTAATGAGCACTGGTGGTACCATCATGGAGGAAAACACCTGACGTTTTTGCTGGTAGATTATAGGACCCGTTTTCAAAAAAGAAAAACGTCCCAAAAGTGGCATGGATAGACAGGACATTTAGGGCTCCTTTTACTAAGGTGCGCTAGGGCTTTAATCCATGGAATAGCACGCACTACATTGCCGTGCATGCTAGACCTTAACGCCAGCACTGAGCTGGCGTCAGTTCAAGGAGCATAGCCCGTGGTGTAGCACTCGGTAATTTCTTGCGTGCGCTAAAAACGCTAGCACGCCTTAGTAAAAGGAGCCCTTGATGTCCTAAGTCAGGGGCTGACAAATGGCTATTTTCAGAACTGGCAACACCGCTAGACATCCCCAAAAAGTTTTTTTTAATCACCTGTTTTGATATTTTAGCCGTTAGGACATTTAACTTTTTTGACCATTTTCAACCACAAAAACATTTGAGTTCAAAATATCCAAATCCAGACCATTTGGACGTGAGAGGGGTCAGCATTGTAATGGACTAGCCACACAGACATGCCAACAGAGCAGTGGGGCACCTCAGAGTGCACTATAAGGGGACTATGGTGAGATGTTTACCTGGGGCCTTGAATGTGATGTTCACTGCAGCGCCCCCTAGGGTGTCCCTCTGTTCTGCTGAGATGTCTGTGTGGCCAGGTTACTAAAATACTGCCCCTCCCCCCCCCCCCCACACACACACATCACGATGGCTTGTTTCGAGCATTTTTCTTTTGGACTTGGTTTTTTTGTGTGTTTTTTTTTAATGGTTCAAAAAGATAAATGCACTAAGGAAAAGCACATTTGAGAAATTACCATTTTTGAAATAAAAAGATTGATGTTTTGCTGTTTTGAGAATGGTCATGTTCACTACTAGATTTTTGTGTGTCTTCTGGAAGCCATCCAAACTCAGATTTGGATGTCATGTCAAAAATGCCCCTCCACATTTCCCATGGTTTTAACGGCCCGGCCCATAAATAGCAGAACAATAAAATTACTCACAGTTCAAGCACCTTGAAAAACTCACAAGATGATGTGATTCTTTATTATGACAGTATACAATAACAGAAAATATCACAAATATTCAGAAAGTAGAACTGTGGAGAGGGGGGCAGGGCTTGAATGGGGGGCTTTCTGCTTGGCTCTAGGCTCCCCTATGCAGCCAAGATAGACTTTTCTGATTTAATAACATATTTAGGGGCCCCTTTTACTATTCTGCGCTAAAACGCGGCCATTGCTGTCACGAGTGTGGGGCTTTCCCAAGCACCGAGGCCACTTTTAGCATGGATGTAAAATGGCCACATTTCCCAGTTTTCTCAATTACAAAGCCACTCGCTAATTTCCCCTTTAGCGCAGGAGTATTTACTGATGCCTATTTTCTAGGCGGTCTGGGCTCCAGGGCTAAACACACGCTAATCAGTTGGCACAGGGCAATATAACTGCTCTAATCAGTTGGCACAAAACATGGTTACTCTCTGCCCCACTGTAGATTATCCAAATCTCTGGTGTGGGTCAAAACAAACAAAAGAGATGACTCAATGTATCAATTACCCACAGAACTCTTGTCTGTATTACCCAAAGAACCTTGGAATTTAAGCGTTCATACTTCTATAAGGAGACTCTTACAAACGAGGTTTCTTTGGGTAGCTGATACTCTCTGCCCCAAAACATTCCCCAGCACTAAAAAAAAAAAAATAGATAAAATGTATTGTTTAGTGCGTGGAAAGCAAACACAGATGGGAAGGGGTAAAACGCGGACCTCAACCGTACGTCCTTAAAACTCCTCATTGATCGACAGCTGAGGTTTCATATTTCATGTGTGCAGGTCGGCGTTTTAGCCCCTCATTCCACCCGCTGTATCTGTTGCCGTTTCTGACCCCCACAGATCTGTGCCGACAGTCTTTTATTAATAACACTTCAACTAAGGGAGCTCTGACGGACCCTAATGCTTCTCCCTCCCTAGGCTAAGGGCTCCTTTTACGAAGGTGCGCCTGCTCAAGAGGAGGCGGTAGCGGCTCGCACGCGCTGTTCCACGCATTAAGGCCCTAACGCACCTTCGTAAAAGGAGCCCTAAAAGTGGCAAAACTTTTGCCCTGAGGTCCGTGCCACATTTAGTCTCAGCCTAGGGAGGGTAAAAGCATTAGGGTCCGTCAGAGCTCCCTTAGCTGAAGTGTGATTAATAAAAGACTGTCGGCGCAGATCCTTGGGGTCAGAAGCGGCAACAGACACCGCGGGTTGAATGAGGGGCTAAAACGCCGACCTGCACACATGACATATGAAACCTCAGCTGTCAATCAATGAAGATTTTTTTTTTTAAGGACGTGCGGTCGAGGTCCGCGTTTTACCCCTTCCCAGCACTAAGTTTCAGGTTTATTATGGATTTGATTAATCGCTTATTCAAAATTCTAAGCGATGTACAAAACAGTAAAATTACAAATTTCTGGGGGAAACAAACCAAATAAATAGGACTAACCTGACAGAACATATGGAATTCAGGAAGCGCCTAAAGACATATCTGTTCCTGTTGTGTCTAGACAACTGACCCGTACTTCTCCCTCTCCTCAGTATCGGTTTTCTAGACCTTTCTACCCTCTCTCGCTCTCCTCTCCTATGTTCAATCATTTTGTATCTTCTCTTAATCTTTTGTAAACCGCATAGAACTTCACGGTATTGCGGTATATAAACTGTTATTATTATTATTAACATATAATACCCTGTTTCCCCGATGATAAGGCAGGGCCATCAAATAAGACAGCCCCCCCGAATCGGGTGGTACGGTGGGTGACTCCATGTGGTCCCTCCGTCTACCGTATTTGCCTCCATGGCTGCGTGCCGCGCTTCGTCATGAAGTGAAGAGGAGGAAGTGACAGGACTGCAGCGCGCGCACATGACTCCGCGCAAGGAAACACAGGCAGCTTCCCTCATCCCTCCCTAACGGAGACTGCAGGAGTTTGTTCACGGCCAGAACATCCAAAAGTGAGACACGCAGACAGGTTTCTTTTGCTGTGAGCAATACCACTTACTGTATATAAAGCCTGTTTAAAATGCATACGGTATATAAACAATGGTTTCACATTGTCAAGTCCCCTCTGATGCTGCACTACAGAATAATCTCTTTACTGTGTTTCCCTGATGGAGAACATTGGGGACATTAAATGGTACAATATATGGTATGATGGATAAAGCTGGCCATACACGGTACGATTTTTCGGCCGACCGATTCTTCAGCCGTCAAATAAGACAGCCCCCCCCCCCTTTTTAGAAAAAAATGTAAATAAGGCATCCCCCCGAAAATAAGCCCTAGAGCATATTTTGGCCTTCCAAAAAAAATAAGACAGTGTCTTACCATCGGGGAAACAGGGTACAAAGGGATTCCTGGCAGCAGTGGGTTTTTAACCTGTGCTAAGCAAGCATTAATGCCTATGGCAGGTGAAGAAAAGTCATTATACACATTTAGCATTAGGAAAAATTCAAGCTATGAATAGCATAGAAACAAGTCGCAGTAGAGGTCTTGGAGCTGCCTGGATGGAGAAACTGGTTAACCAATGAGCTTTCTGCTCGTTTCCAGAGTCGAGCGCAGATGGGAACCGTTTGCCGAGGACCAGAGCGGGCTAGGGCCGGGCTGCTCGCTCGCCGTCCCTCCGCAGCCGGGATCTGCCCCCGGCTGAGCTGAATCAGAGCCAGTGACTCAGCCCCCTGCAATCCTTCCGCCCTCCTCCCCCCCTCCGCGGACTTTCCTGCGCCCCGGGGAGAGCATAAATAGGAGGCTGCGGGCGGCGACGAGCCAGTGACTGTGCCCTCGGTACCGGAGCAGGATTCCCCCCACATCTGCGCGCCCCATGGCTCCCTGGCTCCCGCTGCTGCTCGCCTCCTGCCTCTCCTGGGTAGCCCGGCCCGCTTCAGGTGAGCCCCGCGGAAGACAGCGCCTGTCTCACCCCCCCCTCTCGCGTCTTTTGGTCTCCTCCTCTCTCGTCTCTTGACTGCGGATGGCTTCGAGGACGGTCAGATTAGGGTTGAGACCGTGGGGGGGATCGGGAGGTTACGCAAGGTCAGATTAGAGGTGAGGGGTTTAGGCACCCCGAGGGGTTGTACTTCCATCTGCTTTCATTACTCCGATCGGTGTTGTTAATTCAGAGCCAGCAACAGAATATCGCTCCATATTTGCCCTCAGATTTTCTATATGGACTGGTTTTTGCCTGCTTTTCCGATTTGCAAAGCCGTATAATAAATCTTGGGGGCTCTGTGAGGAGGACAGAGCTACAACATTTATTTTCAGATACACAGCTGGGGAACTGTAAAATCAAAATTTATAATTCGTATTATCAATCAAACTTGTATTATATTTACCAGGGGGTGCTGAAAAGTTCTCAGCCCAACGAACCAACTTCCTAAATTCTGATTGTTATTTTGGCATTGTAGCTGAAAAGAGGTATCTTACCCCCCCCCCCCCCCCCCCCACACACCTTTTACAAAACCGCGGAAGTGGTTTTGAGCGCAGGCTGGCGTGCTGAACGCTCCACGCTGCTCCCGACACTCATCCAGTTCCTATGAGTGTCCGGAGCAGCGTAGAGCATTCAGCACACCAGCCTGCGCTAAAAACCACTTCCGCGGTTTTGTTAAAGGGGGTTTATTTCGTTAAGTTCCAATTTGCAGAAATGAAATTCTATGGGGTTTTGGGGTTTTTTTTTTTTTTTTTTGCATTGTTTCAGATCATTGATTGGACCATATCCCCCTCATTCTCTTCTTGGTTGGCCTGAGAACTTTTCACCCCCCCCCCCTATAATCTAAAAACATTTCCCTTAGCCTTTATCTATACAATTTACACACTGTGTTAATTGCATTATAGCAAATAATGAAGTAATACAAGTGACTGCAGGGCTGGTTATGGAGCTCTGATTTACACTTTATTTCTGTTGTTTCTTGCAGGTAGTTCAAATCCTCCACTTGCTGTTAATATAACTTGGTCATCCATTAATTTCAAGACGATCTTGGAGTGGCAACCCAAGCCAGTGGACTACGTTTATACAGTCGAAATAGCTGGGTAAGTGGTGTTTGGAGAACAGTGAGTCTGGACATAGTAGCGGGGGAGGGGGGGGAGGTCACTGACCACCAATCTGTTTTAAACTCGCAGTTTTAAGCATTTAAACAGGAGCAATTTCATTTTAGAACAATGGCACGTGGGAAGTCTAGAAGATGTCACGGTAGGATTTTTTAAAAAAATTTGAATTGAAAACCCTTGCCCTGTAACTATGGCAAATTGTGACCTGTAAACTATATATTAGGGTCCTTTAACTAAGGTGTGTTAAATGCTAGCGAGTCCATTATATTCTATGGACGCGTTAGTATTTAGCCCGCACTAAATCGGTCTACACACCTTAGTAAAAGAGGGGGATTAAGTATATTGGTATTAGATCCCTAGTATGTGTTGAGTTAGGATCAAAACTTGTACTGAAAAAAACTTGTACTGTAGCGATGGCAAATTGTAACACGATAACTGTATATTGTGTCTGTAACCCGTTCTGAGCTCGTTGGGGAGAAGGGGGATAGAAATCAAATTAATAGAAACTAGAGGGAGACAGCGCTTTCAGTAACAAATGTATGACGGTCAGGAAAACAAAAAACAAAAACCCCAACAGCAGCCAAGTTAGAACCATTGCTGTGGCTGCGAACAGACTTTCTAGTCTTTCCGGTCATAGATTGAGGAAAGCTGAGTATTTTGACGAACGCTATGAAACCTCCACGTCAGAGGCAGAAAGTATTTCTTAGGTGTGGCAGAAGAGAAAAAAAAATGAGCTTTCCCTGCGCATACCTACCTTCCCTCCCCCTCCCTCGTGGGGCCTGAAAAGGAGCAGCCGCCGCTGGTGTGGCTGAGAGCTGTCATAAGTGATTTCAATTTGTCAGGTGTTTCAATTACAAAAGATCCTTGGCTTCAAACCTACACAGCAGGCTCGTCTGCTACCCTCTGGTTAATAAAGCTTTACCAAATAATAGTAACTACTCATTACTAGTCTAAGAATAAAGCATCGTTTTGCTTCACTGAAAAAGTAGTTTCAGGTACAAATTCAGCCTGGAAGCCCTCCAGAGACAGGAAATAGCTACTGTACCTGAATATAGCTACTCTGGAAAAAGTATAAGCTTAATTTTGTGTTCTTCATCTTGATTTAAAAAGATAATAATATTAATAAATTTATTCTTATATACCGCCATATCAAATACTTCAGGCCAACTGTACAAAGCTTTTTTTTTTTTTTTTTTTTTAACATTTAGACATCCCATTTTAACCTTAGTGTGGGTAAGTAACTGGAACATACCATATAATATCTGATGGGGGGGGCGGGAAAGAAAGATATTCCTAAATATGGTTGGAAGCTTCCATATCTGACACTGCAGTCTGAGAATTCCCTCACGTAATCAGTGGTGGTTTAAACGATGAAAATACCTGGGGCTTTAAACTACATAAATACAGTAGCATCCTTTTAAAATATTTAATTCTGCTCAGGGGCTTTGCTTGGATCTAAGAGCCTGCTGTCAGCAACACAGTAAAAGGCAGAATCTCTGGGTTCCGTTTGCACATACCATGACAATAATGAACCTCACTCCTAAGCCAGAATAGGTATCAGTCTTTCGACTTTACTACTAAAACCCCCTGAGAAACTCCCTAAGCCCCCTACTTGTCCTGTTTTCTATTAATTTAGATTGTAAGCTCTACTGAGAAGGGACCGTTTCTAAAATATGTTGTTGGATAGTGCTGCATATGCCTATCAGTATTATAGAAATGTTAAGTAGTAGTAGAAGGTCTTCCTTCTGGGGTTCATAAAATGTAACATACAGGCAACCTATCAAGGTATGCTTTGAAATTGCTATTAATCAAGCCTATGGGAATATTGCATCTTTCTGCCACATTTTCTTGGTCTCTGGCTGTAATACTTGGTACTTGAGGATCTTCTTGAGCCACAAAAGAATCACCTACAACAGAGCAGCCTTTGGGTGTGGGTCCATGGCTGGCCTTGCACTATAAATCGATGCTGTTCTGGTGTTTTTCTCCTTTGCCACTATGGCCAGTTTTCTTGATCGGGCTTTTTATTGGTCAGAATAAGAATGTCTCAGGTGATCCCAACTTCTTTGCTCTCCATAATTCTCTTAGGGCCATGATCCCAGTAGAATGATGCTCGTGTTTGCAAAGTTTGCAGTGGATGCGACATGCCACTTTAGTTTGCCTTTCTGTATAGAAATGTTCTTTCCTCGTTTGTAACAGCATTTTTTTAATGATAGGAAGAAAAATGGTGCAAGTGATCTAGCAATTTTTCTTCCATGACTGCCAGGGAAAGCATTTGCCAGTTCAAGTTCATTTGACCAGTTAAGCTGCTCAAAGTGGAATTTATAAACACGGGCCCATGTCTGCTGTCGTTTGCACTGAGAAGTCTTTTTAACCCCTCAACACTCATTGTTACCTACAGATGATAGCTATTAATAATGGTGTATAATTACCAGTACATTGTTTATAATTTTACTTTTCCATTGCAGACACTTGAATATAGATCTAATATTTTGAATCGAGCCATTGTTATGCTTGCAACGTATAAAGGCAGTTGATAATTTTCAAAAACCCTTAAAGTGAAATAGTTCGTATAAAAATATTTTGCAACTTGATAAATCTTTAAAACTTTTAAAAGGAAATTGATTAACTTTTTGCTCTGACCTTATAAGAACATAAGAATAGCCTTACTGGATCAGACCAATGGTCCATCAAGCTCAGTAGCCCGTTCTCACGGTGGCCAATCCAGGTCCCTAGTGCCTGGCCAAAACCCAAGGAGTAGCAATATTCCATGCTACCGATCCAGGGCAAGCAATGGCTTCTTTGAAGACCTGTTTCTATAAGGCGAAATATACCTGAGTAAATTGACTGCCAAAAGTTTTCCTTCCTTAAACCTAGAAAAAGAGAAAAAGGCAGATAAAGACGATATGGCCTATCCAGATTGTCCATCTACTCTCACTTTCATTCCCTTAGGGAGCCTGTGTAATTGGCCCAAGCTTTCTTGAAGTCAGAAATCGTCTTTGTCTCCACCATGCTGAAAAGATGCATGGTGGTCCACATCGGGAAAAAACAAGCCAAAACTGCAGATATGTACAACGATGTAGGCAAAATTTATTGTGACAACCAAACTATATATTAAAACCTTTTTACCAAACAGTGGTACAGATATAACATAAAACACAATATTAAAAATACAATATTATAAACAGATATAATAATAATAAAAGTAAAAAGATCACAAATTTTTAATGTTGTGTTATTTTATAATATTGTTTTTATTATTACTTTACCATCTTTTTACCTTTATTATTATTATATCTGTTTATAAATATTGTATTTTTAATATTGTGTTTTATGTTATATCTGTAGCTAATAGGACCCCTGATGAAGGTTGTCCGAAACACGGACCGTGTTGGGTCCCCTGTTTGGTAAAAAGATTTTAATATATAGTTTGGTTGTCACAATAAATTTTGCCTACATCGTTGTACATATCTGCAGTTTTGGCTTGTTTTTTCCTAGTTGGTTTTTTCACTGCAGACAAGGTTGGACTCCCCTCTTTTTGGTTCTGGTGGTCCACATCTGCACAACTTCCTCTGCATTTAGGGGAGGATTTCTTGAGAAAATAATTCACACAGACCGTGCATGCATCGTCCTCTATTAAAATTCTACCAGTACAAAAAACATCTGTAAAGGTCTGGTGGGGATAGGGGAGGACCTACAGAAATGGGAAATAGTATATACGCATTCTTTCCCATTAAAGCTTGCCGCAAAGTCTATGAGTAAAAAAAGTGCTGGTTAAACTTTGCAGCAAAGCAATTTAACAGTTAACCGTAAGGCAGCACATTGACCTGTAGAACGCTAATCACCGAGATTGTGGCATTTTCTTCCTTTTGAGCAATTTGAAATGGGTGAAAACCATGCCTGTAAATGTGTTAAAGAATGCTTGAAGCTGGACTGGTACTTTTTTAAAAGCTGTTAAGTCTTTTTTTTTTTTTTTTGTTCCTTAGAAAAGAAGGATGTTAGGTGGTCTAAGGCTGGTCATCAAGCAGTCCAAAATTACTATCCTTTAAACAAAAAAAAGTAAAACGGATATTCTCTACCCTAGTAGAGGAAGCATTCTCAAGTTTTCTCGTAGACTTAACTTTTCGCTTTGTTACATAGGCCCTCTTTTACTAAGATGCGCTGACTGATTAGCGCACACTAATCGATTTTACGTGTTCTAAACGCTAACGTGTGCATGTTAGTCTATGGATGCGTTAGCGTTTAGCGTGTGCTAATCGGTTAGCGCACCTTAGTAAAAGAGGGGGATAGTGTCAGGCGTGTCCAGGTTTTATCATTCGGCGCCAGTGATTTTAATGCCAGGATGATGTGTTCCATTGTATTGTGCAAGCGGTGTCTCACTTCCGGCTCACCACACAATTGTTTCCCACGTACTCACCTTTATAGGACCCCCAGGGACCCCTGAAGAAGACTTTTTTGTCGAAACGCGGACCATGTTGGGTCCTGTATCCTTAGCGGACTAGATCCTTTAGGGCTCTTATGTGGATGATTTACTTTTATGTGGATGGAATTATTTTATGTGGATGATTTCAGTGTACCTTTGGAACTTTGACACTTTCAAATAAAGTCCATTTAGGAACATCGTCACTCCACAGAGTTTTTTTTTGGTTTTCTCTGATGTGTTCCATTGCCACAATTAAATTTTCTTCCTGCAAATTCAGAATATAAACTTCTTGGTCCTCATCACTGGCGACATTGATATTTTTGTTTAATTATCAGGTAAAAAGGAAAAGTTAATGGGCATCTTATGATTAATAATGATAAGTAACGGAGAAGGTGTGACTGGTGCAGTTTGATGCGATGGGCTAATCCTGCATTTTGGAAAAGGTGGAATCAGGAAATGGCCGATTGCCATTCTTACAGCAGCAGCTCACAAAGGTTGCCTGTAGCAGTGTGAGATCAGGGCTGTAGTGCAGCCCACCATAGCACGATTAGGAAAACTGTTCCTGAAATCCTAACATCTTTGTTTCTAAGCCTTGGTCCATTCTTTTTATTTCAGTAAAAGATCAAACTGGAAAAAGACATGCATATACACCAAAGGAACAGAATGTGATGTTACAAATCTAGTACAGGATGTGAACGACACATATACCGCTCACATCTTCTCTGAGGTAGCAACGGAAGATGAGATCGGTGTGGAAGAGCTTCCCTATTCTAATTCTGAGCCTTTTACACCCTACAAGCAAAGTAAGTGGAACAATATTTTCAAATATTATAGCCCTTGTCCTACACCTAAGACTGGATTTCAACCATGTAGAATATTTTTTAAATCAGTACGGTGGTGGAGATATAAATATATTTTCATGAAAAGAACATGCTGATGGAGCTTGCAGGCACTGTTTTCATATTAGTAGATGCATTAAAGACAACCAGCCTTTGTCACTATAAGAGCACCTGTAAGAGTATTAAAGAACAAAATTCTATATACAGTGCAAACAAATTGGCACTGAAAAAAGAGTGCTGAGTGCCAGTCTATAAATGGCATTCCAAGTTGGGTACTGTTTATAGACAGAGCCAGGAACTGTGCCTAACTTTTAAAATTTAAGCACGGGGATGTACACAATGGTGTAGTAAGTGAGGGGGTCGGGGCAGACCGCCCCGGGTGTTTGGTTAGAGCTTGGTGGGGGCATGCCCCTCCATGCCACACTCACACCCTCCCTTTCCCACCCCGAACCTCTTTAAATCTTCACCAGTCCGAGCAACCACTCTGGCCTTCTGCTTGCGTCGGCCTGGCTCCCTCTGAAATCACTTCTGGATCACAGGGCCAGGAAGTGACATCAAAGTGATAGCCAGCATAAACTGCTTGTACTGGCAAAGATTGAAAGAGGTGCGGAGGTTGGAAGGGAGGGCGCAAGTGTGTTGCGGAAGGAGCGGGGGGAGGGGCAGCAAGGAGGGCGCAGGGGGCGTCACCACTCCGAAATCCTCCTACCCTGTTACCTCACTGGATGTACATCAGTTGAAACCTGGCATAAATTCCCAAGCCCAAATTGGATGTATTCTATAACAGTGTATGCAAATTCTTGGATGTCCACGCCCCCTTTTCAGATCTGCGCACTAGAATTCCCATGCACCTCTTTTTTTAAAATGCCTAAAAAGATGCAGACTACTACTTCTACATAAATTAATTATTGGTGCTAATTGGTAACAATTATGGTTCGGTTATTGGCTCTGACTGGTTCATTGTTCAATTAAATTGTGTACAAATTGGGCACTTGTCCAAATTTCCTCACACAATTTTGAGCGCTACTTATAGAATTTGGGGGAATATGTCTGATCCTGCTTATGGAGTTGCTGTAAGTCAAGGACTTAAATGTGTAGAGCTAAATATTATTGTGCAGCATTGGTCTCCCAACCTAAAGAAGGATATAAAACTGCTGGAGAGGGTGTAGAGGCGGGCAACGAAGCTAGTAAAAGGTATGGAGAACTTGGATTATGAAGAACCATTTAGGACACTGGGACTGTTCTCCCTTGAGAAAAGAAGACTGCGAGGGGATATGATCGAGACTTTCAAAATACTGAAAGGAATCGACAAAATAGAGCAGGAAAAAGTTATTTACGATGTCCAATGTGACTCGGACAAGAGGACATGGACTGAAGCTAAGGGGGGGCAAGTCCAGGACAAATATCATAGGAAGTTCTGCTTCAAATATCAGGAAGTTCTGCTTCACGCAACGAGTGGTGGACATCTGGAATGCTCTCCCAGAGGAGGTTATTGCGGAATCCACCGTTCTAGGATTTAAAGGCAAGCTAGATGCATATCTTCTTGCAAGGCACATAGAAAGATACGGGTGACTAAGGTTACGCCAGGGTACACCTGTCTGGGCCTCCGCGTGCGCAGATCGCCGGACTTGATGGACCTAAGGTTTGATCCGGAGATGGCAGTTCTTATGTTCTTATTGAAGGTAGCACATAGTTCTTTGGATTTGTAATGAGGGTTATGCTGCACATGTCAGGAGATGAGTTGTCATATGTACATTATGTAAACACGAGAGCATCTGTAATTTCAGTTGCAGATGTATAATTATGCATTAACTTGTCAGGACTATTAAGGTTACTTTCTGATATCCTGAAATGGAAGAAGGTTTTGAAAACAACTTTGTTTATGGAGGCTTTTAATGATGTAAGTTGGGATACTAATTTTGTGCATTTTAGATGAGTTTGTTTTGTTTATTTGTATGTTATATGATAATTATGTTTATATTTCATAAACCGCTTAGGTTTAAATGGGTTAGAAATCTTTTAAATAAATAGTTTGGGAAGCTAGAAAGGTAATGATTATCTAAATGGGCTTATAAATAGGTCCCATTATGCATTTCCAATGCTGCCTTAATTCTTATCTGAGCAGTGCTTTGTTTTATGCCTGGATGTGAATATAAATGCATTTGGAGGAAAAAAAAAATTCAGCTAATCTGCAGTTGTGTTATGGGTCAGATGAACTGGAGACAGCAATTTCTTAACTCTAGCAGCAGATTGAAAGCTACTGTGTCACAATCATGCATTTCTGCAGGAAGAGAAGAAAAAGGCCCCACTTGAATAGAAGTTGCTCCGCCCACCATAGGAAGCCAAAATCATATGGAAGGTTTTTCTTTTGACTGAAATTTAGCTGGGTATTTATCAATTACAGAAAGGCTGGCAATAAAGGAGTTACAGCAACCATTCAAAGAATGCTATTTGGTGACCTGGCTATAAGCTTTTATGTAATGATTTTTGTCATTAAACTGACCAGAGGTTATTCTATTTATTGCCCCATAACTATGATTTATATACTTATGGGAGAGCTCTAGTGCATGTTAATGCGTAGACAACTAACAAACCTTTAGCAAAAGGTATAAAAAGTTAATTTGTATTCTCTATATTAATGCCATTTTAAAGCATTCAATTATTTCTTAGAGTTATATAGTAGTTACTACAGTAGTTTGTCCTTTACCAGATCATTTATAAAGGCAGTGTTTCTTGTAAAAGTATAGAAATAGGAATTCAGTGTAAAAGTAGGGCAGCTTATAAAGTGTTAAGTGACTTGCCCAGAGTCACGAAGAATTGCAGTGGGAATTGAACTCTCAACCTCAGGATGCTGAGGCGGCTGCTCTAACTACTAGGCCACACCTCCACAATTTGGCTTTATTATTATTATTTATTTTTTGTATGTGTGTTATCCGCTTTGAACTTCGTTTGATGAGGATATTGTGGGACAGAAGAATTCCATTTACACAATGTGTGTAGTTATAGATATTAGATGACAGTGGAATGTAAGGAATTTTATCTTCTCTGGTAGCTTTGCTGTTCAAGTGGTAAATCTTGAGACTGAGCATACCGACTCAGTCTCAACCAGCTCCCTTCAAATGTACCACCTGGCACTATGAGGGGGTGCTGAAAAATTCTCAGCCCAACCAAGAAGAGAATGACGTGGATATGGTTCAATCAATGATTTGAAACAATGTCAAAACACAGAATGTTGTTTCTGCAAATTGGCACTCAACAAAATAAGATAACACTCTTTTCAGCTACAGTGGCAACATAATGCTCAGAATTTAGGAAGTTGGCTGGTTAGGCTGAGAACTTTTCGGCACCTCCTCGTATGTAATAAAAGTGAGCAAAGTATGGGACAATCAAGCCATTGTGGCATCACTGATGAGGTTGGCTCTTATTGGTGGCATGAGGCATTATGACATCACAATCTCAGATCTGGTTACCAGAGACTGAAACTCTTCATACAATGAGGAGGCTGAAAAGTTCTCAGCCTAACTAAGAAGAGAATGACATGGCTATGGTTCAATCAATGATCTGAAACTGTCAAAAAAAAGAATTTTGTTTTTACAAATTGGCCCTTAACGAAATAAGATAACACTCTTTTCAGCTACAGTGATAAAACAACGCTCAGAATTTAGGAAGTTGGTTGGTTGGACTTAGAACTTTTCAGCACTCCCTCATATATTGTGCTCCTGCTAGCTGGGAAAATTTTCAGAACCTTGCTGTATCAGGCTTTACTTGCTGTGAGTGTATTCTGAAGAGGTTTCTTTTTCTGTTGTAGCAATTATCGGAAAACCGGGAATTAAAAGCTTCCAATATAACACAGACCACACTAAGTTGCATGTGGTTATTGAAGATCCAAGTACACCTTATAAACTTCCCAGTGGGACTTTGAAAACTATCCGAGAGATCTTTAAAGATGACCTGAAATACACCATCTATTACTGGAGAGCATCCAGCACGGGCCGGGTAAGAGGATTGCTACTTTTAGCAGCCAGATGTATTTTCATGTCAGGAGTTGAATGGAGATAAACTGTATGCTCAGAGGAACGCACTCATTATGAACTTTCTTCTTTACAGAAACAGGAAAGCACAAACACTAATGAAATTGAAATCCATGTTGATAAAGGGGAAAACTACTGCTTCTATGCACAAGCAACTATTCCTTCCCGCAAGGAGCTCCGCAACAGTCAAGAAAGTCAAATTGTGTGCACCGGCCATGAAGGAAACTCTTTTAACGGTGTGTATCCTAGGAAGGCATGTAAAGGGATAGGAGGAAAATGAATTGCAAGTCTACTCTTTCCAAAAATACTAGGACAAGGGGGTCATGCAACAAACTGGAATTAAACTCTGGAATTTGATGCCAAAGAATGTGGTAAAAGCAGTTAGCTTAGCAGGGTTTAAAAAGGTTTGAATCATTTCCTTAAAGGAAAGACTACAAGCCATTATTATTAAGAGGGACTTTGGAAAAACCTCTGCTTATTTCTAGTATAAGCAGCATAAAATCTGTTTTACTCTTTTGGGATCTTGCCAGGTACTTGTGACCTGGCTTGACATGGATGGAAACAGGATACTGGACTTGATAGACTTTCAGTCTATTCTGGTATAGCAACTCATTATTCTTATGTAACAGTGATTAGAATGCTTACCATGTTTCAGATAGTTCTGTAGGGCTTGCTAAACTAAGGGCCCTTTTATTAAGCTGCTTTAGGTGCTACCACACGCTTACTGCAGTTTACAAAATGGCTTCCAAAATGTGCAGCTTGGAATGTGTGTATATGCTGTGCCTTCTTGGAAATGGAGTCACACAATATAAGGTTAGAGCCTATGCCCCTTTGACATGGAAAGAATCTGTAAAGAACAGAACCCACATTCTCTTAAAAAATGTTTATATGACATAATATTTTGACTTCAGACTAAATGAGAGAATAAAATCAATTTGGGTTGGATACTAGCTGAATCTGCTATTCTGCCTGCAATCTTTGGTAGATGTTTATTAGTAGGGATTGGAAGCTTGCGGTTATTCTTTTTTTAAGGAACAAGCTCTCTGCCTGAACTGTAAAATTACCCTACCGCAAGGGAGTATCTAACTATAGCAGTAATTCTAGGAAGCCACTGCTTACAATGTGAAGCTCCTAGAGCAGGGGTGTCCAATGTCGGTCCTCGAGGGCCGCAGTCCAGTTGGATTTTCAGGATTTCCCCAATGAATATACATGAGGTCTATTTGCATGCACTGCTTTCATTGTATGCTAATAGATCTCATGCATATTCATTGGGGAAATCCTGAAAACCCGACTGGATTGCGGCCCTCGAGGACCGACATTGGACACCCCTGTCCTAGAGAATGACACGGGGATAAAGTTGTCTCCGTTCCCATGGGATCTAGCTCCATCCCCATCCCATCCTTGCGAGTTCTGTCCCTACCCCATCCTTGCAAGCTCTGGCCTCATATTAAGTGTTTGAGGTTTGTGCAGATGACGACAGAGCTGGCAGGGAGAGAACTCACGGGGATGGGACGGGGATGAAGATAGATGGCCGCTCTCGTATCCTTTTGTTTGGTCTAAAAACAAGAGAATTCCATAAAGAAAGAAAAATGATTAAGCTGCATTGCTCTTCTGCGGTTGGTTATTGAAGACGTATTGCGATTATTCCTCTTTCCCACACCACTGCAGTGCAGAGGAGCAGATTCAGCTGGGCCACCAGCGTCTTTAAAGCTGGCAGTTCTGTTCAGTCATTACTTCTTATCTTATCTGAAGAGGTTTGGCTGAGGAAACTGTTCCAGACTTCTAAGTGGCAGGGTGTGTGTGCTCAGACTGAAACTTCTTGGGGACAAAGTTCATGTACAATAACTAAAAAAAAAAAAAAGCTAAGGCTCCTTTTCAAAGCACTAAACTTACAAAGCTCCATAGTAACATATGGAATTTTGTAAGTCTATGTGCTTTGAAAATGAGCACATTTATATACTATAAGAGAAAGTTTTCAGCCCAACCAATAAAGTCGGGGCAGTCTCCATTGAGGGCTATACACTAAGTCCAATGATTTTTTCACTTTTGGCGTTCCGTCGGAAATATACTGGCCAATTGGTAGAGCTGCTGCCTCCGCACCCCAATATTGTGGGATCAATCCCAGTGCTGCTGCTTGTGACCCTGGGCAAGTCCCTTAATTCTCCCCAGGTGCAAAATAAGTATCTGTATATGTAAACTGCTTTGAATGTGTAACCACAAAGAGGCATTCCCCTCTCCCCTTCTAAACACAGCGGGATGTGAGGTGAATAGCAAAGATTTTCTGTTAATCAACCCCTAAATTGGTGGAGAAGCAGCTCTGCCAGAATACAATACAGGGCCTGACAATGAAGCTATTTTGTGTGTGGTGTTTTCACATGTGTACGACGCTGACCAATCTTTGTTCCTTTTCAGACTATGGAATTGGTATGCTCGTTGCCATAGGCATTGCTGCGGTTGTGATCATCCTGCTGATTGTTGCTCTTTCTGTGACACTGTACAAGTGCAGGAAATTAAAAAATGAAGAAAAGGCCAAAGAGAACAAGTCGCTGAATTATATTTAAGGAGAACAACCCATTCCTATTACTGTTTTAAACACTAGATTTTTCTATGACTATGCTGTTACTGTATGGTACTTTTGAGATTACAGAGCTGTCCTGTTTTTTTTAAGTTATTCCTTTGATTGCTTGTAATGCATTTCATTAATGCTCCAAGCACAATAACTTTGTAGACGGATGCTCCAAATGGGACCAGATTTAAGACTTTGGCACCTATAGGCAGGACCAGAGCTTGAGGCTACCGACATTCCCTTGTAGCTTGGAGAGCTGAGGAGGGTCCCCTGGAGCTGGAAAACAGGAGGGAGGATACTGGTCCAGAGTGCCAAGCTGGTTCCTCCTTAAAGTGGAAGAAAGCTCCATTGGGCTCTTGGTGCCTAAATTGAGGCCTGCTTCTAAACTCCTACCAAGAAACGCTGAAAATACTTTTTATAGATTGCTCTGGTGTTAAATCACCTTTTACTGACCAGTGAAGAAGAGTCTTGTTTCTGTGAAACATTTATATTCGATCTTTGGTAATGGTCTGTTTCAGACTTCACTAATTGCACAGGGTGGCGGTTACTGTTAGTGTGTAGGTATTGTAAAACACTATTTTATTCTGTCAGTGATGTTTGTCTTGCTCTCTGTGGGTATTTTGGAACTCTATAACGGATATCGAATACCTAAGCAGAAGCAGAGCCTTTCAGAGAATTACAGCAGCCTTGGGCAGTGCAAATTAGGAGGTCCCAAGGTTTAGTTAATGGAATCATTTTGTCATTGACACATTTCAAATTCAGTTAAAAAATCTATATTATATATAAGATTCCAATTGGAGGCTCCTGTTTTGTGTGAGGCCTAGGCCAAATAGGCCTGCTGCTCCCTACCCTCAATAACTGCTGACCAGAACTGTCCTAATTCTGAAAAATGTTTAGATTTCACCATGGTGAGAGACTTCATTTAATGACACACAAATATTAACCCTCCCCCTTACCCACCCCTTTTTCAAAACCGCATAAGAGGTTTTTAATGCCAGCCGGCACACTGAATGCTCTGCTGCTCCAATGGTCATAGAGTTCTGGTGCTTAAAACCTCTTGCACAGTTTTGTAAAAAGGGAGGGGAGGGGGGGGGTAAGTTTTGAAATGCAAAATTATCAAAGCAATATGAAGCAACATGCTCAGCTCACCAAGTCTACCCAGTCAAAACTGACAGCAGAGTTTTTTTTTATAGTGTAGCTAAAGTGGAAAATTCAAATTCTCTCTACATAATGGGTTGGAAGAATTGTTTTGTACAGGAAGAATGTCTTTAGGTTTAACACTTTGATTTAATACAGGGATAGTATGACACATGAAAAAATCAATATTGTATTTTTATAATTTATGAATGGATGATCAAACTCATTGATTTGGAGTATCTTATAGTACAATAATGAAGAATGTATTTATATATGTGATTGTTATTAATGGGTATTTTATTTTTATGGGTACTATTTTAATATATTTGTATTATTGTAATTTATTTTTTAATGTGTTTTTATACCAAAATAAAGGTGAATGGGAACAAAACACAAGGCATCTTCAATATTTTATATTTACAGTATTTCATGTTAAATATTAACATTTAAGATAAAATATATTCTTTGGTTAGTTGAGATGTTATAAGTGAAAAATAGAGCCCCCCCCAAAAAAAAACCCCCAATAATTGTCCCAAAAGGTCTCTTTGCTCAAGCTTAAAATCTATAATAATAAGATTCATAATATAGTGAAAACCTAGGGCTCCTTTTATCAAGCCGCGCTAGCGGTTTAAAGCACATAATAGCGCGCGTTAAACCGCTGGCCGCGCTAGCCACTAACGCCTGCCTTGAGCAGGCGGTAGTTTTATGGCCAGCTCGGGGGTTAGCATGTGATTAAAAGTCGTGCGCTAACCCCGCTAGCGCGGCTTGATAAAAGGAGCCCCTAATGATAAGATGAAAGAAATGTAAGTTACAAGAGGCAAGCATAACCATAAACAACAGAGCTGAAAATGAAATACTTCCCAATAAGGGTAAGTTCATTTTAAGTCACGAAAAGGTAAGCACTGAAACCTGGGCGTTAAGCAAATATTCTATAACTAGTGTTTAAGCCCGTTACATTAACGGGTGCTAGTAAAGCCTCCTTCCCTCACATGTCCCCTATTTTCAGCCCCAGCTCCAAACCAATTTTACCCCCCTAGCCCCTTTCTCCCCCGGCCCAGTAGCACCTCTTCCCTGCTCCCTCTTCCTTGCTCTCCCGGCCCAGTAGCACCTCTTCCCTGCTCCCTCTTCCTTGCTCCCCGGTCCAATAGCACCTCTTCCCTGCTCCCCCTGTCCCTCTTCCTTGCTCTCCTGGCCCAGTAGCACCTCTTCCCTGCTCCCTCTGTCCCTCTTCCTTGCTCCCCGGTCCAATAGCACCTCTTCCCTGCTCCCCCTGTCCCTCTTCCTTGCTCCCCCAGTCCAATAGCAGTCTTTTTAACCATGACAGGAGCTTCCCTGTCACACCACGCACTAAGTTTCCCGTTAGTGCATGAGCCTCTACGTTCACCTATTTTGTAGACTGTGAGGGCATGATTCTATAAACTGTGCCTAAATCAGTAGGCGCCTAAGAAAACAGTAGGTGCCACTTATGGAATAACGCTGGTAGGCATGGGTATATTAGTCCAGGGCTTTCATGGCCTAAAATGCCGGTGCCTAACTCATTCCATGCCCAAACTCCGCCCCTATCCATGCCTAATTTGAGTAAGTGCCCACATGGCACTTACCTGAAAATTAATTTAAAAAAAAATGTTTTCTAGCAGCACCAATTGAACTAATCAAAAAATTGTTAGGCTTATTCACTAATGACATGCTAATTGGTTAGGACAAAGCAATGTAATTGCACTAACCAATTAGCATAGAATACGAGGTCTGCTTGGGAAGTTCTTTAGAGACACACAGGTGGCACTGAGTTGCTTGAAATCTCACAAGTAACCTCCTTTTTTACGTTCGTTGATATCTGTTTTCGTCTCTGAGCCACAGCAGTTTTTGTGAAAGTATGTTTTCGTGATTGGCTATTTTTTATCATGTGCAGCTTCAATGAGCACTACAGCGTGAAATTCTGTTTTAAATTGGATAAGACTGCTACAGAAACTTAAGAAATGTTGAAAGTGGCTTATGGGGAACATGTCATGAGTAATGGAAGGTGCTTTGAATGCGTCACAGTTCACAAATTTTGTGCAAAAAGTCAATGACAGTTCTTCCCCAGCCACCTTACTCTCCTGACTTGGCCCCTGCTGACTTCTTGTTTCCTAAACTTAAATCCACGCTGAAAGGAAAGCGATTCGACACCATTGAAGACATAAAGCAAAATTCAATGTAGCAACTTTTGGCGATTCCTGAAGATGTGTTTAAGGACCGTTTCCAGAAGTGGAAACGACATTGGGAAAAGTGTATATGTAGGGAAGGGGAGTACTTTGAAGGGGACCCAATGGAATAAATTGTAAAATTGTTTAATAATTTTTTTTATAAAATCAGTCCTGAAACTTTTTTAACAGACCTCATACACCTATTTGCCACCCCCAGTACTAAAATACAATATCTATTTTTTGACATATGGGCAGCACGTGCTGATGCCAAAATTATCATGTGATGCCTGAGGGTGCCCTGGGATAAGGCATTTTAAGCTGCAGTAAGCATACATTAGTGTTTACTGCAGCTTAGCATAAGGACCCCCAAATCTGTTATAGAATACTAGCACAAATCTGCAGCTACACACCAAAATTTAGGCACAACCACATAGGCCATGTCGGTGCTGGCATAAATGGTCATGCCTAAATGTAGCATTGGGGGGGGTGTGGATGTAACTATTCTACAAAGTGTGTGCAAAAATAGTCATAACACACTGACATCAAGTCCCTCTGTGTACTTCTACACTAAGGCCCCCCTCCCCTGAAGGCCTGCATGTTTGCCCCTGGCCTCCCGGTGTTACCTTTACTTAATTACAGCAGCAGAGCAGCCTGCAGAGAGGATCGCTGGTGCTTTAGTGATTCTTGCAGGCTGTCACCATCCTCAGGAGCATGTTCCCTCTGCCGCAGTCCCACCCCTCCTCTGACTCAAATGTTTTATGAATGTTAACCGGTTTGAAACTTTGAAAAGGCGGGATAACAAAATTTAAATAAATTTGAAACTTGAAATGTGCTCCTGAGGATGACGGCAGCCTGCAAGGATCGTTAAAGCACCGGCGATCCTCTCTGCAGGCTGCTCCGCTGCTGTAATTAAGTAAAGGGGGGGAAGCCGGAGGACACTGCAGCACTTCCCCAACTGACCCTCCCCCCTCACCCCCCTAAGGCAGGAGCGACAGTGGCAGTGGACGGCCGCTCCTGCTTTAGGAAACCTGAGAAGGCACGGAGAAGAGGGTTGGCCACTGAATTGGCCAGGCCGATTTAAAAAAAAAAAACCAAAACCAAAACCAAATCAATTTAAATCGATTCACCCAATTCAAATCAGTGAATCGATTTGAATCGGAAATCGGACAGCACTAGTGGACTGTGTGAATTCAAGAAAACATGGCACATAGGATCTCAGAGAGAGAAGGAGATTTTGGATGCAGCGGATGGGCAGACTGGACGGGCCATTTGGCCTTTATCTGCCATCATGTTAAAATGCCCCTTTTCCATTTACACACAAGAGAAATTAGGCGCAGTTTACAGAACAGAGACATACATCTCTTGCATTCGCAACTGCAAATTAACAACAGTCGGTGCTTGTCAATGCCAATTATTTGCCTATTTAGTGTCAATTATATTACATGCATAACTGGCCACCTAACTTTGGGGAGTGGGCGACGAGATGGCAGATGAAGTTCAATGTAGAGAAATGTAAAGTATTGCATATAGGAAGCAGAAACCCGAGGTACAGCTATATGATGGGAGGGATGTTATTGAATGAGAGTACCCAAGAAAGGGACTTGGGGGTAATGGTGGACATGACAATGAAGCCGACAGCACAGTGCGCAGCAGCCGCTAAGAGAGCGAATAGAATGCTAGGTATAATCAAGAAGGGTATTACAACCAGAACGAAAGAAGTTATCCTGCCATTGTATCGGGTGATGGTGCGCCCGCATCTGGAGTACTGCATCCAGCATTGGTCGCCGTACCTTAAGAAGGATATGGCGATACTCGAGAGGGCTCAGAGGAGAATAACACATCTTATAAAAGGTATAGAAAACCTTTCATACGCTGAGAGATTGGAGAAACTGGGACTCTTTTCCCTGGAGAAGAGGAGACTTAAGAGGGGATATGATAGAGACTTACACGATCATGAAGGGCATAGAGAGAGTAGAGAGGGACAGATTCTTCAAACTTTCAAAAACTAAAAGAACAAGAGGACATTCGGAAAAGTTGGAAGGGTACAGATTCAAAACCAATGCTAGGAAGTTTTTCTTCACCCAGCGGGTGGTGGACACCTGGAATGCGCTTCCAGAGGGTGCGATAGGACAGAGTACGGTATTAGGGTTCAAGAAGGAATTGGACAGTTTTCTGAAGGAAAAGGGGATAGAGGGGTATAGATATAGGACAACTACACAGGTCCTGGACCTGTTGGGCCGCCGCGCGAACGGACTGCTGGGCGCGATGGACCTCTGGTCTGATCCAGCAGAGGCACTTCTGATGTTCTTATGTCATTTATATAATTTGGGGATAATAACTGAACAATATCACTCGGCAACCTGATGCTAAGGGCTCCTTTTACAAAGATGCGTTACCGATTTTAGCGCATGCACAAGATTAGCATGCGCTAACTGAAAAACTACCACCTGCTTAAAAGGAGGCAGTAGCGGCTAGCATGCGAAACCGCTAGCACACCTTTGTAAAAGGAGCCCTAAGAGTTGAACTAAAAAAAAAAAAAAACCCCACAAACTTAGAGAGAGAAAAAGAATTAATGAATTGTCTTTTTATGCTTGGTTCAATTTTCTTTCTTAGTATTAAAAAAAAACAACCCTCCTCATTTATGAAACATATAATACAAGTGCAAAAATGTGCTCAAGAAGTAGTGTGCATTAAAATTATATTTATGAAGGCAACGATTCACATGAATTCAAACAGCACTTGAAGTAACCCAATGGGGGCCGCTGTTTCACCAAACTGCTTGCCTCCTCAGGGGCTGCTGTCCATCTCATCTAGTTTCAAGTTTAATAAAATTTGATTAAAACATATTATCATATATTCAATGTGATGTATAAAATTTAAAACAGGGAATAACAAACAGATCTAGTGATCTAATTGTTCCTTTTGAGCTTGCTTTCATCAGTGACTTCACAACCTGGCATTTACTCTTCTGGATTGTTCTTTGAGTTCGGGGAAAGGGGGGCTTGGAGAGCAGGAGGTGGTGAATCAGGGGATGGGACTATTGGGGGAACAGGGGGGAGAGGGTTATCCTATGCTTTCTACAAAAGATTGATGACTTGACTTATTGGTTGCTATTTTGTTCTTTGTATCTAACTCTGGTTTGTTATCTTGCTGTTGTCAAAAACATAACATGGGAAATGGCCTAATGCAGGACGTAGCAAGGTGTTTTGCTATTTTGCCACTTATGTGTGCTAACTGAACAGTACTTATTTTTTTAGTTTATTGTGAGAGGAGACGTGTCAGGGGCAGAGAATGGCTGTTCAGCTAACTGAATAACACTGACTTAACGTGGGAACCTTTAATGCCTCCTAAATAGGAGGCAGTAAGGCCCCCACAGCAATTTTTTTTTCCTCCAGTGGCCCTGTGCTAATGCCAACGTTAGCGTATGGACAGAAAATGAAATATTTGAAAGGTCGAATTTATAGCTTGGATTGGGCTTAGCATGCAAAAAGTCCTGCATTAGGCTGTGCTAAGGCCATTTGCTAGAGCAGTTTAGCAAATGAGCCCCTTTATGTAATGTAATGTAATTTATTTCTTATATACCGCTACATCCGTTAGGTTCTAAGCGGTTTGAAGAAAATATACATTAAGATTATAAATGAGAAGTAAGAAGGTACTTAAAAAAATTCCCTTACTGTCCCGAAGGCTCACAATCTAACTAAAGTACCTGGAAATTAATAAAGAAGAGAAAATAAAGATGGTTGAAAAAAGAAAAATTCTATGTGAACTTATAGGATGGAAATTAAACTGACAGTGAAGAACTGTATGAAAAATACATATGGAATGCAGTTAGAGAGGGTAGGTTACAATCTATTTATGGTATTTGTTTAATTGGAAGGTGTTAAGGTGGGTAATTTGGGGGAAGGTTATCTGAAGGTAGGTGAATCTTCTGGAGGTAAAAGAGGAGGGGTTAAGATATTTGGATGAATTTTTTGAAAAGCAGGGTTTTGATTTCTTTTCTGAATGTTTTGAAGTTGTCTGATATTGTCATCAGATTGGAGATGGAATGGTTGATTTTTGCTGCTTGTGTTGCCAGAAGGTTGTCAAACATTTTCTTGCGTTGTGTGCCTTTGAGTGGGGGGAAGGCGAAAGGGTTCGAGGTTCTTCTGTGTCTTGAGGTGGAGATTTGGTTTAAGCGGTTATTTAGATAAGAGGGGGAAGAGCCGTGTAATGCTTTGAATATCAGGCAGTGGAATTTGAATTGGATTCGTGCTTGTATGGGTAGCCAGTGAGAGTCTAAGAAGGCAGTTGTTATGTGATCATATTTTTTGAGTGAGTAGATCAATCTGAGGGCGGTGTTTTGTATGGTCTGGAGTTGTTTTATCATAGTGGCTGGACAAGGAAGATATAGGGAGTTGCAATAATCCAGCAGACCTAAGACTAGGGATTGGACGATTAGTCTAAATTGTGCTTGGTCAAAGAATTTTCTGATTTTACGGAGATTTCTCATGGTTAGAAAAGCTTTCTGGGTTGTTTTGTTGATCTGGGGCTGCATTGTGCAACATCTGTCTATCGTAACTCCTAGGAGTTTTAGTTCGGGTTGTATTGGGTATTTGGTATTTTTGATTTTCAGTTCAGTGATGGTAGGAGTTTGGGCTTTTTCAAGCAAAAGGAATTTTGTTTTTTCAGAATTTAGTTTTAGTTTGTGATCCATCATCCATTTTTCTACTGTGTCTAAGGTTGTTTCTAGCTTTGTTGTGGTGGTGGTCTCTGATGAGTCGAAGGGGAGGATTATGGTGATGTCATCAGCATAGCTGAAAGATGTGACATCTAGGGTATCTAAAGTGGCTCCTAGGGAGGAAATAAAGAGGTTGAAGAGCGTAGGTGAGAGAGGTGATCCTTGTGGAACTCCGCAGGGATTTGTCCATGGTTCTGATTTGATATCATTGTATTTTACTGGTTGTCAGCATGCTCAGAGATGGACAGTAATATATTACTGGTAATATTACTTTTACAAGTAATACATTGTAAAAGTAATCTAACACATTGCTGTTTCCTAATGAAACTAGTCACTGTTTTATATTACTTTTGGAAAGTAACTTAACAGTGGTTTCTCATACTTTTAAAAGTAATATATTACTAGTGATATGTTGCCACTAATATATTTCTGTTACTATTACTTTTATTACTCTTTCCTTCAATTTATTTCCTTTTATATGACAATTGGCATCCTTTCCTCTCAGACTTAGATTTATTGTCAATTGTCCACTGCTTTATCTCTCCAGGAAAGAGTATAGTAAGTTATAATAAATAAAAAATCATAAAATGTAACTCAGCAATATATTACTTGCATAACTCTGAGCATGTTTTGATCTCCGCAAAGATTTTCAACATAATTCAATTTAGCACTGTGAAGATCATTTAGAAACCTTCATCTTTCTTTCCTGTTGTATACCTCCCAAATCAATCATTAAGTACTTAAAATCAATCAAATTGTCTTGCTGAAATTACCTTGACTTAAAAGTTCCATTTAATTTTCATTTCTTAAGTCTTTTTATTTTGAAATTTTTTCCACTAGCCCTTGCAGGATTCTTCTAGTTCAGAAAAATTCTTTAAAAAAAAAATAAAAATTCTTTATTCAATTTAAACTACAGAAGTGCACAATAACTAATACATTTACATATAATATTAAAATTAAAGCATCTTAACTTACAAAAATGTATAAAAAGGAAAATTAATTCCCCCCCTTACACCTATTAATCAGTAAATAAATACCTTCAAGAACAATCAATACATACCCCTGAAACCAATTCCACAATGTATCCCCCCACCCTGGATGTGTATGTTAAAGGGACAGCTAAAGAAATCAATCCTTACAGTATTTAGTTAATGGTTCCCAAACATCCATAAATTTCTTGTAATTTCCCTGCTGAATGGCCATAAACCGCTCCATTTTAAAAATATAGTTGAGATTCCCACCAAAATGTGTAATTTAGTCTATCCCAATTTTTCCAATTTAAAAAATAAGCTGCATGGCAACCCCTGTCATTATAAAGAGAGTTCAGAAATCCAGAATCACCCAACAGAATTGATCCCACTCAGGTTGCTCCCCATTTCATGCAGAGACTTGTAGTTCTGATTTCCAAATTGGATTCCCTAAGAAAAGTATGAGTAGGTAGTTAAATGTAATCTTTTAATTCCTATTCATAACTTGCATTCCTATTCATAATTTGCATTCACTCATGTTTGTCTGTTCATTCAAATCCGCCTGAGCCCTCACAGCTTCTTTCTTAATCCCCTCTATCAGGATACTCTTAGGGCCTTTTCTATTAAACTGCACTAGCAGTTTCTAGCACGGGGAGCCACACTGAATGGCCCGCGCTGCTCCCGTCGCTCATAGATTTCCTATGAGCATCGGGAGCAGCGCGGGCCATTCAGCGTAGCTCTGTACTAGAAACTGCGATAGCAGTTTCATAGAAGAGGGGGTTAGTTTTTCAGGTGGGGGGTTTAATTTTTATTTATTTAGATTTATCAACCACCTTTATGAAGAGATTCATCCAAGGCGGTTTACAGCAAGTACAATTCAATATAAAACTTACAATTTTAACCAAATCAAACAGCGAAACGTAGAAGAGGATTTTGCTATTGTAAACCTCTTCATGCAAACAATGGATCATTTCATCTTAAATGTTGCTATTCAATTAATATAACAAGATAAAGACTGACTCACTCAGTAAGCCAACATATGAGAAGGACAAGCGCTACTGTCTCAAAGCTCAGAGACTTGTAACTCTGAAGAGGGGAAGATTATCCTCTCTTAGAAAAAAGAGTTTTGCATCCAATCATAGCTAGAAATGCAGTGAGGGCAAGTCCAACTCAAGAAGGCAACTGTTTGTAATGTTTTCAACAATAATATATAAGTTGATTCGTCTTTGAAAAAAGTACAATAGGAGATTGCATTCAGGTTGTACAGAAATGTACTTATCTTGTAAGCATAAAGCTATACTCAGGGTCCCGACGCGGCCCCGTTTCGGCGTCTGCTTCAGGAGACCCCGCCACACACAAAAGATAAATGCTTGCAAAAGAATCACACTGGTAAAGATTTTCAAACTGTGGTCGGTCAAACAATAGAAAAATTCTGTGCAAATATTCAATTAATATAGCCTATAAGAACAGTGGAATTGCCTGTGTATGTTGAACTGGTTACTGGTCTCAAGCCACACAGAACAGTGATTTTATCATGTCCTTTGAAAACATCATACATGCACTCATGAGTGATTGCCAACTTTTTCCTATGGTTTAGTTCAGGGGTGCCCACACTTTTGGGCTTGCGAGCTGCTTTTAAAACGACCAAGTCAAAATGATCTACCAACACTAAAATTTTTTTTAAAAAACAAAGCACACTGTATGCAGAGAAAATGTTAATTATCATTTATATTCCGGGGTTTTTTCAAAGAGGTCAAGGCAGATGACTCTATGCAATGTCACCTCAGTAACAACCATACAAAAATAGAAAAATATACCCCCCTCCCTTTTTACTAAACCACAATAGCATTTTTTGGCGCAGGGAGCTGCGCTGAATGTCCCATGCTGCTCTTGATGCTCATAAGCTCCATGCGCTAAAAATTGCTTTTGCGGTTTAGTAAAAGGGGGCCATAGTGCAAAATATAGACAGCGGATATAAATTCTCAAAACGGACACATTTTGATCACTAAATTGAAAATAAAATCATTGTTGTCTGGTGATTTCATGAGTCTCTGGTTGCACTATTTTTTCCCCTTCTTTCAGCCTCCTTATCTGCACCATCCCGCTCCACAAGAAATGGATGGTGCAGATAAGTTGGAAAAGGGGGGACTTTTCTTGAAACAGCCGGAGGGGCGAAACATGTCGAAATGACAGGTCCCTTCCCAATGATATTATGAGAAAAGACTGAACTAAGTTAAGTCAATCAAGTTAAGATAAGTTTTAAATTTACATAAGGATTAAGTTATTAAATTCAGCACGGAGCACTTTAAAAGTTTATAAATCAAATTAAAAAACATTAAAAAAGCGTGATGGGGCTAGTGAGGAAGCCATGGCTGTAAGTTTATTCGGTGACATAGAAATGTCTGAAGCCCTAAAAGAGTTTGAATAAGAAGTGAAAGGGTAAAAAGGACATTGAAGGTTATAGTGGCCAGTATATCAAAGCATCCAACAAGCAAACCTGAAATTTTTAAAATCTATCTAGTTAATTCCAGTTTTATGGAATTTGACATCTTTGTTGCATGTAAAAGTCATTTTACCAGAAGAATCCTTTTTTTCCAAGCTTAAAGTGTGAGGTACATTTTGTAGCCCTGGGCTGGCCTTAGTAAAGCAGTTAATGCACATTATTTAGATTTAGTACAAAATGATTTCTTTTGTTCATTTTGACTGCCCTCTGCTGAAAGACCCTTGTTACTACAACCTTGAAAATAGTGTGATAGCAAATGTTTTATATCTACAGTATATCCTTGTTTGTAAATTACAAAAATGATTCAGGATGAATTAAAAATTATGAAGTTACTGCCTTATATATTTTCTTCATATTCACTAATTGGATCATTGGACGGCAAGTCAAAATATGTGCTTCATAATTATACACTCTCTTTATAACAGAATTTGGATAGCCCCTCTGTGCAAATCTCACACGGAGCTCCTCTGCTTTGAGGGTAAAATCCTCACTGGAAGAGCAAATGCATTGAAGCCTCAAAAACTGACTAAATGGGATGTTGTCAAGTAAGTGTTTGGGGTGGAAGCTGTCAACATAAAAGGTTATTTCTCTCAGTTGATTTCCTATAAAGAGTGGTAACAAATCTTCCATCCTCTATACATATTAAGAAGTCCAAAAAAGATGATAGTGTTTTGATATACCTGCAAATAGAATTACAAGTGGGGATCACATTGATTCAGCCAATGGAAAAAATTGTACAGTTCTTCACATGTGCCTCTCCACACTGCAAACATGTCATCAATATACCATTTCCAGAGGTATGTGTTTAGAAAAGCAGATGAATATAACAATTTGTTTTAAAAACTCTGATACATATAGACAAGAACAGTGGTGGCAAATCTATGGCACGCATGCCAGAGGGGGGCACGTGCGCCATCACCCCAGCACAGAGTTCGCCAGAGATCGTTACTTGACAGCCAGAGGGACGCGGGGCCGGGCTGCTCCCCTCCACACGCACACATGAGGACATTTCTCACATCATCTGTCCCTCTGCCCAGCAGCCCAATGGGAACGCTTTCTCCCTCCCCCATCTAGGGTAAGGCGGGCAGCTCACATGTGGCGTGAGGATGCGGCACAAACAGCAGCCTGTTGAGTCTGTGGTGGTGATGCCAGTGGTGGGGTTGGAGAAGTGCTAGGTTGGAGGGAAGCATAGGTCACAGCATGGCATAGCAGAGGGGAGCAGATTGTTAATTCAGGGAATATCCATTTCTTTAGTGTTAACTAATAGTGTTAAGCTATTTTGGGTATAGAGCTAGATTTGTATTGGGTGCTTCATTTTTTTTATTTTGTGTTTATGTAGACTTCAAGTCTTGAACACCCAAAAATGAATACAGCAAAAAAGGCAAGAACAGATAGTGGAAGATCATTAAGATGTTAATGTACGAGTTTATTCTAAATTAAAACCTCAGTATTCAGGTTAAATTGCTGTGTTGGCACTTTGTGATAAATAAGTGGGTTTAGGGTTGCAGTTTGGGCACTCGGTCTCTAAGAGGTTCGCCATCACTGCTAAAGACAGTGCCATTTTCGCCCCCATAGCCTTACCCTGAATTTGCATATAAAATGTTTGGTCAAATTGACAATAGTTCTTCTCTAAAGCTATTCGAGCCAACTGTACCAAAAAATCAGTATGAGCAGTGGATACCTCCATAAGTTCTAAATGTTTCCCGATAATAGCCACCGCTGCTTGTGGTGGAATATTTGTATAAAGGGATGTGATATCCATAGTAACTAGAAGAGCTTGTGACGACACATCACCACAATCTTCCAAAAGTCTGATCATATCAGTAGTGTCCTGTACAAATGACAACACTTTCAAGACATCGCTTTTACCATATTTTTCACTCCATAAGATGCACCCTAGATTTAGAGGGGGAAAAACCAAGAAAAAAAATATTCTGAACCAAATTGTGCCTCTGAACCCAGCCCCCTAGAAAAATAGATCAATATACTGCAGCAGACAGATTTTGATCACTAAACTGAAATCCTACCTTTATTGTCTGGTGATTTCTGGTTGCACTACTCGATAGTTCTTTCTCTCCTTACTTCCTTAGGCTTAACAATTGTCTTTCTATTCCCTCCCTCCCTCCTATGTCCCGAGTTTTTGCCCCTCTTCCTCCCTGCCTTTGTCCTTCCTCCCTCCTACACTGAAGCCTGCCTGCCTGCCTACTTCCCTCCCTCTCTGCCACACTGAAGTCTGCCTCCCTCCCACACCGAAGCCTGCCTGCCTTCCTCTCTGCCACGCCAATTCCTCCTCCCTGGTCCGCCGCAACTCCATGAAGGAAAGGCCGGCGGCGTGCAATTGGGCCCACAAGCCTTCCCCTGACGTCAATTCTGACGTCGGAGATAAGGTCCAGGCCAGCAATTGGCTGGCCCGGACCTTCTCTCCGACGTCAGAATTGACATCAGGAAAAGACTTGTGGGCCCGATTGCACGCCGCAAGCCTTTCTTTTCCTTTCCTGTGGTGGCGAGCGGGTAAGAGGGCGACGAGCAGCAGCAGCAGAATGCGGGGGGGGGGGGGGGGTGCAGAGGTGTGTTCGCTCCATATGACGCACCCTCTTTTTGGGAGTAGAAAAAGTGCGTCTTATGGAGCGAAAAATATGGTAATTTGCAAATCTATATACTTAGACAAGGGTTCTATAGAGCCAATCCCAGCAACTATTGGATGTCCATGGGGATCTACCAAGGTCTTATGTATCTTTGGAACAAAATAGATGACTGAAATCACATGATGTTTACAACACAAAAATTTATATTCTCCTTCAGTGATTACTCCAGATTCCAAAGCTTGCAATAAAATATGAACAATCATATCAGACAACTCTTGGGTGGGATCACCATCCAAAATCTTTTTACACACTAGCACCCTCTTCCCAAACACAAACAAGCAGAAATGTCAGCTATTCCCAGTTTAGTAACCTTTAAATGGAGAAGCAATCAGAGGGTGAGGGGAATGCTTCATCGCTGTGCCACACTTGATTATGCAAATCTTAGGGCACTGGTAATAATATTTTTTGAGGATGATAAAAGCAGAGACACTTGGATTGCCCAGTCTATTCAAGCAGTTGCAGTAGCATCAATGGGAATTTATCCAATTATGGCATTTTTACTGAGGTAATACCATTCTGGACCATATTTCCTTATTAGGCTTGATAAGCACTACATATTGTACTGATAACATTTGCAACTTACTACCATAGAACTTACATAAAATTACTACACATAATCAAAGTAGAGGAAATTAAATCCACCTATTAGTAATTTCTCAAAAAAAAAAAAAAAAAAAAGATAGAAAATAAAGAGAATGATACACATCCCTGATAAAAATTTAAAGGAAACAAATTTATTGCATAATCAATGTATGCCTTCATTTAGAGCAGCATTATTTTATAAACACATGTGAACTGCCACATCACTATCTTAGTAACTCATACAAATGGTTCCCCATTAAGCAGAATAAAAAGATCAGCAAGTAACCGATTCATTCAAAATAATGCTGTAGTATTTTAGTCATACAGAGTTTGAAAGTAAAATAGGACTCCCACTCATAAGGTGGAAGGGATGACAGGTGCAGAACCCAAAAGGCAGCAGTTTATTCATTCCTTTGGAGTGGGGAGTCTTCTAATATGTTTGGGATGACTCAAGTTCAAAGGTGCAATAGCTCAACAGCATTTCTACACAGCATGTTTTTATGCTTTATTTAGAAATACTTTTCATGTTATCAGCACAGTCAAAAATCCTTGACAAGTCCATCAAAGCCCTCCTGAGTGCAAAGGTTTAGATATCTCTGGTTAAATTATGTTTTTCCGAATCCTAAGTGAATAAAAACTGACACGGCCTCTACATGTTACAAAACTAAATACATCTTTCGACAACTTTTAATGCAAAAATCACCATTTGCTGATTTTAACAGACTGAAGATAATTTTTTTTAAAAATGAACACAGCATATGCAAAAGACTAGACATCCACATCTGGTTGAT
This sequence comes from Geotrypetes seraphini, assembly GCF_902459505.1. Taxonomy (NCBI): domain Eukaryota; kingdom Metazoa; phylum Chordata; class Amphibia; order Gymnophiona; family Dermophiidae; genus Geotrypetes; species Geotrypetes seraphini. Next base: position 21,152,960 of record NC_047095.1, read on the forward strand.
TCATTACTACACACTTCTAGATTAATTTATTAATTAGGTCCAGCAGGTTTGATTGACTTCTTAGCTTGTGATTATTCTCCTGTCTACTTTCAATAACCAAGGCATTCTCTAAGCAGTTGTTCGAACAATTGGAAATAAAGATAATTCCCTCTTACAATGCAGAGGAAGACTATTAAAAGTTTTCAGAACCTTCCCAGCTAGCAATTTCAACTGTCAGGAATACTGTTAAACACAGAAGTTTCATGAAACTGTGGCAGGCAAGGCACAACCTGGAAGAAACAGAAAAACTTGACAAAACTGTCTGAAAAGTGGTTAAATTTGAAAAACAGAACCCACAGATCACTATAGATGACCTGCTGAAAAAGTTGTTGATAATGGAGTAGATGTCCACAGGTCCACAGTATAGCACTGTTTATATAGCAACGATTATTAGGGGGGGGGAACCGTTTCTCCATTATTTAAAATATGCAAAAGAAAACCTTGATAAGTCTGAAAGTTTTTGAAGAGTGCTTTGAACCAAACAAAACTGAAAAATTTAACCACAGCTACAAAAGATACATCTCCCCCCAAAAATGAAACATTTGAAGAGCTTATTGGAAGCAATTCTGTAACATGCACCAAAAAGCTGGGCACTAAGTGAAAATTCTATAATGTGATCTGCGTACCCAGATTACATTACATAATACTAGCATAAATTGGAAATTATTCGCCAACATTTAGGCATGCCCACTTATACCATGTCTATGGCAGACATAACTATAGAAAAAATATATGTAAATCAAGAAAGGATGTCAAATAAATCAAAATACACAAAAAAACACCCTTAATGCTCAAGATTTCATATCAAATCAACTTCAAAAGGGAGAAAAGACCTCAGTGTCTAGGGGTTCACAAAATGGCTACCCACATAGACAAACTGGTCTTAAATGGAACTTGAGACCAGAAGACACATCCTTGGTCAGAAAAACTCCCAAAAGAGAAGACGCGATAAGGTCACAATTTACAAAGTGAGTCTATTTCAAAAATAAAAACAATCTTATCAATTTTAGCTCACAGATCACTTATCTGAAATTCGCTGTCTTCTCAATCGATATTAATGAAAACTTGGGGCTTGAACGCAGGAAAAAACCGGCTCCAAAAGGGGATCAGCTTAAAGGATAGCAGCTACTTCTATACAACTGCTAGCCTGCCTCCATGAAATCCAACAGGGCTTCCTGTTTCGCTAATGAGCTTCTTCAGGGATTTGAGTGTCAATTCACCCGCTTCACAGGAGTGGAAGCAGGTGAATTGACACTCAAATCCCTGAAGAAGCTCATTAGCGAAACGGGAAGCCCTGTTGGATTTCATGGAGGCGGGCTAGCAGTTTTATAGAAGTAGTTGCTATCCTTTAAGCTGATCCCCTTTTGGAGCCGGTTTTTTCCTGCGTTCAAGCCCCAAGTTTTCATTAATATCGATTGAGAAGTTATTGAGACATTGAGAAGACAGTGAATTTTAGATAAGTGATCTGTGAGCTAAAATTGATAAGACTGTTTTTACTTTTGAAATAGACTCACTTTGTAAATTGTGACCTTATCGCGTCTTCTTCTCTTTTGGGAGTTTTTCTGACCAAGGATGTGTCTTCTGGTCTCAAGTTCCATTTAAGACCAGTTTGTCTATGTGGGTAGCCATTTTGTGAACCCCTAGACACTGAGGTCTTTTCTCCCTTTTGAAGTTGATTTGATATGAAATCTTGAGCATTAAGGGTGTTTTTTTGTGTATTTAGACATAACTATAGCACATCTAGAATGCTGTACTTTAGCATGTGACACGATCCTATAACTTGTGCATAATTGTGGGAGATGCCTATGCCCCACCCATGACCTGCACTCTACGCAAGATGTATGCTAAGATTACAGAATACCGCTTAGTGCCCAAATAGCACTTGCATATAAATAACATTCAACCAATTAAGTATTAGTATTCTATACTAATCAGGAGGAAGCAATGGGATAGCTTACAGCTGTTTGGTCGATGAATAATTAATTGAAGCTGAATCCATCTAAATGTGAGGCATAGTAGATATCTAAACAAAGAATATCTCTTATGCATCTTGTTAGAACTGATGTGAAACCAACTGTTCAAGTTTAGAGATAATCTGGCTTCAGATTTATCTTTTGCTCCTTAGGTGTCTCCAGTGATGATGTCAGCTCTTCTTGGCCCGCAATAGCTTTGCCAACTGTGTTCTTTATCTATAATTTTACATAATCTTGCTCACTTACTAATAATGTCCAGTGGAACTGCAAAAATGTTTCATGTGCTGCTTTCAGCTGACCCAGAACACAACTGCTGCTGGCAAAGGTTAATAGTAGAAAGTCCTATTTTGAAGGCACTTCATTGGCTTCTACTATCTAAGTAGATAAGTTTTATGATATTGTGTCTTGTTTATAAAAACTTTATGGGGATGGCACTATCTTATTTAAGAAACTTGATGCATGTATAACGTCCCCCTGAGGACACTGCCTTTTTCATTGCAGGATCTTATTCACTTACCACAGTTGGACATATCTACCAATAAGTTGGAAGTTTCTTGGTGGCTGGTTCTCTCCTAGGTAGGTTTGAGAAAGTGGAATGATATTCTCTGGACACTCAGTTTGGAACCTTTCAAACATGAGTATTTTACATTGCTTTATGCTTTAATCCAGTGATTCCCAAACCTTGTCCTGAGAGGTACCTCAACCAGGTTTTCCGGAAATCCACAATGAATATTCATGAGAGATTTGCATGCACTGCCTCCACTGCATTCAAATGTCTCATGAATATTCATTGTGGATATCCTGAAAACCTAATTGACCAATGTGCCTCCAGGACAAGGTTTGGGAACCAATGCTTTAATTTGTTAATTGTTCATTTTACAAGCATGTATTTTTATATAATTCACTTAGGGATTGTGAATCATAGGCAAACCACAAAGAATAAGAATAAATTAAAATCAATATTGGTTCAAAGGATGCCCTAACATTTGCACTTGCCATATTCACTGTTTTATTATTCTGAATCTGTTAAAAATTGCAAATAAATAGTAATTATGCATTAAAAATTAAAATACATCATATTTAATTTTATACTAAAAAGAGATTGTGTCAACTTCTGTTCACTTAGGGATTAATTGAAATATACATTTAGGAAGCAGTGCCTGCACTTTTGAATACAACTGAAGGAATCCACATCTTTCTTTACCAGACTAGCAGCGAGATGGGAGGAAGAGATCATATACTGAATAACCAATAGGCAGGATTTGATTCTGGTATTGCAGAATTTGAATTAAAAAAAAAAAAAGTTTAGTTTTAACTAAAGAAAGACATGAGGTAATCCTAATTACAGATTTTAAGAGGGGTAGCCCATGGCAGCCATTAGCAAACATCAAATGATTTGCACTCTAGGAAGAATCACGTTATATTGATGTACGCCCAATTCAATTTGGGCAGGTTTTTAACCACAAGAATAAGGACATTCTTAGTAAAGAAGTAATAATAATTAATTCAACATATACACAATTAGCAATATTCTACATATTAAATGTTATAAACACAAATTATTTAGGATCATACTAGTTTAGTCAGGTTGTTTAGAAAACTTCATAGCTGTATTGTACAAAGTATATGAATTTCTAAGTGTTTTTGGTAATTATCAGTCTCTCGCTTTTGGAAACAATCATTGCCTGTAGTGCATCTATTACAGATTGTAGCATTTAAGATCCAAACTCGATTGTGTCTTCAGTGATCTGCTTGAACTCATAATTGCCTCTGCCATCCATGTGCAAATAATACTGTGGAAGGAAAGACATTAAAAACCATGAAAAATCCTCCAATAATATCTGAAACTTTTACAGGCAGATGATATCACAATTAGTTTTAATTATAGTGGTGAAAGCTATGCTGCTGTCTTTCTGTTTCAGGGGAATTGTCCTTTGGTAAGGTAACAGCCTTAGATGGTTTGTTTTGCTCTTCTACTCTCTCATGAATTTTTTGAGAATGCACCCACTCATGGAGATTCAGAGGCAAGGCATGATAGACAATTATTTGGTTCTATGACATGCAGCAGGAATGCTGTAGTGCAGAATGAATTGTCTCTGCAACAGTTGTTCAACACATCAACTAGATACTCTGGACACAACACAACAAAGGATCTAGAACAGGGCTGCCTAAGTCCAGTCCTCGAGATCTACTGGCAGGCCAGGTTTTCAGGATATCCACAATGAATATGCATGAGAGAGATTTGCATGCATTACCTTCTTGGTATGCAAATCTCTCTCATGCATGTTCACTGTGGATATCCTGAAAACCTGGCCTGCTAGTAGATCTCGAGGACCGGACTTGGGCAGCCCTGATCTACAATATTCTTCAAATTAAGTATGTCCTGCTTTTGAGTTTTTTCTTTGGCCACAGAGATGCACTGTGGAAGTTGCTTCAGCTTTTCTGTCACTTGGAGATAGTTTTGCTTACATATACCCCAACACATTATAAGGCAATTTTCCAATATGCCCTTATGTCATTTTGGAAAACATTCCATAGTGCACAAAGCAGATGCTGCCCTGAGAATCAGTCTGCCAGCAGTTTGTTGTAGCTAAATCCATTTTTTGAGAGTGGTGGATACATTTTTAAGCACTAAAATATTTCAATTCATGGAAGAAAAAGTCTGGAGAGCCATATTCTGGTTCACTCTGGTTTTTCTTTCGAAAAGAGCCATTTTGAGGGAAATGTTCAAACTAAAGTTTAATGATATACTGACAAACACAAATGGAGAAATTCTATAATTTGGTACCAAGATGTCGGCGCCACAAAGGGGCATGCTTAGTGCCAATTCTTCAAGACATACTTAAGCTGTTACGGAATACTAGCAAAAAAACGTGATGGTATGCCAAAATTTATGGCACCCACTTACAACAAATCAATGGATGACAGAATGGACACAGCTACAGTCATGTGAAAAAATTAGAACACCCCATGATATATTCAGTTCTTTCTTAAGAAATGTTCACATATCAATGTTAAATCTTTTTTAAATTTATCTCTAGAAAAGAAAGTAATGTAATTGCAGGTAAACAACAAAAATTTTCCTTGATTTACTCATGAAACAAAAGATATTCACAAAAACGTGCATTCTGGGGAATAAATTAGGACACCCCCACATATCCTCCCACTTAAAGTGGCTCAAATTACACACAGGTGTATCACATCAGGTGCATATGACTAGAACATCGTTACTCAGCATTTTGAAGGAGGTTTGCCCTACTGCTAGGGAGACGTGTAGGGCCGCCTAGGTTCACTTAAGGCTACCACCTAGCCTTAGGCAAGCTTAGGCGGGCTTGCGGGCCTCTCCAGGTTCCCTGGAGGCGCCTTCAATATAGGCGGTCTGCCTGGGGAGCAATTTTTTTTTTAAGTGCCTCCCGATTGGCTGATTAGACATCTGTAGGACGCCTACAGCTGCCTACAATCAGGAGCACTTTGCAGAATCAGGGCCTAAATCTATTGGTCTATTGATTTGGTCTGATCTATTGGTCAGAAAATGCTTCTCAACACTATGGAAATTCAGAACCATCAGAAAATACTTTGATGCAGCATCATTCCGATTATTGGTTCAATCTTCCATCTTAAGAATGCTCGATTACTGAAACATAATTTACTTGGGATCCTTAAAAAAAAAAACCTTCAAAGACTCTGAGTTATCCAAAATTCAGCAGTTCGACTGACTTTTGGTTTGAAGAAATGGGAACATTTAAGCCCCTATTATCAAAAACTTCACTGGTTACCCCTGGAAGCATGAGTCTTGTTTAAATTCTTTTGTCTTAGTTTTAAATCTATATTTGGTCTGGCCCCCACGTACTTGATTTCTCAATTTATTCTGGATAGTTCTACCAGGCCCACATGTAGAATTCATCTGTTCACCTATCCGACATTAAAGGCCTGCCACTACAAAAGATTCCTGGACAGAACTCTCGCCTTCCAAGCAGGTAAATGGAACGATTGGCTGAGCAGCATCATCCCGCTCTCCTCATCCTACTTCAATTTCAGAAAATCAATAAAAACAAATTTGTTTAATTGATTCGTAACCTAAGAAGTTTATAGTTTTTCTCTTCTTCTATTCTGTAAGCTTGTATTCGATGACTGTATGGTGACCTGCAGAGACAACGACTTGTAACTTAAGAATTGTAGAGTCTTTCTCTTCTTCCATTCTGTAAGCTTATATTCGATGACTTTGTATGGTGACCACTTCGCTGTTTATCCAGCACCTCTTGTTGTAAACCGCCTCGAACTATCATGGCTTTGGCGGTATATAATAATAAAAATTATTATTATTATTAATTTGCCTTCATTTTTCTAAGGCTGGAAGGATAAATTGAATTTCTATGCTCATTCATCTTTAATCTCAACAAAATGTAGCGCTAGAGCACTTCTCTGATGAGAAATATAGAAACAGAGTATGACGGCAGAAAAGGGCCGTCGGCCCAACAAGTCTGCCCACTCGAAGAACCCTTCTTCAACAAGAACCCTCTTTTTAAGCATTTCCCTGGAGCGAACCTACATGCTTATCCCATCGTCCCTTGAAGTCAAGTGCGTTACTGGCCTCAACTACCTGTTGACCATTCCATCGATCAACCACTCTTTCGGTGAAGAAGTATTTCCTGATGTCACCATGAAATCTCCCACCCTTGAGTTTGAGCGGATGCCCTCTGGTTGCCGTGGGACCCGTAAGGAAGAAGATAGAAAATAGACTATGATCACCAAGTCCATCGGAAGGCTGATCAAGATTTGAACCATGGTATATAGAAATTAAAGGCTCTAGTTCTCAGTGCCAATCTTGTCCCTACTTTCCCCAAGAAATGCTTCTTTAAAAAAGTTTAGTTTGAGACACAACTGGGCAAGAATGAGAAATGGAAAATTCACCTGTCATACTTTTCAATAAACTCACATGTCCATTAAACTAGAAAGACATACCTCATGGTGTTTCCATAGGGATTTCCTGTGAGAAACTGTAAAAAGAGTAATGCCATCCTGAAAAGGAGAAAATAAAATTTGACACAAAACAATCTCAGAATTTTATTGAATTTCTCTAACCATATACTTTGGAATAAATAGTGCTAGCTTTGGAACACTGCTGGCCCAAGCCGTTACATTCTATGCATATAGACACCATGTCAATCTCTCACTGTATCATGCAGAGCTCTGGACCTTAGCATTACACTCAGACAACAATAAGTATTATATAGTATATCACTACAAATGCACATTAAAATAGTTAAAGAAAGCAAAAGATATAAATATAAATATGATGCCCCCCAGTCTATGAAGCAGCAATCACTCAACTAATTTGAATGTCTTGCAACAGACACAGGTGGACGATTTTCCCACTGCCCACAATAATGTAATAGTTGATTTTAGATTACACACTGAAATTTGGGTTTTTTAAATTTTTTTTCTTTAACTTTGGTAGGATTAATGTGTAGGATTGAATGTATATATTCTACATTACAATTTTGTTTTTTTACTTTGTACTTTTGTAAACCGATATCACAGTTTTGTTCAAGCCGGTTATCAAATGAAATAAATCCAGTCCAATGAAAATTTTGTATAAGTTTTCAAGATGAAAAAGTACATGTGCACCTGTTCTATGAAAGTTATCCAAGAAAAAATTGCCTGCAGAGGACTGTACCTCCTATCTCTGTGGGTACATTTTGGAAATACAGAACTACATATTGATGGGATCCCAATCCTCAGACTCACCTCTACTGAATGCAGGAATGGCATGGAAAACTGCCCTCTCCGGATATGACTTATTTCTAAAATAAATGATATATGTCCCTCCCCAACAAAACTACATATACCAATAAATTTTGCTCTTACCTTTCTGCAGTGACTGTAGATGTAGCCTTCTACATCAACACTAACAGCACTAGTGCATTCATCCAAAATGGCAAATTGGGGTTTGTGGTAGAATAACCTTGCCATCTAAATACAATGCAAAAACCCAAGTTAAATGCAAGCACTTCATCAACCTTCCTCTTTCTAAGAGTTTTTCTTTTTAGTATTTTCCAGTTAGTATTATTTTTTTTTTACTAAATGCATATCCTCATAAAAGTACATTGTATAATCACAGCTTCTGTTGTCTCTAGAACTTCTTCATAATAATTATGCCTTCTTTGATGTAATCAACAACAATAATTTATTATTTCTATAGTGCTACCAGGTGCATGCAGGACTGTACATTGGGCATGTAAGAGATGGTCCCTGCTCAAAGAGCTTACAATCTAATTATGAAAGAACACAGGACAAAGGGGTGGGGGAGTCAGAACATAGTGCTCATGTAGGGAATTAGAGGGGGGCTGATGAGGCATAATATCATGTGACAAAAAGGGGAGTCTGGGCTTAATACTCCTGTATGGAATTACAGGAGGCTGGAGGGGTGGTAGGAGACTATAAAGGGGATAACAGACAGATATGTTGGTAGGGTTAGGATTTACATACAGCTTTGAATAAGTGGACTTTCAGCCTGGATTTGAATACCGCCAGAGATGGAGCCTGGCGTAACGAGCCAGGCAGGTTGTTCCAGACATGCGGTGCAGCAAGATAGAAGGGATGGAGGCGAGAGCTGGCAGTAAAGGAGAAGGATACTGACAGGAGGGACTTGTCTGATGAACAGAGTGAGTATAGGGAGTAATAAGAGAGGAGAGATACTGAGGAGCTGCAGAGCAAGTACATTTGAATGTCAGTAAGAGAAGTTTGAATTGTATGCGGAGACGGACAAGGAACTAGTAGAGTGACCTGAGAGAAGTAATGTGGGTATAACGTCCCTGGCGGAATGCAAGGCATTGAGGAGTAGTGGCTCGTGGCCAGCAGGGGGTGCTGTTTATGGGACGGTAATGGGAATGGATGTCAGAACATGATAAGTTCAGTATTTTTTGTGGAGTTTTTCTACAAAAGCGCCTGTTTTTCGTATGATTCTGGGTAATTCTAGTTAGACAAACATATGTGTCAGTTAGGAACACGCCCAATGGAAACGTACGAAAAAAGGGTGAATAAAAAATCTAAATATAATGTAGCTAAGGCCAGAGAAAAAAAACACACCACAGATTAATATAAGGGAAAGCATAATAATATCTGTGTATGTACTTTGCTGTTGAGCCAAATCATGGTGGAAATCATGATTACATGGAATCCATTTTGGGTTCTCTGTTTGTACTATATCTGTCCTGTCTTTGGACACCATCTTGTGCCAGTGAATAGTATTCTGTCTTCTTTGTCCTCTCTGAGTTTTCCCGCTCCCAGCCTCGTGGTGTTAATTAATACCACATGTGCTTGCTTTAGACTGGCTAGGAAGATAACGTGTCGAAACTAAGATATAAAATGCATTAAGTATGAATGGCCGAGTTATGAATGGAATGCTTGGGCCCAAGCAAGTGCTGGAGTGATTTGTGTGACTGGAGTGATTTATGTATGGCTGTGTAGTTTGAACAAAAGGAATAAGTTTTGAAAAGCATATTTATATGTTTTTGCAGCCTGGGGAAATCCTACAGCAGCATCTGGAAGTAATTAGAGTCAGTCTCAAGCATAGGAAGGGGGGCATTGGAAGCCCATGCTTAGCACTGTGTCGGTGTAACATGAAGCTGTCAGCTCCCTCCTTCAGGCTAACAACTTTGCAGCACTGTGTGTGGATGAAATTTAGGGCTGAAGACTTTTCAGCACCATGTTAATAATTGTAGATTCTCTTGCATAATGTTATAATATTATTTTAGAAATCAAAAGTAAGTTTCTAAAACTGCCTAACTTGGAAACATGGAGGAATGTTTCCTTTGTCTAAACTTTTAAGACCACCTCTTTGGTGAATTGTTATTGGTTGTTATACTGATGATGTCACGGAGCTAAAAGTTATATAATAGAATGACCAGAGATATGAGTTCGAGACCGTTATGAGAAGGCCAGCATTTGGCAACTATGACGATCTCCCATTAGCGCAACTGTTAAGCAATTATGCTGACGCTTTTGATCTCATAATGGAAAAATAGAAACAATAATTCAATAAATGTTAATTAATTTTTAAAACCTTGCGCTGGTGTCATTTTGCATGTGTTATTAGGTTCAAACCTAAAGCTTTCACAAAGGCGTCGATGTCCCTTGCTCAGCATGCAGCAAAATTCTGAACAGATTGAAGGGGAGAGATATGGCTTAGCGGAAGACCCACAAGAAGCACATTGCAGTAATCCAGATGAGAAGTGACAAGAGCGTGGATGAGGATCTTGGCAGCGTGCTCAGAAAGGAAAAGACGGATTTTAGCATTATTATAGAGAACGAAACAAGTTTTGTGGGTCTGTTGGATATGCAAGGAGAAGGAGAGAGATGAGTCAAAGATGATCCTGAGGTTGTGAGCCAATGAGACAGGGAGGATGGAGAAATTAGGTTCTTACCTGCTAATTTACTTTCTTTTAGCTTCTCCAGACCAGTAGAGGTTAACTTTACGAATGGGTATATATCTAATCATGACCAGCAGGTGGAGACTGAAAACAAAACTTTGGGACAGTATATCCTAGCCCCTCCTCTCTATTTCCCTCAGTCTGCCGAATAGCCAAGCAGAACCAAGAACTGGAAAACAACAGAGAGAAAAAACAATACTCCAAAAGGAGTAACAAATAACATACCCAAAATGCTGTTGGAAAATGCAGAGGAGAAATTCCCGAAGGAAGAATGTCCCCACAGCTCGCCAGCTAAGCCAGCCGAGCCACAGCCGCTGTTCTTCAATTCTCCCCGGCCCTAGAAAAATACTAGAACCCGCAGCAAAAACCAAAAACTGCCCGCGCAACAGCCCCAACAACAACAACAACAGACAGGGTGGGGACCTCTACTGGTCTGGAGAAGCTAAAAGAAAGTAAATTAGCAGGTAAGAACCTAATTTCTCCTTCTTTAGCACTCTCCAGACCAGTAGAGGTTAACTTTACGAATGGGACGTACCAAAGCAGTCCCTCTCACGGGCGGGACCCCCGAAGGGCCGATACCAGTACACGCTCACCGAACACCGCGTCCCGACGCGCCTGCACATCAACCCGATAATGACGAACAAAGGAATGCAAGGAGGACCAAACCGCAGCCTTACAAATATCCACTGGAGGCACGAGCGACGACTCAGCCCAAGAAGCCGCCTGACCCCGAGTGGAATGAGCCTTGAGAAACTCCGGAACAGGCTGCTGTTTCAGAAGATAAGCGGAAGCAATCGTCTCCTTGATCCAGCGCGCAATAGTAGCCTTAGAAGCGCCCGCTCCCCGACGAGGACCCGCCAGGAGGACAAAGAGATGATTGGACTTCCGGAATTCCTGGGTCCGCTGCACATAAGAGCGAAGGACCCGACCGACATCCAACTTGCGCAGCTGCCGTTGCTCAGAAGAGCCCTCCCGACCACCCAAGACCGGGAGAACCACCGATTGATTGACATGAAAAGGAGAAACAACCTTCGGCAGAAAGGAAGGAACAGGCCGCAAGACGACCCACTCCCTAGAAAACTCCAAGAAGGGAGCCCTACAAGAGAAAGCCTGCAGCTCAGAAACACGCCTAGCAGAAGTAATGGCCACCAAAAAGACCGCCTTCAAAGTAAGGTCCTTCAAAGAACAGTCGTCCAAGGGCTTGAAAGGCGGACGCACCAAAACAGAGAGAACCAGATTAAGATCCCAAGAGGGAACCGAGGGCCGTAGGGGAGGCCTAAGCAACTTGGCCGCCCGCAAAAACCGAATCACATCAGGAAGAGCCGATAAACGCTGACCTGACACCAACCCTCGAAAGGCCGACAGGGCCGCAATATGAACCCGGAGAGAAGACCAAGCCAGGCCTCTATCCAGGCCATCCTGCAAGAACTCCAGAATGTTAGGCAGATAAGCGCGAAAAGAGGTCACTCCCCACGCCCGACACCATTCCTCAAAGAGACGCCAAACCCGCACATAAGCCCGAGAGGTAGAAAGCCTCCGGGACCCCAACAGTGTAGAGATCACCTTGTCTGAATATCCCTTCTTGCTAAGGCGACCCCTTTCAAGAGCCACGCCGTAAGACAGAAGGGAGACGGGTCGAACATGGGAATGGGACCCTGCATCAGAAGGTCGTCCGAGAGAGGCAGAGGAAGAGGATCCGCTACCAGGTGCCTCACCAGATCCGCATACCACGGACGGCGAGGCCAATCCGGCGCCACCAGCACCACCAAACCCGGATGGTGAACAATGCGAAGAAGCACTCTGCCCACCAGCGGCCAAGGAGGGAACACATACAACAGCCCCTCCGTTGGCCACTGCTGGACCAGAGCATCCAGACCCTCGGCCAGACCGTCCCTGCGACGACTGAAGAAGCGGGGCACTTTGGCGTTGCCACCCGTGGCCATCAGGTCCATCAGGGGCTGCCCCCAAGCCTGCACTATCAACTGAAACGCCTCGGCGCCGAGACACCACTCTCCTGGATCTAGAAAGTGACGACTGAGGAAGTCTGCCTGAACATTTTCTACTCCGGCTATATGAGAGGCCGAGAGGTCCAGCAGATGGGATTCCGCCCAAACCATGAGCAGAGCCGCCTCCTGCGCCACCTGAGTGCTCTTGGTGCCCCCCTGACGATTGACCTAAGCCACCGCCGTGGCATTGTCCGACAGCACTCTGACCGACTTGCCCAGCAACAGGGAGTGGAAAACCAACAGCGCCAGACGGACCGCTCTGGTCTCCAACACGTTGATCGACCAGGCGGCCTCCTCCGTGGACCAGGTGCCCTGAGCTGAGTGACCCAAACACTGAGCCCCCCAACCCAGGAGACTCGCATCCGTCAGGAGCACCGTCCACTGCGGGAGATCCAGACCCACCCCCTGAACTAGGTGAGGGGTCTGGAGCCACCAACGCAGACTGCAGCGCGCCAAGCCTCGCAGGGGGACCGGAACATCCATCCCGTGCCTCTGGGGAGACCACCTCCGGAGCAGAGCATACTGGAGAGGACGCATGTGGGCCCGCGCCCACCTCACCACGTCCAGGGACGCCGCCATCGACCCCAAGACCTGGAGGAAATCTCGCGCCCGAGGACACCGGGACGCCAAAAGCAGGCGAATCTGAGATTGCAATTTGCTCACCCGGCCCTCTGGGAGGAAGACCCTCCCCAAGGAGGTGTCGAACAGCACCCCTAGGTACTCCAGACGCTGAGCCGGGACCAACCGACTCTTGGAAAGGTTGACCACCCAGCCCAGCGACCGGAGAAACTCCACCACCCGAGCAGTAACCCGGGAGCTTTCCTGCAACGACTTTGCCCGAATTAACCAGTCGTCCAGGTAGGGGTGTACCAGGATGCCCTCCGACCGCAAGGCTGCCGCGACGACCACCATCACCTTGGTGAACGTCCGAGGAGCCGTGGCCAGCCCAAAGGGAAGCGCACAGAACTGAAAGTGCCGACCCAAGATCGCAAAGCGCAGGAAACGCTGATGAGAGGCCCGAATGGGAACATGCAAGTAGGCCTCCGTCAGATCGAGAGAAGTGAGAAACTCCCCCGGCTGAACCGCCAGAATGACCGACCGCAGAGTTTCCATACGGAAAGAGGGAATCTTGAGAGCCCTGTTGACCCCTTTCAAATCGAGGATGGGCCGAAAGGTCCCCTCCTTCTTGGGCACCACAAAGTAAATGGAGTACCTGCCCGTGCCCCACTCCGGAGGGGGCACCGGAACAACTGCCCTGAGATCTAGCAAGCGCTGAAGGGTCTGGCGAAAAGCCTGCGTCTTCCCCGGAGTCTGACATGGAGAAGCGAGGAAAAAATCCGGCAGAGAGCGGGCGAACTCCAGGGCATAACCGTCCCGCACCACCTCCAGGACCCACTGATCGGACGTGATCTCGGCCCATTTGGGGAAAAATTCGCGCAGCCGGGCCCCCACCGGAACCAAAGGGGGCGCCGGCAAGGCGTCATTGTGCAGGACGGGAAGCGGGGGAACCGGCGGAGGGATTCCCTGCCCCCCGACGGGCCCCCCGAAAGGGCTGCATGCGCTGGAAGAACCGACCCCGGGAAAATCCCGGAGACTGGAAAGAAGCAGCCCCACGCCCAGGGCGATACTTGCGAAAATCCCGCAAACGCCCCCGGGCCGCACCCCCCCGAGACGCCGGACGGGCACGGTCCTCCGGCAGACGGGGAACTTTCGAGTCCGACAAAGTCTGAATCAACTTATCCAAGTCCTCTCCAAACAAAAACGACCCCCGAAAGGGAAATTTAGTAAGCTTAGCTTTGGACGCAGCATCCGCCGCCCAAGCGCGCAGCCACAACACACGCCTTGCGGCCACGCCAAAAGCCATAGACTTAGCCGAGATCCGCACCAAGTCATATAGAGCATCTGAGAGGAATGAGGCCGCCATCTCAATCTTCGCTACCTCCTGATCCACCAGAGACCAGTCGTCAGACTCTCGATCCAAGACCCGCTCCGCCCACCGAAACACGGCGCGAGCGACCAGTCCCCCACAAATAGCCGCCTGGACCCCAAAGGCAGAGACCTGAAAATTTTGCTTAAGGATGCTCTCCAATTTGCGCTCCTCAGAGTCCCGCAAGGCAGAACCGCCCTCAACAGGCACGGTATGCCGCTTGGAAATTGCCGAGACCACCGTATCCACGACTGGCAAAGCTAACGTAGCCCGATCCCCTTCCGGAATGGGATACAGGCGAGCCATGCTGCGCGCCAGCCGAAACGGCGTCTCCGGCGTTTTCCACTGCTCCAGAATAATATCCCGAATATCCTGATGCATAGGAAAAGAGCGGGAAACGGAACGGATCCCCCGTAACAGGGGGTCCCCCACACGCGGAGTCTCCGGCGGCGCGTCCTCAAAACGCAAAACCGAAGAAACCTGCTGAATAAGGTCAGGCAGCTCATCTTTCTGAAAAAGGCGCACCACGGACGCCTCGTCACTGGAGAACGGGAAATCCGACAACCCGCCGCCAGCTTCCGTCCCCTCCAGAGAGTCCTGGAACTCCTCAGAAGGGTCCAGGTCCTCCTCCAGACCGACCCGTTCCTCCGACCACAAATTCTCGTCCCACGACACCCGCGGACGCTTGGACAAGGGAGGCGGTGGAGGGGACGTCACGCCAGACGAAAGAGGCAAAGCCGCAGGGAGCGCGGAGGAAAACCCACCCCCCGAAACCCCCTGGGCGCAACCGGGACCCCCAGCCGCCTGAAATAGGCTCTGCATAAAGAAAAGAAAAATTCAGGAGAAAAACCCCCCGAGGGTCCCAAGGGACTCCCTGCCACAGCAGGGGACCCAGCAGAACCTTGCCCCTGCATAGTCAAAACAGGGGGAAGGTCACCTGAGGTGGAAGACAAAATGGAGGGGCCAGACAGAGAAGATGGCGGTTTTCCCGCCAAAAAAGCTCCCTCCATAGCCTGAAGCGGCTGAGAAACCTGAATAGTCTCAGCCGCTAAAGCAGGCAAGCCGGCATCAGCTGTCAAAAAATCAGCTGAGAGGGAATCCTTCGGGGAATCCCTCCGTGGGCGGTTGTGGAAGACCGGGCTTCCCCACTGCTCCAAGCCGACTCGCGAGGCACCATCGGCGGGGAGCTCTGGGCGCCTGCAGCCGCTGCCGACGGAGCTCCACCACCTCACCGACCCAAACCGCCGAGTTCAGGCCGGCCGCGAGTGCCTCGCGGCTGGACTAAAATTGTGTCCTACTCCCCCGGAGAAGGGCACAATTGCTCCATACGCGACCTAGCTATAAAAAAGTGCTGGTTACATGAAAAAATACAGTAAAATACAGTTTTCTTAAAGGGAAACAACCCTTCAGACCAGCACTACCTCAGGATTTTTTTTTTTTTTTTACAGAACAGACTCCACAGGCTCTCGAAGCAATATGCCTTGCTTGACTTAGGGGGCAAGGCTTACTGCTGAGGCTCCTCTAAAAAAATGTGGGGAGGTGGAGGAAGTGGGGGGAGGGACCCCGCTCGTGACCCGCCGGGTTTAACACCCCCGAGGTCGGACGAACCCCCAAACAGAGTCCGCCCAAGCTCCGTCCGGCTAAAAACAGGGACAATAAACCCCCTAAACAAATTCCAACAGCCCTACCAAGGGAGATGGGTACAGATCACTCAACACCTGCTGGAGACTGAAAGAAGACTGGGGGAAATAGAGAGGAGGGGCTAGGATATACTGTCCCAAAGTTTTGTTTTCAGTCTCCACCTGCTGGTCATGATTAGATATATACCCATTCGTAAAGTTAACCTCTACTGGTCTGGAGAGTGCTAAAGAAGAGAGTGTTATCCACTAATATAGAGAATGGTGGAAGGGGAGAGACTGGTTTAGGAGGAAAGGACTTCAGTATTGGCCATGTTTAATTTTAGATAGCGATGAGACATCCAGGTAGCAATGTCAGAGAAGCAGGTTGAGACTCGGGCCTTGATTCCCGTAGAAATTTCAGGTGTAAAAAGGTAGATTTGCGAGTCATCAGTATAGAGGTGGTACTGGAACCCATGGGAGGAAATTAGAGCACTGAGAGAAGAAGTGCAGATGAAGAAAAGAGGTCCCAGGACAGATCCCTGAGGTACGCTGACTGATAGCGGAACGTCAGTGGAGGAGGATCCTCCAGAGCTTACGCTAAAGATACAAAGAGAATGATAGGAAGAAAACCATGAAATAACAGCCCTGAAACCTAAGTGAAACAGTGTATCAATGAGTAGGAGGTGATCTACTGTGTCAAACACTGCAGACAGATCAAGAAGGATTAGGATGGAGTAGAATCCTGTGGATTTGGCAAGGAACAGGTCATTGGAGACTCTAGCAGTTTGGATAAGAAGAGAAGGGAGATGGGACAATAATTGGAGGGGCAGATAGGGTCCAGCGATAGTTTTTTCAGGGGCGGTGTAACTATGGCATGTTTGAAAGCATCGGATACAGTCGCAGTGGAGAGTGATAGGTTGAGGATATGGCAGATAGAGGGGATGAAAGTAGGAGCAATGGTGATCAGTGGATATGTGGGACTGGGATCAGAGGAACAGGTGGTGAGTTTGGAGGAAAGAAGATGTGTAGTTTCTTCAGTAATTTCTGGGAAGGAGGAAAAGGAGGCAGGGGACAATGGAGAGTTGTCAGAGCAGGCTGGAGGAGGGAGAGGCGGAGGCAGATTGGTCGAAAACTCGAGATTAATTTTGTGGACCTTATCATTAAGTAATCAGCTGTGGTCTGGGAGAAAGCGAAGAAGTCGGAGGTAAGGGCACCTTTGATACAGAGAAGAGTGTGGCAAAGAGACGGCAAGGGTTGGATCTGAAAGAATTAGTCAAATGGGTGTAATAATCTTCTTTTGCAAGTGACAGGGCAGCTTTGAAGGTTAGCGTGACTTTGAAGCGTACGAAGTCAACGTAGGCGCGGGATTTCAGCCAGTGGCATTCCGCAAACCAGGCACAGGAACGTAAGTGGTGGATCTTGGAGGTCAGCCAGGGCTGGGGTTTGGTGTGCCTTACAGGGTGTGCCTTACACAAGAAGAGTGAGGGTGTCCAGGAGGAGAGAACAGTGTTATAGGAAGAGTGCGTATCATTGACAGATTTATGTAGTGTAGTGTTTTGAGATGAGGGGGAGACAATAGCAGAGAGTACACAGGTCAACAGACTGAAGATTCCTGCAATTATTGGTGAGAATCAGTTGTTTCTGGGGGGCAGGGTGACGAGTCATGGGGAAAAGTTTAGGTAGAGAAGTTGGCAATACAGCAGTCAGAGAAGAGGACAAGATCAAGGCAGTGACATTTCTGGTGCATAGAGGTGCTGGAGCACAACTGAAGGTTGAAAGAGGATATGAGAGCAAGGAACTTTGAGGTGTAGGAGTTGGTAGTATTCTCAGCATGAATGTGAAAATCATCAAGGATGGCGGAAGGCGACGAAGATTCTAGAAAGATGGAGAACCAAGAGTCAAGGTCAGTGAGAAAGGAAGAAAGGGATTTCTCAGGAGGTCGATAAATGACTGCTATTTGGAAAGGCAAGGGGTGAATAGATGGAATAAGTGGACCTCAAAGGATGAGAATCAGTGAGACTGAGGTAGAAGAAGAGGTTGAAAACTACAGGAGGGGGAGAGTAACAGCCCAACTCCACCTCCACAGCCAGCTAAGCGAGGCGTATGGGAGAAGTTGTAATCTCCATGACACAGGGCAGCGACTGAAGCAGAGTCTTCAGGGCAGAGCCAAGTTTCAGTTAGTGCAAGAAGGAAAGATTGAGAGATAAAGATATCATAGACATAAGCGATTTTGTTGGAGATAGAGCAGGCATTCCAGAGGGCGCATGAGAAGGAGCTGTGATCTGCCTGAGTAGGGTGAGAGTTGACTAGAAGGGCCAGGATTGGGATTGATGTCCCCGGTGGTGAGATGAGGGAGGAGTAGGAGAGTACAGAGCAGAGTAGGAGAGGGGAAGGCAAGATAACATAACATAACATAAAATTGAATTTCTAGACCACATAATCATAAAGTTCAATGCGATTTACAAAATATTAAATAATAACAAAGGCAGGGGACCGTGAAGGTCTAATCAACAAGATATTTTGAAAAAAGATAAGTTTTCAATTGTTTTCTGAAAAGTTCATTAACCTTTGGGTATTAAGGTAGTGGCTCTACCACTAGACCAAATTAGTTTCTAAGTATAAGGAAAGAGTGAATAGGTGATAATCAAGAGGGTCAGTTGGTGAGAGGCATGGTTAGAGGAGCCTTAATTAATGATGATATTTACTTGTGTGTATCATCTGGAGGATTGTTGAGGGTGATTAATGGGTGTATAAGTGTAATGTGAGCACTGCTAATGAGTCCTTTAACTGATGATCTTCCTCATGAATATTATTTCAAGAGGGTATATGTTTAGATTCACATTAATAATAGTGTGTTCTTTTAAGTACTTGAGGATTTTTCTTTGCACTATGGAATCAATTTTCTCCTCTTTGGAATTTGTTGATATCAGGAGTAAACCCTTTATAAAACAGGCATAAAGCAGGTACTTTGTTGAAATTTTTTTACATAGATACTCTTATACAAGACTATCCCATAGCAATGCATGAAAAACAAAAAAAAATATCTTATCTTGCAAATACATCCATTGATGACTGCCATAACCTTACTAAATTGCAGTCACCAACATATAATTTACAGTTTCTAACTTTAAGCTAAGAAGCAGTACAATTTGCTTTGTTGTCATTGCTGTTTACGATTTCACTTTGAGACATACAGCCATCCTCTGTTTTTCTCCTCCACTGAGAACATCCATCCAGTCTTGAACAATGTCCCAGCCTCCTTCGCGATCCAGGATTTGGCCCAGCTGTACATTGTCTAGGTATTCCTTTAGCACCTGTAGGCACAGAAATTGCAACCTTAGCTATGGTTGTCAGAAAGCTGTGTGGTTTGCTTGTTAGCTCGCATTATATGATCACCGACAAAGAAATGATGTAGTGGTTTAAAAAAATAAAATAAAATTTTGACAGCAAATCAAAACAGAAATAGGTGAAAAATAAGAAATTAACACAAACTGAAGCCTCCCCCTATTATATATTAAAAATGCAAATCTTTAAATATATAGACAAAACATCCGATTTAAATCTTTGTACAAAAATGAAAAGTACATAGCTATGTGACAATTATCCATTTACAAAACTAGTATCCTCCAAATTGGCTTGGAGATTTCTTCATTTGAGAGCTGGATCATCTCACCACTGTGTAACTAAGATTAGCAACCCAAATGGACACACTATTTTCAGCACAGTTTTCTATTCATACTCAATGTAATTCTGAAAAACCGAAGTTATTTTGTTTGGAAAATGGCTGAAATTGGACTAAGATATGTATAGGCACTGCTGTTAGATACTACTAACTTTTTTTGTGATAGGTTGGAGATGGAGTGGTCGATTTTCGCTCCTTGCAACGCAAGCAACAAAAATCGACCACTCCATCTCCAACCTGTTGACAACTACGAGCGACCTCAAAACATTTCGAAAAGAAATCAAAACACTTGTTATTCAAAAAATTTATCCAGAAACCTTAACTCTCCCCCTCTTTCCTCCACTCTCTGGTAAAATTCCTCTCCCAAAACCTCCACTCCTTTGGTAATCTTTTCCTCCTCAAATTAACAACCAAGAATACAGTTCAAAATTTCTACCAAAAATACAGTTCCCTAAAATGTAATGCCCCAAGAAATGTACAGCTATCTTAACTGTTATCTTGTTTGTAATTGCCTAGATATGTCATAAAGAAGGTAAACGGTTACCCACGTCAGTGGTGTACCTAGGGTATGTGACACCCAGGGCCGATCATTTTTCTAACCCCCCCCCCCCAATATAAATAATAATTGTAGGAATTTTATTTAGTTAGTTAGTTTTATATCCCGTCCTCCCCAGAGAACTCAAAACGGGTTACAGTTTAACATTCACAGTGTTACAATATAACATTACATAGGGTTCCAACTCTCCAACCCCACGCCGGCGCGGTGGTGTAAACAAAATAAACAAAAAGACTTTTCCTCTCTCTCCTCTGGAGTAAAACATTAAGGGCTTCTTTTACGAAGATGCGCTAGTGTTTTTGGCGTACGCACCGGATTAGTGTGCGCTAGCTGAAAAACTACCACCTGCTGAAGAGGAGGCGGTAGCGGCTAGCGCGCGCTATTCTGCATGTTAAGGCCCTAACGCGCCTTCATAAAAGGAGCCCTAAGTGGTTTGATTGTGGCTTCCAATTCCTACCAAACTTTTAGGAAAAATGTTAAAACTTATCTTTTGGATAAATTCGTCTAATGTTATCTCGAATTTTAATGTTATTGCTGCACTATCGCTGTTTTGTCCAGCTTTTCATTATTGTAAACCGCATAGAACTGAGAGGTTATTGCAGTATAAAAATAAAAAAAAATTATTATACCAGGCATCCCTAATGCGCTTGTGCTAACCCACTAATACCCTATTCCAATCAACTTGTACCTGATCAGATATTCCTTTCCTTTTCTGTTCTTCTAGAGTGTCTGGATAAATCACTTGGTCCCGCAGCGTGCCCAAGGTCATATAAGGTCTCTAGAGGAAATTTATAAGTGCATGGTGAATTCTGATGTCTCTTCCTTCGTGATTTATCGGGTCGCGATGAATCACGACCCGATAAATTTAAAACAGATTTAAAAACGTTTCTATTTCGCGATGCCTTCTCATTCACTTAGAGCTATCTTCCCTAATTACCAAAAATAATCGCTTTCTTTAAAGCGCCCCCTTCCATTATGTTTTATCCTTACCCTACTATCTCCAATTTCTTCTCAAACATGTAACTTCACCCTCCCTTCCCTTTTATCCTCACCATCTAGTTCGTCTTGTGATGTTATATGTATATACACAATGCCTCTTTTTTTTAGTTTTGTATAATTTCTCTTTCTTTTAAACATATTGTTAACCAGCCAGATATTAACTTGATGGTTGGTATATCAAAATTAATAAACTTAAACTTAAACTTAAACTGTTTTTAATTCAGATATAGAAGCATTTTATGATGGTCAGGAAAAGAAAACACTGTAGGCATTACTTTATTTACCTGAGGAACATAGAACAACTTTCCTCTTTCGGGCTTAGTTAGACTTCCACCAAACAGGGGCCACAACTGTAAAAGAGGAGCATTAATAATGCATGGCAGTTTTTTGCTAGTCATTCAAACATTTTGGTAAATATTTCCAATCCAACAGGCTTACCTCTCCAAGAATACGAAAAAGGGAACTCTTTCCACATCCATTTGGACCACAAATCAGAACATTTGCACCAGACTTCACCTGAAAGGAATTTATAGAAAGCATTATCTCAGACACAACAGAATTAATGTCCAGAGATAAGTTTTATATAAGCAATTAGCATATTCTAAAATATACTGATATTTAATATCTAATATCATTATGAATAAAAAATTATATTTCTGGCCAACGTTTAAACACAGGTGTACTCTAAGCAAAATAAAAGGCAATCACATCTGGGCCATAGAAAATTTGCACACCGTTTTGACAGTAACACAAATGAGTTCTTGATAGAACAAACTGTCTAGTATCAGAACTCCATACTACACTCGTATGTATTACTCACACATGTAAAGCCACTGGCTTAAATGACTATCAAAAATGACAGGTAGGAAATTATTCATTGGAAGTTATACTTGTATATTTTTATTCCAATCTTGTTTGGAATTTGGGCTTCCTCTTGCGGCTGACATTTGTAGACTGTCGAGAGACAGAAGGGCAGTCATAACTGTGACAGTCTGCAAACTTTAGTCACAGGTAGCCTGTTCCCTTAAAAGACCTAGGCCCAGATGCACTAAAGCCAGCGATCTTTGCTAAACCTGTTTAAACAGCTTTAGCGATGACTGCATTTGCTAACCCGATGCAGAAAACAGCTCACCTCCTGGTTTTCTCCGATCCGACCATGCAAATAAGCTATGTAAACTAGTAGAGCGATTGATACTCTAACATGGCTTCTGGATGCACTAAAAAAAAGTGGTCGCTTTTAGCGATCCAAAAAAGCAACTGGTCAAGACCAGTCGCTTACCTGTCAAACCTTTTTTTTAATGAGCGCAGATGCTGTGCACAATATAGAAAAAATAGAAAAACAAGCACCCGCCCCCGCAGACCCTCCTCAACAAAGGCATCCCCCCCGCGCTAGTGAAAACGGCAGGAGGAATATCCACTTCCTCCTGCCATGCTGAATCCTCCCCACTGCGAAAGAAAATTAGCAGGAGGGATGTCCACTCCCTCTTGCCAATGTGACATCCCCTCTCCCCCGGTAGCGATATGGGAAGGCCCACTCCCGTGTCCCCACAAATATCCCATACCCTGAAAAAAAAAAAAAGCAGGAGGGACAGTGGCGTACCAAGGGGGGGGGCGGGGCGGTCCGCCCCGGCTGCAAGGCCCAAGGGGGTGTTCAGCTGGCCACTTACTGGGCAAGAGGCTGCCGCCGTGGAAAGGCTGCCATTGCCGTCAACAGAAAGAAGCCGGCGCCGAATTCTCCCTCCCTGCTGCTTCTCTTCCCTGAGCCGAGCAACTCTAGCCATCCGATGTCAATTCTGACGTCGGAGAGGACATTCTGGGCCAGCCAATCACTGCCTGGCTGGCCCGGAACGTCCTCTCTGACGTTAAAATTGACGTCGGGCAGTCAGAGTTGGTCAGCCCGTGGGAAAAGAAGGAGGGCGAATTCGGCGCCTGTCTGTTTCCGATAGCCAGTGGCAGCCTTTCTCCGGCGGTGGTGGCAGCATGGTTGTGGTAGCAGTGGTGGCATGGGGGACGGAAGGGAGAAAGAAAGAAAGGGGGGGAGCCAGGGAGCCAGAAAGAAAGCAAGGGGTGGGGACAGGGATCCAGAAAGAAAGAAAGGGGGAAGGGTGAAAGAAAGAAAAAAAATGGGGCATGGGGAAAGAGAGAGAAAGACAGACAGAGAAAGAAAGGGGGCATGGAGAGAGAAAGAAAGAAGGGGACAGGGTGAAAGAAAGAAATGGGGCATGGAGAGAGAGAGAAAGACAGACATACAGAAAGAAAGGGGGCATGGAGAGAGAAAGAAAGAAGAGGACAGGATGAAACAAAAAAAAAGTTGGGGGAGGGAATGAAGTCTGGAGGAGAGGAAGCATACAGGAGGCTGAAAGAAGGGAAGAAATATTGGATGCACAATAAGAAGAATAAAGTGCAACCAGAGACTGATGAAATTACCAAACAAAGGTAGGAAAAATGATTTTATTTTCAATTTAGTGATCAAAATGTGTCCGTTTTGAGAATTTATATATGCTGTCTATATTTTGCACTATGGGCCCCTTTTACTAAACTGCAATAGCAGTTTTAAGCGCACGGAGCGTCGAGAGCAGTGTGGGACATTCAGCACAGCTCCCTGCACTAAAAAACGCTATCGTGATTTAATAAAAAGGGAGGGGGTATATTTGTCTATTTTTGTATAGTTGTTACTGAGGTGACATTGCATAAAGTCATCTGCCTTGACCTCTTTGAAAACCCGCGGAATATAAAGATAATTAACATTTTCTCTGCGTAAAATGTGCTTTGTGTTTTTAAAATTTTATTGTTGGTAGATCATTTTGACTTGGCCACGAAGGTAACGGGGAGGGAGGAAGGGGAGTTGCTGAAAGACATCTAGTAATCCTTGCAGGCTTGACTGCAGGGAATTATTTTTGTAAAATCATGTTTTGTGATGTGACTGGCATTATTTAGACTTTAATTTCTATGAATGAATAGAATGAAAATGATATAAAATTACTTGCTTGTTTTTATGTGCGTGCGCTGAAGGAAAGTGGAGAGAGAGTGGGCTGAGGACGCTGAAGGAAAATGGGGAAGATAGAGTGGGGAGAAGACGCTGATTTATAAATTGACAATTGTACAGAATATTGTTTCTTTTTATACTTTAATATAATAAGTTCAATATAAAACAATTCAAGGCTTGTGTGGATGGAATCAGGTGGTTTGTGGGGATGAGGACCGAGTTTACGGGGATTAGTCCAATAAAATGGTATTTTCATATTTCTCATTATTTGTTTTATTTTTATTTGTTAATTTGTAAAGTGGTGATTGTTATGTATCAGTTTTTCAAATTTACATCTACTGTCTTTATATTTTGCACAGTATTAGAGGACATGTATTACTGTTTTTGTGGTGTTGTGGTGTTGCATTGTATGCAGAGTCTGGTTTCTTGGCAGTTCAGTTTAACTTTTGTCTACATATTTCTATTTTTAGTTTGTGATTATTCCATATTGGGCAAGGGTGTATCTGTCTGTGTGTATGAAAGGGACATGGCTTTCTGATAGCATCGACTGTACTGGATCAATTGACTGTGCAGGATCTGGTTTGTTTAGTTTTACAATGTATGTGTTGGTGTTCTAGTGCTCACTGCAGTGTTTAAGATGCTGCCTTTTCCTAGGTACACTCTTGTTGTGCGATATGTAGATTGTTACTAAATATCATATTTTTCATATAGATGGGGCGGGTGTCAAAAAATGATGGGCCCCGGGTGTCACATATGCTAGGTACGCCACTGAGAAGGGATGCCCACTCCTTCCTACCACCAAAGGTCCCCCGCCGTCCCCCTCCACCACCACCACCCTCCCCTGGTATCTTTTTAGACACTTTGTAGCAGGATGGAAGCTCAGTCCATCCTGCTTGTAGGCCCGCCACTCCAAAATGGTGGACGTTTCTCTCCTTGGCACTTCATGAGATGCACAGAGAGAGGCCCAAGGCCTCCTTTGGCTCAGACGCACAAGGCCCCACCCCTTAGGTGTTGGAGCCAACCATGGCCTTAGGCTCCTTCCTCTGTATCCCATGATACAAGGGGGAGCAGTCTAAGGCTTGACTCCTCCCCCTTGTATCATGGGATACAGAGGGAGGAGCCTCAGGCTCCGATTTGCTCAGACGCCTAAGGACCTTCCCAAGGGGTGGAGCATTAGGTGTCTGAGCCAATCAGGGCCTTAGGCCCCTCCCTGTGCATCACATGTGCGCTAGGGAGGGAAAGGCCCATCATTTCAGAGCAGGGAGACTACGGGCAGGATGGACTGAGCTTCCGTCCTGATCCAATTTGTCTAAAAATGTACTGGGGGGGGTTCGGGGTGGCGGAAATTAGTGGCAGGAAGTAGTGGGCATTCCTCCTGCCTTTTTTGGGGGGAGAAAGGTAGAAGATGTTTGCGGGGGACTTGGGAGTGGGCCTTCCCATATCGCTACTGCGGGGGGAGTCGCATTGGCAGATATTGTGCATGTGTATCAAGCACAGCATCTATGCCCATTTAAAAAAAAAAAAGGTTTCCTGAACGGCTGAGTAGCAGGAGGCTGCTTTCAGAGTTTCCCTTGCCAAATCTGCACATGTGTGAAAGTCGCTCTAACTGCAGTCAATCGAAAGGCAGAGTCAGGGATTATGAGGAATATCCGCATGCAAACTTTTTAGTGCATCAATAGCTCTTTCTGAATCAGCCAAAAAATCAGATTGTTGCAGACCCATACGATCTTACCAATCCTCTTAGTGCATCTGGCCCCTAGAGTTTTTTTAAAATGCAGATTGAAGTTTTGATGACTAAATTGTTACATATCACCATTTTCAACGGAAAATGTCTTTTTAAAATTTCTCTTTTAAAATAGTAGTTTAGGAATAATGTCCTTTAACTATCTCTTCTATAACATGACGTAAAGGCAAATGTTTTCTCCTGTTCTGTTGAATGCCTAGCAAAGGGTCTGTTAAGGAATCCATTTTATCACTTACAAAAATTGAAGATTTTGTATCAAAGCATTTTTAATCAGAAAACTGATATTATAAAATAAGTCCCATCAAAGGCCTGAAGGCATAAGAGTCTGTACATGTTTACAAGTGTTATGCACCTGCATTAAACCATTTTCAAGTAAAATGTACAGAGATAATTTTGCTTGAAGAATTACCCCAACCAAATACTGGCACATACATTTGCTGAAGTATGCCAGTAGTCCTTGACCCCCCTCTCTCCCACACACTTTTTTTATCATCATGAATTATAAAACCACACCCTCCCCTGGAATGCCTCTTAAGGTCGAGAGTAAAAATATGATACATGAAGATTGTATATGTTCCTTTAACCATACATCACAAAGGCAATTTTATAAAAGATATTTCTTTAAATAAAAGTTTGTTCTGTAAAAGAAAATTCTTTTAAAATTGCCCGGATTGAGATTTTCTATACCTGAGGCTGAGCAGTTTGAAGCTCCTGGAAAAATAGAACAATGTGCAAACACACCCTGTACAAACTGTATCAGACCTAGAGATAAGGAATTGCCTCTTCACTATCTCTGGAAGATTTGTAGCTCTTAAGAGGTATATTCTGCCTTCTTTTCATCTTTTTACAAACATTTTGTTTACCGTATATACGCAAATATAAGTTGACCCCCCCATTCTCCCCCAAAAAAGGAGGGAAAATGGTTGACTCGAATAAAAGATGGGGTCTTAATATTCAAGTGCCTTGCTCTGCCAGGATCTACACCCAGTGTCCCCTCCCTCACCCCCTCCCCTGCCAGGCTCTGCACTCAGCCCCCTCCCTGCCAGGTTCTGCACCCAACCCCCTTCCTTCCCTCCCTCCATACCAGGCTCTACACTCAGCCCCTTTCCCTCCCTGCCCTACCAGGCTATGAAGCCAGCCCCCTCCCTGCCAGGCTCTGAACCCTGCCCCCCTCACTCCCCGCCAGTCTCTGAACCCAGCCCCCCTCACTCTCTGCCAGGCTCAGCACCCTGTCCCTCCTTCCTGACCTGTACCCTCTTCTCCCTATGGTGGTCTAGTGGTAGGCCGGGACAGGAGGGATCCCTCCTGTATCAGCCGATTCTAACAATTTTTTTACACCACCACCCCCTCCACGTACCTTTTTTTGCATCCCTCGCACCCAGTGGCAAGCTGTGCACCCAGCACACAGAACAAGCTTTTCGAGCTCCTGCCCAGCCCTGCACCACTCCCTGAATGGCTACCGCCAGTTCTCGTGGGGCAGCCATTCAGGGAGCAGCGCAGGGCCGGGTGGGAGTTAGAAAAGCTTGTTCCTGCGTGCCGGCCACTTGGCATGAGATCTGAGGGAGAGGCTCAGTGTGGGGCAGGAGCATGGAAAGCTCGCTCCTGCCCATACACCGCTGTACTACCAGGGATACCTAAAAAGGTACACGGGGGGGGGGGGGTAAAAAAATTGTTAGAATCGGCCGGGACAGGAGGGATCCCTCCAGGTCGACAGAGGCCTGCAGCAAGTCCGGGAGGGGGTCGGGTGGTCACTGGGTTATGACCCGAATATAGGACGAGACTCCAATTTTTAGGCCATTTTTAACCCAAAAATTTTGGCCTATATTCGAATATATATGGTAGTTCTTTAATGGCCACTAGTTTTAGGACAGACAAAGGAAGAGAGGTATTAATTGGTTGAGAAGATCCTACCACATCTTTTGATCTTATCTGGCCAGAGGATCCCTTAGAATCTGTGTGGGTTTGGGATTTCATTCTTGAGACACAAGGCAATATTCGCCCATTTCAACTGATTACAGATAAGAAGCAAATTTGGAGCAGCAGTAGCTTTTGGAAAAGTGATTTTTTTCTTCCATGCCTTGGAAAAAAAAAAAAAAAGACCTGCATTTCCTCAACCTATCCTAGTAACACCAATCAGGTTCTCAGAATACCGGCACTGAATATACCAAATCTCCAAAGTGTCCAAATATATATTTGTAGACTAAAAGGGCATGTAATTATGGAGCTGGGGGAAAGGCTGGAAAGGTAGGCCAGGAGCAATGGCAGAAGAGGGGCTGAATAAGGAAGTACAGTACCTGTCCCCTATGCCTTGTCTCATCCCTCCCTTCCTCCTAGAAAGAAAAGGCCAGAATCTGAAAATAAGAGGCTATCCCTCCAGAAAAACTCTGAATAACTTATGTATATTTACTGTAAATGGCCTGAAAATTTGACTAGCTGTGCTCTATACAGGAAAGGTTTTGGGCAATTCTTGAGATATAATATATGGTAGACAACGATTTAAAAAGTCACTAGCACAGTATGTTTTTTACATTACACTCTTAGCTTTCCTTCCTCAAAGATAAGCTCTCAGTGAAGAAACTGGAAATTAATTCACTGCTGCTAAAGTTGTATCTTTAGATTTGCTGAATTTCAGCACAGTAAACTACCGACTTGAGTTCTAGTGGTTTTAGCAGTTTTTAAAAACAAAATCAATAGCTGCCAGCTTTCTTTCTGCTGAAATTTCCCCCATTTCATCCCATTAACCTAAAGATTTTGAGGAATGAGACATGCGCTCTCCAGCCACTGTGGAAAGTAAAGCAAGAGTTAGGTGGGATTCTCTATGCAGTATAACATCACCACCCAGCTAAGCTCAAACCAGGAACTGTCATTGTCTCAGGTTCTCAGATGGGAGAAGTCTTCATGATCACAATTTACTGACACCAGAACAGAATACTTTTAGTACAGGCTGTATGAAAGAAAAAACAGTTTAAGGCATAATATCCTTCCATACCTCAAAATTTAGGTCACGAATCAAGACATCTCCATTAGGTGTTACCAAAGGAACATGATTAAATCTGCATGGAAATATAGAAATGTATATTTCAACTAATAGTAAACAGGTGGCTTTGTAAATTAAATTAACACCACAATAGTGACATTTTCTCCACATACTTGATAATATTGTCAGTGATGATAATTTTTCCACTGCCAGCTACCAAGGGAGCCATTTCTATTTTTTCTGCATCTAAAACTTTAGAGCAAAAGCAAGTGTAAGGAAATGGTGATTATATCTATGAGGTCCTGAGTGATATGTAATGAGTTCATGGAAATAAAAGTTACCTTTGTCCTGTTGAGAAACCATAGTGCGTTCATATTTTCCAGAATTCAGATCCTTAAGTACCTGCATTAACTCTGTTATCCGAGCTGTGAAACTGCAATTAAAACAAAGTTTTGTTCATTATAAGACTGTGGACAAAGTTCTAATCTGTTGTTACGTGGAGAGGTCTTAAACGACATAGGACAATGAACTGCCAGTATTTTTGTTTTCCCAAAAAGAGATCTATGTCAAAATAAACAGCACAATTTTTTCTAAATTAACTTGGAACCTAGAAACTGGTGGTTGGGGTCTACGGCCTCGGTCCCCTCTCCAGTGCATTCATATCACATCTGAACCACAACCGGATTTTCTGGAGGATTGTGTCCGACACCCAACTTGTCATGCAAGACATTGAAAACAAGATGGAAAAGAAGCAGTATGTAGGGTTTCCTCATATCGAAAGACAAAGGCAAAAACTGCAGAGGTGATGTACAAGATACCAAGTCTTTAATGAACAATCATAAAAAGATAAATATAGTCATAAAACAGTTTATATTCAAATGGATTGATGAACCCGGACCCGACATGGTCCGGGTTTCAAAGAAACACTCCTTCCTCAGGGGTCCTATGCAGGAAACCTGATGGATAACAACTGGAATCAGCGGTGACCAACTGAACAAACTGTGAGAGCTCCTACGCTGTTGTCCTGTTTTTGCCTTTCGACTCGGTATTTTACTGCAGTTTTGTTGGATCCTTTGTTTGTTGTGCCTTTCGGGTTTACTCATATTTCAGCTCTCCGACAAATCTTTAAACAATGGTAATGGCATTGGTTTTGGTACTTACTTGCATCACCTATATCCTCGCTTCTAAAGAAATAGTAAATTTAAGACCCTATTTGATTTCACTGGTTAAAACATAAATCAAATGTCAATGTTATGCTTGTCCAATTATAGATTTGGTAGGGACAATCAAATTTTTGGTGGTGTTAAGACTGTCTATGTTTTATATGTTGAGTGAGGATGATACCTAAATAGCAAAGGAAGGGCTTAAGTATATGATGCCTCATTCAAGCATTTGAGTGATGCTGGGATAACTGTGGAATATGTGTTTATAAATATCTGATTGCTACAAGGACCCATGGTTAATTATGCATTATCTGTACTGTAGTCTAACTTGTTACACACTGTACTATTGATGTTTTTGATATTTTAAGTGAAGCCATTAATATATATGTTGAAAACATCCAGGGGATAGTTGTTTTCATTTGGCACAAATAAATAACAGAGAGGCACTTTATTGACTACCAAATTTACCACCCTTTTTATCAAGCCTTTTATCGCAGGATGCAGCGGTAAAAGCTCCGACACTCATAGAATTCTAGATACACTATATCAACCGGCTCACTTTATCCACATGTTTATTCACACCTTCAAAGAAGTCAAGCAAATTAGTGAGGCAAGATCTTTCTTGGCTGAGCCCATACTGACTCTGTCCCATTAAATCATGTTTGTCTACGTGTTCTACAATTTTATTTTTTATTTTGACTGGCACCGACATCAGGCTCACCGGTCTAATTTTCTAGATCTCCCCTGGAACCTTTTTTAAAATAAGGGTAACATTGGCCACCCTCCAATCTTCAGGTACTACAGACAATTTTAGTGACATGAAATTGCTGATCTGCAGTTAGTGATCTGCAACCTGTTTGAGTATACTATCCAGTCCAGGTGACTTATCACTCTTTAACTTGTCAATTTGGCTTAGTACGTCTTCCAGGTTTACAAAGATTTCTTTCAGTTCCTCTGCATAATCAACCATTTCCAGTTCAGGTAGATCTCTTACATCTTCTGCCATAAAGACTGAAGCAAAGAATTCATTCGGTCTCTCTGCTATGGCCTTATCCTCCCTGAGCGCCCCTTTTGCTCTTTGATAATCCAACGGTCGATCCCACAGGTCTCATAAGTTTTCTGTTTCTGGTGTACCTAGAAAAATTGTTACTAAGAGCTTTCGCCTCTTTGGCAAGTTTCTCTTTATATTCTTTTTTAGCTAACTTGCTAGTGCTTATGTTTCTTCTTATTTTCTTCATTTGGATCCTTTTTCCATTTAAACAATGTTTTTTGGCTCTAATAGCCTCTTTCACTTCACCTTTTAACCATGCTGGCTCTCGTTTTCTCTTCTTTCCACTTTTGTAAATACAAAAATTACATCTGGTCTGGGCTTCCACAATGGTATTTTTAAATAACATCCACACCTGGTTTACAATCCTAACCTTTGCCACTGATCCTTTTCACTTCTTTTTAACCATTTTCCTCATATTATCCTAGTTGCCATTTTATCTAGTGCAAAGACTAGCAGCAGTAACAAGCATTCCTTTTTCATGGGACAGTGAACCAAATATATGTAAACCCATGTATGTATTAAGCTAGGCTACATTTATGGTAATAACAGCACTGTAAAACTATACAGTATACTTTAACAAGAAAAATGTAATTTAGACCAGGAATCTAGTGTCTCCAGTGCTAAGTAATAGATAAAATAATCTGTGTATGCAGCTAATTATTTTGGCCCAAGCAATAAGGCCTAATTATTTTGGCCCATGCAATAAGGCCTAAGTTACTGCCTTTATTGCATAACTCATCTAAAAATTAATTTCTCTGACAATACTGCTACAGCCAGCGCCAAACCAAAGGCTGTATGTACTTTGCTTCCATTACAACTCTCATTAGCTTTCACAGTACAGAACATCTAGGGCAAATCTTACCAAATTTGAGACCATGAGACTTGCTCTAGCATCAGTGTACTGTGTGTCTTAAATCAAAGGATGTATTAGATCAGAGGTGCCCAATAGGTCGATCGTGATCGACCGGTAGATCGCCAAGGCAAAGTGAGTCGATTGCGGAGCCCATCCCAGGCTCTGCAATAGACTCACTTTGCCTTGGCGATCTACCGGGCCGATCAGCCTTCCTCTCCCCAACGTCAATTCTGCTGTCAGAGAGGAAGTTCAGGCCAGCCAATCGCTGCCTGGCTGGGCCAGTACTTCCTCTCTGACGGCAGAATTGACGTCGGGGAGAGGAATGCTGGTCGGCCCGACCCAGGGAAGCAGGGAGAGCTTGAGGCGGTGGCGGCTTTAGGCCTGTTACCCGATGGCGGTGGTGGCTGGGGGCCTGTTCCCTGATGGTGGCAGCAGTGGCTTGGTGGAGGGCATGGAGAAAGAAAGAAATGGGGCAGGCAGGGAGACAGAAGGAAAGAAGGGAAACAGAAAAAAAAGAAAGGGGGCATGAAGAAAGAAAAAAAAGGAAGCAGGGAGAAAGAAAGGGCAGGGAGAGAGGAAGAAAAAGTTGGGGGAGGGAATGAGGTCTGAAGGAGAGAAAGCATACAGGCTGAAAGAAGGGAAGAAAGATTAGATGCACAGTCAGAAGAAGAAAGTGCAACCAGAGACTCATGAAATCACCAGACAACAAAGGTAGGAAAAATGATTTTATTTTTAATTTAGTGATCAAAATGTGTCTGAATTTATATCTGCTGTCTATATTTTGCACTATGGCCCCCCTTTTACTAAACCACAATAGCGGTTTTTAGTGCAGGGAGCCTATGAAGATCGAGAGCAGCGCTGGGCATTCAGCGCAGTTCCCTGCGCTAAAAACTGCTATTGTGGTTTAGTAAAAAGGGAGGGGGGTATATTTGTATATTTTTGTATGGTTGTTACTGAGGTGACAGTGCATAGAGTCATCTGCCTTGACCTCTTTGAAAAAAAATCCGGAATAGAATGATAATTAACATTTTCTCAGTGTACAGTGTGCTTTGTGTTTTTTTTAAATTTTATTGTTGGTAGATCATTTTGACTTGGTCATTTTAAAAGTAGCTCGCAAGCCCAAAAAGTGTGGGCACCCCTGTATTAGACAGTGGTCCGACTATAACTTAAACCTGCTGTCTGATGGGGGTGCTTGGAAGCTGAGAGATAAAAGGTGATGCTTGGAAGATGGGCGATTGGTTTCTTTGGTATAAAGGAATGAGACAAAGTAGGGAGAGAGACAGAATGGGCAAAAGCAGCATGCAGAAGAGTTAGAAAAAAAAGGGAGACTGACTGGTAAGTACATGCTGCTAACAACATGGAGGGTGAGGGGTGGAGAGAGGCCACTGGTTTCTGCTGGCACTGTGCAGTGTTACATTAAGGGCCTGACTAATATATTTCTTTTTCCATAGACAGAGTGGGAACAGTCTTAATATAGGCCCTAAAAAGAGCTATGGCAGGCCCGTTGGAGAGGGAATCTAAGTACCTGGCTCATAAGTTTAAACATTTGAGGTGGTATCAAAACAATAAGATATCACTATTACTAGGAAATGATCATTAACTAGAACTTTTTGGTCTAGTGATTAAATCATGACAAATAGATTTGATTTAACGTCTAATCCATGCTGCCTTGATACCCAGAATACAGAACTGACATTATCCCCTTCAAACAATTTTCCATCTTCAAAGCCAGCAACATATTTGAGAAGTTAATGCCAAACACATAAGAAATTGAAAAAAAGCAAGGGATAAGACAAAAAAGAACCAGATGAAATAATTGAAGAAACAAAGTTCTAAATAGTAGTTATCTAGCTTACCCTGCAAGTCTGGTCATTTCTCGACCTGCCAAAACTATTCTGCCCAGGGCCTGCGACATTCTCAGCAACATCCTTCCACTCTGGTAGTAGTCCTTAAATTTAGGGACATAGCAATTAGACTAGATAATCTAAGAAATCTGAAAACAAGAACTGATCTCTGCATCACTCACCTCTAACAGTTCTGCATGTGAACTTTTCAGATGGCGAGGATGATCCAAGGCCAGAAAAGGACGACTAACCACCAAATAGCCAACCACAGTGGCAAGGTCTGAAATGTTAAGATTTTAAAAATACAAAAATGTTTTAGAATTAAAAATCTTCAAAAAATGTTATTAATTTATTTTTTTACATCTTATAGTAATGCTTCCCAGGGTACTTTTATTCATCAGTGAATTCTGTACAACTTACATTTGGCAATGATGCTGTCGACAAAGCCCATGGAAAACCGAAATAGGATAAAGTTATGCAAGTGCTCTGCCTGGTGAAATCAAAAAGGAAAAAAGCTCAGACTACACCATGGTGTCTATATTTGGTAGCAATGCAAGAACAAGTAAACTGGTGCCAGTCATATCCATGTGAAAGTATCTGGCTATTCAAACAAAATTTGGTTAACCTTTGGCCTGTTTATTTTTGTTACCTAAACTGTTTTAGCCATCCAGTGCAGAATATTGATGTTCATTGATCAAACTGATACTACGCACCACAATACCTTCACCTCTGTCTTAGCCAAATTTGGCCACCAAGCAGGGGAGAAATTTCAGCTACAGGGTTTGTCTGGATACTTATGCTGTATAACCCAATACTAAATACAGTAGAATCTCAGTTAACCGGTATTCAAATAACTAGTACTCTCAACCAACTGGCAAAAACATTGTCAGCAACAACAACAACAAAATGGTCTCCCACACTCCTAAGACAACATCCAAACTGGTGCTTCTAACCCAATAACCTCCTCTCAGTCCCTCCCCCTCCAGCCCCCGAAACATCAGCAGCCACAAATCTCCCTCCCTCCAGCTACTGAAGCATTGTGGCAGCCATCAATCTCCCTCCAGCTCCCGAAGCATCGCAGCAGCCACCAATTTCCCTCCCTCTCTCTCTCTCTCCAGCTCCTGAAGAATTGCGGCAGCCACCAATCTCCCTCCCTCCGTTCCCAAAGCAGTAGAGCCAGCCCGGAAACCCCCTCCCTCCATTCCTGAAGCAGCAGAGCTGGTCCTGACAACCCTCCTTCACCTCCTCCCTCCATTCCCGAAGCAGAAGAGCTGGTCCTGACAACCCTCCTCCCTCCCTCACCCAACACTGTAGCAGCAGCCAGCGAGAAAAGGAAGCACCGGTAAACAGGCAGCTTCTGGCCAGCCCCAGCAGGGCCTTTCCTCTTCTGTGTCACTTCCAAGGTATGTTTGCATACAATGGAAGTGATGCAGAAAGATACGTTTCATTTTATTCATATTCATGGCCAAACCAAATACAAGAATTTATTTATATTCATGGCCAAACCAAACACAAGAATTTATTTATCACAAGAATTCATTAGTCTGCCAGTCAAGTTGCAAGCCACCTAGGCAGTCTATAATTTAACATAAAAAATAATAATGAGCTATGTTATACCATGTGTGTACAAAGCAGTTTTCATTACAGCAGTATGAAAATACATTCTAGCACTTTCCTTTAATAAACTTCCATTCAGTACAGACATAATATAAGTTCCTTCTAAAGCATGCTTTCCTTTCTATTTTACAGATATGTTAAAATGTTAAAGAAATCCCATTGTACGACCTTGCTGAATGGTTTTTGAGTACACTCTCTTATGGACATGTTAGAGGGCATGACCCTTCATGTCTATTTCTTTTGTACTTTTTCACTGTATGATTATCAAACATTATACTATTGTTCTTCTAATCTTATTGGTTTTATTGTTGATATAAAATTTTCAATAAAGAGATTTAAAAAGGAAAATTGTTTTCTAATTTACCCCCCTTTTACAAAACCACACAAGAGGTTTTCAGCACTGGCCGGCGAGCTGAATGCTCTGCACTGCTCCAACGCTCATAGAGTTCCTATGAGTGTCGGAGCAATGCAGAGCATTCAGCACACCAGCCAGCGCTAAAAACCTCTTATGCAGTTTTGTAAAAGAGGGGGTTAAAAATTTAGCGTTCTGACTGGAAATATTCTAAACTTGAAAAAGATTATTAACATATATTCACTCCTCCAGTTGTATACTCCACTAATTTAAACTTACTATAATGAGCAAGATTCCTTCAAAACATGATAATGTGAAGCATTTAAAATTGAATGTGAAGCATTTAAAATTATTTTATGTTAGCTTACCAGTTTGTGAAACGCTGTATGAATAGTCTGTTTCTCCCTCTTATTTCCATTATAAAATGCTATTTCTTCACTGTAAAAACAGACCAAAAAAACCCAAGAATATGTTTCTAATCCCATATAATATGCCATTCCAGGAATAGATTGACAGCAAAATAAAGATAAGTTATCTCATGCCAGCACATATAACAATGAATCCATGTATTACTGACACCCCTACAGTTTATTCCTTTAGCTATGTCCTATACTGAATAGGTCATTTGGTGAAATATCAACTTGGAGGTTTCCGTCTGTTTCTTTCTCTCACCCTGGTGAAAGTGATATTGTGACCACAGTATACATACAGCATATAATGTAACTCTTTAGATGGCCATCTGTTGCTGCGAAAACAGCAAATGTTTCTCCTGATTTCTAGCAGAATTAACTGCTAGCTTTGCAAACATCATAGGGCGAGATTCACTAAGCTTACCAATCGTGTCCGGATCTGTTTGCGACCCCGCCCTGATTCACTAACCTTCCTCCTGATCCGATCTGCGCATGCAAATGAGGGCAAACGGCATGCAAAATAGGAATGGCCTCAATTCACTAAACTTGTTCAGGAATACTGACTGGGCTGGCCAATCAAACAAGAAGAAACTGCTGGGGACCAGCTCACATCCTTTCCGACTGTCCTGCACATTCATGGCTCATTTGCTTCCTGATGTTGCTGGTAGAAGCTTTCTTTTTCTAAATCCACTTTGCGCTGCAGTTTTGTTCTGGAAACTATTCTCTCCTGCTCTCTGCCACCCCAACTCTCCTGCTCTCTGTAACCCTTCCCTGCAATGCGAGCCCATGGCTTTAACCTGCGGGTTTAAAGCAGGGCTGCACAAAGGTGTGTTCTGTTCCAGAACACGCCGGAGTGCAGCCCCGCTTTAACCCCGTGGGTTAAAAACACAGGCTCGCGAAAAGCAAAAGCTACAGACAGCAAGCGCATGTGCAGACCATCTACAGGCAAAGAAGATGGTCTGCGCATGCGTCTGGATCGCTCAGCAGCGATCCGTTCAATCACTGTGAGGTGTGCCTCTGATCGCCCCCATTTGCATGAGGAGGGTTGGTGAATTGATCGCCCGGGAAGACTCGGCCACGGATTGGCTGTGGATCGGATCGCTAAGGTAAGTATAGTGAATCTAGTCCATAGTCCATGATCACCTAAGTGGAAGAAGATACATCTTGAGGAAAAATGTGTGAGCATTTGGAATCTATGAGACATCACAAAGTAACAAAGTCTGAAAGGATGTGCAAACCTTTGCACTTATCATAGTCATTCTTTTATTATGCTGAACTCAAATCAATGTTGTTCTCAGAGGTTCAGTTCACTTAGGGATTCACACAAACTTAGCATAAGCCATGGGCTTTCAGTGGGAATACCCTCCCCCTATATATCAGAAACATCAAAGATCTTAACTTATTTAAAACTAATCTAAAAACATATCTCTTCAAATCTTCATTTAACCTTTAGAACAACTTTTCCGCGTACAGCTAAACAATTAATATTTCCTCACACATTTTCCCCAACCTTATCGTTTGGTCCTACCCATATCATACCCCTTTCTTCCCTTGAGGAAACAACAATTTGTAACTTTTATTCCCTAATGTCCTTTCCTAATGTTTCTTAGTTCGTCTGTATTGTCAATTTGTCATAGCCCTTTGAAAATTGTTAATGTAAAATAACTTGTTTTACTGTTTTATACTATTATTCTTTTTATTATGTAATTCGCTTAGATTTAATAGGCGAACCATCAAATTTTATTAAACTTGAAACTTGAAACTGACATTTCCTAGTAGCGGTACTGCCAAACTGAAAGCAAATCTTATATTTTTCAGTTCTTTCAAATAATACCTGTTTGTGATGAGTCGAGAATTGACATATCTGTACTCTCCTTCATATCTTTGCTCTGCAATGGTCATCTTACCAATAGGTCTCCTCAGGCGTGTAAGAAAAAGGCCAGAAACAACCAAGTAGGCCATCATGCTAGCTGGGCCCTACAAATAATAAAGGCTAATAGATTTAAATGAATTCTATCAATAAAATGAAAAAGCATTTCTCCTTTTAAACAAAAACAAGGAATGATTTGCAATTAGAAAATGACATAGGGACACATTTGACTCCATCCCTACAGGATCTATCTATTTCCATCCCTATTCTGTCCCTGCGAGCTGTGTCCTTGTCCTGTCCGATTCCTGCAGGCTCTGCCCTCATCTGAACAACCTTGAACACTTATGATTTTAAAGTGTTTGAGGCTTGTGCAGATGAGGGCAGAGTTTGCAGGGACAGGGGCAGAACTCATGGGGACAGGATGGGATTGGAGATAGATCCCGTGGGGACAGGGACAAATTTGCTAATTTGCATACAAGCTACAATAATTCTTTTCAGTTTGGGATTATAAATAAATCACATTATCCATCTGATGACCATAACCTGAAATCACAATCACACAATTTAGTAATATTGTTAATTTTTTTCCCCCAAAGTCTCTGAAATGATTCTAAACATTCTGTGATCACATGTGTCTACCTGTCTGGCACAGATGTTAAATTCACCCTAAAGAAGTTTTTAATCTGCACCAAAAACGCCACTAAATTTATTTTCTCTCCCATAAAAAGCTCCCTTATTCTATAGCTACTTAAGCAAAACATTAAACTCACTACAAGGCTTCACAACCACAGGTTTTTCAACTACTGTAAAAATTATTGCCCGAGTCTAGTTCATTTCCACAATCTCTGTACCAAAAGAGCCAGTTATAATGCATCAATGTATACCTTTTTTACAAAAAGTAGTCAAATTACTGAGATCCCGCAGGGACTGGGACAAATTTGTCCCCATGTCATTCTCTAATTAGAACACAATCTTTGGCTGCTAGTGGAAAGTTAAAATGAAAGCTATCAGAAAAGAAATAATTTTCCAAAATCAGAAGATCCACCTAGCTTGCAAGGAACAAGAGTAATTATAATACAAATTGCTATGTAATTATTATTAAACAGATTAACTATTTATCTTATATAGGTTTAAATATTTACCTGTGCTCCTATTGCATTTGTTAGCTTGAAAATATATAAAAGTATGTCCAAAAATGGCTGCAAAAGAAAGTTAATAGAATTAATACACAGAAATTAGATTGAAGCAGATAGAAGTAGTATAGATGAAGATCTAACTGGCCTTCTAAAACAGTCTGGGCAGAGTAAAGCTTATCTCACTTACAAAATCATTACTTCTGGGGGAATTCTGCTCAACTGCACAATGAAGAATATGTGGGAAAGAGAGAATAAAGAATGGGGGAGAGCAGGAGCTGATGATCAAACCAGGGAGGAGATTCAGATGGAAAGTGATGAGGATTGAGCTTAGGAGGCGAGAGAGAAAAGGTGATAAAGTCGAGCAAGCCAGAGGAGAAAGCAAGTTAGTTGAACTTAAAATATGGGGATTCTGCATCTGTGATTAAGAATTTAAAATGCAATACACGTTATTACTAGAGAAAGTGATTATATTGTTTATGCAGACTTTTCCCATAGAATGCAGACTTCTACCTATTTTTATGTAGAATTCCCCCAGAAGAAACTTCTAATTTTTTGGCAATGAATTTGACATCAATGTAAAATCCACGGATCACACCATCCATACCACCCTTACTAAAACCTCAGAAGTACAACTGCATATTATTTAATACAAATTTAAGGGCATTTGTGAACATGTTAATTTGAACATGGAAAAAAAAAAAAGAGCTGGAAATATTTATCACTGATCGCATGAAACCTGAAGGGAAGTACTAACCCAAGCAATCTGAGACTTCATTCTCCAAGTAGAAACTGCAGAGCAAATTCTATCTCATAGAAGGCAGAAATCAAACAAAAACTGAGGAGAGCCAGGGATGAAACTTCTTCAATTTCATCATGTATTTTAGGAGTATTCTAAACCAAGGAACTTCATTACAAATTACAGACAATAAAGTAAGTCTCAAAATGTTTAGGGCCCCTTTTATAAAACCGTGGAATAGCTGCTGCTGCCGCAGTAAATGCACCGAAGCCCATAGGAACTGAACGGGCTTTGATGCTTTTACTGTGGCAGCTTTGCTATTGCAGCTTGGTAAAAGGGTCCCTTAGATGTTAAATGGATACCCAAAGCACCAGAAGAAAAAAGGGTGGACAATGAAAGGGCCAGCACATCTTTCAAGGTTATAAGGAGGATTTGAGCCCTGCTTTCCTGAGCTTTAGCCCATCATTTTATATAGAAACATAAAATATAAAAGCAGATAAAGACCATATGGCCCATCCATATAATCCATAATCCACTCGGGTGAGTGCATTGCAGGTGATACAGAACTCTGTCGCTCACAATTTGTGGGAGTGCAAAGTTTTGACCATATATCACCTATACTGAAGAAGCTCCATTGGCTCCCAGTAAAATTCTGTATACAATATACAATATAAGATAATAAAATTGGTTCATCAGGGTATATATATGGCATATTGCCCAGATATTTTAATAATATCTTACAAATATATATATGCCAAGACATAACTTGAGATCTGAAAGTCGAATGTTGTTAGATTTAAGAAGAAATGGAAGGGTACATTATGCTGATACAGCCAAATCCTCTTTTTCTGTGGCTGGTCCAGTTATGTAGATTGATATGCCTGGAACCTTACGTTTGTGTGACAAGGTTTTGAGGTTTAGGAAATTGTTAAAAACCTACTTTTTTGTCCAGATATTTAATTAAAAAGAATATTGTTGTTCTTGATGAGCTTTCCTATCATTATTATCTTACAAGTATCATGATTATTTTCATGCTGATGTAAATGGTGGTATCTGTTTAATTGATTATATACATTTTATTGTATGCCGCTTAGGTTTTGGGCAGATAATAAATAAATAAAATGCCTTCCTCTCTCTTAGAGATCATGTTTATTTGTCCTGTTTTCTTGAATTCAGATGCAGTCTTGGTCTCCACCACCTCCACCAGGAGCCCATTCCAAGCATTCACCACCCTTTCATCTTCATTCCAAATCCCTTCATTCCCAAGTAGAGGTCTGCACATGAATGGGGATCATGGGAACCCTGTGGGTCCTGCAAGAATCCCCCTGGGTTCACAGGACTGCCACTGGGATCCCCTCAAAAGCCGTGGGAATCTCAAGGGGATGGACCAGCTCTTCAGGGTTGCGACGGTAATGTTGGACTACCTTTAACGTTTCTTTGAGCCTCCTGTGCTTGCCCAGTGCTGTGCCTTCTCACTGCTCTGGGGAGGTTGAACTCACCAATCATCAGGAAAATACATGTAGTGACTGGTGAATGGCAAGTATGACCTCTAGCCCCACCCCTGATACAGCAGGCATCCTCTTAAGCTGTTGCTGGCTTCTTCCTTTTCTGTTTTGTGACCAGGACCATCACCAAGTGAACCAGTTGAGATGGTGGCAAGGCAGAACAGAGCAGCAAGACTCGGTGGTGGACGACAGCAGCTGTTAAAGAGGCCTAGTAGAGGAGGTGGTGGTGGCTCAGAGTGGCAGAGCAGCAGGTTCGGCACCAATAGACCACAACAGCCATTCGACGAGGCAGCTGTAGCCACTGGAGACTGGACTAGTAGAGGTGATAATGGGGCAGAGTGGAGCATAAGACTCGGTGGTAGACTATAACACTGTTGGAGGCAACAGCAGCGGTGAGGTCAACAGATTGGACTCATGTGCACACAGTAGCTGTTGGGAAACTCAGAGGCAGAGCAGAGGTGACAGTACAGAGAGTACAGTAAGTAGCAAATCCTCTTGTATTTGTGTGTGTGTGTGGGGGGGGGGGGAGGAAGCAGCTGTGGGATTCAATGGAAGACCAGTTTGCCTGTTGACTTCTAATGTATATTTTCATCAAAACCTGGCCATGTCAGTTTTTAATCTGGATTTTTAATGAATTCTGTTATCTGGTGCTGATCAGATTTTTTCTCTTCTATAACACCTCTCTCTCATTTTTCTGTTTCCCACTCTCTTTACCAGCCATCTTCTGGCCGACTGGAGTTGAGGCTGGCTCTCTTCTTAGAGGTAGACAAGATATTTAAGTATATCAGTTATTTTCCTTTCACTCATAAGAATATAAGGGCCTTTCCTTGTTCTTTTGTCTGAAACTCATGTACTTCTGAGTTGAGTTTGAGACAAAAGAACAAGGAAAGATCCTTATCTTCTTATGAGGGAAAGGAAAATAACTGATGTACTTAAATATAATTCATGTCAAGCTACAAGTGAAAATAGGGCGAGCTAAATACAAAATCCCTTTCTTTTCTTGCCCTTATTTTTCTGGCTCAAATTACATCTGGCAGAAGATGAGGAACAGAACAATAAAATAGCAGCAGCAATTAAAAAAGCCTTGTGGAGCTGGGCATTTCTTTTATGACTCTCTGAATGTGATTTTTTTAACTGATGGGAAGTAGAAGAAAAAACTGTATGTGCTAGAATGTTCTGTGTAAAAATTTTGTGATGCTGATATTTATCACACATACTGCAGCAGACAAATTTGAATGGAACTGGTTTGCCACCTGAGATAGCCACACTAACTGACACCTAAAAAGAACTGGTGACATTGGTAAAATTCAACAATCAGCTGGTAGCAGCATTTAAGCAACGTGTAGCAACTTGATGGAACAGTGTGCTGTTAACACTGAAATCAGTGACAACAAATTTTGTAGATCTCCATGCACTGAGCACAGAACCAGGAGTTAATAGAAATTTTTTTGCGTCTTCTGGCTGATATCAATGAAGACTTGTTGATTAATGTCATTCAAGTTTTGGAATCTGTTCATGAGGCCACAAAATGCCTCTCAACTGACAAAAGCCCCTCATTGCATTTCGTATTACCTACAAAAATAAAGCTGCAAAAGCACTTCACTGCACAGCCTCCCGACAGTAGCATCATTTTATAACTCAAAACCCATCTGCTTAACATGCTGGATAAATACTTTATAGTTTAATCAGTTGCATTATACCACAGTTTTGATGGATCCATGGTTTAAATACAAGTTCAGAACATTAGCACCAACAGAATACACACAAGAACTGTCCAACCTGAAAGAAATGATGGCTAGGATGCCAGCAGGGCATTCAAGATGACCTGTCTGTCTTGCAGCAACTGACTAAGAAGATAAAACTAGAAGAAAATGATTTGGGAGACCTCAATTCCTCAACTTCTTCAAATATATCTGAGGTATGTACATATATTCTTTCCTTAGTCAGTTCAATATTTTATCTTGCGACAGTATTAATTGCTAGAAACACATTCACATTCTAAACAATACAATCTGCTTTTCTCAGGTGGATGCATACTTGACTTCTGCTGATGAAATCACAGATGATATCTTGTCTTACTGGAAGTCAAAATCTTTCTGAAGTTGCCAGACAAAGTCATTGGACTGCCTGCTGCCAGAACATCATCTAAATGGTCTTTTTCATTGGCTGGGCATGTTCCCAATGATAGATGACGACAGCTAGGACCAAATTCTGTTGATGGACTTCTGTTCTTGCAAAGACTTAAGAAATAATTATCACCGACTGATTATTGTCCTCTTCCTTGGCGTGAGCCTCTTGGTTTTTGAGGTTGGGGAATGGGAGAGGAGGGCAAGGAGTATTGGTTTTGTGCCTGTTCTGACAGATGTTTGACTTTGTTTTGAATTTTCTGTAAAACTCAATCAATAGGGATGTCATGCTGTCAGAAGTAGTTGTATCTTTTCATGGGGACAGTTTGTTTGTAAATTAGTCAGCAAACAATATTTAGCAGGGTAGTGAAGGATGCCAGGGACGAAGGGGATTCTGGTGGGGATGCAGGAGATTGTCCTTGCACAATTCTCTAGAAGGAGGAGGAGTTGAAAAACTGTGAGTGACATCTTCTGCAGTATGCTCGCGAGTACAGATGGATAACCCTATGATTCAGCATACCATTCCTATTGCACTGAAGAGGTGATTTCAGGTCATGCAGTTCACTTAAATGCGAGGCCAGCAATGCTCTTTTTCAGATCATTTGGTTTGTACACAAACATAGTCAGCAGTACAAAACTGATTCATTGTTGGTCCAGAATTGTATTGTATGGTGGTACAATTCTAAGATATTGGACCATATCTTTCCTTTTTATCCTTTTAATAACTAGTTAAAACTTACATCTCACCTATACAAATTTATGCTCCAGGAGAGTTATAGCAATATCTAAATGCAAGGTAGCATAGTTAATGTAATGTATAGCATTGCCTGCATCTGGAAGCTCTAAAGAAATGATAAGTAGTGGTAGTAAATGCATAGAACAGATTACATACAAAGCAAAAAAAGACAAAACCCGCATAACAAGAACCCTGCCTAAAGCAAAGATACCCAGTATAAAACAAGCACTAAAACACAAGACACAAATATGAAATACAATCAAATCTCTACTGATCTCTCATGCCTCTTTTACAATTCCTACTGTTAAACGCTGTACAAAGTCTGTTAGCCGCATTGATTCCTTATTGAAAAATTGTGGGATACAAGTCCTGTATAGTATAGTAAGTATATCAGCTAATCAAGAAACACATTTTCT
Source organism: Geotrypetes seraphini (assembly GCF_902459505.1). Classification (NCBI taxonomy): domain Eukaryota; kingdom Metazoa; phylum Chordata; class Amphibia; order Gymnophiona; family Dermophiidae; genus Geotrypetes; species Geotrypetes seraphini. The sequence continues at coordinate 21,197,715 of NC_047095.1, forward strand.
TCTTTGACGCTTTCACCCTGGTTGCAGATTCATTACATAACCTAGTTTGTGCAATATCCTCTCCAACATGTCCTAAAGTCTTCTTTTATAACAGGACATCTGACGACTTTAAAACATTTATTTCATAAAGCTTTTAACATAAGAACATAAGAACTGCCATCTCCGGATCAGACCTTCGGTCCATCCAGTCCGGCGATCCACACACACGGAGGCCCAGCCAGGTGCACCTCTGGTGTAATTTTAGTCACCCGTATCCCTCTATGCCTCTCGTAAGGAGATGTGCATCTAGTTTGCTTTTAAATCCTAGAACGGTGGATTCCGCAATAACCTCCTCTGGGAGACCATTCCAGTAACCAGTAAACTCTTTTAGGACAGGTTGCAGCACATATTTTAAGGGGAGAGCACAATGGTAAGTGTGCACCACCACTAGGGGTGGATGCTTTTTTCTTTTAATGGGGCAGATATTGTACGTGTATAACACACACACCATTTGTGCCATTAAAAAAAAGAAAAAAAGCCCCGACAGCCGAGTAGCAGGAAGCTACTTTGGGGCTTCCCCTGCCGCTCAGCTCTTCGGGCTTCCCCAAACCGGCTCTGCGCATGTGTGGAAGTCGCTCTGCTGGGAAGGGATTAGGGCGAACCTCCATGTAACTCATTTTCATGGAAACTTGTTGGAACATCGATTGCTGTTCCACAATCGGCCAAAACTATTCCAGGTGGATAGTCTTTGATGGATCTTTTATTGCTCTCTTTGTTCTTCTTATATGGTTACCTTGTTGTTCATGACTCCTTGTCTGGATCACTTGTCATTTTCAATAAAAAAAAAAAAATATATATATATATATATATTTAAAAAAAATTGGCAAACAGCGACTTGCACGTTCTTAGTAATCATGTTTAGTACATCTAACCCTAAGTAAGGCCTTCCTATCGTAGAGGCACAGCAGGAGTCTGAGGTTTACTGTGCTGATCTAGCAACCAAAATGACAAGCATGGTAGGGTATAAAGTTTGAATGCCTAGCTAACAAGGTAGCAAATCAGAGGTCAATGATAAGTTATGCAACTCTGTTATCCAAGGACTGACTACAGGAAAATCTAACTGATTCTTGACTCTTGGATATATGTGTGTGTTGGGATTGGGGAGAAATGGTGAAAGGATTAAAAACCGGTTGGCGGATAGGAAACAGAGAGTGGGGGTAAATGGACAATACTCAGACTGGAAAAGCGTCAAGAGTGCCGTGCTCTTCAACATATTTATAAACAACCTGGAAATTGGTACAACGAGCGAGGTGATTAAATTTGCAGACAATACAAAGTTATTCAGAGTAGTGAGGACACAGAAGGATTGCGAAGACCTGCAACGTGACAAAAACACGCTCGAGAAATGGGCCGTGACATGGCAAATGAGATTTAACGTGGATAAGCGTAAGGTGATGCATGTCGGTAACAAAAATCTTATACACGAATACAGGATGTCCAGTGCAGTTCTTAGAGAGACCCCCCCAGGAAAGAACTTGGGAGTTCTAGTAGACAAGTCAATGAAGACGTCCACGCAATGTGCGGTGGCGGCAAAAAGGGTAAACAGAATGCTAGGAATGATTAAGAAGGGGACCACAAACAGATCAGAGAAGGTTATCATGCTACTGTACCGGGCCATGGTACACCCCCATCTGGAATACTGCGTCCAACACTGGTCACCGTACATGAAGAAGGACATAGTACTACTCAAAAGGGTCCAGAGAAGAGTAACTAAAATGGTTAAGGAGCTGGAGGAGTTGCCGTACAGTGAGAGGCTAGAGAAACTGGGCCTCTTCTCCCTTGAAAAGAGGAGATGAGAGGGGACATGATCGAAACATTCAAGATATTGAAGGAAATAGACTTAATAGATAAAGACAGGTTGTTTACCTTCTCCAAGATAGAGAGAACAAGAGGGCACTCTCTAAAGTTAAAAGGGGATAGACTCCGTACAAACGTAAGGAAGTTCTTCTTCACCCAGAGTGGTAGAAATCTGGAACGCTCTTCCGGAGGCTGTTATAGGGGAAAACATCCTCCAGGGATTCAAGACAAAGTTAGACAAGTTCCTACTGAACCGGAACATACGCAGGTAAAGCTAGACTCAATTAAGGCACTGGTCTTTGACCTAAGGGCCGCCGAGGAACGATGGACCACTGGTCTGACCCAGCAGCAGCAATTCTTATGTTCTTATGATTAGTCATGGCTGACCATACTATACATTTTTATTTCTTTTTGTATAGTTCTATAACTGAAAGGGTTTCACTGTGGCTCTACAAACTGCTATTTTAATCCATTTTTAATTTTTATAGTGTGAAAAAAAATATTTAAAAATGTGAATTTCTGCAAGACACTGTAGGGTCCTACTAATAAGCTGCAATCGGCACTAATGCAGGTTTACCACAGCACAAAAGGACTTACTATATGGGGAGGAAGTTTCAAACTGCGCATGTGCTACCCACAAGTTAAAAAATATTTTTTCTTTTACTTTTTGGCTGAGGGGGTGTATCAGGGGATTAGCATGTGAGTCCTTAGGGCCTGATTCTCAAAACAGTGCCGTTAGTTAGGCAGCAGTAGGGTGCCTACCACCACCTAACAAATTGATTTAAAACAGCGCAGTAATTGACTGCGCCAATCAAAAACCATTTTAAAAAGGTAGGCACCCTCAGGTGCCTCCCCAAACGGTGCAAGAATTGTGACTAGAGAGAACTTAAGGCAGGGGTGTCAAATTCAATCACATAAGGGGTCGAAATCTAAAACACAGACTAAGTCGCGGCTGAATTTTTTATTAAGATACTTAGGGGTCTTTTATTAAAGTACGCTAACCAATTTAGTGCATGCTAAATGCGCACCTTAATAAAAGGACCCCTTAGTCTTAATAGAAGTATAAGGTTACAATCTCTCCAACCCCATGCCGGCTCTGTGATGTTAACAAAATAAATAAAAAAAAGACTTTTCCTCTCTCTTTTAGGTCCTAGTTCACGCTTGCTGTCTAACACCAGCTCAATGGTGGCTATAGTTTGGGTTTCTGGTGCTAAAGGAAAGCCATTGCTTTTTAAGAGGATATCTTATTTCTTGGCTTGAACAGAAGTATCAAACATAGTCCCATAAGCACAATGGTTTGTGTCAGCTAGGAGCACAGATGAAACTATCTTGACTTCTTTGCATATTTAAGTTATTCATGTTGGGATAGCTTGTTTTCACTAAGAGCTCTGGGTGCAATGTGAAGCAGCAGTGCTAGACAAACACCAGGGGGGAAAACGCAGGGTTCGGGATCGAGCCTTCTTCAAGAATCTGACAAGATGAAACCCTCGGCACCAAGCTAAATTCCGCCCCTCCCCGGGACTGACAGCTCAGTAAGTTTCTCTCGTTTCAACCACCTCTCCCTCCTCTCTTGTGTGTGTGTGTCTTTAAGGTCGGGGAGAAAGTACTCAGCAAAGGCTCTAGAGTCGGCCTACGCAGCACGTTTCCTCTGCCGCAGTCCCGCCCCTCCTCTGATGTACGGGACCGCAGTAGAACGTGCTGCTGAGGTTTCGGCAGCCTGCAAAGATCACTATGGCTGTCCAGCGATCCTCTGCAGGCTGCTGATGCGGTGCTTGTACCGGCGGGCCAGCTTAAGAGGAAAATTCTGATGTGGCGCTTGCACCGGCGGGCCAGCTTAAGTGGAAAGTTGAAATTGTACGGCGGGCCAAATTTGGCCGGCAGGCCAGAGTTTGACATGTCTGCCTAAGGGCACTGCAGGAGTGGTTTGCGCCAGAAATGCCCTTAAGTGCCTCTCTAGCCATGATTCACAAGAGAAGTAGAGGCCGGAAATGTAGGCCTTTAAAATCCTGGCCTACATTACCAGCGCCTACCTTTCATGGCAGCTATGAAAACAGTGCTGTTGTGTGATTGACACACGGCTGGCGCCGTTTGTGAATGCGCCAGCCGATTATGATGCCATTTGCATAATCTGCCCCATATCGTCTACAAAATAGATGCTGGTAAGGACTCACATATTAATTTTTTGTTAATGGATGCATGCTAATGGAACATTAGGGCATGGCCACTAATTTGGAAAAATGGCTATTTTCCAGCTGTGGTACAAATGACCTTAGTGTGCAGGAAAGACCCAAGTAAGGCACACTAAGGCCGCTTTCTACTGCAGCTTTGAAAAAGGACCCCTGTATGTGTATTTGGAAAAGAAAAAGTAAAAGAAACAAAATAATACTGTTAGATTGAATCATTATGTCAGCATTCAGGCCTTTTGTTGGTTTTGGTCAGTATTTCGTAGAGGTGTCTCCCCTGTTCCCTGACTTTCCTTAGCATTCAGGCCTTTACATTTCAGCAGATACTACCAAAAGGGAAACAAGTGTAATCTTTAGATGTATTTTACATGGAAACTCAGTAAAAATCATTTTATCATGCTGCTTTTAAGGATCTTCAATATAAGGTAAATATTTTTTATTCAAAAGGCCAAGATTCATATGACTGTAAAACCAAACAAATAATTTTCCTTTATTAAAAGATCAAAAAGCATGAAATAATAGCACTAACATCAATTAGATTTTATTTAAATGTTTTGAGTTGTCTGTGTTTTTAAACAGTGTTACCAAAATAATAAAGCTCTGAATGGATGATGCAGAAAATTTGAAAATGCTTACCTTACTAAGGTTTGAATAGAGGTCCACTACACTGTTACAGAATTTTTCCACATCTTGTGTGAGCAGTTGATCTGCATTGGCTATCCTGTTATCCAAATTTCCCATTTTATAATATGTATAAGATCTACAACAACAAGAAGAGATGACTTAAATGTAATGTTGAAGCTTCCTTTAGGTGGAAGAGGTGGCTCACTGGTAGAGCTACTGCCTCTGCATCCAGAGGTTGCGAGATCAAATCGCATTGCTGCTCCTTGTGATCCTGGGCAAGTGCCTACCGCTTTGAATGTAAGTTTAGAAATGCCAAAGCCACAAAAAGGTGGTATACAAGTCCCCATTCTCTTTCCCTTTACAAAAAGATTGCTTAAAATCTTGGCATTGGCCTATTTTTTAATTTATCTATTTGTATTCTGCCTACATGCTAGGCAGATCACAATAAAACATCCATAAGAAAACAGTTTGGGCCTGATTCTGGAAAAGGCACCTGCATGTCAATCACCGGTAGGCACTGCATTCAGAATCACATCTATTTTTTTTGTACAGACACCTTAAATGGAGGCCAGCATATTACAGGCCTACATTTAAGGCATCTAACTCGCACCTACGGAAGCACCTAGGTATTCCTACAGAAGCCTAAGGCCTCTTCTGGTGTACCTAAATGCCTCCTTAGGTGCAAGTCAGATGCCTAACTTGTAAGCCTCCTTTGACATATCATTTTTTTTTTTTTTAAACATGCATCCCGATGGGTCCATTAGATTACAGTAGGACGCCATTTTGAGAATCCAGTTTGTATTCTGATGTTCTACACCCAAGCATCAATAATTTTCAGGTATTTGAAAATGTTTCCCCATGTGCTAAAAGATTACTATCAAACCTTAAGAAAATATTGTCAAGATAGAACTTACTGCAGATATTCATCATACAGGTACTTGGTGAGTCTTTTCCGGAAACACAGCTTCAATTCATTCAGTCCAAACTTCAAAAAGTTATTCACTAAAGAAATCTAAGATTCATAAGAGAATATAAGATCTATGCTAAGTATTCAAAAAAAGGTTTGAAAAATTATTTAATATGATACACTGTTTAAACATTCACAAAGTACAGAAAAGTTCTAGCTTTTAAAAGTTATTTATTAACTACTACTATTCCATCTGATCTAGTTAATTCAAAGCAACTATTAAAAGATAAGGAAAATGAAATTGTAATGATTAATAAAGCAACAATGCAAGTATACTAAGATGAATGGCAATGAACAACATTTTTAAAATGGGATTTCCATATTTACATGTTTGGGACGAAGGCAGGGGGTAGGATGGGAGTTCAGCAGCTTCCACCTGCTCTTCTGGGCATTCAGTTCAATCTGAAACAGCCCCTAAAGTTATAGTGTCATCAGCTTTTATCTACAACTATGAGGGGTTTTTCTTTAATTTCATCCCCTCTCCTATCTAGCCCAGAAATTAAAGTATAATATAGCCCTTTGTAATCCTAAGTGCATCCTCCCAATTTTGGAAAATAGAACTTACTCTTATGTAACAGCTGGAGCTTTCATAGCACCACAAACTGGCCCAAGCAGAAGTCAGGTCTGTGACTCAAACTAATATTTCCTGCATGATAGTTGGCAATACTGCCACAGAGCCATCAAACTAGCCACTACATTTTTCCTTTTGTTGCATTAAATTCCTAAATCAGAATTCACCTCTCCCCTATTGTCCCCCCTTGCCCAGCAAATTAATTAAGACATCCTGATAATTTCACAATGGCTAATGTCACTTATCACATTTTATCCGAAAGGGTGAATACATTTTAGTCCCTCCAGACCAGCACAGAAGCAGATGGGTTTACATTCCTCTGCCAGCAGGTGGAGACTGAGACACTGGCTTTTGTAGTATAAGTGGGCTTTGCAATCCCAAGTACAATCAGTCTGACGAATAGCCAAGCAGAACTAAATCTAAGAACTGTGAACTATAAACACCAACATCACTCCCAGAAAGAGAATAGCAACCAATAATCCAAAATTGACAGGGAGACACTGTTGGATATTGATTAGAAGAACCATCTTCAAAAAAATGTCCCCACAGTTTGCCAGCTATGCTAGATGAACCAAACACCACTGCTCTTATGCACTTCCCCAACAAACCGGACAAAAAGAAACCGCCGAGAAAAACCGTACTCTTCGAGAAAAAAGCACAGAATACAAAAATGACAGGGCATGGTCTGTGTTGGTCTGGAGGGACTAAAAAAGAGAATTAGCAGGTAAGAACCTAATTTCTCCTTCTTTATCGTCCCTCCAGACTGGCACAGAAACAGATGGGATATACCAAAGCACATGCTCACCAAACACTGCATCCTGATGCGCCTGAATGTTCATATGGTAGTGATGAACAAAGGAATGGAGAGAAGACCAAACCACAGCCTTACAGATATCCACCGGAGGCACAAGATAAGATAGCCCAAGAAGATGCCTACCCCCGAGTGGAATGAGCTTTGAGAAAATGCAGAACAGGCTTCTTCTGAAGAAGGTACGCCATAGCGATAGAATCCTTGATCCACTGCACAATCATAGCCTTGGAAGCACTGGCCCCCTTATGAGGACAGGCTAAAAGGACAAAGATATGATCCAACTGACAAACTCTGAGTCCGCTGAATATAAACACAAGGACCTTACGGACATCCAATTTGCACAGTTGTCATTGTTGCAAAGAGCCCTCTCAACTACCCAAGACCAGGAGGACAACGGACCGGTTGACATGAAAAGGTGAAACCATCTTTGGCAGAAAGGAGGGAACTGGCCACAGCACGGCCCATTCCCTAGAGAACTCCAGGAAGGGAGGCCTACACGAAAAGGCCTGAAGTTTAGAAACGCATCTCACAGAAGTAATGGCCGCCAGGAACACTGCCTTAAGAGTAAGGTCCTTCAAAGTGCAGGAGCTGAGAGGCTCAAATGGAAGACAAATAAGCACCGAGAGAACCAGACTGAAATCTCAGGCTGGAACCAAAGGATGCACTGGAGGCTGGAGCAAATTTGCCGCTCTCAAGCAACAAACCACATCTGGAGAAGAGGTCAAACACCAACTAAGCAACAAACCACAAAAGGAAGTTAAAGCCGCAATCTGAACCATGAGACAGGACAAGACCAGGCCAGGCCATACTGCAAGAACTCCAAGATGTGAGGCAAAGAAGTGCGGGAACATCACTCCTCAAAGAGACATCAAATTCGCACATAAGCCTGAGAGGTGGAAAGTTTCTAAGAATCCAAGAGGATGGAGATCACTTTATCTGAATAACCTATTTTACTTAGGCGTTCCCTTTTAAGATCCAAGCTGTAAGACAAAAGGGACCCGGATCGAACATTGGAATGGGACCTGTAGTCAGAAGGTCAGGCGAGAGGTGCAGTGTTAGAGGATCTGCCACAAGAAGACAAACCAGATCTGCCAGGTGCCTGGGTCATTCTGGAGCCACCAGGATCACATGGCCTGTGTGTCAAGCAATACGAAGGACTCTGCCCACCAGTGGCCATGGAGGAAAAACATACAGCAGGCCATCCATTGGCCAAGGCTGCATCAGAGTATCCAGCCCCTTGGCCTGGTAATCCCTGCGCCAACTGAAGAACTTCGGCACTTTGGCATTGACACTCGTGGCCATCAGGTCCATGACTGGCTGGCCCCAGGCCTGCACAATCAACTCAAAAGCTTCTAGACCGAGACACCACTCTCTGGGATCTAGCACATGACGACTGAGGAAGTCTGACTGGATGTTCTCCACTCCCACTATGTGGGAAGCGAAGACATATAGAAGATGAGTCTCTGCCCAATCCATGAGAAGAGATGCCTCCTGTACCACCAAATGACTCTTGGGTCTCTCCTGATGATTGACATAAGCCACCACCATGGCATTATCCGAAAGAACCCGAACCAACTTGCCCTTCAGCAACTCCTGGAAAGCTAGTAACGCCGACCAATTGGCTCTGGTCTCCAGAACATTGATTGACCAGGACACATCCTCCGATGACCAGCTGCCCTGAGCTGAGCGACCGAGACATTGAGTTCTCCAACAGAGGAGACTGCCATCTGTGAGAAGCACTGTCCACTGGGGCTGATCCAGATTGGAAGACTGTAGCCCCCAGCGCAGGCTGTGACGGACTAACCCCCGAAGAGGGACAGGAGAGTCCAGATCATACGTCTGAGGTGACCACCGCCAAGGAAGCGCATACTGAAGTGAGCGCATGTAAGCCTGAGCATACCTGACCACTTCCAGGGAGGCCGCCATTGACCCCAAGACCTGTAGAAAATCATGTGCCTGAGGACACCAACAATCTAACAGAAAGCTTTACAATTGTTTTGTTATATGTTGTAACAATTAATAAATTTATAAAAATAAAAAAAAACCAATAATCTAACAGAAAGCGAATCTGTGACTGCAACTTGAACATTTGGGCCTTTGGAAAGAAAACTCTCCCCTGTCAAAGAGAAAACCGAGATACTCCAGGCGCTGAGACAGAGTCATCTGGCTTTTGGATAAGTTGACCATCCATCCCAAAGAGTGCAGAACCCAAGTCGTAACCCGGGAGCTCTCCTGAAAGGATTTTACTCAAATCAATCAGTCATCTAGATAGGGATTAACCAGAATGCCCTCCTTGCGTAAAGCTTCTACCACCATCACCACCACCATAACCTTGGTGAAAGTTATCAGACTCCTGGTTAAGGAACCGCTCAGACCACCTTACATTTTGGGTGGGGCTAATCCTTACAAGGACGGTCTTGAGGAAGCCAGGGTACCTTAGAGTCACTCAAAATCTAAACAAGCTTATCCAACTCCTCCCCAAACAGGAAGGAGCCCCGAAAAGGAAATTTACTGAGCTTGGACGTCACATCCGCTGACCAACCCCAAAAACACAGAGTATGGTGAGTGGCCACTCCAAGAGCTATGGCTTCCGAGAGATAAGAAGCGCTGAGCTCAATCTTAGCCACCTCCTGATCCACCAAGGACTAGTTATCAGACTCCCAGTTAAGGAACCGCTCAGATCACCGGAAACAAGCCTGGACTACCAGTCTGCTTCAAATTGCTGTCTGGACCACCAGACAGCTAGGTCAAAACTCTGCTTAAGAAGAGACTCCATCTTATGATCCTGAGAATCTCTCAAGGCCAAACCGCCTTCAACCAGCACTGTTTGCCTATGTGCGATAGCCGAGACCACTGCATCAACCACAGGAGACTTAAAGATATCCCTATCCCCATTAGGAATGGGATAAAGCTGAGCCATGGACCGCACCATGTGAAAATATGTCCGGAGTCTTCCACTGCGCATGCACTACATCCCAAATATCCTGATATATAGGAAAAGAATGGGAGGCCGACTAGATCCCCCAAAGCAGGGGGGTCCACCACATGCAGGGGGTCATTTACTTCCTTCTCAAAGTGCAAAACCAAAGAAACTTGAAGAATAAGCTCCTGTAGGTCTTCCCGATGAAAAATGCGCACTATCAATACATCCTTGCCAGCTGGCAGCTCAGAAAACCACATCCGAGAGGATCTGAGAGGATCTTGGGGATCCAACAGTCCAAGTCCTCATCAGGTAAAAACGTGTCTGCAAATAAAAAATCCTCATCCCACGAGACCCGCAGCAGCTTGGATGAAGACTGGGGGTGGGGGGACTGGGCAGGAGCCTACGCCAAGGGGGACCAAACGGGGGTAGACGTGAAAGGCAAAACCTCCCCTGATAAACCAGAGACTCCTGGGGAAGAAACAGGACCCCTGGCCACCTGTAAGTAAGCTTTGTACATAGCTAAAATAAAACCAGGGGCACCCTCCACCCTCCAGCGGCAAAGAAGGACTCACCGCCAAGGCAGAAGACACATTGCAAACCTGTTCTTGTCTAAGATAGGAGGAAGGTCACCTGAGGCCTTGCCAAAACCAACGAAAAGCCTGCCGAAAAACACTCCTCCGAGGCCTGCGTCAGCAAAGAGGCCTGAACAGACCCTGCCGCTAAATCAGACAAATCAGCAGCAGCGGTAAGGGATTCCCCAGCACTATCAGCGGTAAGGTAAACCTTACTTCCCTGATAGTCAGCAGCTGGGAAAATCCCTGTGTGCATGGTAGGAGAAGCCTGGGCTTCCCCACTGCCTACAGTTGACGAGCAATGTACGCGCGAAGGGGAACCCTGCTCACCTGCACCCAAAGCCAATGAAGATTCCCCTTTGCGGTGGCCAGTGCACAACGTGCACACGCCGGCTGCATCAACCGTGCGCTTGAAGCACAATGAGCACTTTTAAAGTTTCTTAAAAAGTGCTCATTGTGAAAACCGCTAGAAGGCAAAACAAAGTGCCAATTAGCAATTAAAACCAATTAAAGTCAATTAAAGACTTCTCTTCAGACCTGCACTGCCTCAGGACCTTTTTTTTTCAATACAACTTTAATTTAAAGTGAGCAGACCCCACTGGCTCTCAAAGCTATATGCCTGAATATTCATGGCAAGGCTTACAGCTGAGGCACCTCTAAGGTAAAAATTTTGGGGAGAGGGGGAAATGGGGGAGGGACTCGACCAGTCGATTGTGGCACCCCTGAGGTCAGAAGGACCCCTGAAAAGGTCCCCCAAACTCAATCCTGCACCCACAATAGGGACAAGAAGGCCACTAAACAAATCCAACAGCCCCACATTAAACCAGGGAAAGACTGCACAGGCTTACCACCTCCACCTGCTGGAGACTGAGAACAGACTGATTGTACTTGGGACTGCACAGCCCCTTATACTACAGCCAAAGGTCAGTGTCTCAATCTCCACCTGCTGGCAGAGGAACGTAAACCTATCAGTTTCTGTGCAGGTTTGGCATTATTAAGAATATCTACATAATGTAATTTTTGGCTGTTAGTAAGACAAAAAAAGCCAAGTAACTTCAACATGCACAAAACATTTTCATGGATAAACACTTACAGCTGGCATGGTTGCAATGAAGTTGAATAAATATTTCTTGAAGTCTTTTCTGCTGCGACCGATGATAGCACTGCAAATCACGACATGCAGACAGGCTTAGTAGCAATTAAAGCTGGGCAGCAAAACATACCTTGTCAATGAACCTACTGAATTATACTTACATGCCATGCACCAACGTACCAAAAAAGTTCAAGAACTCATAAATATTACTTCTTTCTAATGAATCTCCTATAATATTGCTATAAATCAAATCACGTTGAAAGATCATACTGGGCAGAGAATTTTACCTAAGAATTCCAACTGCCCTCATTTTAAACATGAGGAAAAATTTACTTTCTTCCTTTTGTTTTTCATACAGATCCCTAAACAAATTCTTATATATGAACATTATCAGTTAACAAAAAAAAAAAAAAAATAAAGAGGTTATGAATAATTCCATAACATCTTTATTTAGACCATAATATAGAAGTAACTGAGTGCAAAATAAATAAATATAAAAATGTGTGTGTGTATATCTATCTATCTATCTATCTATCTATATATATATATATATAAAATTTAGTAATGCCCAGAATATCAAATGATCACACCAAATATACAGGCTACATTTTCCATAATTATTTACCACAGGAATAGCCGTCATATATTTACAAAAGTGTTTCATGAATAACACTCTCTCTCTGCTTATAATTCCACTGAAAAACAAACAAAATGGTACAAAATTCATCGATATACATTACTTTGGCAAAACTGGATTTCTTAAACAGTTTAAAAAGTAAAAATATTTTTGTTTTTTAAAATTTGTTAGTGAATGAAAATAATCTGTATATTTACAGTAGTGAAATGCAACAGATGTACTGTGGGCACATGAGTCGGGGGCTCAACAATTGCCCACTTGTAAACTATTTTGAGAATTCCCCACTGCAAAGGCAGTTTCAAAATCAATCTGTGATCAAGATGCTTGGCATATTAAAAGGATAGATAGATGACTGCCTCTGTTAAGTTATACAGTAAAACCTTGGTTTGCGAGCATAATTTGTTCCGAAACCATGCTTGTAATCCAAAACACTCGTATATCAAAGTGAATTTCCCCATAAGAAATAATGGAAACTCAGACGATTCGTTCCACAACCCAAAAACTTTAATACAAAATATTGTATGTACTTGTATTGCAAGACTCGTTTAGAACAGTCACTACACTCCCGCAGCGTCAGAGAGAGAAAAACCATCAGCTCAGATGTGATGTGTATATATTATATGTACTTGTATTGCAAGACATTGCTTATCAAGTTAAAATTTAATAAAATGTTTTGCTTGTCTTGCAAAACACTTGCAAACCAAGTTATTTGCAATCCAAGGTTTTACTGTATATCAAAGCACAAAAATTGTTTAATGAAAGCAAAGAATCTTTCCTGACCTGCTGATGGCAGTTCAAAACATTTACTTCTTGAATGTGTAAAATAGCTGAATTAATAAAAGCTGCCCTATGTGATGTATGCAACATCATCCTATCAATCATATAAAATCAACAGAGTATCCCCACCCCTCCTCTCATATACTGTACTAAGAATCCAGAGAAAGCCAGAGGATCACAATCTGGCAATGAATCCAATAGCTACAACACTGCCCACATTTGTTAAAGTTTCATCTCCAAAACCAATAGAACTTTGACCAAGTTACCTTGACAGGACTGAATGTGTCTGGCACATAAGGTAACATTTGTGCCTATGATAAACAGGACTTAGATCAGTGTTCTTCAACCGCCGGTCTGTGGACCGGTGTAGGTCCACAGAAATTTTCTGGCGGTCCACAGGGCGAGCAGAAGGCAGTGTTCTTCAGCCACTGGTCCACGGTGCAATCAACGTGGCGTCTTCGGACCAGCTCCCCGAGTGCTGCAGTGCACAAAGCCATGGGAAAAGGCTCCTATGTGCATCCTGTGCCTGAACCGGAAGTCTTCTGACGTCACAACGTCAGAGGGAAGGCTTCCAGATGAGGTGTGAGGAGCTGCTGCCCACAGCTTTGTGCAATGCAGCACTCAGGGAGCCAGCCCGAAGATGCTGCGTTGATCGCACGGTGGACCGGCCCAAAGATAACACCGGGGGGCAGGCCAGAAGGCAAGGTACAGCATCGAAGGAGAGAGACAACAGCGGTATGGGGAATGTATTGATTTACATCTGCTGTCTGTTCAGGAAGAAATGCATTTGTTTCTTTTCTTCTGGGGTTGTACTGTTTGCAGACTTTTGCATCTTAGGGTTTGTTTGTAAATATCAGTACTTTTAGTTTTTGGTCCTGCATTTGCATGGGGTTATCTGTTTTCTGGTAGGAATGAATGTTGAAAAGCATACAGTGTGCTTTGTGTATTTTAATTTTGTAGTTAACCATTATGTGTTGTTAATCCGATTATATTGTTTTTGTGTGTGTATACATGAAAAATGAATGGAAAAAAAATGGTGTTACAATTAGTACTATTGTGGGGGCGGGGTTTGGGGGCGGAGGCAGGGCGGACCGGTGCCGGTCCACAAAATAATTATTTTATTTCCGCTAGTCCATAGGTGAAGAACACTGGCTTAGATGATTAGTGTCATATAATTAATTATAAATGTACATACTGCTTTTTCCGATTATTAATTTATCCAAGTGGTATACAATAAAAACAGTAAACCATAAGTTGTTGGTTTTTCTTTTTTTTAAATCAAGAGATAGCAACATGAAATTGTTTGAACACCAGAATATTAAATTTAGCTTTATTAAACATCAGAAGCTACTGCAAGCTTTTAAGGACCAGGGAGATATAATTTCGAATACTAGTTTGTTACCAGGTGAGCTATTGCATTCTACTGAATCCTCTGAGGTCTCTCTGCTAGCACCTGCAGAAGGTTGTCATACAGGGCACTGCCTTCAAATTAACTCAGACCTGGATTACTGCCACTTAATCCTCTTCAAAACTGATTTCAATGACCTAATCAATTGAAGGGCTGAAACAATGTATGGGGGGAGGGAGGGAGACACTAGCCAAGTGCTTTCAATTTCAAAATAATCTAAGTCATCTGTACCGTAAATATGATGCTGGTGAGAAGTCTCCATACACACAGTTTCTCATGTGCACAACAATCATTTGGCCTTGCAATAGTGAAATTTTATCCTTCCTCATGAGAGGAAGCTTAAATTTAGATTAGTATATTAAAAGGAGAATTAGGGATGTAAATAAGCCCTATAATCAACAATTGAGGCTGTGATTTTGGAAACATCTAACACACAAAACTTTTTTCAGTATGTTTTACTTAGTACCTGTTGCAACAGAGAAACTGCAGGAAGGAACAACAGAGGCGGACACAGTAGAGATGGTGTCCTCAGGCAGTAACTTAGTAGCTAGTCAGGGGATAAGTGCCAAGGCTATGATTGCACCATACCCCAGGGAGCACAAGAAGTAGAAGTTAAAGTCCAGCAGGAAAGGGAAGTGCGTTCGAAGAGCTTTTCTAACTTACTTAACCTGAGGGGAAAACAGAACCTGCAAGAGAACTGCCCCAGGGAGAAAAGAATTGCTAGAAGCAGATACCAAGAAAATCTTGTTTATTCTTTTGTAAAGGAAGCCTATTTGGGAAGTTTGCAGCTGTATGTTAAGACTTCCTTACCTTGTGCTCTCCTAGCACAGTGGAAAGGGAAGAGAAAGGTTAAGCTCAACTTCTGAAGGAATCAATCCATACTGAAGCCATTAGAGAGCTGAGGAACATTATTAAGGAAAGTGGGCTAAGGACCAACTATGAGACTAGCACAAACTTTGTGGATCGAAGGTTTGAGCAGAATATCAGCTAGCTGAACATTAAGGTTGCTGACACTGAGCATATTTTTTTTTCCTTAGAGTGAATTGTTCAACTGCTAAAGGGCAACAGGAAGCCTTATGAACTGATCAGAATAAAGAACTATACCTGCAGGAAAACTTTTAGTGTGGGGGATTTGTTAATTTTACTTGCACTGTTGTGAAAGGGAATTATACTATATTCCTTTTTTTAATTCTTTATTGATTTTTAAAACTTCAATAGTGCAACACAGCAAATATAACATATAATAATACAATAAAAGCACATTCAACTTACACATGTTCTTAATCAACCATTTTCCCCCACCCACCCACCCAATGATTATTCAATAAAACACAAAAAAACATAGATTACCACAAAAAAACATCGGATTAAACATCAGGAAAGTGCTGCCCAAGGTTGACATACTTCAATAGCAGAAAATTGCTTTTTAATCTGTACTCCAAAGCTTGCTTCTTCGGGTCGCGGTCTCAGCAGTGACTCTCACATGCTGCCTACCGCTAACCCGGAAGTCTCCCCTCTGCCGTGATACTGCAATGAGATACGATGCTGATTCGGCCCCCTCCACCAGCCTCCAATTTGATGCTGATTCGCCCTTCCGCCCCACCTCCGACCAAAACAGCAGCCTGCCTGCCAGGGCTTTCCTCTGACACTTCATCAGTGATGTCATCAGTGACACAGCAGAGGAAAGCCTAGGAGCAGAACCGCTGCTGCTGCTTTGACCCGGAGGAAACTAATCCATTCAAATCGATTCACCAAAGAGAATTGGTGAATTAATTTGAATGAATCGGGCAGTACTACCACGTACCTCTAAGAGGTTGAGAAACACTGTTGTAAAAAATGTCTAATATAAGAAAAGTCTGTGGCTGCCTTGTACATCCCTGCTGCGGCTCAGTTTGGGAACCGCTGTTCCATTGTTGTACAATAGCAGTAACCTCTAGTGTCAATACAGACACCATGCTCCATTATTTGAAACTGCAGTAATGTTACTGTATATTTATAGGAAGATTAAAAAGCAATTGTCTGCTATTGCAGCAGGCACTTTCCTGATGCTTAATCCAGTAGGAAAAGGTCAGGGATTGTAGATTTATGGCTCCAAGAGGGTTCTCTTCTCTCTCTCTCAGACACAAACAGAATATTTTCCCTAGAGCACAACAAAAAAGGTAGAAAAATATTTTGTCCTAAATTTATTAAACGAAATAAGTGAACTTTTGGAAATGCACAGTTCTGATATCTTATATTTCTTTCTCTAGTATCGATATACATGCCAAGTCTCACTTCTTTAAGTTTCAAGTTCAGTTTTATGCCTTCATATCGCTATTGCTGATCTCTGGTCCCTTGTTTCATATTTATTGAGGGACTGTCTGTCTTGCACATGTGACCGGGATGTGGTATTCTGCTAGCATGTAGTTTTTATACAGAGATATGGAACTTGTTGCGGTCCTGTGTGTCCTTTTTTCCTACTAGGTGATGTATTAGTGTTTTAGGGCCTGATATATTTACAGTGCTAAATTTTAATACATTAGATTGTTGAGTCCTGGAAGTTAGCATTGTTATGGAATGGCCAGGTCTCAACCCTGTTCTTGCACAAGTTTGTACGTAGTTTTTCGCAGTGCTGGGATTGTTAGCCTTACTGAGGTAATATCAAAACTTTAATATAGCTTTAGTTTGTCAGAATGCGAGCCAGGCCTTTAGACATTTTGCAGAAACTGGTATGTGCTAAAGTGCAAGAAGATCCTGTTGATCTTGCAACTCCCAATCTCATGAGACAGCAAAACCAACAAGCTTTCAGAGAAAGTGAGAGAAAGAGAGAAGGTATTTGCGTGGAAAGGTTCCTTGGTTCACTGGGGTCTATTTTTAAAAAATTAGAAAGTACTTCACAAAAGTGACGAACTTGCCCATCGTAACTAGATTTTCTGTTTCATTCCCCCCCCCCCAAAAAAAAAAAAAAAAGACAGAACTGGATTACGTCACTATGGACAGCTTTTGTGGAGAACCTTTTAACTTCTTTTTATAAATAGGCCCAGTCCAAGTCTTGTTGCTCATTTTAACTCGGTTTATAAGAATAACACACCATCTGTCAAGGGGTCAAGTGGTTCATACTCGTATGAGTGTGAACTATTAATAGATCATACCAATTGTATCTTGGTCTGTATGCCAGATGTAGTGACCTGTATTTGTTATATACTGTATGTTGCCTAGTTAGTTAACTGTTTAACAATAAAATGTACATTTCAAAATCTCTGTTGCTTAGAGTTCAGGGTACTCGGTTGAAATTTGTTCATTATGGGGGTATTTGGCTTGAAGAAGTTAGGAAACATTGCTATAGATGGGAGGATAATCTCACAGATATACATGGACATAGGCACCCAGGAAGCACAATCCCCTTGCTCAACTGAGTCAGCAAAGCTAAAACAGGAGCATAGCTGCGCCTGAAGAGGTAGTAGCCCCTGCGTACAAGCCATGCAGAGCAGAAGATGAAACCAGGAGCAGGAGAGACCATTTATCCGCCTGCAGAGATAGAGAATACTAAATCACCAGTGAACATACAGTACCACCGCATATAGCCAGAGCTCAACTCTGTGCTCTCTATCTCTGCCTGCTGGTGGGTGGACTTAACCCACTCATCTGGATTCATCAGCTGCTGATGACAAGGAAGGAGAAATTAGGTTCTTACCTGCTAATTTACTTTCTTTTAGCTTCTCCAGACCAGTAGAGGTTAACTTTACGAATGGGTATATATCTAATCATGACCAGCAGGTGGAGACTGAAAACAAAACTTTGGGACAGTATATACTATCCTCCCTTCTCTATTTCCCTCAGTCTGCCGAATAGCCAAGCAGAACCAAGAACTGGAAAACAGGAAGAAAGCAATACTCCGAACAGGAGTAACAAATAACATACCCAAATGCTGTTGGAAAATGCAGAGGAGAAATACCCGAAGGAAAATGTCCCCACAGCTCGCCAGCTAAGCCAGCCGAGCCACAGCCGCTGTTCTTTAATTCTCCCCGGCCCTAGAAAAATACTAGAACCCGCAGCAAAAAACAAAAACTGCCCGCGAAAACAGCCCCAACAACAACAACAACAGACAGGGTGGGGACCTCTACTGGTCTGGAGAAGCTAAAAGAAAGTAAATTAGCAGGTAAGAACCTAATTTCTCCTTCTTTAGCACTCTCCAGACCAGTAGAGGTTAACTTTACGAATGGGACGTACCAAAGCAGTCCCTCTCACGGGCGGGACCCCCGAAGGGCCGATACCAGAACACGCTCACCGAACACCGCGTCCCGACGCGCCTGAACATCTACCCGATAATGTCTAACAAATGAATGCAAGGAGGACCAAACCGCAGCCTTACAAATATCCACCGGAGGCACGAGCGACGACTCAGCCCAAGAAGCCGCCTGACCCCGAGTGGAATGAGCCTTGAGAAACTCTGGAACAGGCTGCTGTTTCAGAAGATAAGCGGAAGCAATCGTCTCCTTGATCCAGCGCGCAATAGTAGCCTTAGAAGCGCCAGCTCCCCGACGAGGACCAGCCAGGAGGACAAAGAGATGATCGGACTTCCGGAATTCCTGGGTCCGCTGCACATAAGAGCGAAGGACCCGACCGACATCCAACTTGCGCAGCTGTCGTTGCTCAGAAGAGCCCTCCCGACCACCCAAGACCGGGAGAATCACCGATTGATTGACATGAAAAGGAGAAACAACCTTCGGCAGAAAGGAAGGAACAGGCCGCAAGACGACCCGCTCCCTAGAAAACTCCAAGAAGGAAGCCCTACAAGAGAAAGCCTGCAGCTCAGAAACACGCCTAGCAGAAGTAATGGCCACCAAAAAGACCGCCTTCAAAGTAAGGTCCTTCAAAGAACAGTCGTCCAAGGGCTCGAAAGGCGGGCGCACCAAAACAGAGAGAACCCGATTAAGATCCCAAGAGGGAACCGAGGGCCGTAGGGGAGGCCTAAGCAACTTGGCCGCCCGCAGAAACCGAATCACATCAGGAAGAGCCGATAAACGCTGACCTGACACCAACCCTCGAAAGGCCGACAGGGCCGCAAGATGAACCCGGAGAGAAGACCAAGCCAGGCCTCTATCCAGGCCATCCTGCAAGAACTCTAGAATGTTAGGCAGAGAAGCGCGAAAAGAGGTCACTCCCCGCGCCCGACACCATTCCTCAAAGAGACACCAAACCCGCACATAAGCCCGAGAGGTAGAAAGCCTCCGGGACCCCAAAAGTGTAGAGATCACCTTGTCTGAATATCCCTTCTTGCTAAGGCGACCCCTTTCAAGAGCCATGCCGTAAGACAGAAGGGAGACGGGTCGAACATGGGAATGGGACCCTGCATCAGAAGGTCGTCCGAGAGAGGCAGAGGAAGAGGAACCGCCACCAGGTGCCTCCCCAGATCCGCATACCACGGACGTCGAGGCCAATCCGGAGCCACCAGCACCACCAAACCCGGATGGTGAACAATGCGAAGAAGCACTCTGCCCACCAGCGGCCAAGGAGGGAACACATACAACAGCCCCTCCGTTGGCCAAGGCTGGACCAGAGCATCCAGACCCTCGGCCAGCCCGTCCCTGCGACGACTGAAGAAGCGGGGCACTTTGGCGTTGCCACTCGTGGCCATCAGGTCCATCAGGGGCTGCCCCCAAGCTTGCACTATCAACCGAAACGCTCCGGCGCCGAGAAACCACTCTCCTGGATCCAGGAAGTGACGACTGAGGAAGTCTGCCTGAACATTTTCTACCCCGGCTATATGAGAAGCCGAGAGGTCCAGAAGATGGGACTCCGCCCAACCCATGAGCCGAGCCGCCTCCTGCGCCCCAGGAGTGCTCTTTGTGCCCCCCTGACGATTGACATAAGCCACCGCCGTGGCAATGTCCGACAGGACTCTGACCAACCTGCCCAGCAAAAGGGAGTGGAAAGCTAACAGCGCCAGCCTGACCGCTCTGGTCTCCAACACGTTGATCGACTAGGAGGCCTCCTCCGCGGACCAGGTGCCCCGAGCTGAGTGGCCCATAAACTGAGCCCCCCAACCGAGGAGACTCGCATCCGTAAGGAGCACCGTCCACTGCGGGAGATCCAGACCCACCCCCTGAACCAGGTGAGGGGTCCGGAGCCACCAGCGCAGACTGCAGCGCGCCAAGCCTCGCAGGGGAACCGGAACATCCAAATCTTGCCTCCGGGGAGACCACCTCCGGAGCAGAGCATACTGAAGAGGACGCATGAGGGCCCGCGCCCACCTCACCACGTCCAGGGACGCCGCCATTGACCCCAGGACTTGGAGGAAATCTCGCGCCCGAGAACCCCGGGACGCCAAAAGCAGGCGAATCTGAGATTGCAATTTGCTCACCCGGGCCTCTGGAAGGAAGACCTTCCCCAAGTAGGTGTCGAACATAACCCCAAGGCACTCCAGACGCTGAGCCGGGACCAACCGACTCTTGGAAAGGTTGACCACCCAGCCCAGCGACCGGAGAAACACCACCACCCGAGCCGTAACCCGGGAGCTCTCCTGCAACGACTTTGCCTGAATCAACCAGTCGTCCAGGTAGGGGTGAACCAGGATGCCCACTGACCGCAAGGCTGCCGCGACGACCACCATTACCGTGGTGAGCGTCCGAGGAGCCGTGGCCAGACCAAAGGGAAGCGCACAGAACTGAAAGTGCCGCCCCAAGATCGCAAAGCGAAGGAAGCGCTGATGAGAGGCCCGAATTGGAACCTGCAAGTAGGCCTCCGTCAGAACGAGAGACGTAAGAAACTCCCCCGGCTGAACCGCCAGAAAGACCGACCGCAGCGTTTCCATGCGGAAAGACGGAATCTTGAGAGCTCTGTTGACCCCTTTCAAATCCAGGATGGGCCGAAAGGTCCCCTCCTTTATGGCCACCACAAAATAAATGGAGTACCTGCCGGTGCCCCACTCCGTAGGGGGCACCGGCACCACTGCCTCGAGATCTAGCAAACGCTGAAGGGTCTGACGAAAAACCTGCGTCTTCCATGGAGTCTGACATGGAGAAGCGAGGAAAAGGTCCGGCAGAGAGCGGGTAAACTCCAGAGCGTAACCGTCCCGCACCACCTCAAGGACCCACTGATCGGACGCGATCTCGGCCCATTTGGGGAAAAAATTGCGCAGCCGGGCCCCCACCGGAACCAAAGGGGGCGCCGGCAAGGAGTCATTGCGCAGGACGGGAAGCGGGGGAACCGGCGGAGGGATTCCCTGCCCCCCGACGGGCCCCCCGAAAGGGCTGCATGCGCTGGAAGAACCGACCCCGGGAAAAACCCTGAGCCGGGAAAGAAGCAGCCCCACGCCCCGGGCGTTACTTGCGAAATTCCCGCAAACGCCCCCGGGCAGCCCCACACCCAGACGCAGGGCGGGCACGGTCCTCAGGCAGACGGGGCACCTTCGAGTCCGTCAGAGTCTGAATCAACTCATCTAATTCCTCTCCAAACAAAAAGACCCCCTAAAGGGAACTTTAGTAAACTTAGCTTTGGACGCAGAATCCGCCGCCCAAGCGCGCAGCCACAAAACACGCCGCGCGGCCACGCCATAGACTTAGCCGAAATCCGCACCAAGTCATAAAGAGCAGCTGAGAGGAACGAGGCAGCCATCGCAATCCTCGCTACCTCCTGATCCACTAGAGACCAGTCATCAGACTCTCGATCCAGGACACGCTCAGCCCACCGAAACACGGCGCGAGCGACTAGCTCCCCACAAATAGCCGCCTGGACCCCAAAGGCAGAAACATCAAAATCATACTTAAGAAGTGTCTCTAACGCACGCTCCTCCGAGACCCTAAGAGCAGAACCGTCCATAACAGGCACGGTATGCCGCTTAGGAAGTGCCGAGACCACCGCGTTCCCCATTGGCGAAAATAAGGTAGCCCCACCTCCCTCCGGGACGGGATACCCAAGAGCCAAGGCGCACACCAAACGAAACTGCGCCCATAGGCCACTGCGCCAACACAAAATCCCGCAAATCCTGACGCACAGGAAAAAAGCGGGAAACAGGACAGACCCCCTGAAGCAGAGGGGCCCCCATACGCAGGGTCTCCGGCGGCGACACTGCAAAAATGCCGCACCAAGGAGACCTGCTACACAGGTCTAAAAGCTCATCCCTCTGAATAAAAAGCGCACCACGGACGCATCTGCTCTGGAAGACGGGAAACCCGCCGCCCCGCTGCCAACAGGCGTCCCCTCTAGAGGATCCTGGAAGCCCGCCAAAGCAGCCAGGTCCTCAACCAGGCCAACACGCTCCTCCGCCCACCAATTCGCAATCCAAGCCCCCCCCGCGGGCGCTTGGATGAGGGAGGAGGAAGAGGGGACGCCAAACGAAAAGAGGGAGGCAAAGCCATAGGGGGCGCGGAGGGAAACCCCCCCCGAAACCCCCCAGGCGCACGTGGGACCCCCAAAAGTCCGCACAAAGAAAGAAAATAAATTGGGGGCAAAAAAACCCCTGGGGGTCCCCAGGGACTCCCTGCCCCAGCAGGGGTCCATGCTGAAACCTGCCCCTGTGTTCGCCATACAGGGGGAAGGTCACCTGAGGTTGCAGACAAAATGGAGGGGCCAGACAAAGAAAATGGCGAAGTTCCCGCCAAAAATGCTCCCTCCATGGCCTGTAGCGGCTGAGAAGACTGAACAGTCTCAGCCGCTAAAACAGGCAAGTCGGCATCAGCTGTCAAAAAATCAGCTGAGAGGGAATCCTTCGGGGAATCCCTCCGTGGGCGGTTGTGGAAGACCGGGCTTCCCCACTGCTCCAAGCCGACTCGCGAGGCACCATCGGCGGGGAGCTCTGGGCGCCTGCAGCCGCTGCCGACGGAGCTCCACCACCTCACCGACCCAAACCGCCGAGTTCAGGCCGGCCGCGAGTGCCTCGCGGCTGGACTAAAATTGTGGCCTACTCCCCCGGAGAAGGGCACAATTGCTCCATACGCGACCTAGCTATAAAAAAGTGCTGGTTACATGAAAAAATACAGTAAAATACAGGTTTCTTAAAGGGAAACAACCCTTCAGACCAGCACTACCTCAGGATTTTTTTTTTTTTTATTTTTTTTTACAGAACAGACTCCACAGGCTCTCGAAGCAATATGCCTTGCTTGACTTAGGGGGCAAGGCTTACTGCTGAGGCTCCTCTAAAAAAATGTGGGGAGGTGGAGGAAGTGGGGGGAGGGACCCCGCTCGTGACCCGCCGGGTTTGACACCCCCGAGGTCGGACGAACCCCCAAACAGGGCCCGACCAAGCTCCGTCCGGCCAAAAACAGGGACAATAAACCCCTAAACAAATTCCAACAGCCCTACCAAGAGAGATGGGTACAGATCACTCAACACCTGCTGGAGACTGAAAGAAGACTGAGGGAAATAGAGAAGGGAGGATAGTATATACTGTCCCAAAGTTTTGTTTTCAGTCTCCACCTGCTGGTCATGATTAGATATATACCCATTCGTAAAGTTAACCTCTACTGGTCTGGAGAGTGCTAAAGAATGGACATTTTATAAGATGCTTGGAACTGCAAATACAGTACAAGATCTAGGAAGCCTTTTTACAAAAGTATTTTTAAAACATTAGCTTATCCAATTCAAAGTTTCTTGGTGAACTTGGAACAAAGAATAATAAAGAAAGTTGATGTATATAAGAAAAGAATGATGTAACTACTCAGAGATTAAAAGGGAAAACTCTTGCTCTATACACAACATAAAAAATTTTGCCATAATAAATATCCTAGCACAAAACACAGCTAACTGTGTCTAACATAAAAACTGAAGTGAAACTGGCAATGGCAAACTTATTCAGCTGTCTCATATATAGTGTGAGCCCACCGGGACAGACAGGGAAAAATGCTCGAGTACCTGAATAAATTCATATAAACTGTTCCGAGCTCCCTTGGGAGAACGATATAGAAAATTGAATAAGATAAATAAATAAACATTACAGGGATAGCAGAATACTATGGGAATAATATCCAGTCTGCGTTTGTAAGTAGCTTGCAAGCCATGGACTGAACTAATTCCAGATATTCAATGCTAGAGCATGCGCAGTTCCCAGAACTGAATATCCAGATATGTCGAAATTAACCAGGAGACTGGTATCCAGTTAATTTAGCATGTAAAGTTAGGACAGGTAAGTGCTAGTTTTGCCCAGGATTTTTCCCTGGACAATCTCGATCCTAACCAATTAGGAAATAGCCAATTAGCAAAAATATTCTGTGGTACTACCTAGTTAAATGCCGCTTAATATCAATGGCGAGCCAGCTCAGCGGGGTTTAACCAGGTAGGGGCCTATCCTGCTCATTAAACCCTTTTGAATATCAACCCCTATGTTTTTACCAACTAGGGCTAATGGACAAGCCATTGGTTCACATCACACTTAAGAATCTATAATGAATTTTAAGTCTTAAAATCTGCAAAAGTAAAAGTATATTTTAAAGAACTTTTGTTCACAGAAATACACTGACTTTTAGGTCTTCACCGAGTAAAATAGAGTATCTTTATAAGTTATTTGATTCAGTTTCATCTTGTTACAATTGCTAGCTCAAAGCCCAAGACCTACCTGCTATTTTTACATTAAAATTAATGAAAAAGTGAGGTAATACATATAACAAAAAAAATAAATAAATCATAAACCATATAGATAAGGTTTTAAAACCTACCTTTCAATCATGGTCCCATTCTGAATCATCCACACATCACAGTATGTTCGAGCTATCAGCATGAATGCTATAAGTGTCAAATAACCTGTCTAATGCAAAAAACAAACAACAAAAAAACAACAACCACAGTAGTGGTATTTTACAAGTACTTCACACAGTCACAATGACCCTCTCCCCACAAACTCACTCCTTCAAAAATATTTCCTTCTGGTAAAGGTTCAAAGGTAACTTTAGAGATACTTAATAGTGGCTTTTTTTTTTTTTTTTTTAAAGACTCAAGGGAACAGACAGTGTGCTTACACAGCAGAAGCATGCAATGTGTGGCCCCACTTGAGATTTGGTAGCATGCATGATTTTGAAGAATTGCTGCACTATTTGGTGGGTAGGAAGTCACAATTTCAGAAGAGATTCACAGATTTTAAAGAGCATGAATCATGCAATAACAGGCTGAAAGATTCATGTGACCTACACATATATGAATTTCTGATCATGCAGCCTACCATTAAAAAAAAACCCCTCAGATGCCCCTGCTGTATAGGAAAGGGGAATCTTCTAAAAGGTCTACGTTTGTAAAATTTCCTTAAGATGACCAACATCAAGTATTTTCTTTAAATTGGTGAATGCAACCCACTAAAGGTCTCAATCACCACCACAGATGCTGTTTCATATTATCTAACCAGTCCTTATTTCCTAGACTAACCAGGGCTCCAAACCCAGCATGGTGCAAATACCTTAGCAGTAACCAAAATCAGCAAAAAACAAAAAAAGCGACAAGAAGCATGGGACGACAAGCTGCTGGCATCTTTCCTTCATTTTACTGGCTCACTGAAGCACTGCCACTTCAGACACAGATTTGCAAACATTCACTAAGGGGTTAACTTTATAATGTCATTTTTTTAAACATATGTAAAACAGCATATGCATGCATAAAATACCACTTGTAACATTTACTCTGTTTCTACAAGTAAGCACAATGACAAAAACTTGTGTGGACTTCCAGAATAAGTGTGTGTTTGGGGACAGAATCGCAATTTATGCAGTGTTTATTAAACACTTGAACCTGCACGTACTGTATTGTGTGTAACTTTAAACCAGGCTAGTATAAATGTATGTAGCTTCAATTCGGCCAGGATTTCTATAGTGTTTCAAAGCGATTTTATAAAGAAACAAGCACCTATGGCATTTATTTTTGAAGCATATGGTTGTCTCAAAATGCCCAGATGGATGTCCATATGCTTGAAACGTAGAAATCCCATTTTTGCAAACATAGACAAGGGACGGCCAACAATGCAGCATGTCCAAATAGCAAGGAGGTGTGTTTTGGGCGGTACTAGGAAAGATCCCCCCCCCAAAAAAAAAATTCAGGCCAGCCAAGTCTAAACAGGAGGACATCCTTAGTTAGACCCGTTTCAATCATGTCTAGGGTACAAATCGATGCTCGGATTGAACATCTGGCCACTGGAGGGATTAAGAAATGATGAATCTCTCTTTCTCCTACTCCCTTTGTAGCAAGGGAGAGAGAGTGGACACAGAGAGACATATTGACAATGGGGATGGAGGAGGGAAAAAAGAGGGAGACTGATCTAGGTCAGAAGGGAGGGAAGAAAGAGAGAGGGAAAAATGCTGGACTATGGTAGGAGGAACCAATGGTCTGTAACAGAAAAATTTTCAGAAGACAGGAAAACGTAAAAAAGAGAAACTGGGACCATCTTGATGGAAAAATAAATCTCCAGACAACAAAGGTAAAAAAAGGAATTTATAGACTGAAATACATTAGCTTTGTATTGTGTTAAACAGAAAAGGAGATGCATTTCTGTTTTTATATCTCCAGTGTCGAAGTACTTGCTGACCCTTGCTGTGGCTGGTGAGGATCCCCAAGTACCGCCAGCTGTCGACCTCCTCCAAAAGGTGGCCAAAACTCCTTTCTACCAAGCGCATCAGTCACTGACAGCATCCTTGAGCCACTGAGATGCCAGCACCTATGGCTTAGGGATGTTGCTGCTGCCTGCCAAGCTTGGTAAAAGTGATTTTTGGTAAAAGTGATTTTAGGCCACTTTCAGAGGAAGTCTCAGCTGACATACAGTAGCTTGTGGGTCCTCATCAGCTGGAATATTTATATTTTATATTCACATTAGAGGCCTGGCAGAGACCCATTTACAAAGTATTTATTCTTCCCAATTAATATTTCCAAATTAATAAAGTGTCTTTGCTTATTTTTATTTATTTAAAAATTTATATACTGCATATTGACTTTGCAATTTACAAATTACATACAAATCATCTTAAACTCCATATATAAACAATAGAAACAGATGACAACAGGTGTAACCAGGAAGGCAGCAATAGACAGATGCATTTTTAACATGTTCTTAGACTTCATCCTCCCCACACTATCACAAAATTCAGGGAAAAGCATGAACAAACAGCAGGTCAGGTTTCAACAAGATTAAAACAAAGACATTAGTAGTCAAGATGCATTTTCTAAATTTTCTTGAAAATTATATCATAAAATCCCAGGAAAGCATTAAGAAATGAGAGGAGGTATTAACAGAGAAAGGCATTAACACAGGAAGGTGTTAATAATTGCATTTTCAACATTTTCTTGAAATTAATTCTCCCAGAACAATATTGCAAAATACTAGGCAGGGCATTCCAGAGTTTAGCATCTGCCACATTTGTAAATGGGTCTCTAATTCAATAGCATATTTAAATGAAATAACTACTTCTGACGTTTACAGGGATGGGAGGAGACTGAAGAGATTACTTGCAGGGACGGATTCGATTCCAGCGTGGACAGGCTTGATTTCTGTCCCCATGCAACTCTCTGCCTGGTTGTCTCTAGCACATGGACATCCACCTCATATATTTCCTGATTGAAATTACATGCGAGATGGACATCCCTATTCTAAGATGTTTTTTTTCAAAAATGCCTCCTATGGGTCTCTATAAAACAGGCTACAAACAGACACCTTCTTGACCTCCCTATCTAGGCAACTTTCTATAAAATGGCTCTCATAATGTACAGTTAGGAAGCATTTAGAATGGCACATACAAAAAGTGCATAAAACATACAGACAGAGTTAATCCATGCACTATTAAACCCAGGAATATGAACACTGCAATAAAAAAACCTGATAATCTCTTGTTATATATGTCTGTTATACGAACATATATGGGGGGGAGAGGTTTATAAAAACAACCTTTTTTCATGTATAAAGCCTACTTTGCATGCAAAAGCTTTTATAAAATTGTACAACTAAATATACTTTTACATAATCTGAATTACCACCCACGCTTTTTCTGTTAATACCATGTAGAGCAGTAGTTCCCAAATCTGTCCCAGAGACCCCTCACCCAGTTGGGTTTTCAGGGTATCCATAATGAATAAGTTTCAAGTTTATTATTATTAAAATCTTATTATACCGCCAAATCAGTCTTCAAGGCTTAGTACATATCATATTAAAATATAAGTGTTTAAAAAATACAGGGTACAACAAAGGTATATCGTACAAAGACTTAACTGTACAAGACTGACAGACAAACTGGTACAGAAGGG
The DNA here is from genome assembly GCF_902459505.1 of Geotrypetes seraphini. NCBI lineage: Eukaryota > Metazoa > Chordata > Amphibia > Gymnophiona > Dermophiidae > Geotrypetes > Geotrypetes seraphini. Next base: position 21,226,304 of record NC_047095.1, read on the forward strand.
AGGCGGTAGAACTATATTATTTAAAGAGAAAGACAGGGGGCTCCCAGGACAGGTTTGGGAACCACCAACACAGAACACTGAATTTCATTCGATTTTGGTTACAAATGAAGTGCATAATGAATCTTGCTTAATCCATCACTGGATTCTGTGTTTATTGTATAGACTTCCTGAGAATGAATGCTAACTCAATATATTCTGTCACATGCACCCGGGCAGCAGTCAGTCTGTAGGAGCGCACAAGAACATCTCCAGGCCTTAATAATACCAAAGAATATTTTTTTCCTTCTTGCAAATTAAGGGCCCCTTTTACAAGGCCATGGTAGCGAGTCTACGGTGGCAAATGCATTGAAGCCCATTCAATTCCTATGGCCTTCAGTGCATTTACTGTGGCAGACTCTCTACTGTGGCTTTGTAAAAGGATCTGTTTGCAGCATTGTTTAAATATATCTCATAACATTACTTCAAACTACTTTTCAATACCCAGTGTACATGGAGGAATCTGCTAATGTTAATCAAGTATTTAAAGAAAAACAATTATCAATGCAGTTACCAGCAAGTCACCAAACAAAATCTGTTTCAAGAGCCTCTTATTTAAATTCATGGTTCATAATGATATGCTCCATCAAAGGTATGTTATCACCCTTCTACAAAAAAACTATTTCAGAGAAAGAACAAACCTTTCTAAACAAGGCATCCAGTGTCTGTTTATGGCATAAGAAGTTACTTCCCTTCATTTATGAGAGGGTGCTGAAAAGTTCTCAGCCAAACCAAGAAAGGAATGATGTGGAGCCAAGTTATTCCGTACCCCTTCCAAAAAATATGCTGATGTCTGGTCACTGAAATACTGCTCCGCTGCTGCAATCACCTCCGAATCACTTGAAAACTGTCACCCTTTCAAACTCTTTTTATGCTTTGGAAACAAGAAAATAGTCAGAGCAAGATCTAGCGAGAAGTGTGGATAGTCTATACCCCGAAACCCTAACCGTATCAAAACATCCATCATTTTACCAGCCTTGGGAGCAGGTGCATTGCCTTGCAAAAAGAGAACTCCTTTCTGCAGCTTCCCTCTCCTCTTTTCTTTCAATGTCTTCTTTAATTGGCACAGCAAGTTACAGTAGTATTCTGCATTAACTGTTTGGTCCCTTGGAAGACAGTCAGTCATTACAACACCTTCCTGATCCCAAAACATTTTAGCCATGACCTTTTCTGCTGACTTTCTGGTCTTAAATTTCCTTGGCATTTGAGAACTTGAGTGCCGACATTGCTTGGACTGTTGTTTACTCTTATGATAATAGTAGCATACCATGTTTCATCAACAGTAACTAGTAGTTCCAAAAGGTTGGTACCCACTCGCTGTAAATGCTGCAAAATCAATTTGGAAGTGTCCACTCAATGTTGTTTCTTGTCAACATTCAAACATTTCAGCACCCACTTGGCTGACAGCTTCTCCATACCCAGCTGCTCATGGATTATACACCCAACAGGTTCCCTGGATATCAGTAGTATCTCAGCAATTGTTTTAGCCACTATTCGTCTATCTGCCAAAATCAGGGCATAGACATGGTCAACAATTTCAGGAGTTGACACAGTTTGAGGCCTGCCAGACCCTGCTGCATCTCGGTCTCAAAATCTTCATGCTGAAAGTCTGCACAGCACTTCTTCACTGTGGAGTATGATGGGCATTTGTCATTAACTGTTTGCATCATACATTTCATGGATTTCCTTTGGAGTTTTCTTCCACACTATTCATTAATCAATGATCTCAAGCAATGGCAAAACATAGCATTACAATTCTGCAAATTGGCACTTTGCAAAATAAAATAATACTCCTTTCAGCTACAGTGGCAAAATACTCAGAACTTAGGAAGTTGGTTGGGCTGAGAACTTTTCAGCACCCTCTTGTACAGCAATTTGGGGGGGGGGGGGTGATGGCTAGACATCAGGTAGGCTGAATGGGGGGCAGGGAAGGGAATAATGGGCAACAATGAATCTGGGGGTCTTTTTTTCTCTTGTCATCTAAGTTACTTACCTCTTTACAAAATGTTTTAGGGACTAGTATTTTCAGCATTCGGCCAATCCTTGCAAAGAATACACGGTCCACTATGGCCTTTTCTTTCTTTCCATCTTTCTGAAAGAAAAGTTGTACATTTTAGCAAAATTTGTTTGCATGTATGGAAGCACGCCCAAAACAGTTTTATTATGTCAATGTCAAGGACCAAAATTTCTAACTAAGAAAGAAAAGATTTATTTGCTTGTTACAAATTAAATTTACTTGCTTGTAACTAATTAAATTCACCCAAATGACACAATGAATAAAATATAATGCATATTATTTATTAATAATAATAATAATAATAACTTTATTCTTTTATACCGCCATAACCAAAAGTTCTAGGCGGTTTACACTAAAAAGAGCTGGACAATCAACGAAATACAATAATACTTTACAGACAGAAAACTAACAAAAAAAAAAAAAAAAGTTACCTCATTGTTTTGTGTAGATGCTTTCCCACTTCTCTTACTGCAGAAAAAAAGATAACAGAAATTTGAACAGTTAAGAAAATTATTTCTTTGTTACTAGATATTCAAGACATCAAAATTCAGCATTTTAAGATGAAAGATCTTCGTTCACTCTATGGTAGCTAAAAAAAATAAATACACTTCTCCCTCCGTATTCACTGTGATAGGGGATTAACAGAACCGCAAATACAGAAAAACCGCAAATAACTTTTTCATATGTTATTCCCTGTTTTCTATCAAAAACCATTGTGAATATGGTGAAACCGTGAACAACTTGGTGGGAAACCTGGCCTGTTCCTGAAGGAGAGGCAAAACACGGTGAAGAAAGTGCTGGGAATCAGCAATTTTCTCTGTAAACGCTTGGAATCAGCGATTTCTCTATGCAAGCTGACATCATTTGGGGGGGGAGGAGCAAGCACACTAAAAACCGTGAATAATCGAAACCGCGATTGCTGAAACCGCAAATACGGAAGGAGAACTGTAAAATCTGCATATGATTGTAACATACCACCACAGTACATGTGCACTTAGAAACAGAACGATATGCCAAATTATCAAAGTGCGGCAAACAAATAGGTTAGGTTGTAATCAGATATATATCCCCTCCCACTCCCCCGATATTCAGCTAACAGCGGTCAGCGTTATTTTAAGCATTGATTGCCACTGCCTAAATTATGCACGGATAATCAATATGGGCCATGTCTGGGCACCTGCACTGATTATCAGTGCATCTGTCTGGGCCCAGCTGAGGAGTTATCTCTAGCCCTGACAATATCAGGCCAACCACATAACTTTTTTTTTTTTTAAATCAAAAATAAGAGCCTCCTCCTAATCATGGTCCCTTTTACTTTCCCCCAGTCCATGGGAAAATCCCTCTCTCTCTCTCCCTCCCTCCCCAGAAGGCCTCCTATCCCCCCTCAGAGGCACCGATCATTCTCCCAAATCCCCCATCACAGACCCTCTTTCCCTTCCCGCCCCAACAAAATCCATCCCCCCCTGTCAACTATCCAGCAGCTTTCTCACTCCTGCACCTTTGGAAAATAGCTGCTGTGACCTCGTGGCAGTCATTTTCAAAAGGCGCCCGCAAGGATCAGGAATGAGGGGGCTGCGCTCCTACACACATAAAAGCCACTGGACAGTGGACCACCACTGAAACAGGTAGACCTGGTGGGAGGGGTCCAGGCCTACCTGGACAGCATGGGGGAGGGGGGGGAATAGATTTTGCCTCAGGCGGGAAAGAGGGTCCTTGATAGTTGGTAGATGATCAGGTCTCTGGGGCTCTTTTTACTGGAAAAAAACACAACCACAATTATGCAGGTGCAAGGGGACTAAATAGGGCTGCTTTGCTATGAAGGTGATGGCATCAAATATGCCGGCACCCGTATTAGCTGGGGTTCCTCTTAAGTGTCACCCAATTTGTCCACTTTTTAGTTGGACAGTCTGGTTAAGTGCCGCTGAATATCCCTACTTAGGTAGCACCAAGAAATTTAAGCGGGCAGGAGAGCTTCCTGCCCGCTTAAATTGCTATGAATATTTGCCCCATAGTGAGGAATAGTGATCGAATCAATCTGGACTCTGATTTTCAAACTTGTAAGCTTTGTTTTTAGATAAATCTATGTAGGTTGGTAGGTGTTATGGGCATCAAAATGGCAGATGACGTTTAATGTAGGCAAGTAAAAAAGTGATGCATGTGGAAAAGAGGAACCTGAACTATAGCTATGTGTTGCAGGGTTCCACGTTAGGAGTTACTGCCCAGGAAAGGATCTAGGTGTCATTGTTGAGGATATACTGAAAACCTTAGCTCAATGTGCAGCAACTGCTAAAAAAGCAAATAGAATGTTATGAATTATCAGAAAAGGAATGGAAAACAAAGATGTATCGCTCTATGGTACAGCTGCACCTCGAACACTGAGTGCTATTCTGGTCGCCATATCTCAAAAAAGACATAGGCAAATTAGAAAAGGTACAGAGAAGGGCAACAAAAATGATAAAAGGGATGGGATGACTTCTCTATGAGGAAAGGCTAAAGTGGCTACGGCTCTTCAGCTTGGAGAAGAGATGACTCGGGGGTGATATGATAAAGGTCTATAAAATATTGAGTGGGGTGGAAAGGGTAGAGGTGAATCATTTGTTTACTCTTTTCAAAAATACTAGGACTAGGGGGTTGCAATGAAGCTAATAAGTAGTAGATTTAAAACAAACCGGAAAAATATTTCTTCACACAATGTGTAATTAGACTCTGGAATTCGTTGCTGGAGAATGTGGTGAATCAGTTAGCTTAGCAGGGTTTAAAAAAGGTTTGGATAATTTCCTAAAAGAGAAGTTCATAGGCCATTATTTTGTTTTAAATATTTTACATGGTATCTTTGCTCCTCTTGTTCCTCTGCTATAGAATGTTTATAGATTTTCACATGCGAGAGGCATTCATCGATTTAAACTTTCTCTTCCTTCTAGGAAAGGAATTCAAGGAGTTAATAATTTTAGCAGCTCTCTGGCGTTTAAATTTCCCCAATGGAATGAACTTCCCCTAATTTTGAGGTGTCCCAGTTCCTTCCAACTCTTCCGTAAACTTCAAAAACTTTTTTATTCGCTAAACATTTTGAAAACTAACTCTTGTATTTCAGTTTACTTTTTATTTTAATTTATTGTTAACCGCATTGAGGTGCCTTTGGTTGAACAACCCGGTATATAAGATTAAGTTTTAGTTTAGTTTAGATTATTGAGATGGCTTGGGAAATCCACTGCATATTCCTAGGATAAGCAGCATAAAATCTGATTTATTACTTGGGATCTAGCTAGGTACTTGGGACCTGGGTTGGCCACAGCTGAAAACAGGATACTGGGCTCGGTCTGTGTCAGAAAGCCAATTTTTATGTTCTTAAATGTAATACATGATTTGAAAAGCACTCATGTTTCTAGTTCATGTGCAGCAAGCATGCCTGCTAAAGCAGCTGTATTAACCTCACTGCCCAAAACACAAATAAAAAATTTCTCTCACATATAAGGAATGTGCATATGATATGTATTGCAAACTTTTATAGTAACTATGTCAAATTGTAACCTATTAACTGTATATTATGTATGTTTACATTTAACCCGTTCTAAGGGATAGAAAATGAATTAAATAAACATAGGTAACACTAAAGAAATCTATTCTTTATTTGACTGTATTACTACTAAAGTAAAGGTGCATTTCACACAAAGGTGTGATTTTATACTGCAGCTGCAGTCTTGTTCAGTGTGTTCTGACACATAAAAAAGAGTATTAAAAATGCATAAAATTTCTTGAAACAAAAAGGGAATATACACTAAAAGTGTTAGCCAGGAAAGGTAATTATAGTAGAATTTGGGGAGGAGGAGATAGAAAGGTGAAGGAATAGGCAGGTAAGTAAGTTGAGAGCTAGCAATTAGAATGGGGAGTTCTGGTCTCAGACACCCGAGTACTTCACCTTTTTTTTTTAAGATGGAAATTTAACACCCAAGTAAGGGATTGCGTAAACTTAACTTACTCTTTTAGGTCTTGTGCTAGTCTAGCGTTGTGCTTTCTGGGACCCCTGAATGCCAAAGCCCTTACCCCTTAGAAGCCCCAGATCCACAACCATGCTGGCATAGTATCACAAATTCAAGTTACCCACACAAACATGAATTATTACTTCATCTCTTACCCATGAATTAAATTTCCAACAAAAGGAAAATAAGTTAAATACACCTCTCTGCATTAGAGAGTAAGGGAAGATTAGGTTCTTACCTTGATAACCTTCTTTCTAGTAGAAAAGCATACGAGTCTTGAACCAGTGGGTTATTCAACTTTAGTCGTGAGTTGTGTAGAAGGCATCATCTACATTTTCTTCTCTCTTGGCTCCACCTCCTGAATCACAGGACTGTAATGTAGACTCTCAGTTCGTCCCAAAGCAGCTGACAATTACTATAAAATAAAAAATAGGGAGGAGAGATACGAGGACCTCCTCAACTGAGCCCAAACTGTTCTGTAACAATTAAAATGCAAAACATCAATGACAGTAGAAACATACTCTCAAACAAGGTGGAACCGAACAAGCTACTTACCTAAGAGCAACCAGCACAAACACTTATGTAGTTCTTACAGGCTCTCATTTGGCCTTTGCAACAGAAAGTTGGCTCATCACTCTTCAGACCTGTTGGACAGGAGAAAATCTGCCTGGAACACTGCCCGGAGGCTTAATCGGTGCGAACTCCAGTGGATGTTCATATTAGATACCATGTCGCCTAAGGGGCTTAATGAGTCATCGGATTGGTTAGCGCAAGCGGACCTTTAAATTAATGTTGGTCTTTGTAAACATCTCTGTTGGTCAGAATAGACGAGTTTCCCCCCCCCCCCGCCCCGGATATTGCGTCATTCAGGGTGAGTTTTAAATTCCAGAGTCAGAATGCCGCGGCTTGTCCTTTGATAAGTTGTGCGGCGGTATGTTATGTATATTCACAACAATAGGTAAGCGTTAATGTTTAAGCAGTGGGAGGGTTTAGCTTTCCGCAGTTAAATATGTATAATGCTAAATTTTATAGTGCTAATTATGCTGTTTCTTGGATTTCAGCTTTCCCCATGTCGCCTTGACAAAGAATCCGAAACGCGTTGGCGTTCAGGGGAATGTTTTTCAAGGCTGAAAGCTAAGTATTCAGAATTGAGATTCATGAATAACTGTATGAAATAATAAGACTTTAATACTAGAAATGACTACAAGTGACAGTAACTATTGATAAAAAGTATAAAAGAAAAAAAGCAGAATTAATACGGAGGAGGAGGTACCGTGGGGCAAATGAAGAGCTATTCCCTTCAAACATATCTGTTTGTTGGGCTGTCTGATACCCCTTCCGGACCTCATTAAGGATTCATCTTAAATTGGGTGAATTCTTTACTGGACTCTGTGAATATTTTTGTATTGAGATATCTTCAAACAATTATTGAGAATATATGGTAGTAAGATGGCTCAAATGCAAACAAATCCAGTAGTATTTTCATTTTCGGAAGAAAAAAGAACTGAATTGTTGAATAGGCCTACACTGATTGAGGGAGGGATATCTACCACGAGTTCATCTTCATGGTTAGAATTGGAGATTCAGCAGAAGAAACTGGTGAGAGCAGAATTGCACGCTAACACCTTGGCACAATATGTGTCAACTTCCATGATTCCAAGAGGGCTAAGAATACAAAAAGGCCCTACGTTGTTCGGTAACGAACCTCAGTTCCAAGAAAAATGGTGTGCTATCCTTAATAAGTGTAGTTTTGACCTTATGCTATTAATTATCGAGCAAATTACCCTGTTGGAGTCTGAATTGAAAAAGACGATTGAGGAATCCAAAGCGTTAATTCGCCAGTTATGTACTAATGAATCAGATTTCACCACTTTAGAGAGTGATCAGAATAGTAAAATTGACAGCTATAGGGAATTAATCAAACAATCCAAAATTAAAAAATACAGGAGGGATGAGAGAGACTATGCCACCAATCAAGTATACCTATGGCTATTCAGGGGGAATGTTATTCAGAAGCAACCCTTTGAAGAAGATCGGCTGTCCACTGATTCCAGCTCCACAAGTAGTGGTGGAGGTTCCTCTGTGATTAGGGGGCAACGCGGCCAGGGGGGTTTTCAACAGCGAGGCCCCCGAGGAAGACAAAAAGGTTGCGGGTTGAGAAGAGTGGGATTTCAGGGTCAGCAGGGGTATGCCCAGGGTCCCCAGACGAGGTCCCAATATCGGACCAATCAGCCGTAGTTAATCTGACTACGACAGAGCTCAGTTCGATACAGGAGCAAGTATTAAACTTGGGACTGAGTTTTGTTCCAACAGCTAAATATGAAGCTTTCAATACCCGACTCTCTATATATAGTCTCCTACGCAAGTTACATTTGAAAATGTTTTTCCAAGATCATCAAACTATTAATGATGGGACATTAATATTGAATAAATCCAGTTGGTGTCCTGCGTCTCCTCTGCATCCCAACCTGATTACTTTTCGGGACTTAGTTTTGACTGAGGTTGAACATGTGGAAAGACAAATGGCCCACATTCAACCTCAGTTTAATATGTCGTATACTGAATGGTGTGCTTTACAGGAATTGCGAGATGACATGTCATTAATGATTTCCCGAGCCGATAAAGGAGGAGCCATTGTGGTATGGTTCAAGGAGCAGTACCTAAGAGAGGCTCATCGGCAGTTGGACAATTTGACTTTTTACCAACATCTATCAGAAGATCCTGCGACTGAATTAAAACATACCATTTCAGTTTTGGTCTCAAAAGCATATAAGTTGAAAATGATCACGTCCAGAGAAGCAGCCTTCCTCAATCCGAGTTTTCATGTGACGCCTATCATATACTTTCTTCCGAAAATACATAAAAATCTGTCTAACCCCCCTGGGCGCCCTATAGTGTCCATGCGGAACTCTTTATTGGAACCTTTATCCAAATTTCTGGATATCTTTTTGAAGCAGAAGGTCTCCTCTATTAGATCGTTTATAAAGGATACTACTTACATGCTCAGAATCATTGCTGACATGGAAGCCTGTGAACCCCATTGGATATTAGTCACATTGGACTTGACAGCTCTATACACTATGATACCTGTGGATAGGGCTCTAGCCTTAATAAAACGCATATGTATGGAACAAACTATACGGCCTCATTTATCTGTGGATATTCTTATGGAAATGGCCACTTTAGTTTTAACCCAAAGCTATTTTTGGTTCCATAATGAGTTCTACTTGCAGAAGCACGGAATAGCTATGGGGGCTTCGCTGGCTCCCTCCCTGGCGGCCTTATTTATGGCTGATTTGGAGGAGGACCAGATTTATCAGATGCCGGGTTATAAAAATGTGAAAATTTGGAGGAGGTTCCTTGATGATATTTTCTGCATATGGACTTCAACGGAGGAAGACTTGATTCAGTTTATTGAAGCGTTGAATGTCCTGGATATTAACATCAAATTTACAGCTACCATAAAACATCAAGAGATTCCGTTTTTGGACATTCTAGTAAAGAAGGGGGCCACTCATCTATACACTTCATTATATAGAAAAGAAACAGACCGCAACAGCCTCTTACGCTTTCATAGTTTCCATCCTGTGAACTTAAAAAAAAGCTTGCCGATTAGTCAATTCTTGAGACTGAGAAGAATCTGTCATTCTATAGATGATTTCCGTGTGCAAGCAAGAACTATGAAAGTGAGATTCTATCAACATGGATACCCCTATGCTACTGTTCAAGATGCATATAAAAGAGCAAAGCATGCGCATAGAGAGTGGCTGTTGCATGACACTAGCAAAGATGATAATCCTCTGGATACGGTGGCCTTTGTGCAGGAGTTTTCCACCCTAGCCCATCGGGTCTCCCAATTTGTTAAAAAACACTGGCATATCCCCAGGTTGGCGATTCCCACTTTGGACGATCATCCTATCTGTTCTTATAGGAGAAGAAGAAATCTGGGTGAATATTTAAATCACAATAAATTCCAGGAGAGAGTTCGGTTCCAAAGCGGGAGTCACCTTCCGTGTGGCCAATGTCAATGGTGTAGCTTTACTATACCTGGGGAAGTTTGGACCCATCCTAGCACAGGGGAAATATTTAAGATTAAGTACAATACTACATGCAATTCTGATAACGTTATTTACGTAATTCAATGCCCCTGTCCAAAGCTGTATGTGGGGAGAACCGTCTCACGGAGCATAAATCTAGAGTTCACACTCATAACGAGTCGTCCTCGCTTGTCCGCCATTGGATAAGCTGTGGTCATACCTTAAAAGATCTTAAGTGGCGAGTTTTAGACCGTATTACAGTAGGGTGGGAGGGAGGGAACACTGCCCGGAGGCTTAATCGGTGCGAACTCCGGTGGATGTTCATATTAGATACCATGTCGCCTAAGGGGCTTAATGAGTCATCGGATTGGTTAGCGCAAGCGGACCTTTAAATTAATGTTGGTCTTTGTAAACATCTCTGTTGGTCAGAATAGACGAGTTTCCCCCCCCCCCACCGGATATGGCGTCATTCAGGGTGGGTTTTAAATTCCAGAGTCAGAATGCCGCGGCTTGTCCTTTGATAAGTTGTGCGGCGGTATGTTATGTATGTTCACAACAATAGGTAAGCGTTAATGTTTAAGCAGTGGGAGGGTTTAGCTTTCCGCAGTTAAATATGTATAATGCTAAATTTTATAGTGCTAATTATGCTGTTTCTTGGATTTCAGCTTTCCCCATGTCGCCTTGACAAAGAATCCGAAACGCGTTGGCGTTCAGGGGAATGTTTTTCAAGGCTGAAAGCTAAGTATTCAGAATTGAGATTCATGAATAACTGTATGAAATAATAAGACTTTAATACTAGAAATGACTACAAGTGACAGTAACTATTGATAAAAAGTATAAAAGAAAAAAAGCAGAATACGGAGGAGGAGGTACCGTGGGGCAAATGAAGAGCTATTCCCTTCAAACATATCTGTTTGTTGGGCTGTCTGATACCCCTTCCGGACCTCATTAAGGATTCATCTTAAATTGGGTGAATTCTTTACTGGACTCTGTGAATATTTTTGTATTGGGACAGGAGAAAAACCAGCATCTGGAAATATGAGGTATCTACCTATCAGAGTCAATAAGAAGGCTAAGCGCAATCTGACAGGACAAGCTTTCAAGACTCATATGCCTTTCTACTAGCAAGATTACTGAGGTAAGAATCTAATCTTCCCTCCGAATGCAAAAAGCATACGAGTCTTGAACCAGTGGGACATATCAATGCAGTCTCCTGAGACTAGGGTGGGGCAGAGGACTCAAAAAGCAGCATCCAATCAAGCCGATACATCCACTCTGTAAAATTTTGTGAAAGTATGGAGGATGGACAACCTAGCCACACTACAAATCTACTCAGGCAGAACTGCCCAGGACTCCACACATAAAGAAGCCACACTCCTTGTAGAGTATGCCCTCCCCCAAAAAATCAGAGGTTGCTTACTACACCCAATGTACACTGAAGAAATAGCCATGTAAATATATCTTGATGTGGAAGCCTTAGAAGCAGGCTTTCCCAGGCGGTTAGAACTCGTTAGTACAAAAAAAAAAGATCTGAGAGATGAAAATCATTTTTCGTCTTGACATAATGGAGAAGAACTCTTCTAACATACAGCATGCCAAAACTTTTGGCCTTTGTCTTCAAACCCAGGGCCAGGATCGCGGGCAATTTGACTTCCAGATTTACACAGAAGGCTTAGGCTACTTTTGGCAGAAAAGAAGGTACCACACAGGGCGACAACAACCGCTATAAATCTGAGGAAAGCTCTCTGCACAACTGAGTCTGGATCTCAGAGACCCTGCTCCCTGAAACGATAGCTAACTTGAAAAACCATCTAAACTGTAAAATCCATCAGCGACTCCTCTTGTATTGGCTCTAAAGGAGCGTTATCAAGGTCCTACAAGATAATGTTTAAGATTCCACATCAGGCTGAACGACATCTTAAGGCAGCTGTTCTATTTCTTCCAAAATTCTTCAGTTAGGATGGCTGATTTAACGAAATCCCAAATATTCTGAACATTCCCCCAGATTAAGCTGAAAATGGCCAGTGACACTAGATGGCTGTTTCATGACTCTGCAGTACAGTCACTACGACAGTGCATGATGAGTGTCATAGCTGCGCTGGAAAGAGAGGCCACTGAACGAAATTACATCACAGCTGAAGGATTAAGCAGATGTATTAAAACGTACAATTTTGTTTCCTCTCTGATGATGCTTTCAGACGTATTACCTTTGTTGTCCAACTTATCTAAGGCTTGGCAAAGGCAAGATGTCAATCTTATCGAAACTGAACAAATTTTGCTCGCCACAAAATTGTCCATCATGCAGTTGAAAGACACTCCTGGAAGATATTTTCAAAGCCTTTATCGTTGTCTGGCAGAAAAATGGTCAGATCTCCGCATTGTTTATACAGTGATGTAACGTCATTCAAAACTGAAATATATGATAAATATCTAGAGACAGTTGTCAAGCACCTAGATGCAAGATTCCCTGACATGCCAATTATTTCCAGCTTTTCAAAAGTTTTCAATGCAGAAACTCACGATTCAAGTGAATCTGCTGAAATTCTTTTTGTTCATTACTCCAAAAATGGTAGCCCTCCAATTTTAAAATATGAAAGTATCAGGCGAGAATGGACAGCTTCAAAAATGATCAGAAGTCAATCATACAAAGACTTCAGTCCAAAACAAATTTTACTAAAAATGGCAATGACATCAGAGCTCAAAGAGTCGTTTCCAAATTTAGCCAAACTAGCTCATATTGGCTTAGTGATCCCAGTGAGCACAGCTGAATGTGAAAAGGGGTTTTCTGCCTTTAAAAGGATCAAGGCATGTTTGAGAAATCGCATGAATCAAAGCACGCTAAATAATCTCATGCTGATCTCCTTGGAGGGCCCAGATCCTGGGGACTTTTATTATGGGAAAACTGCAGACAACTGGGCCTCTAGGAAGAAAAGATGAATAAATATTTAACTGAAGACACCTTCTGCATATGTAAATTGGCTTTGAAGACTATTTTCTTCATTAGATTTCCCATATTTTTTTTCATTGTTTTCACTTTTCTTCCCAACAGCGACAATACTTGTGCCACTTGGATTATTACATTACATTAGGGATTTCTATTCCGCCATTACCTTGTGGTTCAAGGCGGCTTACAAAAGATTTATAAACGGAGGTTACAATGGAAGAACGGTTGATATACTAGAGTGGTAAATAGTAGATCTTTTGACATATTCGGGGCAAGGATTAATACAGCTTACAAGAAGTGTGTAAATGGAGGTTACATTGGTAGCATAATTGTTATTGCTGGGGTAGTAAGGGTAGATTATGTCATAACAATTGTTTAAAATTTTTGCTAGGGTTGCAGGATCCTGAATTAAATACTTCTTAAAGGTTGGAAAATAATTAATAATAATTAACTAATAAAAACAGTACACATTTAATTTTCCCCGTCCCACCCAGCTACTTTTTCATGCCACCCGACTGGAAAAAATTTCAGGGGAGAACACTGGAGTGTTCCTTCGCTGTTCCTCCAGGGCTAAGCACTGCTAATTCCTCTTGGGAAAGCAAACCTACTGCCGTTCCTGCTGGGTTCACACTTCTGGGGCTGGAATGGGGCCTACCTCAGATCTGAGCTCAACAAGGACTAATCAACGCTAAGGACCGCCACTTGATACAGTGTCCCTCCTAACGCTGGTTGCACCTCCATCACATGGCGCAATACTACTCCTGGAATGGTAGTCTAAACGAGATGTCTCGATGCTGCGGACGCTGGAGGACCAGTCCGTAAAATCCCTCTTTGCTTCCATATGGCAAAAACCACCAAGGAAGGAAACAGCCCCATGTTAGCTCCAGTCAAGCTCCCATCAGTAACAATGTTCACATCTGGTTTATCAGAAAGACTACTGCTACCTGAAATTAGAGCTATCTACTCAGTTATATTTCAAAGCAGAAACACTAGCTACAATTCATTTGGTTGAATAAAAATGTAAATTATTATAATCTTACTTTTTCATTTTATGACATCATTAAAAACCCCAACAACATTTACATTCCCAGAAAATTCCTAATTTGCAACTTCAAGTACTTGGAATCCATGCAGACCATAAATTGACCTCTACCAGTATCCTAAGCATCACAGTATTGTACTTAACACAAGGAGAAACCTGAAATGAGTGTTATGCCTGATCATAGAATATGAAACTTACGATAAAGCAAAAGGAACCTGGGAATAAGAGCTACCAAGCAGGCAAGTTAATCTTTTACATTACTACTGCAATTTTAACACTAGTCTTTATTGATACTGACCAAAATTAAGGCATGCACAGGATGATTTCTTGGAAACAAATGGAATCCTTATTCCCAGACACACCTTTATCTAAATAAGTTATGACATTTGCAACACACTTACACCCAACGAACTGTCCAAGGATGGAGTCTAAGTCCAGGCGCTCCATCATGGGAGGCAGAAGAGGTGCTGGCATGCCATAGTTAGCCAAGCGCCCTATGTACTCCATAAACAGCAGCCAAGTGCTGGGAGCAGTGACCAGTGGACTTTAGGCCGGACGATGGCCAGTGGCCAGGAAAGAGCTTTTCGGCCTTGTCACAGCTGCTGGCCTGACCTGCACACTGGAACTTGCACAGATGGTTGCAGGAGAAGAGGACCGCGGACAGCCCGTGCCCCGTCGGCCTAGGAAAGGACGCAGCGCTTACCCGTGCGAGGAGGCCGCTCTCCGTCTCCTGTTGAGCAGATAGAGGAGCAGGCAGGCGGCGCCAGCCACCGAGGAGTTCCGAGCCGTCAGGTACTTGCTGTACACCGCCATGGTTTCTTCAGGGAAGGAAGAAGCAGTCAGAAAGCCGGCGCGCGGGGCAAGCCGGGACGGAAAGCCGAGCTCCACCCCCCTTGCACCTGCCTCCTCCTCCCCTTCCCCCCCCCCCATCGCAGAGGCGGGAACGAAGCCACACCCACGGCTACACGCAGAGCTGCGGGAGGAGGGGTTATTGTCCTAGCGGAGAAATTTGGTAACCTTGAGTCTTTATTTAGCCTCCGACTTTCCGTATAGAATACGAATGAAACAGTTAAAAATTTGTGCCGATAAATTAGGTATGAGCATTTGCACCAGCCCTAGAGCTGGTGTGTTTGTGACTAAATGCCAGACATATGTGGATGACTTATAGTACAGTATTGTATTAGCCAACGATGTAAATATGAGTCCTGCCCATGCTGTGCCCACCCACTGTGGGATCATGGAAAATCCTGCTTTTGTGTGGGGGTGGGGGTGGGGGGGGGTTATCAGAATTCCAATAAGTGAAATAAAAATCCTGGAGTTTCTGGTTTTTACCTTGCTCCATAGTATGGAGTACAGAATGACACGGGACAGATTTTTCCCCTTCCCCGCGGGAACTCATTTTCTCATCCCGTTCCCGTGAGTTCTTTTCCTGTGCCTGCCCCATTCCTGCAAGCTCCATCCTCATCTGCACAAGGCTCAAATAATTTAAAATCATAAGTGTCTGAGGCTTGTGCTGTGAATGGAGCAGGGACAGGGACAAAACTCATGGGGACGGGATGGAGAAATTGAGTTTCTGAGGGGACCGGGACAAATTTATCCCCATGTCATTCAATAGTATGGCATAGTGGTTACAGCTACAAACTCATAGTTTACAGTTACAAACTCAGCACTCTGAAGCTGTGGGTTTAAACCCAATGCTGCTCCCTGTGACCTGGGTAAGTCATTTAATCCTTCATTGCCCCAGGTACATTAGGTAGATTGTGGGCCCACCAGGACAGAGGGGAATGTTTGAAGTACTGTACCTGTATTAGAGTGGTTGTACTAGTATATAAAAATGCAGTATACAACTCCCAATCCCTTTCCCTATTCCAATCATTTATAAACATATTTGCTGTGTAACTACTAGCATGTTATTTATTGATACGTACAAAAAGTGCATGTGGTGGCATTTATAGCAGGGGATTCAGTGGATGAGAGAAACCAGGATAACCAACCTTGGCCTTCACAAAGTCATGTTTTCAGGATTTCCATCATGAATATGCATGAAATCTTTTTGAATACACTGTAGGCAGTGCATACAAATAATCTTATGCAAATTCATAACTAGACTAAGTATCTTGAGGACTGAGATTGGATGCTCCTGTACTAAACATTAGTGAAATACATACCCTTAAACAAGGTTAATCTGCTCACTGTTTCTGCTGACCAATGTCATGTCTTGGTCTCTTTCTCAGAGTCACCTATATTGAATCAGGTCCTTAGGGCTTAATGATTTTTCTTCTCATTAGAATGACCCTTGTAACCTAGGCCGCTTGTATGGTCTTCCCCTTTTCTGACCATTTCCTATTTTTTCTTTGTAAACCACTTAGATGTTTTTTCAGATCTGCAGTATCTAATATAATAAAACCATAAGCACGCATGCACACCCCTACCCCAAGGTAATGTTCTCCGGTCTGGCCAGCTCCCTTACACTCCCTGGACGAAATTATTTTTAAGTTCAAAGCCGTGATGGCTGCTCCTCTCACAAGCCGCTCCTGCGTCGGAGAAGGCTTCCGACGCAGGCGGGGATTGTGAGAGGAGCCGCTGCAGCAGTTTTAAACTTAAAAATAACTCCAGCAAGGAACTAAGGGAGCCGTTTTAGCTGCATTTTTTGGGGGGGAGGAAATGCTGCTGCGGCTGCTGCACAGGGAAGTGGGGTGGGGGGAGGGAAATGCTGCTGCACAGGGAAATGGAGGGGGAGGGAATGCTGCTGCTGCTGCACAGGGATGTGGAGGGGGAGGTAAATACCGCTGCTGCTGCACAGAGATGTGGAGGGGGAGGGAAATACTGCTGCTGCTGCTGCTGCTGCACAGGGAAGTGGGGTGGGGAGGGAAATGCTTCTGCACAGGGAAGTGGGGTGGGGAGGAAATGCTGCTGCGGCTGCTGCACAGGGAAGTGGGGGAGGAAAATGCGGCTGCTGCACAGGGAAGTGGGGTGGGGGAGGGAAATGCAGCTGCACAGGGAAATGGAGGGGGAGGGAATACTGCTGCTGCTGCTGCATAGGGAAGTGAGGGGGAGGGACATGCTGCTGCTGCATAGGGGGCAGGGAGAGAGACAGATAGAAAGAAAGAAAGACAGACAGACAGCGGGAGGGAGGGAGAAAATAATAAAAATAGACAGCAGGAGGGAGACAGAAAGAAAGGAAGAAAGAGATAGGGGCAGGGAGAGAGACAGAAAGACAGACAGACAAAGGGGGTCAGGGAGAGAGACAGACAGAAAGAAAGACAGCAGGAGAGAGACAGAAAGAAAGAGACAGGGGTAGGGAGAGAGACAGAAAGAAAGACAGACAGACAGATATTCTAACACACGTTAATGTAATACTAGACTAGTATTAGATAAAGTTGAAATAATGAATAATAAGATGAAACAATTTATTATAAGTGTTATGAGGTCATTTTGGGTTTCCTTTAAGAAAAAACAGCATCCACAAAATAAATTAACAAATATGGCTAGGACTACTATGCTGCTATACTGCTCAGCATTTTTTTATTTTTTTTTTAAAGATTAGAAGGAGAAACCCATTTTGAAGAATGTGTACCTTATTTTCTGCTGGATCAAATGGCTGCCGGCATCATATTGGCTCTTGTGCTCTGCCATGAAAAACACTTTCCCATCTTCTCACTTACTGTTTATGTTTTCTTTTCAATGGTTCACCTTCCAACCCCTCCAGGTGCTTCTTTCTTTTTTTCCAATTCACCTCTCCTGTGGGTTTTTCTTTCTGTTTCCAACCCCTCTCTCCTAAAGGTGCTTGCTTGTCCTTTCTTTCTTACCAACCCTCTCCTGCAGGTGCTTCTATCTTTCTTTCTCCTGTGGGTCTTTCTTTCTTCCTCTTTCCAACCCACCCCCCCACCCCCCACCCGTGGGTTTTTCTTTCTAGAATGGACGCTGCAGAGAGAAGGCTTCTGGGGCCTCACTCATGCTGCCAGCTGCCCATAGATTGAATTGCAGCCCCTGAGGGGGTACATGGAATACTCAGACTGGAAGAGCATCACCAGTGGGATGCCACAGGGCTCGGTGCTTGGACCCGTGCTCTTCAACATCTTTATAAACGATCTGGTGATTAAATTTGCGGACGATACAAAGTTATTCAGGGTAGTGAAGATGCAGGGGGATTGTGAAGATCTGCAATGTGACATAATCAGGCTTGAAAAATGGGCATCGACATGGCAAATGAGGTTCAACGTAGATAAGTGTAAAGTGATGCATGTCGGTAACAAAAATCTCATGCACGAATACAGGATGTCCGGGGCAGTACTTGGAGAGACCTCCCAGGAAAGAGACTTGGGAGTTCTGATCGACAAGTCAATGAAGCCGTCTGTGCAATGCGTGGCGGCAGCAAAAAGGGCGAAGAGAATGCTAAGAATGATTAAAAAGGGGATCACGAACAGATCGGAGAGGGTTATCGCTGTACCGGGCCAAGATTTGCCCTCACCTGGAGTACTGCGTCCAGCACTGGTCGCCGTACATGAAGAAGGACACGATACTACTCAATAAGGTCCAGAAAAGAGGGACTAAAATGGTTAAGGGGTGGAGGAGTTGCCATACAATGAGAGATTGGAGAAACTGGGCCTCTTCTCCCTTGAAAAGAGGAAACTGAGAGGGGACTTGATTGAAACGTTCAAAATACTAAAGGGAATAGACTTAGTAGAGAAAGACAGACTGTTCACCCTTTCCAAGGTAGGGAAAACGAGAGGGCACTCTCTAAAGTTGAAAGGGGATAGATTCCGTACAAATATAAGGAAATTCTTCTTCACTCAGAGAGTGGTGGAAAACTGGAACGCTCTTCCGGAATCTGTTAAAGGGGAAAACACCCTCCAGGGTTTCAAGACAAAGTTGAACAAGTTCCTGCTAAACTGAAATGTACACAGGTGAGGCTGGACTCATTTAGAGCACTGGTCTTTGACCTGAGGGCCGCCGCGTGAGCGGACTGCTGGGCAGGATGAACCACTGGTCTGACCCAGCAGCGGCAATTCTTATGTTCTTATGTTACATGGTGGACAGGCAAGAGCCATTCCCAACTCCAGGGTGGGGACTAGAAGGAGTGAGTCCAAAATCCAGACAAACTACCCCCAGTTCAGGAAACCATCTGGACACCCGGACAGTCCTCTAAAAGAGCACGTGTCTGGGTAAATCCGGATGTATGGTAACCCGTTTTCAGGATATCCACAATAAATGTGCATGAAATCGATTTGCACACACTACCTCCAAAATATGCAAATCTTTCATATGGATTCAGTGTGGATATTCTGAAAACCTGACTGGAAAGTGGGAACTCCAGGACTGATATGAGAAATACTGCAATAGGAATGAAGTGACTTTCCAAAGGCCACAAGGTATTGCAGTAAGCTTTTTTTTCTGCTTCAGCCCACTGCTCTAACCATTGGAGAAGAAGAGAGTACCTCCACTCTAGCCCTTTTGTTGATTTTATCCATATGCATTTATTCAGATTTTTATTTAACAAAAAGGTAGGTTGGTTGATTTCACTGTGCACGCAGTTCTTCTTTTCAAGGATCTTGTCTCCTGAAGCTACTCTTCAGTGTTTAACTATATTGGGTGATGCTAGCACATGTCTTATAATAATCTTCAAGGTATATAAAAAAGGTTAAACATTTGAAAAATATATTTCCATAGTTTAGCTAAAATTCTCTAGGTTATTTTAAATCCTCAGTATTGACTGGGTAAACGTCTTTTCAGTGTATACAAGTGTAAGTCCTGGTCTGTATGGATCACTCTAGGCCAGAGCTACTTAATTCCAGTCCTCTAGGTCCACAGGCGGGCCTGGTTTTCAAGACAACCACAATAAATATGCTTGAGCGAGCATACAAATCACTCTCACGCACATTCATTGTGGATATCCTGAAAGCCTGGCCTGCCTGTGGACCTCAGAGATCGGAATTGAGTAGCCCTGCTCTAGGAAGTCATGTGTCCTCTTTTTTCACTTCACAAATATAATATCCCTAATCAACCTAGAAAAGAATTTAGTTGAAGACCAACACATAAAAAGAAGAAAAGAGGCCAGGGCCAGTCCAATTAGAAAAATAAAATGCCCAGACAACAAAGGTAGAAATATATATATATATATATTTTTTTTTTTTTAATGTAATACTTTTAAAAGATTGGGATGTGTCTGCTTTGCGAAATGATAAATATTTTTTTTCAAATTAGCACTTAACTAATAAAAACTAATAAAATCCCCAGACCACAAAGGTAGAAAAAATATATATATTTTTTTCGATCTAATACTTTTTAAGGATTGGGAAGTGTCTGTTTTGCGAAATGATAAATATTTTTTTTTCAAATTAGCACTTAACTCCCAATGGTGGCTGTAACCATTTCACTCTTTTAGCTTCATCAGGGGAGTGCTATGAAAACTTGGATTGATTTTTCACTCCGTCAGAAATTACAAAGACTAGGGGACATTTGATGAAGTTACAGGGAAATACTCTTAAAACCAATAGGAAGAATTTTTTTTTTCAATCAGAGAATAGATAAGCTCTGGAACGCGTTGCCGGAGAATGTGGTAAAAGCGGATAGCGTAGCTGGTTTTAAGAAAGGTTTGGACAATTTCCTGGAGGAAAAGTCCATAGTCTGTTATTGAGAAAGACATGGGAGAACATAAGAATTGCCGCTGCTGGGTCAGACCAGTGGTCCATCCTGCCCAGCAGTCCGCTCACACGGCGGCCCCCAGGTCAAAGACCAGTGCTCTAAATGAGTCCAGCCTTACCTCCGTACGTCCCAGTTTAGCAGGAACTTGTCCAGCTTAGTCTTGAAACCCTGGAGGGTGTTTTCCCCTACAACCGCCTCCAGAAGAGCGTTCCAGCTCTCCACCACTCTCTGGGTGAAGAACTTCCTTACGTTTGTATGGAATCTATTCTCTTTCAACTTTAGAGAGTGCCTTCTTGTTCTCCCTAGCTTGGAGAGTGTGAACAGTCTGTCTTTATCTACTAAGTCTATTTCCTTCAGTTTTTTAAATGTTTCGATCATGTCTTGCCCTGGATCAGTAGCATGGAATATTGCTACTCCTTGGGTTTTGGCCAGGTACTAGGGACCTGGATTGGCCACCATGAGAATGGACTACTGGGCTTGATGGACCTTTTGGTCTTACCCAGTAAGCTATTCTTATGTTCTTAATCAAATCTATGCAGAAAGGCCCAGATTCCACAGAAACAGGTATGGAATTAAACCATTCGACCAGAATCCTTAACCTGAAGAAAAAGTCAACAAAAGTTAAGCAGAGACATTCCAGAAGAGGGCACAATAGGATTCCTTTTGGACAACTTTGCTTATATTCCACAAAGCAAAACTTGCAGCAGCTAGACAAAAGTTCCTGGTGCCTGCATTTGAGAAACACTGCACTTAAGTGTATCACATTGCATTTTCATTCCCAGTAAACAGTCAAAAATAGAGTCACCATTGTTCACCAGTAGATGAGGTACTTGGGACAGACAGTTAAACACAAATACTATATTTAGATATGTGATAACTGCTTGTAGTGCCTTTGGTTATTTTACAGAAATTCCTTCCAAATGCATTGATTTAAAAAGTATAGAATGGCATATCCAGCTATTTCTTTGATGCTGATGCTTATACAGGATGAGAGACACTAAAGTGCCATTCTAGCCATTTGGTGACTCTTGAAGCAGGTGGTTTTTCCATTGAAACGCAGATTGTGTTGGGTCCTTTCACATGTGTATGAGGTTCTACTGAATAAAACTTGGATCCAGTGGTGTAGCGAGGATAGGAGGTGCCCGGGCAGTGGTGACCCTCCACACCCTCCTCTGCCTCCCCCTCGCTCTTTCCATGCCACCCCACACCCTGCGCCCCCCCCATGCCACACTCATGCCCTCCTTTCCCACCCTCGTGCCTCTTTAAATCTTCACTAGCATGAGCAGCTTCTCTGGCCTGCTGTTTGCACTGGCGGTAGTTTTTCCTCTGATGTCACTTCCTGGCCCCCACGACCCGGAAGCGATTTCAGAGAGAGCCAGGCTGGTGCGAGCAGAAGGCCAGAGTTGTTGCTCACACTGGTGAAGATTCAAAGAGGTATGGAGGGGCAGGGAAGAGATGGTGCAAGCGTGGTTGTGGTGGGCGGTGAGGTGCCGGCGCTCCCACCAAGACTGCGCCCCCTCACTACGCCACTGCTTGGATCTTACTGTTTAATTGATCTTACTGTGAGCCCACCTTCTTTCCCTGCTTTGTTACTTATTAATGCAGTTTATCCAGCACAACACGTACACCATAGCCTTGTTTGCTCTCCTCCTTTCCCAAACCCCCTTATACTCAGACCCTCTTCTATCATGCACCATGTATTAATCTCCTGTAACTGTAACCTCTACTGAACATATTTTATATGTAACTCATTATGTATGCAATTTTGAAATTGTATGTATGTAATTGATATACCAATCTTTATAATGTATGTAATGCTGTAATCCGTAATGAGCTTCTCTGGAAGGACGGACTATAAAAATAAATAGAGATTTGTCCTTGTTTTGTTATTCTTCAAGGCCTCTGCACCTAATGAAAGGATGGGACAGGGGTTACACAAATTTCCAGAATGACAGATATGTCCATCAGCAATCATTGTTTCTCTCTACTATCTTAAAGTATCTGAAATCATAAGTTGGACTTCTGCAAACTGCTTTAGGTGCTGTTCCAAACAGTTAAACATGCTGATTTTGTTTGACTAAATTCACGTGCATGGGCCTCCAGTTAAATGAAACAAAAAATATGTTATGCATGTACCCAGTAAAGCCTGGTATTTCTCTTTAATTACCCAGTCTCTCTTTAATTACCCAGTCTCCCTCCTACCTGTCCATTAGCCCTCTCTTATGTGGGCAGCTTATTGTAATCACAGATAATCCTACTGTGCTTAAGTTGTGCAGAGATCAGCTTTGAACTGCCTACATCACTCCCACCTGTTCTAGTAGTCTCAGGTTCTCTCTCCTTATGGATCTCAGCTCATGCCACCTGGTTTTTTGAAGACTATAAATAACTATAGATTGAAATACTGAGGGTATATGAGGAAAGGATGAGGCACTATGGAGGGTAATGTTATAACAGGTCACTTGGCAAAGAAGACAAAGTAAGCACCTATTTCAAGCCTATTAATAAAATCATATAGCATATCCTTTTTTTTCTCTCTCTCTGTCTCATTCTCTGGTCTTTATTCCCTTTTTTTGCTTTCTTTTTCTGTTTGTTCTCTAGTTTTATGTTTCAATTTTCCTCTGTTTTGTCCTTCAGGGTGGATACTTTAGCACATTCTTTTTTTTCTGCTCAGTAAATCTATAGTCCCCTCTCTTTCTCATGCTTATCACCCTTTCCTCCATTATAAGTGCTTTGCTTCTCTCTCTCCATCCCTTCCCTCTTCTTCATTCTCATGTCTTGATCCTTCCCCTTATATAGGATTGGGAAGAATAATCCAAATCATAGTTACCGGATGCTAGGGTCCACCTTGGGGGTTAGTGATCAAGATAAAGATCTGGGTGCCATCGTGCACAATACACTGAAACCTTCCACCCAGTGTGCGATGAGGGCCAAAAAATCAAACAAGATGCTAAGAATTATTAGAAAAGAGTTGGTAAACAAGATTAAGAATGTTATAATGCCTCTGTATCGCTCAATTGTGCAACCTCACCTTGAGTACGTACCTGGCCATCTGTTGCATTCTCAATTTAGAAACTTATTGAACATTCTCTCTATTCGATCTATAACTAAAGCTTCAAGTCATTCTTTCATTTTTGGGGTGGCAGGGCCCCAATTGTGGAATTCCCTTTCTGACTTAATTCACCTGGTACCTGTCTTTCTGACTTTTTGTAAAAGTTTGGAGGGTTATTTTTTTACAAAGATCTTTCATGATTTGGGGAATTTTTAGTTTAGACTAGCAGATTACCCGGCGTTGCTCAGGTGTTTATCCCAAAATGTCCCGTCCCCCCCTCCATGTCCCACTTGAATGTCCCTCTCTATGGGGCTGAACTTGGACTTAAACAGTATCGAGAGTGTCAGTATTCATCTCAGTGAGCCTGAAAACTATGGTTTAGACCAGTGGTCTCAAACTCAACCCCTTTGCAGGGCCACATTTTGGATTTGTAGGTACTCGGAGGGCCTCAGAAAAAAATAGTTAATGTCATATTAAAGAAATGACAATTTTGCATGAGATAGAACTCTTTATGGTTTATAAATCTTTCCTTTTGGCTAAGTCTTTTTTTTTTAAATAAATCTTTATTGATTTTCAAGTAGTAACAGTGCATTACATATGAATCTGAACATATAACAAATCAGAAAAAGCACTTTGAACTTACAAATAATTGAAAGTAATGTTTTCCCCCCACCCCTTTACTTAATCAATAATAAAATGCAATTATTCTTCCAATAATTCTTATTTAAATTAATAAGAATTATTTAATTCTTATTTAAAATAATATCCCATTCCCACCCTGGATGTGTAAGGAAATCAGACAAAAATAAAAGAGAAAGTTAGGTGAGTTAGATTCAAGACAAAGTTAGACGAATTCCTGCTGAACTGGAGCGTACGCAGGTAGGGCTGGTGTCGGTTGGGGCACTGGTCTTTGACCTAGAGGCTGCCGCGGGAGCGGGCTGCTGGGCACAATGGACCACTGGTCTGACCCAGCAGCGGCAATTCTTATGTTCTTATGTCCTAGAAATGACAACTATATAGAAGCAATAAAAGATGCCAATGGGATCCACACTAAATTAAATACATTACTATGCCCCAAATTTCAGCATTCATTTTTTCATATTTGTAGCTGGAGCATAAGTTCACCCACCAGAAAGGAAAGTTAAGTCGATCATAGTTCTTCCAATTAAGTGTTATCATCTGTATGGC
Organism: Geotrypetes seraphini; assembly: GCF_902459505.1. NCBI lineage: Eukaryota > Metazoa > Chordata > Amphibia > Gymnophiona > Dermophiidae > Geotrypetes > Geotrypetes seraphini. Next base: position 21,251,239 of record NC_047095.1, read on the forward strand.
TATTCCCGTCATAATTAAGAAAAGCCGGCATTTATAATGGTCTATAGGGGGTTTAACATGAAGTAGTGTTCCACATATTATGACTTCATAAGTCCATGGGATTGATGACTCAAGTACAACATTAATTTGACCCCATATTGACTTCCCAAAATTAAGTATCAAAGGACATTAGAATAACAGATGATCCAATGTCCCTATATCAAGATGACAAAAGCCAGCATCTATTAGATTTAGAACTGTCTAAGTTTTGCAAACGAACTGGGGTCCAAAAAATCCTGTGCAACAAAAAAAACCATGTTTGTCTCATAGATGCTGACGCTGATAGGAGGCTTGCGCCAGAAGACGTATGAGGAGAGACTGGAAGCCCTGAATATGTATACCCTAGAGGAAAGGAGAGACAGGGGAGATATGATTCAGACGTTCAAATACTTAAATAGTATTAACGTAGAACAAAATCTTTTCCAGAGAAAGGAAAATGGTAAAACCAGAGGACATAATTTGAGGTTGAGGGGTGGTAGATTCAGGGGCAATATTAGGAAATTCTACTTTACGGAGAGGGTGGTGGATGCCTGGAATGCGCTCCCGAGAGAGGTGGTGGAGAGTAAAACTGTGACTGAGTTCAAAGAAGCGTGGGATGAACACAGAAGATTTAGAATCAGAAAATAATATTAAAGATTGAACTAGGCCAGTTACTGGGCAGACTTGTACGGTCTGTGTCTGTGCATGGCCGTTTGGAGGAGGATGGGCAGGGGAGGGCTTCAATGGCTGGGAGGGTATAGATGGGCTGGAGTAAGTCTTAACAGAGATTTCGGCAGTTGGAACCCAAGCACAGTACCGGGTAAAGCTTTGGATTCTCGCCCAGAAATAGCTAAGAAGAAAAAAAATAATAATAATAATTTAAATTGAATCAGGTTGGGCAGACTGGATGGACCATTCAGGTCTTTATCTGCCGTCATCTACTATGTTACTATGTTACTATGTTACTATGCTGTACATTTCAACCTCCAAGTCCAGATTCATGGCCATCGAGATGCAGAAATATACTGCTTTATCTCAATGCTTCAAATATCTCTAAGACTAAGTCTTAATAATAATATTGTAATTTATAGCTAAAGAGACATATGATCAAGAAACTCTTTTATTTTACTTTTGTGATTATGATAAACATACTGAGGGTCTCAAAATAGTGCCTGGCGGGCAGCATAAGGTCCCCGGGCCACGAGTTTGAGACCACTGGTTTAGACACTAATATCTCATTTTCGATGTCACTCCCTCTTCCCCTCCCCCCCCCCCAGTATTTGTCCCCAGATAGTAAATCATATGTGTACCAAGTTTGGTTGAAATCTCTCCATGCATTTCAGAGTTATGCTGAGTATTCATCTCAGCGAGCCTGAAAACACTATGGGGTAGACACTAAAATCTGTAGTTTTTGATCATTTTTACGTCACCCCCCTTCCCACCCCACAGTATTTTTTCACAGATAGTAAGTCATATGTATACCAAGTTTGGTTGAAATATCACTTTGCGATTATGGATTAGACACTAATATCTGTTGTTCTCGATGCCACACCCTTCCCCCTCCCCCCCCCCCCCCCCAGTATTTGTGCCCAGATAGTAAGTCTTATGTATACCAAGTTTGGTTGAAATCTGTCCAAGCATTTATGGATTAGACAGCTGTCGTTTTCAATGTCACCCCCTTCCTCCCCCCCCCAGTATTTGTCTCCAGATAGTAAGTGATATATATACCAAGATAGAATGAAATCTCTCCATGCGTTTCAGAGTTATGCTGATTATTTATCTCAATGAGCCCGAAAACACAATGGGGTAGACACTAAAATCTGTCGTTTTTGATCATTTTTACATCACTCCCTTCCCACCCCCATAGTATTTTTCCCCATATAGTAAGTAATATGTATGCTAAGTTTGGTAGAAATCTGTCCATGCGTTTGAGAGTTATGCTGAGTATTCATCTCTGCGAGCCCGAAAACTATGTGGTAGACACTAAAATCTGTTATTTTTTATCATTTTTACATATCACCCCCACAGTGTTTGTTCCCAGATAGTAAGTGATATGTATACCAAGTTTGGTTGAAATCTGTCCATGCGTTTCAGAGTTATGCTGGAACATCCAATTTTATATATCCAATTTTATATATAGATAGAGGATATAGTTTGATTTTATATGTTTTAACTAATAGGATTGAGGCTGTGTGTTAATTAAAGTTTATATTATTGCAAAAGCCTTTCAAAATCTGGCAACTTTTAGTTTAAACATAGTTTGATATTATATGTTTTATGTAACAGGATTGAGGCTGTGTGTTAATAATATGGTATCATGTGTCTGTATTGTTTTATTTATGAATGTGATGTTACCCGCATAGATTTTAGATATGCGGAATATAAATGCTTAAATAAATAAAGTTCTGGTCTCCTTATCTCAAGAAAGATATAGCAGCACTAGAAAAGGTTGAAAGAAGAGCGACCAAGATGATAAAGGGGATGGAACTCCCCTCGTATGAGGAAAGACTAAAGAGGTTAGGGCTCTTGAGCTTGGAAAAGAGTCAGCTAAGGGGAGATATGATCGAAGTCTACAAAATCTTGAGTGGTGTAGACCACAGTTCTTCAACCGCCGGTCCACGGACCGGTGCCGGTCCGCAGAAAATTTCTGCCGGTCCGCACAGGGCCGGCGAGATCTACGAATTAAATTTCCTGTCGGGCATCTCTTCCCCTTTCCCTTCCAGGGCCGGCGTTAAGATCAGCTGCGGTACTGCTACAAACGGCCGGCAAAAAGAAAGACAGAAGCCATGGGACTTTTGCTCTTGCCTGCATCGCTATAGGCTCTGCCGATCTTGATCCCGCCCCCTTCTGAAGTGACTTCCTGTTTTTGAGGGGCAGGATTGAGACCAGCAGAGCTTGTAGCGAATAGCAATTCAGGCAAGAGGAAAGGTCCCACGGCTTCTGTCTTCATTCTAGCCGTCTGATTTAGCGGGACCATAATTGAAGGTAGGGTAGGGTTTGTCTTTGTTTTTGCTGCCAAGTTTAGCAGGACCGGGGTCGAAGGCAGGGCTAATAGCAATCGAGTGCTGGAAGAGTGGATCGGGGCCAGCAGCCAAGGGAGGAAATAAGAGACGCTGGATTATGAGGAGAGGGAAAAATGTGATATAGGTGTTGTGGGAAGGGGATGGTAGACCCAGGAGGGGGGATTGGTGTGACAGAAGGGAGATGGTGGATTCCCTTGGGGAAAGATAGTTATTGGAACTAGGTGGGAGTTGGAAGAATAGTGACACAAAGACAGATGCTGGACCTTGCAAGGGGTGAGAGACATGGAAAATGCTGAACAGGAGGGTGGAGTATGAGGATAGAAGTAAGATGTTGGACATGGGTAGAGGGAGTAGGGAGACAGAGGGGATATGCTAGACATGGTGAAGGGGGAATAGGGAGACAAGGAAAAGATGCTGAATAAGGAATGGAGGGAGTAGGGTGATGGAAGGTATATGCTGGATTAAGATGGGGAAAAGAGGGGAGGCACTGGGATGGGGAAAGATGGTGGGTTGGCTGGATGGCTCAGCAACGGGAAGAAAAAAGAACACAGGAAGATGCTGGACCTGGAGGTTGTAGGGTGAAGGAAAAAAGCAGACTTGACTGAGTAGGACTTGACGGAGTAGGTGGACACAGGGTGGATGCAGTAAGAAGAAAAAGGAGGTTCTGGATATTGGAATAATAGGTAGAAGACAGGAAGGGACAGAAGTGGCAGATAGATTGAAGACCTTGGAAAGAAATTTAAGAAAAGACAGAAGAAAGCAGAACAAAATGGGCAGATAATAAAGGTAGAAAAAAATAATTTTATTTCTATTTTGTCATTAGAATATATCAGATTTGAACTATATATCCTGCTAGAGACATAACTGGGGACTGCAAAGCCTAACCCTATTCCTGCTATGTGTGACTGCGGTATTCTGTTAGCATGATATTTCTGTGTAGCATTCTGTAATAATTTGGCTTGTTCAGTTTTCTTGATAGTGGAGGGGATATATGTGAAGGGGAGGGGAAGGGAAACAAGGGTTTTGTTGGTCCTTGCTCTATATATTTGTATTTATAAAATGACAATTGTACAGAATATTGTTTCTTTTTATACTTTAATAAAATATGTTCAATATAAAATCATAACTGAGGCTTGTGCGGATGGGATCAGATGGTTTGCAGGGATCGAACTCACGGAGACGGGGTGAAAATGTTTTTTAAATTTCAGTCTTAGTAGTTTGCCGGTCCACAAAATAATTCTTTTATTTCCGCCGGTCCATAGGTGTGAAAAGGTTGAAGAACACTGGTGTAGACTGGGTAAAAGGGATAGATTTTTTTTTTTTTTTTACTGTATCAAGATTTACAAAGACTAGGGGGTCACTCGATGAAGTTACAGAGTAATACTTTTAAAACCAATAGAAAGAAATATTTTTTTCATTCAGAGAACGCATTGTCAGAGGATGTGGTAAGAGCGGTTAATGTAGCTGGTTATAAAAAAGGTTTGGACAAGAAAAATCCATAATCTGCTGTTGAGACAGACATGGGAGAAGCTACTGCTTGCCCTGGATTGGTGGTATGGAATGCTACTACTATTTGGGTTTTTGCCAGGTACTTGTGACTTGGATTGGCCTCCATGAAGACACGATACTGGGCTAGATGGACCATTGGTCTGATCCAGTAAGGCTATTCTTATCTTATCTTATATTCACTCTCCCTTTTTCTCTACTCATGTCTCCACACCCATCCTTGGTTCTCTTTCTCCTTCTGCCTGTCTCCCTTCTTTTCTACCTAGGGTTGTATGTCCCTTATCTCTCTGCCCTCCATTCCAGGGTCAATCTTCCCTCTTTTCAGTCCTGAAAGGTCTCTCCACATTTCCTCTCCATCCCTTAGAAGGCTCATACCATGTTTTCTTCTTTCCTTCCTTCTATCCAAAAATATTATTCTGCATTCCCTCCTCCCTCTGAAAATTGTGACCAGCTGACCACACTAAGATCTCCCAACCCAGCAGAAAGAAGAGTTAACAGTGTCATATTGCATGTCACATTAGCACTGCTGGTGTATACTCTTTACTTAATCTGATTTGCTAAGGCAAACTGATTCATCTTAAAAAGAGGGGGAGGGAATCTTGTCTATACAATTCTCTGTCCTTGTCTGTGCCAGGTGGCCTTAACTCCCCCCACTCCCCAGAAGTTATCCATTGCTCTGTAATAATTTGTCCACTTATTGACACTTCTCCCTCCATATTCGCTGTGATAGGAGATTAACAGACCCGTGAATACAGAAAAAACACAAATAACTTTTTCATATGTTGTTCGCTGTTTTCTATTAAAAACCATCGTGAATATGGTGAAACCATGAATAACATGGTGGGAGGGGCCTGGCCTGTTCTGCAGGAGAGGCAAAACACGGTGAAGAAAGTGCTGGGAATCAGCGATTTTCTCTGTAAACGCTTGGAATCAGCGATTTCTCTATGCAAGCTGATGTAATTGGGGTGGGAGGAGCCAGCAAGCTAAAAACCATGAATAATTGAAACCACAAATACGGAGGGAGAAGTGTAATTCCTGAAAGAGCAGTCCACTCAGACTTCTAATAAAATAAATGTCAAAATAAAAGAATACATTGATACAGTAAGTGCATGTTTGTCATCTCTGTAGCAGACACTAGAGCAGACAGAATTTTGGAGGACTTCTTTTGACTTTAGTTGCAGTTTTTACTGCTGTAATAGCAAACATCCTCTGTAGGAGAAGCACCTAATTCTGCTTAAACTCAAAATTCCAAAGAAAACAATGGAGTAGACGGAAAGTCAGAAGGTACTAATAGTGTTCAAATGTGCAGACTTTGCTTCCCAAATTTGATAGTTCAACGGCTCCTGTTACACAGAAATTGGACTGGATTAGATTGACAGTGACTCAGGGGTTTAATGCGGTCTGTCAACTCGGTTGTTTTCTTGTTTGTTTTCTCACAGAGGACCTTGGCCCTTCTGTTGGCTTCTTTGATACTGAGATTCTACCAACCAGCTGACTGTGTGATACCACTCCTCCGGATTTGTCACCCTGTGCACATGGTTTACATCAGCCCTGCTTACAAGTATCTTAATGGTCCTCTACTACTACCATAACATATCATTTGTGAGGGTAGAGCCTGAGAATAGGGCTATGCTTTCATTTAAATTAAGCGGGAAATTTTTAATACAGTTCATTGTTTTATTTCAAACAAAACCAAAGAATGAAATTCCATCAATTTTCATTTTAACCCTTTAATTGGCAGATGATGACACAGCTGCTTTACATGACTTGATGTTGAACAAGAACAACAATGTCAAGTAAACAGGCATTTAGAGATGCAGATCTCCCAAAAGAGCCATAGAAGACACATGTTACTTCTGAGCAACAATGCCAAATAAAGGGTTAAACAAGTAAAGCTAAGCCCTGCTACAAAAACACCCCCCCAAAAAATCAAAATCAAAACCTCTCAGATTGTCCCCCAACTAGAGTGGCCTACTGCTCAATTTTGTACTGAACAATACAGTTTTCAGCTAATGCTAGAGCGTCTAGTTAAAAGGGAAACCGGAAATTGCAAAGTCTAGTTATATGAGGTTACTCTGGGACAGTCAAGTAGCATCTGGGGCTAGAAAATAACTTGCCTTGCCTTCCCCTCCATCCCCATTCTTGTCAGCAATTATTAGTACTGTAGGCCACAAAGGCCCTGTTTTACTAAGATGCGCTAACAGATTAGCGTGCTAAATGCTAACACGTGTATGTTATTCTACGGACGCGTTAGTGTTTAGTGTGCATGCTAATTTGATTAGTGTGTGCTAATCGGTTAGCGCACCTTAGTAAAACAGGGGGTAAGACTCAGATCACATGACCTCCTTCTCCGTTTTAGTCACATTACACATCTTGTTTAAGAGCGTATGCACTCGTAGTAAAACTAGAGTTTACTTTAATTTTTAATCTTTCTCGTTTTCCTGTTATGGATATTTACTATACATTTAGATAGTTAGTTTAACAATTGCATCTTTCCTTATAATGAAACTATAATACTAATTTTCTTGGATCTTGAGGGGGAGGGGGTTTCTTTGCTTTCAATGTTCTTTACTTTCCTCTCTCATTATATATCTCTGTAATGTTACTGATGTCTTCTCTTGTTTGCTTAATTAGATTCTGAGCTCATTCAGGACAGAGAGAGTAGCTCAATGCCTATATTTAGTATTGTAAGCCGCTTAATACCTATGTTCAAGCGGTATATCACATGCAATAAATCCAATCCAAGAGGAGGGCCAAGGGAAGAGCTAGTGTTGTGCCTGCTCTAAGTCTCTGTGACCTGCTGTGCTGGTAATTATTGTATTGTTAGTATTGCAAAGAGAGCCATAGAGTAGCCAGCATTAGGCACTGCTGCTTCTGCCTCCTGCCTGATCATCTACACTAGAAGCAGGAAATTGGATGGCTCTGAAGGGAAAATTCAGGGAGATTCTCAAAGTTCACCCAACCTGGTAAAAACTACAAGGTTGGGAGCAATTTAGATTTTCCAGGGCATGCTCAGCACAAATAGCATGCAAATCATGTGGTGAGTATCCCGGAGAAAGGGAGAGCAACTGTGTCTGACGCTCGCGCAAAAGAGCTAAGCAGTAGGCCCAGCTCTTCTGTGGAAGCCCAGTAGAGTAATCATCAGAGTTCTGAGAGTTTTATTTTTCTGTGTTGGGGGGAGGGGTTGTTTCACACACACGATATAGGTGCAGCTGTTGTGCTTATGTTGTGTGAGTGTGTGTCCCCTGCTTAACAGCTGAATTCTGACCACACAATACACACACACAGTTACTGGCAGCTCCAAACCTGCTGGAAAAGTTTGAACGGAAAGAAGTGGATGTTCTCTTCTATGCATTACAAAGAGTGCTCACTAAATACTAATGAGTTCCTTGTAATGCATTTGAATAGGGTTCTTGATGGGTGCTACCATAATTGGTAGAAGACCCTGAGAATCCTTTTGAGCATTGGAAACTAAGCTATCTTGCAAGTAAGACTGGCTGCAACTAGTCTTACTTGCAAGGCAAGATTTTGAGCATCGTAGCCCTCAGAGTGTTACACAAATGGAGGGAGGAGTGGAAGGTGAGAAGGGAGAGAGAAATAAAGAATGAAGACTAGACCAGGGAGAAGAGAGTTAGGCAGCATAGCAAGAGTAGGGAAAGATGTGCAGTAGGAGAGAGTTAAGAAAGGGTATGGAGGGAACAGCGAAGGAGAAATGGGGGAAAAGATGTGAAAGGGCATTGGTAATAAATGGAGGGGGAAAAAAAGAGAGAAATGGGGAAGCCAAGAGCAGAGGGAGGCCAGAGCAGTAAGAGTGGTAAGAGCAGTTAATGTAGGTGGAGGAAAAGTCTGTTGAGACAGATAGCATACAATGGTGCTACTATTTGGCTGTTTTCCATGTACTTGTGACTTGGATTAGCCTCCGTGAAGACGGGATATTGGACTAGATGGACCATTGGTCTGACCCAGTAAGGCTGTTCTTAAAAATCAGAGCGAGGAGACAGTGGCAAGAAAGGAGGGAAGGTGGAGGTGAGATGAGAAGGAATTTGGAATGGAAAAAAATAAATTCAGGATTTATTCAGAAATCTTGAGGTACAGAACTAGGAAATTAGGTGGTGGGGGGGGGAGTTTGAGGAGAATGTGTTAAGTGTTGTGGTAGGGGCTGTGGCAGAGGAGGAGAGTGTAGTGCAGTGGTTAGAGCTACAACCTCAGCACCTGAGATTGTGGGTTCAAACCCTGCGTTGTTCCCTGTGTCCCTGGGCAAGTCCCTTAATCCTCCACTGCTCCAGGTACATTAGATAGATTGTGAGCCCACCAGAACAGATAGGGAAAATGTTTGAAGTACCTTTATGTAAACCACTTTGAGTGTGGTTGTAATACTACAAAAAGGCAAGGCTCAATCCCTTTCCCTGTGAGACAGGATTTAGAAAAGTAATGAGGAGTGGAAGAGTTGAAGAGGGATTGGGAAACAAAAGAGGGACAAAGGTCTGTGGAAAGAGTAAAATATGGGAGCTGGAAGGGTTGAAAGAATGGAAAGCTGTATAGGAATGGAAGCTAGTACAGGCTTTCTAGCCTTCCAAGGCAACAACTAGATTGAAATTGAGAAGAAAGGGACAAAGTGATAGGGAAAGAGCTGAGGCTGGTAAGAGAATAAGAACTGAGGATGGCAGATGAAGACTGAGGAAGTAAGTACAGAGTGAAAATGGGAAATTAGGGAATAGATGAAAGAGGGGGAATAAAAGGAGACAAGTAGAATTAGGAGAAATAAACTGGTAGATGAGAAGTGAGAAGAAATCTGAAGCATGGTTCTTATGTTATTTATTATTTTTTCTCTTGTTCATTATTTATATTATTTTTTTTCATGCCATTATTTATTATTATTTTTTTTAACTTCATCAAATTTAAACTTTGATTCACATCTTTTATTTAGTATACTCTAGTTGACACCTGGAATTAAAACAACTCGGAATACCTTCCAATATTCACAAGCTTTGGGTAACATTGCTCTTTCATATTTTTCATATATGTTTGTTCATTTTTGTTTCTATCTCTCGTGATTTGTATTTTATATTAATGACTTAAGGTTCGATTTTTGTTTCTATCAATGTACATATTTAAATATATTTCTTTATTTTTTAATTTTTAATTTGACAAACTATTATCATTTGTTAGTTCCTGTTAACAAAATTTTATATTTTTACTTTAATTTTAGACTCCTGATGCAGGCCTCCAGCCGAAACATGACTCATGTTAAATCACTTTGTGATAATTAATAAAGTGTTCCTATTCCATTCCATTGGTTTTTGTCTCCTGTGTTGTTCTTTTGTGTGCTTGTCTTTTGCAGAGGATTTTTTGTTTTCTGTTCCTGTCTGTCCATTCTAATTGGGAGGTCATTTTCCCTAGTCAACTAGTCAGTAACAATCCCAGCTCACATTCAGCCCTCTGGCAATACTCTTAAAACGGGTGTATTTCTAATAGCACTATCTAGCTGCTCTCCAGCCCAGGTTATCTGCACCTGGCACATTAAAGCAGCAGGCAGCCGATTCCCTTTGGCTTCTAATAAGAACCTTTTCGTACAAAAGTACTCTTCTGTCTCTGTCCAAATCTATGACAGCTCCTTAACTCATTGTAACTGCATTCAGGTTCCTATCTCATTTCAGAGCCTGACAACTAAGTCTCATTTTACTTCTGTTCACTCCTGAAACTGTCCTGTGATTTTGCAACTGTACCTTACTGCAAACAATCTGGGCTTTTCTTCTCTTCACCAGCAGGCTTCTAATTGGAGTTAATGCATACAAACGTATTATTGTCATTATCATCTGCATTAGAAGTAGTACTGTCTAATTCATCACCTGCCTCTTCATTATCATCCTCATGCTGTCCAATTACAAAGAAGGCTTTCATAAAGTTGTCTATTGTTCTAACAATTTTTTTCTGGTGGCCAACCCTGTTTCCATATTTTTAAGAAGTGATGCAAGAGTGTCAAATGTGTGGAAACCCTACAGTCTTAAGGCCAGACAAACAGACTTACTCTCTAAAGACTATCAATCTAATGGACAGTCAGGCATTCCAATGTGAAATATTTCATGGGATGACCTGTAGCCTTTTGTGATAGAAACATATGTCTATTCACCAAGAATTGCAGCCAGCTTCAAAGTAACCCAACTTATCACTATTCTGTTTTTAAATCTCTGTGCATGCATAAGCATGAGCTTTGTACTTATAGAGGGGGTTGATTTTGACAATGTGCTTGCAGGCCATGGGTATGACATGCAAGACGATGAGACATATAGTGAAAACTGTTCCACGAAAGTACTGCATGCCCCTCTCTACACTGCAGATGTAATGGATTTTGATACTGGATTGTGCTCAGCAAACATGCTCCATAAATTTTGCCTTTACCATTTTCTCTACATGAATACCAGGAGTACTGTTGGATGTCCTGATGGGCTCTCCCTAGACCCACTCAAAACACACCCATAACACTCACTCTTGCCATTTGGACATACGGCAGTGCTGGACATTCAAATCCTGCTTTGCAAAATTGGGATTTGACTATTTCAAGCACATGGGTGTCTGTTTTGGCCTTTTGAGATGTCAATATGCTTTGAAAATATGCACCAAAGTAACATAGTCATGGTGCATAGGCTTATCGTGCCACTGGGGCGTGTGTGTATCTGTGAAGCTGAAAGCTATGCTCCGACAGACTAACTCTGGTATTCTTACGCCTTCATTGGCTACCTGCTGAATATCATTCCCTCTTTAAAATTTTATATTTTAACACATGACACTTAGCCTCCATTCCTTTCAACATTAGTTATCCCCTACACTCCCTCATGATTACTATGCTCTCTTGATGCAAATCGACTGGTGCTCCTGGGGCCTTGCAAAGAATCAATCAGAAGCTCTGCATTTTTTTCACTGCCCCAAAAATGTGGAGCAACCTTCCTCCTAACATAAATTTGAAAACCAACTTCCTCAGATTTAAGATTCTGTTAAAGACACTTCTCTTTGAAAAGGCATTTACTCTCCTACCCACTAGATAAATGGTCCAATAACTCCCCCCTCTCCATTTCAATCGGGTTGTTGCCTTGGGAGGCTAGAGAGCCTGTACTCTTAGCCAACATGTTTTTACTCTTGAATGTGTGTGTTTGAGCGTAAGTTTTCTTTTCAGTCAATTATGGATTTCCTTTCTAAATATTTTTATTAGTTAGTGTGTGTGTTGGAAAATAGTGGTATATCAAGAAACATTAAATCATAAACCATCTGAGGAGTATCTTAGTGGTTAGTGCAGTGGACTTTGAACCAAGTGACTGAGGTTCAGATCTTATTTTAACTCCCTTTTTTGGGGGGGAGGGGAGGAGGTAATTGTGGGCCCTCCAGGAACAGAAAAATACCTCCTGTACCTGAATGTACACCACTTCAATAGTCTTCAGGTTTGCAGGTAGCTGATATATTTTGATATAGTAGGTATTTATTTCTGTTCGTGGAGGGCCCACAATTACAAAATTCTAATAAAAGAAATGTCAAAATAAAATGAGAGCGAGCTAAAGTGGTATTTGAACCTGGGTCCCTTTGTTTTAGGGTTGCCAGATTTTCCAATTGGAAAATCTGGACCCCTAGACCCGCCCCATCCCCACCCTGTAAATGCCCTAATCCCACCCCCAGTTCCTCCCTAGCCCTTCCCCCCCCCCTGCTGCCTTCTCTTGTCAGGCAGGGAGAAGGCTTTTCAAAACCTGGACAAATTGCAGGGTTTTGAAAAGCCGGCTACTCCTCTGCTCTACAAGGATGTCTGTGTGGCTATGTCCTAAGAATGCTATCGTACTGAGGTCCATGTTCCTTGTTCTCTCCCCCCCCCCCCTTCATAATTTGGATGTTCCAGCACACAAGACATCTATCTCCCATATTTTTGAACAGGAAATCTTGACATATTTTGATGTTCAAAAATACATGTAAGATGGACAGCCATTTTGAACATCCCTATTCTGACTTGGATGTCCTTTCAAAAATGCCCCCTATGCTACTATGCATAACATATAGAGCAGGGGTTCCTAAATTTAAACTTGTTGACCCCTACAGATATCTGAAATGATTACTGATGTGATCTGAGTATTCACAGACATCGCCAGCCACTTTATCTAGATTCCCTTTCTGTGAAGGAATGATGATTTGACCAAATGAGATGAATTAACTCTGGTGCATTTCAGATTAAGTCATAAACTAAAGTAGCAACTACTTCTTAGGGAATTACAAGGTTCAGCAATAGAACTGCCTATCATAAGAGAATTACTTAAAAGGAGCCTTTGCAAAGTCAAATTCATCTGAGGTATAATTTTCTCTACAAAATTGCAGACAAGTTTACAGACTCTCCAAAACCAGAACATTGAATACTTTGCCGTTATGCTGAACAGAATGTCTTGCACAACAGCAGAAGTCGCATGCTGCACATTTTCAAATTCCAGAAGGTTCTAGCTCTGCCCTTAAATGAATTCACTGCATCTTTCCTTCTGATGGTGATTTTGAGCCAATCAGGGCCTTTGGCCCCTCCCACTGCATTCCAAGATGCATTGAGAGGGGGAAGCTCTGTCATTTGCAGTACGCGGCCCTATAGACAGGAGGGAGTGGGCTTCCCTCTTGCCGTTTTCTCATTCAAAGGTACAGGGGGGTCTGGGGATGTGGGAGGGGGCCCAGGAATGTTGGAGAGATGTGGGAAGGGGGGTGGAGATGTCAGGGGAGGTTCGGGATGTTGGGGAAGGTCTGTGGATGTCAGGGGTCAAGGGAAGGCGTGTAGGGCTCCGCGGCTCAGCTGATCCTGGCAGGGGGAATCCCCATCAGCTGAGCTTCCTGGAATCCACAAAACTGGCTCAGCTGATGGGGATTCCTTTTGCTGCAATCAGACAAGGTAGTTGGTAGGTAATAGGTATGTCTACAAAACTTGCTTTTATACATTTTTTCACGTGTACATTTTTATTTTTGAAAATGGGCAAAAAAGGTAGACATCCTAAGGATCAAAACTTATACCTAGCTCATTTTCAAAAATAGAAGATAGATGTTTGGCAGCTTTGAAAATGAACATTTTTCCTACTAAAACGTCCAATCTCAGACTTAGGCACACTTTTGATTATGCCCCTCTAAATGTCCTATTTGGATACTGCACACTGAACTATGTGTTCCTAGGCGACAGTTGGCTTTCCTCACCATTTTAGTTTAAAAGCTGCTCTATCTCCTTTTTAAATGCAGTCTGGTTTCATCCCAGTTAAGATTGAATCCATCCTTTTAGAATAGGCTCCCCTTTTCCCAGAATGTTGCCTAGTTCCTAACAAATCTAAATCCCTCATCCCTGTACCATTGTCTCATCCACGCATTGAGACCAGAACTCTGCCTTCCTCTTGGGTCCTGCGCGTAGAATGGGGAGCATTTCTAAAAATGCTACCCTGGAGGATCTGTATTTCAAAATCTTGCCCTGCAAGTAAGACTGGTTGTTATCCAGTCTTACTTGGAAGATAGCTTAACTTCCAATGCTCAAAAGGGTTCTCAGGGTCTTCTACCAATCACGGTAGCAGACATCAAGAACCCTAAGCAAATGTATTATAAGGAGCTCAATATTATTAAAATGTATAAAGGGGATAGGCCCAGGAGTAATCTAAGGAAAGATTTCTTTATAGTAAGAGTGATGGATGTATAGAACAGGCTACCTGCAGAGGTAGTGGAAACAAGAATGGAGGAGTGTGTGGTGCAGTGGCTAAAGCTATAGCCTCAGCACCCTGAGGTTGTGGGTTCAACCCCACACTGCTCCTTGTGACTCTAGGCTAATCACTTAAACCCCCCATTGTTCCATCTACATTAGATAGATTGTGAGCTCACTGGGACAGACAGGAACATGCTTTAACACCTGAATAAATTTGTGTAAACTGTTCTGAGTTTCCTTGGGAGAATAGTATAGAAATTTGAATACATAAATCAGCATTCAAGCAGGCTGGAACAACCACAGAGGATCCCTCAGGGAAAGAAAAGAATTGTATAGTTTAGTACTGTACTAGATATGGATGGGCAGACTAGAAAGACTGCCTGGGAGTCAATATTCAAAGCAATTTAAATGGGCAGGCTCCTGGGTGTTTAAATTGCTTGTGCAGGGATATCCAGTGGCTCTTAACTGGACAATACTGCTGAATATCCCTTTGAACCACTTATATTGAAACCATCTAGTTCAGGGGTCTCAAAGTCCCTCCTTGAGGGCCGCAATCCAGTCAGGTTTTCAGTATTTCCCCAAAGAATATTCATGAGATCTATTTGCATGCACTGCTTTCAATGCATATTCATTGGGGAAATCCTGAAAACCCGACTGGATTGCGGCCCTCCAGGAGGGACTTTGAGATCTCTGATTTTGTGGTTGGTCCAGAGGTAGAATTAGGGAAGAGTACAAACTTAGCCTGTTAGAGGCGATTTTCAGTCTGCTAGCCAGCACAGCTGTCCTATGCAGCAAGCAAACCAGGCACAAGCCTGAGTATCAGCCAGTGCCTGGTTAATTTCTGGGACCCGCAGTCATAACTGGCTATTCGATATTGGGAGTTGTGCATGCCCCAGCACTGAGCACCCAGGGTTAGTTCAGCACATAGCTAGAAGCAGCTTACCAGCCACTTACTCCCACAAGCTGATTATCAGGCCCATGGTCATTATCTGCCATCATTTTCTGTTTATTTGTTTCTAGTGACTCTGCTTGGGCACAAAGATCTGTCCTCTGAGATTAAGCACATAAATCCACCCTCCAGTGCATTTCCAGAACAGGATAGGCCCTGATAAATCCTACATTCTCAGCTGGAAATTACGATCAGATGCATTTTTATCCAGTTCCCTTCATAAAAAAGAGTACTTCTTTTTGAATGACCTAAAAAAATGATCAAGTTGGAATGCCCTCCAAACATATAAAGATGCAAAACTATGATCCTACTATTAAATCTGAGCTACAGCAAGAAATTAGCTTTAAAGTAACAAAGTACAGCTAATTTATCCTCCTTTTATTCCCCCTTGTTAGACTTTCATGGTGCACTATTGAGTTTCAGTACAAAAATTACAGCAATGATATGTCTCCTGTTGGTGCACATAGGGCTCCTTTTACAAAGGTCCACTAGCGTTTTTAATGCATGCACCGGATTAGTGTGCGCTAGCCAAAAATCTACTGCATGCTCAAAAGGAGGCGGTAGCGGCTAGCGCACGCGGCAATTTAGCGCGTGCTATTCCACGCGTTATGGCCCTAGCACACCTTTGTAAAAGGAGCCCATAAACTCAGAAAATATTTTATGTGCCCTCTAATCATTCTACTGTAGCAGAAGGACAAATAGTAAGGAAATAGTAAAACATGCCCATTCCTCGGTATTAAATCTTCTATACTGTTTTCAAAACAAACATTGCACTTAAAGTATGGTATAATAACTCTTTTCATTATTTGCTGCTCAAACAAAGGC
Source organism: Geotrypetes seraphini (assembly GCF_902459505.1). Classification (NCBI taxonomy): domain Eukaryota; kingdom Metazoa; phylum Chordata; class Amphibia; order Gymnophiona; family Dermophiidae; genus Geotrypetes; species Geotrypetes seraphini. Next base: position 21,267,245 of record NC_047095.1, read on the forward strand.
AAAGTGTTCCAGCAGTGTGCAAAGCTTCCTGCAAACTGCTGCATCCACCCAATGTATATTTAAACATAAATCACAGTCAGCACTCATATTACATGTTTCTTTATCTATAATGGAATTCATGCATTAGAATCTGATATATAAGAAATTCCTTATAGCTATACCTCATATCCTAAGACCGGATAAAATGATCGATCCTCATTTGTTTTGTTGTTCAAACATATTTGCTGATTTTTTTTTCTATTAAGCAGTATTATATAATGTGTGCAATAATATATTCTGCTTTTCAATTAAGCAGTATTATATAATGTGTGCAATAATATATTCTGAGCATTAATATCATATTTCTTGCATGTTCATTACCCCCCCCCCCTTTTTACAAAACCATGGAAGCGGTTTTTAGCACAGGCCAGTGCGCTGAATGCTCTGTGTTGCTCCCGACACTCATAACAACTCTATGAGTGTCGGGAGCAGCGCAGAGCATTCAGTGCACCGGCCTGCGCTACAAACTGCTTTTGCGGTTTTGTAAAAGTGGGGGATTAATGTGTACAACACCACTGCAAGAGAGGCCACTTATATCTACAATTGAGTTTATTAATTTGATAGACTATTGTCAGCAACATCAAAGTGCTGTACATAATTAGAAATAACATTATTAAATACAATCAAATAGTAGCATAAACCCTAACTAACCCCCCCCCTTTTTTTTTTTTAAGAAACCTGCGTTAGCCTTTTTTATCATCGGACGTGGCAGTATTAGCTCATAGATTTCCTATGAGCATCGGAGCTAATACTGTCATGGTCAGCAATAAAAAAGCCTAACGTGGCTTCATAAAAGGGGAGGGGGGCTAAAGCTACAGAATAAGAACATATTATGTTAATCAGGTTTTTTATTCTGCCTTTATTCAGTTCAAGGTCAGATTACAAGAGGTTGGGTAAGTTACCCAAGAAGTTACAATGGACAGTTTAGTTTGACATGGACATTCAATAGAGTTTCTAGTACAGGTAGATCAGTACAGTTATTAATACAGTTGTTATAGTTACAATAATAATAATAATAATTTTTATTTTTATATACTGCCTTATTAGCAGTTCATAGCGGTTTACACAATAGTTACTCAGCATACAATATAATAATATCATACATAATAAAATTCTAAGTAGCTAATACAAGCATTAAAACTAATAAATAAGAAAAACACAATATAACTAAAACAAGTAAAAGTACATTAAAACTGCATGATAATATGAAAATCAATAATGCATATTATATTGTTTAAATAAATGGGTTTTAAGATCTTTTAGAAATTGATAGTAAGTAAGAAATGGAGAAACAATAAGATTCAAACATGAATTCATTAATCCTGCTTGGAATGCTAAGGTCCTATCCAAATATTTTTTGTAACGACATGCATTTGTTGAAGGAAAATAAAACCAACCAGATCTACGAATATTTTTCTTAGAAATAAAAAAAACTAAAATGAGAAACAAGGTAAGTCAGTGCTAAGCCAAATAAGACTTTAAAAAAATGCATCCAAATTTAAATAACACCCTAGCCTCAAACGGTAGCCAGTGAAGCTTTTGATAATATACACTGATATGATTGTGTTTTTTCAGATTAAAAATCAAACGAATAGCTGTATTTTGTATGATTTTTAGTCGGCTAGTAGTTATTTTATACGATCCCAGATATGTTTAAGTAGGTCATTTTTGGCTCATTGTTATAAACAAGGAGATGCATTGGACAGTTTAGAAATGGGCTTTTACAATTACTATTTCAGTGACTTCCAGGTTGGCTCACTGTCTTGGTACAGAAATGCTTTTATAGGTTTTCTAAACCTAAGATAGTGATCACAAGATCATAGTGTAAGAGATAGTTGGTTCCTGCATTTTGCTAATTGATATTGGATGGATAAGGTCATTTGCCTGGTAGACTTTATATTGTTGCATGCTAGAAATTTTAAGTGGAAAGATTTCTGGTGGAATATCTGTTGGAGGCAGCTTGGAGTAGGGTAGCCAACTCTGTTAGGTAGTCAGGGGCATTCTCTGTCAGGATCCTAAAGGCAATGATGCCTAATTTAAACTTGATTCTTGTGGCTATGGGCAGCCAGCTGTAGATGTTCTGATTTCCATAGTCTGTATATGAGTCTTACTGCTTCATTTTGAACTAGTTGTAGACGCGATAGCAACGTTTTAGAGTAAAGAACTAGTGTTACATTACAGTAGTCTAGTTGAGATAGGATTAGGGATTGCACTAAAATTTGGAAAGCCTCTGTTTCAAAGTATTTTTTGCTGGATCTATCACAACTTTCTCATCATATGGAAAAATTATTTTATTATTGATTGATTGATGCATTGTAAACTGCTTAAGTCAGTAAAATCCAGGAGCGGTATATCAAATCTTAAATAAACATAAACATTGTTCGTGGCTCTTTATGGATAGGTAGTTATCAACTTCTACTCCTAAGATTCGGGATTGTAGTTCTAATGGAAAGTCTGTGTCATCTACTGTAATTCATGGAGTGTAGCATGGGTTATTTGAGAGTCCTAGCTAAAGGAATTTGCTCTTATTTAGTTTCAGTTGGTGGGTTGAGGTCCAGTTTTCTATGATGAGGACACATTTTTTGACAGTAGTGAGGGTGTTGGCTAATGCAGCCATTACAGGTAGCATGATCGTTATGTCATCTGCATAGGTGAAATGTTTTATTCGTGTAAGATCTAGATTGGCTTCCAAGGGTTGCATTAGAAGGCTGAACACTGATGGTGAAAATGGGGATCCTTGGGGGACCCCGCTGGGAGGGTGCCAGATGTCAGAAAGTACACCATCCTTATGTACAGTATAGTGTTGAGTGGTTAGGAAGCCTTGGAACCAGGAGAGGACTGGGCTGCTAAATCCGAGATCACTGAAGATCTCGGACATTTGATCGAGGTCTACTAGGTCAAATGCACTGCTTAGGTGAAATTGGATTATGATTGCCCTGTGACCCTTGCTTAATAGTTAAATGCCTTATGTTTCTAGTGCTTTGGCTACTGTCTCAGTGCTGTGATTTTTCCTGAATCCCAATTGTGAAGGGTGGAGGATATTGAAGTAGCATTCGAGTTGTTCTGTGACATATCCTTCCATCATTTTGATAAATAGGGGGATGGAAGCTACTAGTCAATAATTGGTCACATCAGATGGGCTGAGTTTTGGGTTCTTGGGAACAAGTGTTAAGATAATTCCTCCTCCTGATTTGGGGAAAAGGCCAGTTTTTAGGAGACAGCTGAGCCATTGGGCTATATTTCCTGTGGTTGTTGAGGTGGCTGCTTTGATCAGGTAAGTTAGGTGGATGTTGAGGCTGCAGTATGTTTTGGAATATTGTAGGAGAAGCCATTTTGTGTCTTTGAATTTAATCTCTTCAAAATCATTCCAAGATCCGTCTGCTACTATTTCCATTTGTGGTTTTGTTGCAGTGGGTCTAGCTGCACTGGTGTGTGTGTGTGGGGAGGGGGGGGGAAGGTAGCTGGTCTCATATGGATTGAAACTTTGTTTTAAAATAGTTAGCTAGTTCTGAGGCTGTTGGAATATGTGTAGAGGGGTTGTTGCCATTTGCGATCTTGTTCATGTCGGTAAGGTTATCTAATATTAAGAACAGTTTGTTGATTTTAAGATTATCTTCTGAGCTGATCTGCTTAGCGTAGTACTTTCTTCTTTTGTGTCAGTAGTGATTTATATTCTAGGATTTTCTGGCACCAATACACGTGGTTAATGAAATATTAATAATATGGTTTATAACAATCGGTTCTCGTAACCACTTTTGAGTAAGATGCTGTGTTATAATATATTGTAAGAGGAAAAAATAGTGCCTGTCAAAAAATAAAAAGCCAACAGAGCTCTGTATTTCTATATACAAAACATTCTATGACAAACAATCCAACATGTTTTATCAACTGGTTACTTCAAGGTTTAGTACAACATATATCTGTAAAACATATAAAATACATAAATATTAAAATAAGAATATGATAAAATAATTACGAGGTCCTTTTACTATTTAGCATGTAAGGAAGAAGCGATATGGATAGCTCTGAAAAGAGAAGATGGTCTACAGACCTCCAACTCAATCGCAGCAAATTGATAAAGATCTGATTGTGGATATCCAAAAGTTTGGAAAGAAAGAGGAGATGCTGTTGTTGGGAGATATCAACCTGCCGGATGAATACTGGAAAGTTCCGTCTGCAGAATCGGAAAGAAGTAGAGAAATTGTGGATGCCTTTCAAGAGGCTCTGCTCAGACAAATGGTGATGGAACCCACGAGGGAAAAAGTGATATTGGATCTGGTCCTCACAAATGGATAGAGTATACCTAATGTACGAGTGGGTGATCACCTGTGAAGTAGCGATCATCAAACGGCTTGGTTTGATATAATGGCTAAAGTGGAGGGCAGCCGCATGATACTAAAAGTCCTACATTTCAAACATACAGACTTTAATAAAATGGGAGAGTACCTGAAGAAAGAGCTGTTAGAATGGGAGGACATAAGAGAAGTGGAAAAACAGTGGTCTAAGCTGAAAAGAGCTATAAAAATGGCTATGGAATGTTATGTGAAGAAAATAAATAAAAACAAGAGAAAAAGGAAACTGACATGGTTCTCTAAACTAGTGGTGGTGAAAATAAAGGCAAAAGAGTTGGCGTTCCTGAAATATAAAAAACCCCAAGAAGAAGAGTACAGAAAGGACTACTGGATGAAACTGAAAGAAGCCAAGAGGGAGATACGCCTGGCGAAAGCACAGGCGGAAGAGCAAATAGCAAAAAATTTAAAAAAGGGAGACAAAATTTTTTTCAGATACTGTTTATCAGTGAAAGGAGGAAGATGAAAAATGGAATTGCTAAACTAAAAGATGCTAGGAACCAATATGTGGAGAGTGATGAGGAAAAAGCAAACGTGCTAAACTAATACTTCTACTCTGTGTTCACAGAAGAAAATCCTGGAGAAGGACCGAGATTGTCTGGCAAAGTTACACAAGAAAATGGAGTAGATTCTACGCTGTTCATGGAGGAAAGTGTTTATGAACAACTTGAAGAACTGAAGGTGGACAAAGCGATGGGACCTGACGGGATCCAACCCAGGATAGTGAGGGAGCTCAGAGAGGTTCTGGCGGGTCCTATTAAAGACTTCTTCAACAAATCTCTGGAGACAGGAGTGGTTCCTGGGAACTGGAGAAGAGTGGATGTGGTCCCTATTCACAAAAGTGGGCACAGAGATGAAGCGGGAACTAGAGAATGACACGGTGAAAAAATTGGTCCCCGTCACCGCCCCGTCCCCGTCTCACCATCCCCGTCACCGCCCCGTCCCCGTCTCACCAACCCCGTCACCGCCCCGTCCCCGTCTCACCATCCTCTTCACCGCCCCGTCACCGCCACTGCCACCCCATTCACCGCCCCGTCACCGCCACTGCAATCCCATTCACTTTTCTTTATTTACGTATAAAGGAAACATTCTTTAAAACTTTAAAACTTAGTTAAATATTAGTTAATAACTATACAAAAACAAAACACGCAGAGAAAAAATTAATTAATAAAAATTCTCAAAACTGACACATTTTGATCACTAAATTTAAAATAGTTATTTTTCATACAGTTTTTCAATCACTAATCTTCCACCACCCCTGGGGCTAGCAATGCAAAAACAAACACGACATGTACTTTAAATGCTGCCGTGATTAGCATAGTGACCGCGGCTACGGCTGCAAGTCTCCCCTCCCCCCAGCGATCACGGCAGGAGGGCACCCAACCCCTCCTGTAGACCCCCCCAACGGCCCTCCCGACAATCGCAGCAGAAGGGTACCCAACCCCTCCTGCCGGTCCTCCCAATGGCCTCCCCTAAGATCGCCGGCAGGAGGGTACCCAACCCCTCCTGCTGGACCCCCCCCCAACGAACCCTCCCACCCCGGAACCCCCTTAGTCTTACTTTTCAAGTTGGACCGGACAGCTCCTCGCTCGTCTGGCCAGCAGGCCTGCCTCCGTCCAAATGAGGCGGGCCCGCCCCTCCCCTCCCCTCCCCTGCCTCCCAATGGCCTCCCCTAAGATCGCCGGCAGGAGGGTACCCAACCCCTCCTGCTGGACCCCCCCCCCCCCCCAACGAACCCTCCCACCCCGGAACCCCCTTAGTCTTACTTTTCAAGTTGGACCGGAAAGCTCCTCGCTCGTCTGGCCAGCAGGCCTGCCTCCGTCCAAATGAGGCGGGCCCGCCCCTACCCTGCCCAACCCACAGGATCCTAGGGCCTGATTGGTCTAGGCACCTAAAGCCACTCCCGCTATAGGAGGGGCCTTAGGTGCTTGGGCCAATCAGGCCCTAGGATCCTGTGGGTTAGGCAGGGGAGGGGAGGGGCGGGCCCGCCTCATTTGGACGGAGGCAGGCCTGCTGGCCAGACGAGCGAGGAGCTGTCCGGTCCAACTTGAAAAGTAAGACTAAGGGGGTTCCGGGGTGGGAGGGTTCGTTGGGGGGGGGGTCCAGCAGGAGGGGGTGGGTACCCTCCTGCCGGCGATCTTAGGGGAGGCCATTGGGAGGCAGGGGAGGGGAGGGGAGGGGAGGGGCGGGCCCGCCTCATTTGGACGGAGGCAGGCCTGCTGGCCAGACGAGCGAGGAGCTGTCCGGTCCAACTTGAAAAGTAAGACTAAGGGGGTTCCGGGGTGGGAGGGTTCGTTGGGGGGGGGTCCAGCAGGAGGGGTTGGGTACCCTCCTGCCGGCGATCTTAGGGGAGGCCATTGGGAGGACCGGCAGGAGGGGTTGGGTACCCTTCTGCTGCGATTGGCAGGAAGGGTTGAAATGACAAATGAGGAGCACGGTGAAATAGCGGTTCCTAGAAGGGGGTACATTGGCCCGCGGGGACAAACCTGTTCACCGTTTCCGCGGTCGGTGAATGGCCTTGTCCCCGTCACCGCAGCGACTGCTATTTTTCTTCCCCGTTTTCGGCGGTGACCCGCGGCTTAAATGCGGTGGCCGCGGGTAAACCGTCACCGTGTCATTCTCTAGCGGGAACTACAGGCCGGTAAGCCTCACTTTGGTTGTTCGAAAAATAATAAAAGTGGCTCACTTTAGCGGTGAAGGAAATGATCAAAGACAAAAAGACTTTGTTTAAGGAATGGAAAATGTAAAAAATGGACGAAAACTGGAAAAAGCACAAACAACATCAAAGCAGATGCCATAAGGCGGTAAGAGGGGCCAAAAGAGACTCTAAGGAAAAAATAGTCAAGGAGGCAAAAAACTTAAATCCGTTCTTTCGATATATTAAGGGGAAACGACCCACGAAGGAAGTAGTGGGGCCATTGGATGACGGTGGAATATGACAGGCTATACGCAGGAAACAAAACGGAAAACTGACAGGGTTGATGGTCAGTCTATAAGAGGTATGCAGACAGATTGATAGGCTTAAAAATGATAAATCCCCGGGACCGGACAGCATCCATCCGAGGATAATCAAGAGGTTATAGCTGAATTGCTCCAACCAATTGCCAATCTGTCGATCAAATCAGGAAGGATTCTGGAAGACTGAAAAGTGGAGAATGTTACGCCGATCTTCAAGAAAGGTTCGAGGGGAGATCCGGGGAACTATAAACCGATGAGTCTGACCTTGGTACTGGGAAAGATGGTAGAGGCGCTGATAAAGGACCGAATCATTGATCACCTTGACCGACACAATCTGATGAGGACCAGCCAGCACGGCTTCAGCAAAGGAAGATCTTGCTTGACGAACTTACTGCACTTCTTCGAGGGAGTAAACAGGCAGATAGACAAGGGTGACCCGGTCGACATTGTATGTCTAGATTTTCAGAAGGCGTTCGACAAGGTACCGCATGAATGACTACTTCGAAAAATTGCGAGCCATGGAATCGAGGGTGAAATACTCACATGGATTAAAAACTGGTTGGCGGATAGGAAACAGAGTGGGGGTAAATGGACAATACTTGGACTGGAAAAGCATCACGAGTAGAGTGCCACAGGGTTCGGTGCTTGGGCACTTGCTAGTCAACATATTTATAAACGACCTGGAAATTGGTACGATGAACGAAGTAATTAAATTTGCAGACGATACAAAGTTATTCAGAGTAGTGAAGACACAGAAGGATTGCGAAGACCTGCAACGTGACATAAACACTCTCAAGAAATGGGCTGCGACATGGCAAATGAGGTTTAACGTGGATAAGTGTAAGGTGATGCATATTGGTAACAAAAATCTTACACACGAATACAGGATGTCTGGTTCAGTACTCAGAGAGATCCCCCAGGAAAGACTTGGAAGTACTGGTAGACAAGTCAATAAAGCCATCTGCGCAATGCGTGGCAGTGGTGAAATGGGCAAACAGAATGCTAAGAATGATTAAGAAGAGGATCACAAACAGATCGGAGAAGGTTATCATGCCGCTGTACTGGGCCATGGTACATTCCCAACTGGAATATTGCGTCCAGCACTGGTCACTGTACATGAAGAAGGACGTAGTACTACTCGAAAGGATCCAGAGAAGAGTGACTAAAATGGTTAAGGGGCTGGAGGAGTTGCCATACAGTGAGAGATTAGAGAAACTGGGCCTCTTCTCCCTTGAAAAGAGGAGATTGAGAGGGGACATGATCGAAACATTCAAGATAATGAATAGACTTAGTAGATAAAGACAGGTTGTTTACCCCCGCCAAGGTAGAGAGAAAAAGAGGGTACTCTCTAAAGTTAAAAGAGGATAGATTCCGTACAAACATAAGGAAGTTCTTCTTCACCCAGAGTGTGGTAGAAATCTTGAATGCTCTTCCGAAGGCTGTTATAGGGGAAAACACCCTCTAGGGATTCAAGACAAAGTAGACAAGTTCCCGCTGAACCAGAACGTACGTAGGTAAGGCTCGACTCAATTAGGGCACTGGTCTTTATGCTAAGGGCCTCCGCAGGCGCGGGCTGCTGGACATGATGGATCACTGGTCTGACCCAGCAGTGGCAATTCTTATGTTCTTATGTAATAGTGAAACTCCTTTGTGATGATATAAGGGTAATTGTGGAATGAGAATAAATGAAAGAAAAAGGTGTAAATACGTGCATTCTAGTGTGGAAAATGGCCCATAACCAGAACACCACTGGCATCAGATTTAAAACGTTCTTGTGAGTATAATGTTTTTGTACTAGAAATTACATTCTGTTGAAGAAAAGTGAATAGAAAAGAGCTCTTATAAGTATCCATAAAAATTATTTTGTTTTCTTATGAAAGTACTGCATTTCCCACCAGACCTTTACAAATTGTGCAAATATAGGAATTCTAGATCTTTAACTGGGCAGTTAGCAAACCTCCCTAGATTTTGTGGGAGTGAAGTTCCACACATTCCACTTGTAAGCTTCTTTTTAATATATGGTCTACCAGGGGTGCCTTCTCATACAACTATGTTTTCAGCATCTGTCCTTGCTTACCCTGATTCTCGGTTTGCAAGACAGCTCACCTGCTAATCTTACTGCACTGTGGAATTTGCAATGGCATTTAAGGGCAGTTTATTCTGTTAGAAATGATGTTATGCAAATTTTGACGCACACACTAATCTCTGTTTCAATCAATAATTATTTTATCTGTATTTTTTCTTGCCTTTTTTTTTTTTTTTTAAACTGTACAGCTCGGAATTTGGTGTGGAGTCCACTAATCTACTAGCTAACTATTCTTTGCTTTTTTTCAATTTGTTTGTTGAAACTTTTGGGAGAATACAACAGCATCATCTCCCAAGAACATTATAAATATAACTATCCAAAGGAACATGGAATACATTATAGTCAGGTCATAGAAAAGTAATAGAGAAGTAGCTAACTCCCCTCCCCCTTTTACAAAAGCGTAGCATGGTTTTTAACGCCGGCCACAGCAGTAACAGCTCTGACGCTTGTTAATAATTAATATAGTTCTTTGGTTTGTTTTTAATATTTGGTTTTATGTGATTGTTTTAATTTCATAATGTTATTTTACACACACACACCCTTTTACAAAAGCACAGAAGAGGTTTTTAGCGCCGGCCGGCTCCGATGCTCATAGGTACTCTATGTAGAGCATTCAGCATGCTGACCAGCACTATAAACCTCTTTCTCGCTTTTGTAAAAGGGGTGGGGGGCTTAATGAAGATTATGTATGTACTTTTTAATTAATTGATTAATTAATTTAAATAAAAATGCAGGGAAAGGGAATGAAACAAATGGTACATGCATACTTTCTGTTCAGCATGGATGAAAAATTGCTGTGACTTAGCAGGCACAGGAGAAGGCTAATATGAAGCTCAAGGTCATGTTCAGTTTGTGCATTTATGCAGTTGGAGTCTTTTACCAGTAGAGCACAATGATGAAGTTGGATATGGAAATTTGAATGCAGGCTTCCTGAGAGCTGCTGTAGTAGCAACAAAGGAAGCACTCACAGAAGAGTGGGGACTACAATGGGATGCTAAAGAGGAAGAGGTTGCATCTGGTGGTGTTCGATATGGGCAAACGAGACAGCCTCCAGCTGCCAAAGGAACAATTAAATCTGACATTATGATGCTGTTGCTAGTTGGGAGGTAAAGTCCTTTTATCATCAGCTATGGCAGAACCCATAATGAAGGAACTGTTATTAGGCTTGCCCCCTGCAGGAGGTTTCTCTGAGTCTACCATGGAATCTGTGCTTACAGGCTCTATTTCTTATCTTTGAACTTTTTCCACTGAAACTGCTGCAAAGCTTCAAGATCACAAACAGATTGGGGGATATGAAGAGCTGAACAGCCAAATGGGAATGCAATACTCCTTGTTATAGGAGGAACTTTTATTAAAGTTAACCTAGCCTTGCCTAATAAACTGAAACATTGGAAAAGGGGTTAAGAGGAAAAAATATTTTTGATTTTTGAACTTCACCAGGACTAGACTCTTTTTCCCTGCAAGAACCTGATTAGAAAACATATGAAGATAGTTTGGAGACTATCAGAAGACCTAATGGTTCCTGACAGCAAGGCCTATTACCCGAATGAGTAGGCAAGTTGAGAACGTGGAAGAAGGGAGCATGGGCCATTATAACCTCTATAAACCAGTTTTGATCTATCTGTAGCCTCCTTTTTCTCTGCTCTAGATAAACAACACTAAAGACTGGATGTTGATGTTATACTTCAAAATTTTGTAAGGTTGATTTTTGTGGTCAGAACACTAGCATTTTTTCAGACATAGCTGGAAGCATCTAGTTAAGAGAGTGTTCCTTCAACGGCATCAACATGTGGTAGCAACTGGTGCCGCCTTTTCCTGAAATTATACTGTGTTTATATATGAGGAGTGTAATTTTATAAGGAGCTGCATGGTTTTAGGCATCAAGAATATGTATAAATGGTGGTACCATATTTTAATCATTTGTGCATTGTAAGTGGCCTCATAAAATACCAACCAACATGAAAGTATGTGCATTGTTACATGGCACATACTTTCACTGAGGACATGAACATGTTTGGAGTTTGTCCACAAGAGCATGGGTGGTATGAGCAAGTACACAAATTGTAGTGTTTTATTATCAACATATGATCATGTCTTAAATTAAGGAGCATTTTCAGACACTTAAACTAGGCGTTGATTTTTCTTTATAAAACAGGCTTAAAGGTGCTGTTATGATCCACACTAAGCTAGTATTCTGTAAAGGATGTTCTGCACAGAGCAACCTATATAAAATACAAGCTTAGCATGCATTTCATGCCTAAATTTGGGCATAAGCATTTAGGCCTGCCAAAAGTTGGTGAAAATGCTCACACCCAGCTGATGGCAGTTAGGTGTGCAAATGCAGGTATTTTGTAAGAACATAAGAATTGCCATACTGGGTTAGACCATAGGTCCATCAAGCCCAGTATCCTGTTTCCAACAGTGGTCAACCCAGGTCCCAAGTATCTAGCTAGATCCCAAGTAGTAAAACAGATTTTATGCTGCTTATACTAGTAAAAAGTACTGGATTTCCCCAAGCCATCTCAATAAGGGCCTATGGACTTCTCTTTTTAGGAAATAACCAAACCTTTTTTAAACCCCGCTAAGCTAACTGATTTCACCACATTCTCCAGAGATTAATTACACATTGTGTGAAGAAATATTTTCTCCGGTTTGTTTTAAATCTACTACTTAGTAGCTTTATCACATGCCCCCTAGTCCTAGTATTTTTGGAAAGACTGAACAAGCGATTCACATCTTTCTGCTTCTCTGTGAAGTGCAGGGAATGTGAATGGGGGGTCAGTTAAGAATGATAGCAGTTAATTTTTCTGATGACTGTTTGGGTTTTTTTGTTTGATATAGGTTTTTTTTTCATCTTGACCAAAGTTGTGTGCATTATTCCTAAAATTATGGTTACAATGCTCTCCTTATTTTCAGTTGATTTTTATATTTTCTTTTTATGATTGTTGAGCATGATTTCTGGATTGCTAATAGGCTTTTGTTTTTCACTGAGAATTTTGAAATTTTAATTTAAAAAAAAATAATGAGAATATAGTGAAATATCTACTCTAATGGAAAGAGAGAAAGATGAGAGAATGAGCTCTAAAAGATAAAAGAGAGGTCAAAGGAGGAGGCAAAGAGCAAGTGGAAGTAAGAGGATAGAAATCAAAATGCGCAGACCCAGATAGGAAAGTTGCTGCTGGCTTTTATAAAGTCATATGCTGGCTTTTGCATAGCTGCAGTAGAGGTTTCTACCGCAGGCCGACAAGGTAAATGCTCCAACGCTCATAGAACTCCTATGAGCATCGAAACATTTACCTCACCAGCCTGCGGTAGAAACCTCTACTGCTGTTTAGTAAAAGGAACCCTTAATTATGGTGAGAATTGTTTGTCTTTTCTACCCTAAGCTAGGTGGCTGCTCGACTGAAAAGGAAACAGCTCTTATCTGCCCTTTATTGGTCCCAGTCCCCTTCCCTGTCATCAGTCTAAATTTAAGTTGTTTTCTAGAAGGACCAGGGGAGAGAGGCAGACAGGGGAAAGCTGCATTGTACTCTTGGTGGCTTTGTAACATCTAAGAAAACAAAAGTTTCTCCTTAATACAACAAACCAGATTCAGGGTTTGGAGGAAGTGCAGCATTTGTCACAGCATCCTCTTGCTGATTCACAGCTTACAGGCAGCTCTCAGGAAGTCAGAAGTGTGCAGTACCCATACTCCTGTGCTGTTCTTATAATAAACACTGAGAATACAGGAGTAGAGTACTCCCCTGAAATTCGCGGGGGTTTAGTTCCAGGAACACCCACGAATATTGAAAAACCGCGAATATTGTTTTTCAGCTGATCGAAGGCAGGAGAGGGCAGCTGGGGCGCCGGCGGGTGCTTAAATTATACTTACGAAGCCAGGCACATTTTCCGACTGCTTTTTCCTGGTGCTAAAGTCATGGTTATACCAATCAGGAGCTGCTTTGATATGCCAGATAGCGTTTCAAAGCAGCTCCTGATTGGTGTAACCATGACTTTAGTACCAAGAAGAGGCGGTCAGAAAATACCGTGAATTACTGAGTCTGCGGTTTGCGAACTGCAAATTCATGGGGGTTTACTGTACAGGCAAAGACTGAAAATTGCACAGAGCTGGGACTCTTTAAGAGAGTTGCATGGACCCAGAAATTTCACCCATCCCCAATGGAACCTATCCTATCCCCACCGGTATTTGCAGAAGTCAACGTTATTATTTACTTGCTCATAGCCCTCTGTTTCCTAACAACCCCAATAGCCTCCTGTGTGTTTTTTTGGATCATATTCACTATTCAACCAATGAGCATTCCAAGCCTCAGTCTGGTGTTTCAGCTACTTGCTCGGTATTCCAAGCCTTATTCTGGAATTACCAGAGATTTTTATTACACTCCCACGCCAACTTCTTGCATTCCCATGGTAATTTCATGCCTGCAGGAATCCTGTGCCAGCTTCCTCCATGGGCAGGAGACCTTTGTGCACTCAATTGACTCCATTCTTCAGATTTTCTATGAGCCTTGTACATGTTCTTAGTACAGTGGTACCTTGGTTTACGAGCATAATTTGTTCCAGAAGCATGCTCGTAAACCAAAATACTCGTATATCAAAGCGAGTTTCCCCAAAGGAATTAAGGGAAACTCGCTTGATTCGTTCCCACCCACCCCTATCCCCCGAAGCCAGCGGCGCTGCTCTACCCCTCCAAGAACTGGCATTGCTTCCCCCGCTCATGAAGGCCCCCCCCTGCGTGATTCGCCATCCCACCTGCACATTTCGTCCCCTCCGCGATCCGGCAACCCCCCCCCCTGCGATCCGGCGACCCCCCCTGCGATCCGGCAACCCCCCCGCTCGTGTCGCACCCCCTCCCCGCCGCGATCCGGCATCCCCCAGGCATCCACCCACCCACCTGATCAAATTTCTTACCCCCATTGGCACCGGCACCAACGCACAGGACATGCCGGTGCTCGAAGATCTGCCTCCTTCGCGCTGGGCCTTGAGCATCTGCGCGTGCTCAAGTCCTTTGGGTTCCCGTTCTCTCCGAGAACGGGAGCAGGGGGGAGGGTACCGGATCGCGAGGGTGGGATTCATAAATCGAGGCACACTCGGTTTCCGAGGCGCCGATTTTGCGAATGTTTTGCTCGTCTTGCAAAACACTCGCAAACCGGTGCACTCGCAAACCGAGGTACCACTGTATTTTAAAATAATTTTTAAAGTTTATATTGCCAGCACTGGAGTGACACCTAGTGGACGAACAGACACACACCCCTGAGGTAGGCCTCCACCTGGGGGCCAAAACACGGACCGTGTAAAGTCATTGGCTGGATCCTTTCAATATAAGGACTTTACAACCATGTGTTTTAATTCATGTGCTCTTGTATTTATTTTGGATTTATAGAAATAAAAGATTGTTTGTCCCAAGGTTGACGTGTTCTATCCCACTCCCTACTTGTTCTCTTTGTTGGGTTTTACGTGGGGTTTCTGTTCCTTTTTCTTTGTTCTATACCAGCTTCCTCCATACCCATGAAAATCCTGTGAGTTCTGCAGGATTCCTGCAATCCCCATTCCCACGCAGCTCTCTACTCGGCAATATGGAAGACTGTAAGCACATTACAGAGTAGAGTGCTGATATGAGAAAGCATTGGGGCTGGGGTTAATTGTGAGTAATGAAAGTTGAGGAAGGGGATGTGAAAATAAGCAGTGGCTTTTAAAGAGGTGTGTAATGAAAAAGTGGGGCTATAGAAAAGGGGTAAGAATAAACAAGAGGGGTGAGATGGAAAGAGTGACCACAGAGAAAGAGAAAGAGAAAAGCAAACTGGATATGTGGGCAATACTTTCAGCTTTTGATCAGAATGTAAAAAGGCCAGCAACAGGCAGAGATGTCTCATTTCAGCTATAGTTGATAACTTGCTCTTTTTTATAGTATATTTTATTTTGCATAGTTTTACATAAAATGTCTATTTTCTGTCATTGCTTGTTCTGGTTCACATTAATTCAGGCAGCTGTGACCTTCCTCTCCTGCATGGGGGTGGGGGGGAGGAAAGAGAAATGCTGCTGCTGCACCCAATTGGGGAGAGAGAGGGAAGGAGGGAGAAGGAAGACAAGGGAGAGGAGAGGAACGAGAGATGCCAAGCCCATGGGAGGGAGGGAAAGAAGATACCAGACCATGGAGGGAGAGGAAGAGATGACAGGGCAGGGGGGGGAAGGGAAGGAGACAGATGCCAGACCAGGGGAAAGGAAGGAGGGAGGGAGAGAAAGGAAGGAGCGAGATGTCAGACCATGGAAATAGGGAGGGAAGGAGAGAGAGATAGGAAGGGAAGGGAAGACATGGAAAAGTAGATTTTGAGAAGAAAGGAAAAAAAATGAAACCATATTATCTTAAGTTAATGTCAAAGATGGATGCAAGACAGAAAATGAAGACAGAGAGAAAAACAGTCAAAAGGACAAGAAGGCCCTGGAAACATAGTTAAAAGCACAGAAAAATAAAGTCACCAAACAACAAAGGTAGGGAAAATGATTTTATTTTCAATATAGTGATTGAAATGTGTCAGTTTTGAGAAAGGAAAAATGTTAAACTTTAACTGTGAGGGCCGCAGAAAAAATAGTTAATGTCTTATTAAAGAAATGACACTTTAGCATGAGGTAAAAACTCTTTATAGTTTATAAATCTTTCATTTAACTGTTAAGGAAATATTTATAAACTATAAAGAGTTTTACCTCATGCTAAATTATCATTTCTTTAATAAGACATTATTTTTTTGCGGCCCTCCAAGTACCTACAAATCCAAAATGTGGCCCTGCAAAGGGTTTGAGTTTGGGACCACTGATTTAACTGTATGCACATTTAATTGCTAGTATACAAGGTCAGTGGCGCAGTGGTTAAAGTTACAGCCTCAGCACCCTGGGTTTGTGGGTTGAAACCACGCTGCTCCTTGTGACCCTGGGCAAACCACTTAATCCCCCCATTGCCCAGGTACATTAGATAGATTGTGAGCCCACCAGGACAGGCAGGGAAAAATGCTTGAGTACCTGAATAAATTAATGTAAACTGTTCTGAGCTCCCTTGGGAGAACGCTATAGTTGAAGAAATAAATAAAATACATACATTAACATGATTTGAGCCAGTTCACTCTTCTCATTCATTCCTCTAATTAGCCCACCATCTAAAGCCAGACTGGCTGATGCCATGATTAGTGAAGCAGTCCAGGGTCAGCCCTTACCCTTCCCATCCTGTGTCTGCCCACTAGACCAGGCAGCACTTATCTCAAATTTACTTTATGTCCATTGTCACCTCTAGGGGTCACCCTAGCGGCTGTTCCCAGTCTCCACAGCAGACTGAAAAGTCCTGCTCCAGTATACTAAACTCAGTAGCTTAATGTTGGGAAAAAAGTAGCCTTTATACTACTACACCTCCTTCCCCCAGTTTCCCTACCAACACACCTAGTGTATAATCCCTCAACACCATCAAAGTAGAGCTGCTTTCAGAAGCATTTTATTGAGGACAACAAGACAAGCAATGAAATGAAGAAGCTTTTCTCTTGTTCAGGATGCTGGCTTTATCTTGCATAATAACCTAAACAAACTAAATAAAAGAGGTTTCTAACAAGGCTTTTTATAGAGAAAACTGTATCTTCCACTACAGATTTTCCCTTGTACTGAGCTAACACAGAGACTAAAATGTCCTCTCAGGATACTGCTACTGCTTAAATGCTTTGTCCCAGGCCTCTGTTTTCTGGGCCTGTCTTTTTTTTGGCAATTGCATACAATCTGTCTCTCCTGGGAATTTTAACACAAGGATTGTCACACCCTTTCTTCTGGGCTATGGTTTTCCCATCCTGGGGATAAATTCCAGAGGGTCTCCCTTCCATGCATCAACCAAATCCAATCCTGCTTAGCTATTGATAACCACTCCTGAACCAGGGTTTTCTGCTGCAGAGAAAGTTCCAATCAGCCCTTACCTTTTTAGGGCTGTCTGTTCTAGCAGATTCTTCCAGAACATTAACTACCTTCTTTTTAAATGACTTTTCCTTTCCTTGTTGCAGCCACTTTCCCCATGGTCTGGACTTATTTTCCAGTATTGCCTTGCTTAGGATTAATTAATTTGCATCCCTCTCCAAAAGAATAAACCAACTTAAGCTCATTTAGAAAGGTGTAGGGTTACCATATGGCTCCAGAAAAAGGAGAACAGATTGAGAGATCCAGGTTTTACTTCCATTGCATTCAGTGGAAGCAAAACCCGGATGTCTTAATCCATCCTCTTTTTTTCTGGAGCCATATGGTAACCCTAAGAAAGAGGCCTTCCTTATCTTGAAGTAGCAGGCTCTTCCTTCTCCCAGGGCTAGACTTTCCCCATGTAGCCTTCCCCTGCTCACCTCTCAAAAGAAATATTCACATCCTTTTTATTTCCAAGTGCTACTGTATGACTTTCCCTTCCTTCCCCATAGAGCAGTGTTCTTCAACCACCGGACCATGGACCAGTGCCGGTCCACAGAAATTTCCTGCCGGTCCACAGGGCCAGCACGTGCATCAGGCCCAAAACAGTGTTCTTCAACCGCTGGTCCACGGTGCGATCGATGCGGCATTATCTTCAAGCCAGCTCTCTCTTCCTAACTGCTTCAGTACACAAAGCCACGGGCAGTGGCCCCTATGGGCATCCTGCGCCTGAACCGGAAGCCTTCTTTCTGACATTGCAACGTCAGAGGGAAGGCTTCCAGATGAGGCACAGGACGTGCAAGGTGCAATTAGTACTATTATGGGGGCGGGGGTCTGAGGTGGAGATTGGGTAGAGATGGGCGGGGTCTGGCCCACGACTTAGCCGTGTTCTTCAACCGCTGGTCCATGAACCGATGCCAGTCCACAGAATAATTCTTTTATTTCTGCCGGTCCATAGGTGTAAAAAGGTTGAAAAACACTGCCATAGAGGACCAACTGGCTTCAGTTTCCCTGGGGATAGGGTTACCATACGGCTCCAGAAAAAGGAGGACAGGTAGAGACATCCAGGTTTCACTTCCATTTCTTTCAATAGAAGTAAAGCCCAGATGTCTCTATCTGTCCTCCTTACTTCATTGCTTTCAGTAGAAGTAAAACCCGGATGTCTCAACCCATCCTTTTTTTCTGGAGCCATATGGTAACCCTACCTGGGGATGAACAGCCTGCTTTCAACATTCCACTGACCAGTTCTGCATTTGTCCACCTGGGCGCTCCTCTTTCTATTTTTAGGCTTCTGTGTCACAGCTTACTGTCCCTTGCAAAAGCATGCAGCCCACACCGCTGCCTTGAGTAAAGGAGGCTAGCAGCTCACCTCTAGAGGCAAGCAATCTAGAACTACCTTTCCCAGAAGCCTTGATTTCTGCCCTGGGCTGTCTGCTGAGGCAACTCACTTGGATGGGCTTCCTCTTTCTCCTTCCTTCATAACTCTGCACAGCCTGACTGTGCAGTTGTAAAGTAAGAAAGTCTTTTTACTTTACTTTCTGCCTTTATCTGGGAAACTTGGGGTCTGCTGGGTTTCCTGCACATGCCAATCCCAATCATCTCCAGCTTGCAGAGCTGTGACTGGTTCATCCAGTCTAGGGTTACCAAATTTGTTAAATCAAAAAACAGAACACCTGACCCGGCGCCCAGTTCCACCCCTGCCTCCTACTAGTCTTGCTCCTAAACCATTTCACCCCTCTCTCCCCCCCCAGCGCAGCCTCTCTCTCTCTCCAGCCCCTCATTTGGGCCATCCTGAAGTTGGATATGGCTTTCTGAGTCTCCCCGGTCCCCAGTACCTTTTCCGGCACTGCAGTTTCAAAACTTCAGACGGCTGGCAGTGTTAGCAACAAGATCCTGTTGCTGTCAGCCTGCCCCAAAAGCCTTTGCTCTGCAGCATTTCCTGTTCCTGCATAGGCTGAATACTGCAGAGTGAAGGCTTCTGGAGCAGGACAATGGCATCAGGATCCTGTTGCTACCACTGCCAGCTGCCCAAAGTTTTGCGAAATTGCAGCACCGGAGGAGACACTGGGGACAGGGGAGACCAGTGGCGTACCTAGGGGGGGGCGGGGGGGCGGGCCGCCCCGGGTACCAGCCCTGAGGGGGTGTTCCCGGCCTTGCCGCTCAGTCCCCCCCCACGCCCGAAGGACCGCTCGCCCCACTGACCTTCCAGCACACCTATGAAGCAGCCCGCAGCAGGATCGCGACGTCAGCAATCCCTCAGCTGCTTGGGCGCTGCTTCCTCTGACGTCAGAGGAGGGGGCGGGACCGCGACGCAGGAAGCAGCTCCTAAGTAGCGCAAATATAGCTGACGTCGCGATCCTGCTGCGGCTGCTTCATAGGTAGTGCGGGGAGGCCAGGGGGGCGAATGGTCCTTCGGGGTGGGTCGGGGATCTGACCCAGTTCTAATACCTCTCCGTCTCCGTGCCGACCGACCCCCTCAAGGACCGACCCTTGGAAACATGTTTTCAGGCTTGGAATCCAGTTAAAAGGCAATAGACGCTCTGTCTATACCTGGGACCAAACTGAAAGAAATTTGTCCAGCCCTGGCAAGTTCAAACCCAACTCAAACCAAATTCTGCACTCCTGGGGAAGGGGGAGGTTTTGCTTCTGAGAAAGTGCTCCTTAGTACATCAGAATCTCTGTCTGCTTCTTGGCACCAGCACTGGAGAAATACTGAGACGCCCTACTTTCTTTCTGCATGTGAAGCCATCTGGAGGGGGGGGGGTGTTTGTGAGTACCAGAAGGCACTGCGAGGAAGGAACGGGGTATATTAGTAGATCTGTGTGTGATGGAGGGCACTAGGGCCAGCAGGAGTGAGGTACATAGTTAGAGCTGTAGAGGGGGGGGGGAGAAGGAGGGTGTCCCTATTGCAAGGAGTGAGGTTTTCCCTCGCCTTTTCTTCAGTCCTAAAGTTCACATTTTCTGGCTTTGGCTGCCTTCAGCAGTCATGCGACCGGGTAACAAAGCCCCCCTGACCCTGCACGCTGTCTGATTCGGCTGCTGTTGAACAGTTTGCGTGCCGGAACCCTTCTCAGGCTGAGTGGAATTTGGGTTATGAGCTGCAGGGAGTGGTTGTGAATTTCTCCGTGAGAACCTTGTGCATCCTCCTCCAGCTTGAGTCCGCACTAGACGCCCGCACTAGACGTCCCCACGTAGACGTCCGCACTAGACGTCCGCAATAGACGTCCGCACTAGACGCCCGCACTAGACGTCCCCACTAGACGTCCGCAATAGACGTCCCCACTAGACGTCCGCAATAGACGTCCCCACTAGACGTCCGCACTAGACGTCCCCACTAGACGTCCGCACTAGACGTCCCCACTAGACGTCCGCAATAGACGTCCGCACTAGACGTCCCCACTAGACGTCCGCAATAGACGTCCCCACTAGACGTCCGCAATAGACGTCCGCACTAGACGTCCCCACTAGACGTCCGCAATAGACGTCCCCACTAGACGTCCGCAATAGACGTCCCCACTAGACGTCCGCACTAGACGTCCGCACTAGACGCCCGCACTAGACGTCCCCACGTAGACGTCCCCACTAGACGTCCCCACTAGACGTCCCCACTAGACGTCCCCACGTAGACGTCCGCACTAGACGCCCGCACTAGACGTCTAGTGCGGACGTCTACGTGGGGACGTCTAGTGCGGACGTCTAGTGCGGACGTCTACGTGGGGACGTCTAGTGCGGACGTCTAGTGCGGACGTCTACGTGGGGACGTCTAGTGCGGACGTCTACGTGGGGACGTCTAGTGCGGGCGTCTACGTGCGGACGTCTACGCGTGCGCGTCCTCGTGCGCGCGTCTTACACCAAGTGCACCAAGTGGCAGAAACCTAAACCCCAAACTCAGATAAATGCATTCCCAGGCCTTGTTCTCCCCTCCTCCAGGTCAGATTGCTGTTGAAAGCTGAGGCAACAGGAAATACGTCAGCCTCGGGGAGGATCGGAACTCAAGCTGGAGGAGGATGCACAAGGTTCTCACGGAGAAATTCACAACCACTCCCTGCAGCTCATAACCCAAATTCCACTCAGCCTGAGAAGGGTTCCGGCACGCAAACTGTTCAACAGCAGCCGAATCAGACAGCGTGCAGGGTCAGGGGGGCTTTGTTACCCGGTCGCATGACTGCTGAAGGCAGCCAAAGCCAGAAAATGTGAACTTTAGGACTGAAGAAAAGGCGAGGGAAAACCTCACTCCTCCCTTGCAATAGGGACACCCTCCTTCTCCCCCCCCCCCTCTACAGCTCTAACTATGTACCTCACTCCTGCTGGCCCTAGTGCCCTCCATCACACACAGATCTACTAATATACCCCGTTCCTTCCTCGCAGTGCCTTCTTGTACTCACAAACACCCCCCCCCCTCCAGATGGCTTCACATGCAGAAAGAAAGTAGGGCGTCTCATTATTTCTCCAGTGCTGGTGCCAAGAAGCAGACAGAGATTCTGATGTACTAAGGAGCACTTTCTCAGAAGCAAAACCTCCCCCTTCCCCAGGAGTGCAGAATTTGGTTTGAGTTGGGTTTGAACTTGCCAGGGCTGGACAAATTTCTTTCAGTTTGGTCCCAGGTATAGACAGAGCGTCTATTGCCTTTTAACTGGATTCCAAGCCTGAAAACATGTTTCCAAGGGTCGGTCCTTGAGGGGGTCGGTCGGCACGGAGACGGAGAGGTATTAGAACTGGGTCAGATCCCTGAAGAAGCTCATTCTCCTTCTATCAGTTTGGTTCGGTGCAGTGGCGTACCTAGGGGGGGTGCGGGGGGGGCGGGCCGCCCCGGGTACCAGCCCTGAGGGGGTGTTCCCGGCCTTGCCGCTCAGTCCCCCCCCACGCCCGAAGGACCGCTCGCCCCACTGACCTTCCAGCACACCTATGAAGCAGCCCGCAGCAGGATCGCGACGTCAGCAATCCCTCAGCTGCTTGGGCGCTGCTTCCTGCGCCGCGGTCCCGTCCCTCCTCTGACGTCAGAGGAGGGGGCGGGACCGCGACGCAGGAAGCAGCTCCTAAGTAGCGCAAATATAGCTGACGTCGCGATCCTGCTGCGGCTGCTTCATAGGTAGTGCGGGGAGGCCAGGGGGGCGAATGGTCCTTCGGGGTGGGTCGGGGCATCAGGCCTTCAGGGTGGGGCGGGCGGGCGGGCAGGCAGACTTTCAAGGGGGAGGGGGGTGACAGGCAGGCAGGCAGGCCTTCAAGGGGGGGTGCAGGTCTTCGGGGGGGGTGCAGACCTTCAAGGGGGTGCAGGCCTTCAAGGGGGGGGCAGGCAGGCAGGCCTTCAAGGGGGGGGACAGGCCTACAAGGGGGGGGGACAGGCCTACAAGGGGGTGCAGGCCTACAAGGGGGGGGACAGGCCTTCAAGGGGGGACAGGCCTTCAGGGGGGGTGCATGCCTTCAGGGGGGGTGCCGACCTTCAAGGGGGTGCAGGCCTTCAAGGGGGTGCAGGCCTTTGGGGGGGGTGCCAACCTTCAAGGGGGGGGGCAGGCCTTCAAGGGGGGGGGGACAGGCCTTCAAGGGGGGACAAGCAGGCAGGCCTTCAAGGGGGGGACAGGCCTACAAGGGGGTGCAGGCCTTTGGGGGGGTGCCAACCTTCAAGGGGGGGGACAGGCCTTCAAGGGGGGACAAGCAGGCAGGCCTTCAAGGGGGGGTCAGGCCTTCAAGGGGGGGACAGGCCTACAAGGGGGTGGGACAGGCAGACCTTTAAGGGGGGACAGGCCTACAAGGGGGTGGGACAGGCAGACCTTTAAGGGGGGATAGGCCTTCAAGGGGGGACAAGCAGGCAGGCCTTCAAGGGGGGGTCAGGCCTTCAAGGGGGGGGACAGGCCTTCGGGGGTGCAGGCCTTCGGGGTGGGTGCAGGCCTTCGGGGTGGGTGCAGGCATTCGGGGTGGGTGCAGGCCTTCGGGATGGGTGCAGGCCTTCAGGGAGGGACAGACCTTCGGGTGGGAGGTAAAGTCCTTCGGGGGGTGCAGGTCTTCAGGGGTGGGGTGTAGCCCTTCGGAGGGGGGACAGACCTTCGGGGGAGGGGGGGTCCTGGTGTAAAAGTACACAGAGGGAGAGAGGGAAGGGGGGGTTCAAAGATACGTGCATATGCCAGACTTTGGGGGTTAGAAATAATGGGTCTAAAAACAGAGGAGTGGGAGAGAGATGGTGCATAATGGGATTTAGGGAGGGAAGGAACAGAAAGGGAGAGAACTTGGAAACAGGGGATGGTGTGGAGGGGGGATAGAGATACTGGATAGGAGGATAGTTGGGAACAGAAAGGGAGAGATGGTGGATCCTGGGGTGGTGGGGAGTTGAGAAAAGGTGAATCTGTGGATGGAGACAAAAAAAAGGAAAGATGCCAGATCTCCGGGAGAGGGAAGGGAAACGGAAGGGGAGAACAGAGATGGCAGACGGATGGTTAGCACGGAGAAAGGAGACCCTGGCAAGCAAGACAACAAGAGCCTGGGACCAACAAGATTTGAATATTGATCAGAGAACAAAAGGTAGAAAAAATAATTTTATTTTCTGTTTTGTGATTACAATATGTTAGATTTGAAAAGTGTACATGAGACAGCTTGAAATGGGAACTTTTCTATTTTTGTGAATGGCAAGGCTGAGTTCAGTTAAAATATATGCTTTATAAGAAAATATAATAATGTGTTTTATAAAGTTTATAAGCATTGCTGGCATACTCGGTGAGGTGTTCCTAGTGTTGGTGGTGGTGGTAGCATGTCAGTGTGTTGAGAGGAAGAGGTAGTCTGGGAAATTCTGCTGAGCAAACTCTGGGCCCATTTCCACCCCCAGTTAGTCCACTCCACTCAACTGGTTCACACACTGAGTGGGTCTTTGGGTGTTATTTCTGGGTAGTTGTTTTAGAATCTCTTCCAGTGGTTTGTCAGTATCTCCTTCTGGTCCAAGGAAGGAAACTTTGTCAACCTTAGCATTGACCTTCAGAATATGTTTGTAACAGCGCTGCTTGTGTGGCATTAGGCTATGTAGTGATCGAAAGAAAAAAACAGACCTTTGCACATTTTTGCACTATATGGTGGGTGTATGAGGAGATTCATTTCCTGCACAGTTAAGTCCATGTGAAGTTACCTTGTGCTGTATTTGACATCTAGCAAGGTCTCTGTTTGGAAGGAAAGATCTAAGCTTAAAAATGAAGTGGCCAGAAGTTATGTTAAAAGTAGATAGCGTAGCTGGTTTTAAGAAAGGTTTGGACAAATTCCTGGAGGAAAAGTCCATTGTCTGTTATTAAGACATGGGGGAAGCGTCTGCTTGCCCTGGATTGGTGCACTCAGTTGTTCCCACTTGGAGAACCTATTGACTTTTACTGCTTTTCTGTGTGGCTTTAACATTTTTGCTATTCAGTATACCTAAACTATTATTCAGTAGAAAAAATTTGTTTGTTCAATCAAATCCTGTGTGGACATTGGACTTCTATGAGTGAATGTTCTGCTTGATTGAACAAACTAAATTTTTTCTACTGAATAATAGTCTAGGTACAATGAAAGTAAATAGCAAAAATGTTTGAGTAGATAATTAAGGAAATCTTTTTCATATTGCTTGCTTATGGACTGGGAAAAAAGACTGTTCAAGCAAATGTCTCCAGAACTGCTTTAATGGAAAAATGTGATTTTTTTTTTTTAAAGTACTTTGTGAAATTTATTGTTGTTGTGAAATTTATTGTTATACTTTGTTTAAACTTAAAAAGCGGTGTCATTAACAGTGAATCTAATCGAAAAATCGATTCAACAGGGTGAATCGGATCGAATGAAATATTTTTCTCTGAATCAGGCAGCACTATTGGCTACCATGAGAATGGGCTACTGGGCATGATGGACCATTGGTGTGACCCAGTTAGGCTATTCTTATGTTATGTTCTCATCTGTAGGGGCCTTTGTTTTCACTTCTTATTTTAATGTATTTTTTTCCTGGGAACTTATCAGTGTTTTTTTATAATGGGAACAAAAATGGAAGAGAATTAATGTGTGTGGAATGGGGGGGGGGGTAACTAATTTCTTCAGCTAAATAATTCAATCCACTTCAAACAGACATAGGAGAACTCACGCACCATTCACACACCCTCCAACCAAAAACGTCAAAAGAAAAAAACTGTTCGACAACCTCCTAGCCATTCGAGCTGCAACACTTGACCCCCAACTCTACAACCTATTGACCTCGACCACAAACTACAAAACCTTAAAAAAAGAAATAAAAACCCTTCTATTAAAAAAACACATAAAACCAAACTAACATAATCAGAACTGTCCCAAGCATCACCTGCAACTACTCCATATGTACTTCTGATGTCATGACAATTCAGACATAATTTATGTTATGTTATGTTTGGAATAATGGTTACATAAATGAGGTTCAATAAAAGAAAATTTTCTGTGGGAGCATTTGTTGGAACTTCTGTTATCCTGATTTCTTCTATCTGTGGGCTTTCTTTAGCTAACCTACTTATCTGGGGCTTTCCACTTCTGCAGCTGCCCTTTTCACGGTCCACTTTGCGCTTGCACTCTCTGGGGAGGGGGGGTTGGGTCTGGGCTTGGTGGGGTAGGTGTGTCTGGTAGTTTTGTCTGGGTGGTGGCTGGGTGTTTCTTGGGTGCTTGTTGTGCGGATTGGTGTGTCTGGTGAGCGGTCTGGGTGTTGTTGCTTGTGGGGGTTTTTTTCATTATAAAATATGGCTGAGGGTCTAGTCCGGCTTATTATTCTTGTGGGTTCTGGGGTGGGATTTGTTTGCTTGCCCCAAGTTTTGGCCTTTTGTTGTGTATTGCTATGCCTCTCATTGGCAATTTTCTCTTGGGAGAGGCTTGTTCATGCTTGTTGTTGCTGTTACTCTCATTCTGTGTTCTTTTTGATAATGTATAAGTTTCTGTACAGACCATGGTTGCTTGTCTGGACCTTTTGCCATTCTCAATAAAAATACTTTGAAAAAAAAAAAAAAAAAAAAGAAAATTTTCACTGCCTGTTTCTATTCTGACCATTTATTCCATTTCATGGTTATTGCAAAAAAAAAAAAAAAAAAAAAATTTTACATGAGGGGGGGGGGGGGTGTCAAAAAATGATGGGCCCCGGGTGCCACATACCCTAGGTACGCCACTGGGGGAGACTCCTGATTCTGGGGTGGGGGCTGGACTGGAGAGAGTGAGTCTAAAACAAGGAAAAACTTCCTCCAGTCCAGGAAACTATCTGGACACCCGGACAGTCCTCTAAAAAGAGGACATGTCTGGGCAAATCCATACATCTATTAAACCTAATGTGACCATACGTCCCATTATGAACGGGACCGTCCCGTTTTTAGATCCCCTGTCCTGTTGTCCCCATGCACAGCTTTGGAATGCCAAAATGTCCAGTTTTCAGAGAGAGCGTCCCGAAGCTGTGCAGGGTGTGTCCCAAAGCTTTGCAGGGACAGGCGATCACGGAACCTGGGCTATGTCCCTGCTTCCCCGCTGCCGATGCAGCAACAGGACCAGGCCAGGCGAGTGCAGCAACTGCACAACGGCCAGTTCAGAAGCCTTCTCCCCAACATCAAGTCTGTCTATATTTTGCACTATATTTGTCTATTTTTCTATAGTTGTTACTGAGGTGATATTGCATATTTTAAAGTCATCTGTCTTGACCTCTTTGAAAACCCACCAAATATAAATGATAATTAACATTTTTTTCTATATACAATGTGCTGTGTTTTATTTTAATTTTATGGTTACCATTATGAATTAATAAGATATTGTGTGCACATGGAAAATGAATGGAAGAAATTGGGGCAGGGCAGGGCTGGGGCGGGATTGGGGTAGGGCTAGGATGGGGCTGGGGGGCGGGACTGAAAATCAGTAAATGTCCCGTTTTGATGAAAAAAATAAATGGTCACGTTAGGTAACCCTAGCCCAGTCACACCATCACTGCTCTCGTTTCCCTGGGAGTCTAGCTTACTGGTTCAGTTATTCTCCACAGCCTAAGGCAGTATTCCTTTAGGCCCCCACAATATGAAGCTGCAACTTTGTTTACAGTGTCCCTACAATTCTATCAATTATATCTTGAAATGACATGTCAAATAATAATAATAATAATTTTATTTTTGTATACCGCCATGCAGTGGTACCTTGGTTTATGAGCATAATTCGTTCCAGAAGCATGCACTTAAACCAAAATACTCGTATATCAAAGCAAGTTTCCCCATAGGAAATAATGGAAACTCGCTTTGATACGTTCCCCCGAAGGTCCCCCTGCGATCCGGCACCCTCCCCCCGTGACCCGGCACCCCCCTGCCATGATTTGGCCCCCCCCCGCCGCAGTTCGGCCCCCCCCCCGCCGCTTCTTACTGTCATCTGGGCCTCGGTACTGGCACCGGCATGTCCTGTGCGTTGGTGCCGGTGCCCGAAGATCGGCCTCCTCTTCTTGCTGGGCCTTGAGCATCTGCGCATGCTCAAGGCCTGCGAGTTCACGTTCTCTCCGAGAATCTCGGAGAGAGTGTACCCCTTCTCCCTTCCCTGCTCCCCTTGTCCAGCAGTACCCCTTCTCCCTTCCCTGTTCCTTTTGTCCAGAAATACCCCTTCTCCTTTCCCCCCCTGTCCAGCAGAACCCCTTCTCCCTTCCTTCCTTCCGTCCCCAGCAATACCTCTATTTTGTGGTCTGCGGTCTGTATGCAATCTCGCACACTGGGCAGGAAGAGAGGCTCCGGCGTCAGCTGACTTGAAACTTTCTGCTGCCGTCGCATATGCCAGGACTCCTGCCTTCGCGTATCTGCCGGGACTCATTACCTCCTTTCTCTGGCCTGCTGCTGCTGGTCCGGGGGTGCGGAGACAAGACAAAGGCAGGAGACCCGGCAGATACGCAAAGGCAGGAGTCCCGGCATACACGACGGCAGCAGAAAGTGTCATCAGCTGACACTGGCGCAGGAGCCTCTTTTCCTGCCCAGTGTGCGAGATCGTGTATAGACTTTGGGCCGCAAAATAGGACCGGGGGGCCGCATGTGGCCCTTGAGTTTGAGACCGCTGCACTAGGCCATTCCTGCACTATATTATGTTAATCAGGTTTTCTATTCCGTCTTTAGTTCATTACAGTACATTACATTTAGTTCATTAGATTACATTACAAAACAGTTGGGTCAGTTACCCAGGAAGTTACAATGCACAGTTTGCCATGCACATTCAATAGAGTTACTAATACAGTTAGGTCATAGTTACAAGTTCAAGTAGGTCATCGATGGCTTATTGTTATGTCCCAGGAGTTGCATTATTGTTCCCAATGTCTAACAGATGCATTCTATCTGCTAAGTACAATTCATCATACTAACCCTCAGTGGTGGGTTGGAACACATTGCTAGAGGTCAGGGGTCACCATCTTTAAAGATGAAAGCAATGGAGGCAGAAGCAACCTGTTCCTGCCTTTAGAGAGGGGTCTGGGTTGGCGTTAGTGGGGAAGTGTCCAGTGAAGGAGTCAAGGAGGAAGGCTGAGAGATGCTGGGGTGCATGAGAAGGAAAGGGAGAATGAGAGATGCTGGACCTGGTAGTAGATAATAATAATAATAATAATAACTTTATTTTTCTATACCGCCATAGTCGAAAGACTTCTAGGCAGTTCACATTGAAAGAAGGCTGGACAATCAGCGAATTACAGAATGCAAGAAATGAAATGTTACATAAGGAATAGGAATTACATTAAAAATTACATCGAGGTTGGCAAAGGGAGATGCTATAGCAGGTGGGAAGGAGGGAATGACAGAAGGGAAGGAAGAGAGATGCAGGACCTAGTGGGGCAGTAAGGGAAGGTAAAAGTGATTCTTGATCTGTTTGGTAGGGAAAGGAGAGGTGCTGGATCTAGTTGGGGGAGGAGTGGGAAGGGAGAGATGGTGGGAGAGAAGAGGGACTGGTGGCATAAGCCTAGTTAAGGAGACATTTGAGGGAAACAGATTGAAAGGGATGGATGTAACTGGTGCACATTGGTCTGTGACATGACCCCAAGTGGGAAGATATTTGGCAGCTGTCCATGAGCAGTATTGGCCCTAACTTAAAAATTAGCAAAGACCACTATTTTATATTTCATTATTTTTCTAATAATTCCTAACATTTGTTCTCTTAGGGTTTCTGCGGCTGGCATTGTGCTTGTTGCAAGTTTCTGGGTCTCGTTGCGTCTTTGTCAGGTAGAAACCGACGTTTCAGCCATCATGGTTTGGCTATCTTCAAGGTATGCTCTGAAGTCTGCAGTGTGACTTTGGAAATAGTGAGTTCACTGATCTGATTGGGAACAGGGCAGTCCACCAATTTGAATTTTGGCAGGAAAGTCAGTTGGTCAGAAATTTGAATTTTGTTGTGAAAGTCCTTAGAATGGAGAAGTCTCTGGTAGGTTTAAAGATATTCTCCCCATGGTGCTGGGTTAGATGTTCTTTCAAGGTTTCCGCAGCTGGCATTGTGCTTGTTGCAGGTTTCTGGGTTTCGCTGCGTCTTTGTCAGATAGAAACTGACGTTTTGCTGGCCTACATTGTGGGCCTACATTGTGGCCTACATACGTCTACCGTGGGCCTATGGAGATGCATTTGGCCATGACCACGCCTAGCCTTAGGTGGGCTTGCACACCTCCCTAGGCTCCCGGAGGCACCGCCAATATAGATGGCCTGCTTCGGGAGGTTTTATTTTAGAAAACGTGTGTCCCGATTGGCTGGTTAGGCAGCAGGTGGCCACCTACAATCAGGATGCTGTTTATAGAATCCGGGCCTTACTGCCTACAAAATAGGTGTTGGTAAGTGCACATAAGCTAATTTTTTAAAAAATGGATTTGCGCTAATGGCAACCCAAAATCAATCGGGAAGAAACAATGCTAAAAAAAACCCTCACTTTTCAAAGGAGTGAATAACAGAAAACAAAAAAAGGGGAGTGACACTACGTGACTTTAAGCAAAAGTAATTCAAAAGCACTACTCATACACATCTCTTAAGTGCTCAGAGAATTGGTTGTCAGACTGCGAGACTAGCCCGCATGGTCGAGCGTCTGAAGTAATCACCTCTAATCATTGCACGTGAGACGTGATGTGTAAATTTTTCATTTTCTAGCAATAAACGTGAAAATTCAAAAAAATATTGAAAAATCTTTAACTTATCTGACAAATGAGCTGAATGGGATTCATAAACACGTTCTGGGTTCTGATGCGTTTCGCCTGGGCTTTTTCAAAGAACTTGTACTGCAGCACTTGGATGTGATTCTGCCGCACTCAGCTGCAAACATCTTCAGAGAAGTTCTAATGGGGCATGGCCGTTAATACAAAAATTGAAAAATTTGACCATTTCTTTGCTGCTGTAAAAATGGCCTAGCAGGCATGAAAAACCCATCAACGGTGGACTAAGACCACTTTTTACTGCTACTTAGTAAAAGAACCTCTTAGAGTAGGGTGAGAAACCTTTATTTACAGAGGGTCACGTGAATATCTGGACTACCTGCAACATACCCGCAGTGTTGGAAGTGGACTTGTGCAGAGATCTATCTAGATACCATCTTTCATAAACAAATAAATAAAAATGTAACTAAAAATGATAAAAACAAACTGCAAGAGTGGCTATTCTGAAAATATTTGTGTAAAATACAGTACAGTATTTTAAAATGCTATAACTATGGTCTCAGGGGCAGCATGTAATTCAATGGAGAACAACATTCAACTTGTGAAGTGCAGGTTGCCCACTCCTGCCTTAGAATGATTGTGGACAATATGTTGAAATTCTAGTTACTCAGTATACAGTAATAATAAAAAAAGCAAAGAAACTATTAGGATTTAGAATGGAATAGAGAATAAAAAAAGAATATCCCATTGCCATTGTATAGAATAGATCAATGCTTGTCTAATGTGCTAATTTTGTTACCTCATCTAAAAACAAACAAAACAAAAAAAAGCTATCAAACAACAAAACGAAACAAAGGGGGGAAAGGGTAACAAAATAATGGAGGATGAAATTGCTTTCTACGAAAAGGCTAAATGCAGGTTGGGGATCTTCATTTTGGAGAAGTTACAATTGAACTAGGATGCAATAGAAATGTATAGGCTATACACCAAATAAATAAGGAATGATTTTTTTTAATCCTTTTAAATAGTAGCAGACCTGAGGTTCACGTTATAATTTTATCACTAAAGGCACTGACAAGTTTTTCATCATCATCAGGTTAAGTGTACAAAATATTAGTTTATTACAGAGGAAAAGCGTGTGCTGGTTTTGTCTTGTAGCAATTCTAAAAGAGACTTTTATTAGCACATGCTATCTGCAGCAGGGCCCATAGGAATAAAACTGATCCTGTGGCAGACATGCGCCAGTCTTTAGTGTGCGCCACTGGAATGCGTTAAAAACAAAACAAGTTTCCTTGGCATAGCTCCTTGCATGCACGTATCCTAAATCTTTGAAGCCTGTGTCTTGTTATTAATGCCTCCCAAAATGCCAGATCTGTAAAACTCCCAGAAGAATGTAAATACCGACCAAATAGGAGGAAACAGGTGACCGAGAGGCGGTGGCTGGAGTCGAAGTGTGGGGAAAGAGTAGGGTCGTGATTGGAGGAAGGGTCAGGGCACAGGGCAGACTTATGATTGGAGGAGGTAGCTCAGAGACGGGGTGTGATTGGTGGAGACGGGCCGCGGTGAGAGGCTGGCGCTGTGTAGAGTGCTGGGGCTCGCGGCGGCTGCTTTTGCAGCGTGTGATTTCGAACTGTGCGCTCCAGGGTTCCTCAGCCCCAGCTCTGTGGCGGGGTGATGGTGCAGTATTGTGACCTTCAGGTAACGTGTCTCGTGCCAGTCTGGACGGTTTATTCTGACGCCACTGGGTAAACGGGCGAGGAGGAGGGGGAAGCTAACGAGGCCGCTGTCCCTGAAATTGGGAAGGGGGGAGAGAGTTCACGCGCGAGTTGCCTTTTCGGCCTCGGGGCGGTGGTTTCCGGGCTGCAACGCCGGGAGGGAGCCTTCTGTGGTCTGGCGGCTGCTGCGGGTTGTTTTCTCAGCTGTTGATCGTGGAAGCTGTCGGTGTGTGGCCCCGATTATTGCAGGGGACATATCGAGAGGGCTGTCTATGCGTAAACACACTCGTCCTCCTAAACGGGTGCGTTTTCTCAGGGCTTCAGGTATCGTATACACATTCTTATTCTGGTTGTATTTTGTTTATAACTGTATGAGTAAGTTATATGGTCTCCATGAGATCCCTCTCCTCACCGTTACGTTTTTAAACTACTTCAATTTTTCTTTGCTTGTTTTGAAATTGCCCTTTTAAAGACAGGACCGTCATCTTGTACTGACGCTGGAGCTCTGGTCTCTCTAGCTGTTTTTCTGTTTGCTTAGCGATATCAATTGTATTTAAATGCTCCGGGGAACGTGCGTTTTTGGCAACTGATTACACTTAGGCTGTTGAGTGGGGTGCTTCAAAGTCCAAGGAATTTGAGACATTTAAAGCGCCAGGCTTGGGAGGCGGCTGTGCTATATCTCCCTTTAAACTTATGCTCAAAGCCACATTTTCAGTGTTATGCCTCCGTTTTGGGTTTGCTAATTCATGAAGACAAAGTAGAAAAGTTAGTTCAGATGTATTCTTTTGTGTAAAATCTCAAACAAGGGTCCACGATTCCCTTCATAAATTGATCTCCAGAGTTTGCAAGTAATTTTTTTTAATCCTTTTAGGGAATAGTAAGTGATAATAGCCCTGATGATCTCTACAAATTAGCGTGGTCTTTTAAGTAAACATGGTATATTGTATGGAACAGGCTTCTAGTGATGAGAATGGAGGCAAAAGCAAACATTTTAAGAATCCCAGGTTATTGTTAATTGTTAAGTGAGGGTAAAATGGGAAAACAGTGATCTGAAGTCTATAAAATTGCACCATGAGTGGAACAGGCAGACTGGATGGATTGTGTCTGTCATATAATTTAATTTAAGTAGGAAACACTTTTTTACACATATGTGTTTTACGTTTTTTAAAGGAATGTTTAGCTAGTCAGTAATTTGATAAGATATAATTCAAGACTTGGATTTCCATTATCACTTGGAAGTTATATTCATTGCAGTACCAGGTTTCATAGCATCACACAAGGTTAATTTACAATACTGTTATCCAACATATTCAGCACCTAATTTTACTAAGCGTTCCCCCCCCCCCCCCATTTTGTGTGTACAGAGAAAATAAGATTAGTAGTCAGACCTTTGGTTTGAAAATTGGAAGGTTAAGCTACTTTCACAAGGTTAGGCAAACATGCAGTAAAGAGGGAAATAAGAGCTGCAATCTCTTGAGTACTATTCTGGACTTTAACCTGTTATGTTGTACCAATATATTTAAAACAGCAACACTAGTTATAACTCAGCTGGTGTATACACTTAATGAAAAATATTTAATAGAATGTCTGTTGTACTTTGAAATCAATTGGATCGTCTCCTATAACAACATATGGAGCATGGCTCATGGTGTGTGTGTCTCAGACCTGGAGGTGTGGGAGAAGGAATAGTTTGAATGGAGCTGTTCTCAAATGTTCCATTTGTTTGGAAACAGTAATACGATGAAATCAAACTGCCATAGTCAACTGACTTTAAAGAATGCATTTTATATTTTAAACACGGAGTGCCACTATACCAAGGCAACAGTATTCTGTGCTTATCCAGCCTTAAGAGGCAGTACACATGGCAATTCATTCAACTACTAAAAGCTAGATGCACTAAATACAGTTGCTAAGACCGTGCGAGTCGCTGTTGGCCAATTTTTTTGACTGATTGCGATCAATGCTCCAACAAGTTTCATTGTAATCCTGACCAACCAGTCGCTCTGAGAGCGACTGTGACACATACGCAGAGCCGATCTGGGGAAGCCCGAACAGCTGAGTGGCAGGAGAAGCTTCCTAATACTCGGCTATTGGGCCTTTTTCTTTTTTTTTAATGTTACAGATGTTGTGCATGTGTTACACATGCACAATATCAACACACGCACAATATCTGCCCAATTTAAAAAAAAAAGTCTCCCCCCCCTCCCTCTGGTGGTCTTCCCTCCCCCCACCTGCCCATACTGTGACACTGCAATTGGCAGGAGGGATGCCCAATCTTTTCTGCCCCTGGCCCTACCAAACCCCCCCTGAACTGACACCCCCTTCCAATTGAAGATCAGCAGGGATGCCAACTCCCTCCTTCCTTGGTGAACACCCCCGCGTTGCTCCACCCCATGACCCTGGTACTAAAAAAGACAGGAGGGATATCCACTCCCTCCTGCTGTGGTGAATCCCCTTCCCCCCCTGCTAGGCTCCCCCAACCAACTTTTTTCCTCCCCTTAGTTAAAAAAAAAAAAATCAGCAGGAGGGATGCACTCTGGGCCCCCTTTTCCCCAATACCTTGAAATTTGTTGACAGTAGGAGGGATGCCCATTCTCTCCTGCTTTTCAGGCCTGCAAAATTTTGGGCCTTCCCCTTCCTGGTGCATCCTGAGATGCATGAGGAGGGGGGCCCAAGGCCCTAATTGGCTCAGATCCTTCATTCTATAATGTCAGTACTTAAATGTCAATGTAAGTGTCATTTGCATGCCCAGATTATAGAATACTATGACTTACACATACACATTTTACAGATTTGCATATGTTGTGTGCTGAACAGTATTCTATAATCTGAGCATGTAAGTTGCATAGTGGACAACTGTAATGTGGGTGGGGCATGGACATCTTCCATAATAATATAAATGTTATAGAACAGTACTCATACATGCTAAAGTGCCACATTTATGCCCATGCATTTATACCTGTCATAGACATGGAGTAAGTGGGCACACATACAGAGGACAGAGTTAGAGATGGTGGGCAATGGTCTGAAGGGGGATAAGTTGGACCTGGGGTGGTGTGGAGGAAGAGGGAAAGAGACACTTGAAGTGAGAACTGTTGGGAAGAGAAAGGGTGAAATGGTAGACCTGGGGGAGGGAGGCAGGCGGATGGGAGGCAGTTGTGAAGCGAAAGGGAGAGAAGTTGGATCTGTGAATGGAAGGGGAGGTCGAGAGAAATTTTAGGCCTGTGGATGGAAGGCAGAGAAATGCAGCATCTCTTTTTCCCCCCCTCCCCCCCAATTCATTGTTCAGTCTCAAGGGGGGAGGGAAGAAGAAAAACATAAAAGAGAGGGAGCAAAATGTTGGACCATGGGGATAGTGGAGGAGAGAGAGACCCATGGGAGGGCAGGAGGGAAGAGAACTGGGATAAGAAAGGGGATGGAAAGAATGGGACAAGGAGTTATAGCTGTCCCTGGATAACAACTGTTACGGTAAGTAACTGTGCTTTATAGCCTGACCAGTGGAGAGAGGGAAGGGGATTCTGAAAGTGGTGAGCCATGTGAATGAGGTCAAAAGGGAGATGGCAAGAGAGTGAGAGAACAGTGGAAGAAATGTGGTAAGGGGAGTAGATAGCAGGAAATAGGAGGCTGGAAAAGGAGTGAGATAGGAAATAGGAGAGCTAGGGACCAAGAGAAGATGGAGAATTGAGAGGTAGCTGAACATTTAAAAAGAAGAAGGGTGAGAAAAAAGGCAAGATTTGAGTAGACAGAGGCAAAAAAGAAAAGGAAAAGTTAAGAAAGCTAAAAGGGAAAAATCTATGCGTTGGAGAAAAGCATAAGGAGGAAATGGAACAAGAGAGGAGAAAAAAAAATGAACAGCAGACACTGGAAAGAGAATTAGATGAAGATAAACAAAAAGCAGAAAGAGAAACTGGGACCAAGATGATGGAAAAACAAAATATCCAGACAACAAAGTAGAAAAAATTGTTTTATTTTGAATTTATTAACTGAAATATGTTAGCTTTGGGATATGTGCATCACAATTATTTTTGTATTCAGTGGCGTAGTCATATACAGCTGATTTAGGGGAGGGACTGGAGCCCTAAATTAGTGGATGGGCACCAAAGTTTCTCCCCTACTGAGTGTAATTTACAAATACTTGAGCTATTGGGGATTCCCATGCCCTGCCACCTGAAGACATCTTCCTTCAGTTTGGCAACCCAAAATCTCCAAGCTTTGCAGCCAATGGCAATATCCTCAAGCTGACACTGCTTTCATGCATGCATGAAAGCCAAGGTGGGGGTTGGGGGGGCAGGGAAGAGGGAAGGCAGCAGCTCTGCAATATTGCTGCCAGCTTCAGAACTTGGGAAGTTGGAGGGGAGGAGGTGGCCGTCAGTTGGTGAGGCTTGGGGATCCCTACTAGCTACAGCAGGGGAGATGTTCAAAAAAGCAGTAATGTTTACCCTGACTGAACGATCTTCCACGTGCGCCGCTGACAGCTGATGCAGCATCCCCACTCTGATGAGGCCATTGTTCACATTAAATGCGTGTTTTGTCATATTTTTATTTTAATGTGAAAAATATTTTTTTGTCAATAAGATTATTATTATGATATCTAGTTTTATTTAATGTTAGTGACTAGTTTAAACCAACTCCTAAAAACATGGTTCTTGAAAAGATATTTGGCTCTCAAAAGAAATCTTAATCGTGCTGCTGATCTTTGGCTCTTTTGACTAATGAGTTTGCCTACCACTGGGCTAAAATAATAAGAATATTAGGAGTCCATTTTGATCACAACCTTTCACTATTACATCAGGTTAACTTTTTAATAAAAAAGTCTTTTGGACTTTTCTGAAACTTAGAAGGATTAGAAAGTACTTAGATAATTATCAGTTCTGCCTATTAGTACAATCTTTAAGTTTTGTTTCCATCATGATTCAGTGAACTTCAATCATTTCATCGGTTGTTGCTGTTTTTGGATGTCCAGAACATTCTTCATCAACCACGTTTAAACTCAGCAGCCCATGCTTTCGCCATTGAGGATGGAGACAGATCACCATACAGTGTGTCTAACTCAGATTTAATTTCAGTAGGTGATTTTCCCTTCAAATGAAGGAATTTTATCACCGTGCGATGTTCAATTTTGTCCATTTTTTTAATAAAGTGGAGCAGTTAACTTTAAAAGGCAGACATAACAAAACTAGATGTCAGACTAACTTGAAAAACTACCATGTTTCCCCCAAAATAAGGCCTACCCCAAAAATAAGCCCTAGCATGATTTTTGGGGTAGGTCTTAATATAAGCTCTCCCCTGAAAATAAGCCCTAGTCGCGGCAGCATGCTCACCCCGCGCCCCCCACTGACCCTTCCATCTCTCCCTCCTATCTGAACCCCAACCGTAAGCTGAAATAGCTAGAAACAAATGGCAGCGTCGGCAGCACAGGCTGAATCACGGCCTGCCTTTCTCACTCCCAGCTGTTCTGTGCCGCTGATGACATCATCAGTGATGCAGCAGAGGAACGCCCGGACGTGAGAAGGGCAGGCCGCAATTCAGCCTGTGCTGCCGAAGCTGCCGTTTGTTTCCAAGTATTTTGGCTCGTGGTCGTGGTTTGGATGGGAGGGAGAGATGAAAGAGCCAGCAGGGGAGGGTGCGGGGTGTAGGGATAGAAAAATGCTGCACAGGGGGATGGGAGGAAGGGAGGGATAGAAGCTTCAAGGGTTCTGCTGCACAAGGGGAGGGATGGGAGGGATTGAAGCTGCAAGGGTTCTGCACAGGGGTATGGGAGGGAGGGATAGAAAGATACTGCACAAGGGGATGGGTGAGAAGGGAGGAAAGATGCTGCAAAGGAGAGATGATCATTGTACATGAAAAAAATAAGACATCTCTGAAAATAAGACCTAGTGCCTTTTTTGGGTCCAAAATTAATATAACTCAGTGTCTTATTTTTGGGGAAACACAGTAGTTGTAGACGTTTGTCAACGCCATCTGTTGGACAGCTATAGAATTGTGATGTTAATTTTGCTCTTATTCAGGCTGGAAACTTGACCCTCGCACCTAGTTCACCTTGCAGTAATTTCATAATTATTTATCTCCACTTTTTAATAGGTTAATCATTCATATTTGGACAACTTTTCTGCTGTACTTTATTGGAAGGAGAAAAATAACACTGGTCAACACTCATTTTGGTGCCTCAAATGTTAGACCTGTTTCTGGATATATTTGACCTACTGATTCCAAAGATGGCACCAGTTTTCTCCTATCGGCTCTAGTTTTTGAGAAACAGAATATGTGCTTTATACCACTCTTCATTCTTCTTGCCCATTTAAAAATCAGGATATTTTAATGTAGTATTAAATTAATATCTTAAGCATGAAGGAAACGTATTCAAAATTAAAAGAAAAGTATACAACATGAAAATCTACTTATTTCAAACCAAAAGCACAAGTTTATGATACAAACTTTCCGGTCATTCGACACACAAGAAGCTCCTTTTGTAAGACTTCGAGAGTGGGATCTGCCAGGATAATCCCTCATAAGATTCCAACAATAGTCTGGCATCATGTGTGCATCCCATCTTCCTTCCTTGGTATCTGTCTTCCATTGTTTTTGTCTTGGTAAAATCTTTTCACCTTGTTCTTCGCTTAAGTCACCAAGGTTCTCTGGAAAGCTGTCTATGTGACTGTGCAGATAATAGGCTT
Organism: Geotrypetes seraphini; assembly: GCF_902459505.1. Classification (NCBI taxonomy): domain Eukaryota; kingdom Metazoa; phylum Chordata; class Amphibia; order Gymnophiona; family Dermophiidae; genus Geotrypetes; species Geotrypetes seraphini. The sequence goes on from NC_047095.1 coordinate 21,306,046, forward strand.
TAAAACTCATGTTACTCACAGCAATGCTATTCCCAGAAATGGACTAGATTCTCTACTTGGTGTTTTTCTTATCACAAGGAACCTCAACACGCCTCCTTGTCCTCTGTTTTGGACTACCTTTTGCACCTGTCTCATTCTGGTCTCAAGTCTACATCGATCAGAGTCCATCTTAGTGCAATTGCTGCTTTTCACCAGCCTCTTCAAGGGAAACCTCTTTCTGCCCATCCTGTGGTTTCCAGATTTATGAAAGGACTTTTCCATGTCAATCCTCCCCTCAAACCGCCTCCGGTGGTTTGGGACCTCAATGCTGTTCTTTCTCAACTGATGAAGCCTCCATTTGAACCTCTTAACAAGGCTCTTCTGAAATTTCTCACTTGGAAAGTGGTGCTTCTCATTCGCCTCACTTCTGCCCGTCGAGTGAGTGAACTTCAAGCGTTGGTTGCGGATCCGCCCTTTACAGTGTTTCATCATGACAAGGTGGTCTTCCGCACTCATCCCAAATTCCTCCCCAAGGTGGTCTCGGAATTTCATCTGAATCAATCCATTGTTCTTCCTGTGTTTTTTCCAAAGCCTCATTCTCATCCTGGAGAATCAGCTCTTCACACTCTGGACTGTAAACGTGCTTTGGCTTTCTACCTGGAACGCACAAAGCCTCACAGAACTGCTCCTCAACTTTTCATCTCCTTTGATCCGAACAAGTTGGGACGCCCTATCTCTTAAGCGCACCATCTCCAACTGGATGGCGGCTTGTATCTCTTTCTGCTATGCCCAAGCTGGATTACCCCTTCACAGTAAAGTCACAGCCCATAAGGTCAGAGCAATGGCAGCCTCTGTCGCTTTCCTCAGATCGACACTGATTGAGGAGATTTGTAAAGCTGCCACTTGGTCCTCGGTTCATACCTTCACCTCACACTATTGTCTGGATACCTTCTCCAGACGGGATGAACAGTTTGGCCAAACAGTGTTGCAAAATTTATTCTCCTAAGTTGCCAACTCTCCCTCCATCCCTTTGTGGTTAGCTTGGAATTCACCCACTAGTGAGAATACCTGCGTGCTTGTCCTGGGATAAAGCAATGTTACTTACCATAACAGTTGTTATCCAGGGACAGCAGGCAGCTATTCTCACGTCCCACCCACCTCCCCTGGATTGGCTTCTCTGCTAGCTATCTGAACTGAGGAGGCACGCCCGGTGCATCGGGCGGGAAGGCACTCGCGCATGCGCGGTGTGGGCAACTCAAAACTTCTAAAAGTTTCTATAAGCAAGTGTGCTTGTGAGATGTCCGCATCGGGGCTCCGTTGGATGACGTCACCCACTAGTGAGAATAGCTGCCTGCTATCCCTGGATAACAACTGTTACGGTAAGTAACATTGCTTTCCTCATCCTCTCCACATATCGGTTCCCAGCATTTTTTAGTTTAGCAATTACATTTTTCATCTTCCTCCTTTCACTAATATATCTGAAAAAATTTTTGTCTCCCTTTTTTACATTTTTAGCCATTTGTTCTTCCGCCTGCGCTTTCGCCAGACGTGTATCTCTCTTGGCTTCTTTCATATTCATCCTGTAGTCCTTTCTGCGCTCCTCTTCTCAGAGCTTTTTTTATATTTCACGAACGCCAACTCTTTCGCCTTTATTTTCTCTGCCACTAGTTTGGAGAACTTATTCTTTACTTCCAAACTTTTGGATATCCACAATCGGATCCATATCAATTTGTTGCGATTGAGTTGGAGGTCTGTAGATTACACCCATGTAGATAGAAGTTCAATCTTCTCTTTTCGGAGCGATCCATATTGCTTCTTCCTCTCCCCAAATCCCTTGCATTTCGGTTGCTTGGATACATAGAGAGCTACTCTCTACTTTTGGACCATCTCTGTCCTTCCTAAAAAGATTATATCCCGGTATGTTTACATCCCATCCATGGGATTCACTGAACCTTGTCTCTGTGATAGCGACAATATCCAGATCTGCCTCTAACATTAGGGCTTGCAGATCATGAACTTTGTTGCTTAGACTGTGAGCATTTGTGGTCATCACTTTGCAGCTATTTCCAGGAATGTATATACACCTTCTATACGATCATAACTATTATACAGTTACTTACCTTTTACGATCCAGTGTTTTGGATGTAAAACTACAGTTGGAAATATGTAAACTCTCACTATATCTGCTAACTTGTACGCAAAAACACAAACCAGGTAATGGAAGACAGTTGAAAAACCCATTAGAATTTAAATATATGTGCTGTTGTTTTAAACAGATTAGGTTGAGAAACCTTTGAAATATAAATTTATGTAATCTAAGGAAATTGTATTTATCATAAATGTTTTGCACATAATTATGTAATATAATGGAACAAATGGCAATTTTGTCATTTGAGTTTTACATTTTTATGCCAGTGTGCACTATTGGACAGAAGTAGACAAATAGTTGTTAAACAAAGCTCATATACATAAAATTTGGGTAATTCTTAAATTTCCCATTCAAAAAAGAAAGCTTGTTATGACATCCTGAATTTGCAGAAGAGATCTTTTAAATTGCGGTAAAAAAATTAATAAATTCAACCATATCTAAGAAACTAGAGCTGATGCAGTCTATCCAATGCAATTTTCTAAATCAGTGCCCCAAATAACCAAGGAACAGGTCAAAAACCCAAGAGACCAAGAAAAAAAATGGGTTTAAAAAAAAAATTAGCCAGATCTACACATGAAAAACTTAAAATACTGTCTTCTATAGCTTACTCATCTTCATCTTTTTTGTTTGTTCATAATCTGGAAAAGAAAATTGACCTTTCGTGGTTTTATTGTGTCACAAACAATTTCTCAATTTGGAATGAATGAATCCAAAGGAAGAGAATTTTCTTTCTGCCAGAAGAAGAAGAAGCTACTGCTGTTAAAAGTGAAATCATTTTCCTGATCTTTCACAAATATCGCAACGTAGAGGGACTTTCTGGTTTATCGACCGAGAGTCACTTCATTAGGTGCTACGTTTGTACTTAAATATCCTTCAAAATGTTGTATTATTTATTTGGGTAAAAATTTTCTTTTCTTTGAGCCCAAACAATTGTTAGAATTTATTGTGGCAAGAAAAGGTGGGGAGATCATAAATGGCTCTGTTCCCATTCCAAAAGAGTAACGTGAACTGGCTGCTGGCAGTGCCCTATTTGTAATGCTCCCATGTAATGAGGTTGTTTTTCTCTTTTTTTTCCTTTATTTCTTCTTTTTTATTTCTAGCTCTTGACTCCAAAAATATTTGTGGACTAAAAATAATGATAGTTTTCTTTCTTATTTTTTATAATGTTAAGGATTAATTTCCCTATTTAGTTTGGTGAATCTGTATTCAAGTGTGTAAATGATACTTGTTTGATTAATTAAAAAATGATAAGAAAAAGAAAAGTGAAATCATTACTTCATCAATCTTTAAATCCAAGTTCTTAATAAGTGACATCCACTGGTCTAACTTTCTTTAAAATATCATCGGCAAACATATTGTTTCCCCCTTAGCTCTGAAGTTTATTATAACTGGCATTACAGATGAATGATTCCTGCATACCCATGTCATAGCTGTTACTACTACTACTACTAATCATTTCTATAATGCTACTAGACATATACAGCACTGTACATCAAAACATAGAAGAGACTGTCCCTGCTCAAGAGTTTAGAGTATAGTCAAGGCAAACTGGACAAGAAGGTGTATCAATACAGCACCCAGGTGGAAGAATTGCAAAGGGAATGACAAAGCCTCCTAACTTCAGCTCGACAAGTCAGTGAGCTTCAAGCATTAGTGGCAGATCCCCCTTTCACAGTATTCCCCCATTACAAAGTCGTGCTTCGCACCCATCCCAAGTCTCTTCCATAGGTCATCACGGAATTCCATCTTATCTGTTGTACTTCCAATGTTATTTCCTAAGTCTCATTCTCATCCTGGGGAAACGGCTCTTCATACTTTGGACTATAAGTGAGCATTGGCTTACTAGTTACAGAAAACTCAACTTCATAGAACACCTTCTCAACTTTTTGTCTCTTTTGATCCTAACAAGTTGGGACGTCCAGAATCCAAGAGAACTATTTCCACATGGTTGACCTCTTGTATCTCCTTCTGTTATGCTCAGAAGGAGCATAACTGGACATAACTGGAGAGTTGTGTCACAGCCCATAAAGTCAGAACTAATATATTTTCAGTAATTTTTCCCTTTTAAATTGGATTCGTATTAATTTGCAATTTATCAATTTATTTAAAATGGATACAACTTAATTGAATGCTGACGGATTCATGTAATGTTTTTGGTTTGGTTCTCTTGTTTTTTACCTGTTAAGTGTTTTGATCTCTGAGATGTTTTGGTATTAACATAGTAGATTATTCTCACTTGATTTTGAATCTGTAAGTGTCTTGCTTCCATTTGCTGACAAGGGAACATAATCCATAGGTCTGGACTGATCTACCAGGTCCCACAGAACGGATATTTTAACAGGTAAGAAGAAATTTCACCTTGTTTCTGGGAGCAAGATGGCATCTTGAAATTGCTGCGTATCTCTCACTGACTTTCTTCCTGAAAATTAACGTATTTTTCGCTCCGTAAGACACACTTTTTCCCCCAAAAAAGCGGGTGGAAATAAGGGTGCATCTTATGAAGCGAATATAACCCCCCCCCCCGTGTTACCTTTAAATTTGAGGTCGGTGGATGGCTGCCTGCTGCTTGTTGAGGCCCGCGGCGCACAAGTGTGCTAATGCCTGGGACCGCGACACTCTGTAATTGTGCCAATCGTTGGTGCTTCGCAGGGCGGCTGTCTGTTGATTACTGGCATGTCAGGGCTAGTGGCGCACAAGCGCACTGCTGTGCAGGCGCATGCCTCTTCGGAATGGCAGCCATTCAGAAGTGGCGTGTACCCAGGCAGCAGTGAGCTTGTGCACCATTGGCCCGATGTGCCGGTAATCAGCAGGCAGCTGCCCTGCGAAGCACCAGCGACCGGCATAATTACGGAGTATTGTGGGCCCAGGCATTAGCGCGTTTCTGCGCCACGGGCCCCAACAAGCAGCAGGCAGCCGTCCACCGACCTCCAAAATTTAAAGGTACCGCCGGGGGGCTGGGACGGAATTTAAAGGTGCCTGGGGGCTGGGATGGAATTTAAAGGTGCTGGGGGGGTATGTAAAAGTGATGATTGATTGGGGGGCTGGATGGAATTTAAAGGCGTCAGGTATGTATTAGTATACAGTTTGGTTCAAAATGTTCTTTTTCTTGTTTTCCTTCTCTAAATCTGGGGTGCATCTTATGGAGCGAAAAATACGGTGTCTGAAATTGGGAAGGTGAAAGTTCCCTCCTGTCCACTTTCTACTTCTAGACTTCGGCAGACTGAGATCAGACCATTGCACGGCTGATACCTGGTCTGGGTGTGCTTGCTGTTCAGGACAAGGGCCCCAAACTAGGGAGCAAAGTGTTGCTCAGTTTAGTTGGCCTAGTTATACCTCTGGCTTCTTGAGAGAACCATATATCACAGCTGATGGAACAAACGCTGCCTGCAGTGTCTACAGGAGGGATGGCGTCTGGTGTACCTTGGAAGGATTTTCAACTATAGTGGGAGCAGAACCGATTATTGCTTTGGAGGGAATGAAAATCCCTTCATTAGTCAAACCCCCTGGAGGTCACTCTGGATTCGGTATAGTTTGGTTATTTCAGTCCCCATACAACTTTATTGTGGTGTACTATCTGCAAATGTTGATTCCTTCAACTTCTTAATCAAAAGTATATTATCTGCTCAAGTTGTGAATGACGGAGAACTGAGTACCGTATTTTCACGCAAATAACGCGCACCCGTATAAAACGCGCACACGGGTATAGCGCGCAGAAATCACGATGATATGTACAAAAACTTTGGTATACCGCGCTCACGGGTATACCGCGCATGCTGCCCGACGCTCCTTTCGCCCGCCCTGACTTTCCGTGCGCTGTCCCGACTCTCCGTTCACCCCCCCTGACTTCCGTGCACTGTCCCCCCTTGAAGGTCTGTCCCCATCCTGAAAGCCTGATGCTCCCCCCCCCCGACGTCCGATACATCCCTCCCCCCGAAGGACCGCCGATTCCCCAACAATATCGGGCCAGGAGGGAGCCCAAATCCTCCTGGCCACGGCGACCCCCTAACCCCACCCCGCACTACATTACGGGCAGGAGGGATCCCAGGCCCTCCTGCCCTCGACGCAAACCCCCCTCCCCCCAACGACCGCCCCCCCCAAGAACCTCCGACCGCCCCCCCAGCCGACCCGCGACCCCCCTGGCGACCCCCACGACCCCCCCACCCCCCTTCCCCGTACCTTTGGTAGTTGGGCCAGAAGGGAGCCCAAACCCTCCTGGCCACGGCGACCCCCTAACCCCACCCCGCACTACATTACGGGCAGGAGGGATCCCAGGCCCTCCTGCCCTCGATGCAAACCCCCCTCCCCCCAACGACCGCCCCCCCCAAGAACCTCCGACCGCCCCCCCAGCCGACCCACGACCCCCCTGGCGACCCCCACGACCCCCCCCACCCCCCTTCCCCGTACCTTTGGTAGTTGGGCCAGAAGGGAGCCCAAACCCTCCTGGCCACGGCGACCCCCTAACCCCACCCCGCACTACATTACGGGCAGGAGGGATCCCCGGCCCCCCTGCCCTCCACGCAAACCCCCCTCCCCCCCCAACGATCGCCCCCCCCAAGAACCTCCGACCGCCCCCCCAGCCGACCCGCGACCCCCCTGGCGACCCCCACGACCCCCCCACCCCCCTTCCCCGTACCTTTGGTAGTTGGCCGGACAGACGGGAGCCAAACCCGCCTGTCCGGCAGGCAGCCAATGAAGGAATGAGGCCGGATTGGCCCATCCATCCTAAAGCTCCGCCTACTGGTGGGGCCTAAGGCGCGTGGGCCAATCAGAATAGGCCCTGGAGCCTTAGGTCCCACCTGGGGGCGCGGCCTGAGGCACATGGTCGGGTTGGGCCCATGTGCCTCAGGCCGCGCCCCCAGGTGGGACCTAAGGCTCCAGGGCCTATTCTGATTGGCCCACGCGCCTTAGGCCCCACCAGTAGGCGGAGCTTTAGGATGGATGGGCCAATCCGGCCTCATTCCTTCGTTGGCTGCCTGCCGGACAGGCGGGTTTGGCTCCCGTCTGTCCGGCCAACTACCAAAGGTACGGGGAAGGGGGGTGGGGGGGTCGTGGGGGTCGCCAGGGGGATCGCGGGTCGGCTGGGGGGCGGTCGGAGGTTCTTGGGGGGGGCGGTCGTTGGGGGGGAGGGGGGTTTGCGTCGAGGGCAGGAGGGCCTGGGATCCCTCCTGCCCGTAATGTAGTGCGGGGTGGGGTTAGGGGGTCGCCGTGGCCAGGAGGGTTTGGGCTCCCTTCTGGCCCGATATTGTCGGGAAGTCGGCGGTCCTTCGGGGTGGGGGTGCGAGCGGTCCTGCTGGGGGGGTGAATCGGGCGTCGGGCGGGGTGGGAACTATGTTTTAAAACTTTTGTATACCGCGCTCACGCATATAACGCGCGAGGGGTATGCGCGGTAGGTAAAAACGCGTATAACGCGCGCGTTATATGCGTGAAAATACGGTACTCGGGTATGCCAAAATCTTACTTTGACACTAAAGCATTTAAATCTGAGAATTTAAAATTTTCCTTAGATATTACTTCTGCAAAGACCTATTTTTTATAGGTTTTTGAAAGAGGTCTTGAAATATAAAGTCGAGTCTGCTACTTTTACAAGATTTTTTTAAGAGCTGGCAAATAATCTTCAGTACCAGAAAGAGAAACAATAGTTTCTTTTGACAGCTTAAACCTTAAGGCAATTTTGGATAGCTCTACTGAGAAGATAATATCCAGAGCTGCTTTGTTTACTTTATATTCCTTCTACAAAGGGGGTGCTGAAAAGTTCTCAATCAACCAACTTCCTAAATGCTGAGTGTTATTTTGCCACTGAAGAGAGTGTTATCTTGTTAAGTGCTGATTTGCAGAAACAAAATTCTATGTTTTGACATTGTTTCTGATCATTGATTGAACCATATCCATGCCATTCTCTTCTAGTTTGGGCTGAGAACTCTTCAGCACCCCTTTGTAGATAAAGAATCCTTGTCACATCTCTTGAATTAAAGATGGTGCTTTTTCCTTGAGAGAAACTTGGGCCCTCTTTTACAAAGATGCGCTAACCGATTAGCGCGCACTAAACGCTAACACGTGCATGTTAGTCTGTGGACGCATTAGCGTTAGCGCGCGCTAATCGGTTAGCTTACCTTAGTAAAAGAGGGGGTTGGTTTATCCCAGGACAAGCAGGCAGTATATTCTCGCATGTGGGTGATGTCATCATCAGAGCCCCAGTATGGACAGTACAAAAGTGTACTGTGACTTTAAACTTCTTCAGAAGTCTTGAGACTGCTTGTACCACGCATGTGCCAGTGCCTTTCTGCCTGACATCGGCTCACAGGACCATCAGTTCTTAGTTTTCTGCAGAGCTAAGAAGTCTTTTTTTTTTTTTAAGTTAATTCCAAAAGTGCCTAAACTTCAAATTTGTGCCTCCCAAATTCAATTTTTTAATTGTTTTCTTCAGTTTTCCTCTTATCTTATTTCATATTTATTTTGTGGGTGGGGTTTGTTTGTTTTTTTTTTGACCTTCGGGCCCTCATCAGCCTGATTTCAGGCAGGTAACATTGAGCCTTTTTTTGTTACAACCTAACTTGACCCCCCTGGGACAACCGAGTCCTTTGACCACTCTGCGGTGGTTTTTCTCTCTATCAAAAACTTCTAGCAGCTTCAGGAAGTGTACTCGGTGTAACAGGACCATTTCAGCCACTGATCCTGAACACCAGGTGGACTCTTGCTTTTACTGCTCAAAACTTCAAAAAAAAATCTTAGAAAGCTTGACGTCTTCAGTAAGAAAAGCTATTCAGAACATCAGGAACATTGACAATGTCTGCCGCAGCAGACACAGAAAAGCACCAATCACAGACAGCATTGATATCAACACTGACATTGATACCTTGCTTAAACTTGGCTTTTTCTGTGCAACCATTGGGATCATCTTCGAAACAGGTTAAGAAGCAAAGCCATACTTAAGTGTCGTCCCAAGCGTCTAGTTAGTTGATGTTTACTAAATGTCAACACAAACAACCACGCTCTCCATCTTTACAGCTCAGAGGGGTGCCTCTTCATTGACGTCGCCAATGCCTAGACACCCTGTAGCACCTTCTGTACTGATGTCCACAGTACCAGTGCAGTTCATTTGAGACCAAATAAGAGAGCTAGTACAAAAAGAGTTGGCTATCATGTTACAAATGCAAGCAGTCCAAGCTCCTGCTTCAACTCCATTGGTACTGGCCCAGCCCTAGCATTGCTCTGAGGCTTTCAGGTACCATATCTCGTACTCCTCATCGTCATGCTTTGAGGTCCAGATCGTCCCAGCATGGAAGCACCTCCTCTTGATCGATGTCTGACCGGCATCGAAGAAGAACCAGGAGTACCTGTTGATGCTTGCCTCAATGCCATAGTCGATGTTCATCTCAACATTACCATTCGTCTAGAGGTCTTAAGGTATCTCCTTGGACCCATCTCCTCCACCACCTAGAAGGCGATCACCGACTGAGAACCTGTCTTTTACTAGATATATAAGGCAGATCAGGCTCTACCCATTAAAATGGAATCTGAGTCAGAACCAAGAGCAGAACTCTTCAATGCACTGGATTATGAATAGATTCCCAAAGACTGTTTGAAATCCCATTTCATAATCTAATGAAAGATATACCATGTTCAAAAATTGGAAGACACCCTTAATAATTCCTGTGGCTTCAAAGAAGCTGGATTCGCTTTATAGGATCCAGTAATGCCCAGCTTTTGACAAACCCCAGCTCTAACACAGTCTCTCCTCCTGGTGGAGTCTGCTCTGAAAAATTCCACCAGCTCCAGAATGTATGGTAGTACTCCACCAGGTAGAGAGGGCCGTATCTTGGACAAGTTTGGCTGTAGGCTCTTTCAAAACTCTGCCAGTGTATCGCAAACTGTGTGCCTTTTGAGATTTTAAGTGTGCCGCAGCTCACAGGGCAGGAAGAGAGGCTCCAGCGCTTGCGTCGGCTGACTTCTCCTACCATCACGTATGCCGGGACTGACTTTTATTACTACTACTACTACTACTACGGTTGCGTATCTTCCGGGACTCCTGCCTTCCTCGTCTCCACACCCCCGGACCAGCAGTGCCAGCTCTGTGTGCTTTTAACTTCGGCATACAGCTGCCACTAGCAGTAGTTTAGCCCGGTTTCATCAGGCAGCCTCGGGGCCTTTGCTAGGCTGGCCCACATCGCATTATCGAAGCGGGCCAGCCTAGCAAAGGCCCCGAGGCTGCATGATGAAACCGGGCTAAACTACTGCTAGTGGCAGCTGTATGCCGAAGTTAAAAGCACACAGTGAGCTGCCGCTATTAGTGACAGGAGAGGTATTGCTGGACAGGGAAGGGAGAAGGGGTACTGATGAACATGGGGAACAGGGAAGGAGTACTACTGGACATGGGGAGCAGGGAAGGGGTACTGCTGGACAGGGGGGAGGTAAAAGGAAGGGAGAAAAGGTGCTGCTGGACCTGGCAGACAGGGAAGAAATGGTGCTACACACTGGAGGGGAGGGTGAGATGATGCATAGAGAGAGAGAGCATGTTGGGTTGGGGTGGGAAGGAGGGATGCCACTTGAGGGACGAGGCAAGGACATAGAGAAAGCATGCAAGAGGCAGAAAGTGTTGGACTCTTGGAGAGGGCGAGATGGATGGGGAGGATAGAAAGGAGGGAAGGAGAAATATTACACTCTGGGGAAGGGGGAGAGGGCCGAGAGTGAAAAGTTGGACTCATGGACAGAGAGAGAGATGTTGGTTGGGGGAGGAAAAGAGGACCAGAGGAGAAGCATGCAGAAGGAAGAGAGAAAAAAATGTTGGTCTGGTGGAAAGGAGGGAGACATGTGGGACTAGAAGGGAGGCCAGAAAGGAGGAAGGGAAGGGAGATGGACTGCAGGGGCCAGAAAAGAGGAAGGGAAAGAGAAATGTTATACTGGGGGTGGGGGGTGGAGAGGAGGAAAGAAGACTAAAGGAAGGGAGAGATATCAGACCAGGGAATAGAAGGAAAGGAGGGGAGTCTGGTAGCGCTATAGAAATAATAGTAGTAGTAATAAAGAGAGATGCCATATTATGGGGAGGAGAGAGATGCCAGACTGGGAAGGGGGGAAAGGAAAGAGAGATGTCGAACCACTGGGGGGGGAAGGAGAGCTATGTCAGATCATGGAAATAGGGAGGGAAGGAGAGAGATATAGGAAGGGAAGACATGGAAAAGTAGATTTTGAGAAGAAAGCAGAAAAATGGAAATGTTGAAAGTTAAGTTAATGTCAAAGATGGATGCAAGGCAGAAAGTGAAGATGGAGAGAAAAACAGTCAATGGATAAGAAGGCCCTGGAAACATAGTTAAAAGCACAGAAAAATAAAGTCACCAGACAACAAAGGTAGGGAAAATTATTTTATATGTAGTAATTGAAATGTCAGTTTTGAGAATTTATATCTGGTGTATATGTATATTGTGTGTGTATATGAAAAATGAATGGAAAAAAAATTATATTACAATTAGTAAAGGGGGTGAGATCTGGGGAAGAGCTTAGGTGGGTCTAGGGTGGAGTTTGGGAGGTCTGTGGTTGGGGGTACTCAGTTGATATTAGACTTCCCTGCTGGCCGCTGTACTGGCATTTCAGGGATGTCATCATGGCAACATCTGCGCACTTCTGGGTGCCTCGAGCCGTGGCCACTACCTTAGTGTGCCCCGGCTCGAAAAAGTTTGAGACACACTGCTCTATGCTTACTAGTCGCATACTGAGTTACAAGTTTTATATGACCCTTATTATTTCAAATACAGTAACTGGGTTGTTGTAGCAATACAGAACAATAGATTTAATCGAAATACCTCAGCCCCACCACTCCACCGCAATAATAATTTCTAAAGCGGGAGATTTACGTGGTGCTTCATCACTGGTAAATCGTTTCTAGCGCCGTGGTTGCATTTAGATTTAATTTTTTAGCTTGTAATAGAATTTTTTGAATGTCAATAAATAGAGTTGTAAAATGTATAAAGTTATATACTTAACGTCTATACACAGCTAGACCTGGGAGTCCGACCCGACATGTTTCGCACTAATTGTGCTGTCTCAAGGGTCTCCCTGTATAAAGATAAGAAACATCTTAGGGCAGTGAACGTGACATTTCTCAACATATCACCGCCCACCACTCGAAACTTAATGTCAATATAACTATCCCCTCTCATCATAACTCACCGAGGTAGCCGCAGTCATCCGACTCTCAAGTGTATTGTCTGTGAAAGATGGCGTCGGCGTCCTCAGTACAGGTGTAAATAGTTTCCTTAACGTGACACACCCCCCCACATACAGCAGTCTATTGGTCCATTCACCCTCCAATCAATGTGTTCCAGTCAATCTCAGCATTCAGTCCCCGCGGTTCCACAGTATCCAATGTAAAAATTGTTCTCTGTTCAATCTCATTTAATCTCCGTACATCCTTCCCACCCTCCCTCCCCATCACTCTCTCAACCACACGCCACCTCAATTGATCCACCCCATGTTTATATCTCTGCCAGTGGGTTACCAAGGGGGCCTGAACAACGTTGTTGACAATACGTGACTTATGTTCATTAAGTTGAATCTTGATCTTATGATTCGTTCTACCAATGTAGATCAGCTCACATGGGCATACGATCGCGTATATTACATCTTCAGATGTGCAATCTGTAATTGCATTCGAATACAAAGATACTGATCTACCTGGAACCCTCCATACGTCCCCTATAATAGTAGAGGAACACCACTGACACTTCCCACAGAGATTATGACATCCTCTCTCCCTCACAGTTTTTTTCTCATATTTTAAAGGGTCACACCTTTGTCCCAGGGTCCTACCTCTAGAGTATGCTACCCGAGGGAACTCACTAAGAGATGGGTGAATCTGTACTATATGCCAGTAGCGATGTATATAACCCACCAGCAACTTAGTAGCTTTCGAATAAGGAAGCACACATGTTAATAATTCTTGGGTGCCCCCCTCAACATCCTCTGGAATACCCAAAAGTAACTCCCTCTGAGCGAATCTAGCCCTTAGATGTGCATGACGTATAGATTTTTCCGGGTAACCCCTCTTGCGGAATCTGCCCGCTAACAGACCCGCCTGTTTTTTGTACTCTTCTAAAGAGGAACAAACCCTATGAATACGTAAGAATTGTGCTATGGGGAGATTGAATCTTAATTTAAATGGGTGGAAACTATCGTAGTGGAGGATGGTGTTCCGTGTCACCGGTTTCCGATACAGTGAAGTCTGGATTTTGCCTTCAAAAACAGAAATAGCAATATCTAAAAATACCATCTGTGTACGATGGCATAGCATGGTGAATTTTATATTATCATCAATCATGTTAAGATATTGAACAAATTGATCCAGCTTATCCCTTGTATCGTCCCAGATGAAAAAAACGTCATCAAGAAAGCGGCCCCAAAATACAATGGAAGCAAACCATTGTGATGGATATATATTATCCTCCTCAAATTTAGCCATAAAGAGGGCCGCCACCGAGGGGGCCAGAGTCGCCCCCATGGCTACTCCCTGAATCTGTTGATAAAATTCATTATGGTATCGAAAATAACTTTCTTGAATGACCCATTTAGCTAATTGTATGAGAAAGGTGGTAGACACTCGTTGTGGAGGGATGCGATGGTCCAGAATGTTACATATGACTTTCAGTGCCTCTGACTGGGGGATCTGGGTATAGAGGGAGACTACATCCAGCGTCACCATCCATTTTCCTTCCATACTAATCTCATTTATTGTTAATTTTCGAAGGAAATCTGAAGAGTCCCTAATATATGATCGTATCTTAGGGACCTGACTCCTTAAAAAGAAATCAATAAATTTAGAGAGAGGTTCCAGAACCGACCCTCGAGTGTTGACTATTGGGCGTCCAGGTGGACAATTCAAAGTTTTGTGTATTTTTGGCACAAAGGAAATTCTAGGGGTTACTGGATGTTTCTCATACAGATATCTGTATTCCCTATGGGTGATCATACCACTTTCCAAATAAATATTCAGGAATTCAAGTATCTTAGTCCCTAGAGCTTCAGTGGGGTCACCCGTCAACTTGCAATAAGCCTGCCCATTAGCTAGCTGACGATGGGCTTCTTGCTCATAATCTTGTCTGTTTAGTAAAACTGTGGCGCCCCCCTTGTCCGCCTTAATAATGATAACTTGGTCTTCAGCTAACAAGCTTGTCAGTCCTTGATACTGAGATCTTGAAATATTATATGGGCCTCTATTTACCCATTGAGACTGTAACTCATAAAGAGCTTTACTGACCAATTCACGAAAAGCTACAATTAGCGGATCCACAGGACCAGGGGGGACCCAGTTAGATTTAGTTCTACAAATCTCTATTGTGTTATCAAAACCCGGTTCTTCTTCAGCTTGCATGTTGTTAGTGGGTAGGGTGACATCCACTTTGTGACACATAAAGTTCTCATTATGTTTTTGAAAGAAAACTTTTAACTGCATTTTCTGTATGCCCATGTGAGCTGATCTACATTGGTAGAACGAATCGTAAGATCAAGATTCGACTTAATGAACATAAGTCACGTATTGTCAACAACGTTGTTCAGGCCCCCTTGGTAACCCACTGGCAGAGATATAAACATGGGGTGGATCAATTGAGGTGGCGTGTGGTTGAGAGAGTGATGGGGAGGGAGGGTGGGAAGGATGTACGGAGATTAAATGAGATTAAACAGAGAACAATTTTTACATTGGATACTGTGGAACCGCGGGGACTGAATGCTGAGATTGACTGGAACACATTGATTGGAGGGTGAATGGACCAATAGACTGCTGTATGTGGGGGGGTGTGTCACGTTAAGGAAACTATTTACACCTGTACTGAGGACGCCGCCGCCATCTTTCACAGACAATACACTTTAGAGTCGGATGACTGCGGCTACCTCGGTGAGTTATGATGAGAGGGGATAGTTATATTGACATTAAGTTTCGAGTGGTGGGCGGTGATATGTTGAGAAATGTCACGTTCACTGCCCTAAGATGTTTCTTATCTTTATGCAGGGAGACCCTTGAGACAGCACAATTAGTGCGAAACATGTCGGGTCGGACTCCCAGGTCTAGCTGTGTATAGACGTTAAGTATATAACTTTATACATTTTACAACTCTTTATTTATTGACATTCAAAAAATTCTATTACAAGCTAAAAAATTAAATCTAAATGCAACCACGGCGCTAGAGACGATTTACCAGTGATGAAGCACCACGTAAATCTCCCGCTTTAGAAATTATTATTGCGGTGGAGTGGTGGGGCTGAGGTATTTCGATTAAATCTATTGTTCTGTATTGCTACAACAACCCAGTTACTGTATTTAACACATGACCTAGTGGAGTGGGTTGGATATAAATTTATACAAATTACTGGTTTTTGAGTAAACCTTATTATTTCAAGTCATTAGTGCAACAACTCTCCCACTAAGAACAATACATTCCAGGAGACACAGATCTGCTAAAAACTAGAAAGTTTTTATGGTGAGGTCCATGTTTCTTTCAAGTCACCTCCAGTGGCGACAAGCGTGGCTAAGAGTGTCAAATGGCAAGTGTCAAGATATTCTCACATTCCTTCCACATGTGAAAATATCTGCCCGCTGTCCTTGGATAACACCTGTGATTTATTTCCAGATTTCTCTTCTATGTTTTGATGTACAGCATTGCTTATGTCTAGTAGTGCTATAGAACTGATTAGTAGTAGTGGTAGTACAGAAGCAATTCCTAAGCCTGAGAGATCAAGTTTTGGATATTGGAGTGATGTTTCAGTTGAGAGATCCATCCAAATATTTGATTTCATAAATAAACTACCTTGACTTCATAGGCATGTACATCTTGTAACCCATTCTGAGCTCTTTGGGGAAAACGGGATAGAAAATAAATTAAATAGATAAATAAAATAACCATTTCTATATGTTCTATCTTGGCTACAGTTTTGTTTTGGTTTTCCTGGAGGGCAAGGGAGTTCTGAAATAGTAGATTCACAGTGGTCTTGGCTTAGTTATATAATTTCCTTTTTTAATATACTACTACCTCAGTTATTTTGAATATGGGTCCCCTTCTAATGTGGGCTGTCCATATATTTTTCTTGGTTTGTTAGTTTGTTTTTCTTTAATTTCTAAAGTTTTTTTTCCTATTCAGTATATATAATCTTTCTATTCTAAGTGACTGTTTTGTTCTCTTCAAAGGGTATGAAATTGTCATATGGAGATTAAGTGACTTAGTGCTGACTTGGGAATCTCCAAAGTACTGCAGCAGCTGGGATGTTGCGACAGAACGGTGGAAGAGGATTATCCAGATTTTCTACCTCAAACTTCTTCATATCTGCTTCAGGAAACTGGGGAATGGGGCGCAGCACTAAAAGTAATTCTTTGAGTAGTGTCAGCTCTAGTTCAGATTGCTACGATAGTCCTGTTATAGATCCAGAATACATCATGCAGCTGGTGAACGACGTTAGAAAATTTGCAGATGTCCTTCTCTGCTTGAAAGAAGTCCTTCTTTCAGAAGGTATGTTTAAATTGCTTTGAATATATAAAATGATGGATTAACAGTGACTGTGTGCATTTAAGTACAGTTTAAAAACAGCAGTGAATTTTCCCACCATGCTCTGTTTAACATGTACAGGAAGTTCTGCTGGTTGCATAAGGTGCTGTGTTTCCTTGTCAGCTTACACTGGTTTGTTATTGCATTATCATATCAGCAAGAACATATTTACTTGGGGCACATTTGAGCAGCATTTTCACTCTGTAGTGGCAAATTAACCTCTCTGAATAGAATCTGATTTGAGCAGTAACAATGGCTAACCTGTTTGGTCAAAGAACAAGTTTTTAATTATTTTTAGATTAGTTTGAGAGAGATTATTCAGGTTTTGCTAATTCTGCATGACTTTCTACTGATATATTTTTTTAAAAAAACAGCATTTTATTTCTGCAATGTTATTTTTTTCCCTTTTTCTTTCAATTGTTTCTTTTAAATCTCTCATGAGAAATAAAGGGAACATATGAATTAGAGCTTCTGGTTTGTATGTATAGTACAAGGCAGTAAAATATTTTTTTCAGTAGATGACTAGAACTTTTACATTGTTCTTTTGTATCATATAGAGAAGTAGTAAGTTTTTTCCTGTTTTAAAAAATGTTGAATTCAAGGCTAAATACGGTTACAGTAGTGTCTGAACACTGTCTTTTAGCTAATTTTAAATGGCCTTTGTGTATCACACATTGTTAATATGGTGTGGGTAAAATAATTGCTTTTCCAGTGCAACAAGAATAGTATGCTGAACCTTAGAATACTCTGTCCATTCTCATGAGCATACTGCAGAAAGATGTCAACTGCAGCTTTCGCAACCTCATCCCCCTCCTCCCAGGGGTTTGCTGCCCTTTTCAGTTTCTCTTTGTGTATGTAAGCATGAAAGGTGTCTTCTGAACTGCTAGGTTTATTTCTTTTTATTTTGTGATTAGTTTTGCATTTTTTTGCTCTAGTCATGGCCTTTATTGTGAAATCTTTGATAAGAGTCTACTCTTTCTGCATGGAGAGGAGTATAGGATGATATTGCTGCATCTAGGAAACCTACTCAGCAATGCTACCTTTTCAAATGAACATGCTTTAGCATGTGGTGTAAACTCCACCACCTGGATCTTGCAACATCCTCTGACCTCTACCTTTCTAACTCTGGTGTTAAGACCACCTCAGTCAGGGTTCATCTCGATGCTCTCGGTACTTTCCACATCCACTTCAACAATAAGCCTATAGCAATTCGTCCACTGGTTTTGAGGTTTATGAAAGGACTCATGAATTCCAAACCTCCACTCAAACTGCCTCTAGTTATTTGGGATCTCATGAGAACATAAGAAAAGCCTTACTGGGTCAGACAAATGGTCCATCAAGCCCAGTAGCCCGTTCTCATGGTGGCCAATCCAGGTCACTAGTACCTGGCCAAAACCCAAGGAGTAGCAATATTCCATGCTACCGATCCAGGGATCTCAATGTGGATCTCACCATATTGATGAAATCTCCATCTGAACCTGTTGCAATGGATCATCTTAAGTCCTTCAAATCTTTCTTTCATAAATGACAAGTAGATAACTTTTTTGAAAAATGTTCAATACTTTATGTGCTAATGTCGTTTCAAAATATTCACTATATCTTTGGCTAAGTAGTTCAATGATAAGGCACAACCCACTTTTTTTCCTTATCCTTATTAGGAAGATTTAGTAGAAGTTCCCTAACCATATTTGCTGCATCCTTCATATTTGTAATAATTGACCGTGGAGCAAATTCTCTGTGCTGGCAAAATGCAGATATTTATTCATATTGGTTTTTTTCCTTGTCAGCAGCAGATGAATCCAGAGATAAGTGGGTTGTGTCCATCCACTAGCAGGCAGAGATGGAGAACACCAAGTTCAGTTCTGTCACATATAGGATGGTATACTTACTGGCAATCCCATATTCTCTATCCCTAGTTTCATCATGTGCTCAGCTCCAGTTTTATTGTTTTCAGTGAGCTTGGGGGGTATAGGATACACCTGGTGGCACCAGATTCCTACACACCTTTCTTGCTCTTATCAGAGTTGCTTGCCTCCTTGTCCCCCTTCTCACTTAAAAACAAAAACAAAGGAAATGAACATTGGAGTACAGCTTCCCTTGCCCGAGGGCATTTGGAATTCTCATGAAGGGAAGCTGGAGCAAATAACTCCTGGAGTTTTAGCAAACTACACGCTAGATGGTGGACATCGACCTGGTGTCCTTGGAGGTGGGGTGGGGCAGCGGCTCTCCTGCGGTAAGTACTATGCTTGCTGTGTTTGTGGAAGACCGTTTCTTCCCACAGTGCAGGCTTCATGGGGGTGGGTAATTTTCCTTAATCGAGACAGAAAGTGGTTCTTTTGAGGGGCATCCTGTGGTGCCGGAACAGTGACTCCACCTGGCTGGGGGAGGGGGGTGGGGGTGGGGGTGGGGGTGGAACGGTGTTGGTTCTCACTGACTTCCCTGCAAGAGCCATGATGGCGTGCAGGTTGGTCGTGGCCTGCTTGCACAGGGGTTTCTATTAGACTAATTACTTTCCTATGCAGCAGCCGCGGCTCCTGAGGGAGTTGTTATTGGGGGTTGCCAGGCAGTGACCCTGTGCAGGGATTTTAGCATAGCTGCATTTCTTCCTTGACACCTTCTCTGCTTTTCCCTCTCTTTCTTTCCAAATAATTTTGGGACCTGACTGTTGGATTCAGTTTTGACTGCTTGCCTTGTTCTTACATGATGTGGGTTTCAATCATGGTGGTCCTGCGTTCATAGGGGTTTGGGGACTTTCCCGCCTGAATTTGTGATGCAGCTATTCATGTTCCTTTTTTTCCCACTAAGTCAGATCACTATTTCTCTCATGGAATCTCAGAGGATACCAAGTCTAGGTATTGAGGGGAACTAAGGTTTTGGGGAATGCAACAATTAAAAAAAAAATGTTCAGGGGAGATCTTACATCCTTCTCCTTATTATAGAACCATAGTGTATGTTTTGCTCTATCCTTGGTATATCTATAGCACACCTTTGTTTTGATATAAGGATGTGTGTAAACTGCTTGGGTAAATTTCTGCATAGAGGAGAGTGTGGTGTAGTGGTTAGAGCTACAGCCTTGGAACCCTGAGGCTGTGGGTTTAAACCCCATTCTGCTCCTTGGGACCCTGGGCAAGTCACTTAATCCTCCACTGCCCCAGGGAAATTAGACAGATTGTGAGCCTACAGGGACAGATAAGGAAAATATTTGAACATAAGAACATAAGCAATGCCTCTGCTGGGTCAGACCTGAGGTCCATCGTGCCCAGCAGTCCGCTCACGTGGCGGTCCAACAGGTCCAGGACCTGTGCAGTAATCCTCTATCTATACCCCTCTATCCCCTTTTCCAGCAGGAAATTGTCCAATCCTTTCTTGAACCCCAGTACCGTACTCTGCCCTATTATGCTCTCTGGAAGCACATTCCAGGTGTCCACCACACGTTGGGTAAAGAAGAACTGTATAAACTGCAAAACGCATCAGAGGGAAGCCCTCCCTCCCTCTGGTACAAAATGAGTCAGAGGGAAAGTTTCCTGGTCAGCCACCAGCAGCGTTTTGGAAGGAACGCTGCTGGTGGGAAGAAAAAAGCGAGTGAGTGTGACTGGATATGACCCAACACCCTAGGAAGGTACCACACCCGCGGTAGCCTTGAACAAACCCATCCCTAAGACCTGGTGGGATTCCCTGTGGACCCCACGGAATTCCTGTTGCCCCCATCCTTTCACACACTCTCTCACTCATCATTTGTGGAACTAGAGGCTTTCCCTGGGTTAAGAACGAGTTACGTTTTTAAATGGTTCTTAAGTCAGATTTGTATGCAACTTGGAACTTGTAGATTTTAAAATTCTTGCTGTTTACCTCTGCTCCCAGCTGCCAAAAGGGCCAACTGTCCCTACCAGTGTTCCTTTTAAGGTACAGCACAACCACACTGTTCTTAATGTGGCTGTACATTATTCCAGAATCTGCTACAGGAGAAGTGTAGGAGTCTGTGCCACTGGAAATACTGCTCAATGAAATAAAATGAAGCCACAACAACATTCTTAAGTATGAGTCGTACTTAAGTTGGGCATCTGTAACTCGGGGACTGCCTATAGTTGTGTTCACCAAATGTGAAATAGGCATACTTCCAAGTGACAGAGCTGTATTTGTACTCGGTCTTACTTTTTTATACAGCAGCACAGACTTGCTAAATGACAAACATATTACATGATATGTTTAGAAGTAGTCATGTTGTAAAAAAATACTATACTGTTTTTTCTTTAGCTTTTCAAACATGGTGTCAGACCATAAAACAGAATTTCAGATACTTGAATGTTGATTGTACAGTTCATTCCAGACTTCCCTAGTCTTAGCTTCTCTACATCTGCTTGTAGCTTTTTCATTTTAGCTTGTTTCTTTTGCTAACATGCCAGAATTTTAAGTATTAAAGCCCACAGGAGTGGTGATCCTTTTGAGTGGAGCATTCTACAGTTGTAACCATTCTCCCCCCTCCATCAAATACCTTGCATTCCTTCAGAACAAATGTTCCCTTGTTGCTATGGTGTCTAAGATCAACAGTTACTAGGTTTGTGTGTGTGTGTGTGTGCTATGAGCACATGTCATGGTATTCTGAATGAAAATCAAAACAAGATTTTAAACTCCCTAGGACTAGTTACCAATGTTTAAAATTAGAACATGCACAAACAAGATGTAGCTTGCTTTTTTTTTTAATCCTAGGACAAGCAGGCAGCATATTCTCTACACGTGGATGATGTCATCTACGGAGCCCCGATCGGACATTCTCATAAGCAAACTTGCTTGAAGATCTTCAAGCTTGTGAGAGTACCGCGCATATGCGGGTGCCTTCCCGCTTGAGCTAGGGGGCGCGTCTCCTCCTCATGGCTTCAGTTCTTTGTTTTCCGCGGAGCAAGAATCACTGTTCCACTGCTCTGCGAGATCGGAGTGCCTCTTGCACCGCGGCTTACTTCGTTTTTTTATTTTCAGGTGAGTCGGTGTGCGGCACGTTTTCAATTTAAAAAAAAAAACAAAAAAACAAACTGAACACTTTCCTCCAATTTTCGTCATTGACCCGGGACTCCGGGTCCGACTTGGCCGGTGAGTCTCGCGTGACCATGGGATCGCTCGGGCCTATGTTCCGGCTGGTCTCTGGTTTCAAGAAATGTGGTCGGGTGATCTTTATCACCAACCCCCACCGTTGGTACATCGAGTGCCTCGGGGCCAACCATTGTTTGGACTCCTACCTGCGTTGCACTACCCTTCAACCGTGGGCACTTCGGAGGAGAAGGGCCAGGATCCTTGAGTTGTTCGGAAGCATGGATCCGGCTCCGGGCCCGGCCTCGACCACAGCAGGGGCCTCGGCCTCAAAGGCCTCGACTTCGTCGAAGTCGCCATCGTCTATCAAACCTTCGATTGCCTCGGCGAAACCTGTGGCTTCGGGTAAGTCTCCTCTTCCTTCCTCAGGTTCCCTACCGAAGAAGCCTGCTCTGGGGTCTCAGGGAGTGGTGCGGCCCATGCCCCGTCCAGGTCCCCTTCAAAGCGTGCCTCAACTCAAAGGAAATACTCTTCCTTGGGGTCGCCCTCGTTTGAGCGCACTGCTGCACCTCTTCAACCTGATCTAATGGTCTCGGTGCCGATGTTCGAGGACATGCTGAAGCCAATCCTGCAGACGCAGATCTCCTTGGTCCTGAACCAGCTTGCCCCGGCTTCGACCTTGATCCCGGCTGGCCAGCCTGAGTGCCCGCTCGATGCCCCCGATGGATTTCCTCAAGCAGGTCCTCCCCTGCTACTTCAAGGCCCGGGTCCCCGCCCCGTGTGCTCGATCGAAGCATGCCTTGCAGTTCGCTCCTTCTTCGAGGCTTCCGCCCTCGAAGAGATCGAGGGACTCGCCTACTTGGGGCAGGTCTCCTGCCCCGCGTTCCTCAAGGCGCTTCGTGGAACCAGTGCGGTCTCGCCACATTTCTCGCTCCCTTCGGAGATCCTCCCCATCAGTCTCCCCGGGTCGGGGTGGTTCGGGGTCGAGGCCTCCTCCATCGAGGCCCTCGGGAAAGTTGGTTTCCCCTCTGGTTCCTCATACCCCAGGCACTTCCCCAGTGGGGGATGCCACAGGGGCTTTTCTGCTTCTCCGGGCCCTCGGAGTATAGCTTCTTCTCTGTCCTTCTCTCGTGACTCGGACATGCCTGCTCTATATTCCAGGGAAGCGTCCCCGTCCTTTTTGGCGGCTCGATGTTCTGGTTCCTCCTCGCCTCATGAGACCCCTTCTTCATATCTGACCTCCTCGTTTGCTCGATTTGTCTCGGATATGGGTAGGGTTCTCCAGCTGGATCTCCAGGCTGACTCCCGATACTCCAAGGAATACCTGGAAGAGTTGGAGCTGCCTCATCCCCCTAAGGAGTCCTTGAGGCTTCCTTTGAACCCCGTTCTCAAACAGACCTTCCTCTGTAATCTGGAAGCGCCTTATGCCATCCTGGCCATTCCTTCCAAGATGGAATCTCGATACCGGATGGTACCGTGTAAAGGTTTCGAGAGGACGCAACTCTCCCATCAGTCCCTGGTGGTCGAGTCCTCTCTCAAGAAGGCAAACCCCTCCAGGGTCTATGCTGCCATCCCCCCGGGCAGGGAAGGCCGGACGATGGACAAGTTTGGTCGCCGCCTGTATCAAAACTTGAAGATGGCGAACCGCGTCCTGAACCATAATTTTACATTTACTTCCTACCTCAAGTACTGCCTGAAAGATCTGCAGTCTTTCCTCCCTGATGTCCCCTCCTGCCGTCAGCCGGCATATGGTCACCTTTGGAGACGTTGTCCAATATCCTGCGCCCTGGAGCCTTCCCCCCTTCCCATCGGGGGTCGGCTTCATCTTTTTTACCATTGGTGGGAGGTGCTGACAACTGACTCTTGGGTCCTCTCCATAATTCGAGAGAGGTATTCTCTTCGCTTTCAGCATGCGCCTCCAGCCCAGTCCTTCCGGGAGTTTCCTTCCGACGCGGCGCATCTTCCCCTCCTGGTTCAGGAGGCCCAGGCTCTCCTCCGCCTTCGGGCGGTCGAGGAGGTTCCGGCGCATCAAAGGGACTTGGGGTTTTACTCCCGGTTTTTTCTGGTCCCCAAGAAATCCGGGGACCTGCGGCCCATTCTCGACCTTCAGGCTCTCAACAAATGCCTGGTCAGGGAGAGGTTTCGCATGCTCACCCTTCAGACATTGTATCCCCTCATGGATGAGGGGGATTGGCTTAGCTCCCTGGATCTGAAAGAGGCTTATACGGACATCCCGATTCATCCAACCTCTCGCCAATACTTGAGATTTCGGGTGGGGAATCTCCATCTCCAGTACCATGTTTTCCCCTTCGGCCTGGCGTCTTCCCTGAGGGTGTTCACAAAGTGTCTGGTGGTGGTTGCCGTGGCCCTACAGAAGCAGGGGCTCCAGGTTTTCCCATACCTGGACGACTGGTTGATCAAGGCGTCTTCTCGTTCGGTTATCTTAGTGACCCGACAGACTATTCTATTTCTTCAGTGTCTGGGCTTCGAAATAAACTTTCCGAAATCCCAGTTGTGTCCGTCCCAATCTCTCCAATTCATCGTAGCGGTGTTTTATATGCTTCGTCTGAGCTTGTTCCTGCCTCGTCCTTGTCAGGTTTCCGTCGTCTGCCTTTGTCGGCAGGTCTCCAACCTTTTGACCATCTCAGCCAAGGGCATGATGATATTGTTGGGGCACATGGCCTCCACCATGCATGTGAAGCCTTTTGCTAGACTTCACCTTCGCGTTCCGCAGTGGACCCTGGCTTCTCAGTGGCGTCAGGATCGCGGTCCGATCTCCGCCAGGATCGCAGTGACTCCTTCCTTGAAGCGTTCTCTCTGCTGGTGGATGCACTGTTCCAATCTTTCCAGAGGTTTTCTGTTTCACGCTCCTCCGGCGCAGGTCTTGACGACCGACTCGTCCGCCTTTGCATGGGGAGCTCATCTCGACGGCCTCTGGACACACGAGCCTTGGTCCAGCGGGGAGCGACACTGTCACATCAACCTGTTGGAGCTTTGAGCTATTTTCAATGCTCTCAAAGCCTTTCTTCATCTGCTTCGTGACCACCTGGTCTTCGTCCGGACAGACAACCAGGTGGCCATGTATTATTTCAACAAACAGGGAGATACGGGGTCCCTGTCTCTTTGCCAGGAAGCTCTCAAGATTTGGGAATGGGCGATCCGCCACAACATCTTAATCAGGGCAGTCTACATTCAGGGCCGGTGGAACTGCCTAGCTGATGGGCTCAGTCGCTTGCTGCAACCTCACGAATGGTCTCTCAGTTCGCGGATTCTGCGCCAGGTGTTCGATCGGTGGGGGACCCCACAGGTGGATCTGTTTGCTTCCCCCTTGAACCACAAGCTGCCTCGATACTGTTCCAGGATCTATTCCCCACACCGTCTCGAGGCAGATGCATTCCTCCTGAACTGGGGGGACCTGTTTCTCTATGCGTTTCTGCATTTTCCTCTGAGTCTGAAGACTCTAGTCATGCTCAAGTCTGTGCACACCACCATGATTCTCATAGTTCCTCGGTGGCCCAGGCAGCCCTGGTTCTCCCTGCTTATTCAACTCAGTGCCAGGGAGCCTCTCCTTACATAGAAACATAGAAATAGACGGCAGATAAGGGCTAAGGCCCATCCAGTCTGCCCACCCTAATGTCCCTCCCCTACCTTCGCCCTGTGAATAGATCCCTCCCCTACCTTCGCCCTGTGAATAGATCCCATGTGACGATCCCATTTGGCCTTAACATCAGGCACGCTGCTGGCCTCGATCACATGCAGTGGAAGACTATTCCAGCGATCAACCACCCTTTCTGTGAAAAAGAATTTCCTGGTGTCAGCTCGTAGTTTCCCTCCCCTAATTTTCCACAGATGCCCTCTTGTTGTCGTGGGACCCTTGAAAAGGAAGATATCTTCCTCCGTCTCAATGCGGCCCGAGAGATACTTGAACGTCTCGATCATGTCCCCCCTCTCTCTGCGCTCCTCGAGTGAGTATAGCTGCAATTTGTTTAGCCGTTCCTCGTATGGGAGATCCTTGAGTCCTGAGACCATCCGGGTGGCCATTCTCTGAACCGACTCCAGTCTCAGCACATCCTTGCGATAATGCGGCCTCCAGAATTGCACACAGTATTCCAGATGGGGCCTCACCATGGATCTATACAATGGCATAATGACTTACGGCTTTCGGCTGACGAAACCCCTGCGTATGCAACCTATGACTTGTCTTGCTTTGGATGAAGCTTGCTCCACTTGATTGGCAGCCTTCATGTCCTCACTGATGATCACCCCTAGGTCACGTTCTGCTTCAGTTCTTGTTAGGATCTCGCCATTTAGGGTGTAAGCCTTACATGGATTTTGGCTGCCCAGGTGCATAACTTTGCATTTTTTGGCATTGAAGCTGAGTTGCCAGGACTTAGACCAGCGCTCCAGTAGGAGTAGGTCGTGCATCATGTTGTCGGGCATTGAAA
Source organism: Geotrypetes seraphini (assembly GCF_902459505.1). Lineage (NCBI taxonomy): Eukaryota > Metazoa > Chordata > Amphibia > Gymnophiona > Dermophiidae > Geotrypetes > Geotrypetes seraphini. The sequence continues at coordinate 21,332,163 of NC_047095.1, forward strand.
CATCATCTATTGTGCATTTGCCCACTACATTACTTAGTTTGGCGTCATCGGCGAATAATGTTATTTTACCCCGAAGCCCTTCTGCCAAGTCCCTTATAAAGATGTTGAATAGGATTGGGCCCAAGACCGAGCCCTGTGGCACTCCACTGATCACCTCTGTCATTTCAGAGGGTGTGCCGTTCACCACCACCCTTTGAAGCCTACCTCCAAGCCAGTTCCCAACCCATTTCGTCAATGTGTCACCTAATCCTATAGTACTCATCTTGCTCGGCAACCTGCGGTGTGGTACGCTATCGAATGCTTTGCTAAAGTCCAGGTACACGATGTCCAGGGACTCCCCAATATCTAGCTTCCCCGTCACCCAGTCAAAGAAGCTGATCAGGTTGGATTGGCACGATCTCCCTTTTGTAAATCCATGTTGACGGGGATCCCGTAGATTCTCCTCATCCAGGATCTTATCCAATTGGTGTTTTATTAGAGTTTCCATTAGTTTGCTTACTATCGATGTTAGACTCACTGGTCTGTAGTAGAGAGTTGCGTGGGGACAGAAATCCCACCCGTCCCAACCCGTCCCCGCCAAAGTCCCACCCGTCCCCGTGAGGAATCCCTCCGTCCCCACCCGTCCCTGCGAGGAATCCCCTCCGTCCCCGCCCGTCCCCGCGAGGAATCCCCTACGTCCCCGCGAGGAATCCCCTACATCCCCACCCGTCCCTATAAACTACAGAAATAGTTATTTCATTTAATTATGCTACTGAATTAAAGGCTCTGGTAGAAACCCATTTAAAAATAAGCAAAAAGACTTTATTAATTTGGAAATATTAATTGGGAAGGATACATACTTTGTAAACGGGTTTCTACCAGAGCCTCTAATGTTTATAAATTTTTATCAACACAACTAATATACTACTTTATCCTTAAGCAAAAAAAAAAAAAAAACAAGAATTTTTTTCCTACCTTTGTTGCCTGGTTTCTGCTTTCTTCATGTTCTCATTCAATTCCTTCCATCCACTGCCTCTCTTCTCTCTGTGTCTTCCATTTGCTCTGTTACTGTGCCTCTCCCATTCTCCCCCCTCCCAAATTGGTCTGGCACCCATCTTTTTCCCTCCGCTCCCCCCATAGTCTGGCACCTCTGTCTTCTTAAGGTACACAATTACTTTCTACAAATTTCTTTGTAAACTTAGCCGTGCCTCAGAGACTGAATCATCTAGCACAATTTGTTATGTTGCAACTGTTCCCTCTAAGCTGAGCAGGAGTCCTCCACCCACAGTCTCACCAATAGAGGGTGCTGTTTTACTGTCACATTTTTCAATTGTGAGGGACAGGCAAGTTCTGCAGGACTCCAGGGAACATACCTGTCCTTAGCGACTGAAAATATTCCACCCCCTAGTGGTAGCAATGCAGCTGGAGGACACCTGCTCAGCTTAGAGGGAACACTTGGCATCTCATCAGTCAAGATCTCATTCATTGGCAACTGGCATATGTTTACGATATAGGTCACTTATTTTAAATACTTTTTTTGCTTATTTAAGTTTTTTGTATTGCCATATTTTAAGAAATAAATATAGAACAATTTAATAAGATAGTGCAAAATTTGAAAAGCACTTATCTGCAAATAGTCAGCACTGATATCTCAACGGGGCCACCGTTTCACCCGATGTGGCTTCGTCAGGGGAAAGGTTGACAGTGCCTGGAATACAAAATTTTCTTTAATTACTTAAATTTTAACTACAACATTTCTTAAGTACGTTTTAAAAGATATATTTCAACGAAATTTATCATAGCAACTTACGGAACAAAATTCTCATAAATCCTCCGTGTGATTGTAATTTTGAAAATGGCGGCGAACTAAAAGAACGCTCTGGTTTTTAAATCTGCAAAGCACCGCTCCCGGTGCTTACGTTGATACGTGCAACAACGTAACAAACGTAAAAAGTGTATCATGCTTTGGGGGAAGCATGTGATCAAAGGAGATCCAAAAAAGATCGCAGTGCACTCGAGCCGCGAGAGTAGTCTCCTCCTCCTTACCTGCCCTGTCGCAGCACACAGCACGTCAGCGCTGACATCGGGAAGACTTCCTTTCGGCTGTGTGCTGCGACAGGGCAGGTAAGGAGGAGGAGACTACCCTCGCGGCTCGAGTGCACTGCGATCCAACCCCGCAGGAACCCCGCGACCCTCGGAGGCGTCCCCACGGGATCCCCGCGACCCTAAGGGGCGTCCCCACGGGATCCCCGTGACCCAAAGGGGGAACCCGCAGGATCCCCGTCATCCCCGTTCCCGTGCAGTTCTCTAGTCTGTAGTTTGCTATCTCCATCTTGGAGCCTTTCTTGTGGAGTGGAATGACATTAGCCGTCCTCCAGTCCGACGGGGCGCTGCCTTTCCTAAGGGAGAGGTTGAAGAGCTTGGACAATGGCTCCGCCAGGACATCACACAGCTCCCTTAGCACCCTGGGGTGTAGGTTGTCAGGTCCCATTGCCTTGTTAACCTTGAGCCTTGATAGCTCACTGTAGACACTGCTGGGCGTAAACTCGAAGTTACTGAACGGGTCAACTGAGTCAACCCTTGTCTGTAGCTGAGGGCCAAGCCCCGGCGCTTCTCGGGTGAATACTGAGCTGAAGTATTCATTTAATAGTTGGGCTTTTTCCGAATCCTTTTGCACATAGTCTCCGTTTGGTTTCCTAAGACGTACAATCCCGCCTGAGTTTTTACTTCTGTCACTGATATACCTAAAGAAGGATTTATCTCCCTTCTTGATGTTTTTTGCCAGAGACTTCTCCATGTGAAACTTAGCCTCCCTGACTGCCGTTTTTTCCGTCTCTGCTTTCCCAGAGTCGGGGTTCTCTGCTGCATCCCACCCTGCGGTCCCTGCATTTGATGGCTTGGCTTCTCAGCACCTGACCGACTCCTTCCAGTTCTCTCAGTCTGGTCAGGATGTTCTTGAGGCGTCTAGAAAGCGGTCCACTCGACAGTGTTATTCTCAGAAGTGGACCAGGTATTCCGCTTGGTATTCGTTGCTGAGCCTGGAGCCACAATCTGCTTCCTTGCCTTCAGTGCTAGATTATCTGTTGCACTTGTCCCGGTCTGATTTCAAATCCACTTCTATTCGAGTCCACCTGAGTGCCATCGCAGCTTTTCATCGGCCACGTGAGGGGAAACCACTTTCGGTTCATCCGGTGGTTTCCCGGTTTATGAAAGGCCTTTTCAATGTTCATCCTCCCCTCAAACCTCCTCCCGTGGTTTGGGATCTCAATGTTGTCCTTGCTCAGTTGATGAAGCCTCCCTTTGAACCTATCGATCGGGCTCATCTGAAGTATCTCACTTGGAAAGTGGTCTTTCTTATTGTGCTCACGTCTGCCCGCAGGGTCAGTGAGCTGCAGGCTCTGGTTGCGGATCCGCCTTTCACCGTCTTTCATCATGATAAAGTGGTTCTCTGCACCCATACTAAGTTCTTGCCTAAGGTGGTTTCGGATTTTCATCTCAACCAATCCATTGTTCTTCCTGTGTTTTTTCCTAAGCCTCATTTTCATCCTGGAGAGCTGGCTCTTCACACTTGTGACTGTAAGAGGGCGTTGGCTTGCTATCTGCAATGCACTCAGCCTCAATGGACTGTTCCTCAGCTCTTCATATCTTTCGATCTGAATCGGTTGGGGCATCCCGTATCCAAGCGCACCTTATCCAACTGGTTGGCTGCTTGTATTTCTTTTTGTTACGCTCAGGCTGGTCTCCCGCTGCAGGGTCTGGTCACGGGGAATAAAGTCAGAGTGATGGCGGCGTCTGTTGCTTTCCTCAGGTCCACGCCTTTTGAGATCTGCAAGGCCGCCACATGGTCCTCGGTTCATACCTTCACCTCGCACTACTGTCTGGATACTTTCTCCAGGTGAGACGGCCAGTTTGCGTAATCTGTTCTCCTAAATTGCCAACCTTCCCTCCTCTCTTTGTGGTTAGCTTAGAGGTCGCCCACGTGTAGAGAGTATGCTGCCTGCTTGTCCTGGGATAAAGCACAGTTACTTACCATAACAGGTGTTATCCAGGGACAGCAGGCAGATATTCTCACAACCCACCCTCCTCCCCGGGGTTGGCTTCTTTGCTAGCTATCTGAACTGAGACCATGAGGAGGAGACGCGCCCCTTAGCTCGAGCGGGAAGACACCCGCACATGCGCGGTATTCTCACAAGCTTGAAAATCTTCAAGCAAGTTTGCTTGTGAGAGTGTCCGATTAGGGCTCCGTAGATGACGTAACCCATGTGTAGAGAATATCTGCCTGCTGTCCCTGGATAACACCTGTTACGGTAAGTAACTGTGCTTTATTGGTGATAACTATACTATAATATCCTTGTACTGCTAAAGTAGATGTATGCAGTGCCAGAGGTGTCACAGGCAAGGCTGTGGAGTCAGTAGATAAATCTTTCGACTCTGACTCCTCAGTTTCTGATACCCACAACTCCGACTCCTCTGTATTTAATATGCTAATGTATTTTCCACGTTGATTGAAGGAAGGCAACATACATGCCATTTACCCACAGATTACTGGCTAGGAAGCTGACGCTCTACTGTATTGGGCAGTTTAAATAAAAGACAAAAAAATGAAAACAAGGTTTTATTTATTGCTTTTATCAAGTGGCTATAAAGTAGTAGCATTGCATGCATAAAAATCAGGAACAGGAACTTTACCAGTTTAAAAATATGAACCACATTCTTTGGTAGTTTTAAAACAAAAACAAAGCTTAACTACATGAACAAAAACAAAAGCTGGAAAACCTAAAACAGTTTATATATAAATTTAATTTAATCTTTGGTTTATATACTGGGTCATCTCCCAGTGGAGCTCGACTCGGTTCACATATAATTAAGACTAGAGTACATAGCAAAAAACATAGAGAAGGAAGAACTAATTAAAAACTAAAGTGCATAAGAAAAACAACTATAATATTATCATTTCATTGAGGCTGTAGTTAAACAATTTAAAAGTTGCGAGAACAACAAAGTTTTCAGGAATTTACGAAATAATTGCAGCTGGCCTAAAAGCCTAATGGAGTCAGGAAGTTCATTCCAGATCTCTACAAACTTGAAAACAAAAGATCGACTGTGCTTCCCAGCAGATTTAATTCCCTTAAAGGAAGGGAAGGCTAACTTATATCTTTGTGTGTTTCTCAAATGGCAAAGTCTAAGGGTTTTCCAACATAAGGGGACAAAAGGATCAAATATTCCATAGAAAAGCTTGAAGATTATGCATGCACATTTAAACTGGATCCTAAAGCGAACTGGGAGCCAGTGAAGCTTTATCAACAAAGGGGAAACATGATCATACTTTCGTTTCCCAAAAATGAGCTTAGCTGCAGTATTATGTATTAACTGAAGTCATTTTAGACTGCTCCGTTTAATGCACAAATAAACTGAGTTACAATAAACTAGCTGAGAAAGCACAGTGGATTGTACCAATACTGAGAAATGTTTTTGATAGAATAGTGATCTGACCTTCCTCAACATGTGCAGACTAAAAATACCACTTTTTTGTCAAGGAATTTATCTGTATATGAAATGTAAGTGATGAGTCCAAGATGACACCCAGGACTCTAGATGAAAAATCTATATAATAATAATAACTTTATTTTTATATACTGCCATACCACAAACAGTTCTAAGCGGTTTACAAGGGAAGAGACTGTATACAGACAGCGACATTACAGCGAACTTTCAAATTTATATTGGCTTGTTAAGTTTAGTCAGGTTTATCTGGAAGAAGTATTGGGAGTACATGCGATACCTGTTTTTAATGTAACAGAGGAAGGGAGATTTTCTAATTTTGGCCCAATCCAAAGCAATTTGATTTTGGCAGAGAAAGCCCACAGCTGAAATTTAGAAATGCAGCAGTCTATTCTAGGGACCAGGTTGTTAAGATCAGGATCAACTTCTAATAAAATGAAAATATCGTCTGCATAGGTATATATAGTCTCTGCTGATGAAAGGCAAAACTTTTTAAGAGAAGTCATATATACATTAAATAAATATAGTTGTAGAGTAGAATAGCTGTTAAATGCAATCCAAAACTAACTCAATGGTAGTGTTCTATGAAACAGAATTGTTTCTGCCAGATCCTCTTTCATAGAAGCTCTTAAATCTGACTTGATTATTTTTAGAGCTGAAAATAGTCTTTCAACACTGACTTGGGTGGGTGGCATTGCTGTTACGGTTCTAGCCACATCACTAATAATCTCAGGATAAACAAGGATGGCTTCTTCTACAGTCAGTTTCGATGAGCGATCATACTTTTCTACTTCTTTTAATTCTTTATAAAACTCCTGCTAGAATCTCTTTATTTGGACATTTTCTGGTCATTTATCTTTCATGCATATCCAATATCGCTTTACTGTTGAAAGTTCCATTTTGTCCAAGTAGGAATCAAAGTCTAATTCTTCATTTGAAGAGAATTATCCTGAGTTACCAGTGCTTATAGCTTCATCCAGTGGTGGTGTTTCAGGTAGTAATCCCTTCATGCGAACTGTTACGTCATAGAGGGCCTTTTTTGCAATATCAGTTGGTCATCGCTCAACAAAATTCAGCTCATTGGATCAACTTAAAGAGCAGCTAACAAGATTTAATTATCCAGCAAGAGATTTTCTCTTTTCTTCATTGAAGATGCAATGCCATCTGCTATTAACCCCCATTTTTATTCAGGCAAAATATCAAGTTCTTCCATTTCAAGAAGAATTTACTTGTGCCCACTGGCTTTCAGTTAAATAAACATTTTCATTGTCCAGTTCTTCAAGAAAGTCTTAATTCAAGAAAATATTTTACCATCAAATAAGTGCTTCCCCAGCGTGTTGTTTGATTCAAAATGGCTCCTTTTCCTGCACATCTTTTCAAAATGGCATCTATTTTAGGGGCCCTGGCTGCAACAGTTACTTGCCTCAATTTGCCAATCTTATTGCAAGTTGCAGAGTATGAACATAACAACACACATATTGAATAGTAGTACACTTAGATGCTTCAACAATGTTATCCAAAATGTCCCTATTCTCTTCGCTTTCATGTTCTCCAATACTTGCAGAACTGTCTTCCTCTAATATCTGTCTGTCACTTTCTTCATCTACTTTCTTCATTTTCTCAATTGTGCTCAACATATTAGAAGCATTATCTGTCACAATACATAAAATCTGTTCCTTTTTAATTTCAAAATCTTCTAGAACATTCTCCACTAACTTCTGAAGATAGTCACTGGTATGATGTGCTTGGGTAACCTTTACTCCCAAGATTCACGTTATTGTTTTATTATTTTCATCAACAAATCTAACATTAATAGCAAAATAATTTGACTCTGTGACATGTGCATGCATCCATTTTTATGAAGACAGAACGTCCCTTCAGACCTTTTCGTAGTTCTTCCTTTTTACATTTGGCCTCTTCAAGTATAAGTTTCCTTATACTTTCTCTTTCTAGAGAAACACCAAGTTTTTTTTTTTTTTTTAGCCATTCTCCATTTAGGCCTAAAAAGGCTGGCTGTGAAAAGAAGGATAGTGATACACTATTCTTTACTACCATTTCAATAATGTTGTTTTTGAATTTTTTTGGTGTCACCACCAACTACTCCTAGGCAAGCTCTCAGAAATCGGAATAACAGGGACTGTATTGAAATGTTTCGCTGACATCCTACAAAATCGTCAGAAAGCAAGAAGTATACTCCAACCCTTGGAAGGCATTCTGTGGCATCCCACAAGGCTCCCCATTATCCCCAAATTTATTCATGAGCTCACTGGGACACATCAAAATGGAAGACGAAATTGTACTATCCTATGCCGATGACATCCTCCTCCTCATCCCCATAATGAATAACCATCCTAATATTGCTGAAAAAATTACAAACAATATAGATAAAATCCAAACATGGGCAACAAAGAACAAGTTAAAATTGAACGCCACCAAGACCAAAGCCATTGGTTTCTGTACCACACAATAGAACGCCATATTTAACCTCACTCTTTCATCAAGCATCACTCTCATAATGGAAAAATCCACCAAGGTACTTGGCTGCATCTTAGATGACACTCTCACAGTGGAACCACAAATCTCTAACCATCGGAAAAAGACCATCTAGACTATTAATCAACTATGTCTCACAAGACAATACTTCCACCCACATCACTTTGCTCTGATCGTTCAGATGATGGTCTTACCTCAACTGGATTATTGTAATCAACACCACTCTTATCCACAAATTGCAGCTTATCCATAACACAGCCATTAGACTAATCTACAAATTAAAGAAATATGATTCAATCACAACCTTCATAAGGCAACTACACTGGCTCCCAATATCATCCCGAATAATTTTCAAAACTTCATGTTTCCTACACCAGATTCTGTACGGAAACTCAGCAGCCCCTCTCATCCAACTATTCTCTACTGTTTGGTCGACATCAAGAAGAATCCTTAACAGAATTCAACTAAACCTGCCATCCACAAAATACCTCCACTACAAGTGAATTTTCCACTCTATGCTAACTTATCTGGGTGTAAAAACCTGGAATGACCTCCCAGAAGCAATCAGGGAAGAGACAAACTACACCACATTCAGGAAAAACCTAATTCTAGACCCCTCACCTCGCTTCTCCATATCCCCCCTCTAATTTCCCACTTCCTCTTTGATCTGTCGCCTTGAGCTTGTATAGGTTTGTGTGACTCACAAATGGAAGATTAAATTAAATTAAATTAGATTAGATTAGATCAGTGGTCTCAAACTCGCGGCCCGCCAGGTACTATTTTAAGGCCCTCGGTATATTTATCATAATCACAAAAGTAAAATAAAACAGTTTCTTGATCATATGAGTCTTTAGCTATAAATGACAATATTATTATTAAGACTTAGCCAAAAGGAAAGATTTATAAACTATAAAGAGTTTTTTACCTCATGCAAAATTGTCATTTCTTTAATAAGACATTAACTATTTTTTTCTGAGGCCCTCCAAGGACCTACAAATCCAAAATGTGGCCCTGCAAAGGGTTTGAGTTTGAGACCACTGGATTAGATCATTGTTATGGTAACTTTTGTCAAATATAAAGAATCTTAGTTGTGTTTGGTCTCCAGTAGATTGCTGAACATTTTTTATCTCAGAAATAGATGGAATATTTTCATTGATATCTTTCTCATTCACTTCCAACACTTTAGGATGAAAACACTGCAAGTGTCTTTTCAAATTTGATGCTCTCGTAGGTGCATTTTTGTTAGCCCCACTGAAACTGCTAATTTTTGCATCACATTGTTTTTCACCATCATCTTCAAGAATACATTGGCACACGTAATGTTTCCCATCACTTGATAATGTAAAGTGCTCATAAACAGCAGACTTTATTGTGTTTGACAGACTTTTTGCTGTTGTGAATGGGTGCCGCATTTACTAAAATATAAATATAAAATGTTATACTAACTAGCATATTCTTTGATTTAAATGTAAACATACATATAGTCCTGCACTATTGCAAACATACATACATACAACATGGCACTATACACACAAATAAGCTATAACCCTAAACTTAGACATAATTTGTTTACAGAAAAACAAGTACAAACATATATACTAAACACACAATACAGAGCCCTATATTTTACTCAGAAACATACACACAGTATGCACTATACATAAACATTCATACATTCCTACACCATACACACAAACATATACATAGCCTTGCAGTTTTATCCAGAAACATGCACACAAGCAGCCATGCAGTTTTAAAATAAACATGAACACTTAACAGCTGAATCCAAAAAGCTGTTCCTCCAAGTTCTTCTAAGCCAGGGATGCCCAAAAGGTTTATCACGATCAATCAGTAGATCACGGAGCCCATCCCGGTCTTCGTAATAGACTCGTTGCCTTTGCGTGCTACCTGACGCCATAAACGGGACACAAAAGCGCCAGGCCGACCAGCCTTCTCTTTCCCCGCCATCAATTCTGACGTCGGAGAGAAAGTTCCGGGCCAGAATTGATGGGGTGGAAGGTTGGTCGGCCTGGCACTTCTGCGTCCTGTTTAAGATGTCAGGAAGCAGGGAGAACTCAGAACTCGGTGGCTTGGGGGAGGGCAGGGAGAAAGAAAGACAAAGAAAAAAGAGGGCAGGCAGGGAGACAGAAAGAAAGGGGGCATGGAGAGAGAAAGACAAAGAAAGGGGGGCAGAGAGACAGACAGAAAGAAAGAAGGGGGCAGGGAGAAAGAAAGGGGAGGGGGCAGGGCAAGAGGAAAAAAAAGTTGGGGGAGAGAATGAGGTCTAGAGGAGAGGAAGCATATAGGAGGCTGAAAGAAGGGAAGAAATATTGGCTGCACAGTCAGAAGAAGAAAGTGCAACCAGAGACTCATGAAATCACCAGACAACAAAGGTAGGAAAAATGATTTTATTTTCAATTTAGTGATCAAAATGTGTCCATTTTGAGAATTTATATCTGCTGTCTATATTTTGCACTGTGGCCCCCTTTTACTAAACTGCAATAGCGTCAAGAGCAGCGCAGGCCATTCAGCGCAGCTCCCTGCACTAAAGACCACTATCGCAGTTTAGTAAAAAGGGAGGGGGTATATTTGTCAATTTTTGTATAGTTGTTACTGAGGTGACATTGCATAAAGTCATCTGCCTTGACCTCTTTGAAAACCCCCCAAATATAAATGATGATTAATGTTTTCTCTGCGTACAGTGTGCTTTGTGTTTTTAAAATTTTATTGTTAGTAGATCATTTTGACTTGGTCATTTTAAAAGTAGCTCGCAAGCCCAAAAAGTGTGAGCACCCCTGTTCTAAGCTCTTTTAGCAGACAGAGGAAGTTGATCAGACGGTGCTGCCTTTATCTTTGTTTGCTGATCTTCTGCTGAAGACATGGCAGTAGGAGGCTCCAGGGCCCAGGGCCTGCGGGTTAAAACCACAGGCTTGCATTGCAAGAAGGGTGGGAGAGTTCAGGGCAGGCAGGAGTGTCGGGGCAGGCAGGAGATGGGGCTGAAAGCAGGAGTTTGGGGCAGAGAGCAGGTCAGCAGAAGGCAGGGCAGTTGGAAAGGACCTGAGCGACTGGTCCTCAGCAGTCACTTGTTTATCGGCCAGCCCAGTTGGTGTTGCAGGGTTTTGGTTTGTGAATCGCTGCCTGCCATCATTTGAATGCTGTTCCCCCTCATTTGCATGTGCGGATCGGAGGATGATCGGGACACAGGCTAGAGAATTGGGTCGGAGGGAAATCGGGTTGAAAAGAGCTCACAAACCGATCGGTACACGATCGGTTTGCTTAGTGAATCTAGCCCAAAGTTCAGCCCTGGATCGGAGCATATATGGAGAGTACAGACAGGACACCTGAATACACATTAGGCCACTAGAGAGCGGAAGCCGACAAAACTTGGTTTCTACAAATTAGCGCTTGGGTGCGGCAAAAGTGTAAACACGGCTATTCGGCGAATTAAAAATTACGCATTATCTATTGTTAGACATTATACGGTGAAGAGATACCCGACGATTCGTGGAATTAGGGTCGGAAAGGAGATCAAAATCATAAATAAAATAGCGGTAAATTAAGTTGTCTTTCCTTAAATTTCTTCAGTATAAAAGAGTAGTTTTTTAAAATTTTGAAATTAATCTTGAATGTTGTAATTGTTTATTTAAATATTTATACCACTTATAGCTAAATGGTTTACATTCAGGTACTTAAGCATTTTTCCCTATCTTTCCCGGTGGGCTCACACTCTTATCTAATGTACCTGGAGCAGCGAGGGTTTAAATGACTTACCCAAGGTCACAAGGAGCAGTGTGGGATTTGAATCCACAACCTCGGGGTGCTGAGGCTGTGACTCTAACCATTATAATAAAGAATTCAATATTAGAAAAGAAACTAAGTTTTATTCAAAAATAAGCAATGGTTCAGAAATTTTACTTGAAACGTAATTTCCCGTGCAACATTTTAGAAATTTGCTCGCTTTTCGGCATAGATTGGTGAAAAATGCCTGCAGGCAAGTTAAAACACTGAGCTGCTGCTGCTAGTCCGGTGGAGTTGGAGTAGGTAAAAATGTACTGACTTGTCTTCAAAATAAAAACCAACTTACAACAGTATAATATATGGTAAATGTATGTATATCTTTCTATATTTCTCTTTGTCTCTATCTCATCTCTTTGCCCTGGATCTAAAATTCTAATTTACCAGTACTTTAGACCCAAAACAAAAAAATTTAAAGTAGGGGTTGGCATTAAAAAAATATCAGTAGGGGTTGGCATTAAAGAATAGAAAAATAGTCAAAGGTTTAGTGTACCTGTATATTGATTCTGCAGCACTGGGGAGCAGCAGAGAGGAGATGCTTTGAGTGGGATGAGGCTACTAAAGAGATGGGATGCTGTATGTAAAGAAGAAGAAATAGAATAAATGACATTCACCGTCATCACCAGCAGACAAATCCAGATTTTCGGTATAGAGACCCCTGCTACACCCTCGACCTCGATCTCCGACTCGGTCAGGCCTGCTATGGGGTGTCCTCCTGCCTCCATGACCTCGACTCTCATCAGACCTTCCTTGTTTGGAACGTCCTCGACCTTGAGTAAATCTGCCAAGTCTTCTCCTGAGCTTCCCTCAGGTCAGATACCTCAGCAGATGATTTCAGCAGTGGTCCTCCAGCTACCCAAGCACCATTCCTCCAAGTCGAAGCATTTGTCCTCGGAGCCTTTTGCCTCAGCAAGTGGTCCAGTTTCAGACTCGGATCCACAGTTGCAGGCTACCAGCCAGACCATTTTAGAGCGGAAATTTGTTCAGTTACTGAGCAAATATAGTCCTACCTCGACTCTCCTTTCTGCAGTCCAGCCTGGGCACTCAGCAGTCTCACAAGAGGTTCAGTGTATCGACACACTCTATGCAAGGAGTTGAGTCTTTGTGAATGTCTTCTCTGCAATCCCCAATCCAAACCACTGAGTCTATGAGGTTTCGATCTACAGCTTCCAGCCCTATATCTTCACATAAGGCATTGCCCATTCCGAGGCATAGGGCAAAGTCTCTTCGACCTCGCATGAGACCTTCTTCCAGGCAGCACTCTCGTCGCCGGTCGAGGCCCTCATCGAGGCGCAGGTCCTCCTCCAGAGAGAAGCCTTCCTCGTCCAGGCCTTTCAGTTCTTCGAGGCCTCCAACCCCTCGATCGAGGACACCAATAGCAGAACCTGAGGGCTCAGCTGATTCCAGTGCCTCGCCCCAGTCTGTCTATTCGCTGGGATATCAATACTCCAGAGAGGCCTCACCTTCATTCTCCACTTAAGGCGCATCGAGGTCATCGAGTCCCTCTCGAGGCCATCCTCTGGTGGATCAATTGTCCTTTTCTTTCTTCCTCCCGTCAGATGGCTGAGGACTTGGATCTTAAATTGGACACTGGTTCTAAGGAGTATTTAGAGGAAATGAGTTTGCCTCGGCCTCCTGCGGAGTCTCTCAAACTTCCTCTAAACAGGCTTCTTTCTCAGACTTTCAGACGAAACCTGGAGACTCCTTATGCAATTCCTGTGGTTCCAGGCAAGTTGGAATTGAGGTATAGAACTCTGCATTGCAAGGGCTTTGAGAATGCCCAACTATCTCATCAGTCACTCCTTGTGGAATCTTCCTTAAAGAGGAATCATCCTTCCAGGGTCTATGCTACTGTTCCTCCTGGCAGAGAGGGCAGAACCATGGACAAGATTGACCGTCATCTTTACCAAAATTCGATGATAGCCTCCAGGGTTTTAAATTATAATTTTATCTTTACTACTTATTTCAAGTATTTTATTGATATACTCACTGGTTTCTCTAAAGACCTTGGTCAACACAAGCTTTTAGAGTTTCAGCAAGTCATTGCTACTATGGCACAACTCAGGTTGCACCTTCTTCAGTCATCTTATGATGCCTTTGAACTTTCCTAGAGGGTCACTGCTTTCTCGGTAGTGATGCGCCACCTGGCCTGGCTTCGCACCATCGATGTGGATCCCAACATTCAGGATCGTTTGACTATTATTCCTTGTGAGGGCAATGACCTCTTTGATGAATCGATAGAGGCCGTCACCAAGAAGTCTGAGCATTAGAAATCTTTTGCTTCCATCGTGAGACCAAAGCCTAAGCCAGCTCCTGCAAAGCCTTCTCGACCTCTTCCATTCTATCAGAGGCGTTATCCTCCAAGGGCAGTTCCTTGCACTCAAGCACTCCCCAAGAAACAACAGCAGAAGCAACAAAAACCTCAGCCTTCTGCTACACCAAAGGCTTCTCAGCCTTTTTGACTGTCTCACACAGAGCATAACCTCCATCGTTCTGCCTCTGTCCTCCCCTCTAGCCATAGGAGGTCGTCTCCATAATTTTTACCATCGATGAGAGACCATTACATTCAACCTCTGAGTGCTGTCAATCAAGTAAGGATACTCTCTCCTTTTCTCTCAGATTCTACCAGAGCTTCCTCCAAGGGAGTATCCTTCCAATCCATCCCAGACCGTCTTTCTTCTTCAGGAAGTTCAATATCTACTTTGTCTCCGTGCCATCGAAGAAGTTCCCTTGGGAACAGCAGAGCAGGGGTTTTTTACTCCCATTACTTCCTAGTTCTGAAGAAGACAGGCGATCTGCAGCACATACTGAATCTCGGGGATCTCAACAAATTTTTGGTCAAAGAAAAATTTTGCTTCTTGTCCCTGGCATCCCTTATCCCCTTCTAGATCAGAATGATTGGTTATGTTCTCTAGATCAGTGGTTCCCAACCCTGTCCTGGAGGACCACCAGGCCAGTCGGGTTTTTAGGATAGCCCTAATGAATATGCATGAGAGAGATCTGCATATAATTGAGGTGCCAGGCATGCAAATCTGTTCCATGCATATTAGGGCTATCCTGAAAACCCGACTGGCCTGGTGGTCCTCCAGGACAGGGTTGGGAACCACTGCTCTAGATCTCAAGGAGGCTTACACTCGCATCCCCCATTCATCTGACCTCCTGTCAGTACCTCAGGGGAATCTGCATTTTCAATATAGAGTGCTATCCTTCGGCCTGGCATCATCTTCCAGAGTGTTCACCAAGTGCCTAGTGGTGGTAGCAGCAGCTCTAAGGAACCATGGTCTTCAGGTATTCCCCTACCTTGGACTACTGGCTCATCAAAGATTCAACATCTCAGGGGGTTATTGTAGCGACCCAACGGACTACATGATTCCTACAAAGCTGTAGTGAGGATGCTGAGTTGTGTCTCCTGCTGTATGTAATTTTCCTGCCCAATTTCGGGCTAGATTCTGCTGGCGACATGCCAAAAAGACGAGGCAGAGTGACTGCTTCAGCCCGGCAGCCAGGATCTGCTTTAACGAGACAGGAGGAGATAACCCGTTTCCTGACATCTTCGCCCCAGGGCGTACCGGCTGAGCCGAATCGGAGAGAGATTTCTGCTCTCGGGAGCGAAGTCTCGCTTAGCCCCGCAAGACCTCCACCTCCTCTGCCGCGAGACTGGGGAATAGCGGCGGCTCCACAGAGACGGACAGCGTTACCAATGGAGCTGGAGGGCTTGCCTAATCCTCAGGTTTCCTCGGCGGGAACAAAATCTTTAGAGGAGGTGGCCGAGATTTCAACAAGTGAAGGATGTATTTCTTCAGTCCTTCTGGTAAGACCTGCTGAAATCACTTTAGAGTCTATTTGGACAGCGTTAGACTCTTTGTATATTCAAGAACAGAGACTGGATAAACTTCAGGAGGAATTGAAGGATCAGGAAGAAAAAGTTAATAATTTGGATAATAATAATAATAACAGCTTATATACTGCAATACCGTGAAGTTCAGAGAAGGATCAGAGAACTCAAAGTTTACAAGCCTCTCAGTCTGCTATATTGCAGGATAGATTATTGTTTGCCAGGAAAACGGAAAACTTTGGAAAATTATATGAAAATGTTGAATCTTAGAATTCTTAATTTTCCTAAAGTGCTAACAATATCTCCCAAAGATATATTCTATAAGTTCCTAAAGAAATATTTAAATATCCTGGGACCAGACTACCTCATTTACATAGGATATATTACTTGCCAGTATCAAAACAGAAAGCTTCAGCTCCAGTTGTTTCTTCTGAATTTCCTAGTCCCTTGAACTTAACAGAAGTTCTTGAAACTTCGGTGGAAGAAGTAATCTGTCGTTCTACTCTTGTGATGACGTTTGTCTTTCAACAAGACAAAGAGGCACTTCTTAGGCTGTTTTTTAGGCTGAAAGAGGTGACCTTTCTGGACAGTAAGATCAGCATGTTCCCAGACGTCTCAAAAGCAACTCAAACCAGACGGAAAAGATTTCTTGAATTGAAACAGTTTGTAATACAATTGGGGGTGGGTGGGGACGGGTGGGATTTCTGTCCCCGCGCAACTCTCTAGTAGGAAACAGAGGGTAGGGGTGAAGGGCCACTACTCGGACTGGATGAGGGTCACGAGTTGTGTTCCGCAGGGCTCAGTGCTCGGGCCGCTGCTATTTAATATATTCATAAATGATCTAGAAACAGGCACGAAGTGTGAGATAATAAAATTTGTGGATGATACAAAACTATTTAGTGGAGCTGGGACTAAAGAGGAATGCGAAGAATTGCAAAGAGACTTGAACAAACTGGGGGAATGGGCGGCGAGATGGCAGATGAAGTTCAACGTTGAGAAATGTAAAATATTGCATTTGGAAACAGAAACCCGAGGTACAACTATACGATGGGAAGGATATTATTGAATGAGAGTAACCAAGAAAGGGACTTGGGGGTAATGGTGGACATGACAATGAAGCCGAAGGCACAGTGCGCAGCAGCCGCTAAGAAAGCAAATAGAATGCTAGGCATAATCAAGAAGGGTATTACAACAAGGACAAAAGAAGTTATCCTGCCATTGTATCGGGCAATGGTGCGCCCGCATCTGGAATACTGCGTCCAATATTGGTCTCCGTACCTTAAGAAGGATATGGCGTTACTCGAGAGGGTTCAGAGGAGAGTGACCCGTTTGATAAAAGGGATGGAAAACCTCTCATACGCTGAGAGATTGGAGAAACTGGGTCTCTCTTCCCTGGAGAAGAGGAGACTTAGAGGGGATATGATAGAGACTTATAAGATCATGAAGGGCATAGAGAGAGTAGAGAGGGACAGATTCTTCAAACTTTCAAAAAATAAAAGAACAAGAGGACACTCGGAAAAGTTGAAAGGGGACAGATTCAAAACGAATGTTAGGAAGTTCTTCTTTACCCAACGAGTGGTGGACACCTGGAATGCGCTTCCAGAGAGCGTAATAGAGCAGAGTACAGTACAGGGGTTTAAGAAAGGATTGGACAATTTCCTGCTGGAAAAGGGGATAGAGGGGTATAAATAGAGGATTACTGCACAGGTCCTGGACCTGTTGGGCTGCCGCGTGAGCGGACTGCTGGGCATGATGGACCTCAGGTCTGACCCAGCGGAGGCATTGCTTATGTTCTTATGTATGGCCAGTAGGAAAAAGGAGGTATTGATGCTTCTGTATAAGACCGTTGAGACCTCTTTAGAATATTGTGTACAATTCTGGAGGCTGCATCTGCAAAAATATATAAAAAAGGATGGAGTCGATCCAGAGGAAGGCTACTTAAATGGTATGTGGTTTTCGTGATAAGGCGTATGGGGACAGACTTAAAGATCTCAATTTGTATGCTTTGGAGGAAAGGCGGGAGAGGGAAGATATGATAGTCGCTTAAATACCTACATGATATAAATGTGCATGAGTCGAGTCTATCATTTGAAAGGAAACTGCAATGAGAGGGTATAGGATGAAGTTAAGAGGTGATAGGCTCCGGAGTAATCTGAGGAAATACTTTTTTACAGAAAGGGTGGTAGATGTGTGGAACAGTCTCCCTGAAGAGGTGGTGGAAACAGAGACTGTGTCTGAATTCAAGAGGGCCTGGGATAGGTATGTGGGATCTCTCAGAAAGAGAATGAGATAATGATTACTGTGGATGGGCAGACTAGATGGGCCATTTACCTGCTGTCATGTTTCTATGATGTGTGTTTTCATTGCTGCCCCCAGGGTTATCTTCTGGCTGACTCCCTCTTCCTCACTGCCGCAGTGTGCACAAAGCCGCAGGCAGTGGCTCCTTGCACGTGCCGCAGCTCATCCAGAAGCCGTCCTTCTGACATTGCAACGTCTGAGAAAAGGCTTCTGGTTCAGGTGCAGGACATGTGTAGGAGTCGCGGCGGCAGTGAGGAGGAGGGAGCCGGCCAGAAGATAACACCAGGGGCGGCAATGAAAATGCACATGATATCGCAGGGCGCATAAAACGGCCAGGCGGGCTGGGTTCGGCCCGCGGGCCTTGAGTTTGACACCTGTGCTCTTCTGTGTAAATTGCCATTTAAAGACCAATTGCTCCTTCGTAAGGATCTTGACTATCAAATATCCAGTGTGTCTGATCATAAACCAAAGTCTTTACCAGACAGCAGGCCAAGGGCCCCTAGGAGGTCTGGTTGAAGTAATTTTCTTGGCTCTATGTGCTTTTGCCAGTAATTGTGAGTTTAGAGATCATGTCGAGGCTTGAGACGGAGACTTGTGGGTGCCAAGTGTCCCCAGTCCTCAGGATCCCTCCCCACAGCGGCCCCCAAGAAGCAGTTATGATGCCAGGTCAGGAGCTGTACCTCCAAGGTTAGGAGGGAGGTTGTTGGCTTTTTGGGAAACTTAGGTGAAGATCACCTTAGACCACTGGGTACTGGAAATTATCCAAGTTATTTTGTTCTCTTCTGGATCTCTCTGTGGATTCTCCAGTGGGAAAGCAGAGAAAGTGGTCAGAAGTAAAGAGGACTTAGGCAGATTACTCCATATACTTCATTGTGCCCAAAACAGATTTGGGTATTGGAGGCAGATTCTGGACCTGAAGTCGGTCTGCCACCCTCAAGATACCATGCTTCCGTATAGAAACGTAAGGTCAATCATTGCCTTGGTGGAACCGGGGGAATTTCTTGCCTCTGTATTTGACAGAGGCCTATACATATCCCCATTTTTCCAGATCCCAGGAAGTTCTTGAGGTTCCGTGTTCTAGAGCAGCACTTCAGTTCTCAGCTCTTCTGGTTGGACTGGCCATGGCAGCACATACCTTCAAGGTGATGGTCATAGTAGCATCATATCTCCACAAGGAGGGGATATAGGTGCATCCTTACCTAGATGATTGACTGATAATGAGCTCTGTTTGAATCTGAAGAAAGAAAAAGCAATGGAGCTTGTGATCCAGCTTCTTAAAAGCCTGGGCTCTGTTATAAACTTCTGAAAAAATCACCTGGAGCTGACACAAGTTCTTGGCGTATCTGGGCATTCGTTTCAACATGAAGGAAAACAAATATTTTTCTCTCGAAAGCCTGCAGAGAAAAGCTTACGATCATCGATTTGTGGGACAGGCCAACATCAACAGCTTGGCATTATTTGCACATGCTGGGGGTCCACGGTAGCAACTATATACATAGTTCCCTGGATGAGATCACATTTGCACCCTCTTCAGGATGCACTCATCCCGGTGGTCCCACAGACAGCTTCATTGCACAGATGGCTGCCTCTGCCTTGGATAGCAGAAGCACGTCACAGTCTGAACTGGTAGCTGGAGCTGCAGCCTTTATCCTGGGAAGTGCTGCTTCATATCTCCACACAGATGATTCTGACGACGGATGCCATCTTGTATGGTTGGGGAGTGAATTTTGAGGGGGCGTCCGGTGCAAATACGGTAGAATCCCTCACAGAGGAAATGGTTGATCAGTCGATTGGAGCTGAGCGCCATCCACCTTGTGCTCAGAAACTCACTGCAGGACAAAGCAGTATGAGTTTTTCTCGGACAAATCAACAGCGGTAGCCTATGCCAATTGGCGGAAAGACACAGAGTGCTCCACTACACCTGAAGGTCTACATGTTGTTTCAGTGGGCAGAGGTCCATCTGTTGGCTCTCTCAGCAGCATATGTAGCACAAGTGGACAATGTAGAAGCAGATTTTCTCAGCTGGCAGACTCTAGACCCCTGAGAATGGGCTCTGTCTCGGGAGACATTCAATAACATTGTGATTTGCGCCCGATGTTTGATCTGATGGAATTGGTGGCCAGTTTTTCAACCAAAGATATGAGCCAGGAAGCACCAGCTTGGTACAACTGTGGCCACAGGCAGGGCTTCTGTATGTGTTCCCTCCTGGGTCTATGGTAGGCAGAGTCCTGTAGAGAATAATGTTGCTCTAGGGGCAGGTAGTTCTTGTTGCACTGGCTGGCCGAGACGTCTGTGGTATGCATATCTGGTACATCTACAGAGGGACCAGGGTCTTGGACTACCCTGTCATCCAGGGTTACTCACAGGCCCAGTTTCCCTGGAGGATTTGGACACTTTGGTCTTATGGCATGGCTTTCGAGTGCTCAGCCTTAGCACACAAAGGCTTGTTTGTAAGTGATTAAGGCCACTCTCCTAAGGTCCAAGAAGCAGATTGCCTATTTGAAGGCCAGGAAGTGCTTCCAGGGCTGCATTTTGTACACACTGGAGACATTGTATGTTCTTTGCTTTGAGACCATTGAATAACGCGTTGCAGTAATCCATGCCGGAGAGGACAAGGCATAGAGTAGTTGGGTGAAGTCGGACTCAGAAAAGTAGTTCCTTATTTTTCGGAGTTGTTGCAGGTATTAAATGAGGAAGATACTACCTGAGAGATACATGGAAATACTTTTAAAACAAATAACAGGAAATTCTTTTTCACTCAGAATGCCATCAAATCCACAGTTCATCTACTGGAGTTGCTAGGGTTTGCTGTCAACTACCAGAAGTCATGTCTACGCCCTTAAGAACATAAGAATAGCCTTACTGGGTCAGACCAATAGTCCATCTAGCCCACATGCAGCCCCTTGAAGTATTTTGTGTGGCCCCGGTCGAGGGTGAAGCAGTGTTTTCCTTTGCTGCCTTCAGGTGTTTACCGTCTTGCCGGCTCCCTCCTCTGTCTTGCTGCAGCATTTGTGCAGTCCCAGAAACATTTTTTTTCGGCCAATGCGGCCCAGGGAAGCCAAAAGGTTGGACACCCTTGATCTAGCCCATTATCCCGTCTTTGCAGAGGCCAATTCAAGTCACAAGTACCTGACAAAACCCCAAATAGTATCAGCATTCCATGCTACTGTCCCATATCTGTCACAACAGCGAACTATGGATTTTTCCTCCAGGAATTTGTCCAAACCTTTTTTTAAAACCAGCTACATTAATTGTTCTTACTACATCCTCTGGCAAACGCGTTCAAGCTTGACTGAGTGAAAAAATATTTCCTCCTATTTGTTTATTAAGATTTGATATACCGCTTCTGCATATCACTGACCTAAGCGGTTTACAATGCAACAAATTGATTAAAGAAAGGAACTCCATTGAAGATAGGAAAGATAGAGATAAGATAGTATATCCTAACAAGCATTCAATGAGGATGAAAACAAAGATTACAATAAAAATACAGTACTAGTTTACAAAGTATTACTCTGTTACTTCGCGTGTCCCCTAGTCTTTGTAAAATCTTGATGCAGTAAAAAAATCGATCCATTTGTACCCGTTTTACTCCACTCAGGTTTTTGTAGACTTCAATCATATCTTTCCTCAGCCGCCTCTTTTCCAAACTGAAAAGCCCTAACCTTTTTAGTCTTTCTTCATCCAAGAGGAGTTCCATCTCCTTTATCATCTTGGTTACTCTTCTTTGAACCTTTTCCAGTGCTGCTATATCTTTCTTGAGATAAGGAGACCAGAATTGAATACAATGCTCCAGATGAAGTTGCACCATGAAGCAATACAGGGGCATTATAACATTCTTAGTCTTGTTAACCATCCCTTTTTTTTTTTTGTTATAATTTTTATTGATTTATAATATATATCATAAGTAATACACTTGTTACAGAAATACAGAACATAAAGTTTTTCCAAGAAACAACATAGTATATAAATAATAGTCCAATTCCTTTCTTAGACTAAAATTAAACAGGGTAATCCATTAAGTTCCATGGAGAGAATAAACAGGAAAATTAAATAATTAATTACAGGAAAGCTGACTATCCCTTTTTTAATAATTCCTAGCATCCAGGTACGTTAGATAGATTGTGAGCCCACCGGGACAGAGAGGGAAAATGTTTGAGTACCTGATTGTAAAAACCGCTTAGATAACCTTGATAGGCGGTATATAAAATCCTAATAATAATAATAATAATAATAATAAACATCCTGTTTGATTTTTGGGCTGCCGCCACACATTGAGCGGAAGGTTTGATCGTATTGTCTAAGATGACATCCAGATCCTCTTCTTGGGCGCTAACCCCCAAGGTGGACCCTAGCATCTGGTAACTGATTCGGCTTATTTTTCCCAATGTGCATCACTTTGCATTTGTCCACATTAAATTTCATCTGCCACTTGGACGCCCAGTCTGCCAATTTCCTAAGGTCTGCATGTAATTTTTCACAATCTGCATGCGTTTTAACAACTTTGAACAGTTTAGTGTCATCTGCAAATTTAATCACGTCACTCGTCATTCAGATTTCCAGATCATTTATAAATAAGTTAAATAGCACCGGTCGCAGTACAGACCTCTGCGGCACTCCACTGTTTACGCTCCTCCATTGAGAAAAATGTTGGATGTATTGCACTATGCATTTCACAAGAGTACACTTAAGTAATACAGAAAGGCATACAAACAAAGAAAAATCACTTTTAATGTGCAGTACTTTGTATGTCTAGCAGCGCTTTAGAAATTAGTGCTATTAAGAAAAAGGCCAAAGAGGGAGGAAGTGCTTATCAAAGGAATGAAGAGATTCAGAAAGGAAAGAAAAAGCCTAAAAGTATATCCCATTTTTACCTAAATGTCCAATCATTAGAACCTAGATAGATCCAATGACTATCTGTATATCCAGAAAAGCTCTAAGTTGGTCCAGGGGGAAAATGCATTTTTCACTCCAAAGTACTGAACCATAAATTTATACAGCAAATATGTAAGTTTTGCAGACTGCTTGTGGATCCATAACATGAAAAATTGGTGGTTTCTCAATATTTTAGATAGCTTCTTCAGTCACCTTTTCCCCAGAAACGGTCTTATATATGTATAAAATGCTAGCATATTTGTTTTGTAAATGTCTTCGTATGGCTCCTAGGATTGGAAGCTCTCTGGGGCCATGATCTTGCTCTCAGATGACTCTTTGTTTTGCACAATGCTTTGTACACCGAGGCTCTTAATAAATCATAACAGAGATGACTTAAGGGAATTTGCATCAATATAATTCCCTGCAGGCCACAAGAGAAAATGAACAGAAGATATTTAAAAACTCTATCAAATTTTTTTGTGTGTAGGCTTCCATATTAATTTTTTTTTTTTTCTTTCTGCCAATGTCTAAAAGTTTAATATGGCATTTGGAAAAAATAATTTACTTAAAATATGAGTAACTTTTAGTATGTAACATGGTAGATGTTTATGGTACTAATTCATATTTTTGCTTAGATTACTATTTCTTTGACGTCAAATGGCACCCTTGTGGATTCCAATATGGCAGCAGGGGGCAACATGGTTTCCCACACGGTTGATGCGTCTTCGCTTCCGTCAACTGCTTCGGCAGGCCTCTTGGCGTCGGGGATGTTGGGGCTTGGACAGGATTTAGTGGCAGCTACACATACTGGCGCCGTAGTGTCTTCAGGGCAGAGCACGCCGGATCCAACGCTGATGCAGATGGGGGTCTTCGGCAATGCCGTTTTCTCCCAAGTTTGTCTTGTTGCATCAGGCTTTTCTTTTATGCGGATCCTTGCTGGCTCAGGCCAGGGTTGGTTCTCGGAATGTTTGCATTTGAACGGACCAGCTTTCACGGACGGCTGGAATCAGGGCTCAGAGTGCGCAAAGGCACAGGATGGAAACTGCAATAATGGCAGACCTGCTGTGAGTCCTAATTTGTCTTCTCCTCTCACGAGCTCCGTGGTGGATGGGTATTTGTAAGTTCTGCATGGTTTAGAATTGGGATGGATGACCCCACGACCCTTTGGCTTTTCTATAGAGAGGAGCTACCTGTGTTTCTTTCTATGGCGCTCCAGGGGCTCCAGATCTCTCAGAATGTGCCACAGTGTCTGCGCCATGTAACCCTCTCATGGCTGGTAAAGAAGCCCTCCAAATCCTTTCTGGTTCATGAAGCCATGAAGGAACTCATTGGGGTTTGGTGGACTTTTTCGGAGGCGGAATTACGTATGGTGAAAGCGATGCGCCAATTTAACCCCTTGGTGCCTGGTGAGATGGAGAGATTGCATTTGCCTGAAGGGGACGCTCTGGTGGCGGCAGTTACCAAGAAGACCATTGAAGGAAACTCGGGACAGGAAACTCGAGGCTCTGGTTACATCGTCGTTTGAGATGCAGGCTTCAACTCTGCAGGTGGCAGTGTGCAGTTTGGAGACGGGTTTTGCATCTCTGGCGGATGCCTTATATGCTGTTGTTCACGCTTTGGCTTAGCAGATGGCCTTGTCAGTAGTGTCACGTCAGTCCTTGTGGCTCCACCATTGAGTGGAAGATACTGCTTCTTAGTTGTGGCTGGTTCATCCCCTGTTTAAGGGTCGTCTGTTTGGTGAGGTCTTGGAGGAATTGGTTAAGGATTTTTGGGATCCTCAATCCCATACACGTTTTAGAGATACTGAGCGTTATAGGCCTGCTAAGCCATCTTATGTCCCCTCTTTCCCTTCCAAGCCAAAGTATCCTCGGAGGGGTTCCTTTCGTCCTCCCAAAGCCCCCAACTCTGTTGCCCCCATCCTCAGGCCTCCCGTGCTTCCTCATGATGGGGTCTTGGTCCCCTCCATCAAGGTGATAGGGGGGGGTCGATTGTCCTTTCTGGCGGAGTGGACCAAGATCACATCCGATAAGTGGGTCTTGGACGTTATTCGAGATGGTTACAAGTTTGAATTCTCTCCCGTTGCAGATTCTTGCTTGGTGTTTCCATTATTGAGCACTGCCAAGGTGGTGTCAGTTCTAAGCACCTTCCTGGTACTCCGGAACATGGGGGCAGTGGTTCCAGTACCTCAGAAACAGCAGTGACTGGGGAGATATTCCATTTGCTTTGTAGTACCCAAGAAAGGAGGGGAGTCTGTCAGTCCGGTTTTGGGTCTCAAATGGGTCAGGAACTGTTCTGGAGCAGACCTGAGCCTAAACTAAAGCCAGACATTGAAATGATAGAGCTAGATGAACCTGCCTAGTTAACTCAAGCAGAGTTCTCAACCCAGGAAGAGTGCATGGAAATTGCAGAGGTGTTATCTCCACAAGTTTACCTTCTTCATTGCTCCTTTGCCGCCGCGAAGTGGCGGCCCGCCGGACTCCGCCCCCCCCGCCAGGTCAGCGCATGCCCTATTTAGTGGGACTCTCTGCGGCGCACGCCTTGCAATACAGCACCTTTGCACTGACCTGCACTTTGTTAGAATTTAAGTTTGTTTTCTGCTAATCCTGTATTATTGTTTTTAACAGTTAGTTTCATGCTACTTCTTGTTTTATTTTAGTTTACCTTCTTCATTGCTCCTTTGCCGCCGGACTCCGCCCCCCCGCCAGGTCAGCGCATGCCCTATTTAGTGGGACTCTCTGCGGTGCACGCCGAAGGTGCGCGCAAAAGGAGCAGGATCTGTTCCTTTGTTCGCTCCTTCGTGTGCGTTCCGAGTGCGCTCGCTTCTTTATGCTATTCCTAACGTTTTTAGTCCTCTTTAGCCACACATACAAGCCACTAATTTTTAATACTATCGGTACTCCAGTTTTGCTTGTCTACACTCTTAATCCGTATAATAATACAAATTTAGTTTACACTATGTCTACTGCTAACAACAACATTCCAGTACATTGGGTAAATAGACCCATTAAACCTACTTCATATAAATCTTCTAAACCCTTTCCACAATCTATCCTTACAATCCCAACTATACCTTTGGGCTCAAACGACCTTACACTAAAATCTCCTTCCTCCTCTTACAGACACTCTTCTTCTAACAGTAAACCCCTAAAAATCGGCCTTATTAATTCAAGATCTATCAGAAACAAACATCACCTACTGAAAGATGCTATCCTTCATCAAGGCCTACAGGTCTTATGCATCACAGAAACATGGCTTACTACCGGCGATGAGGCTTTTCTGTCTTACTGTTGCCCTCCCGACTTTGATTATTACTGGAACCATCGCCAGAATTGTAAAGGCGGTGGTGTAGCTGTTATTTTTCAAAAAAACCTAGTCAGGATTTGTGATCAATCTATCAATAATACCACTGTTGAATTTCTACATGTTCAAACTAATCAAAACCCAAAAATTGATTTCCTTTTACTTTATATTCCCCCCCTTTTGACCATACCAAGCTACTTTCTCTTCATAACTTATTATTTGATTTTTGTTCTGCTTCTACTTGCCCCATTATTATGGGGGACTTCAATATTCATTTTGATAACCCTAATAATCTGACATGTTACATTTCATCAAGACTTTAGACCTGGTAACTCACATTAGGGAACCCACTCATTCTTCAAAGCATACACTTGATATGATTATTACATCCAAATCTCAACTTTTATCCTATTCAGTACCCCTTATTTCCCCTGTACCATGGTCAGACCATTACTTTATCTCTTTCAATTGCCATTACTCACGTCCTATAGATATAAAAACTCTCTCTGAACCTTTAAAAAATATCACATTTAGAGACCTCTCAAAATTAGAAACTAACGATATCACTCCTTTTTTCAGTTCCTCCAAAATCATTCCTAATTTTGAATCTATTGATGATCTATTACTTTACTGGAATTCCTCATTAGAATCTTTCTTGAATGACAAAGCTCCTCCAATCTCAAAAACTATTCCTTCCCGCAAATTGCGTAATCCATGGTACTCAGATGAATTATCTCTTTTAAAAACACAACTCCGATCTCTAGAAAGAAAATGGCGTCTATCAAAAACACCCATAAAAACAGGCACACTTTTTTATAAAACAAAAATCAATCAAACAAAAAAAACCTTTTACTCAAAAAGAATCCTTAAGGCTAAAAATAGCTCGGAATTATTTTCTATTCTCAAATCCATTACTCCAGAGTTTAAAAATAAAAATAATAATTCGGAATCTGTTCCCAAAGCTCAAGATTTGGCCGATTATTTTTGTGAGAAAATTGCTCTCATACGAAAAACGTTTATTACAAACAATCTTGATGAGCCCATATCCAGTAACTCTTGTTCTTCCATACCTATGTCCAAATGTACAAATTTTACAATTCCATCTTTAAAAGACATAGAAGGAGTATTCCAAAGAATTAAAATAAAAAGTTCACGTTCCGAACTAATCCACCCATTTTACCTGAAAAAATGTTTTGCCTGTTTTGGCCCCTTCATACATTTACTCATTAAAAATAGTTTGCTTACAGCCACTGTCCCTACCAATTGGAAAAAAGCTATAGTTACACCGATACTAAAAAACCATAATCTTAACCGTGAAGACGTATCCAACTATCGCCCTATCTCTAACTTACCCTTTTTAGCAAAAATCACCGAAAAACTGGTTTTCGAACAGCTTTCTGATTTTATTGAATCTACAAACGCACTGCACCTTAATCAAACGGGATTTCGTAAACACCACAATACAGAATACTCCTTGTTAGGCCTTATAACTAATATTCATTATTTCTTGGATCATCACAAATCGGTTTCTCTATTTTCTTTAGATCTATCTGTGGCGTTTGATACTATTGATCACGCTCTATTACTTAATCGTTTGGAATCTTTTGGCATTGGTGGAAAGGTTCTAAACTGGTTTGCTTCTTTTCTCTCTAATCGATCTTCCACGGTCATAATTAAAGATGATCGCTCTACTTCTTATTCCTCTTCTTTTGGAATTCCTCAGGGATCTATCTTGTCACCTCTTCTATTTAACATCTTTCTGTCTCCTCTGCTTACTATCTGTCAATCTTTGGGCTTTACCTCATTTTCCTACGCCGATGATATTCAACTTCTTCACCCATTTGACCCTGAAAATGATGAAGAAATCAAATCAATCAATACCAAACTGGACACAATAAAAAATTGGCTTAGTCTTAACAAATTGTCATTAAACCTACAGAAAACTCAATCTATGTTCTTCACTTGGAGAAAAGATATCTTTCCAACTTCTTCATTTGCAATTGATAACACTCCTATTGAATCAGTAACTAAGCTGAAAATTCTAGGTGTAATTATTGATACTAACCTCTCTTTTCATGACCACATTAATCACATTGTTAAGTCCTGTTTTTATAAACTCCGACTGATTCGATCTATTTCAGCTTTCTTAGAACCCAAATCCATCAATATTCTTATTCATTCCATGATTATTTCTAGATTAGATTACTGTAACTCTTTATTATTTAATATACCGCAAAAAGAAAAGAAGAGACTACAAATAATACAAAATACAGCAGTAAAACTTATTCACAAAGCACAAAAATATGACCATGTAACACCACTATTAATTAAGTCTCATTGGTTGCCCATCAATCATCGAATTACCTTTAAAATAGCATTTCTGGAATTCAAAATACTATTATTTAATGAACCACAATTTTTATCTAGAATGATCACTCCGTATCATTCATCTCATTCTCTCCGATCATCATCCCAAGGTTTACTATCGGTTCCATCCCTAAAAATAGTGGGAACAAAGAGAAATGAAATGTTCTCTGTTTTAGCTCCTCAAACCTGGAATGCTGTACCACTGTATATTAGACAGGAAAAAGACCTTCTCTCTTTTAAAAAACTTTTAAAAACATTTTTATTTAACGACGCTTTTAATAACTAAATGACTAAACTAAGGAGTATCTCTTTTTAAAATTACTTTCCCCTTCCCTATGTTTTTTATCCTTTTATGTTTTTTTCTTGCTTAAAATATTGTAAATTTTCCCTTTTTCCCTTTTGTATCATGTTTGTCATTAAGCCACATGTAAAAAGAAACTTTCTAGCACTTTGACTTTTTACCTGTCTCTTAATAATATCTGTTGTCTAACACATTGTCTTAAAAATTGTTTTAAAGTTGTTTTAAAATTTGTTTGTTTTCTTTTACTTTATTTTACTATTGTTCATCGCTTAGAATGTTATTAATAGGCGATTTATCAAATAAATTTGAACTTGAACTTGAACTATCTCCATGCCAAACTCTTCAGAATGGAGACAGTGAGGTCAGTGATTGCTGCGGTTCAGCTGGGCGACTTTTTTACGGCTCTCGATCTCCAGGAGGCTTCGTGTTGTGATTCTCAGTCAGCATTATCTATTTCAGGCGCTGACTTCGGCTTGGCTAGGGCACTGTGCACCTTTTTCAAAGGTGGTGGTGGCAGTCTTTCTTCAAAAGGAGGGCATCTGGGTTTATCTCTACCTGGATGATTGGTTGATCCCGGCTTCTTCCTGTCAAAGTCTGCAGGTAACTCAGAGGGTGGTTTTTTTTTTTTTTTTTTTTCTTCAGTCATTGGGCTGGGTAGTAAACTTTCCGAAAAGTTCCCTCATCCCTTCTCAATCATTTGTGCACCTAGGAGTACTATTTGACACAGCCCAGGAGAGAGTCTTTATGCCTGAGGACAGGGGCAAGAAGTTGCAGTCGCAGATTCGGCTGCTGACTCAGGTGTCACGTCCCTGGGAGTGGGATTTTGTCCATGTGCTGTGCTCTATGGTGGCTCTGTAGGTGTTCCCCTGGGTCCGCTTTCACATGAGGCCTCTTCAGCAGTTTCTTCTTTCCCGATGGTCTCCAGTGTCTCAGGATTACAAGCGGGTCCTCCGATGGACACCCCAGGCCTTGTAAAGCATGGATTGGTAGATGGACAGTGCCATTCTGTTCAAGGGGATGCCCCTTGTGACCCCGGCATGGCTGGTGGTCACGATGGATACCACCCGAATGGGCTGGGGGGGCTCAGTGCCTGCAGGCTTCGACGCAGGGAGTGTGGCCGCAGGAGGAGGCTCAGTGGTCCTTCAGTCTTCTGCAAATAATGATCAGACTGGCTCTCCTGGCGTTTCGGACTCTGATTCAGGGCGGGCTAACCAGGGTCCTCTCAGACAGTGACACGGTGTTCGCCTATATCGACAGGCAAGGGAGCATGAGGAAGACCGCAACTAGCTCAGGAGGCACGGATTCTGCTTCTGTGTGCCGAGTTTTTCCGTTTTCTGTCGGTGGCTCACATTGCAGGGACGGCCAATGTTCGAGCAGACTTTCTTAGCAGAAATCATCTTCTAGACCCAGGGGATTGGGAACTGGCCCAGGAAGTGTTCCAACTCATAGTTTGGTAGGGGTTTCCAGAGTTGGACCTCATGGCCTTGGTTTGCAATGCGAAACTCCCTCGTTTTTTCAGCTGACATCGGGAACCAAATTCAGAGCGGGTGGACAAGTTGGCTCTTCCGTGACCTTCGGGGAGCCTTATGTATGTTTTTCATCCCTGGCTGATTATAGGCCGGGTGTTGCATTGCATTGCTCGCTTCAGGGGAATGGTAGTCTTTGTGGCTCTGGATTGGCCTTGCCATCTATGGTATGCGGATCTGCTAGGTCTGACGACGGGTTTTCCCATCGTTCTTCCAGTGACGCTGTACTTGCTGATGCAGGGTCTGGTTCGGAGGGGGATCCCTCCCACTTTGGTCTTGCGGCCTGGCTATTTTCGGAATAGGTTAGGGTTACCCTACTGCAGGCCAGGTAGAGATCTGTGTCCACAACTTATGCCAGAGTTTGGAGAGTATTTGGGTCTTGGTGTAGTCGGTGGGGTCTTTTCCCTTTCTCAGGCTTACCTGTCGCACATTCTTGACTTTCTTCAGGACGCAGTATCTACAGGGTTAACATTCATTTCCCTCAAAGTTCAGGTGGTGGCCATTGCCTGTTCCAGGGGCCGAGTGTCTCTCTTCCTTGGCTTCTTCCAGATGTGGTGCGCTTCCTGAAGGGGTGCAGCAGATTTGCCCTCCAATCTGGACAGGATTTCCACAAAGGAGTCTTCAACTGATACTTGATGGCTTGTATTCGAACCCTTGTGCATGGCTTTTTTCAAGAATGTCACCCTGTAGGCTTTGCTAAAATCTAAATGTGGTGTATTTAGATTTTAGCAAAGCCTTTAACAGTGTTCCACACAGATGTCTAATAAATAAACTGAGTGCCCTTGGGATGGGTCCCAAAGTGACGGGCTGGGTCAGGAACTGGTTGAGTGGAAGGCGACAGAGGGTAGTGATCAATGGAGATCGCTCTGAGGAAAGGGATGTTATCAGTGGTGTGCCTCAAGGTTCTGTTCTTGGGCCTGTTATTTTTAACATTTTTATAAATGATATTGTTGAAGGGTTGTTGGGTAAGATTTGCCTCTTTGTGGATACCACCAAAATCTGCAATAGAGTAGACACACCGGATGGTGTAAATAACATGAAGAAAGACCTAGCGAAGCTTGAAGAATGGTCTGAAATTTGGCAGCTAAAATTTAGTGCTAAGAAATGCAAGGTCATGCATTTGGACTGCAAAATCCAGAGGGAACGGTACAGTTTAGGGGGTGAAGAACTTATGTGCACAACAGAAGAGCGGGACTTGGGTATGATTGTATGTGATGATCTTAAGGTGGCCAAACAGGTTGGAAAGGTGATGGCAAAAACTCGAAGAATGCTAGGTTGCATAGGGAGAAGTATGGCCAGTAGGAAAAAGGAGGTGCCCCTGTATAAGACTTTGGTGAGACCTCATCACTAATAATAATACCCTAAGCGCGCATGCGCACTCCTACCTGCGTGTTCCGTGATCTGTAGGTCCGTGGCCCCGCATGTGCAGTAGAAGGACTCAGCAATGGTTTCTTTTGCGCATGCGAGGCACTTTAAGCAGGGATACACGTACGCAACTCCCCCCTCCCGACCTCACTCCAACTAGACAACGACCCCACACTCATGGCCCCCAGGTAATGTTCTGCGGCCCGCGATCTGGCCGGCTCCCTTACACTCCCTGGCCAAAGTTATTTTTAAGTTCAAAGCTGCAGCAGCAGCTCCTCTCACTAGCTGCACCTGAGTTGGAGAAGGCTTCCGACGCTGGCGGGGATCATGAGAGGAGCCGCTGTGGCAGCTTTAAACTTAAAAGTAACTCTGGCAAGGGACTAAGGGAGCTGGCTATAAACAACCAACTGCTGGGAAGGGACGGGGAGGGGGAATGCTGCTGCTGCTGCACAGGGACGGGGAGGGGGAGGGAAATGCTGATGCACAGGGACGGGGAGGGGGAGGGAAATGCTGATGCACAGGGAAGTGGGGTGGGAGAGGGAAATGCTGATGCACAGGGAAATGGAGGGGGAGGGAATGCTGCTGCGGCTGCTACATAGGGAAGTGTGGGGGAGGGAAATGCCGCTGCACAGGAGAGTGCGGTGGGGGAGGGAAATGCTGCTGCACAGGGAAATGGATGGGAAGGGAATGCTGCGGCTGCTGCACATGGAAATGGGGGGGGGAGAAATGCTGCTGCTACATAGGGGGCAGGGAGACAGATAGAAAGAAAGACAGACAGAAACAGCGGTAGGGAGACAGAAAGAAAGGAAGAAAGACATAGGGGCAGGGAGAGAGAAAGACAGACAAAGGGGGCCAGGGAGAGAGAAACAGACAGAAAGAAAGACAGACAGTGGCAGGGAGAGAAACAGAAAGAAAAACAGGGGCAGGGAAAGAGACAGAAAGAAAGACATACATACAGACATATATTCTAATACCCGTTAATGTAACGGGCTTAAAGACTAGTTTAGAATATTGTGTATAATTCTGGAGACCGCACCTTCAAAAAGATATAAAAAGGATGGCGTCAGTCCAGAGGAAGGCTACTAAAATGGTGTGTGGTCTTTGTCATAAGGTGTATGGGGACAGACTTAATGAACTCAATCTGCACACTTTGTGGGAAAGGCAGGAGAGGGGAGATATGATAGAAACGTGTAAATACCTACGTGATGTAAATGCACATGAGTCGAGTCTCATTTGAAAGGAAGCTGTGGAATGAGAGGGCATAGGATGAGGTGACGGAGACAGAGACTATGTCTGAATTCAAGAAAGCTTGGGATAGGCACGTGGGATCGCTTAGAGATAATGTTTGCTGCAGATGGGCATACTCGAAGGGCCATTTGACCTTTATCTACCATCATGTTTCTATGTTATGTTTCATTGTTGTGTTTTGGGTATTACCTAGATTGGTAAAGCCAAATAGAAATATAATTAGTGAAAATAAGCAATTCGTATTACTTAAAATTGTGGAGGATGGGTTTGGAGAGCTGTGAAGTTCTGAAGGTTAAGCTTCTTGGGAGGTAAAAAGAGTTAGGTATTAGGTGGTTGAGGGACTCTTTATTCTCTGGTCACTGGTCATTGCTGTTCAAAGGTGTGTGCTAAAGAACACGCCTTTGGTTTGTGCTTTAGGCAGTATCCTCCCTAACGTCTTTTAGCTGG
This sequence comes from Geotrypetes seraphini, assembly GCF_902459505.1. Lineage (NCBI taxonomy): Eukaryota > Metazoa > Chordata > Amphibia > Gymnophiona > Dermophiidae > Geotrypetes > Geotrypetes seraphini. The sequence continues at coordinate 21,365,494 of NC_047095.1, forward strand.
GCACTCCACCTGGCTAAGGCCCAAATTCACTAAGCAAACCGATCGGTATACACGATTCACTAACCTGTATAGCGGCATGCAAAATAGGCAGGGATGCGAATCACTAACCATTTTTTCAAATCTGACTGGGCTCAGAAAAAGCGACTGCTGGGGACAAGTCGCAAACGTCTTTCCTACTCTCCTGCTCTCTGCCGGCCCTGAATCTCTCTTGCCTGCCGCCCCGATGTTGTTCCCTGATCTTTCCTGCCTGCTCTGCCCCGAATCGCTGCCCTGCTCGTCCCCAGATTTCTCCTGCCTGCCACCCTGAACCTCTCCTACCCTTCTTCACACTACGATCCCATGGTTTTAACCCGTGGGTTAAAACCAGAGGTCCTGGCCTATGTAAAAAAGTTAAAATTTTTTTAAAAAAAATATCATGGCATGCGCTGCTCCCCCCCCCCCCCCCCGTGCCGATGCTCCCTCGCACTTCCGATGCCCCTGCACACTGATGCACTGGGGCCTGGGGCGCCTCAGCCAATCATGGCCTTAGGCCCCTCCCTGTGCATCAGATGATGCATCGGGGCATGGCCTAAGGCCGCACTCATCGTTGGAGGAGGCGTGGAGCAGGACGGGCTGAGAATCCCTCCTGCTCCCAACAATATTAAGGTACGAGGAGGAAATGGGCTTTGCCCAGTCATCCTACTGGCCTCGGAGGAGGCCTGGAGCAGGAGGGAATGAGTACCCCTCCTGCTCCCAATGATTCTTAAAGGTAGGGGGGAGCGGGTGGGCCGGGCCCGGCCGTCTGTCCGTCCTGTCGGCCTAGCAGGGCCGCGTTTGGGGGGTAGGTATTTTGCAGGGGTTTTGGGAGGGAGAAAGCAGTTCTGGGGGGGCTTTATTTTTTTTTTAAACGAGCAGATATTTTGCATGTGTAAAACACGCAAAATATCTGCCCGATTAAAAAAAAAAAAAAAATTACAAGCCCTGACAGCAGAGACACGAGGCTGCTTCTCCTGTCACTACTGTCAGGGTCTGTGCATGAGTGGGGATCGCATATTTGCGATCCCTGCTCGCAAATGGGGGTGTTTCTCCGCCCCCATTTGAATATGACTGATTTGTGAATCAGTCAGACCTGCCCAAATCTGAAACGGATTGTTCCGATTCGGGTAGGTTGGTGAATCTAGGCCTAATTTAGGTGAGCGCCCATCTGTTTCCTCTGCTGCGGTCCCACCCCTGGAATAGTATTATGTGCGTAATAATACCTGACCAAACACTAATATTGCAAGATGTCTGTTTACAGTGTACTCTGTGATCAAGCATCTTACTGGCTATTATTGATACAAAACAAATCCAAGTCACAATTGTTTTGAGCACCAGGGTTAAGTTGATAGTCTGTGGAGGGGTTTCTTTTCTCGTTAGATTTGGCCTGCTTAGTGCCCAGGTTCTGCTCTGTCATGACAGCTGCCCTTCCCCGCTTGTTATTAGCTCAGGCTGGGGGCACGGGGCGGCGAGTGAGGAAGGGGGGAGGCGGCTGAAGTTCGGAAACAAAACACAGGAGAGCAGAGCAGTCCCAGGCTTTGCATCTAGTCCAGATACCGCTGCTCCCCAGCGTCTATCTTTACTCATCACCACCAGCTTCAGGACGCAAGCGGTCACCCAAACCCTGAGTCATCACGGGAGTTGTAGTTTCCCCCTTGTCTGTTTTGTTTTTGTTTTGTTACATGCCTGAAAGCACGCAGCTGTCGGACAGGAAGAAGGGGGAAACACAAGGCAGGGGGGCATGTCCTAATATCTTAGTCTAGCCACTGGCATACAGAAGCCCGTAACCTGAAAGTGCATTCCTCGCTCATGCCCCTTATTCCCTGTCACTAACCATGCTCGTGCTCACTACTTTTTCTATACTCATTTTTCAAGCGGCCCGCAGCTTTTGGGCTGGTCTTGCAAGTTAGCGAGACTTTGAGAGCAACTCGAGAAGGGTAGGGGAAGGAGCGGAGCTCTGCAGCGTGTACGGTTTCAAATTCCTCGCGAGAGGCAGATGGTGCTGGACGGTGGCAAGGTTCAAAGCAAGGTGAAGTGAGTGACCTGACTAACTGGGGAGCCAGCGAGGGACAAAATATGCAGTGACTCCAGGTTTTATATATTTTATTTTTGGCTCATGCCTCTTTAGTGTTGTAATAGGTATTCTCCTGGGCTGTGCCTGGAAAACGTTATAATGGAACATAGTGGTTCTGAGCCCAGTCTTTGGAGCACTCTTAGTCGGGTTTTCAGGGGCTAATTAGATCTATGCGTTTTGAAGGTACTGAGAGCAAAACTCTCACACGAGTTGCCATTTTCATAGGAGGCAGCTCATAGGTGCCGATGGGTTCAGATGACTCCCAATATTGAACAAGCTCCTTGTATTGGATCTGGACACTGGGTGGGGGAAGAGAGAGAGACAGAAAAGGACCTTGAGGAGGGGTGGGAAAGCAGACTTGAAACAAAAGGGAGGGGGAAGACAGGGCAGATGCTGGACTAGAGGGGGTAGATAGGGGAAACACCCTGAGCTGAGGGGGGAGAGATGCCAGGCCCTGGGGAGGGGGAAGACAAAGATAGTGAGAGAGACAGAAAGACCTGGAACAAAGATGGGAGGACTTGAAATGTTAACAGAAGGAAGATAGAGAGAAAGGGAGAAACCTGAAACAAAGGGGAGGCAGAAGAGAGGGGGCAGATGTTGGACTTGGGGGTGTATAGAGGGAAGAGAGAGAAAGAGACTGCAGAGGTGGAAAGATTCTGAACCAGGGAGGGAAGGAGGAAGAGAGAGAGGTAGAGAAAGACTTGGACGAAAGGAGAACAAATGCTATACATGGGAGTGGGTGGGTGTTGTAAGCAGAAGACAGACAAAGGGAGATAGACCAAAGGGGAAAGACAGGATGTAGATGCTGGACTATGGGAAGTATGCAGACAGAGGGGGGGGAGACCCTGAGGAAGAACAGAGAGATGCAAGATCATAACAGAGGAGGGAGAGAGAGGAAGACATGTTGCCAATGGGGGGGTGGAGGAGAGAGGAAGAAAAGTTGACTCATGGAGGGACAGAGAGAGATGTTGGTTGGGGAAGGGAATGAGGTCTGGAGGAGAAGCATGCAGGAGAGAGAAAAAAATGTTGGATGCACTGTCAGAAGGAAGTGGACTATGCTGTGTCACTAGTAGCAGCCACTGCAAGAAAGAATGCCCCAAGATGAAGACTTACAAGAGCTCAGCAGTGTAATGATGTGCCAAGTTTGTGTAGTCAACTGTTACTGTAGTCAAATCTTAACATCTACCTCTCCAACTGGGCTGAATGCTGTTTGATAATGTTTCCCTAGTTCAAAAGGAAACTGTTTTTTTACACTGGGCAACAATAAATATTAAAATCTTAAAAAAAAAAAAAAAAAACTAATTAAATCACCAGACAAGAAAAATAGCAAAAATGATTTTATTTTCAATTTTGTGATCGAAATATGTCAGTTTTGAGAGTTTATAATCTGCTATCTATATTTTGCACTATATTTGTCTATTTTCTTATAGTTGTTACTGAGGTGATATTGCATATTTTAGTCATCTGCCTTAACATTTTCTCTGCATTCAGTGTGCTTTGGGTTGTTTTGTTTTTTTTTTTTAATTTTGTGGTTACCATTATGAAGTAATAAGATTATATTGTGTATACATGAAAAGTTAATGGAAGAAATTGCATTAAAATTAGTACTATTATGGTGGGGTCAGGGGCGGAGCTTAGGCTGGGGTACTCAGTTGGTTAGATGGGGGGTGCTTGGCTTGAAGAAGCTGAGAAACACTGGTCTAGGTGACTTATGTAGTTCACTCAATAAGGGCCCATTTTACAAAGCCACACTAGCAATTCTCCCATGGCAAATGCACTAAAGTCCATTTAATCCCTATGGGCTTGAGTTCTGCTATGGCAGAATTGCTATCGCAGCTTTGCATAAGGAGCCCTAAGGCAGGAACTATATTGTCTCTGTGCTATGTCTTAAACAAAAACCAGATTGCTGGGGATACAAAGCATTAACTGATTCAACATGAGTTTGAAGTTGGTTGAATACCACTCTCAAGTACGGTAGTTTTGAAAGAAATGGAAGGTTTGATACTGACCAGGAATTATTCAGAATAAAAGGATCTTTATTACTTTTTTTTCAAGTGTGGCTTAAATGCTAAGAACACTGCTTAAGTGTCAAACCTTAAAAAAGAAAGTCATATTGAGCATTGGAAAATAATAACAATTAACTAATAAAAATAGTGCACATTTAATTTTCCCCACCACCAAATTTCTCCGTCCCGTCCTGCCCTACCTGGCTAATTTTTCATGCCACCCTGCTGGAATAAATTTCTGGGGTGAACACTGCTTAGGCAATTTGCTGAGTGACTGTGTGCTGCTGGGCGCAGTGCCTTAATAGACACCACTACGTCTCCTGGTTGGAGGGAGGGGTAGAGTGAGCTCCCATGCTCAACTCCCCAGTCTAAGTCCAAAGTCAGATCAGACAGCTTAGGTGAAGTTGTGCCGCTCCAAATGGATTTCTGACTCAATCTGCTCTTCTAGCTGGTATTGCTATGTCTCTTGGGTAGGAGGGTGTGTGTGTGTAATGGTGGAGCAAGCTCCTACACCCGACTCCCCAGTCCTGGTCCAAAGTTGGGTTTGGCATCTCAGGTGGAATAGAGCTGCTGCAAATGGTCTCAGTCAGATTAGCTTGAATATGATTATACTAGTGTTTAAGCCCGTTACATTAACGGGTGCTAGAATATATGGCTGTCTGTCTTTCTTTCTTTATGTCTCTCTCCCTGCTCCTGTTTCTTTCTTCCTTTCTTTCTGTCTTTCTCCCTCCTGCAATTTTTTTCTCTCCTGGCACCCTTTGCCTGTCTGTCTTTATTTCTGTGTCTCTCTGGTCCCCTGTCTGTCTTTATTTCTGTCTGTCTCTCTCCCTAGCCTCCTTTGTCTGTCTGTATTTCTTTCTGTGTCTCCCCCCCCCCCCCCACTTTCCTTTGCAGAAGCAGCAGTGCTATTTCCCTTCCCCTCCAGATCCCTGTGAAGTAGTAGCAGCATTTCCCCCCACCCACCCCCCATTCCCTTCTCTCCCCCCCCACTTTCCTTTGCAGAAGCAGCAGCGGTATTTCTCTTTCCCTCCAGGTCCTTGCTGAAGCAGTAGCAGCATTTTCCCCCCCCCCCCATTCCCTTCTCTCCCCCCCACTTTATTTTGCAGAAGCAGCTGTGATATTTCCCTTCCCCTCCAGATCTCTGAGAAGTAGTAGCAGCATTTCCCCCCCACCCACCCCCCCATTCCCTTCTCTCCCCCCCCACTTTCCTTTGCAGAAGCAGCAGCGGTATTTCTCTTTCCCTCCAGGTCCTTGCTGAAGCAGTAGCAGCATTTTCCCCCACCCACCCCCCATTCCCTTCTCTCCCCTACCACCACTTTCCTTTGCAGAAGCAGCAGCGGTTTTCCCTTCCCCTCCAGGTCCCTGCTGAGTAGTAGAAACATTTTCCCCCACCCCCCATTCCCTTCTTACCTTGAGCTGCCCTGCTCCGTTCGGCCCCTCCCCCTTCCCTTCCCGTGTGCTGGCCTGCTGCGGCTGAAGTTTTTTTTTCGGCGACTCCTCCTGTTAAAACTCCCCCCCCCTCCCGCAACCGCTCCTGTTCAAAGCGGCCTGCTGAGGTTCGCGGCCGCTGTAACGAACCTCGCAGGCCGCTCTCCAACTCGGTAGTATGTTCCCTCTGACGCGATTGCGTCAGAGGGAACGTGCTACCATGTGGAGAGCGGCCTGCGAGGTTCGTTACAGCGGCCGCGAACCTCAGCAGGCCGCTTTGAACAGGAGCGGTAGCGGCTGTTGCAGGAGGATTTGGGGGGGGGGGGATTCTTGAGCGGCGGCAGGACCATGAGGCGGGATTGAGTTTTTCGGCTTCCCCTATCTGGGGAAACCGCCGTGCCGAACTGAGCTGCGGTGGGGCCGTAGTAAGCGCGGGGCATGCTGCAGTCTTGGCGGCCACGGACATACGGATCATGGAAGCACGCTGATAAGACTGCGCATGCGCCGCCTACGGTTTTATTATATAGATAGTTGATCTGTTGGAATCCAGTGGTAATGATTAATGAAGGTGGAGGGAGTTGGCACACTTTATGGAAGGGTTTGGGCATAATTCTGTTTCGGTCCTCTTTGATCTGCACGAAGGACCGTGTAAAGGGTCCTTTGGTGAGGCCCACCTGAGTTTTGTTACTTTAAGGCTGCTGGACCTGCGGTTTCTCATCAGCGACAGGGCTTCTGGGACCGGCAATGTGCTCCTGCTGGTGGGGTAGGAAAGAGTACTCCCTTCTTACCCTATCTCTTGCTGTAGATTGGAGAGTCCCGCCTGGTTCCTGTGGCTTTAAGGCTGCAAGAATAACTGTTTCTCATTGGGTGGGGCTTCTGGGACTGGCAAAGTGCTTCTGCTAGTAGAGTAGGAAGGGACTGGATGGAATGCTCCCTTCCTACCCTGCTGAATCCTTGCTGCAGATTGGAGAGGCCCTCCTTGGTCTTCAGGCCTTAAGGCTGCAGGAACCACCATTTCTTGTCGGGGGTGGGGCTTCTGGTATTGGAAACATGCTCCTACCAGTGGGGTAGGAAAAGATCTGATAGAGTGCTCACTTCTTCTGCTGCCAATCTGAATGATCAGCAGGGTAAGAAGACAGACCATAAGACCATAAAATTGCCACCAAGCTTTTATTTGAAAATAAGGCAAACATTTAACACTTCAGGCAAACATTTAACACTTCAGGCACTTTAAACACAAACTCGCCTGCACTGGCTGATATGTCTCTGCCTCAAATTTTCATATAGGACAGATGTAAAATAAAATAGGTGTGTCTAATTAACAAAGGTTTCTTTTTTAGTAGTCTCTCCTCAATCGAGTAGACTGCCATAACTCATGCTCACTGATAAATGCACGTTGTTCCATGCCAGTAATTTAACTGGTCACACACATTTTCACCATATCATCTATAGCAGGGGTAGGGAACTCCGGTCCTTGAGAGCCGTATTCCAGTCGGGTTTTCAGGATTTCCCCAATGAATATGCATGAGATCTATTTGCATGCACTGCTTTCAATGCATATTCATTGAGGAAATCCTGAAAACCAGACTGGAATACGGCTCTCGAGGACCGGAGTTCCCTACCCCTGATCTATAGGGATTATTTCTCTGGTATTTACAAGGTCTTCATCACTACTATCCTCATGTGTTTATTTAACATCTTTTCAACAATCTCATCACTGAAAGAATGCACAACAGGTGCATCTGTATTAATATTCAGCACTTCATTAATACCAGCTGCCTTTAATTTATTAACATTTTCAGATGACTTCTGGCATAAGCAGTGAGATTATCAGCGTTTCATCACTGACTTGAAAACCTTCAAAAGTCTTACTCTGCAGCAGGGGTCCCCAACCACTGGTCTGCGGACTGGTACTGGGCATGGGCTGTGCTGAACCGGGCCATACAGAAAGAAAACTGTAGTGTCCTGCTACAATCACAACTTTTTTTTTTTTTATGTATTTAATGCCCGGATTCTCTAACTGGCACCATGTTGGCGGCTGCCTTTAAAGCAGCTACCGATCGTGTGACAATCACCTGATAATGTCAGAGAATTGCACCTCAAGCACTTATATAGGTGCAATTCACACAGAGAGACACCACGTTTCTGGAGCCTGTCTTTGCTGGGGGATCCCAAAAATAGTCTACAGTTTTCCATCAGCTGATCACGGCAGGGGAATCTCTGATCAGCTGAGCTGGCAGTCTCCCTGAAACTGAGGTTTTGGGGAGTCCTGCCTGATTGGGGATTCCCATGCTGAGTTTAGCTGAACCAGCAAGGAGATCCCCGATTCCTCTCCCTTCTTACCAACCGAACCCCAGCACCCCTCCAAATAGAGCCCCCTCCTACTGAATCTGACACCCCTGTAATTTCCACACACCCTCCTTGTAACTTTGTTTGGAAAACTTGCAGGGGGATGCCCACTCCCTCCTGCTGGCAGGCCAGTCTCTTTAAAATGATGGGCCTTCCCCTTCCCAGTGCAACCTGGAGAGTCTGGCTATATTAAGATAATTGTGCTGTGAAACTGTTTACTATATACCACTGTGAGATTCACTGGTGGCTAAATTCTAACTAGTAACTGATTAATTGTCCAATTGAATATCTGGATCAGGAACTATGAACTAACAAGTGATGCATTGTTTCAACTGAATGAGAGTTCAATTGAATTCTGAACTAACAAGCAGGGGGAAGGTTGTTTTTTTCCCCCCTATGATTAAAGAGGGGAGGCTACTCTGAGACATGTTGAGAGTTGTAATGCTCCCAATCTGAAGCTTTCCTACCTTCTTTAAAAACTGTGTCTACAGACTCTGTAGTTGAATAAGTGTGGGTTTCTCATACAGTATTTTGTTCTTGTATGTTTTTGGACCACATTTTTTATATAAATTGCTTATTAGACAGTTGAATTTTTCTTTACATTTATTATAGCTTTTGTTGCTTCGTCTGTAACTATTCTACTGCATATGCATTTCCTGAGCTATCAATTGTCTCTGCAGCAAATAAGACATTCACCTCTTCTGTTCCACAAGCACATAAACAGGATCATTGTGAACGTTATTCCACCCAACAAGACTTAGGTTAACAATTTTACCCTCTAGAGCTGCTGCACATTGTTCCATTTCTCTGTCATATACTTTATCTCATATGAGGAAAGACCAAATAGATTCAGTTTGGAAAGAGATGGCTGAGGGGAGATATGATTGAAGTCTACAAAATCCTGACTGGTATAGAACAAGTAAAAGATAAATCAATTTTTTATTCCATCAAAATTTACAAAGACCAAGGCAGCGTTTCTCAAGACGTGGTACACGTACTCTTAGGGGTACACGAGCCATTTGTTAGGGGTATGCAGTAGTGCTGCCTGATTCATTGAATGGATTTGTAACCTACCACCCCGGGTCAGAGGCAGGCAGCATGTGGGAATTGCTGTCGATACCGCAACAAGATTGCTGATTCCCCCCCCCCCTCTTCCCCTTGCCTCCAATTCGATGCGATTTGGTTCGCCACTGACTCCAACCTAAAGTAGCAGTGGTAAACAGTCTGCTCCTGGTCTGCCCGCTTGGGTCTTCCTTCTGCTGCGTCACTAATGACATCACTGATGACACAGCAGAGGGGAAGCCTTTGCAGGCTGCTTTAGGTCAGGAGAGGGGGGTGAATCAGCATCAAATCGGAGGCGGGGGAATTGGCATTGAATCTCATCGCGGTATCGACAGCAATTCCCACGCGCTGCCTGCTGCTGACTCGGAAGTTTCTTTGCGGCAGAGGGGAGTCTTCCAGGTTAGCAGTAGGTAGCACGAGAGAGTTACTGCTAATACCGCGACCTGAAGAAGCAAGCCTTTGGAGTACAGGGAAGGAGAGGAAGGATATCTGATGGCACAGGGGGAGGGAAGAGGTAAGAGGAAGAAAATCTGGTGGCACAGAGGGAGGGGGAGGGTGAGAAGGAAAGATGGGGGAGTTGAGGGAGACATGCATGGTGAGGGGAGAAGAAATTGCAAATAATGGAGGAGAGGAAGTAAAGATGGTACATGGAGAAGAATAGAGAGATTTGACACAGCACAAGGAAGGGAGAGAGAGAGAGGTGTTGGGCATGGGGGTAGATGAGAGGAGATGCAGGAGGTGAAATGGGAGAAGGAGGGGGATGTTGGATCTAGGAGTAGAATGAAGTGATGGCAAGATGCACAGAATTCTGCCAGATTTAAACAAAGAGGTAGAAAGGGGTGAGAGTGAGAAATGTTGGATATGGTGGTGGAGAATGGAGAGAGAACAGAGCGACAGATTGAAAGGGATGCAAGGGAAGGAATGTTGGACATAGTGATGGAGAGAAAGATGTGGCATGGTGCTGGAGAGGGCTGATAGAAGGAGAAATGGGCATGGGGCTGGTGGGCAATGGTGAGAAATGCTGCACGTGTTCCAGGGGATGAGGTAGGGAGAAATGGACTAATGGAGGGACAGAGAAAGATGTTGGTTGGGGAAGGGAATGAGGTCTGGAGGAGAGGAAGCATGCAGGAGACAGAAAGAAAGAAATATTGGATGCACAGTCGGAAGGAAGTGCAACCAGAGACTCAGGAAATCACCAGACAACAAAGTAGGAAAATTATTTTATTTTCAATTTAGTGATCAAAATGTGTCCATTTTGAGAATTTATATTGCTGTCTATATTTTGCACTATAGTTTTCTGTTTTTCTGTAGTTATTGCTGAGGTGACGTTGCATATTTTAAAGTCATTTGCCTTGACCTCTTTGGGAAAAAACCCTGAGTATAAATAATTAACATTTTCTTTGCATAGAAACATATAAGATGACGGCAGAAAAGAGCCACGGCCCAACAAGTGATCCCACATGCTTATTCCATTTTTTCTTAAAGTCCAGCGTGCTGCTGGCCTGAATTACCTGCAGTGGAAGACTATTCCAATGATCAACCACCCTTTTGGTGAAGAAGTACTTCCTGGTGTCACTATGAAATCTCCAACCCCTGAGTTTCAATGGATGTCCTCTTGTCGCCGTAGGTTCTTTAAGAAAAAAGATATTCTCTTCTACCTCAATACGGCCCGTGACATATTTGAACATGTCTCCCCTCTCTCTACGCTACTCGAGTGAGTATAGCTGCAACTTACCAGCCTTTCCTCATACGGGAGATCCTTGAGTCCTGAGACCATCCTGGTGGCCATTCACTGAACCGACTCCATTCTCTGCACATCTTTTTGATAATGCGGTCTCCAGAATTGTACACAATATTCCAGATGAGGTCTCACCATGGATCTGTACAAGGGCACTATAACTTCGGTCTTCCGGCTAACAAAGCTTCTTCGGATACAACCCATCATTTGTCTAGCCTTGGATGAAGCTTTCTCCACTTGATTGGCAGACTTCATGTCTTCGCTAATGATTACTCCCAAGTCCCGTTCTGCTGTAGTTCTTGCTAAGGTCTCACCATTTAGGGTGTAAGTTCTGAATGAATTTCTGTTGCCAAGGTGCATGACCTTACACTTTTTGGCATTAAAACTTAGTTACCAAGTTGAGGACCAATGTTCCAGTAAGAGTAGGTCCTGTGTCATGCAGTCGGGCACTGTGCTTTTACCTACTATGTTGCATAGTTTGGCGTCATCGGAGAATAATGCAAATTTCCCTCGAAGCTCTTGAGCCAGGTCCCTTACGAAGATATTAAATAGGATCGGACCCAAGACCGAACCCTTTGGCACTCCACTGATCACTTCTGACGTTTCGGAGAGAGTACCGTTCACTACCAACCTCTGAAGTCTACCACTGAGCCAGTCTTCTACCCATGCAGTTAATGTTTCTCCTAATCTTATCAAACTCATCTTGCTCAATAACCTGCAGTGTGAGACACTATCAAAAGCCTTGCTGAAGTCCAGGTACACGACATGCAGGGACTTCCCCATATCCAGCTTTTTAGTTACCTAGTCAAAGAAGCTGATCAGATTGGATTGGCAGGACCTTCCCTTTGTAAATCTATGTTGATGGGGGTCTTGTAAATTCTCGTCATTCAGGATCGTATCTAGTTTGTGTTTGATTAGTGTTTCCATAATTTTACACATTATTGATGTGACACGGTCTGTAGTTTTCAGCCTCCATCCTGCATCCCTTTTTGTGGAGTGGAATGACGTTAGCTGTTTTCCAGTCCACTGGGACTCTTCCTGTACTCAGGAAAAGATTGAAGATCGCAGATAGCGGTTCCACTAGGACGTCACTCAACTCTCTAAGCACCCTGGGATGTAGTTTGTCAGGTCCCATGACTTTGTTCACTTTGAGCCTTGAAAGTTCGTAGTAGATGCTGCTGGACGTAAACTCAAAATCTCAAAACAGGACTTCTGAGCTTTCCCTTGTCTGCAGCTGTGGACTGGATCCTGGCACCTCGCAGGTAAAGACTGAGCAGAAGTGTTCATTTAGTAATTCAGCTTTATCAGAGTCCGATTCTACATAGTTCCTGTCTGGTTTCTTAAGGCACACAATCTCGTCCATATTCCTTTTTCTGTCACTGATATACCTGAAGAAGGATTTATCCCCTTTTTTAATGTTCTCTGCTAGATTCTCTTCCATCCGGAGTTTGGCCTTTCTGACTGCTGCTTTGACGGCTCTAGACTTGGCCAGATAGTCTTCTTTGGTCTCTCGTTTTCCTGATTGTTTGCAGGAGATAAATGCTTTTTTCTTCTTTTTTACGAGGTCCAAGATCTCCGCAGAGAACCACTGAGGTTTATTGTTCCTCCGCCGTTTACTTACTGTTTTTATGTAGAGGTTGGTTGCTTCGTGTAGGGTAGATTTCAGAGCTGACCACATTGCCTCTACATTTGTGGTTTTTTTTTAATTTTGTGGTTACCATTAAGTATTAATAAGACAATATTGTGTGTATATGAAAAATGGATGGAAGAAATTGCATTATAATTAGTACTAATATTATGGGGGTGGGGTCTAGGGTGGAGCTTGGGCGGAGCTTGGGCGGGGGTACTCTGTTGATATTTGTTAGACTTAGAGCAGTGGTTCTTAATCTTGTTGGAGGTACTGAACCCCACCAGTTTCATATGCATGTTCACCGAACCCTTCTTTATTGGAAAAATAAAATATGATTTTTACAAATTCAAAACATAGGTATACAGTGAGGGAAAAAATAACATCAATTTTGAAAACAAAAAAGTTCTCCTATATTTCGAATAATAATAACATAATAATGAAATTTACTGCAAATCAGTGTGACTTCTGCTGTTGCCTCTCAGAGACCAGTTCAGAAATGCGCGGCTCTCATGTCATTTTCGCAACAGTCTGTTCCTTTTCTTCGTTTTTATGTCCAGCATCCTCGAAAAGGATTGCTCGCAAAGATATGTTGTAACAAACGGTATGAAAATTTCCAGAGCTTTCTTAGCAATAACAGGGTACGTTACCAATTGTTGACACCAAAACGTTGAGAGCGTTGTTGTTCTGAAGAGTTGCTGTTGAACCTGGCTCTGCTGAATTTCAATGATTTCATCGAGATATTCATCATTGACATCTGTTGTCTCAAAACTAAACGTGAACGGCTGTCTCACCCATGCTGGATATGACTCTCTTGTAGGGAAGTATCCGTCGAGAGACTTTGCAAGCTCATCTAAGTGCGTGGCAATAGTTTGCTTCAGTTCCGCGGGTACAGAAATGTCTCCGATTCCAGATACATCTTCGATCTTACTTACACAGTTGTCTAGCAGGGGAAAGTTTGCGAAGTTATCGTTTTCTGTTCGTCGTTTCCATAATGGTAGCTTTTTTTGAAAAGCTTTCAGGTTTTCTTCCGCTTCGATGATGTTGACTCCACCACCCTGCATCTGCTTATTGAGATGATTGAGAGCTGCAAAGATATCAGCCATGTATGCTAAAATGAGAATGAACTCAGAATTTTTGAAGCAATCTGCATGACAATGTTGCTGCTCTTGCAAAAACAGAGCTAATTCCACACGCATGGCAAAAACACGTTTCAGCACCTGTCCCCGGGATAACCACCGAACGTTAGAATTGTACAGAAGTACCTCGAATTCAGATCCCATTTCTTTACACAGCTCCTTGAAGATGCGGTGCTTCAGAGCATTATTTCGCACATAGTTCACGCATTCCACAACAATTTTTAAAACTTCTGCCAGTATTGGAGGCAAGGTTTTTGTTGCCAACGCATGCCTATGCAGAATGCAATGCGTAACAATGATGTGTGGTGCATCGGCATTCACTAGCGCACCAAAACCGGACTTTCTTCCGAGCATGGCTGGAGCTCCGTCCGAACAAACTGCAGAAACAATATCCCACGAAAGATTGTTGTCTTTGAAGAAGTCATCCACAAGTTTCTTCACATCAGTTGCCTTAGTTGTTGTTGTAAGAGGCTTACAAAATAAAAAAACTTCCTTTATCACGTCGTCTTTCACATAGCGCATGAATACTGCAAGCTGGCTTAGATTGGAAACGTCTGTGGTCTCGTCGAGTTGAAGGCTGAATTTTGCCGGGCTTGAAATCAGATCTGCAACTACTTGAGCCAAGATGTCTTAGCTCATGTCCTCTATTCTGTTGCTGCTGATGTCATTTGAAAGAGGAATTTCAGATAACTGAACTTCAGCCGCTTTTCCCAGCATGATATTCGCCATCTTCAACACAGCTGGTTTTATGAGTGTTTCACCAATGGTGTGTAGTTTGCCCTGCTTTGCGATCAGGTAAGCAACTTCGTACGATGCTGTGAGGATCGGTTTGTTGATGGTTACAAAGCCGAGAACAGGCAGAGTAGCCTTTTCATCGAATCTTGCTCTCTTCACCTTGAATTCAGAGAGCGTTGTGTTCTTGTATTTTCCATCTCCATGCAGCTTAAGGAAGTGTTCCCTTAGTTTTGCCGGAGCTAGACTAGAATTACTCAACTTGGTATTGCAAATCATGCAATTAGGACGCTGACTCCCATCACGTTCCGTTATACATGTGAATCCATATCGTACATATTTGTCCGACCACTTTCGTATTTTGCTCGACATAGTTAGTAAGGGATTAAAATATTAAGATAGGTATCACACGACGTACCATCACAACAGTTACAATTCGACTACTGTGCACATCAAATACCCTGCAGCACAGATAGGCCAAGCGATGTTGCGTGATCACCTGCAGCCAATTATGGACAAGCGGGGTGTATCATCACGAATCGTAAGCGCTTCGGTCATGTTCAATCATATATCAGTTAAATCACAAATTTTGATCAGGAATTGATTGATGTATATAAGGCGTTAGTTACAGATTGATAGATCAAGAAACCGAGTACACGATCAGTCTTGATCAAAATCACTGAATAACTGATAGATGATTGAACGTGACCGAAGCGCTATATGAGTCGGAGGTGTGTTTTGACCTCCGCCGAACCCGCGAGACGTCAGAGAAAGGGCGGGACTGCCGGAAGAGGAAGCAGTGCAGACGCAGGGCTCAGAGAAGGGGCTGGACCGCCGGCAGAGGAAGCAGCAGGACAACGGTAGGCAGCTTCTCCATGATGGGGGTGGGGGGTGGGGAGGCTTTCGGGGTGCGAGCGGTCCTTCGGGGTGGGGGGGTGGGTTCGAGTGCGAGCGGTCCTTCGGGGTGGGAGTGCGAGCGGTCCTGCGGGGTGAATCGGATGTCGGGGGAGGGGGAACTATGTAAAAAAAATGTGTACAACGCGCTCACGAATATAACGCACATGGTTATACTCGGTTTGTAAAATCGTGTATAACGCACACGTTATATGCGTGAAAATACGGTAATCAAAAATAGATTTTTAACAGGAAATAACTACCTTTTAATAATAATAATAATAATTTTATTGTTTATATACAGCCAAAGTAGTTCGAGGCGGTTTACAATAAAGAAGAGCTGGACATACAGCAAAAAAAAACAATGAAGTCTGAGTACATGAATATTTGTACAGAATAAGGTAACATAGTAGGGGCGGGTTTACAATAAAAAGTAGGTCGAGGCGATTTACAATAAGAAGGGCTGGTCATACAATGTGGGATAAGCAGTGAAGACTTAAATTCTAGGAATTCTTGGTCACAAATCGGTTGAACATGTTGGTTTTAACTAGTTTTCTGAAGTTGAAGTATGTTGAGGAGTGCATGATGCTGCTGCTTAGCCAGTCGTTCTGGAGACTTACTTGGAAGGCAAGTGTTTGTCAAGGAATCTTTTGTATCGGCAGGTTTTTATTGTAGGGTGGCTAAACATGTTTGATTAGAGCTATTTGAAATGAAATACAAAAGTATGGGCCTGTTTTACAAAGTCACGCTAGCGGCTGCTGCATGGCAACAGCCCCGAAACCTTTAAATCTCTGTGGGCTTCGGGGCCGTTACTGCGCTGCAGTCGCTAGCACGGCTTTGTAAAACAGGCCCTATGTGAGCTAGAAATGAGATTTTCTCTATTTTGGGTAGAAATCAATTATACCAAAAATTACCCAAATAAATTTGGTTGTATACTTTTTCAATTACAGAAAATCAAGATGGTTTACATCAAATTGTCCATGAACGTCTGGGTGAACTGCTACGTGTGTTGAAAGCTGTGATAAATAAACATCAAGCCCTCAATTCAGTCGATATTCTTGGTGCTGCAGGAATGGTCATTGCAAAGGTGAAAGGTAAGGATGTAATATGCAATTGCTTTTTAAAATTCTTCACTTTATACATTCTTTCTACTTTATACATATAAATATACTTAGTTCACCCTAGTAGTGGTTGTGTGTCTAGGCCAGTAAGTATGTTCATTGGGCATAGGTGGGCCAAAATTATGCCTGCCCATATTGAATCCCTGGATAAACAGGATCCAGCCAGGGTTTTGGAACAAGACAGAAGGGGAAATGGGCTAGCCTATGCAATACAATTGTGTAGGTTGAAGTGAAGGGGATATCACTAGATGAGTGTGCCAGCCAGCTGGCTGTGTGCCTTGGAAAAGTACAGCTGAGCAGTAATCAGTGATGAAGTAAGAAGAGAATAAAAGGAGTATAGAGAGGGGTTGAGCAAGGGAGTAAAGAGGAAGCTGTGTATGGTAGTAGTTTGATATACTGTCATTAAAATATATGGCAGAAGTTTACAGCACTGTAGATTATAATTTAAAATGATAAATGTACATTATAATTATTACACAATATTAAAATATAAAGAAATTATGTTAGTACCTTGATAATCTTTTCCAGTAGATAGGTGTGTCATTCTGGACAAATGGGCAGTTTCCCATTGTCCTGAGCTTTGCAGAAGGATTCCACTCCAGATTTTTTCTGTAACCCTCTTACTTCACTGAGATCTCTACTGCCACCTACAGTTAGTTTCAAAGCATGCAAGTACTCCTCCAAGAACAGGTGAAGCAAGGAAAATGGGAAAACTTAACAAACACACAATAGTTCTGCTCTAATAAATGAATAGATGGAGATTAACCAAACCCAACAGAAGCATCAAAAGGAGCTCATGTAGTACCCCTGTAGATGCAAAAAACAGACTATATGCAATTCTTTATGGCCCAAAGGGTTGACTGACATCCAAGATATATAATTGTAGAAGATTAAATAGAATGAGGCAGTAGGTAGGCATAGGAAGGACAGGGCAGGGGTCCAGAATGACACACCTATCTACTGGAAAAGATATTAGGGTAAGAACATAATGGCCAATAGGAAAAAGGAGGTATTGATGCCCCTGTATAAGACTGGTGAGACTTCATTTAGAATATTGTGTACAGTTCTGGAGACCGCACCTTCAAAAAGATATAAAAAAGATGGAGTTGGTCCAGAGGAAGGCTACTAAAATGGTGAGAGGTCTTTGTCATAAGGCGTATGGGGACAGACTTAAAGATCTCAATCTGTATACTTTGGAGGAAAGGTGGGAGAGGGGAGATAGAGATATTTAAATACCTACATGGTGTAAATGCGCGAGAGTCGAGTCTTTCATTTGAAAGGAAGCTCTAGAATGAGAGGGCATAGGATGAAGTTAAGAGGTGATAGGCTCAGGAGCAATCTAAGGAAATACTTTTTTTTACAGAAAGGGTGGTAAATGTGTGGAACAGTCTCCCAGAAGAGGTGGTGGAGACAGAGACTGTTTGAATTCAAGAAGGCGTGGGATTTCTTAGAGAAAGGAAGAGATAATGGTGCTGTTGATAGGCAGACTGGATGGGCCATTTGGCCCTTATCTGCCATCATGTTTCTATGTTTCTATAATCTCTTTATCCAGTGTAATAGGTGTCATTCTGAACAAACGGGACGTAGAAAAGCAGTCCCAGAAAGCTAGAGCGGGCTGACACCACTGGACTGTAATACTGAAGAGCCAAAAGGCAGTGTCCTCTCTGGCCGCAATGTCCACTGTGTAAAACTTTGCAAATGTGTTTAGAGTGGATAAAGTTGCAGCTCTACAAATCTCCGCTGGAGAGACTGCCCTAGCTTCAGCCCATGAAAAAGCTACCCTTTTGGTCAAATGCACCTTAACAGAAACAGGGGACTGTTTCCCCACAGACAATGTAGGCTGGCAAAATGGCCTTACAAATCCATCTGGAAATCGTGGCCTTGGAAGTGGGCGTGCCTTGCTTATTCAAATGAGTTAGCACAAACAGGTGGTCATAGAGTCTAAACTAATTGGTAACCTCTAGATATTGAAGAAGCACATTTCTTAAGTCCAGTGTCTTAAAAATACAGTCCTGCAATCACTTAAGGAATTCCGATTTTATTTGGGTTTATCACTTAATTTTCAAAAATCCAAAGCATTAGCGATTCCGTCTTCCTAACAGGATACCTGGCATGGTGATTTTCCATTTACTTGGACCCCTACTTCCATTAAATATTTAGGGGTGTGGATACCTCGAGAGCTCCAAAAAAACTCTGTGGAGTGACGATGTTCCTAAATGGACTTTATTTGAAAGTGTCAAAGTTCCAAAGGTACACTGAAATCATCCACATAAAATAATTTCATCCACATAAAAATAAAGCATCCACATAAAAGCCTTAAAGGTCCTAGTCCGCTAGGGATACAGGACCCAACACGGTCTGCGTTTCGACAAAAAGTCTTCTTCAGGGGTCCCTAGGGATCCTATAAAGGTGAATACATGGGAAACAATTATGTGGTGAGCCGGAAGTGAGGCACTGCTTGCATTTGCAATAGTAAGGGGTCAATTCCTTTTATGTTTTACCTCGAGACCTCACCACTTTATATACTTGTAATATAGCTCCTTTATTGGATGACACATTGAGGCATTTGCAACTGTGGACCACATTCCACTTGTCTGTAGCGGGACGTGTGGCCTTATTCAACATGGTATTGTTCCCCAAATGGTTATATAGGTTCCAGGTTCTTCCACTTTTATTATTTCATACTCATAACCATCAGCTTACTAGAGGGCTTCAGCGCTATATATGGGGAGGGAAAAAAACACGCATGACTTACTCTTGGATGTGCATCTTATGGAACAGGGGCGGATATGGGTTATTGAATATACGTTGGTATGCACTGGCTTGCCAGATGCGACATATTAATGATTGGTTTAGAGGCACCTCCTATTTCACTGCTACACGATTAGAATTGTCTTTGTTAATCTCTTATCATATTAGTAGTTTTTTACTCCACTGCTGCAGTCTTCCGTCCCCTGATGGCATCTTATCCTGTTTTTGCCCCAGCAAGACGGACGTGGCACTGGGTGTGTAAATGTGCTAGGCTCTTATCTGTATTTTCTCCATACTTACCGATTCAAGGCAATTGTGATTTTTTTTACCAGCCCTCCAAAATGAGTCTTTCCGGCGCTGGTCCACTCAGGGACTACAGTTCATATTTCAGTTGTTCGATGAAGCCGGTCGCCTGGCGTCTTTTCCATCTTTACAACATACGTTTGATTTACCAGCCTTGGACATTTTTGCATATTACAAAGTTCGACACTATGTTCATTCTCTGCCAGCCGACCACTTGGTTGAAGACTGTAGAGAAGCCATATCAGAACTCTTTAGTCTCTCCACTCAACAATTGATACCACTTCGATTTCATCATGTGGGCTTCAGGGATGCACAACCAGGTCCTAACTTAGACGTTGTGGCAACTTTATGGGCAGAGTACCTGCAGTGTTCCCTGACAGCATTGCAGATACAGCGAGTGCTAAAATCCATGGGACGGGTATCTGCTAACGTTACACATTAGGAACTACAACTAAAGTTTGTGTTACGTCTTTTTATATCTCCCTTGCGAGCTTATCGGATGGGCATCACCTGTCCTAAATGTTCCTGTAACTCTCTGGGACACATGTTCTGGTTTTGCCCTCATATTCTCCAGGGAGGGATGAATCCAGGGAGGGATGGATCCTGGGCAGCTACTTCAGCGGGGACAAACAGTCAGGATCCCCAGCATACAACTTAATTTTGTGACAAAAGCTGGAAGGCAGGGAGGGGGGCACGAACTCGACACAGAAGGAAGGTGGCACTAACTTGGGACATAGGAAGGAGGGAATAGAAAGGGAGAATTGTTGGGCATGAGTGAGAGATGGTGCACATGGGAAAAGGAAGAAAGGAAAATTGGGCAGAGAAGGAGAGAAGCGTGAGATGGGGATGCATAGGGAATAGAATGATGAGAGGGAGAAATGTTGGATATGGAGGAGAGGGACAGATTGAAGGGGAAACAAGGGGAAGGAATGTTGGATATAGTGATGGAGGGAGAGATGTGGCATTGTGCTGGAGAGGGGTGATAGAAGGCGAAATGGGCATGGGGCTGGTGGGCAGTGGTGAAAAATGCCGCACATGATCCAGGGGATGAAAGAGGGAGAAAGATGGACAGAGAGAGAGGGAGACTTATTGCCAATAGGGATGGAGGAGAGAGGAAGAAAAGTTAAGAGATTTTTGGGAAGAGGCAGAGAGAAAGAGATGTTGGACTGGGGGAGAGGCAGAGAGAAATGTTGGATGCGGCAGTAGAAGGAAATATACACCCTTGAGATATATATCTCAAGGGTGTATATTTCCTTCTACTGCCGCATCCAACATTTCTCTCTGCCTCTCCCCCAGTCCAACATATACATTTATTTTTTTCTCTCTTCTCTTTCTTTCTCTTTGCAGAAGTGGAGGGAATGAGAGGGAGAGATGTTTCTAATGGGGGCAGAGGAGAGAGGAAGAAAAGTTGGACTCGTGGAGGGACAGAGAGAGATGGGGAATGGAATGAAGTCTGGAGGAGAGGAAGCATGCAGGAGGCAGAAAGAAAGAAATATGGATGCACAGTCAGAAGGAAGTGCAACCAGAAACTCATGAAATCTCTTGAGCGGGCCGAGGTATTTTTACCTGTCGCAGGATTCACCATGTGTAAAAAAAACAAAAAACAAAACCTAAGCAAGAACACCTGGGCAGGAGGGATCCCCAGATTCTGAAACCCAACCAACAATTTGCTCTGGGGGGGAGACATAAGGGGGCCATGGAGAGACAGTCAGGCATGGCACAATAGAAAAATACAGGCAGGGGGCCAGGTAGAAAGACAGAGAGACATACAGAAGAAAAGACGGGAGGCCAGGGAGAGAGACATACAGAAAGAAAAACGGGAGGCCAGGAAGAGAGACAGATAGAGAGAAAGGGGGCCAGGGAGAGAGACAGAGAGAAAGAAAGACAAACAGATGGGGCCAGAGAGACAGACAGAAAAAAAGACAGCAGCCAGCAGCCAAGCAGAGAGAGAGGCAAAGAAAAACATACAGACAGACAGCTGCCAAGGAGAGAGAGAGGGGGGAAAAAAAAAACCCAGACAGACAGACAGCGTCCAAGGAGAGAGAGAGAAAATAAAAACCCAGACAGAAAGTCAGCAGCCAAGAAGGAGACAAAGAAAAAATAACCAGACAGACAGCGTCCAAGGAGAGAGAGAGAGAGAGAGAGAAAGAAAAAAAAATAACACCTCAGACAGATAGCAGCCTAGGAGAGAGAGAGAGAAAGAAAGAAAGAATATTCTAGCACCCGTTAATGTAACGGGCTTAAAGACTAGTAAGATTATATTGTGTGTGTATGAAAAATGGATGGAAGAAATTGCAGTACAGTTAGTAATGTTATGGGGTGGAGTCAGGGGCAGAGCTTGGGCGGGTATGGGGCGGAGCATGGGTGGGGTACTCAGTTGGTATTTGTTAGGCATAGGGCAGTGGTCTCAAACTCGCGGCCCGCCAGGTACTATTTTGAGGCCCTCGGTATGTTTATGATAATCACAAAAGTAAAATAAAAGTTTCTTGATCACATGTCTCTTTAGCTATAAATTACAATATTATTATTACGACTTAGCCAAAAGGAAAGTTTTATAAACTATAAAGAGAGTTACCTCATGCAAAATTGTAATTTCTTTAATAAGACATTAACTATTTTTTCTGCGGCCCTCCAAATACCTCCAAATCGAAAATGTGGCCCTGCAAAGGGTTTGAGTTTGAGACCACTGGCATAGGGAGTACTTGGCTTGAAGAAGTTGAGAAACACTGGTCTAGGACATGTAGTCTGCTCAGCCTTGGAGGTTCTGTATGGAGGTGGAATGGTAGCATTTGTGGAAGATAGCCCCTTACTCTTCCACACACCCTTTAGAATACCGTTGTCCGAATTATTCCCAACTGGTTTCATCATCACCCAAACCAGGGAGATGGAGTGGAGGACACAGTCAAACTGTTCCAAATTGCCATCCCCAACTAACTGAATCGGGATACTTTTTAATCCAGTTAGAAGAAGAGAAATCAGTCTGGCTGCTCAGTTATTCTTGTGCAGATGTGTTATGACATACAGCTACTCGTCGACTTATAACCTATGCGATTTACGACTGTTTGACTTTACGATGCGTTTACAACAGTTTCCAGCACTCCCAAGTCTCACTACGCAGCAGTACTACGCGAGAGTAAGCCGGCATCAACGGCTGGTCTCCTCTTTTCTGTTGCCGTGTTCCCGCACATCGCTTGGCAGCTAGTGAGAACATTCGCCTAGACACAAAACTTTTTAAACGCACAAGCTCTGCTAGCCAATGAAATGAATTAACGGGGAAGCTGGTCTCGTGCCACCGTTTAGAAAGGGCATGAAGTAGCTTGTTGCGATCACTCCGTTCAGTATTTAAAGGGTGCGCGAGCTGTCGTTTCGTATCCGTTAAACATAATCTAACATAGGCCGACTTATGTCCCGATCAACTTACGACCTGTCAGTCAGAACCAATTGCGGTCGTAAGTCAACTAGTACCTGTACTTGGAACATGATTAGAGAGCTTTTCTAGGTTGATTATCATGGAAGACTTTAATATACAATGGTAAATCAAAAAGTAAAGGCAAAATATATTTAATGGCTTTAATAGAAGTAACTGTGAGCAGTTGAATTTATCACTTTCTACATAATCCTCTTTCTAGACGACACATTTGCTGTATCATTCGACTAGTTTTTTGGCTGCTCCCAAAGCCAGGTGAGCACAGCTTCCTTCATCATGCTTTGTCTTTTGCTCTCTGGGTCACGGGAGCTAGTCAAGAAGCTGCTTAGCGCTGAGCAGCACCACCAAAGTGAGCTTCTGCTTGGTGCCGCTCACCGGCTGAAGAAACCCGATCTCATGGCAGCCATCACTGACCAGATTAGCAGCAAGCAGGAGCGCAGAAAGCTCGCTCCTGCCTGCTGCACCTCTGGACCACCAGGGATCGGCAGAAGAGGTACGAGGACAGGGCAGGGAGAGGGGACAGGGTGCCGAGTCTGGGAGGGAGGGGGCTTGGTGCAGAGCCGGGGGGGGGTGTGGAAAGGAAGGGAGGGAAGAGGGCTGGGTGCAGTGCCTGGCAGGGCAATTGAATATTAAGCCGCACGACTTATATTCGAGTGAACCATTTTTCCTCCTTTTTTGGTATATTCGAGTATATATGGTGCATAATATTCCAACTTTTTCAATGATATAATTGAACCTAATATTCTTTAAAAATGTTGACTTAATGCTCAGAATGGGAACAAAGTAGCCAACATGATTCTTATTTCATGATTCAAAAGCTGTCTCAAGGATCGTCATCTACTCTAGAAGTTGTCAGCAATTGCAAATGGGAGATTCAGTAAGAATGACTAATATGCTGAACTTCAAAACATAGATGGACATGGCTGTTTAACTAAGAATTGGCCTCTATAGTTGGCAGCATTGAGAAATGATGCTATTACAAGTTGAGGTAGCTGCAAAGATTAAGCTGTCTGAAAGAGGGAATAAATCACTTAAGTTAGCACCTTATATCTAGAACAACTGGAAAATTATCTGGGTTTTAGGGGGCAGTGAACCCTTAGCTTTTCCATTGTGCTTTTGAGACCTTGTAATAGCCAAGTCTGTAACTAAAGTTGATAAATTTGATTGGATTTTATTAACTGGGTGGGGCAAGTGATTTTTCTTCCTTTTGTATTGTTTTAAAATGATGTGCTATGTAACCTCATGTTGAAAGCATAATTTATAAATGCTGAAAAATTGAAGTTTAAAATATTTTTCACATACCTCTCTCCCACCTGTTATTATTGTGCCCTATTCCTGTTCCCACTACATTTATATTCTTAGTTTAGGCTGCTACTACCTTTATTGTTTGGCTGTTACAGGCATCTGCATTTGCTTGATAAAAAAATATTTTCTCATGTTTTCCTGTGAAGCTTCCTTCCTGCAAATGAAGCTCATGACCCCTTGTCTTGGAATTTCCTTTTCTATGGAAAATATTACCTTCCTGTTCTTTATTGAAGCCTGCCTGCTCCTTTCCTTTTTTTTTTTCCAGTAAGCTCCTTTTGAGTGTCTTAAGCCACAATCCATAGGATTTATATTTGAAGCCATGTATTGTTTTTAGAAGCCATTTGTCCTTTAAATGTCTTTGATTTCTTACTTTTGGGGGAATTCTGAACTGTGCAATGCAGATTTTATGCAGAATTCCTCCACTATACAGAAATATGCATAGAAATAAGGACATTAGCATTTGCTAGAAGTTGACGTGGTTCATTTCCTTTTCTCTCACACCAGAAAATCTCCTCAGCCACTCCCTGCCCTGTACCAGAAAACTTCTCAGCTGCTGTCCCCCCATCTTGTACTTGAAACCCTTTGTGTTCTTTCCCTTGCACCCCAAACACAACTATTCTATTTCATTCAAGGACAGCTAGTTGTGTGTAGCAGTTCATGGCAAAGAGAAGGACTGCTCATTGGGCTACCACCTCCTCCACTGCTCAGTGCCAGATTGTTAATTTTAAACCTGTGTTAAGCAATACAACCCTGTAGTTCAAATTTGCAGACTGACACAAAGTAGAAGAGGACACATTTATATACTAAGTTAGTAGAATGACCTACAAGAATGTTAGTAGAATGACCTACAATACTGTAGAATGACCTACAATATTGTAGAATGACCTACAATATACTAAGTTAGTAGAATGACCTACAATACGACGTCAGACCAATTATATAAGAACATAAAAGTAGCCATACTGGGTTAAACTAATGGTCCATCTAGCCTAGCATCCTGTTTTCAACAGTGGCCAATCCAGATCACAAGTAGTTGGCAGAAATCCAAATAGTAAGATTCCATGGTACCAGTCCCAGGGCAAGCAGTGACTTCCTCTCTCTCAGTAGCAGATTGTGGACATTTCTTTCTGGAGTATGTCCAAACCTTTTCCTTTTTTTTTTTTCTTTCCTTTCTTTCTTTAAACCTTGCTGTGCTAACTGCTGTTAAAACATCTTCTGGCAATGAATTGGCTGTTACCTGCAGCTTGCCCACCTAAATGGTGAGAGAAAAAAAAAGCGGTTGCTGAGGGTACGGGGACAAGGCCTGTGGAGCGGTGAATAGCCTTGTCTCTGCAGTTAAGTGAGGGAATGTGCGCAGTCCAGCAGTCTCCTCCCTTCTTCCGATCGCTGCTGTTCGGGCATCTCCCTCCCTTCATCTTCGTGGAGATTTTCATTTTTCTTGTCTCCCAGTGGCATGAGCCTTTCAACAAGTCGCACATGGCTGCTTGAAACTTCTCCTCTGATGCAACTGGAAACAGGAAGTTACATCAGAGAAGAAGTTTCGGGCAGTTGCATTTGACTTGATGAAAGAAAGTCTCGGACAGCTAGGAGACAAAAAATGAAAATAAACATGAAGGGGAGGGGAGGGGTGGACTGGACTGTGGCAATCGGGAGGGAGGGTGCTGCTGGATCACGCAAAGTTCGCTGAAGGGAAGTGGAGAGAGAGGGGGAAGGGAGAGAGGAATAGATACTACATGGAAATGGGTAGGGGAGATAGAGGGAAATATGCTGCATGGAAATGGTTAGGCGAGAGAGAGGGGAACACACTGGAAGGAAGTCGAGATAAGAGGGGAAGTTGAGGAAGGAGCAGATGCTGCATGTTAGTGGGTAGGAGACAGGGGAGAAGACGCTGCATGTTAGTGGGGAGGGGAGATAGAAGCACATACTGGATGGAAGAAGGGGATAAAGAAAGAGCACATACTGGATTGGGGTAAGGGTAGATTTAGTGAGATACTGAAAGGAGTGCGGGAAAGAGGTGGCAAGCTGCAGGTAGAAACAATGAAAGGGAAATTGAACACTAGAAAGTAAGTAGACAAGAGGTAGAAAACAAATTGTGAAGGAAGAGTAGAAAAGGAAGGGAGAGATACTAGAGCATTGGGGGTGGGGAAGGAGACAGATACCAGATCTGAAGGGAGGAAAGGAGGCGAGAGATGCTAAAAACCACTTGAGGAAGGGAGAGATGGAAGGGAAGAAGACAGATGCCAGACCATGGGGGGAGCGTTGGGAAGAAGATGGGTTCCAGACCAATGGTGGGGGGGGAGAGGTGGAAGGGAGAGACATACAGTTTCTGGTAGAGGCATAGAAATAGAGCAGATGCCACAAGGAAGAGGCAGAGAGAAGGCAGACAGCGGATGGAAGGAACAGAAAAACGAGAAGATGAGGAAAGCAGAAACCAGTCAACAAAGGTAGAAAAAAATTTGGATTTCATTTTTTTTTTATTTTTTTTCCTTTAGGAGAAAGTAGTAGCGTTCAGTATAAAACTATTTGAAGCTTGTGTGGATGGGATCAGATGGTTTATGGGGACGGGGACCGAGCTCGCGAGGACGGGGACATATTTTTTCCCCCATGTCATTCTTTACTCCAGAGCTTAACAATTTGTTGAGTGAAAAAAAATTTCCTCCTGTTTGTGTTAGAATTATCTACTATAAAACGCTAAGCACACATGCACACTCTTACCGCCGTGTTCCCTGATCCGTAGGTCTGTGGCAGGTAAGAGTATGCACGCGCGCGCTGTTGTTCTATTCTAAGGACCAGCGGCAGGTAACACGCCGCGACTCCCCTCCCCCCCGGTGCCGACCCTACCCGGCACACCCGAAACCCCCGTTGACCCTCCCACCGCCAGATGGCTGACAAACCTCCCGGCTCCAGCAGCATCCGAGGCACAGTAAACACACTGATTCGCATCCTTTTACTGGCCTGATTTCCCCTGCCGCGTCCCTGATGACATCATCAGAGATGCGGCAGAGGAAATTAGGGCAGTAGAAGGATGCGAAGCAGCGTGTTTACTATGCCTTGGATGCTGCTGGAGCCGGGAGGTTTGT
Organism: Geotrypetes seraphini; assembly: GCF_902459505.1. NCBI lineage: Eukaryota > Metazoa > Chordata > Amphibia > Gymnophiona > Dermophiidae > Geotrypetes > Geotrypetes seraphini. Next base: position 21,392,545 of record NC_047095.1, read on the forward strand.
CAGCCATCTGGTGGTGGGAGGGTCGGCTGGGAGGGTCAACGGGGGTTTCGGGTGTGCCAGGTAGGGTCGGTGCCGGGGTGGGGGGGTGTTTAAATGGAAACATGCTGCTCAGGAGGATGGGAGGCAGGCAGGCTGGCATCGGGGGGGGGGAATGGAAACATGCTGCTCAGGGGTGGGGGGGTTAAATGGAAACATGCTGCTCAGGGGGATGGGAGGCAGGCTGGCATCGGTGGTGGGGGGGTTAAATGGAAACATGCTGCTCGGGGTTGGGAGGCAGGCTGGCATTGGGGGTGGGGGGTTAACTGTAAATATTCTGCTCAGGGGGATGGGAGGCAGGCAGGCAGGCTGGCATCGGGGGGGTTAAATGGAAACATGCTTCTCAGGGGGATGAGAGGCAGGCAGGCTGGCATCGGGGGTAGGGGTGGGACAAAGTCTGGAAGATAATGATGGGGACATAGGAAGGAGGCACTGGGGGCACTAAGGACATAGAAAGGGGCACTGAGGGCACTAAGGACATAGAAAGGGGCACTGAGGGCACTAAGGACATAGAAAGGGGCACTGAGGGCACTAAGGACATAGGATGCACTGAGGGCACTCAGCAGGACAGAGGCACTGAGGGCACTAAGGACACAGGAAGGAGGCACTGGGGGCACTAAGGACAAAGGAAGGAGGCACTGGGGGCATTAAGGACACAGTATGCTGGCATTGGGGCACTAAGGACACAGTACGCTGGCATTGGGGCACTAAGGACACAGTACACTGGCATTGGGGCACTAAGGACTCAGTATGAAGGCACTGGGGCACTAAGGACACAGTATGGAGGCACTGGGGGCACTAAGGACATGGGAAGGAGGCACTGGGGGCATTATGGACACAGGAAGGAGGTACTCAGGGCACTAAGGTCATAGGAAGGGGTACTAAGGACATAGGAAAGGACACTAAGGACATAGAAAGAGGCACTGAGGGCACTAAGGACATAGGATGCACTGAGGGCACTAAGCAGGACACAGGCACTGGGGCCACTAAAGACACAGGAAGGAGGCACTGGGGGCACTAAGGACATAGGAAGGAGGCACTGGGGGCATTAAGGACACAGTACGCTGGCACTGGGGCACTAAGGACACAGTATGCAGGCACTGGGGCACTAAGGACACAGTATGCAGGCATTGGAGCACTAAAGACACAGTATGTAGGCACTGGGAGCACTAAGGACACAGTATGTAGGCACTGGGGGCACTAAGGACACAGTATGGAGGCACTGGGGGCACTAAGGACACAGTATGGAGGCACTGGGGGCACTAAGGACATGGGAAGGAGGCACTGGGGGCATTATGGACACAGGAAGGAGGTACTGGGAGCACTAAGGTCATAGGAAGGGGTACTAAGGACATGGGAAGGAGGCACTAGGGGCACTAAGGACATAGGAAGGAGGCACTGGGGGCACTAAGGACACAGTATGGAGGCACTGTGGGCACTAAGGACATGGGAAGGAGGCACTGGGGGCATTATGGACACAGGAAGGAGGTACTGGGAGCACTAAAGTCATAGGAAGGGGTACTAAGGACATGGGAAGGAGGCACTAGGGGCACTAAGGACATAGGAAGGAGGCACTGAGGGCACTAAGGACATAGGGAGAGACACAGACAGAAAAAATGACAGACAGACAGGCAACGTGCAAGGAGAAAGAGACAAAGAAAAAAAAAAACCAGACAGACAGACATCTACTCTAGCACCCGTTAATGTAACGGGCTTAAACACTAGTTTCCATATAACTTCATTGAGTGTGCCCTAATCTTTGTAATTTTTGAAAGAACAAAAATTCAATTCACTTTTACTAGTTCTGCACCAGAGGTTCTCAATTTGTGGTACGCGTGTGTGTGTGTGTGTGTGGGGGGGTGGGGGGGGCAGGGTACATGGTGCCATTCAGGACTCCCACCCTCTTTCCTCTTCAATCCCCTGGTTGAGCCACTACTGTCGTTGCCTCCTGCATTGGGGAGCAGGCTGAGCTACCATGGTCCCTGCATCTCCCAACTATTCTCTCTTTCTTCAGTGGGTTAGTGGCAGTGATTCATACATGCTGCCTGCTGCTAACCCAGAAGCCTTTCCTCTGCCACATCCCGCCCTCTGTCAGAACTTCCTGTTTCTGCCTGGGTGGGATGTGACAGAGGAGAGGTTTCTGGGTTAGCAGCAAAAGAGAGCAATGCATGTTAGTTGTGAGTGGGGATGGGGAGGAGGGAAGCAAGGAAAATTGTCGCAGGAGGGATGAAAGGGGAGAGACGGGGAGAAATAGACATGGGATGGAGGGAAGGAAGAGATGGAGCATGGAGACGAGAGTATATTAGTTGTGAGTGGGGTTGATGGGGAGACAAGAAAGGAAAATTGTAGGAGGGATGAAGGAGGGAAGGAAGGAAAACTTGTTGCAGGAGGGATGAGAGTAGTGAGAGGGAAAAATGGGCATGGGGTGGAGGAGAGAGAGAAAGAGATGATGGCAGAGAAAGGGAGAGAATGCTGTATGGGGGAGGAAAAGATGTTGGACTTAGGGAACAAGGGAAGGAGAGAGCGATGTTGGACGTTGGGGTGTATGAGAGGGAGGGAGAGATACATAGTAGGTGGAAAGGGGAGAAAGATATTAGATCCAGGAGTAGACGAGAGAAGGGGAAGGGAGGTGTCAGGTTAAGAGGGCAGAGAGAGGAAGAGAGCAGATGCTGGACTAGAAGTGTTGGAGGAAGGAAGACGGTAATGGTGGAACCCTGTTGGAGCTGCCTGCAGGGGGTGGCAAGGAAATGAATGAAAGGTTAGTGATTACGGAGGGCAGAAATGTGGTAATGGAGAGTAAATTAAAGAAAGGGAATGGAGGGTTGAGGAAGGAGTGAGATGGGGAATGGGAGAGCTAATGGATGAAAGATGGAAATTTGATAGGTAACTGAAAAGTAAAGAGAAGGGTGAGAAAAGTAGAAAAGAGCTAAAAAGGACTGATAAAAATGTAACAGGCAGGTGTAGTGAGGGAATATGAGAAGGAGAGAGGAGAAAAGACAAATGGACATCAGCTGCTTACAGAAGAATTATCAGACAGGACATCAGAAAAGAGAAACTGCAACCAACATGCTGGAAAAATAAAATATCCAGACGACAAAGGTAGAAAAAAATGTTTTAAATAGAACGAGTTCCAGAGGATGTTGTAACATCCTGTGGTTAGCATAGCTGGGTTTAAAAAAATGTTTCGGCAAGTTCCTTGAGGAAATGTCCATAGTCTGCTACTCAGACAACAAAAGGTAGAAAAATTATTTCATTATGAATTTATTATTTGGAATATTCCAGTCATTGGACATGCACATCTCTTGACTGTATTGTATTTTGGTTTCTGTTTCGCTAGTATTCCTGTATATGCTGAGTCTGACTTCTTGGGGTTTTCAATTAAAGTTTTTGCCTTCATATCTCTTACTGATCTGTGGTCTCTTGTTTCATGTGTCTTGGATGTGTGACCAGAGTATGGTATTCTGCTAATATGTAGTTTCTCATTGCTCTCTTTTCTCACTAGGGGCTAAATTCTCAAAACTTCACGGTAAAAAACAATGGGCTAGTGTTGCAGCCGTTATTGTGATTTCAAAAAGTTGAGTCATTCTCCAAAAAACGTGCATGTGAATGAGGTCAATGGAGAGTAGCAAAGGTTTGCTAAATTTGCATGTGCCTATCGCTGGTGATAGTGATAGGCATATTGTGCAGAATAAGAGCACAAAAAAACCCCAAATTGAAGATTGACAGAAGGGATGCTTACTCCCTCCCACTGCCGAAGTCAAGCAACACTCCCCCTCCCCCTCCCACGGCAGTGGGAAGGAAACCCATTCCCTTCTGGCAGCAGGAGAAGATACTCACTCACTCCCGCTGCTACGCAACCCCCAACACCCCCTCTGCCTCTGATGACTCCCCTGTCCCCCCTTTCTTAAAGATGGCTGGTTAGAGGGATGCCTACTCCCTCCGGCCAGCAGGCCCGCCTCTTCAAAATAGCAGGCCTTCCCCTCTCTGGTACATACTGGGATTTGCTGGGGAGGGGCCTAAGGTTCTGATTGGCTCAGGTTGCTTAAGACCCCTCCTATGGGCCTGTAATTTTGAAGAGGTAGGCCTGCTGGCTGGAGGGAGGAGGCATCCCTCCAGCCAGCCATTGTAAACAAGGGGATGGTGGGGGTGGGGGCGTGTTGGAGGCACAGGGGCATTGGAGGGGGAGTTGGCGTGGTGGCGGGAGGTAGTGGGCATCTCTCCTGCTGTCGAGGGGTCAGAGGGTTGTATGTTCGAATATCAGTGTGCACTACCTGAATTCCAATAGAATTAAGATAATTCTGAACCTGTTCCTGCTCTACATTCTACACAGGTTATACTCCCATTTTTGAGATTCAATTTCGATCTCTTAAAAAAAGAAAATGCACTTGCTTGGTCGCATTGGACCGTATGCAAGTTTCTATAGCTTTGCATAGTACCATAAGGTATCATTCCATTACTGAATCCAAGCTGTATATCTGTCACGGGTTCTTTGGTTTTATATCGATTTTCATTCAGTACATTTCTGTTCTACCTGTTAACACTTCTCTGGAGTATGCTGGGATTACGTCTAATATTTCTCAAATGTTGCGACCTCTAGACCAGTCCTATGTCACCTTCTTTTCACCTTTCTTACTGGTAGTATACTAGTTCTTGCTAACATAGTACAGGCACTTCTTTTTGTAGGACTCGTTCCTACTTTTCATTTTTCTCTATCTACCTCATGAGCAGAATCAGAACTCCTCCATGGTGGCACCAAAGCATATAATCTCGATCCACCATCGGCATCATTCTAAATGCCCTGGAGGTCATTAATTAAAAAAATAATAATTTCTTAGTTGATGACTTTGTGTTATATCTCGTTGGAACCATTTTATAATAGTCCAACAGGTTGGATTTACTTCTTGCTTTTGACTAGAGAAGAAGAGTTTGTGGTTGCTGCAGAGGGGCGGAATGATAGACAGTTTGACCTTTCTCTGCCATCATGCTTCGATATTTCTATATGAAATATCGTGGTGTGCAACACTGTGCATTTCATCCTGCTTGTAGTTCTTTAAATGTGTTTGGGTGCAAACAATGTTCTTGCATGTTTTTTCTGGTTTCTGTTATTACAATTCAAAAGACTTTGTTCCGAGTCTGTTGTTGGACCACTGGTATTACGCTTCTGCTCCAGCACTTCTAGTTTCCCACATTGTTTTTCCCCATTGCGTACTTATCTGTGCGGAAAAGATGTCAAGTAATTAGCTAAGGGTATATTGTTCTGGAGTCACTTTATTGATAAATATGCTACAAAAGTTCATAGTGTTTCGATGTCTGTGCCTTTATCAAGAGTCTAAGGGACCATGTAAAAATAAAAATAACATAATTAAAAAAAATGTTTAAAAAAAACAACATAGTTAAAAAGCAATAATTGAAAGACAATAATTAAAAAGTAATTAAAAAACAACGAAGGATGATTCAAAATCTCATAAATAAGCAGAATAGAAATAATTTAAAAACAGGAATCAAATGTAGAGACAAATAGCAAAAAAGATCATGTACATAACGATGAAATACATAATAAAAATGGGAAGCAATATGATATGAAAGCAGGCTGAAAACATACAAATGACTGTTCAAATCAAATATAGGCTAATAACATACAGTTAAAAAATGGTGAGGTACCCTAATGAAGCAAATAACAATACATGGCTGACTAGGTACACATTGGTTGCTAAGCTGGTTCAAATATTAAGGGCTCCTTTTACAAAGGTGTGTTAGGGCCTTAACACGCGGAATAGTGTGTGCGCTAGTCGCTACCGCCTCCTCTTGAGCAGGCGGTAGTTTTTCACACCTTTGTAAAAGGAGCCCTAAATGAATGAACTGGTTATGCTGTTTATATTCGTCGATTTTGTAAAAATGACGTGAAAAGATTTTTAATTTTGGAACAGTTTTAGTAAGTCATAATTAAACGTATGAAACAAAATTTAAAAGAATAAAAGCAAAAGAAAGCATGGCTTCATATTTAAAATTGATAGACATGAACATTTTAAATCGATGAGCATGAAAACAAGATAAATTGACGACTCGAAACACATCGGCAAAACTCAAGTAAAATGAATAAAATTAAGTTTAAAAGCTGTATATAAGCATAAAATAGCTAATGACTCACCAAGTAAATTGATTACTTGTTGTGTACTTGTTCAAATGGAAATGTGAAAGTTGAGTATGAAATAAAAAAAACTAAATATACGATATAAACAGCTAATTGCTTATCTTCTTAAAATTAAAACTGAAAATTGGTCGTGCACATACTGGAACAAAAGGCAAAAAGGAAGAGAGATGGCTGTCGATACATGTGTAATCAAAATAATGAGCCATGGAGCAAGCTACAGCAGATAGAACCAGAGAGAGCTCCCATTCTAGTGATTCTTGTTTTCCTGCAAGCTGTTCTTGAAAAGGGCCTTGCGGCTTTGTCCCTCAAAGTGCAGATAGTTAGCTGGTATCTCGTGCTTTCTGGCTCAGAGTAGCTTTCAGTCGCTGGCTTCTCACTCAGATGTCCATCTTGGGACCTCCAATATGGTCTTGTAAGGCCTGGCCTATGCTCCGTATAAGCCTCTTTTGGAGGATTCCCTGCTAGACCTTATGGTCAAGGTAGTGTTTTTAGTTGCTATAATCTTGGCAAGAAGGATCTCAACATTGCAGGTCTTCTCCCGCAGGGAGCCATTTCACTGTTTTACGGAGTCTAGTGTTTCTCTGCACATGGTTCCTTCCTTTCTTCCGAAGGTGTTTTCTGCTTTTCAGCCTACAGGTTCTGCCAAACAGGACAAACTTTTGCGCAAACTGAAGTCTGCAGGGCCCTGCTTATCTCCAGATTTTCTGATCATCTTTTTTTGTTGACCAGTCACTCTAGACAGGGCAGGCCAGCTTCCAAACTTTCCATTGCCAGATGGATCCACATTTCCTGTGGGAAATAGCTACCTATTTCTCTTGCAGTACGTTCCACAAGCAGTGTAGTGATCTCCTGGGCAGAGTCTCAAGCTGTTTCGCCTGATGAAATCTGTAGAGCAGCTACCTGGGCTACTTTTCATACTTTTATGAAGTTCTACAGAGTGGATGTGTTGTCTTGAGAGGATGCCACCTTTGGGAACTCGGTCCTGTCACGCAGGCAGGTCCATCTGTCTCTCCCTAGACGTATGGTACTGCTTTGGTACGTCAGCTCAAGTACGGACTCCTGTGTATCCACAACGGAATGACAGATTAGATTCTTAATTCGCTAATCCTTTTATTGCGGTATCAAAGGCTTTATTCAAGATTCGCTTGTTATGAAGATTGAGGGATTTCCTATCGTTAGATAATTTTTGCACTGTTAGCAGTGCTGTGTTGACTCTGGTATTTGATTGTAATTCTCTTTATCTTGGTTTGCTTAAGTATATGATTCAGGCTTTACAAATTGCACCGAATGCTGCTGCTCGGATTATAGTGCTTGCTTCTAAATTTGATCATATCAAGCTTATTTTTCATGATTTGCACTGGTTGCCCATTTCTTCTTGTATTGAGTTTAAAACTTTGAGTTTTAAAGTATTGCATGACAGTGTTCGGTCGTTTTTAAGTTTTTTATTTCATTCTTATCAACCATCAGAACCATTACATTCTGAGAGTAAAATGTTGCTTGAAGTTCCTTCAGTTAAAGTCATGAAGCTTTCATGTTTTCATCATTCCATGATGATGGTACAGGGTGCATTATTGTGGAACACATTACCTGTTAAGGTGAAGAGTGTTTCTAATGTGTTGCATTTTAGGAAGCTTGTTAAAAAGTATATTTAAGACAGTGGGTTTTTAAAAAATAAATTTAGCATTCAATATATTTACTAAATAGGCCTCAAAGTCAAGGTACATAAAGATCCCAGACACTCGCATCTCTTATAAAGGGTTCTTTTCTAATCATAGACATGTTCTGGAAAAAACTCCACGAAATTACTGAATAAAAAGTCTCTGACCAAAAAAACGGGCTCTGTAAACTATTCAAAACATTAGTTCAAGTAGATAGTGTTCAAAAAATATATAAAGGTGATTATCAGTGGAGCTGCAAACACTTATCTCACTTATCTCAAAAACATCACTTCAGGGCAGGCTATATGTACATGCTTCAGCGATAGACATCAGTTGACACCTCCATGAGTCAAGCGCTGATTGTAATCCCAAAGCATGCGACCCACGCTGCATAGTTGTAATCCAATCTCATTGCATTACCAAAGATTACCCTAAGTTCTCAACAAGAGTCCTTGCAAGACCTTGTTTCGCAGAACGCTGCGCCAGGAGAATAACCTTCTCTCACAAGAACACCAACTGTCCAGTCTGAGAAACATGGTGCTAACGCTCATAAAGATGTCATTGCAGCACGGAACTTCAAACTCAAAACTTTTTATAGAGAAACGGGCAGACAAAACATTATCAAAAAAGAAAACTGGTAATAAGGAAAGTTTTTACTTGAAAAACACTTTTCACTCTATTGTTGTGTTCTTCAAACCACCAGGTTTCATTGTACCTAGCTCAAAGATTAATTGTTCCTCTTACCTTCTCAACCATTTTTTATATCTCCTCCCCGAGCATCGAAGATCATTGGACTGATGATTCAGTTGCAAACAGTATTTAACCAGAGGTGCTTTGAGGCGAGTATACTTTACATAAGAATGATGATCTATAATCTGTGTGCTGAATGCATGAGATTACAATGCATGTTCCCATTGTAGTCTCTCGAGACTACAATGGGAACTCACAGCAGCCATTTTGGATGAGTGATCTGCACAGGGCAGGAGCGTAGGAAGATCGCTCCTGCCCTGAAAGACCGCTAGACCACCAGGTAAGGTCTGGGATGCCTGTGGAAGGCAGGAGGGAGGCGGGGGGGGGGGGGTAGGTCAGAGTCTGCCCAAAAGTTATTTGCAAATTTTCAATATTCGCGTGCTGGCTCTGCCCCGAACACCCACGAATATTGAGGGAGGAGCATTGCGTGGCAGCAAAAGTAGGTCACGGTTGTTATGTAGAGCTCTTTTGTACGCTGCATTTACCACTTTCTTAGGATAGCTCTGTTGAAAAAATTTTCTTTCAATTCTTCACCTTTTGTTAAAATATTGTTCTTTAGATTCACAGATACGTCTGTATCTAAAAAACTGGGAAATTGGTAAACTATTCTTAAGTTGTTCTGGATGCATGCTCTATCTGATAGCTGAGGAACATATTGCGATCTGTTGGTTTTTGAATACACTGTTCAGCTAAGTCTCATCACATTTGAACACCAACACATCCAGGAATGCAATTTCTTGATCATGATAGGACATTTCAAATTTAATAGCTGAATAGTTATTGCATTAGTAGACATTTTAATATATACCGATGGTATTGCAGTTTAACCAATAATTTGTTAGCCTTGGTCATCTCTGTTCCTTTTCCTCTGTATGCTGTTCAGGAACCATTTTAATTGAAGAAGGAGCAGCAGAAAACTTGGAAAGAAGTATCATGAGAACACTTCCTAAGAAGACTGTTATTGGTCTGATGAGCTAGCTATGGTTCTGTCTCTTGTGTGGTCTAAACTTTTAGACCTCCAGATTAAAAAAAAAGCAAGCAGCAAGTTGCTCTGAGCAGTAGTTTCCTTAGCACTGTTTAGTGTTTCTTTGAACACTGAAAACAAAATTGGAACTTTGACTTAAGTGCTTTATTGACAAACTAGTAATTTTTATTTCAGTAAAAATTTCTAGCTCTCTGATAATGAGTAAACAGATAGTAGCATTTCCTTGTTTTGGTAATGGAGACTTTAGTTCATTGTTGTGCCTAGGCATTGTGTGCAGTCAGGATGTCCTGGGGAAAGAATGTGTGTTTAAAGTTTAGTACATCACTCTAATAACAGATATGAAGAAAACTGGCTACATCCAGCAGAGACTTGTTGATTTTGCTCAATATTTAGAAGATGTTAATGTCTTTTTTTTTTTTCTCTCTCTCTCTCTCTTTTCCTTTCATAACCTTGATTTTATTTTTTGTGCAAAATTCAATAAATCGTTTATGGAAGTGAAATCTGATGGGGAGAGAAAAACTTTTAGTGTTTACTTGTTCAAAGGCCTAATATGACCAAGCAAGATCCTTCCTGCAACAGGAAAACTTTTTTTTTTTTTTTTAGAGCAGACAGAATTCTTGTTTAGGGTGAGGTATGAAAAACTGACCAAGCTTTTCATTCTGCTTCAATGAAGATTTTTCAGCTAATGAATAGTGCATGGTAAGTTTGTGTAGATGTGATGGCAGAATCTGAACACTTGTAGTTTTTAAGCTGTTTGTATGGCATTACTTAGTCACTAGTGGCTAGCTTGTCTATAGATAATGCACGTTATTTTAGTGTTCATTTTGTTTCCAGGGCATGATGTATATTTTTCTGTTAATTATTTTGTGCACTTGCTTTTTATGGATTTAGTACATGGTTAAAGCCAAATTTTGGAACCCATTTTCCAAAACCTGTCAGTTTTGACATGAGTAGCCTAATTTTTCTTCAGTTTACTCAAGGTTTGAGGAAATGTGACTTTTAAAGAACTGAGGCCTAAGAGGATCAGTAAGACTGTGTGGGTCTGCAACAATCTGATTATTTTGGGCCGATTCAGAAAGAGCTATTGATGCACTAAAAAGTTTGCATGCAAATGATTCACACGGATGTTCATCGCAATCCCGGACTCTGCCTTCTGATTGATTGCTATGAGAGCGACTCTCACACATGCACAGAGTCAGCAGGAGAAGCCTGAACAGTTGAGAGGCAGGGGAAACCCCAAAAGCAGCCTCAGCTGGGGCAGGATCCTTTTTTCTTTTTTTTTTTTAATGTTAAATGCACAATATCTGCTCCATTAAAGAATAAAAAGCCCCCCTCTGCCGTTGACAGCCCTCTCCAACAACCCCCTGACAAACATGGCTCTGGGAAGACCCCCTTCTGTGCTAGCAGAAATCAGCAGGAGGGATGGCCATTCCCTCCTACCATTTGCCCCCCCTCCTCCCAAACAAGACCAAAATAGCAGGAAGGATGCCCACTTTTTGAGGAGGTCCGTCGGGGGGGGAGCTTTTTTTTTTTCTAATGGGGCAGATATTGTGCATGTGTAATATGCACAGCATCTGTCCCCATTAAAAAATGGTTATACAGATAAATGACTGTCTTGACCAGTCGCTATTTTTGAATAGCTAAAAGCGATCTCTCTCTTTTTTTTTTTTTTTTAGTGTATTGGAAAGCCATGTTAGCGCATCAATCGCTGTACTAGTTTACATGACATTTTAATATTAATCAGCTTGTTTACATAGTTGGATTGGGAAATGAGTGATAGTGCAGAAAACCAGGCGGCTCACCGCCTGGTTTTCTGCATCAGGTTGGCAAATGCAATCATCGCTAAAGCTCTTAAAACAGGTTTAGCGACGATCACAGGCTTTGGTGTATCTGGGCCTGATTGCACAAAAGAAGTCTCTTAAATATCATCACCTCAATATATTATGTTGTGTTAGCTATGTTTAGAAACCCATGAAAGACTTCTGAGGAAATTAGGAAGTCATGGTATAGGAGGTAATATCCTATTATGGATATGCTTTCAGGCAGATTTCTTGGGACACCAAGCCGCGCAATGGTATAAATTGTTATATGGATACTTGAATAAGAAACAAAAGACTGGTCTGAAAGACATTTGGAGCATTGAGATCAAGCACCAAATTTCTGCTTCTCAATGGCCACGAATTTGGTCTTGGAGAATAAGATGTACAATGTCAGCAACTATGAGACAAACTTGGTTCTTTTTATTGCATAGAGCTTTTTGGACCCCAGTTCATTTACAGGAGTTAGATAGCTCTAAATCAAATAGATGCTGGCACTGTAATCTAGATGCTGGGACTTTAGATCATTTACTTTTTTTTTTTGTCCTTGTATCAATGCCTTTTGGAAGTCAATTTGGTCCCAAATTAATACAATGTTAGAAAATCATGTTGCTCTATCCTATGATACCATTTTATTTGGAACATCTATGAGATTAAAGAGCCAAATTTCAGCAAGTAATAATAAACTTCTTTTAATAATGACGGGAGTTGCCATTCAGCATATTACCAGAAATTGGAAAGGCTACACTAGGCTCAATTACTCCTTTTGGTGGAATTCATTATGTCATATCTATAAAATGGAAAGAATAATTGCTGTACAGAAGGGGAATTATAATAACTTTAAAAAAATTTGGGGGCCATTGATTGCATATTCTAATGATTAGACACCTTAGACACCTTTCTATGTACGAGAGTATAATTAGTATGGGATGGGGGGATGTAAAATGTGAGATTTACCTGATTCATTATTATTGGAAGGGATGGGAGGGGGAGGGAGTTCTTTTATGTATTTATGAATATATTGATAAGATTGTCAAGTGATTTGTATGAGTTCTCTGATTTAATATTATACACTTGTTGAATGAATTGAAAATGAATAAAGATTTGGAAAAAAAAAAAGAACTGGTTGAAAGACAGAAAATATAGGTTTAAATGGTCAGTATTCTCAATGGAGAAGGGTTAAATAGTGGGGTTCCCAGGGAGTGTGCTGGGACTGCTGCTTTTTAACATATTTATAAATGGTTTAGAGATGGGAATAACTAGCGAGTAAAGTGTACAAGTGGATTGATTTTTCACTGATATCTGTGGATAACTTTGCTTTATTTTGACAACAACTCTCCCCCCCCCACACACATCCAGTAGTTGTTGACCTTGCTTTGTGCCTGGATAATTGTTTTGGGAGGTTTGAGGAGGGAGAATTTAAAAACATTTCTTCCCTTCTACTAGGGCAGCAGAATTTTGGGGATAGCAGTGCAGCTATGATGTCAAGAGAGCAGAAGTTAATGCTGCTTTCAGGGCTGTAAGGGCCTTCCAGCACAGGCCTGTGTTCAAGCATTGCTGCGTCTACGTTAAATTTTTTAATGTACGTTAAACATTTAATACATTAATTGCATTAAAACGTTAAATGTGTAGCCCTACAAAAAAGATAACAAAATTATAAAAGGTTCAAAGAAAGTTAACCCAAAATGATTAAGGGGATGGAACTTCTCTCGTATGAGAAAAGGATTAAAAGATTAGAGCTCTTCAGAACATAAGAATTGCCGCTGCTGGGTCAGACCAGGGGTCCATCGTGCCCAGCAGTCTGCTCACGCGCAGCTGCCCTCTGGTCAAAGACCAGCGCCTTAACTGAGACTAGCCCTATCTAAGTACATTCCAGTTCAACAGGAACTTGTCTAACTTTGTCTTGAATCCCTGGAGGGTGATTTCCCCTATGACAGACTCCAGAAGAGCATTCCAGTTCTCTACCACTCTCTGGGTGAAGAAGAACTTCCTTATGTTTGTACGGAATCTATCCCCTTTTAACTTTAGAGAGTGCTTTCTCGTTCTCCCTACCTTGGAGAGGGTGAACAACCTGTCTTTATCAACTGAGTCTATTCCCTTTAGTACCTTAGAGAAGAAAGAATTGAGAAGGGGATATGATAGAGGTCTTCAAAATCCTGAGTAGAATAGAGACTTGGTAAACATGAATCAATTTATATACTTTTAAAACAAGTAGGAAAAAAATTTTCACTTGATGAACAGTAAAAACTTTGATAATTGTTACCAGAGGATGTGGTTAAAAGCAATTTTCATATCAGAAATAAGGAAGGCTATTAATTTCCCTGCTACCGCCAACCCCAGGGGTATCTTGCTACTTTTTAGGCATCAACCAGGTTCTAGTAACCTACATTAGCCACTGTTGGAAGAAGGATTCTGGGCTAAATAAATCTCTGGTCTTATCCTGCTTGGCAATTCTTATATTCTTTCTTGTTCTATGAAATTTGTTTTAAAATGTATGCTTTAAGTTCAGGTGATGTTTTTATTTTTCCTATAGCTGTGAACTTCAAAGAAGTCAATGAAGAAAACAAGAGAGAGATCTTCAGTGAAATATTTTATTCTATTGAAACTTTAGCGTTCACTTTTGGAAACGTGTAAGTACTTTTCACTTAACAGTTAAGAACTCCCTAAAACTAAACTTTTGAAAGCTAGCTAAATACAGATGCATTTCTTGACATTGTATAGGAATTATTCATGAACAGAACTTTTTAGGATTGTGAAAAATTGCAAGAGGACCTTGGGAGACTGGGTGTCAAAATGGCAGATGACGTTTAAATGTGAGCAAGGGCAAAGTGATGCATGTGGGAAAGAGGAATCCGAACTATAGCTATGTAATGCAGGGTTCCATGTTAGGAATTACCGCCCAGGAAAAGGATCTAGGTGTCGGGATCGGGGCAGGCAGGAGAAGTCGGGCTGAGGAGCGAGGCAAGGGAAAGGAGAGGAGACGCGCTGAGGAGCGAGGCAAGGGAAAGGAGAAAAGACACGTGCCGAGGCAGAAGGGAAGGAGCAGGAGAGAAGGCAGAGGGTGAGGGGCTGCAGTGAGAGGTAGCTCCGCCCACCCCTGACGTCACCCGAAAGCGGACCCAGAGCTCCCCCTTAAAAGCAGCGAGGCCAACGGCGTGCAGCCATTCGGCGAGCGGCAAAGGCGCTCGCCTTAACGAGAGCGCCTTTGCGAAGGGCCTCAAGAAGGGCCGAATCTTTTCTTCACTTTCCTACAAGGACTTTAGAGAAGCAGCAAGATAAGGACGCCATAAGATAACACAGCCGAACAGGCAGGCACACCACCAGGCGTACCAAACAGGCACACACAACAAACCATACATATATACTGTATATACTCAAATATAAACCGAGATTTTGGGCCCAAAAAAAAAAGCCCAAATTGGGGGTCACGGTTTATATTCGGGCCAGTTTATATTTGAGTATATACGGTAATAAAGAGAGAGATAAAAATGTCACAAATCATATCGAGGGATACAGGACTTAGCAAACACAAGACCAGGCAGACCCAACAGACAGACAGACAGACAGACAAAAAAGCTAGCCAGGCAGACACACACAGCTAATCAACCAACAGGCAAACCTGAGCTAAAACCTAGAAAAAAGGCAGACTTTGCTAAAAAACCTAGCAAGGAGGCAGACCCAACCGGAGGCAGACCCAGCAAACAACACAGCTAAACAGGCAGACAACACAAGGCAGACCCAGCGGACACACGACCAGGCAGGCACACGACTAGGCAGACCCAGCAGACAACAAAGCTGACCAGCTAACCAGGCGAACACACAGCTAACCAACTAGCAGGCGGACCAGAGCAAACACCCAGCAAGTGAGAAGCTCAAAAATGTCAGGGAGGACTAGAAGCAACAAGACTGCAATCAAGACCGGCACTCCAGTCACTGAAGAGATCCAGAGGATGGCCACAGTTTCCGTGCAGACAGAGGATGACCTACGATGGATGACGGAGGTCTCTGTACAGACCGAAGTTATACCCCAGCTGAAGACTTCAATCGCAGTGCAGACAGAAGAGGTCGACCGGCAACAGCCTGACAGAGACATCCTGCGAGAGCTGATGAGCCTGAGGGAGGAGGTGAAGCGCCTGAGAAGCATCCGGGAAGATGAGGCCTTCATCGATGGAGTTCTCCAGGAGCTGTCCCAAGTCACCGAGCAGACGCAAGGAGACAAGACCATCTTCGAGATGCCCAGACCATCCAGACCTCCAGCTTTGGAAGTAACGGTTGGGGTGCAAGAAGAAGCTAGAGATGCTGACACCTGGCAGCTGGTTACCTCTACAAGCAAACTCCGAAGGCCTCCCTCTTCTTCATGCAAACAGATTAGTTTTACATCAACCCCACAGATCATCTTGAGGAACAGCTTCTGCAGGAAGGACCTGCCAGCAACTTTCAGGAGGATGTCCAATGGATGGCTCCGGCCCCGGAGGCAATAGATCAACTACTCCTGAAGAAGCGCAGAGTGGTAGTCATTGGGGACTCTCTGCTGCGGGGCACTGAGGGACCAATATGCAGACCAGATCTACAATCAAGAAAGGTTTGTTGTCTGTCAGGAGCCAGGATCCAGGATGTGACCACCTGCTTAGGAAGACTGATCAAGCCCCAAGACCACTACCCAATGCTTCTCATCCACGTCGGGACGAATGATACTGCCAGGAATACCCCGGAGAAGATACTTGAAGACTTTAGAGCCCTGGGTGAGAATCTGGAGCGGATGGAAGCACAGGTGGTCTTCTCCTCCATCCTTCCAGTGAAAGGCAAGGGAAGAGCCAGGGAAGATCGTATCCAGAGGACTAACGAATGGCTACATGGATGGTGCAGAGAGATGAACTTCGGATTCCTGGACCATGGAGAGGCACTTCAGGGACTACAGGGATCAGACGGGCTCCACCTGACCAGGAGAGGGAAGAACGTCTTTGGACGACAACTGGCTTGCCTGCTCTGAAGGGCTTTAAACTAGGTGAGTTGGGGGAGGGTACCCACTTTCATCCTGATTTGGTAAGTAACCATTCTGGTAGGGTAAGTAACCACTCCATTTCTGAGTCTGAGGTAAGCACTCACGTTACAGACAGTACTGTAAGGGACAAAATAGCTCAAACGGGAAAATCTCCATGCAGACCGGGCAAACAGAGTATGGAGGGCTATGTACGTCAAGGCAATAAAATTCTGGAATTGGAGACGAAAATGAGGAACACCGACCTAGACGTGGTGGCAATATCTGAAACCTGGTTCTTGGATTCCCATGGATGGGATATGGCTATACCAGGATATAACTTGCTCCGTCGAGACAGAGAAGGTAAAACCGGAGGAGGGATAGCGCTATACATCAAGGAGGACATCAAAGTTACCAGGATCACAGGTGTCAAGTACACCGGGGAATCATTCTGGGTGAACCTGGCCAGGGGAAATGACAAATGCCTGTATCTTGGCATTGTATACAGACCTCAAAAACAACAGGACAACAAAGACAAAGAATTAATCGAAGACATTGAGACCATCACTCTGCGTGAAGACATTGTACTGCTGGGGAACTTCAATATGCCTGATGTAGACTGGAACAAACTTTCCGCTACGACCAGCGGCAGCAGAAGGTTACTAAACTCCATACGACTCAAACAGATGGTATTGGAGCCCACCAGGGATCAGGTGATCCTGGGCCTGATACTCACCAATAGAGATAGTGTCACAGAGGTATCGGTAGGTGATGCATTGGCCTCCAGTGACCACAACATGGTGTGGTTTCACCTCAGGAAAGGATTCACTAAGTCAGACACATCAACAAAGGTCCTCAACTTTAAGGGCACTAACTTCATGGGAGATTTTGTCTGAGGCGCTGCAAAACCAGGACATGACAGATAGTGTGGAGGTACTGTGGTCAGCTCTGAAATCTACCCTACAGGAAGCAACCAATCTCTATATAAAGACTGTGAGTAAACGGAGGAGACATGATAAACCCCAGTGGTTCTCTGCGGAGATCTCGGAACTCGTAAAACAGAAGAAAAGAGCATTTCTATCCTACAAACAATCACGACTGGAAGCTAAGGAAACCTATCTGGTGAAATCTAGAACTGTTAAAGCAGCAGTCAGATATGCCAAACTCTGGATGGAAGAAAATTTGGCTAAGAATATTAAAAAGGATAAATCCTTCTTCAGGTATGTTAGTGACAAATAAAAGAACACTTACGGAATAGTGCGTCTAAGGAAACCCGACGGTAACTATGTAGAATCGGACTCCGATAAAGCCGAATTACTCAATGAATACTTCTGCTCAGTCTTTACCTGTGAGGCACTAGGTTCCGGTCCACAGCTGCAGACAAGGGAAAGCTCAGAAGACCCATTCCGGAACTTTGAATTTACCGCCAGCAGCGTCTACCAAGAGCTATCAAGGCTCAAGGTGAACAAAGCCATTGGACCAAATAAGCTACACCCCAGAGTGCTTAGGGAATTGAAAGATGTCCTGGCGGAGCCGTTAGCTACGCTCTTCAATCTTTCCCTAAGCATGGGAAAAGTCCCATTGGACTGGAAAACAGCTAACGTCATTCCGCTCCACAAAAAGGGTTGCAGGTCAGAGACTGCAAATTACAGACCGGTCAGTCTCACATCAATAGTGTGTAAACATATGAAAACATTGATTAAACACAAATTAGATACAATGCTAAACGACGGGGGGCTGAAGGATCCCCACCAGCATGGATTTACAAAGGGAAGGTCCTGCCAATCCAATCTAATTAGCTTCTTTGACTGGGTAACGAAAAAGCTAGATAAGGGAGAGTCCCTGGATATTGTGTATTTGGACTTCAGTAAGGCTTTTGATAGTGTCCCACACTGTAGGTTATTGAACAAGATGAGTTCGTTGGTATTAGGAGAAACATTGCATGGGTTAAAGACTGGCTCAGTGGCAGACTTAAAAGGGTTGTAGTAAATGGTACTCCCTCCGAAACATCGGAAGTGATCAGAGGAGTGCCGCAGGGCTCGGTCTTGGGTCTAATCCTATTTAATATCTTTATACAGGACCTGCCTCGGGGACTTCGAGGCAAAATTGCGTTATTTGCCAATGACGCTAAACTGTGCAACATAGTGGGCAGAGTAACCACGCCCGACACTATGACGCAGGACATACTTTTACTGGAAAAATGGTCTAATATTTGGCAACTAAGTTTTAATGCTAAAAAGTGCAAGGTTATGCACCTTGGTAGTGGAAACCCATGCAGAACTTACACCCTAAATGGTGAGACCTTAGCAAGAACTGTTGCAGAATGGGACCTGGGAGTAATCATTAGTGAAGATATGAAGACTGCCAATCAAGTGGAGAAAGCTTCATCCAAGGCCTAGACAAATGCTGGGTTGCATCCAAAGAAGTTTTGTTAGCCGAAAGCCTGAAGCTATAATGCTGTTGTACAGGTCCATGGTGAGACCCCATCTGGAATATTGTGTTCAATTTTAGAGGCCACACTATCAAAAGGATGTGCAGAGAATGGAATCGGTTCAGCGAATGGCCACTAGGATGGTCTCAGGACTCAAGGATTTCCCATATGAAGAACGCCTAGGTAAGTTGCAGCTATACACTCTCTCGAGGAATGCAGAGAGAGGGGTGACATGATGGAGACATTCAAATATGTTACTGGCCGTATTGAGGTAGAAGAAGACATCTTTTTCCTCACAGGACCTACGACTACAAGAGGGCATCCGTTAAAAATCAAGGGTGGGAGATTTCATGGAGACATCAGGAAGTATTTCTTCACCGAAAAGGTAGTTGATCGTTGGAATGATCTACCACTTCAGGTAGTTGAGGCCAAAAACGTGCTCGATTTTTAAGAAAAAATGGGACAAACATGTGGGGTCACTTCGAGGGAGTGTTTATGGGGGAGGGTTATTTGAGTGGGCAGACTTGTTGGGCCGATGACCCTTTCTTGCCGTCATACTCTATGTTTCTGTTGAGGATACATTTAAGCCCTTTCTTGTAGTAGTGGCTAAGAAAGCAAAAAGAATGTTAGGAATTATCAGGAAAGGAATGGAAAACAAAGTTGAGAATGTTTTAATGCCTTACTATTCAAGTTGTGGCTGCACTACAGAGTAATGTGATGACTAGAACAGCACATTGCGTCTCAAAGATATAGCAGAATTAGAAAAGGATAGAGAAGGATGACTTTCCTATGAGGAAAGGTTAAAATCAGAGATCTTCCCTCTAAATGATAATATACTTCCATCAGATTTGGCTCATTTTCCTTTCTCATGGTCACATGAAGCTGTGAAATACTTGGGGATTTTAATACATAAAGATTCGGTTCATGCTCAAGATCTTAATATATCTAAAGTCAAAAATCTAGTTCTAAACACTACATCTCGATGGACTCCACTCTTTTTATCCTGGTGGGGTAGAATTGCATCCATCAAAATGACTCTGGCCCCTCAAATTAATTATATCCTTTCTATGCTCCCTCTGTTATGCCGGAAATCATTATTTAATTGGCTAAATATGAAAATATCTGAATTCATTTGGAACAAGAAAAAACCTCGAATTGCTCTCGCCAAACTGAAAGCCTCTAAGATCAACGGTGGTCTCAACTTTCCTGATTTCTATCACTATTATATTGCTTCATTAGCCAAATATGGAGCTTACTGGCTCACTAACTCCTCCACTCAAAATCTTCCCACTCAAGATCTTCCTGCCTGGTTTGAAATGGAATGTTTTTTATGTACGCCTTTACACATCTCATGCTTACTAACGGTGTCAATACCAAGGCACTTAAAGAGATACTCTTTATTGGGTGCAACGCAGCATGCTCTTTATCTTATAGATACATTGACTGAAATCTCAGTTAATGTTAGTCCACTCATGTCCCTTTGGAACAATCCCAAAATTCAAAATCACAACAAATCTCTATCATGGAAAAGGTGGCAGCGGGCAGGTATATGGTTTGTCCATCAATTGTCTACCCTCAACTCGTTAGTTCCATTCGATATACTGTGCTCTACATACTCGCTGCCTCCTTCTACTTATTCACAATGGCGTTCTCTCACTGGAGTGTTGCCTTCTTTGCATATACGATTTGACTATATGACTTCCAAAAATACTATTTACAACTGGTCTTCTCTGTCTCTATTAAAAGGTAAGGCGATATCATCCTTCTACAGTATTTTAAGAGATCACTCCTTCACTTTTTCACCTCACTCTATGAAGCACTGGGACGCTATACTTACCACTCCGCTTTCTGACATTGATTGGGAGCTTTTCTGGTCATCGACAAATCGCCCGCTTTTATCTTCTAGAGTATCACAATCAATGTACTTTCTTATGTGGCAGGCAATATGGACCCCACTTCGCATGTGGAAAGCTAACTTAAAGCAAGACTCTGTTTGCTGGAACTGTTTGAAAGAGGAAGGAACTCTTGATCATATGTTATTTCATTGTACTCTAGTCCGCTCTTTTTGGACCTATGTCTGGAATACCATACAATCTATTACTAACTGCTCAGAAGAAATCTCTATAGACATTGTAATCCTTCGCTCTCAACACCCATGTTTCACACAATCAAATTGTCCACCTAAACTCATTGATACCATGTTGGTGACTGCTCTCATGCACATTCTAAAAAATTGGAAATCACCCTCGCTATTAGATTATACCTTTTGGTGGAACTCTCTGAGTATGTATCATAGATTTGAATCCTATGCATATGAGAAGAGAGTTACATTCCGAACCTGCATGAACTTGAAATACAACAAATCTCCATGGTCATTCTTAGACTCCTATGTACGCTCATCTTCTTAGACACTCCTGTTATCCTTTTCTTCTCCTCTCTTCTCTCTTTCATTCTTCTTTCCTTTTTCTTTACTGCTCTCTCTCATCTTTATCTTATATATCCCTTACATACATTTTTAATAACTGGAGCCTTTGCTCCTATACAGTTAAACATAGATTTATATATTTTATATACAGAAAGCTTTATTTTGTTTCTATGTACTTTAAATGATTCTTGTATCCTTTAAAATACTTAATAAAAATTATTGAACTGAAAAAAAAAAAAAAAGAAGGAAAGGTTAAAACAGCTAAGGCTCTTCAGCCTGGAGAAGAGATGGCTCATGGGAGTTATAATAGAGGTCTATAAAATACGAAGTGGTCGAATGGAAGGCGACAGAGGGTAGTGATCAATGGAGATCATTCTGAGGAAAGGAATTTCACCAGTGGTGTGCCTCAAGGTTCCATTCTTGGGCATGTTCTATTTAAATTTTTATAAACAATATTGCTGAAGGGTTGTTGGGGTAAGATTTGCCTCTTTGTGGATGATACCAAAATCTGTACTAGAGTAGACACGCTGGATGGTGTGAATAGCATGAAGAAAGACCTGGCGAAGCTTGAAGAATGGTCTGAAGAGCGACAGAGTAGTGGAACTTGGGTGTGATTGTATGTGATGATCTTAAGTGGCCAAACAGGTTGAAAAGGTGATGGCGAGAGCTAGAAGGATGCTAGGGTGTATAGGGAGGGGTATGACCAGCAAGAAAAAGGAGATATTGATGCCCCTCTATAAGACTTTGGTGAGACCTCATTTAGAATATTGTGTACAATTTTGGCGGCCACACCTTCAAAAAGACATAAAAAGGATGGAGTCAGTTCAAAAGAAGGCTACTAAAATGGTGTGTAGTCTTTATCACAAGGCATATAGGGACAGACTTAAAGATCTCAATCTGTATAATTTGAAGGAAAGGCGGTAGAGGGGCGATATGATAGAGACATTTAAATACCTATGTAATGTAAATGTGCATGAGTCGAGTCTTTCATTTAAAAGGAAATTGCAATGAGAAGGCATAGGATGAAGTTAAGAGGTGATAGGTTCTGGAGTAATCTAAGGAAATACTATTTTACAGAAAGGGTGGTAGATGTGTGGAACAGTCTCCCGGAAGAGGTGGTGGAGACAAAGACTGTGTCTGAATTCAAGAGGGCCTGGGATAGGCACGTGGTATCTCTCAGAGAGAAAAAGAGATAATGGTTACTGTGGATGGGCCATTTGGCCTTTATCTGCCATCATGTTTCATGCTTGTTTACGCTTTCCAAAAATACTAGGACTAGGGGGCATTCGATGAAACTACTAAGTAGTAGGTTTAATACAAACTGGAGAAAATAATTCTTCATTCAGCAGGTAATTACACTCTGGAATTTGTTGAGAATGTAGTGAAAGCAGTTAGCTTAGTGTTTAAGAAAGGTGTTAGCTTAGTGTTTAAGAAAGAATCATGTTTGGATAATTTCCGAAGAGATGTCTGTAAGCCATTATCTGATGCTGCTCATCCATGTTGGCACTAATGAAACTTCGGGTGCCCCTGCGAACATATCCGTACAAACTTTGTATCACTCATTTTGTCCCCTTCTATATATCTGCACTTTTACCCTTTGCCTATATGGTAAGCTGCATATGGAAAAGCATTAGCATCATATCTGTTATCTGAATGTTCTAATGTGTGCTTATTAGGTGTTTCATTAGGTGTTTCATAAGTGTTATACTAGATTTTAAACTATCCTATCATGATCAAACTAGCGCAGTAGTTCAGAAATGTTTCCACAGACTGCATATGATTTGCTCGCTTGCTAAAATACTTGATTCCTCCTCTATTAACATTCTAATACATTCATTGGTGATCTCATGTCTTGACTACTGTAATGCACTTTACAAAGGCATTACCCAAAAGGAACTAAGATGTTTACAACTAATTCAAAATATGTCAATTAAGATCATCACCAACCCCACAAAATATGACCACCTAACTCCGTTATTAATAAAAGCCCACTGGTTACCAATCAGACATAGGATTACATTCAAAATTCTTCAAAACTTGTATTTCTAATTTGCAGAATTCATAAATAGATACCTCATTCCTTACACTCCTTCAAGGTCTCTTCACGGTACATGTATTGGTGTATCTCTTCATAAAGGTGGTTAATAAAGCCCAATAAATAAATATACAATACTCGTATTAAAAGAAAAGTATGATGGAGGAATGCTTGATTTTACCTAGTCCTATCTTAAAAATAATCATTTGGGGATTTTCTTGTATGAACAAATGGATCAAAGTGTGTGTTTAATGTGTGAAATCCATTTTTATAAAGGGTTTCCGATTTCCTTATGGGAGATGTAGACAATGGTTCATCACTGGGACTTCCTAGATCTACAAGATGTCGGGTAAGCGGAATATCATCTGTTAATTTTTCTTTATTTCTCTCTTTTTAATATCCTGTTTTGTCTATTCTCTGAAGATAAAGCAATGCTTCAATTTCACAATTAGATTACTTATCCACAAGTAGAACTGAGCATAGCACATTCTAGATATTGATTATAAAGATTTGAAATTTTTAATAGATATACATGGCCTTGAACAAGCACTTTAAGCGTTGCTTTTTCTGCCACCTGAGTTGGATTGCTCCACAATTCATTGGCTGCAGTAGAATTTAACTTTAAGAAGGGAAGCTGTGCTAAACTTAGGCACCGATGTTCTAAACGTATTGTGCCTTTAATGATTAATGCTAAGCCAGTTCTAACTGGTTTAGCGTTGAAGTATTTTAGCTTCCGATGTACATAATGGCTCTTCGCAGTCTCTTCTATGCTTTGTAGCATCCTCTTATTATAATACTATGTAAATGTAGTACTACCAGGTCATTAATATTAAAATGAGCACTCCGGGTAATGCCCAGACATTGCCTGGTGATGCACTAAATGAAGCGCTGACCTTAAACACTCCCAAATTACTTGCAGGTCTGGAGGTGCCAGTATTGTGTTAAATAGCTGACATGGTAAAACGGAGACAAGACATTTTTTTAGATACAGTCAAACCTTGATTTGCGAGCATAATTCGTTCCAGAAGTATGCTTATAATCCAAAGAACTCGTATATCAAAGCAA
This sequence comes from Geotrypetes seraphini, assembly GCF_902459505.1. Taxonomy (NCBI): domain Eukaryota; kingdom Metazoa; phylum Chordata; class Amphibia; order Gymnophiona; family Dermophiidae; genus Geotrypetes; species Geotrypetes seraphini. The sequence goes on from NC_047095.1 coordinate 21,416,876, forward strand.
ATTTCCCCATAGGAAATAATGGAAACTCAGACGATTCGTTCCACAACCCAAAAACTTTAATACAAAATACTATACGTACGTATTGCAAGACCTCGCTCATTTAGAACAATCACTACACTCCTGCAGCGTCGGAGAGAGAAGAACCATCGGCTCAGTTGTGATGATGTGACGCGTGTATACTGTATGTACTTGTATTGCAAGATTTTGCTTGTTTAGAACAGTCACTATACTCTTGCAGCATCGGAGAGAGAAGAACCATCGCCTCAGTTGTGATGTGTATATACTGTATATACTTGTATTGCAAGACATTGCTTGTATATCAAGTTAAAATTTAATAAAATGTTTTGCTTGTCTTGCAAAACACTTGCAAACCAAGTTACTTGCAATCCAAGGTTTTACTTTATATTAGTGATAGGAAGAAGTGCAAAAGTGGTGTTGTGAGACTCAAAGGTGAAGGGAAGGAATATGTAGAAGCTGATAAAGGCTGAATTGCTTAACAAATAATTCTGTTCTGTGTTCATGGCTGAAGTGCCGGGAACGGAACTGCAGAAGACATATGTGAATAGAGATGGAGGAGTAATAGACCCTGATTGATTTTCAGAGGATTGTGTTCACGAGGAGCTAGCTAAAATAAAGGTAGACAAAGCGATGGGGCCAGATGGTGTGCATCCAAGGGTGCTGAAGGAACTTAGGAAAGTTCTGGTAGCTCAGCTGGCTGACCTTTTCAACGAGTCTCTAGAGTAGGGAATGGTTCCGGAGGACTGGAGACGGGCGGATGTGGTCCCTCTCCACAAAAATGGAAGTAAGGAAGAAGTATGGAATTACAGGCTGGTAAGTCTGACTTCTGTGGTAAGCAAATTGATGGAAACATTTTTAAAATGGAGAATGGTCAAGTTTCTGGAATCCTGTGGATTACAAGACCGGAGGCAACATGGATTCAGTAGAGGTAGGTCTTGTCAGACAAATCTGATCAATTTCTTTGACTGGGTGACCAGAGAATTGGAAAGAGGATGTGCGCTAGATGTGTATTTAGATTTTAGCAAAGCTTTTGACAGTGTTCTACACAGACGTCTAATAAATAAACCGAGTTCCCTTGGGATGGGTCCCAAATTGAGTGGCTGGGTCAAGAACTGGTTGAGTGGAAGGTAACAGAGGATAGTGATCAATGGAAATTGATCTGAGGGAAAGGGATGTTACTAGTGGTGTGCCTCAAGGTTCTGTTTTGGAGCCTGTTCTTTTTAACATTTTTATAAACAATATTGCTGAAGGGTTGTCGGGTAAGATTTGCTTCTTTGCGGATGATACCAAAATCTAATAGAGTAGACACACCGGATGGTGTGAATAACATGAAGAAAGAACTGGCGAAGCTTGAAGAATGGTCTGAAATTTGGCAGCTAAAATTTAATGTTAGGAAATGCAAGGTCATGCATTTCAGCTGCAAAAACCCGAGGGAACAGTACAGTTTAGCGGATGAAGAACTTATGTGCATAACAGAAGAGTGGGAATCTAAGGACCACTTACGGTAGTGTTGGGTGGGGGGAGGGTTTCAATTGGAGGGTTTATGATCTTATAATGAATAATGGGCTTAGAGGGGGGTGGGGGAGGGTTGCATTTATATTTATAGGATACAATAATAAGATGTTCAAGTGGTCTAATTAATAGTGTTTATTATGAATTTTTGTATACTTGATGAATGTTTAAAAATGAATAAAAAATTTAAAAAAAAAAAGGAGTAATCTAAGAAAATAACTTTTTTATAGAAAGGGTGGTAGATGCATGGAACAGTCTCCCAGAAGAGGTGGTGGAGACTGAGACTGTGTCTGAATTCAAAAGGGCCTGCGATAGACACGTGGGATCTCTCAGAGATAATGGTTACTACAGATGGGCCATTTGGTCTTTATCTACCATTATGTTTCTATGGAAAAGTGCATCTCATGTGCATGCATCAAGTGTACATTAGCAGGTCTGGGCTGCCGATTGCATGAAAGATGAAGATATATTTATCATACTTGATGTAGGGGAATGCCATATACGTATGTGTTAAAAAGTGTGTCTAATCACAAGTGCAATACTGTTATTTATTTATTTATTCATTCATTTACTTAATATATTTGAACTTACTTTACTGCGTTTAACTATAGTAGGAGAGCAAGGTAGTGCACAGTAACAATTTGAAGTAAAAAAAAAAAAAATGTACAATATCTACAATATTTCAAACTATCCCTGTGTTGAAAATTGATATTACATTACAGATTTCTATTCCGCCATTATCCAAGAACTGAATTTAAATTGGGTTTTTAAAATTAACCCAACAAAATAAGTTTTTACAGATACAGCAAGAAATTGTCCAGAAAATCTATCGTGCTTGTTATGTCTGATATTTTACATTTTCTCCTCTCCCCCACACCTCCCTCCTTTCCCTATCCTATTTTCACTTTGTTTTCAAATTTGGATTTTATATCATAACTTAACACTTTCAATGTTTTTTTCAATGCCATATATACACCAGTTATTTTTTTTTATCATTGCCCAGCAGTCAGAGGGAAAACTTCTGGGGCCATCAAAAGCAGCGTGTTTACTTCATTCACGCTGGCCATGGCCCAAAGAGTGTAGGACTTCAGTGTTGAGGGGAAAAAAGCGCCTGATCCCAATGGAGGGGTGTTGACATTCTGCACAGGCTCTGTGGGCTGCCACAGGTCTCAAAGGGTTGCCATTGACTCGCAGGCCTTGCAATGAAGACCCATGGTCTAAAATACAGTAGTGTTCTATGATGTCCTAGTAATAAAAACAGTGTTAGTAAAGTGGATGAAAGGATGCTTACAAGTTGCATTCAGCAAGCTTTTTTCCCTTTACTTTGTCAGATAATTCACTTGTTTCTTGCACTTTTTGCTAAATAAGTCAAGTATTGCCTGATTTTAATGCACATTGATTTCTTGTAATTTTTTTATGTTTTGTATACATACTTCATTCTAACACTGACTTCATTTTACTTTTTCAAAGTCTTTTGAAAATATCTCTGTGGAGGAATCTGCTGGATCCATACATGACCGGGTTGATATTCAAGGTACTGTGCACAGAATTTTTACCCCAGCACTCTATCAATATAGCATATGACTTGTGAATGTATTGCATTATTGGAAGATGTGCATTTTTGTATTTTAATATAAAGGATAATTCAGATTTATTACTAAACCATTTATGTAAAGGGAATCAAAAGCACTTACAGAGTATCTGCAGTATATGTTGAGAGAATTAATCTTATGATTAATGGTAAAATCTTATTCCTGAAAAGTGGTCATCCATTTGTGATGTTTTTTCCTAAGGAAAAAGATGTAATAAAACATACAGCATAACAAATCACAGCATAACAAATCACACAGGACTGAAAAATAGACACCTCAGACAAATAGTTAAAAGAAAATATTAGGCAATTAACATATTGAAATTGGCTACAGCACGTAAAAATTGGATCCTTTGAGGATAGCAGAGTCTCCCATTTGGGTGATGTCATCCAATAGAGCTTTGCACAGGAACCACTCTCCAGCTATTTTCTACAAAGCTTTTGAGAGTGCCTTCCCACCTTCGGCTGAGATTCAGAACCTATCCAGCTGCCATTAGTACTGTTCTGATGCTGCTTTTCAGTTCTGGTGCTCTCTGTCAGTTCACATCAGAGTAAACCTTTGAGCCAATTTCTGCCACAGTGGGAGGTGGCTGCTCTGTTCATGGTACCCTCTGGGGGATAGAGCCGAAACATTGTATATTAGTTATCCAGTCCAGTCCACAACAAAAGCAGCTAACAAAAACAGTTCCCCAAAATAAATTCAAAATTATAAAGTTCTTAGCTTATATGCAGGACGTAATTCCTAGCTGAAAAAACTCCAAACAGGGCTGGAAACTCCTACTTCAAATAGCAATTGTTGTCCATTCCACGGATATAACACCACGCAATCCCAATGCATAGTAGATGACTGTAAATTGCCTCATCAATTTGCTTCACTTTGAAGGTATGAATAAACATGTAGATAAAGGTGAGCCGGTTGATGTAGTGTATCTTGATTTTCAGAAAGCTTTTGACAAAGTTCCTCATGAGAGGCTTCTGAGAAAATAAGAATCGTGGGGTAGATGACAAAGTTCAGTTGTGGATTAGGAATTTGTCTTCAGATAAAAAACAGAAGGTAGGGTTAAATGGTCATTTTTCTCAGTAGAGGAGAGCAAACAGTGGAGTGCTGCAGGGATCTATATTGGGACTAGTGCTATTTAACTTATTCATAAATGATCTAGAAATTGAAACACCGAGTGAAGTGATTAAATTTCAGATGACACTAAACTGTTCAAAGTTGTTAAAGCACATGCAGATTGTGAAAAATTGCAGGCAGTCCTTAGGAAATTGAAAAACTGGGAGTCCAAGTGGCAGATGAAATGTGGACAAATGGAAAGTGATGGACATTATGTGGCGGCAGTCAAAAAAGCAAACAATGCTAGGTATTATTAAAAAAGGGATGAATAACAAGACTAAAAATGTTATAATGCCTCTGTATCGCTCCATAGTGCAGCCTCACCTGAAGTATTACGTTCAATGCTGGTTTGGTCTCTTTGTTCTCAAGAACGATATAGCGGCACTAGAAAAAGTTCAAAGAAGAGCGACCAAGATGATAAAAGGAATGAAACTTTTCTTGTTTGAGGAAAGACTAAAAAGGTTAGGGCTCTTCTGTTTGGAAAAGAGACGACTGAGGAGGGATATGATGAAGTCTACAAAATCCTGAGTGGAGTAGAACGGGGGGTACAAGTGGATCGATTTTTCACTATCAAAAATTACAAAGACTCTTTTAAACCTATAGGAGGAAATATTTTTTCACTCGGAGAATAGTTGAGCTCTGGAATACATTGCCAGAGGTTGTGGTAAGAGTGGATAGCATAGCTGGTTTTAAAAAAGGTTTGGGTAATTTCCTGGAGGAAAAGTCCATAGTCTGTTATTGAGAGAGACATGGGGGAGGCCACTGCTTGCCCTGGATCAGTAGCATGGAATGCTGTTACTCTTTCAGATTTTGCCAGGTACTAGTGATCTGGATTAGCCACCGTGGGGACGAGATACTGGGCTTGATGGACCATTGGTCTGACCCAGTAGGGCTATTGTTATGTAAAATTTTTAAAATTGAAAGACAGGGTTGGGAGGCATTTTTTCCTCCAGTTCTGTAAATCTGTGATTTACAATAAATTCTTCAAGATATATATTTGATCCTGCCCGACTTGAGAGATTGACAAAGAAGGATCTATTTGAGGGATTGTAGATGGGAATAAAAATGTATTAGAAAGTATGGAAGTTGGATAAGGAGACAATTACCAAGTATAATTTTTTTCTTTCATTTAGATTATCTTAATAGACATCTCTCATTAATGTGGACTATTATTCCTTTGCATTTCATATAAGAACATAAGAATTGTCGCTGCTGGGACAGACCAGTGGTCCATTGTGCCCAACAGTCTGCTCCCGCGGCAGCCCTTAGGTCAAAGACCAGTGCCCTAACTGAGACCAGCCCTACCTGCGTACGTTCTGGTTCCAAGAAACTTGTCTAACTTTGTCTTGAATCCCTGGAGGGTGTTTTCCCCTATAACAGCCTCCGGAAGAGCGTTCCAGTTTTCCACCATTCTCTGGGTGAAGAAGAACTTCCCTACCTTTGTACAGAATCCATCCCCTTTTTTACTTCAGAGAGTGCCCTCTCGTTCTCCCTACCTTGGAGAGGGTGAACAACCTGTCTTTATCTACCAAGTCTATTCCCTTTACTATCTTGAATGTTTCGATCATGTCCCCTCTGTCTCCTCTTTTCAAGGGAGAAGAGGCCCAGTTTCTCTAATATCTCACCGTACGGCAACTCTTCCAGCCCCTTAACTCAACTCAACTCAAGGATCAACCATACGAAAAACGGCTTGACAAATTACAGCTATACTCGCTCGAGGAGCGCAGAGAGAGGGGAGACATGATCGAGACGTTCAAGTATCTTACGGGCCGCATCGAGGCGGAGGAAGATATCTTCTTTTTCAAGGGTCCCACGACAACAAGAGGGCATCCGTTGAAAATCAGGGGTGGGAAACTACGAGGTGACACCAGGAAGTTCTTTTTCACTGAAAGAGTGGTTGATCGTTGGAATAGTCTTCCACTACAGGTGATTGAGGCCAGCAGCGTGCCTGATTTTAAGGCCAAATGGGATGGGCACATGGGATCTATTCACAGGGCAAAGGTAGGGGAGGGACATTAAGGTGGGCAGACTAGATGGGCCGTGGGCCCTTATCTGCCGTCTATTTCTATGTTTCTATGTTAACCATTTTAGTTGCTCTTCTCTGGACCCTTTTGAGTAGTACCGTGTCCTTCTTCATGTACGGTGACCAGTGCTGAACGCAGTATTCCAGGTGAGGGTGTACCATGGCCCGGTACAGCGGCATGATACCATGGCCCTTTTCGCTACCGCCGCCTTTCCTGGGAGGTCTCTCCAAGTAATGCCTCGGACATCTTGTATTCGTGAATAAGATTTTTGTTACCAACATGCATCACCTTACACTTATCCACGTTGAACCTCATTTGCCATATCACGGCCCATTTCTCAAGCGTGTTTGTCACGTTGCAGATCTTCACAATCCTCCTGCGTCTTCACTACTCTGAATAACTTGGAATCATCTGCAAATTTAATCACCTCGCTCGTCAAACCAATTTCCAGACCATTTATAAATATGTTGAAGAGCATGGGTCCTAGCACCGAACCCTGCGGCACTCCACTGGTGACGTTTTTCCAGTCCATTTACCTGCACACTCTGTTTCCTATCCGCCAGCTAGTTTTTAATCCACGTGAATATTTCACCCTTGATTCCATGTGTGAAATATGTATATCATACACATAATTCTGCCACTATCTTAAGGTTCTGCAGGGTCTTTTTTTCTGATAGTTACTTTTAATGGTTGTCCCAATATAAGATTTAATAAAAGGCTTAATTTAATTTAAATACTGATATTTTTATTATAGTATAAAATAAGCACATTGCGATTAAGTGTGGAATACAGTATCTGACAAATGTCCCCCACATCACTGATGGTGTACTCTTGCTTTTTTGACAAAATTTTCAAATATATTTTCGCATAATTGCAGCAGTTCCTGCAATAATGCATAGAATCTCCTTCAGCTGAGAAATTGTTGGTTTGTTAGTATAGAGCAGTGTATCACAGTCTGTGTGCCTCGTCACACTAGTGTGCCTCCTGAGATTCCAAGTGTGCTGCGGCTCAGAGGATGAAAAGAAGTGCTGGCCAGCTGACTTGGCTCTCGCTGCGAGGCACCTCCTGTAGTGCCGGTGCTGCATCTTCCTACTACCTTTATGTTTCTCTCTGCGCACAAACCCCTCCCCTCCCCCCCGGCAGCATCTTACTGCTGCTGTCATGTTTCTTTCTGCCCCCCCCCCCTCCCGACAAGCAGCGGCAGCTCCGTGTGCTTTTTAACTTGGTCACACAGCTGCTGCTAGGATTAATTTAGACACCGTTTCATCTGGGGGCCTTTGCTAGGCCGGCCGGCATCATCGAAACGGGCCCGGCCTAGCAAAGGCCCCGAGGCTCCTGGATGAAACGGTGTCTAAATTAATCCTAGAGGCAACTGTGTGACCAAGTTAAAAAGCACACAGTGAGCTGCCACTAAAGACGGGAGAAGTACTGCTGGACAAGGGAGAAGGGAAAATGAAGGGAGAAGGGGGAGGATGGAAGGGAGAAGGGGGTACCGCTGGACATGTGGAGAGGAAGAGGTGCTGCTGGTCAGGGGAAAGGGAAGGAAGAAGTGGAGGGGAGGGAAAGGAAAGATGCTACACACTGGAGGAGAAGGTGAGATGGTGGATGAGGAGAGAGCATATTAGCTGTGAGTGTGATTTGGAGGAGGGAAGGAAGGAAAATTGTTACAGGAAGAGTGAGAGTTATGAGAGAAGGAGAAATGGGCATAGGGTAGAGGAGAGGGAGAAATGCATGAGGAAAAAACATGGGTTGGGGAGTGGGAAGGAAGGATGTTACTTGAGGGAAAAGGCAAGAGAGAAAGTGTGCAAGAGGCAGAAAGGGTTGGACTCATGGAGAGAGTGAAATGGATGGGAAGGAGAAATGTCACACTCGGGGAGGAAGGAGGAGAGGGTAAAGAGTGAAAAGTTGGACTCATGGAGGGGAGTGAGAAAGAGATGTTGGTTAGGGGAGGGAAGGAGGACCGGAGGATAAGAAGCATGCAGGAGGAAGAGAGAAAGAAATGTTGGATTGGTAGAAAGGAGGGAGAAATGTTGGACTGGGAGCAGGGCCAGAAAGGAGGAAGGGAGAAAAAAATGTTATATATACTGGGGAGGGGGGGATAGGAAGAAGAGATGACTAAAGGAAGGGAGAGATACCAGACCAGGGAATAGAAGGGAAGGAGGGGAGTCTGGTAGCATAATAGAAATAGTTAGTAGTAGTAGTAGAGAGATACCAGATTATGGGAAGGAGAGGAGATGCCAGACTGGGAAGGGGAACAGGAAGGAGAGAAATGTCGGATCACTGGGAGGAGGGAGGGAAGGAGAGAGATGTCAAACCATGGAAATGGTGAAGGAAGGAGAGAGAGGAAGGGCAGGTAAGACACGGAAAAGTAGATTTTGAGAATAAAGCAGAAAATTGGAAAAATTGTATGTTAAGTTAATGCCAAAGATGGATGCAAGGCAGAAAGTGAAGGAGAAAAAAAACAGTCAATAGATAAGAAGGCACTGGAAACATAGTTAAAAGCAAAGAAAAATAGTCACCACACAACAAAGGTAGGGAAAATGATTTTATTTTCAATATAGTGATAGAAATGTCAGTTTTGAGAATTTATATCTGCTGTGTATATTGTGTGCATATGAAAAATGAATGGAAAAAAATTGTATTACAATTAGTAAAGGTGCAGGATCTGGGGAAGAGCTTGGGTGGTTATAGGGTGGAGCTTAGGAGGTCTGTGGTTGGGGTACTCAGTTGATATTTGTTAGACTTCCCTGCTGGCACGCTGTACTGGCATTTCAGGGCCTGTCTGGAGGGCCTCTGCTAATGCGTGGATGTCGACGTGATGCTGTCAGCATGCACATGTCAACACGGTGACGTCCACGCATTTCCAGGTGCCTCAAGCCATGGCCACTACCTTTAGTGTTTGAGACACTGGTATAGACACTAGACTTTTCCAAAGAAAGAAGTCACATGGTGTCATAGTGCACAATCTCGGTGGCCAGTTCTTTTCACCAGTGCATGAGATAACATTGCCAGGAAATTTCTTTTGCAACAACTCAATTGTTTTGCGTTCAGTGTGACAGGTTGCACTGTCCTGCTGGAACCACATGTCTTCCAGATCCACACTGTCCAATTAAGGTCCGTTGGTTGCAGTTTTTGTGTCAGTTGAACCTTGTAAGCATGAAGATACAGATCTTTAGTGAAAATTCACTGCATGGTGATTCTCGAAATTGCTGTAAATGATGGCAAATCAAGGTTCCTGGACTCTCGGCAACACTTTCACTCACTATGGCAATGTTTTCAATAGACCAGCCAGTGCGAGGGCGCCTTGCTGTTTTCATGTCTACAACTGAACCAGTTTGCTGAATTTGTTGATCGGTCTTTTAACTGTACATGAAAAAAATAAGAGCTAGTGCGTTTTTTTGGCCCAAAATTAATATAAGACACTGTCTTATTTTCGGGGAAACACGGTAGGAGTTATCAGGAAAGGAACGGAAAACAAAAATGAAAATATATATAATGCCCTTATCGCTTTGTAGTATGGCCGCACCTCAAATACTGTATGCAATTCTGGTCGCCATATCTCAAAAAGATGTAGTGGAATTAGTAAAGGTTCAGAGAAGGGTGACAAAAATGATAGAAGGGATGGGTTGACTTCCCTATGAGGAAAGGCTAAAGCAGTTAGGGCTCTCCGGCTTGGAGAAGAGACAGCTCAGGAGTGATATGATAGGAGTCAATAAAATACTGAATGGAATAGAAAGAGTAAATGTGAATCGCTTATTTAAACTAAACTAAACCTTTAGTTTGTATACCACATCATCTCCATAAAGATAGAGTTCAACACGGTTTACTCCTTCCAAACACCCTAGGACTAGGGGGCATACAATGAAGCTACTAAGCAGTAGATTTTACAACAAACTAGAGAAAATATTACTTCACACAACATATAAATAGCTCTGGAATTTGATGCCAGAGAATGTGGTGAAATCAGCTTAGCAGGGTTAAACTTAGCAGGGTTAAAAAAAAAAAAAAAAGTTTGGATGATTTTCTAAAAGAGAAGTCCATAGGCCATTATTGAGATGGCTTGGGGAAATCCAGTGCTTATTCCTAGGATGAGCAGCATAAAATCTGTTTTAGTACTTGGGTTCAAGCTAGGTACTTGGGACCTGGGTTGGCCACTGTTGGAAACAGGATACTAGGTTTGATGGACCTTCGGTCTGTCCCAGTACTGCAATTCTTATGTTCTTATCTAATACATACCTTTTTAATGCCCTATGATTGTAGACAGAGATACTGAATATTATACCTTTTAAACAAATCAATTTTTGCTTTTTAATGAGCCAACAGATTTTTATCTATAAACCCACAATTCGTTTCTACCCCAAGCTTTAAGTCACTAAGTCTCCCAGAAAAGTAATTTTCACTTAACCAGAGAGGTGTCCTTTGTTCTCAGCAGTTCTTGGAAAATTCCTAACTATTGGGATATCTGATACTGATTTTGTTTTACACCACGTTCCTTGAATAAAAACGCCATATGAAGAATCAGTCTAAGAAAACGATCTTGTCATTACAGAGAATACAGTGAAATCTTCAGCTCAATGTGCAGTAATAATCAAAAGAGAAAATAGGCTATTAGGCATGCTTTGTGCAGCTGTGGTCACCCACTCTCAAAAACAAAATGTAGTGGAACTAGGTAAGATACACAAGGGGAACCAAGATAGTAGAATGGATCAGCTCTTCAATAGTGATAAATCAGGTTAGGTCTTTTAGCTGAAAGGAAACAGTTGAGAAGACGGATAAGTAGATGAATTCATGAGTGGGCACAGTAGACTCCTTGGCCTTAAATCTCTAGCATAATGGCGCTAAGTTGTCTTTGGAATGGGCCAAACTTGGCATTGCTGCTACTATGAATTTTTTTTTTTTTTTGCTCAAAACATAATAAGCCATAGAGTTAGAAGAAGTAGAAAAACAGTAACATTGCTGGATTTGAAAAGGATTTAGGCAAATCTTAAAGGAAAAGTTTATAAACCATTATTTGTTTTATAGACTTGAGAAAACTACTGTTTTTCCCTTGGAGTGAACTGCAAGGATTGTATCTATTACATCAAATTCTGCCAGGTATTTGTGACTTGAATTGGCCACTGTCACAAGCCATGATGCTTGTTATAGCAGACCATGTGGTCTAACCCCGTGTTGTACATCTTATGTTCAAAAGGTATACTCACATTATGCCAGGACAAGCAGGCAGCATATTCTCACATGTGGGTGACGTCATCTATGAAGCCCCGGTATGGACAGCTTTAAAAGTGCATCACCACTTTAAGAAAGTTCACAAACTGCCTCCACTGCACATGCGTGGGTGCCTTCCTGCCCAACGCAGGCTCATGGCTCCTCATTTCTTAGTTTTCCGTGGAGCTAAGAAGTCGTCTCTCTGAACTCTGTTCAGTTTTTTGCCATTTGCTTTCCCGCGTACTTGTTTTTTTTCTTAATTTTTGTTTAATTTTATTTCGTTTTAAAAGAAAAAATGAAGAACACCACTTTCTTCCAGCGTTTTCTCGGGGGCTTCAGCTGCCAAGACTTTCATTTTTTTCCTCAGCCATTGTTTTGGCTGATGCAGTCTTTTTGATCTTTTTTTCTCTTTTTTTTTTTTCCAGGCCATTAATGGACTAAAAAAAAAAAAGTGTTATAGGTGCCCAAGGCCAACTTCTTTTCCCAGCACTTGGTGCTTCAGCTCCTTTTGCCCAGACCACCGGGCGAAACTTGTGCCCGGTGTATTACCCTGCAGAAATGTTTGAGAAACTTCAACAGGAAAAATTGTTCGGGATATGCAAGGGCATTGATAGAAACTTTCATCATCGAAAACATCTACACTGGCATTGGGAGACATTGCTCCGTCTGGTAAGCCAGTTCACAGTTTGCCAGCTTTCCAATCGGCATTGCAGGTCATTTTGCATTGAGTCTCTTGATGCTGACCAAGCAGTGATGCTCGCTTTCCAGCTTGCCTCAACTTCGAGGTGTGCATCCTTCTTATCCCAGGACAAGCAGGCAGCCTATTCTCACATGGGTGACGTCATCGATGGAGCCCGGATGTGGAAGCCTCGCAAGCAGACTTGCTTGTAGAAACTTAGAAGTTTCTAGACAACCACACCGCGCATGTGCGAATGCCTTCCTGCCCAGCGCAGGGCGAGTCTCCTCAGTTCTCAGTTTTCCGCGGAGCCAAGAAGTCTGTCTTTGACTCTCTGGGTTTAACTTTGTTACTTCGTGCCTTCTCTCACCGTGGTTTGTGTTAATTTTCTTCACGAATCGCTGTTTTCTTTTATTTCTTGTTAAATGAATAAATAATAATAATAATTTTATTTTCTTCCGGTCGACTGGAGGGGCAGGCCTCTCGGCCACAGCCCAGGGGCTTCGGCCTTGCGGCAGCTGTTTTTCCTCCTATGTCCCGGCCTGCAATGGGCTTCAAGAAGTGTAGCCAGTGCCAGCGTGCGATTTCCCTCGTGGACCCACATCGTCATTGTCTCAACTGCTTTGGGCAGGGCCATCAACTGAAGTTGTGCGAGCGCTGTTCTACTCTTCAACCTCATGCCCGTAAACGTCGTTAAATTTTAGTGGAGAAGCTTTTTGGGATGGACTCTTCAGTCACACCCTCGTCTTTGAAGGAGACCTCGAATCCACCTTCTGCTGAGGGTCCTCCTGCCTCCATGACTCCGACCTCGAGCATCATTAAGCCTTCCTCATTTGCGGCAGCTCTTGCTTGCAGTACATCTGTATCTTCCCCTGGTTCCTCAGGTCAGATAGCTCAGCAGAAAGTTCCAGCGGTGGTTATCAAGGTTGCTAAGACTTCAAGTTGAAGCGCATTTCCACTGCCACTTTGGAACCTCCAGCCAAAGCAGGTGGTCCGGTTTCAGAAGCGGATCCATCCTTGCCGGCTTCTTTCCAGACCATGTTAGAGAAGCAATTTATTCAGTTCCTTACTAATATGGGACCGAAGTTCGCTACTCTAATTCAGCCTGGGCATTCTAGGTCGAGGTCGAGCCTCTTCCTATGCCTCTGGCTGAAGCTACACACTCTATGCAGGGAGCAGAGTGTATGCGAGTGTCTGGTCTGGCATATCTGCACTCAAAGCAAGGAGTAGATTCTTTGCAAGTGCCTCAACAGGAATCTTCACACTCCATACAGGGAGCAGAGTCTTTGGGAGTGCATCGAGATTCCTCCACCAAGACTCCTGAGCTTCGATCTACAGCTTCTAGCCCCATCCATTCCTTGGTGGCAACATCTGCTTCCATCTCCAAAGCCAATTCTCGATTCTCGAGACCTGCTTCCAGGCACCATTCTCGACGTCGATCGAGACCTTCCTCGAGGCATACCTGCAGACATAGGTCCTTCTTCAACTAAGCCTCGATCATCACCTGCCAGCTCTACTAGACCTCCGACTCCTCGATCAAGGTCCCCGTTTCCAGACCTCGAGGACTCAGCGGCTTCTCTTGCTTCGTCCAAGTCTCCTTATTCTTTTGATGCCTATTTTCCTGCCAAAGCTTCATCTTCGACCCAGGCTTCCTTGAGGTCCTTGAGTCCCTCTCGAGGCAAGGCATCGGCAGATCAGCTATCTTTCTCTTCTTTTCTTCATCAAATGGCTGCTGACTTGGATCTTCAGTTAGATGCTGGTTCTAAATACTCTAAGGAGTACCTCGAAGTCATGCATCTTCCTCTACCTCCAGCAGAGTCACTTAAGCTTCTGTCTCAGACTTTTACACGATGCCTGGAGGCGCCTTATGCAATTCCTGCTGTTCCAGGCAATTTGGACTCCAGGTATAAGGATTTGAGACTTTGCAGTTGTCTCATCAGTCTCTGCTTGTGGAGTCCTCTTTGACGAGATCCCATCCTTCCAGAGTTTATGCTACCATTTCTCCTGGAAGGGAAGGGAAAACCATGGACAAGTTTGGACGTCGCCTTTACCAAAATGCCATGATGTCCTCCAAAGTCCTCAATTATAATTTTCATTTTGTCACTTATTTCAAGTTCCTCATTGATCTTCTTCCAAAATTTCTCAGCTATTTAGATGCTCAGAAGCACTTCGAGTTTCAAGAAGTCATAGCTACTCTGTCTCAACTCAGATTACATCTTCTCCAGTCTTCTTATGGTGCCTTTGAGTTGTCCGCCAGGGCGACTGCTTGTTCTGTAGCAATGCGTCGCCTAGCCTGGCTTTGCACCATTGACATGGACCCTAATCTTCAAGACTGCTTGGCTAATATTCCTTGTGCAGGCAATGAATCTATCGAGGCAGCCACCAAGAAATTGTCTGAACATGAAAAATCATTTGCTTCTGTTGTCAGACCAAAACCTAAGCCAGCTCCTGCCAAGCCTGCATGACCTTCTCCAATTTTCCAGAGGTGTTTTGCTCCAAGAGCGGCTCCTTACACTCATCCGCCTCCAAAGAAACATCAGAATCAGAAGCAACATAAATCTCAACCTTCTGCTGCATCTAAGGCTGCGCAGCCTTTTTGACTGTTTATAACAGAGATAACCTCCATCGTTCTGTCTCTGTCCTCTCTTTCCCCCATTGGAGGTCACCTCCATCATTTTTATCACCAATGGAAGACAATTACATCCGACCTCTGGGTGTTGTCAATCATCAGGGAAGGATACTCTCTTCATTTCACTCAGGTTCCACCAGAGCTTCCTCCAAGGGAATATCCTTCCAGTCCATCCCAGACTGCCCTTCTTCTTCAGGAAGCTCAAGCTCTGCTTCGTCTCCATGCCGTCAAACCAGTTCCTTTGGAATAGCAGAACAGGGGGTTTTACTCCCGTTACTTCCTTGTTCCGAAGAAGTTAGGCGATCTGCGACCCATCCTGGATCTCAGGGCTCTCAACAAATTTTTCGTCAAAAAAAAATTTTGAATGTTGTCCCTGGCGTCCCTTTATCCCCTTCTGGATCAAAACGACTGGTTTTGCTCTCTGAATCTCTAAGAGGCCTATACTCATATTCCCACTCATCTGGCCTCCTGTCATTACCTCAGATTTTGGGTGGGGAATCTGCATTACCAATTCAGAATGCTGCCCTTTGGCCTGGCTTCATCTCCCAGAGTGTTCACCGAGTGCCTAGTAGTGGTAGCAGCAGCTCTACGGAACCATGGTCTTCAGGTGTTTCCCTACCTAGATGACTGGCTCATCAAAGATTCAACATCTCAGGGGGTTATTGTAGCGACCCAATGGACTACGTGGTTCCTACAAAGTGTGGGATTCGAAATCAACTTTCCCAAATCAAATTTCAGCCCCTCTTAGCATCTACAATTCATCGGAGCTGTTCTCGACACTATTCACCTCAGAGCATTCCTTCTGCAACAACGTCTGGAAGCTCTCCTTCAACTCTTGTCATGCAGTGTCTTCCCGCTCTTCAATCTCAGCAAGTCACATGATGGTACTATTAGATCACATGGCCTTCACAGTACACGTGACTCCTTTTGCCAGACTTCACCTCCGCATTCCTCAGTGGACCCTGGCATCTCAGTGGACGCAGGCTTGCGATCCACTTTCTCGACACATTACTGTCACTCCTTCCTTGAGACAGTCTCTCTGCTGGTGGATGCTCTCTTCCAATCTCTCCAGAGGCTTACTGTTTCAAACGCCCCCTCATCAGAAGGTCCTCACAACAGATTCCTCGACCTACGCTTAGGGCGCTCATCTCGATGGTCTCTGTACTCAACGCCACTGGACCAGTACGGATCGTCAGTGTCGCATAAATCTGTTGGAACTCAGAGCGATCTTCAATGCTCTCAAAGCTTTTCAACATCTTCTTTATGACCAGGTAGTCCTCATTCGGACGAACAACCAAGTTGCCATGTACTATGTCAACAAACAGGGAGTGATGGGATCTTCCTTCCTTTGTCAAGAAGCTCTGAAGGTTTGGACCTGGGCGATCCGTGACAACACCTTCCTCAAAGCTGTCTACATTCAAGGGGCAAACAATTGCTTGGCGGACAACTTGAGTTGTTTTCTGCAACCTCACGAATAGACATTCCATTCCTCGCCCCTTCATCACACCTTTTCAAAGTGGGGAACGCCTCAGATCTCTTTGCAGCTCCTCACAACTACAAACTGCCTCAGTTCTGCTCCAGAATATATTTTCATCATTGCCTCGAGGCAGATGCTTTCTTACTGGAATGGATGAATCTCTTCCTGTATGCATTCCCTCCGTTCCCTCTCATTCTCAAGACTCTTACTTAAGCGTTTTTTCAAGATCTTCGGCCCAGCAATCCTCACTCTGGTTAGTGAAAATTTAAAACAAGGAATCATGCCAAAAGCATGGAAACAATCTATCATTTATCCTATTATCAAAGATCAAAAAATTAGTATTGAAGATTTGTCAAATTACAGACCAATAGCGAACATTCAATTTCTATCAAAACTAACTGAGAAGGTTGTGTTTAACCAGATATCAGATTTTATTGATAAAACTAATATCCTTCACCCCAATCAAACTGGCTTTAGACAACATCATTCCACAGAACATTCACTAATAGGTATGACTACAGTCATACATTATTTTTTGGACCATCACCAATCAGTTCTTTTAATTTCTATAGATCTTTCGGCTGCCTTCGACACTATCGATCATGAGCTGTTATTAAATAGGCTCCAATCTATAGGTGTTACAGACCAAGTTCTATCTTGGTTTCAATCTTACTTCTCTGATCGTTCTTCAACCGTGTTCTTCAATAATAAAACTTCCGACACTTTCACTACATTAAACGGCGTCCCCCAAGGTTCTATACTGTCTCCCCTTTTGTTTAATATTTTTCTTGCCCCACTGTTGACCTTATGTCAATCTATCGGCTTTAATGTATTTGCCTATGCTGACGATATTCAACTTTTGCATCCCATTGACACCAATAATCCTTTGGACATTCCCTTAATCAATACAAAACTGGAAAAAATCCACCACTGGCTGAACAATAATAGACTTGCATTGAATATTAATAAATCAAACGTGATGCTTTTCCCCTGGAAGGATAATCTCAAACTCAACCTTCCAATTTCTATCAATGGTCAACCTTTGCAAGAGGTACACAATATTAAAATTTTAGGAATTATCTTTGATCACAAACTCACTTTTCATGACCATATCAGTAGCATTATCAAATCTTCCTTTTTCAGGCTCCGACAAATCCGCTCCGTTTCACAATTTCTCTCTGCTGATTCTATCAATATCCTTATTCATTCTCTTGTCATTTCCAAGATAGACTATTGTAATGCTTTGTTTGTTGGAATAGCTCAAAAAGAAATTAAACGTCTACAGATAATTCAAAACACGTCCATTAAGCTCATTTTTAAAGCCAAAAAATTTGATCATGTAACACCCCTTCTTAAGGAAGCCCACTGGCTTCCGGTGGCACATCGAATAATATACAAACTCTGCTTGCTCACATTTAAATCTCTTTCTTCTAAAACCCCGGCTTTCATTTACAAATTATTAATCCCTTACACATCCAATAGAACATTAAGATCTACTGAACAGCATTTGTTAACGATCCCTTCCCTTAAAATTATAAATACTCGACGACAGTTTATTTTTTCAGTTACAGCTCCCCAAACCTGGAATTCTCTCCCTGGTTACTTAAGAGAAGAAATTAACATAGAAAAATTTAAATGTAAACTGAAGACTTTTCTCTATAATGACGCCTTCACAAATTAATCATAAAAATGACCTTTTAATCATTACCTGTTCTATTTAAATTAATCCTTTGTTTTTGAACTAATTTTACTTTCTTTCTACAATCTTATCTTAACAATATTATTATTATTACCCTTCCCTTATGTGTTCTCCTTACATGTTTCTTTAACTTTTATTTACATTGTAATTTCTTACCCATCCTTTCCCTCTGTTTCCAGTCTTGTTAAATTTTGTCAATAGTCTGTTTTAGTCTCATTTATTGTATTATTCCTTTTATATTGTAATTTTATGGAAATGTACATCGCTTAGAATTTAGATTAAGCGATTAATCAAATCCTCATTAAACTTGAAACTTAAACTTGAAACTCTTGTCAAGTTGAAGAACACTCATGCCACCATGATTCTGATTGCTCCGCGGTGGCCAAGACAACCTTGGTACTCCCTTCTACTTCAACTCAGCAGCAGGGAGCCATATCTTCTACCAGTTTTTCCATCTCTGCTTATACAGAGTCAGGGATCTCTGCTTCATCCCAACCTGCAGTCTCTACACCTGACAGCTTGGTGCCTCTCAACATAACTCCTCTTCAGTTTTCTCAACCTGTAAGAGACATTTTAGAGGCTTCTAGGAAGCCTGCCACTAGGCAATGCTACTACCAAAAATGGACTAGATTTGCTACGTGGTGTTTTTCTCATGATAAGAAGCCTCAGGGTTCCTCCTTATCTTCTGTTCTGGATTATCTTTTGCACTTATCCACCTCTGGCCTCAAGTCTACATCGATATGAGTCCATCTCAGTGTAATTGCTGCTTTCCATCAGCCTATTGAAGGGAAACCCCTCTCTGCTCATCCCGTGGTTTCCAGATTCATGAAAGGACTTTTCAATGTCAAACATCCTCTTAAACTGCCTCCAGTGGTTTGGGACCTCAATGTTGTTCTTGCTCAATTGATGAAGCCTCCATTTGAACCAATGTCTACGGCTCATCTGAAATATCTCACTTGGAAAGTGGTGTTTCTCATTGCCCTCACTTCTGCTTGATGAGTTAGTGAGCTGCAAGCTTTAGTAGCTGATCCTCCTTTTGCTGTCTTCCATCATGACAAGGTGGTCATCCGTACTCATCCTGAATTCTTACCTAAAGTGGTTTCAGAATTTCATCTCAACCAATCCATTGTTCTTCCAGTGTTCTTTCCAAAGTCTCATTTTCACCCTGGAGAATCAGCCCTTCATACTCTGGACTGTAAACGTGTTTTGGCCTTCTATTTGAAACACACCAAACCACACAGAACTGCTCCTCAACTTTTTGTCTCCTTCGATCCAAACAAGTTGGGACATCCAATCTCTAAGCGTGCCATCTCCAACTGGATGGCTGCTTGTATCTCTTTCTGCTATACCCAGGCTGGATTACACCTACAGAGTCGAGTCACAGCCCATAAAGTCAGAACAATGGCAGCTTCAGTAGCTTTCCTCAGTTCTACACCTATTGAGGAAATTTGCAAAGGTGCTACTTGGTCCTCGGTTCATACTTTCACCTCTCACTATTGTCTGGATACTTTCTCCAGACGGGATGGCCATTTTGGCCAGAGAGTATTACAAAATTTATTCTCCTAAGTTGCCAACGCTCCCACTATCCCATTCTAGTTAGCTTGGAGGTCACCCATATGTGAGAATAGGCTGCCTGCTTGTCCTGGGATAAAGCACAGTTACTTGCCGTTAACAGTTGTTATCCAGGGACAGCAGGCAGCTAGTCTCACAACCCACCCACTTCCCCTGGTTGGCTTCTTTGCTAGCTATCTGAACTGAGGAGACTTGCCCTGCGCTGGGCGGAAAGGCACTCGCGCATACGCAGTGTGGTCGACTCGAAACTTCTAAGTTTCTACAAGCAAGTCTGCTTGCGAGGCTTCCGCAGCCGGGCTCTGTCTATGGCGTCATCCATATGTGAGAATAGCTGCCTGCAGTCCCTGGATAACAACTGTTACAATAAGTAACTGTGCTTTATAGTCACCTTCGGGGCAAGCCATGGCACCAATGTTATCGGCAGATAAGCCAATGGTACTGGTGCTTTCCTTCTGGATACAGCTCGATGCGTTATTCTGAAGTTGCTTCAGTGCTGCAAGTGACTGCTTACCTCGTATCGATTTCCTTGGTATCGGTCCATCCTACATACAAGACTACCAGGTCCTACGGTACCACAGCTGGTTTCTCCGGAGCAACATCAATCTTGCGGAGACGAGGACATTTTTCCCCCTTGTCATTCTCTAAGCAGCATCCCTTTTCTTGCTCAAACCCAAACATTCTGATCCACATTGCTTTCTGCAGTGACCCACCTTCTGACCTGGACTCTGGCCTCTTCTCCCCTTGGGTAATTTAAAAAAAAAAAAAAAGTTGCCCTGGTAATCTAGTGCCCCCACCCTTTCGCTGATAGTTTTTTAAGTTGCTCTGGGGGGGCTTTGTGTCTCTCCCACCTTCTAAACAAATTCCCTGGTAGTCTAGTATCTGCGTTCCTCCCCCTCTCCAGGTCAGCCAATAAATTCCCTGATAGTCTAGTAGGACACACACCCACCCCACCACCCCAAGCTTAAGCTCCTTGACTGTACCTCAAATGAGGCAGAAACGATACCCACTCACTTCTGCCTCAAGCATTGTCTGCTTTAAAGTGGTGGTGCCCTGCCCTACATGGAACATCCTGGAATGAACTAGGCATATTGGTTTGCCATATAAGGGAATGACAAATTCACCCTGCATGGTTCATCCCAGCTTGCAGATGGTGCTGAAGGTAGGAGCAAATGGGCATTTCTCCTGTTTTGTTTGAGATATGGAATTGGGGGCCTAGGCTTGAGGTCACAGGGTGGTGGTGGGAAGTCCCACTAGACTTGGAAATGGACGGGGAAGAGGCTACTAGACTACCAGGAAATTTGTTTACAAGGTGGATGGGAGGAGGAGGGGGCCATTACACTATAAGGGATATTTTCTGGGGATCAGGATGAGAAGGGGGCAATCAGTCATGGAATGGGGTGGATGCCCCTAGTCACCAAGGATGTTATTTTGGGGGGTGCATAAAGATGTGTCATGTTGAAAGGATGTTTGTCAGGAGATCAGGTGAGGGTTATAGGCTGACGTATGACTTGTATGGCCAATTAATGCTCAGGCACTGACAGGAAGTTGACACCTAACAATGAGCCATGGATTACTGCTGTGATTTTTAATGCAACAGTACTGCTGTGATTTTTAATGCAACAGTAATTTGTGTGTTTATTGTTTCATACCATGATATTTTTGTGGTATTAATTTTGCAGTAGAGTGCAGAGACTACTGTGAGGCTTTTTGCATGGGCTTCACTATGTCCACACTACGTCTCTATGTCTAAAATTTTATTTCTTTACTGTTTGTTTTGCTTATAGAACATCTCCGGGCCGAAGAGATTGATAATATGCTCCTAAGTCATGATAGTGGAATTGAATCTGCATTATTATATGCTAAGTCGTGGTCAAAATATACCAAGGAGGTGTTGGCCTGGGTTGAAAAACGGCTTAGTCTGGGTGAGTGTTTTACCTAATTAGCTGTGTCAGGATGGATTTAGATTTTCTGTCAGGGGCTTGTGTTACAGACTGTTTAATATGATTTCTGAGTTAGTAAATATTCCACTGAATTGAATTCAAGTAAATTTTGATGGATTATAATCAAATGTAGGGGAGGTATGCAAATGCAATCTTTACAGAGAAATGTGCATAAAAATTTAACTGTAATGAATTTGATTTCGTGTTGCATTATGTCTTATCTTCTCTCCTGCTCACACTAAGAAATGGAATGCGCTAGAAACTTTGCAAAAATGGCTGAAACTGCTAGAGCTGCTGTTGGACCACAGGTAAATATATACTTTTGTTTGTTTATGTAAGGAAAGGTATTGAAAAAACAGTTTTCAGAGTTTATTTAAATTTGCTTTGTGTTTTGACATGTAATTTACTAGTATATTTGTTTTAAACAGGAGCTGTTTATATAAACTGAATTTTAGATACATTTTTTTTGTAAAATCTTATGTTTTGACCAGGTATTTATGCCATTCCAGTCAATATACTCAACAGCTTTTCAGAATGATATTGAAAGTAGTCAACTTATGCTTCAAACTACAACAGCTCTACAAACTAACAAATTTGTGCAGGTAAGAATTTCAAAATTCTTGTGAATGGAATTCTAGGGGGAAAATTAATATGAATGGTTTGTATATTTTGTTTCCTTAAATGGTAAAACATAGTAATATATTTATATGATTACATTACTAGCCACTCCTGGGGAGAAGAAATGAGTTGGACAAACAACGAAAAGAAATTAAAGAGCTCTGGCACCGTGAACTAAAGAAAATGGTTTGTATTGTTATGTGCATGTATCTGTATTTTATATCATTTGTGTACTTATGGAAGCAAAACTTCGTATGCACTTTAAAGTGATTTCTCCTATGGGAACAGCTTTATAAATGACTCCTAAAAATTGAACACCAAAAGATTATACCCGTCTTAACATGATCTGTGTCTAGGGAAGGGGTGTCAAACTCATTCACATAAGGGGCCGAAATCTAAAACATAGGCTAGGTCACTGGCCAAATTTTTTATTTTAAGATACTTAGGGATCCTTTTATTAAGGTATGCTAGTAGACAACGAAGATGAAGTGGAAAACATGAAAAAGGATCTACAAAAGTTAGAAGAATGGTCTAATATCTGGCAAATAAAATTAAATGCAAAGAAGTGCTGAGTAATGCATTTGGGGATTAGAAATCGGAAGGAGCTGTATGTGCTGGGAGGTGAGAGGGGAGAGAGACCTTGGGGTGATAGTGTCTGAAGTTCTAAAGGTGAAGAAACAGTGTAACAAGGCGGTACATAAGAATTGCCGCTGCTGGGTCAGACCAGTGGTCCATTGTGCCCAGCAATCCGCTCCCACAGCGGTCCTTAGGTCAAAGACCAGTGCCCTAACTGAGACTAGCCTTACCTGCGTACGTTCTGGTTCAGCAGGAACTTGTCTAACTTTGTCTTGAATCCATGGAGGGTGTTTTCCCTTATAACAGCCTCCAGAAGAGCATTCCAGTTTTCTACCACTCTCAGGGTGAAGAAGAACTTCCTTATGTTTGTGCGGAATCTATCCCCTTTCAACTTTAGAGAGTGCCCTCTCGTTCTCTCTACCTTGGAGAGGGTGAACAACCTGTCTTTATCTACTAAGTCTATTCCCTTCATTATCTTGAATGTTTAGATCAGGGGTGCCCACACTTTTTGGGCTTGCGAGCTACTTTTAAAATGACCAAGTCAAAATTTTAAAAAAACACAACGCACACTGTACGCATAGAAAATGTTAATTATCATTCCTATTCCAGGGTTTTTCAAAGAGATCAAAGCAGATGACTCTATGCACTATCACCTCAGTAACAACCATACAAAAATAGACAAATATACCCCCCTCCCTTTTTACTAAACCACAATAGCAGTTTTTAGAACGCAGGGAGCTGTGCTGAATGCCCAGCGCTGCTCTCGACGCTCATAGGCTCCCTACGCTAAAAAACTCTATTGCGGTTTAGTAAAAGGGGACCTTAGTGTAAAATATAGACAGCAGATATAAATTCAGACACATTTTGATCACTAAATTTAAAATAAAATCATTTTTCCTACCTTGTCTGGTGATTTCATGAGTCTCTGGTTGCACTTTCTTCTTCTGACTGTGCATCCAATCTTTCTTCCCTTCTTTTAGCCTGTATGCTTCCTCTCCTCCAGACCTCGTTCCCTCCCCCAACTTTTCCTTCCTCTCTCCCTGCCCTTTCTTTCTCTCTGCCTCCCTTTCTTTTTTTTCTGTTTCTCTTCTTTTCTTCTGTCTCCCTGTCTGCCCTTTTTCTTTCTTTCTCCCTGCCCTCCCCCAAGCCACTGCCATCGGGGACCAGGACCCAAACCGCCACCAATAACAGGCCCGAAAGCCGACGCGCCCCAAGCTCTCCCTGCTTCGGCCGACCAGCATTCCTCTCCCCGACGTCAATTCTGCCTTCGGGGAGAGGAAGGCTGATTGGCCCAAGATCGCGATCGACCTATTGGGGGAAGTGCTGTCGGGTCCTGCCTTCGCGGAAACAGAAAGTAGGCAGGACCCGGCAGCAAGAAGAGCAAATGCTTCACTAACCTGTCAGAGCTCTCAACATGTGCATGCCAGCCTCCCTTCTCCCCCCCCCCCCTCGGACATAACTTCCGGTTTCGGAGGGAAGAGAAGGGAAGCCGACACGCACACGTTAGAGCCACGGAGCATAAGTTCGCTACGGGCTGAAATCTCCAAGCCGGTGTTTTTTTTTGTTGTTTTTTTTTTAAATGTTCAGCAGCGGTGGCAGCAGTAGATGACAGCTGGGCGGACCGCCCAGCTAAAAGGCCCTAGAGAGAACACTGGAGAGGAAGGCTAATCGGCCCGGTAGATCAGGACAGCAACACGAGTCTATCACGGAGCCCGGGATGGGCTCCGCGATTGACTCGCGTTGCCTTCCTGAGCTACTGGTAGATCGCGATCGACGTGTTGGGCACCCCTGGTTTAGATCATGTCCCCTCTCAGTCTCTTCTTTTCAAGGGAGAAGAGGCCCAGTTTCTCTAATCTCTCACTGTACGGCAACTCCTCCAGCCCCTTAACCATTTTAGTAGCTCTTCTCAGGACCCTTTTGAGTAGTACCGTGTCCTTCTTCATGTACGATGACCAGTACTGGACGCAGTATTCCAGGTGAGGGCGTACCATGGCCCTGTACAGCGGCATGATAATCTTCTCCGATCTGTTCGTGATCCCCTTCTTAATCATTCCTAGCATTCTGTTCGCCCTTTTCATCGCCGCGCATTGCACGGACTGCTTCATTGACTTGTCGACCAGTACTCCCAAGTCCATTTCATGGGGGGTCTCTCCAAGTACTGCACTGGACATCCTGTATTCGTGTTACTGACATGCATCACTGGACATCCTGTATTTTTGTTACTGACATGCATCACCTTACACTTATCCATGTTAAACCTCATTTGCCATGTCACGGCCCATTTCTCGAGCATGTTTGTCACATTGCAGGTCCTCACAATCCTTTTGTGTCTTTACTACTCTTAATAACTTCGTATTGTCTGCAAATTTTATCACCTCACTCGTCATACCAATTTCCAGGTCATTTATAAATATGTTGAAGAGCACGGGTCCAAGCGCGAACCCTGCGACACTCCACTCGTGACGCTTTTCCATTTACCCCCGCTCTGTTTCCTATCCGCCAACCAGTTTTTAATCCACGTGAGTATTTCACCCTCGATTCCATGGCTCACAATTTTTCAAAGTAGTTGTTCATGCGAGACCTTGTCATAGAAACATATAGAAACATAGAAGATGACGGCAGAAAAGGGCTACAGCCCATCAAGTCTGCCCACTCTGCTTACCCACCCCCTGTCTATGCCCTAATGACCCAATTTCCTTATCTTGACCCTCGTAGGGATCCCACATGGGTATCCCATTTATTCTTAAAGTCTGGCACGCTGTCTGCCTCGATCACCTGCACTGCGCCTTCTGAAAATCCAGATATACAATGTTGACCGGGTCATCCTTGTCTGTCTGCCTATTAACTCCCTCGAAGAAGTGCAGCAAGTTCGTCTAGCAAGATCTTCCATTGCTGAAGCCATGCTGGCTGGTTCTCATCAGATTGTGTCCGTCAAGGTGGTCAATTATGCAGTTCTTTATCAGCCCTTTACCATCTTTCCTGGTATCAAGGTCAGACTCACCGGTCTTTAGTTTCCCGGATCTCCCCTCAAATGTTTCTTGACGTTCGGCATAATATTTGCCACTTTCCAGTCTTCCGGAATCCTTCCTGATTTGATCGACAGATTGGTTATTAGTTGAGCAGTTCAGCTATAACCCCTTTCAGTTCCTTGCTTACCCTCAGATGGATGCCGTCCAGTATAGGGGATTTATCGTTTTTTAAGCCTCTCAATCTGCCTGCTTACCTCTTCTAGACTGACCGTCACCCCAATCAGTTTCCCGTCTTCGTTTCCTGCATATAGCCTGTCGGCTTCCAGTATGTTGTGTATATCCTCTTCGGTAAATACAGATGCAAAAAATGTGTTCAGTTTTTGGCGATGGCTTTGTCCTCCTTTAGCACTCCCTTTATTCCATGTTGCCAGAAGGATGCTAGGCTGTATAGGGAGAGGAGTGACCAGTAGAAGAAAGAAGGTGTTCATGCCCCTGTGCAGGTCGATGGAGAGGCCCCACTTGGAGTATTGTGTTCAGTTTTGGACCTAAAAGATTTGAAGCGGTCCAGAGGAAGGCGACGAAAATGGTAGGAGGTTTGTGCCAGAAGATGTATGAGGAGAGACTGGAAGCCCTGAATATGTATACCCTAGAGGAAAGAAGGGACAGGGGAGATATGATTCAGATGTTCAAATACTTCAAAGATATTAACGTAGAACATAATCTATTCCAGAGAGCTTGAGTGGTGGTAGATACAAGAGTAATGTTAGGAAATTCTTCTTTACGGATAAGGTGGTAGATGTATGGAATGCACTCCTGAGGGAGGTGGTGGAGAAGAAAATGGTGACAGAGTTCAAACAAGCATGGGATGAACACAGAGGATCTCTAATCAGAAAATAATGGGTATACATTGAAGGAACTAAGGCCAGTACTGGGCAGGCTTGCACGGCCTGTGTCCCATATATGGGCATTCAATTGAGGATGGGCTGGAGAGGGTTTTGATGGCTGGGATGGTTAAGATGGGCTAGAGTGTGCTTTGATGGAGACTCCAGTAGATGGAACCTAAGTACACTATTGGTCAGGGCTCTGGGTTTCTTGCCCAGTAATATATAAGAAAAAGGACCTTTTAAAATTAATTTATGGAGCTTGTATGGTTGGGAAGACTGGATGGACCACTATGTTACTTAATGGCAGAAGGGAGTGGTTTTGTTTTGTTTTTGTTTTGTTGTTTTTTTTCACTTAGCAGATTGGATGCCCTCTCCTTCCTGCCAACGGAGGCACCCTACCCACCAAACTATCCCCTACCCTCCTTCCTGCCTTCCAAAAAAAAAGAAAAAAAAGGCAGGAGGGATGCCCACTCCTTCCTGCCATTTAGTAACACAGATACTAATAAAAGGACGCTTTAGTCTTAGTAAAAGTATAGGGTTACAACCTCTCCAACCCCACGCTAGCTTTGTGATTTCATCCCAAATAGATGATGTTTATGAAATCCCTTTTGGGTCTTGAGATATCTAATGTAGAAAAAGGCCCATCCCTCATAGGTTGTGAAAAGTCAAGGTCTTACCTTCAGCTAATTTCAGCAGGAGGCTCCTCCTGTATCCCATAATGCACAGGGAGGGACCTAAGGTCTGACGTCTGAGCAAATCAGACCTTAGGCCTCACCCTGTTATTCACATGGGATACAGATGAAGGAGCCTAAGGTCGAAGATGACAGGCCTCCCCCTCTCCAGTGCACCATGTGATAGCACGAGGATGATCCTAAGGCCCTGATTGGCTCAGATATCTAAGGCTCCTCCATTTGGGCCCTTTAGGCATCTGAGCCAATTAGAGCCTTAATCTCCCTGTGCATCACATGGTGCACTGGAGAGGGTGAGGAACATCATTTTCGATGGGTGGGACTCAAAGCTGAAGGGACAGTGCTTCCCTCCAGCTCCCAACATTTAACAAAGGTGGTGGTGGGGTTTCGTGGAGTAGGGAGAGTCGGGGAAAGCATCTGGTGGCAGGAGGGAGTGGGCATCCCTCTTGCCTTTTTTTTCACGGAGAGGGTAGGGGATGGTTGGGGGTGGGGGTCGGTGGCATGGGGAGTTCCAGGACCAGGCATGGCATGGGGTAATTGGCCAGGCAGGATGGAGTAGGCATCCCTCCTGCCATTTTTGCTGTGGTGGGTGGGGGGAGCGGTCGCAGTGCTGGTTCGGGGGGCAGGGGGTTGTTGGGAAAGTCATCAGCAAGGGGGGCTTTTTTTTTTAATGGGGCAGATTGTGCATGTGTAACACATGCACAACATCTGTGCCATTAAAAAAAGAAGCAGCTCTAACAGCAGTGACAGGAAGTAGCTTCCTCTGTCACTGCTGTTAGGGCTCTGTGCATGTGTCAATCGCTCACCTCCATTCACATCATTTGCATGCAAATTTGGTAGTACATTGATCGTTTGTCCAGTCGATATCTTTAGTGCATCCAGGCCCTTATGTTTCTGCATTTTATAGAGGTATCATTTACTTAAAACAGAATCCCTAAAGGTTTTATGTTTACACCTAGAACTCTTTGGGAGCACCAGTTAAATATCAAAATAGATAGCGGCAGGGACAAAAGCCTAGATGACACCCAGAAAAATCAGGCATGCTAGCAGTGTTTCCTATATTTAGTAACTTGAGTCAATAAACATAAAATAAATTGCCATGTCAATAAAGAAAATAATTTCACATCTATAAGTGTCATGTGCAGGAGGGTATTTCTTAGAAGCCAACCAAAACTATTTTATTTTTGTTTGTTTTGGCTGAAACTGAATCTGTGACTAAAACTCATTACCTGGTTTCAGTCAAAACTGAAAGTAAAAATGTATTTAACTGCCCCCTCTCTCTCTCCTGATGGGGAGTTGCTTCCTCTCTGAATCCACTAATCTTCCTCTGCCCTGCTGGATGGGAGCACTCCCCCCACCAGCCGATCTTTCAAGCCCAGTAGTGCAGTTGGGGCAGGAGTAATCCCAGTCTTTTCTGTTCATGCCAATTCTGCTCTCAGAATGAGTGTTATGACTTCAGCACTGAAATTGAAATTTTGTTTCTACTCTCACTTGTGGGTTCAGTCTCTTTGAGTAGGAGACTATGGCCTAGATTCACTAAGCAAACCAATTGTGTACCGATCGGTTTGCAAACCCTTTGCGACCCGATTTCCTTCCGACCCGCTTCACTAACCTGTGTACTGATCCGATCCGGATCCATGCATGTAAATGAGGGAAATGGCATGCAAAGTAGGCAGGGATGCGATTCGCTAAACAAAAATCTTGAACACTGACTGGGCTGTGCAATCACCAAGAAGCAACTGCTCAGAACCAGTCGCTCACCTCCTTTCCGACTGTCCTACCAGCCCTGAAATAAACCCGCTGTCTCTGCTCTCTGACGCGACCTCCTCTTTGCCTCCCCAACTCTCTCTTTGCCTCCCCAGTCATAGAAACATAGAATATGACGGCAGAAAAGGGCCTTCGGCCCAACAAGTCTGCCCACTCAAATAACCCTCCCCCTTAAGTTCTTCTTTGAAGTGAACCCACATGTTGATCCCATTTGTCCTTAAAGTCAGTCACGTTATTGGCCTCAACTATCTGAAGTGGAAGATCATTTCAACGGTCAACCACCCTTTCGGTGAAGAAGTCCTAGTGTCACCATGAAATCTCCCGCCCCTGATTTTTAGCGGATGCCCTCTTGTTGCCATAGGTCCTGTAAGGAAAAAGATGTCTTCTTCTACCTCAATACGACCAGTAACGTATTTGAACGTCTCTATCATGTCACCCCTCTCTCTGCGTTCCTTGAGAGAGTATAGCTACAGCTAACCTAGACGTTCTTCATATGGGATATCCTTGAGTCCTGAGACCATCCTGGTGGCCAACCGTTGAACCGATTCTATTCTCAGCACATCCTTCTGATATTGTGGCCTTCAAAATTGTACACAGTATTCCAGATGTGGTCTCACCATGGACCTGTATAGTGGCATTACCACTTCGGGCTTTCTGCTGACAAAACTTCTCCGGATGCAACACTGCATTTGTCTAGCTTTGTATGAGGCTTTCTCCTCTTTGTCTTTCTCCGCCTCTCTCTCTCTCTCTCTCTCTCTCTCTCTCTCTTTCTCTCTCTCTCCCTCTCTCTCTCTCTCTCTCTCTCTCTCTCTCTCTCCCCCTCTCTCTCTCTCTCTCTTTCTCTCTCTATCTCTGCCTCTCTCTCTCTCTCTCTGCCTCTCTCTCTTTCTCTCTCTATCTCTGCCTCTCTCTCTCTCTCTCTCTCTCTCTCTCTTAGAGAGCTGCACGGGAACGGGGATGACGGGAATCCCGCGGGACCCGCGGGGATCCCGTGGGGACGCCCCCTAGGGTCGCGGGGATCCCGTGGGGACGCCTCCGAGGGTCGCGGGGTTCCTGCGGGGTTGGATCGCAGCGGGATTGGTCGAGCCGCGAGGGTAGTCTCCTTCTCCTTACCTGCCCTGTCGCAGCACACATCCGAATGGAAATCTTCCCGATGTCAGCGCTGACGTCGGAGGGAGGGCTTAAGCAAAGCCCTCCCTTCCTCCGACGTCAGCGCTGACATCAGGAAGACTTCCGGTCGGCTGTGTGCGGCAGGGCAGGTAGGAAGAAGGCAATGGCGTACGAAAGAGGGGGGAGGGGGCGGACCGCCCCGGAGAATGTGCACAGCCGGTCAGATCCCCCGATCGACCGACAACAGGCCCGGCCGACAAATCTCCCTGCCCTGTAGCCGCGAATCTAAATTACCTCTTACAGCAGCTTCACTACTCCAGCTGCTGTAAGAAGGTAATTTAGATTCGCGGCTACAGGACAGGGAGATTTGTCCGACCGGGCCTGTTCTGTTGTCGGTCCGGTGCAAAAGCGCCACAAAGGTGGAGGCAGGGAGGGAGGAAAGGTGGAGTGGAGAAGAAAAGACGCTTAAGGGGGGAGAAGGCCGCTGAAAGTACTGGGGAAGACAAAGGGGTGGAAAAGAACGCTGAAAGGACATGGGGTAAGGGGGGGGAAGGACCCTGAAAGCACTGGGGAAGACAAAGGGGTGGAGAATGCCACTGAAAGGACATGGGGAAGACAGAGGGGGGAGAAGGCCGCTGAAAGGACATGGGGAAGGCAGAGAGGGGAGAAGGATGCTGCCTGACAGGACATGGGAAAGATGGTGGGGGAGAAGGACACTGAAAGGGAAGAGGGAATGGGAAGAAGACGCTGGCAGGGAAGAAGACAGAGGTGCCAGACTATGGGGGGAGCGGAGGGAAAAAGATGGGTGCCAGACCAATTTGGGAGGGGGGAGAAAGGGAGAGGCACAGTAACAGAGCAAATGGAAGACACAGAGAGAAGAGAGGCAGTGGATGGAAGGAATTGAATGAGAACATGAAGAAAGCAGAAACCAGGCAATAAAGGTAGGAAAAAAATTATTATTATTTTTTTTTTTTTGCTTAAGGATAAAGTAGTATATTAGTTGTGTTGATAAAAATTTATAAACATTAGAGGCTCTGGTAGAAACCCGTTTACAAAGTATGTATTCTTCCCAATTAATATTTCCAAATTAATAAAGTCTTTTTGCTTATTTTTAAATGGGTTTCTACCAGAGCCTTTAATTCAGTAGCATAATTAAATGAAATAACTATTTCTGTAGTTTATAGGGACAGGCGGGGACGTAGGGGATTCCTCGTGGGGACGGAGGGGATTCCTCGCGGGGACGGGTGGGGACGGAGGGATTCCTCGCGGGGACGGGTGGGGACGGGTGGGAGTCCTCACGGGGACGGGTGGGGACGGGTGGGACTTTGGCGGGGACGGGTGGGGACGGGTGAGATTTCTGTCCCCGCGCAACTCTCTACTCTCTCTCTCTATCTCTGCCTCTCTCTCTCTCTCTCTCTCTATCTCTGCCTCTCTCTCTCTCTCTCTCTCTATCTCTGCCTCTCTCTCTCTCTCTCTCTATCTCTGCCTCTCTCTCTCTCTCTCTCTCTCTCTCTCTCTGCCTCTCTCTATCTCTGCCTCTCTCTCTCTATCTCTGCCTCTCTCTCTCTCTCTCTCTCTCTGCCTCTCTCTATCTCTGCCTCTCTCTCTCTCTCTCTGCCTCTCTCTCTCTCTATCTCTCTCTGCCTCTCTCTCTCTCTCTCTCTCTCTCTCTCTGCCTCTCTCTCTCTCTCTCTCTCTTTCTCTCTCTCTCTCTGCCTCTCTCTCTCTCTATCTCTTTCTCTCTCTCTCTCTCTCTGCCTCTCTCTCTCTCTCTGCCTCTCTCTCTATCTCTGCCTCTCTCTCTCTCTCTATCTCTGCCTCTCTCTCTCTCTCTCTATCTCTGCCTCTCTCTCTCTCTCTCTCTCTCTCTCTCTCTCTCTGCCTCTCTCTCTCTCTCTCTCTCTATCTCTGCCTCTCTCTCTCTCTCTCTCTCTCTATCTCTGCCTCTCTCTCTCTCTCTATCTCTGCCTCTGCCTCTGCCTCTCTCTCTCTCTCTCTCTATCTCTGCCTCTCTCTCTCTCTCTCTATCTCTGCCTCTGCCTCTATCTCTCTCGCTCTCTGCCTCTGCTTCTCTGTGGCTCTCCTGCTCTCAGCCCCTGACTTTCCAGCTGTCTCGCTGCCCTGTTCAGCGCCTGACTCGCCTGTCCTTCCCCGTAGTACGAGCCTGTGATTTTAACCTACGAGTTTGAAGAAGGTTAAAACCACGGGCTTGCGAAGTAGAAAAAACAGTCAAAAGTTTAAAAAAAAAAAATGCCAAAGCATGCGCAGACCATCTAGAGGCAAGGAAGATGGTCTGTGAATGCTCAAGAATTGCTCTCTAGCGATCCGTGCAGTAGGTGGGGTGCATGCCAACGATCGTCCCCATTTGCATGCAGGCCTTTAGTGAATTTGTCGGCCTGTATGCAAACGAACATGGATCGGAGGTTAGTGAATCTATCCCTATGCCTCTATGCAGAAAAAATGGTGATTCTTGGCATAATAGGTCAAATAGTGTCAACCCTTCTTGATCAGGTACATGAAGGAAAATCTGACAAATCCTCAAAAGTAAAGTTTGCTTTTCTATAATAGTATTCTGGTGATTGATTTGAGGTCTTTTTTTATGACAGGAAGTTTTAAATTAGTTGAAATATAAACTGCTGTGGTACTTGGAGTAAGAGTCTATTAAAGGTATTAAATTGATTAAGCTGAAAATTGTGCTATAAAATGATAATGTATTGTTATTCCTACTTAGCAAGAACTGGACACTGCTTTAAAGAAAGCAAAGCTGTTGTATATTCAACGACAAGATGAATATGAAAAGGCAAAATCTAGTACTGTTCGTGCTGAAGAGGAACAACTGAGTTCTAATGGAGGACCTGTAAAAGATGCTAGCAAACAGCTTGAAAAAAGAAGGAAACTAGAGGAGGAAGCTCTACAAAAAGTAAGTTTTGTACATATAATAGCAATTCTGTGTTAGCGTCTATTGTGTGATGAAGAGGAGGATCATTGGACTCATTTATATATGCATTAGATTTGCATTTCATCCAATAATATGATGGAAACGCCTTTAGTGATTGGAATTGTTTAAAATAATATAAATATGAAGTACTGTATACAGGAAGCTCTAGGACAGTTGTGAACAAACTATGGTCTTTGGCCTAAATTTAGGAAGCTGGATCTTTGCTTTTGGTCCATTCCTTATTTCCCAAAGGCCCATGCTAAAGGACACACCTTAGACACACTGTTATAGTGAACTGCAGCAGCTTCAGGCTAAAACAGCTAGAAAGTAGAAAATCAAACACCTATAGAATGAGACCAAGAATAGTCAGTGGCTTTATGTTTGGTTAGTTAATGGTTTAGAAAAAAATGAATATTATTAATATCTATTTATTTATTTATTTAATTTATTGATTGTTCAAGTAATGCATTTCATCATTATTGTCAATGGTATTCGAATAATTAGGTTTATCTTTGGGGTTGAATTATTAGGGTCACTGGTATTTATTTAAAGATATGGATTATATTAATGATAAGAGATATGTGTTACATGATTACTGTATTACAAAATTGATTTGATTACAAATTGTGGTCTGTTGGGGATTTATCTTGATTTATCTGATCTTATATGTGTGGTTCCAAGTTATTTATGTCATGTAGGGTGGGGAAGGGTGGGATGGGTATTTATAAAGGGTATAATGATAAATGGGGGAGGTGTATTATTCAAGATGAATTGATATGGAAAATGGCGTATAATCATACTTTAATTTTTTGTTTATTTTTTGAAATTTGGAAGAGATTTTTAATAATTATTATGTATAATGGAGATTAAAATTTTTTCACTTAACGTTAATGGCCTCAATCACCCAGTAAAAAGGAAAAAAATGCTTACATTCTTGAAAAAACAGGATGATATATACTATATCCAAGAGACACATCTATCGGATATAGAATCAAAGAAACTCAAAGGGGATTGGGTAAAGCACTATTTTTTTGCCCCTGCAGTTAGGAAAAAAGCGGGAGTTGCCATTTTAATAAGTAGTAATTGTTCAGTTTCTTTTCAACTGATAGATTTTGATCCCTTAGGAAGATGGATTAAGGTGGAAATGAGAATGGGAAATAATACCTTGACTTTGTTTAATGTTTATGCCCCTAATTCGAACCAAAATGATTATTTCAAAAACTTACAAAAATTAATACTCCCACTGCCTGCTTCTAATTTAGTTGTAGCTGGAG
The DNA here is from genome assembly GCF_902459505.1 of Geotrypetes seraphini. NCBI lineage: Eukaryota > Metazoa > Chordata > Amphibia > Gymnophiona > Dermophiidae > Geotrypetes > Geotrypetes seraphini. The sequence continues at coordinate 21,451,158 of NC_047095.1, forward strand.
ATTTTAATGCTGTAATGGATCCTTCTTTGAATAAAAAATCAAGCAAGAATATAAAATCTTTAGGGTTAGAGAATTTGGTGCAATCTTGTAATTTAAAAGATATATGGCGAATACTTCATTTCAATGATCAGGAATTTTCTTTTTTTTCACAAGTTCATAAGTCTTTTTCAAGAATTGATTATGTTTTGGTTTCAAATTCGTTGGTACAGCAGGTGACACTAGCTTCCATTGATCCAATTATTTTGTCGGATCATGGAGGGGTTTGGATCAAATGTAGGTTGGATAAACAGGATACAAGCAGATCAATTTGGAGATTTGATAATACATTGGTTGCGGATTCAGCATTTCTTGAAGAGTTTAAGGTAAAGGTATCTGAGTTTTTCCAAATAAATACTTCAGAGGATATTAATACTGAAATATTATGGGATGCTTTTAAAGCTACTATGAGAGGTCATATTATTTCCTACTCGGCACATATTTTTTTTTAAGTTAATCTTTTTTTTTTTTTTTTTTTTTTGTATAAATATTTTTTATTCTTTTTTTTTAAATTCTTACATCAAGTGAAATACATGTAATACATTCAATTATACAAAAAAACACTTGAAATTATCATTAAATTTTCTTACAATGTGAATTAAATAAACCCTTTTTCAGAATTTATATCGGCACATATTAAAAAACAACTTGCTAAACAATTTAATGATTTGGAAAAAGAAATTAAATATTTGGAATCTAAATTAGTAGATAAATGGCAGCAAGATACTTTACAAGCTCTTTTAAAGGCAAAAGGGAAATATAATGAAATTTCTTCAAGATTCGTGAGGAAAGATTTGTTTTCCCAGCAAACCTTGTATTATGGAAGTTCTAATAAGGCGGGAAGACTACTTGCAAATTATCTAAAAGCAAAAAAAAGAAGAGTAAAAATAGTAGCAATAAAAGATGAAAAAGGAAATACACACACTCAGATTAGTAATATTTTAAGTCAATTTCTTAATTTTTATAAAGAGTTGTATTCTTCCGAGTCTTACGATGATAAAGTTCAAAATGGTGTGGATTTTTTAAATTTATTAGAGGGTCCAAAACTTCCTGATCATATAAAAATAAGTTTAGATGAGCCTATATCATTAAAAGAATTAGAAACAGCATTGAAGTCTCTTAGAGTTGGATCCGCTCCAGGTGGGGATGGTTTTACAGTGGAATTTTATAAAACATTTCAAAATTCTTTACTACCCCATTTATTAAATTTTATATCAGTTTCAACTAAATAATGGTTGTATTACAAGTATTATGACAGAATCTTTGACTATTGTTTTGCCAAAGCCAAATAAAAATCCCACTTTGGTCTCAAACTACAGGCCGATATCTTTAATTAATGTGGATGGAAAATTATTAGCTAAAATTTTGGCCTTGAGATTGACTAAGGCTCTCCCTTTCATAATTGATGTACACCAAACTGGATTCATTGCGAATAGACATTCTTCTAGTAACACTAGATTGGCGTTTTACAAATTAAATCTAACTAAAAGCATGAATGAACCGGCTTTTGCCATATCTTTAGATGCGGAAAAAGCATTTGATAGAGTGGAATGGAAGTTCATGTATCAGGCATTGGAGTGGTTTGGTATGGGTTCTGGATTTATTCAAATGATTCAAACTTTGTATAGCTCCCCTATGGCAAGATTATATATTAATAATAATTTATCGGATCGTTTTCAATTGCATAGGGGAGTTAGACAGGGTTGTCCACTATCTCTTTTGCTTTTTGCTTTTTGACATAGTTTTAGAACCCCTGTTGTTAGCTATTCAACAGGCAAAGGGGATATAGGGTATTCCTCGTAATGATTGGGAATACAAGTTCTCTGCTTATGCAGATGATATTTTACTATATTTGAGAAATCCAGGTTCCTCCATTCCTTGTCTGTTAGAATTGATAGAAATGTTTGGTAAATTTTCAGGATACAAAATAAATTGGAATAAATCTGAAATTCTTCCACTCAATGTACATTGTTTAAAAAGTATGTTTGATTCATTTTCTTTTGTTTGGAAGGAAGATGGATTAAAATATTTAGGAATTTGGATTAAAAATACAGTAGATGATACGGTAAAAGAGAATGAAAAACTTTTGTTAAAAAAGGTTACAGAATTATGTGAACATTGGAATCCATTACATTTATCTTGGTGGGGGAGAGTCCAAACTGTTAAAATGATGATATTGCCTGTGGTTTGCTATCAAATGGGTATGATACCAGTATTTTTTCAGGGGTCTTTCTATAAAAAATTGAATTCAATTATTATCAAATTTATTTGGCTTGGTAAAACTCCTAGAATTGCTTTAGTATCTTTGCAAAAGCCAATTAAGGAGGGTGGGGTAAATTTTCCAAATTTTTATAGGTACCATCAGGCCTATATTTTACGTCAAGGTATGTATTGGGTCCTCCTGGAGCTCATTGAGTATACTCCTGATTGGTTATATTTGGAATGGCGACTCATGTTTCCTTTACATCTTTCTCATGTTCTCAGTATCAAGATGCCCAGATTATACAAAGAAAATAGAATTTTATTGAATACTTTGAAAACATTAAGATTTGTTAGTAACTTAACAGCTATTCCTATTAATAAATCAACTAATCAAACCATATGGCTAAACTCCAAGATTTAAATTGGCGGATTCAAGGTCGTCTAGAAGCATTGGATAATTGCAGGAATTCGAACTTTAAATGATGTCATTTCTAATGGTAAACTGCTTGATTTTACACAATTGCAACATAAATTTGGGCTTCATAAATCACAATGTTTTCGTTGGTTGCAATTGAAGCAGGCCATTCAGGCAGGGTTCCCTGAATGGAAAACTCTTAATACTCAGTTTAGTATGGAATTTTTATGTTTTCAGGCGGACTTTCTGTTTCACCAGGCCGCGCAGTGGTATAAAACGATTAGTGATTTGATTTTAAAAAAACCCTAAAAATGGTCTTAGGGATATTTGGAGCATTGAGATTAAGCATCAGATTTCAGCATCTCAATGGCCACAAATTTGGTCTTGGAGAATGAGATGTACAATGTGAGCGTCTATGAGACAAGCTTGGTTTTTTTTGTTACATAGAGCTTTTTGGACCCCAGTTAGATTACAAAAATTAAATAGTTCCTTGTCTAATAGATGCTGGCATTGTAATCTGGATGTAGGGACTTTTGATCATCTTTTGTTTTACTGTCCCCATATCTTAGCCTTTTGGAACTCAATCTGGGATCAAGTAAATTGTTTATTGGAAAACCATGTAGCGTTATCTTATGATACTGTGATATTTGGAATGTCTATGAGAAAAAAGAGTCAGATATCATCGTCTAATAATAAACTTTTAATGATCCTGACTGGAGTTGCCATCCAACATATTACTAATAATTGGAAAGATTATAGGAAGCTTAATTTTAATTTTTGGTGGAATTCATTATGTCACATATTATAGAATGGAAAGATCATTAGCGGTACAGAGGGGAAATTATAAAAATTTTATTAAAATATGGGAGCCATTAACATCTTTTTGTCATGATTAAATGCCATTTTTCTATTAATTATACACCACTTAGTATTGGGTGGGGGGAGGGTTTCAAGTATATGATCTTATAATGATTTATGGGCTTTGAGGGAGGGTGGGGGGTTACATTTGTATTTATAGGTTATAATGATAAGATGTTCAAGTGGTTAAATTAATTGTGTTTATTATGAATTTTTGTACACTTGATGAAAGTTTAAAAATGAATAAAGAATTTTTTTTTTAAAAAAAGGAAAGCTTGTTTTTCTTTTCCATATTATGCGCATGAAGATGAGTGAGCTACAGATGACAGTATGTTAAGTTTTTCATGTGTGGACCTGGCTGATAGTCTTTTTTTAAAGATATTATGTTTAACCACATCAGTTAACAAGAATGTTTAAGCAAATACAAGAATACATATGCTATAATGTTATTGTTTTGGTTAAATGAAAATATTTAAATTAAGGCAATGATTCTTTTCTTTTTTTTTAAATATTCTTTATTCAAGTTTTTATGCATTGGAAAATTGTTATACGCATTGAAATATATGATACTGCGTAGATAACAAATCTTATTAAACTTGAAACTTGAACTATATTTATTATAAACTCATTATTAAATCAAATTTTCCCCATCCTCCCCCCTCCCCCCCTATATGAAAGAAATACCATCAGAGGAAAACGATGCCTATTCATTATAATATTTAACCAGTGGCCCCCAGATCTTTATAAAATTATTATAACTACCTTTCTGTAAAGCAACTACTCTTTCCATCTTATAAATATGACATAAGGAATTCCACCAAAATGTATAATTAAGATTAGTATAATTTTTCCAATTATTAGTAATATGCTGAAGAGCGACTCCCGTCATTATCATTAAAAGTTTGTTGTTATGTGCTGATATTTGACTTTTTTCCTCATAGACATACCAAACAGAACAGTATTGTACGATAGTGCCACATGGTTTTCTAATAAACAATTTATTTGAGACCAAATTGAATTCCAAAAGTTCTTAATGCAAGTACATTGAAAAATTAGATGGTCCAATGTCCCCGCTTCTAGATTACAGTGCCAGCATCTATTAGATTTAGAGCTATCCAACTTCTGCAAATGAACTGGGGTCCAAAAAGCTCTATGTAATAAAAAGAACCAAGTTTGTCTCATGGATGCCGACACTGTACATCTCATTCTCCAAGACCAAATGCGTGGCCATTGAGAAGCAGAAATTTGATGCTTAATATCAATGCTCCAAATGTCTCTAAGACCAGTTTTCGTTTTTTTGTTAAGAAATCCAGATAATAATTTGTACCATTGCGCGGCTTGGTGTCCCAGGAAGTCTGCCTGGAAGCATAGGAACTCCAAACTATATTGATTTTTAAGAGTTTTCCATTCAGGGAACCCCACCTGAATAGCCTGCTTCAACTGCAACCATTTAAAACTTTGTGCTTTATTAAGACCAAATCTACATTGCAATTGTGAAAAATCAAGCAGTTTACCTTCTGAAATAACATCATTTAAAGTTCTTATACCAGCAATAATCCAGTGCTTCCATAAGATTTGAGATCCGCCAATTCCATCATGCCCAGCGGTCCGCTCCTGCGGCGGCCCATCAGGTCTGTGACCTGTGAAGTGGTTCCTGACCATTTCTGTAACCTACCTCTACATCTATCTGTAACCCTCAATCCCCTCATCCTTTAGGAACCTATCTAAACCTTCCTTGAAACCCTGTAATGTGCTCTGAGATAATTTTATAATTATCTATGTATGTAATATTTTGATATAACTAAAAACATCTTGAATACATGCACAGGCTTCATGACATTGTCGTGCTCTTTGCTTTTACTTCTGCCACTTCCATCATTAAGGGGTTCTCCAACCTCAGCTGGAAGGTACTGAGATAACCACAGCAGAGGTATTTGCTGCCTGAGGTGGCCACCTTATACTGCCTAATGAGAAAGCCACACCTGGGAATTACGGTATTTGACTTTTGGAGCAGCCTACAACTTGGCTTTAACCTGTGTAAAAATCATTACATTTTAAAGGAGAAATGTTTTGTTTATACTTGCCTAAGTACTTGACACGTTCAAGTGCCTTGTCTTTGTATAAGCCATTCTGCTTTTTAAACCACTGTTTAGCTGAAAAGCTTATGCTAATCAGTCTTCTGCCCAAGTGGCATCTTTGGAGTTACATCAGAAGTGTTGTGTAGGCAAATTTTGAGTTATCTTAATCTGTCTTAATGATTAAGCATAAAAAGTATTAATGCACATGTTTTAGTAGTAATATTTGTATCTGTGAAAAAGGCACTCATAATTGCTTCTATTTTGGCAGGAGTGTTGCAAGTGACAGCATAATTGATGTAGAATTGCATTGTGTAAAAAAAAAAAATACACAGTTGACAGTTTAGTTCTCAAAGAGACTGCAGAAAAGCTGTAAGATTAAACAGATGCTGCTTATACACCTTACTACTCTGAAACACTACACAGTGCATTGAGAGTGATAGCTGTGTGCTATAAATTTTACATCATGTATCAAACTTTATGTTCTGCAGGCTGAGGAAGCAAATGAACACTACAGAATCTGTATGACAGATGTTGAAGAAAAGAGAAATGATCTAGAAAATCTCAAAAGTGTTGTGTTAACACAACTTCGAAATCTTGTCTACCAGTGTGATCTCACACTTAAAGCTGTAAGATGATATTCTTGATAACTACTCCATAGGAGGATTTCTGTGTTCCCATATTTTTACCTTCCATGTGTTTCTTGCCTTATGTTCTGCTTTTTCTCTTTTCTCTTCCTTTTTCAGTTCTTGTCTCCTTCTCACTGCAACCCTTTTCCTCCTCACTGAAAAACACATTCAGAATCCTGTGTCTTGCTATGGTATTTCTATCACTCACTATCTCCCACCTTGTGGGGCAGGCTGTGTGTGAGGCCCTGAGTTTAACACAGTCCTGCAGATAGAATTATGTTACCTTGAAATACCTGTTACAAATCTATGCCTAATATTGAGGGTTATTTTGTGTTCTTGCTAATGCTAAACTATGGAAAAGCTATAGAGGAAAAATGATCTTATCAACCTGTAATTGAAACTGATACAACTACCAACTGGTAGTTATACTGCTGACTCATTATAAATACATTATTTTCTGTATTGTAATAGTAGGTAATCAGTGCTTGGTATAAGCCTTTAAAGCTGGAATAACACAATCAAAAAGCAGTATGGTCTCTGAACTTCATACCAGAACCCTCCCTAACTCTCAAATCACTTTAATCCAGATTGGTTTGTACATCATCAAAATAATCTGATAATCTGGGAGGTAATAGTGTGGTTGCTGTGGTGGGCCACATTAACAATAGAAATAATACAAAAGAAAAGAAGGTGATAAACCGTTTTTATTGGGTTAACAATAGATAGAACCATCTGCTTCAGGTCAGATATGAGCAGAAGCTGATAATGTGAAAATATATGTATGTTGATTTTAAAACTTGATATTCCACTAAGCCGTACAGTCACACTCAGGTATAGGTGAGACATGAAAAGCACTGCAATAACAGTCTTGAAAGAAAGGGGAGGGGGGCAATGTTCCCTCTAAGCCAGTGGTCTCAAACTCAAACCTTTGCAGGGCCACATTTTGGATTTGTAGGTACTTGGAGGGCCTCAGAAAAAATAGTTAATGTCTTATTAAAGAAATGACAATTTTGCATGAGGTAAAACTCTTTATAGTTTTATAAATCTTTCCTTTTGGCTAAGTCTTAATAATAATATTGTCATTTATAGCTAAAGAGACATATGATCAAGAAACTGTTTTGTTTTACTTTTGTGATTATGATAAAAATGGTGAGGGCCTCAAAATAGGATCTGGTGGACCGCGAGTTTGAGACCATTGCTCTAAGCTGTGTGGGAATCTTCCACACATTCCTGCCAGCAGACAGGAGGGACAGGCAAGTTCTGCAGGACTCCAGAGGACCTTCTTTTGCTTAGCTATTGAAAACAAATTATTGAAGCTTTCCCCTCCCCCCCCCCCCCACACACACACTCACACTCTCTCTTCAGGAATTGCAACACAGCTTAGGGGGGCACTGTAGTGGGAAGTGATGGGGGAGAAGGGAAAGGTAGAGGTGTAATTGGAAAGTGACATTACATTACATGGATGTCTTCTATCCCGCCAATACCTTTCAGTTCTAGGTGATTTACAACAAGAAATTAGCCTGGCCATTCCCAGGGAGATTACAAGGTTGATAGCTATAGTATGCATCTGGATCTGGGAATGATCGATACAGTTTGGTTAGATCATTTGACAAATTTCTTGAATAGTATGGTTTTCAGTTCTTTCCTGAATGTTTTGTAGTTGGGCGTCATGGTAGGAACCCAAGCTTCTAGTTAAGTCCTGTCAGGTGGGTATCAAATATTTCATCATATTCAAAGGTCTTATGTTCCTAGATTGTTTTAAAGATACCTATTAGTATTATAAACATAAGGTCATTGATGCAGTGCCCAGAAAAATGGTCATTCAACAGAGATATTGCCTTTATCTGCTTTGTGACGTTTTATGTGGTTCCAGTGTGAACTATTAGCTTTAGCATCTGCCTGTCTCTCTAATAAGCACTCTTCTTTACATATCTTGCATTGAATAGTAACCTATTTTGACCTACTTAGCAATTTTTCCCCTTTTTCCTTCAACTTTTTAACTGAGGAGATAGAGTCCTAGATTATCAGTGGGACATACTTATTGGTCATGGGCAGAATTTCTAAACACTGATTGAAACATTGCACTAGTTAATATTCTGAGAAGTCATAAGCAGTAAACCCAGTAAAAAGATCACTATTGACAGCTCTGAGGGCTGAGAATGCTCCCAAAAGTAGACATCTAGAAAAGGTGATATTACTGTATATACTCTAATATAAACCAGGATTTTTGGGCCAAAAAATTGGTCAGAGGACTTCACTGGCAAGTGTGGCTGCATTCCCCTGCTGTCAATGGAGAACCCTTGTTACAGGTAAGCAACTTTTCTTCCTCCTCCACCAATGTACCATCATTTAGTTTCTCAAACTTGCTTTTGCCAATATGTAGTACCCCCTGTTCAGAACTCTTTTGACCTCTAGACGTCATTTGCTGCTTCCTTTAATAGTCTTTCCTCCTTTTCCAGCTCTGTCTTCTTTTTCTTTCTCTTGCTCATTTCTCCCTGTTTGTGTCTCCTTACAACATTCCCTCTTCACTGTTCATGTCTCCATCTCCCATCATGTTATATTTGTTGTATAGCAAAAGGAGCAGACAGCTGTATAATTGATCCATATCTTGAAAATATTTCATGCCTGCTGTCCTGTCTCTATCAACTGTTTTTTCCAAACTTAGGGTCCTTTTACTAAGGTGTTCTAGCTGTTTTAGTGCGCACTAAAACAGCTAGCGTGCCTTAGTAAAAGGACACTTTTATCTCATCACTCTTCTCTCTCTTCCTTTCTCTCTTCATCTGTTCTCTGCCATGCGTCTACCTTTTTAGCCTCCTTTCCTCATTTTCTTTACTCTGCTTTTTCACTCTTCCTGGGTCATCTTTCTCTGTTTCTTTTATCTTCAAAATGTTTTTCTCATCTTAGCAGTGGGCTTGCAACAAGTGCCTGCTCTCTAATTCAGTGGCTGCTCTTCATCCTCCTCCCTAATGTACTTCCTGTTTAGAGAAGAAATGTGTAGAGTATTAATGAACTAAGATACACACAGAGAAGAAAGAGAAAATGGAGGAGAAGGAAAAGGTGTTTTCAGTTCTATCCCAAGCCCTTCATTCTAGAAGGCAGCTACAGCCAATTTGCTGTTCTATTTATTTAGACAACTGTAATTTGGACTCTGGCCATAATAGTATGCATAAAATCATTTAGTTCTCTGTCATGTTGAATCTTCCATTTCTGTCAAATTTTAAATATTTCTAAATTGTCCAAATGTTGTTTATAGCCTTCAATTTGTTTGATAACAGGTAACGGTTAACCTGTTCCAGATGCAACACACTCAAGTAGTTTCAATTCCTGTTAACTGCCAGTCTCTCTGTGAGAGTGCAAAGCACTATGAACCAGGACAGCAGTATTCGGAATATATAAAAAATTTGCCAAAGGAAGATAGTCATACTGAATCAGGATCTTTTGAGACACAGAGCTCTCAAACTGGAGGGTAAGATGCTTCTAGTTTTCCTGTGCCATTCCTTGACTGAAAGGATCCATCATATGATGATAAAAATATTTGTGTGTTTTGACTTGATTTGACCTTCATTATGAAAAAAAAGTGATTGGAACAATTCACTTGTCTTCCTTCCCTGACCTGTTTCTGCCATAGTACTATATTCAGTTTGTAATCATGTTAAGGGACTCTTCTTGTATCACTGTGGCTTGCGAATATCTGTAGTATTCGGATATGTATGTACTTGGGCAAGCCACCTCCTGCCTCTCTTCTAAGGCACAACATATTAAGACTTCAAAAGCTCTTATATGATTTTTCCAATTTTGGATGAAAAAAAAAAAGACTGAGCAAAAATGTAATTAAGTTCTGCTTTTTACTGATGATAATATTTTTAAGGGTGGTTTAGTAGAATACTACTATACCTACACCAGCAAAAATTGTGGAAAGTCTGAGGTTGTAGCACAATCTAGTTGCGAGAGACACTACTGTTACTTAACCTAGTCTTGGTACATCCTTTTGGAAGTATTTTTGCATTGTTGGCTATGTGATGATTCTGTTGAAGTGCTGGTTTAAAATAGTTTTCTTGTGACTTTTTTTTATGTTTGTAGGGATTTTGTAATAAAAAGGCCAACAATCAATGCAAACATTTTACATGGAAATTTATTTGAGCCTTCTGAAGACTTTCCCACCCAGTTGGTGGAAGATGGTGAGAGCCCAAGACACGGTCATTCACAAAAGACTGGACAGAAGAGATCCTGTAGCAGTACTGATATCCAAGGTAATTTCCTTTGTTCATGCTTAGATGATAACTATTGATCATATAAATCCCCAAATAAGGTTTCATATATACTGTATAAGGCATTCTCTCAAGGCGGTATAAAGCAAGAATGTGAAACATAAGCAATAGACAATTACAATAGTAAAAATATTGAAATAATATAAAATATGAGGGATGTTCAATAATATATCTACCTCAGTAGGAAAGAAAGTTTTCAAAATTTTGTTTTATTTTTCAGTATAGTCCCCTGATAGCTCTATACCAGGGGTGTCAAACTCAATCACATTAAGGGGTCAAAATCTAAAATACAGACTAAGTCGTGGGCCAGACCCCGCTCAATCTCCGCCCCAGACCTCGCCCCCATAATAGTACTAATTGTAATACCATTTTTTTCCATTTATTTTTTATATATACACACAACATAATCTTATTAACAACACATAATGGTTAACTTCAAAATTAAACTACACAAAGCACACACTATGCTTCTCAACATTCATTCCTACCAGAACACAGATAACCCCTATGCAAATATGGGACCACAAACTAAAAGTACTAATATATATATATAAACAAAACCCTAAGATTCAAGACTCTGCATGCAGTACAACCCCAGAGAATTAGAAACAAATGCATTTCTTCCTGAACAGTACAAAATATAGACAGCAGATGTAAATTCTCAAAATTGACACAATTCAATCACTAAATTGAAAATAAAATAATTTCCCCTACCTTTGTTGTCTGGTGATTTGTTTTTCAAACCATTTTTTCCCAGTCTCTGGCTGCACCTCCTTCTGTCTGTGCTCTTAACTGTGTATCCAGGGCCACCTTATCCATTTGCTGTTTCTCTCTCCTTCACTTTTTACCATACATCCATCTTTATAGAACAAGTACAAAATTCCCTTTCCCAAAAAGATAATGAACTTTTTTTTAAAATTGCTTCAATTACTGACTTTACAATAACTATTTAAATTCAAATGTGTCATAAATCCTTCAGTAGGGCGCCAAACGCGATACAAAGTCGCTGACAGTGTGTAAGATTTTAATCACACCACATTCAATTGAGCTCTACAGCTTCCATGATATGTTATGTTGTATGATATTGTAGATTTTCAAGTGATGTTCTACTATAATTGTTAGATATTTACTGTACACTTGATGTAAGTTATAAAATAAATAAAGAAATTAAAAAAAAAAGATATGTTATGTTATTCATATAGTTCTACAGCATTTAGAAAAAGACCACTTATCTGAAAAAGTGTCTCTCTGTTCTAACACAGTCTATGTTTCACAGAGCTACATCAGGAAGCCGAATGAAATTGCATTTTTTAAGATAATTTTTCTATTGCTTTGGTGCAGTGCCTGTTCCTCCTGTGAAAATAGTGCCTGTTGCCTGCTGGTTCTTTACTGGAGAGATGTGCTCCCTTCAGTAGGTTAGAAAGCTGAGAGCTTGTGGCGGTATACAGCAAGAATGTCAAACATAAGCAATAGACAATTACAACAGTAAAAATATTGAAATAATATAAAATACTAGTTTTTTAGTCTGTTACATTAAAGGTTGCTAGAATAGATGTGTAGACTTAGGCATTTCTTTCTCTTTCTTTCTTTCTGTATGTCTTTTCTCTCTCCCTGGCCCCCTGTCTGTCTTTCTTTCTGTCTCTCTCCCTGCCTGCTGTCTGTCTGTCTTTCTTTCTGTCTCTCTCTCTGCCCACTGTCTGTCTGTCTTTCTTTCTGTCTCTCTCTCTGCCCGCTGTCTATCTGTCTTTCTTTCTGTCTCTCTCCCTGGCCCCCCTGTCTGTCTGTCTGTCTTTCTTTCTGTCTCTCTCCCTGGCCCCCCCTGTCTGTCTGTCTTTCTTTCTGTCTCCCTGGCCCCCCCCCCTGTCTGTCTGTCTGTCTTTCTTTCTGTCTCTCTCCCTGGCCCTCCCCTGTCTGTCTGTCTTTCTTTCTGTCTCTCTCCCTGGCCCCCCCTGTCTGTCTGTCTTTCTTTCTGTCTCTCTCCCTGGCCCCCTCTGTCTGTTTTTCTTTCTTTCTGTCTCTCTCCCTGGCCCCCCCTGTCTGTCTGTCTGTCTCTTTCTGTCTCTCTCCCTGGCCTCCCCTGTCTGTCTGTCTGTCTGTCTTTCTTTCTGTCTCTCTCCCTGGCCCCCCCTGTCTGTCTGTCTGTCTCTTTCTTTCTGTGTCTCTCCCTGGCCCCCCCTGTCTGTATGTCTTTCTTTCTTTCTGTCTCTCTCCCTGGCCCCCCCCCTGTCTGTATGTCTTTCTTTCTTTCTGTCTCTCTCCCTGGCCCCCCCTGTCTGTATGTCTTTCTTTCTTTCTGTCTCTCTCCCTGGCCCCCCTGTCTGTATGTCTTTCTTTCTTTCTTTCTGTCTCTCTCCCTGGCCCCCCCTGTCTGTCTGTCTTTCTTTCTGTCTGTCTCTCTCCCTGGCCCCCCCTGTCTGTCTGTCTTTCTTTCTTTCTTTCTGTCTGTCTCTCTCCCTGGCCCCCCCTGTCTGTCTGTCTTTCTTTCTTTCTGTCTGTCTCTCTCCCTGGCCCCCCCTGTCTGTCTGTCTTTCTTTCTTTCTGTCTGTCTCTCTCCCTGGCCCCCCCTGTCTGTCTGTCTGTCTGTCTCTCTCCCTGGCCCCCCTGTCTGTCTCTCTCCCTGGCCCCCCTGTCTGTCTGTCTGTCTTTCTTTCTGTCTCTCTCCCTGGCCCCCCCTGTCTGTCTGTCTTTCTTTCTGTGTCTCTCCCTGGCCCCCCCTGCCTGTCTGTCTGTCTTTCTTTCTGTGTCTCTCCCTGGCCCCCCCTGTCTGTATGTCTTTCTTTCTTTCTGTCTCTCTCCCTGTCCAGCAGCACCCCTTCCCTGCTTCCCCTGTCCACTTCCCTGCTCATGTCCAGCAACCACTAGGCCGGGCAGCCTCGGGGCTTTCTGTCTCTCTCAGGCAAGATGTCTGATCGTAGCTCTCTTCCCTTTTATCTCCGACTCCTTCCTGTGTATGCGCCTGGCAGCGGTGCCTTGAACCCTAGAGGCCTGGACATTTGCCGTTTGTTGAGGCGCAGGCTGGCTGGGGTGTGGGAAGCCATTGCCGTGTATGCGCATGAGGACTGAGGCTGATGGAGAAACTGCCGCAAGCTCCTACTGCGCATGCAACCATAGGATCACAAAGCATGGCCGCACGGAGTTTCAACTGCACATGCACACTAAGGGTTTTATTATAGTGGATGAGGGATATTTAATAATTTATCTACCTCAATAGGAAAGAAGTTTTCAAAATTACGCACTGTCAGTGATGTCGTATCGCTGTTTGGCGCCCTGCTAAAGGATTTATGAGCACATCTGATTTTTAATAGTTATTGTTGTCTTAGAGACATTTGGAGTATTGAGATTAAGCAGTATATTTCTGCATCTCGATGGCCACGTATTTGGTCTTGGAAGATGAGGTGTACAGCGTCAGCATCTATGAAACAAACTTGGGGTTTTTTTTTGTTGTTGTTACATCGTTCTTTTTGGACCCCAGTTAGATTAAATAAGTTAGATAATTCTAGGTCTAATAGATGCTGGCACTGTCATCTAGACGTAGGAAAATTGGATCATTTATTGTTTTATTGCCCTAAGATACTGATTTTTTTGGAAGTCGATTTGGGGACTTATTAATAATATTTTAGAAACTACGATCCCTTTGACTTATGAAGTAGTAATTTGTGGTACTGTGTTGCATGTGAAAGATCCCTTAGATAAATATAAAAAAGTCTCTTTAATTATGACAAGTACAGCTGTACAATTGATTACACACAACTGGAAAAATTGGGACCGTCTTAACTTTACATTCTGGTGGGCAAATTTATGTTTAATATATAAATATGAGAAAATGAATGCTGATTTGTCAGGGAATATAAAAAATTTTAAATTAATATGGGGCCCATTGATGTCTTTTGTAGAATTATTATAGGTTTGATTTATGTGACATATTAATTGCACATCCGGGCCGGGGGGGGAGGTGGAATATAAGTTTTAAAATAATTTTTATCTTTCTTGAGGGTATTGGGAAGGAGGGAGGATATTTTTGAGGTTTGATAAACAGTTTCTGAGTATTTAGAAATGCTTAATTTATGGTTTTGACATGTATAGCGAATTTTTAAAGTATGAAAATTGTAAAGATGCTTTAAGGATAATGGTTGGGTAGGGTGGGGGAGGGGTATTGATCTGTTTGAATCTTGTAAAAATATTAAGTGATTAAAGTGTAAATGTTTCTTATACTGTTTTCACTTATTGAAAGTATTAAAAATGAATAAAGATTTTTAAAATGAAAAAAGTTATTGTCATTAATTGCAGCAATTTTTTTTTAAAAAGTAAATTATCTTTTTGGGAAAGGGATTTTTGCACTTGTTCTGTATTGATTCTCTCCCCTTCCCCGAGCAATAGTTCTTATACTTAAATCCTATGGTTTTTCCAGATAATACATCCATCTTTAGCATTAACTTTTAACATTCAGTTTTCTTCTCAAAATCTATCTACTTTTCCATGTCTTCCCTTCCCTGGGCATGATGGACCACTGGTTGACCCAGCGGCGGCAATTCTTATCTATCCATGTGTACCATCTCTTCCCTCTTTCTTCTCCCCTATTCCCATCTATCCATAAGAAGCATTTCTTATCTCTTCCTTGCAGCACCCATTGCTGTGCATCATCTCCTCCCTCTGTCTCCCTTTCCCCTCCATCCCTATGCACCATCTCATCCTTCTCCCATGGTCAGACAATTCTGTCTTCCCCCTCATATGATCTGGCACCTTTCTCCTCACCTTCCCATAGCTTGGAATCTCTCTTCTCCCTTGGTCTGGCATCTCTCTCTCCTTCCCTCCGTCTTCCTGAGGTCTAACATCTCTCTTCTCTCCTTTTTACGATCTGGCATCTCTCCTCCTTGCAGTCTGGCTTCTCTCTCTCCTCACCATCCCTTCCATTCTGTGGTCTGGCATCTCTCTCTCTCTCCCTCTCCTTCCCATTCCAGTAGTCTGACATCTTTCTCTTCCCCATGCATCACTACCTCACTCCTCTCCCACCACCATGTCCAATAATTCTCTCTCCCTCTCTCTGCCCAACAATTCTCCTCTTTCTTCACCTCCCCATGTGCACCATCTTTCTTTCCCTCTCTGATACCCAATTCTCCCTTTCTATTCTCTCCTTTAAAGAGATCAAGTCAGATGACTTTTAAAAATTGACAAATATAGAGTAAAATATAGAAAGCCGATATAAATTCACAAAACTGACACATTTTGATCACTAAATTGAAAATAAAATTATTTTTCCTATCTTTGTTGTCTAGTGATTTCATGAGTCTCTGGTTGCATTTCCAGTATTTATTTATTTATACCTCTTGCACACTTCCTCTCCTCTGGACCCCATTCTTTTCCCCAACCAACATCTATCTCTGTCCCTCCATGAGTCCAACTTTTCTTCCTCTCTCCTCCACCCCTATTGGTAATATGTCTCCCTCTCTTTCTCTTATGTCCATCTGTCTTGAGAGGTCCGGGCTTCTCTCCCACTCCTTCTACTGCTACATCCAACATATCTCCCTCTCTCATCCCCTGGATCATATGCAGTATTTTTCACCACTGCCCACCAGCCCCATGCCCATTTCTTCTTCTAATACCCCTCTCCAGCACAATGCCACACTTCTCCCTCCATCACTGGCCAACATTCCTCCCCTTCAGTCTGCCCTCTCTACCACCATATCCATCATTTCTCCCTCTCATCCTTCTATCCCCATGCATCTCTACCTCACTTCTCTTTCTATGCCCAATTTTCCTTTCTTCCTTTCCCCATGTGCACCATCTCTCACTCACACACTTGTGCCCATCAATTCTCCCTTTCTATTTCCTCCCTCCTATGTACCAAGTTAGTGCCCCCATGTGTCTAGTTTGTGCCCCCTCCTCCCCCGAAGCAGACCCATGCACAGAAGCCACAGGGCACTGCTGGGAATCTTTCCCTGTCTGCAAGCATGCACCGCCCCCGAAGCTAACCAAGCCGGAGCTCCATTGCCTCCCCAGCAGCAACTCTGCACAGGGATGGGCCATGGCAGCGCGTGAAACGACTCACACGTGGCTGGCTCACAAACCTTCCCCCCCTCCCCCACGTCAATTCTGATGGAGAGAAGGTTCTGGGCCAGCCAAGCAATGATTGGCTGACTTGGAACCTTCTTTCCAACGTTAAAATTGACAGGGGATGGGGGAGGCTTGTGGGCCGGCTGCGTATGAGTCGCTGCACATGCAATGGCCCATTCCTTTGCAAAGTTGTTTCTGGGGGGGGCGATGGAGCGTGTCTGCTCCGACTTGGTGTGAGGGTCGGGTGGAGGGGTGGTGCATGCTTGCAGACAGGGAGGCAGGGAAAGATCCTCTGCACCGGTAGTCAGCGGGGGGGGTTTGGGGGGCAGGGAGGGATCCCTGATAGCGGCCAGGCTGCATACCCCCAAGGGTACATGTACCGCATGTTGAGAAACACTGGTCTAGAATGTCTCACCTATCTACTGGAAAAGAGCTTTCCAGGGCAAGTACATAATCTCTTTATATAGGCTTATAATTAGTCATTAATTGGTAAGCTCTAGAGAATGACACGGGGAAATAAATTTGTCCCCGTCTCCACGAGCTCAGTCTCTGTCTCCGCCCCCGTTCCTGCAAACTATCTGATCCCATCTGCACAAGCCTCAAATAGTTTTATACTGAACTTTTTTTATTAAAGTATAAAAAGAAACAAATAGGACTGCTGTAGCCAAGTACACAGTATGTAATTGGCTAGCAGATTGCATGTCTTTCACTTTATCACCTGACATGTTTGACCCTGGTATGCCTTGTCAAAGTTCACAGTGACAGATGCACGACAGTGTGAGTGGCCCCTTTGGTCAGCTTCTATGGAAGAGATATGCAAAGCTGCAATGTGGATTTTACTTTAAACAAATTCACTTTGGAGCAGTGATTTTTCAACCTTTTTCATTTTGCCACACACTTTCAAGGTGCAAAAATTGTAAAGGCACACCACTGGACTCTAACCCATACCTGACTGTCCCTGGTAAGATCCATTCTATCGCTGTAAGTAATTTCCATCCCCACCCATACCTACAGAAGTATGCCTTAGAAGTTGTTTCATTTAATTATGCTACTGAAATACATTAGAGCATCAATATACCTGCTACTGGGAAAATGGAATAACATAACAGCAGATTTTTATACCGCATAACCATGAGTTTGATGCGGTTAACAAAAAATTATGTTAAGAAAATACATGTTATAATGTGAAGAATGCAAAGGATCTACTTAGTCAGAAATTTTGAAAAAAGAGGGTTTTCAATAGTTTTCTAAAATGTTCGTAAGAGCTGGATTGAAGAGCAGTGAACGGAAATCTTTATCACAATAAGTTGCTTTATATGAAAGACATAACATAATACTTCTTAACCGTGTAACCATTAGTTCTACGCGGTTTACAAAAGATTATAAACTAAAAACAATTTAAGGATGACAAAAAAAAAAATAAATTATTTGACCAAGTATTTTGAAAAGAGATAAGCTTTCAGTTGAGTTCTGAAATATTTATAAGAACAAGCTCCAAGCAATAACAATCAAAATTCTCTGTCATGTGAAGCTGCTTGGAATGCTAAAGTATGGTCCAGAAATTTCTTACTTTTACAGCCCTGTACTGTTCCAACTGATCTGTACGCATTAGAAAAACCAGTCTGAGGCCCTTCCTCCTCCTATATGATTGACGTTTGATACAATAGCATGAATTGTCAGGCAACAGATTAAGAAGAAATATATTTTTCTATAAGAATTAATTGAGTTTGAAATCCATGTTTGGATGCAATCAAGATTAGAGTATACATTTTGTAGAACTGCTTAGCTGAACTGATTATTCCGTCTGGAATTAGTTTAAAGACAAAAATGGGATGTGAAAGTATGGATTGGGAACCTAATCTGCTTCAGAAATGTCCAAAGAGAGATGAACGGAATAAACTACTGAAGCTGCCATTGTTTATACTCTGTGTGCTGTAAAACGACTTTGTAGTGGCAGCCCAGAGCCAGCATGGCAGAATGATATGCAGATTGCAAACCCTGGAGTGACTGTCTTCTTGATTACAGAAGCTCCTAATCTGTTGGAACTCAAGGACAGGAACAGACAAGTTTCAGTTTTGAAAAGCTAAGTTCAATGTAGACAATAAGCTAAGGAGGGTTTACAGTCCAATGAGTGGAGTACAGTTCTCCCAGGATGAGAATATGTCTGGGGAAGAAGGCTGGAAAATCTATAGACTGATTGAAATTAGAATTCAGTACTACTTCTAATAGGAAGAGGAGTTTCTAATAGGAAGAGGAGTGAGAAGAACTGTATCATAAGAAAATGTTGTGTTAAGGTGCATCAAGTAGTAGAGATTGGAATTCACTGACTCGGGCTAGATGCTCTAAGACAGACATGTCAAACTCTGGCCCGTGGGGGGTACTAAAATTTGGCCTGCCAAACAATTCCTGCCGTCGTTGAGATTTGGCCCCCGTTCCTTCCCTCCCTCCGGTTGACTACCTAAACAGACATTATATGCCAACAGAATCTTTCACCCAGTTGCAGATACAGAACATGTCACTCACCTCATAGAAAATAGAGAACAGCAAAAAAAAAAAAAATCACAAAACCCTACAGACAAAACCTGAAAGCACAGATACTGGATTCTGTATGTCATGCAACACCAGAGAAATAGAAAGAAGTGCATGTCCTCCAGTATGTACAAAATAACACAGGCAGATGCATTTTCTCAAAATTGACATAATTCAGTCAATAAGGGCTGTACATTTAATGCATTAACACGATTAAGAACATAAGCAGTGCCTCCGCTGGGTCAGACCCGAGGTCCATCATGCCCAGCAGTCCACATTAAAAATTTTAACACAGGTCCCCTTACCTTCTTGATTACCCAGCCCGCCTGTGCCATAGTCCATTATGTTCCCAAAGTCCTTCCCTCCAACCTTCCATAGGCTGCTGGCAGTTCCAGCAATTAAGGCAGAGTACTGCCAGTA
Organism: Geotrypetes seraphini; assembly: GCF_902459505.1. Lineage (NCBI taxonomy): Eukaryota > Metazoa > Chordata > Amphibia > Gymnophiona > Dermophiidae > Geotrypetes > Geotrypetes seraphini. The sequence continues at coordinate 21,470,641 of NC_047095.1, forward strand.
GGCTACCTGACTTCTTAGTGTCTTGCTGTTTCTGGAGTAGCAGGTACACCGGAACAGGAATAGCTGATGTAGCTTCCTGTTCCAGTATAGCAGGTACTCCAGAGACACTGGAGCTGGCTATCCTGTTGGCAGTGCTCTGCCTTAATCGCTAACACTGCTGGCATACTATGAAGGGTCATAGGGAGGGACTCGCATATATCTCTGGGGGAGGAGGAGGAGGAAAGATACTGGAGGGGGAGGGGAGGGAAGAAGGAGAGAAACAAACTTCTGATAACCAGCCAACGTGGTTTCTGCAAGGGGAGATCGTGCCTAACAAACTTATTGCACTTCTTCAAAGGAATTAACAAACGGATGGACAGAGGAGACCCCATAGACATCATATATCTAGATTTCCAAAAAGCCTTTGACAAGGTACCCCATGAACGCCTACTTCGGAAACTGAAGAACCATGGGGTGGAAGGAGACGTATATAGATGGATCAGAAACTGGTTGGCGGGTAGGAAACAGAGGGTAGTAAATTTAAATAAGCGATTTATCAAATCAAAAATAAACTTGAAACTAGGAGTGAAGGGCCACTACTCGGACTGGAGGAGGGTCACAAGTGGTGTTCTGCAGGGCTCGGTGCTCGGACCGCTGCTATTTAATATATTTAAAAATGATCTGGAAACAGGGATGAAGTGCGAGATAATAAAATTTGCGGACAACACCAAACTATTTAGTGGAGCTTGGACTAAAGAGGATTGCGAAGAATTGCAAAGGGACTTGAACAAACTAGGGGAATAGGCGACGAGATGACAGATGAAGTTCAACGTTGAGAAATGTAAAGTACTACATGTGGAAAGCAGAAACCCGAGGTACAGCTATACGATGGGAGGGATGTTATTGAAGGAGAGTACCCAAGAAAGGGACTTAGGGGTAATGGTTGACATGACAATGAAGCCAATGGCACAGTGTGCAGCGGCCGCTAAGAGAGCGAATAGAATGCTAGGTATAATCAAAAAGGGTATTACTACCAGAACGAAAGAAGTTATCCTGCCGTTGTATCGGGCGATGGTGCATCTGCATCTGGAGTACTGCATCCAATATTGGTCACCGTACCTTAAGAAGGATATGGCGTTACTCGAGAGGGTTCAGAGGAGAGCGATACGTCTGATAAAAGGTATGGAAAACCTTTCATACGCTGAGAGATTGGAGAAACTGGGACTCTTTTTTTCCCTGGAGAAGAGGAGACTTAGAGGGGATATGATAGAGACTTACAAGATCATGAAGGTACATTGAGAGAGTGGAAAGGGACAGATTCTTCAAACTTTTGAAAAATAAAAGAATAAGAGGGAACATAAGAACATAAGCAGTGCCTCCGCCGGGTCAGACCATAGGTCCATCCCGCCCAGCAGTCCGCTCCCGCGGTGGCCCAAACAGGTCACGACCTGTCTGAATCACCAGAAGGGGCCCCCTTGCCACCTTGGTTTCCCATTGAGTTTTATCTTCCCATCGAAAGTCCTAACCCTCCGGTCCTGCACATGCACGACCTGATTGGGTTTCTCCCAGCACCTCTCTCAGTATCCCACGATCCCTTTATCCCTCAGGAATCCGTCCAATCCCTGTTTGAATCCTTGTACCGTACTCTGCCTGATCACTTCCTCCGGTAGCGCATTCCAAGTGTCCGTGACCCTTTGTGTGAAAAAAAACTTCCTTGCATTTGTTTTGAACCTATCTCCCTTCAATTTCTCCAAATGCCCCCTCGTACCTGTTGACCCCTTCAGCCTGAAGAATCTGTCCCTATCCACCCTCTCTATGCCCCTCATGATCTTGAAGGTCTCTATCATATCTCCCCTGAGCCTCCTTTTTTCCAGAGAGAAGAGCCCCAGCCTATCCAACCTCTCGGCGTATGGGCAGTGTTCCAGCCCTCTTACCAGTTTCGTTGCTCTCCTTTGGACTCTCTCAAGTACCGCCATGTCCTTCTTGAGGTACAGCGACCAATATTGAACGCAGTATTCCAGATGTGGATGCACCATCGCTCGATACAATGGCATGATGACTTCCCGCGTCCTGGTTGTTATGCCCCTCTTTATGATGCCCAGCATCCTGTTGGCTTTTTTCGAGGCTGCTGCGCACTGTGCAGATGGCTTCAGTGATGCATTCACCAGCACACCCAAGTCTCTCTCAAGACTGCTGTCTCCCAACAATGCCCCCCCCAATTTGTAGTCGAACAACGGGTTCTTTTTCCCTATATGCATGACCTTGCATTTTTCCACGTTAAAGCACATTTGCCATTTGTTTGCCCAGTCTTCCAGCTTGCCCAGGTCCCTTTGCAGGTCCTCACACGCCTCCCTGGACCTAACTCTGCCGCACAGTTTGGTATCGTCTGCAAATTTTATAACCTCGCACTTTGCCTCCTTTTCCAGGTCATTGATAAATATGTTGAAGAGTAACGGCCCCAGCACCGATCCCTGTGGCACACCGCTCGTGACTCCCCGCCAGTCAGAATATTGTCCCTTTACTCCGACCCATTCGGAAAAGTTGAAAGGGGACAGATTCAAAATGAATGCTAGGAAGTTCTTTACCCAACATGTGGTGGACACCTTGAATGCGCTTCCAGAGGGAGTAATAGGGCAGAGCACGGTACTGGGGTTCAAGAAAGGATTGGACAATTTCCTGCTGGAAAAGGGGATAGAGGGGTATAGATAGAGGATTACTGCACAGGTCCTGAACCTGTTGGGCCGCCGCATGAGCGGACTGCTGGGCACGATGGACCTCAGGTCTGACCAAGCGGAGGCATTGCTTATGTTCTAGATACCATGGGGGTGGAAAGAGATTCTGGACTGCGGGGGGGGGGGGGAGAGGAGGAGTAGGAGAGAGAACGGATCGCAGTGGTGATGGGGGAACTATTCAGGAGTGCAAGAAGAAAGATCATTGATCCAAGGGGGAGGAGCACAGGATGATTTGCTGGGAAAAAAAGGTTCAGACGGATGTAATAGGGGGTAAATGAGATAGGGATGGAAAAAGCAAGGGAGATGGTGATAGGGGGAGGGAAGGAGAGAAATAGTGATCATGGAGGGGAGAGGAGAAAAATAGTGATCTTCATTTCTGCCCTACATCCATCATTAGCACTCATAGTTCACATTCAGCTTTCTTCCATTTTCTGCCACCTTCTTAAATTTCATTTTCCATCTCTTCCCTTCTCTTCCATCCTTGGGCAGCATTTTTCCTTTCCCCTCCCTTCTATACATATGCCTCACACCCCCCCCACACACACATACATACACACACATATGTTCCTCCTATCCATGAGCAGTATTTTTCTCTCTGCCTTCCCCCCACCCAACCCAGATACACACGTCTTTCTATGTGCAGAATTTTCTCCTCTCCAGATCCCCCACTTTCCTTTCCTTCCCTGATGCAAAGAGCTCTTAGCTCTCAAAGAATGAGTTTGTTCCCTTGAGGCTAGAGTGGCAGACTTGGAGGAGCTGAGGGAGATAGAGAAGTACATAGAGGAGATCTACAGGGATATTTTAGAGAAGTCCCACCTCCAGTCTGGTAGCCCCTATACCGCCTTGGAGGAGAGAGGTCTAGAAGGAGAGCATCATTCTGGTGAAGTAGGAAATAATCCTCTAGAACCTGCCCACCAGGGGATGCAATATCCTCTTGCACTGAGGATGTGTTTCTAGGAACTTTTGCCCAGAAGGGAAGGGCTGGGATAACTGTTGTAGTTGGTGATTCGATCATTAGACATGTAGATAGCTGGGTGGCTGGTGGGTATGAGGATTGCCTGGTCACTTGCCTGCCAGGTGCAAAGATGGCAGACCGTACATGCCACATAGCCAGCTGTCCTGGTACATGTAGGTACCAATGACATAGGAAAATGTGGGAGGGAGGTTCTGGAAGCCAAATTTAGGCTCTTAGGTTGAAAGATGAAATCCAGATACTCCAGGGTTGCATTCTCAGAAATGCTCCCAGTTCCACACACAGGACCCAACAGGCAGGTAAAGCTCCAAAGTCTCAATGTGTGGTTGAGATGATGGTGCAGGGATGAGGAATTTAGATTTGTTAGGAACTGGGCAGCCTTCTGGGAAAGGGGGAGCTTGTTCCGAAAGGATGGACTCCCATCTTGGAACCAGGCTGCTGGCGCTAACGTTTAAAAAGGAGATAGAGCAGCTTTAAAACTGAGATGTGGGGGAAAGCCGACAGTCTCCCAGGAGTGGATGGTTCGGTGTGAGGTATCCTTGGAGGATACTATTGAAATAGGATATTTAGGGAGTCCCAGTAGAGAGGTTACAATAATGGTGAAAGAAAGCTAGAAGGGTTTAAGAGGAAAGCAGAGTAAAAGACTCAAATTTTCCGTTGTCTTAGCAGCCTGTAGTTGCAAGTAAAAAAACACAATTTGAAGTGTCTGTATACAAATGCTAGAAGCCTAAAAAATAAAATAGGAGAGTTAGAGTATATACCACTGAATGATGAGATAGATATAATAGGCATCTCAGAGACCTGTTAGAAGGAGGACAATCAATGGGACACTGGATTGTGAAAAATTGCAGGCGGACCTTAGGAAATTGGAAAACTGAGGGACCAAATGGCAGATGAAATTTAATGTGGACAAATGCAAAGTGATGCACATTGGGAAGAATAACCTGAATCACAGTCACCGGATGCTAGGGTCCACCTTGGGGATTAGCGCCCAAGAAAAGGATCTGGGTATCATCATAGACAATACAATGAAACTTTCTGCCCAATGTGCGGCAGCGGCCAAGAAAGCAGACGGGATGCTGGGAATTATTAAAAAATGGATGGTTAACAAGACTAAGAATGTTATAATGCCCCTGTATTGCTACATGGTGCGACCTTATCAGGAGTATTGTGTTCAAGAATTGATCTCCTTATCTCAAGAAAGATATAGTGGCGCTAGAAAAGGTTCAAAGAAGAGCAACCAAAATGATAATGGGGATGGAACTCCTCTCATATGAGGAAAGACTAAAATGGTTAGGGCTGTTCAGCTTGGACAAAAGACGGCTGAGGGTAGATATGATTGAAGTCTATAAAATCCTGAGTGGAGTAGAACAGATACAAGTGGATCAATTTTTCACTCCGTCAAAAATTACAAAGACTATGGGACACTCGAAGTTACAGGGAAATACTTTTAAATCCAATAGGAGGAATTTTTTTTTTCACTCAGAGAATAGTTAAGCTCTGGAACGCATTGCCAGAGGTTGTGGTAAGAACAGATAGCGTAGCTGGTTTTAAGAAAGATTTGGGCAAGTTCCTGGAGGAAAAGTCCATAGTCTGTTATTGAGAGAGGCATGGGGGAAGCCACTACTTGCCATGGATCGGTAACATGGAATATTGTTACTCCTTGAGTTTTGGCCAGGTACTAGTGACCTGGATTGGCCACCGTGAGAAAAGACTACTGGGCTTGATGGACCATTGGTCTGACCCAGTAAGGCTATTCTTAAGTTCTTAAGCATTTCCCCCTATCCCTTCCATCCATGTGCAGCTTCTTAGGTCCTCCCTCCTCCCCCCTCCTGCATGCATCCACACACTGCATCCTCACGGGCCTACAGAGGGAGGTAGGAAAACCATGGGCTCCTTTTATCAAGCCACGCTAGTGGTTTAACGCGCTAGCCGCTACCGCCTCCTCTTAAGCAGGTGGTAGTTTTTGGCCAGCGCAGGGGTTAAAGCGTGATGAAAGTTGCGCGCATTAACCCTGCTAGTGCGGCTTGATAAAAGGAACCCAATGTCAGATCATAGAAGAGGAAAAGGAGGTAAGGAGATGATGAATTTCCAAGGGGATTTTGGAATGTAGTGACGCCTACGCTTTCAAGATTTCTGTGGATTCTACGGCACATCCGTTCTTTCCAATTTCTACATTTTTACTAAAGGCAACCTTTAGCTAGGCATTCCTATTGTGGACCTTTTATTGTTTGTCCTTGGATAATGCTAAGTTGTTTTACTTTAGGAGATATTTCTGGACAGTAGGATATAAGCTCTCAAAATAGCTATCCACTTTCCCTGGCAATTGGCATCTACCAACTTTAAAATCTTTGTCCATGGGGAGATGATGAAATTGTTATGGGATCTCTTAGTGTACATAAGCAGGTTTTATTACAACTTGCTACAGATCACTTTAATGTTTCAAGATTCTTTGTTTTAAAAAAATGTACATATATAGCTTGGTAAAAAAGCTATTTAGATAACTAATCTAAAATGGTATGACTGTTTTCCTAAAGAGATATAATTTCTGTATGAATAAGGTTGTGTTGAAGATAAACTTCTTTTTTTTTTTTTTTTAAATAATTATTGATTTTCCATACTTCAAAAGTGCAATAAAAAAATATCTTATTTGATGCTTTGTTATATAATGGAAGAATAAAATTATTAGAAAACCATGTAGGACTCTCATATGACACTATATTATTTGGTACAGCAATGAGAACTTAGAGTCCGATTTCTGCAAATAATAACAAGTTATTATTAATATTGACAGGGATCGCCATGCAACAAATTACTCAAAATTGGAAAGATTATACTAAATTAAATTATACATTTTGGTGGAATTCAGTTTGTCACATATATAAGATGGAAAAGATGATAGCGTTACAACAAGGGAATATTCATAATTTTAAAAAAATATGGGGGCCATTGACTAATTACTCTAATGATCAGCTATCTTAGCACATGGGTAGTATATATATGGGGTTGGGGTGGGAAATGTATATCGTATGGAATAGGAATATTGATAAAAAGGGGGGTATTTATATTTTATCATACAATATTTTTTTTATTGTAAATACAAGTGATATGTGAAAATTGTTTTTATTATGTTTAATTCACTTGTAAGATTCAAAAATGAATAAAGATTTATGAAAAAAAAAAAAAAAGAATAAAGCTGTGGAGATTTAAAAAATTTTTTTAAACGAGACTTTTTTTAGATTTTCAACAGTTTAGGGTGTGAAGAACTTATGTGCACCACAGAAGAGCTTGACTTGGGTGTGATTGTATGTGATGATCTTAAGGTGGCCAAACAGGTTGAAAAGGTGACGGCGAAAGCTAGAAGAATGCTAGGTTGCATAGGGAGAGGTATGGCCAGTAGAAAAAAGAAGGTATTGATGCCCCTGTATAAGACTTTGGTGAGACCTCATTTACAATATTGTGTACAATTCTGGAGGCCGCACCTTCAAAAAGATATAAAAAGGATGGAGTCGGCCCAGAGGAAGGCTACTAAAATGGTGTGTGTTCTTTATCATAAGGCGTATGGAGACAGACTTAAAGATCTCAATCTATATACTTTGGAGGAAAGGTGGAAGATAGGAGATATGATAGTACGTAATGTAAACACACATAAGTTGTCTCTTTCATTTGAAAGGAAACTCTGCAATGATTGGGCATAAGAAGAAGTTAAGAGGTGATAGGCTCCAGAGTAATCTAAGGAAATACTTTTTTTTACAGAAAGGGTGGTAGATGCATGGAACAGTCTCCAGAAGAGGTAGTGGAGACAGAGATTGTGTCTGAATTCAAGAGGATCTGGGATAGGCACGTGGGATGTCTCAGAAGAAGAGACAATGGTTACTACGGATTGGCCTTTATCTGCTATCATGTTTCTATGTTTCCATGTCTGAGACAACAAGCCAAGCATTTGTCTTTGTAAACATTATGCTTGCATGAGTGTTTTGTTTTGAAGCAATGTAAGGTTTAAAGTACGGTATGTTCTTGGTGGCAAGGCGCTTTAAAGTGTGGCATATTTTTTTTGTCATTCACATGTAACTGATAGAAGGCACAGCTATGAAAAAGGAAACTAGGAGCATGATTACCCCTGAATTATTATGAATTCTTCCTTGTTCATCTTTAAAGCTACAAGAGGTCCACCCCCATTTAGATCCTGGTCAGTTGGCAACCAGAGTGGTGGTGGTGGCAGCGGCATGTGCAGTGATTCAGAAAGTGCAGGAGGAAGCAGTGAATCCCGTTCAATGGATTCTCCATCTGCCAGCCCAGGTGCGCTGATTAATATTCTCATAAGCAACTTAATTAGAAGCCATGTTTTTAATTTTTCTGCTTTCATGTAAAAAAAAAAAAAAAAAAAAGCAGATAGAAGCTACCTGCAAAGTTTTACATGTCTTGATTCGGTTTTTCCCATTAGGAGATTTTAAAAGGAGACTTCCACGAACACCATCTACAGGTACTATGTCATCTGCAGATGATTTGGATGAAAGAGAACCACCTTCGCCTTCAGAGAGTGGTAAGCTGCCAATCTGCCATATTTGCATTCTGTTGCTACTAGAAATCTGCTTTGTTTGCAGAACATAATAGATGTTAATAGAAAGGGCAATTAGCTCATTTAGTCTGTCTTATTCCTGTCCACAGAGCGAAGATGTATCTCGTCAGTTGAGCATGAGCACTAGAATATTTTAGAACAGTTTCTGTCATCTTACTTATTTGTAGAATTCCATCTTGGACAAATGAGAGAGATGAGTTTGCAAGATCTGGGTAGTTCATGCTTAGAATGCCAGATCACATGGTGGAGAACTGGGGAAATGGATGGCTGTTCAGAAACAGTTACAAACAGGAAGGTGAGAATAGGTGGTAAGACAGTCTGGAAGCTGTACTCAGCCCATTAGATGCCTGAGGGTGAGGGATATAAGATAAATTTGGAGGGGGAGGTGTATTATAGAGATTGAATGAAAGCTGTGGTGATGGGTGTATGAGAGTAAAAGAGAGAGACTAAGTACCTAGAAATGCAATAGCTACTTTGCTTCACCTGTCAAGGGGGTGCTGTCATGCTGCTAAATGAGTCAGAATGGGAAACTGCTGGGTTCTGTGAGCAATGTAAAAGGATTGATTACTACTCTCTTGCCATAATCACAGACTCAGAAAAGAACCTTTGTAAATCAGATTTTAAGAGTGACACCAGACCTTGTAAGGATTCACCCCCATCCCATTCTTGTCATTCAGACCTCCAGTTCTAGCCCTTACACTCCAGCAAGTTATGAGAATCCACCTCTACTTTTTCAAAATCCAGGCAGTACTCACAGGTCCTGTTGGCTTCCAGAAGGGATTCCACTAGGAGGTCTTATGGTTTCAAGTGGAAGTAATTTGCTATTTGGTGTGAGGGCAAGGCCCTAGATCCTTTTTTCTGTCCTACACAAAATTGTTCTAGTACCTTCTACATATGAATCAGGGTTCAAGATCAACTCCATTAGGGTCCACATTAGTACAATTGGCACTTAGGATCTTCATGTAGAAAGTAAACCCTTTTCTGCTCAGCCCTTAGTTGTTGACTTTATATGGGTTTGCTGCTGTTGAAACCTCCTATCAAAGCCTCTGCAGTATCTTGAGATCTCAGTGTTGTATTAACCTAACTGATTAAAGCTCCATTCAAGCTGATGGATACCCATCACCTGAAGTACCTGACCTGGATGGTCGTATTTTTTGTGGTGGTAACTTCAGCCCACAGGGCCATTGAGCTCCAAGCTCTAGTAGCTAATATAGTTACACTAAATATTGCATGAGTGGCCTTGCACATACATTCTAAGGTCCTTACTAATCTAGTGTCAGAGTTCCATCTTAATCGGTTTTTCTAACACCACTTTTCCCAGATTTCATGCCCACAAAAGTTAAAGTGCACTGTACATTTTGGACTGCAAGAGAGCCTTGGCTTTCTATTTAGAGTGCATAAAAACCCATAGACAGCCCACCCAACTTTATGGAAGCTGCCATCAGAAAATGTTGCGTTCAAAATGGTTATCAGACTGTATTTCCTTAAATTAGGCCCACACTGGGCTAACTCTTGAGGGTCAAGTTTTGGCTGCTCATGACTGCAATGGTAGCCATCTTGACATCACCCTTTATAGATTAATTACAGAGCAGTCCCCACACTCACATCTCACTTTTATTTGGAGCAGGACTGTCAGTGTAGCAGTTAGTTTGGTCAGCAGTCTTTTAGAACCTATTTGGTATCTAAAATCGGACACCATAAGCCCATTCTTTTCTGTTCCAGGCTGCCTATAAAAAATATAGTACTAAGATAAATGGTTGGTTGGTTCTGAATAGAACTAGATAATGAACCCTGCCTGTTGCAACTCTTATCCTTTTTGTTTGAGGCAGCCTGATAACTCGGGATTCTCAGATGTAAGAATATGCTCATATATTTGTCCTCTGAGAAAACAAGTTAACTAACCTATAGCAGGTAGTCTCTGAAGACAGCAGGATAAATATTCTTACATACCTGCCCTAAGAGTTGAATTCTGTCAGCTATTTGTATTAGACTGGCAGGGTCCCATGCAGTAGCACAAGATGGAATGGATGCACACGTGCCAGTCAATGCTTCCAAAGTCTACTAGAAAGTAAAGGGGGCAGCATTCTTGCGTGGGCTCCAATGGCATGATCACCCAAGTGTAAGAATGTTCATTATGCAGTCCTTAGAAAACACCTGTTACAGGTGAGTAATTTTATTTTCTGCCCATTTAGTTTTGAGCTGATGTTTCAGTATCCAACATTTAATCTCATTTATGCAACTTGGCTTAAGGGGTTAAATCCATCTATATTTCCTCATTTAGAATATTATGTACAATTCTGGAGACTATATCTTCAAAAAGATATAAAAAGGATGGAGTCTGTCCAGAGGAAGGCTACTAAAATGGTGTATAGGGACAGACTTAAAAGAAAGGCAGGATAGGGGGAGATATGATAGACCTTTGTGGCGTAAATGTGCATAATAATAATTTATTCTTATATACCGCCAAAGCCGTAATAGTTCAAGATGGTTTACGACAAAATGTACTTGAACAGTACATATTCCAACAGTTGGAATATGTACTCTAAGTTCCCCTAAGATTGCTAGTTACCATATTTCCCCGAAAATAAGACAGGGTCTTACATTAATTTTGGCTCCAAAAAATGCATTAGGGCTTATTTTCAGGGGATGTCATTTTTTTCATGTACAACAGTCATCTCTCGCTTCCTCTCCTCCACCCCAATTCTTCCTCTTTCCTTTATCTCCCCCTCATGTGCAGCATCTTTCCTCCCCTCTCATCCATCTCCTTGTGCAGCATTTTCTATCCCTCCCTCCCATTCCCCTGTGCAGCAGTACCCCACCCACCACGAGACTGACATACCTCCGAGGCATCCAAAAACAGCGGCAGTGGCAACACTCTGAACGTGCTGGTTTTTGGCCTTCCCCACCGGGGCCTTCCCTCTGCTGCATCACTGATGTCACCAGCACATCATCAGAACATTCTTTTCAGTTTCAGGACAAACAATTAAGGAACGTAAAATGGAATTATACTCTGGCTGTGTAAATGGTTTATTATTTTTTACATATTTTCAAATGATTTTTCTCTCACAATCCATGTTAATTTTCTTCTTGCCTGTTTAGCAATGTTATGCCTATTATTTTGTGGTAAATTTTAACTAGGAGAGTGTGGTGCAGTGGTTAGAGTTACAGCCTCATCACCCTGAGGTTGTGGGTTCATACCCCACGCTGCTCCTTGTGACCCTGGGGAAGTCACCTAATCCTCCACATTAGATAGCTTGTGAGCCCACCAGGACAGATAGGGAAAATGCTTGAAGTACCTGTAGTAAACTGCTTTGAGTGTGGTTGTATAACTACAAAAAAGCAGCATATAAATCCTAATCCTTTTCTCCCACTAGTTATAGGATGTATTTTGTTTTGCTTGAATTTACAAGATTTTAAATGTGGGTTGGGTACAGGAATTGGCAAGAAACATGTGGAGATAATAAAGGGATGGTACCAGTATGATAGGGGTGGTACGAGGACAGAAAAATTATTCACTGGGAATGGTGAGAGACAGTATCAATATGATGGGGATTCGGTGGGGATGAAATAGAATTGACTGGGGTGGATGAAGATGGGGACCAGATTATGTCCCTGGGCACATCTCTGTTCTATGGAGAATACCTTTTTCAAGTAAGCAACCTTGTTTAGCTGTGATTATTTTTAATGGGTATTATGTTTCAGATTTCTAAATTTTTGAAGAATCACACTCATTTTTGGGTAGAATGGCCCAGACTTTTCAGTCATCTCATTTGTAGAGAACTTTGGTGGTATTTGTATATGATATTTCCAGAAGTTACTGAAATAAATTGGTGGTTTGTGACAGTTGTACAGAAACATATATCTGCAAGTAAATGATGATCTCAGGTTTAGTAAAATGTGCATTTTATTTCATCATGATTTTAATCTGTATTGCTTTTTCTCTGAGGACAAGCAGGCATAATATTCTCCCATGTAGGTGACTTCATCCACTAAACCTGGTACAGACATAAGCAACAAAGGACAAGGAAATTGCAACCTCAGTCTCGGTCCAATCTTCCTTTTGACTCCTTTCTAGAGAACATTGCCAATATGCTTCTTTCTCCCAGTTTCCCCATCAGAGGCAGATTAATCTACTTCCATCAACGTTGGACTCTTAATCACAAAAGATCAGTGGTGCTTCGAGTTGTCACTCGGGGCTACCGTTCAGAAAGCCTCCAAACCACCCACCAAACGAATCCTTATCCAGTTAAACTCAGTAGAATCTATTCCTCTGCAGAAGAGGGGCTGAGGGAGTCTACTCAAAAGTATTTCCCGATTCCAAAAAAGAGACTGGAGGCCTTTGATGAATTTGAGTTTTGCATGGCCTTTTACCTGTACTGGAAAAAAGCGATTGACTTTGCTTTCTAGCTCTCAGTGGCCTACACTCATGTATTCATCCTACCTGCTCACAAAATTATCTTCACTTTTACACTGGATCTTGACATTTCCAATACAGAGTCTTGTCCTTCGGACTGGCTTCAACCCATTGGGTCTTCACAAAATGCCTAGTGGTGGTAGCGCATGAGAGTTTCATGTAGTTCCCTTCAGACAACTGGTTAATCAAGGCTTCATCATTGTAAATAATAATAATAATAATAGTTTATTCTTATATACCGCCATACCCAGCGAGTTCAAGGCGGTTTACATCGAATTAGATTAGGGTCTGCATAGACAGGCAGATTTACAATTATTTATCAGAATTACAATTATTTATCAGAATTACAGCTTTAATCGAACTACAGCTCAGCATGCCATCAGATCAACAACTGCTCATCTCAGGCTATTCTACTTTGCTGTCAACTACCAAAAGTCACATCTCCATCTTTCTCAGATGCTGGAATTTATAGTGACTACTGGATACTACTCAGGGTCAAGCTTTTGTACTGAAGTAGAGAGTGGACAGCCTCATTCACTTGTGTCAAACAGTCTTTTCTCTTTGACGCACTTCTGCACATCAAATGTTACTCCTTCTCGGTTACATGGTGTCAACGGTACACATAACTCTTTTGGAATGTCTTCACCTCAGAGTTCCACAATGGATCCTGTCAAACAAATGGTCTCAAGCCACAGGACATCTGTCTGCTACAATCCAAGTCACCTCAGACATACATCACTCTCTCCAATAGTGGATGATTCCTCATAATCTCTCAAGTTCTTCACTTCCCTTTCCCTTGCCATCACAAACTTCTAACAACAGATGCTTCAATGTTAGGATGGTGTGCTCTTCTAGACAGCCTCCACACTCAAGCAGTATGGCCTTACCACAAACAAACCCTCTATATCAGTCTTCTTGAAGTGCGATCAATAGGCAACACTCAAAAACATTAAGACACTCAAGTTGCGAAAGACAAGATGGTGACTTGAATGAATGTGCAAGAGGAAGCTCCTCTGATACATTTGTAGTACAACATGATTAAGCGTAAATGGAAATTTTGTTCTTACCTGGCTGAGTCGATCTCTTTCCCAGTATCAAACTAATGGACCTTGGAGGGTTTTCTTCTCATGCAGGTAGGGAGTAATAGTCGGGAGCCAAAGTCTACGACAGGTGACTTACCTCTGAGCGTTCATGACGCCATGCTGAGTCCCGAATCCCGCAATACTCTCTCAACCTGGATGTGGATTGCCCAAACTGGTGGGGAGTGAGATTTCAGATGCCATATGAGCTGCCACTTCCCAAACAGAAGCTGAGATGTCATTGGACAATCTGCATAAAGAAGTGGGGCAGCCATTATAGGAACAAGCTGGTGAGTCCATGCTTGGAGTAGTTGGTGTTATCACAAACATTGGAGGTGATATCTAGACTACCAAAAATCTTGGGCTCTCTGATAAGGCTTCCTCCAAGTTGAAGAAAAGACCAGAGAAGATTACATTAGAAGAGGTATGCAAAGCTAATCTAAATCTTACATTTATATACCAGATTATTCCTAAAAACATATAGGCTTGACTCGATTTACAAAAGAATATGATTACAAAAATATGTTAATTTAAAATAGATTTTTAGGAATTACATTCTAAAAAACATTGAAACATTGTGGTTTTTAAAATTTTATGGTAAACCTGAAAAGAAATACATAATCGTATCTGAACAGGAAAGTCATTCCATAATACAGCCAATAGGAAGGAAAAAGATCAAGCAATTTTGCTAGTTGATCAAAGACCTTTAACAGAGAGAAAATATAACTTTTATATAAATGAATTGTTCTATAACCCAAAATGTTTGAAGAGTTTAAAGTTAAAGGTACCAGAGTCTCGAGCAATCCATGAATAAAATTTTATAAACAATACAGGCACATTTAAATTTAACTCTGTAATGAAACAGAAGCCAGTGTAGGTATCTAAACAGTTGAGTGACGTGCTCAAATTTTGGCGTTCTGAAAATTAGTCATGCCGCAGTGTTCTGTATTAATTGTAACCTTTTCTTCCCTTAAACCAACATAAATAGAATTGCAATAGTCCAGCTGTGCTAAAATAACCAGTTGGACTAATGCTGCAAAATGATGTTGGTAAAATAAAGGGCAGACACTTTTCAATGTGTGTAAACTAAAAAAAAACATTTCTTAATCAAATGTGAGTACGTCGGAGATTTCTTTGATTAATTGTTTAGATAATGTTTTACAGATCCCTGAATTGTTACAATCACACATGAAGCAATGTGGGGATTCTGTTACTGCATTAGAAAAACAAATGCAAAATGTTGAGAAGGCTGTTAAGAGTTCAATCTGCACAATCAATCTTGATTAACGATAATATGAATATCCATCAGAAGCTTGAAGCTCTGGAAAATTATGAACGCAAACTGAACTTGAGAATTTTGAACTTTCCTCAATCTTTAGTCCTCTTACCTTTTGGAGATGGTAAAAAAATATTTAAAATAAATTTTACAGATCGCAGATGAGATACCACCTATTACAAAGGCTTTTTATGTAAATTCAGGAAGTCCAGGTAAGCAAATAGCTAAGGGACAAGGTGAGGGGGCCAGCTTTGATCTTACTGGCTTCTTAGAAGATTTTAGACATGTGTTGACTAAAGCAACCCTGATAGCTTCCTTCGCCCTGGAATATGACAGAAATTGGATTCTTCGATTGTACTACCATTTTAAAGATGTGAAATTCTTGGGACATTCAGTTTTGATTTTTCCTGATCTTTATCAGACCACACAGTTGAGAAGAAGGGCTTTTTTAGCCCCTAGATCTCAAGTTCTGGCCCTAAAGGGACTTTTTTTCCTTGCAATTTCCATGTAAATGTGTTATAAAGATTTTAGATGAAACTTAAATTTTCCTTGACCCAGAGCATTTGAAAAATTTCCTGTTATCAAAAGTCTCCAGCTCCCATAGCTATATCCACTCCTTTGGATGTATTAAATTGAGCGATTTATGGTAGATAATTTGATAGTCTGCCTTGTCTGATTTAAGAAATTTCTTTATCTACCTATATGGTATATTTATAAGTTTTTCCTATGCTGAAATCCCTATATTTGCTGTAGACTTTTTCAAGTATAACCTTTATTTGGGGTTAATATAGTACATTCTTACAGTATAATCAGGCGTTTTTATATATTCTTTGAATTTTCATGTAAGATGTGTTCTCTATCAAGTATTATACTTGTAATAATGTAAAATAGCAAAATAAAAAAAGACATTCAAGTTGCCATCTTTTTCTTGAACAAAAAAGGAGCATAGGATCTTGCCCACTTTGCATGGAAGCAATAGAGATTTGGAAATGGGCAACTGCTCACGGCATTCTTCTTGGAGCAGTTTATTTAGCGTGGAAGCATAATGTCTTGGTAGACAAACTGAACAGACTTCTTCAGCCTCACGAATGGTGTCTTAGCACATCTGTTTTATGTCAGATTTTCTCCAAATGGGGAACTCCAGACATAGATCTCTTCACTTCCCCCACAACAAACTTCCAAGATTCTGCTCCAGACTCTATATCCCTAGTTCCATGTCAGATACCTTCCTCATTCATTTGGGTGGGGGCAAAGCACAGATTCCTCTACGCATTTCCTCACATTCCTCTCTCGAGAAAAACTCTACTCAACTTCACCAAGATTAAGGCACCATGATACTCATAGCACCATTTTGACCATGCCAGGTTTGGGTTCCACTCTTCCTAGAAGGACATGGCAATACTTGAGGGAGTCCATAGAAGAGCAACTAAACTGATAAAGGGTATGGAAAACTTCTCATATGCTAACAGGTTGAAAAAGCTGGGGCTATTCTCCCTGGAAAAGCGTAGGCTTAGAGGAGACATGCTAGAAACCTTCAAAATCCTGAAGGGCATAGAAAAGATAGACAAGGACAGATTCTTCACACTGTGGGGAACCAAAAGTACAAGGCAGCACTCGGAGAAATTAAAAGGGGGCAGGTTTAGAACAAACACTAGGAAGTTCTTTTTCACCCAGAGGGTGGTGGACACATGGAACGCACTTCCGGAGGCCGTGATAGGCCAGAGCACGTTACAGGGCTTCAAAGAAGGTTTGGATAGGTTCCTAGATGATAAGGGGATTGAGGGGTACAGATAGGAGTTGAGGTAGGTTATTGGAATAGTCAGGGACCATTGCACAGGTGATGGGCCTGGAGGGCCGCCACGGGAGCAGACCGCTGGGCGGGATGGACCTCTGGTCTGACCCAGCGGAGGCAAATTCTTGTGTTCTTATGTTCTTAGAGCTGTTGACCAAGAAATAATGCAAGTTGTGGCTATTCCCAATGCTACTGACACAAAATGAGAGATCACTCCTTCACCCCAGCTCTCCTCCTTATCACTAACAGTGTGGTTTCTTTCACCAGTCAAGTAAATGCTTCCTTGCTAATGGCTACAGTATCTGCATTGAAACATCTAGAAAACCTTTCACTCAGTGCTGTTACCACTTCAAATGAGCAAGATTTTCTTCTTGGTGTACTTTGCATTCTCTGGAACCTGTCACCTGTTCACTGTTATCCATTCTGCACTACCTTCTCCACATCTCTAACTGATCTAAAAACCAATTTGGTTTGAGTACATCTACAGTGCTGTCTATGCGTTTCACTCTCCCTTGGCCAAAAAAAACCCCTCTGTTCACCCTTTGGTAGCTTGTTTCCTGAAAGACCTATTCCACATGAAACTGCCTACCAAGCCTCCATCTGTTGCTTGAGATCTTAATATCATACCGTGTTTCCCCGAAAATAAGACCTACCCCGAAAATAAGCCCTAGTAGGATTTTCAGGGTGGGTCTTAATATAATCCCTACCCCAAAAATAAGCCCTAGTCTTGGGATTCTCTGGCAGTTTCCCTTCCCTCCCATCCCTTGTGCAGCAGAACCCTTGAGCGAGTACCGCCACGTAGCCGAACCCCCATCCTTCCCTCCCTCCCATCTGAACCCCACCAACCACGAGCGAGCCCTACTTATACGGTACCTCCCTAAGCAACGTCATGCTGGCAGCTCTCTAAACAGGCTGCTTCGGCCTTGTCTGCACGTGAATTCACACTGCTACATTACTGACATCAGTAACGCGGCAGAGTGAATTCACGGGTGGACAAGGCCGAAGCAGCCCGACGCTGCTGGCTCGCGGTTGGCGGGGTTCAGATGGGAGGGATGGAAGGATGGGGGTTCGGCTGCTCGGGGGGGGTGTTCGCTCAAGGTTTCTGCTGCACAAAGGATGGGAGGGAGGGAAGGGAAGCTGGGCAAGGTCCTGCTGCACGAGGGATGGGAGGGAAGGGGACCTGGGCAAGGATCCTGCTGCATGAGTGATGGGAGGGAGGGAAGGATAGAAGCTGGGCAAGGGTCCTGCTGCATGAGGGAGGGGAAGGGAAAGATGCTGCACATGTGGGGTAGAGAAAGGAAAGAAGAAGAATTGGGGTGAAGGAGAGCAAGGGAGAGATAGATGATCATGTACATATCCCAAAAATAAGACCTAGTGTGTTTTTTGGGCCTAAAATTAATATAAAACACTGTCTTATTTTCGGGGAAACACGGTACTATCTACTCTCATGAAGTCCCCTTTGAGTTGCTTACATTTTTCTCTCTCAAATGTCTCACTTGGAAAGGCATTTCCAAATAGCTCTCACTTCTGCACGCCTTGTGAGTGAACTTCAAGCTCTTGTATCAAATCCTTCCTACACAAGATTCTACTATGACAAAGTAGTGCTTCAAACGCATCCAAAATTCTTACCTAGAATTGTCTCAGAATTCTACTACAACCAATCTATAGTTCTGTCTGTTTTCTTTCCAAAACTGCATACGTATTCTGGAAAGGCAGCTCTTCACACTTTGGACTGCAAGCGTGATCTGGCATACTACCTGGATCGGACTAAACCTCATAGAGGATCATGTGACTGGCTGCTTAGTGATTTCTCTCCACTCCAGCCCACGTTATAAATCTCTTTTTCAGCCCCTTACGATTGTTCAGGTCAGTGAAACTCATATTTTCCATCATTAATGGCATCCAAATCGACCAAAGCCGAAGGCTCTTCTCAGCCTGGCACTACGCCATCACACAACGCTTCTAAATGATCCAGCATGAGCCTCTGTCGCCGGAAAAAGGCCTGCTCCTCTAAATAACACGGGGATTCTATCTCTAACGATTTACAGATCTTGAGAGGCCTCATGCAGGAAAATTTAGCAATAACTACTGATATCAAATCAGAAATCAGCAATATTATGCTGCAATTAAAACAACACAGCATGAGAATAGATCTCACGGAAGAAAGGCTGTCAGCCCATGATTCCCAGTTCCTCAACGTCCAGAAGGGCTTACACAAAATGTCTATATTATAACTCGACGTCGAAGATTTATCAAATAGAATGCGTCGAAATAATGTGAGAATAATCGGGCTCAGTGAAGGGACCGAGGGGAAAGATATCATCTCATACCTTCACTCTTTTATCCCTGAGTTCCTGAAGATAAAATTTGCCTCCCCTCCCCCACCCCCGCCCTTTGGAAATAGAACGGGCACACAGATTGCCTCCTTTCCCATCAAAACCGGCTCGCCCGATTGTGTTGAATCTGCAGAGATACCCGCAAACTCTACAGATTTTGCAAACTGCTAAATCCCAACCCTCATTACTACTGGACAGTAAAAGAATACTTTTTGTTCCTGACCTCTCGAAATCATCTGCACAGAAACGGAAGGCTTTCCTATCGATGCACCCCCTTTTAAAATGCATCGGCACTCAATATGGATTATTCTATCCAGGCAGGATGCAGAATACATACCGCAATACCATAAAAAATTTTGATGAACCAGCCGATCTCCAGAAATACTTGGATGATGACGCTAGTGAAATGACCTGAACCTTCTGATCCATCCGTTTTATAAGTTTTTCTTTATTAGGGGCTAAGCACCTGTGACTGCCTACTGGGCTGGAGGGAGTTATGCTGAGCACATCTTGTCAGCATGCGACCCCATCGATGGATCATTGTTTTTTGCTCAGTTCTTTTTTGCAAGAGCATGAATATCTTTTTCTTTATTCTATTTTTCTTTTTTCTCTGAGTTTGTACCTATGCAACATGGAGCTTTATTTGAGCTCTTCATCTCTACTCCTGCAGTTCCCAACTAGCATTATGCTTTCTCCATTGCACTTGGATGCAATTACTCTTTACCAGCATGACAATCTTCATCTACTCCTCATTCATTTAACACGAATGGCGGACAGGAAGCAGAGGGTTGAAATAAAGGGACATTACTCAGACTGGAAATGGGTCACGAGCGGAGTTCCGCAGGGGTCAGTGCTGGGACCGCTCCTATTCAATATCTACATAAACGACCTAGAGGTGGGAACAAAATGTGAGGTCATTAAATTTGCGGATGACACCAAACTATACAGCAGGGTTAAAATCACGGAAGACTGCGAAGATCTCCAAAAGGATCTAACGACACTGAAAGAGTGGGCCAAAAAGTGGCAAATGAGCTTCAACATAGGGAAATGCAAGGTCATGCATGTGGGGGAAAAAACCCGATGTTCAGCTACAAAATGAGGGGATCACTACTAGGGGTAAGTAACCTTGAAAGAGACCTGGGAGTGATGGTAGACACAACACTGAAGGCGTCGGCGCAGTGCGCCACAGCCTCAAGGAAAGTAAACAAAATGTTGGGTATCATTAAGAAGGGTATCACGACCAGGACTAAGGAAGTCATCCTGCCACTGTATCGTGCAATGGTGCGGCCGCATCTGGAATACTGTGTCCAGTACTGGTCGCCGTACCTCAAGAAGGACATGGCAGTACTTGAGGGAGTCCAGAGAAGAGCAACTAAGCTGATAAAGGGTATGGAAAATCTCTCATATACTGACAGATTGAAACAGTTAGGACTGTTCTCCCTGGAGAAGCGGAGATTTAGGGGAGACATGATAGAAACCTTCAAGATCCTGAAAGACATAGAGAAAGTAGACAGGGACAGATTTTTCAAATTAAGGGGAACCACAAGTACAAGGGGGCACTCAGAGAAATTGAAAGGGGACAGGTTTAGAACAAACGCTAGGAAGTTCTTTTTCACCCAGAGGGTGGTGGATACATGGAATGTGTTTCCAGAGGCTGTGGTAGACAGGAGCACATTACAGGGCTTCAAAGAAGGTTTGGATAGGTTCCTAGAGGACAAAGGGATTGAGGGGTATAGATAGGTTATAGGGATAGGAGTAGAGGTAAGTTATAGGAATAGGAGTAGAGATAGGTTATAGAGCTAGTCAGGGACCACTGCTCAGGCAATGGGCCTGATGGGCCGCCGCTGGAGTGGACCGCTGGGCGAGATGGACCTCTGGTCTGCCTCAGCGGAGGCAACTTCTTATGTTCTTACATTATGGTTAATATAAACCTGGTCTCCCTCAACGTTAAGGGCATTAATAGTCCCATCAAAAGGAAAAAGATTTTGCACTACTTTAAACACCTTGGAGCTAACATTTGCCTCATACAGGAATCACATCTCAGCTTAGAAGAGGCACAGAAACTATCTGGTGGATGGATTCAACATTGTTTTTCTGCCCCTGCCCTTGGGAAAAAGAACGGAGTCATCACACTAGTGAGTAAGTCGCTCAATTTCCAACTTTCTTCTCACAAATTTGACCCTAATGGAAAATGGTCATTCCTTGAGGGGTCCATTGAAGGGAGACCATTGAATATATTCAATATCTATTCCCCAAATGCAGACAACCCCCTCCTTTTTTCAATTTTTTTATGTCTACAAATCCTTCCTGTCTTCAAATACCATAGTTGCAGGTGATTTTAACTTTCCACTGGACCCGTTCCTGGACAGATCCTCCATCTGCTGTCCTGCAAAACTTCAGATACGTGCTTCTCTATCTCATTTGATGAATTTATTTGGTTGGTCTGATATTTGGAGGATTTTGAACCCCACAGCAAAAGACTTAGTTCTCCGCACCTCACAAAACTTCCTCCCGAATTGACTACATCCTATGTTCCAAGGATATCATGTCCATCATCACAAATGCAAAAATCCATGATATCACTATCTCAGACCATGCAGTAATCTCTTGTTCCATCCATTGGTTCACTAAAACTTCTCCTAAAGCTTGGAGGCTGAACAACATCCTCCTACATGACGATGATTTTGCCAACATATCACTACAGAATCTAAGGCCTTCTTTTCTAACAACATACACTCTGTCTCTAACTACTCCACCCTCTGGGAAGCTTATAAATTGTGGCTTCGGGGAAAATCGATCAGCTACTCAGCCTTTCGACTCAGACAAAAGAAACAAGCTCTTCAGAAATTAGAGTCCGATATCCATGCTCAGGAAACTCAATTATATCAACATTTTGACCCCTCTTCATACAAATCTCTGCAACACCTTAAATTTCAGTACAATGAAATCTTCAGCAAGAGTTTTTAGTTTTGACGATCTGCCACATACTATGCTTCCTCTAACAAATCTGGCCACCAACTGGCTGTGTACCTAAAAAGGAAAGCAAACAAAATATTGTGTGACCCACATCAAATCCACCTCAGGAAAAATCAACACCTCTACTAAGGACATTTTGGAAGAATTCCGTGTCTTTTACGAAACTTTGTATATATCTGAATCATCCTCTTCAGCTCAATATATTGTGGACTTTCTACAATTCATAGACTTGCCTTCAGTATCTGAATCCCAACATCAGTCTCTACAACAACGTATTACTCTATCCGAAATCTCCACAACCATTTCTTCCATGGTATCTGCAAAAGCGCCTGGTCCTGATGGCCTTCCATCTGAGTTCTACAAGTCATTTTCATCTCTTCTTTCATCCCATCTTTTGTTCTACTATCAAGATCTCATTGCTTTTCCCGCCAATCTACGCCGCTTTCATGAAGCAAACATCGTCCTTCCGAAACCGAATAGAGACATACAACTTGTTAAAAATTACCGTCCAATCTTCCTATTGAACTTGGACTATAAGATATTTGCTAAGATACTTGTTCTCAAGTCTTGAAAAAATTATGCCTTCTCTGATTCATAGAGATCAAGTTGGTTTTTTGAAAGGGAGATATAGAGCTGATAATACCAGGCTGTTATGTCACATCCTCCACTCTGCCCTGTCCGACCACCATCCATTATTAATGGCCTCTCTTGATGCTGAGAAGGCTTTTGACAGGGTAGAGTGGAGATATCTATTCTGTGTCCTATCTTGTTTTGGTCTACCAGAGATCTTTATCCACATGATTTCTCTATTGTACCATAATCCCACTGCTAACATAATAGTTAATGATGAGTCCTCAATTCCTTTTACCATTCATAGGGGTACTAGACAGGGATGCCCACTGTCTCCAGGACAGTAGCCTAGCCTTAGAACCTAGCCTTAAAACCCCTGTTATCTGCTATTAGATAATCTACTACCATCAAAGGTATTACAACAGCCAAAAAAGAATTTAAATTATCGGCTTACGCTGTTGATGTCTTACTGTACCTTTCTGAACCTGAAATGTCTCTGACATTCCTGGTTCAATTGATTTCCTCTTTCTCCACTATATCAGGCTATAAAGTTAATTGGGATAAAATTGAGCTTATACCCTTAAATGCAGCATGTACCCCATTTACTATTGCTTCGCACCCTTTTACTTGGGTCAAAACAGGTATTAAATATCTTGGTATACCCTTTGATAGAGATCTTAAATCAACATCTCAACTGATCATGACCAAATTACTCTCCCAAATTAAAGACTTACTAGCCTCCTGGACCCCCCTACATCTATCATGGTGGGGTAGACTAGATACCGTAAAAATGATGGTAGCTCCAAAGATTACCTATTCACTAAACATGTTTCCCATATTGTTTCCAGCCCACTTCTATAAACATCTGGAAAAATTGATGCTTGCTTTCCTGTGGAATGATAAACCACACAGAATCTCTCTACAAAAATTGAAGGCCCCAAAACACCTCGGAGGTATGAATTTCCCTGACCTCATTTACTACCACAAAGCATTCATTTTACGTCAGGGTGCAGAATGGTTCTCTTCCAATGATAACTTTGATATA
Source organism: Geotrypetes seraphini (assembly GCF_902459505.1). Taxonomy (NCBI): domain Eukaryota; kingdom Metazoa; phylum Chordata; class Amphibia; order Gymnophiona; family Dermophiidae; genus Geotrypetes; species Geotrypetes seraphini. Next base: position 21,494,392 of record NC_047095.1, read on the forward strand.
CCCAATGGGTTACTCCTCGAACAAGCTCACCTTCAACCCATCCCACTTATCAGACTTTTAGGTACCTCCCACATCACTAAATTCCTTCATAACCCCCTTATTCAGATTACGCATAAGGTCCTCCTTGAACTCGATAAACCCCTTTGTTGCAATCTACTCATTGCCCCCTATGGTGTAATCGCCAGTTTCTCAGACAAGAAAACCATATTATGGCCACACTGGTATAAACATCACATATGGAACACTGCCTCCATTTGTCATGCTGATGGCTCCTGGCTCTCCTTTCATGACATGATGGTCAAATTCTCCCTTAACGATTCTCAATTCTGTCAATGGCTACAATTGCGATCTACCATCAAAAAGTCAGGTTTTAACCCCATCTCCTCCAATTTTGAATCTACCCTTCTTTCCTTGTCCAAGCAATATTTAGCAGTTGGCCATACCGCCTCTAAATTTTATAAACTCCTTAAATCCACTCTCCCTAATCCAATCTCCAATTTGAAACAATCCTGGGAGACTGATCTTGGTTCCCCGATATCAGACACCGCATGGGCTTATCCACATTTTATACCTCCAGATCAACTTCTATCATGCATAATATGTTCTTCCTTCTTCTTAGAGCTCAATGGACCCCCCTAAAATCACATAGGATTAACTCCTCCTTACCGAAGTCCTGTTGGACCTGCAACTCTGAGACCGGATCCCTTAAACACCTACTTTTTACTTGCCCCTCTATACATACTTTCTGGCAATCTGTCTGGGCTACAATCTCTACAATCTTTCATATTAATGTCTCCTTGACTTATCAGATGTTACTGCTGAAATCTTCCACATTTGAGGATGAATAGATGATGCTCTACTTATGGATATGCTCTTGTTTTTGGCACTAAAGATTCTCCTTGGTTCTTGGAAAGATTTATCCAAAGCCTCACACTCCCAGTGGTGGCATTTGGTTTGTATGACTTATAGATTTGAAGTATATTTAGCTAAATCCTGTAACCGCTTTCGCCACTTTCAGAACATTTGGAACTCCCTCAAGTTATACTTACGAAGCTCCACCTCTTAATTTTTAATTTTTATTTTCTTATCTCTTCTTCTGCTACGGTCTAACTCTTCTTTTGTAGTTTCCAACTTCCTTACCTCATTTCTGTTACCTGATATTTCTAATCAGTCTAGTCTCCTTTTTCTCACTTTCTCTTGGATGCTAATTGAATTCATGCTGCATTGTATTTTGCCAACATTGCACACTTTTCGTGAGTTATACTCTTGTTATGTGAATTTCTGATGGTTCTTTGTTTTTATCATTGCTGACTTATGTACGAGTTTTGTACAATGTTTTTCATGAGCATAACTTTTGATTTCCAGTACCTTTGTATGTTTAATTGTTGTATTTGAGAAAAATTTTTTCAATTAAAATAGTGACTTTAAAAAAAACCTTAGTTTTATAGACCGAGTCATCAACCAAGAGGAACTCGACTCGATTAACAATAATGTAATACATAATCCATAAACTTGACGGGGAAAAGTAGACTGAAATAGTTAATTTCCAAAATATTTAATAAGCAAAGTTTTCAGAACTTTCCGGAATAAAGCAAAAGAACCTAAACTTCTTAATATAAGTGGTAAAGCATTTCAGAATTCGGTTAATTTAAAAGTAAAAGAATGACTAAATCTCTTAAAAGTTCTGTTTTTACCACTGAGAGAGGGAAATATGTTAATTTTTGAGAACTTCTGGCAAGATGAGATCTATGAACATTCCAGTCTAAAGGAATCAAAGTGGCAAAAATGCCAAATAAGATCTTAAATGTAATACAAATGCACTTAAATTAAATTTTGAGATACACGGGAAGCCAATATAATTTCTTGAGCAGAGGGGTTACATGATCGAATTTACTCTTACCGAAAATAAGTTTAGCTGCAGTGTTCTGTATTAATTGAAATCTCTTCAGACTGACCTATGAAAGACCCAAATATACTGAATTGCAGTAATCCAACCTTGACAAAATGATTGATTGAACCAAAACAGAGAAGTGTTGTTAGTGGAAAAAGTGCTCTCACTCTTCTCAGAGCACGGAGACTGAAAAAACACTTTTTAATAAGTGAGTTGGTCCTTAAATGTAAGTGAAGAATCAATAACAATGCCCAGTATTAACGAGGAAAACTCAATTTTCAAAGATTCTCCTGAGTCTAAGATCACAGCAGAAGGGAGAGAATCTAACTTTGGGCCAAGCCATAAAAGCTTAGTCTTGGCAGCATTTAATTTCATCTGGACCATCATCACCCAGGACTGAAGTTTGGTAATACAATGGTTAATATTAGGTATCAAATTATCGAAATGTGGATCAACCTCAAGTAAAACGAAGATATCATCGGCGTATGTTAGTAAAGTTTCTCGGGTATTCAAATCGTAATGTTTCAATGAACTCATGTAGATGTTAAATAAGATTGGAGACAATGGAGAGCCCTGGGGAACACCACAAAGGGCTCTCCATGATTTTGAATTGGAACCTTTAATATTGACTGAGTAACAGCTTGTATGGCTTTTGACCCTAACAGACTTGAAGTTCTTTTATCTCCTTCACATATAATCTGGTTGGGCTGACACTTCAGGGCCATGTAACAGCCTACAATGTCTGAACTGCGGCTACTTTGGTGACTCATTTCTGTTCTGCATCTATTGAGGACATCTGCAAAGCAGCTACTTTGTCTTCAGTGCATACCTTTACTTCTCGCTACTTTTTGGATCAAAATTCCAGAAAAGATGATCGGTTCAGTCAAGCAGTTATGCAAAATCTGTTTACTTCTGAGTGCCAACGTTCTCTCCGACCCTCTTCTGTTTTACCAGAATCATGTTTATATATCCATTTTCCTCATCCAGAGTCATGATCCTGGCAGTTTGGGAGTCTCACATGTGAGAATAATATGACTATTTGTCCTCTGAGAAAACAAAGATACTTACTGTAGCAAGTGTTTTCCAAAGACAGCAGGCATATATTCTCACAACCTGTCCACATCTCCTAGTTGGTATCTTAGTTTTGCTATTAAACTGGTAGTCCCATGAGCTGAAGTTGGGCGGGAAGGCACTGGTACGAGTGTGGTATTGGCACTACCTAAAGATTTAAAGTGACAGTGCACATGGTAGTATCTGTACCAGGTTCCATGGATAATGTGACCCACATGTGAAAATGTCTGCTGTCCTCAGAGAATACCTGCTATAGGTATCTTTGCTATTTTATTTCTTTTGTATGACTTCTCTTATTTTCTGTTTGATTTATATCATTGCAATACATTATTTCTGTGTTTAGGTTTAAATGACCTTACTTCTGAAATTGCTAGTTCTCCTGGGCCATTTAGGAACACTGTGATGTCAAAGGCTGCACAAACGCATAAGCTGCGGAAGTTAAGGGCTCCATCCAAATGCAGAGAGTGTGACAGCTTAGTGGTATTTCATGGAGCAGAGTGTGAGGAGGTTAGTATCCATTTCTTTCTTGACTTTTGAGAAATCTGTTTGAGCAGAGCATTTCTCAGACTGTGGAAGCTAAATGCAAATATCTGGGATCTGAAACTTCTTATCAATAACTTTATAAATTTTTAGGTGCCTCTGATGCAATTTGATTAATTTGCTTGATATATTACTAAATAAGTCATGTGTTTAAAGTGGTTCACATATAAAATAAACATAACAAAAACCAATTACAATATAAATAATTTCCCTCAAATAAACCACTATAAGCAATTATTGAACTCTCCCTCTCCCCTCCTTCCAATATCTGATTCATTTGTACTTTTTCCCTCCTGCTATTCTGTCTTTCTTTATCTCCTTGGTTTTGGTATATCTCCTTTCACTCCCACTCCCACAGGTCCAGCACCTCTCTGTTCCCTCCAGCCCCCCTCTTCCAGTGGGTTCAACACCTCTCTCCAACTCCTCCCCCTCCCATCTGTCTCCCATTCATCCAGCTCCATTCCTCCGTTAACTCCATCTTTATCCCTCCCTCACCCCCAACCACATGGTGTTTCCACCTTACTTATCGGATTTGCTCCAGGGCCTTCCCTCAGTCACATCCTGCGCTCTCTGATGCAACTTCCTGTTATGTGAGGGATCCTCAGTGTGAGGTGTCAAGCTTCAAAGAGCAGATTACAAAGAATCTGCTCAGCTGCTTACAGTCAAAAGCGGAAGCCCACCATCATAGGCACCCTGTTGTGATTTCAGTGAATGAATAAACTAAACACTAAACAGCAAAACAAGAGAGTTTCTATACCCCCAATCTGTGAGCCGACAGAAGAAAAACAACCGGCGAAATGAATGTGTTCAGCCAGCATTGATTAATGAGTACTTAGCTGAACTACTGGAAACGCTGCCCGATAAATCTGTCAACTGTCTTTTCCATTCTGAGTAGGCACTGCGTTTCACAGGCTGTAGAGAGGCAATAGCAGTAATACAATAATGTTCGTGGAAGTGTCCAACCAAGCCCAGTTTCAAGCCTGAGAATCCCCTTCCTCAGGGACTGGGAAACTATAGCTGCAAGCCAAAGCCACAAACGCCGTTGATCCGAAGGTTGCAAGAGGTTTCAGTCCAGCAGGGCTTAATGTGTGTCAGCTGCATATGTTACTTCCCCTATTTGCGTGTGGATTCGTGGGGGTTGAGGTCTTGGTTGGGCTTTGGGCACTTGGACTGGTTTACTAAGCAAGAGACACAGTGTCTTCTCCATTTCCAGCTTCTGTGATGGCTGCAGCAGGCTAACTCAGCACAGACAGTCGGTGAGTACCACCTATTGAAAACTCTGGAAAAATTGTAGAGAGTGTCTTGATTTTGTTGTTTTTAAGTGTTTCCCCCACCTTAAAAACCTTTTCCCAGAATGTTTTTTGACCCTTAAGGGGTATTTCCTAGGCCATTTTTAGCATGACCACACTGCCGTGGTAGCCATCTTGGATTTTCCCAGTTTTTGCATAAAAAGTCTTCCATGTGTCTCAAAAATCCCTTGATTTGGATTAAAAGCACTTGGGGAAGCACTACCATTTTTTTTGTTCTGTTGCAATGTTGTCCTCTAATTGTTGCTAGCTATTGTTGATTACATGGGTCAGATTCTCCATGAGTTTTAAGGCAGAGAGGACAAATGCCTTCTCCCTCCATCTCAGTTTCTAGCCTCTTTTCTGACAGAATTTAAAAATGTGACCAACAGGATGGGAGGAAGTGATGTCACCAGTAAATATGGGAACTTAAGTTCTGAACTCTGATCATTGCCTTTGCAAATCACCTAAAAAATATTTCTAGTGGGGGCTGATCGAGTTGTCTCTCTGGAGCAGCATTTGCTATACTACCTGGACACCAATGACCACTAAAAAAAAGTGCTTGGCGGTTCAGGCTTCCGCACCAGCGAGAAGATCTTAGGCTGAGTGCCACGTGGTGTAAAGCTGTTGGAGGATCAGCCGAGACAGCCATTGTCAGGTGTGTTGAGTTCAGAGAGGCCGGATCTGGATTACCTGCCTGATACTGCCCTGCGGACCAAGGCTCATGAAATTGTAGTTAGAGGAGTGAAGTCTGACATTGCTGCAGTTGGGACACAGGCGTGGGAGACCCTTCAGGAACTTAAATTGGACCTGGCTGATGTGGGGGCCTAGATAGATTCTTGCAAGAAAACAGCTGTGGGGACACAGCATGGCCTGGAAGATGCAAGAGCTGAGCTCCAGGTGCTATAAGATGAATTGGACGATCTAGAGAACTGCTCCCATAGGAATAATCTGCAGGTGCATGATGTGCCTGATATTGGGGCTTATTGAGATGCTCAAGAGATGGCCTTTAGGCTGATCCGATGGCTCCTACAAGATGATACAATAGAGCCAGGAATTGAACGGGCTCACCGGGTCTTGGGACCTCACCCTGCAGAATGGCCTCAAGACTTGGTGGTGTACCTTCGAAGTTTTACCCTCAAGGAGTGTTTATTGCACAGAGCTTGAGAACCTGGCACTGTTAGCTGGAGCTCTTTCAAGATCTAGCTGCTTCTTCATTGTTAAAGCAGCATACTTTTAAAACTGGTGACCCAAGCTTTTGACCCAGGCAAGTATGCATTATTGGAGGACCTTCCTATTTGAGTTGCTTGTTACATTTAACATGGTGCACACCAGAGTATCCATTCCATTACTTTTCTGGACTGCAAAACCTCTCAGATTGATGTGGTTTACAAGAAATAAGAAACTGGACAATCCCAGAGAGATACAAAATAATCATTAACCCTTTTTAGTTCTCTAAAAATCTTACAAATAGTTGATTTTAATAATTTTCTGAAACATATGTAAGAGCAAGACCTTGTAGAGAGCGTAACTCCCTATCCCAACTGGCTGCCTGATAAGCAAGCAGGTGCTTTTGGAACTTCTTATGAATACAGTCTCGAACCAGGGGGAAAACAAATAAAGATGTGGTGCGTAATGGACGATGCATTTTGAATAAAATAAACAGGTGCCTGGCCATGTAGAGCTTTATAGCAGAGTGTCCCCAATTTGAACAACACTCTGGCTTCAAATGGGAGCCAGTGGAGCTCTCTGTAATAAAATGTAATATATGATGATTTTTTTCAAAATAAAGATCAAACATACTGCTACATTCTGTATTTTTGTAATCTCAATATATTTGTACAATGCCTGGCAAGATGAACTGAATTGCAGTAATCCAAAATGCTAAGTATCGGACCAGTCGAGAGTCGTCCAGAGAACTTCTACAGAAGAAGGGTATCGATGTTCCAGCCAAGGGAGAGGACAACATCGTGACCCAGAATGTCTGACCGCGGCTGGCAGGCTTCCAATAGCAAAAGGTGAAGCGTGGGACTCATGCATCAGCAGTGCCATTGACCTCGGGTCCGGCTACGGGGCCCTCATGATTTGGTGTCACTGTACTAACTGTTCTTCTATGATGGAATATCTTTTGAGTGGGACGTATCTGAATTTTCCACCATGTTTTTTGTTGGACATTATTGGCCTCCAATTTTCTGCAATATTACTACTATTTATCACTTATAGCACTGAAAGGCATACGCAGCACTGTACAGATTGAATTTAATAAGACGATCCCTCTTTGGAAGATCTTACACTCTAACTTGGACAGACAGATGTGATATATAGGGTTGGGTATGCAGAACCGAAGGTGAGAGGAGTTGAAAGCACTCTTGAAGAGGTGAGCATTTAATTGGGCCTTGAACATTGCCAGAAACAAAGCCTGCCGTAGGAATTCAGGCAGCTTGTTCAATGCATACGGCACAGCACAGTAGAAAGGAAGGAGTCTGGAGTTGACAGAGGAAGAGAAGGGCACAGATAGGAGGGACTTACCAGATGAGCAGAGCTCACAGGGAGAAACATAGGGTTCAATAAGTGAAGAGAAATAGTGAGTGGCAGCTGAATTTGAATTGTATTCGGAAACGGATGGGAAGCCAGTGAAGTGACTTTAGGAGAGGGGTAACGCGAGTATGGCAGCTCTCCCGGAATATGAGGCGTGCAGCAGGGGAGCGAGATGGCTAAGTGGAAGGTCTGAGAGTAGTGAGTTGCAGTAGTCTAAGCATGAGGTAGCGAGAGTTTGGATAAGTGTTTTGGTAGTGTGGTCAGAGAGGAAAGGTTGGATTTTGGTAGTATTATAGAGGAAGAAGCGAGAGGATGAGGCATTCATCGATGAGGTCGTCCAGGAGCTGTCCCACATCACCGTGCCGGCGCACGACGAGTCCATCCTCGAGACGCCCAAACCTTCAGCTTTGAGACCAATGATTGGGGTGCAGGAGGTGGCCGGAGACGCCGACTCCTGGCAGCTAGTAACCTCCTCCACAGGCAAGCGCAGAAGACCCCCACCTTATTTAGCTTCATCTTCTTCTCTTTCTCGTACACAGGGTAGCTTCACATCAACCCCACAACTCACCCTGAGGAACAGATTCCAGATCTTACAGGAAGGAACGGCCGACGAGAATCAGGAAGACGCCCATCACACGACTCCAGTTCCGGGGACATCTGATCGACATCCCCAAAGGAAGCACAGAGTAATAGTCATCGGGGACTCCATGTTGAGGGGCACCGAGGGACCAATATGCAGACCAGATATGCAGTCGAGGGAGGTCTGCTGTCTGCCTGGAGCCAGAATACGAGATGTGACAGCCTGTCTTGATAGGCTTCTCAGGCCCAAGGACCACTTCCCAATGCTGCTCATCCACGTCGGAACGAATGACACTGCCAAGAACACTCTGGAGGGCATAGCTAGAGACTTCGGAGCTCTGGGGGAGAGGCTGAAGCAGACAGGAGCACAGGTAGTATTCTCTTCAATTCTTCCTGTTAGGGGCAAGGGAAGAGACAGGGACAAACGTATTCTGAAGACAAATGAGTGGCTACAACGATGGTGCTGGGAAATGAACTTCGGATTCCTGAATCACGGGGAGGCACTACAGGGACTCCAGGGATCAGATGGACTCCACCTGACCAACAGAGGTAAGAACGTCTTCGGACACCGAGTAGCCCGCCTGCTTCGAAGGGCTTTAAACTAGGTAAGTTGGGGGAGGGTACCCATTTATATACCGGAGCAGTAAGTAACAATCCTAATAAGGTGAACCAAAACTCCACTTCTAAGTCAGAGGTAAGTACCCTTGCTGCAAAAGATTCGCTAGGAGACACTAATTCAGATGGGTAACTCTCTAAAGGAGTTTAGGCACAAAGAGTGGAGAGCTATGTATGTAAATGCACACAGCCTAGGGAATAAATTTCTAGAACTAGAAACAGAAATAGTAAATGCAGACCTAGACGTGGTAGCAATATCCGAAACATGGTTCACTGACTCTCATGGGTGGGATATAACTATACCAGGATATAACCTGCTTCGCCAAGATAGAGAGGGTAAGTTGGGAGGTGGGGTAGCACTTTACATCAAAGAGAACATCAAGACAACTAGGATCACAGATGTCAAGTACACTGGGGAATCCATCTGGGTAAACCTGGCCAGAGGCGGAGAGAAATGCCTATACCTCGGTGTGGTATACAGACCTCCAAGACAATCGGAGGACAAAGACAATGAATTAATTGAAGACATTGAGAATATCACCTTACGGGGGGATGTTGTCCTGTTAGGGGACTTCAACATGCCTGATGTAGACTGGAACACATTCTCAGCAACAACTTGTAGTAGCAAGAGGATATTAACATCCATGAAGGGAGTACAGCTCAAACAAATGGTACTAGAGCCCACTAGGGCCCAGGCCATCCTGGACCTGATACTTACGAACGGGGAAAGCGTCACGGAAGTCTTGGTGGGAGAAACGCTGGCAACCAGTGACCATAACATGGTATGGTTCAACCTTAGAAAGGGCTTCCCTAGATCACAAACAAAAACGAAGGTACTCAATTTCCGGGGCACTGACTTCGCAAGCATGGGTGATTTCGTCCATCAGACGCTACAGGCTCTGGAAACAACGGATGATGTGGAAGCTATGTGGTCAACACTGAAAAGGACACTACACGAAGCAACTATCCGCTACATAAAATCGGTAAATAAACAACAAAGAAAGAAGAAACCCCGTTGGTTCACTGATGAGATCTCACACCTAGTCAAGGACAAGAAAAGAGCATTTCTTTCATACAAACGCACCGGGGAGAAAGAAGCTAAAATTGAATACAAGACAAGGTCTGCAGCGGTCAAAACAGCAGTCAGGGAGGCCAAACTTCGAGTGGAAGAAACTCTAGCAAAAAACATTAAGAAAGGGGACAAATCCTTCTTCAGGTATATTAGTGACAGGCAGAAGAACACAAATGGGATAGTACGTCTTAGAACAGCAGATGGGATTTATGTGGAAACAGATTCCGAAAAAGCCAAACTACTGAACGATTACTTCTGCTCAGTCTTTACCTGCGAGGCACCTGGACACGGGCCACAGCTGGAAGCAAAGCCAAGCAAGGAAGACCCATTTCTCACCAGCTGATGTTTACAGCGAACTGTCAAGACTCAAGGTAAGCAAAGCCATGGGACCAGACAAATTGCACCCACGAGTTCTCAGGGAGCTGTGCGATGTCCTGGCGGAACCATTAACCATGCTCTTCAATCTCTCCCTAAGTACAGGGAGAGTCCCCCTGGACTGGAAAACAGCTAACGTCGTTCCTCTGCACAAAAAGGGTTGCAGAGCGGAGGCTGCAAATTACAGACCAGTGAGTCTCACATCAATAGTGTGTAAACTCATGGAAACACTACTTAAATGTAAATTAGACACGATTTTGGATGAGGGGAATCTAAGGGATCCTAATCAACATGGATTCACTAAGGGTAGATCATGCCAATCCAATCTTATCAGCTTCTTTGATTGGGTAACAGGAAAGCTGGACTCGGGAGAGTCTCTGGACATAGTGTACTTAGACTTCAGTAAAGCTTTCGACAGCGTCCCACACCGTAGACTATTAAACAAGATGAAATCAATGGGGTTAGGCGAGACACTAATTGCATGGGTCAAAGATTGGCTGAGTGGAAGACGTCAGAGGGTGATAGTCAACGGCACCCTCTCTGAGACATCGGAGGTGACCAGCGGAGTGCCACAGGGCTCGGTCCTGGGTCCACTCCTTTTTAACATATTCATAAGAGACTTGACCCAAGGGCTTCAGGGTAAAGTAACTCTATTCGCTGATGACGCCAAACTATGTAATATAGTAAGTGAAAGCAATCTGCAGGATAGTATGACGCAGGATCTGCTTACGTTGGAAAACTGGTCCTCGACATGGCAGCTGGGCTTCAACGCTAAGAAATGTAAGGTTATGCATCTCGGTAGCAGAAATCCATGCAAACCTTACACCTTAAATGGAGAAACACTAGCTAGGACTTCAGAAGAAAGAGACTTGGGAATAATCATCAGTGCAGGCATGAAGGCCGCCAAACAAGTAGAGAAGGCCTCATCCAAAGCAAGGCAACTTATGGGATGTATCAATAGAAGCTTCGTTAGCCGCAAATCTGAAGTCATAATGCCACTGTACAGAACCATGGTGAGACCTCATCTGGAATACTGTGTGCAATTCTGGAGGCCACATTACCGTAAAGACGTGCTTAGAGTTGAGTCGGTTCAGCGGATGGCCACTAGGATGATCTCGGGGCTCAAGGGTCTCTCGTACGAAGAAAGACTAAACAAATTGCAGCTCTACACTCTAGAGGAGCGCAGGGAGAGGGGGGACATGATTGAGACATTTAAATACATCACGGGACGTGTCGAGGTGGAAGAAGACATCTTCTTTCTCAGGGGACCCTCGGTCACAAGGGGACATCCATTCAAACTCAGAAGAGGGAAATTCGATAGTGACATAAGGAAGTATTTCTTCACAGAAAGGGTTGTAGATCACTGGAACAAGCTTCCAGAGCAGGTGATCAAGGCCACCAGCGTTATTGACTTTAAGAATAAATGGGATGCCCTAGTAGGATCCTTACGAGGGTCGAGTTAAGGAACTAGGTCATTAGTACTCAGACTTAATGGGGTGGGTCAGTAGAGTGGGCAGACTTGATGGGCTATAGCCCTTTTCTGCCGTCATCTTTCTATGTTCTATGTTCTATGTTTTGGTGATATGTTATCACCAAAGCGGCAGTGAAAGAGAGAGGAGTCAAAGATGACCCCAAGATTTCGAACAGACAAAACAGGAAGGATGAGAGTGTTGTCCACAGAGACAGAGAATAAGGGGAGGTAGGTTTAGGCGGGGTGGGGGACGGGGGTATGTGTATGTGGGGAGTTCTGATGTAGAAGGTGGTTAACTACATGTGTGATGACAATTTTAGGAGGGTTGTGCTTAGTGAGTGTAGTTGTGGCGCACGTGTGCTCTTCAGGTCTGTTGCTTGTATGTGTGGGGTGGGTGTGGAGTTCTGTGGGGGTTAATCAGCAGGTTTCGAGTGAGTTAGATGACTCTTTGGATTGATGGTATGAGTGGGGGGTTTTGTGATGGATGGATAGTTGTTTTAAAAGTTCTTTGTGGTGTTTGGCTGGAAAGGATGGTTTGAATGTATTTCTGGAGAAGATAAGAGGTGGTTATTTTGGATATGTCATGGGCTCTGGGATACGATTGCTTTCATTCAGGGTGAGGGGTTGTTTTTGTTTCCACTGTTTGGTATTGAGTGGGGAAGGGGAGGTTGACAGGGAGGGGTATAGGATTTCATACATGGGTTGAGTATCTTGATCTGGGTTGGAGATGTTGGGAGAAGACATCAAGATAGTGTCTTATAATGCCCGTGGGCTTAATTTGCCTGGTAAGAGATATGCTGTTTTTCGAGAACTAGTATGTATCTGTGCATCTGTTTGTCTGGTACAAGAGACCCACCTCCTGAGGACCCATGAATGTTTACTAGGTTCCCGGTTACTTACTGGGCCTTTAGAGTTGGACCCTCTAAGAGGAGTGGGGTGGGTATTGACTTTGCTCAGGGATTGAAGGTTGAGGTGAAGTGGGTAGTGCGGGATCCACAGTGGGGGTATCCTATTGTGGTGGTTCTCATCAATGGACTGTTGTATTCACTGATTAATGTGTATGCCCCTAATGAAGGTCAGGGGGAATTTATCCAGACATTGCTGCCTATTATTCTTCATCACATGGAAGGGTCTCTTATTGTGGGTGGTGATTTCAATTTGACCGTAGCCCCCTCTTTGGACAATTTAGGGAGGGCAGGGAGTTGTGGGGAGAAGGATAGGAGACTTTTTCAGGCCTTTTTACAAGCTCTTCAGGTGGAGATGGCTCCATCCTCATGTTCTAGACTACACACACTTCTCTAACATGCATGGTTCCTACTCCCAAATTGACTGTCTTGACTGCAGTGTACTGCAGAGGGTTCTTGAGGCCTGCATTAAACCGATCACCTGGTTTGATCATGCTCTCGTTTGGCTTTGGATTTCGGGCCCTCAGGACTGTCGAGGTAAAAAATATTGGAGAATTAATGATAGTTTGCTACTGCAACAGGTTGAGGATTGGGTGCGAGATTATCTGAATGTTGGAGGCGAGGCCTCCATGGAAGCAACTTGGGAAGGCTTGAAGGCGACTTTGAGGGGGTGCCTTATTGTTTTGCCATCCTTTCATAAGCGTTAGCAGCACGCAGAAGAGGCCAGATTGATCATATTGATGGAAGATGTCCATAAAAGGCATCCCTGGGATGGAGGGGTTCTCCAAAAACTGCAGTCCATTCCGGATTAATCTGGAATGGTACAACTTGGAACGTATGCAATTCCATCTTCAGTTGTTACAACAGTGATATTTTGGATTTCATAATAAGGCTAGCTGTATGGTGACTCATAGACTGCGAGTGTGCTTTATGCAAAATATTTTGTCTCTATGTGGAAAGTCGGGAGAGGAGTTGCACAGGGAGGAGCCTAAGGCCTGCATTGCAGACGGCGATGGCTAGCAGAGGAGCAGGAGGGATTACTTCTGCTCCCAACAAAAGGTGACAAGAAGGAGGGGTATCCCTCCTGCCATTCATTTGCGTCAGGTGTCTGGTGGCAGGAGGGAGTGGGAATCCTTCTTGCCATATTTAATAGTTTGTCGACGGGAAGCAGCAGACGGACGGGGGCATCTGGTGGCAGGAAGGTGTGGTCATCCCTCCTGCCACTTGGCATCGGTGACAGCAATGCCATTTTTTGGGGGTTCAGGGAGGGAGGGGGCACTTTGTCGGGGGGGCTTTTTTCATTTTTTTTTTTAATTGTGCAGATATTTTGTGTGTGTAATACACGCAAAATATCAGTGCCATTAAAAAAAAAAAAAAAGGGAAAAAACACCAGACAGACCTGTCGGTAAAACTCGATGCAAAATAGTCAAGCAAATGTTAGTGAATCAGTCGCTTGGCTATTTTGCATTTGATTTTACAAATTTGCAAGGCCGGATCGGGAAATGGGCGATCGAGAGGAAAAACATGCAGTGGGCCGTTTTGTGAATCGAGTCGGTTAGCAGCCATTGTGACTAAACCTGTGAAAACAGGTGTAGTGACTATCGCTGACTTAAGTGAATCGGGGCCTAGGTGACATGGTTGGAATAGTGTTCTTACCTGTGATCCAACAACCAAGAGATTTAGAAAAATTAAGATGTAACTTATTATCAGCCAACCATTCTGATATTAAATGCAAGAGTGTAGTCATTAGAGAAACATCTGGACATATAGAGTTTGTGTCATATAACAATAAAATATTATCATCATAAAAAAATTAGTTCCTGTATTATAAGTTCCTGTATCATAAGTGCCAAAGGCCTTGGAAAGATATTAAAAAGAATAGGAGCAAGTACAGAACTCTGAGGTACACCACAAGTGGGATAATCATTAGATTGACAATCTGAATAAAGTACCCAAAAAGAGCTTTTGCTTAGATAGGACCTGATCCAAGAAAGAACAGTGGTAACACCACCAGAATTTTCTAAGAATGGAATGATCGACCATGTCAAAAGAACATGTTAGATAAAGATAAACTATCTAAAGCTGTTTAAAGAAAATCCAGAAGGGTAACTAAAATTGTTTCATTACTATGGCCTGGATGAAAACCCGACTGATGAAGATGAAGAATATTTTTAGGTTCTATAAAGTCAGAAAGCTGTTTAATAACTATTTCAGTAATTTTAGAAAGATGAGGAAGATTCGTGATAGGATGGTAATTTGGAGAGTCTGGCTCAAGAGTTTTCTTTAAGATTGGAAGTACTAAGGTGGGGAAGTCCCCTGGATTAGATGGATTTACTGTGAAATTTAAAAATACTTTAGTTTTTTTTGTTTTTTTTTTGTCGGGCAGTCAGTTATCCTTTTTTATCCGCCTAGTGGGAATTACGGTCATCCCCAAGGAAGGCAAGGATCTCAAGCTGTGTGTTCTTACTGCCCAATCTCTTTATTGGGAGTAGATACAAAATTTTTTACTAGGGTTTTGGCGGTTCCCCCATCTAGTACATTTGGATCAATCTGGCTTTATTTCAAGGTGGTTGGTGGAGAATAATGTTAGGTGTGTGATTAATTTGACGGCTATAACAGGGTACTGTGTTTCTCTCTATTGACACTGAAAAGGCCTTTGATCGAGTCTTCTGGCCTTTTTTGTTCAAGGTATTGGAGTATAAGGGGATGGGACTGCGAATGCGGGCGTAGATTCGGGTAATCTACATGAATCCATTGGGGTGCATTAAAGTGAATGGTAGAGAATGACACAGTGACAAAATTCATCACCATTCCTGTCCCCATGGATAACTGCAAGAAACCATCTCCATGTCATCCTTTAAGGAGAGAGGATAGAATGGGCACAACCACTGACCCTCAAGCTTTACATTGAAAAATGCTTGTGTAGAAGGACTGAAGTTGAAATAGATACTAAAGAATGACTCAGGATTGTTTCCTGTGCTTATCCACAGGAATGGGAATGGTGATGAATTTTGTCACCATTTCATTCTTTAGTGAATGGTAGTTATTCTGCACCGTTTGTTTTGTCCCGAGGTACTCGACGGTGATGCCCCCTTTGTCCTATCTTATTTGCCTTGGTGTTTGAGCCCTTAACGCAGTATGTTCATGCAAATGCAGGTATCAGAGGGGTGCAGACCCCATCTGGAGAATATAAGTTGAACTTTTTTGAAAATGACCTTTTCACAGTTCAAGACCCAGTGAATTCTTTCTTTAGCAGCAATATTGAGAGAGTTGAACATGCATAGGGAGGTCTCAGGCTTTAAAGTTAATTTGAGTAAATCAGAGTTGTTGAATGTTAATATACCGGAGGCCCTTATAGAGGAAGTGCATGTGACTTTCTTTTTGTTGGGTGAAATCTTCCATGCAATACTTGGCAGTCTATTTTGGCCCTTTGGGGGCCAATCTCTATGAATTGAATTAATAATAATAATAACAGTTTATATACTGCAATACCGTTAAGTTCTATGCGGTTTACAATAGATTAAGCGAGGTACAAATTGATTGAATTTAAGAGGGGGAAGAGGAGAGTTAATAGGACCGGAAATGCGTTGTTGAGGAGAAAGAGATTAATAGGACAGAGGAATCACTATGGAGGAGAAAGAAGATGAGTGGGTCAGTTGTCTAGATACTTTAGGAACAGTTGAGTTTTTAGACGTTTTCTGAATTCCTCATAAGTCGTGGGCGAAAGCAGTTGATCTAGGTCTTTACCCCACAATGCTGCTTGATGTGAAAGAAGGTGTTCATGATGTTTTTTCAGTTTACAACCTCTAACTGGGGGGGAAACGAAGTAGGAATGAGAGCTTCTCTTGTGTCTGTTGGCAGAGAAGGAGAAAAGGTCAATTATGTATTTAGGGGCAAGTCCGTTTAGTGCTTTAAAGCAGAAGCAGGCGAATTTAAACTTTATGCGTGCTTCCATCGGTAGCCAATGTAACTGCCGATAGTAGGGTGATACATGATCGAATTTCTTTAGTCCATTATTTCATTGGACACGCAAAGACTTGGATAGATAGATGGGAGGGTATGTATTTTTCTTGGATAGGGCATATAGAAGTGGTGAAGATGCTTGTACCCCCAAGTCTTGTTTCTCTTTCAGACAGTGTCAGTATGGGTGAGCCAGTCGATTTTGGATGGTTTACAGCAGAGAATTTCTAAATTTATTGGGGCTAATAGACACAAGTGGGCACCAGGGTTCTCTGTTTAAGCAAGAGAGAGGGTGGATTGGTTGTACCCAGTGTAGTGAAGTATTATTAGGCTACTCAACTGTGGGCTCTTATAGAGTGGCAAGCTCAAGACTGCAAACATTGGGGCCACTATTGAACGGGAAGTTATATAGTAACATACATAGTAGATGACGGCAGATAAAGACCCGAATGGTCCATCCAGTCTGCCCAACCTGATTCAATTTAAATTTTTTTTTTTTTTTTCTTCTTAGCTATTTCTGGACACCTCTCTCGCATTTTCCCTGATTATAGGAGGGGTGGGGTTGTGTAGTAGAGGGCAGTCTTACATCTGTTCAGACTACTCTAGGGGTGTGAAGAATGACGGGGGGGAGGGGGGGGTTCTTTTGGAGAGAAGACACTATTCCTGGTTCCCCTGTTGTGGTATAATGAGTTTGTTCCAGGCAGAGGGGGGGGGGTGGTATTTGCTCCTTGGGAGAACATAAGAATAGCCTTACTGGGTCAGACCAATGGTCCATCAAGCCCAATAGCCTGTTCTCACGGTGGCCAATCCCGGTCACTAGTACCTGGCCAAAACCCTAGGTGTAGCAATATTCCATGCTACCAATATATGGCCAAGGGTTTGGTATGTGTGAGGCAGCTTTGAGATGCCACCACAGGGACGATTCGATCTTTTCTTAAGCTTCAGGATAAATATCAGCTGCTCCACCAAGATCTGTTTCCTTATTTACAAGTTAAGCATTACTTGCAATCATCAGGCCTCACTCGAGACCTGGGAGGGGGGAAGACCCAGTTTGAACAATTAGTGGGTCCCCCATTCCAGAAGGGGGCTATTTCGACCCTATATAAATGTTTAAATGCACGTCACGGGGCCCTTAGTCTTTGATGTGTATAAGCATACTTGTGAATTATTACAGTTTTTATACTGTTTCAAAATATTTCTTATCATGAAGTTTTGGGGGTTTATTTTTTGGGGGGGTTGTTTGTTTGTTTTTTTAAAAAAAGGGTGGGGCCTTGAAGAAACAAGTGATAGATTTTTTTATCCATTCAATGAAGGTGCCTAGGATGCAACTATTTTCTTCATTTTTTGAGTTCCTCAAATCTTTCTCAATTCATCAGACTATATCCATTATGGAATTTTAAGAATCATTTTAGTCATTACAAAACGATGTTAATGGCTCCCATATTTTAATAAAATTTTTATAATTTCCATTTTGTACTGCTATTGAACGTTCCATGTTATATAAATGACATAGCGAATTCCACCAAAAATTAAAGTTAAGTCTGTTTTGTAATGAATAGATACCATTTTTCTTTTGAGGATGCACCATTTAAGGTTGGGAGGGGGAAGGGTTTGTTTTGATAAAGTGATGAAATAGAATTACTAATAGGGTTGGAGGGAAGGTATGGTAAGTATTTCTTTAATGTTTATATAGTATAATGATAAGATTTACAAGTGTTTAAATAAGTGTTGTTCTTATGATTCTTGTACACTTGATGAGAGGTTTAAAAATGAATAAAGAGAAATTAATATGGGGGAGGGAGGGTGGGTTATAGGTTTATATATATATATATATATATATACAATTGTTGTTTATCTTGATAGATTTTTCAAGTGTTGTTTCTGAGACTATGTATGTTTTTTTCTTGTACACTTGTTGAATGATTAAAAATGAATAAAGAATTTAAAAAAAAAAGAATCATTTTAGTGTGGGGATTTGAACAAAATTCCTGAATATAGATGAGAAATTACTTTTCCCTTTATACTGTATACTGTTAGGAAATATTGCATGTTTAGTAAAGATTTTCAGTTTTGTTCTTTTATGCAGCTTTTGGAAACTTGCTCATGCTTACAGTAACTGATTGAAAAACGAATGGATGAATTTTTCCACTAGATTGAAATTATTTGTGTGTTCTGTTACTGATCAGCTTGCCTGACCTGTTTTTGCAGTATTTGTGACTGGTTCTATGAAATGTACACATCCTTTTTTCTTCTTTTTTTGGGTTAGTGCTCTCTTGCTTGTCACAAGAAATGCCTAGAATCACTAGCCATTCAATGTGGACACAAAAAACTCCATGGGAGGCTTCATTTGTTTGGTGTGGAATTTGCTCAAGCAGCTAAAAATGCTCCAGATGGCATTCCTTTTATCATCAAAAAGTGTACCTCTGAAATAGAGAGCAGAGCCCTGAATGTCAAGGTATGCACACAGTTATTTAAAAGTATAACGATAAATACTTAAAGCTTCCAGCTTTTATTTCTTCAGCTAACCTTTTCATCATCTTTTTATGTTTGTTTTTTTATTATGAAATCCTTTCAAAGCAGAATTAAAATTTTGTTTGCAGAAATATTAGTGCTTATAAAGTTTTTGGTAATGCTGTCCTGTTATAGAAAGCCAAAGCTAGATCTTTACTGCTGAAGAATGTCAGTTACCACACTGCTGTTCTGTAGTAGAGACTGACATGGGAAGAAAATTTATCCCTATCTCCGCCCCGCCCCCACGAGCTCAGTCCCCGCCCCTTGTTCACAAACCATCTGATCCCATCCACATAAGCCTCGAATAGTTTTATACTGAACTTATTTTATTAAAGTATAAAAAGAAACAATATTCTGTACAATTGTCATTTTATAAATTCAGCTGGCAGGGCTTTGTTTATATATATCCTGCCCAGCAGTCCGCTCCCGCGGCGGCCCAAACAGGTCAAGACCTGTCTGAATCATCAGAAGGGGCTCCCTTGCCACCTTGGTTTCCCATTTAAGTCCTGCCTTCCTATCGAAGTCCTAGCCCTCCGGTCTTGCACATGCACGACCTGGTTGGTTTATACTCACAACTAATATACTACTAATATACACACTAATATACACAACTAATATACACACAACTAATATACTACTCTATCCTAAAGCAAAAAAAGAAATAGAAAATTTTTTTTCTAACTTTGTTTGGTTTCTGCTTTCCACATCTTCTTGTCATTCTATTCCTTCCATCCACTGTCTTCCTTCTCTCTGCTTCTTCCATATGGCATCTGCTGTGTTACTGTGCCTGTTACTGTGCCTCTCCCTCCCCCCCTTGGTCTGGTGCCCATCTCCTTCAGAGTCTTCTCCCCTCTCTCCTACCACTAAAATGCAGCCTCTTCTCCCCACTCTCCTAACCACTAACATGCTGCATCTGCTCCTCCCTCCCCCTCTCTCTCCATTTCCTTCCAGCATATTCCCTTCTCTCCATATTCTATGCAGTGTCTGCTCCTTCCTCCCCTCTCTCCACTCCTTCCAGCGTGTTCCCCTCCTTTTCTCGTACTCATTTCCATGTAGCGTATTCCCCTCTCTCCTACCCACTTAACATGCAGCATCTGCTTCTCCCTCCTCTCCCCTTCCTTCAGCGTCCTTTGTGGTCCAGGAGTCCCCTCCCTCCTGATCGCCGCTGTCCGGGCATCTCCCTCCCTTGCCCTAACCTTGGTGGAGATTGTCATTTTTCTTCTCTTCCAGCAGCATGAGCCTTTCAACAAGTTGTGCATGGCTGCTTGAATCTTCTCTTCTTGACGCAACCAGAAACAGGAAGTTGCGTCAGAGAAGATTCAAGCAGCCGCGTGCAACTTGTTGAAAGGCTCGTGCTACTGAGAGAGAAGAAAAATGAAAATCGCCATGAAGGTGAGGGAAAGGGAGGGAGGGAGGGAGATGCCCGGACGGCGGTGATTGGAGGAAGGGGGCTGCTGGACCGCACCATCGATGACCACGTGTGTTCCCTCACTTCACTGTGGAGACAAGGCCATTCACTGCTCCACGGGGTGGTGAATGGCCTTGTCCCCGTACGTGTGACGACCACTTTTTTTCCTCTCCCCGTTTCGGCGGGTTACCCACGCCTAGCCGCAGATAACAGCCACCGTGTCATTCTCTACTCTGTAGTTCTTTAATCCACTAAGACAGACATGGATTCTGGTTTTCAGTGGGCCCCATACTTAACTTTTTAGTGTTTCTCCTAGAGTTTTGAGCAAAAACTTAGGTTTTCTTTCTTTTTCTTTTTTAATAATTTGCATTTATAATTTTCTAGTGTGATAGGTGTGCCAAACTGGACAGACAGGTAATATCCCCATGCTCACAAGCCAAGCAGAAGGAATTCACTCCAGCTTTTGAATCCCTCCTCCCTCACCAGAGGGCACTGCTATTCCCTTCAGTTTTTCCTTTTGCACATGAGCTGGAAGGAGTCTTTATCCCAGGACAAGCAGGCATGATATTCTCACATGTGGGTGACGTCATCTAAGGAGCCCCGATGCGTAAGCATTTTCAAGCAAACTTGATTGAAGATTTAAGCTTGCTCTGCTGCTTCACGCATGCGTGCCTTCCTGCTCCACTAGGGGGTGCATCCCCTCGTGGTCTCCAGTTCAAAATTTTCCGCTGAGCCTAGAAGTCGTGTTTTTTCAGGCTCTGCCCCAACTGCCTTCTAGCACCGCGATTTTTCTTGTTTTTCATCGTTTAAGTCGCTGTGCGCGAAATTTTTTCTTCTTTAACTTGATTCCTGCTTCGTTTGACCGACCCGGAGGCTTCCGGGTCCCCGTGGCCACGTGGCTACTCGAGCTGCGGCCACTTCGATTCTATGTCCCGGCCTTTGACCGGCTTTAAAAAGTGCACCCGGTGCGAGCGGCTTCTTTCCATCACAGACCCGCATCGCCGGTGCATCCTCTGCCTGGGGGCCGCTCATCCAACCGACTCCTGTCCCCAGTGCGCTACTTTTCAGAACCGGGCCCTCCGTCGAAGGAAAGCCCGCATGGCGGATCTTTTCGCCCCAGACCAACCTTCTACCTCAGCCTCGAGGTCGGCCCCGGCCTTGACCTCGGCATCGCCTCGAGACTCGACTCCGAAGTCCTCGGGACAACAGAAAGCCTCGGCTCCGGGTAAGTCCCCTCTTCCCTCTTCAGGTTCTGTACCAGTGAAGAAACCAACCTCGGGGACACCGGCGACGCATGGCGGAAGTCCCATGCTTACAGCCCCGATGAAGCCCTCCAAGCCTTCGGGCCGTGCCTCCACCACACGGGAATACTCTGATACGAGGTCGCCCCCGGTGGAGTGCACCGAGGCAGGGGACATGCCTTCGATGCTGTCCGTGCCCGTCTTCCAGGACTTACTCCGAGCAATGATCTCGTCAGAGCTGTCCGCTGCAATGGCCCATCTACAACCGGCCTCTGCCTCGACCTCGACCCCGCATGTGCCAGACCAGCCTGAGCCTCGCGTCGAGCCACCTTGGGGAAAAGTGCGCAAACTTCGCCGCATCTCATCCTCCTCGGACTCCTCGCCGAGGCACCCGAGGCGCTCTCCCTCCACAGACCGCCACAGGGCAAAACGTCGGGCTAAACCAACAGAAACCTTGAACCGCCGTACCTCTAAGAAGGCCCGGGGTTCCCCCACTCTACGAGGCCGTTCACCTACACCTCGTACGGGACCGCTGAAGGTGGCAGAGTTATCACTCTCCAACCCACGCATCCTCCGAACTCCCCCTCGGACTGGGGCTCCGATCCGAGGTTTCGGGCTTTCACCAAGGGAGTCCGGGTCGAGGTCACCGATTCGACATCGATCGGTACCCCGAACCCCGGCATCGTCTCCGAGGGGCTCCTCGAGACGTCGGAGATCCACGACCCCGGAACACTTTCACAGTACTTCCCCGGTCTTGGAGCTTGGATCGGAACAGGAACCTCGCTACTCGAGGGAAGCCTCCCCTTCCTTCTCCACCCGACGGAGGTCTCATTCACCAACCCCCCATGGGGCCTCGGGAACATCCCGACCATCCTTCTCACGCTTTGTCCAGGACATGGGCCACGCTTTGAATTTAGACCTCCAGTCCGACTCCAGATACTCTAAAGAATACCTAGCGGAACTGGATATGCCATCACTACCCAGAGAGTCCCTTCGCTTACCGCCTAACCCGATACTCCAACAGGCTCTCTTCAGGAACCTGGAGACCCCCTATATGGTCACAGCCGTGCCCTCCAAAATGGAGGCCAAGTACCGTACAGTACCCTTTCCGGGATTTGAACAACCACAGCTCTCCCACCAGTCGCTGTTAGTAGAATCCTCCTTAAAAAAGGCTCACCCCTCCCGGGTCTCAGCGGCGGTCCCCCCAGGCCGAGAAGGCCGAACCCTAGACAAGTTCGGCAGGAGACTATATCAAAATGCGATGATGGCCTCTAGGGTGCAAAGCTACACTTTCACCTTCACATCCTACCTCAAACACCTCATTGGACTACTGAGAGCCTTTGAGACTGACCTACCGGCCTCCCGCCAAGGAGCCTTTAGACTGCTTTTGGAATCCCTCTCCAACCTACGCCTCCATCTATTCCACGCGGCCTACGATGGCTTCGAACTCTCCTCCAGAGAGGCAGCGTTTGCTATCGCCATGCGCCGACTAGCTTGGCTACGCCTGGTCGACATGGACCCCAACTTACAGGACCGGTTGGCTAACCTCCCCTGCGTGGGAAAAGAACTGTTCGATGACACTATCGAGGCGGCTACAAAACGCCTCTCCGAACACGAACGCTCGTTTGCCTCCCTCGTCCGACAAAAGCCCAAACCGCCCGCGTCCAGGCCGTATAGGGCCCCTCCGCGCCGCTACCCACAAAAATCCACTCCTGCCTTCTCGCGGCCTCCACCCAGGCGTCCGCAAGCCCACCACCAGGCCATGCCCAAGTCCCAACCGCCTGCGACTACCAAACCATCCCCGTCCTTTTGACGGGATACGCGGAAGGGGGCGGGCCCCCTCCGCCATAGTACCAGGCCTCCTTTCCATCGGGGGTCGCCTCAAAGCCTTTTACCCTCGCTGGGAACTAGTCACGTCGAACGCATGGGTCCTTGGCGTGATCTCATCAGGATACTCTCTCAACTTTCGGACCATTCCTCCGGAAAACCCCCCAAGGAATTGCCCTCCCAACTGGACGCTGCTACCCCTACTCCTCTCCGAAGCTCGAGACCTGCTTTGCCTGAGAGCAGTGGAGGAGGTTCCCCCCGACCAACGGGGGAAGGGCTTCTACTCCCGTTACTTCCTGGTACCGAAAAAAACGGGAGGCTTACGCCCAATACTAGACTTGAGACGCCTCAACAATTTCTGATACGAGAAAAATTTCGGATGCTTTCCCTACCGACCCTCTACCCCATGATCGACGAGGGCGACTGGCTCTGCTCCCTCGATCTGAAGGAGGCGTACACACATGTCCCAGTGCACCCCGCTCACCGCAAGTTCTTGCGTTTTCAGGTAGGGGACTGGCACCTACAATACCGTGTCCTTCCCTTCGGCCTAGCATCGTCATCTCGGGTCTTCACCAAATGCCTCGTGGTGGTCGCAGCAACCTTACGCTCCCAGGGCCTCCAGGTATTCCCCTACCTGGACGACTGGCTGATCAAAGCCCCGTCCAGGGAAGCGGTTATCTCAGCGACCCAACAGACTATTACCTACCTACAAAGTCTGGGGTTCGAGATAAACTTCCCAAAATCCCAACTACGCCCCTCCCATTCCCTACAGTTCATCGGGGCCACGCTGGACACGGTTCGCCTCCGTTCCTTCCTCCCCCCTCCGCGTCTAGAGGCGTAAGTAAGCCTGAGTCGAAGGTTTTCCCTGCTGACCTCGGTATCAGCTCGGGAGATGATGACTCTTCTGGGCCACATGGCCTCCATCGTCCACGTCACACCCTTCGCCCGCCTCCATCTGAGAATTCCTCAATGGACCCTGGCCTCTCAATGGCGTCAAGACCGGGACACGATCGACCGCCCCGTGACAGTGACGCCTTCTTTGCAACGATCGCTCCGCTGGTGTGCCGAATCTTCAAATCTTTCCAAAGGTTTGCTCTTCCTCACCCCACCCCACAGCAAGATACTCACCACGGACTCGTCGGAGTACGCTTGGGGAGCCCATCTGGACGGCCTACGCATTCAAGGGATGTGATCAGCAGAAGACCGTCGCTGCCACATCAACGTGCTAGAGCTTCGGGCCATCTATCTCGCAGCTGTAGCTTTTCAACATCTGCTCCACGACCGAGTGGTTCTCATCCGAACCGACAACCATGTAGCAATGTACTACGTAAACAAACAAGGGGGAACAGGGTCTTGGTCCCTTTGCCGGGAAGCCCTGCACCTCTGGAAATGGGCAATCTCCAACAACACCTTCCTTCGAGCGGTGTACATACAAGGAGAACAAAACTGTCTGGCGGACAGACTCAGCCGCCTCCTCCAGCCACACGAGTGGTCACTGCACTCTCAGATCCTACGACAGGTGTTCGAAAAGTGGGGGACGCCTCAAATAGATCTATTCGCATCCCCCCACAACCACAAGCTGCCTCTCTTCTGCTCCCGGATGTACTCCCCGGACCGGCTCGAGGCCGACGCCTTCCTCCTCGACTGGGAGGGAAGGTTCCTATACGCGTTCCCGCCGTTTCCTCTGATACTGCGGACGCTTGTCCACCTGAAAACAGTACAAACCACCCTGATCCTGATTGCCCCTCGCTGGCCACGCCAGCCTTGGTTTTCCCTTCTACTTCAACTCAGTGTCAGAGATCCACTGCCTCTGCCTCTGTTTCCCTCTCTACGATCACAGGGTCAGGGTTCGCTGTTACATCCCAATCTTCAATCTCTTCATCTGAATGCTTGGTTTCTCTCCCCCTGACTGCTCTCCCCGTGTCTCAATCAGTCAAGGAGATATTGGAGGCCTCTAGAAAGACCTCGACGAGAATCTGCTACTCCCAAAAGTGGACCAGATTCTCAACCTGGTGCTCCTCCCACAGCCAGGACCCGGTGTCGGTCCCCGTCCCTCTGGTCCTTGACTATTTACTTCAATTATCTCATTCCGGCCTAAAGACCAACTCCATTCGAGTACACCTCAGTGCGATTGCGGCCTTTCATCAGCCCCTGGAAGGGAAAGCCCTCTCGCTCCATCCCTTAGTCTCTCGCTTCATGAAGGGTCTTCTGAATGTCCACCCTCCTCTCAAACCCCCTCCGGTGGTTTGGGACCTCAACGTGGTTCTGGCTCAACTAATGAAACCTCCATTTGAGCCCCTAGACAAATGCCATCCAAAATTCCTCACTTGGAAGGTAATTTTCCTGCTTGCGCTCACTTCTGCTCGGCGGGTTAGTGAGTTACAGGCTCTGGTAGCGGACCCACCCTTCACGGAATTCCATCACGGTATTCCATCACGGTACTCCGCACCCATCCAAAGTTCTTGCCTAAAGTAGTGTCTGATTTTCACCTCAATCAGTCCATTGTCTTACCTGTGTTTTTTCCCAAGCCCCACTCTCACCCCGGAGAGGTGGCGCTCCATACTCTTGACTGTAAGAGAGCGTTGGCCTTCCACCTCCAACGTACTCAGTCACACCGGAAAGTCCCACAATTGTTTTTGTCCTTCGACTCAAACCGGTTAGTTCACCCAGTCTCCAAGCGCACCTTGTCCAACTGGTTGGCCGACTGCATCTCCTTCTGCTACGCTCAGGCTGGTCTCACGCTGCATGGTCGAGTAACAGGACACAAGGTACGAGCGATGGCAGCCTCCGTAGCGTTCCTCAGGTCCACACCTATTGAGGAAATCTGCAAGGCTGCCACGTGGTCTTCGGTTCATACCTTCACCTCCCACTACTGTCTGGACTCACTGTCCAGGAGCGATGGCCAGTTCGGCCAATCGGTTTTACGAAATCTATTTGCTTAAATTGCCAAGTTCCCTCCATCCCTTTTCAGTCAGCTTGGAGGTCACCCACATGTGAGAATATCATGCCTGCTTGTCCTGGGATAAAGCATAGTTACTTACCGTAACAGGTGTTATCCAGGGACAGCAGGCATATATTCTCACAACCCGCCCACCTCCCCGAGGTTGGCTTCTTTGCTAATTAAGTGAACTGGAGACCACGAGGGGATGCACCCCCTAGTGGAGCAGGAAGGCACGCATGCGTGGAGCAGCAGAGCAAACTTAAATCTTCAATCAAGTTTGCTTGAAAATGCTTCCGCATCGGGGCTCCGTAGATGACGTCACCCACATGTGAGAATATATGCCTGCTGTCCCTGGATAAAACCTGTTACGGTAAGTAACTGTGCTTTCTTGTACAACCCCTCACTATTCCTGGACTAGTGGATTTTCCTATGCTCACCAGACAGCTTGTAGGGAGCCTTATTATACAAAGTCTTGAGCCCTTCCCTTCTTACTTTAGGACTGGCCCCCCACCCTCCCCCAGGAATCCAGTTTCTTTCCTACAAGCCAGACTATAGAAGCTTGTCTTCTCTGCTCGTGTTTATTTTTCCTTATACTCAGTAGTTTGCGTATTATCTTTAGACAAACAGGCAGCATATTCTCACATGTGGGTGACGTCATCCACAGAGTCCTGGTATGGACAGTGAAAAGTGTAGTATCATTTTTATTAGGGAGTTAACAAGAGAAACAAGCGAATTACATGAATGAACTAGTCAAAACAGAGACAGCAACGAAAACGAATACAATGTCCAACAGCAAAGCACTTAATACACCAATAAGACACAGGAATATCAAAGAGCAAGAACATTTTAGACTGCTTGCACCATGCATGCGCAAGTGCCTTCCCACCCAAAACCAGCTCGCGAGGTTGTCAGTTTTTCGTTTTCCACAAAGACGTATCTCTTATTACTCTGTCAAGTTGCCTTCGAGTTGGTTGTTTTTTTTTTTATAAACCTTTTTCAAGTATTTCAAGTGTGTTGTTTCTGTTCTACTAGTTTTCTTTTGAAAACAAGCAAAGAAGAAAAGTAGAAAGGAAAATAAATTTTGGACTTTCTCCAAACTTCTTTCAATGTTTAGCAGCCTTCACACAAATTTCCATCCTGACTTCCTCTGTGATCATTGATGGATTTTCGGCCTTGTTTCTACTCCACCCCAGCTTGCCCTCTCTGACTGTATCTTACTTCAGGGCTATAGATTAGAAGAAGACAAACACTATTGATTAATGTCAAAGTTTTTCTTCTCTTGTTTCTTTATTTCAACATATAGATCTGGAGTCGGACTTCAGTGACTGGAACTTGCCAGTACTGGTAGACATTGATACTGCCATCTAATTGCATCGGTGGCATATTAGCATTGAGTCTATTTGATGCATGCCTTCTGTAACCGATGTCTCAACCACGTTGTGATGGATCGTAGTGGACAGTGCCCTGCCAAGTCCATTTGTTGCATGGCTTTCTGGGCGATTGAGGTTGTCTATTCTGGAGCACATCACCTTTTCAGGCACTTGCGCTTCGATACCTGTGACACCGTCGATACCACATGATGCTATATAGTCATGGTGCCTCCTCGTCATCGATACAGATTGTCATTTTAGAGTGCATCGCCTTCTATGGCATTTTCGCTTTGATGATTGTGGCACTTTCGATACCAATTGATGATATATGGTGTTGGTGCCTCCTTTTCGTACATCAATCTCCTTTGATACAGATCTATGCTAAATGTAACATATCTTGAACAGATCTATATAGTTCTTCTCAACAAAAACAAAGCAGTTGTGAAAAAACATACACTCTCTGAACAATTTTAAATCTTACATTAATAAATATTTTAATTACTTTAATATTTTTGAAACAGGAGATCCTCAGTGTGATTGCATAGTCAGGTGAGCGCAGTAGCGTTCAATACTTAACTCGTGCACAGGCTATACAGCCCATTGCAGCACACCATCCTTGGACCCTCCCTTGTGCTGAAAACAAATTGTGCAAAAAGTTCTAGGGTTTATATTAATACCTAAAGTAAAGAGTAAAAGAATCATGTTAATTTCACAATCCCAAAGGTTTTTGGGGTTTTTTTTTTAGTGCATTTCTCTTTGCCTGGCCCACCAGGGCTGGAGAAGAAAAAAAGAGGTACCTATCCCACATGGAGAGGGGGGGAGAAACATCACATACAATTGGGGGGAGTGAAGGGTAAAGAAGAAAGCTGCCAAATTGGGAGGGAGGGAGGAAGACCAGAGAAGGGAGAGGAGAGGAAGATGCCAGACCACGGAGGAGGGAGGGAAGTAAAGTGATGCATAAGAGAGAGATGCTAAACCATAGGGTGAAGGGAGAGTGAGATGGAAGGAAGGGATACAGATGCCAGAGCATGGGTTGGGGAAGAATGGAGGGAGAGGTGGAAGGGAAGGAGACAGATACCAGACCATGGGGTAGGGCAGTGGTGTACCAAAGGCAGACACTGGATGGAAGAGGTAGAAAGACAGGGCAGATGCATGGAAAAGGGAGAGAGGCATACTCTGAATGGAAGGAAAGGGCAGAGAAAGATGGGAAACGCTGGATATAAAGGAGAGAGGGGGCAGAAGTTACTGCCTATGGTGACGTTTTGTATTGACAGTATGCATGGTACTGGGATTTGGATTAATCATACCTTTCTCAGTAATAATGCAATGCAAGTTACATTCAGGTACAGTACGTATTTTTCTGCTTCCTGGAGGGCTTATAATTTAATATAAAAGCTTCTACCTCACACATCTAAATGGTTACCAAAAAAAGCTAGACTATATATCTAAGGATTACATAAAATAAAATTAAAAGGGAGAGGTATTCAATTACACATCTTCAAATACGTGAGAGAGAGAGAGAGAGAGAGAGAGAAAAATGCTATCTCATCTTACTAATTGAAAGTAAACAAGAAACTCCAAAGCAAAACTTACCCAGTGCTGCTGTCAACATTGAAAGGGGTCTTTTACTAAAGATTAGTGCATGTTATCTGTAGCAGGGCCCATAGTAATAAAATTGGTGAGTCCTAATTTTCCCATGCTCCATCCTTCCTTTCACTGAAGAATACTAGCTAAGATATTAGTAGTCAGGGTGCATGAGGCAGCCCCCATGCATGTTCAGGAATATCTTCAAAGCTGCCCCTAAGCTAGAAGAGGGTAAAAGTCATGTTGGCTCTCTGGATGATGGCATCAGCAGTAGGACTGTTTTTCCTGTTGTCTACCAAGGTAAGCACCTTCACTTTCTTTGGATAGATATTTACTCACATATGAATGGTCAGATAGTCATGAACATGTTTTCTATAATTCTTTCTAGTTTTTCCTGTGTTAAAAACACAAAATGAAAGCAGTAAAGCCAGTAGTATTGATATTTTCAAGTCCTGTCAGGTACTTTAATGTTTAATTTTAAATTGCTTGATTATGAATGCATTGTTGTTTGCACACAATGTTTTCAGTTGAATTGCTGTTAAGATAAACTTGACATTTTCTGTGTCCCCTTTATTACAAGGGTATTTATCGTGTGAATGGAGCCAAATCAAGAGTGGAAAAGCTTTGTCAAGCTTTTGAAAATGGAAAAGACTTGGTGGAGTTGTCAGATATCTATGCACATGACGTCAGTAATGTACTTAAATTATACCTCCGTCAGGTATGCGCACTCAGTACTGTCCCACAGGTTGTAGGAAAGGGAAAAGTATTTGCTTATTATGAGACTTGTGAACTCATGGCAAAACAGAATCTGAAGTTTTTACATTCAGCTGATCATATTAAATTGTAATTAAGATACTGCTGTTAAGTGTTCTGTTTTCTACACGATTGTTTTCTAAGGCATTTCTGACATTCTCATGAAATATGGAAATCATTGAATAGAATAGAAAATATGTACAAGCACATATGAGTCTTGGGGCTGCCTTTTTAAGAAATAGACTGAATTTTTTGAGTCTGATATTTTATTTGATTCTATCCATATTAACAAGAATGAATTAAGATTAGAATGCTCTTTTTTTTTTTTAATCTTTATTCATTTTCAACTTGAACAACAAGTGCACAAAAATACATTATACAAGTAATTCCAATATAGCACTATAATATCTAACACATAAAATCTAGAATTGTAATAACCCCCACCCACCCACCCTTCATCACCCTTAATCATGCTGCTCTAACAATGAGAGTGAGTTTAGGAAGCTGATAACATTTTGGACAGAATAAATTACCTTTAATTCTTGTAGCTAGGGCTATCATAATTCCTCATACAGGTGCTGGTAGAATTGAATGCCACAACCAATGCTGTCTTGTCATTGGCATGCTGACCTTATGTGAGAGGAGACAGATGTAATCTTGTCACTAATAAGTCTCTGTAAGAGATATATTTTTTGTTTACAATTCTAAAGTTTTCCAACTAAAACAGAGTTAATATTCACTTGACACATAGGCAGAATGAAAATAGAGAAAAAATTAAAATGCAGACCACATATATACTTCAAATTTTTATTTTCAGCTCCCAGAGCCATTGATTTTATTTCGTCTTTATAATGAATTTATTGGACTTGCAAAAGAGAGTCATCAAATCGATGAAGAATTGAATCCAAAGAAAGCCAGTCCTAGGGCACAGAAAAGACAACTATCGTGCATTGAAATGAATAGGATCATCATTAAAATAAGAGACCTGCTGAAACAGCTATCTGTACCCAGCTATAATACACTAGAGTACCTCATAGGACATCTTCACAGGTAAGAATCTGGACTATAGGAATTGAGTGGATTAGCACCAAGTTACTGATTCAGATCTGATCAAGGTCAGTAATTCCTAGAAATTTATTTCATATATATTCAGTAACTTTAAAGAGGAGTTGGTCATCTCTTTATCCTAATGAGCAAGTGTCCACATTAATTTGAATAATAATTACACTGTGAAATATATTTCCATTTTTGCAGATATTCTTTCCTGCTCCTTTTCCAAGTCATACCTCTTCATTCCCCAAGTGATACCATTTTCATTCCTTGGTTTTTTCCCACCCTTATTCCCTTTACTGTGAATAGAGCAGACAGGAGGAAGAGCATGGATGGTACCTTGGGCCAAATCCTTCTCCTGAAACTGGGAACTAACTGATACTTTGAACCTCATGGGACACATATAGTGTCACACTTCAGTGTGCCAGTTTTGACTCATGTGAGAGAGAATGATGATAGCCTGAGTCACCTCTCCTCCTCTTCTGTTTACCCAGTCAGATATAGGGGTTTGTGTTTTGGAAACAACCTTATTCTTTTATCATCTCTCCAGTCCAGCCCAGACTGATGGCTTATGCATTCTTACCAGTAGGTGTAGACTGAGAATTCTAAATGATCCTATAACTGACCTGTGCAGTCTCTCTCAGTCAGTCTTTCTCAGTCTCTAGCAGATGGTAGATGGTAAGCCTGTGCAGTCCAGTCACTCTGTAGGTCATGGGGGTATATCCCAGGTTCTTAAATATTTTCCAATGTCCCATTTGGTTCTTAGTTTTAAAATGAAAATTTTTAAAAAGTGAATTTTTCCACTCTTAGACCTGGAACAGTGCTAGTGTCTACATCAGGTCAATTAACCACTACCCCCCACCTTTCTTCCATCTTAATTCGTGCTTGTGTTTGGTTTCATTTATCTCAGTGGAGGTAAAAGAACCATGAATGCCTTTAGGAGTAGCCTTGTTAAAAAAGAAAAGAGAAAACGTGCTAATCTAAAATTTGGATGTCCTAGGGAAGCTGCAATTTATTGATTCTGCTTTGTTTCCAGCTTTTTGTCAGTCCTGTGCAGGGCTTGGCACTCTTTTTTTTTTTCCCTTGGCAGAGTGTGAGCTGAGCTATGAGCACCAACAGGCATTATTTGGAATGGGGAGAGGAAAAGTTTCTGGACTCTGACTTTCTTCAGTCTGAAAAGGAACAACCTCTGAACAAAAATTCTCAAAGTTTTAAGAGGTTTTTTGGGGGGGAAGATGCCTGGATGGAGGACCTGCTCCCAGGTGAGGACTCTTTTGTGGTCTGTATTAGAGAATGACATGGGGACAAATTTTTCCCTGTCCCCGCGGGAACTCATTTTCATGTCCCGTCCCCTCGAGTTCTTTTCCTGTCCCTGCCCCATTCCTGCAAGCTATGTCCTCATTTGCACAAGCCTCACTCATTTTAAAATCATAAGTGTTCGAGGCTTGTGTGGTTAAGGTAGAGATTACAGGAAAAGGACAGCGACAAAACCTGCAGAGACGGGAAAATTGAGTTCTTGCAGGGACGGGGATAGATTTGACCCCATGTCATTCTCTAATCTGTATTTTTCACAGAATTAGTAGTCATGAGTTGAAGTTGCAGAATGGGTGGTAAATGCCTGGAATGCCCTCCTGAGGAAGGTTGTGAAGACAAACGGTGATGAAATTCAAGAATGCATGGGATAAGGACAGAGGAACGCTGTCTAGAAAAAGCATAGAATCCAATTAAAGCTAAACTTAAATGACTTCATTGCTGGCAATAAACATTGATGGTAGTTTCAGAGGTTGGGAAAGTAAGACCAATGCTGTGCAGACTTCTACAGTCTGGGCCCTCTAAATGGCAAAAAAAACAGGTTAGGATCAAGGCTGGATGCACTTAAATGACAACTCTGGTAGTTGGGAAGCTCAACCAGTGCTAGGCAGACTTCTATAGTCTCTGCCCCAAAATTGGCAGGGAGAGACAGATTTAAGTATACAATTGTTTTTTAATCATGAAGAAGTGAAACCTATGCAAAGTGCCAGATTAAACTCTGGCCATCTTATGGGCAGATTAGATAGACCATGCAAGTCTTTATCTGCCATCGTTTACTTTGTTAGTATGAACTGTAGGAACTTACAGCACAGATAATCTTCAGCTCTGAAGTTTGAGGAATATTCCACCACAGTGGAACCCTGCAAGGTGGATCCTTTGAGACATTTGCAAGCCCACCAAATCCTTTCTAGTGCATCGGGATTTTAGGGGCATGATTTAGACACAGTAGAATTTCATATATGTTCCTTTGAAAGTGGCAAGCTCCATGATTAGACTGTACTCATTCTGGAACAGGATAGAGAAACCTTAAATCCTATTGACTACTGCAGAGTACCTTTAAAGAAAGTCTAGGTTGTTTTCCTCCCCAAATAAGTCATAAATGTTAGCTGAATCTGTTCGTTGCAATACCCTAAGAGGGACCCGAACCAGTAGCACTTGAAACAGAAACAATAAGCATTGTAATATATTCATTTTAAGGACTGATACGCGCCTCCACCAAGATAACCACAGGTCTTTCCATTGAGATAAGTCTCTGTTAATTTGCATTAATGAATTGGAATAACCACAGGCCTTTCCATTGAGATAAGTCTCTGTTAATTTGCATTAATGAATTGGAATAACCACAGGCCTTTCCATTGAGATAAGTCTCTGTTAATTTGCATTAATGAATTGGAATAACCACAGGCCTTTCCATTGATATAAGTCTCTGTTAATTTGCATTAATGAATTGGAATAACCACAGGCCTTTCCATTGAGATAAGTCTCTGTTAATTTGCATTAATGAATTGGAATAACCACAGGCCTTTCCACTGAGATAAGTCTGTTAATTTGCATCAATGAATTTGAATAACCACAGGCCTTTCCATTGAGATAAGTCTCTGTTAATTTGCATTAATGAATTGGAATAACCACAGGCCTTTCCACTGAGATAAGTCTGTTAATTTGCATCAATGAATTTGAATAACCACAGGCCTTTCCATTGAGATAAGTCTCTGTTAATTTGCATTAATGAATTGGAATAACCACAGGCCTTTCCACTGAGATAAGTCTGTTAATTTGCATCAATGAATTTGAATAACCACAGGCCTATGGCTTCATGAGATCACAAAGTAACTGCACCCCTAGATAATCTAATCTAATACACAATTAATTACAGTATACCAAAAAGGTTCAAGGTGATTTACATCCAAAGAAGCTGTAAAATATATGGGAAAATACAAAAGCAGTCAATTAAAATATCATTATACCATGAATATTACAAGTCATATTAAAAAGTTCTAAAATGTTTATGAAACCTTAAGTAAATGATATCATTCCTCTTGTGAACATGTAGATTATTCCAAATTGTAATAGCAGTTTAAGCAAAAGAGGCGTTGAGCTGTCGTTTATACTGTACTCCTAATCTGTGAAAAATGTAGCAATAAAGTACCATGTAATCTGGTGGAAGAATAATGCAAATGAGAAAAAATTCAGATTATCTGTAGAGTCAGTCTGTAATATACAACATCTGCAACACCTTAAAGGGAAAAAATGCCCTAAATAAAATCCTCCTCCCTCTCAGTAGTGGTCAATCCCAGTAATTCAGATTTCCCCATATTCATTTTAAACCCAGAGACTGCCCCATAAGACTGAAGTTCCTGAATAACTGGAAGGGTTAATCTACGAGACTGCACATACTAACAAATCATCTGCAAAGAGGGCTCTACTCGTATGTCTGTCTTCTCCCGCCTCCAGGCCCTTCACATCAGGATTGGCCCATATAAAAGCCACCAGATGTTGAAGGGACATCCTTGCCTTGTCTCTCTTTCAATCTGAAAAGAATCCCTATATACCCCATTAATGTTAATTCGTGCTTGTGGAGGACATGTATATAGGGCTCCTTTAACTAAGCTGCGTTAGCGTTTTTAGCGCAAGCAGCACTTTAGCGCACGCTAAACCCGAACTACACAGCTAGAACTAACACCAGCTCAATGCTGACGTTAGTATCTAGCGCACGTGGCAATTTAGCACGCGCTATTCCGCTCGTTAATGCCCTAATGCGGCTTAGTTAAAGGAGCCCATAGCTTTCAAGCCAGCACAGTCAGCAATTGCCATAAGAAGGCCCTGTTCACCTTATCAAATGACTTTTCCGTTTCGGTTGCTAGTAAAACTGCATCTGTTCGGGTGCACTGGTGCAAGTAGTGATAGTTTGTTGATTCCCTTCTGAGGGGTATAGAAGCATCCATTTGCAGACCATGTTACGAGAGGCATACTGTCTGCTTGGTGCCAAAATCCAAGATGTTGTGGAGAGCTTGCTGAGACTCATCAAGCCTGATGACTATTATACGATGCTGCTCATCCATCTAACGATATTGCCAGGTACCCCCGCAAATGTATCAAAAGCAACTTTCTGGTTCTGGGAGAGGTGAAGCAGACAAGTGCACAGGTAGTATTCTTGTCCATCCTCCCTGTCGAGGGTAAAGGCCAGGGCAGAGAAGCTCGCATCCTGTAGATGAATGCATGGCTATGTGGATGGTGTTGTCGAGAGCATTTTGGCTACCTGGACCAAGGGATGATTTTCCAAGGGCTGCTGAGCAGGGGTGGTATGTTTCTATCAAAGATGGGAAGAAGTGTCTTTGGCAGCAGGCTGACTAATCTACTGAAAAGAACTTTAAACTAGAAGTGATGGGGCAGGGTGATCAAAGCCCCCAGGTGAGTATAAGCCCTCAAGAAAGTAATAAATAATAATAATAATAATGGTACTTGTATGTAATACTGTGATGGGAGGGGATGGGATGGGAGGATTTTCTATTTAATAAGAACAGTTTAAATATTAGATGTATTACATAATATTTAAAATATTATAGAATATGAATTTGTAATGAAATGTACTTAAAGTGTTATATGAGAGTTAATCAAGTGTGTATTTATAAGTTCATATGATTTTATCTACTACACTTGTACTATAGAAAAATGAATAAAGAATTCAGAAACAAAACAAAGCAAATAAAATCAATATAAAAAGCTTTAAAAAAAAATAATTATTATTATTCTTATATACCGCCAGACTACGAATGGTTCTAGGCGGTTCACAACAGATAAGGCTGAACATCCAGCGAATATACAGTTCAAAAAGATACACCAATTTCTAGAATATACACAATGCATGTTATATTTAAAAAGCATTAGGAAGCTTGGGTTACAAATTTGTCAAATAGTTGTGTCTTTAATGGGTTCTAAAAAAATAATAGGATAAGACTCCTGGCATGATTTTGCCAAACCACTGAATACCTCTACACAGATGGGAAAAGGGGGCAATGTCTGGAAAGCAGTATATACTAATGCTCGAAGTATGGGAAACAAGATTTTGGATCTAGAAGCTGTGATCAGGGTAGAAAGAAAAGGAGGGGGAGTAGCGTTGTATGTTAAAAGATCATATTAACGCCACATAATTGCAGGATCTGCAGGGCAAGGAAAAGGTGCACTGTGGATCAATTTGGAAAGAGGGAATGGTAAATATATTTATATTGGTGTGATTATACAGGCCTCCTTCACAGACTGAAAAAGTGGACAGATTTAATAGCAGACATTCAGAATATATCTAAAAAAAGGGGAAGTTTTACTAATAGGTGATTTTAACGTGTCGGATGTTGATTAGGTTATCCCTATTGCAGGGTCTTCTACAAGTAGGGAGATCCTGTATTCTCTACAAGGAGAACTGTTCCAGCATTTGGTAATGGAACCCACGCAGGAAGGGGTCATATTGGATTTAGTGCTTACAAACGGGGAAAGTGTTTCTGATGTTATAGTGGGTGATCATCTGGCATCCAGTGATCACTGCATAGTACGATTTAATATTAAGATGGGTATAGAGAGGACTCATTCAAAAGCAAAGGTTCTAGACTTTTAAAAAACTAACTTTGAATGGGAGACTACGTCAAGGAATTGTTATCTGGATGGGAACGTCTGAAAGGAGCAGAAATGCAGTGGGCAAAGCAACAAAACTTTTTAAGAGGCAAGTAAGTAAAAGTAAGAGGAAAATAACGTCGCTTTGGTTCTCAAAAGTAGTAGCTGAGAAGGTATGGAATAAGAGGTTAGCACATAAGAATTGCCGCTGCTGGGTCAGACCAGTGGTCCATCGTGCGTGCAGTCCGTCCGCGCCCTAACTGAGACTAGCCCTACCTGCGTACGTTCTGGTTCAGCAAGAACTTGTCTAACTTTGTCTTGAATCCCTGGAAGGTATTTTCCCCTATGACAGACTCCGGAAGAGCGTTCCAGTTTTCTACCACTCTCTGAGGAAGAAGAACTTCCTTACGTTCGTACGGAATCTATCCCCTTTCAATTTTAGAGAGTGCCCTCTCGTTCTCACTACCTTGGAGAGGCTGAACAACCTGTCCTTATCTACTAAGTCTATTCCCTTCAGTACCTTGAATGTTTGGATCATGTCCCCTCTCAATCTCCTCTGGTCAAGGGAGAAGAGGCCCATTTTCTGTAATCTTTCACTGTATGGCAACTCCTCCAGCCCCTTAACCATCTTAGTCGCTCTTATCTGTACCCTTTCAAGTAGTACTGTGTCCTTCTTGTACGGCAACCAGTGCTGGACACAGTACTCCAGTGAGGGTGCACCATGGCATGATAACCTTCTCCAATCTGTTCGTGATCCCCTTCTTTATCATTCCTAGCATTCTGTTCGCCCTTTTCGCCACGCATTGCGTGGACAGCTTCATCGACTTGTCAATCAGAACTCCCAGGTCTCTTTCCTGGGAGGTCTCTCCAAGTACCGCCCCGGACATCCTGACAGAAAGAGGAAGACAGGCAAAAATATCTGGAGAAATTGAGAGGCTGGTCGTGTAGTCAGGAAAGCAAAGATGCAAATGGAAGAAAAAATAGCCAACACGATAAAATGGGGAGACAAGACGTTTTTTTTAGAGATATTAGTGATAGGAAAAAGTGCAAAAGTGGCATTATGAGACTTAAAAGTGAAGGGGAGAAATATGTAGAAGCTGATAAAGAAAAGGCTGAATTGCTTAACAAATATTTCTGTTCTGTGTTCATGGCTGAAGCGCCGGGAGCAGTACCACAGAAGACAAACATGAATAGGAATGGAGCAGTGGTAGATCCTGATCGATTTTCAGAGGGTTGTGTTTGTGAGGAGCCAGCTAAAATAAAAGTAAACAAGCAATGGAGCCAGATGGTGTACATCTGAGGGTGCTGAAGGAACTTAGGGAAGTTCTGGTCGCTCTGCAGATTGACCTTTTCAATGAGTCTCTAGAGTTAGGAGTGGTACCAGAGGACTGGAGAAGGACAGATGTAATCCCTCTCTACAAAAGTTGGAAGTAAGGAAGAAGTAGGGAATTACAGGCCAGTAAGTCTGACTTCTGTGGTAAGCAAATTAGTGGAAACGCTTTTAAAACAGAGAATGGTCAAGTTTCTGGAATCCTGTGAGTTACAGGACTGGAGGCAACATGGATTCAGTAGAGGTAGGTCTTGTCAGACAAATCTGATCCAATTTCTTTGACTGGGTGACTAGAGAATTGGATAGAGGGGAGTGCACTAGATGTGGTGTATTTAGATTTTAGCAAAGCCTTCGACAGTGTTCTACACAGACATCTAATAAATAAACTGAGTACCCTCGGGATGGGTCCCAAAGTTGACGGGCTGGGTCAAAAATTGGTTGAGTGGAAGGCGACAGAGGGTAGTGATCAATGGAGATCGCTCAGAGGAAAGGGATGTTACCAGTGGTGTGCCTCAAAGTTCTGTTCTTCGACCTGCTCTTTTTAACATTTTTATAATGATATTGCTGAAGGGCTATCAAGTAAGATTTGCCTCTTTGCGAATGATACCAAAATCTGCAATAGAGTAGACACCCAGGATGGAGTGAATAGCATAAAGAAAGACCTGGCGAAGCTTGAAGAATGGTCTGAAATTTGGCAGCTAAAATTTAATGCTAAGAAATGCAAGGTCATGCAGTTGGGCTGCAAAATCCCAAGGGAACAGTACAGTTTGGGGGTGAAGAACTTAAGGGCACAATAGAAGAGCGGGACTTGGGTGTGATTGTATGTGATGATCTTAAAGTAGTCAAACAGGTTGAAAAGGTGATGGCGAAAGGATGCATAGGAAGAGGTATGGCCAGTAGGAAAAAGGAGGTATTGATGCCCCTGTATAAGACTCTGGTGAGACCTCATGCAGAATATTGTGTACAATTCTAGAGGCCACACCTTCAAAAAAATATAAAAAGAATGGAGTTGGTCCAGAGGAAGGCTATTAAAATGGTGTGTTGTCTTCGTCATAAGGAATATGGGGACAGACTTAAAGATCTCAATCTGTATACTTCGGAGGAAAGGCGGGAGAGGGGAGATATGATAGAAACGTTTAAATACCTATGTGATATAAATATGCATAAGTCGAGTCTTTCATTTGAAAGGAAGCTTTAAAATGAGAGGGCATAGGATGAAGTTAAGAGGTGATAGGCTCAGCAGTAATCTAAGGAAATACTTTTTTACAGAAAGGGTGGTAGATGAGTGAAACAATCTCCCGGTAGAGCTGATGGAGACAGGACACTGTGTCTGATTTCAAGAAAGCCTGGGATAGTCACGTGGAATCTCTTAGAGAGAGGAAGA
This sequence comes from Geotrypetes seraphini, assembly GCF_902459505.1. NCBI lineage: Eukaryota > Metazoa > Chordata > Amphibia > Gymnophiona > Dermophiidae > Geotrypetes > Geotrypetes seraphini. The sequence goes on from NC_047095.1 coordinate 21,534,010, forward strand.
GATAATGGTTACTGCGGTTGGGCAGACTGGATGAGCTATTTGGCCTTTATCTGCCATCATGTTTCTCTATTTCTATGATTAATATCTCTGACCCCCCTTTTGCAGATAAAACCTGATGATCAGCATGGATAAAACTAGACAACACTTGGGCCAGTTTATCAGCCAGTGTCTTTGCAATTATTTTAATTTCCATATTTAACAAAGAGATGGAGCGATATGACCCTGGAAAATGAGTTCCCGCAGGGATGGGGAAAAATTTGTTCCAGTGTCATTCTCTACCTGGAACCTTCCCCGATTCAGGTTCTTAATGGTGAAAAGGATTTCTACTACTGTGATGGGTGCATCTAACATCTCCCTCTCGGCTTCAGATAACTTGGGTATTTGGATTGTGCACAGATATTCCTCTATCTTCTGGTAATTCTCCAGTGGCTTCATGCCTAGATAAAGAAGAATAATACTCCAGAAAGCGTTCAGTGAGGTCTCGTATATCCATATATAGAATTTGGTCACCCATTCCCTTTGTCTTCAAGAACCTAGCATAGGCCCCAATTTATTTTTAAACTCAAAAAATTTCTGTTGGCGAGCAAAATTTACCTCATCTATTTGTAATTGTGTAAGTTCTGTCTGCATATTATGAAGCAATTGTAAAGTTTGGGGGTCATAGACCATTTGGGGGTGGGGGTTCTAACTGGAGAATGTTCACCTTTAGCGCCAAAGAAACCCGTTCTCTCAACCTCTTCTTTCTCGCCTCTCACTTTATCAAGACTCCTCACAGGATAGCTTTTAGGGCATCCCACAGTGTGGCTCCCCACCTCTCCATTATCCTAAGTTTCCATATATTGATGAACAGTATGTATAACATCACAGCCTTTCTTGTTACCTAACATGGACTCATTAAGTTTCCAAAATTATGGACTTTTACTTCCACCATGACCCACCATACTGAAGCGTGATCCAAGATGTGGATAGACTCAGTTCCTGCATCCAAGAACCTCCCCAACAAGTTACGATGTAACCATATAGCATCTATACAAGTATATGTATTATTCACGTAGGAAAAAAAGTGAAATCTTTTCCAGAAACATGGAGGACTCACCAAGTGTAAGCTAGTTTAAGCTGTCTTACAAAGGTCACAAGGGGCCATCCTATGTAGTTTATTATATTCCCTTCCCCCTTTAGAGTGGTCCAGTCGGGCATCCACCGCTACATTAAGGTCACAGCCCAAGATTATTTGAAATACATTCGGGGAGTACAAATTAATTAAGGTAAGTTATATTCCCTGATAAAAACCGATGAGAGCTATACTTTAGAACGACCCTCAATATCTGTGAATTGATTCTGGATTTCAGATCCCACCCCTCTGTGAAAAAGTATTGCCACCACCTTATGAGTTTTGCCCGGGATGCACCAGGAAGGGGCCTAATGCTCTTAATAGCTCGAATGCCCCATAAGAGGGGCCTTAGGCATCCAGGCCAATCAGAGCCTCAGGACCCTTCCTGGTGCATCCTGGGAGGGGCCTGAGGCTCTGATTTGCCCAGGTTGTTTAAGGCTCTTTCTATGGGAGGGGCCTTAGACAACCTGGGCCTATCAGAGCCTCAGGCCCCTCCCCAGTGCATCCCAGGATGCACCGGGGAGGGGAAGGCCCATTTTGAAGAGGTGGGCCAGCTGTCCGCAGGGAATAGGCATCCTTCCAGTCCGCCAACTAATTCAAGGTAAGGGGGAGAGATGCTGCTGGAGGGGTGTTTGTGGCGGGAGACGGGCATCTCTCCTGCTGCTGGGGGGAGGGTGTCGGTTGACTTTGTAGCAGTCTCCGACACTGCTATGCCAGGGTTTTAAACAATGCTGTCACCTGGAAATCTTCTTTCTGGAAATCTTCACAGGAGTTCGAGTTCGTATGGACTGCCCTCAGTATTCCTGATTTGCCTGCTTTCTGCCTGAGATATTTCTAAATTTCAGAACTCCTGTATAAGTGACTTGTTGAGCTTCTGTTAGTGCTTGTTCCATACAGCAGGTTGGTTCACAATTGCTGCTGTGGTTATAAGTACTCTTTAATAATTGTTCTTCTTTTTATATGTTGCAGAGCAGAACAAATATGTACGATGTTTGCGGGGAAGTTCCCCGTACCTCTCCTTCTTTGTATTCTATTCTAGTGGAGATCAATTGCTTTGGAACGAACTGAAGGGTACACTCTACTCCATTCCACTAGGAATGAGGGATATACGGAAAACTATGTATGTCATACTTCTGCAAAGCTAGTTTGCAGCTTGAGATTGATCACCTAACGTACGGACTCCTGTGGAAATTAACAGTAAGATTATTATCCAGGTAAGAACATAATCTTTCAGCCTAAGCACATTTCAAAGAAGGATGTCTGAGTGGAGCATTGAGAGAGAATTGGGGCAGAAATATGGACTCAGAGAGGGACTACACAGAACAGTGTTAGGCTCATTTAGAATTCTCAGTCTCTACTTTTTGGTAAGAGTGCATAATCCATCATTCTGGGCCAGTCTGGAGGAGCTAAAGGAAAGCAAGTTAGCAGGTAAGAACTAATTTCTCCATCCTTGTCCCAGAAGGGTAAGCTCTGCCATGCTACTTCAGTCTGCCATCTCTTACTAAGCCTGAATTGAGACCAAGCATGACCTGTTTGGAGGATCCTGCAAGACTCTCATCATCTTGTTGACTTTTACAGTGATGTGGAAAAAAGTATTTCCCCCCTCCCCCCCAACTTGTGATTTCCCCTATTTACATGTATGTCACACAGAATTGTTTTAATCTTTAAACAAAATGTAATATTACACAAGGGAACCTTGAGTAAAACAAATACTTTTTTCATCACTATTTATACTGTGAAACTCTGATGCATGCACAACTGAAAACCATCAGAGACTCATGGTCAGGCACATGAAGGTTTATCTCTATAATAAAACGCTAAGCCGCGCATGCGCACTTCCACTTGCGTGTTCCGTATGTCAGTGGCCTGAAGAAGTGCGTATGCGCGACTACAACACACTCGCGACCCTGTGGGGCAGTGGCAGCAACCGAGTGGTGGAGAGCAGCTCCGCTTCGCCCGTTGACCCTCCACAAACCTCCCGGCTCCAGCGGCGTAGGCAGCACTATAAACACGCTACTTCACGCCCTTCTACTGCCGATTTCCTCTGCCGCGTCTCTGATGACATCATCGGAGACAGACGTGAGAGAGGAAATCAGCAGTAGAAGGCCACGAAGCAGCGTGTTTAAAGTGCTGCCTACGCGGCTGGAGCCCGGAGGTTTGTTGGCAGTGGGAGGGTCAGGAGCAGGCCAGATCGAGCAGAACAACGGCAGTAAAAGAAGGGTCCAAACGGAGCAGGTAAGAGAAGAGCAGATCGCGGTAAGAGAAGGGAAAAGGGGGTGGGGAAAATGCTGCTACTGCTATACAGGGACTTGGAGGGGAAGGGAAATACCGCTGCTGCTTCTGCACAGGAAAGGGGGGGATAGGAGGGAAGTGGGATGGAAATGCTGCATAGGGAAGTGGGATGGAAATGCTGCTGCACAGGGAAATGGGGAAAAATGACAGACAGACAGCGGGAGGGAGGGAGACAGAAAGAAAGAAAGATACAGGGGCAGGGAGAGGGACAGAAAGACAGACAGAGAAAGGGGGCTAGGGAGAGAGAGAGAGACATATATTCTAGCACCCGTTAATGTAACGGGCTTAATGACTACATAATAAAACCCTAAGCGGCGCATGCGCACTCCTACCTGCGTGTTCCGTATGTCCGTGGCCGGAAGGAGTGCGCTTGCGCGCCTACAACTGCCCCACACTCGCGAAGGGAGAAAATACAGAAACAAAGAGAGACTGACAGACAGCCAGGGAGAGAGACAGTAAGACAGGGGGCCAGGGAAGAGACAGAGACACACAGGGGGACAGAGACAGAAAGAAAGGGGGGCAGGGAGAGAGATAAAAAACATAAAGTAAGTAAGAAAGAAAGAAACGCCTCAGCGACCCATTGTGCTAAAAGTCTACACATCTATTCTAGCACCCGTAAATATATAACGGGCTTAAATACTAGTTAAATATATATATATATATATACACTAGTGTTTAAGCCCGTTACATTAACGGGTGCTAGAATATGTGTCTGTCTGTCTTTCTTTCTTTCTGTGTCTCTCCCTGCCCCTGTCTCTCTCTTCCTTTCTTTCTGTCTTTCTCCCTCCCGCTGTCTGTCCTTCTTTCTGGTTCTCTCTCTGGCACCCTGTCTGTCTGTCTGTCTTTCTTTCTTTCTGTCTCTCTGCCCACTGTCTTTCTGTGTGTCTGTCTTTCATTCTAATGCGCTGCTTGCCTGCCTGTCTTTCTATCTCTCCATGGCCCCCTTCTGTCTCCCCTCACCCAAAGCAAACTAAGATTGCTCCCAGGCTCCCTTTCCCTCTCCGTCCCCTCCACTTCCCTGTGCAGCAGCAGCATTTCCCTCCCACCCTTCCCTGTGCAGCAGCAGCATTTCCCAGCCTTCCCTGTGCAGAAGCAGCATGTCGTCCCCCCACAACACACACACACTGCCCTGTGCAGCAGCAGCATTTCCCCCCCCACACACACACACACTTCCCTGTGCAGCAGCAGCATTTCCCACCCTTCCTTGTGCAGCAGCAGCATTTCCCGGCCTTCCCTGTGCAGAAGCAGCATTCCCACCCCCACACACACACACACTTCCCTATGCTGCAGTAGCATTTCTCAGTCTTCCCTGTACAGAAGCAGCATTCCCCCCCACCCACACTTCCCTGTGCAGCAGCCATATATCCCAGCCTTCCCTGTGCAGCAGCAGTATTTCCCAGCCTTTCCTGTACAGCAGCAGCATTTCCCAGCTTTCCCTGTGCAGCAGCAGCATTTCCCGCGCTCCCTTCCCAGCCGCCGCGTTTAAATTCAGATAAAAGCGCTGCACCACGCTACCGCTGGCTTCAGCGTCTTCTATCCACTGCGGCCAACCCTTGCGGAAACAGGAAGTAGTCAGAGAGGGCGGGCCGCAGTGGACAGAAGACGGCGAGGCCAGCAGTAGCGCGGTGCAGCGCTTTTCTCTGAATTTTAAATGCGGAGGAGGAGGCTTTAAAGTACAGTAGCTGGTTTTGGCGGTGAGTGAGGGCGGGAGGGGGGAGTCGCTGGCTGTGCTGTGTCTCTGTGTTCGAATTCGGCAGGAGGGACACAGCACTTGTCAGTGGCCACCGAGGTCAGCAATGGGGGGAGGGCGAGGACGCAGCTCAGGAGACTGGGAAGGTGTTGGCGGGCGGCGGCTGGGGCCTCCTCCTGCAGGCGCTCGTGTCTCAGGGGTCCGGCAGGAAGAGAGCTTGCCTGCGCTTCCTCCCAGCAGCAGTTGGTGAGTGAGGGCGGGAGGAGGGGAGTGGCCAGATTGTTCCCTGCCGCCGGGTTCTAAAACGGCCACGGATCACACACCACAGCGGCAGGGAACACGCTGTTTTAACAACGCATGCGCCGATAACCTTTTATTATATAGGATATACTATGAAGAATACTTTTAAAATACATTAACACTACTTGGCAAGTAGCACCTTTGTTTTAGCACAGAGGCCAAAATTAAAACCAGTGTGATGAACTATTGGTCAAATCTTATCTACTCTCTCCTTTAGGTATTTTATTTGGGAAGCTGGATCACTGTAGTTCCTTTCTATATAAAGGATATATACTGTAATTGCAAAAGTGGACTTGGGATCATCCCCCTACATTCTGGCATTGGAGGAGTGCACTTCATAACAATGATATTGGAAGCTTGTGATGCATATCTTACTGATTAAACACAAGAAATTATTTTGGTCCATTTGGGAACCTTATGTACAAACCCCTCCAGGCTCATAGCTTGGTACTTAGTGATTTACGACTCTGAGCAATGAACTATATACGTAGATAATTTTTTAGTTGGAGGAGGGAAGGAGGTAGGGTGGAATGGGTTTGGGATGATTCAGGGAGGATGAATTGCTTTATTTCCTGTGGAGAGGACTATAAAAACCCAAGCTCTCTACATTGTTTGGATCTGTTTTATTGTGATGATCATCTCTTTATTATTTCTCATATGATTTTTTTTTTTTAAACAGTATGATCGCTGCAAACTCTTGTAGAAATGTGATGAGCAAAGCACAAATTGTATATTTTGTTCATTGATAAATGGAGGAAGTTGGTGTTAAATGCTGTTAATGCTGAGTTCACTAGAAGGTTGGGGCAGAAATGAAATTTAGTTATGTTTACAAAGAATGTTGTTTTCAGATGCTTTAAAGAGTTTCCACATTATTTTTAATTTAACAATGTATTAACTGATTTATGGACAAGTGAGTTTGTTTTTCTTTCTCAGAGTTGCACAAGCAGCAGATGAAAACAAAATGTCAGCCAGCAATCTTGGTATAATATTTGGACCTACTCTAATCAGGCCACGACAGACTGATGCCACCATTTCTCTCTCATCTCTTGTGGACTATCCATACCAAGCTAGAGTAGTGGAGCTTCTTATAACTTATTATGATAAAATATTTGATGTTCTGGTGGATCCCCTTTCTGCTTCTCAGTCGGATGAGAGCTGCTCCTTTGGAATTGCTTTTCCAACAGAAGAGAGAGTGACACAGGAAATCAGGAAGTTCCAGTCAGTCAGTGCTAACAAGGAAGTAAGTATTGCCAAAGAATATTTTTAGCTGCCACTGTTTTTAGATGTGAAATATACTTTGGAAAAATTTACAAGATCATATGATATTAATGAATAATTACAAGATTTTCAAGATGTCTTTGTAAACATATTTGTTAAATGAATGTGTGTTAAAGGGGTAGCTTCATTTGTTTCAACATACGTTGTTTTAAAATTGTAATTCTGAACGTTGTCTCCATCTCTTGTTATGTGAAGCGCAGTGAATTTCATTGAGGTATTTGCGGTATATAAATAAAAATTGTATTGGATTTCTTATTTCTCTGCGTTTGCATTTTAATTTATGAACTCTTTCCCATTTTTCTAATGACAGGATATTCTGGTATCTATAAACAAGAGTGCAATATCAGAAAATGATTTACTGTTTCAAGGACTAGAAGACAGAGAAATCACAGAAGAATTAAGTATAACTGGTTAGTGTCACTTTGCAGACTGTGTTTAACACATTTTGTAAACGTCTGGTAGTGATGATAAATTGTGTGCATTCTAGTAACAAAACATGTTTTTTTAATTAAATGATAAAATTCAGGTCTCCAATAAATGTACTTACTAGTTAATTACAGTAAAGTATATAAATTATATCAGGACAAGCAGGCAGTATATTCTCACATATGGGAAACGTCATCCACGGAACCCGGTATGGACAGTCAAAAAGTGTACTGTCACTTTAAAAGTTTGACCGCACAGGTGCTTACCTGCTCAACATCGGCTCACGGGGGGCTGTCAGTTTTCAGTTATCCGCAGAGCTGAGAAGCTGCTCTTTAAAGTCTCTCTTAGTGCATCAAACTTTTGCTGTTTGTGCCTTCCTGTTTATATTTTTTCTATTGCTTTGTCATTTTTCTATTTTGTTCCTTTTGTTTTCATTTGGTTCAAAAATTATTCTTTTTTTTAATCGCATTTTAGTTTTAGACCTTCAGGCTCATTTCAGCCAGTTTTCAGGCCAGGAGCATCGACTTTGTTTTTGGTATACCAACTACTCATAGTTTATTTAAAATTTGATTACATGCCTGTCATAATTCTAGGCGAGAATACAATAATAAAATAAGGCGATACAAAAATTTAAAACAAAGACATATACAAACTGACTACATAGACCATAAACATACCAGACAGATTATACGAGGGAAGGAGGAACTACAATAAAGTTGAGAAAAGAAAACAATAATGGGAAGATTCAGAGGTTTGCCCTTCAATGTCCAAGACTTCTAGTGGTTTCAAGCGGTGCACTCGATGCCACAGGGCCATTTCAGGCAAGGATCCACATAACGGGTGTGTCCAGTGCCTAGGTCCTGATCATGTTGATATTTCTTACACACTATGCTCTCATTTGCAGAAGAGGTCACTCAAAACCAGAAAGTTGCAATTAGAGAAATTTTCTGGTTCAACTTCAGCTGCATTGACTATAGCTGAAGGTTCTCATGGTAACGCCGAACGTTGCTCAACATTGACAATGGTACTGACTGTTTGATGATGCACTTCACCACCTTTTTGCCGATTCCACCATCATTGGAGGAGCCTTGTAAGAAAGCTAAGAAACATTAGCATCTCTCTTTTTTAAGGCAGGCATTGGCATCATCCCAAGCATCACCATTGATTCATTATAAGAATCAACACATCAATCCCAGATAACCATCTCAACAGTTGGTGTCTCCTCTGAGGCATTCCTTGACATTGAGGTCCTCAATGCCTCAACACCCAACACAACCAGCACCTAATGTACCCACGTCAACATCAGTACCGGTGCCATCTCTGCAGGAACAACTTTGCATGCTGTTGCAGAAAAAGCTACCTGAGCTGCTGCAGATGCACACTATGTCAATTCCTGATTCCACACTCCCAGCCTAAGCTCAGTCTGATTAATGCCCAAAAACTCCTTTGAGGCATCGAGCTTGGATGCCATGACATCAAGTATCTGCATCGTCGTCAAGGCAACATAGTTATCGTCCTATTCTTGACATTCATCAAGGCACTCATGTCGACTATTGTCTCAGCCCTCACCCGATGCTATCCTTGATATTAGCCTCATCAACCTCACTCTGCAAGACCTGATGTTGAGGAGTATGACTGAACTATCTCTATGCTCTTTCAGCGACTATCCAGAGCTGTTAGCTAATTAGTTTTATAGTATACCTTCAGATCCATCTCCTCTGCTGCCTCGTCGCAGGTCACCCCAAGAGTCTGTGTTTCACAAAGTTCATAAGACAGATGAGGCAAGCACCCCCAATAAATATGGAGTCTGAAACAGAACTGCGCGCAAACTCATGAATGCACTTGACTACAAAGAGTGGCCTAAAAACTGTTCCACTACCTCATGAAAGAAGCCTTATTTAAAAACTGGGAATCTCCACTTTGTCCCAGTAGCTCCATACAAATTGGACACTTTACCGTTTGCAGTCTTGTCCCTGGCTTTGACAGACCACATTTACAGCACTGGTCTGTGGTCATAGAGTCCACCTTGAAGAGAACAAACAGCACCCCAGAAAAGAAGGCAGGACTCTGGACAAGTTTGGACACCGAGTGTTCCAGGGCTCTATGCTGGCAAATAGAATTTTAAGCTACAATTTTACTTTAGGAGATAGATAATTCTTCGTATATTGCGGCTACATTGGTTGAATCTTATGTTTTTTATCCAGATTTGTGAGATGCTGTAATTCAGGGGTGCCCACACTTTTTTGGCTTGCGAGCTACTTTTAAAATGACCAACTCAAAATGATCTATCAACAATAAAATAAAAAAAACCCACAAAACACAGTGTATGAGGAGAAAATGTTAACTATAATCCGCTTAGAACTGCAAGGTACAAGCGGAATAGAAGTCATTAATGTAATGTAATGTAATATTTGTGTCTTTTTTCAAAGAGGTCAAGGCAGATGCGCAATTTCAACTCAGTAACAACTATACAAAAATAGATGAATATACCCCCAACCCTTTACTAAACCGCGATAGTAGTTTTTAGCGCAAGGAGCTGTGCTGAATGCCCTGTGCTGCTCCCGACCCTCATGGGCTCCCTGCACTAAAAAACATTATTGCAGTTTAGTAAAAGGGGGCCATAGTGCAAAATATAGACAGCAAGATATAAATTCTCAAAATGGACACATTTTGATCACTAAATTGAAAATAAAATAATTTTTCCTACCTTTGTTGTCTGGTGATTTCATGAGTCTCCAGTTGCACTTCCTTCTGACTATGCATCCAATATTTATTTCTGTCTTTCTGTTTCTTTCTCTCTGCCCCCTTCTTTCTTTCTCTTTTTCTCTCTCCCTGCCCCCTTCTTTCTTTCTTTCTGTCTTTTTCTCTCTCCCTGCCCCCCTTCTTTCTTTCTTTCTGTCTTTCTCTCTCCCTGCCCCCCTTCTTTCTTTCTTTCTGTCTTTTTCTCTCTCCCTGCCCCCTTTCTTTCTTTCTGTCTTTTTCTCTCTCCCTGCCCCCTTCTTTCTTTCTTTCTGTCTTTTTCTCTCTCCCTGCCCCCTTCTTTCTTTTTTCTGTCTTTTTCTCTCTCCCTGCCCCCCTTCTTTCTTTTTCTCTCTCCCTGCCCCTTTCTTTCTGTCTTTTTCTCTCTCACTGCCACTTTCTTTCTTTCTCTCTCTCTCTCTTCCCCCAAGCCACCGCTGCCAATTTAAGCCACCACCGCCAATTTCTCCCTGCTCCCCCAATGCCGCAAAGCCAGGCCTGTACCAGGGCCCACGAGCCTTCCCTCCTCCCCCCCCACATCAATTGTGATGTCAGAGAGGAAGTTCCAGGCCAACCAGGCAGCGATTGGCTGGCCCAGAACTTCCTCTCCGCCGTCACAATTGACCGGGGGAGGAGGGAGGCTGCACACGCCTGGCTTTTGCGGCGTCGGGGAAGCAGGGAGAACGCAAAGGCAACACAAGTCTATCCGCGATCAACTCGCGTTGTCCTTGCAATCAACCTTTTTTGCACTCCTGCTGTAATTAGTCCAGTTCCATTTTTTACATCAGTTTTTTAATATCCTTCTGCACAAATATTGCCATCGTGGTTTGGTCCCATAAACCTTATTGGGACATTGATCCCCAGCCCATACCCCCTACATACATTGTTCTGTTCTTCTCTTCAGGAGACAGATAATTCTCCAGGCATTCCAGCTTCATTGGTGGTATCTTATGTTTTATATCTAGATTTGTGATAATGCTATAATTTAGTTAAGTTCCATTTTTCATATCTACTCCGAGCCTATCCAATATGGCTTTTTGATTCATCTTTGACATATTGATTTGAACCTACATTGTTTTTTCAGACAGGTCCCAGATACATGGTAATTTCAAACCCGATTGATTTGGAATTGCTTTCCATGTATTTTAAACTAATATTTCTGTTAATGGTTTTATATTTCATATATTTTTATCATTCTTGATGTTTTTAGGATGTTATTAATTTTATCCTTGCTTATGTGAAATGTGTTTTTTTCTTGATTTCAGTTCTTTCAATTAGCTAATATGTGTTATAATACTATGGCTTTTATTAAGTTGTGTTTTTTTTTTTTTTAACTTACATTTATATCCACTTTCTTATATCAGTCATGTGCATACTAACCTGGTATGTATTTTTGTCCAGTATATGCATCTCCTTCAATTAGTCAACGTATCACGATCATTATTTACCGTATTTTCGCGGATATAACGCGCACCATTGTAAAACGCGCACAGGGGTATAGCGCGCAGAAATCACGATGATATGTACAAAAACTTTTCTATACCGCGCTCAGGCATATAACGCGCATGCTGCCCGACTCTCCTCTGGCCACCCCGACTCTCCTTTCGCTCTCCCCGACTCTCCTCTGGCCACCCCGACTCTCCTTTCGCCCTCCCCGACTCTCCTCTGGTTGCCCCGACTCACCCTGACTTTCGGTGCACTGCCCCGACTCACCCTGACTTTCGGTGCACTGCCCCGACTCTCCTCTGGTTGCCCCGACTCACCGTTCACCCGCCCTGACTTTCGGTGCACTGCCCCGCCTCTCCGTGCCTGTCCCCCTTGAAGTCCTGTCCCCCCTTGAAGGTCTGCCTGTCCCCCCTTGAAGGTCTGCCTGTCCCCCCTTGAAGTCCTGTCCCCCTTGAAGGTCTGCCTGTCCCCCTTGAAGATCTGCCTGTCCCCCCTTGAAGTCCTGTCCCCATCCTGAAAGCCTGATGCCCCCCCTCGACGTCCGATTCTTCTCCCCCCTCGGCAGGACCACTCGCACCCCCACCCCGAAGGACCGCCGACTCCCCGACAATATTGGGCCAGGAGGGAGCCCAAATCCTCCTGGCCACGGCGACCCCCTAACCCCACCCCGCACTACAGGGCAGGAGGGATCCCAGGCCCTCCTGCCCTCGACGCAAACCCCCTCCCCCCAACGACCGCCCCCCCCCAAGAACCTCCGCCCGTCCCCCAGCCGACCCGCGACCCCCCTGGCCGACCCCCACGACACCCCCACCCGCCTTCCCCGTACTTTGTGTAGTTGGGCCAGAAGGGAGCCCAAACCCTCCTGGCCACGGCGACCCCCTAACCCCACCCCGCACTACATTACGGGCAGGAGGGATCCCAGGCCCTCCTGCCCTCGACGCAAACCCCCCTCCCTCCAACGACCGCCCCCCCCCAAGAACCTCCGACCGACCCGCGACCCCCCTGGCCGGCCCCCCCACCCCCCTTCCCCGTACCTTTGGAAGTTGGCCGGACAGACGGGAGCCAAACCCGCCTGTCCGGCAGGCAGCCAACGAAGGAATGAGGCCGGATTGGCCCATCCGTCCTAAAGCTCCGCCTACTGGTGGGGCCTAAGGCGCGTGGGCCAATCAGAATAGGCCCTGGAGCCTTAGGTCCCACCTGGGGGCGCGGCCTGAGACACATGGTCGGGTTTGGCCCATGTGCCTCAGGCCGCGCCCCCAGGTGGGACCTAAGGCTCCAGGGCCTATTCTGATTGGCCCACGCGCCTTAGGCCCCACCAGTAGGCGGAGCTTTAGGACGGATGGGCCAATCCGGCCTCATTCCTTCGTTGGCTGCCTGCCGGACAGGCGGGTTTGGCTCCCGTCTGTCCGGCCAACTTCCAAAGGTACGGGGAAGGGGGGTGGGGGGGTCGGCCAGGGGGGTCGCGGGTCGGCTGGGGGACGGGCGGAGGTTCTTGGGGGGGGGGCGGTCGTTGGGGGGAGGGGGTTTGCGTCGAGGACAGGAGGGCCTGGGATCCCTCCTGCCCGTAATGTAGTGCGGGGTGGGGTTAGGGGGTCGCCGTGGCCAGGAGGGTTTGGGCTCCCTCCTGGCCCGATATTGTTGGGGAGTCGGCGGTCCTTCGGGGTGAGGGTGCGAGTGGTCCTGCCGGGGGGGGGGGATGTATCGGACGTCGGGGAGTCGGCCGGGCAAGAGGGCTTGGGCTCCCTCTTGCTCCGATCGTGGATGCGGGTGCGGGTGGGAGCGCGTGCGAGCGGTCGTTCGGGGTGGGGGTGCGAGCGGTCCTGCTGGGGGGGTGAATCGGGCGTCGGGCGGGGTGGGAACTATGTTTAAAAACTTTTGTATACCGCGCTCAGGCATATAACGCGCGAGGGGTATGCGCGGTACGTAAAATCACGTATAACGCGCGCGTTATATCCGCGAAAATACGGTATATTCATCCAGAAAATCTTTATTTCACTCTGCCCAGTCCTGACTTCACAACTTATTTAATTTGTTAGTCACACCATCTTAAATACTTTTTTCATCCACGTCCATCTTGGTTATCTCACCATTTCCATATTTTACTATGGAGCCACCATTCATGATGTACCTTTTGCTTTGCATCACGTAAATCACCATGGTAGCACAATTTTCCATTTTTCCATTTATATTAATCCCTTACACATACATTATATTAATTTCACAATTTTAGGACCCCTGAGGAAGTCATGTGTTAGCCAAAATACAGACCATGTCGGGTCCGCTACCAGGGTCAGGTGCTCTTCACAGTGGATGTATTTGCTTAAATTTTATCTCAATAAATATTACATCAAGAACATTGGACTTCACAGTTTTTGCTTCTTTTTGCATTTATTATAACTCAGAAAGCCTGACAGATTAGCATATCTTCTGCATAGCTTTCAACTCTGGAACTTGTAGGAAAAATTGGTCATGAAAGTAAATATTATTTTCTTCAGTGTTGCATTTCTGCTTTTTACTAATGGCTATCTGGCTAAATTTAGCTTTATATTCATGAAATGTGATTCCATACAGTATCTTAGAAGGAAAAAGTATATAATTTTCTTTTGTTTCATTCCCAGAACATGTTTTGCTGCCACATGAAGAATCTATGATGAAACATTCCCCATTCAAGCCTATTATATTTGCTTTAGATGGTGAAACTACTACTGTAAAGGAAACCGGTTAGAATCTCTATTATTAATACATAATATGTGGATTTTAGAGGGACCCTTTTAATATCTCTCATAAGGTAGCACTTTATAGTGACATAAAACTAATATGTGTTATAAAACAAAATATCAACTGGCCAGTGTTTATAAATCAAAAATAAAGGCATGACTAAAATAATTTGAAAAGATTTTTTGGGAAGTTTGGTGTTGCCCAAAGTGTCTAGCAAGAGATTGCTTCATTTTAGTTCCTTAGTCATATGTAGTATAAAAGTAAAGGTGAGAAAAATGTGCATTATCTTTATAAATATCATCATATAAAAAACTCAAAATACAATTTGCAGTTTCTATGTTAGATATTTTTAGTCATCTAGATTTTTAAAAATTCATATTCATTGCATAGATAAGAAAAAAAACACATTCCTTTTTTGTGCCCTTCTGTATCATAATTTCTCTGAGGACAAGGAGGATAAGTTATCACAGCATGGAGTGATGTCACCAAAAGAGCCTTTTCTCCAGCTTAGAATACACTTGAACTGTTGAATAGCTCCACTGAGCATGCATGCCACTTCACACCTGCAGCTGTCCTGCACCTGTCTCTTTTTTATTTTTCCATGAAGCAAATCAGGGCTTGCTTTATGTTAACCTTGTAGAAAACATTTGTATAGATAATGTCATTTTCTACATCTTTTCCCATTAGCTTCATAGGTTTATCGGTCATTTTTGCTGAGGACTATGAGCTCCCAGTTTGATTTTGTAGTGGTTATTTTTCCAGATTAGAGATCCTAGCACAAACTCCCAGCAACTTTAAGAAGTACACTAGATATAATGGCACCAGATCCATTACAGACATCCGTAACCTACTCTGCATTGCCTGGTGTCCCTCCAAAGGCCATAACATCCTCCCTTCCCAGCGAAAGTGTCGCACCTCAAAAGGTCTTAATGCCCCACCCCATCCAAATATCCCTTGAGTCCCTAAAAGAGCTGCCTTTATAACCGTTAGAGGTCTAGGGGATGTTTTCTGGGAGGAGCGGTTCCCATTTGTTCCTGCCCTGTTAGCGTCAGCTGTAAGATGATGCCCCTAGCCGGGTAACTCTACACTGCCAGCCTGGGTGTATTTGGAATTGCTTTTCAGCCTGATACTCCTGGCAGTAGAATAACCACAGCAAAAAACAGGTTATTTTACTGTTTTGTTTTTTTAGTGTAATTTCCTGAGGTTTTTATAGCATCATGTTTTAGTCATTTTTTTTGTTCTATGCTTTTTCTTTCAATAGCTTTGTGTTAAATTTTAGATAGTTGTTTTTTGGTTTTTTTTTAGCTATTTTTAAGATATTGGGTTGGATTTTTTTTAATAAGTATAAATAGTATCTCCCCTATTTTATTTTATTTTTTTTTAAAAAGAGGACCCTCTTTTAAAATAGTTATGTTAAGGGTTTTAAGTAGGGCTGCACCTTTAATACATTAAGGGCTCCTTTTACTAAGTTGGGATAGCATTTTTAGTGCGTGCAGAATATTAGCACGCGCAAACCTCCACGCTATGCGGAAAAACTTAACGCCAGCTCAATGCTGACGTTAGCGTCTATTGCGCATGGCAATTCTGCACATGCTACATGTGCACTAAAACCGTTAGCGCAGCTTAGTAAAAGGAGCCCTAAATGTTTAACATGCATTACAAATTTTAACACAAATCTGTGTCCCTTCCCCTGCGGTTTGGGTATCTCACTCCTCTTTTTTCCGACCTCTTTCTTTGGCTCTCAACTCTTGACTCCACAACACCCAAACTCTCCCACACACCAACCTCCTCCCTGGCAGTGGCGTACCTAGGGGGGGGCGGGGGGGGCGGGCCGCCCCGGGTACCAGCCCTGAGGGGGTGTTCCCGGCCTTGCCGCTCAGTCCCCCCCCACGCCCGAAGGACCGCTCGCCCCACTGACCTTCCAGCACACCTATGAAGCAGCCCGCAGCAGGATCGCGACGTCAGCAATCCCTCAGCTGCTTGGGCGCTGCTTCCTGCGCCGCGGTCCCGTCCCTCCTCTGACGTCAGAGGAGGGGGCGGGACCGCGGCGCAGGAAGCAGCGCCCAAGCAGCTGAGGGATTGCTGACGTCGCGATCCTGCTGCGGGCTGCTTCATAGGTGTGCTGGAAGGTCAGTGGGGCGAGCGGTCCTTCGGGCGTGGGGGGGGCAGTAGCTTAAGGTAGCCCGGCGCAGGAAGCAGCTCCTAAGCAGCGCAAAGATAGCTGACGTCGCATCCTGCTGCGGCTGCTTCATAGGTAGTGCGGGGAGGCCAGGGGGGCGAATGGTCCTTCGGGGTGGGTCGGGGCATCAGGCCTTCAGGGTGGGGCGGGCGGGCGGGCAGGCAGACTTTCAAGGGGGAGGGGGGGTGACAGGCAGGCAGGCAGGCCTTCAAGGGGGGGTGCAGGTCTTCGGGGGGGGGTGCAGACCTTCAAGGGGGTGCAGGCCTTCAAGGGGGGGACAGGCAGGCAGGCCTTCAAGGGGGGACAGGCCTACAAGGGGGGGGGGGCCAGGCCTACAAGGGGGTGCAGGCCTACAAGGGGGGGGGGACAGGCCTTCAAGGGGGGACAGGCCTTCAGGGGGGGGTGCATGCCTTCAGGGGGGGTGCCGACCTTCAAGGGGGTGCAGGCCTTCAAGGGGGGGGACAGGCCTACAAGGGGGTGGGACAGGCCTTCAAGGGGGTGCAGGCCTTTGGGGGGGTGCCAACCTTCAAGGGGGGGTGCAGGCCTTCAAGGGGGGGGACAGGCCTTCAAGGGGGGACAAGCAGGCAGGCCTTCAAGGGGGGGACAGGCCTACAAGGGGGTGGGACAGGCCTTCAAGGGGGTGCAGGCCTTTGGGGGGGTGCCAACCTTCAAGGGGGGGACAGGCCTTCAAGGGGGGACAAGCAGGCAGGCCTTCAAGGGGGGGTCAGGCCTTCAAGGGGGGGACAGGCCTACAAGGGGGTGGGACAGGCAGACCTTTAAGGGGGGACAGGCCTACAAGGGGGTGGGACAGGCAGACCTTTAAGGGGGGATAGGCCTTAATGGGGGGACAAGCAGGCAGGCCTTCAAGGGGGGGTCAGGCCTTCAAGGGGGGGGGACAGGCCTTCGGGGGTGCAGGCCTTCGGGGTGGGTGCAGGCCTTCGGGGTGGGTGCAGGCATTCGGGGTGGGTGCAGGCCTTCGGGATGGGTGCAGGCCTTCAGGGGGGGACAGACCTTCGGGTGGGGGGTACAATCCTTCGGGGAGGGTGCAGGCCTTCAGGGGTGGGGTTTAGGCGTTCAGAGGGGGACAGACCTTCGGGTGGGAGGTAAAGTCCTTCGGGGGGTGCAGGTCTTCAGGGGTGGGGTGTAGCCCTTCTGAGGGGGGACAGACCTTCGGGGGAGGGGGGTCCTGGTGTAAAAGTACACAGAGGGAGAGAGGGAAGGGGGGGTTCAAAGATACGTGCATATGCCAGACTTTGGGGGTTAGAAATAATGGGTCTAAAAACAGAGGAGTGGGAGAGAGATGGTGCATAATGGGATTTAGGGAGGGAAGGAACAGAAAGGGAGAGAACTTGGAAACAGGGGATGGTGTGGAGGGGGGATAGAGATACTGGATAGGAGGATAGTTGGGAACAGAAAGGGAGAGATGGTGGATCCTGGGGTGGTGGGGAGTTGAGAAAAGGTGAATCTGTGGATGGAGACAAAAAAAAGGAAAGATGCCAGATCTCCGGGAGAGGGAAGGGAAACGGAAGGGGAGAACAGAGATGGCAGACGGATGGTTAGCACGGAGAAAGGAGACCCTGGCAAGCAAGACAACAAGAGCCTGGGACCAACAAGATTTGAATATTGATCAGAGAACAAAAGGTAGAAAAAATAATTTTATTTTCTGTTTTGTGATTACAATATGTTAGATTTGAAAAGTGTACATGAGACAGCTTGAAATGGGAACTTTTCTATTTTTGTGAATGGCAAGGCTGAGTTCAGTTAAAATATATGCTTTATAAGAAAATATAATAATGTGTTTTATAAAGTTTATAAGCATTGCTGGCATACTCGGTGAGGTGTTCCTAGTGTTGGTGGTGGTGGTAGCATGTCAGTGTGTTGAGAGGAAGAGGTAGTCTGGGAAATTCTGCTGAGCAAACTCTGGGCCCATTTCCACCCCCAGTTAGTCCACTCCACTCAACTGGTTCACACACGGAGTGGGTCTTTGGGTGTTATTTCTGGGTAGTTGTTTTAGAATCTCTTCCAGTGGTTTGTCAGTATCTCCTTCTGGTCCAAGGAAGGAAACTTTGTCAACCTTAGCATTGACCTTCAGAATATGTTTGTAACAGCGCTGCTTGTGTGGCATTAGGCTATGTAGTGATCGAAAGAAAAAAACAGACCTTTGCACATTTTTGCACTATATGGTGGGTGTATGAGGAGATTCATTTCCTGCACAGTTAAGTCCATGTGAAGTTACCTTGTGCTGTATTTGACATCTAGCAAGGTCTCTGTTTGGAAGGAAAGATCTAAGCTTAAAAATGAAGTGGCCAGAAGTTATGTTAAAAGTAGATAGCGTAGCTGGTTTTAAGAAAGGTTTGGACAAATTCCTGGAGGAAAAGTCCATTGTCTGTTATTAAGACATGGGGGAAGCGTCTGCTTGCCCTGGATTGGTGCACTCAGCAGCAACAAATACTAGTTTTGGCTGGCTCTTTCCCCGCATTTCTCCTCTCTTCCCCACGATTTAATATCCAGTTCAGGCAGTAAGTAAATGCATCGGCAGGGGGGGTCTGGTAAGTCTTGGGGGCTGGGGATGGAAGGTGAGAATCAGTTCTGGAAAAATGTGATTTTTTTTTTTTAAGTACTTTGTGAAATTTATTGTTGTTGTGAAATTTATTGTTATACTTTGTTTAAACTTAAAAAGCGGTGTCATTAACAGTGAATCTAATCGAAAAAATCGATTCAACAGGGTGAATCGAATCGAATGAAATATTTTTCTCTGAATCGGGCAGCACTATTGGCTACCATGAGAATGGGCTACTGGGCATGATGGACCATTGGTGTGACCCAGTTAGGCTATTCTTATGTTATGTTCTCATCTGTAGGGGCCTTTGTTTTCACTTCTTATTTTAATGTATTTTTTTCCTGGGAACTTATCAGTGTTTTTTTATAATGGGAACAAAAATGGAAGAGAATTAATGTGTGTGGAATGGGGGGGTAACTAATTTCTTCAGCTAAATAATTCAATCCACTTCAAACAGACATAGGAGAACTCACGCACCATTCACACACCCTCCAACCAAAAACGTCAAAAGAAAAAAACTGTTCGACAACCTCCTAGCCATTCGAGCTGCAACACTTGACCCCCAACTCTACAACCTATTGACCTCGACCACAAACTACAAAACCTTAAAAAAAGAAATAAAAACCCTTCTATTCAAAAAACACATAAAACCAAACTAACATAATCAGAACTGTCCCAAGCATCACCTGCAACTACTCCATATGTACTTCTGATGTCATGACAATTCCGACATAATTTATGTTATGTTATGTTTGGAATAATGGTTACATAAATGAGGTTCAATAAAAGAAAATTTTCACTGCCTGTTTCTATTCTGACCATTTATTCCATTTCATGGTTATTGCAAAAAAAAAAAAAAAAAAAATTTTTCCATGAGGGGGGGGGGGGGTGTCAAAAAATGATGGGCCCCGGGTGCCACATACCCTAGGTACGCCACTGCTCCCTGGTGTTTGTTTTTTTTTGTTTTTTGTTTTAAATCTTCGGGCAGTGTTGACAAAATCATCATCTTGCTGTCGACCTGCCCCAGAAGTCTTCTTTCAGCAGAAGTTCACCTATGCAGAAACAGGAGATCGCTGCTGAAAGAAGACTTCCGGGGCAGGCCGATGGCAAGATACTGATCTCGTTGAGTTGGGTTTTTTTTAACCACCAGGGAGGAGGTAGGTGTGTGGGAGAGTTTGGGAGTCGGTAGTTGAGTTGAAAGCCAAAGAAAGAGGTTGTGTGGCAGGGTCCCGTTAGGGGGAAGGAAGGAAATACCGTATATATGTTTATTAAGAACTTTATATACTGCATAACAGCCTAACAGGATCCAAGCAGTTTACAATATATAGTTCATATTCATCAAGAAAAGAACTCCATTAAAAATAGAAAAGGAAAGATTAAGCGCAAAAGTTAACAAAAATTTTCATAAAATATAACAAACATCTCAACAATAACAATTCAAATAATAAAACAAATAATCAAATAGAAAGGTGTCACATGATCACGAATAAATGCCTGGCTTAATAATCTAATAGCAGTATTCTGCACTGTTTGTAAACGCTTCAACTGTCCTGACCCAATGCCTGCATATACTAAATTGCCATAATCTAACTTTGATAATACAAAGGCATGAATTAATTTAAGCAATGATTTCTCATCCAAAAAATCTCGAATGGCTCTAAGCTGTCTTAGTGCCCCAAAACCTTTAGCAACCACGCTTGAAATCTGTTCCTTAAAATGTAATCGATTATAACCCCCAAATATCAGAGTATGTCAAGACCCCCATTTTCCTCCCCCCAAAAGGAGGAAAAATGGTTGACTTGATTATGTCGGGCGGCTTAATATTCAAGTGCCCTGCCAGGCTCTGCATCCAGCACCCCTTCCTCCCCTATCAGGTTCTGTTCCCAGCCCCCTTCCCTCCCCTGTCAGGCTCTGTTCCCAGCCCCCTCCCCTGTCAGGCTCTGTTCCCAGCCCCCTCCCCTGTAAGGCTTTGCACCCAGCCCCTCAGCATCTAACCTCCCTCCCTCCCTGCCCTGTCAGACTCTACACCTTGTCCCCCTCCCCTGTAAGGCTTTGCACCCAGCCCCTCAGCATCTAACCTCCCTCCCTCCCTGCCCTGTCAGACTCTACACCCTGTCTCCCCTCCCTGACCTGCCTGTGTACCTCCTCTGGTGCTCCTGCCCGCTGTACCTCTGGACCACCAGGGATCGGCAGAGGATGGACAGGACATGACAGGAGTACCAATTTTTGGGAAGGCTATGGCCCCTGTAGGCCCCCCCTTCCGACACCTGTGCACCATATCATATAACATGAATAGGAAATTTTAACAATACAGCTAAGAACAATACTATTATCAAAACAGTTTAAAAATTGTTTTATGGGGTATGCAGTTTCTTTATTGGAATATGAATATTTACCTTTTTAAAATATATTTTTTTGTAGGTGTTACTATCCCTTCAGTGTCTGTGATAGATCATGGACCTTCTTCATTGGTTACTGAAGACATTTTTAAACTAAACAGTTCATTACAAGGAAAACCTCGTCATCAAACTAACAAAGTTCATATGCGTTCTCCAAGGACAAAACCAATTTCTCGGCCTCTAAGTTTACCTGTTGACCACATACCACCTTCATCAGTTTTGAATAAGAAAAATTCCAGAAACACAAATTCTAATTCAGACAGACTTGGTAAGAGTCTCACTATTGAAGAAATTTCTGAGACTAAGTCGTGTTCTGGGGTTAATTCATGTTACAGACTTTCTTATGATACATGCATGCTCAGGAAAACTTGGGATAAGCAGTATAAACAATATGATATGACACCTAGAACTGCAATGATTATGACTAATATATCACAGGAGAACTTAGCACATGAAAGTGAAAATGCATGTGCCATATCGTCTTACAATACTGGTAACAGTACAGGAAATGCCATAATTGCAGATAAGCCATATACAGTGCCTGTTAGATCAATGAGGATGACTACAGAAGGGAATTCTTCAGATTCTAGCCCTCTTGCTGCTTTCAGGGCACCTAGAACTTTACAGCCCCCACCAGGGACCTTTTATAAACCTCCTTCCATTAAGATAAAGGAGAGTGAAGAAGACCTTTCTAAAAGTGATGCAACAACTACCAATGGTGGACTTAGCCCAGATAACATACAGAAATCTGTGACAGACTCTGTCTTTACAACAGACACATCTAAACAACTGGTAGGTCAACAGAAAATTTGTTCAGAGGGCGTTCAGGCAGATGGAAAGCCAACTTATCAGAGGCTGAGACCAAAAAGAATGCAAGAATTGGAACATCGAGAAGCACATTTCGTATAAAGCAGCGGAAGCATCAGTTTTCTGAGTTGCTTACTGATCCTAGTTGTTCCTTTCTATCTTTCTTTCTGAAAGGCATATTTTTTGGGCCATATTGGAAATATATTAGTATTACTATCTTGAACAGGGGGAATTGAAGTGAAAAGATTGAAGTTCTGATTTGAATTTTCTTATGGAGAAGCAGTTTTTAAGCTGATCGGTGTATTTGGCATAACTTAATGATTCACTTGGAGAGCTTGCGCTAAGTTCTTATTTATGGAAGGAAACTGGTTTCATCTCTGGAATTTTTTTTTAAAAGTGTAAATTATGTAGTACAAGAAAATAAGTGGTGATTTCTTAAGTTAAGCATAAAACAAATCTTGCATTTTGCCATATAAAAATTTCTCTGTTCAATTTTTCAAGTTGTGCAATTAAAGTGCTGCATCTGAATAAATTACGAAATAGCCTTTGAGGCATAATTGTATATCCTATATGTATATTTTATGCTGATATGTTTTCATCTGTTACCTGTTTTTGTATGTTGTCACTTTAATATTATTTATACTGAAAAGATGCACTTACTGATTTTTACTATTCAAGGAAAACATAAATTAATTTGTAATTTTTAATCCATGTAGCTTGTTGCCCTGAATTTTATGTATAGGTTCAGTAGCAAAACTAGTTAATTGATGCCATCTAAGTAAGCACCTATTGCAGCGGTGCATTTCTAGGTTCTAAAAGCCAACATACCCTCTTTTTTAATGTTCATCTTTTCATCATTTCTTGCTTGGTAACTCTGGAAAGAAATGAGTAGATAATTTAACACTTAAATGGCAAAATTGACAGACAAAAATGTCTGCCTTCAGTATGTGCATCAAAATGTTTCACTTTATAATTGTATTTTATATATAAGCTGTTACATTTTCTAAGACAAATATATTAACTTGTTAACATATTTTAAAGATTTCATGGCTTCTAGAGTAAAATATTGGGTCTTAAATTATTAAACAGTAGATTCTCTGGTTCAGCTTTTACTAAGTTTGTGTTAATCCATGTTGTATTAAACATTAAACTATCTCTGAAGCCTTCTTTTGAAAACAGAATGAAAAGCTATATGCACAGATATATGTATTACAATGAATATGATTTTTCATATTAAAATATTTTATGATAGAGGTGTAAAGTGTGAATCAGTTTTAAAAAGACAGCAGTTAAGTGCAGTAGCTCATATGAAGAGCCATGTATTCATTTTTGCTTGATTCCTTTATAGAGCTCTGTTATTAGCTGCCTGAAAGCTTGCCATACATACTACATCTAGTTTTGTGAAATCCAAATAGCATTTTTAATCATCGATGAATTTGTGTTGGAATTTGTATGTTTCAAGCCATGTACTAGACACAGATACAATCATTCTTGCACTAATCACAAATTAGATGTGATATAAAAGCTGAAATTGAATAGATACCAGTCTGCATCAGCAAATTTGGCAAGCAGAAATGTATGCAGAGTAGTAAAAAGGTAAAACCGAAGCAATAATATTTTCTCCCATAAAAACCAGGATAATGCAGTCTCATAGGTGATAGAATCCAATGGATACCAGGATGGAGATTCACTCTCACAAATCCCAGAACCTTCTGAAAAGTTTTAGTGAATTTTAATAGGGTCTTCAATGCTTAAACCCTACTGTTAACTTCTTCATTCCTTCTTATCCACTTGGTTGTATTGGGATGTGCATCATTCTTCTTTAAAAATAAAAATCAAACAAGAAAGATAAGACTCATAAGGCCCCCCCTAGAGGTACTGGAGGGATCATCAAACACAGGTGCCCAACCTACTAACAACCCAATGGGTTCAAGACTACCTGTGGGTCCCTACACCATATTTAATAAAGGCATTAATCCTCTCAATCTTCCTTAATTATCAGGGGGTGTATTGGAAATAGACCCTTCTGCTAAGAAAGCTATGGTTTCTGGTGAATGGGGTATTTTCCAAGCAGGCATAGTTATAGGCAGCGCCTTCTGAAATACCTAGAGGAATGTAGCTTCTACTTTGCTCACCTTTGGTGGGCTTCTGGGGTTTGAGAGGGTAAATCTCCATTCTTGGCTGTCAGGTTGCTGGTGCACAGGCCACAGCCTGTAATTGTTAAAACTATATGGACCATAACTTCATTTTGGTGTGAAACCCCCTAAGAAATGAAGCTATTGGAGGGTTTTGACATTTAGAGAACATTTTACTCCCTTGGTATTGTAGTCAATATATGGATTTTAAAATTCGCATGATGATGGCACATTCTTATCTGCAAGTATTTTCCTGCTCAGGATAACAAAGGCATAGAGCATGCTTGCAGATTATATGCAATTAGCCTTTTGCTTTGGTGCTATTTTTATGGAATGTACTACCATAGGAACTGTGAGTGATGTCAGATATTAGACACGTGAAGGTGTATTTCAGCTTTATGATTAATTGTGGAAGGATGGGTCAGGGAATGCTATGATTTTAAGTAGGTATTGATGATATTATTTTTTTGTAATTGTGTATTACATAGGTCAGAGTTGGCTAAATGTTGACAGTGTCTGCTAAATTAAATAAAATGAAGCAGGTGCAGTTCAAGCATTCCCCTCAAATATGCACTGGATCTTACAACTTATGCTGCGTAAAAAAACCTAAAAAAATCAGAGATCTACAGAGTTTAAAAGAAAAGCATGAACAAAGCACAAGCATGGTTCAGCCAAGCACTCTTCAGCAGAAAGTTTCCATCCTACTACTAAGAAAATGAGAATTCTCCCCAACCTGTCGAGCATTGAGCTTGTTTGAACTAGGGTATTAATCATGAATCTGCATGTTGTCAACCTTGCAGCCAGTGTGTACTTCTCAGTGTGTACTTTTCCTGAAATCCCACCAAAATTTGTACAAACAATCCTAAATTTCCTGCTGGGTACAGCCTCTGAAACCTGTACAAATACCCATCAGCTTCTGAGAGGTTTGGAACCTCCCAAAATGGCTTCTGTCTTCTACTCATACCATCCACGAGACCTGTCATTGTTTATTGAAAGCTTCTATACTGTTACTAATGACTGGATAGTCAATTCTGAGTGGTTTACATTGGCTTCTACAATGGTGTTTCTATGCATGAGCTTCAGTAATGGTGGTGTTATATATGTATAATTTATGAGATTCTATAATGTTACAGTATATGAGCTTCAAAGCTTCAGTTATGGTGTTACAATACATGAGCTACATTTTATGAGTTTTTATGATTTTGATACACGAGCTTCAGTAGTTACATTACATAATGACGTTACAGGACATGATCTATGAACATCCAGAAGAGGCCTGAGAATCTCCCTTGCAATACCCAATAGCTTTCTAGTGCAACGTCTACTGATACCATTACTATTAATTATTTCTATAATGCTACCAGATGTATGCAGCACTACACAGAGTCACAAAGAAGAAAACATTCCCTGCTCGAAAGAACTTACAATCTAAACAGCCAAGAAAGACAAACAGGATGTCATGGAACAGTTAAGGGGGAGCGGTTAATCAGCTGGCTTGGATGGTGGGCAGAGGACTAGGGTTAAGGATTGAAGGCTTTATCAAAAAGGTGGGTTTTCAGTCTGCTTTTAAACAATGTAAGGGAAGGTGCTTGGTAGACAAACTCAGGTAATTTATTCCAGGCGTAAGGGGAGCAGCTAGATGAAAGGAACGAAAGTCTGGAGGAGAAGGGTACAGCTAAGAGTGACTTATCTGAGGAACAGCGTTCTTTGGGAGGTGTATAAGGAGAGAGAAGAGAGGAGAGATATTGAGGAGCAGCAGAATGAACACACTTTTGTATGTCAGCAATAGGAACTTGAACTGTATGTGATGGCAGATAGGGAGCCAGTGAAGTAACTTAAGGAGAGGGGTGACATGAGTGTAGCGAGGTTGGTAGACGATGAGTCGTGCAGCAGAGTTTTGCACAGATTTCAAGGGGGGGAGGTGACACAGTGGGAGACCAGTTAGAAGTAGATTGCAGTAATCTAAGCATGAGGTTACAAGAACATGGACAAGGTGCTGGGTAGTGTGCTCAGAGGAACGGGTGAATTTTGGTGATATTGAAGAGATAGAAGCGATAGGTCTTAACAGCTTCTTGGATGTGCATAGAAAATAAGAGGTCAGAATCAAAGATGACTCCAAGGTTGTGAGAAGTATTATTTACTGAGAAAGGAGGAGGAGCAGAGGGTTTAGGAGGAAAGAGGAGCAGCCATAGGAGAGACGCCTTCTGCGTCTGGGTAAATCAGAGCCTCAGGTCCCTCCCCGGTGCATCCCAGGATGCACCAGGGAGGGGAAGGCCCATTTTGAAGAGGCAGGCCAGTTGGCAGGAGGGAGTAGGCATTCCTCCGGTCAGCCATCTAAATCAAGGTAAGAGGGAGAGGGTTCCGGGCGTTGTATGCATTGGGGGGAAGGTTATGGCAGTAGGAGAAAATGACCACAATAACACAAAATCTATGTGGTTGATGAATAGTCCAAACTAAATCACAAACAAAACCACACTCTTTAGAGAAAGTGTTGAATCGCTATCACATTTAAGCAAAAACTCTTAATTTATATTATGGTGGTACACCTCAGATAATGGAGCAGTTTTACCCAGTTCAGGGTTTTCTCATGTGTAATTACTTACACGCTCATGTTTACTTTATCAGTTACCAAGCACCTACCTATTTTTTACTTATTTAAAAATTTTTAATCTTTTTATTATACTCAGATTTTTTTTTTCTTTAAAAATTTAACCTTTTTACTAAACAGTATCTATCTTAATGCCACACAGGCTTTCTCCAAAGGAAATCGGCAAACTGGTGCAGAGCCAAAATTTACTTTCTTCAAGGCTTATGAATCATATTTTCTTTAAAGACTCATAAACTTCAATCAACCATATAACTTCAGTCAGCAATATAACTTAAGTGGCAGTGCTTATCTTTTAAACTCTGCCTGCCTGCCTGGAGCCATTGCTGGGATATATTTAAAATGAGTCCAACAAGGCCTGCTGCCGGGGGGGGGGGGGTGTCACTTGGCGGCGGGAGAGAATGGGCATCTCTCCTGCTGCAGGGGGGTGTTGTGTGGCAGCGGGAAAGAATGGGCATCTCTTCCCGCTGCTGGGGGGGTCACTTGGCAGTGGGAGAGAATGGGCATCTCTCCTGCTGCAGGGGAGGTTGTGTGGCAGCAGGAGAGAGTGGGCATCTCTCCCTCTGCAGGGGGGGTGTTGCATGGAAGTGGGGAGGAGAGAGAAAGGGGAACAGAAGTGAAGATGAGAGAAGATGCCGAAAGGGAAGTGGGGAGAGAGGAAGGAGCAGACTGTATGGGGGAGGGGAGAGAGGGGAACAGACACTGAAGGTTTGTGGAAAAAGGAGGAGAGAAGAAAAGGCGCCAAAGGCGAATGGGGAGGAGAAAGGGGGAGCAGTCACTGCATGGAATGGGGAGGCAGAGGAGAGCAGACGCTGTATGGAAATGGAGAGGACAGAGGGGAACAGTCACTGGAAGGAAGGAGCAAATGCTGAAGGGAAGTGGAGAGAGGGAGAACACGATGGATGGAAGTGGGGAGGGGAGAAAGGAACAGATGCTGAAGGGAAGTGAGAGGAGAGAGAGGGGAAGCACATACTGGATGGAAGGAAGGGGGTACTGGATGGAAGGAGGGGATAAAGGAAAAATGGACACATGCTGGATTGGGAGAAGAGGATAGAGTTAGAGAGATATTGGCAGGGTGAGGAAAAGAGGTGGCACGCTGTAGGTAGACACGAAAGGGAAATTGAGGCCTGGAAAGTAGACAAGAGGTAGAAAATAAATTAAGAAGGAAGAGCAGAAAAGGAAGGGAAAGGAGAGAGATACCAGAGCATTTGGCGATGGGGAGGAGACGGGTACCAGATCTGAAGGGAAGAAAGTAAGAGAGAGATGCTAAAAATCACCTGGGGGGAGACAGGGACCGAACTCGCCGGAACGGGTCTGAGTTTGCAGAGACGGGGACAGATTTTTTTCTCATGTCATTCTCTAGCCATATTCTCAACCTACTGCTCTCCACTGTGACTGTACCTGATGCCTTCAAACATGCCGCAGTTATGCCACTCCTCCAAAAAAACCATCACCAGACCCTATCTGCGCCTTCCAACTATCACCCCATATCCTTACTCCTCTTACTTGAACGAGCCATCCACTGCCATTGCCTTGACTTTCATCTCAAGCTATCCTCGACCCACTTCAATCGGGCTTCTGCCCTTTTCATTCTACAGAAACTGCCCTTGCTAGAGTCTCCAATGACCTGCTCCTGGCCAAATCCAAAGGCATCTACTTCGTCCTCATCCTCAGTTGAATTAAATTTCTTATTAAAGAAGCAGTAACTTTGATCAGGCAAAAGGGTTTAATTTGTATATTCCCTTTTTACTCTTTACATAATTTATCTACTAGAAGAGGACTGTATTGTTCTTCGTTTGCAAAAGATTGCCAAAATATTAAATGGCTGGTTAGATTTAAGTGTTGTCTTAAGGCTTTAAAGGAAAATGATTGATTCCAGAGAGAGAGGATATTCTCCTTAATAATGGTGTTAGCTTTCCTACAAATAACTTAAATACTTAAATTACTCATGTTTTATTACTTAAATCCATCAGTTATAGTAACAGTTCTTTTGAATTTGGCAGGAAGGCTGGCTTACTTTTATGCCAAGTAGAAATTCTGATGATTCAGATGTTTTTGGTAATAGGATGGATTTGGGGGAAGCAACTTATTATGCTAGCAGCTGTGGATGTTCAAGAATCTGTCACAACACACAGACCCCTTACACTTCCCCATATGTTCTCTGCAACCCTACTGAGATATGTTT
This sequence comes from Geotrypetes seraphini, assembly GCF_902459505.1. Lineage (NCBI taxonomy): Eukaryota > Metazoa > Chordata > Amphibia > Gymnophiona > Dermophiidae > Geotrypetes > Geotrypetes seraphini. Next base: position 21,562,880 of record NC_047095.1, read on the forward strand.
TTACCATGTCTTCCCACTGAATCTGCTGGATGGAGATGCCCCTGTGACTAAATGAAGGAAAACATGCCTTGTATTAAACTAAGCATATGCTTTTCAAAATACTTTTGAAGGAGGAAAGGGGGAAGATGGTTTTTAGTCTACCTGCATTACTATCTAAAAATGCCCTAAACCTATATAAGACCCGAATGACAAAGATCTGAAGTGGAAAGATGTTTGGTTTCATTTTAAGGGTGTGCATTACTGTGGCAGTCTTATATCTAAAACATAGTCTATATCTCTCTAAGGAGGTCTTTTACTAAACAACGCATATTACCTGCCCCAAGATTCATTTTTTTCTTATGAGTCCTAGTGCAGATAATATACACTAATCTTTAGTAAAAGACCTCTAGGTTAAGCGTGCTTTAAATAATCTAAAAGGTTTTTTGGGGGGGGATTTGTTTTTCAGTGGTATGGTTAGCTACTACTTGTACTATCTTTTTTATCCTTCTTCAAATAAGGAGCAGAAAGTTGAAACCAGAATCTGTGTTTAAACTGCCAGCATGATACGTAGAGCCTACTGTAATTCATAGGCCTTTGAAGTAACCCTAGTCTAGTAAGGAATTGGACAAGGTTGTTTCTCCAGAACAGACATAAGTCCTCACTAATGAGTGATGTCATCCAACAGAGCCTAGGAAGGTAAATATGCATCAAAACTCTGTAGAGGCTTTCTTGCAAGATGTTATCTTCTGTGGGATATTTCTGAAAGTCTATCAAAAAATCCATAAAAGGTACCAGTAGCCCCGTGGAGTTGTAGACATAAGTATGAGGACTATTTTTTTGTTGGTTAAGTCTAAAATTACTGACTCTTTTATAAGTTCTGTGGTTTCTTCAATGAAGACTATTAAGATACAGAGAGAGAAAGGAACTAATAAGTAAGTTTAAGTGATGAGAGACAGAGTCTAAGCTCCATTGGCTCCCAGTAATCCCCAGGATCCACTTCAAATGTGCGTGTCTGGCCTACAAGATCCTACATGGCATCCTTCCTGCCGTTATCCCTCTATCCTGGAACTCCCCAACCCCTACTTCCTCCAGATCCTCCCAAATTTTTAAACTATCCTTCCCTTCCATAAAAGGTATTTCCCATGTAGGCAAACTTGGGTCATCCCTCCTCTTTAGAATCACTGAGATCTGGAATAACCTCACCTCCCCTCTCCGAACCTCAAGCTCCCTCCAACTCTTCTGCAAACACCTAAAAACCTGGCTATTCTCAAAACTGTAACACTTCCTCCCTCTTAGGCCTCTCACCTTCCCCCTTTCCACCTAACTCTTTAATCTCTCCACTGTAGTTCCTCTCTCATCTTTCTTCCTGTAAACCGTGCCGAGCTCCGCATTCGTGGAGATGGTGCGGTATATAAACCCAAGGTTTAGTTTAGTTTAGTTTAGTATGATACAGTTCTTCCTCCAAATTCATGGTTTCAGGGATTTTTTAACTTCTACTTTTTACTGGCTGCTTGAACCTCCCCAGACCTTACCTGGTGGTCTAGCGGTGGTGCGGGGCAGGAGCAATCTTCGTGTACTCCTGCCCCATGCAGAGCCGTCATCAAAAATGGCTGCCGTGAGTTCTTGTAGTCTCATGAGACCAAGGAACTCACTGCAGCCATTTTTTGATGACGGCTCTGCACTGGGCAGGAGCATAGGAAGATCGCTCCTGCCCTGCGTCACCGCTAGACCACTAGGTAAAGTCCGGGAGGCGGGGTGGGTCAGAGCCGGCCCTAAAAGTTATTTGCAATTTTCCATATTCGCTGGCTGGCTCTTTCCCTAACCCCTGCGAATACAGAGGGAGAAGTGTAGTCAAACAGCCTTTCTATATTTGTTTTTAGTGTAGATAAAGAACCAGCCCTTACCTGTCTAACTAGTGTTTGTAAAATGTTTTCTGTGACTTTACTGTATTTATAAAAATTACAATTAGGCTGTGTCACTAAGAACATAAGAATTGCCGCTGCTGGGTTAGACCAGTGGTCCATCACGCCCAGCAGTCCGCTCACGCGGCGGCTCCCAGGTCAAAGACCAGCGTCCTAACTGAGACTAGCTCTACCAACGTATGCCCTTATTTAGCAGGAACTTGTCTAATTTTGTCCTAAAACTCTGGAGGGTGTTTTCCTCTATGACATAGAAGATGACGGCAGAAAAGGGCTACAGCCCATCAAGTCTGCCCACTCTGCTTACCCACCCCCTGTCTATGCCCTAATGACCCAATTTCCTTATCTTAACCCTCGTAGGGATCCCACATGGGTATCCCATTTATTCTTAAAGTCTGGCATGCTGTCTGCCTCGATCACCTGCACTGGAAGCTTGTTCCAATGATCAACCACTCTCTGTGAAGAAATAATTTCTGGTGTCGCCATGAAATTTTCCGCCCCTGAGTTTGAGCGGGTGCCCTCTTGTGGCCGAGGGTCCCTTGAGAAAGAAAATATCATCTTCCACTTCGACACGTCCCGTGAGGTACTTAAATGTTTCGATCATGTCTCCCCTCTCCCTACATTCCTCGAGAGTGTAGAGCTGCAATTTGTTCAGTCTCTCTTTGTACGAGAGACCCTTGAGCCCCGAGATCATCCTGGTGGCCGTCCGCTGAACCGATTCAATTCTGCGCACATCTTTACTGTAATGTGGCCTCCAGAATTGCACACAGTACTCCAGATGAGGTTTCACCATGGCCCTGTACAACGGCATTATGACTTCAGGATTTCGGCTGACGAAACTTCTATTGATTTAACCCAATATCTGCCTTGCCTTAGATGAAGCCTTCTCCACTTGATTGGCAGTTTTCATGTCTGCACTGATGATTAATCCTAAATCTCGTTCTGCTGAAGTCCTAGTTAAAGTTTCTCCGTTCAAGAAGTACGTCCTGCATGGATTTCCGCTTCCGAGGTGCATGACCTTACATTTCTTAGCATTGAAGCCTAGCTGCCAGGTTGAGGACCAACTTTTCAATGTAAGCAGGTCCTGCGCCATATAATTCTGTAAACTGCATTCACTTACTATATTACATAGTTTGGTGTCATCGGCGAATAGTGTTATTTTACCTTGAAGCCCTTGAGTCAGATGCCCTATGAATATGTTGAAAAGGAGTGGACCCAGAACCGAGCCCTGCGGCACTCCACTGGTCACCTCTGATGTTTTAGAGAGGGTACCATTAACCACCACCCTCTGAAGTCTGCCACTCAGCCAATCATTGACCCATGCAGTTAGTGTCTCTCCTAACCCCATCGATTCCATCTTGCTTAGCAGCCTGCAGTGTGGGACACTGTCAAAAGCTTTATTGAAGTCCAGGTACACGACGTCCAAAGACTCTCCCAAGTCCAACTTTCTTGTTACCCAGTCAAAGAAGCTGATGAGATTGGATTGGCAGGACCTACCCTTGGTGAATCCATGCTGACTGGGATCCCGAAGATTCCCTTCATTCAAGATCGTGTCCAATTTGCTTTTAATTAGTGTTTCCATGAGTTTGCACACTATTGATGTGAGACTCACCGGTCTATAATTCGCAGCCTCTGCCCTGCAACCCTTTTTATGCAGAGGAACGACATTAGCTAATTTCCAGTCCAGGGGAACTTTTCCCTTACTTAGGGAGAGATTGAATAGCTCAGCCAACGGTTTTGCCAGGACATCGCTCAATTCTCTGAGCACTCTTGGTTGTAAATTGTCTGGTCCCATGGCTTTGTTCACCTTGAGTCTTGCCAGTTCACTGTAAACTTCACCTGGTGTGAACTCAAAATTCTGAAACGGGTCTTCTGTGCTTTGCGTTGCCTTCAACTGTGGACCGTGTCCCGATGCCTCACAGGTGAAGACTGAGCAGAAGTATTCATTCAGTAGTTCGGCTTTATCAGAATCTGCTTCCACGTAACTTCCGTCCAGTCTTCTAAGGCATACTATCCCGCCTGTGTTCCTTTTTCTGTCACTAATATACCTGAAGAAGGATTTGTCCCCCTTTTTAATGTTTTTTGCCAGAATTTCTTCCACTCGAAGTTTTGCCTCCCTAACTGCCATTTTAGACCTGGTCCTATATTCTACTTTTGCCTCTCTTTTCTCCGTGCGCTTGTAGGAGAGAAACGCTTTTTTCTTCTCCTTAATGAGGTGCGAGATCTCCGCGGTGAACCATTGGGGTTTATTGTTTCTTTGTCGTTTATTTATTGATTTTATGAAGCGGCTAGTTGCTTCATGTATGGTTGATTTCAGTGTTAACCACTTAGCTTCTACATCATCGGTCTCTGCTTGGTCCTGCAGCATCCGATGGACAAAATCTCCCATGCGTGCGAAGTCTGTGCCCCGGAAATTGAGTACCTTTGTTTTCGTGTTTGATCTAGGGAAGCCTTTCCTAAGGTTGAACCATACTATGTTGTGGTCGCTGGAGGCTAGCGTACCTCCTACTGAGACCTCTGAGACGCTTTCCCCGTTGGTGAGTACCAGGTCGAGGATCGCCTGGGCCCTAGTGGGCTCCGTTACCATTTGTTTGAGATGTGCTCCCTTTATGGAGGTTAAGAGCCTCCTGCTACCGCTGGTTGTCGCTGAAAATGAGTTCCAGTCTGCATCAGGCATATTGAAGTCCCCTAGCAGTACAGCTTCTCCTCGTAGAGTGATGTTCTCTATGTCTTCAATTAATTCTGCGTCCATGTCTTCCAGTTCTCTTGGGGGTCTGTATACCACACATTTTTCTCTGCCTCTTGCCAGGTTTACCCAGAGGGACTCCTCGGTGTACTTGACATCTGTGATCCTGGTGGTTTTGATGTCCTTTTTAATGTATAGAGCTACCCCCCTCCTAACCTGCCCTCTCTGACCTGACGAAGTAGATTGTAGCCCGGTATAGCCATATCCCACCCATGTGAATCCGTGAACCAAATTTCAGATATTGCCACCACATCTAGGTCGGCATTCCTTATTTCAGCCTCCAATTCTAGAATTTTGTTACCTAAACTGTGTGCATTGACATACATGGCCCTCCATATCTTGTGTTTGCTAAGTCCCTGTGAGGCGTATCCTACCCGAGTCGGTGTGACTCCTAAAGAACTGCTTGCAATATGGGTACTTACCTTGGACATGGAAGCGGAGTTTCAACTCATCTCATCAGGATAATTCCTTTCTGCACTAATATGTGAATGGGTACCCTCCCCCGACTTACCTAGTTTAAAGCCCTGTGAAGCAGGCGGGCTAGTCTGTGTCCGAAGACGTTCTTACCCCTACTGGTCAGATGGATTCCATCTTGTCCCTGAAGTCCTTGTAGCGCTTCCCCATGGTTTAGGAATCCGAAGTTCATATCCTGGCACCATCCCTGTAGCCACTCATTCGTCCTCAGGATACATTCATCTCTAGCTCTTCCCTTGCCTCTAACTGGGAGGATCGATGAGAAAACCACCTGCGCTCCTGTCCGCTTCAGCCTCTCACCCAGTGCTCCAAAGTCTCTGGTGATGGTCTCCGGTGTGTTCCTGGCAGTGTCGTTGGTTCCTATGTGGACAAGAAGCATAGGAAAGTGGTCTCGGGGCGTGAGTAGTCTATCCAGACTGGCGGTGACATTTCGTATCCTGGCTCCAGGCAGACAGCAGACCTCTGTAGATTGCATATCCGGTCTGCAAATTGGTCCCTTGGTGCCCCTCAGCATGGAATCCCCGATGACTATTACTCTGCGCTTCTTTGGGGGGAGCCGGTCAGTTGTCCCTGGAGATGGAGCTGTGTGTTGGGCCTGCTCCTGTTCCTCATCGGCAGTTCCTTCCTGAAGAATCTGGAATTTGTTCCGCAGGGTGAGTTGAGGGGTTGATGTATAGCTGCCCTGTTTGTAAGAAGAAGGAGATGATGAAGAGATTGAAAAAGGGGGGGGGGGGTGCCTATGTTTGCCCGTGGAGGAGGTCACCAGCTGCCAGGAGTCAGTGCCGCTAGCCATTTTCTGTATCCCAATTGTTGGTTTCAAAGCTGATGATTTGGGCATCTCGAGGATGGACTTGTCATGGGCCTGCTCGGTATTTTTGGGACAGCTCCTGGACAACTCCGTCAATGTAGGCCTCGTCCTCTCGGATGCTTCTCAGGCGTATCACCTCCTCCCTGAGGCTCCTTAGTTCCTGCATGAGATCTCCATCCAGCTGCGCGGCCTCCTCTGTCTGTGTAGAGACTGTAGTGTAGTGCTGGGGGATGGTCTCGGTCTGCACAGAGACCTCTGTCCACCGTCCTGGGTCCTCCTCCTTCTGCACGCAGTCCGTGGTCGCTTCCTGGAAGAGAGTTCCAGTTTTCTACCACTCTCTGGGTAAAGAAGAACTTTCTTACGTTTGTATGGAATCTATCCCCTTTTAACTTTAGAGAGTGCCCTCTTGTTCTCTTAACCTTGGAGAGGGTGAACAACCTGTCCTTATCTACTAAGTCTATCCCCTTTAGTACTTTGAATATTTCGATCATGTCCCCTCTCACTCTCCTCTGTTTGAGGGAGAAGAGGCCCAATTTCTCTAATCTTTCGCTTTACAGCAGCTCCTCCAACCCCTTAACATCTTTGTCGCTCTTCTCTGGACCCTGTTGAGTAGTATCATGTCCTTCATGTACGGCAACCAGTGCTGCACTCCAGGTGAGGGCGTACCACGGTCCGGTACAGCGGCATGATGACCTCCGATCTGTTCGTGATCCCCTTTTTTATCATTCCTAGCATTCTGTTTGCCCTTTTCTCCACCGCACATTGCGCGGACAGCTTCATTGACTTGTCGATTAGAACTCCCAAGTCTTTTTCCTGGGAGGTCTCCAAGTACTGCCCCGGACATCCTGTATTTGTGCATGAGATTTTTGTTACCAACATGCATCACTTTACACTTATCCACATTGAACCTCATTTGCCATGTCGATGCCCATTTCTCGAGCTTGATTATGTCACGTTGCAGATCTTCGCAATCCCCATGTGTCTTCACTACTCTGAATAACTTCGTATCGTCCGCAAATTTAATCACCTCACTCGTTGTACCAATGTCCAGATCGTTTATAAAGATGTTGAAGAGCACGGGTCCAAGCACCGAGCTCTGCGGCACCCCACTGTGTATTGTCCATTTACCCCACTCTCTGTTTCCTATGCTCCAGCCAGTTTTTTAAAATATATTTATCCCAGGACAAGCAAGCAGTATATTTTCACATGTGGGTGACGTCATCCACTTTAATCTTTTTGCAAGTCTTGAGACTGCCTCTACCGCATATGCGCCAGTGCCTTCCCTCCGAGGTCGGCTTGCAGGACTATCTCTGCTGCACTGTTGGATGACAACACCGATGCATCACAGTGCCATGAGCCTCTTAGCTCCAGGGAAAAACTATCCACCGATGTCATTATGGCAGGCGCTGCTCCCTTAAAAGCACAATGTCCTGAAAGTCTACAGAAGGCACCAACACCCACAATGCCTTATGCTCTGCCCTCTTAAAGGACCACCGCACCAAATGTCACCTGCACACCATAGATCACCACAAACAGGATCCCTTCTGAAAAGGTTGGAAACCACAATTGCTACCGGTCAATCTACTCCTCCTTCGCCTCTTCTCACCAGAGCAGTGCAAGAAAAGGAAAACACCTAACCACCAATTCAAGCACAAGGAAAAGCCTCACCAGTCAGAGGACTGATACCAAGTAATCACCTTGAGCCCTTCCAACTTTCAAGCCACTTGATAATCCTACCTCTACACACCACAGCTCTCGGGGCCAAAAATACAGTTTCAAAGCTCCTTGGAAACATCAGATCCCAGACAATAGCTAACACCACCCTCGGAATCACCTGTGGGGTCAACTACATCATGTTGAACATGCAAAATCGCAAACTTGCACAAAGATATCAAAATAATGTAAACCAAAGTCAGACCTCCACTATATATATGTTCAAATCACAATAGTTCCTCAGAATGCCACACAATAAAGTAGTGTGGTAGCCGTCCTCACTGGAGCATTTTTTTGTGAATATTGAACTAATGTGCAACTTCTTGATATGTCTTGTAATAAGTTATAAAAATTTATAAAGTGTCAGTGCATTATTTATAAAGCATAGTGGTCTCTATAGTTCTATTTAGTGCATAGTAAATAACTTAGCTTTAAACGGGGTCTGCCTCATTCCCCACCGACGCGTTTCAAAATTTTCTTCAGGGTCAGGGACAGAGAGATCTGAAAAGAATAAAATTACATCAGTAAACCGGTACAAAAGAGTATAAGTTAAAAAGTACTTATAAAAGATAAGGTATTTACCAGAACTATCCGGATTTTTAGCAAACGCTAAGTCTCTATGTTGATTGCTGGAGCAGTAGCAGTAAGATGGCCGCGGCCATCAAAGTGGAACTAATATAGTCACCCCCTCTAACAATGAAAAAACAGAGTAAGGCAATGCTCAAAACCTTAAAGCCTCACCAAGTCAGTATAATGAATATGGAAATGAAAATGAATATAAAAATAAAACCTAGCTATATAGCAGCTGTCATCCAATCACTGGTGAGGTTCAATCCATGAGGGCTCATAGTATTCAAAATAAACATCCAGCGAAGTTCTTTGATATTTAGTTTATATTCTGTTTTACCTCCCTCCCACCCTGTATATACAGAATCTATGATTCGCCATCACAAGTCAGCAATTTTGTGTTTGAATAAAGACCAGTGGTGGACCATCTTACTGCTACTGCTCCAGAAGGACGGGCTAAAAATTGAATAAATAAATAAAATAAATTTATCTTCCTCCCCATCAGAATCTGTCTCCATCCCCGTTCTATCCCTCTCCCATTCCTGTAAGCTCTGTCCATCTGCACAAACCTTAAACATTTCAAAAATCATAAGTGTTTGAGGCTTGTTGCAGATGAGGACAGAACTTGGAAGGATGGGACAGAGACAGAACTCTGGACAGAGATGGAGATAGATCCCACAGGGACAAATTTGTCCCCATGTCGTTCTCTAATTTGTACCTACTTTTTCAGTGGATATTTTTTCCCTCAATGCATGTACATAGTTTGAAACTGAAAGTATACACTTTTCCTTTCGGTTAACTGCAAACCATTTTATATGCATAGAGTGGGGAAAGATAAAATAGTATATTTACTTTTAAAAATTGCCTTGATGTATCTTTTCTATAGCCCCCTTTTCCTATTGTAAAACCCTAACAATATTTTGCACCTATCTCCTTTAACAGTTGATTATTTGGCAAAACCTAAGTATTTCCTGCCATTTGTCCTGTAGAGACCAAATTTATCTTGCATAAACAAACCCATAGTACTCTGAAACTTGGAATATGAATTTTCTTGAATCTTAAAACGTAGCAAAATGCTTACTCTTCAGAAATTTCAGAGCTGTGAATATTCATAAGGAAGGACAACCCAAAACAAGGTGTGGTATAAACAGATTTGTGATTGCTATATTTGTCAACTAGCCAAATCTAATATAATAAAATGGTAGGACGCGCATGCGCACTAAAAAAATTGTGTTCCCTGATCCCGTCGCGGAAACACGATTGCGCATGCGCGGCCCCGGCGGCGGCTTTCAAATAAAAAAAACATTTCCATAGCTGCGGCGGCCTTCCTCACCCCCGGCTCCTCTCTCGAACTGGACGGTCCCCGCGTCTGCCTACCCTTCCCCCCAACACAGCGAATTCCCCCCCCCCCCCCAACGAATCAATAAATCTAGCCGGGCTGCCCTCCGCAACAGACCAGAGGAATTCTTTGCCGCTCACCCCCCTTCCCTTGCCGCTGACCCGAATACCCGGCGATTCAAGAAGCCTGTGCAGTAGTCTTCACACGCTGCTTCAAGCCCTTCTACTGCTCTGATTTGCTCTGCCGCGTCTCTGATGATGTCATCAGAGACGCGGCAGAGCAAATAAGGGCAGTAGAAGGACCCGAAGCAGCGTGTGAAGACTGCTGCACAGGCTGCTTGAATCGCCGACTTACAAGGGAAGGGAAGGGGGGGCCCAAGGACGCTATCTGAGTCTGCGGCGGCGGCTTTCAAATAAAAAAAAAAAACAGGTACACAACTGCGGCAGCCTTCCTCACCCCTGGCTCCTCTCTCGAACGTAGGCAGCACTATAAACACGCTGCTTCGCGCCCTTCTCTGCCGGGTCTCTGATGGCATCATCGGAGACAGACGCGGCAGAGGAAATCGCCAGTTGAAGGCCGCTAAGCAGCGTGTTTAAAGTGCTGCCCACGCGGCTGGAGTCCCGAGGTTTGTCGGCGGTGGGAGGGTCAGGAGCAGGCCGGATCGACAACGCCAGTAAAAGAAGGGGGAGGGGCCGAACGGAGCAGGGAAGAGAAGGTAAGAAAAGGGAAAGGGGGAGTGGTGGAAAATCCTGCTACTGCTTCTACACAGGAAAGGGGGGGGATAGGAGGGAAATGCTATTGCTGCTGCATAGGGAAGTGGGATGGAAATGCTGCTGCACAGGGAAATGGGGAAAATGACAGGGGCAGGGAGAGGAACAGAAAGACAGACAGAGAAAGGGGGCCAGAGAGAGCGGGAGAGGGAAATGGGGCTGCTTTGGGGGGAGGGGTGTGCTTGGGGCAAACAGCCAGGGAGAGGGATATGGGGCTACTTTGGGGGGAGGGGTGTGCTGGGGGGAGACAGAAGGGGCCATGGAGAGATAGGGAAAGGGGACAGACAGCTTTGCTCTGGGGGGGAAGACAGAAGAGGGCCATGGAGAGACATTTGGGGGGGAGGTTGGTGCTGGGGGCAGACAGCTTTGCTCGGGGGGGGGGGGAAGGGGGTGACAGAAAGATACAGACAGCGGCCAAGGAGAGATAAAGAAACACAGACAGACACATCTATTCTAGCACCCGTTAATGTAACGGGCTTGACATAAATGCTGCATAGGGGGCAGAAAGAGAGACAAATAGAAAGAAAGACAAATAATAGGAGGGAGGGAGACAGAAAGAAAAGAAGAAAGACACAAGGGCAGGGAGTGAGACAGAAAGAAAGAAAGACAGACATACATATATTCTAATGTAACGGGCTTAAAGACTAGTAAATTATATTCTCAATGACTAAAGATGGTTGAAATATCCCATTTTTATAATCTGCCTTTTGTTCATAACTTTCACCAATCTAAACTTCCCATAATATAGTTTGTCAGTTTCTGTTACATAAGTTGTAAAGGATTATTATAAGTCTGATTTTCCTTGTTAAGACTGTGCTGACTGTTTGCTTTCATAATTTCACATCCTAATTGATTATGACAGTTCTGTGCTTTAGAGGAGTTGCTAATCATGTACTATTAAATAGCTAAGATCATTATTATTAAAACTAGGTTTGCTTGAAGGGCAAGGTAGTTTTCATTTTTAAACCCCCCTCCCCCCCCCCCCCCCCCACACACACAGATTTCCACTTAATGGTTATTTCTCTAATATAGACATCATAAATGTGTTTCTCTACTGCACTACTTAATTCTTAGAGCTCATCCATATTGAGAAGGGGATTTTAAAAATCTAATTACAACTGAGCTGTGTTGTGAAGCAGCTACCTATGTGAGATGCATTCTTTTGACACACACACCTCCTGGTTATGGTGTTGTATATAGATCCCTAAATCCCTAAAAAAAATAAAGGTAAGTTGATTATTTTTCTCTTTGGTACATTTAATATCTTTGGGCTTCTTAAGATCTTGTTTTGGTTTCTGCAGTTTGATTATAGATCCAAGTTTATTTACTGTTTGATATGCCGAGCATCAACAAATATCTGGATGGTTTACAATTACTAAAATTGGAGATTTTTTTTTTTTTTTAAAGTAATATGGGGGCAATATAATGACACGATGAGGACAAAGATATGGACAAAACTGATACAAAAGGTATTGGGGAAAGGGAAGATTCAAAATTACATCGAAGTCAAAATAAAAATAAGAGGGAGGTAAGAAGGGAGGGGAGAGAACGAATAGGGGAGGGGGGTCGCTTGAGTACGCTTAGATGGATGAGTTAAATGTTCTTTAAGCCAGAGCTGCCTGAGACTAACAGGAAAGACCTTTACTTCAGAGAGGAAGGCATTTGTAATTGTAAAGAATGCATTTTAGTTTTTGTTTCTTTTCCTGTTTTTACTGCAGAGAGATTTTTATACGTACATATGAACCTAAAGAGTGAAGTTTCTGCTGTAATGTTGGAGGTAGTGAAATAGGGCCAAAAAGAGAAATGAATGTGGTTAATTTGAAAAGACATGAGATGCAGTGTCATTGAGACATCCCTAAATAAAATGTTTTGACCAAAGCATACGAGTAGATCAGTGGTCTCAAACTCGCGGCCTGGAGGCCAAATGCGGCTCACCAGGTACTATTTTGAGGCCCTTGGTATGTTTATCATAATCACAAAAGTAAAATAAAACAGTTTCTTGATCATATGTCTCTTTAGCTATTAATGACAATATTATTATTAAGACAGCCAAAAGGAAAGATTTATAAACTATAAAGAGTTTTACCTCATGCAAAATTGTTATTTCTTTAATAAGACATTAGTTATTTTTTTCTGAGGCCCTCCAAGTACCTACGAATCCAAAATGTGGCCCTGCAAAGGGTTTGAGTTTGAGACCATTGAAGTAGATGGTGTACTTTGCACTGAGCTATCTGTGAGTTCACCTGACTCAACTAGAATTCATGGTGCAAAAATAATCTAATTTATTTAGATAGGAAAACTTAACCTTGCCAGAAATGATTTTCTGCGCTGATATGTACTGTTTGTCTGAAACATGGACCGTGTCGGGTCCTGTTCCGGATTGTGGTATTCTTGTCCACATTTGAAAACTGATTTCATAGTGGACCTGGTTGTTTTACCATGATACTGTGGTATTGTTCTCACGTTCTCTTTGACTCTGTGTGGGAAGCTTTGTTCCTGTTTTTCTGTTACAGTGGGGACATTGTCAGAGTCACTGCCTGAGTATATGGCTCATAGGCTAAGTACTGCACCAACCCTGGTCTGCGTATGTACTGGATTTCTCCATGCCTAATCTACGGTAATATTTGTGTCACACAAACCTAAACAGGCTCTAGGTGACTTGTAGAGGAAAAGGGGAGCTTGGGATAGAGGGGGAGGGTAGGGGGAGGAAGGAAGGGGGAGAGAAGAAGAGACTAATCAAACTAAGCATAAGAACAGGTACGTATGGAGGAAGGAAGGGGGAAGAATCAAGTTAATTTAATCATGTATTTTAATGAGTATAACTAATGGGCAGACTGGATGGACCGTTCAAGGCTTTATCTGCCTTCATTTACTACACCAAACTAAAATGATATTTATCTAGGGTAGGAGTAGGCAACCATAGTTCACAATGAATATGCATGAGATCTAGTTGCATGCACTGCTTCCACTATATGCAAATAGATTTCATGCATATTAATTATGGAGATATTGAAAAACCAACTGGGTTGTGACCCTTGAGGACCGTGGCTGCCCACCACTGATCTAGGGAGTGGGAAGTTTGTACATAGTTTACTTTGCACACTATATCTACCTTCTGATTTAGGCTGAAATATCTCTCATTGTACAAAATTACAGCACTTTCAGACTTAATTGATGGCAGTGTCAATTATATTTATTATGTAGTTTAGTATCTTTTAGAGCACTGCTAGGTTTTATAAGTTTGAATGCATGTAAACTTAGACTGCTTGAAGTATGCAATGGGATAAATCTGTTTTTGTGCATATACAGTGGGCCATCAAAGAAAGATCACTGGTTTTCATTTTATTTCTGTAACTGGTTTCCTTCACTTAGCATTTCTTCATCTATTCATAACCAATACCTGAGATAAATTTTTAGAAACCTGCAATGTCCATACAAAAATTTATGAATCGTCAATAGAAATTTTAAAGTATTTGTCTGCTCAAGGTGTCTATCATATTACCCATATTTGTGAAACTATGCCCATTATTTAGCATACTTTTGGACTTTGATTTTACAGGTTTTTATTTAAATTCTTATATACCATCTTGAGTAAATGGTGTGGTAGCCGTGTTAGTCCACGTAAAAGCTAATATATAGAAATATAGCTTTTTATGGTGGGAATACTAAATGAAAAATTTAAGACAATCCAGGAATGTAAAACCTTTGAAATCAAAATGCTAAAATATTTTGATATTCACCAGACAAGACTCTTGGTTATCTTATCACAGTCAACCTCTTATCACCCAACCTTCTCTCCCTGTCTCTTGCCCATCTAGCTTTGGGGTGATCCAGAAAGTTACAAACCAGTGTGTTGGGCAAAATTCTATAATCTTTTAAAAAAAAAAAAAAAGTAAAACACTTTTTTGATGCTCCCTGTGAAGGGCACTTTAACAAGGCTTTAATAAAACTTACTATACCAAGAATACCAAAGCTTAAAATTAATTAAATGTTTAATTTATTAATATCTTTAATTCAATTCATATCCTAAAAACTAACACAATTTGTTTCATCTACATTTAAAATCTACGGCGGGGCAAGATGGCGTCTTGAGCAGGACGCTGAGAGGAGCACTCCCATCTCAAAGGAGATATTTTCCTCTTTAAACTTTTGAAATACGATTTTCTCTATGCCTAAGAGAAGAGGGAAACCGAGGGGGTATCCCTCCACCTACCTCTGGCTTCTCGACGCCGAGGCAGACTGTAATTACAGCATTTACAGTCCAACCTTCCACTTCGGGCATTTCTGCTGCTGTGGGACGGGAACTCCACAGCTTAGACGGCGAGATGTCACTCTCGTTGAGCCCATGAGGACTGCATACCCCTCCCAAACCTGGAGAAACGTCGGCGGAGCAGAACTGGCAGGAGGGCTCCCCCAGTGTGTGGGGTGAAGCACGTTCTCTAGCCACCATGGACCCGGAAGTGAACACAGCTACGCGTTGGAGACGCAGCGTTTAGGGGGAGAGGAGTCGTTGGAAGCTAGCGGTGGCAAGGTTGCAGGAGCCCAGAGTTTTTCTCTCGGTGCAGAAGCCATACAAAAGCTGGCTGATATCTCCCTCCTTAAATCGTTGGTGAGACCCTTGATCCTTTTTTGAAGATTGGGATGACGTTTGCTATCTTCCAGTCTTCTGGTTAAGTGAGCTTCATTGGGTCTCAATGATTTCAACACTTAACATCATTAAGAACCTTGAAAATTGATTGATGGATTCTATTTAAAAGCTTTAGATAGTATCTGTAGTTTTTCCTAGCTTATAATTATCATTAGTAGCATTTTGCACTTTGTATTACTTGTCGTTGTAGATTTTAAATGTAGATGAAACAAATTGTGTTAGTTTTTAGGATATGAATTGAATTAAAGATATTAATAAATTAAACATTTAATTAATTTTAAGCTTTGGTATTCTTGGTATAGCATTTTAATGGAATTGAATATCAGTAATTGAGGATTTAGGACAAAAGCAGAAGGAAGGAAGGCAAACCGAAGCTGAGAAGGGGAGAGAGGAGGCAGGAGACTAAGGGGATTGGCGAGAGTTAGCTCCGCCCACCCCTGACATCAGCCACCGAAACTCCCCCTTTGCGAAGAAGCCGAGAGAAGGAGCCAGGAGCCAGGCTACTCAGCAGCAACTTCAATTTTCAACCTTCAATCTTCCAAATTAAATTCAAAAAATATAAAAAAAATAAAATAAAATTATCTATCCTTTCTTCTATACTCACCTTCTTCTATACTCACTTTTTTTCTTCTCTCTCTACTTCTCCATCTAGCTACACGTCGGGCACACTCCAGCTCACCAACTTTAGATCACACGGAAGGAATTATGGAGGCAGCAGAAGGCAAGCTGAGCTTTCCAGTATACTGCATTGACTGTCACATGTATGACTACCTCCCTTCCGGGAGGCAGGCCTACATATGCAGTCGATGTCAGGAACTGGCTAGCCTAAAGAAGGAGATCGGGAGACTACAGGTCAAAGTACAGGAGCTAGAGGGACTCCGCTCCATAGAGGAACCAAGGGAATTTGAACCAACCGAGGACACCAGCAGAGATAACCACATCCACGAACAGGTCAGAGAGCTCGAAAGATTCATCGAGGAGGCCTGCAAGATGGTAGAAATACATGATCACCCGCTCTTCAGAAGGGAACAAACGGATGGAGGACAGGACCCGCCAGGAGCCACCAGGACCCACCAGGAGCCGAGGGAGAGGAACCTTGCGGAGGAATCAACCAGGAGAAGGAAGGATTGGAGGATCCAATCATCGACACAGACCTGAGACCCAGGAGGAAGCTGAGGAGAGGAAAATCTGCTATCGTGGTGGGAGATTCAATCCTGAGAGAGGTGGACAGTCACATAGCAGGAGGCAGAGCTGATCGCCTAGTGACATGTCTCCCAGGGGCGAGGACAAAGGACATCTCCGACAGAATCGAGAGTATCATGGAGGGAGCTGAGACAGAGGATACAGCAGTGATAATCCACGTCGGAACAAATGACGTCAGCAGAAGGAATTTCAACATGACTACATTGACCGAGCAGTTTAAGATCCTGGGGAGGAAGCTGAAGCTGAGAACAGGGAAGATAGCCTTTTCAGAGATCCTGCCAGTACCAAGAGCAGATGCGAAGAGGCAGACCGAGCTGCAAGCAACAAATGGATGGCTGAGGCGATGGTGTGACGAGGAGGGTTTCCTCTTTGTACGGAACTGGTCAACCTTCCTGGAGAAAAACAAGCTCTATAGGAGAGACGGACTGCATTTGAGCACGGCTGGGACGAGGATGCTGGCACGTAACATCCAGACCTGCATGAATTTAAACTGATAACAAGGGGAAAGCCGATAGTCGATCTGACCTCGACACATCGGACCACAGTATCAAGCAAGGATACTGAAACAGAAAATGGCGATAGTGGACTAGAGACAAAATGGACACTTTATGGACATAAACCCAAAGATGCAGCACAGGGACCCGAGAGGCAACTAGAAATAAAGAGTAAGACAAGGAGGAAACAGCAGGACCCAGAGGGCTATCAAAGAACAAAAAAGCGGGCAGAGGACGGGATAGACACACCACAGGAGGCAATACGTGAGGAGACCAGCAGGAGCAACAAATCAAGAGTAGATCCAAAAGAAAAGGTAACAAACTGGGACTTAAATTGCCTATATACAAATGCTAGGAGCCTAAGGACTAAAATGGGGGAGCTAGAAGTTATAGCCGGAAATAAGGACATAGACATAATAGGAATCACAGAGACATGGTGGACAGAGGACAACAAATGGGATGTGGCCCTTCCAGGGTATAAACTCTACAGGAAGGACAGAGCACACAAAAAGGGGGGAGGAATAGCACTGTATATAAAGGACTCCATTCCCTCATCCAGAACAGAAACAACAATAAGGGCGGACAGTCTGGAGTCACTATGGGTTAAGCTGACAGGAGGGGAAGGAGCTGACATCAAATTGGGATTGTACTATCGCCCACCAGGACAGTCAGAAGCAAACGACCTGGAACTGGAGGCCGAACTGAGGCAGGAGTGCAAAAGTGGAAGGTTGGTGGTTATGGGGGATTTCAACTATCCGGGAATAGACTGGGACATTGGGCACTCAAATTGCACGAGAGAAACTAAATTCCTAGAGGCGATAAGGGACTGTTTCATGGAGCAGCTGGTCACGGAACCAACGCGAGGGGATGCCACGCTAGACCTAATCCTCAACGGGCTAGAAGGACCCGCAAAGGAAGTGGTGGTAATAGCACCATTAGGGAACAGTGATCACAACATGATCCAGTACAAATTAAACATGGGAACATCAAAGGTGAAAAGAACCAAAACGACAGCACTCAACTTCAGAAAGGGAAACTACAAGGACATGAGGAAAATGGTAGGAAAAAAGCTCAACAGCAACTCAGGGAAGGTGAAGACCGTAAAGGAAGCCTGGACACTGCTTAAAGGCACAGTGCTCGAGGCACAAGACCTGTGCGTCCCAAGGTTTAGGAAAGGGTGCAAAAAAAATCGAACTAGAAACCCAGCATGGATAACATCTGCAGTTAAAAAGGCGATAAGTGACAAGAAATCATCCTTCAAGAAATGGAAAAAGGATCCAACAAAAGAAAACCAGGAAGAGCACAAAAGACACCAGAAAGAATGTCATCGAGAGGTCAGGAAGGCAAAGAGAGAATATGAGGAAAGACTGGCAGGAGAAGCAAGAAACTTCAAACCCTTCTACAGGTATGTGAAAGGGAAACAACCAGCCAGAGAGGAAGTGGGACCACTGGACGACGGAGACAGGAAAGGAGCGATAAAGGAGGAAAAAGAGATAGCTGAAAGGTTAAACAAATTCTTCTCGTCAGTCTTCACCAGAGAGGACACATCCAATATCCCAGAACCCGAGGTGATTATAAACGGAGAACACGACGAAAGGCTGGTACAACTAGAGGTAAGCAAAGAGGATGTCCTCAGACAGATAGACAGACTAAAGAGCGACAAATCACCAGGCCCGGACGGCATCCACCCAAGGGTACTAAAAGAACTGAGAAACGAAATAGCAGAGACACTTCGCCAAATATGTAACCTCTCCCTAAAAACTGGGGAGATCCCAGAGGACTGGAAAATAGCAAATGTCACGCCCATCTTTAAGAAGGGATCAAGGGGTGACCCGGGAAACTACAGGCCTGTGAGCTTGACCTCGGTTCCTGGAAAGATGCTGGAAGCAATGGTAAAGGACACAATCTGCGAACACATAGAAAACAATGGACAACTGAAGGCGAGCCAGCATGGCTTCTGCAAGGGAAGGTCATGCCTCACGAACTTGCTGTACTTCTTTGAGGGAATAAACAGTCAGATGGATAAGGGTGAATCCATAGACATCATTTACCTTGACTTCCAAAAAGCCTTCGACAAGGTACCACATGAACGGCTACTTAAAAAACTGTGGAACCACGGGGTGCAAGGGGATATCTACCGTTGGATCAAGCACTGGCTAACGGGCAGGAAACAGAGGGTTGGAGTCAAGGGCCAATACTCAGATTGGCAATGGGTCACGAGCGGAGTTCCGCAGGGGTCAGTGCTGGGACCTCTACTATTCAATATATTTATTAACGATCTGGAAACGGGGACAAAATGTGAGGTTATCAAATTTGCTGATGACACCAAACTCTGCAGCAGGGTTAGAAACACGGAAGACTGTGAAGACCTACAAAAGGACCTAACGAGACTGGAAGACTGGGCAAAAAAGTGGCAAATGAGTTTTAACGTGGAGAAATGCAAGGTCATGCATGTAGGGAAAAAGAACCCGATGTTCAACTACAAAATGGGGGGGAACACTGCTAGGGGTGAGTAACCTGGAAAGGGACTTGGGGGTGATGGTCGACTCATCACTGAAACCATCGGCGCAATGTGCGACAGCCTCAAAGAAAGCAAACAGAATGCTGGGCATCATCAAAAAGGGTATCACAACCCGGACGAAGGAAGTCATCATGCCGCTGTATCGCGCAATGGTGCGCCCGCACCTGGAGTACTGTGTTCAATACTGGTCGCCGTACCTCAAGAAGGACATGGCGGTACTCGAGGGAGTGCAGAGGAGGGCGACTAAGCTGATAAAAGGTATGGAAAATTTTCCATACACTGACAGGTTAAAAATGCTGGGGCTGTTCTCCCTGGAGAAGAGGAGACTTAGAGGGGACATGATAGAAACCTTCAAAATCCTTAAGGGCATAGAGAGAGTAAATAAGGACAGATTCTTCAAACTGAGGGGAGCCACAAGCACTAGGGGTCACTCAGAGAAATTGAAAGGGGACAGGTTTAGAACAAATGCTAGAAAGTTCTTTTTTACGCAGAGGGTGGTGGACACATGGAACGCGCTTCCGGAGGAAGTGATAGGCCAGAACTCTGTACAGGGGTTCAAGAAGGGTTTGGATAGGTTCCTGGAGGATAAAGGGATAGAGGGGTACAGATAGAACTTGAGGTAGGTTATAAAAGTGGTCAGAAACCACTTCACAGGTCACAGACCTGATGGGCCGCCGCGGGAGCGGACCGCTGGGCGAGATGGACCTCGGTCTGACCCAGTGGAGGCAACTTCTTATGTTCTTATATTTACCCTATTTTATATAGTTTAATAAAACTTAACTATGCAACAGTTGAAGCTATTATTGATCATATGGATAGATATAGCTTAATGGGGCACAGCCAATATGGATTTAGCAGTGAGTCTTGACTTTCTGATATTTTATCTTCAAATAAAAAATTCTATTAAATCATGTGGACAAGGATGAGCTGGCTGATCTACCATATTTTCTCATATATACCCCATGGGTAATACGCAATTTTACATTTTGAAGGGGCATGCTGCGGGGTTATACTTGAGTGTGGACAATACAAGCAGAATGATGAGTTTAGACCACAGTGCTTGATGCACATTTTTTAATGTTTAAAGTTATTTTTTTTTCTGCAATCACAATTCAGCAATATCAAAAATACAGTGGTGAAACAAAATTGTTTATTAGAAGCTTCTATACCCCTACTAATGACTGGGGAATCAGTTCAGAGCGGTTTGCATGAGCTTCGGTAATGGTGTCACAATACATGAGCTTTGTCAAAGGTGTTACAGTACACAAGCTTCAGTAATGGTGTTACATTACATGAGTTAAATATATGTATATCTTAATATTTATACCATCTATGTACATATACTATTATTATAGTTACTTTGTATTATGCGTGAGTTTACCTTTCATGTTCCAAGTGTGTAATAGCCTGCTGTTTCCTCCATGTTGATATTCCCCCCTAAATGTTTCTTTAATGCTAAAGTGTTCTGTGAATAGTATCATCTTTATTTCTTTCTTGAACTTTTTAGTGTCCTTTTTCTTGTTTTAATTTCCTTTGGAAGGGAGTTCCACCACATTGGGGCCAACGAGAACAGTTGCCATGTTTGTCCATCGCATGGCTGTATGAGAACCTGAAACTAACACTTTTCTCCTACCAGGTTTTCACCTTTATTTCTAACAGTGTTATTTCCAGAAAGTGTGGACACACTCCCAGATCCCTTTATGAATAGAAGGGGCTGGTAGAGTAAGAAGATTATTTGATAAAGTTGAACTGCCTTAAAGTCATCAATTGTAAGTGTAATTCTTTACTTCATGTTATTAAAGAATGCTGTTCAAGAAATAGTCTGGCTGGTAACATTAAGATTACAGAAGTAAGGTTTAACTGAATAGGAGCTTCATACAATTGCCAATATAACTCAGAGTGAGTTCAAAAGTGTTTGGCCATTCAGAGGAGTCCTGTTTATCAGTACAAAACTTGTTCAGGGAGGTTGTAAACTGTTCAGTAAGCTATACTATGAGCACCTACCTAGAAATAGAAGGTACCCCACTGAGGAGCTTGTTTGGATTGATAGGACCTGTTATAGCTGGTTAGTTGTTTTTGATGTCTTCACCCACAGTGTGCAAAAAAAGAAGCAAATAGTACATGGTGTTGTCTTCTACAAATTTGGGGTACACTTGCTACAGAAGAATGAGGTTCAATGATCAAGTCAAATTGCTGTTATGGAAGAATTGGACACTAAGAAAAAGACAAAAGGTAAAATGAACTTAATATTTTTAAAATAATTTATGAGTTTTATAGGAAAAAAAATACAAAAATGAAACATTTTATGTTGACTGTAGCATTAAAAAGCAGTGTAAACAAAAATGAATAAAACATTTAGTGGGAAATTCTATATTGGACGCCAGTTTCTGTAGCCGCCTAAGAAATGGCTGAGATTCGCACATCAGCGTCCTATACAGAATTGTGTCTGCCCTAAGGGACAGACACCTAACCACCCCGATTCTCTAACCGGCGTCCATGTCACAGGCACTGGTTAGAGAATTGCATGTGGCTGACCTGATTGCAGCAAGGGAACTTCCCTGCTACGATCAACTGAGCAGCAGCAACCCCCACCCCCATCACTGTCCATGGCAGGAAGGATGCCCAATTCCTCTTGCCGCCACCCCTGAACCCCCTCCCAACACTGTCCGCAGTAGGAGGGATTCCCAATTCCTCCTGCCACCATCCCCGAATCCCCCCTTAATGTCCCCCGGCAGGAAGGATGCCTACTCCCTTCTGCCAGAACCACCAAAACAAACCCCCCTGTGATAGGAAGAATGCCCACTTCTTCCTGCCAGCATGCCCCCTGATCCCATGGCCCCCTAGTCTACGACCTCTCCAGACTCAAATCTTCCACCCAAGCACCGCAACCCTCACCAACCCCCGCCCCCCCAGTACCTTTTGTAGTACAGCGGGCCGGAGGATGCCTACTCCCTCCTGGCTTTCCCCTTCCTTGTGCATCCCTTGTGATGCACCGGGGAGGGACCTGATTGGCCCAGGTGTCTAAGGCTCCTCCCATAGGAGGGGCCTTGGGCACATGGGCCAACCAGAGTCTTAGGCCTCCTTTACAGTGCAATCAGGGATGCACATGGAGTGGCCTAAGACTCCAATTGGTCAGATACCAAAGGCCATGCCCATGGTCTTTGATTCTGAAAAGCACCGTACAGGTGAGGGGAAGGGAGGGAGATGGCCCGACAAGGAGTTGAGTGGAGAAAGAGGGGAAGATGGAAGTGAGGGGGGCATGAGAGAGAAGCAGTCTCTGGAAGGAAGTGGGGAGGAGAGAGAGGAGAACAGATGCTGAATGGAAGTGGGATCAGTTGCTGGAAGGAAGTGAGGAGGGGAGAGTGTGTTAGATTAATGGAGATGGAGAGATGTTGGATGAGGAGGGAAGAAAGGTGGGAAGGAGAAATATCATGCTCAGTAAGGGGGAGTGAAAAGTTGGACTCGAGGAGGGAGCGAGAGAGAGATGTTGGTGGGTGGAGGGAATGAGGTCCTGAGGAGAGGAAGTATACAGGAGGCAGAGATGGGTGGAGGGAAAGGAGGGAGAAATGTTGGATTTGGGAGGGGGGCCAGAAAGGAGGAAGGGAGAGGAGATGGACTGAAGCTGGCAGAGAGGAGGAAAGGAGAGAGAAATGTTACACGGGGGACGAGGAGAGATGACTCAAGGAAGGGAAAGATGCCAAACCGGGGATTGGAAGGGAAGGAAAGGAGAGGAGAGGGAAGAGAGAGATGCCAGACCAGGGAAGGAGAGGAGAGAGAGAGATGGACCACTGGGAAGAGGGCGATAGATAGGAAGGGAAGACATGGAAAAGCAGAAAAATAGAAAAAAGTTGAATGTGTTTTAAAAAGTTAATGCCAAAGATGGATGCAGGGCAGAAAATGAAGGAGAGAAAAACAGTCAATGGATAAGAAGGCCCTCGAAACACAGTTAAGAGCACAGACAGAAGGAAGTGCAACCAGAGACTGGGAAAAAATGATTAGAAAAATAAAATCACCAGACAAGGGTAGGGAAAATGATTTTATTCTCAGTTTAGTGATTGAAATGTGTCAGTTTTGAGACTTTATATCTGCTGTGTATATTGTGTGTATATGAAAAATGAATGGAAGAAATTGCATTAGAGTTAGTAATGGGGCAGGGTCTGGGGTGGAGCTTGGGTGGTCCGGGGGTACTCGGTTGATATTTGTTAGCCTTAGGGGGTAATTGGCTTGAAGAAGTTGAGAAACATTGGATTAGAGTAACCACAATTGCAAATGAAGTTTATTCTCCCCTGCAAATGACTATTTCCTTAAAATTTATGATGAATAAAATAATGGTATAAAATTATAAGCAAGCACATTGATAGTCAAGAACATTTATGCAATGGTGGCAGTGCCTACCACAACTACATTTTATAAAAAATTGCAGTACTTAAGCATATAATTTTGATCTTTTAAATCACTTACTGGCCAGAGTTATATGTCCAGAAAAAAAAGGGGTGTTGGAGCAAGGAAAGGGAAAAATCTTTATACATTCCGATGAAAAATTCTGCAATGCTACATCTAACTTTAATCAGCTATGGAAATTATTCATTTAAAGTTTTATATGTGAATTTTTAGCACTAGTAGTTAAATGGATAGTGTTACTGAAAATATATAGAATGCATAATTGTGTTGGAGAAGTACTTTATGCATGCTGTGGATGCCAGAAGAACTAACAAATCGATTCTGGAAGATACCAAACCAGCTATGCCGCTTGAAGCCCAAATGATGAAGTTATGGCTGTCTTATTTTTGTCATACTGTCAGAAGAGAAAGATCATTGGAGAAGGACGTCATGTTTGGGAAGATCAAAGGAACAAGGCGAAGAGCGTGACCTGCAATCAGATGGCTGGACATGTTGAAAACAACCATGGGGATGACACTGGAGGACCTTACTGAACTAGCACAAAATTGATTTCTTTTTAGATCTGTAATTCATCAAGTCGCTAGAACTTGAGTATGAGTTGATAGCATCTAAGAAGAAGAGAATCGTGGCCATACAACTGATTAGTGACCTCAAGATGGATTGACATAGGTTGTTCTGTACAGGACTGTTATCAAGTTTTATATAATCATTTTAATATATTTTTGTTACACAAAGCTGGACTCTGTAAAAGATTTGTGGTTGTGCTCTAACATTTGAGCCAAAAACCTTTTAGCATACGTCTGCTAAAAATGTTAATAGGCATTTTAAATTGTCACTTAATGTAATTATAATGGTTCACTTCTTTCCTATCTTCTTTCAGATTCGCTTTGTTGTGGAACTTGTATGGCCTTTGTCTATATTCATTGTCCTTGTCTGGTTAAGGAGGGTCAATCCTCTCTATGGTCAACATGAATGTAAGCATGATTTTATAACCTATAATCTAATTAATATATGTCCAAACAGACCCATATGGAGCAGATTGGGCCTATGAGCATGCTCTGGTGGGCCAATCTGATGGCTCGCCACAAATCAGACCCTGCCCACTACAGTGAGCCAGATCTCAGAACTGGAAGTTTCTGGGAAAGGGTGATACCCCCTCCCCCAGGATATATATCAGCCCTTGGAATATGTCATGTGATATTACTCAAGTGGCAACACACCAATCTTTCTATATCAGTACACATTTATCTCTCTTGAAAAATCATTCAATAGCTTTGTCCTATGGCAGTGGTCTCCAATGTGTGGCCCCAAAGTCCTCCATTGCGGACCTCAAATAGTGAAATGCTCTTCAAATCCTGTAAATGCCTTAAGTTTAATCTTGCAAACAATTTCTTAAGTATATTAATCAGGTGTCTCATATATGGAATTTGCTACTGTTGGCAATCCAAAATAAAGTGAGTTTATAAAATATATCCTTGAAGTGTTATAGAACTAATATAAATTTTTAATGTTTAATATGCAGTCTGTCTGAACAAGCAGATCAGGCGGTTCACAAAATTAACATCTATAAGCTTTAAATCTTGTAGTGGCTGTCAGAGCTTTCTCATATTCACTTTGCGGCTCTTTACATGAAGAAGGTTGGAGACCACAGCCCTATGGGAACTGTTCAGTGCTACTGCTCATAGAAGTATACAAGAATGCTCTATTCAGAATTCCTTAAATGGTTCCTGCATGCTCATATATTTATCTGAGTATTTATATATGTACTGTATATGTGGAAGTGCATTTCTAATGCAGCATTTCAGGGTCCATTTACTAAACCTCATTAAACACCAGTGAGATAATTAGATTTGCTGATGGCACAAAATTGTTCAAATTAATTAAATTGCAAGAGGGCCTTGGAAGACGGGGGGGGGGGGGGGGGTCAAAATGGCATATGAAATTTAATGTAAGCAAGTGCAAAGATGCATGTGGGAAAGATGAACCCAAATTACAGCTACTTGATGCTGGGTTCCATGTTAGGAGTCACTGCCCAGGAAAAGGATCTAGGTGTCATTGTGGAGGATACGTTGAAACCCTCAGCTCAATATGCGGCAACAGCTAAGAAAACAAATAGAATGTTAGGAATTATCAGGAAAGGAATAGAAAACAAAAATAAAAATGTTATAATGCCCTTGTATCACTCTATGGTACAGCTGCACTTTGAATAATGGGTACAGTTCTGGTTGCCGTTTCTCAAAAAAAATATAGCGGAATTAGAAAAGGTACAGAGAAGGGTGACAAAAATGATAAAAGATTTGGGACAACTTCCCTATGAGAAGAGGCTAAAGCAGCTAGGGCTCTTCAGCTAGGAGAAGAGATGTCTCAGGGGGGATATGATTAGAGGTCTATAAAATACCAAGTGGAGTAGAAAGGGTAGTGAATTGCTTGTTCACTCTTTCCAAAAATACTAGGACTAGGGGGCATGCGATGATGCTACTAAGTAGTAGATTTAAAATAAACCAGCGAAAATATTTCTTCACAGAACGTGTAATTAAACTCTGGAATTCATTGCCGGAGAATGTGGTGAAATCAGTTAGCTTAGTGGGGTTTAAAAAAGGCTTGGATAATTTCCTAAAAGAGAACTCCTTAGGCCATTATTGAGATGACTTGGGGTAGTCCACTGCTTATTCCTAAGATAAGCAGCATAAAATCTGTCTTACTACTTGGGATCTAGCTAGGTACTTGAGACCTGGGTTGGCCTCTGTTAGAAACAGGATCCTGGGCTTGATGGACCTTCAGTCTGTCCTAGTATAGCAATTCTCATGTTATGTTCTAACATGTGCTAAACTGCAAGCACAGAGTCACATTAAGGAGCTTTGCAGAAAGTCAATCACACTGTCCTGATTGCATCTGCAGCAGGTTTGAGCTGTTGCTTGCTGCCGAATAGCTAGAGGTTCAGCAGTGGAGAATTGAAAGGCATGCGGGGAAGGGGGAGCAGAGAGGAGGATAGGTGCTGGCACCCCCCACTAAGATGGCGCCTGGGACGGTCTGCCCCCCCCCTCCCTTATTATGCCACTGTGGGCATGGAAGGCATTTGGCAGTTAACACACACTTGTGCATAATAATTGGCCAGTTACTGCTTCCTAAATAGGAGGCAGTAAGTGTTTTCATGTTAATCAGTGCAGGTACCACACACTAATGCAAATTTTAATGCACGACCTGCAATGAAAAATACTGAGATCGCCCTCCCCCCCACCCCGTAGGGGCCACGTTAAATTTACAGTTACCATGCAGTAAAGTCCCATGTTAAGCTGCATTGACTATACTATATGAAGTCTTATGTAGAGAGTTAAGCGAGGACAGAAATCCCACCCGTCCCCGCGAGGAATCCCTCCGTCCCCACCTGTCCCCGCGAGGAATCCCCTCCGTCCCCGCCCATCCCTATAAACTTCAGAAATAGTTATTTCATTTAATTATGCTACTGAATTAAAGGCTCTGGTAGATACCCATTTACAAATAAGCAAAGATACTTTATTAATTTGGAAATATTAATTGGGAAGAATACATACTTTGTAAACGGGTTTCTACCAGAGCCTCTAATGTAAATATGCAATATAAATAAATACTCAGCTGATGGGAACTCCCAAACTGTCAGCTGAGGACTTCCTTTGCAGTTGGCCGGGGGTCCCTTTTGCCAAGCTTGGCAGGCAGCAGTAGCGTCCCTGAGTCACAGATGCTGGCACCTCAGTGGCTCAGGGATGTTGCCAGCGACTGCTGTGCTTGGTGGAGGGGAGTTCTGGCTGTCTCTAGAGGAGGTCCTCTGCTGGCAGTGCTTGGGGATCCCCACCAGTCACAGCAAGGGTCAGCAAGTACTTCAACACTGTAGAAATAAAACCAGAAATGCATTTCCTTTTCTTTTCAATACAATACAAAGACATCTCCCAAAGTTAACATATTGAGTCCTCCCACCTTTGTTCCAGGTCTTTCTGTCTGTCTTTCTCTTTGCCCTCCCTCTCCTCAGGACCTGGCATCTCTCTCTCCTCAGTTCAGTGTGTTTCCCCTCTCTACCCCCTCTAGTCCAGCGTCTGCT
Source organism: Geotrypetes seraphini (assembly GCF_902459505.1). NCBI lineage: Eukaryota > Metazoa > Chordata > Amphibia > Gymnophiona > Dermophiidae > Geotrypetes > Geotrypetes seraphini. The sequence goes on from NC_047095.1 coordinate 21,590,534, forward strand.
CTGTCTTCCCCCTCCCTTTTGGTTCAAGCCTGCATTCCAACCCCTCCTCAAGGTCCTTTTCTGTCTCTCTCTCCTCTCTCCCCCCTCCTGTCCAGATCCAGTGTATCTATGGGTTTACAGTCAGCTAAATTCTAGGTTAAGTGGGATATTCAGTATTTAACAGACTATGGTGAATGGCATAAAGGAAGGATTGAGTTTTAAGCACAGTCCCATCAACTTTGGCAAGTTAAGTCTTGAATATCAGTCCTTTACTAGCCAAATGCTCACTCCAGCCACAGAATGTCCCCAACATACCTGGTTTTCAGTGACCCAGATCCATTTAGGGACAGTGAAATTGCTTTGAATATTCCCCCCCCCCCCCCAAGACAACCACCTCTTTGGTGCTTACAACAAGCTTTGGAAATGCTTAAAATCACTGAACTTAGCCCTGAAACAAAAACACTCTAGGATTTAAAAGCTTATTTTCCTCTTAAAGCGTGCAGTAAGGTAGCTCCTCCACGCCTAGGCCCAGTGAACTGTCTCTATCCTTGACCTCCTTGTGACATGGATTGCATCGCTTCCTACCGCTGGAATGGAAACAGATCCGGGACTAGAGCTTTGGTATCCCTGAGAGGTAATAAGCCTCTCCCCAAGCCCACGCTCCTTCGCAGTGTTTCCATCCACAGGAATTTGTGTCGGAGGAGGCGGGGCGCGGCAGATGGAAGGCTGCGGGGCAGCCGCTGGTGGATTGTTTACAATTGCTGCCGGCAACCCACAGCAAGTTTGGAGCACAGCAGGGGAGGTGAGAATAGGAAGAGAGGGCTGGAAAACTGAGAGGAGAGAGGGAAGTGATAAATGCAGGCTCCAAGGCACCGGGAAGAGGGTGAAAGTGCAGACCCTGTGCTTGAGAGGAGGGCTCTGCACCGGCTGAACTGGCGGGGGGACAGCCGGGTGCTAGGGAGAACACTGCTTGTGTTCCATTTCCTGCCTGCCCTGCCGCAGCACACATAGCCGACCGGAAGTCATCCATAAGCCCTCCCTCTGATGTCAGCGCTGACATCGGGGAAGACTTCCGATTGTTTATGTTGAGTTTTTGTTACTATATTATTTGCCTAGAACCATGAAGATTGGGAGAATTATAAAATTAAATTTAAAAAAAACAACAGTGACAGGGAATGAATCTCTGGCCCAAGTCTGCCATTTTTACCGGGACTTAGAATTGTAGACCTACAAAGGACCTTTATACTAAACTGTAGTAAAATTTTCAGTTTAAAAACTATTATTCTTTAACATAATGCCATTGCCATTTCAAAAGAAAATTAGTTCAATTATAAAAAATTTTTAAGGTTCTGTAGAAACTTGTTATGAACTATTATTTTCCTCTAATTGGAGGACTTCTTGTGATGTAATCTGTATTGAATCTAATTGGAATCATGAAGAACATAAGACTAGAGAGCTGCACGGGAACGGGGACGTGCGGGGATCCCGTGGGTTCCCCCTTCGGGTCATGGGATCCTGTGGGGATGCCCCTTAGGGTCGCGGGGATCCCGTGGGGATGCCCCCTAAGGTCACGGGGATCCCCTGGGGACACCCCTCGTGGTCTCGGGGATCCCACGGGGTTCAATACAACTTGAGCTGCGAGGCTTGTCTGATTTTCCTACCTGCCCTGCCACGAGGCTCCTATCCTTTTCAACATCTACATGTCCTCTCTGAAACTCCTCCAGCTCCTCCCCCCTTGAAACTCTCTACACCTATGCCGACGACATCCTCATCCTCCTCGAGACCGACTCGAACCTCACTAACCTCGCTGGAAACATATCCGCATGTATATTGAACCTCCAATCCTGGGCCCAATCTGTACAAATGAAACTAAACAAGTCCAAAACAAAATTACTTTGGCTTGGCCCAATATTAGATCATTTACCCACCTCCATCCCACTATCTTCCGACCTCACTCTTCATCTTGAATTTTCAAGCAAAGTCCTGGGCATCATCATAGACTCTTCTCTCTCCTTCAATGACCACCTCAACTCCTTGATAAAAAAAATGCTTCTTTAACCTAAGTTTGTATCTGAAGTAATGGAAGATTAAGTGACTTGCTCAAGGTCACAAGGAGCAGCACTGGGATTTGAATCTGGCTGCCCTAGTTATTAGCAAAAACTCATCTAATAGGTTTCACAAACAACCTAAGCAAAATACACAGTAATGAGAGGAAAAAGATCTCAGAAACTCACAATGATTACTAAAATTTAGTCTGATCAGCTGTAGGCAAGTTGAACTTTCTTTCATTGATCAAAAAAACCTCTCATGAAAATGATCAATTATACTTGTATTTTTCTTCTTCAACTTTCAAGTTGAAAACAATTTATGCCAACTATTGTATATAGATAATACTGAAAACCCGCACTCATCTTGATAGTCTGACCAACGGGACCCATTTTGCCAGCATTCACAGCTTCTTCAGGGGTCTTTGTGTGTGAGAACAGCATTTTACTGTGCATATTCAAACCAAAATGGCGTCGCTGAAAAGTTCTCAGCCCAACCAAGAAGAGAATGACGTAGATCCATGAAACATTCAAGTTATTCCACACTTTTCTTGACTCTTTGTTTCAATAATATAAAATGAAACTTAAAGTGTCAAGAAAAGTGTGGAATAACTTGTAAATTTCATGGCTCTATGTCATACTCTTCTTGGTTGGGCTGAGAACTTTTCAGTGGACCCTCGTAGAATAAAGCCATAGGACTGTCGAGTCAGTTCCTGGTGAGTCATGTCTTTCCTGCTGCTACACCAGGATTATAAATTAATGTGAATGATTCACATTTTATTTTTTACTTATTCAAGACCCTTAATAATGTCTTCTTAACACCTTCTGTCCTAAGTGCTTGGACAACTACTTTCTGTATGGAATAAAAAATTAATTTTGGCCTTCTATCTTTCCTTCATACAGGTCATTTCCCCAATAAGGCAATGCCTTCAGCAGGGATGTTGCCATGGTTGCAGGGAATTTTTTGCAACTTGAATAACCCTTGCTTTCGTAGCCCCACTCCTGGAGAGTCTCCTGGCATCGTTTCAAACTACAATAATTCCATGTAAGCACAAGTCATCTAATAAATAAGGAAAATTAAGTTCTCTTTAAATGGACTTTTATAAAAGGTTGGTACCTTGAAGAAATGAGGGCATTTCCTGTCTCTCATCCTCTATCCATGTCACATTAGTCACCTGGTATGATAGAAAATGTGATAATAGCTTCAACCCTAGAATGCTAGAAATAGGGCAGCCATTTAGCTTCACATCATGGAGGATAAGCAGAGCAAGCCCTGATTTTTCCCTCCCCCGAACAAAAACCTATTATGTGGAAATTTAGCCCTGCTCTTCTTACAGAATTTCATAGGGAAATGAGAATAATATCTGTTTGAAGTATTGACGTAAGATAAGAAAAACACAGTGGGCCTCAATAAACCAGGAGAAATCTATTTTGACTTAATATGAGATGTGTTTCAGCACACGGTGCCTGCATCAGGGCTCCAACAATGTTCTTGAATAGTAAACCTGGATCAGAGGAAGGTTGTATAACCAATTCAAAATAAATATCAATACAAACAGGGAGTAAATCATTGGCATCCTGTGGGAAATGGCATGTTTTAGGTTGGGCTATGGTTGAGCTAAATGATAAACATGCATTCTTCATTTCAGAGGGGGAATGCATGTTGTCTGCCAACATAAATGTTGGTATTTACACCTCCTAGGGATGTCTAAGTTTTAGAAAGCTGCTTGATTGGGGAGTGATCCACTGTAGGAAGTGTAGGGGTGGTCAAACCCTTAATAGCCCAATGTCTTTTTTTGCCCCATTCCGACCCTGAAAACCAAAACTGGCGAGCAATATTGGGGAGATTGTGACAATTTATGGGAAAAAAATTGAATTAGCTGTTCCAAATGTATATATCCATCACATATATATGTAGGCTAAAAAAAAAACCCTGATTTTAAATAAAATATAGTTCGCTAGTACTTTATTTAAAATCAGGGTTTTTTTTAGCCGATGATAGAAGCATGAGGGGGAACCGTTGAGAAGTTAAAGCCTCCCCTTCATAGCTCCAGTGCAAGAGTTTTTGTCCCATGGCTTCTGAGGCATTTCCCCCCTTTACTCTAGAGTTAAAGTGTTCACGGTTTTGAAGTTTCTGACAATAGTAGTTGGGTCGCAAGTGACATTATACCCAGCAAGAATAACACTGGAGTTTATTGAATATTTTGTTTGGTATTATTGACTCCAGTCTCTCCACTTTATTTGGTATTTCAGAACATAGATGCATACATGCCAGCACATACATTTTTATGTTGCCATGTTGACTCTTGATATTTTAAACATTTCTGGTTCTAAAATGGATGCTCCCACTGCACGAAACCGATGCATCAATGTCCATTCCTCTATGTATTTTAAAACAGGCTATATTTTAGCTAATCCTGTTATAAAATGGAGCAGAATTTTGAAATGTCGAACCAGACATCCCAATTCTGATTTGTATGTTATTTTTAAATGTCAAACTAAGCTTTTCTTTTTTTTTTTTTTTTTGGGGGGGGGTGGGGGGTAGAAGGGTGAAGAGTAATAATTCTTCTTTACTTACAGGTATTGATATCTTACTCAAGATAAGGAATTATCTATTACAAGATTTGGTCAAATAGAACTTATTTCCCTGACATACTAATAAAACAGTAAATGAATGAATGAATCCCCAGTCTTGTGCTTGGCTAGAAGCTGCTTTGCTAATGATGACTTTATTATCTAATATTAAAGAACTGGAAGCTGTGCTAATTGGCATTCATAACATTTGTATGAATTGTAGAACTTTTTTGTTATTGCTGGCCAAACCACTAATGAATATTTTTATTTTATTTATTTAAGAAATGCATATTCTGCACCATCCTACAATTCTGGGTGGTATAATAGAAAGACAGGGAAAAGGCAACACCTAAACTGGTCATTAAAGAGCTTTAGTGCACCTGTCCCTCTGGTGAACAAATCCCAGTCCCTTCTACAGGTTTCTCAAGTCTTCAGAGTTTGATTTGTGCATTCTGTAACTCAATCTGTCAACTTCTTGCATGTAATTTCAGCAAACATGTGATTTCTGTTCTTCCCTTTGAAAACTATATAACCCAAAGAAACACTTAATCTAAGGTTAAACACGTGTGCAATTAAGATTCCCATCAGACCTTGACTGAATTGTTGTTTGTTTGTTTGTTTTTTTGCTAATCATCCAGGCAAGTTGGAACTATGGAACCCACTCATCACAATCCCATTCCAAATCATATCATGACAGTTTGAATGATATCTACAGTGATGTAAAAAGTATTTACCCCAGTCCTGATTTCTTCTATTATTGCATGTACTGTATGTGACACTGAATGATTTCCAATCTTTCAACAAGATAATAATAATAATAATGGATGTATTTATACTGGATGCCGTAATGCCTCACACTTTAGTGTGGTTTACAATAAGTAGTAAGAACTGTAAAACACAGCAAATTTACCCCATAAAGCATAGTACATTATGGGGCTCATTAAACTTAAACACGTCTAAAAAAAAACTTGCTCAAGTCTGCACTTGGACTACCTAAAAGACAGGTTGTCCAAGTGCTGATAAACCGATTTTCTGGACATGTCATGGGACTTTAGGCCTCTGAATCCCACTGTGTGCCCAGAGCTAAAAGGGTCAAATCTGGAGGAGTGGTTATGTGGATGGGATGGGGGCTGACCTAGACTTAGTTGTCCTGCAGGGATAATTGAATGTTTAACTGGATGTCCTGGATGAAACTTAAATGTTGTGTGTTAGACAATATAAAAACAGGTATAAGTGCCAAAAAGTATCCAAAGTGACAAGATAACCACTGCAGAGACAAAGTAAAGACCCACACATATTCCCTCAGTGTTCACTGAACCCCTCACATACCCACAAAGATCGGAATAAAAAATTACTCCAGAACATCAGCACCTGGTTTAGGAAAGCCTAGTAGAGCTGCACATAGGTGTCTTAAATAGCCTGGTGGGTGGGCTAGTGAACCATAGAGAGGAGGACCCATAAGCCACTCTAACCACTACATTTATGGTGGAACCTGTGCACCCACCAAAACCCTACTCTACTGCCATATAGGTGCCACAGCCATAAGGGCTATTGGGGTATTAGGTAGGTATAGTGGGTTTTGGGTGCTCACCATAACCTATAAGGGAATTCTGGTCAGATGTTTATCTGGCACCCTTTTTGTGAAGTTCACAGCAGTGTCTTCTAAGGTGCCCCACTGCTCTGTTGCCATGTCTGGATGGCAAGTCCATTACAAGATTGGCCCCTCCCACATCCAAATGGTCTTGTTCTGGGTTATTGGGACTTGGATGAAATTTTGGTCGAAAATGTAGTATAAAGATGGACATTCTGGTGGTCTTGATGAACAATAGCTTGGACATTATCTGATTTTCAAAAAAACAAACAAACCCCAAACTCTAGATGTATTTTTCAAAAATGGGCATTTTCTCACTACTGACTTTGGGCGTCTAGCACCATACGTTCGAATCAGACTTAGACGTTTGTTTTGATTATGCCCCTCCACATATAAAATATAACATTAAGAAATTATTAACTTATCTAGATTATACATATTTATCAGACAGATAAGAACTTAAGATCAAACCACTAAAACTTTTGTTCCAAAGTCCTGCCTGAAAGAAGAGGGTTCTATTAACAAATCTTTTATATACACAACCTTTTATTGATGGGGGGAAAAAAAAATAAGACTGTGTTTCATGAACGTCTGTTTTCTACTAGTTCAAAATGATCTGAAAGGTAAATTGGTATAAGACCATATAATGTTTTATAACAAATAAAGGCAAATTAAAAAATTATTCTTGCCTCTACCAGAAGCCAATGCAACTTTCAATAGTATGGTGTTAGAAGTTCAGATTTTTTTTTAGACTGAAAATTAGGTGCACAGCTATATTTTAAATAATTTGCATCCTCCTAACGATTTTTGATAAGAACCTAGATAAATGATGATACAATAAGTCTAAAAGTAATATTGCAATATTGGAATCTAAGTAAACACATAACATAGTTTTTACATGATTGTTACCAACATCCATATAGCACATATAAAAAAGTAGTTGTCCTCTTAGTTGCTCAATCCTCTTAGAGGAAGAGATAATGGTTACCGCGGATGGGTAGACTAGATGGGCCATTTGGCCTTTATATGCCATCATGTTTCTATGTTTCTATAATTAGGTTCAGCTGATTGAACATGTCCAAGCGTCACTCTTTATTGAACCTTACCATGAAAGTGAAGTAGTTGCCACGAAGTTTCTACAAGAATGCTATGCTTTGATCAAAGGAAATTCCTGAAGAGATGAAGAAAAAGTTGTTGAAATTTGTTGAAATTTCTAAATCTATGGGTCCCCATCAAACTACAGTGAGAGCTATTACAGAAGGTTTTGAACAGTGATGCATCTTCCTAGGAATGGCTAGCCTACCAATATTGCACCAAGGTACAACAACGATTCATCCAGGAAGTCAGAAAACATACCAGAAAAAGTCCAAAGAACTGCAGGCCTATCTAGCCTCAGCTAAGGTCAAAGTTCATGATTCCATATTAGGAAAGAGGCTGGGCAAAAATGGGATTCATGGGAGAGAAGCAAGGTGAAAACTGCTGCTGTCCAAGAATAACATCAGTGTTTGTTTTGAATTTGCAAAAAATACAACTGGAGATCCCCCAAACCTTTTTGGTAATGTTCTATAGACAGACATATCAAAAGTGGAACTCTTTGGACATCACATGTCCTAAGTTTGCATACATTGGAGACCCATGTTATGCATGTCTATTCATGCATATTATTTGTGGTGATCCTGAAGATCTGGATGATTGGGTGTACCCACGTTGTTCCTTATGACCCTGGACAAGTCACTTAATTCTCCCCATTGCTCCAGATACATTAGACAGATTGTGAGCCCATCGGGACAGACAGGGAAAAATGCTTAAGTACCTAAATAAATTAATGTAAACTGTTCTGAGCTCCCCTGGGAGAATGATATAGAAAATTGAATAACTATTATGTCTGGTATAAGGCAACCCTACATCCACTATTCAGTAAGGAACTGTTTGTTCCTTTAATGCAAAGGAGGAAAAGGCCTTGGAGATCCACAGGTTCTCATTTGTGCCTATAAAGACACCTGTACCACTTGTTTTATTGGCCAATCTAAACCATAGTTCAAAAGAACCTCCTAAATACTCATGTTGCATTTACAATTTCTATAGTACACAATACATATCATAATAAAGATACTACAATACACATAATACATATCATAATCCAATAATCCAAATATCCTAAAATATCATCATCATAATGAGTAATGTACCTTTGACATTAAAATGACAGTGTCCCACACTTAGTTTACAGTTCTAATCTCAACAGGACCCATTTCAGGGAATCCAACAAATACATATTCTAAAGATCTACAATATAAAGCATTTTTATATAGTCAGATGCTAAACAAAATACTACAAACAACTCAACATCTTATCAATATATTAACTCATCTGCGGCATTTCAGTAAACACTAATGCCAGAACTGTGTCGCATCACCAATATGGCACTGGGACTCTGTATGAATGCCAGTAGGGGGAGCCATTCATATCAGCTTCACAGTGATGTCAGTTAAAGTCCCTCCCCAAAGGGCAATCCACATCAAAACAGCAATCTGATACAGAAACCCACTTAAAAATCAGCTTATATATGGCATTTAATTAAGCACACAGTGCCATACCTAGCAGAAAATACAGTGCTGGGATTCCATACTGACGTCAGTGGGGAAGCTGTGATGAGTAAAGCAAACACAGCCTTCCACAGTAAGAACATCTTACCAGCAATCGAGTATATTGTTATGTTATGTTAATCAGGTTTTTTATGCTGCCTTTACCTATTCAGTTCAAAGCCGGATTACATTACAAGAGGTTGGGTCAGTTACCCAGATGTTAACAATGGACAGTTTGACAGGCATCAGTACAGTTATTAATACAGTTAGATTATAGTTACAGTATTGGTGATACTGTGATGGTGTGGGGATGCTTTGCTGTTTCAGGACCTGGAAAACTTGCTATTAAAGGAACCATGAATTCTGCACTGTACTAGAAAATTATTAAGGAAAATGTCCGATCATTTGTCTGTAAGCAGAAGCATAATTGGGTTATGAAGCAAAACAATGATCCAATACACAAAAAGCAGGACTACTTATAAATGACTGAGAAAATACAAAATTAAAGTTTTGAACCCTGTAGGGATGTTGTGGCAGGACCTGAAATGAGCAATTCATGTGTAAAAACCCATGAATATGTCTGAATTAAAGCAGTTCTGAAAAAGGGCTAAGATTCCTCAACAATGATACTGATGTATAGGAAGCATTTGGTTACAATTATTGCTGCTAAAGGTAATTCAACCAGTTTAAATATAAAATAGTTACTTTTTCACATAGGTGATATGGGTATTGAATAACTTTGTTCCCTAAATAAATAGAGTAATTTAAAAACTGTTTTGTGTTCACTCATGTTCTCTTTGTCTAATATTACGTATTATTTAAAGATCCGAAACCGTTCAGTGTGGTACATATGCAATAATGGGGAGGAAATTTCATATTATTGTATATAGAAATTAAATTTTTAAAAAATTAGATTTTAGCTATTATGCTCCCCTATTTTACGAAGCTGTTAGGCTTTTTTAGCACAGGCTGTATTAGCTACGAAGTTCATAGAATTCCTATGAGCGTCAAAGCTGATACCACGGCGGCCATCAATAAAAAAAGCCTAACTTTGCTTCGTAAAAGGGGGGGGGGATAGCTAACAATTTAAATTTCAGCAGATGCAACAAACACCACTCGTCATTTCATGTTTTAAAGTCTCAGCTTTTCTAATTGTGCTAATGATTTGATCACTTAGATGAAATTAGCCATGATGAAACTTCAGGATTCTTTTCTGGGTGGGTGGGTTTTTTCTTTTGGAGGCTCACTTTTGGTAGTCCAGGGAGCCTGGTATTTAATAGATTGCAGAGACTGTGGTTTATACTTGGTCATCTAGAACAATGGTTCCCAACCCTGTCCTGGAGGACTACCTGACCAATCGGGTTTTCAGGCTAGCCCTAATGAATATGCATGGAGCAGATTTGCATGCCTGTCACTTCCATTATATGCAAATCTCTCATATGCATATTCATTAGGGCTAGCCTGAAAACCCAAATGGCCTGGTGGTCCTCCAGGACAGGGTTGGGAACCACTGATCTAGAAGACAGTGGATGCATTATTTATTTGACCCATTTTCATGTCTTTGGATGACTTATTTTGGGGAGGTTTCTGTCCTACAGCAGGTCTATATGTCTCAAGAAGTGCTTGTGCCACAGTGCTTTTAGCTTCATGGTATTTGTCCAGAAGTGGAGGAGTAACCTAACGGTTAGAGCAGTGGGCCTAGAATCTGAGGATCTGGATTTGATTTCCACTGTAGCTCCTTGTGACCCTGGGCAAGTCACTTAACCCTCTATTGCCTCAGGCACAAAATTTATTGTGAGCCACTAGGTACCAAGAAAGTACCTGCATATAATATACTGTATATATTCTGCTTTAGGTGTACCACAGAAAGGTGGTATATTAAATCCTTGACCTTTACCCTATATCCTTTACTGGTACTTGTACTTTATTCAGTATTTTAACATTTGTTCTGTTATTAGCTTGAGTAGAGCATATCGTGATATACAAGATCTGCTGCTGGAAAACCCAGAAATCCAACACCTGAGTCGAATCTGGAGAGAGATTCACTCTCTCTCTCACTCAATGGAGACAATGAGGATCAGCCCTGGAACAGTTACAGGCAAGTTTAATTTCATTTTTTTTTTTTTTTTACTCACTGTTAATTTATTGACATTTATCAGTCAATTATTTGTAAATGCTTGAAGCAACAAACATGGATACTCAGGCATTGATCATATCAGGTCTGAAATGTTTCTTCTGTTTCAGCCTCTAATCCAGCGTCTCGCAAACTTTCCGGCCCGTGGCACATTAAATCCAGTGCCCCAGCCGGAAGGCACCTGGATGTGCGCAGAGGCCCAACTGGCCACAACCCGCTGGTGGAGAGATCTGGGAGGTGCGAGGAGAGAAGGAGGGTCATCTGTGCCGGCTGACTGCCTACAGGATGTTCCTCTCACCATGAGAGGCACATCCTGTAGGCAGGCAGCCTGTGAGGATGACTCTCCTCCTTCCCCTGTGGAGCCTTACAAAGCTCTATTCTGGCTCCTCTTTTCTGTATGCTTCTCTCCCCCCCCCCCCCCCCTTTGCTTCTTTGGTCCTCTCCATTAGTTCTCCATTCAGTCCAGTAGGAAAACTAATACTGATCAGTTTCTTAAATTTGGAAAATGAAAGTTGGAGACAAATTTTGGGGTGGGAGAGAATTCCAGAGATAAGGATCTAGATAAGAGAAGGCAGAGTTTCTGGACATGTCAACACAAATGTGTGAGGTGGAGGGGAAAAAAAAAAAGGAGTGCCACTTGAGATGAGCAAAGTGCTTGACCAGGTAGAGAAGGAGATAAGACAGTTCTCAGATAAGTAGAAGTAAGGGCTACATCCAAGGGATTGGACCAGTGGTTCTTAACCCAGTCCTCAGAACACATCTAGCCAGTCAGGTTTTCAGGATACCTGCAATGAATATCTTATAAATTGCAAATACTTCAGTGGGAGAATATATTTATATCTGATCATAATCTTCACCCCAGCACATCAAAGTTGCGTATGGTATTGCTCCAACTATATGACCGATAGATTTCTCATAGCATTCCATAAACATAGGAGAGAATCACATGCATTGTTTAATTTTCTGTCTGCTCAAGGTTGTAAGAGCAAGAAATCCTTGGAACATACACTAGCATTTCAGGGTGCTTTCTATGACAGGGAATTTAGGCCACTGTTGCGTAGCGCTTGCTCTTACAAGCACTTTAGACTTGAGAGCTCCTGGTCCAGCCCCCTTGGATGTAGCCCTATACTTCTACTTATCTGGAGACTCTTGTTTCCTTCCCTACCTGATGAAGTTTGTTATTAAATATAGCTACCAATAAGTGGCACTTTATTATTGATCTTTTTCCATACAGAACCACAGATAGTTATTAGATTTAGAAATAACAGCAAATAAAGATCATAATCCTATCCAATCTGCCTATCCAAATCAATTACTAATCTCTCTTATCCCTTCATTCCTTTTATCTCTGCTTGCCCTATGTTTGCCTGAATTAAAATGCAACCTTTGTTTCTACCACTTCCATTATCTTTTCCTTAAAAAAACATTTCCTTATTATATATTACTTGGTCCATCACCTTTCACCATCATCCTAAGCCTCCTCATTCCAGAGCTGCCTTTCAAATAAGAGACCTGCCTTCAGTGCATTTATGCCATGTATTCTTTCTCTCTGTTTCTAGTCTTATCCACAATACAGCATTGCCTCCTTTCCAATGACTTTTTAACTTACTGAGGAGTCTACCATGAGGGGCTTTGTCAAGTGCCTTCTGAAAATCCAAATACCCTATTTCAATTGGCTCATCTTAATCCATGTTTGCTTATCCCTTCAAAATAATTAAATTGCTATGGCAAGATTTCCCTTTGCTAAAATTATACTGACTGATTCCATAAACCATGTCTACATAGTCGGCAATTTTAAATTTTGGAATAGCTTCTTCATATTGCTAAGCACTGACATCGGGCACACCAGTCTATTGTTTCCTGAATCATTCCTGGAGCCCTTTTAAAGAATTTAGCTACCCTCTAGTTCTCTCTTGCAGTACTTTACTACTAAGAGGTTATCAAGGGCTAGATTTACTAAGCCCATCAATCGTGACCCGATTCATTAACCTTCCTCCCAAGCGTATCCGCACCCAATCTGATCCACGCATGCAAAGTAGGAAGGGCCTCGATTCACTAAACAAATTCAGGCACACTAACTGGGCTGGCTGATCCAAAACAAAGCGATTGCTGAGAACCAGTTACTCACATCCTTTCCTGCTCTCTTCCACCCTGAAATCTCAGCCCTGAAAATACTCTGCTCTCTGCCACCCTGCCTGCCTTGTGTGCTCAAGCAGCAAGCCTGCCTCTCTGTCCACCTCGTTCTCTATGGAACACCAAGATCTTATAGCCCTGAAGTTTTCCCTTTGCTTCCTGTAGTAAACACAAGTGCTGCAGCTTAACCCTTCTTCCTCCTGCTTTATGTGCACACGAGTTATTCTAAAGAGAAAAAAAAAAGTGCCGTCCCGACTCTCCTGCTCTCTGCCGCCCTTCCGTGCCCTTCCGCGAGTTTAAAGCGGGGCTACACTACGGTGTGTTCTGTTCTGTTCCAGAACACACTGCAGTGCAGCCCCGCTTTAAACCCGTGGGTTAAAACTATGGGCTCATGAGTATAGGCAGGAGCCACGCATTTCATCATGGATCCAACACCTGATTTTCCTAAGAAATCGGAGCCACAATCTCATAGGTGCTGTTGAGCAACGGATTAGTATTTCTTATGGTATGGGATCAAATGAGAATTCACCTCCACACAAGTAAAAAAGTTAAAAAAAATTACAAAAAAGCAGAGAGCAAGCGCATGCGCGGACCATCTACAGGCAAAGAAGATGGTCTGCACATGCATCAGGATTGCTTTGTAGCGATCTGTGCAGTCGCTGTGGGGTGGGCCTCCTATCTCAGTCATTTGCATGAGGAGGCTTGGTGAAACGGTCACCCGGGAAAGACTCGACCATGGATCAGACAGGTAAGGGGGCTTTAGTGAATCTGGTCCTGGTTGTCTTTTAGCCTTTTTTTAAATGCATGAAGTCTATTTTATCTGAGCTTCCAAAATGATGTCAGTTAATCCAGGTAGGAGAACAGGCAATTCAGCATAAATTTGTGGGGGAGGCCACATGAAGGAAATAAAAATTTGCCTAAGGCCCACATATGTGGTTAAAGTGGTCCTGGGGAACAATAACTCATGTGTAATAATAGTAAAAATCCTTTTTTTGAATGAATTATGTGTACACTTTGGTGTCAGGTCAAAAGCGCGCTGGGACAAAGGCGCGCCCAGACAATTGAGCACAGCGCGGAGGCGCACACCGCTCAAAATTACTGTTTTTAGGGCTCCGACGGGGGGGGGTGTGGGGGGGAACCCCCCCACTTTACTTAATAGACATTGCGCTGCGTTGTGGGGGGTTGTAAACCCCCACATTTTACTGAAAACTTCACTTTTTTCCTGTTTTTAGGGAAAAAGTTAAGTTTACAGTAAAATGTGGAGGGTTACAACCCCTCAAACCCCCCATAACGCCGGCGCGATGTCTATTAAGTAAAGTGGGGGGGGGGTCCCCAACAAAACCCCCCGTCGGAGCCCCTAAAAACTGTAATTTTGAGCGGCGCGCACCTCTGCGCTGCGTTCAATTGTCTGGGCGCGCCTTTGTCTTTCGCGCCGTTGTCTATGAACCGTACACTTTATTTGTATTCCAGGAATGAGTGAGTGCAACATACTAGGGTGTTCTAATTTGTTTTCTCTTCATTCAGGAAGAGGGATCAGAATTGAGGATATCCTAAAGGATGATGAAACTCTGACTGTCTTCCTACTTAAAGATGCTGGTCTCTCAGACTCTGTGGTTTTCCAACTAATTAATTCACAAGTGCGCATAGAGCAGGTAGGCCAAGAGTTGACAACACACAAAGACTGCTTCCTGCTGCTCTTTTCTGAATCTGGCTGCATGAATGAATCTAACTGATTCTGGTTGCAGGGATGAAAATTGGAATCTTTGGAAATAATAAAATATAAACCATAATTGCTTAGCTCTTGTTTGCTTTTATGGTTACTGTTCTTAACGCACAGTATGTGAACTGTAACATGAAATGTGAAAAGATACTAAATGTCTGCTCCTCGGGATATAAGGGCAATCAAAGATGGCACCTGAATGTTAAGATGCTTCTGCACAGTTCCTATTTCTCTTTATACAATTGCTAAGATGGTGAAGCACAAGGGCAAGCAAGCAGCATAGCTGGGTTTAAAAAAGATCTGGGCAAGTTCATGGAGGAAAAATCAATTGTCTGCTATTAAAACATCTGCCAAACTTTTATGACTCACTACAAAATATGAGAAAATAGTAACCTCAAAAAATAGTGCTCAGGAAACCTTACACACTCCAATGGGAATTCAGATTCCACTGTACTCAGAACAAGTCAGTGGTGTTGGAATTCTTCACCATTCCCTTTACATGGAGAGTAATAAATATTTTTTATGGAGATACATTTTTTGTTCTTTTTTTCTCTTTTTACATCCTTGTATATTCTACATCCAAATAACTTATTATAGCTTATAATAGCTTAAAAAGCGTATATATCGAAAAGGAATTAAAAGTGTATCACTTAGCTTAAGATCCTTATCGGTTCCCCTTCCTGACGCGTTTCGGATCTTTTTCAAGGTCGGGGGAACTGAAAAACAACACACATGGCATAAGTGGATGCACCTCAATAACATTAAAGAAAACAAAGATCATTCTAAATCTGCCACTCACCAAAAGATAAGGTTAGTCCTTAACCATACATTTTCTGCCATTGGCTTATCCAACAAGATGGCCGCGGCGTTCACTGAGTAAGCTAAGTGATACACTTTTAATTCCTTTTCGATATATACGCTTTTTAAGCTATTATAAGCTATAATAAGTTATTTGGATGTAGAATATACAAGGGTGTAAAAAGAGAAAAAAAGAACAAAAAATGTATCTCCATAAAAAATATTTATTACTCTCCATGTAAAGGGAATGGTGAAGAATTCCAACACCACTGATTTGTTCTGAGTACAGTGGAATCTGAATTCCCATTGGAGTGTGTAAGGTTTCCTGAGCACTATTTTTTGAGGTTACTATTTGCTATTAAAACAGACATGGGGGAAGCCACTCCTTTTCCTGAGATTGGTAGCATGGAATTTTGATACTATTTGGGTTTCTGCCAGGTACTTCTGACCTGAAATGGCTACTGTGCTAAATGGACCATTGGTCTGACCTAGTATGGCTATTCTTATACTGCGGTTGCTAGTCCCATTGATAATTACTTCGGCCATTCTGGAGGGCAAAGCGATGGAGTATGGTGGGGAGGGGGGGTTGGGGCTGTGGCTGATGGTAAAGGAAGCAGGCTCTGAGCAGTCCTATTACCCAGAAGTTACACTCAGTCTGGACCTGCTATCCACAACATTACAGCATTGTACAACCAGCTCCCTTGTTCGAGTTGCATAGCAGTCGTCCTTGGAGGAAACTGATCTTGCCAATGAGTGTTTGAGGGAGGAAGAGACTGAAATTGTACCCTAAACCCCCCATATCCCCCCCCCCTTCAGAACAAGCTGGGAAATCTCTCTAAGCTGCAGCAGCATTCTAACCCCTGATGGGAGACCCAACAGTGGCAAAAACTCTTGAGAGTTTTTCTTTCAATTTTATTAAATAAATCATCTAAAACGACTTTGGATGCTATATGGTTATGTATTTCAGATCTTGTTGAAACTTTTGTTGCCTATAGTTTACAAACTTAGCCCCCAGGTACATAATTTGGAGAACATAATTGTTTATCATGAAGTCCTTTTAAAGCAGTTTAAAGCTTCAGTAGAAAATTCTCAAGAAGTCACATGCTCTGTTTCTCAGATACAATCTTTGCAAGCTATTATATCAGATATTAATGCAATTGAGCTGAAGATAGAATCAGTGGAAAACTTACTGAGAAGCATTAAATTAAGATTAGTGAGTTTTCCATGTGGCTAGAGTATCTCACTGAAAGAGTTCTAAAGATACTGTTTGGAAATTTTGAAGCTTGCTCCTGAAACTGCCATCTATTAAGGATTATTTTCCTTCTCTGAGGAGAAAGCAAATATTTATCAATGGATGTTTTGGAATTTACTGGTACAGCTGCTATAAACACTAAAAAATTATCTTGTGGAACTTTGGTGGTAACTTAAGAACATAAGAAGTTGCCTCCACTGGGTCAGACCGAGGTCCATCTCGCCCAGCGGTCTGCTCCCGCGGCGGCCCATCAGGTCTGCGACCTGTGAAGTGGTTTCTGACCACTTTTATAACCTACCTCAAGTTCTATCTGTACCCCTCTATCCCTTTATCCTCCAGGAACCTATCCAAACCCTTCTTGAACCCCTGTACAGAGTTCTGGCCTATCACTTCCTCCGGAAGCGCGTTCCATGTGTCCACCACCCTCTGCGTAAAAAAGAATTTTCTAGCATTTGTTCTAAACCTGTCCCCTTTCAATTTCTCTGAGTGACCCCTAGTGCTTGTGGCTCCCCTCAGTTTGAAGAATCTGTCCTTATTTACTCTCTCTATGCCCTTAAGGATTTTGAAGGTTTCTATCATGTCCCCTCTAAGTCTCCTCTTCTCCAGGGAGAACAGCCCCAGCATTTTTAACCTGTCAGCGTATGGAAAATTTTCTATACCTTTTATCAGCTTAGTCGCCCTCCTCTGCACTCCCTCGAGTACCGCCATGTCCTTCTTGAGGTACGGCGACCAGTATTGAACACAGTACTCCAGGTGCGGGCGCACCATTGCGCGATACAGCGGCATGATGACTTCCTTCGTCCGGGTTGTGATACCCTTTTTGATGATGCCCAGCATTCTGTTTGCTTTCTTTGAGGCTGTTGCACATTGCGCCGATGGTTTCAGTGATGAGTCGACCATCACCCCCAAGTCCCTTTCCAGGTTACTCACCCCTAGCAGTGTTCCCCCCATTTTGTAGTTGAACATCGGGTTCTTTTTCCCTACATGCATGACCTTGCATTTCTCCACGTTAAAACATATTTGCCACTTTTTTGCCCAGTCTTCCAGTCTCGTTAGGTCCTTTTGTAGGTCTTCACAGTCTTCCGTGTTTCTAACCCTGCTGCAGAGTTTGGTGTCATCAGCAAATTTGATAACCTCACATTTTGTCCCCGTTTCCAGATCGTTAATAAATATATTGAATAGTAGAGGTCCCAGCACCGACCCCTGCGGAACTCCGCTCGTGACCCATTGCCAATCTGAGTATTGGCCCTTGACTCCAACCCTCTGTTTCCTGCCCGCTAGCCAGTGTTTGATCCATCGGTAGATATCCCCTTGCACTCCGTGGTTCCACAGTTTTTTAAGTAGCCGTTCATGTGGTACCTTGTCGAAGGCTTTTTGGAAGTCAAGGTAAATGATGTCTATGGATTCACCCTTATCCATCTGACTGTTTATTCCCTCAAAGAAGTACAGCAAGTTCGTGAGGCATGACCTTCCCTTGCAGAAGCCATGCTGGCTCGCCTTCAGTTGTCCATTGTTTTCTATGTGTTCGCAGATTGTGTCCTTTACCATTGCTTCCAGCATCTTTCCAGGAACCGAGGTCAAGCTCATTTTTCCTTCTGGCATGGACTTTTGTCGCCTGTGAGTACCTCCACCAGATCCAGTGTCACTGGAAGATGAGAGGCTGCCAGGAGAGTTGCGACACTGCTGGGATCTTCCCAACGCAGTGGACGAAACTGTGACATATATGTCTGAGCCTGGAGACAGCCTCTTATTGTCCAGTGGACGCCCATCACTGGAAATACTGCGTGGGATATTGATCGATCGTTCTGGAGGTAGTATTTTTGTTGTTTTTGTTCTAATGTGCTCTAATGTGCTCTAATGTGACAAATAAGAATATGATATTGAAATATTATTGCAAGAGTAAGGAGAAGGATTTTTTTTTGTGAATGAAAATAAGGGCCTTGCCAGATGTTTCTTGAGAAACTCAGAAAAGGTAGAGGCATTATTTATTGCTTCAACCTGAAGTGTTGCAATTGGAAGTCTCTTCTCTTTCTTTTATTTGGGGAGGGGGATTTTTCTGTAAATGCATTATCCTATATTGCTCTATCAACGTTTGCTTGCTTATCAGGCAGCAAGTTGGGACATGGAGTTACGTATTCTATTTACAAGGTCCGGCTCATACATACATTTCAGAAAGTTATTAAAATCAACCCTATTTGTAAGATTTTTTTTAGAGAATTTAAAAAGGGTGTATGATTATTTTGTAGGTCGCTTGGGCTGTCCAGTTTATATTTTTTGTAAACCGCATCGATCCAAGAGGTTTTGTGGTCTAGAACTGTTATATAATGTAATGAGTATATTTTTTTGGGGGGGATCCAACACATTTGGGTGATGAAGATGGGATTTTAATATACCACCTTTCTGTGGTTACAATCAAACAGCTTGCAAGTATTTTTGTATCTGGGGCAATGCAGAGTTAAGTGCAGGGCAGGATTAATTCATTGAGGGCCCCTAGACACACAAGTACACCGGGCCCCTTGCCCCGCCCCACCCCACCATGCGCCCAGGCGGAAACAGGAAGCTGTATCATAGGGAAGCTTTTGGGTAAGCAGCACCGCTTGCAAAATTACAGTTCCCATTGCCTTTCTTACCCGCGTTGCTTGCTTGTCTTACTTTCCGTCGATGGGGGTGGGGCCGCATTGCTGATCAGGGGGGCCCGCATTGCCAATCGATGCTGGAGGGGTCCATCGCCGTTTGGAAAAAACAATGTTGATGCCCTCCTTCATCAGGCCCCCCTGACCATTTCAGGCCCTAGGCACATGCCTACTGGGCCTATTGGTTAATCCTGCCCTGGTTAAGTGACTTCCCCAAGGCCACAAGGATTGCAGTGGGAATTGAGCCCAGTTCCCCTGGCTCTCAGGCTGCTGCAACAACCCGTTAGAATATTCCTTCACTTAACTGTGTGGGGGAAGCCACTGCTTGCCCTGGATTGGTGGCATGGAATGCTGCTACTATTTGGGCTTTTGCCAGGTACTTGTGACTTGGATTGGCCTCCTTGAAGATGGGATACTGGGCTGGATGGACCATTGGTCTGACCCAGTAAGGCTATTCTTATGTTCTTAAGAGAATCCTAGTGTTGGCGTATGAAGAGAGGATGGTTAGTGGGACCTAAATGTGTGATGGTGGCTTAGTTGGAGGCAGCAAGAATTGGTGTGCTGATCATTTGAGATAAGTACACTTTCATCTTGATCCTGTTGTATTTGTTTGCACCACACAGAGCTGTCTTTAAATGACAAAGGAGGGTTTTTTATGCTGATATGGTCAGACATACCCTATAACCTATGCCCGTTCTCTGGGAAGCAAAGGGAGGGATCTGAGGCTTTTTCCTCTTTGTCAATTTTTTGATGGCATGTGCCTTTCAAATGTAATTGTTTGATAATAAATTATAGACAAAAAACATTAGAGACGCATATAAACCCATTTCTTGGGAGATGGAAATGTAGGTTATGGAAGTGTGAACATCACAGTACTTTACAGCACTGTTAGTTCCTGGTTTATCTACAGTAGAAGGGTTTTTATATGATTTATATTATTTGGTTATTTGGTTAGTTAGCGTGATTAAAATGCAGTTTGTCTCATTGTTCATTATTTTTACTTTCTCCTTTGTTATGCCTCCATATGGTGTTGGATCTCCCATTATTGTGGACTTCACTTGAATTTTCCTATTTTTAATATTTCAGAGTAGTGTGCTGCAAGAGGCACATCGTGTAGGCGAGTTAGCTGGCACTGGTGCCTCTCCTCCTTGCAGGCGCCTTCCTGCTCTCCGTACCCGCAACCCCACCACCACTGGCATAGTCATTTTAGGGTTAACAAGCTCAGATCCCCCGTCTGGAGGGCTTCCGTGCATGTGATGTCATTGCTTTGACATCTCTGCATGTGCGGAGACCCTCTAGCCACAGCCTCAAGTTTAGTGTGCCACAGCTTGGAAAAGTTTGTGAGAGACTTGTTATATTTTGTTGATTTGTATGTTTTATTCCTTCAGTTTCCTTTTAATAGACTTTTCTGTACAAGGTTTATTCTTGGTTAATATATTGTAAATTTAATAAATATAAAATGAAAACAAATGAGTGCTTCCCCCCCAAATGCCTTGAAACTGCAAGACACGGGCTTTCTGTTTTCTTGGCTTAGAAAAGTGCTGCAGTTGTGCATCATTTCAAAACCTGCCATGTGGGAGACAGGAGCAGAATATCATGTGAATTGTAAATCTACTATGATGTCAGTCTATTCAAGTTCTGGCTTAATAGCATTGCTTTTGTGTGAATAAGCCTGAGTGTTGAAAAACAGGTACTGGGGCCTTCCACAACTACTTTACTCTGGATTGATCCACTCGGTGGTCTTGTACTGGAAACCAGCAGTCAGATAATTCCTGAGCTGCTAGTCAGAGGTTTTTCCATGACTAAACCCTCGCTGTTCTTTTACCTTTAATAATGAAGGTGGGTGGAATATTCTGAGAACTTCTGGGAAGAATGCCGTGCCTTTGAATGGATGTGTACCAACCAAGCCTCAAGAATGACCTCTTTCTATGCTTAGCCATGGAATACAAGCAAAGACAGAACTCACTTAAAACTGCAGAATCTATTTTGCATTCCCAGCACTGCTTTATGTGACTGATAAGAAAAACTGGATTAATATACTTGGGCATTTTTCTGTCTCCCTCTGCTTCAGCAAGTCATAGTTTATATAAACAGCTGCTCATCTATTCAGCGTTTGTGGTTAGGTAGACTTTACTATCTTCCCTGGGATATATTTCAAACAGAAACTGAAGCTGGGGATCTTTATTTGGGATTAAGGGGGATAGTAGTTTTCAAAAATTCCCCCCTCCTCCAGCTCATTTGGAAGCAGTGTTGGGAACCTACAGCCATGAGCCTGCCTTCAGAAGAACCTGAGGATTGATCCCTAATTTAATAAACTCAAGCCTCATTCTGTAATCCTGTAGCAAGGTCTTTAATTCTGGTCATCAAATGTCTCTCTTGTTGATCACCACAGGTAGCCCCTGTCTTAAGTTTCCAAGTTTATTAAGTGCTTGCTATCCTGCAGATCAAATCAGTTTACATAGAAGAAATGTGAAATTGTCACAGTAGTGAAGGGGAGTAGAAGAGGTAGATGAAGGAAAAACTACTATGATAAGAAAGATAAGAGATTAGAGTTGCCCAAAGAAAGCAGGGGAAGAGGCAGGGGCAGGCTCATGCTGAGAGCAACCTCCTAGATTAAGTAAAGGCATTATTGAAGAAGGTTTTGAAATCAGATTTTAATTTCTCTAGGGAGGTCTGGGGAGGCAATGCATTCCAGAGAGTAGGGCCAGTGACATAGAAAACGAAGTGATGAGTGCTGTCATACCTAACTTGCCTAAAGGACTGGACAATTACGAGATACTGTTGTGATGATTGAAGTACAGGGGAAAGGGAGTACGGTGTCAGCAGGCTGGGTAAAAAGAGTGGGAAGCTTGTGCTCTGAATCTTGAAGACCAGTAAAAGTGATTTTGCGCAAGAGAGGCCAAGCCCTTGGTAACAAAGTAAAATTTCCTAGTTCCAGTTATCAATTTAATGGAGGTATTTTGGTTAGCTGAACTTATGCAGGTCTTTTGTTTCTGAGGCCCTTATATAGCATATTATAGTAATCCATTTGAATGACTTAGGGAATGAACCAGAGTTTGAAGGGCAGATGGCTGAAGTAGGTATCTAATTGATCTGGTCATGAATAATTTGTAGAAGGATCATTGAAATAGGGAAGAGATTTGGGGTTGAAAGCTAAAAGTGCAGTCCCATATGATACCAGCAGAACTTAGATACCTCAGGGAAGATTAGGCAATTAAAGGGCCATATGTACTACTGGCTGTATCAAAAAGAAGAGCCTTAGATTTATCAGGATTCAACTTTAATCTGTTCTCAGTTGACCAATTCACAATTTGCAATAGTCTGCCAGTGATGCATTGGATGTCCTGAGTACTAGTAACATCGAGAAGATAGAGGATCTGGATACCATCAGTATATATGTAGGCTATAAAGCCTACAGACTGAATAAGGTTTAAGAATGGTTTCGTAAAGATATTGAGGAGAATATGTGCTAAAATAGATCCTTGTGGTTAACAAGTGGTTAACTATGAATCAGAGAGTGCATATACTGCCTAGTTGTTAGATATGCAGACAATCTACATAGTCCTGCTAGCATTCTCCGGGGTGACTTGCAGGTCTACCCTGATCCCCTCAGAGCCTCCACTCCAAGTGCCCAGGGCTCCCACCGACTGCTTTCCAGGTGAGAGCCCATTTGCATATTCCTCACAGCATTCTCCAGGGTGACTTACAGGTCCACTCAAGACCTCTGCTCTAGGTACCCAGGGCTGCCACTGACTGCTTCCTAGGTGCTAAGGAGATGTTTGCATATTCTTTCCAGCATTATCTGAGGTAACTCGCAGATCCACCCCAATCCTCTTAGGGCCTCTGCTCCAGGTGCCCTAAGTCTTTAGAAAAATGGTTAAGTCCAAACTATCTTTAGATATAGGTGATAGATAATTAACTCCCTCTGTTGTATCCTTCTTCTTATGTTTGATTGATATTATTTCTAATCTTTATCCAAGTATGTAGACTTCTTGTTAGCATAATTTGAATAAAAAAAATAATAATAATTTAAAAAGATGGAAGATAATCATGTCTTCCAAACAAACCATACTGATGCAGAGGAAATTTTAAAGACTTCTGTTACATGCCTTTTAAAGCTCTTTATGGGGAAGATACCTTGGTCCTGAGGAAAATTATGCCTCCTTATCACGTTTTCCAAATTTACATTCAATTACAAAGATACAAATTGTCACATGAGAACCTCCCAAGTCGTCTCTCTTTTTAAATCTATCTATAGAGAGAGAAAGGAGGATAATTCATGAAAGAGTTAGGAATTCTATGTTTTCCGTTACTGGAGTGGAATTGTGGAATGCATTGCCAGGTCAGTTGTGCCTGTGTAAGATCAGAGATGTCTTTCAAAAACTCTTGAAGACGCAATTATTTGTTGCAGTGTTTGTGAATGAATTGTCTACGAATAGTAGTTAATGTAAGATCAAAGATTTTCTTATTCTTTAGAGCACAGTTCTTCAACCGCTGGTCCGCGGACCGGTGCCGGTCCGGCGAGATCAACTTCTTCAATTTCCTGCCGGTCTGCGCAGGACCGGCAAGATCGAGGAGCGCAGGGCCGGAGAGATAATGGGGAGCCTCAGACTGTGCTTTCTTCCCTCCCAGTGGCTCTCCTTACAAGCGCAGCGATTCAGGAAGGAAGCCTTGGAGCTTTTGCTGAGTCGGGCCACCTCTGATGATGCAACTTCCGCTTTCCTCAGAGGCGGTGCGACCCAACAAAGGACCCAAGGCTGCCTTACTAAATCGCAGCGCTGGCAAGTAAGGAGAGTTGCTGGGAGGGGAGAAAGCTGCTGGGCATGGTGAAAAAAAAAAAAAGAACCACTGCTACTGGACCTGGAGAGGGAGAAGGAGAGATGCTGCTGGGAGGGGAGGAGGGAAAGGAGTCTGGGAAGCTGCTGGGCAAGGGGGAAAAGGGACAGCTGCTACTGGACCTGGATAGAGAGAAGGAGAGATGCTGCTGGGAGGGGAGGAGGGAAAGGAGTCTGGGAAGCTGCTGGGCAAGGGGAAAAAGGGACAGCTGCTACTGGACCTGGATAGGGAGAAGGAGAGATGCTGCTGGGAGGGGGGAGGGAAAGGAGTCTGGGAAGCTGCTGGGTAAGGGGGAAAAAGGGACAGCTGCTACTGGACCTGGAGAGGGAGAAGGAGGGGAGCAGGGAAAGGAGTCTGGGAAGCTGCTGGGCAAGGGGGGAAAAGGGACAGCTGCTACTGGACCTGGAGGGAGGGAGAAGGAGAGATGCTGCTGGGAGGGGAGGAGGGAAAGGAAAAGGAAGAGAGTTACTGCTGGACAGGGGGAGGAGGGAAGGGAGAAGAAAAAAGGAAGGAAACAGCTTGCAGGGAGATTAGAGAGATAGGAATGAGATGGGAAGGGGGGTCAGCAGAGAAATTGAGAGGGACAAAGATGCTAGATCTGGTGTAGGAGAGATAAAAATGAAGAGCAGTGAAGCTGGAGTGAATTGTGTAAAAAGGAGAGAGGGGCATAGGCTGGATGGAAAGGGGAGAGGGGCATAGAAAGAAGACAAATACCATATGGAAGGGGGAGAGGTCAGACAGTAGATGGAAGGGGCAGATGCTGGATTGAAGAGACAGAGATGGAGACGCTGGAAGGAAGAGAGTGAAAAGAAGATGAAAGCAGAAACCAGAGACAACAAAAGGTAGAAACAAATAATTTTATTTCTATTTTGTGATTAGAATATATCAGATTTGAAATATATATCCTGCTAGAGACATAACTGGGAGACTGCAGTATTCTGTAGCATGATATTTCTATGAACTTGGCTTGTTCAGTTTTCTTGATAGTAGAGGGGATATATGTGAAGGGGAGGGGAGACAGGGGTTTTGTTGGTCCGAGCTCTGTATATTTGTATTTATAAAATCACAATTGTTCAGAATATTGTTTCTTTTTATACTTTAATAAAATACGTTCAATATAAAATCATAATTGCGGCTTGTGCAGATGGGATCAGATGGTTTGCGGGGACCGAGCTCGCGGAGATGGAGCGTAAACGGGGTTTTTAAATTTTAGTCCTATTAGTTTGCCGGTCCACAAAATAATTATTTTATTTCTGCCGGTCCACGGGTGTAAAAAGGTTGAAGAACACTGCTTTAGAGGATAGTTATTTATTGGTGTACTTTTGTAGAGGATATGAATATGAACAGCAGGGCGGGTCGCAGCAGTTTTGTTAGACAGATGATGTACTGTTTTTTGGGGTTTTTTTTATTATTTTGTATATTACTTGAAAACTGCCTAGACTTTTGAGGCGGTATATATAAATTTTTAAATAAAAAATTCCAACTCTCCCACAATTCCAGATAGACTTTCCACTTGAGTCTTCAGCATTCCCAATTAGTCTCCAAAAATACTGCTTGCTCCAAAATTTTACTTTGTAGGATGATAGGGCAGACTCATCTTAAACTGCAGTCATGCATTCATGGATCTCCTTTGGCTTCTCCCCCCCTCCCCCCCCCTTCTGTGAGAAATTTTATTACTGAACAGTGCTCCAAATCTAGCAGATTTTTGTGATTCGCATGAGGACTCTCCTAACATCCTGTCTCTTGGAATGTTAGACTCGCACTGATCCGCAACTGCGCATGAGTAACCTTGAAACATGTACCACTGCAAGTTGATACTAAAAGATTAAAGCCTAAATGGAGGAAAAGATGGCTCCAGTGATTACATTAATTCAAATGTTCATTAGTATGCTATTATGAATTTAAGAAATTGAAATAAACATATAAAAAGAATATTATTTAGGATAGGATGGAGGTTTTTTGATCAATGATAGATATTCATCATCACAAAGTTCTTAGGGAGAACGATGTTCCCTAAGTGGTGAATGTGAGTTCTTTTCCTCCATTTAGGCTTTAATTTTTTAGCATCAACTTGCGGTGGTACTTGTGATTAATTTGTTGATACACATCTTTCACTATCTTTTTTTGGATTGTTTAACCTTGAAACACGTCACAACATGCACATACTTGTTTCAACATGCGTGCTACTTTCATACTCGGATAGATAAATTATTGATCGCCCCTCATAGCATCATCTCTCAGTGCCCCCACTAGTCACATGATGTCGCTGATTCCAGGGGTAAAGGGTGGGGGCCACTCTTCAGGGGTCAGCAAAATGCTGTGGTCTACAGAAACTGAGTACCCTTCTCATAGCTTCCTAGCAATCCATCCCCAGCTATAGGTGTCATAGAATCACTGTAACTGTCCATTGGCCCTGAAGATGTGGAGAAACAGAAGTAGCAGGACATGTACTATGCTTCTGAACTATGATTGAGATCTGGATCACAGGTATACCTCCCAAAATTTTCTCTGAACTAATATTTTGGATGAAAAAAAGAAAGCGTCTCTAATGATACTTATCCACAAATCTTCACATAACAAATACTATCAACATGTGCAGATTTATGAACTAGAGAAGGAAGCTAGGCAGCAAAAAATGTTTGCATGTCTTTATGATGAATATGGGCTCTATTCTGATCTGACACTCTTCCCTCTTACTGTATAGAGTGCACTATGAAACCATGCAGTTTGTTAAAATTCTGTATCATACTATGCAGATGTTTGTTAGCATAGGTAAATTCTTATCCTCTACTGTATACAATCATTTGTGCTACAATCTAATTTGTGTAAATGTTTTATCAGCACTGTAAGGAGATTGATGTAATAGTTACACATGATCTTCCACAGTTTGTCAATGGAATGCCTGATGTGGCTTTGAAGGACATAGCTTGCAGCCAGACACTCATGGACCGCTTCTTAATTTTTACCAGCCGAAGAGGTATGAATGTGGTACGGAATGCAATGTGTGTGCTGTCTCAGCACCGACTACAGAAAATTGAAGACATCTTCTATGCAAACATAGATTTCTTTAAGCTGTTTCAACTGGTGAGTATTCATTGAAAATCTTCTTGCAGTGACTGTGTGTCCATCTGTCATAGATGAGTATGTATGAAATTGAATTAAGGATCAGGTACTGGCAAGTAAACTGAAATTCCTATGTAGGAAGGCTGTGGCATGTATCCTGAAGAGAGAGGTTTGGAGTAATTATCTGTCTTTCCAAAACTGAACTTCAGGCAAATTACAGTTCAAATGCTGTAATTCTGTTGCCCAAGAGGGTTATGATCTAAGCTGTATATGAGGAAACAAAAGGTGACTTCTCCAAGGTCAAGTGTTGGTGGGAATATTGGATTTGAACATTAGCTTCTGGGTCTAGGGCAATTCATCGTGACCAGTTGAGCATGTCCGTTTCAGTGCCATGGCCGCTCTGAGTCAGCAAGAGTTGGCCTTTTGGCCCTTTCAGTTCACCCCAAACACCCCAGCAGCAGCTTGGTTCATTTGGGGGGGGAGTGATGCCCCTCAAGCCCCTTCCAAAACAACACCCCAGCAGCAGCCCTTTTGGTTTGTTTGGGGGGTCATGTCCCCCTATACAATATCCACTCCTTTGGAGAATAGAGGCCCTTCAAACACCACAACACCCCTGATCTGGCATGGCCCCCCGCATACCGGAACACATCAGGCTATATGGAGGACATGAAGAAGGGAAACTGACAGGGTTGACGGTCAGTCTAGAAGAGGTATGCAGGCAGGTTGATAGGTTTAAGAGCAATAAATCCCCGGGACCGGATGGCATCCATCCGAGGGTCATCAAGGAACTGAAAAGGACTATAGCTAAACTGCTTCAACTAATAGCCAATCTGTCGATCAAATCAGGAAAGATCTCGGAAGAGTGGAAGGTGGCGAATGTTACGCCAATCTTCAAAAAAGGTTCAAGGGGAGATCCGGGAAACTACAGACCGGTGAGTCTGACCTCGATACCAGGAAAGATGGTAGAGGCACTGATAAAGGACCGCATCATTGATCACCTTGACGAACACAGTTTAATGAGGACCAGCCAGCACGGTTTCAGCAGAAGCAGATATTACCTGACGAACTTGCTGCACTTCTTTGAGGGAGTAAACAGGCGGATAGACATTGTATACCTGGATTTTCAGAAGGCGTTTGGCAAGGTTCCGCATGAATGACTACTTCAGAAAATTGCGAGCCATGGAGTCGAGGGTGAAATACTCATGTGGATTAAAAACTGGCTGGAGCATAGGAAACAGAGAGTGGGGGTAAATGGACAATACTTGGACTGGAAGAGTGTCACCTGCGTGGTGCCACAGGGCTCGGTACTTGGACCCGTGCTCTTCAACATCTTTATAAATGATCTGGACATTGGTACGACAAGTGAGGTGATTAAATTTGTGAACGATACAAAGTTATTCAGAATAGTGAAGACACAGGGGAATTGCGAAGATCTACAAAATGACATAATCAAGCTTGAGAAATGGGCAGCAACATGGCAAATGAGGTTCAACGTGGATAAGTGTAAAGTGATACATTTCGGTATCAAAAATCTCAAGCACGAATATAGGATGTCCGAGGTGGTACTTGGAGAGGCCTTCCAGGAAAGGGACTTGGAAGTTCTGATAGACAAGTCGATGAAGACGTCTGCACAATGTGCAGTGGCGGCAAAAAGGGCGAACAGAATGCTAGGAATGATAAAGAAGGGGATCACGAACAGATCGGAGAAGGTTATCATGCCACTGTACCGGGCCATGGTACATCCTCACCTGGAGTACTGTGTACAGCACTGGTTGCCGTACATGAAGAAAGACACGATACTACTCGAAAGGGTCCAGAGAAGAGCGACTAAAATTGTTAAGGGGCTGGAGGAGTTACGGTACAGTGAGAGATTGGAGAAACTGGGCCTCTTCTCCCTTAAAAAGAGGAGACTGAGAGGAGACATGATCGCAACATTCAAAATACTGAAGGGAATAGACTTAGTAGATAAAGACAGACTGTTCATACTCTCCAAGGTAGGGAGAACGAGAGGGCACTCTCTAAAGTTGAAAGGGGATAGATTCCGTACAAATGTAAGGAAGTTCTTCTTCACCCAGAGTGTGGTGGAGAGCTAGAATGCTCTTCCGGAGTCTGTTGTAGGGGAAAATACCCTCCAGGGTTTCAAGACTAAGCTGGACAAGTTCCTGCTAAACTGGGACATACACAGGTGAGGCTGGACTCATTTTAAAGCACAGGTCTTTGACCTGGGGGCCGCCGTGTGAGCGGACTGCTGGGCATGATGGACCAGCAGCGGCAATTCTTATGTTCTTATGTTCACCCTCCAATTTTTAGGTACTACAGACCATTTCAAAAAGTTACCTATCACTAACAGCAAATCAGCAATTTCATGTTTGAGTTCTTTCAGTAGCCTTGGGTGCATACTTATCAATTTGGCTTAGTTACATCTTCCAGGTTCACCAGAAATTTCTTTCAGTTCCTCCACATCTTCATCCTTGAAAATCATTTCCGGCTCAGGTAGATCTCTTACATTTTCTGCCAATGCCTAAGCTCTGTCCTTAGCTGCACAAGCCTCAAACACATAGGCTTTCATGTCTTTGCCTATGCTGATGACATTCAGCTACTGCATCCTCTAAATAATAATAATGTACTTGAAATTTCGGCTATTAATGGAAAACTTGACCAAATTTATCATTGGCTGGATGAAAACAGATTGGCACTTAATATCAAAAAAACTAATGTCATGCTTTTTCCATGGAAGGACAGTTTCCCTCTTGTTACTCCTGTCGCTATTCAAAACGTTCCCCTACAATCAGTCAAAAATATTAAAATTTTAGGGGTAATTTTCGATAATAAACTTACTTTTCACGACCATATTAGTAACATCATGAAAACTACCTTTTACAGGTTACGTAAAATTCGCTCTATTTCTAAATTTCTATGTCCCAAGTCACTTAACATTCTGATTCACTCTTTGGTGATGTCTAAAATAGACTATTGCAATTCTCTATTTAAAGGAATTGCTTTACATGAAATAAAACGTCTTCAAATTATACAAAATGCATCAATTAAATTAATAACCAAATCCAGAAAATTCGACCATGTAACACCACTTCTTAAAAATGCTCACTGGCTTCCAGTTATTCACAGAATAACCTTTAAACTTTGTATAATCACCTTCAAAACTCTATATAATATGACCCCCGCTTTTTTATTTAAGTTATTAATTCCATATTCTGCAAGGAGAATTTTAAGATCTAATGAACAAAACTTAGGCCCTGATTCTCTAAAAGTGCGTCCCGATTTTAGGCAGCTGTAGACGTCCTACAGCTGTCTAATCAGCCAATTGGGATGCACGTTTTTTTAAAAAAAATGCTCCCCAGGCAGGCCTGAAGGCACCTCCGGGAGCCTAGGGAGACCCGCAAGATGCCTAAGCTCGTCTAAGGGCCTTAGGCGGGCCTTAGGCTGAACCTAGGCGGCCCTACGCGTCTCCCTAGTAGATGAGAAGCTTAAAAATGTAGGCCAGCAAAATGCTGGTCTACATTGTAAGTAGACACGGCCGCTATACTTATCGCGGCAAGGGATCTCTCTGCCGCTATAAGTATAGCGAGCCGTGGCCCCTGACCGATCACTGGCAGGAGGGTGCCTAAACCCTCCTGCCCGAAGACGCACCCCCCTCCCCGACACTACCGACCGCCCCCCCCCCGACATTACTGATCCCCCCCCCGACAATATCGGTCGCTGGCAGGAGGGTGCCCAATCCCTCCTGCCCGAAGACGCACCCCCCCCCGGCGCTAACAACCCCCACTCCACCAAACCTGTTCTTACAGATGGGTCTTGTACGTCGAGCAAGCAGGCACGCCTCGTCGAAATGAGGCGGGCCCGCCCCTTCCCGGCCCATCCCGCCGAAGCCTAAGGCCTGATTGGCCCAGGCTCTAGAACCTGGACCAATCAGGCCTTAGGCATAGCCAATCAGACCTTAGATCAGATTGGCCAATCAGACCTTAGACTTAGTAGGGATGGGCGGACCCGCTATTCCTAAGGCCTGATTGGTCCAGGCTTCTAGAGCCTGGGCCAATCAGGCCTTAGGCTTCGGCGGGATGGGCCGGGAAGGGGCGGGCCCGCCTCATTTCGACGAGGCGTGCCTGCTTGCTCGACGTACAAGACCCATCTGTAAGAACAGGTTTGGTGGAGTGGGGGTTGTTAGCGCCGGGGGGGGGTGTGCGTCTTCGGGCAGGAGGGATTGGGCACCCTCCTGCCAGTGACCGATATTGTCGGGGGGGGATCGGTAATGTCGGGGGGGGGGCGGTCGGTAGTGTCGGGGGGGGCGGTCGGTAGTGTCGGGGGGGGTGCGTCTTCAGGCAGGAAGGATTGGGCACCCTCCTGCCAGCGACCGATATTGTCGGGGGGGGGCGGTCGGTAGTGTCGGGGAGGGGGGTGCATCTTCGGGCAGGAGGGTTTGGGCACCCTCCTGCCAGTGATCGGTCAGGGGGCCACGGCCCGCTATACTTATAGCGGCAGAGAGATCCCTTGCCGCGATAAGTGTAGCGGGCCGTGTCTAATCTAACCCGATTCTCTAACCCGCGTCTGTAACATGGACGCCGGTTACAGAATCGGGGTTTAGTTTAGGCCGATTCTGAATAGGACGACTCTCCCGGGCGTCCTATACAGAATCAGGGCCTAGGTGTCTTGCAGGCCTCGCCTTCAATATAGGCGGCCTGCCTGGGGAGCATTTTTTTTAAAAAAATGTGCATCCCGATTGGCTGATTAGACAGCTGTAGGACGCCTACAGCTGCCTAAAATCGGGACGCACTTTTAGAGAATCAGGGCCTTATTGTCTATTCCTTCACTGAAAAGTATAAATACGAGAAGGCAATTTATTTTTTCATGTACTGCACCACAGACTTGGAATGCCCTCCCTATTTTTTTAAGGGAGGAGAAGGAATTCGGAAAATTTAAAAGTAACTTAAAAACTTTTCTTTTTAAAGATGCCTTTGCAAACTAATTTTATTCGGTTACTACTCCATTTTACTTTATTATATTTTTTAACTACTACCCTCGTGTATTTTCCCTGAATGTCTCTTCTTTACTTTAATGAATTGTATTTCACCCCTTCTTACCTAATGTTAAGAGTATGTTAAACTGAGTGTAATTTAGTCTAATTAAATATTCGTATGTATTGTACTGTCGCCTAACAAATGTAAATTTTAATGTGTACATCGCTTAGAAGTTTGATTAAGCGATTAATCAAGATACCTAATAAACTTGAAACTTGATAAGTTTCTTATTTTTTCCTCTATCCCTATTTTTCACTTCTTTATTACTCTCCAGGTACTTTAGTTAGATTGTGAGCCTTCGGGACAGTAAGGGAATTTCTAAGTACCTTTCTTACTTATAATTTTAATGTATATTTTCTGTAAACCGCTTAGAACCTAACGGATTAGTGGTATATAAGAAATAAATTACAATTACAATCTTTTTAGGGTTTTTTTAGTTATTGGTTTTTACCTTTTTAGTTTTATTCAATTTGTTGTATTT
Organism: Geotrypetes seraphini; assembly: GCF_902459505.1. Lineage (NCBI taxonomy): Eukaryota > Metazoa > Chordata > Amphibia > Gymnophiona > Dermophiidae > Geotrypetes > Geotrypetes seraphini. The sequence goes on from NC_047095.1 coordinate 21,623,391, forward strand.
TTAACTATTGTAAACCGCATAGAACTTTATGGCCTTGCGGTATATAAACTGTTATTATTATTATTATTATAAGTAGCAACATTCTCGAGCTCAAATTGTGATGTCGTAATGACTCATTTCACCAATGCCTAAGCTACGTCCTCATCTGCACAAGCCCCAAACACTTTAAAATCATGTGTTTGAGGCTTATGTGGTTAAGGAAGAGCTTACAGAAAGTTCTGTTTTTGAGTGTGTGTTTTGTTGTTGGAATGATAATTTCATTGCAAAAAGGCAGTTGAGGATACATATTGTTGCAGGGTAGGAGCATTTCCAACCTATTTCAATAGTATCATTTAACAATAAGATGAAATTGATGAATATTTAAAAGTTGGTAATGTTTTTTTTAGAGTTAAGGGATCAATGGATATACAATAAAAATTATTTTAACTCAAAAATACTAACATTAAAATTAAATATTTGATAATTTCGATCAATAAATATTAAATATGTAAGTTTAAAAAAATGAATTCTATCAGTTGCTTTGATTAAAAAAAAACCCAAATAAAAATTTACCACACATACAGATTACTGATTGTGTCCCACTGGTGATAAACTTGGATGCCTCTTAGTTAATGAATAAGCTAGGAAGAAGTAGTATTTTTTATTACTTGTTCTAGAAGTGTCTGCCTAACTAAAAACAACCTCCTTTTGACTCTACACCATCAATTCCTTCCTCTTCTGTTGCTCATTGGCATCTGTTTTGAGCTTCCTCTAGCTTGGGTCAGCTGAGGATATATCATGGAAGTCTTCAAATCTAAAAGGTCCCTTTCTTCTGCAAGGATGTCTTGTCACTGGAAATCAGGAAACATCAGTGATATTTCTGATTTCATGTCTGTTGGAAAGAAAAGAAATACATGAAACATTTGTTTCATACCACCATTTTTATAAACACATCCTTTTGTGGGGGGGAGGATGATTTAACATACCCTGTTCCAGACTTTTATAATCGGTGTCTCTCCTTGGACCCTGGGCCTAGAGCACTTAATGCTAATTTTTATAGCATGCCTGGACCTACAGTACAGTATGTGCATATTCAAGTAAGAGATGTTCCTACCCCAAAGAGTGTACAATGTAAGTTTTTACATGAGGAAGTGATTTTCTGAAGGTGATCAGAATTTTTAATTGCAGAAACAGGATTTGAACCTTGGCTTCCATGCTTCTCAGCCTATTGCTATAACCTCTAAGCCAGTGTTTCTCAACTTCTTCAAGCCAAGTACCCCCTAGATAGAAAAATTTTCAACCAAGTACCCCTGAGCTCTGAGCAGTAGAGATTTTGAAATGGACTTTTCATTATTAAATAGTAAATACTCACAAGCTCCATAATGACCAATGCTATTCACGGGACCTAAACTGCCAACCACCAATCATGTACTCGCTTACAACATTAAAACTTTAGTACAATTATGTTATGTTCTGTTAGTACAGTGAATGCTATCTTAAATCTATACTATGCCATGTAATATCTTCTACGAATGCCACAAATTCTTCTAAGCTATGTCTGCCAAAAATGTATTTCAATAATTTTGTCCTTCCATACTGTGAATGTACCTTTGTAACCCATTCTGGGCTCCTTTGGGAGGATGGGCTAAATAAATAAATGAATGAATAAATAAATAAAAATAACTAGGCAACATACATAACAAATACAGATCACTGAAACTAGCATACAGACCAAGGCATACTTGTCATGATCTATTATATTTCATTTTCATATAAACAGGCCCCGTGACAATTAGACAAGGCCTAATTATAAGAACAGGAGACCTCAACAAAAGTTGCCATTAGTGACCAATAACGTTTCATATTTTCTCTGGGAAAATGAAATGACAAGTCTGATTGGTCACTGCGGGAAAGTTCTCACACACATATCCCACCTGCCCTCAGCCATTCTATCCTTATTTCTCTGACCCCCTCCCCCCCAATATGCCCTCTGCCCTTTTCTCACTCAGACATACACACCCCATGTGCTCTTTGCTCTTCTCTCTGACATACCCCCATGTGCCCTCTGCCCTTTTCTCTCTGACACACACACCCCCATGTGCCCTCTGCTCTTCTCTCTCTGACAGAGGGAGGGATGCAGCAGAGGAGAGGCTTCCGGGTTAGCATTAGGCGTGTATGAATCGCTGCCACTAACCCATTGAAGCAGATGCAGGGACTGTGGGAGCTCAGTCTGCTCCCCAGTGCAGGAGGCAAAATTAATTGCAGGGTTGGTGGCAGCCATGACAGTAGCGGCTCCACCAGGGGCTTGAAGAGGAAAGAGGGCGGGAGATCCATGCAGCGCAGCGTACCCCCAACCGGTGGTTCGCATATTCGTTTGGGTACTTATACTTTGTGTTGAGAACCTCTGCTCTAGGCTACTTTCTCTCCTAAACCTAGACTCTTCCTTATCTTAATTGCAATACTGGAGGTATTAGGGAAGAAAAAATCTGTAAAATAGATTCAAAGGATCACTAAAATGTCTATACAAAGACGCATTTGAAACATGAAACTTTCACGAGGCTATCCCACTTTTAATGGAATACCATAAAGGAAAAGTTATTCCCCTCCCCTTTTTGGTTTTACCTTTTTATGTCTTTCTTTTCTTTAATTTATTGTAGTTCCACCCACATTCCTTCTGTATTGGTCTGGTTTTGTCCATGTCTTATTGCAATCTGGTTTTCCCTATTTTTAAGTTGTACATCGCTTTGAATCATGATATTGTGATTTATCAAATTTTTAATTAAACTTGAAACTTAAACTTGGCATTGCTCTAATTCAGAACTGGATCTGATGTCTTTTTCATGCCTTTGAAATAAACAAGAGCTTGGTGTGATTATAATTAACAGTCTAAGTGCAGTAAATACTAGTAATAAATCGTTTGCTAATGGACAAACATTGGTAAAGAAGCATTTGTGTGAGAGTCTCACTATTTACTGCATGAGCAACTCAGAAGAAGTGGCTTTGTTTGTTCTTACAGCTTGAACTATCTGACCTCTTCCTGTTTCCCGAGAGGGCGCTTGTTGACTCAGTTTTTATTGCTTAACATGAATTTTGATATCCTACTTGTGCTATTTATATTGGATAATGTTTAGCATTCCAAAAGCCTTAGCAAATGTAGGTGAAAAAAGCAGTTCCATTACTGAGCTATACAAACTTGAAATAAAAATGAATAATGCTTTGAAATGAGCTTAGTTGTACATTTAGAAAGGCTATCTTGTGTGTAAATGCCTGAATGTGCATATAAGAGGCCTCTCATAAAATTATTCCCCTCATAAAAGTACACGCAATGACAAGGAGTAATTATTTTTGTGTGACCTAGGTGTAGGTATGTTTGGGATACAGTTTAAGTAGTTCACAAGTAGAATTGCAAAGCACGTGGTTTGATTTTAAAATACAAACTTACATCTATGCCTGTTCCTGAGCAGGTGTAAATGTGTATGGGTTCGCCACAATTTCTGCAGGTTTTGTGAACCTATTTTCTAAATGAAAGGAACCTACTGTGCTCATTTTCAAAAGAGAAAAATATCTGAAAAATGTCAAAAAGCAGCAGAAAGATATTTTCTCTCAAAAGCATCAAAGTTGTGATTTTCAAAACTCTGATTTATGTTTCTTTGCAGTCCGTCCAAATTTCAAGGAGTTATGTTGGGGATGAGATTTGGGCATTCTCAAAAATTAGATGCTTTCCTGCCATAATGAAACATCCGAGGCAAAAATTGACAGTTCTGTCTTGATTAGGCTTACCAGATTTCCTCTTAAAAAAAAGCCCTGCTCCACCCCAGCCCCACCCCCACATGGACCATGTGGCGTCTTCCCTGAGCTCGGGGCTATGTCTAAATGTCTTCTGCAGATTCTGTGGATTCTAATTTAAGTTGCTTGGATAAAAGATTAAGTGTGGTAGAAAACCAAAGCAATACATTGCAAGCCGTCTCAGTATCTGCTGTTAAAGATTCTACAGTATTACATTCTAAAATTGAAATGTTGGAAAATAGGAATAGAGTGAGAAATCTCCCCTTGGTTAATTTCCCAGTGACACATTTACTATCTCCTGAAATTTTGTTAAGGAAATTTTTTAAAGAAATACTGGGATTATCCAATGCAGAGACTTTTCTAATTTGTAACTATTATTATATTCCACAAAAGAAAGTACAATCTGACCAGGATGTGGACCACCTGGTCACAAATGAAATAAATCTAACTGAATTCTTGGAGGATAGGCAAGATGTGATTCAGACTAGGTCCACTATGGTAATAACATGCATGAGTGAGACTGATAAGGCGTTAATAATGAAACTTTACTTCAAAAATAGGCTGACAAAGTTTTGTGGAGATTTGGTTAGGATTTTTCCTGATGTCTCAAGAGCCACGCAATTAAGAAGGAAAGAATTTATAAAATTAAGAACAAGAGTTTTGGCTCTTGAGGCATCATTTTATTTAAAATTTTCCTGTAAATGTCTTGTCAAGGTACAAAATCAACTACCAAATAGAGAGATAATTTACTCAGTAATCTGTGACACTTATAACAATGAGGGAGGGACGGGACTCCAATCAGACAATGAAATAATGAGCAACACTACATTTTAGATAAGCACTTTTATATTTTTTATTTTTATTCTTTTTTTCACATACTTAGTTGTTAAGTTAAACGTCACCAATGAGAAGCAATATCGTAGATAGCTCCCCGAAATAGAACAACATAAATTGTTGGATACATCAAGCAGATAGGTATAGGGAGGGCCGGGGGACTTGTGAAGGCAATGATGGTCCCCTTGAAAACCTCATTGTAGTGACATCACTATTTTATGGGTTTCTTGGTCTGAGCACTTCACAAATAATTTATATAATAATCAACAAGAGTTTAAAAATCAAAGTTAATGAAGAATAATTCTTTTTGAACAATAGCTGTGATTATAAGAGTATATTGTCAAGGTACAAGACATTGAATATTCTTTTTGGGATCCTATTCAGTTACAACAATTTTTAACGGTAAGAGAACAGAAATGAGGTTTTGTTGGTGTAATGTTTCATGACTGAGATATTTGGAGGTTGTCAAAGTCCCAATATTATGGAAGGGTTAAGATTCATATGAATCAGTACCCATTCTTAGTTTCTTTGTATTTTTATGTTAATTGTTAATGTACGGCTCCCCAATATGGTGGGCTTGAAAAGGAATTTTTGAGATAAATGTATAATTAATGCATATCTAAATGTAACTATCCTTTTTTTCTTTGATATCATTTGATATTAAAATTGTAAATCTGTATAAATAAATAAAAAAATAAAATAAATTAACAAGGATAAGTCAAGGTAAGACCAAACCTTTACCAAAATAATAAGTGTTCAGATTATGACAAAATGTCGTCTATGAATGTGACTAGTGAATGAAAGCTGGAAGACAATTCCAGAGCCAAACAGACTGACAAGAGAAGGATTCATACAATATCTTTTTAAAACAAATTGCTTTAAAAGAAGGGAAAACAATAGTCCAAAAGTAGGTTTTAAGTGCATCCTCTGGAATTAGTCCTTTACAAAGTTTAAAAACAAAACATAATATCTTAAAAGAAAGTCATTCACACATTGGGAGCCAATGAAAATCGTAAAGAAGAGGCATCACATGAAGAAAAAGGATCTAAATCAGCTGGAAATGTGGGCGATAAAGTGGCAGATGAATTTTAACATAGACAAATGCAAGGTGATGCATCTGGGAAAGAAAAACAAAGAACATGATTACAAGATGTCAGGGGCGACATTAACCAAATGCGAACAAGAAAGGGATTTGGGGGTTCTGATAGACAGAACCCTAAAGCCGTCGGCTCAATGTGCGGCGGCGGCGAAGAAAGCAAATAGGATGTTAGGTATGATTAAGAAAGGGATCACGAGTAGGTCGGAAGATGTTATAATGCCACTTTACAGAACAATGGTCAGACCACACTTAGAATACTGTGTCCAACACTGGTCTCCATACCTTATGAAGGATAAAATTCTGTTGGAGAGGGTGCAGAGGCGAGCCACGAAACTAGTCAAAGGTATGGAGAATTTAAGCTACAAGGAACGCCTCGGAAAACTGGGACTGTTCACCCTCGAAAAGAGAAGACTGCGTGGGGATCTGATAGAGACTTTTAAAATATTAAAAGGATTTGACCAAATTGACCAGGAAGCAGCATTACTGACATTTTCAGATGTGACACGGACAAGAGGTCATAGCCTGAAACTGAATGGCAGCAGGTTCAGGACAAATGTCAGGAAGTTCTGTTTCACACAAAGAGTGGTGGGTGCTTGGAATGCTCTCCCGGAGGAGGTGGTGGCAGAGAATACTGTTCTGGGTTTCAAACGCAAGTTGGATGCACACCTTCTTGCAAATCATATTGAGGGATACGGGAAATCCGGGTCTCCAACAAGGAGCACCTAAATGGGCCTCCGCGTGTGTGGATCGCCGGACTAGATGGACTTTGGTCTGATCCGGTGAAGGTGTTTCTTATGTTCTTATGTTATCAAATTTCGAACACTTGAAGTTTAATGGGCTACAGTATTCTGGATTAGATGCAACTTTAATAGACTTTACTGCCAGTCCTCCTAGAGCAGGGGTGTCAAACTCAATCACATAAGGGGCTGAAATCTGAAAAAAAAGGCTAAGTTGCGGACAAATTTTTTTATTTTTTTTTTTTAGATACTTAGGGGTCCTTTTAGTAAGGTACGCTAACCAATGTAGCGCGCACTAAATGAGCACCTTAATAAAAAGACCCCTGAGTCTTAGCAGAAGTATAGGGTTACAACCTCTCCAACCCCACGCCGGCTCTGTGATGTAAACAAAATAAATAAAAAAGGCTTTTCCTCTTTCTTTTAGGTCCTAGACAGGCATTCTGATTTTGTGCGTATGTGTGTGCCCTTGTTGAGGTGGGGGTAGATGAGAGGAGGTTGTTCATTATTATTCAATAATATAACTGCAGGGGCCTGGTAGCAAGGGAGTAGGGGTGGGGATGAGGGCAGAGAAGGTTGAGAAGCATGCAGGCAGGTGGGTGTTGAAATAATAAAAACTGTTCCCTGGAATGCATGAGGCCTCCTGGACACACCATTGTAATAAATGAATAGAAAATGGAATGTGGGCCTCCTTGATCTCTCTCCTTCCCTTTAAAGGAAACCTCACAAATACCTTTCCTCAGTTGCAGGTCTGCTTGGGACCTGACTCTGCAGGTTCACACTGCATCATCTGTAGGTTCACGTGTCCTGCAGAGGATCGCTGGGCGGGAGTAAGCGATCCTAGCAGGCCGCCGTAGCCTCCGCTGCATGTTCCCTCTGGCTCAGTCCCACCCGCAGACCCGTACGTCAGAGGAGGTGCGGACCGCACTAGAGGGAACGTGCGGCTGAGGCTACGGCGGCTTGCAAGGATCGCAACTGCCAACCAGCGATCATCTGCAGGCCGCGTGAACCTACAAATGATGTGGCGCTTGTACCAGCTTTTTTTTTTTTAGCCTAATTTTTAATTAAATGTAAATCACATTGGATTTGGATTTTGCGATCAAATCAAATATTTTAAATAAACTTGAAAAAAAACTTAAAGATTTGAAATTGGCTGGCGGGCCAAATGTCAGGACCCCGCTGGCCAGATATTGATATGTCTGTCCTAGAGAGAGCTGAACCAGAGCAAAGTGTGCTGGAATTAAAGGACAGATGGATCTAAATTGTCTTAATATAAACCCTCCCTCTCCACTTCTTACTATTTCATTCACTTGAGAACTAAATGTTAACTTTAAAAGATACATCAATTGAAAGAGTTGTATCATTGTTTAGTGTTACTTTATTTGGGATAAATGAAGAGAGAGATCCCAGCCAGAACAATATTGTTAGGAAAAAACAGTCTAGTCTTTTTAAGTCTGATGTCTTATTTTGGTTGGGGGTGTTCCTTTGTTATTGTTTTTTAAAGGAAGGCTAGTTATGGATAACAGACAAAATGGTATAAAATCTAGGATCTCCTCAACAGCCAAGGATAAATAGACCTTTCTAGGGCTTCTGTGCCAGATGGAACATTGCATCTCTACTCAGTGCAACTTTTGGTATTGTATAGTGGGAAGGCACGCTCCTTTAAAAGGTGGCCACCCTCGGGGACCCTGAGCATTTAAGCTATTCTACCATATTGAGTCTTCAGTTTACGGTCACTGGAGAATTGCTGGCATGCTGGGAATGTGAACTCTGTGCAGTATTGTTTATGAGGAGGACTGATTGTTATCAGCTCTTGGAAAGGAGGAGGGGTTAAGATAATGTGTGCGCACAAAAGAGCACAAATCACCCCATTAACTTCCTGATATTGTATATTGAATAGTAAGAGCACATCCAAGCAAAAAGCCATTAGCAAGCATCCCAATACATCAGGCTATCTCATACTCTTCTTATTCTTGTGGGGTCAGCTGAGAGGAGGAGAACATTCCTACATACCTAAAAAGGCAAAGGAATTCAGAGCAGATCTGTTTCTTCCTAACACACTTGGCGGTTAAGAGTATTGTCAGATACATTAGTTGAGGTCAAAATGTTTTATGTTACATGGAACTCTGCTTATACTACCTGGGTGGCTCTGGTGCTCTTTTTTGTTTTAAAAATTAAACCATAATATTGTATTTCTGGGGAAAGCTATATAAATAGTATGATTTCACATCAACTGCATTTATTAAAAATCAAATCTGCATTTTCTTGCTTTATGTTGCAGCTTCCTAGTGTCCTAGACATGAGCTCTCCAGGCATAGACCTGCGATACTGGGGAAGAATCCTGTCTAACATTACTGGATCTTTTCGGGAGGTACGCACTTGGTCTCGCAATAACTCTGAAAAGTACAGGGTAAATGCAAGGGTGCATTTTCAAGCTAAGGCCTTAGCTGTTTAGATAAAAGTCTAAGACAATTTACTTCCACCAATGCACTAAATCATAGGTTCTCAACCTTTTTGAATCAGAGCCCGCTTTTTCAGTGAATGATTCGATAGCGCCCCCCTTGGGTAAACTATATTGTACAAAATATATATTGAAAAACAAGGACAAATTTTTAAAATTATTTTATTAGAAGATAATAACAATATTGATGTATTACTCACAGTATGATTAAAAATATATATTATTTAAAAATGAATATAATATTATTAGTGAGAGAGCTGAGTTTGATGTGATGGAACTTCCATCCAGCACCTGTTCCTTCTTCTCTCTCCATTTCTCTTCAGCATCTGCTTCCCTCTCTCTCCCCTCCTCACTTCCCTTCAGAGTCTGTTACCCTTTCCCCCTCTCCCTCCACTTTCCTTCAACGCCACTCAACCTCTTCCCCTCATCAGGCCATCTTCCTCCCTTCTCCTTACCTTCGCAGGCGCTCTTCATAGTTTTCTCTTTCTGAGGTGTCCGGACACAGCAACATTCTCACCAAGTCCCGCGCAACTGCCCTAAAGCTTCCTGTTTCCGCCTGGGTGGCTCGCATCAGAGGAGAAGCTTTGATGAGGATGTTGCCGTGGTGGCATAAACTTGAAATGTCAAAAGTTGAAGAATCAAAACAAAGGTGACAGTGCTGCCATCAGTGGCCATTGGATTTGGCCAGTTGCTCAAGGGGGCGGTGGCTGGTCCTCAACGCCCCCTCAATATGACTTGGACTCAAAATGCCCCCTTAGACGTCTCAGTGTCCACCAGTGGGCGGTAGCACCCCTGTTGGGAGCTACTGAGCTAAATTATAGCTGCTCAAACTTGTGGGCAGTCCTGGAGGTGGAATTAAGAAAGTTATCTAGACAAATTGATTTTTAGTTTCATATAATTATACAGTTCTGTGCAACCTTTGGGACTTCTGTGTAGTAAATTCACAGGTTTAATCCACGATGTGCAAACATTAAAACAAATTTTTAAATAATGAACTGATATAAAGCAAAAGCATACAGTGCTATTCATTCAAATATTAGTTTTCTAAGAAACAAAACATTCGTCAAGCTGTAACTGCCTTTTTTGCTGGCTGCCTGTAACCAGGACTGGCTCAAGGATACCCGATACCTTAGGTCAGCGGTAGGCAATTCCGGTCCTCGAGAGCCGGAGCCAGGTCAGGTTTTCAGGATAGCCACAATAACTATACATGAGATAGATTTGCATCTCAAAGAGGCAGTGCATGCAAATCCATCTCATACATATTCATTGTGGATATCCTGAAAACATGACCTGGCTCCGGCTCTCGAGGAATGGAATTGCCTACCCCTGCCCTAGGTAAAGCTTCAGCTGTGTGTCCCCCAGCCCTACCACTTATATTTCAGCATCTCCCCTTCCCTGCTTCCTCCATTGTCCAAAACCAGGAGAAGATCCTCCACAGCTCAATTAAGAATGAACAAAACAGTGGAGATATTCAAGGATGCTGTTGTGCTAATTTATTCCAAAAGCAATGGTAATTTTGGGCAATGGCTCGACACACATGTGTTTGTATATATGGCCTGCCTCAGGAGTTTTCACGGAAAATATCCTCATAAATATTACTATTGAAGCTTTTTATCCATGATAGGTTGCACTCCGCAAGACATAGTATACTAACTATAAAGCTCCTGAGGCAGGCCTTATAGGCTGAAACATTTGCGTGTCGAGCCATTGCACAAAATTACCATTGTTTTGGAATAAATCAGCACACCAACATCCTTGTATATATCAATTGTTTGTTCATCCCCCTATTATCCAACATATTTTCCTCCATGCCCTTCTTTCCTCTCTTATCCAGTATCTTGAATTCAATAGCCCCCACCAAGATGTCAGATATCTCCCATCCCTCTCTATAACCCCACCAAAGGCTAGATGCCCCATTAAAAAAAGAAAAAAGCCCCCCCCTCCTCACACATCGATAACGGCCCTCCCCAACGTCTCCCCGATGAACTGGGACTGATACCCCCTGCCCACACCAGTGAAAATTATCAGGAGGGATGCCCACTTCCTTCCTGCCATTACGAACCCCCACCCCATGTGAGAGAAAATTGGCAAGAGGGATGCCCACTCCATCCTGCCAATGGAGGCCCCAACCGAACCATCCCCTCCCCCCCCCAAAAAAAAGCAGGAGGGCACCCACTCTTTCCTGCCATTGGATACTCTCACAACCCCCTTCGGTACCTTTTTCAGAAGTTGGGAGCAGGAGGGCAGCACGGTCCCTCCAGTTCTGAGGCCCGCCAGTCGAAAGTGACGGGCCTTCCCTTCCCTGGTGCATCATGTGATGCATGGAGAGGGGCCTAAGGCCCTGATTGGCTCAGTGTGAGGCAATGACATCACTTTTCATTCGGGGTATCATCAGAGAGAGGTAGGTGCTTCCAAATGCATTCTCTTCTTCTATTGAGAGATGCCTTATCCTTCAAGTATGTATGCAGCTCTTCCTCCCATCCACTTCCCCCTTTCTGATCAAGCTTGGATAGGAAATTAGTGTGGTGGGGAAAAAAAGAATGACAATGGGGACCATCCCAGAGGTCTCCAGGCGCTGCTATTGGTCCCCTGGCCTTGCACTGAAGAACACTGCATTCTAGTATACTGGCATAAGGTCAGCATTGGTGCACCCATGTCAAAGGCAGGTATAAATTAGTGTGCCTAGGTGCACAAAACAATGCAAGTACCTGGAAACATGCCCATGGCCTAACGGTTAGGCACTATCCTGTAGAAAAGTGCCTAGTACACATAGGCACCTGTTAATTTGATGGTGCCTAGGCACCTTTTATTGAATTGCCCTCAAATATGTCTGCCTAAAGTCTTTGTGTTAATAAGGAACATTGCCTTTTGTTTCAGCTAAGTCAGAGGCAGAGCATTCAGGACCTGCTGTGGGCTCTGCAACCATTTGTACAGGAAGGAGGTCCGAGGACATTCAGTCAGCTCTTGGATTCCCTCTCTGCCCTCTTGTGTGGGTATCCCGAGGGAGAAGGTACCAGAGTGTTCTCCTTCAACTGGTATGAAGATAATAATTACAAAGCCTTCTTGGGTGTCAACACCACCAAGGAAGAAATTAATTCTTACGATAAAACAACCAGTAAGTATATGGTGGACTTGAGAGATTATACAAAATTTGGTTTCTATGTAAATTTATGAGGTTTCTCTTTGTTCTTTTGTTGTAATCACTTTCTGTACAAGATTTATCTTGATTTGTTAATTTGAAATTTATAAATAAATTAAAAAAAAAAAAAAAAAACAACCCAACCAGTAAGTTCTCACATAAGCTTGTACTTAAGCAGATAAACAATGTACCAAAGTAATTATACTATTGAGCACCAAGCTGCAGTAATGTGTGCCAGGCTGGATCAGACCAATGATCAGCATTCTGCATCTAAGACTGACTAATCCTGATCTCTTGGAAATGCCCATCAGAGACACTGAGTTCTGTTCCCTATTGTAATCTCCAAGTCTCACTGTCAAATAATTAATGGACCTGTCCTTATGTTAGCTTGTCCCAGCCTATTTTTAAACCAAGCAGGTGGTCTTGACCACATCCTCACAGCTTACTTTTATGTTGAGTGAAACAATACTTTTCTTGAATGCGTTTTAAATCCATTACCAGTTTCTTTCATGGACTGTCCCTTATTTATGGTATTGTCTGAAATAGTACATTTCCATTCTTTATTAACTTGTTCCACACCACTCATGATTTTGTACACCGCTATCAACCTGATGTGATATCTAGGGTTTTCAGAGCTCTAATAAGAGAGATGCTCTCCATGAAAGTGAAATCTGACCCATGGCCTGGGCACTTAGGGCTCCTTTTACAAAGCCGCGCTAGGGCCTTAATGCGCAGAATAGCTCACACTAAATTGCCGCACACGCTAGCCGCTACCGCCTCCTTTGGAGCAGGCGGTAGATTTCCGGCTAGCCCGCACTAATCCGGTGCGTGCTTTAAAACCGCTAGCGTGGCTTTGTAAAAGGAGCCCTTAATGTTGTAATGAATGAAAATTCCATTTTGACATAAAAACTGGATTGGCATGTAGACACCTGCCCTTGCCTGATTTGCTACCATATAAAACTAAAAATTATACGCAGGGAGTGACCTTATGTATACTTTTTTTAAAATTATACTTTCCAATTTACATAATCCCTAAAAAAAAAAAATCAAGAAAGGACAAAAAAAATGGAAATAACTAACCTCCACTTTTATGAAGCTGCATTAGCATTTTTTTATCACTGGTTGTGCCAGTAAAAGCTCTGACGCTCACAGAATTCCTATGAGTGTTGGAACTTTTATCACCATGGCTTCATAAAATAATACAATTCAGGCTCAAAAGTTCATATTTCAGAGAGATAGATGAGGGCAACATAAATGGGGGGAAAAAGCAATTAACAATAGAAATCCCTGAGTCCCTAAACAATACTGTGTGTATATTTTTATGTGAATATAAAGTAGTCATGTCTGGGAGTAGAATTACATGGCGCTTGCATAAATACTTCACTAATCCAGCACTAATACATGTGTGTATTTGTGTCTCCTTGGCTGCAGGTGTAAATATGAGGTTGGTTTGAAAGGTTTGGTCAAAAAGCAAGTTAAACAACATGGCCTCCATCGAGGGCTATGCATTTAGTCCAGGGAATTTCCAGGTTTGTTTGTGTTTTTGTATCGGGAAAAATAGCTTTAAAAAAAAACTGGAAGGGCTGACTGAGCCTGCCAGCGATTTTCCTCCAGTCAGGCACCCCTGCAGCCACCACCTGGCACTTGCCAATTCGGAGAGGAGGTCCTCTCTCCCTACATAAGAACTGTGTGAGCCGTGGAAAAAGAGGGCTGACTGAGCCTGCCAGCGATTTTCCTCCAGTCAGGCACCCCTGCAGCCACCACCCGGCACTTGCCAATTCGGAGAGGAGGTCCTCTCTCCCTACATAAGAACTGTGTGAGCCGCGGAACGCGGCCCGCGGACGCGTGCCCAAGGCCGTGTGTCCGAAGGGGTGTGGCCAAAGGGGCAGGTCCTGCCCCTTTGAAGCCCCTTCGGAGCCGCCAGGAGCATTAAAGGGAATTATCATGGGAAAACGGAAAGCTAAGATTATATCTTCTTCCCTGAACGTGATTGGACCGATGGATCGTCATCTTTCCGCTTCAACTGTGACTCCTACAGAAGGTAGGCTTGAAATTCGATCCCAATCTGCTTCTATCTCTTCTGGCGAACCCATGCCTCCACCTCAGCCTCTTACAGTATTAAGGGAGAAGGCAGACTCTGTTTCCATATTAGGGTCAGATTCAGCCTCTCCATTACTTCCAGAACTGGACTCTAAAAATGTATCTGAGGGGGAACAATCTTTCATGGTATCTCCTGTTTCAATGCCTATTGGTCCTATTTCTAGGCCTGAGATAGGCAATAAACAAATTACGTTGCAAGATGTCTGGACTGTAGTAAATAGAATTGAGAACTCATTACAGGGCACTGTAGTTCAATTGGCAATTATGGGGAAGAAATTGGATAAAGTAGAAACATCTGTTGTTGCAATGCAATCATGTGTTGTATCTCATGTTAAGGATAATACTATATTACATCTTCAGTTGGAAAAAATGGAAAATGTTATGAGATCTAGAAACCTCAGGTTTTTGAATTTTCCTATTTCCCATTTTCTCTCTCCTTTGGAACTACTAAAAATGTATTTTAAAGATATACTTTCCTATACAGGTTTAGAAAAGTTTACTCCAGATAATCTTTATTATTTGCCTACCGGCATTAAAAGATATCAGAAGAAGGGGGGGAAGATCAACTAGCATCCCCTGATAGTTTAAACATTTCCCAATTACTTGAATCATCAAAAGATTATATAGCCAAGAGAGCAACATTATTAGTCACTTTTATGACTGAAATAGAGAAATAAGATATACTTAAATTGTATTTTTTGAACAAAAATGCCCTGTTCTGTGGTCAACAGATAAATATCTTTCCAGATGTCTCTAGACAGACACAGTACAGGAGGAAGCAATTCCTGCAACTCAAGGCAAAAACCTTGGGTGTGGGTGCATCATTTTTTCTTAAGTTCCCCTGTAAATGTTTAGTGACCTTTCAGAATACTAAATATATATTTTTAGACCCAGTTCATTTAGAGAATTTTCTTTTAGACAAACATAAATTGGATATATTACCTGTTACTAATGCAGAAGCTGAGAAGGAATGAATATAGAGATTTATTGCCTGGTGTTATAGTTTATTGAATATTGATGTTTAGTTTCTTATATTACTTTCTGGAGGATAAAAATTGCGACAGGATTAGTCAACCCTCAATAATGTGGGCTTGTTAATGTTTGTATTTTAATTTGAACTATTTTCTTTATATTTTGTATTTTTTGCTTGAGTTTGTTATGATGTAACAATAAAAATTTATAAAAAAACAAAACAAAACTGGAAACTCGCTGGACTAAGTATATAGCCCTCAATGGAGACTAAGTTTTTTAACTTGCTTTTTGACCAAACTTTTCAAACCACCCATGTACTTATTTATGCTTGCCACCTCCCGGTACACACATATAGAGTGACTTTAGAAAAGAAAATATACAAGTCCTGTCCCTTTGCAGAGCATTCCCCTCTGTCGAAGAATTTTGCCATTCTCTTAGAGCATTGGGGCATCTATCTGGGCCAATGGGATCAAAAACCTCTGGCTTACCAGTGGGAGTCTGGCTGTTTGGGATAATTGATGGTTGAAGGGGAAATAACTGAATGAGGGGATAGGCAGGTAGGTTAAAGGGAAAGGGTTGGTTGGGAATTTGGAGGGTACTGGCTAGTAAACTAGAAAGATCACCTAGCTGATTGGTGGAAAGGCAAATTTTTTGACTGGATGAGTGGAAAGCATGACACCCAGTGGTGATGATGCAGAAGCAGTGTTCAGAGCTTATGGGAAGGAAGATGACTCAGCAGGGTTGAATAGTAGGACCAATGGGGTTCAATATACAGAGGGAACTGTCACTGCTAGGGATAGGAATTAAAATGATCATTGAGAAAGCCCTATTATGTAAAAAAAAAAATCCATGTACTGATTTGGAAATTATTCATACCCTTTCTTTTAAACTACTCTAATCTGCATAGATGCGGAAAGAAAAAAAAAAGTTAAAAATGTTGGTAGTGAGGCTTAGTTTGCTCCTTGGTTGGTGCCCTCGAACATATTAATAGCACCTGTTTAAAGCATTTGGGAATGTTGGGTTTCTAAACTTTGGGAAAGGGTCTCTACATAACCTTGCAGTGCCATTCACAGAGGAAGTAACATCTTGCACTGTACTGAATACCCCAATGTCAAAAAGTTGTAATGTCAGGAAGTACTTTTTAATGGAGAGTGTATTAGATACCTAAAATACCCTCCCATGAGAGATGATGGAGATGAAAATGGTAATAGAAATTAAAAATGCGTGGGATAAACAAAGAAATTCCGTATGCCACCTTAGCAGTGCTTAGATGGCCAGTCCAGCAATTGGGAAGTCAAGCTGGGCAGACTTCTATGATCTGTGCTCTGACATGGCAAGGACATATCAAGATCAAGTATGCATATATGTAGTATTGCATCATTCCTTATGCTTTGAGTTTGATGTGTTTTGGCAGACTGGACGGACTGTACAGGTCTTTATTTTCCATCATCTACTATGTTTAGGGTTACCAGATGTCCTGGAGAAGCCAGACATGTCCTCTATTTAGAGGATTGTCTGGGTGCCCGGAGGGATTTTCAAAACCTGGCAGTTTGTCCGGGTTTTGGAAGTGTCTGACCTCAGGGCCACATCTGGAGGGCATCTGCACATGCACGGATGTCGACGTGATGCCGTCATGCGTATGATGTCAGCGTGTCGACATCCACGCAAAAGCGGTCCCAAGCTTGGGGAGGTTCGTGTGGAGGTGGACCAGGCGTCCTCTCTTTTTCAATTAGGAAATCTAGCAACCCTAACTATGTTACTGGAGAATCCATGAACCAGGAAAAAAGTACAAATAGTTACATGAGACAGGCGGGGTTTTGAGGGGCTGGGAGAAGGGAAAAATCCATATACGATGGACACAAAGGAGCACATTCTATAGCTACCCTTACTTCCCAGGGAACTTCCAGTTACTTTGTAAAAGTTGCATTATAATGTGGGCCAACTATCCCTACATTGTACTGCCTGAGAAGTTAGATTCCATGTCCTCAATGAAGCAGATAATGATCTATAGAGAGAGGGCAACTGAACATTTTTCTCATAGCTTTCTTGAACAATCATTAATAAAGATCAGTCAGTCATATAATTTCATGTTTCTTAAAGCTTACATTATGCTTAAATAAAAGAAGAAAGAAAGAAGCACCCACGGAACATATTTGCCCTTTGCTTTCTGTGGTATTGAAAACATTGGTTCAACATGACTTTGGTTCTTTATCAACAAGCACTTTGTTATTCTCCCCGATGTATTTGTCTCTGGCCCTTTCAGCTCTTTATAAAGCTGGCAGGCTACAGGCTGCATGGTTTCATGAACAGTGAATAGTCAATATGATTCCAGGAATTTCCTCTGCTTTCTTCCTGTAGCGCCCTTTTGTAATGCACTGATGCAGAGCATGGAATCGAACCCTGCAACCAAAATAGCTTGGCGTGCAATGAAGCCACTGCTGATGGGAAAAATCCTTTATGCACCCGATTCCCCTGCTGCGAGGCAGATCCTTAAGCATGTGAGAAACTGAGACGATGTTTTTGCTTTCCTCCTGCCTAATGTAAAGTTTCAAATGGAGATATTTGTTTGCCTATTGCTAATGCCTGCTCTTTGTTCATGTGCGCTTGGCTTTGATCCTTCCCCATCCACGTCTCTAAGGATAACTGAATGTAGCAGAATCCCTGGCTGCTTTGGAAGTACCTGATGTGGGCTCACATTACTTAACTTTCTTCCCAAGAACTAGAGGCTCCTACAAAGGACAAACAAAACTGTAACTCGTTTCCTATTGGTCAAAGCAATGGAGCAACTGACCTAACAGCAGCACAGCAAAAGGCGGGAAAACGTTTGTTTATTTTTAAGAATAAAAAATCTGTTGACAATTGTGTCAACATATCCTCCCATGTGAAATATGGGGAGGGGGCAGAATAATGGATATTGATGTGCATTCATTTGAAATTATGACATTTCACTCAATACACAGAGGAGATTGAATGTACAATCACACTGACACAAATGAAATCCAGTCGTTCCAGAACTAGTCACAACCAACACATCCAATAATGATGGAGAAAAAGCCTTGGGTATAAAGAGCCAAACCCTGTCGAACCCCAATGGAGTAGATAAAACAGGGCAATTCACCTTCAGGCACAGGCTGAAAAAAATTCCACCAGCAAACTGAAGCTATCACAATATCCTGGTAATAACCAAAATCATAAACATGTTACATATAACGCTCAATTTAGTCAAAGCATTGCTGGATGTGTTGGTTGTAACTGGTTCTGGAACAATTGGATTTCATTTGTGTCAGTGAAATTGACATTTCCCATGTTTTTCATATCATCCCTCCCACCCCCCCCCCCACCCCCGTTGCAATGACAGGAAGTACAAAAAACCCTGAAATTTCTTTATATGTCATTAATTGTGCTCACACTTCTGATAGGGTTTACACTTTAAGAACATAAGAACAACCATAGTGGTTCATACCAATGATCCATCCAGCACTACATCTTATTTCCAACAATGGCCAATCCAGGTCACAAATACCTGGCAGAAACCCAAATAGTAGCAGCATTGTATGTTACTGATCCCAGAGCAAGTAGTGACTTCCTCCATGTCTGTCAATTGCAGAGTATGGACTTTTCCTCCAGGAACTTGTCCAAACCTTTTTTTTTTTTTTTAAACCAGCTACATCAACCGTTGTTATCACATCCTCTGGCAATGCACTGTGCACTCTTAAAACAGGAAAAAAAAATTGCTGGACCAAGTGAAAATTCCTGTAAATGACACAGGAAATTATACAAAGTGAAAATGTTAAAGCTGCACACCCTAGCGATGGATACTTAGAATGAATGACAGAGGTAGTGGTCAGTTGTTTTTTTTTCCTCACACGGGGTGAGAATTTGACACTTGGGAAGCACAGGAGTCGGTGACAAAGCAGCTGAGGGACATGGTGGGCAAAAGCTAGGAGGGGTAACCTGGGTGCTGATCCATATGCTCAATCCCATGGAACGATAGAACTCCAAAAAGGGCCAAATCAAGTTCCCAAATTTTTAATAAACATAAACATGTTGGCCACCTGGAGGGTGTAGAGAGGAGAAGAAGATATGATTGTAGCAGGTCGGGTCTTGCCGAGTCTGTGTAGAAAGAACCGACGTGTCAGCATGATGGCTGAAACATAGGTTCTTTCTACACAGACTCGACGAGACCCAGAAACCTACTACAATCATGATGTCAGCCGCGAAAGCCTAAGAGAATGGAGAAGAAGACATGTTGGCTACCTGAGGGGTGTTGCGAGGTAGAGAGGGGAAAGAAAGATGCTGGCCACAGGGAAAGAAAGTAGAGGAGAGGGGGGAAATGCTAGCCATGGGGGATGAAGTAGAGAAGCATATGCTGATCATGTGAGGGGTGGGGATGGGAGAGGAAGGGAGATGCAGGTCACTAAAAGGATAAGTAGTGCCTTGAAACACCCTTGAAGGCTTGTCTAGGGTATCCAGTACCCATGGATTGTCCTTGTCCAACACTATCCAGACAGTGCCAGGGAGACTTGTATAAATATTCAACAGTATTCCCTGAATAGCACCACCTGAATGTTTACGGATAGAGCATTTATCTGGACAGTGGCGGCAGCTGCTATTTGGATAAGTGCTTTGTAATATTTGGCCCTCTAGATGTGGGGATTATCTGATAGATCCCAATGAATGAATTTTTTCACTTCACCTGCCCAGTTGTCTTGATTCTTGATTTTTTTTTTTTTTTAATTATTATTCATTTCTCACCACTTTTGAATAGATGAGCTATAAAATCTTATACGCAAGTCACTTCTAGTCCCCTACATTATCCCACCCCACCTTGTGTCTTTTAACCAGTCTCTGTTTGAAGCCACTACCGCTGCTTACTAGATTTGCCCAGCAATGTTTTTACATTCCACTAATGTGTGGGGTCTCCACTATCTCTGATGGCAAGCCTTTAGAAATGGCAAGAATACAAGAGTAATTGTTCATTTGAAATATTCTTAAATGTTTTAACAGCAAAATATTTATGGGTAATACCGCAGAGGGGTCATAGAGTTGGTGATGGATTGAGGGTTTCCTTTCCCATATTCTAAGGGAGAGCAGAATAGTGAACATGGCATGTGGAGAAAGAAATGTAAGCCTCAGATGCTATCTATGGGTCTCAGAGATAGCTTCATGTCATTCATGAGCCATGCCTAAAGTATCTGATCTTAGCAGAGAGTGAAAGTGCAAGGAGAATAGAAGAGGCAGATATAATGAAAGAGAGAATACCAAAATGGAGATTATCCAGATGTCACAGAAAGAAGATATCTGAATTAGAAGCATTGCCCTCTAATAATTTGCTCTTGTTGTCCCATAGCCAGCTAATCTGTTTTATTTTTTTACTTCTGAAGGCAAATTCTACATTTGAACAACTAGAACGACTCAGACAGTTGGGCAAAGCCTGGAAAGAAGTGGGACCTCAACTACGGCACTTCTTCCAAGACAGTGTGCAAATGAAGATGATTCGAGTAAGTTCGATCTCCACAAGAAGGCAACTAATGAGAAAGTGTTCTCTCTAGAACTGATGCAAAGGGATTTGGGCACCTGAGGCAAAATTTCAGCCTTAGAAACATAGAAACATGATAGCAGATAAAGGCCAAATGGCCTATCCAGTCTGCCCATCCACAGCATCCACTATCTCATCCACTCCCTAACAGATCCCAAATGGGGGGGAAGGAATCACGTCAAAGGTATTACCCCCATGTGAGAAAAAAATTGGCAGGAGGAATGCTCAACCATATGCCAGATGCCACCCCCTGAACCATCCCCTACCCTACCCCCTACCTCCCCAAAAAGGCAAGAGGGATGTTCACCTGAGCCGCTGCCCCTCCCCCCCCCAGTACATTTGTCTAAAGAAAGCAGGAGGGAGGCTCAGTCCCTCTAGTTGTGAGGCCTGCTAATCCAAAATGGTGGGCCCTCCCCTCCTCAGTGCATCATGTGATGCACACACACACAATCTGCCTCATTAAAAAAAAGGAAAAAGCTCCCCCCCGCACTGACCCCCCTCCAAGAGCCACTGACTGCCCCAAACCAATCTCCTCCCCTTCCCCCCAAAGAGGCTCCCCCACAAAACCCAAGAAAATGGCAGGAGGGATGCCTATTCTCTCCTGCCACTGGATGCCCCCCAAACCTCCCTCCGAACCTCCCCATACCTTTTTAAAAAGTTGGAAGCAGGAAGCCTGCTCTGAGGCTCCTGCTTCAGGCCTCCACTCCTAAATGAGAGGCCTTCCCCTCCCCAGTGTATCATGTGATACACAGGGAGGGGCTAAAGGCCATGATTGGTTCAGATGCCTAAGGCCCTTCCCAAGGAGTGGGGCATTAGGCGTCTGAGCCAATCAGGCCTTAGGCACCTCCCTCTGTATCCAGTATACTGAAGGAGGAGCCTAAAGCCCTGATTGGTCAATCCAATCAGGGCCTTAGGCTTCTCCCTCAGTATTTTGGATATAGAGGGAGGTGCCTAAGACCTGATTGACTGATGCCTTGGGAGGGGTCTTAGGCGACTGAACCAATCAGGGCCTTTGGCCCCTGCTCTTGCATCACATAATGCACCGGGAAGGGGAAAGCCCCTTATTTAGGAATGATGGGTCTGAAGCACGAGCCTCAGAGTGGGCTTCCTGCTTCCAACTTTTTCAAAAGAAATGTCGTAGGTTTGGGTGGGGGGGTGTCAGGAGGGAGTGGGCATCCCTCCTGCCATTTGGGGGGGGGAAACAGTGGTGTGGGGGGACCATGGCATAGAGGTGTTCTGCAAGGCAGGAGGGAGTGGGCACCTTACTGCTAATTTTCTCTCATGCTCAATTTTCTCACATTGGAGATAGTCGTCATCAGTGCTGGGGGACTTTTTTATTTTTTTTTTTAATGGGACAGATATTTTGCAGGTGTAACACTCTTAAAACATCTGTGTCATTGAAAAAAAAACCCAGGCAGTCGTTTTTCTGATTGCTAAAACACCATTTATTTATTTTTTTTTTTTTTGGGGGGGGGGAATAGCCAAGTGATATTAGTGCATCAATCGCTTGGCTACTTTGCATGTGGTTTTAGCTAATTTGCATGGCTGGATCAGAAAATGGGCAATCGAGGGGAAAAACATGTGGCGGACTGTTTTGTGCATTGGGTTGGTAAAAGTGATCGTCGCTAAAGCTGTGAAAATAGCGATGATCACTGACTTTAGTGCATCTAGCCCTTAGTCCAGCGAGTTTCCACTTTTCTTGTTCCATCAGAAAAGTGCTGAACGATAAAGTGGAAACTTGCTGGTCTAAGTGTATAGTCCTCAGTGGAGACTGTCCCAACTGAAGTCAGTTGGGATGAGAACTTGTAAGCACCCTTTCGTACTTTGGGCTGCTTTCTCAAGGTAATTGGGCAGGATTATAAAAAAAAGTATCTGAGCAACCCTGGCTATAGAACTTATGTGCACCCTGAGAGATAGCACCTATAAGTGTGGGCATGCAGTTATAGAACTGACCTTCGCATATACTACATTGGCGACACAGGTACAAAATTTTTGAATGCCAATAAAGTTTCTGGGAACTGAATTAGAGGAAAGCACTAGTTGAAGAGGAAAGGAGATAAGTATCAGTGTGAGAGTGAGGAGAGAGAGATGAACACACCTTTGGTGCATCTCTCAACCTGCTCCCTCTCTGATACTTTTCCTACTTTGGGCTAGATTCACTAAGGGCACGGATCAGATCCATGAGGATCTGATCCGATCCTTGTCTGGGGGGGCTGATTCATGAATTGATCAGAATCATGCCCCCCAACCGCCTGCCCGGATCGCTCTATAGTAATCCCAATGCATGCGCAGACCATCTATAGATGGTCTGCGCACGCTGGCCCCTCCGAGCCTGGCAGAAAATTTTTTTTTTTAACTGTTTTTAACTTTTTTTAGCGAGCCCTTGGTTTTAACCTCCTTTAAGTCCGTGGGCTAAAACTACGGGCTTGCACTGTGAGGCTGGGTGGGAGAGTCGGGGCAGGCGGGAGAATCATGGCTGCAGGAAATTAGGGCTAAAAGCAGGAGTTCGGGACAGAGAGCAGAAAAACAGGGCAGAGAGCAGGGCGGCAGAAGGCAGGGCAGTCGGAAAAGACCTGAGCGACTGGTCCTCAGCAGTCGCTTGTTTGTGATCGGCCAGCCTAGTCGGTGTTGCAGGTTTTTTGTTTGTGAATCGCTGCCTGCCATCATTTGAATGTTGTTCCCCCCCTCATTTCCATGCGGAGAATGATCAGGACACAGGTTAATGAATCAGGTCGGAGGGTAAAGGAGTCGCAAACCGATCAGTACACGATTGGTTTGCTTAGTGAATCTAACCCTTTATTTTATTTCAACAAACATATATTTTGTTCAGTGTCAAAAAAAAAAAAAGCATGCATAGTCAGAAGAAGGATTTCATTCTTTTATGCCTCCTGCTAGAAGTGGGGAGGATTGTATAATGTCTACAGCCAATTACGGCAGGTGCAGAGTACTGGCGGGGTACCCCAATTCCACCCAGCCCCCACCCAATCAAGGATGACCACATATACAAGTACTGTTTTTTTTCCTTTCTAGAAAATAAAAAAAAAAGTTCTATGTATATTAATTGTGGATTTGCTAAAAAAAAAATTAAATAGCACAGGTGGTCTCTGATGAGTAGGTTGAGACACCATTTTAGAATATAGTTTTCGGCAATGCTTATTAAGTGAAGTGCTGTGCACTTTGCAGTTGGAATGATTAATGGTAAGCAGCTGCCCAGTGTAGAGAGCAAGGAAAGTGGGGGAGCTTTGAGGAAATTACACTACCTTCTGTTTCAGGACACACTGAAGAACCCTACAGTAAAAGATTTCCTGAACAGACAGCTTGGGGATGACAGTTTCACTGCTGATGATGTGATAAACTTCTTTTACAATGGACAGCCGCGGGATCGGCCAGATGACCTGGTGAACTTTGACTGGCGAAATGTCTTCAGTGTCGCTGATCAGGTTGTGGGCTTGTTAAATCCTTACATGGAGGTGAGAACTAGCGAGCTGGAATGTGCAATATGCCTAGAATGAAGTGAAACCCGAAACAAAGCCCCCACAATAACAGGTTTACTCTGAATGAAAAGCAATCCAAATGGCAAATTGTCGGAATGTGCTTATGTGGATTTAGCTCACACCTTTTCATTGGCAGCTCAAGGTGGGTTTCATTCAGGTACAGTATTTCCTTGTCTCCTAATCTGTTGGAAAACATAATAGTACAAACAATCTCTCCCACAATATTTTGACAACCACCCACCATTAGCTTATAAATCTTGAACACTGTGGTGAGATGAAATACTGCCTCAGTGCTGTGACTGATTGCAAAAAATAACAACAAATCCCCACAATACATATATCATACTTGTTAGCAGGTGGCTATGAATGAAGGAGAGCAGACACGGTTTGAAGGCATGATAACCCCTGATGCAGTGAACCTGAGCGAAACATAGCTATGTCGGCGGGGACTCTCCTGGATGATTAATCGGATAAGTTTTGATTTTTTTTTAATAACATATGAAGCAAAATCCTGTTTTGGTGAAGATGAATTTATGAAATATTTGGAACTGATGACGAGGCATTATGGATTTAAAGTCGTATGTATAAAGATAATGGCCACTTATGACTGGTCCCGCTAACAAGTATAGTATATGTATTGTGGGAATTTACTAATTTAAAAAAAATCTCCTGCCTTACTGAGTTATTGGCCACAATTTTGCTTAAGTGACTGAGATGCAGTTCACCTCCTGCTTACACTCTTCTTAAATGTGCAGATTTATCAGGGGACTTCTATATACAGCACACAATGTTAGGTTCTATTTCCATACTGAGATTTCAGCACGGAAAAGCATTCCAATGGATGCAAGGCACCGAAATGTGGCAGATCCATGCCAAAACACACTTGTCCAATTATAGTGCTGCTACTACTACTACTATTTATTATTTCTAAAGCACTGAAAGGCATACGAAGCGCTGTACATGTTAACATACAGTAGACAGTCCCTGCTCAGAAGAGCTTACAATTTAATTTAGACAGGACATATCAAGATTGGGGAGGTTATAGTGAGTATAGTGCCTAAGTAGGGTTACCATATTTGAAGATGGAGAAACCCGGACACGTAGCCCTGCCCCATTCTACCGGTGACCCGTCAAATGCACGCAGGACAATGGCACGCCGAACATTTGTGCACCAGCACTCACTGAGACCCGACAATTTTTTATTTTTGAAGGGTCGGGGGACCCCCCCTACACTTAAAACATTCAGCTGCTATCTAGTGTTAGGTTAAGGTTTACATGATGATTATAGGAACCCGTAAAGGGACCCCATAATCATCATGTAAACCTTACCCTAACACTAAATAGCAACTGAATGTTTTAAGTGTAGTCGGGTCTGTGTGCACTGGCATGCAAATATCTGGTGTGCGATTGTCGGCACGCCACTGTTCTGTGCACAATTGTCAGTGTGCCCATTCTGCCTCCAGCCCCACCCTGTTCCACCTCTAGCCCCACCTCCCAAAAGCCGCATCTTTTTTTTTTCTGACCTCCCTCTGCGGCTGGAAGGCCTCCAGTGTGCGCGGATGCATATGACATCTTCTGCGCATGCACGGTGAAGGCTCTCCAGATGCGGCCGGAGCTCAGGGCTTTCTAAAACCTGGACAAACTGCCGGGTTTTGGAAAGTCTGTCTGAGAACCCAGACAGTCCTCTAAAATGAGGACATGGCTGGGTTTTCCCGGACGTCTGATAGCCCTACGCCTAAGTGTTTCCCACATGGATCTGAAAAGGGGATGTAATGATGAGGACATGAGTGATATCCACAGTCTTGTAGAATAGTGTGGATTCGTGCCCAACTTGCAAGCTGGAATTTGCACCTGATTTCAGTTGTTGAAAATCCACGTGCCCAAAGTTGAGCATGGATCCTGGCGCTATGAGCTACTCTAAAGGGCTCCCGTACTGGAATGCGGTTCAGTGCCAAATTTTTGGAGGCGTTGAATTTTGAGCACCATTTCCTGAAACCAGTCCTTTATGCCTACATTAGTGTAAAACAAAAACTGTGTGTGACAACGAGATTCCGGATGTGCCATGAGATGCCGGCAAGGAGGAGAGGCGCAGGTGCCGGCTGACTGCATACAGGTTGTGCCTCTTGTGGCGAGAGGCACGACCTGTAATCAGTCAGCTTGCGCCGGCACCTCTCCTCCTTCAGCACCCCCCCCCCCCCCCCACCACCACCACCACCATCACCACCACCACCAGCATAGTAATAGCAGGCTCAGGGTCTTGTCTGGAGGGCCTCCATGCATGCACATATGTTGATGTGATGACATCACACATGCGTGTGATGTCATTGCTTCGACACCCGTACATTTCTGGATGCCCTTCGGCCGCGGCCCTTTAATGTATCGCGCCTGCAAAAAATTTGCGTTACACTGGCCTACACAAATGTGCACACTCAACATTTTTGGAATAGTAAGGCTCTAATTTAGGTGGGCATTTGATTTGCATACATAAAAAAAGAACAGTATGAGTAGCAGGTGATTATAAGGCCCTCGCAGCACTGAGTTGTTTCATATTTCCTCAGTACTTAACGAGAGTCCATCGCTTATGATTGTTCATGATAGATCATTGTCAAGGTATTTGGTGAGAAATAGGCTTTGGTGTCTTCAAGGCCCTTTTTTCTTATTTTTGATTTTGTAAGTAGACATAAAAGCAAATGCCAAGGATCGTGCTCCAGGGCTTTTGTCTCTTGGTTGACATAGTAATCTTCATGCCCGTCCTAGTTTTCTCCTTTCAAAACACTGCAACATATAATTCAGTGCAGCCTTAAGGATAAATTAAAGAACAGTCTTTAAATGCAGGAACTGTCTACCTGCAAAATAATATACTGTTTGTGGGAACTTTGATGTGGAGCAACTGTCAGGTGCTGACCTGTTATAGATAATGAAAAAGATTAGATCAAACCTGTCGGCCTCTTGGCGTTTTCTGAAATGTGTTGATGGATGGTCTTCCTAGACACTTCAGGAGCCAGATAAACATACACCTCTCCTTACTTAAAATTGGAACGTACTTCCTTTTTGATGGATTTGGGGCTAAACACTACTTGATAATGATATGATTATGACTTCATTGTGCCACTGAGATTAACTCATGATCACAAACAGCAAGTGTAAATGGAAAAGGTGAGTTATAAACTGGGATGAACGCTAAGATGCGTATGTCACCTCATCAACAGCAACCCGTGTACTGCTTCACTAATTATTTAGCTGGAGGGTATGCGTAGTTAATAACAGTTCACAGATTTGTAGTAAAATAAGTCCTGTTCTAGGAAGACTAGATTAAGATATGTGTTTACTGTAAACTGGGTTGCTGGAGGCACAGGAAAATAAAGTGACTTCCCTTGAGTCACAGAAAAAGAGGAATTCTATAAAGAAAATCAAGTGTCTACTTTTCTGTACACGCATTGGTGGAACATGCCATATTCTAGCCATAATCGTGCGCACCAGTGTAAATGATTGTACTCTTTGTCCTGTGTGTATGTCATAATAAGATTGTAAGCTCTGTCAAGCAGTGACCATCTCTTGCGTGTTTTAATGTTTGGTGCTGTACAGTGGTATAATAAGGGGGGTGCAGGGGGCTGCGGACCACCCCAGGCGCCACGTCAGTAGGGGCACTGGCACCTCTCTGCCACAACATGCCACCCTTACCCTGTTCCTCCATATTATCTTTGCTAGAGTGAGCAACTTCTGCCTGTTGCTCGCACCAGCTTGCTTCCCCTCTGAATCACTTCCGGGTCACGGGGCCAGGATGTGAAGTCAGAGGGAAATCCAGTGCTGGTGCATGGAGCATGCTTGCAGAAGCCACATATGCTGGCGAAGATTAAGAAGTGCCGTGGAAGGGAGAGTGTAAGTGTGGAATGGGAAGGAGCGGGAGGCATGGAAGGAGTGGGGATGTAGGTGGGGCACCACCGCCACAGGTGCCTCCTACCCTGACTACACCACTGGCGCTGCATACATTTGGTAGCACTAGAGCAATAAAAAAATAGTAGAAGCAGTAGTATCTAGATCTCTACGAAATGAATGTATATGAGTATCCCGCTCAAACTCCATCCATGGGGCAATTCTATAACTTGGCACTGAGATGTAGGCGCTACAGTGGGGCGTGATCAGCACCAATTCTGTAATGGCTTCAGGGTACGTCTCAGCTATTGTAGAATACTAGCGCAAAGCCACATCGGCATGCCCACTTATGACAGGTCAAAGCCTGGTGTAAATTGGAACCCCTAAATGTGTGTAACTTATAGTATTCTATGAGTAACACGTGTTGCTTGGTGACACGCCCATGTGTACATCCCTTGCACTTACATGCTAAACTGTGCTCAAATGTTGTAGAATAGCACCTTCAAAACAGTATCCATTATGTTTCTCAATATTAGTCTCAACGCAACTCTCATTCGATTTCCCTGAACCCCTACCACAAAGCTAAGTACTTTTTTTGAGTATATATATATATATATATATATATATATATATATATATATATAAATTAAAATTAATAAAAACGAAAAAGGTTCAATGAAGAGCTGACAAATAAAGCCTCAAATTTGAATAGTTGGATGTACGTAGGGGTGGCCCTGGTCCCTGGCGGAAATTTAAGAGAATTTGGGCCTAGATTTGGGAGAGTCTGCCCCATAGAGCTAGAAGTTCTCTTCTGAACTTTTGACACTGAAGTGCAGGGGGGGCTGGTGGGGGGGGGTTGGGACGGGTGGGTCTTTGGGGGGGGGGTGTTAGGTCTTTTAGGTCTTCGTGAAGGACTAACACGGAGGGCCTTGCGTTGTCTACTGTTGAATTTTGTTTCGTTGTACTGTTTGGTGTGTGAGTTTGTAATATGAAAACTTTCAATAAACAGGAATTAAAAAAAAAAAAAAGCCTCAGACTATGAAAATTTATTGAGTCCCTGGTGATGCTGCTGAGAACCGAATGAGAGTTGCGTTGAGAGTAATATTGAGAAACATAATGGATACTGTTTTAAAGTTCTAAGCAGTTTTCTAATATTTGATGATTAGTGAGCTTCTCAACAAGTCAAGGATTGAAGATTTAAGTGCCTTGATAGGAGGAGGAGTAGAATAGCACCTAGCAAGTGCTACTTATGCTTAACTGTCAGTTATTGGCACCTCCGACACGCATTGTGGTGGTGTTTTATAACTTACATGCACACTTACCGTCTAACATAGAAAGAGGGGTACCTGATTGCCCACCTGTGAACTGTGTGTCCTCACATTTAGGTGGCATTTTACAGAATAGCAGATAAGCAGATTATTGTCTTTACATGTGTATGACCATCTGTGCATAAATGCTGATATTCAAATTATTCACATGCGTTACTGATACCTAAATCATGGTGCCCTCCTTCTAGAATTATCTCAAAAGTTTTTTAAACATTAAGTGGCTTAGCTGGGACTTAGTGAGCCCTGAACAGGAGGATTGGGATATGTGCCCCCCCCCCTTCCCAGGGCATGCACACTCCTTCCTCAAGTTCTGGTGCACCCCTGGGTCTGGCATCTCCCCCACCTGCACTCAGCTATCTACCCGCCCACAAGGTCCTCCACAGCTACAGCATCAGAGACAGTAGTAAAGGGTTCCTCTCTGACTGGTGTCCCGCCCACAGGAAGTTTCTTCAGCATGGTGGGATATGGTAGAGGAAGAGGCTGGCCGGACAGAGAAACAGCATTTAGCGCTTTTTCTGACACTGTAGCTGTGGAGGACCCCATAGTAGGTAAGTAGTTGAGTGTGGGGATGGGAAGTGGCAGACCTCGGCTGCAGGCGGCCCCTATCTTAAGGTGGCCCTGGGCATTTTGCCAGGCTCACTCAATGGTAGCTAGCTACACCTGCAGGTCTAGGAGTGTATCCCAGGTAGAATTCAGGGATAACATCTCAATTTTACTGCCATTTATCTGTTTGAGGGGTGGGGGGATTTTGTGTTGAGACAGTGATTCTTTTAGTTTTATTGCTTGAAAGTCTACTCCTGATTACTGTTCATACAATGAAATAATTAAAGTCATCCCAAGCCAAAAGACATCGTACCTCAGAGTGTGATTGCCAAACACTAATTTTCTGTCATTGTTGCCAGAGCATGTTGGAAATATTTTTTTATAACACTTCTTGAAACTGAAAACCTTTTGTGATTATGTGCAGTGCTTGACCCTGGATAAGTTTGAAGGTCACACCCAAGAATCTCATCTGACCCATCAAGCTCTTTATTTGCTGGAGGAAAACAAATTCTGGGGCGGACTTGTCTTTCTTGACTTTTTCCCCTGGACAAACAAGCTCCCACCTCACGTGAAGTATAAGATCCGAATGGACATAGATGTGGTGGAGAAAACAAATAAAATCAAAGACAGGTTAAGTTTCTACTTACTCTAAATGACGCTCTTTTGTATAGCAAGAAACAGGGATGGTTGTAGGTACCAGTCTCTGCCCTGCTCTAGGCCTGAGCAATCAGGAAGGAATGTGACTGTGGGAAATCTCTTTATTTTATCATTTCGACTCTCTGCTGGATGGAATTACTATCTTTTCCAGCAGTGTGTTGAAGTGAGTATATTTTAAGATTGCTATTTTTTCAGTAAGTATAAATACATTAAAGCCCTATTTACATTACATTACATTACAATTACATTAGGGACTTCTTATCCGCCTATACCTTGCAGTTCAAGGCGGATTATAAAAAAGCTAACTGGACATTTCCAGTGAAGTTACAACAGTTTTTTTTTTTGGGGGGGGGTTTCAGTTACAAGGGAGGAGAGGTAGCTGGATTAATTCCGGAAGAACTTGCAAATTGGATATTAAATTGACTGTACGTTACTGTGTGATATAACAAATAGATTACAGTTAGAGTACAAATAAGATTATGTTACATTTCAGGGATCTGAATACTTGGTTGGTGTTTTGGGGAGGAAGAGATTATTTAAGTGGAGGCTTTGGGGGAGAATTTATCTAGGAGGAGGGGGAAGGGTTGGGTTAAGATATCTGGATAAATTTTTTGAAAAGTAGGGTTTTGATTTCTTTTCGAAAAGTTTTGAAGTCGCCCGTGATTTATTTATTAAATTTTCTATACCGTTCTATCAGGGGAGCTCAGAAGGGTTTACATGAATTTATTCAGGTACTCAAGCATTTTTCCCTGTCTGTCCCGGTGGGCTCACAATCTATCTAAAGTGCCTGGGGCAGCAGAAGATTAAGTGACTTGCCCAGGGTCACAAGGAGCAGCGTGGGTTTTAACCCACAACCTCAGGGTGCTGAGGCTGTAGCTTGAACCACTGCACCACACTGTTATATTGCACACAGTTATATTGCATAAATGTATTTATTTGATAGATATATATATATATTTTTTAGCCCGTCCTCCCAAAGGAGCTCAGAACGAGTTACATATCAGGTACTCAAACATTTCCCCTATTTGTCCCGGCGGGTTCACAATCTATCTAATGCACCTGGAGCAGTGGAGGATTAGGTGACTTGCCCAGGGTCACAAGAAGCAGCGTGGGGTTTGAACCCACAACTATATTCCAAAAAACACCCATTGTACAAAAGAGCACACCCAAATGTACACCATGCAGGAAGAAAAAGACCTCGGAGACCTTTATTGGTAACAACACTGCTTAATATTAGTGAATGTGGCAGGTCATGTCTTGATCATTGGTGAAAAAGCTCCCAACAGGTGCAATGCTTAAATAATAAATTACTAAACATCATAGAAACATAGAAATAGACGGCAGATAAGGGCCACGGCCCATCTAGTCTGCCCACCCCAATGACCCTCCCCTACCTTTCTCTGTGAATAGATCCCACGTGTCTATCCCATTTGGCCTTAAAATCAGGCACGCTGCTGGCCTCAATAACCTGAAGTGGAAGACTATTCCAGCGATCAACCACCCTTTCAGTGAAAAAGAATTTCCTGGTGTATTCAAAGAAAGCGCCAGTGTTAAATAACAGCAATTATCTGAAAAGTGTAGAGAAGCATCACACTTGGATGCCAACACTGTTGCCCCATACCCTATGGGGCCTCCATTTCACCACTTTATTGGAGGAAGTGCTGCAGTGCTTTGCTGAACGTGTTCATTCAAAAAAATGGCGCCATTATATACTTGTTGGATAGTAACACCTGAAGTTGCACTGTAAATAGTTTGAACCCACAACCTTAGGATGCTGAGGCTGTAGCTCTAACCACTAAACCACACTCTCCTGATTTTTAGAAAGCGAGCATTTACACGTATCTAACTCTGCTGTTCTGACTTTATCTGGATATTTACCCAGTGAACAGGCTGAATTTTGCCACACACTAGGTAAAGCTCCACTCGTAACTGTCCCAGCACAACCTGGATAATTTTGAAGAAGAATGACTGGATTTTCAGTGGCTTTATCCGGATAATGCTGCCAGGAATAGGTCAGTAGGACTTACCCAGGTATGAACCGTTTCTGCTTGGATGCGTCCCCCTTAAAAATGCTGCATTTATTTATTTATTTCCACCTTTTTGAAGATATTCACTAAGGTGTTATCCAAATATTGTTTTTTACATTTGGGTATTTAATATAATATGACGATTTAGCTTAAGTTATTTTTTTGATGTTGCTTGTAAACTGTTTTTGTTTTGATAAACATTGCTGAGATAATATGGTGTTTAGAATCTTATCATCTGAATATTTCCCATCTCTCATGCAAACTTGGTCCTTTCTTTTGCATAGAGCTTTTTGGACCCCTGTTCGTTTACAAAAACTAGATAGCTCTAAGTCTAATAGATGTTGGCACTGTCATCTTGAGACTGGGACATTAGATCACCTTTTATTCTATTGTCCATTTATATTAGTATTTTGGAAATCAATTTGGCCTCAAATCAATAGGATGTTAGAGAATCCGGTAGCCTTGACATATGATACTATTTTATTTGGCATGTCAATGAGAGCGAAGAGTCAGATTTCGTCAAATAATAACAAACTTTTATTTATATTGACTGGAGTTGCCATTCAACAGATTACATTCAATTGGAAAAATCATAGCAGATTAAATTACAATTTCTGGTGGAATTCTGTGTGTCATATATATAAAATGGAGTGCACAATAGCAACACAAAGAGGATATTTTGGTAAATTTCAGAAGATTTGGGGACCACTAACAGATTTTTGTAATGAGTAATAATGTTTTCCCAAAGTAAGATATTTGACACGGAGGGATGTGGGTGGGTAATAAATATTAAATCCTATAATGTATAAGAGTATTTAACTGTTTTTGATGTATTGGGAATGGAACTTTTGTAAGGGGAGGGAGGGGTTGGGAGGGCTTTCTAACTTGATATCAATTGTTTAGATACTAGGAATAGTTCATAATATTCAAAATATTATAGAATATAGGTATTGGCTGAAAAGTTATATTTTTAATGATATATGAAAGTTAATCAAGTGTATATTTATAAGTTCGAATGATTTTTCTTATACACTTGTTGTAATATGTAAAAATGAATAAAGAATTAAAAAAAAAAAAAAAGAAAGAAAGGGTACTGCTGGAATTCCAAACGAACTGGTAATGTAAGTCCAGCCACTTTTGAATGACAGTCCTGAGAACGTTTATGGACTCCTCTTTCCTCTCTCGTTTAGATACTGGGATCCTGGTCCAAGAGCTGACCCAGTGGAAGATTTACGCTACATCTGGGGAGGTTTTGCATACCTACAAGACATCATCGATCATGGGATTATCGAGAGTCAGACTAGCAATGAAAGGCCCATAGGAGTCTACCTCCAGCAAATGCCATATCCCTGCTTTGTAGATGACTCGTGAGTAAGAGCACATAGTGATCTCCAGATATACTAATTGGTAGAGTGGGTGGTGCAGGGGGCTCTGGAGAAGCTTAAATACTTTGCCTTTGATCTTGTAGGGAACTCCCTACTGTGACTGTAGAAAAAATGCCTGGGGTGAGGGGTGAGCTGTTCTGCTGCTATTAAAGCAGAGATAGGGAAGAATGGGAAAGGGAAGGTCAATGCTTTACAAATAATAATAGAATTAATAGTTATGGGGTTTTATAGTTTACAGACAGGGTACAGGAAAATCAGCACGTGAAAAGAAAACCAGGCATTGGTTTAGTGCTGAAACAAACTTGGCCAGCGCAGTTAAAATGCCACCATTGTTAGTGTCATTGAAAAGGTCATGATGTAATGTTCACAAAGCCAGGGCCATGAATGACTGGAATTGAGGGTTCCAGGCAGCCCAGAGCTGAATGAGGGAAGGGGGTGGGGGGGGGGGGGGGCGCTGAACTGCTTTATTCAAAGAATTCGCCAGAGGAATGTGTCTCTGGTGCTGGAATTCTCACCAAGTCTCTTCCATGCTGAGGGAGAGATCGACATGGCATCAGCCCATTTTTATGCTAAGCTGTGTAGTGGTAGAGCTGCTTGGCCAGAAAACTGGGAATTGGGCTACTAAATGTGCTCATTCTCTGAGCCCCATTAATTGTTCAGACTTTCAGTATTACACCCTGCTAAAAGTTGCCAGATTCCAGGCCCTTGTAGATATCACATTTTTCTAGATTTCTGCCTAATAAGGTTTGCAGTGGGTTATGAAACACTAAAGCGCCTGTCAGCAGAAGTTATTCATACATTTGGGGACAATAATGAGTCATTGGTAAAACAGCATTTATCCACTGAAATGGGCTGTTTGACGACTGTGGCTAAAGGCCTTTGCATTTTAGAACAGCACATTAATTTTAACTCAAGCAGCCATCTGATCCTTTCCCTTCTCCTGTATGAGCACCCTATTAATCACTCAAATGCAGTTCCTACTACACGTGTTCAGTCTTCTCCTTTAAATGCATGGTAAGTGGTTACGGAATGTCTCCTCCAGTAACTGACTGCTTTTCACTCCTTTTCTTCTCTTTCCAACCCCTAGTGACTTCCATTTCTGTGAAAGTCACTTCAGATGGAGCACCTTGACTGTTCTGTGCTCCAGCTGAGGACTCAAATAGCATCTCCTTATTCCTGGGACCCCTTGAGGGAAGAAGACTCCAGGCATAAGCTCACATGCCTGTTCATGCTTGCTTCCAAAAGTGCGAGGAAACACTTCTTTCTCGCCTCATCCTGCTCAGAGCCATACTTAGGATCATGGACTCTAGAATGTTCTTCCTCTGAGATACAGGAAGGACAATTCTAAGGTCTTTACTACAACTAGCATCCAAAATGTCCACTCCCTAGCTCTCAACATTTGGCATATCATCAGAGGGGAAGGGGGGCATTTTGAGTCTCAAATAATGGATTGACTGTGGATATAGTGCTGGAAGGCCTGAAATAATGTTAAATATGCAATAAAGAGCAACTCAGTGACTCGGTTACAGATGCAGCAGCTACTGTACCTTAGGCATGTAGTCTATCACTCACTGTGGAGTTGCACATGTGTGAACCACCGAAAAATGACAGGCAAGATACTATTTCTCACCCCTATAGATTATACTCATGTAGGACTCCAGCCTAAAGCTTATTAAAGATTGGCCATGGAGTTATTCCATAGTTTTTTCATTTTACTGCATTGGAAGAATGACACAAACAGATCCACAGCTGAGAACCACAGAGGACAGATGTGGATTTTAGCAAGAGATGTTTCTTTATCCCAATTATATGCACACTTCATTTTTTGTCATTGCAAGTTGAGAGATTTGATAGAACACACACACACACGCACACTGATTTTTAGTGAGTCGAGAACCTGCCAAAAGATAATCCTTTGGTAAACACAAAATTAAGTTGTGGAATTGCTGTAAGTAGGTCCTAGGAAGAAGTCCAGTTAGGAAATCAAGAGTTACCCCCCCCCCCCTTTTTTTTTTTTTTCCACAAAACTGTGCAAGAGGGTTTTAGTGCCATTCGGTGCGTTGAATGCTCTGCACTGCTGAAATGGTCATAGAGTTTCTATGAGCGTCAGAGCATTCAGCACATTGGCCGTCATTAAAAACTTCTTGCACAGTTGTGTAAAAGTGTGGGGGGGGAGGTGGTAAATGTACATTTTTATGTCTGACTGCTATAGCAATTGAGGATCACTCAATCGCGTAGAGCAGTGGTCCCCAACCCTATCCTGGAGGACCACCAGGCCAATCGGGTTTTCAGGCTAGCCCTAATTAATATGCATGAGAGAGATTTGCATATAATGGAAGTGACAAGCATGCAAATCTGCTTCATGCATATTCATTAGGGCTAGTCTAAAACCCGATTGGCCTAGTAGTCTTCCAGGACAGGGTTGGGGACCACTGGCGTAGAGCTCTCGATAAGGATCGGTTTATTCTCATATTTGACCATCTTAGCTTTTAGCCTTTGACCCAGGTTTTTTGCATTAGGACCTTCAGGGACCCCTGAGGAAGACAGGGTTGTTGAAAAACGGACCGTGTTGGGTCCATAGTCCCCAATCTTTTGGGTCCCAGACATTTCATTATGTGGATTAATTGACTGTATTTTCAATAAAGCCTGCATCTTGGACATCTTCTCCACAGTGTTTTTGTTTTAGACTGCTGCCGCACTTAATAATCATAATATTAAAAGAATAGTTGAAGACTGTCTTAGTGTGACTTGAGTATGTACTGAATACCATGATCTGAAAGGAAGGAAGTTTAGTGGCCCTGAAAGCTTGTATCTATAAACCTTTGTGAGTCTTACAAAGGTGCTTTCTCTTCCCATATACTGTATTTTATTGGCTAATTGTACTTATACCTGCAGACACTTAGAAGAATGAGATTTCTCATTTGAAGAAATATCTCAATATTACCAATCAAGATTAGCACTGTATAAGTGCTCAGATACACTTGCCTGATTCCATCATTCATTTCTTGATTGCGCATAAGAGAAAAAAATGTTACAAATTCACGTCATGTTTAGTAAAATGTTTTGTCATGCATTTTTCATTCTGGTTTTCTTTTCTTTATGCTTGCTTGTTTTATCCCAAATCATGGTGCAACACTGTCTGCTCAATACCACCTCTGTCAGTTTTATGATCACGTTGAACCGCTGCTTCCCCATCTTCATGGTGCTTGCTTGGGTCTATTCGGTCTCCATGATGGTGAAAGACCTAGTGCTGGAGAAAGAGCTGAGGCTAAAAGAGGCCATGAAGAATCTGGGCATCACCAATGAGGTGATCTGGTATTCATGGTTCATAGATGGCTTCATCGTTATGGCAACCAGTACACTCCTGCTAACACTGCTCATTATGGTAAGCGCCACTGGAAAAGTCCCTATAACAAAATCCTTTCCAGCTGAATTACCAAAGTTGAGCTGAGGCAAGAGTGCACATTGAATGACTTTTTGTAGAGAAAGGAGCAACTATTGTAATATCCTCATTTCTCTACCAGAATGTTGACAAACATGGCTACCACACCATTTCACTCTACCAGAATGAAAAAAGAGGCACAGAGGGTGAAATTTCCCTGAAATGATAAGGCTAGGTGATAGCTAACGCATGACTGAAGAGCACAAATTGGTCACACTACTCAATATGGCATGCATCCCTGAAGCTGAAAATATATTCGGATCAATATTCAGCCTGCAGCAGTCATCATCATTTTTTTTTTTTTTTTTTAATGCAGACCGCTATGAGCAGAATGAGTCCAGCATATTCATGCCAGGCCACGTCCAGGCAACCACATTGATACCTGTGGCTAATTCAGTGGTGGTAGCCGCCAGAGTTTATGTGAGTCTGGTCATTATTCAGCCAGGACCTGCATAAATAAAACCAGGTTAGGTGCCCCCCATCCTAATCTCCCCACCCCTACAAGGAAACAAAGGGCTGCCCCCTTGGGCCTACCTGGAGAAGGTCACTCATCCTTCCTGATGTAATGTCGGCCATTCTATGAAGCAGAACAATTTTGAAAACTGGCTTAAAGACTTTTTATTTTTCACTGATGTTTCCCAAAGGGAAATTGCTATCGTTTCATTAGTATATGATGGATAGTAAGGCAGTGTGTGCCTGAATTTGCAGTAGAGCTCCTCTTTTGAGTACCTGTTTGCAGTGGCATAGTGAGGGTGAGAGCTGCCCAGGGCGGATGCGCCCCTTCCCTGCTCCCCCTTCCCGTGTGCGCCCCCTTCCCTTCCCCTGTACCTATAGTTGTTCACCACCGCGAGTAACAACTTCAACGTGCTCCTCGCAATCCCGGCGGCTCTCCTGACATCTCTTCCTGTGCGTAGTTCACAAGGAGCGGC
The DNA here is from genome assembly GCF_902459505.1 of Geotrypetes seraphini. NCBI lineage: Eukaryota > Metazoa > Chordata > Amphibia > Gymnophiona > Dermophiidae > Geotrypetes > Geotrypetes seraphini. Next base: position 21,661,712 of record NC_047095.1, read on the forward strand.
AGTGGGTTTTACATGGGGGTGGGGGTCTCCTCCTCCACACCAATCTGGGCAGAGAAAGATCAGGATTCAGCACAAATTGTGGGATACCATAAGCCTATAAGAAAATCTTTCTCTGCAGGTTTCCAGTAACAAATCTGGTGACCGTGTTATCCTCTCTGATTTTATTCAGGATGGGACAGGTTTCAAACTCTCTACACTGTGACATGGTTCATAAGGTACATCGTTTTCAGACTTTGCCAGTTTTCAATGTGGAAGTGTGCACTTCTGTTTTGTAGCTTGCAGAAGGTACAAAGTCCCCAATGACATTTCCAATTGCTTTTTTTTTTGTAATGGAGAATAAAATGCATGGATTTGAAAATGTATTTTGTAGGGTAATTTTAGAAAGGTTTTACATGTGGAAAGATCAGTTTCTAAATAACACTCTGGATCCACATATAAAAGTACAGTAAAACCTTGGATTGCAAGTAACTTGGTATGCAAATGTTTTGCAAGACAAGCAAAACATTTTATTAAATTTTAACTTGATATACAAGCAATGTCTTGCAATACAAGTACATACAGTATTATGTATTAAAGTTTTTGGGTTGTAGAGTTTCCATTATTTCATAGGGGGAAATTTGCTTTGATATACGAGTGTTTTGGATTACAAGCATGTTTTCGGAATGAATTATGCTCACAAACCAAGGTTTTACTAATTATGCAAGCTGTGATCCTATGCTATGGATTGATCTATGGTACGGCCATACCTCAAATACTGTGTGTAATTCTAGTCACTGTGTCTCAAAAAAGATGTAGTGGAAGTAGAAAAGGTACAGAGAAAGGCGATGAAAATGATAAAAGGGATGGGATGACTTCCCTATGAGGAAAGGCTAAAGCGGCTAGGGCTCTTCAGCTTGCAAAAGAGAGAGTTCAGGGGTGATATGATAGAGGTCTATAATATACTGAGTGAAGTGGAAAGGGTAGATGTGGACCGCTTGTTTACCTGTTCCAAAAATACTAAGACTAGGGGGCATGCAACGAAGCTAGTAAAGTAGTAGATTTAAAACAAACCGGAGAAAATATTTCTTCACACAATGTGTAATTAAACCCTGGAATTCGTTGCCAGAGAATATGGTGAAATCAGCTGTGCCTGGTTGTATTCTGAAGGCCCATACAAAAATCTAAAAAATTTAAAAAACTGGTTGCCGGTTGGTTCAATCAGTAGTATAACCCCCACATTTATATGAGAGTGGGTCCAGGATCGGGATTATATACTAGTACTTGAAATTTATGATTTTGATTTTTGAGCATATTGCAATTCCCTTTTGTGGCATTATCGAGAGATTTTATGACCCAGGAGAACATTCTTTCTAGGATAGGACTTAAGACCTCGAAGCAGGACAGAAGAGCGAGGTCATGGAAAGTTCAAGCTGTGCTATGTGGAAAGAATGTTTTGGAGGATCTTCGGCATGGCACAGGCTCTTCACCTCTGCTAGGTGCAGGAGAAACCCTTGAGAAGGTGCAGACTGGGCGCTTTGAAATATTATATCTGTCAGCATTCCCCCACAGCATCTTATCAGAGCTGCCAGAGGCGCCAGCTATGAGAGATGAGCAGACAGGACCGGAGAAGGTTGCCACTGCAGCCCCTATAAAAGAGAGAATTTGTTTCCCTTTGCTTTGCCTGGTTTCCTTTATTATGTTTAAAGTTCCACTCCTTAGACATAAGATTGCAAAACCAAACAAAGATGATAAGCTCTAGGCTTATACGCCTTACATGGTATGTGTGGCTTACAAGACATATTGAATTTCTAGTACTGGTGGGTGGTTATGAGCACTGTGGTCTTCTAAGTATTTTATTGTCTTTCTCTTTGGTTGCAGTATGGCAGGGTACTCCCCTACAGCAACCCTTTTCTCGTCTTCCTGTTCTTGATGGCTTTCTCCACAGCAACAATCATGCAGTGCTTCCTGTTCAGTGTCTTCTTCTGCAAAGCCAATCTGGCTGCTGCCTGCAGTGGGGTGATCTACCTTACACTGTACTTGCCACACATCCTCTGCTTTGCCTGGCAGGACCATCTGACCTTTAAAATGAAGACGCTGGTAGTAAGCCTCCATCTTCTACTCTTAAAGCCTTGATCTCAAGCTACTTCCTTCCCTGAAATGCTTGTCCCAGGATCACACCATAACTTATCATCTTTTCTAGAAAAATATTTTCCTGTAGGTTTCTAGCTGGTTCCATTGCTTCAGAACTGGGTCATAACTGTGTAAATGTGTAGATCATATCAGTGGCATAACCAGAAGGTGATTTTGGGGTAGTCTTTATCAGGTAGAATGGGTGAGCATGAAGCATTTTCTCTCTGCCTCCCATCTCTCCTCCCCCCTCAAAAAATTAATGCCTTGATTGACAGGGATCCCTAAGCCCCCAGTAGCTGAAGATATCCTCACCCTCACTCTCCCCCTTCCCCCCACCCACAGGCCATCAACACACCATTCCTCTCTATTACTGATGCTGGTTCTTTATGTAAGCTCAGTTCTCATGATTTTACAGCCAGGGGGATGGTTTCATATTGAAGATGTCTTCAGCTGGGGATGGGGATGAGAGGGAGTGGGCATCTCTCCCACTGCTTGGGGGGATGTCATGTGCATTGCTTGGCACCGGGAGGGAGTGGGCATTTCTCCTGCTGCCAGGGAGGGGGGGGAGTGTCGGGCATTTTGCTTGGTGGTGAGAGAGAGTGGGATCTCTCCCACTGCCGGGGCGGGGAGTGTCATGGTGCACATTGTATGACGGTGGGAGGGAATGAGCATCTCTCTCGCTGTTGGGGGGTGTTACTTGGCGGCAGGAAGGAGTGGACATCACTCCCGCTGGTGGGGGAGGGGGGGTCAAGGGGGTTGCTTGATGGTAGGTCTGAGCTGTCAAGCCTTAGTTTCCTGTCCATGCTTGAGCCTATCGGTGCTCAGGCACTGATCATAAAGTAAGGCAACAAGAGCTCAGACCCGTCATCAAATTTTGGCCGCAAATGAGGCACAGTGATGCTAGAGAATCACTCGGCGTTTATAGAGTATCGCTTGGAGTGCTCATTTTAATATTAATGACCTTGTACTACAGTATCGGAGACTGCTAGAAAACTCGGTAAAGCCGTTTTAATAATCCGCTGCTAAAATACATGCATGTTAGTTCATCTGGAACTGGTTTAGCAAGCACATAAAAGGCAGAGTTTAGTTTTGGGAATCTGCCCCCGAGTCCTTTGACACCACAGGCAGGTCTTGTGTCCTCCATTGCTGTGTTCAGGAATGTGAAAGAATGTGCAGAGCAGGCAGGGTAGGAAAAAAAATGCTGCACAAATGAAATGTAAACAGGAAGTAAGGGGAAATGCCAGGATGAGAGAAAATGTTTTCCAAGTAGCTACTTGCTCACCTAAATCAAGTTTCAAGTTTATTAGGTTTTTATATACCGCTTATCCAGATTATCTAAGCGGTTTTACAATCAGGTACTTAAGTATTTTCCCAATCTGTCCCAGTGGGCTCACAGTCTATCTAACATACCTGGGGCTATGGAGGACTGAGTGACTTGCCCAAGGTCACAAGGAACAGCGCAGGGTTTGAACCCATAACCCCAGGGTGCTGAGGCTGTAGCTCCAACCACTGCGCCACACACTCTGTTCCCTTATTGCTCATGTTTGGCACGTCTGTATTTCAAGGAAGCCATTTCAACATATCCCTGAGACTTAAGACATGAAAGGTATCTTACTTTTGAACACTGCATGCACCGAATTTCAGAATATTTGTGTTGTTTTACTGCGCCAGGAATGTGACAGGCTGTTTCGTCGTTATCCTGCCTTTCTCATTTCTTTATGTTCAATCAGAGAAGACAAAAGGAAATTATATTTTTAAACTTTCATTTAATTTCTACATTCTCAAAATTCAAATGTTACAAAGAACTTGAAAAATGAAGATGTCTCTTTCTGATGTAAGCATAAAACAAGTTGCTTAAAATTGCCGTCACATATATTCTGGATTCCCTGATCTCTTGGGTGTGTGCAGGTGTTTCAAATAATACCATAGGGGTCACTAAGTCCCCAGAAAGACCGTGGTCTAATTCCTCATTTCCACTCCCTGCCTCTAGTTGGTTACCTTACTGTATACTCATTGATGGCTAACAGATCTTACATCATCTTGTTTTACTTTGTTCTAGAGCATCCTGTCCCCTGTAGCCTTCGGTTTTGGCACAGAGTACCTCTCTCGTTACGAGGAACAAGGTATTGGGCTGCAGTGGCACAATATCCAGACTAGTCCTGTGGAGGGCGATGAGTACAGTTTCCTCTTCTCCACTGTGATGATGCTGCTGGATGCCTTCCTGTACGGAGTGACTGCCTGGTATATTGATCATGTATTTCCAGGTATAGCTGGAGATGTGCCCTCTATTTCAGTGCTGAGAATCAAAGTCACAAAAACGGATCTCTATAAAAAATTCCTACCCAAACATGAAAGCAACCATAGTAAATAGGGCTATAGGAAATTACTCAGTTATTTTTTCATGATTTATAATAGTCACAAACGTACCATTCAGTGTTTATATCAATAAGCATAAACTTTTAATTAGTAACAAACCCCTCAATAAATGAATAAACTAGGAGGAAGGTATATCATCCATTGTAAACAGATTTCAGTGCATAGGACCTCCCATAACATAGGCTTCCTCCTAGTTTATTCGTTTATTGAGGGGCTCTATTTCAATGCTAGCAGATGAGACTTAGGGTCTTATTTTTTGACATGAAAAGGCCAGTTTATCCCTCATTAAAATTCAATACAAATAAATAATAAAAGTACTTTATCTTCTCTGCAATTAGATGCAATCTATTGTCTTCACGTCAATGTCAACTGCTTAACACCACAAAGAATGTTTCTAAGGCACCAAGTTGCAATGGTCTTATATCAAATGATCTCCCCCCCCCCAAACATAAGAACATAAGAATATCCTTACTGGGTCTAACCAAAGGTCCATCAAGCCCAGTAGCCCGTTCTCATGGTGACCAATCCAGGTCACTAGTACCTGGTCAAAACCTAAGGAATAGCAACATTCCACGCTACCGATCCAGGGCAAGCAGTGGTTTCCCCCATGGGCTGTGTTTCAAAAAGTTTCTGCTTCAGGGGGTGATATTCCAATATCCTTCACTCAATGAAGATATTGGATTCCATCTGATTATGGAGAAGATAAAGTACATTTCTTAATGATAAGATTTTAGTGTGTAGGATTAGAACATGTTGGTGGCACTATTTAGTTTTTGCACAGTTTAGGGCAGTGGTTCCCAATCCTGTCCTGGAGGACCACCAGGCCAATTGGGTTTTCAGGCTAGTCCTAATGAATATGTATGAGAGAGATTTGCATATAATGGAAGTGACAGGCATGCAAATCTGCATCATGCATATTCATTAGGGCTAGCCTGAAAACCCGATTGGCCTGGTGGTCCTCCAGGACAGTGTTGGGAACCACTGGTTTAGGGGGATTGTTGGATCATGTGATGCCTCAAAAGTATGGAAGTTAGATAAATGGTCAAATGTTTTTGACTGTCTTTCCATCATAGGTGCTGATTGATGATCCTTACACACCTTTAATTTAGAACAACAGCTGAAGGCCATATGCATATTTTTCCTGCTAGTATTTTATTTATTTTTAGTACATTTTGATCACTTGCTACCAGATTGGACTAATTTTGGGTTGTTATTGACTTGTTAAAATTCTGCAAAGTTATAGAAGCCAGAACACAGTACAATGCTACAGTGAGAGAAATGTGAATAAACTTTGAATTCTGAAAATATTTTTTTAAAATAGTCTTTTTTTTTAATTCTTTATTCATTTTTCAATATTTCAATAAGTGCAACATAAAATACAATCACTTGACACTTTAACATCACTTAATATTCAATCAAAAGCTAATACAAATAAAATATCCCCTCCCCTTATGCCCTCAGTTGTATTTTAAACCTAAGAAAACATAACTTAACATATCCTTCCCCCCTCCCCACCCTGGACGTGTATAAATAAAGGGAAAAAACAATATTCATTCTATACAGTAATTTGTTAATGGCCCCCAAACATCCTCAAATTTCCTAAAATGCCCCTGCTGTATAGCAATTACTCGTTCTATTTTAAAGATGTGGCACAATGAACTCCACCAAAAACTATAGCTCATCCTATCCCAGTTTTTCCAATTTTTTGTAATTTGTTGTATGGCAACCCCTGTCATAATAAGTAAAAGTTTATTATTAGAAGAAGAGATTTGGCTCCTAGCTCTCATTGATGTCCCAAATAATACAGTATCGTATGATAGTGCTACCGGATTTTCTAATAAATTATTTACTTGACCCCAAATAGATTTCCAAAAACTAAGTATTATTATTAAGTATTATTTTCCAGAAAATTTAGCAGTGAAGGCAGTGGTTATGTGGCCACAGGAAGGGCTGGAAAATGCAGCCCATGAAGCATAATTGGCTGGTTCTTTTGGCATTGGCTTGGCCAACCAAATGCTGAGCTGGTTCTGGGAGGTGGTGGAGAAGGCTAGAAGATGATGAGACTGGCAGTATCTCAGACCATGTCCTTCTCCTCTGCTTCAGGTGGCCTGACTTCTGCTTCTCCCAGTGGGTCAAAGTAGCATTTGGGCCCTGGTGGCTGAGGAAGAATATGTGACCTGAATTGTTGCCTCTCACCTTCTCTTTCTGCCAGCTTCATCAACATGATGAGGAGAACTATGGTCCTGTCTCAAATAGTAAAATAGATTGAGCCTGAGGTTCTAACACATGAAGAACTTTATGGTTAATAGTTAATTTGTGCAAAATGTAGCTACTCTTGCAGATAAGCTCCCAGCTCACTGGCCTATACATCTAAATTTTAAGAGAAGTTCTTTGTATGTTGCCCTGGTATGTTGTATGTTGCCCTGGTGACAGGAGGGAATGAGCATTCGTCCTGCCATTTGGGGGGGATTTGGGGGAGGACAGTGGCTTCAGAGTGCCTGGCACAGGGGTGGGCATGGTGTGGAGGTGTTTTGTGTGGCAGGAAGGATTGGGCATCCCTCCTACTATTTATTTTGGGTTCAGGGAGAGGGGACAGTCGCTGGAGGGGGGCCTGGTACAGGGGGGCTTTTTTCTTTTTTTTAATGGGACAGATTGTGCTTGTGTGACCATTAAAAAAAAAAAAAGTCCTAAAAGCAGTGGCAGGAGGCTGCTTCCCCTGTCACTGCTGTTAGGGCTCTGTGCATGTGTCAATCACTCACTGAGCAATTGATCAGTTAAGTTTGCATGCAAATCATTTGCATGCAAACTTGATAGCGCATCGATCGCTGCTGGAGAATTGGCCAACAGCGCAAGTTGGTATCTTTAGTGCATCTAGCCCTTAAATTTTAAGGAGGCCTCTGGCACCTATTCAGATTATTCAAGATGGCAACTGAGGGATGAGAGTGAGTGGGAATTGTTCCTTTCTCCTTTGATTCCATGCACTAGACCTCACCACCCACATTTTTTAGGGGACAGGATTTGGAATGGTCTAGGCCTGCCCTTCTAGGCTTCATTTGTTCATCTGTGAGCCCTGGAGTGAGACTATGGTGGTGGTGGTGTGGGGGGCGGGGGGTCAGGGATATAGAAGTTAACAGGGTTTCTGGGGAAAAAGTGAACTTGCCACATGGTAGGCTCTACAGCTTATGGCTTGGAGCAGACCAGTGGCCCACCAAAGATCTGAGGCTTCATTGGTATGCCTGTGACACCAGGGTCAGTGGCCCCATTGACCTAGCCTGGTGGTTAGAGCAGCTAACTCAGCACCCTGAGGTTGTGAGTTCAATTCCCACTGCAGCTCCTTATGACTCTGGACAAGTCACTTAACAGTTCATTGCCCCATGTAAACCACACAGAAAAAGCATTATATATCAAGTCCCATCCCCCTTTTACCCTTTAGTATACCGAAGGCTTTGGAGGACAGTTGAAAAATGAACCACACCTTATTTGTATCACAGCAGCTCATTAATATTCAGTTGTTGAAATGTTTGCACAAAAGGAGTTGCAAAGGCTTTGAGACCACAAAAAATTTGGCATTTTTGCCCATTGGCTGGTCTTTTGTCAAGTCTTTAACATGCAAAAATGTTTTGCACTTGATTATATCGGCTTGAAGGGTGAAAGGAAATTACAGATGGAACAGCAGGGTGAGCCTTAGAAAATCAGCTCTGACTGCACACAATTCTGGGGAAGGTTTTCAGTAGTTGGTCTGTTTTCAGAAAACCATACAGAGCTTTGATTCCCCCCCCCCCCTCCCCGCAGACTGAAAAATGTCTGCTCTTGTTAAATCATGGCACACTACCTGCTGTTGTGTAACTTATATTTATCCCAAACAATTTATCATGGGAGCACAAGCGCCAGTCAGCCTATGAAAAATTGCACAAGGCCTTCTGTTTGTCTTTCAGGGGAGTACGGGATACCAAGGCCTTGGTATTTCCCGCTGCTGGCCACCTACTGGTGCACATTTGAACATCCTAAGGACACGGATGGTGAGTCATTTTCAAGGCTCTTGTGTTCGGAAATAACTTGCAAATGATCTGGTTAGAAGCACACACATTGTGCATTCATTGAGAAGATTAGAAGTACAGTGAGCATCCTAGCAGCTTACTTTGAACTTTGAGTGTCCCACTGTTATTATGGTTTTATTAGAAGGTGAGTCAGTGTCCTCCCCAGGCCTCTGAGAAACATGCCTATGTTAATAAGGAAAGTGATTAAATGAAAGGCCTGTAGAGAGGTTTGTTTCTTCTGTGCCTCCTTGCAATCACAAACTGGTGCACAAAATATCGTGTCAATTAACAAAACTTAACTTAGACTAGCCACCAGGGAGATAGGCTTTAAAACAAGCCGTAGCGCATAAATTCCTCAGAATGCCACACGAATTTGACGTATGGTAGCTATCCTCATCGGAATCTTTGTGATATGCGATTTTTTCATAATATATTATTTTCTTTTTATATATAATTGTAAAGTGCTTATGCTTAATGTTATAGTAGCAAATATATTTTTTACTTAGCTTTTTCTAAACAAACTGGGTCTGGCTCAATCCCCACCGACGCGTTTCATTATTTCATCAGGGTCGGGGACGGAGATCACTATAAAGAGCAAAGCATGGTATTAGCTTCAAATTATCAAACCCAGCAAAAATAAAATTAATTTAAAATTTGCTACAAAGCTTACCAGAGCAGTGTGTTATCTTAGCAGAACGCTAAATCCATAGTTAGTGAGCCGGAAGTGAAAACCGGCCAGCAAAATGGGGCTAATAACTTAAAATTCTAGATCATGTGACTCAAACCTAGCCAATGATTATCACGCAAACCACCCTTTAACTCAGACATGCCCCCGTCAATTAGCAAAGTCATATGCTCGCTGTGAGCCAATCGCTAGTTAGATTTAAGCCGTGAGGATACATGGTGTTCAGCTTAAACATCCACCGCAATTCTTTGATATTTAAATTATGTTCATGATTTCCTCCCTCCCACCTGACATGAACAGTGTCAATAATACGCCATTTGAGATCAACAATTTTATGTTTCATTAAAGACCAATGGCGAACCAATGGAGCAGACTCGACTCCGGTGTTGACGCGTGACTTATGTTCATTGAGTCGAACATGCATGGGACGACTGGTCCGCCCTATGTAAATTTTTGGGCATGGGCACATGATCATATAAATCACGTGATCAGTTTTACAATTGGTTCTCGTTTTAGCTGTGTACACCTGGCCCGTAACTGGATGGGACCAAGTTTCACCTTCCAATGCATATTCACACCATTGACATTGGTGGCATCGATAATGCCCATTCTTTACAGGGGATTCATCTTGTTTATATTTGTAATGGCCAATAAGTTCACCCAAATTTTTTGATCTTTTAAAGGCAAAAATAGGAGGGCCATATTCATTCCCCATGATCAGTTTAATAATATGCCAATGCTTAAGAACAATGTTCTTGATGTCATAAGCCAAGTGGGAGAATTGTTGAACACATACTAAAGAATTGTCATCTTCCGGTTTTTGTTTATATTGCAAAAGCAAATGCCTATGTGCGTATTTGGCTCGCGTATATGCTTGTTGTATTATATGATTTGGATATCCACGTTGTTGAAACCGATTCTTCAATATCCGTGCTTGGATTTTATATTCAACAGTGGAATGGCAAAGTCTCCTCAATCTTAGAAACTGACTATGAGGTAAGCTGTTTTTAAGCTGTTGAGGGTGGAAGCTGTGGTATCTAAGAAGACTGTTACGATCAGTGGGTTTACGGAACAGTGTTGCCAATAGTAACCCATGAGATTTAAAGATAATCATGTCTAAAAAAGGTATTTCCTGATGATTAATGGTGGCAGAAAATTGAATATTGGGGTCTACCTGATTTAGCCACACAAGGAACCTATGAAAAGTGTGGACATCAGATTTCCAGATGCAAAAAATGTCATCCAGAAATCGTCTCCAGACAGTGATGTTTTGAAACCAAGGGGAGGTATAAATCTGTTGTTCCTCCAGTTGAGCCATGTACAGAGTTGCAACAGCAGGAGCTAAAGAGGCTCCCATAGCTATTCCATGGGTCTGTAAATAAAACTCTCCTTTACACCAAAAATAACTCTGAGTAAGAACCAATGTTGCCAGTTCCATCAAAAAGGTAGACGAGATTCGCTGACAATAAGTTTGATTTGTAAATATTTGTTGAAGCAGAGTTAATGCACCTCGTATGGGGATCATGGTGTATAATGCCTTGATGTCTAGCGTTACCAGGAGACCATCAGTTTGAGACTGAGGGATGGAATTCAAGATGTTAATCATATGAGTACTGTCCTTGACATGAGATCTAATCTTTAAAACCTCTTGTTGTAAAAATAGATCTAGAAATTTTGAAAGAGGTTCTAGCACAGAATGAGTCATCGATACGATAGGTCGCCCAGGGGGGTGAAAAATAGATTTGTGAATCTTTGGTAAAAATCTTATCCGAGGAGTATTGTGAAATGGAGGACAAAGGAAAGCTGCTTCTTTTGCTGTAATCATTTTTTTCTTTAAAGCATGAGAAACTATCTCGGATATATATATCTTCAGATCAACAACAGGATCCTTCAACAATTTTTTGTAAAACTGATTATCATCTATGTGCTTGGCTGCCTCTGTTAAATAATCCGTGCATGATTGTAAAACGATAGCACCACCCTTGTCTGCCCGAGAAATTACAATGTCCTGATTTATACGTAATTCTTTCAAAGCACATCTTTGTTGTTTGGTAAGATTGTCAGGCGGGAAAATAAAATTTTCTTCTAGTATTTCCACATCATGAAGTACTAAATCCATCCAAGTAGTTAAATTTGGGTGAAGAGGAAGGGGAGGATGCCAGCCAGATTTTCGTGTTATTAAAGATGAATCGATAGTAGGTTCTTTATCCAAAAAATAGTGTTGAGTGTGAAGTTTCCGTAGAAATTTATAAAGAGCCAACCGGGTCTCGAAGGGATCATATAACTTGGTGGGAACAAATCCTAACCCCAATTCCAGTAATGATAACCAATCAGAGGAAATTCTGGTGCCAGTTATATTAATTATGGCTGAAAGTTCTTTTGGGACCTGGTTTGAGGTCCCTGGTAGCTTTGAGGATGAAATGCTACCCTTTTTCCACGATTGCCGCGATATTTCTGACGGCCCCGACTTCCTTGTGGGTAGTAGTTTTTTGGAGCTGAAGTAGACCCTGAACTGTCACTTCCCGAAATGGAAGAGGAAGAACTCTGATCATTTGGATAAGGATGTTGAGGTCGAGACCCATTGGTTGATTTGAACATCCACAAATAAACCTTATTCGTGGAGTAGTCTCTTTCATCACGTTTATACTTTTTTATTTTTGTTTGTTTGATCTTGTTCTTGTATGTTTCACGAGATATCCGTTGATCCTCCTCCTGTTTTGTGAATTCTGTTTCAGAGATGCCAGAACTTTTAATGTTTGATAACGTTTGGTCAATATTATCTTTAAGCTCAGTTTCCAATTTAGTTGTGTGCTCTATAATTAATAGCATGAGATCCATGCTGCACTTGTTTAAAATCGCACACCATTTGTCCACAAATTCAGAGTCATACGCAAATAATGTCGGAGCTTTTTGTATGCGTAGACCTCTGGGGATCATTGATGATGTAACATATTGAGCAAGAGTGTTGGCATGTAATTCAGCTCTGGTTAATCTCTGATACAATGTTTCTAATTCAGACCAAGAGGAGGAAGAGATGTTTTCTTGTATAGTCTCATATAGAACTGGTCTATTAGTTAATGTTGTTCTTTGTTCCTCCGAGAAACTAAACGTTTTTTGATTGGTGGTGTTTTGTACATGTGCCATGCTATTGAAACTCAAACACAAACTGGTGCACAAAATATCGTGTCAATTAACAAAACTTAACTTAGACTAGCCACCAGGGAGATAGGCTTTAAAACAAGCCGTAGCGCATAAATTCCTCAGAATGCCACACGAATTTGACGTATGGTAGCTATCCTCATCGGAATCTTTGTGATATGCGATTTTTTCATAATATATTATTTTCTTTTTATATATAATTGTAAAGTGCTTATGCTTAATGTTATAGTAGCAAATATATTTTTTACTTAGCTTTTTCTAAACAAACTGGGTCTGGCTCAATCCCCACCGACGCGTTTCATTATTTCATCAGGGTCGGGGACGGAGATCACTATAAAGAGCAAAGCATGGTATTAGCTTCAAATTATCAAACCCAGCAAAAATAAAATTAATTTAAAATTTGCTACAAAGCTTACCAGAGCAGTGTGTTATCTTAGCAGAATGCTAAATCCATAGTTAGTGAGCCGGAAGTGAAAACCGGCCAGCAAAATGGGGCTAATAACTTAAAATTCTAGATCATGTGACTCAAACCTAGCCAATGATTATCACGCAAACCACCCTTTAACTCAGACATGCCCCCGTCAATTAGCAAAGTCATATGCTCGCTGTGAGCCAATCGCTAGTTAGATTTAAGCCGTGAGGATACATGGTATATTATGAAAAAATCGCATATCACAAAGATTCCGATGAGGATAGCTACCATACGTCAAATTCGTGTGGCATTCTGAGGAATTTATGCGCTACGGCTTGTTTTAAAGCCTATCTCCCTGGTGGCTAGTCTAAGTTAAGTCCTTGCAATCACATCACTTGAATCAATAAAAGTTAAACAAATTGGCCAAGGTTAAGAAATAATTTCAAATGGCTGAAACGTTGCGATTTATTCATTCACAAAACAGGAATAAAAAAGTTCACAGTGATTTCAAGGTCAGATATCGATACAGTCCTAGATCTTTCATCAATCTAAGCAAGAATTCAGTTACATGAAACTGGAAGATATGCAGTAGTAATTTTTGATATATTGTAACACTTTTTTATGAAGTTATGCTTTGTATTTATGATGTGTTTGTTTTGTTTGTGCTTTATATTTAGGTTTTTATTATTGGATGTACTGATCTGTCAGGTTATTTTTTTCTAATAATAATTCTTGTGTTTATTATAAATTGGGCTTGTCCAACCTTTTCTATCAGGGGCCACATTTTATATTTTGTAACACTGGGAGGCCAAAACATAAATGCTGTATTTTGCCACATGTTTCATCAAATAGTGGCAAAATGCAATAGTGCATCTAAACCTCCCTAGCTCTCACCCAGCCTCTCACTCATGCAACCCCGCCACCAGACCACCCACTCTCTTGCGCTCATATAACCTCCCCCCATCAGCCTTCACCCACTCTCTCTCTCTCATTTAACTCCCCCTCCCTTACCACCAGCCTCTGCCGACTCTCCAGCTCAGTGTCATGCAAACTTTGTCAAGCCACGGCACGCTAAGCGTAGTGGCTGCGGCTTGAGGCATTGGAAGTGCGTGGATGTTGACACAATGATGTCATCACATTGACATCCGTGAATGCGCGAAGGCCCTCAGACTGAGCTGCCAGTAGGGGGGTGTTGGAAGGGAAGACGCACGGAGAGGAGGAGAGGCCCACAGGATGTGCCTCTTGCCGCAAGAAGCATGTCGTGTGGGCAGTCAACTGGCACCAGCACCTCTCCGCTTCCGCGGCGTCTCGCAGCACATCTGAAATCTCGGGCGGCACCCAGTTTGTGATACACTGTTCTAGCTCATGCAACCTCCCCCGTCAGCCTTCACCCAATTTCTTTTCCCTCGCCTGGCTTTAGCTGCAGAAGAGACGGTAGGATTCCTGCTTCCCCATCGCAGTATAACTCTGAGAGCTTGAGGCACATGGCACTAGAAGGCTAGGTTCGTCTCATGGCTCCAGGTCTTGTGAGATTTGAAACTGTGAGATCTCTCTGAACTTCCAGCACAGCACGGTCCTTGTTTACAGACTGCTGAGTTGCAGCGGGGAAGCAAGAATCGCTCTGTAAGCATGACAAGAATTTGCCAAGCTTCCAAGGGCCCGAAAAAAGCACTAGGCAAGTCCGCTGTAAACATTTGGGACTAGGAAATTTTCAAGGTTTTATTGAGCAGGGTGGGAAAGGGAAAGTTCTGAATGATGATTTCATCTGTGAACTTTGCTTTGATAGTTTTCATTAACATGTAAGCTGTATCCAGAAACACATTTGTATAAAAAGTCTAGAACGAAAGGTACTGTATATAAATCTTTTTAAAGAAGTAAATGAATAACTCCCTACTGTTCCTCAGCATATTTAAGTCTTTTGAATCTACAGGAGGTTAATCCCTTCTGCAAACATTAAAGAGACTTTTCCTCTTCACATATGTTAAGGTCCTGGTGGGACACAGGAATCCTGCTCTGCCTGAAGAGGTTTTCTTTCCCCTTTCAGGCCCCGATGCGCAAAAGGTTTCTGTGCCAGTAAGACTCATTAAAGTAGTCTTACTGGCACTGAAACTCTCCTCCTGATATTCAAAAGAGTTCCCCATGGCTGCTACCTTAGCAGCCACCGAGAACCCTATGAAAATGCAGTATAAGAAGCTCATTCGTATTCTAATGATCTCTCCTTGTGATGCGCTAGAGCAGTGTTTCTCAACTCGGTCCTGGAGTACCCCCTTGCCATTCAGGTTTTCAGGATATCCACAATGAATATGCATGAACTTGATTTGCATATACTGCCTCCATTATAGGCAAATTTCTTTCATGCATATTCATTGTGGATATTCTGAAAACCTGACTGGCAATAGGGTACTCTAGGACTGAGTTGAGAAACACTGCTCTAGGGGGGATAATGGAATGCTACTCCCCCCCCCCCTTTTAAGATTGCAATTTTCCAGCAGCTCTGGAACTGCCAGTAGGTGTTGTGCGTGTATTGTACATTCACACAACACATGCACAACAGCTGCACCCCTACCAGCCTGCAGGTGGCTGCCATTCTCCTTCCCTCTGCTCAGCTGATGGCGGCTCCATAGCGGCGATCAGCTGAGAACCGGCAGAGGGGAGAGCGGCAGATACCAGCTCAGATAATGCACAGCTTCCCTGTCGACTCAGCTGATTTGTGGCTTCTCCTGCCAGCTCTGGGGCTGGTAGGGGAAGCCCCGATCAGCCGTGGCTTCGGAGCCCACAGGTGAAGCTGCATATCAGCTGAGCCACCAGCCGCCACTGCTCTCTCCTCTGTGGCTCTCAGCTGACTACGGTTCCAGAGCCACCATTAGCTAGGCAGAGGAAGAGAATGGTGGCTGCAGGCAGAAGGAGGAGCTCTGCCTAGCGATTGCTCTACTGAGCAGGTGCCAGGCGCATTTCCTTCCCTCTTTTATGAGGCTACTCTACACAAATAGAATGCTTGTGTTTTGCATGCTATTTATTTGTGCATAGCCCTGTAAAAGAGATTCACTCCCAACATGGTATTTTTTACCATGTTGTCAGAGCGTTGTATATCCTACTGTCAGAGTTAGAAAGTACAGTGTTACCCTTGAGAAGAGAATACAGAATGAAGATGAATTGTCTAGCTGCAGCAGGATACACCCATTCAGCACTTTGCCTTGCAAAGTACTACCATTAAAAATATCCGTGGTGGTTTGCAACACCTGCAATATGGACAGTACACCATTCTCAAAGGACTAGATTCACAAACCTGCCTGATCGGGACCAATCCATGCCCAATCCGGGTAGGTCCGATGGATTCCCCAAATTACATATGCAGATGGGGGCAATCGGAGCAACGCCTCCATCTGCCTGCCCGGATTGCTCTATAGTGATCCCAGCACATGCGCAAACCTTCTGTAGATGGTCTGCGCATGCGCTGGACCTCCGGGCCCGGCAGAGATTTTATTTTTTCTTTCTTTTTTTAACGTTTTTGGAGCCCGTGGTTTTAACCCACGGGTTAAAACCACGGGCTTGCACTGTGGGGAAGGGTGGGAGTGTCGGGGTGGGCAGGCGATCTAGGGCAGTGAGAGATCAGGGCAGTTTGGGGCAGGCAGGCGATCCAGAGCAGCGGGAGAGTAGGGGCTGCAGGAGGCGTTCGGGGAAGCAGGAGATCGGGGTTGACAGGGAAGAGAACAGGGCGGCAGAAGGCAGGGCAGTTGGAAAGGGCTTGAGCGACTGGTTCTCAGCAGTCGCTTGTTTGTGATCAGCCAGCCCAGTCGGTGTTGCAGGGCTTTGGTTAGTGAATCGTGTCCCTGCCTACTTTGCATGCCGTTGCCCTCATTTGCATGCGCGGATCGGAGGATGGGCGGCAGAGAGGTAAGTGAATCGGGCCGGAGGGAAATCAGGGCGCAAAGGGGTCGCAAACCAATCGGTTTGCTTTGTGAATCTAGCCCACAATGCTTACAGTCAATTAAAGCAAGCAGTTGACGCTGTGCTTTGGAAGTCATTTGGATTCTGCTGCTGTAAAGGGTGTGGAGGAAAACTTATTGAGCATGGCCAGAAGGGAAAAGGTGGCCTGGCCAAAAAAAAACCAACCCAAAACTGTAAAATGATCATTATACCAATTTAAATTCACATCTTGTTGATTTCTAGAAATTCAAAAGCAGAAGTCTCCAAAAATACCTATCAATTTTTTATGTCACTTTCTAAGAAAGGGACTGTGGTACTGTGATCTCTTCACAGCTGTTTGGTTAGGGTTATCATATTTTACAAAGGAAAACCCCGGACACATAACCCTGGACACCTCCAGCCCCACCTCATTCCACCCTAGCTCCGCCCGGTTCAGTCTCTAGCCCAGGGGTGGGCAAACTTTTTGACCCATGGGCAACAATGGGTTCTTAAATTTGACAGAGGGGCTGGGTGATGGGGGGGGGCATGGTGGGAGGGTCTGATGCTACAGGAGGAAACAGCACTCCTTCAGCTGCCAGCTGCTGAATCCACACAAATTTTCTTTTTGCGCATTGTCTCCTTTCTATATCCTTAGTGTCCCCAGTACCTCCTTCCTATGTCTTTAGTGCCCCCAGTGCCTCCTTTCTATGCTCCCAGTGCTCCCTTCCTCCCTCCCCCGAAGCCACGCCGAAGCCTCTCTGCTCTCCCAAAGCCAACCCGCACCAGCTGCATTTAATTACTTCCTGTCCTCACCCCAAAGCCACGCTGAAGCCTGCCTGCCTGCCCCCGTGCTGACCCGCTGCCGATTCCTCCTCCTCCCCATTCCCGGTCCAGTACCCGCTCATCCATCTACTCGCTTCCAATCCCAGACCATCTCTCTGACGTCAGAATTGATGTCAGGGGTAGGCTTGTGGGTATGCGCCTGGCCCTTCCCTTCCTTTCGTTGCAGCACCAACGGGGCTATAAGTAAATATAGTGGGTGAGCACCAGCGGTGAGCAGAAGGACTTATGGCCCGCATACCGCACGTTGAGAAACCCTGTCTTACACTACAGACATGGACAAACTACGGCTGCCTCTGATGCCACGGGCCAGATTAAAAATCTAAACGGGCCAGATATGGCTCGCGGGCCATAGTTTGCCCATGTCTGCTCTAGCCCCTCCTAGTTTGTCTGTGGCCCTGCCCTGTTCCGCCCCTAGCAAGCATCCTCTCTTCTGCAATGAGCCCCGGTATGTGTGATGTCATCCGCGCATGCTCAGAGGCCCTCCATATGCGGACAGAGTTCATTGGGGCTTTCCACAACCTGGACAAATGCCAGGTTTTGAAAAGCCCATCCGGGAGCCCGGACAGTTCTCTAAAAAAAGGACATGTCTGGGTTTTTCTGGACATCTGGTACCCTATGCTTGGACAAATAGTTAACCATCACCTGTTCAGCCTGTGTGCATAAAATGCATGCTAGCACTTCAGATGACTCCTTCAGGAGCTGATGTCTTAGACAATCTTGTTCTATCAACTGATGTCAGCGCCTGGAAGAATCAGCCTGCACTTGGCAGTCCAATGAATTCTTTTCTTTTAATGAGTTGAAGGCAGAAATAAAGAATGGGTGTGCAGTGTTAGCTTACAACGCAATATTTGGGTATGTAGGTTTGGTCTGCAGTGCTGTGCACCTTAAACAAAATTGTTTTTCTAAAACTGGTTATTGTGTCCTAAGGAATTTTTGAGTTTTTGCAGGAGGTCACTTGTCTCCCTGCCAGTTTCCAGCCTTGTTTAATTAAATTAAAACCCTGCCCCTGGAATGCCCGAAACGCCACCTTTCCAACTCGCTGGATGGACAAAATGTATCCAGTCAGCAACTGGGGGAAGGGAGGGGCTTTGCAAAAACAAAGATTTGCCCAGGTTAACTCCTGAAGTTACCAAGACAAATCTTCTAATATTAGCTTCGTAAAGTTTTTACCGAATGTTCGAAGCATTAAAAGCATTCCTTACATTTTTTTTAAACAATGTATTAGATGAAAGGAAGAGTGCAGGATGAGGAGGGTTTCAGTAAGGTGTTTGGTTCATTAGTAAAATGGGCAGCATAGATAGGGTTGTCATATGGCTCCAGAAAAAGGAGGATGGATTGAGACATACAGGTTTTACTTCCATTGCTTTCAGTGGAAGTAAAACCCAAACGCCTCAATCTGTCCTCCTTACTTCCGTTGCTTTCAGTTGAAGTAAAACCCAAACGCCTCAATCTGTCCTCCTTACTTCCGTTGCTTTCAGTTGAAGTAAAACCCAAACGCCTCAATCTGTCCTCCTTACTTCCGTTGCTTTCAGTGGAAGTAAAACCCAAACGCCTCAATCTGTCCTCCTTACTTCCGTTGCTTTCAGTGGAAGTAAAACCCAAACGCCTCAATCTGTCCTCCTTACTTCCGTTGCTTTCAGTGGAAGTAAAACCCAAACGCCTCAATCTGTCCTCCTTACTTCCGTTGCTTTCAGTGGAAGTAAAACCCGGATGTCTCGGTCCATCCTTTTTCTGGAGCCATATAGTAACCCTAGTAGGGGATGGTCTAAAGTTGGTCAATTTGTAAAAAGTAGAAGATTGTAGCAAATGGATTTCACATGGTTTTCTGTTAGGATTGACTGTGCAGGATTGATCTGTACTAGTCTGGCTTGTTTAGTTTTACAGTGGGTGTACTGATGTTGTACTGCTCACAGCATTATGTAAGATGCTGTACACTCTTGTGCGACGTGTGGATTGTTAACTAGATGGGGTGTGTGTGTCAAAAAATGATGGGCCCTGGGTGTCACACATGCTACGTACGCCACTGCTGTCACTGGCTAAATATTAACCCCATAGTTTTCCTGGTGTAATTTTCAAAGTGTAATAGTCACACATCTTCATTTTGTGTGAACTTTCTACCCATGCACACGGTTATAAAATGATATAATGGATTCTTTACTGGCTGTGATATCTTTTCCTTTAATTTGATTTGCAAAAGTTATTGAAAGGACATGAATTCCCCAGGTTATATTGTCTGTGAGTTTGAGATCACCCATGTAGCTCTATAAGAAACCCACATGAATTTATGTACAGTATTATCATTGGCAAATTATTAATCCATTGAAAGTTATCACTACCTAAAAAGAAACCACATTTTTTGAGAATAGCTAAAGCTACAGTAGGTACCCAAGGTAAATAATATCGTATCTGCTCCAGCTTGATGTTGACTTTGCTGCTCTATGACATATAGGGCTTTAAAATCTCCGATCCTCCTTGGCCTTTCCATTATATTGCACATGACTATATCCTATGTTATCACACTGAAAGCTGAGAAAGAAAATGAGTTTCAATCTATGACTTTTCATCTCCACTGCAAAAACAAGATGATTCCATCAGCACTGAAGTGTCAATGCAGGATCATCTGGATGAGAATTCAGGGCCGGAAGCAAGAGGTGAGCTTTTTTTCCTTTCACTTTTCCTTATCAGTTTCAGGGCTTTTTACTGATGATGCTCAGCATAATAGCATGTAAATTATATGCATGCTGTTCATGACTTCCTTCTCTAAGGGCTAGATTCACAAAGTAAACTGATTGTGTACCGATCGGTTTGCGACCAGATTTTCCTCCTGCACTATTCACTAAGACCTATAGCGATCCAGTCCCAATCCTCCCATGCAAATTAGTAAAACCCCATGCAAAATAGCCAAGCGATTGATTCACTAACAATTGCTTGGCTATTTTGAATCGGGTTTTACTATTGGCAAACCCTATTACTGCAGACCTGTCCGTAACTGAGTTACCGACAGGTCTGCAGATTTTTTGACAGGCCTGCCTGTCTTTTTTGTTCATTTTGTTCCCATGGCACAGATATTTTGCATGTGTCCTCCTGCTCTTTCTCCTCCTGCGCACTGTAAATGTGGGCCTTAGGCCCCATTCCGGTGCATCATGTGATGCACGGGGAGGAACCTAAGGCCCTGATTGGCTCAGGCGCTTCAGGCTCCTCCCTTGGGAGGGGCCTGTGGCACCTGAGCCAATCAGGGACTTCCTTAGGGCTGAGCCTATGGAAGTCCCTGATTGGCTCAGGTGCCTCAGGATCCTCCCTTTGGAGGGCCTGTTGTGCCTGAGCCAATCAGGGCCTTAGGCTCCTCCCCGTGCATCACATGATGCACCGGGATGGGGCCTAAGGCCCATATTTGCGGTGCGCAGGAGGAGAAAGAGCAGGAGGACTTTGCATTTCCTCCTGCTGCAGAAGACAGCAGCGCTGGAGGCCTAAGGAGCAGGAGGGACTGAGCACCCTCTCCTGCTCCAAACTTTTAGGTACAGGGGAGTTGTTGGGCCGGGTCAGGCCAGTCCAGTCAGGGATGATGCAGTGGGCCAGTCGAGAGTGCGGTGTGCCACCCAGTTGCATTCGTTTCGAGGCAGGAGGGAATTTGCATCCCTCCTGCCTTTTGTGGGGCATCAGTGGGGGATGGGGTATTGGCGCAGGGGGTATTTTTTAGGGGTTTGGGGAGGGAGGAGGCACTTTGGGGGAGGGTTTTTGGTTTTTTGTTGTTTTTTTTTAACTGAGCAGTTATTTTGCGTGTGTAATACACGCAAACTATCTGCCCGATTACAAATTTAAAAAAGCTGGCAGAAGCCCTGACAGCAGTGACAGGAGGCTGCTTCTCCTATCACTACTGTCAGGGCTCTAGCGATCTGTGCAGTCAATTGGGGGCATGCCTCTGATTGCCTCCATTTGCATGCAGATGGTTGGTGAATCGGTCGGCCTGCCTCCAATCGCACACAGATCGGAGGGTTAGTGATTCTAGCCCTATATTCCCTTCAGGAGGTCAGTGCAAACACATTAGCGCTGAGCTGATAAAGGGAACACCAGCTTCAAAACCTAATCATCAATGTGTTAGTTTAGCCCTTTCGAAACCACAGCCTACAACTTGTTCGTTCTTCATTCCTTCTGCGTATTTAAGAGGAACAATTCTCAAATGTTAGATCAGTGTGTCTCAAACTTTTTTAGCTCTGGCGCACTAAACGGAGCAAATGATTTTTGCGGTACATTATAATTGAAATTATAAAATTGCAAAACCAACAAAAAATTAAATTCGAGAGTTATTTATTTAAAGTTATTTAAGCTATGTATGGGTAATTGTAACAATGGTGAGACTAAAGTAGATAGAATAGAACTGCTAATCAATGTGATGGATGTGCTTGTTTTTGAGTGCAAATTAACTCAAAATGCGGCTCAATAGTAAATAAGCATTTCTTCATCCACCATCTGCAGTCATTCTATTTTTTCAGTTTAATTTCTGTCAAAGCTGAAAATCCAAGTTCACAAAAATAAGAAGATCCAAACGGTAACAAAGCCTTCATTGCTTTTTTTGTTCAAGTTAGGATAACTACTATATAACTAAAATTACTTGCCGTTGGTTTTCAAGGACCAATCACGTCAAAGAATGATGCTTGTCTGGGTGGTTGTATCCTTATGCACATAGATGCTCGTAATGTTGACAGACACTTGCGTATGCAACAAGCCTGTCATCTATTCTAGTGTAAACTTATGAAAGGAATTTTTTAAAATATAGTAAAATTCTGGAATCTCTTGTTGTACATCCAGAATCTCTTTAGGGCACACCAGTTTGAGAGACATTGTGTTAGATATTTCATGTTGACCTATAGTTTTTCCAGTCTTCAAATATGTGTACTTTATGGGGAAACAAGCCATTAAGATTGGTGGAATAGAAATGTTATAAATGAATGAATAAAACTGCATTTGGGAAAGAGTTTGCTCCAGTTTTCAAAACAAAACTTCAACCAGATCTTTATAATTAGCAACTTGCTGGAGATATGATTATGTCTGTAGGCATTTGCATCTACTTTCTGTGTGGAAACGTTTTCATAGAAAATATATGCAGATGTGAAAATGCAAAGTATGCGTTCTGCTACTTTCCTAATGAAAAAACACCTCCTCTTAATGGGGCCTGAGAGTGATTTTCAGTGAGCTTTGAAGATTGTCTGCTCCATGACTACATAACTCCCTTTGCAATGCCAAAGAAAATCATCTGTAGATTTTTGCCCATCCTCAAACTAATGGTGTCACTCTTGCTGTCTAACTGTAGATACAAATCCAGACAATCGAGAAGAAACGGATGAGAAAGTGAGAGAGGAGGAAGTAAAAAGAGACTGTACACAAAAAGCAGAAAAAGAAATCAGTAGAGATGGAAAGACTGAAACCACAGAGAAAAGGGAAAGAAAAGTATGCAAACACAAGGAGAAAAGGAACATGGAAGAAAAGCAGGATAAAGATGAAGAAGAAAAAGAGAGAATGGACAAAGACAAAGCTCTGAATGGTAAACCATTTAAAGATATTTATTTATTAAGATTTATTTACTGCCTTTGTAAAGGAATTCACTAAATGCAGTGTACAGTGAGAATAAGTCAGATGTAGACAATAGACAATTATAACAATAAAAATATTCAACTAACGATACAAAGTAAGGAGTGGTATACTATATTACAGCGTCAACACAATGTGCATTAAAACATTTCAATAGGCAGCTTAGGGCATAAACGGAGATGGAACATATAGGTAGATAAGATAGAGTAAGAGGAGTTAGAAATTAAGGTGACTAATTTAAAGGAAGTTGCGTAGAAGGCCAGAAAGGTGCTTGAAGATGATCTCAGCTAGGGTAGGAGTGGATAAACATGTCCTGCTAAAGTATGTGTAGCCTGTTTGAAGCAGTATAATTCACAGAAGGATCATTGCTGTCAGGATTGTCACAAGCTGCCGGGGAATAACACCCAGTGCACAGAAGTGAAACCGTGGTGAGGGGGGACATGAAATACCCCTCTACTGTAAGCACCTCTTCTCTCCAGTCGTCAGCTGTTGGATCCACATGAGGCTCCATATTACACAATAGCCGGCCCAGAAGCCTTCTTCTCGACGTCGGGCCGGCTGTTGTGCAGTTGCTGCACTCGCCTAGCCTGGCCCAGCCTGGCCCTGTTGCTACGGCAGTGGTGGGGAGGCAAGGAGAGAGAAAGAAAGACTGAAAGAAAGAAGGGGGGGCAGGGAGAGAGAGCGAAAGACTGAAAGAAATGAAAGAAAAAAGGATGCACAGTTAGAAGGAAGTGCAACCAGAGACTTACCAGACAATAAAGGTAGGACAAATGATTTTATTTTCAATTTAGTGATCAAATTGTCAGTTTTGAGAATTTATATCTGCTGTCTATATTTTGCACTATATTTATCTATTTTTCTATAGTTATTACTGAGGTGATATTGCATATTTTAAAATCATCTGTCCTGACCTCTTTGAAAAAACCCGAATATAAATGATATTTATTTTTTCTGCATACAGTGTGCTTTTTGGGTTTTTCTTCTATTTTATGGTTACCATTATGAATTAATAAGATATTGTGTGTACATGAAAAATGAATGGAAGAATCTGGGGGCGGGGCTAGGGTAGGGCTGGGGGCAGGACTGAAAATCAGTAGATGTCCCATTTTGATGAAAAAAAAAAATAGTCACGTTACCCATGCCGGTCCCGACTTTCTCTGCTCCTCTGATACTTTTTTGGGCTGCTGCAGTCCTTTGGGGGCTTCAACAGGCAGCTTCTGGTGGGTGAGGGGATGCTCTGATGTGCTGCCTGCTTCCTGGTGGGAGATGGAAGGGGCAATTCCACTGACTTTCTCCAGATGTGCTTGAAATAAAGTTAAAATACTTTTATTTCATACTTCTCTGATTGCTTTGAGCCAAAGCAGGCAGAGCTGGTGAAAGGCACTTAACAAAATAATAGAGTATTTAAGCTTAACGACCCTCTGGAATGTGGTCTGAAGGAAATGCTTGCCACAGGATTTCAAATGTTGGTTTTTCAAAGTTTCACAAACTTTAGTTTTCTTGATAAATGTGCTGAAACAGTTTCTTAAAACAAGGTTAAATAGTTTTTAAAGTCCAGCATCTAATATCTAACAAGGTGCTTCTGTTCACTGGAGATTAAATCAAATGACTGTATATTTACTCCTGTGAAATTACAGTCGACTCCATTAAGTGCACGCCTTTCAGACCGGGTGCGCTTAAACAGAGTGTGCACTTAATAGGAGTATCACTTGTTAGTCATGAAAAATTACATTACGCTGTAGTCAAATGCAGTAAAACTTTTAATCAATCAAAAACACACTGAATACAATGAAATACGGTACAGTTGTAGAAACAGTACTGTTCGGTCTAATGCAATAAAACTTTTTTAAACTAATGTTCTACTGAAATAATCAGTCATTGTTTTCTGCACGCAGATTGCACAATTCTTACTACTGATGCTGTCCATAGTCGTGACAGCCATTTATCTCCAGTTAACAACGCAGCGTGTGTAGGGACTTCCGCGCGTCCAAGAAGGAAACAATCTCTGCAGGTGGTTCATTAGTCATGATGACAGCAGCAGCATCTCCGTCATCATCAGACTCTTGGTTATCTTCAGTGTCCTTTATGACTGTACAGATATCGGAATTAGTGCTGTCAGATGATGTGGGCACATCGTTGTCAATGGCGACGTACGGCTCAAACTCTTGTGATGAGAGTTCAATGGACGAAGTGTCTGCTTCAGTTGTCTCATCAGACGTGTGAATGAAGCTCGCCCATCAATAGCAATTTGAAATTGTTAATGATGAGACTCGACTCCATGCCTCCGTACCATATGAACAGAGTCGAGCACCATCATTTTTCTCGCCAGCTCAGCAGCTGGATTCCGTGCTTGCATCAATCACTGCCATCACATATCGTAAGATGAGCAACCTGAAATGTTTTGAAGTTTGCGATTATCCCTTGGTCCATCGGCTGGATCAAAGAGGTCGTGTTTGGCGGCAGAAACACAAGTTTGATGTTGGTTAGTTTTACATCATTGCTGTGTGCTGCACAGTTATCACACATTACAATGTGCCTCCTACGCCTTCTCATCAGATTGTCAAACTTCTGTAACCATTCAATCCACAATATCGCTGTCATCCATGTGTTTTTGTTGCTTTCATAATCAACAGGCAGGCGTTTAATGTTTTTGAAGCATCGAGGATTTTGATTCTTCCCAATCACCAGTGGCTTGAGCTTTTCACTGCCATCCATATTGCAACTGAGCAGCAAAGTCAATCGTTCCTTTAGCACTTTGAAGCCAACAGCTTCGCTGCATTTGAAAGCCAATGTTCCATCAGGGGTGGCACGCTAGTAAAGGCCCGTCTCATCTACGTTGAACATGTCACATGGTTCATATCCACCAATGACTGATGGCAACATTTCCATGGCCCATCTTTCAGCACCAAATTCATCGGCGTCTTGTATCTAGCCATGCTGCTTCTTAAATTTTATGCCATTATGAATTTCCACCTCTCTAACCATTCACTTGTCGCTTTGAAGTCTTCTGTACCCAGCTCTTTAGATAACAGTGCTGCTTTCTCCATCAGCAGAGGTCCACTGATTGGCAGTTGTCAACTTCTAGCTTCTGCAAACCATCGCAGTGACGCCTGTTCAACGTTTCCAGCCTTCCTAACTCTTTTCCATTTTCTGGTAGGATTGTTGTTGTTTTGCTGGTCTTTCAATATTGCTTGCTTTTTTTTTTTTTTTTGTAAATCTGAGAAATCTGGCTAGGATGAACACTGTAAAAGTTTTGTAATAAAGACCTGACTCTCCCTTTGGTCAAGTCTCTAACACATTGACACATTCAGCCACAGACAATGATTTTTGTCCACACGATGCCATGGGTACAGTACTGCAGTTCCAAAAGTTCGAACACCTGGCTAGGCCTAGGCTGCAATTCCGAAACACATGGCTCATCTACTTCAGAATATGTGATTGCATTTAACCAGAGTGAACGTGACGTGAGCAAATGGCAGTTGGACCTATAACATTTGTGCGCATAAGCGGACCCTACCCAATATGTTTTATCCTACTCCCACTTTCTCCTTTTCTTCTCAAAATATGTAACTTTTCCCCTCCTTTCCCTTTTCCCCTCACTTTCAAGTCTGTCCAGTTAATGTCTTTGATGTTCACTCTATTTATTTTTAAATATTTATTATTTTATTTTCTTCTTTCTTTCTCTTTTTAAAATTTTACTGTTAACCCTTTCAGGACCAAGGGACATATTTGTCCCATAACTTTAAAATCCTATAAATTTTGATTGGGATAGTCTACAGTTCTAAATTTGATATGTACGGATTCCATATGATACTGCCTTTATGTAAACAAACTGGTTCCGACATTCATTTATTAGCGTCGTTGCCAGATTGACGAGAAGATTCACTTGCCACACTGTCCATAAGCCAGAAGTGTGATTTTTTTTAAAAAAAATAATGATATTTCACAAAAAAAATCAATATTTTGGCATCTGTAAGCCCTTTTTACCATAAAAATGTCGTCAAAACAACAAAAATTGACCTACGATCCTTATGGTCCTGAAAGGGTTAACCAGCCAGATACTTGTTGATGGTCGGTATATTAAAAAGCTAATAAACTTGAAACTTGAAACTTATCAGAAGTGCAATTATCCGGAGTTTACATCCATTGACTTTAATGTAAAAAAAACGAGACCATGGTGGTCATGTGCGGATAACCAAAGCGTGCGCTTAACCAACGTGCACTTAGGTGGAGTCGACTGTATTTGTAAGAGGCAGATTCAGCAGAATATCAGAAATTTAGAGAAATTTTATAGATAAGTTAAGATAGGAACTTCAACTTACTGATCATAGTTATGGTTTCCTTGTTTTGCAGTTTTTGATCCCAATGTCCTTTGATGATCTGATTGATGTAGGGTTACCAGATTTTCTGCTGTAGAAATCCAGACACATGGCCCTGCCCTGCTCCGTCCCCAGTCCCACCCCATTATACCCCACAGCTCCGCCCTCACAAAGCCTCAACTATCGTCTCTGAACTCGGGGCTGCATCTGGAAGGCCTCCGAACATGTGCGGATGCGTGACACATCATCCACGCATGTTCAGAGGCCCTCAAGAGGGCAGGGCTTTCCAAAACCCAAACAAACTACTGGGTTTTGGGAAGTCTGTCCAGGTACCCAGACAGTCCTCTAAAAAGAGGACATGTCTGGGTTTTCCCGGACATCTGGTAACCCTAGATTGATACAGATCACTGAAGGATTTTTCTTGTATATGCAGATCAGAACAAAAGCAGAGAGAAAGGTTCTTGCTTGAAAAGTGCAGGGAGGCAAAAGGTTGCCTTTATCCAGAAAAAAACAGATGAAAATAACTGAATCTAGGAGCCTGGTGTACTGTAAACATAGCCTCTGCTTTCCTCTGCCTCTTTTGGGGCTATTCTTTTAGTAATGAAATTCTTTGTTATTACCAATGTATATTTGTAGTCCAGTAGTATAAACACACATTAGGAGTTAGAGCTTGGAACAATTAAAGAGAAGGCATGTTACCAACATCCAGAGTACATAACAATTTAGTATTTGCGAATCTTTTTCCTACAGTGTCCATCAGTGAGCTGGTCTGATACTTCCGGGATGGGAGATCTTGATTCAGTTCTTGGCTTGGGATTCCTGACCCTTGAGTTGGATGGGACTGGGGTTGGGGTTGCTGCAGAGAATGGAAGTCCTGGGTAGTGACAGAGTTTCTGGATGGTGCTCAACAATCAACGTTTGACAGGTTGGGTGAAGAGTATGCTTGTACAGAGAGCAGAGGGAGCCGAAGCTGCTATGAGTATAAATGTGTGGGTACTGCCAGTTGTATGCACACATTATGGTATGAATGCAGGTATTAACATGCACAGTACAGATGGTTGCAAACGGTATTGAAATATATTAAAATTAGGTCAATAAAAATTCTTTTATAGTGCACAGATAGAAGCGCTGTAATGCACAGAAGGTCATGATGGCCTATAATGCTGAAAGGTTCTTGCCAGGTTAAGGGCAGGATAGAAGATTATGAGAAAAGGTTTTCTTAGCAATTTTACACATTGAACTGCCAGCTTTGTTTTCTTTTACAAGCGGAAGGAGGCTTCTGCAAGTTTTAAAGACAGAGCCAGCTTAACCATTAGACCAGATGAGGCTCTCATCTAGTCTCGAAGGAGCCAGCGCTTTGGGTGCTTGAGCACCCCCAATATTGAACAAAGTCTTTGACAGTGTCCAAAGAGGAATAATTTCTATTGGGATTAGCACCCTCAATCATTTTGAAAAGTTGGTTCCTATGCCTGGTCTATAGGTTATGCTTTTTCTCTCCATCCTCCCCCGGTCTGGTCTTTCACTTTTCCCCCTCCCCATAGGTCTGCTACTGGTCCTCACCCTCACTCACTCTCCCATGATCGTGTAAAGCTTACATAAGGCTCCCTTTGGCCAACTCCTGGATCTTCCCTCAGCTATATCCTACCTCTTCTGATGCAATTTCCTGTGGATGGGATATGGCAGAAGGAAGATCTAAGGGCTGACCAAAGGCAGTCTTATCATGCTGCTGCCACCACAACTGGTTACAGATATAAAGTTTACAGGACCATGTGGGAATGAGGGAGGAGAGGAGCAGTGCCTGACCCATGGGAAAGGGGATAGAGGAGGAGGAAAGAGAGACTGGACTATCGGTGGTGGGGGGGGGGGGGGAGGAGGAGCCTGGAAGCAATGTGATGGGGGAGAGAGGGTGCTGCCAATGTAAGTTGGCTCAGAGCACTACTACCCCTTGAGTTGGCTCTGAAGATAAACAGAAAATAAACACGTACAGCATGTTTGACCAAAAGTAAAAGCAGAAATCTGCACCTAAATATGAATGAACCTTGCAAAAATTCTATATGTTAGTGATGTGATACTCAGAATAAGCGCAGAATATGTGCTGATCCTTCTAGTTTTGTCTGGGCATGCTTACAAGAGCTGCGCTCACTACAAAACCTTTGTCAGGCATGTTCCTCCCCTATAAGCCATAAATTTTCCAGCTCAGTCCAATTGAGATGACCTATGATTTTAAAAATCACTTTTTACCTCTTAACTTCTACTTAGAGCAATACTCAATGATATTTTCTAAAATATAGTTAGGTTTCTGAATTCTTGGTTGTTTAAAATGTTTTAAGGAAATCGGGGATCAATATTTCATTAAGCTAATGTCTAGGAAGGAATGTACTAGCATAACTTTCTGGAACCTAACATTTATTTTCAAATGAGCTCTCTGTGAACATGCCATTATATTTTGTTTTCTCTTCTTTCAAGCAACCCCCTTTTTTGAACCGGAGCCTGCAGGCCTGATTCCAGGAGTCTGTGTGTTAGACTTGGTGAAAGTGTATAAGAGCAGCTACAAGCCAGCGGTGGATAGGATGAATCTTACGTTTTATGAAGGCCACATCACTGCCTTTCTTGGTCACAATGGTGCTGGGAAGACCACAACCTTGTAAGCGCTTCTGTTCTCGGCTATGGTTAACATTAAGCAAGGGTAAACAGGGCAGAACATGGCAAGGCCCAAGGCTTGGTAGGCCATGGTATTAAACTGGTGCGCTATTGATTCCACAGCTGACTTCGAACTGAGCCATTCTGTTCATCTTCTAGGCCAAAACAAAAATAATATTTTGGGACAATGATGAATAGCCCAGCCATATTGGAAAGGAAAAAAAATGAGAAGTGGGACACAACTGTGGGACTGTTAACAGTGGTATAGTAAGGGAGGGGGGGGGGGGTCGGACCATCTCAGGAGCCGTCTTTGCGGGTGATGCCAGCACCGGTGCCTCTCCTCCTCTCTGCCCTCCTCCCCACCCACGTACTCTTTAAATGTTTGCCAGTGTAAGGAGCATCTTCCACTTGCTGCTTGCACCAGCCTCGACTCCCTTCTGATGTCACTTTCTGGTTGCGGGACCAGGATGTGACGTCAGAAGAGATCCGAGGCTGTCATGAGCAGCAGGTGGAAGATGATGCTCATGCCGGTGAACATTTCAAGAGGTTGGCGGAGGATACTCAAGCAGCAGGGTAGAGTGGGAAGGTGGGTGGTGTGGTGTGGAAGAGTGGAGGGGGTGCATGGCGCAGCGATGGCAGGCGCCACCCCACAGGCAGCAAGCTCCCTCGCTATGCCATTGACTGGTTTTGTTGTTGGTTTTTTTTTTTTTAAACTTTATTGATTTTCAAATCTGGAATAGTGCTTTCAAATAATACATACAATTGACATGAGAGATAGCACTTACAATCAATCAGAAATGAATACAAAATAATTATCCCTTCCCTCCCACCCTAGTTTGAGAACAAAAAGAAATGCTTTAAATTATACATGAAATTAAAATCCCACTTGTTAAGTATTTAACCCCCCCCCCCTCCCTCCCTCCCACCCATCCTGGATATGCAATCTGAAAGGGAAAATAAAGGTATAATTCAACTAATCAGAATGAACAAAATTTGTCAATGGACCCCATGTTAATTTAAACTGCTTACTATGGCGCGATGTTTCCAAATTAATTTTCTCAGCTGTTCCTTTCAACTGTTGAACATTTCCCAAGTTGTAAATGCTGATTCAATATTTTCAAGCATGGTAAAACTAAGGAGAGCATGCTTAGAATGAGTATTTGTGGCTATTATAGGATTTAGGTAGTGTTATAGTAAGGGAGGATGGTCTACCCCCTCCTGGCCGCGCATGCATGCTGCTTACCTTCCCCCCTACTTTTTAACGTTCCTGGTGCGAGCAGCAACCCCCACCCTGCTGTTACACCAGCACCAGCTCTTCCTCTGATGTCACTTCCTGGACCTGCACCTAAGAAGTGATGTTAGAGGAAGAGCCGTCGGTAGCGTGATAGCAGATTGGGGGTCGCTGTTTGCGCCAGGAATGTTGAGAGGTAGGGGGGAAGGTAAGCAGCACGCATGCAGCAGGAGGGGTGGGGAAGGAGCATGTGGAGGTGGGGGTGGGGGTGGAGAAGAGGGGCTCCACCACCCCGAGCACTTCTCACCCTCGCTATGCCACTGACGAGTCTAAAGGAAAGTTCAACTGCAAATCCAGAGAGTAGCTAAAAGGTAATCTAAATATGCAGAGTAAACTGCTTCTTGGCCTGTTCGGGAATATATCTAATCAGTAATAAATGTGAATACCTATTTTGGTCCTCCAGGAAATCATAAGAACATAAGAATTGCCATACTGGAACAGACTGAAGGTCCATCATGCCCTGTATCTTGTTTCCAATAGTGGCCAACCCAGGTCCCAAGTACTTAGCTAGATCCCAAGTAGCAAAACAGATTCTATGCTGCTTATCCTAGGAATAAGCAATGGATTTCCCTAAGCCATCTCAATAATGGCCTATGGACTTCTCTTTTAGGAAATAGCCAAACCTTTTTTTAATCCCCGCTAAGCTAACTGATTTCACCACATTCTCCAGCAATGAATTTCAGAGTTTAGTTACACATTGTATGAAGAAATATTTTCTGTTTGTTTTAAACTACTTAGAAGCTTCATCACATGCCCCCCTAGTCCTAGTATTTTTGGAAAGAAGAGAACAAGCGTTTCACATCTACCCTTTCTACTCCACTCAGTATTTTATAGACCTCTATCAAATCATCCTTGAGCCATCTATCTTTTTTTGAAATACAGTGACCAGAACTACACACAGTATTCGAGGTGTGGCCGTACACTAGAGCAATGCAAGGTCATTATAACATTTTCATCTTTATTTTCCATTCCTTTCATGTTAATTCCTAACATTCTATTTGCTTTCTTAGCTACTGCTGCACATTGAGCTGAGGGTTTCAACGTATCTTCAACGATGACACCTAGATCCTTTTCCTGGGTGGTGACTCCAGAACCCACCCTCATATAGCTACAGTTTGGGTTCCTCTTTCCTATGTGCATCACTTTGCACTTGCTCACATTAAACATCTGCCATTTTGACACCCAGTCTTACAAGGTTCTCTTGCAATTTTTCACAATCCTCTTGCGATTTAATTAAATTTGCTGATGATACAAAGTTGTTATCTCACTAGTAATTCCCATCTCTAGATCATTGATAAATACAGTGGCATCTTGGTTTATGAGCATAATTCGTTCCAGAAGCATGCTCGTAATCCAAAACACTCGTATATCAAAGCAAAGTTCCCCATAGGCTATAACGTAAACTCAGACGATTCGTTCCACAACCAAGGTTTGCTATGCTGGCCCAAGGGTGGCGCTCATTGACGTTGTGCGTGCATACACATGGCGCATGCATTATTGGGACTGCAACTGGCTTAATTCAGGAGCTGAGAGCTCGTGTGTGTGCTTACACAGGACGGTGGACGGCTTAATTCGAGAGCTGAGAGCTCGGGACGGCGCTTGTTTTGCAAGGTAAGATTTGCCGGAGTATTTTGCTCGTCTTGCAAACCACGTTACTCACAAACCGAGGTTTGACTGTATGTTAAAAAGCAGCGGTCCCAGCACAGACCCCTGAGGATCCTCACCATTTACCCTTCTCCATTGAGAATATTGACCATTTAAAACTACTCTCCATTTTTCTTTCAACCAGGTCGTATTCCATAGTAGGACATTATCTCTTATCCTATGACTTTCTGATTTCCTCAGAAGTTTTCCATAAGGTACTTTGTCAAACACCTTTTGAAAATCCAAATGCACAATATCAACTGGCTCACCTTTATCCACATGTTTATTCACACCTTCAAAAAAAAAATGCAGTAGGTTGGTAAGGCAAAATTTCCCTTGACTAAATCCATGTTGGCTCTCTCTCATTAATCCATGCTTATGTATATGCCATTTTGTTCTTTATAATAGTCTCCACCATTTTGCTCGTTATAATCCCTGCTATAAAGTTCATAATCTCCTTGACTTACAAATTAAAGAACATCCTATATAATAAAACCCTAGCATGCGCATGCGTGTTCCATTTTCCCTGTTCCGTGAGATGTAGGTCCGTGGTGGCAGGAATGCGCATGCGCGGGTCCCCAACCTTATCGCACCTAACTACACTCGCCGGCAGGATTGGCCGCCAGCGCTGGACTCCCTGCTCTGGTAAAAGTAAGTTCTTCGCCTTGCCGCCGCCCCCCCCCCCCCCACATACACACACACTTCCCTTCCCTTCCCGCAGTCCCGACTTCAAACCTGCCGACTCCAGCAGCGTCTGCATCACTCTACACACGCTGCTTCGGGGCCGTAGAAGGCCCCGAAGCAGCGTGTGTACAGTGCTGCAGACGCTGCTGGAGTTGTCAGGTTTGAAGTCGGGACCGCGGAAAGGGAAGGGGGGAGGCGGCGGCAAGGGACTACGAGAGCCGACCAGATTTCTAGCACCCGTTAATGTAACGAGCTAAAATACTAGTGAGATCTATAATACTGATCAGACTAAAGATCTGGTGAACCCAGGATCCTGTTTTTCAAATTCAAATTTATTTATAATCTGCTATACCTTGACAGTTCAGAGCGGTTTACAACAAGATGATCTGCCAGACGCAGGCAATATCCAGGAAATTATGTATTCTGTTATGTATGTTTTTATGACACAGTTGCAGTAGTGTCATGGCTCCAAAATGTATCTTAAGAGATCCTAGAAATGTGAAAAGAATCACATGGGCCTTTATTAAATACCACTCAAAAGTCACATAAATGGTCAAATACCTCATATCTGCAAATATTCAGTCCTTAATGTTTTCACATTCGATGCAACAAAATGTTGCGGAGGCTGATTAAAGGGATTATTGCTGAGAGCTAATCTTGAGGATAATGTTTTACACATTTATGTTTTATGTGAATGTAGACAAATGGTCTATGAGTATAATAAAAGCTTCAAACCATATAGCCTCAATTAGAATTAGTATATATTCTTTTATGACCTCAGCGGTACAAACTGTGAGAAAGTTTTCATTCACAGTATAATTTGCACTAAAGTCTTCATCGGTCAGAATTTTCTATCAAATCTTATTTATTTAGTTTATTCATTTTTATTTATTTTTCAATAAATAAGATTTGATAGAAAATTCTGACCGATGAAGACTTTAGTGCAAATTATACTGTGAATGAAAACTTTCTCACAGTTTGTACCGCTGAGGTCATAAAAGAATATATACTAATTCTAATTGAGGCTATATGGTTTGAAGCTTTTCTGATATTTAGCCTTATAAAAAAATATATACTACCGCCGTATATACCTATGAGTATAATACCACTATTCGTATTTCTACAGCGCAACCAGATGTGCGCAAACTCACATTCTTCTTTGAACCAACCATTGATTCCAACTTTAATATTAGCCATAATATGCTAAAGTGTTTTAGTACTTTTGATTCTATTAGTTTTGCACACTTGTTTTGATTTTCACAGGATAAACACCATTGGGGGTAAATAATCGGTCTGTGAGCTGTTCGACAAACCCAGCAACTAATTTTAACCCATGGCATTTGCCGAAATGATAAGAGCAGAACCAACGCAGATAGTTTGATTATAGTTCTGTTATAAGCTCCCTCTCTTTGATGCCTGTTCTATAAGTAACTAATATAATGGCCACCAATCGTATTATATCCAAACCTTGATGTATCAATAAATCTATATATGTTTGTTTGGTCCAGATACCGTCACTTTGTTCTTTAAGAAAGGACGCCTCAGCCCCACCGCTCCACGGCAAAAAATATTTTTATATCGCGGGAAGTCTGATGTGGTGCCTCATCATTGGCTGTCTTTTCAATGTGTAATACTATTCTAGTTAATCCTTTTTGCTTTTATATTCTTTACAGCATTTAAACCATGCAATATCTTTCTAGTACATAGCTTAAGACAGTACTTATCTTAATTTATTTCAGCCAAAACCCGGGGAGCCAGACCCGACATGTTTCGCACATAGAGTGTGCTTTTTCAAGGGTCTCCCTAGAAAAAATCAGGAAGGAGCCATTAATATACAATTGTAAATAGCCTCCCCCCTACAAAAAACTTATCTTAATATAGTGTACAGCTCACCGAGGTCGCCGCCGTCATCCGACTCCACTATGTTAATGAGTACAAGATGGCGCCGGCGTCCTCAGATCCCAATTTAAATACTTGTAACTTCCTTATTAAACCATATATAAGTTCTATAAGTAACACACTTTTGGTTTGCAGTGACTATCTGGGTTTAAATCCACATTTGGAACAGTTTGGTGAAAACAAAAAAGAAGGTTTCGTCTTAGTCAGAGGCCACGTTTCTAAAGTACTTTGCTATACATATTTCTAAGCTGTTTCATTATATGGAGCTGAGCATGCGTTCTTCATATGAGAATTTGGAATTTTATCAGGACATTGCAACGGAAGAGCCCGAAAGCCATCTAGTGGCCTAGAGAGAAAAGTAAATATTTTGTACACAATTGTCATTGTTCCTAAATGGATTTCACTGTGTATATTTAACATTTTATAATTGCCAGGTCCATATTGACAGGATTGTTCCCTCCTACCTCTGGCACTGTGCTGGTATATGGCAAGGACATTAAAAGAAATGTGGACTCAATTCGGCAGAGCTTGGGAATGTGCCCACAGCACAACATTCTGTTTCAGAAGTAAGAGCAACTTGGAACTACAATTGTGCATACAAATAATTCATGTACATATAATATTACAAGAAAAGCACAATAAACGTACATATAGCAATAAGCAATTATTTTTCCCCACCCTCCCACCTATTAATCAAGAAAATAAATACCCACAAGAAACTATCTAAAAATTCCCCAAAACAATTTCAGTATAAACCCCTCCCCCCTCCCTCCCACCCTGGATTTGTATGTTTAAAGGTCAGTAAAATAAAGTCAGTTATCATTCCTTACAAAATTTAGTCAACTGCTCCCAAACATCCATAAATTTCCTGTACCTTTCCTGCAGTATAGCCATCACATGCTCCATTTTAAAAGTATAACAAAAGAATTCCCACCAGAAAGTGTAATTTAACCTATCCCAGTTCTTCCAATTCTTCAAAATAAGCTGTATGGCAACCCCTGTCATTACAAAGAGAAGTTTGTTATTCCTAACAGATGTTTGACTTTTAGCTCTCATTAACGTACCAATAGGATGGTATCATATGTCAATGCAAAACTTGGAACCTTAAGAAATAGACCAGTTCTGCATCTGTGCAGTACGAGTATGTGTGTGTGTCTGCTCACGTATGTCTGGCAGATTATCGATACGCAGAATTTCTTTCTGGAATCAGAAAATAAAAATTAGCTTGATTTTTAAACTTGTGAGGAGTAGCACCACCTGTCCTGACTTTAGCCTTAACTACTGTCTATTCACAGATCTTTCATATACATTCTTAATTCAGTCACCTTTATAAGGGTAATGTGCAGAATATTTCTCACATTTCCTTCTTGTGTATGAATCAGAAATGGCCGCGCATCATACTGGCTGCAAATTCTTTAATAGTTTACGGTGAGCAATGTAAAGCGTGCCAGACAATCGCGCGCTGACAAAGGAACTCAGACAAATGCATGCAGGATGTCAGTGCGCCGGATTAAAAGTTAAATTTAAAGTGCTCCGAGGGGGGAAACCCCCCCCCACACACACTTTACTTAGAAGTGTTGGCACTACCGTTACGTCCTGTGTGCATTTGTCTGAGCTCCTTTGTACTCGTGAGATTGTCCCGCATGCTTTCATCTATGTACTGTATAAACAGTTTTGTAGAAAGGGGAAAATGGACATTCTTTAAAAAGCAGCTGAGTGGCTATTCTAGGAGTTGGGCTAGAATAACTGAGAGGGGCCTGTGGAAAGGAAATCTCACCTTACCTCCTCTTTGGATGTTGAAGGTCACGAAAGGCCCTAGATCTCTGGATGTTTACATTCCACCGGCTCTCTCACTTTCTTCCTGACAGGGCTGGCTTTAAAGGGCAATGAGGCACTGGCCCTGGGCGCCTAGGAATAATTATGCCAAAAGTTTGCCCCACTGGCTACACCTATTGCAATGCTAAAAGCATACACCTTTGCTCTCACTACTCTCTATAAAGGTAGGGTCACCAGATTTCCTCTTTTAAAAAAACCGAACATATGGCCACGCCCTGCTCTGTCCCTAAGTCACATCCTGCTCCGCCCTCAGCCCCGCCTACACATGAACCTTATCTCTTTTTCCTCAAGCTTGGGGCTCTGACTGGAGGGTTTATGAAATCCTTCTGGGCACCTGGACAGTCCTCCAAAAGGAGGACATGTTCTGGTTTTCTCGGACATCTGGTAACACTATATAAAGGCATTTCTATAACTGGGTATATGCAGTTCTATGTGCCTTGTACATGTAAGTGCTATAGTGCATTATTGTAAGGGGACATATCTGTGGGCGGAGCATGGGAGGGGTGTGGCACACCCATGTATACCTGCCATTGACCTGGTGTAAATAGTCGTGCCTAAAGTTAGGCATGTGAATTTGGGTTTACGTTTATATTCTATCATGGAATCTTGTACATAGGCTGTTATAGAATTTGTGCACAGTACATGGAATTGATGCACCTAACTGGAGGCATCAAGTTATAGACTCTGCCAGCATTGTGGCAGAGTTTAAAATTCATGAACGGGCATTTCCTGTTTGTGTATCAGCCCATAATTTACTGGGAGATGTTAAAATATTCATAGGTCATCGGTTACTTTGCAGACACTACGCCAAAGACAAAAATGGGTGGGTAGGGGAGGCCAAAATAGAAAAACACAATCTAAGAGACAACTGTAAGACTTAAATTTACTAAGACTGCTTCTCTAGTTTCCTCTAGTTACATAACAGTACTCTTATATACTGCTACAACCTCACAGCTCAGTACGGTTTACAAGAAAAAGAGAAAAGCACTAAGTTATTTACATGTGATATTTTGAGAGCTGTACTTGAATTTTGGCTTTATTTGCTGGCTTTATTTTGTTGCTCGGAAATGGACATTGTGGTGTTTGGTTTGTCTTCACACTGAGAAAAGCACTAAGCCATGTGCTATTGGTTTGCTTTAACAATGGATAAAAAGCACTAACTATTTGTGTATGATATTCTGAGAGCTGTTTTTGATATGTTTTGTGCATGAATAATTAGAACTAAAATTGTCTGCACTAAAATATCACTGGTATTGAGCTGCTGATTGGCTTTCTGTGTGCAATGCAGAACCCAGCATGCCTCACAAGTTGTACTTTTATTGATGCTCTTTAAATAAAAATAAAATTTATAAAAACTCCACTACAGGCTTAAAATGTTTATTTGCAATGCCTTAGACCCATAAAATCATCTTTCTGCTTTGAGCGAGGAAATGGGAATGAAAAATGTGCTATACTGTGGGGATGGTGACGGATCAGACTGAAAATGCAGGGACAGGGATGAATCTTTGCCCCTTGTCACTCTGTATTCACCATCCCAATTACTTGTTGATTTTTTTTTTTTCCTTATTCCTATCATTCTGGCAGCCTGACAGTAGCAGAGCACATCATCTTTTATTCCCAGCTGAAGGGCAGGTCCAGAGAAGAAGCTGAGGAGGAACTGAAAGTGATGCTGGAAGACATAGGCCTTGCCCATAAAAGAGACGAAGAAGTTCAGAACCTTTCAGGTAGTCAAAGACTTTTATCCATTCATAATTGTTCACTTTTGGCCTCATTCAGCTTGTCATCCAGAAATATAAGAAGTTATATTCCTTCAAGTTGATGTGTGAGTGCTGGATACCATGCCCTGCATTTCAAAGGATATAAGGATACCTATAAGAGAGATAAGCAGTTCCATTTTACACATTGGTAGAAATTGAGACATGCAAGTCAGTTCATCCTAAGTTTCACCAGCCATTTAGAACAGAATCTGTCGACAAAGACCTTGTTCTGAAATAGAGGAGCAATGGACATTCATGCACTGGGTGCATTCAATATAAATATCCATTTTTAAAAATCGTATTTAATATTGCCGGGTTCCAGTCCAGCACATGTTGTAGAATGGTAACATAACCGGTTATGGACTTGCACATAATTGGCTTTGCTGTCACAGTATCTAGCTTCTCTTGTCAGTTTGACATTTTATGTGTGTGTGTTGGGTGGGGGAGATATTAAGGGGGCAATCCCCCAATCCCTCCAGTGAAGTGCTGCTCAATAAAATTCTTGAAAAGAGGAGAATGAGAGGGGACTTGATTGAAACGTTCGAAGTACTGAAGGGAATAGTCTTAGTAGATAAAGACAGACTGTTCACCCTCTCCAAGGTAGGGAGAACAAGAGGGCACTCTCTAAAGTTGAAAGGGGATAGATTCCATACAAACATAAGGAAGTTCTTCTTCACCCAGAGAGTGGTGGAGAGCTGGAATGCTCTTCCGGAGTCTGTTGTAGGGGAAAACATTCTCCAGGGTTTCAAGACAAAGTTGGACAAGTTTCTGCTAAACTGGAACGTACGCAGGTGAGGCTGGACTCATTTAGAGCACTGGTCTTTGACCTGAGGGCTGCCGCGTGAGCGGACTGCTGGGCAGGATGGACCACTGGTCTGACCCAGCAGCGGCAATTTTTATGTTCTTATGTTCTAAACTTGCATGGTGTAACTCCCAACTTGGATCTTTTGGACTCAGACATTCAGTCCCCTTCTGAAATGGGGAATAAATGTCTATGAACTTGCCAAGCCCTTGTGTTACCCAAAACGCATCCAAACCATGCCCATTTGTACTTGGGTTTGATATGCATGGAATGCTGCTACAATCTGGGTTTCTGCCAGGTACTTGTGGAAACAGGATACTGGGCTAGATGCACCATTGGTCTGATCCAGTTTAGCTATTCTTATGTTCATATATGCATATCCTGACTTTGTAAAGAGATGGCCAGAGAGGAGGCCAAGATGCCTAGCAGAAGTGCGTTGGCCAAGAGGTTCACACTATGGGAAACTACTGTGTTGGTATCTTGCAATCTGTTAGTCATTAACGAGACCATTATCCCTTCTTAATTATTGCTTGGATTTTTTTAGGTGGCATGCAGAGAAAATTGTCAGTTGCCATGGCGTTCGTTGGAAAAGCAAAAGTTGTTGTATTAGATGAGCCCACCTCAGGAGTGGACCCATACTCCAGAAGATCCATTTGGGACCTTTTGCTTAAGTATCGCTCAGGTAAGCAGCCTTCTTGAAAAAGAGCAGTAGCTGTCGCATAACTGTCTCATGTTTATTAAAACTATTTAAATGCTTTCTCTCAAGTTGTAAAAGGTTTTTGCTAGAGAAGAAAGAAATAAAACATGATATTGAAACACCATGATGTGTGTGACCTGAATTGACCACAGCTGGAAATAGGATGCTGAGCTAGATGAAACTTTGGTCGAATCTGTGTGGCAATTCATATGTTTGTATGTAAATACTCACACACATCCTTTTATTTTGAATGGAAAGAAATTACTTTTTTAGGGCTGAGCCTAAGGAAGTCCCTGATTGGCTGTCCGAGGTCCCAGCTAGACTTTCCAAAACCTGGCAGTTTGTCCGGGTTTTAGAAAGCCCCGATGAGCTCTGGCCACATCTGCCCGTGCTCCAGGCCATCCAGACATGGCTGGAGCTTTTCGGGGAAGAAGAGAGGAGGTTTGTGGGGGCGGAGCTGCAGGCTGAACTGGGAGGGGTTGGGGCAGAATGGGGTGGAGCTGAAGTTGGAACTGAGCGTGGCTGAGGTAGATCAGGGTGGGGCCATGTGACTGGATTTTTGCCGCCCGAAAAATGGTAATCCTACTTGTACATTCAGACTATGACCTCACTAGCTCATTTTGCTCATAGTTTATGAAAGCTAGCAATTATTTAGCAAGCTTTTATTCTAAGAAGATATATATATATTTAAATTCTACAGGTATTTGTATTTTGTTGTACAGTCTGGTTCCTCACCTAGCTTTTCTGTGCCATTTCCTAGGTAGGACCATCATCCTGTCCACCCATCACATGGATGAGGCAGATCTTCTTGGAGACAGAATTGCTATACTTTCCCAGGGGAAACTGCATTGCTGTGGTTCTCCCTTATTCCTAAAGAACTGCTTTGGCACTGGCTTCTACTTAACTCTGGTTCGCAGGATGAAGAACATCAAAGATACCAGAAAAAAGGATGCAGTAAGTAATTACTTCCAGGGTCCCAGGTAAAACTATATCCAGGGTCATCAACTTTTAAAAAAAATTGGGGGATTCCCTGTTTTCGCAGGTGAGCTCGGCGGAGATTGGGGGATATGATGTTTCGGATCATGCTATGATTGTTCTTATTTTAGAGTTTCCTGGAGATACCCCTGGGGGCTTTCATTGGCGGTTTCCTCTCTCGCTCTATTCTGATCAGGAGTTTCATGCTTTCCTGGTGGATAAATGGAAGGACTATGCTTTTCACAATGCGTCTCATAGGGGTGACGCATTTCTTTACTGGGAGGCTGCTAAAGTGGTGTTGCGGGGTGAGATCATTGCTTACTCTAGCCGAAAGAAAAAAAGGCGCGACCGTCAGGTGCTCCGGCTGGAGCGCCAGGTTCAGGAGGATCGTCGCCGCTATGGGGCTCATCCCACCGGAATCAATAGAGCGTTATTATTGGCTTCGCAGTTGTCGTTGCGGGAACTATTACATGATCGGGCAATGAAATCTTTGGCATACTATAAATTTCAACTGTATTTACATGCTAATAAGAGCGGTAAGCTTCTGGCAAATTTGATTCGACGTGCTAAGGGGTTTTCCCCAATTCTCCATCTCCGCCGGGCAGATGGTGGTTTGGTCCACAAAGATGAGGATATGGCGGCGGTGTTTCATCATTATTTCCAGGAGTTGTATGCTGCTCCACCGGTTTCTTCGTTGGCGGGTGATCTTTATTTGGATCAGGTCTCTCATCCGGTGGTGACAGAAGCTCAGAATGCGCGTTTGCAAGCTCCTTTTACAGTTGAAGAGCTATCGCTGGTTCTTGGTAGTTCTCCGCTGCAGAAGGCGGCGGGACCCGATGGCTTTCGCAGTGAATTCTATAGACTTCTACTTGCGGACGTGGCCCCGGTTCTGGTTGATGTGTTTAACACTGCGGTACGCGAGGGGGCTCTTCCGCCTTCTCTTCGGGTTGCTCAGATTGTGGTTCTGCTTAAGCCCGGCAAGGACCCATTACAGGCCTCCTCGTATCGCCCCATATCCCTGTTGAATGCTGAAGCTAAATTCTTTGCTAAATTGTTGGCCAACCGGTTGGCGGGTATTTTGCCCTCTCTGGTGGCGGAGCCTCAAGTTGGGTTCGTCAAAGGACGGTCGTCCACTCGCAATTTACGTACAATATTGACTTCGCTGGAGTGGGTGGAGCGGGAGCAGGTTTCTTCTTTGCTGGTCAGTTTTGATGCCCAT
Organism: Geotrypetes seraphini; assembly: GCF_902459505.1. NCBI lineage: Eukaryota > Metazoa > Chordata > Amphibia > Gymnophiona > Dermophiidae > Geotrypetes > Geotrypetes seraphini. The sequence continues at coordinate 21,704,588 of NC_047095.1, forward strand.
AAGGCCTTTGATAGGGTTTTGTGGGATTTTTTGTTTTGTACTCTTCAACATTATGGTATGGGAGGTTTCTTTAGTGATGCGGTGGCTGCATTATATCATGATCCGCTGGCTAGGGTGCTGGTTAATGGAGTTTCTTCGGCGGTGTTTCCAATTCAGCGGGGTACTAGACAGGGTTGCCCCTTGTCTCCTCTTCTTTTCGTACTCACCTTGGATCCCTTAATTCGCGAAATCTCTGCTAATCCGGCGGTTCGGGGTGTTTCTCTTGGCGGCCGAGAGTTTAAGATTTCGGCGTTTGCAGACGATTTGTTGGTTCATTTGACCTCCCCGTGGGACTCCTTTCCTGCTCTTATGTCGCTTTTTACGGAGTATGGCGATTTTTCGGGCTTCCAATTGAATTATGATAAATCTTTGGCATTAGCTACGGCCGAGGCGGTGCGCTTGGAGTGGCCGGGGCAGTTTCCTTTACGGTGGGCGGATGGTGTATTCAAATATTTGGGAGTGCAACTCACGAGCAGTGTGGGACGGTTATATCGTGCTAATGTAGATGTTTTGTTGGCCGCTACGGAGGGTTGTTTTGCAAAGTGGATGTCTTTACCTCTCTCTTTTTATGGAAGGGTTCAGTTGTATAAGATGGTTATTTTTCCCCGCTGGTTGTATGTACTCCAGTTGCTGCCTCTTTGTCTGCGTCGTAGCGATCTTCAACGGCTTCATAGGCAGCTGACCCGATTCCTCTGGCAGGGCAAGAAATCTCAGATATCGATCTCTTATCTGTTCGGCTCGGGAGGGGTCGGGGGTGCGGGGCTCCCGGATATTGGCCTCTATAATCTGGCTTGCTTGTTGCGATTTTTGGGTGACTGGTACTTACAGAGTGATGACTATCTTTTTCGGGACTTTGAACATGCTCTTTTCTCTCCTTGGCACTTGTTTTCGCTGTCTCAGTTACCTGTTCGCCTCTTGCCTCCCGCGTTCCGTTCTAGTTTCATCCTTAGGTCGTGGCGTTTTTCGTGGAAGGCATTGGTAGGGTTACTGGGGGGGGACCATCAAGTTTCGGATCAGTTGTCTATACGGGGGAATCCGCAGTTTCTGCCTGGCTGTGATAACTCGGTCTTTGTGCGATGGACTGGAGAAGGGTTTCTTCTTCTTGAGCATTTATTGGATGTGGAAGGGGCGATGAGACCTTGGGGAGATTTTCCCATGCTTCATTCTTTGGGTGTGGGAGGTCTGTTTGCGTACCGGCAAATTCATCATTATGTGGGATCCTTGGCGCGCCCGGGCTTACGGTTCCGATTGGGTAACCAATTTCGTCAATTTTTTGCCCAATTTTATGCTTGTGGCTTGACGGTGTCTGCGTTGCATGGGGCTTTGCGGAGGCTTACTCCTCAGAAGTCTTATACGGCTCTGGAGAGCCGCTGGGGTAGAGATCTGGGCATACCTGGTGAGTCCCTGAACTTTCCTTCCCTTATTGGTCGTATCTCTTCTATTTCTATTAGTGCAGAACTGAGGGAATGCCAATTTCGAGTGGTGTATAGAGCGTATTTTTCCCAAGAGCGGGTCCACAAGGTTGGGGGCATTTCTTCTCCAATCTGCCCTAAGTGTACACTGGGTTGCAACTCCTTTTTTCATGCATTTTGGGGATGCCCTCGAGTGAAAGTCTTTTGGAGAGCCGTACTCCGCTTTTTGGAGCGGCTGGTTGGTCATGCTATTCCGATGTCTCCGGTAGGCTTGCTTTTGGATAGATATGAATCTTTGCGAGTGCCTGCTCGGAGACATCGGTTGCTGATCCGGAAGGGTGCTGTTATAGGAAAGAAGATCATTCTTAGCGTTTGGACGCAAGATATAGCGCCTGCTTACTGGGCTTGGAGGAACCGTTTTCATAATTTGATGCTCTTGGAGCAGCGCCATGCTCGATTATCTGTCCGGCGGACGAAGATTTTCCTGCAGACCTGGGACCCCTACATTTCCTCGCTTTCCCCTAGGGCCAGAAGTCTGGTCTTGAATTCACTCTGTTGTTGATACCTTATGCTCTCAGCTGTTTTCCCCGGGTTGGTGGGTGGATGTTTGAGAGAGTGTGAAAGGTAGGTATGAGTGGTTGGACGTATGTGGAGTTCAGGGGGTAGGGTGGGATTACACATTGTGGGTGGGAGGATGGGAATTGGATCTCTTGTTTTGTTTGATCTGTGCTGAGCGGCATAAGCAAACAGCTTGCTCAGCATAATCCTTTCTTGCTGGGGGGTTTTGGGTATGGAATGGGTCTCATGGTGTGGGTTTGGGTTGGGGTGGGGGTTTGGGATTTGGAGTGGGTGGGGATTGGGGGATTCTTTGGTTGGGGTGAAAATGTGTTTGATGGTACATTTGATGTTCGCGACCTTGTTGTATGGTCGTGTTGTCTTGTGTGTTTATTGATGGTGTGCCAATAAAACATGATTTATACTAAAAAAAATTGGGGTTCTAAGCTCAAGACAAATGACCCCTCCTTGGACACACAAAAAAATGTTGATGTATACTGGGAGTTGTATGTAGTACCACGACTGCCATAAGAGGTCACAGCAGTCATTTTGAAAATGCACCGCAAGGGGGCTGTGCTCCTGCCCCTGAAGACCCCTGCTAGATCACCAGGTATGTAGGTAGGCCCATGGGGGCCTACCCTACATGTTTAGAGGGGTGGGCAGACAGGCAATGATCAGCACTTGAAAAAATACTTACTGCCACCAGCTGAATATTGGGGGGTTTATGTATAGTTTATGCACTCACAACTTCACTACACATCTTCAGCCATCACACACAAGATTTTTTTTTTTTTTTTTTTTTTTTACATATTGGAGACCTTGTGATCTAAAACATGACAGTAATTTTGACATTGAAATATTAGGTAAAAGTGGGGTTTTGTGTCTGTGTTTCTTTTTACTTATCACTAGTGATTCTTATTAAACTCTACTATATACCTTCAAGCTTTCAAAATAATAATCAATCAGGCAAAGCCAGCTCAACCTATGGACCAGGTGAAGCCCTGGACCAGGGCGCTGCTGATGAATGATGCTAAAATCAGAGTCCATTCTGCCTTCACACTTCTAGAAGAATAGATGCTGGATATGGGCACGTTATCATCAGTGCCCTAAGCCAGTGCCTCACCTGGTTCAGCAAGAGGAGGAGACTTGAGAGGGAGGGGAAGATACCAGATTAAAGGTGGGGGGAGGAGGAAAGAGATACCAAATTGTAGGGGTGGGTGATGCCAATGGAAGAGAACACAAGAATTGCCGCTGCTGGGCGAGCAATCAACGCCTGGATGAGACAATGGTGCGATGAGGAAGGTTTCGACTTCGTGCGCAACTGAATGGCATTCTGGGGAAGCAGTAGATACTACAGAAAGGATGGCCTATACCTTACCAAGCAAGGAGCGAGAGTCTTGGCCGAAAACATGAAGAAGACCATTGAGAAGGCTTTAAACTGAGGATTGAGGGAGAGCCGACAGTCGACAAACAGTCGATGGCCCGGGCATCAGGAGACCCCAAAGGAGGAGCTACAAGCAACTGCTCAGATAAAGGGGAAGAGCATGTTGATATCAAAAGTGAAAGAGAAAGAGCGCAAATAGACACAAAACGGGATGGGATGACTAAAAAGTCCAAGAAAGTAGCACAAAGGGAGCTCAAATGTATGTACACGAATGCCAGAAGCTTGAGAAACAAAATGGGGGAGCTCGAAGCACTAGCAAGACAAGAAGAACTAGATATCATTGGAATCACAGAAACATGGTGGAATGAGGAAAATGAATGGGACACAGTACTGCAGGGATACAAACTATACAGAGGGGATAGAATAGGTCAAAAAGGGGGAGGTATTGCCCTGTATGTCAAAGAAGGAGTAGAGGCTATCAGAGAAGGGAAGACGGAAGGAAAAGAGAAACTGGAATCCCTCTGGATAAAGATTCCTGGACAAAACGAAGCAGACACAAAAATTGGCCTCTATTACCCACCCCCAGGACAGACGGAGGAAACAGATGCAGAAATGATAGAGGAAATCAACCAAGGCTGTAGAATAGGTAATGTAACGAGCATGAGAGACTTCAACTTTCCGGGGATAAACTAGGAACCTCAAACTGCGGCAAGGAAACAAAGTTCCTGGAAATGATAGGAGACTGCTTCCTAGAACAATTGGTGGGAGAACTGACAAGAGGAACTGCAACCTTGGACTTGGTCCTAAATGGCATAACTGGAAGGACTTCAGATGTAGAAGTAACGGTCCCGCTGGGGACGAGCGATCACAGCATGATCAATTTTAAAATTGGCATCGGGAAGACGAAACAAACCAAGATCCTAACCACAACCTTTAACTTCAGAAAAGGGAAATATGACAGCATGAGAGCAATGGTTAAAAAAAGGCTCAAGAAAAAGGCAGCGGACATCACAACGGTCGAACAAGCATGGTCCCTACTAAAAAATACCATCACTGAAGCACAGAATCTCTACATTCCACAAATATCAAAAGCAAAGGAGAACCAGCTTGGCTAACTAAAGAGGTGAAGGAGGCAGTAAGGGAAAAGAGGAACTCGTTTAAAAAATGGAAATGGGAACAAACAATGGAGTCCTGGAAGAGCCACAAGATTGACCAGAAGAAATGTCACAAGACGGTAAGAGACACCAAAAAGGTCTATGAGGAAAAGATAGCGCATGAAGCCAAACACTTCAAGCCCTTTTTTAGATACATAAAAGGAAAAAAGCCAGCAAAAGAGGCAGTGGGCCCTCTCGACAACCAAGGAAGAAAAGGGTGCATCAAGGAAGACAAACAGATTGCAGATAGGCTAAATTCATTCTTTGTGTCTGTCTTTACCAAGGAGGACACTGCATCAATGCCTGAAACAGGGAGAGTATTCAAGGGAAAAGTTGAGGATAGCCTTACCACAGTGAATGTGGATCTGGACATGATATACTATCAGATCGACAAACTAAAAAGTGACAAATCCCCCGGACCAGATGGAATTCACCCAAGAGTGCTAAAGGAGCTTAAGGTAGAAATCGGAGAACTGTTACAATCCCTAGCTAACTTGACAATTAGAACCGGGCGAATACCAGATGACTGGAAGATAGCGAATATCATCCCAATCTTCAAAAAGGGATCAAGGGGAGAACCGGGAAACTATAGACCTGTGAGTCTTACATCGGTTCCTGGGAAGATGGTTGAAGCACTGATTAAGGATAGCATAGTGCAACACCTGGAGAATCACGATCTGATGAGAGCAAGTCAACACGGCTTCAGGAAGGGGAAGTCATGTTTGATGAATTTACTTCAATTTTTTTAGAAGGTGAACAAACAAATTGACATAATATACTTGGACTTCCAGAAAGCGTTAGACAAGGTTCCGCACGCAAGGCTTCTGAGGAAACTACAAAGCTATGGAATAGAAGGGGATATACTAAGATGGATAGGCAAATGGCTGGAGAACAGATTACAGAGGGTGGGCATAAATGGGAAGTTCTTGGACTGGGAGAAAGTGACAAGCGGCGTGCCCCAGGGCTCGGTTCTTGGGCCCATCTTATTCAATATTTTCATAAATGACCTGGAAGAGGAAATAACAAGTAACATAATCAAGTCTGCAGATGACACAAAACTATGTCGGGCAGTTGGGTCGAAAAAGGACAGCAAAGAACTCCAGAGAGATTTGAACCACCTAGAGAAATGGGCGGAAAAGTGACAGATGAATTTTAATATAGAAAAATGCAAAGTGATGCACTTGGACAGGAAAAACAAAGAACGTGAATATAAAATGTAGGTGTAGCATTGGGCAAGAACGAATAAGAAAGGGACCTAGCGGTACTGATAGACAGGACCCTGAAGCCGTCAGCTCAGTGTGCAGTAGCGGCAAAGAAAGCAAACAGGATGCTAGGCATGATAAAGAAGGGAATCATGAGTAGATTGGCGGACATCATAATGCCGCTTTACAGAGCAATGGTCAGACCACACTTGGAATACTGTGTCCAACACTGGTCTCCCTACCTAAAGAAGGACATAACCCTGCTGGAGAAGGTGCAGAGATGAGCCACGAAGATAGTAAAAGGAGTGGAGAATTTGGACTACAAAGAACGCCTCGAAAAACTGGGTTTGTTCACCCTTGAGAAGAGAAGACTGAGAGGGGATATGATAGAGACTTTTAAAATACTAAAAGGTTTTGACAAGATAGAGCAAGAAACATCGTTGTTCACATTGTCAAATGTGACTCGGACAAGAGGACATGGGCTGAAACTGAGGGGCAACAGGCCCAAGACAAATGTCAGGAAGTTCTGTTTCACACAGCGAGTGGTGAACACTTGGAATGCTCTCCCGGAGGAGGTTGTGACGGAGACCACCATTCTGGGATTCAAGGGCAAATTGGACGCACACCTTTTTGCGAATCACATTGAAGGATACTGATAAACAGGGTCTCCATCAGGGAGCACCTAGCTTGGCCTCCGCGTGTGCAGGTCGCCGGACTAGATGGACCTAAGGTCTGATCCGGTGAAGGCATTTCTTATGTTCTTATCATGCCCAGCAGTCCGCTCACGCGGCGGCCCTCTGGTCAAAGACCAGCGCCCTAACTGAGACTAGCCCTACCAGCATACGCACTTGTTTACCAGGAACTTGTCTAACTTTGTCTTGAATCCCCAGAGGGTGTTTTCCCCTATGACAGACTCTGGAAGAGCGTTCCAGTTTTCTACCACTCTCTGGGTGAAGAGATGAATCGGAGCACCACAGTCCCTTCAGCTGGCCCTGCAGTCAGGTCTCCATTAGAAAAATAGGAGAGTATGGATATGATTGGAAGCCTGCTGCTATCAGGATCAATAGGGGGAAAAAAGATATTGCTTGTGCCAAGGCCCCAGAGTTTGAGAAGCTTCTGCCCTGAAGAAAGGAGGACAGAAGGTTGCTGTGAAAAAAATGTGTCTGGGAACCAGAGTCCTGGGAGAAGAGCGACAATCTGCTGATATAGGGGCCCTGGAAGAGAAGTTGGTAGTGCCAGGACTGCAGGAGAGAAGAGGCTGTGGTGTGAGCTGAAGGCTTCATTCATAAGTTTAAGATACTACTGAAATTGTGGCTATTTGAATCTACCTTTTCTTCATAAATTCCAAAACATTCACCATCTCTTATACATTTACCGTCAAACAATATGACACAGCTCTGTGCTTTGATGAAAATGTGCATAAATTGTCCTGAAATTTTCCACAGAGTGCCCCGTATTCTGTGAGGCTTGTTAAGTTTGGGAAAGGCTCCCAGTGACTTGTTTCAGGCTAGGGGAGGAATATTGGCCAGTTCTGGGTTTAGAACTTGCTTCTCAGTGCACTGTGGTAATCGTAGTCCCTGCTTCTCCCATTGTGCATCAGAGCTGCAGTTACCAAAAGGCCATCAGGAAGGCATGAAATCCAGGATGGCTTAGACCAGGGGTGTCCAACCTTTTGGCTTCCCTGGGAGCATTGGCCGAAAATTTTTTTCTGGGGCTGCGCAAATGCTGCATCAAGACAGAGGAGGGAACCAGCAAGATAGTAAACACCCAGGGGCAGAGGAAAACACTGCATCGCCCTTGACTGGGGCCGCACAAAATACTTCACGGGGCCGCATGCGGCCCTCGGACCACAGGTTGGACACCCCTGGCTTAGACTGAGTCTGACTACAAACTGGGTCACTTGGCAACTATGCTGAAAGATTGCGAGCCTGCTAGAGACAGAGAAATTACCTATATATAGTAAGTAAACTGCTTTAATTATATCACAGAAAAGCAGTACTTGTATCAAGAATCTAATAATTATAATATTAAAATGAAAATTGAAGCAAACTGTAGCCTATGTACTTTCATATTGGACTTGGTATCATTTCACATTATTTGGCATTTCTTATGTCTCCCTTCTCTCCGAATTAGATCTCCTGTAGCTCTGACTGCTCATGTTCCTGCTCCAGCTGCTCATCAAGAAATGAAGATGAAACTGTGGAGCAAGAAATGGATGGTGAGGCATGAAAAATGGTTTTATACTGTTAGACTGACAAAGAAGATCCCAGAAATCATAGAGCAAATAGTAGCTTCTCAAGCTGGAATGATGTTCTATATGATACGCCCACTAGCGTCTCAAACAGCCCTCTGCGCCACAGTCAGACGGGGAAAACAATGAACCAGGAGTCATTTTGGGGTACCTGCCCTACCATTCGTGCAGCCCTCAGAAAACCAAAACATCTCCTGCTGCATTAAGGGTCAGTGATTTCCTTAAATCATGTGGGACATGAAGGCCCATTTTGCATAAAAAGTTAAGAATCCAAATGTCCAAACAGGAATATTCATAATTCCAGTATATTTTTCTAAAGACTGCTGAACATGGAGCCTTTTGTAAAATATGTATGAAGACATGGAGGAGTACACGTGTGTACTGGCTTATACAGCAGGCAGCAGCCATTTTGCATATATACACAGGTACAAAAGTAACTCACACAATCTTAGAACCACAATGGACCCTGTGAATAACCTTAGAGCAGGGCTGCCCAAGTCTGGTCCTCGAGATCTACTGGCAGGCCAGGTTTTCAGGAAATCCACAATGAACATGCATGATAGAGATTTGCATACTAAGAAGGCAATGCAGGCAAATCTCTTTCTCATGCATATTCATTGTGGATATCCTGAAAACCTGGCCTGCCAGTAGATCTCGAGGACCGGACTTGGGCAGCCCTGCCTTAGAGCCATCTTTTTTTTTTACAGATATTTGCAAGATTGCTGCCTAGTTTTAAATCTTATCAGATACTACTGCCTGGACTCTCTTTTTTACAGGACGGTTTGGACAAGCAGTCTTATGTAATCTATTCAGTTACTGATGTTTTTCATCTATCCCATCGTTTTCCTGGTTTGTTGACAAGTAGTTTGACATAGTGACCCTCAGCTTTGTAGTCACCAAAGTGTGCATGCACCTTCCGTGCTTCTACACAGACAAACTGAAGTTGCACAAAATTGTTTAGGGGGCCCAATTTTTGAGGGGAAGATTTTACCACATGCCTCCAGCCTTGCCCACTGGCCTGTGGTATGCCTTAATCCCATAGTCATTCCAAAAAATGGGAGTGTGTGGCACAGTGGTTAGAGCTACAGCCTCTGCACCTGGGTTCAAATCCCATGCTGCTCCTTGTGACACTGGGCAAGTCACTTAGGCCTAAATTCATTAAATTTACTGATCTGGATTGTCGTTGGGCAATCCCATGGATCGCTGTAAGAGCGATCGAAATCCTTGTTGGTTATTGATGCAATTTACACATGCACTTGCTCTTCGCCCTTCACTACGTAGTTAGTGGGCAGGGTTTTTCTCACACGTCATTGACGGGTGTCGAATGTTCGCTACCCGCAAAGCACAAGTGAGCTCCAAAGAAAGGTGGAGATGTGGCCGCAGTTTATTTTTGCTGACCCTACGAGTTGGACATTTTTAAAAACGAATTATTTGTGACCGAAGCAGTGAAGCCAGATTATCGAATAGAACACATTTTAAACCCGCAGGTTAAAACCACAGGCTCGCAATGCACTTTTTACAGAATATATAAAAAATGAATTCTTATACATATCTAAAGTTAATTTACAGTTTTATTTTTCATTTTTAAAACTTTTTTATTGAATATTTACTGTTTGTATGGTTTAACAGTTTTATTTTTAATTTTGATGGTTGCTTTATATGGACTTGTAACCTCGATACTGATAGTTCAGGAGAGTTGGCAAGGATAGTAAGCGACTGGTCCTCAGCAGTCGCTTCTTTTCAGATCGGCAAACCCAATCGGTGTTTCTTCTTCTGCTTAGTGAATCGATCGCTTCCAACTTTTGCATGCCATTTGCATGGGCGGATCAGATCGGGCAGAAGTTTAGTGAATCGGATCAGGGTTTTGTGATTGTCGGGTTTAGTGAATCTAGCCCTTAATCCCCCATTGCCCCGGGTACATTAGATAGAGTGCGAGTCCTCCGGGACAGATAGGTAAAATTACTTGAGTACCTGAATGTAAACCACTTAGGCCAGAAGTAGTATATAAATACTAAAATAAATACTTTATTTACACCAGTAACAACAGGGTGATTGAGAAGAACTAAAAATAACCATTTTCCTTCTTCCTGTCATCACACAAGTCTTTGTTTAACTTCCTGATCAGTTACTTTTCTTGTCTTAGGAAGTAGGACAGCTCTGTAAACATTAAACCAGGTCCTAGAACACCAATATGTTATTATTGGGAAAATACAGTAGAACAAGCTGGATGGCTACACAGGAACCACTTGTTAACAGAATATTTCACCTCAGTTGCTCATATGGAATCTGGATAGACTCTTACCCAATACAGAATAAAAAAGCCACAAATTAGAAATAAATAGTGAGATAAAAATCAAAACCTAAGAGAAAGCCAGACTCTGTAAGCAGTGACGGACCAGCAAATGAGAAACAGAAATGCATTTCCTACTATGCTACAAAATACAAAAATCAAAAGATAAATTTTCCCCAAAGCTGTCTAAACATTTAAAATATATTTTTCTTTTCTGCCTTTGCTGTCTGGTTGATTCCAGTCTCTCTCTTCCATTGTCCTTGTGTGATTCTTCTCAATGTTTTTTTTGTTAGGATCTCATTTTCATTTCTTCTTTCTCCCCTTGTTGTCTTCCTTTCCTTCTTTACATCTCTCTAACACTGATATTCTCTTTTATCTATTTATCTCTTTCTTCCTTCTCCTCCACTCCATATTACATTTTCTCCTCCTTTCACCCTCCAGTCGTTAGTTTCCCTCTTTTTCACCTCTCCCGTTTACCTGACCCAATATTCAGCTGGCAATGCTTGGTGTTCTGCTGACCATCACTGGTGTTATGCTCCCCTCCACCAATGTGGTCCAGCATCTCTACCTGTCTCTTTCCTGCTGTCTCCCAATTGTACTCTTCCTCATATCCTACATCTCTCTTCTTTCTTCCTCCTCCCCAAAATGGTTCACCTACCATCTTTCCTCCTCTCCCTCCCCCATGTGGCTCAGCATCCCTCTTTCTTGCCATCCCCCTGTGCTGTCTCCTGACTTCTCCTTAGTTTTTGCTGTAACGGTATCAGCACTGTAAATAAAGAGCAAGACACTGTGGAGACGTCTTCAAGTACGAAGAAAATTACGGTCGAGTCCCACTCACATGGCAACAGGAAACGTGTTTCAGGGCATGGAACCTGGTCGAAACTTGTACGCTTTAGAACAACAGTCCACAATGATGACTCTGTCACAGGAAAAGCTAAGGAGGAGCCTCAATAGGGAGGTATGAAGAAGAGAGATGGTCAATGTGGTGGCAAGATGGGGAGATGCTGGACCACATTGGAGGAAGATGTGAAGAATAGTGCTCCATCCCTCAGCAGGAGTCTTAACTTCCTAAGAGGGAGTGCAGGAGATAACCTACCAATGCGGGAATGTCCTACTGAATGTAGGAGATGTGGCAGGTCTGCTGTAATGGGGTTCTCTGTGGACAGCAAGCATATGCAGTCATGCTTTCCCTTCTTCAGTTCCCACCCATGACACTACAGACTCATACTAGATAACTAAGAAACAGACTGAGGAGAGTACAAGCATAGGAATGCCTGCACATTCTCAAGACACACCTAAAATGCTTTTCGAGCTGGAAGAGAGTTCTTCACCATATACACTGGATCAATTGGACGGCAAATCTGGCTTTGAAACCAAGGGATTTTGCTGAAGCATTTCAGTCTAAAGTTAAAAAAAAATAAAGATTTTGGACAGTATTCCTGCATCTCTCTCTAAATTTGGAAAATGGTGAGGAAAATGACAAATTGTATGCAATTCAGAGGTCATTAAAAAAAAGACGGTTGTTTTCAAAGGCTTTTGATTAAAATTGGTTGGTATATTTTATTTTTATATTATAGGTTTAGGGGTCTGTGTACTAAACTGTGGTGGAAAGTGGCCTTGGCACACCCTATTGTAGGGTTTTTTTTGGGGGGTTTTTCTGCGTGCTATGGCCATTTTCATTGCAGCAGTAAAATGGGCAATTCTTTCATTTTTTTTTTTTTTTTTTTTCAATTAGTAGCCGTGCACTAATATGTAGCCATTACATCAACATAAGAGTGTGATCACTTACTGCCACCTATCTTATAGGCAGTAAGGGGCTGGAAGTGGTGCCACAAAACGGGTGCCTGCCACGTGTCAATCACCGATGGGTGCCACTTCCAGAATCGCAACTCCCACAGACTCTATGCGCTGGAAACGTAGGCTAGGGTTTTAAAGGCCTAAATTTCCAGCACCTAGGTGCTTCAGAGAATCGCACATAGTGATTCCTAATTCTGGCACCATCCCTAACCATGCCTGCTTCCGTGTTAGGCATCACTAGGTGTTGCTATGTGCCAGGGACGTAGCCGACAGTCGCAGAAGACACCTCGTGCCGCCTATTTATTATGTTAATTGTTTTGTAATTGGCTTTTAATGGCATGTTCAATCATCACACTAAAAGTTGATTGCAAATAATTAGGTGCTGGTAAGTGTGCTTCAGTTGCCTACTGCCATCTAACTTTAGGCAGTCCTTACAAAAATTTCCTCCTAAGGATTCACACACTAATCCTGTGCTAATCAGCTGATCAGCGCACAAACATCCCGTGCTTGATCTGTGATTTTGTAAGGTTATGTTCTCTGAATTTTATATATCCTAAGGTTTTTTTTTTTTTATTTCCCTTGAACTAGATGACTAAGGTGAGCTATAAATTTTATACATTATATTACCATACTGTGTGCCTGCCTCCCTCTTCTTTTCAGAGAAAGTAGTGTGTTCTACTGTATCTAGGACTCACATTGCATAAAGTAGTATTTCATAAGGTTGTTTCATGCCATGGAAAATGTAAATGTGCAATTTTCAGAGAGCCCACAAGATGGAGCCATTTCTCCATAAAGTTTTCTGATCCAGTAAGCCAATGGAAGTAACCACACTTGTTATAATACCAACACTTACCTCATGCAGAGGGGTCTAATCCAAAACAGAATTTTCCCCTTTCAATCCCTCTTGAAAAATAATCTCCCTTTAGTCATGTAGAATTGGGTCAAATCAATTGATGTCTTATCATCATAGCTACTTGGATTTATTTTAACTGCAGTGGTATTGGCTACATCAAGTTTCATATGATTTACTTGTTAAATCACATTTACTGTAGGGGGCATTTCTATAACAAGGCACTTAGAATTAGGTCTCTGGAGGGTGCAGTAAGAGCTTATTCTATACAGAAAAGTACATGCCAACTTTCCTTTATAGAATACTAGCATAACTAGGTATTAATTTACCCAGTGGCGTACCTAGGGTATGTGGCACCCGGGGCCCATCATTTTTTGACACCCCCCCATGTAAAAAAATATTTTTTGTAATGACCATGAAACGGAATAAATGGTCAGAATAGAAACAGGCAGTGAAAATTTTCTTATATTCCAAACATAACATAACATAAATTATGTCTGAATTGTCAGGACATCAGAAGTACATATGGAGTAGTTGCAGGTGATACTTGGGACAGTTCTGATTGTGTTAGTTCGGTTTTATGTGTTTTTTGAATAGAAGGGTTTTTATTTCTTTTTGAAGGTTTTGCAGTCTGTGGTCGATGTCAATTGGTTGTAGAGTTGGGGGTCGAGTGTTGCAGCTCGAATGGCTAGGAGGTTGTCGAACAGATTTTTTCTTTTGACGTTTTTGGTTGGAGGGTGTGTGAATGGTACGTGAGTTCTCCTATGTCTGTTTGAAGTGGATTGAATTATTTAGCTGAAGAAATTAGTTACCCCCTCATCCCACACACATTAATTCTCTTCCATTTTTGTTCCCATTATAAAAAACACTGATAAGTTCCCAGAAAAAAAATACATTAAAATAAGAAGTGAAAACAAAGGCCCCTACAGATGAGAACATAACATAAGAATAGCCTAACTGGGTCAGACCAATGGTCCATCATGCCCAGTAGCCCATTCTCATGGTAGCCAATCCAGGACACTAATACCTGGTCAAAACCCAAAGAGTAGCAACATTCCATGCTACCGATCCAGGGCAAGCAGACACTTCCCCCATGTCTTAATAACAGATTATGGACTTTTCCTCCAGGAATTTGTCCAAATCTTTCTTAAAACCAGCTACACTATCTGCTTTTACCATAACTTCTGGCCACTTCATTTTTAAGTTTAGATCTTTCCTTTCAAACAGAGACCTTGCTAGATGTCAAATACAACACAAGGTAACTTCACATGGACTTAGCTGTGCAGGAAATGTGAATCTCCTCATACACCCACCATATAGTGCAAAAATGTGCAAAGGTCTGTTTTTTTCTTTGGATCACTACATAGCCTAATGCCACACAAGCAGCGCTGTTACAAACATATTCTGTAGGTCAATGCTAAGGATAACAAAGTTTCCTTCCTTGGACCAGAAGGAGATACTGATAAACCACTGGAAGAGATCCCAAACAACACCCAAAGACCCACTCAGTGTGTGAACCAGTTGAGTGGAGTGGACTAACTGGGGGGTGGAAATGGGCCCGGAGTTTGCTCAGCAGAATTTCCCAGACCACCTCTTCCTCTCAACACATTGACACGCTGCCACCACCACCACTAGGAACACCTCACTGGGTAGGCCAGCTATGCTATAAACTTTATAAAACACATTATTATATTTTCTTATAAAGCACATATTTTAACTGAACTCTCTGACATCCTCAGCCTTTCCATTCACAAAAATAGAAGGAAGAAAAGTTCCCATTTCCTGCTGTCTCATGTCCCCGGCCTATACAATATTTTTTTTCTGCAGACCCTTCAAAAGTCTGACCAAATCCTCGTTTCACTTGCATTATAAAGTACTGAGGATGCCATCTCTCCCCAATCCCAGGTCCTAAAGTCTAAGACAGTAGCGCAAACTAATGCTGCCAGATTCAGGAAAAAAAAATTTTGATTCGATTCAGCCTATTGAATTGTTTTTTCAATTCGATTTTCCTGCCCAGTTAGGTGATTTTTTTCAAAACTCCTGGTGGGTTTTATAGCTTTTTCACCCCCTTTGGCTTCTCCTAACCACACTGGCGCTGTGATGTAAATAAAATAAAGAAACAAAAAGGACTTTTCCTCTCTCTGTTAAATCCTAGCTCACATTTGCAGTCCAACACCAGCTCTGGCAGGATACACATTTCAAATCTGACATATTATAATCACAAAACAGAAAATAAAATTAATTTTTCTACCTTTTGTTGTCTGGTTATATTTCAAATCTTGTTGGTCCAAAGCTCTGGTTTTCTTCTGATAACTTGCTTGCCAGGGTCTCCTTCTTTCTTCTTTCTGCATGCTAACCATCCATCTGCCAACTCTGCCTGCCCTTTCCATTTCCCTTCCTTCCCCAGGAAGTCTGGTATCTTTCCTTTTTTTCATCTCCCTCCACAGATCCACCTTTTCTTAACTACCCTTTCATCCGGCATCTTTCCTTCCTTCCCCACCACCCCAGAGTCCACCATCTCTCCCTTTCTTTTCCCAATTACCCTCCTATCCAGTATCTCTATCCCTCCTCCACACCATCCCTTGTGTCCAATTTCTCTCCCTTTCTGATCCTTCCCTCCCTAAATCCCATGGTCCATCATCTCACTCCCTCTCCTCTATTTTCAGACCCATTATTTCTTCCCGCCCCCCCAAAGTTTGGCATATGCACGTCTCTTTGAACACCCCCTTCCCTCCGTGTACTTCTAAACCAGGGTCCCCCCCAAAGGCCTGTCCCCCCTTAAAGGTCTGCCTGTCCCCCCTTGAAGGCCTGTCCCACCCCCTTGTAGGCCTGTCCCCCCCTTGAAGGCCTATCCCACCCCCTTGTAGGCCTGTCCCCCCCTTGTAGGCCTGTCCCCCCCTTGAAGGCCTGCCTGCCTGTCCCCCCCTTGAAGGCCTGCACCACCTTGATGGTCTGCACCTCCCCCAAAGGCCTGCACCCCCCGAAGGCCTGTCCCCCCCTTGAAGGTCTGCACCCCCTTGAAGGCCTGCACCCCCCGAAGGCCTGCACCCCCCCCGAAGGCCTGTCCCCCCTTGAAGGCCTGCCTGCCTGTGCCCCCCCTTGAAGGCCTGCACCCCCTTGAAGGTCTGCACCCCGCCAAAGGTCTGCACCCCCCTGAAGGCCTGCACCCCCTCCCGAAGGCCTGCACCCTCCCCTGAAGGCCTGTACCCCCCCCCCCGAAGACCTGTCCCACCCCCTTGAAGGCCTGTCCCACCCCCTTGTAGGCCGTCCCACCCCCTTGAAGGCCTGCCTTCCCGCCCTTGAAGGCCTGCACCCCTTGAAGGTCTGCACACACCCCCCCGAAGGCCTGTCCCCCCCCTTGAAGGCATGCCTGTCCCCCCTTGAAAGCCTGCCTGCCTGCCCGCCCGCCCCACCCTGAAGGCCTGATGCCCCGACCCACCCCGAAGGACCGCTCGCCCCCTTGGCCTCCCCGCACCACCTATGAAGCAGCCGCAGCAGGATCGCGATGTCAGCGATCCCTGCGCTGCTTAGGTGCTGCTTCCTGAGCCGCGGTCCCGCCCCTCCTCTGACATCAGAGGAGGGGCGGGACCGCGGCGCAGGAAGCAGCGCCCAAGCAGCTCAGGGATCACTGACGTCGCGATCCTGCTGCGGGCTGCTTCACAGGTGGTGCAGGAAGGTCAGTGGGGCGAGCGGTCCTTCGGGGGTGGGGGGGGACTGAACGGCAAGGCCCGGAGCACCCCCTCAGGGCTGGCACCCAGGGCGGACCGCCCCCCCCCCCCCCCCCCCCTTGGTAAGCCACTGAATTTACCTAACATTTAGATGTAAGTACTTATGCCAGCCATAGAACTGGTGTAAACGCAAGCACTAAGTGTGGTTGGGTACTCACACCATTTTACAGTAAGTTACCTGAATAAATAGGAGCCTGGCCTATGTCTTGTCTATGCTCTGCTCCAGTGAATACCTCCCTTGCAAATATGCATTATGGGCTAGATTCACTAAGGACACCGATCGTGTCCCGACCACTTTACGACCCCGACCTGATTCACTAACCTTACTCCCGATCCGATCCACGCATGCAAATGAGGGGGAATGGCATGCAAATGTAGGAAGGCAACAATTCACTAAAAAAAAAAAATCAGGAACACTGACTGGGCTGGCCGATCCAAAAACAAGTGACTGCTTGTGCAAAAATCCTGCTCTCTGCTCCGACTCTCCTGCTCTTGCCGCCCTGCTCTCTGCCCTGACTCTCCTGCCTCACAAATATCTGTATAATTTAGGAAAGGCTTCCTCTTTTCTTGGGAGCCTTGGCAAAGAGCAGGAACAGGAAGGGTTTTTCTTTTATTAGCTTCGTAGAGGGGAAAAAAGTGTTGGCATCCAATCTCAAAATGACTCTAATGCAAAAACCCCGCTCTGCCCTGACTCTCCTGCTCTTGCTGCCCCGATTCTGTGGTTTTAGCCCACGGCTTTAAAGCGGGGCTGCACTACGGAATGTTCTGTTAAGTTCCAGAACATGCCACAGTGCAGCCCCGCTTTAAACCCGTGGGATAAAACCATGGGCTCACGAAAAAAAAAAAAAAAAATGGGTTTAACAAAAAAAAAAAAAAAAAGTAAAAGCTTCCAGCTCTGTAGTAGCTCTTCCTTGCGTGGAGAGCATGCGTAGACCATCTACAGGTAAAGAAGATGGTCTGCACATGCGTCAGGATCACTCTCCAGTGATCTGTGTGGTCGGGGGAGAGGGCGTGCCTTCGATTGCCCCCATTTGTATGAGGTCGCATTGTGAATCAGTCGGCCTTCCACAGATTGCCCACGGATCGTGTAGGATCGGGAAGGTTAGTGAATCTTGCCCTATGTAAGTTAAGTGGATGTTTACAGAAAAATACTTCAGCAGCATGTTAATATATATACAGTATGTGTAAGTGGTTCATGTGCTCCCTAATATGGACCTTTTTAAAGACTCAAAGGTGAGGAACAATGTGCGTACAATAAATACATATTTAAGTACAATAAAACCTAGATATGATATAATAGTAAACAATATAACCAACATACTGTATATACTCAAATATAAACCGAGATTTTGGGCCCAAAAAAAAAAGCCCAAATTGGGGGTCACGGTTTATATTCGGGCCAGTTTATATTTGAGTATATACGGTAATAAAGAGAGAGATAAAAATGTCACAAATCATATCGAGGGATACGGGAAATCAGAGTCTCCAACAGGGAGCACCTAACTGGGCCTCCGCGTGTGCGGGTCGCCGGACTAGATGGACCAAGGTCTGATCCGGTGAAGGCGTTTCTTATGTTCTTATGTTCTTACATAAAACAAATAGCAAATACCCAAATAAGCATTACACTACTGTACCACTTAGCAAAATGATAGAAACCCCAGAAGGATCTAACCAAAACTATAAAGAAAACCCTTGAGCTCCCATGTGCTAAATTAGAAAATGTCAGTTTCACAAGAGATCTGACAAATATTAACACTCCTGATGTCGCCCACAACAAGCCTAGCATCATAAAATCTGTGTAGCAGACTCCTCAGGGAATACATGAGCTACTCCTACCTGAGAGGCAGATGAGAGCGGTATCAAGGGCTACTTTGCTGCATTATGTAAGACTTGCTTTTGGACACTTTGCATGGGGTCAGTCTCTCTCTGTCTTTGCACTCACCTAAAGATATCTAGTCCAGTTCAATTCAGATCAGTCCAGACTATTGCTCTACATAAAAAAAACAACCCATAAATGTCACTATGGAGCAGAGCAGTCGCTCAAAGATATACCGTACTGCTCTTACAGACCTAAGCCCACTCAGAATGGATCCCATTTTACAGCAGAGCAATATTGTGAATTAAAATTACTGCCGAAGAACATTAAGCATCCTGTGGCAATTCATAAGACCATAAAAAGAACAGCAAATCCCTGCACCTGAAATAAACAAGATATCTACAATCCATTTAACCACCAAAAACCCTTACAATGCACATCCAAATTACACCGCCTTGGGTGAATCTCATCATAAAGGCGGTTAATAAATCCCAAATGCACTTCTCCGCTTTCCAGTGTCCTTAGTGTAAGCTGCTAAATGCAAAGAGACACAAAAGCAAACTTGACAAAGATTCTTCACTCTGAGGTATTTTATGCTACAAGGCGTACAATCAATCCACAGCTTGTGTTCATGCCTGTTAACAAGAAACAAAAACCCAAAACCGCAGTGATGATGTACAGGACGCCAAGGCTTTATTAGACAGTCATAAAAAACATAAAACAGTCCTTTTGGAAACAAACTGTTTTTTGTTTTTTATGATTGTCTAATAAAGCCTTGGCGTCCTGTACATCATCACTGCGGTTTTGGGTTTTTGTTTCTCGTTTCGATTTTCAACTGCAGTCGTGTTGGATTTTTTGTTTGTTCATGCCTGTTAACATGCATTAAGGGTTCATATGTAAACCCATAAACATGTTTGTCTAATTCACAGAAGCAAGGTTTTAGAAAACCAAAATGTCCCCGCCCCACATTATGGACAGGCTGAGGCCCTATTACCAACATCTTTTAGACATTTTAGACTCGGCATCATGATCACTTGAATGGATTAAATTTAGTATTGCAAAAGTTAGACTTTACTGCTCCTTAGAATTTTGATTTGAATTTTTTTGTTGCTTTCATAAAGAGGGGACAGTAAAGTTGAGATCTACAGTATAATGCTGTATCAGCCAATGTTTCCTGGAAAAGGGAGGAAGATAAAAAGGAGAGAGAGAAGGGGTGGGGGGTAAATAAAGACTGATGTGAACTAAGATAAATTGGAAAGAGAGGGACTCAACATACAGAAGAATGAGATAAGAAAGGAGGAGGTGACCCAAGGTAGAGAAGAAAGAGATAGGAGAAAGAACCAAGGTATATGAGAGAAAATAGGAGAAGCAAGACAAAGGAAAGTGAGGAGATGGGAGCAAGAGTAAAGGGAGAAGACAGGCCTACAATTCATACTAAGGATTCTAGACCTTCTGGTTTGAACTCTGTTGCTAAAGTATAATTTTTTTTGGTCCAAATACATTTATGATACTGAAATGGAGCAATATTTATGGACTGAAATCCCGTTCTCCACCATCTCTTTTCAGGAAATCATTAAATTGGTTTAATTAAATCAGGACCAGATAGGGTAATGTGTGCAGAACATGCCATTTTAAATCTCTGATGTTTTGCTGTTAACAGGGGATGTGAGCGCTCTCACTGAACTAATTCATCACCATGTCCCTGATGCTAAGTTAATTGAAAGTATTGGCCAGGAACTCGTCTACCTTCTGCCCGGCAAAGATTTCAAGCATAGGGCCTACGCTAGCTTCTTCCGAGAATTAGAGGAGATGCTGCCTGACCTGGGGCTCAGCAGTTTTGGAATTTCTGACACACCACTGGAGGAAGTAAGAACTTCTTTAGTTCATCTCACTGATCCCCTACCCAACCAGGTGCTAGAGCTGTACCAAATAGCATAATGTACTATTCTGTAAATATGAATAATGAAAAATAATTTTTGACCAAATATAAATAATGGACATTGAGCTATAACACAGCAAATAATAAAGGCCCTCTTTTACTAAGCCGCGTTAAAGGTTCCTACCGGAGACTGGAGCGTTAAATGCTCCGATGCTGCTCTAACACTCATAGCAGTGTCAGAACAGCTTCGGAGAATTTAGCACTCTGGGCCGTGGTAGAAACCTCTATCGTAGCTTAGTAAAAGGGGGGGGAGGGGAAGAAGCAATCTGAAATCAGAGATCAAATGTTTATTTCAGTAGCAGCGGCGTATGTAGTGTATTTGACACCTGGGGCCGATCATTTGTTAACAACCCCCTCTGCTATATGAGTCACACAACACACCCACTGGAAAACTAAACAAGTTAGATTAGTATCGATTGATTTTGCACAGTCAGTGCTAATAGAAATCCATATCTTTTTCATACACACAGAACACAGATACACCCTTGCCCAGTATGGAATAAGCAATCGCAAACTAAAAATAGAAACGTAGACAAAAGTTAAACTGAACCACCAAGAAGCCAGGCTCTGCATACAATGCAATACCACAGAAACAGTAACACATTTCCCCTAATATTGTGCAAAATATAAAGATAGCAGATGTAAATTTTTTTAAAATGACAAATAATCACCACATTACATATTACAAATAGAAATAAAAAAGAGGAAAATAAGCTAATACCATTTTATTAAACTAATACATTTTCAATTAGTTTTCAGAGGCCAAAACTCTTTCCTCAGGTCAATACAGTATACTGCTGTTATGGTATCTTGTCTTGAACTGGGGAAGGGAGTTTTGGTCTCCAAAAGTTAGTATTAAAATTAGGCCAATAAAAAGATCACCTTATTTCCATATTCTATTTATAAACATTTATCAACATAGCTATAATACTACTTTATTCTAAAACCACAAAACAAAACCCCAAAACATTTCTTTTTTCTTTCTTTGTTATCTCTGGTTTCTACTTTCCTCATCTTCTCTTCAATCTCTTCCTTCTATCCACTGTCTGCCTGCTTTCTCTGGCCCTTCCATCCAGCATATGGCCTCTGCCCCCTTCCATATGCTTCTGTCCTCTTTCTATAAACTGCCCTCTCCCCCTTCAATCCAGCTTGTGCCCCAACTCTCCTTTTTACATGATTTATTCCAACTTCACCTCTCTCCATTTTTATCTCTTCGCTTTCCACCCCTTACCCCGTCCCATGGTCTGGCATCTGTCTCCTTTCCTTCCCCTTTACAGGCAACATTGGACGCAGCATACTGTTAGTGTTTAGTGTTGATGAAATTTTTTATATTGTTTAATCGCATATTGTCTATGTCTAGGTTATTCTTATTGTGCACTGTCCTGACTGAATTTCTTCAAAAAGCTAGCAAATAAATCCTAACAAAAACAAATGCTGCATTGATTAACCTTTTGAAAATAAGAAAATAGCAAGGTGTGCCTTTAATTACTGCTGCCGTTAATTACTTTTACACCGTGGCTCTGTTCAACTTCATTAAGCTGTGCTATGTTTGGCTTCATGGATGACACCCAGATGTGTTGGTTACCACAAACAACTTTGTATCACCGCAGGATTCACCCTACCCTGGAATGTCTGGGACACTTCAGCATCTTCTACTTGCTGCCTGCACTATATCGGCTCCCTTATGACATCACTTCCTGGTTGTGGGACCAGTGCGTGACATCAGAAGGGAGCCGACACTGGTGTGAGCAGTGGGTGTAAGATGCTGCCTCATGCCAGTGAACATTTCAATAGGTACGGAGGGGGGGGGCATTCAAGTGGCAGGGAAGAGTTGGAGGGGGTGCCCAAGCAGCAGGGAAGAGTGGGGGGGGGGGGGAAGCAACAAGCAGTGGGGAAGAGTAGGGGGCTGTATGGCACCACCACCCTGGATGCCAACCTCCTTTGCTACACCACTATGTCTAGCAGCCCATTCCTAGGGAACACCCCAGCCAGTCAGGTTTTCAGGATACCCAGAGTGAATATGCATGAACTAGATTTATATACAATTGAGGGGGGTGCATTCAAATTTATCTCATGCATATTCATTGCGGGTATCTTGAGAACCTCTGTTCTAGTACATTGTTCCCGCTATCAACACTCAAGATGAAAGAATGATTACACCAGTATCAATAGCACAGGGTCAAAGAAGAACTATGACAGGTATCTTCGTACTTGGTAGTGTAGCGAAAGAGTTTGGCACCTAGCATCACTGTACTGTGCATCCCTCACTCTTCCCTGTCACTTGGGTGCCCCCGCCCCCCTGCTTACCTCTTGAAATGTTCACCAGTGCTAGCTGCATCTTCCACCTGCTGCTTGTGCTGGCCTTGGCTCCCTTCTGACATCACATCCTGGCTCTGAGACCAGGAAGTGATGTCAGAAGGGAGTCAAGGCCGGTGTGAGCAGCAAGTGGAAGATGCTACTTGCGCCACTGAAGAATTAAAGAGGTACGCAGGGAACGGTGGGGAGTGGGGGCAGAGAAGAGATGCTGGTGCCCGGGTGGTCCATACCACTTACTAAGCTACTGTTCTTACTAATATCCTCCTCTTGGAGACTGGAAAGATTTAAGAGCAATTAAGGCCACCTTGATGTGAACTTTTTTTTCCTAGGTAATATATTTCCCAGAACTTTTTATTAGTTATATCTCTATGTCTTGACCAGATTGTAAGTTCCATAGAGGAAAGCCTTTGCCTTCTATGTGTCTGTATATATGTCAGATATATATTTAAAAATTCCTCTTTTGTAGAATATATTACAAACTAGCTTTCATTCACCTAATGGGACCTCAGCGATGTTACCCAAACGGCTAAGTATTTCATTACTGCCTGGGATTTACACATCAGATTGCTACCAGCCCCTCTAAAATGTTCACTTATTTTCTCTAAAAGTTGCAATCCTATCATATATTTCATAATTTGCAAAATATTTATTAAATCCATGTTAGTCGAAGGGACTATTACTGTTCATAAGTGGGCCAGTATATACCTTGGAACACTATATATAAAATAATGATTTAATCAATAAAGAAGTGGACATACAGTAGGATCACTCACAGTATTATTCTGCAGCAGGAATGAAATTTTCCATTTGTTCCCTCCCTTCCCCATCTCCTCACAGTGCATAACTCCTTTATGGTGATTTGTAACTTGAAGCTTCATATTTTTCGGTCATTAGATATTCCTGAAGGTCACAGCAGAGAGTGGATCTGAGACAGAAAATTCAGGTAAACAGCAAAGGGATTCAATCATTATTTTTTTTCAATTACTTCAGTAAATAACTTGTTACGACATGTACCTGAAAGCACACCCTGCACATCTTCACCAGTGCGGCATCACAAACTCTGCACTGGATTCTGTGTTTGATATGACTACAAACTCTAGGGATGGAGAGAGAAGGACAGATGAGAAAGCAATGAGGAGGAAATTGCACTTCCTCCCTTTCCCCAGGTCATCAGAAATGGAGGAAACCTTCTGAAATAACCCAGTGAAATACAGCCTTGCATTGTCCCCTCAGAATACAATGCAACTAGGCCCAGTGAACATTTTCTTTCTGAAATGACATATGTAAATACAGTAAAACCTTGGATTGCGAGTAACTTGGTGTGCGAGTGTTTTGCAAGATGAGCAAAACATTTTATAAAATTTTAACTTGATCGAGTGTTGCCTTGCAATACAAGTACGTATATGCGCGTCACGTCATCACAGCTGAGCGCAATACAAATATTGCTGAGCGCAGCTGAGCACAGCACAAGCATCATAACTGAGCATAATTAAGTGTAATACAAGCAAGCACAATGTACATGCAGTTTACCCACAGTACGATATACAGTACAGTATTTTTTATTAAAGTTTTTTTTGGGTTGTGGAACAAATCGTCTGAGTTTCCATTATTTCCTATGGGGAAATTTGCTTTGATATACGAGTGCTTTGGATTATAAGCATGCTTCCGGAACGAATTATGCTCGCAAAGAAAGGTACTTGAATGGGTCCAGAGAAGAGCGACAAAAATGGTTAAGGGACTGGGGGAGTTGCCGTACAATGAGAGGCTAGAGAAACTGGGCCTCTTCTCCCTTGAAAAGAGAAGACTGAGAGGGGCCATGATCAAAACATTCATGATATTGAAGGAAATTGAGACAGAGAGATTGTTCACCCTCTCCAAGGTGAAGAGAACACGAGGGCACTCGCTAAAGTTAGAAGGGAAAAGATTCAGTACAAACTTAAGGAAGTTCTTCTTCACCCAGAGAGTGGTGGAGGTCTGGAACGTTCTCCCATCTCCCGGAGGCTGTTATAGGGGAAAGCACCCTTCAAGGATTCAAGACAAGGTTGGATAAGTTCCTACTAGAACAGAACATACGCAAATAAGGCTAGACTCAAATAGGGCACTAGTCTGACCCAGCAGCAGCAAATCTTATGTTCTTATGTTCTTTTTACTGTACAATGTTTTATCAATGCCATTCTCATAGAAATTTTCTTTTAAATTAATAAGAGTTGCTATCACCTATCCCATTAGTCAATGATTTTTGTTTCAATCTGTCCTGCACAGGAAGTGTTCTGGAAAATGTACCACATTTTCTCCTTAGAAGACCATCTGAGAATGCTACCAGCGGTTCCTCAGGACTGCCGATTCTCACAGTTCCTGACCAGCATGCTCCTGGGACTGAAGGCAAAGGGTCTCGACAAATTAAACATTTTGAACTTCTCCATCAGCAGTTCAGAGCACTAATTATCAAAAGATTCCACCATTCTGTCCGAAGTCAGAAAGACTTCATTGCTCAGGTACTATTCCTATAGACTCCTGGGCAGTGGCCCCCTCAGTGAGTACAGACAGCTGTAGTGGGCCTCATGAATAACATAGAAAGCCTGACTTCTATTCCAAGCATTTCTTGAGAGCCAGAGGTCCTGACTACATACATTTATGATCCAAATTGTGCTGTTTTAACTTCTGTCTGATTTTTTTTTTAAAATTTATCTTAGGGCTCCATTTTGGTTAAAACTTTTAATTACAATTAATCATACAAATCAACTTTAAAAAACCCAAAACATTTTATCCAACTCCAGCTCCTTGTGACTCTGGGAAAGTCACTTAACCCTCCATTATCTCCAATATCTCAGGTGCAAAATAAGTACCTGTAAATAATATGAAAAAATGCTTTGATTGCAACCACAGAAATGTGGTTTATCAATCCCATCTCCCTTCCGTTCCTTAAAGGACTGATAATCTTCCTCCCTAAGATCCAACATCTCTCTCTTTCGTCCCTTCCTCTCTTCTTTCCTCCAGATCCATTATCTCATTTTCCCCCCTGCAGCCTGCTCTAAAGCTTTCCCTCTGGCCCATCCCACCTCCTTTGACATCACTTCCTGTTTCTGCAGGGGCAAAATTAGTCAGAAGTAAAACTTTGGACCAGGCTGCTGCAGTTTGGAACCTACAGAAGACTACCTTTAAGGCAGACTTGCGTGTGTGTGGGGGGGGGGGAGTGATGATGAATCATGGATGGGGATCTGGATTGCGCCAATGACAAGAGTTGGGCATGGAAGAGAGCAAAAGAAATGTTTGCAGGAACCATGAGATGCTGTAATGTGATTAATTTTTTTATAATTACATTTTTTATGTTTAAATATTTTTTAATTAAACAGAAAAAAGTGTATATAAATGCGTGTCAAAACAATAGTTACAATCATCCTCTGATTAGTACCAAGAACCAAAATTTTTATCTAATAATATAATCAGAGTAAATCTCCCACCTACCCATCCATCCACCCTACCTCCACCTGCATCAGAGGGATCCTGTGATTAATTAAGTGCATTTTTAATTGTGATTAATTATTAATGCATTAATCACAAAGTAAAGTGTGATTACCTTGCAGCCCTACTTTATTTATAATTGTTTGACTTATTTTTAACACTCTGAGCTATATTTCCTAACATGTAATAAGCACTAACATTGTTAATGCATGCTATCTACAGGCTCCATAAATCTCAGTGGTGTCTATGTACTAACACATTATTGCACATTAGTGTTGCCATGTTTTAGTAAATATTGCCCTATATTTCTGTTCCTTCAGATTGTGCTACCCCCCAGTTTTGTGTTGCTGGCTTTGACATTTACCACCATTATTCCACCATTTGGAGAATATCCCAGTTTGACATTGCATCCTTGGATGTATGGACAGCAGGTCAACTTCTTCAGGTCAGTGAGTTCCTGTTATTTTAGGGCTCCTGTTACTAAATGGCACTAGAGGTTTTTAGCGTGGGCCGGCGAGGTAAATGCTCTGACCTCATAAAATAGTTTATTTATTTAATTCAATTTTTATTCTGTTATCCCAGTAGCTCAGAATGGGTTACAAGCAAACATTCACAGTGGAATACATTTGGACAGTGCAATGACTATACAGCAACTTAAGTACAAGTTCAGAAGAATGGAGAAGAGAGTGCAGAAAGGAAGGGGGAATTTAAGGGGGGATGGGGAGTAGATTGCAGTTGGAATTTTAGTTGAAGAGGAGGGTCTTTACCACTTTCCGGAAGGTCAATGAGTTCTCTAGTCTGATTTGTGGGGGGAGTTGGTTCCAGAGTTGGGGGATGAAGTGGCTGTAGGAGCGTTTGCGGGCGGTTTCTGACAGGAGAGACCTTCCTGGGGGGATGCATAGGTGTTTTTCCATTTCTGAGCGGAGGAGGCGGGTGGGGGTGTACAGGGTTGGCTTCTATGTAGGCTGGGGTAGTGGCATAGATTCTTTTATGTGCTATTACCAAGGCCTTGAATGCCCAGCGTTGATTGATCGGAAGCCAGTGCTCTGCACGGAGGGCTGGGGAGATGGGGTCGTGGTAGTCGAGGTTGTGTAGGAGGCGGATTGCTGTGTTTTGTACACGCTGGAGGCGTTGAAGATCTTTTTTGGCCACTCCATTAAATAGGGAGTTGAGAGTATCAGAGCATTTACCTCGCTGGCCCATGCCAAAAACCTCTAGCACTGTTCGTTATTGTTACCTTCTTGCTTCTTGTGAACCGCATCGATCTGTGAGGTTTTGCGATCTAGAAACGTAATGTAATGTATAAGAGGAGATTTTGCTATATTACTATAAGATTGTACTATAAGAGGAGGTTTGAAAACAAAGTGCTTCTCATTAAGGAAAAGACCCCTGAGGCAAGCCATATGGCTGAAACACGTACGTGTCGGGTCTTGAACGAATAAAAAGATTGAGCACCAAAGGTCGCTTCTTTTGCTTTTCTTTGTTAGCTAGCTTTTTTAGCTCTAGTGAAGTACTCCAGGTGAGAGTGTGGATGAGGCTCTTGCTAGTTTGCTCAGAAAGGAAAGGCTAGATTTTAGCAATGTTGTAGAGAAAGAAACAAGTTTTGGCAGTCTGCTGGATATGCGAAAAGAAGGAAAGAGATGAGTCAAAGATGGGGCAGAGAGAAAGAGGAGTGCCAGCGCCCCCACCAAGACAGCACCAGGGCAGACCCCCCCCCCCCCGACCCCCACTGATGCTCTCAAATGCAGCAGAAACTTCTAGGACTGCTGCCACACATAGATTTGCACTTCTAATGCAGTCATCCAGTACATTTATATTTTGCACTATACAAAGGACAACCACAGCAGTAATTTAAGGCAGTGGACCAGTGTCCTGCAAACTTTCTCGAGCTGCGGCACACTAAAGGTAGTGGCCGTGGCTCGGGGCACCTGGAAGTGCGCGAATATCACCATGATGACATCATGTGCATGCATGACATCATCATGTCGATGTCCGCATGTGTGTGGAGGCCCTTTAGGCGGGCCCTGAGACACCAGTGGGGGTGGGGGGGTTCCAGAAGGGAAGGATAGATGCTGGTGCCTGCTGATTGCCTACAGGACGTGCCTCTCGCCATGTGTACCGCGGCACACCTGAAATCTCAGGAGGCACACTAGTGTGAGATACACTGCAGTAGACAATGGACAGACAGTGAAAATGACGTACAGTGCAAAAATCAGTCCAAGATGGTTAGCAGACCCCACAGGCATACATGAACTGGATACTTTTAAGCTTCTTTTGAAAAGATCCGAAGCTGGATATCGCACAAAGAGGTGTGGGCATTATTGTCGTCTTTCTATCCCTACGTCTTTCTCTACACCGCATCTCGATCCAGTCAAAGGGAATCTATCATCAAGCCCCAAAGGAGATCCATCTGGAATCCTCAGTCTAGGCCGTGATGATGTAACTGGAGTCCATGGCCATGCTTTTACTCTCTGACAGAATAAATCTTATCCAATCTGTCTAGTAATGAACAGCCTGACAGCAAGCAAGTTGCCTCCCTGGCCGAAGCTTTCCTGAAAAAGCCTGGATTTGGAACTCGTTGTATGAAGGAAACACCCCTATTGTAAGTCTCATTTCATTCTGTTTATAGTATAAACATAAGAGAGACAAAATTATTGCATATACTTTCAACGCGTTCTTTGTGTTTGCAGGTTATATTATTTTATCTCCCTATCTGCATTATGTTTCTTGAAGCAAAAATTTGTCTTGTGATACTTATGTTAAAAATCTAAAAATAATTTTTAAAATGCTAGCAGGTATACGGTAACACTGGTCTCACACACAGTCTCGGAGCACTGGCCAGCTCTTCAGGCCAGGTACCTGCAACCAGGGCTTACAAAGAAAAAGTAAAGGTTTATCTGTCTCGAGCTGGGTGTAGGCCAGGGCTGGATTTAATCCAAAGGATTACTTTCCCGAGTTCAGTCACCACACTCAGCCACTACCTTATCGTTTATCAAGGAAATTAGCAGAGTCCAAGGTGCAATTGATAACTGGAACTTTACTTGAACTTGATTGCACAGATAATTCTCAAACTATTTACGATTCACTTAATGACACTGCTTTATCAAAGCTGTTTATGATCAAGTCACTTCAAAAACACTTTCATCATTTTTCCCAGTCCTTCATTCAACTCCTTTATTACACACAGTGAGCAACTCCGGGTCTTACCCTCAGCCTGGGTCCACTTTATCTTTCCTGCCAAGCTGATACACTCCAGACAGAGTTTGCTGTAAGCAGGGTCTCTCTCACTCTCACAGCTATCCCTCGAGATGGGGCTCCATACAATTCTTGTTCTGTCCTCTCCTGGTGACACTTGGGAGAACAAAGTCCCAAATTATTCTCTTGGTGAGCCGCACTGGTTTTCGCCCTCGTTCCTCACATACTTATGGCTACTGTTCTGAGAAACCTATACAGATTTCCCACCAGAAGCTGTCAGTATTTTCAGGAGTCTCTCTCAGTACTAGGGCTTTGGTGGGAGAATCAGGATGACCAAAAGCCCTGACTTTACTCCTCATTTCCTTTATATACTATTCCCTAGTCTCCTGGTTAGGGGCCTCCAACCCCTCCTACATGTTTCTTCTATCAACACATACCCAGTGACTCTTTGAAGAATCCAGTGCCTCCTGCTCTGTAGCAGAGGCATTCTTGGGGGGAGGGGGGGGGTCAAGCAGGTTATTGTTGAATGTTTAGTGAACATAGGGTTACCAGATGTCCGGGGAAATCCAGACATATCCTCTTTTTAGAGGACTGTCCGGGTGCCCGGGGATTTCCAAAACCCAGGGTGGAGCCAGGTGTCCTTTTTTTTTTTAAAGAGGAAATCTGGTGACCCTAAGTGAACAATTCTTCCGCATGTATATACAGTGTAGAGGAAATTCTGTATATTGCACTGAATGTTAGATGCTACTTCTACACCAAATATTCAGCATGAAAAGCAAGATGCCAAAACAGCAGATCAATGTGAAAACATACTTGCAATAGAATAACGCCTAAGAGTTCTGGCTGATCTGCAATGGAGGGGCATGGATGGGCAGTGTTATAAAATTTGAGGGATCCGTGCCCACCTTGAGCACCGCGATTTATGCCTGATTTCAGGCGGTGTAATTCCGCGCACCCAAAATTGAGCATATATCCCGACATTTCACGCTAGTCTATAAAGGCCACTGATCCTGGAATGTCCATTGTAGAATACCACTCAATTTTCCCCAGTGTATGCTTCATTTACATTCGGTAGAACTTAAGGAACTACAACAGGTCTCTGTGTTCATCATTGTCCAGGCAAACCCTTCATGCTGATTCGTAAGAGTGACTGTTTCTTTTTAAGCAAAGCAGAACATTTTAATTAACAGCTCTTGAATCATTCAAAGAATGTGCTATAGTGAAGAGGGCGTCCGTGAAAGAAGAAAATCTCTGTATTGTTTTAGAAATTCCACATGCCCCTTGAACACACAAACACTGATCTAAGGCCTCTGCCCTAATACTATTGAGTACGCTGATGCGGTGTCTCACAAACTTTGCAGGCTGGCGGCACACTAAGGGCTTCTTCTGTCAAGCTGCGCTAGCAGTTTGTAGTGCGGTGAGCTGCGCTGAATGGCCTGCGCTGCTCCTGACGCTCATAGAGTTCCTATGAGCAGCGCGGGCCATTCATCGCGGGTCTCTGCGCTAAGAACTGCTAGCGCAGTTTGATAGAAGAGGCCCTAAATTGGGGGCGGCGGCTCAAGGGCATCCGGAAGTGCTTGGGCATCGGCGTGATGACATCACGCATATGCGTGGTGTCATCACGTTGACATCCCCGCATGCGCAGAGGCTCTCCAGATGGGGCTCTGAGATACCAGTGGGGTGGGGGTGGGGTGTTTAAAAAGAAAAGGCACGGAGAGGAGAAGAGGTGCCAGGGAGGAGAGGTACCTGTGCCGGTTGACTGCCTACAGGATGTGCCTCCCCCCCCCCCCCCCCTTACTACGCCACTGGACAGAGCAGAAGCCAGAGAGGGGTGTGAGCAGGAGAAAAAGCAGACTCTGTTTAGGAGTAGTCATAGTCTGATGATAACGCCCCCAGTTCTCCCATCTGAGGGGGGAGTATTTTGAAATTTTACCATTTGTTTGCCATTTCTCTGAAAGATTAATTTTGCCCACTGTGCTTCAGTGGATAAATAAGAGTTATCTCCTTCTCCCAAAAACTAGCCAATCGGAGATTGGCAGATGTGATACTCCGATAAGATGAGCCTATTTGAAATTCTTCTCCATGCAGCCATTACCCCTGCAGTGGCACCTCACATGACTGGACAGTGCCTCCTGTTCCTCCAAGCATCACCAACATACTTTTGTCGCAAGAATGGACACCAGACAATCCCTCCCCTTCCTGCACATGCAGCAGCCAGAATAAACTCATCATGCTTCCAGAATGCCCAGAGGGAGCTGGGGGACACCTCCCACCACAGGTACAGAACTGTTTGGTTTAGTTATTTTTTTTTAGTAATTATGATGACCTAACTAACCAAGCTATTCCACTCGGATAGTAAAGATACATGATAAAGAAATAACAAAGGGTATAGAGAAGAAAATTATAACTAATAAGAAAAAAAAAATCAGTACTGTGTTTCATACACTCAGGTCCACAATATAGGGGGAGAGAACCATCGCAAGCATTAAAGTAAGTACAACATAAAAAGAAAAAGAGAAGCAGATTGTTTAATGAGCCTAGAAAGATCATGATTGCTGGGCAAGGGCTCTGCATTTTGAACAGAGTTGCTGGCTTGACAAACAAAACACCAGTAAATCATTTATTTCAAAGTACTGCAATGCAGATAGTAACAAATGTTGTGCTCCAAGAATCACCTTGATGGATCAGCTACTTTACTAACGTAAAACAAATCCATCAGTTTTAATTATTCAAGTACTATAATATCATTTGAGGCTTCTAGAACTGTCTCTGATGATTCGATTGTCCTTTTAGCTGAAGGACTGCACCTGAATGGCCCCGTGGGATGGCAGCAATAGGGTTCACTTTTGTTGGAGGGACAGAACTGAATCCAATTTTCTTGAATTGAATTTTTTGTCGTCTTTTACTGCGCAAAAAGACTTAAATGTAAACATTTCGTGCAGGAGATCAGTCAAAAATAGAGATGAAGGTCTGAGAGAGACTTTTTTTTTTTTTTGGTAATTTTAAGAACATAAATCTCTTAGAAACAAATTCTAGTTTTCAAGTTTGGTACTCTTTGATATACCGCATTTCAAGGGAATATCAATAAGTACATTAAAAATAACAATGGTGGGGAGGAGATGGGGGAAGGGATGGAAAAATGGGGGAATAGAGTGAACTACAAAATATAATAGAAAAGAGAAGGAAACAAACTAAAAAAAAAAAAAGTAAACACCAGTCTGCATCCTTTGTTCAGGGCTCTGAAGTTTGAATGATAGTGGGGGGGAAAAGGGAGACTAGGAACGGTAGGTATAGGCGTCCTGATCCAGAAAGGTTCTAAGGTTGGTTCTGAATTGTTCTAATAAAGTTTCAAATCTTAGTTGTGTAGGAAGAGCTTTCCAAAGAGAGGGACCGTTGACTAAGAAAATAGCAGAATGTGTAAAATCATAAATAATATGTCCGTTTGAAGGGATTATTAGAAGATTTTGTTGCAGTGAGTGGAGTTTATATAGGTATATAGGGTGTATATATATAGGTATATAGGGTGTGAGTTGATTGAGATTAGGGGGAGAATGATACATTGGTATTTGCAGACGATACGAAGTTATTCAGAGTAGTGAAGACAGAGGGGGATTGCGAAGATCTGCAACATGACATAATCAGGCTCGAGGGATGGGTATCAAATAGCAGAAGAGGTTCAATGTGGATAAGTGTAAAGTGATGCATGTAGGTAACAAAAATCTCAAGCACAAATACAGGATGTCCGTGGCGGTACTTGGAGAGACCTCCCAGGAAAGAGACTTGGGAGTTATGATCGACAAGTTGATGAAGCCGTCCGCGCAATGTGCAGTGAAAAGCGCGAAGAGAATGCTAGGAATGATAAAGAAGGGGATCACGAACAGATCGGAGAAGGTTATCAAGGCCATGGTGCGCCCTCACCTGGAGTACTGTGTCCAGCACTGGTCGCCGTACATGAAGAAGGACACGGTACTACTCGAAAGGGTCCAGAAAAGAGCGACTAAAATGGTTAAGAGGCTGGAGGAGTTGCCGTACAGTGAAAGATTAGAGAAACTGGGCCTTTTCTCCCTTGAACAGAGGAGATTGAGAGGGGACATGATCAAAACATTCAAGGTAGTGAAGGGAATAGACTTAGTAGATAAGGACAGGTTGTTCACCCTCTCCCAAGGTAGGGAGAACGAGAGGGCACTCTCTAAAATTGAAAGGGGATAGATTCCATACGAACGTAAGGAAGTTCTTCTTCACCCAGAGAGTGGTAGAAAACTGGAACGCTGCTCCGGAGTCTGTCATAGGGGAAAACACCCTCCAGGGATTCAAGACAAAGTTAGACAAGTTCATAATGAACAAGAACATACCCCGGTAGGACTAGTCTCAGTTAGGGTGCTGGTCTTTGACCAGAGGGCCACCGCGTGAGCGGATTGCTGGGCATGATGGACCACTGGTCTGACCCAGCAGCGGTAATTCTTATGTTCTTAGAAGAATTTTGTATTTGATTCTGTGTGAGAGAGGAAGCCAATGAGCGGATTTACATGGTCA
Organism: Geotrypetes seraphini; assembly: GCF_902459505.1. Taxonomy (NCBI): domain Eukaryota; kingdom Metazoa; phylum Chordata; class Amphibia; order Gymnophiona; family Dermophiidae; genus Geotrypetes; species Geotrypetes seraphini. The sequence goes on from NC_047095.1 coordinate 21,738,511, forward strand.
AATTTTCTAGCTCCTGTTATCAGTTTGATTGAAGTATTTTGATATCCTTATACCCTTATAAAGTTCTCTGATTTAAAAAAAAAACCAAAAAACCCAGCATGAACCATCTGAACAAGGAAATGCTTCAACAGGGGAAGTAAGGGTACTTAACCCTTTAATTGGCAGATGATGAAACAGCTGCCTTATGTAACTTGATGTTGAACGAGAGCAACAGTGCCAAGTAACAAGCATTTTGGGGATGCAGATCTCCCTTAAGAGCCATAGAAGAGAAGAGACCTGATCGATCGACTTGATCGATGGTGACCTGGAAGAAACACCTTCCAGACCTTTTCAGACAGTTGACTGCCATCCTTGCATTCCTTGGCAACTTAGACATAAGCACTTCACATACACAGTGAGAGCAAGAGACCACAGCTGTCTCAACTCCCCTGAACCTGAACTCTGACGGTCTCTTGCTGGCTCTTCTGCTCCCTAGATCCTTCAGTGCATCCCTTTTATATTATATGCAGTGGAATAGGATGGACCCCCCAGAGCATTAGCAACTAGGGAGACAAGGACATAACAGGCATTCTGTTGCCCCCACCCTTAGATGTGGATTGATAAATCATTCACAATTTTATCTCATGGGTGGGGACCTCCCACCATTAGAAATGTACTGATCATAGTAAAATGTCAATAAAATGGTGTGGTAGCCTTCATAATTTTTAAAGGCAATGAATAGAAAAAAACCAAAAGAAAAGTAAAGAAGATAAAATAAGACTCTTTTTATTGGACTTTTTAGTACATCTTTTTTTTTTTTTACCTGAAGAAGAAGATATTCCAAGTTTCTTCTATATTTGATATACCGACCATCAGCGAATACCTGATCAGTTTACAATATTAAAATTAAGGTGCAAATTAAAAAAGGGGAATATTTCATTTAAAAAACATAAGTGACAGACAAAACTCAGACAATTTTGGTACGAGAGGTTCTGGGGTTGGGGCAGTGTGAAATACATTGAGATAAAAAAACATTATAAAAAGAAGGTAAGAGGGGGAAGGGAAAAACAAAGGAAGGGGATGTCACTTCTTAAAAGCGGTTCTCATTCATCACTGTGCTTAAGTGGAATTAGCAGGGGATATGATCCTATCTCATAGTTGATATGTGTCCCTGAATAAGGATGTTTTAAGTTTGCTCTTAAATTTATTGAGGGATTCTTCGAGTCGAATGGGAGAGTGTTCCAGAGGGTAGGAGCTTTAAAGGAAAATATAATATTGTGAGTATAGAATAGCTCTTTAATGGAGGGAATAGTAAATTCTGGTTAGTAGCATAAGGGATAAGATATTTATCTAGGAAGGTTGGGCCATGGGTGTATTTGATTTGAAAGTGAGCCTTTCAAAGCTAGTCAAAACTGTACTGTCAGTCCAATTAAAAAAAATAAAGATGGATACATTCCTTAATAGAATCAAAAGGGGTATGTGTGTTGAAGGGCATTACGAGTATACCCTAACACAGGGGTGCCCAATACGTCGATCGCAATCGACTAGTAGCTCAGGAAGGCAACGTGAGTCGATCGCGGAGCCCATCCCGGGCTCTATGATAGACTCGTGTTGCCGTCCTGATCTACGGGCCGATCAGCCTTCCTCTCCAGTGTTCTCCCTAGGGCTTTTTAGCTGGGCGTTCCACCCAGCTGTCATCTGCCGCTGCTGAACATTAAAAAAAACCCCAAAAAACCGGCTTGGAGATTTCAGCCCATAGCGAACTTATGCTCCGGGCTCTAACATGTGCGTGCCGGCTTCTCTTCTCTTCCCTCCGAAACCGGAAGTTATGTCCGGGGAGGGGGGGGAGAAGGGAAGCTAGCACGCACATGTTGAGAGTCCTGAAGCAAGCGTTCGCTACGGGCTAATGCGGGAGACAGGTTAGTGAAGCATTTGTTCTTCTTCCTGGCAGGTCCTGCCTACTTTCTGTTTCCGCAAAAGCAGGACCCGGCAGCATTTCCCCCAATAGGTTGATCACGATCTTGGGCTGATCAGCCTTCCTCTTCCCGACGGCAGAATTGACGTCGGGGAGAAGAATGCTGGTTGGCTGAAGCAGGGAGAGCTTGGGGCCTGTTATTGGTGGCGTTTGGGTCCTGGTCCCCGATGGCAATGGCAGTGACAGTGGTTTGGGGGAGGGCAGGGAGAAAGAAAGAAAAAGGGCAGGCAGGGAGACAGAAGGAAAGAAGAGAAACAGAAAAAAAAGAAAGGGAGGCAGAGAGAAAGAAAGGGCAGGGAAGAGGAAGGAAAAGTTGGGGGAAGGAATGAGGTCTGGAGGAGAGGAAGCATACAGGCTAAAAGAAGGGAAGAAAGATTGTATGCACAGTCAGAAGAAGAAAGTGCAACCAGAGACTCATGAAATCACCAGACAAGGTAGGAAAATGATTTTATTTTAAATTTAGTGATCAAAATGTGTCTGAATTTATAACTGTTGTCTATATTTTACACTAAGGTCCCCTTTTACTAAACCGCAATAGAGGTTTTTAGCGCAGGGAGCCTATGAGTGTCGAGAGCAATGCTGGGCATTCAGCGCAGCTCCCTGCACTAAAAACTGCTATCGTGGTTTAGTAAAAAGGAAGGGAGGTATATTTGTCTATTTTTGTATGGTTGTTACTGAGGTGATAGTGCATAGAGTCATCTGCTTTGACCTCTTTGAAAAACCCTGGAATAGGAATGATAATTAACATTTTCTATGTGTACAATGTGCTTTGTGGTTTTTTTTTTTTATTTTATTGTTGGTAGACCATTTTGACTTGGCCATTTAAAAAGTAGCTCGCAAGCCCAAAAAGTGTGGGCACCCCTGCCCTAACACGTGCTTAGCTCATGTGAAAATGCTTAGCGCAAATGGCATTGAAGTGTTTTGTGGTACGTGATTTGTTTGCATACTAGACATGGTATTTTTTTTTTTTAATTTCTTTATTCAGTTTTGCATATTACAACAAGTGTATCAGAAAAATTCATATAATCTTATAAATACACACTTGATTTTCTTCATGAACACTTTAAGTACAATATATCATACTTATATTCATATTTTATAATGATTTAAATATTATGTAATACATTTAATAAATATGACAAATGTAAATAAAATAGAAAAAACCCCAATCCCTCCCTACCTATTTCAGACATTACCTATTACCTATTTAGACATGGTATTTCTTTTTTTGTATTTCTCTTCTGGAGGGGACATGTCAGAGGTTGAGAATGTTACCCATATACCCTACAGATAATAATTTTTTATTATTGGACCATCAGAGGTGAGCTGCTCACATAGCTTCATGAGAACTAGATCACTGTATAATCTTCATCAGCCCATTTAGTTTTCTGTATATTCATTATATTAATAGAAACATGACAGCAAATAAAGGCCAAATGGCCCATCCAATTTGCAGCATCCACTATCTCCTCTTCTCCCTAAGAGATTCCACGTGCCTGTCCCACACTTTCTTGAATTCAGATGCAGTCTTTGTCTTCACCCATCAGTTCATTCATGACATGTGTACAGAATGCCCAACTAAGAATATAAGAATTGCCGCTGCTGGGTCAGACCAGTGGTCCAAAGTGCCCAGAAGTCCACTCCTGTGATGGCTCTTAGATCAAAGACCAGTGCCTTAATTGAGCCTAGCCTTACCTGCGTACGTTCTGGTTCAGCAGGAACTTATCTAACTTTGTCTTTAATCCCTGGAGGGTGTTTCCCCCTGTAACATTGCCCCAGGTACATTAGATAGATTGTGAGCCCACCAGGACAGACAGGGAAACATGCTTGAGAACCTGAATAAATTCATGTAAACCGTTCTGAGCAACCTTGGAAGAATGGTATAGAAAATTGAATAAATAAATAAACAGCCTCCGGGAGAGCGTTCCAGATTTCTACCACTCTCTGCACACAAACTAGTTAACACATCCATAATTTAGGAGCTCTTAGTGCCTTCTAAATAGGAGGTGGTAATTGCTCCCCCGTCAATTTTTTTTTTCAGGTTACATGTGCTAATGTGAATATTAGCACATGGCCTGAAAGAGAACAACTGGAAATTTCCCTATTTCCTGGGTGGAATAGAAATGGGCTTAACGTACGGGAAAGCCCCCCTGCTGGTACACGCTAAACCCGTTTACTAGTGCACTGCATGTAGACATACCACTAAGGGCAGCCACACATTTTGAGAAAAACTGCTGTGGATCATTTGCTTCCCCCTTTTTCACTGCAGAGGACGCAACCGAGTTCAGAAATTCTGCAGGATCTCACAGGAAGAAACATTTCAGATTTCCTAGTGAAAACATATCCTAACCTTATCAGAAGCAGGTAGGTGCAAAGGAATGTCTCCCCTTTACCTGCTTGTTAAATGCACTTGGGGAGGGTAATTATCTAACTGGGCACAAAGACGGCTTCATAACTTATGTTCCTCTGTAAAATTATCTCAGGGAGAATATGTGCACATATTTACACCTGTACTTATGTATGTGCATAATTTACACAATAGTCACCTCATCCTACAACATGGTGTCTACATTTAAGTGAAACAGGAAGTTAAATCATAAGGGGGGAAGGAGGGAAACCAGCAACAGTGCACACACGACTACAGTCCCACATAAGGTTTTGTTTTGCATCCATAAAGGGGAAGTGAGAGGAGAGAGTGAGCAGAGAAAGTTACTAGTTAGCATGTTTGAGTTTGAGAAATGCTAAGTGATTGGAATGTATTTTTTTATGGTATTGACAATTGAACATTGTATAATGCATGTCCTATGTCATGTGTGTTGTATGACATTGCTGTGTTACAGATCTTTATAAATAAAAGTGAAAAAAAATCATAATTGCAATGTTTCCTTTTATAGCTTGAAGAGCAAGTACTGGGTCAACGAGCGGAGGTAGGAAACTCTTTGCTATCCTACCCAGCTACTCACCTTTGGCTTACATGAAGAATGACTTCCTATAAGCCAGAATTCTTCATACTACATGTGATACACTAGTTGTGTCTTGTAGAAGTAGGCATCCCAAATATTTGTGGGGGGTTTTGTCATATAAATGTCATTAAGAGTGTTCATTATATATGTATTCAATTTCTATATTCTCCCAAGGAAGCTCAGAATAGTTTACATGAATTTATACAAGTACTCGTGCATTTTTCCTTATCTGTCCTGGTGGATTCACAATCTAGCTAATGTACCTGGGGTGATGGGGGGATTAAGTGACTTGCTCAGGGTCACAGGGAACAGTGTGGATTTAAGCCCACAACCTCAGGGTGCTGAGGCTATAGCATTAATCACTATGCCACACTTTCCCCTTAGTGCACACTTTTCTAAGGGAGCATACATTTGTAAATAGTGGTCTTTTTAATGAAAAAAGTGTGTACTATGGACGGAATTCTATAAATGGAGCTCAAAATTTGGTAACAGAAAAAAAAAGCACGCCTTTTATAGAATCTCACTTGGCGCTGATTTCTGTGCCAGACTTAGTCTGTTGAAGCCTATGTAAACGCTGGTGCGCTGAGGCAATATTCTGTAACTACTTGTACAACTTTTTGGAGTGCCCTGATGTGCCCATGGCCATGCTCCCTTCTGAGTTATGCGCTAGTAGAGTTAGGCCAAAAGAAGACAAAAGAGGCAACTTGCCATGCTCAATCTGTTTATTCACTGTTAAACCCGACACGTACATGTTTTGGCCATGTCTCTCTCTCGCTCTCTCTTGTCTTCAGAAGAGACTTGAGTGCCTGCAGTTCAAGTCAACCTTCTTCCATTGATTTCTCTATCATTTGCTGACAGGTATGGAGGAATTTCAGTGGGCGGAAGACTTCCAGCTCTCCAAATCACTGCTGAAGAAATTCTTGAATTTTTCACTCAACTTGGTCAAATATTGAACATCACTGGGGTAAGGAAATTTTGATTGAATGAAAAAACAAAGATGTGTTGGTGGAATTATCAAAATGAATTCCTGATCAATGGCAAAATATCAAATCTAGGCTGGTTTTCATTATTTTAGGGACATACTACACGGTCCGTCTCTGGAGAAATGCAGAACTTCCTTAAGTATCTCGAAACTGAAGAAAATATTAAGGTATCTGATGATGGTCTGTAAAAACTCCAGCAGTGGGTTAGGAAACTTGTTTCTCTAATCTTAATCTAAACCAAATCTCTGGTCCCCCTTGGTCCCATTTTTCTAGCTGCTAGACAAAACCAGTGACTGCACTTATTTTTATTTATTTATTTATTTTTTTAATTTAACAGGCCCAGTCTCTGGTTTCTGCTTTCCTCATTTTCTCTTTCTTGCCAGGATTTCCTGTCTGTCGTTTTTCTATCCTCCTTTTCCTCTCAGCTTTTAAAATTTATTTTCTGCCTCTGTATAGATTAAATTATTTCTTACTATCCGGTCCTTAATTTACCTCTTTTCACAATGTCTACCTCATGGCACATAGGCTTGTCGTCCCATTGGGGCTTGCGCACATCTGTGAAGCTGAAAGCTATACCGTCTGTAGTTTCACTACCAGCAGGGCCTCCCAAGGTGGACAAGTTTCAGTGGAGATGTCAGACTAACGATGTACCACCCATCTGGGCAGCAGCAGATGGGAAGGCCTGACAATCTACCTCTGTATTCTGCCACAAAAATTTACTACTACTGCTATTAATTATTTCTATATTGCTACCAGACATACACAGTGCTGTACAGAGTCACAAAGAAGACAGTCCTTGCTCGAAAGAGCTTACAATTAGAGAATGACACGGTGACAAAATTCATCACCGTTTCCGTCCCCGCGGATAACCGCGGGAAATAATCCCATGTCATTTTCTAGTGTCTATTTCAACCTCGGTCCTTCTACACCAGCATTCTTCAAAGCAAAGCTTGCGGGTCAGTGGTTGTGCCCAATTATATTCTGATTCTTCCCTCTCTCCTTAAAGAATGACATGAAGATGGTTTCCCGTGGTTATCCGCGGGGACGGGAACGGTGGGCAGTGGGGAGTAGAGTTATGGATTGAATGCTAAATCAAAAAGGTGGGTTTTTAGTCTGCTTTTAAACAAGGTAAGTGAAGGGGCTTGATGGACAAACTCAGATAATTTATTCAAGGCATAGCGGGCAGCTAGATGAAAGGAACGAAGTCTGAAACTTGCATTGGATGAGAAGGGTACAGCTAAGAGCAGCTTATCTGAAGAACGGAATTCTCTGAGAGGTGTATAAGAAGAGAGAAGAGAGGAGAGATATTGAAGGGCAGCAGAATGAACACACTTGTAGGTCAGCAATTGGAGTTGAACTGTATGCAAAGGCAGATAGGGAGCCAGTGAAGTGATTTAAGGAGATGAGTGAAATGAGTGTAGCGAGGTTGGTAGAAGATAAGTCATACAGCAGAGTTTTGCAGATTGCATGGGAGAGAGATGGCACCGCGGGAGATCAGTTAGAAGTAGATTGCAGTAATCTAAGCATGAGGTTACGAGAGTGTGGACAAGGGTCTGGGTAGTGTGCTCAGAGAGGAAGGGGCAAATTTTGGTGATGTTGTAGAGATAGAAGTGACATGCCTTAGCAGTTTGTTGGATAGGAACGAAAGAAGGGAGACAGGGCAATAGTTGGACAGGCAAACAGGGCCAGATTAAGGGTAGGCCCGGTAGGCACATGCCTAGGGCCCGAAATGGTCAGAGGGGTCCGCTGGTATGGTGCTGTAGGGCTGTTTGGACTCACCCTCGCTGGATTTGCCAGCAGCAGTGTCGCGTCATCCACCCTCCCCTCCCTGCCAACATACAAACTTCCTTCCAGCAATGCTGCTGCCAACGCTGCTGGAGGCAGTGGTTGACCGCCCCCAGGTGCACAGCCAGCCATGTCCAGAACCCCCCGCCCTACTCTACAATGGGACCTGCACCTCAGCGCGACTGCCATACTTATTCTGGAGCAGAGTTGGCAGCCGCACTGAAGTGCAGGAAGGTCCCACGATGACTGCGTCTGCTGGCTCTGCTCCGGAAGAAATAAGTGATGTCGCAACTCCCTGCATCTGCCGGTCCACACCATCTGACATCACTTATTCCTGAGTAGAGCCGACAGGTGCAGTCATTGCGGGACCTTGCTGCATGGCATTTGTTTGGAGGGAGAGAGAAAGGCACATAGAAAGGTGGTGGAGGGAGAGAAAGGGGGCAGGGTGGTATGGAAGGGTGGTGGAGGGAGAGAAAGGGGGCAGATGCTGATGGAAGTGGGGGGAAGGGAGAGGAGTGAAATGCCAGACCATGGGGGTGTGGGAGAGGGTAGGGGAGTAGAGAGATGCCAGACCATTGGAGGAGGGAAGGGAAGAAGATTGATGCTAGACCAATGGGGGGTGAAGGGAGAGATGGAAGGGGGAGGCATACAGTTTCTGGAAGTGGCATAGAAGGAGAGAAGATGCCATATAGAAGGAGCAGAGAGAGGGTAGACAGTGGATGAAAGGAAGAGAAGAAGACAAGAAGATGATGAAAGCAGAAACCAGAGAAGACAAAAGGTAGAAAAAAAATTATATTTATTTATTTTTTTGCTTTTGGTAACATGCATGTAGGTAGGAAGGGAGGGGGATTTGTTCAGAGATGTTTGGGGGTTGCATAGAAGAAAAATTGTGCACTGGTATGCTAATCTTTGTTTTGAATTAAAAAATAAAAAGAAAAAAGAAATACAAGTGGAAATAAAGAAGTAAATAAGAAAACAGATAAATGGAATTAATCCAGTGGGGTTCAGTGAGGTCCAGTGAGGGATTTTTGAGAAGCAGCTTAACCACCGCATGTTTGAAGGCAGCAGGGACAGTTGCAGTGTAAATGGATCTGGATAAGTTGAGAATATGGCAGATGGGAGGGATAACAGTATGTGAGATGGGGTCAAGTAGAGGGATGGGAATAGGGTCCGAGGGGCATTTAATAGGCTTTGGCAGAAGACATAAGTTGTGCAGTTTCTTCCTCTGTGATTTCAGAGAAGGAAGAAAAATCAGCATTAGTTGACGGAGGGGCAAGAGGGTGAGACTAGGCAAGAGGAGCTTCCTGAGTTGTTTGGGTGAAGGGGTGGTATGAGTTTTGAAGTTCAGGAGAGTGGATGGTGGGTAGGGGAGAAGGATGTGACTTTGAAGTCAAGGGCGATCTTGTGGACCTTGTCATGGAAGTAATCAGTCATAGCTGGGGAGAGAGAGAAGGAGAGGTCGGAGGTGTGGGGCACTATGAGGAGGGAATTCAGCATGGTAAAGAGACAACGGGGGTTAGAAGAAAGGGAGTAAGCTAGTTGGATGTAGTAATCATGCTTGACCCATGAAAGTGCAGAATTAAAGGAGGTCAGCATAAATTTAAAATGAAGAAAGTCAGCATGTTTGTGAGATTTGAGCTAAAGGTGCTCCGCACAGCGGGTACAGGAACATAAGTAACAGATACTGGGAGTGAGCTAAGGTTGATTTTCATCAAGTCGTTAGGACTCAAACATGAGTCAACAGCACCTAACATACCTATATCTATGCCTCAAGTTCCCTCTTTTCACAGTGTCTACCTATAGCTTGACATCTTTTTCCCTCCACCCCTCCCAGTATCTCACTAACTCTATGTTCTTCCCCCCCTCCCAAACAGCATGTGCCTTTTTCTTTATCCCCTCCTTCCAACTAGCATACGCCCTCTTTCTCTATCCCCTTCCAACCAATGTCTGCCTCTCTCCTCTCCACTTCCGTCCAGTGTCTGTCCCTTGCCCCTAGCCTAAGGAAGTCCCTGATTGGCCATTGCTGCTCTTACACAGGAAACTTGGCATGTCTGCAGGACCCTTTTTAACTTGGGCCCTAGGCAAATGTCTAGATTTGTCTATGTATTAATCTTGCTCTGTACCTAAATAAACACTTCCTGCTAGTCTTCTCCATCATGTTTGACCAGTTCATTCTACCCTCAAGCAAATCATGAATAATAATAACTACTTAATAAGTATTAAATGGTGAGGGAAGCCATAACATAAAAGTAATTTGTTGAATAAAGTTGATAACTTAATGGAACATTTCTTCTCTTGTAGGTATGGTTTAACAACAAGGGCTGGCATGCCATGGTCAGTTTTCTAAATGTAGCCAACAATGCCATACTACGTGCTAGCTTACAGAAAGGCAATGATCCTGAGGAATTTGGAATCACTACAGAGAGCCATCCATTGAACCTCACGAAGGGCCAGCTCTCTGAGGTCACTGTGTAAGCACTGTGTCTGCTGTCTGTACACTCCTGACCTTATTATTATTGGATGCTATAGCAGGGCCCCCTTTCTTTTTCAAAAGTCCCTTAAGTGCAGCAGTTTTAGATTTATCACTCCTACAGGACTTTATACTTATTGGGGTCAGTATTTGAAAGATTTTAACTAGGCAGGAGAGCCTCTTGAGCAGTTAGAACATACTTGTAAGAATACCATACTGGGCTAGATCAATGGTCCATCAAGCCCAGTATCCTGTTTCCAACAGTGGCCAACCCAGGTCACAAGTACCTAAAAGAAACCCAAAGAGTAGCAACATTCCAGAGCTGAAATTGTGATGTCATAATGCCACATTCCACCAATGCCTAAAGCCAAACTTATAAGTGAGATCACAATGACTTGATTGTCCTGTACTTGGCTCACATAAGAACATAAGAATAGCCACACTGGATCAGACCAATGGTCCATCTAGCCCAGTATACTATTTCCAACAGTGGCCAATCCAGGTCCCAAGTACCTGGCAGAAGTGGCGTAAAAAGGGGGGGGGGCGGTCCGCCGGGGTGCACGCCCCAAGGGGGTCCACAGCTGGCCACCCTCCAGTGTTCTCCCTAGGCCGGCAAACTGCGGCTCTTTAGCCACTTGAGTGCCACTGCCACTCTTCCCTGCAGGGCCGACCAACTCTCGCCGCCCGACGTCAATTCTGATGTCAGAGAGGACGTTCTGGGCCAGCCAATCGCTTCCTGGCTGGCCCAGAATGTCCTCTCCGTCGGGCAGCGAGAGTTGGTCGGCCCCGCGGGAAAGAGAAGCAAGGCGAACTCGGCGCCGGCCTGTTCCCGATGGCGGCAGTGGCAGCCTATTCCCCAGCGGCGGTGGCATGGGGGTGGGGAGGGCAGGGAGAAAGAAAGAAAGGGGGCAGGGTGAAAGAAAGGAAGAAGGGGGCAGGGAGAAAGAAAGAAAGAAATGGGGCACAGAGAGAGAGAAAGACATACAGAAAGAAAGGGGGCATGGAGAGAGAAATAAATAAATGGGGCACGGAGAGAGAGAGAAAGACAGACAGACATACAGAAAGAAAGGGGGCATGGAGAGAGAAAGAAAGAAGGGGGCAGGGTGAATGAGGTCTGGAGGAGAGGAAGCATACAGGAGGCTGAAAGAAGGGAAGAAATATTGGATGCACAGTCAGAAGAATAAAGTGCAACCAGAGACTGATGAAATTACCAAAGAAAGGTAGGAAAAATGATTTTATTTTCAATTTAGTGATCAAAATGTGTCCGTTTTGAGAATTTATATATGCTGTCTATATTTTGCACTATGGCCCCCTTTTACTAAATTGCAATAGCGTTTTTTAGCGCAGGGAGCCTATGAGCATCGAGAGCAGTGTGGGGCATTCAGCGCAGCTCCCTGCGCTAAAAACAGCTATCGCGGTTTAGTAAAAAGGGAGGGGGTATATGTCTATTTTTGTATAGTTGTTACAGAGGTAACATTGCATAAAGTCATCTGCCTTGACCTCTTTGAAAACCCGCGGAATATAAATGATAATTAACATTTTCTCTGCGTACAGTGTGCTTTGTGTTTTTAAAATTTTATTGTTGGTAGATCATTTTGACTTGGCCACGAAGGTAAGGGGGAGGGAGTGAGGGAAGCTGCTGAAAGACATCTAGTAATCCTTGCAGGCTTGACTGTGCAGGGAATTATTTTTGTAAAATCATGTTTTGTTATGTGATTGGCATTATTTAGACTTTAATTTCTATGAATGAATAGAATGAAAATGATATAAAATTACTTGCTTGTTTTTATGTACGTGCGCTGAAGGAAAGTGGAGAGAGAGTGGGCTGAGGACGCTGATTTATAAATTGACAATTATATAGAATATTGTTTCTTTTTATACTTTAATATAATAATTTCAATATAAAACAATTCAAGGCTTGTGTGGATGGAATCAGGTGGTTTGCAGGGATGGGGACCGAGCTCACTGGGAGGGGGCAGAGACAAATTTTTTCCCCCTGTCATTCTCTTGGCTCTGCCACGAATCTATTTCAACTACATGAGGACGTGTGGGGTGTCAGTCGGGTTGACGTAGCCGTTGTAGCGCAAGCGGGCACAGGGTATGGCTCTCAAAAAAAATCTTAATCGTTGTACTGCTGATTTTTGCTCTTTTGACTAATGAGTTTGCCTACCACTGCCCTAGGGCCTTTTAATTTAGATGATTGCCCGGCTGCCATCTATCATGAATCCTGGTGCTGCTCAACATTTTTTTAAAAAAACAACCCCCGCCTCTCACCGGCTTGGCAATTTCCCACGTTAGCCTGTAACAAACTCATGCTTAGGGGCTTTAAGGTGTGCTTGCCAACTTCCCTTCTCTTCCCTCCGAAACCGGGGGGGGGGGAGGGGAGAAGAGAAGTAGGCATGCACACTTTCGAGCCCCAGAGCACATGAGTTCGCTAGGGCTAAGGTCAGCGATGGAGGGAAGCTAAGGGAGACAGGTCAGCGACGGAGGGAAGTTAAAACTTGTCTTGCTGCTCTTCCTTCCATCGCGCCTTCCTGGCTGCCAGGTCCTACCTACTTTCTGTTTCCACGAAGGTAGGACCCGGCAACGAGGAAGGCCCGAAGCAAGGAAGAGCAGCAAGAGGTCAGCGATGGAGGGAAGCTTGAGACTCCGCCGATGGGAAGAGAAATGCTGCTGCTGCTGCACCCAAGGGGGAAGGGGGAAGAGAGATGCTGCTGCTGCTGCATCCAATTGGGGAGGGGGCAAGAGAGAAGTGCTGCTGCTGCACCCAACTGGGGAGAGAGAGGGGAGAAGGAACACCAGGGAAGGGAGAGGAAAGAGATGCCAAGACCATGGAAGTAAAGGAAAGGAAAGGAGCTTCCAGACCATGGAGGGGGGGGAGAGAGATGTCAGGGGGAGGGGGAGGAGGCAGATGCCAGACCAGGTGGAAGAAAGGAGAGAAAGGAAGGAGAAGAGATGCTAGATAATGGAGTGGGAGGGGGAGACAGAAAGAGAGGAGAGAGATGCCAGGGCATGGGGGGAAGGAAGGGAAACTAAAAGAGGCAAAATGCCAGACCAGAGGGAAAGAAAGGAGAGGAGGTGCCAGAGGGAGAGTTAGGAGGGAGATGCCAGGGCATGGGGGGGAGAGAAGGGAAGGAGATAGAGATGCCAGACCAAGGGATGGAGTGGGAAGGAAGGAAGGAAAGGAGAAGAGAGAGATGCCAGAGCATAGGGGAGGGGGGTGAAGCCAAAATGAATCATGTACAAAGGAAAGAAAGGGCACAGGTTATATAGTTTATTGAAGGGACATAGAAAGAGGGAAGATGCCATATGGAACAGAGAGAGGGTGGACAGTGAATACAAGGGGCAAAGAGAGGGTGGACATGGATGCAAGGGGCAGAGAGAGGGTGACAGTAGATGGAAGGGGTAGAGAGAGAGAGGGCACAAGCTGGGTGGAAGGGGCAAAGAGAGGGCAGATGTTGCATGGAAGGGAGAGAGGACAAACGCTGTATAGAAAGAAGAGAGCATAGAGAAGATGATTAAAGCAGAAACGACAAAAGGTAGAAAGATTTTTTGTTGTTGTTGCTTTACTTAGAATCAAGTAGCATTGATAAAATTTTATAAATAGGAAATGGAAATAAGGCAATTTTTTGGACTAAACCCTTTTCCTCAGGTAAGGACAGGATACCATAACAGTATTGTTCTGAAGAAAGATTTGGCCTCTGAAGGCTGATTGAAAAATGGATTAGTCCAATAAAATGGTATTTTCTTATTTCTCATTATTTGTTTTATTTTTATTTGTTAATTTGTAAAGTTGTGATTGTTATGTATCAGTTTTTCAAATTTACATCTACTGCCTTTATATTTTGCACAGTATTAGAGGACATGTGTTACTGTTTTTGTGATGTTGTGGTGTTGCATTGTATGCAGAGTCTGGTTTCTTGGCAGTTCAGTTTAACTTTTGTCTACATATTTTTATTTTTAGTTTGTGATTATTCCATATTGGGTGAGGGTGTATCTCTGTTCTGTGAGTATGAAAAGAACATAGTTTTCAGTTGGCATTGACTGCAGGATCAATTGACTGTGCGGGATCTGGCTTGTTTAGTTTTACAATGTATGTGTTGGTGTTCTAGTGCTCACTGCAGTGTTTAAGATGCTGCCTTTTCCTAGGTACACTCTTGTGCGATATGTGGATTGTTACTAAAAATCATATTTTTCATATAGATGGGAGGGGTGTCAAAAAATGATGGGCCCCGGGTGTTACATATGCTAGGTACGCCACTGCCTGGCAGAAACCCAAATAGTAGCAACATTCCATGCTACCAATCCCAGCAAGCAATGGCTTCCTCATGTCTATCTCAATAGCAGACTTGTCAAAACCTTTTTTAAACCCAGTTATGCTAACTGCTGTTACCACATCCTCTGGCAACGAATTCCAGAGCTTAACTATTTGTTGAGTGAAAAAAATATTTCTTCCTGTTTGTTTTAAAGAGAGTTCCTTGTAACTCCATTGGGTGTCCTCCTAGTCTATGTAAGTTTTGAAAGATTAAAAAATGGATTCACTTTTACCTTTTCTTCACTACTCAGGATTTTGTAGATCTCAATCACATCCTGCCTTAGCCATTTCTCTTCCAAGCTGAAGAGCCCTAATCTCTTTAGCCTTTCCTCATATTAGAAGAGGTCACCCCTCTTTGAACCTTTTCTAATTCTGCTATATCTTTTTTGAGATACAGCAACCAGAATTGAACGCAATGCCATGGCTAAACCCTACTGAGCCAGCTGGCAGCTGATATTCAGTGGCACTTAACTGGGTAGTACTGCTGTCAATCACCACTAAGAAGCCTTCCCCTAACTGGTTAGGTTAGGGCACAGGTCTCAAAGTCCCTCCTTGAGGGCCGCAATCCAGTCGAGTTTTCAGGATTTCCCCAATGAATATGCATGAGATCTATATACATGCACTGCTTTCAATGCATATTCATTGGGGCAATCCTGAAAACCCGACTGGATTGCGGCCCTCAAGGAGGTACTTTGAGATCCCTGGGTTAGGGTGACTGGGGTGGAGTTAGGGAAAAGGGGCAACAGCTAGTTAGCAGTGATATTCAGTCTAACTAGCTAAGTAAATGCACAATGTTAGGACAGCAAAACTGGCGTCCTAACTTTATGTGCTGAGTGAACTGGGAATTGGTCTGAATATCAGCTGATGCCCAGTTAATTTTCAGATCAATGGGCATACCCAGGTATTCGATACTGGGAGCTGTGTATGCCCCAGTACTGAATATTTGGGGTTAGGTCAGCCCACAGTTATAAGGTGCTTACCGAAACAGGCTGAATATTACCCCCATCATGTAAAATAGTTTAAAATTTCTTCCAGATTCCATACAGAAATATAGTGCAACAGAAATGATTTTTTTCTTTCATTGTACTTTGAGAGAGAAATTCTATAAGTACCTAAAGATAGGCACCTAAACATAATCAGTCAATTGACTTCAATTTTGAGCTTTAAGAAGTTCATAATTGAAAAAAATAATAATTAATTGGGTGATAGGCACCTATCTTCTTAGGCGCAATTCTACAAAAGATAGGCGCCTATCTTAAGGTGCCTAATGGCGCCTAACTCCAAAGTAGGAGTGTTTAGGGTAGGAGACTTAGGTCCGCTAGGTGCGATTCTCTAAAGGACTTAGCCACCTATAATGTAGACTTTTAAAACCCTGGCCTACATTACAGGCGCCTAAGTTTTAAGTTAGGTGCGATTCTGTAATAGGCACCTAAGTATGATTGACAAGATATAGGCACCTATCGTTTTAGACTCCATTTACAGAATTTCCCCCTAGGGTTACCAGATTTTACAGAAGTAAAATCTGGATTTTTTTACATATCAGGACGGGAAGCTGTTCTCTTACTGCTTAAGAGAGGAATTTTCATATAATTTGATATTTACTTTGCATTTATTATAATAAATCTCGAAGATTTTGCTCTTAAAGTCTTCAGTGTTTTGTGTCCAATTTTTACATATCAGGATGGGAAGCTCTTCTCTTACTTCTTGGAGCGGCTGAGGCATGGGCAGTGTGTCTGGGAGGGAATGCATGGATGGGAGAACATCGCAGGGAAGGAGACATAGGCATCCTGGGACTATCGGCCAATTCTCTTCCCTGAAGAAGCCCTTTCTGGAAACGTCAATCGCTCCTCCTAAACTTACTTGCTCCACTTCATCACTGACTCTGAAATCGTGGATTGAAGACAAAGTTTTATTTTATTTTTCTTTCCAGCTTATGATTTATCTTTAATCTTATCTATTGTTTTGCCTTTTGTCTTTGTTTTGTTCTATTTCTATCATTTAAATTTCTCCAGAATTCTACTGTTCAACGGCTCCCCCTTCTGCTTCTATTCCTTTCTCTCCTCTCTTCTACCTTCCAAAGTATTTAGATCAATGCTGTCTTGTTAAAATGTTTATTTTATTTTTATTTTTCCTCTAACTCTACTTTTCACTTCTCTATTACCCTCCAGGTACTTTAGTTAGATTGTGAGCCTTCGGGACAGTAAGGGAATTTTTCAAGTACCTTTCTTATTTCTAATCTTAATGTATATTTTCTGTAAACCGCTTAGAACCTAACGGATGTAGCGGTATATAAGAAATAAATTACATTACATTACATTACTTAAGTTCCTGTGGAACTTCTCCTGAACCTGTATCCAGGTAAATGACATCCCCTAGGATCCATGGCCAAGCCCCCAGGCACGCCCATTTCTGCCCGGACTTGCCCCGTTCTGCCCCAGCCCCACCTCCCTCAACCTATTTACTTGTTCGGAGCGGCATCGGGAGGACATCTGCACATGCGCAGGTAAGACGCGATGACATCACACACATGAATGCACTTGATGTTACCACATTGCATCCACGCATGTGTAGATGCCCTCCCAATTCCACTTACAGCTGAAAGCTTTTCAAAACCCAGACAAAGTGCTGGGTTTTGAAAAGCCGTCTAGACGCCTGGGCATGTCCTCTAAAAAGAGGACATGGCCAGTTAAATCTGGACATCTGGCAACCCTACCCTGAATGCCTATTGGGTGCTGCAGTTACTTACTGTGTGTTGATAAAAACATTAATAATACTTGGTGAAAATCACTAATCTCCTGATGAAGTGTTGGATGAACTGTCTGTGATGTACTTATAATATCGATTGAATATTGTCTGTTCTTTCGTTTCAGGCTTACCACTTCAATTGATGTGATCGTCGCTATCTGTGTGGTTTTTGCCATGTCCTTTATCCCAGCCAGTTTTGTTCTCTATCTGATCCAGGAAAGAGTGAGCAAAGCTAAGCACCTTCAGTTTGTCAGTGGAGTCACCCCCACTGTGTACTGGCTGAGCGTCTTCATGTGGGACATTGTAAGTGGAGCTTTGCTTTCATCTGGGAGTTTAGGCCTTGCAAAACTCTGTCAGGAAATGACAGTGTCCTGCAGCATTGTTGGGACATCCACAGCTCCCATGCTCACGAATAATAGCATGACGCTAAAAGGCTTATGAAATAGGTTTTTGTTTCCTAGCTCAGCCAGCGAGGTTGGTACAAATTGAACTTTAGAAACATAGAAATAGACGGCAGATAAGGGCCATGGCCCATCTAGTCTTTCCACCCTAATGTCCCTCCCCTACCTTTGCCCTGTGAATAGATCCCATGTGACGATCCCATTTGGCCTTAAAATCAGGCATGCTGCTTGCCTCGATCACATGCAGTGGAAGACTATTCCAGCGATCAACCACCCTTTCAGTGAAAAAGAATTTCCTGGTGTCACCTCGTAGTTTCCTACCCCTGATTTTCCACGGATGCCCTCTTGTTGTCGTGGGACCCTTGAAAAAGAAGATATCTTCCTCCGCCTCGATGCGGCCCGTAAGATACTTGAACGTCTCGATCATGTCCCCCCTCTCTCTGCGCTCCTCGAGCGAGTATAGCTGTAATTTGTCAAGCCGTTCTTTGTATGGAAGATCCTTGAGTCCCGAGACCATCCGGGTGGCCATTCTCTGCACCGATTCCAGTCTCAGCACATCCTTGTGATAATGCGGCCTCCAGAATTGCACACAGTATTCCAGGTGGGGCCTCACCATGGATCTATACAATGGCATAATGACTTCCGCCTTACGGCTGACGAAACCCCTTCGGATGCAACCCATGATTTGTCTTGCCTTTGACGAAGCCTGTTCCACTTGATTGGCAGACTTCATGTCCTCACTGACGATTATGATTATGATTACCCCCAAGTCTCGTTCTGCTACCGTTTTTGCTAGGATCTCGCCATTAAGGGTATAAGACTTGCATGGATTTTGGCTGCCCAGGTGCATAACTTTGCATTTTTTGGCATTGAAGTTGAGTTGCCATGTCCTAGACCAGCGCTCCAGTAGGAGTAGGTCGTGCATCATGTTGTCGGGCATTGAATCTTCGTCTGTTGTGCATTTGCCCACTACATTACTTAGTTTGGCGGTATCGGCGAATAATGTTATTTTACCTCGAAGCCCTTCTGCCAAGTCCCTTATAAAGATGTTGAATAGGATTGGGCCCAAGACTGAGCCCTGTGGCACTCCACTGATCACCTCCGTCATTACGGAGGGGGTGCCGTTCACCACCACCCTTTGAAGCCTACCTCCAAGCCAGTTCCCAACCCATTTCGTCAATGTGTCACCTAATCCTATAGAACTCATCTTGCTCAGCAACCTGTGGTGTGGTACGCTATCGAATGCTTTGCTAAAGTCCAGGTACACGATGTCCAGGGACTCCCCAATATCCAGCTTCCCCGTCACCCAATCAAAGAAGCTGATCAGGTTGGATTGGCATGATCTCCCCTTAGTAAATCCATGTTGTCGGGGATCCCGTAGATTCTCCTCATCCAGGATCTTATCCAATTGGTGTTTGATTAGAGTTTCCATTAGTTTGCTCACTATCGATGTTAGACTCACTGGTCTGTAGTTTGCTGTCTCCATCTTTGAGCCTTTCTTGTGGAGTGGAATGACATTAGCCGTCCTCCAGTCCAACGGGACGCTGCCTGTACTAAGGGAGAGGTTGAAGAGCGCGGACAGTGGCTCCGCCAAGACATCACTCAGCTCCCTAAGCACCCTGGGGTGCAGGTTGTCCGGCCCCATTGCTTTGTTAACCTTGAGCTTTGACAGCTCACCGTAGACACTGCTGGGCGTAAACTCAAAGTTACTAAATGGGTCAACTGAGCCAACCCTTGTCTGTAGCTGAGGGCCAAGCCCCGGCGCTTCTCGGGTGAAGACTGAGCAGAAGTATTCATTTAATAGTTGGGCTTTTTCCGAATCCTTTTCCACATAGTCTCCGTCTGGATTCCTAAGACGTACAATCCCGCCTGAGTTTTTTCTTCTATCACTGATATACCTGAAGAAGGATTTATCTCCCTTCTGGATGTTCTTTGCCAGAGACTCCTCCATGTGGAATTTAGCCTCCCTGACTGCTGTTTTGACGGCTTTTGATTTGGTCAGGTAGTCTGCTCTAGAGTCCTGCTTCCCCGATTGTTTGTAAGAGATGAATGCTTTTTTCTTCTCCTTGATGAGGTCTGAGATCTCCGCAGTAAACCACTGTGGCTTATTGTTCCTTCGCCGTTTACTTACTGATTTAACATAGCGGTTTGTTGCTTCTTGTATGGTGGCTTTCAAAGTCGACCACATTTCTTCCACGTTATCGGTTTCTGCTTGGCTTTGTAGCGCCTGGTGAACGAAGTCTCCCATTTCTTTGAAGTTTGTGTCCTTGAATTTGAGGACCTTGGTCAGTGTGGTAGATTTAGTGAAACCTTTCCTGATATTGAACCATACCATGTTGTGGTCACTGGAGGCCAATGTGTCGCCCACCGAGACCTCTGTGACACTTTCTCCATTGGTAAGTATCAGGTCCAGTATTGCCTGATCCCTTGTTGGTTCCAACACCAGTTGCCTGAGTCTTGCTCCCTTCATAGAGTTTAATAGCCTCCTGCTGCTGCCGGAAGCAGAGGTAAGTGTAACCCAATCCACATCAGGCATGTTGAAGTCACCTAGCAATACTGTGTCCCCACGCAAGGTGATATTTTCTATATCTCCGATTATTTCCATATCCAGGTCATCCTGTTGTCTTGGGGGTCTGTAAATTACGCCAAGATACAAGCATTTGTCCTTCCCTCTGGCTAAATTAACCCAAAGGGATTCCCCAGTATACTGGACATCTGAGATTCTCGTGACCTTAATGTCATCTTTAGTATATAATGCTACACCTCCTCCCATTCTGCCCTCCCTGTCCCGGCGAAGCAAGTTGTAACCCGGTATGACCATGTCCCACCCGTGGGAGTCTGTGAGCCAGGTCTCTGATATCGCCACCACATCCAAGTCGGCATTCCTTATTTCTGTTTACAATTCTAGGATCTTGTTTCCTAAACTGTGTGCGTTGACGTACATAGCCCTACATGTTGTATTTTTGTTACGTCTCAATGGGGATATTCCTGCTTGAGCTACTTGAACACCTTTAGCATTATGTGTGTTATTTGTGCTCTCCTTAGACCCAGAACTACAGTGTGTACTCCCCCTAGACCCAGAATTACAATGTGACCCATAAATATGATGTGACCCTACTCCCGACTCGAAAGTGTGTGCACTCACTCCTGACCCAGACCTAGAATTTCGGTGACTACTTATCTCAGCCTCAAAAAAGTATTGGCAGTTTAGTTCGCCAGGTATGTTGTTTGTGCCTGTACCCTCCCCCGACTTACCTAGTTTAAAGCCCTGTGAAGTAGGCGGGCTAGACGGTGTCCAAGGACATTCTTCCCTCTTCTGGTCAGGTGTAGCCCGTCGTGTCCCTGTAGCCCTTGCAATGCTTCTCCATGGTGCAGAAACCCAAAGTTCATCTCCTTGCACCATCCTCGCAGCCAGTCGTTAGCCCTCTGTATTCAATCCTCTCTGGCTCTGCCCTTGCCCCTCACTGGGAGAATCGAGGAGAAGACTACCTGCGCATCCATTCTCCTCAGCTTCTCCCCCAGGGCCCTGAAGTCTTCAGGTATGCTGTCTGGGGTGCTCCTGGCGGTGTCGTTGGTTCCGACGTGGATTAGAATCAGGGGGAAGTGGTCTCGGGGCTTGATGAGTCTGTCAAGTCAAGCGGTGACATCCCGGATCCTGGCCCCTGGCAAACAGCAGACCTCTCTAGATTGTAGGTCTGGTCTGCAGATTGGTCCCTCGGTGTCCCTCAGCAGCGAATCTCCGATGACCACCACTCTGTGCTTCTTAGGGGTGGGCCGTACTGTTGATTCCGGAGCTGGAACCGTCTGCTGAACAACTTCTTGTACCTCGTTCTCAGGACTGCTACTTAAAACTGAGGCACTGCAGAGAGCTGCATTTCAGTTGGAAGGTATATGGCAGGGGTCCCCAAACATTTTATGAGCAACTTATTTATTCTTTATTTATAACCTAAGTGGTTTATGGTCAGGTCTCAAGCATTTGTCTCTATCGGTCTTGGTGGGCTCACAGTCTATCTAATGTACCTGGGGCAATGGGGGATTAAGTGACTTGCCCAGAACACTTCAAACCACAGGAGCCAGCCTTCAAACTGTCCATCTAGATATTTGTAGATCCTGTACCTAATTTTCAAAGGGAAGGGTCTTGGTTACTTTGCCTTTGAAAATCACGTTGGCTTGATCATTTTTAAGCCGCTGCACAGAGTTGAAAATGTGATCTGGGTGCATCTCCTCAATCCAGATTGAACGAGAACAATTTTCAAAAAGTCAAATTACCTAATTAAGGGGTCTTGTTTAATTAGCACAGGTTAGCATTAATGGTTAGTATGTGCTAAAACAGAATATGCAGTAAGTCTGTCGCTACCTACTTAGCACAGGATGGGGTGGGAAATGAGCAAGAGATTGAGAGGAGATTGCACATTGCAGTCAGCGCGCGGTAGGTAGCGCATGCTGTTAAATGTGCAGAAAACACGGGTTCACCTAACACCACCTCAACCGGTGGTGTCGCGTGCATCCGTGCTCATAACATCTGAACATAATGTGCAATAGGGAAAGTATCCCTGGGGGAACTGCAGGCAGTGGTGTCGTAAGGGTGAGCGGCACCCCTCCCCCACCCGCTTCCCACCCCACGCGTATCCCCTTCCTTTTCCTTGTACCTTTTTAACTTCTCCGGCATGGACAGCATGCCCACGTCTGTGTCGGCTCACCCTTTGAAATCACTTCTCAGGCATGGATCCCAGAAGTGACATCAGAGAGAGCGCCTATGCTGACGCAAGTAGAAACCTTGCGCTGGGGAAGTAAAAAAAAAAAAAAAAAAGTACAGGGAAGGTAAGGGACATTCTTGTGCAGCACAGAGAGGAACGGGGGAGGGGGTGGCGGCACAGAGGAGGAGGGGTGCTGTGCCCTAAGGAAGACTATGCCTGGGGCAGACCGTCCCATCTGCACCCCCCCTTACTATACCACTG
Organism: Geotrypetes seraphini; assembly: GCF_902459505.1. Taxonomy (NCBI): domain Eukaryota; kingdom Metazoa; phylum Chordata; class Amphibia; order Gymnophiona; family Dermophiidae; genus Geotrypetes; species Geotrypetes seraphini. Next base: position 21,761,085 of record NC_047095.1, read on the forward strand.
ACTGCAGGGGGAATGCTGGACATGACCCTGACAGTTACCGCAGGACCTTTGCATTAAAATTCCTTGCTTTTGGCTGTTAACACACATTAAGCCCCCCCCCCCCTCTTGAACTCAAGTCCCCTTTAGAAGGCCCTCTCTTCCATTCTGTACACCTCCTACCAGGTGTGTTGAGGAGTAGCACTGGAGCAGACAAGGAGGTAAGCGTTCCTTCTCCTGCCTCTAGGAAAGAGGGGACAGATCAATAAGCTGTGGCAGGGAGTCAGGCTAAGAAGCATCAGATCAAATGAGGAGCTCTCTATGTAAGTTAGTTGAAAAGGTTTTTCAGATGGAAACTTATCTTTTTACTTTTTGCCAGGTAAGTTACACAGTGAGTGCTGTTATCGTCGTGTGTATATTCATTGGCTTTGGGAAAAGAGCATACACATCCCTGAGCAACCTGCCTGCACTCATTGCATTGCTGCTTCTGTATGGGTAAGTTCTTAGTGTGTTGTTTCTGTGCAGTCCATGAAGTAGGCAATTAACTGCTCTTTTATATACAAATATAAAAACACTGCCCTGATGCTACCTTAACTTAGGTGGTAAAATGTCCCAATAAAATTTAAGTTGATTCTTCGTAATGTGGCGTAGCTAGGAATGGAAAAATTAAGATGGGCTTCCTATAACAGCATCTCTCTTAAGGTAGTGGGGACCGTGGGGAAGGGGAGGATGCACATTTGCCAAAGCTAACATATTACAATGAATAAATTCAGAAAAAAACCCCTTGTTTTCTACATTTGTTGTCTAAGCATTGCTTTGGTCCTAATTTCTTTCTTCTGCTTTTCTCTATTTTTCTTAACTCTTTCCAGCATTTTCTGTTCTTTTGACATTTTTTTTTCATCTATGTCCAGTATTCATTTTTTTCCTATTCCCTTTACCCATCTTCCCTCCCTGTCCTTATCCCTATCCTCCCGCCATATTCAGTTTTTCTCTGTGTCTTTATCTTTCTCTATTCAGCATCCCCCTCTGTGTCTCTATCCTTCCTCTTGTGTCCAATATTGCCCCACTGTCCTTGTCCCCTGTGTTTCCTCCCTAGCCAGCATTTTTTCTGGTCTTTTTCCCTCCCCATGTCCAGCTTCTCTCTTTGTCTGCCCTCTTCTTTCTTCACTCACCCCTATTCCCCATGGTATGACATCTCTCTCTCTCTTTTCCTCTGTTGGTCCAGCTTCTCTCCCCTACTCCAGTCTGTCTCTTCTTTCTGCTTTTCCCCCCATTCAGCATCTGCCCCCTCTCCTTCCCTCCAGGTATCTGTCTCTTTCCCTTCTGCTCCCCCCATTCAGCATATCTCTACATCTGCCCCTCCCCCATCAGCCAGTTTGGCATCTCTCCATCCCTGCCCCTCCCCCCTTTGTGTCCAGGTCCAGATTCACTACCTTCCTGTCTGATTCTCTCCTCCTCTTTCCCATGCAACTGAGTGGGTCTGGCACCTCTCTAGCTCTCTTCCCCTCCCCAGCTCTTCCACATGCAGCAGCAGGTTGTGACAGAGCCTTACTTCTACCCACAAGAACTTGGTTGCATCATAGAGATGGAACATGGCAGAAGAAAGGCTCTGTCAGCCAGAGAGGCAGTTTCAACACTCTTCTACAACCTGCTGCAGTGTGTGGAGGACTAGCCTAGGTGGGGGAGCTAGAGTGATGCTGAACCCAGGTGCAGAGAGGGTGGGAGAGGTGGAGAGACGGTGAGGGGAGGTGGGAGGGAGGAGGCAACTTCAGGTGGCTTTTATCATTGGGCAACCCTAGGCATTTTTGCTGGGCTTGCTCAACGGTAGCTACGCCTGTGTGCTGCTCTCACAAATTCTGCTTCACTTAGAGCAGGGATATCAAAGTCCCTCCTCGAGGGTTGCAATCCAGTTGGGTTTTCAAGATTTCCCCAATGAATATGCATGAGATCTCATGCATACTCATTGGGGAAATCCTGAAAACCCAACTGGATTGCGGCCCTCGAGGAGGGACTTTTACACCCCTGGCTTAGGGTTACCAGATTTTTTAAGTTAAAAAAGAGGACACATAGCCCCGCCCCCTTCTGCCTCAGGCACGCTCTGCTGCACCCCTGTCCTGCCTCCACACAAACCTTCATTGTCTTCCAATGGATAGAGTATGATAAAGACCCAGCGAAAAGAAACGGAATATGGAGGGAGGATAAAGGGAGGGACAGGGCCACAGGGGGGATGCTGGACATTTTCAAACTCATGACTTTTATTCCAGTTTTTTTCCCTTATCAAATTTGGAATGACACCAAATTTGATAAGGGAAAAAACTTGGAATAAAAGTCATAACGAGTTTGAAAATGTCCAGCATCCCCCCTGTAGCCCTGTCCCTCCCTCCATATTCAGTTTCTTTTCTCTGTTATCATTCCAATAAATATTTGGATACATCTACAAACCATTATGTATAATTTTTTCTCAACATCCTTTTAAATTAGTAAGAAAAGAAAACTTTCTTCTTGGAATTATTCAGCTAAGAAATTTAAAACTACTCTTCCTTCTATTCTCACCTTTTTTGTTTTTTTCCTATATGACATTACAATTCTTCCCCTTTTTCTTTCCTATTGTATCTGTAAGTTTATATGGCCTATTTGTTTTTTGTTTTTTTATTCTTTATTAATTTTCAAACTACAACAGTGCAATACAACTAATGCAACGCATAATAATACAATAAAAGCACATTCATCTTTCCCATGTTCATAATCATCCATTTTCCCCCACCCACCCACACAATAATCATTCAATATAACACAAACATATATTATCATAAATATCCAACCTTATTCTGAATAATGATATCTTCTCACCCATCCCGATATGTCCTATATGTGATACTTTATGTGTAGGTCATTGCAAAAAAACCTTTTTTTTTTTTTTAATGTACACCGCCTTGAAACTCTGTATGGGCGATTTATCAAACTTATAATAAAACTTGAAAACTTAAGACCAAGTTACAGCGACTGTTAGAGGTACCTGACTGTAAAGTAGATGGGCTGCTCTAGAATGTACAAGATGCGCATAGAGATCCTATGTTGGATGAAAATTTGAGAAACTCTGATAGTGGGGTTTTTATATGTATAAATGCCACTTTGTGATGGAAATAATTATTTTTATAAATTCTGCACTCTTCCTTGCCATTGTGATTGCAGAAGTTTTGAAACAGAAACAGTAGAAAGCAGACACAGCCAGGGGGATAATGATGTCGCTGGAGCCAAGACCATCTCCAGTGGCGTAGTAAAAAAAGGGGGGTGGACTGCCCTGGGCGCCGTCTTCATGGGTGGTGGTGGTGCCGGTGCCAGTACCTCTCCTCCTCTCCACCTCCCACATACCTCTTTAAATGTTTGCTGGTTTGAGCAGCATCTTCTACTTGCTGCTTGTGCCGGCGTCAGCTCCCTTATGATGTAACTTCTTGGTCGTAGGACCAAGACGTGGCGTCAAAGTACATCTATGCCGGTCCAAGCAGCGGATGGAAGATGCTGCTTGCACCAGAGAACCTTTCAAGAAGTACACGGGGGCGTTCAGGTGCCAGGGAAGAATTGGGTGAGTAGGCGGGCACCCAAGCAGTGGGGAAGAGTGGGGGGGGGGGGGTGCATGACCATCTCCACTTTTTGCTGTTTCTGTAATCTGCAGAATGTTCCTTTTCTAAATCCGTTTTGACCCATGAACCCCATTATTCACAGCTCTGTATTTCTTTTGACATCTCCGCCTTTGGGCTAGTGAAGTTTTCTGATGGCAGAACTTTCAAATCTGGGAAATGCTTAGCATTATTTCTTTGGTCTTCCAAACAGTTGGGCCGTAACCCCGATGATGTACCCCGCATCCTACCTGTTCTCAGTGCCGAGCACAGCCTACGTTGCTCTGTCCTGCATAAATCTCTTCATTGGGATCAACAGCAGTGCGATCACATTTATTCTGGACTTGTTTGAAAATAATCGGGTAAGCGACACTAGGTGTGATATCTTCTTATGGGACTGTTTCTCTCTAGCTTCTCAAGTCCATTTTCTGGATCACCTCCACTGTTCCCTCTATGCAAGTGTATTGTAAACTGTGTGCCGCCTGAGATTCCAGGTGTGTCACGAGATGCAGGGGAGGAGAGGCGCCACCTGACTGCCTACACCAGGGGGGCCCAATTCCAGTCCTCGAGATCTACTGGCAGGCCAGGTTTTCAGGATATTCACAATGAATATGCATGAGAGAGATTTGCATACCAAGAAAGCAGTGCAGGCAAATCTCTCTCATGCATATTCATTGTGGATATCCTGAAAACCTGGCCTGCCAGTAGATCTTGAGGACTGGACTTGGGCAGCCCTGGCCTACAGGATGGGCCTCATGCGACAAGAGGCACATCCTGTAGGCAGTCAGCCAACACCAGCGATTCTCTGCACCTCTTCCCTTCCAGCACCCCCCATTGGTGGCTCAGGGTCCCATCTGGAGGGCCTTCGCGCATGCGTGGACTTCGACGCAATGACGTCTACACATTTCCGGATGCCCTCGAGCCATGGCCACCAGTTTAGTGTGCCGTGGCTTCATAAAGTTTGCGAGACACTGCTCTAAGCTGAGTGGGAGACCTCTAACTACGGTGCAACCAGTTGGGGTTGGAGCTTCAATACTGTGTTTTCAAACACTAGAGACAGTCAGGTTCCCAGGAGTCCTGCAGAGCTTGCCTGTCCATCACTATTGAAAATATGATAGTGAAACAGCACCACCCACTGGCAGCAATTTAAGTGAAGGAGGACTGCTCCGCTTAGAGGGAGGAGTGAAGTTTCAAGTTTATTAAAAATTTGATAAACCACCTTATAAATTTATTTCAAGGTGGTTATACATTTTAAAATAGGGTAAAAACAGATAATACAAATTAACATAACTTTAACAAAAAAAAAAAACCCCATACACGACAAAACAATAATATACTCGACTAGACAAACGGGTACGAGAGGAAAAAAGGGGAGAACTACAATGGTTAAAGAAAAGTAAGATATAAAAGGAATAAACATAAGGAAGGGGTTAAAAACATATAGATTACCGGAACTCCTCTTTGCATTGTATATAACGTATGACACCTTCTCTTTTTGATGTTACCAAAATCTCACAACCATTCCCTATAGATATAGAAATACCACACATTATTCAGCTCGGTTTTGAATATCTGGTTTTATTTGATATTTTGCAAATTGGCTGGGATCCAGCATATTCATCTGGAGTACCTTACACATTTTATGAGATGCATGACAATTCTCTGTCCTGTGATAATGCTTTTGTATTTACAGTCTTTGCTGAAACTCAATGAAGGCCTGAAAGATGTGCTCATACTGTTTCCACATTTCTGCTTGGGTCGTGGACTCATTGACTTAGCGATGAACCAAGCAGTGACTGACGTATATGCTCGATTTGGTAAGTAAGAGCACAGGACAGTGGTGAACTCTTGAACATTGCTGTGCCTTGTACTATATTGATGTGGACAGTGGATGAGAGAAGACATCCAGCAGCAGTAGCTCAGTGACCTCAGCAGAATTGTTAGAAGGTCACTAACCCTATAATGGTAAATTCAAACACAACCCTTTCTGAAGGGCGACAAAAATGATAAAAGGGATGGGACAACTTCCCTATGAGGAAAGGCTCAAGTGGCTGGAGCTGTTCAGCTTAGAGAAGAAATGGCTCAGGAGTGATATGATCGAAGTCTATAAAATACTAAGTGGAGTGGAAAAGGTTGATGTGAATTGCTTGTCCACTCTTTCTAAAAATACTAGGACTAGGGGGCATGCAATGAAGCTACTAAGTAGTAGATTTAAAATAAACCAGAGAAAATATTTCTTCACACAATGTGTAATTAAACTTTGGAATTCATTGCCAGAGAATATGGTGGAAATCAGTTAGCTTAACAGGGTTTAAAGAAAGGTTTGGATAATTTCCTAAAAGAGAAGTCCATAGGCCATTATTGAAATGGCTTGAGGAAATCCACTGTTCATTCCTAGGATAAGCAGCATAGTATCTGTTTTATCTTGGGATCTAGCTAAATACAGTGGTACCTTGGATTACGAGCATAATCCGTTCCAGGAGCATGCTCGTAATCCAAAATGCTCGTTTATCAAAGCGAGTTTCCCCATAGGAAATAATGGAAACTCGCTTTGATACGTTACCCCCCCCACGAGAACCGGCATTGCTCCCCCCAAAGGCCCCCCCTGCAATCCGGCACCCCCCCCCCACGATTGGGCACCCCCCTGCCGCTTCTTACTGTCATCTGGGCACCGGCACGTCTCCGAGATAGAACGTGAACTCGCAGGCCTTGAGCATGCGCAGATGCTCAAGTCCCAGCAGAAGAAAAGGCCGATCTTCGGGCACCGGCACCAAAATACAGGATATGCCCAGATGATGGTAAGAAGCGGCGGGGGGGGTGCCGGATCACAGGGGGGCGCTCTTAAATCAAGCCACGTTCGGTTTCCGAGGCACCGATTTTGCGAATGTTTTGTTCGTCTTGCAAAACACTCGCAAACCGATGCACTCGTAAACCTTGGGACCTGGTTTGGCTGCTGTTGGAAACAGGATACTGAGCATGATGGATCTTTGGTCTGTCCCAGTATGGCAATTCTTATGTGTATCTCGCTGCATGTGAATAACCATACTTCTGATCATCCCCCCTTATCCCACAACCTATATGTACTTCAATCAACAGATAGAAAATTAAGTCTGCACTCACTCACTTTGAGAGAGAATTATTTTATTTATTTAATTATTTATATTCCACATATCCTACAATTCTATGTGGATTATAAATTATACAGGTACTCAAGCATTTTTCCCTATCTGTCCCAGCAGGCTCTCACACTATCTAATGTAGCTGGGGCACTGGGGGATTAAGTGACTTGCCCAGGGTCACAAGGAGCAGTGCAGGATTTGAACCCACAGCCCCAGGGCTGTAGCTCTAATCACTGCAGCACACACTGTTCATGATTTGCAGCTGTAAATACCAGGATATACATGTTCAATTCACATTTACACCGAAACCCCAATCATAGAAAGCTGAGATTTGTACATGTGGCAAGAAGGCGTTGGTTAGAGCAGGGTCACAAAATACATGAGTATGTTCCATTTCAGAAGAGGAATGTGCTTTTGCACTTAACGTACTCAACAGCAGGATTTACAATTGCTCCTGGGGATGTCTAGGTTGGTTGTTTTTTTTTAAGTGCTCAGTTTGGGCTGATCTCTGTCATCATGCATTGATGAGTATACTGAGTGTGTAAGGACATTTGGACGTGTATTCTTTGAGTGGAACAAGTCTATTGTCTTTTCATACACAGGCATTGAGGATTATCCGTAGGTAGCCTTGACTGAAATTTCATGGGAGACTCTTTAACCAAAGGATTCACCTCTCCTACCAGATTTCATTCAAATCCAGCTGTGCAGAGTGCACCTGATGTGTGAGTTAGAGAAGGGACCATGCAGGACTGGAAATGCATCACCCTCCAGGTCTAATGCACTGTTTCAACTCATTTTATGACAAAATTGTGGAATCGGATTCCTTCTACTTATTAGAGCATTGGATGGGTTGTTAATTTTCCGAAAGGCTGTGAAAAAAAACTTACCTTTTTAATAGTTAGAATTTATGATCTTATCTTGGTTTTACTGATGTTTGTTATATGGTATTGTGAATTAAATTATTTGTAACCCAATCTGGGGGTTTTGGATGGGCTAAAAATAATCAAGAAAATAAATAAATTTTGTTTTTTATTCTAAAGGTGAAGAACATATCTCACATCCATTCCAGTGGGAATTTCTAGGGAAAAATTTGACAGCTATGGCAGTGGAAGGGGTGGTATATTTTACCCTGACTCTCCTGATTCAGCATCGCTTCTTTCTCAGCAGATGGTATGTGCTCGTTAATTTGCATGAAAGCTCATTTTGATGCTAAAATAATTGTTAATGTAACCAACCTCTTGCTTTCCCTCCCCCCCCCCCCCCCCATACACACACACCAGATGCGGTATGCAGTTTGTGTTTCTTTTAATGTATGGTTTTCAAAGGATACGTGCTTTGGTCTGTATAACAAATGTTTGTTCCTTTGTGTGACACCTCACTGACTAATGTAAGCTGAAAAGAGTAGTCAAAAAAGTTGGGAGAAGACATCAATCATACGGTGAAAAAATTGTCAGTAAAGGCGTCTTCATCTATCCGTGTCAGGCAGTAAATAGAACAAAAATCGATGTTAACTAATTGGCCTCAAAGTCCAAAAGGACAAGTTAACGTCCCCAGATGCTAATCATGCTCCTCTTCCCTGCCTCCCCTGCTACACATGCCTTCCCTTTTCTCATACCTTTAAACTCCTCCGGCATGAGCAGCATGCCCATGTCAGTCGGCTCACTTCCTAGGTGTGGGTCCCGGAAGTGACAGAGAGAGTGCCAATGCCGACACAGGCAGCAACCTCGTGCAGGGGAAGTAAAAAAGGTACATGCGCGCGTGGCAAGGAGGAGGGTGCCACACCCTTTGGAAGACCGCATCCGGGTGGACTCCCACCCCCACCCCTTACTACACCACTGAACGTGTGCTTATTAGGTGTTTTGTTAATCCTTGGCTGCTCCGGAAAATTAACCTAAGGTAAAAAAACAAACAAAAAACAAGTCCCAACACATACCAGGAGAAAAAAAACCCTTAGGCTCAACAATGGGCTCTTATAATGCTCAAATTTGAACTGTCTGAGATGGGTAGATTTCAAGTTGTGTGAGAATATAGCAAAAAAATCAAATACACTTATCTTCCAATCATCGGCATTTTCTCAGTCCTGGAAGGCTCACCAGCATTCCATCTTTCATCCACGATGATTGTAATCCAGCACAAGTGAACATGAGAACATAAGAATTGCTGCTGCTGGGTCAGACCAGTGGTCCATCGTGCCCAGCAGTCCGCTCACGTGGCGGCCCTTAGGTCAAAGACCAGCGCCCTAACTGAGACTAGCCCTACCTGCGTACGTTCCGGTTCAGCAGGAACTTGTCTAACTTTGTCTTGAATCCCTGGAAGGTGTTTTCCCCTATGACAGACTGTCATTTATACCACATTGTTGAAACTAGCAACAAGTTCTGCTTTCAAGATACAGCTGAAAAGAGTAAACAGAATAGACAGTTGTATTCCTGATGCTCATATATGGAAAAAAAAAGAGTAATAATTTCGGTGTTCACCAAAATTCGGGTAGAAACCAAGCCCTTAAGATAAAGGTTCATGACTAACCCATAATAAATAGAAATAGAGAGAATGACAGCAGATAAAGACCATATGGCCCATCCAGCCTGCCCTTCTATGCCATCCTAATAAAGCAAGTGGTAAAAGCAGTTAATTTGGCTGGGTTAAAAAAAAAGATATAGACAAATTCCTTGAGGAAAAGTCTATAAAGTCCTAAGACAGTGAATTAGCAATCTTTTTTTATGTTAGTATTATAACTGTTTTTTATTATGGATGTTGTAATGTAATTCATATAGGTTTATTCCAGTGAATCGCAAACTGCCACAGCGAGATTCCAGGTGTGCTGCTAGGAACTGAGTCATTTCCGGAGTCGATGCCTCTCCTCTCTGCGCCCACATGAACCTCATCTTATTTTCCCTGAGCTCGGGGCCTCGAGGTTCTCCGAGCATGCGTGGATGTCGATTTGATGACATCATGTACTTGCAGGCCTTCATGCAACGTTGTCTCGTCGATGTCTGCACATGCTCAGAGGCCCTCCAGACATGGCCCCGAGCTCAGGGAAAACGAGATGAGGTTTGTGTGGGGTGGGGCCAGGGGAGTGGAGCAGGGCGGGATTGTGGGTGTTCCACAGAAAAACATTTGCTCCATTAGTGTGCTGGAGCAAGGGAAAAAAAAGTTTGTGGGACACTGGTTTATTTATTTTATTTTATTTTTTTAAATAAAAAAAAAAGAAATCATTAAGGAAGACCTGGGGAAAGCCACTGCTTATCCCTGAGAGTAGGTAGCATGGAATCTTTCTACGTTATGGGGCTCCGCCAGGTACTTCTGACCTGGACTGGCCACTGTTGAAAACAGGATTCTGGGCTAGTTGGACCCCTGGTCTGACCCAATAGGGCACCACTTATGTTATGTTCTATGTGCTTGTCCTATACTTTCTTGGATTGAGATACAGTCCTTATCTCTATCACCTCTCCTGGGAGGCTGATCCAAGATTCCACCACCCTTTCCATAAAGAAGCATTTCCCTCTGATTTTTGGAGTCTGTCTTCTTTCACCTTCATCCCATGTCCCCTCATTCCAGAGTTTCCTTTCAAATGAAAGTGGCTTACTTTTGTTATTTATGCCATGGAGGTATTTAAATGTCTATCATATCACCCCTCTTTGCATCAATTATTCTCAGTTGTTGCTTTCAGATCCCATTCCTGATAATCTCTTCTGGATTATAATGCTGTGCCACACTGTGTCCAATGTACCTTCCCTAAAAGATCCCTGCCTTTGAGCGCCCAGCCGTGATTAGAGTGAATGGTTTGTTTTGCACAAAATTGATGCAGTCAGCTACATCTGCTTTTAATTAATTTTGATAATGCAAAAGTGTTTCATGTCTAAAAGCCCCTTGCTCAATAAATCTGACTCTGGCTTCCTGCAGGTCTGCTGACCTTCCTAAAGAACCAGTCGATGGTGAGGATGAAGATGTGGCCCAAGAACGACAGCGTATTCTGAGGGGAGGCGGCAAGCATGACATCATGCAGCTAAAGGAACTGACCAAGGTAATATTTCAGAACATGGTGTTCAGAGTCATTTACCATGGGATTCCTTGGTATCTATCGCAAATTATGGCAATCTACCAACCGTTCAGAACTTTGTGGTCTGAAGGTGCGATACGATTGTCATTGATGGACTTCTCCAAAATACATTATGAGAATATGAGAACTTCTGCTTTTTCCATCATAGGAGAAAGACTTGGCTGACCACGCAACAGCAATGTCTGTCGCTGGGTGCAAAGTTTTATTGGCATTTTCCTTGTAAACGTTGCTTAACCCTTTAATTGGCAGATGCTTTACGTAACTTGATGTTGAACGAGAGCAACAGTGCCAAGTAAACAGACATTTGAAGATGCTGATCTCCCATAAGAGCCATAGAAGACACATGTTGCTTCTGAGCAACAATGCCAATAAAGGGTTAAAATTTGTAAAGCAGCTCTGGAGTATATTGAATACCTGGGTTTTTCTGGGTAGGATGATAGTAATGCCTGAATATGTGCTACGTTATAATATGAGTATAATGTTGCCCATCACCTATTTCCCTACATATTTTGGCCAATATTTTAACTCTTCATAAGCTTCCAAGTGCACATTTTTTCATCTATCTGAAAACGTGTGCTTGAAGACTTATGAAGAGTTAAATATTTTCAGAAATTAAGTGTTTAGCTTTAAGGAGAGAGAATCACTGATGCGTCCTGATAAAACATGATTTCATATCATCTTAAGAACATAAAAACAGCCTTACTGGATCAGACCAATGGTCCACCTAGCTCAGTGTCCAATTTTCACGAAGGCCAGTCTTATTATTTTCCTGGTGTCATGAATAGTGAGAACAATTGAGTTTACAGCATCTTGTACGGCTCATTTTAGAAAAGCAACCGAAGTGTGATTCTAAAAATAGGCCCTTACCATCAGCGGCATAGTGAGGGAAAGAGGTGTCCAGGGGTAGTGGCATCTGCCATCACCATGCCATATACCCTTCTCCTCACATTCTTTCCCTGCTCTGCATGTCCCTCCACCCCCACTCCCCCCAGTCTACCTCTTCATATGATCATTGGCAGTGAACAGCATCTCTAACCTACTCCTCGCACCAGCCTCAGCTCTCCCTCTGACATCACTTCCTGGTCCCGCAACCAGGAAGTGATGTCAGAGAGAGGGTTAAGGACAACGTGAGCAGCAGATTAAAGATGCTGCTTGCAGACCCTCAGGGCCGCTACCTCTTGCTGCAGTTGTCACTAGGCACATATTCCTTTTACTTGATGAATGTATATCACCTAATACCTATGACCATTCCTTCTTTGAGGGTCTAACTGCCATGCTTCTTGGGCAGGTTACTGATCCGGAATACATTGCAGGGGATTTCAATCAGGTGTTTGACCCGACTTGTGATCGTTCTCAGCCGGGACCTGGTGCAAGTATATCTCATACCAGAGACCTGCCCTATCTTTGCGCCACTTTAGATCTGGTGGACCCGTGGAGAATTCTCCATACCACTGAATGGGATTACACACACCGCTCCAGAGCACATAACACACAATCTAGGATAGATTACATCCTTACCACGCGCAGAGCATTTCTAAATGTGGATGCAGCGGTAATAGGCCCGGCGGTGATTTCAGATCACGCAATGATCTGGCTAGATGTGAATGTGGGCTTCGGTTTACGCGGACCTGTACGTTGGCGCTTCCCTAGTTATCTATTTTCTGATGACCATTTCAAAACATACCTAACGACTAAATGGGGTGAATTCCTAGACTTTAATGGTCAGCATAGCAATGATCCTACACTGTTTTGGAGCACGGCTAAGGTGGTGCTCAGAGGAGATTGTATAGCTTATGTAATAGCGCGTAATCGCCGTTTGTCCCGGGGAATACTGCGGTTGGAAAAAGAACTAGCAAGTGCTAAGCGTCAGTATACCCTGTTCCCGACCCGCCACGCTAGGGAACACTTAGCTTCTGTGGAAACGACCCTCAACTCCTATATACATGAGCGCACAGTGAAAATGCTCTTGTATCAAAAATTTCGCTACCATCGCTATGGAAATCGGGCAGGGAAATTATTAGCCCGCTTGACTTCCCAGGTGCGGGGTCACCGTTATGTTTTGGGATTGAGGGATAGTACGGGCCAATTTCAACACACTACTGACACATTGCACAAATTTTTCAGTCCCACTTCGGGAAGATATATGGGCACCGGGACTCGGGAGCTGAACCCCTTATTAAGGACTATTTCATGGATTCCGGTTTACAGCCGCTCTCTGACTCGGATGTTAGGTTTCTTAATGCACCCATCACCCCTAAAGAACTACATAAAGCTATCCACAATCAACAAAATTTTTCAGCTCCAGGGCCGGATGGCTTTACGGAAGAATTTTATAAACTGCTCTCAGGACAGCTTAGTCCTTTTTTTAAGGGACTATTACTCCCAGGTAATCCAGGATGAACATTTCCCTGGAGAAGCGAATGAGGCTTTAATCACGTTGATATTGAAGCCTGGCAAAGACAGTTCTGCTCCCGAGTCCTATCGCCCAATTTCTTTGCTGAATGTAGGCATCAAAATTCTGTCCAAAATCATAGCTGATAGATTAGTGACCCTTCTCCCCAATGTGATTGCATCCACACAAGTCAGCTTTGTACAGGGTAGACAAACAGTACACAATGTACGTAAAGCATTGATAGCCTTAGCGCACACGCAATTCCATCACACTCCTATGCTTCTACTCAGTTTGGATGCGGCACAGGCGTTCGACCAGGTCAATTGGACGTACCTCTTTGAAGTGTTAAATTGTATGGGGATATCTGGCTGGTTCGCCTCGGCATTACGCACTTTATATTCCACTCCAACAGCAAGACTACTTGTCAATGACATTATTACTGACCCAATACCTATTGAGAGGGGAATTCGACAGGGCTGTCCCCTGTCACCCCTCTTATGTGCTGAGACTGGAGTCGGTGCAAAGAATGGCCACCCGGATGGTCTCGGGACTCAAGGATCTACCATACGAAAAACGGCTTGACAAATTACAGCTATACTCGCTCGAGGAGCGCAGAGAGAGGGGGGACATGATCGAGACGTTCAAGTATCTTACGGGCCGCATCGAGGCGGAGGAAGATATCTTCTTTTTCAAGGGTCCCACGACAACAAGAGGGCATCCGTTGAAAATCAGGGGCGGGAAACTACGAGGTGACACCAGGAAATTCTTTTTCACTGAAAGAGTGGTTGATCGCTGGAATAGTCTTCCACTACAGGTGATTGAGGCCAGCAGCGTGCCTGATTTTAAGGCCAAATGGGATCGGCACATGGGATCTATTCACAGGGCAAAGGTAGGGGAGGGACATTAAGGTGGGCAGACTAGATGGGCCGTGGGCCCTTATCTGCCGTCTATTTCTATGTTTCTATGTTTCTATGTTATTTCTATTGTACCTCAAACCCTTTCTTCGCACAGTGTCTCAGGACCCCGACATAGTGTGTGTGGACTTCGGGACTCATTCACTCAAAGTGTTGGCCTTTGCAGATGACCTATTATTTTTGCTAACTGACCCCGCTCACTCTGTTCGATATTTATTGCAAGCGCTTGACGAATTCAACTTTTATTCGGGATTTACGTTGAACTACCAGAAATCTATGGCCCTAGCTAGCCCCATGACACTACAACAGACCTGGAGCGGTCACTTCCCATTTACGTAGGCTCAGACTTCAATTCGCTATTTGGGGGTACAGATCCCCCGAGACCTTACGACCCTGTACACCAGCAATATAACCCCATTGCTTCAAGACACCTCACAACATCTACAGAATTGGTCCACTTTTCCCTTATAGGTGACAGGCCGGGTAGCCCTTTTTAATATGGTGCTCTTTCCCAAATGGTTATATCGTTTTCAGGTTTTACCTCTGCTGCTGTCCCATGCCCATAACATTCGTTTAGCGAAAGAGCTACAGCATTTTCTATGGGATGGTAAGCGACCACATATGCCCTTGCTACGGATGTGTCTGCCCAGGGATAGGGGGGGGGGCTATGGTTTATTAAATGTACGTTGGTATGCTATGGCTTGTCAGATGAGACATATTAATGATTGGTTTAGAGGCACATCTGATTTTTCTGCTACACCACTGGAGTTATCTTTGCTGGCTCCGTTCCATGTGAGCTATTTTCTACATGTGGCGGATCTGAGGATGCGTCCTTTGGTGTCTCACTACCCCATTTTTATGCCGGCCAGAAGGACATGAAGATGGGTCTGTAAAACAGCCAAATTGTCTTCTAGGGTGTCTTTATATTTGCCTATACTGGGCAATGGAGCTTTCCAGCCGAGCATGCAAAATGCCACCTTTCTTAGGTGGCAAGCACAAGGTCTACAATATCTTTTTCACCTGTTTTCAGAGGAGGGGAGCCTGGTCACATTTGCCGAGCTGCAACGAACTTTTGACCTACAGGCTAATGATCTCTTCGCCTATTACCAGATCTGTCACTATGTTCAGTCCCTCCCAGTGGCTGCCCTTACTGAAATCTGCAGGGAGGGGCTTTCAGAACTCTTCAGCCTTTCAGCCCAACAGAGGATTCCTCTACGATTTCATATTGTGGGGATCCGGGATTGCCAACCAAGTACGAATCTGGATATATTAGCGACAGCGTGGGCTGAGGACTTGCATTGCCAGTTGACTGCTCAACAGTTACAACGGGTCCTGAAGAACATTCAGAAGGTGTCACCCAATATTACTCACTGGGAAATGCAATTGAAAATTGTTCTTAGACTTTACATTCCACCGGAACGTGCAGCCCGGATGGGGATTACTGCGTCACATTCTTGCCCGAAATGCAATCAGGCTCACGCATCTTTGAGTCACATGTTTTGGGCCTGCCCCGCAATCCAACAGTTTTGGAGACATCTTGGCCTATATACCACATCGCTTTGGGGAAGGCGATGGCTTCCGCAACCGAGGGTGTTATTTGGATTTTATAATATAGCCTCGCCCAAACCCAGGGGAATGTCAGCATTTATCTCCAGAGCCCTTTTGATGGGAAAAAAAGCCATCCTCACCAAATGGCTCTCCCGTGATCCCCCGTCATATGCACAATGGAAATCCCTAATGATAGTACATGCAACACTGGAGAGACGCATGGTGGGAGACATGACTCTTGGCTCGGGTCGCAAATTTTGTCAGGTGTGGGAGCACTTCTGGCAGGACCTCACACCGCGTGCTTTTGAATCTTTAAGATTTTATTCCCACTCTCAGCTGTTGGACTGGCCATGGATTCTTGGGGAGGGAAGGGGAGGGGAACTGATTATATTGTTGAAAATGTTATTTCCTGAATGGTACTACTGTTTGTATTTGCTTCTTACTGCTGGAATAATAAAAATCATTTAAACACAAAAAGATGCTGCTTGCTGATGGTGATCATTTGAAGAGGTATGTGGGTGGGCAGAAAGGAGAGGTGCCAGTGCCCCTGCAAAGACAGCACCCGAGGTCTGCACCTTCCCCACTCCCCCCTCACTATGCCACTGTTTACAATGACCCTCTAGTAGAGCGCAAATTTACACCTGCTAGGAGGTCCACTCGTATTTGATAAAATATGTGCCTACATTACAATTCTATCCCTGCTTCATCCAAAGTGCACCCCTAAAAATGCCTACACACATAAGAGAATATATGCTGTTTGTTGGCATGAGTACTTCTTTTTAGTTGTTGTTTTATTTTTCTTTCTGCAACAAAGATATTCAGTTTTGTTCACAAACATAGGCTCTGCTAATTCCAACTATTAAGATGCTTACTATATAAACATTGATTACTATAAACACAGTATATCATTAACAAGAAGCTGCAATTTCCATCCCCCCTCCCCCTATATACATCAGGGGCATAGCCAGACATGCCAATTTGGGGTGGACACACTAATTTTCCCCAAATTCAAATCAGTACCTGAGCTGATGGGGATCCCCAGGCTGTACCAGCAGACTCATACAACTCTTTCTAACCCTCCCCCCCGCACCTCCTTCTTTTGGGTGTCCGTATCTATATCTGTACCAGTATTCGAAAGCTGTTCACTTGAGTTCTCGTATTATATAACATAAATCTTAATTTATATACTGGGACAGCCTTTCAGTTTGAGGCGATTTATGGAAAATTGGCTGAGGCGAATCAGCGAACTACAGCAATGGACAGAGGACTGAAAATTGTATAGATTGCATAGAGGGAGGTTACCATAATTGTATTTTGACTCTGACCTTGTCATGATCCTATATTGTTTGTACTTGTATCCTCACCTCTCATGCACGGTCGTCTTCTTAACTCCTGTTAACCGCATCAAACTTCACGGTGTATTGCGGTATACAAATAACATTTTTGTTATGTTATTAGGAGTCTATATGTAAATACCACAGATAATATACAAATATCAAAAGACATAGAAATATCACAAAGATATGTCAGAAATCATTTTTCTCTCGTCATTCTCTCATTCACAGCTAGGAAAAACATAAATGGTAGACCTGGATGGGCATGGAACTGTTATTCATAAGCTATTAATCTAAACTTAAAGATCTCAATATGTTTATTTTGGAGGAAAGGTGGGAGAGGGGAATTATGATAGAGACATTTAAAAACTCCAGAATGAGAGGGCATAGAATAAGATTAAAAGGTGATGGACTCAGGAGTAATCTAAAGAAATAGGGTTTTTTTTAATAGAAAGGCTGGTAGATGGGTGGAATAATCTCCTGGTAGAGACAAAGACTATGTCTGAATTCAAAAAAGTGTGGGACAGTCACTTGGGATCTCTTAGGGCAGTGGTTCTTAACCTTGTTGGAGATACTAAACCCCACCAGTTTCATATGCGTGTTCACCGAACCCTTCTTTATTGGAAAAATAAAATATGATTTTTACAAATTCAAAACATAGGTATACAGTGAGGGAAAAAATAATATCAATTTTGAAAACAAAAAAGTTCTCCTATATTTCGAATAATAATAACATAATAATGAAATTTACTGCAAATCAGTGTGACTTCTGCTGTTGCCTCTCAGAGACCAGTTCAGAAATCCGCGGCTTTACCTTGGCAAGTGCCACTCTCATGTCATTTTCGCAACAAAGTCTGTTCCTTTTCTTCGTTTTTATGTCCAGCATCCTCGAAAAGGATTGCTCGCAAAGATATGTTGTAACAAACGGTATGAAAATTTCCAGAGCTTTCTTAGCAATAACAGGGTACGTTACCAATTGTTGACACCAAAACGTTGAGAGCATTGTTGTTCTGAAGAGTTGCTGTTGAACCTGGCTCTGCTGAATTTCAATGATTTCATCGAGGTATTCATCATTGACATCTGTTGTCTCAACACTAAACGTGAACGGCTGTCTCACCCATGCTGGATATGACTCTCTTGTAGGGAAGTATCCGTCGAGAGACTTTGCAAGCTCATCTAAGTGCATGGCAATAGTTTGCTTCAGTTCCGCGGGTACAGAAATGTCTCCGATTCCAGATACATCTTCAATCTTACTTACACAATTGTCTAGCAGGGGAAAGTTTGCGAAGTTATCGTTTTCTGTTCGTTGTTTCCATAATGGTAGCTTTTTTTGAAAAGCTTTCAGGTTTTCTTCTGCTTCGATGATGTTGACTCCACCACCCTGCATCTGCTTATTGAGATGATTGAGAGCTGCAAAGATATCAGCCATGTATGCTAAAATGAGAATGAACTCAGAATTTTTAAAGCAATCTGCATGACAATGTTGCTGCTCTTGCAAAAACAGAGCTAATTCCACACGCATGGCAAAAACACGATTCAGCACCTGTCCCCGGGATAACCACCGAATGTTAGAATTGTACAGAAGTACCTCGAATTCAGATCCCATTTCTTTACACAGCTCCTTGAAGATGTGGTGCTTCAGAGCATTATTTCGCACATAGTTCACGCATTCCACAACAATTTTTAGAACTTCTGCCAGTTTTGGAGGCAAGGTTTTTGTTGCCAAAGCATGCCTGTGCAGAATGCAATGCGTAACAATGATGTGTGGTGCATCGGCATTCACTAGCGCACCAAAACCGGACTTTCTTCCGAGCATGGCTGGAGCTCCGTCCGAACAAACTGCAGAAACCATATCCCACGAAAGATTGTTGTCTTTGAAGAAGTCATCCACAAGTTTCTTCACATCAGTTGCCTTAGTTGTTGTTGTAAGAGGCTTACAAAATAAAAAATCTTCCTTTATCACGTCTTCTTTCACATAGCGCACGAATACTGCAAGCTGGCTTAGATTGGAAACGTCTGTGGTCTCGTCAAGTTAAAGGCTGAATTTTGCCGGGCTTGAAATCAGATCTGCAACTACTTGAGCCAAGATGTCTTTGCTCATGTCCTCTATTCTGTTGCTGATGATGTCATTTGAAAGAGGAATTTCAGATAACTGAACTTCAGCCGCTTTTCCCAGCATGATATTCGCCATCTTCAACACAGCTGGTTTTATGAGTGTTTCACCAATGGTGTGTGGTTTGCCCTGCGATCAGGTAAGCAACTTCGTACGATGCTGTGAGGATCGGTTTGTTGATGGGTACAAAGCCGAGAACAGGCAGAGTAGCCTTTTCATCGAATTTTGCTCTCTTCACCTTGAATTCAGCGAGCGTTGTGTTCTTGTATTTTCCATCTCCATGCAGCTTAAGGAAGTGTTCCCTTAGTTTTACTGGAGCTAGACTAGAATTACTCAACTTGGCATTGCAAATCATGCAATTAGGATGCTGACTCCCATCACGTTCCGTTATACATGTGAATCCATATTGTACATATTCATCCGACCACTTTCGTATTTTGCTTAACATAGTTAGTAAGGGATTAAAATATTAAGATAGGTATCACACGACGTACCATCACAACAGTTACAATTCGACTACTGTGCGCATCAAATCCCCTGCCGCACAGATAGGACAAACGATGTTGTGTGATCACCTGCAGCCAATTATGGACAATTATATATCATCACGAATCATAAGCACTTCGGTCACGTTCAATCATCTATCAGTTAAATCACAAATTTTGATCAGGAATTGATTGATGTATATAAGGCATTAGTTACAGATTGATAGATCAAGAAACCGAGTACACGATCAGTCTTGATCAAAATCACTGAATAACTGATAGATGATTGAACGTGACCGAAGCGCTATATGAGTCGGAGATTTGTTTTGACCTCCGCCGAACCCGCGAGACTGACTCACCGAACCCCTAGGGTTCGGTCGAACCCAGGTTAAGAACCACTGACTTAGGGAGAGGAGGAGATAGTGGATGCTGCGGGTGGGCAAATTTGATAGGCCATTTGGCCTTTATCTACCATCATGTTTCTATGTTTCTAAACAAATGATCAAACTACTACATCACAATTTACATTTTTATCTACGAAGCTTTGCTAGAGATGTCTGTAAATCAACTTCTCTGGATTCCATTTAATTCAGGTTGCCCAGATTTCATGCTGATATTTTTCTCACATCTACTGTATCCAAAGCTGAATAGGAGGACCCTCTCTACTGCCCAGTGTTTCAAAACTGCCTTTTTAGCAAGGAGTATAGAGTTATTTCCATGTGCTTTATGAGCAGACAGTTATTAATAAAATTACCCCATTGAGCTTAATTCGTTTTGGACAATTCAAGGCCTTGTCTCCTGCATTGAGCAGAAGGGATATTTTTGCAGAAGGCATACGTTGGCCTTCAAGCTCTGAATGAATTCCAGTGGCTATTTTCTCTGCAAAATAATACATGGTTTTTTCCTATCATGTTCCAGATCTATTCCGGGAGACAGACTCCAGCAGTGGACAAACTTTGTGTTGGCGTTCGTCCGGGAGAGGTTAGTTCTAAAACTGCATGACATTTCCTGCCAATCAGATCAGAATTCTTCTGTGTTTAATAAGAGAGAAGGTTAATGCTGTGATTCTTTGTAATGTAGTGTTTTGGCCTACTGGGAGTAAATGGTGCTGGTAAGACCACTACATTCAAAATGCTGACTGGGGCTACTGCTGTGACATCTGGAGATGCTACCGTAGCTGGTTACAGGTATGAATTAGTTACAAACAGTCATGAAATCCCTGAACTGACAAGACTTTTGATCCTTGTATATTTGCTCTCTTCCTTGTGGAGATGGGACTACAAGATCTCATAGACTAGAAAGACGGAAGAATATCTTCCACTTATTCACCAACTAGGCACATTTGTGGAAAATCTCCTCATTCGTCTTTTTATAGACATGAAACATCAAAGCATATCAAACAACAAAAGGAAATAATCCAACACAATCTGCAGTGAGTAAAACACAAACCAAAACAAAGAAAACTGCAGATAGGTGTACATTTATTAAACCAAAATCGTGAATGTGGTTAAATGTTACCACCTTGAACCAAACCAAAGGACCCATCAAAGCATATCACCTTTTGTGAAGCACACAAGTTGAACAGTAGACAAAGTAGTGCATTAAGTTTTTTCATTTTGAAAATAAATGAGGAAGAAAAGCCCCTGTTCAAAAATACATGAGAAGGACACTCTCGTGCTGAAAAGTCCAAAATGAACAGCCATTTTCCAAACATCCAAAATATGAACACCACAAAAGGAGGCATAAAAACGTCTGTCTGGCTTCATTTGAAGCAGCCTAGTGGGCAGGGCAGGGGACTTTAAACAGTGCAACTTAGATACAAATCTCACCTTAATTTCTTTATATGCTGTGAATCCTCCAGGAACAGATAAAAACCTACTAAAGGTCTCCCTCTATATTCTCAGTTTTGGGATTCGTGCGTTCGGTTATTCGCAAGTCTCCAAACAAGCAGCCTCCCTCCCACCTCTACAGCTTACCTTTGAAGCCCTGTCGGTGAAGCAGCGCAGGAGCAATCGTCCTACGCTCCTGCCCCATGCAAATCCGCTATTAAAAATGGCTGCCTCAAATTCCCACATCGGTCTCCTGAGACTGCTGCAGGAACTTGAGGCAGCCATTTTTGATAGCGGATCTGCACGGGGCAGGAGCGTAGGAAGATCGCTTGTGTCCCACTTCATCGCTAGACCACCAGGGCTTTAAAGATAAGTTGTGGAGGAGTACGGGGAGGCAGGGTGGGGACCCTAAAGTTATTTGTGATTTTTTTTAATATTCACGAGAGAGTTGTGCCCCTAAGCCCCACAAATATGAAAGGAAATGTATATACCTACAGATATACGACTACAATATTCATCACGCTTGCAGGTGATTCAAAAATTCACCAGCATTTACACATGCCACTTTATAGAATATGCCTAGAAAGTTCTATGTGTAAATTCTAATTAGTGTTAATATTTACTTGTTAATAAGTTTCAAGTTTTATTAAAATTTGTTATCCTGCTTACCAAGCAGCTTACAGTAATAAAATCATGAAATGGAGGGATATACAAACAATACTTAATACGATACAGTTCAAGACAGATAATTACACAATGTAGACAGACTTTGAAAACAACGGGCTAAGGGGGGGGAGAAATACAATATTAAATAGGAGAGGAAGACATAAAAAGTAAGTACATATGGAAGAGGTAAATTACATCTATGAGAGGAGACTGAAACAGGATGTTAAGTTATAGGTGAAGGCGTCTTTGAATAAAAAAGTCTTTAAGTTCAATTTAAATCTATCAAGATATTTTTCTTCCCGGAGGTGTAAAGGCATTGAATTCCATAATTGGGGGGCTGAGATCGAGAATATTGATGAGCATGCAATTATTGGTGCTGATTGGTTAACCACTTAAGTTGCGCATGCAAATCTGCAATGCCCACATATTTGCGCACCCAGAGTGAGGGGGATGGGGTAATTCTTAGTGGGCACTAATTTATGCACATACGTGATTAGAATAATGGTTATTTTATTGTAACCTCTTAGATCTGTAATATGCTTAAGCAGTATATCAAATATTAATAAAACATAAGCATATATACTGTAAGGCCCGGATTCTCTATATGGCACCGAAAGTGGCTGCCAACCGCGTGTCAGTCACAGGGAGATTATGCAAACACTAGAGCAACGACTTTCTGTATTGCTGGTGTTGAAATGTGGAATGCTCCGGTGGGCCAACTGTGACTGTGTGAAAACCAGTTTCATTTTAAGAAACAGTTAAAAACTCAGTTGTTTGTTACTGCATTTATGTGATTTATCAGTTGACATTTGCAGAGAAGAAATTGTTTAATTATGTGGATTTTATGATATGGTTTGTTTTTGTCTTACTATATATGATTAGGAGTATATAATAATGTATATTGCTAGTACGAACTATATAACTATTTCAAATCAATAACCAGCTTCTTTCTTTCAATTTTTTCAAAAAAGTAGTGCGGAGCCACACTAAGGGCTCCTTTTACAAAGCCGCGCTAGGGCCTTAACGCGCAGAATAGCCTCCTATTGAGCAGGCGGTAGATTTTCAGCTAGCGCGCACTAATACGCATAGCGCACCTTCGTAAAAGGAGCTCTAAATGATCATTCATGCTAGGCAAGATGAGTGATTGATTTATTATCTTTAATAGGAAAACATAATGAAATAATTTAGAAGATAAGCACAGGATGGATGCTTAAAGTTTTGAGATCTAATATAAAAATACGGGGGCCAATAAGTGCAATGATGGTCCCAATATGATCTCATTGTGGCTCTTTGCAGGAGATTATAGACTGAGCACTTACTAACGATAGTAAGAAATAATTTTAATATAAAAATTATAATAAAAATTTATATTTTGAGTAGAGAAATATCAGCCATCAAACAATAGTGATTTTACTGAAAAAATATTTTTTGGAAAAAATTGAAAGAAAGAAGCTGGTTATTGATTTGAAATTGTTTTTATCTTAGTCATGTTTTGTAAACCATTTTGGTATTTTGTAAACGGTATAAAAAAGTTTTACGTAAATTAATATGGCCAATACTATAAAGCTGGTTTTTATTTTTCCTTCTTTTCACAGTATATTGACAGCGATTGCTGATGTCTATCAGAAAATGGGCTACTGTCCTCAGTTTGATGCCCTCGATGACCTCCTCACAGGTCGTGAACATCTTCAGCTCTATGGACGCCTGCGAGGTATCCCCCCAGGGGAAACTGACAAGGTAAAAGCAGTCTTGGTCTCAACAGACTGGCAGTTATTAAATCCACCCAGACACATACTTCTGGTTCATAAGTGTAATTGTGTTTTAAACTTGCTTATATGGCTTCCTTGTAGATCACACTTTTGAAATGCCAAAAATGATAGCTAAAAATGACAATTTTCCTTAACAAATCCTAGATCTTAAGCCATATTTATTGCATGAAATTTGTTTCAAGATGCCTTCTCATTATAGCTTTAAAAATGCATTCTCATTATAGCTCTAATTTTATTAAACATCGATTTCTAATTAAAACTCTCTTTAATTTTTTTCCCTTACAATATGTTCTTACCTTAATTGTTCAGCTATCCTATAACGACTGTAGTCCCTCCCCTTCTTCCCTCCATGTTCCAATATAGCTAGTTAGTTTGGCATTATGTCTATGTACTTTTAACATTGTAAAAAATATATATATATTTGTATTTTGCCTAGAAATTTTTTTAATTAGGCAACTATATCAAATTTTGAAAAGATATGAAAATACATTTTTTGTTAAGTCTAAATACTGTATTAAGCTTCCTTTTTCACAGATTTCAGACTGGGGGATTGAAAAGCTGGGTCTTACAAAATATGCAGACCATTTAACGGGTACATACAGTGGAGGAAACAAGCGTAAACTCTCCACTGCTATCTCGCTGATTGGTTGTCCTTCAGTAATCTTGCTGGTAAGCACCACTATGATGTAAGACCATTCTCCACTCATGTTCTCTTGTAAAGCACTCTCTAAAATCTGGAATGTGGGGTCAGCATGATCTGTCTCTTTCAGGAAAGATTTTTAAAGTGGCATGCCAATCTAAACAATAGAAAAGTCGACTGAAGATTAAATGGTCAATTATCTCAATGGAGGAGAGTGCCTCAGGGATCTGTACTGGGACTAGTGCTTTTCAAAGTTTTTATAAGTGATCTGGAGATGGGAACAACAAGTGAGGTGATTAAATCTACAGATGACACAAAACTATTCAAAAACCTTCAGACTAGGAGAAATTGCAGGAGGACTT
This sequence comes from Geotrypetes seraphini, assembly GCF_902459505.1. Lineage (NCBI taxonomy): Eukaryota > Metazoa > Chordata > Amphibia > Gymnophiona > Dermophiidae > Geotrypetes > Geotrypetes seraphini. Next base: position 21,785,906 of record NC_047095.1, read on the forward strand.
TAGGAAATCAGGCATCCAAATGGCAGAGGAAATTAAATGTGCACAAGTGTAAAATGATGCACATTGGGAAGAAGAATCCAAATCATAGTAACTCTGTCAAAAATTACAAAGACTAGAGGACACTCAATGAAGTTACAGGGAAATATTTTTAAAACCAATAGGAGGAAAAAAAATTTCACTCGGAGAATAGTTAAGCTCTGGAACGCATCACCAGAGGTTGTGGTAAGAGTGGTTAGCATAGTTGGTTTTAAGAAAGGTTTGGACAATTTCCTGGAGGAAATGTCCATACTCTGTTATTGAGAAAGACACGGGGGAAGCCATCCTGCTTGCCCGGGATCGGTAGTGTAGAATATTGCTACTCCTTGGGTTTTGGCTACTGTGAGAATGGGCTACTGGGCTTGATGGACCATTGATCTGACCCAGTAAGGCTATTCTTATGTTCTTATATTCTTACTAGTGTTTAAGCCTGTTACATTAACGGGTGCTAGAATAGATGTGTAAACTTTTAGCACAATGAGGCGTTGAGGAGTTTCTTTCTTTCTTTTTTTTTTCTTTCTTTGTTTCTTTCTTTCTTTCTGTCTCTCTCCCTGGCCCCCTATCTGTCTGTCTCTGTCTTTCTTTCTGTCTGTCTCTCTCTCTCCCTGGCCCCCTATCTATCTGTCTTTCTTCGAAGGCATGGACAAATGGAGGCACGGAGTTTCAAGTGTGCATGTGTGCTTATTATTGATAAAATCATTTTCCCTACCGTTGTTGGCTGGTGACTTTATTTTTCTATGCTTTTAAATATGTTTCCAGGGCCTCCTGCATGCTTCTCCTTTGGTCCTCCTTCCCTCCCCCATCTTCTCCCTTCCTTTTACCTCTCCCCCCTTGTCCAGCAGTACCCTTTATCCCTTCCCTGCTCCCCCTGTCCAGCAGCACCTCTTCTCCCTTCCTTTTACCTCCCATGTCCAGCAATACGCCTTCCCTGATCCTCCTGGCCAGCAGTAGCCCTTCTCCCTTCCTTTCACCTCCTCCCTGTCCAGCAGTACTACTTTCCTGGGCCCCCTGGCCTGCAGTAGCCCTTCTCTCTTTCTTTTACCTCCCACTTGTCCAGCAGTAGCCCTTCCCTGTGCCCCCTGTCCACCAGTAGCCCTTCTCCCTTCCTTTTACCTCCCCCCTGACCAGCAGCACCCCTACCCTGCACCCCCCTGTCCAGCAGTAGCCCTTCTCCCTTCCTTTCGCCTCCCCCCTGTCCAGCAGTACCCCTTTCTACTCCACCTGTCCTGCGTTGTGGAGGGAAGGCAATCTGTAGCACACGGAGAAGTCTCCCAGTTTTTGTGGTGGTCTGCATTGGTTCTAGGCTCTCAGCATCGCAGAGGGAAGGCAATCTTTATGCCACCACAGGTTCCTTGTGATTGGGAAACTACATTGAAATCTTGCTAATCTTTGGAATCCTATAATACCAAAACATATAATTAATTAAATGTTTAAGTTATTAAGTCAATTCATATCCTATAATCTAACAAAATTTATTTCATCTATATTTAAAATCTACAATAACAAGTAATACAAAGTGCAGAGTGCTACTAATGACAAAATCATAGGCTGGGAAAAGCTACAGGTACTATCTAAAGCTTTTAAATAGAGTCCATCAATCAATCTTCAAGGCTTTTTTTTAATGTGTTTAAATCTTTATTGATTTTCAAACTTTGATAGTGCAATACAATTGGTAAATCATAAATACTGTATTTTCACGTAGATAACGCGCACCCCTGTAAAACGCGCACACGGGTATAGCGCGCGGGAAACCGACATATATGTAAAAAAATTTTGTATACCGCGCACACCCGTATACCGCGCATGCTGCCCGACTCTCCTGTCGCCGCTCGACTCTCCTTTCGCCCGCCCCGACTCTCCTCTGGCCACCCCGACTCTCCTTTCGCCCGCCCCGACTCTCCTCTCCCCCTTGAAGTCCTGTCCCCACCCTGAAAGCCTGATGCCCCCCCGACGTCCGATTCACCCCCCCCCACAGGACCGCTCGCACCCCCACCCCGAAGGACCGCTCGCACGCACTCCCACCCGCACCTGCACCCCCACCCTGAAGGACCGCTTGCACCCCCACAGCCTCCCGACCCCCCCCCATCATGTAGAAGCTCCTACCGGTGTCCTGCTGCTTCCTCTTGGCGGTCCTGGCCCTTCTGTGAGCCCTGTGCTGCTTCCCCTTTCCCGACCATGTGCCCAAGCCCCCGCCCCCAAGAGGGACCTAAGGCTCCCGGGCCTATTCTGATTGGCCCAGGCACCTTAGGCCCTACCAGTAGGCGGAGCTTTGGGACGGATGGGCCAATCCGGCCTCATTCCGTCGTTGGCTGCCTGCCGGACAGGCGGGTTTGGCTCCCGTCTGTCCGGCCAACTACACAAAGGTACGGGGAAGGGGGGTGGGGGTGTCGTGGGGGTCGGCCAGGGGGGTCACGGGTCAGCTGGGGGGGCGGTCGGAGGTTCTTGGGGGGGCGGTCGTTGGGGGGGGGGGGGGTTTTCATCGAGGGCAGGAGGGCCTGGGATCCCTCCTGCCCGTAATGTAGTGCGGGGTGGGGGTAGGGGGTCGCCGTGGCCAGGAGGGTATGGGTTCCCTCCTGGCCTGAACAACTAGCGGGGGGGGGTCGCCATGGCCAGGAGGACTTGGGCTCCCTCCTGGCTTGAACAACTAGTGGGGGGGGGGGGTCACCAGAGCCAGGAGGGCTTGGGCTCCCTCCTGGCCCAATATTGTCAGGGAGTTGGGGAGTCGGCGGGGCAAGAGGGCTTGGGCTCCCTTTTGCCCCGATCGTGTTGGGGAGTCGGGGGGGCAAGAGGGCTTGAGCTCCCTCTTGCCTCGATCGTGTCGGGGAGTCGGGGGAGTCGGCGGGGCAAGAGGGCTTGACGTCAGAGAAAGGGGAAGCAGCGCAGGGCTCATAGAAGGGCCGGGACCGCCAAGAGGAAGCAGCAGGACACCGGTAGGAGCTTCTACATGATGGGGGGGAGGGTCGGGAGGCTGTGGGGGTGCAAGCGGTCCTTCAGGGTGAGGGTGCGGGTGCTGGTGGGATTGCGTGCGAGCGGTCCTTCGGGATGGGGGTGCGAGTGGTCCTGCGTGGGGGGGTGAATCGGACGTCGGGGGGGAACTATGTAAAAAAAAATTTGTACAACGCGCTCACGCTTATAACGTGCAAGGTTATGCACAGTTTGTAAAAATCGTGTATAACGCGCGCGTTATATGCGTGAAAATACAATTATTACATTAAACAATCATTTACTCCCATCCTCATATTAATTATTAATACAATAATACATATGATGAGATTTCAATATTATAATTAAATAATTTAACTCCTCAATGTACATTTCCCTTCCCCCACCCACCCACCCTCCCTGGATGTGTAAAGAAATCTAATGAAAAGGGAAGAAACATGACCCTTACTGTAATGTAACAAAAGTAGTCAATGGACTCCATACATCATTAAAGGACTTACTAGTCCCCAAACGTTCCACCATCAATCTTTCATACTTATATGTGGTACGCATATTTACCCACCAATAATTAATCCTGTCATGGTTCTTCCAATTATGTATGATCAGTTGAACACCTATTCCTGTCATAATCAGGAAAAGGCGACTTTTATACTTGTCTAAAGTAGGCTTAACATGAAGTAACGTACCACAAATTACAGCCTCCTATGCTGATTGAATAATATAAGTAACTAAAACTGGAAAACAATAAGGATTAAGAAGAGAGAACCTCAGAACTGATTAAGCATTTTTTATTAGATCATGAATATAAGGAACAACTGGCTTGGTCAAGTCTATGGATTACAACTCAAGGAGATATTGGGACTTTAATTGACTCATCAAGTTAAGTGAGCTTTATTGGGTCTGAATGGTTTCAATACTTAACATCATTAAGAGTCTTGAAGATTGATTGATGGACTCTATTTATAAGCTTTAGATATTTGGCTTGCCTGGTGTGTGTTAGAAGCCTCTTCTTACCTGGATTTTAGAAAACAGATAAAAACTCAATTATTCATTAGGCTAGGGTCTTAGCAGTGGCGTACCTAGGGTATGTGGCACCCGGGGCCCATCATTTTTTGACACCCCCCCCCCCCCCATGTAAAAATTTTTTTTTTTTTTTTTTTTGCAATAACCATGAAATGGAATAAATGGTCAGAATAGAAACAGGCAGTGAAAATTTTCTTTTATTGAACCTCATATATGTAACCATTATTCCAAACATAACAAAACATAAATTATGTCTAAATTGTCATGACATTAGAAGTACATATGGAGTAGTTGCAGGCAGTGGCGTACTTAGGGTATGTGGCACCCAGGGCCCATCATTTTTTGACCCCCCCCCCATCTATATGAAAAATATGATTTTTAGTACCAATCTACATATCGCACCACAAGAGTGTACCTAGGAAAAGGCTGCATCTTAAACACTGCAGTGAGCACTAGAACACCAACACATACATTGTAAAACTAAACAAGCCAGATCCCGCACAGTCAATTGGTCCTGTAGTCAATGCCAACTGAAAACTATGTCTTTTTCATACACACAGAACAGAGATACACCCTCGCCCAAAATGGAATAATCACAAACTAAAAATAGAAATATGTAGACAAAAGTTAAACTGATCCGCCAAGAAACCAGACCCTGGATACAATGCAACACCACAAAAAACAGTAACACATGTCCTCTAAAACAGTGCAAAATATAAAGACAGTAGATGTAAATTTGAAAAAACTGATACATAACAATCACCACTTTATAAATTAACAAATAAAAATAAAACAAATAATGAGATATAAAAAAATACAATTTTATTGGACTAATCCCCGTAAGCTCGGTCCCCATCCCCGCAAACCACCTGATTCCATCCACACAAGCCTTGAATTGTTTATATTAAAGTATAAAAAGAAACAATATTCTGTACAATTGTCAATTTATAAATCAGCGTCTTCTCCCCACTCTCTTCCCCATTTCCCTTCAGCATCCTCAGCCCACTCTCTCTCCACTTTCCTTCAACGCACGCACATAAAAACAAGCAAGTAATTTTATATCATTTTCATTCTATTCATTCATAGAAATTAAAGTCTAGATAATGCCAGTCACATAACAAAACATGATTTTACAAAAATAATTCCCTGCAGTCAAGCCTGCAAGGATTATTAGATGTCTTTCAGCAGTTCCCCTCCCTCCCTCCCCCTTACCTTTGTGGCCAAGTCAAAATGATCTACCAACAATAAAATTTTAAAAACACAAAGCACGCTGTACGCAGAGAAAATGTTAATTATCATTTATATTCCGCGGGTTTTCAAAGAGGTCAAGGCAGATGACTTTATGCAATGTCACCTCAGTAACAACTATACAAAAATAGACAAATATTACCCCTCCCTTTTTACTAAACTGCGATAGCGGTTTTTAGCGTAGGGAGCTGCGCTGAATGCCCCACGCTGCTCTCGACGCTCATAGGCTCCCTGCGCTAAAAAACTCTATTGCGGTTTAGTAAAAGGGGGCCATAGTGCAAAATATAGACAGCAGATATAAATTTTCAAAACGGACACATTTTGATCACTAAGTTGAAAATAAAATCATTTTTCCTACTTTTTTGTCTGGTGATTTCATGAGTCTCTGGTCCTTCTTCTGATCCTTCTTCTTTCTCTCTCCCCCTGGTTCCCCTCTTTATTTCTGCCTTTCTTTCTCTCTCCTCCTGGCCCCCCTCTTTCTTTCTGCCTTTCTTTCTCTCCCCCTTGACCCCCCTCTTTATTTCTGCCTTTCTTTCTCTCCCCTTGGTCCCCCTCTTTCTTTCTGCCTTTCTTTCTCTCTCCCCCTGGCCCTCCTCTTTCTTTCTGCCTTTCTTTCTCTCCCCCTTGACCCCCTCTTTATTTCTGCCTTTCTTTCTCTCCCCTTGGTCCCCCTCTTTATTTCTGCCTTTCTTTCTCTCCCCTTGGTCCCCCTCTTTCTTTCTGCCTTTCTTTCTCTCTCCCCCTGGCCCCCCCTCTTTATTTTTTCCTTTCTTTCTCTCTCCCCCTAGCCTGCACAAAGCCATCGTGCCGATTTCTCCACTTCCACGATTCTTTCCCTACCCTCACCCCCAAGCCAGCAGCCGATTTCTCCCTGCTCCTTCCCCGATGTCCTGATGTCCTGAACTTCATCGGGCAGCAGCAGCATTCACAATTCACTGATGTTGCCCGCTTCAGGCCTTCCTCTCTGTCGGGTCCTGTCTTCATGAAAACTGGAAGTAGGCAGGACCCGGCAGAGAACAAGGCCTGAAGCCGGCAACAGCAGCGAATTGTAAACGCTGCTGCTGCCCGAAGAAGGTAATGGAGCACCGAGGCAGTCCGCTTCTCCCCCCTCCCAGCCGAACCCCCGCTGACCCTCCTATCTCCCCCCCCCCGTGAACCTTTCCGACCTTCCCAGCGAGAGCAGCAAACCTCCTTCGCGGCTTTCTCCTCCCTCTGCCGCGTTACTGATGACGTCATCAGTGATGCGGCAGAGGGAGGATAAAGCCGACGCTACTGGAGGGAGGATTGCTGCTTTCGCTGGGAGGGTCAGAAAGGTTCACTTGGGGGGGGAGAGAGATAGGATGGTCAGCGGGGTTTCGGCTGGGAGGGGGGGAGAAGCGGTCTGCCTTGGTGCTCCAAGGCCTGGCGCCATTACCTTTTTCGATAATGGCGCCGATGCTGCTTTCGCTGGGAGGGTAGGAGCGCGATAGGGACCGGGCCAGCTGTGCACCCCCCCCTAAGGCGGCACCCGGGATGGACCTCCCCCTCGCCCCCCTTGGTACGCTACTGCCCTGGGGAAACAGCCTGCAACAAGATCGCGCGATGCCAGAGATTTTTGCCTGCTTCGGCTGTTTCCTCCGCCGCGGTCCCGCCCCTCCTCTGACATCAGAGGAGGGGCAGGACCGTGGCGGAGGAAACAGTCGAAGCAGGCAAAGATCTCTGGCATCGCGATCTTGCTGCAGGCTGTTTCCAGACGCGACACCCGGCGCAGGGGGGGGTAACTGGACCGGACCGGGAGCACCCCCTCAGGGCTTGGTACCCGGGGCGGACCGCCCCCCCGCCCCCCCCCTTGGTACGCCACTGGGTCTTAGTACTTTTTTATATTTTTATCTTGCTTTGTAAAATTCTCCGCATTCTTTTATACTGCATGCACTTTATATTTTATGTATTTGTTCCACTAGATGCCTTCAATTGCTGTCTTTTTAAATAACTTGTACTGTTTGTATCTTATCCAATTGTTGTGAACTGCTTAGAACTCTCGGGTATGGCGGTATATAAAAATTAATTTATTATTATTATAGTACCTGTAGCTTTTCCCAGCCTATGATTTTGTCATTAGTAGCACTCTGCACTACTTGTTATTGTAGATTTTAAATTTAGATGAAATAAATTTTGTTAGTTTTTAGGATATGAATTGAATTAAAGAAATTAATAAATTAAACATTTAATTAATTTTATGTTTTGGTATTCTTGGTATAGCATTTTAATGAATTGAATATCAGTAATTGATTATATTTACCCTATTTTGTATAGTTGTAATCTTTGGAATCCTGCCAGGTACTTGTGGCCTGGACTGGGCACTGAACTAATTTTCAAAATTTACCACCCATTGTACTAATCTTACACATCAACAGATGTTGGTTTTCACTGGCACTCTCTCTCCTCCCCCTCTGATGAGGACCCAGGATGGTACTAAGGGATGCTACTTTCTCTCCCATTCCCAAAGGCAGTGTTTCATATTTTTAAGTACTTGGCTAAAACATGCAGCCAGCTCCGGTACCAGTCTCATATTAGGCTGGCTTTTCCTTACTGCCTTATATTGTACAGTTGTCATATGGTTTCAGGATGAACCAACTTCAGGAATGGACCCTCAGTCGCGCCGTTTCTTATGGAACGCCATTGTCAGTGTTATCAAAGAGGGCAGAGCCGTGGTTTTGACCTCACAAAGGTACAGTAGGAAGGAAGAACTTTTTCCTGTTCTTTTCTGAGGGAGCAAGAGGGCACCAATCTCCGATGTGATCCAGTCTGAGACTGTGTTTCTTCTTCTCAGTATGGAAGAATGTGAAGCACTCTGCACACGTCTAGCTATCATGGTGAAGGGATCCTTCAAATGCCTGGGCACCATTCAGCACCTCAAATGCAAGTATGTATCTGCCTTTCTTCTTTTCATTTCAAGACAATCCCTGGCTCTAAAATATAATTTATTTATTTATTCATTCAATTTTCTACATCGTTCTCCTAGAGGAACTCAGAACAGTTTACACGAATTAATTCAGATATTCAAGCATATTTTGCTGTCTGTCCCAGTGGGGTATTGGGGGGCCAAGTGACCCCAAGGTCAAATGTTAATTTTAGCCAAGGAGCAGCGCACTCATCCAGGAAAAATAGGCTGTGCTAAGAGTTGCCCTCTCCCTCTGGAGGTAACGGTACCTAGTCACTTTTACCCATCACAAAACAGAAGACAAATCCACAGCAGATCAGAAGACAAACAAAGCAACAGCAGAGAAGACGAAATACATGCAGTCTATGGTGTTCAAACAGATGGATTTATTAATGCATAAAGGTCGACTCAACACGATTTCTGTCTTGGCTGCGAGGCCCGCCTCAGGAGTCTGAAATGTTGAGAACTATTGTTGTGCTGGCAACGTTTTAAGCTCCTGAGGCAGGCCTCACGACTTAAATTTGAATCGTAATAAGTCCACCATTATGCATTAATAAATCCACCAGTTTGAATGCCATGGACTATATGCTTTTTGCTTTGTTTTTCACTTTTACCCAAGCCAAGGACAGGCTGGTGAGCCACATGCAGGCAGTTCATTTTGAAATCCTCATATGGGCTTCACGGCACCAACTTTGAGCCTTGCTTCACCAACGAATATTGGGATTATTTATCCTATTGCTTCTACTATCAGAATTCTGGGTGAGCAGCTTGATAGGAACTTATCTGACACCTCAAGTGGATTTAGTGGTTTGGAAAGGTTTTTCTATGTTATGGAGACTTTAGGTTCAATAAGATCTTATTTTGATTCCTTTCCAGTTACTTGTACAATCATTAGTATTGAGTGTATTATATTATTGCAATACAGTTATTCAAGTTTATTCAAGTTTTATTAGGATTTTATATACCGCCTATCAAGGTTATCTAAGCGGTTTTACAATCAGGTACTCAAGCATTTTCCCTATCTGTCCCGGTGGGCTCACAATCTATCTAACGTACCTGGGGCTACAGAGGACTGAGTGACTTGCCCAGGGTCACAAGGAGCAGCGCGGGGTTTGAACCCACAACCCCAGGGTGCTGAGGCTGTAGCTTCAGCCACTGCACCACACACAGTGTTCCCCCGCGAATTCGCGGTCCCGGTCATTCGTGATATTTTCCAACTGCGAATGACCGGGCAGGAGAGGACGGCAGGAGAGGGCAGCCGGAGCGCCAGCAAGTGAAGGAAATCACTCATGGTATGCTCCGACCACCTCTTCCTGTACTAAAGTCAGGCCTCACAAATCTGGAGCTGCTTTGACATGCAGCTGCTGATTGGCGAGGCCTGACTTTAGTACTGGAAGAGGCGATCGGAGCATACCATGAGTGATTTCCTTCACTCGCCGGTACTCCAGCTGCCCTTTCCTGCCTCTCCGGCTGCCCTCTCCTATCTCCCCAGCTAAAAACCATATTCATGGTTTTTCAACATTAGTGGGGATTCCTGGAATGGAACGCCCGCAAATATTGGGGGAGTACTGTATAGTTTATTTGGCAGGGTATCAGGAACATTTTCGTAAATTATGAATTATTCAAAAAACAGCTTTGCGATTAATTTTTCATTTGAAAAAAATCAGATCATATGAAGAATTACACTTTCTCCCTGTGGAGGCCAGAGGTCTTGTTTAAATTTGGATGTGTTTTGGTTTTGTTTTTTTAATAAAGTTTTATATGGTTTGGTACCAATTATTTAGTTGATCAATTTTTGCTTACCTCATCAAGTGGTCTTTTGCGTAATTGTTCATTTTTTGTTTTTCCATCCATAAAAGGATGTCCACATCAGAGATTTGTCAAGACAAATTTCTTACTCGGCTGCTCATTGGGATTCTGAGTTTTCGCCTGTCAGTTTTAAATTATGTATTGTAACACCTTTACTGAAGCTCATGCAAATCACTCTGAACTGACACCCCAGTCATTAGAAGCGGTATAGAAGCTTCCATTAAACATAAATATTATGTATCTTATATGCATTTTAGGAAGTTATTGAAAACTTATTTGTCTGCAAAATTTTTGTAGAATAATATGTGTTTAGATTACTGATTTGTGTAATTTGCTGATAATGTTCAGCTTATTCTTTTGTAAACCACATTGAAACGAAAAGTATTTTGATATATAGATAAATTATGTTATGCGCAGCCCCCCTCGCAGTTACATGCTAAGTGACTTTGGTGTATATAGAATCATGCCTGGCACTTACATGTGTAAATGCCAGTTATTGGCATCTCTGATGTGCATAAATACAGGTCTCCCTCCATATTTATGGGTTCAGTATTCACAACTTTGGTTATTCGTGAAATGTAAATATCATCCTGAAAATCAAACACAATTGCTGCGTGGTGCAAGAAGAACACAGTCATTCCGGCTCCTGAAATATCATAACCATGTTTAAAAAAAGGAACAGTAATCACAAGATCAAAACGAGAAGGTTGCTGTTTTCTTTTTTCCCTTGCAGCATGGTCTAATACAACATCCACAGAAAGGGAGCCAGACGCGTGCACTCACATATACTCAAGGCCTGGGCGAACTCGTGAGAGAAAGGAACCTGAGTTTGCACGCTCCCTTCCATATTTTGCCTTCCCCCCCCTGCCCCCCCCCCCCCAAGACACACTGTGCCTCATGCGCTTCTGGCAGCTAATGAAGAGTGCAGGACCAGCGGGGGAGAGAGCAAAGTGACCGAAACCTCTCACAACCTACCATGGCCTGCAGCAACTTATCCGCCCCCCCCCCTTACTCAGACTCCCCTCCCCTCTATAAAACTGATGGTTTTGCAAAGAGGTTATCTTGAAAACAAAAATAATTGTAATAATTTTAAAAAGTTCAATGGCCCAAAAAGCAGACTGGGAAGAGAACTGAAAAAAAAGTAATTTGAATAAAACAGGGCACAGTGTATCTACCTGGCTAGCCGCGCCTCTCTTGCACTGGTTCCAGCTGACATTACTGTAGGGGGCTATCTTTCAAATCCTGTGCCCAGTCAGACAACAGGATTGCTGTCAACTTCACTGTGGGGACTGGCTCCAATATTCATGAATGTAAGGAATTCATGAGGGGGCTGCGTACCTAACCCCCACGAATATAGAAGGAGATCTGTATAGCATTCTATAACCTGCACATTCACTTTGCACCTGATAGTAGGCACCAATTAGAAGAGGGAGGGATGAGAATGCTGGACTGACAACGATCCTGGAAGAGGCATAAAGGCCCCGGTTTTATAAAGTCTGCCTAACTTAATTGAGTAATAGGCTTAATTGGTGCTAGTATTAGCACTCAACACCTTACAATTGGTCTAATTGGACTTGCACAAAAGTTAGGTGCCTAACTTAAAAAACAAACAAACAAAAAACCCTCAATTCTATATAAAGTAGGCACCTAACCCAAAGCGCCTACACTAAAAGTGGGCGTGGTTAGGGGGCAGATCATGGGCATGTTTTTGAGTTAGGCACCTCTTTGTGAATTAGGTACTGTTAGGCTCCAATATCAGGGCCTTAACTTTAGGCGAAGAAAACCTGGCACAAATATGGCGCACCTAAATGGTGCGATGCTGAGTGTCACCTAAGCATGATTCTATAATGGGCACCTAAGTTTTATAGAATTGGTGCGTACAGCAGCACCTAACATTAGACGGACTGTATAGAATCAGGGCCAAAATGCCTGTGACAGAGGCAATGAGAGGGAGGAGCATAGTAGCAGGATGAACAGGAACCTCGGGGGTGGTGCCACTACCGTAAGAATCAGAGTCATAAAATGTTTTCATCTGTCTGCTGAATGAAACTGTTCTCACCATATAATTTGCCTGTGTTGTCTAGATTTGGAGAAGGTTACGTAGTTACAATGAAGATAGGAGCATCTAAGGCAGGCTGTCCTCCAGACCTCACACCGGTGGAGAAGTTCATGCAGGCAAACTTTGCTGGCAGCCTACAGCGAGAGAAGCACTACAACATGTTGCAGTATCAGATTTCTTCTTCATCCCTAGCCAGGATCTTTCGGCTGCTCCTCTCTAACCGAGAAGATCTGAACATTGAGGACTACTCCGTCTCGCAGACTACTTTAGACCAAGTGAGTACATCAACAAATATAAGAGCTTGAAGAATTACATTACATTACATTACATTACATTAGGGATTTCTATTCCGCCATTACCTTGCGGTTCAAGGCGGATTACAAAAGATTACTTTAAAAAAAGCAGAGTTACAATGATTAGCTAGAGAGGTAAGTTGTAGATCTTATAAACATTTAACAGGTTGTTGAGGGTGAGGTGGTTTGTAAAAGAATTAATAGGTGGTCATAGTGGAGGTTCTTTTGTTATTATTAGTGCGGTAATGGGTAGATCAAATGTCAGTTTTAGAGTTACTGAGAGGTCGTGATGTTATTGCTGCTTCAGGAATTTCTTGAAAAGTATGGTTTTTATTTCTTTTCTGAACGTCCTATAGTCTGAGGTGGTCATCATAAGGTTGGAGATCTGGTTGTCTAGCCTTGCGGCTCGAGTGTCTAGGAGGCCGTCGTGTAGTTTTGTTCTTTTTACTTCCTTGATTGGGGGGGTATGAATGGGGAGTGCGTTTTTCTGTGTCTGGTAGTGGGTGCTTGGATGAGGCGATTGTTCAAGTATGATGGGCTGTCTCCGTGTAGGGTTTTAAATAATATGCAGTAGAATTTGAATTGGATTCTTTCTTGGATTGGAAGCCAATGTGAGTTGATGAAGGCTTCAGTGATGTGGTCATGTTTTCTCAATGAATAGATGAGTCTCAAAGCTGTATTTTGGATTGTTTGGAGTTGTCTAATCGTCGTTACAGGGCAAGGAAGGAAGAGGATGTTGCAGTAGTCCAATATACCTAGTATTAGGGATTGTACTATAAGTTGGAATTGTGTTCTTTCAAAGAATTTTCGGACTTGTCTCAGATTTCTCATGATTGCGAATGATTTCTGAATTGTTTTATTTATTTGCGGTTGCATAGTGCAGCATCTGTCTATGGTCATGCCAAGTAGTTTTATGGTGGTTTGGATGGGATATTTGATTGTGTTTATATCTAGGTTGGTTGTGGTTTGGACCTTGTCATTTTCGAGAAGGATGAATTTGGTTTTGTCTTGGTTGAGTTTAAGTTTGTGATTTTTCATCCAGGTTGTGACTGTTTCAAGTGTTTGGTGAAGTTTGTCTGTCATGGTAGGTTTAGAATGATCGTATGGGATGAGGATGGTGATGTCATCGGCATAACTATAGGTGGTTATGCCTAGATTGTCCAGATGCGTTCCTAGAGAAGCAGTGTAGAGATTGAAGAGGGTAGGGGATAGTGGAGATCCTTGTGGTACGCCGCAGGGGTTTGACCAGGATTCTGACTTTTCTTTGTTTGATTTTACACTGTAGGTTCTGAGTTTTAGGAATCCTTCAAACCAAGAGTATACTTTATCTGAGATGCCTATTGCGTCTAAGATCTGTAGAAGGATGTTGTGATCCACTAAGTCGAATGCCGCAGTTAGGTCCAGTTGTATGAGAAGCATTTTTTTCCCTGTACTAAGGTGTTGTCTGACGGTATCCATAAGGGAGCCTAGTAGTGTCTCTGTACTGAAGTTTGTTCTGAATCCTGATTGCATGGGGTGGAGTAGGTTGTGGTCATCTATGTAATTGGTGAGGAGTTTGGCTACTAGGCCTTCTATAATTTTGACATATAGCGGAATTGAGGCTATAGGTCTAAAGTTAGATGGGTGGTTTTGTGGTGCTTTTGGGTCTTTTTGGATTGGGGTGATGATGATTTCGCTGAGGTCAGCAGGGAATGTGCCTTCTGTGAGCGAGGGAAGTGGAGAAGGAGGGAAGAGATGGGGCACATGGATGGAGGGAAGTGGAGAAGGAGGGAAGAGAATGGTGCACATGGATGAAGAGAAGAAGAAGAGATGGAAAGATAGATTTGAGATGGAGGCAGAAAAATGGAAGAAAACAGAATATGAAAATCAGTGCCAAAGAAGGATGTAGTGCAAAAAATGAAGGAGAGGAAAGAAACAGTAAATGCATAAGGAAGCCTTGGAAACAGAGTTAAGAGCACAGATGGAACAAAATGACCAGAAAAGTAAAATCACAAGATAACAAAGGTAGAAAAATGGGTTTATTTTCAATTTAGTGATTGAAATATGTCAACTTTTTAAATTTACATCTGTTGTTTTTATATTTTGGACTGTTCAGGAAGAAATTTATTTCTTTCTATTTCTCTGTGTGCAGAGTCTGGCATATTAGGGTTTCGTTTGTGTACAATAGTACTTTTAGTTTGTGGGTTTGTATTTGACAAGGGTTTGTTTGTTTTTTGTTTTCTGCATATGTGACTGAGGCCAGGTGGTCTGGTGGGGATGACAAATGACACTCACATACCCAAATTTCTAACCTCGGTTTATATTTGAGTCAACCTTTTTTCCTCCTTTTTTTTTTGGGGGGGGGGGCGGGAAGGTTACCTCAGTTTATATTTGAATACATACAGTATCCAAATCATTTTTTTTTTTAATGTATTTATTTTTATTTCAAAGTGATTTACAAGAATCCACTTGTAACAGCAAATCAGAGCATCATTCATCAAGGCATATATAAGATTTATAAAAAGAAAAAAACATTTAAGTATTAAGTTCAACCAAAGGGACTGACAGGTGGATTTATGAATCAGAATAGGTGTTAAGTTATTAATAAATTATAATGTCTGCCAAGTTTCTAATAAAATTCTATTGTCCTTATACATCCTAGGTAACTTGATACTTAGGCTCCTTTTACAAAGGTGCGTTAGGGCCTTAACGCATGGAATAGCATGCGCTAAAATGCCACGCACGCTAGCCGCTACTGCTAGATGGATCAGAAACTGGTTGGAGGGTAGAAAACAAAGGGTAGGAGTGAAGGGCCACTACTCCGACTGGAGGAGGGTCACAAGTGGTGTCCCGCAGGGCTCGGTACTCGGGCCGCTGCTATTTAATATCTTCATAAATGATTTAGAAACAGGGACGAAGTGCGAGATAATAAAATTTGCGGATGACACCAAACTATTTAATGGAGCTCGGACTACAGAGGAATGCGAAAAATTACAAAGGGACTTGAACAAACTAGAAGAATGGGCGACAAGATGGCAGATGAAGTTCAACGTTGAGAAATGTAAGGTATTGCATGTGGGGAGCAGAAACTCGAGGTACAACTATACAATGGGAGGGATATTATTGAATAAGAGTACCCAGGAAAGGGACTTGGGGGTATTGGTGGACATGACAATGAAGCCGACGGCACAGTGTGCAGCGGCCGCTAAGAGAGCGAATAGAATGCTTGGTATAATCAAAAAGGGTATTACAGCTAGAACGAAAGAGATTATCCTGCCGTTGTATCAGGCAATGGTGCGCCCGCATTTGGAGTACTATGTCCAATATTGGTCGCCGTACCTTAAGAAGGATATGGCGTTAGTCGAGAGGGTTCAGAGGAGAGCGACATGTCTGATAAAAGGTATGGAAAACCTGTCATATGCTGAGAGATTGGAGAAGCTGGGTCTCTTTTCCCTGGAGAAGAGGAGACTTAGAGGGGATATGATAGAGACTTATAAGATCATGAAGGGCATAGAGAGAGTAGAGAGGGACAGATTCTTCAAACTTTCGAATAATAAAAGAACAAAAGGGCACTCGGAAAAGTTGATAGGAGACAGATTCAAAACAAATACTAGGAAGTTCTTTTTTACCCAACGTGTGGTGGACACCTGGAATGCGCTTCCAGAGGACATAATTGGGCAGAGTACGGTACTGGGGTTCAAGAAAGGATTAGACAAATTCCTACTGGAAAAGGGGATAGAGGGGTATAGATAGAAGATTACTGCACAGGTCCTGGACCTGTTGGGCCACCGCATGAGCGGACTGCTGGGCACGATGGACCTTAGGTCTGACCCAGCAGAGGCATTTCTTATGTTCTTATGTTCTTAGTTTTTCGGGTAGCGCATGCTATAGCGCGCGCTAATCCAGTGCATGCGTTAAAAACGCTAGCGCACCTTTGTAAAAGGAGCCCTTAAAATGTGACACAATCTCAGTGGAGACAGGAGTGGCCATTCCAACCATAACCAGTCTGAAAGATTTTCCATGAGCTCGGGGAGGATCCAATACATACCCTGACGCATTATATAGGCTTGATGGTACCTATATAAATTGGGAAAATTTATTCCCCCCCCTCCCACCGCAATTGGTTTTTGTAAAGATACTAGAGCAATTCTTGCAGTTTTGCCCAGCCAAATAAATTTAGTATGAATACTATTTAATTTCTTGTAAAAGGGCCCCTGAAAAAACACTGGCAACATACCCATTTGGTAGCAAACCACAGTCAAAATCATCATCTTAACTGTTTGAACTCTCCCCCACCAAGACAGATGTAAAGGCCATTGCTCACACATTTCTGTAACCTTCAGCAATAAAGATTTTTCATTTACTTTCATCGTCTCTTCCAACTTTTTTGTATCCAAATACCTAGATATTTTATACCCTCTTCCTTCCAAAAAAAAAGGAATGTATCAAATAATCCTTCTGAACAATGTACATTTCCGGAACTTGGTGGCAGCAGAAATGGCCGTGTACTTGTGAAGCTCCCATCCCCTGCATTCATGAGGGTTACTTATAAAGATAAATGATATCAGTTTGAAGACCCTGAGAAGTTGAAGGAGTTTTTGTCTCAACAAGAAACACCGATGAACTGAGTGGATAATCCTGTCAGCTGAAATTGACCTGTAGTTCAGGCCTGCCAAAGACAGCAGTATCCAGTGCATACAAAGCACCGATAAAGTCAAGAACATAAGAATAGACCAAAAGTCCATCTAGGACAGCATCCTGCTTCTAACAGTGGCCACAAGTACCTGCCAGAGTCCCAAAAAGTAGCAAAAGTCCATGCTACTTAATCTCAGGGATAAGGAGTGGCTTTCCCCCAGGTCTATCTTAATAATGGTTTATGGTCTTTACCTCCAAGAATTTGTTCAAACCCCTTTTTTAAGCCCAGCTGCATTCACTGCTTTCACCATGTGCTCTGTCAATGAGTTCCCGAGCTTTACTATATGTTGAGTGAAAAAAATATTTTCTCTTACTTGTTTTAAAAGTTTTACTTTGTAACTTCATGGAGTGGCCCTTAGTCTTTCTACTTTTTGAAAGAGTAAACAATTTGCATTTACCCGCTCTGCGCCACTCATATAGATTTCTATCATATCCCCCCCCCTTCAGTCGTCTTCTCCAAGCTGACAAAATCTAATTTTTGAACCTTTCTTCATATGAGAGGAGTTCCATCCCCTTAATCATTTTGGTTGCCCTTATTTGTACATTTTCTAATTCCATGATGTCTTTTTATTAAAATGCAGTGACTTGAATTATATACAGTACTCAAAATCAGGTCTAACTATGGAGTCATACGGAGGCATTATGATATTCTTTGCTTTATTCTCTATATCTTTCATATTAATTCCTAACATTCTGACTGTTTGGGGGTGGGGGTGGCCCCCACTGCCCACTAAGTTCTGGCACTAAGTTCTGGGATACATGACACGTATTCTTTGAATGCTTTTTCTACAGGTGTTTGTGAACTTTGCTAAACATCAGACAGAAGATGAAACCATCCTCCTACACCCTCGGGCAGCTGGATCTAAATGGGGGGTGAAGGTAGCCCCTGCACAAGCTTCAAAGGCTGCTGACTAAAACACCAGAGGAATTGCTGGCAGAGAAGAACCACATAGGAGTACCTATCACAACAACTATCCTGACTTCACTATGGAATCCAACACCAGCTGTGATAACATAACTGGAAAAGATGTGTCTCCAGGCTGTACAGTGTGGCTACTGCCAGTGTGTCCTTATGAATTCTCACTAGTATCCCACTGTATTTTCCACAAACTTGAGTAGAGACAGGTCAGAGTTCACCAAAGTTTTATTGTTGTTGTTATTATTATTGTTGTTGTCAGAATGCACAGTTAGTTCATTAATATTGCACACCGGGATTTCTCCCACTTGTATCCTGAATTCTCTCAGTTCAAGCAAAAACATGCTTCATTTAAATTAAAAAAGGAAAAACACTTCAGTGATTAGTCCAAACCACAATTCTCATAATGCCCTTCATTCACCTGCCTTGGTTTAGACACTTGTGCAGTTTCAATGATTAGCTCGAACTACAATCCCCACAATGCCCTTCATTCACCTGCCTTGGTTTAGAAGACACTTGTGCAGTTCATTAGCAAATTCAATAATTCAAAAGGAAAACTTCTTCCCAAACAGGGTGAGGCTTTCATTAGTCTCTCTGCCACAGCTAGCATAGCTTAGTAGGAAAAGAAAAACCACACGCAAAAAATACTAGAAAACACAATTTAAGCTTCATTCTTGCCTTTAAGCTGCAGCATGTATTGTCAGACCCACTCCATGAGTTCTGGCCCCATTTCAGCATTCCACTCACTGAGCTCATGCTGCGCTGGCTCCCCTTGGAAGTTCAGATCAGCTACCCGCAGAGTTTCCTCTGCTACATTGCTACATCAGGAAGGATGTTGGAGACAGGTGTGCTGGGTAACTCCTCACTTCCTGAATCCTCTGAGCTGATTTTAAGTTCCTTGCTACTAAGGGTGTGTCCTGATTTACCCAACCTCCTTTGGCCACCAGATGTCAGGTGTTCCAGCAATTCCCTCTTGTGTTTCTCAGTGCTTGTAAAGGGCAACTTTCCCTTCCCTCACCTCAATTCTGCCAAGTCAGGGAAAGTTTTACTCGGGAGCTTTGGTTCTGCTTCACTTCCTAGTTGCGGTACTCGGAAGTAATATCAGAGGGCAGCAACGAGGCCGGTGCGAGCAGCAGGCTGGAGCTACTGCTCGCACCAACAAAGAGCCACTCGAGATTTCAGGTATGCCGCGAGATGCCGGGGAGGAGGAGAGGTGCCGGCTGACTGCCTACAGGATGTGCCTCTCGCAGCAAGAGGCACATCCTATAGGCAGTCAGCAGGCACCAGTGCTGCTTCTTCTCTGCGCATTTTCCCTTCCAGCACCCCCCACTGGCAGCTGAGGGCCTTCGCTAATGCGCGTGATGTCTGACGTGATGGCATCACATTTTCAGATGCTTCGAGCCGCGGCCACCACATTTAGTGTGTCCCGGCTTGACAAAGTTTGTGAGACACTGAGATATACTATGAGGTTCTCTGAGAACAGCAAACTCAAAAGGCAATTCCATCACCTTCTGTTTAAGGATGTTGGTACTGTCTGTAGTGTATTTTGTCTAATTGCATCACAAATCTTATGTACTGTACACAGTGATGAACTTCAGGTAGTATTTTTCTTTCAATGGGCATAACTGTATTTGCTCCAAGAAAGTACTTTGTCCGTCTACAAAATATTATAGAATGTCAGACAACCACCGATGTGTGATTATAGTCTTTTGCTGTAAGGACATTTCATTTGTAACATGAGCCTCAGCCTGTTATACAATTTATTTTTACATTTAAAGCAGCTGTAAAAGATGCTTGCATAGGACTCATAGATAAATAAATCTACATAGGATTCTAAGGAATTGCATTGTTTTCAGTCCTTGATACACCATTTTAAAATAATTCTTTAACAGTATGACTATCTTAAGATTGCAACTGTGCTGGCCCTGTTACACGGGGACAGCCTTTGCTGCAAAAACGTTTATCATTGTTTCATGTTTGGATATTTGAGTTACGTGTAGGGCTACCAGGTGGCTGGATTTCTCCGGACATGTCCTCCTTTTCGAGGACATGTCTGGGGATCCAGACAGCTTTTCAAAATCGTGCCGGCAATGCTCTCATAATCTATGGTACTTTTGTTTTCTCATTAAACTGTTGTGTTATCTTAACACCCATTACTTTGATTTAATTTCACATTCTGCTTTATCCATCACCTTTTAGTATTTTAAGACAATCCAAGAACATAAGACTTTTGAAATCAAAATGATAAAATATTTTGATATGTTAACAAATTATACGAGGATGCACAACATATAATATGTTCATATAATGATTCAAAATGTTGTGTGATCATGGCACTGAGGTACCCCCCTCTTCGAACCCAGCATGCACCCAAAAAGAGAGAAAAAGCCTCAGACTAATGTAGCAGTATAGAACCAAAAGGTACAAATCAAAACTGCGTTTGATACTTTCACTGGCAAAAATCTCCCTCACAGAACAGCTCAGGTGTAGAAAAGGACAAAGTCACCCGGAGGCACGTTCAAGGACTTAGCTGACAAAAGGCGACTTGAGCTCCAACACTGTCACGTCTTCTCCAATCTTCCCAACAAGCGACCTTGTTTCACCAATGTTTGGCTCATCAGGTGAACAAACAATACAGCCTTGAAAAGTGCAGCTACACTGAGTCCAGCCTGGGGCATCATGTGCTCAGGCGCCTCAGGCATCACATGATGCACAGGGGCTGGGCCTAAGACCACATTGCAGCACAGGAGGCCTCTGGAACAGGAGTGTACCAGGGTGGGCCAGGTGGATGGCAGTGGGGGGGGAGGGGAGTTCTGATGGCAGGAGGGAATTGGCATCCCCCCCAGCCACAGTTTGGGGGGAGGGTTCAGGGGGGGTTCCAACGGCAGGAGGGACGGGAGTCGGCATCCCTCCTGCTGTATTTTTCAGCGGGGTGGGGGAAGCGTCGGGAGGCAGGAGGGAGTGGGCATACCTCCTGCCATTTGTGGGTCACAGGAGAGGGGTTCTGACAGGTCTGCCTGTCTTTCACTCATTTTTTTATATGGGGGCAGATATTTTGCGTGTGTAACACATGCAAAATATCTGTGCCATGGAAAAAAAATGAATAAAAAGACAGGTAGACCTGTCAAGAAACTGGCAGCAGTCAGGCTTTATGATACTAAAACCCGATTCAAAATAGCAAAGGAATTGTTAGTGAATCAATCGCTTGGCTATTTTGCATGGGGTTTTACTAATTTGCTTGGGTGGATTGGATCGGAGAGGAGATTGATCGGGCAGCAGTTTAGTGAATCGGATCGGAGAGCGATTGCAAAACCAGTAAAACTGGTTTTGCGATCATCGTTACAGGATCTAGTGAATCTAGGCCAAAGACTTTGGCTTTCTTTCCCACCACAAAGAAATTCAAACTGCTTCGTCATCTCTTTGTCTCCAACTACCACTGAAATGCATTCATGTTTCCCTTATATATACTGATGATGCCAACATTTGCTTATTTCTGATTTGAGGAAGGTGTTACCTTCGAAAGCTAATCAAAACTACATTGTTAGTCCAATAAATAAGGTATTATTTTTTTCCCCTTTATGGTTTTTTTATTTCTACAGATTACCTTTTAAAACTCTGTATCTGTGAGAAATATAAAGGTTATAGTGTCCCCATGTGGTTAATGTGTTGAACTACGTCGTCATCTTAACTATTAAATTTGACCACACTCATTACCGACATAAAGAAATTGAGTGGCCTTATGTATAATTATGTTATTTAAACCATTGGGATACATGGTTTTCCACATAAAATTAACCACTATTCCTCATAAAACAATACATTGACATAATCTTCCCTTCTAGGTAAATGAACCTGCAATAAAACCACAAATTGTAACTCAGATAACAAATGTCCTTGTTGGATCCAATGCTGGCTCACTGGAGCCTCCATTTTATATGTCCTGATATTACTTAAATATTCTGCTATTTGAGTTTTAATTTTGTGTTGGGTTTACCCTATATAATATTTATTACTTGGACACACTATGTAATACACCACCCCAGAGCTTAAATAAAACTTCTTTGAACTGTGAGGCACAGCTATGGAGGTGATCACCAAAGAATATTTATAATGTACACCCCCTCTCACATTGATAATGACCTGGCTGTTTTTCTGATTGGTTCAAAGGACCCTTTCTCAAGATCTCACCTACAGTAAATTTTGATTCCTTTTATATGCAAATTGTGGTAATTGATTCAATTGAGGATGTAGCCCTACTAGCTGTCTGAGAATCCATTGATGAACAGATTAAACTGGTAGACTGGATGCAATTGATTTAAACAGTAGGCCAGTTTAGTGCATTGAATATATACTATAGTCTAGTGCAGGGGTAGGCAATTCCGGTCCTCAAGAGCCGGAGCCAGGTCAGGTTTTCAGGATATCCACAATAAATATGCATGCGATAGATTTGCATCTCGAGGAGGCAGTGCATGCAAATCCATCTCATACATATTCATTGTGGATATCCTGAAAACCTGACCTGGCTCTGGCTCTTGAGGACCGGAATTGCCTACCCCTGGTCTAGTGGAACTGCAGGTTAAATTCATGAAGCACTGAAGTGAATAGATATGGAAGACCTTCAAAGCTGGGAGCTTTTTCTTCTGCTCAAAAAAAAGCACAGCTAGTAGGATTTAACCACCATGAATATTTATTTATTTTCCAAATTTATAATCCCACTCAATCTAAAATCCTTGCCAGGTTACAATGAAACATACATAATTGTAATAAACCATAAATACATTCACAAACAAAATGAAAACCGATCTATAATAAAATCTGTAAACACATAAAAAATAAATACATAAATGTACTCACAACTGTTCTCCTTTCACAACTAGTTACTCTGCTGAGCATCATTCCATCATACCATATGATTGTTTAAAAAGGTAATTTTAAGTTCTTTCTTAAATGGATTCAGACTTGTCATTTTACTGATATTCACTGGTAACGTGTTCCATATAACTTATGACCTGGACTGTGACAGAGGACTTTTTAGTTCTTCTCTCAAATTTCAAAGAGGTGGCATGAGTGCCTCAGAAGCCTAAGGAGCACTTGCTTACACTCCTGTCTAAGGCACAAGTCATTTCCTTCCATTACTGATGAACTGCTCCATTCAAGGCTAAGGATCAAATGTCACTCTCCCCTCAGAGTTTTTCCCATCTCTTTTTATTCTGCTATGCTCTCTACCCATGCAGCCCCCGTTTGCCCTCTAGATTTATCCTCAACTCCATGTCTGAAGTCTATAATTTAGCAAGAGAGTTCATACTTGCCAGCTCTTCAATACATCCGTCACAAATATCCCCCTCCAACCCCTTCCCTTGCACCTATTTTTTTTTTTTTTTTTTTAACAGAATTCAGGAGCTTTGAAAAAATTGAAAATTTATATTTAAAAGGTGGGTATACCAAAGGTTTGTAAGGAGGAGTTAAATGTGAAGCTACCTCCTCTTTAATTAGGATCCTCTTTGGAGCGAGTTGATTTTCACAGCATGGTCAGCGATGGACTATGCTGTAGAAATGAGGTGCAATGTACTCTCGGGTGATAAGTGAGCACTGCTAAGAGGCTGATGTACCAAGGCATGAATGAGTTTATAAGCGCATGGGAAAAGGGGACATGGCATATGTTGTCATACTTGCACATTGCCCACTATTTTTCTTTATCGGCACAAAATTTAACGTTTGCAAAGTAGCAAAGGAAGTTAAATCCCAGGGCAGTCATTTTCAAAGATAAATAATCAGAGTTTTAATCAAATCCTGGGGCCCTTGTTCTTAGCACAGTCATCCGCAGGCACAGAATGAGATGAGTGAGTAACAGCTGGTTTTGAGATGAGATGAGTGAGTAACAGCTGGTTTTGAGTTCATTGGTTTGATATACATCTGAGTTGTTGACAGAGGAATGGCATGACCACAAATCTAGGCTTGTTCACAGCTTTATCTGACTCTAACCCTGTGGAATTCGCTGCCGTTTGGCCTCAGAACTGAGACATCCTTCATGAAGTTTAAAATCTGGTACAAAGACCACTCTCTTCAGTCTTTTTGAACTTGAGCTGGGATTGTCAGAGGGTTAATGCTCCTAAGACCCAAAGAGAAGCGACACTTGTTCACCTGACTCGCCGATTGTCCTTTTATTCCTGTTTCATTGCTCTTTTTTGTTGGATGTGCATTTTCAAATATGTCTGTCTGCTGTTGATGCATAGAAGTAACTTTTCTAATTTTTTTTTCTTTTATCTAATTTTTGACGTGTAAACTGCTTTGATGTTTGAACTCTGAGTGACCTAGCAAATAAATAAATAAATTAAACAGAATTGAGAGGGGTCAGCATGCACCATCCAAAATGAATGATCTTGCTACTTGACAGCTTCGTAAATGCAGAAATAACCTGCATTCCCAGAGAGTTAACAAAATCTGGTTCACTTCCGGTGTGCGGATTGATGAGAAGTCATCTGACATTTCTGGCACACTACAGCAAGAAAGGAAGAATGGGCATCCGATGGCTGGGATAATCCTTGAACTCTTTCAGATAAGTGCTGTGTTTGTCCTTGGCCCAGATTGTCATCTGAATGAAACCAATCAAGGTGAACAGTCCAACTGAATGCAAGAAAAACTCTCCATAAGTGACTGTAGTCTTGCACCCTGTGGAATAAATGCTATTTACACAAAAGAACACTATGTACCTGGAACACACTGAGTCATGATGGTGAAACCGATCCAGGCCCCCACCTATGGTAATCGATACAAAGTGTAAAGAGAAAATGTTTCCTGAAATGTTGAGCTACTTGAAAACATAATTATGACACCATTTTAAACAGCCTCATTATCCACCCTTGAGATGAGAAATGCAGGTTTCCAATGACATTGCAATGTAGCAACCTAGTGAAATATCTTAAAGATGGTAATTTTAGCATAGAAAATGAGCTTGACTTTATACTCACCTCTGTAGGTACCTATTGGATTTAGCTCATCCTTTACTCAGTAGTTCAAGGTATGTAACATTCAGGTACAATCAGTGTTTTCCAGTCTGTGGAGTGCTTAAGATCTAACAAGGAACTTCTACAGTAATACTGTGTTTCCCTGAAAATATGACAGTGTCTTATATTAATTTTAGGCCCAAAATTGCACTAGGTCTTACTTTTGGGGTATGTACATGATCATCTCTCCCATCCTCTCCTTCACCCCAATCCTTCCTCTTTCCTTTCTCTCCCCCACATGTGCAGCATCATTCCTCCCCTCCTTCTCATCCCTCGTGCAGCAGGACCTTGCATCCTTCCCTCCCTCCCATCCCTCGTGCAGCAGGACCCTTGCCCAGCTTCTATACTTCCCTTCCTCTCATCCCTTGTGCAGCAGGACCCTTGCCCAGCTTCCCTTCCCTCCCTCCCATCCCTTATGTAGCAGGACCCTTGAGCGAGCGCCCCCCCATTGCGGCGCAGCCGAACCCCTATCCTTCCCTCCCACCCATCTGAACCCCACCAACCATGAGTGAGCCCTACATACCTCCCTAAGCAGCGTTAGGCCGGCAGCACTATACACAGGCTGCTTCGGCCTTGTCCACCCGTGAATTCACTCTGCCACATTACTGATGATGTCATCAGTAATACAGCAGAGTGAATTTATGGGCGGACAAGGCCGAAGCAGCCTGTTTAGATTGATGCCAGCCTGACGCTGCTTAGGGAGGTATGTAGGACTCACGGTTGGCAGGGAGGGAGGGAAGGATGCGGGTTCGGCTACGCAGCAGGGATGGGTGCTGGGGGGGCTGTGCTCACTCAAGGGTTCTGCTGCACAAGGGATGGGAGGGAGGGAAGGGAAACTGCCGATGAATCCTGGGATTAGGACTTATTTATGGGGTAGAGCTTATATTAAGACCTAGCCTGAAAATCCTGCTAGGGCTTATTTTCGGGGAAACACTGTAGAAGGTGCCAATGTGCAAGCCGAGTTAATAGAACAGCTTCACTTCTGCACATGCCTGGCCACATAAGTTGCCAATTATACACATGCTATTCTATAAACCAGTGGTTCCCAAACCTGTCCTGGAGGACTCCCCAGCCAGTCAGGGTTTCAAGATATCCACAATGAATATTCATGAAAGATGTGGAAGCAGTGCATGCAAATCGCTCTCATGAATATTTATTGTGGATATCTTGAAATCCTGAGTGGCTGGGGAGCCCCCCCCAGGACAGGTTTTGGACCCACTGGGTTATATGGTGCTGATAGCGGTGACCACACTAAAAAGCAGCTGCCAATCGTCTGTCAATCGTGCAACGGCGCCATATAGTAAATCGGGCCACCGGGAAAGATAAGTGATGGAAATATAGGCCAGGCTTTTCTAGGCCTAGGTTCCCGGCACCTATCTTTGCCATGAATTGCGTCTAACGCCACTTCAAGCATTAGCGATGCCCATAGTGGTGGTAAGCGCCATAAAGCGTCTATGTAGACATGATTCTGGCTTATATTTAGTTGCCAGTAGGTGCTTTAACTTTCCTGTTTTTTTGCCATTTTAAATGGTGTTTGTCAATTTTAATTTAGGTGCCGGTAGGGTGTCATTTCTAGAATTTCTCCCTTTAACTTATGTCACTTAGGACTTGATTCTATATATAACCCCTAAAATAAAATGACGCTGATCACAATATCACTTTCCTATAAAAGGCTGCATGTGCCGCAAATAGAATCACACTTAGCAGCTGTACATGGCATAACATTTATGTGCGTCCATTTAGACCACAGAAAATCAGGCCTAAATACCAGCACCTAAGCTGTATCCGTATTGTGCAGATTCTATAACAGTTTGCTTATCATTCAGGAACAAAAAGGGGGAAGAAGAAATATACCTCAAAAATAGCGCAGAAACCCAGAAACAAGAGATGTCAAAATATCAACCAAGGAAATTCTTTATTGAGTCAATAATAAAAATGTTATAAAAATAGACAAAGTCTATAGTATAATGTCCATCTAGATATGGGTGAAACCAAGTCTAGGATGTCCTAGATTGTCCCGACTAGGATCCGAGTTTCAACATCCATAAATGTCTTCATCAGGGGATGAATGGGCATTGCTGGGAAGGGGAGACAGCAGAAACCGGCCGGAAAACTAACAACCGTCAAGTAAACTTTTTGGCGTGTTTTTGCCCTTTGACAGTTGTTGGTTTCCTGCCGGTTTTGCTGTCCCCCCTTCACGGCAATGCCCATTCATCCCCTGATGAAAGCATCTACGGATGCCGAAACTCGGATCCTAGGAGATATTGCAGTATCCTAATGTGGAAACTTTTGAACCAGATAACCTCTATTACATTCCAAGAGCCACTAAAGAAATAGCAGAGGAAGGTCAAATGGATAAATTAGTTTCACCTGATGGTTTGACTATATCACAGTTTCTTGAATCCTCAAAAGACACAATAAATAAACGAGCAACACTCCTGGTGGTTTTCAAGACAGAGTCAGAGAAACAGGCTATTTTGAAGTTACATTTTGTGAAAAAGCAAGATCTGTTTGGTGGCCAACAGGTAACACTTTTTACTGACATCTGTAGACAGACTCAGTTTAAAAGGAGGCAGTTCCTAC
Organism: Geotrypetes seraphini; assembly: GCF_902459505.1. Lineage (NCBI taxonomy): Eukaryota > Metazoa > Chordata > Amphibia > Gymnophiona > Dermophiidae > Geotrypetes > Geotrypetes seraphini. The sequence goes on from NC_047095.1 coordinate 21,813,414, forward strand.
TGCGTAAGCCAAAGGTTTTGGCAGTTGGAGCGACCTTCTTTTTTTAAATTTCCGTGTAAGTGCCTTATTTCTTATGCAAGTGATAAATATGTGTTTTTAGATCCAGCCCAGTTGGAAGATTTTAAGGATAAACCTTTGTTGAAAGTTTAAGGGGTCTTTTTATCAAGCCACGCTAGCGGGGTTAGCACGTCGGACATGTCATCACGCGCTAACCCCTGCAGCCGGCTAAAAAACTAACGCCTGATCAATGCAGGCATTAGTGGCTAGCGCGGCAGGCGGTTTAATGCACGGTATTATGTGCGTTAAACCCCCTACCGCAGCTTGATAAAAGGACCCCTAAATTTTTATTTTTCAGTGTACGAGGATGTTTTGTGACAAAGTAAGTCACAATTTATGCCTGCCAAAGATGGTAATTTATAGATAGATTTAATTTCCTAGATTGGGAACTGGCCTTCACTCTAATGTGGACTAGATCTTTGATGATTTATTTTTCCTTACTTATTTTAAGCGTATTTGCATATGCTGAAGTTCTGTTGATATTCATGAATATTTGTTATTTAATTGTAACAAATAAGATAAATAAAGAATTTTTAAAAAAAGAGAAACTCTGATCCTAGTCGGGACAATCTAGGAGTGCCCTAGACTCGGTTTCACCCATATCTAGATGGACATTATACTATAGACTTTGTCTATTTTTATGACATTTCTATTATTGACTTAAAAAGTATTTCCTTGGTTGATATTTTGACATCTCTTTTGCCTCTTGTTTCTGGGTTTCTATCATTTAGGAACACCACGATCTGCCTGTACCCCTCCCCGGCCATGCCCTTTTGGAGTTTCACGCACTAGAACCTACACGCACTGCTTTATAGAATGTGCCTGCCAAGCTGTGTGCATAATTTCTAATATGAGATGCTAATTGCCAATTAAGCTGTGTATGCAAATAGGCTGTCTGAACCAATTTGCATGCACTATGTATGGTGCTGCATACAGAATTTGGGAGTAAATGCGTAACCATAAGTGGGCAATGCCCATTGGCGGAGCATGGGTGTGTCATGAGTGGTTCCCCTTAGCCACATCCATAACTTAAAGAATATTATCAGTTGTGCGCATTGCAAGGTGCGCATAGACACACCAACGGGTGCTAGCCATTGACCTGGTGTAAGTGGTTATTCCATAATTTTGGTGAGGCAAATTGGATTAGTGCTCATATTTTATAAGAGGTTAGGTGTGCCCCAGCACCGTTATAGGACTGGCATTAAATATGCCCCTTTGTGGCACCTTAATTTAGACATCACTTTATAGAATTGTCCCCTAAGTTTGTAACTGAGGTAATGGGGGGTTAAGTGCCGCAGTGGGGTTTGAACCGGGCTTCCCTGATTCTCAGCCCACTGCACTAAATCATTAGGGCTTCTCCTCTATGACGCCTGTTTGTGGTTTCCCCTGATTTGCTGCAGCGCACTATCAAATGCTTGCCAACAGAAATGCACCAGAAATAAATTGTACCGTGGTATGATAAAGAATGGAGAATACAGAGTGAGAATACCCAAATTGTGTGAAAGCCAAATATATCACAGAGAAATGCGAAACACTGCACATTAAATTAGTGCAGGAGGGAAAGGCAGTAGTGGCTTAAAAACTGGCAATTGCACTTTGCGAACCGGCTTGGCTCTGCTCTCTTCTTGTGCCAAATCCTAAAAATGCCCAAAAGAAAAAAAGTGAAGCACTAATAAAACCAGTATATTCTTCAAAAATGTTCAAATCTTGTTCCAAATATAGTAATAGTACTTCATCCGTGAAAATCTTTTCTGACTGCCAAGAAAGTAGCCCAGCCTATGACCTAGATATAGTATGAAATCCAACCCAATACCAGTGATGCTTTGCAGTGGCGTACCAAGGGGGGGGCGGGGGGGCGGTCCGCCCCGGGTACCAAGCCCTGAGGGGGTGCTCCCGGTCCGGTCCAGTTACCCCCCCTGCGCCGGGTGTCGCGTCTGGAAACAGCCTGCAGCAAGATCGCGATGCCAGAGATCTTTGCCTGCTTCGACTGTTTCCTCCGCCACGGTCCTGCCCCTCCTCTGATGTCAGAGGAGGGGCGGGACCGCGGCGGAGGAAACAGCCGAAGCAGGCAAAGATCTCTGGCATCGCGCGATCTTGTTGCAGGCTGTTTCCCCAGGGCAGTAGCGTACCAAGGGGGGCGAGGGGGAGGTCCATCCCGGGTGCCGCCTTAGGGGGGGGTGCACAGCTGGCCCGGTCCCTATCGCGCTCCTACCCTCCCAGCGAAAGCAGCATCGGCGCCATTATCGAAAAAGGTAATGGCGCCAGGCCTTGGAGCACCAAGGCAGACCGCTTCTCCCCCCCTCCCAGCCGAAACCCCGCTGACCATCCTATCTCTCTCCCCCCCAAGTGAACCTTTCTGACCCTCCCAGCGAAAGCAGCAAACCTCCCTCCAGTAGCGTCGGCTTTATCCTCCCTCTGCCGCATCACTGATGACGTCATCAGTAACGCGGCAGAGGGAGGAGAAAGCCGCGAAGGAGGTTTGCTGCTCTCGCTGGGAAGGTCGGAAAGGTTCACGGGGGGGGGGAGATAGGAGGGTCAGCGGGGGTTCGGCTGGGAGGGGGGAGAAGCGGACTGCCTCGGTGCTCCATTACCTTCTTCGGGCAGCAGCAGCGTTTACAATTCGCTGCTGTTGCCGGCTTCAGGCCTTGTTCTCTGCCGGGTCCTGCCTACTTCCAGTTTTCATGAAGACAGGACCCGACAGAGAGGAAGGCCTGAAGCGGGCAACATCAGTGAATTGTGAATGCTGCTGCTGCCCGATGAAGTTCAGGACATCAGGACATCGGGGAAGGAGCAGGGAGAAATCGGCTGCTGGCTTGGGGGTGAGGGTAGGGAAAGAATCGTGGAAGTGGAGAAATCGGCACGATGGTTTTGTGCAGGCTAGGGGGAGAGAGAAAGAAAGGAAAAAATAAAGAGGGGGGGGGCCAGGGGGAGAGAGAAAGAAAGGCAGAAAGAAAGAGGGGGACCAAGGGGAGAGAAAGAAAGGCAGAAATAAAGAGGGGGACCAAGGGGAGAGAAAGAAAGGCAGAAATAAAGAGGGGGTCAAGGGGGAGAGAAAGAAAGGCAGAAAGAAAGAGGAGGGCCAGGGGGAGCGAGAAAGAAAGGCAGAAAGAAAGAGGGGGACCAAGGGGAGAGAAAGAAAGGCAGAAATAAAGAGGGGGGTCAAGGGGGAGAGAAAGAAAGGCAGAAAGAAAGAGGGGGGCCAGGAGGAGAGAGAAAGAAAGGCAGAAATAAAGAGGGGAGCCAGGGGAAAGAGAGAAAGAAGAAGGATCAGAAGAAGGACCAGAGACTCATGAAATCACCAGACAAAAAAGTAGGAAAAATGATTTTATTTTCAACTTAGTGATCAAAATGTGTCCGTTTTGAAAATTTATATCTGCTGTCTATATTTTGCACTATGGCCCCCTTTTACTAAACCGCAATAGAGTTTTTTAGCGCAGGGAGCCTATGAGCGTCGAGAGCAGCGTGGGGCATTCAGCGCAGCTCCCTACGCTAAAAACCGCTATCGCAGTTTAGTAAAAAGGGAGGGGGAATATTTGTCTATTTTTGTATAGTTGTTACTGAGGTGACATTGCATAAAGTCATCTGCCTTGACCTCTTTGAAAACCCGCGGAATATAAATGATAATTAACATTTTCTCTGCGTACAGCGTGCTTTGTGTTTTTAAAATTTTATTGTTGGTAGATCATTTTGACTTGGCCACAAAGGTAAGGGGGAGGGAGGGAGGGGAACTGCTGAAAGACATCTAATAATCCTTGCAGGCTTGACTGCAGGGAATTATTTTTGTAAAATCTTGTTTTGTTATGTGACTGGCATTATCTAGACTTTAATTTCTATGAATGAATAGAATGAAAATGATATAAAATTACTTGCTTGTTTTTATGTGCGTGCGCTGAAGGAAAGTGGAGAGAGAGTGGGCTGAGGATGCTGAAGGGAAATGGGGAAGAGAGTGGGGAGAAGACGCTGATTTATAAATTGACAATTGTACAGAATATTGTTTCTTTTTATACTTTAATATAAACAATTCAAGGCTTGTGTGGATGGAATCAGGTGGTTTGCGGGGATGGGGACCGAGCTTACGGGGATTAGTCCAATAAAATTGTATTTTTTTATATCTCATTATTTGTTTTATTTGTATTTGTTAATTTATAAAGTGGTGATTGTTATGTATCAGTTTTTTCAAATTTACATCTACTGTCTTTATATTTTGCACTGTATTAGAGGACATGTGTTACTGTTTTTTGTGGTGTTGCATTGTATCCAGGGTCTGGTTTCTTGGCGGATCAGTTTAACTTTTGTCTACATATTTCTATTTTTAGTTTGTGATTATTCCATTTTGGGCGAGGGTGTATCTCTGTTCTGTGTGTATGAAAAAGACATAGTTTTCAGTTGGCATTGACTACAGGACCAATTGACTGTGCGGGATCTGGCTTGTTTAGTTTTACAATGTATGTGTTGGTGTTCTAGTGCTCACTGCAGTGTTTAAGATGCAGCCTTTTCCTAGGTACACTCTTGTGGTGCGATATGTAGATTGGTACTAAAAATCATATTTTTCATATAGATGGGGGGGGTGTCAAAAAATGATGGGCCCTGGGTGCCACATACCCTAAGTACACCACTGCCTGCAACTACTCCATATGTACTTCTAATGTCATGACAATTTAGACATAATTTATGTTTTGTTATGTTTGGAATAATGGTTACATATATGAGGTTCAATAAAAGAAAATTTTCACTGCCTGTTTCTATTCTGACCATTTATTCCATTTCATGGTTATTGCAAAAAAAAAAAAAAAAAATTTTTTTACATGGGGGGGGGGGGGGGTGTCAAAAAATGATGGGCCCCGGGTGCCACATACCCTAGGTATGCCACTGATGCTTTGGCCTCAGCCTCCCTTGGGAGTCTAAGCTCTAAAAAGTCACACAGAATGCAGTGTCTGAAGTTTCACACAAAGCCAAAGCATAAAGATACCATTTGATACAATAATGATGCCCAGGACAGGATTAATTCTTTGAGGGCCCCTAGACACACAAGTACACTGGGCCCCCTAGCCCCACCCCACCCATGGACCTCCCCCCCCCTCCATCGACAGAAAGTATAACAAGCAAGCAACGCGGGTAAGAAAGGCAACGGGAACTGGAATTTTGCAAACGGTGCTGCTTGCCCAAAGTTTCCCTCTGACGCGCCCAGGCGGAAACAGGAAGCTGTGTCAGAGAGAAGCTTTGGGCAAGCAGCACCGTTTGCAAAATTCCAGTTCCCGTTGCCTTTCTTACCCACATTGCTTGCTTGTCTTACTTTCCATCGATGGGGGGAGCACGTTGCCCATCGGGGGAGGGGCCTGCGCTGCCAATCGATGCTGGAGGGGCCCATCGCCGTTTGGAAAAAAACAATGTTGATGCCCTCCTTCATCGGGCTCCCCAGACCATTTTGGGTCCTAGGTACGTGCCTACTGGGCCTATTGGTCCTATACTGCATAGTGTCATCCAGTTCTAGAAGAACAGAAACTGTACCTTCAATACACATGAACCTCCACCTCCCCCCCCCTACTGTACCCACCAAACCAATTAACTTCTCTGATTGGTATTTTTTCGCTATAAATAAAAAAATTTTACCCTCCTATTGTACACTCTTGTATATTCCTATTGTACACTCTTGTATATTCCTGTCAACTTCATTGATCTATACACTCCAAAAATTGTTAATTCCTGTCAACTTCAATGACATGTACATTCCAAAAATTGTTAATTCTAATGTTATCTTCGTTTGTAATCTTAATTAATTGTTGTGAACCACCTAGAACTCTCTGGGTATGGCGGTATACAAAATAAAATTATTATTATATATTTAGTTGGTGGGTAATATTTAAGGCTGGGTCATGTCCAGACACAGGCATTGATCTGGGTTTAGGTGGCTGGATAAAACTTATCTGGTGCAATATTCAGCACTTAACAGGATGCCCACTGGACAAAGACAGGACTGTGTTTTATGTAGTCTTATTTATCCAGTTAACTCACCAGTTGATTTATTTTCCAATATTGATTAACTGTGCAATCCAGAAGATGTAAAATACAAATGCATATTTAACTCACTGCTCACCTACCTTGGAATCAAGACCTGGAAGAATCTTCCAACAATTATCAAGACTGAATCTAACTACCTCAGATTTCAAAAGAAACTGAAGACTTTCCTCCATCGATACTTAACAAATATGCTCTTTCACAGCAACCTATACAGCATTTCACGCTTCCAGAAACCTCAAGAGCTCCCTCCCCAAACTCTACTTAACATTTAATTATTTCTTTATTGAATTTTCAAATGATTCACAAGATATCCTTGCTTAAGAAAAATAGAGGAAAAAATTACAACATTAATTCACATCTCAAAGGTAAACAGTTAAACTTTCTTAGACCACCATCTAATCATTGGAAAGATCCTGAAAATTGTGAAGAGAAACAATAACAATAATGGTAAAAAAAAAAAAAAAAAAAAATAGAATTCCCGTTAAGCAAACAAATGTTCAATTAAGCACTAATAATAGACAACTTCTTCATATCAAGAAATGCTCGCAAGTATTCAGGAATAAAAAAAAAACCCATTTAACTCAACTCTACATAACATAATCGCACCAATCTACTTGCATCTAACGCAACTGTATCGTACTTCAGACTGCCGTACTATAATTCTAATGACAGCTCAATGTTCCCCTATACTGAATGATTACTACATCTCCTATCTCTGGTAACTACCTCATAGTATACTGCTTACTGTATATTTCATTGTAGTAACTCCTAAATGTAATGTAAACTGCTTGATCTGTAAGTCGCCTTGAACCTGGATAGGCATAGAGTGACCCAGAAATTGAAGATTAGATAGATGCATGTGATATATATCTATATGACTATGAGATGCACTATTTAGTTTTTGGATATTAGAATTTTTAAACATCGTTACTTTGCTACATTTTTCTAGTTATTATCTGGTGCATCTCAAGAAAAATTTGCCAGCAAGTCAGTTCCTCCATCTTTGTCAGCTATGTTCATTAAGGGATTTTCCATTTTCTCCAGTAGGTTTATCCATCTAATTGTGTTCATAGAATTGTTTAATGTGCATACTTTAGGGATAGAGACTAATGATGATCCCTAGAGAAAAAAGATATCTCAAGAGAGGCTTTGTGCTACCATTTATAAATCTATTTTGACACATTCATAACATCTTTGATGAGTTGGCTCTGTTTGCAGCTTATTTCGCTGAGCTGGGTCATTCCATGACGACTGCTTTATAGGTGAAAATGAGGGACAGATTGGTTTTCTTCCTTGTAATCAATTGTTTTCAAGTTTTGCAGGGCAATGCGATTCATTTCTTAGTCAGACATGTCCATTAAGGGAAGACTTCATGAAAGGGCATTACGCGCATTAGCACGTGCTAGCAGCTAAAGATGCCCATCATATATAATAAAACGCTAAGCGCGCATGCGCACTTGCGCTGCGTGTTCCCTGATCTGTCGTGGTGGCACGAGTGCGCATGCGCGCCAGACAAGCTTCCCTGCTCTCCACCTCACAATACGGCCCTACTGGCCGAAGTGTCTTTAGACGCTGCCACAGCAAGGCAGTGCGGAGCGGCGGCTGCCGGGATGAAGCCACGGTGGCTTGAGGCGAAAGGCGGTCCGATCGCCCCATCTGCATATTTTACTTTCGTGAATTTGTCAGACCTGCCCGGGTTGGGCTCCGATTGGGCCTGATCGGGCAGGTTAGTGAATCCGGCCCTTAGATCTTCAGAAGTGCTCCTTACGGATTTTGTTTTCTTTCCACTGCATTGTGTTATAAATTGACTTTAGGTGTGGCAGTTTACATCAACTGAAGCATAGTGTAAATCCTCACATGTGAATTGGGTGTGGATTTCCCTTATTCTATAACTGTGCATATACATATATTTATTTATTTAATTCATTCTCAATCCCATTCTCCCTAACAAGCTCAGAACGGGTTCCAGGTTTGCCCCTAATCTGTCCATGATCCTCACATGGCTCCATCCCCTTTTTAGAATCATGCATGTACATTTTAATTCATTCCAAATAGCACCAATTGCTTGTTAAGATCCCAGTTAGCACTAATTTGCTCCTTATTCAATTAAATTGAATGCACCAATTGGTCATGAACAATTTTTAGCACCTTTTATAGAATTCAGAGACTGGTGCATTGATGCCTTATGACTTTTTTTTTTTTTTTTTTTAGAATTTAGACCCCGAGGGAGTCAGATCAGATGCCATAATGCAATCTACTTTTACAATCTATCTAATGGACAATTGTTCTGCAGAGTCATAAGCTGGGCTATTTGTCAGATGGGATTTTCTTGGCTAAGTACTGTGTTTTGAATTATGTCGGAGCATTATGGAAGATTGATATGGATTTGTGCGTCACATTCTTTCCATACAAATGTTTTGGGATTTGGCCACGGAGAAAAGGAAAGGTGAGCAGAATAATAAAATGCAATTGTCAGCTTTAATGCTGCTGATTTAATTCCCTCCCAGATTAAAGTAATTTGTAATATTACAGATGATCAGGTTTGGGGTTTTTAAGAAAAATGATCACATGCAAAGAGCTGCAGTGCTCTCCAGCTGCAACTGTAGCTTCAGATGAATATAAGGGTTTTTGTTCTGGTTTAGCTGATTGCTCTTTTAAATTTATACCTCATAGGTATAGTTAGGGCAGGATACAAAGAAAAAGAGCCACGTGAATGGATTCTTGGTAGGGTAAGGGATCTTACACATCCTGGACCCTGAGAACAAAAAATAAGAGGTTTAAGAATGATTCAGACAAAGCATGGCAATATTCATCTATAAAACCTAACTTCAGGGTTTATTTGTCTGTAGAGAAATAAGCAGTGTACTGTGAGAATTGTCTTCCTAAATTTGGGATTATACAGGTAGATTCTACCCAAATGCTTACTCGGACTCCCTGGTTTGTTTGTTGAAATGCCAGGACCTTCATGAAGAAAAGTCCCCCCCCCCCAAAAAAAAAAAATGGGTGGGGGGCATTCTAATTCCAACACAAGGGTAATATTGAATATGCATCCAGTATAAAAGAATGCGCAGAATTGCATTTTAGCACAGAGTGCCTGCCTCAGGGGTCAGAGTCAGTTTTGAGGGCAGTATGTTCCTGTTATTTCTGCTCTTTGTTACTCCTTGAAAAGAGGAGACTGAGAGGGGACATGATTGAAACATTCAAGATAATGAAGGGAATAGACTTAGTAGATAAGACATGTTCTCTTTCTCCAAGGTAGGGAGAATGAGAGGGCACTCTCTAAAGTTTGAAAGGGGATAGATTCTGTACAAACATAAGGAAGTTCTTCTTCACCCAGAGAGTGGTGGAAAACTGGAACGCTCTTCCGGAGGCCGTTATAGGGAAAACACCCTCCAGGGATTTAAGACCAAGTTAGACAAATTCCTGCTGAACTGGAACATACGCAGGTAGGGCTGGTCTCAGTTAGGGCACTGGTCTTTGACCTAGGGGCCGCCGCGGGAGCGGACTGCTGGGCACAATGGACCACTGGTCTGACCCAGCAGCGTCAATTCTTATGTTCCTTAGTGAAGATATTGTGGTGCTTAGTTGGTACACTTTCTTTTATAAGTTTGTGAGCAGTCCCGTTGAAATTTATTCTGACTCTTGAGGGAGGCGCCCCATGCCAAAAAGCAGTTTTGCATGGAGTCTTTTTCAGTGGATGCATAATAAATGTTACCCTTGTGTTGGAATCAAAATGTGCCCCCCCCCCCCTTTTCATTTTAATTATTTTTAACACCTTCATGAAACCGGAAAGAAAGTCACCGTCAGACTTTTTTTTTGCCATCTCCAGAGATTCTAGTCCTGAAAACTGGTGCAGCAATATTTCAACAGCCAGTTCACCTGGTAGTGTTCTGTAACCACATTGACTGCAGTGAGGGAGGAAGGGGGGAGCAGTACGTTTCTGAAATTATAGCCACTGCAGTGAGATACTGTATGTATATGAAAATCTTATACAGTAAAACCTTGGTTTGCGAGCATAATTCGTTCCGGAAACATGCTTGTAATCCAAAGCACTCGTATATCAAAGCAAATTTCCCCATAAGAAATAATGGAAACTCAGATGATTCGTTTCACAACCCAAAATCTGTAATACAAAATACTATAGAACAGTCACTGCACTCCTGCAGCGTCGGCGAGAGAACCACCATCGGCTCAGTTGTGATGATGTGACACGCATATATGGACTTGTATTGCAAGACCATGCTTATTGATCAAGTTAAAATTTAATAAAATGTTTTGCTCGTCTTGCAAAACACTCGCAAACAAAGTTACTCGCAATCCAAGGTTTTATTGTACATGCTTTCCTGTAAATGCAGTCCTGGTTTTTCTAGTAATTGTTATAATTCCATTGCCCTGTCTCCACCAATTGACAAGATTTCTTCTAATTTTGCTTCAATACAAATCTGCGACCAGTTCATTATCCGGCAGTGCCCCTCCTTTCAGCCCTGATTCAACCATTTAAAAAGGTTCTTAAAAGTATATAACCGACTTCATTCATCTACACAGATGCTTAACCAAACGTCAAAAAAAGTGTGGTTATGGGTAGGGTTGACGTTCAACTCTGTTAAGCGTGATTCTGCGTCAAAGATAAGTGCCAGAAATGTAGGCCTGTAAAACCCTAGCTTATATTTCCGGTTAGGGTTATCAGATTTTCCTTTGGGAAAATCCAGACCCATGGCCATGCCCCCAGGACTACTTCCTTTGGGAAAATCCAGACCCATGGTCATGCTCCCAGGACTACCTCTGTCATGCCCTGTTCTGCCCCCCGGATGGCATCCGAGCATGTGTGGATGCCTCTTCCCGATGTGATTTTGTCAGGAAGCTTTTCAAAATCCAGACAAAGTGCCGGGTTTTGAAAAGCCGTCCAGTCCCCCAGACATGTCCTCAAAAGGAAGACATGTCCGGGGAAATCTGGACACCTGGTAACCCTATTTCCGGTGACTCTCTTTGACACAGGCCTCAATTCTCAAAATGGCACCGTAGTTTGAGTGACATGTGACCGGCGCTGTTTTTTCAGGTGCCAGACAATTCTGGTGTCGTTTTAAGAATCCGGGCCTAAATGGATACTTACTCATTTTGTTTAGACCTGCTGATTAGCTGGCCTAAATTAATTAATTACCAGCACTATTACCGCTTATATGAATACTCATTAGTGTTCCTTAGACGGTGCATCCAAATACAGTGGTACCTTGGATTACGAGCAAATTCCGTTCCAGGAGCAAGCTCGTAATCCAAAATGCTCATTTATCAAAGCCAAGTTCCCCATAGACAATAGTGGCAACAGCAATGATTGGTTCCAGAACCCGGGGTCTGTACCTGAAAGGGCCGAGTGCTGCAGCGCCATCTCCTCCGTCTGCCTCCTCCGTCTGTCATCGGAAGAAGAACCCGACAGTGCCGCTTCGGGGGGGGGGGGTTGCGTGTAATGTCCGCCAGCCGCCGGAGAACCCCGCTGTGTCTTCAGAGGGATGCCTCCTCCATCCGCCGGCCAGCCCTCCACGTCGGATGCCCCTCGCATGCTGGAGAGCCTCCACCCGAGCCCACGCAGCCGATCGCCGCCCCACCCACACGCCGCGCATGACATGCACAACGCCGATGATTGACGCTGTGCGCGTCACACGCAACGCGCAGGCGGGACAGCACCCGGCCGCGCAGGCCCAGACAGAGGTCCTCCAACCTGCAGAAGGCACCTGACGTGGAAGGCTGGCCGGAAGATGGAAGAGGAATCCCCTGAAGCAGCGCTTCCTGGTCTGTAAGTGCTCGTTTATCAGGGCAGTGCTCGGTTTGCGAGTCAAAAGTTTGCTGAGTGTTTTGCTCATCTTGCAAAACACTCGCAAACCGGGTTACTCGCAAACCGAGGTACCACTGTATATGTATTAAACTAAGTGACAGCGCTTCACTTTTAGCAGAGTCCACCCTGGCTGAAAATCACGCTGCCCATATCCCACATGCCAGAAGGCTAACACCATATTTACCATCTCCTTTGAGGTTACTGAGTGTCACATGGATGGAGAAATTCCCAGCTTCACACCCCTGCAGTGGAAAACAATTTTTTTAAAAAACGATCAATATAATAGACTGAGCAATTCTAGCCGTCACTACTTCTTGTTGCTTTTTGCCAGCTCTAGTCTGTGAAGAGCACAGACAGTTTGGAACCAAGTTAGGTTTTGGTCTGCCGCTGTACCCAAGAAAATACAAGGCAATATATAATAATCAGATGGTAAAAATTACCATACCTATTATTACAAAGCAATGCCATGAACTGCTCTTATCCCTAGCTATCTCTGACTTGCTCGAATATTTATTTTAAAAAATTTCATATATACTACAAATCTAAGCAGTTTACAACATACATACTGTACATAGAACAGATATAACATTAAAACATACTACTCTTCAAGACATACAGCCAGTGGTGTAGTGCGAGCGGGCAGTCCGCCCCGGGCGTCATCTTGCTGTGGACGCTGGCATCCCTCCTCCTCTTTGCCCCCCCCCCCCCCCCCCCTCCCCCTGTCGCATGCCCACCCCACCCCTTCCTTTCCGCCATACTTTTTTAACGTTAGCATGAGCGGCCACTAACTTACCACCCACCTGGGCTTTGGCGCTCTCTCTCATGTCCCTTCCGGGACCCGCACCTAGGATGTTTCAAGTTTATTAGCTTTTTATATACCGCCTATCAAGATTATCTAAGCGATTTTACAATCAGGTACTCAAGTATTTTCCCCATCTGTCCCGGTGGGCTCAAAATCTATCTAACGTACCTGAGGCTATGGAGAACTGAGTGGCTTGCCCAGGTTCACAAGGAGAAGCGCTGGGTTTGAACCCACAACCCCAGGGTGCTGAGGCTGTAGCTCCAACCACTGCGTCACACACTCCGCACTCAGAGAGCATGCTGAAGCCGTCGGCAGCAAGTTAGTGGCTGCTCATGCCAAAGTTAAAAAGGTACGGGGAAGGGGCAGCACTCTTGGCAAGGGGGCCAAGGAAGGAGCGAGGGCGGTGTGCTAGTGCTCCAGACGCCGCTTTACCTCCCTTCGCCACTGCATCCAGATGGTCATTTTCAATAGGACATTTAAGTCTCAGTTTGGTTGGGAGGCGTCCAGAAATCCAGTAGAGAAAATGTCCATTCGCAAAACATCAAGAAATCTATCTTTTCTTTTTTTTTTTAAATGACCTATCCAGTGGCGTACCGAGGGGGGGGGGGGCGGTCCGCCCCGGGTGCACGCCCCAAGGGGGTGCATAGCTGGCCACCCACCGGGGAATAGGCTGCCGCAGGAGAAAGGCTTCCACTGCCGCCATCGGGAACAGGCCAGCGCCGAGTTCCCCCTCCCTGCTTTTCTTCCCCACGGGACCAACCAACTCTCGCCACCCGACATCAATTCTGACGTCGGAGAGGACATTCTGGGCCAGCCAATCGCTGCCTGGCTGGCCTGGAATGTTCTCTCCGACGTTAGAATTGACATTGGGTGGCGAGAGTTGGTCGGCCCCGCAGGGAAGAAAAGCAGGGAGGGAGAACTTGGCGCTGGCCTGTTCCCGATGGCGGCAGTGGCAGCCTTTCGCTAGCAGCGGTGGCAGCAGCATGTTTTCCAATGGCGGTGGCATGGGGGAGGGCAGGGAGAAAGAAAGAAAGGGGGGTGGGGACAGGGAGCCAGAAAGAAAGAAAGGGGGCAGGGTAAAACAAAGAAAGAAAGAAAAAAATGGGGCACGGAAAGAGAGAGAAAGGCAGACATAGAGAAAGAAAGGGGGCATGGAGAGAGAAAGAAAGAAGGGGGCAGGGAGAAAAGAAAGAAATGGGGCACGGAGAGAGAGACAGACATAGAGAAAGAAAGAGGGCATGGAGAGAGAAAGAAATAAGGGGGCAGGGTGAAACAAAGAAAGAAATGGGGCATGGAGAGAGGGAGAGAAAGACAGACATGCAGAAAGAAAGGGGGCATAGAGAGAGAAAGAAAGAAGGGGCAGGGTGAAAGAAAGAAAGAAATGGGGCATGGAGAGAGAAAGAAAGAAGGGGGCAGGGTGAAACAAAGAAAGAAATGGGGCATGGAGAGAGGGAGAGAAAGACAGACATGCAGAAAGAAAGGGGGCATAGAGAGAGAAAGAAAGAAGGGGGCAGGATGAAACAAAGAAAAAATTGGGGGAGGGAATGAGGTCTAGAGGAGAGAAAGCATACAGTAGGCAGAAAGAAGGGAAGAAATATTGGATGCACAGTCAGAAGAATAAAGTGCAACCAGAGACTGATGAAATTACCAAACAAAGGTAGGAAAAATGATTTTATTTTCAATTTAGTGATCAAAATGTGTCCGTTTTGAGAATTTATATATGCTGTCTATATTTTGCACTATGGCCCCCTTTTATTAAATCACAATAGCGGTTTTTAGCGCAGAGAGCCTATGAGCGCTGAGAGCAGCGTGGGGCATTCAGCGCAGCTCCCTGCACTAAAAACCGCTATCGCGATTTAGTAAAAAGGGAGGGGGCATATTTGTCTATTTTTGTATAGTTGTTACTGAGGTGACATTGCATAAAGTATTCTGCCTTGACCTCTTTAAAAGCCTGCGGAATATAAATGATAATTAACGTTTTCTCTGCTTACAGTGTGTTTTGTGTTTTTAAAATTTTATTGTTGGTAGATCATTTTGACTTGGCCACGAAGGTAAGGGGGAGGGGGGTAAGGGGGAGGGAGCGAGGGGAGCTGCTGATAGACATCTAGTAATCCTTGCAGGCTTGACTGTGCAGGGAATTATTTTTGTAAAATCATGTTTTGTTATGTGACTGGCATTATTTAGAGTTTAACTTCTATGAATGAATAGAATGAAAATGATATAAAATTACTTGCTTGTTTTTATGTGTGTGCGCTGAAGGAAAGTGGAGAGAGGGTGGGCTGAGGACCCTGAAGGGAAATGGGGAAAAGAGAGTGGGGAGAAGACGCTGATTTATAAATTGACAATTGTACAGAATATTGTTTCTTTTTATACTTAAATATAATAAGTTCAATATAAAACAATTCAAGACTTGTGTGGATGGAATCAGGTGGTTTGCGGGAATGGGGACCGAGCTTATAGGGATTAGTCCAATAAAATGGTATTTTCTTATTTCTCATTATTTGTTTTATTTTTATTTGTTAATTTGTAAAGTGGTGATTGTTTTGTATCAGTTTTTTCAAATTTATATCTACTGTCTTTATATTTTGCACAGTATTAGAGGACATGTATTACTGTTTTTGTGGTGTTGTGGTGTTGCATTGTATGCAGAGTCTGGTTTCTTGGCGGTTCAGTTTAACTTTTGTCTACATATTTCTATTTTTAGTTTGTGATTATTCCATATTGGGCGAGGGTGTATCTGTGGGCGAGGGTGTATCTGTCTGTGTGTATGAAAGGGACATGGCTTTCTGATAGCATCGACTGTACAGGATCAATTGACTGTGCAGAATCTGGCTTGTTTAGTTTTACAATGTATGTATTGGTATTCTAGTGCTCACTGCAGTGTTTAAGATGCTGCCTTTTCCTAGGTACACTCTGGTGCGATATGTGGATTGTTACTAAAAATCATAATTTTCACATAGATGGGGGGTGTCAAAAAATGATGGACCCCGGGTGTCACATATGCTAGGTACGCCACTGGACCTATCTAGACATTTGGTCCTTAGTACATCTATCTTTTTTGGCTGTTCTCTAATATACAGACATCCACATGAAAAATACACAAAAGCCCGTTGTTTTGGATGTGCTAGCAGCCAGCATTCTTGGCAAATTGTTCACAGAGAGCTGCGCACAGCAGAGGGACCCTCTAGGGCAGGGGTGTCAAAGTCCCTCCTCGAGGACCGCAATCCAGTCGGGTTTTCAGGATTTCCCCCAATGAATATGCATGAGATCTATTTGCATGCACTACTTTCATTGAATGCTAATAGATCTCATGCATATTCATTGGGGAAATCCTGAAAACCCAAATGGATTGTGACCCTTGAGGAGGGACTTTGACACCCCTGCTCTAAGGGCTACTGCGATGAATGTCACATTTCAAAGTCCCAGGTACACATGTCACTATACAGCCTTAAAGATCTCAATATGTATACTTTAGAGCAGGGGTGTCAAAGTCCCTCCTTGAGGGCCGCAATCCAGTCGGGTTTTCAGGATTTCCCCAATGAATATGCATGGGATCTATTTGCATGCTAATAGATCTCATAAATATTCATTGGGAAATCCTGAAAACCCGACTGGATTGCGTCCCTCAAGGAGGGACTTTGACACCCCTGCTCTAGAATGAGGGTACATAGAATAAAGATGAAAGAGTGGTGAATTCATGGAATGGCTTCCTGGAGAAACTGGTGGAGATGAAAACTGTACCTGAATTCAACAAGTACATAGGATTTCTAAGGGAGTGATGGGGAGACTGGATAAGCAATATGGTCTTTATTGCCTTCATTTTTATCTGTTTCTATAGCAGGGATGGGCAACTCCGGCGCTGGAGGGCCGGAATCCAGTCGGGTTTTCAGGATTTCCCCAATAAATATGCATTGAAAGCAGTGCATACAAATAGATCTCATGTATATTCATTGGGGAAATCCTGAAAACCCGACTGGATTCCGGCCCTCGAGGGCTGGAGTTGCCCACCCCTGTTCTATAATGTAATATTAAAAAGGGGTCCAACTCTTGATTGTGTCAAATGAGGGTCTATGGTGTGTATATGTATGTAATGACTGTGTGAGTCAGTGTCTTATAATATAATGAAGCTAACCTACCAGAAACATGATCAGAGAGAAGACGATCTGCTTTTGTCCATAAGCTACAACAAAGAATACAAATATATCGTTAATATGATACCTGGATTTGCAAAAGATATATAAACACTGAAGACTATTGCAGTCAGCAGCTGAAACTAACCATGCACATGCTTGCTATGTTACTTACAAGCTGGAGTATAGAGAGGATGATTGATATAATATGCCAGCCAAGCCGCAAGTCCCCAGTAATAGAGGCAGTTCTGCAAAATAAGTGTGCATTAATCTCATCCACTTCTCATATCAACGGAGAGAAATCCTTCTTGCATATAATATGAGAGCGCATGACACTGCATAATAACTAACCTCCTTCACAGTAGTTGTGCACCTGCATAATTTTTTTTTTTTTAACCTTTATTCCACTGGAAATGGCTGAATCAGTGAGATAACAAAACAAAAAGATAAAGTGGGGGAAGGGACTGTACACATCAGCCTCTAGAACAACTGAGAGTTTATTAAATATGTGCAAACCTTTAAGACATGTATACAAAATGACAAGCCCAATAGAGTCCTTAAATCCTTTTTGGTTGGACCCCACCACGCTCCGTGTTTCGGCTTCTTAAAGGAAGCATTATTCAGGGGTGTGCTTGTGATCTCCACTAGATGGTGCTGATATAATGGAAATCTAAAAAGAATTGCTCTAGGCTTGTGTGACAAAATGGATATCTTGCGAAAGAACCGAACATTCGGTCCAATCAAGCAGCTGAGAAAAAGAATCAGCGAGATCAAATTTTCTTGTTGGCAAATAAATCCTTGCAAAGTTGGGGTGAGTGGAAGGATTGACCTGCACTGGTCACTTGGTTTGCTTTTATTTTATTTTTTTCTTTAAATGCCACAACACAGATTTCATAGTTATTAGAACTGTTAGACTTCCAGTTTTATTCCTTCCTTTCTCTCCCTGCATGGCAAAGGGCATGAGAGCCTTTAAAGCTCAGCCCTATGCCAGTGTCACTTCTGCACAAACTGGGTAGCTGCTAAATGGGGCTAAATTAGAGATTTTGGAACCCTTGCCAAGGAAAGATCAAAGACCTTGCCCCAAACATCGGAAGTAAGCAAAGCTATCTCTAGGTATGATAAGTAGAGATAAAATGCAATTCCGTAATCTAGGCACCTGTATCGACATGTCCCTCGCATGCATAAATATATAGAATAGTATACACAAAAGTGCCAGCAGGGGGCCTAAGTGTGGCATGGTGTGGAAATGTAAGGGTATGTGATGGATAGAGCACAGGCAGTGCTTCTACTCAGGGCAGGATTAATTCGTCGAGGGCCCCTAGACACACTGGGCTCTCTGCCCCTGCCCCGCTTGCACAATTACAGTTCTCGTTGCCTTTTTTACCCGCGTTGCTTGCTTGTCTTACTTTCCGTCGATGGGGGGGGGTGCCGCATTGCCAATCGGGGTGGGGCCCACATTGTCGATCGATGCTGGAGGGGCCCATCGCCATTTGGAAAAAAAACCAATGTTGATGCCTTCCTTTATTGGGCCCCCCTGACCATTTCGGGCCCTAGGCATGTGCCTACATGGCCTATTGGTTCATCCTGCCCTGCTTCTACTTATGCATGTAACTTACAGAATGCTGTAAATTACATTGGCAACTGCAGTTTTTTTGTCAGGTCTGTGGCTGGTGTAACCAGGGCGTACAAATGTAAGGTGAACCAGATGCTGTTATGGAATAGGTCCCACTGCACATCCTTGGGGTGCCCAGTTGTAGAATTGCACCCTCTGGGCCTGTTTCTGTGTAGTGCGACCAAAGTTGCGTGCTCAAATCTGTGCACATTGCTGATTTGCGTTCACAACTTAATTGCTTAGCGAGCTCAAGCAGCGCTGCATGTAGCGCAGTGGTTAAAGCTACAGCTTCAGCACCCTGAGGTTGTGGGTTCAAACCTACACTGTGCCGTGTGACCCTGGGCAAGTCGCTTAATCCTCCCACCATTGCCCCAGGTACATGAGATAGATTGTAAACCCACTAGGACAGACAGGGAAAAAGGCTTGAATACTTGAATAAATTCATATAAGCCTTTCTGACTCCCTTGGGAGAATGGTATAGAAAATTGAATAAATAAATTGGCAATTGACAAGTAATAATTGGTGTTAATTAGAAGTATTCTATAAAGTGGTGTGTGTAAATTCTAGAGTGCTAATTAGAGAATGACATGGTGACAAAATTAATCCCCATTCCTGTCCCCATGGATAACCGTGGGAAACCATCTTGATGTCATTATTCAAGGAGAGAGGGAAGAATCAAGAGTATGAATGGGCTCAACCACAGACCCTTAAGCCTTGCATTGAAGAAAGTTGGTGTAGAAGGACTGAGGTTGAGATAGACACGTAAGAATGACACAGGATTGTTTACCGTGGTTATCCGCGGGGACGGGAACGGTGATGAATTATGTCACCGTGTCATTCTCTAGTGCGAATCTCAAAAGAGGGCACAGCCAGGGGAGAAGCATAGCAGGCCATGGGCATTCCTAAAAGATAGGCATAATATGCCCAATCCATGCCCAACATAGGCACACATAGTTAGGCCAGGGTTTCGAGAGCCTAAATGGATGCGCCTAAATGTTAGACATGCTAAGAGCAATTCTGTACATTGTGCCTTACGTAGGAGACATTTTATAGAATCACACTAAGTGCCATCCTTTTGAGTGCTGATTTTTTTTTAGATACTAACTAGCAATAGGGAAAATATACTTAATAAACCCTATGAGTAACACCCTTCATCAATTTTTAGGATCCTCAGCAACACCATTCAGAGTTCAAATCATCTCATTACTCCAAGCTTTATGTGTTAAATCTTCATCGGATCAGCAATAATATTTGTATAAGTAGATTAAATAAAGATAAATTGATTTTTAAATATATTTTAGATTTTTAACTTTTTAAATATTTAAATAAATATCTCATTTAATACTTATAACTAAGTTCGTTTGTACTTAGCTTCATTCTTGTGGTCTAGATCGGGGACAAACATTCACCTTGGTATAGAATATAGACCTAAATGTATAATTTACATGGGAAGAAATCCCTGGGTCTGCTCCTAAACCTTCCTTCCAAACACTTGAGCTCTAACTACTGCCATATGGAAGCCAATCGGGATGAACGTTTTTTTGTTTAATTGTGCAAGGGAAGGATGCCTTCATTGTAGATGTCTGTAGAGCATCTACAGGGACTCATAGGGACGCTTAAGCATGTCCAAGGCAGGGTGTGGGTGTGGTTTCACCTGGAAGTGGCCTTGGGCATGCTTAAGCATCCCTAAGCATCTCCGTAGAGGTGAGACAGACGCCTTAAATGTAGGTCTGCAAAATGCTGGCTTACATTTAAGGCGTCTGTTCAGCAATCTAGATGCAATTCTGTAAAGTACGCTGATGCGTGATTGACATATTGCCATGATATCGGTGTCCTTTACAGAATCAGGCCCATTGTGTGTACTGATCCTCCTCCCCTCTTCCCTCCTCCTATGTGTAGGTTAAAGAGAGAAGGAAGAGCCACTGTGGAAATTATGAGCATAAACCGACTCACAGTCCCTGCTGTCACAAAATACAGCAAGTATTAGCATTGGGTCACTCTGATGAGGGAGCTTTTGTGTCAGGTAGAAGAATGGGGAAGGCATGAAGGCATGCAAGCTGAATTTTCCTAGATGCAGGATCCTCATGATCAGAGGCCCTGGGAGTTCATCTTGCCAAACCCCTACCAGCAGAAATGACTTTCACTCTCCTCCCAGGAACCAAAGCAGGAGGCATCCACTATGTACCACACTGGTGCTAGAATACAGCACTAGGCCCAATGTTAGAATGTTCCCCCAAAGTCAACGACTCTAATGTGAAAGCATTTTCTTACCAATCACTTAATTTAAGATATATCTACTCGTATGAGTGTTAAGGTAGGAATTCAAATTTATGTAGAAGGCATATAGATTCTGCCAGTGAGTCAGCTTAACAGTGAACTCTATTGTCTACTAGTGTTGAGTGAGAACCTTTGATTTGGAAAGCTCTTGCAATTTCTAGAACCAGGGCTAATCCTTCTGCCTAGTAACAGAAGTATAGGTTGTGGCACCCATTTTGGATAAGAAGTCACCACAGGCAGGAGCGAGTAGTCTTCACACCTTCACTTATGTCCCCACTGAACCACCAGGACTCTTTGCCATATGACCAAGGGGGCCGATGGGGATGGGCTTGGTTGGCTCTGTTTGCCCTCAGAAGGGGAGGGGAGGGAGAGGGATCAGCATCACAGGGGAAGGAGGAGATGTGAATGGTAACAACCTGGAAGCTAACTGGGCACTAGCTAATATACAGACCAGTGCCTAGTTAGCTTTGTGGCTAAAGTTAGGACACCCTCTATGCTGGCCACTCTATGTTTCTTATCCTGCATGATCTGTCGGACACAAGGGAAATACAGGAGATCCGCTCTCTCAAGTTCCCTAATTAGTTAATGACCTGAATATAGCTGCTAACCGATTAGGGCCCAACTCCTCTCATGCTCTGTCCAAGATCTACCCATGGATTACCCCAGCACCAACTGGACAGTGCAGGGGCAGTCTGTGATGAAGTTCGGTGGCACTGAATACCAACATTTAGGTAATCGGAAACAATATAATGCGGCATAAGCCTCTCCTGCCTGGTTAAATCACTTTAAATTTGGGGTGGTTTGTAGCTAGTATTCAAAAGAGAAGTTATGAGTATGTATGTAAAGCCAGTTACATACTGTTAGAGATTTTGAGCACAATGCAGTTTAAATAAAAGAATGGCATTTGAAGACAAAAAAAAATGACACGGGTTTCCTCTTTGCAAGAATAATAAAGCAGCACAGCTTTTTAATTAGCAGGGCAAATGGAACTGCATGCAGCATGAGACACATAGAAAAGAGAAAACAAATAACATGTTTCTAGTACAGAAGTCCAAGTAACTCAGAACAGATCAGTACCAACTAAGGGTTGGCCCTCAAGACTTGTTAGAAGGGGCCAAGATAATATGGTGGCAAGAGGTTCTGGCTGCACCCCTGGCTCCCTTTCCGCCCACAAATTCAATCGTGAATCATGATTGACGAGCTGCAAATGTAATCATTACATTTTCCTATCTTAAACTTCCATCACAATAGGCAGCCACTGGTGGCATTGGGCAAGTGGGGGCTGAGGCCGGGTCACAAATTTATAAAGGCAGATCCACTTACTGCCACCTTCTTTCCCTGAGGTCCAGCAGTTCTTCCGTCTCCCCGAAGTCCTTCATTTCCAACAGAGCTGTTTGTTCTCTCATGATACACCCAAACTTCCAGTTTCTTCTTCAACAGCTGTTACCCTCCAGGGAGGTTTGGATCAAGGCACCCAGCTCATTTTAGCTGTGATCAGCAGCAATAACACTGAGCTTTTCAACCTTTCTCGGTTCACATAGTTGCCATCTTACCGTACTACTCCTGCAACATCAGACAAGTACTTGAGAGAGCGGATCTCCTATATTTCTCTTGGGTCCAATAGACCATGCAGGGTAAGAAGAAACATAGAGTGGCCAGAGCAGCACAAAAAATATTTTCAAGCAGCAGCTCACAGGAGGGCTCGTCTATAAACAGCATCTTACAGATGTAGGTATACAAGACAAAGGGCTCCTTTTACTAAGCTGCGCTAGCAGTTTTAGTGCGTGCTGCATTGCCATGCGCGCTAGATGCTAACGCCAGCATTGAGCTGGCGTTAGTTCTTGATGCGTAGCGCGGGGTTAGCACGTGCCTCCATGCAGCACGCAGTAAAAACGCTAGCGCACCTTAGTAAAAGGAGCCCAAAGTGACCAAACATCTGGGGTCGAATCTTGGACTGAGGCTAAGGTTGTTGCCATGCAGATTGATAGTGAGATAGAGTTTGGCACCTAAAGCAGACCCGGGGTGCAATCCTACCAGGAGGTCCACACTAATGACATCAACCCATCACCCCCTATTCACAAATGTTCTCACTCCCAGTCCACGATTTCCAAAGGAGCGCAGGAGGAATTACAGTCAAACCATACCTCACAAGAACCGTCTGAGCCTGTGCATCAGTGCTCCTGCAGAGATTGGAGACCCTCCCCATGAGGTACCATCAGTTCCCAGAACCTGCATTAGATATTGTGAGATCTGGTTGTACCAGGAGTAAGGCAACAACAGCTGAACACAGAAAGCCACCAGAAGCAGAGAATCAGGCAGCAAGTGTATCAGGAATCTTGAGAGTGCTGACTACTGGATCTTACAAATTATTCCACACTTTTCAGTTCATATCATTGAAACAAAAAGTGTGAAATAACTTGTAAGTTTCATAGCTCCACACCATTCTCTTCTTGGTTTGGATGAGAACTTTTCAGCAGTCCCTGGTAGATAATAAAAATATTGTTGAAAGTTTTAAGAAGGATTTTTTGTGTGTGTGAGTGTGTATCCTAGTAATTAAATCTGAAAAGAACTGAGCAGGATTGTTAAGCAAATCTGCCAAGTCCTTTGCTCTTGCCACTCAGACTGAGTTTAAGCTTTTGGATTTTGATTTCTCAGTAGGGTCCCCTTACATTAAGCAAATATGGCATGCTACTGAATTTCTCAAACTGCGCTGCAGAATGTTTTAGTTCTTGCTAAAGAATCCATTCTGGAGTTACTGCGGGAAATGATGAGAAAGAAGAAACATTTCTTTGGGTATACTGGTCTTCAGATACCACAGCCACTAGGAAAATACATAAGAACTGCCATTCTGGACAGACCAAAGGTCCATCAAGTCCAGTATCCTGTTTCCAACAGTGACCAACCCAGGTCCCAAGTACCTAGCTAGAAACCAAGTAATTGTTTATTGTTTATTTACAGCTTCTATACCGCCACTAATGACTGGAGTGTCAATTCAGAGTGGTTTACATGAGCTTCTGTAATGGTGTTACAATGCATGAGCTTCTGTAATGGTGCTACAATACAGAATTGGAATGTTTCTGTGATGGTTTTCAATACAGCTTCAGATGGTACTCACTGGTGGTTTTGATACATTTAGGCATCATGATATGGTGCAGTTACTTATCTTTTACAATTAGTCTTTTTGACTGAGTAAACAGTATTTACACCTATCTTCCCCAGTCTATATACTCTAGAGACTATTAACAGATTTTATGCTGTTTATCTTAAGAAAAAGCAGTGGATTTCCCCAAGCCATTTCAAAAATGGCCTATGGACTTCCCTTTTAGGAATTTTTCCAAACCTTTTTTAAACCCCACTAAGCTAACTGACTTCACCACATTCTCTGGCAACGAATTCCAGAGTTTAATTACACGCTGTGTGAAGAAATATTTTTTCCAGTTTGTTTTAAATCTACTATTTAGCAGTTTCCTCGCGTGCCTTCTAGTCCTAGTATTTTTGGAAAGAGTAAACAAGTGATTCACATCTACCCTTTCTACTTGATTGGGCTGAAAAGTTCTCAGCCCAACCAAAAAGAGAATGACATGGATATGGTTCAGTCAATGATCTGAAACAAAGTCAAAATATAGAATTTCATTTCTGCAAATTGGCACTCTACAGCTACAGTGGCAAAATAACGCTCAGAAATTAAGTTGGTTGGTTGGACTGAGAACATTTCAGCACCCCCTCGTATAAGCAATGCGTTACAAATATGTAATATTTTCAAACGCTCAAAAATGAGAATTAGAAAAACTCTGGAGAAGACATAAAAATGTAAACGTCACTGGAAAAGAATTGGAATTTTACTGGTGAAGATTCCTATGTGCAAATCTCCCACCAAATGCCTGCCTTCTCTCCCACCCCCACCCCACCCCCTTCTCCTCAAGGAAATCAGATAGAGCCAGGACTGTTTTGTGAGAGGCCTGTTGGTATACTTGTGACAGATTACCTTCACAATACTCCTCAGAGGCATGGTCCCATGGGAGAACCGATGAACAAATATTGTTTCAATCAATCTTTTCATGTAGTGGAAAGAATGGCAGATACATGCCAAGCTGGAAACAGCAAGACAAAAGCATTTAAGAAAACGAGAGGAATACAGAATAGGAAACCGATATCTAAAAAATCACTGAGAGCTTGCACACACACTTACTTAACCACAGAATGTGGACTCGATGTGAATGCAGCATCCAGTCCATAGACAAAAGGCAGGCGGAAATAGAACAGAAAATAGATAAAAAGGGGACCTGCATATTCTGTCAAAAATACCTGCAAAAAGAAGAAAGAGAATGACTAATTTTTAATCTATTTATTTATTTATTTAAGGCTATTTAAGGTTTTGCATAGGCAGCATATTTGTTCTTAACAATAAATCATAGCATCTAAAAATGTAGTGAGAACGAGAGGGCACTCTCTAAAGTTGAAAGGGGATAGATTCCGTACAAACATAAGGAAGTTCTTCTTCACCCAGAGAGTGGTAGAAAACTGGAACGCTCTTCCGGAGGCTGTTATAGGGGAAAACACCCTCCAGGGATTCAAGACAACGTTAAACCAGTTCTGCTGAAACAGAACTTACGAAGGTAAGGCTAGTCACAGATAGGGCACTGGTCTTTGACCTAAGGGCCGCTGTGGGAGTGGACTGCTGGGCACGATGGACCACAGGTCTGACCCAGCAGCGGCAGTTCCTATGGTCCTATAAAGTCTTAGTTCTCACGGTAGCCAATCCAATGGCCAAAACCCAAGAAATAGCAATATTCCATGCTACCAATCCAGGGCAAGCAGTGGCTTCCCCCATGTCTTTCTCAATAACAGACTATGGACTTTTCCTCCAGAAACTTCTCCAAGCATTTCTTAAAACCAGCTACGCTATCCGCTCTTACCACAACCTCTGGCAATGTGTTCCAGAGCTTAACTCTTCTCTGAGTGAAAAAAAATTTCCTCCTACTGGTTTTAAAAGTATTTCCCTGTAACTTCATCAAGTGTCCCCTAGTCTTTGTAATTTTTGACGGAGAGAAAAATCAGCCCATTTTATGGCTGTGGTAAAAATGGCTTTAGTGAGCAGGAGAGATCTGCGCAAGGGCTCACTAAGGCCACTTTCTACTGCAACTTAGTAAAAACACCCCAAAGTTAAGGGCTCCTTTTATCAAGCGGTAGTTTTTAGGCCAGCGCGGGGGTTAGCGCGTGATGAAAAGTCGCACGCGTTAACCCCTCTAGCGCAGCTTGATAAAAGGAGCCCTATGTACCAACTCTTTTATTTATATTCAGCATTTATGAATGTTTAAAGGGCATCACAAATATGTGTATAAGCTGCAACCATGTCAGCCTCGTACACATAAGTCAGTCTTTCCATTTCTCTGGCCGAACATGTCTATAAATTATGTGCAGAACAGCAGAATTTTACCACTTTGCCTATAACTTTTGAGCTAACCTACAACCCCATTTCCCAGTATACACATTAATTTGATGTGAAAGGTTTTATACATAATATTATGTGGGTGGCTTCATTGCCAAAGGATGGTCTTTATGGATGCCAGGATCATTGATTCAGGTTGGTTTGGTTTTTTGAGGGGGGATGTGATTTTATTTCTAAGCTCTTTTCTTATTACTATAAAATATATGAAGGAACCTTTTTTATTATTATTATTTTACTGTGGGAACATACTGTGGGAAAGCTTTTTTCAAGCTTTTTATTTAAGTGTCAGTGTTAATCTGTTTTATGAGGTTCTGATAGAGTCACTTTACCTGATGTTTTCCTGATTCACTTATATACCCACATAGGAAGATCGATTCAACTGTTTATGCTGTTTTCATACTGTATGGGGATGATAATCAAAACTGCCAGTCAGTTTTCAAAGCAAAAGTCCATAGGGGGTCACTGAAAAGTTCTCAGCCCAGCCACGAAGAGAATGATGTGGAGCCATGAAATGTAAGAGTTATCCCACACTTTTCTTGACACTTTTTGTTTCATTTCATATCATTGAAACAAAAAGTGTCAAGAAAAGTGTGGGATAACTCGTAAAGTTTCATGGCTCCACATCAGTCTCTTCTTGGTTGGGCTGAGAACTTTTCAGCAGCCCCTTGTATTACTGCCCCCTTAAAAAATTACCCACAGAGACTACAGCTGCTTTCTCTGAATGTAATTTTTCCATCAAAAAATAATCTGTGTAGTTTTGATTACGTACAACTATATGTTTTGTTTCTTGACTTTCCCTCTACCTGCTCCTAAGATGACCTTTGTTGTCTGAGGGTATAAGGGTATGTGTTGAACAATGCACATGGAGTTAAGGTAATGGGTTGCAAGTACTGTGTCAGGACAGGAATGACTTACAGGGACTGCCACTTGTATGATAGTTTCTTGGCAGACTTTTAGTAGGGTGCTTTTCCATTGTCTTCACTAGTCATCTTTGCTTCCCTGCCTCCCAGAGCACACATCTACTGGCCAAAAGTGGATGGATGACTGAGTTGACAAGAGCCAAGCTACTTCATGGAAATCCCCTGCCAGGGCAGGATTTAAACACAGGTTGTGAGCATAATAGGCTGGTGATTGTACCATGAGCTCTCCTACCCATTGACAAGTTGGGCAATAATCAGAACCCCAATCCGCATGGGTAAAATGTCATTTTAGCTTCAGAAATGAATTTCCTTATTGCTCTCCCCATGTATGACGTGTTGGCTACAGAGAGTTCCGATAGAGTAGGAGTGTCTTTGTTCTGACTGCCCATTGAATACTTTTAAGAAACACACCTTTTACAAGCACTGCTGCTTAACTTTGCAACGTGTATTGAAACTCACCATAGTCCATCCAACCTGTGGACCTAAATCTTTAAAATATAGAGTAACAGAGCTGCTGACTGGAAGGTCCTGAAGGACGTCTTCAACTTTCAAAGATTTGCCTTCTGCAAAGGAAACAATACACAATGATATATTTACGTTAATCACAATAGAGTTCTAGAATATCATCTGGCATTTCTAATTATCAAAACCTCTTTTTCTCAACATCTGGAAATGTGCACAGGAACTAATCTCTACAGAAAAGATCGGAAGATCTTCCAGCCAACCTGAGTGACTTTCTGCAGCAAAGTGGAATGGCCGGGTGAAATTTGACCATTTAGAGAGCTCAAGATGCTTTAGAGACTTAAGAAAAATATGATTTGAAGGACACTGTATCAAATGAGATGGTTTACTGTGCTGGAGTTGCTATTTTGGTTTGGCAGTTTTCTTCTGTTCCTTTGGGCGTCCATCTTGGTTGTAACCAATCCCAACTAGAAGTAAATAAAATGAGCCTCCATTTGCATCTGCTCAAGGGTGAGGATATCTGAATCCATGTTTAACCCTCTTCTCTCTACGTAATCCAGCCAGCACAACAACAATCCCTAGTTAAGTGGTCATAGACCCTCTGCTCTCTCTATGACACAGTGCAAATGCGCCCTAAGGACTCCTTTTACAAAGGTGCGCTACGGGTTTTACCATACGCACTGGATTAGCGTGCGCTAGCAAAAAAAATCTACTGCCTGCTCAAAAGGAGGCGGTAGCAGCTAGTGCATACGGCATTTTAGCGCATGCTATTCCGCGCGTTAAGGCCCTAGCACGCCCTTGTAAAAGGAGCCCTAAGTTTGGCCATAAGGTATTGCTATTTTACAACAGATGAGACTCCCGCTCCTCTCTTGACACATCTCCCCAGGGGCTATGAATGCTTCATCTATACAGGGGACCTCTGAACTGTGGAGATATTTAAATTTGGGAAGTGTTAGCTTACTTTTATTCAGAAAGAGTTCTAAGTCCCATGTTTGAATCAAGCCCTATAAAGAGGAAGTTTGCAACAGAAAGCAGAGTGACTCTGACATTTGAATGATAGCCTGTAAAGATAGCATTTGCATTTATTGCTTTACTTTACATGTTTCTGTGTCACGAATGAGGATTTTCCCAATCAAATTTTAGAAACCTCCTCAATTGCTTATTTGGTTTTACGTAGTCAGAGATATGCTACCAATTTCTTATAAAGGGCCTTTGTCAGATGTGTTCCATTGATTCAAACGTGGGACTTAGAACTCTTTCTGAATAAAAGTAAGCTAACACTTCCCAAATTTAAATATCTCCACAGTTCAGAGGTCCCCTGTATCTCAGGAAAACCAAATAAAGCTCCTATATGTAATCTTTTTACCAACCCCATCTCTGAGTTGGAACATAAACATATTATATACTATGAATTCCTACATCATATGACAATTATCTTAACCTTATTCAAAAAGAAAAAAGGACATCTGGGCAATTCATCTCCTCCCCAAAGAAAAGAAATAAGCCCCACTCTCAACCACTATAGGCCCCTCCCCAGGTCTACATTTAGGCCCTCTTTTACTAAGGTGTGCTAACCATTTAGCACGTGCTAAAGCGTGCATGTTAGTCTATTGATGCGTTAGCGTTTAGTGCGGGTTGGGCCCATGTGCCTCAGGCCCCGCCCCCAGGTGGGACCTAAGGCTCCCGGGCCTATTCTGATTGGCCCAGGCGCCTTAGGCCCCACCAGTAGGCGGAGCTTTAGGACGGATGGGCCAATCCGGCCTCATTCCGTCGTTGGCTGCCTGCCGGACAGACGAGTTTGACTCCCATCTGTCCGGCCAACTACACAAAGGTACGGGGAAGGGGGGTGGGGGTGCCGTGGGGGTCGGCCAGGGGGGTCGCGGGTCGGCTGGGGGGGCAGTCGGAGGTTCTTGGGGGGGCGGTCGTTGGGGTAGGGGGGTTTGCGTCGAGGGCAGGAGGGCCTGGGATCCCTCCTGCCCGTAATGTAGTGCGGGGTGGGGGTAGGGGGTCGCCGTGGCCAGGAGGGTTTGGGCTCCCTCCTGGCCCGAACAACTAGCGGGGGGGGGGGGGTCGCCAGGGCCAGGAGGACTTGGGCTCCCTCCTGGCCCGATATTGTCGGTGAGTTGGGGAGTCGGCGGGGCAAGAGGGCTTAGGCTCCCTCTTGCCCCGATCGTGTCGGGTGTGCCGCGGTTGGCTGGGGCAAGAGGGCTTGAGCTCCCTCTTGCCCCGATCGTGTCGGGTGTGCCGCGGTTGGCTGGGGCAAGAGGGCTTGAGCTCCCTCTTGCCCCGATCGTGTCGGGTGTCAGGACCGCCAAGAGGAAGCAGCAGGACATCGGTAGGAGCTTCTACATGATGGGGGGGGGGGGTCGGGAGGCTGTGGGGGTGCAGGTGCGGGTGGGAGTGCGTGCGAGCGGTCCTTAGGGGTGGGGGTGCGTGCGAGCGGTCCTTCGGGGTGGGGGTGCGAGCGGTCCTGTGGGGGGTGAATCGGACATCGGGGGGGGGGAACTATGTAAAAAAAATTTTGTACAACGCGCTCACACGTATAACGTGTGAGGGTATGCGCAGTACGTAAAAACCACGTATAACACGCGCGTTATATGCGAGAAAATACGGTACATTGGTCTTTACCACCTCTACCAGGAGACTGTTCCACGCATCTACCACTCTTTCTGTAAAAAAGTATTTCCTCAGATTACTCCAGAGCCTATCACCTCTTAACGTCATCCTCTCATTCCAGAGCTTCCTTTCAATTGAAAATGACTTGTGACACATTTATGCCACGTAGGTATTTAAACGTCTCTCATATCTTCCCTTTCCCGCTGTCACTTCTTCTTCTTGATATGCAGATCTACTTCATGCATATTAATTGTGAATATCCCAAAAACCTGACTGGGTGGCGTTCCCCCAGGACAAGTCTGGGACCCCAGCCATACTGAATTAATTGGAGAATGAAAGAGAAAGGTGCAATGAGGTGATGAAACATTGAGCTCACCTCTCAGTGACACTTACTAGGATCTAGTCTTATTGACTGTCGAGCTGGGTACCACTCTGGATCTGTAAAAACACAAATTAATGAAATACAATGCAATCCAGTAAAACTTCTATACTGTCTTCCAAATAACCAGTACAGCAGTTTAAAAAATAAAAACATTTCAGGCCACCATATTGTTTAACACATTTCTCTAGGCCTAAAGCAGATATAACTGGTTTCATTTTTGGTAGCTCACTTTACCTGACAACAAAACCCATGTGGAAAATTTCCACATTTCTCTCCAAGAAATGACATTGAAATATAACTGCATGCCATCAATAATATTTATTCATTTGCTTTATTTCCGGTCTGCTTATCCACAATACTAGGTGGAGTACAAAGAAACATAAGAAATAATACCTCAGATAGGACACAAGAACAGTAACACAAATCATAAGGAAGAGTACCAAAAACATAAGCAGCTATCCACCAGACCCTAACCATTGCATATACAACCCACTTAACAATAAAATAATAAAAATATAGTACCACTACAATCATCATATGCAAATCAACTTCATCAAAACATACCCAGTAGTCAGCAAAACATACCGCGCGCAAATCTCCACAATGCTTTCTTGTAATCATTGGGCCCAAAGCAGGAGAATGTTACCTATTTATGATTAATGTTCTTGGAAATTGATACTTACAATACTTATGAAACATCAGTCTGATATCATTAATTCTGGCATGTGGCTCAATCTACATAGAACAGAGAAAAAACCAAAAACAGCTCTTAGGTTTTTTTTAATTCTCCTGGCCCCAAGATTAGCAAGTGTTGAGGCTCCTGTTTGCACTAAAATAAATATTTTGTGAATAATAGGTTGACTCTGGACTGACAATGGAACAGCATTCAAATAATATTGTAAAAAAGGCACTTTTCAAGCCTAAAATGCTTCATAGTATTTAATCTTTATTAGAAACTTAGGGCTCCTTTTACAAAAGTGTGTTAGGGCCTTAACGCACGGAATAGCGCGCGCTAAAAAGCCCCGCAAGTTAGTCGCTACCGCCTCCTCTTGAGCAGGCGGTAGTTTTTTTGGCTAAAAGCGCTAACGCACCTTTGTAAAAGGAGCCCTAAGCTTTAGCAAGTGTAGGGTGTTATAACACAGACTATTGCAATATTGTTTGTTTTTTTAGGCCTTTCTGACAAGAAATTTAAAAAGCTTTCAAATAGTGCAAAATGGGGCAGCAAAATTAATCTTGGCGGGGTGGGGGGCAAATGATTTGAACACATTGCACCATATTGCGTTCAGTTTTATTGAGTCCCATTAAAAGCTAGGATCAACTTTAGGGGTCCTTTTGCTAAGGCATGCTAGTGCATATTAACGAATAATGCTATATCCTATGGATGCGTTAGCACGCATTAGCATTTGGCGCTCGCTAGGACCCACTAGCGTGCCTTAGTAAAAGGACCCCTTAGTTAGTTACCCCCCTTTTACTAAACTGCAATAGTGGTTATTAGTGCAGGGAGCCGCGCTGCTTCCGACACTCATAGAGTTCCTATGAGCGGCGGGAGCAGAGCATCCAGCACAGCTCCCTGTGCTAATAACCACTATTGCAATTTAGTAAAAGGGGGGTTACTTAGGTGCCATTGACTCGTGCTCAAGTCCTAGCAACTTGATGAATTACAGATTTAAGAAGAAATCGGTTTTGTGATAGTCCGGTAAGATCCTCCAGCAGCGTCCCCGTGGTTGTTTTCAATGTGTCCAACCATCTGGTTGCAGGTCACCCTCTTCATCTGGTTGCTTAGATCTTCCCAAACATGATGTCCTTCTCCAATGATCTTTCTCTTCTGACTGTCCAAAGTATGACAGTCATGACTTCATCATTTGGGCTTCGAGTGACATAACCAGTTCGATCTCTTCCAGAATCGATTTGTTAGTTCTTCTAGTGGTCTGCAGCATTTATAAAATCCTTCTCCAACACCAAAGCTCAAATGAGTTAATCTTTCTGTCTTGTTTCCATCGTGTCCAGCTTTAAAGTCTTAATATTTTGTTTTAAAAATATTCTCTGGTTCAAACCCTGGCTACTTACAAAACCTTGGGCCCCTTTTACAAAGCCACGGTAGCGATTCTCATGCAGCACATGTGGGCTGCATCACATTTGCCGTGCCAGGACTCACTACCGTGGCTTTGTAAAAGGGGCTCCATGTTTCTTTGTATTGTCCATCCAAAAAATTAAAATCTATTCCGGAACAAGAATGGTTATTCCAATCTTAGTCATACTGCTTGCCATATGGGGCAAAGACCCAGGATTATGGAACTCCCTGCCTCCGAAAATTAGAAAAATCAGTAACTATATGAGATTCAGGCATCTACTAAAACCTTGGCTGTTTCAGAAATACTTCAATGTGAGTTCTAATTAGAATAGTTTTTGATTCCTTACCATTTTTAGCTTCAGGTTAATAAGTTTTAAGTTTAAGTTTATTAGGATTTTTATATACCGCCTATCAAGGTTTTCTAAGCGGTTTTACAATCAGGTACTGAAGCATTTTCCCTGTCTGTCCCAGTGGGCTCACAATCTATCTAACGTACCTGGGGCTATGGAGGATTCAGTGACTTGCCCAGGGTCACAAGGAGCAGCGCGGGGTTTGAACACCACAACCCCAGGGTGCTGAGGCTGTAGCTTCAATAAGCCAGTGATTGTTTTATGTCTTAGGAAGAACATAAGAATAGCCTTACTGAGTCAGACCAATGGTCCATCTAGCCCAGTACATCTTCGTGGAGGCCAATCCAAGTCACAAGTACCTGGCAAAAGCCCAAATAGCAGCAGCATTCCATGCTACCATCCAATGTTTGTCTCAACAGCAGACTATGGACTTTTTCTCCAAGAATTTGTCCAAACCTTTTTTAAAACCAGCTACATTAACTGCTCTCACCACATCCTCTGGTATTTAGTAATTGGTTTTAGTAATGGCTACAGAGTTTATTTGCAACAATTATGTATTTTTTTTTTACCTGTCTTGACCGAGATATACAAAATCAAGATCTTTATGCTTTTTTGAGGAAGGTCAGGGTACAATGGAGGCCCAGGTATTGTTTAAACTAGGCTGTTTATGGTACAGCTCCTTCTTACTTAGTCAATAGATTTTCTTTAGCATCATACAGACATAGTAGAAGAACTCATCCTTTGTTTAATTTTCCATCTGTCCAGGGTTGCAGGAGTAAGAAATTTCTAAATCATACTTTGGTATCTCAGGCAGCTCTTCATGACAACGAATTCCGAATATTGTTGCTTAAGTGAAACATAAATGTAAATATTAAATTTAAATTAATTCCTTAAATAAGCCTGACCCTTCATAGACTGTTTTATATGAACATTCAGAGTTTATCCATTATCCCCCAGATTCTCGTATGGTGCCTAAAATTGGATGTCAATTTTCCAAGATATGTGCCCAATTAAATTGGCTAAGGAGCAGCTAAGGGGGGAATTTATCAATGGGTGCTAAGCATTCAAGAAACAAAAAGAAACTGCAGACAAAATGTACAAGATGCAGGCAATGTTTGTTATATCAAATGTAAATGCGGTTAATGGTATCAAAATGTCTGGGTAATACTATAGTAGTGTGGAAACTGATTGCAGTCAGACAGGAAAATCAGTATTAAAGCTTTTGCTTGTTTCTTTGGAAATGAAGCACACCATCAACTGTAACATTTGCCATTCATCCAGTCACAAAGGTGGTGTTAAAAAGAGTGGTGTGAAATATTAAAGACCGTACGCTGTACGGCAGATTGAGTATATGTGTGAGAGGACTGTATAAGTTGAAAGGGGATAGATTCCGTACAAATGTAAGGAAGTTCTTCTTCACCACCCAGAGTGGTAGTAAACTGGAATACTTTTCCGGAGTCTGTCATAGAGGAAAACACCCGCCAGGGATTCAAGACAAAGTTAGACAAGTTCCTGCCGAACAAGATCGTACGCTGATAGGGCTAGTCTCAAGTTGGGGCGCTGGTCTTTAACCAGAGGGCCGCCGCGTGAGCTGACTGCTGAGCATGAATGATGGACCCCTGGTCTGATCCAACAGCAGCAATTCTTATGTTCTTATTTCTAGTCAGTTAATCCAACAGACTCTGAGGCCTGGGATCATATGCTTATACGCATGGGTAGGTTAGAAAGCAGAGCTGGAACTAGGTGGGGGAATGATCAAGGTGTTGCCTTGAGCACCTTATTTTGTTTTAGGGCACTTTTTTTGCACTGTTTGGTAGGGAGGAGCACTTTTAGAAGTTTGCTTCCTGATTGTGCTGGTTGTCTGACATGATGGCTATTAGGAGCAGGAGAACAGAACTATTTGTTTTGCCAGCACTGGAACCATTCATGTAGAAAACATTGCTTCTGAAACTTGAGGCATTACAGTGTTAGAACTCTTGCGAGCTGCCATTGTGACATCTAAAATCATCTAACCATCTGCAAGCAGGACTTGATAAATCAAGATCAAATCAAAGCATGAAAGATGTACTTTTGAAGACTATGTAACGTGGAGTGGGAGGCTTCATGGTTGGTTTACATCCAACATGGTGACCCTCAACCTGGGGTCTATAAAGCCAAATGAAATGCAGAAACTGAGAAAAGAGCAGGCTGATGGTACTTCTGAAAAGCTGTGCTTTAAGGATGCTGTTGCCCGATTCCATGCTGAAACAGGAAGATAGGGGCACCTTTCCACGTTCAATGTGATACGTCCGTAATAGATTTGCGTATTTGGTCTCTAGATGTTTTGGTGGCCTTTGATATCCTGGATGGTCGGATTTTGTTGCAAAGATTTTTGGATTTTGGTATTCAGAGATAGTTCATTTATGATCTTCATATTTGCAGGAACAGTCCCAAGGAGTGCATGTGGGTAATTCTTCATCTTGCCCTAGATTAGGGGTAGGCAATTCTGGTCCTCGAGAGCCGGAGCCAGGTCAGGTTTTCAGGATATCCACAATAAATATGCATGAGATAGATTTGCATCTCAAGGAGGCAGTGCATGCAAATTCATCTCATACATATTAATTGTGGATATCCTGAAAACCTGACCTGGCTCAGTCTCTCAGGGACTGGAATTGCCTACCCCTGCCCTAGATGGTCACCTACTGGAGTGCTACAAGGATTGGCTCTTTCCATTTAACTTTTTAAATCTTTATATGGTGCCCTTTTGTTGGATGTTATATCTTCAGGTATATTAATGCCTCTTTGCCAATAAAATGCCATTTTTATTTTCTCTTGACTCCTCTGTGCAAGATGCAGGTAAGTTACAGCTGTGTTTTACATCTATTGCTGTTTGGGTGGCAGCAAATCTCAGTTTTATCCATGTTTAGGGCCTGACAATGGTTTTTTGCAAGATTCTCGCCTGACATTCTTTTGTCTCAGTAGCTAATGTTGTCGTAATTCAGTTGAGTTTATGAGCATGTTAAAGTTTTGGGTTGTCCTACTGGACAATTTACTTATGATGAAGCCTTTGGTGCTGTTATTTTTTTTAGCACTCCAAATGATAAGGCATCTAAAGCCAGTTTTCTTTCTGTTCAGTTGTGAAATAGTGGTGCTTTACTGCCTTAACTAAATTGTAATGTGTTATAGAGATGTGTTCAATGGAATAGTCTAAGTACTGCCCTTTTGTGGAAATTCCACCCATGTGTTAAAAATAAAGTGATAAAAAAGTAGCCTAAGGGTTAGAGCAGTAGACTAAAAACCTGGATACTGGGTTTGATTCCCACTGCAGCTCCTTGTGACCCTGGGTAAGTCACTTACAAAACCATAGCGTGGTTTTTAGTGCCGGCCATAACGGTAACAGCTCCAATGCTAAAAACCGCACTACCGTTTTGAAAAAGAGGGGGGGGGGGTAACTCTCCATTGTCCCAGGTTCAACACCTAGATTGAGTCCACTGGGAACAGAAAAAGTTCTTGCGTCTATGTTAATCGCTTTGGTTGCAATACAGAAAGGCAGTGTATCAAATCCTGACCTAAAATGTGATTTATTTGTAAGCTATCACTATTAACCCTTAATTCTCAACATCTTTTTTTCATAATACAGTACTTTAAATCTTTAACCTTATTTTTATGTTATACCTTATCCAGGAAGCATAACTGTTTTTTGGTCTTGCAGTCGAGGATTTCAACCTTAAGGACAGCAAAAAAAAAAAAAAAAATTTTGTTTTTAATCTAGATATAACAATTTATAGTCATCTGTTTGCTGCTGATGACTCCTCTCTACCAGTTATTTTCTTCCTTAGGCCTTTGTTGAATTATCTGCTTGTCAAACAGTACTTCTAGATAGAGAAAAGCTCTTATGCTCAAAACATCTTTTCCACAGTATTACTACTTATAATTTCTATAGCACTACCAGATATATGCAGCGCTGTAAATTAAACATATACCTATTCAGATATCTATACCCATTGTATCATTTCCTCTACCAGAATATACTCAAACCTGAGATGTCCTGTCTGTCCATATTAGTTTGTAAGCTCTTCTGAGCAGGGACTGTCTATTGTATGTTAAACGTACAGCGCTGCGTACGCCTTTCAGCACCATAGAAATGATAAATAGTAGTAATATAAGACACAATCCCTGCTCAATAGCAGTAAGTCATCTATCTCTGTCTAGTGATTTCAGTAGCATCACAGGTGAATGTGACTCAAGAGCAAGGGCAGACTGACCATTAGAACAACAGAGCAGCACCCAAGGGCCCACAGCCGTAAGGAGCCCACTCTCCCCTAGCGTTCATCTAGTGCAGTGATTCCCAACCCTGTCCTGGAGGAACACCAGGCCAATCGGGTTTTCAGGCTAGCCCTAATGAATATGCATGAGAGAGATTTGCATATGATGGAAGTGATAGGCATGCAAATTTGCTTCATGCATATTCATTAGGGCTAGCCTGAAAACCCGATTGGCCTGGTGTTCCTCCAGGACAGGGTTGGGAATCACTGATCTAGTGCAGTGTATCGCAAACTGTGTGCCATAACACACTAGTGTGCCTCCTGAGATTTCAGGTGTGCCATGATTCGCCAGCTGATGCCTACAGGATGTGCTTCTTGTGGTGAGAGGCACATCCTGTAGGCCAGGGGTGTCAAAGTCCCTCCTCGAGGGCCGTAATCCAGTCGGGTTTTCAGGATTTCCCCAATGAATATGCATTGAAAGCAGTGCATGCACATAGATCTCATGCATATTCATTGGGGAAATCCTGAAAACCCGACTGGATTCCGGCCCTCGAGGACCGACTTTGACACCTGTGCTGTAGGCAGTCAGCCAGGGCTAGCGCCTCTCCTTTTGATCAAATCATTGTTGTTGGGTTTGCTGGGTTTTTTTTTTTTACTCTTCAATTTATGCTGTGTTCCACACAGCAGTGTTTGGTATATTTTGTTTATTTGGCATTGTGTTTATGGGCACTGACTAACTCCATACTTACATCCTGGACTCCTGATGCAGGCTCACTCACCGAAACACGGCCTGTGTTGAGTCCAATGTTTGTTTAGCCAATAAAGTGTGGTTCGTTTGAAGATCAGGCCCTCTGATTTTTCTTTTGGATGCCTTTGGATTTGTACAGAGTGGACTTTTCTCTGGTATTTGTGTCGTCCCCCCCCCTTCCAAACCAGCACCACCATTCATTGGTTGAAATGATATGCTCACCATTACCCAGTGGCACAGTAAGGGGGGCGAGGACGTCAGTCCACCCTGGACACCATATTAGTGGGGATGCTGGCACACCCCTTTCCTTCACCCATACATCTAGTTGTTCACTGCTATGAGCAACAACTTTGAACGTTCTCCTTGTGACCACGTCATCTCTCCTGCTGACATTACTTCTGGGTGCCGCGCATATGAAGTGACAACAGAGGGAGATCCGCCGGAGTCACAAGGAGCAGTTGAAGTTCTTGTTGCTCGTGGCGGTGAACTTCAGGTATGGGGAAGGGAAGGGGGCACACATTCAGCAGGGGGCGGAGACAAGAGCGGGAGAGGGGTGCCTCACATCCCTGCTACGATACTGCCATTACTTGCAGTTCTCCACAAAAAACGTAGTCGGAATGTTAGATTCCGCCACCGCTGTTGGTAGATTACTGTACTCATCTACCACTCTCTCGGAAAATACATATTCATGTTTCCTTTGAAACCTTTCTCTGCCAACTTTATTTCATGACTCCTGATCCTTGAAACTCCTGTACTCCAGGGTTTCACATACCTGTCCTGGTAACCCCACAGCCAGTCAAGTCTTCAGGATACCCACAGTGAATATGCATGAGAGAAATTTGTATACAGTGGAGATCCATTTTATGCAAGTATGTCTCCTGAATATTTGTTGTAGAAATTCTGAAAACCCACCCCTCTCCTTAAGTCACTTCACTGGCTCCCTATCTGCCATCGCAAACAGTTCAAGATCTTATTGCTGACCTACAAGTGTGCTCATTTTGCTGCCCCTCAATATCTCTCCTCGCTTCTCCTTATACACCTCCAAGAGAATTCTGTTCCTCAGATAAGTCACTCTTAACGTTACCCTTCTCCTCCACTGCCAAGTCCAGACTTCATTCCTTTCATCTAGCTGCCCCCTATGCCTGGAATAAATTACCCGAGTTTGTCCGTAAAGCCACTTCCCTTCCCTTGTTTAAAAGCAGACTGAAAACTCTCTTTTTAATATAGCTTTCAATCCTTAACCCTACTCCTTTGCCATCCAACCCAGCAAGTTGATTAACCGTTCCCCTTAACTGTATCCATGACATCCTGTTTGTCTGTCTTACTCTTGCCTGTTTAGATTGTAAGCTCTTTCGAGCAGGGACTGTTTTCTTACTCTTTGTGACTCTGTACAGTGCTGTGTGCGTCTGGTAGTGCTATAGAAATAATTAATAGTAGTAATAATAATAATAAAAAGTTTATATACCGCAGGACCGTAAAGTTCTATGCGGTTTACAATAGTTAAAAATGCTACAAATTGAGTAAAACTTACAAAGTTAAAAACTAGTAACTAAAAACCTTTAAAGAGCAGTTATTGTATAAGATTTTGCAAATCAGCTACCTAAATGCTTCAAGAACAAATATGTTTTTAGGTGTCTCCTAAATTCCTCATAAGTATTAGTAAACAAAAGCAATTTTTCCAAATCTTTACCCCATAATGCTGCCTGATACGAAAAAAGATCTTCATGATATTTTTTAAGTTTACATCCTCTAACTCAGTAATTCCCAACCCTGTCCTGGAGGATCACCAGGCCAATCGGGTTTTCAGGCTAGCCCTAATGAATATGCATGAGAGAGATTTGCATATGATGGAAGTGATAGGCATGCAAATTTGCTTCATGCATATTCATTAGGGCTAGCCTGAAAACCCGATTGGCCTGGTGTTCCTCCAGGACAGGGTTGGGAACCACTGCTCTAACTGATGGGGAGACAAAATTCAAGTGTGAGCTTCTCTTGCGTCTATTAGTTGAAAAAGAAAAAAGGTCAGCTATATATTTAGGAACTAACCCAAACAAAAACAGCCTGACTTAAATTTCACTGTGCCTCCATTGGCAGCCAGTAGTAGTAGTAGTCACTGAGACATGTTTTAAAAGCCTTCTTGACTAAAGCCTGACAAATATTTAAATATTTCTGCCATATCCTTTTCCCTTCTTCCCTCCAACAAGTATATTCTGAGTGGCTTAAGCCATTGTTTTTAAGGTTTGTATTCCATCATTATTGTCCAAAAAAATAAGAGTTTTATATTGGAATCTAAATGACATCCATATAATAGAGCAGGGGTAGGCAATTCCGGTCCTCGAGAGCCGGAACCAGGTCAGGTTTTCAGGATATCCACAATAAATATGCATGAGATGGATTTGCATCTCAAGGAGGCAGTGCATGCAAATCCATCTCATAGATATTGTCACAAGCCTGATCCCAGTTCCGGTCTTGTGCCAGTGAAGAGCCCCAGAAATCGCCTGGTGAAATTAGTCAGGGCTGATCACTATGTGCCTGCAAGCCAGGAACTAGATCAGGAAGCGCAGGCTGTGTTTGAGCAGGGTTTAGTCCATAGACCTGTGAAAACAGGTATTGCCCCTTTAAATCCTCCATTTTGGAAAGGGCTGGCCAAACAGGTAGCAGACTCAGCAAAAGAAAGCCCTTCCCCCGAGTAGGGCTGGGCGTGGCACAGCAGCTCTTGAACACTTAGAGAGCTGGCTGTCTAGGAGGAAAGGGGAGTCCAAGGAAGTTCTCAGGTGGAAAGAGCCTCCAATTCCTCCAGAGCCTACGGATGTGGAAATGCTGAACACAGAGCCAGAAGAAACAGCCTTGGTAAACCAGGAACATGAGGAAATGGACTAGAGGTCTGCACGGGAACGGGGATCGCAGGAATCCTGCGGGTCCCGTGGGAATCCTCCCTTAACCTACAGTACTCCCACGGGGATCCCCCTCTAGCCAACGGGATTCCCACAGGGATGGAAGGCTTTGGAAGCAGGGTTCATCCATATAATATAATGAACACATCAGCCTTAGTAAAAGAGGGGGTTTATAAGTTAATTACCTGAACAGAAAACAAAAAAGGGTTCCACCAAAGAGATTCCACAAGGAAAATAGCAGCGCAAACACAAAAGAAACTGTGGAATTGATGATCCTGTCAGAAGTAATTGCTGCTTTTTATGGGGACGGGCAGGGATGGAGGTAATGCCTTGCGGGGACAGGTGAGGACGGAGAGGATCCTGACGGGGATGGGTGGGGACGGAGAGGATCCTGGCGGGGATGGGTGGGAGTTCTGTCCCCGCGCAACTCTCTAAAATGGACTGGAGTGCTTTACCAGAATTGGGGCATACTGAAGAAATGGATGTAAGCTGATTGAATTGTGGGCTTGTGTTTTGCATAGCTTTCTTTTTGAGTGAACTTTCCTTTTTGAATTTTTGAATGTTTGACTTATGAGACAATAAGTGAATTCTTTGAGCATGCTAGCAGAAGGACGTATGCTAGTACATTGTTTTGTTTGTTTGGAAGTTTGTTTGTTTTTTTAAGCCAAGATGGCTGCTGCAAGCTGTGGCTTGGCTGCAGCGAAGCAACACCAGCAGTATCCCTCATAGAGTTTGAAAACCCTGAAGGCTGGGGCAGGATCTGCCCAACATCTTAGTGGAAGGATTGAGGATTATTTTGCTCTTTGTCCTAACAAGGAGCCGATTTGGCAAATCCGCCAACCTTCTGCTATTGAACTCGGAGGAGAATGGAAGAGCTAT
The DNA here is from genome assembly GCF_902459505.1 of Geotrypetes seraphini. Lineage (NCBI taxonomy): Eukaryota > Metazoa > Chordata > Amphibia > Gymnophiona > Dermophiidae > Geotrypetes > Geotrypetes seraphini. The sequence continues at coordinate 21,855,152 of NC_047095.1, forward strand.
AATATTGCAATGTGTTGTGTTGTTTTATTTGCACTGAAGATTATGGGAGACTGGATTGTTTGTTTCATTGCGCCCACAATGAAGCAGGACTTTCCTGGGTCATAAGATATATGTTTTTGACTCTTTGACCAGACCAGGCTGGTGAGTGCAGCATTATTTTGTTGCCATTATTATTGCCATTACTTTTGGACTTTTGCTTTTCATGCATTTTTGGTTTTGCCCTAACTGAAGGATAAATAAATTTGATTTCTTCCTTCTGATACTCACCTGTGTGAAGCCATTCTGTCCATTGTACACAGAGTAAGTTATCAACAACAGGGACTTCCTCCCTCTTGGAGAAGCACGCCGGGGCAATATTGTAGTTGTGTGCCGGTCCCTGCTGTGCCCTAAGGGACGACCACGCTACAATAGTCATTGTGGATATCCCGACCCGACCTGGCTCTGGCTCTCGAGGACCGGAATTGCCTACCCCTATAATAGAGCAACAGTCAATTTGGGTCTAATCCAGGAGTTCTCAACCCAGTCCTTGGGACACACCTAGACAGGTTTTCAGGATACCCACAAGTATGCATCAGATAAATTTGCATACAGTGGAGGTAGGGCATGCAAATCTATCTCATGCATGTTCATTGTGGGTATCCTGAAAACCTGATTGGCTGGGTGTGCCCTAGGACTGAGTTGAGAACCTCTGGTCTAATCTATTAAGGTCTTGTCCCGTAGATGCAAAGGGGCAATTCTGAAAGTGATTGCCATATTCTGTGAGCACTGTGCCCAGTGGCATAGGTGGGTGGGGGCAGCTCACTCCAAGCGCAACCTTTGTAAAGAGCGCAGGTACCCATCCTCCTCTCCACCCTCCCCCCGCTCCTTCCCAACTCCCCCTGCCACATGCCCCTTCCCTTCCCTCGTACCTCTAATTTTCCCTATGCGAGCTCGCGTTGGTGTTGCCTCCTTCTGACGTCACTTCTTGGCCCTGCGCCTAGGAAGTGGCATCAGAGAGAAAGCCGATATGACACAAACAGCAAGTTTGTAATGCTGTCCACACAGGGAGAATTAGAGGTACGAGGGAAGGGACCATGCATGCTCATAAATGTCCTCGTAGAATACTACATAGTAATATAGTAACATGAGTAAATGACAGCAGATAAAGACCTGAATGGTCCATCCAGGCTGCCCAACAGTTACACTCATTATAACAATGTATGATTAAATTGAATCATCTTTTTTTTTATATATATTGCTGGGTGCTAGACCGTAGACGTCTTCTTGGAACTACTGGAGTTACTGTTAAAGCTGTTCCAACTACTGGAGCTGCCGTCAAAGCTCACTCCAGCCTATCCAAACCATCATATCATTTGCGGGATACAGACTGTAAAAGTCCACCCAGAACCTTCCTCGTGTTCTAAATCAGTGGTTCCCAACCCTGTCCTGGAGGACCACCAGCCAGTCGGGTTTTTGGGATCACCTTAATGAATATGCATGAGACAGATTTGCATATAATGAAGGTGATAGGCATGCAAACCTGCCCCATGCATATTCATTAGGGTGATCCTGAAAACCTGACTGGCTGGTAGTCCTCCAGGACAGGGTTGGGAACCACTGTTCTAAATTACTGGAGTTTCCACCAAAGCCTTCCCCAGTCCATCATAAACCGAATTGCTATATACGGGACACAGACTGTGCAAGTCTGCCTAGAGCAGGCCCCTGGTTCTTCAATTAATGACATTCATTTTCTAATCAGAGATCCACTGTGTTCATCCCACGCTTTTTTGAATTCTGTCACCATTCTCCTCTCCACCACCTCCTTCGGGAGGGCATTCCAGGCAATTTCCTAACGTTTCTCCTAAATCTACCACTTCGCAACCTCAATTTATGCCCTCTAGTTTTACCATGTTCCCTTTTCTGATAAAGATTTGGTTCTATATTAATTCATGATATAAATTAAATTGACTAGTGTAAATCAACTGTGGCATACCTAAATGTAGGTGCAAACATGTACACCAGATCTATGGGTGTCATATATGATAATGCCACACTAAAACACCTAATGTTGACACGCTTTGTTTAAGACTGGTAACAGTCAAGATTCCCTTCGCAGAGGCAACCGATCTCCAGTGTCTGCAGTCAGACCTCAGAGCTAGTCATAAGGAATAACCCATATGCAGACATGATTGAGACATTTAAGTACATCACTGGTCGTATTGAGGTGGAGGATGATATTTTCTTTCTCAAGGGTCCATCAACCACAAGAGGGCATACGCTTAAAATCAGGGGCGGGAATTTTCATAGCAACACCAGGAAGTATTTCTTCACTGAACGAGTGGTTGACCATTGGAATGAGCTCCCAGTGCCAGTGATCGACGCCAGCAGCGTGCAAGATTTCAAGAAAAAGTGGGATGCCCAAGTCGGATCTCTGCGAGGGTAGTGAAAAGGGATGCCATCAGAGTGTGTCCCCTAGGAGGGTTGTTAGGGGGAGGGTTAATAGAGTGGGCAGACTTAATGGGCTATAGCCCTTCTCTGCCGTCATTTTCTATGTTTCTATGTATTTATCTCAGGGGGACTGTTATAATAAGCAATTTTAGCTGTTGCCCTATTCAGATTTGTTATTCATCGTCCATTGATATTAAATTGAAGCGATACTTAGCTTGGGTGGAGATTCTCTACCCGAGCAATGGCATATATTCGCCAATGAAGCTTAAACTTAAAGTACTAGGTATTTTAGTATGGTTCACATAGTATTTGAAGTATATATGATAATGCCTACATGCAGCAGTTGCATGCAAAAGTGGGTGGCCCTCCTACAACCCCACTCATATGAACACCCTGCTGACAATTATGCGTTATGGCAGTTTAGGGTGAAATTCTATATATGGCACTGAGCATTAGCTGCTACTTCTGCACCAAACGTTTGGCATGAAAAAAGCATTCTAATGGATGAAATGCACTAAATCAGGACAAAAGCCGCAGAGCCACATCTGCGGCCCCTGCCTGAGCTAATAGACTAAATATATACATATTATAAAATTCTTTATAAATTACTTTGGCACAGAAGCAAATCAATGTCATCAAACTAATGGAGGAAAAGGAAAGGCACCATGCCGCCCTAAATGTCAGAAATAGAAATCTCAAGACAAATTACTAAAGCTGGCATGCTGGTGGCTCCCACAGCAATGACAAATGCTTACAACTTAAATGCTGTAGCAGGAGGCAGTGTGGTTCAATTTAGAAATGTTTTTATTAAAGTTTTCATTTATTGTTAAAGGCTTAAGTTCAAGTATACTTAGTGCTCCTTTTACGAAGGTGCGTTAGGGCCTTAACGCGCGGAATAGCGCGTGCTAAAATGCCATGTGTGCTAGCTGCTAACGCCTTCCTCTTGAGCAGGCGGTAGTTTTTCGACTAGCGTGCGCTAATCCGGTGTATGCGCTAAAAACGCTAGCGCACCTTCGTAAAAGGAGCCCTTAATTTCCCATATGTTTTTAGTTTTCAGTTTTTAATCCATGTGTTTCTATATCAGGACTTTTAGGGTAGGTACAAATTTAGCTGATGAAGTCGTATCTGCTATTGATCACACGTCAGATTTTCCTGCTTTTCGTGGCTTTATTGCAGAGCTCTCTATTTTGTCACATCTTTGGTTCACCATTTTTTACACTCATAGAAACATAGAAACATAGAAAGATGACGGCAGATAAGGGCCATAGCCCATCAAGTCTGCCCACACTATTTACCCACCCTCTTAAATCTACTGACCCCCTAAAGAATAATTGTAATTATACTGTCACTCTACTGACCTGCTCATTCAAGTCCTAGTGACCCTATCCCTTGGCATGACCTCGTAGGGATCCCACATGGGTATCCCATTTGTTCTTGAAGTCTGGGATGCTGCGTGCCTCAACCACCTGCACTGGAAGCTTGTTCCAATGCTCGATCACTCTCTCCGTGAAGAAGTACTTCCTGGTGTCTCCACGAAACTTCCCTCCCCTGAGCTTGAGCGGAAGTCCTCTTGTGGTCGAGGGTCCCCTGAGAAGAAAGATATCATCTTCCACCTCTACCCGTCCCGTGATGTACTTAAATGTCTCAATCATGTCTCCCCTCTCCCTACGCTCCTCGAGAGTGTAGAGCTGCAATTTGCTCAGTCTTTCTTCGTACGGGAGACCCTTTAGCCCCGAGACCATCCTGGTGGCCATCCGCTGAACCGATTCTTATTTCCAGTGTAATGTTTTTTTACTTGTTTACACTTCAGCACTTTGTTTGGCTCACTATTTAACTTTATGTCACATTTTATTAAGTCTTGTCCTTATCTGTTTGCACCAGTCACTTTATATACTCATCTGTTAAGCACATCCACTATACACGCAAACATAGGCATGCGTACATTAAATATTGCAAAATTATATTCATTAAATTGTTATTTATAGGACCCCTGAGGAAGACAACATTGTTGAAACACGGAACATGTTGGATCCAAATCTCCCAACGGTTTGAGTCTTAGATATATTTTATGTGGATTATGAATTTATATATTTTTAAATAAAGTCTGCATCTTGAATATCACCATCTCTACAGAGTTTTCGTTTTCATTCAATTTAGAAATGGAGAATTTCCCGTACAGAATCTGTTCTTGGCATAAAAAGGTTTCCTTTCTAAGATTACCATTGCAAGTTCAGAACCGATGAGAGTACTATCCAATAGGATTCTGCCCATCTTGGGATTCAACTTCTACAATCATATACAAGTAGGAAGGTGTGAAAGAGTGAGTGATATAGCAGTAGGCAGTGGCGTAGCAGCAGGCACCTGGACCCTCTTCTCTGTCCCCCTCCTGCCATGTGCACTCACTTTCCCTTCCCCCGTACCTGTTTAGCTCCCTGGCACAAGCAGCATCTCTAACTTGCTGTCCGCATCAGCGTTGGCTCTCCCCCTGATGTCACTTCCTAATCATGTCAGAGGGGAGCGCAGAGGCCAGCATGAGCAGCGGGTTGGGGCTGCTGCTCGCTGACAAAGACCTAGAGGTACGGTGACGGGGAATTGAAGGCGTATGCGTGGCGGGGGGAGGAGTGGGAAGGAGCAGGGCGGCAGAGAGGAGGAGAGGTGCCGGCACCCCTGCCAAGACAAAACCCGGGGTGGTCCGCCCACCCACAGCCCCCCTTACTACGCCACTAGCAGCTGGTGTCCCTGAGAACACTTCCTCACTGAAGTTGCAGATAAGCTATCTTACAGCAGGTGGCGCTAACCTCTTTTTCACAGTACAGACACCGGAGCGCTTTAGTAAAACCGTTGTCAAGTCATACGAGTTCCTTATTGTCCCCTCCACTCTTCCCCAGCTATTACTGGGACTTTCCTTGGCAAGCCACCAGTTAGTTGCTCCTGCTCTGTAGGGCGTTCCTTTTTATCTGGAATGGCCAGATAAATGAATTGCCGATAACACTGATGCATCTGCATTATCAGCAATATAGTTACCATGTGATAAAAGTACCTGTTGCAGGGACAGATGCTCACTACACCCCAACCGTTAACACAAAGGGCACTGCGCTATCAGTTTTCTAGTGTGGGAAGCCACGCTAAATGGCCTGCGCTGCTCCCGATGCTTATACCCCCTCTTCTAGTAAACTGCGCTAGCAGTTTTTCGGGCAGAGAGCCATGCTGAATGGCCCGAGCTGCTCCTGACGCTCATAGGAACTCTATGAGCGTTGGGAGCAGCGCGGGCCATTCAGCATGGCTCCCCGGGCCATTCAGCACAGCTCTGAGCTAAAAACTGCTAGCGCAGTTTAATAAAAGAGGTGGTAAGGCTTTGTAGTTACCATGCGTTACAATTTGCAATTAAAGCAAGGTAACTGGGGGAAAAAAACTACCACACTTCAATACTCAAGGCTGAACCAATCTCCTCTGCCTAGTTCCAGGTTCAGCAAGGATGTTAAAGTGCTGGTAACTATCTTTCCTCTTCCTGGGAACCTAAGCATATCAGCATCAGGCTTCAAGCTCTGCTGAGGAGAACAACAGAGACAAATTGTTAAGACATTTTCAGCAGGTGGGAAAATCAAAAATATTTAGAAGTCACATGTATACAGTATATGTCCCCTCCCCCCCCCCTTTATTTTCAGTGGGACCAATTCACTAACCCGCAATAAAATTAGTACAACCCAAGATAATGGGTGTTCTGTTGAATAGGGGCCTAAATACTTGCTGCTTTCACAATAGCAAGGCAGGTTGTTTGTTCCTTTTCTACAATATCAGGACTCCTTTTTTGTATTACTGCACATTAACAAGTTAATAGAATATTGATTTTTTTTAAAATTGCTCTATTAAAAAAATGCTTATTTTACACACTCGGAATAGCCAAGACAGGATGAGAGAAATACAGATTAAACTAGTACTCCCAGAGGGAATGAAAAGTGCTTACTTAAGTAGTCCTTTTTTCTTATGTGGTTTGGAACAGATTCATTCTTCTGGTGATTAAGCTGAACATTTGAAAATGTGTGTGTGTTTTTGTTTTTTTTCCCCTGTCAGAACGCTGCCAAGTTTCCCCTAGGCTCGCTCGATCACTGACCTGAAGCAATGCCAACCTTTATTGCAGATGGGTACCGGAGCATACTTTTACTCTTTTGTCTTCTAATTACTTTTGCTTTTGTCTGTTATTTGACTCAGGATTTAAATACAATAGTTGTTTTTTTATTATCAGCTCATGCAAACTCTATGCAAGGGCTCTGCAGAAATGGAAATGTAGTAGATGGATTCAGTGGCGGACCTAGGATATGTGACACCTGGAACCAATCATTTTTTTTAAAATCTCCCCCCCTCCCCCCCCACACACACCAATATTAAAAAATATATATTTTTAGTAATTTATTTATTTTTATATCCCATCCTCCCCAGAGAGCTCAGAACGGGTTACTGTTTTAACATTCACAGTATTACAATATAACATTACATAGGGCTACAACCTCTACAACCCCATGCCGGTGCTGTAGTATAAATAAAATAAGAATTCAAATCGTTGCCCCAAGCAGTCAACTTGGCAACAATTTTTTATTTCAACTGGATTAAAATGCAGCTGAGGTCATATAAATTGCGTGCTAGTGGCAGTGCCATTGAGACAGGAATGATCTTTTCGAGTGATTCAGTGTAAATAAAATAAACATAAAAGACATTTCCTCTCTCTATTAGGTCCTAGCTCAAGCTTACCGTCTAACACCAGCTCTTGCAGGATACACATTTCAAATCTGACATATTGTAATCACAAAATGGAAAATAAAATTATTTTTTCTACCATTTGTTGTCTGGTCATTTATTCAAATCATGTTGGGTCCCAGACTGTTTTCTGTTTGTCTTCTGTTAACTCGCTCGCCAGGATCTCCTTCTCATTTGACATTTTCTTCTTTCTCCGTGCTCACCATCCATCTTCCATTTCTATTACTTCCCTTCCATTGCCATATCCAACATTTGTTTCTTTCCCACTGTGTCTCTCTCTCTCTCTCTCATGCCCTGGGTCAAACCTTTCTATTCCCTTCAATGCAGCATCTCTCCCTTCCTCCCCTCAATTATCATGTTCAATATTTCTTTCTCTATCCCTAGATATCTTACCCTCCACCCTATGTCTCTTCTTCGTGCATGTCTCCCTCCCCTCCACAATATACAGGATTTCTCCCTCTCACCCCTACCTCTTTGTTGCATCTCCCTTCCTCTTCTCCAGCCCATATCCAACAATTCTTCCTCCCTTGTGCATCAGCTTTCTATCTTTCCCTCCTATCCCCCTGTGCATCAGCTTTTCATCCTTCCCTCCCATCCCCCTGTGGAGCACCTCCGGACCCGACTGATCCTATCCCACCATGAGATTTTTTTTGCTGCCAGGGCTTCTCTCTGCTGTGTCATCAGTGACATCATCAATCCCGGTGGGCCATAAGAAGCCTGTTCAGAGCATACTCTCATTGTCGGCAAACAACTCACTGCTCTGCCGGCGTCGGTCCTTCTTCCTGCTTCCGAAGGCAGGACCTGGCAGAGAGGGAGGCCCGATGCTGGCAGAGCAGTGAAGTTCCCAGACCATGATGCCAACCCTAGGAGCACCCCTTTATGGTCTGCACCCTGGGCGGACTGCCCCCCTCATGGAATGCTAGAAACACCCCATCCCACCTGCAGCTCATTCAGTCTGGCTTCAGTTTACCAAGAGCCATATGATAACTTAATATCTGCAAGTGTAGAGATTCTCGATGAAAGTAGGCTCGCAAACATCAGTTAAGTCCTCCAAACTATCTGCAAGTTTCCCTTCATTTCCACTGCTAGGTACAGAACTACCGTGCAGTTATATAGCATATATTTTTGTCAAGTTCAAAAAATAAAAAGCTCCCTGCCATGGTATAGAGCTAAAGGAAAAGGCATCATAGCAAATGGAGACAGATAAAGACCAAAATGCAGTGTCCTCAGTTGTTGTCTTTTTTTTAGGTATAAATTTGGGGTATAGGCAAATTCCCATGCACAACCCATCACCAATTCCCTCTCTATGTCTTCTTCCCATTCTTCCTACCTTTTTTCACAACTGCCCTCCATTTCTGCCCATAGAATGTTACATTGATGACTACAAGAACTGAGATGGTATTGCCAAAGGTGATGGTGCATCTTCTTCCAACATTCCTCCATGCTATTTTCTCACAATGAACTGCATTTATGAAAGGACTTAAAGTGATTTTATTTTCTATTTACACCCCCTTCCTCCCCCAAAATGGATATTCATCTGAGCTCCACCTCAGTGGTTCTGTGATGCATTGTGAAATGCGTAATGTACCTATTGCCATGGTGAAACCAGGTCTCAAAGAAGGTCCGAAGGGGGAACAGGGTACAGAACCTGGCAAGAAGGGAGGGGGAGCTAGGTGCAGAGACGGGCAGGGGAGGAAAGGAGGAGGCTAGATGCAGAGCCTAGCAGAGAGTGAGGGAGGGGAAACGGGATGCAGAGCCTGGCAGGGCAGGGCAAGGCAAGGCACTGCACTTGAATATAAACCTCATTTTTTGTGGGGGGAAAAGTTACCTTGGTTAATATTCAAGTATATAAGGTATGTGGAAGCTTGAAATTTTTTGGTGTTTTTATCGGAGCTTTCTCATATTCACACTGCAGCCCTTTCCATGAACAAGAACTGCAAGATTTCACAGCTCTTATCATGAGACTAGTCCAAAGGCAGCAAAAGATGACCTTTTATTAAGGTGTATCTTGCTGCCAGAATTTTAGTGGGCAGGGGGTGGAGCCAGAGTGTGGAATGTGTGGGGCTGAGACATGTCTTGAAATCTCTCTCTCATAAACTGAGCTCCCTTGGCAGCTCTATCACCACCTCTGCCATAGCTGAAACTTCAGCTTGCTCTTAGTCATGCCCTGCTCTATAGTTGTCCAGTTATTGGGTGTTTTTCTAACATGAGACTGCAAGGGAAATACAAATACCCTGCAGCTTTTCCTGTTTACCTGTGTAAGAATTTTCTTCAAAGTGTAAAATTGAGTGTTATTGTATGAACAACCCACTGTGCCTTCAGGTCTTCTCCCAAGAGACTAAAACACACAACATTTAAGAGGAAGAGAGGAGCTTCAAAAAAACTCAAAGTGCCCACTGATGTTCACACATAGCTCTTCACTACCTAGCAAACAAAAAAACTAACAAGAATATATAAGAAACATACTACGAAAATAACAGATAAACTAAACCAACAAACTCTCCAGAAAAGATTTGCACCAGAGTTCTAAGTTCATTAACCATTATTAAACTGAATTTCAGACATCCACGTTCTAAGGGTTTGCTATAGAGATTCAAGGAACTGAATGACAATTTTGCCCCTGTTCTTTATTGCTAAATAAAAATTATTTATTTTTAAAACTTCTGTTCTACTTAAAACCTAAGCGGATTACAACAAAACATACATAAATTATGACATCAATAAAACACCAATACATCACATAAAAAATCACCACAAATTAATTAACTACCAGACTAGTGCCCTATTTGTAGAATAACCTTCCCCCTTATCTTCAAGTTTCAAGTTTTATTTGGGTCTTGATATACCGCTTTTGTAAGCAAAGCGGTTTCCAATTTATACAAAGTATTAAAAAGTTTTAAAAATATAAAATAAAAGGGAACAAATTCACAGTTACAATACAGACATAACATGATTCACATGGGCAAATGGAGAGGATACATTGCTTAAAATAAAAGAAAGGAGAGGCAAAAAACAAAAGGCGAAAAGGGGATCTTTAATGTAAGGCCTGATGTTTGAGGTTTTTGAATAAAAAATCAAGTATAAATCTCAAAAGCATCTCTGAAAAGAAATGTTTTAAGATTACATTTAAAGTTGTTGAGATTCTTTCTTGTCTCAGAGTCAGAGGTAAAGCATTCCACAGTGTGGGTGCGGTTACAGAGAAGATTGTTTTACGTATTGTATCATACAATAATTGAAAACTGAAGGGACCGCTATAAGATATTGTTGGGAAGAGCGTAGTGTCCTATGTGAATCATATGGGATTAGCATCCTATCTATAAATGATGGAATGTGATTAGATTTAACTTTGAAAGCATGAAGTAGTATTTTGAAAGTAATCCTATGTGAAATAGGTAGCCAGTGAGCTTTTCTGAGGAAAGGTGTTACATGGTCTACTTTTTTATAGTTAAAAATGATTTTTACAGCAGTGTTTTGAATGACTTGTAATCTCCTGATCTCCTTTTGAGTGATGCCCTGGTAAAGTGAATTCCAATAATCTAAGGTTGAAATTTCTAAAGAATGGATAGGAATGTTGATTGAATTGGGGTTAAGTACTGATTTGAGTGATCTGATCATTTTTAGTTTAAAAAAACATTTTTGAACCACAGAGCTGATCTGAAATTTAAAGGAAAGTGTGTTATCAAGGATCACTCCTAGAATTTTAATGTTTGGTACAAAGTGAATTGGGATTGAAGAGATACATATTGGGGATGCAAGGGTTTCATTTTGATCCTGCGAAAAAAACATACATTTGGTTTTTGATATATTAAGAGAAAGAAGATTTTGGCAGAGCCAGTCATGCACAAGATGTAAATTTTGATTAATATCCAGGATTTCGGCATGATTATGGCTCTGGACGGGGTGGATTAATTGAATGTCATCCACCGAGGCATAAACTGTGAATCCTACAGATTGGGCGACAGTTAACAATGGTGCAAGAAACAAGTTAAACAACGTGGGCGAGAGAATGGATCCTTGTGGGATCCCTGAATCTTGGGAATATGGCTTTGAGGAAGAGTTTTGAAAGTGAACTTGATATTGTCTGTCAGAAGTAAGAGATGAACCATTTAAGAGCAACTCCAGAAATTCCTAGTGTTTCAAAACGGTTTAAGAGGAGTGTATGATCAATTGTGTCGAAAGCTGTCTTTAAATCAAGTGAAATCAGAAGAACCGATTTTCTTTGATCCAAATAATTTCTGATCGTTTTGACTAGGCCCAGAAGAGATAGCTCTGTTGAGTAATGTGGTCTAAAACCTGTCTGGTTGGGATGCATTCTATTTGTTTGCTCAAGGAATGGTGTTAATTGATTAAACACAATCTTTTCCGTTAATTTGGCAAGATAGGGAATGTTGTCTATAGGGCGGTAGTTATTACAATCATCAATATTTCCAAAAGTATGTTTGGGGATGGGTCTTATTTTTGGTTCTTGAAGAGGCTGTTGCCGATCATGGATTGAATGAACGGGTCAAAGATAGAAAAATATTTTTTAATTAGGAAAGGTTGTAGAGAGTGCCCTAAGATTCCTGAGTTATTGATGGAGTGCATTGTTTTTTTCTATTTCCAGCAAAGATAGTATGTTAAAGTTAGAAAATGTGCTGAAAGAGATGGAATGGGAATCGTCTGATGGTGTGGTTGGAGACACTGAATTCGTAGAGCTCTTCTTGACAAAATTTAAGGAGCACTCAAGGCATACTGCTTTGAGCAGGCATTTGGTAGTTAGCAGTATGGATTTGGTGGTTCAGTATTTTGACTGCTAACACTGGCAGTGTGAATGGTTTTCTTTCCTGTTATGATTTTGACGTTCCCTATTCTTTTACTAATGGGTCCGATATAAAAAAAATTTATGCTCCTAACTATGAGAATTATGCAGTTGATATTCAGAATGAGTTAACTGGCCTAGAACATCCATTGACTGGTTAACTAGCTTATCAGCACCTAAACAGTCATTTGCAGCAGCATTTAAATGGTTTTCACCACTGAAAATCACCAGTGGTGACTAGCGCCCTACATCCAAATCGGACTTTTCTATTGATTATGCTCCTGGATTCTTTCTCATATCAAGCCTTTAGAAGATCAGTGAAAACCTACTTATTTGCTAAATTTCTTTTGCTATTATGATTAGTGAACCTAAGTCAGTTAGTGCCCCTTGAAGAATTCGCCCCTAAGCATGACCTTTGAAAATACATTAGTCCAACCTCTATTAGGAAACTCCCTTAGCAAATGCTTTGCACCTTTTTTTTTTTTTGCCACAAAAATTTAAAATCACTTTATCTTCTGCTAATGCCATTTTGCTAAAATGGATCTTAATGGTCACTTCACAAATGAGGTCATTTTGAAAACAGGAATCATCCAGTTTTTACAATATCTTGCAGTAACACCTGTCGATAATAGTAATAATTTTTAATAGTAGACTGTTCTTGGGTTATTTGAAAAAAATGTTGGGGGGTCCCATTTTTTTCCAGACACCTGAGTATTATCTAATATAATAAAGAGCTAGCCGCGCATGCGCACTCCTATTTGCGTGTTCTGTGCGTGTAGGTCTGTGGCCGAAGGAGTGCGCATGTGTGCTAATACGTCACCAGCCGATCGCCTCCACAGGCCGGACCGCAGCCAGACGGACCGCGGGAAGGGAAAGGGGGGAGGAGGGCTTCGAGGGAGCCGGCTGTCGGCGAAGGGCAGACGCGGGCCCAGGACGGACTTGCTCCAGCTGTACAATCCTGTCCCTTAAACTCCCTGGCCGCCTAAGTTATTTTAATTTGAAATCTGCCGCCGCCGCGGCGGCTCCTCTCTCATCTTCCGACATAATATAAGTGCAGCTCATGAGAGGAGCCGCGGCGGCGGCTTTGAAAACGGCTCCCTTAATTCTTTGCTGGATTTTTTTTTAAGTTTAAAGCTGCCGCCGTGGCTCCTCTCACGATCCCGGCCTGTGTCGGAGAAGGCTTCCAACTGTTTCAAGAGTGAACAGTTTCTCACGCCCTTTTAAGCTTTTTGTCCTAGCATGTCATTTTTTAAAAGGTTACAGAATGTACAACATGACAAATTAACACTTGCTTGCACTTCCTTATACTGTAATTGTTTTGAAATGCTGCAGGTAAATGAGATCTGAACTCTCTTCAGATAGCAATAAGGTTCTTGTTAAACAATACGGTTCTTGGTAAACCAATCTGAGCTCCCTTGGGAGAACGGCATAGAAAAATGAATGAATATGATAACAATGTGCTCCCGAGGGAAGTGGTGGAGAGGAAAACGGTGACAGAATTCCAGAGGATCTCTAATCAGAAAATAATGGTATACTGTATATTGAAGAACTAAGGTCAATACTGGGCAGACTTGCACGGTCTATGTCTCGTATATGGCCATTCAGTTGAAAATGGGCTGGGGAGAGCTTCGACGGCTGGGATGGTTTAGATGGGCTGGAGTGAGCTTTGACGGAGACTCCAGTAGATGGAATCTAAGCACAGTACTGGGCAGAGCTTTGGGTTTCTGGCCCAGAAATAGCTTGGAAAAAGGACAATTTAAATTAAATCAGTAATTTAAAGAGAGGGTACGGTTGGGCAGACTGGATGGGCCATTCGGATCTTTATCTGCTGTCATTTACTATGTTGCTATGATGATGATGCTGCAACGGGATGGTATATAAAAGAATCAGCAACCATTGCTTCCATTTCCCACCTGGCACTCATCTCTGCAGTAACATTTTCATTCACAGACCTTTTCTCAAAGGAAGGACTAACTAGTGAAGTGTTCACTCCTAAATTGATTTGGCTTCTCTCCCTGTTCTTTTCACATAGTAAAGCTATGCTGAGATTAAATATGCAGTGATTTTTCTATGTATTGCAACTACAAATTCTACATATCTAATTCAGCATTACTGACTGCTGGAATAACATATCCAAGAATGAAACTACCTCCTTGCATAGAGTTACACTGTTATCAAGGTGACTTAGACCCCCCTAGTCTCTTCCTAGTGTGAATACAAACAGCAGTCAGCCTATATTTAAATGTAAGTTCTGGGTGAGACCAGCATCCAATAGCCCTCCATCCCAGAGGAGCCATGACATGGGCAAAGAATGGCACTGTCATAGGGTATCAACATATGAATGGCACTGTCACATTCGTGTCCTCTCTCTGTCCTGATACTGCCAAAGCTACAGCAGCTCCTAAGACTGGGAGCTGCTGCATAGAACAAGTTAACGAGGCTTCTATCATCCCCAAAAGACAGGCAAGTTTTTAAAATGCAGTGTCACATTATTTGTCACATATCAGGAAACAAGGCAAGTTCATGTTCAGGTTTTACACTCGGTTTAAGAGCCGGTAAAAAGCCATTGAACTCAGACTTTTTAAAAAACTATAGCAAGATTATGGAAATAGGAAAAAATGTTGGATAACAGCCCTCTGCATTGCTTCTCTTACAGGATTAATAATCAAACCATATGAATTCTGCCACTGAGTCAGTGCATTTTTGTTCATATTAAAAAGCTTTTGACACTGATAATATAGTAACGAACAATCTGATCCCTTTCAAACTATCTGGCACCTACCTCGTAGAAAATGACTCTGTTGTTCATCTTGGTAGTCAAGGCAGTGGAAGAGGTGAATGTGGCTGGTGAATGTGGCTACCAGAAGATGCCTCTGCCTGCAAGAGAGAAATCTTGTTCCTTACTCCTGTCACCACCACACCCAGAGAAGCAGGAGATCCTGCCAGGAGAATCCTTAAGTGCTGAGGCCGAGCAGGGGGCCGGGCCAGAGCCCTGCCAGGCAGTAACTAATCACTGCCAGTGCTGAGCTCAGCAGTGCAGGAAGAGAGAAATCCATTCTCAGCAACATATGTCACTTAACAAATCTGTCTTCAACACCCGCCAACTCAACCACCCAGCCCAAAGTTAATCTGACAGGTTGTAATATTAGTTTCAAATATTGAGATTAAAAATGCCAGAATTTGAATGTCGCTTTAGGTTGTTTCGCAAGACAAAATGTGTCTTTTGTCCTGCTCCATACCTTACAAAGGGGCATATGTACTAAGATGTTAGAACTAGAGCTGTACCGAATAGCATATTTTACGATTTGGCTGAATATGAATAACTAGTTTTATAGCCCGTTACATTAACGGGTGCTAGAATATATGTGTGTGTGTCTCTCTTTATTTCTTTCTCTCTCTCTCTCCTTAGCCGCTTTCTTTCTTTCTTTCTTTTTCCTTGGCTGTCCATCACCACCCCTTGCCTGCTCCCCCTGTCCATTCTCCCTTCCTTTTACCTCCCCTGTGTCCACCACCACCCCTTCACAGCTCTCCTTATGCAGCAGCAGCCCTTCTCCCTTTGTTTTACCTCCCCCTGTCCAGCAGCACCTTCCTTCTCCCCCTGTCCAACATTAGGCCTCCGTTCCTTTTTCTTCACCCCCCCCTGTCCATCAGCACCTCTTTCCTTCTCCCCCTGTCCAGCAGTAGGCGTCCCTTCCTTTTTCTCCCCCCTCCTCCTTCTTATCCCTATGATACACTTACCTTGCTATGCCTCTGATCAGAGGCTCCCGACAGCCGCCCAGTTGCACCCATTGGAAAAGTTCCCTCTGTGGCATCCCGCACCCCTCCTGACGCGACTCCCGCAGTCTTTCTTTCTGTCTGTCTCTGTCCCTAGCCCCCTTTGTCTGTTTGTCTTTCTGTATATCTCCCTGCCCCTGTGCCTTTCTTTTCTTTCTGTCTCCCTTCCTCCCTCTGTCTGTCTGTCCGAAGCAGCATTCCCTCCCCCTCCATTTCCCTCCCCCCACACCAATTCCCTGTGCACCTACCCCTGTGTCTTTCTTCTTGTCTTTCTGTCTCCCTTCCTCCCTCTGTCTGTCTGTCCAAAGCAGCATTCCTTCCCCCTCCATTTCCCTCCCCCCACACCAGTTCCCTGTGCACCTGCCCGTGTCTTTCTTCTTGTCTTTCTGTCTCCCTTCCTCCCTCTGTCTGTCTGTGCAAAGCAGCATTCTCTCCCCCTTCCATTTCCCTCCCCCACACCAGTTCCCTGTGCAGCAGCATTAGCGTTTCCTCTACCCCCTTTCCCTTCCCACAGTCGCGACTACAAACGCGGGCCTGAGTCCTTTGCCGCCCCCCCCCTTCCCTTCCCTTCCCGCGGGCCCGACTACACATGGCGATTCAAGCAGTCTTCACACGCTGCTTTGGATCCTTCTACTGCCCTGATTTACTCTGGCACGTCTGGAACAAATCAGGGCAGTAGAAGGGCCCGAAGCAGCTTGTGAAGACTGCTGCACACGCTGCTTAAATCGCCAGTCGGGTCCGCGGTAAGGGAAGAGGGGGGGCGGCAAATGACTCGGGTCCCGGGCAGCGGAAAGTTGCAGGGCTCCTCGGTGGGGGCGCTGAGTGGCCGCAATCCCTCTCCTCCCAGACTCCCCCCCCCCCGAAGGAACGGAGATCGCCGGCTACAGGCGCTGGCTTTGGCGTCTTCTATCCACTGCGGCCAACCCTAGCGGAAACAGGAAGTAGTCAGAGAGGGCGGGCTGTAGTGGACAGAAGACAGCAAAGCCAGCGTTAGCGCGGTGCAGCACTTTTCTCTTCATTTAAAGGCGGGTGAGCCGGCGAGAAGGAGGAGGTGGTGGTTTTGGCAGTGAGTGAGGGCGGGAGGGGGGGGAGTTGCCGGCTGTGCTGTGCTTTCCCGATCTGTCCGCCGCATACGCACTCTGGCCACGGACCTACGGATCACAGATCAGGGATTACAGATCACGCAGGTCTGAGTGCGCGTGCGCGGCTAGCATTTTATTATATAGGATAGGATGGATACTGAGCTTTAATAATTTTTTTTTAAAAAGCAGCAATATGAAATCAGTGATCAAGTGTTTATTTCAACCTCCTCCCAAGCCCACCCCCTTCCAGTGGCAGCCCCCTCATAGGCCTACCCTTTTGTTAGTGGATATTGGGCGCAGGAGCAACCACATTTGTTCCTGCTCCTGCGCACACTTGGTTCAGAAAATGGCTTCCTGGACTTCCAGTGGCAATGAGTGAAAATTGCTCTTGCCTGCATTAGTTCCATTCTCAAGACGGCTTCTGGGACCTTCTGTGGCAGTCTCGCAAAACTACTGCTGGAAGTCCTAGAAGCCATTTTCTGAGCGAGGGGTGTACAGGAACAGGTGTGAGTGAGGACTTTCCTGGGCCACTCCCACCAAAGAAAAAGTAGGCCTAGGAGGAGGCTGCAGTTTGGGGAGGAGGGTATCATTCCTTCTGCCAGAAACTCCCCAACCCTGAGATGTCCTGGCTGTCCAAATTAGAATGTAAGCTCTTCTGAGCAGACACCGTCTATTGAATGTTACATGTACAGCACTGCATACATCTTTCAGTGCTATAAAAATGATAAATAGTAGTAGTAGCAGGAAGGTACTGCCTCCGGGGGGAGGGGGCTCAGGAGAAAGGAGCTGCTGCCAGCAAACCCATCTTCTGCTGAGAGGGAGACAGAGACATAGTAAGGGGAGGTGAGGGGAGTGGTCCACCCCAGGTGCCATGCTGGTGGGGGCGCCGGTACTCCCTCCTCCTCTCCACCCCCACATCTTCCCATTCCTCCCTTCCACATGCACGTCCCCATCCTTTCCCCATACCTCTAGTTGAAGTGATGCCACAGGGAGAGCCAACAGGGTCTCAAGGAGCATGTTGTTGACCGCCACGAGCAACAACTTCAACTAGAGGTATGGGGGAAGGGAAGGGGGCATGAAGGCAGGCGGGATCGGGGAAGGAGTGGGGGGAGAAGGAGATGAAGGTGGGGGAGGGGTGCCACCACCCAGGGTGCCTCTCATCCTCACTACGCCACTGGAGAGAGAGTTTCAATTTCAGTAGAAAATGCACTGGCAATTTTGGCTGAAACCCAAACCTGAATTTCAGGCCAGTTTCAGTGCCTAACCTGAAACCAAAATTCAATCAGCCTCTAGTCTAATCATGTTTCCCTCCACTGACTGGCCAAAAGTTATGATTACCATATACTCTTTTAAGAACCCCTTATTAACTTCAAAAGTTATCAATACACCACCAAACCAGTAGCTTTTACAGCAATAAGTAAATAAATCCCTAAAGGTCTAGTAGTCCATTACTATGTATTGCCCTGGGGTTCAATATTGCATCTGTTCTTTTCCTAATATTTAACACATTTTGCTTTATTTCATATAAGAACATAAGAAGTTGCCTCCGCTGGGTCAGACCAGAGGTCCATCGCGCCCAGCAGTCCGCTCCCGCGGCGGCCCATCAGGTCCATGACCTGTAAGGTGATCCTTGTCTAAACCCTATAATCCTCCTTATCCTTCTATCTACACCCTTTCATAACCTATCTCTACCTCTATCTGTATCCCTCAATGCCCGTATCCTTCAGGAATTTATCCAATCCTTCTTTGAAACCCCGTAATGTACTCTCTCCTATCACAACCTCCAAAAGCGCATTGTCATACTAGAACTAGAAAGGTCCATCAAGCCCAGTGTTCTGTTTCTAATTTCCAGGTCACAAGTATTTAGCAAGAACCCAAGTATTTATGCTGCTTATCACAAATCACAAATATTTATGCTGGTCACAAGTCACAAGTATTTATGCAAGGTCACAAGTATTTATGCTGCTTATCCCAAAAATAAGCAATATATTTTCCTAAATTCATTGTATTAAAAAAACTTTTACTGTAATTATGACAAATTGTAACCTGTCAACTGTATGTTACCCATTCTGAGATCTTTGGGGAAAATGGGATAGAAAACAAATTAAATAAAATAATAACGGTTTATGAACTTTTAGGAACGTGTCCAAACTTTTATTTAAACCCTGATAAGTTAACTGCTTTTAAGCAAATTCTCTGGTAACGAGTTCCAGAGTTTAATTACATGTTACATGAAGAAACATTTTCTCTTATTTGTTTTAAATTTACCAATTACTAGCTTCATTATATGTCCCCTAGTCCATGTATTTTTGGAAAGGATAAACAAGCAATTCGTGTCTACCCATGGCACTCCATCAGTATTTTATATACCTCTATCACAGTGGTCTCAAACTCAAACCCTTTGCAGGGCCACATTTTGGATTTGTAGGTACTTGGAGGGCCACAGAAAAAAAGTTAATGTCTTATTAAAGAAATGACAATTTTGCATGAGGTAAAACTCTTTATAGTTAAAGGAAAGATTTATAAACTATAAAGAGTTTTACCTCATGCAAAATTGTCATTTCTTTAATAAGACATTAACTATTTTTTCTGCGGCCTTCACAGTTAAAGTTTAACATTTTTCCTTTCTCAGACCTGACACATTTCAATCACTATATTGAAAATAAAATCATTTTCCCTATCTTTGTTGTCTGATGACTTTATTTTTCTTTGCTTTTAACTATGTTTCCATAGCCTTCTTGTCCATTGACTGTTTTTCTCTCCGTCTTCATTTTCTGTCTTGCATCCATCTTTGACTTAACATTCAATTTTTCTGCTTTCTTCTCAAAATCTACTTTTCCATGTCTTACCTTCTCTTCCTATCTCTCTCTTCTTCCCACCCTATTTCCATGGTCTGACATTTCTTTCCTTCCCTCCTTCCCCCCCTCCCCCAGTGTAACATTTCTCTTTCCTTTCTTCCTTTATGCCCCCTGCAGTCCATCTCCCTTCCTTTCCACCTTTCTGGGCCCCTTTCACAGTCCAACATTTCTCCCTCCTTTCCACCAGTCCAACATTTTTTTCTCTATCCTCCAGCATGCTTCTCCTCTGGTCCTCCTTCCCTCAACATCTCTCTCTCTCTCTCTCTCCCTCCATGAGTCCAACTTTTCACTCTTTGACCTCTCCCCTTTCCCCAGTGTAACATTTCTCCTTCTCTCCTTTCTGTCCTCCCCATTCATCTTGCCCTCTCCATGAGTTCAATACTTTCTGCCTCCTGCACGCTTTCTCTCTGTCCTTGCCTCTTCTCTCAATGGCATCCCTCCTTCCCACCCCCAATCCAACATGCTCTCTCCCCATGCACCATCTCACCTCCCCTCTAGTGTGTAGCACCTTTCTGCCCTTCCTTTTACCTCCCCCCTGTCCAGCAGTACCCCTTCTCCCTTCCCTGCTCCCCTTGTCCAGCAGTACCCCTTCTCTCTTCCTTCCTCCCCTTCCCAGCAATACCTCTATTTTGCGGCCTATGGTCTGTACGCGATCTCACACACTGGGCAGGAAGAGAGGCTCTGGCATCAGCTGTCTTGAAACTTCCTGCTGCCATCACGTATGCCGGGACTCCTACCTTCGCATATCTGCCGGAACTCCTGCCTTCATCTTGTCACCCCCCGGACCAGCAGCGGCAGGCTAGAGAAAGGAGATAATGAGTCCCGGCAGATACGTGAAGGCAGGAGTCCCAGCATATGCGAAGGCAGCAGGAAGTTTCAATTTAGCTGACACTGGAGCCTCTCTTCCTACCCAGTGTGTGAGATCATATACAAACCGCAAAATAGGACCTGGGGGGCTGCATGTGGTCCACGGGCCACGAGTTTGAGACTGCTGCTCTATCATATCTTCCTTTGAAATGCCTAACTATTCCCCATCCAAATCTCAACAATTTGCCAGCTCACCCATCCTCATTCCGTGCATCTCTACACTTATGTTTCTTCCTCTACCCAATCCTGTGCTGATTCCTTCCTTCATTCACTGTATTCTACCTCCCACCAGCTCTCTTCCTTTACTATCAGCTCTGAGCTGGTTTCAAGTTTCGTTTAATAAAAGTTTGATATTTTCACATTATCAAATAATGTCAATGCGATGTACAAAATTAAAATATTAGTACATAAGCAAAACAATTTGTTTAGGGGAGGACAAAGGATCCTACAATTGACAAACAATTAATATTTTGAGACAAGTAAGAAATAGGAACAAAAAGGGAAGTAGGATAGGTCAAATCTAAAATTAGTGGTCTAATGCTTACATAGGCCTTTAACATATAGCTAGATAAGTCAAACTTGAATGTGATCATTTGTCCTGCTGCTTCTTGCAGAGTGAAAATTAGCTGTAGTGCAATTTCCCTCCTGCTGTCAAACTACTTCTCTGGTGGGGCCTTTGTGCTTTTCTCAACATCTCTCTTCAAAATGCCCCTCTAGTCTTGTTTACTTGTTTCCAATGTTGTTGGAGTGTCAAAAAGGTAGGTTAGCTGAGCTGTTTTCACAAGTGTTGGCCTGTATTTCAAAGATCCAGCCCAGAGCTGATTCTAGAGAAATTCACTCATCGAGCAATTAGATGACACTGTCTTCTCTTCCTTCTCCCTCATGGTACATTTATTTCTGATACTGGCTCCCGCTATCAGTGATACCACAAGGAATGTGGCCACCTATGCTTCTGAGTGTTTTCACCATAAGAATTGCCATACTGGGTCAAAGCAAGGGTACATCTAGCCCAGAATCCTGTTTCCAACAGAGGCTAATCCATGTCACAGATCCTGGAAGAGTCCCAGAAAGTAACAAGATTCCTACTTAACTCAGGAATAAGTTGTGCCTTTCCTCGGATTTACCTTAATAATAGTTTATGGACTTTTCCTTCAGAAATTTGTCCAAACCTTTTAAACCCAGCCACATTAACTGCTTTTTACCACTTACTCCAGCAATGAGATAGATCCAAGGCTTAACTATATACTGTACATTAAATGAAAAATTCTATTTGTTTTAAATGTGCTACTATGTAACTTTTCTTGAATGGCGTTGAACAAATAAACTATCGCCCCATGAGCTATCTCAGACCTTCCTCACATGAGTCATTCCATCCCCTTAATCATTTTGGTTATCCTTCTCTGTACATTTTCCAGTTTAACTATGAGGCTCACTTTCAATACACTTTGAAAATGAGTCCTTATATCTTTCTTGAGATGTGGCTTCCAGAAAGTACATACAGTATTCAAGCTGCAGTCTCCCATGGAGCAAAAGAGATACATAGACACAGTGAGGGAAGTAGGGAAAGGGATACTACAAGGATTGGGAGGTAGCAGAATATGGAGACATACTGGGCACTTATGGAAGGAGATAAGTAAGGGGAGATGCTGACTAGAAGAGTTGGGGGTAGCAGGTAGTGCTGCCCAATTCAGTGAAAAAATTTTCAATTCGATTTGGCCTATTGAATTGATTTTTCAATTCAATACGGCTTTTTTTTCAAACGTTCTTGCGGGTTTATTTTGTAGACTCTTCACCCACGCCAGCCCCCTTTGCCCTCTCCTGCCCCATGCCAGCACTGTAGTGTAAACAAAAAATACTTTTCTACCTTTTGTTGTCTCATCATTTTATTATTCAAATCATGTTGGTCCCAGGCTCTGGTTTCTGTTTGTTTTCTGTTAACTTCCTCGCCAAGGTCTTGTTTGATGTTTTCGTCTTTCTTCATGCTCACCATCCATCTTCCATCTCTGTACCTGCCCTTCCACATCCAAAATTTTTGTTTCTTTTTACACTGTCTACCATCTCTCTCTCTCCCTGCCTTATTCCCTTGGTCAAACCTCTCTATTCCCCTCCACGCAGCATCTCCCTTCCATTATCATGTGCACCATTTCTTCCCCCCCCACCACCATGCACCATCTCTTCCTGCCCTCTATCCTATGTCCAACATTTCTCCCTCGCCTCCACCATATGTAAGATATCTCCCTCTCACCCCTTTCTATCTCTGTAGCATCTCTCCCTTCCTCTCCTCCATCCCATCTCCACCCATTTTCCCTTTCTCCTCTCTCCCCGCATGTGCAGCAGCTTTCCATCCCTCCTATCCCCTATGCAGCAGCTTTCCTAACCCCTGTGCAGAAGCTTTCCATTTTTCCTATTCTCCTGTGCCTCACCTCTTGACCGATCCCCACCCCTCTTCGGACCTCCGGCTTGGCAGAAGCAGCACGGTAAAGGCTTTTTGCAGCCTCCTACCAGAGCTTCCCTCTGCTGCGTCATCAATGACTCGGCAGAGGGAAGGCCCCAAGAGGGACAGAAGCCTGTTTACCGTGCTGCTGCTGCCAAGCTGGTCACCATCACCACTGCTGCTACTTTAGGAGAAAATACGGTAGAGGGTAAGATATTTGGGGATAAAGAAATGGGGCGCATGATGATGGAAGGGAGGAAGGGAAAGATACTGCATGGAGGGGAACATAGAGGTATGACCCAGGGCGTAAGGCTGGCAGAGAGACATGGGACCAATAATAAAAAGACCAAACAACAAAGGGTAGAAAAGTCTTTTTTGTTTACACTACAGTGTTGACTTGGGGCTGGAGTGGGTGAAGAGTCTACAAAATAAACCCCCCAAGCCATTTGAAAAAAACCCAAAAACTAGCCAAGCCCTATTGGGTGGGAAAAGTGAATTGAATCAAATTGGCAGTTAATAAATCCAAATAAATAGTATACATACTAATATTATTATTTCTATAGTGCTGCCTTGTACGTTTAGTAATTTTTCGTTTTCTTTCTTTTCCAAAACATACATCTGACATTGAATGCTTGTTGAGCCTAGGCACAGAGAGCAGATAGACACACCCAGTCTGCGGGGAGGAAAGGGTGGGGTGGGGAAGTACACTCCTCTAGGTCTGGGCGGGGCTTATTTCATCTCACTTTCCCGCACTGCTCGGTATCTTTGAAAACCAACTGCCTTTGAAGAAGAAGACTTGTGATTGCCTCTCAGGCTTCGACTGAAGTGAAACACACGCTGGAGGCAGAAGACATAGTTCGAGGAGACCTGAGGCTCCTCCTTCCATTCTGAAGGGTTGGAAGCGACTGCGTGTGCGCTCTGCAGGAAGACCGTTTGGGGAACGCGTCTTCCCCCGCCCCCTTCCATAATCGCGGCGCTGGGCGCTGCTTACGTACACGGCAGCCCTCGAATTCGACGGCGCGGGCGCAGGGTCACCCACGCGCTGCCTGCGAGTTACTCAACCCCCCCACTTTCTGCTGAGTCACCGCAGGGCTGGCTGCGCGGTCGCCGCCCCCGCCCGGGGGTGCCGGTGGAGAAGGAGCGGAGTGGCAGGGGAGCCACAGTAACAGCAGCAGCCAGGGCCAGAGCACACGCATGGAGACTCCCGCACACGCCGCCGGCACTCTGCTTGAGCACGCGACCACGCTGAGCCTACAAACCGGCAATCTGCTGAACTGGGGCCGCCTGTCTAAGAAGTGTCCGGCCACCCCCAGCGAGGAGGTGAGCGAGTCGCGCGAGAGAACCTTTACCGAACGTTCTGGCCCCCCTTGGTCCTCCTTTGGCTGTAGAGTGCGAGAGCCACCTGCCAGGCGGCACGAGCTCCTCTGACCTGGGCTGGATCCGGCAGGTTCCGAAATAGCGCGTTCGCTGTTGGCTCAGTAATTCGTGATCTCGCCTGGGAGTAGGAGAAGGTGGTACCAGAGCTGGTCCTGGCTAAGCGGTGCTAGGCAATTGGCGGGTTTTCCTTGCACTAGAAACGCTGCTTGTTAATAGTTTGCTTCCAGTTAGGCTTTAAGCCTAGCTTTGACAGCCCTACGTATGCCACGTAACGCTGTAGAAATAAGTGGTAGTAGGACTTAAAATGATAGCCACTAATGAAGTAGATATCGAGAATAAAGCGTTTGTCAGACAAGCTAAAATATGCTTACTCTGCGTGTTTGAGAGTATTCCCCAATTTATTTATTTTTTTAAGTTAAGGAGGATGGACTTTATCTAGCCTTCTTTATGGATCAAACTATGGTAGGCTTTCAAATAGAATGTCCATAATGTATTTGAATCAATTTTAGGGTTTCAGTTTTTTAAGTTAATTTACTGTTTAGGTTCATGATCAATCTTCTGCGGACTTTTCCAGAACAGTATGTGCAGCTTAGGCATTTAAAAAAAATAGGGTGTTGAAATAACTTATTAATCTTAAATATTAATAGCTCACAAGAAAACCTTTGATTTTTTTCCCCCTAAGGTTCCTTTGCTTTTCGTAATGACTTTTATTTTTCAAAGTAAGAAAAGGCAAACTAAATTATGCTTTACTACCTTTTCAAAGAAACTTGCCAAAGGCCATGTACAGCGGGAACAAGGTGGGCAGAGGCAATATGCATTTTTAAAATAACAGTACACTCTATTGTGATAGGCTGTTTTCAATGTCAACATAATAACATGCATTACAACATAGGGTAAATTGAATATATAGATAAATGATAGAGGTCTATAAAATACTGATTGGTGTGGAGTAGAATGGGTAGATGTGAATCGCTTCTTTACTGTTTCTAAAAATTCTAGGACCAAGGGGCATGCGATGAAGCTACTAAGTAGTAGGTTTAAAACAACCGGAGAAAATATTTCTTCACTCAAATGTATTTGCTGCCAGAGAATGTGGTGAAAACAGTTAGCTTAGCAGGATTTAAAAAAGGTTTGGATAACTTCCTAAAAGTCCATAAGCCATTATTAAAATAGACTTGGGGAAATCCACAGTTTATTGCTAGATTAAGCAGCATAAAATCTGTTTTACTGTTTGGGAGTTGCTATTTTCTTGTGACCTGGGTTGGCCACTGTTGGAAACAGGATACTGGGCTTAATGGATCTTCGGTCTGTCCCAGTATGACAACTCATTTTTTTTATTGATTTGATATACCACCTTTACCAATTAAGGACCTAAGCAGTGAACGTAATTATTAAAAACAAACCACAGAAAGGAAAGCAATGCCAATGTCAAAAAAAAAGTTCCAGAGAAAACACACATACAATCAATCATTCAATCTTAAAAAAAAAAGTCACTAAAAACAAATAGAATTGATATCTCGATCTGTCTCTCCAGGGGACCCATCCCTGCCCTCAACCAGATTTATTTAGTTGGGAGAAAAAGTGTGTTTTTAATAGTCTTGAAACAGAGAAAAAGATTGTAAGCTTTGACATCGGATAGAGTATTCCAAAGTATTCAGAATAGAATGCTGAATGTCTAGTAGGCTCTAAGTGGGTTTGCCAAGGATTTGGAATAACCATTCTATTTGAATCTAATGATCAGAGAATACAAGTTTGATGATTGCTTCTGTCTGAGTAGGGGAGACTGAACAGATGCTCAGAATTGCTAGGCTACTCCTGCACTTTAGCAGCAAGCTGAGAACTGAGGAATCCAGGGCTCAAATCCTGCTACTTCTGCTGTGGCCTTGAAGAAGCTGTTTTTCATTATGATTTGTTTCTGATATGAGGTACATTGTAAGCCCTTTGAGACATGAACTTGCCAACTATATCTGAATTTATATCTTGCTTTGAGCTCAGATTTTGAAAAGATGGGGAACCTGGATGTGCATTATTTAGTGCTTGTACTTATTTGCAACAAACTACCATGCTCAGGGCTAGCACCTACCACTTCCCTGGACAGGTAGGCAAAGATGAATGTGGAATATGGCTCTCTCCTCAGACCTCCTGAATCCACATCTCCATATCTGCTGCTAGGGATACAGGCAAATTACAGAGTTATTACTGGTTTTAAAGCTTTTCAAGTTATTAAAAATTTGATGTTTTCGCTTATCAAAACTCATGTCTGTTGGGAGTTCCACATTCTCATGTGGGAGAACTGACAGATCTTCAGGTCCTTTCTTGATTTTTGAGCCCTAGGCATTAATCCTACCTTGATTAAGGGAAGGGATACGTTAAATGAGTATCCCTGTATTTCAGTAAAAGTATTTACCGGTACATCTTTCTGCATAGCAAACTAGTAAGCAAGCAGAACTGGGTGGGAACAGGAAGAAGAATTACAAACTGGAAAGTCTGCTTGGGTAATGGGCTATAGAGTATTATAGAGGGAAAGTTGCCAGCAGGATGCCACAAGGAACAGTGTTAGGTTCAATATCTTTGTGATGTGGGGAATGGTTAAAAGAAACTTTACAACAGAGCAGAAATGCCAAAAGAAAGATAACTTTTTAAAACTTGAAACATGTCCAAAAATGGTAGTATGCTTTAATCCAAAATCATGCATTTGGGATACAGAAGGCTAAGGATTCAAGTACTCCTGGAGATGAGCTAGAGCAGGGGTGGGCAAACTTTTTGACTCGTGGGCCACAATGGGTTCTTAAATTTGCCGGGGTGGTAGTGGTCTGGTTTCTGCACTGCAGAATGATGGTAAGAGAAAGGGCTAAGGCAGAAAGAAAGAAAGACACCCCCCCAAAGGGCAGACTGTTGACTCTGGTTTCTGCTTTCATCTTCTTTTCACTCTCTTCCTTCCAGCGTCTGCTCTCTGTCTCTTCAATCCAGCATCTGCCCCTTCCATACACTGTCTTCCCTCACCCCCTTCCATATGGTATGTACCTTCTTTCTATTCCCCTTTCCATCCAGCCTGTGCCCCCTCTCTCCTTTGTACATGATTCATTCCAGTTTCACTGCTCTCCTACACCAGATCTAGCATCTTGTCCTTCTCTCCTTATTTTTCTACTGACCCCCTTCCCAGCATCAATCTCTCTCTACTTTCTCATTCCTGTCTCTCCCCTTTCCCTCATCTGATCTCTCCATTCCACCCTTACTCCTTCCCCTCCTCTAATCTCCCTACCAGCTGTTTCCTTCCTTTTTTCCTCCTCCCCTGTCCAGCAGTACCCCTTCTCCCTTCCCTCCTCCCCTAAAAAAAAAAAACAAATGGCATAAATAAATAGTAAACCATAAAAATACAAAATGATATACAATATTTTGTAATATCATTGTACATCACATTGAAATAGTGTAATAAAATAATAATAAATGCATAGATAAGGAAATGAATGAATAAATAGATCTGAAATTTGCCTGGCTGGGGGTGAGGAAGAGGTCGGTCAGAAAGGACATCTTCCAGTACAGTCTGCTGCTGCCCTTAGAAACCATAAATGTTAAGCTTCATTTATTAGTGTTTAAAGAAAAGCAAAGAGTGCAAGCCAAACATAGAAAAAGAGTCGAGTGATTAATAACCCTCGAGCCCTTTCCCTGCCAGCAGCCCCTTTTACTTACATTCCCTGTTTGAACGAGGCTATCCAGGAAAAGAGCAGCTGCCGCCATCATCGAGAGCTCCCAAAACATTCACTGCACGAACCTTACGCTCCCTATAAAAAGCCCACACGCGGATATGTCACATGGAAAAACCGTCTCCACTGTGCTTTCATTGACATTCATTCGGGTTGCCCTCGACTCATTTTCACGCCCCTTCAGGGGCTGGGGGAGGGGGCAGGTTACCCCATGGCACACCAGATATTCTCATTACTAGCATCGTTATTCGAAGGTTTCTTGGCGTTTCTTTCCTCCAACCGGGATTTCTCGCCGGAGAAAAAATTTCTTTTGTTTGGTTTTCTCAATTGGCACTAACAGAGTGACAAACCCCTGGACTGGAATTGGGATTGGGGAGCCATCTCCTTTTTCTGGTTTTTTTCTCCATGTCCCCACTCCTCAAATCCATTCACAAAACAATAAAGCACTGCACACATACCCGCACCTTCTGCCACTTTCAGCCGCCACTCCGGCTCTTCACAGATTGACTCCAGCAGAGGAAGAGCGTGCCAAAAGAGAACAAATTTGGCGGGCCAGATTAATAATAATTTTTTAATAATAATAATTTGATTTCTTATATACCGCTATACCCTAAGTTCGAAGCGGTTTACAGTGAAAGTCGTGTCTGGAGAGAGTACAGTGTTAACAGTAGGATACAGGATAATACAAAATGAGTAGGTACTGGGGTGTTTACAATAGTACAAGATGTTAACAAGAGAACAGTTACAGGATGTTTACGATACGATACAGGATACTACAAAGAGAGCCGGTACAGGGGTGTTACAATAAGGTACAAGATAGAAACAAGGGAACAGTTACCGGATGTTTACAATAAGGTACAGGATGTTAAACTGAGTTATAGGAAGATACAATATGAACAGTTACAAGAGATCAATGCTGTTTACAGTTAGATATCTATAATGTGCGTAAGAGAGGTGTACAGCATAAGCATTGGGGGAAGGGAAAGGGGAGGGGGAGGACTTTCGGGGAGGATTATAACTGGTGGGGGGGGAGAGATTGGGTGGTGTTGAAGAGACGGGTCTTCAGAGATTTTCTGAAGTCAGCGTATGATGTGGCTTCGAGTATTGGTTTTGCTAGCCATGTGTTCAGTTGGGCTGCCTGGAAAGAAAGCATCCTGTTTAGGTACTTCTTGTAGTGACATGATTTCAGGGATGGGTAAGTAAAGAGGTTTGTTCTGCGGGAGGTCTTTTTTGGGCAGGAGGTGAGGAATTGGGACGCTAGGTAAGATGGTAGCATCCCGAATATCGCTTTGAAGCTGATGCAGGCAAACTTGAAAAGTATTCTGGATTCAACTGATAACCAGTGGAGTGTTTGGAGATATGGAGAGATGTGTTCCCATTTCTTGAGTCCGAAGATGAGACGGACGGCAGTGTTTTGGATTAATCTTAGTTTGTGGAGGGACTTTTTGTATGCTCCCAAAAATATGATGTTGCAGTAGTCCAGAGTACTCAGGATGGAGGCTTGTACTAATAGACGGAAGGATGATTCGTCGAAGGATGAATATAGACCGGATATGGCCCACGGGCTGTAGTTTGCCCATGTCTGAACTAGAAGATACTAGATAGGAATGATGCCCCCTACCCTCATTATCATTCCTAATGATCTCCACATATCTAGTCTGGCAAAGCAGTGTAGAAAGGTAAGAGCATGCTTGATTATCTAAAGAAGTATCTCTAGTAAAGAGATGCATTATACGTATATAGGTCTGTAGTGAGACCAGACCATTGGCAACATGTCTAGTTCTAAAGCCCACACATACAGATAACACTATCTAAACAGACAGGTCTAGAGGCGACAGAAGTGATACATGACCTACACTACAAGATAGCTTGAAGAACTTTTAAAAAGAAGGGAAAGGAAACAAACTGACTTCAATAAAGCACTAGAAGAGAGCATTTTTTTAAATAGAAAGAGCTTAGAAAGTGCAAGAGAGGAGTAGGTACTCTATAACCTTTGCTGGAAAGTTTTTCTATGAGCCTAAAGAGCAGCATCATTCAAGAACTGACCTACAAGTGTGCTCATTCTGCAGCCCCTCAAAATCTCTCTTTCTCCTTATACACCTCCCAGAGAACTCCATTCCTCAGATAAGCTGCTCTTAGCTTTTTTCCTTCTCCACTGCCAATTCCAGACTTTGTTCCTTTCAACTAGGTGCCCCCTATGCCTGGAATAAATTGCCTGAGTTTGTCCGCCAAACCCCTTCCTTTGTTTAAAAGCAGACTGAAAACCCACCTTTTTGATATAGCCTTCAATCCATAACCCAATTCCCACCACCCCAGCCAGCAGATTAACTGTTCCCTTTAACTGTATCCATGACATCCTGTTAGTCTTGTCTGTTTAGATTGTAAGCTTTTTTTGATTGTAAGCTTTTTTTGTCTTTTGTGACTCTGTACAGCACTGCATACGTTTGGTAGTGCTATAGAAATAATAGTTCCAGTTCGTTTCAATTTTTCTGTAAATCTTTAAAAACTACTCTATTTGCCAAACATTTTTAAAACAAATTCTTTTGAAATTTTGTTACTGTCTTCTATTTATCATTTGTAAATCATTCCCTGTTTATTTAATTGCTGTAAACCGAGTCGAGCCTTCTTAGAATAATGACTCAGAGTTGGTATACAAAGTTAAGCTTTAGTTTAGTTTAGTAGGTGTAGGAATCCTCACAGAGGAGAGGTAGAAATGAATAGTCTGGACATCCAAGTAGTCCTCCTCAGCTGACATCTGTTTCTCTCTTTCTTTTGTGTGATTCTGTCATATTGCTGCTGTTGTGAATGTACAAATAGTCTTCATTTTAAATATTTTTGTTTGCAGCTGCGAGATTGCATTCGCACCGTCCTGAATGAATGGAGCTTAAAGATGAGCCCTGAACTTGTGCTGGTAAGAGATATGTACTTTGGCTGCTATAAATAACTGAAGCAGGGTATCCAAGTACCAGAGAATGGGATCTATTTTCTCCAGAAAGATTAAACAATGTCTGTTTGGTTAAATTGTTTGAACAGAAATGCTACCAAATAGCCAGGTGACTGTTAAAAGCATAATTTGATCATGTGGCATGAAACACGATTATCACTGATTATAACTGTCATGTGAGAGTTAATGATTAAAGAAAAGAATGGTTTTTAAAACACAAATTATAAATCTGTACTTTTTCCATCTTGCCCTCCCCATGCAGTTTCCTCCTTGAAATCTACCTTTGCTGGGCTATAATGCTGTAAGCGGTGTCAGGACAAAAGCGCGCCGGGACAAAGGCGCGCGCAGACAATTGAGTGCAGCGTGGAGGCGCGCACTGCAGAAAATTACTGTTTTTACGGCTCCGACGGGGGGGCATGGGGGGGAACCCCCCCACTTTACTTAATAGAGATCGCGCCGCGTTGTGGGGGGTTGTAACCCTTGCTTCAAATAATGTGTGTATCTTACTACCAACTTTATACTATATATGGTGTCATACAAGCAAGTAATTGCACTCTCAAAACAAGGATTATAGAGTAGACTGGGGGTCTCAAGTGCTCACAGCCAAAGGTTTGATATTTATCTCACTGCCAATGACTGATATTGTGAGCTATCATCGGTCCCGTCTAAGTACTCATAACCCCTCAATAGTGACTTTATTTTAAACTTTTTATATACCTTTTTATCTTTTTTTGTCCATAAAATTCAATAATAAACTCCATATATCATATTTATGATTTAAATTTACTTAGCTTTCTTTCTCTCCCTTACTACGGAAGATCTCCGTTTCGCTCCCAATGTTATTGTATGGGAGCTTCGTCAGGAACTAGCCAAAAGGCCAGTAAGTTCTCCGATAAGCACCACTGAGGAGGAGAATTTCATCTTGCGCTCAGTTGTCGGCACGCGCCTTTGTCTTTCGCGGGGTTGTCTATGAACTGCTGTAAGCCTTTGTTTAAAAATACCTGGGGATTTTACCTAAATTACCCCTCCTCTTTTTACAAAACTGTAGCGGTAACGGCTCCGATGCTCATAGAATTCTTATGAGCGTTGGAGCTCTTACTGCCGCGGCTGGTGCTAAAAACCACACTATGGTTTTGTTAAAGGTTGTGGGGGGGGGGGGGTAATGCAGTTTCTTCCAGAGATAGCTCTTGACTGAGAACAGACCTTGGATCCCTGTTGAATCTGGAACAGTGCAAGGTAAAAAATCCGGACTGCTCAGGGATTGGGTCAGTTTGGATTTTCCAGGTTCTCAGGAAGTGTTCTCCCTTGGGAGAATGGTATAGAATATTGAATGAATAAATTTAAAAAATTGCTCTTAAAACAAATTAAGGAATAAAGAGATGACCAAGCCAGTCTTCTATATTTATTTATTAACAAATACAGAAAGCTTCATGTATTAAAATGGGTATATTCACAAGAAAATATACAAACAAACTTAAATATGGAGCTCATTTTCAAAAAAAGATAGACATCCAAAAGATAGTATAAACCAGCACTTGGACATCTTGTTAGTCAAAATGTCCAAGTAGGCGTTCTCAAAACAGACTTTCTAGATATCTTTCTGGTCACTTTCTCTCCAGTGTGTCTAAATCTTAAGGAGTTGTGTGTGTTACAGGCGGGCTTAGGTCTTGGATGTTCTGCAGGAATAATCAAACTTTTAACAAAATTAGAGGTTTAGGACTAGACCTGGGTTTTGTTTTTTTTGTTTGTTTGTTTTAAATGAATAAGGTTCAGAAAGGTGCCCAAACTAACCAGATGACTACTGAAGTGATTAAGGCATGACCCTCCCCCTCCCCTTTACTCCTCTAGTGGTCACAGCTGCCCACCACCACAAAATGTGTGAAAAGAAACAAAACAGTACTTTCCAGCCTATCTTACAGATTCACATGGCTTGTATACATCTCCACAGCAGAGCAGGAGCACTCTTAAGGGTTACTGCAGTGAATGTTGCATTAAAAGTACCAGGTCAAATGTCACTATAACTTGCCCTCCAAAACCTACTGTACCTACATAAAGATGACACTTGCAGGCATAAAGGCTATTGTGGTGTACAGGTGGGTACAGTAAGTTTTGGAGGGCTCACCATGGACTTTTTATGTGACATTCACTACAGTATCTTAGTGCCCCTTTTCCATCCTCGGCAGTCTGTGAATAGTTTGCTAAGAATGCTGGCTGCTTGAATGTCTAAAAAGCTTGCTTTTGTGCATTTTTCATGTGGATGTCTTTATATTTGAAAATGGCCAAAAAAGATAGATGTGCTAAGGGCCAAAAAGTCTAGATAAGTCATTTAAAAAAATAAGAGGTCTTACAGGTTTGAAAATGAAGATTTTATCTACTGGATTTTTGGACATCTTTCTCAAAACATCCAAATTCAGTCTTGGACGTCCTATTGAAAATGCCCCTCCACGACTCAATGAATTAGACCATATTAGGAGAGTCATAGAAAACATAGGTATTTTTTACTGGAAAACTTGGTTTTGAATGTTCTTTTATTCCTGTTTGTAACACTTAAACTGTAAAAGTTCCAGCATCACTCTCTCTTTCCCCAAGATTCTGGATTCTCAGGCAGTCCGGATTTCTGGTATCTGAATTTGTGGACTTGTACTTGGTGTGTAGCTGAGTTTCCCTTTCCTCTCAGGCCCGAGATCTGAGCAGTCTTCTGTTTGGTGGTACAGAGCAGGGCTGCTGAGCTACCAGGTTGACTTATGAAGTGGGTCCTTCCTAAATTACTGTTTCCTACCTCTCAGATTTTTTAATTTTCTGCTGGAGCTGGTCTCACTTTTGAAAAGCACAGTGCCTCTTAGTTTTTAGGCATCAGATTTGAGTATGAGGCAGAGTTTGCAAGAAACACTTTAGGTTTTGTTAGCAAAATGAATTTCTCCTTCAGAGGTTTGTGTTTTTTTCTTTTGCCGCTTCAAGGTATTGTTGGTCATGTCCTACTTTTTCTAGTCTAGGCATTTTTTTTCTTGGAATACAAGTTCTGTTTTGTTGGCGGGGGTTTGTGTTGTGGTTTTTTTTTTAATTATTATTATTTCTTCTCACATGCTTTGGTTCTAAACCTTTTGTTGCGTATACTTTGAATTTGTTCAAGTTGTATAGCTAGATATGTATGGGTTGGTACTTAGGTCTTCAGTGGGACAAGCACTTGGGATCTCTCAGGGAGAGGAAGAGATGCTGCAGATGGGCAGACTGGATGGACCATTTGACTGTTATCTGCCATCGTGTTTCTATGATGTAGGGAAGTCTGAAATTACTATGTAATTTTATTATTTGTTGCAGGAGTTACCAGATACACTGGAGTGTAGCATAACAGAGGCAACAGAAACAATAAATCCTGAGGAAAGAGAAGAAATGAAAGTTTCTGGTAATTTTTTTATTTTATTTTTTTCATTATTACTGCGTAATAGCTCAAATTATATCCTTCTGTGTGTGGTGGTAGTGCCTTTATTGACGTGTATATTTTCTTCATTTTACAGCAAAGCTCTTTGTTTCAGGGTCTGATTTTTCTTCAGTCAGAAATGCAGTAAATATGGGTAAGTGCAGGACAGCTCAGGCTCCAAGTGCTAACTTATTTCTAGGCTTTTCTTCCTAGGTCTCCTTCATTGTTTTGGGTGTTTTTTTTAACTCTATATTTCTTTTTGATTGTGAAGCTCATTTTACACACAGGACACTTTGGGGCAAATTCTATAAATGGCATCCCGATTGTAGATGACGGTAGATGTCCTACCGCTGTCTAGCCAGCCAATCGGGATGCAAGTTTTTAAAAAAAGCCACATGGAGGGTCGCCTACATTGTAGGCGTTTTCACAAGTCTAGGGAAGTGTGTAGGGCCCCCTAGGCTTGCCTAAGGCTAGGCATGGGTGTGGTTTCACCCAGAAGTGGCCTTAGGCGAGCTTAGGCAGCCCTAAGCATCTTGCTAAGACTGCGATAGGTGCCTGAAATGTAGGCCAGCAAAATGCTGATCTATATTTCAGATAGATGCTGCTGCTGATCCAATCATAGCAAACGAATCTCCTTGTTGCGATCAGATTAGTGGTCATGGCAGGGAACCCATGCCCCCCCCTCCTCCCGGAAAGACAGGCTGCCGGAACCCCTGAAGCCACTCCCCCTCCTGAATGTCCATAGCAGGAGGAGTGCCCAATTCCTCCTGCCGCCACCACCCCAAGACAACCACTGGCAGGAGGAGTGCCCTGTCCCTCCTGCCAGAGTTCCTCCTCAAACCCACCCGAACCGCCCAAGTACCTTATTGAGTTGGCCGGCTGGAGGGATGCTTACTGCCTCCTGCCAGCAGGCCCACCTCCACTGAATGGCAGGCCTTCCCCTTCCTGGTGTATCATGGGATGCACCAGGGAGGGGCCTAAGGCCCAGATGCTTAAGGCCCCTCTCATAGGTGGAGCATTAGGCACCTGAGCCAACCAGAATCTTATGCCTCTCTCACAGTGCATTCTGGTATGCACTGGGAGTGGCCTAATATTCTGATTGGTCAGATCCCTTAGGTCAATAACTCAGGAGCCCTTTCTGTTTACAACATAGGTGGCAGTAAGTGTTTCTTTGGTAATTTTTTAAAAAGTACATGTGCGCTAATGAAACATTAGTACATGGCAATTAAAATAAATAGAAAATCGGAGTTTTTATAGTTGTGGATAAATGTCCTTAGTGCACAGGAATGACACACATAAGGGCATGCTAAGAGAATTTGTTACTACAGCTTAGTGAAAGGACCACTTATAATATATTATATCCACAAGATGGTCCTTTTCTTTTAGTTTTACAGTCTAGTTGTTACAGACATACAGGGGAGTTTCATTTATTAGGCACAAGACAGGGTGAGATATAAAGGCAGCCTGAAAAGATGGGGTTTTTGACCAGGAAGTCTGTTTAGACATAGAATTCAAAGTGGAAAGCATGGAGTTGTGTGAATTGGCAGTGGTGTAGTGGGGGAGGGGGGGCGCCACCCTGGACGCCATGTTGATGGAGGCGCCAGCATCCTCACCCTCACGTGTGTGCTTTTCTTCCCTCTCCACGCGCACGCTTCCTTTCCCCCTCTGCTCCACCTTCCCCCTTACCAACATGCTCTTTGCGACCCCTTTGGCTCTCCCCAACGGGGTTGTGAGGAGCATGTAGTTGACTGCTGCGAGCATCAACTTTAACTAGAAGTACAGGGGAGAGGTGCCATCACCACCCCGGGCACCTCTCACCCTCACTATGCCACTGAGTGGAAGGAGAGCGTTAATAAAAGGTGATTTTTTCTGCCTAGTGAGTTTTTACTAGAAGCAGAAAAGGGAGTGGAAAAAACAGGAGAGGCAGTTAGTAGCTGCAGAATGAATGTTTGTAGGTAAGAGAACTTGCACAGCATGTGAAAGCATGTAAGAAGTCAGTGTAGTTGCTTCCATAGGGATATAGTGATGTTGACCAAAAGATGAAATCATACAGATGAATTTTAAATAGATTAAAAGTGAAAAGAGGGTTAATTTTTCTCAAATCAGTGTGGGGCAGATTGCATTAGTGCAGTGTCTCACAAACCTTTTCAAGCCACAGCACACTAAGGGCCATGGCTGGAGGACCTTTGGGCATGCATGGACATAGACGGAATGATGATACGCACATGTGTGATGTCATCACTTCAACGTCTGCTCATGTGCAGAGGCCCTCTAGATGGGGCCCTGAGCTTGCTAACCCTGAAACTGGTATACCAGTGGGGAGAGGGCTGGAGAGAGGAGGAGGAGGAGAGGTGCCGGTGCTAGCTGACTGCCTATAGGACATGCCTCTCACCACGAGAGGCATGTCCTGTAGGCAGTCAGCTTGCATCTCGTGGCATTCCTGGAATCTTGCTGCAATGCACTGCATTAGTGTAAGAAGGAGGTAAGATTCTGTAGGAAGGAGGATGCAAGTTCAAAAAGGAAAGGATGGATTTTGGTGATTTGGTATAGAGAAAAATCATGTGTGTGTGTTGTGGGTTTTTTGGGGTTTTTTTGTTATTTTTTTTGGGGGGGTGTATAGAATGAGAGCCATCCAAGATGAATCAATTATGGGCTGAAGGGACTATGCCAAATTATCCCCCCACCTACCAAACTGATTTTATTTTTTTGCTGGTTTTGTCTTGGCCTTATTGGGGATAATTTTGCATGTTCACGTTTTGTATTGTTTACATGTAAAAATCTACTCTCAGAGACAAGCTGTTATAAAATTCTGCAACAGTATATGTCTATATCTATGCAATCTGCAATCCTGCCTCTGTTCAGCCCAAACTATGCTCATGTTAGTGAGCATCGACCAGCCAAATCTAGGCCTCCTGTTGCAGTTTAGCTTACTTCCCCTGATTTGGCCCCATCTGTTGCCTCATCCACTTCATAGGCACCTAACCAAAGGTATTTAAATTGTGCTATAATCTTTCAAAGATGTCCAGTGGTGGAAAAACTTTCAAAAAGATGATGCCCTTTATTGGTGAAAGCTAATCCCTTCAGTTCTA
The DNA here is from genome assembly GCF_902459505.1 of Geotrypetes seraphini. Taxonomy (NCBI): domain Eukaryota; kingdom Metazoa; phylum Chordata; class Amphibia; order Gymnophiona; family Dermophiidae; genus Geotrypetes; species Geotrypetes seraphini. The sequence goes on from NC_047095.1 coordinate 21,892,676, forward strand.
GAGCATTGAACAGGTGTGTGACTGTCTTCTTTCATTCCTTCAGCATGTTCTGCCCTTGGTGTTGCTGAATTAGATTCAGTCATCATTGCTCCCCCTCCCCTTGAAGATGGAATTGATCTCTCCTTGGAACATTTACAACCCTATTGGACAGAACTTGAAAATCTGGTTCAGAACAAGAAGATAGTTGCTATAGGTACCTCTGATTTGGATAAATCCCTGTTGGAGCAGCTGTACCTGTGGGCACAGGTAAGGTGCCATGTTTTTAATAAGGTTTGCTTTACTGACTTTTACAAAATAGCAATAGAGTTGTCTATAAACAAAAACACATACCTTTTAAAAATTATGTTCAAATCATTAATTGACAAAATGAACAAACGTAAATGCGTTAACAATGACCACAACACTGGTCTGACATTTGAGCAGATGACATGAGTATTCTGGTGCTGTGCCACCTGATTACTCATCCTTTGGCACCTGAAATATTTTCTGTTGAAAACAAGAGAATAAAACTTATTCAGAGCAGGTCAAAGTCTGAATGAATCACGAGACACACATTAACAAAACTGGCAGTATTTAGATATTAATTGCTGTCTAGTAAAGCAAAGTTACTTATCTGTAGCACGTGTTATCCAAGGACAGCAAACACATTTTCTCACATGTCGGTGATATCATCCACAGAGCCTGGTGCAAAAGTGTACTATCACTTAAAATCTCAAGACTTCCTGTACCATGCATGTGCGTGTGCTTTCCCACCTGATGCTGCTCGCAGGACCATCAGTTCAATAAGAATATCTGCCTGCTGTCCTCGGAAAACAATTGCTACCGGTGAATAACTGCTTTATCGGAGGACAAACAGGCAGTATATTCTCACATGTGGGATTCCCTAGCTGCTAAGATCATGCCTCTGAGAAGAGGGTTGACAACTCTCATGAACCTGGCAAAACCACAAGAGTTAGAGGCAGTTGGCATCTTAAGTGGTGAATAAATTATGTAGAACTGCTTGGCAGAACTGGTTATCCCATCTGGAATGATTTTCCAAACAATAGTGGGATATGAAGTAGAGAGTTGCGCGGGGACAGAAATCCCACCCGTCCCCGCCAAAGTCTCACCCGTCCCCGTGAGGAATCCCACCCGTCCCCGCGAGGAACCCCACCCGTCCCCGTGAGGAATCCCCTCCGTCCCCGCCCGTCCCTAGAAACTTCAGAAATAGTTATTTCATTTAATTATGCTACTGAATTAAAGGCTCTGGTAGAAACCCATTTACAAATAAGCAAAAAGACTTTATTAATTTGGAAATATTAATTGGGAAGAATACATACTTTGTAAACGGTTTTCTACCAGAGCCTCTTTTGTTTATAAATTTTTATCAACACAACTAATATACTACTTTATCCTGAAGCAAAAAAAAAAAAAAGAAAGAAATAGAATTCTTTTCCTACCTTTGTTGCCTGGTTTCTGCTTTCCTCATGTTCTCATTCAGTTCCTTCCATCCACTGTCTCTCTTCCTTCTGCGTCTTCCATTTGCTCTGTTACTGTGCCTCTCCCTTTCTCCCCCCTTCCAAATTGGTCTGGCACCCATCTTCCCTCTGCTCCCCTCATAGTCTGGCATCTCTGTCTTCTTCCCTGCCAGCGTCTTCTCCCCACTCTCTCTTCCCCATTTCCTTTCAGCGTCCTTCTTCCCCCCCCATCTTCCCCATGTCCTGTCAGCGTCCTTCTCCCCCCTCTGTCTTCCCCATGGCCTTTCAGCGTCCTTCTCCCCCCTCTGTCTTCCCCATGGCCTTTCAGCGTCCTTCTCCCCCCTCTGTCTTCCCCATGGCCTTTCAGCGTCCTTCTCCCCCCTCTGTCTTCCCCATGGCCTTTCAGCGTCCTTCTCCCCCCCTCTGTCTTCCCCATGGCCTTTCAGCGTCCTTCTCCCCCCCCCGTCTTCCCCATGGCCTTTCAGCGTCCTTCTCCATCCCTTTGTCTTCCCCAGTGCTTTCAGCGTCCTTCTCCCCCCCTCCTTCTCTCCCGCCCCGGGTGCAGCACAGCCGGCCAGGTCCCCTTACTTTTGTGGCGCTTCCCTGACCGACCGACCGATAACAGCCCCGGTCTGACAAACCTCTCTGCCCTTAACCGCGAATCTAAATTTCCTTCTTACAGCTGCTGTAAGAAGGTAGTTTAGATTCGCGGTTAAGGGCAGGGAGGTTTGTCAGACCGGGGCTGTTATCGGTCGGTCGGGGAAGCGCCACAAAAGTAAGGGGACCTGGCCGGCTGTGCTGCACCCGGGGCGGGGCGGACCGCCCCCCTCCCTTGGTAGCCACTCGAGCCGCGAGGCTACTCCTCCTTACCTACCCTGCCTGCAGCACAGAGCCGAACGGAAGTCTTCCCATCAGCGCTGACGTCGGAGGGAAGGCTTTGTTTAAGCCCTCCCTCCCCTCCGACGTCAGCGCTGACATCGGGAAGACTTCCGTTCTGCTCTGTGCTGCAAGCAGAGCAGGTAGGGAGAAAAGCTGCGCGACTTAGTACATCCAGCCCCGCAGGAACCCCGTGACCCTAGGGGGCGTCCCCATAGGATTCCCGTGACCCTAGGGGGCGTCCCCATGGGATCCCTGTGACCCAAAGGGGGAATCCGCGGGATGCACGCATGTCCCGCGGGATTCCCGTTGTCCCCGTTCCCGTGCAGCTCTCTAATGTGAAGGTATGAATTGAGGAGCAGGTGGCTGCTCTACAGATGCCCTCAATGGGAGTGGCCACCACATATACTTAGCACTAACTGTTTTTCCAGAAATCTTATTATATCAGTTTTTATTGTAAAGCTATATGATGCCCGCTCATTCTTACAATAAAACAAATGTGTGGGTTGGATGTTAGCGGCTACGAATGGATCCCTGACGAAGCTAAGGTGAAACATGTCAGGTCCAACTGCTTAGTCTACTGAATGAGAAAACGGTCGACTATTACCAAAATAAGTAAAATTATAAAATGATGTAAAGAATAATAACTGATAAAATTGAGCCTAGACCAGTGAGGAGTTAACACATGATAATACCTATAGTGGGACGGCGGAGTGGTGTTTCTGAGGTCTTTGGCATAACATTGACTGTATATGTGATATAAAAGTATGAAGGTGGAAGAGCTGAAGAGATTATAAGTACCTTAGAAAAAGTGTTGCAAGTGTCCTGTTGGTAATTCTAAGGTTATAATAAGAGCCATTGACACTTAGTATCGCTCATTCTCAGCAGCACCACATATGTAGATAAGAGGCTAATTCTTTATATATGTTTTTTTATATTTTTGTATGGACCTATATAACATATATAAAGAATTAGCCTCTTATCTACATATGTGGTGCCGCTGAGAATGAGCGGGCATCATATAGCTTTACATTAAATATCGATATAATAAGATTTCTGGAATAACAGTGCTAAGTATGTGTGGTGAAATCGTTAAGCACTAAAGTTTTGGCATTATTCCTGTGCTCAGTGGGAGTGGAACTTATATGATCTATTGAAGTCACCGTTGCTCAAACTTTGTGTGGAGTGACACGGCAATTCGTACCATTAGGCAATAGGGGTTGGAACCATGTTGATCTCTAGGCCTTATGTGCATAAAGGGTGAGACTTCTTTGGGGGGGGGTTTCCAGAGAGTGCAGGATGAAAAAAAAATTAGGATATATTTGGATGCTTTGCAGGTTTATCAGGAAAATAAATAAATGTTATTTTTAACTGAGCCCACATTCATTCAATTTCTCTAATCAAGATCAGAAAGCTGCACAGTAGTGATGTGAGAACGATCCTATATTACATCCTATTCTCATGAGCAAAGCAATAAGTAAAAACTGCTATTTTTGACTGTGAGGCATGTCTTACTGTTTGCAGGTGAAACCAAACAGTAACCAGGTAAACCTAGCTTCCTGCTGTGTGATGCCTACAGACCTCACAGCCTTTGCAAAAGAATTGGACATTCAGCTATTAACCCATAATGATCCAAAAGGTGAGTTTGGCACTTTTAGGAGACAAATTTTTATATAGCATTTTCTACCTGTAAAGTTTGTCTTACATGTGAAAAATGACTGTTAAAATTGCACAGGGATACATAAACTGATCTGCTTATTTAGCTCTCTCAAGACAATCACTTGTACATGATCACTGTGAAGGTATTCTTGGGGAGTTGTGTGTTCATGTGTTTTATAAAATAGACAATCACATTTGCCGGAGCAGAGGGTAATTGTGTGAAAATATTTGCTGGTTTATCACTGGGGCCTGTTTAACACACACAGGTACTTCTCTTCTTTTTAATAAAATAAGTGAAATGTTTGAAATTACGCTCCACTTTGTGTTATTCCTGCTGGAGTATATAGATGCACCCTGAGTACTACTTCTCCAGCTCTTTCTTTTGGAAGATGAGTTCAAGGGGGAAGAGAAGAGGAAGGGATTGACAGCTTGTGGTGGCTTACACAAGAACCAGCTACAGAGACTATACGTTCTATTCAGATGCACAGAGTAGGACAATGCCATTTTATAATGGGTTGCTTAGGTAATAAGGGTTAAGGAGCGTGCCTGTTTTAGGGTTTGGGGGTTTCTTTGTTTTTATAAGATATAAGTGCCTCACAAAACTGCATGATGTAAATCAGGGCTGCCCAGTTCTGGTCCTCGAGATCTACAGGCAGGCCAGGTTTTCAAGATATCCACAATGAACGTGCATGAGAGAGATTTTCATACCAAGAAGGCAGTGCAGGTAAATCTCTCTCATGCATAGTCATTGTGGATATCCTGAAAACCTGGCCTGCCTGTAGATTTCGAGGACCGAAATTGGGCAGCCCTGATGTAAATCATTTTGGTTGTACAAAGAGGCGCCCTGTGATGCTCAATCTGTTTATTCACTGTTAAGACCCAACACGCTCGGCCGTAAGGTCTGCCTCAGGGGTCTTGTTTCCAATGGAGTACAATTTATCATATATGTCTCTTATGCAAAACAATGGTAATTAAGACACTGTTAGAAGCCTGATCACTATACTGGCAACAATCTCACACATCCACAAAAAGAATGATTAAAGTGCATGATTAGACTTGTTCAGGTGGATAAAGTGTGCATGTACTTCTTGATCCGGTTTGCTCTACCTAGACTATGCCCCTGGGTCATTATGTATACAGGTATCGTGGGATAATTTATAAAAGGCCTTTAAGCAACTAAACTAGGTTTACCTGTAGAAAAATTACCCCAAAATGTGAACATTTTGAGTTACCATTTTTCAAGGTTCCATGTAACATGTTAAAACAAATTAATACAACAAATCTTTTAGACTCATACTGTCAGTTTGATTATAAACATGTTGAGGTTGATGAAAATAACGCAAACAATGGATGCGTAGTTATGCACACTCACAGAAATAGTATTTAAGTGTTTTGCAAATTGCTTTATCAAGTATATACAAAAGCATTTTTTAAATGTTGTTTTTCAACCTTTACTACTGTTTCTCTACAGCGCTGTTGCCATATCAGCTAATTTGTAAAGCTATGGTAACTTGGTAGTGGTGTCCTCGAGTCCTAATACAGGAACTGTGTGATGTCCTTCTCTAGATCAGTTGTTGAGCCATTCATTGTGCAGCACATTCAGTGCAGGGTTTGCTTCATAGCGGTACACCTTGGTGGCAGCAAAACACCTCTTTATGGATCCAGAATCCAATCCAATCTCCAATCCTGCCCAAGACTCTCTAGTTGCTGATGCTGTTGGACAGGATATTTGGTAGAATCATGGCCCCTCTGGACCACCCCATTTTTCTATCTTCTAGCACCCCCATATCCTAGTTAAGCATCTTTGGCTTTAATACCATGTTGTGATAATCAGTATATAAAGTCCAATAAATAAATCAAAATCAAACCTCCATATTGCAGCAGTTAGCACAGCTGGGTTTCAAAAGGATTTTAGATATATTTCTAGAGAAAATATCATCCATAAATCATTAGCAATATAGGCTTGGGAAGGTCCTTATCTACTTCTGGGGCTGAACAATAAGGAATGATCTGTCCTATTGGGTCCTGCCAGATACTTGTTAATATGGTGGACTCGATGTGCCTTTCGCATTCAGCTTTGTCTTTTAATCAGCCTTTGAGCTTGCTTCATATTTAGTACTTTCCAGTTCTGCTGCGGCCTTTAGACAGAGCCCCCTTAAGAGAAGCAGGAAGTTGTCAAGGGATCTGGTTGTTTTTGCGTATTGGAGTAGGTTAATGTGTAGTATTACACACTGCGTTACATTTACTTCACTTGGCTTATTTTAGTGAAGTGAGGTGCCTGTAATCCAAAATTACTCCAAGCTGATCTTTTTGGCGAGATGTCTGACAATACAGAGAAAGAAATGTACTAGAGGCGTATTGATAATGGGAGATGAAGTCTCTTCCTTTTTAGCGGAGTTGCCTGATTTAGTAGGCAGCAACTGCACAAAGTGACATTTATGCAGTTAAGGGGTGAAAACAACTTACCTTTAAGCTATTTATCTATGTAGGTAGTAAAAACATTTTGCAGATCCATTCTTGTGTTAGCTCACCATGTGACCTCTTGGGAAACTGTGTACATAACATTCCAGAATATGTAAACAGTCTTGCTGTGACTTCTGTAGTCACCATGAATTCAAGGTATTTGATTTAACTTTGGTTCTACAAATCTGTTTTTCTTTTAAACTTCTAGAACTGCTTTCTGAGGCGACTTTCCAAGAAGCTATTAAGGAAAGTTTTCAAGATCTTCAAGTGATTGAATGGACACCACTATGGCTGTTGCGGTATTCTGTCATTGTCAAAAGCCGAGGAATTATAAAATCAAAAGGCTATATTTTGCAGGCAAAAAGAAATCCTTTTACTTAGCATTTTGTTGAAAATTTAAAATAAATCAACGCAGCTTGTCCTCTTCAGCCTTTAGTACTTGGAAGAGCCTTTTCACGTAACTACCACATAAAGATGAATCGTGTAGTCTAGAGAAGACAAAGTTCTGATCCTGTAGCTGGTATTGGTGAGGCCAGGCTGATGTTTACAGAAACTTCATTCCCACAACACTTATCAAGTACTGTACAGTTTTCCCTTTACTGAAGACAACTGATTATTGTATGAAATATTGTATTCTTTACATTAAACTTATTTTCTATTGCAAATCTTTGAATGCTTGCAGTAATTTATTGGTGTTTAATTTTTCTAAGCTTTTAAAAAATATATAAGCCTGTGCATAAGTATTAGAAGGGGTTATAAATTATGTGGGACTAGATTTGCTGTTAATGTACTAATTGCTATTGACTGTGCATTTTTTAACATGGGGCCCTATTAGTAAATTGAGCCCTTACTAAAGAGAGGAGAACCTGAATAACGCACCTTAATTTCTGATCAACTGAAAAAAGGAAAGTGGAAAATACAGTTCAGAAGAGATGCGTAAACATAGAGTAACAGCAGCTGCAAACCTCAAGAAGCAAAAAGAAAACAAAACTACAAAGGAGAGATCCTTAGGGTTGAGGGAGGAAGAGTCATCTTAGGTGTACAAAAATTCTGGTAATTTAAGCTTATAAAGTTTATCTTGAAGATCCAATAAATAACCGATAGAGCATCTTGTAGGGCAGTGTTTCCCAAGTCGGTCCTAGAGAACCCCCTTGCCAGTCAGATTTTCAGGATATGCATTTATTTGATTTGCATACACTGCCTCCAATATATGCAAATTTCTTTCATTTGCATATTCAATGTGGATGTACTTTAAACTTGACAGGCAAGGGGGTTATCCAGGACCGACTTGGGAAATGTTGTTCTAGAGTATTTTATTGCAAAATTTGTGCCTATTCTAAGTACTATAGAATGCATTGATAAACAATGTATTTTGGTTATGTCAAGTTATGCAGGGAACATTTGAATGTTTGTTTATGCAATCTAATCTTAAATTCTTTATCCATGGGTAGCATTGGAGGTTCTATATTAAAGAATAAAAGATTACTGGATTTAAAACAAGGAGTTAAATACAGCAAACCTATACCATTGAGATAAAGGGTCTTGGGAAGTCTGTGACTAAGCAGGAGTGAAACAAAAAACATAAGACGTGGCAAGCATCAGGTAAAACATGTTTATTGGTGTTCCTCAAAATGTATACATCCTTTGTTGTTAAATTTGTTTTTGTCACTGATATCAAGAAGGGACATGTCATTCCAACATGTTCCGCCCGAAGACTGAATCAAGAAAAGTCCCCGTTCTGTTTTAGCTCCACACCATCCCGATCAATGATATCAGATACAAAAACAAATTTAACCATAAAAGATAAGTTGAAAGACTTTTTTTTATCTTTATTTAAGATATTTAGCACAAATCACAGAAGAGCGCTTTATAAAATTTAAAAACTGGTCTAATGAGGCCAGTGCTAAAATAGTATTTTAGCTATTGAAAACACTTGGCTAATACTGATACTTCTGAAGACCTAAGAAGAAATATATTAAAAAATAGAATGATTGAAGTTTTGAAATACTGTCTATTGTGAGATGAACTGATTGTCTTACAGTATTAAAAGTTGGGCTACATATAACACTAGCTCTATGTTACAACACAAATTGAAGAGTGCACATATAAGGTGACACAGTAGCATGTTTTCCCTTCAGTTACCAGATGTGAATGTCATAAAGAAGGGCAGCATAGGTGTGTGTCGAGGGAAAGCAAGCTTCCCTTCACCCCATTATGACTCCCCCCCCAACCTGACCCTACACGCCTACTTCTTCAGTGGAAGAGTGTGACTTCCTGGCTCCTGCCCTGGATCCACTTAACTGCAACTGCATATATAATACTTGGGTACAGACAGCTTCAACAATAGGTGATTTGTTTTTGCAAATGAGAGTAAAAATAAAGTGAAAAATCCTTTTACCTAGTTGACACAAAGAAACTGATGTCCTATGTGACTATTTGATTTTTCTAATGCTTTACTCTGGCTCTACAGCCAGTGTATTTATACTATTTACCATTCAAATTTAGCCTGCACAAAGAGCAAACGCAATGGCTACTCCAGGCGAAATTCTGCACAACTAGTAACTGAAATATTGTTCCACTGCTGCAATCGCCTCTGAATCACTCAAATATTAGAAACATAGAAACATGATGGCAGATAAAGGCCAAATGGCGCATCTAGTCTGCCCATCCACAGTAACCATTATCTCTTTCTCTCTCTGAGATCCCAAGTGCCTATTCCAGACCCTCTTGAATTCAGACACAGTCTCTGTTTCCACCACCTCTTCCGGGAGACTGTTCCACTCATCTACAACCCTTTCCATAAAAAAGTATTTCCTTAGATTACAACGGAGCTATCACCTCTTAACTTCATCCTATGCCCTCTCATTACAGTTTCATTTCAAATGAAAGAGACTCAACTCATGCACATTTATATTATGTAGGTATTTAAACAACTCTATCATATCTCCCCTCTCCCACCTTTCCTCCAAAGTATATAGATTGAGATCTTTAAGGCCCGTAGCTAGTATTCCATTGTTTGTAAAACTTATGGAGGGTTTGGTAAATGTTGTTTTGATTAATTATTTGGACAAATTTTACATTCTTCAGGATCATCAGTCTTGTTTCCTTGCTGGTCACAGTACTGAAACAGTCCTGGCATCCTTATTAGACTATCTTTATAAGCAATTCAGTTTAGGTTCAAGTGTCTTGATTCTTCAATTGGACTTGAGTAGTGCATTCGATTTAGTTGATCATGATATTTTATTGGCCTGCTTGGAGTCATAGGAAACGCAGGGAACGTTTATAAGTGGTTCAAGGGCTTCTTACAAAGTAGATCTTATCAAGTATATTCCTCTGGGATATACTCATCTACTTGGAGTAATTCATCCGGTGTCCCTCAGGGATCTCCATTGTCACCTACTCTGTATAATATTTATTTGATTTCCCTGGCTAATTTACTACAAGATCTAAAAGTCAAGTTTTATATCTACATGGATGATATTACTATATTATTGCCTATGTCATCTTTTACAGACGATATAAAAGATCAGATCGCTGTAATTTTGGCAAAGATAAAACTTTGGATGTTCAGATTCAAACTCAAATTTAATTCTGAAAAATCAAAATTTTTTCTTGTAAGTGGAAATCCCCTATCCCAAGATGGGACAGAAACATTAGGGACACTGTGAGGAGCAGACTCTAGAACACAGGTGTCGAAGTCGGTCCTCGAGGGCCGCAATCCAGTCGGGTTTTCAGGATTTCCCCAATGAATATGCATTGAAAGCAGTGCATGCACATAGATCTCATGCATATTCATTGGGGAAATCTTGAAAACCCGACTGGATTGCGGCCCTCGAGGACCGACTTCGACACCCCTGCTCTAGAATGTAAGGGGCTGGGATAGCAGATACCACATGTTCCTTGACATTCTAGTGCAGAGGCATCCAACCTTGGCCCTCGCCAGGTTGGGTTTTCATGATTTCTCAAATGAATATGCATGCAAATTCATTTGGGAAATCATGAAGACCTGACTGAAGGACTGACTTTGGACAACTCTGCTCTAGTGAATTAAACCGAAACTTGATTGGAGTATAGCTTTTCTTTTTCCTCTTTGAACTTGGATTTTGAGAGGGAAGAGTTTGGGGATATAAACTGTTCACCCAAACATTCTCAACTGTAAATATCAAGTTACTAGTTTAAGGAGTTCCTGTTCCATAAAGCAAGTTGAAGTTAATCACTGAGATTGTTGAATATTTATTACTGAAAATAAAGTGAGTCCAGGAAAGAATATCTTTCAGCTGGCCCTGGCCTACACCCAATTCAAAAACAAAACTTTGTTTTGTAGATCTTAGTTGTAGGTGCCTGACCTAAAGAACTAGTTGGTGCTCAAAGATTTGTGTGAGTGAGACCAAGGTTACATTTATATATACAGATAGATTTACTAGGACATTGAAGAGAACCCAAATATTAGATTGGGTGTGAGTTTGTGAGAGGCATGATAGAGGAAGGCAGGTCTTAGATGGCCTGCTAGCAAAGGTGACAAATTCTGGGCATACCTGGAATTGAAATGATAGGTAGAGACGGTTGAAAGGTTGAGTAGGAAACATGGGGAAAAAGAAGCTGGCATAAGGTTCCATCTGAGAATTTTTACATGCATCTCTCCAAAGGGCATGGATCTTAGTTGGGCAGGCTTGATAAGCATATTGGTCTTTAGTTACTGTTATTTACTTTGTTAAACTAGAAATATATCAAACAATGTAGTATTAAAAATTGAACTATAAATGCAATATGACTTCCTGCATAGCTCAGCCTAAGATGCTAGGAGGACAATGATCCATCCCCTCTTCTAGCTGCCAGTCTTCCCCAACCATGTGTCTGACATCTTTCCAAACCCCCTCCCATTCCCATGCAGCCTTGTAACTTTCTTGCCTCTGCCATCTGCAGTAGTCCTCAAAATGTGTGTGGGTTGCTGGGAGGGGGAGAGAGAAGCAGAGGGAAGAGAGACCTTGAGAAAAGGGGAGGGGAAGAGATGTTGGTCTAGGGAGGGATGCAGTCAGTGAGAGAGAGACCTAAAGCAAAGAGGTGGGGGAAAATGCTACAAAGAGAAAGAGGCTGGACTAGAGGTGGAGATGCAGGAAGAAGGGAAAAGACAGAAGATGGGACATAAAAAGGAAATCCAGACCATTAATATAAAGGGAGGATATGGACAGTTGAACATGGGAGGATAGGGAGACACTGAACAAGATGGATAAGGATATAGAAGATAAACAGATAGTAGGCATACAAAAGAAAGCTCAAAAAGACAGGAGACCCTGGAAAAAAAAGTTATGAAAAAAACAAAAAAGTGGAAGAGACTAGGATCAAAGTAATAACCAGACAAAAAAGATAGGGAAAAAAGTCAGCTTTGGGACATTTATATATCTGATATTTTGCATTTGTTTCTATTACTATTTTTTGGCTGTTAAATCAAATGCTTTACCAAAACTTTGATACAGTATTAAATTTAGCAAATGGATGGAGGTTGGTCATTCCATAGCTATGGTGCAACAAAAAAACAAAGCAGAACTTCTGGTGGAGTCAAAATGAGCCAGTTTTGGACAAAGAAAATGATTTGTATCAAGTGAGAGAAGGGTTTGTAAGATATAGGGGATGATAGATAGGAGGGCTGACCAGTGAGATATGTCTTGTGTGCAAGACTTAGAATATTGAAGAGGATATGATGGTGCACAGGCAACCAGTTAAAAGCAGAGAGTGGAGGCAAATGATCAAAAAGAGCATAGCAAACAGATGATAGTATTTTGAAGGGCCTGTAAATGTTTGAGTTAAGTGGCAGTGATTCCTGCATAAATGGAGTTACAGTAATCACATTTGGGAAATGATCAGGGCATCAATAAGTGTATGTAAAGAGAAAGGCCTAATTGAAAGGTACCTAAATTATGCTCCTGAAATGAGTTTAGAATCAAGTATGACTCCTAAGTACCTAAAACTGGAAACAGTTGGGATGAGCTTATCAAAATGAACTAGAAGTTGTGTGAATTTTGAGAGAGGACAAGAGATCCAGTAAGCAACAGTTTTGTCAGGATTTTGTAGTAGATGACTGTGCATCCAGGTTGAGCAGAAAGACAGGAATGAACAGGTGCAAGATTGGATTGTAATGAGAGAAAAAAATCCCCAACAAGATGTCATCTCCATAATATTAAAAGACTGGAACTCCAAAAGAATATTTCCGCCTCCCCACCCCCAATGCCTTGGGGAGGATGGCCTTATGGATAGGGTTATCATATGGCTGGAGAAAGGACCGATTGAGACATCCGGGTTTTACTGCTATTGAAAGCAATGGAAGTAAAAACCCAGCTGGCTCAGTTTATCCTTTTTACTTCCGTCCTCTTTTTTCTGGAGCCATATGGTAACTCTACTTATAGAGGGGGGAAAGCATCTTTTAATTTTTCGCCCGGTTTGGGGAAGCGGTGCGAGCACACAGATCAGCGTTACACACTGCGCACGCGTAAACTCAGGAAGTCTGCACTCTCAGAGTCTCTGTCTCACACACACGAGGGGGGAAATGGCGACTGCGCAGGCGTGACCGACATTGACCCATTACACCCGCTAAGTCGCTGGCCACACCCTCTCCTGGAGCTAACAGAGTTGCACCGCCCTCAGTGGGCCAAAGTAGAACAAGGCGCATTAGGTTGGAGATTGTCGAGATTGTTTAGTATGAGACTGAGTGGCACGTGGGATGTCGTTGTCCTGTATTCTCTTTAAGAAAGAAAAGTTTGTCGTTGTAGCTGCTTTTTGTCTTTAAAAATGGAAAGGTGTCAGCAGTGGGAGACGTATTATAGATGAATTGAAAATCAGTTTACTGGAGAAAAAAAAAAAAGTTAACCTGCGACTCCGCCGGGACTCGAACCCGGAACCTTTGAATCACTTCATCCTCTAGAAGTCCAATGCGCTATCCATTGCGCCACGGAGCCACCTGTTGGATTCAACGGCACTACCTATATGAGTGATTGCAGTACAGAATTTTGCTATAAGATATAGTAGATTGTTTATCTTTTCAATTTAAAATTATTCTCATAGCGTCTGCATGGTCTTGAAAGATTGTAAATTTTAGAAGCCATAAAGGACTTCATTTCAATTCTCTGTATTGGGAAAAAGGAATTTCATTGTCTGAGGACTAACAGTAAGGGCTCCTGTGTTTTTCTGCACACAGGATTCAACTTAAAAGACTAATATCTTCGACTGGAAGACGGTATGATGAAAGCATCAGGGGATGAAGGGGGGGGGGGCGTCAGAGATTGTAAATTCAAATGTTGGATTACCTCAGTACACTTTTGCAGAGGGACCTCCTGATGCGGTGGGAAACACCGTCCACTGCTCGGATAAAGCCCTAGTTTAGGGCTGGCAGGAGTGAGTGCAGCAAATTTATCTCCAATTGCCATCTCATGTTCCAGCCATTTCCGTCGGAAAAATTACCTAATCTTGATACATCAGGCTCCATCTCTGGCAGTATTCAAATCGAGACTCAAAGCCCACTTCTTTGAAGATGCTTTCAATTCCAACTCACCTTCTAATCTGTTTTATCATTCCCTCTGTAATTCCCCCACATGAGCACAGTGTATTGATGACCCTTGTCCAGACTGTCTGTCTTGAGTAGACTGTAAGCTTTTATGAGCAGGGACTGTCTCTTCTGTGTTTTGATTTACAGTGCTGCCTATGTCTATCTACCATGTTTCCCCGAAACTAGAAACGCATTAGGGTTTATTTTTTTCGGGGAATGTCTTATTTTTTTCATGTAAAACAATCAACTCTCCCTTCCTCTTCTCCACCATTTCTTCCTCTTTCTCCCCCCTCCCCCATGTGCAGCATTTTTCCTCCCCTCTCACCCTTCCCCCTGTACAGCAGAACCCCACCACCCTCCCACAGTGAGACTGACATACCTCCTCTCTGAGGCCTCCTAAAGCAGCAGGGGTGGGGGTTGCTGAATTGATGAGTCCATTTTTTTAACAAATCAGGCAGCACTAATGTCAGGGATAGAGTCAGGGAGTGTTGGGGACATTTGGGGAGAGGGGGCTTTGGGGATTGATATTAACAGGGCTTATTTGGGGGGTAGGCTTATATTAGGAGCATCTTTAAAAATCATGCTAGGGCTTATTTTTGGGATAGGTCTTATTTTCAGGGAAACAGGGTAGTAGTGCTATAGAAATGATTAGTCTGGCCACAGGAGAAGAGCTTGTTGCCAGAGCCACAAAATCACCACCTCTTATTGCAAGGCTTGGTCCTGATAACAGAATATGATGCTCTTAAGTACTTCTGCTGCCAGACAACTCAGGTGGGACCATAGATGCCAATACTGCAAAATGATTGGGTTTCCGAACACAGTACAAATTACCCAAACCAAAATGTTTGCTCAGTATTGGGGGGTGCTCAGCACCCATTGCACTTTCAGAGTTGGCTCCTATTTGTGAACTCCGCAGAACCTCATATAAACCTTTTCATCAACTATTGGTCAACATTAACTAGAAGCCTCAAATCGTTTTACTGATCCTTCCTTCTTCCAAAGGAGTAAAATGCAAGCGCATATTTATCTCCCTACTCATCTATTTTGGCACAAAGACCTGGATCAATCTTACAAAAATCAGCTAAAGACTCTCCTCTTTGAAAACATATACACCAGTGGTTCCCAAACCCTGTCCTGGGGGACCCCCAGCCAGTCGGGTTTTCAAGATATCCCTAATGAATATGCATGAGAGAGATTTGCATACCTGTCGCTTCCATTATATGCAAATCTCTCTCATGCATATTCATTAGGGAAATCTTGAAAACCCGACTGGCTGGGGGTCCCCCAGGACAGGGTTTGGGAACCACTGCACCATAACAATTACTAGCTACCTTAGCAAATTACATAATATTGCATCATTCAAGTATTGAATGACCTTCCTCATAATTTATGCCTACTTTTAACTCAATTGGATTGCAATTGAAACTACTGTACTATATCTAAAATTTTCACTATATTTCCCGCTATGATGATCTAACTCAGTGGTTCCCAACCCTGTCCTGGAGGACCACCAGCCAGTCGGGTTTTTGGGATAACCCTAATGAATATGTATGAGAGAGATTTGCTTATAATGGAGGTGACAGGCATGCAAATCGGCACCATGCATATTCATTAGGGCTATCTTGAAAACCTGACTGGCTGGTGGTTCTCCAGGACAGGGTTGGGAACCACTGATCTAACTTCTTCCTATCTTCAGTATATATCACATACTATTCTATCTAACTTGTTTACTGTTTATTTATTTAAAAACATTTATAACCCGCCTATCTACAAATCTAAGTGATGTACAAAAACCATACGAAATAAGGAACTAACAAATAACAAAATGCAAAAAAAACCCCATCAACAATATCATAAACCCTCCTAAGATATCTAAGCATCATTGCACAGTTACAAAATATATCTTCAAGACAGTTCAATGCTAATACAGTCACAAACTTGCTCAAAAAAAGCAGAATTTTATACAGATTTACAATCAGGATTTCGAACCAACCACAGTAATCCTACTAGACATAGCTCGACAGCATATCAGCAAAGGCAAAAAGATGCTGATAATCCAACTTGAACTCTCTGCAGCATTTGACCTGGTCGACCACTCCATACTGCTACAGATAATTGACACCATTGGGATCTCAGGCAAGGTTTACAATTGGTTCCAAGGATTCCTCAAATCAAGAACTTAGAGAGTAAAGTCCAACAATATCAAATCAGATCCATGGTCCAACCCCTGCAGAGTTCCACAATGATCACCACTATCACCTATGCTCTTCAACCTCTTTATCTCCTCTCTTGGAACCACTTTAGACAACTTAAATGTTACATCCTTCAGCTACGCAGATGACATCACCATACTCCTCCCCTTTGACCCACTAGAGCTCACCTCAATAGTAAAACTGGAAAAAACACTAGATGCAGTGGAAAAATGGATGGTAGACCACAAACTGAAACTAAACTCAGATAAAACAAAAATCCTTCTGCTCAAAAAGGCCAAAACCCCCACCATCACAGAACTGGAAATTAAGAACACCAAATACCCAATAAAGCCCGAACTTAAACTCCTAGGAGTACCGATAGACAGGTGCTGCACAATGCAGGCCCAAATCAATAAGACAACCCAGAAAGCTTTTTTTAATTATCAGAAATCTACGTAAAATAAGAAAATTCTTCGACCCAGAGCAATTCAGGCTAATTGTCCAATCCCTAGTCTTAGGTCTACTGGTCTATTGCAAGTCTCTCTATCTACCTTGCCCTGCCAACATGCTAAAATAACTTCAGTCTATACAAAACACCGTTCTCAGACTGATCTACTCTCTGAGAAAATATGATCACATCACCACTGCCTTCCTAGACTCTCACCGGCTACCAATACAAGCACGAATTCAATTCAAATTCTACTGTCTATTATTCAAAGCATTCAACGGCTCTGACCCCTCCTACCTAAACAACCGCCTAAATCTGATCCTCACCACAAGACAAAGAAGAACCCTGACCCCATTTGCCTACCCTCCGCTCAAAGGCACTCAGCGCAAGAAGATGTTTGACAACCTTCTTGCGACGCAAGCAGCAAAACTTGACCACTCCATCGCCAATCTGCTGACGGCAACGGGCGACCTCAAATCATTTCGAAAAGAAATCAAAACCCTGCTATTCAAAAAAAATTATCCAGGTACCTCAAAATACTAACAGATCCCTAAAATGTAATGTAATCTTATTTGTAACTTATTTGTAATATTACCTAGAAATGTCCAGTCATTTTACTATCCAATTTGCAAGTTCTCCTGGAAATTTTCCAGCTATCTTACCTCTTTTGTAACCAAAAAACAATTGTAACGTTACTGGAAATGTCCAGTTAGCTCTTTTGTAATCCGCCTTGAACTGCAAGGTATAGGTGGAATAGAAGTCACTAATGTAATGTAATACTGTTGTATTACCTACACATCCTAACTCCTGAATTCTAAGTCACCTTGAACCTAATTTCATTAACAGCCTCTTTTACAAAGCCGCCCTAGCAGCTGCCCTGCGCTAATGGCCCCGAAGCCCATAGAGATTTAAAGGGCTTTGAGGCTGTTGCCACGTGGCAGCCGCTAGCGTGGCTTTGTAAAAGAGGCAGTAAGTGTCCCCCAATCTTTTTAATTTTTGAAAGAGTAAAAAATTGAATCATTCTATGCACTCGGAATTTTGTACTTCAATCATATCTCCCTTCAACCTCTTTTCTATGCTGAAAAGCCCTAACCTTTTTAGCATTTCCTCATATGAGAGGAATTCCATCCCGTTTATCATTTTAGCCACTGTTCTTTGAACAGCATGCACACTACTTTGTGCTAATAGAAGCGACTAAAGCACTTTCTCTTTTCTTAGGGCCTTGTATACTAAGTTGCACTATGATTTTGCATATAGCACACAAGAATTACCAAAAATAATGCATGTCAGTTGTATAACTTTTTTTTTGTTTAACTGTTGGGGCTTTCTTCCATCTTCAAGTGCTCTTTCTGCTTAGCAGCCGTCAAGTGCCTGTCTTACCCACCTGTAGTAACAGCCTTGTGCTCACCTACAAACACATTAAGTTTCTTGAAACATCTCATCCCCTACCTCCCGTTCTACCCCTTCTTGCCACCTCCATTCATTCATTATTTGTGTCCCAGTCCTCCATGACCCATTCTGTGCTTTTATATACCTGGAGGAGACTTCTTGAATTAGTGTGAAATGCATGATAGAAGAATGGAACTTGGATGTGATTGTATGTGATGATCTTAAGATGGCCAAACAGGTTGAAAAGGTGACGGTGAAAGCTAGAAGGATGCTAGGGTGCATAGGGGAGGAATGGCCAGTAGGAAAAAGGAGGCATTGATGTCCCTGTATAAGACTCTGGTGAGATCTCATTTAGAATATTGTGTACAATTTTGGAGACTGCACCTTCAAAAAGATATAAAAAGAATGGAGTCAGTCCTGAGGAAGGCTTCTAAAATGGTGCATAGTCTTTCCCATAAGGTGTATGGGGACAGACTTAAAGAACTCAATATGTATACTTTGGTGGAAATATGGAAGAGGGGAGATATGGTAGATTCATTTAAATATCTACATGGTGTAAACGTGCATCAGTTGACTCTTTGAAAGGAAGCTCTGGAATGAGAAGGCATAGTATGAAGTTAAGAGGTGATAGGCTCAGGAGTAATCTAAGGAAATACTTTTTTACAGAAAGGGTGGTAGATGCGTAGAGCAGTCTCCCAGCAGAGGTAGTGGAGACAGAGACTGCGTCTGATTTCAAGAAAGCCTAGGATAGGCACATAGGATCTCTTAGAGAGAGGAAGATATAATGGTTACTGTAGATGGGCAGACTGGATGGGCCATTTGGCGGCCGTCATGTTTCTATGTTTCTATATTGAACATCTGCTAAAAAGTTGTATTTCAAGGTTGCCTGAACCCAGATCTGCCTCATCACAGATTGACAGATTTTAATCATGTTTATCATAATAAATACAAGTCATGGAATCTCTTATGTATCATCTCTCTATCTTGGCTAAATTGTAAGCTCCATGAGTAGGATGACTCTCTTATGTTTATCTGTACAGTGCTGTATATGTCTGGTGGTGCTTTAGATATGATGAGTTTCATTTTTGATAGTAATTACGTATGACAACTTTTCTCCAACTACAGCAAAATCTCAGTCTCATATGTATCTTCTCAATAGGCCTGCAGATGGCACTGATACACTATGAATGTTTGTATGTGGGTCCTCATCCCCTTCCCCATATTTTTCCTTTTTTTTCTTCCATATCCAATCCCCTCCTCCCTAGAGATCATGTTTGAGCAACACTGGGTAACCATTTTGTAAAAGAACCAGAGGTCAGGGCCCCTCTTCCAGCTGATTCTCAAAACCTACCACCGGCAGTAAGGTTAGTTGGCATGGGAATAGAGCACATATAAATCTTCAAAAAATGCTCAGAGTGCTTTAGCGCTGGAAACAACATGCACGGCAGCAGAGATAGCTGCAAATTGTATTTAAATGTAGTCAAATGTATGCTAATGACATCATTTGCTATGCCTTCCCAATGCTCAGAGAACAGCTCACAAACAAACCTTTCCCTTACCATTGGAAAAATAACACCAGCTCAGAGCAGGAGGTGGAAGTTTTGAAGAGAGGTTCTGATTTCTTTCAGAACTGGAACAAAGCCCATTCAAGCCTGTAAGCACCAGTACTGACAATGAAATGTGCCTAAGTTCAGGCAAATCCAAAAAGGAAAACATACATTGGTACCTGTTTTCTGTGCTTCCAGCTCAAAAGAAAAAATGTAAAGCTTGTATTTAAGGGCAAAGAAGAGCAGTGCCAATGTGCGCTGCATAGTTGGGTTCGGGAAAACCAGACATGTCCTCTTTGTAGAGGACTGTCCAGGTGTCTGAGGGGTTTCCAAAACCCGGCCCTGAGCTCGGGGCCGCATCTGGAGGGCCTCCGAGCATGCGCATGCTTAGAGACCCTCCAGACATCACCCCAAGCTTGGGGAAGAAGAGACAACATGTGGGGGGGTGGGGTTGAGGACAAAGTGGGGTGGAGTGAGGCTGGGCTGGGGGCAGAACAAGGCAGGGGCCATGTGTCCTCTTTTTTACAGACGAAATCTAGTAACCCTAGTCAGGTTTGCTTGGCACATGTGTACTGTTGGATCTACTGCGGGAGTTCTGAGAATCAGCCTGCATATCAGCAGCCATCTTCCCTCCATCCCTCTCTCAGGCATATGGGCGTCAGAACGGAGGTGGCCAAAGGGGCCATGCCCCCCCCCAAAAAAAAAAAAATTGGTGGTCAGTCAGAAGAGATGGCTCTCCTGTCTCCTACACACTCCTCCCCGGCTGCTTTCATTTTAAATCTTTGGGAAGTGGCAACGAGTGAGCCTGCTGTCGTTGGCGTAATCCGGAAGTCTTCATTCTGCAGCATCCAGATGCTGCATAATGAAGATTTCTGGGGCAGGCCAACGGCAGCAGGCTCACTCGTTGCCGCTTCCCGAAGTTTTAAAATGAGAGCAGCCGGAGAGAGAGGTCTAGGGCGGAGCTTTTGGGCCCCACAACAAAAAGTGTTCCTCTACCTATGCCCAGGCACACCTATGCTAAAAGCCCACAACTGAGCAGCTAACCATTGATTCCAGAGCAGTCAAGGTAACCAGTTCCAAGCTAGAGATTATGGGACAGTCCTAGATTTGGAACCATCCTATCATGGTGCATTATGGGAATTCCAGCACCGATTTCAATGGGCAGAATCAGGCACTACATATCCCATACTTCTTTGGGATATAAGTTTAGAAACAAGTGGACAAAAGTCTCCAGCCCGAAACTGGATAACTTGGCATCTGTGGGATTCAAACCTGTAACCCCCCTCCACCTGTGACCCCCTTCTACTCAACTGTAGACCTAGAATATTGTTTTCTTATCAGTACAACTAACTAGCACATCACATATTTGTTTGAGTGTTTACAATATATCAGGGTTGATTTAGGTTTTGGAGGGTGGTTTCAAATGATGTGCAGGTGATCAGATTTTGGCTACAGGAATATAATATGTAAAATAAATAATACACATTTTGAGGCTCTTTTTACTTCTCTCCCAAAGTAACAAGTACTCCAGTAAACCCTCCCCTTGCAGGATCTTTGAAGTGTTCATTGTATTACTCTGCACTGGTACAATGCTTTTCTTTAGAGCTCTCTGCAGTTCATTTTATTAAGGACACAAATTACATACTGGTAAAGATGCTGCTCTTATATGAGCCTCATTTGTTTTTTGCCAGAGGGTGGTTTCTGGATGGCATGCAGAGGAATGTTATCTTTGTTGTAAAGATTTACCATGACTACATTCACATATACTACCAAGAAATCTTTAATACTCTCAAAGCACACAAGATATCTGTTCCGTGTCCCATCCTCACCTAGGGCAATGGATGCGGGTTTTTTACAGTGTCTCTCCACCACAAGTGAGCCCTTCTGCTTCCTATAGTACTCCCTGGAGGTTTCCTGACCCTCATGTACATGCAGGGATCAGCAAGAGCCTTTCATGTTTAATAGGATTTTTTTTCTTGTAGAAAAACTGGTTTCATTAAGGAGTAATGTTTAACAGTGCCTGTGAAAACAATTTCATTACAGTTCTTGTCTATATACAAAAACAGAGTCATCTCCAAAAACGCATGTTCATTCTACAAGTTAATTACATATAGTATATCTAATGATATATATCTCCCAATATTGTGGGTATCTTCAGGGTATTCTACAGTTTCTAATAATGGTAAAAGGTTTTTGGGTTACTTTTATTCCCTTGTGTCCAGATATTTAGCATACATCATAAACTCAGTATATGCAAATAAAGCTCATGCATATGCATCTTGACAATCTGACTGGCTAAGAGATTATAAGGATAAGTTTGGACCTATCACACTAAGGTCCCGATTTTCATCAACGTTAGGGATTTTTTTTTTTCTTACAGACACAGAATTCAAACCTCATAGAAAAAGGTTGTGACAACACTAAGCCATGGGTCTAAGAAGGTTTAAATTTCTGTAGTAACAACTAACTTCAGCTCAGTGGAAATTCAGTAGAGGATGTGAACTAAAATTTGTATCTATACATCTTTATTTAAAAAAAATGAAAACCAAACTAAAAATAAAATATTTATCCTGTGTTAAACAAAATATTTGCAGGATAGTGTGATATTTTAGAAGGTAGGGGGAGGGGAAGGATAAGTCACAGTAATACAGATGCACTATCCAGTTGGTGCACAGAGTAAAATGGCTTATAACATTCACCATGGAATCACAATACAACCCATAAAATTTGGTCTTGAAATGTTTAAAAATCCATAACTAGTAAAAACACTGAGAAAAAAAACACTCCCAAATGATAAAAATGAACATAAAAACACTTAAAATGTGGCAGAATGCATAGATCTCATTAATATGTATTCCAGTAATATCAGTATGTTGCACTGATCACTGATGCGTTCCAACTATGGAAGAAATCATATTGGTCTCAGTTTCTTTCTTCTGCTTTCTTGTCTTTCTGCTCTTTTAGGTGGCTATTGCCCATTTTTCCTTTCTCCTCTCTTCTTCCATTCCCTCACATATATTCTTTTGCAATCTGCTTCTTATTGACAAGGGATTCCTCAAGTCTGCAGAATTAGAATGATTGATTTTTCACTTTTAGCTCTTTCCTTCCTTTCTTTCTTTTCACTCTTACCATCCAGTTTTCTACCTCCTGTGCACTTTTCACCTATTAACTTTCCACATTCTTCTCTCAGTCCCTATTCTACCATTTCTCATCTCACCCCCTCCCCAGCCTTCTCCTCTTCCTCCTAATCATTTCTTTAAATGCAGTGCTGTAAACATTATATGTGGGAGTGTGGGCTCTTTTTCAACATTTAAATAAATGTTTATCCCATAAGGATAAATTGATCTCCTTATGGGAACTGCACCACAATGTTCATTAATGTTTTTAAATTTATTTTTAAATCTTGTGGTTGTTAATCACTCTTTTTTATAGCTCTGAGTTATTCAGTTTAAAGGTTTCAGTTTTAGTTAAGAGATTTCAGACATCTTACGAGGTTTTTTTTAGTTAATTTATTGTGTATGGATAACATGTAAGCTTGGTTGTGAGCACAGACATGTTTGTCAGTTTTAACAGACACAGGAACGTGTGAATAGTATTTTATTTGCTCAGCTTTTAATTTTTATGGTTTTAATTAGAATTTTGTGAATGACTCCACTGATTATATTAGCTACCTGCCTTTTCTTAATTTTAACTTTTAAGACTTTATTCCCCCCTTTTATGAAGCAGCATTAGTGTTTTGTATCACTGGCCGCAGCAGTAAATGTTCTGATGCTCATAATAGGGGGATGGGGGTGTATTTCATTATTTGTTTTAATGGATTGTACTGAGATTGCGTTGTTTAACTTATCTCCTTTATTTTGAAGCAGTAGCTTTGTTGCCTTTGTCATTTTTCATTATGTATAGTTCTAATTTTATCAGTATGCCACTTAAATCAGAACTATTTTAACAATCTTTTCAGCACTGGTGGAAGTTGTATGTTTACCACCAGCTGGTTAGGCCATCTTTTATCATTTTTAAATGTATATTTATAAATTGTTTTATATACTGTGTTGTGACAGTTCTGCCTCCCGAGTCAGCCCTGACACCTGGTTAAGCACAACTTTAGTAAAAGGCATTCAAAAGCTGCCTACCCTTTAGACCAGCCTAGGCAATCCCCACTTAGCAAGCAAAAGGATAATTTTCTCCCTGACCACTGGGGGAGCCAGAGAGAAAGACAACCTGCCAATACTGCAGCTAGGTTTGGGTGTGGCCCAAGCAGACAGAAAAGTAGCTCACACAAGCTAGCAAATGCAGTGGAGGAACAGTGCTTGAAAAGAGCTCTTCAGTCCAAGTTACAGGCCTGGGAAGGTCAATGCTGAGGATTCCCAATCTGCAAGCCTAGAACCGGTGGAAGAAAGGATGGACTGTACAGAGCCAGTGTTTGTCCCTGAGCCAGTTCTTGAACCAGTGGTCATATAAACTGCTGTGAGAAGGGCAAGTAGCCATTTTGTGGCAAGTTTTATTTTATTTTTTTCTTTCTGCTCAAGAAAAGAAAAGCCAAACCCACAGCCAGTTGTGTTTCTTGTGGTATTTACTAAAGCATTAAATGGAACTTTGCAAGCACAAGCCTGATGTATGGAGAGCTCCACTATTTTGGTGGGAGTTCCAATTGAGAAGTTTTTTTATTGCACTGCTGTTTGTGCACCTAATTGCCAGCTTTAAGGACATAAAAAGTTCTGTGGAGAAATAGGATGGGGGGGATGTATGCTACAACATCCGGATGGGATATTTTTGTGGGTCTTCTCTTCCCCTATTGTTATTAGGAGAGGGGATGAATAAAGCTACACTGCAGCCTATACCCCCACTGTGGCTCTAGGGAGCCAGCACACACCTTTCTATGATAAAGGGCATATAGAAATCACAGGGATAATACTAGTTAAAAACTAGAGGAAGTCAGAAAATGCTTGAATCCAAAAATATGAACTGACCTCGCATTCAAAATAGTAACCTAGCTGTGGACTGTGACCAGAGATTTTTGAGTCGCTCAGAGACGTGAAACTCTACAAGGAAGGTATACAGGGATCTCAAAGTCCCTCCTTGAGGGCCGCAATCCAGTCGGATTTTCAGGATTTTCCCAATGAATAGGCATGAGACCCTATGTGCATGCACTGCTTTCAATGCATATTCATTGGGGAAATCCTGAAAACCCGACTGGATTGCTTCCCTCAAGGAGGGACTTTGAGATCCCTGGTATACACCCTCCTAGAAATGAACCAGAGTTTACCTTCCAGTCATTGCAACTGTTTCAGTGCTGGTCACGCTCCATAGCAAGATACAAAAATAAATAAATAAAGGTTTTCACAGTCTTTCAAAAGCTAAAAAATGTGTAGGAATTCTTTCTTCATATATCACTTGCAATAGATAACTTGTAATATAATAATTTAGCTTTATGAGGGGTTAGGGGTCCCCGTTTCATTTACTTCATCAGGAGACCCGATCATAAATATAGTGGAAGTCCTTTTAAGGCTTTCATAGTTGATTCAAACTTCGTGATGTATAAACATCTACAAGTCAAGAGGTATATAAAGCCGAGTGTGAGGGAAAATTTCACTATCCACACTGCGGCGATACTTAAATTGACTTATAAGGCTGTACTATGGGAGGAAAGCTGTGCAAAATACATACCGCTGAAGAACGCTGTCGGTGCAAAAGATTTCAACTGGCACCAGGTTTCAGCTGGCATAAATGCTTGCACCCACAGTTGAGCACCAAATTCATTGCTCAGTGCTGTTGTAAAAAGAGTGCTTGTTTTTGAAGCGTTGAATTTTCAACACCGTTTATACAATCTGGCCCCACTTGTGCACTTTTGCACCTGACTTGTAAGTCTGTGCAAAAACTATTTGTGCATTATTGGGGATACTTCTGGGACCATAAGAACATAAGAATTGCCGCTGCTGGGTCAGACCAGTGGTCCATCATGCCCAGTAGTCCGCTCCCGCGGCGGCTCATAGGTCACAGACCAGTGCCCTAACTGAGACCAGCCTTACCTGCGTACGTTCCAGTTCAGCAGGAATTTGTCTAACTTTGGGCTCCTTTTACGAAGCTGCGTTAGGGCATTAACGCGCAGAATAGCATAAGCTACATTGCTTCGCGTGCTAGACGCTAATGCCAGCATTGAGCTGGCTTTAGTTCTAGCCACGTAGCGCGTGGTAATATCCTGTGTGCACTAAAAACGCTAGCGCACCTTAGTAAAAGGAGCCCTTTGTTTGAATCCCTGGAGCCTGTTTTATAAAGGCGTATTTTATAAAGGTTAAGAGATACCTCGCTACATATCAATGGAAATTATATGAAATATTTATTATATTGCATTTATTTATATCAATTATTATTTTCTTGGACCTTTATAAAATTGGTCATAAAATATGAACTTTATTGAATTTTTTTTTATGCCTCATTATGAATTTACTCTCTAAACTAAATAACCTGCCTGCAGAAGTTACAACCCTAAACACTTTACTGCGCAGGCTAAGTGGGCCATTTTTGTTTTGATTCGCCATCATTTGCTATGTTATGTTTGTGCTTTTTATGACTGATTTATTCAGTATGATTAAACATGTACTTAATTACTTTAGAGGTTACTCATATTGCGATTCATTTAGAAATAGGAGAGAAGCATTCTTAGCAGTAGGGATTTGGGGTTTAGCTTGCACCTTTCTCAGTTGCAGCTCAAGGTAAGTCACATTCATGTGCTGTAGATGTTTCTCTGATCCTGGATTGCTTACAATCGAAGGGCCCCTTTTATCACGCTACGCTAGAGGTTTTAGTGCAAGCTTGCATGGTAAATGCTCTGATGCTCATATAATTACTTACCTCGCCGGCCCACAATAAAACCTAAGAACATAAGAATAGCCTTATTGGGTCAGACCAAAGGTCCATCAAGCCTAGTAATACATTCTCACAGTGGCCAATCGAGGTCCCTAGTACCTGGCCAAAATCCAAAGAGTAGCAACATTCCATGCTACCGATCCAGGGCAAACAGTGGCTTTCCCCATGTCTTTCTCAATAACAGATTATGGATTTTTCCTCCAGGAATTTGTCCAAATCTTTCTTAAAACCAGTTATGCTATCCGCTCTTACAACAACATCTGGCAATGCATTCCAGAGCTTAACTATTCTCTGAGTGAAAAAATATTTCCTCCTATTGGTTTTAAAAGTATTTCCCTATACCTTCATCGAGTGACCCCTAGTCTTTGTAATTTTTGATGGGGTGAAAAATCGATCCACTTGTACCAGTTGTGACAAATCAGTTGCTAGATGATTTGTCCCTAAGAAAAGGGATAGGAATATCTTGGCCTTATGCAGAAGAGCTGACCAGATCAGCAATTAGAACCTGATATTGCTGACTACCACCAGCGCAGCCTGAGTGAGTCAGTACATGACATGCAGGAAGACTTTGTTCAGCCTAGAACTTTTGCCAATCCAGCTAAAGGGTTAAATCCCAGTGTGTACTCTGCTCCTGTAAGGCAGAGACAGAGAAACACTGTCCCAGAGAAACACACACAGCTGAAGTGAGAGAGCAGTCCCATCCCCCTATCAAGGCTGAGGGGGTGGGGCTATGAACTTTGTAAAGAGCAGAGAGTGAGAGAACAGGAGAAGCAGGCAGGGCAGGAGCTGTACAAGCGGCAACTGAGCCCTTACCCCAGCCAGACAGCAGCAGCAGAAGCAATGGAAATTGGGAGATGGAAGATAGCCCTTCCTTTCCAGTGGAGCAGCAGCTTGAACCAATGGAGTTTGTGAATACTCCAGTCAGGGCAACAGAGCCAGGAACTTGTGCTGAGGCCATGGACATATAAGTTGCTGTAAAAGTGAGTTGTGAGGATTTTGAAGCTGCCAGTTTTCGTGCTAATGTGGGTTTTGAAGTTTGTGTTTGAAAATTGCTGCTGTGGAAAATTGCCTGCTAGGAGAGAGTGTCAGTTAAAAACCAGTAATGGAAGTTGGAGGCTGTTTAAACTGCATAAGAGAAAAGCCCTGAAGTATATTTTTCTTGTGATTGCACTGCATTACGTTCTGAGCTGAACCAGCTGAGAAGTGGTTGGCTTGGCAACAGTTGAAGAAAGGCTGTCTGTTTAGAACTGCACAGTTCTTACTGAAGGGCTCTGAGCTCTGGGAATTGTAATCCTTCTCTGAGTCTGTGGGAGAATTCAGGGCATGTTGAATGCAAAACTGTGACAATTTCTTATGCTGCTTGTGGGAAGAACTCCATTTTGAAACCTTTTTTGTGGGACTTACAAAGTTACTTAATTAACCTGTGCACAAGGCTGTCCTGGTGAAGAGGACTATAACTTAAAGTCCAGGAACCAGCAATTGAACTTTCTATTATTCTGACTTTTACTGAGAGCCTCTGTTTATTGTTCTTTTGTGCTTCTTGGTTTTTTCTGGAAATTATTTTGAAGTATTTTTGCATTGCAAGATAGTGGTAAGCTTTAACCACAATCTGCCTTTTGGCCAGAATAAAAGCTGGAAACCTGCTTTGTTGTCTGAGTCCTTATTCTCTCAGAAGGAAAGGGAATACTCACCTGTAGCCCTATTGCGGGCAACAGACAATGGACTTTAAACCTGAAGGGTTCCTTAAGTCAGTGGGGACCACGCCAGCTCAGTATTCGTTAGTCACAGAGCTCGCTGCGCTATCCAGGGGTACGGACTACTGCTGCCCGATTCATGATTCGAATCGATTCACCAATTCACTTCGGGTGAATCGATTCAAATCGATCTGTTTTTGAAGAAAATTGGACTTACTGATTCATCGGCCCCCTTGATAGAGACCCGTTCGGGCTTTCCCTCTGCCACCGGAGTCCTTGCTTCTGGTGTAACTTCCGGTTTTGCAAGACCGGAACTTACATCAAAGCAAGGACTCTGGTGGCAGAGGGAAATCCCGAACAGGTCTCAGCGTGCAGATTGGCGGCAGCAAGGCTCTCTCCTTCCCGCCCAAGCTTCATTCCAGTCTGAAGGAGGAACAGGAAGGAAAGACAAGCAGATCATCAGGGCTCTCTGCCTTCGATGCAGAAAGGAGCCGAGAACAGACAGGACCAGGGATATTCAAAGTCCACCAGCTGCACAGCGAATCAGGACCCACCCCCCCCCCACCTCCCTCCGACCTCCGCAAAGCCTCTAAAACTAACAGACCAACACAAAGTGGGTTGACTGCACTTTCTTCGCCCGCACATGGTGGAGTCCACTCAGAGCTATCCTCTAAACAAGATGAAGGGAGGCATGTATTGAACGTGATAAGGGATATGAGTTTTCAGTTCCAAATGTAAAATCTTTTTTACTTTAAAAAAAAAAATAGCCTTATATGAAGGTATTTTTGGGCTCAGCATTTGGCTTCTGAGTACATACATGCCCTTAATATGTAATGATAGATTTTACAGTATTTCTCCTCCCTGGCCAGGCAAAAGCGGCGGTAGCAAATTCAATTCACTACCCTGCCACTATTCCAGGCATCTTATCTCCATTACGCTGCCAAAGCGGAAACAGGACATTTTCACTGAGGGCGGGCCACAGTGGAGAGAAGACGCAAGGAGTGGTAGCAGGAGTGGATCGCTAAATAACTACCGCCACCGGCAACACGTCATAATGTCAAAATAATGGTAGATGGCAGGAGAGGGGAGATAGACTTGGGGGAGTTTGTGGACTGGGCGAGAGATGGGGAGAAGATGAATGGGAGAAATGAATTTGGTGGAGGGGGGAGATGGACTTAGGGGAGATCATGAAGAGGGGAGATGGGGGGAGGGATAGAAGAAATAATGGATCTAAAAACAGGAGAGGGAGAAAGATGATGGACAATGGGATTTAGGGAGGGAAGGAACAGAAAGGGAGAGAAGTTGGACACAAGGGATGGTGTATGTGGGGGGGATAGAGATACTGGATAGGAGGGTAGTTAGAAAGAGAAAGGGAGAGCTGGTGGGGAAGGAGGGAGAGGTGCTGCATGAAAGGGTAGTTGAGAAAAGGAGAGATGGTGGATCTGGGTATGGTGGGGTCCTTTGCTGCAGCTAAGGGAATAGAGGCGGAAAAAAGGAAAGATGCCAGACCTCCAGGGGAGAGAAGGGAAATGGAAGGGGAGGACAGAAATGGAAGATGGATGGTTACCACAGAGAAAGAAGAAAACAACAAATAAGCAAGAGACCCTGGCAAGCAAGTTATCAGAAAACGTTTGTTGTAGAGCCTGGGACCAACATGATTTGAAAAATGATCAGACAACAAAAGGTAACGAAAATAATTTTATTTTCTGTTTTTGATTACATTGTGTCAGATTTGAAATTTGTATTTTGACAGAGCTGGTATTAGACCGCGAACGTGAGCTAGGATTTAACAGATAGAGGAAAAGTCTTTTGTTTATTTTGTTTACACCACAGCACCAGTGTGGGTAGGAGAGGGCAAAGGGGGTGAAGAGGTTATAAAATAAACTCACCAGGATGTTTGGGGGGAAAAAAGCCCCAATTGGGCAGGAAATTCGAATCGAAAAATCGATTCAATAGGCTGAATTGAATCGAAATATTTTTTCCTGAATCGGGCAGCACTAGTTCGGACTGTGACACCGTTCTACTCCACTAATGGATTTTGTAGACTTCAATCATATCTCCCCTCAGCCTTTTCTTTTCCAAGCTGAAGAGCCCTAACCTTCTTAGTCTTTCCTCATACGAGAGGAGTTCCATCCCCTTTATCATCTTAGTCACTCTTCTTTGAACCTTTTCTAGTGCCGTTATATCTTTCTTGAGATAAGGAGACCAGAATTGAACACAATACTCCAGGTGAGGACGCACCATGGAGCTATACAGAGGCATTATAACATTCTTAGTCTTGTTAACCATCCCTTTTTTAATAATTCCTAGCATCCTGTTTGCTTTTTTGGCTGCCGCCACACATTAAAAGGTTAAGTTAGTACCTGAGACAGTTAAGGGTTAAGTGACTTGCCCAAGGTCACAGGGAGCAGCAGTGGGATTTGAATCCTTAGTAGATATCTTGGGGCTGTTCTGTAAATAACACCTAGTGACACCTATCTGCTAGGCACTGGTTAACACAGTTGTTAATCAGCCACTAGGCCACAGTTGTCAATCAGCCATTTACAGAATCATGCCTATCAGCACCTAATTCAATTTAGGCCCTGGTAGGCTTCATAATGTTAAGTGATGGCATAGGCGTCAGAATAGGGGAGGCCGCAGGGGCCATGGCCTTCCCCGAAATTGGCAGTCGATGGTTGGTTCCTGCCCTACCACCCGTTTCATGATGTTGTACTTTATATCTTTGGGGCAGCTGCCGCACAGCAGCAATGATCAAGCCTGCCTCAGAACCCTTTATTTTACTTCCGTGGGCAGGCCTGCTCATTGACGCTGCGTGGCGGCTGGCCTGAAGATTTAAAATACTAGGTTGGTAGGAGGTGGAGTTGGGAGATGGTTGTGGGCTGTGCCGCAGGATTCCGCTGGGGCTAAGTTGGAGCTCCAGAGCCCCTCCCCCCAAATCAAATAGCGTTCCGTTGCCTATGAGTATGGTATATTACGCCAGGATTTCCTGGCCTAATTTACTGACACCTGAGTCATATCACATTTATTTTCTGCCCCTAACCACACCTACTTTTTCAGGTAGGCATCATTAGGTATCTCAGCTTAGGCGTTGGTAGATGCCATGCTGAATTCCGCATGCAATTTCAATTAACGCTAAAATTTAAAAAAAATTAACTTTTAATGGCATTTTCAATTAAAACATCAATTAAATTAAGTTAAAACAATTTGGAGTGCAGAATTCAGCTAGGCGCCTTTTATAGGATCTGGCCCCTTCTGTCACCACATGTGATTCTGAATAAAAGAAAAGGTCTCATTCATTACTTATACCTAAAGAGACTGACTCGTACACAGCCAGTCTATACCCAATGATATTACACAAAAAAATTAAACCAACAAATTGTCGTTCTGGTGCTTTTTCCTCCTCTACAAAAGTGACTTGCAAATAGTGCCCAAGGGATGTCATTCTTGCTGTAAGAACGGTTTAGAACAAGCAATAATTCATTTTGCATATGCTCCTATTCCGTGCCCGTAAACTGCATCCTGTAAAGCAGCTGTTTCTTGTGGTAGAAATAAGTATAGGCATAGGTATATCAACAAGAAAACTAGACTGCTGTATTTGCAGTTATGCTTATACCTCCATTTATGCCCTTTAGCACTAAGATACCTTAGCTTAGGAAAACGCTGCCTGCTGGAAGCCTGACACAAAGCTTTTTTTTTCAGCTAGTATGAGCAGAATCCAAGGATCTCTGCATTCTGCAGCAACAGAACTCCGAGCTCTCCTACTCGCAGCATCAGGAACTCGACTGGCCCCGGTGTGAGTCATTCACCCACTTTTTAAGGAGCGCCCTGGGATGAGACAGGCTGTTACAGTTCTACAGGTATATCTTTGGGATACGCTAAGAGCTAGAGCTTGCTGGAAGATGGCGGGCTTGTCAACATAGCCATGAATCGGGAATTTCCCAATTCTCATCTTTCATTAGAAAACAAAAGAAAGAATTCCCTGAAGATCTTGGTAAGTAAATAGGCTAATCTTAGCCTGACTGAGTGTTTTTAATCTTGATAAAATGGATTTGAGATAAGCAATATGTGATGTTGGGCTGCCTTAATTGCTCTGAATCAAAATGTACAAAGGCTAGATTTCTGTTCAAGGTAACATATTCTTGCAGAGTTAAACTATCAATGTTCAATGCACAGAAATTCCAAAAATTTTCAGATATAAATAGTTCAACATACTGTATTTATTCCAAAAGATTTTCATCTTTTAATGTTGCAGCTGTGAGTAAGCCTATGGGTGAACTGTTCAGATCACTTTAGCTCCCATTCTAGGCTTCTTTTTCCAGACCTCCCTTTCCACTGGAAAATGTTGGCAGGACCTTAACGAGTCGCCCAAGGCACATATTTTGTAAAGGAAGTTTATTAAACAGTGCCTGCCTTTGTTTGCCATTTCATAGGAATGGGAGGCATGCCATCTAGCAACAATAGTGCCCAAAAACTATTCCTTCCACAGATAATCACTGAAGCTATTAAGGTAATCCCATTAAAGACCTAAAATGAAATTATTAATTGAAAGAAGCCGTGGAAAACAGGGAAGTATGGCGATAACTGGCCTACAGAGTACCCAAGGGTCAGACGCAACCGAATGGATAATAGTAGTAGTATAAATATTTATGATACTTATGTTCAGTACAGTTTTATAATGTTAAGACAGGAACTCTGAGCATTACATAGACATAAATATAGATCTTTGCTTTATTACAATACTGTGTGCACTGAGGCACCGATTCTATAAAGGGCACCTAAATCCCGCTTAACGCTGAGCGGGACTTAGGCATCCAAATTAAGTGATTAATGAGCCATTTAAGGGTCTTAACGAGTGATAATTGGCACATGGACATCCAAAGGATGTGGACGTCACTTTGTAGGCATGTCCACAATTTCCTGGATGCCCATTGGGAAAACTTACGCCTAACAGAATAGGCATGGGCATGGAATGGGAGTGGTCTGGGAGTCCTTCGATTCATTTGCATAATGCTGAGCATTATAGGGCGTCCATCTCATGCTTACATTGTAGACAAATGAAAACCAAGTCTACTTTTGAGCATAGTTTGGGCTTCAGATAGACCTGAGTTCTATGGACGGAACTTAGGCACAGTTTGGACATCCTTAATACAATCTGCTAAATAGCTCTCTGGTTTTTTATTTTTGCTTTATTATGCTCAAAATGCATTTAATAAGGCACCACATAAACAGGGCACATCAAAACAGATATACTGCATGCAAAACCTTCTATTTTTGTGGACAAATCAATGTTGTTTGCTAATTAGAGGAAAACTTCCATTAACTGAAGCAGAGCATATGGAGCTTTAGGTTTCTTGCTAAAAAGCTACCCTTTTTTTCTGACTAAACAGTGCTCCAATCAGCTCATTACTGAAAGCAAGGAAAGCACATGAAAAAAATATATAGATTGCATAAATAACTTCATTTACAAAAGCTTAAAAACAGAAAAAACAGATACAGACCTTAGCATGGCTTGCACTTCATTGCAAATGGAAGTGTGCAGCTGCATAAGGCTGACGTCATTGTGAGATCAAGGTGCACCTGCGAGGTAGAATGCCACAATTAAAATACTGTATGTGCTGGGATTTGAACCTATGACTGCTGGAAGATGGGAACAGGGCTTTTACCCATTGAGCCACAGCAACTTCCACTAATGTCTTTCTTTCTCACATCTGATATGATAACTTAGGTATTTTCACCTTCACATGGCTAGGATCACTAAGTTCTCATGGTAGGAACTTCCACAGCTGAAAGGAAGCAGCTGTGGTTGCCTGCCCTGGTTCCGAGTACAATCAAAACAGTTTATATGTTATATACCTTGCTTTTGCTAGTTCCTATTCTAGCAAGAAGGTGATAAGGTAGATTCCACAGAAGAGAGTCCATGGAGAGCATTGATCACAATAAAAGGACATACCAGTGTTGAACTAGACTTTTATACCACTTGTACATTCTTTTATTTATTGCATTATGTGTTCAGACTCGCACAATACATATATGTACCTCCTATATGAAGATAATTACCAGTATTTCTTTCCACCCTCATACTGTTGACCCTTTTATCAAAGTAGATGCGAGGCCAAGAGGGCTGTTCATTCTCTCAGAGTCAGTAGTTTAATATGGCAGGCTCGGGTTCAGCAGAATGCAAAGTACCCAGCTAAGGACAATGAGATAATTTATGATGGGATTCATGGTAGATATAGACAGAACTGAAAAAAAAGGAGGGAGAAGGGACTATTGAGCACAGGAGAACAAAACTGAAGACCAAAACAAGCAATGAACACAAAAGAGAAAGGAAATGGATTTATTGGTGTTACAATTCTATTATGGTTTGCAGACTTTGGCTAAATTGAAGTGAGCCCTTTAGTGACTTTGGCACACAGGATATAGCATTAGGCTTTGTGGACCTAAGGCTCAGAGGCTCAGCCACTTTTCCAGATCTCATTAGAGATAACGTGACCCCCATCATAAAAGTCTATACTTTACCTGCAATTACTTTAATGTCTGTTATTGCAGTGTACCAGGGTTTTGTTTTCTGACCCTGCCCTATGCCTTTAACCTTTCCACCTTCCAGCAGAGCTTTAATGAAGTTCCAGTCATTAATCTTATCACAGCAACAGATTCTCGGGCTGTTCATAATTAT
This sequence comes from Geotrypetes seraphini, assembly GCF_902459505.1. Lineage (NCBI taxonomy): Eukaryota > Metazoa > Chordata > Amphibia > Gymnophiona > Dermophiidae > Geotrypetes > Geotrypetes seraphini. Next base: position 21,927,478 of record NC_047095.1, read on the forward strand.
CCTGGAGCCTTGGGTTTTCTCCCGCAACTACAAGATTGTCATAAACATAGGAGAGGTATAAAGGGGCAGTAAGCTCCGTGTCTGTCACATTTAGGTTCTAAGAAACACATATAGCTGTGTCTTATCTGTGCCTCTTTAAAACTCTTTAAAAACTATGCCTCTCCTATGGCATTGAGACATAAAGGTGTAGATTCAGGAAAGTGCGCCATAAATTAAGCACTCAAAATAGGGGCACAAAGCACCGATTTTCTATAACAGCAATTGCACGTGAAATCGCCATTATAGAATAGAGCGTTAAGTCAGTATGCGCATGCCTAGCTGTAGGCGGAAGCACACCATGTCAGGCTGGAGTAAATGGTTACGCGTACAGTAGGCACTAGCTAATGGCAACATTAGTGTATAGAAAAGCTGAAGGCTTATTTAAACAATGCACTTTGTATGGGATACTCAAGAGTTATACCATCCTATCAATAATGATATCCCTCATAGAGAAAAACATTTATGGGCCATCGGAGGTGAGCTTCCCATGTCACATAAATGAGAGCTTAATTTCGCCGAACATTCATCATCGGCCCAAGCTTTTAACATAAACATACTGGAATCCAATGTGCAGTCTGTGCAAATTTCAATTCTTCTTTAAATAATTCATGAATAAAAGTTATTCACTTATCTTGAAACAACTTCAGCCATCAGGGGTGAAATTAAGTTCTTCTAACTACCTAACAGAGTTGGCCATCCTACTCCAGGGCGCCTCTTCCAATTTTGTACTTAATCCTCCACTGCCCCAGGTACATTTAGATAAATTGTGAGCCCACCGGGACAGATAGGAAAAATGCTTGAAGTACCTGTATGCAAGCTGCTTTTGAGTCTGGTTGTATAACTACAAAAAGTCCTGATCTTTTTCCCTATATTTTCATCCTGCTCTCTCTTAAGTGTGTTACTCAATGTCTCAATTTATGAAATTTGCTGCTGTTGACAATTCTAAATAAAGTGAGCTTTTAAACTATATCTTTGAAGTGCTATAGAAGCAATTGTTTAATGTTTAATACCCAGTCTGAACAAGCAGGTCAAAGGGGGGGTTTCAAAATTAGTAGTATGTGTAAGCTTGAAATCTCTCAGGACAAGATTCTCAAAACTTTAACGCAGTCACTAAACTGTTTTCCTGTGGTTTAGTCTGCATGCATTTTAGCGGCAAATTATCAAAACAGATTATCTCTGTCTTTAGCGAGGTTTCTAGCAGTCTCCGACAATGACATGCAAATGTGCTCTTTAACACAGAAATGAGCCCTCCTGGTGGATTCTTAAAAATCGCCGAGGCATTTTCAAAGAGCGGCATCAGTTTTTGGCGACAAAAAGCGGCGACTGGGCACTTAGACCTGGTTTTACATGGCCTAAGTCACAACGCACAATTTCCATCTAGGCAGTCTTGTTACACTTTCGGTTATATTTGCAGTACGTCTAAGGCCCTCTTTTACAAAGGCGCAATAAGCAATTTAGCGTGGATTTACTGTGCGCTATATGATAACATGCACGCATTAGCATTTAGCACGTGTTTAACACGTGATAATATTTAGCACGCACTAAAAAGCATAGCGCACCTTTGTAAAAGTGCATAAGTCTAGGTCAGCCTACATCCCGCACAGATCCTGCCCTCACCACTCCTCCTAAAATGCCCCTTTTAGCTCTGAGCATACAGCAGCACTAAAAGGGCCTAAGTCGTTTTGAGATGCGTCTAAAACTCGATTCGATTATCGGCACGTGGACAACTTGTCTTACAGATCGTCCAAGTGCCAATTTAGGCCGGTTTTTAGACATATTTGCGTTTTATGAGCCCCTAGAGTCAAATGTTATTTTTCGAAAGGCACTTAAGACCTATTTTTTTCAATAAATGTTACCCTTGATAGTATTGTATTAATTTTGTATGTATTTTCATTATAATTCATGTACTTCCCCTTAATGTAGGGAACTCTTTGTTGTTATCTGCATTGAATCTGAATGGACAAAATAGCAGAATAGAAAACCATTGATTAATTTACAGCAGTGCTCCTAAGATCTATTCTTTTTAATATTCGATCTAATTATTTTTATATACAAAACTCATTCAGGGGTCCTTTTACTAAACTACAGTAAGAACTGGCTCTAATGCACCCTTAGTTGAGTCTCTCTCATATGCTAAGGTCATTTTTACTGTGGCTGTAAAAAACACACCCTTTTTTGTATTATTTTTATTAATAGCCATGTGCTAATGTTAGGATTACTGTGCAAATATAGAACAAAAGAGGGAACAGAAACCTCACATAAGGTCAAACAAAAGAAGAACATGTGGGAAGTGAGATAGATTACATCAACCTTGGGGTGGATGATCTTTATCTGTATTAACTTATAACTATAATGCAAATAAAATCACATGAAGAGGCCAAATGTATAAAAAGTCTTGTCATTGTTTACAGGACTTTTTATACATTTGTACTTTTTATGTTTTTTTATATGCTTTATAGTTGTAAGTTGATTTATGCAAATAAAGATCGTCCACCCCAAGGTTGACGTGATCTATCCCACTCCCCACTTCTTCTTCTTTTGTTTGACAATTACTGTGCGGCCATTTAAAAAAAATTACTGCAAGAACACAACACCACCTATTTTAGGAGGTGCTAAGGGCTTCTGTATTAACCATTTGCTAACCAGTTAATGCACAATAGATGTAGATGTGCTAACTAGCTAAAACAAGAACACCTCTGACCCTCCCCCCCCCCCCCCCGGTAAAAATGTAATTACAAAAAAATTACCGTGCGGTTAGCATGCACACATGAGAAAACTAGTACAGAATGCTTTACCATATCCCATGTTAAGCTATTTTTGCTGAGTTAAGTTCAGGTTAGCACCTATCGCAGCTTAGTAAAAAGATCCCTAAATATCCACTGGCTGTAAACTTTCCAGTTTTGAACTTCTGTGCTCAGATTCGGGTTCTACTACCATGTGTGTTATTTCCTGAAGGTCTACATATAAACCTGTGGCATGTGTCATTTAGGACTTTTTTGATATTGATTTTAAAAGTTCTAAGTACGTAACCACTGTGCACTTTCCAATAATTCTTCTCTAACTGCATATCACTGTTGGTACTATTCTTATTGCCCTTGGTCTCTCTGCTGCACATATGCAGGAAATATAATTATTGCCATGAGAACATAAGGAAAGCCAAGCAGAGTCAGTCCAAGGTCCATGAACTCCAGCATCCTGTCTCTGATAAGTCACTAGTGCCATGGTGATGAGGTCTGGAGAGGTGCAGTGGAATAGTTTCAGGCTCCCAGCCAATAGTATCTGCCCTTTTAGTAGACCCTATGGTTTGAGCTTGCAGGAGACATTTGACTAGGAAGCAGTATTTTTCTGACTAATATTACTGTGTGTAAGGATGTGGAAGAGAACATATTTAGCTGAGGAAAGGAAGCCTTCGCATGCAATTCAGATTTAATGTAATTTTTTGACACAAAGGTGAAAAAAGATGATCAGAGAATCTGAAGTGTATTAATGTTTTTGGAAATTTTAATTTACTGGTAAGTTTGCCGATTCAGTGTGTGTGTGTGTAAACAGTGAATGCTTTTTTTTTTTTTTTTTGAGGATAGCATATCATTAAAGCAAACATCACACAACTTGTTCCACATAGGCTGAGTGTGTCCATGTGAATACATTCACACTTAGCTACAAGTTCAGGTTTCCTAAATTAATTCTCAGGCTTCATGCCCGCAAAAGCAGTGTTAATGGATCCCTTACAGCTGCAGAGGTTTTGAATCCACATAGAAAAGGTACACGACCCCTTACATTAGTTTGTCAAAATGCAAGATAATGACACCTTGGAACAAACAGATAAGGTATTAGTAATACTCGTATTTGAACATTTAAATAAGGCTCTTGACAGACTGTTCTGTGAAAATGATCTGATACGGCTGCATTATAACTGTAAATAAGCGTCGCCTGATCTGAGCTATTATATAGCCTTATAATCAATGTTTGAAGAGCAGTGTGCTGTGACAGCTTCAGCTCTTCAGAGGCAGCTGATCAAGCAGCGCAGTTTACTTAAACTAATGCAGGGGATTAATTCAGAAGGAGGCTCTCTTAACTGAGGTGACAAATGAAACATCCAGCAAGTTCCCATGAACCGACTCTGCTGGGATAAAGTTCTGCTTGTGCGAATTACAAAGAATATTACAGGGGGGGAGAGAAAGAGGCACAGGACATATCCCCTAAGGCAGGGGTAGGCAATTCTGGTCCTCGAGAGCCGGAGCCAGGTCAGGTTTTCAGGATCTACACCATGAATTTGCATGAGATAGATTTGCATCTCAAGGAGGCAGTGCATGCAAATCCTATCTCATGCATATTTATTGTGGATATCCTGAAAACCTGACCTGGCTCCAGCTCCCAAGGACCGGAATTGCCTACCTCTGCCCTAAGGCAGTGGTCTTCACTCATTTTTAAGTCGGGCTACTTTGGACCCAAATGAGCGAAAGGAGAGCCACTAAATATCTTCCCATGCAAGGCTGTGACATTGCTGACCAGTGTGTGGCAATTATATCTGCCCCACCAAACCCGCCTTCAGACTTTTTATTGAGGGTATCCTCAATGAGGTAATAAAACAGTCTTTCTTTGTGCTGAGCAAGCTAGGCTCCATCAGAAAATACCTCGAAACAGAGGCCTTCCAAATCTTAGTGTAGTCAGGTAAGTCCCTCTTATCTGTACCCTTCTCCTCCACCGCCAACTCCAGACTTCGTCCCTTTTTTCTTGCTGCACCATATGCCTGCAACAGGCTGCCTGAGTCCAATATGTAATGCTCTGTCTCTAGCGCAGGGATCTCAAAGTCCCTCCTTGAGGGCCGCAATCCAGTCGGGATTTCAGGATTTCCCCAATGAATGTGCATGCACTGCTTTCAATGCATATTCATTGGGGAAATCCTGAAAACTTGACTGGATTGTGGCCCTCAAGGAGGGACTTTGAGATCCTTCTAGCGGTATTCAAATCCAAGTTAAAAGTCCACTTTTTTTGAAGCTGCTTTCATCTCTTAACTCCCACTCACTGTCAGATATCTATACCCAATGTATCATTCCTTCTACCAGAAACACCCCATCTCTGAGATGTCCTATTTATCTGTCCAAATTATATTGTAACCTCTTCTAAGCAGGGACGATCTATTGCATGTTAAATGTACATCGCCTTTCCTTTCAGCACCATAGAAATGACAAATAGTAGTAGTAATCCCATATCATCTCAACTAGACTATTCAAACAAGCCTACACATAAAATCCAGTTATTTACATACCATCCTGTCAAATTATGTCATTTTAAGATATTTTTAGAGAGAATTGTCGCTTTTCAGGCAGCTCAATTGAATACCTGGTTTGGCAAAATGATGCTAGAAGTTCCATCTTACTATAATTTTAGAAAATTACTAAACACAACTATTTGATAAATTTGTAACTTAAGTGTTCTAATGTTAATAATGCTTTTACTCTATAGGCATTATGTATCTTCTAGAAATAGCTTTTCTTGTATTGTAAATCGGCTGGATGTTCAGCCTTATCTTGCTGTGAACCGCTTAGAATCTTTTACTGGTTTGGCGGTATACAAAAAGTAAATTATTATTACTATTATTAATATAACACTAGTTCTTTGCTCTAAAATGTTTCTATTGTGTCTACAACTAGTTCAAAATGCAGCAGTAAGACTCATGTATGCACTATGGAAATTGGAACACCTACAGCCCTACTACATTGATTGTTCCTAACCACAAGGATCAAATTTAAATTAGGCATCACTTCCTTTATGATCCTGACAGGCAATGCTCCCAACTACCTAACAAAGTTGGCCATCCTACTCCAGGCTGCCTCCAATAGATATTCCACCAGAAATCATTTCCACTTAAAATTCCCAGCATGCAACAATATAAAGTCTACTAAGCAAATTACCTTATCCATCCAATATCAATTAGCAAAATGTTGCTGCCAAGTTGTGTGCATAATTTCTAATTACTGCCAATTAGCATTAAATTAAGAAGTGTTAATTACCCATTAACAGCACTGATTGGTCTTGTTAAACAATTGTGGTGTGTGCAAATTAACTGTTTGCACAAATTTACATGCACAACGTATGGCACTATGGGCAGGATTCACTAACTTGCCCGATCGGGCCCGATCCAGGCAAGTCCGACCAATTCAGGAAACAAAAATATGCAGATGGGGGCGATCGGAGGAATGCCCCCCCATCTGCTTGCATGGGCTTGCACAGGCAGTCAGGGCAGACGTGTAAGGGGCAGTGCACCGTGCTGATTTCAAAGCCCATATGTGCAAGCTTCGGAGCCGAGCAGACCGGGATGGGTTTTGTGTGTATTGTGTCTGAAAAAGAGGAATCCTGTTACTTAAAACCAGACGTCTGGTAACCCTAGTCTTGGTTTTAAATTTTCATCCCAAAGCAGTGTGAGATTTGTAGTGTCTGATCCTACCCACTGAAATTAGTGCTGCAAATCCCATAATGCACCAAGATGAAGGTGGTCAGAAACGCAGCATTGTCCCACAATCTCCAGCCTGGAACTGGGTAACTTGGCATCTCTGAGAAAATAATCTCTCATATTGCAAAGGTTTTGTGTCCTGTAACTGGTTTCTAGTGCCACCGAAAATTATGGTATATTCAGCTTTGAGTCAGTGGTTAATGCAATACTATATCTTGCAGAACATTCTAGAGCTTTGGGCTGTTGATTTCAGATGCCTAGAAGTTATAAAACCCTTGTTATGTTTCATTGTACAGCTTATCCTGACCTTTGCATCCACAACAGTTTTCTGTGGATAAGAATTTCAAACATGCTAATGTAGGAGTTTGGCTTCAGTACACACAATTATTTATCCAAGTGAGTTTCATTTGCTTAAAGAGCTAAAGTGTGTGTGGCCTGCAAAAAGTTATCATAGATTACTGAAAACTCTGATTGTACAAACATAGAACTTTGGATAAAGGTTTAATTTATTTATTTGTTCAAACTTTCTCTACTGTTCTCCCAAGGGAGTTCAGAATGGTTTACATGAATTTATTCTTCAGGTACTCAATCATTTTCCCCGTCTGTCCCAGCAAGCTTGCAATCTGTTCACAGACTACTTTAACTAGTAATACAACATGGAGACATACATGACTATTTGTGTTCCCCTCTGTACGTGGCTACATCTACAAAAGATTCATACAACGACTGTTTGCATATCAATCTGCCAGTTGGGATGCTGAGCTTCGTAAATTGTTCTCCCTTTCCTCATCATACATGTATTTTAGAAAATTACTGAAATCAAGTTTATTTGCTAGATTTGGGGGAATTTGACTGTCATTTCCATAAGTTGAAACTCTGTAGATCACTGATATTGTCTCAGTCTCTTTACTTATTGTGAACTGCGAGGTTTTGCGGTCTAGAAATGCAAATGTTATGTTATGTTATAGAGGAGATAGCTGGCTAGTCTCCACTAGGAACAGGATAGGGTGAACACAGTAGAAATACCCAGAACTGATGAGGATATGATAAACAAAGTATAGTTAACTAGAATTATCAGGATGTATATAAATCTGAGATGAGCATAGAACACGATACAGGTATTATATGTACAAATAAGTAGGATATAGTATGAACATAGTACACAATATTAGTATTATATGTGTATATACGTATGATTGATTATAATATAAATGTGTCTGTATTGAAAACCATCTCAGAATACACTAACTCTGTGTTGTAACACCATTACAGAAGCTCATGTAAACCGCTCTGAATTGATTCCGCAGTCATTAGTATCAGTATAGAACAGTGTCTCGCAATTTTTATGAGCCGTGGCACACTAAACTGGTGACTGCGGCTTAAGGGCACCTGGAAGTGCGCGGAGATCGTCACACTGATGTCACATGCATGCATGACATCATCATGTTGACATGTGCACAGGCCCTCCAGATGGGGCCTTGAGCCACTAGTGGGGGGGGGGGGGTTCCTGAAAAAGAAGCGGCGCGGAGAGTAGGGAGGGATACCAGGGAGGAGGAGAGGCACCAGCAGCGGCTGACTGCCTTCAGGATGTGCCTTTCACCACAAGAGGCTTGTCCTGTAGGCAGTCAGCCTCTGCCAGTGCCTCTCTTCCTCCCCGGCATCTTGAGGCACACCTGAAATCTTGTGGGTCACAGTAGTGTGACCCACAGCACACAGTTTGCAGTACATTGGTATAGAAGCTTTCAATATACAATAAACAATCTGCCTTTACCCTGTGAATTACATGGAAGTTGTATCATTAGATTAGCTCCTTAGTTATAAATGCAGTTTAAAATGCACAATAGGGTAGTGCCCCCCTCAAATCATTTTCCTCCCAATGCCAATATGACTTTTTTTACCCTTCACCCCCTTCACCCTTTGCAAAGCAAGCAAGCAAACTAAACCTATACCTGCAATCAGCTTTCAGCACTGGTTTATCCAGAGAAGAGCGACTAAAATGGTTACGGGTCTGGAGGAGTTGCCGTACAGTGAGAGATTGGAGAAACTGGGCCTCTTCTCCCTTGAAAAGAGGAGACTGAGAAGGGACATGAGCGAAACATTCAAAATATTGAAGGGAATAGACTTAGTAGAGAAAGACAGACTGTTCACCCTCTCCAAGGTAGGGAGAATGAGAAGGCACTCTCTAAAGTTGAAAGGGGATAGATTCCATACAAATGTAAGGAAGTTCTTCTTTACCCAAAGAGTGGTAGAAAACTGGAATGCTCTTCCGGAGTCTGTTATAGGGGAAAACACCCTCCAGGGATTCAAGATAAAGTTGGACAAGTTCCTGCTAAACTGGGAGGTACGCAGGTGAGGCTGGACTCATTTAGAGCACTGGTCTTTGACCTGGGGGCCGCCACGTGAGCACGATGGACCACTGGTCTGACCCAGCAGTGGCAATTCTTATGTTCTTATGTGAAGAATTACATTGAAGCACTCAACATTGGTGGTGTGAACTGAAGCAAGAAAACTTTACATTGTATCTGCCAAAGCACGGGATCCAAATTGCAGCACAGAGAAGCACAAGGCTAGATTATATTAGGACTTCAGATAGCTTTAGAGTAGGAAGAACAGGGCAAAAGCCTGGGGCACTGTGTGATAAGAGACTGTGCCACCTAAAACCTTAAGTGACAAACCAGGAGCACTATACATGCCAACCCAGTGTGAGCAGACACAAACCAGGAGCATCACAAATGCCCCCCCCCCCCCCCTTCAACTGATTCAATCCACATCTGTCATAGGTTTACCATTCTCATGAAAGAGACTGGCATATTTATTTATTTAATTAATTATTTCGGTTTTCTATCCCGTTCTCTCCAACAAGCTCAGAACGGGTTACAGGTTAGCAAACATAATATACAGTCAAAACGCGTTACAGTTTGTCATGCTTACATTACAAATGTGTTTATCCTAGTAAGATATATACAGAGGACTTAGTTCTAATATACAATTCTTATATTACCCATAAGGTGGCAGGCAAGGGATTAGGTGAAGTGGTAAGTTTTTATTGCTTTTCTAAATTTCAGGAGCCCTTTGAGGGATCTGATCTGTGGGATTAGTTGGTTCCAGTGGTTTGGTAAGAAATGGGAGTAGGATCGTCATCTGGTGCTCTGTAGTTGAAGGGCATGACCAGGTGGAGTTTGGAGGCATGTTTCATCCTGGGAGCGGAGTGGTCCATTTGATATGTATGGAGGAAGTTTGGCTGACATGTAGCCTGGTGCTAATGTGTGCAGGAATTTATATGTGCCATCAAGCCCTTGAAGATGCAGCATTTGGCTATGGGTAGTTAGTGGGCTGATGACTGAGCCTGGGAGATAGGGTCGTGGGTGTGAAGGTTCTTTATAAGTCTGATTGCTGTGTTGTGTACACATTGAAGACGGTGTATATTCTTTGCTATGAGACCATTGAATAGTGCATTGCAGTAGTCCATGCGGGAGAGGATGAAAGCACAGAGAAGTTGGGTGAATTCAGATTCTGAGAAGTAGTTCCTTAACTTCCGGAGTTGTTGCAGGCAGTGGAATGAAGTAGAGACCACCTGGGAGATATGGTTGGATAGTATTAGGTTGGAGTCGAGGACTATTCCTAAGCTTCATGCTTGATCTTTTGTAGTTGTGGTGGTAGATTCCCCGAATAGAGAGGGGGCGGTTACATGTGCAGTGCTCTTTGCAGATCCAAAGGAGTTCCATTTTGAAGGCATTCAGTTGCAATTTGTTGGTGAACATCCAAGTTTTGATTTCTGAGAGGCAGTTGTGAAATGCGACATGGACCCATGCCCTAACACAGTAGATTGTTATATATCTAAGCCCACAGAGAAAAAGATTTTCCTTTACTTTGTGGTTGTGACATCTTTACTGTGCATTGTGTTGAACGTGACTGAACTAGTCTATCTCATCTTCAAATACTTCACCAGATGTTGCCTCAAGAGGTATACTCAGCGAGTTAATAATAATCGGTGTGAATGTCAGAAGCTACAGTACGTTGATCATGCTGACACAGCCTTCGCTGCTCCAGTACAAATGGTGACTTCTGACATCAGCTCTAATACTTCAGAAAAACCAGAAAGGATGTTACCTGCTGTTTTGTGATCTGGGCGTTGAGGATTTTTGTGATCTGGGCGTTGAGGATTTCATCCAGTGGTAGATACAGTTGGATGTCATCAGAGAAGGAGTGAATCTGGATTTGGTATTTGTGGGCTATGTCTAAGACCGGTCTAATGTAGATTAAGTAGTAGAGGGGGGGGTAGTAGTGCTCCTTGTGAGACACCATATTTGATTGGTTTTGGTTTTGATAGGGCCTCATTGAATAGTAGGCCAACAAAAAGAAAACGTTTCTTGGTTCCTTGGGTTTTTGACCTGTTTCTTGGGGTTATTTGGGGCGCTGATTCAGAAAATTTACATTGGATAGTCTGCATCAGCTCTAGTTTCTTAGATATGGTTGAATTTGTTTTATTTTTTTACCGCTATTTAAAAGATCTCTTCTGCAGAGTTGAGATGTCATAACAAGCTTTCTTTTTTTCAATAGGAAATTTATGTATTAAAATTACCCACATTTTTTTTGTGTATAATGACCTTTGTTTCACAACTTCACAAGTTTCATCTACTTCTTTTCCTATAATGCACACTGGCTTAAAAATGTAAAGTTCAATGACAAAATCACCTTTGTTCTGTTATACTACGGGCTCCTTCTTGATTTTGGATTCTAGTAATGACCTTAGAATGTCTATGTATTAACCCTGCCCTGTCTGCAAATTGTACATCCTTGTGCTTCTAAAGAAATGCAAGCAACTGTATTTGTCCCTCCTCTCTGTATCTTTTCAGGTTTACAGTTTGAGGGCAGCAGCTATGTAGAATGTAGAGATGTGCTTTCAGGAGAAATGAAGTGGGAAATTTAAACCACAAAACGAAAGGAAGACAATTGGAAATTGTATTCATGTTCCTTTTGTTTTTAATAGGATATCAGCAGCCCAAGTCCTGATCCCTTAGCCTTCATTCACCATGCCCCCCATTGAAATTGAAAAGTTCCAGAGGGCCTGCCCTGGTTTCTCCCCTGCACTTCTCACCCCATCTAAGAACTTTCTAAAGTTCCCCCAGGGACTTCCTGCTCTCCCTGTGATTGCTGAGGGATTCACTCCATGCCACATAACATAACATAAAACTCACTTGTATACCGCAAATACCATTAAGTTCTATGCGATTCACAAAGACTAGTAATACAAATGAATTAACATCCAATATCTAACTTCTGAAAGATTCCCTAAAAAGATACATTTTTAAGGCACGTTGAAATTGTTGATACGAATTTGGGAATATGAATATATGAGTTAAATCCCTAGTCCATAAGGCTGCCTGAAAAGATAGCAATCATTCCTAAAATTTCTTATATTTACATCCCTTTACAGAAGGGAATAAAAATGAGTGAGATTTTCTAGAATGTTTAGAGTTTGTAATGATAAAAGATTCTATAAGATACTCAGGAATTAAGCCTGTTAGTGCCTTAAAACAAATACAGCTGAGCTTAAATTTAACCCGTGCCTCAACTGGAAGCCAGTGCAGTCGACGATAAAAATCAGTAACATGATCATACTTCTTTAAGTTGAAAATCAATCTGACTGCTGCATTCTGATGATAGTTATGATTATCCAGATTCTAAATCTAACCCTTTCTCCATGTAAAGATCTGGTTCCACTTGCATATCTTTAGCTTAAAATAATAAAATATGGATAACGACTGCTGCTACTTTATTTAAACATAGGTCTTTTTATCTTTGGTGTTTCTATGACTATAGACCTCTCCATTGAGTTCACAAATGCATTTTAGTCCCCTGAGTTTAAAACTTGAGGCCAGACTTACGAGAGGATGCTGAAAAGTTCTCAAACCAACCAAGAAGTGGTGTGCAAACTTCCAGCGTGGAGATTGAGACCGAAGATGCAGCAAGGTCTGGGAGGTCTCAAACAGTGTCAACTCCTGAAATTGTTGACCATGTCCATGACCTGATTTTAGCAGATCGGTAACTATCGTCTCAAACAATTTCTGAAACGCTACAGATATCCAGGGAATGCGTTGAGTATATCATCCATGAGCAGCTGGGTATGCAGAAGCTATCAGCCAAGTGGATGCCCAAATGTTTGAATGTTGATGAGAAACAATGTTAAGTGGACATTTCCAAGTTGATTTTGTAGCATTTTCAGCGAGCTGGTGCCAACTTTTTGGACCAACTAGTTACTGTTGATGAACCAGTTGATGATCCTGAGACCAAGGAAATTCAAGACCCAAAATTCAGCAGGAAAGGTCATGGCCATACTGTTTTGGGATCAGAAAAGGTGTTGTAATGACTGATTATCTTCCAAAGGGCCAGTTAATGTAGAATAATACTGTAACTTGCAGTGCTGATTAAAAGAGGCATTGAAAGAAAAAAGGAGAGGGAAGCTGTGGAAAGGAGTTCTCTTTTTGCAAGACAATGCACCACAAATTGATGGATGTTTTGACTCAGTTGAGGTTTCAGTGCATAGACCATCTACCCTACTCATCAGATCTTGCCCCATCTGACTAGTTTCTGTTTCCAAACCTTAAAAAGATTTTGAAAGGGTGACAATTTTTGAGTGATTGAGAGATTGCAGCAGCGAAACAGTATTTCAGTGACCAGACATGAGTATGTTTTGGAAGGGTTATAGAAATTTCAGACACTAACTTGTAAGTTTCATGGCTCCTTATCATTCCCATCTTGTATTTCCCCCTACTATCCTCTTTTTTCATGTATGTTATGTCATGTCATTAACAAGTATATTAATTGTTCCACATTTTTTAATTTTGAATTGTTAAACGCTTAGAATTTATGATTAGCGTTTCATCAAATTTTAATAAACTTGAAACTACTGATGAAATCTGGTAATCTTACAGCTAGTTCCCACTGGACAGGGATATTAGTACCAGTGAACCTTTCCATTCCAGCCCAGATTTTCAAAGAGAAGCTTTATTTATATGAGGCTGTCCTCATCAGGTACACAGAAGCATACACAAATGCATGCATGCACTCTCCAGCCCTCTTTTCTAGTTCTGTCCTGCTGCGCATGTAAAATTCTGGGTTTTGGTAAACACTGGCTGCTTTAATGAGCAAACTGGATGGACCCTGCTGATATTAATCTGCTATCATTTACTAGGGTACTCTTCAAGAGCTTGATCATATGTTAACCTCAAACCAGACAGTGTTGTGGGGAAAAAAAACCCCCAAAAAGCTCTGATTCTCTTTCTAATGACACTTGATATCAGACCAGGGCCCTGCTTTGATTTCTTGCATGACAAAAAACAAAAGAAAAAAACAACAACTTTGTTTTGTATGATATGTTTTGGCAGGACCTGGTGAAAACAGAAGATAAAATGGCAAATAAACCCACCCAGCTGTTGAGGTTACTGAACTATGAGTGGAGAGTAAGACCTCATCAGTGGTAAACACCAGCAATGACCCTTAGTGAGACAGGACATGGAAACGGTCCAGGAAGGGGCGAGGTACAAAATAGACAATGGGGAGGAGCCTGCAGTGAGTCTGATAGCCCTATTGAAATGCAGAAGTGCCTGAGAACTTGCTTACAAAGCTTCTCTTTGCCTGTTAAATCCCCCTTTCTCTTCCAAGCAGAGCAAATGAAGCTGTCTCCATACCATCAGCTCTCACTCCCCCTATTGTGTACTGTAACATACCTTACCCTCCATAAACCAGGAAGTTCAGCTTGATTCTCAGTATCAACTGTGTCTACATTCAGCATTGAAATATAGAGTTGGAAGGGTTGGGATTTCTTGTAATTATGGATTCCTTTTATCAAGCCTTTTACTGTGAGCCGGCAAAGTAAAAGCTCCGAAGCTCATTCAATTCCTATGAGCATCGGAGCATTTACCTCTCTGGCCTGTGGTTAAAAGCTGTACTGCTACTTGATAAAAGGAGCCCTAAAATTAATTTGTTTGTTTTTTTTTTACTTGGTTATATAATTTTCATGTTTTAGGTGCCATCGACTTGTGTTCGAGTCCTAGTGACTTGAGAATTATAGATCTAAAAAGAAGTTGGTTTGTGCTAGTCCGGTAAAGTCCTCCAGTGTCATCCCCATGGTTGTTTTCAACGTGTCCAGCCATCTGATTGCAGGTCGCCCTCTTTGTCCGGTTCCTTCGATCTTCCCAAACATGATGTCTTTCTCCAATGATCTTTCTCTTCTGACAGTGTGACCAAAATAAGACAGTCGTAACTTCATCATTTGGGCTTCGAGAATCATGTGGACTGGTTTGATCTCTTCCAGAATCAATTTGTTAGTTCTTCTAGTGGTCCACGGCACGCATAAAATCCTTCACCAGTATCAGAGCTCAAATGATTCAATCTTCTTTCTGTCTTATTTCCGTAGTGTCCAGCTTTCACATCCATAATATCTTATTTAGTATAAAAATCCTGGAAAGAATATTTATTGAAGCTAATAGAGGTCAATGAATTAAAGTATACTAACACTTTAGCAAGTGTTAACATGCGTTATTATTTTTTTATATTTTTTATTCATTTTTAAAACTTACAATAAGTGCAACAGCATATAACATCAATTTATATTTAAATACATCACTTAATATCCTATTAAAATCTAATTCAGATCCCATAACTCTCCCTCCCCCATATTCAATGACTTTCATTAAACATAAAAAGACATAATAACCCCCCCTCCACATTATTTGCACTCATAAGAAAACCAAAATACCCCCACCCTTCTTCCCCCCCCCCACCTTGGATGTGTATAGTTAAGGGGAAAAATGATATTCATTCATTACAGTATTTTGTTAATGGTTCCCAAATATCCTGAAATTTACTAAAATTCCCCTGCTGCATGGCAATTACTCTTTCCATTTTAAATATATGACATAGGGAGTTCCACCAAAAGCTATAATTCAATTGATCCCAATTTTTCCAATTTCTCATAATCTGTTCTATGGCAACCCCTGTCATGAGTAATAGCTTGTTATTATTCGAAGATAATTGGCTCTTGGACCTCATTGATGTGCCAAATAACACAATATCATAAATTAATGCAACCGGATTTTCCAGCATATTAGTTTTTTGCCCCCAAATTAACTTTCAAAAAGGAAGTATCAATGGACAATAGAATAGCAAATGATCTAATGTTCCAGCTTCAAGATGACAGTGCCAGCATCTATTAGACTTATAGCTATCTAACTTCTGTAAACGAACTGGGGTTCAAAAAGCTATATGCAATGGAAAAAACAAAGTTTGTCTCATAGACGCAGACACTGTACATCTCATCCTCCAAGCCCAAATACGTGGCCATTGAGAAGCAGTAATTTGTTGCTTAATCTCAATGCTCCAAATGTCTCTTAGACCTGTTTTTGTTTTCTTATTTAAAAATCCAGATATTAATTTATACCACTTGGCGGGCTGGTGTCCCAGGAAGTCCACCTGAAAACATAAGAACGGCAGACAATACTGATTTCTAAGATTTTTCCATTCAGGGAACCCTACCTGAATGGCCTGCTTCAATTGCAACCATCTATAATTTTGTGATTTATTAAGACCAAATTTGTGTTGCAATTGTGAAAATTCAAGCAGCTTACCATCAGAAATAACATCATCCAGAGTATGTATACCTACCTTCATCCAACTATATTTTCTATTTAATAAAGCATATTGGACCCCCAATAAATTACATAGAGCTAATTTAACAGACTCTTAACAAATGTTAGCATTGTATGGTTAATTTAGGTGACCTAAAACATATGATCTATGATTTCCCAGTTATTCAGCTATTCTGGGGATCAGTTTGGAAAAATATTTGTTCTGTGTTACCAATTTCTTCTCAGTTATCTTTTAGCATTGTTCTCTTCCGATCTCTTGCTTTGTCTGATAATTTGAATAAATGGCAGTCCAAATTATTTGATATATTAATAGCTGTTACTATACAAACTATTCTTGCTCATTGGAAGTCAGCTCAGCAGTTAAATGTGTCTTTTTGGTGGTCCACAATTATGACGACTCATAAATATGAGTGCAAAGCCCTTGTTAACAAAAGCCTCAAATCTAATAAAATTTGGTCACCAATAAAAAATGTTTCTTTTTAATCTAATATTTTCCAACTGGTTTTATTATGAACAATATAGTATATAAATAAATAAACTTAGTAGGTTTTTGTAATCAAAATCTGATCTGATAGCTGGTCTATATGGAGTTTTTATAACTGTCTGTGAATAAATGACTTTATACGAACTTTGGATTGACAACATAGATGCCTTAGTCCCCGTTGCATCTATGATTTGATTGTAAGGATCATTGTAATTGTATAATATCCTTGTTTTTGATTTATTTGTGATTGTAAGTAATATCTTTAATTGTAAAATATCTTTGATTTATTTATACATTTATTGTGTTAAAATCCAATAAAAGTATTTTTAAAAATGAAAAAAAAAAAAGCTACTGCCTCAACATCCTGAGATTGTGGGTTCAAACACACACTGCTCTTTGTGACCCTGGGCAAGTCACTTAATCCCCCCATTGCCCCAGGTACATTAAATAGATTATGAGCCCACTGGGACAGACGGGAAAATGTTTTGAGTACCTGAACTCATGTAAACTGTTCTGAACTCCCCTGGAACAGTATAGAAAATTGAATAAATAAATAAATAAAATACCACAAGCACATTCAAAACACTTGGGGCTCCTTTTACTAAGCTGCGCTAGCGTTTTTAGCGTGCGCTAAAGATTAGCGCGCACTAACTCCTCACTTAACTCCAGCTTAATGGTGGCATTAGCGTCTAGCGCATGCAGCAATGCAGTGTGCGCTAAGCACGCGCTTAAACCACCAGCGCAGCTTAGTAAAAGGAGCCCTTGGCCATGGGGACAGCATTTCCTGATGGTGATCTCAGGCCTTGTGACGATCAACATCAGAAAGTTGTAGCCATATGCTTTAACATGTTGGTGGTGGTAGCCTTAAGAGAAGGGCCGTGCTGGCATTCACTTCTTAATGTTCATTTGACTGGCTATGTTTCCCCGTGGACTGGTCCTTCTGTTGGTCAAGGTCGATTGAAGGTGTCCTCTCTGTCCACTGTAAGATTGGTTAGGATGTAGTTGTAGAGTTTCTCTGATATAACTCCAGAATCGTTGTTGAGGTCAGTTACAGTCTAACCTTTTGGCTTTACAAGGATAATTTTATAACTGGGTGCCTAGGCGGTGAAGGCACATTTCTTATGCCTGATTTATACCGTGTTTACACAGGTCTCGGTGTAAATCCTCGCGTCCCAAATTTGGCACAGAAATGAGCTCTAAGTGCTATTCTGTAAAAGGTGGGCAACTCTGAGCACTATTTATAGAATAACTCTATGTAGATTCACTGAATCTAATCCTATAGGCCTCCCTAGGGGTGGAGAGTAGACAAAGTTGGGGGCGGGGCTTCAGGAGGCACGTGTAGCTTATAAAACATGTGCACAGGTATTCTTTCAAAGTCTGTGTATACAGTTGCTTCATTTCTGGTGTGTTTTCTCAAGTGCAAGTGAGGCCTCTGGGTAACTATTCTATAAAGGCGCGTAGATGTCTGTTACCTTTATAAAATGATAAAATAGGTGCCTCCTCCCTTGTGGGTTTTTTTGTTGTTTTTTTTAATTCTTTATTCATTTTATAATTCACAAGTGTACAGTAAATATCAAACAATTAAAATACAATATCACTTGAAAATCTACCATATCATACAACAAAAAAATATAACCCCCACCCCCTCCCACTTCCATATATAACAAAAAATATACCACATGAATATAATATCTTATCATTCATATATATTATTAATATAAATCCCCCCCCCCCGATCCACATGTAAGAATTAAAATTGGGAAAAGTGTAAATTATTCATTAGAATAATTTAAAAATGGCCCCCACACATCCTTAAATTTATTATAGTAACCTTTTTGAACTGCCAACAGCTCTTTCCATTTTAAACCACATGACATACTGAATGAATTCCACCAGAAACAATAATTCAACCTTTTATAATCTTTCTAGTTATACGTTATTTGTTGAATGGCAACTCCTGTCAATATCATCAAAAGCTTATTATTATTAGCAGATATTTGAGGCTTAGCTCTCATCAGCATGCCAAATAAAATTGTGTCGTATGATAATGCTACATAATTTTCCATTAAATGATTTATTTGATCCCAAATAGAGATCCAAATTTTTTAATGAATGGACAATAAAACAACAAGTGATCTAAAGTTCCAGCATCAAGGTTACAATGCCAACATCTATTAGACCTAGAGCAATCCAATTTTTGTAAACGAACAGGGGTCCAGAGTGCTCTATGCAACAGGAAAAACCATGTTTTGTTTTTGAAACAGGTTTTAATGTCTCCTTTATAAGGCAAGCATAACTTCTGTATATATCTAGCACACAATTTAGGTGATTTGTTACAAAATTACCCCAAAGTGTCATCTCTAGTGCAGTGAAACTGCCTGATTCTATTAAGTTTTAAGAGCATGAGGGCAAGAACGGCTTTGCCAGTTTAACAAGCTGACTGACTGAACACTCTTTATAAAGGTCTGCCGAGATCAAAGCTACAAGGATATATGTAAACAGCTCCAGTGAGGTGAAGTAATAGGTGCACTGTGTTTTTGTCTGTCGGGGAAGGCTGCACAAGTCTGGCCATGCAAACACCGTGTTTTATCTGTCTGCGGCTTCTAAGATGAAGAATGGAGGTGGCTCATCTAACCAGTCCAGCATAGTTAGCATCTGTACTATGTGATTGGCATTACTTATTAGCTGGAATGAATTCACCACTTTAAAATCTCTGCTGTGTTTAGGATCTGGGAAAGTTTGCTGCTTTCTTTAGATACTTTTGATAAAGGGGAGTGTTGCCATGTTAGCCTGCTGGAATTTATGGAAAGAAAAACTCTCCGGAGCTAATACTCGCTTCCTCAGCTCAGGACTCAAAAATACGGTAAATAAAGAGGGTGTTTTAGAAATGTTTCATCCTAGTATGTGCACGGCAAAACCTTGAAGTGTAACCCTTTAATTTTTCCCCTGCTAATTTATTCTGCAAACGTACATATGGTAATAGGGGAAACTGGTGTGTGCAAATTCTATTAGAGATTTACAGTAATGAAGGAGCTTTGGGCTAGATTCACTAAGGACACCGATTGTATCTCGTCCACTTTGCGACCCCGACCCGATTCACTAACCTTCTGGCCGATCCTATCCGCACCTGATCCAATCCGTGCGTGCAAATGAGGGGAAATGGCGTGCAAATGTAGGAAGGCAGCGATTCACTAAACAATTTAAGGCACACCGACTGGGCTGGCCGATCAAAAAAGAAGCGACTGCCGAGGACCAGTCGCTCAGGTCTTTTCCTATTCTCTGCCGCCCTAAAATCCCTACCCTGCAGCAAAAACCCTGCTCTCTGCCGCCCTGCCTGCATCTCTGCTGCTCTGCTCTCTTCCCCGAAAGGAATCAGCAACCGACTCTCCTGCTCTGCCCCGAAAGGAATCGGCGCCCCGACTCTCCTGCTCTTGCTGCCCTTCCCCACAGTGAGAGTCCGTGGTTTTCACCCACAGTTTAAAGCGGGGCTGCATTTGTGGGGAAGGGCGGCAGAGAACAGGAGAGTCGGGGCAGCACGGGCTCGTGAAAAGGAGAAGAAGCAATTATTGGCACAAAAAGTCCGCTATATGCCAAGCTGTATATCGGAATATGTTGCCGATAGGATAAGAACATTTCTTACTAGTGAGATTAAACGTAATGGCCCAGAAAGTACAAACAAGTCACTGCAGTAAAAGTTCAGCTGCTTCCTTTACAGCTCGTCCTTGCGCGGAGAGCATGCGCAGACCATCTACAGGCAAAGACGATGGTCTGCGCATGCATTGGGATTGCTCTTCAGCGATCTGTGTGGTTGGTTTGGGGTGTGCCTTCAATTGCAATAATTTGCATGAGGACACATCGTGAATCATCCCCCCCCCCCCCCCGGCCACGGATCGGATCCGTGGGCTTAATGAATCTAACCCTTTGTACTTAAAAGCAGTAAGCCGAGCAATATACCTTTACAGTATGAAGGAGAACTGTTCATTGTTATTGTAGTCATTTGGGTGACTCCCTTCACACTGGTCAAATACTTTGGAAGTCACAGGACGGTTAAAGCCTGCTCACCACACAGCTTCTGTGCCCATTAAAAAAAAAAAAAAAAGAGATATGTCATGTTATAAATATATTAATTTGCATCGGTAGGACAGGTAAGGGACTGGTCTTGGCCAGTCGCTTTTTTTAGAACGCTAAAAGTGATCAATCTCTTTTTGTGTTTCGGGAAGCGATGTTAGTGCATCAGTCGTTCAGTTAGTTTTCATGGCGTTTTAATATTATAGAGCTTATTTTCATGGCTGAGTCGGATCGGGCAAAAAAAACCCCACTCGTGGCGAGCCATTTTGTGCATCAGGTCAGCAAATTCGATTGTCGCTAAACCAGTTAAAACTGTATGAACTTCAGAGACCGTCCTTCGGCTACTGACTATTATTTGCACATGCTAAGTTTTTGTTTGCGATTTTATTTTGATACCTTATCAACCTGGGACCCCTGATGAAGGCGTGTTAACCAAAACACGGACCATGTCGGGTCCTTTGGCTTAAGGTGGTACTATTCACCACATTCATAGTTTTGTTATAATAAATTTAGCCTGCATCCTTGTACGTTTGTCTGCAGTTTTTCTTTGTTTTACCTTGTGTTTTGACTGTAACAAAGTAACATAGTAGAAAATGAAAAGGGAAATGTTGAAAACAGTGCTGTTTGAACGTTTTTATGCAAAATAAGTTCAGGGGCTGTACTCTTAAGTTTTTAGGGGGCTGTTTGTTGTTGGTTTTATATTTTGTTATGTAATGTTTGTTTTTTAAGAGATTGTATGATGTTGTGTTATGTTGTCTTCTGCCATGCTTTTAAAGTGTATTTCTGTGGGGGTTTTTTTGTTACCCACACACGCCTTCCTCAGGGGTCCTAAAAGGACCCCTGAGGAAGGTGTGTTCGCCGAAACACGGACCGTGTAGGGTCCGGTTGGACTATTACATTTGTATTTTGACTTTATTGATTTTGTTGTGGAAAGTAATAAATCATTTACAGAACATCTTATCCACAGTCTTTTTTTTTTTTTGCTTTTCTCGTTGGATCTAATTCACTGTGGACTGCTGGGCCTCTCTTTTGTTTGTTTTTTGTTGTGCTCTTTTTTTGTTCCCTGCATAGAATTGGTGGATATGGGGGATATAAATTTTTAAATAAATAAATAGTAGATGACAGCATGGTCCAGCCAGTCTGCCCAACAAGATAAAGTCCTCCAGTATGTTAGCGGTTTTAGCGCACGCAGCATTTTAGTGCACGCCAAACCCATGCCACGCGTCTAGAACTAATGCCAGCTCAATGCTGGCGTTAAGGAGCACGGGCAGCAATTTAGCGCATGCTATTCTGCACGTTAAAGCCCTAACGAGGCTTAGTAGAAGGAGCCCTTGATCTTGAGTTGTCCTTGCCTTTTTCAGAACATAAACCACAGAAGTCTGCTCGGTCTGCGCCGGTCTAACCAGATCTATTTAGCCTTGCTTTCCAACTGCAGTACTGGATGGGCCACTTAATCATGGCTTAAGTTGTTTTGATCCCTTTCTCTTCCCATATAGGAATCCTTTGTGTTTATCCATATATTCTTCAATTCTGTTAACCGTTTTCATCTCTCTCATGGGAAGGCATTTCATGCATCCACCACCTCCTACTTTATATTGCACCATCATTGCTGAAGTTAATGCTCATATTTCCATCAAAGCTGCTCATGTAAGCTGCTCTGAATTGACTTCACAGTCATTAGTTAGCAGTATAGAAGCTTTAAATAAACAATATTGTACCTTTTTTTTATTTATCTGCAACTCCAGCATTTAAGCGCTATAAAAGACTCTTTTACCAAACCATGCTAAGCACTTAACACCTGGTTTACTTTGTATTAACTGCTAGCGCAGAGCTATAATAAGGAGCTTTATGGTATTTTTGCAGTAAGCATGCAGTAAACTGGGCGTTAAGTGTTTTTTGGTTTGGTTTTTTTTTTTGTATTAGGGGGTGCGGCATGGGCAGAGAGTGGGTGTGGAAGGTGTTTGCACTAATTGCCTAAGACAATTAACAAGGGACCATTTACCATATCTACACAGAAAACACTAAGGGCTAGATTCACTAAGCCCACCGATCGTGTCCCGACCAGTTTGCGACTCCGACCCGATTCACTAACCTTCCTCCCGATCCGATCCCAATCCGCGCATGCAAATGAGGGGAAGGGCATCCAAAAGTAGGAAGGCAGCGATTCACAAAACAAATTAAGGAACACTGACTTCGGCTGGCCGAACAAAAAAGAAGCGACTGCTGAGGACCAGTCGCTCATGTCCTTGCCGACTGTCCTCGCCCTGAAATCCCAGCCCTGAAACCATCAAAAAAAAGTACCATGCTCTCTTCTGCTCTGCTCTCTTCCGCCCTGCCTCTCTGTGATCTTCCGCCTTGCCTCTCTGCAAGCCCCTGTTTTTAACTCGTGGGCTAAAAGCGGGACTGCGCTAAAATTACATTGCCGCACTTTTGCTCTCTGCCGGGGCTTACGCTAGAAGGCTCACACTACAGTGCTTGTTCACGGAGGGCCGGTGTATGCGCAGACCATCTACAGGCAAAGAAGATGGTCTGCGCATGCGTCGGGATCGCTCTGCAGCGATCCGTGTGATCGGTGAGGGGTGTGCCTCCGATCGCCCCCATTTGCATGAGGACGTGTTGTGGATCAGTCGGCCTGCCATGGATCGCCGGATAGGATCGGTGAGGTAAGTGAATCTAGCCCTAAGGGCCTCATTCTATAAGCAGTGCCTATGTAGATGCCGCTAGGTGCCTAACAACGCCTAAATAAATTTTGTGTGCAACTTGATTGATTTTTAATGGGTTAAAAGACGTAGTAATTGACCATACCATTTTTAAAATTACTAAACCCCACCCCCCCTTTACTAAGCCTTGGTAGAGATTTCTACCACAGTCCACAGCACCAAATGCTCCGACGCACATAGAATTCCTAAGAGCATCAGAGCAGCGTCGGAACAATTAGTGCCCCGGGCCACAGTACAAACCTCTACTGTGGCTTAGTAAAAGAGATTACGTGGATATCCACACAATTTAGGTTGTGTGTGGATATCCACATGGCATCTAGCAACACCTAGGTTGAGGCGCCCTCCAATGCCTAATGATGCCTACCTGAAAAGTAGGTGTGGTTAGAGGCGGAGAATAGGTGTGCTTGTCTTAGGCATCACTAGGCTTCTGAGTTAGGTGCCAGTAGATTAGGGTGTTTCCATATTAATCAGGAGCCCCCCCCCCTAGTTGGTGGGAATGCCCCCAATTGGTGTCACTTTAAACTGCAACTACTGTGCTGTAAAGTCCTATGATAAGTTGTGGTAACTGAAAATTTTATTGCAGTTTAGTAAAAGGTCCCCTAAGTAAACTTTTCATGGGTTCAGAACATTCCTCTAGACTGGACAGCGCTTTTTGGAAGTGGTATGTGGGAGACGTGAGTAATCCCTGGGGCCAACAGGCTTCTAGCATCTGCTGGACCCATCCCATGACCTCTGTATCTCAGAAGCTGTGGTCTAGCAAGGAAAGAGCTGCTTTCCCTGAATTTGCAGCCCCAATGTCCCTACAGAGTGAGCTACCCAGTCAGAGGTGACAGGCAAGGGAGAGGAGAGCTACAAAAAGAATTAATGTCAAATTTCAGGTTGGTATAAATAGAAAAAAAAAAAAAAGAAGAAGGAACACATCTGCCCTGGGTTCTTTTTTATTTCTGGGTCAAGTGAATTGAAAACTTTCCAACCAAGTGGTGCTCTAACTTGATTAAAAGCCAATTCAGAATTCATGAGTCCAAGCCCCAGCCTGAAAGAATGAAACTTGAAGACATGTTCTAGTGGCTTTTAGACACATGATTCACCAGGCAAAAAGAAAAGCATAATTACACCACGTGTTACTCTGAAGTGGAAAGTCGTTGCTGGTGGTCTGTTTGGAATGAGTGCCCTCTCCATGTAACTCTTTAATAAAGGAAACTGTGTTTTATGACCCTGGAAGCTGAGCCAGATGGTAGAGTAAACCCAGGGGCAGCTGAGCACCCTTTCAGGTGGAAGGCCAAACAAACCAAACTCCTTTCTGATTCCCAAGCTTCCTAGTTTCTGATACTGCCTACGAGAAAGTCTGAGTTTGGGGAGGACTTCTTTCTAGCAATGAAGCACAAATGCAATATAAAGAAAGTAAACTTCTCCCTCCGTATTCACTGTGATAAGGAATTAACAGAACCGCAAATACAGAAAAACCGTGAATAACTTTTTCATATTTTATTCGCTGTTTTCTATTAAAACCCATCGTGAATATAGTGAAACCGTCAATAACATGGTGGGAGACCTGGTCTGTTCCTGAAGGAGAGGCAAAACACGGTGAAGAAAGTGCGGGGAATCAGCAATTTTCTCTGTAAAAGCTTGGCATCAGCGATTTCTCTATGCAAGCTGATGTAATTTGAGGGGAGGAGCCAGCAAGCTAAAAACCATGAATAATCAAAACCGCGAAGCTGAAACCGCAAATACGGAGAGAGAAGTGTAAACGTTGACAAAGATTGTGACATGCGATGCGTAATGCACAGCTTTCACAAGATGGGGAAACTTGGAGAGGTCAATTTGGTATCACAGCACTTTGTAGATTTTGCATTTGGATTTCCTCATCCATTGTCAGACTACTATGGGGTGCAAACAAATTCTAATCTAACAAATTATGGTCGTGGAAATGGGGTTTGTGGTGGAAATCTCCATGCCTCTACAGTTCACATGTTGAGAGTGACTAGTAAAAATCCATTTTTTTTTCCCCGCAAAGAAATCTGCTCAAGTTTCTGGGCAAAAACAGGCCATGCATCATCAGACTGACCTCTGTTACTAGGAGATACTCCATGAAGTTACAAAACTAGCACATTTAAAACAAATAAGAGATTTTTGCCCTCAATGTATATGTGATTGCATGAGCAGCCAGAAGGACTAGAGTCCTCATAAAATATAAACTGCGGACAACGAAAAGGACAAAAGAAAAGCTTTATTTCTACACAAAAAGGGAAAAATAAACAGTCTTTTTTTTTTTTTTAAATAATTTGTTATTCATTTTCACAAATTACATTAAGTGTTAATATTTTCATTCACAGTAACAATAAATACATCACTTATACACAATCATTGGTATATTACACAGATTCTTATCCCTATCCCTCTCCCATCCCTCCCAACCATATACAGTCTTGTTTCTTCACTGGTTCTTCACTCTCAACAGTCTTTCAAACATAATCCTTATACTCTGTCGACAGGTTTTACACTTCACAATTATACTGTTTTCTCTCATAAATCAGGGCCCCTGTAGCTTGTCCCAGACACAGCACTCACAGATTGAAATTGTCACTCCTCAGAGTCTTAATTTGTGTTCCAAGGAACTTCTACCTGACTGGAATCTCTTCTTCACACAACCTAAGGGTAGCAATGTCTACTAAAGGCCATTCCACTTCCCCAGGTACTATAGCCAACAAAACACAGGGAGGATCCTTGCCCTCAGGACCTCCCCTTCCAGAGACCTCTTACCTCAGAGTCTCACCCTAGCCCAGGGGTGGGCAACTCTGGTCCTTGAGGGCTGTAATCCAGTTGGGTTTTCAGGATTTCCCCAATGAATATGCATTGAAAGCAATGCATGCAAATAGATCTCATGCATATTCATATTCATTGTGGAAATCCTGAAAATCCCTCGAGGACCGGAGTTGCCCATGTCTGCCCTAGCCTCTTGTTTCGGGACCTCACTACTTCTACACTCTCTTGGGACATTTAAGCTTCCTTCCCTCTGACCCTGCCCCTCTAATTTAGGATCTGCTGTGGCAGTTTAGTGCCCCCTGCTGTTACATAGTTAAACTGCGTCCTCGGTGAGGACGTACTCATTCCTTTACCAGCCACTTCCTCACAGCATAGTTAGGCTCTGGAACTCATTGCCAGAGCAAGTGGTAAAAACAGTTAATGTAGCTAGGTTTAGAAAAGGTTTGAGTAGCTTTAAGGAACTATGGAGAGAAAGGCTTAGGAATGTTTTTTTAGTTCTATCCTCGAGGATAAACTATTGCTGGCATTCATAAACCTCTTGCAGGGTTGGTGGGTAAGAAAGACTTGATGATAGTGAAAACCAGATGGGAATTAAACTGAGAATATAATTTGAAAGGTTAGGATTTTCTCTTAGACTTAAAGAGGATTCCCTGAATAGTTGATGGTATACTTATGAGGAAAATTAATTTTAGAATATTGCACAGGGCATATTTGTTCCAACTTTAGCTATATAAAGCAGGTGTATTGGATTCTTCATAATGTATAAAGTGTCATGGCACAGAGAATTCCTTTTTTCACTCAATCTGCATCTGTCCCAAGGTACAACAGTTTTGGAGGGCAATAGTGACTTGTTTTTAATCAGCCTATACTTGATGCAAAATCTATAGAAAACCTTTAGTTCTTCAGATTAATCTTTATTGTAATGCATCAGTAATAATAAAACCCTAAGTGCGCATGCGCACTCCTACCTCCGTGAACCCTGTCTCCGTGATCCGTAGCTCCATGGCAGAGTAGGCAGAGACTTGGTAGTAGTGGTGTGTGCGCGGGTGTCGGTTTTCAGTGCTTTCCTACACTTTCTACAGCTGGAGCCAGTGGCGGTTTCTGTACGCCGGTTGCCCTTTGCACAATAAAAAAAAAAAAAAAAAAAGGTACGTGGGAGAAGAGCCACGATAAATACAGGCAGGGGGCAGGGAGATAAACAGCCAGTCAGAAATAAAGACACACACACAGAAAGACAGGTAGGTGGTAGAAGGGGCACGAGAAACAGGCGCGTTCTGATACAGGGCATGGCCTCTTCCAGGGGAGTGTGTGTGGTTGGCGGCACTCTTGCAAATTTAAGAAAAAAAAACCCCAAAACATCACAAGTGGCCGCTTCGAGGACTGGGGTGCCGTCAGGTTGCCGATTTGGTTCTCTGGCGGCCCTGGGCTTCCCAGTCCCAGCGGAGATGTACTGTTTGACCAAGTTGACGGGGTGCATCTCGGGGAAAGATGGCCCGGGCGTGCAGTGCACGAGGGTTGGTCCGTGCTACAGATGCGTGGCGCCAGGAGGACGTGTTGCCATGCAGGCCCAGGCCATCCCGCTCCCGGCCGCCATCGCGGTGGGTCCCAGAGCACAGGGGGCAGGAGTTGAACACTTTATTGGTTGCCACTTCGTTTCAGTGTGGCAAATGCGCGCAACTCTGCTGGAGTTCTGTTTCCTCCTACAGCATCAGCCCCGGGAGTGCTGTTTCCTCCTGCAGCATCAGAACCCCCCCCCCCCCCCCATTACTGTTGGGTAGGGGAAGGAGGGAAGGGAGAAGGAAAAAAGGGAAGGAAACAGCTGGCAGGGAGATTAGAGGAGGGGAAGGGGTTAGGGTGGAATGGAGAGATCAGATGAGGGAAAGGGGAGAGACGGAGGAATGAGAAAGAGAGATTGATTCTGGACAGGGGGAGCAGGGAAGGGGTGCTGCTGGACACAGGGGGAGGTAAAAGGAAGGGAAAAGGGCTACTGCTGGACGGGTGGTGGTGGACAGCCGAGGAGAGAGAGACAGAAAGAAAGACAGACAGTGACCAAGGAGAGAGAGACAGAAAAACAGACACACACATTTAATGTACCGGGCTTAAAGACTAGTCAATTAATAAGACCTTATTCTAGAGTTTTTGCATCAAATATATGATTGTGTATCCTTAGGTTCATTCCCACTTTTTCTTTTTTTGCTTCCTGATCCATCCATGGGCTCCATTTTATTATTATTTTTTTTTTTTTTTTTTTTTGAGGGGGGGTCAATCTTAAAATACCCTTGATGCCAAAGGCATTAGTACTGGGTAAGATTCAGTCTTTAGAGGTGAGAAGTAAGGGGAGGTATTTTATGTGGCGCTGATTGAGTTTGGAAGATGACAAATTTACTGTATATTGAAATCCTGGATTTCTCGGGAGCCCCCATTATATTGAAGTTGGAGGAATCAGATTCATTTACTGGCAACATGGGAGGCTAGTGATGCAAAACTGTCTCAAATGTGAACAATGTTTTTTTGCAAATATGGGAACCTTATCTACAAAATTTGTCTCCTACAGGATGAAGTCTTATCCTTAATAAATTAGGGACCCGACAAACGTGAGGATGTAATGACTGGTGGGCATGAGGTTAATCAAAAGTAGGGAGGGGGGAAGGATGGGGAGGGTAGGTAGTAAGGGGGTTAAGAGTCTAGGGGATTATATGAACCCAGACTCCTGGATTCAAGTGTGTGAAGGGATGGACTATTAAAGTAAAATGGTGTGTGCTTTATTGAAAAGTTCATTGATAATTCAGTGTCCTAAGATGGTAATAAATTGTACTTTTTCTTTGTTTCTGGTTGTTTTGTATCTTGGGAACACCAATTAAAAGTGATTTTAAAAAAAAGTTTGAACAGATTCTTGGAGGAAAAGTCCATAAACTGTTATTTATTTATTTTTTTAATTCTTTATTAATTTTCAAAATTACATTAAATGTATATATATATATTCAATCACATTAACAATAAATATATCATTTTACATTCTATCATTTGTAAAGTACATAAATTTTTATCCCTCCCCCTTCCCACCCCTCCCTACCATATATTCCATAACTGTTATTAAGGCAGACTTGGGGAAAGGCACTGCTTATTCTTGAGAATATATAGCATAGAATCTTGACACTTCTTGGGATGCTGCCAGGTACAGTGGTGCCTCGCATAACGAACGCCTCGCACAGCGAACGCTGCACACAACGAACTTCATGTCTTGATTCATACAACGAACTTCGTTTCACACAACGAAGTCGCCCGAGCTGCGTTACTCACTGCGCTTAACTGCCCTCTCTCACAGCCCTTCGCCTGGCTCCCTGTGCAGTGGCGGACCGTCGGCTCGCCTCCTTTTATGGAGGAGCCCGGCGCCTACTGCTGATGCGTTGGGGGGGGCGGAGCTACTCTCGCCGCTTCCCCGATGCTAGAAAAAAAAAAAAGAAAAGTTAAGTCCCAGTTTTTGCCGCTGAGACTCTGCCCTCTCTCATTGTATACAGTCGTCCTTTTAAGATAAACTCAATATTTTTATATATCATGGCTTCTAAAAAAAGCAGGAAGGTGATTTCTGTTGAAATGAAACGGGAAATAATTAGAAGGAGTGAATGTGGGGTAAAACAGTGTGACCTCGTCAAAGAGTTTGGCCTCAGCAAGACCACCATTTTCACCATTTTGACAAATTTATCTTTTTTTATGTCATCTTAGCATATTTTATGCTGCAGAACGAATAATTTTTTTTAACATGTATTGTTATGGGAAAACGCGTTTCACATAACGAACTTTTCGCATAACAAACTTGCTCCTGGAACGAATTAAGTTCGTTGTGTGAGGCACCACTGTACTTGTGACCTGGATCAATCACTGTTAGAAATGGGATACTGAGCTAGGTGGACCATTGGTCTAATCCAGTACAGCTACTCTTATATTCTTATGAAGTTTGTTTTGGGGTTTTTTTTTTTGCTCTCCAACTGTTCCATTCAGACAAGACATCGCATCTTACTCTCATATTTACACTGGTGGCATTATTGTAATATAGTCTGCATAGGGATTACCCTTTCTTTGGTCAGTGCCTTCAATCAACTAAAAACAATGTCAGGTACAAAAATTCAATCACGTCTCTCCACTGCTGTATTGACACCACAGTGCAGGAGAACATTTATGGATGTAAATCGGGAGGAGAGGATTACAGGCTGTCGGTGTCATTCGATACCTCATGGGTTTATATGAAAATACAGATCCCCTGGGTTATTTGCCTGAAGCTTGCCTTTGGGTGGTCTAATGTTCTTGTAGGGACAATGACAGTATGAAGAGTCATTAGCACATATTGGTTTTTCTTTTCATTCAGCCTTCAGACCTACAGAACCTGATCTGAGGCAACTGAGAGTCAGATACACCAAACCTATCTCATCTCTCGTATCTTACTGCTTGAAAGGACAGGGAAGCAAAAAAGGTAATGTTCAGTTTGCTTTGTAGAAGCTCATTCCTACAAGTTGGGAGTAAATGCCCACTTAACAAAGAATCCATGCTGAACAAACTTGCAGTAACAATGGTCTTTAGCATAAGTTATCTGGTTAACTTGAACCTAGTATATTCAGTTGCCTGACTTAGAAGGGCAGTTACTAGACTGAGGTAAAATAATGCATTTTTACTACAGCAATATTTACCACAGGAATCACTAATCTGATATCTTGGTACCACAGCTTAGTGATTCCCGCTGTAAATATAAATGTGCATTGCTGCAGCAAAGAAGCCAGTAGTGTACAAATGATGCTGCCCACCCTCATCGCCGCCAACAAAACCCCTCCTCTCAAAAATAGGCCCCACATCCTCTATTTCCCCCTCCTCCCCACACACACCTGTTGGCACCAATTGGGGGTCTTCCTGGTGGTCAGTGGGGAACAGTAGAAGTGATCTCCAATTACTTATTTATTTTATTTTTATTTAAAAACTTGTACCCCGCTTACACCTAAGCCAGGGGTGTCCAACCTTTTGGCTTCCCTGGGCCGCATTGGCCGAAAAAAATGTTTCTGGGGCCAAACGCTGCAGCAAGACAGAGGCGGGAGCTGGCAAGATGGTAAACACCCGGGGACAGCAGAGGAAAACACTGCATCGCCCTCGACCAGGGCCGCACAAAATACTTCACTGGGCCGCAGGTTGGACCCCCCTGACCTAAGCGTGTCCCCATGATACAATTATGAATGTAAGACAATACAACAATAAATAAACCATACATAAAAGTTCACTCTTCGTAAATAGCACAAATCGTCTTTCATTAAATAAAAAAGCCTCTACAAATAGTCATCTTCAGCACCTTTTTAAATTTCTGAATATCAGAAATTACTCTAAAGTGATCCTGTCAGATTGTTCCACCAAGACACCCCTGCCACCGAAATTACAGAAGATCTTGTTCTAACATAATGTACCGTAGTTAACTCCTCACTCACTAGTCGCAGTGTCCTCTTAGATTTACAGCTCCTTTAGACTTGGGCCCTCTTCTATCAAGTCTAACCCCACTCTTTTACTAAAGGTGCCCTATGTTTTTTAGCGCGCGCTAATCACTCTCTGAATGCTAACACGTGCATGTTATTCTACGGATGCGTTAGTGGTTAGCGCATGCGTTGATTTAGTGCGTGCTAAATGTGCGCTAAAACGCTTAGCGCACCTTAGTAAAAGAGGGGGGTTAGACTTGTGGCCTCTTCTATCAAGCTGTGCTAGCAGTTTTTAGCGCAGAGAGCCACACTGAATAGCCCGCGCTGCTCCCAATGCTCATAGGAACTCTATGAGCGTCGGGAGCAGCGTGGGTCATTCAGCGCGGCTCACCGCGCTACAAACTGCTAGCGCAGTTTGATAGAAGAGACCCTTAGATTTAGGTTTAGGCTTATTTACTTGAGAAACTCCATTTAGTAAAGGAACATGAAAGCAGTTTACAGATTATGAGGAATAAGATAACAAAGACCAAAGACAGACTTGAATAAAGTACAAGAGCTCATTATAAAAGCAGAGTACATTAATCTATCATAACGTATACACTTCCTTAACCATAAACAATTAAAATCCATAATCATGTACACATAAAGTCAAATTAATACCATGAATCAAAGGCATGCCACAATGTAAAAACATACGGCTTTAAATC
This sequence comes from Geotrypetes seraphini, assembly GCF_902459505.1. NCBI lineage: Eukaryota > Metazoa > Chordata > Amphibia > Gymnophiona > Dermophiidae > Geotrypetes > Geotrypetes seraphini. Next base: position 21,959,810 of record NC_047095.1, read on the forward strand.
TCTATGGGCTTCGTGGCCGTTAGCGCAGCGCAGCCGCTATTGCGGCTTTGTAAAAGAGGCCGATAGATAAGCAGCCAAGGGTTTACAGTACAAAAAAAATCTTTGGCCAGTAAAAGTTCTCACTCCAGGACCTGTGTGGAGAGTGAAGGTGCTCTTCCATGTGACAGGGAGAATAACCTGTGAAATAAGCAGTTAAACGTAATCATGGTAACACGGAAAACAATTGCTTCCAGTTTCACTGATCAGCTACTGGTGGCTCTAAATACAGTCAGACAGACACACACACAAAAAAATCAAAACAATCCAGTAGACAAAACAAGAGTTAGTGTGAATCCACAGCTTTGACAAACAGATCATATGACTTTCCTGGTCTTCCCAGACTTAAAATAACCTTTTCGTTACTCACCATTTTGTCCTGACTGTGTTACCTCAGGCAGAACACTGTGATTAAGGACCGGGAGAAATTTTCAGAGCCACAGCCACCGCATTAAGGGCTCCTTATATAAAGCCGTGGTAGAGGTTTCTACCATGGGCCAGCGAGGTAAATGCTCCGACGCTCATAGGAATTCTATGAGCGTCGGAGCATTTACCTCGCTGGCCCGCGGAAGCCTCTACCACAGCTTTGTAAAAGTCAGTGAAAGATAAGTGGATGATTTGTCTTTATCTGAAGGAGCAAAGCAAAACCACATAGTAAGCGCCACAATCTGGTTTCTTTGCTGGCGGCAAGACCTTTCAGCCAAAAGCAGATTCAAAGGAACCCATAATAACCTCCAGGTCTTTTTTGCTGAAGTCTGCTAACGATTGGGTCTCTGCCCTCAGTTGGTGCTTGTTCACCCATTCCTGCATCTTTTGAGAACCCCATATGGCGAAGGAGTATATGTATGATATTCAGAACTAAAAACTACTGTATTTGCCAAACATTTTGAAAATTAATTCTTTTGAAATTTTGCTATCATCTTCTATTTATCATTTGTAAATCATTCCCTGTTTATTTAATTGCTGTAAACCAAATCGAGCTTTCTCAGAATGATGACTCAATATAAAAAGTTAAGCTTTAGTTTAGTTTTAGTTTAGTTTAGTGCTGCTTTTGCTTGCTGTGATTATGTCTATGCTGCTCCATTGTTTCCTTTCTGTTCATATTTTCTCTCCCATCTTCATGCAACGTTAAAGCTCTCAGTGCCCGGGGATTCTTTTATTTAGGGGTGAAGCACATGGTTCACCGTTCTACTGGTGATGAACACTGCGGCTCTGAACCAATATGCCACCTGAGTCTTGTTTCTTCTAAGCACGTGTTTTGTATTTTGCAAATTCATGAAGAGGACAAGTCAAATTAAAAAAAAAAAAAATTATTCCAACAAAATTGATAGATAGGAAATCTTAAGAACAAATCATTCTCATTGCTATTCAATATTTAAAGGGAAAACAGAATTTTATCCAGACATAGGGAGTCAGTGTAGGAAGTCACACAGAAAGCTGCTGACTGCATGGCTTTTAACATGAGCTTTCTGCAAAGCATTACACAGGATGCAGTAATCAATGAGCATTCAAATTACTGCCACATTAAAATTGTAGTAGTAATCTGCAGCTCATTGAACAAAACTGAGCAGTGATCAGTTTAACCACCAATGGGAAGGGGAACATTAAAAAAAGTTGTAGAGTCTGCATCCCCCCAATACCACAATTCCCTGGTGTCTGGTGGTACCCCCCACCTCACAACCCAATCTCCTCCCCCCACTTTATAAATAGAAATTGCTTGGTGTCTAACAAATTTCCCCTTCCCCCTTTTATTTTACAATAAAATTTCCCTGGTGTCTAGTGGTTACCCCCATCTCACACCCAACCTCCTCCCCCAATGTCTAACAAACCTCCCCTTCCCCCCTTGATTTTGAAAATAAAAATTCCCTGGTGTCTAGTGGTACCCCCCACTTCCTCAACCTGATCCCTGGACACCCCAGAACCCCTTCCCTCCGGGCATCCCTTGAAGCATCAAGAGCAATTTCTACTTGCTCCTAGCTCCACCATAGTGGAAAAGGGTGGCACTTGACCTCCACCAGACTACCAAATAAGGGAAATATATCCTTTGCTAGACTAACCCCTTTTGGTGCATTGAGCAGAGTCAGGCATCACCATTTTCATGAGCCTTGGATGCCCTTTCTCAAATTCTGCTCCACATGTGTTACTCTGAAAATATGTCTGACATGAGAATAACTAATGGGCAGACTGGATGGACCGATTTGGGTGGCGCTGGCACTTGGCACACTTTTTAAAACGGGTGATAGGCCGAGACATAGGCCGGAAAAGCTCCGCCACACGATCGAAGCCGCGGGGCTGCGGCCACGTGGCCTGTCCGGTCGGACGGATGGAAGAAATTTATTTTTATTTTTTTTTTAAAACAAGAAAGAACGACAAAAATCAGCGATTAAGAGAAAAATAACCCAAAACCACGGACTTTAGAAGGCACAAGTGAAAAATCTTCACGCAGAGAGTCAAAGACGGACTTCTCGGCTCCGCGGAAAAGTAAGAACTGAGGAGACGTGCCCTGGTCTGGGCAGGAAGGCACTCGCGCATGCGCGGTGCGGGCGACTCGAAACTTCGAACTTCCTCAAGCAAAAATGCTTGTGAGGCATCCACATCGGGGCTCCGTTGGATCATGTCACCCATTAGTGAGAATACCTGCCTGCTTGTCCTGGGATAACAACTGTTACGGTAAGTAACATTGCTTTATCTGCTGTCACTTACTATGTTACTATTAGGAGTGATATTAGGATATTCCTTTTCATGGAGAGGGTGGTGGATGCCTGGAATGCCCTCCCGAGGGAGGTGGTGGAGAGGAAAACGGTGATGAAATTCAAAAAAGCGTGGGATAAACACAGCGGATCTCTAAATAGAAAACAAATGGTCTAAATTAAGGAACTAAGGGCACGGATCAGATCTGATACGTGTCCGGGGGGCTGATTCACGAATCGCCCTCATGAAAAATGAGGGCAATCAGAATCTCGCCCCCCAACTGACTGCAGGGATCGCTGAATAGCGATCCTGACGCATGCGCAGATCATCTGTAGATGGTCTGTGCATGCGCTGGCCCTCCGTGCCCGGCAGAGCTTTATACCTTTTTTTTTTTTTTTCACGAGCCAGTGGTTTTAACCATCTTTAAACCCGCGGCTTAAAACCATGGGCTTGCACTGCGGGGCAGAGAGCAGGAGATCGGGCAGAGAGCAGGGCAGCAGAAGGCAGGGCAGTCGGAAAGGACCTGAGCGACTGGTTCTCAGCAGTCGCTTATTTTTGGATCGGTCAGTCCAGTCTGTGTCCTTCTTTTTTTTTTTTTTTGTGACTCGCGTCCTGCCTAAATTTGAATGCCATTCCCCCTCATTTGCATGCGCGGATCGGAGGATGATTGGGACAGAGGCTAGTGAATCGGGGTCGGAGGGAAATCGGGTCATAAAGGGGTCGCTTAGTCGGAACTTGATCAGTGGGCTTAGTGAATCTAGCCCTAAGGCCGGTATTGGACAGATTTGTATAATTTGTCCCATATACTGTATAGTGATTCGGTGTAGGATGGGCTGAGGAGGGCATCGATGGGTTATCTGCTATCATTTACTATGTTATCTCTAAGTGGTTTCTTCCCTTAAATTAATACAGTAAGTTGTGCAGGGCCCTGTGTACTTCTGCCACCCTGGTTCACAGCTCTTGCCACTGCTGCCTTGCCTGTATGGACATATGAGATGATGTGCTGAGCACAAGGAGAAATCCTCAGCAGAAATGTCTTTGTATGTGCTATTCTGAAATCCAGGAGCCCTTAGAAAAATGGCAAAGATGCCTTGAATTGGAAAATCAGTTATGAACTGAATAAACGGGACCATTGCACCAATTCTTTTTTTGTTGTTTAGGCCAAGAATATTTTCCTTCTCCTTTTGGTTTTTCATTTCATTCAGAATCAGCCTCTATTGAATTATGGTTTGAGAAGCTTTCTTTTTCAATTACTATGGAGTTTTCCTCTGGTTTTGTGTTCTTTTCAAACATGGCTGTCCTTCTGAAGCTTAACTATTAGATATCACTGCTATTCAATGGTGGGGTCCTCCCTCTTTCCTCCTATTTCCTCTGCCTGAGTGGGGGAGAGTCCGTGCAGCATCCCTGGCCTTGCTTGATCTGGGTGGTGAAGGCCTGTGTGTGCGTGACGCTACCACTGAGCCATTTGTCTGGCCCCTTAGCAGGTCTTGATGAGATGTTAAATAGCTTTAGTTTTGTCTATCACCAGGGCTGCAAACTTTTCAGCATGAATGATGGATATTGTACTTCACTATGGGCTAGATTCACTAAGCCCACCAATCAAGTCCCGACCACTTAGCGACCCTGACCCGTTTCACTAACCTTACTCCAGATCCTATCCACACCCGATTCGATCCACACATGCAAACGAGTGGGAACGGCATGCAAATATAGGCAGGCAGCGATTCACAAAAAAAAAAAATGAGGGCTGGCCAATCAAAAAATAAGCAACTGCTGAGGACCAGCCGCTCAGGCCCTTTCTGATTGCCCTACTCTCTGCCCCAACTGTCCTTTCCTGTTCTCTGCCACCCTGAAATCCTGCCTGTCTGCCTTTCGCCAGAGCCTTTCTTCCTTGTCAGATGCTTATGTCCTTTTCTGAAGTGTTCTTCTGTCCCGATTGCCACCCTGCTCTCTGCCCCAACTCTCCTGCTCTCTGCCCCCACTTTCCTGCTTCTGCCCCGACTCTCCTTGCCTTCCCCCTGCAGTGTGATCCCATGGTTTTAACCTGCAGGTTAAAACCACGGGTTCGCAAAAAAGTGAAAAAGCAAAACAAAAGTAGTAAAAAAAAGTTTTCTTTAGCTATGCCGGGCACAGAGGACCAGCGCATGCGCAGACCATCTACAGATGGTCTGCGCATGCGTCAGGATTGCTGGAGAGCAATCCGTGTGGTTGGTTGGGGGCGTGATTCCAATTGCTCTCATTTGCATGAGGGCGATTTGTGAATCAGGCCCTCTGGCCATGGATCGGATTGGATTGCTCACAGATCAGATCTGATCTGTGGCCCTATGATATTAAGGATATATGAATGTTGTGTTCTCTTAGAATTTTCTAATTTTCTTATCACCTCATTTCCCTTATATTGCAATTTCTTACATTGTCTCCTATCCCTTGCTGTCTGTGTAGTGTCTGGTACATTTTATTGCAGTTACAGAAACAGAGAAACATTGAAACATGATGGCAAATAAAGGCCAAATGGACCATCCAGTCTGCCCATCCGCAGCATTCACTATCTTCTCCTCTCCCTAAGAGATCCAAAGTGCCTGTCCCACTCTTTCTTGTATTCTGACACAGCATTTGTCTCCACCACCTCTACCAGGAGAGACTACTCCTCACATCTACCACCCTTTCTTTAAAAAAAAGTATTTCCTTAGATTACTCCTGAGCCTAGCACCTCCTAACTTCACCCTATGCCCTCTCATTCCAGAGCTCCTTTCAAATAAAATAAGCTCGCTTTATGCGCATTTATGCCACGTAGGTATTTAAACATCTCTATCATATCTCCCCTCTCCCACCTTTCCTTCAAAGTATACATATTGAGATCTTTAAGTCTGACCCGTATGCCTTATGATGAAGACCACTGAGCATTTTAGTAGCCTTCCTCTGGACCGACTCTATTCTGTTTATATCTCTTTGAAGGTTCTGTCTCCAAAATTGTACCAGTCTTATACGGGGACATCAATACTTTTCAAAATTATTGGGGTGCTAAACTCATCAGAAATTACCTCTTCCTGAACAGTCATGCTCAACATAGGGGTGTTCAAGCACCCACAGAGGAATGTATACTTTCATTCTTGGGGAGTTTTGTTTGGTTTTCCATCTTGATACAAGTAGGCTTTTAAGAGTTTACTAAATCTAAGGTTCAAATCCTGTGCTGCTACCTGTGACCCTGGGCAAGTCATTTAATCCTCCATTGCTCCAGGTACATTAGATAGATTTTGAGCCAACCAGGACAGATAGGGAAAATGTATGAAGCACCTGTATGTAAACCACTTTGAGTGTGGTTGTATAACTACAAAAAGATGGTATACAAGCCCCAGCCTCTTTCCCTCCTCTTTATGCCTTTGACTTTTACCTTAAAATAAACCTTTCTGTACAATAGACTTGAGATGTGGCTTTATCAATAGTGATCCATCTAGAATAATGGTAGTTGGTATTGGATGGATGATGTAAGTTGCCTTGTGGACTTGACATTTTTGAATAATGGGAATTTGAGGGAATGTGGTGTTTCATGGTTAGGCAGTATTCTATTTCTACTCCTAGGATTTAGGATTGTAGTTCTAGTGGAAAGTCTATGTCATCGATTGTGGTCCATGCCTCACACAGAAAACAGACATGTATATTTTTTTAAAAAAATGTTTTAACTGAACACAAAATTAATTCAGCTACTGGATTTTTCTTTAATTGGAAACAAATAAACATCTGCCTCAGCTGCTTCTGTATCTATTTTTTTAAATCATGACATGAGTTCAGGGCTCTGGGGCCTCCTAATCTGAGCTCTGGGCTGGGCCTTAGTGATTCTCTAGAAAGCCCTGGATTTGGGAGTGGGGGATGGAAAGGAAGGGCCCAGATAAGTGCAGTCAAACCAATTAAACTCAGTAACCAGGACAGCTAGCAGGAGGTTTGGTAATTGTTTTGTGCCTGTGTTAAAGAAATATGTTTAAAAATAGGGATGCTTACATGAAAATTTAGTGGAAACAAATGAGAGAGAATTTCCAATGCAGATATTAACTACATGTCCTACAAATGCAGTTGTCCACTCTGCTAAGGGGACTCATGTCTTTAGCACCAGAAGTTTTAAGCTTGAGTATCTCCTACAAGTTTAGGGGGTCATTTTACTAAGCTGCAGTAGAAAGTGGCCTAAGCATGTCCTTAATGCGGGTCTTTCTCGCACTAAGGCTATTTTTACTGCAGCAGTAAAATGGACATTTCTCTTTTTTAATTAGTAGCCACAAGCTAATTTTGCCATTGGCTCATGGCCATTAGAAAAAAAATGACCACGATAGCACTTACTAATGCCTATTTTGTGGGTGATAAGGGCTAATCTAATCTAATCTAATCTAATGCTTAGCTTTATATACTGAGACTTCAATCCAGGAAAGCTCGTCTCGGTTTACAATAATTAGTTTAGGCTAAAAAGTTAAGAGAAGGGAAATCGAAAAGGAGTTAGTTACCAAAATGCTTTGTGAACAGGATAGTTTCCAAAGACTTACGAAAAAAAGAAAGGGAGACGGAACTTCTTAAAAAGAGTGGGAGATTATTCCAAAGTTGAGGAAACTTAAAAAACAAAGAGTGACCAAAGATATTTCCAACTACTCCTTAGCAAATTAGAAAATGTTCAAACTATTCTTAAGTACTTCTTAATATCTTTTCAATATGTACTTCTTAAGATCATAACAATTTGTATGTAATCCGCCTTGAACTGCAAGGTAAAGGCGAATAGAAATCACAAATGTAATGTAATCTTTGCTCCTTTGATACCTCTACTAGAAGGACAGAATAGTTTGAGTTGTTGGTCACCCCTTGCAAAAGAGAATCTATAAAGATTCCAAGATAAAAGGACTAGAGGAGTGAAAATGCCATGAAGAATTTTAAAGATGACACAAGCACATTTGAACTGGACTCTGAAATACAGAGGGAACCAATGAAGATGATGAAGCAATGGTGTCACATGATTGAACTTATGCTTCCCGAAAATCAATTTAGCAGCAGTGTTCTGGACCAATTGCAGTCTAGAAAGGCCGGTTTTTTGTAATACTAAGATAAATGACATTACAATAGTCAAGATGAGATAAAATGATTGACTGAACTAGGATGGAGAAGTGATGTTGGTGAAAAAGGTGTCTAACCTTCCTCAACATACGCAAATTGAAAAAACATTTCTTAATCACAGAATTGATCTGATCCTTGAAAGAAAGCGAGGAGTCAAAAAAGACTCCCAGAATCTTGGCAGAAAACTCGATCTGCAAGGAGGATCCAGAAGCTAGTGTCACAGAGCTAGGCAGATAGTCCAGTTTTGGGCCTAGCCATAATAACTTCGTCTTAGACGCTCACACTCACACGGTAATCCTGTAGTAATTAATTAGGCATGTGGTAATGCATACACACTAACTGATTAGCACAGAAACACCCACTCTCCACCACTAGATGGCCATTTTTAAAAAAATAACCCCCCCCCTTTTTTTTTTTTTTACAAAACCGTAGCACGGTTTTTAGCGCCAGCTGCAGTGGTAACAGTTCTGATGCTTATAGATTTCCTATGAGCGTCGGAGCTATTACTGCTACGGCCAGTGCAAAAAAACACGCTATGCTTTGTAAAAGGGGAAGAAATTTATTTTTTAGCACGCAGCTTGCAAAATTACTATGGCAAGCCCTCTTAAGCTAATATTGCCGCAGCCAAGTAAAAAGGAGTCCTTAAGAGAGGAATTAGTCTCTTCTCAGTGTACTTCCCCAGAGATTGTTCTTTTTGCCCCTTTACATTTTAATTTGAACAGCAACAAGCAAATAAGAAACAAATTTCAGAACAATTTTTGACAATTTTGGGCTAGATCCATAAATCTTATGGGAAAAACATTATTTCATTTTCTAGCTGTTAGACAGAAATGGTTGGAGAGATACTGACAGAGAAAGCCAGTATGTAAGCAACTTTTAAAGTATAAAAGCACTAACAAGATCAGGTCTCTTCTGCTAATTACCCAAGGTAATAAAATAATTAACCAAATACCTTCTCAAGACAATAAAACTTTTTTTTTTGTTGTGGCATTGAAGCCACACTAGGCTCACTGGATTTCCCTTTTAAACTGATAAGAGCAGGAACACATCTGCACCTGTAACAAATACTGGAAGAAAAGGCCTTATTTTAAATACACAGAGACAGAAAGAAGTGTTTGCTAAGGAAGGCCCCTGATGCTCAAAGCTCCAGTGCTAAATGAACAGTCAACGTCTGCCCCATTGCCCGCAAGAACAGCGCAGAAACGCAAACCTCCAATGTTCAGAGCTAATGGTATTTAAATTATATGCTCGCTACGAGACTTAAAGTAAGGGAGAGGAACATGCCCAAGAGTTTCACAGTAAGCGCAGCTCTGGTGCATATGCACCAGGCTAGGGTTACCATATGGCTCCAGAAAAAGGAGGAAAGACTGAGACATCCAGGTTTTACATCTTCTGAAAGCAATGGACGTAAGAAGAACAGATAGAGACATCTGGGCTAGAGAATGACACGGTGACAAAATTCATCACCATTCCCACCCCCGCGGGAAACCATCTTCATGTCATTCTTTAAGGGGAGAGGGAAGAATCAGAGTATAATTGGGCACAACCACTGACCTGCAAGCTTTGCTTTGAAGAATGCTGGTGTAGAAGGACTGAGGTTGAAATAGATACTAGAAAATGACATGGGATTATTTCCCGCGGTTATCTGCGGGGACGGGAACAGTGATGAATTTTGTCACCGTGTCATTCTCTAATCTGGGCTTTGCTTCCGTTGAAAGCAATGGAAGTAAAACCCGGATGTCTCAATCCATCCTCCATTTTCTGGAGCTATATGGTAACCCTACACCAGGCAAACCCAGAAGTGAAACACACATCAGCAGTGGAGTAGTAAGGGGAGGGGATAGCGGACCACCCCGGGTGCTGTGTCGGTGAGGGTGCTGGCACCTCTCCTCCCTGCCCTACCACACCACGCCATGCTCACGCCATCCCTCCCCCCACCCTGTACCTCTGTAGATCTTCGCTAGTGCGAGCAACTTCTGCCTGTTGCTTGTGCCAGCCTTGTTCCCCTCTGAATCACTTCCAGGTCACAGGGTCAGGAAAATCTAACATTGGCGCAAGGAGCATGCTGGAGAAAAGCCACTTATGCTGGCGATGATTTAGAGGTACGTAGGGGGAAGGGATAACACAAGTGTGGAGTGGGGGATATGAAGGAGTAAGGGGATGTGGAAGGAGTGGGGGCGCGGAGAGGAGGGTGCAGGGGGCGCCACCACCCAGGCGTCTCCTACTCTTACTGTGCCTTTAAATATAAGCTTTTTAAATTTGTTTTCACTCAAAAAACTTATATTTAAGTGTAGAAAACAAGCGCTAGTGTATGCTTTCACTTTTGGGTTTGCTCTGACACACACATTTGTTTCTCAATACCAGCATTTAACGGATTGCATGCAGTGGTGTAGGAAGGGGGCCAGGAGGTGCGGACCGCCCTGAGCGCCATCACCTCTCCGCCCATCCATCTCCTCAAAAGTTTGCCGGTGCAAGCAGTATCTCCTTCTTGCTGCATGCGCCAGCCTCAGGCCTAAGTCTGACATCACTTCCTGGTCGTGCTAAAGCCTTCTGAACATACTGTATTGGTCAAGGACCCTAACAAATTTTAGATTGAAAGGTAAATAACTTAAAGCAACACATTCATCAGAGAGGAATAAAAAGGTTCTTGTGTCATTGTTTCTGGCTCAAAGGTCCACGGTAATTAGGTAAACATTAGTACAGTGCAGTAGGCCTCAACTATCATTTCCTTCAGCTTTGCAGGGAATTTCTCACTATTCTGTCTGCATTTAGTCCCTCCTAGAAAAGCTATGAGTGTGCCACATATTTAAAGAAGGTTCAGGAGGTGAAGTGTGCTAGGAATTTCCAGGATGTGAGGTATGCACAAGACTATCACTTGACCCCCTTCTCTTGTCATACAGTTATGAGTAAGGTCATGGAAATGAGTTAGCATTGTGGTGGCAGTGTGATATGGTGCTAGTGATAGCTGGAAAAATTGTGCATGCTGGCTACTGAGAAATCAGTTATGACTATAGTATATAAAAGGAATGCAACTTGCTCTGATCTTTGCTGATATTCCCCTGGATTTGATATACGGCGCCCAAAGTTATGCACCCAGCTTTGGGTGCGCTTCTGAAATGCGCAAACCAATAAATCAGATAATGAGCTCTGAGCCATTAATAACTGGGTGCTAATAACCAATTATTGATAGTAATTGGCGCTCATTCAAATTTTACTCCTGGCGGAATTCTTGAGTGCAGAATTCCTCATCCCCTCAGGACACATAGAATTCTGCACATGGGGAGGGGAGGCGTGGCCTAATGGTTAAAGCTGCTGCCTCAACACCATGAGGTGCTCCCTGTGACTTTAGGCATGTCACTTAACTCTCCATTGCCCGGGGTGCCACAGCTACTTTGTGAGATACATTGGACAGATAGGAAAAATATTTAAGAGTACCTGATTACTAGTCAATGTATTGTAAATTGCTTTGGGTAAATTTCTTCATGAAAAGCCAGTAAATATATAAATGCAGACACAAACAGTTAGAAACATGATGGCTGATAATGGCCAAATGGCCCATCCAGTCTGCCCATCCACAGCAACCACTATCTCTTCCCCTCTCCAAGAGATCCCACGTGCCTATCCCAGGCTTTCTTGAAATCAGACACAGTCTCTGTCTCCACCACCTCTACCGGCATTTTAGATTACTGTAACATTGTATATTTGACAAGCACAAAGAAAAACTTGGCTAGGCTGGCTTTGGTTCAAAATAGGGCAGTAAGGATGATTTATGGCTTGAGGAAGTACGACCATGTAACTCCTTATTACTGTAGATTGCATTGGCTCCCAGTGGAGGCACGGGTGATTTTTAAGTTAGGTTGTCTATACCACTATTCTTCAACCGCCAGTCCGCAGGAAATTTCTGCCAGTCTGCACAGGGCCGGCAAGATTAAAATGACCATAGGTCCGTTTTCAGACCTCCTGTCCCATTATTCCCACACACAGCTTCGGGACAGTGTCCCGAAGCTGTGCTCGGGGACAACGGGACAGGCGATCATTTCCTGTCCCTCCCTCCTTCCTTTCCCCGGGTCCCCTTCTCTTACTGCCCTGCCGCTACTGCTAAAGCCGACAGGAAATCTTCTTTCCAACGTCAATTCTGACGTCGGAGAGGACGTTCTGGGCCAGCAGCGGCAGGGCGGTAAGAGCAGGGGAAAGGAAGGAGGGAGGCTTTTTTTTTTTTTTTTTGCGGGGCAGGGAGGGAAGGTGGTAGGCAGGCAAGCAGGCTGGCTTTGGCCAGGGAGGGAGGGAGAGAGGTAGACAGGCAGGCAGGCTTCGGGGGTGGGGGTGGGACAAAGTGTGGAAGGCAGTGAGAGGGACATGGGAAGGAGGCACTGGGGCACTAAAGACATGGGAAGGAGGCACTGGGGGCACTAAAGACAGGAAGGGGCACTAAGGACATAGGAAGGAGGCACTGGGAGCACTAAAGACATAGGAAGGAGGCACTGGGGGCACTAAAGACAGGAAGGGGCACTAAGGACATGGGAAGGAGGCACTGGGGGCACTAAAGACATGGGAAGGAGGCACTGGGGGCACTAAGGACATAGGAAGGAAAGAGGGAGGGAACAGAAAGGGACAATTCTTGGGCCTGAGTGCAGAAAGAAAGAAATGAAAGAAAGGATACACAGACAGAAGGAAACGCAACCAGAGACTCATGAAATCACCAGACAGCAAAGGTAGGAAAAATGATTTTATTTTCAATTTAGTAATCAAAACGTGTCAGTTTTGAGAATTTATATCTGCTGTTTATATTTTGCACTATATTTGTCTATTTTTCTATAGTTACTGAGGTGACCGAGCTCGCAGAGATGGGGCGGAAACGAGGTTTTTAAATTTTAGTCCTAGTAGTTTGCCGGTCCACAAAATAATTATTTTATTTCTGCCGGTCCACGGGTGTAAAAAGGTTGAAAAACACTGGTCTATACTATAAAGTCGCATCTGGTGTGGCCCCACTTTATCTTGTTGACAGACAGATTTGTTTTTATGACACATGAGAAGAGTAGAAAATCTCATGCCCTATTTACGTTCCCTTCAGTTAAGGGGTGTAAAAGTAAGAAACATAATGGTCACTGTCTTTCTTATCACGCAGCTCAGTATGCTAAAGATTTTCGCCCATTATTGATTAGATCTACATCTTATACATATTATAGAAAACTTCTGAAGACTTTTCTTTTTTCCAAATTTTTGACTAACTAATCCCTGTGTATTATATTTTCTTTTTTTGTATTTTCTCATAGCATAATCTTTTGTTAGCCGCATTGAACTTAGGATTATGCAGTCTAGTTTTGTTATTATGTTATGTTCCTCACATCTACCACCCTTTCTTGAAATCAGATGCAGTCTCTGTCTCCACTACCTCTTCTGGGAGACTGTTCCACGCATCTACCACCCTTTCTGTAAAAAAGTATTTCCTCAGATTACTCTTGAGCCTATCACCTCTTAACTTCATCCTATTCCCTCTCATTCCAGAGCTTCCTTTCAAATGAAAGAGAGTCGACTCATGCACATTTCCATCACATAGGTATTTAAACGTCTCTATCATATCTCCCCTCTCCCGCCTTTCCTCCAAAGTATACAGATTGAGATCTTTAAATCTGTCCCCATATGCCTTATGACAAAGATCAGACACCATTTTAGTAGCCATCCTTTGGACTGACTCCATTTTGTTTATATCTTTTTGAAGGTGTGGCCTCCAGAATTGTACACAATATTCTAAATGAGGTCTCACCAGAGTCTTATACAGGGGCATTAATACCTCCTTTTTCCTACTGGCCATATCTCTCCCTAAGCACCCTAGCATCCTTCTAGCTTTCGCCATCATCTTTTCAACCTGTTTGGCCACCTTAAGATCATCACATACAATCACACCCAAGTCCCGCTCTTTTGTTGTGCACATAAGTTCTTCACCCCTTAAACTGAGTTTTTGCAGCCCAAATGTGTGACTTTGCATTTCTTAGCATTAAAGTTTAGCTGCCAAATTTCAGACCATTCTTCAAGTCTTTCTTAATGTAATTCACACCATCCTGGGTGTCTACTCTATTGCAGATTTTGGTATCTTCTGCAAAGAGACAAATCATACCTGACAGCCTTGCAGTAATATCGTTTATAAAAACGTTAAAAAGAACAGGCCCAAGAACAGAACCTTGAGGCACACCACTGATAACATCCCTTTCCTCAGAGCGATCTCCATTGATCATGACCCTCTGTCACCTTCCACTCAACCAGTTCTTGACCCAGCCCATCACTTTGGGACGCATTCCGAGGGCACTCAGTTTTATTTATTAGATGTCTGTGTGGAACACTTGCTAAAATCTAAATACACCACATCTAGCACACTCCCTCTGTCCAAATCTCTGATCACCCAGCCAAAGAAACTGATCAAATTTGTCTGACAAGACCTACCTCTAGTGAATCCATGTTGCCTCTTGTCCTGTACTCCACACAGCAGGTCACTTCCTGCTCGTGTGCCAGCTTAGACCCAGCTGTTTATGTGACCCGCTATTTCACACATGCAGAATTCCACCAGGAATAAAATTTGTGCATGCATTTGGATGTGCGCTATTCTAAAAGGCATGATGCCTATCCAGTGGCATAGTAAGGATAGGAGGTACCCGAGGCGATGGCACTCCCCCTGCACCCCCCCGCGCCCTCCTCTCCATGCTCCCACTCCTTCTGCGCTCCCCCTGCTCCTTCCCGCCTCCCATTCCACACTTGCGCTCTCCCTCCTCCCCCTTACCACTAAAGCTTCGCTACCATTAGTGGCTTCTGTAGCATGTTCCTCACGCTAGAGTTGGATTTCCCTCTGACATCACTTCTTGGCCCCGTGACCCAGAAGTGATTCAGAGGGGGAACTAGGCTGGTGCGAGCAACAGGCAGAGATTGCTCATGCTAGCGAAGATAATACAGAGGTACGGGGAGGGGAAGGGATGGTGTGTGCATGGTGTAGTGTGGTGGGGCGGAGAGAGGCCATTGCCCCTACCGACACGGCGCCCGGGGTAGTCCACCCCCCCCCGCCCTTATCACGCCACTGTGCCTAACTCCCATGATACATGTCTCAAAAAGAGGCATGGCCATAGGCATGTTGAGGGAGTTCCATGCGTGGATGCTCTCCAGACACAGCTCTGAGCTCAGGCAGAGCCAGGGCCTTTCCTGCCACTTCCTGCCAGTGCCAAATGAGCCTCCAATGGCTCACAACCGTCCAGGTAAATCAGGACATACGGTAACCCTAACTGTGAGCACATCCTCTGGCAATGAGTTCCAGAGCTTAACTATTCTTTGAGTGAAAAAATATTTCCTGCTATTTGCTTTAAAAGTATTTCCATGTAATTTCATTGAGTATCCCATGGTCTTTGTACTTTTTGAAAAAGGAAGAAAATAGAAAAAAGGAGCAAACCATTGCACCAAATGTAAACTAAAAGGCCCTGCTGGACCAGGGAGAGACAGAGCTTCAAACCTAAACGGGAGAAAATCAGAAGAGACAAAAAGTAGAGAACATTAAAGATTTGAAGAAAAATACTTTTGTAGGTGATTTCCCCTCTCCCCCCCCCCAAAAAAAAAAAAAAAGTATACAGCTCTCCTTCTGTATTCGCAGGGGTTAGGTGCAGAGCCTGCCCGCAAATAGGGAAAAACCGCAAATAAGTTTTTGGGCCTGCTCAAACCCATCCCTGTCTCCCTTCTGCGTCCCTGGACCTTACCAGGTGGTCTTGTGGTGACACAGGGCCAGAGCGATCTTCCTATGCTCCTGCTCCGTGCAGAGCTAACATCAAAATGGCTGTTGTAGTCTCCAATGGGAACTCGCAGCAGCCATCGGCTTTGCATGGGGCAGGAGTATAGGAAGATTGCCCCTGCCCTGCGTCACCGCTAGACCACCAGGTAAGGTCCGGGGAGGTTAGGGCAGCCTGCAAATAGAAGAAGAAAAAATTTGCGAATAATCGAATTCACAAATAGGGAAACCACAAATACTGAGGGAGAGCTGTACAGTCCTTTTAAATACGGCAAAAGCAATGGAAAAGCAGAATATGTCAAAGTTCAAAAAGTCCTAGGGTTGAAGTTCCCTTCAAAGTTATTTCTCTAGATTCTCCTTTAGTGAGGAACCCTTGCAGGGTACTTTCCTCCTCCGTCTTTTCAGTAGCTGCTCTCCTTTAAGAGTTTGCAGCTTCACTTTCAGATAGAGTACAGAGAATAAAAAAAAGCACAAAGGGCCTTCAAGTGGCCTGGAACTTGAAGGCCCTTTGTGCTTTTCCGTCTTGCTTCCTGTGTGGCTTGTACCATGGTTCCCTCTCTGCTTTCCTATTGAGTACAGAGAATAGGCAGCTCCAGTGTATTCATGCACCAAAACACTCTTTCAGTCCCTCCATACAACGAGGGGCAGTGGTGTACATGGCTCGGTGGCCACCCAGGGTGGAGTACCCCCTCCTTGGGCCAGAGCATCCCGCCCTCTTCCAGGCGGTTGGGGGGGAAGGGGGTAGATAGAGAAGTCGCATCAGCTCTGGCACCCCCTGCTCCGGAACAGAAAGTTGATGTTAGAGGGGGCAGGGCTGGTGGAGCTGACCGCTGCATGCATGCAGATTACGTTCTGTGACTACGCAGGCTACAGCCCCATGACCGCTACAGGCACCCTCCAACTGACTTCATCCAGGTGAACCACCCCACTGTCTGTCCTTTATAAACTAGAGACGAGGATTATTATCCCTGTTTAGTTAGAGATATAGAACAGGGATTTATTTGCACTCTGCTTTAAAGCTAGCAAAAATATTGGAATGTACCTGGGAAACAGGTTCTTTCCACAGCAGTGCTCTCAGGAATAAAGATGGAGGACAGGTCTCTTCTACTGCAGTGCTGCGTCTTCTCAGGTACAAAGTAATGAAGCACCTGGGAGACAGGTCTCTTCTACCAAAGTGCTGAGTCCTTATAGGCGTAGAGCAGGGATGAAGATCAGAAACAGGTCCCTTCCATCAAAGTGCTGAGTCCTCTCAAGTGTAATGCAAGGATGAACCTGGGTATCAGATCCCTCTTATGACCCTGAGTCTATTCGCCTCTTTTCTTGATGTTCGCATGGTTACCTCTTCTCATGGGTCCATTGGCTCATATGCTGCTTGTTTCTCTCCTCACAGACCTTTCTCTGTTCCCCTCCCTTCTTCCAGCTGACTTGTCTATTTATTTATTCATTCATTCATTCATTCATTTTTATAGCCTGTCCTCCCCAGGAGCCCAGAACAGGTTACAAAGATACATACACAAAGTTTTCTGTACCCTCTTTGAAAATCATAGGGACAAGGAGATCAGACATGTTCACAGTGATGGGACCACAATGGTGGAATGCCCTTCCTCAGTATATTAGAACTGAACACGACATCGTAACATTTAAAAAACTTTTAAAAACTTATTTATTTAATGATGCTTTTAATACTTGAAATTTTTATTTGCTTTAGGGATACTTCTTAAACTGTGCTTTGGTTTTTTAACCCCTTACCTCTTGTTTTTACCTTTTTTACCGAACTCAAGATTGTAACTTTTTAATTTCTTTCCTCCCACCTCAAGTATGTATTTTATGTAATTATATTGTTAATATGTTAGTTTCTCTGTTTTTTACTTGGATTATGTACATCGCCTAGCAATTTTAATAGGCGATCCATCAAATGTATAAATAAACTTGAAACTTGAAACTTGAGTCAATAACATGCTACAGGATCAAGACACAAAGCTATAGAATCAGTAACTTACAACTTATAAAGCATGTGACTAGGAACACATGCTTTGCAGAATCTAAGAAAATGAAACCATAGAGTCACGAATGGGTATTAACATAGCTGCAGTGGATGGTAGAAGAACTGGTTGGCTGGCTCAGGTGTTCTGAGGTAAGGTACGTCGAAGCCAGGTCTGTTAAAGTTTGAGACCAGAATTGATCCGGTCCATGAAAAGAAGCTTCTTTACTGCTTTCCAGAACGTCAGTAGGTTATCAATTGCCCTAATGACAGGAGGGAGTTGATGCCATAATTTAGGTATGCTATAGGAATATGATCGCTTTCGGGCTGTCTCCCGCTGGAGGCTGTTTGCTGGAAGGTTGGAAAGTCTGAGTTCCTGTTGTGAATGGAGGGGTTGCTGAGAGTGGTATTGTGTATGAATTGTTGTCTCTGGCGAAGTGGCTGAGGGTGTCACATGAGATGCAGCACCCAGGCTGTACTGGTCCCTGGAAAGTGTGCTCAGACTGTCTCTCCTACTCTCTCCAGTCCCTGCTTTACACCCCCAGAGTCCCATGTCATTCCCTCTAGTTTAGAGAAGGGATTCGTCCTGCCAGTGACTGTCAAGCAAGTCACTTCTCTGTTACCTCATATTGCTAGCCGGGTTGCCTTCAGGAGAAGAGACTCCAAAATGTTCCTCTGAGACTTCCTAATGTTGTTCAGATATTTTTTTCAAATTGCATTTACTTTATTCCATCTGGCCATTACTTGATCACATTGCTCTTCAAACCTTGATTCATGCGTTGGTCGTTGGTCCCCTAGACCAGTGTTCTTCAACTTTTTGACACCTATGGACCGGCGGAAATAAAATAATTATTTTGTGGACTGGCACTGGTCTGCGGACCGGCAGTTGAAGAACACTGGACTAAGTTGTGCCCATCTCCACTCAATCTCTGCCCCAGACCCCGCCCCCATAATAGTACTAATTGTAACACCATTTGTTCCATTAATTTTCCATATATACACACAATATAATTGTATTAACAACATATAATTGTTAACCACAAAATTAAAATACACAAAGCACACTGTATGCTTTTTAACATTCATTCCTACCAGAAAACAGATAACCCCATGCAAATGCAGAACCAAAAACTAAAAGTACTAATATTTACAAAAAATCCCTAAGATGCAAAATTCTGCAAACAGTACAACCCCAGAGGAAAAGAAACAAATGCATTTCTTCCTGAACAGACAAATCAATCACTAAATAAAAAAATAAAAGCATTTCCCCTACCGTTGTTGTCTTTCTCCCTTCATGTGCCTTGCCTTCTGGCCTGCCCCCTACCCACCCCCCCTCCGGTGTTATCTTTGGGGCGGTCCACTGTGCAATCAACGCAGCGTCTTCGGGCCGGCTCCCTGAGTGCTGCATTGCACAAAGCTGTGGGCAGCAGCTCCTCATGCCTTCCCTCTGGCGTTGCAACATCAGAGAGAAGGCTTCCGGTTCAGGTGTAGGCCGCGCATAGGAGCCTTTTCCCACAGCTTTGTGCATTGCAGCACTCAGGGAGCCGGCCCGAAGATGCCGCGTTGATTGCACCGTGGACTGGCGGCTGAGGATCGCTGTCTTGGGCCCGGTCCACGGATCGGCGGTTGAAGAACACTGCCCTAGACTACTGTAATGCTCATCTCTGTGGCCTTGAGTAAAAGGTCATAGACAGTTGCACTTTTTGTAAACCACTTAGGTTTAAGCGGGTTAGAAATGTAAATAAATAAATAAGCAAAATATTGCATCTGGACGTGCCTGTGCTGTGCCTCTGCTGTGCTTACAATCTAAACAGGCAAGACAGACAAACAAGATGTCATGGATACAGTTAAGGGGAACGGTCAATCAGCGGGCTGGGTTGGAGGGCAGTGGGGAGTACAGGACAATCAAGCCATTGTGACATCATTGATGAGGTTGTCTCTTATTGGTGGAATGAGGCAATATGACCTCACAATCTCAGCTCTGCTTTCCAAAGACAAACGGGATGTCATGGATACAATCAAGGGGAACCGATCAATCAGCGGGCTGGTTTGGAGGGCAGAGGAGTAGAGTTAAGGATTAAAAGCTACATCAAAAAGAAATATGACCATGTGACCACCCTGTTTAGGCAGGTTCACTGACTTCCAACTGCTCATAGAATCACTTTTAAATTTTTGACTAGTACATAAGATTTACTATAGTGGACAACCCTTATGTCTCTCTTGTACATTCAGATTATCCTCTCAGCATCAATTTAAGGTTCCAATCTCGCAAGCACATTGTATTCAGTTCTATTAGAACCAATATCTTTAGAGTTACAGGGCTGATTTTATGGAATACCCTTTCTACAAGTGTCAGATTTGGCCTGGCATTGAATATCCAGTTATAGTGCTGACGGTGGACAAAAAAACCAAACTTGTTCGCCACCAAATAACTATCAGGAGGGATATGTATTTATCCCACTACACTGACTGCCTATGACTGTGAAAATAAAATTTAGAGTGTTGACAGAGGATTTCCTTGAGGTACTGGGCATTTAGGGAGGTAGAAAGGCAATAACAAGAAACAGGACATATGACGTTATAGGACCACAATCGGTGAATGTGTAGCTGCCTGAGTTCAGAGTAGAAAGAGCTATGAAAATATTTTACAAGCAAGTTCAAAATGTTGTTATATCAAGAAGCTTACAATGTGTAGAAAATCTCTTCCAACTTTCAGAAAATCTTTAAAAACATGCTTTTTCATTTATTTTTATTGAGATTTGGATTTTGTTATAATGTCTTTATTATTTTTGTAAATTCTGTCTGACTTTTCCATTTCATTAAGTATCTTATGTAAACAGGGTTGAGCTTTTATTTTTAAAAGATGACCCGGTATATAAATTTAAGGCTTAGATTAGATTAGATTAGTCTGTACTTGGACCGCTGCTGTTCAATATATTTATAAATGACCTGGAAACGGGGACAAATTGTGAAGTTATAAAATTTGCGGACGACACTAAACTCTGTAGAAGGGTTAGAACTACGGAAGAGTGTGAGGACCTACAAAGGGACCTAAACAAACTGGAGGAGTGGGCGAATAAATGGCAGATGAAATTCAATGTAGGGAAATGCAAAGTCATGCATATAGGGAGAAAAAACCCGATGTTCAGCTACCAAATGGGGGGATTAGTATTAGAGGAAAGTAACCTTGAAAGAGATTTGGGTGTACTGGTGGATACAACAATGAAGTCAACGGCGCAATGCGCAGCAGCCGCGAAGAAGGCAAACAGAATGTTGGGTATTATTAAAAATGGTATTACGGCCAGAACAAAAGAAGTCATCCTGCCGTTGTATCGGGCAATGGTGCGCCCGCACCTGGAGTACTGTGTTCAGTATTGGTCACCGTACCTTAAGAAGGATATGGCAATACTTGAGAGGGTCCAGAGGAGAGCGACACGAATGATTAAGGGCATGGAAAACCTTTCATACACTGAAAGATTGGAGAGGCTGGAGCTCTTCTCCCTGGAAAAGCGGAGACTCAGAGGAGA
Source organism: Geotrypetes seraphini (assembly GCF_902459505.1). Taxonomy (NCBI): domain Eukaryota; kingdom Metazoa; phylum Chordata; class Amphibia; order Gymnophiona; family Dermophiidae; genus Geotrypetes; species Geotrypetes seraphini. Next base: position 21,980,892 of record NC_047095.1, read on the forward strand.
CATGATAGAAACCTACAAGATCATGAAGGGCATAGAGAAAGTAGAGAGAGATAGATTCTTCAAATTTTCAAAACATAAAAGAACAAGAGGGCATTCGGAAAAATTGGAAGGGGATAGATTCAAAACAAATGCTAGGAAGTTTTTCTTTACTCAGCGGGTGGTGGATACCTGGAATGCGCTTCCAGAGGACGTAATAGGGCAGAGTACGGTACTGGGGTTTAAGAAAGGATTGGACAATTTCCTGTTGGAAAAGGGGATAGAGGGGTATAGATAGAGGATTACTGCACAGGTCCTGGACCTGTTGGGCCGCCGCGTGAGCGGACTGCTGGACACGATGGACCTCGGGTCTGACCCGGCAGAGGCATTGCTTATGTTCTTATGTTAGATTGTGATGTAGTGGTGAAGTGATTAAATTATACTTTATACAGTGCATGAAGGAATCACAGAATTGTATTGAAAGTTTATGTTTGTTGTTGGTTGATATTTGTATGTTAAGGTTATCTACATGTACAAGGGAGTGCTATAAAGTTCTCAGTCTAACCAACCAACTTCCTAAATTCTGAGTGTTATTTTGCCATTGTGATTGAAAAGAGTGTTATCTTATTTGGTTAAATGCCAATTTTCAGAAATGAAATTCTGTGTTTTGATATTGTTTCAGATCATTGATTGAACCATATCCACCACATCATTCTCTTCCTAGTTGGACTGAGAACTTTTCAGTATCCCCTAGTAGGGAAATTTTAGGTGCATTTCACCAAACAATAGCACCCATTGGGAAGTCAATATCTGTTTATCTGATTGTCTGTCTTTGTGTATGCATTGGCACACATATACACAAAATACAAGGGTCAGCTAGGAGTTTTTAATTGTTGAGATATTTTAGTCATCTATAGGGGAGGCTCCATCCATCTGTATGACTATCTGTCCATCTGTAACTTCATTGAGTGTCCCCTGGTACTTTTTGAAAGAGTAGAATCGATTCACTTTTACCCGTTCTACACCACTCTGGATTGGCAACGGTTGAAAAAAGGATACTGGGCTTGATGGACCTTTAGTCTGTCACAGTATGAAAATGCTTGTGTACTTACGTAATTAGAATTTTTATGGAAAAAAAAAGGATAAATTTGAAAACATAGACTAAATAAGGCCTTTTCTGATCCTGCCCAAAATATACTTCTGGGATTATCCCTATAACTGCATCTGGAAGTATGTTTTTGGCTGGATCCAGGGAGGTCAGTTTCACACAGCCAGTTTGCCTGGGTAGACTGCTCTTTACCAGGAGGACAGATTGAGACATCCGGGTTTTGCTTCCACTGAAAGCAATGGAAGTAAGGAGGACAGATTGAGACGTCTAGGTTTTACTTCCATTTGGAAGTAAAACCCGGATGTCTGAATCCATCCTTCTTTTTCTGGAGTCATATGGTAACCTTATACCAAGTAGGTAGTTTTGAAAATGGTTCTCATATGACGCAATAAAATAATTTATGTGGAGAAAATGATGTTTTATCCTTGGACATGGGCTTATAATTATTATTCACCTCTGCGTTTAAAAGTACCTGGGGAGGTGGGTTTTGGAAGTGTTGCTGGGTGAGGCGGCATCAGTGGGGGGTTTTCATGAAAAGTGTCCACACAAAAAGGAACTGCAAATTTATATGGGGTTTGTCCAAATGAGGGTAATTTGATTAGCTACTCCTTAATGTACAAGCAATACTTATTTAATAAGCAGATGTTGGTAAGGAAAGACATCAAAATCTGCAGAATTTCAGGAAACCAGAGCCTTAACTACAACGATATCATTCTGTTCTTCTTCCAGCACACAGAAAAGTCACCTGGCATACTTTATCAGTTCTGCAAGTTTGCTTCAGTTATTTGGGGAGGGGAAGAGGCACTGAGCGATGGCCTGGATAAATGTTACACAAAGGATAGGTATCTATCACACTAGCCTGCTTTACTGAACTTTTCTTCCTCCTACCCCCAGCCTTAGCAAATCAGGTCCTTGGCGCTTGTTTTACATAACAAAAGAAAAATGTGGAGACCCAATAATCCACCGATGAACACAAAAAACTGTGGATACAGATGTTCTAGAGCTAATTTATTAAACACTGACATATAAAAACATGAAAATTCAATTTAAAAAGTACAGTGATAAAAATCCAACTGGTTGGATTTTTAGCACTGTATTTTTTTATCATTGTACTTTTTAAATTGAATTTTCATGTTTTTATGTTTCAGTGTTTAATAAATTATCTCCAGAACATCTGTATCCACAGTTTTTTTGTTTTTGTTTTCATCGGTGGCTTGTTTTACATAGACAAATTATATGAGGGCTTTAAACCCTTTGCTGAAGGACACGAAGAGGTCACTGCATGTAAACGGGCTGTACAGGGTCCGGTCACTTCACTTTGCAACTTCAGCCTGCACAGGGGTGTGGTTGGAAAGCAGTAAATCAACCAGTTGAAAACACAGAGCTGGGACTGACTCGGCTACAGCCAAAGCCCAGCTCAGACGCACGAGCGCTTCTGCATCTGGCTCAGGGAAGGAGCTGTCTGTGCCCCTCTGCCTGTTTCCCGGGGAGAGGACACCTGCTTCGGAAACCGTGCACAAGTTCGGTCTGCACTCAGGTACGAGCCTCCTCCAGGGGGCCGAGACGCAACGTTTGCACAGGCAGAATGCCCTTTGACATCTTAGTAACTAGGCAAGGATTGGAGAATCTGTTGCTTGACTGCAGATGTGGGTCTGAAAGTTGTTACAGTGGGACACCCAGAAATCTTTCAGAACTTTTAATTATTATTATTATTATTTTTTTTTAAATCCAAGGCCATTTACTTTGAGCAGCTCGGAACAGTCGGCACTGGCATTTTGCTCCTTAATATGCAAAATGCATGCTGAGAAGGCTTTTGTTGCATATTCTCAAGGACTCTTTTGTGCCTGGGAAGATTTATCTCTTATAATTATCTGCTCTGGTCTTCCCTGTTTACTAAGCTGTGCTCCGATTATCTTGTCAAATGTAGCCAGGCAGCTTTGGAAGCGAGTCTGAAAAGGACTCAGCTGGAAGTGGGGCAGTTAGAGGCAGCAAACTTTCCAACTACTCCCCCCCCCTTCAAAGTTTGCAAAGACAAGGGTGGTGGGGGGGAGCTGAAATTGCTGTGTGAGACAACATTGTTCTTTTCCACTGTAGGAGGAGGCAGGAATAGCAGGTTGTGTTGTCCATGGATATGTGGATTGGGGAAAACGTCTTGATTTCTCAGGACTGGGGTGGAAATGCTGCTGGGGTCTGGTTTTCCTGTCTTAAAGAAAAGTGAAGGGATGTGAAGCTTCCTGTGTTTTAGGTGTGACTAAAAGAGCTCAGTCGACGTGCTTGAGTGGAGTCTGGGCTCCTGCCATCGGATACGCGGCAGGGAAGGGCAGGAAGCGAGGACTGCCGGTTACTCGGGCTTTTGATCGGGAACCCCTCCCCCCACCCCAGTTCGGATGGGATAATAATAATAATAACAACTTTATTTTTGTATACCGCCATACCCCAAAGAGTTCTAGGCGGTTCACATTAGTTAGACAGAGATTACAAGTGGTTACATATCAAATTGATCATAGAGTTGCAAACAGCAAGGAGAGAAGTAGGGGGGAGAGGAGGGAGACGGGGGAGGGGGGTAGATCAGAAGGGGGGGGGGAGGAGGAGGATAGAAAAGAGAGGGGCACTTCAGTCGGAGAACATGATTTGATCCCCGGACCGAAATGATCCGCACACAGAGGCTTGGAGGCCTGTTGTGAATAGTTCTTTTTTTAAATTGGAGATGGCAGAGAAAACACCCCCCACCCCCACCCCTGAAGACTGAAGTGGTGCTATACTGTCAAGAAAGTACAGGAGGAGAAGAGAAATAAAAAGAGAAGAGGGAAGGAGGTAAGTGATGGCTCATAAAATCTGTGAGAAATTCTCCAGGATGAAAAGAGTGGCCTGCAGTATTAAAGCAGACCTCAGAGAGATGTAGGCTGTGGGGGAGGGGGGGAGCTCTGATCACATCCACCATCCTAGATATGTTGTTGTTGCAAATATATTATTTATGCATAGTTTTCTACATAAAGAAATGAATTTCTTTTTTTTTTTTATCAGACAAAAAAAGAAAATGCAGAGTTTATTATACCCAAAACAGAGAGCCAAAAATCGGTTGCATCCGCAGCTTCCGCTATCCTCCTTGTGGATACACATATTAATTTTTGTAACTGCAAACAGAATTGTTGAGATTTTTTTTTTTGGTTTTATGTTTGAACTAAGTGCTCCTTTTACAAAGGTGCGCTAGCGTTTTTAGCGCACGCACTGGATTAGAAAAACTACCGCCTGCTCAAGAGGAGGCGGGAGCGGCTTGCGCGCGGGGCGTTTTAGCGCACGCTATTCCGCGCGTTAAGGCCCTAACGCACCTTCGTAAAAGGAGCCCTAAGTTCTTGAAGAGACTATCATTTTGTGCGCTGGGGTCATACTGTCCACTTGTTGGTTTCTTACTCCTAGTGTGAGCTGCTTACCATAAGGCTGATGAGTTGGATGTCACATGAGGGGGAAACCCCCATCATCACTTATAAGCAGGGGAGTTTGTCTTTTATTGTTGTTTGTGTCGTTTAGTGCCATATGAGCTAGGTTGAAATTGGTGATGCTGCTTACACAGTGTGTACTGGCCCACGGCTTAGAAAGTAGTTCAAAGCAGCAGTGTTTTGCCTTACATTTTGTTTCCGTGCATTCTAGTGGCCCAACATATAATTTATTGAGAGTAGGAGGTCAGGCCTTACTTTAGTTAAAAAGGCCCATTTAAAGGATAAAACAGACTTCTGTTCAGTTAACTAACTGTGAGTCACATCTCCCCTGTTCTTCATGTCCCAGACCACCAATTATGTGCTACTTCAAAGCAGCCAATTTGTAGTCCAAGGCATGACAAAAGGTAGAGAGAAAAGGCAGCCCAGATTTTTGGTTCTTCCTTAATGCTACACAAGTTCTGCCTTTCCAGAATGGGACTGTTTTAGACAAAGCTACCCTGGTGTTCTAGTCCAGGCTGCCTTTCTGTTTACAGCAAATTCTGCTACAAGTGAGTCTCTCCTGGCTGCTTTCAAGAGACGTCTCCAATATATCATAATCTTACCAGGATTAATTGGTAGAAATATATCAACCATATTCTTGAGATGCAAATATATTCTACAGTAGAATTTTGAAAGCATTTCAAAAATAAAGTACAGTTTGATTATCCAACCTTCACTAATCTGACCATTCGGCATATATCCGACAGACAAACCCTCCCCCCCCCCCCTTTTCCTGGTGACATCATCGCATCACCATTAAGACGTGCAGCTTCTCTTTCCGTTTTCCAGCAAAGTACACAGGGAAGTTTAACACCTGAGACAATTTGTTTTGGACACGGGATCTTGCTTTTATTGCCTTTCTCTGTGCATTGTTTAAGGGTTACCCTTGTTTTCTGCATTGTCTGACTTTTTTCACTTATCCAACAATGGTCTGTCCCATTTACGTTGAATATTAGCTTTCCTAATTTTCCTTGATGCTTTTTGCATGTAATGGAATGCTATGAAATTAGGCATGTTTTCTGAAGTCACAGAATGCGCTCGTACTCTAGACTAGTGGTCTCAAACTTGCGGCCCACCAGGTACTATTTTGGCCCGTGGTCTGTACTAGTGCTGCCCGCTCTTTGCAGCGTCCTCCGGCTTCCCCCCTGGCCTCCCACTCTTACCTTCAGCTAATTACTGCAGCCTGCAGAAAGGATTGTCGGTACTGTAGCGATCCTTGCAGGCTGCCGTCGTCCTCAGCAGCACGTTTCCTCTGCTGCAATCCTGCTCCTGATGTCAGAGGAGGGGCGGGACTGCAGCAAAGGGAATGTGCTGCGGAGGCTGATGGCAGCCTGCAAGGAACGCTATAGCACCGGCAATCCTCTCTGCAGGCTGCGGTAATTAGCTGAAACTAAGACCGGGAGGCCAGGGGAAAAGCTGGAGGACGCTGCACAAAAGGGAGGAACATGCAGGCTTTCGAGGGGGGGGAGATTAACTTGGGGGGGGGAGAGATTTATAAACTATAAAGAGTTTTACCTCATGCAAAATTGTCATTTCTTTAATAAGACATGAACTATTTTTTCTGCGGCCCTCCAAGTACCTACAAATCCAAAATGTGGGCCTGCAATAGATTTGAGTATGAGACCACTGCTCTCTAGACCATCTCGTTTCACTACAGAATGTGTTGTTTGAGCCTGAAATGTATCTTTTCACCCTAGAGCAGGGGAAGGGAATTCCAGTCCTCGAGAGCCGTATTCTAGTCGGTGTTTTCAGGATTTCCCCCAATGAATGTCCAAGAGATCTATTTGCATGCACTGCTTTCAATGCATATTCATTGGGGAAATCCTGAAAATCTGACTGGAATACGGCTCTCGAGGACTGGAGTTCCCTACCCCTGCCCTAGAGCCTCTCCCCATGGAAAGCATTTCTCACAATGGAATAGTTTTCTCACCATGGACTGTGCCCTTCTTTCATGGAATGTCATGTGAAAGGGAGCACTTTTCCCATTCGGCTACTTATCTGTGTCCCTAACAGTCTGGAAGGACATATACAGATTGGTTTACTGCTCAGCTTCCTGCAGATATGTTAACCACACAGCTTATGCTGCTTATTAGGTTGACATCAGAATGGTTTTGCTTATGCCTTTTTAATTAAACCAGTCCAGCGCTGTGAACTTAAGCCCCAGTGATCCTTGTCAAATCAATTCATAGTATATGTGTGTGTTTTCTAGGTACAACTATATAGATTTGGGCATTAGTGGCTGCAAATAGCCTGCAGACTATGATAATTTTATTTATTTAATTTGTTTTATATCCTGTCCTCCCCAAAGAGCTCAGGACAGGTTACAGGTTAACATACGTGGAGGGGCATAATAATAATTAAAAAAAAAAAAAAGTCTAAGTCCATTTTGGGCCTAGGATGCTAGTCGCCCAAAGTCGGCAGTGTCTAAAGTCCATTCTCGGAAAAATACAGACAAAATATTTTTTTCCCGAGAATCGTCAAATTATACATTCAGCCGTTTGATCGTCCAGACTGCCAAGTCATCTATCTTTATACCTCATTCTCATCCAAAACGCCTAGAAAAAGACCTTTTGGATGTGGGAGGGGTCAGCAAAGTGATGGACTGGCCACCCAGAGTTGTGGGGCACCTTACAGGGCACTGCTATGAACTTCACAAAAAGAGTGCCACATAAACATCTCACCACAACTCCCTTGCAGGTCATTGGTGAGCCCCTCAAAACATCCCCCAAACCTACTATGCCCACCTGTCTACCACCCCAATAGCCCTTATGGCTGCAGGTGGTACCTAAGTGGCAGTAATAATAATAATAATAATAATAATAATAACAGTTTATATACCGCAGTACCGTTAAGTTCTATGCGGTTTACAAAAGATTAGAGAAGTACAAGTTGAGTTGACGTACAAGTTGAGTTAACTTAAGGGACAGTACAGTAGGGTTTGGGGGGTGCACATGTTCCACCATAAATGCAGTGGGCCTGGGTCCTCCTCCCTATGGTTCTCTAGTCCATCCCCCAGACTACTTAAGTCAATTCCTTGCAGCTCTACTAGGCTTTCCTATGTCAGGTGCTGAAATTCTGGAGGCAGGTATGTACATTTTTATTCTGATTTTTATGGCGGTGTGTGTGTGTGTGTGTGGGGGGGGTCAGTAATCACTGGGGGAGTGTGTGCAGGTCTGTACTTTGTCCATGCAGTAGCTATCTGGTCACTTTGGATACTTTTGGATACTTATACCTGGTTTTAGATTGCCTAAGTCACAATATATAAGTTCCATCTAGGCAGTCTTGTCAAACTTTTGATTATTGCTGCAGGATGACTAAGTTTGGTCGGCCCACTTCCCGCCCTAACCACTCCTCCAAAAATGCCCCTTTTCACTCTGGGCGCACAACAGCAATCAAAAGGCCTAAGCTGCCTCTAGATACGTCTAAAACCTGTTTCGATTATCGATACTTGGAAGACCTGTCTTTTTGATCATTCAAGTGCCCATTTAGATGAGGTTTTAGACGTATTTTTGTTCAGATTATGAGCCCCATAATATACAGGTTACAATATGTCATAGTTACAGTACATCTTTTTTTCTGGCGCAAATTTTTATCCTAACTCACCACATACTATGGATCTACCAATATCCATAATATACAGTTTACAGGTTAAATTTGTCACAAGATTTTACAATACAAGTTTTTATCCTATCGCGATACATACCAAGTATCTTGTATCAATATACAGTTCTTTGTAATCTGTTAATCGTGGGTGGGGGAGTTAGGTGAATTGGTATTTTTTTATTACTTTCCTAAAGTTGAGAAGTCCTTCAAGGGATTTGATCTGCGGGGGGGGTAGGGGGGGCAGTCAATTCCAGTGGGTCTGTATGAAGTGGGAGTAGGAACGTCGTTTGGTGGTTTGCAGTTGAAGGGCATGACCAGGAGGCCTTTTGAGGTATATTTCATCCTGGGAGTGGAGGGACCTGTTCGGCACATATGGAGGAAGCTTGGTCATCACGTAGCCAGGCACCATGTCGTGCAAGGATTTGAACTTGTAGCTGTCACTAGCTTATTATTGTTTATAAGCCATCTTCTTTTCTTGCATTAGATGGTATGCCCTAATGATGACAGAGACAAACAGGAGAATCAAATCCACAATCACAATATGTTGACACAAAAGGAGTGGAGTTCAAAATAAAGACTGGTGAGCTCCAGATGTTTTGCAAACAAACCTTTATTTCTTAATACCACAACACAGACTCGACATGTACATGTTTCGGCCTGACGGCCTGCATCGGGAGTCTCGAAGTTTGGTGTAAAAGTAAACAGATAAACATCCAATGTTTACTTCAGCCTCACGAAAGTAGGTAAAACAGAATACAAAAGGGAATATTGCTGTGAAAAACGCCACCAAGAGCAATCAGCATACGGATGTTTATCTGTTTACTTTTACACCAAACTTCGAGACTCCTGATGCAGGCCATCAAGCCGAAACATGTACATGTCGAGTCTGTGTTGTGGTATTAAGAAATAAAGGAGGTTTGTTTGCAAAACATCGGGAGCTCACCAGTTTTTATTTTGGACTCCTCCACTCCTTTTGTGTCAACATGCCCTAATGAGGTCTCAGCCACAAAAAGTTTGGGAAGCATTGCTTAAGATCTTAACCTTCAGTTACTATAAAATCCATCTTTATTCCTTGAACTTCACTTGGTTACCTCTGAGGTGCTCCTGAACTCTGCTGTTCTGTGGGACAGGAGACTCACAGCTGATTGTCTGCTTTGTAGCAGTAATGCCAAACCACAATCAGTGGTGTGGCCTAGGTGGGCCCAGGCCCCCCCATTCTTACCTCAGGCCCAACCAGTCTGGTGGCCCATGAGGCTCCAAAACCTCAGTGGTGGTGCCTCCCCCCTCTCCCTCTTCTCCATCCTTGGCCCAGCATCTCTTCATCTGTTTCTGAGTCTCACCCCCCAGTCTACTTCATAGGAATCACCACCCAAAATATCTCTAGGCAACCTGCACCAACTCTGCAGGCTTTCCTCTACTGAGTTCCCACCCTTGATGATGTCACTTCTGTTTCTTCATGAGCAGGGATATGGTACAGGGAAGTATGCAGAGCTGGTGCAGGTTGCCTATGGGAATTGCCACTGTCAGAATCTCTGAGGCACACCCGGTGGGGGGCCTTAGAAAGAGATGGACAGATTTGGAGTGGTGAAGATAGAAGGGAAGAGAGAGGCAGAGGGGAAAATTTAAAAATTTGCATGTATGTTAAGGTGTGTATGTGTGTGTGTGTGAGTAGGGCCCATCCAAGTTAAATCTGGGCTCATCAAAAACGACAGGTCTGGCTAAGACCCTGACCACAACACAGCTGAAAAAGTACCTGCAGGAGTGTAGCATGCGCCCCCCCCCCCTGTGGAGACAATAATAAAACTGTCTTCAGTGCTGCAATCTGTAAGGGCACTTCTGCCTGTAGGGTCTGTACCAGTAATTAAAGGGCTGAGCATTCATTGGCAGGCATTCAGTTAATTAAGGCATCTTTAAAAAAAAAGTTCATGCAAAAGAAACTGGATGTGAATTAACCCGCAAATAAACTCACATAGTGGTTGACTACCATGCTTCAAATGTTTTAATGTGGGTTAAAATATTTTTTAGTTTACACAAATAGGTGAAACAACCACAGAATGAATGAAAATTGGTGGGGGAAAAGCCAAAATTTCCAAATGAAAATAGTTGTCCAACGCACATCTCTAAGTTCCACGGATAGTTTTGCATTGATTGTTGCCCCAGAAGAAAAGCGCTTACAGATGTTGTGCCTGCTTTCCTGTGGGCATTTTTTTTCCAAGCAAACATCATAGAGTAATTGGAAACATCAATATAAAACACATATTTTGTCTCCCCCCAATCTAACCCACCCCCAGGAGCATCTCAGCAAAACACAGACAAAAGTACATTTACCTGCACAGATTTTCAGATAGGCCATTCCCCCAGGTAGAAAGTTTTTTTCATCCATGCAGTGGCTGATTATTGACTTCTGTCTTTTCAAATTGTATGATGTTTGCAGAATATTTTGGCTACCAGCACAGATTCAACTCTTGTAACTTTCTAATCCTCCCAGTTCCCCAGCAAGCTGAAATCTCCAGCTCGTGAGTGGCCACGTTGGTGGAACACTATTAAGCATAATTTAATGGTCAAAGCAAGACATTGCGTTAGTCCTCCAAAACCCAGAGGAAGAGAAGGTTCACCTGGTTGAGTGTATTGTACTTCCCAACAAACCTCCATAGCTCAGGGAAATCTCATCTTGTGTCAATGGCTCTTGTAAAAATGCTGCTTCATCTTTGCCAATTTTGTGCAGTGTGATATCTATCTTAATGATCTATCAAGGAAGACTCTCCTTTATGCTCTTGTTGCATCATGGTTAGATTGTGTACTTTGGCATCTCAAAAACTTTATTTAAACTTCTCTAAACCATTCAGAACCCAGCAGTTCTCCTTTGTTCAGCAAAGGGTTATGACAGGACCACCCCTTTGCTTATTCATTGTCATTGGCTTCCAGTTGCTTTTCATGTTCAATACAAAATTCTGATATATATTCTTATATTTTTCATTTTAATTAATTTTTTTACTTTGCCCCCTCCCCTTTTATTAAACCACAATAGCGGTTATTAGCGCAGGGAGCCGTGCTGCTCCCAACGCTCATACAGTTCCTATGAGCGTCTGGAGCAACGTGGAGCATTCAATGCGGCTCCTTGCGCTAATAACCGCTATCGTGGATTAGTTAAAAAGGGGGTTAGATTGTTATATAATACTGTGCATTAGAAATGCTACTTTTCTCTTTTCCTTTTCTTTTCTATTTAAATGGAGTTCTTTTCATAGTTTTGAATGAAATATATTGTAAACTGCTTTGATCCTTTTTTTGGCTGTATATAATAATAACTTTATTTTTGTATACCGCAGTACCACAACAGTTCAGAGCAGTTTACAGAGGAAGAGACTGTATACAGACAGTGATGTTATATACAAGACATTCAGATTATCTTAGCAAGTCGAGAGTAGTCAGGTATATCCGGAGGCATATCAGAGATACAAGGCAGGGAGGGAGTCGGCGAAATTTATCAAAGAGATAGGTTTTAATTGATTTCCTGAAGGTTTGGTAGGAGGGTGCATTTGAAATGAGGGTGCTTAGACATTTATTCCATTTCCCTGCTAGGAATGATATGCTCTATATAAAAATTTTAATAAACATGCTTACACGTAAGGCCTTGTATTCCCTCATATCTTTCATCTCTTGTTAGTCTATGGGCCTCTTTTATGAAGCCGTTTAGCGCAGGCTGCTGCGGTAAGGGCCCCGAAGCCAATAGAGATTTAAAGGGCATCGGAGCTGTTGCTGTGCGGCTTTATAAAAGAGGGGATATGTGCACTGCCCTATGTTCTTCAAAATGTTCATGGCTATTGCCCTACTATCCCACCTGTTTCTGAAGCAAAATTTTGAAGCCACGTGCAAATCTGTTTTTTTTTTTTAAATTTCTGTTCTGTCCCACTTCTATGGAACACTTTACAACTGCTTCTTTGGGCTGAATCTTCATTCTCCAAATGCAAGACCTCTTTGAAAATTTATTTCGGCAAGGGCTCCTTTTACGAAGGTGCACTAGCGTTTTTAGCGCACGCACCCGAAAAACTACCGCCTGCTCAAGAGGAGGCGGTAGCGGCTAGCGTGCGCCATTCCGCGCATTAAGGCCCAAGTGTTTGGTGAATTTTTGGGCAATGCTGGGTCCCTGTTGGCTCTGTAGCCTACTCTTCTCTTTCCAGCTGTATGCTTTTCCTCATAAAACTACCTCTCTTTCCAATCGGTGAAAGGCATTCCTTTCTGATTTTATTACCATTTAATTTGCATTGTGAACTGCTTTGTTTGTATCTGCATAAAGGTGAAATGTCAGTAAACATAAATGTGAACGTTGGTGCACAAGGGCACATTTGGGAGCTGGTGGCGCCATTGAACACACGCAGACTTTTGGCTACTTCTACCAAGGGGCTGAAGACTTATTTTGTAGGCCCTTAGACTTTGGACTGTCTGGATGCCTCCAATAACATAACATAAGAACATAAGAAGCGCCTTCTCCGGATCGGACCTTCGGTCCATCTAGTCCAGCAATCCGCACATGCGGAGGCCCTGCCAGGTGTACACCTGGCGTAATTTTTAGTCACCCATATCCTTCTATGCCTCTCGTAAGGAGATGTGCATCTAGTTTGCTTTTGAATCCTAGGACGGTCGATTCCGCAATAACCTTCTCTGGGAGAGCATTCCAGGTGTCAACCACTCTCTGAGTAAAGCAGAACTTCCTGATATTAGTCCTGAACTTGTCCCCCCTTGGCTTCATTCCGTGTCCTCTTGTCCGTGTCAAATTGGACAATGTAAAAAGTTTTTTCTGCTCTATTTTGTCGATTCCTTTCAGCATTTTGAAGGTCTCGATCATATCCCCTCGCAGTCTCCTTTTCTCAAGGGAGAACAATCCCAGTCTCTTAAGTCGATCCTCGTATTCTAGTTTCTCCATACCTTTGACTAGTTTTGTTGCTCATCTCTGCACCCTCTCCAGCAGTTTTATATCCTTCTTTAGGTTGGGAGACCAATGCTGGACGCAGTATTCCAACAAACTGCACAGCCACACACGTTTGTGATTATTCTGAAAATTAAAAGTTTATTGGAGTGCTTGCATAATGGTGATGTCGCTAAGCAGACTGTTGGCATCAACAGAAGCAACAAAATTCTAAACCGGCACTCCCAAACTTTTTCAGGTTGTGACCCCCCCCCTCTAGTTGTGGTCACAGTGATCTTCTGACTGCACTGAGGTGTGTCAGAACGATGTGCCAATGTAGTTCTGGGACTGGTCGTGATCCCAAACACAGCATGACCATACTTTGAGAAGTGCTGTTCTACAGTAAACAGTCGCAAACAATGCAGCTCATTAGCAAAACACTCAGCAGAGGGAGGTGGGGTTTCCTCCAAGTCAGACACAATCCGGATGCTCTTTGGAAGACTCCCTATTTTGGTACCCAAATGCAAGTTGATTATTCCTTCTTTACCTCTGTAGTAGAGTAAAATCTTCTCACATTCTAGCGTTATTTTGACATTGGCATTACAGAAAAACATTAAATCTCTCTCATTGCTATCTGAGATGCAGAACCTGTTCAGGTTAGAAAAATCAAGGAACTGTTTCATGGTGGTAGGACTTTGTTAGGCCCTGGACAGGTGGTCAGTCCACCAGAACCAATGGCAAAGGAGTTTAATTCATAATAAAATAAGAATAGTCATACTGGGTCAGACCATTGGTCCATCTAGCCCAGTATCTTGTTTCTAACAGTAGCCAATCCAAGTCGCAAGAACCTGGCAAAAAAGCCAAATAGTGGCAACATTCCATGCTACCGATTCAGGGCAAGAAGTGGCTTCCCCAGGTCTGTCTCAATAGCAAACTGTGGACTTCTCCTCCAGGAACTTGCCCAACTGTTCTTAAACCCAGCTACGCTAACTTTTGGGAAAAAGTGGAAGAGTTGGACTTGTATATCCAGTAGTAGAACAAGGGGGATGGATGTGAAAATTGATACGATTAATGAGATAGGTTTGAGCAGGTTTTCAGTGGAGTTAGTGAAATCATTAAATGGGTCTTTTTGCTCCCTGCATCCCTTTCTTCCTTCTCTCTTTCTATAATTTGGGATCAGAAGCCCGGTGCTGGATGGACTTCTATGGTCTGTATCCGTAAGCGGTCTATTAAATGTCCATATGTACAGCATTGTGTATGCCTTTCAGCGCTATATAAGCGATAAATAGTAGTAGAAATTGATTTTTTGGGTTGACTGGGAGGATCTATTGAATGCTTTTTCTCCCTTGGTAAAAGAAGCCTTGGTTAACACCTGTGTTAAAGGAAGGTAACTTAGCGGCATAGTAAATAACTTCAAATAAAGACCTGCATGGTCCATCCAATCTAAAAAGTAATTTTTAAAGCGCTCCGACGGGGGTTTGGGGTGGCAACCCCCCACTTTATTGGTTAGTGTTCGCGCTGCTGTTGGAGGGGGGTTCGGGGGGTTGGAAACCTCCATTATAGAGAAAACTGAACTTTTTCTGATTTTTCTCCCCCCCCTGCAACGGCAGCATGAACACTAACCAATAAAGTGGGGGGGCTGCCACCCCAAAACCCCAGTCGGAGCTCTTAAAAAATTATTTTTCCCCCGCGCGCTTCTGTCTTGCGCCGAATTGTCGGCGCGCTGGCGTGCGATTATCCCGTCACCCTGCCCAATAGTCATGTTCATTTGAACCAACAAGTAATTATTAATTTTACTTGCCAAGTTTACCTATAAGATGTCTTCACCTTCCCTGGAGATAGGAAAGACCTGTATTCAGATAATATGAATGTGGTATAAGATACACATACTTGCTTCTGATCCATCTTGCCGCTTTCGGATACCGTAGAAGTCCATCTTGCATCGGCTATGCTGCCCCACTGCTGGAGTCACCGTCAAAGCGACCTTCAGCCTATCCCAATCCGTCTTGCTTTGTACTGGACACGGACCGTGTACAACTCTCTCCAGCATCAGCTTCATTTCCCCATTGCTGGGGCTTCGATTTAAGCAGCTGCCCCACTGTTGAAGTTGCTGTCAAAGCTAGCTCCATCCTGTCCCGTAGTAATAGAACTGTTCTAAAAAAATTATCACCGATGTTGAATCTGCCAACTTAAGCTGACAGAAACAAATGAACACTCAAATCTCAGGATACCTAGAAGACAACAGTCTCGTAGATTCAGCACAAACAGGTTCTAGGCCAGTGTTTCTCAAGTACCCCCTTACCAGTCAGGTTTTCAGGATATCCACAATGAATATGCATGAAAAATTTGCATGTAATGGAGGCAGGGTATGCAAATCAAGTTTATGTATATTCATTGTAGATATCCTGAAAACCTGACTGGCAAGGGGTTACTCCAGGACTGAGTTGAAAAACACTGGTCTAGGGCTAGTCCAGTCAGTTGCACTGAAACTTTTTTGATGATGCATTTAGATTAGGTCTATTATTTGGATAAGGAAACTCCTGTATTGCTTTTATCTTTAGACCTGTCATCAGTGTTTGATCTGGTGAAACCTATTGTTCTTTGGTAGCATTGTCAGTTTCTGGGGATTAAGAGGCAAGGTGCTACAGCAGATGTAATCTATTATGCTAAATCATACATTTCAGGTTAAGTCTAGTAGGAGTGGGTCAGAAACTTTTAAGTAGGGTGTTACACAAGTTCCCCTCCCCCCCAGACGCAATCCCAGTTGTTAATTAATATTTATCTGCAACCTTTGGACCAATTGGTTAAGATTTATAGGGGGATTGCAGGGGCATGTGCAGCTCCTGGCATTGAATATCCGAATATCAGAATTTAAGAAGGTATTGGCTGATATTCAGACCGGTGCCTGGTTAAATTGGCACTTAAGTTAGGACTGCCTTTTTTCTGTCCTACTTTATGCACAGCCAATGAGCAGCCTGAATATTACTGTTAACCAGCTATGTGCTGGCTCCGCCCAAGCTCTGCCACCAGACTCCTAACCTGGCTAGATAGGAAATAGCCGGTTAGTGGCAAAATTCCACCGCACTACCCAGTTATGTGCTGCTGAATTAGCAGATGGCGAACTCTCCTGCCTGGTTAAATCCTCGTGAATCTCAACCCCATAGTTTATTTTAGTGGTAATTTATGCAGATGATATTCAGCTGCTGGGTCCCATTTTGGGATGAGTATGATCAGGTGACGCTTTTGAATCGGTGTCTTATGGAAGTGAAGTTTTGGTTAGAGAATAGTGGTCTATGGTAGAGGCTAACTGAAACTGGTGGTTTGGATTTTAGCCAAAACCAAATCCGTGGCCGAATCTGTGACTCAGTGTCAGTTGGAACCGGAACCGAAAACATGGCCCTGTTGCCATCACCACTGGAAGACTGCCCCCCCTCCCCCAATAAATCTAATTTCCCCTCCACCCACCTTCCCCCTCCTTGTCCCTCTAAGCCCTTTCTAGGCATGCCTTCTAACAACCCTGGTGATGTAGTAGCTTTGGGGCAGGAGCATACCACATTGCTCCTGACATTTGTAGTTCTGTCTTTAAAATGGTGGCCATGACTTCCTGCAGCAGCCTTGCGAGACTGCCAAGGGAGGCTGCAAATTCTATTTTGGAAATGGGAATGGCATGACATGACTTGCTCCTCCTTATGCTATTCCCAATTCCAAAATGGTGGCTGCAACCTCCCGTGGCAGTCTCGGTTGCCATTTTGAGCCTGGAGCTACCAGGGCAAGAAGCCACTAGACTACCAGGACTTTTAAAAGGTAGGCCCAGGGAGGGAGAAAGCTGGGAAGCTTGTGGGTGGACTGGTAGGGGGAATGGGTTTTCTCTAAGACAGTGGTTCCAACCCTGTCCTGGAGGAACACCAGGCCAGTTGGGTTTTCAGGCTAGCCCTAATGAATATGCATGAAGCAAATTTGCATGCCTATCACTTCCATCATATGGAAATCTCTCTCATGCATATTCATTAGGGCTAGCCTGAAAACCCGATTGGCCTGGTGTTCCTCCAGGACAGGATTGGGAATCACTGCTCTAAGAGATGGGAAACTGGCTCGGTGGGGGGGGGGGAAGTCTTACAGAAGCAATGTGGCAATGGAGCTGGGGCTACATTTTTGTTTTGAAACCTAAATCCGAATTTTGGGCCAGTTTCGGAGCCAAAACTGAAATTTGGTCATTCTCTAGTCTATGTATAAAATGCAGGAAGACAACCTGTTTAGGGCAAGGTTCAGTCCTTTGAGAGGATCTTGTGCTAGTCCCTTCTAGATAATAGGGCGCTACTTGGGTTTCTTCAGTGAGATGTTTAGGTAAGGAGGGGATTGCAGATAAATCGGACATGTGATTTAAGGAACAGTAATAAAATTTTAAACCCTCATCAGTTACAACCATTTTTAAATGAGAAGGCTCTTCTGACAGTGATACAGGCTCTTCGTCTATGTTTTCTGGATTATGTGGGACTTAGTCAGGCTGACAAAGTTACCAATTTTGGACAATATGGCTGCTAGGTTGGTGAAGGGGGAAGATGATATGGGAGGATGCTCGCTGTCTGTTATTTCATCTGTATTGTTGCCTGTAGAGGAAATATTTAAAATAGCTCAAGTGGTTTTAGTATTTAACGTTGGCTTTTCCAAAGCTGCAGTAGATTAGGGTTGCCAGATTTCCCCCTAGACCCACCCATCCCGCCCTGTAACACACTAACCCCGCCCACAGTCCCACCCTAGCCCCATCCCCCACTGCCCCATGATGTCATGTGCACAGCAAGCGTGCACATGACATCATCACGTGGCATCTGCGCACGATGCGGACTTCCTCCTTGCCCTACGCGATTTGAGGAGACTTTCTGAAACCCAAACAAAGTGCTGGGTTTTGAAAAGCCGTCCAGTCCCCCTCAAAAGGAGGACATTTCTGGGGAAATACAGCCATTTGGTAACCCTACAGTAGAGGTTTCTATCGCGGGCCGGTGAGGTAAATGCACTGTCGCTCCTAGAATTCCTATGAGCACCGAGCATTTACCTCACCGGGCCACGGTAGAAACCTCTACCACGGCTTTGTAAAAGGAGCCCTATTGTTTCTGTGGGAATAAACCACAATATTTGTTACAACATCATGTTCCTAATAGAGATTTAATCTCAGAATCTAATAACTTTTGAAGAAATTCCAGGTGGGGAACTATGAGTCAAATGAGATGGAGAAAGCATGCCTTTAGTGTGGTTGAGTCAGAAGGTTGAAATGATCTCCCTGAGGGGTTAGGAGCCAGTGAAAACAGCACT
The DNA here is from genome assembly GCF_902459505.1 of Geotrypetes seraphini. Classification (NCBI taxonomy): domain Eukaryota; kingdom Metazoa; phylum Chordata; class Amphibia; order Gymnophiona; family Dermophiidae; genus Geotrypetes; species Geotrypetes seraphini. Next base: position 21,999,265 of record NC_047095.1, read on the forward strand.
TTCCTTCTTTTCTTGTGTCAATTTTATTTGTACTCTAAAGTGTTCTGAATTGCATTTTTGTCACTAGAAAGGTATAACAATTTTATAAATAAATAATCCAAAATCTGAAGTAGGCTTCCTCTACCACAGAATATTCTTAAAATCCCAGCCGGGAGTCCCTCACAGTTACATTAGGACTCGGTCCAGGATTCTCAAAAAAAAAACGCGTTAAAAAGTGACGGTCTGCTAAAGCAGTTGCTCTGCTAGCGAATTTAAAAAAGTGAGTCATTCTCCAAAAAACGCTCATGTAAATGAGGTTGGCAGAGAGGAGCGAAGACTCGCTAAATTTGCATGTGCCCATTGCTGGTGATTGTGATGGGCACGTGTGCGGAAAAAAATCCCAACCCCAAAACACAACAGCGGGAGAGCTGCCAACCAACAACCCCCAACCCACCAACAGTGGGAGAGCTGCCCACTCTCTCCCACCACAATTATGCTCCCCTGCAGTGGTGGCAACCCCCCCCCCTCCATTGCAACAGGAAAGATACTGATTATTTCCTGCCACAAACAACTCCCCCTGTAGTGGGAGAGATGCCCACTCCCCCTGCCTCCATGTAGATGGCTAACTGGAGGGACGCAGATTCCCTCCACCCAGCTTCAAAGTGGGCCTTCCCTTTCCCGGTGTATCCTGAGGACATATTTGAGGTACATTGGGGAAGGACAGGGGGTTTAGGGAGGGGGCAGCTATCAGCCTATGTGTGGGAGGAGAAAGGGAGAGATATTGGATGTGGGAAGAGGGAGCTGAGAAGAAGATTAAAATATCCTGTATTTTATCTGACTACATTGGGGGGGAAAGATGTGCCCACTCGACTTAACTCTGGGACCACCCAAAATATCAAGTCTGGCTATGCCACTGATTCAGCCCCAATGCAGAGAAGTGTGTGGAAGAGTTTAAGGCTGAGCACAAGGCAGGAGCTTTACTCCCACATCTGAAAAAGCAGAGAAAGGGTTAATTTGATCTTCTTCAGTACCATCTGTGACCATGTAATAGTGTTTCACCAATGTGGAATGTGCTTAATAGTGTTCCACCAATGTGCAAGCAGAACAGTCCCCACAATTTTTATAGACAGAATGGGAGATAATGGTACTATGCAAAGGTCAGAGCAGCATGTGCTGAAATGCTGTTTCTGTCTGTCTTTCATTCTCCCCCCCAAAAAAATTTTTTTTTAAAAATTGTATATTTTAACTTTTATTTTATTTAAATTGTAAGCTGTCTAGATACTTGTGATGGACAGTATAACAAAAATCTATTAAACTTGGAAACTTGAAAACAAATGTTGGTTTCCTAAAAATTTTATGGCACACAATTTTTGCAATTTCGCTATTTACAAAATATTTGCAGCACAAGTGCAGATGTGTATCAGCACTTTCATTTTGCTTGTACATGTGCACTAAGTATGCCAGGGGCGCAGCCAGATATCCAGTTTTTGGTGGGCATATTTCTCTCTCTCTCCCACCTGGCTGATCCAGTGCCCCCAGCACTCTTGTGTCTCAAGCTGCCTCCCCCCCCAGTCCCCTGCCACTGACACATACCTGTTAGAGACCAGCTCTTCACCGGCAACGCTGCTCTTGCTGGTCCCAAAGCCTTGCTTCTGATGCAACTTCCTGTTTCCACATGTCAGAGCCAGCACAAGCAATGTGAATCAGTCATGCTGCTGACGAAGATCCGCTGTTTAAGAGTATGTGGAAGTGAGAGGTTTTGGAAGTTTTTAGCTGGCAGGGCTTGGGGATCCCCACCAGCTAAGAGTTCATAACATAAGAATTGCCATACTGGGAAAGACTGAAGGTCCATCAAGCCCAGAATCCTGTTTCCAACAGTGGCTTCATAGGTGTGCTGCTGCTGAGTGGTCCTGGGTAGAGAATGACACGGTGACAAAATTCATCACCATTCCCATCCCCGCGGATAACCGCGGGAAACCATCTTCATGTCATTCTTTAAGGAGAGGGAAGAATCAGAGTATGAATGGCCACAACCACTGACCCAAAAGCTTTGCTTTGAAGAATTCTGGAGTAGAAGGATTGAGATTGAAATAGACACTAGAAAATGACATGGGATTATTTCCCGCAATTATCCGCGGGGACGAGAACGGTGATGAATTTTGTCACCGTGTCATTCTCTAGTCCTGGACTCACCTGTGGCTATACCACTGTTGTGCTCACCCTGATTAGCACACAAGGTCTGCGTACTTCAGATTTCCATATGATTTGTTTACTGATTTCATGAGCTAAACTTTGGCATTACCTTCACGTTAGAAGCTGTGCGCTCAGAAGTTATAGTAGTAGTAGCCATCGGTGCATTTCTCTAAAAGGCAGGCTTCCTGCATTGGCCCCTCCTTAATTTAACCCCAAAAGTAGAGCTTCAAAAAATCCCCACATTTTAAATAATTGTGCATAAAATGTTGATTAACTCTTTATTGTTAATTATACGTTCTGTCTGTGGATTTGGACGTAAAGAGTGGGAAAAAGACCTCAGGCACCCTTCAAATCATGTCAACCCAGCACAAAGCTGATCAATTGAATGGGACATCTCTTTAATCATCAGCCTTGAAAAACCCTCTTTTTATTCTTATTTTCAATTTGCTTGTGCATTATAATAAATGCCACATCCCATAATTCAAAATAAAAAAGGCTTAGCTTGGTGAAATCAAATCCTGATCCCAATGGGACCCGTTTCACCCCCAGGCTTCTTCAGGGGATCAGTGGAAGCATATTGGACCTGGAGACAAATATTTCACCAAGTCCTCATCCTCATAAACCACATCAAGCCGCGTCTGTGCTGGCCCAAACATGGACTTAACGCGAATCTATCGCTTCAGCATCAAAGCCGCCCGTGACTTTCTTTCTCTCTAAATGCCGTGACTCATTGCGCTCTTCAGTTGTTTTTACACATAACCAGTTTTTAGAGGAGAAACTGTTTGGTTTGTATTGTGCCTGAATGATGAATATTCAACTTGTACATTACCTAAATTATGGCTGTTAGTACGGTACCTTTTTGGAGGGACTTTCCATTGTGCGTACTGTTGCTAATTTATGGCTCTTTTATTGTAAACCACTTTGAATTGACTGCCTGGTCATTACTAACGGTATAGAAATATTCAATAAAGATAAAGATCACCCCAGTAATTTAGGGGGAAAAGCCCAGGCATGATGCGTTATAGCGTTTTGCAATAGTTTTGTCTCTTAGCGTGCTGTAATCACACACTATTTATTTTAATATTTTTATGAGGGGGGGTGTCATGGACAGGGAATGGGGATGAATGGGAACGGGCTGGCACACTCAGATTACTGAGTGCGAACTGGATAACTTAATGCGGGAACACTTGGGGGGGAATTCATCAAAAGGCGCTAAGCGAGGTAGCATGCACAAATGCATTAGCGCATATGATGGGCATCTTTAGCGGTTAGTGTGCACTAACGCGTCTGGCGCCCTTTGATGAATTTCCCCTTTAGTGCCTCATAAATAGGAGACGCTAAGGCCCATATTCTATAAACGGTGCCTTAACTTAGGCACCAGCAGATGCTCTACTGGCACCTAAGTTAAGGGCAAAATGCTGTTTAAAAGTAGTTTTAAACAAAAAAAAAAATGTGTCATCTGTATAGCGCCTATGGAGGTGCTTTATGACACCTAATGCCGCTGTAGGCATAGCTAATGCTGGCCCTGGCCTTAGGGCCTCTTAAAGCACCTTGATAGATTTGATTCATGTGATAACCCTGGCCTACATTTCCAGAGTCTACCTTTCCCGAAGGCGCAGTTTTATAAATGGCGCCATTGTGTGATTGATGACCATTTTTAAGACAGCCACCGCCGATGGTGCCATATATAGAATCCGGGCCTAAGTGCGCCTGTGGTTTTGTGTTGTTGTTTTTTGTTTTGTTTTTTGCCAAGTTCTGTGCACTAATTGAAATATTAGCACAGGACTTGCAAAAAGAAAAGATCTTATTTTACTGCCACTGAAAATTCCCGCATTAGGATCCAGTAAGCCCAGATTTTGTCACTGCTTAGTAAAAGGCACTGGGTAGTAATGGGAGGGGGAGGGCAGAGCATCCCAAGCACTGTCTTGGCAGGGATGTCAGTATTTCTCTCCCCTACCACCCGGCAATGGGGAGGCGTCTCTTTTGAATGCATTTCTCTCCCTCCCCCCCAATACCTCATCAAGTCTTCTAGTCTTTGCCAGCAGTGAGCAGGAACTCCTCCTCGCAGCCCTCCCTTGGACATAAACTTCCAGTTTGCGGGACCAGGAAGTGACATCAGAGGGCAGGCTCAGCCGCCACAAATAGGAGGTAGGAGACTCTGCTTGCTGCTGGTGTAAATTAGAAGACTTGAAGAGACTCCCTTGTCATTGTTAGGGGTAGGGATGCCGGTCACGTCTGCCCCTTGCTACTCCACAAGTAAAAGGGCCTCTTAGTCTTGAGAACATATTTTTGTGTATCATTGAGCAATGACAGGTTGATACCCTAGAGACAGTACTCCCAGCAGTGATGTTGCAATGTGGCACCAATAGATTCAGAGCACCCAAAAGCACCAGTAGGTACTGGGACACATTTAATAGATATTTTTAAAAAAATATATCTACTTTTAGAAACTTTGAGGGACGTGATTTTATATTCATGAAGTGTACAGACAGTGGACGCTAGCTGACAGCTTGCACACCCATTTGCACAATAATTCCAGACACCTCATTTCTTATTTTTTTGGGGTGGTATCCCTTAGTCCACCAGCTCTTCTAAAACGGGACACAATGGCAGTGCTTGTCAAAAGTGTTTATCCAGATTTCACAATGCTTCCTCCTTCAGTGGGGTGGGTGTTTTGAACAATACCCATCACTGAGTTCAGTCCCTCAGCTCTTTCTAACCGAGGCTCCATCTGCACAAGTTCTCTCTGACAGCTTGACCTTGGTTAATGCTTCCAGACTGCTGCTTTGTATTCAGTCCCAGAGCTTACCAGGCCATTAAGAGAAATCAAAGTGAGACAGAAAAGCAGATACAAACAGTGGTTAATAAGCGACTACTTTATTAAATCCACTTAGCTCCTTTTAGACTAATGAATTATCAGTGAGGCTGGTCTACAGAAGGGTCTTTCCTTCCTTTGTGCTCTTCTCAAACAGTTTGGCACAAAAACATAATTCAGACCTGCTCAAGGGTACTAGTTGAATATTGTACATGCAAGGCTTCTATAGCATGATCTCAGGATTGAAGTTATTCATGATTTTGGGCTGGAGTTGTTTACTTTTCCTTTTCTTTATTTTAGAGCTGAGAATGATAGCTGCTGGGAAATTTGCCTCTCTCCCGGGGAATATGCAAATGAGTCATCAGTTTCCCCTGGCATCTTCCATGGACCTTTTGAGCAGCAAAGTGCCTCTCGCTGAGCATCATTCAGAGGCTTTTCAGGATATTTCCATCCATGGCACCCTTCCAAGAAAGAAAAGGGGGCCCCTCCCCATCAAACCTCCTGATACATTTAGCTACCTGGGAACCTTTCCTTATGCCAAAACACACAGACTGCACATCCCGTTAATTCAAGACGTGATCGAAGAGTGTCCATCTCGGGACAGGAAAGAAAAACTCACCTTCAGGTACTCTGAAGAAATGCTTTCTGCTAATAAATATTGTTTTCTGTGTTTCTAGTACTCGCACCATCATATACCAGAGCCTTTTGCTCCATAATTTCCAAAGTGATAAAATGTGGTAAGATTTGCAATATCTTTTTCCCCTTTTTAAAATAATATTAGTTACATGAATGCCGAGCATGTTTTTTGATGACGCTAAATGATTATTCACTGGAAATTTTTTTTCTACAGTTGGGAGCATCAAGCATTTACTTAATATATCCCTATCTAGGGCCCAGTCTGCACAAAATGAATCATAATAAAGTTTAGAGCCAAAAAATAATTGAATTTAATACAGTGTTTATAAACCGCTAAATCATCACACTGGCTTTGAAGCAGTAATTTCCCTCTCTGACCCAATGGGCTCACAGTCTAACTATAGTAACTAAGAAAAGGAATAAAGAAACAATTATTATCATACATACCAGGGATAGATAAAGGGAAGGATGAGGGGAAAACAATACAGTAATCTAATAAAAAACAGAAGAGAAACTCCAAAGCAGAGTTACTGGACAGATAGGTCTTTAACAAATAAGTCATTTTTGAGTTGTTTTCTGAAGGTGAAATAGTTCAGTTCTTAAGGGTGCTAGAAGATCATTCCAAGTTCTGGTGGTGACAAACATGAAGAGGGTGTTGAATATCCATTTATATTTCACTCCCTTAGATGAAGGGACGATAGGTTGAAGGGTGTTGTTGAGGTGAAAAACAAGTGGATTATCTGTTAAAAATGAATTTACCACACTGACAAATTCTAAGATGTATGTATATACAACAAAAAGTGGAATAATAATAATTAGAGAATGACACGGGGAAAAATTCTGTCCCCGTCACCATCCTGTCCCCGGACCACCATCCTCTGCACCGCCCCATCCCCGCTGGTCCTTTCACCACACCGTCCCTGTCTCTGCTGTCCCCTTCACCGCCCTCTCACCGTCCCCGCTGTCTCTTTCACCGTCCAGTCACCGTCACCGTCTTCAGCGTCTTCTCCTCTCCATCCCCCCATCCCCAGCACCCTTCACACGGTCCAGCAGCTCCCTCCCGCCGGCCAGCCGTGTATTTCCCTCCCTCTCTCCTTTTCCCTTACCTTTTCTTCTTGAAACTGGCGATTTCTATAAGGTTACGAGCTGTATTAAAGCCGGAGCCTTGAAGTCGCGTCGGGTTGCCTGCTAGAAAAGTCTCCTTCGATGCAACCGGAAACAGGAAGTTGCGTCAGAGGAGACTTTTTCCAGCAGGCAACGTGACGCGACTTCAAGGTTCTGGCTATAATACAGCTCGTAGCCTTATAGAAATCGCCAGTTTCAAGAAGAAACGGTAAGGGAAAAGGAGGGAGGGAGATGCATGGACGGCCCGCGGGAGAGAGTGGGCTGCCGGATCGAACGCTCGTTTACCGCGCGTTCACCACTTGTTCACCGCCCCGTGCTACCATTCACCGCTCCACGGGGCAGTGAATGGCCTTGTCCCCGAACTCGCGATGACTTTTTTTTGGTCACCGTTTTGCCGAGTTCCCTGCGGCTAGCCACGGGTAACAACCACCGTGTCATTCTCTAATAATAATTTCAAAAGATACAAAATAATTTCAAAAATGTTTGGACAATCAAACTGTTTTAGATGTTACTTGTGTTAAATTATCATTTTCATATCACAAATATTACACTTTTCATATCACAAATGCTGACTGTAATCTTCAAATGAAAGGAGGAAAAAAGACCTCATAAGCAAGCCATATTAGCCAGTTGAATGGGATATCTTTAATCATCGGTCATATAAATTATAAGGAGGGTTTTAAAAAATCTTATTATATTTATTGTGAAAAACAAACAGCTTCACTTATCTGAAAAGGTCCTGATCCCTGTTTGAAGGAAGTCTGAGGTCGTTTTTCCTCCTATTATTTGAAGATTGTAGTCCACTACAAACAGGATTAAAGGACTCTCTGTTAGACTTACTATATATTTTTTGTATATATTCTATATGTTTTAGCTATTTATATATTTTCAATACATTGGGTATCCTTTTTTGGTTTATATATACATGCATGCATACAGTGCATTGCTTGCATTATTTTCTAGCAAAAAAGCCAGTACTCAAATGCCAGGCTATCCAGGGGTGGGGAGCTCACTAGGGGACCCACCCTACAATAGCCACTGATTCTATGAAAAGGCAACACTGATGTGTAGAGCTTGGGCTCTTTCGTTAATACTTGGGGCCCATGGGTCACTTTTAGCTGGGAATGGAAAATGTGCTGATACTCAGTTCCTAAGTGCCAATATCTATATCTATATCATATATGTAACTACACAGCCACTTATCATAAAAAGAAATGCAGGTACAGTTTCCCCTCCAAATCTGTGGTTTCAGTACCTGTGGATTCAGTTATTTGTGATTTATTTATTTATTTTTTTTAAAACAAAACTCTGCATTGGACTTTCCCCAGACCTTACCTGGTGGTCTAGCAGCGATGCGGGGCAGGATCGATCGTCCTACGCTCCTGCCCTGGGCAGAGCCATCATCAAAATGGCTGCCACAAGTTCCTGTTGTAGTCTTGAGTCTACAACGGGAACTCGCGGCAGCCATTTTGATGACAGCTCTGCACGGGGCAGGAGTGTAGGATGATCGATCCTGCCCTGCATTGTCGCTAGACCACCAGGTAAGGTCTGAGGAAGGTCTGGGACACAGGAGGGAGGCAGGGTGGGTCAGAGCCAGCCCTAAAAATTATCCATGATTTTTCAATATTCGTGGGCCGGCTCTGCTCCTAACCCCCGTGAATATTGAGGTACTGCTATATTTACAGCAAGCAGTGATGGATCCTGTGAGCTATAGACCTCTCAAGGTATTGATAAATTAATTATATATCCCATAGTGTTTTCTGCGTAGCACTTTTATCCCTTGAACGCCCTGAGTTCTTTGGGGGGATGAGGATAGAAAATTAAATAAATAACATAGGAAAGTTTTTTGTGAGTTGCTAAGACCTGCACAGGGGGCTGAGCAGTGAGCTGTACTGCTTGTTAGGGCAGTGGTATACGCTTGATTTTCCTTCACTAATCTCGTTGCTGATGCATGAAAATCAGTATATTAAAGCTACTGCACTAAAGAATAGCATGGTGGGCGTGGCAAAAAATGGCTGCATAAAAAAAAAAAATTACACTGGAACTAGTGTAGTTTTTCACTCCTTTTTCAGTGCTGTGTCTTTTTGTCAACTCAGACAGGTGTGACAATGCAGTGCAGGATGAGAGGGTCGATCAAACTTTAAGGGCATCAGCATTCTCCTCCCCCACCACCCATAAAAACTCTTATTGGTGCCCCAAGTTGGGGTGCGCCATGTGGAATCAGGTGTCGATGCGGTGAGAGATCTTTTATCGTAAGCCCCGTCCTGCGTTTTCAGTGAGAACTGTGTGAGGCAGAGCTTCCCAAACCGTTAAGGGTCATAAAATGTGTGTTTTAGAGTCACAACCTGGGTGGGCTCCCCAAAGGAACATCATTATTCTCTATGTATGGGGGGGTGTCATGGAATTGCAGCCACAAGATTGGCAAGCACTGGTATACAACTATGTCATTATTGGTTGCCCAAACTCCATGGGTCCACTTTACCATAGAATAACAAGACATCTCTCAATAGTACTTGATTATACCAGAAGAAGCACAGTGGAATGCAAAAAGGAGATAAAACCATAAGAAGAAATTGAATTCAAGTTTAAACATCTCCACACTCCCCTGTTTAAAAGCTGAATAGTTACAACAGTCCAACGATTGCAGAGTTGGGAAATTACAAGGGAGAGCATTTGAAAACCAAGATGGCATTTTCTCAGAAGATAAGAGGATTTAGAAAATAGTAGTGATTTACATCAATTCACTACTGTTACTTCCTTTTAGAACCAGTTAATCCGCTGGAGCAAATGATTGCATGTTGAATATAAAACTCTTGTTCCCCATCCTTGTTGTGTAGCTTGGTCAGTGGGGTGTATTTGGCTCCTGCTAGTCTGAACTGACTTTGTGAATTTATTACTTTGCTGTTCTGTTGGGCATGTCCTTCACGGGTGCCAGTAGCTGGTGATCCTGTCAGCTCTTATCAGAGAAGGAATGTGGGAGTCGGTAGGGATACGCACCATTGCTCTTTCCTCTCATGATGGATTACCCCAGAGGCATGCAAGGGTTGTGCCTGCCCTCCTTGAGGCCTAAAACTTCAAAATGCTCCAGCAGACCAACTCTGCCACTATCGGTCTTTGAGAAATGTTTGAGAGGAGTTTGTGCTTATCAGAATAAGAAGCAACTTGTAAGCTTTCTGTAATGCAGCGGTGGATCAGAGACAGGACTAGCAGCAGACCTTTCTTAATGAAATCCAGTGATATCAAATCATCTACATAATTATATATTTCTATAAAATATCAATAAATTAATGGGTCCATTTTCACATGCCATGGTGAGTGATGATATTCAGCCTTTTTGCTGGCCTAAATTAATCTCCATTGATATGCGATAGCAGCTGAGTGTCACTGACTCTTCATAGAGGGAAATTTATAAAAGAGCGCTACTGCATTAGCATGCATTAATTGCATTAGCGGTCGCTGTATTATTTGTATGTGCTTTTGGCACAAACAGTGGAGGCATATGAGATTCTATCTTTTAGTGTTAGGCTGTGGTTGGCACCAGCTTTGAACTGTCTTTTTGAAGATGTATTTTATGATTATGTAAAGATGCTCAGATGTTTTATGATTTTTTTAATGTGAATTGCTATTGTATTTTGTTGTTTATTTGCTGATTGTATATGTTTACATTGGTCTCCGCCTAGACTTATAGATAGGCGGGCTATAAATAATTTTAAATAAATAAAATAAAGATGCCCATTATATTCCTATGAGCTTCTTTAGCTTTTAGTGCCCACTAATTCTTAGTGCATGTTAACACGGTACTGCCCTTTGTTGCATTATGTGCAATATTTCATTGAACAGACGCCATTGTTGACTTCATTACAAGCACCAGCGCTGTTTTCAGGAAATTTGTGAAGCAGCCTTCGTTGTGAAATTTTGGAGCATGCTATTCATAGATGCCATTTTTGCACACATAAAGAACGTGTTAGTCAGACGCCATTCTTGAATGCACGTTATGGGGCCCTTTTATACTAAGCTGTGCTAAAAAGTGATCAGAGCTATCACTAGCAACATTGTAGTCACCTTTTCCCAGAGATGGACACATTTGGGCAACCTGTTCAGAACTGATCCCTATCCCCCAAATTCTGAATATGGCACTTTTAAGTCGTGTACATAAATTGGTGCGCATAGCTGATGTCTGTGCACAACTTAATTGTTTAACATGCCAATCGGTGCTGATGATTGCCAATTAACACTTCATAATTGACAGTAATTGGTACTGCTTAACATTTCTATAGCGCCACTAGGCATACGTAGCGCTGTACATCAAACGTGGAAGAGACAGGCCCTGCTCAAAAGAGCTTACAATCTACTTATGACAGACAAACTGGACAAAAAGTTGCTTCTAAACACAGTGATTTAAATGGGGAATTACAGCGGGATTGCAAGGCAGATGGTGCTAGCAGAAGGGGTGGAGTTTGGAATTGAAAGCAGCTTCATAGAAGTGGATTTTGAGTCTGGATTTGAATACTGCCAGAGATGGAGCTTGACATCAGGCAATTTGTTCCAGGCATATAGTGCAGCAAAGTAGAAGGAATGGAGTCTGAAGTTGGCCATAGAGGAGAAGGGTACAGATAAGAGTCTTTTACGATGAGCGGAGTGCCCAGGAAGGAGTATAGGGAGAGAGGAGAAATACTACTGAATAGCTGCAGGGAGCGGAGTAAGAGGAGTTTGAACTGAATGCAGAAACGGATAGGGAGCCAATGAAGTGACTTGAGGAGTTAAGGGCACCGATTGGTAGGCATGTTCTGTAAAGTGTTGTGCACCAGTTCTAGTGCGTGGAACTGAAAAAGGGGGCGTAGCTAGGGGAGAAGCATGGGCAGATCGTGGGCATTCTTAAAATATATGCACACTTATAGGATACGCCCAATGAGAAAACAGAAGTGATAATGGTGAGCCATTCCCTGATTTTTGACATTCCCTCACAGATTAAATTAGGGGGATCAGATGAGTGACATTGTTTAGCGAATCCAGATTTTAGGTGTGATTTAGATGCAAGACTTGTCGTTAAAACCTCACATTCATGCAGTGGTGAAGTCCTCCTTTTTAAAACTGCACTTACTGAATAAGCTTAAATCTGTGGTTGCTTAGTTTAGAGAGTTATAAGAGAGTTCTACAAAGCATTTTTCTTTTAAGATTAGACTACTGTAATGCACTAATCTGGGTCTTCCTGCTTCAAGTATAAAATCACTACAAATTGCCCTGAATGCAGCCACATGCCTGCTTACAGGGGCATCTCAGTTTCAGAGGACCATATTACTCCATTGCTAGTGAAGTTACACTAGTTACCAATAGAAGCAAAGATTAATTTTAAGAATCCGTGCTTAATACACAAGGCATTGAGCCAAAATGCTGCACATTATTTGTCAACTGTCCTGAAAGTGTACAAACAAGTTAGATCTTTAAGATCCAAGGATAGCATATATTTAACAATCCCATTTATTTGAAAAATACGTTTCAAAGAGACCAGACAGTCTACTTTCTCTACCACTGGCTCAAGAGAGTGGGACCACCTTCCAATTCAACTTAGGTTGACAACTGATACAACAGTTATATTTAGAAAGCAGTTGAAGACCTATTTATTAATATCTTTGGTGATTCTGCTGAGGCCATTGCTTTATGATGTGCTTCATGGTAGCCAGAGTGAGGTAAATGGTGAGCATGAACAGTATTATAGACTAGGTGACCTCCTATTGATGACTGAGCCAGTGGGGTGACGTAGTGAGGATTTATGTCATTGATCAAGTTGTATTTGTGATATTTTATTTATTTGTTCCTTTTATTGTAGTTGTTCTGTTATTGTATATTGGTATTTTTATTAAGAGGGGGATTCATGAACAGGTGCTAACCCATTATATTCCTATGGGTGTCTTTAGCATTTAGTGCATGCTAATTGTTAGTGCGCACTAACACGGTCGCATCCGCAGATGAATTCCCCCTATGGGCTCGTTGCACTACAATGCTGCGTGCGCTTGACGCTAATGCCTCCATAGAGCTGGCGTTAGTTTTTCCGCGTAGCGCAGGGGTTAGTGCGCGCTAATCTTCAGCGCGCGCTAAAAACGCTACCACAGCTTAGTAAAGGGAGCCCTAAGAGTTGATTTATGAATGTTGCATTGTAATTAGGGCTGTACCGAATATTCATATTCAAATTGATTTGGCCCCAAATATATTATTAATTTTCGGCTGAAGAGTGATTTAAATTTGAATACGAATAATCCGGAGATCTACAGTGCTAAATCTTACTCAGATATACCCTTTATCTCTTGAGTTTACATTGCTTCTTTCATTATTGGTTATGTTGAAGCTCAGTGTTTTTTATTCATATCTGATATTTATATGTGGCCAAATAATAATTTTCAATATTCATATTCAGCCAAACAGTAAGATATGCTATTCAGTACAGCTGTAATTGTAATTTATGGCTGTACTGAATATAAATATTTAAACAATAAACAAATATTTAAATAAAATAAATTAATAAAATTAAAGAGACCCTGAGGGACTGCACAGGAGATGTAGTGAGTGGCAGAGAGGGATTGACCAGAGGAGGCTTGGAGAGACTGTAAATCTAATAAGAAGTGAACCGATTCAAGAACAGAGCTGAAGTGAAGAAGAATAGAACAATCAATTAAGTCAGAGGATGAGGGCAGATCAAACGAGACAAGAGAAACAGAATTGTTCTATGTCCATGTATCTCACTCCTGGGCATAATTTCTACAGGACATGTCTGATAAGTAGCGTTTTATTGTTCATTTTTATTAGGTGTTTCTTATTTATAATATAGTATATCGGTGAATGTGAAAAGGAAACTGAAGGTAATTTTGTTCCACAAAGCTATTAAAAAAAAAGCTATGATAAATATCATGGGGGATTTTCATTATATTGTTAGCATCTGCTGATCCTAATGCGGGAAAAGTGTCTCATCTCATCCTGTAAAATTAACAGCCTTCAGAATGATTCAGAGTCACATTCTGTTGCCCTGACCATGCTCACAGTGGTAGCATTAACTGCCATAATTCAATCAGTTTTCAGAATAAGGGCCTAATTTACTAAGGTCTTTTTATTCTATTGTCTATGGAGGGAAAGGAGCTTAATAAATTATTCCCTTTTATTCAAGGCATACAACATATTTCAAACTTCTGTAAGGATTCAAATGAGATTTGCCAGATGAAACTGAAGAAAGTAAACCAGACAGGTCAGAAGGGCTTCTGTACAATACAGTAACTGTTTCTTCTCTCCCTCTAGTGGCAGAGCATGTGAAGTACATAACATTAGGGTTGGAAGAATGCTGCATATTGTATTACACTCTTGAAATGTAACTGAGGGGCCTCTTCTATCAAACTGCACTAGCAGTTTTTAGCGCAGAGAGGCGCACTGAATGGCCCACGCTGCTCCCGACGCTCATAGGAACTCTATGCTCCCGACGCTCATAGAGTTCCTATGAGCGTCGGGAGCAGCGCAGTTTGATAGAAGAGGCCCTGAGTGACTCCAAAAGTTGCCTTTAGCTTTTTAATGAACAGAGAATTCTTTTTCCTCTGGAGCAAAATGGAATATTTATCACATTACTTATATACCGCTTTATCTTATACAGGACTCCCCTGATATTCGTGGGGGTTCCGTTCCAGGAACCCCCGCGAATGTTAAAAAACCGTGAATACGGTTTTTAGCAGAGGAGACAGGAGAGGGCTGTCAGAGAGGCAGGAGAGGGCAGCTGGAGTGCCGGCAAGTGAAGGAAATCACTCGCGGTATACTCCGACTGCCTTTTCCTCTACTAAAGCCAGGCCTCACCAATCAGGAGCTGCTTTGACATGCAGCTCCTGATTGGTGAGGCCTGACTTTAGTACAGGAAGAGGCGGTCAGAGCATACTGCGGGTGATTTCCTTCACTCGCCAGCGCTCCGGCTGCCCTCTCCTGCCTCTCCGGCTGCCCAGTCATTCACGGTCGGAAAATACCGTGAATGACTGGGACCGTGAATTCGCGGGGGAACACTGTATTCTATTTTATTTTATTTTATTTATTCAGTTTTCTATACTTTTCTCCCAGAGGAGTTCAGAATTTATTCAGGTACTCAAACATTTTTCCCTGTCTGTCCTGGAAGGCTCACAATCTGTCTAATGTACCTGGGGCAATGGGGGGATTAAGTGACTTGCCCAGGGTCACAAGGAGCAGTGTGCTGAGGCTGTAGCTTTAGCCACTGCACCACACTCTCCTCCCTCTTTTATTCTAGGTGGTATACACAAGACATAATAAGCACATACGATATATACACCCCCCCCCCTTTTATGAAGCTGTGTGAGCTTTTTTATTACCAGTCATGGCGGTAAAAGCTCCGACACTCATAGAATTCCTATGAGCATCAGATCTAATACTGCCCTAGTTGGTGAAAAAAAAGGAAGCCTAATTCGGCTTCATAAAAGTGTGGGGGGGGAGGACAAATCTGACAGATCATGAAAAAAACATGCATAAATCTTCTCCCCAAATCACTCTTCTTCCAGCAACAATTAAAAAACTAAAATAATGATAGCTCCATCTAGAAAGCCTGCTGAAGCAAATATGCTTTCAATATTTTGTGGCAATGCAAACGTCATAATTCACCAGGGAGGAAGTTCTACCATTTTGCTTCCTCTACATAAAAAAATCATAGCAAACCTGAGAGATATTTCAATAATTTCTTTACTGCCACTCTAATTTGGTATTTCTCTGAGTGGCGAACACCTAAAGCACAGTTGGAGAATAACACGAGAGCAACGTTTGTCCCCCATCCTTACAAGCTTTGACCCCCCTCACCCCACTCCACTCAAACTCTACTGCATTAGTTCCACCATTTTTGATTAAAAGAAATCATAAAACAAAGAGATAATTGCTCACTTTTTGTACAAGTTAGGTTTTGTACTGTTGCAAGCATGGGGTAGGAATAGAGTTTGAGTTTGTGGGAATGGGGACAAACTTTGCCCCTGTGTCATTCTCCTATATGAAAGCAACATACACCTTATACCTAACTCCCCTTAACTTCATCCATTAAAATCACTCACCCCACATATTTTTTGTTTTATATTGTTTGGTTTCAAATTGTAAACAACTTTTATGTAATTTTACTATATAAATCATCTTGATTGCTATGTAGAAAAGGTAGTACACTTCTCCCAACGTATCCGCGGTTTCTGTATCGGTAGATTCGCTTATTTTATGGCTGCTGTCTCCGCCCCCTAATTTTCGTCACTGAACCCGGCGTTTCAAATTGGAAATTGCTGCTCCAGGTGGTTCATGGATGAAATCGCTGCTCCCAGTGGTTCCTGAAGGAAATCGCTGCTCCCAGCATTGTACGGAGCAAATCGAAAGGTAGGGTTATTCACGGTTTATTATCTTTTTCAGGTCTATTTTACTGAAAACCGCGAATAACATGCAAAAAGTTATTTGCGGTTTTTTGGTATTCACGGCTATGTTCTGCCTGCATCCCCCGCGAATACGGAGGGAGAAGTGTATACAACTTATTTAATAAACTTAAACATAGATTTTGAGTAGCTTGGTCAGGAAGGAACCCACTGAACTGTGATTGTAGATCTTCTTTTTTTTTTCCCAAAACTTTATTGAATCGACAAAATACAAACAAACAAACAAACAAACAAAGCAACTGATATAGCATTTGCAATATACAGAGCACGAAACGACGAACCACCAGAACAGGCGGGGACCTTCAGAGTTCGGGTTGGGTTCTTATACCCGGACACGTCCAAACCCCACCCTACAGAAAAAGCCCCCCCACCCACAAGCCCCCCACCCCTAACCCACTGGCAACATGGGTACCACTAGCTTCCACAATCGGTTGAGTACTTGGCTTTTAATCAGAGAAAGTAAAGTATCTAAATAAGACGCCCAAACGGACAAGACGATCTTACTATGATGTCGAGAAAACCGAGCTGACATGGATTCCCAGACCATAAGATTGAATTTATTGCGCCAATACCAAATGGTGGGTGGGAAATCCTGAAGCCAATGATTTAGAATACGTTTCTTACCCACTGTATAGCCCTTGATTGTAGATCTCTTTAATCCACAGTTGATGTTATGAACTTCTGCATGAGTGTCTTTGAGAGAGTCATGTTTTCGCCAGTCCTCCAAAGGGAAGAGGCTGTCAGACTCGTAGAGATTATTTTCTTGTTTAAATAAGGTTATATGGCCACATTCTGTGAAACCAAGACATATGTACAGTCAGCTACATTGAAGTTTTGGAATATCTGTAAACAAGATTTTCTATGAAAAATATCACAGCAAGCACTTGAATGCATAGATGAGTGTGTTTTAACAGAAAGACATGTAGAATTAAATTGAAATTAAACAGTATCATACATATTCAGTGTGTCTCATGCTCCCAGGTCCTCACCTCACCTACTTTCTCCTCCCCCTTCCAAGTATGAGGTTAACCCAAGAGAGAAAATAAGCGACTGCTCATCGGCAGAGTTATCCTAAGATTAGCGTAAGCCGACTGTCTAAATGCTGTGTCATTGCAGTTGCAGACAGAACGCTCTGGCCCGTGCTCCAGAAAACAGATGCCAAAGTGTGACGGCGGGAGGTACATTTGGAAATTCTGATCCAATATGATTCATCCGTGAGGTTTTAGAGGGAAATATAAAAGCAAGTACAAAGAAGAGCCATGTCCTTCCTCCCCAAGAGGGGTCCAGAAATCAATGTTCCCTCTAAGGAAATGCCACACTTTTAGAATCACTTTTGTGACATGAGCGTCTTATGGCTATCAGTGCATGTGACGTGTGCTAATGATGCATGCTTCCTTCCTTCCTTTGTCCCAAGTCATGCCCCCCTCCTTCCCTTCTGTATCCCAACATGCTCCCTTTCTTACTCCCTCCTTTCTGTGGCTCAGGTTTGTGCCCCCCCTCCCTCGTTCAATTCTATGTCTCAAGTTCGTGCCCCCCCCCTGCAGTGTGTTCCTGTCTCCTCGTGACCTCCTCCTCCTTCCTTCCAGGCAGCCGCACATGTTTCTTCATAAAGCTACAGACAGCGGTTCCAACACGCTGCCCACGGCTGACCTGGAAGCTTTCCCTCTGACCAGGCCAGACCATCCAACCTCAGGACGTCTAACCTTTTTAGGCATTTTTGACCTCAAAAACGTTCACGTTCAAAATGTCCAAACCCAATCCATTTGGACGTTGGAGGGGCCAGCGTTGTAATAGACTGACCACACAGACATTCTAAGAGCAGTGGGGCACCTTAGAGGGCAGATGTACATCTTGCCATAACCCTCCTTATAATATCTGTAGTAAATCCTCCAAAACTCCCCATACCAACTTGTCTACCAACCCAATAGTCCTTATTGCTCCAGATGGAACTTATATGACTCAAAATCTTTATCCCCCCTCTTTTTTTTAATATTTGCACTTAATGTACCACCTTTAGGGCTCCTTTTACGAAGCCGCATTAGCGGTTTTAGTGCACGCAGCTTTTTAGCGTGTGCTAAACCCACGCTACGTGGCTAGAACTCAGTGCTGGCGTTAGCGTCTAGCGTGGCCGGCAGTTTAGCGTGCGCTATTATGCGTGTTAAACCGCTAACGCAGCTTCGTAAAAGGTTCACAACAAAATGATTTACAAATCCTCAAAAATATATTTAAAGATAGAAAAAGGAACTCCATGAATGATAGTAGTTTCAAAAGGAGTTTGGGAAAAAAAAATTTTCTCTGTCCTTTTTAGGCACTGCACCATCACTTCAATTTTCTATTTGATAAAGGATCTTTGTTGTGATTTCCTCCTAACAATGTTGTTTGTTCACACACCTGGCTGGCTGGTTGTCACATTAAAGCTAACCAAAGCCTTGCAGAAATGTTGGGTAGTCCCAGAAAGGGTGAGGCCAGGTGTGACAGCAGGGCAGGTGGCAGAAGGTGTGATGTGGCAGGGAAAAAGATAAGGGCAACAGATATCTGGAGCAATGGCAGGAAAAAGAGATGATAAAACTCTTGCTTCATCTCAAAGTCTGCTTCTGTTTCTTTTTAACAGGCTTCTAGAAGAAGCTTGTCAATGTAATTAAAATAAAAGTCAACTACTTTGAAGCGTATTGTTACTCCTGTAAAATTTTCCTTACTCAGGTCAAATATTTCAAGAAAAAAATGTTCCATTCTCCTTTACCTTTTAGGGGCAATGTGCAATATCTGTGAGAGTTTGTGTATGTGAAGTGACTCATAATGCCCCAGATATTCCTTTAAAGCAAAATAGCATTTTTCTACATGGATTACAAAATGATTTTCTAATTTCTAGTCTTCTAGGACAGTGTTTTTCAACCTTTTTACACCTATGGACCGGCAGAAATAAAAGAATTATTCTGTGGACTGGCATCAGTCCGTGGACCGGCAGTTTAAGAACACTGGGCTAAGTCGTGGACCAGACCCCGCCCATATCTACCTAATCTCCACCCCAGACTCCGCCCCCATAATAGTACTAATTGTAACACTATTTTTTCCATTCATTTTTCATAGATACACACAATATAATCTTATTAACAACACATAATGGTTAACCACAAAATTAAACTACACAAAGCACACTGATAGCAGATGTAAATTCTCAAAATGGACATAATTCAATCACGAAATTCAAAAATAAAATCATTCCCCCCTACCTTTGTTGTCTCCCTCCCTCCATGCTATGCCTTACATTCTGGCCTGCTCCAGCCTGGCCATTTTATGCCGCTCCCGGTGTTATCTTCAGGCCGGCTCCCTCTTCCTCACTGATGCAGTGCACAAAGCTGTGGGCAGCGGCTCCTTTCGCGTCCCATGCCTCATCTGGAAGCCTTCCCTCTGATATTGCAATGTCAGAGAGAAGGCTTCCTGTTCAGGCGCAGGACACGCGTAGGAGCCACTGCCTGTGGCTTTGTCCACTGAATCAGTGAGGAAGAGGGAGCTGGCTCGAAGATAACGCTGCATCGATCACGCCGTAGACCGACGGTTGAAGAACACTGTTTTGGGCCTGATGCACATAGACCGAAGGTTGAAAAACACTGTTTTGGGCCTGATGCACATGCTGGCCATGTGGACCAGCAGGAAATTTCTGTGGACCGGCACCAGTCCATGGACTGGTGGTTGAAGAACACTGCTCTAGGAGACAGGGCACAGTATATGATTAAACAAGGAAAAATAAGAGTTGAATTTTGGTGTGCAGATATGGCAATTCACATGTACAATATTAGGCATCTGACACACACTTTTGACCATTGTTCCCTCTAAGCTGCGTGGCCGCTCACCTTTTAACATGAGGTCATGCAGCCTTTCAGCCCCACCATACAGCCAGTGAAGATGGGACCAACTGTTCCACCGTTCCCATGGCATTCCTGGAGTGATTTGCCAATTTTTGGGGAGCCATTTCCCCTGTAGTCCCTTACATTCCGACGCCTATATATCTAATCATCAGTGATATAAAGTGTACATAATGCATTTCCCTGATGTGAACCAGCTCATCCTTTAGAAGTGATGACCCTTTGTTCAGTATTTATAGAGAAACTAATAAAATAGCATTCTGGAGGACAGGTCAAGGTCGGGGTCAATCCAGAGTGCAAAATCAGGTGATTAAAGGGTCTAGTAAATATAGAAAGAAAAATAACAGTTGTGCATTTTCTAATGCATTTTATATTCACTTGTCCTTTGTGTGAGAGAGGGTTAGAGAATGATCTGTCAGTATTTAATCTCCCCATACACTTGGCACCAGAGTTGACTTTGAAGAGAATAGGAAAGTGAGCAAAACTTCACACAGTGTGCCTGGA
Organism: Geotrypetes seraphini; assembly: GCF_902459505.1. Taxonomy (NCBI): domain Eukaryota; kingdom Metazoa; phylum Chordata; class Amphibia; order Gymnophiona; family Dermophiidae; genus Geotrypetes; species Geotrypetes seraphini. The sequence continues at coordinate 22,019,811 of NC_047095.1, forward strand.
AGCTGAACCAAGCTGACCCTGAACCTAGAATGTTTTGTGTGTTTTTCACTTTCTGCTCTATTATTCTGCACAGAGGCCAGTTGTGTTCCAGCAGCTTAGAAACTTAGCAACAGTGGGAAGTACACAGTAGACCATTCTCCGACACTTTTTTTTCACAGCCACTTTATTAAGAGCTTTTCTTTTTCAGGATCTAAGAAATCAATGAGGAACAAGAATGTTCTATGGAACAGGAGAATGCAAGCTCCCATTATTTTAGGTAAATAACTGTATGGGTAGGAACAGGGTTGGCAGGTTGCTTGAAGAACACAGTCAAAGGGCTAGATTCACTAAACTTACCGATGCTGTCCCCGACCTGATTTACTAAACGGCTTCCCGATCAATCTCCGATCTGATCCGATTCACCCATGCAAATGAGGGGAAATGGCATGCAAAAGTAGGAAGCACTAAGCAGAAGAAGAAACACTGATTGGGTTTGCCAATCCAAAAGAAGCGACTGCTGACGACCAGTCGCTTAATATCCTTGCCGACTCTCCTGCCTTCTTCCGCCCTGAAATATCAGTATCGAGGTTACAACCCCATATAAAACAACAATCAAAATTAAAAATAAAACTGTAAAATATCTTTACATATGCGTAATAATTCCTTTTTTAATATATTCTGTAAAAAGTGCATTGCGAGCCCGTGGTTTTAACCCGCAGTTTTAACCCACGGGTTTAAAGCGTGTTCTGTTCGATAATCTGGCTACACAAAATAATTCACTGCGTCGGTCACAAATCATTCCTTTTTAAAAATGTCCTACTCGTAGGGCCAGCAAAAGTAAACTGCAGCCACCCTTCCCCCTTCCTTTTGAGCTTGCTTGTGTTTTGCCGCCAATGACGTGCAGGAATAAGCCCCATCCACTAACTACGGAATAAGGGCGAAGAGCTAGCGCGTGCGTAAATTGCATTAATAAACAACAAGGATACTCTGTGCATTCATTTCGATCGCTCTTACAGCAATTAGTGAGATCACTATAGGGCGTGCGTCCAATCAGATCATTTGCATGTCGCATCTGTAGCAAATCGGTCGCTTGGCAAAACTCGGCCAAGAATCACCCAACAACGATCCAGATCGGTAAGTTTAATGAATCTAGGCCAAAGAGAAAGATGATAAGAAAACAGAGTATGGATAAAGGAAACATGATCTATCAATAAGGTAGGCCACAGAGAAGCTAAGTTCACACCAGGAGGTTACAACTTCTCGGAAGCCAACCTGGTTGGTGGTGACTGAATATTTCCCAACAAGATAAGAAGAAAATAAGGGACAGATGAAAGTGCATGACCTAGTGACGCCACAGGCCGTGAGTTGGGAGATTCCTTGAAAAATCTACCAACAAGATTGGGAAAAGGAGTACTTCTGTAGAATTCAAGCACACTGGGGATCAAGTGGTAGAAAGAGCAGTTAGCAGAGGAGTAGCCAGTCACGAGGGAAGGTGTCGCCTAGTAGAGCTGCTGCCTCAACATCCTGAAGTTGTTGGATTGATCCCAACACTTCTCCTTGTGACCCTGGGCAAGTCACACAATCCTCTATTGCCCCAGATACAAAATAAGTACCTGTATATCTTTGAATGTGTAACCACAAAAAGGTAGTATACAAGTCCCATACCCTTCCCCTCTTTATTTTGTACAGGAAATACCAAAGGAAGAATTGCAAAACTCGGTGCCTTATTGATGACACACAAATGCGATGATTTCATTGGGCGCCTTATACTTAGGAAAGTAGACTAATCATCTTATCCCAGCAGTAGCACCATGTGATTTGAGCGAAGCATAAATAAAACACAATCTTGTTTGTTCATCAAAAGAACTCCTAAATGCTGTGTTTAGTATGTCTTCAAACATACTGTAATTATAAGCTTCAGGATTTAGTGGTGGTGAAACAGATTTGCTTTATAATCAATGTTTCCTATAATTTCATGATCTTTTTACATAAGGTATGTGCTACCTATTTCAAATATTTTTGGAATGTCTGCATTTTCCTGTTTTGGATAAACACTGGCACATTAATTATGTGTACTACTAATAAAATGCATTTCAGTCTGGGCTAAAGTTCAGAACCTGAATTATACCTACTCTGCAATCTATATATATATAAAATCGGAGGTATGTATGTGTGTATGTGCCGCGATCACGCAAAAACGGCTTGACCGATTTGAACGAAACTTGGTATGCAGATCCTTCACTACCTGGGATGATATGTTCTGGGGGTCTCGCGGCCCACCTGCACACGTGGGCGGAGCTACAAACATAAAATCAGATTTCACCCATTCATGTCAATGGAAAAAATGTAAAAAGCTGCCATTCTCACAGTAATTAAAAAATGGCTTGACCGATTTGAACGAAACTTGGTATACAGATCCCTTACTACCTGGGGTGATATGTTCTGGGGGTCTCGCGGCCCACCTGCACACGTGGGCGGAGCTACAAACAGAAAATCAGATTTCACCCATTCATGTCAATGGAAAAAATGTAAAAAGCTGCCATTCTCACAGTAATTCAAAAACGGCTTGACCGATTTGAACGAAACTTGATATGCAGATCCCTCACTACCTGGGGTGATATGTTCTGGGGGTCTCACGGCCCACCTGCACATGTGGGCGGAGCTACAAACAGAAAATCAGATTTCACCCATTCATGTCAATGGAAAAAATGTAAAAAGCTGCCATTCTCACAGTAATTCAAAAACGGCTTGACCGATTTGAACGAAACTTGGTATGCAGATCCCTCACTACCTGGGGTGATATGTTCTGGGGGTCTCGCGGCCCACAACTCTATGTTGCTTGCTCAGGGCTGGGTTCACCCAAGAATTTATATGTTCTTGCTCCAGGAGGTGAAACTAAAAATGTTGTTTATAATCACATTTTGCGTTAGTTGTATTGTATTCATTTTGTCAAATATTTCACATTATAATTTGAATATTGTACTTTTTATTAAGCTGTAAAAAAATAATTTCATTCACCACTATAAAGTATCTTTATTTGAATCCATTTACAGTGTTATTGCTATAATTAAATACCCGTGCAACGCCGGGGCATCAGCTAGTATCTAATAAATATCAGTATCGAGGTTACAACCCCATAAAAAACAACCATCAAAATTAAAAATAAAACTGTAAAATATCTTTACATATGCGTAATAATTCCTTTTTTAATATATTATGTAAAAAGTGCATTGCGAGCCCGTTCGATAATCTGGCTACACAAAATAATTCACTGCGTCGGTTCTGTCTGTATTGGGGAAAAAAAGATTTAAGCTATGTTCACTGTTAAGTTACATTCCAATGTAGAGGAGACTCTTTTTGGAAGCTAATATGAAATTTCTTGGTGTCCAGAAATTTTTAGCCTGCAGGGGTGTCATAATCTGGGACCCTTTTACAAAGCTGTGCTAAAAAGTGGGCTGCATCTGTTGAGGCCACTTTTTAGCGTGGCTCTAAAACGTCTGCAGTTTGCTTTTTTGTTTTCTATTAATGGCTATGCGCTGATTTTGAAAATAGCTGCCAACTGTTTTGTAGGCAGTAGGGGCCCGATTCTGTAGAGGACGCCGGTCTCGGCGGCCGACTAAGAAGGGGCTGAGAATTGCGTGTCAGTCGCGCAACAGCATCCTATGGAGAGGCTGCTTGTGCCGGGGAAGCTAAACGGGTACGGGGGAAGGGAAGGAACACGCGCACATAGGAGGAGGGGAGGGGGTGGTGGAGAAGAGGGTGAGTCTGAGTGAAGCCGGGAGTTTTGCAGTGCTGGTGCCCCCATAGCTAACTGGGCAGACAGGACTGGCACCAAATATCAGCCATCCTGCAAACTTCCAGGCAGTGGTGCAGCGAGGGTAGGAGGTTCCTGGGGCAGTGTCGCTCTCTCTTCCGCATCTCCCTCCCCAGGTACCTCTTTAAATCTTCCGACCTGCTGCTCCCGTCAGTATGGCTTTCCCTCTGACTTCACTTCCTGGCCCTGTGACCCAGAAGTGATTTCAGAGGGGAGCCAGGCCAGCACAAGCAGGAGGACGGAGAATTTGCTCGTATTGCCGAAGATTTAAATAGTATGGGGGGGTGGAAGGGAGGGCACAAGCATGGCATAGTGGGGGGAGGGCGTAGAACTGTCAGTGCCTCCACCAAAACAGTGCCCCCCCCTTTTACTACACCACTGCTTCCAGGTCCACTGAAGTCTTAGATATTCAGTGGCGGTGCCCAAGATATGTCCTGACATTGAATATCTGGGTCCAAATTAGCCAGTGGTGGTCAGCATTTATAAAAACACGGATCACTGTAGGCTCAATATTGACCTGCCATTTGTCTTTAAAAAATATTGCCATCTAAAACAGGTGCTCTGTTGTACAATTACCCCTCTCTAAATCCCACAATATGGAAGTCCTCCTGTATATCAATACGTATCTAGAAATTAGGTAGTTTATAATAGGTTTTTAGGGGTGTTGCAATACAGTAATTTATAAATAGTTGGTGATAAAATTAATTCCTTGCTTGTATTTTACATCATGTTTTGGTTTGCTGTAAAATTCACCAACTGGATGACAATAGCATTGATTTACTAAGACAAGTGTTTTGTGTTTTAAGCAGTTGTACCAGTGATGTATCTTAGGCAAATTCTGGTATTAAAAAGTATATAAAATGGCCTTGTTCTTTTTTCATTTGTAGAGATCAGAGCGTTTTGGGACCAGCCACAGAATATGTCAAGGTATGATAACAACCTTCTCATCCATATGCATGGTCAGCAATGAATATGGAGCTGCCATATTTTCAAACAAGTGGTCAACTGTGTAGGTTTTAATTTTACTTTTAAATTTAAATATTAAGGATTAAGGTGAAGCAAATGGCTACTTGTACCTTACTGAAGTCATTTGCCGTTATCTAATATAATAAAGCCCAAAGCGCGCATGCGCACTCCCACCTGCGTGCTCCCGTTTTCCGTGTGCTGTAGGGCACCGCAGGTAGGAGTGCGCATGCGCGAGAATCCCCCGAGGTGGGCAGCGGCTGTTGGCGGCTGCAGGCCGCTGAAGGCCACGGCGGCTGTCAGCGGCTGCAGGCTGCAGGTCGCCGCGGCTGTCGGCGGTGCGGAGTATTAATTGGAAAATTGGGGAGGGGGAAGCAATGGTAAAGGACAGCTGGAGATGGAGGAGGCAGGTAATAGGACAGACAACTATTGAGGAGGAAAAAAAAGGAAGTGGGGAGGGAAATACCGCTGCTGCTGCTGCTGCACAGGGATGTGGAGGGGGAGGGAATGTTGCTGCTGCACAGGGAGCAGGGAGAGAGACAGAAAGACAGACAGTGGGAGGGAGAAAGAAAGAAAGAAAGATAGACAGCGGGAGGGAGACAGACAGAAAGAAAGGAAGAAAGGCACAGGGGCATGAAGAGAGACAGAAAGACAGACAGACAAAGAGGAACAGGGAGAGAGACAAACAGAAAGAAAGACAGACAGCAAGGAAGAAAGAGACAGGGTCAGGGAGAGAGACAGAAAGAAAGACGGACATATATTCTAGCACCCGTTAATGTAACGGGCTTAAAGACTAGTACTCTGAATAAATGTGGCCTGTAGCTCCCAGATTCCTAAGTATGATTCGTGTTTAATAGTAGTCATGTTGCATACAGCGTGATCCCTAACTTAGGGCTCCTTTTACTAAACTGCACTAGAGGTTTTCAGCATGGGCCAGCGAGGTAAATGCTCCGATGCTCATAGAAATTCTCTAGCACCGTTTAGTAAAATCCAGCGTTGTTTATTGGGATTTATTAACTGCCTTTATAAAAAGACTCGTCCAAATCAGGCCTAGCGACCTCACAGCCAGTTGGATTTTCAAGATCTCCACATTTGTAGACATTGGAAATCCAGTATATGGAACTTTACTTACTGCAGATTCATTATGGATATCCTAAAAACCTGACTGACTGTAGGATCACCAGGAGAGTTAGCCCTGTTGAAAAAGCTTATTACGAGCTCTGGATTTATTACCAACAGGTGCTTCCTACAATAAATTGCCTGCACGGGTCAATATTCTGTGTATTTTTAGACACTGTGCAAGTCATAATTACATATTGTGATTATATTTATAGAAGTAAAGAAGGTAAGCTGTGGCCATCTTCCAGAATATGATGTAACACATGAAAGCTTTGTTTTTGTAGTGAGCTGGAGTACTTAATGAGAGTTTAACAGGCCAATGGAATAAGACATGCATTAGAACAGAGTGCTAAGTTTCCGTGCTCAGCATTCTAACACACAAATTGTGAAAAACATTTCACTCCCAATGCACGAAACTAATGGCTTGCAAATTATTATAGCATTTGAAAATGTGTTCTGATTGGAAAAATCGTGTACACAGCCACTCTAACATGTCATGGTTTAGTGGGGTGGTGGAAATGTTTTTTTTTTTTCTTTCCCCTTTCCTGTCGGCGCATGGGCCGATCCATGTTCAGTGAATGCAGATTGGAGGAGAAAGATAAAACATTTTCTCCCCCCTCCCCCAAGGCTATCTGGACAGGGCACCCCTGACTCAAACACTTAACTAGGGAGGTCCTGGACCATAGAGCCTTCAATGCTGCAGCACCCCTTTTGGGACAATTGAAGGCTTACTTCCAGCATAATTCTACTTTTGGCAAAAAAAGAGCTATAGTATTTATTGCACGAACAAAGGTAATTACTATCTACCAAAAGTATGTTTGTCCCAGAAAGGTCTACAGTTGCAGCCTCTTTTTTAAAGATATTTAAAAAAAATACAATGAAAAAAGACTTTCCAAGAACACGTGGAGGGCAAAATCAAAAAAAGCGTCTAAGTCCCCTTTTGGCCTAAGCCCCTAAACGTTCAACCCAGAAGCAGGGAAAGTGTCCATAACCAAAACAAACGTCCATGTTTTGATTATGGCCTTCCTCTGCCTAAACGCCCAATCTCCACTACGTCTAAAAGTACCCCCACAGCACGTCTACACTTTTTAGCCATAATGAAACAAACAAACGCCTAAGCCACAAACGTCCAACAGAAGGGCTTTTAGGCGAAGGAGGAGCCAGTCCTTCACCTAAAAGCTGGATTCTGTAACTGGTGTCTTGTCAAAAACAACACCGGTTACAGAATCCCCCTCCCCACAACGATCCAGGCATGTCCAACCGCGACACACACCCCTCCCGACAACATCGGGGCAAGAGGGAGCCCAAGCCCTTGTGCCCTGCGGCAGCCGCGACCCCCCCGACTCAATCAGGGCAAGAGGGAGCCCAAGCCCTCTTGCCCCCCTGACTCCCCGACTCCATCAGGGCAAGAGGGAGCCCAAGCCCTCTTGCCCCCCTGACTCCATCGGAGCAAGAGGGAGCCCAAGTCCTCTTGCCCCGCCGATCGTGCCCTCCCCCCCCGACTCGTTCGGGCCTGGAGGGAGCCCAAGCCCTCCTGGTCCAGCCGATCCTCTACCCCCACCCCCCACTACATTATGGGCAGGAGGGATCCCAGGCCCTCCTGCCCTCGACGAACCCCCCTCCCCCCCAACGTCCACCCCCCCGAACCCCCAATCGGCCCCCCTCCCAGCCGACCTATTCTGATTGGCCCAGGCGCCTTAGGCCCCACCAGTAGGCGAGGCTTTGGTTAGGCTGGGCCAATCCGGCCTCATTCGTCGGAGGACTGCCTGCCGGACGGACGGATTTGGCACCCGTCTGTCCGGCCAACTTATCTAAAGGTACGGGGAAGGGGGGTGGGGGTGGGGTGGTCATGGGGTTGGCTGGAGGGTTGCGGGTCGGCAGGGAGGGGGGCTGATCGGGGGGAGGGGGGACGTTGGGGGGAGGGGGTTCGTCGAGGGCAGGAGGGCCTGGGATCCCTCCTGCCCATAATGTAGTGGGGGGTGGGGGTAGAGGATCGGCTGGACCAGGAGGGCTTGGGCTCCCTCCTGGCCCGAACGAGTCGGGGGGGGGCACGATCGGCGGGGCAAGAGGGCTTGGCCTCCCTCTTGCCCCGATGGAGTCGGGGAGTCGGGGGGCAAGAGGGCTTGGGCTCCCTCTTGCCCCGATGGATTCGGTGAGTCGGGGGTGGGCAAGAGGGCTTGGGTTCTCTCTTGCCCCGATATGTCGGGGGTGCCACGGTTGGCTGGGGCAAGAGGGCTTGAGCTCCCTCTTGCCCCGATGTTGTGTGTGGGGGAGGAGTGATGCATCGCGGCAGGGGAGATGCCTCATCTCCCCTACCGCGATGCCATCACTCTTCTACCCGAAATGCCATGGGTTGCGGCAGTTCGGGTAGAAGAGTGATGGCATCGCGGTAGGGGAGATGAGGCATCTCTCCTGCCGCGATGGTTAGGTTGCCGGGCTGCTGAACTGATCGCGCCAATGGCCATCAGCTCGCGGCCCGTTTTTTGGCACTTAGACCTGGTTTTATTTCGTCTAAGTGAAAAAGGTCTAAGTGCCGACTAGGCAACCTTTAACTGTTTTGGTTATAGGTGTTGTACGCCTAGGTGTAGGTCGGCCTACCTCCCGCCCACTGCCCGCCCTTTCCCCTCCTCTAAACACACCTCTTTTCTCTCTGTGCGTTTAGAGGCAGGGGAAAAGCCTAAGTTGGTTTTAGATACGTCTAAAAACCAGCTTTGGTTATGGATTCATGGACGATCAGGCTTTTTGATCGTCCAAGTAGCCATTTAGGACACTTTTTAGACTTTTTTTTTTATTATTATTACCCCCACATTGTCCACAAGATTATTTAGAAATAACAGTTGATAAGTCCACATGGAAGGTGCATTAAGACAATAAGGGAAGTTATTAGCTCCTTAATGCATGTTAAATAGCAATAACATGCATTATATTGCCATGACACATGTTAGTGGGCATGTAATAATGAGTTGCAAAGTTTTGCAAATGCATGCAGGTCCCCTCATTTTAGTGTGCTGAAGGATGGGACTTTTTTCTAGGAGTTGGACTTTTCTGTGACATACCACAGGGTCATCTATTTCTCCTATGCTTTTTAATATCTTTATGAGTACTCTGCAAAAGTATGCTTACTAGTTGTGATTTGTGTTTCATGTTCTCAGTGGCGTAGTGAAGGGGGAGGGGGAGTGGACTGCCCTGGGCACCGTCTTGGTGGGGGCACTGGTATCTCTTCACCCCCCCTCCCAGCACATACACTCGCACCTTTCCTTCCCCGCTCCCCCAATATCTCTTTAAAATCTTTACCACCATGAGCAACTACACTTTTCCCTCCGTATTTGTGGTGTCAGCAATCGCGGTTTCGATTATTCGCGTTTTTTAGCTTGCTGGCTCCATCCCCCCAAAATTACATCAGCTTGCATAGAGAAATTGCTGATGCCAAGCGTTTGCAGAGAAAATTGCTGATTCCCAGCACTTTCTTCACTGTGTTTTGCCTCTCCTTCAGGAACAGGCCAGGTCTCCCACCAAGTTATTCATGGTTTCACCATGGTTTTTAATAGAAAACAGTGAATAACATATGAAAAAGTTAGTTATTCACAGGTCTGTTAATCACCTATCACAGTGAATACAGAGAGAAAAATGTACTCTAGCCTGCTGTTCGCACCAGCCTAGTTCCCTCTGATATCACTTCCGGGTTGTGGAGCCAGGAAGTGATATCAGAGGGAAAGCCAACGTGAGCAGCAGGTTGGAGAAGCTGCTAGCGCTGACAAAGATTTTAAGAGGAATGGGGGTGGGAAGGGAGGGCGTGAGTGGGGTGCTGAAGGAGTGGGGTGTTGGCACGGAAAGAGTGAGGATGTGGAGAGCAGGGCTGGGGTGGACACCACTGCGCCAGGCACCTCCTAACCTCACTATGCTACTGCATCTTATGTGATGATATCTTTTTATTAATTTCGTAGAGTTTAAATACGGTAGATATTATTGCCAAGGTTACTGACTGCATGAACAGAATTGGAGACAGGGCTTCTATTAATAAACTGAAATTCAATGCAAGACAAAAGTTCTTTGGTTTCATAACTCATTAACCTCTGTTCCCTCATTTATTACTTTACAATTGGGTACTAACCTGCTAGTAGATAAAATGTCTAAAGTCTTGGGTGTTCTTTTAGACGTTTTACTTACATTTGAAGATCAAATTTCCAGTTTATGGAGGAAGATTTTATATATGATGAGAAAACTTAGGTTAGTGAAGTCCACATTCCCTTCTTTCCTTGTAAAAAAAAAAAAGAAAAAAATTTCCTACCAGAAATGAGTATAGAAAACATAAGTTCTAAATTGATTTTTAATAATCCACTTATATTAGAACATTAGGGGAAAAAACCCCAATTGTATGCCAGCAGCCTGAATTTCAAGGCTAAAACATCCCTTCTTATTTTCAAAGTAGTTTCAGAGAAATTGGGGGAGGGGGAATCCCATTTATTTTGTAACCATGAAAGTTAGACTGCCTGCATTTAAAAAAATAATGATAAAATCAACAGCTTTAATAAAGGTCGCAATTAAAGTTTCGCTGTTTAGTTTCTTCCACTGAAGATTCAAATGAATCTGTCAAATTTCCTTTTAGGGACAAAGTATATATCAAAGCCTTCTTCATCAATGCCAACTTCCTTAAAAGAACTGGATATATAATAAACTGTTGAAACATCAGGCATCGCTGAAGAAGGCAACTGTAATTCTCATGTAAGATAAGATTTAAGCATCTCTACCACTGGTTAGAAGGAAAATTAATAAAACCGTTTTCTAAATTGTCGTTTGGTAGACAGCAACACCCTCGTAATCAACGGTGCTCTCTTCTGCCCTCATCTTGAAAATGGCAGCATCTGACCTGTAGCAATACAACAAGATTCACCATGAGGGATCAGCCTGCCAACGACTTATGTGGTAGATTCACACACAACTTTACTCTGGTCTAGTGGGCCATCCCCCTCTCCAGTAGCAAGCTTCCTCCCCCACCCCCCCCGACAGTCTCTCACAACCCTTCCACCACACAAGCCTGATGGCCTACTGGGCTGTTCCCACCTCTGAACCTCCCTTGTACCTTTATAGAAGACCGACAGGAGGTGAGCTTATTCCCTCTTGCCAGCAGGCCCACCTCTTCAAAATTGGATGCACTGGGAGGGAGGGGCCTAAGACTCCAATTGGGCCAGAAGCCTAAGACCCCTCCCATAGGATGGGTCTTAGGCCACTCCCCAGTGCATCCCAGGATACACCGGGAAGGGGAAGGCCCACCATTTTGAAGAGGCATAAATGCTGGTGGGAGGGAGTGAGCTCTTCTAAAAAAGTACAAGGGGGGTTTGGAGGGGGCGATTGCCAACTAGACCACCAGGCTTGTATGGTGGGGGGCTGTGGGAAATTGCCTGAGAGGGGAAGCTTGCTGCCAGGAGGGGGAGATAGGTCAGGAAACTTGCTATCGGGGGTGGGGAGTGGGGAATTGGTACAGCTCTTGTGTGTATGCTATGCACACAAACAGCTGCACCCATAAAAAAAGGAGCCCCTGCTCTCCCTGTTTGCCGGTTCAGGTAGGGAGAGCAGGGGCTGCTTGTTTTGTTTTGTTTTTTGACAGGCAGGCAGTGATTTTTCTTCTGAGCACAGCTCCTACCCTTCCTTTACCAGCAATTTTCTGCATACTTTGCATGCATATAATTTGCATGCTATTATGCTGAGATTCGCCAGTAAAACAAAATTGCTCCCACCATGGTGTTTTTTTTTACCCTGGTGTCAGAGCTTAGAGAATCTGGCCCTGAGTCTTTTAATTTAATTTGTTTGACATGTTCCTTTAATCCCTAGATTGTGATTAATTTCAAAAACAGAGGGATAGTCCCATATATTATTCTGCACACACCCTTTTTGGCATACCATGTTGTTTTACTTCTCCCTTCCAAATTTTCTTTATGTTCTTGCCAAACATGTTTCAAATCAAAAAGAAATGTCTTGCTCCTTACTAAGATCATTTTAGGGCAATGTGAACAGTATAAGACAGGACATTAAATCAAGACCACATTAGCCTATCAGTTCCCTGCTTGTTGTATTAAGTGAACAATTTAATTCATATAGCATGGATACTTCAAAACTATTGTTATGATGAGGTTATGTGATTAAAACCCAAATTAAATCTCAGTAGTAAGTGTCTGATACAATAATGGGTTTGATGGTCTAACTCAGTGGTCTCAAACTCAAACCCTTTGCAGGGCCACATTTTGGATTTGTAAGTACTTGGAGGGCCTCAGAAAAAATAGTTAATGTCTTATTAAAGAAATGACAGTTTTGTGTGAGGTAAAACTCTTTATAGTTTATAAATCTTTCCTTTTGCCTAAGTCTTAATAATAATAATAATAATAATATTGTAATTTATAGCTAAAGAGACATATGATCAAGAAACTGTTTTATTTTACTTTGTGATTATGATAAACATACTGAGGGCCACATGTGGCCCCCGGGCTTCGAATTTGAGACCACTGGTCTAACTCTAGCAGATAAGAGGAATGCATATTAAAGACAGTTGTAAGCAGAAAGTGCACTGTAGGGCAGGGTGTTAAAAGACTGCAAGTCTCATGGCCGGAGCCAATCCTTTGTGCTCAGGCTACAGATGAAAAACATAGTCACAGGAAAATGGCTTTTTCAAAGTCTGCCTTCATTCCAGACAGGAAAAGCAGTTCAATCAGCTTTGAATCAGGCTGCTACAAAGTCATGAAAGATTTAGAAAAACAATGGCAACTTGTGTAGGCTTTGGGCTCTCTGCAAGCTGCACGGGGAGAATAATGGATCTATTGCTTAGCTGTGTAGGGTTTTGCCCAAGTCTGCATATCCACAGAACAAACTCTTCGCCTCCTCCCCCGTGGGACCTGGAAGATCAAACCATGCCAGCTGGGAATCAGTAACAGTGCTGCTTCTGAGCTGACAAAAAGATACTTTAGCAATTGACATCATGAGGGCAGTCCTATAATAGAATATAAGTACTGTTCCTTCTGAGCTGAGCAGGAGTCCTCCAACTGCATTGCTATCAGTGAGGGGTGGTGTTTCAATATCATGTTTTCAATTGTTAGAGATGGGCAGGTTTCCTGTGGCTTGACAGGGTTTGCCGGTCCCTTCACTACTGAAAATGTGACAGTGAAACAGCACCCCCTACGGACAGAACATAAGAATAACCTTAGTGGGTCAGTCCAATGGTCCATCTAACCCAGTAGCCCATCTTCATGGTGGCCATTCCAGGTCACTAGTACCTGGGAGAAACCCAAATAGTAGCAACATTCCATGCTACTAATCCAGGGCAAGCAGTGGCTTCCCTCCTGTCTGTCTCAATAACAGACTAAGGACTTTTCCTCCAGGAAATTGTCTAAACCTTTCTTAAAACTGTAGGTGGAGAACTCATGTTCACTGTTCCCTTTAAGGTGAGCAGAAGTGCCTACTTTTCTTTATGGAATACTAGCACAACTGCATATCTATGCACTTCAAAGTCAGGTGCAAACATTACCCCACCCGTAGAGCTGGTGTAAGTGTTAGCACTTAAATGGCAGATATACATGTATAACTTATTTTATAAATTGCACATGTATGTGAGTCCTGTCCTCTGCCCACGTGTACATTCCCTTAGCACATATGATCTGTGTAACTTAAGCGTAGGGTTACCATATTTTTCTCCAGACACATGACCCCGCTCCATTCTTCCCCAGCCCCGCCCCCATAAAGCCTCCTCTCTTCTTCTGGATGAGCTCCAGCTGCATCTGGAGGACCTGGAGCATGTGCGGATGTATGTTGTGTCATCCGTGCATGCTCAGAAGTCCTTCAGATGCAGCTAGAGCTTGTCAAGGCTTTCCAAAACCTGGACATATGGCGGGTTTTGGAAAGTCCATATGGGAGTCTGGATAGTCCTCTAAAAAGAGGACATGTCTAGGTTTTCCCGGACATCTGGTAACCCTAGTTAAGCGCATATTTATCAAATAGTGCTTAGGCGAGAGTATGTGCACATATATGAGTATAAATGCCATATTCTAGTGCAATATGTCCAGTGGTTCTGAACGACAGGGTCTTGTATCTGAACCAGCAAATTGTCTTTCAGAAAACTGTCAACCATGTTTTCCAAGTCCACTTCCTTCCCAGAGAGCTGCTCCTGCTCCCTCAGTTTGTTTTCTGCAAGCAGGTTGCTCAGAAGTGTTTTTGATTTGCTCTGTGGTTCTATTATTTTTGGGTATTTTTGCTCAGTGATCTTTGGAGGCTCAGTGCCTCCACTTGGTAGGACTTCTTTACAAGACCTCTGTCTGGGAGAAGACGCAGACTCACATGGTGGAAGTTTGCTGCTAGCAGAATCAGCCCCTTGGTGACACCTAGCTAACCAGCATGCTGGTATTTGTTAGAGCTCAGGGGCCATCCTCGGCGTAGCTGCTCACATCCCTAATTCAGTCAGGAGCTTGAGTGCAGGCCTTGTGGTCTCCTTCACAGCTCAGCTGGGACTAACAGTGGGTTCTCCTCCCTTTTGTGGTGCAGTTTTCTGGGGGTAGAGGTTCAGTCTAACCTCAGTCTAACTGTCAGCCAGAAGACCAGGTTCATCCAGTAAATCTGTGAGGCAGACATCTTCTCCCTTTCATTCCAGCTGAAATTCTATGCTGAAGCAGGCACCACATGGCAGAGTGAGCAAGGCTACTGAAGCCTATGGGAGAAAGAGGGGAGGGGGTGTCTCTAAAAGTTGATTTTGAGGGTTTCTGATCCCAGAGTCCAGTTTCCTCTCCTCTAAAACCCCTTTCCCTGTGATTGTTTCCTTCAGGGAGGTCTGCATGGACTGTTTTTAGCATGATATTTCCAATGACAGCCATCTTGGATTTTAAACAATTTATTTTTTATTTTTTTTGCCTCCATCTGACTCAAAACCCCTCGATTTTACTCAAAATTGACTGGGATGGTCTCCTCAGGCCTTTTTATGCCTATATCATGCCAGGTTTTTGCTAGATGGCTGGCTGAGGAGCATCCATGTCCTGTGTGCAACGGAGCTAGCAAGGAGAGGTGGTAGCCTCTGGCTCAGCCTCCTCCAAGTCTTCCAGGGCTTAGGGATCTGCAGGAGGTGCATCCCCAGGGAAGAGACCCCTTCCAGGACCCTCCAAATCTGCATTGGCCAAGCGTGGATGCAGTGGAGCCCAGAAAGACGGTCTGAGAAGACCACCCCAGTATGAGGCTTTACACCGGATTTTATGAGCCTTATGTAGAATGCTTATTTTAACTGCCAAGGGTTCTCAGCAGCTTAGTACATCAGTGGCGGCAGCGCATTACATTACATTGTATTTGTTAACCACGTAGTGGTAAGTTCAACAGGGTTTATAAAAAAATTATTAAAAGTAAACATGATCCAGGGAATAGAATAAGTTAGTCAAGTGCTTGGAAAAAAGATAGGTCTTCAGTTGTGTTAAAAATGTTTATAAGAGCACGCTGTGAGCAACAATGTTCAAAGTTCTTTATCGTAAAAAGCCGCCTAAAACGCTAAGGTATGATTATGAAATTTCTTACTTCTGCAGCCCTGTATAGAAGGAAAGTTAAACAGGGCATGAGTTTTTCTACTGTGTTTGTGTGAAGCTATAGAGAGTCTATTTACCAAGTAAAGGGGGAGGGGGCTGAACTATATAAAGCCTTATAACAAAGACATCCCAGTTTAAACAACACCCGTGCCTCCATGGGCAGCCAGTGTAGCTCACAATAGAACGATGTGACGTAGTCATATTTCTTCAAACCATAGATCAGTCTAACCCTGTGTTCTGTATTAATACAAGTCTCGCTAGTTCTTTCTTGGTGATTGTCAAATAGACAATGTTACAGTAGTCAAGACTCAGTAATAATGACTGAACCAGTAATCTGAAGGCTGCAAATTCAAAGTAAGATCTGATAGTTCGTAGTCTCCACAAGGTAAAATAGCTTTTACGTACTACTGCATCTTTCTGAGTTTTCATAGTAAGATGCTGATCTAAAACGACTCCTAATATTTTAATCATTGGATGGATTGTATACGATGTCGAATTTGTACTAATGGAAGGTTCAGGAGGAATTTTACTAGGGGACGCCACGAAAAACTTAGTTTTATCAGAGTTGAGTTTAAGTTTGAATTGCTTCATCCAGGAATTCATCTGTTTCATTACGGTCTCGATTTTGGTGGTAGCCTGGGACAAGACTGAGTTTTATAAGGTATGACAATTGTAATGTCATCAGCGTAACTAAACAGTCCTATGTCTAGATTACTCAAACACGAGCCTAGTGATGAAAGGTAGACATTAAATAATGTAGGTGAAAATGGAGATCCCTGAGGGACACCACATGGTTTTTTCCAGGTAGAAAAAGCTGAGTTCTAAACCTTGATAAAGTTTGCTTTCCAAAAATCCTTTGAACCATAAATAAACGTTCGCAGGGGTTCTCCCCTTGATAGGCTTCCCAAGGCAGATGAGGATGCAGACTTAAACTTGGAGGATCAGTCTGTGTCACAGACTAGGAGAATAGTAAATCTGATTCTATGCCATTTTTATCCCAGAATGAAGTCTTCCTGGCAGAGTCTGCTTCCATGCAGGAGGACAGCGATCAAGAGGTGGTGTCGACACTGGATCAGGAGGGACCCCCCCCCCCCCTATTTCCAGTCATTAATTACCAGCAGCTCTGAAGCTGCAGGTAACTGTTGCGCTTGTGTTGTGCACACACAACACAGTCACAACAGCATAAAAAAAAACAACGCAGCCTTGATGGCAGGGGGACCCAAAACCAGGACCCCTCCCTGACACCCTCTTGACACCAAGCCCCCTCCCCCCTTCTGATTTCCATGACCTCTCCTACCACCCCAAAACAAAATCCTGGTGGTCTAGTGGGCTGAGGGTGGTCGGATCAGACCCTCCATCGCCGACACAGCTCCCCGTACCTTTTATTGAAAATCAGACAGGAGAGATGCCCACTTCCTCCTGCCTTGAGGAGCCGCCTCTTCAAAATGATGGCCCTTCCCCCCACCCAGTGCACCCTGGGATGCAATGGGAGGGGTCTAAGGTCCTGCTTGGAAGCAAGATAGAAAACCAAACAAAAATGTTACAGCTTAAATAGTCGCTAAATACTTTATAAAATCTTTTCTTTCATAATTACAGGAGTGGAGGGGGGAAGAGGAAACATGAGAAACCCAGGCTCTTTTGAGTGAGGGTACACACCTGGCTCTTTGCAGTGGTTCATCCAATGTATTTTTTGTTTTACTAAGGTGTTTTATTTGTGGCTTCTTATTCGGAAATGGCATGGTTACACAGCAGATGGATGTACTGTTGATTTTTTTTGTGCGATTGTGATTAATGATAACCAGGCTGTAGTTAAGGAACGATAGTCTCACCCAGAAATTGTACTTTCCACTATGCTCACCAGCGTCATTCCCTTTATGATCTGTATTGTAGTCTCCTAAGGTTTGGAAACCTGCATCAACTGTGCTTACCTATGTCCCTGAAATTAGGTCAGCAATAAAATTAAGACAAACAGATTCCCATCTCTGAAGGGTTGCCGTGATGTGTACTGGACGGTTGCTAGGGAGCAGTTTAATTCATTGAGGTTTTTAATTAAGGGCCTCTGCTGTGGTCAAGAGCTGTGCTCTTCAGATGAACTCTCATGCCCCTCTGCAAGAAAAGAGAGAAAACCAGCTAAAAACATGGTGACGAACCACCAGACTAAACCTTAAATTTGATATAGTAACAATTGATGAAGAAGAAAACAGCACTGAAAGGACCAGGAAAATGCATGGGAAATGCTTTAAAGATGGTTTGAAACAGATGTACAATTATTTCATGTTTTAGGAGATGGCAGAGCAGAGAGGCATGTCTAATTTAAGAGGCTCATTTAAAAGATATTTCCAGGGAATGCTGGCTGTTTGCCACTGCAAGCCACTGGCAGAAACATATTAAAAAGATAATTCTGTCAGGAACTGCCTAAACTCAGGAGCATATACGTATGTAAATGCTGATATTAAGAACATAAGAATTGTCGCTGCTGGGTCAGGCCTGTGGTCCATTGTGCGGCGGTCCTTAGGTCAAAGACCAGTGCCCTAACTGAGTCTAGCCTTTCCTGTGTACGATCTGATTCAGCAGGAACTTGTTTAACTTTGTCTTGAATCCCTGAAGGGTGCTTTCCCCTATAACAGCCTCCGGAAGAGTGTTCCAGATTTCTACCACTCTCTGGGTGAAGAACTTCCTTACGTTTGTACGGAATCTATCCTCTTTTAGCTTTAGAGAGTGCCCTCTCGTTCTCTCTACCTTGGAGAGTGTTGCGCAGTGGTTAAAGCTACACTCAGCACCCTGAGGCTGTGGATTCAAACCCACGCTGCTCCTTGTGACTCTGGGCAAGTCACTTAATCCCCCCAATTGCCCCAGGTACGTTAGATAGATTGTGAGCCGGCCGGGACAGAGAGGGAAAACTGCTTGAGTACATGAATAAATGCATGTAAACCATTCTGAGTTCTCCTGGGAGAACGGTATAGAAAATTGAATAAATAAATAACCTGTCTTTATTTATGTGCGTATGTGAACATCTATGTGTGTAAATGACAATAGTCCAGCTAAGTGCCATTTTTGTAAGTACAAGCAGAAAAAAGTGAGGCTGAGAGGAATGCACAACTTCCTTAGGAATGCACAAACTTTATTGGAGAATTACATAAGACGGATTACAGCTCAGCTCGACACGGCCAGTGTTTTCACACATAAATAATGTGTCTTCAACAATCAGGAGTCATTATGAATCCTCTCAAATGATAAACAGTAGGCAGTAATCCACAAACTGAGCGATTCACCAGAGCCGCAGGATGCAAAAACCATTTCCAAATGTTCAAGATAGGGAGGATTTTACAGGTGGGCATTCACATATGGGGAAATTCTATAAAAGGCACTTAAAGTTAGGCACCTACCTTAATTGGTAAATTGGCTTCAATAATGAGCTTTGATACCCAGATCTTTTTCTTGACCCCCAAGCATCTAGTAACTATGGTTTGGATTAGCTGGCAGACAGCAAACCTGGCTAGGCAACTTCACTGACAAAGCCAGGCAGACCTAAGGCGCCTTTCGGAAAGAAAGCAAGACCGCTCTGTTCAATAGATTTATTTCCTAGCCAGACAACGCCCCTCCCCCCCCTTTTTTTTTAAAGCTTTTCTCTTCATGCTGATATTACGCTTCTTCACTAACGGTATTCTGTTCTTCACTTGACTGGTGTCTTCCTCACCATTTGTATTCTGTAATTCGCTGACCATCCAGCTCCTTCGATGAAACATGTTAAGATTATACTGTAATCTACTTGTACCCTGTAATCACTGACTACTCAGTGACATCTTACCTATTCTTACCCTGTAATTTGCTGATTGTACAGCTCTCTTCACTGTAAACCGCCTAGAAGTCGCAAGATTATGGCGGTATAGAAAAAATAAAGTTATTATTATTCCCAATATGCGTCACTTTGTATTTGTCCACATTAAATTTCGTCTGCCATTTGGACGCCCATTCTTCCAATTTCCTAAGTCTTCCTGCAGGTTTTCACATTCCGCATGCATTTTAACAACTTTGAACAGTTTAGTGTCGTCTGCAAACTTAATCACCTCACTTGTCGTTCCAAGTTCCAGCTCATTTATAAATACAGACTCCTGTGGCACGCCACTATTTCTCCTCCATTTAGAAAAATGGCCATTTAATCCTACCCTTTGTTTTCTGTCTGATAACCAATTCTTAATCCATAATTGAACGTTGCCTATCCCATGACTCTTTAATTTTCTCAGGAGCCTCTCATGAGGAACTTTATCAAAAGCTTTCTGGAAATCTAGATACACTACATCAACCGTTTCACCTTTATCCACATGTTTATTCACACCTTCAAAGAAGTCAAGCAAATTGGTAAGGCAAAACCTCCCGTGGCTGAACCCATGGCCAAGAAAGCAAACAAGTTATTATGAATTATTAAAAAAGGACTGGTAATCAAGACTAAGAATGTTATAATGCCTCTGTATCACTCAATAGTGCAACCTCACCTTGAATATTGCTTTCAGTTCTGGTGTCCTATCTCAAAAAAGATATAGTGGCACTAGAAAAGGTTCAAAGAAGAGCGACCAAGATGATAAAGGGAATGGAACTCCTCTTGTATGAGGAAAGACTAAAGAGGTTAGGGCTCTTCAGCTTGGAAAAGAGACGGCTAAGGGGTGATATGATCGAAGTCTACAAAATCCTTAGTGGTGTAGAACGAGTACAAGTGGATCGGGGTTTTTTTTTGTGCATCAAGATTTACAAAGACTAGGGGACATTTGATGAAGTTACAGAGTAATACTTTTAAAACCAATAGGAGGAAATATTTTTTCACTCGGAGAATAGTTAAGCTCTGGAATGCATTGTCAGAGGATGTAGTAAGAATGGTTAATGTAGCTGGTTTTAAAAAAAAGTTTGGACAAGTTCTTGGAGGAAAAGTCCATAAACTGCTGTTGAGACAGACATGGGAGAAGCCCCTGATCAAGCATCCCTCTCCTCAATCCCCCTTCTCCAAGCATATACTGTATATTTTTCTCTTTCTCCATTATCCCTTTCCCCAGAGCAAGCATATCTCTCCCCTAAAACCCACTCCCCCCAAATACACATCCAAGCCAGCATTTCACTCCCACGCATCTTCCCCCTTCCCCTTCTCCTCCTGCAGTTCTGGCAGAGTCTCCTACCTCCTTTGGTTGCTGTAAATACGCAGTCTTTCTTGGTGGTTAATACAAGCCAACAACAGACAATACTGAAGCCTTCCTTCCACCAGTCCTGCCTGCATGGCAACTAGATCTAATATCGGCCTTCCTTAATCTTCGACAAAGAGTTGCTAATTTACAGGATCGGGGAGAGGGAGGGGGGAGAAGGTAGGAGAAATCCCAAGACCTGCAGAGAGTGGGAGCAGAAAACCAAAACCCCAGAATGACAACGCAGGAGCCACCAAAGAGGTCCCCACGGACTGCCATTGTCCCGCGGGCCTTGCATTGAAGACCACTGCTCTAAACAATTAGCATCATTCCTAGCACCGTGTTATGAAATGGAGTAATGCACACCAGGAACAAATTTAACACATTTATTGACTTGAGTTTGTCAGAATTTCATAGTATGAAATGAAAGAGATTTACTTTTAACAAGGGCCATGGGAGTAACAGCTCCATTTCCTGCCTCATAAATTCACCAAGCACATAAAATAATTAGAGTAACAATAGCTCCGTGATAAATGATTATAGTTTGATAGCTTTTCTTAATTCAGAATTCAGTTCTCATGAGTACCTCTAAATGTTGTCTGAAAGGGTTACAAAACAACAGTCATTGAACAAAAAAGCTCCTATCAATAATGCATAAAGAAGAAAGTATGTACAGTAATTTGTTTTGCCCTCTTAACTAATGTGTAAGTGAAGCCTCCTTACTGGTATATCTACTCCTAATTACAAGCACTGCATCGCTGTGCTTTGTCTTGTGAACCTGGTCTGGCACATGTCTAAATTGGTACATTATGCTCTCTAGTGTAGATCAGTTCAGTCCTATAGTCTTTCATTCATAATCTTTTAAAAAGCTATATGATTCAAAGATTTAATATTTGCCTTTGTCTATCGCATGAATATCTCTAGTATGTTTCTGAAGCACATTCTTGTTCCTGAAGCTGGTGTTTCTATCAAAACAAGCAGGTCCCTGGGGAGGAGGGGCTTCCATCATGACGCTCCTCTTCCTCAACAAGCTTAGAGGTGCTTAGAAAGGCGGTTCAAGGAGGAAGATTTTTAGGAGTCAGCTCTGTGGGTGCTGAGCACCCCCAGCATTGAACAAGATCATTCATTGTGTCCAAGGAGAAGACATGCCAAGACACATGCCACTATGACTTTGCCACCGGCACAAACATCCATGTATCCCCTATTCTATAAATAGTGCTCAAAATTGTGAGTGCGAATTTGGATGCACACAATTTAATAGCTTAATAAATCAATTAGCACTGATAATCGGGCGCTAACAATTATCCATGCTAATTGGCAAGAGTTGGAATTTGCATGCATATTTTTATAGTCGTTCTATAAAGATGTACACATACTTTTTTTCCATGTGAATCTGATAAAGAGGCGTGGCCATGGGAGAGGAATTATTTGCCTTTTTACCTTCGCTCAGGAGAAATCTTTCGCAACCTTCAAGGTACAATTCAAGGCATATTATTTCTCTTTGGCCTTTAGTTCTTAATATACTTCTTCCTGATGGCTACCTCTCTACCGTGTGGGCAGAATTGAATTGAATTCTCTATTTCCTCCCTCACCACATTGTTCATCCCTCTCCCCAACATTTTTATTTTTATTGTAATCCGCTGATTCCCTCTTTCCCCATGTTCTCAATAGTTTTTCTTCACGTTTTGACTTACTTTTTGTTTTGTTTTTACCCTAATTTTTATTTTATTTTAATTTTATTATAAACCGCTTAGATTTGCCTCTTGGTTTTTTTTATATTTGCGGTACATCAAATAAATTGAACTTGAACGTGAAGTGGGGCAGGGGCATTTCTAGGATTTGCGTACAATGTTGTAGAATTTGGGCGATCCGTGCCTAAATCAGAGTTCAGTTGATGTAAATCCTTGCACCTAAAATTTGGTGCAAATCCTAGCGCTAAGCACCATTTATAGAATTAAGTGCATAATGAGCACATTTTCCAAAGGCCATCTGCCTATGCACATGGCTGTTTTATCTGGGTGAACAGATTATATGAAAATTGCCCACTTTCCCTACAGATGAAAGTCAAAGCTACCAAATTATCCAGTTCCAGGAGGAAACATTTTTGCCAGTCCCGGTTTTGAACTTACACCCCAAAGCAGTGGTTCTACTTCTTGAAAATTCAGTGTTACCAGTCACATAATCCATAAGGATAGGGTAAAAAAAAAAAAATCCATAACTGGCCCAAAATTTCCCTCCTGTAAACTGGGCAAGTTTGCAGCTCTGGAATATACATGCTGGATCTATTGAGTTTGCTGGTAGTCAAGTCAGAGCCTATGTTTTGCTTTGACTGTAGTTGCTCGTTGCCATTTCCCAGAAGCTGCTGCCTTAAGTGACTATCAAACCTGTTTAATAGTAAAGTCGGCCTTGCAAGACTGAAGTATGACTGATTGGGACCTAAGGCAGAAATTGGGGTTCTAAAACCTACCAATAAGATGTGTCTTTGTCCATTGTCCTAGCTCAGTGCAGGCCCTGGCTATGCTGAGAATTGAATAAAAAGCTTCTCTTGGTGCTTGCAGTACAGTAAGAGAGGGCTCTGCAATGTGCAGTTTCCCTAAATTTTCCAGATTGACACCAGCTCTTATCACTCAGCCAATTTGGAGGTGCATTCCCAGTACTGTTTATGCATCTTCCTGATTAAACACTGACAGGGCCGTGCTGGCCTTTGTAAATAATCATAAGGTGATATTGACTGGTTTCTCTTTGCTGCTGTCATCGACTTGTTTTCTGGGCGACCTGCTCTCGGAAGCTTTCTAATTAAAAACAAACACACTTGAGGTTTCTTCGTACTTCTCCAGACTTTAAAAATCAACCATATAGACTTTGTTTGAGAAGTAACAACAACACAACCATGCAAATTTTCCACTAAGGTCCCTTCTGCAACCTGTAGATTCTCTCGGCGATGGTGACACTAGATACGCTTATCCAGTCTGAAGAAGAGGCATCTTGAGTAACTCGGGGGGAGGGGGAGAAAGTTCTAGGAAGGTCCATAGTGCACTTCAGGCATGCGGTTAAAGGAGCAAAGCCTTCCCTGCTTGTCTGCTGCATAATGATTTGTAAATGGAAGCTAAAATCCTTGGAGAGATGAAGCCATGAGCTTCGTGAGAGGATAGAATTTCATTGGTGAAGGGGGAGGGAAGGGATCACATGAGAATTCTAGCGCTCTATACATGGGAGGCTGCAAGTAAGCATGCCAGAGTGTAAAGGAGCAGAGAGCATGAGCTCCAATCTGAGCAAACAGTCCCAGAGCCAGAAAGAAGGGACTGAAGCAAGGGCAGAGAACTGCCAGTGAACTAATTACTAGAATCAGAAAAAAAATAATTGCAGTGTGATCATTTATCTTTAATCCTAAGAAGGCACAGCGAGACAGAGGACTTAAAATGTCCAAGGACTGTAATGTTTTTAAAACTCTCATGGCGGCTCTGTGCTGCTTCTATCATCGTAAGTCTGTTATCCGGGTGAAGGTAGGTGCTGTTCTGAGATTTGTGTCTGTAAATGTGTGTTGTATAATTTTAGAATTTTTTTAAACAATTCATTGGCTCATAAAATCATTTCTTTGGGGTAGCAGTCCCCAAGGGTGCACAGAATGTTATTTTATGCCTTGTTAAGTGGGTCAATGAATGCGATAGTCCACTTCATTTAACATATGATTTACAAAATGCCTACATGGGAACATGTAAAGTTATGCTTCCTGTTTTTCCAGATGTATTGTATTTGAGCTCAGGACTTTTGGTATTTACTTGCTTTATTGTTAGCTGTATCAGTGGGACTGCTGTAAATGTGAACTTTTAATGTTTGTTAGCTCTCACCAGGTTTATCCCAGGCCATCCCAGCCTGAATTAAGGTTGCTTGGTGCTCTGGGATTACAAAGAGTCTAAAATCAAGTTGAGTCAAACGATCTTAATAGTCAACTTAATTTATGTGATACCAGAAAGACAACTGCAGACTGTGCATAGTGCTTAACTTGGCGTGGATATGTAATATTAAAATAGTTCTTTGGTTGTCATGGCAACTTTCCCTTTGGCCTAATCTGTCAATCTCTGAATCAGTCCGGTTAACGTCCACTGCATGGGAAGAAACGACAATGAAGCCTCTCACATATTGTAGGAAGTCTGAGAACCTACTCTTTTCTTTTTTTTTTTCTGGATAAAACTTGAAAGATTCAATTGTAATTTCATTTAGAGTTTGTTGTCTGTGGCGCTAAGAGATGTTTGCCTTGGGAGAAGATTTTCTGGTCAACATTAGTTGCTGTCTGGGTACATTCATTGCCTCAGTGCCACATACGGGATTCAAAAGCAGCAAAGATCTGTTGAATGAAGTCACAGAGCCTGTCAAGTGCTTTCTTTTGGATGCTGTTTTGAGCTGTGTGCAGTTTCTTTGCATGTTCACATGCTGGGTGTTGAAACGATGCGTTTATTCTTCATAGTAAAATACAGAGTGAGGCAAAATAGGGTATTTTATTGGTAAGAATAAGTCTGTGGAGTGCCTTCAGTCAGTCTGCCAGAGGGTGATTTTTATAAAGGTGTTTTCAAATTTATATGCCTTTATAATATCAGGGGCACAGCCAGCAACACATTTCCTCAACACCCCCCCCCCACCGCATCAAAAATATTAATGTATATACTCAAATATAAGTCGATCCAAATATAAGTCGAAACCACCATTTTCCCCCCCAAAAAGGAGGAAAAATGGTTGACTCGAATATGTATGGCGGCTTAATATTCAAGTGTCCTGCCCTGTCAGGCTCTGCACCCAGCCCCCTCCCTGCCAGGAACTGCACCCAGCCCCATTCCCTCCCTCCCTTCCCTGTCAGACTCTGCATCCATCCCCCTCCCAGGCTCTGCACCCTGTCCCCTCCTTCCCTTCCCTGTCCTCCTACCTCCTCTGCCGATACCTGGTGGTCCAGAGGTGCAGCGGGCAGGAACAAGCTTTCCATGCTCCTGCCCCGCTGCTAACCCAGTCGGTGGTGGCTGCTGTGAGATCCGGTTTCTTCAGTCGCTGAGCGGCAACGAGCAGGAGTGCGCTTTGGCGCTCCTGCTTGGCACTGAGCAGCTTCTTGACTGGCTCCCGCAGCAGAAAAAAAACGGATCTCGGCAGTCACCACCAACCGGGTTAGCAGCGGGGTAGGAGCGTGGAAAACTCGCTCCTGCCTGCTGCATCTCTGGACCACCCAGGGATCGGCAGAGGAGGTAGGAGGACAGGGAGGGAGGACAGGGTACAGAGTAGAGAGTTGCGCGGGGACAGAAATCCCACCTGTCCCCACCCGTCCCCGTCAAAGTCCCACCCGTCCCCGTGAGGAATCCCTCCATCCCCACCCGTCCCCGCGAGGGATCCCCTCCGTCCCCACCCGTCCCAGCGAGGAATCCCCTCCGTCCCCGCCCATCCCTATAAACTTCAGAAACAGTTATTTCATTTAATTATGCTACTGAATTAAAGGCTTTGGTAGAAACCCATTTACAAATAAGCAAAGAGACTTTATTTGGAAATATTAATTGGGAAGAATACATACTTTGTAAAAGGGTTGCTACCAGAGCCTCTAATGTTTATAAATTTTTATCAACACAACTAATATACTACTTTATCCTGAAGCAAAAAAAAAAAAAGAAATAGAATTGTTTTCCTGCCTTTGTAGCCTGGTTTCTGCTTTCCTCATGTTCTCATTCAATTCCTTCCATCCACTCTCTCTCTTCTCTCTGCGTCTTCCATTTGCTCTGTTACTGTGCCTTTCCCTTTCTCCCCCATTCCAAATTGGTCTGGCACCCATCTTCTTCCCTCCGCTCCCCCCATAGTCTGGCATCTCTGTCTTCTTCCCTGCCAGCGTCTTCGCCCCACTCTCTCTTCCCCATTTCCTTTCAGCGTCCTTCTCTCCCATGTCCTGTCAGCGTCCTTCTCCTCCCTCTGTCTTCCCCATGTGCTTTCAGTATCCTTCTCCCCCTCTGTCTTCCCCATGTCCTTTCAGCATCCTTCTACCCCCCACCGTCTTCCCCATGTCCTTTCAGCGTCTTTCTCCCCCCCCGTCTTCCCCATGTGCTTTCAGCTCCTTCTCCCCCCTCTGTCTTCCCCAGTGCTTTCAGTGTCCTTCTCCTCCCTCAATTTTACTCATTTCCCTTAAGTGTCTTTTCCTCTCCACTCCACCTTTCCTCCCTTTCTCCCTCCCTGCCCCTTACCTTCGTGGCACTTCCCCGTCCGCCCGACAACAGAACAGGCCCGGTCCGACAAACCTCCCTGCCCTGAATCCAGTTGCTGTAAGAAGGTAATTTAGATTCACGGCTACAGGGCAGGGAGTTTTGTCGGACCGGGCCTGTTGTCGGTCGGTCGGTCGGGGGAAAGCGCCACGAAAGTAAGGGTATCTGGCCGGCTCTGCACCCCCTCCTCCCCCCCTTGGTACACCACTGCCTTGAGTTTTTCCTACCTGCCCTGCCGCAGCATACAGCCGACCGGAAGTCTTCCCGATGTCAGCGCTGACGTCGGAGGGAAGGAGGGCTTTGCTTAAGCCAATCTCCTCCGACGTCAGCACTAACATCGTGGAAGACTTCCGGGTCGGCTGTGTGCTGCGGCAGGGCAGGTAGGGAAAGAAGACGAGCCTTGCGGCTCAAGTGAATCCAACCCCGCAGGAACCCCTTGATCCTAGGGGGCGTCCCCACAGGATCCCCGTGACCCGAAGGGGGAACCCACGGGATTCCCGTCGTCCACGTTCCCATGCAGCTCTCTAGTGCAGAGCCTAGCGGCAGCCTACAATAATTCTGGGAGGGGGCGCTGGGCCGAATATAAACCGAGACCCCCCCATTCGAGTATATACGGTACCTGTGCTGACAGGAATGTTGAAATCCCGCAGGCTTGCCACCAACTTTCACTTCACACAAGCAGGAGGGGAACAAATTGGACAGTGAATTTCCTTAGCTGGTAGGACTTTGGCACCCCCACTAGACATTTAATAGGTGCGGCAGGTTTGGAGGGGGCATGAGCCCAAAGATGGAAGGGGCCAAGACTCCCCTGTGGCTATGCCACTGACTTTATAAATGTATAAAAGGCCCCTTATAAAGTTACCCCACATGTACGAGCACGTATTTGAATATTTCATGACTGGCATTGGTGTGTTTGGGGAGGAGTTTGGGCAGAGAGCTTGGGGAGAGTCACAAAATATGAACATAGGCTACAAAGTACAACTTAGGCTAGGGTTATCTTTGGCTCTAGAAAAAGGGAGGACAGTTTGAGACATTGCTTTCAATGGAAGTAAAACCTGGATATCTGAATCCATCTTCTTTTATCTGGTGCCATATGGTAACCCTAACCTAAGCAAATACTTACACTGCATCCTTTTATATCTGCTCCCAAGCTGGTGTATTTATGGATGTTCCTAATTTCAGCAGCTTTTGTGCTGATAGTATATAAAGATGCCTATGTGCCTTTCTAAAATAGGCCTAAAACAGGCACCTCCTACTTGACTTCCTACTAATTGACCCTCTTCTTGTCTGCTGCCACAGGAGACGGATCAGTCAGGAATTCAGAAAAGTTTCAAGTTTATTATTTTTTTAATATACCGACCAACGACAAGTATCTAGCTGGTTTACAATGCTAAAATAAAGTAAAAGATTAAAATGATACTTATAGAAGGGGGAGAGTGAACATTAAAAGACATTTTACATAGACAAACATGAAAGTGGGGGTGAACGGGAAAGTGGGGTAGATAATGACATCGTTTAAAAAAAAAAAAAAATTGAGTTAAAAAGAAAAGGAAGGGAGAAGGGATGTAACATTAGGGATTGGGTCGCTTCTTAAAAGCGGTTGGCAGACTTTCGAGAATGACAAGTTTAGAAGCTCTGGAATGCATCTTGAAATAAGAACGTTTTTAGTTTAGTTTTGAATTTGTCAAGAAGATTTTCGTGGCGAAGTTGGGATGGCAAGGCATCAGAGCAGTTGCAAATTACAAGTTCGGTAACGGGAGTTATTCATTTTAATCAACGTGCAACAGTTTGAACATGAAAATTGGGTATTGTTAGGAAATGCAACATCGCAAAGTGGTGGCATAACAGTAATACTGGCATTTTGATAGTATATAATTTAAACAGCCAAAGGAAATGAAGACGATTCCTTTGGAAGTTGCTCCAGACAATGTTAAATTGCAGGATTTGAAGATTTGGCTCTCTGATTTGTGCCTATAAGCATGGTGGGGCTTATAAGAAACTGCTACTGCTATTGGCGGATAGCCGTTCACCAGTTAGAAGATTTCTTGCATAAAATGATTTCCTTCCAATAAACCTCAGAGGGCTAAATGAATATACAGCCCATCATAACACTCTCCTCCATTACCTGGTTATCACCTTACATGTTGGACACACATAGTACATTCTAGATCAGACATGGGCAAGGACCGGAATCCAATCAGGTTTTTCAGGATTTCTCCAATGAATATGCATGAGATCCATTTGCATGCACTGCTTTCGATGCAAATTCATTGGGAAAATCCTGAAAACACGATTGGATTCCGGCCCTCGAGGACCGCAGTTGCCCATGTCTGTTCTAGATTCTGAAACTGGCTGAGGCTGCAGTAACCACAAAAAGCCTGTCCCTTTATAAATGCTGTCACGTTATTAATACTCAGTGTGCCGACAATGTGCATTTCAAATGTAAATTTAAACTATGAGTAAAGCAGACTTGCCCAATAGTTCAGTGCTTTCCTTGAAGTTTTTAGAGACAGCTGTTTACCATGGTAGGTCATCTTTGGTTAATAGCTGCTCAGTTTGTGTTATGATCTAAATACGCTTCCCTGACATCACAGGCTTTTAGAGATCCCATGACATGCTGACGGATAGTGTGCAGGGGCTTGTGCGTTTCACATCCTGTTGTTTTAGTTGGAGAGGCACAGCTGGGATGAATTGACCTACCAGATCGATGGGAAAATTCTGAATACTTTCTCACAGCCTCTTAGAAAGATACTGCCACAGTTCTCCTTTCCCAAGGCTGGGTCACAGCTCTCAGGCCTTTTTAAATGTCTTATACAACAAAGAGCAGTCCATCACAGCACACTCAAGGGAAGGGATGAGAAGAGACAGATGTTCCCCCTTCCTCTCTGTCTTTTTTCTTTCTTTGCTCTTTCTGCCAGGTCTCTTCATTCTTCTTATTACCAGGCTCACACTGGAGAGTTATCATACTTAGAAACCCCCCTCCCCACCATTCCTCTTAATTTTTCTTTCTCATTGGCTGCATAAGGAGGTTATTTTAAAAGCATCTCCGTGATAAAAAGCAGCATTTGCACACGTTGGTTGCATACAATGTAAGTGGCGATTATAAAATATTGATAGTTATATAAGCAGGTTCCTGAGATGCAGAGATCTCAAAGGCACATGGCATGGATGTGTTTTGGGCAAGCTAAAAATTTAGGGGGCAATATTCAACATGCAGTGGTCAGTGGTTCTAAAGCTGCTGACAATTACAAGCTGAATTAGACCTTGGAAACAGAATAGAAAATTGAATAAATAAAATATTCAGTGTCGGACCACGTCTGCACACTAGCATTGAGGTCAAGGTCCTCTGCAGACCGGGAAATTATAGGTCTGATTCTATAAACTGTGCCTAGCTGCATCTAACTTGTAGGTGCCACTCCACATAGCATAACATAAAAATGTATTTATGTACCGCAGTACCTCTCAATTCAATGTGGTTTACAGAATACTGTACATACTAGAGAGTTGCACAGGGACAGAAATCCTACCCATCCCCGCCCGTCCCCGCCAGGATCCTCTCCGTCCCCACCCATCCCTGCAAGGAATTACCTCCATCCCTGCCCGTCCCCATAAAAAGCAGCATTACTTCTGACAGGATCATCTATTTCACAGTTTCTTTTGTGTTTGCGCTGCTGTTTTCTGTTCAGGTAATTAACTTATAAACCCCCTCTTTTACTAAGGCTGACGTGTCCATTATATTATATGGACGAACCCTGCTTCCATCCCCGTGGGAGTCCCGTTGGCTAGAGGGGGGTCCCCGTGGGAGTCCTGTGGGCCAGACGGGGTCCCCGTGGGAGTCCCATGGATTAGGGGGGGATTCCCTTGATCCCCGTTCCCATGCAGACCTCTAGTACATACTCGGCAAATTACAACATCTCTCATATTCAATGCATTTGACCCAAAATGTAAAATACAGTATAACACAGCAAATTATAATCTAGATTATAAAAATTTGTCAAATAGATATGTTTTTTAATAATCTTCTAAAAGCCAGATAAGAAGTAGAATTTAAAATAGAAACATGATGGCAGATAAAGGCCAAATGGACCATCCAGTCTGCCCATCCACAGTAACCATTATCTTTCTCTCTCTCTGAGAGATCCCATGTGCCTATCTCAGACCTTCTTGTATTCATACACAGTCTCTGTCTCCACCACTTCTTCCGGGAGACTGTTCTAAGCATCTACCACCCTTTCTGTAAAAAAGTATTTCCTTACATTACTCTGGAGCCTATCAACTCTTAAATTCATCCTATGCCTTCTCATTCCAAGCTACTAAAACTTTTAACCCAAGAACCTGCCTGAAAAGATAAGGTTCTATGAAGGAATCTTTTATAAGCACAGCTTATTACTGAAGGAAATGCGAATAAAGTATTAATGCGTAAAGGACGCCTACTTTTTTCTAATTCAAAGCGATCAAGAAGATAACTTGGTATGAGGCCATGCAATGTTTTATAACAAATGCAGACAAACTTGAATATTGCTCTCGCTTCTGCAATTTCCGATAGTATGGTGTCACATGTTCTAATTTTTTTCAGCTCAAATATTTTATTGGTTTTAGAAAAGCAAAAACAAAATGACAAATAGAAGAGCTTCCAAGGAAGCACAGGTTGGAACCGGGTGATAACACCCATCAAATATATCTAATTACAATAAGAAGATGTGGCAATAGTAAAAGTAGATGAGCAGTAATCGGTACAGCATTCATCAATGTATGCAAATTACATAAATAGAAAGAATCAGAAGGATAGTAAGTACAATAAGTACAGGAAAGTGAGGGAAGTAAACCAGAGAAAAATAGAGTAAGATGAAAATGGATCCTAGGCAAATATATTACATATATGTATGATATAGCATCAGCAGACTCAAATATAACAGTAAAAATGGTTCAGAAATTTTAAAATAATCACGCAGTCAAAAAGAAAGCTACAAGTAGGTGATCTGGAAGGTGGTCAAGGATCTAATTACTAAAATCTACCAATATCGACCATGTTTTATTGTCTTCCAAATGGTATAAATATATGCAGACAAGATGCTTTCCCTTACTTCCTGAGTCCATGTCTAAATGGGATCCGATGTTACAATCTCCACTCACTGAGCATATATGGTTGGCGTTATGGCCCAGATTATTTAAATCTCTCCACTCTGCCTCTGATTTTTTTAAAATTAAAAATTAAACACACTGCTGTCAATCAACCATTAGGCTTCCTTTATAGACTCATGCCTAGTGGGATCTCTTAGGGAAAGGAGGAGATGGTGGATGCTGTGGATAGGCAGACTGGATGGACCATTTGGCCTTTATCTGCCGTCATTTTTCTATGTCTGGTTTTTCATATTAGGCGTTGGAGGGTACTACATGGATATCTGCATGCAACCTAAATTGGTCATTAAAATATTTTAGTGGTTTTTTTAGTGTTTTTAATGCCATGCTCAATTACCTCGCCATTTAAGACAATTAAAAACAATTAGGTTGTGTGTGGAACTAACTTAGGTGTCATTAGACATCTGTGATTAGGGCGCCATTTATAGAATCAGGCCCTGTGTGGGTGGCTGTCCATATTTAGTGCTGGCACCCACATATCTAACCAGGCAAAGATAGGATTGCTTTTTATGCATTCTTTTCTGCCTAGTTAGGTGTACAGACTTCGGCACCGAATATTACTAGTGCTTGAATATCTTCCGGATCTGCGCCAACTCCATCCCCCAAATTGCCCCGGCAAAGTCTGAATTGTGCCGGGTCATTCTGAGTCAATATTCAGCCAGATTACTTAGTTTACTCTGATGAATATTGGTGGACAACTGGCTGAGCGTGATTTAACCAAGCAGTAGCCTGCTCTGCTCAGTTAAATTTGATATTGACCCCCCTCTATAGATGTATATTCCCTACTTTACAGTGCAAATCTAAAACTATTTAAAACAATTTCCTTCTTCTGCTTTTGTATCAGCTCAGAGGCATGCACAAGTTGTTATAAATTACTCATTCCATCAGGGTAGTTACAATGGAGGGGATAACCTGTATGGACCTTACTGAACAGACTAGACTTTATATATATATATATTTAATTGTTTACATGATTCTATTCTGTGCTTTCTACTCTTCTAGGCCTCAAACTATTTTCCTTACCTGATCCTTCATTGTCAATGCAAGGTCAAGAATAACACCAAGTGAACATATATTTTTAACTAATTCAATACCTCCACCATCTGAAATGAAAGAAGTTGGAACATCAGCCATTGGATGTTCAGCAAGAAAAATTACTTGAGTTTTGGTAGCATTTAACTTCAAGTGATTCAACTGCATCCAACATACAATTATTCACAAATACAAACATAAGAATTGCCACTGCTGAGTCAGAATTGCCACTGCTGAGTCATGCCCAGCAATCCGCTCACGGGGCGGCCCTCTGGTCTAAGACCAGCACCCTAACTGAGACTAGCCCTACCAGCGCACGTTGTTGTTCAGCAGAAACTTGTCTAACTTTGTCTTGAATCCTTGGAGGGTGTTTTCCCCTATAACAGCCTCTGGAAGAGCGTTCCAGCTTTCTACCACTCTCTGGGTGAAGAAGAACTTCCTTACGTTTGTACGGAATCTATCCCCTTTCAACTTTAGAGAGTGCCCTCTTGTTCTCCCTACCTTGGAGAGGGTGAACAACCTGTCCTTATCTACTAATAGCTCAAGACTCTTACTAACTATCATTTCAGTCTTTAAAAAGAATTGAACGTTATCTGTGTAAATACGATACTGGAGCCCCCAACTCATTTGACGTTTTACAAAAACATATTGAATAGAGTCACAGATAACGCCACCCCTGGGGGATACCTGTATTGCATTCAACATATTCTGACTCCTGACCTTGGTCAACCACACACATTTTCCTTTTAGATTAAAAAGACACGAACCTTTGATAAACAGTCCCAACAATCCAGAGAGATTGAAGTCTGTTTAATAAACTCTGATGATTAACTGAATCAAAAGTTGCAGATTATATTTAAGTTCCCTAAAATAAAGTGGTTACACATATCAAATCCTGCACTAATGGTATTCAGCATGGAAATTAAGTGTTTCAGTTTCGTGTAATGACCTAAAACCAAACTGACATTTATCTAACACATCATGAAAATTCAAGAATTCAATTAATTTCTCATGTACAATTTTCTCAGTAATCCTTGCCAGTAATGGCAACATTGAGATCGGTCATTAACTATTGATTTGTGAGGGATCTAAGGACTTGTTTTTAATAAGAGACCTTAACTAGTGCCAATTTCAATGATTCTGGTAAACATCCCTTTTGTAAGGACTTGTTTTCAATCTCTAGCAGAGGTGGTCAAGGGATCTAATTTTGAGCTAGACTTAATTGTTCTTGCCATAAGATCTTTATTTGTTTCAATGAAGGTTTCTGAAACTGTGTCCAGTATTGATCAGAGACATACAAGCTTCCTCTTGCGGTAACGATACAGACTAAAAATTTTTAACAATCATATTCACCTTATCCATAAAACCAGAATCAAAATTCTGACATGGTAAACCATCATATGTTTCAGATGTCTTTATGTCTAATTTCACTAAGCTAGCAACTACTGCAAAAGGTTTGCAAGATTGGGAAGAGGCTTTCTCAGTAGTCTGATTATGAAACTTCTCTCAAATTATAATGTTGTAAACTCTGGTTGTACATTTCTTGTGTGACCATAGATGGATATTTCCTCCATTCATGTTCATGTTTCTGCAAAGTTCGCTTACTAGTCTTCAACTCTTCAGTAAACTAAGGTACAGTATAAAGATGTCTACCCACCACTTGCTTAATTAGAGCAATTTTTATCTAAGAGTTATTAACCATAATTCCAATAAACTACTGCTTCTTCAGCTGACATGTCATCCAACTTTGTACATTTATTGTGCAAAGCTTTCCTCAAATCATCCATTGCATATAGTCCTGTGTAAATTTGATCAAGAAATGGTCTGACCATGGAGATAGGTCTTATAGTTTTAACATTAAACCTATTACCTATTGACTTATTCCCAATAAAAACAAGATATGTCCTCCTCTATGAGTAGGTTTGGTAATACCGGTAATTTGTTTCCAATTTAAAGAGTCCAGCACAAAAAGAAAATTGGATACAACAGCACTAAAATCACTTCCATCTATATGAAGATTAAAATCTTCCAATATCACTGTCCTATTTGGATTAAGATTCAAATTCACCACCAATTCTACAACATTAAAGAAGTTGGCAGTTAAAATCCCAGGTGCATAATAAAATAAAATATTTCTTTCCACTCTCCTCTCTCTTATACAGTCCTTTCCTTCTAAATTGTTGGCACAGTCTTCTCCTAACAGTAGGAACAGAGCAGTATTTGTAAACTGAATTTGCTTTCTCCTGTGATGACTTCACTCTGAAATTTGAATGCATGTGGTTTAGGAGAGGATTCTGTCAAGGGGTGCAGTTAGGTAGAGGACCCTGCCAATGGATTGGCAGAGTGCACTTGAAAGCACATCATAGCTGCACAGCCCAGGGGTGGACCCCTCACTTTGCCCTGTCCACTGTCAAATAGAATCAGAGCATGAACTTTATAAGTCAGTGCTAGTGACCCCTCTGCAAAGAAAGCTGAATATTCTTGCTAAAGAATGACACAGATACCAGTTCATGCAGTAAACCATGGGAACGGGGAAAAATTCAACCTATTTATTGCTGGTGCGGGAGCAAGGCTTTTCACCGGCCCATGGGAGAGATAAAAAGCCTTGCTCCCATGGTAAAAATGTGATTGCCCCTAGTTGACCCCTATATGTGTCCTTCTTGCCCCACACTATCGAAGGACGTTACACTGGAAGGAAGCACTCGGCTGAAGGAAGGCCCTGGAGCAGGCCTGCAAAGTTCTTTCTTCAGTTCTATCATTACTTTAGGACTGAAGCTCCAGTCCTAAGGTAATGATAGCACGGGATGGGAGATATAGAGGGGCCAGACCGACCTGCAGGTATAGGAGTCACCGGGTATTTGAGGGTTTGTTGAGGCTTCTGGACCCATGAAGTAGGGGAAGCTGCTGGACCCACGAAGGGGGTTTTGTATGGGCTGCTGAATCCATGGGGAGGTGCTGACTGGCACTAGAGCTAGCGCTGAAGGGAAGGAAGTGAAAGGGTCTTGCATCTGGTCTGGAGATTAGGAAGAAGAGAGAAAAGTGCTAAACCCATTGGGGGGGTGTTGGAGGGGCAGGAAGGGTAGGGAGAGGTGCTGAATCTGTGCCTGGGAACTGGAGGGAAGGGAGAGAGGTGTTGGACTCCTGGGAGAGGGCTGGAGGGAAGGGAGAGAAGTGCTAGACCCCTGGGATAGGGGCTGGAGGGAAGGGGAGAGGTGCTGGACCTGCAAGGAGCAGGAGAGAGAAGGGAAGAGAAAGAAATGCTGAACCAAGGGGATGAAGGAAGAGGGAGTGAAATATTGAATGTAGCAGAGGAAAGAGAGAGGGCAAGAGACACATTGGTATAAGGGAGTAAGACAGGGGAGAAGCTGGACACAGGGAGATATACAAAAAGAGGGGAGATGGTAGGCATGGATGGGAGCATATGAACAGGGACACAAATGGTGAATGCTGCATAGGGTGGTATAAGGGCACAGAAGGGCAATGCCAGCATGGGAGGGTATATGGACACAGATGAAAGTTGGGGAGAATAAGAATGCAGAAGGGAGATGCTGAACTTAGGGGGGCATAGAGATATAGAGGAGTGATACTGGACACAAGGGGAGAGGATAGGAACATAGAATGATGATGATGATGATGAAGGCAGGGAGATGGGCACAGGGGAAATACTAGAAAGGGAAGTATAGGAGACAAAGAGAAGGGAGATGCTAAAAACATGGGGAAAAATTCATACACAGATGGAAGATGGATGGTCAGCAAGGAGAAAGAAGACATATAAAATGGTCAGGAGACCCTGGCGAGTGAGTTAAGAGAAGAGAGAAGAAAACAGAAACCAGAGCCTGAGACCAACATGATTTAAAGAATAAAATGATGACACAACAATTTTGTGATTAGAATATATCAGATTTGAAATGTATATCCTGACATAACTGGTGTTAGACGTAACTGGGGACCACAAAGCCCACTACCAGGTTGTGCCTTCTTCAGCTTCCAGCAGGCTTAGAGCTCTCTATGGCCAGGGGGCAGTTGCCCTAGTTGCACTCCCCTAACACTGTTCCTGCCTTGTATGATCTTTGTTTTGCACAATATAGGAGGAAATGGATCTTTCTATTTCTTTGGTGTTTACTACATACAAGGTGTGGCTTCTTGGGATTTTAGTTTAATTTGTTGTATGTTTATTATTTTTGGTCGGCTATTATGGATTTGGCATTTGTGTTGTGTATGTGTGACCGAGGTATTCTGTTAATGTGATTTTTCTATGTAGCATTCTGTAATAATCTGGCTTAATCAGGTTTCTCAATAGTGGAGGGGATATTTGTGAGAGGGGAGGGGAGAGCCTTGTTCTATATTATTTGTGCTAAAAATGACAGTGGTACAGAATATTGTTTATTTTTATACTTTAATGATTTCAATATAAAATTATAACTATTTGAGACTTGTACGGATGGGATCAGACAGAGTTTGCGGGGACAGAGCTCGCGGCGATGGGGACAAACTTTATCCCCGTGTCATTCTCTAGTTTCTTGCAAGAGCTACTTCCAAAGCTGTTCTTTTCTTTCATGATCTGAGTGCTGTCATGAGTCCTTTCTTTGTTCCAGGAGCTGGAAAGAGTATGTCAGCACCACTCCCTAGCCCAGGATGACTGGACAGGTGACCCCTAGTCAGGTCTTCTTTACAGAATGCAATCACAGACCTATTGTGCTGGTGAGTCCCCCACATTCTACTTTTCTCTGCAGCTCTGCCCGTCACAATACCCAGCAAAGGAACGCACTCACCTTGACACTGAGCAGGAAAATCACTATTTCTTCTTTGTAGTGTGCAAAGGAAGGCTTTAGCACACACTAATATTTAGCATGCGCTAAAACGGCTAGCACACCTTTAGTGAAAGGACCCCAAAATGTTTTAAATTCAAAAGTTTTCCATTACTGCACAAACATACTTATTCCTGTCAGACATGCTGACATTGACATCTGTCCTTTGCTCTGTTTACTGATGAAAGCTCAGATAAACACGGGGTGTTTATACCAGATGATCAGGTTGACCAAGTACAAACATCTTTCATTGCTGTTCCCACTTTAATTGCTAAAGGTTTTCGCTGAGAAGAAACATCCTAAAAGCCTTTAAGAGTATGATTGTAGCAGAATTTGCTTT
This sequence comes from Geotrypetes seraphini, assembly GCF_902459505.1. Classification (NCBI taxonomy): domain Eukaryota; kingdom Metazoa; phylum Chordata; class Amphibia; order Gymnophiona; family Dermophiidae; genus Geotrypetes; species Geotrypetes seraphini. The sequence continues at coordinate 22,057,939 of NC_047095.1, forward strand.
GAAAAGAATGAATTTAGGAGTGAATTCACCCATATTCTTTTTTTTTTTTTTTTAAGAATATATTTTATTGCTTTTTCAGAAATAAGCAAAATACTCAAATATACATGGTGTACAACAAAATAAATGGATACCAGAACTCATCCCTATTTCACCGTATACCTGAGTCTCCCCCCCCACCCCACTCCCACTCCCAATCCCACAGCCTAAACAAAAACTAAAAACAAAATCCATTCCAGTGCAGTCCCAACATAAAGTCTCATACATTCAACTATTCTTTTTCTTTTAATTGCTTGCTTGCTTTCTTTATTGTGGGTTCAGAATAAGAAACATTGCAACCTTGAGAGTTGTGATGGCTGCAGTTCAAGAGCTGGTCCATCTCCTGTCTGTGAGAACATTCAGTGTTGTAGCTGTCTGAACACTCCTTCTGAAAGTCCCAAAATAGTTATCCCTAGACATTAGTCTAATTTAAGTTCTTCTTTGTTTCTACAAACTTATTTTGTAATCATGAGCGATTTCAAATTCTTCCTATATTGCTGGATTCGATGGCATATAAAAACTGCTGAATCCAGTCACCATGTGTTTCTATGGGGGAGAGTGTGACACAGTTGATAAAGCTAGAGCCAGCTCCCTGAGGTTCAAACCCAGACTGCTCTTTGTGACCCTGGGTAAGTCACTTAATCCTCTATTGCCCCAGGTACATTAGATAGATTATGAGCCCACCAGGACAGACAGAGAAAAATGCTTGAGTACCTGAATAAATTCATGTAAACCCTTGGGAAAACAGTATAGAAATTCATGGGCTCCCTTGGGAGAAATTCATGGCTCCCTTGAGAGAACAGTATAAAATTGAATGAATGAATAAATAAATATTCATTTGAATTTAATTTCACACCTTTTCCAGTAGTACTTCAGGGCAAATTATATTCAGGAACACAAGGTATTTTGTACATGAAACAATAGAAATTTAAGCAACCTGCTTAAGATCACAAGGAAAAGTGGCGAGATGTGAACCATGCCTCCTTAGTTGTCAGCCCCATGTTGTAACCCAGGGGATCTCCCAGTCCTCGGGACACACTCAGCCAGTCAGATTTCAGGATAACCACAATGAATATTCATAATACAGTTTTGGATACAATGGAGGAATTGAAGGAGAATTTATCTCGCGCATATTCGTTGTGGATATCTTGAAAACCATTCTGGCTTGGTGTGTCCTGAGAACCCTTGCTCTAATCACTAGGCTGCAGTAATAACCAGAGCTCCCTACTGCCTCTGCTGCATTCCCAGTCCCAGCTGACCTGGGCTGCGAATGATCTTTCTGTTCCTTTGTTTGGAACCCTGCGTTTGGGCTTTTTAATTGTTAAATCTAATGTGGTTTGCAAGTTCAGAAACAGGACTTAATTTTATAAGTTGGAAGTTTGTCTTTGTATTACTTTTTACTAATAATCTTAATAAAATATTTGGTATCTCAAAAAAAGAAAAAAATCCTTCAAGCTGAACCATAATCGTTTGATCTGAGTACAAGCAGCAAGCTGTTCTTGGGCAAATTAGGAGAGTATCAAGTTGACCAGTTACAATCATCCATGACATCATTTCAGTCCCCAGCTTGTAGGCTTGAAATGAACCATCTCAAGAGAATTCTTAAATAACCAAGATAGTGATGGTAATAGGCTCAGCTCAGTCTGTGGAAATGTCCATTAGCTCTGTTCAAATCAGCTCAGGAAATGAATGAAATCCTGTCATGTGACCTAAAGACACCAGGGAACTGCAGGCGGTTGATGGTGGACTGGCTGGAAGTCTCATTAGGGCTTCAGTGTACACTCTACTAAGAAGGATGGCAAAGACCCTGGTCATGCACTCAAAGAACAAAGTCTAGAGAGAGGCCACTTCTTGGTATAGCATGTTAAGTCCTCAAATCCGCAAACTGTATGCTTTAATGAAGAGATGGAGCAACATTTAGATTTCTCCTTACCTGTTAAAGAAAGATAGACCTCCAAAAAAGCCGCTGTTTTCCCACTCTTAAATCTCTTGACATGAAAAGGAGAAAGCCTGACTTGCTGTATGTACTGTATCTGCCTCAGGAAATCAAAGGCTGGTTTTCCAGCACAGCTGTACTTCCTCTTTCAGTAAGGGGCCGATCGGGGTACCCAGTACACATCTGTAGACTACGTATGGCTAGAGGTATAAAAGAGTATCGGGAGGTGTTTAGGTACAGCCATTGTACCATCAGCCGTGTCCTGCACAGATAAGAAGCTACAGTTCACTAAATTCAACTTAACGCGGATGAAAATTTTAGAAAGCGCATTTGCAAAATTTGACTGTCCCCCTCATATGAGCACCTAAACGTGTCCACCATTTGTGTGCTTAGATTATAGAATACTAGTGCTAATGTAGGTGAGTGTTAGACCTTTCTTTGATTATGCCCCTCCACGATTACAAGTTCCCTTTGGGCCTAAGTTCCTAGGCGCAGAAAGTAGGCAGCAGGGAAATGTCCATTCTAAAAAAAAAATTCCAAAATTAGATTTACTTATTTATTTTTTAGAATGGCCTACCTCTAAGGTTAGCAGTTTAATTGCCCAGACTGCCCCTCCTCTTTTCTGAAGCAACATCCTGTATACGGACCAAGCAAAGAGAAGGACCGCAACAGCCAGAAGCAGGGTGCCTCTTCAGTGCTACCTGTGGCTTACTTCTAGTTGAATACTGTGACAAGAGGGAGGAGATGCCACGAGACCCGCAGGAGCTAGGGGAAAGTTGCAGGTCTCGCAGAAAGGAAAAAAGGAAGGGAGAGAATGCTGTCATACTGCAGGGACAGGGAGCCTGAGGTGGCAAAAGGAACTGGCAGCAACTGGCCTGGCCATTGCAAAACTGGTCAGTTGACAACCCTACTTTGAACCTTATTTCTCACTCATCAAAGGTTCAGTACCAGTGCGCTGATCTTGATCACTGCTTTCATGGGAGGGAAGCCTTAGAGGAGTAAACCAAGTGGTCCAACCAGTAAAAAGAAATCTGAGCCCACCTTCCTGCCTACTGCTTCTCCTTTCCCTGTCCCTTTTCTTTTTATTGCAAGTAGATGTGCTCTGAAACCAATATACTGTATATACTTTTAACTACTGGTTGGAAGACAATTGTCAGCTCAAAAAATTTACCCAAATTGCTTCCCACTTTGGTCTAGATTCACTAAGCAAACCGATTGTGTACTGATCGGTTTGCGACCACTTTGCAACCCGATTTCCCTCCAATCCAATTCACTAACCTGTGTACCGATCCGATTCCGATCCATGCATGCAAATGAGGGGAAACGGCAAAGTAGGCAGGGACGTGATTCACTAAAAAAAAAAAAAGAGGGACACTGACTCAGCTGGCTGATCCAAAAGCAAGCGACTTCTGAGGACCAGTCACTTGTGCAAAAACCCTGCTCTCAGCCCTAATTCTCCTGCCTTTTGCCGCCCTGCTCAGCCCTGATTCAGCCCCGATTCTCCTGCCATTTGCCGCCCCTGCTCTGCTTTCCTTCCCTGCAGCACGAGCATGTGTTTTTAACCCGCGGGTTAAAACCACAGTCTCGTGAGTCCAAAAGTAAAAAAAATTAAAAAGCACGGACTGTAAACGCATGCGCAGACCATCTATAGGCAAAGTAGATGGTCTGCGCATGCGCTGGGATCGCTCTTCAGCGATCCATGTGGTCAGTTGGGGACGTGCCTCCGATCGGTCTGCTTTGTATGCAGGCGCGTTCAGAATCGGTCGCCCGGCCTCGGATCGCCCACTGATCAGATCGGATCCGTGAATCTAGCCCTTTGTCTATGTTCTTTCAGAGGCTCCAAAGAAACCCCAGTGTCATTTAATGCTGCCTCGATTCATTCTAGATATATACCCTGGATGCACCATTTGAAAAATCTCACTTTTTGTCGTGGTAAATCTCTTTCTGAGATGATTCACCCTTGGCATTTCTGGAGCACAGTGTTTTTAATTACATGGTAGTTTGCTGTGTTCCCTCTGTGGATATTGTATTTATGCCTAATTTTGGGTGCTATTTATAGAATTCCCCCCCCCCCCCCCCAATGTGCACAGTGCTGCTATAAAGCAGGGCAAATATTTCCTGCTAATTTACAGTCGGTTCCAAGCCCCATCCAATGTCCCAAGTGATGATTCTCCTGCAGCAGTTCTCGCTCCTTTGGTTGAAGCTAACTTTATCTTGAAACTTCATGCACATGATTTATTCTGTTACAGAAAACAGAGTATGTCAAGGAGCTAGTGGTTCAGGCTGTTTGGCTGTGTCAATCATTGTCGGCAACTATGTTCAACATGTTTGCATAATGACATAAAATATGTTTGTGGGAGGAAATGCAGCAGTCGAGCTGCCTCTATAGATAGAGTGGATGGTAATTGCCTGATGGATAAAGTTCAAATGGAAGTCAAGAAATTCTCAAGCTCGAAAAATGAATGACTTAGAACAGCGAGGGCATCTAAAGGAGTCAGCAGTAGGGACTTGGAGAAACGGCTAAGGATTATCGTGATTGTGTTTTCTTTTTTTATCAACATTTTATAGAAGATTTTCAAGAAATATACAACAAATTATAAACGCAAAAAAACCCCAATACATTGTTAAGCTGCAAACTCATAAATCTGAGATAAAGGAGTCGGATGGCGTTGACTTTTAAAGTCTTATAGATTGCATCAAGAGGAGCCCAAGTCTAGCTAAGCTGGAGGTGTTATTTTGTTTAAATGCTAATTTATAGTGATTGTGTTTTCTAATACATAAGAGCCAATGCCCTGGGATATTTAGTTCCAGATGCTTTTACCAGACTTCATGGGCCTGATTCTATAACAACAAAACACCTGTGTGTGAGAAGCCTGCCCATTTTAAGCCTATTTTAGAAAGGCAATTTAGGAGACTGTGACAGGAGCATAGATACAGGCCCGCCCAATCTCAGCTGAGGTTAGCCTACTTTTCCTCAAGTCCCACCGCGGTAATATTGTGCATGGCTGCTGCAGCTGTCTGCCTACTCTCAGGCCTGCCCAGTCTTTCCCGCGGCTCATTGCGGTAATGTTCTACACAGCTGCAGTGTCTGGCTCAGCCTAAGACACACACTGTGGCTGTGCAGAATATCACCTAGGTAAGAGAGACTGGATGGACTTGACACAGGCACTGCGGCAGCTTTGTGCACAATATTGCCATGGTGTAGTGGGAGAGACTGGACAGCGGAACGCGAACGAACGAGGCAGTACAGGAAGGGAGGGAGAGCTGGTAGCAGTGTCGGACTCTGGCATCCAGCTGGGATCAGAGCTGGAGCCTTAATTCCTACTCAGCATGTGGTTGAGGTGAGCTTAAGCTAAGCAACACTCCCTTGGCTAACTACTTTTCTCCAGGGCCAAGTGGGCCACATCACTAAAATTCAGGTCTCAGGACAGGTAAGAAATTAAAATGCGGATGGGCTTTGGTGAGGATGGAATCCGAATCTAACTGGCAAGATTTTTTATAAAATGTACAATATAAAACTTTAAAAAAAAAAAAATTAAAAGTATCCAGTACCCAGGCAGGTTTCCATTAAAACAAAAATGTTTTATATTTAGTGTTGGTGGGGATGGGCTCTACAGTGCCCAGGTTGGTCTTAATTAGAAAAAAAATGTTTAATATTTACTACTGGAATATTTTTGTTGGGAGATACTACAGCGGGAAGTCAAAGGCAGCTATTTTTGTTCACGGCTCTGCACGGGGCAGGAGCGTAGGAAGATCGCTCCTGACCTGCTTCACTGCTAGACCACCAGGTGAGGTGTTGAGAGGTCCAGGAGGGAAGTGGGTGTGGGAGTCAGAGTCAGCCCTAAAGTTATTTGCGATATTTCCATATTTGCAGGCCGGTTCTGCCCCTAATCCCCGTGAATTTGGAGGGAGAAGTGTACATGCTCTAGGTTGCAGAATCTGAATGTAAAGGGATCATATTGCCAAAAAGCAGGTGTGTTGTTTGAAGGTAATAAAGTGATACAGTGTTTAAATGCAGTGCATGCTCCCCCAGCATAGCCACACCACGTGACCCATCCCCCCCATACCTCTTCAAATCTTTGCGGGCCACCAGCAGCATCTCTTACCTACCGCTCGCGCTGGCCTCATCCTTCCCTCTGACATCACTTCCTGGTCCCCGCAAAGAGGAAGAGACATCAGAGAGGGATGAAGCCAGCACGAGTAGCAAGTAAGAGATGCTGCTTGCAGCCAGTGAAGATTTGAGGAGGGAAGGGGGGGCACATATCTTTCGGTGTGCCAGTGCTGACATGCTAATCTTATATAATAAAACCCTAGCTGCGCATGCGCACTCTTAACTGCGTGTTTCCATGATCTGTAGGTCTGTGGCCGCAGGAGTGCACATGCGTGAGTCCCCAGCCTTCTTCCCAGCACCTACCTACACTCGCCGACAGGACTGGCCGCTAGCGCTGGACTCTCCACAATATTTGGCTCCTCTCACCAGCGTCAGAGAAGGCTTCCGACGCTGGCAAGGATCGAGAGGAGCCGCGGCGACACCTTGCGGGGCGGGAAGGGAAGCGCCCAAAAAAACACTCCAGCCGCTACATTCTTAGCGGTCCCGACTCCAGCAGTGTGTGCAGCACTCTAGTTTTCAGTTTTAAAACAATTATATTTTTTTGCCTTCGTTGTAAACTAACAAAAATAACATTTGACGGGTCATTGCAGTTTTTGGTTGAGCAACATCGAAGCCTCATTGTTAGTTCTTGGGGACCTTGAGCAGTGTCTGCTACTCCTTTATTATTTCACTGAGATTTAAAAAAAATATATCCTATTAATAGACAAAAAACCACAGCTTGAACTAAAATCCCTCTGAGTCTTGCCACTAGCGGTAGTGTTGGCAGTCTGCGCCTTGCAGTCACCTGTTCTAGTTTGCTTGCCGTGTGCAGTCTATTTACATATAAACTTAATATCTGGAGAACCTAAATGACAGACGTAACCCTTTGCACAGTCATAAATCCAGTGCAGAGTAGTCTCTAGGTGTAATAACCGCGCACAGTGGCAGGCACCTTCCTATATAATGGTTAGAGATCAAAGAGGTAGGTCAGTGAGTGAAATGCTACACCCACACCTAAATGAATGCAGACCGTGTGATGAGAAAATGAAAGTTTCTGTTAGCCAAGGATAGGGCAGGAACAGCCGTCAGATATTGATTCAGGTGAGGCTACTATATCTGCAGGGAATGCTTTTCACCTGGGGGTGAGGAAAAATTATTCTCCTGTTTTTAATTCCAGTTTTCTAAATGTAAACATATCATGGATGCCAGGACACCGGAAAAACTCAAGAAGGAGCTGGAAGAGGAGTTGAAATTAAGCAGCGAGGATCTTCGGAGTCATGCCTGGTATCACGGCTGCATTCCTCGGCAGGTACAGCTGGCTGCTCCCCCCACCTCTGCCCCTTTGTGGATAGTCCTATGGTCTGAGCTACCCACCGTGTTGGGTCAGCTGTGATCCACAATGCCTCTGTCATGTGCCGACTTGAGCAAATTTAATGCTTGCTTTAGACAGCTATATGGTGGAATAGATGCCCTGCATTGCAAAGTTTTCATGTTCAGAAACGGGCCAAGACCTGCTTATTTAAGTAAGTGTCTGGGCTCTAAGGGAGAAATACCTGAAAGTCTGTGGAAGAGTGCTGGGTGGAGGAATGGGGAGGGGATAGGCATGTGGGGGGGGGGGAGGGAGGGAGGATCTAAATTTAATAATTTGGGTATGTGGAAACGGTGTGAGGCTTAAACTAAAGTAAGTGGAGGATGGAGGACATAGGTTATATACTCCTCCTTGGGTGATTTTATTCAAGATAAGGTAAATGTATGTGAATATAAAATGAAATTAAATACATCAGCCAGAGGGAAAGAAGAGAGATTTGTGCACCATAAAAGGATTCTGGCAAAGAAGTCTGCATGGCTGGGTTCCCCTTTATAATTGTAAAAGGAAATGAAATGGCATTGATTCATACAGTGATTGAAAACACCTATGCTTTAAGAAAACATACATAAATTTTGTCATGTGTATCTTGGCTATTATGCTGTGGTTTGTGTGGTAAATGCCTATGAAATACACTGAGGTTGTAGCCAATGTATCCAGCGCTGGGAAAGCGTGGGGAGAGAATGAGCTGATGTTAAGATCATTTCTGCTCGAAGTCGATGAAGCAAAGCCACGTAACTCTTTGAGTTATAAAAAGCTGACTCCAGAGGAAATGTAAGGGCGAGGAGGCAAGAGAGATTTGCCTTATCAAAGGGAACGCTATTCAGTAGGGGCGGTTTGAAGGATACTGCCTTTACTTTCTCTGGTACAATCAAAACTCCTTTCCCAGTACTGGTAGTGGTAGTGCAAGGCTGTACATTGAGCACAGACTGGTCCTTACTGGTTTGAATGTTATGGTTATATCTGTGCCTGTTAACAGCTTTGAATATACTGATGCAATTCCTCACTAAGAATTTCAGACAACCAGATAAAACTGGAAAATTCAGTGCTAATGTTTCTGATAGTTACATACGTTTCCATATGAAATAATGCACAGTCAGAAAACAAAATAAAATTAAGAATAAAAAGAAAAAGTTGAATTTGTAAGAAAAAGTCTCTCTTATTTCATATTAACTGCTGTCCATAGGTAGAAAATACAGCCCTTCTTCTCTTTATACAAGTGAGATGAATTGATTAATAGCATTTATATAAGTACCACACAGTTCTGATAAATAATTATCATATAGTTACATTGTCCCTTCTTCCAAGAACTTATAGGTTGTGCCTGGCTGTGGTGACTGAGAGCTGGATTCTCAAATCTTGCCGGTAAAATCCAGCGAGTTGATATAGTGCCCGTTGTGGGAACTATTTTGAAGAGGCGGGCCTGCCGGCCGGAGGGAATAGGCATCCCTCTGGATGGCTTTAAATTTGGGGGTCTTTTTTTTTTTTAATTTGCAGAGGAAGGTCTGAGCTGTCAAGCCTTACTTTCCTGTCGGTGCCCGTGCCAATCATTGCTCAAACACTGACCAAAAAGTAAGGCTACAACAGCTCAGAAACTGTCGGAACATTTTGCCCGTAAATGTGGGAAACGCCTGATGACGATAGAGTATCGTCCGGAGTGCTCCTTTAAATATTGATGAGTCCATTTTAGTACCATTTTAATATTAATGACCTCATTGTACTACATTTGCACAGCAGAGTCAAAGACTTCTAGGAAGCTTGGAAAAAGCCGTTCTGATAATCAGCTGGTGAAATACTGGCACGCTAAAGTGGCTGGATCTGGTTTAGTGACCATCGTTAAGGGCATGGCAAATTTTGAGAATCTAGCCCTGAGAAAGAGGGCCTTCACATTTGAAGGGATAAGCTCATACCGCTAACCCATACAGTTAGCCTGGCCTTTGATCCTCAGCCTGTCTTTGCATTAACTATAGCAGAAAATAATACCAGCGTAAAATCTATTTGTGATCTCCAAGCATATACTATATTTTCACGCATATAACGTGCGCGTTATACACGATTTTACAAACCGTGCATAACCATGCGCGTTATAGGCGTGAGCGCATTTTACAACATTTTTTTTACATATTTCACCCCCCCCCCCCCCCCGACGTCCGATTCACCCCGCAGGACCGCTCGCACCCCCATCCCGAAGGACCGCTCGCACTCGCACCCTGAAGGACCGCTCGCACCCCCACAGCCTCCCCCCCATCATGGAGAAGCTCCTACCCTGCTGCTTCCTCTTCCGGCGGTCCCAGCCCTTCTGTGAGTCCTGCGCCTGCGCTGCTTCCTCTTCCGGCGGTCCCGCCCTTTCTCTGACATCAGAGAAAGGGCGGGACCGCCGGAAGAGGAAGCAGCTCAGGCGCAGGGCTCACAGAAGGGCCGGGACCGCCGGAAGAGGAAGCAGCAGACGCAGGGCTCACAGAAGGGCCGGGACCGCCGGCAGAGGAAGCAGCAGGGTATGAGCTTCTCCATGATGGGGGGGGGAGGCTATGGGGGTGCGAGCGGTCCTTCGAGGTGCGAGTGCGAGCGGTCCTTTGGGGTGGGGGTGCGAGCGGTCCTGCGGGGGGGTGAATCGGATGTCGGGGGGGGGCATCAGGCTTTCAGGGTGGGAACAGGACTTCAAGGGGGACAGGAGAGTCAGGGCGGGCGAAAGGAGAGTCGGGGTGGCCAGAGGAGAGTGGGGGCGGGCGAAAGGAGAGTCAGGCGGTGATGGGAGAGTCGGGGCGGCATGCACGGTATACGGGTGTGTGCGGTATATAAAAATTTCTTTACATAAATTTGTGTTCCCCGCACGCTATACCCGTGTGCGCGTTTTACACGGATGCGCGGTATATGAGTGAAAATATGGTAAATTAAATATTGGGGGTAACCATAAGGAAGAGAAAACGAAATCCAGCTAACGCTTCTGTGTTGAAGCTCCTTCTTAGACAGAATGGTACGTTGCAACAAAACAAAACGTTAGCATGTGAAACATATTTATAGCTAAAAATTTGTAAGATAAGAGCAAGAGAAGAGGAGTAGCCTAGTACTTAGCTCAGTGGCTTGAGAGCCAGGAGAATTGGGTTCAGTTCCCACTGCAGCTCCTTGTGACTCTGAGCAAGTCACTTACCACCCCCACTCCCATTTTTTTCAAAACTACAAAAGTGATTTTTAGCACTGGATGGCATTCTGAATGCTCTGTGCTGCTCCCGATACTCAGAGAGTTCCTATGAGCAGCAAAGAGCATTCAGCACGCTAGCCTATGCTATAAAATGCTTTCGCGGTTTTGTAAAAGGGAGGGTTACTACTACTAATTTTTTCTATAGTGCTACCAGACGCACGCAGTGCTGTCCAGAGAACATAACATAAGAACATAAGCATCGCCTCTGCCGAGTCAGACCATAGGTCCATCATGCCCAGCAGTCTGCTCCCGCGACGGCCCCCCAGGTCAAAGACCTGTGAGTGATCTATTACTCCAAAGCATTTTGTACTTTATAGTAACCCTCTACTTGTATCCCTCAATCCCCTTATCCTTCAGGAACTCGTCCAATCCCATTTTGAAACCCAAAATCGTACTCTACTCTACCACCTTCTTTGGAAGGTGTCCACCACCCTCTGAGTGAAGAAGAACTTCCTGGCATTTCACAAAGATTATTAACCCTTCATTGCCCCAGGTACAAAGTAAGCCTTTGTATATAAAATGTAAACCACTTTGATGGTAACCCCAAAAAGGCGGTGTATCAAATCCCGCCCCTTTTCCCTTAAAATAACTCCCCATCCCCAAAAGTATTTCCTAGCTATCCTTCCCTCCCCACCAAAATCTTTGCAAGTTGGCAAAAAGCTCATCTGGAATTTTTTTAAAGAATAGTTTAATTTGAAAGTTACCACAAAATAATAACCCAATGCACTCAGGATAGAAAATATAGCAAAATCAGTTTCACTTTATTTCAGATTTTGGAAAATTCTGGAAATTAAAATGATTCTGTGAAACTAAAACTAGACCAGACCGATTCGTACTATATCAACTGTGAGTTTAAGATTGGTGCTGTTTTCTCTTGCAGATCTCAGAGAGTCTAGTACAGAGAGATGGAGATTTCCTGATCAGGGATTCACTCTCTAGCCCTGGAAATTTTGTTCTCACCTGTCAGTGGAAAAATGCACCACATCATTTCAAAATCAACAAAGCTGTGGTCCGACTCAGTGAGGCCTACTACCGGGTCCAGTACCAGTTGGATCGTGAAAGTTTTGACAATGTGCCTGCATTGGTGAGATACTACGTGGGGAATCGAAAGCCCCTTTTGGAGCAGAATGGACCTGTTATTTTTCAGCCTATTAATCGAAGTACACCCATAAGATGCACAGAAGAGCGATATGGAGCCTCTCCTCTGGGACATAAGGAATGCATTACTCCTGAAGGGAAAGCAGAGACCCTCAAAAGACTTAGCCTCGATGTCTGCAAGGGGCAAATCCAGGAACAGAACGTAATGAGAGGAAATCTTTTAAGGTGAATGCAGGACTTCTTTTGAGATGTCTCTGGTTTGTAATAGGGGTTTGAACTGGTTCATGGAACATGGTATGGCTAAAATCAGAAAAGGCTATCCTCTTCCCCCAATCCAGCATGTACCCTTTTTTCTTTATCCCCTCCTTCCATCCAGTATGTGCTCTCTTTCTCTCTCCTCTCCATTTCCTTCCAAAGTCTGCTCCCGTCTCCCAGCCAGGGTCTGTTCCCCTCTCTCTCCCCTCATATCCAGCATCTGCTCCCCTTTTTCTCCTCCTTACTTCCTTCTAGCACAGGGGTGGGCAACTCCGGTCCTCAAGGGCCAGAATCCAGTCAGGTTTTCAGAATTTCCCCAATGAATATGCATGAGATCTATTTGCATGCACTGCTTTTAATGCATATTCATTGGGGAAATCCTAAAAACCTGACTGGATTCCAGCCCTTGAGGACTGGAATTGCCCACCTCTGTTCTAGCGTCTGCTCCCTTTCTCTCCATTTTCAGTGTCTGCTCCCCTCTCTCTCCTTCCCACTTCCCTTCAGTATCTGTTCCCCTTTCTCTTCCCTCTCCACTTCCATCCAGTGTCTGCTCCTCCCTTCTCGCCACTTCCCTTCAGCAACTGCTCCCCTTTCTCTCCCCTCCTCATTTCCCTTCAGCATCTGCTCCCTTCTCTCTTCCCTCCTCACATCCCTTCAGTGTCTGTACCTCTCTCTCTCCACTTCCCTTCAGTGCCACTCAACCTCTTCCCCTTGTCAGGCTATCTCCCTCTCTTCCCCTCACCTTTGAAGGTATTTTTCAGAGTTTTTTCTTTCTGAGGTGTCTGGATGCAGCAACTGTTCCACAAGTACTGCGTGACTGCCCTGAAACTTCTCCTCTGATGCACCTTCCTGTTTCTACCTGGGCGGCTCGCATCAGAGGAGAAGTTCCCGGCAGTCACGCAGGATTTGTGGGAATGGTTGCCATGTCCAGACACCTCAGAAAGAGAAAACTCTGAAAAGCACCTGTGAAGGTGAAGGGAAGGAAGGGAGATGGCCCGACGAGGGGAAGAAATGCCCTTACACTGGCCCTGCCTATGTCAGCCCCTTCATGGCTCTCGGGGTGGGCCTACCAGCCTTGGAGCAGCCCTACTTGCAGGAAGCTTTGAAGAGGTTGGTAGGCGTGCCCCGGGACCATGAAGGGGACAGCACAGCCCAGGGAGAGTCGAAGGGTTTTTTTTTTTTGGGGGGGGGTTACTGCCGGCGATCAAGGAATGCTGAACTTGTGATCGTGAGGAGGGCTGCTGACTGGGAAGGGAGGCAATGGTGCAGATACTTTACTACGGGGACAAGGCCATTCACCACTCCACGGGACGGTGAATGGCCTTGTCCCCGTACTCAAGGCAACCAGTGTTTTTTCCTCCCTGTAAGCAATTGCTGGGATTATTTTCCCCTGAAGGACAACCCCTCTGATGTCAGCTATCAAATTTAACATTTTGAGGTTGGCATTGTTGGGAAGGGTAGTTATTGAATGCAGGGTAGAGAATGACTTGTCGGTCCTCACAGGCAGTGTCGTAGCGAAGGAGCGAGGCACCTGGGGCGGTGGCATCCCTCCCCCACCCGCTCCTTCCCTGCCACGCATGTGCCCCTTCCCTTCCCCCGTACCTCTTTAACGTTCCCAGCATGAGCAGCGTTGGCCCTTCCTCTGATGTTACTTCCTAAGCGCAGGTCCAGGAAGTGACTTCAGAGAGAGAGAGCCGATGCCGGCATGAGCAGCAGGTTTGGGGTTGCTGTTCGCGCCGGGAACATTAAAAAAAGATATGGGGGAAGGGGTGCACGCACGGTAGTGGGGACAGTAGAAAGGAGGACGGGTGCTATCGCCCCACCAAGACGGTGCTTGGGACCTCCCCCCACCCTCCTTTTACTATGCCACTGCTCACAGGGGCCTCATAGCTTCCCTTTCCCTCAGCTAATACATTACATCATTACTGGGTGAGTATCCTAGTATATGATGTTATTGTCTTTTAAGGCCATCACATCACTGCACCATGACCACCCCCCGTTTACCTCTTGAAATGTTTGCCGGTGCAAGCAGCATCTTCCACCTCAGCTCTCTTCTTACATGTGAGTGGAAGATGCAGCTCACGCTGGCAAACATTTAAAAATGTACGCAGGGGGGAGGAGAGGAGAGGTGCCAGCCCCCCCCCCCATGAAAACAGCACTCAGGTGGTCTGCTCCCCCTCACTACGCCACAGCTTGTCTGGGTTGTGTTTTTTTTAATCATTTATCATTTATTTTTTTTATCATTTAGCTTGTCTGCTTTAAAAATACGTTCAGAATTCCACACGAAAGGGAACTATGGCACTTGGGAGGGATTTCCATCCGGAGCAGTAAATGTAGACATAGTAAAGAAGAAACATTAGATTCTATTTTTTTTGTGGCCATAGAGGGGGGTGAGTGACACTGGCAGTCTGCTGCTGGTCTCGGGGAGCTGCTGCAAGGGACAGGAAGATCTGGAGAAGAACTAAAGTTGTGAATTATGGTATTCACGAGGGGGCTGTAGCCCTAACCCCTCTGAATATGGAGGGAGATCTGCATTGACATTAATTAGCACCAATTACGATTTTGCCTTGCACCTGGCTGCTCACTAATCTATGCTGCTGGCCACCCATAGGAGGGGCATTGGTGAGTCATGGGCGTTCCAAAACGTTGAGCGCAGCATTATAGAATATTGGGTTTCCACACCCAATTGGAGTGCCAGGATTTACACCAGGTTTCAGCAGGTATAAGTCTGGGTCGCAGGGTTAGATGTGAAAGTGCGTGCACCCTTTAAAGAACAGAGCTGGTGCTTATATTTGAGCACTATGTATCAAATTCCTCCTTTCCCCCCATAGTGTTTGCAGTATTGGTGTTCCCTTATTTAAAAGCATAAAGTATGTATGTACCCTTATATGGATTTTACTTTTGGTGTAAAATATTGATGTACCCTTCCACAGATTGAATAGTGGTACAAAATATGGCTGCACATTTATTGATTTGAACGATAATGTAAAGCAGTGTTTTTTCAACCTTTTTACACCTATGGACCGGCAGAAATAAAAGAATTATTCTGTGGACTGGCATCGGTCCGTGGACCGACGGTTGAAGAACATGGGCTAAGTCGTGGGCCAGACCCCGCCCATCTCTACCCAATCTCCACCCCAGACCCCGCACCCATAATAGTACTAATTGCATCTTGCACGTCCCGTGCCTCATCTGGAAGCCTTCCCTCTGATGTTGCAACGTCAGAGAGAAGGCTTCCGGTTAAGGCGCAGGATGCCTGTAGGAGCCACTGCCCATGGCTTTGTGCACTGAATCAGTTAGGAAGAGGGAGCTGGCTCGAAGATAACACCGCATCGATCGCACTGTGGACCGGCGGTTGAAGAACACTGTTTTGGGCCTGATGCACGTGCTGGCCCTGTGGACCGGCAGGAATTTCTGTGGACCGGCACTGGTGCATGGACCGGTGGTTGAAGAACACTGGTGTAAAGTATGTGTGTACTATTCATTTTAATATTAGTGTAAGTATGCATGTATCTTTATGCAGATTTAACAGTGATACAAAGTATGCTTGTATGTTTGTTTATTGATTTGAAGGGTGGTGTAAAGTATGCATGCACCTTTACATGGTTTTTAGTGATGATGTAAAGTAAGTGTGTGCCCTTATGAGTATATTAGTATCTGTTAGGTGCCATTGACTCGTGTTCAAGTCCTAGCGACATGACGAACATCATCAAGTTTTCGTGGCAGAATACAGAAATAGATTGTCGGGCTTTTCTTCTGTGCAGTATAAATTTGATGTTGTTGAATCAAACGCGATCCTCTGCCGCCAACACTGCCCAGATTGTTAGTCTGTCATCTGTGCTAAAACCTGTCCGCCTTAGGAGGCCCTCTTGGTAGTTAAACTACCGACGGCATAGTTTCAGCTTCTCAGATGCGCGCAAGCCCCAGTGGCACGACAAGCCCATGTACCGTGACGGGGGATATTAATATCTACTACTACTACTACTACTACAATTAATTATTTCTAAAGCGCTACCAGACGCACAAAGAATAAGAAAACAGTCCCTGCTCGAAAGAAATTAGCACCAGACGTACATAAATTAGTGCCAGACGCTGTTCTTACTCACATTTCCTGCCAAGCTACTAGAATCAACTGCTTCCTCATATCAGATCCCTCGATGGACTTTTGAGCTTTAGGAGAACAATAAAGACCTACCTCTTCCCATAAATTCCCTTCACTTACTATCCTTTAGTACTTCCCCCAGTATTTTTCTTTAACCCACTTTTAGCCATTGTGTGTTGAAATTGATCTTCACTCTATGTATGAAAACTTAGTTTACAACCTAAGATGCCCAAATTTCATGCTAAACCTAACTCTCCATGTATATCAACCCAAGAAATTCAATCTATACTGTACATATGTCAATTATAACCCGTTTGTCTTTGCATTATGTATGCCAACCTGTAGCCCGTTCTGAGCTCGTTGGGGAAATAAAGTGAACCAAATAAATAGATAAGCATAAATGTATTGGGACAGACTAAAGGTCCACCAAGACTAGGAGCCTGTTTCCAACAGTATCTGGCAAGATCCCAAAAGAGTAAAATGGATTTCATGTTGTTTACCCCAGGGATAAGCTGTGGATTTTCCCGAGTCCACCTTAATAATGGTTTAAGGACCTTTTTCTGAGAACTTGTCCAAACCTTTTAAAACTCTTCTAAGCAAATTGCTTATACCACATTCTCTGGCAACATATTCCAGAGCTTAATTACATGCTGAGTGAAGAAATATTTTCTCTGATTTGTTTTTAAATGTACTTCTTAGTAACGTCATTTCATGCCCTCTAGTCCTTTTACTTTTGAAAAGAGTAAACAGGTGATTATAATGGTGATGTATAACCTCGCATGGATTTTAGTGCCGATGTAAAATGCATACAGTTGCAAAATGCTGTGTGTAGCGAACGCTCTATTAACCAACATGTTTGAGGTGAGGCTCTATAATACACTGGTTATCTGAAAGTTTTTCTCTCAAGTACTTTTTATGAAAGATAAAATAATCCCACATTCCTTACATCAGAGGGAAGGCTTCTGGGTCAGCCGCCGACAGCGTGTAGGAACCGCTGCCGGCATCCTGAAGGTACGTGGACTGGGGGGATGGGAAGGGAGGCAGAGAGAGATAGAATCTGCTGCACGGGCTGAAGGGAGTGGTGAGGTAGGGCGAGATTGAGAAGAGGGAAGAGAGAGGCTGCTGCACAGGCTGGAGGGTGGGAAGGGAGGTAAAGAAAGCAATGTCCACCCACTTTGGGCTCAGGCCTGCCCAAAATTGGCTGTCTGGTTATACCACTGCCCTCTAGGTGTTACAGAAATACCCTCAAAGTGCCCTGAGATATCATTATGGTGCTGCTGGATGTACCGTGCTGATAAATATTGCACAAAGAGCTTATAGCCTGACCAGCCATTATTCAGCGCTATTTAACTGGCCAGGAACAGCTCCTGGCTATTTAAATAACACTTAGCTGGCTAAGCGCTAATATTCAGCGCATGATGGCTGCTGGATATTAGTGCTCAGTGGATAGCCAACTATGTCATACAATTAGTGAAATTTAAAGCACTAAAAGGCTAGGTTTAGTAGTCAAATAGGGCTGAGTAAATTAATGGTCTATTTTTGGCCACTGTAAACTTAGCTGGCCAGCACATCATATCAATTTAGCCACTAAGTTTATAGCAGTCAAAAATAAACTGGATATTCAATGTCAATGTCTGTCACTGGAAACAGCCTAGCACTGAATATCTGAGCTCAGTGCTGACTGCCGGAGTTAGCCCTGCTAACTTCTGCAGTCTGAATATCAGCTCCTGAGTATCTAAGGTAATGGGAGATAATGAGAGTGGTCCTGTAGTTAACTTTAACCCTTGAAGCAGTATTCAATGAAATAAGGGGCCCTTCTGGAGGCATTTCCCAGAGGACTGCACAGAGATAAGTCTAAGGGCTCCTTTTAACAAAGATGCGCTAGCGTTTTTAGCGCACGCACCAGATTAGCATGTGCTAGCCGAAAAACTACCGCCTGCTCAAGAGGAGGCGGTAGCGGCTAGTGCGCGCAGCATTTTAGCGCGCGCAATTCCACGCGTTAAGGCCCTAACGCACCTTCGTAAATTTTTTTATGATTTGAGCTGAAAGCCATGCATGCTTTTGCTGCTTACCAATATCCGCTGGGATATTGGGACTGTATTTTTTTGGTTGTTGCTATTTTATTACCATTTTAAATGTACAATTCTTCATAAAGCATTCTCCACAGATTGAGTCAAGCAGAAGATACAAAATCACAGAGACTGTGTTTCTTGTATTTTATTTTCAACTGAAAGTCTAGTGATACGCCTTTGTCCTTGTTGGTTTTTTCGCCGTTTCTAGGGTCTTTTTCTCCAGATTGGCATTTATTTTTGAATTTGAATTTTGATGGAGTGGTCCAGCGAATGGATAGTTCCGTCGGTCGCCTACCTCATCATATGAATTTAAAATTGGAAAGTTGTTTTTCAAGGTTTACAGCTCTCCTTTCAGTCCAGAAGTTTAGCAGAGAGTTTGTGTCTGCCACCCCTACTTGTTTTGAGATAATAATTTGCCCAGGTCACAAGGGAACAGATTCAGTAAATGACATTGAAAGTTAGGCACTGGGAAAATGCGCGTTAAGTGTGAATTCTATAGACAGTTCTACGTGGATCTGGCTTTATAGAATACTAGCTCAAGTCATTTTCATGCCTGACTATAGGTGGAATACATAAACAAAAAGGACTAGGTTGGTGTATTTCAATGTAGGAATCTTAACCGAAAAACCTCAGCCCCACCACTCCACCGCTATAATGATTTCTAAAGCGGGAGATTTCTGTGGTGCCTCATCATAGGTAATTCGTTGTTCACTGCTGTGATTATATTCATATAAATGTTTTTTGTTTCTTTTTTTCTTTTTTTACAATGAATGAAATGATATAAAAGTGTATAAGAGTGTATACTTAACTTCTATACACAGCTGGACCTGGGAGTCTGACCCGACATGTTTCGCACATTCCGTGCTGTCTCAAGGGTCTCCCTGTATAAAAGTAAAACCAGAATACTTAGGGCAGCTGTAATGAGACTTTTCTCAACACCAAACCACCCCCCCAAAACCATATAAATCACTATGTAAATCTCTTTTCTCTAACTCACCAAGGTCGCCGTAGTCATCCGACTCGCAAGTACAAAGTCTGTGAAAGATGGCGCCGGCGTCCTCGATCCACATTTAAATACATAAATTAACATAACCACTCCCCCCAGGAAACCCATTGGTCCAATCATCCTCCAATCAGCGTAATCCAGTCAATCTCTCCATTCAGTCCCCCTGGTTCTACTGTATCTAGAGTAAAAATCAATCTCTGTTCTACCTCATTTAATCTCTGCAAATCCTTCCCACCCTCCCTCCCCGTAACCTAGATGGCGAGTGATTAAGAGGGTTACGGGGAGGGAGGGTGGGAAGGATTTGCAGAGATTAAATGAGGTAGAACAGAGATTGATTTTTACTCTAGATACAGTAGAACCAGGGGGACTGAATGGAGAGATTGACTGGATTACGCTGATTGGAGGATGATTGGACCAATGGGTTTCCTGGGGGGAGTGGTTATGTTAATTTATGTATTTAAATGTGGATCGAGGATGCCGGCGCCATCTTTCACAGACTTTGTACTTGCGAGTCGGATGACTACGGCGACCTCGGTGAGTTAGAGAAAAGAGATTTACATAGTGATTTATATGGTTTTGGGGGGGGTGGTTTGGTGTTGAGAAAAGTCTCATTACAGCTGCCCTAAGTATTCTGGTTTTACTTTTATACAGGGAGACCCTTGAGACAGCACGGAATGTGCGAAACATGTCGGGTCAGACTCCCAGGTCCAGCTGTGTATAGAAGTTAAGTATACACTCTTATACACTTTTATACCATTTCATTCATTGTAAAAAAAGAAAAAAAGAATATAATCACAGCAGTGAACAACGAATTACCTATGATGAGGCACCACAGAAATCTCCCGCTTTAGAAATCATTATAGCGGTGGAGTGGTGGGGCTGAGGTTTTTCGGTTAAGATTCCTACATTGAAATACACCAACCTAGTCCTTTTTGTTTATGTGACTATAGGTGGAAGCATTTATCCCTATGAAATGGTGGCATAAATGCTTATACCTGTATTTACCTTTCCTTCAGTCAAAGGTTGCCAATATAAAAATTATCAACATCTTCTGTCGTTTGAAGCTGTAATATGGGATAAAGATTTGAATTCTCTAAGAGCGACCTCATGCTCGTATCGGCATTTTAGGAGACAACTGGAAACATATTTGTTTACAAGAGTTTTAGGAAATTAATGTGTTACATTCAGCTGTGTGTAGTTTTTTATTCTATTTTGTAAACCGCATAGAACTTAATAGTATTGTGGTATAGAAATAAATTTTTATGTTATGTTACCTAACTACTGTTGGGTGTAGAAATAGAAGTACCAAGTGGAAACTTGGTTTGCAAGCATAATTCGTTCCAGAAGCATGCTCGTAAACCAAAGTGCTCGTATATCAAGGTGAGTTTCCCCTTAGAAAGTAAGGGAAATTCGCATGATTCATTCCATATCCCAAAAAGGTACCCCCCCCTCTCCCAAGGCCACTGGCGCGCTTCCACCCCACCCCCGGGAACCGGCATCGCCCCCCTTCCCCCGCCCAAACCCTTACCGCGTTCGGGCACCGGCAAGCAGCACCAACCCACAGGACGTGCCAGTGCCCGAAGAGCCTGCCGCTGGGCATCTGCGTATGCTCAAGGCCGCCTGGCTCCTGCTCTCTCTGAGATTCTCATGAGATTCTCGGTGTCTCTGGCAGATTCTTTGGGCATCGGCATGTCCTGTGGGTTGGTGCTGCGTGCCGGTGCCCGATCACGGTAAGGGTTTGTGCGGGCAGGGGGAGGTGATGCTGGTTTGTGGGGGGTGATGATGCCAGTTCACGGGGGTGGTTTGCGAGGCAAGATTTGCGAGATTGTTTTGCTCGTCTTGCAAAACACTCGCAAACCGAGTTACTCGCAAACCGAGGTTTGACTCTATTCCAAACTCTGCACCTAAATAGTGGGAACAGCCAGGCCACTTCCTTGGCCACATCCTCTTTGGAGTTGTACACAAATTAGGTGCGCAGGTTATAAACTAGGGGCATAGGGCAGATTTGCACATAACTACTACTACTACTATTTAACACGTCTATAGTGCTGAAGGGCATACACGGTGCTGTACATTTTGACATTAAATAGACAGTTCCTGCTCGGAGGAGCTTACAATCTAACTTGGACAGACAGTGGGTTGAGGATGTAGAACCCAAGATGAGAGCTGAAAGCAGTCTCAAAGAGGTGAGCTTTTTACTTGGACTTGAACACGGACAGAGACGGAGCCCGCTGTAAGGATTCAGGCAGTTTGTTCCAGGCATACAGCACAGCAAGACAGAAAGGATGGAGAATGAAGTTGGCAGAGGAAGAGAAGGGCACAGATAGGAGGAACTTACCAGTTGAGTGGGCTCTTGCGGGGGGTTTTGGTAGTGTGCTCAGAGAGGAAAGGTCGGATTTTGATAATATTGAGGAAGAAGTGGAAAGTTTTAGCGATTGGTTGTATCTGGGTGGAGAAGGAGAGTGAGGAGTCAAAGATGAGCCCAAGATTGTGAGCAGACAAGACAGGGAAGATGAGAGTGTTGTCCACAGAAAGAGAATGGGGTAAGTCAGGAGGTGGGTTTAGGCGAGAAGATAAGCAGCTCCATTTTAGCCATATTCAGTTTTAGTACCAGTTAGCAGTTGTTAAGACTAGTTACTGATTGCTATCACCAGTTTAGCCAATTAGTTTACACGTGTATCTGCAATCCACACCCAGAATTGGCTGCCCTATTCAGAATTTGAGGGAAGCAGCATTAATGACAGAAGCATTATTAAACCTTGGCTTCGAGCCCTTTGCTTTAATTTGCTTTATTCTTGCTCTCTCCCACCCCAGAAACAAAGAGAAAAGTGGGAGCCAGCCAGCTTGCTTGGATTATGTCCAGGAGAAGAGACGACCTTTAAAGGCTCATCAGTCTGAGAGTTATCTTCCTATCGGTATGTCCAAAAGGCTTACAATACCACTGCATGTAAGTTATTTATACATATAGTAACCAAATGGCTCCAGATCGCGGAGGACAGATTGAGCCACTACAGGTTTTATTTCCAAATTTGACACGTGTCAAATGACAGTGCTATGACCTTAGTCTAAATAGGCCAGCTAGGTGCGGGTGGAAACAGTGACAACACTTTGGGGGGTGTGGGGGTGTGGAAGGAAGGAGGCGTGTGACAGGAGTTAACGTCCAGCCCACAGGGTGTTTAGCTGAGGTGGGACCATACTACGTCCAGCCCTTATGATTAGAAACACAGTGGATGGGTGCCTGTTTCTGTCTTTACACTGACTACTTAATTTTAAATGCCAAAGCTATTTTACAGCGCTCATTCTGGCACTGGTGTTGTGCAAGACTTATCCTGCCCCAGGGAGGGGTAGGTTAAGAAGAGCTTAAAACAGCATGGTTAAACGTTTAGCAGTTGCATTGAAGTGTTTCATATTAAGAACTGTTTTTCCCTTCTGTATTACATCCATATCACCCCTGACTCTCAGTAAATGTGCTGGCCATACCCACGGTTCCCTCTTAAGTTTAGCGGGAGTCCTTCACCTACAGTCCTGCCAGTAGGGGATACTGTTTTGCTGTCACATTTTCAGTAGTGAAGGACAGGCAAACTCTGCAGGACTCCAGAGAACCTGGTTTTCTCAGTGACCGAAAACACAATAGTGAAGCACTGGTGCCAATGCAGCCAGTGGACTTCCACCAACTTAGAGGGAACCGTGGCCTTACCATGCGCATGTGTTCTGGTTAGACTACAAGTGAACAGACCATTCTTAAAAAGGACTCGCTGCTCAGGCTAACACAGACTTTTGTTCCCGCCACAATTAAAAGGATGAGTTCCAAAATCTATTAAGTACATGGTTTTCAGAAACAAGTTCATACTGGAAACAGGTTGCCTTTACAGATAGCCATAGGATGTGTGAAATTTGAACTGTAAGACATTGGAAAGACTTGGAGCCCCACCCATGCTTCGCCCACATCCATGCTCCACCCACATCTATGCCCCCTACAGTTATATGCTGTAGCCTAGTGCTTAAGGTGCTTATGTGTGTTAGTGCTACTCTTCTGAATTTAGGCACACAAAGGGTGTGTAACCAGGAGTACCTAGTTATAGAATTGCTCCTTATAGTCAAGAAAGCGTGGGACAGGCACATGGGATCTCTTAGTGAGCAGAGAGACTGGATGGGCCATTTGGCCTTTATCTGCTGTCATGTTTCTGTACTAAGCTGGAACTGAGCCCCCTGTACAAAAAGCACAAAAAATATAACTCTGTCATATGACAGCATGAACTGAGCCCTCCAGTCCCACCCCTTCCATTAGAGCAGGCATTTTAAGCACTGAGCATCACACACTATAGCAGCAGGCACTGTTCTCCCTATACCATAAGAGCAAGAACGGAGCAAGGATTATAAGAGAAAGAACGGACCTTCCTCTTATTGTAACAGAGAGGGCCTATCACCCTCCTCCCCATACCATAACACTAGGGACTAAGGGCTAGATTCACTAAGCAAACCGATCGTGTACCGATCAGTTTGCGACTCCTTAGCGACCCTGGCCCAATTCACTAAGCTTTCCTGCAATCCGCTTCCAATCCGTGCATGCAAATGAGGGGAACTGCATGCAAAGTAGGTAGGGATGTGATTCACTAAACAAATTTCCCAATCCGAATGGGCTGGCCGATCAACCCAAAAAGTGACTGCTTGGGGACCAGTCGACAATGTCTTTTCAACTCTCCAGCTCCATTAAAAGCCCTGCTCTCTGCCCTGCTCTCTCCTGCCCTTCCCCGCACTGTGAGTCCGTGGTTTTAACCCACAGGTTAAAGCTGATTAAAACCATGGGCTCACTGCCTGACAAAAAAGGAAAAAGTTAAAAAAAAAAAGTCGCGGCTCAGACGCGTGCACCCCCCCCCTGCGTCGATGCCCCACCGCAATGCTCCTCCCACACGCCGATGCCCCACAAAAGGCAGGAGGGATGCCAACTCCCTCCTGCCATGTTAAACCCCTCCTGGCCTGGCCAGGCCCACCTCCCTCCCTGTGGCAAAATCTAGTCCGGCCGGGAGCTCAACTCCTCCTGCTCCAATGCCTCCTGTGTCGACTCTGAGGCCTTAGGCCCCACCCCGGCACATCATACGATGCACAGGGCGGGGCCTAAGGCCCTGATTGGCTCAGGCTCCTACCTTGGGAGGGGCCAGGAGCACCTAAGCCAATCAGGGACTTCCTTAGGGCATCCGTCCTGCAGTTTGTTTTTTGGTGGCTGGGCCGGGCCCGGCCAGCCGGCCAGACTAGATTTTGCCACAGGGAGGGAGGTGGGCTGGGACCGGCCAGGCCAGTAGGGGTTTAACATGGCAAGAGGGAGTTGGCATCCCTCTTGCCTTTTGTGGGGCATCAGTGAATGGGGGGGGGGCATCAACGTGAGGGGGCATGCGTCTGAGTCGCGACTTTTTTTTTTAAACTTTTACTTTAACTTTTTGTAGGCCAGGGAGCCCATGGTTTTAACCCGCTTCAACCTGCTGGTTAAAACCATGGGCTCCCAGTGCAGGGAAGGGCATGAGAGATTTGGGGTGAGAGCTGGGTGGCAGGAGAGATTCGGGGCGAGAGCGGGAGATTTGGGGCAGAGCAGGGCAGCAGAGAGCAAGCTGCGGGGCAAATTTTTTGTGGGGATCGGAGAGGGAGGGGTTTCGGGGCACTTGGGAGGGGAGGTTTAATTATTTTTTATTTTTTTTAAATCGGGCAGATATTTTGCGTGTGTAAAACACGCAAAATATCTGCCCGATTAAAAAAAATATTTAAAAAGCCGGCAGAAGCCCTGACAGCAGTGACAGGAGCCTGTTTCTCCTGTCACTACTGTCAGGGCTTTAGCGATCCGTGCAGTTGACTGGGGGCGTGCCAACGATCGTCTCCATTTGCATGCAGGCCTTTAGTGAATTCGTCGGCCTGCATGCAAACGGAAATGGATCGCACATGGATCGGAGGGTTAGTGAATCTAGCCCTAAGCCCTCTTCTATTATAGGTTCAAGTAGGTTTATTATATGGCTCCAGAAAAAGGAGGACAGATTGATGCATCCGGGTTTTACTTCCATTGCCTGATTCTATAAATAGAGCCTACATTAGGTGCCACTAGGCACCCTAATCACAGATGCCTAGCAACACCTAACTAAAATTTGTGTGTAATTTAATTGTTTTTAATGAGATAAATGGCGTGGTTGACTATACCATTAAAAAACCATTTAAAATAATTATTTGAATTGGTAATTAGGGTTGTGTG
Source organism: Geotrypetes seraphini (assembly GCF_902459505.1). Classification (NCBI taxonomy): domain Eukaryota; kingdom Metazoa; phylum Chordata; class Amphibia; order Gymnophiona; family Dermophiidae; genus Geotrypetes; species Geotrypetes seraphini. Next base: position 22,083,331 of record NC_047095.1, read on the forward strand.
TGGATATCCGAACAATGCCTAGTGTGCTGACTGAATCCCACTGTACAGCTACAGTTCACTGTACAGTCTTGAGCATGGATTTTCTCAGGTTTTTGTGCTGAAAGCAAGGACTCCTCTGAGATTGCCAAGTGTTATTGACCTCACTCTGAGTTATTGGTAACTGTAAGAGGCTCCTATTCAGTCAACCCTTATTTCTGTAATCTTAGTGTTATCAGCCAGACTCTGCATTTTTTGAGCAACATTTTTTAATAACATGAAATAAACACTCACAATTGATGACTTCAAGGCAGTTCAACTTTCACAGCATCTTCTCACTCTACCAGCATTCCTATTCAAGCTAGGTGTGTGTCCACACCTTGTGGAAATAACACTGTTCTCCAGACAAAGGGCTAGATTCACAAAGCAAACCGATCGTGTACCGATCACTTTGCGACCTCGGCCCGATTCACTAACCTTCATCCTGCGGGACGGTGCATTTACAAACACCAAGGGCGCTGACTTCAGAAGCTATTTTGTACCAAATAGCCAGTTTCATCCCAGAGGAAAGCTTTGTGTTCTGGAATAGATATTTAAACTTTTCCACCACACCATCTACAAGAACAGCAAGCTCTTCATCTGTGAATCTGCGTGCTCTGACCTTAGTGTTGAACACTCCCTGTGCCTCCATATCTCCTGCAATTGAAAGTAACAGCCATGTTAGAATAATGACCCCCCTCCCCCGAGTACTCTCATAACGCCATACCCTCCAACCTTAAGGTTTAGATATAAAAATGCCCGTATATGTCCTGGAATTTAAAAGAACTGCCAGGTTACACCGAATAACCCCCTCACAACCTCCCCCCTGATCCGCAGGCAAACGGCTTATACTTTTAAACAACTTACCAAAATAAGAAAGAGAAAATGGAGAGTTGTGAAGCCAGCTTATACCGAATAACCTACCTCCCCCCTACCAGAGGGTACAGTATCAAGTCAGTATCAACTGAACCTATGGGTCTCCTCACACCCTCCCCCCAATACGCGATCAAACCGCAACTTTTAAACAACTTACCAAAAAGAAAGAGAAATAAAATGGAGAGGAGTTAAGCTGGTTAGAAGTGCGCACTACAAACTTAGAGATCGCTCCGTAAAAAAAGGACGAACTCGAAAAATTCCTCCACCAGCAGCTCCGGTCACAGCTTAAACAGTTCACTCACAAACCTCCAATGCAATTGCTCCTTACAAAACCTCCAACTCTATAAAATTTTCAAAAAGCAACGGTCACAGCTTCTACAGCTTGCAACAGAACTTCAGAAAAGAAGAGGTTGCGCTAAACTACAGTTCTTTATATTGCATTTTTTTTTACGACAACAATGCTTTGCAGTCGGCTTATTCACCACCTGCCAATAATGTGCGCGATTAAACCCCACCCCATTACTACGCAGTGAAGTCCTAAGAGCTAACGCATGTGTAATTTACTTCAAAACCAACAAGGATACTGTGTGCATGAGCTTCGATCGCTCTTACAGCAATCCATGTGCGCGAATGGGGGCATGCTTATGATCAAATCATTTGCATGGACAAGCTTTACTGAATCGATCGGCCTAAAAGACTCGGACATGGATCGGATCGCTTTGGGGACTTTAGTGAATCTAGCCCTTAGATAGAGAATCCAAGCTGTGTCAGATTGTTAGAATTAAAGGGTAAAAGAAACCTTGTGGGAGAATAATGCTAACTCGGGTTCTCATGCAGCCATGTGGTCTCAAATATGGCAACTGTTCTCTCATACTGGAGAAGAAGGGCGGGGCTTCAGCTCTGTGAATGCAGCCTAGCTATCTGGTAGAAGCAAGGCCCCCCTGGGGAATTAAGTCCACAGAGCACACCTTACTCATACATCTTAACATAAAACACTTAAACTTGTTCTTATATAAGAAACTGAGCAAATGCCCACATAAAGTGGGGGCAGAACACCTAGCAACACCTAAGTTGAGGTGCTCTCGGATGCCTAATGATGCCTACCTAAAAAGTAGGTGTGGTTAGAGGTGGAAAATAGAGGTGGCAAACTTAAGCATCGCTAGGCATTTGAGGTAGGTCAGGGGTGTCAAAAGTCCCTCCTCAAAGGCCGCAATTCAGTCGGGTTTTCAGGATTTCCCCAATGAATATGCATGAGATCTATTAGCATACAATGAAAGCAGTGCATGGAAATAGATCTCATGCATATTCATTGGGGAAATCCTGAAAACCCGACTGGATTGCGGCCCTCGAGGAGGGAGTTTGACACCCCTGAGGTAGGTGCTGGTGAATAAGGAAGGGATGATTCTATAAACATCACCCTGCACTGAGTGGTGCTTATAAGTTAGGTGTTGCTAGGCGCCTTTTATAAACTTGAGCCCATAGTATATAATATTTTAACTATAATGTTTATCACTGAAACATATATTAATAAAACAAATGCAAACTCATACAAAACCTGCCTTTGATACTAGTCTAAAAGGAATTTCAAAAAGAAAATGAAGAGAGGTTCCAGAAACGGTGTCATAGTCCAAAAAACTGAGAAAGCAAATTTCTAAGTGTTCTTGTTGCAAACTGTGAAAAAAGAAATGTCAGCCCTTAAATTCTGTAAGGGCTGGTGTAATATTTATATGGTCTAGTTCAGTGGTCTTTGCTAATTTTTAAGTTGGGATTGCTTTAGGTCCAAAAGGGCTGAAAGAGAGCTGACATATCTTGCTATGTGGGTCCACAACACTAAGCATTGTATGCCGACATCCGTCTACATTAGAACACCAGGCCTCAGTCACACTTGCACAAAACAGAGAGTTCCTCTTCAAATATAGGATAAGTGACCACAATCTGAAGGTACTCATGTAATCAAAAATTAAATGAAAACCTGCAGATGTCAGACTCCGCATGCAGTGTAAAACCAGAGAAATGCACTTTTTCTCTACAATACAAAATATAAAGACAGCAGATATAAATTCTCAGAACTGACATTTTTTTCAGTCACTAAACTGAAAAGAAAATCATTTTTCCTACCTTTTTGGTGATTTTATTTTTCTAATCATCTTGTTCCAGTCTTTGGTTCTGCTTCCCTGTGCTATATCTTTTCTCTCCTTTCTTTCTTTCTCATTCCTTGCCCTACATACAGTACATCTTTGGCACTGATCTGTCACATTTAACTTTCTTTCTATTCTCTGCCTCCTTCTCAAATATATCTTGTTTTCTATCGCTTCTCCCCTCCATCCATCTACATCATCACCTTCCTGTCTTTTCTCTTCCCCTCCATCCATGTGCACCATCTTCTCCCTCAGTGCCTCTCTTCCCAGCTACTGGTTCTCTGAATTCAAAAGGGCCTGGGATAAGCATGTGGGATCCCTCGGAGAGAGAAAAAGATAATGGTTACTGCGGTTGGGAAGACTAGATGGGCCATTTGGCCTTTATCTGCCATCATGTTTCTATGATGTCTTCACTAGCAGCGATTAAGCCAGGCTGCTCCAGCAGAACCCAAAGCCTTACCTCTGCTGTATCCCATTCACATGGCAAGAGGAAGTGGTGACAAAGGGAATGCACCCAGGTTCTGCTGGAACTGCCAGTGAAGACAGCAAGTTTGAAGGGCAACCAGTAGGGATGGAGGGAGAGGGAGTTAGGGAGAGATGCCTGATATGTGGGTGATAGGGAAGTGAAGGGTGAGGAGTCTCACAATAGGAGAAAGACTTGCCTGAGCTTCCACAGAATTCTTCAATACAAGGCCTATGACCTACATCTAGTGGATAAAAGTACAATAAACAGCAGAGGTCATCGTTGTCCAATAGGTCTTGCATTGGAGAACACTGTAGTTGAATAGGGCAAATTTTAGCATGATGCTTTGTGGCTGATGTGTCTTCCTATCTGTAGTGACCATCACCATGTTTTCCCATCACCTGGCAACTGTGGTGCTTCTGAAAACATGAACTATAAACCTCCAACAGGAAGGAGGGATGGGGAGCACGTGGAGGATTCAGAAGTATGTCAGTGTTCATTTGCTGTTTGTTGCTCTCTGATCATGTGCAACAGGAATGTGCTTTATTAAGAACACCAGATGCTAACTGATAATATTCAGTTTCTACAGAATGTGTTTTATAAATAGAGCAAAGATTTAATTAAGGAATGCAAAAGAATAGTTCTTGCCTTTGACCCTTGCTAAGCACTGTTAGCATAAGTCATGGCTACCAGATTTAGGTCATATTTCAGAAACAAGTCTATGTGTAAATAGTCGCATTTACCCATGTACATCACATACAACCTATGAATACCGATTCATAAAAGCTACTCTTTATGTCATGTAAAGATGCACAGCACTTATAGATTTCTTAGTGGATGGGATTTAGGCAGGACTAAAATGTACCCCACCCTATTGGCTCCCATCCTTGTTGAGATATAACTTTCATTCCCCATACTACCTTATGGGCCCCTTAACTTGTAAATTGCCGTGAACTTGTACTGGATAAGTGCGATACAGAAATTCAGATTAGATTAGATTTTATAAAGGAATCGCTCATATATGGAGACAAATCCCACATTGGGTATTACATCAGCTTAAAGGCACCATAGGTTTCTAAAAAGTGCTTGTTTTGGCCAGAGTAGGGTTACCAGATGTCTGGGAAAACCCAGACATGTCCTCTTTTTAGAAGACTTCCAAGTGCCCAGATGGACTTTCCAAAACTTGGCAGTTTGTCTGGGTTTTGGAAAGCCCCGAGCTTTGGCCATGTCTGGAGTGCTTCTCAGCATGCGTGGTTGATGTCATACACACCACACATGCTCGGAGGCCCTCCAGATGCAGCCCAGAGAGCGGGAAAGAAGAGATGAGGCTTTATGGGGGGGGGGGGCTGTGGGTGGAACAGGGTGTGGCCATGCATCCGGGATTTTACGTCACTAAGTATGGTAACCGTAGGCCAGAGCTTTACACAAGGGAGTAATGGAGCCATTCTCCCTATTCCCATGAGGTTTATGTTCACCTCCAAAATTCTCCAGGAGGATGAATTACTGAAAGAGAGATTAATGCTGTCCTTCAACAGCCACCAAATCTGAAACAAAAATGAGTGAAAAGCAAACTCCCAACAGAAGCCGAAAAGAAGAGAATGGCATAATCCTTTGCAATATAGCAAACTGCAAAAACATTCATCATAAAGGGATTCTGCTCATGCTTTCCTCAAATATTGTATATATTATTTCAAGTAGAAAATGTAAAGGGTATTATATCAGGGAGACAGGAGAGACGCTAAAGAGAAGAATCAACTCACATGGTTTCACATCAAACACCACAAACCTTGGTGAGTGAGCATTTTTCAGAACCTGGGCATTGCATTAATGATCTTATGGTCAAAATACTAAAAAGTAACTTTAATATAATCTAGGAATGTCAGATGATGAAATACTTTATACATCCACCTGACAAGACTTAACAAGATCTGGGCTTCCTACATACATAGTAGATGATGGCAGATAAAGACCCAAATGGTGTCAGGTCAAAAGCGCACCGGGACAAAGGCGCGCGCAGACAATTGAGCGCAGCGTGGAGGCGCGCACCACAGAAAATTACTGTTTTTAGGGCTCCGACGAGGGGGGCGTGGGGGGGAAACCCCCCACTTTACTTAATAGAGATCGCGCCGCGTTGTGGGGGCGTTGGGGGGGTTTGAGGGGTTGTAACCCCCCACATTTTACTGAAAACTTCACTTTTTCCCTGTTTTTAGGGAAAAAGTTAAGTTTACAGTAAAATGTGGAGGGTTACAACCCCCCAAACCCTCCAGAACGCCGGCGCGATCTCTATTAAGTAAACTGGGGGGGCTCCCCAACAAAACCCCCCGTCGGAGCCCCTAAAAACTAATTTTCTTCGGCGCGCGCCTCCGTCTTGCGCTCAGTTGTTGGCGCGCGCCTTTGTCTTTCGCGGGGTTGTCTATGAACCGACCCAATTAGTGCATCCAGTCTGCCCAACCTGATTCAATTTAAATTTTTTAAATTTTTTCTTCTTAGCTATTTCTGGGCAAGAATCCAAAGCTCTTCCCTATCACATTATACAGTAAACCATAAAATGATATTGCTTTGTCACCCTCTGATCACCCATCCATATCTTTGTTTCTCACTCTTCCCCCCCTCAACTTCTACCTTTCCTTCAAGATTGTCATCAGATTGCTTTTCGTGTCTTCATTTAGATATAATATTTTGATGTTGTCATCTTTGCTCATAACTGAGCTAAAGATAAAGGCTTTGCCTTTGAAAGCTTGTCAGAAGTGTATTAAGTTAGTCAAATAACAAAGTTATCAACTTATTTTTCTTTCATTTTTATTTATTACCTTTAAAGTGGACAACCACTCTACTTTTCACCTCTACAATGAAACCAAGTTGAAATTGAAGCCTTACTACTTAATTAGTGGCCCTTATAGGTGCAGATTTATATAGGGTTACCAGACGTCCGGATTTATCCAGACATGTCCTCTTTTTAGAGGACTGTCCAGGCATCCGGATGACTTTTCAAAACATGGCACTTTGTCCAGGTTTTGAAAAGCTTTGAGCAGATGCAATGCGGTAACATTAAACGCATGCACGCATGTGTGCGATGTCACAGCGTCGTATCCACGCAGATGCCCCCCAGATGCAGCCCAAAGATGAGGTTTGTGGGACCGGGGTTGGAGGACAGAACGAGGCAGGGCTGTGAGCAGGATGGGGCGGGGCCAGGCAGAACGGAGCGCATCCTCTCTTTGCCCAGCAAAGATCTGGTATCCATAGATTTATAAAATGGGGCAGCTACACGCGAAAGTGACACCACTTATGTGTAGGAGTTGCACACTCATTATTTTCGTGTGCAAGTGGTGCCTCTTTCCGTGTGAAAGTAGCCAGGTTTGTGCTATTTATTTTTCCAATGTGTATATGGCTGCTGTTGCTGAACGGGCTGGCACATAAAAGCACAGTCCTGCAGGTATTTTAGAAAAGGCTGTGCTTCAGCAGAGGCACTTCCAAAATACTACCAGAATTGAGAATATCCAGATCTGGATATCCTTAATAGCCATCTAAACTAAACTAAACCTTAGGTTTGTATACCGCACCATCTCCACAAGCGTAGAGCTCGGCACGGTTTACAGGGTTAGGTTGAAAAGGAGCTACAATGAAGGGTTATAGGAAAGGAGCTAGAAAGATAAAGAAGGTCAGGGTACCAAAGAGCGGGAGGTGTTAGATTTTTGAAAAGAGCCAAGTTTTCAGATGTTTGTGGAAGGATTGGAGGGAGCTTGAAATTCTGAGCGGGGATGTGAGGTTGTTCCAGAGTTCTATGGTTCTAAAGGGGAGGGATGTTCCTAGTTTTCCTACGTGGGATATACCTTTTGCAGAGGGGAATGATAGTTTCAGTTTTTGGGAGGATCTATTGGAATTAGGGTTAGAGGAATTCCAGAAGGGTGGGATAACGGGAGGGAGGATGCCATGTAGGATCTTGAAAGCTAAACAGGCACATTTAAAGAGGACTCTGGAGTGAACTGGGAGCAGTGAAGTTTGGACAGGAGTGGGGAGACGTGGTCGAACTTGCCTTTAGCGAAAATAGGTTTTAGATAAAATGAGTTCTTAATGATTTTATTTTTCTCCTGCAGGTTCTAGACACTCATCCCAGATACCAGGAATAGATGCAAAATTGTGTCCAAAGTCCCCAGTATTTAGAACGGGTAGTGAACCAACTCTAAGTCCAACCACAGGCCGGAGGTTCACCTATGAAGGTTGCACAGGGGAGGCACTGCGAGGATCAGATAGCCAGCTGTGCCCCAAACCACCACCTAAACCCAGCAAAGTGTCCTTAATGAAGACACCCCAGTCTTCCACAAGCTGGCCCAGTTCAGAAACAAACTATTGTGAGCTAAACCCTTCTCCCCCTACAGACTGGGCGGGAACAAGGCGGCAACTATTCTCACACAATCATAGCTCGGTGGAATGCCTACAAGCAAGTGAAGAAACAGGGCAGGCCACATGCCCAAACTACGAAATAAGCTACTTGAATCTGGACTCTGAGGACAATATATGTCAGAGCTCAAGGGATGCACCGAGAGAGCAGGATGACAAGAGGGAAAAGGAGAATGAATTTTTCAGGCCAGTGTTTGAGACAATATCTTCATTTAAACCAAATGACTTTGAGTCCCCCCTCCTCCTTCCTGAAAACAAACCTCTGGAGACACTGATGCTAAGAAGAGCAAAAGAACTTTTCACAAACAACCATCCCAGGATTATTGCCAAACACATCCTTAAAATGGACTGCAAGGTAATACGTTTTCAGGATCTCTTTCTTTTCTTTAAATTAGGATATGTGCTTTATATATAGTAAGGGGCCTGCTTAATGAAGTAGGTGGCAAGAGAAGGGAATGCCATGATAGGGTGAAATTCCATGCCAGGCCACACTTTTAAAGCAAGATTTTTACAGACTTTAAAAGGCAGGGGATCTTCTGAAGCTTGACTAGTTGAAAATGGTTGCATGTTCTGTAGAATGACAGTAACTGGAATGACATATTTGGCTCATCTTAGATTTATTTCCTGCAGTTTAGTCATTGCAGAGCCTGCCTCAGGAGATGGGGAATGGCAAATAGCAACCCATACAATTGCAGAGCAATCCAATCTTTCATGTCATTGATTCCTGTCCACTGGCCCAGCTGAATGGTGCTTTGGCAGCACTTGATAGAGCCAGTGAGGCTGCTGTTGGCTTATTGACTGCACATGGCACTGATTGCACACAGTGGTTATAATACTAATAATAGGCATTGACAGGGCAGGATTAATCCTTCAATGGGCCCAGGGCAAACAAATATACTGGGCCCCCACCCCTGTCTGCCACTGAACAACACAAAGCTAACATATTCCAGTTAATAAATTACAAAATAAAATACTTTATTTCTACCTTTGTTGTTTGGACATTTTGTTTTCCAATCATGTTGGTCCCAGTTTCTCTTCTACCTTTCTGTCCCTTCTGCTAATTCTCTTTCCAGTGTCTGCTCTCCATTTGGCTTTTCTCATCTCTCCTGTCTTGTTTCATAGAAACATGATGGCAGATAAAGGTCAAATGGCACATCCAGTCTGTTTATCCACAGCATCCTTTATCTTCTCCTCTCACTAAGAAATCCCACATGCCTGTGCCACACTTTCTTGAACCCAGACACAGTCTACCGGGAGACTATTTCACACATCTAACACCCTTTTTGTAAAAAAAAAAAAAAAAAATTCTTAGATTACTCCTGAGCCTATCACCCAGGAGGTATGGTGTCTGCCTAGTGCCAAAAATCCAAGATGTTACAGAGATCTTGCTGAGACTCATCAAGTCTGATGTCTATTTTCCAATGTTGCTCATCCATGTTGGCACTAATACTGCCAGATACCCCTCTGAATGTATCATAAATGACTTTGTGGCTCTGGGAAAGAAGGTGAAGCAGTCAGGTGTTCAGGTGGTATTCTCATTGATCCTCCCTGTCGAGGATAAAGGCCATGGCAGAGATGCTTGCATCTTGGAAATGAATGTGTGGATGGTGTCATTGAGAGCGTTTTTAGCTTTTTGGACCATGGAATGATTTTCTAAGGGCTGCTGAGCAGGGAAGGTGTGCATCTATCAAAGAAGGGAAGAAGTGTCTTCAGCAGCAGACTGGCTAACCTACTGAAGAGGGCTTTAACCTAGAATCATTGAGACAGAGTGATCAAAGCCTCCAGGTGAGTATAAGTCTTGAGGTAAATGAATCCTAAATACCTCTACACAAATGGGAAAAGGGGGCAGTATCTGGAAAGTAGTATATACTAATGCTCAAAGTGTGGGAAACAAGGTTCTAGATCTGGTGGATTTAGTGGCAATCACAGAGACAAGGTTCACAGAGAACCATGACTAGGATATAGTTATATCTGCAACTACTACTGCTACTCCTTTATAATTTCTATAGCGCCGAAAAGTGTATGCAGCACTGTACATTCAAAATGCAACAAACAGTCCCTTCTAAGAAGAGCTTATCTAATCTAATCTAATCCTTAGGTTTGTATACCGCATCATCTCCACGTTCGTAGAGCTCGACGCGGTTTACAGTAGGAGAAATAGGAAGGAACTACAACAGAGGGTTAGAGGAAGAAGTGTGAAGAAAATTTAGAGGACTTGGGATCCCAAGATATAAGAGTTTCCTTGATTCCTAAGTTGGAGGGAGCCTTACATTTTTTGAGAAAAGCCAGGTTTTCAGATGTTTGCGGAAAACTTGGAGAGAGCTCAAGTTCCGAAGAGGGGAAGTAAGGTTGTTCCAGAGCTCAGTGATTTTGAAGTGGAGGGAGGTCCCTAGCTTTCCTGTGTGGGAAATGCCTTTTAGCGAGGGGAAGGATAGTTTTAATTTGTGGGAGGATCTGGTGGTATTAGGGTTTGAGGAATTCCAAGAATCTAATTTGGATGGACAGACAGGACACATAGGTGGGGCTGGGGAGTTTCTTGCAGAGAATGATAAGATGGACTGTATCGGGCTATAATCTGTTCACAAAAGACGGGAAGAAAAGGAGGGGGAGTGGCATTATATGTTAAAGATCATATTAAAGCCACACAATTGCAGGAAAGGAAAATGTATTTACATTGGTGTTGATATACAGGCTTCCTTCACAGACAGAAGAAGTAAACAAGAGATTTAATAGTAGACATTCAGAATATAGATGTAAAAGGAGAAGTATTACTAATAGGTGATTTCAACTTGCCAAATGTTGATTGGGATATCCCTATTGCAGGGTCTTCTAAAAGTAGGGAGATCCTGGATTCTCTACAAGGAGAACTGTTCCAACAATTGGTAATGGTACCCATGTAGGATGGGGCCATACTGGACTTAGTGCTTACAAATGGGGTAAGTGTTTCTGATTTTATAGTAGGTGATCATCTAGTATCCAGGTGGCTTAAGATTAAGACAGGTATAGAGAGGGATCATTCAAAAGCAAAGGTTTTAGACTTTTAAAATATTTAATTTTGTTCAGATGGGGGATTGTGTCAAAGAATTGTCTGGATGGGAACATCTGGAAGAAGTAGGAAAGCAGTGGGCAAAGGAGCTATTGTAAGGGCAACAAACTATTTTGTAAGTAAAATGAAGAAGAAAAGAAGGCCGCTTTGGTTCTAAAAAGTAGTAGTTGAGAAAGTAAAGAAAAAGAGGATAGCTTTCATAAACTACAAAAGATTGCCGAAAGAAGATGGCAGGCAAAAATATCTGGAAAAGTTAAGAGGCTTGTTGAGTAGTCAGGAAAGCTAAGATGCAAATGGAAGAAAAAATAATTGACATGGTAAAATGGGGGGGGGGGGGGAGCAAGACTTTTTTTAGATATATTAGTGATAAAAAGAAGTACAAAAGTGGCATTGTGAGACTCAAAGGTAAAGGGAAGGAATATGTAGAAACTGATAAAGATAAGGCTGAACTGCTTAACAGATATTTCTGTTTAGTGTTCACAGCTGAAGCTCTGGGAGGGGGACTGCAGAATACAAACAGAAAAAGAGCTGGAAGTATGATAGACCCTGAGAGATTTTTCAGAGGATTGTGTTAGTGAGGAACTAGCTAAACTAAAGGTGGACAAAGCAATGGGGCTAGATGGTGTACATCTGAGGGTACTGAGGGAAATTAGGGAAGTTCTGGTGGCTCTGCTGACTGACTTTTCAATGCTTCTCTAGAATGGGGAGTGGTGCCGGAGGACTTGAGAAGGGCAAATATAGTACCTCTCCACAAAAGTGGAAGTAAGGAAGAAGTAGAGAACTAGGTAAGTAGGACCAGTAAGTCTGACTTCTGTGGTAAGCAAATTAATGGAAACATTTTTTAAAACAGAGAATAGTGATGTTTTTGGAAAACATTGGATTACAGGATCTAAGGCAATATGGATTCACTAGAAGTAGGTCTTGTCAAACAAATCTGATCAATTACTTGACTGAGTCACCAGAGAATTGGATAGAGGGAGTACACGAGATGTGGTGTATTTAGTTTTTAGCAAAGCATTTGACAGTATTCCACACAGGCATCTAATAAATAAACTGAGTGCTCTAAGTATAGGCCCCAAAGTGACGGACTGAGTAAGGAACTGGTTGAGGGAAAGGCAACAGAGGGTAGAGGTCAATGGAGATCGCTCTGAGAAAAGGGATGTTAAACCAGCAGTGTGCCTCAAGTTTCGATTCTTGGGCCTGTTGTGTTTTTTGTTTTTGTTTTGTTTTTTTAAATAATATCTTTATTAAGGCAAGCAATAAAGCCACAACACAACCAAGAACTACCCGGAGGCTTCAGTGCAAAACAGAGCATTAGTACAGATACATAAGAAAAGGCAAAAAATCCATCAACAAAACAGGTCCCATTAGAAGGAACTTTTTTGTAAGCAATATTGCTGAAGAGCTGTTGGGTAAAATTTACCTCACTGTGGATGATGCCAAAATCTGCAAAGGACTAGAAACCCCCAAAGGGTGTGAATAACATGAGGAAGGACCTAATGAAGCTTGAAGAATGGTCTGAAATTTGGCAGCCAAGATTTAATGATAAGAAATACAAGGTCATGAATTTGGACTGCAAAAACCTGAGGGAACGGTACAGTTTAGGGGATGAAAAACTTTTGTGCATGAATGAGGAGTGGGACTTGGGTGGGATAGTGTGTGTTGATCTTAAGTTGGCCAAACAGGTTGAAAAGGTGATGGTGAAAGCTAGAAGGATGCTAGGATGCATAGGGAGAGACATGGCCAGTAGGAAAAAGGAGGTATTGATGCCCCCGTATAAGATGCTGGCAGTGGCGTAGTAAGGGTGAGTGGTGCCTCTCCCCTGCCCTCTTCCCTGCTCCCCCTGCCACATGACCCCCCCCTTCCCCATACCTTTTCAGCATTCTCTTTGACATCACTTCCTAGGCGCGAGTCCCAGAAGTGATGTAAGAGAGGGCCTATGTCATAAGAACATAAGAGTTGCTGCTGCTGGGTCAGACCAGTGGTCCATCCTGCCCAGCAGTCCGCTCACGCGGCAGCCCCCAGGTCAAAGACCAGTGCTCTAAATCAGTCCAGCCTCACCTGCGTACCTCCCAGTTTAGCAGGAACTTGTCCAGCTTAATCTTGAAACCCTGGAGGCGTTTTCCCCTACAACCGCCTCCGGAAGAGCATTCCAGCTCTCCATCACTCTGGGTAAAGAAGAACTTCCTTACGTTTGTACGGAATCTATCCCCTTTCAACTTTAGAGAGTGCCCTCTCGTTCTCCCTACCTTGGAGAGTGTGAACAGTCTGTCTTTATCTACTAAGTCTATTTCCTTCAGTATTTTGAATGTTTCGATCATGTCTCCTCTGTCTTCTCTTTTCAAGGGACAAGAGGCCCAGTTTCTCCAATCTCTCACTGTACGGCAATTCCTCCAGCCTCTTAACCATTTTAGTCGCTCTTCTCTAGACCCTTTCGAGTAGTACCGTGTCCTTCTTCATGTACGGCGCTGGGAGAAGGCAAGGGGCTCGTGCGGGGAGTGGTCAGGCAAGCGAATGTGCAAAAAGGGTTGCTGCCGCTGCTTCCTTAGGAAGACCACACACAGGGTGGCCCCGCACCCCACTTACTACACCAGTGGACTCTGGTGAGACGCCATTTAGAATATTGTGTACAATTCTGGAGATAGCACCTTCAAAAAGATATAAACAGGATGAAGTCAGTCAGAGGAAGGCTACTAAAATGGTCAGTGGCCTTCATCATAAGGGGTATGGGGACAGAGATCTCAATATGTATACTTTGGAGGAAAGGATGGAGAGAGGAGATATGATAGAGAGGTTTAAATACCTAAGTGGCATAAATGCGCATGAGGCAAATTTCTTTCATTTGAAAGAAAGCTCTGGAATGAGAGGGCTTGGGTTGAAGTTGATAGGCTTAGAAGTTATCTAAAGAAGTATTTTATTTTTACAGAAAGGATGATAGTTGCATGGAATAGTCTCCTGGTAGAAGTGGTGGAGACACTGTGTCTGAATTCAAGAAAATGTGGGACAGAAACATGGGATCTCTTAGGGAGAGGAGAAGATAGTGGATGCTGCAGATAGGTAGACTGGATGGACTATTTGCCCTTTATCTGCCATCGTGTTTCTATGTTTCTGTGCCCTCTCACTCTGAAGTTTCCTTTTAATTGAAAGAGACTCACCTCATGTGTACTTATGCTACTACACCTGTCTCTGCCTTTTTCTCACCTTTCTTTTCATTTCCATCTCTCATGCAGTAGCACTGCGATTTCCCATCTCACTCATTCCCCAGCTTCCTATTACCTGCTACCTTTCATCTACTCCTCATTATCACATTTCTACCTCTGTACTCACTATTTTCCTCTCGCTCATCTCTTTGCCACGCATCCCCTTGATCTCTCCCATATGATTTCACCATATCCAATATCTCTTATCTCTCCAAATTTGTAGCCCAACATCTCCTTTCTCTCTCCCCTCCACCATTTTCCTGGCTCTTTTCTCTTCCCTCCTGCCCTGTCACCCTGGTCCAGCATTTCTCCCCTCCTTCCCATTGTCTTGCATTTCTCCCTCATAAGCTTGATAGTTTCTCTTTCCTCTCCTGTGGGCCTGGTTCCTGGTGCAATAATAATTTCTTAGCTTGTGGTGGAAATATTTCTTCTCCCTTTCTCCTGGAAAGGGACCAAGCTTTTGCTCCTTTCTTTTTGGGCTGGTAAGGTCGAACCAGAGAGGGGAGCTTTTGTTGTTGTTTTTGTTGTGGAATTTTATTTTCTCAGCTTGTCCTTTAAACCTCCTCGCCACCTAAAACATTTTATTTAATCTCTTACTTAGAGACAAAAAAAATAAAATAAAGAATGAGAAAACAAAATTCCTCGATAAATAATAAAGCAGAAATTCTCTGGTCAAGTTACTACTTATTTTCTTCACCCTCTGAGTACCTCAGTCTCTGACTGGCATTGGTGGCATTCTGTCCCTCTGCTCTCATTCTCCACTGGCTTCCGTGCTCTGACTGGAAAACAAGCTCCTCCCACTTTTAATGATCGCGAGATGGTGGTGCTGCAAAGCAGATAAGTGAGGGACTAGAGAACCACCTATATACAGTTGCTACTTCCTGGCATGTCCAAAGGTCGCCCTTCTTTTGTGCAGGTCTTTCTCATGTCCTTTCTGCCTGGTCAATAATAATAATAATAATTTTATTCTTTTATACTGCCATACCGAAAAAGTTCCAAGCGGTTCACAACAAGGTGAGCTAATATATGGGATGCAGATAAAATACAAATTAGAATAATGTACTTAAAAACAGATAAAGACAGAAAGCATTTACAATATAATGCAGAAAATACCAGCATGGCAGGAAAAGATGTAATACATAGAACAGATAAAATACATCAAGTTGAATATAAGGAACTTGATTGAAAAAATGAAGCAGAATACATCAAGGAGTGCTCAGAGGACCAGATGATGTCAACAGGCCCCAAAATAGTAGCTAATCAATTGGTCTCGTGTTCCTCTCTTTGTGCTCATGAGCTATCCCCTCGTTCTCCTTGTTTTCAGCATGGGGAGGGGGTGTTAATGTTTGCCGGCTTTCCATGTAGGTAACTGTTATAAAAGGAAGTGGTGGTTTAACCAAAATAAAAGGAAGAGAAAATTGCTCACACAGTTAGGGATGCAGCACCGCACCTCCGCTGACTATGAGCCTAAGGAATGGCGCTTGAGGCATTTATGTAATGCTCAGACATTTATAGAAATAAAAACAAAAGCTAGAAGTAAAACGTAATTTCTCTGGATTACCTAGTTCTTGGGAACTAATACGCCTCTTCGTCAAATTAAATTGCCCTGACTGCACAATAAGCATAGCTCCTGGCTAGGCTCAGCTAGGGAAGCTCCTGTGGTCCTGCAGCTCCCTTCCTCGCTTCCTTAGCAGCAGAAACGATTGCTACATGTTGCCTGTGCCTGACTCTGGAGCCTTCTTCCTGCCTTGTTTTGCTCACGCCAAATAGGGGTGGGTGGGATGTGAAAGAGAAAGACTTCAGAGTCATTCGAAGGCAGCCTATCAGAATTGCCACCACTGCTAAGGAGACGCAGAACTGCAGATACTATGAAGAGTGTCCAGGAGAGAGAAGGAAGGCCGCTGTATACCCCCTGACAGTGGTATGCGTACCGGGAACCTCTGCAGTAAATGACATGATGTCATTGAAACGCAATGCATCAGGCCCCCCCTGACCTCTTTGGGCCCAAGGCACATGCCTACTGGACCTACCCTTTAATCTGGCCCTGGTCATGGACAGATACAATGAGCATGTCTTCGCGCTGAGCTGAGTATAATCAGATTGCTCCCCCTAGTGGTGCCATAGGATTACTGCTATACTAAAATTAACAGCTGAACATTAATAGTATGGAAGTTTCATGATTTGCTATTTTCTGATTGGATAAAAGGGGGTTACCTTCGAAAGCTAATCATAAAAGGCATTAAGTTAGTCCAATAAAAAAGGTATCACTGTATTTCCTTTATGTTTTTGTTTTATTTTTATATATTACCTTTAAAAGTGGATTAACATGGCTACCCACCATTTACTCGTGATCACTGCAAATCTCCATCAATTAGGACAGCTCCTGAGAAGATGCAGGGCCAGGAGCAAGTTGGCAGAAAAGTGGGAGTGGCTGGAGCTAATTATTGACCACTATGTTCATAGTTTCATAGTTTATTAAAATTTTGATTAAACGCTTATCATTACATTCGAAGCGTTGTACAATAAAATACTATAAATATAGATGGGGGAACCAACAACAGATAATAGACAAAATCTTTATGCAACAGACAAACTTGATTGGGAAAGGGCAGTGAAAACAAGAGGAAAAAAGGGCGAACTACAATTTATAAGTAAAGAAAACGCAAAAGGATAAAAACAATGGAATATGAAAAGGTAGGGATTGGTTTCAGGAAAGGATAACTCAATCATAGGCATAAGAAAACATTTTAAACTACTCTTAAATTTATACAAGTTTTTGTTCTGCTCTAATAGATCGTGGAAGAGAGTTCCATATATTGGTGTTAAACAGCTGATTAGAGAATGACACGGGGAAAAAATCTGTCCCCGTCACTGCCCCGCCACCGGACCACCGTCCCCTTCACTGCCCCATCCCCGAACCCGCTGTCCCCTTCACCGTCCCATCCCCGCCGTCCCCTTCATCGGAAGTTGTGGCAGAGGAGAAGCTTCTGTACCCACACACACGACTGCAGGCACAGGCAGGCTTCAGTAAGTTTCTTTTCTAAAGCGCCGCGAAGGTAAGGGGGAGGGAGGGAGATAGATTTGGCCGGAAGGAGGGAGAGATGGAGGGGGCCATGCGCGATTGGTGACTGCGCACCTTCCCTCCCTTAACTGTGGGGACAAGGCCATTCGCCGCTCAACGGGGTGGTGGATGGCCTTGTCCCCGTGCCCGCAGTGAACACTTTCCCCCCCACACACACCTTTTAGGCGGGTTACTCCTCCCTATATCATTCCTCCTATGTACACCATGTTTGGTGACCAACCATGTCCTTAATTTACTGTGAATGTTTTTTTACATAACCCGTTCTGAGCTTCCGGGAGGACGGGATAGCAGTTGAAATGAATAAATATGTTCAATGCCTTTTTCTTTACAGATAGCAGTACTGAATTTATGGATAGTGCAGTCGCTGTACTATATAGCAGTCCTAAACATAATGTACACAAGCATTCATTTATGAGACAATTATACTGTATAAATAAGGTGCTAACATTAACTCGTCAAATAAGTGCATAAATGAGAAATACCAGCATATATGCACAATATGGGGACAATTCATAACCAAGCACCATAATTTAAATGCCCAAATTATGCATTTAATTGCTGTTATAAAATGGTAGAGCAAATCAACTTAAATGTGCCTAAAATTAGACACTCCAACCAACCAAACTTAGTTCCAAGTGTATTCTCTCAGTCAAATCTTCTTTCACGTTGAATTACACTTTTAAAGAAATCTATATCTTTTGTCATAGACCTCAGAAAACACCCTCCTCCTCCACTGACATTTACACCAGGTCTATGGTCAACACCTAAATGTGATATTTGCTCTTGTAATTTACTGTATTCTGTAACAGTACCACCCAATCAAACACTTAACCAAGTCGGTAGCAAAAGTGAAAAACGGTTTTTTAACAGCTACTGATTGCACAAAAGCAAAAGTGAAAACTGTTTTCACTTTTGCTTTTGTGCAATCAGCAGCTGATACGCTCAGTATGAGAGGGTACACATGCCTTTACCACTAACAAGAACCTTGTTGATAAGGTATCAAATATTAAGCGATTAATCAAAAACCTTATTAAACTTGAAACTTGAAATATAGGTGATATTTCTCGATATCTCTCTATACATTTATCATTCAGACTCCCGAAACAGGTCTTTTCGCCCAAAACATGTTTGTGTCTCATTAGATATACAGTGTTGCCCCGCGAATTCGCGGTTCATGAATCGCGGACTCACTCATTCGTGGTCTGCTCTGACCACCTCTTCCTGTAGTAAAGTCGGGCTACACCAATCAGGAGCTGCGTGTCAAAGCAGCTCCTGATTGGTGTAGCCCGACTTTGCTACAGGAAGAGGCGGTCGGAGCAGAACGCGAGTGATTTTCTTCATCTGCCGGCGCTCCAGCTGCCCTTTCCTGTCTCCCCTGCCTTTTGACAGGCGAAAAACTGCATTTGCGGTTTTTCAAAATTTGCAGGGGTTCCTGGAACGGAACCCCCGCAAATTTCGGGGGAGTACTGTAATAAAGAAATTGAGCACCTCGGATCACATTCACTGTTTTTCTTGCCTTTCTACCTTGGGAAGATAGTATCTCCTGTTTCTTTGTGGCATGATAGAACCTAGCATGGTAGACATGGCACGACAGACATAGCGTGATAACTCATAGCATGATAGACATAGTACAGCAAGTATAGTGTAGAAGATACGACATATAGTATAGTAGAGTGAGGTGACAGTATGACAAAATGTGATAAAGCATTGTATGACAAAACATGGCATGGCCAGACTTAGTACTTAGGCCCATATTCTATAAACAGCACGATAAGTTAGGCACCTAACTTAAGCAGCAAAGCCTTTTAAAAGCGACCTTAAAATTGTTTTAAAACCAGCGGTTAGATTGTGTTTATGGCAGTGCCTAAGGTCAAAGTAGGCGTGGCTAACACCAGAAATGACCTTGGGCATCCTTATGCATCACCGTAGACATGATTCACATCAAACATAGATGCCTATGTTTCCGGAGCCTATGTTTGAGGTAGCCGTGATTCTACAAATGGTGCAGTTGGCGTGATTAACATGTGATACTGGCGCCATTTGTAGAAACCAGCCCTTAGTGGTTAAAGCTAGGCCTTCTATTTATGCGCCCTATTTTAACTGCTAAACATAGCCAGTTTGGCGCTGAATATCCACGCCTAACTTGCTATGTTGTGCACTATAGCTAGCTGCTAATTGTGGATATTCAGCAGGAGATAACTGGAGTATTCTTTCATGTGAAGAGTGTTATGTAGATTATTGAAACAACTCCTATGTTAATGCATTTTGAATTATGTGCTTTTTTAGAGCCAAATGTGAAAAATGCCCAAGCGTGTGAAGGCTTTTACAAGGCACCATCTTTTATTAATTTATTGTAAGATAAAATATTATCTAGAATTCATGGTGCTTACATTTCCCAGACAACCTCATTAAACCTCTTCCATCCCAGAAGTCAGTCAGAGCCAACTTCCTGAATATGTGCGTGTGAACTTTTGTACTGCACAGGTTGCCAGGATCCTGGAGGTCTCCACAGAGATGAAGAGGATGATGGGAGTGAGCTCAGGGCTGGAACTTATTACTCTGCCTTATGGACACCAACTGCGCTTGGACATTATGGAAAGGTAAACGTAACGAGCCAGTCACTCCACTATACTCGGAAAACATGCGAGTACTGGCATCGGATCTAGCACAAGGAATTGTTTTTGTGGTGTTTTTGTGAGAAAAGATCATCTCTCTGTTACAAATTAAGGGCTCCTTTTATTAAACCATGGAAGAGCTGCTTATCCCGGGTCAGCGAGGTAAATGCTCCAATGCTCATTCAATTCCTATGAGCGTCAAGAGCATTTACCTCACCGGACAAGAGGTCATAGCCTGAAACTGTGTGGCAGCAGGTTCAGGACAAATGTCAGGAAGTTCTGTTTCACACAGCGCTTGGAATGCTCTCCCAGAGGAGCTTGTGGCAGAGACTAGTGTTCAGGGTTTCAAGCGCAAGTTGGATGCACACCTTCTTGCAAATCATATCGGGGGATACGGGAAATCCGGGTCTCCAACAGGGAGCACCTAACTAGGCCTCCGCGTGTGCGGATCGCCGGACTAGATGGACCTAGGTCTGATCCGGTGAAGGCGTTTCTTATGTTCTTATGTTACGCTGGGTTTTACTAAACCACTGACGTTAACTGAAATTGTTTGTAATCTATTAACCAAGTGTAAGATAAGCAGGTATATCCCCTATGGTTTAAAACATATATACCATAGAACTATCTGTCACTTGTCTTGCCAACTATAAAATGTCAAGGAAAGAATTCAGCAATAGAGATGTACATTTGTTGTAATATGAAATGAATAATGCAATGAAACAGACTTTCATACTGGGTTGGTTTCCAATGAAAAAATAAAAGATAAAAATAATAACATATTTGTTTTATTTAATTTCATTTGCTATTGATGTCTAAGAGCCATTAAAGTGTGTAAGGCAATGCTCACCAATCTTTCTACATAAGCAACTTCAATTCACACAGCCACAGAAAGCACATGACCCCCGAGCTACATAATGTCCAAATAAACCCATCCACCTTGCAGCCATTTTTTATCAGGAAAATTGTTGGGATTTTTGGGTAAAAAACAAAACAAAACATGTGTGAACATCCAAAATGAACAGCCATTTTCCAAATTAAAATGTCCCAAGTTTCAAGTTTATTAGGATTTTATATACCGCCTATCAAGGTTATCTAAGCGGTTTTTTTTACAATCAGGTACTCAAGCATTTTCCCTATCTGTCCCGGTGGGCTCACAATCTATCTAACATACCTGGGGCAATGGAGGATTAAGTGACTTGCCCAGGGTCACAGGGAGCAGCGCGGGGTTTGAACCCACAACCCCAGGGTGCTGAGGCTGTAGATCCAACCACTGCGCCACACACTCCTCCAAATTATGATCGCCAAATATCCAGGGACAAGGACGTCTGTCTGGCAGCATTTGTACAAAAATGACCACTTGGGCATCCTTGCAAGAGCAGAGGGGCAGCCTAGAGGTCATTGCAGTGGACTTTAATCCAGGGCACCTAGATTCATATCCCCCTCCAGAAACAGAGAAATATCTACGGTACATGACCTTATACCACCTCCCAAAGCTAGCACTGGCCTCTCCCCGGGTCCACCTGATGTTCTGATGGTATGGGGAGCCAAACTGGGATGAAAGCAATCCTCCCCTGAGGTGAGGTGAGGTGTTGAGTGCTGTCCTGACTATAGAATCACCATGCACCCCTTCCTTCCCTTCCTCCCTCCCTGCTGTAGAATCAATGCA
The DNA here is from genome assembly GCF_902459505.1 of Geotrypetes seraphini. NCBI lineage: Eukaryota > Metazoa > Chordata > Amphibia > Gymnophiona > Dermophiidae > Geotrypetes > Geotrypetes seraphini. The sequence continues at coordinate 22,104,830 of NC_047095.1, forward strand.
CACCCCCCTCCCTCCCTTCTTGCTGTAGAATCAATGTGCACCCACCCTCTCCCTCCCTGCTGTAGAATCACCATGCATCCCCTCCCTTCCTCCTTCCCTCCCTTAGAGAAGCAGCATAGGCCTCTCCCAGGCCTACCTTAATAACTAGTGTTCCAGTGGGATGTCAGGCAAGAGTGATCCTCTTACACTCCTACCTATGCAATCTCACTGAAAAAAATGGCTGCTGCAAGTTCTACAGCAGGGAGGGAGGGGGTGTGCATTGATTCTATAGCAGGGAGGGAGGGGGTGTGCATTGATTCTACAGCAGGGAAGGAGAGAGAGAGGAAGGGATGCAAGGTGATTCTATAGCCAGCTGACAGCCAGGACAGGACCCAACACCTCACCTTGGGAGAGGGAGAGATCGCTCTCATACCGGCTTGACTCGCCACACCTTTGGACCATCAGGATTTATAAACCGAGACCCCCATTTTTGGGCCATTTATTTGGCCCCAAAATCTCAGTTTATATTCAAGTATATACAGAATATGTCTGTTTCTGAAGGACTCACCTTTAAAAAAAGAAAAATAAGAGTGTTGAAGTGGGAATTGAAGCTGAGTCCCCTGCTTTACAGGAAACTGAAAGTGGCTTGGAGAAGGATGAGAAAGGAAAGAATAATGAACTGAATGAACATTGGTAGAGCAATGGCAGATGGGTTTTAGACTGATGTGCAGTCCCCATGGTCTTCTGCTATATAAAGGTAACAGAAGCTGGACACGCCAATACTAATCAGCATACGAGGCATTGTCACATGCTAATTGATTAGCGTGAGGTTAGCGCGGGGTCCTTACCACCTACAAAACAGGTGATGGTAAGGGCTCATGCAGTTTTTTTTAATGGCTGCACGCTAATGGCAAAATTAGCACATGGCAATTAATTCAGAAAATGGGGAAATCAGCTATTTTCCAACTGCGGCAAAAGTGGTCGTAATGCATGGGAAAGACCTGTGTAAGGGGCGTGCTGAGGCTACTTTTGCCACAGTTTTAGTAGAAGGGCTCTTATGTGTCTAGCCTTTTGCTGATATAGGGTAAGCACAATTATTACTGTAGTTAATTTACCTCCCCCTTTTTTTTCAAAACCGAGCAAGAGGTTTTTAGCACCGGCCAGCGTGTTGAATGCTCTGCGCTGCTCTGATGCTCATAGGAACTCTATGACCGTTGGAGCAGCACAGAGCATTCAGGTCAGTGCCCAATGCTCTTGCGTGGTTTTCTAAAAGGGGGAGGGGCTAATAAAACCAGAAAGCAGTGAGCACAACCAAAGCAGTTTACATATATTATATACAAATACTTTTTCTGTCTGTAGTGTGCTTACCCCACCTACCTCGACTTCAGAAAACTACTCAAAACTCATTTATTCCACGGACAGAATCCCTAATCCCCCATCTTCCACTTATCTCACCCCTTTCCACCAATGATCTGAACTCTCCTCTTACTCCTTATTGTTCACTCCCAACCTGCTAACTCCAATGACTTGTACATTCCCGTCATGCTTACCTCAGCGACTTCATTGCTTGCAAATCTGATTAATTGATGTGAACCACCTAGAACTCCTTGGGTATGGCGGTATACAAAAATAAAGTTATTATTATTATTATTACAATCTAACCCCCTCTTTTACTAAAGTGCACTGTTCTTCTCAGCGCGCGGTAAATAGCCTGCACTAAACGCTAATGTGTGCATGTTACCCTATGGATACGTTAGCGGTTAGTGCATGCGTTGATTTAGCACGCGCTAAATGCACGTTAAAACGCTTAGCACACCTTAATAAAAGAGGGCCTAAGTTTATCATCAAACATTCACAAGCTTTAATGTCCAGTTTCTTTAATTTTCTTTTGACAAAGAAGTGTATCCTTCCTAAATACAGAGTTGGCAGCTCTATACAGTATAATCTCGTTATAACAGACTCTCTTATAACGGAACCACTGGTCCCGGCCGTGCGCCATTATAAACATACAAAAAAATCATCACATATAGCGGACTTGCATATAATGGACTTTCGGATATAACGGACAACCAATTTGGTCCCCAGAGCTGCATTTAGCTGTAGTTTTCTTTGGCTATAACGGATATGCAGGCTCCTCCTACAAGGCGCGTGGCATGCCGGTGATATAGTATCAAAATGCAGCCCCAGAAGAAAATGACAAGAGTATTTTTCTTTCCTGTACAGTACGACATAATGCTTTAGAACATCTTTTAGTGTTCTGGTTTTGCAATCATTTCGTGCCATACCAATGTTTTGCTGAGTTTTGTTCTTGATGTTGCTGATATGCTTGTGCAGTGACTGTTCATTGATTGAACGTTGTTTCAAGTTGACCTAAATAAAGTTTTTTTTTTAAATGCAACTCTGGATATAACAGACCATTTTTCCAGGTCCCTTGAAGTCCGCTATAACAAGATTATACTATACAATCTATTCTCCTTAGTACCTACTGTATTGAAGGTGATCAGTGATCAGGCCTTACTTCCAAGTGTGTTCTTGTTTGGGATACTTATTGAGTTAGACATTTCTATCTACGTAGGGCTACTGGATAGTGAACTATTTTCAACATAATTGTCCATCCTGCTGAGTGATATTGAGGGGTTTCTACTGGCTATATAACTTTGCTGTGAAAATGCCAGGTGTCAGGTTGCATCAAGGCCTAAACTTGGCTGAGTAGAGGAAAAATTAGAAAAAGGCTGAAGAGAGAGGGTTCAAAAGCAGGAAAAGCATAAACTAAGCAAAAAGATAAAAGATGATCCACATAAGTTTAATGGGGAAAAAAACCAGCTTGAAAATTATTTCCACGGATCCATATATTTTTAGCTGGTGCTCCAGTTTTATAAAAGGTGTTTCTCCACCTGTGCTATAACTTATCATTCACAATTCACTGCATCTATTTTCCTCCAGACATAATACCATGGCAATAGGTATAGCGGTGGATATTCTGGGCTGCACTGGAAATTTGGAGGAGAGAGTTGCAACATTGAATAAAATCATTCAGGTGGCACTGGAACTGAAAGACTCAATGGGAGATCTGTATGCATTTTCTGCAATCATGAAAGCGCTAGATATGCCGCAGGTAAGTGTTACTTTCAGGCTGCTGTTCAACAAAATATATGAATTTTACAATTTTTTGGGGGGGTTATAGGTATTTGATCCCCAAAAAATAAGGATCCCTTATAGAAATCTGCAGTAACAAGTCCTGGTGTGGCAAATGCAATGGAGCCTATAAGAATTGAATGGACTGCATCATATAAGGGAATTGCTACCGCAGTTTTGTAAAAGGGTCTTTAATTGTACCTTTTTTATGTTGATGATTTAAGAAAACACAATTTTTAGAGTTTTGGTGTTGTTTTTTTTTAATTAAAAAAATTAAGGGCAACCCAAACAAAAAAGAAAGATTCCCACAGTAACCAAGCAAGGGACAAGCCAACAGGATCTCCAATTAAAATAGGCATAATAATTTGAGTAAAATAAGAAAAATATATTAAAATTATATTCTTCTTTCAGTTGGAGATCCTATTTGATTGGCCTTTGTTTGTATTTTATGGCCTTGTTTAAGAAAATTAAGGCCCTCTTTTACTAAGGCGCACTAACTGATTAGCGCACGCTAAACGCTAACGCGTGCATGTTAGTCTATGGACGCGTTAGCATTTAGCGCACGTTAATTTGATTAGCGCGTTCTAATCAGTTAGCGCACCTTAGTTAATTATAGAAAAAATATACAGTATACATAAAGGGGTCCTTTTACTAAGGTACATCTTAGCGCTAAATGCTAATGCATCCATAGGATATAATGGACGCATTAGCATGAGTTAGCTTTTAGCTCGTGCTAAGATGCACTAGCGCGCCTTAGTAAAAGGACCCCCAAATGACTTCAAATCATTTTCTAAGCCAGACTCAGAAAAGCTTCAGTGTGTACAGACATAATGAACAATGAACAGTGGAGTCCTGGAAGGCATATATTTAAAACATGGGCTGAAATAAGATTTAAATAGTACAGAGCCAAATGGCATGACTGGGCTCTTCCTTAGACGTCTGACTTAGGGTACCATGCGCCGTCACTGTTCATGTTTTTTTATTTATTCGATTTTTTAGCCTGTTCTCTCAGAGGAGCTCAGAATGGGTTACAAATCAGGTACTCGAGCATTTTCCCTATCTGTCCTGGTGGGTCACAAGGAGCAGTGCAGAGTGCTGAGGCGGTAGTTCTATCCCGTACATCACAATCTTCTCCTTTCCGTGCCCTTTTACCAAACAGTGGTAAAAAGTGACCTTAGCACACCCTTATACGGTCATTCCTGCACAGTAAAATGCAGGGGGTAAAATGACTGCTTTTCCTACTTTTCGTATTATTGGCCATTAGTTTGTGAGCACCTACTGCCACCTGTTTTGCAGACAGTAGAGACACACGCACTAAACCTCTGCTAATCGACCCAGACCTGCCCCAGTGCAGCAGCCTTGCACCTCCCCAAATTACCACAGGACACCACAGTGCAATAAGCACACATTAATGTTTACCACAGTTTTATAAAAGAGCCTCTTCTTTTCAAGCTGACCAGGGTCACTCCACGCGAACGAGGTTCTGAACTTGCTAAATGCCCTATGTGATCATGCAGTTAAGGGAGTATTCATTAAGGAAGCCAAAGAGCTTGGGCGGCTTGACCTTTGGTGGTGAATTAATTTCTATGCAAAATGGAGAACGAAAAATTAAATTAAATGGAACTTAGCTCTTCCTTAGACCACAATTGCTTTAGAGAGAGAAAAAAGAAAATTATTATTGATGATATTTGTCTTGGAATATACTCTGTTTTTCTTGTGCAAGTAGTGTTTACTTGTAAAGTTTGTTAAATTAATTTTTTAAAAAATTTCTATGCTTGGTGGCACATTAGCTGCTCAAGTGGATTTAATTGGACCCCCAATAGTTGGTCACATCTGCTTCTTAAAGCGAGGAAGTGTTTGATCTCAGTGGAGAAGGTACATCCCTCAGAGTCTTGAGTGTCAATGAATATCTTTTGCATGTGTATGTCTACCTGTGCAGGGCTGAGCCTAGAGAGCTTGGTTGTAAAGCTCAGCCGCATGAGCAGTGATGTGTGTGTGGGTTCAGTGGCGTAGTAAGGCGGGGCTACCCGGGTACTGTCTTGGTGGGGGTGTCAACACCCATCCTCCTCCCCTTCCCTGTAGCTCTTTAACGTTCCCAGTATGAGCAGAAACCCCCACCCTGCTGCTTGCACCAGCATCGGCTCTTCCTCTGACATCACTTCCTAGACCCGTGCCTAGGAAGGTGACGTCAGAGGATGAGCTGGTGCGAGCAGCAGGTTGGGGTTGCTGCTCCTGCCTGGAATGTTAAAGAGATATGGGGGAGGGGAAGAGGCACGCGAAGCAGGAGGGGATGGGGAAGGAGTAGATATGGGGGGGAAGGGGCGCCATCGCCCTTGGTGCCTCTCTCCCTCGCTACACCACTGTGTAGGTGACATTAAGGAAAAGAGAGTCCAGAGCCTCTCAGTTCTGGAGTACAGTGCCCCCCAAGATTTGTGGGGGTTCTGTTCCAGGAACACCCGCGAATCTCGAAAAACCGTGAATACGGGTTTTCATTGGGGAGCCGGAAGAGGGCAGCAGGAGAGCAGCCGGAGTGCCTCGAGTGCAGGAAATCACTCGCGGTACGCTCCGACCGCCTCTTCCTGCACAAAGTCGGGTCTTATCCAATCAGGAGCTGCATGTCAAAGCAGCTCCTGATTGGAAAAGGCCCGACTTAGTGCAGGAAGAGGTGGTTGGAGTGTACCGCGACTGATTTCCTGCACTCACGGTGCTCCGGCTGCTCTCTCCTGCCTCTCTCGCTGCCCTCTTGGCGGTTCGCGGTCAGAAAATACCGTGAATGACCGGGACCGCAAACCGCTGACCGCAAACAACCAGGGGAACACTGTACTAGGATTTTTCTTAGATGAAAGTTCTGCTAGTATCAGTTCCTTAACATCCTGTTTAAAGCTCTGCTGTCCCAATCACACAGTATGGACAACATGAATGTCTTATGTAATAAGATACTGGAGAAAAATAGAACTCAACATATACATTGTGTTTTCTATCTAATATTTGACAAATTGCAGCTATTGTCACTTTTGGAAACATGCTCCCTCTTTTACTAAGGTGCGCTAATCGAATTAGCGCGTGCTAAACGCTGACACGTCCTAAGACTAAACATGCACACGTTAATTCGATTAGCACACCTTAGTAAAAGAGGGCCATAGTGTAATGGTCTCTTGCTTACAAGTGAAAGTGTTAAGAAATAAAAGATTTTCCCTTGCTGTAGAATCAGTCCATTTATCTCGCTGACTGAAGCAAACGTTTCAAAGAGAACTCTTAACATATTCAGTTATTTTATTAAAAAGCTAATCATAAAACAGTAGCCCAGCTTTCAGCCATTTATTTAAGCTTTTGGCAATTAATTCATTTCAGTTATACATTGTTCAGTGTGCAGTGCAAGCACTGTTTTTAAATTAGTCACATACAAAATCCAATTAACCTACATTATAAACACCATGTATTTATAACTGCTTGCTCACCGCTTCGTAGTATATCTGACAACCCCTCAAATTCCTAGTGTATGGAATAATTACCTCAGGCCCACACGATGGCATCACACAAAACAAGTTTTCCTCAGCCCAGCCAGCACCCCTCCTTTGGGTAACCCTCTCTTCCTTCCCTTCTGTGAGGTCAGCAGCTCTTCTTTCCTGGGTCTGTCCCTCCTCTGCCAGCTTCATTTTGACGCTACTCACCACACAGTTCGGATTCAGACTAAAGTCAACTGAGGAGGTAGCAGATGCAGCTGGTAGGAGACAGAGAAGAGTAGATTGTTACCAGAGATGGGAATGAAGTAGGGGAGGGAGAAGAGCCCAGAATCTTTTATATATCTGGCGATGCTTCATCCCCCACCTATAAACTATGTCTTACAAGATAATGTAAAAAGAGTGTATAAACACTAAAATAAATAAATAATATAAAAACACATAGGCCCCGATTCTGCAAAGTGTGCCTATCTTTAGGCATGCTTTAGGCGTCTTTTATATTTAGGTACCATATAGGCATCATATGGGCGTCCCCAATAATAGACGTGATCTAATTTTTTTCTGGTTCTAGGTGCTGGATAGACGTCCCTGCAATATATTTAGTTATATGTAAAAATGTGGTTTTCTCAGATTTTTTTTTTTTCTTCATTATTTCATGATTGTAAGCTTTAACATAATAAAAACAAAAAAGTACCACAGTATGCCATCTTCAAAAGGATATTTATAATATTTTTCTTTCAGTGAGAGGTACTGACTGGGAGTTGAACTGGGAACATCAGTGTGAATCTTAATTATGGTTGAATAAATGTGACATGGAGTCAAATACTACTGTTTATATCAATTGCAAACTCAACTTTTGTATTGTATTGTTTCTAGTATTGCTAATGTTGTGCTCTTTGAGATGAAAATTAGATTGGATTGGTCTGTAGCTTGTAATATTTATTAAAATGAGTACTGTGTGAGCTGAAGTGCACCAGCATTACACGCTAACCATTATTCTAACTGCTGTGCTATAGAATGAGCTATAAAATAATACCAATTCAGCTTTTATTATACTCTTCCGTGTAGGCATCGTTATGGCTGCAGCATAGGCATTCTTGCTGCGCCGTATCGGAGCCCTATATTTTTTCTTTACTATTTCAAGATCGTAAGCTTTAACATAATAAAAATTAAAAAACTAATATACTATGCCATCTTTTAAAGGATATTCATAATATTTTATTTTATTGAGATGTACTGACTGGGAGTTGAACCAGGAATATCAGTGTAGAAGGGTGGAAGTTTAACCTGTGTGCTACACAGGATGCTGCATAGCAATTGTAAAATTAGCTCCTAGAAGGAATAGCTGTTTGAGCATTGTTTGGGTTTTAGATAGATGTGGTTTGGGCTTCAGAAAGACATTAGTCTGATAGATGTGAGTTCTATGGATGATATTTAGGCAGATCTGGGACCTTTCCAAAGTGAATTTCAGGGATTTTATTTAGTTATCCAGCCACCACATAAACAGGACACATCCATATAAGCATATTGAATTTAAAACTGGTTAAAGAAGCAATGTTATTAGCTAATTACAGCACATGAAAATCACAGCTTTAGGGTTTCTTGCTCCAAATAACACTTTCTTTCTCACTAAACATTGCTCCAATCAGCTCATTCATCAAAACAAAAAAAGCCCATAAATTCATTTGGCAAAGCTTAAAAACAGAATAAAACACATTACAGATCTGAATGTGGCTTCTAGTTCATTGCAAATGAAAGTTTCTAGTTGCACAATGGTGACCTCATTGTGAGATCATCAAGGTGCACCTGCAAGGTACAATGCCACAATTAAAAGATGGCTGAGAGTTGAACTCACAACCTCTGTAAGATCAACACACAGCTTTTACACAATGAGCTACATTAGCTTCCAACTAAGTGGATCTGACTGCCCTATCATATCATAGCTTACTGACCTGCCTATGTATCATCTGCTTAGGAATGATATCACAATTACCCTAAAAAAGCATTTCTAGCTCACCAGGTTTATGAACTTCCTATATTTTCTCCAGGTCACCGGTTCAGATCCCACTGTCACCTTCACTAACTTCTTAACAGCTTGCTATTAGCTCTCATAAGAGAGTCTGGGATTAGAACTTTTGTAATTTTATTGTTTCTAGTATTACAATGTGATGTTTAAGATGAAAATTATTTTTGATTGGCCTGTAGCTTGTAATTCTTTGAGTTAAAATGAGTACTGTGTGAGCTGAAGTACATGAGGAAGTTGAACCTACACTAGGCTTACATGCTAACCTTCATTGTAACCGCTGTGCTAGATAATGAGCCATAAAATAATAGTAATTCAGCTTTTATAATACTGTTCAGCATAGGCGTCGTCATGGCTGTAGGATCGGCGCTATATTGGAGCACTCCAAGTATGCCTAAAGGGCTGCAGTTAATTCTGCTAGAATACATGCCAGGAGACAACCCAAGGTGGATCTCACTGCCCTGTCATATCATAGCTTACTGAGTCTAGATGGTGGACTCTGCCATTTTTCATCAGTACATTTCCCTTTCCAGGCAAAATTATTTTCACCTTCACATGGCTGGTATATCCTAATCTGTCATAGTAGGAAACGTCTCCCCTGACTGAAAGAAGCCATTTCTGGTTCACCAAGTTAAGGCGCCTTATCCATCCTCTCCAGCTGTCCGGTTGAAATCCCACTTTATTTGCTCTCATAAAATGCCATTTTCTCAAATATGCTATTTGAAGGCTGTGAGGTAGTTTAGATGTCTCATTGGACATCCTAGAAACATGCTGCTTTGAGCTTCATTAGCGTTTCTGCCTTTGAAGCTGATTGGGTGTCCTTTGGGTGTAGTTTTATTAAAGTATTCATGTGCAACAATTCTCCTAGAAGACAATCAAATTTTATCCCAGCAGAGTGGCAGCAGACCACAGCATTATGAAAGACGGGATGGTGGCCACAGGCTGTGTTCCTTAACTGATAGCTCCATACAACTAAAATGGGAGACATTCTAGTCCATGCTACCCCCCCACAAAAAAAACAACAACAGCACAGCATCCATGTTACACCACCCCACTTCTGTTGTCCCCATATCACACAGGGTTAGGGTATTGCACTATTGTATCTGAATGGGCCCTGGCCTACCTTTTGTAAATAAGCACAAGGTCAAAAATGGTTTACGATTTTTATTGTAGAATGTCATGTAACATGCTAGACACTCAAAGCAAGAGTCCTTGCACAGTCCAGGAAAGCAGCATGCAAGTGTAACACAATGCAACTGTAGTTCAATGAGATGGATCACAGATGCAGATTAAGCCACTACTAGCTCTAAATCAAGTGCCAGCCTACAGGAGGAAAGGGAAAATTGTTAGTGCGGAATATGAGCACAAAACTGTCCCCTCTTTTACACAGGCGTGCTAAGTGAATGCATGTACTAACTGCTAAGGCATCCATACGTTAACATGCACGCACTAACTGCTAAGGCGTCAATAAGTTAACATGAACACACTAATTGCTAAGGCGTCCATAGGCTAACATGCGTGCACTAACTGCTAAGGCGTCCATTACATAAAATGCGCACACTAACCGATAAGGCGTCCATAGGCTAACATGCGCACACTAACCGCTAAGGGGTCCATAGGATAACATGCATGCACTAACAGATAAGGCGTCCATAGGATAACATGCGCACACTAACCGCTAAGGCGTCCATAGGATAACATGCATGCACTAACAGCTAAGGCATCCCTAAGTTAACATGCACGCGATAAATGCTAAGGCATCCATAGGATAACACACACGTACTAACCGCTAAGGCGTCCATTGGATAACATACACGCACTAACCGCTAAGGCGTCCCTAGGATAACATGCACGCACTAACAGCTAAGGCGTCCATTGGATAACATGCGCGCAATAACCTCTAAGGCGACCATTGGTTAACATGCACGCACTAATTGTTAAGGCGTCCCTAAGTTAACATGCACGCACTAACCGCTAAGGCGTCCATTGGTTAACATGCACGCACTAACCGTTAAGGCGTCCCTAGGTTAACATGCACGCACTAACCTCTAAGGCGTCCATTGGTTAACATGCACGGATTAACCGCTAAGGCGTCCATAGGTTAACATGCATGCACTAACCACTAAGGCGTCCATTGGTTAACATGCACGCACTAACCGTTAAGGCATCCCTAGGTTAACATGCACGCACTAACCTCTAAGGCGTCCATTGGTTAACATGCACGCATTAACCGCTAAGGCGTCCATTGGTTTACATGCACGCACTAACCGTTAAGGCGTCCCTAGGTTAACATGCACGCACTAACCGCTAAGGCATCCATTGGTTAACATGCACGCATTAACCGCTAAGGCGTCCATAGGTTAACATGCACGCACTAACCGCTAAGGCGTCCCTAGGTTAACATGCACGCACTAACCTCTAAGGCGTCCATTGGTTAACATGCACGCATTAACCGCTAAGGCGTCCATAGGATAACATGCACGCACTAACCGTTAAGGCGTCCCTAGATTAACATGCACGCACTAACCGCTAAGGCATCCATTGGTTAACATGCACGCACTAACCGCTAAGGCGTCCATAGGTTAACATGCACGCACTATGTGCTAAGGCGTCCATTGGTTAACATGCACGCACCAACCGTTAAGGCGTCCCTAGGTTAACATGCACGCACTAACCGCTAAGGCGTGCATTGGTTAACATGCACGCACTAACCGTTAAGGCGTCCCTAGGTTAACATGCACGCACTAACCGCTAAGGCGTCCATTGGTTAATATGCACGCACTAACCGCTAAGGCTTCCATAGGATAACATGCACGCACTAAGTGCTAAGGTGTCCATAGGATAACATGCAGATACTAACTGCTAAGGCGTCCATATGCTAACATGCGCGCACTAACTGCTAAGGCGTCCATTGGATAACATGCGCACACTAACCGATAAGGTGTCTATAGGCTAACATGCGCACACTAACCGCTAAGGGGTCCATAGGATAACATGTACGCACTAACTGTTAAGGCGTCCCTAGGTTAACATGCACGCACTAACCGCTAAGGCGTCCATTGGTTAACATGCACGCACTAACCGCTAAGGCGTCCATTGGTTAACATGCACGCACTAACCGCTAAGGCGTCCATTGGTTAACATGCACGCACTAACCGTTAAGGCGTCCCTAGGTTAACATGCACGCACTAACCTCTAAGGCGTCCATTGGTTAACATGCACGCATTAACCGCTAAGGCGTCCATAGGTTAACATGCACGCACTAACCGCTAAGGCGTCCATAGGTTTACATGCACGCACTAACCCTTAAGGCGTCCATAGGTTTACATGCACGCACTAACCCTTAAGGCGTCCCTAGGTTAACATGCACGCACTAACCGCTAAGGCGTCCATTGGTTAACATGCATGCATTAACCGCTAAGGCGTCCATAGGTTAACATGCACGCACTAACCGCTAAGGCGTCCATAGGTTAACATGCACGCACTAACCGCTAAGGCGTCCATAGGATAATATGCACGCACTAAGTGCTAAGGTGTCCATAGGATAACATGCAGATACTAACTGCTAAGGCGTCCCTAGGTTAACATGCACGCACTAACCGCTAAGGCGTCCATAGGTTAACATGCACGCACTAACCGCTAAGGCGTCCATTGCTTAACATGCACGCACTAACTTTTAAGGCGTCCCTAGGTTAACATGTACGCATTAACCTCTAAGGTGTCCATAGGTTAACATGCACGCACTAACCGCTAAGGCGTCCATAGGCTAACATGCATGCACTAACCGCTAAGGCGTCCATAGGTTAACAAGCGCACACTAACCGCTAAGAGGTCCATAGGATAACATGCACGCACTAACTGTTAAGGCGTCCCTAGGTTAACATACACGCACTAACCGTTAAGGCGTCCCTAGGTTAACATGCACGCACTAACCTCTAAGGCGTCCATTGGTTAATATGCACGCACTAACCGCTAAGGCGTCCATAGGTTAACATGCACGCACTAACTGCTAAGGCATCCATTGGATAATATGCACGCACTAAGAGATAAGGCAGTTAGAAGCATAGTGAGGGTAGGAGGCGCCTAAGACGGTGGTGCCCTCTCCCCTGCTCCTTCCCTGCCTCCACACCACTCTTGCACCCTCCCTTCCCCCATACCGCTTTAAATCTTCGCCAGCGAGAGCAGCTTCTGCAGCCTGCAGCTCACACTTGCTTTGGTTTTCCTCCTGACATCACTTCCTGGCCCTGCAACCTGGAAATGATTTCAGAGGGAGCCGGGTAGCACAAGCAGCAAGCTAGAGTAGTTGCTCACGCAGGTGAAGATTTTAAAAAGGTGCAGGAAGGGAGGGTGTGAGCGTGGCATTGGGGGGCAGAGAGGTGCCCAACATCCCCACCAAGATAGCAGCCGGGGCTGTTGACACCCCCCCCCCCTCACCTTACTACGCCACTGAGTGCAGCATTTCCGGATATAATGTGCATTACCAACATGATTAAAAGCTAACATGGGATTTGCTTTACAGTTATCTTGGAAGTAATTACTGCATGTTAACTATTAATATGCCACATGACAGGGCACAGTTAACACCGTCTGAATAGGTATGCCTAACAGCATTGTATTATTTGAAGTACAATTGCTGCATGTTTTAGGAAAAAAAAATCCCCAAAACCTTCATCTTTTTCTGTGTTACCTAAATGGGAATCTGCTTGGAACACCTCCAACAATTAACGTAGAGATTTTGCAGTTAACACGTAGCTTTTGTAAAATCTTAGATCCCAAAATTCAGAAGCAGGCCACATTGAATTTTATGTGGCCCATCATTAATCAGAATTTTTGCATCATTAATCAGAGTTTTGGTGATTTTAAACACTGTATTTCACAAATGGTTTCAGAACAGCCACTCTAGCAGTTTGTTTCCATTGTTTTTAGTTAAATTTTTACTTATTGATTTATCACAGTGCATCTATGGAGTTCTGTGCAAATGTGTCCTATTAAGGATACTACTGACATTAATGCAGTTCTCTGGGTATAAAGGTTGACCATCCCTGCAGACATAAAGATGTAAAAGTTCCTCCCTGTTTAGGTTAATTTCCAACAAATCAAGGGCGAAGCACCTTATCTTACATAAATCATTAACATTCATTTGGACACCTAAAATACTTACCTCAGACATGGCAGGGAGAAGACCCAGGCCTGGCTGAAAGCAGCCTGCTATGCATGCCATTGCTACCGGCAAGCAAGGTAATGCTTAGAGGGCCAAGGGGGAAGGAAGAGAGGGAGTAATGCCAGCCTAGGGGCTGGAGAGAGAAGGGAAGAAAGCTTTGGACCAGGTGAAGCACTGGTGATAAGCGCAGAGGCCCCAGTATCTCCAGTGGTTGAGCTGGCCCTGTCGATGGATAAAGTTAAAATAACCTTTCAGCTGACCTAATTTTATCTGCTTACTTAACTGGTTAGCCGCAAGCGGATTGAATATCACCTCTAACTAATGAAGTGCTAGCTTCACCCATGCTCCGCCCCTGCACTGCCCTCAACTTCAGCCGGTTAGTGTTTTGGCAGCCAGAGAGGATATTCAATGGCACTAATTGATTAAATGCCTCCGCAGGAGCCTCTCCTGCCTGGTTAAACCCTTTTGAATATTGACCCCTCAATGTTAGGGTTACCAGATTTCCTCAAAAAAAAAAAAAAAGAGGACACTTGGCCCCATGTGTCCAGAGGTCTGGATGGCTTTTCAAAACCTGGCATTTTGTCCGGGTTTTGAAAAGCCTCCTCTAAATCACATCAGGCAGGAGGAAATCCATGCATGTGCGGATGCCACGTGACGACATCATGCGTGTGACATCCTCGTGTGGCATTCGCAGATTTCCTCCTCGATGAGAGAAGGCAACAGGGGGCGGGGCTAGGGCAGGACTGGGGCGTAATAGGTGGAGATGGGTGGAACTGGCCTGGGGGCAGATCTAGGGGTCTGGATTATACAATAGTAAAATCTGGCAACCCTCCTCTTTCCTCAAGCTCATAGCTGCATCGGAGGACCTCCGCACACGCACAAAGGCCCCCAGACACATTCCTGAGCTCGGGGGCCTTCCAAAACCCAAACAAACTGCTGGAATTTGGAAATCCCTCCGAGCACTTGGATAGTCTGCTAAAAAGAGGACGTCTGGGTTTTCCCAGACATCTGGTAACCCTACCACCTGATGTCCTATACTCAGTCATTGTCTGCTAGATTGCAGGACCAATTGCCTGGGTTCTTTAAAATCCTGCTGTAGCTCAAGCACCACTTTCCCAAGATGCAGCTTGTTGTGTCTTTGAAAAAAATTCTACAAATAGTCTTAGAGATATTTGGAGCATCGAGATAAAACAGTATATTTCTGTGTCTCGTTGGCCATGAATCTGGATTTGGAGGTTGAAATGTACAGCGTCAACATCTATGAGACAAAAATGGTTATTTTTATTACATAGGATTTTTTGGACCTCAGTTCGATTACAAAAAATAGATAATTCTAAATCTAATAAGATGCTGGCATTGTCATATTAATGTAGGGACTTTGGATCATCTGTTATATTTTTGTCCAGTGATACTTAGTTTCTGAAAGTCAATTTGAGGACAAATAAATCTCATTCTTGGGTCATCTATCCCCTTATCCTATGAGGCTGTAATTTGTGGTATGTTACTTCATGCTAAGCTTACTTTAGACAAGTATAAAAGTCGCCTTTTCCTGATCATGACGGGACTAGCTGTTCAACTGATCACACATAATTGGAAGAACCATGACAGGATTAATTACACTTTTTGGTGGGTAAATATGCGTACCACATATAAGTATGAAAGAATGATGGCGGAACGTTTGGGGACTAGTAAGTCCTTTAATGTTGTATGGAGTCCATTGACTACTTTTGTTGCATTACAGTAAGGGTCATGTTTCTTCCCTTTTCATTAGATTTCTTTACACATCCAGGGAGGGTGGGTGGGGGAAGGGAAATGTACGTTGAGGAGTTAAATGATTTAATTATAATATTGAAATCACATCATATGTAATAATTGTATAGTTATTAGTGCATTTTATGCAGTATTTATGATTTACCAATTGTATTGCGCTATCAAAGTTTGCAAATCAATAAAGATTTAAACAAAAAAGAAAAAAATTGTACAAATGTGGAATTCAGAAATCTTTTCTGTATTGTAGATCTCAAGGTTAGAACAAACCTGGACCAGTTTGCGACATCAATACACCCAGACTGCAATTACCTATGAAAAGCAGCTAAAACCATTTAGCAAAGCCTTGCATGAAGGAATGGGTAAGTGCAGAGGGAAACAGCTGCCTAATTTCTGTTCTCCTTTCAGTCATATGCAGGATGGGAACAATTTATTCAGAAGCTTTTTAGAGCCATTCTTTGACGCTTTGCAAAATGATTCAGAAAATGGCTATAATTTAGTACACAAATTGTAAGTGATACATTTGGTTCAGTCCTAGCACATTTGCAAAGTGTAGATTAATCTGAAGAGGAATAATTATCTAGGTTTTTCCCAGGTGTCAAGAGACTTAAGGACATGCAACCAAATGTTTCTAATACATGAGAGCAAGAGGAGAAATGCCCATTGAAGACTTACCATATTTCCCCACATATAGGCCACAGGAAATGCCAAATTAGGTTTTAAAACTCTTAGATAAGCCACCCCATATTACTAGCCGCGGCTTATCTAAGCGTTTTAAAACCTAAATTGGCATTTCCTGCAGCCTATACATGGGGAAATACGGTAAGTCTTCAATGGGCATTTCTCCTCTTGCTCTCATGTATTAGAAACATTCGGTTGCATGTCCTTAAGTCTCTTGACACCTGGGAAAAACCTAGATAATTATTCCTCTTCAGCATTGCATACACATTTCAACGCAAAATGTGATAAGTAGTAAGGGTCTGAAATTGTTAAAAGACTGAACTAGTATGTCTGTGGTTATTGTACTGCATTTTTTAATTCTCTTTCACTTGTTCAATAAAAAATTGTTTAAAGTAAAAAAAACAAAAACCCCACAAAACTTCTACCCTGTAGGCCCCATTGGGGTCTTTCTTGACTACTGTTGACTAAACCATATACAGTTACTGCTTTATGGGAAGCAGAGGTGTCTGTTTGCAAGCTTATTACTGCACAGATTTTTAAAATGTGAGGTTACTGGGGAAACAACTGCACTTAGATAATGTGAAGAATTGGCACAATTGAATAAATCTTGCTTATGTATCAATTTCAGATGCATTATTCATTCCTCAGTCTAAGGTAACAGTCCCACTGCTTATGCCTCTGGTAATCTTGCTGGAGCGTCAGACTGCCATCTTTGAAGGACTGGATGTGTGGGAAAACAATGACCGAGGCTGTGAAATCATGCTAAATCACCTAGAGGCATCCCGTCACATAGCACAGAATGCCGACCAATACAGAATGAATGCAGAGAGGATTCTAGAAGGTGAGCATGGACTGACAAGGGGATGGTCAGCAGCATTGTACATCATAAGAAATACACTTTGAGGGGCATAATCAAAAGAAACATCCAAGTCCAATTTGGATGTAGGGTCAGCAGCGGGAAAATGTCTGTTCTCAAAAAGACAGTTTTTGAAAAAAAATATTTTGAATGTACTGTCTGTTTGTCCAGGTGTTTGATTGTCCAGACCGCCATTACGTTTATCTTTATACCACATTCTTGACCAAAAATTTGTCCAAGTCTGAAATGTCCAGAACAAGACCTTTTGGACATGGGAGGGGCGAGCATTGTGATGGACTGGCCACCCAGACATGGCAAGAGAGTAGTGGGGCACCTTACAGGGCACTGCTGTGAACTTCACAAAAAGGGTGCCACAAACATCTCACCAGAACTCCGTTGTAGGCCATGGTGAGCCCCCCCCAAAACCCACTATACCCACATGTCTACCACCCCAATAGCCCTTATGGCTGCAGGTGGCACATATATGCTTATATGGCAGTACAGTAGGGTTTTGGTAGGCTCACATTTTCCACCATTAGAGTGGGTCCTCCTCTCTATGGTTCACTAGCCCACCCCCACCCAGACTACTTAAGCAACTTCTTAAGCAGCTCTGCTAGGCTTTCCTATGCCAGGTACTGATATTTCAGAAGCAGGTATGTACGTTTTTATTCTGAAATTTGTGGGGGTGTGA
Source organism: Geotrypetes seraphini (assembly GCF_902459505.1). NCBI lineage: Eukaryota > Metazoa > Chordata > Amphibia > Gymnophiona > Dermophiidae > Geotrypetes > Geotrypetes seraphini. The sequence continues at coordinate 22,122,584 of NC_047095.1, forward strand.
TGGGGTCAGTGAACATGGGAGGGGTGTGGGGTGGAGGGATCTTTGCTTTGTCCCTTCAGTGGTTATCTGGTCACCTTGGATTCCTTTTGGGCACTTATGTGTCTTTACATCGTCTAAGTCACACCGTATAAGTTCCGTCCAGGCAGCCTCATAAAACATTTGATTATCCCTGCAGGACAACTAAGTTTAGGTCGGCCCATATCCCGCCATAACCACTCCTCCAAAACACTCCTTTCAGCTCTGGCCGCACAGTGGGATTCAGAGGCCTAAAAAGTCCCTGGATATGTCTAAAAATCCATTTCAATTATCGGCACTTGGACGACCTGTCTTTTAGATCGTCCAAGTGCCGACTTGGATGGGTTTTCAGACATATTTCTGTTTTGTTTATGACCCTTTTTATGGCTAGTCACTGCAAATTAAAAAAAATTAGTAATATAGGCTTTAATTCAAAATCTAATTGGAAAAAATACAGTACAAATTCTGGGCAAATGTAACATAGTAAACATGATATTAAAAAAAACCAACCACCACCCAATATGGTAACTTATGTTATGAACTAGACCAGTGTCTCTCAAACATTTTTAGCTCCAGCACACTAAACGGAGTAAATGTTTTTCATGGTACATTATAATTGAAATTATAAAACTCCAAACAAACAAAAAGATTAAATTTGAGAGTTATTTATTTGAAGTTCTTTAAGCTATGTCTAGGTAACTGTAACAACGGTGAAACTAAATTAGATAGAATAGAATTGCTAATCAGTGTAATAGATGTGCTTATTTTTGAGTGCAAATTAACTCAAAACGTGGCTTGATAGTCAACAAGCAAACACGCATTTCATCATCCACCATCTGCAGTCATTCTTTTTTTTTTTTAATTTAATTTCTGTCAGAGCTGAAAATCCAAGTTTGCTAAGATAAGAAGATCCAAACAGTAACAAAGTCTGGATTGCTTTGTGGCTCAAGTTAGGATAGCTACTGCATAAAAACGAAAGCTAAAATTACTTGCCGTTAGTTTTCAAGGACCAATCACGTCAAAGAATGATGCTTGTCTGGGTGGTTGTATCCTTACGCGCACAGATGCTCATAATATTGACAGACTCTTGTATACATGACATACATGTCATCTATTCTAGTGTATACTTATGAAGGGAATTTTTAAAAATAAAGTAAAATTCTGGAATCTCTCATGGCACACCTAGAATCTCTTTCAGGCACACAGTTTGAGAGACACTGTACTAGGCAAATACTGTTCCACTGATATCTGTTTCTGCCAGTGGTGTTAGCTTGGTAGTGTGGTTTACAGTGTCACTATTAGTACTGCCCGATTCAGGGAAAAAAATTTCAATTCGATTCAGCCTATTGAATCGATTTTTCAATTCGATTTTCCTGCCCAATTGAGTGTTTTTTTCAAACATTCCGGTGGGTTTATTTTATAGCCGTTTCACCCCCTTTGCCCTCTCCTATCCACACTGGTGCTGTGGTGTGAACAAAATAAACAAACAAAAAAGACTTTTCCTCTCTGTTAAATCCTAGCTCATGTTTGCGGTATAACACCAGCTCTGGCAGGATACACATTTCAAATCTGACACATTGTAATCACAAAACAGAAAATAAATTTTTTTTTCTATCTTTTGTTGTCTGGTCATTATTCAAATTATGTTGATCCCAGGCTCTGGTTGTCTTCTGATAGATATTAGCAATGGACATACTTTCACTCTTATCAGGTACGCATAAAAACACGTGCATTAACTATACTTAAACGAAATCTCATGTGCTGTCAGTTCTTTAGTTAGTATCAACGACCTAGCTAAAAAAACATAACTATATAAACTATATTAAAATTATAGTAAAACTAGTATTTTAGCCCTTTACATTAACGGGTGCTAGAATATATGTCTGACTGTCTTTCCTTATTTCTGTCTCTCTCTCCCTCCATCTTTCTTTCTGTCTCTGTCCCTGGCCCCCTTTGTCTGTCTGTCTTTCTGTGTATCTCCCTGCCCCTGTGTCTTTCTTCTTTTCTTTCTGTCTCCCTTCCTCCCGCTGTCTGTCTGTCTGTCTTTCTATCTGTCTCTCTCCCTGCCTCCTATGCAGCAGCATTTCTCTCCCACCACTTCACTGTGCAGCAGCCAAAGCAGCATTCCCTCCCCCTCCATTTCCCTCCCCCCACACCACTTCCCTGTGGAGCAGCAATAGCGTTTCCTCTACCCCCCTTTCCCTTCCCGTGGTCTGTCCGGCTCCCTTAGTCCCTTACCGCCCCCCCCTTCCCGCAGTCCCGACTACGAACCTGGCGATTCCAGCAGCGTGTGCAGCAGTCTACACACGCTGATTCGGGCCCTTCTATTGCCCTGATTTGCTCTGCCGTGTCCCTGATGACGCGGCAAGTTCCACAGAGAGTAAAAAACAGACCATAAATCTGACCGCAGTACCTTAAAATGTAGAACGCTGAGGTTGGGAACCGCTATAACCAAGAATACTAAAAGTAAAGGAATAGAAATTAAAATAAAGAGATAAAAATCAATAGGTGAAACCTTACCGTGGGTAGACAGGCAGTAGCATCCAAAACACAACAAAAGTAAAAAATGGTGCGAGAGACGCTAGAGCTTAAAAGCAAAAGGTTACGTGACCATGGTATACAGGAAAAGACATGAAAGGCGCAAAAATATATATATTTTTTAAAAATCTTTATTAATTTTCAAAGCTAATACAACGTGCCATGAATTATATATATATATATATTAACAAAATAAGCACTTAAATTCCATTAATAACAATGCAGAAAATAAATATCCCTCCCCTCCCATCCAACAATTTAATCAAGAAATGAACCAGAAAGATATCCCCTCACCCCTTCCTGGATATATATAAAAATAAACACAAATTTAAACAAAGACAACTTTGTTGTATTAACAAAGGATGTCAATGGGCCCCAAACCAATTTAAATAATTTGCTATGCCCTAACATATTAGCATTCACATTTGTAACCTAAACATAAACTGGCCCATCAGAATGGAAAATTGAAAGAGGAACTTGGGTAGGCAGGGAAATGTAAAATATTGAAAAGGAAATAGTGATGACCAAGCAAGAAAAATCAATAAAGAAAAATAGAGCAAAAATGAAAAATAGGGAGGTAAATAGACAAAACAAACAGATCTAAACTGGGGAAGGGAGAGGGAAACCATAAAATAAAATTACAATGCACAGAGCATTGGGTAACCACAACATAAAAACACAATGCACGGGGCATTTGCCTGGAAGTAAGAAATCAGCTTGTGTATGCTAAGGAACAGGAGGCATGGACCCCCAGCAGTTGCAAGAATTGCAGGCTTTCGTATGGCTCCACCTCCTGCTTTAGGAGGGTTGGTCACCGAATCGGTCAGACCGATTTAAAAAAAAAAATAAAAAATAATCAGTTTGAATCGATTCACCCAATTCGAACCAGTGAATCGATTCAAATCGGAAATCGGGCAGCCACTAGTCCTACAGTGAAATCCAGCAGAACAAACACCAAGGCAACTCTCCTGTTTTGGTTACAGTGAATATCTTCTAGCAGAGAGATACAGAGATTCTTTCTGTTCCATAACTGGGACTGAATCCATATTGACGTGGATCTAGCCAGTTATTGAGCTGAAAACATGTGGTTTGTTTTATAAGTTTTCCTAGAAATGGATGTTAAGATGCTGGCTAGTAGCTCTCAAACTTGTCGTGGTCAGGGTTGTTCTTTTTTAGCAGAGGACATGGAAATATGATGGCAGATAAAAGCCAAATGAAGTATACCTATTGAGATCTTAAAGTCTGTCCCCATATACCTAATGATGAAGACCACTGATCATTGTAGTAGCCTTCCTCTGGACTGACTCCATCTTGTTTATATCTTTTTGAAGATGTGGCCTCCAGAATTGTACACAATATTCTAAATGAGGTCTCACCAGAGTCTTATACAGAGGCATGATACCTCCTTTTTCCTATTGGCCATTCCTCTCCCTTTACACTCTTGCATCCTTCTAGCTTTCACTTTTCAACCTGTTTGGCCACCTTAAGATCATCACATACAATCACTCCCAAGTCCCGCTCTTCTGTTGTACACATAAGTTCTTCACCCCCTAAACTATACCGTTCCTTTGGGTTTTTGCAGCCCAAATGCATGACCTTGCATTTCTTAGTATTAAATTTTAGCTGCCAAATTTCAGACCATTCTTCAAGCATTGCTAGGTCTTTTTTTTTTTTTTTTTATTATTTTTATTGAAATTTTTACAAATGACAAACCAGACAGAAATAACATCACTATCCCGACTACCAACCCAGTCCTTTCCCCAAACCCTCGCTTCTTCCCTCTAATACAAAACTAACCATACAAAACACTTGTAGCAGAACACTAATAAACAAATCTAAAGCTGAATCTCCCCCCCCCCCAACAAAGCTTCCCACTTCCCCTCCCTCCCACACCAGCAAAACTACAGCCCACAGATTTACATCTGTGATGAAGAGGAGGCTGACCTCCAGTTAACATAGCTATCCCAGATTTTATGATACAGGAACAACCTTTGACGCCTTAGCGCTGTCAGTTTGTATATTAAATATACATAATTGAGACGGCAGGGCAGATAACTCCATTCAGATACTTTTGTGGTTTGCCAGTATATAGCCAAAGCCAGACGGGCCATAGTGCAAATAAACAAAACTATGCAATTCTCGGGGGGGGATGTAACCCAGTATAGGTGCATTAAGTACAATGTTCTTAGTAATGTGAACTATCAATTAACCTACTATTTCCCAATAGGATTTTATCACAGGACATGACCACCATATATGCTCAAAGACCCCAAACCTCCACAGGACCTCCAACAGATATTCTCATGCTTATCATAAATCTGAGACAAGCGTTGGGGAGTCATAAACCATTGGTAATACATTTTATAGCCATTTTCAATTAAGGAGGAAGCAAGCAGAATAGAAAAAAGACATTTGTATAATATTGACCATGCCGGATCCCCCAAACCTTTCCCCAATTCCTGCTCCCATCAGGCCTTATAACAATCTGTAGGCTCTTTTCATGAGCAAGTAGAACCCCATACAAATGGGAAATTCCCCTCCTTCTTACCCCCCTCCTCAGCCCTTGTTCCAATTTAGTGTCCTTCAAGCCCAGATCCCAGAAAACATGCTTAGCAATAAAGAGCCTCAGTTGCGTGTAGGCAAAAGCATCTGCAGCGGGCAAGCCATATTCTTCTTGTAGATACTCAAAAGATACATTTTCACATCCTGCCATAACTGCCCTGCCCGCACCCAAAGGAAGCGGACCGGATCATCTCCCCTGGGACAAACCCTCTAGTAAGGAGATAGGAAACTGAGCAAAAAAACTACACTCTGGAAAGATACGCTTGCGCAGGGAACACCAGGTTTGCAAGATCACCCTCAGAAATGGATTCTCAGTCTGGAGTCGAGCTCTCACTATTATGGTACCCTGTTATAGGATTACCCTCTGTTTGCTTTTCTATCCTTGAAGGGCTGTATCTACAAGAGATTCCTCGATAGAACACTATCATTCCAAGCAGGCAAATGGAATAAATATTTAACCAACTTTATCTCAAACACACTTTCTTACCAAACTTTTAGAAGTCAATCAAAACGTATCTCTTTTATAAATTTCTTTGACTCCACTTCTGCCTTGATGTACTTCTACAACACTTCCAGGAAAAAATTGATTAATCTTACCATGCTAATGTAATTTTGAAAGTTTTTTGTAATATCGCTGTCTGGATACAGTCTCTTCCTCTGTAAACCACTCTGAATCATTTGTGGTATTGCAGTATATAAAATAAAGTTGTTGTTGTTAGTATTAAATTCAGCCAGTAGGAACCACCTTTTCACAAGCAGCTGGATCTCCTCCACTGCCAGCGAATACTGTTTTCACAGCAGCCCCCGCTGATTCAGGAACTTAACCCAGGCTCTTCACGTTTCAGTGTCCAGTATTGTCACAGAACCACCCAAGTAGATATGAAAAAATTAATGCAGATATTTTGGGGAACAGTAATTTTTTTAATTAGTTAGGGGTACGTTAGCATCTTATGTTACTTTACTATAGCAGGTCTTTGTTCATAAGTCAGTTTTTGTTTATTTTCATACACATCCAAGGATAGGTGGGAGGGGGGGATATCTCTGTCCTAATTTGACTTTAGAGTATTTACACTTGGGGTGGGTGGGAGGAGGGGGAGGATACTATTAATTTGATTAGGGTAAGATGATTGGGGAACTCTATGTTGCTATGTTTTATGGAATAATCATTAAGTAGATGGGTGGGAGAAAATGATTGATTATGTCTAATTGTAAGTTGAATGTGCTTGTATTGACATATATGTTATATATTCTTGTATTGCACTATTGAAGTATGAAAATCAATAAAGAATTTTTAAAAAAAAAAAAAAAGAACCACCCAAATTCTCATTTACATTAGCAGGAAAATATTTTCTTGAGCAACAGAGTTAATCACGTTTGTTTTTTCTGGTTTTGTCTTCCCTTTAGGTTTCAGCCCTGATGATGAGATGAGCGATGTTTTTAAAACAGAATTTCAGATGAGATTGCTGTGGGGTAGTAAAGGAGCACAAGTCGGTCAAGTTGAACGATATCAAAAGTTTGGCCAGATTTTAACAGCTTTGTCACGAAAATTAGAGCCTCCTCAGACAAACATACAGATCTGTTAGCAACTTAAAAGTAACCCACTCTCCAAAATGCAGATATGTAAAATTAAATAGAAAATGTTATATTACAGTTATCTGTCATCCTTCAAAGTGGAAGAATCTCCAGACCTGTAAGATGCTGTAAATTGCACACTGTATATTTATTAAAGTATGTTTTTACAAAAAATTGTACTGAAGAACTATATATTTCCTATCCTGGTTACTAAGCCATGTTCATGCATTTCAGATAGAAAGAAAAAACATTGTGGAGACGACGATGTCCAAGATGTCTTTATTGAAAATACAGTCAAATAATCCACATGACGAGATGTCAAGGACCCAAAAATGGGGACTAAGGACCCACATATCTTACAAAAATACCTAAAAATTAAAGTGATTTGATAAACAGATTGGTGCTAAAGAGACAACCTGATTTAAAATCAAAATTTATGTGAAAGACATAAAATAATGACAGAAGAGTACATACAAAATTAAAATATAGATCACGCTAGAGGAAGTGTACGTATTCCAGATCCTGATTAAGGCCTGCGTGATATGTTGTGTTAACCTCAAAGATTGCTCTTTGTTCTGATTGCAATAACAATCGGTTTAAATCTCTACCTCTCCGATGGCATTTAAAGGTTTTGATACCAGTGGCATTTGAGGTCTTGATAAATATAGTTAATTTAAATGCCTAGCAGAACGTGCTTATTTTAAAAAGAGAGGTTGTAGGATAGATACTCGGTTATGGAGGCCAGTGATGATTTGAGTCTGAATGACATTAGTTTGTGAGTCCCTGTGCCATTAAGAGGGCTGTGCCCAGGCAGCTAGAGCTTGTGGGAAAGTGTCATCAGTACACAAGTGGCAGTGCCCTTTTAAGTTGCGTACTGTAGACAGTTGCCTACTTTGCTTAGTGGCCTAGTCCAACCACTGTAATGAAACAAGTTCAAATTCATAGAAAGGCAGCATGAGCCTAACTCAGAGAACATACGAATCTGAGTGGTTCATAACACTAGCTCAGAGCCACAAGAGCAGCTGGCGCTATGGCAAATGTAATCGGCAGCTGGCTGTATATCGCATAGAAGCAAACATCCCATAGTGAAAGAAACTGTTTCACTTTCACAGGAATGCTTTATAGGAAACAGCCAAACAACAAAAAAATGCAAGAGAGATGTCCTTATAATCAAAACAGTGTAGATTTATTCTTTAAAAACGTTAAGTCCCAACAAGGATCCAAGTTTTGGCATATGGATATGCCTTCATTGGGGGACACTGAGTGTGGCTGTACTGGACCTCCAAGAGTTCCCTCATCAAGAGATTTTTGGTGTCTGTGATCTTGCACTTTTTGTATGTGGATGGAAACTTCTTAGCTCAAGATGGCTAGAATGCAAAGCTTTCTGCAAAATCACTGTCTTCAAGGATGCTATGAGCACAGAACTGAGCAGTACCTCACTGAGCTTGAGAAAGGTGAGGTGTGGCACAGATTCTCTCCCCCCCAAAAAAAAAACAAAACCCAACAACTCCTATTTCAAAACTCTGAAAGGGTTTTGTTACCAAAGTAGCAGAGGGTGAAGAAAATCTGAAAGGAAGAGGTCTACCAGGAAAAAGGTCCATAGTCAGGGCTCTAGAGGAGGTAGAAACTTCTAGGAAAATTCCATCAAGAATCTGAAAATAGCAGGAAGGATAAAGAGGTACAACTCAGAGAAGGTCATATACAAAAACACTCAAAAGATTAAATAATAAAATGAAAGACTCTCCTGGCAAAGCCTGGCCTGGACATGGCTACTAAAGGATAAGTGGATAGGGTAATGCATTATCACTTAATATAAACAATAGCATAAGGAGGCAATATGGACCCCTTGTAGACATAAAACAACCCAGCTGTTCATAGTGGTATGGTTTATAGCGATCCAGTTAGGGAAAGTTGGACTGAAATTTAATGGCAGCCATATTACAACTACTATCAGCTCTCTTTTTTAAGAGGCTATGTCCTCCTTTTGGGTTCCTGATTTTAAGCAAATGTCCTTTCATATGGGAAGAATCCTTTTATATGTCCACTACCAATCCATCAAGTCACATGGCAAGAGAAACCATCTCCAGCATTTTAGTCTGGCTATATAAGGTTGCCAAAAAGAGAGAGACACCAGAATCCAGAGATTGTAAGTTTTCTTGGCAGTTTCCCTTTTGGAATACTCCACTCATTGTTCTCAGTGACATAGTACAAGCTTTGGGTCCTTGTTAGACTATACCTTAGTGGGCCCTCTCTACCCAAATCTACTCCTCTGCTTCTTCAGGTAAGAGAAACAGGTTAGACATAAAATAACTAATTAATATGCATATTTCAGTTTTGTTGATCCTAAAAGCACTGGAAAACTATAGCATACCAGTACAATAACACAATATTTAAACTGGTAATACAATATTTAAGTTAGTGAAATGGTGGTTTGCAGACCAATCTGATAGGATGCCACAGCACATCAAATAAAACTAAAACTGTTACAGTCTATGTTACTGCATCTTTGGAAATGAACCGTTTGCTTGAGAAGTGTGCAGTGTTTATCAGTGAAAAATGCGAAGCAGTGTTTTGTGGAGTCTGAGATGAAGAAGGAATTAAACATTTTTGATAAGAAAGTTGATGCAGAAAGAGAGTTTAATTGCCGTAGGTTGTCCAGCATACATTGTAAACTATCTATAATAGGGTAGACATGATATGGATATGTAATGGTGTCGCCAGAATGTAGTTTTTGGGTAAGCCGATGGGTAGGTTGGGTGGATAAAAAATTCTCTTTACCTCACCCTTCCCTTCCCGCTCACCCCCCTGTAAACTTTAAATACCTTATCTACTGCACTAAGCATTTAGTTAGTGGGATCCCCAAGCCCTGCCACCTGAAGATGCAGCAGCCTGCCAACCCCCTTAAGAAAACCCAGACCATCAGCAGCAGAGCTCTCAGCCACAAACGCAGGCACCCTGCAGATTCTTGCTGGTGTTGGTGGCTTGTAGCGCTGCCACTGATGGCCACATTTTTTGAAGGGCTGCTTTCTCTTCAGCTGGCATGATTTGGGGATCTCCACTAATGACGTGAATGGAGCACCACTGCTGGATGGGAATGAGTGGGTGGAGCCCAGGCGGTCCTAGGTCCATCTCGTAGTTATACCCATGGGACACTAGGGTTAATTTTATAAAAGGGAACCTTGGTGAAAAGTAACCCCTCCACCCCCCCCCCCCGGAACCCAGAACCAACCCCAATAGTACAAAAATTCACACACACAAAATTCTCACATATCTTGAAGATGGTGTAAATGTGTACTAGCGTATTGTTTAAAATATGTTTGTACCACTGAAACTAAGGCCTGGGAAATACCTACTCACAATCCCCATAAAAGACCTTTGGTGTGCATAAACCACTGTTCAATTTTAGAAGAGCCCTTCAGGTAAAATAGGCTTTATGTACAGAAAATGCTTTATAAACCTACCCCCAGAAAGCAGGCTCCTGAAAATTTAGAATCACTTCCCAAGACTCCTGTTTCTGGACCAAGGTCTTGAAGTAATACTGAGATTTTATGGAAGTTTAACAAAATAAACTGCTCTCACTGCAAAGAACACTGACTACCTTTGTTTCCTGAATTAGAGGGCTACTTCAGAAGTTTCCAATATGAAGTCGGAGAAGCGGAGACTGAGAGGGGACATGATAGAAACTTATAAAATCATGAAAGGCATAGAGAAGGTGGAGAGGGACAGATTCTTTAGACTAGCAGGGGCAACTAAAACAAGAGGTCATTCAGAAAAACTGAGAGGAGACAGATTCATAACGAATGCAAGGAGGTTCTTCTTCACTCAGAGGGTGGTGGACACCTGGAACGCGCTTCCCGGAGAGGTGATAAGACAGAGTACAATTCTGGGGTTCAAAAAGGGACTGGATGACTTCCTGGAAGCGAAGGGGATTACAGGGTACAGATAGAGTTACCTTACAGGACATTGAGCGAATGGGGTATGGATATTTTAGGTTAGGTAGGGAACACTTCCAGGTCATGGACCTGGGGGGCCGCCGCGGGAGCGGACTGCCGGGCACGATGGACCCCTGGTCTGACCCAGCAGAGGCAATGCTTATGTTCTTATGTTTTCCTGTCTGAAGGCAAATCAACTACTCTGCTCAAGACATTTTTTGGTAACGACTTTAGTGACATGTACTTTTGGCTCATGCACTCTCTAATGAGCATATCCCATTCCCACACTGAGGAACTGGAAAGGGAAGTTAATTCTATTATAGAAATAAGGAAAACATTGAATTCAGTGCACAATGTCCTTTTGACTGCAAGACACAGCCCTCCTTGAGCGTCAAGGGATTTCTAACTCAAAAGGACAAGGACAGACTAGTTGGCATCTCAACTGGCTTTTTTTGTATGTGTGATTTTGTGAAATCCAGTACATATCTACATAAGAGCCATAAACACATACAAATATTGCAAAACTTGGACTTTCCAATTTCTCCCTTGATGTTCTGTATAAAATGGGGTTTCACCTGTGGCAGACTGCAAAATCCATGCAGCACATGCACAGATATTTGGAGCTATGGATGCATCAATTGAAAGCTCATCTTGTATCATGCAGATTACTGAGCAGACTCGTGTGGAAACCTGTGTTAAGTCCCAGCAGAAAAAAAGCATGGAAATTGACAACACCAACTGCTTTGAGAAGTGCAGCAGTCTATAGAAATCTGTGAAAGCTTACAGTGATAATGAAGAGTTTAAAAAATGGGTCACACTAAAAATGAAGCAAGTGTAACTGCTCTTAATATCACTGGGGCAATATTAGACCATGGAGATGCTGCAAACATATGCCAGGTCATTAAGGAGTAGTGCTGCCCGATTTGCCAATTCACTTCAGTGAATCAATTCGTTGTCCAAAAAAATCTGACTCGCCGATTCAGCAACCAACAACCTCTCCCACCCCAGTGAGACCTAACATACCTCCGGGCTTTGTAAAGAAGCAGCAGTGGAGGTGGCTGGTCAGCATAGGCAGTACTCTGAACAGGCTGCTTGTGGCCTGCCCTCTGCCGTATCACTGATGACACGGCAGAGGGAAGCCCTGGCGGGGCTGGCCAAAATCAGCCTGTTCATAGTGTTGCTTCTTCAAGGCCGGCTACTGACACACTGCTGCTGCTTTGGGAGTTCTGGAGCTGGTATGGTCGGTGCTCGGTGGGGTTCTGCTGCACAGGGGGATGGGAGGCAGGGGTGGAAAGTTGCTGCACAGGGGTATGGGAGAGGGAGGAAAGATGCTGCACATGGGGGAGAGAGGAAGAATTGTTGGGGTGGAAGAGACAAAGAGAGAGATGAAACAGGTAGAAAAGGGTGAGGGAGAAATCCTGCATATGGTGGAGGGGAGGGAGACATGATGGAGAAGAGAGGGGGAGAAATGTTGGACATATGGAGGAGGGCAGGGATGGTGCATGGGGAGAGAGAGAAAATGTTGCACATGATAATGGAGGGGAGGAAGGGAAAGAAGCTGCATGGAAGGGAATAGAAAGGTTTAACCCAGAGCACAAGGCAGGGAGAGAGAGATGCTAGATAATGGGAAAGAAACAAATGTTCGATATGACAGTGGAAGGTAGAAATAAATAATTTTATTTTCCATGTTGTGATTACAATATGTCAGATTTGAAATGTGTACCCTGCCAGAGCTGGTGTTAGACAGCGAGAATGGAGCTAGGACTTAACAGAAAGAGGAAAAGTATTTTTATTTTGTTTATATCACAGCGCAAATGTGGGGTTGGAGAGGGCAAAGGAGGTTGGGGTGAGTGGAAAGGCTACAAAAATAAACCTGATTAGGCGGGAAAAGCAAGGCAAAGCAAATCAAATCAAAAAATCAATTCAATAGGCCTAATCGAATTGAAAATGTTTTCCCTAAATTGGGCAGCACTATTAAGGAGCCATTACAAAGCTATGGTAAGAACTAATGTATGCTTACCACAGCAAAAAATAGCGTATTGCAAGCTATACTGAGGTGTCCTGCTGTATTTTTTTGTGCAGGAGGTGTATCTGGGGGTGGAGAGTGAACATGTTTTGCACTAATCAGTTACTGCAGCTACACTGCAGCATACTGATTAATGCAGTGTTCTTCAACCTTTTTACACCTATGGACCATCGGAAATAAAATAATTATTTTGTGGACCGCCAAACTACTAAGACTGAAATTTTTTAAAAAACTATCGCCACCCCGTCCCCGCAAGCTCGGTTCCACAAACCATCTGATCCCATCCGCACAAGCCTCAAATAGTTATGATTTTATATTGAACATATTTTATTAAAGTATAAAAAGAAACAATATTCTATATAATTGTCATTTTATAAATACAGTGTACAAATAATACAGGGCAAAGATCAACAAAACCCCTGTCTCCCCTCCCCTTCACATATATCCCCTCTACTATCAAGAAAACGGAATAAGCCAAATTATTACAGAATGCTACACAAATATCATGTAACAGAATACCAGTCACACATGGCAGGAATGGTGTTAGGGGAGTGCAACTAGGGCAACTGCCCCCTGGTCAAAGAGAGCCCTAAGCTAGCTGGAAGCTAAAGAAGCACTGCCTGGGCTTTGCACTCCCCAGTTATGTCTAACATCAGCTCTAGCAAGATACATATTTCAAATCTGATATATTCTAATCACAAGATAGCAATACAATTTTTTTTTCTACCCTTTGTCATCTCTGGTTTCTGCTTTCATTGTCTTTTCACTCTCTTCCATCCAGCGTCTGCCCTCTGTCTCTTCAGTCCAGCATCTGCCCCTTCCATCCACTGTCTGTCTTTCCCTGCCATCTCTCCTCCTGCCACCCCCCCCAATTTGGTCTGGCATCCATCATCTTCCTTCTGTTCCCCTCATAGTCTGGCATCTCTCTCCTTCCCTCCCCCTGTGGTTTTTAGCATCTCTCTTCTTCTCATTTCCTCCATTCAGATCTGATATCGTTCTCTCCTCTCTCTTCCCTTTCCTTCTCTGGCCTTCCTTCTCCTTTTCTGCCTTCATCTAAATTAAATTCTTTATTACTATTTAGTCCTGTTTCCCTCTTTTCACTGTGTCTACCCACAGCTTGTCACCCCTTTCCTTCACCTCCATTATCTTACTAGCTCTATTTTCTTCCCCCTTTATTTATCTCCTCCTTCCATCCAGTATGTGGTTCTTTCCCCACTTCCATTCAGCATCTGCTCTCCCCTCTCAAATGCCATCTATCTGCCATCTGCTCTCTCTTCCTTCTTCTCACTTCCATCATCTGTCCCCTTCTCTCTCTCCTCACTTCCATCATCTGCCTCCTTCTCTCTCTCCCCCCCCCCCAACTTCCATCATCTGCCCCCCTTCCCCTCACCTTTGCGGGTCACTTTCTTTCCCCTGAGGGTGGCTCATATCAGAGGGGAAGCTTTGGCCGAGCAGAACCACTTGCAAGGAACAGTGGAACTTACTTAACATCGATACCGGGGCCCATCGCCGTTTGAAGGAAAAAAAAAATGTGGAAAAAGGGGACCTGCAAAGGTGAAAGGAATGGAGACTTCCAGGACAGCTGCTCTTTGCCCGAGAGTCTTTAGGCTAGCGGCAGCTCTGTGTGCTTTTAACTTTGGCACAGAGCTGCTCCTAAGCAGTAGTTTAGCAGCGGTTTCATGAGGCAGCCTCGGGGCCTTTGGTAGGCCGGCCCACAAACTACTGCTTAGGGGCAACTCTGTGCAAAAGTTAAAAGCACACAGAGCAGCCGCTGCTGGTCTGGAGATGCAGAGACAAAGGCAAGAAGCATACGCGGCAGGAGTCCCGGCACAGCAACGGCAACAGGAAGTTGCAAGTCAGCTGACGCCAGCACCTTTTGGTGCGGCAGGGACCCGAATCCTTCACAGACCGGCAAGATTTTTTTGCGGACCAGCACCGGTCCGTGGACCGGCGGTTGAAGAACAGTGGATTAATATGTACTAAGCATGTGAGCCCTTACCAGCTACACAATGGGTGTCAGTAAGGGCACACATGCTAATCTGTTGTAATAGCCACATGCTAATGGCAAAATTAGTACATGGCCATTAATTTTTTTAAAAATAGGAAAATTGGCCATTTTATCCAGTGGCGTACCTAGGATCTTGACACCCGGGGCCAATCATTTTTTAACATGAGCCCCCCATATAAAAAGGGATCAGAGGAGCACCCCCTAGGAGCTGCACCTGGGGTGGACCACTCCCCCTTCTCCCCCCCCCCCTTGATACGCCACTGCCTGAGGAAGGGAATTTTTGGTCTACAAAAGTTAGTAAAACAATGTATTAAAATTAGTCCAATAAAGAGATTACTTTATTTCCATACAGCTACAATACTACTTTATTCTAAAGCAACAAAATCATCTTTCTACCTTTTGTCATCTTTGGTTTCTGCTTTCCTCATCTTCTCTTCACTCTCCATTCTATCTAGTGTCTGCCCTCTCTGTCCCTTCCATTTTTCTGTCTCCATTCCCTCCTCCATGCTCTGGCATTTCTCCCTTCTCCTTTCCTTCCTTCCTTTCCACCCCATGGTCTGGCATATGCTTCCCTTCCTCCATGCCTTGGGATTTCTCTCCTCTCTTCTGTTACTGATTTAAGCCTTGAGATCTTATGAAATTGATAATTATTTTGACAAATGTCAACACATTTTCCATGTTTATTACCTTTGTGCATAATACTTCTTGTGTATGATGAATCTTGGATCCATCACAAGTTTCACTTTGGTTTTTTCACAGTAATGCCACAAAACCGTTTTCTTCCGGCCATTGAGGGAGCTCCATCTGTAGCTACAGAAGTTAGTTTTGACAGAGGTAAATTGTGTTTTTGTATAAACACAATTAAATATATCTTGGCCCACTTTAGTGCCACGCATCGGTACTAGTTCTAATAATTAGTCAAAAATGTTGAAATTCGTGTCGCAAGCAAGAAGAAACACAGATAATTTGATCTGATCACTTAAATTGCTGGCCAAATCAGTAATTCTTTCTGCAACTGTATTTCAAAACAAAGAGATTGTTTGAAAAACCTTCACACTTCCAGGACAAACAAATTCTGCAGTTTTAATTAGACATTCCTTGATGATATCTCCTTCAGTAAAAAGTTTCAAGTGTTTAGCTATCAACTTTCATGTACCGTTACTTCACTTTCTTGTGATAATTTAGTAAACGTGAACTGTTGGTTTTTCAGTCCCAACTTAAGTCTCATTAATCCTTCGTAATTGTCATATTTTGATTTATGCTGTTCATAGTGCCATTTAATGTTATATAACTTTGGCACACTAATAGCATTATTACATATCAAGCAAATTATTTTATCTTTTACTTCACAGCAAAAATACTCCAATTCTCACTTTTCTTGGAAATTTCGATGTTCATCAGCAATTTTCATTTAGTTTTACTACCACTTGGGGCTCCTTTTATCAAGCAGCGCTAGTGGGGTTAGCGCACACGACTTTTCGTCACGCGCTAACCCCTGCGCTGGCCTAAAAACTACCGCCTCTCAAGAGGAAGCGGTAGCAGCTAGCGCTGCCGGTGGTTTAACGCATGCTATTACTCGCGTTAAATCACTAGTGCGGCTTTTATAAAAGGATGGGATATTTATTGTTGTGCATTACTGGGTATAATAAAATGTTTAAAGTGTTTGAGGAAGAAGGATGGGGGAGGGACAGATTTCATGTCAGATTAATTGTATTATCAAAAAGGGATATATAATTATATATAAATTTGTAAGGAATATTTTATTGATATGGAAAAGGGTGGGAGGTGGGGGAGGGAATAAAAACATGTATAATAATATTGTTTAGGAATGCCAAGTGTGTTATGTAAATTAATTGTAATAATACTGTACACTTGTTGAAAGAAATAAAAAGGAATAAAGATTTAAAAAAAAAAAAATAAATAAAAGGAGCCCTTGGTTTCTATAAAGACATACTCCTAATATAACAAAACCCCCAAAATAAGATCAACCCCCGAAGCCCTCCCCCCCAAATGTCCCCAACACTGCCTGACTCCATCCCTGCACGATTTGCCCCCCCCCCCAAAAAAAAATCGGACTCGATTCAGCAACTCCCACCCCGCTAAAACCTGACATACCTCCAACTCTGAGACCTCCTAAAGCAGCACTGGTGGTAGGGTTCTGAATAGGCTGCTTCATGGCCTTCCCCGCTGAAGCTTCCCTCTGCCATATCACTGAGCGCTGCTGCTGTTTTTGGAGGCCTCTGAGCAGAGTTATGTCAGTCTCACAGTGAGGTCGGTGGGGTTCTGCTGCACAGGGGGATGGGAGGGAGGGATATAAAGATGCTGCACAAGGAGATGGGTGAGAGGAAAAGAAAGATGCTGCACATGTTGGGGGGGGGGTTTTGAGATGATTGTTGTACATGAAAAAAATAAGACATCCCCCCCAAAATAAGCCCTAATGCATTTTTTGGACCCCAAATGAATATAAGACATGTCTTATTTTTGGGCAAACATGATATTGACTTACTGCAATTTAAGAGGTTACATATCTGTTTGTGCTTGCTCACTTATATCTATATACTTTGATCTAAGTGATTTTCTGACTCTGAGATTGATAACCCCTGATGCAGGCAATCCACTGAAACACAAACCACACCTGGTCCTTCAATAAGCACCGCTTCCCATTCATTTCTTGTGGCTATCACCACTTCTTTTCATTCCTATAGTGGGGCAAAATTGATAGAGGGGTGGCCTGGAAGTGAAGGAAGAATTGCAGAGGGCCTGGACGAGAGAATTCAGGAGGAGCAAAGAGGGGAAGTCTGGCTGATTAAATTGTAAGCTCTGTTGAGCAGGGATTGTTTCTCACATGGGTATTGTGTTGCATGCGTCTGGCAGCACTATAGAGGTTAGTAGAAGTAGTTGTACTGCAGTAGTAGAAAAGAATGAGAACAGAGCCAGCTGGGGAGGGTCAAGCCTGAGAGGGAACAGGCCTGGAATGAAGAGAAGCCAGGTCTTATGATGGGGTAAAGTTTACAGAAACATTGTATAATTGATATAAAAATCCTTCTTCCATTGAATATTCATAAGTAGTGTGAAGATGATTGATTGTTGAATATATAATTGATTGATATGGAAATTTTACTAAAACTTTTTTTAGTTGAATATTAATGTCATCTGATGATAATTGTCACATATATAATTTATTGATGCGATTCATCTTTATTGAATAAGTTACTGTAAATGTTAAGATGAATTTGATCTATTTTTGAATTTTTTTGTGTATGTTATTGTGCAGGCCACACGGTGCAGGCCGTGTGTCGAAACACTGACAGTGTCAGGTCTTAATCAAATAAAGAACATTTGGTCCCAGTTATGCAGGCTTGTGCACTTTTTGGGTGTTATTGCTCCTTTGCGTATCTGTAGATCCCTTTCTTTGTGTTGTCATGGGTGAATTTTCAACATTTTCAGTAGAATTTCCCCAGGAGTAGAGTTTGTAGTGTAGAAATATAGTTTTGTAAGAAAGGGTAGTGATGAGAGGATGGAGAGAGTCCCCACAGAACTAATACAAAAGTTTTTTGTGAGCCTCCCCTCTCCATCTTGAGAGTTTGGACTTGACTAATCTTCTGAGTTCAGGATCTGAGGCTGCAGTACTTGAAATGTTAGTTGTACAACTAACTGGCTTTAGATTTAGAAGGGGAAAACGTTTTTCAAGGGTTGTGACGTTTTGTTTCTGCATTGCAAGATACATACAATGTATTTTGATGTTTATCATGAAACTCAGAAGAGAAGAAAGCAATTTCTAAGACCTAAAGTGTTTCAAATAGGAACAATTATGTTAAGGTTTACTTGTGAATCTCTTTGTCTTTCAGAGTAGAGTAATAAATACATGTTTCTATCTACTAAAGTTGTAGAAGCTGCAACTTTGGCACCTCTAATGTAATAAAGCTTGGTTGCACGCCATCAATGTATTTCATTAAATGTTATTGTCTTAATATTATGAAAAGGCTGTTCTTTCAGCCCCTTGTCTACATTCAATCTCATTTTCTTAATCTGTCTAACTTTCTAATTTTTGTATACAATTGATGTAATTATTGTTTTTGAAAGTTTATAAAAATAAGGTTACAAAACATGTACATCTTTTAAGTGTGTTCAATGCATCTATCAGTCTGGCACAAGTCAAGTATAGAGCACTTAACAGTATAAAAAAAGAGGGCTAACATGACTATCACACAAGGTCCAACCTTAAAAGAAAATCTGCATAACTTGCATTCAACCCTCACCTTTCATTCTGGGCTCCCCTGCCACCACCACCCAGGACTAATGCACAGATACTATGGAGTAGAGTCAGCAGAAACCTGTAACAAATGTAGGATAAAGCCAGCAAACACTTGCTTTCCCCCCCCCCCCCATGGCAGTCTCAGCTTTCCTTTTTGGGGGGCTGCTTGTTTGCTGCAGAGACTTTCTGTTGCAATTTGCCTTTGCTAGGGTGCAGGTGAAAGTGGGGGCAACCACAGCTGCGATCCTCATTCAAGAATATCTCTGGCAAATTTGTGAGCAGTATTCCTCAGGGCTGGTAACTATGGCAATGCAGCAGGCTGAGAAAAAGAGTAAATGAGATGGCCTTGATGCATGAATCAGAAGTGCAACCTAATCTGCTTAATGGCTACTAACTGTTTGTCATGTCTTCTTTACAGAGACAAAAAAAAAAAAAAAAAATATATATATATATATATATATATATATACACACAGTATAAGCTGAATTTTTTTGGGGGTGGGGACTCACTCAGAGGCCCCCCCTTTTACTAAAATGTGGGAAGTTTTTACACTTACCACATATTAATTTTTGTTGTTAAAGTAAGCTACGTGAAAAGTCCAAGAAATACCCTGTTGGGGCATGCCAGGTACATACTCTGTAGTTACTACACATAAAATTTTTTTATTGCATGCTATTTGCAATTAGCACGGCTGCACTTTTCGCCTTCTCTTGTGCACCTGCATTAACTGCACAAGCAACAGCACATGGCAAGTACTGTGTGCTAATTGTGATGTGACGTTCTCACCTATTCTCTGCCCAATGCCTTCCAATGCAATTAACATGCAAATTAGCAAGCTTTGACATGCCACTACAGTTAACAGCTACCACTTTCATGTGCTAACAGCTAACTTGCGCTAATTAGAACATTAACTCCTGAATATACCAGTGTCTCGCAAACGTTTTACTCCACGGCACATTAAAGCCTCTGAGCATGTGTGTATGTCGACCGATATCATACCCAGGTGCATGCTCAGAGGTCCGCGCATGCTCAGAGGCCCTGCAGATACGGCCCTGAACTCAGAGGTCTTCCAAAACTGGGTTTTGGAAATCCCTCCATTGCTGGGGGGCAGGGGCAGAGAGGAGGGGAGATGCTGGCAATGATCGATTCGTCTCTTTGACAGCACACCACGACACACAGTTTGCAATACACTGTAATACCTGTTAGTATAAGGCCACTTTTTCTTTACTAGCTTTCAGCAGCTAAAAACCACTAGCAACACTATTTCTCCTTATCATCACTGTTAATGATTGACTGCATCTGTAAAAAAACAAAAAACAAACCAACAACAAACAACCCAGCATAGCTGGGTTTATAAAAGGTTTGGATACGTTCCTGGATTGCTATTAAGGTACACCTAGGGAAAACTACTGCATTTTTCTGGGGGTTGATAGCCTTGAATCTTGACACTTCTTGGGATTCTGCCAGGTATTTGTGACCTAGATTGGCCACTGTTGGAAGCAAGACACTGGGATAGATGGACCTTTGGTTTGACCCAGGACAGCAGATCTTATATTCTTATGTTCATTATTTATACAAACTATTTAAAAGAAAGAAATCTGACCATGAAAAGGTGGGATTTTTTTTTTGTTTTAATTTCATGAAAATATTCTCAACAAAACACAATTTTAGACAAAGCATTAACTGTTAAGAAAATCAACATGTGCACAAAGATTAAAAATGTACTGGAAAACTCTTAAGATTGATTAAGACAACCCACATGTTCAAATTTTCAGAACAATGACTTATCTATCACTAATTGTGCAAGTACAAAATTGTCCTCCCTCCCCCCCCCCATTTAATCATGCTCATACAGGTTGCACCATTTCCCTCACAGAGAAGCAACTCGCCTCCAGAGGAAGCAGTTCAGCTTTTTGACATACAACAGCAGCGTGAAAGAACAGCTGGTCTTCCCATACGAGGAACTGTTCTTCTTGACCTACATGGCCAACAGCCCAGCAAAGGTCAAGCCCCCACAGTAGAAACAAACAGCTTGGATTCACTTTTAATCCTCACCATTGAATTTAAAATTAAACAGCATTAGATTTTAAAAAACTACACTTTGTCAGTAATGAGTTAAGTCACATTATATAAATAATCCCTGTATATACTACTCAGTCTAAAGAGTATTATTTCCCTATCCCAATGGAACACACCAACATCTGTATAACAGTGGTATACTTTTATTTCTGAGGAATAAACTTTCACACGATAGCTACTCCTGGATTGCAGTACAACTTCAATAACACTGAAAAATTCTTTAAGAGTATTGGTTCTAAATATATTGCTTCATTTCCAGTGAAAACAGATGATATTCTGGATATCTGTGTGAAAGCAGGAAATTGGATCTGTGAAGCTATAATGGAAAAGTTTTCCCCTCACTCATTACATGTATATTTTTATGGGGTCTAATTTTTTTTTTGATAAAATCACAAATGCAGGGCAAGACAAATAACCAACATGAGCACTGTAGACACATATATTTACAGGTATAAACATATGCCAGTTCCAACTGTTTACAAGGAAAAGTGCACAAAGATAATTACAGAGTTCCACATGTTCATATACTGAAACTACCTGGCAACAGACTATCCTCAGAGTAATTAGACTGCAGCTTGAGCTTCAGAACCCAAATGGAAAAGACCAGCAAGAGTAAATTTCTCCTTAAAATGTCTATTAAAAAACACTCGGCATAATGAACATGATAAAAGTCTCCAATTTCGATCCACTCATCACACAAGGTAGAACGCTAGAAGCTACCCACTAAGGCTCCTTCAGCGGCTCTGGCACCATTTCATGAGTTAACGGTGGCTGTATTGAGCTGACACTACACCAAGCCCTTGTGGGATACTGCACTGGTAGCATTGGCAATTGACAGTTTAGGCACACTAGTTTAAGGCAGTGTCTAATGGCAAGCAGTCGACTTTAAACCAGTCTCTTGTCTGAAGATGGAAGTCATCTGGGCTATTCCGCTCGCTGTAGTTTATTTTCCTGGTTGAGGTGCTGAAGGCGAGCCACATTTCCAATGGGTTTCTTGACAGTTTTCCAGGCCACAGCAGAAGTGTATTTAATATCAATATGGATACCCTCAGTTTTTCATTGTCTTATTGACCGTGTCAAAAATGGAATGTAAGCAGCTATTATCACAGATGGAACAGATACAGCAGCAAAATATATATATATATACAAAAAGAACAGACACAAACACATGAGTGAAAATGATGCTGAAAAGTAAAAGTGGTTTACTAGAAATGCAAAACGAAGATAAAAAGCTATGAAAACAAGAAGAGGTTATGTAGACACACCTGACACAGTCTAGGCTGATCATGCTAGACATGCAACAGGATGTTAGGGCGAGCATGTAGGTGGCACAGGCAGACATTCACAGGGTACAAAGTTCTGAACTGATAACCCATTTAAATAGAGATTGGATGAAGGGAGTTCAGTGGACACTTATGGAATGTCGAGTGGTTCTGTATTTTGGCTTTACATCAGGCATGGATGCCTTTTATCCCTGTATACTTACGCCACAGAAGGTGCAGCATTTGCAGTGTCCATGTTAGGAATATGGAGATGCGAATGACATTAGTGATTAATGGATACCTGCATGCATTCATGCAACTTGCTGCGCTCTCTCTCTGGGCCTCCCAAGCTAAAACCCCTCCCCTAAAACGCAGCTGCGTGTAACCTCCTTCAACAGCTCGCCCATTTCCTCAGAAACCCTCTTCAGGAACCTGCAGTCCAAGAGGAAAGAGAAGAGAGTTCAATTATCACAAGGCTTTGGAAAAATAACAGAAAACCTTTCAGATTTGTCTCAAGTAGCATTACTCAACTCCAGAACATGATTTTAAAAGAAGTGACTTTTCTACACTATCACATTTTCCAAATAATGTATATTCTTATGCTTATTATTGTTAATGTTGTAAATTTTAATCCTAAGCATGTTTTGCACTATGGATGTGCATTTGTTTGAAATTTGATACAGAAAATGTCCACATTCCCCATTTTGATTCATGTCACTGGCAAGCAAATTAAAGCGGAAAAAAACAAAATCTCATGTGTGTCATGAATGACAAACACTTTTTTGAAAGAGCGCAAGCTCTTTTGAAAGAGCATTTATTGTGCATACAGAGCACCCTATTTTTAACGAGTGTGCATGCTTAGAAAGATTAGGTCCTTACCTCGATAATCTTCTTCCTTGTAGATATGTCCACTAGTTCTGAATGCTAGGGTTATGCATCTGAACTCGCAAGTTGCTTGCAGAATGATATCACTCATCTTTCAACTCTGCCTCCTTCCCTGCAGGTTTGTTCCTGCCAACCAGTTTGTACAAAAGCAGTCAAGAACCACTGTAATGGAAGACATCACTGGAAGGAGGGCAATGGGGAGAACCCCTCAACACTATACTTCTGTTCTGAAACAAGTATAACATTATCAAAATAATGCAAAACTTTGTGCAACCGGTGCTAACATTTTTGGAGCACATAGCTACTCGCATGTCCTGCTAAGAAGCAGAAACTGAACTTTTGATATCCCTTTTTTTTTTCTTCTTAGCTGAGAGAAATTCTTCACAGTCAGACACGGACTGAAATTAAGCCCGAAAGCAGGCAAAACCCACTTATTTGTTTGGGGGGGGGGCCTTCAGGACTACTAGACACATCTACAAGAAGATTATCAAGGTAAGAACCCAATCTTTCTTTCTAGTGCAATATCTCTAGTAGTCCTCAACACTAAGGACGTACCAAAGAAGTCCCCTGAGTCTAGGGCAGGACTTCTGAGCCTGCCTTTAATACTGAAGACCCAAAAGTGGCATCCTTCCTTGCTGTAACCCCTCCCTTTCCATTATCAATTCTCACTCTCTTCACCTTCTGTATTCAGGTTACCTTATAAGTCAAAGTGAGAATGTTTCTAAAAAGAGGGAAAAGTTAGCATAAAATATAAAATCTACTCTAAATAAAAGATACTGGGTGAACAATGAATGAAACCTTTTAAACAAATACTGGTTCTAAAAGTTTTTGTTAGTTTATTTTTACAAATCTAACAAAATGTATATATCTATATAACTTTAGAATAAGTTTCTATATAAAATCTCTCTCAAATAATTTAGTTCTTTGAAATAATTTTTTCTTCACAGGGTCCAGGTGTAAACTCCTTTTTCCTCACAGGGTTCAGGTGTTCTTTTTTTCTGCAGAGCCTTTGGGTACCAGCGCTTCTTCTTCCTCTCTGGAAATTCAGCTTCAATAAATGGAATACCTACTCCCTAACTAAAAAAAAAAAAAATCAAAGGAAGCAAAACCCTACGACACCCTGAAATTTATATTTGTTTCTTTACTTTTGACTAGCTACCCAGAGAAAAAAAATGGATAATTAAAATTTCCCTAAACTTTTTCCCACCCACAATGTATGTTAATCTATAGGCTTATCTCCAAGGTTATAAATCAAATGGTTACCTAAACCAAAATATTTTAGTGACAGAATTCACTCAGATTCACAACTGGTTTTTATAAATAACCAGAACTTATCAATAAATGTTTCCTCAGCACTACTTCTTACAATGTCAAAAAGATACTTTCTATCCTGTTTTCTTATTGTTAACCAGGACAAAATTAATTTAACTGTTACTACATTCCATTTAAATACAAGAGCTCTGCACCTCAACACAAAAGTGACAGAAAATCACTGTATGACATAACCAAACACAGCCCTTGCCACAAAAATAGGTCAGACTTGAACTTAATTAACATTAAATTAAGATCCACTATAAAATCTTTTTTTTTTTTTTAAATCTTTTTCTATTCTCAGGCAACCAAGACCAACCTGTCTTCCAGACTGATAACCACCCAACTGCTCTCCCTGGCAATTTTAGAATTCTCCCCAGCACTACTGACTTCTACATGAGGTCATCAGACCTGTTGCAGACATCAGCAGTCTAGAATTCCAACAATCAGTCATGCAAACACAGCATTATCTCTGCTGGACAACAACAACAAAAATTTTAACTTAAAGATATTAGAGGAAAAAAAAACCTCTGTCAGGTTTCTCCTGCCCTGGGTCAACTATAACATATTTATTTTGTAACCCATGGTTACATTGTTGCCATGTCTACTCTATAGAACCTGGTAAAGGTATGAAGAGTAGACCATGTCACTGCTCTACAAATCTCCACAGGGGGAGACTGTCTGAGCCTCTGTCCATGAGGTAGCCACCCCTCTGGTGGAGCAATTGGTAGCTGCTAACCACAGCCCATATACGCAGAAGAAATTGCCATTTGAATCCATCTGGAGATTGATGCCTTGGATGCAGACCTGCCTTTCTTAGCATGACTGGTCAGAACAAAAAGATGATCAGAGACTCGAAATTCATTGGTAACTTCAAGGTAGCGAAGAAGCATTCTCTTGACATCTAGTAAATGCAATATTTTGTCCTTTTCTTTTGACCCTGTAGGCTGAAGGGCAAACAGACTTCCTTATTGACATGGAAAGTAGAGACTACTTTCGGTAGAAAGGACGGAACCACGTGGAAGGAAAGCCCTGCTTCCGTAAACTTAAGAAATGGCTCTCTGCAAGAGAGAGTTTGTAATTCAGAAACTCATCTTGCTGATGTAATCACTACCAAGAACACAGTCTTGACCTCAGATCTAAGTGGGAAACCTCCTGTAAGGGAACATATGGAGCCCTAATGAGGTCTTGCAAAATGGTATTAAGGTTCCAGGATGGGAATGGTAGATGCACTGGAAGGTGCAACCTGAGAGCCCCTTTAAAGAATTTTGCCATATCTAGGTGAGAGACCAGCGACACTCTCTCCCTCTGAACTTGGAAACATCAAAGGTCTATCTGCACTTTCAGCGATCCAACCAACAGGCCCTTCTCAAGTCCCTCTTGCAAAAATTCTAGGACTACCAAGATCAGGGCTTGTAAGGACTCTGCATTGATCTTAGTACATCACTGTCAGACAGTCTTCCAGGCTTTGGCATAGGATGCCACTATTGAGGGCTTCTTGACTCTAAGCAGAGTGGAAATGACCACTTCCGAGTATCTCTTCCTTACTAGGGTAGCCTGCTCAAGAGCCATGCTGTAAGTTCAAAAGAATTCCAGATTCTCTATGGGGACCAGGTTCCGAGGGTGTCAGGTCAAAACCGCGGAAGACAAAGGCGCGCGCCGACAACTGAGCGCAGCGCAGAGGCGTGCGCCAAAGAAAATAACTTTTTTTAGGGGCTCCGACGGGGGTGTGTGGGGGGGACCCCCCCACTTTACTTTATACAGATCGCGCCGCGTTGTGGGGGGCTTGGGGGGTTGTAACCCCCCACATTTTACTGAAAACTTCACTTTTTCCCTAAAAACAGGGAAAAAGTTAAGTTTACAGTATAATGAGGGGGGTTACAACCCCCCAAACCACCCACAACGCCGCCGCGATCTGTATTAAGTAAAGTGGGGGGGCTCCCCAACAAAACCCCCCGTCGGAGCCCCTAAAAACTGTAATTTTCTTCAGTGCGCGCCTCCGTCTTGCGCTCAGTTGTCGGCGTGCGCCTTTGTCTTCCGCGGTTTTGTCTATGAACTGGTTCCGAGTTAGGAGACCCGAAAATCTGAAACCTTTGTTTCTCTATAGACAAACTAGGTCCACATACCACGTGTGGGGCCAATTGGTTGTCACTAGGACAACCAGCCCCAGATTTTATTTATTTATTTTAAAAATTTCTTCTCTGCTTAAAAACTAAGCAAATGACAATAAAAACATTCACAGTTTTGATACATACAAACATGACAAAAACAGTATCATCAAAACCTTTTCTATACAAAAATATGCTAACAAAGCTCTAAAATAGTCTTCCCAATAATAAGCAATAGAAAGCCTTAATAAATAACAAGGCTTTTAATTGTTTTTAAAAAGACATTTTGTTCCTATATAATCTTAGGTATCCTGGCAGTGCATTCCACAGATGTGGATCTGCTACTGAAATTGTCAACCTCTGTGTATTCCTATAATGTGTCTCTCCAAGTGATCACAGAGATCTGGGAGGATTATTCACTTCTCCCTCCATATTCACTGTGATAGGGGATTAATAGAACCGCAAATACAGAAAAACCGCAAATAACTTTTTCCTTCGCTGTTTTCTATTAAAAACCATTGTGAATATAGAGAAACCGTGAATAACATGGTGGGAGACCTGGTCTGTTCCTGAAGGAGAGGCAAAACACGGTGAAGAAAGTGCTGGGAATTAGCGATTTTCTCTGTAAATGCTTAGAATCAGTAATTTCTCTATGTAAGCTGATGTAATTTGGGGGGAGGAGCCAGCAAGCTAAAAACTGTGAATAATCAAAACCGCGAATGCTGAAACCACGAATACGGAGGGAGAAGTGTACTGTTTCAACACTTGAATTAAGTACCAGGGAGCCACACCATAGAACACCTGGTGCACAATTGTCAAAACCTTATAATCCTCATTTCAATCGGCAACCAGTGCAATCGTTTCAGCACTGGACTGATATGCTTATTCCAAGCTGTTCCTGGTAATCATTCTTGCTGCAGCATTCTGAACGTGATCCTGCAAATGACAACCTAGTATGGGCCACAGAGGAAACACATACAAAAGCCCCCTTCTCTGGCCATGACCAATGCGTTCAACCCTGAACTTCCGGGCTTGTATCTTCGGCTAAAAGCAATTCACCTTTGTGTTTGACACTGAGGCCATGAGATCCATCAGTGGGTGCCCCCAGAGCCGAACAATGTGAACGCTTGTGGGGACAGTGACCCCACCCCTGTGTCAAGTGTTTGCCAACTGAGAAAGTCGACCTAAGCATTCTCCACTCCCACAACGTATGCGACAGAGAGCCTGCAGATGAGCTTCTGCCCACTGAAAGAGGAATTGAGCCTCTAGACGTAATGGGGCACTCCTGGTGCCTCCTTGACAGTTCACTTAGACCACCGCTGTCACATTGTCCAAGAATACACTGACTGCCTTGCCTTCTAGGGACTTCTCCAGGGTCTGCAAAGAGTTCTAGGCAATTTATTGACCTCTTTTGCTGGGTCAGAGACAAATGACCCTGAACTGGGTGATGGTTACAATGACCCCCCAACCATAAAGGATGGTTCATTAGGATCATTAGGATCTCCCAGGAGAATATATGGAGTGACATGTCTTTTAAGAGGGTAGCTATCTGCAGCCATGACCGTAAGCTGTTCCTGGCTTCTGGTGTCCACAGAGGCAATTGCTGAAGTGAGTCTGAGGAGATCAGCAGGCTAGGAGAGAGTCTTGAAGGTGTCTCATGGATGCCCTGGCCCAAGGGACCACCTCTGTACCTGTTGCCATCAACCCCAGGATCTGCAGATAATGCCACGCTGTTGGAGCTAGACTCCATAGCAGGTTCAATATCTGCTTCTGAAGCCTATGTGTGGCTCTGGAAGAAAAACCTGGCCTACAGCCATGTCGAACAGAACTCCCAGATACTCTAAGTGACTCTTCTTGAAGATGACTATCCATCTCAAGTCCTGCAGGAGTTGAACCACTCTCGAGACTACCAGTTCACCCTCTACCTTGGACAGGGCCCTGACTAGTGTGAGCAGCTATGCTTCTATCACTACTATCACCTTCATAAATGTGCGATGGGCCATAGCAAGGCCAAAGGGGAGAGTGGAGAATTGGAAATGCTGCTCCAGGACAAGGAAATGCAAGTATCTCCTGTGAGTCGGAAAAATGGGAATGTGGAAACAGGCCTCCATAAAATCTAGGGAGGCAAGAAATTCTCTAGGTGCTAACATCACAATGACCGATCGAACAGTCTCCATGTGGAAGCACAGTATTTTCAGCGCAGCATTAACCAACTTGAGGTTCAGAATTGTCCTCCAGTCATCTGAACCTTTCTTTGGCACTATGAAATATATGGAGTATCTGCCAGAGCCCGAATCTTCGTCCAAACTGGCTCTATGGCATAAAAATCCAGGAGTCTATTACACCATTGCCCAGATTCTGAGGGGTCTCTCCAACCGGCTGGCCAGGGAACCTACAAAGAGGTCTGGAAGGGGGGCACAGAATTTGATCTTGTAACCTTCTTGAACAACCTCCAGGACCCAATGATCTGCACCTATCTGTGCCCAGGCCATCCAGTAAGCCAACAGCTAGCTCCCTATCTGACGGAGTATGGCCACTGACCTGGTGCCATTGCATTTTCTTGGAGGCTGGATAGGGATGTAAGCCACAGATTTGGTGCCTCCTGCCCCCGCTGAACCTCTGTTGCGACCCCTGAAAGGACCTTTGTGTTGCTTGGCCTTCTGCATAAGAATGAAATCTTTGAGAACTTTGAAAATTCCCTTGCCCCAAACTCTGAGCCACCCAGGGTCTGCTGTCCATAAAGGCCTTAGGACGATAGTCCGTAACACTAGTCATTCAGACCCTTTCCAAACAGCTCTAATACTTAAAAGGAAGCCTGCTGAGGGTGGCCTTAGAATCTGAGTCTCGTGCCCATTGTCTGATCCAGAGCATCTGTTTGGCAGAGATAGAATAGGTTGATACCTTGCTCATGACTCTTTATGTTGTCATACAGAGTTTCTGCTACATAATTCATCCCAAAAGGATCATCTGAGAGTCCTCATCTTCCTCTGAGGCTGGGACCCGAGCTAGCCAAATGTGGCAAGCTGCTTTAATTCCTAAGGCTAAAGCGTCAAATTTCCTCTTGAGAACCGTGTCTACCTTGTGATCCTGAGTATCCTTCAACATCACACCTCCTTCACTGGGTAAGGAAGTCCACTTGGTGACCTGTGCTACCAGCGAATCCACCTTTGACTGAACAGTTGTTGAAAATCCAGAGCCATTTGTAAAGCTTGGCCATTGTCTTGGCCACTTGCAGGGATCCCTCTGAAGGAGTCGCTCAGTGGTCAGTGACTAGCTTTGTGATGTCAGGATGCAAGGGAAAGAATGTGGCCAGAGTCACTGAGCCACTCATAATTGAGCACTGTGACGTGGAGGCTGGCAGAAATTCCAGCTGCAATTCATGCATCAAATTAGCTATTATGCCTGGGGCATTGATACCTTGAACAGTTACCACACCATGGGTCTTAGCCCTGGTCCAGAGCCACCATTGATTCTTGTTCGCTGGTCTAATGCACAGAACCACAGTCTGCCAAGGAAACTGCATCCAGGGACAATAAGAGCATGGAATCAGACTTTCCATCCTCCCAGTCAATGTCAGACTGGACATCCTGGTCCAGCTCTGGGTCCTTGTCTGCCCTTCCCCTGGAACTATACCTCCTGTGAATTCCCAGCCCTGGAGGACACACAGATGAGGCTAAGCCCAAAACTCCCTCCCTCTCCCACAGCCCGCGGACACTCCTCAGCTGACCATCTCAAACTGTGTGCCGAGGCAGCACACTGAGGAGGAAGAGAGGCGCCTGCCAGCTGACTTCCCTATACGGTACAGCACCAGTGCTGCCCGATTCGCCGAAGCATGCTTCCCTCTTCTCTCTAGCGTCCTCCGGCTTCCCCCCTGGCCTCCCGGTCTCATCTTTAAAGCTAATTACAGCAGCCTGCAGAGGATCGCCAGTAGGTAAAATGATTTTATTTTCAATATAGTGATTGAAATGTATCAGTTTTGAGAATTTATATCTGCTGTGTATATTGTGTGTATATGAAAAATGAATGGAAAAAGTTGCATTACAATTAGTAAAGGGGATGGGATCTGGGGCAGAGCTTGCGTGGGCCTAGGGAGATCTGTGGTTGGAGTACTCAGTTGATATTTGTTAGACTTAGGGGGTACTTAGCTTGAAGTAGTTGAGAAAACTGCTATAGGCAATCAATTGGCACCAGTGCCTCTCCTTCTCTCTGGCCCTTTTCCCTGCTGGCACCCGCTTAGTGGCATTTCAGGGCCTATCTGGAGGGCCTCTGCACATGCGTGGACTTCGATGTGATTATGTCACACATATGCGTGATGTCATCACAGCGACATCCACACACTTCTGGGTGCCTCAATTCGTGGCCACTAACTTTAGTGTGACCCAGCTCAAGAAAGTTTGAGAGACACTGACCTAGCACAAACCTTTCACGATACAGGGGTAGAAAGGCCTAAAGAGGGACCATCCCTGTCGATTTTAAGCAAAACTGAGGGGTTTTGAGGCAGAAAGAGGCTTTAGAAAAAAAAGGATTGTTTAAAATCCAAGATGACCACCACCAATGAATTGGGGAGGGGGGGTTCCCTGAAGTTCAAAAGCTATAGGAAAAGGGGTTTTGGAGGAGGGAGACCCTAGTTCTGGCCCCAGAAACACTGAAATTTCACTTTTCCAGATCATACTTCCACCCCACCACCCCTCCTCCCCCCCAATTTTTCCCTTAGGTTATAAATAGCCTTACTCACTGTGTAATTTGGTGCCAGCCTGCCTCAGCTCAGAAATGCAGCTGGAACAAATAGAGAAGAACTCTGCCTCCTAGATTCACTCTATGAACTTGGTCTTGGAGCTGTCAGTCAAAATGATGTCAGACTGAGCCTCAACCCCTGGAAACTCTCTCGCCGCGATGGAGGGGGGGGGAGAACCAAGTAGCTGGCCCGCTATTAAACCCGGCTAAGCCAGGAAGGAGCCAAACAGCCTGCGCTCAAGTTCCTGATAAATCACAGATGCAAGCAGCTACTCAGGTGACGGCCCCCGAGCTCCAAAAATATTACAGCAGGCTGACTAGACAGGTGTCCCCGAGGGCTGATCCTGCTAGCTGCAGACTTCTGCCACACAAGTCTGCATTTTCTCTCAGGCAGAGGTCCTAACAAGAGGAAAGCTCTGGGCACTGAGCCTCAAACTTAAAATGACAGGAATAAAAACCAAAAATAATAAAGCCACAGAGCACATCAGAAACATGTTTGAACAACTTGCTTGCAGAAGAAAAAACTGGGGGGGGGGGGGGGCAAGAAGAAACCTACTGGGAAGGAGGCAAAGTTGAAAGATGAATGATATCATTCTACAAGCAACTTGCGGATTCAGATACATAACCCTAGCATTCAGAACTACTTGACACATTGCACTACAAAATGCCATTGTTCCTATAACAAAGATAAATTATCTCTCCCCCCCAAAAAAAACCCCCAAAACTGAACATGCCAGTACAGTAAACAACAAGGGAAGCAACATGACATGAACATTTTCTGGCAGCACACCCCTATTTTGCATAGGCTACAAATAGAGTGACATAGGCTACAAGGAGGTTGAGTATTGCTGTCATAAATAAGCTTAAATTTAAAGATTCAAAGGTTCAAATTTGTTTGAAGTGTTGCTTATCTATTCCAAAATCAAAGCAATTTATATATAAATTTTTAGTAAAAAAAATAAAAATTAGAGGGATGCTAAATGACCCACATAAAAACAAGGCACATAAGACAGATCCAGTAAGAAATGTAAAAATTACAATAGCAAATGCCTGTTACATAGTTGGTAAGGCAGGATCCTTTGGACTAGTCTTCCAATACATGCTGTAACCATACCCTGGTACTAAGAAAATCTGCTATGTTCATGGAATGGCAAATTCGTGACATGAGAGTGATGTACTATTTGCTTGCTATTTTTTTCAATTATTCTAAATTCTTGACCATGTTTAAAACTAATAAGTAGCAATCAAAATTTCCCAGATTTATTTATTTCTGGGAAAACAGCAATTCTGTTGCTTTGGTTAACATCATACTTCCCACTGATAACTGTTTCTTCGTCTTCTTGAGAAAATGGGAAATACTTTTTTCTTTCAGTCAAGTTAGACTACCAAAGTATTTCCATGTCATGACCCCTAAGAAGCCACCCTAAATAATTTCTGCAAAAGACCTCGTCAGTGAGCTTCATAAATCATCGTTGCATTCTGTTTTAATTTACTGGATCTGAATTCTGAATACTACCTGTAGATAGCTGCTGCAAATAGGTTTATTAAAAATATATTTCAGATGCAAATAGAAATACTTATAAAAGTAATTATGAAAATATATAATCTTAGCAAAAGACTGGACTCATTGATTTCTAAAAGAATACCAAAGACCCTAATACAGAAATATGCAGAATATTTAAGGCAGCTGCAATTGGTTGACATTAGAAACAATTCGTCAGAATTTTACAATGTATTCATTAGGGTGTTTTCCTACTAATAATATTCACATCTGTGAAAAATGAAACCTTTAGCTGTGCTCACACGGTGAACAATAAACACCATTTAACAAGAACTGCACACCCTTCCAGTTCTTTAAACTTGCTCAAATTGCTTATCTGGCGATGATTGTCTGTAGTTCAGTGTTAGATATATGTTACTGCACCTTTACTGTTTTTCTCTAGCGTTATTTCTATGTATGATGTTGGCACATAGCCTTCTTCTCCATTCTGTCTTCGTGCTCTTGTCCATCCGTCCCCTTTGTCCTCTTCAATAATATACAGAACCTCTGCTTCTTGCATGGAAAGAGTGCCTTCATTATGACCTATGGAGAAAAGAAGACTAAGTCAGGTCACAATAAGCTTGCTCCAAAGGGAAGAGTGCTGAAAAAGCTTAAAGCTATGGATCATTTCTCTCTTTTATTCAAGAAGAATACCTGTGAAATTCTATTTTTCTAATCCAACCTTTTATATTATTTTTTAGTTTGAACTGTAAACAAAAAAAATGGCATTTGCTCTAAGAACAAGGGTCCCCTGAGTTCAGCATCTCGCCTCCTGCAGTGCTTAACCTGACAGATCCTCGTTACTCACTCCTAAGATTTGTCTACCTGATTACTATCTATTTATGGGCTCTTCTTCCATTAACTTGTCCAGGTCTCCTATCAATCCAGCTATGCTGCATGCCTTGACCAGATTCTTTGGCAACAAATCCCACAACTTGGTAATTTGTTGAATGAAAAAAATAAAATAAAATGCTCTCGCCAATTTATTTTAAATCTGCTAATAATTAGTTTCCTGAAGCGTCCCCAGTTCTTGTGCTATTCAAAAGGGTAAATACTTGTTCCCTATTTAGCTGTTCCATCTCACTCATGTGGCTTATTTTTTTTTTTTTAACAAGTTCTGATCAGTTTTGGTAGAAGCTAGAATTGATCACCAACTGGTATGCCATCTCCCTTCAGGGGCGATATATTTTTGTTTATCACATGGAGTTTTGATCTTTCAGAGCTGTTTTTATGTTTTGTATGCTGGAAGTGTCGCTATATATGTTTTAGTTCTATTTATGATTTGAACTGCTTGTATTACATTAATTTATGAACGTTATTTTATTGTGTATTTATGTTTTAATTTGCATATTAACACAATATGTTTTGGTATTTATTGTAGTATTTATTGCCTCTGGTGCAGCCAACAGGCAAAACATGGCCGTTTTGGGCAACAGTTTTATACCTGGGACAATTTCTCATTAAGGTCTGCTTTTGCGCATCTTCCATTATTTTAAAAGACTCTGCAGAACACAGCTTTTTTTAAAAGAATATGCAGAATGCATGTGTATTTGCCTGCATGCACAGCATGAGCAGACATTTTACAAACATACATGTGGAAAAAATGAGCAGCACAAACTCAGTAGTGATTTTCATCTTCCACATATAAGCAGCAATGCTTCCATGTATAGCTAGTCCATGCATATGTGATGCCAATTAAGTAGCGAGACCACAAATCTTCTTTTCATTTGGAGGCAGACATAAATAATGGGGGATTGAAGGAAATCATTGTTTAATACCACATACATAGCCCTAGCTGTGTGCGCCTTTCAAAGCTAGTGCAAAATCCAATAGGGACATTTTTTCCTTATATACTCTACATTTACTTTCACTGTAAGCTGGAAGATTTTTGGTGTAATCAAGCCACACCCACCACGTCCCCTTGAAAATTCTGCATGGTGAAGAACAGATCTGTGTGTGTAAAATAGCAGCTGACATCATCATTTTCATATGTATGTAATCTACATATGTAAATGCCACTATTTTCTAGTGGAGATGCTTCTAAAATAGCCTCCTTATTTTGTTAGTAAACTAAACTAAACCTTAGGTTTGTATACCGCGCCATCTCCACAAGCGTAAAGCTCGGCACGGTTTACAGGGTTAGTAAACTGCCCAATTACCAAAATCCTAAGAAACCAATCCCAGTGTTTGAAATTATACGATTCAAACATTTTCTGAGATACAACCAATTCCCTAAGGCCTTCAACACACAGATTTATTATGGCAAATTGAATTTAATTATACCATCAAATGGATAGATGGCTTTGCAGTGTCCAATGGCCGGTAGTGGATCGTCATCTTCAAAGTCATCATCAAACTCATGGTGGCCATGTGGCTGCGGCTGGCCTCGGCCTTCTTGATTAGCATCTTCTGTGTAACTTCCCTCAGGGCTACAATACAACAAACAGAGGCAAGAAATAAGAACACGTGAACACCTTTCAACTAGTAATAGTCATTTCTGAAACCTCCAGCATGAGTGTGTCCTTCCGATTCAAAAAAACTATGCAGAGCATCTCAAGCCTCAAATATTGAAAAACAGATTCTTAAAGATCGCAAATCTATTACTTTCTGCAAGCATCTTTTGCCACTAATCTCCTTGGCGACTACTACTACTTATTTCTTTAGCACTGCTAGACATACATTGCACTGTACATATTAAAACATTCAAGAGACAGTTCCTGCTTAGTAGAGCTTATAATCTAATCAAACAGACAAACAGGACTTCAGGTATGGTCTTTTAAAAGCGAGTGGTTTAGGTGTTAAAAGCAACCTCGAAAAAGTAGGCTTTTATTGACTACAAGTACAAATTTAAATTCTGCACAAAAAAATAACTAATAATGCCAAGACCCCTGAATTCATACTGCTTTTAATAAACAGATTTATAAGTAGTCTGAGCACAAAAAAGCACAAAGGATTCTGACACTCCTGGGCTAGGGACTCTTTACTGAACGTGGTAATTCAGAAAGACTTTCCTGTAAAGTGCTGGGGTTTTATTGATTTTTTTAATGTCGTAAGTCAGGGGTGCCCAACACGTCGATCGCGATCGAAAGGTCGCTCGCTCAAGCGACCCCAGTTGATCGCAGAGCGGGTTCCCTTCTTCCCTTCTCTTTTCCCCCCTCCTGACTGGCCTGCTCTTGAATTCTGCTGCTGCATCCAGCTCAACATTTAAAAAAAAAAAAACCCGGGTTGGAGAATTTATGCTCCGGGGGCTAACGTGTGCTTGTACCGGCTTTCCTTCTCTTCCCTCTGAAACTGGAAGTTATGTCCGGGGGGGGAGAGAAGGGAAGCCGGCATGCACATGTTAGAGCCCCATTCGCAGGCTAAAGCAGGAGACAGGTCAGTGAAGCTTGCGATTTGCTCTTCTTGCTGCCAGGTCCTGCCTACTTTCTGTTTCCTCAAAGGCAGGACCCAGCAGCATTTCTCCCAATAGGTCGATCTTGGGTCGATCAGCCTTCCTCTCCCCGACATCAATTCTGCCATCGGAGTGGAAGTTCTGGCCAGCGGAACTTCCTCTCCGACGGCAGAATTGACGTCGGGGAGAGGAATGCTGGTGGGCCCGAAGCAAGGAGAGCTTGGCCAGCGGCGGGTGGCTTTGGGAGCCTGTTATTCGATGGCAGCGGCAGTGGCTTGGGGGAGGGCAGGGAGGGAGAAAGAGGGCAAGCAGGGAGACAGAAGGAAAGAAGAGAAACAGAAAAAAAGAAAGGGGGCATGAAGAGAGAAAGAAAGAGAGGGCAGGGAGAGAAGAAGAAAACGTTGGGGGGGGGGGGAATAAGGTCAGGAGGAGAGGAAGCATACAGGCTAAAAGAAGGGAAGAAAGATTGGATGCACAGTCAGAAGAAGAAAATGCAACCAGAGACTCATGAAATCACCAGACAAGGAAGGAAAAATTATTTTATTTTAAATTTAGTGATCAAAATGTGTCTGAATTTATATCTGCTCTCTATATTTTACAATATGGTCCCCTTTTACTAAACCGCAATAGAGGTTTTTAGCGGAGGGAGCCTATGAGCGTCGAGAGCAGCGCTGGGCATTCAGCGCAGCTCCCTGCGCTAAAAACTGCTATCATGATTTAGTAAAAAGGGAGGGGGTGGGTATTTGTCTATTTTTGTATGGTTGTTACTGACGTGACAGTGCATAGAGTCATCTGCTTTGACCTCTTTGAAAAAACCCCGGAATAGGAATGATAATTAATAATTCTATGCGTACAGTGTGCGTTGTGTTTTTTAAAATTTTATTGTTGGTAGATCATTTTGACTTGGTCATTTTAAAAGTAGCTCGCAAGCCCAAAAAGTGTGGGTACCCCTGTCGTAAGTTGTCTGGAGCCTGTAGCTATGTGACGCTGGGTTCTGTGTTAGGAGTCACTGCCGAGGAAAAGGATGTAGGTGTCATTGTTGAGGATACGTTGAAACCCTCAGCTCAATGTGCAGTGGCAGCTAAGAAAGCAAGTAGAATGTTAGGAATTATCAGGAAAGGAATGGAAAACAAAGATGAAAATGTTATAATGCCCTTGTAGTGCTTTATGATACGGCCGCATCTTGAATACTGTGTGCAGTTCTGCTCTCTGTATCTCAAAAAAGATATAGTGGAATTAGAAAGGTACAGAGAAGGATGACAAAAATGATAAAAGGGATGGGATGACTTCCCTATGAGGAAAGGCTAAAGCTGCTAGGGCTCTTCAGCTTGGAGAAGAGACGGCTCGGGTGATATGATAGAGGTCTATAAAATAATAAGTGAAGTGGAAATGGTAAATGTGAATCGCTTGTTCACTCTCCAAAAAATACCAGCACTAGGGGACATGCAATGAAGCTAAGTAGTAGATTTAAAACAAAACCGGAGAAAATATTTCTAGCCGGACAGTGTGGCTCAAAATTAAGACAAGTGTTGAGAGGGTTTATTTAAATTTGAAAGTTTTAGACTTTAATTAAACTAATTTTGTCAAGATGGGGGAATACATAAAGGCGTTACTAGCTGGATGGGAACAGCTTGGGGAAGTAGAAAAGCAGTAAGCAAAACTGAAAGAAGCTTTTTCAGGGGGAAATAAACTTTTTTGTTAAGAAAGTAAACAAAAGTACCATATATACTCGAAGATAAACCGAGATTTTGGGGCCAAAAAAAATGGACTAAAAATTGGGGTCTCAGTTTATATTCAGGTCAGCGTTGACCCCCCCCCCTAACCTGTTGCAGGTCTCTGCCAAGCCTGCCATGAGACCTGGTGGTTCATCAGTGGGCCGGGACAGGAGGGATCCCTTCCATCTCCTATCCCGGCTGACTCTACTAACTTTTACCTCCCTCCCCCTCCTCGGGGTACCTTTTGAACCCTTGGTGGTCCAGTGGTGGACCGGGACAGCAGGGATCCCTCCTGCCCCTGTCCCAGCCGATGCTAAGAATTATTACCTCCCTCCAGTCTCTCCCACAAACCTTTAGAATTCCTGGTGGTCCAGCAGTGAACCGTGGCAGGAATGAGAACTCGTGGCAGTCAGCTAGTGGCCCTGCATGGGCAGGAGTGAAGAAAGGTCGCTCCTGCCCATGGAGAGTTGCTAGCTGATTGGCTGCCATGAGTGGAGTGGAGTAGAATGGGCACAAGTGGATTGATTTTTCACTCCGTCAAAAAATACAAAGACTAGGGGACACTCGATGTTACAGGGAAATACTTTTAAAACCAATAGGAGGAAATTTTTTTTTCACTCAAAGAATAGTTAGGCTTTGGAACGCATTGCCAGAGGATTTGGTAAGAGTGGATAGCGTAGCTGGTTTTAAGAAAGGTTTGGACAAGTTTCTGGAGGAAAAGTCCGTAGTCTGTTATTGAGAAAGACATGGGAGAAGCCACTGTTTGCCTTAGATTGGTAGCATGGAATGTTGCTACCGATCCTGGTTTTGGCCAGGTACTGGGGACCTGGATAACAGGCTACTGGGCTTGATGGATCATTGGTCTGACCCAGTAAGGCTATTCTTATATTCATATTGCTGCAGTCTATTTAGGTTACCATTTTGTTCGTGGTGGCTAAGGACCATCAGAAACACAGCTTCATTCGAAGCTAAACCTTATGCTTTCTATGCAAAGTTCATCATTTTAGCTGTTAGTCCCATACAAAAAACCCTCATGTTTTCAGTATATTTTTATATGCAATGAAATATATTTATCTATATAGAAACATAGAAAATGACGGCAGAAAAGGGCCACGGCCCATCAAGTCTGCCCACTCTAATGACCCACCCCTAACTTCTGAAAAATAGAATTCTTCTACTGAAAAAGTTCTTCTACTGTGATATTATTTGGTCATTAAAATTTTAAATTTTAAATTTTAATATTTAATATTTTAATATTTAAATTTGAATTTTAAATATTTTAATCTTCCCACAATTCTAGTTTAGAAAAAGAAATTCAAAATAGATTTAGCTTGGAGATGGCACCTATCAGGTTTAATCTGTACTGGACTGGCTCAAACCTTTATGTGCAAAGGATTTTGCACTTTCTGGATTTAAATATAAAATTAAGTGATCAGGAATCTAGATTTTCAGGTTTAGAAGACAAGACTGTCAAATACTGAAGAAGTAACGGCTGTGCAACAAATTCCAATCAAGTTATTAAAGTAATGACCTTTCTCTTCCTTGTGCTACAAGATGGTTTACTTCAGAGCTGTGCCTTCTTTCTCCTCTTACACTTCCTTTACCTTCCACTTCAGACAGCCAGGCCTGTGTGAAAGAAAACCAAAATGCATTTGGAATTTTAAGTCCACAGAGCATCAAGTGCGCAAGGTTAAACTAGAAACCCTCAGAGAAACTTGCTTAATTTCCTAAACAGCACTGTATCTTTATAAGACATCACATATCATATTAATGAATACAAGTATTCAAACTTACAGAGATTCTGCAGTCTTGATTGCTTAAATCAACAATACAAACATGGAATTTCACTGAATACTGAGGCCTAATAGAAGCCACCTACTTTTTGACTATGTGAAAGTCATACATTTTCACAAAAATTTAGCATTTCTATCCTATCTAAGTGAAAACAGTGATGAGAAGATTGAAAACTTCATTGAATCATTAATTGGAGGGTATGGAGGAGAGTGTGATGCAGTGGTTAGAGCTACAGCCTCAGCACCAGGGCTGTGGAGTTGGAGACAATTTTGGGTACCTGGAATCGGATTCGTGGGTACCAGAAACTGAGGAGTGGGAGTCGAAGAATTTATCTACCGACTTCACAGCCAGAGCTGTGGAGTCGGAGACAATTTTGGGTACCTGGAGTTGGAGTCGTGGATTCTAGAAACTGAGGAGACGAGTCGGAATCAAAGGATTTATCTACTGATTTCACAGCCCTGCTCAGCACCCTGAGGTTGTGGGTTCAAACCCAGCGCCCTGTGATTCTGGGCAAGTCACTTAATCCTCCACTGCCCCAGGTACATTAGATAAATTGTGAGTCCACCAGGACAGACAGAAAAAAATAGTTAAAGTATTTGTATGTAAACCGCTTTGAGTATGGTTGTATAACTACAAAAAGGCGGTATACAAGTCCTAATTCCTTTCCTTAAAATCCAGGAGAAGCAGAGCAGCAATAACTTTAAGGAAAGAAAAGGTTTGAACACACACAAACTACAAGAGATTCTGAAAAAAGTTAAGAGAAGCTGGGGAAATAGGACAACAAAGATGCAAAAAGAAGAAAACAGTTAATATAG
This sequence comes from Geotrypetes seraphini, assembly GCF_902459505.1. Classification (NCBI taxonomy): domain Eukaryota; kingdom Metazoa; phylum Chordata; class Amphibia; order Gymnophiona; family Dermophiidae; genus Geotrypetes; species Geotrypetes seraphini. Next base: position 22,163,126 of record NC_047095.1, read on the forward strand.
TTGAATAGGAAGTCCACCTGCATATTCTCCACCGAGCCACAGAGATGACCAAGAGATGGGCTTCTGCCCATCAAAAGATAAGGCAAGTTTCCAAACTCAACGGTGTACTCCTTCTTCCTGTTTACATAGGCTACTGTGGTCGCGTTGTCTGAGAAGACTTGGACTGCTTTTCCTTCCAGGGTGCTGCCCATGGCTCACACAGCTAACCGTATCACTCTCAGCTCCAAGCGGTTGATTGACCACTTCCTCTGAGATGGGGACCACTGCCCTTATAGTGGATGTCTCTCGCAATGAGCTTCCCAGCCAAATAAACTGGCATCCATCGTCAGAACTGTCCACTGGGAAATATGCAGCAGCATTCCTTGTAGGCCAGAGAGTTTGATTAACCTTTGCATCCTCAGGTAATCTCCAAGATTCCAGGGCTACCATATGATCTTTGTCAGCCCCCCACCTCCATCCCCTGGGATGCTGAATCTCCAAGAGTTGAGGATTGTCACAGGCCCAGCACTGCTGCTGACCTTGTTCCAGATAAAAGACAGAGAAACTTAACCCTAACGCTGCTGAACAGGGCTGATCAATGTAGTAGCTCTTCCACTAGGATGCAGCCAGGCTCTGTTTCTAAAGAGAGGTCCCAAGAGCAGGAGCCCTAGGAGGAGTGGGAACAGTTGGAGAACAATAACTTTATTGAACCTAAAGTAGCTCCCAGTAAGGCACAACTCAGGAAACAGTCTCTTAGCCCTTTAAGCACTCACCTGCTGAAGTTAATTGAAGAGCAGGAGAAAGCTCAGCAGAAGCAAAAGCTTACCCATCCCCCCCACTCAGGTTAGGGCGTGGCTTGCTCAGAGCAAGGCAAATGCAGCAAGGCAGACCTAGGAGAGTCAGTCCTGAGCCAGCTGAGGAAGGAGACACATGGTCAGGTGCTCCAGAGCCCAAGCAGGTGAATGAAATTGAGATGAAAGATTTAGAAGATTCCTCTTTGGTGGACCAGCCAGACTGCCCACAGCCAAGTGAAGCTATGGGCATTTCCTTTAAACCTGAGGAAGTTTTCATGGCAGAAAGTTAAGTCTTCTTTTTATGTTGAATTATTTTGAGTTGATGAATGCAGAGACTAATGCTGGCTGAGTTGGAATTTCAAGACTCACTACAGGGAGATTTTGCCCTGTTTAAAGGGGTTTTTTTTTGGACAGTTTTTCCTTCTCTTCACTGGTGTGGAGAATTCAGCCATTGAGTGTTACAGTGAGGGTTTGTGGGGCGAATCCACCGAAGATCCTCAGGGTTGGGATTGTGGGGCCAATTGTGGCAATTTTGTTTATGGATTCAGAAAACTCCCATCCCCTGCCGGCTTGCCAATTGGAAGGGGAAGCCTGATTCAAATAAGGCCCACACGGTGTGCTTTAGCAGGACCAAGTGACTTTTATAAATGACTTTTGTGAAACTGTGCAAACTCACCAATCTCTGTTTTCCTGGGTTACTTTGAAGGAACTGGTGAAGAACCATTTATACTTACCCGGAAGAAAGGGTGTTACCAGTCTTGCGCTGACTTAATAGTCAAGACGAAGGTACTGTTTGCGTTTGTTCTTAATTTTTGGTTTTGCATTTTTGGACATTAAATACATTGCTGAGCAAAGCTTTATTGTTAATTAAAGCCTTCTTGTTTTGGGAGAACTGTGCTGTTCTGACCTTTATTTTCTCCCTATTTTAATGTGACCAGGACTTCCAACCTTTGAAGGCACGCCAGAATTTGTATTTTTGCACACCGCTCGGTAGCCATCCCAGAGCCCAGTATCGGGGGTGTGACAGGATGCTGAATGAGAAATTAAAGGCATGGACCATGAACCTTCATTCTCTGAGTCCACCAGAGCATGGGTCCCCGTGACATGTGCATGGCTCTTGGGGGTGGACCCTGTGCTTTTTTCTGAAAACCTTGGCACTACCTCTGCCAGGGTCTCTGCAGTGTTAGATCACCTTTTAAAACTTAAAAAGGCTTTATACATCATGTGTATGAATTTGGAAGTGAACCACTGCCCAGGTTGCCCAAAGGGTCCTGGCAGGGTCTCCCACACTGGCTTCTAATGTTTGTCCACCAGCACGCAGCTGTGCTTTGTCGGGGACACCAACTCTGCCTTCTCCGGCCCATGTTGGAATTTCTGACCCAGAAAACACTCCATCTGAGCACCTAAGCCACCAGAAGCATAAGGGGAGGTGAAGTCCAAAGCTCCTGCCCCCTTTCACACGCCACACAACACATTGAACAATGACTCCCTTCAAATAGACATCTAGCACAAATCTAGCATGAAGTCTATCTATACTGGTTTCTGTCAAAAACAAGGTGTGTCGAGGCAGATGGAGGCTTTTAAACAAAATTGGGAAATCCAAGATGGCCACCGCAATAGCGATTCTGGTGCCTAAAATGGAGAAAAAATAGAAACTAAAAAAAAAAAAATGTAGAGATGGGGTTTTGGAAGGTGGGGGGATTTGGTCCCTAACATCAGAAACTTTAAAAAATGCCTTTTAAGGACACCCTCCCTACCCCCCTACCCTGATTTTCCCCATTGGCTGAAATACCTTTACTCACTGTGCCATGCTGTTCAGAGGGGAGAGATTTCTGCCGCAGACAAGCCTGGAGTCTTACAGATGGCTCGTTTCTTCGGACTACTGTCTAGTCCCCGACATGGAACTGGACCCTCAGACACCCGCCGGAGCCACGCGACGTTGAGGGGGGAAGAACGCAGTTGGCCCCAATCCTGATAAAACCACCATGGGAACTGCTCAGTCTATGCTCAAGCCCACTGCGGACATAAACTGGGGTGAGCCTCTCAAGCCCACTGTGGATGAACCTGGGGGAGATTGTTCCCAAAGATACTAGCTCTGAGAACTACTAATGCAGATTCGTCACACAGGAATCATGTGAGACATGTGCCTATGGGCTACAGACCTCAGCCCCAAGTCTGTAATCTTTTTGCAGCCAGAGATGCCCCGGGGTGCCTTGGATCCTCTGCAGCATCATAGGAAGATCTTATCAGATGAACGTGATCAATTTGAATAGACAACCAGAGTTAGATCAGGGGAGAGGCAAGATGTAATGTACTTGGATTAAAGCAAGGCATCCAACACAGTTCTATATAGGTACCTTATAAGTAAACAGAGCACCCTGACTATGAGACCTGAAGTGACTGACAGGGTTAGAAACTGGTTCAATGGGAGGTGACAAAAATGAGCTATAAATGGAATTCACACCAAAGAGAGTGATATGATGTGCCACAAGGAACAGTCCTTGGGCTGGACCTGTTTTATGTTTTTTTTTAAACTATGTGTGTTACTCTATTCCTCGCCTAGTTAATAGGTGGATTATAAATCATTTTTATAAGCAATATTCTGTCTGGGTTCCAAGGAAAGGTTTATCAGACACCTGCAATTTTAAAACAGCACAAGCTACAATGCAAGAATAGGAAAATTAGAGAGAGAATAATCTGCTATCTCTTAACCTCGTTCTTGTGAATTTCCATTCGGAGGCGATCAATATTGCCCATAGTCTCAGCTAACTTGGGCTGCAAACTGCCTGGATCTCCCATCTGTGGATTTTTTTCATACACATCTTTCATTTTATTCAGTGCGTCTCTGCAATAAAGATACATTTGTAAACATTTAGAGCTAGAAAAAAGAAAGCATCACACTCACACAATTGTATTGATTTCAGGGCATTTAACAAACAATCGGATACAAGGAACATTAGCAATGCACAGCATATCCAGAGCAATTACTCCACAACACACATTTTTAAGTTGTGCCGCTTTCATCTCTCTCAACATTCAAGAGAACTGTACACAAAAAACAGACAAGTGGCATTCTACATTTAAAGATACATTAAACAAAAACAAAAAGTTTTGAATACTTATTGCTACATGAGGAAGGGGTTTTTAGTTCCCACAGCTAGTAAAAAATGAAATGGTATTACCTATAATTCTTGTTTTTGATTCTATCTAATTACTTTTATTTTTTTTTTATTTTATTTATTCAATTTTCTATACCATTCTCCCAGGAGAGCTCAGAACGGTTTACATGAGTTTATGGAGGTACTCAAGCATTTTTCCCTGTCTGTCCCGGTGGGCTCACAATCTATCTAATGTACCTGGGGCAATGGGGGGGGGGATTAAGTGACTTGCCCAGAGTCACAAGGAGCAGCATTGGTTTGAACCCACAATCCCAGGTTGCTGAGGCTGTAGCTTTAACCAGTGCGCCATAAATGGACTAACATGTCACACTTCTGAGACTGTGAGTATGCTGCAGTAAAACCTTAAAAAAACAAACCCCAAAACATGAGGCCAAGCTAGAGGGGCCCAGCCTGCTGTGTGCACCCACCAGTGAAAATGGCTATGCACGTTGTAGGCCTTGCATTATCCATGATAAAAGTTGTGTGTGTGTGTGTGGGGAATTATAAAAGCAAAACAAACAAAAATAAGATGAAATAAAAAGAGCTCTAATAAAGGATAATATGGCTCCAATAGCCATTAGCGAACAGAAAAGCTGGACTTGGGTAGGGTTACCAGACATTCGGGAAAACCCAGACATGACCTCTTTTTAGAGGACTATCCGGGCTCCCAGACCGACTTTCCAAAACTCGGCAGTTTAGCCAGGTTTTGGAAAGCCACGACAAGCTCTGGCCGCATCTGGAGGTCCTTTGAGCATGCGCGGATGATGTCACACACCTCTGTGCATATTCGTGGCCCTCCAGACGCGGCCGGAGCTTGTTGGGGAAGAAGATGCGGCTTTGAGGGGGCGGGGCTGGGGCAGAACAAGGCAGGGCCATGCATCTGGGTTTGTGAGGCTCCAAATATAGTAACCCTAGAGCTGGGAAAACCAGACAGCTTAGTGAGCACAATTGGAAGAGTTCACATAGGCTAAAGAAAAGATATATTTGCATTTTTTTTTTTATATATGGGAGAGAAGAGGCCTCTCTTGGATAAATACCACTGACACAGAGGAATAGCTCTTGCTAACACTCATACCTGCACTTTTAGAATGGCACATAACAAGACGTATTTAACAAACTTTGAACCCCAAAAAGTAATTTAACTCTTACGTGCTGAATATACCGTATAAGGTGCACCCTTATGGACCTTCATATGCAAGTATGGAATCAGGAGACAAAAACTGTCATCAAACTTGTACATCTATTTAATCATCGGTCCGAGAAACGTTTACTATATATGACTTTTGAGAATTAAATAAACTTTAATTTTTGGTGAAATTCATTATGTCACATGTACAGAATGGAAAGATCATTAGCTATTCAACATGGAAATTATAAGAACTTTATTAACATTTGGGAGCCATTAACATCCTTTTGTAATGATTAACGCCATTTTTCTTTTGAAGTATACACCAGTTAGTATAGGGAGGGGGAGGGTATTATATTTTATTGTTCAGTTTAGAAATTGTGAATGGGTTTGATGGGTGGGGTGAGGGTTAAATATTTGTATTAAGATATAATAGTAAGAATATCAAGTGATGTATGTTGTGTTACTGATTTGCTATTTGTAAACCCTTAAGAAGTTGTAATGGGGTGTCCAAGAGGGCCGCACATATTCGACGTGCAGTTTGTGGCCTCCACATTGCCTGCAGTTCCTATTCTTGAATATGCTGAAGGGTCCATAAAGACCACTGCTAGAGCCTCTCAGCAGCCTCAGACTCCAGTTGTCGGTCCCATGGATGATTATTCACAGAGAACTGGATTTGCAGATAGGTCAGAGAGCAGCCCACTAGAGATACAGAAGTTGCGATAGCAGCAAAATTGTTGGCTACTGTTGCACTATTACCAGATATGTGTCACTAGATATGTCTGTTAAATATGTTTACTTTGATCCATCCCACCTCTGCTTTCCTGGCGGTGAAATGTATAGGGGTTGTCAAGTAGCTCCTCCTGTTGGCAGTGTTCCAGAAATGATATTTGCAACTGCATGTGTCAGTTATAAATTTTATTTCTTCTTTTTTCCCATATCTTGTGGACTTCAGCGATATTTCTTGTTTATAGTAGAATCTATACTGTTTAGTTCTTTATATGTCTTTTGATATCTTAATCATGTCTATAAAATACTGAGTGGAGTGGAAAGGGTAGATGTGAATCGCTTATTCACTCTTTCCAAAAATACTAGGTCTAGGGGACATGCGATGAAGCTACTAAGTAGCAGATGTAAAACAAACTTAGATCCTTAGAAAGAAAATGAAGACATAATAAATCACTTCACAATTTTCAAAACTACAAGGAACAAGCAGCTTTTTATAAAACAAAAATAAATCAAGCTAAATCTAATTATTACGAAAAAAAATCTCAATAGCAAAAAATCCGTCAATTCTATATTCCATTCTAAAATCCATCACACCTCTAGTTCATAGAGATCATACTAAACAAAAATGCAGCCCATCTTCCCAAGATCTCGCCAATTATTTCTGTTCAAAAATAAGAATCATTTGCAACAACTATCTACTGAATCCAAACAGCAGCATCGAAAATGATTACACAGCGAAATCTATTCCAACTTCCAAATGCAGGAAATTCAATATACCCACTATAAAAGATATCCATCTCTCTATTCAAAATACCAATCCTAGAGGAGTTAGATCTGAGATTATTCCACCAATCTATCTGAAGAAATTTTTCTCCTGTTTGGGTCCATTTATTCATTCTCTGTTCATAAAAACTTAACCACTGCTTACGTCCCACTCTCTTGGAAAACAACAACCATCACACCACAGTAAAAGACCATAAAATCAGTCCAGAAGAAATTTCCAATTACTGACCCATAGCTAATATTCCTTTTCTCGCTAAAATCACCGAAAGACTGGTCTTTAACCAACTCTCTGACTTTACAGAGGCTTTGAACGTTCTTCATCCGAACCAAACTGGTTTCCGGAAATTTCACAATACTGAACTATCACTGATTGGAATGATTAACAACATCCATTATTTTTTAGACCATCATAAATCAGTTGTTCTATTTTCACTTGATTTGTCAGCGGCTTTTGACACTATCGACCATGTTCTTTTATTAGAACATCTTGAATCAATTGGCATCAGTGACGAAGTTCTGAAATGGTTCGAATCTTTTCTCTCTAATTGCTCCTCAACAGTCTATTTCAACAATGAACATTCTAAACCCTTCTCATCCTCATATGAAATTACACAAGGCTCCATTCTTTCACCTCTTCTCTTCAATATTTTTTTGTCCCCATTTTTAAACATCTGCCAATCTATCGGTTTTACTGCTTTCGCTTACGCCGATGACATCCAACTATTGCACCCCATTGATCCAGGAAACCCAGACGAAATACTGATAATCAACAAGAAATTAGACTCAATAAAAAAAATGGTTGAACACCAACAAATTAGCCTTAAATATCAAAAAAACAAAATCTATGCTATTCCCTTGGAAAAAGGACATTTCATTGGACACTGCCTTTGTCCTAGACAACATTCCCTTAGATTCCGTTTCTTCGTTAAAAATTTTAAGTATCATTGTGGACAACAAGCTTTCATTTCACGAAAACATAGAGAATACAGTTAAATCATGTTTCTATAAATTACGTATGATACGTTCTATATCCAAGTTCCTTAAACCTAAGTCTATCAACATATTGATTCACTCGTTGATTATTTCCAAAATCGATTACTGCAATTCCCTTTTTTTTAATATACCGCAAAAAGAAAAAAGGAGGCTTCAAATCATCCAAAATACTGCAATCAAACTAATTTACAATGCAAAAAAATTTGACCATGTCACCCCTCTGCTGAGACTCCCATTGGTTTCCTATTGCACATCGAATTTCGTTCAAAATATTACTACTAGTTTTTAAATCTATGATCTATAATGAACCCCAGTTCATTACTAGAATGCTCATTCCATACAACGTTTCACGGACCCTCCGATCAGCTTCAAACAATCTATTAACAGTTCCATCTTTAAAAATAATTGGAACTAGAAGACAAGACATGTTTTCAATTATTGCCCCTACCTTATGGAACTCTATGCCCCAGTACATTAGAGACATAAAGGACCTCATTTCTTTTAAAAGAGCTTTAAAAACTTATTTTTTCAAGGATGCTTTTAATATATGACTCCCAGACTTATAATTTTTTTGACCCTAGGCTTTACACTCCACAACTTTTTTTTTTTTTTTTCTTCTCCCTTGAGTTATTTTTCCCTTTAATGTATATTTTCTTCTACAAATATATTGTAACCTTCCCCCTTAACCCTCACGGTTCATGTATGTTAACCCAGTATGTTTTTTATTTAAAGTCAGTGTATTTGTATTTCTATTTTACTTGAATTGTACAACGCTTAGATATTCAATAAGCGATTTATCAAGCACTAATAAAACTTGAAACTTCAAACAACCTGTTATTAAACTCTGAAATTCGTTGCTGGAGAATATGGTGAAATAAGTTAGCTTAGCAGGGTTTGAAAAGGATTTGGATAATTTCCTAAAAGAGAAGTCCATAGGCCATTTTTGAGATGGCTTGGGGTAATCTATTGCTTATTCCTAGGATAAGCAGCATAAAATCTGTCTTACTACTTGGGATCTAGCTAGGTACTTGGGACCTGGGTTGACCACTGTTGGAAAGAGGATACTGGGCTTCATGGACCTTCAGTCTGTCCCAGAATGGCAATTCTTATGTTCTATACAAGTATTTTTTGTTTGATTCTGAAATGTAAAATTTGATAAATATTTTGTTTTAAAAAGCCATAATGATCTCCAATCTTATTTATAGAAAAAATGATCTGTTTTGCATAAGCTTGACAGAGGGAATTTTTATCAGCTGGTTATATGCTTGTATATAAAGATCCATAAGGGTCTGTTAATAGGTGCTAATATTTATATGCAGACTCTGCATGCAAATGTTTCGACTAATGGAACATGTGTGCATGCCAAAATTCAATTTGAGTGTTAATCTGTAAATATGCACATATCTTACATAATAGATATTTTACAGGGTGACATACATATAGGCAGAATCTGGGTATCATATAGGTGGGATTTGCATGTTTTTATCTTATAGAATATTAAAAGCTGTATGCATATCTCTGAACCTTAACATCAGCTCTATGGCTAGAATTAAGTGCTCACACTTAACTCCATTTGCACAGATATACCCAGTTATGGTAATATTCTTTATATAAAATAAATACAGGCATCTACATTCATAGTTAAACTGTATTTTGGATTTCAAAGTTTCCTAAACTATGTAATATGACATAGAAGGGCAAAGAAAATATTTTTCACAAGGCCAGAACAGAGAGAGGATGAGGGGAAGCTAACATGAAGGAAAAAACAAGTACGTATTTTAGAACATTGAAAGCAATTAACAAGAAAATACTTTTGGTCTATCTCCTTTTGTAGTTCTCTGTTGAGCTCATCAATTCTCTGCTGCAATTTCTTTCTCCTTTGCTCTGGTGGCAGGTGGCTGAAATCTTCGAGAGCAGGACCCTACAAGTAAGGGACATGAACAAAGTGAATGTTCCTCCATCACAGGTGTTCCACAATCTCACATCAACAAACATTATGCCAGACTCTTGCTATGTGAAAAGCAAAGCAGATGCCAGTGGTGAGGGCGTTCGTAGCACTCATGGAAGGCATGGGCGTTCTCACAAAAACTAAGCTGCTGCCAAAATACTTGAGTATTTTATGCAAATGTTACAACTTAGCTGGGTCAGTAATGGGTGCAACCTGCTAGACAGAAATAATGAAGAATGATGCCATAAATATTACAAATGAAAAGAAAATGAGAATGCTGTTCATTTAAGTCACACAGTGCATCGAACAGTAGACTTATTAAAGCAACACGAAGCATAACACATTCAAGGAGGAACCTAAATCAGGGTTTCGAATATTTACAAAATACAGATGCTGCTTAACATTTTTAGGAGCCAAGAAAACCAATTTTCTAGAATATAATTTGATTTTGCTTTTGATCTGTTACAGACTTTTTTGATGGATTTATGCTCATTTATCTTCACTCTGCTGGGAAGAACTGACCTTTTGCCTTTGTTTTCTTCCTTAGCTCTTTTCCCTTTCTTCCCATTTTCTGCTTCCTTCCCTGGGCTGTTCTTACCCCTTCCCAACCATTCCAGGCCTCCTTTGTACGAGACAGTAATTTAAGTTTATTATTATGCTATATTCCCATTATATTCCATGACCAGGGGCTTCCTCCACCCTACTCTATAGTCACCTGTATTACTGCAACTTTCTTCTTTCAATGGGACCAAGTTGGAAAAGGAGGACCGTATAGAGGAGTAGAAATTTACAGGAGGCTGTAAGAAGGTATCTTCCCAACCTTCTTTCAGTTTTGAAAAATATTGAATTTGTTGTCGCTAGGATAGATCTCCAATGTCATGTCAAGAACTGTGGCTCTCCTATTTCCAGTCTCTCTTTGGTTGTTAACACCACAGAACTTACTATTTTTCTCAGCTATTGACATTTAAGAATTACACAGTTACAAAGCAGGCCAACTACAGCAGCCCTGTATGTGAAAGAATCAGGACAACCCTGAATCCCAAAACTATACAAGTGTGTTTGTCTTCCAAGTTGACCCCATTGAAAGGATAATGTCACAATAATCCAGGTAATAAGTGAGTAGAATTTATGGAGACCACCAATTCACTAAGTATAGTTCTAAACTGAATTCTCTTTGGTAACTGATCATTATCCAGTTATTTTACCTCACAGATATAACTGACAAACTATATAAATAGGTGAAAAATGGAACATACCACATAATTAATTAATTAATTAAAAATAATAAGGCTGGAAAATAAACACCATACCCTGAGGGATACTTGTGTTTAGTTACTCAGGATTGGAAATCTAGATATATTGTACTGTGTTAATAAAATGAAAACTAGAAGTATCTCTTATTAACTGGAAACAGCTATTTATTTTTAAAATCCTTGTAGTAGTTGCACTGATCAAAGCAATCTAGTATATTAAACTTTCCAAGCTAAAACTTGGGTGCAAGCTTGCTAGTTACAAATGAAATGAACACATTGATTCTTCATGTCTTCCGAATGCAAACCAGACATCACAAAACCTGGCAGTCTGCTCATGAAAGGCCCAGTACCAGGATAGTACTGGGGCCCTGGCTCAGCAATGAGCTGATCACATGGGTTTGATGAAGCTGACCTAGCACCTACTCCCAAACAAGTTCACTTGGGGCCAGTGCTATCAGGCCTTCACTTTCATGAGCACTGAAATTCACACAGTTCATCAAAAAGCAATAAAAGAAAAGACAAACAGATTTCAAGCAAACGTTTCCATGCTTTGGGGTTGTTGTTTTTTTTACGCTAACATGAAAACACAGATTAGCACACAGTGCTTACCATCCTCAAAGACCACTGAACAGTTTATTTGAAACAGAAAGAAACCATAAATTATTCATAAGCAGGGGAAAGCATTTTGCTCGACAAAAATATTTCTGTTGTACTTTTTTTTTTACGTTTAAAAATAGCATTTCAGTTCACAGAAGAGACGGTCAAAACAAATCTGTCAGTATCCAATATGGCCAGCGTTATGGACCATCAACTGTTTAGTGCCTAAAAAGACTCCCGCAGGTGGAAGACTGATCATTGGTGAAACATACAAACATCTCCTTTACAGATAACAATGTCATTGCTAAGTCTCATATTTAATGGGGAAAAAAATACAATCTGTATTCATACTAATTTTAGTTCAAGCACTGTTAACAAGTAATTTAAGCAGATAAAATCAAGCAACTGGAATTTGTTCTCTGTGGCGTTTTTAGTTTGAGACATCTGTTATCTGTAATGAAGAGCAAGGCAGAGAAAGAGAAAAGCACTCCAATCAGTCTTTCCTCTGCTTTATCCAACACAAAATTTCAACATTTCATTTAAAAGCAGAAAACCAAAATGGCACCTCAGCCCTTCTACTTAAGTGTCATTCTCTTTCAAAATCAATTAAATAACCACATGGAGAGCTTTTATATATTTTAAGCACAGCTAAAAAAATAAAACAAAAATTTAAACTAAAAGGTGAACTTAGCCCAGTGGCAGGTGTTATATACTGCACAGCAGAGGACCTGGATTTGATTTCTGGGCTGGCAAGAGATGGGTATGCTATGGCAGCAGCAATCACAGTCTGTGAAGAGCGAATCTCAAAATACTGCTCAACAGCTACACCCAGTGGCTACTCTTAGGGTTCTCATGATGCCAGGTTCTAGAGGAGGTGTGGCTCTTGACCAAGGACCAGTCACTACAATGAGTGGACTAGGGTAGCTGGGAGATCAGGCCTGGATTTAAGCACGGACAACCTAGGCATCTGACTAGGGTGCCAAATTTTAGAAATATCAAATATCTAAGCTAAGGAGGAACTTGAGCTTATGTATTTGAATGCCATGTGCAGCTTTAAAGGAGAGCCACTGTAGCATTAAAGCCTCCCTCTATTCTTTTGGTTCTTCAATCCTAAGATCTCTGAAATCACCCCTCCCCCCATCTTCTACTCTCACAGATCTACTCTCTGGTCTTGCCTGTAGGCATCAAAATCTTATATCCAACCTCATAGGAGAGAATATAAAAATAGGAGGGGAAACAAATCATATAGCTTTGAATTAAGGCTTACGGTACCATAACCCACCAGAGGTTGGGTCCAATTGTATTGATAAGGCAAAGGAACAGAAGGAAACTACTAGACCAAAACTTAAATATATGCAAAGTGTCATAATACATAATTTAAAAGAATTTCCTGCTCCCTTCTTTCTACCTAGGTAGTATTTTATAAAGAAAAGTAGACATCTAGGAACTATTGCATAAGGCACAGAGCATGCCTGTAATGTACAGTAGGTGTAATCACATCTGTTCAAGAGCTGGTGTGAATTAACATATTTCATCATCTGGATGTACATGAAAACTCCATCTCTATGTATGCTTACCGGCAAAGTATGAACCATTATGTCATGCCAGGAACATTAAACTGGTTGATATTTTATAACTGGTCACATATATAGGAACATTACCTCACTAAAGTTACTCAGTTATGCCCACTTCTGAAAAAAATGTACTGTACATACTTGAACATAAACTGAGATTTTTGGGTCAAAAAAATGGCCCAAAAATTGGGGTCTTGGTTTATATTTGAGTCGGCATCTGCCCGCCCCCCTCCTAGACCTGTTGCAGGCCTCCCCTAGGCCTGCCGTAAGCCATGGTGGTTCAGTGGTGAGCTGGGACAGGAGGGATCCCTTCCATCTCCTGTCCCGGCCAACTCTAAAACATCCCACCTCCCAGACCTCTAGAATGCCTACCTTGAAAACCCTGATGGTCCGGTGGTGAATTGGGGCAGGAACAATCTTCCTACACCCCTGACCTGAGTAAGCTGCTATCTAAAGTGGCTGCCATGAGTTGTCGCAAGCTCCCATGGTCTCGCAAGGTTTGCCGCATTACTTGCAGCAGTCATTTTAGATAGCGGCTCACACGGGGCAGGAGCGTAGGAAGTTCTCCTACACTGGTTCACAGCTGGACCACCAGGTAGGCTTTTCTAGAAGTCTAGAAGGCAGGAGGGATGTGGATTGTTTTAGAGTTGGCTGAAGCAGGAGGCATCCCTCCTGTCCCAGCTCACTGTTGGACCACCAGGGCTTACAGTAGGACTGGAGAAAGGGAGGGAGTGGAGACAGGGTGCTGAACCTGGCAGGGGAGGGAGGAAGGGAGGCTGGGTACACAGTCTGGCAGAGCAAGGAGGGAGGAAGGGAGGGGGGATGGGTATAGAGTCTGGCAGGGCAGAGCACTTGAATGTAAACCCTCAGTTTATATTTGAGTTAACTTTTTCCCCCTTTTAAGGAGGACCAGGGTTACCTCGGTTTATATTTAGATCTATTTATATTCAAGTATATACAGTATATCAAAATTATATAATACTTCCTACCTCACCTTAATCTGACAATGTTTCTAATTTAAATCATTTTTATTTTAATTTTCTAAATTAATAAAATAATAAAACAGTATCAAATCTTTAAATATATAGCAACATCACATGGATTTATTAACAAACCAAAAATCCCCCCTCCCCATAGAGACAAGAGGTTAAATTTCTCATAACTTCCTGTCCCTTTATAATCTCTCAGCCTAGCTCTCTTCCACTATATCTGGTCTTCCATCAGAGCATCCAAGCACATCTCAAATAGGGCAAAACATTCCAACTAGTGCTGCCTGATTCACAATTCGAATCGATTCACCGATTCACTTTGGGTGAATCGATTCGAATCGATTTACCCCACCAAAAAAATCAGCCTCCCGATTCATTGACTGACCCTCCCCCCTCGCCCCTAAAGCAGGAGCAAGAGTTTTAATTTCGGCTTATCTCTGAACTTTTAGTATCGCCTTATTTTTGGCAATGACCATTAAATCCTTTTTTTTGCTTTCTTTCTTAGGTTCTCTTCTTTTTCCCTTCATTCTACCCTTTTTATGTTACTTTCCTATACAAATTGTAGTTCATCCTTTTTTCTAATGTTCCAGTTTGTCCCTTTTCATGTTTTTGATGATTAGTTGTATTCCTCTCATTTTAATTGTACATCGCTTAGAATTTTATGTAAAGCGATTAATCAAATTTTAATAAACTTGAAACTTTATATATAGAAAATGTATCCAAAACCATCCCATTCACCCTAATTCTTGCTGTCAGTTATGATATAATATGTCATAGCATCCACAAGCATGCTGTTAATACTATATGTCTCTAAGAACCCCACACATAAAGCCCCACCAAATGTGAACAAAAACCTTCTTCACGTCACAACTATACAACAGATAAGGCTTTCTCACAAACTTCACTTCTTCTAAAGAAGTCAATATGACATCAGAGGAGGGGCGGGACAGCGGCAGAGAGAAGATAACTCAGACGACGTATGGCAGCTTGCAAAGATCGCTAAAGCCAGTGATCTCCTGCAGGGCAGGCTGCTGAAATTAGGTAAATTGAATACGCAGGCCTTCAGGGGGGTGCAGACGTTCAGGGGAGGGGGCCCTGGTGTAGAAGTACACGGAAGGAGAGAGGGAAGGGGGGTTCAAAGAGACGTGCTTATGCAAGACTTTGGGAGGGGAAGAAATAATGGGTCTAAAAACAGAGGAGAGGGAGAGAGATAGTGGACAATGGGATTTAGGGATGAAAGGAACAGAAAGGGAGAGATGGTGAACCCTGGGGTGGTGGGGAAGGAGGGAGAGATGCTGGATGAAAGGGTAGTTGAGAAAAGGTGGATCTGTAGATGGAGATGAAAAAAAAAGAAAGATGCCAGACCTCCAGGGGAAGGAAGGGAAACGGAAGGGGAGGACAGAGATGGCAGATGGATGGTTAGCATGGAGAAAGAAGGAGCCCCTGGCAAGCAATCTATCAGAAGACAACCAGAGCCTGGGACCAACAAGAATTGAACAATGATCAGACAACAAAAGGTAGAAAAAATAATTTTATTTTCTGTTTTGTGATTACAATATGTCAGATTTGAAACGTGTATCCTGCCAGAGTTGGTGTTAGACCGCAAACGTAAGCTAGGATTTAACAGAGAGAGGAAAAGCCTTTTTTGTTTATTTTGTTTACATCACAGCGCCAGTGTGGTTAGGAGAAGCCAAAGGGGTGAAAAAGCTATAAAATAAATCCACCAGGATGTTTGAAAAACACACCCAATTGGGCAGGAAAATCGAACCAAATCGAAAAATCTATTCAGTAGGCTGAATCGAATCAAAATGTTCTTTCCTGAATTGGGCAGCACTAGTACCAGGCCAAAGCTCAAGGAGTAGCAATATTCTATGCTACCGATCCAGGGCAAGCATTGGCTTCCCCCATGTCTTTCTCAATAACAGACTATGGACTTTTCCTCCAGGATCTTGTCCAAACCTTTCTTAAAACCAGCTATGCTATCCACTCTTACCATGATCACTCTGTTTCTCTACCACCAGCTAACAGTAGTCAGGTAGCTTGAAAAGGCTGGGGTCTCACTGAGAGGGAACCCAAGATCAAAGTTCAAAATTATCAAGTATCACACCAAAGAAAACCTCACAGTAAGAGCAGAGTGTACTGAGAAAAATCAAACCACAGCAAGCACAAAATCCATGCAGTCCTCAACCTGCTTTTATAAACTTACCCCTCTTTTGATGCCTCTGAAAGAAGGAATTCTGGGCTTCCCACATGTTACTTCACTCAAATAATAGCGCAGGGATTCACTGGGAAGTGTGGGTGACTGGGAGCCACTGGGATCACTGCATGCATAGGAACTAGCAGGGGGGAGGGGAAGGGATTGTGGCTAATATTGAAATAAAGAAAGAGGATGCAGATAAGCCTAAAAGCATGAAACGAATACACAAAAATTCTAGCTATGGGTAAGAAAACACCTGAAGCTCAGCACAAAACACTAATGGCAACAAGCAAGCCAGAGGATGGGTAAAATGCAAGGCCTACACAAAATTCATAACAGCAATTATTATATAATGCTTAAAGATGCATTTATTGGATCAGCCACAGGACTTCCAGAGGTATTAGAGGCACCTCAGAGTTTCAAGACCGATACAAAGCTCTGTGCTTCACTATTTGGGCATGGGAATCATCCTTCAGACATTTTAGGCTGAAACGCCTTTTTAGGGCCAGAATTGATGCAGTACCTGGGGCAACGCTGCAATACCATAGCATGGCACCCTCTCCCCTCTAAATAGCGACTGGGCTAAAGCCCTAGTCCTGTGTCTCTTCTATTTTAACCCTTTAATTGGAAGATGGTGAAACGGCTGCTTTATGTAACTTGATGTTAAATGAGAGCAACAGTGCCAAATAAAGGGTTAAGGAAGCTCTCAGTACTGTTAAAAGTACTTGCTACATTCTTTAAAATAACTTTTCTGTTTCTCACATCATCTTGTTTACTAATATAGTTCAGTTCCTATATTTTGACACCGTTGTGCATTCCTTACAGTCCTATGCAATTTACAAAAAATAAAACCAGCACATAAACTGCTGAATCTACAATCAATTAAATCATACAATAATCATTTTCCAAATTTACTAAACAAATACATTTTCATTAATCTTCTAAAATGCATGTAACAGAATGATAATGGTCGAATTATAGACTCATTTGGCCACTTGAGTTACATATTGGTTACATATCTTTTATATTTGCATTCCTTCACTGATGGAAAAGCAAAATAAGTAATATTTTGCAAAGATCCTTTTGGTAAAGAAAATGAAAAAAATGAGCATATAAGTAAGAAGGAACTAAACTAAACATGTTCTTATAACATATCCCAATAGTCTTTATTGGGAGCAAATGTAATTTCTGGTTAAAAAAACAAACAAAAACAAAAAAACGGAAAGATGATCAAATTTCTTCAGATTAAATATTAAAGATTAAATATGGAAAGAGCGTTGGCAGTTCAAAAAGGTTACTATAATAAATTTAAGGATGTGTGGGGGCCATTTTTAAATTATTATAATGAATAATTTACACTTTTCCCAATTTTAATTCTTACATGTGGATCGGGGGGGGGTTGGATTTCTATTAATAATATATATGAATAATAAGATATTATATTCATGTGGTATATTTTTTGTTGTATATGGAAGTGGGAGGGGGTGGGGGTTATATCTTTCTGTTGTATGATATAGTAGATTTTCAAGTGATATTGTATTCTAATTGTTTGATAGTTACTGTACACTTGTGAATTATAAAATGAATAAAGAATTTAAAAAAAGTATCAGACGCACTGCGGAATTTTGCTTTGGAATTTTTTATAGGAATCTGTTAAGTATATTATAATGCAATAATAGTAATAAAGGAGATTGTACCAATCGTTGAAACGGATAAGTTTAAAAATAAGAATGAATGGATCTTAACTTCCATAGTGTTACAAATTCTTTTCGAATTACCAAATTTATGGGCTCCTTTTACGAAGGCGCGGTAGCGGTTTAATGTGCATAATACCGCGTGCTAAACTGCTGGCCACGCTAGCCTCTACCGCCTCCTCTTGAGCAGGCGGTAATTTTTCAGCTAGCGCAAGGGTTAGCGCGTGATTAAAAGGCACGTGCACTAAAGCCGCTACTGCGGCTTCGTAAAAGGAGCCCTGTGTGTGATTTCATTGATAAATTCCAATCTAATTTTATTAATTTATTTCATTTTCTATCCCGTTCTCCCCAAAGAGCTCAGCATGGGTAATTGGACTCCTAAAATTTTTATTGTCAGAATAATGATGTCATTAATCCCATTTAACTGTAACTTTTTTTCATCTGTCTTATTATTAGAAGCAAAGAAAACTATAGGGTTTTTTTTCTTTATTAAATTTTAACTTAAAACTGGCCATCCAACCATGTATCAACAGTTAAACCTTTGCTATCCAAAATACTTCTAATGGGAAATTTAAGGAAACAGGGAATATCAAGATAATATTGTCTCAATAAAGATAGATGTTAAAGAGGGAAGGGGACAGGGGAGATCCCTGAGGAACTCCGCATGGAACACGCCATTTATGAGAGAAAATGTCATCTTTTCTAACCCGATATATCCAAAATCGCAGAAAACTGTTAAACCAGCAGAGGACATTACCCAATAGACCCAATGAATCTAGACAGCGTAATAAAATATCGTAATCAACTAAACCAAAATCACAACTCAAATCTGAATTAAGGGCCTGATTCTGTGTAGGACGCCCAGTTTCAGCAGCCGCCTAAGCAGCTTTTGAGACTTGCATACGGGCATCCTATATAGAATTGCGTCTATCCTAACGGACGCCAAACCACCCCAATTCTCTAACCGACATCCATGTCACAGATGCTTTTTAGAGAATCGTGTTGCTGCCGAGCTGATCACGGCAAGGGAATCTCCCTGCCACGATCAGCTGAGCAGCAGTTGCAGGGAACCCCTGAATTCCACCGCAAGTCGGGCAGCAGGAGAGATGCCCACTCCCTCCCGCCACCCCACCCCCCACACACACACACACTGCTGCAAACCCCTAAACAATCCCCAGCAGGAGATATGCCCATTTCCTCTTGCAAGCACCCCCCCTCCCAACATCCCCGGTAGGAGGGATGCCCACTCCCTCCAACCAGCACCAACCTGCTCCTCATGCCGACCTCAGAGCTCCCCTTCCCCAACTAGGAAGTGACACCAGAAGGAGAGCCAATGGCAGCGCAGGCAGCAAGTTAGAAATGCTGCTTGTGCCTGGGAAGCTAAACAGGTACAGGGTAAGGGAAGGGGAGCGCCCACGGCAAGGGGGCGCCACCACCCTAGGTGCCTACCACCCTTGCTACGCCACTTTATAAAACAGTTCCATTTAGGTGTCACCATTTATACAATCCACAGACGTGGCATAAGTGATCGTACCTAAAGTTTGGCAGATTTGGTGCTGTACTGCTATTACAGAATACAGCTTACCGTATATTAGCTTAGTGCCCAGTTTATAGGCACCTAACTTTTCATGACCTATAAAGAATTTACTCCATACAGATTAAGGGGAGGGGGCAAAACCTTTATCTAAAGTGCAGAAAGAAGTTAGCACAGTAACTTTCACCGAGGCCTTGTGCTATCTGATGTGTTAACTGGAAAGCCTGGTATGGAATGGGAAATGGGCATGGACTGCACACAACTTACCGCACACTGTCATCACAACAAATAGCATGGATGCAACTACAAAGGGGAGCTGAAAAGTTCTCAGCCCAACCAAGAAGGAAATGACGTGGAGCCATGAAATTCACAAGTTATTCCACATAGTCATCCCTAATCCAAAATATACTG
The DNA here is from genome assembly GCF_902459505.1 of Geotrypetes seraphini. Classification (NCBI taxonomy): domain Eukaryota; kingdom Metazoa; phylum Chordata; class Amphibia; order Gymnophiona; family Dermophiidae; genus Geotrypetes; species Geotrypetes seraphini. The sequence continues at coordinate 22,182,885 of NC_047095.1, forward strand.
AGACCAGTAAAATGGCCTTTTGCTGTGTGTGTGTGTGTGGGGGGGGGGGGTTCAAATTGTGGAACTCACTTGTCGGTCAATTAAGAAAATGTTATGACAAGGATTACTGCACAGGTCCTGGACCTGTTGGGCCACCGCGTGAGCGGACTGCTGGGCACGATGGACCTCAGGTCTGACCCAGTAGAGGCATTTCTTATGTTCTTATGTTCTTAAGGGTAATTTCAGAAAACTATTAAAAATGCAGTTATTTGTTAACTAATTTTTCTAAGCACTGATCTTTGCGACTGTCCTTTTAATGGGCACTTTACATGATTTTCTGATGATTATATGTCAATGTTTGATTTTATTTGTCTTATGTAATGATATGTAAACCATTTAGGTTTAAACGGTATATAAATTTTTAAAATAAATAAGTTCAATACACTTGGCATATTGTGTCTGAAGTTTCCATAACCCTTCCAAAAAAATACTCTGATGTCTGGTCACTGAAATACTGCTCTACTGCTGTCACCCTTTAAAACTCTTTTTAAGGTTTGGAAACAGAAAATAGTCAGATGGAGCAAGATCTGGTACATGGTATATGCTCTAAAACCCCAAGTGCGTCAAAACATCCATCATTTTGCCAGTCTTGTGAGCAGGTACATTGTCTTGCAAAAAGAGAACTCTTTTCTGTGGCTTCCCTCGCCTTTTTTATTTTCAGTGCCTCTTATAATTAGCACAACAAGCTACAGTAGTATTCTGTATTAACTGTTTGGCCCCTTAGAAGATAGTCAGTCATTACAACACCTTCCTGATCCCAAAACACTGTGGCCATAGCCTTTCCTGCTGATTTTTGGGTCTTGAATTTCCTTGGCCTTGGAGATCCTGAGAACCACCATCGCATGGACTGTTTTGTCTCAGGATCATAGTGGTGCAACCATGTTTCATCAACAATAATTAGTTGTTTCAAAACGCTGGCACCAGCTCGCTGAAGATGCTGAAAAATCAACTTGGAAGTGTCCACTTGGGGGGGGGGTGACATCATCGTTCGAGATGGACGTTTAAACATTCAGCTCCACGTGCCCTCCGAATTAAAACGTGTCGTAGCCCCATTTTTGGATTGGGTGGTGAGCTCTAAGTAACATCTCTCGGTGGGGGAAGAGTGCCGATTGGTGGTTATTGCTTGGATCAACCAGGAAGTGTCCATTCAATGTCATTTCTCATCAGCATTCAAACATTGGGCACGCAGTTGACTGACAGCTTCTGCATACCCAGCTGCTCGTGGACTGTACACCCAACACGTTCCCTGGATATCTGCAGTGTCTCAGCAATTGTTTTAGCTGATATTTGCTATCTGCCAAGATCATGTCATGGACCTAAACAACAATTTCAGGAGTTGACACCATTTGAGGCCTCCCAGACCTTGCTGCATCTTTGGTCTAGAAATCTCCACACAAAGTTTGCACATCACTTCTTCACTGTGGCGTATGATGGGCATTTGTCACTCAATGTTTGTATCATACATGGATTTCCTTTGAAGTGTTCTTCTGTAGGAATAGGAACTTCATGACAGCTCAGCATTTCACACTTGGAAACCCCACACTTTTCGTTGACATGATTCAATCAATGATCTGAAACAACGTCAAAACAGCATTATGATTCTGCAGATTGGCATTTTGTAAAATAATATAACACTCTTTTCAACTACAGTGGCATGTGGCAAAATAACACTCAGAATTAAGAAAGTTGATTGGGCTGAGAACTTTTTCAACACCCCCTTCGTACTGCCCCCCCCATCCCCCCCGGATACAAGGCTGAAAGTGCATTCATGTGTTAACAATTAGGTCTCCTTTTACTAAGCTGCGATAGTGGTTTTAGGGCGCGCTGAATTGCTGCGCGCACTAGACCTTAACACCAGCATTGAGCTGGCGTTAGTTCTAGCTGCGTAGCGTGGGTTTAGCGCATGCTAAAATCCTGCGCGCTAAAAACGCTATCGCAGCTTAGTAAAAGGAGCCCTTAGTAAAGGCCTTTTCTGTGCGGTAACTGAATGGGAAGATGCTAGGCACACCCTCAACTGTTACAACACTGGCTTTGCAGCAACTGTGTATTAATTTCTGCACAGTAGCTGCAAAGATTTATTGCACTTTAAAAGGCTGGAAAGCAGATTCTAACATTCTTAAGGGGCCTTCTACTAAAGGATCTCTTGCCATTCATAACAAAGGGAACAAACTCATGCAGTCAGGAGTTACTACTGAACTGAGATACATAAATTCAAAACAGCAATTTGGACCCCCAGTGAGACTTCTCAGTATAACCAACTTACAGTCTAGCTAGAACATACAATCTGTTCCTCAAGTTCTAAAAAATGCAAATGAACAAGACAAGATGATATCCAACTGCTAAATATATTATCTTATCTTTCATTTGCGAGTCGCACAAACCTATACAAGCTCAAGGCGACATATCAAAGAGGAAGTGGGAAAGTAGTAGGGGACGGGGGCATGAAGAAGCAAGAGGAGGGACCTAGAAGTAGGGGGTGCTATACAGAAGCTGAAACAGTTAATTGTCAAAGAGGTGGGTCTTCAGGTTTTTTCTGAATGTGGTGTAGTTTGTCTCCTGATTGTTTCTGGTAGGTCATTCCAGGTTTTTACACCCAGATAAGTTAGTATATAGTGGAAAATTTGCTTGTAGTGGAGGACTAGAAAGTAAGTATAACATAACATATATGATACAAGAGTTCAGTTAGTACATTAAAATAGAGGGTAGAAGATAATTCATTAGTAAATCATAGCTCCTTCCTCCCCTCACCAAGTCACTACAAATAAGTTACTTTTGCTAAGTTACTTCACACTCTTCTATTCAAAGAATATCTTGCTATAGATCATTGGTTTCATCTAGTCTAGTCTGCCTATAAAAAACACAAAACTGTATTTAATGTTTATAGTGCTTGGGATTCATTTTTCATCCTAGCGGTCAATGAACTCATTAGGAATCACTCTGAAAAGGATGGATTGTAATCACTTATAAATAAACTGGGAGGATGTCTATGATGTGCTCATAGCAAAGCATCACATCACATGAGCTCAAAGTCTGAACAATTCAAATGAAATATCCATTAAACATAGAGGCTGATATCTAAAAGCACTTGAATGGATTATTTTGGCTATAAAAATCATTATACAGCACAAATTATAATTATCCATTGAAAAGGGAGGTGCGATTTGGATCATTCCAGGATCAGAGACACTGAAGAGTGTAACTTGTTCATCAAGGTAGTGATATTCAGCCACTAAACATATAAGTTAGTCGTCCAAGTGGCCTGCACAAATAGCAAGAATATATGGAAAAATCTTAGATGTTCCATGTTCCAACATATACATATTGTATACACTCGAATATACCCCCTCTCAAAATTATTGCAGGCTGCCGCAAGGCTCTGCCCCTGCCCCCCTCCCTGCCCTAGCCTCATACCTCTACTGCCGATCCCTGGTGGGGGGGAGGGGGCGGGAAGGAAGGGTGCTGGGTGCAGAGCCTGACAGGGGGGGGGGAAGGAAGGAAGGGTGCTGGGTGCAAAGCCTGAGAGGGGAGGGAGAGAAGGGGGCTGGGTGCAGAGCTTGGCAGGGAGGGGGCTGGGTGCAGAGCAGGGCACTTGAACATTAAGTTGCCTGACTTATATTCGAGTCAACCATTTTTTCCTCCTTTTTGGTGGGAAAAAGGGGGTCTCGACTTATATTTGAGTATATACAGTAATATCTGACAGTGCTTTGTAAATGGATAACACTGCTGAATATACAAATGATTTCAAACTGTTGAAGTTAAAGTTTGGCATTATCCATTGGACTACGTGAATGAATACTGACCTCAAGTAATTTAATGATTTCTGAAAACATCCTTCAAAGTATTTCCTTAATGTGCAATGTCTGGATGAGTCTTTTTCACAAAGGTTATAACACATGGAAGTCTTAATTAGGCAGAAAGCAGTATAGAAAAGAATGAGTTGTACCTTTGGTTTCTTTCCAAAAGGCCACAGCTTTCCTTTTGCCTTGCCCACAGTAGACTTTGGGTCACCTCTCATCCCTTCTTGTTTTGGTGTACTAATGGTTCCATCAGAAACAGCTCGATAGATATGCTGGCTATAATCTTCAAAGGGAAAATCTCCAGGCGGCTCAAAGCCAGATTTAAACGAGTCCACCACTATTTGTGAGTCCTGATAACAAACAAAAAATTCTGGTAAAGGTAAATATAAACTCAAAGGGTAAAAGAATGTAACTGCATTGGTAAGCTTTTAAGTATTGTACTATACTGTGTGGTGCAATCCTATATTGCTGCTTTCCTCAATACTTAGTCCAGGGCTTTTGTTGTGGTACACTAGAGCTTTGCTGACAGCAGTTTTTCATTACTCCAAAGTGTATAAGAATGGAAACTAAATTTCAAATGGAAACTTACTGTAAGGTTTCTTTTTGAAAATTTGACTTACAAAGTCCACAGGTAGAACACCTCAACTCCTTGGTAAAAAAAAAATGCTTCTTTAGCCTTCATATGCTGAGGAAAGTGAGATCCTGCTTTCATCATTCTCACTTCGCCATCCTTGTTCAATCCACCATCCTTGTTCAATCCACCACCATTATTGCAACTCCATCTTTATAAGCCTAACTAAGAAAAACCTCCATAGACTTCAGCTAATTCAGAACGCCGCAGCTAAGCTTATTTTCGCAAAAGGCAAGTTCGACCACGTCTCTCCACTCCTGTCCAAGCTCCACTGGCTTCCAGTACACTCCAGAGTACTCTTTAAATGTGCCTGCTTAGCCTTCAAGATTCTACACGGCATCCTTCCTCCCGTTATTCCACTCCTTTGGAACTCCTCTAACCCTAACTCCACCAGATCTTCCCAAAAACTGAAACTATCATTCCCTTCTACAAAAGGTATATCCCACGCAGGAAAACTAGGAACATCCCTCCCCTTTAGAACCACAGAACTCTGGAACAACCTCACATCCCCGCTCAGAAATTCAAACTCCCTCCAATTCTTCCGCAAACACCTGAAAACTTGGCTCTTTTCAAAAATCTAACACCTCCTGCTCTCTCTGGGACCCTTGTCCCTCTCTTTCTTCTTGTTCCTTTCCTATAACCCTTCATTGGAGTTCCTTTCTATCCTAACTCTGTAAACCGTGCCGAGCTCTACGCTTGTGGAGATGGCTCGGTATACAAACCTAAGGTTTAGTTTAGTTTAGTAACATATGAAGTACCCTTAGATTTTGGACCTGCTAGGCCCACAGATGAAAGTACACATAGATATGTTAAAATCAAATCTTTGTACATAGATTAATTGTACAGACCTCCCCTTTATCCCAGGAAAATCAAATTACTTACTTGTAAATGGTGTTCTCCATGGACTATATTATCAGCCACATAAAAGGGGGCAACATCAGGCAATGATACCAATGTAAATTGTTTCCATAGCTGTCTGGAAAAGCCTAGAAGTGCTTCCCACAGAGCAAGGCTTACTTAGTTCTTATATGTAGAATAATAGAGAAGCCAGTGCCAAAATGGGAGACCAGAGATTACATGTAGAATAGCAGGCTGACAACCAGAGAGGCAAGATTTTAAATTCTGCTTCTACAACAATCCCTCTTATGACCTTGGGCAAGTGACTTCCCCTCCCTTACCTCAGGTAGAAATATAGATTGTAAGTCCTCTTTGGACAGGCAGACAACACAGGGACCTGGCTGTAACTTGCATTGAGCTCAAGATATGGAAAAAAGCAAATCTAAATTTAAAAAATCCCAAATTACCTTGCTGTCCAAGGAGAACACCTGTTTCAAGCTACTTAGGGAAAGGGACTTTTTTTGTAGTTCTACAACCACACTCAAAGAGGTTTATATACAGGTACTTCAGGCATTTCCCTATCTGTCCTGGTGGGCTCACAATCTATCTAATGTACCTTAGGTTCCTCAAAGGGAGATTCCCTAGCTAATAGTTGTCTTTCCAAAAGAAAATGGGGAAATATGGGGAAGAAGCTTTACTTTGACGTGATAATTGATTGCATCATTTAAAAGCAATTAAACTGTTAAAAAAAAAAAAAGATGGCACCTCCATAAATGGCACCAGAACCACAACTACGAAGACACCTACTGGTGCCTAAGATTAAAATAAGCGTGTTTAATACCAGAAGTACTCTTAAGTATTGGTAAGTGCCTCCGTAGTTGCGATTCTTGTCGCAGATAGGTGCCGGAAAACATAGGCCTTGAAAACCCTGGCCTACATTTCCAGTGCCTATCTGTGATATGGCTGCGTGATTGACATGTAGTTGGTGCCACTTATGGGCGGCTGCTGATCCCAGCACTGTTTATCGAATCTAGGCCACAATGATTCGCAAAAAACTTCATGGTCTTGTACATTTTTCACACACTACTACCTAAAATATATAATTTGGTTAATGCATTAAAATGGTTTTTGTTTCACTGAACTAAACAAGAAACATTAAGCTTTCAATCTATAAAGAATTATTATAAAAATATTCAAATAGTAATTAAGAATAACATATTCCCGCATTTGGTAAGAAGAAACCCAAATTAGCTCTATTTCCAAAAATTGCCTTAATAAAGCTAATAAGTTACATAGCCCAAAGGAGCTGAGATGATTGGTTGAAGAACCAAACTGTTCCTGCTGTATGACATTCCATTGGGTTTTTGTAACACAAATGCATGACCTTGCATTTCTTAGCATTAAATTTTAGCTGCCAAATTTCAGACCATTCTTCAAGCTTCACTAGGTCTTTCTTCATGTTATTCACACCATCCAGGGTGTCTATTCTATAGCAGATTTTGGTATCATCTATAAAGAGGCAAATCTTACCAGACAGCCCTTTAGCAATATCACTTATAAAAATGTTAAAAAGAACAGATCCTTGAGACACACCACTGGTAACATCCCTTTCCTCAGAGCAATCTCCATTGATCACTACCCTCTCTTGAGAGATGTTGATGTCCAGTGCATTATACTTCATACCTAACCTTGACTTTGAAAAAACTTAAACATAGGTGCTCGGGTAAGACTCCATCTGTCACTCTATGCAGTTTTCATATCAAGCAGGTTGGAGATGGCAGGGTACTATCCCAAAATGGACACAGGAAGTAAAGAGGCTAAATACTCAGGCAATAGCCACTGTACTGTAGTACTGGTGGTTATTTAGATTATTATAAAGTTTTGTAATTAGATATGGAAGGGAAGCACTGTGTATGAATCAAACAGGGGGATTCTAGAGAGTATAAATCTTGGGTAGAGAATGATATACTACTATGATTATATTGTATGGCTGGCAGCTAGGAGAGAGATAACAGCTGGGCAGTGTGGATAACAGCAGCAAAAGTTGGCCATTTTCTGCCATCATCTACATTGGAATACCCATGGTTTACCGAACAAGCTGGAAGAATTCACCGCTACTCAAAACCAAGATAAATGTAGATATGGGGCATAAAAAGTAAAATCTGAACATTTTATCATTGTGTCTTCTACTTTAAATTTATAAATAATTTGCTCTTGCATACACATTACACAAAAAGTAAATAAAGCTTCAGTATTACGATATCTAAAACCAAGAAAAATCCCCACTTTAACAGCTGCACTTACTCTGCGTTCATCAACTGACTTTGCTGCGAATACCATGCCTTCTAAACATTTGGAAACTATTGGAATAACTTTGCGCTCGGCATCTGCAAATCCTTTATAGCACTCGCTAAGCTTGTTAGTCCTTCGTTCATCCATTTCTTGGAGATGCTGTAAACAAGAAAAGAACACAAGGGGAAAAAATGTTACTGTGGTCACTGCATTTATATAGAACTCTTCTTCAGATCAAGAACTGCCTTCCAGTTAAGACTTTGTGCTATAAAAGAATTACTGGTTACACTTAAATTATTCCACAATTTGGCAGCCTATCTACTGATCTAAGGCAAACTTGCTCTTGTTGACAACCTTTCACAGAAGATCTTTTTGTTCAGTAAATATTTAACATGAATTCTTCAGCTTAGTATTATTTTTTTATTGAACCAATTTGTCAAATTTTTATATTTGGCTTTTGAACTGATGTCTGTAACTTATAGTACTATCTTACTTGTGTGTCTGATATCATTTGCTCTGTAATCTACTTTGGGCCTCTCAGAAGAATTGATGGAATATAAACACAAGAATTGAACTGAATGCCTGCATTAGCCACAATCACATGTTATTTCAAGCAAATAGTGAAGATGTCCAAAAATACAAGTGTGCTTGTTAATTTCAAAACTCTGCTTTATTTGTGTGGTGACTCGACACACACATGTTTCAGCCCAGATGGCCTGCCTCAGAAGTCTTATTGTTAACACAATGTACTTTGAAGAGTAAAATGTATCGCTGATTAGAAATGAGCTCACAAGCTTAAATCATTTCCAAAGAGTGCCTTTTGCTTAAAATTACTATACGACAGCTAATATCTGCAGTATTGTGCGACATCTCACATGCCCTCTTGTACATTGCGCTCTGTAGACTTTCTGAACTGGTCATTCCTACCCGTAAAAATTATGTTTGGAAACTGTAAGAACTAGCATATTTTCATGTGCAGGAATGGAATAAGTTCCCAGACAACAGAAGAACTTGTGCAGCTTTCAGAAAATGTTGAAACGTCCTGTTCTGCAAGATGAAATACGGACATTAGTAGGACAAGATGATGGTTTTGATGTATTTAGTATGTTTTCTGTTTTGTATTGTGTATTTTATTATGTATGTTTTGTTGTAATCTGCATTGTTAAAGGCGGACTATAAATAATAAACCATAAATCAAAATACATATATTCTGTATTTTAGAACACCGGGAAAATATCCTTACCAGCACTCACCCGAGTCCAAAACACATGCGATACTCAGCTTGGATTGGAAGAGTGCGTGAGTGGGGTACTGTGCTCACCTCTCTCTAGTTTTCAAAACCATCTCTTATTTTAAAATTGGGAAAAGTGTAAATTATTCATTATAATAATTTAAAAATAGCCCCCACACATCCTTAAATTTATTATAGTAATTTAGTATAGTATTTTAATTCTTACATGTGGATTGGGGGGGGGGTGGATTTCTATTAATAATATATATGAATGATAAGATATTATATTCATGTGGTATATTTTTTGTTGTATGTGGGAGGGGGTGGGGGTTATATCTTTTTGTTGTATGATATGGTAGATTTTCAAGTGATATTGTATTCTAATTGTTTGATATTTACTGTACACTTGTGAATTATAAAATGAATAAATAATTTAAAAAAAAAACCAAAAAAAAAAATCTCTATTTTAAAAACATTTTAGTTTTGAAGGTTGCCAAAATCCACTACTTACAACATTAAGAAGCAAAAGTACATTGTATATGTATACTGCACTCCCTATATTTATAACCCCCTAGTAATGCTACTTTTTTTTTTTTAACACTTTAATTTCTAAAATGACTTCCCGGTTATGCACCATAAATATTTTATAAAAAGGTTCAGTGCTCACCCAGCACTTTAAAAAAAAAAAAATACCAGCGTAGTTTTAAATGGATTAAGATTTATTAACTGACCTAACAGCTCCTTACCTGGACAACATATAGAAAGTTATCCTACATGTTTAAACCTCATCTGAACTGCTTTTCAATATTAATCAAGAAACTTAACAAAAAAAAATAAGACAGAAAGCCAAGGTTCAGGATCTAAGCAAGTGCAAGTATTCTTGGCTGAAGTTTTCTTGAATGTTCTTCCAGAAATATGGTATCTTCGTTATAATACATGTGTAGTCACTGAGCAGCTTCAGTCATTAAACAGGGGTAACCATCCATGCATTTTTTATGCAATGAGAAAATAAGATGGAGCCCAGCTTCAAAATAAGAGGGAAGCAGTGAATTACCCCTTATTATGCAGCAATAGTCCTGAATTTCAAAACAGTGTATGATGATTAAAAGATCAAGCATCATGGATATGAAGTATAAAATGAAATGAAGTTTTATCATCAATAGCTTTGTCCAGTGAGAATGCTGACCTCACGTCTAAAAGGCCCTTAGACATATACACTAATGGAATTAGTGCACATCTTATAGCACAATAATGGAATTAGCACACCCTAAATACTAAGATGCCCATTTTTTTTACCCATGAGCTTTTTAGCATTTAGCATGTGTTAAGCTTTAGACAGAAGGCTCCTTAGTGTCAGAGTGGACGGGGACAATAATTACTGTCAATCCACAATGACCTTTAGCAAAACTAGTGATAAACTTTCAAAAAAAAAAAAAAAAAAAAGACGCCTTTTCCTCTGCTCTCTATTTTTTTCTGCGACATTCTGAATATTTGTCAGCAAATACCCTTAGTCTATTACTTTGGAAATACTTCATATATTCTTAGAATAGAAAAAGAATTGTAGCAACCAAACTGAATAGGCTGAAGAGAAAGTTCAGACGGTGTGAGCTTTATTTCCAAGTCCACGTGGGGTTCCATGGAAGGTGAGCACTCAGATACCCTGATTTATTTACACTGATATTGGTGGACAGAAAGGCTTCCAAAGGATAAACAAGAAAGAAAAAAAAGGATTGTTTTAACTGAGAGCTGAATATTCCACTTTTTAATTTTTGCTATGACACATCTAGTGATTTTGTTGCACATTGAACCGTGTGATGTACATAATTTTTCTTAACAAATACTACTAAGGGCAATTTCTATAATTTGGTCCTTAAATTCTTCACTTCAGTGCAGGCTTGGTAAATGAGTGAGAGGAAAAAGGTTGCATTTTTTCGTTTCATGGGTTACCTGTGCAATTTTAGATGCATTTTAATTAACTAATTTAGCACAGAGCTTTGAATTATTTGACTGATTTAATTGTGCCCTATGTGCTAGAGACACAGCTTTTCACTCTCTCTCAGCCCACAGTATGGCGACTCACCATGTTTCCAGTGGTCATTGAGTGTTCACTCAAACCAGCATATTTTTTTGTTAAATTCCAATTCTGTGGAATGATCTCCCCATCCTGCTTTATAGGCAGAAGAATCTTAAGAAATTTAAGGTTAGGCTGAAGACTCAATCTTTTGGGTAAAGCATTTCATTGAAATTGTTGGGCCTGATATCAAGCCAGCGTGAACAGTTTTTTGCTGATTGCTGCCAGAGTTATGCCCAGAAATTCAATGCCAAGTCATGTCTGGGTTCTGAACAAGTGATTTAACTGGCCAGTTATGGCCAGAAAGGGTTCCTGGCCAGTTAAGTCACTTTGAATATTGACACTTATCTTTTCATGCTGGACAGATTTCTCCCAGCATCTCTAGGATATCTTTTATGCTTGTCTGGTTCTGTGTGTGTGTGTTAGAAAGAAAATCAATTCATTAGAGAATAGCCTTACTACCGTGTTTCCCCGAAAATAAGCCCTACCCCAAAAGTAAGCCCTAGTCCCTGGAAGCCTAACCCAAATGTCTCTAGATTTGCCGGCAGCAGCACTTCCTCTTGCCCCATCTTTCCATCTCTCCCTCCCATCCGAACCCTGCCAACCCTCCAATCGCGAGACCTAAAAAGAGCAGCATCGGCATCACTCTTAACAAGCTGCTTTGTGGCCTGCTCCTGCCGGAGCATTCCCTCTGCTGCATCACTAATGATGTCACTAGTAATGCGGCGCATGGAAGGCCCTGGCAGGAGGCCACGAAGCAGCCTGTTTAGAGTGCTGCTGACACTGCTCTTTAGAAGGAGGTATGTAGGTCTCGCAGTCGGTGGAGTTCGGATGGGAGAGATGGAAGGATGCGAGGGTCAGCGGGGATTCGGCTGCACAGCGGGGGGCTGCTCAAGGGTTATGCTGCAAGGAAAGGGGGATAGAAGCCATGCAAGGGTTCTGCTGCACGAGGGATGGGATGGGAGGGAGGGAGGGTTAGAAAGATGCTGCAGAGGGAAGGCACAAGGGGATGGGTGAGAAGGGAAAAAAAATGCTGCACATGTGGGGGAGAGAAAGGAAAGAGGAAGAACTGGGATGAAGGTGAGGAAGGGAGAGATGATCATGGTACATGAAAAAAATAAGACCTACCCCAAAAATAAGCCCTAGTGCATTTTTGGGGAAACATGGTATATCTTTTATTGTACTGTACACTGCTGAGATTTGTAAAAGTGTGGCAGTATAGTAAGTCTCAATAAACTATAGTGAGACACGGTATAAAAAATATTTGGAACTCTATCAGATATGGTGAATGACAAGTAAGAAATCTGAGGTGTTCTCAATGTCCTGAAACCATGTTAATCAACTTCATTAGCTCTCATTTGGTTTTAACCATTTGGCATATCACCTTTCATCAAACAGCAAAGCAGTTTACAGAAACAGTTTAACGTTAGAAATAAATCAATCAATAAAAAGTGTTAGGGGATGGGACTTCATATACTGCTTTTTCTGTGAGGTTATAATCAAAGCAGTTTACATATTTTAGACAGGTACAGCACAGTTACTTACCGTAACAGGTGTTATCCAGGGACAGCAGGCATATATTCTCACATGTGGGTGACGTCATCTAAGTGAGAATACCTGCCTGCTTGTCCTGGGATAAACAGTTTTACTCTCCACGACCTCTCTCGGGAGCGCATTCCAGGCATCCACCACCCTCTCCGTAAAGTAGAATTTCCTAACATTGCTCCTGAATCTACCACCCCTCAACCTCAAATTATGTCCTCTGGTTTTACCATTTTCCTTTCTCTGGAAAATATTTTGTTCTACGTTAATACCCTTTAAGTATTTGAACGTCTGAATCATATCTCCCCTGTCTCTCCTTTCCTCTAGGGTATACATATTCAGGGCTTCCAGTCTCTCCTCATACGTCTTCTGGCGCAAGCCTCCTATCATTTTCGTCGCCCTCCTCTGGACCGCCTCAAGTCTTCTTACGTCTTTTGCCAGATACGGTCTCCAAAACTGAACACAATACTCCAAGTGGGGCCTCACCAATGACCTGAACAGGGGCATCAACACCTTCTTCCTTCTACTGACTATGCCTCTCTTTATACAGCCCAGAATCCTTCTGGCAGCAGCCACTGCCTTGTCACACTGTTTTTTCACCTTTAGATCTTCGGACACTATCACCCCAAGGTCCCTCTCCCAGTCCGTGCATATCAGCTTCTCTCCTCCCAGCATATACGGTTCCTTCCTATTAGTAATCCCCAAATGCATTACTCTGCATTTCTTTGCATTGAATTTTAGTTGCCAGGCATTAGACCATTCCTCTAACTTTTGCAGATCCTTTTTCATATTTTCCACTCCCTCTTCGGTGTCTACTCTGTTACAAATCTTGGTATCATCTGCAAAAAGGCACACTTTTCCTTCTAACCCTTCAGCAATGTCACTTACATACATATTGAACAGGATTGGCCCCAGCACCGAACCCTGAGGGACTCCACTAGTCACCTTTCCTTCCTTCGAGCGACTTCCATTAACCACCACCCTCTGGCGTCTGTCCGACAGCCAGTTTCTGACCCAGTTCACCACTTTGGGTCCTAACTTCAGCCCTTCAAGTTTGTTCAACAGCCTCCTATGAGGAACTGTATCAAAGGCTTTGCTGAAATCCAAGTAAATTACATCTAGCATATGTCCTCGATCCAACTCTCTGGTCACCCAATCAAAAAATTCAATCAGGTTCGTTTGGCACGATTTACCTTTTGTAAAGCCATGTTGCCTCGGATCCTGTAACCCATTAGATTCAAGGAAATACACTATCCTTTCTTTCAGCAACACTTCCATTATTTTTCCAACAACTGAAGTGAGGCTCACCGGCCTGTAGTTTCCTGCTTCATCCCTGTGACCACTTTTATGAATAGGGACCACATCCGCTCTCCTCCAATCCCCAGGAATCACTCCCATCTCCAGAGATTTGTTGAACAAGTCTTTAATAGGACTTGCCAGAACCTCTCTGAGCTCCCTTAGTATCCTGGGATGGATCCCGTCTGGTCCCATCGCTTTGTCCACCTTCAGTTTTTCAAGTTGCTCATAAACACCCTCCTCCGTGAATGGCGCAGAATCTACTCCATTTTCTCGTGTAACCTTGCCAGACAATCTCGGTCCTTCTCCAGGATTTTCTTCTGTGAACACAGAGCAGAAGTATTTGTTTAGCACATTTGCTTTCTCCTCATCACTCTCCACATATTTGTTCCCAGCATCTTTCAGCCTAGCAATTCCATTTTTTATCTTCCTCCTTTCACTAATATATCTGAAAAAATTTTTATCTCCCTTTTTTACATTTTTAGCCATTTGTTCTTCCGCCTGTGCCTTCGCCAAACGTATCTCTCTTTCAGTTTCACCCTGTAGTCCTTTCTGCTCTCCTCTTCTTGGGTTTTTTTATATTTCATGAACGCCAACTCTTTCGCCTTTATTTTCTCAGCCACTAGGTTGGAGAACCATATCGGCTTCCTTTTTCTCTTGTTTTTATTGATTTTCTTCACATAAAGGTCCGTAGCCATTTTTATCGCTCCTTTCAGCTTAGACCACTGTCTTTCCACTTCTCTTATGTCCTCCCATCCTAACAGCTCTTTCTTCAGGTACTTTCCCATTGCATTAAAGTCCGTACGTTTGAAATCTAGGACTTTAAGTATCGTGCGGCCGCTCTCCACTTTAGCCGTTATATCAAACCAAACCGTTTGATGATCGCTACTACCCAGGTGAGCACCCACTCGAACATTAGAGATACTCTCTCCATTTGTGAGGACCAGATCCAATATCGCTTTTTCCCTTGTGGGTTCCGTCACCATTTGTCTGAGCAGAGCCTCTTGAAAGGCATCCACAATCTCCCTACTTCTTTCCGATTCCGCAGACGGAACATTCCAGTCCGCATCCGGCAGGTTGAAATCTCCCAACAGCAGAACCTCCTCTTTCCTTCCAAACTTTTGGATATCCACAATCAGATCCTTATCAATTTGCTGCGATTGAGTCGGAGGTCTGTAGACTACACCCACATAGATAGAAGTTCCATCTTCTCTTTTCAGAGCAATCCATATCGCTTCTTCCTCTCCCGAGGTCCCTTGCATTTCGGTCGCTTGGATATTGATCTTTACATAGAGAGCTACTCCTCCACCTTTATGACCATCTCTGTCCTTCCTAAAAAGATTATATCCCAGTATGTTTGCATCCCATCCATGTGATTCACTGAACCATGTCTCTGTGATAGCAACAATATCTAGATCTGCCTCTAATATCAGGGTGGGAGAGTCGGGGCAGAGAGGCAGGCAGCGTGTTCGGGGCTTCAGGATAGGGGCTGACAGGGCAAGAGAGCAGGGCGGCAGAAGGCAGGGCAGCCGGAGAAGGGCTTCAGCGACTGGTCCTCAGCAGTTGCTTTTTTTTGATCAGCCAGCCCAGTCAGTTTTTGCAGGGTTTTCTTTAGTAAATCGCATCCATGTCTATTTTGCATGCTGTTGCCCTCATTTGCATGCACGGATCGGAGGGTGGTCGGAAGACAGGTAAGTGAATAAGGCCGGGGGTCGCAAACCGATCAGTACACAATCGGTTTGCTTAGTGAATTTGGGCCAATGTATGCTAACCGTTAGCATGTGCTAATGTGGTTAGCAAGCCATGATGAATTCCCCCCTAATCATCACCTAAAGCTATCGCTATCATGACTATTATAGCAGTACGATCAAAACCACATTAAAGGAAAGCTGTTCACTTAATAATGGATATCTACCTAACTTATGCAACAGCTTTTCTTATATTCTCTAATCAGTCTTCAACTCTTCTGAATCAGTTCCCTTTCACCATTTGTAAGATAAAGTTAAAAATTAACTAAAATCGCCACATGCCAACAGGTTACCATGCAACAAAAGAAAAAGATGTCAAATTCTTCATTTTGTTGCTCTGCAGGTTACATTAGCAGTACCTGATTAAGCACTGTGCCAGTCTTTCTTGCAAAGGTTGATTAAATCACTAGACAAAGGGCTAATGGATCAGTCACTGCAAACCGCATTAGATTAAACCGGGCTACAAGGGGAATTTCCCACCTAACTTTTCTGCCCTGTATCTATCAAAATGTGGATCTTCAATAAAAATAAAATTTTACCAGTGGAGCAAATCTATAGTATTGATCCAGATTATTGTTGCATTTCTGCAAGTCTTGGGAGTTCTTCGGAATTTCACTATTTTTTTTTGTAAAGGGAGGGGGTAATTGAGTTGACACTACCAGCCTTGCATGCAAATGAAGTTCTATTAAGGTGTTTTTGATCAGAATCTGAGGGTCAAAGCCATTAAGAAAAAGAAGTTATTCACTGCAGAAGAAAATAATGCCTCTGTTGTCCCTACTGGTTATAGTCTGCAATCAATAAAGTTTCTGGATTCTGAACACTGATAGTCTTGCAAATGTTTCAGGTATTTAAGCCACAAGGAACTGCCTTCTCTCCTCCCCTGTCCCCCTAAAAATCTCAAAGTAACAAATCACTCATTAAAAGCAGCAATACTTTTTGGGCCAAATTCTATAAATGGCGTCCCAACTGTAGGCATGCGGTAGGCATCCTACCACTGTCTAACCAGCCAACTGGGATGCATGTTTTTTTTTTTTTCATTGGGGGGGGGGTTTTCCCCTCCTGCCGGAACCCCCCCAAAGTCTCCCTCCTCCCCGAATGGCCACAGCAGCAAGACGTGCCCAATTCCTCCTGCTGCAACGACAAACCCTCCCCAACACAGTCCAAGGCAAGAGGGATGCCCACTCCCTCCTGCTGCCCCCCTCCAAGGCATCCCCCAGCAAGAGGGATGCTTACTCCCTCCTTCCACTGGCCCCATCATCTCCCGAACCCCACCAACATACCCGACTCCAACCATAACATTCCCAGACACCTCAACATTCTCTTGACACTCCAACTCCACCCCGACACCTCCAAGATTCCTGTGACACTCCCCTTACTCCACTCCAACTCGCCAACACCCCCCAAGTAACCCCCTGACAAACCCCGACACCCCCTCCCCCCCGAACCTCTATCTGATGGCCGACAAGAGGAATGCCCGCTCCATCCTGCCGGCACTGCCCGCCACTGCAAAATGGTGGGTCTTCCCCAATGAACTGGGTAGGGGACCTCAGGCCCTTCCCTTAGGAGACGCCTTAGGCACCTGGGCCAACTGGAGTCTTAGGCCTCCTTCCCAGTACATCCTAGGATGCACTGGGAGTAGCCTAAGACTCCAATTGGACTATGCCTTGGACTGTATCGGGAGGGTTCATCCTTGCGGCAGGTGGAATTGGGCACTTCATCCTGTCACAGACATTCGGGGGGGGGGGAGGTACTTCAGGGGTTCTGTCAGGAGGGAGTGGACATTCCTCCTGTCTTGGACGGGTGTCGGGAGGGTTCGCAGTTGCAGGAGGAGGAATTGGGCATTCGGAGGGGAGCTTCAGGTGTTCCGGCAGGAGAGAGTGGGCATCCCTCCTGCCAGCAGACTTCGTAGGGGGGAGGGGTTTTACGGGCTCCCCTTATTAGGTCACTAAAAGATTGTGGCAGGGAGATTCCCTTGGCTGCTATTAGCTCAGCAGCAAAGCAATTCTCTAACTGGTGCCTGTGGACATTGACAAGCAGCTCCTGCTTGGTAAGGCCTGACTTTAGTGCAGGAAGAGGCCGGTCGGAGCATACATATACAAATAGAAGAAAAAAGGGGAAATTCCAGGGTCTGGGAACTGCAAAGATAGCCAAAATAATTTTCACATCTCCAGGTGGCCCTATTTAACCAATCTCACAGGAGCATGGACTTTAGATAGTAGACATCCTATCTGAATTCACAAGTAAATATTACTCCAGTGATACACTTGGACAGGGATTTGCATTAGCACAGAGCAAGCTGCAAAGCAGTAATAAATAAACCTCAAAATGCTGGAAGTCATACCAGGAGTTGCTAATCCATATTCTCCATTCATAGTTAGGCTTGCTCCAGTTCTTCTCTCCACAGTTATGAATAAGCCAGCAAAAGCGTCTGGCAAGCCATGCTCTGTGTGTCACTCATTGTTATGCAACCACTTTAATGTAAAGACCCAGCCTCTCAAATATCAAGTCATTTAACAGATGAGCTCACAGGAACCAAATCTCTTCAGACTCATCTGCTTAAGCTTGCATTCTACTTTTTGAAGTCTCATTAAACACGCTCTGCAATTCCACAGAAAGTGGTTAATAATAATCATTTTATTCTTCTATACATAGTCGAGAGACTTCTAGGCGGTTCACATTCGAAGAAGGCTGGAGGTGAATGGTTCACTCAACAATACGTTTCTTCTTAAATGTCTCGAGACATTTAAGAAGAAACGTATTGTTGATGTGAACCATTTTTTCAATCTCATGTGACTTCACCTCCAGCTTTAAATCTAGCTGTATTGTCGGTTCCCTGACGCAGCAACGAAACGTGGCACGTCGGAACCAGTCACTATTCAAGTTAAGTTATATTTTACAAATACAAAACTTACGGAAGCATTTACAGTGTTAGCATAGCTGTTAAGGCTAGCACTTTATTTATTGAAAATATCACAAAAAATCTTTTTTGAACACTGCAATGATTGGTTGGTGAGGCGGAGTAATCAGCCTTCATGTCTCTGAGCAGAGTTCCAAGTACAAAACAAGTTTTTTGAATGCACAAAGTATATTGTTTGATGATTCAGTAGTGACTTTATTTTGTTTCATTGACCTCTTTAGTCACTCTATAATACCAACGGTTTGAATTGGTCACCCCTGTATATCTTTTGTGACTTCGTCACAATATGGAAGCAGTACCCCCTCATTGTAAGCAACACAACTAGAGGACTCCCATTCAGTTTTAGAGCTATGTCCCAAAGAGGTGCGAGGTATGTCACCAAAAGTTGTGTGTAGACAGGACAATTGGGCTTTCCTTAGAACAGTGTATCGCAACTGTGTGCTGTGGCAGATTCTAGGTGTGTTGTGAGACGCCTGAGGAGAAATGCCTGTACCAGCTGAGTTCTTACAGGATGTGCCTCTCGAGGCGAGAGGCACATCTTATAGGCTCTCCATTTAAGTGAAATTGAATATCAGTTCCAGAGTAGACCAATCAGCATGACTGAACCTAGTACAGCCATATCAAATACTGCTCTCCCCCCCCCTCAGTTTTTGAGAAAGCCTAGACAAGAAAATGTGGAGAGATGTTTACCAAAGAGAAGCTTCAGAGGGGCATATTCACTAGATACCGATTGGGCAAGAAATATAAGAGTGCATGAATCTTCAGCAAATAATTCAAGAGAGTTAAAATAAATTCCCCTAATGACGGCGTTTTTCTCCTCAGTCCTTGCATTAATCACCACATCAGTGTCATTTTAGATAGAAACATCATTTGTAATTTCCAGCAGATTTAACATTCATGGAAATTCAAGGAACTGAGGAAATGAAAAATCTTTATTAAAGACATTAAATTAAAAACACGACAGCTGCCCATTAATAGCTAAGAGAGTCACTATAGTCCCCTCCCCCCCCACACACAATCTTGCTCCTTCCATTACTGTATCTCCCTGCCCACACACCTGCCAAGAGAAGAGGGATAAACCAAAGAGACTAAGGAAGGTACAAGAAAATAAGTAGTGGGTAAGTGAGGTATAATCTGAGAAAGAAAGGAATGAAAAAGAACAAACGTAGGGGGTTAAAATATTAAATGCTCTTTAACCAGAGAAGCTCCTACTTAGTTAAACATGCTGTTCAAGTACAGATATAATATTCAGAAGTACTTAATGGACAGTGGCAGATCCTTCTGCATGTTTTCCACTCCCTCTGGGGCATCCACTCTGTTACAAATCTTGGCATCATCCGCAAAAAGGCTAACCGTACCTTCAAAACCCTTTAGTAATGTCACTCAAACAATTGAACAGAATCAGTCCCAGCACTGACCCTTGAGGCACTCCACTACTCACCTTTCCCTCCTCCAAGCGAATTCCATTAACCACCACTCTCTGGCGTCTGTCCATCAACCAGTTTCTTTTTTTTTTTTTAATTATCTTTATTAACAATTGCAAAGGAACAAACAACCAGGAGCAGAACAAGCAGAAACAGAGCATTCAATAGTTAAACAAATAGCAATGACAACTAAGGCCCACAGTACAAAGAAACCCCCGGATGATTGCCCATCACAATTGGCATTTTGAATTAACAAACCCCACCAAGCAGACACTCCCTAAACCGCACTCCCACACCTCCAGCCACAACAAGCACGCCGCACTCACACCGCGAAACAGCCAATACACTCAAATGCGCACTCCCACACACCCCGAGATGGCGGTACCCAGAAAGAAACACAAAACAAAAACAAAAAGGGGAAAGAGCAACAGCCCTCAACGGGAAGAATCCGTATCCGCTGCCTCCAGGTTGGAACAGACTTTCAACGCCCGCTGCCAAATATCACGGTAGCAGCAGGAAGTCAGAGTCCCAGACTTAGGGACACGTTGAAGCTCATACCGCCCCACCTCCACCAATCGGTCCCTCCATTGTGGAAAGGAAGCCACAGAATCGCCCACCCAATTGTGCAACAAGAGCTTTTTTACCACCAAGACAGCCATGTAGAGAACCCTTGCGCTGAGGAAGCGTGAGCCCCCCCTCAATCAAGTCACGCTGATCCCCCAAAAGCAGAAAACCATAAGACCAGGGCACATCCCTCCAGAGAATGCGCTCTAAAAAAGGAAGAACTTGCAGCCATATTGCAGAAGAAGGGCATTCCAAAAAATGGTGAAGAAGGGTACCTGGGAAACGATTGCATTTGGTACAAACTGCATCCTCCCACCGGCCCATACGAGCTCCCTGAACCCGAGAGATATAAGCCCGGTGCAAAATTTTAAATTGCATTTCCCTAAAATCCGTGGACCCCCCCATGGTGTTCACAGTGGCAAAGAGATCAAGAAAGGCCTTACGATCCATGGGGATGCCCAGCTCCGATTGCCACTGGAAAGCCAAACGATCGATAGATCCCAGGCCCGAGGCGTTTTTTCAGAATTCGATACCAGGTAGCTAAGGTGTTAAAAGCAGAGAGGGGGTAGAACTCTCCAGGATATCCTTGCGGTGGGGGGGGGGTCCTTTTCCTTCTTTTGCCCAGTTGCAGACTCACTGGCGACTCCCTCAGACCCACTTTTGGGCTTACCTTCAGGCTCGGCATTATTACTTGTCCTTGGACCGCCGTTGGGGGGAGGCTTGGCTCTGTGGTCCCTTGGATGTTCATCAACCGGTTTCTAATCCGGTTCACTACTTTGGGCTCTAACTTCAGCCCACGGAGTTTATTCAAGAGCCTCCTATGAGGAACCGTGTCAAAAGGATTTGCTGAAATCTAAGTAAATTACATCTAGCGCACGTCCTTGATCCAATTCTCTGGTCACCCAGTCAAGAATTCAATCAGATTTGTTTGGCATGATTTACCTTTAGTAAACTCATGTTGCCTCGGATCTTGTAATCCATTAATTTCTAAAAAAATTCATTATCCTTTCCTTCAGCAATATTTCCATTATTTTTCCAATAAACCAAAGTGAGGCTTATTGGCCTGTAGTTTTCCGCTTCATCTCTGCATCCACTTTTGTGAAGGACCACATCCACTCTTCTCCAGTCGCGTGGAACCTCTCCTGTCTCTAAAGATTTATTGAATAACTCTTTAAGAGGTCCAGCAAGAACCTCTTGGAGCTCCCTCAATATCCTGGGATGGATCCCATCCGGTCCTATAGCTTTGTCCACGTTCAATTTTTCACATTGTTAAGAACATAAGAACATAAGAAATTGCCCCCGCTGAGTCAGAACAGAGGTCCATCTTGCTCAGCGGTCCGCTCCTGCGGCGGCCCATCAGGCCTAGTGCCTGAACAGTGGTCCCTGATTAATTTTGTAACTTACCTCTAATCCCCATCCCTATAATCTACCTTTACTCTTATCTGTACCCCTCAATCCCTTTGTCTTCCAAGTACCTATCCAAAGCTTCTTTGAACCCCTGTAGCATGCTCCTGTTTATCACATCCTCTGGTAGCACGTTCCATGTATCCACCACCCTCTGTGTGAAAAAGAACTTCCTGGCGTTTGTTCTAAACCTCTCCCCTTTCAATTTCTCTGAGTGCTCCCTTGTATTTATTGATCCTCTTAATTTGAAAAATCTGTCCCTTTCTTCCTTGAACGGTGCGGTACCCATTCCATTCTAAGATGTAACTTTGCTAACCAATCACGGTCCTTCTCCAGGTTTTTCTTCCATGAACATCAAACAGAAGTACATTCAAACCTCAGTTTGCAAATATTTTGCAAGACGAGCAAAACACTCCTGCAAATCATGCCTCAAAAACAAGTGTTGACTCGCAAAACGAGCTCTCAGATATGGTGGCCCAGGGGTGGGTACCTGCCTGTGGGTGCCGCAGCCCATTCAGCGGTGGGGCTTCCTTCCCTCGGGGTCCCTGTGCGGCTGCCCTTCTACTTTGGCCGATTCCTCTGCAGTCCACCAGTGCCTCCCGGCTCCCAATTCAAACTGGCTGCCATCCTGCACAAGCATGCGCACGACCTCTCAGCTCCCGAGCCAAGCTGGCCACCACCCCAATGTATGCATGATGTGCATGCTTGCACATGGCACACGCATTGTCGGGGCGGCGGCCGGCCAGCTTGGGTCGGGAGCTGAGAGGTCGTGCGCATGCTTGTTACAGGATGGCAGCCAGCTTGGAATCAGGAGCCGGGAGGCGCTGGCGTACAGCAGAGGCATCAGCCAAAGCAGGAGGGCAGCTGCACAGGGACCCCGAGGGAAGGAAGCCACTCCGCTGAAGGGGCTGCGGCACCCATAGGCAGGTACCCACCCCTGGGCCACCATAGCAAACCTTGGTTGTGGAACAAATCATCTAGAGTTTGCATTATGGCCTATGGGGAACTTTGCTTTGATATACAAGTGCTTTTGCTTACAAGCATGCTTTTGGAACGAATTATGTTCGTAAACCAAGGCACCACTGTATTTGTTTAGCATGTTTTCTTTTTCCTCAACACTTTCCACATAGTGGTTCATACCTTCCTTCTCTTTATCCTAAAGAACACACTTAGCATACGCTTGCACTTCAGTCCACAGGTTTTGCAAGTAGCATCCTGGTTAATAAGCCTAATTTTAATAATGACAGCCTGACCCTATATTTTAAGATGCCTAAAACTGAGGTTCCTAAATTTAGGCCAGCAATGAGTGTCTAACTTCATTCACCTGATCTGCCCTTGGCTCAACCTACTTCCTAGGAACCTAAATTTAGGAACTATAATAGACATGACTAAGCAAGGCAAATTTTAAACTTGAACAAGTGGGAAAAACATGTGAAGCCTCCATCTGCCTGAAAACACATCATCTTTCTTGAGATAAGGAGACCAGAATTGAACTAGAGGCATTATAAACATTCTTAGTCTTGTTAACCAGCCATTTTTTAAATAATTCCTGGCATCTTTTTTGGCCACCGCCACACATTGGGCGGAAGGTTTCATCGTATTGTCTACAATGACATCTAGATCTTTTTCTTGGGCGCTAACCCCTAGGGTGGATCCTAGCATCTGGTAACTGTGATCTGGATTATTCTTTCCAATGTGCATCACTTTGCATTTGTCCACATTAAATTTCATCTGCCACTTGGATGCCTAGATTTCCAATTTCCTAAGGTCTACCTGCAATTTTTCACAATCCGCATGCGTTTTAACAACTTTGAACAGTTTAGTGTCATCTGCAAATTTAATCACCTCACAAGTCGTTCCAATTTCCAGATCATTTATAATAAGTTAAATAGCACTGGTCCTGCTGCACTCCACTGTTTACTCTCCTCCACTGAGAAAAATGGCCATTTAACCCTACCCTCTGTTTTCTATCCGATAACCAATTCCTAATCCACAACTGAATTTTGCCATCTATCCCACAATTCTTTAATTTTCTCAGCAGCCTCTCATGAGGAACTTTGTCAAAAGCTTTCTGAAAATCTAAAGACACTACATCAGTGGTCTCAAACTCGCAGCCTGCCAGGTACTATTTTGAGGCCCTCGGTATGTTTATCATAATCACAAAAGTAAAATAAAACAGTTTCTTGATCATATGTCTCTTTAGCTATAAATTACAGTATTATTATTAAGATTTAGCCAAAAAGGAAAGATTTATAAACTATAAAGAGTTTTACCTCATGCAGAATTGTCATTTCTTTAATAAGACATTAACTATTTTTTTTCTGAGGCCCTCCAAGTACCTACAAATCCAAAATGTGGCCCTGCAAAGGGTTTTGAGTTTGAGACCCACTGCACTACATCAACTGGATCACCTTTATCCACATGTTTATTCACACCTTCAAAGAAGTCAAGCAAATTGATGAGGCAAGATCTCCCTCGGCTGAACCCATGCTGACTGTCTCATTAAAACATGTTTGTCTATGTGTTCCACAATTTTATTTTTTTATAATTTCCCAGATCTCCCCTGGAATAGATGTAACATTGGCTACCCTCCAGATAATTTTAGTGACAGGTTAGAGATCACTAACAGCAGATCAGCAATTTCATGTTTGAGTTCTTTTAGTACCCTGGAATGTATAGCATCCGATCCAGGTGATTTACCACTTTTTAAACTAGAAATAACTTATAATCCATATCTTCCCCATCCTTACAAATCAATAAATACAGTATTCTCCCTTTCATACCATGTCATCAACTATCATAACCTGTATAACATCCTCTAACTCATCCCTCCCCATCATCCTCTACTTTATTCACCCCCTCAAATAACTAAATTAACTAATTTCCAGAATTATCCTCATTTCACAGTTCTATTAGCACACTATGCCACAGTTCCAGCTCCTTATTAGAAAAGGCAGAGGTATTAAAATAGATTGAACCTGATCACTCTATGCCTCACAATCTGTATTAGACCTCAGAAAATTAATTAAACTTCATAAACTATAGTTAACCCTCCTCAAGTCAATCAGCAGGCTAACATGATTTAAATGTGCCAAGTAGCCCCAAGTGGGCAGTACCATAACAGAGATAATTCTTGTCCCCAGAATGAATACACCACAAAAATGCCTTCTTTTTCCAGATTCCTTGTTGAAATTGAAAACTTGACCCCTCCCATACTGTGATCCAGTCCTCACCAATTGTGAAAAATAACAGCCCCAAGGACTTTCTCTGATCCCAGTATACCTTAAATGAGGCCAGAAGGTCCTTTTAGGATGCGAGTGATCCCAATTGCTCCTGGCGCTGAAATTCATAAAGGTCACAACTGATCCCCAGAGACTTGAATAGTGGGGGAGAGGAGATATGCTCCAAAAGCACTGTCAGTACCCAGCAGCAGAAGTACCCTCTGTAGGGCACATGGTTCTATAAGTTCTTCCTTTCAGGTTTGCAATCAGAGACCTCCCTGACTTGTTCTGTGGATGAATGATTGATTTCTTGATCTTTCAGAAATATTATTGTTTGACTGCTTCTGGTAATTCTTGTTTTCCTCTGTCCTGTTAAGTTTTGTCCTTTCCTTTTCATAATTTGAATTGTAAGCCATTCTGCTGCGTACTCAAGAAGGGTGGTATATCAAGTTTAACTCTGTATTTGCCATTGATGCTCAGAAACATGTGTCTTCTATGGCTCTTGTGGGAGATCTGCATCTCCAAATGCCTGTTTACTTGGCACTGTTTCTCTTATTCAATATAAGAAGTTACATAAAGCAGCCGTTTCACCATCTGCCAATTAAGGGTTAATATACCTACTGTTTCCTGCCTGGCTTATGATCCTAAATAGCTTTATATTTAATTTAGAAATGATTACAAAATTTGAAACTAGACCAATGTCTGAACATCTACACGGGCAAGCTGTCTATAGAAAATTCTTTGTATTTCTCCAAAGTAAATTTCAATTACACAGAAGTTACAATCATCCAGACACCTTGGGGTTTAACTGGGCAGGAGAGGATTCTGCTCAATTAAACTATGCTGAATGTGCCAAGAAGGGCTATTCAGTTGTACTTAACTGGGTAGTGCCACTGAATATTTCCTCAGATTGCCACATCATTGACAGGTTCGTACTGGGACAGTCCAGAGGAGTGGAGCTGGCATTTATCCCATTATCAGTGAAATTCAGTCTGCTAATTGGGTGAGCAGTTAAAATTAGGACAACAAAAAGATTGTCCTAACTTTTAAAGACAAATTTTTTCCCGTCCCCACAGGAACTGAATTTCACAGTCCCGTCCCCGTGATTTTTGTCGCTGTCCCTGTCCCTTTCCTGTAGGCCTTTCTTAACTGCACAAATCTCTAACACTTATGATTTTAAAGTGTTTGATGTTTGTGCAGATGAGGACAGAGAATGCAGAAATGGGGCAGGGACAGGAAAAGAACTCGCAGGGACGGGATGGGAAAATGAGTTCCCGCAAGGATGGGGGATAATTTGTCCCTGGGTCATTCTCTACTAACTTTATCCACCAAGGTATCCTAATCCCAGTATGAATATCAGCTAGTACTTGGGTAACTTCCAGCTCTCTGCCCTGACCCTGAATATAGATTTGCGATAAGGGCTCAAATTTCAGACTTTTACAACAGTATGCCCAAACGCTAAGAATATTTTACACAGGTATCTGTATATATAAAGTACTTCAGCGACAACTCTTCATGGTATATTCATACATTGTGTAATTAGATGTGGCCTCAGATACACCACCTCCTCCTTCAATAGTAAATTATGTCAGGGGGGAATCCTCATTGGCCTACAAACTTTTTAGTATGACCATTTTTTATATTTTTTTTACTAACTTTTTAAATTGATATATAATTTAGGAGATTAGGCCAAACTTAATAATAATAATAATCTTAAGATGAATTTTATACTCAACTTAAGTTCATCCTAAGCTCTCACGCTCCTGGGGCCAAACGATCCGACATATTTCACAAGTAATTGCTTTTTCAAGGATCCCCCAGAGCCACTCTGAGTTCCACCTTACTCAAACTCAAGATTATTATTAAGTATGGACTAATCTCCTAAATTATATATCAACTCAAAAAGTTAGTAAAAAAATATAAAAAATGGTCATACTAAAAGTTTGTAGACCAGTGAGGACACCCAGACAATGCTATTCACCCCTGACAATTTACTATTGAAGGAGGAGGTGGTGTATCTGAGGCCACATCTAATTACACAATGTATGAATATACCATGAAGGGTTGTGAATATAACCCAGCATTGAATATCCTGGCTTAATTCAGCTCACAGAAGCTTAAAAACTGTTGACTGCCTTAGGCTGAATATCAGCCAGCTTGCATTTTTGGCTTTATTAAATTAATTTTTAGCTAAGAAAAAAAATTAAGTACAGTACATAGATTTAAACTTTGCTCCTGTGCTGTATCCTTAACAGACCTTTAAACATAAAAAAGTAAAAATAGAATAAAATGTGGTTCAGCTGTTTTGAGATAAGGCACATATGGCTGACATCCCAAATAGATTAACCAGAAAAAGAAGAGTAATGAACACTATAGAAAATGCCCACATTAAAAAAAAATCAGAGGAAGAATAAAAATCTCTGACGTTTTGATATATCTGCTATTTCTCCTTTAAATGTCACAGCTTTGCAGTTTAAAATAGAAAAGGCAGCTAACTGTAATAGGTTAGTAATTTCTGTAGGAAATATGGCTAGTCAGCTCCAGCAGTTATGACATTTCCGTTTTTCCACCACCATTATGTCTGTTCTTGCCAGGGTTACATTAAGTTCCAGAGGCCAAGAGTTCAGGTAATAGATCAAATAGAATTACAAAGATTCAGAGCCAAGCTAGATACTAGTCTGGTTGCAGCAACTGGATTCATTAGGTTTGGGACTTTGATAAATTGAAGTTGAGTTCAAAGTTGAGTGCATCCATTTGTTTTTTTTAATGTTGATAAGCAAAGTTGGGGGGGGGGGGCTACATTGTGCGACTCTGAGGTGCGATTTTTTTAACACTAGGTTCATTCTCAAACATAGGAACTAAGGGCTAGATGCACTAAAGATACTGACTAGATTGCTGTTGGCTGACTCTCTGGCTAATTCTTGAGCAGTGATTGATGCGCTTTCAAGTTTGCATACAAATGATTTGCATGGAGGTGCAAATTAGAGAATGACACGGGGACCGTTTACCATGGTAAACGGTGGTAACCGCAGTAAATCTGCAGGAATGGAGACATTGGCAACTGGTTTACCGCAGGAATGGGGAAAAGACCTTTCACTGCCCCACAGGAATGGGGACAAGACCTTTTACCGCCCCGTGGGAGTGGTGAAAAGTCTTGCTCCTATAAAAAAATTTGCATCCGTGTCAGACTTGGCATCTCCTCCCAAGCTCCTCTTGCACCTATTTTACCATCAGGAGCCAGCTATGTCACGATTAAGACAGAAGGAACCCAAAACCAAAGCCTGAGACCAATGTGATTTGAAGAATAAAATTACCAGACAACAAAAGATAGAAAAAAATAAATGTATTTTATATTTTGTGATTAGAATATTTCAGATTTGAAATATGTATCCTGCTAGAGCTGGTATTAGACATAACTGGGAACCGCAAAGCCCAGGCTGTGCTTCTTTAGCTTCCAGCTGGCTTAAGGCTCTCTCTCTCGCTCTCTGACCAGGGGTCAGTACCCCCAGTTGCACTCCCCTAACACTATTTTTGCCATGTGTGACCAAAGTATTGTGTTAGCTTGGTTTTTCTATGTAGCATTCTGTAGTAATTTGGTTTGTTCAGTTTTCACAATAGTGGAGGGGATATTTTTGAAGGGGAGAGGAGACAGGGGATTTGTTGATCCTTGCTCTGTATTATTTGTGTTTATAAAATGACAATTGTACAGAATATTGTCTCTTTTTATACTTTTAATAAAATAAGTTCAGAATAAAATCATACCTATTCAAGGCTTGTGCGGATGGGATCTGACAGTTTTCAGGGACGGGGACTGAGCTCGGGGGGATGGGACAGTGACGGGGACTGAGCTCGCAGGGATGGGGACTGAGCTCGCAGGGATGGGACAGGGACGAGCTCACGGGGATGGGGTGGGAACGGTGATAAATTTTTTTTCCCGTGTCATTTTCTAGTGCAAATCATTTGCATGTAAATGTGAGCGACTGACACATGTGCAGAGCTCTGACAGCAGTGACAGGGGAAACAGCCTCCTATCACCGCTGTTAGGGCTTCTTTTTTTTAATGGCACAGATGTGTGTGTTTTACAAGCACAATCTGCCCTATTAAAAAAAAGAAAAAAAAAATTTAATGCTAAAAATGCCAGATCAAGTACTTGGGTTGCAAAAATCCAGGAGAACAGTATAGTACGAGGTGAAGTTCTTCTGTGTACAAAAGAGCAAAACTTGGGGGCGATTGTGTCTGATGACAAAACGGGTAGAAAAAAAATGACAAAGTCAGGAAGATGCTTGGGCAGCATAAGGAGAGAAAAGGCCAGTATAAAAAGGGAGGTGATAATGCAGTTGTACAAGTCTCTGGTGAGGTCCAATTTGGAATACTGTGTGCAATTCTGAAAACTGTACCTTCAAAAAGATATAAATAGAATGGAGTTGGTCCAGAGGATTGCTACAAAATTGGTTAGTGGTCTTGGCCATAAATCGTATGGGGACAGACTTAGAGACTTTAATATGTACCGTATTTTCACGCAAATAACACGCACCCGTATAAAACGCGCACACGTGTATAGCGCGCAGAAATCACGATGATAAGCACAAAAACTTTGGTATAACGCGCTCACGATTATACCGCGCATGCTGCCCGACTCTCCGTTCACTCCCCCTGACTTCCGTGCACTGCCCCGACTTTCCGTGCGCTGTCCCGACTCTCCGTTCACCCCCCCCTGACTTCCGTGCACTGCCCCGACTTTCCGTGCGCTGTCCCGACTCTCCGTTCACACCCCCCCTGACTTCCGTGCACTGCCCTGAATTTCCGTGCGCTGTCCCGACTCTCCGTTCACCCCCCCTGACTTCCGTGCACTGCCCCGCCTCTCCGTGCGCTGTCCCGACTCTCCGTTCACCCCCCCTGACTTCCGTGCACTGCCCCGCCTCTCCGTGCGCTGTCCCGACTCTCCGTTCACCCCCCCCTGACTTCCGTGCACTGTCCCCCCTTAAAGGTCTGTCCCCACCCTGAAAGCCTGATGCCCCCCCCCCGACGTCCGATACATCCCTCCCCCCGAAGGACCGCCGACTCCCCAACAATATCGGGCCAGGAGGGAGCCCAAATCCTCCCGGCCACGGCGACCCCCTAACCCCACCCCGCACTACATTACGGGCAGGAGGGATCCCAGGCCCTCCTGCCCTCGACGCAAACCCCCCTCCCCCCAACGACCGCCCCCCCCAAGAACCTCCGACCGCCCCCCCAGCCGACCCGCGACCCCCCCTGGCGACCCCCACGACCCCCCCACCCCCCTTCCCCGTACCTTTGGTAGTTGGGCCAGAAGGGAGCCCAAACCCTCCTGGCCACGGCGACCCCCTAACCCCACCCCGCACTACATTACGGGCAGGAGGGATCCCAGGCCCTCCTGCCCTCGACGCAAACCCCCCTCCCCCCCAACGACCGCCCCCCCCAAGAACCTCCGACCGCTCCCCCAGCCGACCCGCGACCCCCCTGGCGACCCCCACGACCCCCCCACCCCCCTTCCCCGTACCTTTGGTAGTTGGCCGGACAGACGGGAGCCAAACCCGCCTGTCCGGCAGGCAGCCAACGAAGGAATGAGGCCGGATTGGCCCATCCGTCCTAAAGCTCCGCCTACTGGTGGGGCCTAAGGCGCGTGGGCCAATCAGAATAGGCCCTGGAGCCTTAGGTCCCACCTGGGGGCGCGGCCTGAGGCACATGGTCGGGTTGGGCCCATGTGCCTCAGGCCGCGCCCCCAGGTGGGACCTAAGGCTCCAGGGCCTATTCTGATTGGCCCACGCGCCTTAGGCCCCACCAGTAGGCGGAGCTTTAGGACGGATGGGCCAATCCGGCCTCATTCCTTCGTTGGCTGCCTGCCGGACAGGCGGGTTTGGCTCCCGTCTGTCCGGCCAACTTCCAAAGGTACGGGGAAGGGGGGTGGGGGGGTCGTGGGGGTCGGCCAGGGGGGTCGCAGGTCGGCTGGGGGGGCGGTCGGAGGTTCTTGGGGGGGGGGGACGGTCGTTGGGGGGGAGGGGGGTTTGCGTCGAGGGCAGGAGGGCCTGGGATCCCTCCTGCCCGTAATGTAGTGCGGGGTGGGGTTAGGGGGTCGCCGTGGCCAGGAGGGTTTGGGCTCCCTTCTGGCCCGATATTGTCGGGAAGTCGGCGGTCCTTCGGGGTGGGGGTGCGAGTGGTCCTGCCGGGGGGGGGGATGTATCGGACGTCGGGGAGTCGGCCGGGCAAGAGGGCTTGGGCTCCCTCTTGCTCCGATCGTGGATGCGGGTGCGGGTGGGAGCGCGTGCGAGTGGTCGTTCGGGGTGGGGGTGCGAGTGGTCCTGCTGGGGGGGTGAATCGGGCGTCGGGCGGGGGGGGAACTATGTTTGAAAACTTTCGTATACCGCGCTCACACATATAACGCGCGAGGGGTATGCGCGGTAGGTAAAAACGCGTATAACGCGCGCGTTATATGCGTGAAAATACGGTATACTCTGGAAGAAAGGCAGGCGGAAAGGGAATATGATAGCTAAGAAGAAGAAAAGAAAAACCACCAAATTTTTAGATTGAATTAGGTTGGGCAGACTGGATGGACCATTCGGGTCTTTATCTGCCGTCATCTACTATGTTACTATGATAGGGACTTTAAATATTTGCAAGTGAGTCTTTTTCCAAATGAAGGAAAACTCCAGAAGGAGAGGGCATAGGATGAAGTTAAGAGGTAATAGGCTCAGGAGTAATCTAAAGAAATACTTCTTTACAGAAAGGGTGGTAGATGCATGGAATACGTGGTGGAGACAAAGACTATGTCTGAATTCAAAAAAGCATGGACAAGCATGTGGAGTCTCTTAGAGCAGGAGTGTCAAACTCAATCACATAAGGGGCTGAAATCTAAAAAAACACAGGCTAAGTCGCAAGCCAAATTTTTTATTAATATACTTAGTCTTAATAGAAGTAAAGGGTTTCTACTCATATGTTTCTATATTTCTAAGATCAGCAGTTTAAAAAAAGAAATTCCCTAACCTCTATGTTTCAATGTACCAATATTTCTATGCTTCAGCTGTTATTTTTGCCTTTTCTGCATCAGGCAATTTTGAGGGGAATTTCTCTGGTATTCCCCAGTCTGATCTGGTCTATTTTCAAACATCATGTATCTTTTCCCCAGTGTTCCCCCGCATCAAATTTGGTCACATTCAATCAAGTTGTTGAGAGTTTTGCCTCAGACAAACAGATGTTCTACACCCCTTTAAGTATGACTTTTTTCCAACATTCCAATGGGGGTTGTAAAGAATATGCCAAATACATCTGAAAATAATAATCAAACGTTACTTCACCAAACTGTCTTTTCATTCATACTTTAGTGAATGAAAGTTTACAGTATAGCTCTCTGCCAAAAGCTTGGAAGGAAGCTACAATCCATCCTATTATTAAAGACCATACCATCACGCCAGATAATAAATCAAATTATAGGTCCATTGCTAATCTTCCCTTCTTAGCAAAAGTAACTGAAAAAGGTTGTCTTCAATCAAATTTCAGAATTCATTGAAAAAACAAATACCCTACATCTAAATCAAACAGGTTTCAGACAACATCACTCTACAGAACACTCCCTAATAGGCATGTCAACCTCTATTCATTACCATTTGGATCACCATAAATCTGTTCTTCTAATTTCCCTTGATCTTTCATCAGCTTTCGATACCACAGACCACAATCTTCTCCTCCAAAGATTGGAAGTTATCGGCATCTCAGACCAGGTTCTGCAGTGGTTTCATTCCTATTTCAGAGACCGAACTTCCACAATCACGTTCAATAATTCCACCTCAGAATGCCACTTTGTAAGGTATTCCACAAGGATCCATTCTATCACCTCTTCTGTTTAATAATTTTCTAGCTCCTCCGATGACTCTCTGCCAATCCATCAGGTTTAATGCTTTCGCCTATGCTGACGACATCCAGCTTTTGCACCCATTAGACTCCAAGAATGCCCATGACATCTTAGCAATTAACAAGAAACTAGAGCAAATACACCAATGGCTAGATGCTAACAGACTGGCCCTAAATGTTGTAAAATCAAAGATAATGCTTTTCTCATGGAAAGACAATCCAAACTCTAGTTTCTCCATTACCCTCAAGGGTAACACACTAAAGACAGTCAACTCAATTAAGAACTTAGGAGTAATTTTCGATCAAAAGCTGTCATTTCATGAGCATATTAGCAATGTTGTTAAATCTACTTTTTTCAGACTACATCAAATATGCTCTGTTTTGAAATTCCTAGAACCTACATCTTTGAATATACTAATACATTCCTTGGTGATTTCAAAAGTTGATTACTGCAATGCCCTTTTCATGGGTATTGCTAAAAAAGAAATGATGTCTTCAAATTATTCAAAATGTTTCAATAAAGCTAATCATGAAAGCAAAAAAAATTTGATTACGTCTCATCTCAAAAAAGCACACTGGCTTCTGATTACTTACAGAATATCCTATAAAATATGTCTAGTAACCCTTAAATGCCTTCTTCATAAAACACCGGCTTTTATCAATAGGCTCTTAATTCCTTGTGCCCCTATGAGAACTCTTAGGTCTAACGATCAGCATTTGCTTTCAGTTCCTTCTCTCAAGTTTACCAATACGCGCCGGCAATACATCTTCTCAGTAACGGCTCCACAAATGTGGAACTCTCTCCCCATTCATCTAAGGGAAAAACACATGCTAGACCGATTCAAGAGTAAGTTGAAATGCTTTCTTTTTAAAGATGCTTTCAATTGAGAGTACTCTTGTCTTGATTCATTCTTTAGAGTCTGCCGTGAGACTTTATTTATTGTTATCCTTCCTTTTGTCCATTCCCTTTCTGTCTTATTTTCTGTAAAATATTGTATTTCTTCCCCTCGTTCCTCATTATGCATAAGTCTTGTTTGTGGTTGAATGTGGTATGTTTTGTCCCCCCAAAAGTTGTTTGAATTTTGGCTAGGTACATCGCTTTGAAGTTTGATTAAGTGATCCATCAAATCTTAAATAAACTTGGAAAAAGTTATAAAAAGACATTTTCCCCTTGAACTTAAATTTGTGTATAGAAAAAAAGTGCTACCCCTTCCTCTCTTTGGTTTTCCTTCTGTGCTTTGCTACATTTTGGCAAAGTTAAGCTCATCAAATAGTACCAACCTATCAAACTCCCCATCCTATTCTGCTGGCCAAGATTTCTCAACTGCAAATGCATGATTTTGTATCTTCACTTTACATTAAATTCCAGCTGCAGACTACCAACCATTCCTCAAACTTTGTTCATCATTCCATATTTTCCACTGCTTGATTAGTGACCGGCAAAAACAAAAGAAAAACCTTATCAAATTTATACCACAAACACCTTTGTATTAGTCTGTTGTCCAGTATAAACAAGGACCTACAGTGGGATTTGAACCTTGTCTCTCTGATTCACAGCCAGCTGCTCTAACCACTAATCACTCAAGAAGACTAGCCAGGAAGATTGTTCGAGTATGCTCCAGTTCATAAATTCACACCTAAAGTCGAATATTAAAACTAGGTGAAATCATCTGCATTGATCCCTAAATGAATAGGGCTCCTCGGCTATCAAATCTTGATTGCGTGGGGCAGTGGTTAAAGCTACACCCTCAGCACCCTGAGGTTGCGAGTTCAAACCCACGCTGCTCCTTGTGACCCTGGGCAAGTCACTTAATCCCCCCATTGCCCCAGGTACATTGGATAGATTGCAAGCCTGCCGGGACACACATGGAAAAATGCTTGAGTATCTGAATAAATTCATGTAAACCATGCTGAACTGCCCTAGGAGAATGGTATAGATTATAAAAAAGTGAATGTTTAAATAAATAAACTTATACATGGAAATAACTACTGCAAGTGTGCCAAATTTTACTTTTTAAGATAAAAACATGGACACAATCTAGAGTGTCAAAATCAAAAAAGAATATTTTCCTATTCCCCAAATGCTGGATTTCCTCTCTGGTCTTTAGTATATTAAACTTTTTGTTTATTCCTCCTCTCCTACTGGCTCATCAATTCAGAAAAATGGACTGCATTGTTCTCCATCATAATGCCATGGCGTACAGCACACTTTTAGTCTTAGCCAGTAACATCTGTAAGAAAACTACTAGCAGATGCTGTGTCATTTCTTGTCCTGGTTCTAAAAATTACACACTTCATTATCCTTTCGTGGCTGCTCTTGGGCTCACATTACAACCATATTACCCCTTTTTTAAAGCAACTGCACTGGCTACTTGTTCATTGCTGGATCAATTTTAAAGTACCGGTCTTGATTTTTAAAAGTGCTTTCTGATAAGCTGCCATTGTGCCTTGCTACCTCATTAAGGGCCCCTTTTACCAAACCGCAGTAGCGATGCTGCTGTGGAAAATGCACCAAAGCCCACAGAAATGAATGGGTTTTGGTGAATTTACCGCAGCAGCAACGCCACTATAGCTTTGAAAAAAGGAGCCCTAAGGATGTAAACAACCACCCATGCCTTCAGATCCAAAAATCGGCTCCTCTTGAGTTACCTACTTTTAGGCACATCAGACTGGATTAGGGTTCCCATATGGCTCCAGAAAAAAAAAGGGGACAAATTGAGACATCCGAGTTTTACTTCCATTGAAAGCAATGGAAGTAAAACCCAGATGTATCAATCCGTCCTCCTTTTTCTGGAGCCATATGGGAATTCTAGCCTGGATAAAAATAGAAATTCCTTATTCACGGTTGGTGGTCTATCTTTATGGAATGCATTGTCTTTATATTTACGTGAATCTTTTCTTTCATTTCAAAATCAATTAAAAACAATTTTATACATACATGTTTTTGTTTATATGTACATAGCATATTATATCTTTATTTTATCATGTATGTAATTTTGAAACCCCTCAGACTTTTGGATGGACGGGATATAAGAAATTTAAAATTAATAAAATACGGTTCCCTCACTTCTGGAACCCTTCCTAACCTGCCGCAGTGCAAATGTCACAGTACTGTCATATTTACTTAGACAATGGGAACTCAATAGG
Organism: Geotrypetes seraphini; assembly: GCF_902459505.1. Taxonomy (NCBI): domain Eukaryota; kingdom Metazoa; phylum Chordata; class Amphibia; order Gymnophiona; family Dermophiidae; genus Geotrypetes; species Geotrypetes seraphini. Next base: position 22,218,912 of record NC_047095.1, read on the forward strand.
GATATGCATGTGCTTGCATGCCTTAAAAAAATTTAGGTGCTTTTTTACTAAGCTGTCTTAGGTGCTAAACACAGGCCTAACACAGCAAAAACGTCCTAATACATGACACAATAAATCATTCTCTATTAGTTTTTGAATATTTTGTTTTGGAGGGGACACAAGGTAGAGAGTGGCCTTCCTGTGCTATCCAGTTAGCACATTTACATTACCACAAGCTAACGAATCAGCATGCAGTTTATTTATGAATTAGGGTGGATAAAAATTTTAAAAAAAATAAAATTATATTTGTTTTAATTTAAATCAGATTCTTCTTAAACAAAATGCTTTTTTGAGAAAAGTCTATCTAAAGATAGTTTTCTCAAATATAAACCGAGGAAAAAAGGTCAACCCGAATATAAACCAAGGGGGGAGTGTTAATATTAAAGGGCAGTGTCCTGCCAGGCTCTGCACCCAGCCCCCCTCCTTCTCTACCCAAGAACTTTTACCTCCCTCTCACCTTTCCAGCATATCTTTTAAATGCTTGGTAGTCAGGTGGGCCAGGACAAGGACTTATGGGAGAAGTACCTGGCTACAGCATGAACATCCTAAACAAAAATCATTTACTAAGATGCGTAGGCATTAACACATGTTTTAACACAGCTTAGAATGTGCTCAGTTGTCCTGCGGTAACTGCCAAATCAGCACACACTAAAAAACAGCTGTACTTTTGGGGAGGGAAAATGTCAGGGGAGTGGCTTTTCCTGCACTAAACAGTTAAAAAAAAATTACTTTGTGAGCACTTGTAGGTGGTAAAGGCCGACGCAATATTTTTTTGCTAACCACTTACTGCGCTCTGTTGTGAATGCTTTAAGACCACACACTGACAGCATTAATGAACCAGGGTCATTTCAAAAAAATTTTTTTTTTTATTCACATGTTTTGTTTTTTCAAGTACAGTGGTACCTTAGATTACGAGCATAATCCGTTCCAGGAGCATGCTCGTAATCCAAAATGCTCATTTATCAAAGCGAATTTCCCCATAGAAAATAATGGAAACTCGCTTTGATAGGTTCCCACCCCCCCCCCCCCCTGAGGCCAGCAGTGCTGCCCCCCCCGAAGGCCCCCCCCCCCGCGAACCGGCACCCTCCCCCCCACGATCCGCACCCCCCCGCCGCGACCTGAGGTCCCCCCAACCCACCCGAACCCTCTTCTTACTTTGCTGTAGCCTCCGCAGCGGTATCGGCACCAGCATGTCCTGTGCGTGGTGCCGGTGTCTGAAGATCTGCTTCCTGTGCTGGGCCTTGAGAGTTCACGTTCGACGTGAACTCTCAGGCCTTGAGCATGTGCACATGCTCAAGGCCCAGCACAGGAAGCAGATCTTCAGGCACCGGCACCGCGCACAGGACATGCTGGTGCCTGTGCTGCTGCCGCTGCGGAGGCTACAGCAAAGTAAGAAGAAAGTTCGGGTGGGTTGGGGGGACCTCAGGGCGCGGCAGGGGGGGTGCCGGTTCGCAGAGGGGGGCGCTCGCAAATCGAAGCGCGGTCGGTTTCCGAAGCGCCGGTTTTGCGAATGTTTTGCTCACAAACCGGTGCAAAACACTCACAAACCGGTGCACTTGTAAACCGAGGTACCACTGTATTTCTTTACAATCCTTCAATATAGTCTCCCTGCTTTGCCATGACCGATTCCCAACATCTGGGAAGCTTCATTATTCCATCCAAGACACTGTTTTTGTTCAATTGCCAAATGGCTCGGGTACTGGCGGAAAAAAGCTCTTCCAGAGATGTAAAATGATGTCCACGCATAGGTTGTTTCAACTTTGGAGGAAGGTCAAAGTCTGGTGGACTCATGTCTGGACTGTAGGGAGCATGAGGTAACACATCCCAGCAGTATTTGTGTAGTTTTTCAATGACAAGTGGAGAGCTTCATCTTCCCCACGGCCAAAAAAATTTCAACAAGCTCAATCAAAAGTCAAACAAATGATGATTTTTGCTTATGAACAAAGTTTCATGTGGAAGAAGTGTCACAGCAGTGTATTATCGTAATTGTTTTGCAAAAAAATGCGCAGAAAAATGCACAAAACCCGACCTCAGTTGCTCTTAGCTGAGCCACTTATTCTTCACGACAACGCTTGCCTGCACATAGGGAATGTCGTCATTGAAAAACTACGCAAATATAACTGGGAGGTGTTACCTCATGCTCCCTACAGTCCAGACATGAGTCCACCAGACTTCGACCTTTTTCCAAAGTTGAAACAACTTATGGTGGACATTGTTTTGCATCTCTGGAAGAGCTTTTTTCCGTTGGTACCCAAGCCATTCGGCAACTGAACAAAAACGGTGTCTTGGATGGAATAATGAAGCTTCCTGGACGTTGGGACTCGGTCATTGCAAAGCAACGAGACTATATTGAAGGACTGTAAAGAAATAATTGAAAACAAAATAATAAAACATGTAAATTTTAAAAAGTGTGCATTATTTATGAAATGACCCTCGTATGTCAAACTTATATCTCAAGATACTTGAAAGACACAGAAAAGAGCAGCTATGCCAGTAAACAAGTTCCCAAGCACACACACACAGCTGCCAAGAACTGACCCACATGTTTAAATAAACAATGAAAACAATAATACATTTTTGTGCGATACGCGCCCTCAGTGTGACATAAGCTAACGGAGCAGGCAAACGACTGCCCCTCAAAGGCTTAAATCAAGGTCCCATGAGCAAATCACAGAGCTCACTACTGTCGCACACCATCAAAGGGTGTGAATGCATGCTCAATTAAAGTGCAACTTAGAGTGTAAAAGTCACTTATTTTCAACAAAATACAGGTGGAACAATTAATGGCAAAATTGCTAATAACGTGGTGTAGTGCAAGGGAACAGTCCTAGCCCCTCAGAAGTATTGAGGCAAAGAACAAGGTACTTAGCTTGTTCCAACGAATGGTGGATTTAGCGCTGAGACGGAAGAAGAAGTTACTTCAATCAGAATGGTTCAACCCAGCAAGGTTTCAGGAACTTCACGTGCCCCTTCAACAGGAACCAGCCTCTTTCTCGCATCTTTTCTTGGCAGCCATTTCAAACTGGCGGCGACTTGTTCCCGGGCATTGTTTAGCTCACAAACTCAAATATAGGCCCTCATAATGAGAACAATACATTATAGTCTCTATGCAGATGAATGCAATTAATACCAAAACTACTTGGATAAATGAGGATGCCTGCTCCCTCCTGCCATGAAGGAGCCTGCTCCACCTCCAGGTCCCCCTGTCCCGTACCTTAAAAGTTGGGAGGAGGTACTGAAAAAAAACTTTCTGCTCCACCTCCCTCGACGATGCCACTGGTCCTCTCAAGGGAGGTGTCTGAGCCAATCAGGGTCTTAGACCCCTTCCCTGTGCATCACATGATGCACTGGGTAGGGGCCCAAGGCCCAGTGTCATCGTTGAGGGAGGACTTGGAGCAGGAGGTTTTTTCAGTACCTCCTGCTCCCAACTTTTAAGGAATGGGGGCAGGTGGGCGGGCTCCTTCATGGGAGGAGGGAGTGGGCATCCCTCCTGCCTTATTTTTTTTTTTTTTGGGGGGGGGGTCGAATCGGATAATGGGCGATCAGGGGAATAAACACACGGTGGGCAGTTTTGTGCATTGGGGAATCCCATTCGATTGATCGCTAAACTGGTCAAACCGGTTTAGCGACGATCAGAACACAATCAGTAAGTTTTATGCATCCCTCAGTTAGAGTCTCAACGGTATGATGCAACTGATCTTGACAATGTCTTTTGTTTGATTTAGATTACATAGAAACATAGAAATAGACGGCAGATAAGGGCCACGGCCCATCAAGTCTGCCCACTCCAGTGATCCTCGCTATCTATCTTTGCGGATAGATCCCACATGTCTATCCCATCTGGCCTTAAAATCCGCCACACTGGTGGCCTCAATAACCCGAAGTGGAAGACTATTCCAGCGATCAACCACCCTTTCAGTGAAGAAGAACTTCCTAGTGTCACTGTGCAGTTTCCCGCCCCTGATTTTCCACGAATGCCCTTACCTTCTTTCTAGCATCCCCTGTTCTTGAAAACTAAGGCTCCAACGGATGGTGTATTATTTCTTTTGGGTTGGTTTGGAGTTTTTTTGCCTCTGTTTCTTTGTATCTTACAAGGTTTTATGACTACGTAAAGCTTGACTGAACTAAGGATCTTTGGTTTCTGTTGCAACTGAATCTATGACCAAAACAGACCCCGAAACTGTAAGTGAAACCACCTTTTGCTCTCTCCCACACCTAAAAAGCTCCCCTCCAGCAGGAGCCCCACTCTCTCTTCATCACGTTCCCCCATAGGCCCTCCCAGAGGCCACTTTAAGAAGCCTGGTGGTTTGGTGGAGTCTTCAGGGGCAGGAACAAGCCACATTAATTCCTGCTTCATTTGCAGTGGCTCCTGAAACTTTCTATGCTAGTTTCAATTGCAAAATAGCTGTCGGGACCTCCTGCAGCAGTTTCATGAGGCTACCATGAGAAGTTTCGGCAGCCATTGCAAATGGAACAGCAGCATGGAGCAGGAACGAGCGATGTGTATTTCTGCTCCCAAAGACTCCACTAGACCACCAGTCTTCCTAAGGTAGACCAAGGGACAGTGTGATTGCAAGGGGGGCAGAACAGTGAGTTTCAGGATTCAACTGAAAACACCGGCATTTTCAGCTGAAACCCAAACTAGATTTCAGTCCAGTTTTGGTGCTGAATTCGAAACTCAGTCAGCCTCTAACTTTATATAATGTACAAATCTTAAAAACAAAATAAACTTGCATAAAGTATACAGTATAAAGAAAAAAGGGTTGTTCTCTGTGGTATGGAGAGGATCAGGGAGTGACTGAACATTGTAAATGCTTTCTCACCCCACTCCCTCCTAGGGGATTGACAAATGCTTGCTTGGAAATCCTGATGGACATCAGCAAGAACTGTCCCAATTTCATTATGGTCATCATTGCTAAACAGTGGAATGGATTGTGTGTGTTAAGAGCCAACAGAAAGTTATTAGAATGTTATTTTCCTAGAACTGCTGCTTTAAAATGACCTGTAGTGCAAAAAAGTGCTCAGAACCACAAGGGAAAAAAGTGTTCTCTAAATGCTACACTGCCTGCAATGACACATACTTAAACATACTGTTTGAGAAGCAAATGTTTCTAGCAGTTTCAAAATTGTAACATCAACATTAAAAACAGATGTCCAAAGTGGCATTTTCCAAAATTGTGGAAATTCTTAGTATGCCATTATTCAGATTAAACATTAGAACAGAGCATGATTCAGATTAAACAACATTAGAACTGAGCATGATTCTGCCAAGTCTTATTACCTTTCATATTTTTATTTTATTTTGGAAATATTTTCTCAACAATATAAGAGAGTGTGGCGCAGGGGTTAAAGCTATAGCCTCAACACCCTGGGGTTGTGGGTTCAAACCCACACTGCCCCTTGTGACCTTGGGCAGTCACCTAATCCCATTACCCAAGTATATTAGATAGATTGTGAGCCCGCTGGGACAAATAGGGAAAAATGCTTGAATACCTAAATAAATTCATGTAAACCATTCTGAGCACTCCAATTCAAGGGCTTTTTGACCCAACCCAAGAGCATCTTGTGACTTCAGGGCCCTGGAGGAACTAGAGAGGGCTAAGCCCAGTGCTCCTGCCCCCATTCACATGCCTCACAGCATGTGGTGCATGGACACTTCACAGCCAACCATCTAGCTCAGGGGTATCAAAGTCCCTCCTCGAGGGCCGCAATCCAGTTGGGTTTTCAGGATTTCCCCAATGAATATGCATGAGATCTATTAGCATACAATGAAAGTAGTGCATGCAAATAGATCTCATGCATATTCATTGGGGAAATCCTGAAAACCTGACTGGACTGCGGCCCTTGAGGAGGGACTTTGACACCCCTGATCTGGTACAAAGCTGGCATGGTACAGGAGTAGCAAAATTGAGGTGTTATGAGGCAGAGAAAGGCTTTTAAAATAAAGTCAGGAAATCCAAGGTGGCCACTGTAGCAGTATTTTGGCGCATAAAGTCGGCCCAGGGGAGCAAAAGGCAAAGTCAGAAAATAGGATTTTGGAGGTGGGGAATCTTACAGGGAGCCCCAGACACCTTTAAAACTGCACTTTGAAGGTGCCCCACCCATGTCTCCCATTGACAGTAAAGCACTGTACTCACAGAACAGGAAGGTGTTGCCTACATCTGCTCTCAATGCAGCTGGGAAATGAAGATTTCTGCCTCACACAAGCCTGAAGCTCCTCCGGGGGCTTTTCTCTTCGGGCTGCCTTTTACACAGACCTCACAGGTCTAGAACCCTTGACCGCACTAGCTTCTTATGTATCTTTGAGGAGGGATGCAGCCAGCACCCATTACAATCCTCTGAGGTCACTCAATCTGTGGATCGATTTTTCACTCCGACAAAAGTTACAATGACTAAGGGACAGTCAATGAAGTTACAGGGAAATACTTTTAAAACCAATAGGAGGAAATATTTTTTCCAAGAATAATTAAGCTCTGGAACACGTTGCCAGAGGTTGTGGCAAGAGCAGATAGCGTAGCTGGTTTTAAGAAAGGTTTCGACAGTTTCCTGGAGGAAAGTCCATAGTTTGTTATTGAGAAAGACATGGGGGAAGCCACTGCTTGCCCTGGATCGGTAAAATGGAATGTTGCTACTCTTTGGGTTTTGCCAGGTACTGGTGAGTACTGGTGACCCAGGTTGGCCACTGTGAGCACGAGCTACTGGGCCTGATGGCCCATTGGTCTGGCCCAGTAAGATTATTCTTATGTTCTTATGTGCTCAAGCGCCTGAAAAAAATGCAGGACACACTGCACTTCCAACGGAACCCTCCCTAGCTGTCCCCAAAGTTATTGCAGGCCAGCCAGGCAGGTGTCCTAAAGAGCTGCCTCTCCCTCCCCCTCCCTCTCTAGCTGCCTCTCCCTCCCCCTTCCCCCTCCCAGGATCTCTGGAAACCTCTGTAGCACCAGAAAGCCTCAAAATCAGATTTTTTTAAACCCAAAATAATAAAACAGATGCAGAGCAGAAAGAGAGACACTTTCTCAACTCGCTTGCAAAAAGAAAAGCTGAGGACATTGGGCACTGTCCAGTGACACAAGGAGGCGGAGTTGAAAAAAGTAGATAATTCCTTCTGCAATCCTCACTAGTAAATGGAAAAAACCCATTAGTCTGGACTCCTGTCCTCCCTCCTCTGGAATCTGTTACTTACCGTATTTTTCGCTCGCATCTGACCATAAGACGCACCTAAACTAAACTAAACCTTAGGCTTATATACCGCTCTTCTCTATAACAGTAGAGCTCGGCACAGTTTACAAGAAATTAGAAAGGAGAACAGATACAATATGTATTTGGAATAGTATGGAGAGGAGGAAAAGCCAAGAAAAAAAATTCTGAACCAAATGGTGTACCCTGTCCCACCTCCCTGCCCTGCACCCTGTCCCTCCTCTGGTGGTCTAATGGTAGACCGTTACATGGTATAGGGCAGGTCTAGTGGTAGGTTGGTAGGCAGGTAGGCAGACAGGCAGCCCCCCCCCCGGACCCTTTTGAGTAGTACCATGTCCTTCTTCATGTACGGCGACCAGTGCCGTACGCAGTACTACAGGTGAGGGCGCACCATGGCATGATAACCTTCTCTGATCTATTCATGATCCCCTTTTGTTCGTGATCCCCTTCTTTATCATTCCTAGCAATGATTTGCGGATTTATTTAGAACTGGCTCACACCTTTTTCCATGGGTAGCTCAAGGTAAGCTGCATTAAAATACAGCAGGTACTTCCCTGGCCCCAGAGTTAAATGCATAGTTAATAAAAAGGTCCCACTGAAAATGAGGCTTACATTACTGAATGTGTTTAAACTGTGTATTAATATAGCTTAGTAAATGAGGGCCTACATTTGTACCTAGGGCAAGGGAAGGTGAAGTGACTTGCCTAGTGCCACTAGGATGTTTTGCTGCCTGACACACCAGATGATGAGCATCAAACCTTACAGATGCCAAAATTGTGCTCATATCTTGTGATGTAAGAAAGTAGCCAAAGTGTAAAATCAAATAAGTCAAGCAGCTTAGAAAGTTCTAATTGAAAATGCGCCTAAACAGCTTGCTAGACAAGCTGGTCTTATTCAGGCCTCGTCCCTCCCTTACTAAATTTCAATTCTGTACCTTCCAGCTTCCATGCCAAGTGCCTGAACTAGGCCTTCCTGAATACACACACCACACCTCCCACCTTGTCAAAGTCAAACCCAACCTAAAAATACATTGAAGCTATTTTTTAAAATCTGCATCTCGTCACTTCTACACTGTGAACCAAAAAAAAAACACACCCACCCACACGCTAATGTTTTTTGTCCTATCTTCTACAGAACACGGCTGATTCTTATGAAATTTAGTGTGTCGTATCCTGAGGGAAGTTGATGTAAATACTTCCTACTGTATCACAGCACTACCTTGTGAAAATGAAGTGTGAACAGAATAAAAAGCACAAAGTTTTACGGCCTATCTTGCACTAAAATCTAAAGTTGAAATGTTCAATTAATCCGATGTTTGAAGTGAACTCCCTTTGTAAGGCGGCACAACCTCAGTCTTGGATTCTGGGCAAGATGGACCATTGATCTGACCCAGTATGGCTATTCTTATGTTCTTATGACCAGCCCAAACTTCTGCTGTGATTAATGAAGATATTGAAGAGAGAGGACTCAAGCTCAATCTTTTTATCACATTCCTTATGCTTTTCTGAAGCTGTCAGTGGGAATGTTGTTTGTGTTTTGTCTTTTCTTTACCTTCAGCTGATGGATACCTACATGTACTTTTATTTCTTTTCAATCTTTATATATCCACCCAACAAATCGCAGTAATTTACAGCACTTGACATTCAATAACCAATACTGTATATAAAATGAAATAACACAACTAAAAATTCAGCTAAAACACTATGGCCATATTAGTTAACTGTGATTGCACTGTAAGCATCACCAACATTCAGATTTTAACTAGTTTACCAAACAGTAAATCCTAATCTAGAAGTAAACTAGTAGGGAGGTCGTTCCATAACCAAGGAGCTGCAACACTAAGAGCTCCTTTTTTATCACACGCACCTTTTTAGCACACCCGCGCTAGCGAAAAACTACCACTTGCTCAAGAGGAGGTGTTAGTGGCTAGCGCAGCCAGCAAATTAGCACGCGCTATTACGCGTGTTAAACCGCTAACGCAGCTTCGTAAAACGAGCCCTAAAAGTTGTGTTTAGGTTGCCACCAGTCTTCACAGTTGTTACATTTGGGATTTCTAATAACTGCCGAGAGGAACCAAAAAAAACAAAAAACAAAAAACCTGTCTTAGTCCTTAATTTACATGCCGAGAAAGATAAAATGTTGCCAACTGATAAAAATACTTAGGACTCCTTTAACTAAGCTGCGATAGCGTTTTTAGCGCACGCAGAATTGCCACGTGCACTAAACTCCCGCTACACAGCTAGAACTAACGCTAGCGTCTAGCGTGCGTAGCAATTCTGCACACGCTAAGTGCGTATTAAAACCGCTATCGCAGCTTAGTAAAAGGAGCCCTTAAAGGCACACACTAACATTTCAAACTGTGGCAATCCAGGTCACAAGGACTTGGGGCTAGATTCACTAAGGCCATGAATCAGATCCGATCCGATCCAATCCGTGGCTGGGGGGCTGATTCACGATACGCCCTCATGCAAATGAGGGTGATCAGAATCACGCCCCCAACCAACCGCACAGATCGCTGAATAGAGATCCCAACGCATGCACAGACCATCTTCTTTGAACCAGAACATACACAGGTAAGGCTAGACTCAATTAGGGCACTGGTCTTTGACCTAAGGGCCGCTGTGGGAGCAGACTGCTGGGCACGATGGACCACTGGTCTGACCCAGCAGCGGCAATTCTTATGTTCTTTGCATGGTCTGCGCATCCACTGGCTCTCCACATGCAGGGGCAAAATGAGGGGGGGGGGGCTGGAACAGAACACGCTGCAGGGGGATGGGAAACGCACCAACAAAGGCTGCCGATTACTCGCGAGTTTTCTGCCCCGACTCTCCTGCTTTCTGTCGCCCTTCCCCGAAGTGTGAGCCTGTGGTTTTCCGGTGTAGTGCAGCCCCGTTTTAAACCCGTGGTTTAAAACCACGGGCTCGCACTGCGGGGAAGGACGGCAGAGTGTAGGAGAGTTGGGCAAAAATCTTAGAGGCAGTTACAGAAAAAAAAAGTTGGCTGGCTTTTTTTGGCATTCGTTTAAAGGCAGGGCGGTAGAGAGCAGGGTTTTTGCACAAGGCAGAGTCGAGGCGGCAGAGCAGGTTACTGCAGGGCATCTCCACCGCTGCTAAGCAAAGAGGGGAAGAGCTGGATTCCAAAGAAGCATCTGACAAGGGAGACAGGATTTCAGGGTGGCAGACAGCAGGAAAGGACAGTCAAGGCAGAAAGCAGGATGACAGAGAGTCAGAAAGGGCCTGAGCAACTGGTCCTCAGCAGTCGCTTATTTTTTTTGATCGGCCATCCCAGTCAAGGGTCCCTCATTTTTTTAGAGAATCACTGCCTGCCTATATTTGCATGCCGTTCCCTTTCATTTGCATGCGGGGATCAGATCGGGCGTGGATCGGGTCGGGGTCGCTAAGTGATTGCAAAGTGATCGGACATGATCGGAGTCCTTACTGAATCCTTGGTAATATTCTACAAGACTTGAAACCACTACACTTTTCAAGCTTAGAGAGACCAAATCACAGTACAAAAGTGAGAGACTCAATGGTTCTGAGGGAGCTTTGCAGAAAAAAAAAAAAAAAAAAAAATAGGCTGCGAAAAGAAAACCCAGGTACCAGGACAAAATTTCTAGGCACCATGATGACCTGGCTCCTAGAAATTGTCAAGCTCTGGGCTATATGTAGATTAATCACTTTATCCCCTCCCCCAGATAAGGACAGTGTTAAAAATGCTAGGGCCCAGGGCAGAAATTTGGAAAGGGGTCTCAAAGCCCACCAGTAGGCTGCATCGCATTCAGATTTAAACTGGCTTGGGGTTCACTGTATAATGGGGATCCAGAGCAACTGCCCTGTTTGCACTCTCTGAACTCCAGCCCTGTCCCAGAAGATTTATAAGAGAATCTAAATATGCTAGAAACCTACTACTGTACAAATTATGAACTCTAAAAGTACACCTGGAAGAGAAAAATTATGATCGCCAATGCAAATTTACAGTTTTTGCTATACAAACAAGTAGAGCACAATTCAGAATCTATATGAGTGTATATAAATTGGGTCAGGGATTTAAGGAACTGAGGAGCTTTAATTAGCCTAAAAACACTGCATGGCATTTTTTTTGCTGTCTTATGCCAGAACTTCAGAACAGTCTAGCCAGAGGTTAGAGAAGAACTACATGAGATTCAGAATATTAGTTTAAGGCCAAACATTGGAGAGTTTTGAACAGCTGTTGAAGTTTTGTTGCAAATGTTTTGGTAGCTGACTGAGGAGGTGATTTGGGTGTGGACTGTGGGAGATTTGAGCTGTAAGTTAGGAGACTGTATACATTTTAATGACTACTTGCATATTTTTAAAATTTTATTCTTTGTTTTCATGTAAACAAATGCACAAAGAGACTCTGGACAAACTACAATCTAATTAAACTACTGCTAAAACTAACTTGATAACATTACCTAATTCTCCTGGGATTTTGCCTCCAAAATGAGCTAATTTGCACATACCAGGGTAGTAAAGAATTTCGCTCCTAAACCAGGGGATATGAAGTATAATTTTATTTTATTGTAAACTGCTTAGCTCTGTAATATGCTTAACCCTTTCAGGACCATAAGGATCGTAGGCCAATTTTTGTGGTTTTGACGACATTTTTATGGTAAAAAGGGCTTACAGATGCCAAAAAATTGATTTTTTTTGTGAAATATCATTATTTTTATTTAAAAAATCACACTTCTGGCTTATGGACAGTGTGGCAAGTGAATCTTCTCGTCAATCTGGCAACGACGCTAATGAATGAATGTCGGAACCAGTTTGTTTACATAAAGGCAGTATCATATGGAATCCGTACATATCAAATTTAGAACTGTAGACTATCCCAATCAAAATGTATAGGATTTTAAAGTTATGGGACAAATATGTCCCTTGGTCCTGAAAGGGTTAAGCGGGATTTCAAATGCTAAACATAAACCAACATCTCTCCCTCAAATTGACTAGTAATGCTCACCCTAGTACAGTATTTGCATTGGGGAAGTCACAGGATTTGATTGGATTTGGCTCACACCTTTCCAATAAAGCACAGTTACTTACCGTAACAGGTGTTATCCAGGGACAGCAGGCAGCTATTTTCACATATGGGCGACATCATCGATGGAACCCCGTCGATGATGTCACCCATATGTGAGAATAGGCTACCTGCTTGTCCTGGGATAATTTGAGTTTTATTCACATACGGTAGGTATTTCCCCATCTCCAGAAGGCTTACTAAATTAGATTGTATTTGAAGCAATGGGATATTAAGTGATTTGCCCAAGATCATAAGGATCATCCTGGCTTCCCTGGATCTCAGCCTGCTATGCTAACCAGTAAGCTACGCTTCCATAAGGATGTACATATGCATACATGCACCAGGCTACTTAAGACAGCTGTGTGCAGCTCCACTAGGCTTCCCCGTACCAGATGCTCTGTTTTAGAGACAGGTATGTACCTTTTTGTTCTCATTTTTGTATGGTGGAAGGGTGGCTGTGTCTTACCTTGATGCATGCAATGACCATCTGGTCAGTTTGGGCACCTTTGTGGCACTTAAGACGCTTTTAAAACAGGTCTAGTTCCATTCAGGATGTTTTGCAAAATGTATATCGCTTCAAGACTACGTTGGGAACTCCCTACAGCCATTTCCTCATGGCGATCTGCACGGGGCAGGAGCGTAGGAAGATCGCTCCTGCCCCGAAAGCCCTCTAGACCACCAGGTAAGGCCGGGAAGGTGGCAGGGAGGTGGGGGTGGGTCAGAGCCGGATAATCGCGGTTTTCAACATTCACAGTCCGGCTCTGCCCGTATCCCCGCGAATGACGAGGGAGAAGTGTATGTTTTTTTGATTATGACCCTAACCTATCAAGGTGTACTTAAAAATTCCTTTTCATCAAGCCTGTAGTACCCACATTCTCTTGGTCTCTGGGTGGAGCGAGAGAAGATCAAGTGCCAAGAAATACAGTGTAGATTCTCAAAAACTAAAATATTATGAAGAATGATTAATATTCAAAGATAAAAAACAATAGACTTTGGATGTTCTGAAAGATGATTTTTATTCACTCTTCACAATAAAAATACAAATAAAAGTCTGCGAAACTGCCTTCCTCAGGATGATGTAGGGTACAAAGATAAAAATATGAGCAAAACAATGTACGTGTCTGAGCATAAAACCTGAAAATGGCTTGAAACAAGCAAAGTGGCGGTATATTCAGATTTATTTTATTTATTTATTTAAAACCATGCTTGCTAAACCGGTTCTAGCCGGTTTAGCATGTATGTATTTTAACAGCACATCAAAATGGCTTATCGAGGTCTTTCTAAAGTTTTCTAGCAGTCTCCGATACTACCATGCAAATGTAGTACAACAAGGTCATTAATCTTAAAATGAGCACGCCAAGCAATTCTTTAAGCTTGTTGTGCCAACGTTGTGGTCAAAATTTGCCAACAGGTCTGAGCTGTTGCCTTACTTTCTGATCAGTGCCTGGGCTACAATAACGGCTGCGACAGTGGCTCAATCGGTTTTTAGCACAGATTTTTTTGAGAATCTAGTCCTTAATTAGGAGTGCGAGTTAATCCCAGTCATTAATCCCATTACTATACACATTTGAACCTCAATAGAAAACCTTCCATCTCCATTTCTGCACTTAACTTTAGGTCCGCAGAAATACCTCCAACAATAAATGCAGAGCAAAAGTAGGACTTACCGTACCACAGGCACAAAAAAAAAAAAAAAATTATGCTCCTCTAGGCATACTAAGGGCCCCTTTTACAAAGCTGCGGTAGCAATTCTCCTGTAGCAAATGCACTGAAGCCCATTTAATTCCTATGAGCTTTGGTGAATTTGCCATGTAAAAGGGGCCCTAAATGAATCCAAGTTCAGCCTAGGAAATCTGCCCAGCTATTAAGTTACCTGGGCAAATTCCTTTGAATATACTGTTCCAATATTGTCTCCACTCTGTAGCCTTTCAGAAGCACCAATGCAAACTAAAACATTTTTTTCTTCCATTTGTGAAGCTTTTCTTCACACACAAACTTTGCAAATTTATACCTCTGACACATCACCCCCTAAGTCCACCCTTAGCCTCTCTAATTTATAGCAAACACTGGATTTTACTAACCGGTTTAGCGTGCATGTATTTTAACGGCACATCATCATTTTACTAAATGCTCCAACGCTCACAGAATTCCTATGAGCATTGGAGCATTTACCTTGCCAGCCTGAGGTAGAAACACAACATCAAATCAGCTTATAGGCCGCATAAATGCGAGGATCTAAGCGGTTTACAAAAGAATAACTTGTGATTACAAATGGAACAATGAAAAAATTTAATCACCCAAAAATCTAGAAAATAGATGGCTCCTGAACTCCAGGTATGAAACAGATACAAAGAATAGTTGTCTAAAATCTTTGTCCCATAAAGCAGCCTGATATGATAATGTATGTTCATGATGTTTTTTAAATTTGCAACCTCTACTTCCGTTTAGTAAAAGGAGCCCTAAATGACTTGCTCAGCTTTCCCAGTTCTCAATCCACTGTTGAAGAGCTGCCAAATTAACCAATTCCAGTAAGGAGAATTTTTGGCCAATTCTAATTGAACTTACATGCCAACTCACTCTGCTAGGTATAAGTCCCTGATTCTATCCATTGAAAACAGCACTACACATAGTGCACTTTTGCCTCCATTCTCAAGGGTACAGGGCTAGGAAATTTCTACCTGATTTTACACTTTCAGCATTGTCAAATTAGGCACAGGTACATTGAGCTCCAATTAGAAATCATTATTATCATCAAGCCAGTATCCTTCTGATTTCCTCTGCAGGTCAGAATCACACAGGGCCAATTTGTGAGAGGTTTCTAGAAATATACTGATGTTACAAAGTGTTAGATTGGCCACCAAAGGGTTAATTCTGCCCTGATTTCCAGGACGCCAGTTGAGAACATGGGAACATGTGGCTAATTAAGCATCCATGAACCAGAAGGAAAAACACACACAAATCAAACGGTTCTCTAGTCCACGATTTGGAATAAAACAGGACAAAATGGCAGAGAAATCAATGATCTGGAACAGAGGCCAAAAGGATCCAGCTACTGAAACAAAACCAAGGTAAGGAGCTGTACTTAGATGTTGACAAAAAAGGGTTTCTGCTCAATTTAATAGATTTCAACAATATAACAAGTGTCACCTGGGTGTAAATCTAACATTTTCATAGCTTGGGGGTTAAAAGCACAAAACTATTCTTTGTTAGTATTTTAAATACAACTGGCCACAAATATTTACATCAATTTACATTTTCATGATACAGATCAGAATGGTGTCAAACTTAAATTCCAGACAGCCACAAGCCCTTCTAAGTTTCAGCACATCCCTAATGATGAATATGCTTGAGAACTCCAGACACAGCCCTGAGATTAGTGGGCCACAGCTTAAAAAGTTTGTGACACTGCCAAAGATGGATGTAGAAATATCTATTGGTGCAACTGACCTAAATTGGTTACAAAACCTATGGAGAGTGATCAAACTTAGGTTTATAAAAATACTCAGAGATATGAATCTCTGTAAGGAAGGCTGAAAAACCTCCCTTGGGTGAAGAGTTCACCTTCCAGTCATTGTTATTTTATAAAAACTTTGATCACTGACTCCAAAGATAGTGTATTTATTCAGTTTCAAAAAAGTTTCACATGATTATTTAGCAATATATTTGAAAGTCACTGTATGGTACATATAATGCATAGATCCAAATATTTTCTGTTTTCACATTTTTATGATATTTATCACCTTTCACACCAACTCATTTTTATTAGTGCCATTTACATCACTGTGTCCTTTTATCACATCTTTCATATTCTTTGCATGCCAGATATCATTCACAGTTTCACATTTTATCACCACTACTATTCATAACTTACATGCATTCTTAATGTACCCCTCATTATTTATAGGACCCCTGAAGAAGACTTTTTGTCGAAACGCGGACCGTGTTGGGTCCTGTATCCCTAGCGGACTAGGTCCTTTAAGGCTCTTATGTGGATGATTTACTTTTATGTGGATGGAATTATTTTATGTGGATGATTTTAGTGTACCTTTGGAACTTTGATACTTTCAAATAAAGTCCATTTGGGAACATCGTCACTCCAGAGTTTTTTTGGTTTTTTCTATATATAATGCTGTTTACACTTAGCTTCAGTGAAATTTAGGGGGTCCCAACGTGGCCCCATTTTGTTCCCTGCCTCAGGGGACCCGAATAAAGTTGTTCAAAACTGGTGTCTGGTTTGAATAAGTGTGCATTCGTGACTGTAGAAAAGCAATTCTCTGCTGGAAAATCGATGAAGTAATTTCTGAAAATTCAAAATCGCCAATTTAAAAGGGAAGAAGAGGGAACAGGCAGCACAGGAAAATTCAAAGGCACCGGTTGAACAGGCTGAGAGCTCTGTAACACAAAGGCACGGTGCATTAACATTACAAACTCTGGGGAAAACGAGCCTAGCCGAATCCCGTCGACCCTGTTTGACCTGTGCAGTAATTTAGTGGAACCGCGGCTTCCCCCAGCGTCCCCGACGCTGCAACAGACGCCGAAATCCCCTCAGACACCGGCGCGCCCTGACTCAAGGCCGACTCGACCGCGAGGGAAGAGGAGTTCGATCGCGCCTCCCCAGCACGGGAAATTGCTAAGTCGCACGCCGGTAGTAATGACTCCTCTGCCGGTGTCTCAGCACACCCGGCAGAGCACAGTCCCGACGGTGTCCTGCGCTTCCCACAGCGCGAACACCGTTTAACAGCCTCTGCCGCCATTTTTTTTTTTTTTAAACGGAGAAAGCACGCCAAAATCGCCGACGCAGCCCTCCAACAAAACCAGCACCCGGGACCGCACAACACGCACTCAAACCCCAGAAAACTAAAATTCTTACTCACCCAAAAAAACTTTCTAATCACACCACAGCAAGCAAGTAAGGTTATGGCTGGTAATTGTACTGAAAACTGACCAAAAGGTACAGCACAGCAGAGGCAGGCTCAGAACTTTTTTTTTTTTTTTGTAATTTTACTGGAAAGAAGAAAAATACAGAGCCCAAGTCGACCCCTCAATCAACCAGAGGGGAGGGTGGAGAAGGGACCTGGGGGGGCCCAGGTGTAGCTCCCAAAGCCGGCACCGCTCAGCCAGGCACCCCTGTCTCTCTGAAGAGAACGAGTCTCAACAGAAGTCTATAAATTCACTCAAATACACCGGATACAGCCAAAAATCCAGGAGCTAGAGGTATAGCTACGAATCCTGCTGGGAGAAAGAGCAAACTGAATGGACAGGAGGAATACCAGTGTATAAGACCACCTGTTAATCAGTTTCTCTATCTGGTTGATGTGAGCTATCCCACTTGTCTCTGGATTCATCTGCTGCTATGCTAAGGAAAGTATGGTTCAACCTTAGGAAAGGCTTCCCTAGATCAAACACGAAAACAAAGGTACTCAATTTCCGGGGCACAGACTTCGCACGCATGGGAGATTTCGTCCATCAGACGCTGCAGGACCAAGCGGAGACCGATGATGTAGAAGCTAAGTGGTTAACACTGAAATCAACCATACATGAAGCAACTAGCCGCTTCATAAATCAATAAATAAACGACAAAGGAACAATAAACCCCAATGGTTCACCGCGGAGATCTCGCACCTCATTAAGGAGAAGAAAAAAGCGTTTCTCTCCTACAAGCGCACGGAGAAAAGAGAGGCAAAAGTAGAATATAGGACCAGGTCTACAGCGGTCAAAATGGCAGTTAGGGAGGCAAAACTTCGAGTGGAAGAAATTCTGGCAAAAAACATTAAAAAGGGGGACAAATCCTTCTTCAGGTATATTAGTGACAGAAAAAGGAACACAGGCAGGATAGTACACCTTAGAAGACTGGACGGAAGTTACGTGAAACAGATTCCGATAAAGCCGAACTACTGAATGAATACTTCTGCTCAGTCTTCACCTGTGAGGCACCGGGACACGGTCCGCAGTTGAAGGCAACACAAAGCACAGAAGACCCGTTTCAGAATTTTGAGTTCACACCAGGTGAAGTTTACAGTGAACTGGCAAGACTCAAGGTGAACAAAGCCATGGGACCAGACAATTTGCACCCAAGAGTGCTCAGAGAATTGAGCGATGTCCTGGCGAAACCGTTGGCTGAGCTATTCAATCTCTCCCTAAGTAAGGGGAAAGTTCCCCTGGACTGGAAATTAGCTAATGTCATTCCTCTGCATAAAAAGGGTTGCAGGGCAGAGGCTGCGAATTATAGACCGGTGAGTCTCACATCAATAGTGTGCAAACTCATGGAAACACTAATTAAAAGCAAATTGGACACGATCTTGAATGAAGGGAATCTTCGGGATCCCAGTCAGCATGGATTCACCAAGGGTAGGTCCTGCCAATCCAATCTCATCAGCTTCTTTGACTGGGTAACAAGAAAGTTGGACTTGGGAGAGTCTTTGGACGTCGTGTACCTGGACTTCAGTAAAGCTTTTGACAGTGACCCACACCGCAGGCTGCTAAGCAAGATGGAATCGATGGGGTTAGGAGAGACACTAACTGCATGGGTCAATGATTGGCTGAGTGGCAGACTTCAGAGGGTGGTGGTTAATGGTACCCTCTCTAAAATATCGGAGGTGACCAGTGGAGTGCCGCTGGGTCCACTCCTTTTCAACATATTCATAGGGGATCTGACTCAAGGGCTTCAAGGTAAAATAACAGTATTAGCCGATGACGCCAAACTATGTAATATAGTAAGTGAATGCAGTTTACAGAATTATATGGCGCAGGACCTGCTTACATTGGAAAGTTGGTCCTCAACTTGGCAGCTAGGTTTCAATGCTAAGAAATGTTAAGTCATGCACCTCGGAAGCGGAAATCCATGCAGGATGCACTTGTTGAATGGAGAAACTTTAACTAGGACTTCAGCAGAACGAGATTTAGGAGTAATCATCAGTGCAGACATGAAAACTGCCAATCAAGTGGAGAAGGCTTCATCTAAGGCAAGGCAGATATTGGGTTGTATCAATAGAAGTTTCGTCAGCCGAAAGCCTGAAGTCATAATGCCGTTGTACAGGGCCATGGTGAGACCTCATCTGGAGTACTGTGTGCAATTCTGGAGGCCACATTACAGTAAAGATGTGCGCAGAATTGAATCGGTTCAACGGACGGCCACCAGGATGATCTCGGGGCTCAAGGGTCTCTCATACGAAGAGAGACTGAACAAATTGCAGCTCTACACTCTCGAGGAACGAAGGGAGAGGGGAGACATGATTGAAACATTTAAGTACCTCACGGGACGTGTCGAAGTGGAAGATGATATTTTCTTTCTCAAGGGACCCTCGGCCACAAGAGGGCACCCGCTCAAACTCAGGGGCGGAAAATTTCATGGCAACACCAGAAAGTATTTCTTCACAGAGAGAGTGGTTGATCATTGGAACAAGCTTCCAGTGCAGGTGATCGAGGCAGACAGCGTGCCAGACTTTAAGAATAAATGGGATACCCATGTGGGATCCCTACGAGGGTCAAGATAAGGAAATTGGGTCATTAGGGCATAGACAGGGGGTGGGTAAGCAGAGTGGGCAGACTTGATGGGCTGTAGCCCTTTTCTGCCGTCATCTTCTATGTTTCTATGTTTAAGAGTAGTGGGAAATAAGGCCAAAGCTGGACAGACTTCTACAGTCTGTGTACCGCAAATGGCAGAGGGGTGAAGCTTCGCTAACTCCAGGATTGTAGATCACTTTATCAAGCACTGCAAGTGAGGGTGCTATGCAGCTCAGGAGGGAGGGGAAGACATTTGACTGGTAAGTTGAATATCATCAGCAATACCTTATTTCCCCATATATAGGCCGCGGCCTATATATGGGTTTTGCAAGCTTGCCCAGTGGGTGTGGCTTGCATAACTGGGGTGGCCTATACTAGTTTTTTTAAATCATCCCCCTCCCCTTTACCTCCCTTGCTGGACAGCAGACGGCTGACAGCTGCCTCCTGGAATCTTGTGGCCAGAAGTGCAGGGCAGGAGCGATCTTTCCGCACTGCTTCCTGCATGGCTTTGCCGTCAATACTTGGAGATGTGCCTGCTCACCCCTGTGACCGATGACAGCGCTGGTGAGTCCCCAGACTGAGTCCAACCCCAGGCAGACATACCATCACACAAAGAAGCTGCACTATTCACACTCTCTCTCCTGCTGAAATCACACTATAAGAGGAGGGAGTCTGCCTAGCAGCCTAGAGACAATTACTCATGAATCACAGAGTTATCTACAGCCTCCTATGATTCGCAAGAGCAGTCAGTTCCCTAGGCAGGCACAGGGGGAGGAAGCAGCCCAATATACAGCCTTTCCCTCTCTGTTCTGGTGGAAAGAGGGAGAAAATGAACAGAGTTGGCTGTGTGGGAGATAGGGCAAGGAGACTGTGTACTGTGTTGGGAGCATGATGGGGGGGGGGGTAGGGTGTGATATGGGTGTAGCTTTGCCTGAAGCCCTGAATAAACTGTTTAACAGCAATTCAAGAATGGGTTAAAAACAACTCTTTACCTGAACCTAAGTAAAACTGAGCTCATGTGTGTTAACACAAGCAATCACATACATGACATCAAACTCCCTTTCAGGAGTCAAGGACCTTGGCTTACGGCTGGACTCGCTTATGCCGATACCCCAAATCCAAGCAACATTCAGTAGCTGCCTCTACCATTTGCAACAACTACTCTCTCTCCATCTGTCAAGGCGGCAAGTCTTGTCACAGTTGTTCACACCACACTATCAAGGCTGGATTACCGTATTTTCGCGGATATAACGCGCACCCGTGTAAAACGCGCACACGGGTATAGCGCGCAGAAACCACACTTGTATGTAAGGAAACTTTTGTATACAGCGCTCATGGGTATACCGCGCATGCTGCCCGACTCTCCTCTGGCCACCCCGACTCTCCTTTCGCCCTCCCCGACTCTCCTCTGGTTGCCCCGACTCACCGTTCACCCGCCCTGACTTTCGGTGCACTGCCCCGCCTCTCCGTGCGCTGTCCCGACTCTCCGTTCACCTGCCCTGACTTTCCGTGCACTGCCCCGACACTACATTACGGGCAGGAGGGATCCCAGGCCCTCCTGCCCTCGACGCAAACCCCCCTCCCCCCCAACGACCGCCCCCCCAAGAACCTCCGACCGCCCCCCCAGCCGACCCGCGATCCCCCTGGCGATCCCCACGACCCCCCCACCCCCCTTCCCCGTACCTTTGGTAGTTGGCCGGACAGACGGGAGCCAAACCCATCTGTCCGGCAGGCAGCCAACGAAGGAATGAGGCCGGATTGGCCCATCCATCCTAAAGCTCCGCCTACTGGTGGAACCTAAGGCGCGTGGGCCAATCAGAATAGGCCCTGGAGCCTTAGGTCCCACCTGGGGGCGTGGCCTGAGGCACATGGTCGGGTTGGGCCCATGTGCCTCAGGCCGCGCCCCCAGGTGGGACCTAAGGCTCCAGGGCCTATTCTGATTGGCCCACAGGCCTTAGGCCCCACCAGTAGGCGGAGCTTTAGGATGGACGGGCCAATCCGGCCTCATTCCTTCGTTGGCTGCCTGCCGGACAGGCGGGTTTGGCTCCCGTCTGTCCGGCCAACTACCAAAGGTACGGGGAAGGGGGGTGGGGGGGTCGCTAGGGGGATCGCGGGTCGGCTGGGGGGGCGGTCGGAGGTTCTTGGGGGGGGCGGTCGTTGGGGGGAGGGGGGTTTGCGTCGAGGGCAGGAGGGCCTAGGATCCCTCCTGCCCGTAATGTAGTGCGAGGTGGGGGTAGGGGGTCGCTGTGGCCAGGAGGGTTTGGGCTCCCTCCTGGCCCGATATTGTCGGGGAGTCGGCGGTCCTTCGGGGTGGGGGTGCGAGCGGTGGGGGTGCGAGTGTCCTTCCGGATGATGAATCGGGCGTCGGGCGGCGTGTGAAATATGTTTAAAAAAATTTGTATACCGCGCTCAGGCATATAACGCGCGAAGGGTATGCGCGGTACGTAAAAACGCGTATAACGCGCGCATTATATCCGCGAAAATACGGTACTGTATTGCACTCTACATTGGGCTGACTATAAAGGGTTACACCAGCTGCAATTGATCCAGAATGCTGCAGTACAGATGATAGAAGGTTTTAAAGGATATGATCACATCAAGTTTCTGCAAAAAAAAAAAACAAAACTTCACTGGCTACCATTAAATGGCTGATCTTCAAGGCCCTTAATGGAAATGAGCCAGAGCACTCGAACAGCATCTCCAAGGTAGCTAAGATCCTCCTAAGAATATCCCTAACTAAAGGAAATAATGGAACGTGACACCCACCGAACCTTCTCTAAAGTGGCCCCTGATGCAAGACTCTCTCTACTGCAGAAAACTGGTGAAAGCTTGGCCCTTCTCCCAATCCTTTAATTGAAGGAGCAACTAACTTGCTAGTCTTACACACACAAAGACTAACACTGGCTGATCATACTGTAGCTTAACCACTCCTATTCTAGATGAAATCATTTGCCCGCACCTTTCTTGACTCTTTCTATCTAATTTCTGTTACTCTTTCACCTCTGCTTACATCCCATGCTATCTATTAAGATGTTTTATTGTATATTATGCAAACATTGTAAGTTGAATACTATGACACGTACAGTGGTACCTTGGTTTGCGAGAAGCATGCTCGTAATCCAAAGCGCTCGTATATCAAAGTGAATTTCCCCATAGGAAACAATGGAAGCTCAGACGATTTGTTCCACAACCCAAAAACTTTTAATACAAAATACAGTACTGTATGTACTTGTATTGCAAGACCTCACTCGTTTCGAATAGTCACTACACTACGGGTGAATTGGGCGTGATGCTTTTATTACATTCAGTCGCACTCAGCGTGAGATGTGCTTATGTTGTGCGCGCTTGAACTGCGGATGCATGTATTAGGTTCAGACGCGATCAGTGAAGTAACGTGCATATATTGTGCGTATTTGAAGTGACACACTTATATGTGCTCGTACTGCTGCAAGACAACACTCGTTTATCGAGTTAAAATTTAAAAAAATGTTTTGCTCGTCTTGCAAAACACTCGTAAACCAAGTTACTTGTTATCCAAGGTTTGACTGTATTTTTAAAATATTATTGCTACGGATTTCTTGGGTCACCAAGCCGCAAAATGGTATAAATTGTTAAATGGATTTTTAAATAAAAAAAAGAAAACTGGACTTAGGGATATTTGGAGCATTGAGATTGGTCAGACAATATCTGAGTCTCAATGGCCACGATTTTGGTCCTGGAGATTAAGATCTACAAAGTCAGCATCTATGAGTCAAACTTGGATGTTTTTGTTACATAGAGTTTTATGGACCCCTACGCGTTTACAAAAAATAGATAGTACTAGATCTAATAGATGCTGGCATTGTAGAGTAGAAGTTGGGACGTTAGATCACTTAATTTTTTATTGTCCCTGTGTAAATGCATTTTGGAAATTAATTTGGCCCCAAATTAATGAATTATTAGAAAATCCTGTAGGACTCTCATATGATACTATACTATTTGGTACAGCAATGAGAACTCAGAGTCCGATTTCAGCACACAATAACAAACTATTATTAATATTGACAGGGGTCGCCATGCAACAAATAACTCAAAATTGGAAGGATTATTCCAAATTAAACTATACATTTTGGTGGAATTCAGTCTGTCATATATACAAAATGGAAAAAACAATAGCATTACAACAGGGAAATATTCATAATTTTAAGAAAATTTGGGAACCATTGACCCGCTATTCCAATGATCAGATTTCATAGCACATTAGTAATAGTTATATTAGCGTGGGGAGGGGAATGTATATTATGTGGAAATAAGAAATGAAAAAAGGGGAGGGTTATATTTTATATGATAAGATGAATTATTTGTAATCATAATTTTTCATGTATTAATTTAAGCTTTATGTACAATTAAATTATTGTAAGAATGAAAAATTTGTAAATAAAATATTAAAAAAAAATATATATATATTATTGCTATCATTGTCAATTATATGTCCAGTTTATTCTGGCTATATACTGCCCTGGGTGAATTTGTTCAAAATGGTGATAAATGAATCCTACGATGAAAACAAAAACAAAAACTGTGGATACAGATGTTCTGGAGATAATTTATTAAACACTGACATATAAAACCATGAAAATTCAATTTAAGAAGTACAATGATAAAAAAATACTGTGATAAAAATCCAACCGGACCCTACACGCCTTCCTCAGGGGTCCAATGGTTTGCAAACTCACATATAAAGAATTGGACTGAAAACAGTCTATTGTCTTTAAACATGTGAGCAAAGAACACCACAGACAAGCTGAAGTAGCAAAAAAAAAAAAAAAAAATGCTAATGAATCCTAATCAACAAGTAAATATTATAAATACGAAAGGTCCTGAAAAGTTCTTAACCCAACAAACCAACTTCCTAAATTCAGAGTCATTTTGCCACTATAGCTGAAAAGAGTGTTATTTCTTTAAGTGCTAATTTGCAGAAACAAAATTCCATGTTTTTAACATTGTTTCAGATTGAACCATATCCAAATGGTGCTCTTCTTGGCTGGGCTGAGAACTTTTCAGTACCCCCTTGTATACACACATCTCATATTTAACACATGTAAAATCTAATCCACAAAAAAAAAAACACAAAGAACCCCAAAAAAACCCCAATTCACAAATAAACCACCAAAAACATGCCACCTCCTACTCTTGTATGCCGTACCACCAAGTACCTCCCCTTCACTACCTTTTACATTTATAAAATAATTTATAAAAGCCAAATTTGCATTGTCTTTCCAAAATATTACATTACATTAGGGATTTCTATTCCGCCTGTGCCTTGCGGTTCTAGGCGGATTACATTATAGAAGATATCTGGGCAGTTCCAGTAGAATTACATTTCAGGATAGGAGTATATTACAGTAACAGTAAAGAGTTATGATACTTCAAGTTCACAGAAGATAATACTTATCACAGAAGTTTTTACATATAACAGAAGATAATGCATTTTGCAGAGGTAATACATGTCAACTCGATCGTTTAAATCGGGTGTAATGTAGAAGAGTTACAGTACATTCTAGGTCACTGACAAAGAGATAGTATAGATGGGTGTTTCCGAAGTCGTTGGTTGGGAACTCATTGGGTGGTGGTTAGAGTGATGGGAGATATTTTTTGAACAGTAGTGTTTTTATTTCTTTGCGGAACAAGTTATTTCTTGAGGTCATGCATTCCATAAACATGTCCTATGGTATTTGAAAAACACTCATCTTCCAACTATCACAATCAGAGATGGAAGAGCTAACAATGTCACCCACCTGAGATTTGTTTCATGTCAATGTAATAGCAAACCTGTCATTCTAAATATAAGCCCTTAAAACCAACATTTAAATTTTGAATGCCATTCAGAGCTCTGTTAATAAACTAGTGAAGTTGAATTGCACAGTTTCTGTATGCATCTACTATTAGGATGGGGAGGCAAGGATTTTAGACAACCGGCTGTGACAGAGTGGAATAATTTGCCAACTGAGATGAGAAATATGATGACCCATTTCTGGATTTAGAAAGACACTGAAATTTTTATTTCCTAGAGGAAGTGCTCATTGATGGTTGATGCGTGCGACTATTGGGCAAACTGGATGGACTGTTCAGATCTTTATCTGCTGTCATTCACTATGTTACATGGCTCATTCTCAGATCAGTCAAGCTATCTGTCGAGCTGATCTAAGACTATGAAACATGCAGGAGGGAGGTGGCCAGTAGATGAGTAGCTGACATGAGTTAATGAAGAGCTGGGACTCCCAGGATCTTCTGGAGAGTGGAAACTTGATAAAAGTTATCTATTCTAATTATAGCAGAGTTTCACTTATTTCACATAAATGAGACTGGTCCACAGTCAGCTAACTGAAAAGTCAGATAACACGAACACATTGAGATTGCATAGAGAATGTGTAATTCAAGTGCTGCAGTAAAAAGCAGGCTCTCAATAGCAAAGCCAACCAGAGGTAGATACTGCCCTTCCACTGAATCAGATGCCAGGAAAGTGGAAAAAGAAAACCAGCAGTGTCGTGGGGAAGGGGGGGTCTGTCAGATATGCCAGATGGTCAGATCAGCACAGGTCAGCTAACCGAGACCATTTAAAATTATATGCACACACTAGCAAAATGATCTAGTCTATGCACCCTGTGTACATTAGAAAAAAGTTGTAGCAGTTGATTTTACAGTACAGAAAGGGGAACTCAGCAACTAAGTGAAAGGAGGCCACCTCTGAGCCACTGCTTGGCAGTATTGTTGCCTAGCTACTTGGCAACTTGTTCAAAAGTTTAACTCATCAACAAGACTTCAAACCAGGAACACAGCCAGGGTAGCTATGTTTATGCAAAATATGTATACATTAGAATGCTGCTTTATATATACAGTTCAGGAACTCAAAGGTTTCACAATGAGTACATTCACAGTCACAGGACTGGAAAGGTATTGTATATTTGACGTCCTAGGGCAGGGGTAGGCAATTTCGTTCTTCGAGAGCCGGAGCCAGGTCAGGTTTTCAGGATATCCACAAATGAATATGTACGAGATGGATTTGCATGCACTGCCTCCTTGAGATGCAAATCTATCTCATGCATATTTGTGGATATCCTGAAAACCTGACCTGGCTCCGGCTCTCGAGGACCGGAATTGCCTACCCCGTCCTAGGGCAAGGTCTCCATGTGTAAATCCCCAGTCCCTTGTTACTCCCCCATCACACTCAATCCTGAATCCTTTCTCCCCTCCCTTTCCTCAGTAGCATCCACTAAAACCCAGATTCACTAAAGATAGTGACTCGCTGTTGGCCATTCCCCTAGCCGATTTTCAAACAGCGATTGATTCACTATCAAGTTTGCATGCAAATTATTTGCACAGAGGAGCAAATCATTTGCTTGCAAACCCACCGACACAACCTCTTCCCGGACCCACAGGAAAGATCCCAGTTCTCCTTTGTTTCCCTGGTGGTCTAGCAGCAGCGATCCTACTTGTTCCTGTCCATGTTCTTTCAGCAACGAAAATAGCTCCAGAGACTTCCAAGGGCAGTCTTGCAGAACTGAATAGCCTTGCGAGACGGCCCCTGGAAGTCTCAGTAGCTATTTTCATCGCTGACAGAGAATGGGCAGGAGAGAGGGAGAGTGATAGGAATAGTACTTTGGGGGGAATTCAAATATAAATCGGGACCCCCCTGAAGCAATCCAGATAATTGGACATCCAGAAAATTGGAATTCGGATAATGGGCATTTCACTGTATTTACTGTCCCATGTCCATTGCGCTAGGTTCTACCATGTTAAGTGCCATACTATAATAACATACTAGGTTAGCCATGTTTGTATACTGTGTTTGCCATGTTACATTTGTATATATATATAATAGCATGGCAAACAAAGCATGGTGAACATAGTATGTTCACCATGTAGAATGTTTTGCCATGCTACGCTTGTATATATGACTTTTGCCATGCTAAGCTGCCATCCTATGTCTTGTCATACAATGCTCATCATGCTGCATGCTCTTCATGTTATATTTTACCATGCTTTGTTAGGTATGTAAACTTGTAACCCATTCTGAGCACTCCTGAAAGGACAGGCTATAGAAACATAGAAATATGACGGCAGATAAAGGCCAAATGGCCCATCTAGTCTGCCCATCCACAGTAACCATTATCTCTTTCTCTCTCTGAGAGATCCCATGTGCCTATCCCAGGCCCTTTTGAATTCAGATACAGTCTCTGTTTCCACCACCTCTTTCGGGAGACTGTTCCACACATCTACCACCTTTTCCGTAAAAAAGTATTTCCTCAGATTACTCTGGAGCCCATCACCTCTTAACTTCATCCTATGTCCTCTCATTGCAGAGTTTCCTTTCAAATGAAAGAGACTCAACTCATGCACACTTATATTATGTAGGTATTTAAACGTCTATCATATCTTCCCTCTCCCGCCTTTCCTCCAAAGTATACAGATTGAGATCTTGAAGTCTGTCCCCATATGCCTTATCACAAAGGCCACACACCATTTTAGTAGCCTTCCTCTGGATCGACTCCATCCTTTTTATATCTTTTTGAAGGTGCGGCCTCCTGAATTGTACACAATATTCTAAATAAGGTCTCACCAGAGTCATCAATACCTCCCCCCATGCAACCTAACATCCTTCTAGCTTTCGCCGTCACCTTTTCAGCCTGTTTAGCCACCTTAAGATCATCACAAACAATTACACCAAAGTCCCGCTCTTCCGTCGGGCACATAAGTTCTTCACCCCTAAACTGTACCATTACCTTGGGTTTTTGCAGCCCAACCAAATAAATATTTACACATCTGTTTGATTATTAAACCAGATACCAAATAGTTATCCTGTTTATTGCACATCGTTCCTACATGGCATAAATGCACATAAAGTAAGTCTCTTTCAATTAAAAGGAAACACGAATGAAGGGGGCATGAAGGTGAAGGAGATACAGAAGTAACCTCAGAAAATACTTTTTCACAGAAAGGGTGGGGGATGCTTGAAATGTCCTCCCAGTGGAGATGGTGGAGACAAGTGTATCTGAATTCAAGAAAGCTTGGCACAAGTACATTAGCTCTCTAAGGGAGAGGAAGAGATAGTAGATGGTATTAGGCAGACTAGACAGAAGCAGAAAAACGAAGGCAGATATGGTCTTAAAATCTCCAAGGCAGGCTGTAAGGGCCCTATTCCATAAATGGCATCTTAACTTAGGTGCTGGCGCTTAAGTAAAAAACGCTGTTTAAAAGAAATTTTAAAATGGATTTGCCAGGTACCAAAAATCATACCTAATGCCACTGTAGGCGTGGCCAACGTCAGAAGTGGCGTTAGGCACTGTAAAGCGCCTATGTAGGCATGATTCATGTCAAAGGTAGGCACCTGAAATGTAGACCTTGTAAACCCTGGCCTACTTATCTGGCGCCTATCTCTGCCAGAGGTGCGATTCTGTAAATGGCACCGTTGTGCGATTGACACACAATTGGTGGCCGCTTTTAAGGCGGCCTCCAACAAAAGGCGCCATTTAGAAAATCTGGGCCTAACAGATTAAACTAGAAAAAAAGTTTATAGCAGGTTTTTTTCCTCTTAAAATTTGGTCTAGATCCATAAATGTAAATGGAGAAACTTTTTTTTTTTTTTTAGCTTTGATATAAATATATATATTCTGTACATGTAGTTATAGGCTTAAACAGTTCAGAAGATAGTGTTCACAAATAGTGATTTTTTTTTCCAAGGAGCATATAGCTTAAAACAACATATAAACATACAATGACTATTTAAACAAATTAACTGGTTCATTAACAGTGCTATGCTGAACAAATTCACAAGTCCTCTCTTGCCAGTCTCAGTTTCCAGGAAAATGGAGAGTAGAATCCCCAGCAGTCACTCCTTCGAGGCTAGAGCGCTCAGGTGAATGTGACCTCTGCCCGCTATAAAAGAGACTTCTGAATGGAGGAAGGATTAGAAATGCTATATGTGGCACCTCTGCCTTGTTACTTGTCACCCAGCTGGGTAGGCTCTTGCCTGTATTGCCTCTGGAAAGGATTAATTCAGCAGCTGTCTGAGAAGAGGCAAGTTAAAGAAAGAAGGGAAGGAAGCACTCCAATACATATCTATACTTTGCAGAACCAGAACGCCAACAGATTTCCCCAAATAGTACAACTTGTACTAAGTGCTTTTATTTAAAGAAGCACTGTTCATAAAGAGTAACAGAAGAGCGAGTGGGTGAGTTCTCCCACATCTCGTGCTACGGCCAAACATAACCGCAAAAAATCCGTGAGCTGTAAATAATCAACATGGACCTTGGACTTTGCAGGGACCAGAAGTAGAGCAGTTGACAGCCCTTAAGAGAAAAGTATCAGCCAGATCATAGGACATTGCTTGAGAAACACAAACGTGTATATAATATATATGTGTGTTTCTCAGGTAATGTTCCATCCCAACAGTCAAAGTTCCCCCCCTCCCCCCCCCGAGTCAGGGAAGGGGATCAAAGTGAAGCCTGGACAAAAGAAACAGCCTCTGCAGTCCAATATGTAATCAGTTGAAACATTCAAGCCGGGCGCAGGACACAGCCTGCTGCACAAGACTTGATTAGGAACCATAAAAATGTTTGTATTGTGTGTAACCAGAAAAGGGCATTACGTCACCAGCATTACTCTCCCCACCGAGAAGGAAGATTAAGCCCAATAATTCATGGGAATCAACTGCATTTTGCAACCAAATTCAGAGTCGAGAAAGTAAGCTTACTAACAAAACCAGGTTTCTAGTGCAAATTTTCATGCCGCCCCCCCTTTCCTCATTCAGCACAGCTGAAAGTATCAACGTACTAGAAAATCAGCCAAATTTCTGCCAAGACTGCAGTGTGTTTCTAATGTGTAACCTCACTAGGGGAACTTGAGGAAAGGGGAATGGAATTTCAGTTTGGCCTGAACAGCTTATTTCCTGAAAATAAGAAAAAAAACACAACACAAAACTAATACTGAGGGGAAAAACTAGGGTGGGAGCCAAATGCATCAGCTAAATGAAATGTCCTTAAAAAAAAAAACAACAAACCAAACAGTTTCTATTGTAGAATTATATGTAACTCACCAGGACAATGCCTTCAAATGCTTTAGTTTTACACATACCATGACAGGAATGAACCTCACTTCTAAGCCAAGGGAGAGAATGTGATCTCATGCTCAGATTTACTGCTAACACGCCATGCAGTACTTGCATTGGGTCTGAAAGCTTCCTTCTGGATGTTATACGATAAATGTGCATGGTGACTTGTCAAGAAGTGCTTGGAAAGAGGGAAAGGGAAATTCAAAGCAGTTTCCATGTTAGACAAGAGGTCCTTATTTTGTACTTGGGGCAATGGAAGGTCAAGTGACTTGCCCAGAGTCACAAGACGCTGCAGTGGAAATTTAACCTGGCTCTAAATGAGGTCTCACCAGGGGCATCAATACTTCCTTATTCCGACTGGCCATACCGCTTCCTATTATTGATCTGCTGTTTTGCAGCCACACTATAGAGGTTATACATTCATTAGAAATTAACATGGCTTCTCTTATTTTGAGTCGGGACCAAGTTCTATCAAGTCCAGCATCTTGTCCGAGTGGCTAGTACAGCACATCGCTCTATAAAATGAATCGTATTCTAAGGGAGTTTCTGTATCTAAACAGAAACCAAAATCTCATTGTATAGTAAGTACAAGAGGCAAATGTATTTATCTGTAGAAAAAAAAAAAAAAAAGAGTTCTATATTCAATTTTGCCAATTTTTCTTTTGCATATTAGGGTTCCCCCAAGCGTATCAGAAAAAGTGTGTGGATTAAGTTCTTACAATACGATACTGATTGATCATTTACTTATACTCAAATCTTTCCAATGAATAATGGAGGGCCCCAAGGATCTGTATTAGGACCAATGTTTTCATTAATATCCAACAAAAGGAACAGAGTTATGTGATCAGATTTTCAGATAATTAAGGTCTGCTTTTACTAAGTCATGGTAGAAGTTTCTACCATAGCCCAGTTTGCCAAATGTTCCGGGCCATGGTAGAAATCTTTACTGCAGCTTAGTAAAAAGAGTGTGTGGGGGGGGGGGGTCACTTTCTCTTCATTGGGTCACTTTCTCCTCCTGTGTTCAAAGTGGTTCAAAACTCAAGTGGTCTGAGGAATTGCAAAAGGACCGTGTCAGCCTGAGAAATGGACATCTAAATGGATGTGGACAAGTACAAAGTAATATGAGAAAAATAATCCCAGCGATGTGAACCATGCTGGGCTCCCTTAGAAGGAGTATCCCAGTCACTGGACAACACGTTAAATTTCTCTTGGCTTTTTTGTGGTTGCTGATCCACACACCGAATTGAGGATTTTAAGAATTATTCAGAAAGCAATAGAAAATAAACTCTTAACCAGAAACTTCAAGTACTGGAACAGTCATACACCATAACACAACTAATATTAGATTTCCTCGATTCACAGCCTCAAGGATCTATACACTAGCCTAGCAGACTTTAATGTGCCAAAGTTCTTAGCTATACACTTCTCCCTCCATATTCGCGGTTTCGATTATTCACATTTTTTAAGCTTGCTGGCTCCTCCCCCCAATTACATCAGCTTGCATAAAGAAATTGCCGATTCCAAGCATTTACAGAGAAAATCGCTGATTCCCAGTACTTTCTTCACCATGTTTTGCCTCTCCTTCAGAAGAGGCCAGGTCTCCATCCATGTTATTCGCGGTGTTACCATATTCACGATGGTTTTTAATAGAAAACAGCGAACAACATATGAAAAAGTTATCCGCGATTTTTCTGTATTTGCGGTTCTGTTAATCCCCTATCACAGCAAATACAGAGGGAGAAGCGTATTCATCAAGGAAGGAAGGCAGTTGTGCAAATTATGCACCAGGGCAAAATAAGTATTAAAGGTCGCCTCTTCTCGGAGGAAATAAGCCTTATTAAATGATTTTTTACTTGATTTAAAATAAAATCACTTGGGGGAATTCATCAATGTGTGCTGCTGTTTTATCAAGTTGTGCTATTTTAGCACAAGTTTTATCCAATGAAAACTTGTGCTAAACTTGGCCAATGTTGCTACTATTTGGGGTTTTGCCAGATACTAGTGACCTGGATTGGCCACCATGAAGATGGGCTACTGGGCTAGATGGACCATCCATTGGTCCGACCCAGTAAGGCTATTCTTATGATCTTAACTGATCTCTGAAAGCCTTTAGAAAGAGACTGTTACAAAAATAAAGTTGTTGTTATTGTTCTATACAGCTCTTAACTCCTGGGGGAGGGAGGGGTTTCATCTAATACTATTATTATTTCTAGAGCACTACCAGACATACAGAGCGCTGTACAGAGTCACGAAGGAGACGGTCCATACTAAAAAAAAAAAAAGAGCTTACAAACAAGAAACAGGATGCCAGGGTAGGGAATACGGTCGGGGGGGGGGATGGTTAATCTGCTGGCTAGGGTGGTGAGCAGTGGGGAGTAAGGTTATGGATTGAAGGCTGCATCTGATGAATTTTCTCCCAAGTGCACCACCAGGCTAGTTTGGAAGCATTTCTAGTAAGGACAATTTGTTCAGAAGAAAGTATGAAAAGGGACAGTCTTTGCCTAAACTAGAATGATCCATCCAGAGTACCAGAGGAGCCTGGGTGATCCAGACATCATCCTGTCATTTCTGAGTAGCCTGAGCTCAATGAAAACCTAAGGACTATTGGGCCTTATACTGAGATTCAATTAAATGTCCACTGGACAGGAACTAATAGGTGACGAGCATCTCAAGAACTGTATAATTAAGAATCAGAATAGAGGAATGTAAATTTGGCCATTAAAACAGAACTTGAGTAATTCCTAAAGTACAAAGGCAAGGGCTAAGTGACTCACCGGCCAAACATTTCTGTACAAACAGCCAAGTGATAAAGGATTTGAATGTCTTAGCTTCATTACAAAAGACAAGTTGATCTTTTAGTTAAGGTTTGCAAGATTACAACAGTGCATTTAACCAAGAATTACAACAGCAGCATGATATCACAGATGAAAGTGAGCTATTTGGACAACTTCCTGTTCCCTTCCCCTCCTGCTTCCTTTGGGTTTTGCTCAATACTTGTGTGCGATATTTAAGGGTTGGAAAGAGTCTTAAAAGAAATAGATGACAAAGCTTGCAACAAGGTGTATATGCCAGCTAGAATGAAAAAAATGAGATGCAATCTAAGAAATTTTGCAGAGTAGTGGTGTTTGGAGTGGAAGAATATCCTAACTGAGCACCAGTTGCTTCTTGTGATCTTGGGCAAGTCACTTATTTAACACTCAGGTACAAAACTCAGACTAACCCTTACAGAGACGGGAAAATACCTACTGCACCTGAATAATATGCCTTGACAATAAAAATGCACGAAAACTCCAAATAAGAGAGCTAAAATCCAACATAATAAAGTGTTACTCATGGCGGAATTCTGCAAGCACAGAATTTGCACAGAATTCCTCACCCCCCCCCCCGCATGACACAGAATTTTGCACATGCTGTGCAGAATTCAGTGCAGACACAGGCAATAGAGGAGAAAGTGAACCACTGCACATTGGGTCACTTTCTCCTCCTGTGGCAGCTTAAAACTGACTAACTGTGTTTTATATGAACCGCTAACCTGGAGTTGCATAATTCCACCAGGAGTAAAGCAGAGTCGGGCATTTACCTCCAGATTCTCTCAAAATTGAACACGATTTAATTGAACCAATTAGCACAGATAATTAGGTGCTAATTGGCAATTAGAATTCACAAGTACATATTGCCTTCCCTCCTCATGTATCAAGTTTTATTCTTGTGCTTTTTTTAGTGGTCTCTTTTTTATTACTTTTTTTTTTAGAACTGAATTGTAAACCGCTTAGACTATGAGATAGGCGGTATATCAAATAAACTTGAAATTTAGAACTTGAAACTTATTAGGCATATTCTACAGATGTGCACATTAGGGCTCCTTTTACAAAGGCGCACTAGCGGGGTTAATGCGCGCGACTTTTCATCACACGCTAACCCTCGCGCTGGCCAAAAACTACCCCCTGCTCAAGAGGAGGCGGTATCGGCTAGCACATCCGGCGATTTAGCGTGCGTTAAATCGCTAGCGCACCTCGAATGTCTGTGCACATTGAAAAAGGGAGCATGGCCATACCAATAATTTATGCATACTGTTACAAAATGCATTTGATCCGCACCTAATTTAAGTCTTGGAGGTTTATACCAGGTTACAGCTGGTGTAAATCCTCATACCTAAACGTTAGATGTAGATCCTGGTGCTGGTGCATTATTCTATATATAAGAACATAAGCCATGCCTCTGCTGGGTCAGACCAGAGGTCCATCATGTCCAGCAGTCCGCTCAAGCGGCAGCCCATCAGGTCCAGGACCTGTATAGTAGCCCTCTATCTATACCCTTCTATCCCATTTTCCTTCAGAAAATTGTCCAATCCCTTCCCTGTCCTATCACACCCTCTGGAAGCACGTTCCAGGTGTCCACCACCCGCTGGGTGAAGAAGAACTTCCTAGCATTGGTTCTGAATCTGTCCCCTTTTAATTTTTCCAAATGCCTTCTCGTTCTTGTAGTTGTTGAAAGTTTGACGAATCTGTCCCTCTCCACTTTCTCTATGCCCTTCGTGATCTTGTAAGTCTCTATTATATCCCCTCTAAGTCTCCGCTTCTCCAGCAAAAAAAAGCCCCAGTCTCTCTAATCTTTCAGCATATGAAAGAGTTTCCATACCCTTTATCAAACGCGTCGCTCTCTTCTGAACCCTCTCTAGTATCGCCATATCCTTCTTTATGGCATTCAACCTGCTTAGCATTTTTTTTTTAGGACATCATATATAGAATTTTGTCCTTAGGGTGCAAAAATCCAAGGAAGTATTATGTAAAGAGGACTCTGGTAATGGCTGTCCACCAAACAGGAGAGTGGCCTCAAAGGCACCATTCTCTATGCTTTCGTCCTCTCCTACATGGACTACTTCAATGTGCTATTCAAAGGTCTCACAGAAAATATACAGTGTCTTCAATAAGTACAAAACGCAGCAAATCCTCAGACTTCTTAAAAAAAAAAAAAAAAAACCCACGCCAAACGTTGCATCTTTTAAGGGCTTGATGCTAGCATACAAATCCCTGCACAACATTATGCCAAACTACAAGTCGGCTAAGATCCCTTCATATGTGCCAAACAGACCACTCCACTCCCAGGGGGAAACATGCCTCCAAACCCCCTCTGGTCGTGCCCTTCAACTACAGAATGCCAGACAACGATCCTACTCCAATTTCTTGCCAAGCTACTGGAAACAACTGCCCCCACAGATCAGATCCCTAGGACTGTTGAACTTTAAGAAAGCAATAAAATCTTTACCTCTTCACCTAATCCCTTGCCTATTGGAATGAAATTCTCTGTATATGTTAGTTGGGATGAACACATTGTATTGTAAATATGGCAAAGTGTAACCTGTTTTGACTATATTTTATGTATGTTATCCTGTAATCAGTTCAGAGCTTTGGGTGGAAAATGGGATAGAAAACAAATGCATGAATGAACGAATAACTAACTAACCCAACTGATGACTTCAAGGCACAACAGTGTGACACAGCAACAGGGAGACTAAATAGATCAAATGATTTTGCCACGAAGTTTTCTGTTTTAAGACCACAGCAAGTGTCAGATAAATGCTGTTGAACGTTGTGCAGCTACACCATACTTGGCTGCTGTAACCATTCTGTATACTCCCAACATGTACATGATGGTCAGTTGACTCTCAAACTGGTACTTCCTTCATCAAAAATGGCTCATTACGAATCGACTTGTAATTTTATTTTATTTTTTTTGGGGGGGGGGGGGTCTTTTTATCCCCATTTTTATGGAATGACCTCCCATAAGTTATACAAAATGATCTTTCATTTCCTAAATTTAAATCTAATGTTGAAAACTCATTTTTAATTTGGCATTTAATCTGACGTAAGTTTTAGATTGCTGGCAGACATGAGAAGACTGCGTTCGAGACCACCTCAGAGTTTTTTCCTCTCTTTTTAAGATTTAGGTTAGGTCTTTTCTTTTTTTTAATTGATTTGTCATCATCAATTTAATTGATGCTGTCATTAATAGAAGAGAGTGCCATTATCAATAGAAAAGAGTTAATTGTGGTAAGTCAGAGCTTTTACTTCTCGCAAGGGGGCCTGCCAGAACCACGGCATAGGTTGCAACCCATCCTCCCCTGCTTGAAATCTATGAGATATTTGGGTATCTACCTTAGTACTAATCCACTTGCCCTCTATCAGAACAATGTGGGCCGATATTTGGATAGCATAGGTAAGTTGTGTTCAACGTGGCAGGATCTGCCCTTTCTTTAATGGGCACTGGGGCAGGGTCTCCTTAGTAAAAATGATAATGTTGCTCAAGCTGTTACACCCACTACAGACCATGCCTTTATGGCTCACCTGTAAGGATGAATATAAGTTTTGCTCCATTATTACACATTTTATTTGGAGGTCTAGGGCACCGCATCTTAGCTTGGCTAAACTGGTGCTGGCTCAGTCAGGGGGGCCTTAACGTACCCGATATTACATAGAAACATAGAAAATGAAGGCAGAAAAGGGCTAAGGCCCATCAAGTCTGCCCACTCTATTGACCCACCCCCCTAGCTACCCTTTGAGAGATCGCACTCCGATGACCCATCCCCTCTTAGAGATCCTACATTAGCATCCCATCTGTTCTTAAAATCTGGCACGCTGCTGGCCTCGATCACCTATACCGGAAGCTCATTCCAACTGTCAACCACTCTTTCGGTGAAGAAGTACTTCCTGGTGTCACCATGAAACTTCCTGCCCTTTATTTTCAGCGGATGCCCTCTTGTAGCCGAGGGTCCTCTAAGAAAGAAAATATCATCTTCTACCTCGATACGACCAGTGATATACTTAAACGTCTCAATCATGTCTTCTCTCTCTCTACGTTCTTTGAGAGAGTATAGCTGCAATTTGTTCAGCCTTTCTTCATACGATAGATCCTTGAGCCCCGAGACCATCCTGGTGGCCATTCGCTGAACCGACTCAACTCTCAGCACATCTTTACGGTAATGTGGCCTCCAGAATTGTACGCAGTACTCCAGATGAGGCCTCACCATGGTTCTGTACAATGGCATTATGACGTCGGGCTTCCAACTAACAAAACTTCTCCGGAAACAACCCAGCATTTGCCTTGCCTTTGATGAAGCCTTCTCCACTTGATTGGCAGTTTTCATGTCTTCACTAATGATCACCCCCAGATCCCGTTCTACTGTAATCCTTGCCAAGGTCTCTCCATTCAATGTGTACGATCTGCGTGGATTATTGTTGCCAAGGTGCATGACCTTGCATTTTTTAGCGTTGAAGCTTAGCTGCCAGGTCGAGGACCAATGTTCCAATAGAAGCAGGTCTTGCGTCATGCTGTCAGACAAATTGCTGTTACGTACAATGTTACATAGTTTGGCATCGTCGGCGAATAATGCTATCTTACCTTGAAGCCCCTGAGTCATGTCTCTTACGAATTTATTGAAAAGGACCGGACCCAAGACTGAGCCCTACGGCACACCACTGGTCACCTCCGACGTTTTGGAGACGGTACCATTAACCACCACCCTCTGAAGTCTTCCACTCAGCCAATCGTTGACCCATGCAGTTAGTGTTTCACCTAATCCCATCGATTTCATCTTGCTCAATAACCTGTGGTGAGGGACGCTATCAAAAGCTTTGCTGAAGTCCAAGTACACGACGTCAAGGGACTCTCCCAAATCCAGTTTTCTTGTCACCCAGTCAAAGAAGCTGATGAGATTGGATTGGCAGGACCTACCCTTGGTGAATCCATGTTGGTGGGGATCGCTTAGATTCTCCTCATCCAGGATCGTGTCTAATTTGCGTTTGATTAATGTTTCCATGAGTTTACTCACTATCGATGTGAGACTCACCGGTCTGTAATTTGCAGCCTCTGTCCTGCAACTGTTTTTGTGCAGAGGAACGACATTAGCTGTTTTCCAGTCCAGGGGGACTCTTCCCGTACTCAGAGAGAGATTGAAGAGTACGGATAACGGTTCCGCTAGGACGTCACTGAGCTCACTGAGCACTCTGGGATGTAGATTGTCTGGTTCCATGGCCTTGTTCACCTTGATAGCTCATCGTAGACGTCACAGGATGTAAACTCAAAATTCCGAAACGGGTCTTCCAAACTTTGCTTTGCCTGCAACTGTGGACCGGACCCCGGTGCCTCGCAGGTGAAGACCGAGCAGAAGTATTCATTTAGTAGTTCGGCCTTGTCTGAAACTGATTCTACATAATTACCATCTGGTTTCCTAAGGCGCACTATCCCATCAGTGTTTCTTTTTCTGTCACTAATATACCTGAAGAAGGATTTGACCCCCTTCTTAATGTTCCTTGCTAGGTTTACTTCAACTCGACGCTTGGCCTCTGACTGCCGCTTTCACCGCTGTAGACTTGGCCATGTATTCTAATTTAGCCTCCCTTGTCTCCGAGTGTTTGTAGGAAATGAATGCCCTCATTTCTTTTCTTTAACGAGGTCCGAGATCTCTGCGGTGAACCATTGGGGTCTATTGTTTCTTCGCCGTTTGCTTGCTGATTTTATGCAGCGGTTCGATGCTAAGTGTAGGGTAGATTTCAATGTTAACCACATAGCCTCCACATTATCGGCCACGGCTTGGTTTTGCAGTGCCTGACGGACGAAATCTCTCAAGCGTTTGAAGTCAGCGCTTCGAAAGTTGAGTACTTTTGTCGTCATGCTTGATCTAGTGAAATCTTTTCTGAGGTTGAACCATACCATATTGTGGACGCTGGAGGCTAACCTATCGCCTACCAAAACCTCCGAGACACTTTCTCTGTTGGTGAGTACCAGGTCCAGAATTGCCTTGGCCCTAGTGGGCTCCAATACCAGTTGTTTTGAGTAGTGCTCCGTTTATGGCGGATAATAGCCTTCTGCTGCCGCTGGTTGTCGCCGAGAGTGTGTTCCAATCTGCATCGGGCATGTTGAAGTCCCCTAGCAATACAGTGTCCCCCCTTAAAGTGATATTCTCTATGTCTTTGATTAATTCTATGTCTTGGTTTTCCAGCTGTTTTGGAGGTCTGTATATTACACCAAGATACAGGCATTTTTTGTTGCCTCTGGCTAGGTTTACCCAGAGGGATTCCCCGGTGTACTTGACATCTGTGATTCTTGTAGTTTTAATGTCTTCTCTAGTGTACAGTGCTACCCCACCTCCTAACTTTCCCTCTCTGTCTTGATGAAGTAAGTTGTAACCCGGTATAGCTATATCCCACCCATGAGAGTCTGTGAACCAAGCTTCGGAAATCGCCACATCTAGGTCAGCATTAATTATTTCGGTCTCCAGTTCAAGAATTTTATTGCCTAAACTCTGTGCATTAACATTCATAGTCCTCCATACCTTGTGATTGCTAGGACTCTGTGGGGAGTTTCCCCATCTGAGTTAGTGTGGCCCCTGATGTATTGTTTGCAATGTGGATACTTATCCCAGACTCAGAATTGTTTGCAAAGTGAGTATTTACCTCGGGCTCGGAAATGGAGCTGTGGCTTCTCCTCCTCAGGTTGATTACCTGCTGCACTGGAACCCTCCCCCAACTTACCTAGTTTAAAGCTTTATAATGTTGCAGCCTTAATGTGCTGGATCCATGAGGGGTTTACAGGCAGTGATCGCTTCTTTCCAACGGGTTGGCTTAAAGGCTGGAGCGCCCCTTTTAAATTTATTAACCTGCTTCATGCTCAGGAGGGTAGGGCGCTCCATTACAAGGATAAATTTCAATTTGTCACCCCATTTCAGAGAGCCTAGAGATGGTGGAGAAAGAAGCAGAATCTTAGTCCAGATATCTTTCCTTTCTTGTTTTTGGAGAGAAACTAATTTTATGCTAGGTTAGGGTAGATCCGTGTTTGGGGATTGGGCGACTAGGGGTTGCCGGCATTTGGTGCATCTCCTGGATATCTCTCCGGGTGCCTTTCCATCCTTTTCCCAATTGCAGGAGAGATGGGGGACTTCTCTCCCACTAATACTATACTCTCAGGAAAAGGGTCAGTTAAACTCCAATTATATTACCTCTAAATCAGAACCCCATATGGACAACAAACCTCCCCTCTGCAACACTCTCTCCCACCATAGACTGTCTTATTTTCAGGATCGCCATTATTGGGATATGGTGAGAAGATACCAGGGGCCAGTCTGGGAGAAAGGAAAATTGGATATGGTGTTTTCCTAAACACTGCCAGTTTTGAACTCTTTATCCCACTGGTACAGGACTTTTAAGTTGCAGGCCATCTGGCCATCCTGGACACGCTAAGGAAGTGGTGGCAAAGGTACATGGGGCGGGATATCACAGGGTTTCAATTCTCGGAGTTCTTTGTCAGCCTATATGATTTTGTGAAGTCGGCTGACCTTCAGAAAACTCAGTTTTGTTGTGTTTTGTTTTTTTTTAAATCTTTATTGATTTTCAAACTTTGACAGTGCAATACAATTGATTAAACATATAAAATCTTCATTCCTTTCTGGAACGTCCCACCCTCCATCTTTGGTGAGCAGCTCTGACCTTGCTGAATCAAGTTGTGGGGGCGGCAGGTGGACTGGGAGTATGGAGCATTGCTTTTGGGCAGTCAAGAGGGGCTGCTTGCGCAAGGGTTGTCAACATCCCAGAGGCGTTTCTA
The DNA here is from genome assembly GCF_902459505.1 of Geotrypetes seraphini. Classification (NCBI taxonomy): domain Eukaryota; kingdom Metazoa; phylum Chordata; class Amphibia; order Gymnophiona; family Dermophiidae; genus Geotrypetes; species Geotrypetes seraphini. The sequence goes on from NC_047095.1 coordinate 22,260,373, forward strand.
GTATATAGCTGTACTTGTGCTCAAAAAGCTTATCTTATCGGATCTCTGAGGAGTCCCCGCCAATATCACAGTGGTTGTCTAGGACAGTGATTCCCAACCCTGTCCTGGAGGAACACCAGGCCAATCGGGTTTTCAGGCTAGCCCTAATGAATATGCATGAGAGAGATTTGCATATGATGGAAGTGATAGGCATGCAAATTTGCTTCATGCATATTCATTAGGGCTAGCCTGAAAACCCAATTGGCCTGGTGTTCCTCCAGGACAGGGTTGGGAACCACTGGTCTAGGATGACTGAACTGGCCAGCTATATTATCCAAACCTATAAAACCTCCCTGCATCCTGATAAGAGTTATGTCGCTTTATGGTTCTGCTTCCTTTAGCCTAGAGCAGGGGTGTCCAACCTTTTGGCTTCCCTGGGCCGCATTGGCCGGAAAAAAATGTTTCTGGGGCCACACAAACGCTGCAGCAAGACAGAGGAGGGAGCCAACAAGACGGTAAACACCCGGGGCCAGCAGAGGAAAACACTGCATCGCCCTCAACCGGGTGTGCAAAAAAATACTTCACGGGGCCACATGCGGCCCTCGGGCCACAGGTTGGACACCCCTGGCCTAGAGCATTAAGGTGGGGAGGATATAACATCAGGGTCGCTTCATAAAAGCGGTTGAGATGATTTTACTGGTTTTGAGGAAGGAAGTATTTAGAGAATATGATATGCATCTTGAAAAAGAAATGTTTTTAGTTTGGTCTTGAATTTATCGAGAAGATTTTCATGACGAAGTTGAGGTGGCATGGCGTTCCATAAGGTTGGAACAGTTACAGAGAAGTTAATTTTCCTAGTGTAGTAGAATTCTTTGATGGAAGGAACAGCCAGTAAGTTTTGATCTGCTGATCTTAGGGTCCGAGGAGAACAGAAAAGATGGAAGACGTGAGAGTTTGATTTTGAAAACCAGCATTAAGATTTTATAGGTGATACGGTGCGTGATGGGTAACCAATGGGTTTCTTTCAGGAGAGGAGTTACATGATCATATTTCCCTGCTTTATGTATAAGTTTGATTGCTGTATTTTGTATGAGCTGCAAACAATGTAATTCTTTTTGTGGGAGTCCATTATATAGAGAGTTACAATAATCTAGATGGGAAATAACCAGTGAGTGCACAAGGGTTATGATTGCATTAGTTTCAAGGATAGAGGTTAGAGAGCGGATGAGCCTTAATTTGTAAAATCAAATTCTTACTACAGAGCTTATCTGGTCGTTGAAGGTTAAGTCTTTGTCTATGGTTACTCCGAGAAGTTTTATTTTTGGTTCAATTTTTACAGAACAGGATTTAATGAAGATTTTTCCTGTTATTGTTTCGTTTTTCCTTATTGGAAAGCGTATACCACAGGATTTATTAATATTGAGGGAGTTTATTTAATTGGAGCCAGTCACTGATTGTCAAGTTTATAGTTAATTTCTTGTATTTCGTTTGTTTTTGTAGAATTGACGGGGTGAAGCAATTGAATGTTGTCTGCGTATGCGAAATTGTAAAGCCGATAGATTGATCTAGGGTGAGATGAGGAGAAATGAAGATATTAAATAGTAGTGGGGAGAGAATAGAACCTTGGGTAACACCGTAAGTTTGAAAAATAGGTGGTGAGGTTTTCTCTTTTGAGTGAACTTTAAAGTTACGCTCATTAAAGTAAGAGATAAACCATGAAAGCGCTGAACATGTGATACCGCAGTTCCTGAGACGATCAATAAGAAGAAGTAGTGATCAATAGTGTCGAAGGCAGTGGATAAGTCAAGAGAAACAAGAAGAACAGATTTTCGGTGGTCAAGAAAATAGTGTATTGTAGTGATAAGACCGAGTAAAGATAATTCAGGGGAATGATTGGAACGAAACCCTGTTTGGTGAGGGTGAAGCGCGTTGGATTTATCAATAAATTTGATGAGCTGATTATGTACTATTTTTTCCGTAAGCTTTGAGATGAGGCAGGTTGGCAATAGGACGAAAGTTAGCCGCGATTGCTTTACAGTGTCTAATGCTACTGTGGATGTGGTAAATGCCAGAAATGGCAATGGGTGCCATAAAGCACCTACAGAGACACAATTCACATCAAAATGTAGGCCTGGAAAATCCTGGACTACATTTCCGGCGCCTTCCTTTGCCAGAGGTGCAATTCTCTAACCAGTACCATCATGCAATTGACATGCGATTGATAGCTGCTTTTAAAGGTGGCCATCGACAATGCTGCCAGTTAGAGAACCCAGGCCAGAAAGACCAAATGGCCCAAACAACTTAACACCTTGTTCCAATTATCAGCTAAGGCAGTGGTCTTCAATGCAAGGCCCACAGGACAATGGCAGCTCATGAAGACCTCTTTGGTGGCTCCTGCTGTCATTCTTCTTTGTTTTTTGTCTCTGTTCCCACTCTGTGGCTCCTACCTTCAACCCCCCCAAAAAAAAAATTTAAAAAAAAAGTCTTGTAAATTTTCAACTCTTCATCGAAGATAAAGGCAGGTCAACATTAAGACAGCCCAGGGGCTCTCTCTCACCTCCTCTTAAAGGAACGTCCTGTTGCCATATAGGCAGGACTGGTAAAAGGAAGATTTCAGGACTGCCTGTCGGCCTACATTAAATCACTGAAGATGACCACATGTTTACAGCCCCAGGGAGGGAGGAAGCAAGAGAAACTGCCAGACCAGTGGAGAAAGAGACACAAGGATGAAATGGTGGCTTGGATGCTTGCTTGGGCGAAGGGGGTTCTAGGAGAGAGATGCTTGCTCTGGGATAGGTGCTGGGGGATAGGGGAGACAGATGTAAACTTATGAGCACAACTGTAAAAGACAGATAAAAGCTTTTGGCATTCTAATTGTTGATGTGCTTTGCAGTTCATTAATTGAAACTGAAATGTTTGTAAGTATTGATTATTTTGTAGCTATATCACGTTATGTGATGATTTTTATTCTGGTAGTGTGTGTAAAAGGTATATCAATGCATATTTTTGGTTTATTACCGTACAAGTTGTGGATTAAGAGTGAGTGAATGAGAAAAGGACTTTGTGATAGAGACTGGTGGTACAAAGGTATAGAATGGGATAGGTTTGTGTAAGGCTCGATATAGGTTTGCTTTTGAGAGATGAGCCCTAGGCTCCTGTGGTTGGGGTGGGGAGGGGTGGGCTCACTTCATTTGGACAGAGGCAGGCCTGCTGACCAATTTGCTAGGTGAGCCCAGGGGGATTCCAGAGAGGGAGGGTTGGGAGGTTCATTGAGGAGGTCCGGCAGGAGGGATTGGGCTCCCTCCTGCCAGTGATCTTTGGGAAAGGGTGGGGGGCCTACCGGTAAGAGGGATTGGGCATCCTCCTGCCAGCAATTGTCACAGGCGGATGGGGTAGGGTCTTTCAGCAGGAGGGATTGGGCATCGCTCCTGCCTCATTCGTTGAAGGGTAGAGGGAGACTGGCAGCCGCTATACTAATCATGGCAGGTAGATCTCTTGCCACAATTAAAGTACAGCAGCTGCGTCTAAAGTAACTCGGTTCTGTAACCGGCATCTGTAACAGTGATGTTGATTACAGAATCGGGTTTAGTTGTTGCGGGTGCAGGCCCGATGCTGTGGGCCCAAAAGTCCAAAAGGATAAAATAAAAAAAAAGTGGGAATGGACACTCCACAAGAGATCAATAATGTTAAAAGGTCTCATTTATTCCAATATAGGATATACACAAACTGTGTACACATATTACCTATCTGCTAATCATTTTCATTTATTTTGTACTCTCTGACCAATCCACCCGAACTAGGATTTTATAAGTTATCACCTCCAGCTGTCTTTTCTTGAAGTTAAAGAGCCTCTAACCCAGTGGTCTCCAACTTCCTTCATGTAAAGGGCCACAGTGCGACTACAAGAAAGTTCCAAGGACCAGCAAAAGGATTTCAAGTCTGCATATATTAAAATTTATAAACCACCTTGACCTGCTTATACACACTAGATATTAAACATCTAAAGTTAATACTAATAATGAGTCTACAACACTTCAAAAGGATTTTTTTTAATCACTATTTTGGATTGTCAACAGTAGTAAATTCAATAAATGAGACAACCAAGTAACACTTACAGGATTTGAAGAGCATTTCAGCCAACCATTTGAGAGCCGCAATGGAGGACTTTAAGGACCACATATTGAAGACCACTGCCCTAATCGTTTTAGCCTCTTCATCAGAAACCTGCACTATCCCTTTTATTCTATTTGCCTCTCTCTCAACCTTTTTCTACTGTAGTTCTTGTTAAGATGAGAGCAATCAGAATAGCATCCAATAGTCAAGCACAGTCACACCAGGGTCTTATACAAAGACAAACGAAATGTTCAGTTTTGTTCTTCATCCCTTTTCAGATGGTCCCTAACATTTTATTTATTTTTTTAGCAGCTCAGGTATACTGAGTCAAAATTTCAATGCACTATTCACAATCTGTTTTTGGATGGTGAGTAACTCAGAGAACCCAGAATTTGAGTTATTCTTATTTCTTACTGTATATCAGTGGTTCCCAACCTTGTCCTGGAGGACCACCAGCCAGTCAGGTTTTGAGGATAACATTAATGAATAAGCATAGGGCAGATTTGCTTGCCTGTCACCTCCATTATATGCAAATCTCTCTTCAGCATATTCGTTAGGGTTAGCCCAAAAACCCAACTGCTAGTGGACCTCCAGGACAGGATTGGGAACCACTACTATATATCACCTTGAATGAATTCCTTTAACAGCCGTAAATAAATCCTAACATTTAATAACGGGATTATTTTTCCCTATTTGCATTACTTTGCACTTGTCCATATTAAATTTAATCTGTTATTTAAGATGTCAGGTGGAAGGGACTATTTTTTTGGCGGAGGGCTATTTGGGGGGACTTTCTGCAGGCGACAGTTTGCTTATTCGTAAGGGTTATATTGTGGGGAAGAAATGTATTCTTAATCATTGGATTCAGGACTCCCCACCCACCATCTGGTATTGGCGCAATAAATTTCATCTTTTAATGGTCTGGGAGTCCATGTCCGCTCGGTTTTCTAGATCTCGGAGCAAGCTTTTTCTGTCCATTTGGGCCTCCTATTTGGATACTTTGCCCCCTATGATAAAAAGCCAGGTGGTCAATCATTTGCGGAAGCCAGTAGTCTCTGTATTGCCAGTGGGTTGAGGGAGGGGTTTTGGGGGATGGGGGGCTTGGGCTGAGATGGGTGGGTGGGTTGCTTTTCGGATTGGATCTGGAGGGCTCCAGGCTATCAGAACACAGGCCTGGACTCTCAATGTTGTCTAGGGTCTCTTGTTGGATGGTTGCCTTTTATTTTGTAGTGGAAAAAATAATTGAGATCCCTATGTTATGCATGTATTTTCTGCTCTTGTGAATAAACAGTTTATACAAAAAAAGATGTCATGGCACCTGGTCTCAACCAGGGCGGTGAAGTCAGTAGATAAATCCTTTGACTCCAACTCAAGTTTCTAGTACCCACAACTCAAGACGCCGAACTTCACACTAGTAGAAATACAACTATGCACTGGGCTTTATTCTTACATCAGAGACGTACTTAACACATTATTGGTGGGAAATGAGTAAACACATTTTTCGCATACTATCACTAGAGCGGAAGCCGACAAAACTCAAGTTCCTACAAATTAGCACTGGGGTGCAGCAAAAATGTAAATACGGCTATTCAGTGAATTTAAATTACGCATTATCTATCGCTAGACATTAGGCGGTCAAAAGATACCTGACAATTCATGGAATTAGGGTCGAAAGGGAAATCAAAATAAAACAGCGGTAAATTCAGTTGTCTTTCCTTAAATTTCTTCAGCATAAGAGTAGTTTTTTTAAATTTTGAACTTAACCTTGAATGTTTAATTATTTTGTTATAAAAAAATTACAAGTGTTCAAATTATAACAAAGAATTCAATATAAGAAAAGAAACTGAAAGTTTTATTCAAAATAAGCAATGATTCAGAAGTTACAACTATTTTACACGAAACAATTTTCCATGCAACATTTAAAGAATTTGCCCGCTTTTCGGTGTTGATCAGTGAAAAATGCCCATGTGTTAATTATGACTATTGTTTGTGAAATGGAATATTTGAACTTGCTGTATTTTTTATTATAATTTAAATTTATCAGGAGTCGGTACATTTTTATCAACTCCGACTCCATGAACCCAAAATTGCCTCCCACTCCACAGCCCTGGTTTCAACACATCTTTCTGCAAATCTCTGATACTCAGCTATTTGAAAGTTTTGTATCATCTCTAAATCCGATCACATTGTCATTCCTATCTCCAGATCAGTTATGAATATAAGAAACATTAAAAGGTCCCAGTAGAAATTCTTGAGACAAGCTCCACCAGTGACCCTTATCCATATAGAAAATTAAACAATTAGACCTGTTTAAGAAGAAAATGAGAAGCAAAGGGCAGTACCAACAAGAAATAAAAGCTCATCTGTAGCAGTAAAATCTTCTTTCTTCCCTGTTACTACCCAGAGGAACATGAAGGTGACAAATTCTGAAGCTGTGCTCCTATGGTCTGGCCATCAAGGTTCTAGCTTAATAATGGAAAGATAATTCATCAGATAACGCTATTTATCCTACGATCCACATGACAATCTAACATATCAAATTGGTTGTGGACCAAAATTCAAAGGCAGTATGAGGGGCCGCTGAAAAGTGTTTAGCCCATGTGCAACTTAATTGGTTAACAAACCATCAACACCAATAATTCTGCAACAATTATTGACATTAATTGGTACCATTGAGAGAATAGCATGCAAACCCAAAGGTAGTGTGCCTAACTCCCATAATGCAAATCTCAAAAGTGGACATTGGCCAAAAGGAGCATGGGCATATAGGCATGGCAGGGATATTTTGAAAATTTGTACACAGTTCTAGAATAATGCTGGCACCCAAGTTAGGTGCACTGACCCAGTTACACCAGGTTTCAGGTGTAAGTCTGGCACCCATATTTCGGCACAAGGTCTGAGTTCAGACTCTATTCTATTAAGGGTGAGCACTCTTTACAGAACAGAACTTAGCAACATTTTTTCCAGCACCTTAATTTGAAGCACAATTTATAGACACCAGCCTTAACCATTTGGCATTGTTGCTCAGAAGCAACATGTCTTCTATGGCTCTTATGGGAGATTTGCATCTCCAAATGCCTGTTACTTGGCACTGTTGCTCTTGTTCAACATCAAGTTACGTAAAACAGCAATTAAAGGGTTTAATGTACTTCATTTTTTTTTTGCTCTTTATTATATAGGGGTGTTTTTCAGAAAAAAGGAATCAGGATAAGAGGAGATACTAGGGAAGCTGGTATCCCAAGTGTGGATAACCAAGAAAAATTTATCAGACGTATAAAGAACACAAAGGCGCAAAAAAAATTGAAAGCAACTGATAACAGAATTCTTGTGGGAGGCACGTTGTTTTACAATAGCATTATTACTGTAGATATAGGAACACATCTCCCAATATTTAGAATAAGAACATAATAGATTTCAATGTACAAACCTTTTGTTATACAAGAGATTGCTATACAAATGACCCCCAAGTCCTCTGAAAACATACCCTAGCCAGTGTCCTTTTTACTGCTTAGAAGCTACTTTATGATTTGGTTTTAAAAGATTAAAACACTCAAAAATGAAAGGGAGTCTCCTGCAAATATAATAAATATCCTCCCTTTAGTGATTGTGAACATGTGTTCCCTTTCCTTCCACTTCCAGCTCAATGTAGGTTGAATCCCAAAGCAATTGTCAAGCATCTGGAGTTAAATCCTACAATATCAAGAGAATTTTCAGGACAAAACCTGGCAACTGCAAACAGTGACTGAGGAAACACAGTTGAGCCTTAGAGATACAACAATCTCTGTAATTCAGTAACCAAGAGGTTTTTGTGTGGGCCCTTTTTACTAAGTCTTAATGTGTGTTAATGAATTAGTCCGCTCTATGCTAAGAAAGCACAGTTACTTACCGTAATAGTTGTTATCCAGGGACAGAAGGCAGATATTCTCACACATGGGTGACTTCACCGACAGAGCCCCGCAGCGGACAGCCTCGAAAGCAAACTTGCTTGAAGATCTTCGAACTTTCGAGTGCTGCACCGCGCATGCGCGCATGCCTTCCCACCCAACTAGGAGGCGCATCTCCTGTGAGGATCCTCAGTTCAGATACCTAGCTAAGAAGCCAATCAGGGGAGGTGGGAGGGTTGTGAGAATATCTGCCTGCTGTCCCTGGATAACAACTGTTACGGTAAATAACTGTGCTTTATCCCAGGACAAGCAGGCAGCATATTCTCACACATGGGTGACCTCCAAGCTAAGTAAAATGGGATGGAGGAAAAGTTGGCAATTTAAGAAAAAAGATTTTGCAAAACAGATTGGCCAAAATGGCCATCCCTCCTGGATAAAGTATCCAGACAGTAATGAGAGGTGAAAGTATGAACCAAGGACCAAGTGGCAGCCTTGCAGATTTCCTCAATAGGAGTTGATCTAAGGAAAGCTACAGACGCCGCCATAGCTCGAACTTTGAGGCCCGTCACTCAACCCTGCAGAGGAAGACCAGCCTGAGCATAGCAGAAAGAGATGCAAGCAGCCATCCAGTTGGAAATGTTACGCTTCGAGATAGGACATCCCAACTTATTCAGATCAAAGGAGATGAAAAGTTGAGATGTTCTGTGAGGTTGAATGCGTTTGAGGTAGAAAGCCAAGGCACGTTTGCAGTCCAAAGTATGAAGTGTCGCTTCTCCCTGGTGAGAATGAGGCTTTGGAAAAAGTACTGGCAGAACAATAGATTGATTGATGTGAAATTCTGAAACCACTTTAGGTAAGAATTTGGGATGAGTACGGAGGACCACCTTGTCATGGTGAAAAAATGTGAAAGGTTGGTCCGAAACCAACGCTTGTAGCTCACTGACTCGTCGAGCAGATGCGAGGGCAATCAAGCTTTCCAAGTGAGATACTTGAAGTGAGCTTTGTCAAGTGGTTCAAAAGGAGGTTTCGTCAGTTGAGCCAAAACAACATTAAGATCCCAAACCACTGGAGGCGGTTTAAGTGGTGGATGAACATTAAAAAGTCCATTCATAAAGCGGGAAACCACGGGATGTGCAGAGAGAGGTTTCCCTTCCAGAAGCTGATGAAAAGCAGCAATAGCCCTGAGATGGACTCGAATAGATGTAGATTGAAGTCCAGATTGTGACAAGTGAAGCAAATAGTCTAGAACGGATGCTAAGGAAGAAGACATTGGTTGCAGCCGACGTGTGGAACACCAAGCAGAAAATCTAGTCCATTTCTGGCCATAACATTGACAAGTGGACAGCTTTCTGGAAGCAAGTAAAATATCTTGAACAGACTGAGAAAATTGAGAAGAGTCTGTTATGTAGACAGGTACCAAGCTGTCAAGTGTAGAGTCTGCAGGTTGGGATGAAGTATGGACCCTTGACTCCGAGTGAGCAGAGAAGGAAAAACTGGCAGAAGTAGAGGCTCCCTGGTGCTGAGTTGAAGTAGAAGGGAGTACCATGGTTGTCTGGGCCACCAAGGAGCTATCAGAATCATGGTGGCGTGTTCTGACTTTAGTTTGACTAGAGTCCTGAGAATCAGAGGAAAGGCATAAAGGAACTGAGCCCTCCAGTCCAGGAGAAACGCATCTGCCTCAAGACGTTGAGGAGTGTAAATGTGGAAACAAAACAGGCAGTTTAAAGTTGAGGGGGGATGCAAAAAGATCTATCTGGGGGGTCCCCCAGCGGACAAATATTTGACGAAGTGTGGGAGAATTGAGTGTCCATTCGTGAGGCTGTAGAAGATGACTCAATTTGTCTGCTAAACAGTTGCGTTGACCCTGAATGTAGATAGCTCTGAGGAAGATGTTGTGAAGAATTGCCCAATGCCACAGCTTCAGAGCTTCCTGACAGAGGGAGTGAGATCCCGTACCTCCCTGTTTGTTGATATAATACATGGCTACTTGGTTGTCTGTCCGAACAAAAACCACCATGTTGTGGAGGAGATGCTGAAAGGCTTTGAGAGCATAGAAGATCGCTCTGAGTTCCAACAGATTGATATGACACTGACGATCTGTTGAAGTCCATAGACCTTGAGTACGGAGACCGTCGACATGGGCTCCCCAGGCGTAGGCAGACGAATCGGTTGTGAGAACCTTCTGATGAGGAAGATTGTGGAACAGCAATCCTCTGGAAAGATTGGAAGAGAGCATCCACCAGCAGAGAGACTTTTGCAATAAAGGAGTTATTGTAATTTATTGAGATGGTGGATACGTGGCTTGTTGCCATTGTGATGTCAGTGACCACTGAGGAATTCGAAGGTGAAGTCTGGCAAAAGGAGTCACATGAACTGTAGAAGCCATGTGATCGAGCAGAACCATCATTTGCCATGCAGAAATGGATGGAAGATGAGAGACCTGATGACAAAGTCGAATGAGGGTATCCTGACGTGGTTGCGGAAGGAATGCTCTCAGGTGTACAGTGTTCAGAGTTGCCCCAATGAACTGGAGAGATTGAGATGGGGGTTAACTGAGACTTTGGAAAGTTTATCTGGAACCCCAGACTTTGGAGGAATAAAATAGTCTGTTGGGTCGCTGCAATAACCCCTGGAAGAGAGGAAGCCTTGATGAGCCAGTCGTCTAGGTATGGAAATACTTGAAGACCTTGGGTGTGAAGAGCTGCAGCCACCACCACCAGACATTTTGTGAATACTCTGGAGGATGAGGCCAAACCGAAAGGAAGAACCCTGTACTGCAGATGAAGGTTCCCCACTTTGAATCTGAGATACTTGCGAAAGGCTGGATGAATGGGGATAGGAGTATAAGTCTCCTTGAGATCCAGCGAGCACATCCAATCTCCCCAATCCATCAGGGAATACAAGGTCGGCAAAGAGAGCATCCGAAACTTCTCTTTGACTAGGTATTTGTTGAGAGTTCTGAGGTCCAGAATAGGTCGCAAATCCCCCTAATTCTTTGGAACTAGAAAATAGCGAGAATAGAATCCCGAGTTCCGCTGGGAAAGAGGAATCTCCTCTACAGCTCGAAGGCGAAGGAGAGCCCGGGCTTCGTGAAGAAGAAGGGGAAGTTGCGACTGATTGGAAAGACACTCTCTTGGAGGGTGATCTGGAGGTACCTGAAGCAAGCAAAGAGAGTATCCTTCTCATAGGATGGTAAGAACCCAGAGATCTGAGGTGATGAGCTCCCACTGATGATAAAAAGTGGACAGGCGACCCCCTATGGCAGGGGTCTGCAACCTTTAAGACATAAAGAGCCACTTGGACCCGTTTTCGAAAAGAAAAAAAAAACTTGGAGCCGCAAAACCATTATAAAACAAATCTAACACTGCATATATTGTTTCTTATCTTAATGTTTAGATGCTGATTGGTCAGGCGGCACGGCGGGGCGGGGCCACCGGACCAATCAGCAAGCAAGGCTTTCATCTGTGTATGTGCTGAGCTCACTGCTCAGCATGGCTATTTCCCGCCGCGACGCCGGACTTGTAAGCTGCATGCCTGCATCACCAGAATTTAGATAGGCTGTTTTCATCCCCTTGGGAGTCCCGTGGGCCAGGGGGGGAACCCGCGGGATCCCCGCGATCCCCATTCCCGTGCAGACCTCTATCACACGTCATCCTCCGCGCCTCCCATTCTTCAGGAGCGTGCCGCAGCCACTGAAAGACTCCGGCCCGCGTGACACACTACCGGAGCCGCGGCAAAGGTGAAAAAGAGCCGCATGCGGCTCTGGAGCCGCGGGTTGCCGACCCCCGCCCTATGGGAAGAGGAGAATTCTGAAATAGGGAGATTGGAATGCTCAAACTGAGAACGTCAGAAAGACTACGGTTTGTCTCAGTATGGCAACTCTTATGTTCTTAGGTATATCTTGCCAGTTGCTAGTGTGACTCATGGGTTTTGAAGAACATACTTTAGGATGGTATATGTAGAGAGTGGGGGTCTAGGATAATGCATCTGGTCGTTTCAGTGCTGAATTGTCCCATGAAACATCATGCGATTAACATGTTATGAACAACAAACAACCGCCCCAGCAAATAGGCTGCCTTCTTCGCACAAATTCAGGGACCGGGAGAGGAGGGGCAAGTGGTCTGCCATCTCTCTCTCTCTCTCTGTCTTCCAGTTTCCTGGGTCTAGGCTGACCACCAGTATTGCAGCTTTCCTTCTCTGGTGCCATGTCCCTTCTCGGAACGATTCAGTGTGGCCATTTCAGCACAGCTGGACTGAAACATCCTGCGATGAACTGGCTGCAGAGAATTGTCATGTTCCAGAATGAGTATGTATGATTTATTAGTGATAAAATCTCATGATTATCACTTATTTAGTATACAGTTTACAGGTTCCAATTTGCCATAGATAAAGTGAAAGATTTTTTAATACAAGTTTTTATCCTAACGTGACACACACCAAGGATCTAGTACCAATATTTCTTTGTAATCCACCAGCTGTAGGCAGGGGCGTTAGTATAAAAAGGAATTTTATGTAACTAAACTGGAACGTGGATGCAATCAGCATACAACCTAATCAAGTATTTAAAAAACAAACATTACATTTATAATATAAGGAAGCTGCAGACAACTCATTGCCTGCACAGCTCTCCAGCCCTTTTGGCTATGCCCAAGAGCTAGTTGGTGACTTTAGCTGCTATGTTCATAACACGTGCTTGTAACTTCCTGGCAAAACAGCCAATCCCCATATACCTTCTCCACCTCAACCCCCAAATCGCATTTAGCTAGCAAGCAGAATAAAGAGCCAGTGTACCAAAGGCATCATGCTGAGGAACAAAGGGGCACACTCCTTTGTGCTGTTAAAGGTACAGTAGATCTCTCTGGTATTTTCTGTCAAGAGGAGAAGTGAGGGCATGAGAATCAGAAAGTATGTTTGGATTACCTTGGATATCAGTTTGAGTTCTCTGGATATTCTTCTATCGTTGGTTGTTTTGAAAATATGTATAGAGGTTTTATAAATTGGAGACTTTTCAATCATACAAAAAAAAGTAGTCGATTATCTTTTATATTTTTAGTTAAATTCACAGACCTTCTCTTATACCACATGCTAGAACTGGGTAGCTCCCTATTCCCCCCCCCAAAAAAAAATCACATATTACAGGATTTCATTGCCCTCAAAATATTAAGAGGATGCTTGGTTAACCATCACCTGGAATTTTTTTTTTAAAGTCACATTAAATTAAAAAGGTGGTCTGTGATTAGCATTTGAACACTTAGATGTTATTTTTAAGACATCCAAGCTGAGGAATGGAATGAACGGATCACTTGTGCACATAACCAGCAGGATATTCTTGGTTATTCTTTTCTTCACATGACTTGACTAGAACAAAGGGAAGGGGCAAAAGATAATAGATAAGATCCAACTTCCTTCAATAACACTGGACTTGACACAGCTAGTCAGGGTCAACCTTTTGCTATGTATATAGTGTTTTCTCATAACTTCTTTTGTAGACCTTAGCCCAGCCAAGAATCATTTGCTACCATAATCAAGCAAACAAGTAATAGATAAGTTACTTGGATTATTTTAGAAGTTTTTTTATATAATGCCGTGTAGTAGGACTTTACTTTTCTGTGCATATTCCACATTCTGCTCTCATATACACATACGAGTTAGTTTTATCAGTCTACTCAACATATTCTACAGTTTCAATGTGAAAAATCAGTTATACAAATATTTTAATTATTTTTGAATAAGTCATCAAAAAGGTTAATTGCATACATCTGCATACTTGGTGGATGCCCTATTAGTAGTAATAGATCCAGGAATCATTTAGGATGAGCATTTACCAAATTTGTAGAGTAGGATGGCGCAGTTGTTGCCCTTTCTTCAACCGAACAGCTTTGAAAACCTAATTACAGTCTTCATTTTACTTAAAAATTTATAAGTCATCCTCCCAGCCCTCAGGAGGGCTGCTCAGAATGCTCTACAATCTAACATAACATATTGAATATAATAAATCACATTTACAGCACTATATCAATCAATAAGCAAGCAAAATTAAAGGAAGCTAGCAGTGAACCTCATGAACCCCTGTAGATAAATGAATTACAGAAACAGACATGCTTTCACTAATGCACATAAATGTAAATAAGAGTCACTCAGACCCAATAGTACCCAAAGGTCATTTCAAAGAGAAAGAGCTATAGCAGAAAAAGTGGTTTTGAGAGCTCTTCATATTCCAAAGTCAGATGGATTAAAACAAGGGGCTCTGACTTGAACTTAACAGATATCAATCATGCCAAGACAATTTATCTTTCATGTAATGAAGGCAAAGTTTTAGAGATGAGCATCAAAACCCATTAGTCACACTAGCAACTGGCAAGATACACCTAAGAACATAAGAGTTGCCATACTGAGACAGATCGAAGGTCCATCAAGCCCAACATCCTGTTTCCAATAGTGGCCAAGTCAGGTCACAAGTATTCATTCGTACTTGGCAAGATTCCATGTAAAACAGAGCGGGGTCTCTATTAAAGGCATCTACTGTAGTGCAACAGACATCATAGGGTCATTGGAGGGAAAAAAAAAAAAAAAAGACCACAGCAGCAAAGTTAGTTCTGGGTAAACAGAAGCTTGTACCTGAATCTCAAAAGGCAGCCTATGGGCAGGTTATTACAAGAATGCATAAAAGTAGTACTTGAGTGAAGGTCCTAAACAGGAATAGGGGCCTTTTTGAAAAGAAAAAAACAAACAAACAAACACCTATTCAAGTCCAACTTGGACATTTCCAGCTGAATGTCTAAAGTTGGAGGTATAAAAAATGGCCATTTTCAAACGGCAAACTGCTGGAGTGCACTCAATTACCTGAATAAATTCATGTAAACTGTTCCGAGTTCCCCTGGGAGAACGGTATAGAAAATTGAATAAATAATAGTTCCAACAGCATAGCTAATATCTTATAAGAGCTGCTCAATATAATTTAGGGCCCTTTCCTGTTGTAAAGTCACGTGAATATGTCCCAAACATCCAAATATAAATACTTTTTAAAATAGTCTACTTAGATGTCTTGGCCACCCATAACATCTAACTTTATACCCCATTTTTGATCGGAAAAACATCCAGGTTGAAAACGTCCTAATCCTGTTTGGATGTGGGTGAGGGCAGTATAGTAATGGACTGGCCACTTAAGACATCCTGACAAAGCAATGGGACACCTTAGAGGGTACTGCTGTGAACTTCACATAAAGGGTGCCAGCTGTATATCTTACTATAACCCACTTACAATTTAAAGTGAGCCCTCCAACCCCCCCCCCAACCTACTATACCCTCCTGCATACCACCCCAATAGCACTTAAGGCTGCAGGTGACACTTATATGGCAGTATAGTAGGGTTTGGTGTTGATGTGGGCTCACACATTCTACCATAAATATAGTGGTTAGAGTGGCTTATGGGCCTGGGTCCTCCTCTCTATGCTTCATTAGCCCACAAACCAGGCTACTTAGGTTACCTGTGTACAGCTCTACTAGGCTACCCCAAACCAGATGCTGCTGTTTACAAGACAGGTATGTACCTTTTTGTTCTCATTTTTGTGTGGTAGAAGGGGGTCAGTGAATATGGGGAGTGTGTGGGGGTGTCTTACCTTGATGTAAATAGTAGTCATCTGGTCATTTTGGGCACCTTTGTGGCACTTGGACCCTTCTGAAACAGGTTTAGTTCTAAACATATAAGTTCTATCCAGGATGTCTTGCAAAATATTTATCGCTGCAAGACATCCATGTCTAATCTGCCCTCGAGACTGCCCAAAGCCTGAACACGCCTCCACCACACCCATCTCATGCTCTAGATGTACAGAGGATGGAACACCTCGCTAGATGTACAGAAAGACGGTTTTGATTATCAGCACTTGGACATCCTGGCGATTAGGACATTCAAGTGCAATTTTAGGATACTTTTTGGACATCTATGTTTTTTGGATCATGAGCCTGGAAGAGTCCAGAAAATGTTTAAATCTTCTCATCGGCCTCAGCTTGACAAAAAGCACTCAACTATATCAGATAGCCTTGCCTAGCCAATGCCAGCAACGGTTATAAATCTGCTAATGCTACTGGGCCACTACCCAAATTAATAGTAAATGGCCCTACAGGGGGGATTAGAATGGCCAATTTAAAGACATTCAGTTTTATTTAGGTTTAGTACAAGATGACTCATCCCACAACAATGCTGCCTCACCATACTTTACTACAGGGATAGAGTTAGCAAGATATAGTGCTCATTTTACATCACATATATTAGCACTAAAACCCAAAAAAGTGTACATTTCATGTGTGTAGCATAAAGTTTTGTGATCTGAGACTACATTATTTCTTTGCAAATGATATGTGGTGGTGCATCACACAACTCTTGAACGCCGGCTTCCTCCCTATCCTCCCAAAGAGACCATATTTGTAGAGTAATCTAGAAATTATTAAACATGCTCCCTACAACCCAGTCAACTAAAATGTTCTGACGTTCTATTTACCGTATTTTTCGCTCCATAAGACACACTTTTCCACCCAAAAAAGTGGGTGGGAAAAAAGAGTGCGTCCTATGGAGTGAATACCCCAATCCCCCCCCCCCCTTTACCTTATTTAGGCTGCTGCCATTGCTCACCCACCGCCACTGCTGCTGGTTGCTCACTGCAGCCGAAAGTAGAGGAAAGGAAAGGCCAAGCGGGTGCAGCGATTGCACGCCGCCAGCCCAGAATCCTTACTCCCGGCATCAATGGCTGGCCCTGACCTTCTTGCCGACGTCAGAATTGACGTCGGGAATAAGGCTTCTGGGCCGGTGGCATGCAATCACTGTCCCTGCCTAGCCCTTCCTAGCAACTCGTTCCAGGCGCCACACTGAGCCAGGAGTCCCACCCCACCCGCTACTGCTGCTTCTTAGACGTCAGGGGTAAGGCTTCTGGGCCATGGCGTGCAACTGCTGCACCCGCCTGGCTCTTCCCAGCAATTTTTCATCTCTTGCTCTCAGGCCGCTCTCGGTGCTTTAGACAGGAGTCCCGTTCTCTCCCCCCCCCCACCCCACCCCGCTTCATGGACGTGTTCTCACAGTGGCAGCAGCGGGAGGCAATTAAAACCAGCGCATGGACGGGCTTGGGGGAGCAGAAGAGGACAGGCTGGAAGGTAGTGAGGGGAACATTGGAGGGAGGGAAGGAGGATGGGACAATTGGGCCCAAGTTGGGGGGGGAGATGATCAAGGCAGTGGGGGGAACATAGGAGGGAGGGAGGATGGGACAATTGTTGGGCCTGAGGAAGGAAGGAAAGAAAGAAAAGAAAGAAGGAAAGAAAGAAAGAAATCACCAGACAAAAATAGGAAAAATGATTTTATTTTCAATTTATTGATCAAAATGTGTCAGTTTGGAGAATTTATTTATGCTGTCTATATTTTGCCCTATATTTGTCTATTTTTCTATAGTTGTTAATGAGGTGACATTGCATATTTTAAAAAGTCATCTGCCTTGACATCTGTGCCCTGTCCCTGCCCGCCCTGTGCCCTCTCCCAGCCTACCACTAGACCACCAGAGGGGGGACAGGGTGCAGAGCCTGGCAGGGAGGGGAGACAGGGTGCAGAGACTGGCAATGAGTGTGGGGTTGGGTGCAGAGCCTGGCAGGGAGAATTTGGTTCAGAATGGTTGTTTTTTTCTTGTTTTCCTCCTCTAAATTTAGGGTGCATCTTATAGTTAGGTGCGTCTTATGGAGCGAAAATTACGGTAAGTAATCTTTAGTCTCCGTGACCATCCTCAGCAGGTTCCTTAACTTACAATTACCGCCTTTGGAGAGGCAGTCTGATCAAACAGTACATCGGTGGTGCCAGTTTGCACTTTAAAAATGACAGAATTAAGTGCCCCAAGGAATAATCCAGCATGTAGAAGTTTACTTATAGCCTTCCCCAAACTGTACCTTTGAATAACTTTATCCAAGAGTTCTCCTGGTTGCTTTGTATTCAACACATTTAGACCTTTGCTCCAAATCATGTCATACAAGCTTGGTTCTTTATCAAAGACTATTGTGTTTGAATCAGCTCAAATACTGTCAGTGGGCACAAGGCGGCTTATTATAGGTCTTAATTTGGGGGTATGCTATAAATAAAGGATGTGAAAAGTCCTGTAATCGAGACACTTGGAGGAAGTGACGTCATCGTGGCTGATGGCAGCCTAGAGAGATAGCTCCGCGGACCCCCGTGCTGATTTTGGCTATCTTCGCGCGATTTCGCGTGCCTGCACTGCATATTAACTATAATTCGATTGTGTAGCTGCTTTGCTGTGTTTCGATGACGACGCGAAAAAAACAAACCGACATAAAAGCTTTTTCTTCACCGATCCCGAATGGGCCTCCTAAGCCTAGCTCAAAAATGGCGCCCGATCCGACCGCGGCTGCGGAGGGCTCACATGTCGATGCAACGTTGCCAACTTTACAACTGGAGATGCGTGGCTGGTTTCAGGAATTAAAATCTGAAATCTCTGCAGTTCGAGCTGATATCCACGCTGTTGTTGCTGAGCTAAAACGTGAGGTGGGTGAAATCGGGAATCGAGTGGGAGAGACAGAGACTGCAGTGGAGGCACATGGCTCTGAATTAACACACTTGAGAGGCAGGATTGCAGCGCTAGAGGAAAAGGCTGATGCAAGCACCCTAAAGATGGAAGATCTGGAGAATCGCTCCAGACGGTGCAACCTTCGCTTTCGGGGTGTGCCTGACACTGTTTCTGACTCTCGCTGCATGGAGGTGATTGATCACATATGCATTCAGGCTCTGGAGTCCGCTGGTTTACCTGTGGAGGTGGGGAAGCCATTGCTGGATAGGGCTCACCGCATCCCTGGCCCTCGTGATGTGAACCGTCCTCGTGATGTTGTGGCCTGTTTCCATCGCTATATGGATAAAGAACATGTGCTTAGGGCGGTGCGGCGCTCTGGGGGAACTGTTAAATGGGAAGAAGCGGACATTGATGTCTATCCTGATATAGCTCCGGCAACCCTGGCCCGCCGTCGCACATATAGAGACTGTACCCGTATACTGCAGGAACACAGTGTTCGATATAGATGGATTTATCCTATCGGATTGGCTTTTACACATGCAAGCAAGACTTACACTGCAATAACTGTGGCGGATGTTCAGGCTCGACTGGTGGAAGCAGGTTTGATGGCAGCTTCAGAAATGGCTCCACTTCCTCAGAGGTCACCTGTGCTCAAATCAGGAAGAGGGCTGGGATGGCAGAGAGTGGCTAGATCGGCTGCAGCTCGTCGCCCTTTGGAGGCGGCCACACCCTCACCCACTTGAACATTTGTATTTGTGCAATGTGCTTTAGAAATTTTGTGCTGTGTCTGTTTTTTCTTCTCTTTGCTGAGCGGCTTTTGTCGCGAAGATTGTTTATAGGGCTTGTTCTGGGGGTCCCTTTGTGAACTGTTTCTCTACACTTCCTGTACCGTGGTTACCAGGTGCTTTGGTGGCTGGACCATGTGGGGTATTGTTGGGGGGTTGGGGGGAGGGGGGGTGTTGGTGCTGGGAAAAGTAGTGACCGAGTGCTTTCTTGTATGATTGTATGGAAGTGTGTTTGTATAATGTTTCTCTTACGGTTACGATTGCAGGGGTTGGTTGATTTGGCTGCTTTGGAACTAATGGTTGATTTGGTTATGAAGTGCTTTTTCTTTTCTGGTACAAATGGATAAACTCACTTTGCTATCTTATAATGTACATGGTCTGAATTCTCCACAAAAACGACGCTTGTTGTTTAAAGAAATGAGCCGCCTGAATAGTGCGGTTGGATTTATTCAGGAGACCCATTTTCAATCTCATTATGAGAAATTGCTTACACACCATAACTACCCACACGTTTTCCTTTCTTCTAATAAGGTCCGGAAAAAGACCCAGGGGGTGGGTATCTTAATTCATAAACGTGTCCAGGTGGTATTGAGAGAGGTGGTGCGGGATGTTGAGGGCCGCTACATATTGGTCAAGGCTGAGCTGGATGGCACCTTGTATAGTTTGCTGAATGTCTATGCCCCAAACGCTGGTCAGGGGGCCTTCTTTACATTGCTAGAACGTGTGCTGTTGGATCATGTAGAAGGTACTCTCCTTGTGGGTGGAGATTTTAACCTCACTTGCTATCCTCAGGAGGATAATTCAAATTCTTCCATCCGCTACGCTAGAAGCGACAGAAGAGCTTTGCTGCGCTTCCTGCGTAGACATGATTTGATAGATGTGTGGCGTTATTTACATCCAGGCACGCGAGATTACACATTTTATTCATCGAAACATAATTCATATACTAGAATTGATATGTGGATGCTGCCTCGTATTGCTCTGCCTCGAGTCCTGGCCTCCAGTATTGAGCCCCGGGTGTGGTCAGATCATGCTCCTTTGACTCTGGAGTTACAGGTTGGGCAGGTTAGAGGCGGCCGTCGCATGTGGCGTATGAATGACTCTTTGTTGAAAGATCCCAATACCTTGACTCTTTTAGAGACTGATGTCAAGGAATTTTTTGTATTCAATGACATAGCTGGCATTAATGTTGCAATTCTTTGGGAAAGTTTTAAAGCTACCCTTCGGGGTTGTTGTATCTCGAGGGGGTCGTACAGAAATCAATGTCGAGTGGCTCGCAGATTAGAACTAGTGTCCCGCCTTCGACGCCTAGAGAATGCTCACAAGAGAGCCCCGTCGGTGGCTGGGGGGGTAGCGCTGACGGAGTGCCGGAGAGATTTACAAGAACTTGATTTAGAGGGCATGGCTTGGGCCCTGCAGAGGCGGAAACAACGGTTTTTTGAATGGGGTGGTAGGGCAGGTCGCTTGTTAGCTGCACAGATCAAGCAAACTCAAGCACAACATTCCATAACTCGGATTCGTAATGACTCGGGTCAGCTTTGTGTAGATGATGGGGACATCCATCAGGCTTTTTTGTCCTTCTATCGGACTCTGTACACTCCGGAAATTGAAACCACGGAGGGGGAGATAGATGCTTTTCTATCTAGCGTCACCTTGCCTTGTTTGGCGGAAGTTGATGCGGAGTGGCTCTCTTCCCCTATTCAACCTGCTGAGGTGGTAGCGGCTATACGCCATTTGGCTGCTTCCAAAGCACCGGGTGTTGATGGCTTTTCCCCCCTGTTTTATAAGAAAATGGAGGCCCATATAGTCAATCCTCTGACTAGATTGTTTAATTCTTTTTTGGAGGGGGATTGTCTGCCGTATTCGTTTCGTCAGGCAGCGGTCTCCCTTCTTCTCAAGCCTGGGAAAGATCCCCTCCTTTGTGGGTCTTACCGCCCTATCTCATTGTTAGGAGTTGATTATAAGCTGTTTACCCGTATTTTGGCAGTCCGGCTGCAACGTTTTCTTCCTTACCTAGTTCATGGAGATCAGTGTGGCTTTATTTCAGGGAGGCAACCTGGTGATAATATCCGAAGAGTGTTAGATCTTATTGGAGTGGCCCATCAAGATTCGGTTCCGGCAGTCCTGTTATCAGTTGACGCTGAAAAAGCCTTTGATAGGGTTTATTGGCCGTTTATGTTAGCGGCCTTGAAGAAGATGGGCATTTCGGGTGCTTTTCTACACTGGGTGACTTTATTATATGCTGCTCCGGAGGCTTGTTTAAGAGTTAATGGAAGATATACTGCTAATTTTATGATTCGTAGAGGAACTAGGCAAGGGTGCCCTCTGTCACCACTGATTTTCGCGCTAGTCATGGAACCTTTGGCAGCCTCTATACGTGCGAATGCTGATATCCAGGGAATTGTGGTGGGTGGTGAAGAGCATAAGATTTTATTGTATGCTGATGATATTTTGTTTACCTTGACCCACCCGCATCGTTCTTTGACGGAGGCGCTTCGTGTTTTGACTACGTTTGGTGTGGTGGCTGGCTTTAAAATTAACATCGAAAAATCTGAATTGCTTAACGTTTCCCTTCCGGACTTGTTGGTAACGGACTTACATGCTAGGTTCTCGTTTCGATGGGCGGCTAAATCCATTAAATACCTTGGTGTGCGTATATCTCGAAGACTTACTGACCTTTTTGAATTGAACTACCCTCCGTTGCTAAGAACTGTATTTGCTGATCTGGATCGATGGGAGGGGTTGAGATTGTCTTGGATGGGTAGGATTAGTGCTTTGCGTATGAATGTGTTGCCTCGTTTTTTGTATCTGTTCTCCTGCCTACCTCTCTCAATTCCTAAACGGTTCTTGCTTAGGCTACAAAGGCGGGCCTTTGCTTATATCTGGACACGTAAACCCCCTAGGGTGCGGAGGGAACGTATGTACTGGGACAGGTTACATGGGGGAATGGGTGTCCCTGATTTTTCTACATATTACTATGCATCCCAACTGCAAGGACTGTTTCATTGGGCATATCCCTCCCAGCGCTGGGTCTCACTAGAACAGGCCTTACAACCTACTTACCCTTTGGCAGCAGTGCCCTGGCTGTCTTTTGATATCCTTCGGGATCTGCAGACTGGGACATCTTATGGGATGGAATGTACTTTGCATGCATGGAGCAGGGTTAGACGAGCTTGGTTCCCACGTCAGCGCTATTTTTATGCTACTCTCATTAGATTTGCCCCTGATTTTCTGCCTGCTAAAGATACTGGGATTTTTCGGCGTTGGGAAATGGAGGGTCTTAGGGTCCTAGGTCAGCTGGTAGTGGGTGGACAACTGGTACCCTTTGCTGCCTTGCAATCTATATATGACCTCCCCTCGACTGATTTTTTCGCCTATGTCCAACTTCGAGATTTTATGGTGAAGAGGGTGATCCCGGAGTGGGAAGGGGCAGACTCTGCTTTTTTACAAGTTTTTAGGATGGGATCTGGGGTGGGCCTTATTTCACGTCTCTATAGGGCTCTTTTATACACTAGACCACAGGCCCACACATATGAACATCGTTGGGAACTCTTGCTGGGGAGGGCCTTGGATTATCGACAATGGGACTGTCTTTATGGTACACTGCTGAGAGTCTCCTTGGCATCTCCCTTAGTGGAGCAGGGATATAAGATGCTATTTCAGTGGTACCTCACGCCAGAAAAGGTGCACCGTTTCTATCACTGTGGGAACGGGCACTGTTGGCGCAAATGTGGGTGTTTGGGCTCCTTTGGGCATGTGTGGTGGGACTGTATTAAGATTGTACCTTTTTGGAAGATGGTTCAACGACTGCTGATTGATGTGTTACGCTTACCCATCCTATTGCGTATGGAAACATTTTTACTTAACTATCCTTTGGGGAGTTTGGATGTGGATCAGAATCATTTTGTGGCCCTGGTTGCTACGGCAGCCAGACTTTTAGTGGCTACATATTGGAAGCGTGACTCTTTGCCTTCTCGTACTGAACTGTTACATAAGATTGACCAAATTTACTTGATGTCCAAATTGACTGCTTTAAATAATGATTCCTGTGGAACGTTTCATCGACAGTGGTCTCGTTATAGCTCCTGGCGAGGTTTACTTTGAAACTTTTCTTACTTTTCTTTTTCATCTTCCTTTGTTTTAGGCTTATATTGTATCACTCGGTGGGGGGGGAGGGGGGGTTCTGTTGTTTCATATGGGCGATGTACTTTTGCTGTTGGCATACTGCCTGTGTACTGTTTTCATTTTGTTTAATAAAATTTTAAAAACTTAAAAAAAAAAAAAAAAAAAAGTCCTGTAATCAAGACCAATTTCTTATTCTTAATTATTTTTTAAAATATTGAATGCTGTGTGATCAATGAAAATCTACTTCAATGCAATTTGTTACATGCTTTTATACCAGAGACTAGGAAAACGTGCAATGGAGTGATGATTCTGCAAGGTACTTTAAGTCCTGAAATTTAAACAAGGTATAGGAGCAGGCGTTTTAGTGACTACCATATACAAAATGTAAATAACCTAATCACATATTGTCCCATCTAATTAGTTCATTTTGGGTTTAGTTTATAGTTTGCTTTGCTACAAGCTTGGTGTTCTGGATCAAAGATAATATAAAATCACTCCTCAAGTGCACTAAACAAACTTCTTTTACAAATGGTGATAGCTTGAGATGAAACATATGCTCACAGACGGAGGCAAAAACAAGGGGCGAACCCCAAGAATATCGCCTCACCACCCAGTCATTGCATACAGTTGGATTATATTTGAATGAATAGGAAAATATTTTTCTTTGGCTACAAAACACAGTCTAGCTTATTCAAGTGCTACTAGAAATTCAAAGAAAACTTATCTTGAATCACAGGTTCTGACGTGGCCCACTTTGATCCTATGTCAGGGAACCGATTAGTGCATTCAAAAAACCTTTTTAGGGTGGAATTGTCTCAAAAATACTCGAGGATATTTCCAAAAGGCTAACTTCCTCCACCACTCTGACAGGTATTAATCCAACTTAAAAAGATTTCTAATTCATTCTGGGATCCCCCCCCCAAAAAAAAAAAACCAAAAAACAACAGAATATCATCCAAATCTCTCTTCCATATTAACACCTTCTGAAACAAAGGTGAAGGATAAACCTTCGCCTTCTCAAACTTTGAAACATAGAGGCTGGCCACAGAAGGTGCCAAAGTCAGCCCCATGGCAACCCCCTGAATTTGCTTATAAAACTCCCCATGATACCAAAAATAATTCTGATTAATAACTAGTTTAGATCAGTTAACTCCCAGTTTGCAATCCAAGACATCTTTAAGAGCACCGCCTTCCACGGAGAGTGTGGTCTTAGTGACTGCAGCCACCAACAAATCCACCTTAAGCAATTGCCACCAGGTGTAACTCAGAAAGGCACCCAAAAGCCTCAGCCCCAGGCTCTACTAATATAGAAGCCTTAAAACAGGAGCCAAGCAGCAAACTAATCTAGGGGCAAGAAGAAGTCATCCATCCGCCTGCTGGAAATAGAGAATACCATCTTATATCAGTCACAATTTAGTGCTATCTCTCTGCCTGTCAGTGGATGACCTTAACCCATCCTGTCGGGATTCATCTGCTGCTGAGGACAGGGAAGTTCTTATTAGCACATTTTAACTGTTAGTAAAAGTTCCTTTAGTGCATGTCTGGATTGGACTGCCTCAAGCCCTCATCTACAGTGATGTGGAACGCCTCAGGGTCAATTTTGTCTTCTATTTTGTTTAACCTCTAGCCCCAGTGAAAAAGTGCTACTGCATATTTGGTGCTTGTGTGTATGCATACACAGGTGATAGTTATTTGTGGGAAAGTATAAAAGGAGCAGTACCACAAGTCTTAACTTCTACCTCAAGTCGGTTGCTGAGTGGTTATCCCAAGAGAAGTTAAAATTTAAGTCCACAGAAAACCAAAACACTTTGCTCTTCTAGCTTGCAAAAGCTATTAAAGGCATGCACAAGGCTTTTTGGTATGATCATTCCAAAGAAGAACAGTTGGTAACTGGTGGGTAAATGTATAGTTGTTAAAGCAAACTTCAACGTGAATGAAGCAGCATAAGTCTTGATATCAACAGTCATCATGATCCATATTCATGTGACAAGATTAGATCATCTTAACTTGTTGTTTATAGCATTGCCTAGCATTTGGCTTAGGAAGTGCTGTAATTATTGCAAAATACAGTGGCAAAATTGCTATTAGCTCCCTGTGATAGAACAATACAAGTTTAAAACTATGGCTGCATGTGCACCATACTGGGATCCTGCCTTATTTGGCACAAAGTGTACAATTATGTACAGGGGCGGGCCAGATCAGAGACCATTGGTTGGTCTGCATTTAGCCAGGTCTAATCTCTGCCCACTGAATAATAAGTGGGCTGTGTACTCTTGGTGCCTCCTTTGCACATATGCCTCTGCTGTAGCACTGTCTGAGAAAATTTGGACTGCCTGTCCTTCCAAACTTCTCCAGATTTTGCAAAACCAATCAAATGGCCTGGACCATTTTCTCTGGGAGGCCGACCACCACCCCTGGAGTGGGTGTCATTGCAACAACCTCCCCAGCCAATCACGCTTGCATCTGTTGTGAGAATCACTCATTAAGCTATTCTGAGAGGCATGCCCCATAACGGCTATGGACAGAACCACCAACTCATACTGCAAGAAGCTTCTGGAGTCCATGGGAGAGTCAACTGAAGTCCATTTGTGGGAGCCCAGTAATGCATTCTAGAGGACGCCATGTAAGCCTTCGCCCACGGGACCACATCTATAGTGGCTGCCATGGAGCCTAGTACTTGGAGGCAGTGCCACGCTGACAGAACTGGCTTGGCCGTCATGTCCATTATCCGAGTGCAAAGCGTCTGTCTGCGTGCCTGAGATAGAACCAGCCTTCTGCTGTGTTGAATAGTACTCCAAGGTATCCCAGAGACTGGGATGGAATCAGTTGGCTCTTTCAAAAATTATCCAGCCCAGGCTCTGCAAAACCTGGGCCACTTGAGTTACTACTTGTTCCCCTTTTGATAACAACTGAGTTCTTATCAGCCAGTCATCCAGACATGAATGCACTTGCAATCCTGCCCTGCGGATATGCACTGCTACCACCACCATCATCTTGGTGAACGTGTGGAGTGCTATTACCAACCCAAAGAAGAGCATCAAGAACAGATAATTTCTCTCCAGCATATGGAATCTCAGGAATCTCCTGTGTTCTGAAATATGGGAATATGCAGGTAGGCTTCTGTAAAGTCTAGGGAGTCACTGCTGCGATGACTGACTGCAAGGTTTCCATGTGAAACTAGGGAAACTTCAGGGCCTTGTTGACATGGGTAAGATCCAGAATGGGTCTCCAACCAGCTGAGCCTCTTTTGGGCACTATGAAGTATATGGAGTATCTGGCCAAGCCTGACTCTTCGGGTGATACTGGCACTGGCTTGAATTTCTACAAGTTTCTGTACTGTGGCTAAGACTGACTGAAGTTTCTGGGCACTGTACTGGGGAATCCACAAAGCAGGCTGTTAGGGGAGGGGCAAACTCTAGCTTGTATCCTCCCTGAATGATCTCCAGCACCTAGTGGTCTGAAAAAATATACTCCCAAACCTCCACATACAGAGCAACTTCCTCCTATCCTCATAGAGAAGACTTTGGTCCTGGCGTCATTACGCCTTCGAGGTTGAAGAGGGGCACGAACAGGAAGCTTGGCTTCACCCTGCTCCTGTGAATCTGTCTCGATCCCTGATAGGATCTTTGAGCTGAAGTTCCTCCTGTCAAAAGCGCCTAGAACTACAAAAATATTAGATCACCCAGAACCTCTAGAGGTTTGTGGTTTGCTATCTGGCAGAGACTTTGGCCAGCAATCTGCCATGCCTTACTCACTCTGACGTGTGCTCTGAAGGTGCTGCAGCCTTCAAAAATAGCTGGATCTGGGACAAGAATCCCTGCCTTAAAATTAGCCAGTCCTCCAAATGCTGAGATCTTTAGGCTTCCATTCAGACTGATGTCGGACTGATCCTCAACCCAGTGGAATCGTACCATGTGAAGGGGAGGAGGGAGGCAAAATCACAGCCAGCACTCTGAAGAACCCCCACTGAGCTCCCTGCAGATGCCCAAGCCTGCACTCAAGCCCCTGTGATTCAGTAGGTGAGCTAAGTTATTGGAGATATGGGCCCCGAGTTCCATAAAGGTTTCTGCAGGCTAGCCAAACATGTCCCCAGGGGATTAACCCGCTGGCTGCAGACCCAAGTCTGCTTCTTCTCCACGCAGGCAGAGCTTTCCCTTGCACTGGGGAGCTCTGGTACTCAGATAGCCACACACCCACAAAAAAGTTAAATTTAAAAAACTCAGATCAGAGGAACACCTTCTGGCTTGGGTGCATAAGGAAAAACTGAAGGAGGTAGCAGAGCCCTCTGGAGGAGTTGAAAACCTGGAGTGGATTCCTTCTGCACAGCTCACAAGCATAGAGAGAATACCCTACTGTCCAGAATGGCACACCTATTGCACTAGAAAGTCCCTTTAGACTAGAGCAGGGGTCTCAAAGTCCCTCCTTGAGGGCCGCAATCCAGTCAGGTTTTCAGGATTCCCCCGATGAATAAGCATGAGATCTATGTGCATACATTGCTTTCAATGCATATTCATTGGGGAAATCCTGAAAACCTGACTTGACTGCGGCCCTCAAGGAGGGACTTTGAGACCCCTGGACTAGAGCTATCCAAAGAATACTTGACGAAGTGTCACTAATCTCTTTTTATGGAAGTCTTTGAAACATCCCTATAAGTCACCTATTGTGAAAGTGTATCCTGTTTAATCGACATTTTTAGTCAAAAATATAACAGCTGTATTTATTTTATATTTGTTAAGAAGAAAAGATTAAAATTAAATTTTAATCAACTCAAGAGACAAATACAGCAGCCAGAGTTTTCATGCAAGTCCTGCTGGAAAAACTGACAGTATTCAGTGTCTTGAAATTAAAAAAAATTATATTACCGGGCTACACTAGTCCAGTATACAAACAAATTTAAAATAAATAGTACAATGTTCTTAAAATAGCTGATTTACACAACCAGAAACTCTCATACATACATATACAGTATATATAATTGTTTTTAAGACAGAAGAATCGGGTACCAAGAGACCAAATACAATCCTGTGTAGATTAACTTGCAACAACAATAACCAATGCCTAACCTAAGTTTTCAGTGACAATAATGAATGAGAAGATTCAACGATTAGGGCACTTCCCATTTTAAAAGCAAAAAGCTTGAAAGAATTCTTATTTGCTTCACTACAGAGGGGTGTGTGGAAATTGCTCTGCAAGCACACAACCCCATTCTACTATGTTCATACATCTTATGCAAACTATTCTATTTCCTGATAAACGGGTAGAATGACTTTATTCAGCGTACACCAGCTATTTCAAACAATAACTACCACTTTTGAGAAATAACCCAAGAGCTAGGAACCAAAACAACGGCGAGTCCACTTTTCAGACGCGGCTGAACTCAATAAGAAAGTTTTCCCTCCCTGCCCGAGGGCACTCGTAGGCTTCGCCCAATGCCAAAGGTGCTGAAGCCCCCCCTCCCCGAACTGCAGGAAATGGAGAGACTAAGACGGGCAAGGAACCGGAACCAGACCAGTTCTTAACAGAGCCAAGAGATCCCTTACGGCCAACGCACATAAACACCTAGGCACGGGCGCACGCGATCGCAGCCTCGAGCCTCATTGCAGTTGAAACTTTGCTTTGTCGCTCGGCGGGTGCGCGCGCGGCGCTGCCAATCGCCTTGTTTTGAGCGCCCCGACGCCCGACACTGACTCAGCCCAAGGGCGAAGAGGGAGCAGCTCAGGCAGGGCGCTCCCGGCTCACTCGCTGCCAAACCTGTTCCGCCTTCACCTCGACCTGCAAACGCTACCAAGGCGACAGGAGCTTTCAAAATGGGCGTGAGCGGCCTCACCGGCAGCAGCCTGCCTTCGCCGAACAAAAGCCTGCCACACCGCACCTGAAGGCTTTTTTTTTTTCTCCCCCCCCCCCCCTCTCTGCCGCGAGAAGACGCACAGCAATGAGTTTAATCCACCACCTCCTTGCAAACCAAGAGCGGAACCGCCCCGGGAACGACACTGACAAGTGTCAGCGCAGCGATTCGTTTATCCAGGCAACGAGGCATAATGCCCCGCGACAACGGAGAGAAGGGAGGGAGCCAGCCATACTCACCCACAGCTCCGATCCCCAGCTCATGGCTGCCCGAGGCTCCCACCGGGAAGGGAGTGCTGGTGATGAGGGGAAAAGGGGAAGCGAGAGCGGCAACTGGCAGGGGATCCCTCTGGACTACTCGCACAACCAACCGCCAACCTTCCCTTCGGGTCCTTCCTCGTCTACTAGTATCGCAGTCTCGCCGCCCAATTCCTGCTCTCACCCTCTCCCAGAGGCCCCTCCCCTACTCACCTCTAGCTCCACCCCCCACTGCCCACCTCCAGATCATCCTTCTTTTTGCTCCTACCCATTTCCAATTTATCCTGCCCACCTTCAGCTCCTCCCCTCACGCCCACCGCCAGCCTATCCGCTCCCGCTCCTACCCATCCCCCTCGGCCCCTCCCCCTGCTCCCGCTCGCTCCTTGCCGCCCTAGCCATTCCCAGCGTCGGTGCCCAGCCGGCCGACGTGGAGCATGGGATAGCGGAGGACTGGAAGGGAGGTGAGACGTCACGCCCCCTCACTAGGTTAAAAAAAGGGGGCGTGCGAGGGATCAATGACGCCACCTCGAGGAGCTGAAGCGTTACTGCAGTCGATGGTAGAGGAGGAGTGTGGCGCGCCGTGGGGTTGGGCTGCACTCGGGCTTCTCCTTTGGACCATGGGCATCAGGAGTTCCCTCTCGACTGGGTGATGATTGATTCTGTTTCCGCCCAACACTGAAGTGCGGCTTGTTTCCTTCGTTTGCATACCCGGGATAAGGATGCTACGATTAGCAGGAAAACTTACTCGTATTACTCGCTTCACCTTGTTTATGATTGCAGTTTTCGTTATGAGCGTATTAGTTCCATCTAGTATTGTGGGTTAAGAAGAAGGTAGTGGAAAGAGGACGAATTGGAAAAATGCGTTAGGAAAATACCAAATACCTGGGCTAAGCAACGGCTTTAGATTCACATGTTATGACCTCAGAGGGAAAAATCCTAGTGCTCTCCAAGTCCGTCTTTTGGGCATAACATCATAAATGCCATGACGTGACATGTCCTACACTGAACAGTAGTCTCCCCATCCCCCTTTAGATGATCATTTCCATGCAAAATCAGGAAACTATAGCCGACACTTCCTGCTGCAAGATAAACAGGCAAGGAAGAGGGGGTGGCAGAGACTTTGAAACTATAGAGGTGGAGTCAGTATCTCATTTGTTCTCTCTTGGCACATCTGAGTTCTCTTATCACTGCCTAGTGAGTGGTGTGGGTTACATATAGTAAATGGTGAGGATACAAATAACTAGTAATTAGGTCAGTGGACTGAACAATCAGATAACTGCAAACTTTAATCAATATAAGATACAGACAAACAGATTAGGAAAAGATGTGTATAACACTCTTGTGTGATAGTGAGAAAGCCAAATACACAAAGAATAAATTAAATTAAATGTCCTGGTGGAGAGGAAAATCAGAATAACTTAGGCTGTGTAACACCAAAGAATCCAAATTACTTTAAACTTCTGCAAGAATCTCAGACTCACATTCAGGGGCATCTATTGGTATTAGAGCCCTAGTATATGTTGAATTAGGATAAAAACTTGTATTGAAAAATCTTGCATTGTAACTATGGCAAATTGTACCTATAAACTGTATATTATATATATTGGTATTAGATTCCTAGTATGTGTTGTTAGGATAAAAACTTAATAAAATAAAAAAAAAAACTAGTACTCTAACTATGACAAATTGTAACCTGTTAACTATATATTATGTATGTTAACCTGTAACCCATTTTGAGCTGTTTGGGGAAAACTGGATAGAAAATAATATACAGTTTTGAAATTAATTGTTTTACATTTTTAATTATCTAGCAATTCACTGAAAACAATTAGCAAAATCCCAAATCAACCTTTTCTCCAGCTTTGCTCCTCCTTTAATTCTTCATTTAGGCCCAGATGCACTAAAGCCAGGATTGCCATTAAACCTGTTTTAACAGCTGTAGCGATGATCACATTTGCTGACCCAATGCAGAAAATGGCTCGCTGCCTGGTTTTTTGCACGATCACTCATTCCCTGATCCAACCATGCAAATAAACTATGTAAACTGGTGCAAAAAAAAAAAGTGATCACTTTTAGTGATAAAAAAAAGTGACTCGTTAAGACCAGTCACTTACCTAACCTTTTTTTATTTTAAATGGGCACAGATGCAGTGCATGTTACATATGCACAATATCTGCCCCCTTTTTTTTTTTTTTTTAAAGCCCCCTTCCCCCGGCCAATGACAGCTCTCCCCATGAACCAATACCCCCTTTTTTTTTTTTTAAGCCCCCCCCCCAGCCAATGACAGCTCTCCCCATGAACCAACACCCCCCTCCCCCGTGCCAACAAAAATAGCAGGATTGCCCACTTCCTCTTGCCATGCAGAACCCACCCACCTCCCTCACAAAAGAAAATTGTCAGGAAGGATGCCCACTCCCTCCTGCCATGCCGATCACCCTCCCCCCCATTGCAGCAAAATGACAGGAGAAATGCCCTCTCCCTCCTGCCACCAAAGATCAACCGCCGCACCAGACATCACCCACCCACCCCTTCCCCAAAAAAATAAAAGACAGGAGAGATTCCCACGCCTTCCTGCCACCGGAGGTTCTCCCAAACCTTCCCCTCCCCCCCTTTGTAGAAGCATTGGAGCGGGAGGGAAGCTCAGTCCATCCCATTTGTAGGCCCACCACTTCAAAATGGCAAGCCTTTCCCTCCCTGGTGCATCATGTATTCCCCCCCCCCTCCTGGGATACAAGAAGGGGGAGTCTAAGGCCCTGATTGGCTTGACTGAGAGGAAAAGAGATGGTGCACATGGGGAAAGGAAGAGGAAAATTGGGCATAGAGAGTAGTGAGGTAGAGATGCATGGGGAATAGAAGGATGAGAGAGAGAAATGTTGGAGAGGGAACAGAGAGATAGATTGAAGGGTATGCACTATATTTGTCTTTTTCTATAGTTGTTACTGAGGTGACATTGCATATTTTAGTCATTTGACTTGACCTCTTTGAAAAACTCTTAAATATAAATAATTTATATTTTCTCTGTGTACACAGTGTGCTTTGTGTTTTTATAATTTTGTAGTTACCATTATGTATTAATAAGATTATATTGTGTGTATATGAAAAATGAATGGAAGAAATTGTATTACAATTAATACTATCATTATGGGGTAGAGTCAGGGGCAGAGTTTGGGCAGGGGGTACTCTGCTTGAAAAGGTTGAGAAACACTGCCATACATCACTAAGGCCATAAAAAGATTTGAAACAGTTCAGAGAAAAGCAAAAAAAAAATGGTATGGTGTTTTTGACAAAAATATGAGACTTGGTGACCTGAATACATAGAAGAGTGTGTGTGAGGGCAAGTGTTTATGTGTGTATAAGTTCTTTACACAGCAAGGGTGCTGGATGCCTGGCAAGCCCTCGCACAGGAGGCAGTGGAGACAAACAGTAATGGAATTCAAGAATGTATGTGATAAACCCTAACCAGTTCTTTAGGGAAAAAGAATGGAACAAAACAAACAAACAGTTCTTACACTTATGCAGCTCTTCAATAATTGTGCAGGAAGGTCAATGGCAGGCAGATTTCTATGGTCTGTGCCTCAAAAATGGCAAAGAAAGATCAAGTATGCATATAGTAAAGTTGCTTACCTGTAACAGGTGTTCTCTGTAGACAGCAGGGGAATGCAGCCACACTTGTTGGTGAAGTCCTCTGACTGAACCTGTGTCTCGGTGCTCTTCCCGAGCTATAGTAAGCTTTTGACTTACTGAGCATGTGCAGGATGCCCTACACCTGGAGCCCCTCCTCTCATCCTATCAGTTTTGTCTCTAGCAGTATAACAAATCGAGATGAGGGGATGGGGGGGCTTGCAAGTGTGGCTGCATTCTCCTGCTGTCTATGGAGAATACCTGTTACAGGTAAGCAACTTTGCTTTCTCCGGAGACAAGCAGGCACACTTGTTGGCGAGTTCCAAGCTGAAAAAGCAGATGGGTGGTGGATATAAATCACAATGCAAATAAATTACATAAGACTGATTGTCTAAAACAACCGTCTTGTGCTAAGCTTTGGTCTAAACAATAGTGCTTTGTAAACGTATGCATTAAAGACTAGGTTGCTGCTCTGTAGCCATCTTGAATTGGGATTGATTTCAAGTTCGCTTTTGAAGCAAAAGTAGCTTGTAGTTTATGTGCCCCAATTGAACCAGGGAGCTGTATATGAGCTCTTGTGTAACAAAAGGGGATGCAGCGTGTAATCAATGATGATATAGCTCTTATAGATGCTAGTTGGCCACGAGTAGCTGGATTGTAGGTAAAAAAGAAGTGCTCTTCTGCAATTTAAAATATGAAGGGACTCTTCTGCTGCAGAGGAGTGAGGAGGTGGAAAGAACTACAACAAAGTGATGGTTTGATTAAGATGGAATTCCAAAACCACCTTGGGAAGAAATGTAGGATGAGTCCGTATTTAAACTTTATTTGGAAAAAACTAACTATGTGACTAAAGTTTGAAGCTCACTAACTATCTTAGCTGATCTGAGCACTGTAAGAAAGGCTGTTTTCCAGGAAAGAAAGGTGAGAGATACAGATCCCAGCAGCTCAAAAGGGTCCTTCATCAATTGTTCCAAGACTACACTGAGGTCCCAGGATGGAGGAGGGTCTCTCAGTGGAGGTCTAAGATTAGCAAAACCTCTCATAAAGCGAGAAATGAGAGTGCGCTGTGAAGCTAGTTTTACCATGCACCAATGTGTGGCACGCTGATATCGGTGATAAACTAAATCTTACAGAGTTTATCTTTAGGCCGGTGTAGAAGTTATAATCCAGCGGGCAATGAAAAGAATCTCAACTTCAAGCATGTGCCCATAGGAAAAAATGCTTCCATTTAGCCTGATAAGATTTTCTAGTGAAAGGTTGTCTTGCTGCAAGCAGAACCGACTTTACTGATTGTGAGAGAGGAAGGTTGGTTAGGAGTGAACTCTCAATTTCCAAGCTGTGAGACTGAGACTGCAGAGATTGGAACGCAATAGTTGGCCATTCTGCCGAGAGAGAAGGATGGTCCCCTAAGGGAATTGGAGGAGCATCCAGAAGATCCAGGAACAGTGAATACCGTATGTCTGGGCCACTTGGGTGCAATGAGTATAAGTTGTACCTTGTCTGTTGTAACTTTCTGAAGAAACCTGGAAACGATGGGAAAGCATAGAGAAGATTGTGCCCCCATGGAATAGAAAGCACCTCTCTTGCTATTGCTCATGGAGCTGGACATAGGGAGCAAAACAGGTTGCATTAAGCATTGATCTGAGAAGCGAAGAGATTCACCTGGGGAGTTGGAAAATGTGGTGTTGAACAGTACGATTTAGGGTCCACTCGTGAGGGTCAAGTTTCCTACTGAGGGAGTCTGCCAGGACACTGTGTTCCCCTGGAATATAGACTGCATGAAGGCCCACTTGAAGAGAAAGAATGTAGTTCCATAGATGGTAAGCTTCCCTGTAGAGTCAAAGGGATCCCAAGCCCCCCTGCTTGTTTAAATAAAACATAGCCACTTGCTTGTCTGAATGAGAATGTTTCTTTTGGACATCACAGACTGAAGGCTTGAAGAACATAATAAACTGCTCAGAGTTCTAAGTGATTGATATGCAGAGTCTTTACATTTGTTGACCACTGACCTTGAGTTTTGAGGCTGTTGAGGTGCTCCCCCCAGCCCTGGTTGGAAGCATCAGTTGTTATGATAAGTACTGGACGTGGAAGTTGGAACAGACATCCCTTTTGCAGGAAGGTATAATGAATCCACCACAGGAGAGAAACTTTGAAGGCAGAGGAATCAGCTTTGAAAGGGGACAGAGACGTGGATTCCAGTGTAGCTTCAGGTGCCACTGTAGCGGACACATGTGGAGTCTGGCATTTGGCACCAGCGAAAGTGATGCCATGTGGCCTAAAAGGCAAAGTATAGTTCGAGCTGGTAGGGAAGAAGATTGCCTTACTTGGTCTGCTAGCGTGATTAAGACCTGTCTTTCCTGAGGAAAATAGGCCCTTGCAGATATTGTGTTTAAAAGTGCTCCAATTAACGTGCGGGAACAAACTGGAGTTAGCTTGGACTTCTCGAAGTTGATAATGAAACCCAATGTTTGCAAGGTGTGCACTGTGGTTTGAATGGTGAGTAGCAGATGGTCTTTGGAATGGGCTACCAATAGCCACTTGTCTAGGTAATGGAACACTATATGGTGCTGTGTTCACAAATGTGCCACTACACAGCTAGGCACTTTGTGAAAACCCATGGTGCTGACGATAGGTCAAAGGGCAGGACTTTATACTGGAAATGCATGTTGAGAAACTTGAAGTGTAGAAAGTACCAGTGGGACAAATGAATGGGAATATGAGTGTATGCATTCTTGAGGTCTAGGGTGGCTAACCAATTGTGTTGTTTCAGTAGGGAAAGAATTGCTGGAAGATCATTCTTAACTTTTCCCTCTTAAGGCAGGCATTGAGAGGTCTGAGATTGAGGATCGGGTGGAGACCATGAGTCTCTTTGGGAATTAGGAAAAATTTTGAATAAAACCCCTGATTTATTTGAAGGAGTGGTACATTTTCTATGGCATTGTTCTGGAGAAGAAGAAATAACTCTGCTGCAAGTTGAGGAATTCCAAAGTTGCAGCCAAATCTTTCAGCATGGAGCTGGGAGAGGACCGTAAGGCCAAAACTGAGGCCCCGGGAACTTTTCCAGAAACATCCACTGTTAACAGCGACATCCCAGTGCCTCTGTGTGGGGTGTGCTGCTAAAATTGCCACTGGTGAAGAGAGATTATCACCTCTAGATAGGCTTTTTTCTGTGTCTTCCGCAACTTTGGATTTTTCTTTTCTGCTGGCGTCAGCGGCGCTGAGCTTCCCTTCCCCAGCAATACCGAGACAGGGCCCTGGAAGGAGGGAGCAAGCTGCGGGATTTGCTGCCTCGATGCCTTCTTCACAGTGGAGACAGTTGCGAGACTGTGGCTTGTATTTTTTCTCCAAACAAGTTGTCTCCTAAACAGGGAGCATCTGCCAACCTGTCATGGAGGTCATCTTTGAGGTCCGATGCTCGTTGCCATGCTGTGCGTCGGGCAGCTATAGCCACTGTTGCAGTTCAAGTCATCATACCATGGTTTTAATTAAGTGGTGAGTAGACTCCTAAAATGCTACATGAAGATTTTGGAATGACCTTAGGAGAAGCAGTGTCAAGTTGTTGAAGGATTGAATGTTGAAAATGTAGGATTTGAAGCTGATGAGCCATAATCGTAGATGAAAGCATAGAGCCCTGATATATCTTGTGGCCAGCAGAATCCATGAGATGACAATCTTTTCCTGGGGGACTATTAGCAATAAATTTTGATGCTTTTGATTTCTTAATAGTTAACTCCGAGACCATGGAATGGTGAGGGAGTTGAAGCAGGTCGTGACCAGGTGCCTCTTTCACCTTGTATTTTCATTCAAGTCTCTTAGAAACTGTGGAGACCGATAGGGGTTTTACCAGTTAGCTAGTTGTAGGTCTTGTAATATCTGATGTACTGGCAATTAAATAATTTCCTATGATGGAGTTTTACAGGACTGAAGGCTAGCTTGAAAATCCTTACTACCTGTGGGCACAGCGGCTTGATGAAGATTCAGAAGAACACCCATGGTGTAAGTCTCTGAGACTGGCTGCAAAAGAGGTTAAGAAGGCTGGTCAAGGTTTGATATAAGGACATCATCGTGATCTGACCAATCTTTAGAAAAATATGCCTGCGCTGGGGCTGAACAGAAAGGATTGCAGAGACAGCAATTCATGCTCTGAGGAATACCAACAGAGTTTAATAAAACAGGATTATCTGATGAAAGTTGCTCCACAAAAGCAGGACACTGATGTACTTCAAGGAGAAGAGCAGGAGAGGAAGCTTGAAGTAAAGCAGCATTATCCTAAATAAAACTTTGTAAAAGATTGAAAAAATTAGAAAATGACTGAATAAGAACCCTGAAGAGGTGGTTCTGGAGCTAAATCAGGTAGAGCAAGATGTTTATTTGGTACCTGGTCGTGGTCCAGAGATGGAAAGGCAACCTGTTTAGTCTTAACATGGGTTTTTGGCAATTTTGACATGGTTTTCCAAAGTTGCAGCCAAATCTTCCAGCATGGAGCTGGGAGAGGACCGTAAGGCCGAAACTGAGCCCCCGGGAGCTTTCCCAGAAATACCCATTGCTAACAGCGGCATCCCCATGACTTTCTGTGAGGGATGTGCTACTAAAGTTGCCGCTGGTAGAGAGGGAGTATCACCCCTCTGGATAGGCTTCTGTTGCAACTGCCTGTTTTTTCTTCTCTGCTGGCGTCGGCAGTACTGAGCTTCCCTCCCCTGGCAGTACCGAGACAGGGCCCTAGGGGGAGGGAGCAAGCAGTGAAGTTGGCGGCCTCGATGCCTTCGTCACAGTTCCAGCGCAAAGGAGACAGCCACTGTCCATGGCATCAGCCGCAAAGGAAAAAAATGTTTTTTTAGTGGTCTTAAAGCCCGCAGTATTTTGGCGTTTTATAAAGACTGTACCTTTTGTATGTCATCAATTTTTTTTTTTTTCTGAGAGGTTTTCTTCACTCTCTCTTCTCTTCTTTCATTTTTTTAAATTAAATTAATGGAAAGAACTAATGTCCTAATGGCTTTTTTTCTTTTTGGCTTTCTTTTTTTTTTTTTTCTTTCTTCTCTGAGATAGGAGAGCTGTGACTATACAAGAGCAGTTGAAGAAAAATCTGACAGGATGAGGAGAGGGGCTCCAGGTGTAGGGCATCCTGCACATCCTCAGTAAACCAAAAGCTTATTATAGTTAGGGGAGAGCACCAACACACAGGCTCAGTAAGAGGACTTCACCAACAAGTGTGCCTGCATATCCCCTGCTTGTCTCCAGAGAAATCACAGCATATGCTATGAGTTTATCTTCTTGGGTAAACTGGATGGACAATGCAGGTCTTTATCTTTATCGTTGAATATATTAGCGTTATACTAATTACACATGCTCAGTTCACTTAAAAATGTATTTTAATACTCAGGAATTATCACGGAAAGCCATCAATAAGAACGTTCATTAACTTTTTTACCAAGACACACATTGGGATCTTATACTCAAAATCACGATATCTAATGGATGGTTATTTTATGACAATACAAAACTAGAGATCACAGGTTCCCATATTTTAATTAAGGAATGTGAAAAATAAATAAAAGCTACGTTCTTACTTTTCCATTATTGAACAAATGACATTCACTGAACATCTGTCTAAAGACCCAATAAAATACAGCTCTAGTAGATACATTATGCAGTTAGATTCTTACTTTCTAATATTTTGCAGTTACAGCAAATGAACTGACACTGTCAAACCTTTGCATTAACTGTTGAGGGCTTTCCCAGCATTCTCACATGAGTTAACAGAAAAAAATGTTGTTAAAGAAAATACAGTTAGCTACACTTCTTGAGGTAGTTTTAACTGCTCCAGATTATGTTAATAGCTAATATACAGTAAACTATCTGTACATTAACAGTAAAATGCAATCTCCATTCATCCCATGCCTCCTGTTACATTAGCTGCATAATGTGGGAAATACTGTGCAGTGTTAAGGTGTTGTGGTTACTGCTAGCATGCAGTAATTCCCATGTTAAACATCTGAACACAGCTTAGCAAAACAGACCCTTTAATGCATGATAAAGTAGAACAACAAATAAGAGAGAGCAGTAGACTAAAAAGTATTTGCTTTTTCAGCAGTCAGAGGGTGATATAAAAGCACTTTGATTTCACAGCATGCTTCACTGTAACCTTATTCACAAAAGTTTGTCTCATTCTGTGTCCCTTTGGGGGGAAAAGCTTAGTAAATCAAAGCCAGGTTGTGTATTTGACATGGCCTGCTCATTTAGACAAACTGCTAAATATTGGCAGATACTGATGATTTAAGCTCAATGTTCAACATTAACTATAAAAAATGTTTATAAAACACATGAAAATTTTATTGCTTGAAGAATACAGTATATGAAAAAAAGCACAAAAGCTTCCAAAAGGAACAGTTGCAAGGATGCGGTAAACACAATATACCATGGAGTTATGTTAACCTGAATGCTGCATCACAAGTCCAACAGTTAAGAATTTCACCTGAAAGAAAAGGCTGCCATATAAAACTGGAAATGTAAGGGTGTTACAATACACAAGTTAAAAAGCTAGCACTGTACAGTGAAAATTCTGAAGTAGGGTTTCCTAAACGTTGACTTTCACAGAAATGCTTCTTTAAATCTGATGTCACAAATTTCAAGCACTGTCCATTAAAACAAACACAAAAAATTATACCTTACATATTCAAACTAAATCTTTATTTCTTTACAAGCATCACAAGAGGTAAATCCAACAAATGTTCATGTTGCCTTTTCGTTGGTTAACTTCTCTAAAACTGTATCAAAAGCCACTGTATGATCATGAGATCGCAAATCATGTTACTGGTACCCTATTCAGGTTGTTAATTAAAATGCTACATAAATTTCTGTTTGCATCACTCAGACTGCTGGAGTTGAAGGCATTGTTAAAATAGATCTTAGTACAATTTATATTGATATATGAAAATGGCTTATGGAATACTGGCACTGTATCCAATAAGATTCCCTCTATTCCTTTCTGTGGCTAGAAACAGGGACAGAAACAGCTATAGAATTATCTCCAGATCTCTGGTAGATCAAGCTTAAACAACTGTGTCTTCAATGGAGTAAAAGGACCTCAGGGAACCTATGTTGCAATTCCAAATCTGCAGCACAGGATCTCACAAAACAAAGGTTCCCAACAAAGGTCCTGCATCACCATCTTAGTCTTCAAGTTCCAATAGCTGAGTCACCATTGTTGAATGCCATTTGTATTACTGTGGGTATTGACGTAGATCCCCTGAAAAAGGCTGAGTGGTGAAACAAGGTGTCCTTATTGGAACTCCCATCAATGTAACAGCAGGGAGCAACAGATTAGGTTCTTACCTTGACAATTTGGGTTCGGTTAGGATAGTACAGGAGTCCGTACTGTAGCTGCTGATTCCCATTTTCCCAAAACTGCAAAAGGGAAGGAGTTTCAAATTCTTAAAGTGATGCTCTTCTGCAGTGGAGCACAGCACAATCTTCAGTCGGCACCAAAACAATCAAACTCCACTGAAATATAAGAAAAGAGAAGGAAAGGCACGGTGAACCTCCCCAGCAAGAAACATATTCTGCTCTGAAAACTTAGAAAATAGAACAATGATCAATGAACATTTAACAAGCAAACATTGAACAATAAATCACTCACATGAGCAACTAAGAGACAATCTACCGTAAGTGTAACAAGCAGGGGCTAAAGGACTCTTATAAGAGGAAAGAGAAAGGGATCTTCCCCCCAGTACCTGAAACACATCTTTTCTTAATATTAGGTATAGTAGCAGAGGTCCTAAGACAGAAACTGGCAATGTCTGCGACATAAATCAGGCGAATCACAACAATCCACACAGGGAGGATAGTACAGACTCCTGTGTATCCTAACAGAACCCAGATTATTGAGGTAAGAACCTAATCTGTCGTTCTGTTGCAGATACACAGTAGTCTGTACTGTAGCTGACATACCAAAGCGGTGCCATACGTCTAGGGGGGCAGAAGAGCCTGCCCACAGAACCAAGGACCCAAGGTGGCAGGCATCCTTTCGAGCCACCACATCCACTCTGTAGAACTTTGTAAAGGTGTGAAGAGTAGCCCGAGTAGCTGCTCTACAGATTTCATCAGGTGAAACAGCTTGGGACTCCACCCAGGAGGTCACTACACTTCTCTTAGAATGTGTTGCAAGAGCAATAGGCAGTGTTTCCTTACAGGAAATGTAGGAAGATGAAATTGCCATGTGGATCCATCTGGCAATGGAAGCTGGCCTGGCCTATCTTGAGTGACTGGTCAGCCAAAAAGATGATCAGAAAGCCTGGAGTCATTAGACCTCTCCAGGTAGATAAGCCGGACCCTACACACATCCAGTTTGCACAAAAGATTTCCCTGTTTAGCCGAACCTGTAGGCTGAAAGGCAGGCAGATGAAATTCCTGATTAACATGGAAGGCGGAAACCACTTTTGGAAGAAAGGAAAGAACCATGCACAGAGAAACACCTGACTGTGAGAAATGAAGAAATAGCTCCCTTCAGGAGAAGGCCTGCAATTCTGAGGTCCTTCTTGCCAAGATTATGGCAACAAAAAAAACACAGTCTTGACCATAAGGTCTAGTAGGATAGTGCCCCAAAGAGGCTTGTACGGAGCACAGGCCAGGCCCTTCAAGACCACACTGAGATCCTAAGACGGGAACAGGCTGCGCAAGGGGGGTCTCAGCCAGAGAGCCCCTCCCCTCAAAAAATGGTGAGAAGCCAGAGACCGAAGGCTGCTCCGAGCTCGAAAGCACAAGATACTGATTATCTGCACTTTGAGGAACAAAACCACAAGGCTCTTTTCAAGGTTGGCTTGCAGGAAGGCAAGGATAACTAGAACAGGAGCTCTCTCTGGCTCCTTGGCACATCATAACTGAAAGGTCTTACAGGTCTAAGCATAAGCCGCAACTGTCGTAGGCCCCTAAGGAGAGTTGTAACCACAACCTCCAAATACCTTTCTAAATCAAGGCCGGGCGCTCAAGAGCCATGCTGTAAGACCAAAGTATTCCGGCTTCTCCTTTGGAACTGGGCCTTGACTAAAGAACCCTGAATGTACAGGCAGTTTCAGGTGTCTACCTCTCTACAGATGCACCAGATCTGCATACCAAAGTCTTTGGGGCCAGCCTGGAGCCAACAGGATTACTAGACCCCAATGGGTTGCTATCTTGAGGATGATCTGACCCACCATGAACCATGGTGGAAATACATAGAGAAGTATATCTGTGGGCCAGGGCTGAACCACGGCATCCAGCCCTGTGCTTTCCTGTGACTGTAAAAACGGAATACTTTCACATTCCTGGCTGTGGCCATGGAGGTCCATGTCCAGTTTGCCCCATGTATGAACTATGAGGGAAAACACCTTATGAGATAGAGACCACTCTCCGGGATCCAGAGGCTTGTGGCTGAGAAAGTTGGCTTGGAAA
This sequence comes from Geotrypetes seraphini, assembly GCF_902459505.1. Lineage (NCBI taxonomy): Eukaryota > Metazoa > Chordata > Amphibia > Gymnophiona > Dermophiidae > Geotrypetes > Geotrypetes seraphini. The sequence goes on from NC_047095.1 coordinate 22,302,961, forward strand.
CTGGGTGCTGTGTTTAATATTTGCAAGAGGGCTTGGGAGTTGTTTTGTTTTGGGGGGGGGGGTCTGTATATGAACTGTGTATGTTATCTGTTATTATTCAAAAATTTTCTAAATAAAGTTGGGAAAAAAAAAAGAAAGTCGGCTTGGACATTCCCTACCCCTGCCATGTGTGCAGCAGAGAGAGCTTGAAAATGAAGTTCTACACACTGGAACAACATCTGGGTTTCCAAGAGAACGAAAGTACTTCTGGTGACACCCTGTCTGTTTACTTAAGACACCAGAGTGGCGTTGTCTTAAAACACCCAACTGCTTTCCCTGTAAGAAAAGATGGGGACCACTTGCCCTGGAGAGGGCGACTGCAGCAGAAAGCCCCCCACTCACTGAGGCTGGTGTCAGTCGTGAAGGTCCCTTGCCAAGTTCTCCCCCTGGAGCACCAATGCAGGCTATGCTTCGTCTCTACCAGCCATGAGAGCTTTATAAGCAGGGAGTGATGTTGCAGAAACCATCTGGACAAAAGTGAGTACTAGAAAGGGAGAATGTGCACTCTCGCCCAGGGCACCACATCCAAGGAGGTTGCCATCAAACCCAGTATCTGCATATACTGCCAGGCTGTGGGGCTCAAAAGGGCTAAGCTCACTAGAATCTGCATCCTGAGCGTCTGTTTATGTGGCATGGGAAGAAAGACATGGCCCTGCACCGTATCAAAGCAGACTCCCTTATAATCTAAACACTGAGTCAGCTGAAGGTGACCTTTTTTGGAAGTTGACAATCCAACACAGGTCCTATAAGAGGCTCACCACTTGCTGGACTGCGTGTTCAGTCCACCAGAGAGGGAGCCCTGATCAGTCAGTCGTCTAGGGAAAGATGCACCTGGATACCCATCCATCGAAGGTAGACCGCTATGACCACCATAACCTTGGTAAAAGTGCAGGGAGTTGTGGCCAAACCAAAGGGAAGTGGCACAAACTGGTAGTGGCGGTGAAGCATGTGAAATCTCTGATGGGGATGTAAAGATATGCCTCCATCAAATCCAGAAAGGCAAGGAACTCTCCTGGAGCCACAGCCGCTATGATGGAACGGACCATTTCCATATGAAAGATGGGGGACCTTCAAGGCCTTGTTTACATACTTAAATTCTGAATGGCCCTCCAACCTTCTATGCTTTTCTTGGGCACTATGAAGTATAAAGATTATGTGCCTGAGCCCAATTCTTCTTCAGGAACTGGTTCTATAGCATGAATGTCTAAGAGACAGTACACTGTTGCTTGGACTCTGATCTCCTCTTTCGGCCATCCAGCTGGGGAGTCGAGAAACAGAGCTGGAGGAGGGCTGATCAAACTCGATCCTGTACCTCTCCCTGATAATGCCCAGCACCCAGCAGTCAGATGAAATCTGTTCCCATTTGGCCCTCCAATAAGACGAGGATTGACTGTTCTCCTGGTATCATTGCTGCTTCTTTGAAGCCGAGCTACCACGGGAACCCGCGGATTGCTGACACCAATAACTGCCAAATCTCTGTCTGGACCCCTGAAAGGGCCCTCTGAGAGAAATAGCTGGAGGAAAAATGGCGAGCTCCTAGAGGCATGAAAATTATCTCTGTCTGTCTGGGGCGACAATTTGCCACTGGCCATGAGGTTGTCTAGCCCTTTGTCAAACAGCATCTGCCCCTTGAAGGGTAATCTGCTGAGAGTGGCCTTGAGGCCAAGTCACCCGTCGACTGTCTAAATCCAGAGTATCAGGCGGGCAGAAACTAAGTAAGCTGACATCTTACCCAGGACTCTAATGATGTCATAAAGAACATCAGCAACACAATCCATACCCTCCTTAAACATGTGGGGACAGAAGTTCCCAAGCTCCAAGGGACTAGTCTGCAGTCTAGTATGGCAGGCTTGCACTACAAAGGAGGCAGACGCTGCAGCTTTGATACCCAAAGCTTTTGCTTCAAACTGTCTTTTCAGGACCACATCCACTCTATGGTTCTGTGCATTCTTCAGAATCACTCCACCTTCACTAGAAAGGGAGGTGCGTTTGGTCACTTGTGCCACTGCGGAGTCCATACTCAGCTGGACAAACAGAGCCATAGTATAGAGCCGAGACAAAGCTTTGGCCACCTTAACCCTTTCAGGACCAAGGGACATATTTGTCCCATAACTTTAAAATCCTATAAATTTTGATTGGGATAGTCTACAGTTCTAAATTTGATATGTACGGATTCCATATGATACTGCCTTTATGTAAACAAACTGGTTCCGACATTCATTCATTAGCGTCGTTGCCAGATTGACGAGAAGATTCACTTGCCACACTGTCCATAAGCCAGAAGTGTGATTTTTTTTAAAAAAAATAATGATATTTCACAAAAAAAATCAATTTTTTGGCATCTGCAAGCCCTTTTTACCATAAAAATGTCGTCAAAACCACAAAAATTGGCCTACGATCCTTATGGTCCTGAAAGGGTTAAGAGAGTCTTCAGGAGTCTCCCACTGGTCAATGATCAAAGAAGTAAGATTCAGGTGAGCAGGTAAAAAAGGTTCACCTGTGTATTAGTGCTGCACATGATGGAGCACTGCAAGGTGGAGAGCTGCTGGGCATCAAGATTCAGTATAGAGAGGGTGTCAGAAATGACATGGGAAAATGAAACTGACCTGAAAACATGATGCATGGAGGGATAATCACTGTGATCCACCGCCGTTCCTGCACCTGGTTACTGGACCCTGAAAGGAATCCCACTCATCCACCATCGCAGAAGAGCCCTGTGATAATAAAGGCATAAAAAGGGACTTCCAATCATCCCAGTCCTGCTCTGAAAGGTCATATTCCCGGTCCCGTTAAATGGGCTTTCTATAAAAAGCTGACAAAATCTGAGAAACCTTGGAGGATCTGAGGCTTCTTGCGCAACCTCAGACTGAAGAAGAGACGCAGAATCATCCGCCATCATGCACATGTATTTCGACCCATCGCTGATCAGCTCTTCTCCTTGGACCATTTTTTTCTGGGATTTCGGGGATTCCAAGGCCTTGGAGGACTGACTGGAGGCCGAGCCCAAAGCTCCTGCACCTTCTTCCCACGGCACATGGCTACTCCTCAACTGGCAACTCTGTGCAATTGACGCAGGATCCGGATCAGAGGCAGTTACTTGCAAAAACAAGTGGTTTTGTGGCAGAAAAAAAAAGAGTTTAAAATCAGATTGCCTAAAAATCCAAGACAGCCACCATAAAAAAAATAAAATAAAATAATGACAAAAACGGGCCGTTGAAGTTAAATGCAAAAATACAAATAGCAATTTTAGGGTTTTGGAGGAGACCCGAATACTAATCCCAGAAACTCAAAACTCTAGACCTCCCCCAAAGTTCCCTAAAGGGAATAATGTGAGTACTCACTGTGAATTCTGGTGTCTGCCTGTCTGAATCAGTCTGGCTTAGGGAAAGGATTTCTGCCTCAGAAATAGCTCATACCTCTACCGTTGAAGGAATTTTTCTGTCTGCTGGCCAGACCATAACCACTGCTTCCCACCCCCAAGATTTCTCACACAGTGATTTGGGGGGGGGGGGGGTGGAGAAAATACACAGCCAGCTCCCTGATACCCCTAGGGTTCTTACTCAAGGACCACACAGCCTGTGCTCAAGCCTCTGATAAAATCAGCAAGCAAGCTGCTCCCAGGAGCACAGACCCTGAGCTCCTGAAGGGCTCCAAAGTAGGCTTGCTTCGCAGGTACTCTGCGAGATCGGCCTGGGAGCAACCTCCTACATGGAACTGCATCCTTTCCCCAGTGGAGTATATCTGAGCAGGGGGATCTCCAGGCACCAAAGCCACAAAGAATTTTAAAAATCTGATGGAAACAATATGCGAAAATAATAAAGTAAAGCACACCTTCTGAGTTTGCTTGCAGAAGGAATAACTGAGAAGGGTGCTGTGTTTCCACAGCAGAAAGGAAGAAGTTTCAAGTTCTTAAAGTGATACCCTTCTGTAGTTCACGAGAAATGAGAATCAACTGCTACAGTAAGGACTCCTGTGTATCTGCAACAGAATGTAAATTTAAGAATCAACAAGCTGAACCAGAAGATTGGGTAATTTTCATATGGACTGACCTTCAAAAAAATAAGTACATCACTGTCATTTATTATTCTGCTGAAGTGAAATTGAAAGTCATTTGTTAATACTTCGGGACTTGAAGACTACGACGGTGATACTAATGATGGAGTTTTTTCAGGACCTATGATAGGAATCTTTATTTTTGGGAGATCTGTATTGCAGATTTGGAGCTGTGATACAGATTCACCGAGGTCCATTTTCTCCACTGAAGACATGGCTGTTTAAGCTTGAGCCATAGATTTGGAGATGATTCTATAGCTGTTTCAGTATATATTCAGTAGAAACAGGGACAGTCAGACGGCTTGCCAGAACAAGTGCATGTTAAATGATGATATTCGGGAGAACACAGAATCCAACTGTGGATCTCAAGTCAAATGAAGCTGGGACATTATGAAAGAAGTGGCTTGAGTCTCCAACTAGCAATGACTTACAAGCAGCTCTGAAAGTTTGCCTTCCCAGCTGTAAACTGGAAACAGTACGTGGAAAACAGAACTGGGAATCAAGTTATATACAAGGGGTTGCTGAAATGTTATCAGCACAACCAAGAGAATGATATGGAGCCTTGAAACTTAAAAAGTTATTCCACACTTTTCATTTCAATGATATGATATGAAACGAAACGAAAAGTGTCAAGAAAAACTCGTAAGTTTCTTGGCTCCACATCATTCCCTTCTTGGTTGGGCTGAGAACTTTTCAGCAGCCCTTAGTATATATCTGCCACCAGCTACTATGTTACGTTGCTATACGAGGCAACCAAAACAACCTATTTAATGTAGCAGATACAGCACACTAGCATAATGAAAGCACAGCTGAATGTTGCATCATCAAGCCTGGCTAATCCAGTGTCAATGTACTGGTTGAAAAGCCTCCAGCCTGCCATCGATTGATTACACAGAAGGAAATTCAGCATTCAGACGTCTTCAGAACCTTTACTACTACAAAATAAAAAAATACTAAAAATATCCGCCTCCACAAGCATACTTTGATGTAAGTTACTTCTACTTTTGGTCCATTTACAGTAATACAAGAGAAAATTCTTTGTCAACCCTACATAAAAGCATGGCAAATGAGAAAATTTCTTACATTTCTTTAAGAAACCAATTGATTTTCAAAGCCTAAATACTGTGCTTTACACCAATGCAGGCCATTTTCTCATTTGTCATTCCAAGTGAATGGTATAGTTGAGTTACAGAAGATGCTTTCATAATCAACTAAAACTGTACAGTACCCCCCCCTTTTAATTCACAGACTTGTGAATGCCATTTTACATCATTTTATAAGCAACTTGTAGCACATTCACAATAATAATAAAGCTATGATGGGAAACTAACTAGGTTTCTATTAAAAAAAACAAAAACCCCCAAAAAAACAAAAAAGGTGTTTAACCTTTATTTTTATACATATAATTTTCTTACTGGGAAAATTCTTAGAATACTGGTTTATTCCCAGTTAAATCTATTTTGTCTCATCAAATTCCATTTGCTTACTTGAAAAGCATGAACATGGTTGGACTGCAAGTAACACCATCAACACTTTCAACATTAAACTAGACTCAACAAATGTGTGTCAATTTTCTCAGCTGTTCCCTTTTTGAAACTTTTCTTTCCTTTGCTTCACTCAAGACTAATAGACCCATAATAAAAACTTTTCACCCATAAACAAAGAATGATTTTGAACAACACTTACTCAATTTGGTTTTAAATTTCTGCCTTTTAAATTCTCAAACTGTAAGTAACTCAATACATGCTCATTTTTAAAAACAAGAATTCAGAAAGTGGAGAATTTAAATGATACCAAGCAGAATTTTTAGTTTCTAATTAACATAATCAAATATCTACTAGCCATCCCGACTCATACCCCCCAAAAGGCAATTAAAATTATTTATGTAAGATTTTATATTTTAGTTAAAAGTGAAATGTAAATATGCTTTAGATTTTATTTGTATAAATCTCACTTTACTTTATAAAGCTGTAGGTAATTGTAACACTGTTTATTGATCAAATAAATGAATTTCTATCTAAAATTTCCATAAAGGCCATTAAAAATTCTCTATTCATATGACACTAAACCTTCAACCTTCAACAGTTCAAAGGAAACAGTTTTTTGACATGCACAGCACACGACAGCTGAGACTTAACGGCAGACAGTCCTAGAATACCAATTGCCAGTCCACCAAGATGCATATAAAATAATGACAGGTAAGCATTCAATTGATTTTTCATTGTGCAGAGGTGATAAAAACCCAGTTGGCAATTTTCAGATATCATCTTCATCCTCTTCATCCTGAGAAGACCCTGCTTGATTGGAGGCACTGGCTGAGGCAGCTGCGAGCTGTGCTTGTTGGGCAGCTTGCTGCATTTGGAGCCACTCCTGCTGGGCTAATTCTACTTGCTGCTGTTTTGCCTGAAAGTATATGAGAATACAGTCAGCAATACACATTGCTTAAAAAAAACCTTTTCAAAATGAACTTTGTGTAAATCAGCAGCAAAGAAAGATTGTACAGTCTCTCGCATCGTATCCGTTCTATAAGTCTCTCGCACTGTATTTTCACTGTATAAATATCTCCGCTGTATATATACAGACTCTTGCATTGTAAATCTGCATTGTATCTTCGCTATATAAACACCCATGCTGAATATATACAATCCCCTGCATTGTAAACTGCTCTTAACTGCATAGTACATTCCCTTGCATTGTATCTTCGCTGTGTATGTACAGTCTCTTGCATTGTGAACCGCTCTGAACTGTTTGTGGTATTGCGGTATACAAAAATAAGATCCTAATAATAATAATAACTTTATCTCGATAATCTTCTTCCTTGTAAATGTGTCTAGCAGTCCTGATCAGTAGGATTTTATCCCTCAACCTGCAAGTTGCTGCAGAAAGATGTCACACATCTTTTAACTCCGCCTCCTTCCCAGAGGGCTGTGCCATGCTCTCTCAGTTATTTCTAAAGCAGGGGGATATTGGGAATCAAACCGACAGTCAAATTCTGTTCTGCTCTGTAACAAGTACAATATATACTCAAATATTTATTTATTTCAATTTTATATCCCATCCTACCCAGGAGCCCAGAATGGGTTACAGTAGTATATTCACAAAGATTGGGGTACAGGAATAACGGTACATTGTATATATAGCAGAGGTACATGCATAATAGTACATCCATAGTATACTGCTCGGAGGAGAGAGGACCGAGGATCATTCACAGTAAAAAGGAGCAAAGCATATTGTGAGGGGAGAGGGTTGTATACATCAAATATAAACGGAGGTATCCTTTTTTTCCCCTCCCAAAAAAGGGAGAAAAAGGTCAACTTGAATATAAACCAAGGTTAGAGATTTGGGTTATCGTGCTGTGTCAATCTATAAAGACTGTTCATCCTCCCTCCCCATCAGCTCTAGTGTAAGTCACTAAACATAATATAAATATCTAAGATGCATATATCCCAAAGCTAACATTCACAACAAGGCCCCTACATAGAAAAACGCAACTGCAAGCAACCACAAACTTAAATAAATGGAGATAAAAATCAAACTTAAACCTCAAGAAGCCATAGGCAGTTCAACACCAGAGAAAGAGAAACAGCACTCTACACTTTGGAATATAAAAAGAGAGCAGTGCAAATTTGCAGTAAAACTCCATTTTCTGTTCATGAAATTAAAAATAAAATTATTTTTTCTACCTTTGTTTTCTGGTCATTTTATTCATATTTATCCCAGTTTCTGCTTTCTTCTGTCTTTTCTTAATTTTTTTTTAGGGTCTGCAGTCTATCTGCCTCTTCTCTCATTCCTGTCTTCACTTCCTCTCCTACATCCTTCTCCGACTAACCTTTTCCTTTCAGTTTTCCTCCATTTATTTTTCTGCGTCTCTATTTGCCTCTATTTCTCCAGTTTTGGGGGTTTTTTTTATAACTCTTCCCTTTCTAACTGTATTGTCTAAATTATTTTTAATCATAATACCTAAATACTTTAAGCCATCTTCTTTCCATACAAATGGAAAAGAATCAAACTATCCTTTAAAACAATACACATTTAAAGGAAGAATTTCAAACTTACTCCAATTTATTTTATAACCTGTTGGGTAGGGGAAAAAGGGTTATAATTTCTATTTTAATGGATTCTATGTATAAGAATGTCAAGTGCTGTATATTTTTTTTAGTAATGTAATGTTTTTATATTAATCACTTGTTTGTCAATTTTAAAATAAATAAAGAATTTAAAAAAAAAATAACTCTTCCCTCTCACTCCCCGTCCAGCATTCTCTTTCCCCCTTTATTTTAACTCTTCTAACCAGTATCTGTCTTGCACCCTCCATCAAGTATATCCTATTCCCTCTTTCTTCCAGCACCTCATCTCTCTTTCTCTCTCTCCCTCCACCTACATCCAAGATCTCTTCCCATCACCTTTTACCCTTTGCTTCTTCCAACAGTCATGGGTCAGCGGTAGGCCCAACATGTGAGGCAGGCAGCCGATTCCTTCTACTTGCGGCCGTGGCTGTCCTCCATGCTGTTTGTCAGGAGGAGGGAGTGAAGAATCAGTGGCGCTTACAGATTGTGAGCAGCCCTGCCTTCAATCCTGTTCCGGTCCTGCTAAAATGGTTGGCAATAACAAAGCCACACACCGCAGGGGCCTTCCCTCTTGCTAAATCACTATATGCTCTGCTAGTCTCTAACCCATCCCTCAAAATCAGGAAGTAACTTCAGAGGGGGGTGGGATCATTAATTTTTAAGCAAGGATCATTTTGGGTCCAAAAGGGCTGAAGGAGAGCTGACAAATATCTTCCTACTTGGGGCCAAGATGCCAATAGCGCTTCTCGACCAGAACACCTGGCCTTGGCCTAAGCAAATACAGGGCCACAAATTAGTTCTAATATACACAACTGAAACCCATGATGCCAGACTCTGCATACACTACACCACCAGAGAAATAGAGACAAATTTATTTATTTCTGAATAGTGCAAAATATAGATGGCAGATGTAAATTCACAAAACTGATATATTTCAATCACTGAATTGAAAATATTATCATTCTTCCTATAAGAACATAAGAAAAGCCTTACTGGGTCAGGTCAACAGTCCATCATGTCCAGTAACCCATTCTCACGGTGGCCAATGACCAGAATTGAACACAATACTCCAGGTGAGGTTGCACCATGGAGCCTTAAAGAAGCATTATAACATTCTTAGTCTTGTTAACCATTCCTTTTTTCATAAATCCATCTTGTTCGCTTTTTTGGCCACCGCCGCACATTGGGCGAAAGGTTTCATCTTTTTGTCTACAATGACACCCAGATCCTTTTCTTGAGCTTTACCCCTAAGGTGGACCCTAGCATCTGGTAACTGTGATTTGGGTTATTCTTCCCAATGTGCTATTCCTACCTTTATCATCTGGTACCATATATACTCGAATATAAACCAAACTTTTTGGGCCAAAAAAATGGCCCAAAAATGGGGGTTTCGTTTATATTCGGGTCAGCGCAGACCAGCCCCACCTTCCGAACCTGTTTGCAGGCCTCTGCAGGGCCTGCTGTGAGACCTAGTGGTCCAGCGATAGCCGGGTCAGGAGGGACTCTCCAGCCTTCTGTCCCAGGTAAAAGCCTGCAAAGCATCGGGAGGGAGGGGGCTGCGTGCAGAAACTGGCAGGGCAGGGTGAGTAAGGGTGCTGGATAAAGAGCAGCGAGAGAGAGGGGAACAGGGTGCAGAGTCTGGCAGGGCAAAGTAAGGCACTGCAGTTGAATATTAACCCCCCTCCCCCCCAGTTTATATTCGAGAGAACTCTTTAAAGTCACCTTGGTTTATATCAGGGTCAGTTTATATGCAGTAATTTTATTTTTCTAATCATCTTTTCCCAGGCTCTGGTTGCTCTGCCTTTGCTCTTAACTGTTTCCAGGACCTTCTGTTTCCGTCTCAATTTGTCCACTTTTCCCCATTTCTTCCCTTCCTCTCCATCCATGTGCACCAACTTCTCCCTCTCCTCTGTATCTTTCTTCCTACAGAGATCTGGCATCTTCTTCTCCTCCTCCCCCATCGGGATTTGGCACATTTTGTTTCCAGCACTGCAGTCCTGCACTCTTCAGGCCCCAGACTGCATGAAGTAAACACGCTGCCTTCGGCGGCCCAGGAAACTTTCCCTCTGCTACAGCTTCCTATTGCGGGACAGAAAGCTGTAGTAGAGGGAAAACTTTTGGGGCCGCCAAAGTCAGCGTGTTTACTTCATTCATGCTGAATGTGGCACGAAGAGTGCTGGACTGCAGTGCTGGAAACAAAATGTGCCGGATCCTGATGGGGGGAGGATGATATTCTTCACAGGCTCTGTGGGCTACCACAGAGGTCTTGGAGGACTACCATTAGCTCGTGGGCCTTGCAATGAAGACCACTGGGCTAGTACATGAAATGCTGTAGCTGAATGACTTGTAATGCAAGGTACCTATCTATTCTTTTCTTGTAGGCAATACTCACTTTTGCAATTAACTCCTGCTGCTGTCGTAATAATTCTTCTTCTGGAATGCCGAGGTTTTCCAGGCGGGAACTTGCTTTTCTTCTTTTTAGTGCTACGGTTTTGCATTCTTGTAAGACCTCTTTTACCTCACTGATATAGGAGCCAAATCCCAAACTTTCCAGTGCTGGAAAAATAAGGAAATTTGATAAAATGCCAAGCTTCCTATAAAAATCTAAATCAATCTAACCGATAAAATTATTCTAAACAACAGAAGATGCTTTAATAGGTATCAGATGCTGTGCCAAACAGTTATTACGTGTAATAGTTTGCCAACAGTAGTATTTTCAAGGAGTCATAGAATGTCTGTGCCCCTCCCTGAAACCCCCCCCCCCCACTTCAAAGTAGTATTTTAGAATTAAAACCACTCTCCTGGAGACACTGGCTCCAACTATTAGCTCATTTCTATCTAGATGGAAAAATTATGTTCTTATCTATTAATTTTCTTTCCTTTAGATGCAGCAGATGAATCCAGAGACCAATGGGATAGCCCACATTTACCAGCAGGCGGAGATAGAGAAACTGATTAACAGGTGGTCCTATTGGCTGGCACTCCTCCTGTATCTCCAGTATAGCTCCTTGCCCAAGCATCCGTAACCTGGTCCTATTGGCTGGCACTCCTCCTGTATCTCCAGTATAGCTCCTTGCCCAAGCATCCGTAACCATCAAGAGGCATAGCATGTAAAAAACATCTTTCCCATAACAAATCTCAAAAGACAATAATACAGAATACAATCATCAACAATAACAAACTGCAAAAGTTGCACAAGAAAAAACTGACAGACAATATCCAGAAAGGGTGGGGCTCTGGATTCATCTGCTGCGTCTAAAGGAAAGAAAATTAACAGGTAAGAACATAATTTTTCCTTTCTTAGTAACAGCAGCAGATGAATCCAGAGACCAATGGGATGTAGCAAAGCAATCCTCAATCTGGGTGGGAAGCAAACGCCGTCTCTGCAACAACCAAAGCACTAAACGCATTCACCGCATGCGCACTCTCGGAAGACCAAGTAGCCGTGAGACAAAACTCCTCCAAGGAAAAAACCTCTGGACCGAGTCCAAGAAGTAGCCATCGCTCTGGCAGAAAAGTCATGAAGTTCTCTCGCCACATGCTTCCCTGCCATCAAGCAAGCGTAAATAACATCCTCCCGGACCCATCGAGCTTTGGATGCCACCATACGTTTGAGGCGCCCCTTTAAAAATACAAAAAGGTGATCTAAACAACCACCAGTCATTAGAAATCTAGCTCTCGGAGAACGCGACGCACTTTTAAAAAATGCAGTGAATAAAAGAATGCCTCCTCACTTCGTCTCCCAGGAAGAAGGAAGGAAAAGTGAGAGCAGCATAAAAGAAAGAAATGGAGGTACCGACCGAACCGAACACCCCCCCCCCCCCCCGAGTTTGTAAATCAGAAATAGAAAGCCCCGCTGAACAAGGCCTGCAACTCAGAAAACCGCCGAGCTGAAGCCAGGGCCACAAGAAACCCCGTTTTCAACGGCACAGCCCTTCAGCGTCCCAAAAGACAAGGAAGAAATGAAGTCTTCGGTAAACTGCGAAGAAGTACCGTAAGACTATATGCCGGACAGGGCTTTCCAAAAGGTGTACAAATATATTGTATTCCGTTTAGGAACTGAACTACGTGAAGCTGAGAAGTAAGCGAAGAGCAAGATACCTTGAAGCTGAAGGGAACTGAACGCCAAGCCCTTGGCAATACACTTGTTACAAAAATGAATCCTGGAAGGGTGCAATTGTTGAGTTGTACCCAAGAAAGGAAAAACCTCCAAAAGGAAGCAGACGCCACAGTTGAAGACGTCTGTATCGTCTGGATAAGAGAAGAAACAACCTGCATCGCATAACCCTTACACATCAGCCAAGACTTTTCAAAAGCTAAGCTGTACTACCAAAATAGTATGAATATCCAGGTTGATCGGACCCTAGGGGAGCAAATCCGGAAAAACCAGGAAACTCAATAGTCCGGCTCTCGAAAAAATCATCAGATCCGCATAGCAAGGATGGCGCAGCCAAACTAGAGATTCTTCAAATACTGCACCCTGAAAGCGAGCGGGAGATGACCAATCCAAGTCAGCATCAGCCAGGGGAAAACACTGAAAAAAAGAGAAACCAGAGGCGAGAAAGAAGCCACGCTGCAACCCCCTCTGACTCCCACTCCCTGTGTATCCCGAAGAAGCTAGGAAGCTGAAAATTTCGAGACGAGGCCATGAGGTCTAGTTCCAGGAGATCTCACTTCCATACAAAGAGCTGGAATACCTGAGCCAAAGTTCACAATATCCAATAAATAGAAGATTTTACTGTTACTAACCTTTACACTTTCTAGAGCACACACAGTGCTGCACACCATCACATACAATAAATGGGCCATGCTCAGGTTTCGCGGAGAGAAAGTCTATCCAAACTCTTTTCCTGACCCGTAACATGAGCTGCCAACAGAAGAGGAAGAAGAGTGTCCACCCACTAAAGTAGAACTAGGATGTTATCTGCCAATTGAGTACATCACTCACTGCCCAGGCTGTAGAGAAATATCACCATCATAATACTGACTGAAAAGACCTGCAGCGTCATACCGGAAGAATGGTCTGAAGCTCCAGAAACGGTAACCTGACCATGCTCCAGAGTAGAAGAATGAACAAGCACTGAGTCGCCTCCAAAGACCAGACTCGTGGATCTGAGGATGGAAGACACAGAGCCCTCCATCCCGCCAGCCCGGGATGTTTGGTGATCAGGAGCCAGTCCAGCAAAGACCGAGGCATGCCTTTGAAAAGAGAAATCACACTGAGCCACCAAAGCATACAGAGCAACGCTTGAGGAGCCCACCAAATAATGGGAACCACCGGAACAAAAGCGACTGCTGCAGCGTTACAATAGGAAAGCAAGCCGAAGTTCTCAGTGGAGTCAGCAACATGGATCCCAGAACCTGTACAGAATCCCATACTCTTGGACAAGGTGACCGAAGAAGAATGCAAACCTTAGACTGTGACCCATCGCCCTAGTCCCAGGGAAGAAACACATTTCTCTCCTATATGAAGAAAAACAGCTTCCCGATATACCTATAAATAGTACAGGAGAAAAGAGACCCGTGCAAATTCGAAGAGTCACGTCCAAAGAACGGATGAAAAGAAACCACCCCTTTCATGGCAGACAAATGGCGTGACTGGACGCCGTCCAAATCAAGCAGCCAGTCAAGAAGAAAGTAGGTGAATCGCCTGGTAGTGCCAAAACGGTACCACTGTCCTCGTTTTCTAAAGCCTGGGGTAGGCGAAATGGCATGAGGCAAAATCAAAAGCGCTGCTCCAAGAGAGGCAAGCATACCAAGTGCCGATTCGGAGTCCATAGGAAAATGTAAATAGTCTCCCAGTTTTTCTGCAGAAATGTGTAACCCTGAGAAACCAGTCTGCCCAATGCCCCCTGAAGAACTACAAGAATTGCCCTGAGGACCAGTAACACTTAAAAGTGAAATACAAAACATAGAAACTTCAAGAACGAAGCGGAAACCTGAGGAGAATGCAAAGTTGCAAGCATCCTGAAAAAAAAAAAGTTCACAGTCCCCTGACCTGACAATATAGCGTCTTCCCCCTCAAGAGAAAGCCTGAAGAGTCAGTGGAAGAAGTCAAGATCCCCTCAGAACGAAGTGCCGAAGGTCAGGGAATAGCAGGAGGAGCACTATAGGATCTATAAGAAAGAAACTCTCCTAAGAAAAATCAAGGCTCGCCAGGGAAAGATGAGCATACTGGAACCATGAAAACAGTACTAACTCCATGCAATGTGAGCGAAACACGTATTGTTTCATTAACTGAGGCAGACAAGGAGTCGGGCTTATAAAAGTAAGTGACTTACCCAAGGCCAGAAACAGAACGCTGCCTGCCAATTCTGTTTAGCACCTGCCATGAAAAAAATGGCGGTGGTAAAATCTCGTGCAACAGGCTGTGCACCATAGAGGCTCCACTGTCAGCCCTGCCCATACGAAAAAGAGAAACGCCACCGTGCTCCCAAACTGCGCCCCAATAGATTATCACAACACCAGAACCGGAAATTATTTCTATAACACTACCACACACACAAAGCACTGCACAGAGAGCCGAAAAGAAAACATTCAAGTATGTATATGCTCTCTTTAGGGAGATCCTGAGACAAAGAAAGAGAAACCCGCACCAAGAACCAGGTAATCTCTAGCTGTTAACAGCAACCTGCAGCAATGCACCTTCTGGCCACCCTGTGCAGAGAAAAGCTGAACTGAGCAGTGGAGCATAAACTGAAGTCTCCCTCCAATACGCTCTCAGGCCTAATAAGCACGACCCCCAAGTTATGAGAAGCACATCAAACAAACACTCACCAAGCTCCCAAGTGCTGCATCAAAGCAAAATGGGGCTGCACAACCTCCAACGCGTGGAACACAAACAAAAGGGAGGTCTTGTGAAATAATAGCCCACACACTGCAACGCTGCTGGGTACTCTGCTGGCAATGAGAAATTCGTGCTACAATGAGCCTCCTGCCGCTCCAGGTCAGAGACCATCCGAAACCGAGGAGCACTGAGTGAAAACACCCCCTGAAACGTCCTCAGGCCGTTCAAGATGGGCCCCCATGCCAGCAGAACGCATATGAAATGAGAAGCAGCACTCGGGAGAAAACAAACCCTATAGCCACAGTTTCAACACTATTGTAATGCGGCCAACACGAACAAACAGACCACCGCCAAAGTGGAGGAAAAAACAGCCTGGAGGAGAACCGTTCAAACGCTGTGGCACCGCCAACAGCGTAGGAAAATAAGTGTACGGCTCCCGCGCACGGGAAATAACCGTTCCTTCCACGCTCCGGTAAATACAAACCCAGAGCTCCCTCAGCAAACATGCACTACCCTGCCAACCTAGGCCGCCGCAAAAGTGAAGTAAAAAACAGCTCAGGGGAAAAAGTGCTTGAACGCTGCAGCACTGCCGACAGCGTAAGAAAGAAGCACGGGAAATAACTGCTCCTTCATGCTCCGGTAAACACATACCCGGAGCTCCCCACAGCCAAGAGACACTCCTGTGCCGAAAGGAGTTAGGCATTGAACACCACCCAAAACCTGGCCTCACAACTTATGCGGCTAGAAATAAAATTGCTCACAGCAAAATCACTCACCCATGACGCCGGAACCCATAGAGGAAAGGCTCCCTCACAAACATGCACCCGCGACTAACGAACCTGCAGTGAACAAGAAGCCTAACCAAAACATACTCACAATAAGCTCTGAGTCAGGGCTTGCAGAGGACAGCAAGTGCTGGTTGAAGCCGGTTATTGCTGGTTGCTCAGCACTAGCAGGGCAGACATTGTATATATTCCCTGTGGTCTCTTTTTTTTTTTTTTTTTTTTAATTAAGGGAAAGAAGAAAAATATACATACATATAGAGACCCAGTCAGACCCTCTATCACTGGAGAGAAGGTGAGGCTGGGACCTGGGGGGGGGGGGCCCAGGTGTAACCCCTAAAGCCGGCACCGTTCAGCCGGACACCCCTGTCTCACTGAAGAGAAAACCTCAACAGAAGAAATAAGATTCCAGACACAGCCAGAATCCAGGAGCTAGTTGAATAGCGACCATCACCTGCTGGGAGGTAGAGCATACTGGAGATACAGGAGGAGTGCCAGCCAATAGGACCACCTGTTAATCAGTTTCTCTATCTCTGCCTGCTGGTAGACGTGGGCTATCCCATTGGTCTCTGGATTCATCTGCTGCTGTTGCTAAGGAAGACTGTTTTAGAAGAAGATGAATATTTGAAAAAAAGGCTGAAAAATATGAGTGCACAAAATATGCTCAACTAGGACAAAAGCTGTATGCTCAATGAAAAATCAACATCAAATCGCTAAGCTAATCAATAGACTGGTACCCCAATATCACATTTCCACAACCTTCAATCCAGTCATATACTCAATTCAACAGTGATTATTTTTTTCAATAGGATCCTCAGGGTATATAACACCTGTAATCACATTCCTTATCTTCATTGATCCATATTTTTTCTTCTTTTTTATCTTAAATATCAAATATTTTATTTATACCATGATCCATATTATTATTATTTTGCCACTTATCTTTTTTTGAATCAGTTTCACCCCTCCCAATGTGAATTTGCGTTTCAAAACATTCTTCTTCAGAGAGTCGGGGTATCAACGAGAGTTCCGTTTCGGTAGCTTTCACAATGTCAGCAATATGGTTGCAGCCTCTGTTTAAATGAAGTGCGGAAAAGACACTGCAACTAGAGCAAGCCCGCAGCATTCACTTGAATGCCAGATTCTCACGCCTAAACATCTTTTTAACTTTTGCAAAGTTATAGATGGTTGCAACTGAAGCAGGCCATTCAGGCAGGGTTCCCTGAATGGAAAAATCTTAATAATCAATATAGCCTAGTGTTCTTGTGTTTTAAGGTGGACTTCCTGGGACACCAGGCCGCTCACAGTGGTATAAATTGATATCTGGATTTATGGATAAAAAACCAAAAACTAGTCTTAGAGACATTTGGAGCATTGAGATTAAGCATCAAATTACTGCATCTCAATGGCCACGAATTTGGTCTTGGAGGATGAGTTGTACAATGTCGGCATCTATGAGACAAACTTGGTTTTTTCTGTTGCACCAAGCTTTCTGGACCCCTGTTCGTTTACAAAAATTAGATAGCTCTAAGTCTAATAGAAGTTGCCATTGTCATCTCGAAGCGGAGACTTTAGATCATTTATTGTTCTACTGTTCATTCATTTTGGCTTTTTGGAAATCGATTTGGGGCCAAATAAATTGTTTGTTGGAAAATCCTGTGGCTCTATCCTATGATACTATATTATTTGGAATGTCAATGAGGAAGAAAAGTCAAATTTCTGCAAAGAATAATAAGCTATTACTTATTATGACAGGAGTTGCCATTCAGAAGATTACATTTAATTGGAAAAATTGGAATAGATTAAATTATAGTTTTTGGTGGAATTCATTATGTCATATGTACAAGATGGAAAGAATGTTAGCCTTGCAGAAAGGTAATTTTCATAACTTTCAGGAGGTTTGGAGGCCATTAATAGAATATTGTAATGAGTAATTATTGGATTATCATTTTTCCCTAATAGGTATAATTGCAAAGTATGGGGGGGTGGGATTTCTGATTTGATATTAAATGATTAGATTAAGATATTAAAAAAAAAAAAAAGATTAATAGGACAGGGGGGGAAGTGATGTCACTGATGCGGCCGGTCGCTCGGGGCTGAAGCTCCGTCGGGGCCGCTGTGTATTTAGCGCATACGGCAGAGTTAACGCTTTTTTTTTTGATCGCCCCCACAATACCCCGGAGGGTGGATGCTTTATAAGGGTTTGGGGAAGGTGGAAACATGTAAGGATGTGAGTGTTTATCGTAAAAGCTGGGAAAAGGACTTGCAAATGCCTTTACAGGAGTGGGATATTGTTGCGCAAATAGTGGGGGTTCCCGCCCTGACCCATAGTGCGCCCCTGCAGGAATGCTACTATCAGGTGGTTTTTAGGGCTTATCTTACGCCTCAGCAGTATTATTATTGTGGGGGTGCTGGGTTGCCGTTGTGTATTAAATGTGGGTTGGGTGACGGGACCTTTGGCCATATGTTCTGGGGGTGCTCGGTCATACAATCCTATTGGCGGGAGATTTTACAGTTTATGCGTACCAGGCTGGGGTTAGCTTTGGAGGGCTCTCCGGATCAGCTGGTGTTGGATTTGGCTGGGGCGTATGGGTCGAAGGGTGGATTGCGTAAATTGTTATGCCGGAAGCTAGCCTTGGTGGCTCGGAAGGGTATTTTGAAATTTTGGATTTCTCCTGAGCCTCCAGGGTTTTGGCTTTGGAGGGGTGATGTGCATCAATTGGCCTGTTGGGAAGCCAGAGATGCAAAGGGTTCTAGGAAGGGGGGGCAGAGATACTTGAGGCTCTGGGATCCCTATCTACAGCTCCTCCATCCCAGGGGGCGCAGTCTGCTCTTGAATGAGTTGCGCTGTTCTTAGATCTTTGGGTTTGTTGTTGAGGTTGGTTTTTTAAATTTTATTTCATCTCTACTGGAAGTGGATGTTCGTGGGGGGGAGGAACCGGGAGGTTGGGAGGGGTTATTTTAGGCTCTAGGAGCCTTTGGGGGGGGGGGGGGGGCCGTGCAGTACATGTGGCCCGGGGATTATCAGAGTCCAAATTCCCGGGCGCTTTTCTAGTGGTTGGTTGTGATTGTCTTGCGTGCCCTTCTTCTCTCTTTTTGTTCTCTGTGGATTGTTGTTGAGGGGGGGGGCTGTTGGGGGGGAGGGTTTGGGGGTTGGGAGAATTGTTTTGGTTTCAGCTTTATCATTGTGTATGGCGCTTTTTCAATGCCAATAAAAATTGTTTTGACACTAGATTAATAGGACAGAATATATAATATATTATGATATATGTACTACATATGAATTAGTAGGGTTGGGAGGGAGGGTTTAAATATTATGATTTAAGTTAAATTGATAGAGAATCAAGTGATATTGTATAAGTTCAAATGTTATTTTATGATACACTTGTTGTAAGATGTAAAATGAATAAAGAATAAAAAGAAAGTATTCATGGAGTTAAATTTGCTTTCATCAGCAAAGAGCAAATTGAACAAGAAAGAACATTGCAAGAGGAAAGATTACATTACATTAGCAACTTTTATTCCACCTTAACCTCGCAGTTCTAGGCGGATTACAAAAGAGGTAAGATGGACATTTCCAGGAGAATTACAGGATCAGGTACTAATTACAAAACTTTGTCACGGATTGAAATGAGGGATGCTTAGGCATGGCATTAGTTAGTTAGTCTTGACAAAGTTTCTGAACAGCAGGGTCTATATTTCTCTTTCGAAGGTTTTGTAATCAGGCGTTAATAGAATGTGGGCGAGATGGTGGTATAGTTTCACTGCTTGAGTTGCTAGTAGTTCGTCGTATATCTTCTTGCTTTCTGTGCCTTTGATTGGAGGGAGGGGGTGAGTGAATGGAGTTTGAGTTCTCCTTGGCCTGGTTATATTGTTCTGGATAAGGCAATCGTTCAGGTAGGTAGGGGTAGTGCCATTCGTGGATCTGAATAGTAAACAACAGAATCAGAATAAGATTCATGCTTGCATTGGGAGCAAGTGTGTGCCTAGGCACACTGTAGTGATGTGATCATATTTACTTAATGTATAGATCAGTCTGAGGGCTGTGTTTTGTACAGTCTGCAATTGTTTTATCCTGGCCATACTCTAACACAGTGTCTTGCAAACTTTTTCAAGCCCTGGCACAATAAACTCTGGGCCTCCGGGCATGCGATGATGTCATGCGCATGCGTGATATCATCACATCAACAACCTCGCATGCACAGAGGCCCTCCAGACAGGGCCCTGAGCTTGATAATCCTGAAATGACTATGGGTGTGGAGAGGAGAAGAGGCGCCGGTTGACTGCTTACAGGACGCAGTACACCCAGAATCTTGCTACGGTAAACAGTTTGTGACACACTGCTCTAGCAGAAGCAAAAGAAAATCACCATTTTTTGCCAATCAATGAAATGACAGTTCAAGTGAAAAGAGTTTCAAATGATGCAACATTGTTTTTAACTAAGATTAGTGACAAGTCTAGTTGAAGACCTTCAGCCAAGGTAATACAGGATGCCCACAAAAACACTCCTTGATTTTAAATGGTTACAAAACCAAAATTTATTGGAATTTTCTTTCATCTTTGAGGCTACAGTTTCATCAACTCATAAAGTTCCATATGGTATCTGTTGATTATATACACTCGATGTATGCCCCACCTGTTACTCGGCAAACCGATGCGATAAATCGAGCTCGGACCAGACTCTCCAAAGCATATCCGGCATGATTGTGTTTATAGCTTCAATGATGCATTCCTGCAGATCATCCATAGTTGAAGGTAATGAAGGTAGGTACACTTGTCTTTCACATACTTCCAAAGGAAAAAGTAATGTCTGGTGATCTCGGGAGCCATTTGAGGAACACCTGGTCATTTTGTCATGTTGCATTGTCTGAAGGTTGTAACTTCTGCACCAATTGCTGCTTATAAGAGTGAAAGTGCCTTCGATTGTGTAAGATCTTGCTTTTTGGGACTTGTATTTGGGAGTGTGTGGCACAGTGGTTAAAGCTACAGCCTCAGTACCCTGAGATTGTGGGTTCAAATCCACGCTGCATCTTGTGACCCTGGGCAAGTCACTTAATCCCCCCCCATTGCCCTAGGTACATTAGAATGACCCACATACCAAGGCTGACGGGGCCAATCTGGAGCCACCAAGATCACCAGCCCCTGGTGGCTTGCTATCCTGCAGATGATCTGGCCTACCATGTTCCATGGGAGAAACATATCTAGCAGGAGCTCGGTGGTCCAAGGATGAATGAGGGCATCCAGCCCTGCGCTTCCCGGCTCTTCGACTGTAGAAGCGATCTGCATTTGCATTCTTAGCTGTGACCAAGAGATCCATTTGCAGTCTTCCATCAGCACTGCATAATGAGGGTGAATGCCCTCTTGGACAGAGACCACTTCCCTGGATCCAGAGTATGCCTGCTGAGAAAAATCGGCCTAGATGTGGGCAGCTGAGAGAGCCTATACATGAAAATCTGCCCTTTGGAACAATATCTGTGCCTCCAGACATAGGGGATTGTTTCTGTGCCTTCTTGTTTGTTTACATAAGCAACTGCTGTGGTATTGTCTGAAAATACCCCGTCTGCCTTCCCTGTCAGGAATGCCAAGCAAATGGCTTTCAGTTCTAGATGATTTATAGACTACTTGCTTTCTGATGGAGTCTATTTGCCCTGGAGCGGGAGGAACCCCCCCCCTCCCGCTCAGGCTGGCATTCATGAGAGTCACCCATGAGTTGATTCTGAGAGGCATGCTCCTCGATAAGTCATCTTCCTAGAGCCACTAATGTAAGCTGCTTTTTGCCCCCAAAGACCAGGGGAGCTGTATCTGTAGAGAGTGCTTTTGCAGTCATCACCTAGAGAGAAGAGAGTCCTGAGTAGCTGAATAAGTGCTCTCGCCCAGAGGACAACTTCGAGGGAGGCAGCCATCGAGCCCAGCACCTGAAGGTAATGTCAGGTCATGGGACTTGGTAAGACCAGAATCTTTAAAATCTGCTTCCTCAACTTCTGTTTGCGTGGCTCTGGAAGAAAGACATAGCCCTGCACTGTGCCAAAGCGGGTTGCCAGATATTCCAAGCATTGAGTTGGCTAAAGCCAATTCTTTTGAAAGTTGACTATTCAGTCAAGTCTCTGCAGGAAATCCACCACCTGCTGTACAGTATGCTCACCTTCCCATCGTGAAGGGGCTCTGATTATCCAATTGTCCAAGTAAGGATGCATCTGTATGCCCATCCTGTGTAGGTGAGCCACTACTACAACCACCATCATCCTTGATAAAGGTATTTGGAGGCATGTCCAAACTGAAAGGAAGCGCTGCAAACTGGAAGTGTTTCTGGAGGACATAGTGGAGCTAGTGATAACAAAGGCAAGGAAAGGGAGTTCCAGTCCTTCCAGTTCTGCTCTGAAAGGTATGAGGCAGAAACACCTGCTTGGGACATAAATATCCCTGAGGTGGAGCTGGCGTGCTCCCAGGCAGCACAGCGCATCCCAGGTCCATTAAGTATGCTTTCCACAAAGACTGACAAAATCAGAAAAGCCTTGCATCAGAAGTCCCAAGGACTCCTGCACAAACCAAGACTGGAGAAGTAAGACCTCTTCTGCCACCACACATTTGTCCATAGTTTTTAATAATCCCTGTGCGCCTCCCCTATTTTTTATTCTTGTAAAATTTGTAGGGAAATCACTTAGGCTTCAATAAGCAGTATATCAAATTTAATAGAAACTTGAACTCTTTCACCCCCCTCATTGCGTGTGGCCTCTGAACGGTATCTCTTTCTCACAGATTGCGCTTTTTGGGGTTTTAATGCCCTGGAGGATTGAAGAGAAGCTGAGCCCGAAGCTCCCGCCCCTTCCTCCCACACCCCGCAACACGTGAAGCATGGCTTCTCCTCAGCCAGTAAATCTGCACAAGAAGTACAGGTATTAGGGATAGAATGGTTTGGGGCTTCCTTTGCAGATGATCCCTAGGCAAAATGAGGGGTTTTGAGGCAGAAAAAAAAGCCGTAAAACCAAAGCGGTCCGGTCCTGCAGCGCAATTGGACCCTGCATGAGGAGGCAAGAATGACAAGATAGCTAGAGCACCCAAACCTGGAGCTGAACCAAATCAGCAACCCACTGCCGCCTTGGCCAATCGGTGCGACTAAGATCACCGGACCTCCAAGGGCCATTATCCATCTCAACAGATGCCCTATCATGGGCAACGGAGGGAAGACCCAATAGACCTCCCCGTGGCCAGGCTGAACCAGATCATCCAGGCCTGCACTGCTAGCCACGTGACACCGACTGAAGAACCAATTTGCTTTCTTGTTGGCCAGTTGCCATGAGATTGAATGTGGGACACCCCCACTGATCTACTATGCAATTGAATGCTCTTTGATTTGCAGGGGGAGAGGCAGTTCAGCAAGAGACCTGTTAGAAGTAAATCACAGTAGTCTAAGCATGAGGTTAAGTGTGGACAAGGGTCCGGGTAGTGTGCTCAGAGAGGAAGGGGCGAATTTTGGCAATGTTGTAGAGATAGAAGCAACAGGCTTTAGCAGTTTGTTGGATGTGCGTAGAAAATGAGAGGTCAGAGTCAAAACCATCTGGTAGCACTCTAGAGATAATTAATAATAGTAGTAGGTCTGTCTCTATCCCCTAACATGCCCACTTAGGTGTTAGGAACATAACTTTTATAGAATTAGGTAGGCGCCTATCGGCCAATTAAATTATTTTTCCAATTATGAGCTTGTTAAAGCTCATAATTAAATCTATTAAGGTGGTTTGGGTAATTAAATTAGGCGCCTCATAGAATCTGGCCTTAAGTGGCTTGAAACAAGAAAAACATACAAAACACGAGTACTACACATAATCTAAAATTATCCTGAAATAGGAAACTTGTAATAAAGACCAAGGAACTATGTTTTATAAAGATAGAGATCTAAAGGGAAACACTACACTTTTTGCACACATTTAGAGATCCTTTTCTTCAAAAAGTGATATAGGAAACTGTCTAGTTTACTAGTCACAATCATTAAAGCATTGGAAAAAGGCTGTAAAAACAAATTAGTTTTTAAAACTCTCTTAACCTATTGCAAAGTCGTAGAGAATTAAATACGCTCTGGGATCTTATTCCATAGTATTGGGCCTGCCAAAGAAAAGGGCATGCTGACATTTCCTCATGAGTTATATTCAAAGCTAGTACAAAAAAAAAAAAAGTCATCTGTCACTGTGAGATCTCAATTGATGAAATAGTGTATATAGCTATCACTTAGCAAAATACCATGGGGCAGCCTGACACAAACAATATCAGAACTTTATACTGAATGTGATACATCATAGGCAGGCAATGTACGAGAGTATTTCATAAAGTAACGGCAAATTGAATATTTTGAGATATATTTATGTTTGTGAGGAGCTAGCTAAAATAAAAGTTAGACAAAGCGATGTGGCCATCTAAAGATGCTGACTGACTTTTTTAACGAGTCTCTATAGTTGGGAGTAGTACCAGAGGATTGGAGAAGGGCGGATGTGGTCCCTCTCCATAAAAGTGGAAGTAAGGAAGAAGCAGGGAATTACAGGCCGGTAAGTCTGACTTTTGTGGTAAGCAAATTAATGGAAATGCTTTTAAAACAGAGAATGGTCAAGTTCCTGGAATCCTGTGGATTCACTAGAGGTAGGTCTTGTCAGACAAATCTGATCAATTTCTTTGACTGGGTGACCAGAGAACTGGCTAGAGGATGTGCGCTGGATCTGGTGTATTTAGATTTTAGCAAAGCCTTTGACATATAGTGTTCCACACAGACATCTAATAAATAAACTGAGTGCCCTTGGGATGGGTCCCAAAGTGATGGGCTGGGTCAGGAACTGGTTGAGTGGAAGGCGACAGAGGGTAGAAATCAATGGAGATCACTCTGAGGAAAGTGGTGTGCTTCAAGGTTCTGTTCTTGGGCCTCTTCTTTTTAACATTCTTATAAATGATATTGCTGAAGGGTTGGTGGGTAAGATTTGCCTCTTTGCGGATGATACCAAAGTCTGCAACAGAGTAGAAATGCTGGATGGTGTGAATAATATGAAGAAAGACCTGGCGAAGCTTGAAGAATGATCTGAAATTTGGCAGATAAAATTTAATGCTAATAAATGCAAGGTCATGCATTTGGGCTACAAAAACCAGAGGGAACGGTACAGTTTAGGGGGTAAAGAACTTATGTGCAAGATGGAAGAGCGGGACTTGGGTGTGATTGTATGTGATGATCTTAAGGTGGCCAAACAGGTTGAAAAGGGAGAGGTATGGCCAGTAGGAAAAAGGAGGTATTGATGCTTCTGTATAAGACTCTGGTGAGACCTCATTTAGAATATTGTGTACAATATTTTGAAGGTCGCACCTTCAAAAAGATATAAAAAGGATAGAGTTGGTCCAGAGGAAGGATGGTAAAATGGTGTGTGGTCTTTGTGATAAGGCGTATCAGGACAGACTTAAGTTCTCAATCTGTATACTTTGGAGGAAAGGCGGGAGAGGGGAGATGTGATAAAGACATTTAAATACCTACATAATATAAATGTACATGAGTCAAGTCTCTTTCATTTGAAAGGAAATTGCAATGCGAAGGCATAGAATGAAGTTCTAATCTGAGGAAGCATAATCTGAGGAAATACTTTTTTTTTTTCAGAAAAGGTGGTAGATGCATGGAACAATCTCCCGGAAGAGGTGGTGGAAACAGAGACTGTGTCTGAATTCAAGAGGGCCTGGGATAGGCACGTGGGATCTCTGAGAGAGAGAAAGAGATAATGGTTACTGCAGGTGGGCAGACTAGATGGGCCATTGGCCTTTATCTGCCATCATGTTTCTATGTTTCTAAGTTAGAGATACAAATTATATGTTATTTTTCTATGTAATTACCCTCCTTTTCAACATACCTCTCTCGCACCATTGCACCAACCTTTTTTTTTCCATTAAAAAAAAAACAAAAAACCCTTTTTTTGTTGTGCCTTTAGCTAGGAAAGCATCACTTCTTTGACCTTGTCATTGCTTCCAAATCTTCGTTCTGTCAAAGCATCCTTCAAGGGTCCAAACACAAGATGATCAGAGGGAGCATGATCAGAGCTGTATGGAAAAAGCTTAAGATCTGAAATCTCAATCACCGAGGGGCTTTAGGTGTCCGGGCCAATCAGAACTTTAGGCCCCTTCCCGATGCATCCGGGGAAGTGACTGAAGCTCTGATTGGCCCAAGTTGTTTAAGGCCCCTTTCCAAGATGCATCGGGGAGAGGAATTCTCATTTAGATGCAAGCAGCTGGGAGGAGTGGGTCCGCGCCCTTACGGCTCTTCAACTTTGAAGTAAGGGGGAGGGGGATACTTGCCAGCAGGGGAGAGTGGGCATCTCTCCCACTAGGGGGAGGGGTTGGGTTAGGTTGGGGATTTTAGTGCAGCGAGAGAGTGTGGGCATCTCTCCCACTGCAGGGGGGGGGTGTCAGGTCAGATCACGCGGCAGGGATTTTAGTGCAGCAGGAGTGTTGGCATCTTTCCCGCTGCAGGGGGAGGTGTCGCTGCCGTTCCGGGAGGAGGGTGGTGTTTGCCGCCGCTGATACCGGGAAGGAGTGTTGTGATGCAGCGGAGAGAATGGGCATCTCTCCCGCTGCATCACAACACAGGGGTTTATAGCAGTCTTGACACTGACCAGCACCCCTTGGCCAGTCATTTTTTTTAGCCACCAAAAGCCAACACCGGTTTTTAAAAATGGCTCAGCATTTTTTTAAGAATCCACCAGAAGGCTAATTTCAATGTTGAAGAGCCCATTTATGTTTCAGTGTTGGAGAATGTTAGAATCCTTGCTAAAGAGGGAGATAATCCCTTTTGATAATCTGTCGCTAAACTGCATACAGGCTAAACCGCTGGAAAATAGTTTAGCAATGGCGTTAAAGTTTTGAGAATCTAGGCCTCAGTCATCTTGCTAATCCCTGCTTATACTGCTCCAAGGATCTCTCTCTACCACAAGTCTGCCTGCAACTTTTTATCCTTATCCATGTCTGCATATCTGTCTTCCTTGAGTCCTCTATTCTTCCAGACAGATGAGCATACACTTTTGTACTTCTGTCGTACAATAAAAGGCCTCATCAAATTCTTTTACCTAGCCTTTAACTTTCTTCTTGCCACTGTTCTTTGAATTTGTCTCAAGCATATTTAATTACGTTACAGAATTGGTTTCTACTTCTGCTGGCTGATAATTCAACTGCTGCAAAACCTCCCCAACCCCAAGAAAACCAACTGACAAGGGGGAGAGACAAGAAGAAACCTCAATCTAAATTAATCAGCAAATTGCACATAGTGTGAAACAGGAGAACCCTCAGTAACACAGCCACCCACTAAGGGAAAGGCTGTCACCGGCTGACACTCAGAAAGAGTGTAAACTGTGAAACATCCCCGGGTTCTTCCTGTGAGTGAGAATAAATCAAGTGCACCCCCAAAAAGTGCTACGTGTGAAAAAAGTGCTACGTGTGGCCATTTTCTGCCTTACTTTCCAAGCCACGCCGGAGGAATCACCAGTCTTATTACAGTCCAGTTGTTCCTGAGGAAGGGGGTGTGCACCCCCGAAACGGAGTCCCGTTGGACGGATGATGTTACACATCGGCTGGCTGTTCTACAGTCTAAAGAAGCTAAGTACTTCCATTTATTGACTGGCTTGGTTCTGATTTGGACAGATTTGGACACTTTCCTTCCTTGTTTGGCCCCCCTGGCAAGGAGTAGAGACAAGAATTTCTTAACCTCATAGTGTGTTTTTTTGATTTCTAGAATCTTTTTTCACACGTAGCACTTTTTGGGGGTGCACTTGATTTATTCTCACTCACAGGAAGAACCCGGGGATGTTTCACAGTTTACACTCTTTCTGAGTGTCAGCCGGTGACAGCCTTTCCCTTAGTGGGTGGCTGTGTTACTGAGGGTTCTCCTGTTTCACACTATGTGCAATTTGCTGATTAATTTAGATTGAGGTTTCTTCTTGTCTCTCCCCCTTGTCAGTTGGTTTTCTTGGGGTTGGGGAGGTTTTGCAGCAGTTATATATTTTTCCTCCCTATACATTTTTGGGTTCTATTTTGTGGGCTGATAATTCAAGGCATCCACCACTTACAGCAAGAGTAGCTTGTTTCTTTTGAGCTGCCCTCCATTGTTCTTGAAGTTCTTTAGTTAAAGAAAAATTGCATACTTATACGTTAAGACTTTTGTAACATTTTAAGTTTTACATGAAATACTAAATTTAGAAATATATGATAAGATATAGAAAGACACCATAAATGCTGTGTTTCAGCAAAGGGACAGAGTGAAACCTGTGGCACTATCATAGTACCTCCTCCAAAATATAAACAAGTAAATCAATTTTTTACACCATCAAAAATGATAAAGATTAGGGGACATTCAAAGTTACAGGGAGATACTGTACTTTTAAACCCAATAGGAGGAAATATTTATTCACTCAAAATAGTTAAGCTCTAGAACACTGGTTCCCAACCTTGTCCTGGAGGACCACCAAGCCAATCGGGTTTTCAGGCTAGCCCTAATGAATATGCATGAGAGAGATTTGCATATAATGGAAGTGAGAGGCATGTAAATCTGCTCCATGCATTAGGGCTATCCTGAAAACCTGATTGGTCTGGTGGTCCTCCAGGACAGGGATGGGAACCACTGCTCTAGAACACATTGCCAGAGGATGTAGTATGAGTGATTAAGGTAGCTGGTTAAAAAAAAGGCTTGGACAAGTTCCTGGAGGAAAAGTTCATAGTCTGCTATTGAAACAAACATGCATTGCTTGCCCCGAATAGGTAGCATGGAACACTGCTACTATTTGGGGTTTGCCAGGCACTTGTGACCTAGATTGGCCACATTGAACATGAAATACTGGGCTAGATGGATCACTGGTTTAGCCCAGTAAGACTATTTGGCTCATTTTTATGTTCTTAAAAACAAAATCCTGGCTTCTGAAGACCTAATCTGAAAGTGTCAATTTACAAAACAACAATAACAACACAAAACTGCAAAGCCATACAATGTGATTTTTTTTTTTCTGAACTAGATCCATTCGTTTAATTGTGGAAAAGATTTTGGGGAAGCATTTCCTTTTTTAGGGCTCCTTTTATGAAGCCGTATTAGGCTTTTTTATTGCCAGCCACAACGGTATTAGCTCCAATGCTCATAAGTTTCAAGTTTATTAAGTATTTGATATCCTGCCTATCATTATGTCTAGGCAGTTTACAATAGATTAAAACAAAGTTTAAAATAATGGGTTCCTATGAGTGTCGGAGCAAATATCACCACAGCCGGTGATACAAATGCCTAATGCAGCTTTTTAAAAGGGGGGGTAGTTTTTATACATAAATAGCTATCCTGAATATATGTATTTTAACCCCCTCTTTTGCAAAGCCTGCTAGCGCAGGCTGCTGTAGTAACTGCCCCGAAGCCCATAGAGATTTAGAGGACTTCAGGACTTTTACAGCATGTATTTGTAAAAGGGGATAGTAAGTTAGAATGGGTTAAGACATAAGTGTGCACATAAAGTAAACACTAACAATTTTTTTTCCCTAGAAAGACTAAAATAAATGTTAAAAATAAATCCTGTACTAAACTGAAGATGACAAACGCCAATTCAGTCAAACATAAGACTTTAGATAAAGATTTCATAAAGGCAGTTATTAAACCCCAGTAAATATATACATACTACATAAGTGTACAACTTGTTTACCGAAGTCCTGGAAGCGCAACGAAACGGCAATTTAAAGATGCATTAAGATATCCCAAATATCCCC
Source organism: Geotrypetes seraphini (assembly GCF_902459505.1). Lineage (NCBI taxonomy): Eukaryota > Metazoa > Chordata > Amphibia > Gymnophiona > Dermophiidae > Geotrypetes > Geotrypetes seraphini. The sequence continues at coordinate 22,332,429 of NC_047095.1, forward strand.
TCCATTTAATACCCTTAGACCCTGATTCTCACAACCTCCTACATAAAGGTCATTCCACTGCAAGAGACCGGCGAAAACAAAAGTGATCAATGCCATGTAAACAGCTGGGAGCTCACCCTGAATTACGTGCTCAGGGGAGATGGTTTTCTTTTCCGACTTGTTACAGATCTCGTTCGCTTCCGATGAAATGAGGTGGATAAACTCAGTGCAACAATTTACCACCAACTCTCTAGCGTCATTCGCCACCCGAACGTTAGGCAAAGTTTCTTTTATCATCTTATTGATAGCAGCCCGCGGGATGGTGAGATCATCGTCGTTTCGGGACGATGAAGCCATAGCTCCGAAGACCTTTAAAAAAAAAAAAAGCCCCAAATGCTAAAAAGCAGAGAGAAACAAGTCCTGGACAAGTCGGATCTAACCAAGGAGGGGAGAACCGCCGCTTTGAGCACTCAGCCTGTGCTTTAGGACTCGAGCTTGGGGGCTGCAAACAACATAAAAACAATGCAACCGAGGCTTGGGTGAGTTGTAAAAAAAAAAAAGAAAAAGAAGGGGAGAGCAGGGAGCAGTGAAAGGGAAAACTGACTCGCCCTTTCCTTCTAAAGCGCTTTCTCAGCAGGCGGCACCGGCCTACAAAATCCTTCTGCAAGAAGACGTTGCAGCCGCCAGCATATCTGTCCTTCGCCCGCCTCCCCGCTGAAAGGTAAGGCACATTAAAAGAAATCAAGGAATAACCGCCGCCGTTGTTGTGATTCTCTAATTCATCTGTAGACGTCCGCAGTTCCAACTCTCAGCACACGTTCTGCCTTTTCTGCCAGCTTCCGACCTCACCGGAAGTGTGCTAGTGCCGCCAGTGGGTCGGACTTTCCACTTCCGGTAACTAGTTCCTGGGCTTCCCGTGTCGTCTCGGGGTTGCCATGGTTGTTGGCGGCCCTGGCGTAACTTGGCCTCGAGAGCTGCTCTCCACTACCGTCTTTTGGTCGCGTGTCTCGAGGATGAGGAAGCTACGTTCGCCGTGGTGTTCACTGAATCACTGAACTTTGGGGCTCACTCGATACGGCTATCAATTTTTTTTTTTTTTAATGACAGGTCAGGTTTTAGTTCACTGTACACATAGCCCACTTTTGGAAGATTAGATGCTGGCAGAGTATGAACCTACCAGAGAGTAAGCAAACTGTGTGCCTCCTGGATATTTGCGACTACAAATATGAAGGTAGAGAACGCAGCCAAAAGGAAAGAACGGATTAATTTTGCGTGTTACTTTTTAAAGGACTTTATTCATTTTATCATGGGTTCAGGTGGAGTTGCAATCTTGTGAAAAGTGGTGAAGGCAGAGCGGAAAATACACATCTACAAAGGGCCGCTCAGCCCAACCAAGCAGAGAATGATGTGGAGCCATGAAACTTTCAAGTTATTCCACACTTTTCAATGAAATTTAAAGTGGAATAAGTAAGTTTCATGGCTCTACCCTAGTGGTCTCAAACTCACGGCCCACCAGGTACTAGTTTGAGGCCCTCTGTATGTTTATCATAATTACAAAAGTAAAATAAAAGTTTCTTGATCATATGTCTCTTTAGCTATAAATGACAATATTATTAAGACTTAGCCAAAAAGAAAGATCTATAAATTATAAAGAGTTTTACCTCATGCAAAATTGTGATTTTTCACTCCATAAGACACACCTGACCATAAGATGCAACCTAGATCTAGAGGAGGAAAACAAGAAAAAACCCATTCTGAACCAAATTCTCCCTGCCAGGCTCTGCAACCAACCCCACACTCCTTGCCAGGCTCTCCACCCTATTGCCCCTCTCTGCCAGGCTCTGTATCCTATCACCCCCCCCCCTCTGGTGGTCTAGTGGTAGGCTGGGACAGCACACAGAGCGGATAGGCCTAGTGGGTGGCTGGCCTGCTGGCTGGCAGGCCTCATACAACCCCCCTGTACCTTAAATCATCCCCCATTCCCCCCAGTACCTTAAATCATCCCCCCACGTATCCCCAGTACCTTTTTAATCATACCCCCTGTGCCTTTTTTTTTTTTTTTTTTACACCATTATCTTTTTTTAAATTCTTCCCTTCCCTCAACGGCTCCTTACTATTTCCAGGCAGCAGGCGCACGAGTCAGGAGTGCAGACATCAGGACTAAATTTCACACTCTCCTGCTTGGGCCTGCGCCACTTTCCGAATGGCTGCTGGCAGTTCTCACGAGTCCCGCAAGAACTGCAGCCAGCCATTCGGAAAGCAGCGCGGGCCGTAGCGGGAGCGTGTAAAGCTTGGTCCTGACATCCGCGCTCCTGACTCATGCGCCTGTTGCCCGGAAATAGTAAGGAGCTGTCAGGGAGGGATATACACAGGACCACCAGGCTGCTTGAAAAAGGTGCGGCAGGGGGGTTGTTTAAAAAAGGTGGTCCGGCGGCAGTGTTTAAAAGGTGCTGCGGCGTGGGGGGGGACACCGTTTAAAAAGGTGGTGCAGCTGGTGCGCTGTTTTACAGCTGTCCGGGGATACAAATTTTGCATCTTCGCTTCATAAGACGCACTGAAATTTCCACCCACTTTTGGATGGAAAAAAAGTGCATCTTATGCAGCAAAAAATACGGGTAACTATTTTTTCTGAGGCCCTCCAAGTACCTACTTTTAAAACCAATAGGAGGAAATTTTTTTTCACTCAGAGAGAATAGTTAAGCTCTGGAATACATTGCCAGAAGTTGTGGTAAGAGCAGATAGCATAGCTGGTTTTAAGAAAGATTTGGAAATTTCCTGGAGGAAAAGTCCATATTCTGTTATTGAGAAAGAAATGGGGGAAGCCACTGCTTGCCCTGGATTGGTAACATGGAATGTTGCTACTCTTTGGGTTTTGGCCAGGTACTGGGGACCTGGATTGGCCACCATGAGAATGGGCTACTGGGCTGACCCAGTAAGGCTAATCTTATGTTCTCATGCTACCTTGTGCTACCTCTTTTACCCTACCTTTTGTTCTTTCCCTTTATTCTTACGAAACCCGAAATTGTAACTTTTACTTTTCCCTTACCCCTCAAGTAAGTTTTAATTGTTTTTACGTTATGTTAATATAACTATTATGTTAAGTTTCTTATCTCTTTTTATTATATTATGTACATCGCTTAGAAATTGTAATAGGCGATCCATCAAAAGATTGAATAAACTATGTACAAATCCAAAATGTGGCCCTGCAAAGGGTTTGAGTTTGAGACCACTGCTCTACACCAGTGTTCTTCAACCTTTTTACACCTATGGACCAGCGGAAATAAAATCATTATTTTGTGGACCAGCAAACTACTAAGACTCAAATAAATAAACCCCGTCTCTGCGAGCTCGGTCCCCGCAAACCATCTGATCCCATCCGCACAAGCCTCAAATAGTTATGATTTTATATTGAAAGTATTTTATTAAAGTATAAAAAGAAACAATATTCTGTACAATTGTCATTTTATAAATACAAATAATACAGAGCAAGGATCAACAAAACCCCTGTCTCCCCTCCCCTTCACATATATCCCCTCTACTATCAAGAAAACTGACTAAGCCAAATTATTACAGAATGCTACACAGAAATATCATGCTAACAGAATACCGCAGTCACACATGACAGGAATAGTGTTAGGGGAGTGCAACTAGGGCAACTGCCCCCTGGTCAGAGAGAGCCCTAAGCCAGCTGGAAGCTAAAGAAGCAATGCCTGGGCTTTGCAGTGCCCAGTTATGTCTAACACCAGCTCTAGCAGGATACATATTTTAAATCTGATATATTCTAATCACAAAATAGAAATAAAATCATTTTTTTCTATCTTTTGTTGTCTGTGGTTTCTGCTTTCATCTTGTCACTCGCTTCCAGTGTCTGCCTTCTCTGTCTCTTCAATCCAGCATCTGCCTCTTCCATCCACTGTTTGCTCTCTCCCCCTTCCATATGGTATCTGCCTTCTTTCTATGCCCCTCTCCCCTTTCTATCCAGCCTATGTCCCTTCTCTCCTTTTTACATGATTCATTCCAGTTTCACTGCTCTCTTAATTTTTGTCTCTCCTACACCAGTTCTAGCATCTTTGTCCCTCTCTCTTTATTTCTCTGCTGACCTCTGTCCCAGCATCAATCTCTCTCTACTTTATCATTCCTCTGTCTCTCCCCTTTCCCTCATCTGATCTCCTCATTCCATCCTGACTCCTTCCCCTCCTCTAATCTCCCTGCTGTTTCCTTCCTTTTTTCCTTCTCTCCTGTCCAGTAGTAACTCTCTTCCCTTACCTTTCCCTCCTCCCAGCATCATCGCTCCTTTTCCCTCCCTCCAGGTCCAGTAGCAGCTCTCCCTTTATTTCCCCTTGTTCAGCAGCTTCCCAGCTCCAACAGTGGCTTTCTCCCCTTCGCTCCCTTCACAGCAGCTCTTAGTACTTGCCTGCAGCAGTGCAGCGATTCACTTAGGCAACCTTGGGTCCTTTGATGGGTCGCACCGCCTCTAAGGAAAGAGGAAGTTGCATCATCAGAGGCAGGACGCGACTCAGCAAAAGCCCCAAGGCTGCTGAAGTGAATCGTTGCGCTGTTGCAGGCAAGTATTGAATCGGGCCCCCTGATTTCACCGGCCCTGCATGAACCAGCAGAAAATTTATTTGGACCGACATCGGTCCGTGGACCGGAGGTTGAAGAACACTACTCTACACTATTCTCTGCTTGGTTGGGCTGAGAACTTTTCTGCGGCCCTTGTAGTTGGTGGCATACAGCAGAGTTTTTCAACTTCTTCAAGCCAAGTACCCTCTAAGTCTTAACAAATATCAACCAAGTACACCCACCCAAGCTTCGCCCCTGACACCACTCCCATAATAATAGTACTAATTGTAATGCAATTTCTTTCATCCATATTTTATATACACATAATATAATCAATATTTATTAATACATAATGGTAACCATAAAATTAAAAAAACACAAAGCACACTATACACAGAGGAAATGTTAATTATCATATATATTCAGGGTTTTTTTCCCAAAGAAGTCAAGGCAGATGACTTTAAAAATATGCAATGCCACCTCAGTAACAACTATAGAAAAATAGACAAATATAGTACAAAATATAGACAGCAGATATAAATTCTCAAAACTGACACATTTCGATCACTAAATTGAAAATAAAATGATTTTCCCTACCTTTGGTGATTTCATGAGTCTCTGGTTGCACTTCCTTCTGACTGTGCATCCAATATTTCTTTCTTTCTGCCTCCTGCACGCTTCCTCTCTTCCAGACCTCATTCCCTTCCCCAACCATCTCTCTCTTTCCTTCCATGAGTCCAACTTTTTTTCCTCTCTCTTCCACCCCCATTGGCAACATGTCTCCCTCTTTTTCACTGTATTCTCATTCCCTCCCTTGCTGCAAAGGGAGTGGGGAAAGAGAGAGAGAGATCCAGAGTGCATCACTCCCTCTACTGCCACATCCAACATTTCTTCCTTTCTCATCCCCTGGATCATGTATAGTATTTTCACCACTACCCACCAGCCCCATGCCCATTTCTCCTCTCATCCCTCTCCAGCACAATGCCACATCTCCCTCCATCATGTCCAACATTCTCCCCCTTACATCCCCTTCAATCTATCCCTCTGTTCCCTCTCCACCACCATATCCAACATTTCTCCCTCTCATCCTTCTATTCCCCATCTGGAACATTGCCTCACTGCTGTAACCTCATGCAAGCACTTTCCTGGTCTGTACGCGATTGTCCTCTCCACCTCACAATCGCATACAGATGCAGGAAAGCGCTTGCGTGAAGTTACAGCAGTGAGGCGGGCAACGTTCCAGAACATAAAGTAACCATTGGAGGCAGTACAGCTTGTGCGTTTGTCCGGTGCTGGAGGAGGTGAAAGCTGAAGATGGTTGTGGGCGTGACCGCTGGACACTTAAAGCACAAGTTTTCCATAAAAAATCATTTTTTATAATACCAAGGGCCTCAAAATAGTTGATCCAAAATCTTGTCTCTTGCAGTTGATACTTTGATAGTTTTTCACTTTCTGCATGTTGCACTGCTTTCAGCTGTGAAAAGCTGAAATTATCAGAATCAATTAAGGAAAGAATTATAAATTATAACGAGTTTTATCTCATGCAAAGTTGTTATTTCTTTAATAAGACATTAACTATTTTTTCTACGGCCCTCCAAGTACCTACAAATTCAAAATGTGGCCCTGCAAAAAGTTTGAATTTGAGACCGCTATCTAGAATGTCTCACCTATTGCACTGGAAAAGATTATGTACTTACCCTGATAAGCTCTTTTCCAGTAGATAAGTGAGACATTCTAGACACCCCCCCCCCACCCTGTCCTTGTAGTGCTTGCTTTCAGATTCAGATTTCAGTCTCCTTATGCTTCTCCAATCTGTTTCTTGGAGACCAGTCAGCCCTTTGGGGTTAGGAAGAATTTGTATATGTTCAACCTATTGGAGTAGTTCTGAGCTCCCTTGAAGCCTATCTTGGCAGTTACTGGTACTGTTTAATTGATTTGAGCAGAACACTGGTTTAGCCTGTTGTTACAGGTATCTCTATTTCACAGATGGGGGTGTCTCTCTATGCTTGGGTACTGACTGCTAGAGGGTGCTAAACTAGTCTTTGAAATACACTGGAGGCAGAGTGAAAAATCCATAGCATGCAGGTATGGGGTAATAACCCTAAGGTCTAGAATATCTCACATATCTACTGGAAAAGAACTTAACAGGATAAGTACATAATCTCCTTATACCTTAAATTAAAATATATAAATATATATATACACACTTAGAGGGGCATAATCAAAAGAAACATCTAAGTCCCTTTGGGCCTAAGTCGCAAGTCACCCAAAGTCGAACACGGGAAAAGGTCCATTTTTGAAAAATACGCTCAGCATATTTTTTTTTCTGAAAATCATCCAACTGTACATCCAGCCATCTGATTGCCCAGACCACTAAGTCGTCCATCTTTATACCCCATTTTCAACCAAAAATTTGTCCAACTCAAAAATGCCTAGAAAAAGACCTTTTGGGAGTGGGAGGGGCCAGAAAAGTAAGGGACTGGACACCCAGACATGGCACCAGAGTAGTGGGGTACTTTACAGGGCACTGCTGTAAACTTCACAAAAAGGGTCCCACATACACATCTCACTACAGCTCCCTTAAGGTCGTGGTGAGCCCTCCAAAACACCCCCAGAATCTACTAGACCCACCTATCTATCACCCCCAATAGCTCTTATGGCTGCAGGAGCCACTTATATAACAGTACAAAAGGGTTAGGGTTGTTTTTTTTTTGGGGGGGGGAGTGCACATTTTTCACCATGAATGCAGTGATTAGAGTGGCTTATGGGCGGGGCTCCTCTACTCCCAAGACCACTTAAACCACCTCTGTGCAGCTCTACTACCAGGTGCTGATGTTCTGGAGGCAGCTATGTAAAGTTGTTATTATTTTTATGGGGGTGGGGGGTCAGTGATCACTGGGGCAGTGTGTGGAGTCTGTACTTTGTGGCTGCTATGCTTATCTGGTCACTTTAGATACCTTCTTGTGACTTAGACCTGGTTTTAGATGGCCTAAGTCAGAATGTCCAAGTTCCGTCTAGGCAGTGTTGTTAAACTTTTAGTTATACATGCAGTATGACTAAGTCTAGGATGGACAAATATGTGTGGAACACTCGATGTTGTGTATAATGTAATTAAAACAGAGGAAAAAGGACCTCAAAAAACCCCTAGATTATAATCAATAAAGTTATAACCAATTGGGGTTAGGTTTTCATCACCGGTCCAAAACCTCTGTGTGATTGTTTTAAAATACTTTTTTTTATCTTTTTTTGATGCAATATATAATAGTGTTTAAATATTGTGATTCAAAATTTCTCTAATCACAAAAGAGCAAGTTAAAGCCGGCAGCTTTATATTAAAGGTTTCTGTAATATAAGATAAACCAAGCACTTATCTTGATGGCCCAACGGAGGCCCAACCGTTTCGCTCAACGGGTTTCTTCAGGGGTAACGATAAGACTTAACATAGTGCCAGTACAGGCTTTGCTCAAAAGTTCTGTGGTATAGCTACGTGAGTATTGCATTCAGATCTGGTCTCCTTATCTCAAAAAGATATTGCAGCACTAGAAAAGGTTCAAAGAAGAGTGACCAAGATGATGGGTTAGAACTCCTCTGGTTTGAGGAAAGACTAAAGAGGTTAGGGTTCTTCAGCTTGGAAAAAAAGATGGCTGAGGGAAGATATGATTGAAGTCTACAAAATCCTGAGTGGTGTAGAAAGGGTACAAGTGAATTGATATTTTACTGCATCAAGATTTACAAAGACTAGGGGACACTCAAAGTTACAGAGTAATACTTTTAAAACCAATAAGAGGAAACACCATTAATACACAATGAGAGTCAATATTCAAAAGAGTAACCGAGCAGGAAAGGCTCGTGGCTGGTTAAATCCCACTGAGTGAGTCAGCTGTCAAAATTCAGTGGAAATGGTGATATTCAGTGGCACTATCCAGTTAACTGGCCATCTTCTAACCAGCTAGGTTAGGGGTGGACTGTGGCAGAGAAGCAACTTAGCCAGTTAGCAGTTCTGCACTGAGTTAACCAGGCACCAGTCTGAAAATCAGCCGGTGGCTATCTAACTTCCAGGTCAGCACACATACCTGGATGTTCATGCCCCAATTACTACTAATAGATCCAACTACAAAAAATGAGCACTGCAGTAAATAACTTATATTAGTGCACGTCAGAGCACACTAATGTAGTAGTATATTTTGAAAATCTAGCTCTAAATGGGACCCTGCCAAATTTTAAATACATTCATCAGGCAGCTCAACTAGGTATTATAAGGGTTCATGAGGAAGATGATAACATAGTATATTTCAAAATGTTTAAAACTAGAGGTGGCTTGAAAAAACAGTAAGTCGGAAGATATCAGTTTTGGGTGGAAGTGTAAATACAATAAATTCTAATGAATGAAAGGGGGGCATGTGGAAAAAAAAGCCAAAAAGAAAAGCAGTATGATAATATAAGAAACAGCAAGATAACTTAAGAAGTAGACTCCAGAAACCTTGAGATGTAACATTTGATAAGAAAGTGAAATCATACTTTATTACATATAAAAATGTTCAAAACTCACCATCATACAGATGTCACAGTAACAATCATTAATTTGCTTTTAAATATCTATACAACCAACAAATACAATATACAATATATAAAATTATGCCCTTGAACAATGTCTTGTTGCCAAGAATTCCATTTGATGTCATTTGCTTGTTAAGTACTTGTATTTCACAGTCTTGCAAGAGTCTCACTGAAAGATATATAAAAAATAGGCTACAGCATTTACAAAAATAATTTTTCTCATCATGAATTATCATATCAAAATTTACAAAGCTAAACTATCCAGTGTAAGAGTGGCTTTTAAAAGAATAAAGGTTTATTAAAGGTAGATTAGTTCCACAATTTATCATATACAAATAACTTGAAATTTGCAATGGAAAAATGACAATTACGGTTATTAGTAATATGCCAATAACTCACCTTCCCTGATAGGCGCTCAAGCTATAACATAGCATCCTCTGAAACTATTTTAAAATTCATCTTTCAGAAATCAATCTTCTTTCATTTCCTAGGAACTGTTCCCAAACCTTTTATAATTGTTTATTGAAAGTTTCTATACTGCTAATGACTGGGGAGTCAATTCAGAGTGCTTTATATGAGCTTCTGTAATGGTGTTACAATACATTTATATATCTTTTACATTAGTCTTACAGTATACACTATCTTCACCCTATATATCACTAGAGTATACTATGGGCTCCTTTTACAAAGGTGCGCTAGCGGTTTTAGCACTTATTTAGCGCGTGCTAAAATGTCCCGCGCGCTAGCCGCTACTGCCTCCTTTTAAGCAGGCAGTAGTTTTTCAGCTAGCGCGCACTAACCGTGTGCATGCACTAAAAACGCTAGCGCACCTTTGTAAAAGGAGCCCTATATTCACCCTATATATTCACTCATCTTATGTATTTATACAATATCATCACTCATCCTATGTATATCACACATTTGTATTGTGTATTTTGTTTATTTAAATTCTACTTATTTACATGTGTATTACCAGTATTTATTTATCATATCCTCAGCTTTCTGGTATGTCTATTGTTCACCCTATCGTGTTCTTAGTGGGGAGTAGCCAGCTATTTCCTCTCTAATTTTTGCTAGCATTTCCTCATATAGGGCCACTTTTACAAAGCTGCAGTAGCAATTCTTGCACAACAAATGCAATTAAGTCCATTAAATTTCTATGGGCTGCTTTGCATTTGCTGCACCAGAACTCACTACCGCAGCTGTGTAAAAGGGGCCCATATAACAGATAATTCCATCCTTTTATTGGGCAAATCCTAATGTATTGTTTCTCAGTTACTTAGAATTCCAGTAATAACACAAGTCTGATGTATTTTCTTCACCATCTATCCAAATTAGTTTCCAGCAGTTATCAGCTTTAATTCCTAGAGATCTGGAAGCCTACTACATTTTTGATAAACTCCGAAACTATCTGCTAGAAATCCTGGCTTGGATGAAAATAAGGCCTCACCCCTTTGCTTAAAATCACTGGAACACAGCTTAGACTCATTTCTATGAATTGTACTAAATTGTACAGAATACCCATGTACTTTGTGAAAGAAATTATAAGCTAGCTTTAGTGGCAGAATCTTTCACCCAGTTTTTCAAATTAGACATCCTTTCATATTTCCACCTCTATCTGAACTCTAATCCTTCCCATTTTTATAACATTTTCTTAGATTTACTGGGGGAACATTTAGCAAATGAAACAAACTGTCTGAAATTATTGTTCCAGAAACCTTTCTTCAAATATCCCTTCTTCCAAAGCAGTCTCTAATCTATAGGTATTTCTAAAAATCATTTCTGGACAGGCCAAATTCCATTTGTAGCTCCAGAAACAACTCTGAATATAATAATGAAAAACTTGAAGTACCGGTATATAATGTATACCTGCATATCTCATCCCTTTCAATAAAGGCTACCTCCTTTGATTTTTACTAGACTGCTATTTTCAATAGCTACAGATAATTTCAGTGACAGCATTACATTGTTTAAAAATAGCTCCATTTATACATATTTTAAAATAAGATCAGACTCTGTAGTTTTCTCCTTCTTCTTAGTACTTCCAGATTAATTGGAACAAGGGCTGATCTGAAGCCATATGACTTCGTTTGCAACACTACTGTTTTACACTAGGGTCCATGTGCCTAGGCTCCATCTGGAGGTCTGCAATCATTAGCCCTCAACCCTGCCTCTGGGTATCGCTCTTGAGCAATGACCTTGAATCATCCTTTACCTGTTTGGGGATCAGAAGGCCCAACATAAGGATTGGATTGAATTGAGGACCTTATGTAAGGCAGTGCACAGCTTCTGATCAAAGCTTCTAAAGCAGGGGTGCCCAAAAGGTCGATCATGATCGACCAGTAGATTGCAAAGGCAACGCAAGTCGATCGCGGAGCCCATTCCGGGCTCCGTGATAGACTCATGTTGCCTTTGCGTTCTACCTGCTTCCTGACCCTGTAAACAGAAGCACCAGGCCGACCAGCCTCCTGACCCCCCCCCCCCCCCAACGTCAATTCTGACGTCAGAGAGGAAGTTCCAGGCCAGCCAATCGCTGCTTGGCTGGCCCGGAACTTCCTCTCCGACGTCAGAATTGATGTCGGGGGGGGGGGGGGGGAGAAGGCTGGTCGGCTCGGCGCTTCTGCGTTGGGAAGCATGGAGAGCTCAGAACTTGGTGGTGGTGTCTTAGGGGCCTGTTCCCCGATTGCAGCAGCGGTGGCTTGGGGGAGAGCAGAGAGAAAGAAAGAGGGTGGGCAGGGAGACAGAAAGAAAGAAGGGAAAGAGAAAGAAAGAAAGGGGGTAGGGAAACAGAAAGAAAGAAAAGGTATGGAGAGAGAAAGACAAGACAGAAAGAAAGGGGGCAGGGAGACAAAGAAAGACAGACAAAAAGAAAGAAGGGGGGACAGGGAGAGAGGAAGAAAAAGTTGGAGGGAATGAGGTCTGGAGGAGAGGAAGCATACAGGAGGCTGAAAGAAGAGAAGAAATATTGGATGCACAGTCAGAAGAAGAAAGTGCAACCAGAGACTCATGAAATCACCAGACAACAAAGGTAGGATAAATTGTTATTTTCAATTTAGTGATCAAAATGTGTCCGTTTTGAGAATTTATATTTGCTGTCTATATTTTGTACTATGGCCCCCTTTTACTAAACTGCAGTAGTGGATTTTAGCGCAGGGAGCCTATGAGCATCGAGAGCAGCGTGGGGCATTCAGCACAGCTCCCTGTGCTAAAAACTGCTATCGCGGTTTAGTAAAAAGGGAGGGGGTATATTTGTCTATTTTTGTATCGTTGTTACTGAGGTAACATTACATAAAGCCATCTGCCTTGACCGCTTTGAAAAAACCTCGGAATATAAATGATAATTAACATTTTTTTTTGCGTACAGTGTACTTTGTATTTTTTAAAATTTTATTGTTGGTAGATCACTTTGACTTGGTCATTTTAAAAGTAGCTCGCAAGCCCAAAAAGTGTGGGCACCCCTGTTCTAAAGTATGATGTTAACAGTAATATTGTTAGCACTGTAAGTCAATAAATAAAGTCATAATAGTTTCCCAGCTTTAAATTATATGTCATTTATGCATAGATTAAGTGCCAAGTTCTAGTAGCCATATCGGTCCCATATTTCAGTTTTCTACATTTACCAAGGTAACAAACGAGCCCTGGTTGTACCTGTTTCTGTCATTATTCTGACTACATCATAAAATTAATGCTTTTAACTTGCTATTTCATCTATTCTAGGGGACTGTTTTAGCTAATGACATTTTATTCTAAGGTCCTATTTTGGCAACATTTAAGATCGGTTTGGAAAATATTAGAGACTTGTTGAAAAGAGTGAACAAACCGAACCTCCTGGTTAACATGGAAGGCTGATACCACCTACGGCAGAAAGGAAGGTACAGTACGAAGACCACCACCTATGTCCCTAATAAGGAGAAAAGGTTCCCTGCATAAAAGAGCCTGAAGCTATGATATACGCCGAGCAGAGACCATGGCAACCAGAAAGACAGTCTTGATCATTAGATCCAGAAGAGAAGCATCATTCAGTGATTCAAATGGGGCCTCTCCAAGGCCCTGCAAAACAATGCTAAGATTCTACGAAGGGAAAAGAAGATGCAAGGGAGGACCAAACAAAATGCCCTTCTCATAAATCTGTTCAAACTCACAGGAAATGGCAAAAATTGTCATCTTAGAAAATTAATAGTCCACTTATATCCAAATTTCTAAGGTACTAGATATACTGTACTTCAGCTTCCCCTTCTCATTCTGATGTTCAATATATTCGTTACTTTAAGACCTCAGAACCACCACTCCTCCGTCCCACACTAGGTGTTTCAACGGGGAGATGCGAGTGGTGAACTCCTCACCGGTCTTCCTTGTTATAATTTAAATTTAAATTAAATTAAATTTATATTATAACAAGGAAGACCGGTGAGGAGTTCACCACTTGTATCTCCCTGTTGAAACACCTAGTGTGGGACGGAGGAGTGGTGGTTCTGAGGTCTTAAAGTAACAAATATATTAAACATCAGAATGAGAAGGGGGGAAGCTGAAGTACAGTATATCTAGTACCTTCTCATAAATCTGGTCATGTCTGGATGAGTAGTAAGCAAACTAGTGCCTCTGTGCACTCGAAATCATGAAAGGCCTGAAACCTGAACTTTAAGGGAGGCCACTGCCAGACCTTTGTCCAGGCCTTCCTGAAGAAAAGCTCTCTCAGCCTCCAACTGATCCTTAGCATACCACTGTTGGAAAGCCTTCCAGGCTTTGGCATAAGCAGCCATAGTAGAGGGTTTCTTCAAGTGCAAAAGTGTTGAGATAACTACCTCTGAATAACCATGCTTCATCAAGGCTGAGCACTCAAGAGCCATGCCGTAAGACTGAAGCGCTGTGGATTCTCCATGGGTACTGGCCCCTGACTGAGAAGGTACTGATGAAGAGGTAGCTGAAGCTTCTTGTCTTGCTGAAGACAGATGAGATCCACATACCAAGGGTGACGAGGCCAATCAATTGCTACTAGAATCACCAGGTCAGGATGCGTTGCTATCCGGCGGATGACCTGACTGATCAGAGGGCATGGAGGGAACACATACAGGAGCTTGTGAACTGGCCAGGGCTGAACCAAGCCCTAGGCTTCCACACTGCATTCATCAACTGAAAAAGTGCATGGCCTTCAAGTTTTCTGCTGAAGCCATCAAATCCGCCTGGGGCTGACCCCAGTGCTGTACAATCAGAAGGAACGCCTTCTGCGAGAGGGGCCATTCTCCCGGGTCTAGAATCTGTCAGCTAAGGAAGTCTGCCTGAAAGTTGTTGACTCCAGCCACATGGGTAGCTGAGAGAGACAGATGAGCTTCCACCCAGCGAAACAGCATGCGAGCTTCCTGGCCCAAGGGAGGGCTTCTCGGGCCTCTCTGATGATTTACGTACACTACCACCGTGGTGTTGTCTGAGAAGACCTGCACTGCTTTTCCTTCTAGAAGGGGCTTGAAAGCGAGTAATGCCAGCCAAATTGCTCTGAACTCCAGACGATTGATCGACCAATGTTTCTGATGAGGAATCCACTGCCCCTAAATGTAACAGTCCCCGCAGTGAGCACCCCACCCCAACAGGTTGGTATCCATCATAAGAGTCATCCAAAGTCTGATATCTGAAGAAACCTACCTTGGCAGAGCCACCAGCTCAAGTTGCTGCGAGCTGGCTCCATCCAGGGGAGTGGCATCTGAAGGGGTTGATGCTGCTAAGACCACCAAGAGAGGAGGGACTCCTGTAATGGGTGCATGTGAGCTCGGGTCCAGGAGACTGCTTCTAAGGAGGCTGCCATGGATCCCAGAACCTGAAGATAAAGCCAGGCCGTTGGAGCCGAACAGTCAAGAGCTCTGATCTGCTGTTGAAGTTTCGTCTGTGTGCCTCAGGAAGAACATACAATCCTGCCTGGTGTCAAAGAGAAGACCCAGATATTCCGGGAACTGGGAGGGCATCAAGTTGCTTTTCTTGAAGGTGACAGTTCATTCCAATGCCTGCAACAGAGACACCATAGTATCCACCACACTTTTGCACTCTGGATGAGACAGGGCTTGGATCAACCAATCCAAGTAAGGATGGATCTGGATCCCCTGCTGGCGGAGAAAGGCTGCCACAACTACTGTCACCTTGGTGAAAGTGTGGGGTGCCTTTGTAAGGCCAAAGGGCAGTGCAGCGAACTGGAAATACTGTTGTAGAACATGGAAACACAGAAACCTACGTTGCTCTGGGTAGATTGGAATATAGAGGTATGCCCCTATGAGATCCAAGGATGCTAGAAACTCCACTGGAGAGACATCAGCTATGACTGTGCACTGTTTCCATACGGAAATAAGGAATCCGCAAGAAGCGGTTGACTGACTTTAGATTCAAAATGGGCCTCCAGTCTTCCGAGCCTTTCTTTGGCATGATGAAGTTCTATCATTCTGATGTCTAAGAGACGTTGCACAGTAGCGCAGACTCGGGACTCCTTTTCTGGCCGACCTGCTGGAGAATCCAGAAACAGATGCAGAGGCAGGCAAAATAAGTCTATCTTGTGCCTCTCCCGAATGATGCCTAGTATCCACTGATCCGATGAAATATGAGTTCACTCCAGATAAAACTGAGAAAGGGACCTCCGATATGAGGAAGCTCCACCTGACTCCTGGTGTCATTGGAGCTTCTTAGGAGCAGTCTGCTGCATGGGAACCTGAGGCTGCCTGGAATTGGAACTGCTGTAACAAGGTCAGTAGCCCTGGGAATATCTCTGGAAGGAAGATTCCATGGAGCCCTGATGAAACCTGTGGGAGGAACAAAAATTACTACAATCCCCTCCTGCTGATCGCCAAGACCTGCTCATAGGGAAAGACTTAGGGTGGCACTTGGTAACACTAGTCATGAAATAATCCAGACCTCTACCAAAAAGAAGCTGACCCTTAAAAGGAAGTCTGCTCAAGGTGGCCTTTGAGGCGGCGTCCCCAGCCCAATGACGAATCCAAAGAGTCCAGCGCGCAGACACTACATAAGCCAAGATCTTACTAAGAACTCGAATGAGATCATAAAGGGTGTCCACTACATAATCCATACCATCCATTACCAGCGGAGGACAGACAGGTATGTCCACAGAGGACGCAGCACGCAATTTGGAATGACAGGCTCGCACTGTAAAGGAAGCAGCCGCCACCACTTTGATACCCAAAGATGCTACTTCAAAAAGCTTTTTCAACATAATGTCCATCCTGTGATCCTGAGAATCCTTAAGCATCACTCCCCCATCACTAGGGAGGGCCGTGTGCCTGATAACCTGCACTATGGAGGAATCCACTTTAGGCTGTTCAAATATTTGCTGAAAATCAGGTGCCAGTGGCTAAAGCTCAGATATAGCTTTAGAGGGCCAGAAAGAGCTCTCCGGAGAATCCCACTGCTTCGTAACCAGCCCAAGAAGCTGCAGAAGGGATGGAAAAAAGGAAGACAGCACATTAGAGTGGTCCATGACTGAAGCCCAAGAAGTCGAAGGTGAGAATCCAATTTGAGCTCTTTCAGAACATCAGCAATGAAAAGATGGGCAAGAACCATGCTTAAAAAGTCTGCGTACAGAAGGGTCATCACCCAAATCCGAACATTCAAGGTGGCCGAGATGACTAGTCCCAGCAAAGATATTAGCCGGATCCAAAATGGAAGCAGTGCCAGGAGGCAGCAGCGGCATAATATCTGATTGGCAACTGCTGCAATTGAAGTCTGCCATCACAGGGCGAGAGAGGGTTCCCAAATAGGAAGCTCCACTACTGGCGCAGTAGGTTGAGAAGATGCCGACGCACCACCTGGCTGTGTCGAACAAGCTGGGTCAGCAGAATATGCTTTCTAGAGAAGCTGAATAAATTCTGGTGAAAAGTCACACACTACAACCATGGTAGGGAGTTGTTGAGTCACCACCAAAAGAGTCCCCAGACTCGGAAAGCAGGTGTTTAGCACCTGACTCCAGAAGGACCGCTGGGTGCTATTTTTTCTACAAAGTCACGGACCTAGGCTGGCTCCCCAGCCCTAGAATACACGTAGGAGGTGAATTCCAAAGTTCCCTCCCCCTGTGTGCTATGGCATGCGGTAGGTACATGGTCGCTGATCTGGCACCAATCTGGCACAATCAATGCAAACATCCAGCAGATTATGAGCTGGGGAGTCCATCCCGAATGAATTTTAAACAAATCGAGAGGTATTGAGGCAGAAATAAAACTGAAAAAAAGATAGATGAAAATCCAGAGAATTCATGAAACCCAAAAATAAAAAATAGCGATTTAGGGTCTGGGGAGGTGGGGGACCTGAACTCTACCTCAGAAACTGTGAAAATGACTTTAAAAGCGTTCAGCAAGCCATCCTGAAGTTCCCATAGGAAATAATGGAGAGTTACTCACAGTTCTGCAGTATCTTGCCTGTCAGCAATTTTAACAGCAGTTGAATGGAAAGGATTTTCTGCCTCAGAAACTTCTCCAAATGACCAGAGTTGAAGATCTTCGGACTTTAAGTTGGCTGGACACAGACTATGGCCTCTGCCCCATGGATCCCACACAGTTTGGGCAGGAAAAGCAGCCTGCGCCTTGAAACCCGGGTGGGCTTCACTCCATACAGTCCGCACTAATAACCTGTGACAAGGTCAGCAGGCTAGCAAACTCCCAGGGGAAGGACCCCGAGTTTAGTGAGGGTAGCATACAGCAGGCTGGCTCCACATATCCACCAGTTTCTCTGTGAAGCAGTAGTCTGGCACTGCAGGACTGCATCCTTTCCTCCGACAGTGGACCATCAAGGCACTGAAACCACTGAGAAATAAACTTTAAATGAAAAAAATAAGAAAAAGAAGCAGAGCAACTGCAAAAGACTTCTGCATGGATTGCTTGCAGAAATTGTAACTGGATATGTTCTCTAGCTCTCAGGCTAAGGGGGTGGGGAGCATATGATCAGAAAAGTGTTGGATTTCTGCAACTCCCAGAGTGCGGGTTGAGATTGAACACCTAGCGAACAGAATCCGGAAGGGACAGTTTGAATTTGCTTATAGAGAAGTATGAAAATACAAAAAACTGGGCTAAAAAATGTAAGACAGCAAACAAATAAATAGTAAGAATACGAATCACCATAAAGCATTTGATATTCTGAAGCTTCATTCTCATATCTGAAACCTCCAGTATTCATACAAAGACAAATTGTAACAAAATCTAAAGAGTATACATAGTTTCACACACCTGATTTCCTTTTGGTATACTCTCAGCACCAGATGTAGTCTTTTGGATTTCCCAAAAAGATATCTCAGATATCTTCATTTCTTCATTGATATACTTTAGCATTCCACTGAGAGTTTGCAAGTCATCACAGTCAGAATTCATGGTTCCATCTACACTATATGCTAAAGGACTGAACAAAGTTTCATCTAAACTAGATGTCATTAAAGGAGAAGAGTCATGCTCATGGTCCTGATTCGTTGCAGACCCAAGTACATAAATGGAGTTTTGGTTCCCCACAATCGATTCAGGCTGATCTAGTGATGGTGAAGCAGACTTCAGACTTATGTCGTTAGCACTTATAGATCGACGCAGCTTCCTGCTCTCGATAGAAGAAGTAGGATCTTGTATTTCAAGACTGGGATCTCTTTGCCAAGATGGTAAAAGGTTGGATCCTATTGTTCTCTCATACCAAGAAATTCTGGCTTGTAATCTTGTTACTTCAGATTCCTGCAGCAAAATAAATCATGTCATGACAAGGTTAATTAATGGAATTTCTAGATTTGAACACATCACTCACTGCATTGGTTGCCAATTGAGTATCATATTTGTTATAAATTGTTGCTACTTGTTTGTTTTGGGGTTTTTTAATGGTTATGGTTTATTGACTTCTGTACCACCTATATCTAAGCAGTTTACAAATTTATGTACTGTACATAAAATTGATAAAATAAAACATCTACAATAACAAATTAAGGGCCCTTCTATCAAGCTGCACCAGAGACCCCCAGCGCGTGCTGGCGCAGCAAATGCCCCGACGCCCACAGAATTCCCATGAGCACTGGAGCACCCACCCCACCAGCCCATACCAAAAAACCCAGCGCAGCTTGACAAAAGGGGTAAATTTACAAAGGAAAACAATCAAATAATAGTATATAACAGACAATGTCTAACAAAATTTTACAAAAACAGCAGATAAAATATAACAACAAACGGTTCAATAAATCTGCTGATCTGTTTCTCCAATTCTTTAAACAAGAATATGCTGGTGTTCTAATCATTTAAATATGTATTTGGCATGTAAGTGTTAGTGCCTTATTTAGGCTCCCTTCCATCAAGCCGCACCGTGGCTTTTTATCGCAGGTCATTGCGGTAAAGGCTCCAACGCTTACAGAATTCCAATGAGCGTCAGAGCCTTTTTTTTAATCAATCATCTTTATTGAACAGAACGAAAATCAACACAGTCTGATTGTTGCTACTTGTTTTTAAAACATTGATTGGCAGGAAATCTCCAGTTTTGTTAGACTCCCTTTGTATTTATCGACTAACATGGAACTTACATTCCCTGAACAGTAATGCCCTGGTGCTTCCTTCTGTTTGTGTAATTAAGCACAAGAAATACAGGAAATCTATAATCTACGTGTGTGGATCACAGTTATGGAACCAATTACCTAAGCAACTGTGAGGGCTTGATGATGTTGACTGTTTCAAGATTTTGTTGAAAACATTTTTGTTTCAGAAGATATATGGTATTGATGTGGACCTGGACCTTTGGGTAGATTTCCAGGATCCTCTTGGGGGGCCGGATTCCACCAGCGAGGGGTTTGAGCACCCCCCCTGCTGGTGAGGATGTGTCTGTGGTGTGCATTTTTCAGCGGGAAGAACTTCATGAGTTAATTCTTCAGGTCATCTCGGTTTCATGTTGGAGCCCCCGCGTACTGTGGACCCCTTGCTTAAGTGGATCCGCTCTGCTTCCCGCTGTTTTCCTATGCATCAGGATATTCGGGATATTATGCTCGCACAATGGCAGGTGCCGGAAACTCCTTTTTATTTTGCGCGCTCTATGGCCTGCCTGTATCCCATTCCTGAAGGAGATAGGGACACAAGTCACCTGTGATGGATGCAGTGGTCTCGGCCATCTCTAAGAGGCATACCGTGCCTGTTGAGGGCAGTGCGGCCTTGAAGGACCCTGAGGAGCATAAGTTGGAGTCCCTCCTTAAACAGAGTTGACAGTTCTGGCAGTCCAGGCAGCGATGTGTGGCAGGCTGGTGGCTCGGGCGTGTTTTCACTGGGCCAAGCATGTGCTTGATAGTAAATCTGAGGACTGGGAATTGCTAAAGCGCGAAGTGGCAAAGATTGAATTGAGTGCTTCTTAGCTTTCAGATGCCAAGTATGACCTCTTGCGAGCTTCTGTCAAGTCATTGGCTTTTGGAGTGACAGCACGCCATAGCTTGTGGCTTCGCACTTGGTCAGCAGATACGGTGTCCAAAGCTAAATTGACAAAGTTTCCCTTTAAAGGGTCCATTTTGTTTGGTGAGGACTTGGACAAGTTGGTTCAGACTCTAACTGATTCTAAAGTGCCTCATTTGCCTGAGGATAGGCCTAGGCCATTGGCTCGAGGAGGGGCTGATCGTGGGCATGGGCATGATTTCCACCGCCTCCTTTTAGTCTCCTAGGCTCTCTAGAGGCAGGTTCTTTCAGCACATGCAATCCTTCCTTGGGGCCCACCGGGGTTCAGGCAGCGCCCCCACCAGGTCCCCTGCTGCCCGCCCTGCCCAATGACTCCTTGTCGGCACCCATCTTGGTTCCGGTGGGTGCCAGGCTGCGAGATTTTTTGCCAAAGTGGGCAGACATCAAGTCCTATCAGTGGGCTCTGGAGGTGATTCGGGACAGCTATGTTCTGGAGTTTGCCCGTTCCTTGCCAGATCATTTTATCGTTTCCCCCTCACGGGTGGAGTGGAAGCATCAGGCTTTTCGCCAGACCCTTCAAAGATTGTTGGATCTCCAAGCGGTGGTTTCAGTTCCCCCGCAGGAGTGGGGCACAGGTTGGTACTCAATTTACTTTGTGGTGCCAAAGAAAGAAGGGACCTTTTGGCCTATCCTAGATTTGAAGGGGGTCAACAGGGCTCTTCACGTGCCTTCCTTCCGCATGGAAACTCGGCGGTCTGTGATTCTGGCAGATCAGCTGGGGGAGTTTCTGACCTCTCTAAATCTGACTGAGGCCTCTTGCATATTCCTATTCGGGCCTCCCATCATCGCTTCCTGCGCTTTGCGATCTTGAGGTAACATTATCAGTTCTGTGCATTTCCCTTTGGTCTGGCCATGGCTCCGCGGACATTCACCAAGGTGATGGTGGTCGTCGTGGCAGTGTTGCAAAAAGAGGGCATTCTAGTTCATCCAAAATGGTTCATAATAATTCCATAAAAACAATTTAAAATTAATTAAAATAGAATAAAATTATTTAGAATACATGAACTATGTTCCCACTGTCATATGCCTCAGAAGTTACATACCCTGCTCAAAATCATTAAGGCCCTGCCCACCTCAACCATTTAAGAACAAACTAGCAATGTCTTTACTTTGTTCCTGTCCTCCAGCCTCCAGAGAAAGGTTTGCATGTATAGTGATTCTTTGTTGATTTTGTTCTTTTAATGTAGAGTACTCTGTTGATGAAGATATGGAGGAGTCTAAAAAGACACCTGGTTTATAAAGGTAACATTAGGCACCAATGCCCACATTTACACCTGCTCTAAAGTTGATGCAGATGGACGCATGTATTCTATGCATATACATGCATATTTTATAAAATATGTACTTGCATTACAGCTCCATCTCTATTCTGCCCAAAGTATTCCCCTAAGAATGCCCACATGCAGATTGTGTAAAAACAGGGGCATACATTCCATGGGCATAATTTTTACACATGTATGCAGTTGTGTGATTTTATATAAAGCCTTTTCCTGCTTGTTAAATAAGCTTTACACTCAGAAGAAACTTTAGAAAATTATCCCCCTTCCCTCCAACTGCAAGACATGTCAGGATGGAAAGATGCAATTATGTTTTAAGTACATACTTCTATTTTACCCTCAACTTATATACTGTACATAAAATTGAGATAATATATAAATGCAAACAACCAGTTGTGCCATCATATTATGTGCCTTTGTAAAGACCAATGGAGGCTAACATATGTTTCAAGTTGCTCCTTTTGGAATTGCCTTAATAGTTCAAATGAAACTGAAGAGCACTGGCTATGAATTCCAGAAACAGGAGTTAACATTTGATGAACATAAATTTAAAAAATGCATGTTTGCACATTTCATGCCACAGGTATATTCTAAACAAGTGGGAACTCACTTTAACAAGAAGTGCATCATTTGCCACTTGAATCATCTCATTTTTCTTCTGCATGTTTCTCTGCAGATTGGTGATAGCTTCTTGGCCTTCTCTGAGTTCCTGCTTCCTCTGTTTCAATTTCTCAATCAGATTACTGAATTTCTGATTGTCAGCCAACAACAGGACTTCTGCATGGCTTCTCTGGAGTATAGAAATATGAACATTTTAATAAAAACCACTGCATTGTTTTTACTTTGCAACTACTCCCCTTCCTTTCTAACATATTAAACTGGATATGTGCACAATCTCCCTCTTTCTGCATCTAATAACAGCAGTGTCTAGGCTGTAATAACTGATCTTTCCTGGCATTACAAAGACTTAAAAAAATTTTCACCATATTTACCAACACAAAAAAGCATACTTACCTGTATTAGGTGTTATCTGAGGACAGTAGGCAGATTTTCTCACATGTGGGTGACCTCTTCAACGGAACCTGGCACGGACAGTCATAAAAGTATACTGTCACTTTAAAACTTCATTGCCCATACCGCATGCAGGCAAGGTGCCTTGCCCATATGACGTCGGCTCATGAAACCGTAAGTTCAGTATTGTAACAAAGCTAAGAAAACTAGGGGAGGTGGGAAGGTTGTGCGAATATCTGCCTACTGTCCTTAGATAACATCTGCTACAGATAAGTAACTATGCTTTATCTGAGGACAAGCAGGCAGTATATTCTAAACTAAACTAAAACTTACTACACTAAATTACAGCTCTTGAAATAGAGGCTGTCGCCATTTTAGTTTTATGGAGACTGCTGTTAGTTTGTTACAGAAAAGTAAGTAAGAATCTGTTATAGTATGGGATTTTGAGAAAGTTATCCCGTATTAATTTTGCATTTTCTTTGCAGTGGCTTGGTACGTGTAAAAATTGGCCCTGAAGCAGTGGACAAGAGTTGAGTTCCACGAAACGCTGGCCATGTTGGTATTTGTTCGATGCACAAGCACTGTTTAAGTTAAGTAATTTTTCGATACTAAAGTGTTTAGTAACAGCTAAACCAGATTTGCTAGAAACTTTTGTCAGCATAGTCTCAATTTGAGTGAAAGAGTGTAGATACACTGAATAAGAATGAATAAGAATTAATAGAACATAAGAAAAAAGACATAGTAAAAAGACACAGTAATTAGTTAACAAACGAGAATATCAATTTTTAGAATATTTATTATTCACTAAATATTGTTATAATACACAAATAAAATCAGGAAGAAGGCCAATGATTGGAGCTAGGGAGCAGCACAACCACGCCGAATATTTCAGTCTGTGAATACGACTGTGCGTGGGCTCCGGTACTGAGGCCTCTTCCTATACACACATTTTTGAATGAACAAGTGATATACACTTTTTCATATATATGGGAATATTGTGAGCAATAATATTTTGTAAACTAAAACTTAACCTTATATACCGGGTCTTCAACCAAAGGAAGCTCGACGCGGTTAACAATAAATTACAAAAAAATAAAGTAAACTGAAATACAAGAGTTCGTTTTAAAAATGTTTAGCAAATAAAAAAGTTTTTAGAAGTTTACGGAAGAGTTGGAAGGAACTGGGACACCTCAAAATTAGGGGAAGTTCTTTCCCCTAGTTGGAGAAATTTAAATGCCAGAGAGCTGCTAAAATTCTTAACTCCTTGAATTCCTTTCCTAGAAGGAAGAGAAAGTTCAAATCGATGAATGCCTCTTGCATATGAAAATCTATAAACATTCCAGAGCAGAGGAACAAGAGGAGCAAAGATATCATGTAAAATCTTAAAAACAATACATAAACACTTAAACTGAATTCTAAAATAAACCGGGAGCCAATGGATAGAGAAAAGCAAAGGAGCTGTGAGGCTTTTTCCCTGGAGACGAGGAGACTTAGAGGGGATATGATAGAGACTTACAAGATCATGAAGGGCATAGAGAAAGTGGAGAGGGACAGATTCTTCAAACTTTCAACAAATAAAAGAACAAGAGGGCATTCGGAAAAGTTGAAAGGGGACAGATTCAAAACAAATGCTAGGAAGTTTTTCTTCACCCGTGTGGAGGACATCTGGAATGCGCTTCCATAGGGCGTGGTAGGACAGAGTACGGTACTGGAGTTCAAGAAAGGATTGGACAATTTTCTGTTGGAAAAGGGGATAGAGGGGTATAGATAGAGGATTACTGCACAGGTCCTGGACCTGTTGGGCCGCCGCGTGAGCGGACTGCTGGGCACGATGGACCTCAGGACTGACCCAGCAGAGGCACTGCTTATGTTCTTATGTTCTTAGAAGAGGGTTATTGACAACTACCATGAGCCTGGCGAAACCAAAAGGTTTAAAGGAAAATTGGCCTCTTAAGCGGAGAATACATTTTGTAGAACTGCTTGGCCAAACTGACTATCACGTCTAGAATGATTTTCCAAACAATAGTGGGATGTGAAGGTATGTTTACAGATGTCCTCAGTGGGAGTGGAATGAAGATGAGCTACTGAAGTCACCATTACTCTAACTTTATGTGCTGTGACATGGCCTTCAAGCATCAGCCCACTCCTAACATAGCAAAAGGAGATACAGTCCACCAGCCATGTTGAGATGGTTCTCTTGGAAACAGGAACTCTGAGTCTGTTTGGATCAAAAGACAGGAACAGTTAAGTGGAAGTTTTGTGAGATTTAGTGCAATCCAAGTAATAAGCAAGAGCACGTTTAGTCTAATGTATGGTGTGGCATGCTGCTTCACCAGGGTGAGAATGTGGTCTTGGAAAGACTGAGAATTATGGACTGGTTTAGATGAAACTCTGAGATGACCTTTGGGAGAAACTTGGGATGATTGCAAAGAACCACTCTGTCATGGTAGAATGTTGTATAGGGAGAATCTGACACAAGGGCTTGAAGTTCACTGACTCGACATGCAGTAAGACATGAAGTAAGATGTTTAAGAGATGAAGTTTAGAGTGGCTCAAAAGGAGGCTTTATCAGAGTGGAAAGGATAACATTAAGGTCCAAAGTTACAGGAGGCGGCTTGATTGGAGGTCTGGTATGGAGAAGGCCATTCATGAATCTGGAAACTAAAGAATGCACAGACAATGACTTTTTGTCAAGTGGAGTATGAAAAGCACTAATAGCATTGAGATTACTGAAGTAATTTTTAGTCTAGAGTTAGAGAGGTGTAGAAGATAATCTAGGACCAATGGGAGAGGCCAGGTGATCAGATCCAGTGAGTTAACATTATACCAGATTGTGAAATGAGTCCATATGAAATGATAGCAGCGCTGTATGGAAGACTTTCTAGAGGCTTCAATGATGACTGACAATGGCACAGATAGTGCAAAGGCATTTATTGGCTGGGAGACAGATACTAAACTAAACTAAACCTTGGGTTTATATACCGCACCATCTCCACGAATGCGGAGCTCGGCACGGTTTACAGGAAGAAAGATGAGAGAGGAACTACAGTGGAGAGATTAAAGAGTTAGGTGTAAAGGGGGAAGGTGAGAGGCCTAAGAGGGGGAAAGTGTTACAGTTTTGAGAATAGCCAGGTTTTTAGGTGTTTGCGGAAGAGTTGGAGGGAGCTTGAGGTTCGGAGAGGGGAGGTGAGGTTATTCCAGATCTCAGTGATTCTAAAGGGGAGGGATGACCCAAGTTTGCCTACATGGGAAATACCTTTTATGGAAGGGAAGGATAGTTTAAAAATTTGGGAGGATCTAGAGGAAGTAGGGGTTGGGGAGTTCCAGGATAGAGGGATAACGGCAGGAAGGATGCCATGTAGGATCTTGTAGGCCAGACACGCACATTTGAAGTGGATCCTGGGGATTACTGGGAGCCAATGGAGCTTAGACAGGAGTGGTGAGACGTGATCAAATTTGCTTTTCGCGAAAACAAGCTTAGCTGCGGAGTTCTGAATCCGCTGAAGTCTGTGGAGGCTTTTCTTGGTTAGGCTGAGGTAGATAGAATTGCAATAATCCAATCTGGAGAGGATGATGGATTGTACTAGGACTGCGAAGTGTTTTTGGTGAAAATAGGGTCTGACTTTCCTTAGCATGTGAAGGCTGAAGAAGCATTTCTTCACCAGGGATTGGAGATGTTCGTTGAAGGATAGAGAAGAGTCTAAGGTGACACCCAGAACTTTGCTTGAGAACTCGAGCTGTAATGGGGGGCCGGTGGACAATGGGATGGAGGAAGGTAGATGGTCTAATTTTTGGCCGAGCCAAAGGAGTTTTGTTTTGGACTCGTTTAGTTTCATATGCATTGTGAATGCCCAGGATTGGAGGTTCTTTATGCATGAGGATATGTTCGTGGAGAGGTTAGTGAGGTTCGAGTCGGTCTCAAGGAGGACGAGGATGTCATCAGCGTAAGTGTAAAGAGTTTCAAGGGGGGATAGTTGGAGTAGTTTCAGGGAGGACATGTAAATGTTAAAGAGGATTGGGGAGAGGGGTGAGCCTTGTGGGACACCACAAGTCGGGGTCCAGGGGGAGGATACCACACTGTAAGAGCTAATGAACATAGATTGGGATGAAGGAGAGAGCTCTCATTCTGTGTCAACAAGGTTAGAAAGATTTGAAGCATGATGGGTTGCCTTTTGCCGAGTTGCAGGAGGAGAGGAAACCATGATTGATGTGGCCACCAAGGTGCTATGTGAATTATGGTGGCTTGTTCTTAGCGAAGTTTAAGCAGAATTTTCATGAGTAGAAGAAATGGAGGGAAAGCATAAAGGAACTTATCCTGTCCATCTAGGAGAAAGGCATCTGACTCCAGACAAATGGGAGTGTAAAGCCTGGAACAGAAGAGAGGAAGTTTGTGATTGTAGGGGAAAGTAAAGAGATCCACTTCTGGGGTTCCCTGATCTGCAAAGATCTGATGTAAAGCGGTGGAATTGAGTGACCACTCGCACAATGGTAGGAGTCTGCTCAAATTGTTGGCTAAAATGTTCACCTTTCCTGCTAGGTAGACTGCTCTCAGGAAAATGTTGCAAGGAATTGTCTAGGATTAGATATGGATCTCTTCTTGGCAGAGCAGGTGAAATCTTGTACCACGTTGCATGTTTATGTAGTACATGGCTACCTGGCTGTCTGTGTGGATGAGTACTACTTGACTGAGGAGACAATGTGTATAGAGTATTGCAAATAACTTGAAGCTCAAGGATATTGATATGGAGATCTCTTTTGGATGGACTCCAAGAGCCTTGGGATGGAGGCTGTTGAGGTGGACTCCCATCTGAGCATGGAGGCATTGGTTGTCAATATCTTTTAAAGTGGTGGCTTCTGGAACAATAGGCCTCTGGAGGTCACTCTCAGCCATTGGGATAGGAGTCCGGTGGCTTAAGACCATTGGATTGAAAGTATCCATTGAGGTTCCCTGAGATGTAGATGGGCAAATGGAGTTACATATATTGTAGAGGCCATGTGGCCAAGGACTAGCAGCATTTGGATGTGTAGTTATGTGGTGATGAGAGGAGACCTTCTGGCGAATTCAAATTAGATTATCAAGTCTTTGTTGAGGTAGGAAGACAAAAGTTTGAGACTTGTCTAAGAGGGCTTCAATGAATTCTAGAGTTTAAGTGAGTTCTAGATGGGATTTCTCATAGTTAAATGAGATTGTGGAAAGAAACCTTTATGCAGTCTTTAGGCCACTCTTTGTAGTCGAGTACCTCCATAATTTCTGCTTGAGGCTTTGTTTCAGACTCCTTATTTATTGGGAGTGCTTGCCCCATCTGTCTTATAAATTTGTGAAGGACAGACTGTCCGGGGGTGACCTTTGACATGGCAATGGAGGTGATGGATCTATCTTATCAGCTGACAGGTCTGGATAGTCGCTGGATGAGCAGAGAGAAAAGTCAGAGTTATACTCCTTGACGTCAGGCCTTGAAGATTGAGATTGATGAGGAAAGCATTGAGAGTGTCGTGAGGAGTATCGGAGTGAGTACTGGGATGATCGTCGATGTGAGTGCCTTGATGAATGTTGAGAGGAGAATCCAAAATGGAATGAACTATGCTCTCTTGATGATGATGCAGGCCTCAATGTAGATACTTGACATCGTAGCATCTCAAAGTCTTTTTGTGTTGCTCAGACTAAGTTGAGGCTGGGAGTGTGGAAGCAAGAATTGGTATAGAGTGTGCTGGCAATAGCCCAGCTAACTCCTTCTGCAACAGCATGCACAGCTATTCCTGGCCGATACTGATACTGGCAAGGGTGCATTAGGTGCTGGTTGTTGAGGTGTTGGCGACTTTGATGTTAAGGCACGTCTCAGAGAAGATACCAGCTGCAAAGACGGCATTATGGCATCAGTGTGACGACGCTTCAAATGCATCTATGGCTATGACATTTAGAATGATGCTGATGTCTGCCTTGAGGGGGAGAAATGTTTGTGCTTCTTAGCTTTCTTAAAAGGCTCCCCCGATGACAGTGACACTGATGGAGGAGTGTGTCATCAGAATTGTTGGTACTGGTGTCAATGCCTGCATTGAGCGATGTTGAGCACTAGCGTCAGAGTCTCCAGCATTAGTCGATGTAGTTGAAGATGGCCCACAAAGTTTCTCAAATTGTAACTTTTTGGCTTTAAGCAACCTTTTTTGCGAGACCCTAGCATACAAGAATATATACAAGATCAGGATCTAGGCACTGGACATATCAGTTATACAGATCCTTGCCTGAAATGGTTCTGTGACATTGAGCACACTGTTTAAAGCTGCTAGAAGCTTTGGACATAAAAGGAAAAACTTCCAACGCATGTCAAAGGACTTAATGGTCTAGGGAGGTCGAGTAGTTGGTATACTGAGAACGAGTTGATGCTCCCAGCCTGAAAACAGACTGAAAAGTGCCCAAAGGCCCCAAACCAAAAATCATTCAAAAATGAATTTTTTTTAAACTGAATACAGGAAAAAGAAAGAAAAAATATAAATAAAAATATAACTAAAAGAAAGGGGAAAATTATTAACAAGAAGGCACAAAATAGACGCATAAGGTTCTAATAGCAGCTTCTCAGCTCTATGGAAAACTGAGAATTGACGGTCCCATGAGTCAACATTGGGCAGGAAGGCACCTGCTTGTGCGCATGTAGTATGCGCAGTCTTTGAATTTTAAAGTGACAGTACACTTTTTTGACTGCCCTTGCCAGTTCGGTGGATGACATCACCCACATGTAGGAATATGCTGCCTGCTTATCTCGGATAAAATAAGTTATATTTTTATTGATTACCTCTACAGGAAGTTCAAGGCGATTTAGAATCATCATGTCATAACAGACTCAAATTCTGGTACAAATCCACTTGGAAGTAAAGAGCTAGCAAAAGGAACAAGGGATAAAAGATCGCCAAACAGTATAATTACAGCCAAATCCAAAACACTGACCAGTATTTATTGGTGTAGTAATTCCTATTTTAAAAACATACTGGTCAATATTCAGCCAGCAGCAGTCAGTATTTTTTAAAGTACTTTTTTTTTTTTTTTTAATTTTTTTATTCATTTTAAATCACACAACAAATGTACAGAAATACATCATTTATAACTTCTATATAACACTTGAAATCCTTTCTAATATCATCAGAAAAACATATATCCCTTCCCTCCCACCCTTCCTTAAATATTTCAAACAAAACTTATAAACATATTATGAATACTTAATGATTGTATACTTCTAAAACCACCCCCCTCCCCCTAGTGTGTACATATAGAAACATAGAAACATAGAAAAAAGCAGCAGAAAAGGGCTACAGCCCACCAAGTCTGCCCATTCCAACTATCCCCTCCCCTGAATCCAAGGAAAATGATGTCTACTCATTACAATATTTTTCCAATAGCCCCCAGATCTTTATAAAATTATTATAAATCCCTTTCTGCATAGCAATTACTCTTTTCATCTTATATACATGGCATAATGAGTTCCACCAAAATATATATACTTAAGATTAGTATAGTTTTTCCAATTATTGGTAATATGCAGAATGGCGACCCCCCGTCATGATCAATAAAAGTTTGTTATTATGCAAAGAAATTTGACTTTTTTTTCCTCATAGATATACCAAACAGAACAGTATCATAAGATAACGCAACATGGTTTTCTAATAGGCAATTTACTTGAGTCCAAATTGAATTCCAAAATATCATAATACAGGGACAATAAAAAAGTAAATGATCCAACGTCCCCGCTTCCAGATTACAGTGCCAGCATCTATTAGATTTAGAGCAATCTAAAGTACTGACAGTGACCCAGTTAATTAGGCTCACATATTCAGTACCTGGCCATGTCTGTGTACTAGCACTGAATATATGAGTTTGATTGAACATGTCTTGGCTGCCAGATTTTATGCAGGTCCTGGATGTTATTCACTCCCTTCTGATCCTCCAAAACCAATCAAGTACCACAAGAACACGCAGCAGTCATTCAGCTAGTGGCTCAGCACGGGGCAGGAGCGTGGGAAGACTGCTCCTGCTCCAGCCCACCGCTTGACCACCAGGAATTTTAAAGGTAAGCGGGGAAGGCGGGTGGAAGTTAAAAGTCAGCACAGTCAGCCAGGACAAGAGGGATCCTCCTGTCCCGGCCCACTATTGCACCACCAGGGATTTCAAAAGTATGTGGGGGATGCCTGCATGGCATCAAGAGGGAGGGAGAGGGAACAGGGTGCAGAGCCTCCCTTTGGGGGAGGGAAAGGTTACCTCGGTTTATATTCAGGTTGGCTTATATTTGAGTATATATGGTAGCCACTGTGCCCTCTAGCAGTAGTCTTGCAGTATTATTGCTAAAGGTTGACCCTAGTGGCAGTACCACAAGACTACCACTATAGGTCATGGTAGCCATTTTGCCACCCAAGCCACTAATGGGGTTCTCTCCTGCCTGCCATACTACTGGACCACCAGGGATGTTAGGTAAGCCCAGGAGGAAGGTCTTTTGCTGGGGGGATTGAAAATGTGCAGGATGCTTGACTGATTTGAGAGGTCAGGAGGGGGGATTGGGTCACATGGGCTTGACTAGTCCAGGGTGGTGAAACAGGTCATGTGGGGGAGTGTGCTTGATTGGAGGGGATGGATTTATGGTGATGGAGCTTTGATGGGGTGGTCCAGGAAACAAAATGATGCAAGGTACAGGCCAATATCCAGAAGCTATGCAATTGCTGGCCAATATTCATTGCTGGCACCTGCTTAACTCAGTGGGTATAATTAGGATAGTTTTTTGGGTGGTCCTATCTGCAGGTATCGACACTGAATATTGTGGTACTCACATAACTTCCTCTCCGACTCTGCTTCAGCAATGCTCCCTCTCCTGCCTGGTTTCAAGATGGCTGGTTAGTGCTAATATTCAGCAGCATTGCCTGCTTAAATTGCTTTAAATATTGGGCCCATATTCTATTACCATAATTAGAAATGTTAAGATCTGTTCTTTTCTTAGGCTTGTGTACTGTTATTCCCCCTATAAGAGGCTCCCAAAGTGGTTTACATCATATAAAATTAAATATCTGACTACATCATAGCATAACACTAACAAAATAATTTAAGCAATCTGTTATCTTACTTCTTTATTATAGAAATCCTTCAATGATTCTATTTCTTCTTTCAAAGTCTTTATTTCAGCTTGCATCTTTGCTTCTAACTCTTTTTCATGTGAATGGACAACAGTCAGTTCTTTTACTAAATGGTTTGCTCGTGCTTCCTGTAAGATAAATTAACAAGCTTTTTAGGATTATGCTAATGAGGCATTTTTTACTACTTTTTATGCATAAAAGGCAACAAATACTTTCTAGATTCCCAGCCCTATGGCACATGATCCACTCCGTCATGACAGCAGCTAAGATTGGTTGGGCATGGGCAGGCTCCAAATTGCTAGAGCTGTAAGGAACAATCACCAAGCCTCCCTAGATACGTTCTCATACTCAAGCTCAATAGTGTGCACACCTTGAGAAGAGCACTGTACACATACATAGAGACAGTCCCTTTCCAGCACAGCTTAGAATCTCTTCAAGTCTGCCCATTCACTACCGTATCTCCCTGAAAATAAGACAGTGTCTTATATTAATTTTAGGCCCAAAAAAGGCACTAGGTCTTATTTTTAGGGTATGCACATGATCATCTCTCCCTTCCTCTCCTTCACCCCAATTCTTCCTAAACTAAACTAAACTAAACCTTAAGTTTATATACCGCATCCTCTCCACGGAAGTGGAGCTTGGCACGGTTCTTCCCTTTCTCTCCCCCCACATATGCAGCATCTTTCCTCCCCTCCTTCATGCAGCAGGACCCTTGCCCAGCTTCCCTCCCTCCCATCCCTCGTGCAGCAGGACCCTTACCCAGCTTCACTTCCCTCCCATCCCTTGTGCAGCAGAATCCTTGAGTGAGCACTGCCCCCCTCCAGCACCCGCCACGCAGCTGAATCCCCATCCTTCCCACCCTCCCATCGGAACCCCACTGTGAGCCCTATTTACCTCCCTAAGCAGCGTCGGTCCAACAGCACTCTAATCAGGCTGCTTCGGCCTTGTCTGCCCATGAATTCACTCTGCCGCATTACTGATGATGTTCAAACCATCTACATTTGAAGCCAATCACTAAGGGCTCCTTTTATCAAGCCACGCTAGCGGGGTTAGCGTGTCAGACATTTCATCACGCGCTAACCCCCGCGGCCGGTTAAAAAACTAACGCCTGCTCAATGCAGGGGTTAGTGGCTAGCGCAGCAGGCAGTTTAACGCGCGGTATTATGCGTGTTAAACCCTTACCGCAGCTTGATAAAAGGACCCCTAAATCTGCCATATTTGCTGATGTAAACTTAATTATTGAGAGAAAACCCAAGAAAAGGGAATTGTTTTGGAGTGGGAGGGAGAAGATACAGAGAAAAATAAGAAGGGGGGGTCACGTGATGTCGAGCTGCTGAGCAGACGTCTGTGGGGTAAGCTCCCGATCCCGTTCCCACCATCAGCTATTTTTGACCCCTGAGAGCCGCGGTTTCGCCACTGCATCTTGGCGATTAAATTGCTGTTGCTTTCCCGCTGTGTTTTTCTGACCTCGGGGCTTTATGACAAGCAAGCTGCCCCGCCGGGAGAGGGATCGCGGCCGTGCGGGAGACTCCAAGATGGCCGACCGCGAGTCTCCCCCACCGCTCCCGGCGCCGACTGCGTGGGTGTCAGAAATTGTGGCCGAAGTGAAGCTTCTACTGGAGGGATCCCTGACCACGAAACTACAGCCTATCGTGGACAAATTGGACTCTGTGGACACTCGTTTAGAAACGCTGCAGGGGGAGTTTTCCTCCTACCAGCAACGTCTCACCACTTTGGAGGATCGAGTGCAGCAACGTGAAGGGGACCATCAACAAATGCGTGCTCAGCTTGTCGCCCTGGAAGCAAAAATTGAGGACCTTGAGAACCGGTCTCGCCGGGGGAACCTGCGACTGGTTGGCCTGCCTGAATCTGTGAAGGATGGTGAGCTCCATTCCTTTCTGGAATCTTGGTTGCAGCGTTCTTTAACCTTATCAGCAGCGCATGGTCCCCTGAGAATTGAACGCGCTCATCGTTTGGGCCCGCTGGGAGAACCTGGCTCGAGAGCTCAAACTGTCATACTTAAGTTATTGAACTCAGCCCATAAACAAGAGATTTTACGAGCTGCTGTAAGAAGGTAATTTAGATTCGCGGCTACAGGGCAGGGAGGATTGTCGGACCCGGGCTGTTATCGGTCGGTCGGGGAAGTGCCACAAAAGTAAGGGAACCTGGCCGGCTGTGCTGCAACCGGGGCGGGGCGGGCCGCTCCTCTCCTTTGGTAGCCACTCGAACCGCGAGGCTACTCTCCTTCTTATCTGCCCTGCCTGCAGCACAGAGCCGAACGGAAGTCTTCCCGACGTCAGCGCTGACGTCGGAGGGAGGGAGGGCTTTGTTTAAGCCCTCCCTCCCCTCCGACGTCAGCGCTGACGTCGGGAAGACTTCCATTCGGCTCTGTGCTGCAAGCAGAGAAGGTAGGGAGAAGAAGAGCCGCGTACATCCAGAAGACTGAGTACATCCAGCCCCGCGACCCTCGGAGGCGTCCCCATGGGATCCCCGCGGGATCCCCGCGACCCTAGGGGCATCCCCGTGCAGCTCTCTAATGTAAAGTAAGGGCATTTAAACAGTACCCGGCGTATAAGACGACCCCCGACTTTGGGGAGGATTTTAAGGTACTGAAAAGTCGTCTTATACGCCGGCAAATACGGTAGTTTGGGTTGGATTCTGGGGTGCTTTACCTTTTCTGACTGCCTGTAGATGGGGTTGTTTTGATTTGGCGAGGGTTGTTTCTTGTAGATATAGTCAGCTGGGGGGGGGAGTTGGGAGCTGCTCCACAGGGCCCTTGGACCACTAGTGGGTCGCAAGAGGGATGGGGAGGGGGTGGTGGGGGGAAGGGGTGGGTGGGTATGCTGGGATTTCTTTTTGTTTTTTCTCTTTCTTCTTCTCTTTTTCGTTCCTCTTTTTTCTTTCTTTTATTTTTGTGTTCCTGGTGCCCTGCATGTGGCCTTTTGTCCTTTGGTGGAAGCTCGGGTCTGGATTGAGGTTATGGGAGCTGGTCGCTGGCTGGGACGGCCTCGCTCTCGGTTCTCTTCTTGGATTTTTGCCTGTTCTTTGTCTTTATAATTTCTCTCATGAAGCCTCTTAGATGTATTTCCTGGAATATAAATGGGGTCACTTCGCCTATTAAACGACAAAAAATTTTGAGAGCCTTGAACCGTCAGAAAACTGATCTTGTCTTCTTGCAGGAGACGCATCTGTCAGCGGCAGAGCATGCTAAACTTCAGACCTGGTGGGTTGGTCATCATTTGGGAGCACCGGCGAACAACCGTAAGGCGGGGGTTCTGATTTTGATTCGGAGGGGGTTACCCTTTGTCATTCAACAGCAGTGGGCGGATCCTGGGGGTAGGTATATCATTGCTAAGGTGCTCCTTCATCGTCAACCCTTGATTCTTTGTAATGTTTATGCTCCTAACAACTATGAATCTCGATTTTTTTCCTCACTTATTCGCCTTCTTGGTCAACATTCTGATATTCCTTTACTTGTGGGAGGGGACTTCAATTGTGTTCATGACCCTTTGTTGGATAAATCACTTCCTGCTCTCCAGGATAGGGTGCATCCTATTAAGGGTATTTCTTTACTTTGCTCATCCTTAGATGTTATTGGCAGACGCTTCATCCAGGTGAGCGTGACTATACTCACATTTCTAGGGCTCATGCCTCTTTATCCCGGATTGATTACTGGCTGACCTCCAGCTCTTTGTTTTCTCAGATTGAATCGGCCACGATTGGTTCCTTTGATGTCTCTGATCATACCATGATTTTGTTGACCTGGCATTTGGATGTCTCTTCACCGGGCTCCTTCCGCTGGCGATTTCCGCTCCGTTTGTATAAGGATCCGAAGTTTCAGGAGTTTCTGCTTCGGAAATGGTCTGACTATCAGCTTCATAATATTGAACATCGGGCTGACTCTACTCTTTTCTGGGAGGCTGCGAAAGCGGTGCTACGCGGTGAGATCATGTCATATTCCAGCCATCAACGTCGTGCTCGGGATAGGGAGATTTTGCATTTGGAACGTAGGGTCGGTGACCTCCGTCGGCTTTACGGTCAATCTCACACTTCCTCTTTGTGTGCTCAGCTCTTAACCTCCCAGTGTAAGCTTCAGGAATTATTGCATGCTAGAACAGTCAAGTCGCTTGCTTATTATAGGTATCAATTTTTTCGCCATGGGAATCAACGTGGGGCACTTTTGGCAAGGGTGGTCCGTCGGTCAGCGGGTCGTACTCCTATCCTGCAACTTCGCTCGGATGGGGGGGCCATGGTCAGGACGGATGCCGAGATCAATGCGGTGTTCTTTGACTACTATAGGAAGCTTTATTCACAACCATCTGATTTAATGGAGGGCAAGGCGTATTTGGATGGCCTTTCCCTTCCGTGTCTGTCTGATCAGGCAGTAGCAAACCTTAATGCCCCTATCACGGCTGAGGAGGTAGCAGGAGTAATACAGAATGGGTCCTTGCTGAAGGCTCCCGGACCAGATGGTTTCCGGATGGAATTTTATAAACTTCTACATCCTACCATAGCACCTGTCTTGGCTGATACCTTCACAGCCGCCATTCAGTGGGGTACTCTTCCGGAATCTCTCTCCTCTGCTCAAATAGTCGTGCTATTGAAGCCTCATAGGGATGCTGCCCTTTCTTCTTCTTACCACCCTATTTCGCTGTTGAATGTGGAGGCCAAATTGTTCGCCAAGGTTTTGGCTAATCGATTGGCTCGTGTTCTTCCTGATTTGATTGCTTCCCCTCAGGTGGGATTTGTGAAGGGGCGCACTAGTGTGAAAAACATTAGATCCATACTGGCTTCTTTGGAATTTGTGGAGAGGACCCTCTACCTTCCCTTTTGGTCAGCTTTGATGCTGAAAAGGCCTTCGACCGGGTCTCTTGGAACTTCTTATTTGAGGTTTTAACTCGGTATGGCATAACGGGGTTCTTTCAGGATGCGGTTCGGGTGCTTTATCATTCACCTACAGCCTTTGTTTGGGCCAATGGACTTTGTTCTCCTTCTTTTCCCATCCGTCGTGGCACGCGTCAGGGCTGTCCCCTTTCTCCATTGCTCTTTGCTCTGTCGTTGGACCCTTTGATCCGTGATATTCAGCTTAATAGAGCTATTTCGGGTATTCAAATTGGTTCTTCCGAATTTAAGATCTTGGCTTTTGCGGATGATCTTCTAGTCCATATCTCAGATCCCATTGTATCTCTTTCCAATCTGATGGCCACTTTTCAAGAATATGGAGATTATTCTGGTTTTAAGCTAAATCTTGACAAATCTCTAGCGTTGGCCACGTCCTCGTCTTTACGGGACTCTTGGCCTGGGCCCTTCCCGCTTCAATGGGCTTCCTCTTCGTTTCGTTATTTAGGGATCTTATTGACGCCTTGTACTTCGGCGTTATATCGCGTCAACATTGACTCTTTGTTTAGTTCTTCGGCTGAGTGTTTTGCTCGTTGGTCTCCTCTTCCTCTGTCCTTGTTAGGCAGGATCCATTTGTTTAACATGGTCCTTTTTCCAAAATGGCTTTATACTTTGCAGTTACTCCCTTTATGGCTTTTGAAACGGGATATTACTAAATTACATTCTATGCTTTCTAGATTCTGTTGGGGGGGACGACGGCCACGGGTGGCGTTGCGTTACCTGTTTGGCGCGTGGGAAGGTGGGGGAATGGGGTTACCGCAGTTCCGGTTATACAATGTGGCCTGTTTGTTGCGTTATCTGGGGGAGTGGCTTTCGGATCGCCAGGATTTTACTCCGAAACCGTATGAGAAGGATTTTTTTGCCCCTTGGCATATTCTGTCCTTGGTGCAGTTGCCTCGTTCTGCCTTACCGGTGCCACTTCGGGGAAGTTTGTTGTTGCACTCTCTACGCGTCATCTGGTCTTATGTGTTGAACTTTTGGAATGGTACTCCCTCGATTACTAGATACTTACCTATTCAGGGGAATCTGCAATTCAGCCCTGGTATGGAGAATGCTAGTTTTCGTAAACTGGCATCCCGGGATTATACGCTGCTTGCCCATGTTCTCCAGGCTGATGGCTCCTTAATGTCTTGGGATGCTTTAGTCCGGTCTGGAGTTTTTTCTGTGGGTGATTTTCTTGCGTTTCGGCAACTTCATCATTATATTCGATCTCTCCTCCAAGCCGCTTTGGCGTTCCCTATTGAGGACAGATTTGCGGCACTGCTGGATCCATATTTGGAGACTGGGTTTACGGTTTCAGGTCTTTATAAAGATCTCCAGCGTTGGTTGGGACCGACTGATCGTGCTGTACTACATGCTCGTTGGTGTCAAGATTTGGGGATAGCTCGGGACGCTTTGGATCTCCCTTCTTTGATTTCCAGAATTCCGGGAGTGTCTGTTAATACAGATCTCCGGGAGTGTCAATTTAGGGTACTTCATCGGGGCTACTTTACGAAAAGTCAGTTATATTATTCCGGTTATACGGATTCTCCGTTGTGTCCCAAGTGCCTCCAGCAACCCCATTCGTTTATCCATGCCTTTTGGTCCTGTGTGAAAATTAAACTTTTTTGGAGGCAGGTTTTATCTTATGTGGAGCGTATTTTCGGTGATAAGCTTCCCTTTTCGGCAGCTGGTCTCCTGCTGGACAAGTATGAGGCCTTTTGTTTATCTGATTCGGGTCAGCGGCAGTTTATGAGAAGGGTGGGTGTCTTGGGGAAGAAGGTAATTCTATCTGTTTGGATTGGTGATACTTTGCCCTCCTTCTGGGCTTGGAGGAATCGTTTGCATGCTCTGCTGCTGCTGGAGCGGAAGGATGCGTCTTTTAGCTTGCGAAGAAAGCGCCAGTTTCTTCGGATCTGGGATTCTTACCTTTTTTCATTATCACCACGGGCTCGAAGTGACATTCTGAATTCATTGTAATTCTCTCTGAGACCCGGGCTTGTTTTCATCCTTGAGAGGGCACCAGGCATACTTTTTCTTTTCTCTTCCCTCTCTTCTCGTTCTCTCTTTCTTCTTTTTTTTTTCTCAGTGTTGGAGTTCACTCTTTATCTTTGGCAGTGGGTTATCTGAGTCCAAGCCTACTGCACTAGGGTTCTTCTGTGCTTCAGATTAGGGGGTTTGGGGAGGGGGTGGTGTGGGTGGGGTGTTGAATCCGATATTATGTATCTGATTGTTCTCCTTTGTTACTGTGGTTCTTGCTTGTTGGTTTGTTTTCTGTTATTTGATAATAAAAATTGATTCAACATAATAAGAAATTTTTACAAGCAGCAAAATCAGTGAAAAATACTCCAAGATGATAGAAGCATGTCTATGTGATGGCTTGGAGAAAGAAAGTCTGAGGAAACTTGTGAGGAAGGTGCACAGGGAGCTTCTAGACACATTCAGAAAAGCATTTTAGGGGTTTTTTTTTAATCCATGTCAGCACTATCTAATGACATCATCCCATACGTGGCAGAGAATGCTGTATAACAGCATTCCAAGCCAGCCCAGGAAACAGAATACTTGACTTAGTAAACAATCCAATCAAATTTTACTCTTAAATCTGCACTTTGTTCCAAAAATTTGTTTTCACAAAAATAAGCATATTTCTTGTATATTTAAATGTCTCTTTGTTGTCTCCCTTCTTACATGTTATATACTTAAAGACTGTATTTACTAAAATGAATTAATGTGTTACCTCAAGTATTTTGTTTTTATACATGTATTATGTTAAGGAGTTTATTTGGAAAAATAACAGTTTAAAAAATGCAATAACCTGCTAATATATATGTACCACATTTGAAAAGATATTGCCCTAAGGTCCTCCTTTACAAAGTCAATTACTGCAGCGGCCTGCAGTAATCACACTGTCACGCTGAAACCCATTGGGAATTAATGGGTTTTGGTGCAGTTGCCACGCAGCTTTGTTAAAAAAAAAAAAAAAAAGGGGGGGGGGTAAGTGCCAAGGTCATAGGACTTTGGGGGGGGGGGGGTTAGGACTTTTTATGCCCAAAGATACCAATTCAGGAGGAAAAGGTATTGAAATTTAGATAACATTTGCTTTGTGCAGTACAGAACCATATAAAAATAATCATCATCAATTTTATTTGATAAACCACAAAGTCAAAAGCATATCTAAGCAGTTCACAATATTTAAAAATAGAAAAGATAGAAGAAAATATAAACTATACAAGGCACAAAAGGGGAAAAGATATAAAATACAGATATAATAAACCTATAATTTCAAGAAAGGAAGAAAGAAACATCAGGAAGGGGAAGTTATAGTTACAGGAAAATACTCTTAAAACCAATAGGAAGAATTTTTTTTTTCAATCAGAGAATAATTAAGCTCTGGAACGCGTTGCCGGAGAATGTGGTAAAAGCGGATAGCGTAGCTGGTTTTAAGAAAGGTTTGGACAAGCTCCTGGAGGAAAAGTCCATAGTCTGTTATTGAGAAAGACATGGGGGAAGCCACTGCTTTCCCTGTATCAGTAGCATGGAATATTGCTACACCTTGGGTTTTGGCCAGGTACTATTGACCTGGATTGGCCACCATGAGAATGGACTACTGGGCTTGATAGACCATTGGTCTGACCCAGTAAGGCTATTATGTTCTTAATTTACAAGACAAAACCAGTGCCAACATATAGAAATAATGATGCCATGGAGAAGGAAAGATTATAATAAGTTTTAAGTGCTACCTTGAATTTACTGTATGAACTTCAGTCGGAATGTAAAATGGTTAAATTCCATAACTTGGAAATAGGAGCTGCAAATTAAATCTAAATAAATCTGCATATATATCAGAATAACTAACAAATGCTGCTGTGATGAGCAGTGCATGAGCTAGCTTATAAGGAATGAGAGTTATAGAAACATTGTGGTAATCCTGAATGAAAAGAACATTGAGCTAAAATAAGAATTTAAGGAAATATGATATGGCACTGGAAGCCAATATACTTCAGATAGAAGTGGTGAAACTATCGTATTTCCTTGCTCCATAAAGCAGTTTCACAGAAGTCCTTTCTTGGGTCCTTTGTTCTGGACAAGCATCAAAAGTAAGTACTTTCTGAATATAGTTCAAGGTTACCTACTACCTTGGTAGTCTTCCTGCAAAGGTACTTGAGCCATACTGGTTCCCTGATCTTCTCCTCAGACACCATTGCTCAGATTCAAATGGAGTCCTCTTCCCTCAGGATCTCCCTGGAAACCTCTTGCGTCAGAGCCTCTTTCTGGAGATCTCTTGTCACAGGGCCTCCTTTTGTCCACATGTCTCAGAACATTTAACTCCAACCTGGTCTGATCTCCACCCCTCTGACTCAATAGGTTTATCCCATCTACCCTAACATGGCTTACTCCTAGCATCTATGAGCTAGCGCCTCTTGCTGTAAATTGGCTTAAATACAATATCGGTGAGAAAATGTTTACTATACCACCCACTCTCTCACAAGAACATAGAATAAAGCAAGAATGGAACCATTTAAGAACAATAACCAAGATGTGGAGATCAGCAAGATGCTGGAGAAGAATAGAATTGTTTACAAGGCCAAAAACTGCAGAAAGGTCCAAGGATATCAGAAGAACATCTGTACCTTATCAAAAATCAACCTAACAAAGTAACAGAGCCAAGAGAGTAATTTCAGTACTACAAAATGGACAGAAACCAGTTTGCCTAAGATGGAGATTGAAGAGACTTAAGATGTGAGCGGAGCTGATCTGTTCTGGTACTAATTTCTCTGTGACCTTAAACAAAAAGGAAGATTTGAAATTGGGCAACAATTTGAAATATTAGAAGTATCACCCTTTTAACTTTAACCCTTTGATTGGCAGATGGTGAAATGGCTGCTTTACGTAACTTGATGTTGAACAAGAGCAACAATGCCCATAAGAGTCATAGAACAGTGTTCCTGAACCACCGGTCCATGGACCAGTGCCGGTCCACAGAAATTTCCTGCCGGTCCCCAGAGCCAGCACATGCATCAGGCCCAAAACAGTGTTCTTCAACCACTGATCCACGGTACGATCGATGCAGCGTTATCTCCGAGCCAGCTCCCTCTTCCTAACTGATTCAGTGCACAAAGTCACGGGCATTGGCTCCTACGGGCATCCTGCGCCTGAACCGGAAGCCTTCTCCTGACTTTGCAACGTCAGAGGGAAGGCTTCCAGATGAGGCACGGGACGTGCAAGGTGCAATTAATACTATTATGGGGGCGGTGTTTGGGGTGGAGATTGAGTAGAGATGGGCAGGGTCTGGCTCACAACTTAGCCCAGTGTTCTTCAACCGCTGGTCCACGGACCGATGCCGGTCCACAGAATAATTCTTTTATTTCTGCTAGTCCATAGGTGTTATAGAAGACACATGTTGCTTCTGAGCAGCAATGCCAAATAAAGGGTTAATGTGAGGAAGAACAGAAGCAAGTTTCCATTCTTGAGGTGCTAAGCCATCCGGTAAACTAGGAATAACTAAAGAGCGACGATAAAGTAAGAATGAAGGCAAGAAATGCTTTAATAAGGAAGTTGGAATGGAATCCAAAGAAGCAGAGGAATGCATTTTAGAAATCAACTTTGAATGCAAAGGAGGTGGAAAGGTGAATGCATACCAAGCACCAGACATAGGAGGATCATCCAAAGAAAGATAAGGAAGCCTGAAGACTGATATATTCTAAGTCCTTGAATCAATCATTAATCCTATAGAGTCAATGCAAATCAACATTTCTCATTTTGTGTAGTCTCGGCAGAAGGAAGATTTAGTTCATGTGTGGTCTCAACAAAAGGAAGAGCATGGAAAAAAAAAAACCTAGCTGCAAATGAAACAGCAAGGTACGACAAGATGAGACATTGAGTAGGGGGAGCAATATAAAGAACAGGGGTAAGGAGCAAAGAGATGTAGAAGGAGAGGGGGAATGAGTTGAAACGGTTAATATATCTATTAGCAAGAGTTGTCAGCTGTACTGTGAGGACACCAAAAATTTGTGCAAAAATCCCCGATATAAGCAAATTAAATACTTTACCTTTTCTTTCAAAAGATGATTATTTTCTTCTAGTTGCTGCTTAAGATTTTTTGTTTTACTCTGAGCTTGTGACACCTGCTGCTTAGCATCTAGCAATTCAAGATGCGTGTGTTGAATCTGCTCTTGAGCTAGCCTCAACTGCTGGCCTGCATCCAGCCCTTCCTGGTATTGATCTGCAATGCACTGCTCTTGTTCCTTCATAGTCTGTAAGAGGTCATTCATTTTAGCATTTCAAATTTTATATACATTTAAAGATGACAAAATGCATATTGGCAAAGTAATTCTACACTAATGCTTTTTCTTTAAGATGAAAGAACTAGAGAAGTGAGAACCATTAATGCTGAACCTCTTCCTCAGACACTATCTACTTCCCACTTTGAAGTTAGTTTACTTGAGGTATATGATGGTTAAAATCAAGTCTAATGCACATCTGATATCATGTAGTTTTGTACTTTTTCTGAATGATCTCATGAAATCTTTCAGAAACTTCTGAGTGAGACACAGGATAATCCATGGAACTGACTGGGAAAGTTTCAAGTACAGTATATGGTTCATGTTTTATTTTATTTGATATACCACCAATCATTAATGCATATTTTGGAAGTTTATCATTTCGAAATATAAATAGTTGATATAAAAGGGAAATTTGAAAAGGGGTGAGTAATGGAGACACACAAGTTCTAATGTGTTAATTGGCCATTACTGGGTCATTACTGTCCTAAATACTGTAAATAATTATGCACATGTTTGTATTATTCATGGTAAGACAGTGTGGTATTATTAAAGTTCTAGTATTCTGGTGACAACTATAATGTGCATTGGTTTTGAGAAGTCCAAACTATGTTTATTGCTGCCTTCCTCAACCTACAAGTTTGCCTTCATTTCCCACAGGTAAAAGAATGCCTGCTGTGTACTTTCATCCCAGGGAAAGGTGACCAGTTTTCAAGACAATCCTTTTATTCAGGAAAATGGCTTATCAAACTGCTTTGGATTCTTGCCCTGAAATAGCTAAGAAGAAAAAAATTTAAAAAAATTTAAATTGAATCAGGTTGGG
Organism: Geotrypetes seraphini; assembly: GCF_902459505.1. NCBI lineage: Eukaryota > Metazoa > Chordata > Amphibia > Gymnophiona > Dermophiidae > Geotrypetes > Geotrypetes seraphini. Next base: position 22,376,338 of record NC_047095.1, read on the forward strand.
CAGAGTGGATGGACCATTCGGGTCTTTATCTGCCGTCATCTACTATGTTACTATGTTGTCCTCCATATGGGGTCCTTTTGCTAAGCTATATTAGGTGCGAATGCATGCTTAATGTATGCAGGATGTGCTAAAGTGTCATGTGTTATTTTTCACATTTGTGCATGCTAAATAATTTTTTGCATTTTTTTCAAGAGGCATGCTCAGGTTAGAGAGTGGGCATTCCCGCTCTAACCAGTTAGATAGTACATGGATAATGTGGGAGCCCTTAACTCCTGCAAAGTAGGTGGCGGTAAGTGTTCCATGAACACCCCATTAATCAAACGAACACTTAGGCACTATAACAACTTGCTTGCGAAAGAAAAAGCCTCAGTCACAATGGCGAGGGAAAAACCAATCTACCAACCACTAATGGGCATAATGGGCCCCATGTGCCTAAGGCCCCACCCACAGAAAGGGCCTAAGACTACTGGGCCGATTCCGGTGGGCCCAGGCCCAGGCCCAGACTCTTGTTACTTTTTTAAACTCTGTGGGTGGGGTTTGAGCCGCCTGGGCCAATCAGGCCCTAAGGCCAGCCATTCCTGGGATGGCTGGCCTGCCATACAGACTGCCAATGATTTTAAGGTATGGGGAGGGGGATTGGGGGTGAGGGGGTCAAGGGGTCGGCAGGGGAGTGATCAAGGGGGGCGTTCGTGGGAGGGGGGGTGTCGAGGGCAGGAGGGCCTGGGATCCCTCTTGCCCATATCTTAGTGGGGGTAGGGGGTTCACCGGGCAGGAGAGCTTGGGCTCCCTCCTGCCCAATCGTAATCGGCAGGGGGAGTGCCGCGGGGCAAGAGGGCTTGGGCTCCCTCTTGCCCATCATAATCGGTGGGTGGGGGTGCCGCAGGGTAAGAGGGCTTGGGCTCCCTCCTGCCCAATCGTAATCGGCAGGGGGGGTTCGGGGTGCCGCGTGGCAAGAGGGCTTGGGCTCCCTCTTGCACAGATCATAGTCGGGGGTTCGGGGTGCCGTGGGGCAGGAGGACTTGGGCTCTCTCCTGCCGGGATCGTTGGTGGGGGTGGATTCTTTAACCGGTGTTCTTTTTGACAGACTTTGGGACTTAGGCTTTTTTTAGGTTGATTATATGGTATAAGTTTATACATAGTGGTAGTCTGTGCGTTTAAACAGCTGAGCGTAGAGGCAGGCCATTATTTTTTTTAAAAACCTCCTTATGGACTTTTTTTAAAATAATGGACATTTTCCCTGCTTCTACTCTCAACGTTTAAGACCTTAGGCCAAAAGGGGACTTAGACCTTTTTTTATTATGCCCCTCTATGGCTTTTAAAGTTCTGTAATAACAACTAGACCAGGAGACTGACTATTACAAAACATTACAGACCAAAAGTTCACAAATCTCTAAGGAACACAGCTAGATCTGACCCCAGATGATTTATTTAAATTTGCATGCTATATTCCTGACTTTACATCAGCCTTCTGTTATCACTGCGAAAACAAACAGGAAAAAGAAACCGACTTTGCACACTGTCTTACTTTTTCAATGTCAGCTATCTTTAGTTGTTTCCTTTCAATTTCCTTTCTTAGCTGATTTAATTCTTGATCCTTTTGGAGCAATTCAAAATCTTTGTCATGAAGCTGATCTTTGGTATTCTGAAACTTTTCATCTAAGCTCTCTAGCTGTATATGAAAAAGAAAAAGAAAGTGTGTTATGAAAGTGCAAGGTTTGACTCATGATAAAAAGTTCTAATATAGATAAAGCAATGTTACTTACCGTAACAGTTGTTATCCAGGGACAGCAGGCAGCTATTCTCACTAGTGGGTGATGTCATCCGACAGAGCCCCGATACGGACATCTTGCAAGCATGTCTTGCTTGAAGAAACTCAGAAGTTTCGAGATGCCCGCACCGCGCATGCGCCAGTGCCTTCCCGCCCGATGTACCGGGCGTGTCTCCTCAGTTCAGGTAGCTAGCCTGAGAAGCCAACCCAGGGGAGGTGGGTGGGACGTGAGAATAGCTGCCTGCTGTCCCTGGATAACAACTGTTACAGTAAGTAACATTGCTTTATCCCAGGACAAGCAGGCAGGTATTCTCACTAGTGGGTGACCTCCAAGCTAACCCCAATGGGATGGTGAGAGTTGGCAACTTAAGAGAACAAATTTTGTAACACTGTTTGGCCAAACTGTCCATCCCGTCTGGAGAAAGTATCCAGACAATAATGAGAGGTGAATGTATGAACCGAGGACCAAGTGGCAGCCTTACATATCTCCTCAATCGGTGTCGATCTGAGGAAGGCTACAGAGGCTGCCATTGCTCTGACCTTATGGGCTGTGACCTTACAGGGAAGGGATAATCCAGCCTGGGCATAGCAGGAAGAGATACAAGCCGCCATCCAGTTAGAGATGGTGCGCTTCGATACAGGTCGTCCCAACTTGTTTGGATCAAAGGAGACGAAAAGTTGAGGAGCAATTCTGTGTGGCTTTGTGCGATCCAAGTAGAAAGCTAGAGCACGTTTGCAGTCCAGAGTGTGCAAAGCAGATTCCCCAGGATGAGAATGAGGCTTTGGAAAGAACACTGGAAGCACGATGGATTGGTTGATGTGAAATTCAGAGACCACTTTAGGCAAGAATTTTGGATGAGTACGAAGGACCACCTTGTCATGATGGAATACAGTGAACGGTGGATCCGCCACTAGGGCCTGAAGCTCACTGACCCGGCGAGCTGACATGAGGGCCACCAGAAAAACCACCTTCCAGGTGAGATACTTGAGTGGAGCCTTGTTGAGAGGTTCAAACGGAGGCTTCATAAGATGAGACAGGACAACATTGAGATCCCAAACCACAGGAGGAGGTTTGATAGGAGGGTTGACATGGAAAAGTCCTTTCATAAATCTGGAAACCACAGGATGAGCAGACAAAGGTTTCCCCTGTAGAGGCTGATGGAAAGCCGCAATAGCACTCAGGTGGACTCGTATAGAGGTAGACTTGAGACCAGACTGAGACAGGTGTAGAAGATAGTCCAATACAGAAGATAGGGAAGCTCGCTGAGGTTCCGTGGCATTGGAAATACACCAGGAAGAGAATCTAGTCCATTTTTGGGAATAGCATTGTCGAGTAGCAGGCTTCCTGGAAGCCTCCAAGACCTCCCTCACTGCTTGAGAGAACTGGTGAGGAGTTATGTTGAAAGGAACCAAGCTGTCAGGTGGAGAGACTGCAGGTTGGGATGAAGTAGTGAACCTTGATGTTGAGTAAGTAGTGAAGGAAACACTGGAAGAAGTACTGGCTCCCTGCTGCACAGTTGAAGTAGAAGGGAGTACCAAGGTTGTCTGGGCCACCGAGGAGCAATCAGAATCATGGTGGCATGGTCTGATCTCAACTTGACCAGAGTCTTCTGAATGAGAGGAAAGGGAGGAAACGCATATAGGAAGCGATTCCCCCACTCCAGTAGAAAGGCGTCTGCCTCAAGGCGGAGAGGAGTGTAGATCCTGGAGCAAAACTGAGGCAGTTTGAAGTTGTGGGGGGCTGCAAAGAGGTCTATCTGAGGTGTTCCCCACTGAGCAAAGATCTGATGAAGGGGTTTGGAATGGAGCGTCCATTCATGAGGCTGGAGAAGACGACTCAATTTGTCTGCTAAGACGTTGTTTTTCCCCTGAATGTAGACAGCTCTGAGGAAGGTGTTGTGACGAACCGCCCAATCCCAGACTCGAAGAGCTTCCTGACAAAGAGGGGCCGAGCCCGTGCCCCCTTGTTTGTTGACATAATACATGGCGACCTGATTGTCTGTGCGAATAAGGACCACCATGTCGTGAAGCAGATGCTGAAAAGCTTGGAGAGCATTGAAGATGGCCCTGAGCTCCAGAAGATTGATTTGATGGAGTCGTTCCGCACTGGTCCAGAACCCCCGAGTGCGAAGACCATCCAGATGGGCCCCCCATGCATAGTTCGATGAATCGGTTGTGAGAACTTTCTGGTGGGGAGGAGAGTGAAACAGTAAACCTCTGGATAGATTCGAAGAGGTCATCCACCAGAGAAGAGACTGCCGTAGAGCAGGAGTGACTGCAATGTGACGGGACAACGGGTCGGACACCTGAGTCCACTGAGATGCCAGTGTCCACTGAGGAATTCTGAGATGTAGTCTGGCAAAAGGCGTCACATGAACGGTAGATGCCATGTGGCCCAAGAGGACCATCATGTGTCTCGCTGAGATGGACGGGCGAGAAGACACCGACTGGCAGAGTAGAAGGAGAGCATCCATGCGTTGAGGAGGGAGGAATGCTCGAAGTTGAATGGTATCCAGAACAGCCCCGATAAAGGGGAGAGACTGGGTGGGCTGAAGATGTGACTTGGGGAAGTTGATCTCGAAGCCCAAACTCTGCAGGAAACAAATTGTAGTCAAGGTCGCCGAAATGACCTCTTGAGCCGACGGTGCCTTGATGAGCCAGTCGTCGAGGTATGGAAACACCTGAAGACCCATGTTCCGGAGTGCAGCGGCCACCACCACCAGACACTTTGTGAAGACTCTGGGAGACGAGGACAGGCCGATTGGAAGCACTCGATACTGCAGATGTAGATGTCCCACCCGAAATCTGAGAAACTTGCGGGAGGCCGGATGAATCGGGATGTGAGTGTAGACCTCCTTGAGGTCCAGAGAGCATAACCAATCGTTCTGCTCGAGGAGGGGATAGAGAGAAGCAAGGGTCAGCATGCGGAACCGCTCCTTGACCAAAAACTTGTTGAGGACTCGAAGGTCCAAAATGGGACGCAGATCGCCCGTCTTCTTCGGAACCAAAAAGTACCGGGAGTAGAACCCCCGGTTTTGCTGATCTAATGGCACCGGCTCGACGGCCCGAAGCCGAAGAAGAGCTTGAGCCTCCTGTAGAAGAAGAGCGGTCTGCGTCGAGTTGGCGGGTGGTCCGGGGGGATCTGTTGGAAATGAAGAGAGTATCCCTCTCTTACGATGGTAAGGACCCAGAGGTCCGTGGTGATTGTCTCCCATCGATGACAAAAATGATGAAGACGACCCCCAATGGGAAAAACGGGAGGAGACAGAACGAAGTCGGTTATGCTCCCTGGAAGAGAGTCAAAAAGGCTGAGTAGCCTTGGGTGCAGCCGGCATCTGAGGCTTCTGCTGAGGCTTTTGAGGAGGCTGTCTCTTTGCAGGCTGTCTCGCAGGAGGAGTCTGTCTCGGCTGATAACGCTGCTGGTAAATCAGAGGCGGCCTAGAGGGACGAGACTGCTGAGGCTTAGGCTTAGGCCGCAGAATAGACTGGAAGGACTTCTCATGGTCCGAAAGCTTTTTAGTAACAGTCTCGATAGACTCATCTAACAGATCAGCCCCCGCACAAGGCACATTAGCAAGTCTGTCTTGGAGGTTCGGATCCATATCAATGCTACGAAGCCATGCCAGGCGACGCATGGCGACTGAACAGGCCGCAGCACGTGCCGAGAGTTCGAAGGCATCGTAGGAGGATTGCATTAGCTGCAGGCGTAACTGAGAAAGGGTCGCCACCACCTCTTCAAATTCGAATCGAGCTTGAGCATCGATAAAAGGGATGAACTTGCGGAGCACCGGCAAGAAAAAGTCCAAATATGAAGAGAAGAAGAAATTATAATTGAGCACTCGAGTCGCCATCATCGAATTCTGGTAGATACGTCTACCAAATTTATCCATCGTCCTCCCTTCACGGCCCGGAGGTACTGAGGCGTAAACCTGGGAGGGATGAGATCGTTTGAGGGAGGACTCAACCAGAAGTGACTGATGAGAAAGTTGCGCCCCCTCAAACCCCTTGTGATGGACGATGCGGTATCGAGCATCCAATTTACTGGGAACTGCAGGAATGAAATACGGTGTCTCAAAACAACGCATGAAAGTCTGGTCAAGCAGTTTATGCAGAGGAAGGCGAAGCGTCTCCGCTGGGGGGTGAGGTAAATGCATGGTGTCCAGATACTCCTTAGAATATCGAGAACCAGTGTCCAACGTCACATCCAAATCATCCGCCATTTGTCGAAGGAAGGATGAAAAAGATAGTTGGTCTGCCAGCGCCGGCCGGCGAGACGGACTAGAAGAAGTGGAAGCCTCCGGATCCAGAGAGAGCTGAGAGCGGCAAGGAGAATAGGAGGTAGATGGTTCCTCATACTCCGGTCCCTCAGGCGGGGATAAATCTGACGAGGAGTATCCCATACGCTGGATCTTCTTTTGCGGGGACACCTCCGAATGACGTGAGGAGGGTCGAGATGAGTGTCGAGATCGATGCCCCTCCCGGTGACGGGATGGGGAGCGAGATCTTCTGTGCATCGCACGATCCCCCGAAGCCTCCAAGGAGTGGATGGGACTTGATGCAGTGGATCGCAGAGGTGGTAAGGATGCGGACTCACGCAGTGCCACCCAGGTCTGGTATGGAGTGCGGAAGAACTCTTCCTGCGATGCAGTATGCCCAGGACTTCGACTATCAGGGGCTGACACAGCACTCTGCTGTCGAGGGGACGTGATGGGCTCCAAAGGCGGCATATCACCAAATGAAGCCCGCCTGGAAGCACCCGCCGCCCTCCGCCGATCCTCCTCGTCGAGCAGAGATCGTACGACGAGGAGGAGGAGGAGGGGGCGGACCGCCCCCCGGGACCGAGACCGGGAGGTCACCCTGAATGGAGGCGATAAGCCGGGGACCCATAGACTGCATAAGCTCGACAAACTGAGCTTCCAGCAGGGATCGCAGCGAAGCCGATATGGAGGGATCCGCACCGAAAGGGGGTCCTCCAGCACGGTCTTCGCGCTCCTTTGTGGCCAAGTGCTTCTGCTTGCTAGCTTTAGGCACTTTGATGACCACCGGAGGGACAGTTGAAGGCGGTACCTGAGCCGAGGAGACGGGGACAGGCACCGATGCTGAACCGGAAGCAGAAGTCGGAGTGAACGATGCCGGCTTCACGATGCCAGATGCAGGGGTTGTCGATGCAGGCTTCGAACGAACTGGCGAAACCGCAGAGGAAGTTGAAGGAGACGGCTCTTTAGCAGACTCCATCTTAAACATCGATTCCCAAAGTAAGCAGCGCCGTTTGAACGATCGCGCAGTGAGCGTGGAACAAGGCCGGCACGATTTCGGAACGTGTTCTGGACCAAGACACTGAAGACAGCGTCGATGCGGGTCCGTCAACGAAATCGCACGCTGGCACTTGCTGCACTTTTTAAAACCGGTGATTGGCCGGGACATAGGCCGGAAAATCGTCGCCGCTAGGTCGAAGGCGCTCGGCCTAAGCCACGAGGCCGGCCCGGCCGAACCGCCGGAAGAAATAATTTTAACTTTTTTTTTTTTTTTTTTAAATACAACTTAAAATTGAAATAAATCAAATAAACAACAAAACGCGGTAGTAAAGAAGGCAAATATACTGAAATTCAGTCAGCGCAGAATGAAGTGAAACTTCTCAGCTCCGTGGAAAGAAAAGAACTGAGGAGACACGCCCGGTACATCGGGCGGGAAGGCACTGGCGCATGCGCGGTGCGGGCATCTCGAAACTTCTGAGTTTCTTCAAGCAAGACATGCTTGCAAGATGTCCGTATCGGGGCTCTGTCGGATGACATCACCCACTAGTGAGAATACCTGCCTGCTTGTCCTGGGATAATAACTATGCCCCTCCCCCCTAAAAAAAGTGAAAAACAGTTCCAGTGAAGTCATCATTTATTTTATTATTTCATACCTCATATCATAGTTTCATTTCAGTATGAATCTGAGGATAATTTATCCAATAGCAATTATTTTAAAGAAGTTAGACATTTTCTTTAGAAAAGATCCAGGTTTTTTTTGACATGTTATTTAAAAAAATACTACTACTTCCTGGTGAAACTTTTATAAGCTTTGAACTCATCATAACCAATTTGCTTTTCCTTAGCCTATTAAAAATCTGTTAAGCCTAATCAACCATCTTTGAAGATCAAACCTACACTACAATGTTCTTCATTTCTCATATTTACTTTTAAATGTAGCATTACATGGTAGTTTACAATATCATCATGGAAATGATTTAGGTGTTATTGTGGACAATACACTTGAATCTTTTGCTCAATGTGCGGTGAAAGCCAAAAGAGCAAACAAAATGTTAGGAATTATTACAAAAAGAATAGAGAATAAAGCACATAATATCATAATGGCTCTGTATCATTCCATGGTGAGACCATATCTTGCGTACTGTGTACAATTTTGACCACATCTCTAAAAAGATGTAGTGGAACTGGAAATGATTAAGATGGAACAATTCTCATAGGAGGAAGCGCTAAAGAGATTACAGTTCTTCAGCTTGAAGAGGAGAAGGCTGAAGGAAGATATGATAGAGATCTATAAAATCCTGAATTGAATGGGTAAATGAATGGGTAAATTGTTTATGTTTTCAAAAAGTACAAAGATTAGGGGACACTCCATGAAGTTGCACAGCAGCACATTTAAAATAAATAGGAGAAATATTTTTTTTCATTCAACAAATAGGTAAGCTTTGGATCTCATTGTCAGAGCAAGTGTTAAAGCAGTTAATGTAGCTCAGTGGTCTCAAACTCAAACCCTTTGCAGGGCCACATTTTGGATTTGTAGGTACCTGGAGGACCTCATCTTATTAAGAAATGATAATTTTGCATGAGGTAAAACTCTTATAGTGTATAAATCTTTCCTTTTGGCTAAGTCTTAATAATAATATTGTAATTTATAGCTAAAGAGACATATGATCAAGAAACTGTTTTATTTTACTTTTGTGATTATGAAAAACCATACCGAAGGCCTCAAAATAGTACCTGGCGGGCCACATGTGGCCCCCGGGCCGCAAGTTTGAGACCACTGATGTAGCTGGATTTATAAAGATTTATACAAATTCCTGGAGGAAAAACTTATAAACTATTATTAAGGTATAGACCTAGGGAAAACCACTGTTTATCCCTGGGGTTAAGTAGCATGGACTCTTGCTACTTTTTTAGACTCTACCACATAGTTGTGACCTGGACTAGCTATTGTTGGAAACAGGATATTGGGCTAGATAGACCCCTGACTTCACCCTGTAGAGAACCTCATATATGCTATGCTCTTTTAAAAGATACAAAGGAGGCAACTCAAAGGGGACAGAGTGGTTAAACAGATTATGACTCTTCAGCTTGGAGAAGAGATGGATGAGAGAAGATAATTTATTTATTGTATTTATATACCACTTATAGTCTAAGTGGTTTACATTCAGGTATTCAAGCATTTTCCCCTCTCTGTCCCGGTGGGCTCACACTCTATCTGAGGCAGTGGGGCAGTGGGGGATTAAGTGACTTGCCCAGGGTCACAAGGAGCAGCCTATAAAATTACAGGGTGAAGCAAATAAACAAGGAATAGTTGTTAACCCTTTCAAACTCTTGAAAGTATCTAAAAAAATTTTAAAGGAGGGTAATTTAGATCAGATAGCTTCTCCTGATAAGTTTAGATGTATCTCAATTTTTGACTGTTTTGTACATGAATTCTTATTGTGAGGTTACTTGGCTGGAGCAACACTGCATCGGTTCTCATGTACTGATTCTCATTTGTAGTTTGTTAATGAAGAAAGAGTGTTTTAGGGCGTGTGCATCAACATTTCTATTATTGTTAGTCTTGAATATTGATACATCTCAGATATTCAGGCCAAAACACAATTCCTGTCAGGTCTTTTTTTCAAAGAATAAACTTTTGTATGCCATCTTTGCCTCCATTGTTTCTTGCTTGTATTCTGTGGAGAAGTGTTTCTTCCTAAATTTTGGGGTCATTTCAGGACTTAATTATTACATGTGCCACTTTTCATTCTGAGGTAGAAAAGAATGCTGTTTTGAAATTGTATTTCTCAAAGAAAAATGTTCACTTTTGTGGTCAACAAATTACTATGGGCTCCTTTTACAAAGGTGCACTAGGGGTTTTAGCTTGCGCTAGCCGCTACTGCCTCCTTTTAAGCAGGCGGTAGTTTTTCGGCTAGCGCACGCTATAGCACGCACTAATCTTGTGCGTGCGCTAAAAACACTAGCGCACCTTTGTAAAAGGAGCCCTATATTTCCTGATGTAGTCAGACAAATGCAGCTTCATAGGAAGCAATTCCTACAACTAAAACCTACAGTTGTAGCAGTAGGAGCTACTTTTTTCCTCAGATTCTCCTGTAAATATCTGATTACAAAAGGACAAGGATATATTTCCATAGATCCTACCAATTTAGGTTCATTTCTGGATAAATCTGTTCTTCAGAATAATTTACTGAATACTGTAATCTTTTTTCTGATGTTTCGAAGTTAATTGGAGTAATAAGAGTAGATAAAATTACAATTTTTCTTGACCCTTGCTGTTATTATTTACAGTACCTAGATTTTCTAATTCTCAAACATGTTTTCATCTGCCCATTCCTGAGGTATGGATGAAATTATTTACTTTTTTCATTGTAAAAAAAATATATTTCTTCTGTAGCATTTTCACTGTTCTTTCATTTTCTATAATTATGCTTTTTGTAAAAAAAAAAAAATGTTGAAACTAAAAAATAGCATTAAGATGATGAAAACCTCCATGAAACTGATAGGATATTTAAAACAAATCAGAAAAAGCAATTTTTTTTCACTCAGCAAAAAGATTAAGCTATGGAATTTGTTGCCACAAGATATGGTTAAGGTAATTTCTTAATGGAAGAACGCTCCTTAAACCCATTATTATGTATGCACTCTTAGGTCAACCATTGCTTATATGAAAAGGAAAGATTATAATTTCCACCTTCTGGCTTAGTGAGTCAGGTGAGAAATCTGGTCCTTAAGATGTGCAAAAGTGCAAATCGCTAATAAATATAGCTTATGTACCCAATACCCAATAAACCATTCAAGTCAAACTATGAATTAATATAGAAATAAAACAAAACAGAAGAAATAAGGTGAAACCTTTTTTTATTGGACTAACAAGCAAAGATTAGGATCTTACCTTGGTAATCTTCTTTCTTATAAACCCACACTCTATTCCTGAACAAACGGGTAGTCAATCCCATCTCGCAAGATCTCTTGTAGGAAGCTTTTATTTGTATAGATAGTTTTGCTCCTCCTCTCTTATCTCTGGACTGCCCTCCAACTTCCAATGTGTGACAAAGCAGACAGTTATTCCTGTAGAGGACTCAAAAGATGGACGGGGTACAGGGAAACTCCCCGAGAAACAAGTCTAATCTGCTCATATCAATAATCATCACAATAATCAAACATTTTTTTAAACAATGAAACAATGAGACTCAGCCTGTGCTAACAGCATGGGGACATATTGAGAGACCCCCTGGAATAAAGCATGCAATATTTGTATATGGCAATCTTGGTAAGGCTAGTCAAATAAACAAGAAGTCCTCCTTACATATTGAGGTAGACAACTGGTGAATCAAAATTCCTGGGTGGCCTTCAGGAATAGAGTATGGGTTTACATATCGACCCTCCCCAGATCCCGACACATACTATATCTATAAACCTTATAATCTCCCTGGGAATGCCCAGGCCAATTCTTGTAAACCGCCTAGAACTGAAAGGTATTGGTAGGATAAATGTAATGTTTACAAGAACGAAAACTACCAAGATAAGAACCTAATCTTTCCTTCTTGTACAACCCCACTCTATTCCTGAACAAATGGGATGTACAGAGCAGTTCCTCAAACTTGGGGTGGGATTGATGAGCCAGCTACTAGGATATGTGATCTAAATGCAGAATCCCACTTGACCACCACATCCATCCTGTAAAACTTTGTGAATGAATGCAGAGAAGACCAAATGGAGGGTTCTACAAATCTCTTCTGGAGAAACTGCTGAAGATTTTGCCCAAGAGGAAGCCTTCACCAAATAGGAGGCTGCTTTCCAGCTATAATATGGGCATGAAATGGCCATCCGGATCCACCTGGAAACGGTGGCCTTTGACATTGCTCCGACCAGCACGAAGAGGTCATTGGACAAATGAAATTTGTTCATCACTTCCAATCATCTCAACAAAAGCATGCACACATCCGGAGATTTTAACACTCTGTCATGTTTACTCAAACTTGAGGGTGTCTAGGCTAGCCAACGCACCTCCTGATTGATGTTGAGTGCAGAAACTATGTCTGGCAAGAAAGAGGGAACTGTGCGCAAGGTCACGCATGACTACATAATATGAAGAATGGGATCATTGTAGGATAAAGCCTGAATCTCAAACACAGGCAGAGGTAATGGCTCCAAAAACACCGTCTTGAGTCACCCAATTTTGGAGACCCCTCACCCCCAAATTGATCTCACAGCTGTCAGCCTGTTCTCTGTGCCATGCTGTGTGCTGGGAGCTGCAAGATGGAAGCTATAACAGCTTACAAGGAGATCCTCTGCCACAAGAAGCCTGGAACCTGGACTGCCTGTTTCTTCTGACTGCATCTCAAGCCCAATGTACCGGCCGGAGACCTCCACCCCTCCTGGAAGCCACACACATTAACTGGTGGAAGATGCAGTCGGCCCTGATCCTGGATAAACTGCCATGGAGCCTGCGCTCAAACCCATTAGTGGATGAACCTGGGGTGAGCTATGCTTTCAAGGGAATGGTCCCTGAGCTCCTGAACTGTGAATGCAGGCTGTCCAGGTGGGTGCACTGCAAAGCAGCCAACTCCCTGAAAGCAGACTCTGCACCTCTGCGATCTCTCGCTTGTAGAAGACAACTGGGAGCTAGATGGCAGTCCAAAGGTAAGAGAGGAAGAGCAAAAGTATGAAAATGAAGCTTCCTATAAAAGATCTCGTGAGATGAGATTGATTATCCGTTTATTCAGGAATAGAGTGGGGTTGTACAAGAACATTTTTTAAATTAGCTTCTAGTAGATATTGTCTCATGACCTATTTATGTAAGCTATTCACCCCACATCCACTAAATGGAACATGCCAAGGGGCCTATTACCAGATAGCAGTTCTGAATGCTTTTTATTGCTTTAAGTATTTATTGTTGTTTGAACTTGCCACTGAAAATACTATTTCTCACATTCAGCACTTCATTTAGAAAAGACCAGTGATGCAGGCAAAGCTAATGACATGTCAGGTCATCAAGTAACTTTTTCTTGTGATTTGACTACCCGTACTGTTGTTCATCATTTATGCTGTGGCCAGTCCTTCTTCCTTCTTCATAAGGTGATAGACAGTTATACTTGTTGTGCATTACCTTGCATGAATGTCTTCAGAAAGGTGGTAAATAAATCCTAATAAACAAACAAACCAGAAACCAGAAGTATTTCAACCGTACCAGTACATTAATTCTGTCTGACAAAGGGAATCTGGTAAGTTTAGTTAAATCTAAGCACTGTAAAGGCACCTTATTTAGATGTTAACTAACCTGCTTTTTACTGTCCTTTACTTCTAACTCAGATTTCTCCAATGCTCCTTCCAATCTAACTACTTTTTGTTCCAATTCTCCTCTGTGCTCTCGAACAGTCATGTCCAGTTGTGTTACCTACAAAGTACAGCAAGAAAAGAATGTTTCTTCCTCATCTATGATACCAAAGAATGATATTCATTTCAGTAGTTCCTTGCTTATTGATTTCTTCTCTTATATTTTTAGGATGATTCATGTGTAGGGCAAGGCCTGGGAAGCAGATAGTATCTTGTCTCAACAATTTTGTAGCTTACACTGACATCAGTAACACATGTCAAAAGATCTTTAACACACTGGAACAAAGTCAGCTTACTGGTACATAATGTCCTTAGAGCAGTCAGCATTTTCTGAGGAGTCAATGCCAACTCAAAATCACTGCAAGTACACCCAAAGAAATACACAAAACATTATTTCATAGTTTATTGCAATAATGCAAGTCTCAGTTGGGGATCTAGAGGATAATGCCATGACAAGTTCAAATGATGACACATGGCCACCTAAAGATGAGCTCTAAGGAATGTACCTGAAAATAGCAATGCCCCAGTCTTAAGTTTATATTCTATTCAGTCAAAAACAGCTTTGAGACAGACTTTGATGGTACTGTATGCTACTGTTTTAACTATTGTATATAGGTATCCTAATAATGGAAGATATTTGACAGAAACCTGGGAAATTCTGTAAGATATTCATGATACCACACTTATGAGAAAAACATAAAGACATGCTTTGTTTGGAAGCATAAAAAGAAAAAAAAAACTGCTTGAAAGTTGAGTACCCTAGTCTTAGGGCTCCTTTTACTAAGGTGCGTTTTTAGCGCATGCATGAAATTACCGTGCGCTACACCACGCGGTACGCTTCTAGAATAATGCCAGCTCAATGCTGGCGTTAAGGTCTAGCACACGCAGCAATTAATCGCGCGCTATTCCGCACACTAAGGACCTAACGTACCTTAGTAAAAGGAGCCCTTAATGCCTTTTATCAGAACCTCAAATAAATAACTAAATATGTGATACCTTTATGTGCTGTGCAGCATTTCAAAAAGGCACTTAAGTATAGAAAACTGACAATATGGGATACTCAATTTATCCATGTTTTATTTTTAAATTTAAGTTCTTCAATTCATCTAAAAAGCTTAGAAGCCTGAAAAATTGAAAATTTCATAGTTCACATTTACTTATGCAAAATGTGATATCAAAGTACACAGAGATCCATAGAGGATAAGGTAAATTGCGACTTGCTAGCTTGCTTGCTCCTTTAAGTTCAAGGGGACTGTGGAATAGTTGCTTCAGAATCTGAAAAATAGTAACATACCAGCAATATTTGTAACTGATTACTAGTTTTCATTACTACTTGCTTGTTTATTTAAGCATGGGCTTTTGAAAACAAGTCCACTTCTGAAGTATGGCACAAAAACACAGGGGACACATTTTGTTTAGAGAGCAGTGCATTAAGCAATTTTAGCTCTTGCATTATTTATTTTAAATAGGACTCAGTCAGCAGAATATTAAAAACCAGCAAATTAATAAATAGCAAAATAGACAAGACCCACATAGCATTTTATTGAAGGAATTATAAAACAGAATGACTTGATTTAAACCGCATATTCAGGAGGCAAGCATAAAGGTGGTTCATCTACAATGTTTCTGTAGAGTACTACATTTTATTTTCCATGAACGGGGGACACTCATAAGCTTCATGGAATTAATCTCGTGACACCTTTTTTGAGATCTTTCACTCAAAGAACTAGATTGTTGATGAACTACCTTTATGTTTGTCTGTTACAGTCATTTTTTTCTGCTTCCTTTAATACTTGTTATTTGTGCTCTCTGATTGAATCTCCAACCTGGACTGCTCTTTGCTTTAACTCCCAGTTCCTCTCTTTCAGTGCCTGGTTCATATCTGTGAGTTCATGGTCTTTGTCTTCAAGCTCACTCTTGTATTTTCTAAAATTAAAGAAAAAACACATTTTTTTTTCTCTCTCCTTGAGCAAAGTAAATATTGAGAATATATGATGTATATAAAGACCATTTCTTATTATTGTCTCTGACTGTACCAATCACAAAATTTTCAGGTTCAATTTTTTTTATTCTTTGCAGTTAAAGCGAAGTTACTCACTTGTAGCAGGTGTTCTCCAAACAACAGTAGGCCGAGTATTTTCAAATGTGGATGATGTCATCCAATGGAGTCCGGTGCAGATGCTGCCTGGTGTGTATTGCTTTAGGTTCTGGTAACATCCCACCACACATGAACAAGTGCCTTCTGGCCTAACACACGAGCGTGAGTTCCTCATTCAAATGACTAAGCTGAAGAAGACAACTCCTAGGGAAGAATACTTGGCCTGCTGTCCTTGGAGAAAACCTGTTACAGGTAAATTTGCTTTTTCTAAGGACAAGCAGGAATCTCTAGCTACCAGGCTCACTGAAAACAATAATAGTAGGACAATAGAGACTCAAAAACATTGAAGTCTTAAAGTCAATTAAACTGAAACTACAGTATATACAACAAATTGGTTATGAAGTTGCAGCCTGGAACAGAACAAAATTGAAACTAGGAGAGTGGTGTTGGATTCTAGACTCTAAATAAATTCTGTAGGACTGTTTGTCTGAAGCAAAAACAAAAGCAAAGACTAATACAGCCCACAAAATAAAATAAAAAAACCAACCAAACACTGTGGAACTGAGAATCTGGATGAAGAATGTTGACTGAACATCGGGTATCCGGCTCAAGGCAGTAGTAAGAAGTGAATTGTATGGACTGAAGACCACATCGCAGTTTTGCATATCTCCTCGATGGAAGCTTAGCTCAAGTGAGCTACCAATGTAGCCATGATGACCCTCCAGAGTAAGCCCAGCCTAGGCATAAGCATTGAAGATGCAATTTGCTAGTCAATTGAAAGTGTGGGTTTGATAATGGCTACCTCCATCCTGTTTGGATCAAAAGAAACAAAAAGCTTGATGGTCTGTCTATAGGCTTTAATCCACTCCCGTTAGAAGACTTAGGCTCACTAGCAGTCTAAGATATGCAGTATGCTTTTGCCAGGATAAGCACAAGATTTTGGGAAGAATATTGCAAAACATTTGACTGGTTAAGATGGAAGTTCAATGTTACCTTAGGAAGTAACTTAGAATGCATGTGAAAAATGACTGTGTTTTGATGAAACTTTGGGCCTGAAGCTCAATGGCTCTGTGAGCTGAAGTGCCGCCATCATAACCACCACTTTCCAGGTCAGATACTTCAAGTGACAAGTCAAGTTTCTCAAAAGGAGCTTTCATCAACTAGATAAGAATGATGTTGAGATCCCATGACATAGCAGGAGGTTTAACTGGGGGCTTTGATAGCAGCAAACCTCTCATAAATTGAACAAAAGGCTGTATGGATATGGTCTTACTCTCTACATGGAGATGGTAAGCACTGATTATACTGAGGAGTGCACTTACAGAGTTGGTTTTCAAACTAGACTCACAAGCATGTAGGAGGCAAGCAATTTTGGTGTGGGACAACTAAGAGGATCTAAGGCCTTGCCCTCACACCAGATTGCAAACCTCCTCCATTTAAAGGAACATCTCTTAGTGGAATCTGGATTCTGGAGATACTCTTGGACAGATTCAAGATATGAAATTCTAGGCTCTTAACATCTGGATCATGAAGGCCAAAGACAGGAGGTTGGGGTACAGAAGAGACACTTCATTCTGCATGACGAGGGTCGGAAAACACTCCAATCCCCATGGTTCTTTGGAGGACAACTCCAGAAACATAGAACATAGAAACATGAGAGCAGATAAAGGCCAAAATAGCCCATCCAGTCTGCCCATCCACAGCATTCACTATTTCCTCCTCTCCCTAAGAGATCCCACATGCCTGTCCCACACTTTCTTCAATTCAGAAACAGTCTGTCTCCATCACCTCTATTCCACTGATCTGCCTTAGATTACTCCTGAGCCTATCACCTCTTAGCTTCATTCTATGCCCTCTCATTCTGGAGCTACTTTCAAATGAAAGAGACTCGCTTTGTGTGTATTTATGCCACATAATTATTACATTACATTAGAGATTTCTATTCTGCCATTGCCTTGCGGTTCAAGGCGGATTACAAAAGAATTACAAAAAACGTTTTACAGGAAGATATCTGGTAATTTCTAGAGGAGATAAAGAGTAGATGAAGTTGCTTTGGGGAATCGGGAAGGTATTGGGAAGTAGGAAGGAGCAAATGGTATTAAGTCGTTTGCATGAATTTCTTGAAAAGTAGAATCTATTTCTTTTCTGAATGTTTTATAGTCTGGGGTCATAATTAGTAGATTGGAGATTTGGTTGTTGAATTTTGCTGCTTGTGTGGCTAGGAGGCCATCACATAGTTTTTTCCGTTTGACTTCTTTGATTGGAGGGTGCGTGAATGGAGTGTGGGTTTTCCTATGTCTAGTTGATATAGTTTGGATAAGGCGGTTGTTCAGGTAGGTTGGGCTGTCGCCGTTTATGGTTTTAAATAGTAGACAGTAGAATTTGAATAGTAATCTTGCCGGAATTGGAAGCCAGTGTGAGTTGAGGTATGCCTCTGTGATGTGGTTGTGTTTCTTCAATGAATAGATAAGTCTCAGTGCTTTGTTTAGGATTATTTGTAGTTGTTTTATCATTATTGCTGGGCAGGGAAGGTAGAGAATGTTGCAATAGTCTAAAAGACCTAGGACTAGGGATTGTACTACGATCTGGAATTGTGTTCTATCAAATAATTTTCAAACTTGTCTTAGGTTTCTCATAACTGCAAATGATTTCTGTATTGTTTTATTGATTTGTGGTTGCATAGTGCAGCATCTATCTATCGTCATTCCTAGTAGTTTTAGGTTGGGTTGAATGGGGTAATTGATTGAGTTAATTTCTAAATTGGTTATGGTTGGGACTTTGTTATTTTAGAGGAGGATGAATTTTGTTTTGTCTGGGTTCAGCTTCAGTTTATGATCTTTCATCCATGTTACTACTGTTTCTAGTGTTCGGTGTAGTGTGTATGTCAGAGGGCTTGGGTTGATCAAAAGGTATGAGAATGGTGATGTCGTCTGCATAGCTGTTTGTCCAGGCAGGTGCCGAGGGAGACAGTATAGAGGTTGAAGAGAGTAGGGGATAGTGGGGATCCTTGGGGTACGCTGCAGGGGTTGAACCAGGGTTCTGATTTTTCTTTGTCCGACTTTACTCTGTAGGTTCTGGATTTTAGGAATCCTTCAAACCATGAGTATACCTTATCAGTGATACCGATTGTGTCCAAAATTTGCAGTAGGATGTTATGGTCTACCAGGTCATATGCTGCGGTCAGATCCAGTTGTATATCTCCCCTCTCCTGCCTTTCCTCCAAAGTATATACAGTATATTCTCTGTTAACCAGAACTCTCAAGCAATCTATAAGTATCCCAACTGCCACTACCACTGCAAATGATCTAGCCATATTCTTCAGTTCTAAAATTATGGGTTTACGAACCTCACGTTTGTCATGCCTGGGGAACATCAGAGACTGTTTGCGCAGGGTCCAGGATGAAGTTCCTGCAGATTTAATATGGTCCATTTTTGACAACCCAGATTGGGTAGACTTCACTAAACATTTTTGCAGGTATTCTACATCTTACTGCATGTTGGATTTCTGTCCTGCTAATCTTATGTCCTGTGCACCTCCAAGATTCAAACTAAAAGTGTTAGAATGGAAGAGGGCAATATAATCATTACCCCAATCATTAAAATAATAAGGAATCAATCACTTTGCCATCAAACTACCGACCAATAGCGTCCATCCCTTTTTTTGTAAAGATCATGGAGAGGCTGGTGCAAATGCAATTAACAAAATATCTGGAGCATCATACCTTGTTACATGATTCTCAATCAGGTTTCAGATCTCATTTTAGTACAGAGACGTATTAGCTACTCTACTTGATCACTTGAGAACAGCCTTTTGAGCAGGGATATTAATGCTTTAGTACTCCAATTTGATTTAAGTAGCACCTTCAATCTTGTAGACCATCTTAAATTGTTGGAATCGCTAGATGCCTTGGAAATTCTGGGCAAAGTCCTTACATGGTCCAAAGGGTTTTTCGAATCAAGACTTTATCAGGTTAGATTTAATGATACATCTTCTATTATTTGGAAAAACTCTTGCGGAGTCCCACCGGGCTCTCCACTCTCTCCTACATTTTTTAATGTATATCTTTCTTCACTGGGCTAATCATTGAGTAATATGGGTTTAAAGCTCTTCAGCTATGCAGATGATATCACAATAGTCATCCCATGCTGTGGAGATTTACCCAACAGTATCAACTTATCAAGCCGGTATTGCTTCTGATGGAGTCCTGGATGCGGGAATTTAAATTAAAATTAAATCAGGATAAAACTAAAAAAATGTTTGTTTTGTCTCAAAAATCCCTCTAGAACCAATAATCAAGATTAATTCAGTATCATACACACTAAGTCCAACAATTAAAATACTGGGAGTTGTTCTCAATCAATGCCTGACTATGAAGAATCAGATTGACACAGTAGTCCAGAAAGGATATTATACTTTATGGAAACTATGCACCATTAGACCCTATTTTGAGGTTGCTGCTTTTAAAATCCTTGTTCAGTCACTACTTTTGGTCCTATTGGACTATTGTAATATAGTCTATCTGAAAAACACCAAGAAAAATATGGCTATACTGACCTTGGTGCAGAATACGGCTTAAAATTGATTTATGGCCTGAGGAAGTTTGATCATGTGACACCTTGCTAATGTAAGCTGCATTGGCTTCCGGTGGAGGCTCGGGTAATTTTTAAATTGGAATATTTATACTATAAAGTAGCCTTTGGACTTGCCCCACCATACCTTGTTGACAGGTTTGATAAAGTGTCGCAGAAGAATAGTAGGAAATCACATGCTCTATTTATGTTTCCTTCGGTCAAGGGTTGTAAAAGTAAGAAATATCACGAACAAACTCTTGCTTATCAGGCGGTGTATTATGATAAAGATATCCGACCACTGTTAGTTAGATCTATTTCATATTAACATTTTAGAAAGTTGTTGAAAACCTCTCTCTTCTCTAAATTTTTTATTAATTAGATATTCTCGCATTCTTTAGAATATTCTTTGACTTTTTTTCTTTAGTATAATCTTTTGTTAATCACATTGAACTCATGGTTATGCGGTCTAGAAATCTGCTCTTAAAAGCCGCTTTGGCAGCTGCTGAGACCAGGTGTCCTATACAGAATCAGGTCCTTAATGCCTACTTTGATTCCTCATTGCTCTTGACCTGTATTTCGTTTCAAGTACCAGTATGACTGTACCAGCAGTCATGGCACATGACATGCACATAGGATTTGTATTAGAGGCTTGCAGCCAATTGGAAGTAATGATATAACTACAAAAAAAAATTATATTAGTACTTAATTTTGGCCATTTTATGGGTGCAAATATCTCAACCGTATATCACTTAAAAGAGAATATTTTTTTTGCTACAAAAGCCATTCTGTTTCTTATTTAACCCAGCCTTGCTTTGGCCAGGAGTTAAGTCTCAAATACATGCATTATTCACATGCAAATACAAGCAGTGGTTAAAAAAAAAAAAAGGCCATCTCTGGCATCCTATTGTATAGTATGCAAATGAGCTAGTGGTGTGAAATTGCATGGTGCAACTAAGCTCATTGGGCTTGCCATGCACTCAGGTTATGACATCCACTGCTTACACATACTCATGTAAATGATTCATCAAAATGGACAATAAAGCTGATAATCGTCTTTCATTTATTCAACTTGCCAACATGCAACCTGGCCAATATGTTACTTGCATGTATGACAATTATCGGTGGATTGGAAATATCTCTGAAGTCTTCTCAGAACACAATGATGTTTAACTTTTTGCATCCACAAGGCCCTGCTCGATCCTTTCATTGCCCCATTAAGACACCTTGACATCCAACATATTTTTATGGTTCTTTAAGCTTCAATGACAACCTCGAACAGGAAGGCAATATAGCTATTCATGAACTGTGTTGTCCAATATTGATAACAAATTCAAGGAATTGTACTCAGCCTAGCTGCATGATGAGCAGCATATGAAGAGATTGTGAAGCATGATTTGTCTTTGAAATTGTTACTCTTTCCTCACCATACTGTTCTTTGATCACATTAATTTTTCATCCTGATAAAAAATTAACAGTTATTAGAAAGCCATTATTCCAGTGCCTGTCTACATCTCAAACATATTTTAACTTTCACCCTGCCTTTTACAAAACCGTAGCTCAGATTTTAGCACCAGCTATAGCGGTAACAGCTCCGATGCTCATAGAATTCCTGTGAGCGTCGGAGTTGTTAGCGCCGTGGCTAGTGCTAAAAACGGCGCTACTGTTTTGTAAAAAAAAAGGGGCGGGGGGTAAATGCAGGTTGAAACCTTGGTGTACTTTTGGGCCTATTTTAAGCTATTAGGAATAGTGGGTCAAAAATGTGGCTTGGTGAGTTTTGCAGCCAAAAATCTGCTCTTTCAAATTGTACAAGAAAGAAAGAGATTGGAGGATGTACAGCTGTGATATATGACATTAAATACAGTATAGCTAAAAATTTGCATACTTTTTTTTCAACAATCTTAACAAAGATTTATCTCATAAAAGAAAAGCGCAGTGTGCCTAAAAATTTATGAAGTAGTAACTGGCCATAATCTGTTCCAGTTCCTAAAATCTGAGCCCTATTGTGCTTTCTGTTCAGGAGCAATGTTGTATCAAATATTTGCTTGTGCATTCCATGGTAAACTTTTTTTTTAATCAAATTTGTGGTCCCCCAGTGATACACCAATGATGTGTGGTATATTTGGATTCAGCACAAAAAGTTGTATAGTAGACCCCCCACGAATTCGCGGTTCGCAAATCGCAGACTCAGTCATGTATGGTATTTTCTGACTGCCTCTTCCAGTCAGAAAATACAGGGAACGACTGAGTCCGCGAATCAGCCTTCTGCACAGCCGTTGATTCCACTTCTGCACAGCCGATTCCTCCTCCTCTCCCTCTCCCCCCCGTCAGCATTCTGCACAGCCAAATTGCCGCCCCCCCTGCCTCTGATCTGCTCTTAAACCGCATTCGCGGTTTTTCAAAATTCATGGGTGCTCCTGGAACGGAACCCCTGCAAATTTCGGGGGAGTACTGTACTAGAAATTTGACACTTAGCTTGGTCGAGCAACTATCCTTTCCACAACCTGAACCAAAAGTTTATGTTTTTTCACTATCTTCCATGGAACAAAAAAGTGGCCCCGATAACGAGGCCCCTAACTTTGGAAGAAGTTGAGATCCTACTCTAAGACTTTGCAAATATTCATTGCATGTTTCATTGTACTTCCAGTAAAAATTTCATCAACTTCTAAGATGGTCAAGTGGGGAGGCCTAGACCACTTGACATAGAATGACTCTATACTGCTTTCCAAACATTGTCCCCTTTTCCCATCTGTGTAGAGGTATTTAGTGATTCACTTACCTTGGGGCTTATACTCACCTGGGGGCTTTGATCACCCTGCTCCAACAATTCTAGTTTAAAACACTCTTCAGTAGGTTAGTCAATCTGCTGCTGAAGATACTTCTTCCCTTCTTTGTTAGATGCACTGCATCCCTGCTCAGCAGCCTTTGAAAAATCATCCCATGGTCCAGGAAGCTGAAATGCTCTCAATGACACCATCCATGCAGCCATGAATTCATCTCCAGGGCATGAGGTACTCTGCCTTGGCTTTTACCCTCGACAGAGAGGATCAAAGAGAATACCATCTGCGCACCTAACTGATTCTCCTTCTCTCCCAGAGCCACAAAGTCACTTTTGATACATTTGGAGGGGTACCTTGAAGCATTATTAGTGTCAACATGGATGAGCAGCCTTGGATAATAGTCATTAGGTTTGATTAGTCTCAGCAAACTCTCCTTAACATCTTGGATTTTGGCATACCTCCTGGGACATAATGTCTGGTCTGCAGATGGACGCCTTTGTGCCTCCCAAAAGGGAATCGCCAACCACCACTACCTTACACTTCCTACTGGTCACTAATCCAGTCATTTTGAGGATTTCGAGCTTTGGTCCTTCCTTTCCCTGGGATGCTCTTATCTCCTCCATTTCCTGAATTGCATACCATTCTTCAGTTCAAAGGCATATGGAGTCACAGTATCACAGTCCTGCTGGATCCAGTAATCTTAGTCCAGCTGTTCTCCCTCAGCACAGCCAATCTTCTTCCCCACTGCTGGAAATCTTTGATTCCTCATGAAGCATTTTATCTATGTACCTCTCATTTTCATGGATGCTTCTCAGTTTTGTCACCTCCTTTCTCAGTTCCTTTACTTCCTTCATGAAGTAGTTGGAACCAAATCTGTCTTGTCCAGTATGGGGAATTAGGATCACAGTTCCCCGATCTTGCTTGAGTTCCAGCAAGATCTTCTCTATGAGAGGTATGGGAAGAAATTTATACAGAAGACCCTTCCCCAAGAGGGAGAAAGACAACTGATGCTAGTCTGCTGTGCAATTTGAGCCTGGAACAGAACTGAGGGAGTTTGATGTTGAGATAAATGTCAAAATGATCCACAGAGAGCATGAAGATCTTGCGAGCTATGTCCATTTTGAGAGACCATTCATGAGGCTACATTACCCTGCTCAGTCTATCCGACAAATGTTCTCCTTGCCATCCAGGTACATAGACTGCAGAACCATCCCGTGAAGGATGGCCTACTGCCACATCCCCACCACCTCCTGACAAAAGAGGTAGGATCCCATACTCTCCTGATTGTTCACAAATGGTACATTCATTGCAACCTGGTTGTCGGTTTGAATGAGAACAATTTGTTTCAGCAATCTATCTCTGAAAACCTTTAGAGTGTTCTAAATGGTCAACAGCTCTAGGAGGTTAATGTGAAGAGCTGTCTCCTAACCTCACGGATTCGATCCATTAGCAATATGATCCGTGAGGTTGCCGGTCGCCCAATTCATGACACGATCGCATGCAAATGGGGGGACGATTGAAAACACACACCCCCCAACTGACCGCACAGATCGCTTTCCCCACTTCCCTTGTAGCAAAGGAGGGAATGAGAGAAGGACAGTGAGGGAGAGCAGGAGACATGTCGCCAATGGAGGTGAAGGAGAGAGGAAGAAACGTTGGACTCATGGAGGGACACAGAGATGTTGGTTGGAGAAGGGAATGAGGTCCAGAGGAGAGGAAGCTTGGAGGCAGAAAGAAAGAAATGTTGGATGCACAGTCAGAAGGAAGTGCAATCAGAGACTAATAAAATCACCAGACAACAAAGGTAGGAAAAATGATTTTATTTTCAATTTAGTGATCGAAATGTATCAGTTTTGAGAATTTATATCTGCTGTCTATATTTTACCCTATATTTGTCAATTGTTCTATAGTTGTTACTGAAGTGACATTACATATTTTAAAGTCATCTGCCATGACTTCTTTGAAAAAACCCCAAATATAAATGATAATTAACATTTTCTCTATGTGCTTTGTTTTTTTAAAATTTTGTGGTAACCTATATGTATGAAATAAGATTACTGTATTTTTCGCTCCACAAGACGCACCTGACCATAAGACGCACCCTAAATTTAGAGGAGGAAAATAAGAAAAAAATATTCTTCATATTTAAGTTACCTCATCACAACCTCACCAGAACTACTTTCTTCTAAGGAATCTTCTTGAGGTCTCTTCCAATTAAACAAATGTAATAGTACATAGCCACACTGAAATCTTGGTGAGCTTAACTGTGAACTTAACATTGTACAAACAAGACAAAACTGCAGATCTGTACAAGACATAGGCAAAATTTATTTGTGACAAAAAGATATATATGCAAACCCTTTTACCAATCAGGGGACCCGACACGGTCCGTGTTTCGGACAAACCTTCGTCAGGGGTCCTAATAGGTACAAATATGACATAAAGTTTATTATTAAAAAACAATTAAACACATAATAAATTAAAATAATAACTAAAAAAACCATCATAACAAATGAATGGTGTGTCAATCAAACTTATACCAAAGTTTGTGAGGAGTACGATAAAATTACGCATGTGCGTAAAGAGAGAGTTATAAGTAAAAAGAAAAGAAACAACCGTGGAATAAATTACATAAAGAATAGAATAAGTGACATGAATGAACTATAAACAATATATCTGAAAAATGTGTGTATAAAGTATGTAAAGATGAAGATAAACATACAGAGAACGTGACCCATAGAACAAGAACGCAGTGAGGAAAAAGAAAAGAAAAAGGATAAATAAGTACTATAATATTAAATAAAGAGAAAATACATACCATGGTAAAAATAGAGGGAAAAACAAAAAGTCACAAAAAAAATTTTTTTTAGGTGGCAGCTATAAAATGAAATGGAAAAAGCAAAATAAGGGTATAAAGTAATATACAAACAACAACCATATGTTTTAAATTATAAAAAAAACTTAACAAACCTTAAAAAAACAGTTACAAAAGGATTGTATTTATAACATACATTATTGAGGTGATAATAAAAAACAAAAAACCACAATCATGTTATAAAATAATTCAAGAAAGTGGAACGTATTTAGAAAACCTTACATACAGAGGTTATTTCACAAATGGATAATAATTAATAAAAAGTTTAAATAGACCAAAGATAATATTTAGTGAATATATCAATATCCAGAAAATGAAAAGGATAGTAATAAAAACATTATAAAACTAATTTGAGTGACGGACGAAGTAAATAGTAATTTAAATTGAATATGTTTACACAACACCCAGCCATAAATACAGACAAAAGCAGCCACATTTTGGTAGAGAATGCAAGGAATAAAATGCACAAAACTATATAGATAGAAGAAATATGCAGGGGAAAATTAAGAACAATTCAACCGAGAGATCTATTAAAATATGCCTAAAAGATGAGTATAGTAATAAAAACAAGAGTCTCTAATATAAAGAAGAACGATGGAAAAATAGTATCATAACTTTAAAATTTGCTAAATAATGACAATGCCCAAAAAGGTGTGTAAATAACCATTACTGTTTCCCAAAGGAGAGAAGGAGAAAAATTAGCTAACTTACTTGAAGAAATACTTACAAGGCTCCACAAATTTGATGGGACTAATACCTAAACAGGATAAGTGTGTATGTATAATGACTCGCCAGACCCTATTTCACAAAACCGCGGCCGCGGTCCACAGCACAGACCGGCGCGCCGACCGCCACACACCACTCCTAGCGTCAAAGGGACTGCCGGAGTAGTGCGGGACGCCCGACAGCCAAGCCTGCGCCACGAGCACACCGCCGCGGCCTCGCAAAAGGGGAGAGGAAGGGAGCACAAAAAATGCTAATGAAATAAGTAAACTTCTCTTAAAATATAACACCTTGTATGTCTTGCTCAGTTTGCAAACATTCTCTGAATATCACAACTTTTACACACCCACGTACAAGGAAGATATATAATTTATATTTCAGCAGCAATTGCAATACTGAGCATGTTGTTTATATCATCATTTGTCCATGCCATCTCATCTATGTTGGTAAAACCAAGAGGAAGATCAAAACAAGGATTATCGAACACAGGAGTTGTATTTTAAGAGAAGTTTGCTCAGCGCCCTTGGTTCAACATTGGAAGGATTTAGCTCATACGATTGAAGATTTGCGTTTCTTTGTTTTTAAAACCTTTAAAAACAATTGGAGGGGTGGTGACATTGATAATGTTTTGCTGAGGGCTGAACAGAGAATTATATTTGAACTGAATACTATTGTACCAGCAGGTTTAAATTCAGATATAGATTTCCTTCCTTTTTTATGATTTTATTGTTTTTTATTGCGTGTTATCTGTATTTGCACATTATTATACATTTATTTTTATTATCATGTTTATTTATTAAAACTGTTTTTATTTTTTTACAGCCACATGTTTTTTTCTGTCTTTTTCTGTTTTATCTATTTACACACATTTCTTTTTTCTTTTCTTATTATACTATCATCTGTAATATTTAGGTTCATGTATACCAGTTTTTCTTTCCATTATATCAAACCATCATTTACATTTTCAGCTCCATACTACCTTCCCTTAATGTAATATAAACACGCCCATTCTGAAGACTGATTGGTTGGTTTCCCTTTCTACCAATTTTCCTCTAGATATTTGCCTCATGAGGCTTTTACGACATTTTTTTACGTTTTTATTCATCTATTTAAGTTTTTCTCTAGCATTGCCTATTTTCCTGACGGCTTATCACAGTGACGTATCCCGTAGTCGCTCATATTTTGGTAAGTTTCTTTTACTTATTTTTGACTCTCTGACGGCCCACTCTCTAGCCCTTTTTACTTTTAAATAGTCCTCACAAGCTCCTATATAGGAGTTTTTTTTACACACTTTTGCAATTTACTTATTTCATTAGCATTTTTGTGCTCCCTTCCTCTCCCCTTTTGCGAGGCCGCGGCGGTGTGCTCGTGGCACAGGCTTGGCTGTCGGGCGTCCCGCACTACTCCGGCAGTCCCTTTGACGCTAGGAGTGGTGTGTGGTGGTCGGCGCGCCGGTCTGTGCTGTGGACCGCGGCTGCGGTTTTATGAAATAGGGTCTGGCGAGTCATTATACATACACACTTATCCTGTTTAGGTATTAGTCCCATCAAATTTGTGGAGCCTTGTAAGTATTTCTTCAAGTAAGTTAGCTAATTTTTCTCCTTCTCTCCTTTGGGAAACAGTAATGGTTATTTACACACCTTTTTGGGCATCGTCATTATTTAGCAAATTTTAAAGTTATGATACTATTTTTCCATCGTTCTTCTTTATATTAGAGACTCTTGTTTTTATTACTATACTCATCTTTTAGGCATATTTTAATAGATCTCTCGGTTGAATTGTTCTTAATTTTCCCCTGCATATTTCTTCTATCTATATAGTTTTGTGCATTTTATTCCTTGCATTCTCTACCAAAATGTGGCTGCTTTTGTCTGTATTTATGGCTGGGTGTTGTGTAAACATATTCAATTTAAATTACTATTTACTTCGTCCGTCACTCAAATTAGTTTTATAATGTTTTTATTACTATCCTTTTCATTTTCTGGATATTGATATATTCACTAAATATTATCTTTGGTCTATTTAAATTTTTTATTAATTATTATCCATTTGTGAAATAACCTCTGTATGTAAGGTTTTCTAAATACGTTCCACTTTTTTGAATTATTTTATAACATGATTGTGGTTTTTTGTTTTTTATTATCACCTCAATAATGTATGTTATAAATACAATCCTTTTGTAACTGTTTTTTTAAGGTTTGTTAAGTTTTTTTAATAATTTAAAACATATGGTTGTTGTTTGTATATTACTTTATACCCTTATGACTATTTTGCTTTTTCCATTTCATTTTATAGCTGCCACCTAAAAAAATTTTTTTTGTGACTTTTTGTTTTTCCCTCTATTTTTACCATGGTATGTATTTTCTCTTTATTTAATGTTATAGTACTTATTTATCCTTTTTCTTTTCTTTTTCCTCACTGCGTTCTTGTTCTATGGGTCACGTTCTCTGTATGTTTATCTTCATTTTTACATACTTTATACACACATTTTTCAGATATATTGTTTATAGTTCATTCATGTCACTTATTCTATTCTTTATGTAATTTATTCCACGGTTGTTTCTTTTCTTTTTACTTATAACTCTCTCTTTACGCACATGCGTAATTTTATCGTACTCCTCACAAACTTTGGTATAAGTTTGATTGACACACCATTCATTTGTTATGATGGTTTTTTAGTTATTATTTTAATTTATTATGTGTTTAATTGTTTTTTAATAATAAACTTTATGTCATATTTGTACCTATTAGGACCCCTGACGAAGGTTTGTCCGAAACACGGACCGTGTCGGGTCCCCTGATTGGTAAAAGGGTTTGCATATATATCTTTTTGTCACAAATAAATTTTGCCTACATCTTATACAGATCTGCAGTTTTGTCTTGTTTGCTCTCGGTTGTTTTTGACTGCAGTTTAGGTTGGAACTTCTCTTTTTGTTTTATTGCTCTGAACTTAACATTGTACAACACACGTCCCTGCATTGTGCCCACAGACACATGTATATGCTGCAGAGTCAGCAATTGGTAAAATAAAGGATAACCTTATCTTTAATGCACAGCTTGTTACACACACACACACGCACCCATTCTCTCTCTCCCTGTTGAAACATTTTATTGAATTTAATATAACACACAAAAATTCAACAAACAAGTAACAAATACATCACAAACCCCCCCCCCCCCAACAATCCCCTTCCTCCCACTGGCCTAGAGATCCACCATAGGCAACCCCCCCCAACAGTGACAGCCAGACTAGCTCAACATTCAGGGGTAACAGCCTCCCCAACAACCAACCAACCAAAACACCCAAAAGAATACACAACCCATCCTGCGACCCATCCCTAACTCAGAAGAGACCACCAAACTCACCATTCTCTTTCTTAATAGGAAAAATATCCCGGGAAGCAGAAACAGCAGAGGGGTTGTGTATGAGCATGCTCCGGTACCTGCTCGGCTCCCTGGAAGCAGATCTTACACATGGGGGTCGGGCTGTGGTCGCTGCTGCAGACAGAGCCAGAGTAGGCTTTGGGGGCTCTGGCGTTGGTGTGCTGCTTTGGCTGGGGAATGCCGCTGCCCCTGTCGCCAGCTCCATCGGCTGCAGGCACCGGCGGTTCTTTGTCCTTGGGCTCTGCCTCCTCCCCGAGCAGGGGAACAGCCACGGTCCCAGTTCGCTGCCCAGAAGTTCTTAATAGAGGCCAGCGATTGCGTCTTCGGCAGTGCCTGCGCTCTCTTCCGAGCTCATCATGGATGGAGGGCGAGGTCAGCTGCAAGAACTCAGCATCATCATCCTGGCCTCCTCAACCTCGACGGTTGCATTTGCGGCGGTGCCTGCACTCTCCTCCGAGCTCATCACGGATGGAGAGTGAGGTCAGCTACGAGGGTTCAGCGCCACTATCTCGGCCTCCTCCCTTTGACGGTTGTGTCTGTGCTCTCCTCCAAGCTCATGCGGACGGAGGGTGAAGTCAGCTTCAAGGGCTCAGCGCTACCATCACGGCCTCCTCACCCCGCCCTCATGCATTCACCCAGACACCAGCAGAGCCGCGAGCATGAGGTCAGTGTCCAGGGACCCGGGAGGGTGTAATTCTTTCTGCGGCTGGGGAAAAAAAGTGCTTCTTATGAAGCGAAAAATACGGTATATTGTGTATATATGAAAAATGGGAGGAAGAAATTGCATTACAATTAGTACTATTATTATGGGGGTGGGGGTCTAAGGCAGAGCTTGGGTGAGTCTGACGTGGAGCTTGGGTGGATCTGGGGCAGAGCTTGGGTAGGGATACTCGGTTGATATTGTTAGACTTAGGGGGTACTTCCAAAGCCTTTAATGGAAAAGGCAGAGATATTCTTTTTACAATTTTTTATTTGAACATTTACTTTTGACAATTTTTGAGACTGGATTAGCCATTTGTGGCTTTCTTCTGCTCATGAAAATAGACCAGAATAGAAATGCTTCAAAATTACAATTAATAACACTGTGATAAAAAGAAGTACAGTTCCCCCTCTGAATCCACAGTTTTAGTACCCGCAGATTCGATTATTCGTGATTTTTTTTTAAACAAAATTTCCATCAGATCTTTCCCAGACCTTATCTGGTAGTCTAGCAGCGATGCAGGGCAGGATCGATCGTCCTACGCTCCTGCCCCGTGCAACGCCATCATCAAAATGGCTGCCGTGAGTTCCCGTTGATGACAGCTCTGCACTAGGCAGGCGCGTAGGACAATCAGTCCTGCCCCACGTCGCCACTAGATCACCACTCGTTCGTCCTCTGGATACGTTCTTCCCTGGCTCTTCCCTTATCTCTTACTGGGAGGGTCGAGGAGAAGACCACCTGCACTCCCATCCACCTCAGCTTCTCACCCAAGGCTCCAAAGTCTTTAGGTATATTCTCCGGGGTGTTCCTGGCAGTTTATTCGTCCCGACATGAATGAGAAGCATGGGGAAGTGGTCTTGGGGCTTGATAAGTCTATCAAGGCAGGTGGTGACATCTCGGATCCTGGCTCCTGGTAGACAGCAAACCTCTCTTGATTGCATATCCGGTCTGCAAATTGGTCCCTCAGTGCCCCTCAGCATGAAGTCCCCAATGACTACCACTCTGCGCTTCTTCGGGGGGAGCTGATCTGTTGTCCCCGGAACCGGAGCCATCTGTTGGACATCTTCCTGTACCTCATTGGCAGTTCCTTCCTGTAAAAGCTGGAATCTGTTCCTCAAGGTGATTTGTGGGGTTGATGTAAAACTGCCCTGTTTGCAAGAAAAAGAAACTGAAAAAGGGGAAGGTTTCTGTGCTTGCCTGTGGAGGAGGTTACCAGCTGCCAGGAGTCAGCGTCTCCAGCCTCTTCCTGTACCCCAATCATTGGTTTCAAAGCTGTAGGTTTGGTCGGTTTGGGCATCTCGAGGATGGTCTTGTCTTGCGCCTGCTCGGTGATTTGGGACAGCTCCTGGATGACTCCGTTGATGAAGGCCTCATCTTCCCGGATGCTTCTCAAGCACTTCACCTCCTCCCTTAGGCTCTTCAGTTCCTGAAAGATGTCTCCGTCTAGCTGGCCCACCTCTTCTGTCTGTGTGGAGATTGTAGTGTACTGCTAGGGGATGGCCTCAGTCTGCACAGAGACCTCTGTCCACCGTCCTGGGTCATCCTCCGCCTGTACGTAGGCCGTGGCCATCCCCTGGATCCCTTCGGTGACTGGAATGCCAGTCTTGATTGTAGTTTTGGTGCTTCTAGTTCTCCCTGCCATTTTCAAGTTTTGTTTTTTGTTTTTTTCTTATTCCTACTAGAGTGTCTGGAAAGGTCTGCCTGTCAGTTAGTTGGAGAGGACAGCCTGTTAGTTAGTTAGTCAGCCTGCTTGTTATTTAGGTCTGCCTGCTTGTTAGATAGTTTGAGAGTTTGAAAGATTAGGGTAACTGGTAAGGTCTGCCTGCTATATAGTTAGAGAGGTCTGTCTGCTTGTTAGTGAGATAGAAAGGTCTGCCTGTTTGAAAGATAGATGGAAAGTTTCCTTATTCCTACTAGAATGTCTGGTAAGGTCTACCTGTCAGTTAGTTGGAGAGGACTGCCTGTTATTTAGTTAGTAAGCCTGCTTGTTATTTAGGTCTGCCTGCTTGTTAGTTAGAAAAGTCTGCCTGTTAGATAGCTTTTGAGAGTTTGAAAGATTAGGGTGACTGGTAAGGTCTGCCTGCTATATAGTTAGAGAGATCTGCCTGCTTGTTAGTGAGATAGAAAGGTCTACCTGTTTGAAAGTTTTGAAAGATAGATGGAAAGTTTAAAAGATAGCTTGAAAGTTAATTAGTTAGTTGTATGTGCCTGGTGGTTGTTCTCCGCCTTGTTGTATGTTGAGTCCTTACCTTGTCGGTTTTCTGGAGCCCTTAAAGATAAAGATTCGGCCTTCCTTGAGACCCTTTGCAAAGGCCCTTCACAAAGGTGCTCTCGCTAAGGCGAGCGCCTTTGCCGCGCGCCATTGGCTCCTCCCCTTATATGGGGGAGTTCGGCTGGTGACATTGGAGGGTAGGCGGAGCTATCTCTCGCCTCTTCCCCTCGACTCTGCTCGGTCCACTCCTCTCCTTTCCTTGCTAACTCTGCTTCCTCTGCTCTGTCTGCCTCCCCCTCTGCTTGTTCCGCTCCACTCCTCTTTGCTATCTCTCTCTGTCTCCTCCGCTCTGCACTGCTCTGCTCTGCTTCTCTGTACTGCCACGTGCCCGAGTTTAGCTAGGCTCAGCTCCACCTAACCTCCTATGGCTGGCCTGAGTTCCTCGCCGTTGGCTCCTCCCCTTATATGGGGGAGTTTGGCTGGTGATGTCATGGGGTAGGCGGAGCTATCTCTTGCCTCTTCCCCTCGACTCTGCTCGGTCCGCTCCTCTCCTCTCCTCGCTAACTCTGCTTCCTCCTCTCTGTCTGCCTCCCCCTCTACTTGCTATCTCTCTCTGTCTCCTCCGCTCTGCTCCTCTGTACTGCCACGTGCCTGGGTTTAGCTAAGCTCAGTTCCACCTAACCTCCTACAGCTGGCCTGAGTGCTGTCCCCAATACGCCAAAATCAGATCATGGACATGGTAAACAATTTCAGGAGTTGACACCATTTGAGGTCTCCCAGATCTTGCTGCATCTTTGATCTCAAAATCTTCAAGCTGAAAATTTGCACACCACTTCTTCTCTGTGGAGTATGATGGACATTTGTCATTCAATGTTTGCATCATAAATTCATGGATTTCCTTTGGAATTTTCTTCTGCAGGAATAGGAACTTCATGACAGCTCGGTGTTCCACACTTTTCATTGACATAGTAACATAGTAACATATACATAGTAACATAGTAGATGACGGCAGATAAAGACCCGAATGGTCCATCCAGTCTGCCCAACCTGATTCAATTTAAATTTTTTTTTTCTTCTTAGCTATTTCTGGGCGAGAATCCAAAGCTTTTCCCGGTACTGTGCTTGGGTTCCAACTGCCGAAATCTCTGTTAAGACTTACTCCAGCCCATCTACACCCTCCCAGCCATTGAAGCCCTCCCCTGCCCATCCTCCTCCAAACGGCCATGCACAGACACAGACCGTACAAGTCTGCCCAGTAACTGGCCTAGTTCAATCTTTAATATTATTTTCTGATTCTAAATCTTCTGTGTTCATCCCACGCTTCTTTGAACTCTCCACCACCTCTCTCGGGAGCGCATTCCAGGCATCCACCACCCTCTCCGTAAAGTAGAATTTCCTAACATTGCCCCTGAATCTACCACCCCTCAACCTCAAATTATGTCCTCTGGTTTTACCATTTTCCTTTCTCTGGAAAAGATTTTGTTCTACGTTAATACCCTTTAAGTATTTGAACGTCTGAATCATATCTCCCCTGTCTCTCCTTTCCTCTAGGGTATACATATTCAGGGCTTCCAGTCTCTCCTCATACGTCTTCTGGCGCAAGCCTCCTATCATTTTCGTCGCCCTCCTCTGGACCGCCTCAAGTCTTCTTACGTCTTTCGCCAGATACGGTCTCCAAAACTGAACACAATACTCCAAGTGGGGCCTCACCAATGACCTGTACAGGGGCATCAACACCTTCTTCCTTCTACTGACTACGCCTCTCTTTATACAGCCCCGAATCCTTCTGGCAGCAGCCACTGCCTTGTCACACTGTTTTTTCGCCTTTAGATCTTCGGACACTATCACCCCAAGGTCCCTCTCCCCGTCCGTGCATATCAGCTTCTCTCCTCCCAGCATATACGGTTCCTTCCTATTATTAATCCCCAAATGCATTACTCTGCATTTCTTTGCATTGAATTTTAGTTGCCAGGCATTAGACCATTCCTCTAACTTTTGCAGATCCTTTTTCATATTTTCCACTCCCTCTACGGTGTCTACTCTGTTACAAATCTTGGTATCATCTGCAAAAAGGCACACTTTTCCTTCTAACCCTTCAGCAATGTCACTTACATACATATTGAACAGGATTGGCCCCAGCACCGAACCCTGAGGGACTCCACTAGTCACCTTTCCTTCCTTCGAGCGACTTCCATTAACCACCACCCTCTGGCGTCTGTCCGACAGCCAGTTTCTGACCCAGTTCACCACTTTGGGTCCTAACTTCAGCCCTTCAAGTTTGTTCAACAGCCTCCTATGAGGAACTGTATCAAAGGCTTTGCTGAAATCCAAGTAAATTACATCTAGCATATGTCCTCGATCCAGCTCTCTGGTTACCCAATCAAAAAATTCAATCAGGTTCGTTTGGCACGATTTACCTTTTGTAAAGCCATGTTGCCTCGGATCCTATAACCCATTAGATTCAAGGAAATACACTATCCTTTCTTTCAGCAACACTTCCATTATTTTTCCAACAACTGAAGTGAGGCTTACCGGCCTATAGTTTCCTGCTTCATCCTTGTGACCACTTTTATGAATAGGGACCACATCCGCTCTCCTCCAATCCCCAGGAATCACTCCCGTCTCCAGAGATTTGTTGAACAAGTCTTTAATAGGACTCGCCAGAACCTCTCTGAGTTCCCTTAGTATCCTGGGATGGATCCCGTCTGGTCCCATCGCTTTGTCCACCTTCAGTTTTTCAAGTTGCTCATAAACACCCTCCTCCGTGAACGGCGCAGAATCTACTCCATTTTCTCGTGTAACTTCGCCGGACAATCTCGGTCCTTCACCAGGATTTTCTTCTGTGAACACAGAACAGAAGTATTTGTTTAGCACATTTGCTTTCTCTTCATCACTCTCCACATATTTGTTCCCAGCATCTTTTAGCCTAGCAATTCCATTTTTTATCTTCCTCCTTTCACTAATATATCTGAAAAAATTTTTATCTCCCTTTTTTACATTTTTAGCCATTTGTTCTTCCGCCTGTGCCTTCGCCAAACGTATCTCTCTCTTGGCTTCTTTCAATTTCACCCTGTAGTCCTTTCTGCTCTCCTCTTCTTGGGTTTTTTTATATTTCATGAACGCCAACTCTTTCGCCTTTATTTTCTCAGCCACTAGGTTGGAGAACCATATCGGCTTCCTTTTTCTCTTGTTTTTATTGATTTTCTTCACATAAAGGTCCGTAGCCATTTTTATCGCTCCTTTCAGCTTAGACCACTGTCTTTCCACTTCTCTTATGTCCTCCCATCCTAACAGCTCTTTCTTCAGGTACTTTCCCATTGCATTAAAGTCCGTACGTTTGAAATCTAGGACTTTAAGTATCGTGCGGCCGCTCTCCACTTTAGCCGTTATATCAAACCAAACCGTTTGATGATCGCTACTACCCAGGTGAGCACCCACTCGAACATTAGAGATACTCTCTCCATTTGTGAGGACCAGATCCAATATCGCTTTTTCCCTTGTGGGTTCCATCACCATTTGTCTGAGCAGAGCCTCTTGAAAGGCATCCACAATCTC
This sequence comes from Geotrypetes seraphini, assembly GCF_902459505.1. Classification (NCBI taxonomy): domain Eukaryota; kingdom Metazoa; phylum Chordata; class Amphibia; order Gymnophiona; family Dermophiidae; genus Geotrypetes; species Geotrypetes seraphini. The sequence goes on from NC_047095.1 coordinate 22,412,596, forward strand.
CCTACTTCTTTCCGATTCCGCAGACGGAACATTCCAGTCCGCATCCAGCAGGTTGAAATCTCCCAACAGCAGAACCTCCTCTTTCCTTCCAAACTTTTGGATATCCACAATCAGATCCTTATCAATTTGCTGCGATTGAGTCGGAGGTCTGTAGACTACACCCACGTAGATAGAAGTTCCATCTTCTCTTTTCAGAGCAATCCATAGTTCAATCAATGATCTGAAACAATGTCAAAACATAACATTATAATTCTTCAAATTGGCACTTTACAAAATAAAATAACACTCTTGTCAGCTACAGTGGCAAAATAACACTCAAAATTTAGGAAGTTGGTTGGGCTGAGAACTTTTCAGCATTCCTTTGTACATGTTACATACCCATCAGCTTATGAAAGGAAAACTGAATATGGGAGTGGGCATTCCAAAAAGAAGCAGCAGATCTACTGGTATCCTTTAGCCACACCCCTGATGCAGTGCAGTTTTTAGGTGCTAAACATCAGGTCACTCACCTAAGCTCACCAGCAAGGTCTTTTATGGTGGTTTTCTTTTCTTCTAGAGATAACTGGGTATTCTTTAGTAGACCTTCCAGCTCTTGAAGTCTTCTTACAGTGCCTTTTAGTTCTTTCTGGACGTTTTGTAAGTCATGCTCAAGTTCTTCTCGCCTTTGCAAGAAATCCTCTTGGTATGCTTTGCTGTTCTGCAACTTGCTTTCCAAATCAATCACTGTATGAAATCCCATAAAGAAATAACTTTTACAAACATTTCCTATTATTACTCAGTTCTGTTTTATTTTACTCAGCAGTTTCCTCCCACTCCTTTGAATTTCTAGATCAGACTGAACTAGGGCTTTAAATCTGGCCCACTTGCAACTATCAGTGACTCCTCTCCTATTGTTTATATCTTCTTGCACTTTACTTTAGTCCAGTAATTGTGGCAACAGTTCTCAGTTAGGAGCCATAAATTAGAGAACACAAGGGCAATAAAGCACAGTTACTTACCATAACAGGTGTTATCCAGGGACAGCAGGCAGATATTCTTGACTGATGGGTGACGGCACCGACGGAGCCCCGGTACGGACAATTTTAGAGTGATTGCACTCTAAGAACTTTAGAAAGTTCTAGCTCGGCCGCACCGCGCACGCGCGAGTGCCTTCCCGCCCGACAGAGGCGCGCGGTCCCTCAGTTAGTATAAGCCAGCTAAGAAGCCAACCCGGGGAGGTGGGTGGGACGCAAGAATATCTGCCTGCTGTCCCTGGATAACACCTGTTACGGTAAGTAACTGTGCTTTATCCCAGGACAAGCAGGCAGCATATTCTTGACTGATGGGTGACCTCCAAGCTAACAAAAAGAGGGATGGAGGGAAGGTTGGCCATTAGGAAAAAAAATTTTGCAAAACAGATTGGCCGAAGTGACCATCCCGTCTGGAGAAAGCATCCAGACAATAATGAGATGTAAAAGTGTGAACTGAGGACCAAGTAGCAGCCTTGCAGATTTCCTCAATAGGAGTGGAACGGAGGAAAGCTACAGAAGCTGCCATTGCTCTGACTCTATGGGCCGTGACAGAACCTTCTAGTGTCAGTCCGGTCTGAGCATAACAGAATGAAATGCACGCTGCCAGCCAATTAGACAACGTACGTTTAGAAACGGGACGTCCCAATTTATTTGGATCAAAGGACAGAAAAAGTTGGGGAACTGATCTGTGGGGTTTCGTACGCTCTAGATAGAAAGCCAGAGCCCTTTTACAATCCAAAGTATGTAAAGCTTGTTCTCCAGAATGAGAATGAGGTGTTGGAAAGAAAACAGGGAGAACAATGGATTGGTTGAGATGGAATTCAGAGACAACCTTAGGGAGAAACTTTGGATGTGTACGCAAAACCACCTTGTCATGGTGAAAAACCGTAAAAGGTGGATCTGCGACAAGTGCATGAAGCTCACTGACCCTCCTGGCAGAGGTAAGAGCAATAAGGAAAAGCACTTTCCAAGTGAGAAACTTGAAAGGAGATGTAGCCAATGGTTCAAATGGAGGCTTCATTAAGGCGGAAAGAACCACATTGAGATCCCAGATAACAGGAGGGGCTTTAAGAGGTGGTTTCACATTGAAAAGCCCTCGCATGAACCTGGATACCAGGGGATGAGCTGAGAGAAGTTTTCCATGGACTGGCTCATGAAAAGCTGAAATGGCACTGAGGTGGACTCTGATGGAAGAGGACTTAAGGCCAGAGTCAGACAAAGAGAGCAAATAATCCAACAATGTCTCCACTGCCAGAGAAGTTGGATCAAGATGATGAAGAAGACACCAGGAGGAAAATCTCGTCCACTTCTGATGGTAACATTGCAGAGTGGTTGGTTTCCTGGAGGCATTCAGAATGGAACGAACAGGCTGAGATAAAAGAGTATCATGAGATGTCAGCCCGAGAGATACCAAGCTGTCAGGTGCAGAGACTGGAGGTTGGGATGTAGAAGGGTTTCCTGCTGTTGCGTAAGTAGAGAAGGAAACAGAGGAAGAAGAAAAGGTTCCCTGGAACTGAGTTGAAGTAGAAGGGAGAACCAATGTTGCCTGGGCCACCTCGGAGCAATCAGAATCATTGTGGCTCGTTCCCTCTTGAGCTTGAATAATGTTCTCAACATTAGAGGCAGAGGAGGGAAGGCGTACAGGAACAGATTCGACCAGTCTAGGAGAAAAGCATCCGCTGCCAGACGGTGAGGAGAGTAAAGTCTGGAGCAGAATAGGGGCAGCTGGTGATTGTGAGGAGCTGCAAAGAGGTCTATCTGAGGAGTGCCCCATTGAGTGAAGATAGACTGCAGAGTTACAGGATCGAGTGTCCACTCGTGAGGCTGGAGAATTCTGCTGAGTTTGTCCGCTAAAGAATTCTGTTTTCCCTGAATGTAGATAGCTTTCAGGAAGAGATGGTGATCTATGGCCCAATTCCAGATCTTTTGGGCTTCTTGGCATAAAAGGCGAGAGCCCGTCCCACCCTGTTTGTTGATGTAGTACATCGCAACCTGATTGTCTGTGCACAACAGAAGAACCTGAGGAAAGAGAAGATGTTGGAAGGCCTTGAGAGCATAAAACATCGCTCTGAGTTCCAGGAAATTGATTTGATGCTTCTTTTCCTGGGCCGTCCAAAGACCCTGAGTCTGGAACTCGTTCAAGTGGGCTCCCCATGCATAAAGAGAGGCGTCGGTGGTGATGACTAGTTGATGAGGAGGTTGATGGAATAGAAGACCTCTGGATAGATTTGAGGATACCAACCACCATTGAAGAGACTGACGAAGAGATGATGTCACAGATATGTGTCGTGAGCAAGGATCCGTCGCTTGGGACCACTGAGTAGCAAGGGTCCATTGAGGAGTGCGCAGGTGAAGACGTGCGAGGGGCGTGACATGAACTGTAGATGCCATGTGCCCCAAGAGTACCATCATTTGCCTGGCTGAGATGGAAGGTAGTGAAAGCACCTGCTGACATAGAGACTGAAGGGTCTGAAGACGATTGGATGGTAGGAAAGCTCTCATGAGGAGTGTGTCCAGGATCGCTCCAATGAATTGAAGTCTCTGAGTGGGGATGAGATGAGATTTGGGTAGATTGATCTCGAACCCCAGAATTCGTAGAAACAAGATGGTTTGGTTGGTGGCCAGTAGAACTGCTTGAGCGGATGTGGCCTTGATTAACCAGTCGTCCAGATAAGGAAAGACCTGGAGGTGGTGAGAGCGTAGAAATGCCGCTACCACAATGAGACACTTGGTGAAGACCCTTGGAGAGGAGGCAAGGCCGAAGGGCAGTACCTTGTATTGGTAATGACAATGATTGATCATGAAACGGAGATATTGTCTTGAGGTTACATGGATCGGTATGTGAGTGTATGCTTCTTTGAGATCGAGGGAGCATAGCCAGTCGTCCTGGTTGAGAAGAGGATATAGAATAGCTAAGGAAAGCATCTTGAACTTCTCCTTTACCAGATGTTTGTTGAGATCGCGAAGATCTAGAATCGGTCTGAGATCTCCTGTTTTTTTGGGGACAAGAAAATAACGGGAGTAGAATCCCTGCCCCTTTTGATCTAGAGGAACTTCCTCTATAGCGTTTAGAAGAAGGAGGGATTGAACTTCCTGAATGAGGAGGGAAGATTGAGGACTGTTCAAAGCAGACTCTTTTGGCAGGCTTTGGGGCGGAAGAGTCTGAAAGTTGAGAGAGTAGCCGTGGTGGATGATGTTGAGGACCCATTGGTCCGAAGTGATAACTTCCCACCGGCTGAGGAACAGAGAAAGTCGACCTCCTATAGGTTGAGGCAGGAGAGCAGGAATCGGAATACTGGCTATACTGCTGAGAATGAAGTCAAAAGGGCTGTGACTTCTGCTGAGGAGGTGGTTTCACAGGTTGCTGCTGTGACTGCTGTCTGGGAGGCTGACGTTGTTGCTGCCTCTGACGCCTGGTTTGCTGAGCATTGGTAGGTAATGGCCGAGCTGCGAAGCGTCGTTGATAGGCCAACTGCTGCCTATATGGTTTTGGCGGGGGAGGCTTCTTTTTATTTTTAAGCAGGGTATCCCAGCGTGTCTCATGAGCAGAAAGCTTTTGTGTGGTGGAGTCCATGGATTCCCCAAAGAGCTCATCCCCTAGGCAAGGGGCGTTGGCTAACCGATCCTGATGATTAACATCAAGCTCGGATACCCGAAGCCAGGCCAGGCGACGCATAGCCACCGACATTGCTGTCGCTCTGGACGTAAGTTCAAAGGTGTCATATATGGATCGAACCATGAACTTACGTAATTGAAAAAGAGACGACAAGCAGGTATGAAAAGAATGATGCTTGCGTGAAGGAAGGTACTTTTCGAAGGAAGCCATGGAGGTAAGAAGATGCTTCAAATAAAACGAAAAATGAAAAGCATAATTGCTAGCTCTATTTGCTAACATAGCATTTTGATAGAGCCTCTTACCAAATTTATCCATGGCTCTACCTTCTCTGCCAGGGGGTACTGATGCATATACACTGGCTCCAGAAGATTTTTTAAGGGTGGATTCGACAAATAAAGATTCGTGTGGCAGTTGAGGTTTGTCGAACCCAGGAATGGGAATTACCTTATATAGAGAATCCAGCTTACGTGGGGCCCCTGGGACAGTTAAAGGAGTCTCTAAATTCTTATAGAAAGTCTCCCTCAAGATGTCATGAAGAGGGAGTTTCAAATATTCCTTTGGAGGCTGATCAAAATCAAGAGCATCCAAAAAAGCTTTAGACTTTTTGGATTCAGCCTCCAAAGGAATGGACAAGGAGTCACACATCTCTTTCAAAAAGCAAGAGAAAGAGGAAGTGACATGCTTGGAGGATGGATCAGGGACAGTGGAGTCCTCCTCCTCTGAGGAACATTCGCCCTCCGAAAGAAAGGGTTCCTCTGAGTCCCCCCACAGATCAGGATCCCTGACATGGGAAGCATGGTCCTGAGACTCCGGGGTCGATGATTGTAGGTGTCGGGTTTTGCGCACCGACTTACCCGACCTCATTGATATCGAGTCAGGCGATGTTATCGGCCGCACCGGTGCCGAAGTTTGTACCGATTGATGGTGAGCTCTCGGCTCCGGTGCAAGAACTGGCATCGATACCGATGATTGAAGCGGTACCGAAATAGTGGAAGCAGGTAACACAGGCTGTTCCACAATCGGTACCGGAAGCTCGGTGCGGACCGGCACCGGAAGGTTCGGAGTCAGGATAGCAGGGAGGAGCTGTTTTAACTGGTCCTTAAGCTGTTCCTGAAGGATGGCCGTGATGCGGTCATCAAGGGATGGCACCGGTACCGCCTTTTTCTTCTGCGGTACCTGCGGTGCCGCTCGACGCCCCGGAGATGAGGAGCCCGATGTCGAGGGACTCACCTCTATAGGGGCGGAGCGCTTCCGCTGGCGTCTCACAGTCGGCAGGATTGGACTCACTGCACTCGAGACCGGAGGACGTTCCAGCGGGGAAGGCTTCTTAGCCGGCTTACCTGACTGGTGAGACGTCGGCGCGGAATCACGCGGCGTCGAAGAAGAGGGTGCCGACTGAATCGGTGCCGAAGCTGGAGTCGATGGCACGGGATCGGACATCTCGGCACCGAACAATAATCGCTGCTGGATCTGGCGATTTTTTAAAGTCCGTTTTTTGAGAGTGGCACAGCGGGTGCAAGAAGAGGCCTGATGCTCAGGACCCAAACACTGTAAACACCAGTTGTGTGGGTCCGTGAGAGATATAGGCCGAGCACACCGCTGGCACTTTTTAAACCCTGGCTGAGGGGGCATGAACGTAAAAACGGCTTCAGCCAAATCGAAGGCCGAGGCTTCGATGGTGGCAGAAGGCCCCGCCGGGGAAAATCAAATGAAAGAAAAATTGAAGAAAAATTTTTTTTTTTTTTTTTTTTTACCAATAAAAGAAAGAAAAGAAATAATACAAATACTCAAAAGTTTACGCGAGCGGGAAGGCAATAGAAAAAAAGTTTCAACAGCCGTTGAAAACGCGTCTTCTTAGCTCCGCGGAAACTAAGAAACTGAGGGACCGCGCGCCTCTGTCGGGCGGGAAGGCACTCGCGCGTGCGCGGTGCGGCCGAGCTAGAACTTTCTAAAGTTCTTAGAGTGCAATCACTCTAAAATTGTCCGTACCGGGGCTCCGTCGGTGCCGTCACCCATCAGTCAAGAATATGCTGCCTGCTTGTCCTGGGATAAAGCCAGTTACTAGGGGTTACCATTTAAAAATGATGATTCCCTTCCATGCCAAGGCCAGTAAACATTACTTCTTCAGCGTCCCTATTACTGAGTTAGGATCACACCCAGATCCCCTTACACATCTCACTGAACCACCAGGAAGACCTGTGATTAATCAGTTACTTTTTTTTTTTTTTTTACTAATTCAGCTAAGAAGGCAGCTAAATAACACCAGTACTTATACCTTGGTTTGTGTCAAATTCATTTCCTCATCTCTACATTAAATACAGTATTAGTTTATTGTAGTAAAAAGTTATTTACAGCCAAATGAGATTGTTCCTATCTGTGTACAGACCTATTAATAGTAAAACAGAACTGCTAACTTTTAAAAAGAGATTAGGTTCTTACCTTGATAATATCTTTTCCAGTAGATAGGGGTAGTATGCTGAATGATAGGTGGTATGCTGCTCATGAGCATTCTGCAGAAGATATCAATCACAGTTTGTCAGCTCCTCCTCCTTCTCCCCGGTCTCTGCTGCCCCCTTCAGTTCATACTAAAGCCAGGACAGCCCTATAGAAGAATAAAGGAGAAGTAGGGGTATGGGGAATGCCCCAAAACCAGGTATCTAATCTGCTCAGATAAATTTAAAACAATCACTGTAATGTAGTTAAAACATTAACAAGCCCCTGAGAGAAACAAAGAATGTTAGAAAAATACAAATTAAACAAGAACATTACAGCCTGAACATTTATGGAGCTCAAACACTCAAATGCAAGGAAATAACACTCTAAACGAAAATCAGACTTGTCCATGCACTCATTTTCTCAGTGGTCAATTACAGATGTGAAAGCTGGACACTACGGAAACAAGACAGAAAGAAGACTGACTCATTTGATCTTTGGTATTGGAGAAGGATTTTATGTATGCCTTGGACCACCAGAACTAACAAATTGATTCTGGAAGAGATAAAACCGGATATGTCATTCAAACTCCAAATGAAGAAGTTACGACTGTCTTATTTTGGTCATACTGTCAGAATAGAAAGATCATTGGAGAAGGACATCATGCTTAGGAAGAATTTCTTGAAAGTATGAAGGGAAGACCAGGTCACTGATCTACAAATCTCCTCAGGAGGAATTGCTGTAACTTCCTCCCAAGAGGCGGCTACTCCTCTTGTCAAATGCACCTTCAATGAGATTGGTGATTGTTTGCTACAACTGATGTAGGCAGAGGATATCGCTCTACAAATCCATCAAAAGATGATGACCTTGGGAGCAGGTCTGCCACATCTCACCTGACTAGTTAGCACATAAAGATGATCTGAGAGATGAAACTCATTGGTCACCTCCAGGTAACACAATAGGACTCTTCTGATGTCCAAAACCTTCAAGGCCTTGTCTTTTTTTTCTTTTTGGACCCTGTGGGGTGAAATGCTGGCAGTCTAACTTCTTGGTTGACATGAAACACCGAAACAACCTTTAGCAAAAAGGAAGGAGCCATTTGCAAAATTACTCTCACTTCTGTGAACTGGAGAAAGGCTCACTGCACAACAGGGCCTGCAATTCTGAGACTTTCTTGGCAAAAGTAATTGCCACCAAGACAACTGCTTTAATTATCAGATCCAGGAGGGAAGCTTCCTGTAAGGACATATACAGGGCTCTGCTGAGTCCCTGTAAGACTATATTAAGGTTCCAGGATGGAAACAGTTTGTGAATCGGAATCTCAGGGCACCCTTCAGGAACCTGACAATGTCCAGGTGGGCCGCTAGTGAAGCTCTCTTCTCTTGGCCAAAGAAAACAGGAAAATACTGCCAATTTAACTCTAAGAGATGCCATTGCCATTCCCTTGTCAAGGCCTTCTTGCAAGAACACAAGTACAGATGAGATGGGGGGGCACTGCCTGACTCCAACTGTTGTTTGCTGCACCAGCACTGAAATATCTCCCATGTCTTAGCATATGCTGAAACCAATGTTGGCTTTTTGGCTCAAAGTACAGTAGCAGTGACTACTTCTGAGTATCCTTTTTGGATTAGCACTGAATGCTCAAGAGCCATGCCTTAAGACCAAAGCATTGCAGACCTTCTAAGACAATCAGCCCCTGTGAGATTAAGTCTGTATTGTACTTGGAGTCTTAGACTTCACTCCCTTTGAATCATGTTCCATGGGAAAGAAGTAGGGAGATTGTGGATGCCTTTCAAGAGGCTCTGCTCAGACAAATGGTGACGGAATCCACAAGGGAAAAAGCAATATTGGATCTGGTCCTCACAAATGGAGAGAGTATCTCTAATGTTCGAGTGGGTGCTCACCTGGGTAGTAGCGACCATCAAACGGTTTGGTTTGATATAACGGCTAAAGTGGAGAGCGGCCGCACGATACTTAAAGTCCTAGATTTCAAACGTACGGACTTTAATGCAATGGGAAAGTACCTGAAGAAAGAGCTGTTAGGATGGGAGGACATAAGAGAAGTGGAAAGACAGTGGTCTAAGCTGAAAGGAGCGATAAAAATGGCTACGGACCTTTATGTGAAGAAAATCAATAAAAACAAGAGAAAAAGGAAGCCGATATGGTTCTCCAACCTAGTGGCTGAGAAAATAAAAGCGAAAGAGTTGGCGTTCATGAAATATAAAAAAACCCAAGAAGAGGAGAGCAGAAAGGACTACAGGGTGAAACTGAAAGAAGCCAAGAGAGAGATACGTTTGGCAAAGGCACAGGCGGAAGAACAAATGGCTAAAAATGTAAAAAAGGAAGATAAAATTTTTTTCAGATATATTAGTGAAAGGAGGAAGATAAAAAATGGAATTGCTAGGCTAAAAGATGCTGGGAACAAATATGTGGAGAGTGATGAGGAGAAAGCAAATGTGCTAAACAAATACTTCTGTTCTGTGTTCACAGAAGAAAATCCTGGAGAAGGACCGAGATTGTCTAGCAAAGTTACACGAGAAAATGGAGTAGATTCTGTGCCGTTCACGGAGGAGGGTGTTTATGAGCAACTTGAAAAACTGAAGGTGGACAAAGCGATGGGACCAGACGGGATCCATCCCAGGATACTAAGGGAGCTCAGAGAGGTTCTGGCAAGTCCTATTAAAGACTTGTTCAACAAATCTCTGGAGACGGGAGTGATTCCTGGGGATTGGAGGAGAGCGGATGTGGTCCCTATTCATAAAAGTGGTCACAGGGATGAAGCAGGAAACTACAGTTATTGGAAAAATAATGGAAGTGTTGCTGAAAGAAAGGATAGTGTACTTCCTTGAATCTAATGGGTTACAGGATCCGAGGCAACATGGCTTTACAAAAGGTAAATCGTGCCAAATGAACCTGATTGAATTTTTTGATTGGGTGACCAGAGAGCTGGATCGAGGACATATGCTAGATGTAATTTACTTGGATTTCAGCAAAGCCTTTGATACAGTTCCTCATAGGAGGCTGTTGAACAAACTTGAAGGGCTGAAGTTAGGACCCAAAGTGGTGAACTGGGTCAGAAACTGGCTGTCGGACAGACGCCAGAGGGTGGTGGTTAATGGAAGTCGCTCGAAGGAAGGAAAGGTGACTAGTGGAGTCCCTCAGGGTTCGGTGCTGGGGCCAATCCTGTTCAATATGTATGTGAGTGACATTGCTGAAGGGTTAGAAGGAAAAGTGTGCCTTTTTGCAGATGATACCAAGATTTGTAACACCGAAGAGGGAGTGGAAAATATGAAAAAGGATCTGCAAAAGTTAGAGGAATGGTCTAATGCCTGGCAACTAAAATTCAATGCAAAGAAATGCAGAGTAATGCATTTGGGGATTAATAATAGGAAGGAACCGTATATGCTGGGAGGAGAGAAGCTGATATGCACGGACAGGGAGAGGGACCTTGGGGTGATAGTGTCCGAAGATCTAAAGGCAAAAAAACAGTGTGACAAGGCAGTGGCTGCTGCCAGAAGGATGCTGGGCTGTATAAAGAGAGGCGTGGTCAGTAGAAGGAAGAAGGTGTTGATGCCCCTGTACAGGTCATTGGTGAGGCCCCACTTGGAGTATTGTGTTCAGTTTTGGAGACCGTATCTGGCGAAAGACGTAAGAAGACTTGAGGCGGTCCAGAGGAGGGCGACGAAAATGATAGGAGGCTTGCGCCAGAAGACGTATGAGGAGAGACTGGAAGCCCTGAATATGTATACCCTAGAGGAAAGGAGAGACAGGGGAGATATGATTCAGACGTTCAAATACTTGAAGGATATTAACGTAGAACAAAATCTTTTCCAGAGAAAGGAAAATGGTAAAACCAGAGGACATAATTTGAGGTTGAGGGGTGGTAGATTCAGGGGCAATGTTAGGAAATTCTACTTTACGGAGAGGGTAGTGGATGCCTGGAATGCGCTCCCGAGAGAGGTGGTGGAGAGTAAAACTGTGACTGAGTTCAAAGAAACGTGGGATGAACATAAAAGATGTAGAATCAGAAAATAATATTAAATATTGAACTAGGCCAGTTACTGGGCAGACTTGCACGGTCTGTGTCTGTGTATGGCCGTTTGGTGGAGGATGGGCAGGGGAGGGCTTCAATGGCTGGGAGGGTGTAGATGGGCTGGAGTAAGTCTTAACAGAGATTTTGGCAGTTGGAACCCAAGCACAGTACCGGGTAAAGCTTTGGATTCTTGCCCAGAAGCTAAGAAGAAAAATAAAAATAAAAAATAAATTTAAATTGAATCAGGTTGGGCAGATTGGATGGACCATTCGGGTCTTTATCTGCCGTCATCTACTATGTTACTATGTTACTATCTGGGTCAATCTGGCACTACAAGAACTACTATTCCTGTGTGATGAGCTATACAGTGAATCACCCGGCTTATCATGGGCCAAGGGGGAAACATGTACAGCAGCCCGGTTTCTGGCCATAGCTGAACAAGGGGATCTAGCTCTGTACTTCCAGGCTCATATCTGAGATTGAAGAACTGACCCACCTTCTTTTTCTTTGCAGTTGCCATGCAGTTGGAACTTTGGGTGAATCCATCTTCTCACAAGGGCCTGGAACACTTTCAGAGACAATGCCTATTCTCCTGGGTCCAATGCCTGTTTGTTGAGCTAATCTGCTTGAACATTGCCCACTCTGTCCATGCACGCTGCAGAGAGCGCCTGTAGGGGTATTTCTGCACAACAGAATAATGCCTTATTTTCCTGTCAGAGCAGAGCGTTCCTGGTGCCTCCCTGCCTGTTGACATAAGCCACTGCCATGGCATTATCAGTAAAGACTCTGGCTGCTTTATCCTCCAGCAAAGACTGCAGTCATAGCAGCGCCATCCAAACTGCTCGGAGTTTGAGTCTGTTGATAGACCACTTCCACTGAGATAGAGACCACTGGCCTTGTACTGGGTGACCGTTGCAATAATCCCCTCAGCTAAACAAGTTGACATCTGTTGTCAAGGTGACCCATGAATCGATCCAAAGTGGGATCCCCTTTGCCATAGACTGTGGACGAAGCCACCATCTCATGCTGTGCTTGGCTGCCATTGTCCAGGGGAGTGGGACTTGCAGAGAATCTCTCTGAGGTAACCAGCAAGACAGCAATGCATCCTGGAGGGGGCACATGTGTGTCTTTTCTCAGGACACCACCTCTATAATGGCTGCCATTGATCCGAAGACCTGAAGGTAATGCCATACAATAGACTCCAGCTTGGTCAACAGGTCTGTAATCTGATCACAAAGCTTCTGTTTGTATGCTTCTGGAAGAAAGATTTGGCCTTCTGACATGTTGAATAAGACTCCAGATATTTCAGGGACTGTGTTGGAACCACATTCTTTTGAAAGTTAACAGTCCATCCCAGACTCTGCAGTGTCTCCACAACTGTTGCTACTGTTTTTTCTCCTTCCACTTGGGATGGTGCTCTGAGAAGCCAATCATCCAAGTACAGGTGCACTTCTGTAGAGATGAGCGGCCACCACCACCATAATCTTGATGAAAGTTCAGGATGCTGTTGCTAGTTCAAAGGGAAGTGCTGAGAGTTGATATTGATTCTCCAACACATGGAATCTGAGGAACTTCCTGTGGTCTGGGAAGATGGAGATGTAAAGGTATGCTTCCGTCAAATCTAAGTCAGCCAAAACTCTTCTGGCTCCACAGCAGCAATGGCAGACGAATAGTCTCCATTTGAAACATGTTTAAGATCCCAGATGGGCCTCCACTCCTCTGAGCCTTTCTTTGGAACAACAAAATATACGGAGTATCTGCTGGAACCTGAGTCATCTGGAGGAACTGGTTCTATGGTTTGGATATCAAGTAACCTCCGTAGCATTGCTCTAATTCTTTGTGCTTTCTCTGGACAGCATGCTGGCAAATCCAAGAACCAAAGACAGGATACACAAATTCCATCCTGTAACTCTCTCTGATAATGTCCAGGAACCAGCGGTTGGATGTTATCTGTTCCCAAACCATCAAATAGTCCAATAGCTGACCTCTAATCCTCAAAGGAGGGCTGGCATCATTGTGGCTTTTTGCCTGGCACTGTGGCATGAGAACCTGAATGTTGGTTCCTCTGGATCCTGGAGAATTTCTGTCTGGAGCTTGGAAAGGTTCTCTGGGTGGAGGCTCCTGTGGAATATTGGTGAGAATGCATGGAGCCAAGAAAGGACCCCAGGCTCTGGCCTCTAGCGGCTCTGGGTCAGCTGTCTGGTAAAGATATTGGCCAGTGATCTTGCACACTGACCATAAGATCATCCAGGCCCTTGCCAAACAGTATCTGAAAGGGAGTCTGCTCAGCATTGCTTTAGAAGTCAAATCCCCCTACCAATTGCCTGATCCAGAGCATACACCAGGCAGTGATCAAAAATGCCGAGACTTTCCCCATGACTCAGATAATGTGATAGAGGGTATCTGCTACATAGTCTATGCCCGCCAGCACAAGCTGAGGCAGGGACTCAGAGTCCAGTAGGCTCTGACTTCTGAGCCTAGAATTACAGGCACGTGCCACAAAGGAGTCTAAACTACAAAGGCTAATACCTCAAACTACCTCTGGAGGACCATACCCACTCTGCGTTTGGTCACCTGGGCTACCAGAGAGTCCACCTTTGGCATAGCAAACATTTGCTGGAATTCCTGATCCATGGGATACAGTTTAGCCATGGTCTTAGCTATCTGCAGGGAGACTTCAGAGCTTTCCCAGGGCTCTGCGACTAGGATCCTCACGTCCAAGTGACACAGAAAGACGTGGGCTGAGCCCAGACCCCGCTCAGAAAAGAACACTAGGAAGATGGTGTTTGCGGAGGGTCTATTTTCAATTATCGTTGATCTATAGTCGATACCTCCTGGTCCTCTGATTGGGAAGCCATTTCGCCCATCAGGGAAGCATCACTTTAGAACAGTAAAGGGATCAAATTCAACCCCTCATCCTCTCTGTCTGATAGACCATCATAGTCAAGCAAAGCCTCCGCTTTCAGGCAGGAAGTGCTCCGAGTCTTTAGGGAGGACTGTGTGCTATTCTGCTCGCCCTTGGACGTGACCAGTGAATCTATGACTTGGCTTGCCAGAAACGATTAATGAACTCTGGAGTAAAGGTCTGAGAGGACAAATCTCCTTGTCCCTTAGGGCAGAACAAACACCTTTTCTTAGGATGTGAAACATTTATGCCTTTACAGTGCGCATAGCTGCTGACCTGGGGTTCCAGGAGGTGTTTCATTCCACCTGACAGGACTATCTGCCATTCTCTAACCCTAGAGGCCTGTGGAGGGACTAAGCACAAAGCTCCCACCCCTCCATCCTTCAGCCACACATCCAGCGTAAATAAGGCATGATATAGGAGTATTAGGGTCTGGGGACTCAATTCCTACCAATTTTGAGGCAAAATGAGGTGTTTTTAAAAAGCTGAAGAGCTTAGAAAACATCAAGGCTGACCAAAAACAACAAAAAATAGGATTTTAGAGAAGGGGGAACAAGGACCTAGCTGCTGAAACAGTCAAAACAGTGTTTTAGACCTCCTCCCTCCTGATTTTCCCCATAGACAATCACAGCCTGTACTCACAGACCGTGTGCTAGGGAAAAGATGCTGCAGCCTACCTCCTTCCAGATCAGCTACTCCTTCAGGGAGCTAATTTTCTGCCTCAAGCCGCCAGTCAGCTGCTATGCCAATATCTTTGGGCTGCCAGTCGGATCTTAGTCAGACTGAGCCTCCACCCCCAGGTCACAACGAATGCTGAAAGGAGGAGGAACGAAACCACAGCCGTCAACATGAGTGCACCGAAGAATACTACTGATGCCTAACAACCTGTGCTCAAGCTCCAGACCAAGTCAAGGAAGCGAGGGCCCAAAACCCTAAGCTCCATAATTCTTCAACAGGCTGCCGAAGGATTCACCTGCCAGCTGCAGACTAAATTCTGCTTTTCTCCAAACAGGCACAGCAGTTGCTTGGGTTACATAAAAAAACTGCAAATGAATGACCCCCCCAAAAACAAACAAACAACAAACCCAACTGCAAAATAATAAAGAAATATAGGGAGCAGATCAGCACTATACCTTCATGCTCGCCTACAGAAGGAAGAACAGAAGGAGACAGCAGAGACCAGGGAGAAGGAGAAGGCACTGAAAAACTACGATTGACATCTTCAGCAGAATGATTGTGAGCAGGCATGGAACAACCCCATGGTTCAGTGTACCATCCCTATTGCACTGGAACAGGTGTTTTCCCATGGTCAGAAAGATTCCAGTCCTCCCAAGCAAGTGATAACATCTGATATAGCCAGAGGTTGGAGCAGTGAACATAAGAATAGCCTTACTGGGTCAAATCAATGGTCCATCATGCCCAGTAGCCTGTTTTCGCAGTACCCAATCCAGGTCACCCAAAGAGTAGCAACATTCCATGCTACTGATCCAGGGCAAGCAGTGGCTTCGACATTGTCTTTCTCAATAACAGACTATGGACTTTTCCTCCAGGAAATTGTCCAAGTGTAAAACTTAAGAGCTTTCTAGAAAATCTCCTGTCCATATACAGAGGTTTCTGCATTATTATTATAAATACTAGCTTTTTAGCTCTTTACATTAACGGGTGCTAGAATAGATGTGTAGACTTAGGCATTTCTTTCTTTCTCTATGTCTGTCTATATTTCTTTTTCTCTCCTGCCCCCCTTTCTTTCTGTCGGTTTTTCTTTCTTTCTGTCTCCTCCCCTGTCCAGCAGTAGCCCTTCTCCCTTCCTTTTACCTCCTCCCAGTCCAGCAGCACCCCTTTCCTGCTCCCTCTGTCCAACAGTAGCCCTTCTCCCTTCCTTTTATCTCCCCTCTGTCCAACAGCACCCCTTTCCTACTCCCCCTGTCCAGCAGTTGCCCTTCTCCATTCCTTTTACCTCCTCCCTGTCCAGCAGCACCCCTTTCCTGCTCCCTATGTCCAGCAGTAGCCCTTCTCCCTTCCTTTTACCTCCCCTTGTCCAGCAGTACCCCTTCCCTGCTCCCCCTGTCCAGCAGTAGCCCTTTTCCCTTCCTTTTATCTCCCCTCTGTCCAGCAGCACCCCTTTCCTGCTCCCCCTGTTCAGCAGTAGCCTTCTCCCTTCCTTTTACTTCCTCCCTGTCCAGCAGCACCCCTTTCCTGCTCCCTATGTCCAGCAGTAGCCCTTCTCCCTTCCTTTTACTTCCCCCTGTCCAGCAGCACCCCTTCCCTGCTTCCCCTGTCCAGCAGTAGCCCTTTTCCCTTCCTTTTACCTCCCCTCTGTCCAGCAGCACCCCTTTCCTGCTCCCCCTGTCCAACAGTAGCCCTTCTCCCTTCTTTTTACCTCCCCCTGTCCAGCAGCATCCCTTCCCAGCTCCTCGTGACTTAACCGTTCATTGCCCCAGATAGAAAATAAGTACTTGTATATAATTTGTAAACTGCTTTGATTGTAACTATAGAAAGGTAGTATATCAAGACCCATTCCAGCAGCACCCCTTTCCTGCTCCCCCTGTCCAGTAGTAGTCCTTCTCCCTTCCTTTTACCTCCCACATGTTTAGCAGCATCCCTTTCCTACTACCCCTGTCCAGCAGTAGCCCTTCTCCCTTCTTTTTTACCTACCCATATTCCCATTTCCCCTTTTACCTTTCCTATTTCCACCTTTATCACCCCATATATTATCATTAGAGTACTTGTTGCATTGTTGGCGTTCCGGTGTCTCCTCTGCCTTCGGTTCGGGCCAGCTACTGTGGGCCGGGATTGCAGGGGCACTCTGTGGGACAGGCCAGGGCATGGGTCAGCAGAGGTGGGGGAGTTCTGGGTGGCAGCATGTGTTGTGTCAGCAGAGGTGGGGGAGTTCTGGGTGGCAGCGCATGTTCACTCTAGTGCGGGGCCTCTGCTGGGCCGCAGTGAGCTGGTGTCTGTGGAGCTCGGTTTCTGGGAATGTTGGGTAGGTGCTCTGGGCCACGGGAGGAGTGGGATGGTCAGCGGGCCTTTTCGGGGGTGTGGTAGGGACCCATGCGGTCAGCAGCGTCGCCAAGGGAGGGCGATGGGGAAACCAGAGTTCTACTCTACTGTGCATGTGGGGTCACAGAAGCACAGATCATGGATGCAGAGATCATGCCATTTGAAGTGCGCATGTGCGCTAAGGATTTTATTATAGCGGATTATAAAAGAGAAACAAACTTCTTGGGTGAACAGAAAGGTTATGCGAGAACTGTGATCCTGCTGCCCTTAGAGAACACCTATTACAGGAAAACAACTTTGCTTCCTCCAAGGACAGGTAGGATCTCAACCCTCACAAGGAAAGGGAATGGGTCTTGATATACCACCTTTCTATAGTTACAATCAAAGCAGTTTACAAATTATATACAAGTACTTATTTTCTACCTGGGGCAATGAACGGTTAAGTCACGAGGAGCTGCAGTAAGGATCAAACCTGGTTCCGCTGGTTCTCAGGCCACTGCACTAGCCATTACGCTATTCTTTTACTCATTTAATGAAAGATTAGGTTCTTACCTGGATAATCTTGTTTCCGTTAATATATGCAGGAATCCATCCATGCTTGCAAACTACTTTGAAAAGGGCATCAATCACATCTTTCAGCTCCTCTCCTTTCCCAGTGGACTATAACTCCCTCTTCAGTTTGTACCAAAGCAATCGAGCTCCACTGTAACAGGAGAAAACAGAAGAAGGGGTGTGGGGAAATTCCCTGAAACAACATACATTTCTATTCTGCTCTTTAAGTCATGAAAAAGAACAATTATTAGCTTGAACTTGCAACATAAGAGTATCAAAGAACCAACCTGCTATGTGCAACTAGAACGAGCACATAAAGAACTGCAGAGCTCAATATCTCAGTACTTTATTAGTAAGTTAATCATACGTGTTCATCCAACTGACAGAAGAACTCCAGTTCCAGACCATAGAAATCTCAGAGGCAAAAAGCAGGCGAATTGCAAAATGCACAGGGAGGGCTGTACAGACTCATGTATATATTAACAGAAACAAGATTATCCAGGTAAGAACCTAATATTTCATTCTGTTACATATACAGAGGCATCCGTACATTAGGTGATGTACCAAAGCAGTGCCAAATGTCTAGGAAGGGCTAGATGACCCTGCTCGCAAGATTGAGGACCTATAAGTGGCGTCCTCTTGAGCTGCCACATCCACTCTGTAGAACTTTGTAAAGCTATGGATAGTAGACCAAGTAGCAGCTCTACAGATTTCTTCAGGCAGAACTGCCTGGGACTCCACCCACGAAGATGCAACACTTCTGGTCAAATGAGCTTTGACAGGAATAGGTGACTGTTTACCACAGCCAATATACACCGACAAAATTGTCATGTGAATCCATCTGGTAATAGAAGCCTTAGAAGCTGGTCTGCCTAGTCTGAACTGACTAGTTAGCACAAAAAGATGATCGGAAAGGTGAGACTCATTTGTGCTTTCCAAGTAGTGAAGTAGAACTCTTCGCACATCTAGTCTCTGCAATATCTCACCTTGATTATTTGAACCCGGAGGATAAATACCAAGTAAACAAACCTTTTGGTTGACATGAAAAGCTGACATAACCTTCAGTAGGAAAGAAGGCATCATGTGCAGAGAAATCCGAGCCACTGAGATCCTTAGGAAGGGCTCGAATGACATGGTTACAAAATTCATCACCCTTCCTGTCCCCACAGATAACCATGGGAAACAATCCCATGTCATTCTTTAGTGTCTATCTGAACCTCAGACTTTCTATACTAGCTTTCTTCAATGCAAGGCTTGATGGTCAGTGATTGTGCCCATTCATACTCTGATTCTTCCCTCGCTCCTTAAAGAATGACATGGAAATAGTTTCCCATGGTTATCTGTAGGGACAGGAATGGTGATGAATTTTCTCATCGTGTCATTCTCTATGTCTCTGACAGGTAACCAGAATCCTCCAGAAAGGAAACTGAGCCCTGGGACAATAAAGGCATGAAGCCTGATCTCTAGTCCTCCCAGTCCTGCTCTGCTTGGTCACAAAGGCTCAGAGCTGGCCTCCTGTGTGACTGAGAGACCTCCTGAAGAGGTATCTCTTCCTGGTCTGATACCGGCACGCCCCCAGGCAGCACAGTGCATCCTGGGCCTGTCAAATAAGCTTTCCACAGAAGATTCACAAAAAACAGATTAAATTTTTGTACAGAAGGCCCCAAGAATCCCTGTAGGACCTCAGACTGGCTTCTCTTGGCCTCTGCAGTACCCGCGCACTTGCATTTCGTGCCTTCACTATTTGAGGACTCTGGGAAGGATTTTCTCCCTACCACTCAGGCCCCCTTCAATTCCCCAGCCCTAGAGGACTCAGAGGAGGCTAAGACTGAGGCTCCTGCAGTACATGGCCATTCTTTGGCCATCCATCCAGCACAACACTGGCATGATATAGGGGTAGAACAGCCTGAGGTGTCCATCCCAGTTGACTTTGAGCTAAATCAAGAAATTTTGAGGCAGATGGAGGCTTTAGGAAAAAGATTGTTTAAAATCCAAGATGGCCACTGCCAGAAAAACCGTGCCAAAAACGGCCCTTGAAGGTTTCCCTGAAAGTTAAAAAAAAATCTCAGGGAAAGGGGTTTTGGAGGTGGGAGACCATATTTCTGGCCCCAGAAACCCTTAAATTCAACTTTTTCAGACCCCTCCCCCAAATTTTCCCATAGGAAATAATAGGCTGTACCCACAGTGCTGCTGCTGGTGCCTGCCTGTGTCAGTTTTCTTTAGCCTGACTGAAGTGGAAAGAACTTTCTTCTTCAAATCCTTGTGGAACAGTTCAAACCTGGAAATCTTTGGGCTGCCAGTTGAACTGGAACTGACTGAAGGCTCAACTCCCACAAATCCTCGTGGCACGACTGGGGTGGGGAGGGAGAAGAGAATAAAATGCAACCAGCTTCCTGAAACCCAAAGGGATTCACACATATGCCCCACAGCCTGTGCTCAATCCTCTTAATAAATCAGAAGGCAAGCAGGCTCCCAGGGGAACAGACCCCGAGCCTCAAAGTAAGTCAAAGCAGGCTGGTTCATCAGTACACTAGGGGGGTTGCTCTGAGAGTTGCAGTCTACCCTCACAGATTCTGCATTTTCTTCCGGGCATAATAGCCCCAAATATGGGGTCCTCTAGCACCAAAGCCTTCTGAAAACAGAAGTCCTCAAAATAATAAAAAACGAACAGAGTAGATCAGAACACCTCTTCTTGGTTCGCTTGCAAAATGAAAAATTTGAGAGGGAGCTATATTCCACTGGTGAAAGAGGAGGAGTTGATAGAGGTGATTGACACCCATCTGCAAGTGGTTATATGTGTATATGTAATAGAATTTCAGGTTACCTTAAAATAAATGAAAGAAAATACAAAAACAATAAAAAAGTGCCAGAGGACAAAAACAGTACATTTTTGGTAGGAATGATAATTTTTGTGTAGGCAACATGAAAATAATAAATATGGACCTTTTTGAGGATGCAGTTGGGATTCTAATCCTCAAAAAAAAACTGAGGGAAAAGTTAGCCACATCTACAGTTGCCTTGGGAATCTTTATCTAAACGATAATGGGATATAAATGGAAGAATGTAAGGCTGCATCAACACTGATTATACTATGAACCCGTCTAGGCAAAGCAGGAGGAGATGCAATAGGGTATCCAAATAGAAAGTGTGCACTTAGCAGAACCAAGTTTAATGCTGTCAAAAATGCATCTTCACCAATAAAAGGCCTAATTTACTAAGGCACTCTTCTATTCTGTGTTGATGGGAAAAAAAATTAACGATCAGTACTTAACAATATATTTTTAGGGTGGGCCAGTTTGTAAGGATTTTCTGTCCTATCCTATTTGTGACCTGCAGCAGTCTAATTCTTTACAGCAATTCCTGCAAACAGACTCTCACTAGACCTGTGGGCAATAGAAAACAGCTGGGAGCTGCAAGGAGTTGGTACAGATAGTATAAATAATCTTTCGTTAGAAACTGAAGAGCACTTTTCCAAAACTCACTCAGACCACCTTTTCTCAGATTTGAGTTATGTAATTAATTTCGTTCATCAAGGCAGAATTCACTTACTATAGCTTATCACTATGTCAAAACTCATCAATTACAAAATGGACTGAGTAGGTTTTGGAAAAGTGCTCTTCAATTAGTAACACAAAATGTTGAGCTCTTGCAAAAGAATTGCAAACAGCTAGGCAATACTATTTTTCCAATGAGTTACCAAGTTCTGTCTTTTTATCCAGATCAGCCTGTGTTTGCTGTAGTCTCGTTTCTAAATGGTTAAACTGGACAGCCTTCGTTTCATTATCATGCCTTAAGACCTTTAACTCTTTTTCCATTCCCACCAGCTCATTCCTGGAAAGATCCATCTCATGTGTCAGTTGTCTGAAATGATAAAAGCAGAAATATCAAACAAACCTGAAAGTGATCCAGTTTTTTTAAGAACTTAAGAGAACATAAAAGTTGCCCTATTGGATCAAATCATAGTTGCATCCATTTCAGCAACCTGCTTCTACAGTGGCCAAGCCAGATCGCAAGTACCTGGCAGAATTCCAAAAATGGATCAAGAGTCCATCCTACTTACCCTCTGGAATAAGCAATGGTTCTCCTCAAGTCTACCTTAACAACATGTTATGGACTTTTCCTCCATGAATTTATCCAAACCTTTTTTAAACATAGCTATATTAACTGCTTTTACCACATGCTCTGGCAATGAGTTGTAGAGTTTAACTATGTGTTGACTATTTTTTTTTCTCTTAATTTGTTTCAAATGTATTAACTGTGTGACTTCATGAAGTGTTCACTAGTCTTTGTACTTTTTAAAAAAGAATCAATCAATTTTCATTTATTTGTTCCACTCGACTCAAGATTTTACAGACCTCTAACTTCCTAACAGTCCTAACTTCTACAGCCTTTTCTCATATGAAAGTCGTTCCATCCCCTTAATCAATTTGGTCACCCTTCTCTTTACCTTTTCTAATTCCACTATATCATTTTTGAGATGTGTCTGCCCAGAAGACAAACGCAAATAGGGCTGGAGGTGTGTAGACCCTGATCGAATTTAAGAGGATTGTGTTTTTGAGGAGCTTGCAAAACTAAAGTTAGACATAGCGATGGGGCCAGATGATAAGGGTACTTAGGGAACTTAGAAAAGTTCTGGCAGCTCTGCTTGCTGACTTTTTCAATGCTTCTTTAGAGTTGGGAGTGGTACCGGAGGATTGGAAAAAGGGCAGATGTGGTCCCTCTTCACAAAAGTGGAAGTAAGGAAGAAGTAGGGAACTACTTCCTGGTAAGTCTGACTTCTGTGGTAAGTAAATTAATGGAAACGCTTTTAAAACAGAGAACAGTACATTTCTGGAATCCAAAGAATTACAGGACCTGAGGCAACATGGATTCACTAGAGGCAGGTCTTGTTGGACAAATCTGATCAATTTCTTGACTGGGTGACCAAATAATTGAATAGAAGGAGAGCGCTAGATGTGGTGTATTTAGCTTTTAGCAAAGCCTTTCACAATATTCCATATAGGCATCTAATAAATAAACTGAGTGTCTTTGATATGGTCCCCAAAGTGATGGACTAGGTTAGAAACTGGTTGAGGGCAGGATGACAGAGGGTAGTGGTTAATGGAGATCACACTGAGGAAAGGGATGTTACCAGTTGTGTGCCTCAAAGTTCAGTTCTTAGACCTGTTCTTTTTAACATTTTGTAAGCAATATTGCTGAAGGGCAGTCAGGTAAGATTTGCCTCTTTGCAGATGATACCAAAATCTGCAATAGATTAGACCCCGGATGGTGTCTATGACTTTCATACGACCCGCCCTTCTCTGTATTCACTCAGTAGTTTGGGGTAACCTGCTCCTTTCTGCCTCACTTACTCTCGTTGCTGGCTTCAAGATTTTTCAGCCAGTTGCCAGATCCTGTGGGGAGTTTCTGTGAGTATACACATTACCGAAGGCCTTTCTTGGGGTGCTCATAACACACAACGAGTTAGTACTGCATTTTTCCTCAATGTTTTTCTGAGTTACCTTTGTGTCTGTTTATTACTTGTTAATATTTTGTAGAGCAAACCAGTTCGTGAGTTACTTGTGTTGATGGAGATTTTCCCTTATACCAGTGATGGCTAACCTTTTTGAGCTCGAGTGCCCAAACTGCCGCACAAAACCAAAGAATTTCCTCAAAGTGCCAGCACGTCAATTAAACCTTAATAACAAGATTTTAGTATCTAAAAACTCTTTATAAAGTTGCCTGAACTATGTAACATCATTTTTAAAGGTTGGAATCTTTGTATTGTCAGAGAATCAATTTGATTCACAATCCTTTGGTTTTCATTTCAATTTATTGGGAATGTTTTAATGATTTCATTCATGGGCCGAATACACACATACTTTTCTCTGTTGCCGCACTCTTTGACCAAAAGATTTGTAAGCCTGCAACCACGTCAAGGTAGACTATTTCAGCAGCTCCCCTCCCTCCCCCTTACCTTTGTGGCCAAGTCAAAATGATCTACCAACAATAAAATTTTAAAAACACAAAGCACGCTGTACGCAGAGAAAATGTTAATTATCATTTATATTCCGCGGGTTTTCAAAGAGGTCAAGGCAGATGACTTTATGCAATGTCACCTCAGTAACAACTATACAAAAATAGACAAATATTCCCCCTCCCTTTTTACTAAACCGCGATAGCGGTTTTTAGCGCAGGGACCTGCGCTGAATGCCCCACGCTGCTCTTGAAGCTCATAGGCTCCCTGCGTTAAAAAACGCTATTGCGGTTTAGTAAAAGGGGGCCATAGTGCAAAATATAGACAGCATATATAAATTCTCAAAACGGACACATTTTGATCACTAAATTGAAAATAAAATAATTTTCCTACCTTTGGTAATTTCATCAGTCTCTGGTTGCACTTTATTCTTCTGACTGTACATCCAATATTTCTTCCCTTTTTTTCAGCCTCCTGTATGCTTTCTCTCTTCCAGACCTCATTCCCTCCCCAAACTTTTTCTTTGTTTCACCCTGCCCCCTTCTTTCTTTTTCTCTCTCTCCATACCCCCTTTCATTCTGTATGTCTGTCTTTCTCTCTCTCTCCGTGCCCCATTTTTCTTTGTTTCACCCAGCCCTCTTTCTTTTTTTTTTGGCTCCCTGTCCCCCCCTTTCTTTCTTTCTCCTTGCCCTCCCCTATGCCACCACCATTGGGAAAATGCTGCCACCGCCACTGGGGAATAGGCTGCCACTGCCACTATCGGGAACAGGCCGGCGCCGAGTTCGCCCTGCTTCTCTTCCCCACGGGGCCGACCAACTCTCGCCACTCGACGTCAATTCTAACATCGGAAAGGACGTTCTGGGCCAGCCAGGCAGTGATTGGCTGGCCCAGAACGTCCTCTCCGACATCAGAATTGACACGGGTGGCGAGAGTTGGTCGGCCCCACAGGGAAAAGCAGGGAGAACTTGGCACCGGCCTGTTCCCAATGGCGGCGGTGGCACTCAAGTGGCTAAAGAGACGCAGTTTGCCAGCCTAGGGAGAACACTGGAGGGTGGCCAGCTGTGCACCCCCTTGGGGCGTAAAACCGAGGCAGACCGCCCCCACCCCCACCTTGGTATGCCACTGTCTGTACCTCACTCCCTCCCTATGACCAAAAATTCTCCTTTCTTCTATTCCCCATGTACACAACCATCTCTTTCCCTCCCTTCCTCTCTCCCAAGTCCATGCCTTCTGTGTCCAAAAACACATTCCCTCCCCCACCTCAGCATCTATTTCCCTCCCTTCCTCTCTCCCAAGTCCATGCCTTGTGTCCAAAAACCCATTCCCTCCCCCACCTCAGCATCTCTTTCCATCCCTTCCTCTCTCCCAAGTTTATGCCTTGTGTCCAAAAACCCATTCCCTCCTCCACCTCAGCATCTATTTCCCTCCCTTCCTCTCTCCCAAGTCCATGCCTTCTGTGTCCAAAAACCCATTCCCTCCCCCACCTCAGCATCTCTTTCCCTCCCTTCCTCTCTCCCAAGTCCATGCCTTCTGTTTGCAAAAACCCATTCCCTCCCCCACCTCAGCATCTCTTTCCCTCCCTTCCTCTCTCCCAAGTTCATGCCTTCTGTGTCGAAAAACCCATTCCCTCCCCCACCTCAGCATCTCTTTCCTTCCCTTTCTTTCTCCCAAGTTCATGCCTTGTGTCCAAAACGCACTCCCTCCCCCTTTTGTGTTCCCCGTTTGTCTCCCAGCCCATCTTAGCAACTTTCTCAGCAAAATGTAGCTCGAGCCGCGTAGGCTTGTCTTCTATTTCCTGCCTGTCCCGCCGCGCACACATAGCCGATCGGAAATCTTCCCAGACTTCAGCGCTGACGTCGGAGGGCGGGCTTTGCTTAAACCCTCCCTCCGACGTCGGCGCTGACGTCGGGGAAGATTTCCGATCGGCTGTGTGAGCGGCAGGGCAGTCGGAGTAGAAGACTAACTTCGCGGCTCAAGTTATATTTAACCCCGCGGGTCCCCCATCGTCCCCGTTCAGCTCTCTCTCCTGTGCACCCCCTGGTAGTACTGCCCTGATGGCGGCCGTGCGCGTGCCAGCTGCAAGGCCTTCGCGTGCCATAGGTTCGCCATCACTGCCCTATACCCCCTTGTCCTGGATTTACAGGTATGTGTTTGTCTTTGGGTCTGAACTGATTCTACCACTAAGGGGGAGTGCAGCACGTGTTCTGAAAATATTTAGATTTCTGCAATACCCAGACTGTGCTTTGGGATTGAACATCTAGCATATGGAATCCTCCAGGGACTAACAGAAAGAAGATTATCAAAGATATGAACCTAATCTTCCATTTCCTTACCACTGGGCTCAGGATTCAATCTGTTATCTAAGGGTACACTTAACTAGGAACCTGACCATCTTTCTAAAAAGAATTTTGTATCCAAACTGAAAGAACTCTTTGCTGAGCTAGATAGGTGGGACACTATAAACATTTCTTGGGTAAGCAGAGTGCACACACTTAAAATGGTAACTTTATCCAAGCTTTTGTAACTTTTTATGGCCTTGCCCATCACCATACCCAAAGCTTTCTTTCTTACTTTGAATAGGAAGGCTTTTGCATTTATTTGGAAACGGAAGCCCCCTAGGGTTTCTAGACAGATGTTGTATCAACCCAAAACTAGGAATGGGTGTTCCTAATTTTTGTCTATATTATCTGTAGTGTTATTACAGTAGTGGGATTTCTTTTTGGTGGCACAAGACGAATAAACAATGGTTGTCTATCATACAAGCCTGGGCGGGAGCTTTGCTGCTCTAGATACCTTGACTCTCTATCTAAATTGAGGCAAACCACACCCCATCTTATGTTCAAATATTTTTTATTATGAAAAACAGTAAAGCAAACAAATACAAATAGCATAGGCTTTTGTTACTAAAACAGAACTACAATCAACCCCCGCCCCCCCACCCCCCCACTATCCCTTCCCACCCCAGAAGTCCAGTACCACAACAAAAATTGAGAGCAAGAGTCAAATTTAGAGGTTCAATAATTTGCTGCGGGCATGCGGAGTAAGATCCTGCCAGAAACATTCCCAGGTCTGACTGAATCTAAGACCAAGTCCACGATCCAAGTCTCCCACAAGTCTTCATTCCAATGTAGCATGGATTATCATCAGGGATCGCCACTGTGCATAAGACAGTGGCGATCCCTGGCGGGACAGCCAGTTAGTAAGTATTGCTTTTTTCCCCATCAAAAGCGCTCTGGTTACGAAAGCCGACATGCCCTTAGGTTTGGACGTGGTTATATTGTAGAATCCGAATAGTGCTCTTGGTTGCGAAAGCCATCGCCTCCCCCATAGCATCGTAATGTAATGTCCCAAATATCTCCAAAACTGTAGAATTTTAGGGCAAGTCCAGAGCATATGGCCTAAAGAAGCGTGAGCCTGATCACATTTCGGGCAGGAATGAGATGCAGTAATCCCCATCCGAGCTGCTCGTTCCAGCGGGATGTAGAGTCGCAAGACTATCTTCAATTGCATTTCCCAATGAGTAATGTTAGGAGAGACCTTCTGAATAAGTTTCAAACCCTCTGCAACTGCTGGTCTGTTAAAGTGCATTGCAAGTCCTCTGCCCATGCTGTCGCTAAGATGGCCAAATTAGTGCCCGATTGACAGTCCCGGACTCCCACAATGTGAAAACGAAGAGGAACCCTCTGTTGTGCAGAAAGACTGAAAAGTTCCGAGAGGGCCTCCCGGGTATCTTCGGTAAGGTGTTCCCCAGGTAGAGACTGAGCATAATGTCGGATCTGATAATAAGCAAAAAAGTCAGTTGGCTGTAAATCAAATGTCTGATGTAATTCCGCAAAGGTGGCTATTCTCCCCTCCTCCAGAAACAGGTGGAAAAGATATTGTAATCCCAGCATACTCCACCTCTGGAAGGATGTATTTTGCAGTCCAGGCTGAAAAGCTCCATTGCCCTGGATGGGTAAATATAAGGAAACCCCAGAAGACAACTTTGCAGTTTTACATACCCACTTCCAGGTTCGCCGAGCCAGCGCAAATATCGGGTAGGGAGACACCAAAGGACGTATCTGTGGGTCCGCCACATGCAAGAAATAGCTTACATGGTACAGAGCCAACAAAGATAATTCCAAGGAAGTAGCAGTGAAATCAGATGTCCCCCTAAACCAATCATTAATATGTCTCATCTGGCATGCCATCGCGTACCAACGGACATTTAATAAACCATAACCCCCCCAATCCCTAGGTAAGCACATCCTAAGAAATTGCATACGGGGTCATTTACCACACCAAATGAAACATTGTAAACCTTTAGTTAAACGTGCATTATGAGTATAGGAGAGGAGTATTGGTAACACCTGAAAGCGATATAACCATTTGGGAAAGAGTACCATATTAAAAAGGGCTACCCGCCCCGCTACTGAGAGTGGGAAAGAGGACCAGTTTTGTAGATTTTGTAAGGTGTCTTACATCAGTGAAGTAATATTACTGTCGTAAATAGTCTTGAGGTCTCTGGGAATCCAAATTCCCAAATATAGAATCGATGTCGTCGCCCATGTAAAAGGAAACTCTTCCACCCATGTCTGCTGTAGAGCCGCTGGACTAGCTAGAGCTATAGATTTCTGATAATTCAAAGTAAAGCCCGAGTAGAATCTAAATTCCCGTAGCGCCTGCAGAAAATGAGCAATAGAATGAGTGGGGTTGGTCAGTGTAAATAATAAATCGTCTGCAAAAGCTAACACTTTGATAGTGCAGTCCCCAAAGTCCACTCCCACTATGTCGGGGTCCAGAGACACTGTACGAAGAAATGGCTCCAAGTACAACAAAAATAGGAGGGGAGACAAAGGGCACCCCTGTCGGGTACCTCTTTCAATTAGAATAGGAGCTGTAATGATCTCATTAATAAGCAATCTCGCCCTTGGTGTCGAGTACAACGTGCGTATCGCTCTGGCATACCAACCTGTCATTCCCATATATTCCAACACCTCAAATAAATAAGTCCAATTGACTTGATTGAAAGCTTGGGCTGCGTCTAAACTAAGCAGCAACATTGGTATATTATGAGATTGCGTATGGGCCAGTGATAATAGGGCCTTTCGAACATTATGTACCGCCTGTCTGCCTTTCACAAAACCTACCTGTGCCGGTGCAATAATATTTGGGAGAAGAGTAGCTAGTCTATCGGCTAATATTTTAGAAAGAATTTTAATGTCCACTCGGGAGCAGCACTCTCCTTTCCTGGTTTCAATATTAGAGTGATTAAGGCCTCATTTGCTTCAGTGGGAAAGTGTTTATCCTGTATGGCCTGAGAATAGTAGTCCCGCAAAAAGGGACCAAGTTGAACTGATAAAATCTTATAGAATTCTGCCGTGAAGCCATCCGGCCCTGGAGCAGAAAAATTCCTTTGGCGTTGGATTGCATTTTGCAATTCTTTAGGGGTAATGGGTGCATTAAGATATTCTACATCTGGGTCAGAGAGCGGCAATAAACCGGAATCTGCTAAATAATCCCTAATAAGGGGTACCGCTCCCGAGTCCTGGCGACCATATATCTTCTGAAAGTGAGATTGAAAAGTCTGGGCAATGTGAGCAGTAGAATGTTGCAGACGTCCCTTATCGTCCCTCAATCCCAACACGTATCGATGTCCCCGGGCCTGTGCAATCAGCCGTGCCAACAACTTCCCAGCACGATTACCGTAACGGTGGTAACGATATTTTTGATATAGAAGGAGATGATGCGGTATATAAACTTAAGGTTTAGATTAGATTAGATTAGAAGCATTTTGACTGTACGCTCATGTATATAAGAATTAAGGGTCGATTCCACCGATATTAAGCGTTCCCTATTAGTTCGTGTCGGGTATTGTGGCGTTTGGCTGATGCTAATTCCTTTTCCAATTTAAGGATACCCCGAGACAAACGACGGTTCCGAGCTACGACATAAACTATACAATCTCCTCTGAGCACTACCTTAGCGGTGCTCCAAAACAGCGTCGGATTGTCGCAATGCTTACCATTAAATTCAAGGAAGTCTTCCCACTTAGATGTTAAATAAGTTTTGAAATGGTCATCAGAAAATAAATAACTAGGAAAACGCCAGCGTACTGGACCCCGCATATTAAAACCCATATTCACATCGATCCAAATCAACGCATGATCAGAGATCACGGCCGGGCCTATCATTGCTGCATCTACATTCAGAAAGGCCCTACTCGTGGTAAGGATGTAGTCTATTCTAGATTGGGTATTGTGTGCCCTGGAGCGATGAGTGTAATCCCTTTCTGTGGTGTGTAAAAGTCTCCAGGGGTCGACTAGATCTAAAGTGGCACAGAGATAAGGAATACCCCTAGTGTGGGACATGCTTGTGCTCTATCCTGGCGTAGAACGATCACAGTTCGGGTCTAAGATTTGGTTGAAATCTCCAGCTACGTACACTGGTTCCTCAACACGGTCTAGCAACAATGCTGTAATGCCCTCAAAGAAAGAATGATCATATGTGTTAGGAGCATACACATTCAAAAGATAGAAGGAATATGTTCCTACCGTCAAATGTAACAGTACATATCTGCCCTGTAGATCAGTTGCAATCACTCTGGCAGTATAGGGTAAAGTCTTACAAATTAATATCGCTACCCCTGCCCGTTTTTGAGTGGAAGAGGCTGCAAAAACTGCAGCCACCCAGGACCTCCTCAATTTCTGATGTTCTATGTCCGTCAGGCGGGTTTCCTGCAAACATGCGATATCTACGTTATGTCTTTTGAGCTGTGTTAAAATTTTGGTTCGTTTAATAGGGGATGTAATGCCAGATACATTCCATGACACTATGCGCAGAGTATTAGCTATGACCTATGGAAATGGTAAATATTTGCAAAAAAGCAACAGTGTGTAGAAACAAACCACCCCAGGTTCCCAGCCTCACCCAGGGTAGCCATGCAACACTCAGGGCCTGCCTAAGCATCTGCAAAGCCGTAGACATTTCCGCATGCAAAAATCTCATAGTAGCTTCAGGACTCTGACTCTCCTGTATCCAAAAGTGTCTCGCATACCTCCACCATAGCAAAGGACTCCCCCCCAACCCACCCCACCCACTCCCCCCTGTCAACCCCCTTCTCGCATTAGTATGCCGTCACAACTAAAGGTCCGCCCCAAGGCGGTCCTAGAGGCGTGAAAGATCACAAACTAATGCCACTCCAGGCCCCGAGTCACCCACAAATCAAAAGCATTATACCCGTAGTAAGCCCAGTATAAATAAAACTTATAGTATACAACAAATATAAAATGCACAATCCCAGAAACTGTGTCAACTTGCATGCAATTCTGAACAAACCCAGTCTATTGTAGCAAATAGAGTCCAGATCCCCCATCATGTGGGGTTCTAAGAATCCCAGGAACCTCCAAACCAAAGTGCAGCCATCAGAAAGTGGTGAGTGCGTCCTCGGAGTGAGCACTCAGTCAGGTAAGGTCCGCCTGGGAGAGCATGTGAGTATTCATAAAAGTGGCTGCCTCCACAGTTGAATCAAATGCATGCCATTGTCCTTGATGGTGTATACGCAAGGCGGCTGGGTATAAGAAGAGAAAATGAATTTTCTTTGCAGCCAAGAATGAACAAAGCGGGTAAAATAGCTTCCTGCACTCGGTCAGCGCCGCTGAGTAATCCTGAAAAATGCACACCTCAGATTCTTCAAATGTTAAATGCTCTCATAGTTGTTTATATTTGCGCAGTATTTCAACTTTGTGGTTATAATTTAGAAGTTTGGCTATAACCATTCTAGGCCTCGCTTCCCGGGCCTGCTCTCTGCCCAGCCGATGCGCCCATTCCAGCCTTATAGGGCCCAAGCTCTCTCGCAAGGAAAAGGTAGATGTTAGCCAGTCTTCCAAGGCCTGTAACAGCTTAAGTCCAGACACTGTTTCTGGAATACCTAAAAAGCGTAAATTGGACTTGCGTGATCTATTTTCCAGATCATCCAGTCTCTCTGCTTGCTTTTGAGTCAGGGCCTGTAGTTCCTGCAGTGTGTTATCATGGACTCACTGTGTGTCATCCATACCTGAGACCTGTGATTCCAAGGCTGTTGTGCGGCTAGTAGTCTCAGTAAGCATGTTTTCGAGCTTTAAAAGTTGTTCTGAGAGCTTATCAATACTAGGCTGCATTGCCACTGTTACTGCCTGCGTTAAGGCCGTTAGCGCCTCCAGCGCGATTTGTTGTATAGCCGGCGAGGTGACCGGCGCCATTTTGTCCCCGCCGTGCTGCAGGCGTTCGCGATCTTTTTTTTGGGTGCGGGTAGACATCGGCGGCACGGGGGAAGACAGAAATTTGTCCATGCAGGAGGCTCACCAATCGCTGCAAAGCGCTATCCTCCGGTGCACCTCGGGCGGCAGGCAACGGGGCAATTCGGGGCTCGGGGCCTGGGAACTCAGGCAGCCTACGTCTGTCTCAGCTCAGTGTATCACGTGATCTCCCACACCCCATCTTAATAGGAATATGAAAAGTTATTTGGAAGAATGGATATATTATAGAGCTAAGGTGTTTTTCCAGTGGCGATATTTTCAATTCACCCCTATTCAATATGCTCCAGGATTTGAGCCAGGGGCTTTATCTGGGCGGATAGTTTGTTATGTGCCTTGGGCCAAATTTGGCAACAGGGGAAGATGAAATCTTTTCAAGCCTTGCCGGAGGAATTTGGTTGATATAGTGAGCCATGTTGTCCTATGGCGCTTTTAGAAAAGAAATCAAGACAATATTATTTGATAAATTCATTTCTTAATTTGTGTTTTTATCTTTACTTTTTAAACAAAACTAATCTTATCCTATCAATTTTAAACTGTTAATGTCTTTTATACAACAAGTTGCATTCATTTTTTACTATTTTGTATTTCACTGATTGTCCAGTTTTTTCTCTTTGTGGAAACCGCCTAGAATTCTTTTGATTAAGGCGGTATAGAAAAATAAATAAAGTTATGTTATATTTTCAGTATCACCAAATCTGAGATTTTAAAGCCTGTAAGGAGCTCTGTTTGGAGGAACATCCCTTGGAACAGGCTCTTCTAATGGGCATGGGACAGGAGGGGATATCCCAATTGTGCTCTGTTTTTCTGACTCAATTTAATCCTGTTTCCCGATATATTACTTGTTGGGAGGAGTCTTGGGAGAACCTTTCCTACATAATTATGGAAGAGGGGCTTTTGAAGTTTTGCAGCCTTTTGAAATTCTCTGTGGCAACTCCCTTGCTAGAAAATGGATATAAGCTATTTTATCAATGGTATTATACCCCTGAAAAGATATTTAAATTATATAAAACTGGGGATGGGTCTTGCTGGCATCAGTGTGGGCACCTGGGTACATTTATCCATATTTGGTAGGACTATCCACAGATTGCCCCTTTTTGGGATTTGTCTTATCTCAAAGTGACTGAATGATGTTTACTTAACTTTCCAGTGCACGGATACCGATAGCTAAGAGCTGGAAGACATCTCAGGAGCTAACTTTGGCATTGCTTTATAATAGAGTGGATTATATTTGTTTAGTGTCCCTGTGCTCGAAGAACATACCCCATCCTCCTTTCCCTTTTGTTTATGGTAACATATCTTAAACAAATAAATGCTAACGGTCTCTTCTCTATCCCTTCCAATCCAAACCCCCCCCTTCCACATTTCTCCCCATCCCTACTCCATCCTCATTATCAGTTTGTGCCCCACCTGTCATAATTGAGCAAACTACAAGCAGTGTCATTTCATTACATTTAAAAGCAAACTTAGGATGCAGAGTTTGTATATATGAATCCCAGGTTTTCATATATAAAAGCTTCCTCTTCCAAGACCCATGGGCATCTCAAGTCTTCTAAATGCCAATTGATGCAACTGATTCTGCCAGTGCCAGCTGTCCAGTTTTGCAAAATGCACTTTTAGGCCAGGAGCTCATGATTTAAAAAGAAATTTATTTTGAACACAATTCAAACAGGCTTCTGATGAAAAAGTACTTTAATTTCAACAAGATTTTAAGAAAAACACAAATAGTGGAGTCTATGGGGCCAATATTCAGCTGACGCTGGGCAGCGTGCTGTCTGCCTGATGCTGGTGCTCAACCTGGATATTCAATGCCAGGCTGTTTTCAGTGTGCAGCATTGAATATAATTATACAGATATTCAGCACTAAAGCCTATTTTAGCTGCTAAACATAACTGAATATCTGCGCCTAGCCAGCTATGTTGCACAATATAGCTGGTTAGTAGCTAGCAGCTAACAGTGAATATTCGGCAGAAAATAGCCAGCTATCTCTTGCTCATTATCCATGGTTAGGTGCTGATATGCCAGTTAACCGGCCAGGAGTCATTCTTGGCTCATTAAATAGTTTTGAATGTTGGGGGTGGTGGGTGGGGAGCAGATATCTATAAAGGATTTTAGTGAACTTACTTGAGAGTGCTAGTAAGCTGAAGTACTTGTTGACTTTTCAGATCTACATCTTGACAAGCCACATGCAGTTTCTCTTCCATCCTTTTTAACTCTTCTCTTGAAAATGTTTTCTCCTTCTGAAGATTCTTTTCAAGTTTGGATACCTATAAACATGGACAGTGTTGAGCATGCTGTTTTATGCTACTTATTTTTCTAGTAGTGGTATTGCTGTTGCCTCAGAACCCTGAGGTTGTGGGATTAATCCTAGCACTTCTCCTTGTGACCCTGGGCAAGTCACTTAATCTTTCATTGCCCCTGGTACAAAATAAGTACTTCTATATATGTAAACTGCTTTAAATGTGTAACCACAAAACGGCGGTATACAAGTCCCATTTCCTTTCCCCTTTATCGAATCACAAAAGCCTAAATCCTGAAGTCCAGTGTGTACAGTCTAAAGGTTGTAGTTCATTGCTATGTTCAAAGAACAGAGTATACCCTAATAACCTATGAGCTCTGTTTAATGTCTAAACATACTTTCTGGAAGTGAATTCAAGCAAGTGAAATTTTACAGCATTTACACAGTTGGTAAACATCTCTTAATTACAGTTTTGTCCTATGATACTGCAACTGATCCATCTCTTTTTCAATTTGAGGTCAAACTTCATATTTTGAAACCACTTGACCTGAAATGGCAGATGTACATTTTTTGACAAGTTGTAAATATAATGAGCGGGTTACTCCTCACTCATATAAGGAGATTCACCAGATACCTAAAACATAAAGAGTTCATTTTAAGATGTTATTTTTTATATTATGTGTGATAAGAGGGGGGTTGGTATGTGCCTAGTCATTCTTTGCACTTAGAGGATACTATGGGAAAATTAGGTTCTTACCTCGAGAATATAATATAAAGAGATACGAGTCTTGACAAGTGAGATATCCTCTTTTACCCACAAGTTTTTGCAGAAGAAATCCTCCATAGCTTTCCAGTTCCACCTCCTTGTGTCGGTGAGCAGTGCCCATCAACTCAGTTCGTACTAAAGCAGTTGATCACCCCTAAGAGAGGAGCAATAATAAGGAAGGCATAGGGAACTCCTTAACCAAGTCAAGTCTTTTCTGCTCTGCATCAAAGACAATTAGATAAACCCCAAGAAACTTAATAGAAACATAGAAGCATGATGGCAGATAAAGGCCAAATGGCACATCTAGTCTGTCCATCCACAGTAACCATTATCTCTTTTTCTCTCCAAGAGATCCTATGTGCCTATCCCATGCCTTCTTGAATTCAGACAGTCTCTGTGTCCACCACATCTTCTGGGAGACTGTTCCACACATCTACCACCCTTTCTGTAAAAAAGTATTTCATTAGATTACTTTGGAGCCTATCACCTCTTAACTTCATCCTATGCCCTCTCATTCCAGTGCTTCCTTTCAATTGAAAGACTCAACTCATGCGCATTTACATCATGTAGGTTTTAAACATCTCTATCATATCTCCCATCTTTCTTCTAAAGCAAGGGTGTCAAAGTACCTCCTTGAGGGCCGCAATCCAGTCGGGTTTTCAGGATTTCCCCAATGAATATGCATAAGATCTATTTGCATGCACTGCTTTCATTGTATGCTAATAGATCTCATGCATATTCATTGGGGAAATCCTGAAAACCCGACTGGATTGCAGCCCTCGAGGAGGGATTTTGACACCCCTGCTCTAAAGTATACATATTGAGACCTTTAAGTCTGTCCCCATACGCCTTATTATGAAGACCATGCACCATTTTAGTAGCCTTCCTCTGGACCGACTCCATCCTTTTTATATCTTTTTGAATATGCGGTCTCCAGAATTGTATACAATATTCTAAATGAGGTCTCACCAGACTCTTATACAGGGGCATCAATACCTCCTTTTTCCTACTAGCCATACCTCTTCCTAAGCACCCTAGCATCCTTCTAGCTTTCACCGTCAACTTTTCAACCTGTTTGGCCACCTTAAGATCATCACATACAATACCCATACCCAAGTCCCGCTCTTCTGTCGTGCACATAAGTTCTTCACCCCCCTAAACTGTACCGTTTCCTCGGGTTTTTGCAGCCCAACTGCATGACCTTGCATTTCTTAGCATTAAATTTTAGCTGCCAAATTTCAGACCATTCTTCAAGCTTCACTAGGTCCTTCCTCATGTTATTCACACCATCTGGGATGTCTACTCTATTGCAGATTTTGAAATCATGCGCAAAGAGGCAAATCTTACCTGACAGCCTTTCAGCAATATTGCTTATAAAAATGTTAAAAAGAACAGGCCCAAGAACAGAACCTTGAGGCACACCACTGGTAACATCCCTTTCCTCAGAGCGATCTCCATTGATCGCTACCCTCTGTCGCCTTCCACTTAACCAGTTCTTAACCCAGCCCTTCACTTTGGGACCCATCCCGAGGGTACTCAGTGTATTTATTAGATGTCTGTGTGGTATACTGTCAAAGGCTTTGCTAAAATCTAAATACACCACATCTGGTGCACTCCCTCTACCCAATTTTCTGGTCACATTTGTCTGACAAGACCTTTCTCTAGTGAATCCATTTAACTCTGGTCCTGTAATCCACATGATTCCAGAATCTTCACCATTCTCTGTTTTAGAAGCGTTTCCATTAATTTGCTTACCACAGAGGCCTGTAATTCCCTGCTTCTTCCTTACTTCCACTTTTGTGTAGACTGTAGAGGGACCACAGCCACCCTTCTCCAGTCCACCAAACAAGCCATCTACCTGAGTGCAACCAACACTAACATTTATAGCAAACTCTTGCATCAGTTATTGCACTTGCTTGAGAATCAAATAAACTTATCTTTATGCTCTCTTGGCTGCTCCAAGGCAATCATTTGGAGACAAACCTACATGTCTGAGACAGGGAGCAGGCTAAACTGACATCTGACAAGGTGGGTGTCAAGACTCATGTCACTTTATACTGGAAAGAAGATTATAGAGGTAAGAACCTAATCTTTATGATTACTATCTTAAAGATTTCAGAATCTAATGTTCCTCCATTACAGAAGATTTACTATCTGAAAAAATTACAGAAAGATCTTAAAGAGGACAGGAAAGTGTTGGATGTACAGAATCTGCTTAGGCATAAAATCAAACCATGGTTTATGGATTTTTGCACTAATAAATTTAAAAATTGGACATAATGATGTATGGGCAGGCCTTATTTAGACCTTGTGTATGGTGCTTGTCACCTATGAGATCTTCTCTGGGGTTAAATTTTGCTCTTATTAGTGAGCTTTACCCATATTGATGTCCTATTATTATTGTCTTAGATATTTTTCTTTAGTATCTATTTAAAGTCCCCCATTTTGGCATATTTTCACCAGGTGATAAAAAGTTTGTTGCCAATTGTGTTACAGGAGACCAGGAAGAAGAATGGGACTGGACAATGGAGTCCCCCAAAACACAGGCCCACAGGAACCAAAACTAGGAAGAGGAGTGGGACTGGACAATGGACCTTCAGCATAAACTTCAAAGACAATGAACCAGAATACAGCCAATAAACTGTTATATGACTTTCCATTGGCTGTATTCTGGTTCGTTGTCTTTGCACATTCCTGCAGAGATCCACTATGGAATAATGGTTGGCAAAGTTCAATGAACAGGCTTTGCTGTAAAAGATGCACTTAATAAAGATAACAATTGAGTTGGAGTTAAGCTGCTCACTTTCTTGGAAGTTAGAAAGCAAATTTTTTCATCTCTACAGACATAGTGGAAGAGAGGTTCATATTCCCAATACTTAACACCGGTGATGTAGTTAGGTGGGGAGGAGGGGCAGAAGGGTGGACCACCTCAGGCACCGTCTTGGTGGGAATGCTTGCACCTTTCTGCCCCCCCCCTCTTCCACACCATGTTTCTGCCCTCCTTTTCCCCCAACCCCATACCTCTTTAAATCTTTGCCAACATGAGAAAGTTCTATGGCATAGAAACATAGAAACATAGAGCAGAACGGTAGAAAAGGGCTGACGGCCCAACAAGTCTGTCCTCTCAAGAACCCTCCCTCCCTCGAGAATCCATCTATTAAGCTTCCCTCCCTCCCTTGAGAATCCATCTATTAAGCATTCCTCTTGAGCGACCCTACCAGTCTGTCCCATCGTCCCTTGAAGTCGAGCGTGTTACTGGCCTCGACTACC
The DNA here is from genome assembly GCF_902459505.1 of Geotrypetes seraphini. NCBI lineage: Eukaryota > Metazoa > Chordata > Amphibia > Gymnophiona > Dermophiidae > Geotrypetes > Geotrypetes seraphini. The sequence continues at coordinate 22,450,649 of NC_047095.1, forward strand.
TGTCGTGGAAAACCATTCCATCGATCAATTACCCTTTTGGTGAAGAAGTATTTCCTGGTGTCCCCATGAAATCTTCCCCCTCTGAGCTTTAGTGGATGCCCTCTTGTCGCCGTGGGACCAGTAAGAAAAAAAGATTTCTTCCTCCACTTCAATGCGACCTGTGATGTATTTGAATGTTTCTATCATATCCCCCCTTTCTCTGCGTTCCTCGAGAGAATATAAGCGCAGTCTGCTCAGACGTTCCTCATATGGGAGATCTTTAAGTCCTGAGACCATCCTGGTGGCTCATGCCAGCCTGGCTGCCCTCTGAAATCACAGGGCCAGAAAGTGACATAAGAGGGAAAGCCAATGCCTGCATGAGTAGCAGGCCAGAGAAGCTGCTCACGCTAGCAAAGATTTTAAAGAGATACGGGGAGGAAGGGAGGGTGCAAGTGTGGCATGGGGGATGAGGAAGGAGTGGGGGGGGGGCAGAGAGAAGGATGTGGGGGTGCCACCGCTTTGGACACCTCCTAACCTTGCTATGCCACTGCTTAACACCTAACTGAAATTTCTATTAGGTAGAAAGGAAAGGGCAAGGAATGAATAAGTATGGTACCTTTTAATTAATGTTAACCTCCAGCAGAGTGGCTAAATACATTGTGCTATCAGCTATGCTGTTGAGACTAACTCACTCTTCTACGAAACCGCGCTACCAGTTTCTAGTGCGGGGAGCTGTGCTGAATGGCCTGTGCTATTCCCGATGCTCATTGAGTTCCTATGAGCGTCAGGAGCAGCGCGGCTCCCCGTGCTAGAAACTGCTAGCGCAGTTTAATAGACCAGGCCCTAAGGGCCCCTTTCACAAAGCCATGTTAGTGATTCTCCTGCAGCAAATGCATCAAAGCCTATTCAATTCTTATGGGCTTTGGTGCATTTGCTGCAGGAGAATTGTTATCATGGCTTTCTTAAAGGGGCCCTTAGTCTCAACAGCATAACTGAAATGACAGGAAACCCCCCCTCCAAATTTCAGATTTTTTTAATACCATTAATAGTGTGTCTTTCTAAAGAAGTGCATACACTTAGTAAAATTTCTCCTGGGATGAAAAAAACAAACAAACAAAAAAAAAGCCTGAATAAAAATTCCTATAAACATAGGACATGGCATGAAATGAAAATTTTAGACTGCCCATCCCTAATTAACATTACTGTTCGGCTGTTTCCCCCAAAGTTCTAGAAATGCTCCCAACAATTAATGCAGGGCTTGAACTTTATGCACCTTAACTTTGGCAGTTAATGTATGTTGGGTAGAAAAAATATTTATTTAATGGGATTAGACACTTATGAAAAGATTCTGCCAAGCTGTTGTATAGTAGGTAGTTTGTCAGAACATACAATTGTGGTAACAGCATAACAATAGTAAAATGACCAAATTTAACCTTAGTATTAGTTAAAATATAAGCTCATTAGCATTTATAGTATGAATGGATTTTCATCTCTAAATATTAATCTGTTCGTTACGGTTTTGATTACATATAGTGACAATATACTGTATAACTCCCCCAACTGCAGCCAATTGAACATTTCATGTAAAGATAAATATTACAGTTACTACTGTGTAAACCAATTGTTTATTTGAAAGTTAACAAACCATCTCCTTTACTAGTGCAGTTTGTACTACACCTGTTTTTCAAGTTCTCCCTGGTTTTCTTCTAGTTCTCCAATTCTAGTTGTCCCTTGTTGTAGCATTTGCTGGTGTTGCTGCAGAGTCAGCTGTAAACGGGTATTTTCTTCATTTATCTCCTGAAGATTGTGGGTTCTTAACACCAATTCTTTCTGTATATGATGCACCTGAATGTAATAAACATGTGGATTACTTAATTTAGGGTTGATATGGGATTACTGAACTGTGATTCTCAGAGGGCAAATATAAGGTATTTTTGGAAAAAGCAGTTAATGTACATACACATATACAATATAAAGAGATTAGGTTCTTATCTTAATAATATCTTTTATAGTAGATAGGGATGGTGTGCTGACCCTTAGGGTTGTCCATCTATGCTCGCAAGTATACTGCAGAAGATGTCAATGCAGGATTTTTAACTCCTCTCCTTCTCTACGGTCTCTGCCGCCCCTTTTAGTTTGTACCAAAGCCGGCGACAGCCCTGCTACAGAAGGCAGGAGAAGGAGGGGGTATGGGGAACTCCCCAAAACCAGGTGTCTGATCTACTCAGATGAATTTAAAACAATCACTGCATCAACAGTAATGTAGTTAAAACATTAACAAGCCTCTGAGAGGAACAATTAATTCAAGAAACAAACAGCCTGAACATTCATGGAGCTCAACCATTCCTCCCTTGTAATCTTATATTCAATCTCTTCTTAATTCAAAAGTCTGACTGACAATGAAATCTTAGCAATGGAGCTGGCCATCAAGTTTGACTCAGAAAGCAGGCGCATCAGATAAATTGCTGGGAGGGGGTTCAGCACACCATCCTTATCTACTGGAAAAAATATAATCAACGACCACTCTCTTGGGTCTGTCTGCTGAAATAATCCACTTGAACACTGTCCACTCATAAGAATATAAGAACATAAGCAGTGCCTCCATTGGGTCAGACCTGAGGTCCATCGTGCCCAGCAGTCCAGGACCTGTACAGTAATCCTCCGGCTATATGCATCGCAGAGATCACCTGCAGGTGTGTTTCTGCCCAACAGAACAATGATTTCATCTCCTGCCACAGCAGAGCACTCCTGGTGCCTCCCTGCCTGTTGAAATAGACCACTGCAGTGGTATTGACAGAGAAGACTGACTGTTTTTCTCTCCAGCAGACTGTAGTTGGTACTGTGCCACATGAACTGCTTGTAATTCCAGCCTGTTGAAAGACCACTTCTGCTGTGATGGAGTTCATTGCCCTTAAACTGGATGACCATTGAAATGTGCCCCCCAGCCGAACAAGCTGGCATTCATCATCAGGATGACCCATGAATTGATCCGGAGCAGGATTCCCTTTGCTAGAGACTGGGCAGAGCCACCAGCTCATGCTGTACCTGGTGCCGCTATCCAGGGGAGTGGAACTTGCAGAGTCTCTCTGAGGTAACCAGTACGATAACAAGGCATCCTGGAAACACGAAAGCAGATAACAGCCAAATGGTCCAGCCAGTCTGCCCATCCACAGTAACCATTATCTCTTCCTTTCTCTAAGAGATCCCACATGCCTATCCCATGTTTTCTTGAATTCAGACACCGTCTCTGTCTCCACCATCTCTTCTGGGAGACTGTACCACGATCTACCACCCTTTCTGTAAAATATCACCGCTTAACTTCATCCTATGCCCTCTCATTCCAGAGCTTTCTTTCAAATGATACCATTTAGGTGTTTAAATGTTGCTATCATATCTCCACTCTCCCACCTTACCTCCAAAGTATACATATATTGAAATCTTTAAATCTGTCCCCATATGCCTTATAACGAAAACCATGCACCATTTTAGTAACCTTCCTCTGGACCGACTCCATCCTTTTTATATCTTTTTGAAGGTGCGGTGTCCTGAATTGTACACAATATTCTACATGAGGTCTCACCAGAGTCTTATGCAGGGGCATCAATACCTCCTTTTTCCTATTGACCATACCTCTTCTTATGCACCCTAGCATCCTTCTAGCTTCCACTGTCACCTTTTCAACCTGTTTGGCTATCTTAAGATCATTACATACAATCACACCCTAGTCCCGCTCTTCTGTCGTGCACATAAATTCTTCACCCCCCTAAACTGTACTGTTCCATAGGGAAAAATCCATTATAGACTCTGTAGCATCTCTACAACTGCTGCTACTGCCTTTTCTCCTTCCATTCAGGATGGTGCTCTGATAAGCCAATCATCCAAGTACAGGTGCACCCATCAACCTGCTATGCAGAACAGCCACCACCACCATAATCTTGGTGAAAGTTCAGGGAACTGTTGCCAGCCCAAAGGGAAGCACTGAGAATTGACAGTGATTCTCCAACACATGGAATCTGAGGAACTTTCTGTATTCAAGGAAGATGGGGATGTGAAGGAAAGCTTCCATCAAATCTAGGGCAGCCAGAAACTCTCCTGGCTCCACTGCTGTGATGAAGTACTGAACGGTCTCCATCCAGAACTGAGGAACTCTCAGGTTCATGTTGACATCTTTGAGATACAGGATGGACCTCCACTTCTCTGTATCTTTCTTAGGCACGGCAAAGTATATGGAGTATTTGCCTGATTCTATGGCTTTAATATCTAGCAACCTTCATAACGTTGCTTGGAACCTTTGCCTTCTCTGGCCAGTCTGTCAGCGAATCCACGAACCAGTTGAATAGAGGTGCGCAAATTCTATCTGGTAATCCTCTTTGATAATCTCCAGGATAATTATCCATTCCCAAGCTTCCAGACATCCTCCAATCTTCAAGGAGAGGCTTGAAGGCTGGAAGCTTTAAGCAATCCTTAGGGATTTGTTAAAAATCCAGGGCATCAAAAGCCCAGCTCTTGGTTCAGATTAAGATTCCATTCTGACTGGTAGAGCTTGTCCCATTTGTCTAATGAATTTTCTAAAAGAAAGGCTTTCAGGTGGTGATCACCGTCTAGGTGGTAATGGAGATGGGTCTGAGGAGATTCCATAGGACTCCAGAGCTGAAAGTTCTGGGTTTGGTAATGGAGATGGGTCTGAGGAGATTCCATAGGACTCCAGAGCTGAAAGTTCTGGGTTAGAATAATACTGACTTGAAAGATCTGAGTCAAATTCTTTGATGCCTGGTGATTGACTAGATTGGTGGCTCTTAGAAGAAGGATGCCACTGAGATGAATGTTGACTATGGCTTCGAGGTGAGCTTTGAGAGGAAGTTCTGTCTCTCCTTAGATGTCGATCAGACGTTTATCTAGAGGAGGTACTTTGGCATCAGGACATTCTGGACCTGGATGTATGGCGACAGGGAGGAGAGTGTGATCTAGTACCAGATGGCCTCGTACAGTGATGTAGGAGCTTGGGTCAAATGCATTTGTTGCATAATTGCTAGTTACTTCTGAAGCAGCTCCATTCATTGATTCTGGATGGACTGAACGGTACTTAGGATGTCATCATTACAGTCAGTGTTGTAGGATGTCAAGGAGTTGGTGACCTCGATGAGCACACCTCTGAGGGGACACATCTGTAAAGATGGAGAGCGAGACGCATTGACTGACTCGATGCTTGAGATGACACTGATGTATGGTGAGGGGATGAAGCATAAGAATGTATTAGCCTTTTTAGCAAATGAAGTAGATGGTGGTACCAACAGAGCAAGGTGTTGAAGGTGGTGTTAATGTCAATGCTGGAAATTGATGTTTGTCCAAATCAGATGCAGAGGACACTTTTGATGTCTCTGATGTCCAAAACAACTTCTCTTATTATAAAAGTTGAACCTTCAAAGATCACTTCTGGAGCTTTGAGCAGCGAGAACAAGAGTCCACCTGGTGCTCAGGACCAAGATACTGACAATCCCAACTCTGCGGATCACTTCATGAAACCACTAGGAAAAAATGCTCTTGGGAGAGACTCCAAAAATATATGACTTCTTAGCTCCATGGAAGAGTAAGAACTGAAGGTCCCACGAGACAACACTGGGTGGGAAGGCACTGGCACATGTGTGGTATGAGTGGTCTTGAGACTTCTAAAGAAGTTGAAGTGGCAGTACACTTTTGCACTCTCTGTACTTGGGTCCGTGGATGATGTCACCCATATGTAAGAATATGCTGCCTGCTTGTCGTGGGATAACAGGCAAATACTACAAAACCCCTTAATTTGTCGCATGGAAGCCTGCCGTATGTGTTAAGGGCTTGATGCCCTTTAGTAAAAGGACCTTTGACATTGTAAGCTTTATGGGGACAAAAAAATACTTACTGTACTTCAAGGCAACTTGCCTTGAACTACATGAGCTAAATACTATAAGGGAAGGAGCGCACATTATCTGCAGCAGGAAATAAAATGGGTCCTGTGAGAGATAATGTGCTATTCGTTAGTAAAATACACCTAAACCTACACCTGTATGTAGATTTTCAGAAAGCATTTAACAAATTCCCTCTTAAGTAGTGGTCTCAAACTAAAACCCTTTCCAGGCCACATTTTGTAAGTACTTGGAGGGCCTCAGAAAAAAAGTTAATGTCTTATTAAAGAAATGACAATTTCGCATGAGGTAAAACTCTTTATAGTTTATAAATCTTTCCTTTTGGCCAAGTCTTAATAATAATATTGTCATTTATAGCTAAAGACACATATGATTGTGATAAGCATACCGAGGGCCTCAAAATAGTACTTGGAGGGCCACATGTGGTCCCCGGGGCCGTGAGTTTGAGATCACTGCTCCTAAGTGACTCCTAAGGAAAATTCATGGGATAGAGCAAATCATCTACTGCAAATTAAAAATTCATTAAAAGGAAACAGAGTAGGTCTCAATTATCAGTTACTCAGAGGAGAGAGGTAAATATTGGAGTGTATCAAATCTCTACATCTTTAATAAAGGATCTACAAAATGTAATCTCTCACTCTTTGCTCCCTTTTCTAGATGATACAAAATTATTCAGCTTTGTTAAATCTTGAATAGTCTGTGAGGTAGTCTAGAGGGACTGAGAATCTAAATGCCAGAAAAAATTTAATATGGATAATGCAAAGTGATATTGTATATGGAGAAAAATAATCCTAACTATTGGTGTGCGATATAAACATCTAGGAAAATTATCATGGAGTTATTGTGGACAATACTTTGAGCAATCAGTTATGAATAGAGAGGTGCCCCACTACAGAAAGCACAAGTCACCAAAAAGGAGCAGCGAGTCCACAAAAAAATACAGTCCAGGTACCAGTTAGAAATATTAAATTTCAAAATTCAAAGACCTAACATGTTTCAGCTAACTGCCTGCTTCAGGGGTACATTGTAACACTGAAAACAGAAAATAAATTAAATAATACAAGTTGTTAAATATAACAAATATCAAAGCCATATCACAATAAATAAAATAATACAAGTTGTTAAAAATAACAAATATCAAAACCATATCACAATAAATAAATATATAAAATCTGAGCTTGATGAACCTTTGAAAGTCTGGCCCAATATAAACCATTTTATGTACAGTACTTGTTTTGTGACCTATGCAAAATATATTGGTGGTCACCGTAATGTATTCCTAACATCTTTCAACTAATTCTTGAAGTGGAACCACTGCCTTCCATCTACTGTTTGTCTCCTATCTTCATGCAATGTAAATCCACCAGTGAATATCTAGAACTGGCCCCAGTAACATACTACTTCTAGGAAAGACTATTTACTTATAATTTCAACAGTAAAACAGATCATTTACAATTTCACATGCTCTAGCATTTTCTCTGTCGCCAGTCCCACCCCGAGGAATTCCCTACCCTCTTACCTCAGACTAGAAACCTCCCAGGAAAAAGTCAAATCTAATCTTAAATCTTTTTCTTCCAAGACACCTACAATTCATAACTTCCCCCTCCCCTTTACCTTCCCCTTATTGAGAGTAGTCCTTGATTATGAGACACAATAATTCTCTCCTCATTATTTCCTGTCACATACTGTAGTTTCACTTTCCCTAATACTTCTTCCTGCAGCTGTCTCCTACTCAACTATTATTTAGTTTTCTACTTTTCCTTTTTTATTCTTATTTAGATAATTGCAAACCACATTGATAATTTGATGAAATACAATATATCAAATCCAAATAAAACTTAGAAGCCAATGTGCACTCCAAGAAAATCGTTTTGAAAGGCTGCTTTTCTACCGATTTAAACAGCTAGACCACCATTTTCCAGCTTTGATGTATATGAGGGTAAATCAAAAAGTAAAGGCAAAATACATTTAACGGCTTTAATAGAAGTAACTGTGAGCAACTGAACATATCACTTTTCCACACAGTCCCTAAGCAAGACAACACATTTGTTGTATCATGCAACTAGCTTCTGCATTCCTGCAGCGAAGAAGTTTTTCGGCTGCTCCCGAAACCAGGTGAGCACTGCTTCCTTTATTTCATCATACTTTATCTTTTGCTCTCCGGGTCACAGTGATGTACCCATGTCTCGTTGCCAGTGACAATTCTCTCCAAAATACTCGGATCTTCTTCATACCGTCTCAGAAACAGGGTCGCAACCTCCACATGCTGTTGCTTGTGCAGATCAATAAGCTATTTGGGAACCCATTGTGAACAGACTTTCCTGGATCCCAAGTCATCATGCATTATGGCAAATGCAGATCCATAGCTGATATCCAAATCTGCAGCCAACTGAGACACTGTTATCCATATGTCTTCTCTAATAAAGGTATCCACCCTGTCAATTTGCTCATGTGTGCGTGATAACATAACATAATTGTTCATTTATATACCACGCATAATCCTTTGGTTCAAGGCGCTGTACAAAAGAATGCAACAAGGAGAAATTATTAACATTGAACATGGTTAAACCATGTGGTAGGATGGCATACATTCGGCCTCTTTTACAAAGCCGCGCTAGCGACTGCGCTTATGGCCCCGAAGCCCATAGAGATTTAAAGGGCTTCAGGGATGTTGCCGTGCGGCTTTGTAAAAGAGGCTGATAATCTCCCTATCTGTCCCAGATAGGGATCACAGTCTATGCTAAGGTGCCTGGAAAGAAATTATTTATTTATTTATTAAATTTTCTATACTGTTCTCCCAGGAGAGCTCAGAACGGTTTACATGAGTTTATTCGTGTACTCAAGCATTTTTCCCTATCTGTCCCGGTGGGCTCACAATCTATCTAATGTACCGGGGGGATTAAGTGACTTGCCCAGGGTCACAAGGAGCAGCATGAGTTTGAGCAGGAAGAGAATCAGAACATAGGAAAATTTAAAAGAAATGAAATATAAATAAAATCTTCTCAATAACCGGTCAAATCAGTCACATTTTAGTGAAGGCCTTAAATACAACTGGTAATATGAAATATAAATAAAACAACAAAAACAAATGTAAGAAGAAGAAAAGAAAAATAAATGGGGAGTACTGTATTTTTCACTCCATAAGATGCACTTTTTCCCCCAAAAACGTGGGTGGAAAAGTGGGTGCATCTTATGGAGTGAAAAATACAGTACTCCCCGTTTATTTTTCTTTTCTTCTTCTTACATTTGTTTTTGTTATTTTATTTATATTTCATATTATCAGTTGTATTTAAGGCCTTCACTAAAATGTGACTGATATGACCGGTTATTGAGAAGATTTTATTTTAAAAACACCTCCCCCCCGGTACCTTTTTATAAATGCCGGTGGTCTAGTGCGGTCTCCCCTCCCTCGCTGGATAGCTGCAGAGCGGTGCATAAGGCAGAAGTGCGAGTTTTTCGCTTCCTGCCTAGTCCAGCACCGCTCCCTGAATGGCTGCCATCAGTTCTCACGTACATGGTCAGAGCCAGAGGAGGGTCTTACAGAACTAAGAAACTTGTGTATATAACCCAATTTTTGTGAAAGGTGTGATCAGAGAGTTTGAATTATGCTTGAATTATGCCGCAGTCTGTTTAGACCAGAATTTCTACCAAAGGAAGCAATGATAAACTATACAGCTGGAGAATATAAGGGCACCTATCTCCTGATGAAGCTCTTCAAAAATTAAAGAGTGAAATGGGGACGCTCCGTTGAGCACCTTCCCAGCTTGAACAGCACAATATCCAAGCTAAGTATTAATTCTCTGTGGTTGAGGTTCCCTTTATTATAACAATTTATTGAATTGATTTATTTAAGCAATGTGTTGAAAATCAAGTAGCAGTTGAAACAAAAAATTTAATGCACACAAAAAAATAAAAAAATAAAAATTTTTAAAAAATTATTAATAAATTAAAGATAAAAAATAAGGGGTTTTGACTGGTGATAGCTCACAAACAGCTAGTCTGCAAGTCAAGTTCTAATTTCAGACAAGCTGCAAGCGCTTAGTCTTTTCCCTTAATCAAAAAACAGATCTCACACATATTTATAATTTTAGAAGGGATAGCAGAGAGAGACTTTAACATACATACAGAACTGCTGGCAATTTGTTTGTATCTCTCTCCATTATTTAGCTATACTTATTGCTCTGATTTACTAATTTACCTTTTTTATATACATATAATGCTGTTTAATTTATGAATTTTTACTAATAAACCAAGTGATTCGTTTTGGCTACACACTGAACGTTGGTTTGGTCATTTCCCTTAGAGAAGGGGTGTCCAATCTTTTTGCTTCCCTGGGCCGCATTGGTCGAAAAAAAATGTTTCTGGGGCTGCAAATATGCTCAAAAGCTGCAGCAAAACAGAGGAGGCAGCCGGCAAGACGGTAAACACCAGGGGGCAGCAGAGGAAAACACTGCATTGCCTTGACCGAGGCCACACAAAATACTTCACGGGGCTGCATGCGGCCCAGATTGGACACCTCTGCCTTAGAGGGAACCCATAGAGGAGCTAAGCAGTAGCTTCTCAGTGGTGATCGCTGCATGATATTTTGCAAGTGCAAATAATAAGATTTTGTTTTCCAGTGATTCTCACCTGAGGGAGTAGTCTGCGTTGTGAGCGCCACTCACATTCCGGGATGAAAGGAGCCCCTACACAAAGGTAAATGCCATGTAAGGACTATACGGATTAATGTAAGTAGACTGTATAGGGACAGCTGTTTTAAGTGTGTGTTTGTGACTCCCCTCCCCTATGAGTCTAGGGAGGGACGCGTGTTTGTATTATTTTCGAGCCATTATACATTTGTATATATATACTAGGGGAAAGAATAGGGTTTAGTCAAGATCTGGATTGAGTTTTTTCTGTGAGCACCTTACTAGTGTGTCAGTGACACAGAGAGAGAGGGAAAACTTGCAGACTAAGGGAAACTTTTTGTTTATTGAGACTATCAAACTTCCAATGACCTTCAGGCCAAAGTTTAGTGTGGAGGACAATTGGGTATGTTAAATTCTAAATTTGTAGGTGAATAGCAAGCAGCACTATTCAGGAAGGAAGCCAGAAAATGCCTCCTGTTGGGAAAGAGGAGGGGTGAAACTCTTTCCCAAGCATACAGAGGATGAGAGAAAACGAGCCGGCATAGTTAGTAGTGAATAAAAGGCACGCATTCTAAGTTACACAGGGAAATAGGAGACAGAATTTCTTTGTGATTCAAGATAGTGCCTTAAACAGAGATGGGAGGAGCTGAACAGATTCTCCTCTTGAGCCCAAGGGGAGGGGGAGAGCAGTGGAATGAATACTGGTCAGAAAGTAAAAAAAAAAAAAAAAAAAAATGAAATGAAATGAAATCCTGAGGATCCTATTGATTTAATTGAATAATTTGACCAGTGCTTAGGACCCATTTTGCATATCTGAAAGGAGATTGTCTTTTTTTGTTGTTGTGTGAGTGTGTTGTGTTTAGCAGAAAGGAAAGAAAGATTAGGTTACTCACCTCTGTTAATCTTTTTTCTTGTAAATAGCCTCTGGAAGCTTCACCATAGAGTTCTGCATCTATTCCAGCCTTGGCTGCAGAACTTACAAATAAATCCATCCCCCTCGGCTAGGTCATCTCTATGGACACTCCCCTCTAAGCTCAGTAGGTAGCAAAGCCAGGAGGATCTAGTACAAACAGGAAACACAAGAAAAGAGAGGGGGGTGCGGGGACTCCCCGCTATAAGTCAATTTTGCTCATGATAACCAAACACATAATGAACGAATGCCAAAAAGGCAAAATTTAGCATAACAAGATATTTGAACATTTAGAAACTGCAAAACTGAGTAACCTTCTGCAAAAGGAGACACAGCCTGAAGATCAGAAGGGGCACTACCACGGGACCACTCTAACCCCTTAACCTTGCATAAAAGAACACACATGGGATTCTTAGTGAGGCTTGTCAAAGATAGAAATCCAGCTTACCAGTTACTGGCAGGTGACCTGCGAATAGGACAGAATAGAAGGGCGGGTGTGAAGCTTCCAGAGGCTATTTACAAGAAAAAAAGATTAACAGAGGTGAGTAACCTAATCTTTCTTTCTCGGATAATAACCTCTGGAAGCTTCACCATAGGGACGTATCAAAGCAGTCCCAACACATCAGTGGGGACCCGATGCGCCTGCCGCCAAGACTTAAGCCCCAAAAGCTGCATCATACTTGTCCGCCACATCAAGTCAGTAAAACTTGGTAAAGGTATGAAGAGAGGCCCAAGTGGCCACCCTACAAATCTCATCAGATGAGACCGCATGGGATTAAGCCCATGAGGAAGCCATTCCTCTAGTAGAGTAAGCCTTCACCCCAAGGGGAGGCTTCTTCCCCACTGACACATAAGCAGCTCAGATCCATCGAGAGATGGTAGCCTTGGCAGCAGGCTGACCCCGACGCGCGGGGCCTGTCAAAACAAACAGATGGTCTGAAAGACGAAAGTCATTTGTGGCCTCCAGGTATCTCAAAAGGAGACGCCGTACATCCAGAGACCGCAAAACATGGTCCTTGGACATGGAGCCTGACTGAACAAAGGCAGGAAGCTAAACTACCTGGTTGACGTGGAAAGTGGAAACCACTTTTGGAAGAAAAGAAGGCACGGTTCTCAAAATAACCACAGACTCCATGATGTGTAGAAAAGGATCTCTGCATGACAGAGCCTGAAGCTCTGATACTCTCCGGGCAGAAGTCACCACAACGAGGAAAAGGTCTTGATGGTAAGATCTTTCAGAGAAATCCCATACAGGGGTTCATAAGGTGGACGAGCCAGCGAGTGGAGAACCAGATTCAGATTTCACGTAGGACAAGGCAGTCTCAAAGGGAGGCCTCAGCCTCCCTGCTCCCCCTCCCCCCCACAAGAAGCGAACAACTTCCGGGTGAGATGCCAGAGAACCCCTGAGAGAAGAGGGACCCAAACACGACAGGCCCACAATCTGGACACAGAGAGAAGAAACTGCCAGACTTTTCCTGAGGCCAGCCTGCAGGAAGTCCACAACATGTGCCACTGACGGGGCCAAGAGGTCTACTTGAACTCCGTCACACCAGGCCTGAAAGCACCTCCAAGCTTTCGCATAGGCTGAAACCATCGACTTCCTCTTGCTTTGAAGAAGCATGGCGATGACTGCAGAAGAGTAGCCCCCAGCCTTCAAGGTCATGCGTTCAAGCGCCAGGCCGTAAGACCAAAGCGGTCCGGATCTTGAAAGGCTATCAAGCCCTGGGTGAGCAACCTCCAATGGCAAGAAATATGAAGACCCCTCTCCAAGCTCAACCACACCAGGTCTGCATACCAAGGACATCTGGGCCAGTCTGGGGCCACTAGGATTATCGGACCAAGTGAGATGCCACCCGGCACAAAACGTGCCCTATCATAGGCTACGGAGAAAGACATACAGAAGTTCCCCTTTGGGCCAAGGTTGAACTAGAGCGCCAAGCCTTTCACTGCCGACCTCTTGTCAGCAGCTGAAGAATCTGTCCACCTTCTGGTTCCCTGAGGACACCTTCAGATCAAAGGTGGGACGATCCCACTGGCGAACTATGGCTTTGAACGCTAGCCTGGACAGGGACCATTCTCCCGGGTCCAGAATCTGATGACTTAGGAAGTCTGCCTGCATGTGTCCTCATGTGTCCACATGAGACGCGGACAAGGCCATCAGATACTTCTCCACCCAGATAAAGAGCATCCGAGCCTCCAGGCTCAGCAAGGGACTCCTTGTGCCTCCCTGACAGTTGACATAGGCAACAGCTGTCGCATTGTCCATGAACACACGAACAGCCTTTTAGTGGAGACACCCTCGAAATCTCAGCAGTGCCAGATGGATTACGTGCAACTCCAGTCGATTGATCACCATCTGCTCTTCAGCGCAGACCACTGGCCCTGAACTGGCACAGACCCACAAACTGCTCCCCAACCAGAGAGACTCGCATCCATTGTCAGGATCACCCAGTCCAAGACTTGCAGAGGGAGGCCTCTGTTCAAAGTAACCAGGTTCAACCACCACAGCATACTGCTGCACGCCGGTGCCATCCAAGGTAACTTCACTCCCAGTGCATCCCGCTGAGAATTCCACTGAGTCAGAAGGGACAATTGGAGAAGATGGAGGCGAGCTCTTGCCCACAGAATCACATCTGTGATCACAATCATGAGACCCAAGACCTGCAGATACTGCCAGGCCATCGAGGCTGAAACTGCTAACATATCCCGAATGGCACTCCGAAGCTTGAGCTTACTGGGTTCTGGCAGGAACACCCGGCTCCTGCCCATGTGGAACTGGACTCCCAGTCCTGTGTCGACTCGAGATGACTCTTCTTGAGATTGATCACCCAGCTGAGACTTTCCAGTAATTGCACTACCTGGAGAACTGCCTTGCGGCATTCCTCCAGCGAGGGAGCTCTGTTCAGCAAATCATCTAGGTACGGATGAACTAGCACCCCCAGGGAGCACAGATGGGCAACAACCACCACCATGACTTTGGTGAAAGATCTGGGCGCTGAACCCAGCCTAAAGGGCAGTGCCACAAATTGGAAGTGCCTCCCTAGAATGTGAAATCTCAGGAACCTCCTGTGGTCCGGAAAACTCAGGATGTAGAGGTATGCCTCCGTGAGATCCAAGGAAGCCAAAAACTACCCTGGTACCACCGCTGCCACAATGGTCCAGAATAGGCCTGCAATCTTTGGAATCTTTCTTTGGCATAATAAAGTATATCACTGTCCTGTCACCAGGGACCCAGCAAACTGCAAAGTGCACCGGTAGGGATGAAAATTTGTCTGTGCCGTACCCCTGGCAGAGTGAGGCTTAGAACCAGGGAGCACCTTAGGCTTATGTTTCTGAACACTGGTCATAAGGTCATCCAGACCCTGGCAAAATAAAAGTGAACCTTTAAAAGGTAACCTGCTCAGCCTTATATGAGGAATCACCCAACCACTAGCGAATCCATAGCATTCGCCGGGCGGATATAGAATAAGCTCCCAGCTTAGCAAAAACTTTCAAGATGTCATAGAATGCATCTACCATATAATTCACCCCGGAAACCAGGAAGTCAAGGTCATGAAGGACAACCTCCTTGGGATCCTAGCAGAGCTTGGTGTGACATGCCCGGGCCACAAAGGAAGTAGCCATTGCAGCTAGCACTCCCACCACTGCAGAATCAAAAAGACGCTTGAGAACAAAATCCATTCTTCTGTCCGTAACATCTTTCAGGACAACCCCTCCATCTGAGGGTAAAGAGGTATGCTTAGTGACCTGAGCCACAGCCGAATCCACATTCAACGGGACTAAGCGCTTGGTGAACTCCGATGCCATGGGATATAACTTTGCTATGGCCCTAGCACATTTCAGGGGACCCTCCAGGGACTCCCAGACCTCCAAGAGCATTTCCGCCAAATCCGCATTGTCCAGAAATGCAGTTGATAGCGGGGGCTTAGAGCTCATGATTGAACATTCTGCCTGCATCGCTTGGCCTGAATCAGGTTTCAGTGTTCACAGCAACTCCGAAATAAGGTTGGGCAGGTGGCTAGACTTCAAGAGCCTGCGCACTGCCTGGTCATCCCCCAGATCCCAGAACCCACTGTTCTGAGTATCCCCGAGCTCCACTAAGTTTGCCATGTCTGTGGAGTCTGCCAAGAAAACTTGCTACAGCAAAAGCACAGAAACAGAAGCAATGGCAGGTGCCATAGCAAAGAAACAAATAGACATGCTGGAATCCAAAGGTGGAGCAGACTGCTGCACAGGAGTCTGAGGGGGAGAAACAGGCATAGCTCTTTTTCTCATAAAAGCCTGATGCATCAGATCCACAAATTCTGGCGGAAAAAATCACCAGCGGCAAGAGCCGCTCTGCGGAACTCAGAATTGGAATGCTTAAAAGATTTATGAGACTTTTCCCCAGAACTGCGCTTGTGTTTCGTGTTTTTCGTGCCCAAATCAGGTGTCCCGGATGCTGAAATCGTGTCTCCGGTGGAATCAGAGGAAGGTAGAGCCTCTCCGGAGGGGGGATTGCGAGACCCACACACAGTTCACACCCACCATGGGTGGCAGCGCACTTGATACATGGTTGCGAATCCATTAGCCATCTGCTGCATTTACAGCATAAATCCATGCCATCCTGTCCTGAGGCCATATGTGAAGTTTGGAGCAATAATGAAGATTCTAAGTCCAAGAAATACACTTTCGAAAACCACTGCGGGTGCCAATTTTGCCTGAAAATGGCCTGGAAAAAAAAGCGATTTTACATTTTACAGGTGGGGGGACCAGGGCATGCAGGGAAACCACCCAAAATCCCAATTTCAGTACCCCCCCCCAAATCGCCAAACTCAGAGGCACACAGACACCTCAGAGACATGTGCTGCAATGCATTTCAATGGCAGCCAGCAATACACAGTTCAAGCAAGGGAGATCAGTACCTCAGGAGCTTATAAAACTGGATTTTTAGGTCTTCTGACCGCCTCACGTTCCCTACCACCTCAGATCACAACCACCAGGACCCCTCAGGGGATTTAGGGAAGATATGCGGTCTGGTCCCAATCCCGGCGAACCTCCACAGGACCGCAGCAGTCTGCACTCTACCCCTCAGCAGACGAACCCGGGGTGAGATGGCTCCCGATCTGGAGACCCGATCTGATCTGCAAGCTGTCAGGAGGGCTTACTGCAGGTTCTGCTAACAGGGCACCCCTAGTAGCAGACGATCTTTAAGGAAAAGTCTACGATCTCCCACTGAAGGATCACTCCCCCAGAGTGAATCCACAGCACTTGGGTAATACCCGCAGAACAGAACAAAATAAAAGACTAGGAATTGAGAAATAAAATCATGAAGCTAGAAATTCGCAGCAAGGCTGCAGAAACAAACTGAGCTTATAGGGGAGTGTCCAGAGAGATGACTTAGCAGAGGGGAATGGATTTATTTGTAAGTTCTGCAGCCAAGGCTGGAATAGTTGCAGAACCGTATGGTGAAGCTTCCAGAGGTTATTGTCCAAGAACAGGGAATTATTAGAAAAAGCTGCTTTGATGCCGTGGCACAATGCTCATCTCATGTCAGGAATTTGCAAGTTCTTCTCTCATCAATTTTATATTCCTATGTCTTTAGCTGCATGGGGGCAGTGTTCTTTTATTCCAACTGAGGTATGTATACTGTTTGATGTAGGGGATTTTTTGTTTTCCCTCTACCCTTATGGCAAGCATTTCTGGACGTCCCTCTTCTTCTCACGAGAGGGAAGAAAAAAAAAACCATATGGGGGTTTTGTCTGGCATTGGTCCAGTGTCCCAGTGAACTAGAGAAATTTTAGTGTAAAATTGGGGTTTACCACACAGGAGAACAGATCCTGTGGTAATGATGTTACTATGAGCATTATGATTTTTTAAACAAGGAAATATGATATTTTAGGACAAGGGGGTTTGAATAGGGATAGATCACTGACTCATGTAGGTATATATCTTAGGATTCAAGGAAGTGGCGGCTAGTGGGGAGCGATGTAGAGGGGTATGGAATACATGAATACACGGTGCAGCTTTTAATCATGAGATCTAACAACTCAGCCCTGCTAATTACAGCAAGCTTGCAGACAATACAATACAATGCAATCTTTATTTGTATACCGCTAATACCTCCCTGAAGGTCACATGGGTAATTATGGAGAATCAATGTTAAATGAGTTTGAATAGGAAAAAAAAACCCAACCCTTATCTTTGACCTGTATGATAACTTATAGAACTGTTGTTATAGGAGCCAAGAACTGCTTTTCTGATTTACATAAACAATAGGGGGCTCAGAATCGAAACGGAAATACGTCTAAAAACTGGCCTAAATTGGCACTTAGACGATCAGTGAGACAGGTCGTCCAAGTGCCGATAGTCTAACTGGATTTTAGACATATTTAAAAACAATCTAGACCTTCACAGTGCTGCTGAACGACCAGGGGCGTGTCAGGAGGAGTATCGAGGGTAGGATTGGGTAGGACATGGGCCATCCTAGACTTAGTCGTACTGCATGTATAACCGAAAGTTTTACAACACTGCCAAGACAGAACCTGGACATTGTAACTTAGGCCATCTAAAACCAAGTCTAAGTCACAAGAAGGTATCCAAAGTGACCAGATAAGCACTGTAGACACAAAGTAAAGGCCCACACACACTACCCAAGTGATCAATGACCCCCCTCACCCCTATAAAAATCGTAATAACAACTTTACATATCTTCCTCCAGAACATCAGCACCTGGCAGCCTGGCATAGGAAAGCCTAGTAGAGCTGCACAGAGCTGGCTTAAGTGGTCTTGGGGGATGGGTTAGTGAACCACGGAGAGGAGGACCCAGGCCCATAAACCACTCTAATCACTGCATTCATGGTGAAAAATGTGCACCCCCCCAAAAAAACCCTAACCCTTTTGTACTGCCATATAAGTGGCTCCTGCAGCCATTAGGGCTATTGGGGTGGTAGATAGGTGGATCTAGTAGATTCTGGGGGTGTTTTGGGGGGCTCACCATGACCCCCAAAACACCCCCAGGGAGCTGTAGTGAGATATTTATGTAGGATCCTTTTTGTGAAGTTCACAGCAGTGCCCTGTAAGGTACCCCACTACTCTGGTGCCATGTCTGGGTGTCCAGTCCATCACTTTTCTGGCCCCTCCCACGCCCAAAAGGTCTTTTACTAGGCGTTTGTGACTTGGACGAATTTTTGGACGAAAATGGGTTATAAAGATGGACGACTTAGCAGTCTGGACGATCAGCCAGCAGCCAGTGGTGTACCAAGGGGGGGGGGGGGGGGCGGTCCGCACCGGGTGCACGCCCCAAGGGGATGCACAGCCTGCCACCCTCTCTATTCTGCCGCTGCTGCTTTCCTTAACCAGCAGCAGCGGCAGTAAACAAGGGTGTCCGCGGGTGCTCACTCCAGCAGTTGTTCAACTTCTGGCCGGCTCCCCTGCTCAAAGCCGTGGGAGAGAACGACGTCAGAGAGAAGGCTTCCAACGCAGCCGCGGATGTAGATGCTGCGGCTTTGAGCAGGGGAACCAGCCAGAAATGCTGGGCAGGGAAGAGAAATGCTGTTGCTGCTGCACAGGGAAGGGGGGGTGTACAAATGTTGTTGCTGCACAGGGAAGGGGGGTTGAAATGCTGCACAGACAACAGAGGGAAAGAAATGCTGCACAGGCGGGGGTGGGGGTGGAGAAATGCTGTACAGGCCAGGGGGGTGGATAAATGCTGCACAGGCAAGGAGGAGAGAAATGCTGCTGCTGCAGCAGCACCCAACTGAGAAGAGAAAGGGAAGGAGGGAGAAGGAAGACAAGGAAGAGGAACCAGAGATGCCAAGTCCATGGGAGGGAGGGGAAGGAAAAAAGGAAAGGAGATACCAGCCCATGGAGGGGGAGGAAGAGATGGCATGGGGGGAGGGAAGGAGATAGAGATACCAGACCATGGTGTGGAGTGGGAAGGAAGGAAGGAAAGGAGAAGAGAAAGATAGAGATGCCAAAGCATAGGGGAGGGGATGGAAACAGAAAAATGGAGAGGGGGTGAAGCTGAAATTAATCATGTGCAAAGGAGAGAAGGGACACAGGATATACAGTTTATTGAAGGGACATAGAAAGAGGGAAGATGCCATATGGAAGATAGAGAGGGTGGACAGTAGATGGAAGGGGCAGAAAGTGTGGGCAGTATATGGAAAGGGTAGAGAGAGAGGGCAGAAGCTGGGTGGAAGGGGCAAAGAGAGGGCAGATATTGCATGGAAGGGAGAGAGGACAAACGCTGTATAGAAAGAAAAGAGCAAAGAGAAGATTATTAAAGCAGAAACGACAAAAGGTAGAAATATTTTTTTGTTGCTTTACTTAGAATCAAGTAGTATTGTAACTGTATTGATAAAAGTTTATAAATAGGAAATGGAAATAAGGCAATTTTTTGGACTAAACCCCTTTCCTCAGGTCAGGACAGGATACCATAACAGCAGTATACTGTACTGTCCTGAAGAAAGATTTGGCCTCTGAAACCTAACTGAAAAATAGATTAGTCCAATAAAATGGTATTTTCTTATTTCTCATTATTTGTTTTATTTTTATTTATTAATTTGTAAATTGATGATTGTTATGTATCAGTTTTTTCAAATTTACATCTACTGCCTTTATATTTTACACAGTATTAGAGGACATGTGTCACTGTTTTTGTGGTGTTGCATTGTATGCAGAGTCTGGTTTCTTGGCGGTTCAGTTTAACTTTTGTCTACATATTTCTATTTTTAGTTTGTGATTATTCCATATTGGGCGAGGGTGTATCTGTCTGTGTGTATGAAAGGGACATGGCTTTCTGATAGCATCGACTGTACAGGATCAATTGACTGTGCAGGATCTGGCTTGTTTAGTTTTATAATGTATGTGTTGGTGTTCTAGTGCTCACTGCAGTGTTTAAGATGTTGCCTTTTCCTAGGTGCATTGTTATTGTGCGATATGTGGATTGTTACTAAAAATCATATTTTTCATATAGATGAGGGGGGTGTCAAAAAATGCTAGGTACACCACTGAAGGCAGGACTTACAGTTGGACGATTTTCAGGAAAAAAAAATTTTTCAAAAATGGACCTTTTCCTGTGTCCGACCGGGCAACTTAGGCCCAAAACGGACTTAGACGTTTCTTTTAATTATGCCCCTCCACGTGAATAAATAATTTTAGGATATTTTCTGGTACTAGGAAACATTCAAATTTCACTATATAGCTTTGTGGGACCTTATAGAATCAGTTTAAAGCAATACTGTGCACCGTGGTGTACAATTTTATTTAGAGTAGATTTTGATGTAGCAGGAAAAGCATACATATGCCAGGAACATTGTTCTTAATTTATTGTATGATAGGGATAGTTATAGGGGTTGCAATTCTTTTTGCCTAAAAATATGCAAATTAGTTGTGAATTGGTTACAGGCTTTGGACAGCTATGCTTAGACTGAATTATCTCCCCTAATCTTGAGGTTTAGCAAAGTTTAGATTAATCCAAAGGAGTTTTAAAAAGCTTCCTATTTACAGATGTATTTGACTATTAAAATTCTCTTTTTATTTTATCAGTCTCCCTTTGCCCTATTTTTCTTTTTTTTTTCCATCTATGTTCTATTTCCTTTACTCATTGTAGTTCTTATCTCTCCTTCTCATTTTTTATATGTTTCTTTCTGTGTTTGTCTACTTTTTTAAAAATTTTAATCTTTGTTGTTTTAATTTGCCTTCACCCTTATTTTTATTGTTGGAAAAGCTTAGGATTTGATAGGCATTTAATCAAATTTTTAATAAACTTGGTAAAAGAAGGAACTTGGGAAACAAGACAAGATAAAGAGAAAGAGATATTGGTCATAGAAAGAAATTAACAAGGGAGAAAGAAAATAATTTGGTTTGGAAAACTAGGAAATGTAGCAGACTCATGCTTGCTTTGTAGCTGATGTAGATTTGTTAATGCCAGAATGCGGGAAGGTTATCGAAATCTGAGGACAGGTTAGTGCACGTAGTAGCATGGAAATCAAAAAGAGTTTGAAGTTAAGTAAAGTGGATTTTTATTGTAAGGAAAAGATATGGGAAGATGTACTTTTGGTAGCACACCTATAAAGAGAGGTATATATACATGTTGATAAACAGGGCTTGTGTCACATGTTTTGAAGAAGGTGTGTGAATGTATTATGTCCTTATTACAAGGGATATTTTAGTTGGAATAGGCAGAAGTGAGCAAAGTTCTAATTTGGGTTTTTTAAAGTAAGTTCTTTGGGGTAGGAACCTTATATAGCAAAAGTAATATAATTCAACACTGATTTTTTTGCTCTGGAAGAAAGTGTAATTTAATCTGTTAAGGCCAGTGGGTCTGCATTAGCATTGCTGTAGTGTAGCATTGCTGTAGCATTTTTGGTTTTACGGAACACTCTACAAGTTTCTTTTACAGGTCTGGGAGATGCAGATTGTCAGCGGCTGATTTATCACCTGTGTCTGGCAGGGGGCATTTCTCCAATCACTTCATTTTTTTCTTTACATTGAATATGTGTTTCCTTATGATGTTGATTTAAAATGTTTCTTCTGTTTCTTAGCAGTCAGTTGGAATATATACATAGCTATCCTGGACCAGTTTTGGCACAAAGAATATTTTGTTGAAGAATAGGAAAAAAAAAAGAAAATATAAATAAAGTTGTGCTCTAAGTAACCTTGAACTGACCTTGAAATTTAGAATTTAAAATGTTTTTTTTTTCCTCTTAGCTTTAACATGGCAATACTTCATAATACCTCAATACCTAACACTGTACACCGTATTTTGCTTTAACTAGTAAGATCTGCTTATTTTTGCAGATTGGAGCACAGCCTAGAAGTTTATGTCCCTGTTTGCATTGTCTCTTATGACTGTGTAACTGAGCCTGAGAATAATGGAATGCCCTATGAATTAAATAGGCAGGGCAATGGAGCCAATTAACTAAGTTTTTTGTTTTCTCTTTCAGAAGTTCAAGACTATCCCAGACCATTTGATTATGCCTTTTCTGATTATGTGATTGTGCCATGTGTTATATGTAAATATACTTTGCTCATGTGTGCACACAAGTATGTTTAGTGCTATGATGTTGTTTTTCTTCTTCTTTTTGTATAACAGTGTGTTTATTTGCAGATTTAAGTTCAGCCCGGAATCCTTGACAGATGAAAGAGAGTTTTAGGCCTACTGGTGCTCTCTGTGTTGTCTGTCTGTCTGTTTGGTTTGTGGGATACCCCAGAAGACATAATATTGGCCATTTCTGGAGTTTTTTATCCCTATTTTTTCTTATCCAAATTGCACACTATCTTTTTAGTAATTGTTTTCATGGCCTGAGCGCTGCTTAGTTAGGGGTTATCTTATTAAGAAAAGGTTTTTATACAGTGTTTATTCCATGGTGCTCACTGGATATGATCAAATCACACATTTCTGACATACTTTTGTTTTGTGCAATACACTTAGTACATATTTATTGTCTCTCTTGAATGCCTTAATAGTTGTGTGCAACACACAAAAACATATATTTTTGGATGTCCTATTAAGTACATTGTGTATCTGAATATTGTCTCTCGCTTGCCGAACCTATACCAAGTAAATGCATTATTATTGTCACATGTTGCCACACTAGGTACACGCAACATGGTCTCTCTCTCTCTTCTTTGGATCACCTCACTGGGATTCAGCTGCTGGATGATACCTGGACTCCTTTCAAGCCGATGTATCCCTCCCCGTATGTGCTGACTCAGTTTCATTCCAAGTGTGCACCTCACCGGTTTAAAGAGACTAATAGACATGAAATGCTGCATCATGTGCTTTTATTTTCTTGGACACTCTCCTTCTCAAGTTTTGTTTACATCTGTTCTGACAATTTTGCTGGACTTTATATTTTCGGCTCATGACATTATTTCTGTGAAGAACTAATTGTTTTATCTGTATATTTTTTTTAAGTTATCCTGTTATATATTCTATACTGTGATGTCTAGAATAGATTATGGACCTGTCAGGTTTGGCAGTGCTCTTGTTTTTCTTAATTACTGCCAAGTCATTAGTTTCTTTTAATGCTTTAATTTTATTTTGATAAATTGCCTTTTGTACTACAACCTGAAAAAAACAACATGCCAAATATGTCCTGTATATATTTATTGCTTTTTTATCTTCCTATGGTCTGATTCTCATATTATTATTGAATCTCAATTAGAGAATGACACGGGGAAAAAATCTGTCCCCGTCACTGGACCACCGTCCCCTTCACCGCCCCATCCCCGAACCCACCTCCCCTTCACCGCCCCATCCCCGCTGTCCCCTTCATCACCCCGTTCCCGCAGCATCCACCCTTCCCTCTCGCCACCTCACCACCCTTCAGCGGCCCAAGAATCTCCCTCCCTCCCCCTTACCTTTGCGGTGTAAAGAAAATTGAGGGAAGGCGCATGGTCACCGATTGCATGTGCATGGCCCCTTCCCTCCCTCCTCCTTACCTTTGCAGCGCTTTAGAAAAGAAACTGATGTCGGAGAAGCCTGCCTGTGCCACCCTGCAGCCACGTGTGTGTGGGCGGAAGCTTCTCCTCTGACAAGTGTCATTTTATAAAAACAAATAAAACAGAGCAAGGTTCAACAAAACCCATCTCCCCTCCCTTTCACAAATATCCCCTTCACTATTGTGAAAACTGAACAAACCAAATTACTACAGAATGCTACATAGAAAAATCAAGCTAAGAGAATACTTTAGTCATACATGGCAAGAATAATGTTAGGGGAGTGCAACTAGGGCAACTGCCCCCTGGTCAGAGAGAGAGCCCTAAGCCAGCTGGAAGCTAAAGAAGCACAGCCTGGACTTTGTGGTCCCCAGTTATGTCTAATACCAGTTCTAGCAGGATACATATGAGATGTTTGTAAATTGAAAATGGGTGGGATAAAAATAAGTTTTGTCTTTATTCTATTATGTATATTGTGCTGTAATGATATTAATTTATGTAAATGCATCATCTTTTGTGCACAATTGAAATTTTAAAAATGAATAAAGAATATTTTTTAAAAAAAGGATACATATTTCAAATCTGAAATATTCTAATCACAAAATATAAAATATAAAATAAATTTATAATTTTTTTTTTTTTTGTTGTCTGGTAATTTTATTCTTCAAATCACATTGGTCTCAGGCTTTGGTTTTAGGTTCCTTCTGTCTTCATCATGGCATGGCTGGCTCCTGAAGGTAAAATAGGCGCAAGAGGAGCTGGGGAGAAGATGCAGAGTCTGACATAGGCGCAATTTTTTTTCCACAGGAGTAACGCTTTTCACCGCTTCCACGGGGCGGTAAAAGGTCCTGTCCCCATTTCCGCGGGGCGGTAAAATGTCTTGTCCCCATTCCTGCGGTAAACCAGTTGCAAATGTCTCTGTTCCTGCGGATTTACTGCGGTGACCCACGGTTTACCGTGGTAAATGGTCCCCGTGTCATTCTCTAATCTCAGCTGCTCTATAATTGGCAATGACAATTGAATGCTGTGCTTGTGATTTTTGCTTTATTCACCCTTCCTTTTTCTATGAGATGCTACGGAATACTACTGAGACTGTGATGTCCCAGTTTTCATGCTGTGTATAATGAATCAAAGTTCTGAGTTATATGCGTGTTATGTATTGTGAATCTGCATTTGCACTGTGATTTTTTGTTATACTGTATTACAAGTTGTGTGCTCTGCTCCTCTGGCTCTGAAGTGTACCCATGTTTTGCTTAGCAAGGCTGTTGGGTAGTTTACCCCTTTCTCCACGCTTTTCTTCTTCTCCTTGCCACCCTTTGTGTTGCAGCCCTCAGTTCTCATGTTCTTCAGGCCGCCAAGAGGGGACTGAGATAACATGAGACTATAGGAGACCTTTTTTTCTATGGGAGACCTCTTTTCCTGCATTTTGCTGGAGTTGCTGAAGTCACGGGCTTGTATAGACTGGTTTCAATTCAGATGCTCAAAATGCTAATGTGTGACCCATATTAGTGCATAGATTTCTTGCTGTGAAGAACAAAAACAGTGCTGAAAGGAAATGCAAGTCAGTAGGACACTCCATCTGGGAACCTAAGAACTGATAAGAAATGTCATGCTATGCCAGGCACCCCCAAAAAGTGGGGGCTAGCTGATGTACTGAATGTACCCGTGTGAAGGAAAGAAGATTTGAGAAGCAGAAAGTTCCAGAAGCTAAGCCTGTCCAGGGCCCCCCAGGAAAGAATGGAGGTGTGAAGTAGGGGAAAGTTAGATAGACAGCAGATTTGCTCCTATAGGGGCATACATGGACAAAGCCAGGTCTTGCAGAACTAAGAAACTTGTATATATAACCCAATTTTTGTGACAGGTGTGAGAGAGGTGTATAGAGAGACTTTAACATACATACAGAACTGCTGGCAATCTGTTTGTATCTCTCTCCATTGTTTAGTTAAACTTATTGCTCTGATTTACTAATTTACCTTTATTGTACATATAATGCTGACTGTTTCATTTATGATTTTTTACTGATAAACCGAATGATTCATTTTGGCTACACACTGAGTGTTAGTTTGGTCATTTCCCCTTAGAGCAGCAGTCTCAAACTCATGGCCTGTGGGCCACATGCGGCCCTCCAGGTGCTATTTTGCGGCTCGCAGTCTGGATGTGATGATCAACTGCTCCCTTGCTGCAGTCAATTGTTCCAGTCAAAGCTGTGGCCGGCGGTGGCTCCTCGCACCATCCACACCAGCATTTCTCTTCCCCCTTCCCTTCCTTGTGGAGCAGTAGCATGTCTGGCGGCTCTCTTGCTGCAGTCGATCGTTCCATTCAAAGCCACGGGTAGTGGCTCCTCATGCTATCCACACCTGCGTTGGAAGCCTCTCTGACATCACGACATCAGAGACAAGGCTTCTGACACAGGTGTGGATCACGCGAGGAGCTTTGAACGGAATGATCGACTAAGTAAGGGAGCTGGCCAGACATGCTGCTGCTCCACAAGGAAGGGAAAGGAAGGGGAGGGGAAAGAGAAATGCTTCTGCTGCACAAGAAAGGGGGAAGAGAAATGCTGCTGCTGCTGCACAGGGAAAGGGAAGGGGAGGGAAGGGGGAAGAGAAATGCTTCTGCTGCATAGGAAAGGGGGAAGGGAAATGATGCTGCTGCTGTTGCTGCTGCTGCTGCACCCAATTGGGGAAAGAGAGGAAAGGAAGGAGAAGGAAGACAAGGGAGAGGAGAGGAACAAGAGATGCCAAGTCCATGGGAGGGAGGGAAAGAAAAGGAGATACCAGATCATGGAGGGGGAGGGGGATATGCCAGGGCATGGGGGGAAGGAAGGAGACAGATGCCAGACCAGGGAAAAGGAAGGAAGGAAGGAGGGAGGGAGAGAAAGGAAAGAAAGAGATGTCAGACCATGGAACTATAAAGAGTTTTACCTCATGCAAAATTGTCATTTCTTTAATAAGACATTAACTATTTTTTCTGTGGCCCTCCAAGTACCTACAAATCCATAATGTGGCCCCACAAAGGATTTGAGTTTGAGACCACTGCCTTAGAGGGAACCCTTAGAGGAGCTAAGCAGCAGCTTCTCAGAGATTAGATAATAGTTTAAAAGTGAGCTTTAGATTGCATTTACTTTTATTTTTACATTTACGTTATAACCTTCACCAGTGCATGAGTGTGTCTGAGATTGTTTGTTTGTTATATTTTTAGCGTCCCCTCCTGATGAAGCTTTTGATAGGGAAATTAAGTCGGTAGATCAATTAACGGCAAATCCAATGCCTGTGCTGGTGTCCAATCAAATTCTAACTGCTGAAGCTGATCTCTTCAAGCTGGACCCAAGCCCCAAGTTTTGCTATCAAAAGCTTCATCAGGAGGGGATGCTATAAATATAACAAACAAAAATCTCAAACACACTCATGCACTGTTGAAGGTTACAACCTAAATGTAAAAATAAAAATAAATGCAAACTAAAGCTCACTTTTAAATTATTATCTAATCTCATACCTCAAATTAGCTTCGTTTCCACGAGGGACTAACAACCTGTTGTCTGTTCCACTGACATTCTCACATTCTCATAATAACATGCACTCAGTCAAAGCCCTTTGACTACCGCTCTGCTGATAATTGATCTACCGCCAAGCCAATTGAGATAAAGTGGTGGCTATAGATTTAGCTTATTGAAATGCTTAAATTCTGAAATACATTATATTTTAAAGACTTGGTGGTATGGGACCACGGTAATGCTAAGATGGTCCCAACGACAACCTATGCTTTTGAACTTTAAAGCATTTTAAGGTTGAGAATCTGAGCACTTCATACTATATTATTTAAACATATTTTAAGTCATTTATATTGTTTTGTATCCTGTGATTTGTTATATATATCTGGACTCCCTGTAATATAGTAGTTTTACTTGTATAAATGACTTATAAAATTACCCCCATAATGTGTAAGTCTTCCCACTCTCTCCTTTCTTAAAAATA
The DNA here is from genome assembly GCF_902459505.1 of Geotrypetes seraphini. Classification (NCBI taxonomy): domain Eukaryota; kingdom Metazoa; phylum Chordata; class Amphibia; order Gymnophiona; family Dermophiidae; genus Geotrypetes; species Geotrypetes seraphini. The sequence continues at coordinate 22,478,466 of NC_047095.1, forward strand.
TAACCTTGTCTTTTTATTGATCAAAGAGGAAATACTGCAATTCTTCCAGTTTCCGTTTTACCTTCATGAAAAAAAGTCCAATTCAATATTACAAGGGTAACCAAGTGCCAGATGGAGAAAAGCACAGGACCTCTAACTCAATACAATTTTTTATTTTTAAGATATCTATGAAGTGCTGTAAGAAATTGCTTTACCTCTTCAGCCTTTTTAGCGAACTGCTTATCAAATATCTTCCTGTTGTCTTCCAGTTGTTGGAGATATAACATAAGTTCTTCTTTGCATATCCCCAATGCAGAATCCAATTGTCTGACCTGATCATAAACATAAGTGAGCAAATACATTCATTTCTGAGCTAATCACTTCTAGCTACCTTTAAGATAAGTTTCTTTATACAAGACCCCTAACAATCCACCAGCTCTCCTTTAGCTCATTTCATCCCTCGTTTCTCATATAAAAATTGGTATTAAAAAAAAAAATCTATGCTGGTTAGAAATCCTGCTAAGAGAGATACAATCAATTTTACTTCATGATCAACAAGTAGAAAGCTCTCAAAAGAAAAATTACTGATATAATGTTTCAGGGTATACTGTCCCAGTCAACGCCCTATTTCTAGCTGTAGTAGCAATACTATAATACCTATTAAGACTCCTCAAAATACCACTTCAATTCTTACTTTATCTTTGGATTTCACTGTTAAATCTATTTTCTTTGAAATAGGCATACGTCTCTCATAATGCCCATTACCATTTTAAAAATCCTGAATATACTCCTGACTTGTACATATTAAATTAACATTTTACATGCATCAAAGTGATATTTGGAGCAGGTTCTGTTCTGAGCAAGCACTGCTGCATCCTAATTTAACCCTCCTCCTCCTCTTTTACTAAGCCATGGTAAGAGGTTTCTACCGTGGCCCAGAGCACTAAATGCTCCAACACTCATAGAATTCCTATGAGTGTCGGAGTAGTTAGTGTCCCAGGCCACGGTTGAAACCTCAACTTAGTAAAAAAAGGGCCTTATTTACATTTATGGTGGTAGAAGTCAGAGACTAATACAAATACATTCACAGGAATTAAATAAAATGAAAAATATAAAGATCTGTCAATATTTAGCCTTTGATGAGCAGTGGGATTTATTTTTATTTTTTAAATAGCAGCTAGTGAAGGCTGAATTAGAACCAGATATTCGGTGCCAGCTTTATTCAGGTACTGGCAATGAATATCCAGGTCTTTGGAAGTGTCTGAATAACTTAAGCATTGGCCCCAACTCTACCCCTAGACCACCCTAGCACTAATCAAATTGTGCTACAGTGATGTGCCCAGATATTCAGCAGCAACATTCGGATAAGTGCTGCTGAAAATCCAGATATGACCTAGTCAATGGCTAGACCATCCTAGCACTAATCAAATTGTGCTACAGTGATGTGCCCAGATATTCAGCAGCAACATTCGGATAAGTGCTGCTGAAAATCCAGATATGACCTAGTCAATGGGACTTATCCTCCCTAAGTCCTGCTGAATATTAACTCCAGAATTTAAAGTAAGTAATCCAGGGTGGGGTGGGGGTGGGTGGGAATATTTTATGATTTCTTATGCTTATGAATAATTGTTGGGTATGAGGGACGGGGGATATTTGATGCAAGTTAGAATTTGATGATATATTAAGTGATGTTAAAGTATAAAATGATTGTATTTTATGTTACACATATTGTGAGTTTTAAAAATGAATAAAGATTTATTAAAAAAAAATATATATATATATATACCGTATTTGCCGGCGTATAAGACGACTTTTCAGTACCTTAAAATCCGCCCCAAAGTCGGGGGTCGTCTTATACGCCGGGTACTGTTTACATGCCCTTACTTAACACACAGTTCTTCAACCGCTGGTCCGCAGAAAATTTCTGCCGGTCCGCGCAGGACCGGCGAGATCAAGTCGGCAGTTAAATTTCCTGCCGACTGCGGTTCCTGTTGATTAATGTTCCTCCCAGCCTCAGGCGATCAAGATAGGCTGCCAACGTCGGGGCCTTCCCTGTCTGAATGTTCCTCCCAGCCTCAGGCGATCAAGATAGGCTGCCAACGTCGGGGCCTTCCCTGTCTGAGTCTCGCCTGTTCGGAAACAGGAAGTTGAAACAAGTTGCTGAAGAGGACCGCGGGGAAGTTGCGATTAGACCGGAGAGAGCTGCAGATTCAGGTGAGATGGTCAGCGTGTGCAAACAAGATCCTGGGGAGCCTTCACAGTGGCTGTCTCCCCTCCCACCAGCTCTCCAATTTGCCAGGGCAGTGATTTACCGGCAACTTCCTGCAGGCAAGTACGGAGAGCTGCTGGAAGGGGAGGAAGCCACTGTAGGAGGCAGGGAAGGTGCTGGAAAAGGGAGATCTGTTACTGGACTTGAAGGGAGTTAGAAGGAGAGATGCTGTTGGTAGGGGAGGAGGGAAAGGGATGGGACAGGGAGGGCACCAATCAAATCAGGTTTGTATACAGCCAACCACAGTACGGTACTTCACCATTGTACAGTACAGTATAGAAAATGTCCAGCAGTCAAACCCCTATCAACTCTATTATGGCCCCAGCAAAAAGAAATAAATATGAAGCAAGTTTTAAACTTAAAGTTGTAAACTTTGCCATGGAACATAATAATTGTGCTGCTGCAAGACATTATGGAGTAACTGAAAAGATGGTTCGGGACTGGAAATCAAATGAAAAAGCATTGAAGAGTATGCCAAGGGGTAAGTGTGCATTAAGAAGAGGCACCGCACACTGGCCAGAACTTGAGAAACATGTGGCAGACATGGTGAATGAGCATCGCCAAAACGGTAATGTAGTGACACGAAACAAAATACGATTGTTTGCACTTCAGTGGGCCAAATCTAACCCAGATCACAGCAACAATTTTAAGGCCACTATATCCTGGTGTAGTAGATTCATGGCAAGGCATAATATGGTACTAAGGCAGAAGACAAAAATTGCCCAAAAATTACCTGCAGATCTGGATAACAAAGTAGAGAGTTTCCATCGCTACATAATAAAACTGCGCACTAAACATGGCTGCGCATTAAGTAGTATTGGAAATATGGATGAAACTCCAATGAATTTTGATATGATTGGAAATAAAACTGTCCATCAAAAAGGTGAAAACTATTTTGATTAAAACAACAGGACATGAGAAGTCCAGTTTTACAGTGGTACTAGCATGCACAGCTGATGGCAACAAACTGAAACCAATGATTATTTTTAAAAGGAAAACAATGCCAAAACTCAAGTTCCCTGCTGGTTGTTTTGTACATGTGAATGAAAAAGGCTGGATGGATGAAGAGGGTGTAAAACTATGGCTGGATAATGTATGGAGCAGACGACCAAGTGGTCTAATTGCAAAGCGAAGTCTACTTGTGTGGGATATGTTCAGGGCTCATTTAACTCCCACCACCAAGGAAAGGCTTGCAAGACTAAAGACAGATGTGGCAGTTATTCCTGCAGGATTGACATCATTGGTTCAGCCACTGGATGTGTGCCTAAACAAGCCGTTTAAAGATCGCATTCGAGAACAGTGGAATGAATGGATGGTTAGCGGCGAAAAGTCTTACACAAAAGGAGGAAACATGCGTGCTCCACAGTTGAACGTTTTGTGCCAATTTGTCATAAAAGCCTGGAATGACATTGATGCACAAACAGTAATCAAGTCTTTCAAGAAGTGTGGCATATCAAATTCATTAGATGGTATGGAGGACGACTACTTGTGGAACGATGAAGAGGAAGTTGAGGCCACACCATCTGATACGGAATTACCAGATCCATATGATGACTGCCTTGCAACTGTACCACAAGATGTCATTGATTTACTTTTAGAATCAGATGACGAATAGGAGGCTTTTGAAGGCTTTTAAAGGGAAACTGTCATGCCAGCAAACTTGCTAGGGACTTGCCCGGCACTTGCTCTCTCCCTCTATGTGTTATCTTCCTTCTATCATTGACAATTTCAGTTTGGTTAACAGTTTAGAAAACAAATAGCATGGCAGCTCCCATGGGTTTATTGTTCTATTCAGCTTTAGTGAATTAAGTTTAATGTTTACCGTACATGTTTGATGATATACAGCCTTGTAACAGTTTTCCTGCTAAGTACCTGCATGTCATAAACATTTGAATTAAAATTGTTGAAATAAATTCTGATGTTCTTTTAAGTTTTATTTGTTGTGCAGAAGAAGGGGTAGTCTTATACGGCGAGTATATAACAAACTCTATATTTTAACTGTAAAAGTTGAGGGGTCGTCTTATACGCCCAGTCGTCTTATACGCCGGCAAATACGGTATATATATATATATATATATATATATATATATATATATATTATAGTGAGATTATGTTGAATATTACTACTCTTTACAACATGACATTCATCATGATTTGGAATAAGAAGATATGGTGCTGCAAAGAGGTTTTGGAAGAGTAGTACACTAACCCTGTTTGTTTCATCAGCAATTTGGTTTTGCAGCTTCTTCATAGCTTCTTCTTTTTTTGCATTTTGCTTTTCAAACTCCTATTAATATACAAATATACCAAAATAGAAATGTAAGTATAGCATTAAATATTGATGCTTAATTCAACTGATTTTTAGCAATTTATATACACAGAGGGCTGGATTCTGCAAATGGTGCCGTTTATTGGTAGCCGCCTACAAAACAGCCACCAATGGCATGTCAATCAGGCAACATGACATTTGGAGAATCATGGCCATGTGGAAGGTAGGCACAGGAAATGTAGGCCAAGGTTTTAAACGCCTTCATTTCCGGTACCTATCTTCTATGAGAATCGCATCTACAAAGGCGCCTAAAGGACCCCTAAGGCAACTTCCAACATTAACCACAGTCTACAGTGGAGACAATCTGACACTCCTACTCTCACATTATGGAGAAATGAGATGTTTCTAATGTTAAAAATGGAATATCTGGATTCTAAATGAGGCTCACCTAGACTATGGAGACAGTACAAGGAAATTTGGTCACTTGAATGGGATGGGTTGTCTCCTTGAGCCCATAGTGTTCTCTTTAATTCTTGATGCTGGAGCTCTCTGGGGAGGGGAGAGGGGGCATGGGATGGGATGTTTAGTTTTTCTGTTCTTTGTTCTTTTCTTTAAAGCCTTCATGAAGAACCAATGCAGAAGGCTTTATTTTGCATGTTCTATTGTGGTCATTGTTGTAATGGTTTTCATTATGTTACTGAACATAACACAGTAATAAAAATTTATATTGAAAAAAAAAAAAGAAAAGAGAACCACATTTACAGTGGCTGTAGGTGCCCTAAGGAGCCTCTTTAGTTGGGACAAAGACATCATTTTTTGGAGGTGCCTCCATTTTAGTTGGTTTTTAATCGGTGCAGTTGATTGAACCAATTAAGTTAGGCAGCTGTAGGGTGCCTACTGCCGCCTAACAGCGCCGTTTTGAGACTTTATTCCAGATTGTCTAAAGCAAGACATTTCACTGGTGCTCTCTTATAACTAAAGATACAATGACTCTATAGACAATTTTCCCCTCATTCTATATAACTTGGTGTGTAAATGTAGGTGCCAACTACACATAAGTTATAGAATACTTACACTTATGTGATTCTTACAATTATGCACACAAGTGATAGTTGGGCACTAAACAGTATTCTATAACTTTAGTGTGCAACTCCTTTATCTCCCCCCCCACCTCCTTTATCAAGCTGTGCTAGAGGTTTTTTGCACGGGCCGGTAAATGCTTCAACACTTATAGGAATTCTATGAGTATCAGAACATTTACCGTGCTGGCTCGTGTTAAAAACCTCTAGCGCAGCTTGATAAAAGGGGCCCTTAACTTGTAATTACAAGGAGTCATACACAGGGGGAGGTGCATGGGTGGGGGCAAGGGGGTTATCCGTAGCCCTTTCAGGACCAAGGGACATATTTGTCCCATAACTTTAAAATCCTATAAATTTTGATTGGGATAGTCTACAGTTCTAAATTTGATATGTACGGATTCCATATGATACTGCCTTTATGTAAACAAACTGGTTCCGACATTCATTCATTAGCGTCGTTGCCAGATTGACGAGAAGATTCACTTGCCACACTGTCCATAAGCCAGAAGTGTGATTTTTTTTAAAAAAATGATATTTCACAAAAAAAATCAATTTTTTGGCATCTGCAAGCCCTTTTTACCATAAAAATGTCATCAAAACCACAAAAATTGGCCTACGATCCTTATGGTCCTGAAAGGGTTAAGGTGGTGGGCATTTTCAAATGCATTCTCTTCATCTTCTGAGAAATGCCTTGACCTTGAAGCATGCAACTCTTCCTCCTATCCACTTCCCCTTTGTTGTGAGCTTGGGTTCAGAGACAGAGAGAAGCTGAAAAAATTTGAATGACTAGGAGGACTGCCTAGAAGTCTCTAGAAGCCACCATTGATCCACAGAGACTTGTATTGAAGAATTTGTTTAGCTGTTAGTATGGTAGTTTTAGATGCATACAGATGACCTGATTATTTTAGGAAGCTGCCTCTTCTTAATTGGTAGTTTGACAGTTCTATATATTTTAAATTACAAATTGACTTTTTTAAAGGTGCTGTTTTATTTTAATGAGAGCTATGTTCTGTTAAGCTGACAAGCAGAACCCAAGGTGAAAAGTATAAGGAGTTGAAAACACTCTCAAAGAGGTGGATGGGCCATTTGGCCTTTATCTGACATCATGTTTCTATAGTAATTATAGGAAAACTACCTGTCCCATTGGCCAAACATCTAAAGCATTTTCATAACCAGTATTAACCTAATCTTTCAATCAAGTCAATATACCCCAGGTGTTTCTCCAGATGGTGATGGATTGCTTTGAGAAAGTAGCTTCTTAAAAAAAAAAAAAAAGTGGTAAATTGTAATGGTTCAAAAACCACATATTTTTGAGATTTATACATACCACATTTACAAGGAAACCATACTATAACTTGCATGCCCAAAGATTTGGGCTACACTAAAAAAATGTTTTCCTCCTATCTTGTGCAGATTTACACAAATCTAGAAAGATCCAGATTGTGTGTCCCAGAAATTGTACTGAATGATTCTTAAAGTTCAATATTCACTCTTTATCTTGCCCAAATACTAAGGTAACCACCACTTCTTCTCCAAAATAGTTGGTATATCCAGTCTAGTTTCAAAAGCTTCTACCAGTTGATGCCCATTATCTTGCTGAGCTTTTGAAGACACAAAATAGCATTTACCTATAAGGAGGAAATGCTTCCTTGGGGATTTTCAAAATCTCACCAAAATACTTTTCAAAGTGTCTCTAGGCATTTCATAGGGGACTTTAGGAAAATTAACAAATCTCAAGTTTAATATCCTAAAGTCTTGCACTATTTGGTCCAATCAGATCTTGTTGCTGGTTTAATCGGTGTTCCAGTCCATGCATTCTTTGAGTCAAAGAGACAAACTTAACAGGGGCTTTAATCAACTGAGGAGATACAGCTCTTACCACTCTAGGCATATCTTGAACTAGCTTGATGATCTTCTTTAGGAAATCCATTAGTCACCTCCACACCATTCAGTACTGTTCCGGCACTATTCCTCTTAGGTTCTGATGTCTGTGTAGGCGAGGAAGACCCTTTACCCACTCTGAGTGGCAACAAACTGATCTGCTCATCAGCATTCAATTGTATGCCCTGCATCAAGACCAACCTAGAACTCAGTGGAGGTGAAGTTCTTCAGGCTATCGGGCTTAATGAAACCTCGAGCAGCTGCTGAATCAACACCTCTTCACTCAGTGGCTCAATAGATGCTGCTTGCCCTGACACCACGGGATAAATGAACATTGTAATCAGCGATAGTTGTTTAACCTTCGGCAAGACTGGAGGCTTGGAGGGATAACTCCTAATCTTGCCCTTATACTTCAGAGCCATAATTAAAGGTAGAAAACAGCCACAAAGACAAAATGATTCAAGCAAATCACAATAGCATGGTGCGTTGCTGAACATGTCCATTCAGATGCTATCTTGGATTCCCCTTCTAGAGCTTATAATCTAATTAAAACAGACAAACAAGGGTTAGGAAATTTCTCAGAGAGGGAATGATAATACAAACATGGGTACTTTACAATTGAGTGGTAGTTGGGAGTTAAAAACAGCCTTGAAAAAGTGGACTTTTAGCCTACAATTGAATACTGCCAGAGATGGAGCTTGATGTACTGACTCAGGCAGTCTGTTCCAGGTATATAGTGAAGCAAGATACAATGGACGGAGTCTGGAGTTGGCAACAGAGGAGAAGGGTACAGATAAGAGTTCCTGAATGAATGGAGTTCCTGGGGAGGAGTATAAGGAGAGATAAGAGAAGAGAGATACCGAGAAGCTACAGAGTAAATGCACTTGTAAGTCAATAAGAGGAGTTTGAACTGTATACAGAAATGGATAGGGAGCCAATAAAGTGACTTGAGGAGAGGGTTAATAAGACATGCAGCAAAATTTTTAACTGATTGAAGGGAAGAGAGATGGTTTAGTGGAAGAATTGAGAGAAGAAAGTTGAAGTAATCTAGACAAGAGGTGATGAGTGTGGATACGGGTTTTGGTAATGTGCTCAGAAAGGAAAAGTCGGATTTTGATATTATACAAAAAGAAACAACAGGCTTTAGCAGTCTGTTGGATCTATGCACAGAGAGAGGAGTTAAAGATGACTCTGAAACTGCAAGCTAACAAGATACGGAGGATGAGAGTGTTATCCACTGAAACAGAGAATGGGGAAAGAGGAAAGGAAGGTTTAGATGGAAAGATAAGAAGCTCAGTCTTGGCCATGTTCAATTTTAAATAGCAGTGAGACATCCATGCAGCAATATCAGACAGGTATGCTGAAACTTGGTCCTGGATTCTTGTTGAAATTTCTGGCATAGAGAAGTAGATCTGGGAGTCATCAGCATACAGGTGATACTGAAAACCATGGGAAGAGATCAGAGCACCTAAAAAATGAGCATAGATGGAAAAAGGAAGAGGTCCCAACACAGAGCCTTGAGGTACACCAACTGATAGTGGGTAGTAGAGGAAGAGGATCCACCATTGCATACTCTAAAAGTGCGACGGTTGAGATAAGAAGAAAACTCTGAAATTCAAGTGAGGACAGTGTATCAAGAAGTAGGTGGTGGTGAATAGTGTCAAAAGCAGCAGATAGAAACATAGAAACATAGAAAGATGACAGCAGAAAAGGGCTATAGCCCATCAAGTCTGCCCACTCTACTGTCCCACCCCATTAAGTCAGAGTGCTGCTCGACCCACTAGAGATCCCAATGGATGTCCCATTTATTCTTAAAGTCGAGCACGCTAGTGGCCTTGATCACCTGCACCGGTAGTTTGTTCCAGTGATCCTCCACCCTTTCTGTAAAGAAATACTTCCTGGTGTCACCACCAAATCTCCCTCCTGAGTTTGAGTGGGTGCCCTCTTGTGACTGAAGGTCCCTTAGGAAAGAATATATCGTTTTCCACCTCGACACGACCTGTGACGTACTTAAATGTCTCAATCATGTCACCCCTCTCCCTGCGCTCCTCCAGAGAGTAGAGCTGCAACTTGTCCAGTCTTTCCTCGTATGAATTGCACACAGTACTCCAGATGAGGTCTCACCATGGTTCTGTACAGTGGCATTATGACTTAAGGTTTACGGCTGACGAAGCTTCTATTGATACATCCCATCATCCGCCTTGCCTTGGATGAGGCCTTCTCTACTTGTTTGGCAGCCTTCATGTCTGCACTGATGATTACTCCCAAGTCCTGTTCTTCTGAGGTTGTAGCTAGTGTTTCTCCATTCAAGGTGTATGTTTTGCATGGATTTCTGCTGCCGAGATGCATCACCTTACACTTCTTTGCGTTGAAGCCCAGCTGCCATGTTGAGGACCAGTTTTCCAACTTGATCAGATCCTGCGCCATACCATCCATGAGATCGCTTTCACCTACTATATTACACAGTTTGGCGTCGTCGGCAAACAGCGCTACTTTTCCCTGAAGCCCTCAGGTCAAGTCCCTTATGAATATATTAAAAAGGGATAGTCCCAGGACTGAGCCCTGCGGCACTCCACTAGTCACCTCCGATGTCTTAGAGAGGGTGCCATTGACCACCACCCTCTGAAGTCTTCCACTCAGCCAATCATTGACCCATGCCGTTAGTTTCTCACCTAACCCCATCGATTTCATCTTGTTTAATAGTCTACGGTGTGGGACACTGTCAAACGCTTTACTGAAATCCAAGTACACTATGTCCAGAGACTCTCCCGAGTCTAGCTTTCCTGTCACCCAGTCAAAGAAGCTGATAAGATTGGATTGGCATGACCTGCCCCTAGTGAATCCATGTTGATAGGGATCCCTCATATTCCCCTCATCCAATATCGTGTCTAATTTTCCTTTAAGTAGAGTTTCCATGAGTTTACACACTATTGATGTGAGACTTACTGGTCTGTAATTCGCAGCCTCCGCTCTGCAACCCTTTTTGTTCAGAGGAACAACATTGGCAGTTTTCCAGTCCAGGGGGACTCTCCCCGTACTTAGGGAGAGATTGAAGAGCATGGCTAACGGTTCCGCCAAAACATCGCATAGCTCTCTGAGCACTCTTGGGTGCAGATTGTCCGGTCCCATGGCTTTGTTCACCTTGAGTCTTGACAGTTCTTTGTAAACATCAGCTGGTGTGAACTCAAACTTCTGAAATGGGTCATCCATGTTTTGCTTTGCATCCAGCCGAGGCCCTGGTGCCTCGCAGGTAAAGACTGAACAGAAGTAATCATTCAGTAGTTTGGCTTTATCGGAGTCAGTTTCCACATAATTCCCGTCTGGCGTTCTAAGGCGTACTATCGCGTTTGTGTTCTTTTTCCTGTCGCTAATGTAGCTGAAGAAGGATTTGTCCCCTTTCTTGATGTTCTTCGCTAGAGTTTCTTCCATACGAAGTTTGGCCTCCCTGACTGCTGTTTTGACCGCTGCAGACTTTGTCCTGTATTCAATGTTTGCTTCTTTTTCCCCCATGTGTTTGTATGATAGAAATGCTCTTTTCTTCTTCTTGACGAGGTATGATACCTCATCTGTGAACCATTGGGGTTTCCTTTTTCTTTGTTGTTTGGTTACCGATTTTATGTAGCGGATAGTTGCCTCATGAAGGGTCGATTTCAAGGTTGACCACATAGCTTCCACATTATCAGTTACTTCTTGAACCTGCAGTGTCTGGTAGACGAAATCTCCCATGCGTGCGAAGTCAGTGCCCCTGAAATTGAGTACCTTTGTTTTTGTTTGTGATCTAGGGAAGCCTTTCTTAAGGTTAAACCATACCATGTTATGGTCATTGGTGGCTAGCGTCTCTCCCACCGAGACGTCCGAGACGCTTTCCCCATTCGTAAGTACCAGGTCCAGGATGGCCTGGGCCCTAGTACCATTTGTTTGAGCCGTACTCCCTTCATGGACGTTAATATCCTCCTGCTGTCACAGGTTGTCGCTGATAGTGTGTTCCAGTCTACATCAGGCATGTTGAAGTCTCCTAATAGAACAGCCTCCCCCGTAAGGTGATGTTCTCAATGTCTTCAATTAATTCTGCGTCCTTTTCCTCCGATTGTCTCGGAGGTCTGTATACCACACCAAGGTATAGGCATTTTTCTCCACCTCTGGCCAAGTTTACCCAGATGGATTCCCCAGTATACTTGACATCTGTGATCCTGGTTGTCTTAATGTTCTCTTTGATATAAAGTGCTACCCCACCACCTAACTTACCCTCTCTATCTTGTCTAATCAGATAGATCGAGAAAGATGGGGATAGAAAAAAGAAAAAAAAAAAAAAGAGGCCTTTGGATTTGGCCAGGAAAAGGTCATTGGAGACTTTACCAAGGGCAGCTTCCTTGAGGGCGAAAGCCTGATTGAAGTGAGTCAAGAATAGCTTGAGATGAAAGAAAGTCAAAACAGTGGTGAACGGCATGTTCAAGTAATTTGGATAAGAAAGGAAGGAGGGAGATTGGGCAATAGTTGAAAAAGCAGGAAGGGTCCACAAACACCCACACTCCCACACTTAGAGCTTTCACTAGCGTCTTGTCTGTGGACTGTGCTGTTGCATCTAGCTGCAAATGGCATTGCTGCTAACAATTTGAAGCTACTCGAGCAAGCTGTTTCCATCGCTGCCTGGACTTCCTTTCATAACATAGCATAACATAAAAATCAACTTATATACCGCAGGACCGTGAAGTTCTATGCAGTTAACAAAAGTTTATAATAGTGTATACAATTGAATAAATTGAAAATTACATAAGTTAAAGACTCACAGAATAGATCACTAAAGTATAATGTCTATAAACATGGAAATTAATTACCCAAATATTTAAGAAACAAGTATGTCTTTAAATTTCTTCTAAATTTCTCATAAGAACTCAAAGACATGATTAGATTTTCCAAATCCTTGCCCCATAATGCTGCCTGATATGACAAAAGATAATGATGATGTTTTTAAAATTTACAATCTTTAACAGGCGGGAAGACAAAGTTCAGGTGAGAATTTCTCCTATGTTTCTTATTTGCAAAAGTAAAGAGGTCAATCAGGTATTTGGGAGAAAGTCCAAACAGAACTTTGAAACAAAAAACAACCAAATTTAAACTTCACACGCACCTCCACTGTAATTTCCGGTAAAATGGTGTGAAATGAACATGCTTCTTCAACCCAAAAATCAATCTAACAGCCACATTTTGGACCATCCGCAGTGACTGCATATTTCTTTGAGAAATTCCTAGATAAACAATATTGCAATAATCAAGCTGGCTAAGCACAAGAGACTGCACCAAAATTCTAAATGATTCTAAGTCAAAATAGGCCAACTCAACAGATTCTCGATCTGGCTTTTGCCCCCAACACTCCACAGAGACTGCCCTCAGTAAAGTCTGCAGTGACCTGTTCATGGCCAGATCTAAGGCCTTTAAGCAATCCTCATCCTTCTTGACCTGTCTGCTGCCTTTGATACTGTTAATCACAGCTTACTTCTTGATACGCTGTCCTTACTTGGATTCCATGAATCTGTCCTCTCCTGGTTTGCCTCCTACCTCTCCCAATGCAACTTTAGTGTATGTGTTGGTGGGTCCTCTTCTGATGCTACCCCACTAGCAGTTGGTGTACCCCAGGGATCTGTCTTAGGATCTCTTCTCTTTTCTCTCGGTGCCCTGATCTTCTCCCATGGCTTCCAGTATCACCTATATGCTGATAACTCCAAGATCTACCTCTCTACACCTGAAATTTCACCTAAAGTCCAAGAAAAAGTCTTTACCTGTTTGGCCGACATTGCTGCCTGGATGTCCTGCTGTCATCTGAAACTAAATATATCCAAAACTGTGCTGCTCCTCTTTCCTCCTAAACCCTCTGCTCCTCCTCCTTTCTCTATCTTGGTAAATACTGTCATTGTTCCAGATTCATCTGCTCGCAATCTTAGCGTCGTCTTTGATTCCGACTTCTCATTTTCTATGCACATTCAACAAGCTGCTAAGACCTGTCACTTCTATCTCTTCAGTATCGCCAAAATTCACCCCTTCTTTTCTGAGCACACTACCTGGATCCTTGTTCATGCTCTCTTAACCTCACACTTAGATTACTGCAGTCTACTTCTAACTGGCCTCCTGTCTTTCCCTCTTGCAATCTGTGCAAAACTCTGTTGCATGACTCATCTTCTACCAACCTCGCTACGCTCATGTCACCCCTCTTCATAAGTCATTTCACTGGCTCTCTATCTGCCTTCGCATACAGTTCAAGCTCCTATTGCTGACCTACAAGTGTGTTCATTCTGCTTCCCCTCAATATCTCTGCTCTCTCATTATACACCTCCCAGAGAACTCAGTTCTTCAGATAAGCTGCTCTTAGCTGTACCCTTCTCATCCACTGCCAATTCCAGACTTTGTTCCTTTCATCTAGTTGCCCCCTATGCCTGGAATAAATTACCTGAATTTGTCTGCCAAGCCCTTTCCCTTACCTGGTTTAAAAGCAGACAGAAAACCCATCTTTTTGATATAGCCTTCAATCCTTAACCCTATTCCTCTGCTCACCATCTCAGCCAGCTGATTAAGCATTCCCCTTAACTGTATCCACGACATCCTGTTTGTCTGTCTTGGCTGTTTAGATTGTAAGCTCTTTCGAGCAGGGACTTTTTTCTTATTTGTGACTCTGTACAGCACTGCGTATGTCTGGTAGCACTATAGAAATAATTAATAGTAGTAGTAGTAATACTTACCTGTAATGAGAGTTCTCAGCACAGAGCAGGATAAGTTAGCCATGGTGAGGCAAAGGGGCAAGTGGCCAAAAATTGAGGATGCCATGGGTTGGGGGATGGAGGTCTGAAGGTCAGGCCAGAAAAGTGTTTAAGGATGAGAATCCTCAGGTCAGGCTAGGGGAGGAAAAGCTTAGGTATGAAAGTTCTCTGGTCAAACTGGGTAGGAAACAGGGATGAGTGATGGGGAAGACTTGAGAGACTGGCGAATATTTTCCACTGAATGTTCCACAGGTAAAAGCTATTATTATCAAATGGCAGAGTCCTTAAACATATAACTAAAACATATTTTACTTCTAACATTAGTCCACTTGGCTCCACCTCTGCCTTGAAAAGTAAAGTATAGAGATCACAGCCACAAAATTTCCAATATTTAATGTTTGTGTGTTTTAAAGAGCTGCATAGCTCTTTTGCTTACACTTTGTTATACAGAACTAGAAAAGTAAACACATACACAAAACAGTAGCTGCTGCTGTACCTCACAGGTGGTCTTCTGACAGTCCATATATGAACTACACACAGAAGGCCTGGGTCAGACAGCTCTTTAAAGTGCAAAAAGAATTTAAACTGGTATTTTTGTTCTCCGTCACCTTTGTCTATTCCATTGAAAGCGGAGAAAGTTTAGTTGCTTACCTCTGAAGACAGTAGGGGAATGCAACCACACTTGATGGCAACATTCTTAGATTGATCCTGTGAGTCACTGCTCTCCCTAGCTAAAGTACTATGGGCTAATTGCAATAAAGTCAGTCAGTAATATTGACTGGATCGCTGTTGGTCGATTCTCTGACCGATCGATACACTACCAAGTTTGCATGCAAATGATTTGCACAGAGGTACAAATCATTTGCATGCAAACCCGACAGATCAATCGCTCGGTGAGCGATTTGACACATATGCAGAGTCCTAACAGCAGTGACAGGGGAAGCAGCCTCCTGTCACTGCTGTTAAGGTTTCTTTTTTTTTTAATGGCACAGATGGTTGTGCGTGTGTTATACACACACTATCTGCTACATTAAAAAAAGAAGAAAGCCTCCCATAAACCAGCACCGTGACACCCCAATGGAAGTAGGGATGCATACTCCCTCCTGCCTGGCCAAATACCTCTGTGCATTTCCCCCACACGGTCTTGGACCCCCACACCACCGAACCCCCCCCAACCATCCCCTACCTTTATCCCGAAAAAAAGGGCAGAAGGGATACCCACTCCCTCCTACCATTGGATGCTCCCCAAACCCCACCCCCCCTGTACCTTTGATAGATGTTGAGAGCTGGAGGGAAGCACAGTCCCTCCAACGCTGAGGCCCGCACGTGGTAAATGATGGGCCTTCCCCTCCCCGGTGCAGCATGTGATGCATGAGGAGAAGCCTAAGGTCCTGATTGGGAGGGGCCTTAGACATCTGAGCCAATCAGGGCCTTAGGCTCCTCCCTATGGATCCCATGTGATGCACAGGGAAGGGTCTAAGGTCTGACATCTGAGCAAATCAGGACCTTAGGCCTCTCCCCATGCATCACATGGGATACAGAGGGAGGAGCCTAAGGCCCTGATTGTCTCAGATGCCCCTTGGGAGGGGCCTTGGGCATCTGAGCAAATCAGGGCCTTAGTCTCCTCCCCGTGCATCACATGGTGCACCATGGAGGGGAAGACTCATCATTTTCCACGTGTGGGCCTTGGAACTGGAGGGACTGTGCTTCTCTCCAGCTCAAAACGTCTACCAAAGGTACAGGGGGAAGTTCAAGGAGTAGGTGGGGGATCATCCGATGAAACAAGTCCATTTCAATTTAAGGGATCTTCTGGTGGTAGGCCGTCTAGCAACTAGTAGAACTGTCCTCACTGTCTGGGAGACCGAGATGTTTGCAAGAATGCTCCGTTCAATTTCCATGCATTGAGGCTCCATGCTGGGTAGGTTGGGGTGAAAAATCTGCCTGTTCTGTTATGTGAGGAGGGAGTGGTGGGTCCCCAGAGGAATTGGTGGAGTATCAAGAAGGTCTAATCAAAGTGGGTACCATATTTGTCTGGGCCACTTCAGAGCAATCAGGATGAGTTTGGTGAATGTTTGGTGGAGTTTGGTGGCTATGAGTAGAAAAGGTGGAAAGGCATACAGGAGGGTTTGCGTCCAACTAATAGAAAATTGTTACCCACTATATCACACAAACACTCACTGTACTTCATAAAATTAGACATTCTCTACGAGCATGATGATTTGATTTTCTTCATTCCTCAGAGAAGTAATGCGGTAACTTAATTCACACCGGTGCACATCTTCATAGGTCTTTTGACAATTTCATATACCAATTCTATGAAGATGTGCGCTGGTGTGAGTTAAGTTACATTACATCTCTGAGGTCCGAAGAATATCAAATCATCATGCACGTAGAGAATGTCTAATTTATGAAGTACAGTGAGTGGCTGTGTGCTATAGCAGATAACAATTATCATTGAAAGAATGAAATGTAGCCAAAGAATTGTCAACTAATGGGAAAAAAAACACCCCATGCAATGGCTTGATGTGCTGGGTGTTGCAAACAAAATTGTCAGTATTGTGCATGTTTTTGTGGAGCGAAGAGGTCCATGTCTGGGGTCCTCCAAAGCCAAAATAGTGTCTGGGTTCTCCTGTGTCTGGTTGTGGTAGTTTGGATTAGGTGGTTGTTCAAGTAGGCTGGGCTGTCATCATTTATGGATTTAAATAATAGACAGTAGAATTTAAATAGTATTCTTGCTTGAATTGGGAGCCAGTGTGAGTCAAGGTATGCCTCGGTGATGTGGTCATGTTTTCTTAGTGAATAGATTAGTCTCAGGGCTGTGTTTTGTACTGTTTGTAGTTGTTTTATCCTTGTTGTGGGGCAGGGGAGATAAAGGATGTTGCAGTAGTCAAGGAGACCTAGGACTAGGGACTGGACCATGAGCTGGAATTGTTTTCTTTCGAAGAATATTCGAACTTGCCTTAGGTTTCTCATGACCGCGAATGATTTCTGTATTGTTTTGTTGATTGGTGGTTAAATGGCTCAGCATCTGTCTATCGTCATTCCCAGAAGGGGAATGTGAGTTCACAAGCAAGGCTTCTTGTAGCTGATGAAGAAGCCGAGAGATTGTTGAGTGGACAAGGTGACCTGGATGGTGAGAAGTAGACGATTCCTGGAATGGGTCACTAGAAGCCAGTTGTTGAGGTAAAGGAAGACGAAGTAGCCTTGCTTGCAAAGGTGCATTGTTACTACCACTAGGTACTTTGTGAAGACTCTTGAATCCGACAAGAAGCCAAGGGAAAGTACCTTGTACTGGTAGTGATCATTTAGAAACTTGAAGTAAAGGAAATGCCAGTGAGAGGAATGAATGGGGATATGGGTATACAGTACACATCTTTAAGATTGAGATGCCATCCAGTTGTTGAGTTTCAAAAGAGGAAGTATTGACAAGAGCAAGATCATTCTGACTTGCTCTCACCGGAGGCAGATATTGAGTGAATGGAGATCTAGTATAGGAATAGATGCCTACATTATGATTCTGGTCTCTCTATTTTGTTGTTTTGAATGAGAAAGATCAGCTCTGCTACAAGAAGCAGGATGTAGTGATAAAGGGTATGGGAAGACTGAGGCATTTTGGATACCTGGATCTTTGATAGAAACTTGAGACGATATCCTTGAGAGATAATAATCAGGATCCATCTCTCCTTTGTGATGGCTTATCAGGCAGGAAGGAAATAACTGAGCCAACCTTCTACTGGTAACATGTTAAAAACCTGAGGTGGATTTGAGAGCAGGAACTTGATTGCTGGAGGACTGTTTTCCATCCCTGTGATGTTGCTTTTCTCAGAAAGTCGTAGGTTGTAAATGATGATAACTGGGTCTATTATAAGGGAGGAATCGTCATTGAGGGTAGCACTGCTAGAAAAACTGGTGGTAATAGGGTCTGTAGTAGGACATAGAGGAAGGATTTCTATAATATTGTTGTGGTTGGTCAAAAGAGTATACTGAGAGCTCCCAGATAGTTGTAGAGTCCTCTAAGTTGTGAGACTGTCTCCCAGGCAAGGTACAACTGCTAAGTGTGCATGGAGGTCCTCTCCGAGATCCAAAGCTTTGAGCTACATTATGCGATGAATTGTAATAGTGACAGCTGCTTTTCTGATGATCACAAGCATCATCATAGTTAATTTTGATGAAGTAATATGTGGATTCCTGTAAGGCAACCTGGAAAGCTGCTGCAGTGTCAGGAGGCACTTTTGAGCTGTTGGATAACTGAATGCTGGAAATGAAGGATTTGGAGCTGGTGGGCTATGATTTAGGATGCTGTCATAGTGCCCTGGTAGACTTTCTTAAGCACAGAGTCAAGGAGAAGGCAGTCTTTCCTTGGTGGAACACTGAATTGGGTTTTGGACATTTTAGCTTTTTTAATGACTGATTCAGAGACCATTGAATGGTGCAGCAGCTGTTGTAAATCATGCCCAGGGGCCTTCTGCATCTTGTTTTTGAGTTCTAGGCATTTAGAAGCAGTAGACACTGATTGAGGTTTTTGCCAATTGGAAAGTTGGAGGTCTTGAAGTATTTAATACACCAGAAACATAATGAGCTCCATAGAAGGTGCCTGACAAGATTCGCGTATGACTTGAAAGTCATTTTTGTTTGTGCTTGCAGCACTCTAAGGCTAAGGAGGGTGGAAATTTTCTGAAGAAAATTGAATAGACTCCTGCAGAAGTCAGATTTTGGTACAAGAGAATATCATCCTCGGGGTCCAATCATGATCCTGGAGATACTGAGAGATGAAGAAGAGAGGACAGAGATATGTGCAAGGGCCCCAGTCTGGATCCTGGAAATGGTAGTGCAGGTGTGGGAGTTGGTGGGGTAGTAGACCTGGCTGAAGAAGAGCAGCACTATCCTGTAATAAGCACTGCAGGAGTATTAAAAAAGAGGAAGCTGACTGGGGTATCTGCTGATGAGAAGAAATCTCCTGATTGAGGAGAGGCATATGGGGAAGCAAGAAGGGCTGCTTTGGAGGAATAGGATCCTTGCAGGTCCTGAGAAGCTTTTATTTTATCTTTTGCCTGCCACTTAGTAGGAACCGGAAAAGAAGGCGGGGGTTGGGTTTTGAAATGTGGGAAGTACTACTTGGGTTTCCCTTAAGATGCTGGTCTGTGATTGGGGAGGAACCCAAGACCAAAACTGGGCCCATGGGAGCCTTCCTTCTCTGCTACTGCTGCTTTGCTAAATGAGCAGACCATGAGCCGGCAGCTTGCAGAGGAGCTGTTGAAGTCAAAGGTGAAGGGGGTAGCCATACTGCCTGCCTCCAATGGTCTGTGGTTCTTTTCAGCCTGATCCTCCAACTTTTTTTCCACCATTGGAGAGTGGTGGGTCATTTCCCTCAGCTGTGCCAATACAGGGCCCTGGGGAGAGGGAGCAAGAGAAACCACTGGCATATGTGATGCAAACATCTCCTTGTCAGATCGCAAAACCATGAAGTTGAATGCTGCTGTTACCGGTGCCAGCCTCCAAAGTAGGGGAGATTCCATGGCAGTCCTAAAGAGCTGCCGGTTTGCTCAGTTTTTTATTTCAGCTAACAATCCAGATGTTCCTTTTTTTTTTTTTACCCAATTTGGTGAGTGTGTGTGTGTGTGAGAGGGAGGGGAAAGCTGCAACTGTTAGGAGTGGCTAAAGAAAAAAACTTAACATGGCAAGGGGGAGAACCCATGGAAAGCAGCAGTCCCTGTACATGCCCAGTAAGCCAAAAGCTTATTTTAGTTAGGAGAGAGCTTCAACATACAGGATCAGCCTAAGGATTTCACCATGAAGTATGTCTGCATCTCTTTTGCTTGTCTCCAGAGAATACAAGTTTCAGCTTTCCAAGGCTCTCAAGACATTTATTTCATGCCAAAATAAATTAATACTAACATTACCTGTTTAGTTTCTGCTAACGCTTTGTCTAGAGAATCAAGCTGATGCTGTTTAGAGAGAATGTCTTGTTGCAAAACTGAGATAGTTGCCTCTTGCATTTTAATCCGCTGACACTCCTTATCCAGCTGGTGCCGAAGCTGTAGACAATTAAGTTGAAAGCTTAAGAATTTTTTTTTTAACATTTGTCAAAGCAGTGTTATTTAGAGAATGCATTTTTTTGGTCAACATAGCAGAATAATATTTCCACTTATTTTCCCTTTTAAATATCAATTTTTGCAATTATTTCATGTAAAAATAAACTATTTATTTTTTAAATTCCTACCTTAATGTATTTTGAATTGCATTTTTTATACAGTGGGAAGTGAAAAATTATTGTCACAAAAGCACACTATTACTCAGGTTCTCAGTCAAATGGCTGGTTCATGGCTCAGACCTTATATTAACTTCAATTTTTCTTTTATTGGTGAATTTATGTTTATGTTATTAAAAACTACAGTAACATCCACCACATAAGAGTATAACATCTTGATGCCAAACACATACAGTCCTGCAAATTTGCACATGTGACCACATCTATGCAGTGGACTGTATATTTAGGGCTTTACATCAATTACAAAATTTTTAACTGCATGATTAATCACAACTAAAGCTTTAATCATGCAATTAATTCATAAAGCACCCCTCAGATTTCCTCTATATAGTGCAATATATACTTAGCATGCATAAATTCTCAAAAGTGACACTTTCAATTTAATAGTTCCATAGAAAAGTGGAATATCAAATCCCATTATCCCCCTTACTAAACTAAAAATAAAATCATTTATCTTACCTTTGTTGTCTGATGATTATATCTTTCTAATCATTTTATTCCATATCTCTGGTTCTGCTTCCATATGCTCTGTCTTGTTTTCTCCTTTTTACTTCCCGCCCTATATCCATCTTTCACAATCAACTTTTCTTCTATTTTCCTTCCTCCTTTTCAAATCTGTCTAATTTGTCTCTTTTCTTCTCTTACTTTCATGAGTACCACCATCATCTTCCTCCTCCCCTTCCTTTCTATAGGTACCCTCTTTTCCCTTCCCTCCTTATCCCCACCACTCCATGCTCACCATTTCTCTCCTTTCCTTCTGTCATCATTTTCCTTTTTTTTTCCATCTCTATTTCCAGAATTCCATCTCTATTTCCAGAACTCTCAAACATCAGCCTACCCCCCTCCCCGAATGCACCTCTTTCACCCAGTAAATCTTCCTGTGGTTGGGTATCTCTCCTGTGTTCAGGTATCCCCCTCTCTCCGTTCTCCCTTCCCCTGTCAGGTATCTCATTTTCTCTCTTTCCTTCCTTCTTCCCTTCTCCCCCCCTCAAAGGTCTCTTTCCTCCCTCCCTCCCCCTTGGTCAGTTCAATCTCTCTCCTTCCCTCCCTCCAGTGTCTCGCAGTCGCTTCAGTCCCTGCTACACAGGAACAGCTGATGTAAGTTCCTGTTTAGCAGGGACTGAAAAGACTGGAGCCAGCTAGCTTGCCGGCAGGCTATGAAAAAGTTGAGAGAGACGGAGGGGGTTATAGTGGAGTGTGTCAGCATCAGGTGGAAGCCCGCAGTGGCACAGCAGTGGCACAACAGCTCTCGGGGGGGGGGGGGGGGTGGCGGCATTAACAGCTCTCATTGAGGTATTGCCTTATGGCAGGGTGAGCACTGGGGCCCTTTCTTTGGGGGCGTTTAGGGTGGAGACCACCTGGCAGGAGAGGCAGAAATCTCTCAAACACACACATCAGAAGGAAAGAGCAGGCTGCCCCCCTCTACATACTGCCTCTGGCTGTCGGGCCTAAACACAGGAAGAGGATGACAGGGGGTGCCAACACCCTGGGCACCTCCCACCCTTGCTCCACCAGTGTAGATAGATATAATAGGCATATCCGAGACCTAGTGGAAGGAAGCTACCCAATGGAACTCTAATATCAGGGTACAAATTATATTGAAGTGATATGGTAGATCAAATTGGTGGAGGGGTAGCATTGTCTGATAAAGAGGGCCTTGAATCAAACAGGGTAAAAATTCTGCAAGACACAAAGAGGAAAGGATAGTGATAGGCATATATTACTGTCTCTGGTCAGAATGAACAGACAGATGCAGAAATGTTAGCTGAAATCAGGGAGGCTAACAAACTGGTAACATAATAATAAAGGGATGATTTCAATTACTCAGATATTGACTGGATAAAAGTAACATAAAGGCATGCTAGGGAGGTAAAGTTTCTAAATTAAATAAAAGCCGGGTTTAGAAAGCAGCTGGTTTAGGAATCAACAAAAAGGGGAGACATTCTAGACTTGATCCTTACTGGAGCACATGATCTAGTGCAGGAGGTAAAAAGTGCTGGGGCCACTTGATAACAGTAATCATAACATGATCACATTTGATATAACAACTGTAGTAAATATGCACAGGAAATCCAATACATTAGCATTTAACTTTCAAAAAGATTATGATAACATGAGAATAGTTAAAAAGCTTAGAAGAGCAGCTGCAAAGGTCAAAAATTTGCATCAGGCAAGTTATTAAAAAATACCATCCTAGAAACCCAGACAGATATATTCCACCTATTTTAAAAAGGTGTAAAGAAGGCCAAACAACAGCCAGCATCCTTCAGAAAATGGAAGGAGGATCTAACTGAAGATAATATGAAACAGCAAAAGAATGACAGTGAATGGGAATGGGTATGACTATGTGATGATCTTAAGGTGGCCAAACAGGTTGAAAAGGTGACAGCAAAAGCTAGAAGGATGCTAGGTTGCATAGGGAGAGGTATTGATGCCCCTGTATAAGACTTTAGTGAGACCTCATTTAGAATATTGTGTACAATTCTGGAGGCCGCACCTTCAAAAAGATATAAAAGGATGGAGTCGGTCCAGAGGAAGGCTACTAAAATGGTGTCTGGTCTTCACCATAAGGCGTATAGAGACAAACTTAAAGATCTCAATTTGTATACTTTGGAGGAAAGGTGGGAGAGGGGAGATATGATAGAGATGTTTAAATACCTACATAATGTAAATGCGCATGAGTTGAATCTCTTTCATTTGAAAGTTAACTAGAGAGCTGCATGGGAACGGGGACGACGGGAATCCCGCGGGACCCGCGGGCATCCCGCGGGTTCCCCCTTCGGGTCACGGGGATCCCGTGGGGACGCCTCCGAGGGTCGCGGGGTTCCTGCGGGGCTGGATGTACTCAGTCGCGCGGCTCTTCTTCTCCCTACCTTCTCTGCTTGCAGCACAGAGCCGAACGGAAGTCTTCCCGACGTCAGCGCTGACGTCGGGAAGACTTTCGTTTGGCTCTGTGCTGCAGGCAGTGCAGGTAAGGAGGAGAGTAGTCTCGCGGTTCGAGTGGCTACCAAGGGAGGGGGCGGTCCGCCCCGCCCCGCCCCACCCCGGTTGCAGCACAGCCGGCCAGGTCCCCTTACTTTTGTGGCACTTCCCCGACCGACCGACAACAGCCCCGGTCCGACAATCCTCCCTGCCCTGTAGCCGCGAATCTAAATTATCTTCTTACAGCAGCTGTAATAAGGTAATTTAGATTCGCGGTTAAGGGCAGGGAGGTTTGTCGGACCGGGGCTGTTGTCGGTCGGGGAAGTGCCACAAAAGTAAGGGGACCTGGCCGGCTGTGCTGCACCCGGGGCGGTAGAGAAGGAGGGGGGAGAAGGACGCTGAAAGGCCATGGGGAAGACGGGAGGGGGGGGAAGGACTCTGAAAGCACATGGGGAATACAAAGGGGTGGAGGAGGACGCTGAAAGGCCATGGGAAGGGGGGGGGAAGGACTCTGAAAGCACTTGTGGAAGACAGAGGGGGGAGAAGGATGCTGAAAGCACATGGGGAAGACAAAGGGGTGGAGAAGGACGCTGAAAGGACATGGGGAAGACGGGGGGGGGTGGAGAAGGACGCTGAAAGGCCATGGGGAAGACAGAGAGGGAGAAGGACGCTGACAGGACATGGGGAAGATGGGGGGAGAAGGACGCTGACAGGACATGGGGAAGATGGGGGGAGAAGGACGCTGACAGGACATGGGGAAGATGGGGGGAGAAGGACGCTGACAGGACATGGGGAAGATGGGGGGAGAAGGACGCTGACAGGACATGGGGAAGATGGGGGGAGAAGGACGCTGACAGGACATGGGGAAGATGGGGGGAGAAGGACGCTGAAAGGAAATGGGGAAGAGAGAGTAGGGAGAAGACGCTGGCAGGGAAGAAGACAGATGCCAGACTATGGGGGGAGCGGAGAGAAGAAGATGGGTGCCAGACCAATTTGGAAGGGGGAAGAAAGGGAGAGGCACAGTAACAGAGCAAATGGAAGATGCAGAAGGAAGAGAGACAGTGGATGGAAGGAATTGAATGAGAACATGAGGAAAGCAGAAACCAGGCAACAAAGGTAGGAAAAGAATTATATTTCTTTTTTTTTATTTTGCTTCAGGATAAAATAGTATATTAGTTGTGTTGATAAAAATTTATAAACATTAGAGGCTCTGGTAGAAACCCGTTTGCAAAGTATGTATTCTTCCCAATTAATATTTTCAAATTAATAAAGTCTTTTTGCTTATTTGTAAATGGGTTTCTACCAGAGCCTTTAATTCAGTAGCATAATTAAATGAAATAACTATTTCTGAAGTTTATAGGGACGGGCGGGGACGGAGGGGATTCCTCACGGGGACGGGTGGGGACGGAGGGATTCCTCACGGGGACGGGTGGGATTCCTCACGGGGACGGGTGGGACTTTGGCGGGGACGGGTGGGATTTCTGTCCCCGCGCAACTCTCTAAAGTTAACTCTGCAATGAGAGGGCATAGGATAAAGTTAAGCGGTGATAGTTTCTGGAGCAATCTAACGAAACAATTTTTACAGAAAGGGTGGTAGATGCATGGAACAGTCTCCTGGAAGAGATGGTGGAGACAGAGACTGTGTCTGAATTCAAGAGGGCCAGGGAAAGGCATATCGGATCTCTGAATAAACACTATTAGCCCTTATGCCTGCAGGTATCACCTCTATGTAGGCAGAGTGGGATTTGGGTGAATTTTGGAAGGTTCAATATTTCACAATATGTAAAGTAGTTATAATGGGGTATGGGTCCGAGTCCCCATCTCTATGATCAAATATACCATCCACTAGGCTACTCTAGGAACCTGCTTGCTGCTTTACTAGGACTAGCTGTTACATTTCATTAGGGACTTCTATTCCGCCTATACCTTGCAGTTCAAGGCGGATTACAAAAGAGCTAACTGGACATTTCCAGTGAAGTTACAACAGTTTTGGGGTTGTTTTTTTTTTTTTGTTACAAGGGAGGAGAGGTACCTGTATTAATTCCAGAAGAACTTGCAAATTGGATATTAAATTGACTGTACGTTACTGTGTGATATAACAAATAGATTACAGTTAGAGTACAAATAAGATTACGTTACATTTCAGGGATCTGAATACTTGGTTGGTGTTTTGGGGAGGAAGAGATTATTTAAGTGGAGGTTTTGGGGGATAATTTATCTAGGAGGAGGGGGAAGGGTTGGGTTAAGATATTTGGATAAATTTTTTGAAAAGTAGGGTTTTGATTTCTTTTCGAAAAGTTTTGAAGTCGCCCATTGCCGTCAACAGGTTGGAGATGGAGTGGTTAAGTTTTGCTGCTTGCGTTGCCAGAAGGTTATCAAACATCTTTTTGCGCTGAGTGCCCTTGAGTGAAGGGAAGGCAAAAGGGTTTGGAAACTATCATCCAGGCAGACACAACTTGGTGACCTATCAAAAGCATGCTGGACATTGGCGTGCCGACAATCACGCCCTGACATTTGCACGCAGGACACAAGCGCGCTGCTACTCTGAGGCCTTTCTGTTTGCACTCTGAGAGGTGGGGAGGGGTGAAACCTCCCCCCCCCACTATACTTAAAAGTTGCGCTCTCCTTCAGAAGCCCAGTTCTTCCGCTCTCAGGATGTGTGTGGGAGGGAATCTCCCCCACTACAATCGCGCTCTCGTTCGGGAGATGCTGACGTGGTCTCAATTTCAAGATTGCCACAAACCCCCCCCTCCACTACACTTACAATTTTGCCCTGAAAACCCCACTCCCTTCATGCGTGCACTTGTCAGTGCACGAATTTGATGGAGCAGAATTGTCGGGGCACAATTGTCCTGCACGCTATTGACAATGTATCACACATCTTTTTTTTGGGGGGGTGGAAGGGGTCAGTGACCACTGGGACTGTGTGGGGTGGTTATGCCTTCATCTCTCCATTGGTCATCTGGTCAGTTTGGGTACCCTTTTGGCACTTATTCGTTGTTAAAACAGGTCTAGCCCCAAACATCCAAATTGTGCCCTGGGTGTTTTCTAAAATGGTCAATTATTGCAGAAAAAATGTCCAAATCATAAGCCCACCCTAGTTCTGCCTAAACTATGTCTCCAACATGCCCCTTCAGTTTTAGATGCACTGTAGACAACCACCATAGAAATCTGTCTAGAAAATAGGTTTCAAAAATAGCGTCTGGTGAGAAAAACATCCATCTGCCCCTTTTTGGACATTTTTCTTTTTTGAAAATAAGCCCCATAGTTACCCAAACATTTCATTTTTTTTCTTTGGTGCTAAATTATGGGGTTGTGGGTTGATCACTTGTAAGCACTCTCATCCTAAGGAAATGCATATCTATAAGGAAGTTAGCTCATGCAAAATACTGTCTATAAAATCATTAATATTAAATGCTTAAATGCAGTTTGTATCAATATTATAGTACTTTGCTTTACTGATCAAAGCAATCCCACAAAGCATAGTAAAAACAAATGAGAGTAAAAGAGCCATGAATACAAAAATTGTCAATGGTTTTTAAAATCCCTTTATATTACATTACACATTACTGTACATTCATTAGCGGTCAATGATAAAAAGTATAAAAAAATAATTGAACTTTGTATCTAAATGATGTATAACAAATGATAATATAGCATCTTACTAGTACAATCTGTTCCTCCAATGTCATGTGTTGTTCTAGGTAGATTTTCTTGGCCTTATCAAATGCTAAAGTAGCTTCTTCTTTATTTTTATTGATATTTTGTTCCAAGCAGAATATTTTGTTATTACAAGCCTAGCAACAAAAAAGTACATATCTATATTACTACAAGCTTTGATAATACCAATACAATATTATTCACTCAATAGAAATAAAAGCATCAATGTAAATTGTGGCTATTTCACCACAAAAAGATAACATCTATTTCCAGACATCACTGATTTACCAAAGATTTGACAAATATAGAACAAACACATGTTTCAAAATATGCATTTTAGTACTGTACAGATATAAAATCCTTGGGACCAGGTTTATTTTGATTTTTGGAATGTTTTGCTTTTGGGAATGGTAATGTTAAGTTAAAAAAAAAAAAAAAAAAAAGACAGACCATAAGACTATAAAATTGCCACTAAACCTTTTTATTTCATAATAAGGCAAACATTAAATACATCAAGCACCTCAAATATAAACTTATTCCAAACTGTGATACTAGAGCAATACCTTCAAACACAAATGAAGCTTTAACATGAATTATCTTTAGTCACATGTGGAGAGACATTTTCGATAAGACATCTAAGTCCAACTTTGGATGTTTCCCGTAAGATGTCCAAAGTCAGAGGTGGAGAAAGTTATTTTTTAAACTGGCAAAACTGCTACACATCCAATTTTTTTTTATTTTTTTTTAATTACCTACTTAGACATCTTGGCTGCCAGGATTTTGAAGCTTAGGACATCCCAACTTTGTTTACCATTTTTGACCAGAAAAAAATGTCATAACTTAACATCGTACTTATAAACCGCTTAACCGTAAGTTCAACGCGGTTAACTAAAGATTAATAATAAAAATAACATAAGAAACACATAAAATTATTTGGCCAAGTACTTTGAGAAAAGATAAGTTTTCAATTGCATTCTAAAATGCTTTTAAGAGCAAGCGCTACGTAACAAAGGTCGAAATTCCTTATCGTAGAAAGCAGCTTGAAATGCTTTGGTATGATCCAAAGATTTCTTGCTTTTACAACCCTGAGCAGATGGAAACAAACAAACAAAGCATGTGTTCCTCTTTTATGTTTATAAGATGCTATAAGAAATCTATCAGTCATATAGATTGGAGCAATACCATACACAGCTTTAGAACAAAGACAACCCAACTCCAGACCATTTGGATGTGGGAGGGGCCAGTACTGTAATGGACTGGCCACAAAGACATAACAACAGAGAAGTGAGGCACCTTAGATGGCACTGCTGTGAACTTCACATACAGGGTGCAAGGTGTACATCTCACCAGAACCCTCTTATAATGTATGATGAGCCCTCCAAAAAACTTCCCCAAAACCTACTATATCCACCTGTCTGCCACCCCAATAGCCCTTATGGCTGCAGGTGGCACCTAAATAGGATTTTGGTGGCTTATACTTTCTACCATAAATGTAGTGGTTAGAGTGGATTATGGGACTGGGTCCTCCTCTCTATGGCTCACTAGCTCACTCACTGGGCTACTTAAGATACCTGTATGATGCTCTACTAGGCTTTCCAATGCCAGATGCTGCTGTTCTAGAGACAGGTATACAGTATACTATTTAATTCAGATCTTTGTGGGTTGGGAGAGGGTTAGTGACCAATGGGGGGAGTGTGAGGGGTCATAACTTAATCCCTCCAGTGGTCATCTGCTCAGTTTGGGTACCTATTTGACAGATGTTTTTAAAACAGGTCTAGCTCAGAATATCTAAGTTCCATCTAGGACATCTTGTGAAAGGTTCAATTATTACCAAAGACATCCAGGTCTAAGCCCACCCAAAGCCTGCTCATAACACACCTCCAACATGTCCCCCTTTAGTTCTGGACGCACAGCAGCTAGACCACTTTGCAAGATGTCCAGAAAAATGGTTTTGAAAATCAGTACTTGGATATCCTGGTTAGGATGCCCCAGTGCTGATTGATGCCATTTTTCGGATGTCTTAGGGCTTGTTTTACAAAGCTGCGCTAGTGGCTGCTGCGTGGCAACAACTCTGAAGCCCTTTAAATCTCTATGGGCTTCGGGGCCTTTACCGCGCTGCAGCCGCTAGCGCGGCTTTGTAAAACAGGCTCTTAAGTGTTTTGACAATGAACTTAATAGTTTTTCTTAGCCAAAAACTACTTAGGATCTTATTAGGTACTTGGGGCCTGGGTTGGTCACTGTTGGGAACAGGATACTGAAGCGGTAGGAACTCCGTTCCTCAAGAGCCGTATTCGTCGGGTTTTCAGGATTTCCCCAATGAATATGCATTGAAAGCAGTGCATGCAAATAGATCTCATGCATATTCATTGGGGAAATCCTGAAAACACAACTGGAATACGGCTCTCGAGGACCGGAGTTCCCTACCCCTGGGATACTGAACTTGATGGACCTTTGGTCTGTTCCATTATGGCAATTCTTATTTTATGTTCTTTTTTTCTTTATTAATTTATAACTTTCAAATAAAATTCACAAGAATACATTTTGGTGCATGAAACACAGAGAAGGAAAATTATTCAAAAAGGGAAAAAGAGAAAATTCTTATAATATAACCAAATCTTAATCCCCTTTCTTAGACCACAATAAACAACAGAGGTAGTCAAAGTATATTAAAAGGCGAAATTAAATACATATCATTTGTGGAAAAATCTTAGTGTGAATCAAAGACTAAATTATTCAAAAAGTCCCTTTTTCCATTCATTTCTTGACGATTTCTAGGAACTGCTTCAGGTGTTCTGTAGAATAAAATGTATATTTGACACCCAAGTACCTAACCAGGCTCTTACAGGGATACGCAAGAAGAAATGTAGCACCTAATTTGATTGTCTCTTGACGTAAGGAAAGGAAATTTTTTCTTTGTTCCTGAGTGGTTTTAGAAACATCAGGGTATAACCATATTTTCTGACCTCCAAATAATTTCTGAGAGTTCTTGAAATAGTTTCAATATCATATTAGCATCCTGTTCAAAACCAAAAGACACCAAGAGAGTAACTCTTTCCGTGTCAGCTGTTAAAGTTTGTTCAAGAGGAGACATTTTCAAAATCAATCTGAGTCCCTTGACCATTCTTTTTTCCTGAATCCTTTTGTAGAACCTTTCTATTTGGCAAATAATAAATTTTTTGTTAATTGTAGGAATATTATTTAGGGAAATTTTTAAATTCTCAGGTAAATACCTCTTAAGTAAATCAATAGGTAGAACATCTGGGGCCAAAGGAAAATTCAGGAAACGAAGATATAACCGGCGATTTTAGTTTTCCATCTGTTCAAGTTTCCTATGAATTAAGGTATTATTCTTAATTGTAGCTGCTTCAAACTGCTGTAAATGTAGTATCTCTTCCTGTGTTTGTCTGGCCTGGTCTATAAACTCCATTTTCATCGAGTCCACAGTCTTAGTTAAGGTATCCAGTTTAGTTGTAATATTAGTTACCTCTTCTGTGTACTTAGTCATTTTAGTCTCCATTTGTTGCAGTAGCTGCCAGATATCATTCAAGGAAGCCTCCGTGGGAGTTGATACTGTCTCAGCTCTCTTGGTTGTAGCCATCAGCTGTTCTGCCGTTGATGCTGTGCCCTCGCTGGGAGACCCTGTGTATCCACTTCCTGGATCATGAGTCTCCTGCCCCAGAGCCCCAGTTACAGCTGGACACGGAGGGTTAAGGGTAGGAGGTGGTGAAAATGATGTTTCAAGGCCCGAAAGGGCAATAGGTTCTTCCAAACCTACGTCCAACGCTGGGTTACCCAAACCTCCAGATGCTTGCGTCGTCGTCAATAGAGCTGCAAAGAAGCGATCGACCGTCTGTTGGACTGGGGTAGATGCTAGTGCTGGTGAGGGTATGACTCTAATCACCCCCTTTTTCTTCGTATACGGCATAGCAGCAACGCTGAAAAATTACAGCAATCGGAAAGCCAGCTTGCACACCGCCACCATCTTGACTACCTCTCTATTTTCTTATGTTATTCTCTTATCTTCTATCTGTATTCGGCTATCTGACAAAGGTACAGGAACAGTGGCATCCTTTTAAAAAACTTCTTCCAGTGTCATCTATCTAATTAACAAAAGATTTATGTTTCAGTAGTCTCTCTGTCTCATGCTCACTGATCTGACTAGGTATTATTTAAGAAAATTTGGGGGAAATTTTCTGGTTTTGAAGAAAGCGACACCAAATCCAATTGGTGTCCCTTTTTATTCAGTGGGCTTCTGCAGCAAACATGTCTGCAGTGCCCAGATAAGAAAAGGGCAGAGTTGATGCTGGGCTACAGGAAGGTGGGGATGAGCATAGGGAAGAGTAGGGTTGGTGCCAGGTTATAGGTAAACTGGGAGCATAGGAAAAAGCAGGATGGGGCTGGGCATAGGGAAGTGCAGGGTTGATGCTAGACTACAGAGAGAGGGAGCATAAGGAAGGGTTGGGGGCTGGGCCCTAGGTAAGAGCAGGGTTGATGCCAGGCTATGGGGGTTAGGACGTAAGGACAGGCAGGGTTGATGCTGGATTATCGGGAGGGATGGCTCATAGAAAAGGGCATGAGCATAAAGAAGGGCAGGGGGATGACAAGTTATGGGACAATTTTTTTATTTTTGGTGCTTTATTCTGTCGTTCTCTCAATGAAAAGGGACACCAATTGGATTCTTCAGAAAATTCCCCCAATTTTCTTAACTAATGATACCTGATGCCCATTCATTTGATCAGACCATTTTATTTACTATTTTAATCTGCTATGGACATCATCACTGGTGGCCAAATTACATATGCCTAAACAAGAAGTTACAATAAGAAAGACACTTGACCCTGAAGAATTCTGGAAAATCTTTGAATTATCTCCTGTAGTAACGGACATCATATAAATTTTCCTCCCACTGGGATATTTGTAAAACTATTCTTGACAATATTGCCCCTAAGCATCTTATTAAGAAACTTTCAGGTAAACATAGGAATGGTTTGACACAGAGTTACAAAAAATGAAACGCTCAGTAAGACACTTGGAAAGAAAATTGTTAAAGTCTAAAACAAAGCTAGATTGGGAAACCTGGCGTGAAGAGGTATATAATTATAAACTTCTGATAATGGAAAAACAGAAAGGATATTACTCTGCCAAAGTTGGCCTATCAGTTACTAATACAAAAAAATTATTTCAGCTGGTTTCCAACTTTTTTTTTTTTTTTCCAAAACAGTTTATTAAATGATAAAGACCAAGCAGATCAAGTACAATAACAATTTTCCAGCTACAAAATACAGGAACAAAACAAAAACAGCAGTAAACCACCCAACAGGCAGAGCTCGGTAGGGTCCAGGCTGTGTTCTTAAACCCAGACTCGGCCAAGTCCCACCCAACAAGAAAGCCACCCCATCCCTCTCCCCCCTACCACCCCCCAACCCAAACCCCCCCCCCCCCATTAACCCACTGGCAACCCAGGCACCACTGGCTTCTGCAACCGGTTAAGAACTTGGCTTTTAATCAGAGGGGGAAGAGTGTCCAAATAAGGCGCCCAAACAGACAAAAAAAGCTTACTCCGAGTACGAGAAAACCGAGC
This sequence comes from Geotrypetes seraphini, assembly GCF_902459505.1. Taxonomy (NCBI): domain Eukaryota; kingdom Metazoa; phylum Chordata; class Amphibia; order Gymnophiona; family Dermophiidae; genus Geotrypetes; species Geotrypetes seraphini. The sequence continues at coordinate 22,511,123 of NC_047095.1, forward strand.
TAACAAGGACTCCCAGACCATGAGCAGATGGAATTTATTGCGCCAATACCAAAAGGTGGGTGAGGAGTCCTGGAGCCAATGGTTGAGAATACATTTCCTCCCCACTATATAGCCCTTGCGTATAAGTAAAGAATCTCCAGCAGAGAGCTCACCCAGAAAAACCGTAGCCAAAAAGAGTACCCCCTCCACCTGAGAGGGAAGTGCATAGCCCACCAGGGACTGCAAATAACAACGAATATCCAGCCAAAAGGCAGCAATAACCGCACAAGACCAAAGACCATTTGCCAAAGAGTTCTCAACCCGTCGGCATTTCAAACAGATAGAGGTAGAGACACACCCAAAGTGAAAGGCTTGCTTCTGAGAAACATAACCCCTATGAGGGACCCGAAATTGACATTCCTGGAGCTCAGCACTCTGCACCACCCGCGGTATCTGCTGCACCAACGGAGACAAGGATGCAACCTGAGGGCGGCAACCCAAGTCCCGAGTCCACAGAGACAGAAGGTGGCTATAGTCCCTCCGTGGCTGCAGAGCCACCAGCCGGCGATGGTATTGAGACATCGAGAGCCAATCCCAATTATCATTTTAAAAAAATCCTGCAAGGTAACTAGAAAAGCATGCTGGAGGGAACCCCTAGGCAGAGTAGCAACATAGTGAGCAAGCTGTCTATAAGAAAAGTGATCCAAGCCACTCAGGGACCAGGACGCCTGAAGAGCTGGAAAAGGAGAAAGGCTCCCATCCGCCTGTTTCCAACGTTTTTAATGTTACTTGTCATATGCAATCATCTTATATATTGGTTCAAACATCTTATATATCAGTTCCAACACTATGAACTAGCCAGTTACTTTAGTTCAAGATTACGGTATTAAGATCATCCTGTTCCTCACAGGAAGATTAAGTAACACAAGATTCTCCTTCAAAACAAAACGGTATCCATGCAGAATTAATCTAGACTTCTTCTGATGAACCTGACTGGATTCAGTTCAATAGATTATATAATAAATAAGTGAATTATTTCTGTGCCCTAGACCCCTGCTCCCCAATAATTATGAAAAAAGCACCACAGAGCTTTAAACTTGATTTATTCAATTGGTTGTCTAATCTTCTGGAAAAAAGGGTCATTCCCGCTTACAGTAGGTCATATCATTATTACGCCAATTATTAAAAACTTTAAAGAGTCCCCTTCTCTCGTCTCTAATTATAGACCTATTGCTTCAATTCCTTTCTATATTAAAATAATCAAAGAACTAGTCTAATTACAGCTAGCAAATTTCTTAGAGCAACATATACTGTTATATGACTCCCAATCGGGTTTTTGTCCCCAATTTAGTACTGAAACAGTATTAGCCACACTTTTGGACTTCCTTCATAACTTATTCAATAAAGGCAGCAAGGCCCTTATCTTACAGTTCGACTTGAGCAGTGTCTTCAATTTGGTAGACCATGCTAAACTTCTGGAATACTTAGATGCGTGGAGGGGCATAATAGAAAAGGGACGTCTAAGTCCGTTTACATCCATCTTGCAAGTCGTCCAAAGTTAAAAAGAGCCTAAGACACATTTTTGAAAGAGACGTCCAACTTTTTTTAACTTTCAAAAATCATCTAATTATACGTCCTGCCGATCTAATCGTCCAAGCCGCTAAATCATCCATCTTTATACCACATTTCCTTCCAACTTTCCGTCCAAGTCGAAAACGCCTATAACAAGCCCTGTTGGGATGTGGGAGGGGTCTGCAAAGTGATAGATTGAACACCCAGACATGCCACCTAAATAGTGGGGTACTTTACAGGGCACTGCTGTGAACTTCACAAAAAGGGTGCCATGGCTTCTCCTCCCTACAGCTCCCTTATAGGTGATGATGAGCCCCCCAAACCACCTCAAGAATCCCCTAGATCCACTTATCTACCACCCCAATAGTCCTTATGGCTGCAGGAGCCACATATATGCCAGTAAAAAAGGGGTTTTGGGGGTGTATAGGGCAGTGCACATGTTTAAGTATCAATGCAGTGATTACAGGGGCTTATGGGCATGGGTCCTCTTCTCTATGGGTCCCTAACCCACCCCCAAGATGACTAGGCTTTCCTATGCCAGGTGGCCAGGTGATGATGGTCTGGAGGCTGAAATTTAAAGTTGTGAATAAAATTTTTATGGGGGTGGGGGGGTTGGTGATCACTGGGGTAGTGTGTGGGGGTCTGTGTTATGTGTTTGAAGTGTTTATCTGGTGAGTTTAGGTTGGGTTTTGTGACTTAGACCATGTTTTACATGGTCTAAGTCACAACGTCCAAGTTCCTTCTAAGCTCTGTTGTAAAACTTTCAGTTTTACATGCTGTACGACTAAGTCTAAGCCGGCCCACGTCCGTCCCAACTCCCGCCCTCGACATGCCTCCCGAAACGCCCCATTTAACTCTGGATGTTGAGCGGCACTATGAAGGCCTAGGTCGTTTAGAAATACGCCCAAAACCCGTTTTTATTATCGGCACTTGGACATTTTTGAGAAATGTTCGTCCAAGTGCCGACTTAGGCCGGTTTCTGGACGTTTTTCTCTTTCGATTATGAGCCCCTTAATGTTTACTCCTGGTTTCAAGGATTTCTTGAATCTCAAATCTATCAAGTGAGAGCTAATGATGTCAGCTCTGCTGTATGGAAAAACCTTTGCAGAGTCCCTCAGGATTTACTGCTTTCTCCAGCTCTTTTTTAACGTTTTATCTTTCCTCTCTCAGTTCAAGACTAAATAATCTTGGAATAAAATTGTTTAGCTATGTGGACAATATAGCTATCATAATTCCTTGCCCAACATCAGTCACTAATATAACTCACACTATCAAGATAGTACTAAGATCGATCAAAGCATGGAAGTTGGAATTTAAGTTGAAACTAAATTCCGGTAAGACAAAATTTTTCTTTCCTTCATTACGACAAACACCAGTTGACTCTTCCATAACTTTAAATGCCACACAATAGCCCATCCATTCTTCCATTAAAATTCTAGGAGTGACCCTTGACCAAAATCTAACTATGAAGAACCAAGTTGACATAGTAGTTCATAAGGGTTTCCAAATATTATGGAAATTACACACTCTCAGAGCGTACTTCGATGTCCCAGCATTTAAATCACTGGTTCAATCTTTGGTGTTGACTCAGCTTGACTACTGTAATATTGTTTATCTTGCTGGTGTCAAGAAAAACATCTTAAGACTGCGAATCATTCAGAACGCTATGGTCAGATTTATATAAGGATTGAAACAGTCCAAACATGTAACTTCTTTCTGTCGTGAACTACATTGGTTGCTGATAGAGGCACATATTTTCTTTAAGTTGGGCTGTATGTATTATAAAGTTGCTGTTGGTCAAGCTCCATCCCACTTAATAGATTCATTTACAGTTGCCACTCTGAGACATTCCTGAAAAATTCACGCTCTTTTCGTTTTTCAGTCTTTTAAGGGCTGCAAACTCAAAAAGTATCATGAACGTGTTCTCTCCTTTCAGGCAGCTATTTACAACAGGGATTTTAGATACTTGCTACTTTGACCTCTCATTCCTACTTACACTTTAGAAGACAATTGAAGACCCATCAGTTTACAAAGTTCATAGACAACTAATATCCTACCTATGGCTCTGTATTCCTTCCTGATGTTGTTGGCTAATTAATCTTTTGTGAACAGCATTGAACTTTTTGGTTATGCGGTCTAGAAATCGATTTTATGTTTTATGGTTTTTTTTGTTTATTCCGTTTTGCTCTGTGGAAAAATGGCAACTGGGTGGGTCCTATAACTGTGGCAGGCGGGAAGACACAAGCGCATGTGCAATGCAACATTTTATAGATTTGTTGTAAACAAGCTGGAGAACTCTCCCATGCAGGCTCCATCAGATGACATTACCCACATGTAAGCCTATTATATCCTGCTTGTCCTCTGAGAAAACACAGAATCCCTAGCGATATCAAGGCATAGCTGAGAGATGGAAGAAAGAGAGAAAAGGTCAGCATAACCAGACCAAAGAATGCAGTTAAACTAAACTAAAACTTAGCTTTATATACCGGGTCATCAACCAAAGGAAGCTCGACACAGTTAACAATAATTAATAAAAATATATCAAAAGTTGCAAAGGGAATTCATTTTAAAAATATTTTGCAAATAGGAAAGTTTTTAGAGATTTGTGGAAGACTTGGAAAGGACTAGGTATGTATGAATATAAGTTTCAACAAATAGGCTTGAAAATTAGAAGGGTGTGCTTTTTAGTAGTAGTAGTCAAAATGAGGAATTTAAATTTCAACCATGCATTGTTTTTGGATCAACAAATAGAAAATATTATCAGATCAATAAGTGGAATGAAGTAGCTTTACTGCAGTCAAATGTACCAGTTGCAGATTGATTAAATAATTTAGCAATCAGGGCAATATCACCTGGATGTATTCAGTGGCAAACTTATCCACAAGATCCACAAATACACAGATAAAGTTATCTGACTAACTTTGTCACTCGCCATCTTATTCAATAGTGGCCTCAAATTATACAAAAAATTAAAATCCTACATGTCTTAATACATATTACTTTTGGGTAATGAATACAAAGCTTTACCATGAGCTCTAGTTCCAGTTCAGAATTTCTTGTAGCAAGAGATGAACAAGCAACAGTCTTTTCTTCCAACTGCTTTTCTATGGCAGAAAGCTGAGAACGCTTCTTTCTCAACTGAAAAGAATTATTATACAAAAATTCAGATACTTATAGAACAAAATTCTGGTAAAACTAACAGGAAAAAAGTGCATTTAAGGCCCGGTTCTATAAACAGTGCCTAACTTGTAGGCCATGCAGTTGTCAAATCAACCACTAAGCGTCCTTTATAGAATCATGCCTAGCTGCACCTAGGTGACCTTAGGTGTCGCTAGGCATCGTTGAGGTAGATGCTGGTATATTAAGCCAGGTTTTTCCTGGCCTAATTTACCAGCACCTAACTCGCACACCTAGCAATGCCTAAATTTAATACGCCTATTCTCCAACCCTAGCCATGCCTACTTTTCAGGTAGGCATTGTTAGGCATCAATGGCGCCTCGACTTAGGCATCATTAGATGTCATGTGAATATCTACACGCAATGTTAATTAGTAATAAAAAAATATTCCTTTTTAAATTGGTTTTTAATGGTGTGGTCAATTACCATTATACAGCTACAGGCTGACTTTACCCTAAGAAATATTCCAATTCACTATCAGCCTCTTTTACAAAGCCACGCTAGCAGCTGCTCTGCGCTAATGGCCCCGAAGCCCATAGAGAATTAAAGGGCTTCGGGGCTGTTTCCGCGTGGCAGTCGCTAGCGCAGCTTTGTAAAAGAGACCATATATGTAAAGTCCCACAATAGAATCCAAAATGAAAATTAATATGAACATTCAAATTCAAGGAGGAAAAGATTTCAGAGGTACCCACACAGTTTACCTCTGTGGGAATTTTAGTACCCCATCACTATAATAATTTTTTTTTTTTTTTTACAAATCTTTATTCATTTTGCATCATATAACAAGTGTAACAATAAATAACAGTTAAAATTGAATACAACACTTGTAACTTTATCATATTCAGCATTAAAACATTATAATTTTAACCCAATCCCTCCCAACCCAACCATAATCTATGCATTCACAAAACTCCTATATAATATTCTTTATTATTGGTCTAAATATTAATAAAATTATAAAATCTCTCCCCATCCCTTCCTTTTTATTGTATTTATAATGGAAAAATGGTATCTATTCATTACAATATCTTGTCAATGGTCCCCAGATTTCATTAAATTTATTATAGTTCCCTCTTTGTATAGCAATTACTTTTTCCATTTTCTAAATGTGACATTGGCTCGCTCTACTATCCCAAAGGCATAAATTCTAAGAAACTAGAGCTGATAAGGTCTATCCAATGCAATTTTCTGAATCAGGGCCCCAAATAACCCCAGGAACATGTCAAAAAACCCAAGGTACTAAGAAAATTTTTTTGTTGTTGGCCTATGTAATACAAATCTTAATGTTTGTAAATGGTAGAATCATCTTTGTTCCATAAGAAAATATGAAGACTTGGAGGAAGTGACCTCATTGGACAAGATGGGAGCTTGAATGCCAAGCTCCAATCATAGCCTGAGCAATTCCCCATAAAAGAAGAATTTGGTGGAGGTTGGTGACCCTGTTCTGGTGTGAAGAGTTGGCTGATCGCTTGAGGGCTGAATGGCTTTAAAAAAACAAACAAAAAACAACTGCTCGGCGAAGGTACGGCTTCGCACACCAGCAATAAAACACTCGGGCCAAGTGCCACGTGCTGTGGGGAATACCAGGGGCAGTCACCCTTAGGAAACATGGACCCTGAGTGCCTACCTGACTCCGATATTCTCACCAAATCCGATATGAAGCAGTGGCTTGCGGAGGTTAAAGATGAGGCAATTCAGGATCTAAAATCTGATGGCGGAGTTGGGGGCCCGGATTGATATGGTGGAGTCCTGCAAGGAAACAGCTGTGGGGACTCAGCGGGGCCTTGAAGATGTCAGATCTGAGCTACAGAGTCTCTTGGATAAAGTGGAGGACCTGGAAAACTGCACTCACAGGAACAATCTGTGGGGGAGGGGGGAGTGCCTGACACGGGGGCATACCGAGATGCCAAAGAGGTAGTCATAAGACTGTTTCAATGGCTACTGCAGACTACCAACTTGATCCTGGTGTGGAACAGGCGCACCGTGCTTTGGGACCCTGCCAGGCTGAGCACTCACAGGACTGGTTGTGTACCTTCAGAGCTTTCACTTCAAGGAGCGGTCATTGCGCAGAGCCGGGGAACTTGGCATCATTACTTGGGAGGATCACCGGCTTAACTTGTTTCAGGACTTGGTGGTTTCCATGCTACAGAAACACTGCGCTTTTAAACCTGTGACCAAAGCACTGGCCCGGGCGTCTGTTCACTATCCTTGGACTTTCCCTTTTGGCTTTCTTATCACATTCAATGGAGTCCACACTAGGGTGTTGAAGCTGCGAGAAGCTAAGGAACTCCTATAAAAGGAGGGAATTGATGTCCAGATAGAGGGTGCGGAGGATAATAGCATCTGTGAGCGCTTGGCCAGCTTTCGTTGGCAATGAGTGGTCCGAAGAGCCCGTTCATTTGAGAGGCCCCATCCTTGGGAGCAGCAGCAGGGCCTATATGATCTGAGAGCCTGATTTCTGGTATACTGGTACCTCTCCCTGGTCCGTAATTTCTGTGCCTAGACTTGGTTGGATTTATTTGGCCTCCACCTGACTGTTAATCTGATCTGGAGGAGCTATGTGTGTGCTAGTTGGAAAGTATGAATGGAGAACATCTGGTTCACTAAGGTGTATGGATCTGGCTAAACTGGTTGAATGGAGAGGGATTGGCTGTTGTGCTGGGTAGGGGTGTATGAGTAGTAGTGGGCTAAATTTTGTGTGTGAGGGAGGATGGAGTTGTTGGTTGTGAAGGTGGGCAGGGGGATTTGGCAAGGGTGATGTGTTGGTATGGTTGTTGTTTGTATGGTTAGATTTATCCTGCTCAATAATGGAGTTTCTTAGTATATTTGCTGTTTGTATGGGTCAGGTCTATCCTATCTAATAAAGGAGTTCATTTTAATTTAATTTTTACTTTTATTGTATTCTGTAAACCACTTGGACCAGTAAAATGAATGAGCGGTATAACAAGACTAAAACCATAACACTCTGTGTATTGGGTGGGAAGTGTTTTGCTGGGGTTCTGTGTGTTTTTTGTTTTATAACATAGGGGATATTATAAAGATGCTTCTTTATGCTGTGTTTGAGGCTCTGGGAAATAATTACCGTATTTTCACATAGATAACGCGCACACGTGTAAAACGCGCACACGGGTATAGTGCGCGGGAAACCGAAATATATGTAAAAATATTTTGTATACCGCGCACACCCGTATACCGCGCATGCTGCCCGACTCTCCCGTCGCCACCCGACTCTCCTTTCGCCCGCCCCGACTCTCTTCTCCCCCTTGAAGTCCTGTCCCCACCCTGAAAGCCTGATGCCTCCCCGACATCCAATTCACCCCCCGCAGGACCGCTCGCACCCCCAACCCGAAGGACCGCTCGCACGCACCCGCACCCCCACCCTGAAGGACCGCTCGCACACCCACAGCCTCCCGACCCCCCCCATCATGTAGAAGCTCCTACTGGTGTCCTGCTGCTTCCTCTTGGCGGTCCCGCCCTTTCTCTGACGTCAAGCCCTCTTGCCCCGCTGACTCCCCGACACGATCGGGGCAAAAGGGAGCCCAAGCCCTCTTGCCCCGCCGACTCCCCAACTCCCCGACAATATCGGGCCAGGAGGGAGCCCAAGCCCTCCTGCCTCTGGCGACCCCCCCCCGCTAGTTGTTCGGGCCAGGAGGGAGCCCAAGTCCTCCTGGCCCTGGCGACCCCCCACCCCCCCGCTAGTTGTTCAGGCCAGGAGGGAGCCCAAACCCTCCTGGCCATGGCAACCCCCTACCCCCACCCCGCACTACATTACGGGCAGGAGGGATCCCAGGCCCTCCTGCCCTCGACGCAAACCCCCCTCCCCCCAATTACCGCCCCCCCAAGAACCTCCGACCGCCCCCTCCCCAGCCGACCCGCGACCCCCCTGGCCGACCCCCACGACACCCCCACCCCCCTTCCCCGTACCTTTGTGTAGTTGGCCGGACAGACGGGAGCCAAATCCGCCTGTCCGGCAGGCAGCCAACGACGGAATGAGGCCGGATTGGCCTCATCCGTCCCAAAGCTCCGCCTACTGGTGGGGCCTAAGGCGCCTGGGCCAATCAGAATAGGCCCAGGAGCCTTAGGTCCCTCCTGGGGGCGGGGCCTGAGGCACATGGGCCCAACCCGACCATGTGCCCAAGGCCCCGCCCCCAGGAGGGACCTAAGGCTCCCGGGCCTATTCTGATTGACCCAGGCGCCTTAAGCCCCACCAGTAGGCGGAGCTTTGGGACGGATGGGCCAATCCGGCCTCATTCCGTCGTTGGCTGCCTGCCGGACAGGCGGGTTTGGCTCCCGTCTGTCCGGCCAACTACACAAAGGTACGGGGAAGGGGGGTGGGGGTGTCGTGGGGGGTCAGCCAGGGGGGTCGCGGGTCGGCTGGGGGGGCGGTCGGAGGCTCTTGGGGGGGCGGTCATTGGGGGGAGGGGGGTTTGCGTCGAGGGCAGGAGGGCCTGGGATCCCTCCTGCCCGTAATGTAATGCGGGGTGGGGGTAGGGGGGTCGCCGTGGCCAGGATGGTTTGGGCTCCCTCCTGGTCCGAACAACTAGCGGGGGGGTCGCCAGGGCCAGGAGGGCTTGGGCTCCCTCCTCGCCCGAACAACTAGCGGGGGGGGGTCGCCAGGGCCAGGAGGGCTTGGGCTCCCTCCTGGCCCGATATTGTCGGGGAGTTGAGGAGTCGGCGGGGCAAGAGGGCATGGGCTCCCTTTTGCCCCGATCGTGTCGGGGAGTTGGGGGGACAAGAGGGCTTGAGCTCCCTCTTGCCCCGATCGTGTCGGGGGTGCCGCGGTTGGTTGGGGCAAGAGGGATTGAGCTCCCTCTTGCCCCGATCGTGTCGGGGAGTCGGGGGGGCAAGAGGGCTTGACGTCAGAGAAAGGGCGGGACCACCGGAAGAGGAAGCAGCGCAGGCACAGGGCTCACAGAAGGGCCGGGACCGCCAAGAGGAAGCAGCAGGACACCGGTAGGAGCTTCTACATGATGGGGGGGGGTCGGGAGGCTGTGGGGGTGCGAGCGGTCCTTCAGGGTGGGGGTGCGGGTGGGAGTGCGTGCGAGCGGTCCTTCGGGGTGGGGGTGCGGGTGTGGGTGCGTGCGAGCGGTCCTTCGGGGTGGGGGTGCGGGTGTGGGTGCGTGCGAGCGGTCCTTCGGGGTGGGGGTGCGAGCGGTCCTGCGGGGGGTGAATCGGACATCGGGGGGGGGAACTATGTAAAAAAAAATTTGGACAACACACTCACGCGTATAACGTGCAAGGTTATGCACGGTTTGTAAAAACCGTGTATAGCGCGCACGTTATATGCGTAAAAATACGGTACTTCTTTTCTTGAGAGTGGAAGGTAGATTTTACTCCCGCGGTTTGCGTGGGGGAGGGAGCTGCAACGGCGGGTGGGGGGAATATGGGATGCTGAGAGAGAGTCTAGATGTTCTGTTTGTTTGGGGTGACACTGGCTGGAGGGGAGCTTAACATTGTTTCTTATAATACCCAAGAACTTAAGTCCCCCCAAAAGAGGTCTGCTTTCTTCAGAGTTAATATGTCTTTCTTGGTTTAGATCTTATTTCACTAATCGTTCCTTGACTGTGTCTTTCAAAAACACTACCTCAGAAAGTTTCTCAGCAACCCATGGTATTCCCCAAGGGTCCATCCTTTCGCCACTTTTGTTTAATATCTTTCTTGCACCCTTGATGACTTTCTTCCAATCCATCGGTTTCAATGTATTCGCTTACACTGACAATATTCAGCTTTTGCACCCATTGGACACCAATAACCCTCTTGAAACAGGAATCAACATGAAACTCGAACAGATTCATCAATGGCTTGATGCCAACAGATTAGCTCTTAATGTTAATAAATCAAAAGTTATGCTCTTCCTTTGGAAAGACGGTCTTAAACTCAAGGATGTCACACTACAGTTGATCTGTAATATTAAGATCTTAGGGATTATTTTTGATCAAAAATTAACCTATCACGATCATATTAGTAGAATTGTAAAATCAACTTTCTTCAGACTACGTCAAATTAGTTCTGTTTCAAAATTCTTACGTCCCAAGTCACTTAACATATTAATTCATTCACTGGCAATCTCAAAAACTGACTATTGTAATGCTTTATTTAAGAGAATAGCCCAAAAGGAAACAAGACGTCTACAGATTATCCAAAATGCCTCAATTAAACTTATTACAAAAGCCAAGAAATTCAACCATGTATCGCCCCTCCTTAAGAACGCACATTGGCTTCCAGTTGCCCATCATATAATATATAAAATATGTTTGCTAACTCTTAAGTCCTTTCTTTACAAAACTCCCGCCTTCATTCATAGACTATTGATTCCTTACATTTCAGCAAGATTACTTAGGTCCAACGACCAACATTTATTAATTGTTCCCTCTCTCAAAAACATTAACACACAACGACAGCGCTGGGCCAGCCAAGGAGTTGCAGGGCGAGCTGAGCCTGGTGAGCACGTGGCTACGTACGGCTAGAGGAGAGCGCTAGCAGAGGGCAGAGCGGAGGAGACAGCGATGCCGGTGCAGGGAGGAGAACGAACCGGAGAGAGGGCTAGCAGGGCGAGAGAGGAGGGAGCAGGCAGCGGAGGAGGCAGAGCGGAGGAGGCAGTGAAGCGGAGAGAGGACAGAGAGGGCGGCGAGTGGAGCGGAGAGAGGAACTGAGTAGCGGAGCAGACCGGGAGAGAGGCAGACGGTACACGGAGAGGGGAAGAGGCGAGAGTTAGCTCCGCCTACCCCCCGACGTCACCAGACTAACTCCCCCCATAAAAGGGGAGGAGCCAACGGCGCGCAGCCGTTCGGCGTGCGGCAAAGGCGAGCGCGCCTTTGCGAAGGAGCCTTGCAAGGGAGCCAGAAACGCCAAGTAATTCACTTCTTTTCTCTTCTTTTTTCTTTTTCTCTTTTCTCTTTTCTCTCCCTCTTACCCACAGCAGGAGCACACCAGCACTTCACGAGAGCGATGGAGGACCCAGGATCCCAGAGGTACTTTCCGGTATACTGCACAGAGTGCAATATGTACGACTACCTCCCCTTGGGAAGGCGGGAGTACAAATGCAGTCGGTGTCAGGAACTAGAAAGCCTGAGGATGGAGGTTGGCAGTTTGAGGGCCAGGGTCCACAGAGGAGACGAGCTGGTCAACCAAGGACACAGACATTGCAGGCCCCATTGTGGACCAGGTGAGGGACCTCGAGAGATTCATCGATGAGGCCTATAGGAAGGTGGAGGACCAGGACCAGCAGCTGCACAGACGGATGTCGGCAGACGAGACCCAGGATCCACAAGGCGAAACCAGGGAAGGACCTAGCGGAGGAACCACGCAAGAGGAGGAGACCGCGGCTCACCGGGACCCCGAGGGAGAGACGCCGCACTACACCAAGGACACGGACCTGAGACAGAGGAGGTTGCTGAGGAAAGGGAAGTCTGCTATTGTGGTGGGAGACTCGATCTTGAGAGAGGTAGATAGTCACGTAGCTGGAGGAAGGGAGGACCGGCTAGTGACTTGTCTCCCAGGGGCCAAGACACGAGACATCACTGATAGGATCGAGCAGATCCTGGACGGAGCAGAGACAGAGGAGACTGCGGTGATAATCCACGTCGGAACGAATGATGTGAGCCGGAGGAACTTCAGCATGGCCACACTGACTGACCAGTTCAGGGTCCTGGGACGAAAGCTGAAGCGGAGTACCCGGAGGATTGCATTCTCAGAGATCCTGCCTGTACCGAGAGCAGATGCAAAGAGACAAGCAGACCTCCAGGCTGTGAATGCATGGTTGAGGAGATGGTGCCAGGAGGAGGGCTTCCACTTTGTGAGGAACTGGACGTCCTTCTGGGGAAAGAGTAAACTCTACCGGCGGGACAGCCTGCACCTGAGCACAGCGGGAACTAGACTACTGGCAGCCAATGTGAGAAAGGAGATCGAGAGGGCTTTAAACTGAGGAGAGGGGGAAAGCCGACAGCTGATCTGATGTTGACGCTTCGGACAACGGTATCCAGAACTAATGCTGAACGGGATGACTGCAAGGAGGAAGTAGAGAGACCGGTGGATCTTATGATCAGACAGCGAGGGAAACATCAGGTAAAGGGAGCTTACTGGGAGGAGACTAAGGGGCATGGAGACACAGGGGGACTGGGTGGCACGAGGGCGAAAGCTGAGGGCAATATAGGGGTGCCAGAAGGCGAAGGGGATCAAACTGAGGCTCAAGGGATGATAGCCCAAGAGGGGGCAGGTAGGGCTAGAAAACCCAGAGGAAAAGCGGGGAAGTGGGGTGGCGGGAAAGTGGGGAAGCCGAAAGCTACAAGGGAACTGCCCAAAATTCAAGGGGAGGTGGCCCAGGTAAATGCGGAGATGGAGGAAAAACGACGGGACCTGCGGTGCTTATACGCAAATGCAAGAAGCCTCATGGCCAAGATGGGTGAACTAGAGGTCATGGCCAAGGGGGAGGACCTGGATATAATTGGAATTAAAGAAACATGGTGGACAGAGGAGAATCAATGGGATGTGGCGCTGCCGGGGTACAAGCTCTACAGGAGGGACAGGGGGGAGGCATAGCAATATATGTAAAGGACTCTATCTACTCGGTCGGGATGGATATGGCAACGAAGGCAGAGGGGCTGGAATCACTATGGATCAAATTGCCGGGAAACAAGGGTGCAGGCATAAAACTGGGGCTGTACTATCGCCCACCTGGTACGCCAGAAGGAGTCGGACACGACTTGGAAACTGAACTGAGACAGGAATGCGGGACTGGAAGTGTAACAGTGATGGGGGACTTCAACTACCCGGGGATAGACTGGAGTACGGGTCACTCCAACTGCACTAGGGAAACAGGATTTGTAGAAGCTGTGAGGGACTGCTTCATGGAGCAACTAGTCAGGGAACCGACGCGAGGGGGTGCTACTCTTGACCTCATCCTAAATGGATTAGGGGGGCCTGCAAGAGAGGTAGAAGTGGGAGGACCACTAGGCAACAGTGACCACAACACGATCAGATTCACATTAGAAAGGGGGACACCCATAGTAAGGAGGACCGCAACAATTGCGCTCAACTTCAGTAAAGGGAACTATGTTGCTATGAGGAAAATGGTGGGGAGGAAGCTCAGAAACATCTTTAGGATGGAGACTGTAGGAAGCGCCTGGACCCTATTCAGGGACACCCTGCAGGAAGCACAAAGAATGTACGTCCCCAATTTCAGGAAAGGCTGCAAGAACAAGCGGTCAAAGGACCCGGTTTGGATGTCAACAGAAGTAAAGAGGGCAATAAATGACAAAAAAGTATCCTTCCGAAGATGGAAAAAGGACCCAATGGAGGAAAATCACCAGGCGCACAGGAAATGCCAAAAGGAATGCCACCGAGAGGTTAGAAAAGCAAAAGGGAAATACGAAGAGGGGCTGGCCAGGGAGGCGAAAAACTTCAAGGCATTCTTCAGTTACGTTAAGGGGAAGCGACCAGCGATAGAAGAAGAGGTGGGGCCGTTGGACGATGGGGATAGGAAGGGAGTGATTAAGGAGGATAAAGAGGTAGCTGAGAGGTTGAACACGTTCTTCTCGTCGGTTTTCACGAGAGAAGACACATCTAATATACCGGACTCAGAGGAGCTCATGAGTGGGGAACAGGCTGAAAAATTGGAGCACATAGAGGTAAGTAAGGAGGATGTCCTCAAACAGATAGACAGGTTAAAATGCGGCAAATCACCGGGCCCAGACGGGATCCACCCAAGGGTTCTGAAGGAACTAAGACAAGAAATAGCAGGCACAATCCAACATGTTTGCAACCTATCCTTGAAAACTGGAGAGGTACCAGAGGACTGGAAATTGGCAAATGTCACACCCATCTTCAAGAAGGGATTGAGGGGTGACCCCGGGAACTACAGGCCAGTGAGCCTGACTTCAATAATAGGGAAAATGGTGGAAGCTATGATCAAGGACAGCATTTGCGAGCACATCGAGAGAAATGGCCTACTGAGAACAAGCCAGCACGGATTCTGTAAGGGAAGGTCATGCCTAACAAACCTTCTGTACTTCTTTGAGGGAATAAGCAGTCGGGTGGACAATGGGGAACCCATAGACATCATTTACCTCGATTTTCAAAAGGCTTTCGACAAGGTGCCACATGAAAGGCTGCTTAGGAAGCTGTGGAACCAAGGGGTGGGAGGGGATGTGCACAGATGGATCAAGCACTAGTTGTCGGGTAGACTGCAGAGGGTCGGAGTAAAGGGCCAATATTCTGACTGGCGGGGAGTCACGAGCAGTGTGCCACAGGGATCGGTGCTGGGGCCGTTACTCTTCAACATATTCATCAATGACCTAGAAAAGGAGGCAAAGTGCGAGGTTATAAAATTTGCAGACGATACCAAACTGTGCGGCAGAGTTAGGTCCAGGGAGGAGTGTGAGGACCTGCAAAAGGACCTGGACAAGCTGGAAGACTGGGCAAACAAATGGCAAATGCGCTTTAACGTGGAAAAATGTAAGGGAAAAATAATCCGTTGTTCAACTACAAATTGGGGGGGGCATTGTTGGGAGACAGCGGTCTTGAGAGGGACTTGGGTGTGCTGGTAGATGCATCACTGAAGCCATCTGCACAGTGCGCAGCAGCCTCGAAAAAAGCCAACAGGATGCTGGGCATCATAAAGAGGGGCATAACAACCAAGACGCGGGAAGTCATCATGCCATTGTATCGAGCGATGGTGCGTCCACATCTGGAATACTGCGTTCAATATTGGTCGCCGTACCTCAAGAAGGACATGGCGGAACTTGAGAGAGTCCAAAGGAGAGCAACCAAACTTGTAAGAGGGCTGGAACACTGCCCATACGCCGAGAGGTTGGATAGGCTGGGGCTCTTCTCTCTGGAAAAAAGGAGGCTCAGGGGAGATATGATAGAGACCTTCAAGATCATGAGGGGCATGGAGAGGGTGGATAGGGACAGATTCTTCAGACTGAACGGGACAACAGGTACGAGGGGGCATTCGGAGAAACTGAAGGGAGATAGGTTCAAAACAAATGCAAGGAAGTTTTTTTTCACCCAAAGGGTCGTGGACACTTGGAATGCGCTACCGGAGGAAGTGATCAGGCAGAGTACGGTACAAGGATTCAAACAGGGATTGGACAGATTCCTGAGGGATAAAGGGATCGTGGGATACTGAGAGAGGTGCTGGGATGTATCACAGGTATAGAAAGCTAACCAGGTAATAAGTATAGAAACCCAACCAGGTCGTGCATGTGCAAGACCGGAGGGTTAGGACTTCGATGGGAAGCTAGGACTTAAATGGGAAACCAAGGTGGCAAGGGGACCCCTTCTGGAGATTCAGACAGGTCGTGACCTGTTTGGGCCGCCGCGGGAGCGGACTGCTGGGCAGGATGGACCTATGGTCTGACCCGGCGGAGGCACTGCTTATGTTCTTATGTTCTTATGACAATTCATTTTTCCGTCACAGCTCCTCAAACATGGAATTTCCTCCCCATTCATTTAAGGGAAGAACGCAACCTAGACAGATTTAAGAGCAAGTTAAAATGCTTTCTTTTTAAAGAAGCATTTGATTGCTAGAAAGATAGATTAGGAGCCCCTATTGATTTTAATTTTCTGACTTATAATAATAAGTCAGAAAATTAAAATCAATAGGGGCTCCTAATATATATATACACATATATAGAATGGAAAGGTCAATAGCGGTACAGAATGGAAATTATAAAAATTTTATTAAAATTTGGGAGCCATTAACGTCCTTTTGTCATGATTGATGCCATTTTTCTATTAATTTTCTATTAATTATGTATGATTTAGGTTTGGGTGGGGGGTAGGTTTCCAATATGTGAAAATATAATGATTAAAGGGATTTGAGGGTAGGAGGGGGGAGGGTTATATTTCTAATTATAAGATATAATGATAAGATGAACAAGTGCTCAGATTAATTTTGTTTATTGTATATTTTTGTACACTTGATGAAAGTTTTAAAATGAATAAAGAATTAAAAAAAAAAAAAAAAAAAAAATTTTCGGACTTATTTTAAGTCTACCGCTTTTACCCTTCCTGGTGTTTTTTTCCCCCTTATTTGTCTCATTTACTATCAACAATTTGTATTTCTTTCCTCATTTTTCCTTTTGTTTAATGAGTTTTGTCGGGTTAGTCATATTTGTTTGTTTTGTTTCCCCCAGAAATTTGTAATTTTACTTTCTGTACATTGCTTAGAATTTTGAATAAGCGATTAATCAAATTTTTAATAAACTTGAAACTTGTCTGC
This sequence comes from Geotrypetes seraphini, assembly GCF_902459505.1. Taxonomy (NCBI): domain Eukaryota; kingdom Metazoa; phylum Chordata; class Amphibia; order Gymnophiona; family Dermophiidae; genus Geotrypetes; species Geotrypetes seraphini. Next base: position 22,528,074 of record NC_047095.1, read on the forward strand.
AGACCTCTATCTGTTTGGTACAAGAGACACCTGTTGAGGGCCCACGAGGGTGAGGTATACCAGGTTTCCAGGAACTTATTGGGCTTCTCAGGTTGGCACCTCCAAGAGGTACGAAGTGGAGATTCTTTTTGCTTGAGATCTGAGAGTTGCAGTGTGAAAGGTGGTGCAAGATGTTCAGGGGAGATATCTTCTGTTACTGGTTCTTCTCAATGATACTCTCTACAAACTGGTTACTGTATATGCCCTCAACAAAGGTCAGAGAGAATTCTATCGGAAGCTTCTTCCTGTTATTAGGCAACATGGGGAAGGGGCCTTGATCATAGGGGAGGGGGGACTTTAATCTCATAGTGATCACTTCCTTGGACAAATCTGGGAGAGTGGGGAGCTATGGTACCAAAGATAGGAGACAGCTGAGGATTTTTCAACAAGAGCTGCAGGTGGAAGATTGCTGGAGATGGTTACATCCTAGAGTGCGAGATTATACACACTTCTCTAGTATGCACGGTTCATATTCTCACATTGACTATATATTTGTGGATTTCACATTATTGCAGCAAGCGGTGGAGGCTCAGCATGGGATCTCTGAGAGAGAGAAAGTGATAATGGTTACTGTGGATGGGCAGACTAGATAGGCCATTTGGCCATTATCTGCCATCATGTTTCTATGTTTCTATATTGAATCAATCATTTGGTCTGATCATGCCCTGGGTGTGGCTTCGGCTTTTGGATTCTCGGGTCCATGGAGGAAGTAAGTTTTGGAGGCTTAATGATAGTTTACTCGATGATTTGGGGATCAGGCGGCAGGTTGAAGAGTGGGTACAGGAATATCTGGAGCTGAATGATGGGTGTGGGGCTTCGCAGGAAGCTATTTGAGAAGGGCTACAGGCGACTGAGGGGGTGCCTTCTTGCACTGGCTGCTTCCCAGAAGTGCCGACAGCGGGAGGCAGTAACCCCACTGCTTACGCTGATTGGCAGTTTGGAGGGTATTCACAAAAGGAGACCTTGGGATAGAAAGGTATCGGAACAGAAAGAGTTGAAGGGCTATGAAATGGAGAGGGTGCAGTTTCATCTTTGCAACCTCCCCTTGCCACCTCTGGTCCAGCTATCCAATACCTGACAACCAGGGAGTCAACTGTCCTTTTTGATACGTCTGGCAGGCATCACAGTCCTTCCAAAGGAGGGTAAAGACCCTAAGTTGTGTGTTTTGTATCAGCCAATCTTGCTTCTAGGGGTTGATATTAAAATTTTTACAAAAGTGTTGGCGGAGTGTCTGATGAGCTGGGTCCCCTACTTAATACACCGGACCAATCCGGCTTTATTGTGGGGCAGCAGGTAGGTTATAATGTTAATGGAGCAAGCCCTTCGGTCCTGGCAGGATATGGTTTTCCTGTCTGTTGACGCCGAAAAAGCCTTTGATCGGGTATCCTGGCCATTTTTGTTTAAAGTATTAGAGCATTATCAGTCCTCTAAGTCCATTACTTTCCGCAAGAAAATTTCAAGTGATCAGTTCTGGTCCAAATTTCTTGACACTCTCTCATCCAATCCTAAGCCATCAGATTCTGCAACCAACTGGCACAATTGGACCACTCTCTCAGAATCCACCTACCAATCTCTCGCCCCGCTGTCCACCAAAACCATCTCCTACTCCCGTAAGGCCCCCTGGTACCTCCCACAACACAGGATGCTAAAACAAAAATGTCGATCCCTGGAACGCATCTGGAAAAAATCTAAATCCCCCGCAGATAAACAAATCTGGAGAGTCAACATTAAACTCTACAACAATACACTCAAAAGAGCTAGGAAAAATTTCTATGGTGACAAGATCTCCAGTTCAAAAAACCAGAACAGTATGCTGTTCAATATCTGGCGCTCCTTAACTCCCAACACCAACCCTTCTATACCTCCCTCCTCCCCATCAGTGGACCTACTAGCAAACTTTTTCAATGAAAAGGTCACCGCCTTGAGAAGCTCCTTCCCTCCCGTAGTCTCCTACAATCCTCTGGTGCCCGCCTCCCCCGATCCTACTACAAAGGTCCCCACCCCCGTCCCAGTCAACAGATCCTGGACTACCTTTGAGCAAGTATCCGATTCGCAGGTCCTCAAACTCTGCCTGAAACTGAAATCCTGTAACTGCACCTTGGATCCATTCCCATCCTATCTATTTGAGAAAATACCCACACAGGCCATCTCTTCTCTCACCATACTCATAAATTCTGCCCTATCATCGGGCCTCTTCTCCCCTGAAATGGGACGCATTGCACTGACCCCTCTACTGAAGAAAGCTGACCTAGACCCCTCCTCCCCATCCAATTATCGCCCAATAGCAAACATTCCGCTCCTAACCAAATTGCTAGAGTCCATCGTCTCCTCCCAACTCTCAGCCTACCTGGAAAGATTCTCTGTCCTCCTACCCTATCAATACGGCTTCAGACCCAACTTCAGTACCGAAACCCTCCTGGCCTCCCTAATCTCGAAGATCCAACAATTTCACTCTCACAAAAAATTTGCCGTTCTCCTTCAATTCGACCTCTCTGCTGCCTTTGACGTTGTCCACCATGACATTCTAATCTTCCTACTCTCCGAGATAGGCATTAGTTCTACAGTCCTTGACTGGTTCTCGAACTTCTTACGTTCTCGCTCTTACACCGTCACCAAACATGGTTCCTCTTCCTCCCCATGGAAACCGACTTGTGGAGTCCCACAAGGCTCCCCCCTTTCTCCCATCCTCTTCAACATTTATATGTCCTCCCTGAATCTTCTCCACCTATCCCCCCTAGAAACACTCTACACTTACGCCGACGATATCCTGGTCCTCATCGAGATCGACGCGAACCTCACCAATCTCGCAGCTAACATTTCTTCTTGCATAACCAAACTTCAATCCTGGGCTCACACTGTACAAATGAAATTGAACGAGTCCAAAACTAAACTACTTTGGCTCGGCCCTAAACTTGATCAATTACCCACTTCCATCCCACTGCCCACAGGCTCCTCTCTACAGCTGGAATTCTCTAGCAAAGTTCTGGGCATCACCATAGATTCATCATTATCCTTCAACGACCACCTCAACTCCCTGATAAAAAAATGCTTTTGCAGCCTTCACATGCTGAGGAAAGTGAGATCTTGCTTCCACCAAAAACACTTTGCCGTCCTCGTACAATCCATTATCCTCTCCAGATTGGATTATTGCAATTCCATTTACCTAAGCTTAACAAAGAAAAGCCTCCACAGACTCCAACTAATCCAGAACACCGCGGCCAAACTTATCTTCTCAAAAAGTAAATTTGACCATGTCACACCGCTCCTATCCAAACTCCACTGGCTTCCTGTTATTTCCAGGGTCTACTTTAAATGTGCCTGCCTAACCTTCAAGATCCTCCACGGTATCCTTCCTCCTTTTATCCCTCTATCCTGGAATTCCTCAAATCCAACCTCCACTAGATCCACTCAAAAATTAAAACTATCCTACCCCTCCTTAAAAGGCATCTCCCTTGTTGGTAAACTTGGCTCTTCCCTCCCTTTCAGAATCACTCAGCTCTGGAACAGTCTCCCTTCCCCTCTCCGCAATTTGAGCCCCCTTCTACCATTCCGTAAGCATCTGAAGACCTGGCTCTTCTCCAGAACGTAACCCCGTCCCGCTCCTGGCACTCTCACACCAACCTCTCTTCTCTCATACTTATATAATTCCACTGGAGTTCCGTTCCTTCCCTAACCATGTAAACCGTGTCGAGCTCCATCTGCGGAGATGATGCGGTATATAAACCCAAGATTTAGATTAGATTAGATTAGATGTTGGGCTGGGCCCATGGATGAGGACGTGGATACAAATGATCTATACGAACCCCCTAGGGTTTGTTAAAGTGAATGGGAGCTATTCAGAGCCATTTGGTTTGTCCAGAGGCACAAGGCAGGGATGTCCCCTCTCCCCTATTTTGTTTGCTCTGGCGATTGAGCCTTGGCCCAACATGTTCAGGCAAATGCAGATATTAGGGGAATACAGACTTCTATTGGAAACTTCAAGTTAAACCTGTTTGCGGATGATCTTTTGTTCACGGTCCAGGATCCAGCAGTGTCCTTGGTAGCTGCTTTGACGAAGCTGTGCAATTATGGGACAGTCTCCAGCTTCAAAATTAATGTGAGTAAGAGAGAGTTGTTGAATATTAATATCTCTGAAGCAATGGTGGAGGGCCTGCGAGTGCGGTACCTGTTTTGCTGGGTAAGATCATCTATGTGATATTAGGAGTCTTTTTGGGTCTGCTGGAGGTGAATCTTTATGATCTTAACTATACTACTCTGTTTCATCAGATATGTAAATACCTGGATAGCTCAGTTAGAATGACTCTGTGGGTGTGGAGGGCAGTACAGGGATTGCTCTTAGATGGCAGACAATACTCTTGGTTTACACCCCTAAAGTATAATGCTAAATTTGATCTGTGGAGGGGGTATTTGCAGCTTGGGAAGCTAAAGGTTTGATTTGTGCAGAGCAATTGTGGAACTTTTCTAGGAAAAGTATTAGGACTTTCCCTGAGCTTCAGGTTTAATACTAGCTCCTCGGGACTTATTCCCCTATCTTCAGGTGAAGCATTATATTCAATCGTCAGGTCTAGCTCGTGATCTGGGTGTGGGGGGGGGGGGAGAACGGAATTTGAACACTTAGTAGGCTCTTTGTTGCAGAAAGGAGCTATATCAGCTTTGTATAAATGCTTAAGTGCATGATGTGGGGCTTCAATGTCTTATATGACGGCCTGGGAGGTGAATTTGGGCTCTGCCCTCACTTTGCGGGACTGGGAAGAAATTTGGTCCCGGATGTCCTTCTTTGCTTGGCTATCCCTATAGTGGAAAATGGTTATAAAATACTTTTTCACTGGTATTACATACCAGTCTTGCTTTCACATATGGTAAGGGGAGGGGACTTTTGTTGGAAGGGTTGTGGGTTAGTAGGTGCAGGGTCTTGGGGAGAGAAGTTCGGTTTTCCTGGGAGGCAGCACTTCATAGGTATGGTTTAGATTTGGAAGAAGAGGAACTGAGCTTTTGCAAGTTGTTTTTCATAGCAGCAAGGCTAGTGGTGGCTGCCCAGTGGAAACAACAACCACCACCAAACTGGTGTGGGATAGAAGCTAAGCTACAGCATTGGTATACTACAGCGGTCTCAAACACGCGGCCCGCAGGCCACATGCGGCTCTCCAGGTGCTATTTTGTGGCCCGCGGTTTGGACACAATCAAAACAGCATTTCTCTTCCCCCTTCCCTTCCTTTTGGAGCAGCAGCATGTCTGGCCGGCTAAGTCGATCGTTCCGTTCAAAGCTGCGGGTTGGTGGCTCCTCGCGCTATCCACGTCACAACATCAGAGAGGCTTCAGACGCAGGCGCGGATCTCTCAAGGAGCCACCACCCGCGGCTTTGAATAGAACGATCAACTGAGCCGGCCAGACACGCTGCTGCTCCACAAGGAAGAGAACGGAAGGGGAGGGGAAAGAGAAATGCTTCTGCTGCATAGGAAAGGGGGACCCTAGGGAAATACTGCTGCTGCTGCTGTACAGGGAAAGGGAGAGGGAGGGAAAGGGGAAGAGAACCCACAACCTAAGGGTGCTGAGGCTGTAGCTTTAACCACTGTGCCACTCTCCCCCCGCTTTTTTTTTTTCTGGCAAAAAAGAAAACTTACTTCAAGTTCCAGGTCATTGCTTTTTGCAGCTTTTTCTAGTAGTTCCTTCTGTATCCCTTGAAACTGAGTAGTTCTCTGATCCATGCAGACCTTCAAGGAACAAATCTCATCTTCTGCTTTAGCTAGTTTAGCATTCAACCCTTCTACTTGTCCAGTGAGCATTTTTTTATCCTTTTCCAGTTCTTTAATATTCATCACTTGTTGCTGAAATATTTCATCTCCTTCAAAATAAAACAAGCTTTAATAATAAAATAAAACAAGCTTTGCAATAAGAAGAAAAGAAAAGTCTCAATGATTAATGGATAAAACAGGGAGCAATTCTATAAAGTAGGTGGCAATTATGCACAAAAAGGGCTCCTTTTAAGGTGTACTAACGTTTTTAGCGCATGCACCGGATTAGCGCGCGCTATAGCTGAAAAACTACTGCCTGCTCAAGAGGAGGCGGTAGCAGCTAGCGCACGTGGCATTTTAGCGCGCGCTATTCTGCGCGTTAAGGCCCTAACGCGCCTTCGTAAAAGGAGCCCAAAATGTTAGAATAATGGCATATATGCAAGTATGTGCAAATATGGATGTAAAGGCCAAAATTCCAACTCTGTACTATTCTGTAAATATATACATCTTATACAGTGCACATTCTACAGATAAATATACATATGGATATAGTCCAGACAGGTTTCACACAAGTATAATCACTCTGAATTGACTCCCCAGTCATTAGTAGCAGTAAAGAAATTTATAATAAGCATTTTAACAGAAAATGCTGTAAGTTACAGACATATCTCCAGCATTTAGGCACAAGCACTTGCACCAACTCTATGGCTGATGTAAATGCTCATGCCTAAGTTACTTACACAAATCTAACCTGCTGTTAGTGTTCTAAAAAAATAAAACAGGCACCTACTTTCCTTTATAAAACATGTTCCAATCAGGCACCTATATTTAACTGCACTGTTATAGAATTGTATCTATGAGGGTAATTTTAAAAAGTTACATCTAATTTACATGTTTTCATGCACTAATTTTATAAAGTATACTGGTACATCTATTTGACTTTATAAAATACTAGCACAGGCAAACGGAGAAATTAAGTCCTTACCTGCAAATAGAGGCTTTTTATTATAAGAAAGGGAAATCCAAGATGGCCACCATGGCAATGATTTTGGCACCAAAAACAGCCATGGGAGCTAAAGATTCAAATAATTGGGGGAATAGGATTTTAGAGGTGGGGGACCCTGTCCCTAGCCCCAGAAACCTTCAAAAACCACTTCTAAATAGCTCCAAACACCACCACAGATTTCTCTCATAGGCTATTACAGCCTGTACTCACTTTGTCATGCAGATGCCAGAAACCGCCTAGGCTGAAACCACAGCTAGAGAAATGGGAGAAACCTGCCTCAGACAAGCCTGGAAAACCAGACAGATTGCTCCTTCAGACTGCCCTTCAGTCCTACCAGACTGAAACCCCCATCAGAACTCATCCCTGAGCTCCCAGACCGTTAGTGAAGGTTAGCCTGCCTCTTGGCTACAGACTTCTGCCCTCAGAGTCTGCTGTTCTCTGCAGCCAGAGATGTCCCGAAACTGGGAGCCTCTGCAGCACTGAAAAACCTCAAGACTAGAAAAATAATGAAATTAAAGGAAAAATAAACAGGAGCAGAACAGACAAGCTCCTACCATCTTGCAGTAGAGAGAAAAACTGAGGAATTACAGGACAGCCCAGAATGAGGGAAGGCAGAGCAGAAAAATGTAAATGAGGCTCTCTATACAGGAACTCACGATTAGAGGTTTACAACCCACAGGTTCAAGACTGATGTTCCTATTGTACTAGAAAAATCCATTGCTAAGAGTATCAAGGATACTAGACCAAAAATTTTATTAAAAATAGCTTAGTGTTTCTTTTATCAAGCCACGGTAGAGTATTTTAGCATAGGCTGGCAAGGTAAATGCTATGATTCTCATTCAATTCCTATGAATGTCAGAGCATTTACCTTGCCAGTCCGTGCTAAAATGCTCTACTACATCTTGATAAAGAGGGCCTAAATAATGTTTTTATAAATGCTTTCAACCATTGTACATCAGTAGAAAGATTTGGCATTCTTCTAAAACAAGTGGCTGAAGGTAATGTTGCATTTTCTTAGGTTATAATAATTCAGTGGCTCATTCTTGCTTTCAATAAAGCCAATTTATCAAAATAGGGGAAAATTTCAGAATATGTATGTCAGTATGCAATTATGCATGTTTTCAAAATGCCAATTAAAAAACATTTTTAATTAAATAGAAAATTTTATTTCAGCCATGTGAACAGATATATCCATTCCCACCTGGCTGTTTTGCATCTAATTTCACAGGTTCTGCTTCTAGGCCATAACATTCAGATTGCCCTTTGCTTTCATTAGTATTTGAGTGGTAAGGAGCTGCTCTGCAGCTTGTCAGGCTTGCTTGAAGTTTCTGAATTTCTGCATCTTTCCCGGATAATTTGAGTCTAATAAGAAAAAAAATAGGCGTGGGCAACAAATTAAAAATTTTAATCATGATTAATTGTGCAATTAAAAATTTTAGTCACACTATTAATCATGCTTAATCCTAGCATGCATTTGAAACACATGCCTGGTAAATAAAATCCCTATTCAACACTGCATAAATAATTTGAATCAGACTCCTGGATATTCAAAGACAGGCAACACTATTAATCATCTCACTGCCCATCTCACAGTCTGGTATCTCTTCCCCCACCCCCCTGTGTTTATCTTAACAGACCTTGCTCTTCTTGGGATTTCCAGCAGTGATTCCCACACATTACTTGCAATTGACCCCAATGCTTTCCCTCTGTCACAATCTGCCAAGGAGAAATAGGAAGTTGTGTCAGAGGAGGATGGGACATAGCAAAGGCAAGGCTTCCGGGTCAGCAGCAGGCAGTCTGTGGGAAATGGGAATCACTGCTACTACCAGTGACACTAAGAAAAAAAGAGGTCTGTTAAGGTAAACATGAGGGGTATGGTGCAGAAGATATACCGGACCACGGGATGGGCGGGAAAACATTTAAAAAAAATTTTTTTTTTTTTTTTTTAAATTTTTATTTATTAATTTTCAATTTTTACAACAATTGAATCACCAGTAATATAATTAATTATTATATATCATTGTATCTATCATTAATACAATTTAGTTTATAAACAGTATATATTATAATTATATATAATCAAAAGTTATAAATCCCTCCCCATTTTTACAGTTAATGTTCCAAAAATTATGCATAACCCACCCCATTCCTATATAAGTATTGTAATTGTGCTAAGAAAACTAATCATTAGAATAGTTAGTCAATGGTTGCCATATTTTTTTGAAATTATGAAGATTCCCGTTTTGTAATGCTAATATTTTTTCCATTTTGTAGATATGACAGACAGAGTTCCACCAGAACGTATAATTTAATTTGGTATAGTCTTTCCAATTTTGAGTGATTTGTTGCATGGCGACTCCTGTCAATATTAATAGCAGCTTGTTATTATTTGCCGAGATTGGACTTTGAGTTCTCATTGCAGTGCCAAATAGTATGGTATCATATGAGAGTCCTACATGATTTTCTAATAATTTGTTAATTTGGGGCCAAATCAGATTCCAAAAGGCATTTACACAGGGACAAAAAAAAATTAAATGATCTAACGTCCCTATTTCTATTTTACAATGCCAGCATCTATTGGATCTAGTATTATCTATTTTTTGCAGGCACGTAGGGGTCCATAACACTCTATGTAATAAAAACATCCATGTTTGATTCATAGATGCTGACTTTGTAGATCTTAATCTCCAGGACCAAAATCGTGGCCATTGAGATGCAGAAATTGTCTGTCCAATCTCAATACTCCAAATATCTCTAAGACCAGTTTTCTTTTTTTTATTTAAAAATCCATATATCAATTTGTACCATTTTGCGGCTTGGTGACCCAAGAAATCCGTCTGGAAACATAAAGCCTGCAGACTATATTGAGTATTAAGATTTTTCCATTCAGGGAACCCTTCCTGAATGGCCTGCTTCAATTGCATCCATTTAAAATATTGTGATTTATTTAAGCCAAATTTATGTTGCAATTGTGAAAAACTAAGCAGTGAGCCTTCTGAAATGACATCATTTAATGTTCGTATACCTGCACTTATCCATTGTTTCCAGACGATCTTAAATCCGCCAATCTTAATCCTGGAGTTTACCCAAATAGATTGATTTAGTGATTTACAAATTGGATCTGGTGATAGGTTATTTATATATCTTAATGTTTTCCAAGTGTCTAATAAAATTCTGTTATCTTTGTATCTTCTAGGCATTGTTATACTAATTAAATGATCTAAATGTAATGGGAACAGGAGCCGCCATTCTAAATATAGCCAATCTGGTACATTCTCCATGAGATCTGGGAGGATCCAATACATACCTTGTCTTAGAATATAGGCTTGATGGTACCTATAAAAATTTGGAAAATTTACCCCTCCCTCCACAATTGGTCTTTGTAAAGATACTAAAGCAATTCTAGGTCTTTTCCCAAACCAAACAAATTTTGTTATAATATTGTTTAATTTTTTATAAAAGGACCCCTGAAAAAATATTGGTATCATACTCATTTGATAACAAACCACAGGCAATATCATCATTTTAATTGTTTGAACTCTTCCCCACCATGAAAGATGTAAAGGATTCCATTGTTCACACATTTCTGTAATTTTTTTCAATAAAAGTTTTTCATTTTCTTTGACTGTATCATCAATTGTATTTTTGATCATAATTCCTAAATATTTTAATCCTTCCTCTTTCCAAATAAATGAATATGAATCAAATAACCCTTTGGTACAATGAACATTTATTGGAAGAATTTCTGATTTATTCCAATTAATTTTATATCCAGAAAATTTTCCAAATTTTTCTAGAAGATTAAGTAAATTTGGAATAGTATTCCCCGGTTCTCTTAAATATAATAAGATATCGTCTGCATATGCAGAAAGTTTATATTCCCAGTAAGAAAATGGGATTCCCTTTATCTCCTTAGTTTGATTAATTGCAATTAACAAGGGTTCTAAAACAATATCAAAAAGTAAGGGGGACAAAGGACATCCTTGTCTAACTCCCCTTTGCAAGTTAAATCTATCTGATAAATTGTTGTTTATATATAATCTTGCACCAGGAGAGCTATACAAAGTTTGAATCATTTTAATAAAACCGGGACCTAATCCAAACCATTCTAGAGCTTGATACATAAATTTCCATTCTACTCTATCAAATGCTTTTTCTGCATCTAAAGATACCATAAAAGCTGGATCATTCATAGTTTTTGCTAAATTTAAAGAGTGAAATGCTAATCTAGTGTTATGTGATGAATGTCTTTTAGCAATGAATCCTGTTTGATGTACATCAATAATGAAAGGAAGAGCTTTTGCCAATCTTGTTGCTAGTACTTTAGAAATTAATTTACCATCTACATTTAATAAGGAAATAGGCCTGTAATTTGAAACCAAAGTAGGATCTTTGTTTGGTTTTGGTAAGACAATAATTAGTGAATCTGCCATAGTACCTGATATATTTCCATTATTCATTTGATATTGATATAACTTTAATAGATATGGTAAAATAATGTTTTGAAATGATTTATAAAATTCAACCGTATAACCATCACCACCCGGAGCGGATCCAACTCTAAGAGACTTCAATGCTGATTCTATTTCTTTTAAAGATATAGGTTCTTCTAAACTTCTTTTTATATGATCTGGAACATTTGGTCCAATAAATGAATTTAAAAAATTTAGTCCATCTCGTTCTTTATTTTCATAAGATTCAGAAGAATATAAATCTTTATAAAAATCAAGAAATTGTATTAAAATGTCTTTATTGTTAGTGTGTGTATTACCTTGTATATCTTTTATTGCAATAATCTTGGACTTTCTTTTTTTTGCTTTAAGAAAATTTGCTAATAATTTTCCAGCTTTATTTGAATTTCCATAAAATTGAACTTGTCTATTAAATAAATCATTCCTCACAAATTGAGAAGAAATCTCATTATATTTTACTTTTAATTTTAATAAGTCTTGTAATGTTTTATTTTCCCATTTTTCAATTAATTTATTTTCTAATAATTTAATTTGTTTTTCTAATTCAAGAAAATGTTTTTTATGTTGTTTATTAATATATGCTGAATATGAAATAATATTCCCTCTCATTGTTGCTTTAAAAGCGTCCCATAAGATTTCAACATTAATATTATCTGAATCATTAATTTGAAAGAATTCTTGTATTTTTAATTTAATTTCTTCCAGAAAATTTGATTCCGCTAATAAGGTATTATTAAATCTCCAAATTGAATTGAAATATTCAATATCATAATTTTGAAGGTTAATCCATACACCAGCATGATCCGAAATTATAATAGGATCTATTACTGCTTTTAACACACGCTGCGCTAGGTTATTGGAAACAAATATATAATCAATTCGTGAAAAGGATTTATGGACCTGAGAACAAAAAGAAAATTCTTGATCATTAAAATGAAGAATACGCCATATATCTACTAAATCACAAGATTGAATCAAATTATCTAAGCCTAATGATTTCATAATTCTACTTGGTTTTTTATCCAAAATTGGATCCATTACAGCATTGAAATCTCCTGCTACTATTAAATTAGATGTAGCCAGTGGTAAAAGTAACTGCTGAATTTGTTTGAAAAACTCCATTTGATTCGTATTAGGAGCATATAAATTGAATAAATCCATGGTTGTATTTCCCAGAACCATTTTGATATGCACCCATCTACCTAAGGGGTCATAATTTATTAATTTGAATTTTGCATTACATTTTTTGTTTATCAAAATAGCCACTCCAGCTTTTTTCTTTAAAGCCGGTGCAAATAAACATTTAGAAATCCAACCCCCAGATAATTTTTTAGATTCAGTTTCAGAGAGATGCGTCTCTTGGATGAAATAGATGTCCGCATTTTGATTTTTAAGGAACGATAATATTTTCTTCTTCTTAATAGGATGATTTAAACCATTGACATTCATAGAATAAATTTTTAAATCCATCTTGTTTATACTCAAATTTTAACCAATATTCTATGATAATATACATGATTAGATCTTAGCACAATTAATATATATTGACCCCCTTTCCTACCCTCTAATTTCCCTCCCCGCCCTACCACTATCAATGTCTGACATGGAACACACATTGGTCATGCAAAACCTAAATCCCCTCCCCCAGGCAACTAATCATTCATAAATTATTTTAAAGATAACCTCTAATTCAATACATTTCATATTTCTTTACCTACCCTATTATTCATTTATCCCTTCATTAAAATTTCCCTTTTTATATTATAATTCATATCAATTATAATTGGATAAATTATATTAATATTTTCAAGTCTTAGATACAACTAATATATTATTCCTGCAATAAATTCATCATATTTCAAATATAGCACTAATTTCCATATATCCAATATTCATATATATAAATTAGATATTTCTATTCCTATAAAGACAGTAGTAAAATTTTTAATAAAATCATTTTAAACATTTTTAAATATCATTATTCATAATAAGCTAATATGAATAGGTAATTAAATAAAATATATATTTATATCAATAAGATTTTATAATTAATATCTATGTTATAATTATTTTCTACTCATTTAGTCAATTCTGTATATTTTTTTTTCCCAATTAATATTAGCAATAATAAATATGGATGCAATAATTCTATAAATAGTTTGATTTCTATTATAATATAATTATATCATAACATCCAATATATTAGTAATAATTGAATCAAAAATTATAAAATGTTTTTTTTTTGTTTTTTTTTAAATTGGATGGAATAAATCTATAAATAATTTAAATCATAAAATCCAATATATTATAAGAATAATTAAACCAGAGATTGTCAATCATTTTAAAAATAATTCATTCTGTTAGTAATCATTGTCTTCTTCTTTCTTTTATCCATCTTCTTTTTTTTCTTATTTATCTTGCATTTTCTATCTTCTTTCTTCAGATGAAATTTCCCTTTTATTTTGTTTTTATGTAGACATTGGTTCCTCTTGTGCCAAAAATTCTTTCAGTTTTCCAGGATCTTGAAAATACATGGATTTATTCCCAATGGACACTCTCATTGTTGATGGATAGTATAGACCATACATGTAGCCCTTTTCTTTTAGTTGCTGTCTGAATGTGAGAAATTGTTTCCTTATATTTGCAGTGTATTTAGCAAAATCTGGAACCAAGATCAATTTAGACCCTTTATAATTTAGGTTTTTATTTGCTTTTGCAACTTTTAAGATTTCCAAAGCTTGTTGGTATCTTAATACTTTGAAGATTAAGGGTCTAGGAGCAGTCTGATTTACTGGTTTTCTTGTAGGAATTCTGTGGGCACGTTCTATCTCTAACGGCCATTTAGAATTTAGTTGTAGCAGTTTAGGTAAAAGGTTTTCCAAAAATTGTACAGGATCTGTCCCTTCAAGATTTTCGGCCATGCCAAGTATTCTAATGTTCTTTCTTTTCCCTCGGTTCTCCATATCTGTCAGTTGATTTTTTAAAGCTGTTATATCTTTTTTTTCTTCTTCACACTTTTGTGTGTAAGTTTCCAACTGCCCGATTCTGTCTTCTATCACAGAGATTCTCTGCCTGTCAGTTTGAAATTCCTGTTTCAGACTGAGTAGTTCCTCTTTAACTTCTGAAAGTTTGCAGGCATTATCCGTCAACATAAGTTTGATTTTAAATAGTTCTGCCATGATGTCTGATGTTTCAGTAAATTCTTCAGCTTCCAGTGGGATCGGCACACTCGATGGTGACACGGGAGTGACTTTTGACCTCTTCGCCGATGTACACGGCTTTTCAGGCTTTCCCTGTCTCATCGCAGCCATTTCCGATGTTATATTTTATTATTTTTAGCTCGGGTGAGCAAAGGAAAACAGTTAGTTTTTTTTCAGTTGTTGCCTGGACTCGAGGAGCGCCGCGGTTAAGCTGCCATCTTATGCGCGCTCCAAGCCACGCCCCCATTAAAAAAAATTGGTTAGCATTAAAACTATGAGTTAATTGCATTAACGTAACATATGCCAACCCCTAAAATAAAAAAGTTATGTTTATAAAGATTTTTCTATACTACCCTTTTTTTATTTTTCCTCCCCTTCCTATAGCAAATATTCCTCTCCTGACCAAAATGCTCAAGGCTATTATATCCACTCAGCTTTCATCTTACTTAGAGAGATTCTCCATTCTATTACCTTGCCAATATGGCTTCAGACCCAATTTCAGCACTGAATCCCTGCTGGCCTCTTTAATCTCAAAGATCCAACAATCTTCAATCTCGTAATAAGTTTGCTATCCTATTACAATTCAATCTATGGCCTTTGATGTTGTCCACCACGATATCCTAATTTACTAACTTTCTGAGATAGGCATTGATTCCACAGTCTTAGACTGGTTCTCGAAATTTTTACAATCCCGCTCTTACACTGTTAACATAATGGAACCATGTCTTCTCCTTGGAGTTCGCTATGTGGTGTTCCTCAGGGATCACCTCTGTCCCCTATTCTTTTCAACATTTATATGTCTTCTTTGAAATTCTTCCATCTATCTCCCTTTGAAACTCTATTTACATATGCAGATGACATCCTTGTCCTTCTCGAGATAAATTCGAACCTCACTAACCTCACTGAAAATATAACAACTTGCATAGCGAAACTCCAATCCCGGGCCTTCTTTTTACAAATGAAGCTGAATGAGTCCAAAACAAAACTACTCTGGCTTGGCCCAAAATTAGATCAGTTACCCACGCTCATTCCACTACCTTCTGGTCCCACACTGCAGACTGAATTCTCAAGCAAAGTTTTGGGCATCATTATTGACTCTACACTTTCCTTTAATGATCATCTCAACTCTCTGGTAAAAAAATTTTTTTTTTAGTTTCACATGTTGAAGAAAATGAGATCTTGCTTCCGCAAACATTTTTGCTGTCCTTGTACAATCAATCATCCTTTCCAGATTGGACTATTGTAATTCCATCTATCTAAGTCTAACCAATAAAAATCTTCAAAGACTTCAGCAGATCCAGAACACTGCGGCTAGGTTAATCTTCACAAAAAGCAAATTTGACCATGTTTCCCCGCTTCTGTCAAAACTTTACTGGCTTCCGGTGATTTCTAGGATTCACTTTAAATGTACCTGCCTAATATTCAAGATCCTACATGGCATTCTTCTTCCCCTAATTCCACTATCCTGGAATTCTTCGAGACCTGACACTACCAGATCCACCCAAACTATCTTTCCCCTCGTTAAAAGGCGTCCCTTTTCTTCAAATTCACTGAGATTTGGAATAACCTCCCTGCCCCGCTGCTGAACCTAGGCTCATTCCAATTATTCCCAAAGCATCTGAAAACATGGCTTTTCTCCAAAACGTAAAGCTATCTATTTAAAATGTAAAGCTAGCTATCCTCTTCATAACCTCTAATTTCTTATTATGTCTTTCCCTCATTTATTGAATTTACCTGTAAACCGTGCTGAGTTCTATCTTTATGGAGATGATGCGGTATGCAAACTTAAGGTTTAGTTTAGTTTCTTTATTTATAATTTTTACAACAGTTTATTTTCCAGAACAGTAAAGAATGGAATTTTACAGTCAAACACCATTAGGAAATAAAATCTTTATTAAATATTAACTATTTCTATCTAGCCCACTTTTATACTACCCTTAATTTTACATATTAGAGGCTTACAAAAATGGGAATGTGCTCAGTAAAAGAAAAATTAGAGAGCAAAAAAGGCTAAGAACATCTAATTGCCAATAGCAGTGCCCAGTAATCAGTACTAACAATGTCAGCCAGTATTCAGTAATCTGAAAATTATACCTTAGGTCTGCAATTAGTAAGTTGCTGAGTTCCCAGCTGGAAGAACTGACATCTTTTGTTATGAAACTTCCCACCAGATGTTTAGGATCATTCCATTTGAAACTTGATCTTCCCCTTTCTGGATTTAACTTATAGTAATCAAATGAGAAATCTAACATAAGTGAAGATACTTTATAATCTCAATTTCATATGACTTGTACAACAAATATACAATACAATGTAAAGAACATGTGTATTCAATTTTCAAATTTTCTGTCAAATTTTCTGAAGATGTCAACAAACTTGTGGACAATTTTATTCAGTTGACTTTTTTTGCAATAACCTTATAAAAATAAGAAGGTCAGATTATATATCATGAGCCCTCTCTTTAGAGTCACATGTTATCAAATCTTGTTCTCAAAAATAATTCATGTAGCACTCAGCGTCAAATTCTGCTATAGACTCCAACAAGTGATAAAGGGCAAGGGATTCAGGAATACTGAAATATATAAATGAATGCATTCAGCATGTGTTTAATTTTCAAACCTGCCCATAGAGGTATATTATCTTCCCTCTACATTTGATTAACCATCATAAGGCCAGTACCATAGGATAATAAGTAACCCTGCAGCATTCTGAGATTTCCCTTTAGTCTTCTTTCCATTTTCTAAATTGCTTTTAGACCCTTCTATTCCCCCTCCTCTATTTTCCAGGGTTTTCTTTCAAAGTCAAATGGAATCTTTTGAGACAATGCTTTAAACAAGACATTTAACCTCCTGCTGCTATAAAAATGCTAATTACTTACAAATTTATATTCACATCACAATATTCTGCTTTGGTACTTACTATTTCATCCTGATAAGTCTGTGGTTTCTGATTTTGTGAGATGTAAGCTTGTAGTTCTGTGTTTTGATGCATCAAGTTATCTTTCTCTTTAAGAATATATTCTCTATCAACAAGTTTATTCTCAAGTTCAAGGATCTTTTCATTAGCTTGTGCCAGAAGAGAAACCAACTCAGCATTTTTAGCTTCTATAGCATGTTTTTCATTTTCACTGCAATGCTGTGCCTTTATCTGTCTAATATAAATAGCAAATCGCATATCCTAAATACTTAATTCATAAAAATGACAAAAGATGGTAAATATTTGTTTAGAAAATACATTTGGACTTTTGAATAAAGAAAAAGGAACACCATCTGAAGTTCTGATTTTTTATCAGGGCATTTCTTAATACAAAAGAGCTACACAAACTTTTTCACTCTCTTTCTCCCCTCCTTGAAAGCCAGGAGTGCTTCAGAAATTTCTATGGAGCCCTAAAAATATACTGGTGTAAGAGGCAGAATATAATGTGCAATGTATCAAATAAAATAATTTTGCTGTTACTCTTAAGGTATAAATAAAGCATCAATGGACTCCACAAAACTATACTTTGATCATTTGTACCAGGCCGGTTTTTCATTTCCCACATTAATTATGCCATCCTACAATATAGGTTTATTCCCAGTGCAACACTTTAAAAAAAAAAAACCTGCAAATAAGAACATAAGAACATAATACTCAAAGAAAAGCTCCTTTTAAGTGTAAGAGCACAGTAATAATGAATGCCCCCCCCCCATTGTGAAATGAACTTAATCTAAGAATTAATATAAAATTGGAGAGCTTCAGTAAAGCATAGTTACTCACCTGTAGCAGGTGTTCAAGAACAGCAGACATATATTCTCACATGTGGGTGATGTCACCCATGGAACCCAGAATGGACAGTCAAAAAGTGTACTGCACTTTAAAACTTTAAGACTGCCCATTCTGCACGCGTGCTGGTGCCTTCCCACCCGACATTGGCTCATGGAACCATTAGTTCAGTAACAAAGCTAAGAAGCAAACTAGGGTAGGAGGGAGGGTTGCGAGTATATATGCCTGCTGTCCTCAGAGAACACCTTTGAGGACAAGCAGGCATTATATTCTCACATGTGGGACTCCCAAGCTGCCAGGATCATGCTTAGAAGAGGATTATTGGACAACTAGCAAAACCAAAAGGGATGGAGGGAAGTTGGCATCTAAGTATAAATTTTGTAGAACGGCTTGACTGAACCGACTATCCTGCCTGGAATGATTCTTCAAACAATAGTGGGACGTGAAGGTATGAATTGAGGACCAGATGAATGCTTTACAGATGTCCTCAATGGGAGTGGAACTTAGGTGAGCTACTGAAATTGTCATTGCTCAAACTTTTATGTGCAGTGACATGACCTTCAAGCGACAGCCCACCTGAGTATAGCAAAGCAGATACAGTCTGTCAGTCATGTGGTGATGGTTCTCTTGGTGTCAGGAGCTCCATGTCTTTTTAGGATCGAATTACAGAAGCAGTCGAGTGTAAGTTCTGTGAGTTTTGATTCAATCTAATTAATAAGCAAGAGCACATTTACAATCCTATGTATGGAGTTCCACTTCACCTGGGTGAGAATGTGGTCTTAGAAAGAAGACAGGGAGAACTATAGATTAGTTGATATTAAATGCTAAGACAACCTTTGGGAGGAACTTCGGATGCAGGTGAAGAACCACCCTGTCATAGTAGAATGTTGTATAGGGTGGATCCGATATGAGCACATGAAGTAGAGGTCTGCACGGGAACGGGGATCGCAGGAATCCCCCCCTGGCCCACGGGACTCCCACGGGGACGCACCCCTGGCCCATGGGACTCCCACAGGGATGAAAACAGGATTCCATTTACTGAGGCCTACCTAAATTCTGGCGATGCAGCTAAGAGACAAGTCCGGTGCCACGGCGGAAACAGTCATGCTGAGCAGTGAGCTCAGCACATGCACAGCTGAAAGCCTTGCTTGCTGATTGGTCCGGCGGCACGACGGGGCAGAATCAGCAAGCAAGGCTCTCAGCTATGTACGTGCTGCTTCTTTGCTCTTTGGCTGCAGGTCTCCTTTCTCTGGGGCACCAGACCTCCCTCATACAAAGGCCAGGAATGCAGAGTTGGTTCCGTTCTCAGTAGGGTATGCATCGGTAGGCTGGACTGCATTATGGCACCGGCTCAATGCTCAGCCACTGGGAACCCAGATTCGCTCTTGTTCTGGGTGCAGGACACTTGGGGGGGAGGGGAGGGAGCTTGTTCGTGCCATCGTGCTGGCTCACCACTTTGCCAGCAAAAGCACAGAGTCTGTCCCATTCTAGGGGGATAAAACCTAGCAGGGACCTGGCTGCACCACAATACTGGCTTCTAGAAAGCACAATGGACTGGGGGGGGGGTCTAGCAGTGTGTGTCACCATTTGGACCCATGTAGACTTGCACGGACATTCTGATGCTGACCTGAGGTCCCTTTCTCTCTAGCATCTTCCCTTTCCTCCATTTCCATCCAGCATATACCCTCTCTCTCTCTTTCTCCTTTCCATCCAGCATCTGCCCCTCCCCCTCTTTCCATCCAGCAAATGCCCCTCTCTCTCCTGCTTCTGCCCAGCATCTGATCTTCCTCTCTTCCTCCTTTCTGCCCCCTGTCATCCCATCCATCATCTACTCTTCTTTCTTCCCCTTCCATCCAGCATCTGCCCATCTTCCCCCCCCTTTCAGTCCAGCATCTGCTTCATTTCTCTTTCTCCCCCTTCTATTTAGTGTCTTCCCCATCTTTCTCGTTCCTCCCTTCCATCCGCATCCTCCCCCTCTCCTCCCTTCCATTCAATGTCTTCCTCCCCTCTCCTTTTTTTTACATCCATCATCTATCTGTCTTTTTCTTTCTCCCCAGGCATTCCAGCTTGTTTTATCGTTCCCCTTTCATCTAGTGTGTCTGATCCCTCCCCCTTTCTGTCTACAGTCTGTCTCCTCTCACCTCCTACATCAAGTATCTACCCCCTCCCACCTGACACCTCTGTCGCCCCAGACTGATGCGAAGCCTTCCCTCCGATGTCAGCTCTGACTTCGGGGGAAGACTTCTGGGTCGGCTACATATGGCGTGCTGCAGGCTGCTTCCAACCCCTGCTGTCATCTGGACTCGAATGAAGGGGTGGGAGGGAGTGCATTTTTGGACACAGAAGGCATAAACTGGGAAGAGAGGAAGGGAGGGAAAGAGATGCTGAGGTGGGGGAGGGAATAGAAAGGGAGAACTGGGTATGGGTGTGTCAGTGAGCGGGAAAGAGATGGTTGTGTACACACGGGGAATGGAAGAAAGAGGAGAATTTTTGGTCATAGGGAAGGAGGTACAGAATATGATAGGGAAGAAAAAGATGAGAGAAATGTGGTGGCAAGGGAACAGTGGGACAGATTGAAAGGGATGCAAGAGGTAGGAATGTTGGACAGTGGTAAAGGGAATGGAGGGAGAGATGTGGCATGGTGCTGGAGAGGGGTGATAGAAGGAGAAATGTTGGGCATGGGGCTGGTGGGCAGGCACGAAAGATGAGAAAGGGACAAATGATGGACCATGGTAGGAGGAACCAATCAACAGCAATAGAAGAATTTACAGAAGATGGGAAAGCGGAAAAAAGAAACTGGGACCAACTTTATGGAAAAATAAGTCTCCACACAACAAAGGTAAAAAACGGAATTTATTGACTAAAATATGTTAGCTTTGGGAAATGTATATAGCAGATGTCTTTGTATTGTGTTCAAAAGAAAAGGATTAAATGCATTACTGGTTTTATTTCTACAGTGTTGAAGTACTTGCTGACCCTTGCTGTGACTGGTGGGGATCCCCAAGCACAGAGGATCTCTTCTAGAAATGGCCAGAACTCCCCTCCACCAAGCACAGCAGTCGCTGGCAACATCCATGAGCCACTGAGGTGCCAGCATCTGTGACTCAGGGACGCTACTGCTACCTGCCAAGCTTGGCAAAAGGGACCCCCGGCCAACTGCAAAGGAAGTCCTCAGCTGACAGCTTGGGGGTTCTCATCAGCAAAGTATTTATATTTTATATTTACATTAGAGGATCTGGTAGAAACCCATTTTCAAAGTATGTATTCTTCCCAATTAATAATTCCAAATTAATAAAGTCTCTTTGCTTATTTGTAAATGGGTCTCTACCAAAGTCTTTAATTCAGTAGCATAATTAAATGAAATAACTATTTCTGAAGTTTATAGGGATGGGCGGGGACGGAGGGGATTCCTCACGGGTATGGAGGGGATTCCTCGTGGGGATGGGTGGGGACGGAGGGATTCCTTGTGGGGACGGGTGGGATTCTTCATGGGGACGGGTGGGATTTCTGTCCCAATGCAACTCTCTATTCCAAGTAAGATTCTTGCGAGATGTACAGGGTCTTGCCCACTTCGCCAAGAAGCGATACAAATCTGGTCCTGGGCAATTCGCAGTCATGCATAAGAACATAAGAACTGCTGCTGCTGGGTCAGACCAGTGGTCCATCATGCCCAGCAGTCCACTCACACGGCGGCCCTTTGATCAAAGATCAGTGCCCTGAGACTAGCCCTACCTGAGCACGTTCCGGTTCAGCAGGAACTAGTCTAACTTTGTCTTGAATCCCTGGAGGGTGTTTTCCCCTATGACAGACTCTGGAATTTGGGCATCGATTGGCCCGCCTACTCCATAGGGCTTTAAACTAGGTAAGTTGGGGGAGGGTACATACTTATATCCCAGAGCAGTAAGAAACCACCCTGAGGAGGCAAGTAGCACTCACACTACCAAGTCTAAGGTAAGTACCAATGACATCCACATTAATTCAGGGAGCAATATCACTGATAATTTAGGAGCCACACTAACTCATAAAGTAAACTCTTCACAGAAATGGAGGGCCATGTATGTTAATGCGCACAGCTTGGGCAATAAGATTCTAGAATTAGAGACTGAAATAACAAATGCTGATCTTGACGTGATAGCGATATCTGAAACCTGGTTCACGGAATCACATGGGTGGGATATGGTTATACCAGGGTACAACCTACTTCGCTGCGACCGAGTGGGTAAATTGGGAGGAGGAGTAGCGCTATACACTAAGGAAAGCATCAAAACCACCAGAATCACAGATGTTAGATACACTGGGGAATCCCTCTGGGTGAACCTGGCCAGAGGAAATGAAAGATGCCTATACCTTGGTGTGATATATAGACCTCCCAGGCAACAAGAGGACAAAGACATGGAATTAATCGAGGACATAGAGAATATCACACTGCGCGGGGACTCTGTAATGCTAGGAGACTTCAACATGCCAGATGCAGATTGGGACACACTCTCCGCGACTACGGGTAGCACCAGAAGAATATTAAACTCCATAAAGGGCGCACGCCTCAAGCAATTGGTATTGGAACCCACCAGGGACAAGGCGTTGCTAGACCTGGTTCTCACCAACGGAGATAGCGTCACGGAAGTCTCAGTAGGAGAAACACTGGCCTCCAGCGACCATAATATGGTTTGGCTCAACCTCAAGAAAGGATTCCCGAAAACAAACACAGCAACAAGGGTTCTCAACTTTAGAGGCACAGACTTCAACCGCATGGGAGAGTTCGTCCATGAGGAGCTACATAA
Source organism: Geotrypetes seraphini (assembly GCF_902459505.1). Lineage (NCBI taxonomy): Eukaryota > Metazoa > Chordata > Amphibia > Gymnophiona > Dermophiidae > Geotrypetes > Geotrypetes seraphini. Next base: position 22,551,066 of record NC_047095.1, read on the forward strand.
ACAAGCAAAAACTGATAATGTGGAGGATATGTGGTTGACTCTGAAGTCCATACTACACGAAGCAACAGACCAATACATAAAGACTGTAAGTAAACGCAGGAGAAACAAAAGACCCCAATGGTTCAGTAAAGAAATTTCAGACCTAGTTAAACAGAAAAGAGACGCTTTTATCGACTACAAACATTTAGGCAGAGAGGGGGCAAAAGAGGACTATCTAGACAGATCTAAAGCTGTCAAAACAGCAGTCAGAGAGGCCAAACTCCGAATGGAGGAAGAGCTAGCACGGAAAATTAAGAAAGGGGATAAATCTTTCTTCAGCTATATTAGCGACAGAAAAAGAAACAAAGATGGGATAGTTCGCCTGAAGCAATCGGACGGTAACTTTGCAGAATCAGACTCTGTGAAGGCAGAATTACTAAACCAATACTTCTGTTCAGTGTTCACCCGCGAAGAGCCGGGAGCTGGTCCACAGCTGCAGACGGGAGATAACCGGAAAGACCCGTTTCAGGATTTCGAATTTACGCCCAGTAGTGTCTACGGCGAACTTTCAAGACTCAAAGTAAACAAAGCCATGGGACCGGATAACCTACACCCCAGAGTACTCAGGGAGTTAAGGGAAGTCCTGGCAGAACCATTATCTGTTCTTTTCAATCTTTCCCTAAGTACAGGAAGGGTCCCCTTGGACTGGAAAACCGCCAACGTAATCCCACTCCACAAAAAGGGCTGCCGGACAGAGACAGCAAACTACAGACCAGTGAGTCTCACGTCTATAGTGTGTAAACTCATGGAAACACTGATTAAACAGAATCTTGACACAATCCTAGATGAAGAAAAACTGCGTGATCCACACCAACACGGGTTCACCCGGGGTAGATCCTGCCAATCTAATCTGATTAGCTTTTTTGACTGGGTTACCAGACAACTGGACGCCAGAGAGTCACTGGACGTGGTATATTTGGACTTCAGTAAAGCATTTGATAGCGTCCCTCATCGAAGATTACTGAACAAGCTGAAATCGATGGGATTAGGAGACATTCTAACTACATGGGTTGGGGATTGGCTGAGCGGTAGACTTCAGAGGGTGGTGGTAAACGGTACCCCATCCAAAGCATCGGACGTGATCAGTGGAGTGCCGCAGGGATCGGTCCTGGGTCCGATCCTATTCAATTTATTCATAAGAGATATGACGAAAGGACTTAGAGGAAGGGTATCACTGTTCGCCGACGATGCCAAACTTTGTAACATAGTAGGCAGATGCTTATTACCTGATAATATGACACACGACCTACTACTGCTGGAAAAATGGTCAAAAACTTGGCAGCTAAGCTTCAATGCTAAAAAATGCAAGATAATGCACTTGGGCAGGAGAAACCCCTGTAGAACTTATGTACTAAATGGTGAGACCTTGGTTAGAACTACGGCGGAACGCGATCTAGGAGTGATCATTAGCGAGGATATGAAGGTTGCCAATCAAGTGGAGAAGGCTTCCTCCAGGGCAAGACAAATGATGGGGTGTATCCGTAGAGGTTTCGTCAGCAGGAGACCTGAGGTTATGATGCCGTTGTACAGAGCCATGGTAAGGCCTCATTTAGAGTACTGTGTGCAGTTTTGGAGCCCACACTACCGAAAGGACGTGCTGAGGATCGAGTCGGTTCAGCGAACGGCCACCAGGATGGTCATGGGGCTCAAGGATCTCACGTATGAAGAAAGACTAAAGAAGTTGCGGCTGTACTCACTTGAGGAAAGAAGAGAACGGGGAGATATGATTGAAACGTATAAGTACATCACGGGACGCATCGAGTCAGAAGATGATATCTTCTGGCTCATGGGACCCTCAACCACCAGAGGGCATCCGCTGAAAATCAGGGGAGGGAAGTTTCATGGCGATCCCAGGAAGTACTTCTTCACCGAGAGAGTGGTGGACCATTGGAACAGACTCCCACCCCAGGTGATAAAGGCCAGTAGCGTAACAGATTTTAAGAAAAAATGGGATACTCACGTGGGATCTTTAAGGGAGTAAACTCAGGGGGGGGATACTTGGAATGGGCAGACTTGGTGGGCAATAGCCCTTTTCTGCCGCTTTTTCTATGTTTCTATGTTTCTATGGAAGAGCATTCCAGTTTTCTACCACTCTTTGGATGAAGAAGAACTTCCTTACGTTCATATGCCTTTCAATTTTAGAGAGTGCCCTCTCGTTCTCCCTACCTTGGAGAGGGTGAACAATCTGCCCTTATCAACTGAATCTATTCCCTTCAGTACCTTGAATGTTTCAATCATGTCCCCTAAGACATGTCCTCAGACAAGTCCGCAAATTCTTCGATAGAACACAATACTAGGACTACTAGACTACTGCAATATGGTGCCCCGCCACCATGATAAAACTAAAAAAACAGAGCAAAACACAGCCCTCAGACTAATCTACTCACTGAAGAAGTACAACCACATCACCGCCACCTACCAAGACACACACTGGCTACCTGTACAAGCACGAATACTTTTTAAATTGTACTGCATGCTCTACAAAAGCCTACATGGCAATTGACCATCCTACCTGAACACTCGCCTAACTCGGAACAACTCTTCCAGACCAAGGAGAACTCAAGACACCATAAAAAAATATTTTGATCCTTTATCGCTCAGACTATTGGTGCAGGCATTAGTTTTATCTATTTTAGACTATTGTAGCATCATCTATTTAGGAGCACCCCAAAAAATTCTAAGGAAATTAAGTTTATTTTTTAGATGCTTATGTGGAAACGTGTAAAAGACTTTGCTAAAATCAAAATACACCACATCTTGGGCTCTCACTCTCTCTATCCAACTCTTTGGTCATTCACTCACAGAAATTGATCAGATTTGTCTCACAAGACCTACCTCTAGGACACAAACCTAGAGCCCCAGTAAATCTTTCTTACATCCCACCTTGGCCATTACAGTCTGCTTACTGAACACAAAAGCTAAGGGATTGCACAGATTGTTTTGAATGTAAACATTTTAAGTAAAAGATTGAAAGTGTCGAATGAGAAAACACATTTATGGACATTTAAGTTGGACACTTATTAGTATGCATGATATGTTGTGAAGGAGACCTGTGATAAACTATAGAAACACTGCAATGAGTCATTGTTGAGCTCATATTATAGCAGCATATCAGGTTGTTAGTGTTAATAATTTACCGATGGCTTCCTTTCCAATTTTATAATCAATCATATTAAATTAAGCTCTTTTCACAATAGGAACATTTATAGTTACTGTAGACTTACATTTAGAGAAGCTTTTTCTGTGACCCTACTAGATAGGGCATTATATGTTTGCTACATAAAACAATGAAAAGAAACATCTAGGATAAAATTTCTACACATTTTACAGGCCACTTCAACCTTATATAGACACGTGGAGGGGTATAATCGAAAGGGACGTCTATGTCCATCTCGCAAGTCGTCCACAGTAAAAAACAGCCCAGGACACATTTTCGAAAAATACGTCCAAATTTTTTTACTTTCGAAAATTGTATAATTATACATCCTGCCGATCTGATCATCCAAGCCGCTAAATCGTCCATCTTTATACCACATTTCCGTCCAAGTCAAAAACGCCTAGAACAAGCCCTGTTGGACGTGGGAGGGGTCTGCAAAGTGATGGACTGAACACCCAGACATGGCACTTAAATAGTGGGGTACCTTACAGGGCACTGCTGTGAACTTCACAAATAGGGTGCCATGGCTTCTCCTCACTACAGCTCCCATATAGGTCACGGTGAGCAACCCAAAATACCTCCAGAATCCCCTAGACCCACTTATCTACCACCCCAATAGCCCTTATGGCATCAGGTGCCTCTTATATGTGAGTAAAAAAGGGGTTTGGGGTGTATAGGGCAGTGCGCATGTTTCAATATCAATGCAGTGATTACAGGGGCTTATGGGCATGGGTCCTCCTATCTATGGGTCCCTAACCCACCCCCAAGACAACTTAAGCTGCCTCTGTGCTGGATGACTAGGCTTTCCTATGCCAGGCGGCCAGGTGATGATGGTCTGGAGGCTGAATTTTAAAGGTGTGATTAATATTTTTATGGGGGTGGGGGAGGGTCGGTGATCACTGGGGTAGTGTGGGGGGGGGGTCTGTTTTATGTGTTTGCAGTGCTTATCTGGTGACTTTAGGTGGGTTTTTGTGACTTAGACCATGTTTTTCATGGTCTAAGTCACAAAGTCCAAGTTCCGTCGATTGTGGGCTGTATAACTTTTGGTTATACATGCTGTATGACTAAGTCTAAGCCGCCCCACGTCCCGCCCAATTCCCGCCTTTGACACTCCTCCCGAAACGCCCCTTTTAGCTTTGGTCATTCTGCGGCACTATGAAGGCCTAGGTCATTTAGAAATACATCCAAAACCCGTTTTTAGTATCGACACTTGAACGTATTTGGGAAATGTTCGTCCAAGTGCCGACTTAGGCCGGTTTTTGGACGTTTTTCTCTTTCGATTATGAGCCCCATAATTCTTAAGAATAAACCTTATTAGTTGTGGGTGGCCAAATTAGTTAAAGGAATACGAGTCATAATGCAAATCACAGAACACAGGTTCATTGACTGCCACTGCCTGATCACAGAGTGAATGGCAAAGTTGTATGACAGATTATAAAAGGCATTTGTAACACTAGATTACTAGAGATGTGCACAGAAAACATTACTGGTTTGTTTTCAGTAATTTTCAGACCTTTTTCTCCAGTAATTCTCAGACATTTTTTGGTTCATTGCACATATTCATTTTAATAGCAAACTGGTTGATATTTGAAACAATTTAACCAGCCAGTAATAGCCACTGACTGTTTAAATCACTTGTTCAGAGCTATCCACTAATTTTCAGTAGAATTTAAGTGGTTATCACAGCTGAAAATAAAGAGATTAAAACAGGTGTGTCATTCTGGATGGATTGGTAATCTCCCCATGCCCATGCAGAATGAATCCATTCCAGCTTTTGAATTCCTCCTCCTACACCAGAGGGCTCTACTGCCATCTTTAGTTTGTACCAACGTAGGAGATATACTGTAGCTCTATATAAAAGCACATGCGAAGGAGAGGTATGGGGAAGTTCCCCAAACTACAACTCTGTTCTGCTCTGAAAATATAACAAACATGTTAAACATAGTGACTGAACAATTGGAACATCAAAATAATCATACCAATAAGAAACATCTATGATCCCGAGGGCCACAATAGTGAGAAGACACTGGTACCAACAGCAGTACAGCGTATGCGACTGGCTGCTGCAAGTGATGTCCTTTGGGCCGCAAATGAAAGTAGGACCACCCCTACTATGGACAATGATCACACTAAATTTTTTTTTTGGGGGGCAGCATAGCTCCCGTGGCCTCCCTGTTCCAATGCCTATGTCCTACAGAGCCCCACTCAGCCCTTTATGGATGCCAGACAGCCCGCACTCAAGCCCCTGTGACCCAGTAAATGAGCAAATCTACTAGGGGACCATACCCCCCAAGATCCACAATAGTTTCTGCAGGCTTGCTAACAAGTACCATAGAGGGATTGGCCTATCAGCTGCAGACCTCAGTCTGCTTCTCCTCCATACAGGACAAGCTTGACCCTCAAAGTGGTGACCTCTGAGCATCGAAAGCCAAACAGCCTGCACTCAAGCTCCTGATAAATCAGGGATATAAACAGCTATGCAGGGGATGGCCTCTGAGTTACAAAAAATACAAAAGCAGGCTGGCTAGCTAGGTGTCCTTTAGGGGTGATCCTACTAGCAGCAGACTTCCACAATGCAAATCTGTGCCTTTTCCCAGACAGAGGTCCCAACAACTGGGAACCTCTGGGTGCTGTGCCTCCAACTGAACACTAAGAAAAAAATACCCCAAAATAATAAAACCGCAGAGTAGAGCAGAAACACTTCTGAGCAACTTGCTTGCAAAAAACAATCTGAGGGGGTAAGAGCAGCTGCCTGCGAAGGAGGTGGAGTTCAAAGATAATTGACAGCATTCTGCAAGCAACTTACGAGTTCAGATGCAAAACCCTAGCATTTAGGACATTGCACTAGAAAAAGGCATTACCAAGCAGTAGTTTGAAGACAGTTTTCTGCCTTGCTTTCAATAAGTTAACACAGTAGTGAAAACATGTGCATGAGAAAATGATACCTCAACTGTTCTTCGACACTTTTAAATTTAGTTTCTAATCCATTACATTTTTCTTGCAACATTGTTCGTTCTTTTTCACAGTTCATCAAATTTTTTTGTACAATTTCTTCTTCTGCTTGAACCTGAAATAAAAATGAAACTTATTTCTAGCTATGTTTGCATAAAATCAAGTAATACCCTCTATTAGTCTATACAAATAATCATACTGCTGCTGAACATAAGAATTGCCGCTGCTGGGTCAGACCAGTGGTCCATCGTGCCCAGCAGTCCGCTCACGCGTGGCCCCCAGTCAAAGACCAGTGCTCTAAATGAGTCCAGTCTCACCTGCATACGTTCCAGTTTAGCAGGAACTTGTCCAACTGTCTTGAATCCCTGGAGGGTGTTTTCCCCTATAACAGACTCTGGAAGAGCATTCCAGTTTTCTACCACTCTCTGGGTGAAGAAGAACTTCCTTACGTTTGTACGGAATCTATCCCCTTTCAACTTTAGAGAGTACCCTCTCGTTCTCCCTACCCTGGAGAGGGTGAACAATCTGTCTTAATCTGCTAAGTCTATTCCCAGTTTTTCAATCTCTCATTGTATGGCAACTCCTCCAGCCCCTTAACCATTTTAGTCGCTCTTCTCTGGACCCTTTTGAGTAGTACCGTATCCTTCTTTATGTATGGCGACCAGTGCTGGACGCAGTACTCCAGGTGAGGGCGCACCATGGCCCAGTACAGCAGCATTATAACCTTCTCCGATCTGTTTGTGATCCCCTTCTTAATCATACCTAGCATTCTGTTAGCCCTTTTTGCCGCCGCCGCCACACATTGCGCAGACAGCTTCATCGACTTATCGATCAGAACTCCCAAGTCTCTTTCCTGGGAGGTTTCTCCAAGTACCGCCCCAGACATCCTGTATTAATGCATGAGATTTTTGTTACCGACATGCATCACTTTACACTTATCCACATTGAACCACATTTGCCAAGTCGATGCCCATTTCTCGAGCTTGATTATGTCACGTTGCAGATCTTTGCAATCTTCCTGTGTCTTCACTACTTTGAATAACTTCATATCATCTGCAAATTTAATCACCTCACTTGTCGTACCAATGTCCAGATCCTTTTGAGGGGCCCTTTCACTAAGCTGCGTTAGGTCCCAACACACACACCTAATACAGCTTAAAATGGTGTACTGTGAGACAGGCTCTGGTTCCCTGTGAAAGAGACAAATGTGCATACACTAACTGCATTTACTAAAATATTCTTTAAAAAAAATTTTTTTTGAAGGGGTATATCTGTGTCAAAGTGTAGGTAGTCCTGCCCTAATCTGCTAATGCCACTACATTACAGCATTCTGATTAGAACAAAAATAGCCTTTAATTGGCATGTGCTAATGGCAACATTAGAATATACAATCCAAACATTAGAGTATAGCCATTAATACAGAAATAGAAAAGGGCCATTTTTACTGCTGCAGGGCACACAATGGCCTTTTAAAAAAAAGGATTAATTTGAAATTTATATATTTATACCATTTCTTTATGAATATAAAAGGAATAAGTAACATTTTCTTTAAGGAAGCATAAAAATAATAAAAAAACAAACATGTAATTTGCTTCCCTGAAACTGGCTGTGTTCTCTGTGAACAGAAAGATTAATACTGTCTACATGTTGTAGCCCACTGTAGCCGAGACCAGGGCTCAACAGCACTCCCAGTGGTTACCACAAAATAGCACACCAGCGTGTGACCCAAAATGGAGTCACCCTGCAGGACTGGACTTAAAACAGGAACCATAAATCACAGCTACAACAATTGTAGTTCATAGGAGAATCATTCCATTTTATTCCTTCCTTCACAAAGGTAAGTACTTAATCAATGCAGCTGAAAAATTGTCAGAACTCCAAACAGCAGCCAAAACAAAAATACCAAATGAAGCAAGAAAATAAACAGCACAAAATAAAGTTCAAAACTTGCTCTCGGTATAATTTAGTCCCAGCTGCACCTGAGGATACAGCTCTCCTCAGAGCTAGTACTGTCTGCTCCCAAGCAGATAGTTTCTCCAACAAAAAAGTAAAGTTCATGACACTTGTTCCTCAAACCCCAGTGCCCAAAGTTCCATTCAAGCCTCTGGCCAGTTCAGAGCACTGCCAGGAAAGGAGAGTGTCACAGGTTTTGCAAAGTAAGGCCTCTAGACAGGCTTTCAAAATTCCCTCCCAGGGTGTTAGCAAAACCTCTCCCATTAATTCACACTCCTAGCTTGCAAAACAAAAATAGTCCCAAACAGTCAAGTGTAAAATCCAACTCACTGTTTGCAGGTTGAGGCCCAGTCCACCTGCATGGCCTCAGGAAAGTCAGGAGCACATTCAGCAAGACTTTCTTCACAATCCATAGGTTGTTCCTTTTCTGGAATAGGCAGCTCCTCAGCTTGTCCAGCCTCTAACAGTTCCATGGGAATGGGTTTGTTGCTCCTGCTTGGCCCAGGGGACTCCCTAGGGAGAAAAGGTTTAAACCTTCTCCCTAACTGACCTCCCTGTCTGCTCTCCACTGCTGGTTTAAGTACTCTGGGGCAACGCCCTACTCTAGGTGAGTCAGCAGTGTTCCAGGGGCCTCTTGGGCTCCCCCGGTGGTGACTAGGGTATAGATCACCTAATTCCTCCCCAGTCAATTCAGGCTCCCTCTGGTGGTCAACGGATAAATTATCATTCTCAGGAACCACATGCCCCTTCCTGATTCCACCCCGGGATTTCATTTTTACTTTTTCCCCTGCCCTAACTGGGACCTTGGCAGGGAGAATACCTGGCTGGTCACAATGTGGAGCTGTTATCACATAGACCCATAAATGAAGCATATTGGTTCATTGGTTAGAATAGTTTAGGCATCAAGCAGCTCTCAATGTCTTCCCCCCTCATCTAGTCTGTGACAAAGCTAATGACATACAGAGCAAATAGGTGATTAAGCTCTGTAAGGAGGTGGGAAGGTATGTGGCTAAAGCAAAAAAATCAAGATGATTTCAAAGACAACAGAAACAGCCTACGCTGAGGTTTCTAAGAGTGAGATGGGAGAGTTGGCAACCAAATGAACAAAATGCTAAAATTTTTAGAAAACCTTTAGCTTACCCAAATTGGTTTATGTAGAACCTCACTGTTTGATAGTCTGAAAGAGCACTGTTCTGTCAGAAGGAATAGACAGTGGTACCTTGGATTACGATCATAATCCATTCCAGGAGCATGCTCGTAATCCAAAATGCTCGTTTATCAAAACAAAGTTCCCCATAGAAAATAGTGGCAACAGCAACAATTCGTTCTAGAACCCGGGGTCTATACCTGTTGGGTGCCGGGTGCTGCAGCGCCATCTCCTCCGTCTTCCTCCTCCGTGGGTCATCTGAAGAAGAACCGCACAGTGCCGCTTCGGGGGGGGGGATGCCAGCCACTGGAGAACCCCACAGTGCCGCTTCGGGGGGGATGCCAGCCGCCGGAGTACCCCACAGTGCCGCTTCGGGGGGGGGGATGCCAGCCACCGGAGAACCTTTCAGTGCCTTCAGAGGGATGCATCCTCCATCTGCCGGCCAGCCCTCCACGTTGGATGCCCCTCACATGCTGGAGAGCCCCCACCCGAGCCCACGCAGCCGAGCGCCGTGCCTCCCCACCCGCACGCCGCACACGAAATGCACAACACCGATGATTGACGCTATGCGCAGGCAGGACAGCACCTGACCATGCAGGCCCAGACAGAGGTCCTCCAACCTGCGGAAGGCACCCGATGTAGAAGGCTGTCCAGAAGACAGAAGAGGAATCCCCTGTAAGTGTTCGTTGATCGGGGCAGTGCTCGGTTTGCGAGTCAAAAGTTTGCTGAGTGTTTTGCTCGTCTTGCAAAACACTCGCAAACCGAGGTACCACTGTACTCGAATGTCTGAAATGCCAGTTTCATAGATTGGCTTTCAGGCAGACCAGCAAGGGAGCAGATTGACATGCTGGAATCCAAAGGCTGAACGGACTGCCGCACCGGAGTCTGAGAGGGAGACACAAGCTTTGCCCGCTTTTTCATGAAAGCTTGATACATCATATCCACAAATTCCGGCGGGAAATAGTCCCCAGCAGCCAGAGCCGATCTGCGGGACTCAGATTTGGAATGTTTTGAAGACTTATGAGACTTTTCCCTGGAACTGAGAAAGCGCCCTCCTTGCCCAATTTTGGCGTCCCAGACCCTGGAATCGCATCTCCAGTGGAATCGGATGAAAGCAGTGCTTCTCCGGAGGAGGATAATGTGGAATCCACACACGGTTCATGCCCCTCGTGGGCCGCGGCACATGGAATACACGGCTACGAAACTGCAAGCCATCTGCCGCTTTTACAGCATGAATCCATGCCATCCTGTCCTGAGGTGGCCATCTGTGAAGTTTGGAGCAAAAACAAAGCTTCTAAGAGCAAAAAATATAGTTTTAAAAACTTTAAAGAAAATCCAAGATGGCCACCGCGGATGCTGATTTTGACTGAAAAACGACCGTGAAAAACGCAAGAAAATGCAAAAATGGCGATTTTAGGGTTTTATAGGTGGGGGGACCAGGGCATGCAGGAAGACCACCCAAAACCCCGATTTGAGCACACACCCCCCCTCAAAATCGGGAAACTCTGTGACTCACATACACCACAGAGACATGTGCTGCAATGAAAGTCTATGGTCACCTGCAATACACAGTACAAGCAAGAAGATCAGTACCTCAGGAGCTGATTAAATTGGATTTTCCAGGTCTTCTGACCACCTCACCTTCTCTGTCACCACAGATTATGACTACCAGGACCCCTCAGGGAAATTAGGGAAGACACGCGGTCCAGTTCCGATCCTGGTGTACCTCCACGGAACCGCAGCAGCCTGTGCTGTACCCCTTTGTGGATGAACCAGGGGAGAGATGGCTCCCAATCCCGGAGACTCAATCCAATCTGCAGGCTGTCCAGAGGGCTTACTGCAGGTTAAGATTACAAAGCACACTCCAGAAGCAGACAAAATTTAAGATGTCTGCAATCTCCTACCGAAGGATTACTCGCACAGAGTTGATCCGCAGCACATGGGCAAACTCACGATACAAATAATAAAATACTAGGAATTGAAAAAAAATCACAAGCAGAATAGACCGATTTCAACCATGCAGAGAAGCTGCAGGATCAAAACTGAGTATGACAGGTAGCCCAAAGGGGAGGGAACAAGTTTTAATAACCCTGCAGCAGAAACTATCAGACATACAAGAACCCACGAATTCAGCCTACAGAGGGATTATACAAGAATTTATCTACCTGACTATGAAAGAAAGTAGCAAGCATGTTGAAACAAGTCTGTGCATGTTGTAACATGTCTCAAGGTTAATCATGCACAGTTGCGGCTCAGTGCGAGTCTAACATTCCAAGAGACAGGATGTCAGGAGAATCCTTGTGCAAATCAAGTACAGTATAATATTGTTATAATGGACTCGCTTATAATGGAATATCGTTTATAGTAGACAAAATCTGTTGGTCCTGGCCATGCGCCTTTATGAACATGCAGAAAATCACCGCATATAGCTGACTCGCATATAACGGACAAACAATTTGGTCCCCAGAGCTGCTTTTAGCTATAGTTTTGTTCGGCTATAATGGACATGCAGGCTCCGCCTACTAGGCGTGTGACATGCCAGTGATATAGTATCAAAACGCAGCCCAGAAGAAAATGACAGAGTATTTTTCTTTCCAGTACAGTACGACATAATGCTTTAGAACATCTTTTAATGTTCTGGTTTTGCAATCATTTTGTGTCATACCAATGTTTTGCTGAGTTTTGTTATTGATGTTGCTGATATGCTTGTGCAGTGACTGTTGTTCATTGATTGTACATTGTTTCAAGTTGACCTAAATAAAGTTTTTAAAAAAATGCAACTCTGTATATAAAGGACTGTTTTTCCAGGTCTCTTGAAGTCCATTATAATGAGATTATACTATAATAAACTGCTAAATTTGAAGCACTGTTCAGTAATAAAATTTCTCACAAAGAAGAGAAAAAGCCAAAGGATATCTATGAACATATAACTGCAGTTTATGGTGAGTCTGCCCCATCATCCTTCAAAGTAAAATTTTGGAGCAAGCAGTTTAAGTGGGGCTTAGAGTCCATTGAAGATAACCCTCACACTGGATGGCATGTGGAAGAAACTTCAATAGAAATGTGCAAGATAGTCAAGGATTTAATTTTGTCAGACAGAAGAAATAAGGTTTCCCAAATAGCTGAAGAAATGGGTATCTTGGCAGGTACAGTTTGGAAAATAATTCATGAAAATTTGGGCATGTCCAAAGTTAGTTCAACATGGGTTCCAAGAATACCGAATACATGTCAGATGGCCAAGAGGCCCAAGTGCTGTCAGGAAAACTTGGAGATACTCTGTGAAGACCAAGTGAATTTTTTTCATTGTTTGGTGATTGGAGATGAGACTTGGGTCTATCATAAAGATCCTGAGTCCAAAACGGTCTATGCAGTGGAAGCACAAGTCATCCCCCACCCCAAAAAAGTTCAAGACAGAAAAATCTGCAGGCAACGTCATGGCAAATGTCTTCTGGAATGATGAAGGACTTTTGCTTCTGGAGTTCACGCCACACAAGACCATCATAACCAGGGAGAGTTATGCCAACACAATGATCACTTTGGAGGAGTCAGTCAATCAAGGAGAAAAAATGAGAAAAACTCACAGCAGGCATGCTGCTTCTTCATGACAATGTGCAGGTGAACATGTCATGAAAATCACAGGCTGCCATCTGAGAATGTGGATTTCAGCAGCTGAACCATCTACCCTACAGTCCTGACCTGGCTCCCTCAGATTATTTCCTTTTCCAAGTTTTGATGAAATCTCTTAGTGGACAGCAGTTTTCAAGTGATGAAGATGTCAATAAAGCTGTGACATCCTAATTTGAAGGTCAAACAAAAGAATTCTTTTCAAAGGGGTAAAGTCATTGCATGAAAAGTAGATGAAGTGTATGGAGCTATTAGGAGACTATACCGAAAAATAAACAAAAATTTTTTTCTTTTGTACTGGAGGTAGTAAAATTATTAAATGCCCCTCGTACTTATGTACAATTTGATTTTTTTAGAAAAAGAATATTTTAGTTTTTTATATCACGTTAGTTCATATCTCTATTTTTCAATATTATCTCCCTGAGCACATTTTGAATCTAAAGCTGGTAGTGAAACAGTTTAGCTGACTTGCAGCAAGCTAACCACAAATTGTTAGTATCCTTGCTTCAATATATTAACTATTTGCATAGCATATACAATTTTGTAAGAGGGAACCTCATTGATGTGGGAAGCATATGCATAAATTACAACCATTTTCTAAAAGAGAAATATTAGCATGCTTTCTGTTTGAAAATTATCCCATGGAAAGTACATGCACATATTTACATCTGTTGTTTAACATGCAAATATTTATTTCACGGATTCCGGTTTACAGCCGCTCTCTGACTCAGATGTTAGGTTTCTTAATGCACCCATCACCCCTAAAGAACTACATAAAGCTATCCACAATCAACGAAATTTTTCGGCTCCAGGGCCGGATGGTTTTACGGCAGAATTTTATAAACTGCTCTCAGGGCAGCTTAGTCCTTTTTTAAGGGACTATTACTCCCAGGTAATCCAGGATGAACATTTCCCTGGAGAAGCGAATGAGGCTTTAATCACGTTGATATTGAAGCCTGGCAAAGACAGTTCTGCTCCCGAGTCCTATCGCCCAATTTCTTTGCTGAATGTAGACATCAAAATTCTGTCCAAAATCTTAGCTGATAGATTAGGGACCCTTCTCCCCGATGTGATTGCATCCACACAAGTCGGCTTTGTATAGGGTAGACAAGCAGTACACAACGTACGTAAAGCATTGATAGCCTTAGCGCACACGCAATTCCATCACACTCCTATGCTTCTACTCAGTTTGGATACGGCACAGGCGTTCGACCAGGTCAACTGGACGTGTTAAATTTAACTCTTTGAAGTGTTAAATTGTATGGGGATATCTGGCTGGTTCGCCTCGGCATTACGCACTTTATATTCCACTCCAACAGCAAGACTACTTGTCAATGACATTATTACTGAACCAATACCTATTGAGAGGGGAACTCGACAGGGCTGTTCCCTGTCACCCCTCTTATTTCTATTGTACCTCGAACCCTTTCTTTGCACAGTATCTCAGGACCCCGACATAGTGTGTGTGGACTTCGGGACTCATTCACTCAAAGTGTTGGCCTTTGCAGATGACCTATTATTTTTGCTAACTGACCCCGCTCACTCTGTTCGATATTTATTGCAAGCGCTTGACGAATTCAAATTTTATTCGGGATTTACGTTGAACTACCAGAAATCTATGGCCCTAGCTAGCCCCCTGACACTACAACAGACCTGGAGCGGTCACTTCCCATTTACGTGGGCTCAGACTTCAATTCGCTATTTGGGGGTACAGATCCCCCGAGACCTTACAAGTTTCAAGTTTAAGTTTATTATAAAATTTGATTAATCGCCTATTCCAAATTCTAGGAATTTTATCTAGAATACAAATAGATAAAAATACAAAATTATGGGAAACATATCTCACAAACAAGAATCTAGACAAGTTAGATCGACAGATACAAACATTCCTGGACAAAATTTAAATCTGTTAAATATAATAACTTATACAAACAATGTCAAAACAAGAGGGAAAATTATTAAGAAATTACAATCGGTGTTTAAAAGCAATTTAAGGTAAAAAACAAGAGGAGGGGAAACAGATGTAGATTATAATGAAATATATGGATAAAGAGAGTCAATAGCATTTCGTTTACTCATTATATGCATCTTTAAAGAGAAAACTCTTAAACGACCCTGTACACCAGCAATATCACCCCATTGCTTCAAGACACCTCACAACATCTACAGAATTGGTCCACTTTTCCCTTATCGGTGGCGGGCCGGGTAGCCCTTTTTAATATGGTGCTCTTTCCCAAATGGTTATATCGCTTTCAAGTTTTACCTCTGCTGCTGTCCCATGCCCATAACATTCATTTAACGAAAGAGCTACAGCGTTTTCTATGGGGTGGTAAGCGACCACGTATGCCCTTGCTACGGATGTATCTGCCCAGGGATAGGGGGGCTATGGTTTATTAAATGTACGTTGGTGTGCTATGGCTTGTCAGATGAGACATATTAATGATTGGTTTAGAGGAACATCTGATTTTTCTGCTACACCACTGGAGTTATCTTTGCTGGCTCCGTTCCATGTGAGCTATTTTCTACATGTGGCGGATCCGAGGATGCGTCCTTTGGTGTCTCACTACCCCATTTTTACGCCGGCCAGAAGGACATGGAGATGGGTCTGTAAAACAGCCAAATTGTCTTCTAGGGTGTCTTTATATTTGCCTATACAGGGCAATGGAGCTTTCCAGCCGGGCATGCAAAATGCCACCTTTCTTAGGTGGCAAGCACAAGGTCTACAATATCTTTTTCGGAGGAGGGGAGCCTGGTCACATTTGCCGAGCTGCAACAAACTTTTGACCTACAGGCTAATGATTTCTTCGCCTATTACCAGATCCGTCACTATGTTCAGTCCCTCCCAGTGGCTGCCCTTACTGAAGTCTGCAGGGAGGCGCTTTCGGAACTCTTCAGCCTTTCAGCACAACAGAGGATTCTTCTACGATTTCATATTGTGGGGATCCAGGATTGCCAACCAAGTACGAATCTGGATATATTAGCGTCAGCGTGGGCTGAGGACTTGCATTGCCAGTTGACTGCTCAACAGTTACAACGGGTCCTGAAGAACATTCAGAAGGTGTCACCCAATATTACTCACTGGGAAATGCAATTGAAAATTGTTCTTAGACTTTACATTCCACCGGAACGTGCAGCCCGGATGGGGATTACTGCGTCACATTTTTGCCCGAAATGCAATCAGGCTCACGCATCTTTGAGTCACATGTTTTGGGCCTGTCCCGCAATCCAACAGTTTTGTAGACATCTTGGCCTATATACCACATCGCTTTGGGGACGATGGCTTCCGCAACCGAGGGCATTATTTGGATTTTATAATATAGCCTCACCCAAACCCAGGGGAATGTCTGCATTTATCTCCAGAGCCCTTTTGATGGGAAAAAAAGCCATCCTCACCAACTGGCTCTCCCGTGATTCCCCATCATATGCACATTGGAGATCCCTAATGATAGTGCACGCAACACTGGAGAGACGCATGGTGGAAGACTTGACTCTTGGCCAGGGTCGCAAATTTTGTCAGGTATGGGAGCACTTCTGGCAGGACCTCACACCGCGTGCTCGCAGTAGACTTTTCAATCTTTAAGATTTTATTCCCACTCTCAGTTGTTGGACTGGCCATGGATTCTTGGGGAGGGGAGGGGAGGGGAGGGGAGATGGGAGGGGAACTGATTATATTGTTGAAAATGTTATTCCTGAATGGTACTACTGTTTGTATTTGCTTCTTACTGCTGGAATAATAAAAATCATTTAAACATAACATGCAAAGATTTCCTGGATGTTATAAAGCACTTTTAACATGGAAATGCCTTTTTTAATTACCACCATAATGAATATAACCACCTAGAAGGCCTAACCTGTACTCATTTAAGAATCCTGTCCTACCTTTTCCAGTTTTTTACCCAGCTTCTCTTTATATTGCTGGAAAGCTTTTGTTAGTTCTTCAGCATTTTTCAAGGCTTCATTTCTTTGCTGCTCTGCTCTTTAAAAAAAAAATTAAAAAATTTAGAATTAATGATAATTTCAAAGGGATTAGAAAAACTGAACAAAAATAGTTAATAGGCATGTTTTACATCATTGCTCTTTTATTTTGAAAAGTCTTTGGAGACCTTTTACTAAAGCTTAGTGCACATTAATGGAATTAGTGCACTCTAAATGCTACAAAGCCCATTTTATACTGAAGATTTAGTAAAAGGAGCCGTTTGTAAACAATTTTAATCTAGTTTACAACATAAATTTTATTTTAAATTTTATAAATTCAATATCTAGCAATTCCCTCTCCTTTCACACTTAAGTCTATCAGGAAGATGGTGGATAGCTACAATTTACTGCCTACCTTGGCTGATTAGGTGCAATTCTGTAACTGGCGCTGTCGAGTGACTGACACGCGATTGGCAGCCACTTTTAAGGCAGCTGCTGACATGGGCGCCAATTACAGAATCCATCTGCCAGTATTTAACTGCCAGGGACATACATGTGGGCAGAATATGGGCATGCAATAGGTGTCAACAAGCATTGCATGCAACTTATAGAATGCTAATCAATTGTACACATTAAGATAGCATACATAGACATGCCAATTTGTACCTCCCACTAGCATGACATAAGTTGGCATGCCAAACTCTCAGTACACCACAGTGGCTCTGTTTTCGTATTCTATGATAGATTAGGTGCCCAGAGGCTGTCATAGAGAAAGGGGAACGAGATGAGACTTGATATACTACCTTTCTGTTGTTACAATTAAAGTGGTTTACATATTATAGACAGGTACTTATTTTGTACCTGGAGTAATGGAGGTACAAGAACTATTATGGCACCTATATCTTGGCATCAAATTATAGAATTGCCTCACTCATGTGTGAATAATGCTAGCTGTCTGTAGAGATGGAACAACAAGCAAAAGGAGAAATTAGGTTCATACCTGCTAATTTACTTTCTTTTAGCTTCTTCAGACCGATAAAGGTTAATCTTACAAGCGAATATATATCTCATCATGACCAGCAGGTGGAGACTGAAACAAAACTGTGGAATAGTACATAAGAGGTACCTTTCCCTATTCCTATCAGTCTGCCGAATAGCCAAGCAGAACTAAGAACTTGAAACAGAAATAAATACTCCGAACAGGAGAAATAACTAACATACCCATATGCTGTTGGAAAATGCAGAGGAGAGATCCCAGAAAGAAAATGTTCCCACAGCACGCCAGCTAAGCCAGTCGAGCCACAGCTGCTTTGATCCAACACAAAATGGTAGCCTTGGAAGCACCGTCCCCCTTACGAGGGCCTGCAAGAAGGACAAAGAGATGATCTGATTTTCTGAGCTCCTGGGTCCTCTGCACAAAAGTGCAAAGAACCCGACAGACATCTAGCTTGCGCAACTTCTTCTGCTCAGAAGATCCTTCCCGACTGCCTAACACCGGGAGGACCACTGCCTGAAAAAGAGAAACCACCTTTGGCAAAAAAGGAAGGAACAGGACTCAGCACTACCCGCTCCCTAGAAACTTCAAGAAGGGAGACCTACAAGAGAGAGCCTGCAGCTCCAAAACATGTCTAGCAGAAGTAATAGCCACCAAGAAGACCGCTTTAAGAGTAACGTCCTTCAATGAGCAGGCGCCCAAAGGCTCAAAAGGAGGGTGCACCAGCCCAGACAAGACCAGATTCAAATCCCAAGAGGGAACTGACGGCCGCACGGGAGCCTTGAATAAGTGGGCCGCCTGCAAGAAGCGAATGACATCAGGAATGGCAGTCAACCGCTGACCTCGTAACAACCCATGAAAGGCCGACAAGGCCGCCAGCTGAACTCGGAGAGAAGACCAAGCCAGGCCCCTGACCAGGCCATCCTGCAAAAATTCAAAGATGGTAGACAGGGAAGCACAAAAAGAGACCACTCCACGCGCCCCACACCAATCCTCAAAGATGCGACAAACCCGCACATAAGCCTGAGATGTGGAAAGTCTCCGGGACCACAAGAGGGTGGAGATCTCTTTATCTGAAGACCCCTTCTTATCTAGGCGTCCCCCTTTCAAGAGCCAAGCCGTAAGACAAAAGGGACCCGGATCGAACATGGGAATGGGACCCTGAGTCAGCAGATCAGGCAAAAGAGGCAGAGGAAGAGGATCTGACCCTAGAAGCCGCACCAGATCCACATACTATAGACGGCGGGGACAAACTAGAATCCCCCAGAACTACCAGGCCCAGGTGACGAACAATGTGGAGAAGAACTCTGCCCACTAATGGCCACGGAGAGAACACATATAATAGCCCCTCCAGTGGCCATGGTTGAACCAGAGCATCCAGGCCCTTGGCCTTTCCATCTCTGCAATTACTAAAGAAGCGGGGTGTTTTGGCGTTGACACTCATGGCCATCAGGTTCATCAGGGGCTGACCCCAAGACTGCACTATCAACTAAAAGGCCACGTGGCTTAGACACCACTCACCTGGATCTAGCTCAGGACGGCTAAGGAAAGGCTGTCTGCACATACTCCACTCCGACTATGTGGGAGGCCGAGATGTCCTGAAGGTGGGACTCTGCCCAGGCCAAGAGCAGAGCCACCTCCTGCGCTACCTGAGTGCTCTGGGTGCCTCCCCGACGAGCGACATAGGTCACCGCCATGGCATTGTCCGACAGAACTAATAGCCAATCTGTCAATCGAATCGGGAACGATTCCGGAGGACTGGAAGGTGGCGAATGTTACGCCGATCTTCAAAAAAGGTTCGAGGGGAGACCCGGGAAACTACAGACCAGTGAGTCTGACCTCGGTACTGGGAAAGATGGTAGAGGTGCTGATAAAGGACCGCATCATTGATCACCTAGACGGACTCAGTCTGATGAGGACCAGTCAGCATGGTTTCAGTAAAGGCATATCTTGTTTGACAAACTTGCTGCACTTCTTCGAGGGAGTAAACAGGCAGATAGACAGTGCAAGGCCAGCCGAAGGGAGACTGTAGGAGCTGTGCCTAGTCCTGAGCACATGGTAGCAGAGTTCTGAGCACATGGCAGAACAGTGAGCGGAGAGTGTGCTAGCAGGAAGAAGCAGAGAGAGGAGCAGAGAAGGCGGTGCTAGCAGGGGAAGAGGCGAGAGCTAACTCCGCCCACCCCTGACATCACCAGCCAAACTCCCCCCATAAAAGGGGACGAGCCAACGGCGCGCAGCCGTTCGGCGCGCAGCGAAGGCGAGCGGCAAAGGCGCTCGCCTTAGCGAGAGCGCCTTTGCGAAGAGCCTTAAGAAGAGCCAAACTACATAAGACAATGATACCTTAGGGCAACAAGCGGATCTCTCAAACACATTATCCCTTCACCCTAATCGTACAGGCTCTCATACTAACTCACAGACAGCAACCCTCTCAGACATCTCAAACTCTCAATCTCTCAGACACCCTTATCTTTCAAGCACTAGATACCCCAATCTTCCAACTCTCAGACACCCTAACTTTCAAAATCTCACACCTGCTCACAGACAGATTTTTCTAATTTTCCTAATTCTCTTCCTTACTGACAGGCAGACCTCAATTACAACTCAGCAATGGCAGGGAGGACAAGAAGCGCGAAGTCTACAATCAAGACCAGTATTTCAGTTGCTATGGGGATCCAGGAAGCGACCACGGACTGCGTACAGAAGGAGGAAGACCCAGGACGGTGGACAGAGGTCTCTGTGCAGACCGAGACCATCCCCCAGCGCTACACTACAGTCTCTACACAGACAGAGGAGGCTGCGCAGCTGGATGGAGATCTCATGCAGGAACTAAGGAGCCTCAGGGAGGAGGTGATACGCCTGAGAAGCATCCGAGAGGACGAGGCCTACATCGACGGAGTCGTCCAGGAGCTGTCCCAAATCACCGAGCAGGCCCATGACAAGTCCATCCTCGAGACACCCAAATCATCAGCTTTGAAACCAACAATTGGGATACAGGAAATGGCTAGCGGCACTGACTCCTGGCAGCTGGTGACCTCCTCCACGGGCAAACATAGGAGATCCCCCACCCCCCCCTTTTTCAATCTCTTCATCTTCTCCTTCTTCTTACAAACAGGGCAGCTATACATCAACCCCTCAACTCGTCCTGCGGAACAGATTCCAGATTCTTCAGGAAGGAACTGCCGATGAGGAACAGGAGCAGGAACAGGAGCAGGCCCAACACCCAGCTCCATCTCCAGGGACAACTGACCGGCTCCCCCCAAAGAAGCGCAGAGTAATAGTCATCGGGGATTCCATGCTGAGGGGCACCGAGGGACCAATTTGCAGACCGGATATGCAATCTAGGGAGGTCTGCTGTCTGCCTGGAGCCAGGATACGAGATGTCACCGCCAGTCTGGATAGACTACTCACGCCCCGAGACAACTTTCCTATGCTTCTTGTCCACATAGGAACCAACGACACTGCCAGGAACACACCGGAGACCATCACCAGAGACTTTGGAGCACTGGGTGAGAGGCTGAAGCAGACAGGAGCGCAGGTGGTTTTATCATCGATCCTCCCAGTTAGAGGCAAGGGAAGAGCCAGAGATGAACGTATCCTGAGGACGAACGAGTGGCTACAGGGATGGTGCCGGGATATGAACTTCGGATTCCTAAACCATGGGGAAGCGCTACAAGGACTTCAGGGACCAGACGGACTCCATCTGACCAGTAGGGGTAAGAACGTCTTCGGACACCGACAAGCCCGCCTGCTTCACAGGGCTTTAAACTAGGTAAGTCGGGGGAGGGTACCCATTCACATATTAGTGCAGAAAGGAATTATCCTGATGAGGTGAGTCGAAACTCCGCTTCCATGTCCAAGGTAAGTACCCACATTGCAAACAGTTCTTTGGGAGTCACACCGACTCGGGTAGGATAAGCCTCACAGGGACTTAGCAAACACAAGATATGGAGGGCCATGTATGTCAATGCACACAGTTTAGGTAACAAAATTCTAGAATTGGAGGCTGAAATAAGGAATGCCGACCTAGATGTGGTGGCAATATCTGAAACTTGGTTCACGGACTCACATGGGTGGGATATGGCTATACCGGGCTACAATCTACTTCGTCAGGACAGAGAGGGCAGGTTAGGAGGGGGGGTAGCTCTATACATTAAAGAGGACATCAAAACCACCAGGATCACAGATGTCAAGTACACCGGGGAGTCCCTCTGGGTAAACCTGGCAAGAGGCAGAGAAAAATGCCTGTATCTAGGTGTGGTTTACAGACCCCCAAGACAACTGGAAGACATGGACGCAGAATTAATTGAAGACATAGAAAATATCACTCTACGAGGAGAAGCTGTACTGCTAGGGGACTTCAATATGCCTGATGCAGACTGGAATTCATTTTCAGCGACAACCAGTAGTAGCAGGAGGCTCTTAACCTCCATAAAGGGAGCACGTCTCAAACAAATGGTAACGGAGCCCACTAGGGCCCAGGCGATCCTCGACCTGGTACTCACCAACGGGGAAAGCGTTTCAGAGGTCTCATTAGGAGATACGCTAGCCTCCAGCGACCATAATATAGTATGGTTCAACCTTAGGAAAGGCTTCCCTAGATCAAACACGAAAACAAAGGTACTCAATTTCCGGGGCACAGACTTCGCACGCATGGGAGATTTCGTCCATCAGACGCTGCAGGACCAAACGGAGACCGATGATGTAGAAGCTAAGTGGTTAACACTGAAATCAACCATACATGAAGCAACTAGCCGCTTCATAAAATCAGTAAATAAACGACAAAGAAACAATAAACCCCAATGGTTCACCGTGGAGATCTCGCACCTCATTAAGGAGAAGAAAAAAGCGTTTCTCTCCTACAAGCGCACGGAGAAAAGAGAGGCAAAAATAGAATATAGGACCAGGTCTACAACGGTCAAAATGGCAGTTAGGGAGGCAAAACTTCGAGTGGAAGAAATTCTGGCAAAAAACATTAAAAAGGGGGACAAATCCTTCTTCAGGTATATTAGTGACAGAAAAAGGAACACAGGCGGGATAGTACGCCTTAGAAGACCGGACGGAAATTACGTGGAAGCAGATTCCGATAAAGCCGAACTACTGAATGAATACTTCTGCTCAGTCTTCACCTGTGAGGCACCGGGACACGGTCCCCAGTTGAAGGCAACACAAAGCACAGAAGACCCGTTTCAGAATTTTGAGTTCACACCAGGTGAAGTTTACAGTGAACTGGCAAGACTCAAGGTGAACAAAGCCATGGGACCAGACAATTTGCACCCAAGAATGCTCAGAGAATTGAGCGATGTCCTGGCGAAACCGTTGGCTGAGCTATTTAATCTCTCCCTAAGTAAGGGGAAAGTTCCCCTGGACTGGAAATTAGCTAATGTCGTTCCTCTGCATAAAAAGGGCTGCAGGGCAGAGGCTGCGAATTATAGACCGGTGAGTCTCACATCAATAGTGTGCAAACTCATGGAAACACTAATTAAAAGCAAATTGGACACGATCTTGAATGAAGGGAATCTTCGGGATCCCAGTCAGCATGGATTCACCAAGGGTAGGTCCTGCCAATCCAATCTCATCAGCTTCTTTGACTGGGTAACAAGAAAGTTGGACTTGGGAGAGTCTTTGGACGTCGTGTACCTGGACTTCAGGAAAGCTTTTGACAGTGTCCCACACCGCAGGCTGCTAAGCAAGATGGAATCGATGTGGTTAGGAGAGACACTAACTGCATGGGTCAATGATTGGCTGAGTGGCAGACTTCAGAGGGTGGTGGTTAATGGTACCCTCTCTAAAACATTGGAGGTGACCAGTGGAGTGCCGCAGGGCTCGGTCCTGGGTCCACTCCTTTTCAACATATTCATAGGGGATCTGACTCAAGGGCTTCAAGGTAAAATAACACTATTCGCCGATGACGCCAAACTATGTAATATAGTAAGTGAATGCAGTTTACAGAATTATATGGCGCAGGACCTGCTTACATTGGAAAGTTGGTCCTCAACCTGGCAGCTAGGCTTCAATGCTAAGAAATGTAAGGTCATGCACCTCGGAAGCGGAAATCCATGCAGGACGTACTTCTTGAACGGAGAAACTTTAACTAGGACTTCAGCAGAACGAGATTTAGGAGTAATCATCAGTGCAGACATGAAAACTGCCAATCAAGTGAGAAGGCTTCATCTAAGGCAAGGCAGATATTGGGTTGTATCAATAGAAGTTTCGTCAGCCGAAAGCCTGAAGTCATAATGCCGTTGTACAGGGTCTTGGTGAGACCTCATCTGGAGTACTGTGTACAATTCTGGAGGCCACATTACAGTAAAGATGTGCGCAGAATTGAATCGGTTCAACGGACGGCCACCAGGATGATCTCGGGGCTCAAGGGTCTCTCATACGAAGAGAGACTGAACAAATTGCAGCTCTACACTCTTGAGGAACGTAGGAAGAGGGGGAGACATGATCGAAACATTTAAGTACCTCACGGGACGTGTCGAAGTGGAAGATGATATTTTCTTTCTCAAGGGACCCTCGGCCACAAGAGGGCACCCGCTCAAACTCAGCGGCGGAAAATTTCATGGCGACACCAGAAAGTATTTCTTCACAGAGAGAGTGGTTGATCATTGGAACAAGCTTCCAGTGCAGGTGATCGAGGCAGACAGCGTGCCAGACTTTAAGAATAAATGGGATACCCATGTGGGATCCCTACGAGGGTCAAGATAAGGAAATTGGGTCATTAGGGCATAGACAGGGGGTGGGTAAGCAGAGTGGGCAGACTTGATGGGCTGTAGCCCTTTTCTGCCGTCATCTTCTATGTTTCTATGTTTCTATAGACAAGGGCGACCCGGTCGACATTGCGTATCTGGACTTTCAGAAGGCATTCGACAAGGTTCTGCATGAACGACTACTTCGAAAAATTGAGAACCATGGAATCGAGGGGGAAATACTCACGTGGATTAAAAACTGGCTGGAGCATAGAAAACAGAGAGTGGGGGTAAATGGACAATACTCAGACTGGAAGAGCATCACTAGTGGGGTGCCGCAGGGCTCAGTGCTTGGACCCATGCTCTTCAACATCTTTATAAACAATATGGACATTGGTACGACGAGTGAGGTGATTAAATTTGCGGACAATATGAAGCTATTCAGAGTAGTGAAGATGCAGGGGGATTGCGAAGATTTGCAACGTGACATAATCAGGCTCAAGGAATGGGCATCGACACGGCAGATGAGGTTCAACGTGGATAAATGTAAAGTGATGCATGTCAGTATCAAAAATCTCATGCACGAATACAGGATGTCTGGGGCGGTACTTGGAGAGACCTCCCAGGAAAGGGAATTGGGAGTTCTGATCGACTTGTTGATGAAGCCGTCCACAAAATGTGCAGCGGCGGCGAAAGGGCAAACAGAATGCTAGGAATGATAAAGAAAGGGATCACGAATAGATCAGAGAAGGTTATCATGCCGCTGTACCAGGCCATGATGCGCCCTCACCTGGAGTACTGCATACAGCACTGGTCACTGTACATGAAGAAGGACACGGTACTACTCGAAAGCCACTAAGATGGTCAAGGGGTTGTAGGAGATGCTGTACAGTGAAAGATTAGAGAAACTGGGCCTCTTCTCCCTCAGAGGAGATTGAGAGGGGACATGATCGAAACATTCATGGTACTGAAGGGGATAGATAGACTTAGTAGATAAGGACATGTTGTTCACCCTCTCCAAGGTAGGGAGAATAAGAGGGCACTCTCTAAAGTTGAAAGGGGATAGATTCCATACAAGCATATGGAAGTTCTTCTTCACCCAGAGAGTGGTAGAAAACTGGAATGCTTTTCCGGAGTCTGTCATAGGGGAAAACACCCTCCAAGGATTGAAGACAAAGATAGACTTATCGGACATGATCTTGGCCCACTTGGGGAAAGATTTGTGCAGCCGGGCACCCACCGGAAGCAAAGGGAACACCGGCAAAGAGTCATTGGGCAGGATGGGCAGCGGGGGAATTGTCAGAGGGATTCCCATCCTCCTGATGCCTCCCCCCCACCAAAAGGACTGTATGCGCTGATAAAAACGACTCCTGGAAAACCCTGAAGCTTGGAAAGTAGCAGCTCCACGCCCAGGGTGGTATGTGCAAAACTCCTGCAGATGCCCACGGGCAGTGCCACTACGAGATGCCAGGTGGGCACGGTCCTCAGGCAGGCGGGGCAATTTAGAGTCCGTCAGAGTCTGAACCAATTTATCTAAATCCTCTCCAAATAAAAAAGACCCCCGAAAAGGAAATTTAGTAAGCTTAGTTTGGGACGCGGCAACCGCCAAACCAAGCGCGAAATCACACGGTGTGTCGTGCGGCCACTCCAAACCCATAGACTTGGCAGACGTCCGCACCAAGTCAGAGAGAGAGCATCTGAGATGAATGAGGCATCCATCTCAACTTTGCCATCTCCTGATCCACCAAGGACCAGTCATCAGACTCACGATCCAGGACACGCTCGGCCCACCGAAACACAGCGTGAGCCACCAGCCCCCCACAAATAGCCGCCTGGACCCCCAAGGCAGAGACATCAAAATTCTGTTCAACAATGGTCTCCAAATTACGCTCCTCAGAGCCACGTAAGGCAGAACCGCCCTCAACAGGCACGGTATGCCACTTAGCAATCACTGAGACCACCGCGTCCACCACTGGCGACTTCAAAGTAGCCCTATCCCCCTCCAGGATGGAATACAAACAAGCCATGGTGCGCACCAACTGAAATGGCGTCTCCGGCATATTCCACTGTGCCAGTACGAGATCCCGAATATCCTGATTCATAGGAAGAGAGCGGGAAACAGCACAGATCCCCCCTTAGAAAAGGGTCCCCCCCACATGTGGGTCTCCGGTGGCGCTTCTTCAAAATGCAGCACTAAGGAAACCTGCTGAATCATGGTAGCTCATCCCTCTGAAAAAGGCGCACCACAGATGCCTCTTCGCCAGAAGGCAGGAAACCCGCTGCCCCGCTGCCAGTGGCCATCCCCTCAAGAGGATCCTGGAATTCCTCAAAAGGGTCCAGGTCCTCATCCAGGCCAACACGCTCCTCTGATCACCAATCCGCAACCCAAGCCACCCGCAGTCGCTTGGACGAGGGAGAAAGAAGAGGGGATGCCAAAGGAGAAGAGGGAGGCAAAGCCACAGGGGGCACGTGGGACCCCCAGCCACCTGAAAATAGGCTCTGCTCAAAGAAAAATGTAAATCAGGGGAAAAAACCCCAGGGGGTCCCATGGGACTCCCTGCCACAGCTGGGGACCCAGCTGAAACCTGCCCCTATTTTTCCAATACAGGGGGAAGGTTATCTGAGGTTGCAGACAAAATGGAGGGGCCTGTCTGTTAAAATGGCAAAGTTCCCACAAAAAATAACCCTTCCAGGGCCTGTAGCGGCTGGGAAGCCTGAACTGTCCCAGCCACTAAAGTAAGCAAGCCGGCATCAGCTGTTAACAAAAATCAGCTGAGAGGGGCAGTGGGGGAAGACCGGGCTTCCCCACTGCTCCTTGCCAACTCGTGAGGCACTAAGGCCGGGGAGCCCTGAACACCTGCAGCCTCTGCCGACGGAGCTCCACGACTGCACTGGCCCGAACAGCTGTTTTCAGGCCGGCCCAAGTGCCTTGCGTCTGGACCAAATTGTGCACCACTTCCCCTGAGAAGTACTCAATTGGTCCATACGCGACCTAGCTAGAATAAAAGTGCCGGTTAGTCAAAAAAATACAGTGATTTACAGCATATCTAAAGGGAAAGCAATCCTTCAGACCAGCACTATCTCAGGATTTTTTTTTTTTTTTACAGAACAGATTCCACTGGTTCTCAAAGCAGCATGTCTTGCTTGACTTAGGGGGCAAAGCTTATTGCTGAGGCACCTCAAAAAAAATGTTGGGGAAGTAGAGGAAACGGGAGGAGGGAATAATCACAAGACTCGCCGGGTTTGACACCCCCGAGGTCGGGCGGACCCCCCCCCCAAACAGGGGCCACCCAAGCTCAATCCGGCACAAAAACGGGGACTAGGATCCCTAAACAAATTCCAACAGCCCTACCAAGGGAGATGGATACAGCTCACTCACACCTACTGAAGACTGAAAGAAGACTGATAGGAATAGGGGAAGGTACCTATTCCATAGTTTTGTTTCAGTCTTCACCTGCTGGTCATGATGAGATATATACCTGCTTGTAAGATTAACCTATACCTGGAGAGTGCTAAACAAAAAGAAAGTGAAGAACAAACGCCCAAGGAAACAAGCAAAAAAGCAGTTACTTAACATAACAGGTGTTATCCAGAGACAGCAAGCAAATGTTCTCACATGTGGGCGACGTTATCGACGGAGTCCCGGCACGGACAGTGAAAAAGTGCACTGGCACTTTAAGAATTCAAAGCTTTAATACTGCCCGCACCGCGCATGTGCTAGTGCCTTCCCGCCTGATGCCAGCTTGCAAGGTCGTCAGTTCTGTGCCCAAGCAAAGAAGCCAACTATGGGAGGTGGATGGGATGTCAGAGTAACTGTGTTTTATCCTAGCACAAGCATGTGATGCTATAAAACTTGCATATGCTAAATTGCACCCAAACATAACCATTTTCTCTGTCCAGAGATTGAAAATGAAACCGAAAGATATGAATGTGACCTGTATAGAATGCAGAGCAGGAACAGGTCTAGAATTATAATTTTATCTATTATAATTTGGGTATTGTGCACTGATATTTGAACATAGAACCCTCTAACTTTAGACCCTGTACTGAAACCCTCGGTCCAGAAACACTGTTTAAGATAAACTGGAGTAAATTAAAAACATCCTAAAAAGGATGTAGTGGCCTCCTCCTCCCCCACAGCCACTCTCAAACCTCCAGATTCCTTTAGAATAAAAAAGAGGATGGAGTAAAGGGTGTTGTAATGTTTCATGGACATTATCCACATTACATTAGTTTCTTTTATTCTGCCAATACCTTGCGGTTCTAGGCAGATTACAAAAGAAAGATTCTGGTCATTTCCAGAAGATTACAGGGAAGCTATTGGTTGTAAGAATAGGAGAAACACATGTAGGGAAAGATACTTCAAAGTAATTGTATGAGCCTCCTGGAAAGTACTAAGAACATAAGAACATAAGAAATGCCTCCGCTGGGTCAGACCTGAGGTCCATTGTGCCCAGCAGTCCGCTCACGTGGCGGCCCATCAGGTCCAGGAACTGTGTAATCTTTTATCTATACCCCTCCATCCCCTTTTCCAGCAGGAAATTGTCCAATCCTTTCTTAAACCCCAGTACCGTTCGCTGCCCTATAACGTCCTCTGGAAGCGCATTCCAGGTGTCCACCATACGTTGGGTAAAGAAGAACTTCCTAGCATTCGTTTTGAATCTGTCCCCTTTCAACTTTTCCGAATGCCCTCTTGTTTTTTTATTTTCTGAAAGTTTGAAGAATCTGTCCCTCTCTACTATCTCTATGCCCTTCATGATCTTGTAAGTCTCTATCATATCCCCTCTAAGTCTTCTCTTCTCCAGGGAAAAGAGACCCAGTTTCTCCAATCTCTCAGCGTATGAACTGTATGAACATTGATGATACTGTGGAAGGCATGCTTCAGTAAAAAAAAAAAAAAAAAACTGGTTGATCCCGCTTAGAATATAAGGCAGAGAGCCATTCTGCTTCAATGGTTAATATAGAGAAAGAGAATGTCCATTGATAGTGCATAAGCACAAAAAAAAAAAAACAACCAACAGTGCTTGTCTTCTCTTTCTTTTCTTCTTCTTACTTTTTTTTTTAAAACATGGTAAGGAATCTAACTTAACAGGCTCTACAACCATGTTAGATTCTGCCACGTCTTTGCATGTTTGTATCCAGACAACAGGAAAAAGACCACCCATGATGAATTCCAGAAGTAGTATTGAAAGGCGATTGCAATGTGGACGATTCTGATTAATCCTGGTTAGAGGATAAAACAGAGAACCATTCAGCTTCATTGGTTAATATGGAGAAAGAGAATGTCCAATTGATAGTGTATAAGTACAAAGTCAGACACTGCTTCTCTTCTTATTCTTTGCTGTTTGTTTTTTTTTCTTTTTTTAATAAAAAGCTTTTGGTGCCCCGTATGAAAAACCTTCAATACCTCGATGCAGAGCCTTGATGTAAAGAAGAATATCAATATTTTGCGATGATGTTTAGATGAATGACGATTCTTTGATGAATTGACTCGATGACTCAAGGATGATCTTCAATGCGTCGATGCAATCTCAATGAGATGAAGTACGTCGATGCCTCGATGCAGAATTTTTTTTTGACGTGCAGACATATAATCTCCAACGTTTGGATCAGGAGTGTCAGTGTCCTCTGGATACAGACTGATGCTCTGAAGATGAACGTCGACAATGACGTGAAGAACAGAGGCTGAAATGGGACAAATGTTTTCGGTACCACTCTGATGAAACTCAAACAGAAACTGATGGTCTGTCAAGAGTAAGCAGGTCATAGTCGATGAGAATGATGCGAACTAATATCCTGCACTGATACCCGAGACTGAGCGGGTATCAATGGTGCTGTAGGGTGTTGAGGGGTAGAAGACCTCAAAGAGGATGCACGCCCAACAGGAGACACAACCTGCACAGAAGGAGACTCCAGTGTTGACGTGGAGTTATTCCTCGACAATGTATCCTGAGCAGGTATCCTCGATGTACATACTGCATAATGGTTCAATGATCATCGATGCTATGATGTAAGAAGAACTTGGAGAAGTACCATTGCTGAATATGCTATACTTAGCATGGATTGGTACCAACGCAAATCGATGTATGAAGAGGAGGCACTGCATTTCAAAACAATAACCTGTACCAATGTTCATTGATGAAAAGGAGGCACCATGACCACATAACATCAAGTGGTAATGAAGATGCCACAGGCATTGAAACGTAAATGCCTGAAAAGGCAATGCACTTCAAAAATGACAATCTGTATCACCCAGAAAGCCAAGCATCAAATTGACTCAATGCTTAATTAGCAGGGTACTGTCCACTGTGATGCATCTGCATCGATGTGGTAGAAACATTGGTTACAGAAAGGCATGCATCAACTAGACTCAATGCTAATATGCCACCAATACAAGTAGATGGAGGTATCGATGTATACCGGTACCGGCAAGTCCCAGTCATTGAAAGTCTGACTCTAGACATATATGTTGAAATAAAGAAACAAAAGAAGAAAATTTGACATTAATCAAGAATATTTATCTTTTAATCTACAACTGGAGAGAAACAAGGCCGAAAATCCATAGATATGGTATAAAGTAAGGATGGAACTAGTGAGGGCCGTTGAAGATCAAAAGAAGGGCCATTGAACTTCGAAATAATTTTTTTTTTTTTTCAAGGAAGCCCAAAATTTCTTTCTACTAATCTTCTTTACTGATTTTCTAAAGAAAAGTAAAGAAGAAACTTGAAATACTTAAAAAAAGAAAAGATTGTTAAAATATTTAAATGGGAAGGCAACTTGATGGAGAAACAAGAGATACGTCTTCTTCACTCTGTGGAAAACAAAAAACTAAAGACATTGTAAGCTGGCGTTGGGCGGGAAAGGCACTTGCGCACGTGCGGTGCAGGCAGTATTAAAGCTTTGAATTTTTAAAGTGCTAGTGTACTTTTTCACTGTTCGTGCCAGGGCTTCGTGGATGACAATTGCCCACATGTGAGAATATGCTGCCTGCTTGTCCTAGGATAAAAGAAAGTAAGAAACAAGTTCTAAAAACAACCACTTTTTATTCTAAATGGTCAACACTGGTGCAACAGGGAGGTATGACTGAAAAGTTAGACAAAGCACCCTTGTTTTATCTTGGATAGTGCCAAGATAAAATTGAGATACGGCACTTATCCATGTAGAAGCTGCTGCTATATACATGTGCTTTTCAATATCAGGCCAACTGTTTTTTTTAATCTAAAATGAAACAAACTTTGAATATCACTTATCATATTAAATCTAGTCACCTCTTTCCTCGCTTTTTTTGTTCCAATAATTCAGCTTTCAGATTTTTATACTCATCTTTAAAGATCTGCACAAAGTGTTCCTTTGATGATACCAGCTTTTGACTTTCTTCCAAGCGAACTTCTGCATCTCTATGAAAATGTATTTTCAGATGTTAAGTAACATTTACCAAAAAGACAGACTATAAAATGTTTTGACCTCTGTCAATATGATTCTGATGAACCTGTCTTAAATGAAAATGTATTTATAGCAATCTTTTTAAAATCAAGTTTAATTAATAAGAGCTAGATCCACAGAATATCCTCCTAGGAAAATTCCATGGGAAAAAATTTTAATACTGTGCAAAATTTTGGGAAATTCTGCACACAATATTTTGAAACTCTGCAAAATTCAGCATCCTTTAATTGCAATGTTTTTATGATGAATTCCCCCATCAAAGGCATGACTTCTCTTCATCCCAGGCTTGACAAACCTTAACTTTCTCTCTCTTCAGGCTCGTTTCCCCAGCAATCTCTCTATTCCCCCTATTTACCTTGAACCCTTTTCTATTCTTGATCTCCCTTCCTCTCAGCATATTCAATCACCAGCTTTCATTCTCTCTGACAACCCCCCCAACAGAAGCAACACTTAACTGCTTCAGCCATCATAGAAATAAATGGCTGACAATCTGAATAGGAAAGAAAGCAAAACAAAAGTTAAGGCAAAGCCAGCAGAAAGAATACCCTGAAGAATAGGAACTGTACTCATTAGAGCTGAAGCACATCCCCATATAGTTTACCAGAGTCAGCAGAGGAAGAATAAATGTGATTGAAAAAGCTTCTCTTTGAGACAGATACTTCTCCATAAGGCAGCAGCAAATACCAGAACATTTTCTCCACAGAAATGGGAACCACATTCTATTTTTTTGTTTTGTTTTTTATTTGAGAAAAGAAATCTAGTGGGAGTGGAGATGGAAGGGGAGAGACCTGGCACCACTAGGTGTGCTTCATAGAAAAGGCTAAAACCAAGCCTTTCCCCTAAGCTCAACTGAACTAAAAAAAAACAAACCAAAATATAAAAGGAGCGAGCATCCAAAGAAGAGACCAGCAACAGTAGAGAACTGTCTACCACCTGTTAGAGATACAGAAATATTGATTAAATCAACTGTTCACCATCCTATATGGCAGAACTAAATTTGGCTTTCTCTAGCACCACCTGCTGGCAGATGGGCATAACCCACACCTTATGGACTGATCTGTTGTTAATGCTAAGAAATAAGGTGTAGCTGTAGTTAACTTTTTTATTGGAGACAGAGGCAATCCTTGCATAGATTTAAGCAGCTATACTCTCTTTATCAGATCTGAATACATCCTCTTTGTTGACAGAAAGCAAGAATGCATATAAACTATATTTTGAATCACAATAGCTCCTTTTTTACGCTAAAGAAAGTTAAACTGGAAATTTTACAAAAAATTAAAAATCATAAGATATATTCCCTACCTCAAAGCATTACCTTGAGCATCAACTTCAGCTTCCAAATTTATAATCTGTTCTTCAAGTTGAGGTATACTGGATGCATGAGTGCCTAAAGCAGATTCATAAAAGTAAACCTAGAAAAGGAAAAATATTTGTTACCTTACATGTGGCACAAATGCCATGGGTCCCACCGAGTGAATCCCTTTCTTTTTAGCTATAATATTAATACTCCCAAGAGTTATTGTGAGCAGGCTCGAACTGGAGTTTGGTGTGGAAAGTAACATAAGTGAGGCTGCAGTGAATAGATCTAAGACAGAATTCACAGGAGGAATGGCTACAGTGAAAAATGCCAGTCTCCTAAGTGTTTATCTGAGCTATTCAGAGAAGTATGGAAACCCATCTGTGAGATAGTCCAGCCCATGAGGAGAATTAGAACTACAGGTAAAAGGAGATCCTCTCAACACACATGGTACAGACAATCCACATGTGGTACAAACAAATTTTCTAGGTAGTATCTTCTAAGTAAGAGGTGTACAAGTAGAGAATGAGTCTAAAGATCCCTTCCTTAGCTAAAAAATGCCACATGCTTTAAAATCTTAGAGCTTTATCTGAACTCTGAATAAGATGTATCAAGACTGATCTGTTGAAATAGGAGTTCTAGGATCCCAAAGTTCCACATTAAGCCCATCCTAGAAAAGGTTTCAAGGAAGAGGGATCTGTGAATATGAAAAATGGGAATGTCAAATGGACTCCCTTATTGCTTAGGACAAAATCAGTCTATACTCAAATTCTGCCTTGCAGCAGCTTGTATATACTTTGCCTGTCAATAAAAGCAATGCAAATTTTGGAAACAGAGTTGCCTCCAGTCATTTCAGGCTTTGACAAAAATAATTCCATGTCACGGAAAGTACTTGGTCACTCTTGCTTGTGAGTGCTCATAGTTTTCATAAATTAATTTTATTGTTGCATTTTAAAAATTACTTTATTATGTTGTTTTTTAAAATTATTTTTATTGCAGTATTCAACCATACTTTAAAAGCAGTGCTTTTCAATCCCACTTCTGGAAGCACATCTAGCCAAATGGGTTTTCATGATTATCTCAGTATAATGCATGAGATACATTGCAGGTCGATGATATGCACATTCATTGATAATCCTGAAAACCTAAAAAGGGGGTATAATTTTTTATTGTACTTAAAGAAATGGAAAAAAAATTATTATTATTTTTTTAATTGTGCTCATATCCAGTGAAGGCACCAGCCTCACAAATGGTCAGAGAAAACTCAGCTCTTTTTCACCATATTTTTAATCACTGCACAACATTTACTCCCCCCACCACTTTCACTAATCTGCAGTAGAGGTTTCTACCACAGCCCAGAGCGCTAAATGCTCCAACGCTGCTCCAATGCTCAGAAAATTCTTATGAGCATCAGAGCATTTAGCACACTGGGCTGCGGTAGAAACCTCTACTGCAGCTTAGTAAGAGGAGGGTTAATTTAATTCAAAGGCATAATAAACACACAATCACTGGTTCATCTAGGGCAGATATGTCAAACTCTGGCCAGCGGGCCAGATTTGGCCCTCGGTGAGTTAAAAATTGGCCCGCCAGACATTTTCAACTTTATACTCAATCTGGCCCGCCAGCACAAATGCTGCTGCTGCTCCTCTTCATTCACGTCTGCCTTCGCCTGGTCTCCTCTTCAGAGCAGCCTGCTGAGGATTGCTGGCCAGATGTAGCGAACCTCGCAGGCCGTTGTCAACCTCGGTAGCATGTTCCCTCTGATGCGATCCCGTATGTCAGAGAAGGAGTGGGATCGCGTCAGAGGGAACGTGCTACCGAGGTCGACAGAGGCCCACGAGGTTCGCTAAAGCAGGCCAACGATCCTCAGCAGGCTTCTCTGAAGAGGAGACCAGGCGTAGGCAGACACGTGTGAAGAGCAGTAGCAGCCGCTGCCAGCTGGCCAGAGGAGACCAGGAAGCCGGGATGGAGGGAGGGTTGAAACGACACGCCAAATATGAAGGTGAGACAGGGAAGAAGGGGGGAAAACATGCAGGCCTTCAGGATGGGGGCGGGCCCTAGTGTAGAAGTACCCAGAGGGAGAGAAGGAGGGGTCCAGACGTGCATGTGCTGGACTGAGGAGGAGTGAGGGGAGAATAAGGATACAGACATTTAGGGACACAAATGGGGATACTGCAGGGAACAGAGTGACCAAGAAAATGCTAGATCAGGGGTGGGCAAAGGGAAAAAGAATGGCAAAGGGAGATCATAAGCATGGAGAGAGGGAGTAAGGACACAGAGTGGATACTGGACATGTGGGAGAGGAAAGCAGGGAGGAAAGGGGAAGATGCTCAATGGAGAGGGGCAAGAGAGGAAATGCTGAACAAAGGAAGGGAGGGATAGAAAGAGAGGCTAAAAAGAAAGGGAATATGTTTGTTTGGAGGGAGAATGGGGTAGAGTGGAAAAGAAATAAAACAAAGGAGAGGGAGAGAGATGGTGGGCAATGGGATGGAGGGAGGGAGGGAAGGACAGAAAGAGAGAGAAGTTGTACACAAGGGATGGTGTGGAGGAGGGATAGAGTTACTGGATAGGAGGGTAGTTGGGATGAGAAATGGAGAAATGGTGGACCCTGGGGTGGTGGAGAAGGAGGGAGAGATGCTGGATTAAAGGGTAGTTGAGAAACGTACAGATGGTAGATCTGGGGATGGTGGGGTCCATTGCTGCAGCTGCAAATATGGACACGAATAAACGGAAAGATGCCAGACCTCCGGGGGAGGGAAGGGAAACGGAAGGGGAGGACAGAGATGGAAGATGGATGGTTAGCACGGTGAAAGAAGAAAACGACAAATGGGCAGGAGAACCTGGCAAGCAAGTTATCAGAAGACAAACAGAGCTTGGGACCAGTTATCAGAAGACAAACAGAGCCTGGGACAATATTTATTTTGTTTACACCACAGAGCCGGTGTGGGATTGGAGACGTTGTAACCCTACATTTCTGCTAAGTCTAAGTCTTAGTCACTTAGGGGTCCTTTTATTAAGGTGCGCATTTAGCGCATGCTAAATCGGTTAGCTTACATTAATAAAAGGACCCCTAAGTATCTTAATTAAAAATTTGGCCCGTGACTTAGCCTTTTTTTCAGATTTCAGCCCTTTATGTGATTGAGTTCGACACCCCTGATCTAGGGTGTGAAAAAAATGCATCTTTTTAGTGCAAAGGGAATTCCAACATTGATAAATCTCTAGAACTTGTTTTTCTTTCAGTCAGTGCTGGAATTCCCTTTGCACTAAAAAGATGCATTTTTTTCACACCCTAGATCAGGAGTAGGCACTTCCGGTCCTCGAGAGCCAGAGCCAGGTCAGGATTTCAGGATATCCACAATGAATATATATGAGATGGATTTGCATGCACTGCCTCCTTGAGATGCAAATCTATCTCATGCATATTGATTGTGGATATCCTGAAACCCTGACCTGGCTCCGGCTCTCGAGGACCGGAATTGCCTACCCCTGTCCTAGATGAACCAGTGTTGTGGTTTGTTATGATTTTTGAATTAAATTAAATGATGTTTGCAGTGATTAAAAATATGGTGAAAAAGTTAATAATTTTTCTGACCTTTTGTGAGGCTTGTGCCTTCACCGGATATAAGCACAATTTAATTTAAAAAAAAGTTTTCATTTCTTTAAGTACAATAAAAAAAAGAGTAGTGTTTTGAGAGGTTAGGTACATTTTTTTTGGTCATCTGGTTGTTTCCTCTTAGATTTTTTTTGCTTCTCCTGTTTTAGAGAGTGATCGACCGTCGGCTCCGGGCGGCTTTCCCGCAGAGGAGAGAATCCTGCATTCACCGTGGACCTCATCTGGGGCAGCCTCCTTGGAGCGGCTGGGGCACGGGCAGTGTGTCTGGGAGGGAATGCATGGATGGGAGAACATCGCAGGGGAGGAGACATAGGCATCCTGGGACTGTCGGCCAGAAGAAGCCCTTTCTGGATACGTCAATCGCTCCTCCTAAACTTACTTGCTCCACTTCATCACTGACGCTGACCCATTCTGCTTCTATTCCTTTCTCTCATCTCTTCTACCTTCCAAAGTATTTAGATCAATGCTGTCTTTTTAAAATGTTTATTTTATTTTTATTTTTCCTCTAACTCTACTTTTCACTTCACTATTACCCTCCAGGTACTTTAGTTAGATTGTGAGCCTTCGGGACAGTAAGGGAATTTTCCAAGTACCTTTCTTATTTCTAATCTTAATGTATATTTTCTGTAAACCGCTTAGAACCTAACGGATGTAGCGGTATATAAGAAATAAATTACATTACATTACATTACATTACATAACTACATAGCAGCATATAAAGCAGTGGCAGAACCAGCCTCATTTCCTAAACTCCACCCCCACCCCTCAAGATGCAGAATGGGGGAAAAGCCTTCATAGATTAAGTTCTATAGGAGAAATACAATTAGAATCAGTTTTGCCTTTTATACATTTCAAGCAAATGTAAACATGTATTTTTAGAAGCAGAGAGGATAGATTATAAAAGCACATGCTTTTTACATGTTGCAAAAATGCATGCTCTGCAAAAGCAACATATACTTTCCCAGCAATGAAAAGTAAGCATAATCAATGTTATCCCAATAGCTAGGCCAGCTCAGGAGAAAGAGAAAGAAAGGGAGAGAAGTTGTCAGGGCTTTCCTGCCTTTTTATCTGGCCACTTTTCGGATTTATTAACTACCTTTTCCATGAAGATATTCACCCAAAGTGGTTTATAATACATTGAATAGTAATCAGATACTCTTAGGTATTTCCCTTCTCTGTCCCTGTAGGCTCACAATCTAACTGTGGTACCTTGCCCAGAGTCACAAGGAGCAGGCTGGGATTGAACTAGCAACCTCAGGGTTCTGGGGTAGCAGCTCTAACCACTAGGCCACACTTTTCAAGTGATAGCTGGCAACATCCTTCTCATATCAAGCTCTCCCAGTGTCTCCGAGAATGTAACCTTCTTGTATAAGGTTCCATAAATTATTGAAAATATATCTCTCTAAGAGGTAATTTTATTTGCTGAGACTGTATTATTAAATATTACTTAAGATGTTTATGGGATTTATATATGTAAATCAGAGAGGATTGATTTCTTCTATTTAATTTTATTGTAATCTGAACTAATGTCTTTTGACAATGTAGTGAAATATACATTTTTATATTGTATTGTATTCATGGGACCTTCTATTAGTCTGACAAAAAATAATGCATTAAATATTTTTCTATATGGCGGGCTAGGTGCTTTGAGTTTCTTTTTCAGGTCTTGCAGGATGACGGGGAGCTGAAGTCCAGCATCGACCTGCAGCACTGTGGTCTTCCTTCCCTTGGCCTTGCTTATGCTCATTGCCAGTTGCTGCATTATGCGAGATCACTCCTTAGGGATTCCCTCTCTTTGGCCTTTGGGCTGCGGTTTCGAGCTTTTTTGGAGGCGGGGGAGGATCTAGAGCCTCGGATCTCGGTCTCCCTTTTTCATCAGCAGCTTGGTGCCCTGGGGCTTCCCCATGATTTTTCCTCTATATTGGAGGCTTGGCAGAGGGATTTGGGGAGGGAGCTTGGGGCGGATTTATTGCTCCAAGCTCTACGACGGGTCCCAGTCTTAGTATATAATGCGGAGCTGCGTGTCATTACAGAACCCTGTTGAGGGCCTATACCTCCCCGAGCCGGGCCTACTATATGGGCTGTGTGGATACCCAACACTGTCTCAAGTGCCTCACTAAAGTGAATTCTTACTTTCATGGTCTTTGGAGTTGTGAGAGTATTCCGGGTTTTTGGGGGGCCTCGGCCTCCTTCCTTCAAGGCCTGCTTCAGGCTCCTGTCCCTCTTTGTGTTACACATGTTGTTTGCTCTTATCACTGCATTTTATACCTCTGCTGAAATTTTGTTTTTGAGCAAATGTTATATTTTGAGGAAAAGTGTATTTTGAACCACTGTTTGCTGATGTTCCTCCCTCCTTTTGGTACTGGAGGAATAAACTACATGAACTTATGGGCTGGGAAGCCCAGCTGGCTTACTCCTCTCATCCCAAGAGTGGAGACTTTGTTCGAACTTGGTCTCCTTATTTGGACAGTTTGTCTCCAAGAAGTCGTAGTCGTATCTTGAACGGACTGCAGTTGAATCCTATCCCACCTGTCTGACCTGGGTTTCCTTTTGCTTTGGGGTCTTTGGGGAGGGGGTT
Organism: Geotrypetes seraphini; assembly: GCF_902459505.1. Classification (NCBI taxonomy): domain Eukaryota; kingdom Metazoa; phylum Chordata; class Amphibia; order Gymnophiona; family Dermophiidae; genus Geotrypetes; species Geotrypetes seraphini. The sequence goes on from NC_047095.1 coordinate 22,590,467, forward strand.
GGGTTGGGGGGAAATGGCTCCATTGGGGGGGGGGGGGGTTGGGTCTCTTTGTAACCCAGGATGACATCAGAGTCCAGTCCTCTTGGGGGGGTGCTCCCCCCTTTTTTTGTATGTTGGAAAAGTTTCAATTCTTATCTGTTACATATGGTTGTGGGTTGTTATTCTCTTTACCAATAAAAAAGATTTCTAACAAAATATTTTTCTATTTCTAAGGCTATTAAATTTTCAAAGATATTAAGCTATTTTAAAAGACAAGTTTCACTCCCATTTCCCCATGACTTCAATGCATATTAAAATCATACACAAAGATACATACTCTTGCTTTTGACCGAGTGAGCTCAGCTTGGGATAACTCAATATCATTCATTAAATGGTGGTTCTGGGAAACCAAGGAGGCATTTTGTTCACGAAGTGAATTCAGTTTCTCTCGAAGTTTTTTATTTTCTTGCTCAATATGCCTGTATGAAACAGCAGGTACTGGAAAAGACTGGGGAAAAAAGCAGAATAAAAACTGTTTTGAATCTCATTTGTCAAGTACAGGTTATAAATGTGAAATGTAATAAAATATTTATCATTGCAAGACAACGCTTCTAAAATGACACTGCTGATCAGAGTGAATACAAATCTCCAATTTTATTTTAAACAGATTTGGCAGAAGGGGTAACTGTTTAGGGCTGCCACTTGTGATTACTGCTCCTCTTATGTCTGTCCTTCAAGTATTTAAAGAGCTCCATAAGATGTGGATGGTTGTCAAGGGCCTGTGCCTAAAATGGAGACATTAGGTCTAAACTGCTAATTTTCTTTCCTTTAGTCCCACCAGACCAATCCAAAACTTGTGGGCTGTATCTGTTGACCAGCAGATAGAGATAGAGAATACAGAATTGTGTACTATGCCCTATAAGGACACTGTGTAGCTCCAGAACTTCAGTATTTCATTAACAAAGCAGTGAAAATCATTCTAAAGTTGAACTGAAAATAGAATTTTCATTCCTTCTTCAAGCATCCACTAAATACAATATCCTATACGTGAAAAAACTTTGTAAGAAACAAAAATTTCAAGAAAATCTTGAATTCTGAGCAGAAAAGACAAAGGGTCTGGAAAATGTGCCCCAATGGCAGGCAGCAGTAGTGGGCCTCCAGAGTGCATCTACGGAGACGTGCAGCAACAATTAAGCATGCCAGAGGCAGGGCATGGCTTCGCCCAGAAGTGGCCTTGGGCGGGCTTAAGCATCGCTATGCATCTACAGAGACATGAGATAGACGCATGAAATGTAGGCCTGCAAAATGCTGGCCTACATTTCAGGTGTCTGTGCAGGACTGTAGATGTGATTCTGCTTTGGATGTGGGTGCATGATTGACATGCGATTGGTGGCCGCCAATCTTATACAGAACCAGACCCAAACTGTATAGAAAAATACAAAACTCATTTAATCTGGATCAGATCTGGTTAAACCTGGTAGGACTGAAGGAAATAAAATTAGCAGGTAAGGCCTAATTTCTCCTTCTGGTGTGTTCTCACTAGACCATTCCAAATGCAATAAAGCAGTTTTTGAAATGTGAGGGATTCAGAAACCCCCCACTCTGATTACTAAAACTCCAAAGGAAGCATCCGCTCTTGACACCAAATCTGTAAAGCTTCATAAAAGTGTAAAGGAAGGACCATTTTGCCACTCTGCAAAGTCTGCCAGAGATACTGATTGCAATTTCACCCAAGAGATAGACAATCTACCTAATGGAATGGTCTCTCAGGACTAAGGGTTGTTTGCCCTTATGAAGATACTAGTGTTTAAGCCCGTTAGATTAACGGGTGCTAGAATAGATGTGCAATCCTTGGCCCCTGTATGTTTGTATGTTTTTGTTTCCTGTATTTATCCTTGGCCGCTGTATGTCTGGGTTTTATTTTTCTGTGTGTCTCCTTGGCAGTTTGTATTTTTTTTGCTTTCTGTCTCCTTTCCCACTGTCTCTCTGTTTGTCTACTTGTAAGTATGTCTGTATTTTTTGGGGTGTCTGTCTCCTTGGCTGCTGTATGTCTGTTTGTGTTTTTTTCCTGTGTGTCTCTCTCTCCTTATCCACTGTATTTTTTTTTCCAATCTATCTCTTTAGCCTCCTGTCCTTCTGTGAGTGTCTTTCACTGCTACCTAACTCTGTTTCAGTATGTGTGACATATTTCTATCAGTCTGTCAATATCTCCTCTTTTTTTTCTTGCACTGTCTCTCCCTAGCCCCCTGTCCTTATATGTGTGTGTATGTGTGTGGAGATCTCAGGGGGATGTAATGTGTGTGGAGAAGTCATGGGGCTTTTGGGGGAATATGCCCCTTCTCCCACCTACCTTTTTTTTCTTTATCACGAAACTTGCAGAGAGTAACTCCAAACTGGCACAGAGAAAGTACTAAAAAATAAATTCTCACAGAGTAAATTGTTTAAAGTCGTAAATTGGCACAGAGTGACTTGTGTAGGTTAAACTGGCACTGGACACTCGTTGGTATGCAAACGTGCGAACGCGGAAATTTGCTTTGACAACCTTGGAACACGCATGCTATTACCTCGCGGAAAATTGTTTTGACAACCGAACGCGCATACTATTACCCCGACAGGAGGTGTGTCTCAAAACTTGCCGTACATACCTCTTTATTTTGATTCACACGTTGGGTTCAGCTGCCACATTTGTTCTGTCTCTTATCTCTTATGTGCAGGAGAAGCATTATTTTCCTCCCCCTCCAGTCCCTGTACAGCACTTGGTGCGGCGCCTCCTCCCACGATCCCCGTCTGCATGCAGCTCTTGAGAGGAACTAACAAATTGAACTTGTGTGTGTGTGTGAGTCGGCTAAAGCGCTCGAGTGGTGGTGAGGCTCTTTAGAGGAGGTGCCAGCACTCTTAATAAATTAAACGGGCGTGCAGTGTAAAAGAAGGGTGGACGGGAGAGGGATATGGAACTTAACCATCGGAATGGGGCACGTTGTGATCTCCAGGGACCTTTAGGTTTTCTAGGGTGAGGTGGGGAGGTGGCATGCAAATGGATCAGCATTGGGAGAGCCAGGGGAAGAAGTCCGCCGCAGCCTGTCGCCTCGGCCCCAGCAAACTCGCGCCTCCCCCCGCCTGAAGGTCATTTTTTAATTCAGAGCCAACGCCGTGGCTCCTCTCTCGATCCCCGCCTGGCGTGGTTCGAGAGAGTAGCCGCGGCGATCGTTGGAGAGCCAGGGGAAGAAGTCCGCCGCAGCCTGTCGCCTCGGCCCCAGCAGCCTCGCGCCTCCCCCTGGGGCCATAGGAAGCACGCATGCGCATTCTTGCCGGCCACGGACATACCGAACACGCCGATAAGAGTGCGTATGCGCGGCTTAGGGTTTTATATATAAAGATGCTAAACAAATCATATCTTTTAACAAACCTGCAACAGTAACCTTAGAGGCAATACTAGACACAGATCTAAAACTTAAGGTTCCAAAATCATTGCCACAATACTCTTTACAAAAGGATGGAAGTAGAATCCAATTAGAAAATGGATTCTACTTCCTTTCAGAAGAAAGGAATAAATAGTGTGGATATAAACTTCAGCTTTCAGAAAGCAGAGAAATGGACTCCTACAAGAAAAAAAGTCTACAGGTTCTAAAACTCTTCTGGCTGAAGCAACTGTTAAAAAGAATAGAATTTTCAGCATGAAATCCTGAAGTGTAGCTTTCTTTAAATATTCAAATGCCTCAAATTGTAACAGTCTAGACTGAGATTCTACTCTGGACATAAGGACCATACCAGAAGCTGACGACAGTTGACTCCTTTCAAAAATCAGAATGCCTCTGAATATGCACCTAAGAAAGATTTTCCAAATGGCCCTAAAAAGCTAAGACCTGGACCTTTAAGAAACCGAGGACCAGACTCTTCTTTAGACCCTCCTGAAGAAAGAAAAGAACACCTTAAGAGTTGCCATACTGGGACAGAGTGAAGGTCCATCAAGTTTTTATGATTTAAAATTTTTTTTTAAATCTTTTATGAGTCCACTTGTATTGAACTTACTTGTTTTTAACCCCATCCTTTTGTTTATACCTTTATATCTTACTTTTCTTTAATCATTGTAGTTCTCTCCTTTTTTCCACTCATACCCTTTTATCCAGTCGTGTATGTTATTGTTTTGTCTAATCGTAAAGTTATGTTAAGTTGTATTATCTGTTTTTACCCTATTTTAAAATGTATAACCACCTTGAAATAAATGATAAGGTGGTATATCAAATTTTAATGAACTTGAAACTTGAAGTATAGTATGAAGTTTCCAGCAGTGGCCAACCCAGGTCACAAGTACCTGGCAAGATCCTAAAGAGAAGAAAATATTTTATGCTGAAATCCATCTTAATAATGGCTTATGGACTTTTCTTTTAGGAAAATAGCCAAACTTTTTAAAATGCTGCTAAGTTAACTGTTTTCACCACGTTCTCTGGCAATGAATTCTAGAGTTTAATTACACATTAAGTGAAGAAATATTTTCTCCAATTTGTTTTTAAAATTTGCTACTTAGTAGCTCTAGTATCTTTGGGATCTTGCCAGGTACTTGCAACCTGGATTGGCCACTGTTTGAAAGAGAATACTAGGCTTGATAGACTTTTGGTCTGTCCCAGTATGGCAAATCTTATGTTTCACATCTACCTGTTCCACTCCACTCAGTATTTTATAGACATGTATCATATCTCCCCTCCATGGTGAAGAGCCCTAGTGGCTTTAGCCTTTCCTCATAGGAAAGTCATTCCATCTTCTATCATTTTGTAGCCCTTCTCTGTACCTTTTCTAATTCTGCTATGTCCTTTTTCAGATGCAGCAACCAGAATTGCATATAGTATTTGAGGTGCAGCTGCACCATGGAACAATACAAGGGCATTATAATATAACATAAAACATCTTTGTTTACCATTCCTTTCCTGATAATTCCTAACATTCTATTTTCTTTCTTAGCCACCACTGCACACTGAATTGAGGGTTTCAACATATCATCAACGATGACACCTAGATCCTTTTCCTGAGTGGTGGTGACTCCTAACATGGAACCTGAACTATGGCTACATGATGCAGGATTCCTCTTTCCCACATGCATCACTTTGCACTTGTTCACATTTAACGTCAACCGCCATTTTGATGTCCAGTTTTGCAAGGTCCTCTTGCAATTTAACAACTTTGAACAATTTTTTTGTCTCAGTAAATTTAATTATCTCACTAGTTATTCCCATCTGTAGATCACTGATAAATATGTTAAAAAGCAGCGGTCCCAGCACAGAACCCTGGGGAACCCATTATTTACTTTTCTCCATTGAGAATATTGACTATTTAACCCTATTATCTGTTTTCTATCTTTAACCAGTTCTTAATCCAAAATAGGACACAAACTCCTATTCTGTGACTTTTTAATTTCCTCAGCAGTTATCCATGATACATTTCAATTTTGTTTAGATGTGGATAAGTTCATTAGGAAATGTAATTTAAATTCTGATACTGTTCAGAAGTTTAAAATGCACTGCTCCATAGTACAGGAATTCTCTATAAGTTTACCTCCTCTGGCTGACTCCCTCCTCCCAGCTGCATTTCTATTGGCAAAGCCGTGAGTAGTGGCTTCTGTAAGCGGTCTGCTGGTCTTCGCACACAGTCCACGGACCCAGAAGTCTTTCCTCCGACATCTGCATCAGAGTGAAGACTTCCGGGTCAGCGGGCTGCGTGCATGAGCCACCCATTGTGGCTTTGCAAAGACCAGGAGACTGCATGCAGGAGCCGCTGCTCGCGCCTTTGCCAACAGAAGTATGGCTGGGAGGAGGGAGCTGGCCAGAGGAGGTAAACACCCGCGGAAGGCATGAATTTAGGATGCGGAACAAGGGGTACGTTGGGACACGGAAGGGAGAAGGAGGGTTGCGTTTGGACAGGAAGGGAGGAAGGGGCGTGTTGGCACAGGAAGAGACAGGCAGTACCCCAGTTCATAAGTACGAGTTTGACGTACGTCAAGCGTTCTTAACCGGGGACTGGCTGTACTCAAAATCTGTTTATGAGTCAACCACATATTAGTTTTTAATGTTAATAGTACTGAAAGGGCGAGCTGATATCAAGCTCCATTGATTACCTATTCATGTGTATTGTGTCTTCAAAAATTGCAGAATGGTATTTAGAGCTCTTCATGGACTAGGCTCATATGTATAAGTCACTCCTTTCTCTTTTTCCTTAATAAAACTCTCAGACCAAGAACACTTTGCTACTACATTTCCCTTTATTGATTAATGTTTGATCTCAAAATTATTTTACTAGTTCCTTTTTGTTTCAGGCTGTAAAATACTGTAACTTTTTACTCCCTGAAATATGCACAGAAATTTCCTTTGTTTTAGGGAGACTGTTAAAGTTCTTCTTGCTTATAAATTTTTCATCTTGATTTTATTTTTTTTTTATGTTTTTGTTTTCATTCCTGTTTTGGTTTTTTTCAGTAATTTGAGAAAAGTCATTGCTCTCCCATTTTTTATTTTTTTGTAACCTGTACTAAACCTTTTGGGAGCATAGCAGTCAGAAAGACCATTATATTGTATTGTATGTGAATGATGTTAAGTCTGGTAAATGAATCAGAATTAGTATGGTAAATATACTGCCTCTTTTACAAAGCCGTGCTAGCACCTGCCGCGCAGCAACGGCCCTTTAAATCTCTATGGGCTTCGGGGCCATTAGCGCAGAGCAGCCGCTAGCGTGGCTTTGTAAAAGAGGCCGATAGTGTTGGAACACCACAAGTAAGAGTAAGCTGATGAAGAAGATATGTTCAATGCTGCATCAGCTGAACCCTAACCATAGTCCTGTGGATAGATGGCCATTTTCATGGGTTAGAAAGTAACCTGCATTGTTAATTGCAACCAAAAGATAAAGCAGTGGTTTTTCTAAGTCTATCTGACTAATGATGTTTTACAGACCTTACCTCCAGAAACACACCTAATACTTTTTAAACCCAGTTATATTAACAAGTTTCACTGCATGTTCTGGCAACAAATGTCATTGCTTGTATGCATTGAATAAAAAAATATTCCCTCCATAAATGTTAAAAGTGCTTTTAGTTTTCTGCAGTATTTCCTAATCTTAGCACTACAGTATTTGAAACAGTAAACAATAGATCTTTATTTATTTGTTCCACCCTACTTATGATCTATAGATCACCTCTCACATCTCTCTTAGCCAACTCTTTTCTATGCTTAACAGCCAAAGTTCTTTAATCTTTTCCACAGCAGAGATGTCCAATTCCCTTTTACATTTTTCTTTGAACCTTTTGCAATTCTATTACATCTGCAACTAAAACTGCATATGTAGAATTCAAGGAGCAGAAGTATTATGATATTCACCATTTTGCATTCATTTTCCTAATACCTAGCATTCTATTTGATTTTTGACCACCATAGTATACTGAACGTTTCAACACATTTTTCATAGTAATGCTAAGATCCTTTTCCTTGGTGGTAATTTAATACAGAATCAAGCACTAGTATGTACATAATGATTAGCATGGATTATTTTTCCCTATGTGCATTACTTTGCACTTGTCCACATTAAATTTTGTCTCCATTTGGTTACCTAGCACCTCAGTCTCGTTAAGTTCTCCTGTAATTTTTCACAATCTGCTTATAAAATTGTTCCAAAGTTGCTAATTTACGTTTTCTGCAAATTTAATGTCATTTCTTTTTCCTTTTCCATATAATTTATGAAGCGTATAGTGTATTGTCCCTTTATAGAAACTTAAGTCATGCACTACTTCTTGAACAGTATCACTGGCACCTTGCATAAAGGTGTCAAAAATATGATTCATTATGAAGAATTAATGCAGTACAAGAAAGAAAAAATATAAAAGTTAAAGGTAATCACCTTATCTCGTAATCTTTGAGGAGACCCATGAGAAAGGGACATGTCTTCACTGATAAGGGTTTTATTCTTTTGAAAGTCAGTTTGTGGCTCCTCAAGATCTTTCAGCGTTAATCCTGCAGAAGCTCCATCAGGAGAACTATTGTCTGAATTCTCATTTGACCTGTCATTCCAAATAAGAGGGCAAACAAACAACAGAAGATTAATTAATTATGGAAAATATATATCAAGTTTCAAGTTTCAAGTTTAATATGTTTTTGATTAATCGCTTCATCTAAATTCGAAGCGATATACAATATGATAAAATTACAATGTAAAAACAGAGTCATAGAGATAATACTAACAAGGTTAAAAAACAAATTTGACAAAATTGGAGACAAGAGGAAAATATGGGGAAGAAGTTACATTTTAAATAAAAAAGAATATACATAAAGGGAAAGCACATAAGGGAGGGATAATGATAATAATTTTAAAAAGATAAAATTTAGTAGGAAAATAAAATTGGAAATGAGACTTGAAAGAAAACTTTATGAGATTCTCATGATTATTTAAAAAGACACTAAGAAGCATAGTTAGTTTATAAATGCATCATTAAACAGAAATGTATCCTATTTAGAATACAGCTTTGAAGTGACAAAATATTCATCTACCAGATATATATGCAATCCTTTGCAACTAAGCTCAAGGCCCATGAAAACCTCACCTTTAGAACTCAGCTAGGAAGGAGACTTTTCCAGAAGTTGGAGAAAAGGACTGGGGCAGAGGACTTATATGGAATTACAGTATATGTTCTATCCCTCTCGAGTGTCCTTGGACAAGACTATAGGCCACCAGGTACTTCAATCTACTTACTATATCCAGCATCTGGATTTCAAACTACTTGGAAATTAAATTATATTATATTTTACTGTCTATACCAGTGTTCTTCAACCTTTTTACACCAATGGACCAGCGGAAATAAAAAATTATTTTGTGGACCAGCAAACTACTAAGACTGAAATTAAAAACCCCGTCTTTGCCCCATCCCCACAGCTCAGTCCCCATCCTGTCCCTGTGCACCGAATATCCTGTATTCATGTATAAGATTTTTGTTACTGACATGCATCACCTTACATTTATCCACGTTAAACCTCATTTGCCATGTCGCGGTCCATTTCTCGAGAGTGTTTACATTACGTTGCAGGTCTTCGCAATCCTCCCGCTTCTTCACTACTCTGAATACCTTTGTATCGTCTGCAAATTTAATTACCTCACTCGTTGTACCAATTTCCAGGTCATTTATAAATATGTTGAAGAGCACGTGCTGGCTGGTCTTCATCAGATTGTGTCCGTCAAGGTGATCAATGATGCGGTCCTTTATCAGCGCCTCTACCATCTTTCCCGGTACCGAGGTCAGACTCACTGGTCTGTAGTTTCCCAGATCTCCCCTCAAACCTTTCTTGAAGATCGGTATAACATTCGCCACCTTCCAGTCTTCCGGAATCCTTCTCGATTTGATCGGCAGATTGGCTATCAGTTGAAGCAGTTCAGCTATAGCACCTTTCAGTTCCTTGATTACCCTCAGATGGATGCCATCCAGTCCCGGGATTTATCGTTTTTAATCACATCAATCTGCCTGCATACCTCTTCTAGACTGACCGTAAACCCCATCAATTTCCCATCTTCGTTTCCTGCGTATAGCCTGTTGGCTTCTGGTATGTTGTATATATCCTCTTCGGTACATACAGACACAAAAAATGTGTTCAGTTTGTCGGCAATGGCTTTGTCCTCCTTTAGCACTCCCTTTATTCCACGGTCATCCAATAGCCCCACCGCTTCTCTCGTGGGTCGTTTCCTCTTAATATATCGAAAGAATGGCTTGACGTTTTTCGCCTCCTTGGCTATTTTCTCCTCGTAGTCTCTTTTGGCCCCTCTTACAGCCTTATGGCACCTGCTTTGATGTTGTTTGTGCTTTTTCCAGTTTTCGTCCGTTTTTGACCTTTTCCATTCCTTAAACAAAGTCTTCTTGTCTCTGATCGCTTACGTCACCGCTACAGTGAGCCAGACCAGTTCCTTGTTCTTTTTCCTCTTGGATCCCTTGTTGATACGCTGTATATATAGATTTGCACCTTGGTGACCGTGTCCTTAAAAAGGGGCCCTGCTTGCTCTAGAGTTTTAACAGTGTTTATCCTCTTCTTAATCTTCTTCCCCACCATAAGTCTCATCCCTTTGTAATTCCTCCCACTATGTGGCCGTCGACTTATTTGATGATGGAGTTCCTCACAACAATCGCTGTCCTCTCTGTCTTCTCTTGTCTCTTCAGCCGCAGGTCCGTGTCCATGGTGTATGTCCATCTCTCCAGCTGTAGGTCCTTATCTTGGATTCTTGCTCAGAAATAGCTAAGAAGAAATTTTTTTTTTAAATTGAATCAGGTTGGGCAGACGGGATGGACCATTCGGGTTTTTATCTGCCATCATCTACTATGTTACTATATATCCAACATTTTTCCCTTTCTCATCTCCCGGATCATGTGCAGCATTTTTTACTATTGCCCACCAGCCTCATGCCCAACATTTCTCCTTCTATCACTGCTCTCCAGCACGCCACACCTCTCCCTCCATCACTATGTTCAACATTCCTCCCCCTTGCATCCCCTTCAATCTGTCCCTGTTCCCTCTCCACCACCATATCCAACATTTCTCCCTCATCCTTCTCTTCCCCATGTATCTCTACTTCACTCCTCTCTCTCTATGCCCAACAATTTTCCTCTTTCTTCCTTTCCCCATGTGCACCATCTTTCATTCTCACTTACACACTCATTCCCAACAATTCTCCCTTTCTATCACCTCCTTGTGTCCCAAGTTCATGCATCCTCCCTTCTTTCTGTTTCCCAAGTTCATGTTCCCCTCCCTGCCTTCCCACCTTTGTCCCAAGTTCAGACCCCTCCCATGTCCCAACGCGCTCCCCCCTCTTTTCTCCCTTTGTCCCACATTATTCCTTCTCTCCCTTACTTGTTCAGGGCCGTCCAGATGGGCATACCCCCTCTGCCAAAGCCAGATCAGCACTGGCTGCTCCCCTCGCGCTTGCAGCTGCCCGTGAGTCCAGCAGGCACAGGATCCCTATCACCTGCAACACCAGCAGTCCCCCACCCTTACACCAGGCCCCCCTCCCCTGAAGCCGACTGGAGGACTTCCCTCTGATGTCAGAGCTGACATCAGAGGGAAGCCTTTCTGGTCAGCGGGGGATTCCAGACAGTTACCTCAACCATGAGATACCGTCTTCCTTCCAGCTTGGCTGCTCCTTATCTTCAGCGTCAGCTGCACTTGTTTGCTGGGACAGTGCACAGTGGCTCTTGCACGCTGCTGACCCGGTTCTGTGGACCGGTGGTTGAAGAACACTGGTCTATACAAAGCTATATAAAATTCTCAATGAACTGCAAGCTTTTTAAAATATTTACAAAAATTGCATATCAGGTCAAAAATTAGTCCTAAAGCCCCAAAGCTGCCGTTCTCATAAGGAAACTTTCAGCAAGACATCAAAATTTAGGAGCTCTTTTACTGAAGTGCTTTAGGCTTGGCATACATTGACAGCTAACATGGTATATTTACAGTTAACATGTGGTAAGTCATGCATCAAGGGCATTTTTGGAAAGGACAGAACTGGATAGGGCAGGGCAAGTGTTTGGTACTGAACATTATGCACTAATGCACAGTTGGCGCAGGACCGCTTTCCACCACCTAAACAGGAAGCTCTCAGGCCCAGATTCTGTAACCAGCACTGTTGTCAGCTGCCGCTGATCGTATGTCAATCACAGGATGGTGAAGGATACAGAATTGCGCCTCCAGCAAAGGTAGGCACTGGAAATGTAGGCCACGGCTTTCCAGGCCTACATTTCCAGCTCCTATCATTGATGTGAATTGCACCTCTATAGGAGCTTTAGGCCACCTAATGCCACTTCCGATATTGGCCATGCCCACAGTGGCATTGGATGTCCTAAAGCACCTACGGAGGGGCAATTCTGGCACCAATTTTTTAGGTACTAGTAGGTGCCTTGAAACTCAGTTTAAATGGCATTAAAATGGCATTTTTTTTAAACTAATCTTGGGCCGAGTACCACACTATGGACATTTTAATGTAGTAACTGCAGGTTATGAGGTACTATGTTAGTTTTACACTTGGCATATGCTAATTTCCTGCATTAAAGCATGTTAAGTGCAAAACCTAATGCACTTTTGTAAGAGATTCTCTTATTGTATCAAGGATGTGTGAGGAAAGCACATGGAGCATAGTTCCTACTTCTCTCTTCCACTCCTTTCCATCCTGCAGCTTAGATAGATCTTCCTTCGCCTTTCCTTTGCTAGAAAAGTGGCAAACAGCTCCAGGAAGAAGCTGAGAGCAATGATATCAAGAATAGCCATTTCCTTCGGAGCCTAATACCACTAAATCTGTCAAGAGAACTTGCCCATCCACTTCCAATCTCTATAATCACAGCAGTCTTGGCTCACACCATTCCCTATTCTTGGTAATGGAGGTCTGGGGTAGTGCTGCCCGATTCAAATCGATTCATTATTCAAGAAAATCAGACTCACCGTTTCAGCAAACAACACCCCACCTCACCCCACCCCGGTGAGAACTGACATACCTCCAAAGTCTCCTAAAGCAGCAGCAGCACTCTGAACAGGTTGTGTAGAGGTCTGCCCTGCCGGGGCCTTTCCTCTGCTGTGTCACAGATGACATCATCAGTGATGCAGTAGAGGGAAGCCCTAGCAGGGCAGAATGGTGGAGAGGATGGAAGATGCTGCACGAAGGGGAATAGAGAGGTTTGACACAGAGAGAGCAAGAGAAACAAATGTTGGATATGACAGTGGAAGGATAAAAAAAATAATTTTATTTTCTATTTTGTGATTACAATATGTCAGATTTAAAATGTGTATACTATCAGAGCTGGTATTAGACAGCGAAAGTGAGCTAGAACCTAACAGAGAGAAAAAGTATTTTTTATTTTGTATACACCACAGCGCCGGCATGGAGTTGGAGAAGGTAAAGGGGGGATGAGGTTGGAGGAAAGGCTACAAAGAATGTCCTGTTTGATCCTCTTGACTTGCTTGGTTTCACTCAATAGGTGTAGGAACCAACACACCAGGCAGGCAATGTCCTGGACTTGTTATACACCTTGGTTGAGAATGTGAGTGAATAATCTCAGGGTCAGGTCTTGCCTTGGACTGACCATGCTTTGATTATAGGGAAAGTGCAGGTAGATGATCAGAGGATTTCAAACTATTTGGAAATTAAATTATATTATATTTTACTGTCTATACCAGTGTTCTTCAACCTTTTTACACCAATGGACCAGCTGCATTTCAATCCAACAGATTTTAGGAGTGAGTGGGGCCCATGCTTGCAACACATTGATCTTAGTTCAGGGGAGTCAGCAGTTGAGGGGTTGCAATCATCACTAGGTGAAGCTCTGGATTGGGTAGCCTCAATACCCTCCAGGCTTGCAGGTTATCTTTAATATTTAGGTACAATAGGTATATCTCTGGTTCTGAAGGGCTCACAATTTAAAGAAGTGAGTGAGTGAGTTAACAGAATGACAAGTTATTTTAGAACTGGTACCTTATCAGTTACTTGTAACATGACAGTTATATTCACTTTTTTCCCTAAGATAGATTCAAAACATTTATAGAATTGAAAAAAAGGAGTCTGTTTTCCTCTTATGTTCATATTTATTTGGAATCCCTTCCCACTGAGAAAGCACTCCTGTTTATACTGAAGCCAGGAAAAAATACCTGTACAATTCTTCTCCTAAACTCTGCAAGCTCCTCTCGGTTTTCTTCAGCTGATTCCTTATTGCCAGTACACTTATCATCAAGTTTCCTTCTTCGTCGTCTTCTTTGTGGTGTACAGGCAACTCATATTCCATGGATATATTGCTACCTTTCTCTAGAAAAGAGATTTCAAATTTAGAATTAACGAATGAAAAATTCTGAATGCCACGCTGAAAATAAAACAAACAGATATGGAATCAAAAACCAAAACAGTATAATGGAAAAATGTTGTCTTACCTGATAATTCTCTTTCCTTTAGACACAGCAGATGAATCCAGAGACTAGTGGATTGTGTCCATCTATTAGCAGGTGGAGATAGAGAGAACTGAATTGAACTCTGTCCTCTTAGATGGAAAACCTCCTGGTCAATTAGTATTACTCATAACAGACCATAAGGAAAGTGAAAATGCCAGATATGCCTTTCCCACATACTAGAAACAAAAGACCTGAAAAATACCAAGATGAAGAAACTGTATCTTAACCACCAACTACTCACTGACCGGAACTAGCCAAAATAAAATACAATCAATGGTTTCCTACGTACATACAAGGCGAGACCCTGGATTCATCTGTTACATCTAAAGGAAAGAAAATTAATCAGGCAAGACATAATTTTTCCTTCCTTAATGCCAGCAAGAGATGAATCCAGAGACTAGTGGGATATAGTAAAGCAGTTCTTACCAGGGAAGGAAGCAGAAAACACCCTTTGAAAACTGAAGCTTCAAAGTATGTCTTTGCTCATGCTGCTATAACCTTCCGAACAAACATGTAAAGGCATGTATGGGAGACTAAGTCACAGCCCTATAGACCTTGCTGACAAGAAACCATGGAACACCACCCCAGATGCCGGCATTGGCCTAGTGGCACAAATCTGCAGCACACCCTAAATCTGTTTGCCAGATGGAACCAAGCCTTGCCATGGCCTCTGAATCTGGCAATCACAGCTGCTTTTGGCTAGTGAAGATGTCTAATGATTAGATTAGAAATTAATGTCATCGAATATGTTACACATCTAAAAGACATCCAACAATGGACGAAGTAATGAGATTTGATGGAAAGCAGAAAGAGGATGATAAGTACAGCCTAACTAGCAAGGTTTTAGCTCATGGGATACTGTAGACATGAAAGGAGAATGTACATGACTCATTGAAGAGCCATGCTAAACTACCAAGCCTCAGACACTTCCAGAAGAGAAGGTCTGCATAAAATGAAAGACTGGAAAGACACCAACAAAGTGGTCAAATGAAACGCGCTCAAAAAGAAATCTGCAGTCTAATAGGTTCATATAAGATACCACTGAAGAAGGCACCATCAAGAGCCAGAATTAAGTTGAAAGAACGCAATCAGGGGAAGCTGCCAGAGCCATGCAGTCAAAACTAATCACCAGAGTCCTAGAGAAGGCAGATGAACTTGCTCCTGGAAGCAGCTAAGGAATCCTGCATGGAAGGCTGGGAACCAGACAATCTTAGGGGAGATTAGATGGCAACACAATTGAGAAGCAAAGCTAGCACAGAACAGACTTCTACAGTCTGTGCTCTGAGCGTGGCTGAACAGAGAGGCCAGTGCTGGGGAGACTACCACAGTCTGTACCCCAAACATGGCAAGGACAATCAAGATCCAGCATGCATATGCAATAGAACATTGTATGTTATGAATTTACCTTGCAGGTCTTTTTATCTGCTGCCCTCTACTATGTACTATCTTAATATGGTGTTGTGATAGGGAAGCTACACCGACAACAGTTGAAGCTGACAAGAAACACAGTACATTTTTATTTTATTTAAACATTTATATGCCACATATCCAAAATCTACGTGGGTAACATCAAATTCATAAGTCAAACAATACAAACACATAATACCATATTACCACCACACAATTTCAATCATATTATTTAAAAACATATAGTAATGAACTATATTAAACCTGAAATTTACCAGATCTTGAAAGGCCTTTACACACAGCCTCAATCCTATTACGGTACTTTAAAAAAAACAAAAAACAAACAGGCTAACTAAACTAGAAATTGCTCAGATCCTGGAAGGCCTTTACAAAAAAGTAAGCCTTCAAGTTTTTACAAAAAGTCAGAAAAACAGGAACCAGGTGAATTGAAGAGATAAGGCAGCAAAAATGGTTCCTGGAACTGTACATGCAGACAGCCAGAGTTCTAGAGAGGGAGGAGTGTTAAGTGATGCTGTATAGAAATGAATTGAAGCAAATGCATCCAGTATTACAGCAGCTGAAGGAACAGCCTTCTGCTCTCAAAAGAATATGCTATGGCCCCTGATGCCAAAACAGGCCACTACTATATCCGCAGTAGATCCAAGGTTGCAGCCAAGGCCACTCCCATAAATTCAGCTGCTCAGATACGCCTGTGGCCCCTATCTATACAGGCACTTCTTATCTCCTGTTTGTGAAGGCATCTGCCGCTGCTGTGTCTAAAGCCACATCAGTGGACAGCACCAATGAGAGCCTGCATGCAGCCACCAACATGCAAGTCACCCCTGTATATACCCACTCTGAAGCCACAGTTGAAGAAAGTAGAATTGTGAAACTGAGGCATGTCAATCCTTCCAAAGATGATGGCAGTGCATGAAGCTATAAATAAAAAATGGCACTCATGACCCAAACAGGTCTCTGTTGCCAGCACCAGGTCTGCATTTTTGTAGAAACCCTCAGGTTGTAAAGGCTAGATGCCAACCTTGTAGCAAGTGAGGAAATCACTTTGCAACCAAATCAAAGATCAACAAAAGAAACTGTTACTAAAAAGCCACAAGAGCACCTCTAGATAGTCCTACTGGAAAATGCACAGGCAAGGAATAACTGCGAGTTGAGCAGCAGAGAAAGTCCTGATAAAACAGAACCACAATACCAAAGAGGCACCAAGTGGATGTAACATAGTAGATGACGGCAGATAAAGACCAAAAGGATCATCCAATCTGCCCAACCTGATTCAATTTTTTTTAAAAATTTTCTTCTTAGCTATTTCTGGGCAAGAATCCAAAACTCTGCCCAGTACTGTGCTTAGGTTCCAACTACTGAAGCTTCCATCAAAGCCCACTCCAGCCCATCTACACCATCCCAGCCATTGAAGCCCTCCCCAGCCCATCCTCAACCAAACGGTCATATGGTAGAATGGTAGAACTGCAGAGAAACACAGGAGATGGGTCAATACCATGAATAAGAGAAAGTTGGAACTACACTGAAGAGACAGACACTGTCCCATCTTAGTCAAAGAGGAAGCTGTCTGTAAGAAGGAAAACAAGACACCAGCTCTGAACAAAACTGTGAACAATAGATGAGATGTTCCTGTACAGCACAATAGAAAGTTGAAGGGAGAAAAGCAAAGCGCCCTCAGTATGCCTCCCTTAGGCTGTCATTATGCCCCCTCCAAATCAGCTATTACTGTACCACCCACATACGTACAGGACTAAAATGGTGCAGGGAAAGAGAATGCTGACAGAACTACATAAGAGCTACTAACAGAGCCTTAGACATTGTGTAACATGATAGAGAAGGCTACCTCCACTGTAGAAGCCATGAGGCTACTGAGAATCCTCTGCCTACCTCCTAATCGAGTGTTCGTAGCCTACAGCAGAAAGAATGCTGCCACTTTGCAGATAAGCCTCTGAGATCCAGAGCCGAGAACAACTTCCTGGGTGCAACGCTGTAATAACTGAACGTACTGTCTCCTTTCAAAATGCCTGGCTTGAGGACTTCCTCACCCTCATCAAATGCAAGACTGGCCGGCAGAATCCTTTCTTCAGACCGTTGAAATAAAAGAAACAGAGGCCCCATCCCCAACTCCTGAGGAGGAACAGGAATCACCACTCAAAGATCTACTAGATGTCTGAGGGTTCCCCCAGCCCCCTTTTTGTCTGGCTGCAGTCGCATCTGAGGTTTCCAAGAAAAAAAATCCTGGACGGGAAAGGCAACTTTTAATGAATAGTCATTTTGAATAATGACCAGTATAACCCTGACCCACTCCACTAAAAATAGGGACTGTTGTCCTCCCCTTGCTGCTGATAGAGTGAGTTATCACCACATCATACCCCTGTTCTAGGAGGCTGAACAGGTTGGCAAACCAAAAGGACTATTTCAGAAAAGAATAGATATTTCTGAGTAAAGGGCACTCTCCCCTGGCCTAAATAGCCCAAAATCCCTGGAGTGAAGCCATGCCTGGGAAACTTGGAAAGGACCCCTTAGCCTTGTCTCCCAAAATTCACTAGGCTTAGCATCTCCAAACTCTTGATCACATTCTCAAGGACTTCAGCAAACAAAAGCCTACTCTTCAAAAGAGGTTCTACGAGACACTAGCTAGAGGTTGCCTCCACCACCCCATGGAGTAGCCAAAGAACACATCTCACCATTCCTACCAGACAGCTGCGTAGTGTAACCAACTAAGGACATCCAGGGAATCTGCCATGAAGACCAGGCCCACTTCCATGTCAGGGAATTCAGCTGGAAGCTGGGTTCCAGTCTGAACCTGGTTAAGGTAAGCCTGAGCAGTGAAAGAACCATCAACAGCCGACTGTAAGGAAAGTGCCGAGCTCCCAAATGATTTCTTAAAGGACCAGGCCAGTTTCCTATTTTGACTGTCTTTCAAGCTACACTCCTTTCTATAGGAAACATAGTCTACTCATAAACAGGTGCCTCCAAGGACACCCCTTGTGCATCTTCCACTTGTCCTGGCCGCCGCCAGAACTGGTAAAGTTTAGCCATTGTTGTGTCCAATTTCAGACCCGCATCCAGGGAAGATCCCTACATCTAAATCAATTCCTTTATAGCCTCATGCTTATGCACCACTTTTGGGGTCTCCCGAGCGTCAGTCACTCTGGGAATTGTAAAAGCTGGGGTCTGAGACTTAAGGGATGCGAAGGGTCTAAAAGGCCTTGGGTAATCTTCCTCAAATGCCCACATATCCTCCTACTTCTGCTCTCCGAGAAAGAATCCCAGGGACTACACTGGCTTTTCCCAAAAGACAGCGAAGATAAAGACCATCCTTCAGAGGATGAATCATGCTCCTTTCTACTGGGAGCCTTTGTTGTCCCTGGGTAGGGCTCCATGGAGATGCTGAGGCAGCAATATAGAAGAGCCTCCAATGTGCACAGCAGTCACAGACCCTCGGGGCAGAGAAGCCTAATGCAGCAGTCAAGTTAATTTCAGAGCTGGGGAGTGAAAAGGATGGCTCAACTAACCGCCATAGGAACAGATCCCTGCATAAACAAAATTGCAATTGGGGACTGAGAATAGCACAGTCAAACCCCCCCCCCCCCTACTACCCGGGAAAAAAACAAGCGAGTTGTCACCAAGGAACAAAGCCTTCACAGGTGAGCGAATACACCCTCCAGAACAAAGCCCTGAAGTTGCCGATGCTTTCTGCAGCATAAACAGGACTACACTACTTCTGCTATCAGAGCCCAGGACTGCGAAAAGCCGTGCTGCACCCAACAAATAAAGAAAATTTTAAGACGCTAACCAAACTTGTCCCTAGAAAAGAAGCCTTGCTGAATGCTCAAAAGAGCTGATAGCTGAATAAAGATCAATTTCTCTGGCAATGGAGGTCACAACAAGCACTGACCCACCAGTCTGTGTAGCTTCTCTTTTTTTTTATTTTTTTTTTTTTGGGGGGGGGGGGTTGTGTGTGGGAAAGGAGAACAGGCAACTGCCATCAGGGTGGGGAAGGGACCTTGGGGGACCAGGTGTATCCCCTAAAACTGGCACCGCACAGCTAGGATACCCCTCAGTTCTACTGAACTAAGTTACTGTAGAACAGGAGCTGCCAAGCAGAAACCAGGAGCTAGTGAGAACACATCCATTCGCCTGCTAGAAATATAATATACTGATTGACCAGAGGCTTTCCATCCAAGAGGATAGAGTTCAGTTCAATTCTATCTCCACCTATGAGTAGAAGGACAAAACCCACTAGTCTCTGGATTCATCTGCTGCTATTGCTAAGTTTTTTCAGAGCAATTTATTTTCTTTGAGGAAGCCAAATGATTTGATGCTGTATGACATGAATGCATATTTTATGAAAACAGGGACAAACCTTGGAAATAAAATTTGTAAAATGGTAACCAGCTAATTAAATCAGTGTTCTTCACCTGCTGATCCGTGGACCGGTCCCAGTCCACTGAAATTTTCTGCCGGTCCACAGGGCTGGCACGTCCATTGGGCCCAAGACAGCGTTCTTTAGCCGCCGGTCCGCGGTGCGATCAACGCAGCGTCTTTGGGCTAGCTCCCTGAGTGCTGCAGTGCACAAAGCTGTGGGAAAAGGATCCTACGCGCAGCCTGCGCCTGAACTGAAAATCTTCTCTCTGATATCACAACATCAGGAGGGAAGGTTTCCAGATGAGGCACCGGACATGCGCGAGGAGACGCTGCCCACAGCTTTGTGCAATGCAGAACTCAAGAGAACTGGCCCAAAGATGTTGCATTGATCGCACAGTGAACCAGCCCAAAGATAACACCAGGGAATAGGCCAGAAGGCAAGGAACATGGAGGGAGAGAGACAACAAGAGTAGGGGAAATGCTTTTATTTTTTTTTCTATTTAGTGATTGATTTGTCTGGTTTTTTTGTATTTAGTGACTGATTTGTCTGTCCAGGAAGAAATGCATTTGTTTCTTTTCTTCTAGGGTTGTACTGTTTGCAGACTCTTTGCATCTTAGGATTTGTTTGTAAATATCAGTACTTTTAGTTTTTGGTCCTGCATTTGCATGGGGTTATTTGTTTTCTGGTAGAAATGAATGTTGAAAAGCATACAGGGTGCTTTGTGTATTTTAATTTTGTGGTTAACCATTTTGTGTTGTTAATACGATTATATTGTGTGTATATATGAAAAATGAATGGTAAAAATGGTGTTACAATTAGTACTATTATGGGGGCGAGGTCTGGGGTAGAGATTGAATGGAGATGGGCACCACTTAGCCCAGTGTTCTTCAACTGCTGGTCCACAAAATAATTATTTTATTTCCGCCTCCCCTTCCTATCCAAGCTACTTGAATATATTCACTACCATTGTCTTGACTTGCTTTCATCTCTAGCTATCCTCAACCCGCTTTAGTCGGGCTTTCGCCACCTGCACTCTATGGAAACTGCCCTTGGTAGAGTCGTCAATGACCTGCTCCTGGCCAAATTCAAAGGCCTCTACTTCACCCTCCTTGATCTATCCGTGGTGTTTGACACTGTAGAGCACCGCCTACTCATCAATAAACTGTCCTCACGGGTTTCAGGGCTCTGTTATCTCTTGGTTTTCTTCCTATCTTTCCCTTCACACTTTTAGTTAGCATAAGCTCTGGAGGCTTCTCCTCCATTACTAGTCTATCAGTCAGCATACCTCAGGACTCTGTCCTGGGACCTTACACTTCTTCCCTTGGTGCTCTAATCTCCTTCCACATGCAGATGACTCACAAATCTCTCTCTCTATACCTGAAAAGTAATAGTTGTGAAGACAATATCTTGGACTGTACTTTAAAGAAGAGAAAAGATTTATGGGGAGCTGAGTGCCTATGCATAAATAGCTTTATGGTAACTCTCGTTCTGATGGTCCACAAAAACAAATAATATTTGTATTGAGAGGGATTTCTTTGATTTATTAGATATTACAGTGTCATTTTTATGACCCCTCCATAGCCAAAAAAGCTTTTCAGAATTTGAAAGAGCCTAAGAACCTACAAAGGACACCTATGCCCAATTTGAGCATGGTGATTCATGTCCTCACCTCTGCATTACTTGCTAGTGATAGAGAAATACTGAAAAACTGAAAAGCAGAAGGCAACCTCATCCCCCTATATGGGTAGTAAAGTCAGCTCTGAATTTGTTTTCATCCCTAATTTTCAACTGCTGGCAGAGAGACATAACCCAATCGTCTGGAATGGATGTTACGGAAATGTAAAATAATTCCTTGTTTGCTAAACATTTTGGGGTAAATATTCAAAGTGATTTAACCAGCCAGAAACTGTTCATGGCTGGTTAAAATCACTTATGCAAAGCTATGCACTGATATTCAGCAGCACTTAACCAGTTAGTGCATTATTTAGCAGACTGACTCCACAAAGTACATCCCAGGAGGCACCAGATAGTCAGATACCACCATTTTAAAGGCTAGCTACGCAGATGAAGAAGGAAGTGGTTCACTCCTGCTTCGCCATGAGAGAGAGAACATCCTTTAAGTTAGCTCCCACCCTTTGGAATAACTTACCTCAAGAAATTCAGGGGTAAAATTGACCATAAGAGGTTTAAGGCACATTAAAACATATTATTTCAAACAAGCATTTGAATGTGTGATAAGTATATCTTGGACTACTGTCAGTGGAGATTTTCCCTGTAATTCCTGTAGGAGAGTGCGTAGTTGCAATTATGGTTTCTTATCCGACTGCATTGGTCTTTCCTACACATTAATGGAGTTCATTTCCTTACTTTAAAAAAAACTTGTTTTAATTTTGTTTTGTGAACTGCTTATATCAAGTGATGGTAGAGATATATATCAAATTTTTAATAAACAAAGGAACACTCAATGGGTGGGGAGATACAGGTTATCTGATGGTTTTCTTGGAACTTTATATACTTGTCAGGAATCTGAAGCTGAACTCAGCTGAATCAGCAGCATGGGAAGCATCCATGTTGGTTGTTCAGAATTTTCTTGGTAATCACAGATCAGAGAATTGTGTTGAGCTTGTGGAGAACATGCTGACAGCATATCAGTTAATGGATGCCAGAATGTCACTTAAAATGCACTTCTTACATTCTCACCTCAACTTCTTCTCACCTAATCTTGGTGATGTCAGCGATAAGCATGGGGAAAGATTTTATCAAGATATCAAGGTGATGGAAAGCAGATATCAGGGAAAGTTCAATCCCAGTATGATGGGAGACTATTGTTGGTTCTTGTAAAGAGAGACAAATGTACAGTACAAGCGTAAAAGAAAGTGTCTCAAACATTTCTGAACATGCTGACATCACTTTTGTGCGAGTTAAGAGAGGCATAAATATATGCTGCAACATGTCTCCTTATCGTCTTCATGTCTGTTTAAAGAGTAAACTCCTTAACACAAGTTTGGTGGGACACAGTTCATACTTTCAATATTGTGCCAATATGGCAAACTGTCTAAAAATATGTATCTCAGAAACCTTGACGTGCTAGCTGAATTTCACCAGCATCATTAAGGGGTCCTTTTACTAAGGTGCGCTAGTTCTTTTAGCACACGCTAAACACTAACGCATCCATTATAGTCTATGGACGCGTTAGTGTTTAGCGCGTCTTAGTAAAAGCGATGGTAAATTAACTAAAAACACTTCTTAAGTTCTCAGTAGCAAAATAATTTTTTTTTGTTGACCAGTGTAATTTTCCAGATCACATCTGGAACCCTTTTAAAAATCAGTGTCATGTTGGCCACCCTCCAGTCTTCCAGTACTATGCTGGATTTTAAAGAAAATTTAGAAATTATCAACAATAGCTCTGCAAGTTTATTTTTCAATTCTGCCAGTACTCTGGGATATATACCATCCAGTCCAGGAAATTTACTACTGTTCAATTTGTTAAATTGACCCATTATATCTTCCAGCGTTACAGAGATTTGTTTGAGTTTTTGTGATTCATCAGAATTGAATACCATTTCTGGCACCAGTAACTCCCCACATCTTCCTTGGAGAAGACCAAGGCAAATAATTCATTTACTCTCTCCGCTATGACCTTGTCTTCCCTGAGAGCCCCTTTTACCCCCTCAGTTGTCTTGCAGTCTTCCTGGGCTTCTTGCTTTTAATATACCTAAAAAAGTTTTTTTACTGTGTTTTTTCTTCCAGCGTAATCTTCTTTTCAAGGTCTCTCTTTGCCTTCCTTATTAGCGCCTTGCATTTGACTTGACATTCCACTTTCTGAAGGATTCTCTTTTAGCTTCTTTCACCTCACTCATTAACCATGCTGGCCACCATTTGGTCTTCCTTCCTTCTTTTTTAATATATGGAATATATGTAGTCTGGGCTTCCAGGATGGTATTTTTGAAAAACATCAACACCTGATATATATTTTTGACCTTTGCAGCTGCTCCTCTAAGTTTCTTTTTTTACAATTCTCCTTATGTTATCATAATCTCCTTTATTAAAGTTAAATCCCATTGTATTGGATTTCCT
Organism: Geotrypetes seraphini; assembly: GCF_902459505.1. NCBI lineage: Eukaryota > Metazoa > Chordata > Amphibia > Gymnophiona > Dermophiidae > Geotrypetes > Geotrypetes seraphini. The sequence continues at coordinate 22,614,251 of NC_047095.1, forward strand.
GTTTGAACTTATTCCAGGGATCAAATGTGTTCATGTTATGATCACTGTTATCAAGCTGTCCCAGCACCATCACCTCCTGCACTAATTCATGCACTTCACTAACTAGATCTAGAATTGAATCACCTCTTGGTTCCTGAACCTGCTGCTCCGAAAGCAGTCCTTGATTTCAATATGTATGGCTATTATTTGCAGGTTTTCTATAGGAATTTAAAAAAAAAAAATCCATCACCCTTTTTGTACTAGGCCTTGGTAGAGGTTTCTATTGCGGTCTGAAGCGCTAAATGCTCCATTGCCACTCTGACACTCACAGAATTCCTACGAGTGTCAGAGCAGCATCAGAGCATTTAGCACCCCGGGCCATGTTAGAAATCTTTACCGCAGCTTAGTAAAAGGGAGGGCATATGAGGAAACAAAACATCATAACGAACTCTAGAAAAAGAAAACTAATCATACTTTACATGAGATTCAGAAGTTTTTAGATAAATAATCTATCATGTTAAAAAAAAAAAAAAGCTGCATACCTCTTTGATTGTTAAGTTCAAAAACTTTCATTGTAGAATTATGATCCAGTTTTAATTTCGTTCCTTCCCATTTGCTAAGCAGACCCATCATTTTCGTTTTTGAATATTGCTTGGTTACACTTGCACACAGCACTTAGTTCTTGACTTCCTCTCCTTTAGTTCTATTATACATGTGCTTGGTTCAACATTTTGGTTTTCACTCAGGTATACGTGGACAGTGCTGTATTTGTCAGTTAATTTGTGTTTGTGATGCAACTAGAAAACATTTCCTTTAATTATGTCATAGCAGGAGAGACTATGTAATGGGAAAGCAGGGATGGGAGTCCTAGAAATTTGAATTGCATATATAAGAAGAGCTCAAATATTTATAGTCTGCATTATCCCATCTGCTGATTTGAATAGAAAATAAAAAGATTTAGGAAATTATTCTAATAGATTTATACATTCAGTACCTCAAAAGAATATTGTAAGTATTAAGGATATAAGACATCCTTGCCTTTTCCCTGAGTCACTCTGATGTTTATGCTGGATGATACCCATTGGCAATAATGGGCCTACGTAAAAATGTGTTCTTATATGAATAAAATGTTGAAGAGGATCATTCCCTTGCCTAGACCACCAGCATTTGGATCTCCTAATATGCCATGCTACAAACTACATAGCAAACCTACCTGTAATATGCTGACTTTTACAAAGCTGCAGTAGAGGTTTCTACTACGGGCAGGCAAGCTAAATGCTCCGACACTCATAGAATTCCTATAAGCGTCAGATCATTTACCTTGCCGGCCCCCAGTAGAAACCTCTACCATGGTTTTTTAAAAAGGGGGCCATAGTTTAGCAAGGCATTCAGATTTATTTTACTTTTCTGTGGGAATGTTTAAAGAAATACAATTCATTGCATTCACTAAGGACAAACTCTAAACTTTCTGAACATAAATGGTCAATCAGTTCCTTCTGCATCTTTTGGGCTTCCAGTTCAATCAGAACCAGCCTGTACTGGCCCACAGTGCCACTCAAAAGTTCAAATCTCCTGGGTGGGAAGAAGAGCAGAGGAAGAGAAGACTTCTATTTCTGTAATCCAGTTTCCTATTTCAAGTATAAAGTACAAATTACTGATTGATGTCTTGAACTATCCAGTGAATTATAATTTAATACATTTTACCTTTTCAATAAATTCTGGAACTATTATTAATATTTCTTATACATTACCAAATCATATTTTATCAAAATAAAGCATTCAGAAAACAATAGAAATTGTTGAGTGTTTTATTATAAGGGTAGTAACACATTCCTGACTATAACACCACATACTCACTTTTCAGGTGCTAAACACATTAGGTTAAAAAAAAAAAACCCAAAACCCCCACATAACTGTACAAATCTCTACAACTATACATGCTGTTACTCCATACTTTTAAAATCTGAAACTTAAATGTCCATTTAGAACCAGAAAGCATGATGCAACAATCATCCTTTGTTTACTCAGCTGTAACCTTTCCAGGAAAGCAAATGAAATCACAAAGACATTCAGATGTCATATACAGTCATGCGAAAAAATTAGGACATCCCATGAAATATTTAGTTCTTTCTTAAGAAATGTTCACATATCGATGTCAAATCTTTTTTTATTTATCTCTGGAAAAGAAAGTGATGTAATTCCAGGTAAACAACAAAGATTCTCCTTGATTTACTCATGAAACAAAAGATATCCACAAAAATGTGTATTCTAACTGAGGAATAAATTAGGACACCCTACACCCTAATAGCTAGTGTTATTTATCCCCTTTGGCTGAAATAACTGCATTGAGATACTTCTTGTAGCCATCTACCACCAGTCTCTGACATCGGTCTGAGGAAAGTTTGGCCCACTCCTCAATGCAGAATCCTTTCAGCTGTGAGATGTTTGAGGGGTTTCTTGTATGTACAGCCCATTTCAAATCACCCCACAGCATCTTAATGTTATTAAGATCAGGGCTTTGACTCGACCACTCCAGGACTCTCCATTTCTTAGTTTTCAGCCAGTCCTTGGTGGATTTACTGGTACGTTTTGCAAGGTCCAGTTTCCCTTCAGCTTTAATTTTCTTACAAATGGTCTCGCATGTTTCTCAAGCACCCTCTGATATATGGTAGAATTCATGGTGGATTCTATGATGGTGAGCTGTCCAGGTTCTGCTGCAACAAAGCATCCCCAAACCATGACACTTTCACCTCCATGCTTCACAGTTGGTATGAGGTTCTTTTCCTGGAATGCTGGATTTGGTGTACGCCAAACATGTCCTCTTTTCTGGTATCCAAATAATTTAATTTTAGACTCATCTGTCCATAGAACACTATTCCAGAAGTCCTGATGTTTGTCTACGTTCTCTCTGGTAAACTTCAGTCTGGCCTTGATGTTTCTCTTAGAGCTTAGGTTTCTTTCTTGAACACCACCCATGCAAATTAAATTTGTGCAGTCTCTTTCTGATTGTAGAGACATGCACTTTCACATCAACAGTAGTAAGAGTAGGTCCCGTAATGACATTTTAAGGTTTTTGGAGACTTCTTTTAGCATCTTGCAGTCTGCTCTGGGGATCAACTTGCTTGGACGGCCAGACCTGGGCATGATGGCAGTTGTTTGGAAAGTCCTCCACTTGTATACTATTTTCCAAACTGCAGAATGGCTAATGTCAAATTCTTTCGAGATCTTTTTAAATCCCTTACCAGATTTATAAGCTGCTACAATCTTCTTTCTGAAGGCCTCAGACAGTTCTTTTGATCTCACCATGGTATTCACTCTCACTGCAGCAGTCATGAGCACACCAAACTAAGGCCAGGATTTCAAAAACCTGCATTAAAAAGTGACAGTCTGCTAACACAGTCGTTTTGATAGAAAATAGAAAAAAACGAGACATTCTCAAAAAATTATGCATGCAAATGAGGTCAGCAGACAGCAGCAAAGATTTGCTAAATTTGCATGTGCCCATCACTGGTGATAGCATCTCTCCCACTGCAGGGGGTGTCACCATCGCTGCAGGGGAGGGGTGTTGCGATGCAGTGAGAGAGAATGGGAATCTCTCCCGCTGCATCACAACACAGCCATTCTAGTCATCTCCAACACTGACCGGTACCCCTGGACCAGTTGTTAATTTTTGTCACCAAAAGCCGACACCACTTTTCGAAAATGGCTTGGCATTTTTTAAGAATCCACTGGAGGGCTCATTTCAATGTTGAAGAGCCCATTTGCATGTCATTGTTGGAGACTGCTAGAAAGCTCGCTATTGACAGAGATAATCTGTTTGATAATCTGTCGCTAAAATGCGTACAGGCTAAACGGTCGGTAAACAGTTTAACGACGGCGTTAAAGTTTTGAGAATCTGGCCCTAAATGTCTAAAGTTTAAGTAGATCAAACCTTCTTCAAAATGCTGAGTAATGATGTTCTAATCATGTGCACCTCATGTGATATACTTGTGTGTGATTTGAACCATCAAGCTACTTACCTGTAGTAAGAGTTCTTCATAGACAGCAGGATACAAGTCCTCCAAGCATAGGGTGATATCAACTGAACCCAAGTGAAAAAGCTATTCTAGCTTATTCTATTCTACTCTACTCTTCTCCTAGCATTTCTATACCACCTCTATCCTCAAAACAACCATAATAGTACAATAGAAACAAAGGTCCAGAACTAGAAGTGAAAATAATTAACTTCACAGTTTAGAAAAATACAAAGTCTTCAAACTGTGATGAAATAAATAAGACTGAAAGCAATGAATCTCAACTTGAAAAGCATTCCAAATTGAGGCTGCCATGAAAAAAAATGATTGTTTAAGACTCTTTTTTGATCAAATAGCTTTAAGAGAAGGAAACATCAATGTAAGGCAACAATGTTGTCTCTGAGAGGTCACCTAAAAAAAGTTAAGTCATGAAATAAGTTCTACAGGTAAAGCCCCACGGAAAACCTTAAAAATCAGACAGACAAGCAGTTTTGAATTGAATGGGAATCTCTCTGGTCTGTTTTGGAAGCCAATAAAACTCCTTCAGCAAAGATGATGCATGTCGAACTTAGATCTTCCAAAATATAAGTCTAGTCGCCGTATTTTGTAACAGCTGAAGTCTGTTTCATAGGCGAAATGAAAGACTTATAACAATGAATTGAAATAGTTGAGATAGGAAAGTAATAAATGATGAATCAATACTACAAATGAGGTCTATCAAATAATGACCAGAGCCATCTTAATTGTCTGAGTTTGAAAAAGCATTTCTTCATCAAATTGTTGATGTGAGGATGATAGGTTAACATTGAGGCCAGTACTACCTACAAAGCCTTAGAAGAGTAATTGGGGGGGGGGGGGGGGGGGCGCAGCCAGGATTTCTTGGTCTCTTCAGCTTGAAAAAGAGATGGCTGAGGAGGGATATCATTGAAGTCTACAAAATCCTGAGTGGAGTAAAACAGGTACAAGTGGATCAATTTTTCACTCCGTCAAAAATTACAAAGACCAGAGGACACTTGATGAAGTTACAGGGAAATACTTTTAAAACCAGTAAGAGTACATTTTTTTTCATGCAGAGAATAGTTAAGCTCTGGAATGCATTGCCAGAGGTTGTGGTAAGAGTGGATAGTGTAGCTGATTTTAAGAAAGATATGGACAATTTCCTGGAGGAAACATCCATAGTCTATTATTGAGAAAGACATGGAAGCCACTGCTTGCCCTGGATTGATAGCATGGAATGTTGCTACTCCTTGGGTTTTGGCCATGTACTAGGGACCTAGACTGGCCACTGTGAGAACAGGCTACTGGGCTTGATGGACCATTGCTCCGACCCAGTAAGGTTATTCTTATGTTCTTGTAGCCTGGGACATGAATGAAGATGAACCAGATCTGCATACCACAGTCTTCAACAATAAAAGAACAAGAGGGCACTCAGAAAAGTTGAAAGGGGACAGATTCAAAACGAATGCTAGGAAGTTCTTCTTTACCCAATGAGTGGTGGACTACTGGAATGCGCTTCCAGAGGGCGTAATAGGGCAGAGTACAGTACTGGGGTTTAACCCTTTCAGGACCATAAGGATCGTAGGCCAATTTTTGTGGTTTTGATGACATTTTTATGGTAAAAAGGGCTTGCAGATGCCAAAAAATTGATTTTTTTTGTGAAATATCATTATTTTTATTTAAAAAAATCACACTTCTGGCTTATGGACAGTGTGGCAAGTGAATCTTCTCGTCAATCTAGCAACGATGCTAATGAATGAATGTCGGAACCAGTTTGTTTACATAAAGGCAGTATCATATGGAATCCGTACATATCAAATTTAGAACTGTAGACTATCCCAATCAAAATTTATAGGATTTTAAAGTTATGGGACAAATATGTCCCTTGGTCCTGAAAGGGTTAAGAAAGGATTGGACAATTTCCTGCTGGAAAAGGGGATAGAAGGGTATAAATAGAGGATCCTGGACCTGTTGTGCCGCCGCGTGAGCGGACTTCTGGGCATGATGGACCTAAGGTCTGACCCAGGAGAGGCATTGCTTATGTTCTTATGTTCTTAATCTGGAGCCATAAGAATGACCTTTTTCCAATGGATTGTGATCCTGTGGAGGATCCTTCCTATCATGGGCTGTGGAAGGAACACAAACAACAGCTTGCTCTGCAGTCACAGATAGACCAGAGTGTCCAGACCCTCACTTATGGGCTCGGACTTTCGACTGAAGAATCTGTCCGCCTTCTTGTTTTGTGCTGTTGCCATGAGATCAAACATCGGGTGACCTCAGCAACGAACAATAGTCTGGAAGGCTGACACAGAGAATGAATGATTGTCTGGATCCAAGGTTTGTCTGCTGAGGAAATCGGTTTGGACACTGTCCACTCCCGCTACGTGCACCTGCAGATGAAGCTCTGCCCACTTGAACAGTAAGCAGGCTTCCAGACCCAGCTGGACACTCTTGGTGCCTCTCTAGCGATTGACACAGATTGAACAGGTAAGGTGACAAGATGCCCAGTAAAAAAAAAGGGAAGGAACTGTACCTAGCAGCAGCTCAGTAGAGATCGCAAGGCATGGTTTTTGCCCCCCCCCATCCCTCCTGTCGGCTCCATTTTTTTTTTTTTGTCCTGCCACTGCTGCTCTCCCTCCTGCCTGCTCATCTTGATCAGGGCTCTGAAGCAGTGATCAGCTTATGGTAGGAGAGTCCCTGAACAGCTAAGCTGGCAGGACTGGAGAGAAGGAACAGCAGCACAACACAACATACACACAACAGCTGCTAGAAAAATTTAGACTACTACAACTAATAATCATTTCTATAGCGCTACTAGACTCTCTAATCTGAGATCCACCCTATCGGTCGTCACAACCAACTATCTGAACTACCCAGTCGCTCAGCTCAAAGACGAACCTAGGGCTGATCTGTTCTGGAACAATTTTACCATCCCTAACTGGCAACAATTCTGCAAGTTTTACTCAAAATATGCTAATTCCTACTGCAAATTAGACTGTTGCCCACCAAATGTAATGGAAGTTGCCCCGGTCACCTTCAAAGCCAAGTTACACACTTGGCTCTCTTCCCTTTTACAGTCAGGTACTTTTCCTGAGGACCTAGGCCAGATCCTGATCACTCCGATTGTAAAAAATCCCAAAGAATCCATCAATCTGACATCAAATTACAGACCCATTGCAAATATTCCCTTCTTTGCAAAGTTGATGGAAGGGCTGGTCAACCAGGATTTAGTAACATATCTGGATAAATTCAGCATTCTAAATGATAACCAGTCAGGTTTTCGTTCCGGGTACAGCACTGAAACTGTTATTGCCTCTCTGCTAGATTCCCTCCACAGCTTGTTTAGCCAGGGCACAAGTGCATTAGTCCTGCAATTTGATTTTAGTAGTGCCTTCGACTTAGTTGATCATGCTATTCTTTTGGACTGTTTGGAGTCAATCGGACTCTCTGGTAATGTGTTAAAATGGTTCCAGGGTTTTCCAAGTAAACGATCATACTAAGTTTACAGTGACAATACTCATTCCTTCAGCTGGGTAAACTCATGTGGAGTCCCGCAGGGCTCCCCCTGTTCAACATCTACCTGGCCGCACTGGGGAATCTATTGCAAAGTCTAAAAATTAAATTCTACATTTATGCCGACGACATCACCATAGTCTTTTCTCTAACAAACTTAACTCCTGAGATGAAAAATCACCTGGCATCTATCTTAAAGCAAATTGAACTATGGATGGCCAATTTCAAATTGAAACTCAATTCAGAAAAACCCAAATTCTTCCTGGCAAGTCCGAACAACAAAATCAAAGATTCATCAATTTCCTTGAATGGTCAAGTCTTTCCTATTTTAAGATTCCATAAAAATTCTGGAAGTGACACTGGACCGCAACCTTACCCTTGAAGCACACACCGACTTACTGGTCAAAAAAGGCTTCTCCGCATTATGGAAACCAAGAACCATCAGAAAGTACTTTGATGCAATCTCATTCCGCTTACTGGTGCAATCCTCCATTCTAAGCTTACTCGACTACTGTATCATCATCTATCTGGGGTCTTTCAAAAAAAACCATTCAAAGACTCTGAATCATCCAAAATTCGGCAATCCGATTGATCTTTGGGCTAAAAAAATGGGAACACATAACTCCCAACTACCAACAACTGGCTCCCCCTGGAAGCAAGAGTGCTGTTCAAGTTTGTCTGTCTATTTCAAATCCATTCTTGGTTCGGCCCCCACGTACTTGGTTCCCCATTTTATCCAACACTAAAGGCCTGCCGTTACAAAAGATATCTGAACAGAACACTTGCCTTCCAAGCAGGTCAACTGAACGATTGGCTGGGTAATATTATCTCGCACTCCTCATCCTACCTAAATTTCTGAAAATTAGTAAAAACAAAACTGTTTAACCGATTTGTAACTTAAGACCTCTTATGCCTTACCTCTTATTTCCCAAGATCTCTTATGCCTTACCTCTGTATCCTGCTCACCTGTTCTTGGAAGACTTTATATTGTACCTATATTCGCGGATTGTCCAGCCCTCTTTGTTGTAAACTGCCTCGAACTACTACGGCTTTGGCGGTATATAAGTAAAATTATTATTATTATATGTACAAATCAAAACATAGAAGAGATAGTCCCTGCTCAAAAGAATACTAATGAGCTCCTTGTAATGCATTTGCATAGGGTTATGGGTGGCTGTTAGGAGAATCGGTAACAGCCACAGAGAGCCCTTTTGAACATCGGGAGGAGAGCTTCCATGCCAGTAAGGCAGCTTTAACGAGTCTTAGCTCATCTTCAAAGCACAAAGGCTTACAAAATTACAAAGTAATACATGTAACATAGTAACTGTGCGCTTTGAAAATGAAAGACACTATCAGACATCATCTTTACAGAAAGAAAAAAAAAAGAGCATAAACAAACAAAAAAAAATGTATGTGAGACATTACGACGATACTGGAGAAGCAGGAGCTACAACACCGCCCCCCTTCTTCACGTCCTCCCTCTATCCTCCTCCTCCTCCTCCCACTGCGCGCAAAGAGAACCCGGATGTATCAAGTTGTCCCCTAGCAACCATAGCGTCCTCGGGAGACACCAGGAAACAGAGCCCCCAGCCCCTACCCAGTCTCGTCACCGCTTGGAGCACCCGTCCTCCACAGAGCGTCAGGGTGAAGCAAAGGGAAGAAACCTTTGCAACGTAAGGCAAACGACAGCAGCCACCTTTCATGGGCCAATAATACAGTAATAAATATTGTTCAAAGGGACTCGGGTTAAGGATTCTCCAATTTATTTAGGAGCAAACTTTATGAAATCAAGATATTTTTTTGTGTGTGGGGAGGGAGAGCGAAAGAGGCATATGTTCCCTACAAGACAAATACAAAAATCCTCTCAACCTTCCCCCCCCCCCCCCTACCATGTACAAAGAGATATGTCAAGACAACAGGAGATTCTTGGACAGAAGAAAAGAGAATTAAAGGGGACAACGAAACACGATAACAAGTAACGTATTGCTCTCACCAGCATCCGCCGCCATGCACACCTCTACTTTCCATCGTGATAGCCTCCAAACTGGTATAAATCTGGGAACAGCCTTGCGACTTCCCTCGCAGCACGCGCCGTGCCCATCGCAAAAGACTCAAACCTGGCACCACAGTCCCATCATGCATTGCAACCAGTATCCAGCACCCAAGCCACACAGCCAATAGCCGACACAGCCGTTGAAAGGTGCTGCCGTACAGACTCCGCCCCTCCGCCTTTGGGGCTTGAGGGCTCTCCACTTGATCGGTCAACGGAATTTAGATCCTCGTTTGCGATAACGCCCTAAGATGCCAATACCATAGCTTCTGCTGAGCCGAAGAATGTGGAGTGGTTTGACAAACAGAACTCTCTGCGTTGTTATCCCGAAATTTTCTCGTGTATAACTTTGATCTACAGCAAATCACCTTTTTGTGCCTTCGGACCTGTTTTAAAAGTGACTTTAGGGTAAAACAACTTTTTTTTTTTCTAATTCTCCTGTGGACCCTTCAAATTTTACAGTTCCTGCTAGTCCCGCCTCCAGCTGGCGCCCTGAACCTCGGGAGTTATAGTAATTTGCATCAATGTAGGCTGTGGAGCACGTGATACCAGGCGGAACTACATCTCCCAACTACCCCGGGGGGAGGGAGACCTTGACATTTAAAACCTTGCTTACCTAGTAGTATTCAAGCTTATCTTATTAAAACCCCCTTAAATAAACTTAGATTTTAGTCCGAGGGAGAGTCGAGGAAACGGTCAGACTGTTCACTCTTTGTACCCCTATTCTTGCCCTCCCCGGATATTGAAGGGTCAGCTGAGCTGATTGGTTCGGGGGTTGACCTTTCACACAGTAGGTGCGTGCCCTGGAAAGCACATTCCTGAGCGCGGTGGAATGGGCTGGTCCCATCTGAGAACATTGTCGTTATGGCTAAAGAGGCTCTTTTGCTGTTTCTGTTTCTCGTAGATCGCCTGTTGCGTGGTTGTGGTGCCTTCTCTCAGTCTGTAGACAGTGACTTCACGTTTAATTTGCCTGCAGGCAACAAAGAGTGCTTCTATCAGCCCATGAAGAAGGATGCCTCCCTGGAGATAGAGTATCAGGTATCTTCCGAACATTTCTGTGCAAAAGCTACTGTAACATCTTGTGGTATGGCCATGCTTTAATAGTGTTTGGCTACTAAACTAGTTTTTTTTTTTTTTTTTTGGGGGGGGGGGGTTATATGTGAAAACTTTCGGATTCTCATAGTACCCTGTGAAGTGCATTATCTCACGTTAAATTGACTTACAAAATTGTACGTGTAAATTTATTTATTTTTTTTTTTAAGTTACAAGCAACACGTTTTATTGGGCTAAAAATTCATTTTCTATGAAATGTTTCAGGTAGTCATCAGATGCTATACAGTAGCCTAATGAAGCATTTTGCAGAACAGGATTGTAAAGAATAGTGGTGATGCATCCTGGTTAAGAATTGAAATTGATTGGTTCACTCGAATCTTTTTGATTTGGCACGTATCAGTGGGAAGGTCCAGGAACTCCAACTGTGGCCAAATGGTTGAAGAAGTTCTTTCTATGTGTTGTTTTAAATATTGAAAACTTTAATAAGCAGAACTATCAATAGTTTTCTGCACTGAGTGGATTGATATAGTGTACTTTTTTTCAGGGGCAATTTCTCCAGATGGGTTAGTTTTGCACATCAACATGTATTAGCCAATAGAAGGAGTACACATTAGAAGTCAGAACGGGGATTGCGGGACTCCCGCGGGGATCCCCCCCCCCAGGCTCACAGGACTCGAGGTGGAAGATGATATCTTCTGTCTTAGAGGACCCTCGATCACCAGAGGGCATCCGCTGAAAATCATGGGAGGGAAGTTTCACAGTGATTCCAGGAAGTACTTCTTCACCGAAAGGGTGGTCGATCATTGGAACGAACTACCGCTGCAGGTGATTGAGGCAACAGCGTGTCAGATTTTAAAAGAAAATGGGATCCTCACGTGGGATCTCTAGGGGTGTAAAGTCAGGGGGGTGGGTCATTAGAGTGGGCAGACTTGATGGGCTATGGCCCTTTTCTGCCATCATTTTCTATGTTTCTATGACTCCCGCGGGGATGGAACTGGGATTCCCAAGCCTGGAAAGAGAATTAGTAGAAGATAGCCAAAAGCAGGAACTGGGACCTAGATGATGGAAAAACAAAATATCCCACCAGCAACAGCAAGGGAGATGTTCATTTTGAGGAGGGGGCTAAGTTCAAAGTGGGAGGCCCAGCTCTCTTTCATGGTTATGCTACTAAGTGTGTTTAGTACAAAATGAAGTTTACTTACTGAGTTTGTTTTGGGGTTTCCAATTCAGTTTTGGCATATTTTTCTTATGCAACCATTGTCCTGAAAGTGCCTCTCTCGTTTCTTCTTTAAATGATTTTGATGCTCTATTGTTTGATTCTTTACTCATTGGTGCATTAAAAACCATTTGTAGATCTTGAAAGGACCTCTCACAAGTTACCTATGCCAGATAGTGGAACCAGATTTGTTTGCTCTACAGATATGAGCTTTATATTGCCAAAAATCCAACTCTTATTTCTTACAAGAAATAGTTGACCCTACAGTCACATGACCTAATGTCTATTCTAATTCTTTCTGGTGTTGTATGCATCTATTTCTGTTCACTGTTATTTGTTTATATTGTATTTTATTGTTGGTTTAAATAAACTAAGACATAAAAAAAATAATCAAAACTGTCAGAAGTAACTTTTATGGGGGGATGGGCAGGGACAGAAGGTTTTCTGGTGGGGACAGGCAGGATTTCTGTCCCCGTGCAACTCTAGTACACATCAGAGTATGTGGATTTACAAAAAAAAAAAAAGGGGGGGAGAAAAGAAACCATATTCAAATGCTTTTAAAACTTCACAGCATCAGTCAAATAAAGTACAGTAAACTGCTGACAATTACATCATAGGCATAAAATAATCATCATCAAAAAAGCTACATAACTCATAATGGAACAATCCACTATTATGCCCAACAGGGAAAAAGAAAAACTTAGCTTGAAACTGATGACATCTGACAAATTTCCACTCCACCACTGATTTGTTAGACTTGGTCCAAAGCTCGCTGACTTCTCAAAAACAGCCTCATATAACTTCCTGACCCTTTTATCAGTTTCATACAACATTCAGCGCCCAACTAAACATCCTCTGTAAAATATCCTCAGCAAAGTCTTGACAAGGCACCTTGTTTTGCTAGCTGACTACTACTACTATTTATTATTTCTAAAGCACTGAAAGGCGTACGCAGTGCTGTACATTTTAACTTACAATAGACGGTCCCTTCTCAGAAGAGATTACAATCTAATTTAGACAGGACATTTTGGGGTTGGGGAGATTATGGTAGAGGAAATGATACAGTGGGTATAGGTATCTGGCAGCAGTGAGTGGGAGTTAAAAGTTGAAACCATTCAAAAAAGTGGGCTTTTAGCTTGGATTTAAATGCTGCTAGGAAGGGAGCACGATGTATTGATTCAGGTAGCCTGTTTCAGGCATACGACACTGCAAGAAAGAAGGAACGGAGTCTGGAGTTGGCAGTGGAAGAGAAGGGTACAGAACGGAGATCACGGGGAGGAGCATAGGGGGAGATCAGTGAAGAGAGATGTGGGGGGCTTCAGAGCGAACGCACTTGTAAGTCAGCAAGAGGAGTTTAAACTGTATTCAGAGATGGCCGGGGAGCCAATGAAGTGACTTGAGAGGGGTAATGTGAGAATAGTGGCTCTCACGGAATATGATTCGCACAGCAGCATTTTGAACGGATTGAAGAGGCGAGAGGTGGGCACGCAGGAGGCCCGAGAGAAGTACTTTGCAGTAGTCTAAGCGTGAGATGATAAGAACGTGGACAAGGGTTTTGGTTGTGTGTTCAGAGAGAAGAGGATGGATTTTGGTAATATAGACCTGGCTGCATCAGGGGAATCACAAATGCATCTGTGCACTAACGGCTCACATGTCTACCAAGGATATAGACGCCGATAAAACTCATTTCTGGGCATCATTACTTCCGGTAGAAAAAAACTTTATTGTTCAAAAAAATACACACCATTCAATCCTTTGATTCAAGCCCTTCAGCCAAATAGTATCCAATATAAATGTCCATTCCTTCTCCTGCTGATGTAACCACTTCAAATTCCCCCTCCTTGGAGAGAAAGGAATATAGTCCAGGACTGTGCAGCGAAAATATCTGAGTGGTAAGTGTTAACACAATGACATGTTAAAGCATCCACTTCTCTTTTATGTTTACTATTGTACTTACTGGTGTTCAAAAAGCCATGGCTTGGGTCTAGAAGTACAGTATATTCCACAAGAAAACTCTGAAAAAAGAAATAATACCGCAAGTCTCAAACTCTACCTCTCACTAAAGCCAACTACCCCAAACAAATAACCTTACCCATTTCTTATTCTTTTTGAAAATGACCAATTTTTTTTTTTTTTTGTAAGTTCTTGTTGTAATACATCTTGGATAATTCTTTTGTAATCCGCCTTGAACTGCAAAGGAAATGGCGGAATAGAAATCCCTAATGTAATGTAATGTAATAACAGTTGGCACAGACATAAGCACATAGATGACATTCATAGAAACATGTGGTAAGAAATCTTAACAACACCATCTGTCTCCCAGGGATTTCTACCTTGTTCTTCTCAACCATAACATCACAAGCAGCACACCAGCCTCACTGAAAATGCTCAACTCTTCCATCTTCCTTTGCAGTCCAAATATCAGATTTGCAAAGAAGGTCCCTTAGATTGCAATTCTTACTACTGTATATGCAATAACACAAGTCAGTCTCTTGAAAACACAGACTCACATGTAGCATATTCCAAAAATGCTTTATTTTAAAATTTCTTATATACCCCTCCCCCAATGATGCGCCATTCTCTTCCTGTGTGTGTGAACCTGGAAGAGAAAGAAGATATCAGCGCAGGGACTCTGCAGAATGACGGCCAGAGGGGTAGACAAAATAGAGGTTATTGCGGCTGGGAGAGATGAAGGGTAGCGGTGATGAAGGAAGCTGCTGCATGAGGGGGAGTGAAAGTGGCATAAAATGTATAAGAAAAATTTCCAGGAAGGAGGAAATAAATAATAGACAAAGTGGGATGAAGCAGGGCAGTGGAAGGAGAAAGATGATGTAGACAATGGTTATAAGGGAGGAGAGGCATGCTGAATGAAAGGGGAGGGGAGGAAAAGAAAGAAAGGAGATGCCAGAGATTCCTGGAGAAGGGAGGAGAGAAGCTGGAAATAAAATAAGAACATAAAAATTGCCATACTGGAATAAACCAAAGGTTCATCAAGCCCAGTATCCTGTTTCCAACAGTGACCAACCCAGGTCCCAAGTACCTAGCTAGATCCCAAGTAGTAAACAGATTTTATGCTGCTTATCCTAGGAATAAGCAGTGGATTTCCACAAGCCATCTCAATAATGACATATGGACTTCTCTTTTAGGAAATTATCCAAACCATTTTTAAACGCTGCTAAGCTAACTAATTTCACCACGTTCTCTGGCAACAAATTCCAGAGTTTAATTACATGTGTGAAGAAATATTTTCTACACTTTTTTATTAATCTACTACTTAGTAGCTTCATTGCAAGCCTCCTAGTATTTTTGGAAAGAGTAAACAAGTGATTCACATCTACCCATTCCACTTCACTCGTTATTTTATAGACCTCTATTATTTCACCCCTAAGCTGTCTCTCCTCCAAGCTGAAGAGCCCTAGCTGCTTTAGCCTTTCCTAATAGGGAAGTTATCCCATCCCTTTTATCATTTTCATCACCTTTTCTCTGTATGTTTTCTAACTCCACTATATCTTTTTATATATTTATTTTTTAGATACAGTGACCAGAATTGCACACAGTGTTCAAGGTGCACTCGTACCATAGAGTGATGCAAGGGCATTATAATATTTTCATCTTTGTTTTCCATTCTTTTCCTGATAATTCCTAACTTTCTATTTGCTTTTATAGCCACCGTCACCACACATTGAGCCAAGGATTTCAACATATCCTCAACGATGACACCTAGACTCCTAACCAGGAACCCTGCATCACGTAGCTATAGTTCGGGTTACTCTTTCCCACTTGTATCACTTTGCACTTGCTCACATTAAACAGCCTACCTCCTCATATTGGAGCCCTTAAAGTACTTCTTAACTTTAGAAAAGCTGTAAAAACCTATCTTTTTGCCTAGTCACTTCCTCAACCCTTTACCAGCATCAGTAAGCATTATTTATTTTATCTATTTCTAAAATTTCTTAACCGCCTATAACTAAGCGGTTTACAATTTAAAACATTCACAATGGTTCAGAGGATAACATATATTGCAACACACTGTATGTAAACCCTATATTGTAACAATGTAAATTATAACCCGTTCTGAGCTCTTGGGAGGACGGAATATAAATCTAAATAAATAAATGAAAGAATGATTGTCATCTGCCATGATGATGCCCAATTTCACAAGGTACTCTTGCGATTTAGCAATTTTGAACAATTTTGTGTCAACAGCAAATCTCACTAGGGGGAGGGATTCCCAGAAAGAAGGAAGATGTAATGAAGGAAGAGGGGAATCTGTTGCACAGAGTGGAGGGAAGGTTAAGAGGAGGGGGTAATAAGCTGAATAGTGTAATAATTTAACTAGTAAAGTGAAAAGAGTGACATGCAGGACAAACCGGGGGAGGTGAGATGCTATGGGTAAAGGAGAGAAGGAAGGGCAGGCATTCTGTTACTTGGGGTGTGGAGAGGTAAGAGAAGGGAGAAAAAAGAAATAAGCTGGCTGGTGGCAACAGAGAGGGGTTGTGTGACGAGCGTATGCATGAGTTGGATGGGCAGAGGGGTAAGAGAAGAAAACGAGGGGGAATAAGCAAACGGATCTCATGCATATTCATAGTGGAAATCTTGAAAACACATGGACCAGGGTTGGACAACCCTGCCTTAGAGCCTAGCTGTATGATCGCTGTCTTCTCTAGATAGTTTGACACAGACCTCACAAAATTAAACAAATTTCTTAGGAAGAGACTTTCCTGCATGTTTAGATTCTGACATACTCTGCACTTTGAACCTCTTAAGGACTCCTAACATTTTTTTTTCCAGTTGTAGCTTCTCGCTAACTTTAGTCATTCCATCTCCCTCTGTATCCTGCAGGTCTTGGATGGGGCAAGTTTGGATATTAACTTTCATCTGGTATCGCCAAACAATGAAATCTTAATTTACGAAGAAAGGAAATCTGATGGTGTCCACACGTAAGTCCACTGGCAGTGGTGAGCTATTAACCAAAATATTGTACATAGGTTTTCTATAAGCAAATTTTTAAGAGTGGCACATATACAGTTAGGCAAGGAGACTTCATTCACAAATTACCAGACCACAAATTGACTGCTGTATTGTTAAATTATTCTTATTACATACTCTCTGTCCAAAGCACTAAGGGAATTTGAACACATGATTATTTAATTAATTGTATCTGCCTTAGAAGAACCAACTGGGAGAAGGGCCTATGTTAGGATTTTAACTACTGTTTCTTTAGGATCCTGCTGGTGGTCCAGGTAGAAACCGCTTCCTTTAATCTTTGAAACATTATGAAGATGTTGTACTATAAAAAAATAAGAAATAAGTAAAAGTTGTAGTAGCATTGCTTTTGTGTACTGGGCACCATGTTTTCATTCTTCAAAATTAATATGGTCGACAACTGGCTGTGTAATGAGGGATCTTCTAGAGGATATAAAAAACTGTTGCATTCAAAGCAAAATTGGCTCTGACACTTGCACAAACTAAAGAATCATGAGCCCTTAGTTTTATGCACCAAAAGGGTGGGCATTTTTCCCAAAGACAGCTTTAGCCAAGTAAATAGCTGTTTATTAGATGGGTTGAGGTGCATAATCAAAACATACATCTAATTCCAATTTGGACATAGGGCGCTAGTCACCAAGTCAGCAGGGTACAAATGTCCATTCTCGAAAATACATCTAAAGAACACTTTTTTTCTAAAATCGTCTTATCTGAACATCCAATCGTTTGATCGTCCAGACCGCCACTACGTCTGTCTTTATACCACATTCTCATCCAAATATTCATCCAAGTCCCAAACGCCCAGAACAAGACCTATTGGAGATGGGAAGGGCCAGCAATGTGATGGACTGGCCAAACATGGCATCAGAGCAGTGGGGCACCTTTAGGGCACTGCTGTGAACTTCACACAAACATCTCATCACACAAACATCTCATCCCATATAAGTAATGTTGAGCCTCACTATACCTACCTGTCTACAATGGCCCTTATGGCTGCAGGTGGCACTTATATGGCAGTGCAATAGGGTTGGGGAGTTTATGGTGGGCTCACATTTTCCACCATGAATGTAGTGGTTAGAGAGGCTTATGGGCTTGGGTCCTCCTCTCTATTGTTCACTAGCCTCCCCCCCCAGGCTATTTAAGAGACCTTTGTGCAGCTTCATTAGGCTTTCCTATAGCAGGTGCTGATGTTCCGGACACAGGTGTGTATGTTTTTATTCTGATGTTTATGGCGGTGTGAGGGGGTCAGTGATCACTGTGAGGTCTGTACTTTGTGTCTGCAGTGGTTATCTGGTCATTTTGGATACCTTCTGGACACCTAGACCTGGTTTTAGATCACCTAAGTCACCACATATAAGTTCTGTCCAGACAGCCTCGTAAAACTTTCGATTATCCCTGCAGTACGACTTAGGTCTAGGTTGGCCCAAATCCCGCCCTCACCACTCCTCCAAAAATGTGCCTTTCAGCTTTGGGCGCACAGTGGCATTCAGAGGCCTAAAATGTTCCTGGATACACCTAAAAAGCTGTTTTGATTATCGGCACTTGGATGACCTGTCTTTTAGGTTGTCCAAGTGCTAACTTGGGCGGGTTTTTACACTTATTTCTGTTTCGATTATGAACCCCATAGCATTCTTTACAAATGCTATTTAATTATGAGCCTATCTATTAAACCACATTAGGTGTTTAACATGGTTTCTTATTATGAATGAAGGGCTTTGAGGGAGGGTGGGGAGAGGGTTACATTTGTATGTTTAGATTATAATGATAAGATATGCAAGTGCTCTGATTAATTGTGTTTATTATGATTGTTGTACACTTGATGAAAGTTTAAAAAATGAATAAAGAATTAAAACAAAAAAAATAACATGGTTTTTAAAGCATATATTACTGCTGCTACTATTTAATTATTTCGGTAGCACTTCCAAAAGTATGCAGCACCATACAGAGTCACAAAGAAGATGGTCCCTGCTTGGAAGAGCTTACAGTCTAAACAGATAAGACAAACAGGATGTCATGGATACAATTAAAGGGAACAGTTGGCTGGGTTGGAGGGCAGGGGGAGTAGGGTTATGGATTGAAGTCTATATCAAAAAGGTGGGCACATAGGCCCAGATTCTGTATAGGATGCCCAGTCTCAGAAGCCGCCTAAGCAGCTTTTGAAACTCGCATATGGGCGTCCTATAGAGAATCGCGCCTAAGCCTACCTGAAAAACTGATTCTTTAACAGACGGTCATGTCACAGGCGCCGGTTAGAGAATCGAGTTGCTGCTGAGCTTATTGCGGCAAGGGAACTCCCTGCCATGATAAGTTTAGCGGCAACCTGTCCCCAGCCCCTGCAAAGACTACCAGCAGGAGGGATGCTCAATCCCTCCTGCCAGATATCCCCACTCTGAATATCGCACGGCAGGAGGGATGCCTAGTCCTTCCTGCTCGGCACCACGATCCCTTCCCCAAACATCACACTGCAGGAGGGATGCCCAATCCCTTCTGCCAGAAACCACTCCCCCCCCACCCGTACATTGCCATTAGGAGGGATGACCAATCTGCCAACACCCTCCCACCCCTACCGAACATAGCGGGCATCCCCACCCCGGATCCCCCCCTACCTTAGATCGTTGGCTGGCCCGCCTTCTCAAGAATGGCGGGTCTGTCCCTTCCAAATGCATAATGGGATGCACTGGGAGGGGCCTTAGGCCCTGATTGGCTGAGGGGTTTGTGGAGGAAAGTAGCACCTTTCATGGGGGGAGGGTTGAGTTTGTGGAGGACAGTAGTGTTGGTCATTGGGGGGAAGGGGAGTTGGTGGAGGACAGATATGCTGGGCTTTGGGGGAAGTGGACAGCAGTGCTGACGATGGTTAGGTGGGGAGGACAAAAGAGATAGTTATTGGTTGAGGACTCGAATGCAAACAGAGATCATTTTTGTGCCATTTTTTTGGTCCCCAAATCTGTTGATATTCAAGTATCTAATATAATAAAATGGTAAGCCGCGCATTCGCACTCCCACTGCGTGCTTCCGTTTTCCTTGAGATGTAGGGCACCTCAGGTAGGAGTGCGCATGCACGCGAATCTCTCTGGCTGGTCGTCGGCGTCTTCTTCGCTCCTCTCCCCGGCACACCCGAACCCCCATTCAGCCTCCCATCCGACCCTCCCTTCGGCTCCCTTAGTCCCTTGCTGCTGTTCCTCTTCTCTTCCTGCCCCGACAAACGTCCTTACTCCAGCAAGGGCCGCAGCACTCTAAACACGCTGCTTCGCGGCCTGCTACTGCCCTGATTCCCCCCCCCCCCCCCGAGGCGGATGTCGGCCGCCGCGGCTGTCGCTGGTTGCAGGCCGCTACGGCTGTCGGCAGAGCCCGCTTCCAAAAAGGTTCTTTTTCTGCGCTGGAAGAATGAGCTCTCGCTGGTGTGAAACCGTGGCCAGCTGAAGGCGCGCAGGGCTGAGGAAGGGAGGGCCCTCCTCCCCTCTCCATGCGGGAGGAGCCGCCGCGCGGCTGCAAGGGGCCAGACAATTTAAAAGTAAAAACCACCTTCTTTAAGGATGCTTACAACGTTTGAGATGAGACCTAACCAGCAGAGAATGGCAAACACTTCCTTAGAAGCCATCCTACTGTATTCTCCTTCCCCGCCCCCACTTTTTTAAATTTTCAATCTCGATGTATTTTTCACTACCCTGTCCCCCTTCTCCCACTGTTCCAGTTAGTACTTTTCAATTTGTCAACCCCCAATCATTTTAATTATAATTTATTTTATTCAATATTACTTTTTTTTGTTTCTTTTAAGCATTGGCTTTTTTTTTTCATTGTAAAAGTATTGTAAACTGTTTAGGTATTGTGAGAGAGGGAAAGGGCGTGATGCTGGACAGGGGGAGCAGGAAGAGAGGGGGAAAAAAGGAAGGGAGGCCTGCTGGACAGGGGGAGCAGGAAGAGGTGCTGATGGACAGGGGGGAAGTAAAACAAAAAAGGAAGGGAGGCCTACTGATGGACAGGGGGAGCAGGAAGAGGTGCTGATGGACAGGGTGGAGGTAAAACAAAGGGAGAAGGGCTGCTGCTGGATAAGGGGAGCAGTGAAGGGGTGGTGGTGGACAGCCAAAAGACAGAAATACAGAAAGTGGCTAAGGAGACAGAGAGACAAAGAAATAAAGACAGACACACACACATATATTCTAGCACCCGTTAATGTAACGGGCTATAAAGCTAGTATAGTATAACAGGCTTGGTCTAGCACTGGAGGAAACAGACATTGCCTACAAATAGTTACTAAAATGAATTGGTTTTATTGAAGATGCCCACTATAACCTGATGGTAGAATTTGCTTTCGATACCTTGCATTCAGCTTCCTAACGCATACTTTTTACAAAGCTGCAGTAGAGGACTGATGAGGTAAATGCTCCAATGCTTATATAATTCCTATGAGCATCGAAGCATTTACCTTGCCGGTTTCTACGGCAGCTTTGTAAATGGGGACCTAAGTTTGTTTATTTTCTATGGTTGATAGCTAATTCAACAAGCTAGCATAAAAAATTAATATTATTAACTTTGCTACTCAAAAAAAGTTGCAATATTTTGGGGAAAATCTCTTTTCTTTCTCTTAAAAGGATTCTGAAGTTTGTGATATCTTAAGTATTTAGGCCATGTTTTGATTTTTAGGTTTGAATATTTATAGGTATGAACACCCAAAGTCCCTTAGTAGATACAAAGTCAAGTGCAAATACTCCCTAATCTTAAAGCTTTATTTGTAACCTGGGCACCTGGCAATACTAAGAGTAACGACCTGTTTTCCTTTGTGATTAAGCAGTTTCTTCAAAATTATTATCTGATAACTAAATTGGCTCTTCCAATACTTGTTTTCAGATAATTACCTTTACTTTTGGTTCAGGATGTCAAATTAACTGATAAACCTCTTTATATTCTAGAAGTAGCAAGCTAGATGCTAGAAGTAGCAAGCATTAGTCCTTAAGTATAAGAATAGCCTTACAGGGTCAGATCCATGGTCCATCAAACCCAGTAGCCCATTCTCCCCATTCTCACAGTGGCCAAACCAGGTCACTAATACCTTGTCAAAACCCAAGGAGTAGCAACATTCCATGGCAAGCTGTGGCTTCTCCCAAGTATGAAAATGTACTGTGAACTGTTACCTTGTTTCCTCTTGTAAAGCAGTTGAAACAGTTCCCAAGTTTTTCTTTTTGTACAGGGTGGAAACAGAAGATGGGGATTACATGTTTTGCTTTGACAACACATTCAGTACCATTTCGGAGAAGGTGATTTTTTTTGAGCTGATCCTAGATCACCTGGGGGAAGATGGGAAGGAGGAAGAAGACTGGAGAAAGTATCTTATAGGTACAGATCTGTTGGATATAAAGCTGGAGGACATTCTGGTAAGGTTTCAAGTGATGGATTTTATGCCAAAATATTAAATTTTTTATCTGCCTCAGTAAGGGAAGGGAAAAGGGATTGGGACTTGTATACTGCCTTTTTGTAGTTATACAACCACACTCAAAGCAGTTTACTTACAGGTGCTTCAATCATTTTCCCTATCTGTCCTGCTGGGCTCATAACCTATCTAATGTACCTGGGGGAATGGAGGATTAAGTGACTTGCCCGGGGTCACAAGGAGTAGTGTTCAATTTGAACCCACAACCTTGGGTGGGGGGGGCTGAGGCTGTAGCTCTAACCACTGTGCCACACTCTTCCCCAACAATCTGAAGTCTGTTTTTCCTGTCTTAGATGGATTCAGGGCTGGTGTTTAAAGGGGGGCCCCAAGCCTGCCTTAAAGTAAAAAAGGCAAAGCCTGCAGCTGGGCTTTGAGACCCTTAAAACCAGCCCTGGATGGACTGTCTATTCACTACATAAACTGAGTGAAAATGTTTTATACGAGTATATTCAAATACTGTATTTTCCCGCTACATTAGATACACCAGACCATAAGACGCACCCTATATTTAGAGGAGGAAAACAAGAAAAAAACCATTCTGAACCAAATTCTCCCTTCTAGGCTCAACCCCACACTCCTTGCCAAGCTCTGCACCCTGTCCCCCCTCTAGTGGTCTAATGATAGGCTAGGACAGGGCAGGCAAGCAGATAGGGACAGATGACAGGGCAGATAGGTAGGGAAGTAGGCAGCAGGAAAGCCCAGCCTCTCCCCCCCCCCCAGGCAGCAGGTAGGCCCTGGCCCTCTTCCTCCCCCCCCCCCCCCCCCCCCCACTGCATACTTTTTTTTTTTAGCTTCTGAGCCTCACTTTGCTGAGAGTGGCGCACAAGGGTTGTTGGCTGCCTGGTCCCCGCCACTTCCGCAGAGAACCAGTGCACCAGGTTGCCTGCCTGGTCCCGCGAGAACCGAGTTCTTGCAGGAAGCAGTGCGGGACCAGGCAGGCAACCAGGTGTGCCGCTATGCCACCAGAGAACAGAAGAGGAGGCAGCCACATCTGCCATTTTCAGTGGAAGTGGCAGGGACCAGGCAGCCAGCAACCCTTGCGCCGCTCTCAGCGAGTGAGGCTCAGAAGTTTAAAAAAAAGGTATGCTGGGGGGGCATTTTGCATATTCACTCCATTAGACGCACCCTTATTTCCACCTACTTTTGGGGAAAAAAAGTGCATCTAATGGAGCAAAATAATATGGTAAATCTTTTTATCTCTTAGGGAATTTAGGATAATGTCTAATGTTAGGAAGGGGGAGGCTTTATATATTAATATATTATATTATATATTATATATTCATATTTATATTGGGAAAATAATAGAGGGAATGATGGGAGGGGAGGGTGGTAATTTTATGTATTATAAAATAGAAAGATTGTCAAGTGATATGTTTAATTGTATTGTTTTAATGTTTGTACACTTGATGTAAGATTGAAAATGAATAAAGAATTATATATATTTTTTTTAAAAAAAGGATATTAAGAAGAAGCTAAGTTTTTTTTTTGGTTTTTTTTTTTTTTTACCTTTCTTCCAGGAATCAGTGAACAGTGTTAAGGCTAGGCTAAGCAAAAGTGTCCAGATACAGACCCTGCTGAAAGCTTTTGAAGCACGTGATCGAAATATACAAGAGATCAACTATGAGAGAGTGAATTTCTGGTCTATAGTCAACTTGGCCATAATGGTGTTTGTGTCTGCAGTACAAGTTTACATGCTGAGGAGTCTCTTTGAAGACAAGAGGAAAAGCAGGCCTTAGAAGCCACTATGGGCAGAACGCCACCTGTGGCGAAGAAAAGAAACCAGAAGAGAACAACTGCTGCTTGTCTCTCTAATATCGCTTTGTTGGAACAGTCTCTTATCAAAGTTTCTGGTTATATATAACTTTGTACAGAACTACTTGGTTTCTGTGCATAAACTCATCTTCTAGCAGACAGTGGAATTGTACCGTGTTTACTTTTTAATGGTTTTGCATTACAATGTGTTTGGTCCTAAACTTTATTTGTCTTTGCTTTTAATTGTGACTTTGAAACAAATGAATTGATAGTGCAGCCTGGCAGTACTGTCTTGGGCATAATAGAAACATGATGGCAGATAAAGGCCGAACAGCCCATCCACTATCTCCTCCTCTCCCTAAATCACATATGTCACACACAAGGTCCGGGGGCCGAATCCAGCCTGGCCATTTTATGTGGCCCATGGTGACTGTTCTACATTTAAGCGCCTGACTTTGCAGCCCCAGTCCCAGTGGCGCTCCAAGCTCCTCACTACACTGCTTCAGTATCCATTTGCAGGCAGAAAAACCCAGTCCCAGTGTAAAAGCTAGGTTAGAGCAAGACTCTCCACACAAGTGCCTGACTGCGCCACAGGTGTCTGAGGGTGAGAAAGGATCTATACTTCTACTAAAACTAAGTATCTTGATAAAAAATTTGGCCCGCAACTTAGCCTGTTTTAGATTTCGGCCCCTTATGTGATTGAGTTTGACACCCCTGCCCTAAATGAACCCACATGCTTGTCTCAACCTATTTTAAATTCAGATATAGTCTTTGTCTCCACCACCTCTAGTGGGAGACTATTCTACGCCTCTGCCACCCTTTCTGTAAAGAAGTATTTCCTTAGATTATACCCTTTGTCCTCTTCTTCCTGCACTTTCCCTTCCTCTACATTAATGCCATAGAGATATTTTCTGAGGAACAAAGCTTGCATGACAAATTTCACTCCTCACATGTTCTACGCTGTAGCCAGTGGTTTTGGGATTGGAGAAGGGGTTTGGGGGATTTTTTTTTGTGGGGGTGGGGGGGCTTCCTTTCCTCTTTATCCTTTATCTACATCCCAGATGCCATTGTTGGCTTAGCTGTTAGAAGCCTTGTACGTCACTGTTGCTTATGAACTAGTGGGAACTGTCTCAAGACCTCTTGTAGGAGAAGGGTGATGGGCTTGGATCCAGCACATTGCTTTGTGAGAAGTGTTTATGAACGCTGTTTTAAAAAGAACCAAGTTTTCATTGTCATTTTTATACCCAGAGAAGAGCTGAGGCTAAAGATCTACTTGATAGTATTAATGATATTCTTTGAAATGCACATAGCTGGTCCTGGATTCAATTATATCAGTCTTTTAGTCCAATTCCTCATTTCTGTTTTTACATTCTTGCTATTTTGTTTAACTATTACAATGTGCATATTGTATTATGAGAGTATCCTCTGTCTAAGCAACTGCTCTGTCTATAATTTACATGTAGATCTGGCACAGTCTTCTATTAGAGAACCAGGGCTGTGGAGTCAGAGTTGATAAAATGTAACTATGGCAACTCCAGTTCCAAATTTAAAAAATATATATAATATGTAGTAACTGTATCATGTTTACTTATGTAGATATGTTTGTCCTAGAGCTAAAGTGATTATTTACCAATACACTTAGATTGAGAACAAAACATTTAGGGCTTCTTATACTAAGGTGCGCTAGCAGTTTTAGCACACGCTACAATGCCGCACGCGCTAAACGCTAATGCCGCCATAGAGCTTGCATTGGTATTTTTCATTTAGCATGTGGTTAGTGCGCGCTAAAAGCGCTAGCACACCTTAGTAAAAGGAGCCCTAGAGCTTACTGTCAGTTGGAGTTGAAGATTTGGTGCAGCGGCTCCACAGCCCTGTAGAGCAGTGTTCTTCAACCACCGGTCCATGGACCAGTGCCGGTCCACAGAAATTTCCTGCCGGTCCACAGGGCCAGCACATGCATCAGGCCCAACACAGTGTTCTTCAACCGCTGGTCCGCGGTGCGATCAATGCGGCGCTATCTTTGAACCAACTCCCTCTTCCTAACTGATTCAGTGCACAAAGCCACAGGCAGTGGCTCCCACGGGCATCCTGCGCCTGATCCGGAAGCCTTCTCTCTGACGTTGCAACGTCAGAGGGAAGGTTTCCAGATGAGGCATGGGACATGCAAGGTGCAATTAGTACTATTTGAGGGCGGGGTCTGGGGTGGAGATTGGGTAGAGATGGGCGTGGTCTTAGCCCAGTGTTCTTCAACCGCCGATCCATGGACTGATGCCGGTCCACACAATAATTATTTTATTTCTGCCGGTCCATAGGTGTAAAAAGGTTGAAAAACACTGCTGTAGATAATGCCATGTTTTGTGCTCCAATAATAAGGCATAGGGCTTATGATGAGAAACTATCAAATCACACTTTTCATGATGGACGGTGCTACATACAACATAAATGAATGCTCGCTCCTCAGAATAATGGAGTTTACTCAATGTTGGGGATGCTGAAGCACCCACAGATCTGGCACCTATGAAATCACATATGAGCACCATCTCAGGAAATCAAAAAGGAAAGAGCTTTTATTCTAAATTGTGGCTGACCTAAACCACTAGCCTTCTACAGCTATTGTGACACGAGTCAGTGTGAAATTCTACAAGAATAAATGACTTCAGTATAAAAAAAAAGGTATGGTATAGCTTTATTGTAAACTAGTATTTAAGCCCGTTACATTAACGGGTGCTAGAATAGATGTGTAGACTTTTAGCACAATGGGTCGCTGAGACGTTTCTTTCTTTCTTACTTTATGTTTTTAATCTCTCTCCCTGCCCCCCTTTCTTTCTGTCTCTATCCCCCTATGTGTCTCTGTCTCTTCCCTGGCCCCCTGTTTTACTGTCTCTCTCCCTGGCTGTCTGTCAGTCAGTCTTTCTTTGTTTCTGTATCTTCTCCCTTTGCGAGTGTGGGGCAGTTGTAGGCGCGCATGCGCACTCCTTCCGGCCACGGACATATGGAACATGCATGTAGGAGTGCGCATGCGCCGCTTAGGGTTTTATTATGTAGTCATTAAGCCCGTTACATTAATGGGTGCTAGAATATATGTCTGTCTGTCTCCCTCCCGCTGACTCTCTCTCTCTCCCTAGCCCCCTTTCTCTGTCTGCCTTTCTGTCCCTCTCCCTGCCCCTGTGTCTTTCTGTCTCCCTCCCTCCTGCTGTCTGTCTGTCATTTTTCCCCATTTCCCTGTGCAGCAGCATTTCCATCCCACTTCCCTCCTATCCCCCCCCCTTTCATGTGCAGAAGCAGCAGCGGTATTTCCCTTCCCCTCCAAGTCCCTGTATAGCAGTAGCAGCATTTTCCCCCACCCCCTTTCCCTTCTCTTACCGCCATCTGCTCTTCTCTTACCTGCTCCGTTCAGCCCCTCCCCCTTCTTTTACTGCCATTATTCTGCTGATCTGGCCTTCTCCTGACCCTCCCACCGCTGACAAACCTCCGGGCTCCAGCCGCGTAGGCAGCACTTTAAACACACTGCTTTGCGGCCTTCTACTGCCGATTTCCTCTCCCGTGTCTGTCTCCGATGATGTCATCAGAGACGCGGCAGAGGAAATCGGCAGTAGAAGGGCGCGAAGCAGCGTGTT
Organism: Geotrypetes seraphini; assembly: GCF_902459505.1. Classification (NCBI taxonomy): domain Eukaryota; kingdom Metazoa; phylum Chordata; class Amphibia; order Gymnophiona; family Dermophiidae; genus Geotrypetes; species Geotrypetes seraphini. Next base: position 22,641,852 of record NC_047095.1, read on the forward strand.
TATAGTGCTGCCTACGCCGCTAGAGCCGGGAGGTTTGTGGAGGGTCAATGGACGGAGCAGGGCTGCTCTCCACCACTCGGTTGCTGCCAATGCCCCACAGGGCCGCGAGTGTATTTTCGTGCATGCGCACTTCTTCAGGCCACAGACATACGGAACACGCAAGTGGAAGTGTGCATGCGCGGCTTAGGGTTTTATTATAGAGATTACCCTTTCCTTGTTAAAACAAAGGGAAACACTCCCTCTCCCTTCGCTTCTGTGCCTAAGGATTAAGTAGTATAGTGGTATAGTAGAGACAGACTGGAGGCACCCTATGTATCATTTTGATTCTGCTGTGCAGACATTGTTTGTTTTATTTTGCTTTAAAAAACCCACATTCTTAAAACAAGAATAAATATAAGCAACCTCAGAACATGCACAACTTTTTCTTTTAGCTGGCAGGGAGTGAGAAAAGAGAGGTCATTTGGATGGGAGGATTTCATGTATATCTCAGTATTATCTCTTCCCACTAGGTTTATGTTTCTAAATATATTCTTTATTTGGGTTCTGAAGCTAAGCCAGACACAGTCATGATGTATGGGAACTTTTGCACTGACAAAAGGAACAAATCTATTTTTTAGGCAAGGGGCCTCCAAGTTTGATCTAGCTTAGGGTCTCATCAATTTGAAATCCAGGTCTGCATACAGCAAGACTTAACCATTGCATATGTTTGGAATGCTGAGAAGCTGTTCTAATTAAAATTCAGCTATGCATTTAAGGATCACCTGCAAACTGATAACCAGACTTGAGAGAGTTCATTTGTTTTCACAGTTTTCACTTCTGAGAGCATTGTTGAATCAATCTATTATATCAGTTGTAGTCAGAGTTTTGGCAGTTCTTGATAAGACACTTTTTTTTACCTTAAAACAGTATCACAAACTGTGCTGGCCAAGACTTCAGGTATGCCCTGAAATGCCAGGGAGGAGAGGCGCTGGCTGCCTGTCTACAGGACATGCCTCTCATAGTGAGAGGCACATCCTGTAAGCAGTCAGCTGGCACCAGCGCCTCTCCTTTCTGTGTGTCTTCCCTTCTAGCACCCTCCACTGTTGGCTCAGGGCCCATCTGGAGGCTCTTTGCACATGCATGGATGTCAACATGATGACATTGTACCTGATGTCATCAGATCAGTGTCCTTGCACTTCCACATGCCTCGAGCAATAGCCACCACATTTAGTGTTCTGCAGCTTGACAAAGTTTGCAAGACACTGCCCTAAAACAGCCATCTAGGAAAACAGTGACCATTGCCATTATCATTTAGATCAGTGTTTTTCAACCTTTTTTGGGCAAAGGCACACTTGTTTCATGAAAAAAATCATGAGGCACACCACCATTAGAAAATGTTAAAAAATTTAACTCTGTGCCTATATTGACTATAAATAAACACAAAGAAAGTATTTTATAATTACTTTATTATGAAATAAAAATTATAAAATACTTTATTCAGTGCGAAACCTGGGCCTGTTTGGCTGAACACAAAGCTGATATTCTGGCTGGAATGGAAGAAAGACACACACGTAGCTCTTCGTCAACAGCTCTCAGTCTCTCTCTGTATTTGGTTTTTATAGCATACAAAAATAGACAAATATACCCTCCATCCTTTTTATTAAACCACAATAGCAGTTTTTAGCGCAGGGAGCTGCGCTGAATGCCCAGCACTGCTCTTGACGCTCATAGGCTCCCTGCGCTAAAAACCACTATTGCGGTTTAGTAAAAGGGGACCATATTGTAAAATATAGACAGCAGATATAAATTCAGAACTGTGCATAGTAAGTGAAGGGAAGTTTTCATCTCTGGGAATTTACCCAGTTAACTATTAAGTTATTTGGGCAAATTCCTTTGAAAACTGTGGTAATACTGCCTCCACTTTGCTAAATTTAAAATAAAATCATTTTTCCTACCTTGTCTGGTGATTTCTGGTTGCACTTTCTTCTTCTGACTGTGCATCCAATCTTTCTTCCCTTCTATCAGCCTGTATGCTTTCTCTCCTCCACACCTCATTCCCTCCCCCAACTTTTTCTTCCTCTCTCCCTGACCTTTCTTTCTTTTTTTCTGTTTCTCTTCTTTCCTTCTGTTTCCCTGCCTGCCCCCTTTCTTTCTTTCTCCCTGCCGTTCCCCAAGCCACTGCCACTGCCATCGGGGAACAGGACCCACCAATGGATAACAGGCCCCAAAGCTGACGCCGACGCATGCTCTCAATCTGCAATCGGAGAGGAAGTTCCGCCCAGCCAGGCAGCGATTGGCTGGCCCGAACTTCCTCTCCGACTGCAGAATTGACGTCGGGGAGAAGAAGACTTATCGGCTCGATAGATTAGATCGCCAAGACAAAGTGAGTCCTGGGTGATCGACTCACTTTGCCTTGGTGAGCTACTGGCGCCCCTGCCTCGGGCCCCCTGTCAGCTCCGGGCCCCTGAATGCAGGACTGGTAGTACTGCCCTGATGGCGGCCCTGCGGCACACCAGGCAACATCTCGCGGCACACTAGTGTGCCGCAGAACAGCGGTTGAAAAACACTGATTTAGATTACTAGTACAATCACTAGTACTTTCTACACTGGATTATTGCAATATCATTTATATGGGTATACCCAAAACAACAGTGAGGAAACTTAGAATTGTCCAGAACACAGCGGTCCACTTGATATTTGGATTGAAAAAAGCGACCACATCAGCCCCTACTACAGACGGCTGCACTGGCTGCCAGTCGAGGCACGAATAATATTCACTTCATATTATACAGTCCCATAAGACTGTATATGAAGAAACTGCATTTGCATATTCATGCATTACCGGCTGTAAATACAAAACCTTTCTGAATAGTACCAAGCAAACAAACAACAACACTGGCTAGACAACTACATTAATGGAGCTAGACTGACCTACGTCGCTTTTAGAAAAGTCATAAAAACTGCCTTATTCGACAGATATATCACCTAAACATTAACTACTCCAAACACTAATTCCAATTTTTTTCCTAATATGTCCCCTCTGAAAATTCTTAACAAATTGTATTCTGTAATGCGCTACTTTTTTCTAAAAGGGCCCCTCTGAAATTCTAAACAAACTGTATCTTGTAATTTGCTGCAATTTTAAGATTCTGCATACTGTAATTTCACTGACTATCTGCATATTGTAACTCGCTGATTGTCCATCTCTCTTAGATGTGAACCGCCTAGAAGTCGCATGATTGTGGCGGTATAGAAGAATAAAGTTATTATTATTATATTACTATATTATTATTATTAATGAACTAAGCCCTAAGTGGATGTGGAGAAACTGCACTTTACAAGTTCCTGAAACAGGCTTATTGCTAAAACATGGTCCGTGTCAGGTCCTTCAGTAATGTAGATAATTCAGCAAAATATTTGCTCTGTTAAAATGATTGAGTCAATGTAACACCATATAGGGATAACAATGCCACATCCAACTGACTTTGATTTGTAAAATCAGCATTTGAAAATCGAACTACATAGATTGACAGCAAATTCTGCCAGTATTGTGTGCCAACTACTTAACTTTACCTATAGTTACTTTACTAAAAAAAAAAAAAATTTACCTGCAACTGTTTCTTGTAGTAGTTTAACTACATAAGACAAGTACTGCAAAAGTACTCAGCTACTTAAATTACATTTTAATTTGCCTTAATCAATTGCACAATCATTGCAATTGATTAAGGAAGAAATGTGTTTAATGTTTAAAAACAGAGTTGGTTAATTCTTAGTAAACCACTAATTAACTAATGCTAAATACTTTGATTACTCAGCTCTGTGTTATGCTTCAGAATTCCAAATATGTCACCAGTTTCTACTGCAGAAAAAAACAGTTTCTCAAAGTTATTTTCACTAAAAGCAGTGTTGTAGCACCAAAATTTGTCCTGAACAACTAATTAGTCATTCTACTGCTGCCTTAATTCAATCCATTCAACAGGGTACTGGCCTCCTCTTTAGTCATTAGCAGCAGCATCTTATCCTTGTGCCAAACCTGCAATTAGGCAGGGGACAGAAGAGCGAAGAGCAACTATACCCCAGTGATGCAGATCTGTGCAGCAAGGTGCCATCTCTTTTTCTTTGCAAAGCAACCCTGGTGGAAAAGTTGTTGAATACGAGGATCTTAGTAACTTTGTTGTCCAGTTAATCTGATTTTCTATAAGCTTTCAAAATTCTCTATCTAGTCAACTACAGTAACAAGCTGCATTGCTGCTGGTTGTTTCAATGGCTAGGGACAGGCAGGTTCCCTGAAGTCTTGCAGAGCTTGCCTATCCCTCACTATTAAACATGAAACAGCACCCCCTGGTGAGGACTCCTCAGTTTAGAGGGAACAGTGCAATTCATCTCCCTCTTGGTACCAATTGTGTGCTGGCTTGCGGCAGAATGATAGGTTTGATCTATCTTCTAGACCCAAGTGCTCCAGCAACCAGCTGTTAAAGATTTTATAGCACTCTATTATGGTTTCTAAAATGGCCACTTGCAGATTATTTCTGCCTGCCTGCTCCTCAATACAAAAATAAATTAGTAGTAGTAGTAGTGCTATAGAAATGATTAGTGGTAGCATAGGCATCTGAACAGGGGGGGGGGGGGCACAGAGGCCATGTCCTCTCCAAAAAATTGGCAGTGGCTCTGCTCCCTGCCTAGTTCTGTCTGTCCGTCGTACCTCCTCTGCTGAACCCTGGTGGTCGAGAGATGCAGCGGGCAGGAACGAGCTTTCCACGCTCCTGCCCTGCTGCTAACCTGGTTGGTCAGTGGGTGCCGTGAGTTCTGCTTTCTTCAGCTACTGAGTGGCCACACCTCGAATACTATGTGCAATTCACAGTATCTCAATAAAGATATAGCGAAATTAGAAAAAGTAGAGAAAGGTGATGAAAATTATAATAGGGATGGGATGGATATATGAGTATAGGCCTCTAGAGAGCAAAGCCAATCTTTCTATTTTAATAGAGGTAGCAGGGATCCCAAAGAGATCATACAAAACTTTTCCTTCAGCAAGTCCTCAGAGGTCAAGAATAGATTGAAGGCCTCCGGTCTTTTTTGCTATCAGGAAATACTTGGAGTAGAACCCCTGGTCCCTCTCCTACAGAGGTATAGATTCTATTGTGTTTAACTGGTATCAGGAAATACTTGGAGTAGAACCCCTGGTCCCTCTCCTACAGAGGTATAGATTCTATTGTGTTTTGACTTTGGGCGTTGCCCATGCAGGGTCTCCAGGGCGTCTTTAAAGCCTGAAGCCGCCATGTCTTATTTTTCTGGTTCTAGCGTCTTTGATTGCAGTATGCTAGGGAACCTTGGGATTTTTTCTACCGTCAGACTTAGTAGTCTATGCCGGTTTTCTATCCACTTTATATATATTCTTTTCAAAACAATCCCTGCTCCTGACGAAGTGGCGAAACGGAGCTCTGTCGAGTGGTGATTCATAGAGTGGTGACATTTATTAGTGATTCTTAGAGTGGTGATATCTATGCGTGATTAGAGATGTTAGGACATTTTTGATTGGGCTCTATCGGGGCCGTTGTGTGTCCGTGTATGTCCGAGTGTCTATTGATTGAAGTCACTTATTTATTATTTATCATTTTTTGCTCGGTGTATGTGTGTGTGTTTGTGGCACTTTATAGTTCATTAATTTCAATTGCTATTACTCATATTATGAATTGTTAGTGAGGATTTGCATTTGCACTTTACATGATATGACCCCAGAAATGGATTCATAGTGGGGATCTGCATTTGCACTTTATATTTATACTGTTTTTTTTATTTTTATTTTGCTACACTCTGCATTTGCATTTTTTGTATGATATGATCTTAATTATGTATTTCTAGTAGGGATTTGCATTTGCACTTTATATTTATATTGTCTCCACCTCTGCCATATTTTATTGATATACACATTTTGCACTTTATGAATTATTGGTAAGCACTTCGCACCTGGTATTCCTCTTAGAACTATTTGTCAGGCATTTATTTATTTCTTGTCTCTTGCACTTTACACATAGATATTGTCTTATCATACATGTTCACTGTATGGTTTATTATATTTATAGTATTTATTATATTTATTGTTTTATTTATTAGGTAGGTCTTTATTCACAAGGTGTGTTCTCAGGAAGAGTATGCATTTGTTATGCCTTTATAACCCCTTCTCCTTGGTGTAAATAGTCTATCTTGTTCTGGGAGTGTGATTTGATTTGCATTTTTTCTGACATATTATGGACTATATGATGTATGAGGCTATTCTCATTTAGACTGCGGTCTGGTGCTGGTCACCTTTTGAGATATTGCCTGAGCCAGAGGTTTACGTTAATCGATCAAGGGCTCATACTGATGTCCAGTGTTTATAAATTTACAGATTTGCCTCACTCCTCTAGACTTTTTCCTTCCAAGGACCAGGTGTGTTTAGCCAATTCTTTAGTGTTATCATTATTTTTGGATACTATTGGCTATTATCCATTTAGGGTTCTTAATTGTGCTGTAACTGGAGAGGGGCCAGGAGAATGAAGGAGGGACTTCTAGAGAGTTGAGACTCTTTTTGGTGGGTGGTTTGGGGATTTTCTAAACAAGTGCAGGGCTTAGCACTGTGATGACCTGAACCACCCACTGGTCCAATGTGACAGAAATCCATAACATGACCATTTGTTTTTATCAAAACGGGACATCTATTAAATTTCAGTACCACTCCCAATCCCGCCCCAATTTCTTCCATTCATTTTTCATGTACACACAATATCTTATTCATAATGGTAAACATAAGATAACCCCCCCACACATAAAGAACACTGTACGCAGAGAAAGAGTTTCAGATTTTTTTTCCAAAGATGTGAAAGCAAATGACTTTAAAATATGCAATGTCACCTCAGTAACAACTATAGAAAAATAGACAAATATAGTGCAAAATATAGACAGCAGATATAAATTCTCAAAACTAACATTTTGATCACTAAATTGAAAATAAAATCATTTTTCCTACCTTTGTTGTCTGCTGATTTCATGAGTCTCTGGTTGCACTTCCTTCTGATTGTGCATCCAATCTTTCTTTCTTTCTCATCCAACATTTCTTTCACAATCCAGCCCCATCCCCTTTGGGTCCAGGTCTCTCTCTCTTTTCCCTGTTACCTTCCCCAGATCCAGTGTCAGGTCTCCTCTGTACCTACCACCACCTTTGTTCCAGATCTCCCTCTGTTATGATCTTCCATCTCTCTGTTCTTTCTCAGAGTCTCGTCCCCCTCTGGCTGCACCTCATAGTCCAGCAACTGCCTCCTGTCTTTCCCCTTTGGTCCAGGCCTTTCTCTCTCTAGGCTTTCTTCCCTAACCCTAACCCCCCCTTCTCTGCCTCTCTCTCCTTCCTTCCTCCCTCCTTCCTATGTGCCCCTCACTGCCTTCCAGCCTTTGTCCCCCCCCTCCCCCGAAGCCAGCCTGTCTGCCTACCTCCCTTCCTCTGAAGCCTGGCCTACCACCAATTTTTCTGCTCCGTTCATCCGGACCACTGCCGCCGCTGCTTCCCACCCCCTGCCGCCGCAACCACAAGAAAGGAAGGTCCAGGCTCCAGCCCACAAGCTTTCTCCCTTACGTCAATTCAGACGTTGGAGAGAAAGTTCCAGGCTAGCCAGGCAGCGATTGGCTGGCCCAGAACTTCCTCTCTGACATCAGAATTGATGTCAGGGAGAAGGCTCGAGGGCCGGCAGCTGGACCTTGCTTTCCTGTAGTTGCGGCGGCGGGCAGGGAAGCAGGGAGAGAGCCCATTCTCCACTATCGCCTGTCCCATTGTCCCCACACACAGCTTTGGGACGCCATCTCTGAAAACAGGACATTTTGGCGTCCCAAAACTGTATATGGGGACAATGGGACAGGGGATCTGAAAACGGGACGGTCACATTAGGAATCCACCACTGGTGAAAACAATGAATCAGCCTCCTATGGGCAAATATTGATGAAGAGGCAGGGTTATGTTTGCAATGCTCTCTAGAAAGAAGTCAAAAAGATGACTGGTGTGAAGGAGGAAGTGACGTCATCGCCACGGATGGGAGCTTGAACTGAGAGCTCCGTTCGGGCCGGCGAAATAACTATCATTTCGGTGTGTAAACGACGCAAATTTTTTGTCCCCGGGGGCTGGTGAGGTGTGCGAAGTCACAGTGACCACTATGGCAACGCGAAAAAAGTTGCCCGGCAACAAACCCGGCCAGCGCACGATGGAACAAGCGCTGAGCCGGGCTGCACGTGGCAGCATGGGCCCTGAGACGTGCAGCGGGGAGGCGGCGAAATTGAGCGGGACCCTGGCGGCTGTGGCTGACATGGTTGTGGACCCGGTACCAGAGAGTACACCGATGGACCCGCTTACTAAAGCGGATATGCAGCGATGGATTGCAGAGGTAAAATCTGAAATCTCTGCGGTGGCGGTGCAGGTTCGGGAGGCGGTGCAGGAGTTGCGCACTGACCTGGTGGAGGTGGGCACGAGGGTCGAGGTGGTGGAGATGCACATGGATAGCTGTGAGGACAGTGTAACCGGAATGCAGAGATCACTGGAGATGGTGTCTGCGGATTACCAACTTCTTCTGGATAAGGTCGAGGACCTGGAGAACCGCACCCGGCGTAATAATTTGAGGGTGCAGGGCCTACCAGACCTGCCTGAGTTTAAGGATGTTCGTACTACTACAATCAAGCTGATCAGGTGGCTCCTGCAAGATGACACATTGGAGCCGGGACTGGAGCGGGCTCATCGCGCGCTGGGACCCCGGACATTGGATCAACCAAAAGATATAGTGTTGTGTCTTCAGAGCTTTGTCCTTAAAGAGCGGATCTTCCGCAGAGCCCGGGAGATGGGCACGGTCACCTGGGAGGGTCACCGGCTGGAGTTTTATCAGGATCTAGCTGCTGGCACGCTCCAGAAACGGCGGGCGTTCAGGGAAGTGACCAAGGCTTTGCAGCGCAGCAATTTGCGCTATCGTTGGACTTACCCTTTTGGAGTTGTTATTACCATCAACGGAGTCCACACCAGAGTTACCACAGTTCGAGAGGCTCGTAGGCTGTTGCAACAAGCGGGTATTGAGATCCCTGAGGAGGCTGTTCCGGCGGGAGGTGTGGTGCCTGGCCAGGGTGGGCGTCCTGCCTCCGCCCGCTGGCAACGAGTGGAAAATGGATCCCGGAGCGGGAGGGGTGGCCGAGGGGGTGGACCCCCTCTTCGGGCCACCGCTTCTTCCTCAAGTGTTCCCCCCTGAGAGCTGACTGACTGTACTTGTTCTTTTCCTGTTTCTACTGCCAGTTTCATGTCTCGGCGGGGGGTCTTTGGACTCCCCCCCGAGGGAATGGACTGTTGAGTCTTGCCCCTTGGGAGAGTGTTTTGTGGGGGTTATACACTACCTGGTTTGGGATGAGGGGGGAGGGGGAAGTTGAAGGTTTTGGGTTTGTGTTATATGGGGGGTAGTGCAGTGTGGGGGAGGGGAGAGTGTACATTATGACATGGGAGTTTGAGGGATTGGTGGGTTGGGTGTGGGGGATCCTTGTACACACCGTTTTTGATAGTTGATGTTTGAGTGTGGGATGTGTGTAAGGGGCCATGGAGATGGTTCACTTCTTTGTATGTTGGTGGGAGATCTGAGGACTCTCACTGTGGGGGAGGGGGGGTGGTGGGGAGGGATGGGGGGGGAGAGGGGGGAAGTGGGGACATATCTGTTGGGGTTGGGTTTGCATTGTCATTATTTTATTTGGAATATGGGGGCGTTTAAATTGGTCTCTTATAATATTAGGGGTCTCAATTCCCCCAACAAGAGAAGGGCCTTCTATAGGGAATTGCTCCATTTGAGGGCTGATGTCTGCTTTGTCCAGGAAACACATTTACTGCAGTCCCATGAATCCTTGGTTGGGGATCACAGGTTCCCGCAGGCCTTCTGGGCTTCCCGGGTGGGCACTTCTAAGAGGGGTGGGGTGGAAATTCTTATTCGTAAGGGGATCCGTTGTGAGGTACGTAGGGTGGTGCGGGATCCTCAGGGCAGATACATTATGTTGGAGGCTCTGATTGAGGGGGTCTTGTACTCCCTGGTAAATGTATATGCCCCTAATGAGGGTCAGGGGACCTTCTTTCGTGAGTTGGTCCCTCGGATCCTCAAGTTTAAGGGGGGAGCCCTGGTTTTTGGTGGGGATTTCAATCTTACAGTGACCCCTCATTTGGATAACTCAGGGAGGGCGGATCATTATGGGAGAAGGGATCGTAAACTGTTGCGGGAGGCATTGGCCAATCTGAATGTGGTGGACTGCTGGAGGTGGCTACATCCTTCGGTTAAGGACAATACTTACTTTTCGGGAATACACTCCTCATATTCTAGAATTGATTATGTTTTTGTGGAGCGGGGACTACTCCGGAGGGTGGAGTCCGCGGGGATTGAGTCCCTCACGTGGTCGGACCATGCCCCGGTGTGGTTGCGATTCCAGGGGGTGGGTGGAGGCTCGGGACGGAAATTTTGGCGTTTTAATGATAGTCTTTTAGATGACCCAGAGGTGGGAACACAGATCGAAGGGTGGATACAAGAATATCTAGATGTAAATGTGGAGTGTGGAGCTTCGTTGGAAGCAGTTTGGGAGGGGTTAAAGGCTACCCTTAGGGGCAGATTAATAGCCCTGTCGTCGGCCCGACAGCGTAAACGGCGGGAGGATGCAGCGGGCCTGTTGACTGTGATTGGTAGGTTGGAGAGTTTGCATAAGCGTTCTCCTTGGGATGTGAAACTGCGGGAGCGCTTGTTTCAGGCCCGTCGGGATCTCCAGGCTTTAGACTTGGACAGATTGCACCATAACTTACAGCTCCTCTAACAGAGATATTTTGAGTTTTCTAATAAAGCTAGTCGACTGGTTGCACATCGTCTTAAGGTGCGACAGACGCGCAACCAGATCTTTTCACTCCGGGCGGCTTCTGGGGAAGTGTTACAGACTGAGGATGCTATCCGTGCCCGTTTTGTGGAATATTATTCCCAACTCTATACACCGGAAGATCCAGGGCCCTCGCGGGACCAGGATGCTTATTTAACTTCAGCAGAGTTGCCCCGGATTGCACAGGCTGATGTGGCGCGGTTGGACCGCCCTCTTACATTGCTTGAGGCTCGTAGCGCGCTGCGCTCTATGAAGCTTGGTAAGTCGCCTGGGTTGGACGGTTTTACCGTTCGGTACTACAAATGTTTTCAAGATCTGCTACTGCCTCCTTTGTTGCGTTTTCTTAACTCTTTACAAGGGAATAGTACCCTCCCCTACTTCATGCGCTTGGCGGGAGTGACGGTGTTGGCTAAGGAGGGGAAGGATCCCCCTCCAATGTGCTTCCTACAGGCCGATATCCTTGCTGGGGGTTGATACTAAGATCTTCACGCGAATTTTGGCAGACCGATTGATGAGTTGGATCCCTCGGATGATCCATCCAGATCAGTCGGGCTTTGTGGTAGGCAGACAGGTGGGTGATAATACTCGTAGGGTCTATAACTTGTATGATCGGGCCAGGGGGGGGGGCGAGAAACGGTGTTTTTGTCTATCGATGCTGAGAAGGCATTTGATAGGGTAGCTTGGCCTTTTTTATTTCAGGTCCTGGAGTCTGTGGGTTTGGGTCCACGAATGCGGGACTGGATTCGGGTCCTATATAGTGGACCTTTGAGTTGCATCAAGGTGAATGGTGGTTATTCGGAGACTTTCTCTCTGGCAAGGGGAACACGTCAGGGGTGTCCCCTTTCCCCGCTCCTTTTCGCTTTGACGGTGGAACCCCTGGCGCAGCGAGTGCGGATGAATCAGGATATTAAGGGGGTCACGGTGCCGGGAGGGGATTTTAAGTTGGCCTTGTTTGCGGATGATATTTTGTTCACGGTGGAAGAACCTGCGACTTCCTTGCCGGCTATATTGCGGGAGTTGGATATTTATGGTGAGGTGTCGGGATTTCGGGTCAATGTTGGCAAATCGGAGCTCCTCAACATTAACTTGCCTGCTGACCGGGTATCCTATCTCCGAGACCGGTATCCGTTTCGGTGGGTTCAGCGTTCTTTGCGATATCTCGGGGTTTATTTTGGACCGCCGGGAGTGGATTTATATGACCTTAACTTTCCTCCGCTCTTTCGTCGTATTCGCCAAGATTTGCTTAATTGGAAAGATCTGTATTTCTCTTGGTTGGGCCGGGTGGCCATCGTGAAGATGATGATTCTGCCTCGTTTGTTGTTCTTATTCCAAGTATTGCCTCTTTGGGTGGGTAGAAAAACGTTAGAGGGGGTTCAAAGGCATATCTTTAAATTTTATTTGGGCTGGTCGGCGGCCAAGGGTGAGTAGGAAAGTCTTATGTATGGGGAGAGGGGATGGGGGGTTGGGGGTCCCAGATGTGGTGAAATATTATCAGGCTGCTCAGCTGCGCGCCCTTTTAGAATGGCAGACGCAGACGCCGAAACCGTGGGTGGAAATTGAGCAAAATTTAAGTGATGGGGTGCCTTTGTTACATAGGCCGTGGGTGCCTGGTAGGGCGCGACTGGTAGGGGGGGTATCCTCAGTAGTGACTTCCTTGAGGGTATGGAATCAGACCCGAGCTTGTTTATTGGGGAGTAGGCGACATTCCTGTTATACTCCGTTGAGACACAACCCTGATTTTCCACCGGGAAGGGATGGGGGAGTGTTTGCAGACTGGGAGTCACGGGGCTTAGTTTGTGTGGGACAGTTGTGGGACCCGGTCCAGGGCGGTGTTAGACCCTTTACAGAACTCAGGGATAAGTTTGGGATAAGGGATTTGTTCCCCTACCTACAGGTTCTCCATTATATTAGGACCTCGGGTCTTCTGGGAGACTTGAGGGGTGGTAAGATGCCCTTTGAGCTGCTATTGGGTCCAGTGCTTCGGAAGGGAGCTCTCTCTGCGGTATATAGGTGCCTTAATTGTCGGGGGGCTCCCCTTCCCTACATGAGGGCCTGGGAAGATGATTGTGGTTCGGCTATTTCCTGGGACACTTGGGGGGACATATGGTCGGAGATCTCCTCGGCGGGTATTGCTGCTTTGCTGATCGAGAATGGTTACAAGGTCCTCTTTCGGTGGTACTATACCCCTCAGGTTGTGGCTCGTTGGCAGGGAGGTGCGAGTGTTCTATGTTGGAGGGGCTGTGGGGAAGTGGGTACCTACTTTCATATGTGGTGGCAGTGTGGGCAGGTGTGTGGATTTGGATTGAGGTCTTTGTTCGAGTGTCCCGGATCCTAGATGTCCAGATACCGGCCGATTGGCGACACGCCTTATTGTTTTGGCATCAATTGGATCTGGCTTGGGGCGACTCTTTGTTTTGTAAGTTGGCATTCACTGCTGCTCGATTGGCCATTGCCTCTTTGTGGAATCAGGCGCTCCCTCCCACGTGGGCCCTGGTGGAGCAACGTTTGCTTAATTGGCAAAACCTTTATCACTTAACGGCCTTGCGGCATGGTAAACTACATGGCTATGCTCATGTGTGGCGCAATTTTCGGGCTTCTGTGGGGGTTTGTGGTAGGGGTGGTCAGGGGCTTTGAGTTGGCCTTGGAGTTGGAATGGATGGGCGATGTTTGGGGGGATCCCATAACCATATTCCTTTCCAACGGTGTTTTTGTCTATCGATGCTGAGAAGGCATTTGATAGGGTAGCTTGGCCTTTTTTATTTCAGGTCCTGGAGTCTGTGGGTTTGGGTCCACGAATGCGGGACTGGATTCGGGTCCTATATAGTGGACCTTTGAGTTGCATCAAGGTGAATGGTGGTTATTCGGAGACTTTCTCTCTAGCAAGGGGAACACGTCAGGGGTGTCCCCTTTCCCCGCTCCTTTTCGCTTTGACGGTGGAACCCCTGGCGCAGCGAGTGCGGATGAATTAGGATATTAAGGGGGTCACGGTGCCGGGAGGGGATTTTAAGTTGGCCTTGTTTGCGGATGATATTTTGTTCACGGTGGAAGAACCTGCGACTTCCTTGCCGGCTATATTGCGGGAGTTGGATATTTATGGTGAGGTGTCGGGATTTCGGGTCAATGTTGGCAAATCGGAGCTCCTCAACATTAACTTGCCTGCTGACCGGGTATCCTATCTCCGAGACCGGTATCCGTTTCGGTGGGTTCAGCGTTCTTTGCGATATCTCGGGGTTTATTTTGGACCGCCGGGAGTGGATTTATATGACCTTAACTTTCCTCCGCTCTTTCGTCGTATTCGCCAAGATTTGCTTAATTGGAAAGATCTGTATTTCTCTTGGTTGGGCCGGGTGGCCATCGTGAAGATGATAATTCTGCCTCGTTTGTTGTTCTTATTCCAAGTATTGCCTCTTTGGGTGGGTAGAAAAACGTTAGAGGGGGTTCAAAGGCATATCTTTAAATTTTATTTGGGCTGGTCGGCGGCCAAGGGTGAGTAGGAAGGTCTTATGTATGGGGAGAGGGGATGGGGGGTTGGGGGTCCCAGATGTGGTGAAATATTATCAGGCTGCTCAGCTGCGCGCCCTTTTAGAATGGCAGACGCAGACGCCGAAACCGTGGGTGGAAATTGAGCAAAATTTAAGTGATGGGGTGCCTTTGTTACATAGGCCGTGGGTGCCTGGTAGGGCGCGACTGGTAGGGGGGGTATCCTCAGTAGTGACTTCCTTGAGGGTATGGAATCAGACCCGAGCTTGTTTATTGGGGAGTAGGCGACATTCCTGGTATACTCCGTTGAGACACAACCCTGATTTTCCACCGGGAAGGGATGGGGGAGTGTTTGCAGACTGGGAGTCACGGGGCTTAGTTTGTGTGGGACAGTTGTGGGACCCGGTCCAGGGCGGTGTTAGACCCTTTACAGAACTCAGGGGTAAGTTTGGGTTTGGGATAAGGGATTTGTTCCCCTACCTACAGGTTCTCCATTATATTAGGACCTCGGGTCTTCTGGGAGACCTGAGGGGTGGTAAGATGCCCTTTGAGCTGCTATTGGGTCCAGTGCTTCGGAAGGGAGCTCTCTCTGCGGTATATAGGTGCCTTAATTGTCGGGGGGCTCCCCTTCCCTACATGAGGGCCTGGGAAGATGATTGTGGTTCGGCTATTTCCTGGGACACTTGGGGGGACATATGGTCGGAGATCTCCTCGGCGGGTATTGCTGCTTTGCTGATCGAGAATGGTTACAAGGTCCTCTTTCGGTGGTACTATACCCCTCAGGTTGTGGCTCGTTGGCAGGGAGGTGCGAGTGTTCTATGTTGGAGGGGCTGTGGGGAAGTGGGTACCTACTTTCATATGTGGTGGCAGTGTGGGCAGGTGTGTGGATTTGGATTGAGGTCTTTGTTCGGGTGTCCCGGATCCTAGATATCCAGATACCGGTCGATTGGCGACACGCCTTGTTGTTTTGGCATCAATTGGAGCTGGCTTGGGGCGACTCTTTGTTTTGTAAGTTGGCATTCACTGCTGCTCGATTGGCCATTGCCTCTTTGTGGAATCAGGCGCTCCCTCCCACGTGGGCCCTGGTGGAGCAACGTTTGCTTAATTGGCAGAACCTTTATCACTTAACGGCCTTGCGGCATGGTAAACTACATGGCTATGCTCATGTGTGGCGCAATTTTCGGGCTTCTGTGGGGGTTTGTGGTAGGGGTGGTCAGGGGCTTTGAGTTGGCCTTGGAATGGATGGGCGATGCTTGGGGGGATCCCATAACCATATTCCTTTCCAATTTTTGGTATCTGTTTGGAATTGACTATCTCTCAACCATATTGAGAGCTGTAGGTATTGTGTTTTGTCCCTGGGGGGTGGGAGGGGGGGTATTGGCTGTGTTTTGGTGGGCATTCTAGATTGTTCTTATTAGTTTGTAGGACTTGCACATGTCTATGTTGTTGATTTTAATTATGTGTGCTATTTTAGAGTGTGGTACTCGGCTCCATGTATTTTTGTTCTTGCATTTCATGTGCAATTGTTACGTACTGTTTGGAGTGTTTTTCAATAAAAGCTTTTCAATTAAAAAAAAAAAAAAAAAAGATGACTGGTGTTTGGACTGAGACTGAGGTTGTTATTTGTGTGGTTTTTGTTGCCTTTGCTGAGCAATAGGTCTAGCAGGAAGTGGCTGATTGTAGTGACATTTAGTTTTGTAATAATATAGACATCTGGAAGAGGTAGAGTATCTTCTAGATGAAGAAGATTGTGTGGTCTATGGTTTAGTTTAAGTTGTTATGATATCTGTGTGCTTTTTGATTTTATCTGCAGCTTCCTCAATTTTTTTCCAAATAGGTCATCCCCCCTTGCCAGGTACAATAGAAAGGTGGCCTGAACAGAAGTTTCCAGGTTGAAACCATACTAACCTGTGCATCACAACAGCTACTGCAGATGTTTGGGCAGACACAAAAAAAAAATCATCTGACAAATATTAGGTTTAATCTCCAAAACCTGAATCTCCTTCTTTCTTTTTGGTTTATGTAACTTGAACAAAAAAAAAATTAGAAAAATCTTCTAGCAAGAGAGTAAAATGTTAGGTCAGAGAATTGCTTAAAGTGTTGATTGGAAATGTCATGATACTTTTATTCTTTTACCATTTGTTAATATAGGATTCTTGTTTATTATTAATAATAATAAAAAAGGTAAGGAATATATTCATGCCTATAGTGACAAGGTCAGCTTGGTATGTTATAGCATATCTGTTCTGCAAGCTATGTTGTGCAGTGAAGAGGAACAGGAAAGAACAGATATAGTGGAGAAGATATAGAATTTCAAAGGTGGAAATGAGATGACACTCTGAAGGCAGCAGGATAAGACTCAGGAAAACACCATCCATCAACACTGAGGCAACTACACTCACCCAGTTACTTGACTGTAGCTCCAGCGTAGAGAATGACATGGAGACAAATTTTTCTGTGTCTCACTGAGGCTACTACACTCACCCAGTTACTTGACTGGAGCTCCAGCGTAGAGAATGACATGGAGACAAATTTTTCCCTGTCTCTGCGGGAACTCATTTTGCCATCCCATCCCCGCAAGTTCTTTTCCTGTCCCTGCAAGCTTCATCCTCATCTGTACAAGCCTTAAACACTTTAAAATCATAAGTGTTAGAGGCTTGTGTGGTTAAGGCAGAGCTTACAGGAATAGAGCAGGGACAGTGACAAAACTCATGGGGATGGGATGGGGAAATTGAGTTCCTGCGGGGACAAATTTGTCCCATGTCATTCTCTACTCCAGAGTCTCTGGACAGTACTGAAGGCTGAGTGAATTTTGACGTCGAAGGAGGAGACACCTGGGCTGGTAAGGGGTCTGTAGACATGGTAGAAGTGGACCCAAACAGATTTTCAAATTGAATTTGGTGAGCCTTTAGAACCCTCTTTACTATGCAACCACAGCGATTACAAGGCACATCCCGATGCTCAGGACCAAGACACTGCAAACACCAGTTGGGAGGGTCTGAACCTGAAATAAGAACATAAGAATTGCTGCTGCTGGGCCAGACCAGTGGTCCATCGTGCCCAGCAGTCCACTCACATGGCAGCCCTTAGGTCAAAGACCAGTGCCCTGAATCTAGCCTTACCTGTGTACATTCTGGTTCAGCAAGAACTTGTCTAAGAACATAAGAATTGCCGCTGCTGGGTCAGACCAGTGGTCCATCATGTCCAGCAGTCCGCTCACGCGGCAGCCCTCTGGTCAAAGACCAGTGCCCTGAGACTAGCCCTACTTTGTCTTGAATCCCTGGAGGGTGTTTTCCCCTATAATAGCTTCTGGAAGAGCGTTCCAGTTTTCTACCACTCTCTGGGTAAAGAAGAACTTCCTTATGTTTGTATGGAATCTATTCCCTTTTAACTTTAGAGAGAGTGCCCTTTTATTCTTTCTACCTTCGAGAGGGTGAGCAACCTGTCTTTATCTACTAAGTCTATTCCCTTCATTATCTTGAATGTTTCGATCATGTCCCTTTTCAGTCTCCTTTTTCAAGGGAGAAGAGGCCCAGTTTCTCTAATCTCTCACTGTACGGCAACTCTTCCAGTTCCTTAACCATTTTAGTTGCTCTTCTCTGGACCCTTTCAAGTAGCATCATGTCCTTCTTCATGTACAGCGACCAGTGCTGGACGCAGTATTCCAAGTGAGAGCGTACCATGGCCCGGTATAGCAGCATGATAACCTTCTCTGATTTGTTTGTGATCCCCTTCTTAATCATTCCTAGCATTCCGTTTGCCCTTTTCGTCGCCACCATCACACATTGCGCGGACGGCTTCATTGACTTATCAACCAGTACTCCCAAGTCTCTTCCCTGGGGGGTCTCTCCAAGTACTGCACCGGACATCCTGTATTCATGTATAAGATTTTTGTTACCGAATACAGAATGTCCGGTCCTGTTACATCGAGAACACTTCTTGAATCCACCGGGCATTGGGGACATCGATGGGAAGACTGCTGACGTCAAATCAAAAGACTCAATTGTAGGGGAGGCTGAGTAGAACTGTACCCAAAAAGGAGTCGTTACTCCTGTCCTTGATGGAGGCAAGAAGCCTCCCAAAGGCCCGAAAAAGAAAATCACAAATATGAAGAAAAAATTATATTAAATTCAATAAAACGAAAAACTATTAGGAAAAAACGGTATGGGAAGGCACCAGAAGTGAAAATATTTACTGCACACAGGAGTGTTTGAAAAACACAGTTTCTTCACTTCACAGAAAACGAAGAACTAAAGGTCCCGGCAAGCAGACATCGGGTGGGAAGGCACACACATAGGTGCTGTATGG
Organism: Geotrypetes seraphini; assembly: GCF_902459505.1. Lineage (NCBI taxonomy): Eukaryota > Metazoa > Chordata > Amphibia > Gymnophiona > Dermophiidae > Geotrypetes > Geotrypetes seraphini. Next base: position 22,660,512 of record NC_047095.1, read on the forward strand.
ACAGTGCTAAAGTTTTGAAGTAACAGTACACTTTGGTCCGTCCATGCCAGGGAACGTGGATGACGTCAACCTTATGTGAGAATATATTGTCCGATTGTTCTTGTAGACAAGGTATTTTATATGGAAATAAGTTTGTTACAAAATATACAACACTTGAAACAGATGGGTAGGAAGCAGCAGTATGTGCACATGTGTCTGTTCTGTGAGTTAGGAGCATAGCCAGCAGTCTTTTTTTGAGGGGGAAGGGGTACACACATTTCACTCTCATCCCTCTCCTGCATTAAAAATACCACTTTTGCTGGCAGGGATACCAAAACCCCAGCAGCCCCCTCCCCTTCACTTTGTACTGCTTCAGAAATGAGAAAGTTAGTGGCGTGCTTCCAGTTGTCAATTCCAGTACTCCCTGAGCATGCTCAGTTCACACATCAATCGAGTAAGCTCAGGGAGTACCAGCATCAACAGTTGAAAGCATACTGCCAACATCCTCATTCCTGAAGCAACATGAAGGGAAGAAGCTAGCTTGAACAGCCAATCTTTGGCATCCCTGTCAGCCATTGAACGGGTGCCGCAGTTTTGAAGGAGAGGAAGGGGCAGGCCCCATGGCTATTGGTCTGAGTTGAGTATAGGCCTATGTCTGGGTACTCATCTCCTGTGTGTCATTATATCTGAAAGAATGACACATTTTTTCTAGCAAAGGCCTCTTTCCCACAGCTAATGTCTCTCTATTTCTATAGAGGCACAAATTATGTTTAAGACCCAATCCTCAGGAGACAGCCTGCCTAGTCTCTTTTGTTATTTATGAACACTGTTCTTATAACTTGCAAAATAAGCCAATAAGTTTGGAAACATTCTGTCTGCTTACACTGACAGCTGCTTGCAATACCTCCCAAAGGCCTTTGCCAAGCTAGCTCTTTGGATAGGCTCTGAACATCAGAGTGCCATGCTGACAATGCACTGAGAGACTGGCTTGGTAAGAAGCTTCTTATCAAAGCTGGCTAGTGGGGAGGATAGGAGATATTTTGAATTAAATAAAGCATTTATACACTTTAATAAATACATATCTACCACTTTAGTTCATAATTTATCATTTTTTTTGGTGGCAGGTTTAAGTTCTTGTAACAAAACAAGACAGTACAAAAAGAGTTAAATTAACAATTATTGATATAAAATATTTTTCTTCCATTTACTCTTTGGCTAATAAAAGTCACATTGAAAACAACAGAAAACAAAGATAAACAGTGAAAAGAGAAAATACTCCTTTGCACATCCTATATCACCATCAATGCAAAACTGCCATCGTTGTAAAAGTGAAGAGGTAATGTCACAAAAACAGTATAGCAACATACTGTTTTGTCAACCTGTGCAATAAAATACATCATTCACACTACATTTATTAAAACATGACAAAAAAAATCACAAATTCATACGGACATTGTGTAGGAAACAAAGGAGGGATTCCAAAATGAAAGAAACAACTTACAATTACAAGGCTCCATCAAGCAAAGTGATAAGTGCCAGTTACATTTTCCTACACAGAATAGAAGGCAGGATACAAGAGGCTACTAAGCTGGCACATAATCACTTGCTTAACAGAGATCAGTTGGTAAAATAAAAACACTTTCTAGTGGAACTCATGGTCACTTTTATTCCACTCTTCATTAATGAAGAAGAGATGAATTACAAATGCAGGAACTGAAAAATATTACCAAGAGTGTATAAGCATTCCTGAATCTAGCTTTTGCTAGAACATACTGCACATATGGCTTGATGCATCTCTTTCAGCAAGCAATAGCACCAATAAAGCCTGAGAAGAAATGCTGCTGTGTAAATACTGCAACTATTCCTGATCAACAGAACACTGGGAATTGCATCAAAAATTGTTCATTCCCATATTTTGCTTTAACATCTTAAATTGCATAGGTCACATATTAAAGACATTGATGTCTAATCAGAGGCAATTTACAGGCTCAATTTTTTGTACATTTACTTAAAAGAACATTTAAGGTTCTTTTTTTTTTAAATTATAGTCTTTAACAGACATCACATGCACTGCACGTCATGAAATCTATAGGGTACTGAAACAATTTAATTTTAGCAAAATGAGATCATTAGAAATAATCCTATAAACCTGTCCATTTATTCACATTTATAAATTTTCTAGATGAAAATTTTTACTGGGAAAGACAGTATCTAAATCAGTACTCAAACTTTTTGTATTAAAAGCAGCACCAGTGAAATGTTTCCTATTTTATAAACAAAAATAATAATCATAATTTAGGAGGTAAATATATTTAAGATTGACCCCTTATATTTTGAAACTCATTTCAAATGTGAAACTTCCAGCGTCCTTCAGAACTCTTACCAGAAAGCAATTGATATAGCATAGGCTACCTGACAGGGAGGGTCCAGAATGACCAGGATGGGGCTTAGTTCCAGAAAAAGTACCTCTAAAAAAAGGTAAAGCTGTTTTTACTTTTAAAGGGTGCATACTATTATAATAATAAAAAAAAATTGCAACAGAACACATTTCAACACAAGTGAAATGTACTTCTTTAAAATAATGAAATGTCCTCTGAGAAGGTGCAATTTTCTCAATACTTAGTCTTATTGTAAATTACTTTAGCCTAATCACAATCAGGTAGTCATATTGTTCCTGAATACTTGTCACCATTGTTCAGCGCTGTGTACATCCATTAGCGCTATAAACATGATTAAGTATTATTATATGATCTCAGATATAAGTTTATATGAAAGAGATGATAACACGCAGGGTTTGTTTTAAAGTAGCCATACCCACAGATAATGACAGTGCAGTGAATATAATGCTCAGTACAAGAGTCAGGATGCAGTTGCTCCTTCCCATTCTACAAGATACTGCACTTTTCCATCAAGAGTAACTCTGCGAGCTAAAACACGATATTTTTCCCCACATGCTATTCTACCTGCAGCCCCAAAATAGTTAGTGATTGAATTTTTCAGATGATGTAACTGCAATTCCTGATCTGATAAGTTATTAAGAATCTCTGCATTGAGTCCATCTAACTGAACATCTTCTTTGCCTTCAGTCTCTTTCACAATTTCTGAATTCTGAGGTTGGAGTGCTTTTCGTGGAAGGCGGCCCCTTCTCCTCCTCAAGTGGGGTCCTGTTGTTGGCCAAGATCTTCCCGTGCGCGTCATTCTTCTCGAGTCAGACAAGTTACTAAATAAAAAACACTTGCATGTAATATTTCCCAAACATTAAAAACCATTTGCAAATTTGAAATTATTTTCTTCTAAGCCAGACAATTTACCCTGAAGATAGTGTGTCAAGAGTTAAATGGCTGTCTCACAGTCATCACTGTTCACAATTTATGGTCACTACCTTAGTTAATGCCTTTTTCAAGCTGCAAAAAAAAATTAAAAAAATGGCACTGCTGACCTCTAATAGCAGTTTTCCATTGTTAGCAGAATAAAAACAGACATACTAGTGAGTACCACCACCTGACAGTGCTACCATAAATAGCTTTCTCAGAGCTAAGAGACCCAAGACCCATCTAAACAAGTCCAAAAGTCCCTCTCAACCCCTTCTGTCCTCCCTGGAAGGCTGGTTTGCACAATAGCAAACTGATTTTCATGAAGGAAAGTTACATATTACTACACAAGGTTTATTTAACTTTCAGGAGCCAATGCATAATGATATAGTTAATGCCAAGTCACATTAAACTTTTACATGATGCAGCTCATTCTCTTACCCCCCTCCCTCCAAAAAAATCACTTTATATATTCCCCAAAAAGCAAAGTTAATGCTAATTAACGAGCATTAATGACCCAATGACACACATTAATTGGCCAATAATGCACATTAACAGAGCTTGGTAAACAGTTTCCCTAGACTGAGAAACAAAATGATTACTTAAAAATATTAAGAATCTTAAGTCATACCTGGAAATGCTAGATGAGGTAGTTTCTTTTGTGCTGGCAGCACTAGTGGATTCCACATCTGAGGTATTTGTTGATTGTGCAGTTTTATCAGGTTTCCTAATGCAAAAGTTTTTAGAAACACCATAACATAAAAGTTTAATTAAATCAGCTATTTGAATTTAGATAGCAAAACTATTTGAAATTTACTGTATGAATCTTTTTTTACCCTCTAGAGCATGGATTTAAAGGTGGCACTGAACTGGATGTCTCAGTTTCTGGAACTTGTTCTTTCTCCTATTAAAGGAAGAAAACATTCTAGTCAATTTATTGTATAGTCAATATTTCTAAAGCAAAATGTGATGTTTTGTTTACTGCTTTGCACTGGAAAAGAAATAAAAAGTGGGCAGTGGAAGAGCTATGAGCTCCTGACTTGCAGCAATGTCTGCTGACCAAAGAACACTGGAAGAAGATCTTGAGAGCCAAATCTTGTTTTGAACCACATAAAGCAATTGTTTGCACCTGGTCTATGTATACAACAATAAAGAATGTAGGAAAAATACTTAAGGATGTACAGCACTGTTACTTACCTGTAACAGGTGTTATCTGAGGACAGCAGGCAGATACTCTCACATGTGGATGACATCATACATGGAGCCTCGTATGGACAGTGCTAAAGTGTATTGTCACTTTAAAAATATTCAAAGTCTGGAGAGAGCTTGAGGACAGGAGTTTCTGGAGAGTGTTAGAATTGAGAGAGAAGCCTTCCATCTCGGATTGCAGTGTTTACAGACTCCATCCCCCTCACCCGGTACATCAGTCAGCCATGCTACAGAGTGAGGTGAGAGAGCTTAAGGACAGGAGTTTCTGGAGAGTGTTGAAATTGAGAGAGGAGCCTTCCATCTGGGTCTGCAGTGTTTACAGACTCCTTCCCCCTCACCAGATACATTAGCCAGCCCTGAATTATGGGGAAACAAAGGGGATATGTGAAAAAAAAATTGCTGCATCTATATCAGTGACTAAATGGTCTGTGAACAAACATTTGTCTGAAATTACTCAAACAGTAATTTTTCCCTGAAGACCAGGATTTTTGGGGATCTAACACCCTGCAGAACTCGAGAGGCTGAGCCCGAAGCTCCCGTTCCTTCCTCCCTCGCCCCGCTGCATGTGGAACATGGCCACTCCACAGCCGGCAAAGCCAAGCAAAAAAATGCATGGATTAGGGGCAGATTGACCAGGAGACTCTTTTCACATATGATCCCTTGGCAAAACGAGGGGTTTTGAGATTAAAAGAGAAAAAAAAAAAGCAAGAAAAAACCTAAAAAAACTTTGAAAAAGGGATTCTGGAGGTGGGAAAACCTAACTCTAACTCCAGAAACCATCAAATCTGCCTTTTTCAGATGCTCTCCCAATTTTCTCTATAAGGAATAATAAAGTATTCATTATGACTTCTGGTACCTGTCAGCTTGCAGCAGCTGGCCTTAAGGAAAGGATTTCTGCCTCAGAAAGTGTCAGGAACAGGTCCCATTGCTGGAAATCTTCTGGCTACTAGTCAGACAAACACTGACCAAGGACTCCAACCCCCCATAAACCACACAACATGTTGGGGGGGGGGGGAGAAACTAGCTCCTTGATACCCAGAGGGTTGTTACACAAGGGGCCACACAAGCCTCTGATAAATCAGCAGGTGAGCAAGCTCCCAGGGGAACGGACCTTGAGTTCCTGTAGGGACTCAAAGCAGGCTGCCTCCACCAGTACTCAGAGAGATTGGCCTGTGAGCAGTAGTCTGCCCACGTAGGACTGCGTCATTTCCCTGGTGGAGTAAGCCCCTCTGAGCTCCAAAGCCATGCAAGAAAAAAAACGAACAGATGGCAAAAAACAGATGGGGAAGTATGGACCTGAAAATAAGAAAATGAAGCATAGCAGATCAGAACACATCATCTAAGTTTGCTTGCAGAAGGAAAAACTGAAGGGGGAGCTGTTCTCCATTGCTGAAGAGGAGGAGTAGGAAGATTTGAGCAATACCCTTTTGCAAAGTTCATGACTATGGGGAAGCAAAAGCTACAGTACAGAATCATCCTATATCTTTGCAACATAAATGACTCTTATAAACCTGAATGATAAAACACACATGTAAAAAGTAAATGGTACCAAAAGCTGCCTCTACTTTTGGGATCCAAATGCAGACATTCCTGGCAGCTTAGTCTGGGCAGAGTTGAAACAGGTGTACATTTGTGTGCTGTTGAAGGGTAACCATAAAAGCCTGTTTTATAAAGGCACTTGGCTGTCCATATTTCCATTTACAAAAAACAGATAAAAATTAAATGCTAACTTTGTCATTTCATGCAGAAGCTGTGTTATGAAATTAACTCCTTTATATATCCTTCTAATTTTACTATTGGTTTGTTTGTTTTTGGCAACACATAGTCTTTAATCCATCTCTTAGGAAAAGATTAAATATCAAATGAATACAAATAAAATACTTACCAAAGGCAATACCGGCTCTGAATCTCTTTCAATCATCTTTTTAGTATGTGGTCCTGGCGGACGACCTACTGGCTTCCTCTTCTCCTGCCTTACTACACCATTATTCATCTCCCTAGAAAGAAGCCAGTAATTAATCTGAAAATCAACCCATGTTGAAGAATGAAGAAATGGCTCAAGCACTCTTAATCAAATATAGTGCATACAAGATTCATGCAGTACTACCGTGTTTCTCCGAAAATAAGACACTGTCTTATATTAATTTTGGTCCCAAAAATCCCACTAGGTCTTATTTTTGGGGAAACAATACCCAATCACAAACCCACAGCATCTTTCTATCCCCCTCCCCACCCCCACCCCCACTGCGCAGCTGAACCCCCGCCAACCCTTCCAGTTCTCCCTCTCCATGCCAACCGCAAGACCGACATACCATTACCTTCTTCCAAATGGTAGCGTCATAGCAGCAATCTAAACGGGCTGCTTCGGGCCTTCTACTGCCGGGGTGCTGCTTGTACCGTGTTGTTGACATCATCAGTGATGTGGCAGAGAAATGCGGCAGGATAAGGCATGAAGCGGTGCATTTAGATTGCTGCCGCGACGCTACCGTTTGGAAGAAGGTAATGGTATGTTGGTCTCGCGGTCGGTGTGGGGAGGGAGAATTGGAAGGGGAAGGAGAGATGGAAAGGTCATTGGGAGAGGGGACACGGGGAAGCACTGTTGCCTGTGAATCCAGCACTTCAACTAGAGCTTATTTTGGGGATAGGGCTTATATTAAGACCTACCTGAAAATCATGCTAGGGCTTATTTTCAGGGTAGGTCTTATTTTCGGGGAAACACAGTATATATAGGTACACAATAGTCCATACTTATTAGGGATTACATTCTAGTAGTCAGTAAGGCAGATAAGACAAATAAAAAGAGGAATAGGGTTAAGACAATAGGGAGACAACAATAGTGAAGAGCCAAAGCAAAGAGTTTCTGGGGAAGTTATAAACTGAGTAATCCTCCAAGGAAGGAGAAATTAGGTTCTTACCTGCTAATTTTCTTTCTGTTAGCTTGTAGACTGATATAGTCCTTACAAATGGGTTATATACCTCACTACTACCAGCAGATGTAGACTGAGCACAAACTTGTATATCAGTATAGCTTCCCCTCTTGCAATCCAGTCTGCCGAATAGCCAAGCAGAACCTAGGAAAGACTTCAACTGAGAACAGAGTGGAAAAAACAACAAATACTTATAAAAACATCCCTATAGCTCCCCAGCTAAGCTAGCTGAGCCATAGCTGCTGCTCTTACTTCTCCCTGGTCCTAGAAAAATTCTAGAACCCACAGAAAAAACAAAATCTACACACGAGCAAAACAAAAACCCACAATCACCGCACAAAGACAGACAGGGTGGGGAACTATACCAGTCTTCAAGCTAATAGAAAGAAAATTAGCAAGTAAGAACCTAATTGCTCCTTATATATCGCTTGGTAGACTGGTATAGTCCTTACAAATGGGACGTACCAAAGGGCCGACACCAAGAACACGTTCATCGAATACCGCATCCCGACGCGCTTGAACATCCACACGGTAGTGACTTACAAAGGAATGCAGAGAAGACCAAACTCCACCCTTGCACATATCCACTGGAGGCACTAGAGAACACTCAGTTCAAGAAGCTGCCTGACCCCTATTGGAATGAGCCTTGAGAAATTCTGGAACAGGCTTCTTCTTTAGAAGATAAGTGGAAGCAATAGTCTCCTTGATCCAAGGCGCAATAGTCTCCTTGATCCAAGGCGCCTTAGAAGTGCCATCCCTCTTACGAGGACCCGCTAGAAGGACAAAAAGCTGATATGATTTCTTGATCTCCTGGGTCCACTGCACATAAGAGCGAAAGACCCTACTGACATCCAACTTGCGCAGCTGTCTTTGCTCAGAAGAGCCCTCCCGACCACCCAACACCGGGAAGACTACAGATTGATTGACATGAAAAGGAGAAAAGAAGGAACAGGCCTCAAGACAACCCACTCCCTAGAAAACTCCAAGAAGGGAGCCCTACAAGAGAAAGCCTGCAGCTCAGAAACATGTCTAGCTGAAGTAGACACCGCAACAATACCAGATGCAGTGGAAGTGTTCAATGGAGTAATAGAGGACAGCCTCACCACAGTAGAAGTGGACTTGGACCAGGTATACTATCAGATCGACAAACTTAAAAGTGACAAATCCCCTGGACCGGATGGAATTCACCCAAGAGTCTTAAAAGAATTGAAGGTTGAAATCGGAGAGTTGTTGCAAAAACTTGCCAACTTGACAATTAGAACTGGACAGATACCGGACTGGAAGATAGCGAACGTCACGCCAATTTTCAAAGGCTGACAAAGCCGCAAGCTGAACCCGGAGAGAAGACCAAGTCAGTCCCCTATCCAGGCCATTCTGCAAGAACTCTAGGATGTTAGGCAGCGAAGCGCGAAAAGAGACCACTCCATGTGCATCACACCACTCTTCAAATAGACCCCAAACCCTCAAATAAGCCCGAGAAGTGGAAAGCTTCCAGGACCCCAAGAGAGGTGAGATCACTATATCTGAAGACCCCTTAGATGACCCCTTTCAAGAGCCAAGCCGTAAGACAAAAGGGACTCGGATCAAATATTGGAATGGGACCCTGAGTTAGAAGGCCATCCAAGAGAGACAAAGGAAGAGGATCCACCACCAGATGACTCACCAAATCCATGTACCACGGCCGCCTGGGCCAATCCGGAGCCACCAGAACCACAAGGCCCGGATGTCGAACTATGCGGAGAACTCTGCCCACTAATGGCCATGGAGGGAACACATACAACAGCCCCTCCGTTGGCCATGGTTGAACCAGAGCATCTAGGCCAGGGGTGCCCAACGCGTCGATCGCGATCGACCGGTAGCTCAGGAAGGCAACGTGAGTCGATCGCAGAGCCCATCCCGGGCTCTGTGATAGACTCGTGTTGCCGTCCTGATCTACCGGGCCTATCAGCCTTCCTCTCCCCGACGTCAAAGCCGCTGACGCTGGGCATTAGGCTGTTTTTGTCATTTCGGGGCAGGGCGTGGTGGCGGCAGGAGCAACAGCCTGAAAAATAAATCATCCTGGCCCGGGTCGGTGTCATGCTCCGGAACTTCTACCTCTTCCAGCAGCCCTCTCCCTTCTACCTGCTTCCGGCCACACCCCCTGCTCCACGGCTCTCTTCGGCAACTCAGCAGCAGCGATCGACACAAGCTTCTGACGTCGGGGCCTACCCTCTGCGAGTCCCGCTTGTTTCAACTTCCTTTTTCCACAAAGGCGGGACTCGTAGAGAGAAGGCCTCGATGTCGGCAGCTTGTCTTGATCACCGCTGCTGACGAGTTGCTTAAGAGAGCCGCGGAGCAGGGGGGTTTTGCCAGGTGCAGGTAGAAGGGAGAGGGCCAGATGCAGGACTCGTGGGTTAGGGAGCAGAAGAGAGAGAGAAAGAGAGAGGGGAGGGAAACAAAAGGAAATATTTCATACTGGGCTGGGCCGGAGTGGAGGGAGGGTGGAAAGATTCTGGCTATAGGGTGCATTAACAAAGGAAAAGGGAGGAAAGCTGAAAATGGAGATAGTGACACAAAGAAGAGAAAGAGTAAGCAGGACCTACTGAATAAGGATAGAGATACAGAGGGGACATGAAGAGGAGGTGAAATAGAGACATAGAAGTAATGCTGAAAAAGTGTGTGGGGGGGGAGATAAAGACATTGAAAGGGAAAATGGTGAACATGGGGTAAAGACAAGGACAGAGACAAATGAAGATTCTGAAAAAGTGGTGAGATAGGGATATAAGTGAGATGGACACAAAGAAGGGTGATGCTGGAAAATAGGTGGAATGGTAATTCTGACAGACACAGAAGGGAAATGCTGGATCAAGGAGAGATGGGGCTCAGGCTGGATGGAATGAGGAGAAATGCCTTGTTGGCCCGGAACTTCCTCTTCTACGTCAGAATTGACGTCAGTGAGCGGAATGCTGGTCAGCGCGACGCTTCTGCAGGGAAAGCTTGGGACGGCAGTGGCTTGGGGGCTGTTCCCCGATGGCGGTGGCAGCAAACCGAGTAGCTTGGGGGAGGGCACGGAGAAAGAAAGAAAGGGGGCAGACAGGGAGACAGAAAGAAGGGGGAACAGAGAGACAGAAAGAAAAAGTTGGGGGAAAGAATGAGGTCTGGAGGAGAGGAAACATACAGGAGGCTGAAAGAAAGGAAGAAAGATTGGATGCACAGTCAGAAGAAGAAAGTGCAACCAGAGACTCATGAAATCACCAAACAGCAAAGGTAGGAAAAATGATTTTATTTTCAATTTAGTGATCAAAATGTGTCGGTTTTGAGAATTTATATCTGCTGTCTATATTTTGCACTATGGCTCCCTTTTACTAAACCGTAATAGCATTTTTTAGCGCAGGGAGCCTATGAGCATTGAGAGCAGCACGAGGCATTCAGCGTAACTCCCTGTGCTAAAACCTACTATTGTGGTTTAGTAAAAAGGGAGGGTGTGTATTTGTCTATTTTTGTATTTTGTTACTGAGGTGACATTGCATAGAGTCATCTGCCGTGACCTCTTTGAAAAAATCCGGAATATGAATAATTAACATTTTCTCTGCCTTTCAGTGTGCTTTGTGTTTTTTTAAATTTTATTGTTGGTAGATCATTTTGACTTAGTCATTATAAAAGTAGCTCGCAAGCCCATAAAGTGTGGGCACCCCTGATCTAGGCCCTCGGCCTGACTGTCTGCGATGACTGAAGAAGCGGGGTGCTTTGCCGTTGACACTTGTGGCCATCAGGTTCATGAGGGGCTGACCTTAATATTGAACTATCAACTGAAAAGCCACCTGGCTTAGACACTACTCTCCGGGATCTAGCATGTGACAACTTAGGAAGTCCACTTGAACATCCTCCACTCCGGCTACGTGGGATGCTGATATTTCTTGAAGGTGCGACTCCGCCCAGACCATGAGCAGAGTCGCCTCCTGTGCCACCAAAGTGCTCCTGGTGCCCCCCTGATGATTGACATAGGCTACCGCCTTGGCATTGTCTGAAAAAACCCTGACTAACTTATCCATCAGAAAGGGCTGGAAGGCTAACGCCAGACGGATGGCTCTGGTCTACACGACATTGATCGACCAAGAAGCCTCCTCTGTGGACCAAGTGCCATGAGCTGAGTGACTTAGACACTGAGCTCCCCAACCGAGAAGACTGGCATCCGTGGGCAGGACCGTTCACTGCAGCTGGTCCAGACTCGCCCCTTGTACAAGATGGGGGGGTCTGAAGCTTCCAACAAAGACTGCCCCGAGCTACGCCTGGAAGCAGAACAGGGTGATCCAGACTGTGCCTGTGAGGCAACCACCTCCGAAGAAGAGCATACTGAAGAGGACACATGTGGGTCTGCGACCACCTCACTACATTGAGGGAGGCCGCCATCGACCCCAAGACTTGGAGGAAATCCTGCGTCTGAGGACACCGGAATGCCATAAGCAGGCGAATCTGAGATTGCAATTTGCTTACCTGGGCCTCTGGAAGGAAGACCTTCCCCAAGGAGGTGTCGAACAGCATGCCTAGATACTCCAGGTGCTGAGAGGAAGACAGCCGGCTCTTGGCAAGGCTGACTACCCATCCCAGCGACTGCAAAATCTCCACCACCCGAGCTGTGACCCGGGTGCTCTCCTGTAACATTCTGCTCGAATCAACCAGTCGTCCAGGTAGGGATGAATTAGAATGCCCTCTTTGCGCAATGTCGCCACAATGACCACCATCATCTTGGTGAACGTCCGCGGAGCCGTGGCCAGACCAAAGGGAAGTGCACAGAACTGATAATGTTGCCCCCACGATTGCAAAGCGCAGGAAGCGATGATGGGAGGCTAGAATAGGAATGTGCAAGTAGGCCTCGGTCAAATCTAGAGAGGTCAGAAACTCCCCTGGCTGAACCACCAGAATCACAGACCGCAGAGTTTCCATGCGGAAGGAAGGCACGTGAAGAACCCTGTTGACCCCCTTCAAATCCAGGATGGGTCGATAGGTCCCTTCTTTGTTTGGCACCACAAAGTAAATCGAGTACCAACCTATGCCCCACTCCTGCGGGGGAGCTGGAACCACCGCATGGAGATCCAACAGTCGTTGAAGTGTCTGATGAAAGGCCTGCTGCTTTCATGCCACCTGTGAGGGAGAAGTGAGAAAACGGTCTGGCGAACTCCAGAGCATAGCCGTCCCAGATCACTTCCAGAATCCACTGATCGGATGTGATGTCTGCCCACTTTCGATAAAATTCTCTCAGCCATGTTCCCACCGGAACCAAAACAGGCACCAGCAAGGAGTCATTGAACAGGACGGGCGGCAGGGGACCCGGTGGGAGTGCTACCTGCACCCAGTGGGCCCCACAAAAGGACTGCAAGCACTGGAAGAATCTGCATCTAGAGAGCCTAGAAGATGGAAAAGAGGCAGCCCCTTTACCAGAGCAGAAGGGGTGGAAATCACGCCCACGAGCAGCGTCACCTCAAGCCAGCAGCCTAGGCCTATCCTCAGGAAAACGAGGCACTTTGGAATCAGTGAGAGTCTGAACCAACCTGTCCAGGTCCTCCCCAACAAGAAAGAACCTTTAAAAGGGAACTTCGCCAACTTAGTTTTGGATGCCGAATCCGCCAACCAAGCATGAAGCCACAAGGTAAGGCGTGCTGCCACTCCAAAGGCCAAAGACTTGGCAGAAGCTTGCAAGAGGTCATACATGGCATCTGAGAGATAAGCAGCACCCAATTCAATTTTGGCAACTTCTTGTTTTAGCAAGTTCCAATTCTCAGATTTACTGTAAAGCACATGCTAGGCTCAACGAAAAACACGCCCGAGCCACTAGCCCGCCACATATCGCCACCTGGACCGACAGAGTGTCACATCAAAACGGTTTTTAAGGAGGGACTCCAACTTACGCTCCTCTGGGTCCTTCAAGGCCGCACCACCCTCAACAAGCACGGTATGGCTCTTAGAAATGGCCAAGACCACTGCGTCCACTATGGGTAACTTCAAAATGTCCCTATCCCCTTCAGGAATGGGATACAGGCAGGTCATGGAGCACGCAAAACGAAAATGGGTTTCCGGCACCTGCCACTGTGCGAGCATAATATCCCGAATATCCTGATGCATAGGAAAAGAGCGGGAAACAGAGCAGATCCCCTTAAGCTGGTCTGACCCAGCGGAGGCAACTTCTTATGTTCTTATAAGATTTACAAGGTGCTAACATAAATTAAGGGGAAAAAAACTCCCCCAAGGGACCCTGCCATTCCTTGCCCCTGTATTTCCAGAACAGGGGGAAGGTCACCTGAGGTAACAGAAATGAAGGAGGAGGTTCCCGCCAAAATCAGAGCTCCTGCGGCCTGTCATGTCTGAAAAGCCTGGGACTTTCCTGACGCTGAGGCCGAGGAACCATCCAATGCAAAAAAGGAATCCCCAGCCGTTCTGGCAGTAAGGGAATCCTTTGCGAGATACATGCGGCGGGGTGCCAATGAGACTCCCCCATCTCTCCGCCCTGCACAGCACTTACACAGGCCGGCCATGAGCACCTCGTGTCTGGAGCACAATGAGCATTTTTTTCCCCCCTTAAAAGTGCTCTTTGAGCTAAAAAACGCTCTAGCTGTAATAAAAGTGCCGGTTAGATGAGAAAAAAACAATACAAATGGCAGTTTTAAAAGGAATTGAGCCCTTTAGATTGCCACACCTCAGGATTTTTTTTTTTTTCCACTTAGTCAGAAAAGACTCCACGGCTCTCAAAGCTGGAGGGCTGACCAACCAGGGGGCCAGGCCACTTCTACAAAAATGTGGGGAGGTGGAGGAAGGTGGGGGGAGGGACACAGCACGAGACCTGCCAAGTTTAACACCCCCAAGGTCGGATGGATCCCCAAATAGGACCCGTTCAAGCTCTATTCGGCACAAAAGGGGAACCTAGGAGTCCAAAACAAAATTCCAACAGTACTAAAAAAGGAAGCCAAATTACCGTATTTTCACGCATATAACGCGCACGCTATACACGATTTTACAAACCGAGCATAACCATGCGCGTTATATGCGTGAGCGCGTTTTACAATTTGTTTTTTACATTGTTGGTTCCCCCCCCCATGACGTCCGATTCATCCCCCAGCCCCCCCGCACCGTTTGTGATGGAGAAGCAGCCTACTGTGGGTTCGCGATCCCAGTGAGCCCTGCGCTGCTTCCTCTGCTGCGGTCCTGCCCCTTCTCTGAGCCCTGCGCTGCTTCCTCTGCCGCGGTCCCGCCCCTTCTCTAAGGTTCTTGTCGCTGGAATGTCGAATGCCATTGGAATTTCATCCATGTTGATGACGTCCTTTGCAGTGATGACAAGTTCAGATATTTCTTTGGCGACAAAGTCACGGAAATCGATCAATTTTTGCTGCCAGTCATCCGGAAGTCGCTGGACAACAGTTGTTCTCATTCGAACCGATAGTCCGTTCCTTTTCATAAATTTCGAGATCCATGTGAAGCCAGCTTTGAAGTCGGGTATTCCTCTTCCATTGGCAAGTAGTTTTGCCTTCATCTGAATTGCAACGGTAGAGACTGATTGATTTTGCTCCCTTCTCCCCAGAATCCACTGCTTCAAGTCATCCTCCAGCTGAGGCCATTTTGGTTTGGCCCCACGACGTGCCCGTTTTCACGGATTGCATTTCTCCAGTTCCTTTTTATCTTTTCTCCAATCACGCATCGATGTTTCTCCAACATTGAACTCTCTCGCTGCGGCCCGGTTGCCTATTTCCTCAGCTTTCGCAACGACTTTAAGCTTAAAGTCCACTGTATATGACTTTCGTCTCATTCCTGGCATTATGGCGTTTTAGAAAAAACTTTACTGGTAAATTTAAATTTAATTGATAAACTCTACTAGATAAATGCAGAATACCAATCTGAAGAGATCAAAATTAAAATGTGGGCTCTACATGCAGCACTAATGATCTTTTATAGGCTTACCCAATAGCTGGGATGTGTTATATAGGCAAAATACTATTCAATGGGTCACTGGACAAATTACAAGGCCAGATAGACAACAGAACGAGATGAGGGGGGACACAGCCACGGTGATCAAAAGCGCACTGCGACAAAGGCGCGCTGACAACCCGGCGCAGAAAACTGAGCGCAAGCATGCTCAGACCATCTTCTTTGTCTGTAGATGGTCTGCGCATACTTACAGAGCTGGGAGCAGGGCGGCGATTCGGGGCAGAGCGGCGAGAGGAGAGTCGGGGCAGCAAGACAGGAGCAGGGTGGTGATTCGGAGCAGAGGGCAGGGCGGCGAGAGGAGAGTCGGGACGGTAAGGCAGGAGGAGGTTTTAATTCAATGAGCATCATGCGCGGTATACGCGTGTGTGCGCTATATGTTAATTTATTTACATAAATGTTGTTTTCCCACGCACTATACCCGTGTGCACGTTTTACACGGGTGCGCGTTATACGTGTGAAAATACAGTAGTCTTACCACCTGCTTTAATGGAGACTGAGGAGACTAGATTGCAAGAGGGGAAGCTATACTGATATACAAGTTTGTGCTCAATCTCCACCTGCTGATAGCAGTGAGGTATGTAACCCATTTGTAAGGACTATACTAGTCTACCAAGCGATACAGAATTAAGTACTTCAAAACCACTATCCCAGATCTGCCCGACAGAGCTGATGCAGTCCTGGGTTTGCCTCATTTTATGCAAGGATATGTAGTTCTGATTTTCCCATAAAGACTACACACTCTCTCATCTCACTTATATAGTTACTTATACACACTTTGTACATAGCAATGTAAACCTGGTATGCCCAAGACAACTGCTCCCCAAGATTGTTAACACAATACTAGAAAAACAATCTGAGTGGTACACTCAGTGTATCCAGCACCACTCCAATAGGCATCCCAAATTATCAAGGAATGAAAGCATCCAACAGGTAAAATTTAGCTCATAACTCAGTCTTGTTCATCCATATTGCACCAAGTCAGTCTATTGCTCTTAGAAGATACTCTCTACCAACACAAGGGCTTAGAATGCAGTGCAGAGCTGGTAACTGATGTGGGTAAAGACATACCTATGATGTACTCTGTGGCCCTCAACACTACCTAGGTTTCATAAATAGTTTTGACATAGTAGTTTACCCACAAAGGGAGAAAACAGAGCAAAGGGAATTTAATATGATCACAAAGAAACAGGAGATACCACCTTCCCAAAGTAGGAAAGCAAAAACAGCAGCGAAGGTAACCTGGGGTGCTCAATTTCTTTATTATATATTGGGACTCAGCACGATCATGTTTCGGTTGAAAGGGCTTGCTTCAGGAGTCTGGATATTGGTTGAGGAGATTGTGTGAATACAACAACCCGCATAAAAACCGCGACAGAGTGCACATGTTTTACGTTGTTACAAAACAGTACTTTTAAAGTAGAATGTGACCAGTTTCCGTCTAATCATCTATTGCTTCACTGCACAGAAAAGCACAATTACTTACCATAATAGGTGTTATCCAGAGACAGCAGGCAGATATTCTCATATATGGGTGACATCATCCACGGAGACGGTACGGACAGTATGAAAAATGAATTTGTGACCCTGGGCAAGTCACTCAGTCCTCCATAGCCCCAGGTACATTAGATCAGTGTTTTTCAACCTTTTTTGGGCAAAGGCACACTTGTTTCATGAAAAAAATCACGAGGCACACCACCATTAGAAAATGTTAAAAAATTTAACTCTGTGCCTATATTGACTATATATAAAGTAATTCTCTTGAATAGGAATCAAATAAACACAAAGAAAGTATTTTATAATGCTGCCACCGCCAACAACACCGTTGGCGGCGGTGGCACTCAAGTGGCTAAAGAGCCGCAGTTTGCCGGCCTAGGGACAACACTGGAGGGTGACCAGCTGTGCACCCCCTTGGGACGTAAACCCGGGGTGGGGCAGACTGCCCCCCCCCCCACCCTGGTATGCCACTATCTGTACCTCACTCCCTCCCTATGACCAAAAATTCTCCTTTCTTCTATTCCCCGTGTACACAACCATCTCTTTCCCTCCCTTCCTCTCTCCAAAGTCCATGCCTTCCGTGTCCAAACACTCATTCCCTCCCCCACCTCAGCATCTCTTTCCCTCCCTTCCTCTCTCCCAAGTCCATTTCTTCTGTGTCCAAAAACGCATTCTCTCCCCCACCTCAGCATCTCTTTCCCTCCCTTCCTCTCTCCCTCCCTTCCTCTCTCCCAAGTCCATTTCTTCTGTGTCCAAAAACGCATTCCCTCCCCCACCTCAGCATCTCTTTCCCTCCCTTCCTCTCTCCCAAGTCCATGCCTTCTGTGTCCAAAAACCCATTCCCTCCCCCACCTCAGCATCTCTTTCCCTCCCTTCCTCTCTCCCAAGTCCATTTCTTCTGTGTCCAAAAACGCATTCCCTCCCCCACCTCAGCATCTCTTTCCCTCCCTTCCTCTCTCCCAAGTCCATGCCTTCTGTGTCCAAAAACCCATTCCCTCCCCCACCTCAGCATCTCTTTCCCTCCCTTCCTCTCTCCCAAGTCCATTTCTTCTGTGTCCAAAAACGCATTCCCTCCCCCACCTCAGCATCTCTTTCCCTCCCTTCCTCTCTCCCAAGTCCATGCCTTCTGTGTCCAAAAACCCATTCCCTCCCCCACCTCAGCATCTCTTTCCCTCCCTTCCTCCCTCCCAAGTTCATGCCTTGTGTCCAAAACGCACTCCCTCCCCCCTTTTGTGTTCCGTGTTTGCCTACCAGCCCATCTTTGCAACTTTCTCAGCAAAACGAAGCTCAAGCCGCGAGGTTTGTCTTCTGCTTCCTGTCTGCCCTGCCGCACACAAATAGCCGAACGGAAGTATTCTCCGACGTCAGCGCTGACGTCGGAGGGCAGGCTTTGCTTAAGCCCTCCCTCCGACGTCAGCGCTGACATCGGGGAACGCTTGCGATCGGCTATATGTTAGCTGCAGGGCAGGCAGGAACAGAAGACGAGCCTCGCGGTTTGAGTTGTATTGAACTCCGCGGGTCCCCCGTCCAGCTCTCTCCTGTCCACGTGGGGCGGACCGCCCCCTCCCTAGACTGGTGGTACTGCCCTGATGGCGGCCCTGACCGTACGGCACACCAGGCAACATCTCGCGGCACACTAGTGTGCCGCGGAACAGCGGTTGAAAAACACTGCATTAGATAGATTGTGTTCCCACCGAGACAGATCTAATCTAATCTTTGGTTTATATACTGGGTCATCTCCCAGTGGAGCTCGACTCAGTTCACATATAATTAAGACTAGAGTACATAGTAGAAAACATAAGAGAAGGAAGAACTAATTAAAAACTAGAGGACATAAGAAAAGCATAAGAAAAATAACTACAGTGGAACCTTGGTTTACGAGCATAATTTGTTCCAGAAGCATGCTCGTAAACCAAATTGCTCGTATATCAAAGCAAGTTTCCCCATAGGAAGTAAGGGAAACTGCTTTTATTGGTTCCACCTCCTCCCCACCCCCCCCCACCCCCCGAGGCTACCGGCGCTGCTCCATTCTCCCCCCCCTTGAGGAATCCGACGCTGTTCCAACCCCCCCCCCCCGGGATCTGGCACCCCCCCCTCCACTCGTGTTGCCTTCCCTCCACCGCGATCCTACTTCTCCCCCCCGAGCAGTCAATGACATCCTTTACCTGACTTGGCACCAGTGCCGGTGCCCGAAGATCCTCCCTCTTCTGGCGCGGCCTGGGCTGGGCGGTGCGTCGGAAATCCTCCTTCTTCTGGGCTGGGCTGGCTTTGAGCATGCGCAAATGCTCAAAGCCAGTCCAGCCCAGGCCAGAAGAGGGAGGATCTCCGATGCACCGCCCAGCCCAGGCCGCGCCAGAAGAGGGAGGATCTTCGGGCACCGGCACTGGTGCCAAGTCGGTTAAAGGATGTCATTGACTGCTCGGAGGGGGATGCTGGATCGCCGGGGGGGGGGGCGCTCGTACAGCGAGGCAAGCTTGGTTTATGAGGCACCAAGTTTGCAAATGTTTTGCTCGTCTTGCAAAACACTCGCAAACTGGTGCACTCGTAAACCGAGGTACCACTGTATAATATTATCATTTTGTTGAGACTGTCGTTAAACCATTTAAAAATTGCGAGAACAACAAAGTTTTCAGGAATTTACGAAATAATTGCAGCTGGCCTATAAGCCTAATGGAGTCAGGAAGTTCATTCTAGATCTCTACAAACTTGAAAATAAAAGATCGACTGAGCTTCCCAGCAGATTTAATTCCCTTAAAGGAAGGGAAGGCTAACATATCTTTGTGTGTTTCTCAAATGGCAAAGTCTAAGGGTATTCCAACATAAGGGAACAAAAGGATCAAATATTCCATAGAGAAGCTTGAAGATTATGCATGCGCATTTAAACTGGATCCTAAAGTGAACTGGGAGCCAGTGAAGCTTTATCAACAGTCTACACCACAAAACATGCCAATTTTAATGTGTTTAAATCTTTATTGCTTTTCATAAATACTGCATAAAACGCACTAATAACTATACAATTATTACATTAAACAATTAAGCAATTTTAAGATTTTGGGGGTGCGGGAACATAGGGCTAACTCCCAACTATTGAAAACCCAAAACTGGAGACTCCCAAAATTGATCTCCAGGCTGTCAGCCTATTATTCACTGTGTCATGTTGTGTGCTGGGAGCTGCAGGAAAGATGCTGAACATCTTACAGGGAGATCCTCTGCCTCAAGAAATCTGGAATGTGGAGCGCTGGTATCTTCTGACTGCCTCTCAGACCCAATGTACTGATCGGAGGCCTCCACCCCTCCTAGAACTCATGCACACTAACGGGTGGAGAACACCGCCTGATCCTGGATACACCGCCATGGAACCACTCAGCCTGCACTCAAACCCACTAGCAGACAAACCTGGGGTGAGTAACGCTCTCAAGGGAACAATCCCTGAGCCCCAATCTGTGAAGGCAGGCTGTTCAGGTGGGTGCATTGCAAAGCAGCCAACCCCCTGGAAGCAGACATTGCCAGTAAAGTCGGCAATCTCCCGCAGCCAGAGATGTCTGTGCATGGAACCTCTGTAGCATGAAAACACAAAGCCACAAAAATACTGAAGGTAAAGAAAAAAAATAAACACTAAAAAAAGAGACTAGATCCTACTGTCTCGCTTGTAGGGAAGACAACTGGAAGACAAAGGGCAGTGCTGAAGTAAGAGGGGAGAATCACAAATATGTAAATGAGGTTTCCTACAAGAGTCCTCGCAAGATGGAATACATGACTCATTTGTCCAGGAATAGAGTGGGATTGTACATGCATTATAAAGGGTGCATGCTGAGTCTTTGCACTATGGCACACCATGAAACTGAAGATGCTGAAACCTGCAGGAATGACTCCTTTATCTCACTGCATTTGAGCTTGAAAGCCATCACAAAATGTCTAATGTTCAAATCCTTCAAAAAAGCATTGAGAAGAGTGGATGTGATGAGATTACAGCAGTGCTCAAACTCTGACCCTTTTCTGGTCTACCTGCTGAAGAGTGCACAAAAAGGTATGGGAGGGGATGACAGAACTCGAGTTTCTACCCCTCCTGAATAATCTCCAGTACCCATCTGGCCTATAAACTTCCCACTGATCCTTGGAGGTCTGGCTTTTGCCTTGGTGTCATAACTGTTTCTAGGGAGGAGTGGGACGGAATCCTGATTGTGGGCGCCTAGCACCTCAAACATCTGTCTTGTGTACTGAAATGATCTCTGCCCTTCCGAATACTGACAAAAACACCTAGAATTGCAAAAATTACCTCGATTTGACCCCTAGGGATTCTCGATTTGCTGTATGGTAAAGACTTTGGTTTGTGATCCTGTACAATGGCCATGAGGTCATCCAGACCGCTCCCAAAGAACAGTTGTCCTTTAAAGGGTAACTTGTTCAGCATCACCTTAGAAGATGAGTCTCCCTGTCCACTGTCTGATCCATAGCATTCTTCGGGTGAAAATGGCATAAGCAGAAACCTTGCTCAATACCCTGAAAATATCATATAGAGCATCAGCCACATAATTTACTCCTGACATGAGAAACCAATGAACCCTTCCGGCATCTGCTTCTGTATCATGGTGCAACTTGGAGTGGCAAGCACATGTTTTCTAAGATGCCGCTGCCTTTAATCCCTGAGCCTCAAATTGTTTCTTGAGAACAAAATCCAGGTTGTCGTCATTGGTATTTTTCAACATCATTCCACCTTCACTGGGGAGAGAGGTACGCTTGGTTACCTGTGCCACCAGGGTAGCCACCTTTGGTGGGATAAATCACTGGTTAAATTCAGCATCCATTGGATAAAGTTTCATCATGGACCTGGCAGCCCAAGGGGGCCCCTCCAGGACCTCCCATAGTCTGTTAACATTTTAGTAATATCCTGATGTGAAGGAAAGCATGTGGCCTGAGTCTTAATGCTGCTCATAAGTAAACACTGCATAGTTGAGGTCTGTGGAGTCTCTATATTTAATTCTTGGAGACTCCGTAATTATCTCCAAAAGCACTGAGGGCTTAAACAGCCTGTGCACAGTCAGGTCCCCTCCATGATCCACCCATTCAGGATCTGGCTCTTCCCGACGTGATGCAGAATCCTCTGCTACTGAGAACTCAGACTGGAAAAGTAAAGCTATGGAAACTGAATCCATATCATCCCAGTCTTCCTCTGACTGAACCATCTCTTGTGTATGGCACTGTTGAGGGAGAGAGACCCCTCACGCCAGCATCGCCACAAACCCTGAGAGTTCCATGTGGCTGCTGTTAAACAACTATGCTTCATACAGTATATTGATAGTTATGGAGCAAAACCATGCCCAGGACTCCCTGAAGTCCCTTGCAGTTGCTCCTGTGTCTCTTTGTGGAGGTTTTGCAGCAGGTGCATGGCTGCACTTAATCATAGATGCAGTTTTGCTCTTTCCTGGTTCTAACCAGGACTTTTGACCTGGAATTTGAACCATCTGGGATTCCACACCTCCAGGAGAACTAGAGGAGGCTAAACCCAAGGTTCCCACCCTCTCTCCTTCACATGTTGCACAGCATGTGGGACATGGATGGTTCTCAGCCTGCATTCCAGTGCAAATCTGGCATGAATCTAAGGTATCCTGGCCTGATGAGTCCATCCCATCTAATTTTAAGCCAAATCAATGTGTTTTGAGGCAGATAGAGGCTTTTATTTTAAAATAGGGAAATCCAAGATGGCCACCACGGCAGTAATTTTAGCGTCACAAATTGGCCTGTGGGAGCTACACTAGGGCTCAAAAATTTCTGAAAATTATGATTTTAGGGACTATCTCTAGCCCCAGAACCTCAAAAAAATAATTTTTAAAGACCCCCAATTTTCTCTCATACGTCATCAGCCTTGTACGCACTGTGCCATGCTTGTGCTGGGAGCTGCCTGGGCTGAAACTGAAGCAAGTGAAACAGAAGAGCTTCTGCCTCAAACAAGCCTATAAACTGGACTGCTTGCTTTTTCTGACTGCCTCTCAGACCCAACAACCAGTTGGAGAGCTCAACCCCCACCGTAACTTGCACGTGCAACAGGGGAAGAAACGCAGTCTGCTCTGATCCTGGAAAAAAAAACAAACCTGCCACTCAGCCTATGCTCAAGCCCTCTGTAGACAGAACCTGGGGCAAGCCTTGCTCCCAAGGTCCCTGAGCTCCTGAACTGTTAGTGCAGGCTGGTCAAGTGAGTGCACTGCCAAGCAGTCTGCCTCTTGGCTACAGACCTCTGACCTCAATCTGAGCTTTCTTGCAGCCAGAGATGTCCCAAAGCTGGGAGCCTCTGTAGCACTAAAAAGCCTCACAATCGGAAGGAAAAATAAACACAATCAGAACAGATAGGCTTCTACCATCTTGCATGTAAAGAGAAACTGAGGAATTGCAGGACACTACACAAAATCTTGTGGGAAGGGATTGACTACCCAAGAGTTCAGAATAATGTGCCTATTGAAATTAAATTTTCATCCTCCTTCTATTTAGGCATCCCTGTGTTTATTCCATGCATGTTTAAGTAGTGCTGAAAGCATTGGGCTGCAGTTCTGTGACTCGATGCTCCCAGAAAGGTATAATAATGCTGCTTGCAAGGTTGACTGCAAGCAGCAATATGCATATAATGTGGGAACGATTAACCTGTTGTACTGAGATATTGCAAGTTAGTCACTGTTGCAGTGCATCAGGATTAAAAAGCATTTTATTCAGCACAAGCATTAGAACATGCCACTGAAGCTTCTGTGCACTGTTCTAACTCACAGCTTATTATATTGGTGCCACTGTAAGGCTACTTATTAGGAGAAACTGGATTTTTAAATTTTTATAGTGAAATTGAAGTATAGAATACATATATTATTATATTTTAATTACAGGATAACAATTCTGAAACATCTTATTTGTTACCTTATAACAGGTAATGGTTTTGACGATTTTCTGCCCTTGATTTTGAACTCATGAGTGGTTCCTTCTGGCTCTTTCTCTGCTTTGAAGGCAACATTTGGTGGTATTGGAGGAACTCGAATTCTTAAGCCAAACAAATGCTTTTTTTTCTTTATTTCTTTTCCAGACATAAACCTAAGAGAATGATACATTAACAGTTTCATAGAGATACAACTGCACATGTTCATAAAAGAGCATTCTACAAATATATATAGTAAAAAATTATAATATTGGTAGCGCTATAGAAATAATAAATTGTTGTTCTTTGAGTAGATCCTACTTCCTGATTGTGTTTAGAGCTATATCCCTGTAGTAGAGAATGACACGGTGACTGTTACCCGCAGCTAGCCACAGGTAACCCACCGAAACAGGGAGGAAAAAAACCTGGTTGTCACAAGTATGGGGACAAGGCCATTCACTACCCCATGAAGCGGTGAATGGCCTTGTCAACCGCAGTTAAGTTTTTTGCGCGCATTGCCTCACTTATCACCCCTTGTGATCATGTAGTCCAGCAGCCCTCTATCTCCTTCCTCCCGATCGCCGTAGTCCTGGCATCTCCCTCCCTCCTTTCCCCTCACCTTCGTTGGCGATTTTCATTTTTTTGTCTCCGAGCAGCACGAGCCTTTCAACAAGTCGTGCGCAGCAGCCTGAAACTTCTCCTTTGAAGGGACATGGAGAGAGAGAGAACAGACACTGAAGGGAAATGGGGAGGAGAGAGTGGAGAGCAGACGCTGCATGGAAGTGGGTAGGAGAGAGAGAGGGGAACACACTGGAAGGAAGTGGAGAGAAATGGGGAGAGAGGAACAGATGCTGCATGGAACTGGGTAGAAGAGAGAGGGGAGAAGACGCTGAAGGAAAGTGGGGAGAGGAGCTAGTGGAACAGACGCTGAAGGGAAGTGGGAAGGAGAGACAGAGGGGAGAAAATACTAGATGGAAGGAGGAGGATAAAGAAAAAAGGCACATGCTGGATTAGGGAGACAGATACCAGATCTGAGGGGTGGAGAGAGATGCTAAAAACTACCTGGGGGAGGGAAGAAAAGATGGAAGGGAAGAAGACTGATGACAGACTATGGGGGGAACGGAGGGAAGAAGATGGGTGCCAGGCCAATGGGGGTGGAGGGAGAGATGGAAGGGAGAGGCACAGTTTCTGGTAGAAGCATAGAAATAGAGCAGATTCCATATGGAACAGGCAGAGAGAAGGCAGACAGTGGATAGAAGGAATACAATGACAAGAAGATGAGGAAAGTAGAAACCAGGCAACAAAAGTAGAAAAAAAATTCTATTTCGTTTCTTTTTTTTTTGCTTTAGGATAAAGTAGTATATTAGTTGTTTTGATAAACATTTATAAACAAAGCCTTGCCAGCAAGAACTCTGATTTATAAAATGACAACTGTACAGAATATTGTTTCTTTTTATGCTTTAATAAAATAAGTTCAGTATAAAACTATTCAAGGCTTGTGCGGATGGGATCAAATAGTTTGCGGAGACGGGGAACTGAGCTTGCGGAGACAGGGCCAAGCTCGCAAGGATGGGGCAGAGATGGGGACAAACTTTTTCCCTGTGTCATTCTCTACCCTGTAGTCAAGTGTTCTGTCCATTAGAGCTAACAGCATTCAGGTGCATGGCAACAGGAATCTTCTTGGGCCCTGCCACTGCAGGGACTGTACCTGTTCAGCTTAGGGAAAGCACTGAGTGGTTCAGTCCTAGTGACTTCCCCTCCTGCCCTTGACCAGTAAGGGAACCCCTATCCCTAGTCAGTTGTGCTAGGGAAGTAGAGAAGAAAAATTAAGGAAAAGACTAATAAAATATTCAGTTATTACATCACAGTTGAAAAGGTGGGTGATACCTAACCACCTCACAATCTATGAGCCAGAATATCACCACATAAAACTCAACAATGAAAGCCTTTGCTCTTAAAAATCCCGCTGTCTGCCACCAATAGTAGTTGATATTTGGGCTATGTTTAAACAAATTTGGAAAGCTTTAAGTGTAGAAGTTATTGTAACAAATGAAAAATTGTATCATATACTATTAGAAACTTACATGGTCTTGTTTTCATTTAGTGCTTCCAGAATGTGTTCATATCTTTCAGATTTTGGTGTCTCCCCTAGCTATATAAAATAATAGCAAATTATGTTATTGCACTCTTAAATATGCAAATTGATCTTAAATGCATATTTATGACTGATTTCATCTTTCAGTTTCTCACTATATTATTTAAATACCCACAAACAGTTCCCATTATCTCATATTTGGTTTTTATTCCATCCTGTTCCTAAAACACTTACTGAAATGGAACCATTCTGCTATCTAGCCAAACAATGACCATGGACTTGGTTTCTTGCCTCAATCCCCTACTCTATCTTCTTCTTTGGCACAAATCTCAAATTTAAATGTCAAGGAAGACAGCATGAAATTCATTGTAAGAATGCATATTTTGCTTTATTACAAGTCATTCTTTCTGCAAGAAACACCTCATTATCTTGATTGTGCCTATCCATCTTTGTCTATAAGTTACAGTACTCTAGATCAGCCACATGAGGTACAGTGTCAGTCAAGAGAGGTACAGTATCAGTCAGGTTAGGAGTAATGTATTTGATATACCTCCTTTCTGTGGTATAAGCATAGTTTACATGTTATATTCAGGTACCTTCTCTGTCCCTAGATATATTAGTGATAGGAAGAAGTGCAAAAGTGGCATGGTGAGACTCAAAGGTGAAGGTGCAAAATATCTAGAAGCTGATAAAGAAAAGGATGAATTGCTTAACAAATATTTCTGTTCTGTACAGGTTCATGGCTGAAGCGCTGGGAGCGGGACCACTGAAGACAAACATGAATAAGGATGGAGGAGTGGTAGAACCTGATCGATTTTCAGAGGGTTGTGTTCGTGAGGAGTAGCTAAAATAAAGGTAGACAAAGCGATGGGGCCATATGGTGTATATTCGAGGGTACTGAAGGAACTCAGGGAAGTTCTGGTGGGTCCACTGACTGACCTTTTCAACGAGTCTCTAGAGTCGGGAGTAGTACCGGAGGACTGGAGAAGAGTGGATGTGGTCCCTCTCCACAAAAATGGAAGTAAGGAAGAAGTAGGGAATTACAGGCCGGTAAGTCTGACTTCTGTGGTAAGCAAATTAATGGAAATGCTTTTAAAACAGAATGGTGAAGTTTCTGGAATCCTGTGGATTACAGGACTGGAGGCAGCATGGATTCATTAGAGGTAGGTCTTGTCAGGCAAATCTGATCAATTTCTATGACTGGTATATGCTCCAGCACAAAACATCTAAACTCCTCAAAAGAATGCTGTTTTTCCACACAATGACAAGTTAGTACATCCACTTGCCATTTATGGGCTATGTTAGAACGATGTTCGAACAATCTGGTTTTCAAACTGAAAGACCTTTTATGCCCTTCTGATGTTTGGTCTGAGAGAGTGGCGGGAAGGTTGGGTCTTTTCCGCTGCAATCAATGTACAGCATGTCCTTTGATTTGTGAAGGAGCATTGGTGGAGATTCCTGGCAGGAAGACCTGGACGATGACATGTGGTGCTACGTGTGAAACAGTGAGTGTGGTTTACGCAATCATCTGTCCATGTGATTTGTGCTATATTGGCCACACAGCACACAGTTTGAAAACCAGATTGTTTGAACATCGTTCTAACATAGCCCATAAACGGCAAGTCGATGTACTAACTCGTCATTGTGTGGAAAAACAGCATTCTTTTGAGGAGTTTAGATGTTTTGTGCTGGAGCATATACCAGTGACGTCACGGAGGGTTGACGTGAAGATGAAGCTACAGAGTGAACAGAGATCGATCTTCTTTTTGGATACTATTTGGCCCAAAGGCCTTAGTTAGAAAATAGAATGGTGTGCATTCTATTAATTGTGGATTTTGTGTTGGTTTTTTATTTTTGGTTTTCTTGCTTAGTTTCCTGCAAAAGTGACGTCATGTAACGTGGAGCTTTAATTCAGGAGCCATTTTGATGCCAACAGTTGACGGAGCAGGAATGAACGAGAGCTTGTCGTGGAATTTTCCCTGATGCAGCCACAGGTTGGCGAAACAAGAGCCTTGTTGGAAGTACAGCCATTTATCTTCACTTGAGATCTGTGGGTGCTTTAATAAGAACATCATGTCACTGGATGGAGCTGTGTATCATCTGTGAAGATAGGTGTGATTTTTAGTCTCTTGTTCGTTTTTCCTTTTCCCTGTGCACAGTGGTGGGATGTTTCCCTGTTTTTGAAAATAACATTTTGAGATGAGTGGAGTTTTTTTGCCTGTGATACAGGATAAGAATGGCTTAAAAACTCATTGGGTTGTCGTCTGCATATTATTGATGGTTGAGGCTTTTTCTCCACTTTTGAGTAAATGGTTTTGTGTGGGCACTTCCACCACTTGGCGAATAACATTTGTTCTAGGTTTTTGAATTATATTTTGTTATTAATATTTTTGTTCTTGAGACATTTAAATACCTACGTGATGTAAATGTGCATGAGTTGAGTCTTTCATTTGAAAGGAAGCTCTGGAATAAGAGGGCATAGGATTAAGTTAAGAGGTGATAAGTCTCAGGAGTAATCTAAGGAAATATTTTTTTACAGAAAGGGTGGTAGATGTGTGGAACAGTCTCCCATTAGAGGTGGTGGAGACAGACTGAATTCAAGAAAGCCTTGGATAGGCACGTGGGATCTCAGAGAGGAAGAGATAATGGTTACTGTGGATAGGCAGACTGGATGGGCCATTTGGTTTTTATCTGCCATCATGTTTCTATGCAAGAGCTCTAGAGTAGAGAGCTGCATGGGAATGGGGTTCAACAGGAATCCTGAGGGGATGGAGGCACCTCAAAGGGCTCTCACCAGTGTGTGTCCAAGCAGCTCCTCCGTCTTCCTGCCCTCCAGCCATACTCGTCCCTGCACAAAGTCACATGCAGCACTCCCCGCACGCCACCCGCAGCTGACCTTGAAGCTTTCCCTCTGATGTCAGAGCTGACGTCAAAGGGAAGTCTTCCGGATCAGCGACATACAGCGTGCAGGAACCACTGCTCTCAGACCTACAAAGGAGGGTTCACTTAGGAGCACTTGTTGAGGGACAGCAAGGAGAGAACAGCCAGTAGGGTGCTTCTTCTTTTGTTTTCAGTGGCACAGGTTGGTTGACCACAGTGCTGTTCCCACTGAAGGGTCTGGCGCACAGTTTCAGGGAAGTGCTACAACAGTGGGCAGGGATCCGCAAAGGAGAGAGCAGGCACATCGGCAGCCAGATCAAAGGAAATTGCAGCAGAGCAAAGTCCATCAGATGCAGTTCCAGAGTCGACAGAAAAAGAATCACACTGGGACATGGTAGGGGCATAAACTTGGGACAAAGGCAGAAAGGAAGGAAGGAGGGAGGGGGCATGAACCTGGAACACGGGAGGGAGTGCGATTGGACCCAGAAGGAAGAGAGTAAGGGGCCGCAAACTTGGGACGTAGGATGGAGAGAGGGAAAGAGATGCTGAGGTAGGGGAGGGAATAGAAAGGGAGAATTGTTAGGCATGAGTGTGTGGGAAAGAGATGATACAACTGGGGAATGGAAGAGGAGAATTGTTGGGCATAGGGAGGGAGAGGAGGGAGGTAGAGATACATGGGGAACAGAAAGATGAGAGGGAGAAATTTTGGATATGTTTGGGGAGAGGGGACAGATTGAAAGGGATGCAAGAGGCAGGAATATTGGACTTAGTGGTGGAGGGAGAGATGTGGCATGGTGCCGGAGAGGGATTATAGAAGGAGAAATGTTGAGCATGGGCAAATGATGCTATACATGGTCTGGGGGATGAGAGGGGGGAAGTGTTGGATGTGGCAGTAGAGGGGGTGGGTACTCTGGACCCCTCTCTCTCCCCACTCCCTTTGCAGCAAGAGAGAGATTGAGAGATTGTAGACAGTGAGAGAGAGGGAGACATGTTGCACATGGGAGGTGGAGGAGAAAAGAAGAAATGCTGTGCAGAAATGGGGAGGGTAAAAAGAAGGAGAATGATGCAGGATAGAAGGAGTGAGGATGCTGTACAATGGGAGGAAGGGAAGAGAGAAATGCTGGACCATGGTAGGAAGAACCAATGGACAGCATCAGCTTGAAGAAGAACTTGCAGAAGAGAGGAAAGCAGAAAAAAAGGGAAACTGGAATCAACTCGATGGAAAAATATATCTCCAGACAACAAAGGTAAAAAAAGGAATTTATTGACTGAAATTTATAGCAGATGTCTTTGTATTGTGTTCAACAGAAAAGGAATTGCATTTCTGGTTTTATTTCTCCAGTGTTGAAGTACCTACTTACTCTTGATGTGGCTGATGGTGATCCCCAAACACTGCCAGTTGAGGATCTCCTCCAAAGATGGCCAGAACTTCCCTCCACCAAGCGTAGCAGTCACTGGCAGTACCCCTGAGCCATTGAGGTGCCAAAGGGCAAAAGGGATCCCCAGCCACCTTAAAAGGAAGTCCTCAGCTGACATAGCTTGAGGGTCCTCATCAGTTGGAGTATTTATATTTACATTAGAGGCTCTGGCAGAGACCTATTTACAAAGAATGTTTTCTTCTCAATTAATATTTCCAAATTAATAAAGTATCTATGCTTATTTGTAAATGGGTCTCTACCAGAGCCTTTAATTCAGAAGCATAATTAAATGAAGTAAATGAAATTTATGGGGATAGGCGGGGATGGGTTTTATTTCTGTTCCCATGCAACCCTCTACTCTAGAGTATAAGACAGGAGAAGGAGGGACATGGGGAGCTCCCTGAAACCAAGATACTGATCTGCTCATATAACATTATAACAGTCAATAACAAAACTGTTATGTATAAATGAATTAACATTACCATTAACCCTTTCAGGACCAAGGGACATATTTGTCCCATAACTTTAAAATCCTATAAATTTTGATTGGGATAGTCTACAGTTCTAAATTTGATATGTACGGATTCCATATGATACTGCCTTTATGTAAACAAACTGGTTCCGACATTCATTCATTAGCGTCGTTGCCAGATTGACGAGAAGATTCACTTGCCACACTGTCCATAAGCCAGAAGTTTGATTTTTTTAAAAAAAAATAATGATATTTCACAAAAAAAATCAATTTTTTGGCATCTGCAAGCCCTTTTTACCATAAAAATGTCGTCAAAACCACAAAAAGTGGCCTACGATCCTTATGGTCTTGAAAGGGTTAAACAGTAAGATACATCACATAAAAGCAACAACTTGAATATAAGTGGAGCTCAATTATCTCTTGAGATTCTATTTACTGAACCTATAGCCCAACTGGCAGAGAAGTCTTAGCTACCACAAGTTCCATGAAGCATAAGGCAGAAACAGGCACATCAGAAATTATCGGGCATGGGGGTTCAGCATACCATTCCTATCTACTGGAAAAGATATTATCAAGGTAAGAACCTAATCTCTTTTTTCAGTACAATAGGAATGGTATGTTGAACCTTAGAGACATACCTAAGCAGTCCCTGAAATTCCGGGTGGGAGAGAGAATCCTGCTTTAGTACTGAGGATTCAAAATTGGAATCCTCATGTGCTATCCTAAAGAATTTAGTGAAAGTGCATAGGGAAGACCATGTCGCAGATCTACATATCTCCTCCGGAGGTATCACCCTCAATTCCGCCCAAGAGGAGGCTACTCCTTTGGTTGAATGTACTTTCAATGACATCATTGGCTGTCTGCCACAGACAACGTAGGTGGAGGAGATCGCTGTCCATATCTACTAGGAAATGGTAGCCTTGGAGACTGGTCTGCCTCGGGTTAACTCTGATAAGAACAAAGAGGTGGTCTGATAGACAAAACTCATTAGTCACTTTCAGAAAACACAAGAGAACTGCAGATGTCCAACAGCTTCAAAGCCTAGTCTTTCTTCTTAGATCACGTAGGTTGAAAGGCTGGTAGCCTGACTTCCTGGTTGATGTGAAATGCTGAAACAACCTTTGGCATAAAAGAAGGTACTGTAAAGCAAGGTCACTCCCATTTCTGTGATTCTCAGAAATCGTTCCCTGTACAACAAAGCTTGCAATTCTGAGACTCTACTGGCTGAGGTAATTGCAACTAGAACACCGCTTTGATCATAAGATCCATGAGAGAAGCTTCCTCCAAAGGCTCATATGGGGCCCTCTGAAGACCCTCTAACATGATGTTGAGATTCAAGAAAGGGAAGGGATCTCAGATCGGCGGCCTGAGCCTCAGGGCTCCTTTGAAGAATCTAATAAATGTCTGGGTGAGCAGCCAGGAAGACTCGCTACTCTTGGCCTCTAAAGCAAGCCAGGCCTGTCATCTGTACCTTAAGGGACACCATTGCTAATCCCTTGTCCAGGCCCTCTTGAAGGAAGGCTACTACTGAAAATACTGGGGGGGCTTTGTTGGATTCCAGATTCTCCTTACTGCACCAGCACTGAAAAGTATCCCATGCCTTGGCATATGCAGAAAGAGTGGATGATTTCTTGGCCTTCAGTAGGGTGGTGATGACCACTTCTGAATATACATTCTTGGTCAGCACCGCACGCTCAAGAGTCATGCCATAAGACTGAAGCGACCTGGGTCTTCTAGAGCAATTGGCTCCTGTGTGAACGAGTCCGGATACATCTGGATCCAGAGACATTCGTCTATTTGTAGGCATACTTCCAAGATGGCCGCTGCTGGTGAATTTTAGTGCTAAAAAACAGCTTAAAATCACCTCAGGGCTGACCAAAAGCCTTAAAAAAAAACCCCAGGATTTTAGGGGAAGGGGACCAAGGCCCTAGCTGTAGAAACAGTTAAAAACAGCTTTTGAAGACACCCCCACCCACCCTCATTTTTCCCACAGGCTATCACAGCCTTACTCACAGACCATGTGTTGGAGAAATCGTGTTGCTGTTTGCTACAGCTACTCCTAGCTGTTCTAGGAAAGGCCCTCTGCTTCCAGTAACTCAGCCATTTCACTGGAATCTTTGGGCTGCTAGTCGGACCTCCATGGACCAATCCTTAACTCCCCAGATTTCTCATAAAAATGGGGAGGGGGGTAGACAAATGCACTGTGAGTGCCCCAAAGGACCACAGCTTGAGCTTCAGCCCCTGACATAGTAACATAGTAACATAGTAGATGACGGCAGATAAAGACCCGAATGGTCCATCCAGTCTGCCCAACCTGATTCAATTTAAAAATTTTTTTTTTTTTTTTTTTTTCCTTCTTAGCTATTTCTGGGCGAGAATCCAAAGCTTTACCCGGTACTGTGCTTGGGTTCCAACTGCCGAAATCTCTGTTAAGACTTACTCCAGCCCATCTACACCCTCCCAGCCATTGAAGCCCTCCCCTGCCCACCCTCCTCCAAACGGCCATACACAGACACAGACCATACAAGTCTGCCCAGTAACTGGCCTAGTTCAATCTTTAATATTATTTTCTGATTCTAAATCTTCTGTGTTCATCCCACGCTTCTTTGAACTCAGTCACAGTTTTACTCTCCACCACCTCTCCCGGGAGCGCATTCCAGGCATCCACCACCCTCTCCGTAAAGTAGAATTTCCTAACATTGCCCCTGAATCTACCACCCCTCAACCTCAAATTATGTCCTCTGGTTTTACCATTTTCCTTTCTCTGGAAAAGATTTTGTTCTACGTTAATACCCTTTAAGTATTTGAACGTCTGAATCATATCTCCCCTGTCTCTCCTTTCCTCTAGGGTATACATATTCAGGGCTTCCAGTCTCTCCTCATATGTCTTCTGGTGCAAGCCTCCTATCATTTTCGTCGCCCTCCTCTGGACCGCCTCAAGTCTTCTTACGTCTTTCGCCAGATACGGTCTCCAAAACTGAACACAATACTCCAAGTGGGGCCTCACCAATGACCTGTACAGGGGCATCAACACCTTCTTTCTTCTACTGACTACGCCTCTCTTTATACAGCCCAGAATCCTTCTGGCAGCAGCCACTGCCTTGTCACACTGTTTTTTCGCCTTTAGATCTTCGGACACTATCACCCCGAGGTCCCTCTCCCCGTCCGTGCATATCAGCTTCTCTCCTCCCAGCATATACGGTTCCTTCCTATTATTAATCCCCAAATGCATTACTCTGCATTTCTTTGCATTGAATTTTAGTTGCCAGGCATTAGACCATTCCTCTAACTTTTGCAGATCCTTTTTCATATTTTCCACTCCCTCTTCGGTGTCTACTCTGTTACAAATCTTGGTATCATCTGCAAAAAGGCACACTTTTCCTTCTAACCCTTCAGCAATGTCACTTACATACATATTGAACAGGATTGGCCCCAGCACCGAACCCTGAGGGACTCCACTAGTCACCTTTCCTTCCTTCGAGCGACTTCCATTAACCACCACCCTCTGGCGTCTGTCCGACAGCCAGTTTCTGACCCAGTTCACCACTTTGGGTCCTAACTTTAGCCCTTCAAGTTTGTTCAACAGCCTCCTATGAGGAACTGTATCAAAGGCTTTGCTGAAATCCAAATAAATTACATCTAGCATATGTCCTCGATCCAGCTCTCTGGTCACCCAATCAAAAAATTCAATCAGGTTCGTTTGGCACGATTTACCTTTTGTAAAGCCATGTTGCCTCGGATCCTGTAACCCATTAGATTCAAGGAAATACACTATCCTTTCTTTCAGCAACACTTCCATTATTTTTCCAACAACTGAAGTGAGGCTCACCGGCCTGTAGTTTCCTGCTTCATCCCTGTGACCACTTTTATGAATAGGGACCACATCCGCTCTCCTCCAATCCCCAGGAATCACTCCCGTCTCCAGAGATTTGTTGAACAAGTCTTTAATAGGACTCGCCAGAACCTCTCTGAGTTCCCTTAGTATCCTGGGATGGATCCCGTCTGGTCCCATCGCTTTGTCCACCTTCAGTTTTTCAAGTTGCTCATAAACACCCTCCTCCGTGAACGGCGCAGAATCTACTCCATTTTCTCGTGTAACTTTGCCGGACAATCTCGGTCCTTCTCCAGGATTTTCTTCTGTGAACACAGAACAGAAGTATTTGTTTAGCACATTTGCTTTCTCCTCATCACTCTCCACATATTTGTTCCCAGCATCTTTTAGCCTAGCAATTCCATTTTTTATCTTCCTCCTTTCACTAATATATCTGAAAAAATTTTTATCTCCCTTTTTTACATTTTTAGCCATTTGTTCTTCCGCCTGTGCCTTCGCCAAACGTATCTCTCTCTTGGCTTCTTTCAGTTTCACCCTGTAGTCCTTTCTGCTCTCCTCTTCTTGGGTTTTTTTATATTTCATGAACGCCAACTCTTTCGCCTTTATTTTCTCAGCCACTAGGTTGGAGAACCATATCGGCTTCCTTTTTCTTTTGTTTTTATTGATTTTCTTCACATAAAGGTCCATAGCCATTTTTATCGCTCCTTTCAGCTTAGACCACTGTCTTTCCACTTCTCTTATGTCCTCCCATCCTAACAGCTCTTTCTTCAGGTACTTTCCCATTGCATTAAAGTCCGTACGTTTGAAATCTAGGACTTTAAGTATCGTGCGGCCGCTCTCCACTTTAGCCGTTATATCAAACCAAACCGTTTGATGATCGCTACTACCCAGGTGAGCACCCACTCGAACATTAGAGATACTCTCTCCATTTGTGAGGACCAGATCCAATATCGCTTTTTCCCTTGTGGGTTCCGTCACCATTTGTCTGAGCAGAGCCTCTTGAAAGGCATCCACAATCTCCCTACTTCTTTCCGATTCCGCAGACGGAACATTCCAGTCCGCATCCGGCAGGTTGAAATCTCCCAACAGCAGAACCTCCTCTTTCCTTCCAAACTTTTGGATATCCACAATCAGATCCTTATCAATTTGCTGCGATTGAGTCGGAGGTCTGTAGACTACACCCACGTAGATAGAAGTTCCATCTTCTCTTTTCAGAGCAATCCATATCGCTTCTTCCTCTCCCCAGGTCCCTTGCATTTCGGTCGCTTGGATATTGATCTTTACATAGAGAGCTACTCCTCCACCTTTATGACCATCTCTGTCCTTCCTAAAAAGATTATATCCCGGTATGTTTGCATCCCATCCATGTGATTCACTGAACCATGTCTCTGTGATAGCAACAATATCTAGATCTGCCTCTAATATCAGGGCTTGCAGATCATGAACTTTGTTGCTTAGACTGCGAGCATTTGTGGTCATCGCTTTCCAGCTATTTTTCAGCGATAATCTCCTTCTTCGTATGGATTTTTGTGTCGTTTCACTTTCCGTTGCAATACTAAGAAATGAGTTGCTGATATTGCTTATGTTGCAGCCTTTACTACTATCACATCTTTTCTTTTGCCGGGGGTGGTCTTTATAATTGTCCTTCGTACATACACCACCCCCACCTTCTAGTTTAAATGCCTGGAAAAATATTGTCTAAATTTCTCTGCAAGGTTTCTTTTTCCTGCTGTAGTAATATGTAGCCCATCAGTGCAATATAGCTTCTTGTCCTTCCATGTATTTCCCCATCCTCCTATGTACCTGAAGCCTTCTTGATGACACCAGGCTCTGAGCCATCTATTAAAGTCCTCTGTGTTTTTCACTCTTTGCTCTCCTTTTCCATATGCAGGCAGTATTTCAGAAAAAGCTAAAGTCTTTACAAAAGGTTTCACGCCTTCACCAAGCTCCCGAAAAGCTTTCTGTGCTGCAAGTGTGGAGTTGTTGGCCAGGTCATTTGTTCCCAGATGGATAACAACATCAGTGTTAAAATCCTTAGTTTCTTCCTTAACTATAGTCAGTATTTGCCTGGAACTCCTGGTAGCTGAGGATCCTGGAAGACATTTCACTATTTTGGACTCCTCGCCCTGTGTTCCAAGGTTAATGCCTCTGATGATGGAATCCCCCAACAGTAATAGTTTTCTGTTTTTGGCTTTTTTATTTGTACTTAGGGTGCTCTTGTTCTCTTGAGTTTCCTTCATTGGTTCCAGTCCCACCTCCCTTCTGTTTTCCTGAGTATCGCAGTGCACTAGTGGAGCGAAGGAATTCTGTAGAGGTAATATTAGTGAAGGTGGATGTTTCTGTGTTACATGTCGCAGTCTTCCTGAGCCTACTGTGACCCATTTATTCCTGGGCTGTTTTATTCTTTGAGGTAGAGGTGGTAAGTTGGTATGATTTTGTGGAGTGATGGAAGCTGCTTTAATTGTATTCAATTCCTGTTTAAGTTTGCAGAGCTCCTCCTTAATACTGGCAAGTTGAAGACAGATGGGGCAAGCCTTAAGCCTCCAAATAGTATGTCTTGGAATTAAAGCACCACAGTGATTGCATAGAACATTGCAAGTCAAAGTGGCGAGCAAACACCAAGGGAATGGACTCTGAGACCCACTAATCTTCAGCAGGCTGGCTGAAACAGATCCCCGAAGGATACACCTGCTAGTTGCAGATTTAAAATTTGCTCCTTTCCATACAGGCAGAGTAGACCCTTATCAAAGGGATCTCTGATTTCACAAAAAAGGCAACGATTAGAGCAAAAAAAATGAAAAACTATCGCAAAATAAAAAAAGAAATAAACTGAGCAAATCAGACAACACCTTTCATACTCATTTGCAGAAAAAGAAACTGAAGGGGACAACAGATTCCTGGGAGGAGGAGATTTCAAAAGCTGTGACTGACATCTTTCTGCAGTATGTTCGCAAGAATGGCAAGAGTAACCCTAAGGTTCAGCATACAATTGCTATTGCACTGCAACAAGTGTTTAGACAGAGAAAAGAGAATAAAGCTCAAATGGGAAATGTTTATTTAAATACTACCATGCTATAAACTGCTTCCACTGTTTTGTAAAAAAAAAAAAAAAATAGGGGGGGGAGAGTAAATAGTTAAAAAAAAAAACAAAGTATAAATGTTTTTAAATTACAGCATTTTACAATCTTAGGTCCTCTAAATACCCATTTTCTTAAAAGGATCTTAATTCTCTGGTTTGATATGAGGGTCATAACAATAAATGGTCATGGATTTGATATGTTGCCTTTTTGTGGTTCAACCAAAACAGTTTATATTTATTATATGCAGGTACTTTCTCTGTCCCTAGAGGGCTCACAATCTAAGTTATATATCTAGGGCACTAGAGGGTTAAGTGACTTACTTAGAGTTACAAGGAGATGAAGTGGGAATTGTGCTCAGTTTCCCAGGTTTCCAGCCCACTGCATTAACCATTAGGCTAATGCAGTGGGCTGAGAACCTGAGAAACTGCTGGTTTATTATTAGAATTCTGTTATTTAAACTTTAGATAATATTAATTACTATCATATCTTACAGTCATTAATAGTTATCATTACTTAGATTCTAAAATACTATTAAGTATTGTGTATATGATGATATGAATAAAACCAAGAAATGTGTTTTTAAGTACCTACCTCTCCTGGATGCAGTCTATCCCAGTTTTCATTAATATATGTGATAAGTTCAAGTTCAGAATCAAAATATTTCTTTTTATGAATAACACTTAAGTTGTAAAGGCATAGGTGTGCTATATCTACCCTGGAATTCAAAGACATTAATAACAAATATATTAAAACATGTTCTTTTCCATTACATTTACTATAGTCATTTTGAGAATTTCTGGAATGCCTCACTCTTATTACAGAAATTTAATATTCCCGTTTTTGTCCCCTTTTTCCTGCATAGCAACTAAGCTCAAATGCTTAAAAAAATATTTTGTTAAGATTTCTGATTTTAGGATTTAAACAATCAACACTGAAAATCTGATGAAAAAAAATTAGAGGCTTTTATTGGACAAGCATCAGCATCAGAAAAACACCAGTTTCCATAGCACTTCTTCATCACTCCCTTGTCTTGTATCCTCCAATCAATTTTTGTGCCTTTTATGCACGGAAAGCACAGTTACTTACCGTAACAGGTGTTATCTAGGGACAGAAGGCAGATTTTTTTCACATGTAGGGTGACATTATCCACGGAGCCCTGGTATGGACTACTTTAAAAGTGTATCATCACTTTAAGAACTTGAGAAAGTTTATGAACTGCCTGCACCACCCAACGCCCTTCACGGTTCCTCAATTTGGTAACAGAGCTAAGAAGCCAACCAGAGGATGTAGGTGGGTTGTGAGAATATCTGCCTGCTGTCCCTGGATAACACCTATTAGGTTAGTAACAGACTCCCACTCCAGGTGATAAAGGCCAGCAGCGTGACGGATTTTAAGAGAAAATGGGATACTCACGTGGGATCTTTAAGGGAGTAAA
The DNA here is from genome assembly GCF_902459505.1 of Geotrypetes seraphini. NCBI lineage: Eukaryota > Metazoa > Chordata > Amphibia > Gymnophiona > Dermophiidae > Geotrypetes > Geotrypetes seraphini. The sequence goes on from NC_047095.1 coordinate 22,699,489, forward strand.
TTCAGGGGAGGGGATACTTGGAATGGGCAGACTTGGTGGGCTATAGCCCTTTTCTGCTGCTTTTTTCTATGTTTCTATCCCAGGACAAGCAGGCAGCATATTCTCACATGTGGGACTCCCTAGTTTACTATGATGGGATGGAGGGAGAGTTGGCCATTAGGAAAATAAATTTTGCAATACTGCTTGGCCGAAGTGACCATCCCATCTGGAATAAGATTCCTGACAGTAGTGTGATGTGAATGTATGAACTGAGGTCCAAGTAGCAGCTTTACAGATTTCATCAAATAGGAGTCAAGCAAAGGAAAGCTGCCATAGCTCTGACTTTGTGGACTGTTGTAGCCCAGCCTGAGAATAACAAAAGGAGATAGAAGAGGTCAACCATGTGGAAACCATTCTCTTGGATACTGGACATCTCAACTTGTTAGGATCTAAGGAGACAAAAAATTAAGATGTTCTATGTGGTTGAGTTCTCTGTAATAGTAAGCCAATGCTCGTTTGCATTCCAGAGTGTGAAGAGCCATTTCCCCAGGGTGAGTATGAGGCTTAGGAAAGAATACTGGAAGTATAATAGATTAAGGTGGAATTCCGTGATGATCTTTGGAAGAAACTTGGGATGGGTGCGAAGCACCACTTTGTTATGGTGAAATACTGTGAAAGGGGGATCTGCCACCAGTGCTTGAAGCTCACTGACTCGTCGAGCTGAAGTAAGGGAGATGAGAAAAACCACTTTCCATGTAAGATACTTAAAATGAATCATAGACATTGGTTCGAAAGGAAGCTTCATCAGTTTAGCAAGGACCACTTTAAGATCCCAAACCACTGAAGGTGGCTTGAGAGGTGGTTTGACATTGAAAAGTCCTTTCATGAATCTGGACACAAGAGGATGAGCAGTGAGAGGTTTACCATCAACTGGTCTGTGAAAAGCATTTATAGCACTGAGATGAACTGTAATCAAAATGGTTTTGAGACCTGAATTGGATAAATGAAGAAGATAGTCCAAAACTGAAGATACAGATTTGGGCTCATGATGTTGAAGAGCACCCCAGGTGAAAACCTGTGTCCATTTTTGCTGGTAGCACTGCTGCGTAGACAGTTTTCTAGATGCTTCCAAGATTAGTCTGACAGGCTGAGAAAGATGACGGTCAGCTGATGTTAGCAGAGAGGTACCAAGCTGTCAGGTGTAATGCTGGAAGATTGGGATGCAGAAGAGATCCGTGATTCTGTGTGAAAAGAGATGGGAAAATTTGAAGAGGTATTGGTTCCTTCATGCTGAGTTGAAGTAGAAGGGAGAAGCAGGGTTGTCTGGGTCACCAAGGGGCTATGAGAATCATGGTGGCCAATTCCTGCTTAAGCTTGACAAGTGTCTTGAGGATGAGAGGGATTGGAGGAAAGATGTAGAGAAACTTGTGAGCCTAATCCAACAGAAAAGCATCCACTTCCAGATGGTAACGAGAGTACTGCCGGGAGCAAAACTGAGGCAGCTTGTGGTTGTGGGGGGACACAAACAAGTCTATATGAGGGGTCCCCCACTGAGAAAATATAGGACGTAGAACTGCAGAGCTGAGTGTCCACTTATGTGGCTGAAGAAACCTGCTGAGTGTCTGCAAGTGAATTCTGTTCCCCTTGAATGTATATTGCTTTGAGGAATAAATTGCGAGAAATGGTCCAGGACCAAATCTTCTGGGCCTCCAGACAAAGATGGAAAGAATCCGTGCCTACTTGTGTATGTAATACATTGCAACCTGATTGTCTGTGTGGATGAGAAAGACGGTGTTGGTCACAATGTGTTGAAAAGCTTTGAGAGCATTGTAGATCGCTCTGAGTTTCCAACAGATTTATATGACAAGGCAGTCCTTGGCAGACCAGTGACCCTGTGTGTGAAGACCATCCAGATGAGCTCTCCATGTGTAAGTGGATGAGTCCATGGTCAGAACTTTCTGATGAGGAGGGGTATGGAACAAAAATCCTCTGGACAGATTGGAAGAGTTCATCCACCACTGCAGCGACTGTCAAAGTGAAGGTGTGACTGTAATGTGTTGAGATAGTGGGTTGAGAGCTTGAGACCACTGAGATGCGAGAGTCCATTGAGGTATCCTGAGATCAAGTCCCGCAAACGGAATAGCATACACTGTGGAAACCATGTGACCCAGTAGTACCAGCATTTGTCTGGCTGAGATTGATGGCTGATAAGTCTGAGTGCAAAGCTGAGTCAAATTATCAGGTGTGCGGTAGAAACACCCTGAGATGAATGGTGTTTAAGAACACCTATGAATTGTAGAGTCCGAGTTGGCTGGAGTTGTGATTTTGAAACCAAATTGTTGAAGGAAGAGAATGCAAGTCGCTACTGTTACCCCTTGCGAGGTAGGGCCTTTGATCAGTCAGTCGTCCAGGTAAGGAAAGATTTGGAGTCCCTGAGACCATAGCGCTGCTGCCACTATAACCAGGCACTTGGTGACTACTCTGGGAGAGGATGCAAGGCCAAAGGGTAGTACTTTGTATATTGATAATGGTGGTGAGCCACTTGAAATCAGAGGAATCGGCAAGAGGCCGGATGCACTGGAATGCGAGTGTAGGCTTCTTTCAGATCCAGAGAAGATAGCCAGTCATTGTGGTCTAAGATGGGATACACAGTTGCCAGGGATAATATCCAAACTTTCCTTCACTAGAAACTTGTTGAGACCTCTGAGGTCTAAGATTGGACGAAGACCTCCCATATTCTTCGGGTTGAGAAAATACCAGGGAGTAAACCCCCCTCTCCCCAGTTTCTCTGTCCAGGAGGAACCCTTTTGATGGCATTGAGAAGGAATTCTATCTCCTGAAGAAGAAGGGACATCAGCTGAGGGTTGAAAGAAGACTCTCTTGGAGGATGATCTAGAGGAATGTCAATGAAGTGAAGAGAGTATCCCTCTCAAATAACTGTTAGTACCCAGAGATCTGTGATAATCAGTTCTCAGCGAGGATAGTACAGTTGTAGCCGGCCTCTAATGGGTTGAGGAAGAGACTGAGATAGAGGATCAGCAACTATGCTCTCACGAAGTGAGTCAAAAAGACTGAGCAGGCTTTTGGGGAGCTGCAGATTGAGAATTTTGAGGACACTGTTGTTTCTGTTTCTTCTGCTGCGGTCTAAGGGAAGCAGCCGGTTTGGTAGAAAAATGCCATTGATAAGAAGAAAAAGGTTTGAAGGTCTTAGAAGTTGAAGGCTTAGGCTTGGATTTAACCAAAGCATCTCAATGTTTCTCATGGTCAGTGAGCTTTTGGTTAGCATTTTCAATAGTCACCAAATAGCTCATCACCCAAGCATGAAATGTTAGCCAATCTATCCTGAAGATTGATATCCTTGTTGGAGACTCTGAGCCATGCAAGAGGTCTCATTGCCACTGACATAGCTGAGACTCTGGTAGATAATTCAAAGGCATTATAAGCAGATCTCACCATGTACCTTCTGGCTAGGGCAAGGGTGAGAGATGTAACAAAAATCCTGTAATTGTTGTGAAGGAATATACCAATCAAAAGAAGACAATTTCTTAACCACATTCTTGACTAGCAGGAAATATAGAAATTGTAGTTTAGGACTGTTGGCTAACATGGAATTTTGGTACAAGCGACAACCAAACTTGTCCATAGTGTGCCCTTCATGCCCTGGGAGCACTGAGGCATAGACTCTGGATTGAGTAGATTTTTTCAAAGTCAACTCTACCACCAGGGACTGATGCTGGAGTTGTGATTTGTCAAAACCAGGAGAAGAAATGATTTTGTAGAGTCCAATTTTCTAAGAGCCACAGTAATTGTGAGGGGTGGGGTCTCCCAGTTCTTATGAAGAGTATCTTTGAGAATACCATGTAATGGTATTCAAAGGAGTTCTTTAGGAGGCTCATCATAGTCTAAGGCCTCCAAATATTCAGCACTGTAGGCAGAGTCAGCTTCTAATTTGACTGTGAGCTCTTTGCTGAATAAATTTTGTGAAAGAAAGTCTTTTCAGTAGGAGACTTAACTCTATGGAGATTTCTTAGGAGACACTTCAGAAGAAGTAACATAAGCCTCTGTAGTGGACTCAAGGACATCATCCACCGAGTCAGACTGTAAATCCGAGTCATAAAAGTCTTTTGGCGAAGGAGTGTGTTGAGATTGATGGGGATTTGTGAAAACTGGCGGAAGCCATTCAGGGAGGGGATCAGCGTGGGGCAGGAGCACAGAAAGCTCACTCTTGCCCAGTACACCACTGGACCACCAGGGATTCAAAAAGGTGCAGGGGGAGGTTGGGGGGGAGGTAAAAAAATTGTCAGAGTCAGCCGGGACAGGAGATGGGAAGGATCCCTCCTGTCCCACCACTGGACTATCAGGTGATATGGCAGGCTTGGTGAAGGCCTTCAGGACATCAGGAGAGAGCGGGACAGGGGTCAGAGCAGGGAGGTGGGAAGGGTGCAGGGCCTGGCAGGGAAGGAGGGAAGGGGGGTCATGGTGGAGAGCTTGGCAGAACAGGGAGTGAGGGTGGCTGGGTGCAGAGTCTGGTAGGGAGTGAGGAGGGCTGGGTGCATGAGGTCAAAGGACTCAATGGTTTGGGAAGGTCAAGCAGATGGCATACTGAAAACAAGTCAACACTCCCAGCCTGAAAATTGGCTGATAAGAGCCAGAAGGCCCAAAACTAAAAATCAATCAAAAATTAAACATTTTTGAATTCAATCTTTTTTTAATTGAATTTTATAAAACAGACAAAATATAAAACCAGTAAACAGTGAACAGTGAATAGCGGCTTGCAGTACTCATACATACATAAGTTGAATACATTTATGGTAGTAACTGTTATCATTCAAAGAAAATATGTACCTATGGGATAGACCAGATCACAAGAAAGTGATTACCCAAAGGGGGATGTAATCATAGGCAGTCCTTTAGTCTCTCTTACAATATGCTAAAATTGGTGCCCATACCTTTTGAAAGGACAATAAGGAGTTAGTTCGCTCAGCAGCTATATTTTCATACTTAGAGTAAAGACATACTGTATTCCACCAAGTATTATGATTAAGTGAAGAGAAATCCTTCCAACACAAAAGTATTGTTTTAATCGCTATTAACAGTAAGCAGTTAAGTAATTTAGCCTCATATTTGTCCAAGGCTTTCATTAGTGCACATTATCCGAATATTATGATCAAATAGGTCAGCTCTTCAATAATGGGCAATATCTCACGTATCCCAAATGTTTTTCCATAACAATTGTAATTGAGGGCAATAATAGATCATGTGATCTAGCATACCAACACTTTGAAGACACGACCAGCATTTATTGGAATCTAAGGTGTTCAATTTGGAAAGATTGTGTGGGGTCCAATAAGCTCTGTGATAAAGAAAAAGCACTGTTTGCATGATAGCTGACAACTTCAGAGCTTTGAAGGATGATAGCCAGTGTTCTGCCCTAACAGAAGGGCTGAATTCCACCCCTGTATCATGTGTCCATATGTCACGTAATGCGGACGGAGAAACAAATTTCTGGTGGTGCATTAGTTTATACCAAATTGAAGCTTGACCAGGTAGCGAATTGAAGGCATTGGCCCAACTTAGTATGGAAGGCAAGTTCATAGAAAGTGTAGTCTGCTTAAAATAGGTCTGAACACAATGGTGCAATTGTAACCATTGATAGTAATAAACGGGTTCCAATCTGAAAGAGGTACTCAATGTATTATAATCAATGAAGGTACAATCGGACATCAGATAATGTATTGCCCATATACCACGCTTACGCCATGACTTCCATTCAATATATTGTCCTTGTATTTTTACATGAGGATTTTGCCATAATGAAGAATGCATTGTTGCATTCCACTGTAATGGAGCTAGAGAGTCAACTTCAACTGAATGAAAGCAAAAGAAACAAAACAGAAAAATATGACTGAAAGGGGAAAAAAATAAATGGAAAGGCAAAAATAGTACAAGTTTGATGCGCTAAGAGAGACTAAGAACAGCTTCTCAGTTCCACAAAAAACTGACAGTCCCATGAGCCGACGTCAGATGGGAAGGCACCTCCATGTGTGCACGCAGTCTCAGAAATGTAAAGTCACAGTACACTTTTTGACAGTCTGTACCGGGTTCTGTGGATGTTGTTACCCACATGAGAATATACTGCTGGCTTGTCCTCGGATTAAAAAAATAAATAAATTTAAAAAAAAAAAAAAATATATATATATATATATATATACACATATATATTCTGGCCACTCCCCTCCTCCCACCCTCACTCACCAACCGTTGGAGGAAGCCGGCCATATTCGGTGGCTTGAGGAGGCGGTGTGGAGCGGTGCTAGCGGCGGCTGCAGGGAGGAGGGCTTCGTGCAGCGGCTGCCGGGAGGAGGGCTTCATGCAGCGGTGCTGGCGGTGGCTGCCGGGAGGAGGGCTTCGAGCAGCTGAGGGTTGGGTGCTGCTCCAGAAGCCGGCTCTACTAAACTTCGCAGGCCGCACAGCACCTCAGTATAACGTTTCCTCTGACGTACGCGATCGCGTCAGAGGGAATGTACTTCTGAGGGGCAGAGCAGCCCACGAGGTTCGCAAAAGCCAGCCGCGATGCTCACAATGCTGCATACTGGACCGGTGAAACAGGTAAGGGGTGCTGCTGGAGCAGGGAAGAGGTGCTATTGGACCGGGGGAGCAAGGAAGAGGGACAGGGGGAGCAGGAAAGAGGTGCTACTGGGCCGGGGGAACAAGGAAGAGGGACAGGGGGAGCAGGGAAGAGGTGACACTGGGCCGGGAGAGCAAGGAAGAAGGACGGGGAACAGGGAAGAGGTGCTATTGGACCGGGGGAGCAAGGAAGAGGGACAGGGGGAGCAGGGAAGAGGTGCTATTGGACCGGGGGGAGCAGGGAAGAGGTGCTACTGGGCCGGGAGAGCAAGGAAGAGGGATGGTGAGCAGGGAAGAAGTGCTATTGGACCGGGGGAGCAAGGAAGAGGGACAGGGGGAGCAGGGAAGAGGTGCTACTGGGCCGGGGATATATATACTAGTATTTTAGCCCGTTACATTAACAGGTGCTAGAATATATGTCTGTCTGTCTTTATTTCTGTTTCTCTCTCCCTCCCGCTGTCTTTCTTTCTGTCTCTGTCCCCCTTTGTCTGTCTGTCTCTCTGTGTATCTCCCTGCCCCTGTGTCTTTCTTCTTTTCTTTCTGTCTCCCTTCCTCCCACTGTCTGTCTGTCTTTCTATCTATCTGTCTCTCTCCCTGCCTCCTATGCAGCAGCATTTCTCTCCCACCACTTCCCTGTGCAGCAGCCAAAGCAGCATCCCCTCCCCCTCCATTTCCCTCCCCCACACCACTTCCCTGTGCAGCAGCAGTAGCGTCTCCTTTACCCCCCTTTCACTTCCCGCGGTCTGTCCGGCTCCCTTAGTCCCTTACCTTCCCTTCCCGCAGTCCTGACTACGAACCTGGCAATTCCAGCAGTGTGTGCAGAAGTCTTCACACACTGCTTTGGGCCCTTCTACTGCCCTGATTTACTCTGGCACGTCCCTGATGACATCATCAGAGACGCGGCAGAGCAAATCAGGGCAGTAGAAGGGCCCGAAGCAGCGTGTGTAGACTGCTGCACACACTGCTGGAATCGCCAGGTTCGTAGGCGGGACCGCAGGAAGGGAAGGGGGGGCCGCAAAGGACTCTGGCGGCGGGGTCAGCGCAAGAGCCAAGGCGGAAAGTTGCTGGGCTCCTCGGGTCTGTCACAGAGGTCGGGCCGGCTCCGTTTCTCGGTTCACCCCGGAGAGGGGGGGGCAGGAGGCGCTCTTTGTGCCCCAGCCCTTCGGAGGGTGCGTGTGAGTAGCCAGGAGGCCTAGGCAGTGACAGGGCTGCGGCGGCCGTCTCTGAGTAACACCAACTCTCTCTTCTCCTTTTCTGTCACTCCCAGACCGCTGCCCCGCGCCCTTCGACTACTATGGTACACTTTTATTTTCCCCCTCTGTGGTGCCTCTAAATGTCCCGCCTCCGAACGCGCCTGTCACGTTTCTAGCACACCTTCGGGTACGTAGTAAGTGCGCATGTGCACTCTTGCTGGAACATCCCGACAGATCAGATCTCAGGGAACACACGGTGAGAGTGCGCATGCGCGCTTAGCATTTTATTATTATAGATATATATATGTTTGATACTACCTAGAAAGGTACCCAGCATTAAACCTGTAGCAAAGAGACACTAACAAATATGGAGTTTTTTGTGCCCTCAAAGAATCACTAGCTGAAAAATAAACACAGTAAATTTACAGCTCATGAACACAAGAATAGAACCCTAATATTTAAGTTCATCAGAATTTAATCAGGTGACATTCTAATTCTACTATAAACAAAATCTTAAAAGATTTAGATTACATCACAATTTTAGATGAAATCTTACACTATGCATCCATATTATTTATTAGCTTTTCATTTTACTTACAGAGAAATTCAACTTTCCCTTGGTTTTGCTTACCATCGTAAAGGTAGACGTTTGAGGTATTCTGGTCCAGAATTGCAAACTGAACAACTGAATGTATAAAACCTAAAAATATAGCATTAAAAATAAATTGATCTAGTGAAACAGAAATGATAAGCATTAAAACCTTCCAAACATCTACACATCAGAGAGAGATTTAAAGATTCTTAGTCTTTCATTTCATTCATACAATTTACAGGTCTCCTTCCATATTCATGGGTTCGACATTCACAACTTCAGTTATTCACGAGTGTTCCATCAATAAATATTGGATGACCTGCGCCAAGACGGGAAGGTAAATGATGACTAGAAGTGGTTGATAACCACATGCTTGGCCAATCTGCTAAAAAGAATCGCCTAAACCTCCTCCTTCCTGCCCCACCAGGACACCATATCCAGCCCTAAGGACCACATCATCCTGCTTTGAATGGCAAACTCTTACTAACTCCGTTCCTCTTGCATCTATCAGTACCATGACATTACTATCCAAACTATACCCCAGGTGGTAAATACAGATCTTCCACATTGCTTATGATCCACTTCCATTACCTGAATAAGTTATTCATGAATTTATGTTATTTACAGGTGGATGCAACCCTAACCCCCGCGAATATGGAGGGAGACCTGCACTTCCATATCACCATCATTTAAAATCAATTGTGCTAAAGTTTAACCATCATGACAAACCAACAGCAATCCAAATGGTAATTTTAAAAAAGTATTTCACAGGTAAAAGTTTCAAGTTTTATTTAGACTTTCTCTCCCACCTATTGGAAGATCCTCCTAGGTGGCTTACAATATAAAATATAGGAAAGTTTAAGAAACTGTGAGCATTTAGACAGATATGACAGTGGAGGTAAGTGAGCTGGAACAATTTAATATAGGATAGTATGGGGAGGGGATAGTACAAGAGAAAGCAATCACCTGTCTCATGTTATGAATATGCGCCTTTAAATAAAGTGGTCTTAAGTTCTGACTTATATTTATCTAAGGAGGACTGAAGATGAAGGGATATTGGGAATGAGTTCCAGAACTGATAAAATGCATTAACGTATGTGCTCATGTATTACTGTATCTTGCGATAAGAAGGGGTTATAAGTTATTTCTGGTCTGCAGCTCTGAATGTTCTATGAGGGGAATATGATATGAGAAGCCGTGAGAGATAGGAGAGTTCACCTGACTGTAGTACTCTGAGTACTAGTAGGAAGATTTTATACGTGATTCAGTGGATAATAGGGAGCTAATGAGCATTTTTTAGAAGGGGGTGTGATATAATTAAATTTCCTGGCATTGTGTTTTAAACATATAGTGGTATGCTGAATAATTTGCAGTCTACGGAGATCTTTGGTCCTTAAGCTGGTAAAAAGGGAATTATAGTAGTCAAGTTGTATTCGCATACCATATAGTTTCTTATATCCCACAATTTTCTACAAGGAATAATTGCAGTTTACAATAAGATTGAGATCAGTTATTACATTAGCAAGAAGATTCTAGAAAGCGGGTTAGGTAGAGATCATTATGAGGAGAAAAGATAAGTCTAACATTCTTCAGACGCTGTAATAGGGAACTTAATGTAAGTTTAGCGGTAGACCAGTGGTCCCCAACCCTGGCCTGGAGGACCACCATGCCAATCGGGTTTTCAGGATAGCCCTAATGATGTAGATAGGAAAAAAGGCATGTAGCAGATTTGCATGCCTGTCACTTCCATTATATGCAAATCTCTCTCATGCATATTCATTAGGGCAAGCCTGAAAACCCAATTGGCCTGGTGGTCCTCCAGGACAGGGTTGGGGACCACTGGGGTAAGACTATTCCAGACTCTGGGGCCCAGGGATTCAAAGATGGACACAAATAGTTTTTTTCATTTAATATGCTGAGGTGAAGGGAGGGACAGTTTAAGGTGCTGCATCTTTATTGCGTTATAGAATGAATGAAGAATCTTGAGGTCCAGTACTAGTCCGCCAGAGTTGTCACCATAAAGAGAGATTATGTACTTACCCTGGTAAGCTCTTTTCCAATAGATAGGTGAAACACTCTAGACGACAGGGTTATTTCCTCATGCTCGCATAGACTGCAGAAGAAATCCACTCCGGATTTTTCACTGTGCCTCAGTGTACTTCACAGCTCAGTATAGCACCCTCTAGCAGTCAGTACCCAAGCACAGAAAGGCACCCACATATCTGAAGTAGATGCACCTGTAACAACAGGCCAAACTAGAGTTCTGCTCAGAAACAAAAAAACAGTACCATTAACTGCCAGCACAGGCTTCAAAGGAGCTCAGAAACTACTTCCGAACAAGCTGAACATATGTACAAATTCTTCACAATTCCAAAGGGCTGACCAGTCTCCAAGAATCAGCTTGGAGAAGACTGAAGAGATTGAAAAGCTGAAAACAGGTGCAGGAAGGACAGGGCGGGGAGTCTAGAATGTCTCACCTATCTACTGGAAAGGAGCTTAACAGGGTAAGTACATAACCTCTTTTTCCAGTGCAATAGGTGAGATATTCTAGACAAGAGAGACATACAAAAGTTGTCCCCTAGAATAGCTAGGGTGGGCTTGCTGTGCCGGCCCTTAAGACAGAGGACCCGAAGGCCGAGCTCTGCCTGGCAGCCACATCCACTCTGTAGAACTTGGCAAATGTGTGAAATGAGACCATGTTGCCGCCCTGCAAATCTCTTCAGGAGGAACAGCTCTCGCTTTAGCCTATGACAAAAAGCCACACTCCTGGAAGAATGCACCTGAATGGAAACAGGAGACTGTTTCCCCGCCAGAATATAAGCGGACAAAATGGCCCTATGGATCCATCTGGAGATCATGGCCTTAGAAGCGGGAGCACCCTACTTACTGGAATGTGTTAGCACAAACAGATGGTCAGAGAGGCGAAACTCGTAAGTAACCTCCAAATACTGCAGGAGCACCCTGCGCACATCCAGTTTCTTCAGCAGGCGATCCTGAGTTCTGGAACCAGTCAGCTGAAAAGCAGGCAAACATACTTCTTGATTGAAATGGAAAGCCAAGACCACCTTCGATAAAAAGGAAGAACCGTCCTCAAAGAAACCCCCACCTCTGAAATACGGAGACAATGCCTGCAGCTCGGAAACCCTGTGGGCAAAAGTGATGGCAACAAGAAACACTGTCTTGATTGTCAAATCCAGGGGGGAAGCATCCCAAAGAGGCTCAAAAGGAGCTCCAGCAAGGTCCGACATCATCAAGTTAAGGTCCCAAGCCAGGAAAGGATCTAAAACAGTACAGTCCGGCCACCTGAACCCACAGAGAAGCCACAGTGAGGCCTTTATCCAAACCAGGCTGAAGAAAAGCGAGAATCCACACAATTGGAGCCGAGTAAGGATCCACCTGGTCTTGAGAACACCAATGCTGGAAGGACTTCCACACCTTAGCATAGGCCGACACGTGGACGACTTCTTAGACTTGAGGAGAGTGTCCACCGCCATATCCGAATATCCTTTATGTTCTAGAGCAGTGTGCTCAAGAGCCATGCTGTAAGCGCAAAGCGACCCAGATTTTCCATGGCCACCGGCCTCTGACAGAGAAGGTTCGGATAGATGCTCAGGTGCAGACTGCGCCCCAAGCGCAGTCGCATCAGATCCATGTACCAAGGTCTTTAAGACCAGTCAGGAGCCACCAGGATGACGCAGCCAGGATGAGCTGTAATCCTCCGAAGTACCCAGCTGATCATGGGCCAGGTAAGAAAGATGTACAGAACTCCCCAAAGCCACGGTTGCACCAGAGCAAGCCCCTTGCTTTCTGGCTCAGATATGTGACTGAAAAAACGCTGTGCCTTTTTGTTTCTTGCAATGGCCATGAGGTCAAAGTAGGGTTGTCCCCAGCATCAAACAATGGCTTGGAACACCTCAGATAGCAAGACCCATTTGCCTGGATTGAGTGTCTGACGGCTGAGGAAGTCTACTTGAACATTATCCACTCCAGCTATATGCGCTGCCGTCAGCACCAGTAGATGACGTTCTGCTCAAAGAAAAAGAAGGCAGGCTTCCTGAGCCAAGGGAGATCTCTTGGTCCCTCCCTGGCAATTGACATAGGCCACTGCCTTCGCATTGTTGGAGAAGACTCGGACAGGGTCTGCAGCAGTGCTCTCAGGGCTAGCTGAATGGCCCTGAGCTCCAAACGGTTGATTGACCACTTTCTATGAGTCGGAGTCTAATAGCCATGCTGAGGATGACAATCACAGTGAGCTCCGCAGCCCCGAAGGCTGGCATCTGTCGTTACCACAATCCAAGAGGCAATGTGCATCGAACGCCCTAAGGGATCCATGGATCCAGTACCCAAGTCTGATCTCCTAGTCTGGCTACACTATCAAATAAAGGATCAGAGAGGTCAGGATCAACTGCCGGATCCCTCAGAACAGGAGTTAAAACCTGAACTGGCGGAGCGGGCAGGAACAGGGGAGATCTCCAATGTCACCCCGCCACTCACAGATATCGACAAAGGAGGCTGAGAACTTCCAGTCACAGAATCTCTGGCCTGAAATTTGGACCACAAAAATCTCTTGAAGTCAGAAAAAAATGTCAGGTCCCGGGGGCATAGAGTCATCCTTAGATGACTGAGACTTGCATTTCTTAGGCTGCGGAGGGTCCACAGCCTGGCTGCCCAAAGGACCAGCCAAGTCAAGCCCAGAAAGCAATGAAGGCTGTCCCACCGGGCTAGCTGAGCGTGAAATCACCTGCTTCTACGAGGGGGAAACAGAGCCGGTAGCTACCATCCCCCCAGCTACACTAAGCAGCACTTGGCACAAGGATGCTCCAAATGCACTAAATTTGCGCAAACTTTACATGAGTTCAGCATAGGAGACCCTAAGGATTTTATCCCAGCAAGCTTCCTGGCAAAAAAACCCACAAAAAACCTGTGTTTTGAAGAAGCAGGGAGATGAAAAAAAGATTGCTAAAAATTCAAAACGGCCACCGAATTTGCGACCAATAATGGCCACTGCCAAGATGGCTGCCAAATTCACCAAGATGGCACCAAAATGGCACTGAATTTGCATAACAAATGCAATAAAAAATGTCGAATTTTGGATTTTACAGGAGGGGGGACACTTCAAACCTCAGAAAACCCCTCAAAAACAGATTTTACAGGAGGGGGAACACTTCGAACCTCAGAATACAATCTGTGCTATTAGGGTCAGTCAAATCTAACCCCAAATCAATTAAATATGGAGTTCCCCAAGGTGCCCTGCTGTCCCCCCTCCTCTTCAATCTGTATATCAGGCCAGTCATCAACATCACGCACAAATACAACATTAAGATTCACTCCTATGCCAATGACCTTCAACTACTGCTCCCACTAGGTGACGATCGACCAACTCAATTCACTAACCTCCTACACTGCCTCTCTGACATGAAAAACTGGATGACTGCCCAGTTGAAAGCCTCAAAGACTGAACTACTCTGGATCAGAAAAAAGAACACTATTTTACCCGTCTGATCTTATCCTGGGAATCCATCCCCCTAATAGCAAAAGGCCAGGTATGAAGTCTCGGAATAATACTGCATGGCCACCTGTCCCTCTCTGCCCATATTTCACAGGTGCCCATATTTCATAGGTAGCTTCCACATCTTTTTACTACCTACGACAACTGCGAAGGATCCAACCCTTCCGCCCAGAAACAGACTTAGCCCAGTTGCTCTATGCCTATGTACTCGCTAGGCTAGACTACTGCAACTCCCTATTCAAAGGAATCACTGCAAGAGACCTAAAATGTCTTCAAAAAATCCAGAATTCAGCAATTCGGCTTCTATACAACCTTGGCTTCCGTGACTCCATTACTCCAGCGCTCCATGCAGCCCACTGGTTACCAGTCAAAAAGTGCTGCATCTTCAAAGCCCTGGTTATAACCCACAAGAGATTCCACACAAAAAACCTGCCTAAATAGCATTCAATCGCTGCTTGGCTGGCCCAGACCTTCTCTCCGTCAGAATTGACGTCAGGGGGAAGGCTTGTGGGCCAGCGGTGTGCAATTGCTGCATGCGCCTGGCCCTTCCCGGAGTTACGGCAGCAGCGGGAGATAATTAAATGGAGTGGTTGGGTGGCGGCCCGTGGGGAGAGGAGGAATAAGTGGCGGGTAGGCAGGCTTTAGTGCCGCAGGGAGGGAGGGAGGACAAAGGCTGGAAGGTAGTGAAGGGGAGGAGGCACGAACTCGGGACATAGGATGGAGGGAGGGAGAGAATAGAAAGGAACAATTGTTGAGTCTGAGTGATGTGGCATGGTGTTGGGATACAAGGGGGAGGAATGCTGAGCATAGTGATAGAGGGAGAGATGTGGCATGGTGTTGGAGAGGAGTGATAGAAGGAGAAATGGGCATGGGATTGGTGGGCAGTGGTGAAAAATGATCTGGGGGATGAGAAAGGAAGAAAAGTTGGACTCATGGAGAGACAGAGAGATGGTTGGGGAATGGAATGAGGTCTGGAGGAGAGAAAGAAAAAGAAATATTGGATGTACAGGCAGAAGGAAGTGCAACCAGAGACTCATGAAATTACCAGACAACAAAGGTGGGAAAAATGATTTTATTTTCAATTTAGTGATAAAATTGTGTCAGTTTTGAGAATTTATATCTGCTGTCTATATTTTGCACTATATTTGTCTATTTTTCTATAGTTGTTACTGAGGTGACATTGCATATTTTAAAGTCATCTGTCTTGACATTTAATTAACATTTTCACTGCGTACAATATGCTTTGTGTTTTTCTTTAATTTTGTGGTTACCATTATGTATTAATAAGATTATATTGTGTGTATATGAAAAATGAATGGAAGAAATTGCATTACAATTAGTATTATTATTATGGGGTGGAGTCAGGGTTGGAGTTTGGGCAGGTCTGGGGCGGAGTTTGGGCAGAGGTACTCAGTTGGTATTTGTTAGGCTTAGGGGGTACTTGGCTTGAAAAGGTTGAGAAACACTGTTCTTTGACATTCATTTTCAAAATGAGTCAAAAACTGCACAAAGCAGCAGATGGACACGTTTCTCACAAAAATATTTAAGTCATGATTTTCAAAACTCAGAATTGGGACATTTTACTCTGCAGTTCATCTAAATTGAAAGGGGGCATGTTGGGGGTGGGTTTTAGGCAGGATTTCAGTGAGCTTAAAATCTGAACTTTTTCAGTGATAATGGAAGAGTAAAAAAGGTCCAGGGCAAAAAAGATGTACATTTTTATTTAGACCTGTTTCAGTCATGACTGATTATTGAAGGGCTTAATTCCAGTCCTCGAGGTCAACAGGCAGAATATCCACAATGAATATACATGAGAGAGATTTGCAAGCACTGCCTCCTTGGTATGCAAATCTCGATGACTGAAATTAAGTAGCCCCTCCTTAATTCCCTCCCTCCCCCAAAGATGCGACAGTGATGGTAGATACCAGGCTCTATTATGATTTAGGATTGCCAAGACTCCTGAGGAAAGTCATTCAGCCAAAACATAGGCCTGTGTCATGTCTTTCAGTTCAACAAAGCTTTGTGAACTTTATTGTTTATTGAAAGCCTCTACTGCTACTAATGACTGGGAAGTCAATTTAGAGCAGTTTACATGAGCTTCTGTAAAGGTTTTACAATTCAGAGTTAGAATTTTTTGAGATGGTTTATATTTTTACCATATTTATACATGAGATCATCCTTGATTTTGTCAAGTTTAATCCTATCACTTCCTTCACTGTGTTTTTTTGCCAATGACCAAAAGGCAGCATTGAACCATTTGAACAGACCAGACAAGCTTTTATAGTTTGTCCTTGGATAGAAAGGTTTGCACTTTCTGAAGAAGTGTTCCAATGAAGGAAACCTTTGTCGGCAGAAGGGTTAACTTGTTGAAGTTTATGAGGAAGCTGAGGAACTAAATAAGGTGTGAGGCTCTGTCTCAGTGGGCATAATCCTTCTGACAAAGAGATGATTTTTCCTAGAGTACTGTTGGGAAGTTTTGCACTTACGGACTAATGATTATATGAAGGAAGGTGCTTTGTTATGTGTGAGTGCTGTTAATATTACTACTCATCACTTATATAGTGCTGAAAGGCATACGCAGCGCTGTACATTTTCACATTATAGATGGTCCAGTGGCTGACCTCTAATTTTTTTCTGCGGAATATGCCAGAATTTTTCTTTTTCTCTCCGTCACACAGAAAAACTGGTATGCACACAGACAACTGATGCTAATTGGGAAAGGGTGGTATGTTTGCCTTGCAAGAAAAAAGTATTGACAGGGCAAGATTACAAGATGAGCCTTGAGAGAATGCTGTAATAAAAAACAGGTACCTTAATCATTTAAAAACAAAAACATAGAAATATGAAGGCAGATAAAGGCCAAAATGGTCCATCCAGTTTGTTCATCCACAGCATCCACTATCTTCATCTCTCCCTAAGTGGTCCCACGTGCCTGTCCCACACTTTCTTGAACTCAAGACACAGTCTTTGTCTCCACCACTTCTACCGGGAGACTATTCCACATATCTACCATCCTTTCTATACAAAACTAGAAGTGATAGGCTCAAGCTAAGGAAATAAACATCATTCCAGAGCTTTCTTTCAAATGAAAGCTTTGCCTCATGCACATTTAAAAGTTTCTACCAAATTTCCCCTCTACTGCCTTTCCTCCAAAATATACATATAGAGATCTTTAAATCTGTCCACATACATCTTATGATGAAGATCACCAACTATTTTAGTAACCTTCCACTGGACAGATTCCATCCTGTTTATACCTTTCTGAAGCTGCAATTTCCAGAATTGTACACAATATTCTAAATGAGGTTTCACCAGAGTCTTATGCACCGCAGCATCCTTTTAGCTTTCGCTGTTGCCTTTTCAACCTGTTTGGCCACCTTTAGATCATCACATACTATCACACCCAAGTACCGCTCCTCTTTTGTGCACAAAAGCACTTCACCCCCTAAACAGTACAATTATCACAGATTTTTATAGCCCAAATGCATGACCTTGTATTTCTTAGCATTAAATCTTAGCTAGCAAATTTCAGACAATGCTTAAAGCTTCACTAGGTCCTTCCTCGTGTTATTCACACCATCAGGGGTGTCTACCCTATTGCAGATTTTGCTACCAACCACAAAGAGGCAGATCTTACCTGACAGCCCTTCAGCAATATCACAAAAATGTTAAAAAGAAAAGGCACACCACTGGTAACATCCATTTCCTCAGAGAGATCTCCATTGACCTTCGCTCACTTTCTACTCAACCAGTCCATTACTTTGGGGCCCATACTAAGGGCATTCAGTTTATTTATTAGACACCTGTGTGGAACACTGTCAAAGGCTTTGCTAAAAATTAAAATACACCACATCTAGCGTACTCACTATTATGATATTCTGCGCCAAAACAGCAGCACTCTAACTGTTTTTGAACCATGAACCTGTGTGCTGCACCATAAACGTGGATTTAGTTCAAGAAATATCAGCCAAGGCCAGTACTCTTTCACAATGGGACTTTTGAAGTCACTGTGTGAGAAAAAAAAAAAAAAAAGAGGTGGACCTGCTCAGTCATACACATTTCTCGCCACAGAGAACAGCTTATTTTCTTCATTCTTAAGAACCTCTTCTCTGACTCAAAATGGTCCTTGAGCTAGGTGATGTGATTATTTTGGGCTTAAAGGGAAATGTGTCTGCATTCCTAGTAGTTCTTCTAGTGATCCCCCTATGCTTAAGTAAATGGTGTAAAGCTTATGACTGTTGTCATTGGTTCTTTTTTCTCCTATAGGTTAGGCAGGGCCTGAAACCTAGTTTTGCTTGTGCTTTAGTCCCTTGATGTCAAAACCAAAATCAAAAATAAAAATTTTAAATTTGTGTTTCGTTTTCCTTTTCTTCTGAGAAGGATAATATAAACAAAGAAAATGAAGGTCAAAAAAAGAGAAGACAGGATTTCTCAATGAAAATCTTGGAAGGGCTTTGTGTCAATATTAGTTTGGCAGAGCAGACAAAAAACAAAACGAGGAGACTTGTGCATGAGGTGGCTAGTCCGACCCTAGAGTTCTCTAGGACAGCCATTCTGTCCCAGTATCATCAAGACATCGCTCACTTGCGTGTCCGATTACATCCTGCCTGTCCAAAGAGAAAGTATGTCCATATTTTTCCTTTTAGAGTTGGTATAACTTATGTGCATACCTGCAGCACGATAGGTGGCCTGTGATAAACTGTATCACATTTGTGAGAACCTTAATGTACAATAAATTTATTCTAAGAGAAAAGACACGAAAGATCACTTCAGAAACAAACGTTGTGCTGACCTTGGAGCTCAGGCTGTAAAGCTTTGTGCTGCTGTACACGGGATTCAGGTTTAAATAACTTATTTGAGAAGACGGGAATATGTGCCACTGAAGTGGGAAATTCAGGTTTAAGATGACAGAGAACACATCTATTGTTACAATGGAAGCTTCTATTAGCCTTTCAACAGCACTAAGAGCACACCTTGGAGGAGGCAAGGCATCCTTCAAGCACTGAGATAGACAGGATCACATGCCCATCCATCCAGACCATCTAAGAAAGGTTGAGACAGCAGATATCAAAAACAGTTTAAAAGGGCAAGTCAAGTAAAAGCCTTAGTATTTCATTTCAGTTAGAGACATGTTGTAGAAGGGATTGGGGGTAGGGAGGTCAGATCCACATGCAATGCTTACTCTAGGAGTTTTAAAACATAGGTGTTCAAAAGGTCCCACCTGTCTCCATAAAGCATTGGTTTCTGTAGGCACTGCACACAAGCTTCATGAAACCACTGCTTGCACTTGAAGCACTGCAGCATCTTTAAATACCAACTTCATCAGAAAAAAAAAGCAGTGTTAAAAATATATCAGATATATTTTTCTCTTTCATAGTAAGAATGAAGGCTCCAGATTCATTTGGATTATCTTGACTGTCTCATCTCAGTAAATTTAGGCCAATTCTGATAGTGCCTGCCCAGCGATACCATAATAGGACAAGCATAATAATACAAGACAATTAGTTGGCTTTTTATTTTTCTCCTAAAATTAGACAGAAAATAATCAACTAGTGCTTCCTTCTCACTAAGTGAGAAGGTGGTAAATTTTGCATAAATTTGTACTTAACACATTTATTTTCAAAGCTAACTTATGTGGATAAGTTTATTTTGAAAATTATGTAAGCAAAACTAGGCACACAAGTTAAACCTTTGTGCTAGGAGTTTTGCTGAAGATAATATACACACACACAAAAAAGTATCATATATACTCAAATATAAACCGGGATTTTTGGACCAAGTCCCGGTTTATATTCGGGTCAATGCCCCCTCCCAGAAGTTTTTAAGGCCGCCGTAACCAGGCTTTGCCCCCTCCTCCTTCTTGCCCTATCTTCATACCTCTGCCGATCTGGTGGAGGTGCAGCAGGTCGTCTGCCGATCGCTGGTGGAGGTGCAGCGGGCAGGAGCAAGCTTTCCAAACTCCTGCCCCGCTGCTAACCAGCTGCGCAATCCAACTTCGCCATCTGAACTGCACGAGCAGCAGCACAATTTGGCGCTGCTTCTCGGTGCTGAGCGGCTTCCTTACTGGCTCCTGCGAATTCTCGGGAGCTAGTAAGGAAGCTGCTCAGCGCTGAGAAGCAGCGCAAATCACGCTGCTGCTTGTGCAGCTCAGATAGTGAAGTTGGATCACGCAGCCGGTTAGCAGCGGGACAGGAGTTTGGAAAGCTTGCTCCTGCCCACTGCACCTCCATCAGATCGGCAGAGGTATGAAGATAGGGCAGGGAGGGCGGGACAGAGGGCAGAGTCTGGGAGGGAAAGTGCAGAGTCTGACAGGGGAAGGAAGGAAGGGTGCAGAGCCGGGGAGGATGGAAGGGTGCTGGATGCAGAGCTTGACAGGGGAGGGGAGGAAGGAAGGGTGTTGGGTGCAGTGCCTGACAGGGGAGGGGAGGAAGGAAGAGTGCTGGGTGCAGTGCCTGACAGGAGAGGGGAGGAAGGAAGGGTGCTGGGAGCAGAGCCTGACAGGGGAGGGAAGGAAGGAAGGGTGCTGGTTGCAGAGCCTGACAGGGGAGGGGAGGAAGGAAGGGTGCTGGGCACAGAGCCTGACAAGGGAGGGGAGGAAGGAAGGGTGCTGGGCGCAGAGCCTGACAAGGGAGGGGGGGAGGAAGGAAGGGTGCTGGGCGCAGAGCCTGACAAGGGAGGGAAGGAAGGAAGGGTGCTGGGCGCAGAGCCTGACAGGGGAGGGGAGGATGGAAGGGTGCTGGGCACAGAGCCTGACAGGGCAGGACTCTTGAATATTAAGCCGTCCGACTTGTATTCGAGTCAACCATTTTTCCATCTTTTTTGGGGGGAAAGGGGGGTCTCGACTTACAATCGGATCAACTTATATTCAAGTATATACAGTATGTGTAAACCCTAACCCCACATAGGGCTAGATTCAGTAAAGATAACATCTCAATTGCTGTTGGCTGATTCTCTGGCTGATTTTCAAACAGCGATTGATTCACTATCAAGTTTGCATGCAAATGATTTGCACAGAGAAGCAAATCATTTGCATTCAAACCCACCAACTCAATTGTTCATCACTGTTTGCAAATTTTTTTCTTTAAAGCCTATTCTGTAAAGCTTTTGAGGTACCCTTCGGATCTGCTTCAATTAATTCTGCTATATTTTGCGTTTGAGTGTATATATGGAATGTTTGACAATTGTTCATTAACGTAAAAAAATATTTTGGTTTGTGTTTCAGAGACTGACACCCTGTATGTAAGACTTGTGTCTTATTGGCTTCCTGATGAAGATTTGAAATGTGGCACATCAAGGCCAAAGAATTATAACTAAAGATAAGTTTTTCAACTTTATTTCATTACAGTGCACTGAAAAGTACCATCTGTTGTTAACTGGAAAGTACTGCAATGATTGGGTGGTGAGGTTTTTTGGGGAATTCGTTCCCCTTTTTCCTCCATGTCTCTGAGCACTACCTTCTTTTATATAAAAATTAAGTATATTAATTAAAATATTTTTATTTTTTGATGTTAGCGTGTTGTTTATTATTTTGATCCCTAAGCTTATCCTCTGAAAAGCTGCGTACAATAAATGAACTGTGTGACTTTTTGCCAGAACCCAGCTATGTCTCCTACTACTTTCCTATTTCTTATTTGGTGGCATTTTTATTCCTTAAAACAGAGAGAAATAATTCTTTGACCTTCTACTCCTTGAAAATTTAGATTCTGCTTTAACACCAGTGGCAACCATTAGTCACTTCAGGTTTAGCATAAAACAAAACAAAGCATGTAGTGAGTTTACTTACTCTCCAGGTCCTCCACAGTAGCAATAACATTGTTGAATATTTGTTTTGTGACCTGCATCCCACTCAAGGTCTGCCACATTATAGGGTAAAGTCTGCTTCATAACTTGCAGTGCTTTAGCATTTGGTCCTTTCTTAAGTGCACCACCCCGCTAAAATAAAAATAATTACTACATATTAAAAGACTACATTAATGCACTACTTTTTTTCTATATACCTTTACCAGATCAGTCACTCAAAATAATATACATCAAGATAAAACTAAAAACTAAACTAGTCAACAGTCAAGTAACAAGAATCAGCACAAACCAATCAGCAACAGCAAAAATGAAAATGAAACATTCCCTATGCCCAATGGTTTCCAATAGTTCAGCAGTTTTAAGACAGGTTCCAGTCACCAGCCTGCCATGAGGAGGCTGACTTTGAGGAGAGGACTTGCCCTTTCATATTTGTTCTTGCGCAGCCAGATTGTATGCCAGATTATTGGATGGGTTAAGGGAGGTTTTTTTTTCATGTATTCATCTCAATATTGAGGGAATCCGTGGGATCGTTGGATGATCAAAGAGCAAAAGAAAAAATTGTAAGAGATCTACCTGAACCGGAAATGGTTTTCAAGGGTGATGATGAGGAGGAAATGAAAGAAATCTCGCTGAATCTGGAAGATGCACTAAGCCAAATCGACAAGTTAAAAAGTGATAAATCACCTGGACTGGATTGCATACATGCCAGGGCACTAAAAGAACTCAAACATGAAATTGCTGACTTGCTATTAGTAATCTGTAACCTGTTGCTAAAATCATCTGTGGTACCTGAAGATTGGAGGGTGACCAATGTTATGCCGATTTTTTTAAAGAGTTCCAGGGGCGATCCGGGAAATTAGACTGGTAAACCTGACTTCAGTGCTGGGCAAAATGGTGGAAACAATTATAAAAAATAAAATTGTGGAACACATACACAAAACATGATTTAATGAGATGTAGTCAGCATGAGTTCAGCCGAGGGAGATCTTGCCTTACCAATTTACTTGACTTCTTTGAAAGTGTGAATAAACATGTGGATAAAGGTGAGCTAATTGATGTAGTGTATCTAGATTTTCAGAAAGCTTTTGAGAAAATTAAAGAGTCATGGGATAGGTGGCAAAGTTCAGTTGTGGATTAGGAATTGGTTATCGGATAGAAAACAGAGGGTAGGATTAAATGGTTATTTTTCTCAATGGAGGAGAGTACCGTAAATAGTGGAGTGCCACAGGGGTCTGTACTGGGACCGGTGCTATTTAACTTATTTATAAGTGATCTGGAAATTAGAACAAGTGAGGTGATTAAATTTACAGATGACACTAAACTGTTCAAAGCTGTTAAAATGCATGCGGATTGTGAAAAATTGCAGGCAGACCTTAGGAAATTGGAAGACTGGGCGTCCAAATGATAGATGAAATTTAATGTGGAGAAATACAAAGTGATGCACATTGGGAAGAATTACCGGTCCACCTTGGGGGTTAGCGCCCAAGAAAAGGATCTGGGTGTCATTGTAGACAATACGATGAAACCTTCCGCCCAATGTGTGGTGGCAGCCAAAAAAGCAAACAGGATGCTAGGAATGATTAAAAAAGGGATCATTAACAAGACTAAGAATGTCCTTGTATCGCTCCATGGTGCGACCTCATCTGGAGTATTGCATTCAATTCTGGTCTCCTTATCTCAAGAAAGATATAGAGGCACTAGTAAAGGTTCAAAAAAGAGCAAACAAGGTGATAAAGGGAATGGAACTCCTCTCGTATGAGGAAAGACTAAAAAGGTTAGGGCTCTTCAGCTTGGAAGAGACGGCTGAGGGGAGATATGATTGAAGTCTACAAAATCCTGAGTAGAGTAGAATGGGTACCAGTGGATCGATTTTTCACTCTATCAAAAATTACAAAGACTAGGGGAAACTCGAAGTTACAGGTAAATACTTTTAAAACCAATTGGAGGAAATTTTTTTCACTCAGAGAATAGTTAGACTCTGGAATGCATTGCCAGAGGTTGTGGTAAGAGCTAATAGCATAGCTGGTTTTAAGAAAGGTTTGGACAATTTCCTGGAGGAAAAGTCCATAGTCTGTTATTGAGAAAGACATTGGGGAAGTCACTGCTTGCCCTGGATCGGAAGCATGGAATGTGTTGCTATTCCTTGGGTTTTGGTCAGGTACTAGAGACCTGGATTGGCCACTGTGAGAACGGGCTACTGGGCTTGATGGACCATTGGTCTGACCCAGTAAGGCTATTCTTATGCTCTTAATTGAAACATGCTTCTCCCACCTTAACTCTCTAAGGTGGGAGAAGCATGTGCTCAGAAAAGTATTTGGCTTTCTGCAACTCCCGGATTGCAGGAAGGGCTTAAACACCTAGCGTTCTGAATCCAGGAGGAATGTAACAGAATTCCTATTTCCTTGAAGGAGGGACCAGGCAGAGAGGAAAACCCAAAGCCAATAAGAGCAGCAAGTTGTGAATGTTGTGCTGCCGAATAAATTTGACACTGACCCTCAGAGGAGTCGACTGAGCACCGCACCCATTTAAGCACTGCTGTACTGAGGCAGTTTACTGGCTCCGGAGCTGTATATTTATCTCACCAAGTCTCTCCCGCGCTATATCTTCTGTACAGCCACAGTGAGTGGTGGCAGGCTTGAGCCAACAGGATTCTTGAGGGGGGAGGTCTCAGCCAAGGCTCACTACTGGGACAGCTCTTATATCTACTAATCTGGGAGATAGAGCTGGAGCTTGATAGCCAATGAGGATCACTTCCTTAGAGGTGCTCCTGATTGGCCATCAATCTCCAGCTCTGTCTCCCAGATTGGTGGATGTGCAGATCTCTCCCAAGTGAACAGCAATCAGAAGATGGTATGCTGCACAATGAAAGAAGGTGCATGGCTGTGCAGCTGCGCAGCTTAGAGGGAACATTGGTGAGGACTTTTCAAAAGATGCATCAAGAGCAGATCTGGGATTAAATTTGACAAATAAAAGCATAAGGAGGGAAAAGGAATGGAAGACTGGATTAAGAGTTAAAGGAAAACTTGGAGGTTTCAGTGAATGTTCTCTATTTGTAATCTGATTTTGGACAGTTACAAAACTTAAAATTAAAAAAAATCTAATTATGTCTTCAAGTAAATAGTTTATCACCTTTGTTCTCATTGTTTATGATGATGACTTCTATGTTTTACCAGACACACTGGATAAAGGCACTAAATAATACATAAAATAATTAAATCAATAAATCAATAATATTCTCGCATCTCCAAAATACTGAACCTTTGTGGTTGTTGCAAACACACACTGCCGACACAGCCATTTTTCATCTGAATCAATGACACTGGAATCAATATTTGGGGTATGACACAACTGATGATAACCTAAAATAAAATAAAAAATAAAAAAGAAGATTGTTTTGTTTTAATGAAAATATCTTAATTCCTCTTTTCTATATGCTTGACTAATTTTGATTGTTTAATTCTAAAATTGTTTAAAATCAGCAAAATGTAGACATTCATCAATCATTCATGGAATTAGCAACTGTAAGAATACCAAATCCAAATAATTTTGCATGTACTATTTCTGTTCATAAAAAGTAGACACAATCCTTTTCACAATGACAACAGTCTGAATTAAAGCTACCCAATTCCCGATTCGAATCGATTCACCAATTCACTTCTGGTGAATCAATTTGAATTGATTCATTAAAAAAAAAAAAAGGACTCACTAATTCATCAGCAGTGGCACTGAAGTTCTTTCTTAGTTCCCTTGCCACTGATCTATTCTGCACAGGCCCGTTTTGGGTTTCCCTCTGCCAGAGTCTTTCCTTCTAATATAACTTCCTGTTTCCAAATCAGTTAAGGCTGTCCCTACTCCCCCACCTATCTCCTTCCAGCTGCTGTAATTTTAAATCTTTGAACAGCCGGCAGAAGCAAAGAAGTAAGCCTGCTGCCATTGGCCTGCCTGGAAGTCTTCATTCTGCAGCGTTCCACCTACACAAGAACAGGAAGTTGCTGCAGAATGAAGGCTTCTGGGGCAGGCTGATGGCAACAGGCTCACTTCGCTACTCGAAGATTTAAAATTACAGTGGCTGGGGAGGTGGTAGATGGAGCTGGAGAGAGAGGTCATGCCACAGGATACTGTTGAGGTTGGGGACTGGGAATTGAAGGAAGAATATATGCTGCATGGACTGGGAGGGGGCTGGGAAGGAAAAATACTGCATGGGCTAGAGGGGGCTAGTAAGGCAGGGAAGGACAGATGAATAGGCTGGAGGGTTGGGTAGGCCAGATGCTGAACAAGCTGGGGATTGAGAAGGTAGAGAGAGATGATGCATTAGTGGGGTGGTGGGAAGGGAGGGTAATTCTTTTTTAATCCACCTTGAACCGCAAGGCAATGGAATAGAAATCTCTAATGTAATGTAATGTAAGAGAGATGCTGCCAGTGGGGGAGTGAAGAGAAAGGGAGAATGATTGGACATAGGTGCATGGAACGAGAGGGAAAGAAAGAGGGAGAATTGTTGGACATGACAGTGGTAGAGAGAGGGGAAGGAGAAATAATGGATTTTATGGTGGAGAGGGAAGGGTGGAAAAGGATGCAAGAGGGAGAAATGCTGGACATAGTGGTGAAGGGATGGGAGGAAGAAACTAAGACATTAGAATGCAAAACATATGTCCAGAGATTTGAAAGTTAAATCTTGATATATACTTTTTAGATAAGAACTGGAAAATGTAATTCATTTAATCCATGTTTCTAGCTAAATTTAAAGCTATGTTATAGATTGGATGTTCCTATCTTTGACGTGATATTGCCTTGGTTAAATAAAATGTTTAAAAAGCTGTGTTATTGAAAGTGAATCGAATTGAAAAAAAATGTCTGAATCGGGCAGCACTAGTCTGAATTAACAGTGCTTATGTGATGGCTTACAGTCTAGCTATGAAGAAGAGTTTTACTTTTCCATTTGGTTCAGTTGATTAAAAATTATTTTTTAAATCAATCCTTCAAAATTCTTCTGTCTTTCTTATACTCATGTCATATTTCCATGTACTTCTGCTTTTTTAGTTACAAAATTAAAACTGTAAATGAACAGTGATACAATTTAAAAGAGATTGACATAAGAACATAAGCAGTGCCTCTGCTGGGTTAGCTGCTGAGGTCCATCATGCCCAGCAGTCCGCTCACGCGGCGGCCCATCAGGTCCAGGACCTGTATAGTAACCCTCTATCTATACCCTTCTATCCCCTTCTGACCCTGGGGATAAAGCTATAGCATTGCAATGCAGGTGATCAGGGCTTTTGTTTGGTGTTCTTCAAGGCCAGTAGGGCCTAACAGCCACGGAGAAACTAGGGTAAAAAGAATGACAGTTGCTGCTACTGTGGCAACTGAGGGTAAACCTCAAAGAAAGTGTTGTATTCTAGCCCCCATGCCAGCAAAGGTTGTAGATATGGAGGGAGTTCCAAGGGAATAAGGCAAAAAACAAAAGCTTAAACCAGCTAGTGTCAGCACGTCCAAATTTTCTTCTACAAGGTAGATTATCTACAGAATTAAAAGTTATAGAATCAAATGAAAAATTCTAACTCTGTTACTAGCCTATTTATTAACAGTCCAAGATATGGTAAATGGTACAAAAAACTTCCACCAACACTATTTTGAAAATGATTGTGGTAAGTTCTAGTTTTTAGTTACAGACAAACAGAAATACAATTACTGTATATACTTGAATATAAGTCTATCCGAATATAAGTCGAGACCCCCATTTTCCCACCAAAAGGAGGAGAAAAAAAAATGGTTGACTTGAATATAAGTCGGGCGGTTTAATATTCAAGTCTCCTACCCTGCCAGGTTCTGCACTCAGCCCCCCTCCCTGCCAAGTTCTGTACCCTGCCCTGCACTCAGTCCCATTCTCTACCAGGCTGTGAACCAAGCCCCCCTCCCTGCCAGGCTCTGAACACTGTCCCACCTTCCTTCCCTAAAAAGAGCCAACCTCATCAATGATGTCACAATGGCACGATTGTCCCATACACCCCTTTGCCCTCTAACCCAGACAGATGATTAACCCTTCCCCTTAACTTAAACCACCTAGTGGTAGGCCGGGACAGGAGGGATCCCTCCCGTCTCCTGCACTGGCCGACACTAATAATTACCACCCTCCCTCCTTCCCTTCTTCGCATACCTGTTCCCTGGTGGTTCAGCATGTATCCCGTGCTGAAATCCTTTGCAAAGGTAGTAGCCAGCGGCGCACCTGGGACAGCACGCAGGAGCGAGCTTTTTGTGCTGCCGGCCGGCCCTGCACCGCTCCTTGATAGGCTTCCATGAGAACCGTGAATCCCACGAGAACTTGCGGCAGCCTATCAAGGAGCAGTGCAGGGCCGGCCAGCAGCACGAAAAGCTCGCTCCTGCGTGTCAATCTAGGTGCACCGCTGGCTACTACCTTTACAAAGGATTTCAGCATGGGATACACGCTGGACCACCAGAGAACAGGTACGTGAAGGAGGGAGGTGGTAATTATTAGTGTCAGCCGGAGCAGGAGATGGGAGGGATCCCTAAGGCAGGCCTGCAGGAAGGGTTTCGGGTGGTCACTGGGGGATGACCCGAATATAAACCAAGACCCCCATTTTTAGGCCCAAAAATCCCGGTTTATATTCAAGTATATACAGTACTTTCATTAGGATACCTCAATCTTTCCATTCTGCTGGTTTGAGAAATGTGCATTTTTTTTAAATTGTCTACACATTAGTTTTATGTTGTATCTATATAAGTGGTACAAATATATCTCCTTGGATTACGTAAAAGAAAAATACCTGAAAACTGCTAGTTATAGGTCACTATACCTTGGCCACACTTATCACAAATAACCATTTCATTTGGTGCTTCTGAATACTCTTCCTCACATATTGTACAGACCATTTCCCCACTTTCAGTGGCCCCTGTAAAACAAATATACAGAAAAACTTCATGGGGTAATCAACTACAATTGAAATACTTTTAAAATAAATAGTAGTAAATATTTTTTCACTCAACAAATAGTTAAGCTCTGGAACTCATTGCCAGAGGATAAACAGCAGTTAGCATAGTTGGGTTAAAAAAAGATTTGGAGAAATTCCTGGAGGAAAAGTCCATAGTCTGCTATTGAGACTTACTTGAGGGAAGCCACTGCTAGCTTTGGGTTGGTAACATGGAATGTTGCTACTATTTGGTTTTCTGCTAGGTACTTGTGACCTGCATTGGCCACTGCTGGAAACAGAATTACTGGACTAGATTAACTATTGGTCTGAGCCAGTATGAATATTATGCTCTTTTGAAATCACACAAAATGAATTGCATTTTAACAGTAAGGCCCAAATAGGCATGTGGCCTTAAGAATAAACTTCAGTTTCAGCATTAACAATGACCTTAACATTTTTTTTTCTCCTGCCACAGTTTACTCAACTATAATTTGAAAATGTTAATACTGTACTTCTGAACTCTCCTCTGTTACAGAAATCAAAGGCTGGACCGACGAAGAGTAAAGCAACCCATAGTTGTGTACCCGGTTGCGTTCTGAAGGTCCATACATTTGAGAATAATAACTACAAGTGAGTTTATTAAAATATTCACTGTTAGCCTTTGGTGATACATTAACAAAGACAAAAACAATACATTATTTGATTGACAAAACAACAGTGGCTCCTATATATTATTGGTTACACAAATCAGATATCAAAACTGATAACAAGCCTTTACACTTTTAAATATTGCTGTGTGTTTCTGAAATGTTATAATATTGAGATCCTGTTTGAATGAAATGCATTATATAATCAACTATAGCATAGTTGAGTCAATTCAACAAGCAATGATTGGTGTGGTAGTTGCGGTTTATCAAAGCCAGGGCAAGACTGTATTCTATAAAGTGAGTCAATCTTTCTAGGAGCTATAGTGACAGAAAGAGAATTCCCCCAGTTTTTTGGGTTGGTTTTTTTTAATCGGATTTCAAATTTACATTTCAAGTATCCATTTGTACAGAAAGTTGAAGAAAGCAAACAATTAGCGCTCTTCTATTCAAATACAAATCATCTAAAGAAAATAAAACATGTAGCTTGACTTCAACTCAAGTCCTCAAATTAGATCCAAGATTAGATATAGCGAGTTAAGATAATATAATATAAGACATTATAAAGAAAATAAGGTCCTTTGGCTGAGAGAGTATATACCTTAATATTCAAACTGCACTCAAAGTTTCCCTTCATCCATTCGAGCTCCCATCAGGAAGGCTGTCAGTTAGAAAGGTTCAAAGAAAACATATTTTTATACGATAATATATTGTACATTTAAATGGATGACGAAGAAAAAATGTCCCTCCAAGAGAGATAACCCCTGGCTTTTTAACATAAGAAATTTGTGTCTCCTTTTTTGTGTGTTCCATGCCAAATCTGGAAACATTAATATTTTGTAACCAAGAAAGTCTTTCTGCTTATTCTTAAAGAAGAGCTGAAGCAACCAGTTTTTATCTGGTGCAAGGGCTACTGTAATAAGTAATGTTGCCACCAATGCAGTCTCTCAATCAGAAAGTTCCAGCATTGCTGATACATTGAGCGGTTGATTATCTTCCTGCAATTGTGGTTGCTGTTCATTACTTTTTAATGGCAAATAATATACATGGGTAAATGGTGGCAACATATCCTCTGAACTCCCAGAATCTCCGTCATGTAATGTTTTAACATATCCCTAGGAGTCACAGCCGCTATCCTAGGAAAGTTAATCAATCGCAAGTTATTATTACGCGAAAAGTTTTCTAAGGACTCCAGTTTTCTACGTAGATTTGAATTGTCTTTTACTAATGTTTCACTAAGTTGTTTAGAAACCTTTAATTCTTGTTGAATATTCACTATGGAGTTCTTTGAATCATCCATTTCAACCCTCAAGTTCTTAATGTCAGTTTCTTGGGTTTTTAGTTTACCTTCTAGCTGTGCCAGCTGAGGTTTTATAGATGTAGCCAGATCAGCCACGAGATCCCAGATAGAGTCTAGAGTTACCTCCTTGGGCTTTTCTATAGTATAAGAAACTTTATTAGCTTGAATGATCTCACCAGCTGAAAGCGATTCCTGGCTGTCCCTCTCCTGAATTCGGTTTCCCACCGAAGTTGTTGAATCCTCAGCTTCTCCCGGGCTCTCCTTAGGATACAGGGAGTCCGTCTCTTTGCTCCCCTCCATGCTCTTCCTGGCCTCCGAGGAGAGGTGTGATCCATCCTCCAGTCGTGGGGCGCTAGTGATCTGAGGAGGTGGGAGAGGTGCCCTTGCGTCGGGGCTTAATGTTGTCTCCAAATCACCTCAGTCTCGCTCCTCCGAGGCATCTCCAATGGGGATACTGCCGCTGCTGGGATATCCTGCATATGGCACAGGAGCTCTTCGATATTGCCGAAAGAGGGTACACGCAAGGCTCCAGCGGCACTCCTGCCTCTCCTCTTCGGCATAATGCAGGTAGAAAAAAACTTCCCCAAAGGGTTTTGCGATATTTAAGCGAGCTCACACAGCGTGTAGCTCAGCTTAATGGACCTTTAGCCATCTTGGATGTTCTCTCCCAGTTTTTAAAGAGCGCCTCTTTGAGGAGATTGTGTAGAGTTAACTTAAGCAGCTTTTTAAAATACTCATCGTAATCCAAAGCATCAAGGAGTTCTGCTCTAGGCTCAGTGTCTGCCTCCAATTTGACAGTTAGATCTTTCCCCAACTGTCTGATATATTTGGTAAATGAAAGTCCTCAGGAGGAGATCATCTAGGAGGAGGAGATGGATCTGAAGGGATACCATAAGAATCCGGAACAGATAATGTAGGCTCATACTCAGTATGGTGATGGGACAAGTCAGAATCAACTTCTTGTATCCCAGGTGATTCTCTGTAGGACAAAGTTCTCCTAGAGACCAATGAGCATGAGAACATTAGGAAGAGCTTTTTGGACAACATTGGTACCAATCTGATGACGAGCGACGCAATAATCATTTGGATATGAAAGCATGTGATGCTGATATACATTGATGCTGCAATACAGAACGTTGATGCTTTGATGCAGAGCATCGTGTGATGTGCTGATATGATGTCGAGCAGCACTGCCTTGATGCTGACCTGGAATCGGTACCATGTGGCCTCAGAGTGCTAAGCTTGGGCTGGGCCAGCACCAAGGGAGTCGATGTAAGCACTGGTTTCGAGTGCAACTTAAAAAGGTCACCGAGCTACCTCTGGAAAAACTTGTTGAGTTGTTCTCTGAAGACTTGCACCGGTACCCTTGGCTCAACAGCCGGTACCATTGGTGCTGCAGGGTGTCGAGAGGTGGGAGACCTCGAAGAGGATTCACGCCCCGTAGGAAACACAGCTTTCACTGAAGGAGATCAATGGCTTTAACACTTGGCCTGCATCAAGGGACTCGATGCTGCAGAGGCCTGCGACGCTTGCTGGGAAGAGAATGGCTTCTCAGCAGGTTTGCCTGATGGATACATCGAGCTTCAATGAGTGTTTCTGTAATATAGAACAATGAGTACAAGTGTCTACTTGATGCTGAGGCCCCAAACACTGTAAGCACAAATTGTGCAGATCAGTGACTGAAATAGGGAGCTGGCACAGACAGCACTTTTTTGAAACTGCTCAAAGGTTTAGACATGGATGGAAAAATCACATCGATGAGGTAAAAAAGCTCAATGATGAAAATGAGAAAGAAGACCGCCAAGGTAGGAAAAAGAGGGCCAAAAGGCCCAACTGAGGTACAAAAGAAAAAAGGAAAATATAATTTTTTTATTTTTTTTACAGACCAAAAAAGTACACAGTTAAGAAGAAAAAAGCAATAATGAAAGCCAAAGGCCAAAATTAGGAAAAAACATTGAACGGAAGGCAACACGCTTTGGACGGAGTCCCCAAAAAATAGCACTTCTTTGCTCTACGATAAACTGAGGTACAATGAGCCAGTGTTGATCAGGAAGGCACTCAAGCATGTATGGTACGGGCAGTTGCGAAATTTCTAAAAACTTAAAGTGGCAATCCACTTTTACCACTGTCTGTACCGGGTTCTGTGGATGACGTTACCCACATGTGAAAATATGCTGCCTGCTTGTCCAAGGATAATTCTGCAGTTTGGCATATTTGAATACATTGCCACACTGCTCCTTGTGACCCTGGGCAAGTCACTTAATCCCACATTGCCCCAGGTACATTAGCTAGAGTGTGAGCCTGCCAGGACAGATAGGGAAAAATGCTTGAGTACCTGAATGTAAACCACTTAGACTATAAGTGATATATAAATGCTTAAATAAATAACTTGCAAAAAAAATAACTTGTAATGCCTTGTAAAAGTCTTAATATCCTTGCACATTTTTCACATTCAGCTGCCTAAAAATACAGTTTAAAATACATAGGTGTTTGCTTCACTAATCTACACAGCAAACTATACCCTTTCTCCATGTAACAATTTGGAAAAATTACCAGTTTGGTTAAGGCTGGAATGGCAACTCATGTCTCCTGTAAGGCTATGTCATATTATTAGTACTAAAATGCCTAGGCTATACAAAGAAAATAAATTATTAATTGACACCTGGAAAACTTTAAAATTGATAGATAATTTAACTTCTAATCCAATTCATAACTCTACAAATCAAACAATATGGTTTAACTCCAAGATTCAAATTAGCAGATTTAAGCTTGTCTGGAAGCAATGGTTAATAGCAGGAATTCGTACTCTTGATGATGTAATGTCTAATGGTAAACTGCTTGATTTTTCACAGTTGCAACAAAAATTTGGCTTGAATAAATCACAAAGTTATAAATGGCTCCAACTGAAGCAGGCCATTCAGGCGGGGTTCCCTGAATGGAAAAGTCTTAATAATCAATATAGTTTAGAATTCCTATGCTTTCAAGCAGACTTTCAGGAACACCAGGCTGCACAGTGGTACAAATTAATATCTGGATTATTGAAAAAAAAAAAACACAAAAAAAAAAAAACAAGGAATGGTCTTAGAGACATTTGGAGCATTGAGATTAAGCACAAAATTACAGCATCTCAATGGCCACGTATTTGGTCTTAGAGGATGAGATGTTTGTCTGCATCTATGAGACAAACGTGGTTTTTCTTGCTGCATAGAGCTTTCTGGACCCCTGTTCATTTAAAAAAATTAGATCGCTCTAAATCCGATAAATGCTGGCATTGTCATCTTGAAGCAGGGACTTTAGATCATTTGTTATTCTATTGTCCATACATATTAGAATTTTGGAAATTAATCTGGAATCAAATTAATTCCCTATTAGAAAATCATGTGGCATTATCATATGACACAGTTTTATTTGGTATAGAAATGAGGGCTAAGAAACAAATCTCATCTAATAATAACAAGTTATTGCTAATTTTAACTGGGGTTGCCATTCAACAGATCACTTACAATTGGAAGAATTGGAATAGACTTAATTATTGTTTTTGGTGGAACTCTGTATGCCATATATATATAAAATAGAAAGGACACTAGCTGTCCAAAAAGGAAATTATAACAAATGTGTGGAGGCCATTATTAGATTATTGTAAAGATTAAAAATATTCTTCCCTGTATAAAATTTTAAGACATTAAGGGGGGAGGGGGTGGGTATTTTTGATTATAATTGAAACAAATCATTGTCATAAATAAATAAGGGAGGGGTAATATTTTATATTATGATGATCAATTATAGGATTTCAAGTGTATTTGAATGCTTAATTGATAAATGTCAATATTGTACTTGATTTAAGATTTGAAATGAATAAAGATTTTAAAAAAAAAAATTAAAAAAAAAAAAAACAATTAGAGGTATATTCAAAAATTAAGAAACAACCAAAAAGCACAGTTACTTACCGTAACAGGTGTTATCCAGGGACAGCAGGCAGATATTCTTGACTGATGGGTGACGGCACCGACGGAGCCCCGGTACGGACAATTTTAGAGTGATTGCACTCTAAGAACTTTAGAAAGTTCTAGCTAGGCCGCACCGCGCGTGCGCGAGTGCCTTCCCGCCCGACAGAGGCGCGCGGTCCCCAGTTAGGATAAGCCAGCTAAGAAGCCAACCCGGGGAGGTGGGAGGGACGCAAGAATATCTGCCTGCTGTCCCTGGATAACACCTGTTACGGTAAGTAACTGTGCTTTATCCCAGGACAAGCAGGCAGCATATTCTTGACTGATGGGTGACCTCCAAGCTAACAAAAAGAGGGATGGAGGGAGTTGGCCATTAGGAAAACAAATTTTGTAAAACAGATTGGCCGAAGTGTCCATCCCGTCTGGAGAATTGAGAGAAAATGGACTGGAGAGTCGAAGGGTCGAGAGTCCATTCGTGAGGTTGAAGAATTCTGCTGAGATTGTCTGCTAAGCAATTCTGTTCCCCTTGGATGTAGACTGCCTTCAGGAATAGGTGACGAGCAGTCGCCCAGGTCCAAATCCTTTGAGCTTCCTGACACAAGAGACGGGATCCCGTCCCTCCCTGTTTGTTGATGTAGTACATTGCAACTTGGTTGTCTGTGCAAATGAGAAGTACCTGAGGAAAAAGAAGATGTTGAAAAGCTTTGAGGGCGTAAAACATCGCTCTGAGTTCCAGGAAATTGATGTGGTGTTTCTTTTCCTGGGTGGTCCAAAACCCCTGAGTTTGGAACTCGTTCAAGTGAGCTCCCCATGCATAGGGGGAGGAATCCGTGGTGATGACCAGTTGATGAGGAGGTAGATGGAACAGCAGACCTCTGGATAGATTTGAGGATGTCAACCACCAAAGAAGCGACTGTCGAAGAGACGAGGTCACAGATATGTGTTGTGAACAAGGATCCGTTGCTTGGGACCACTGGGTCGCTAAGGTCCATTGAGGGGTACGCAGGTGGAGACGTGCGAAGGGTGTGACATGTACTGTGGAGGCCATGTGTCCTAAGAGCACCATCATGTGATTTGCAGAGATGGAAGTTTGCTGGAACACCTGCTGACAGAGATGAAGGATGGTGTGAAGGCGGTTTGGAGGAAGAAACGCCCTCATCCAAATAGTATCCAGAATGGCTCCAATGAACTGAAGTCGCTGAGTTGGAATGAGGTGCGACTTGGGTAGATTGATTTCGAACCCCAACAGTCGAAGGAAGTGAATGGTCTGATTGGTGGCCATGTGAACGGCCCGAGGAGAATGAGCTTTGATGAGCCAGTCATCCAGATAAGGGAAGACTTGAAAGTTGTGGGAGCGGAGATAAGCTGCGACCACAATCAGACATTTGGTGAATACCCTGGGGGAGGAGGCTAGGCCGAAGGGTAACACCTTGTATTGGTAATGATGTTGGTTGACAAGGAAGCGAAGATATTGTCTGGACGTCAGATGAATTGGAATGTGAGTATACGCCTCCTTGAGATCGAGGGAACATAGCCAGTCTTCCTGAGAGAGAAGAGGGTATAGAGTGGCAAGAGATAACATCTTGAACTTCTCTTTGACCAGACATTTGTTGAGATCCCTGAGATCTAATATTGGTCTGAGATCTCCGGTCTTTTTGGGTACGAGAAAGTACCGGGAATAAAATCCCAGGCCTTTCTGGTCTTGAGGAACTGGTTCGATGGCATTGAGAAGAAGGAGGGATTGAACCTCCTGAGCGAGGAGGAGGGACTGAGCCTTGTTGGAAGCAGACTCTTTTGGCAGACTTAATGGTGGAAGAGTCTGAAAGTTTAGGGAGTAGCCGTGGGCGATGATAGCAAGTACCCACTGGTCGGAGGTGATTGCTTCCCAGCGAGAAAGAAAAACCTGTAGTCGACCTCCTATGGGCTGAGGTAGAAGACAAGAGGGAGGAAGACTGGCAATGCCCTGGAGAAGAGAGTCAAAAGGGCTGTGTCGGCTTAGGTTGAGGAGCAGGCTTAACAGTAGGCTGTTGTTGCTGACGGGCCTGTTGCTGCTGTTGACGCTGTCTGCGAGGTTGAGGGGGATGAGGCTGAGCCGGTCGAGCAGAAAACCTCCTTTGATATGAAGATTGTTGCCTGAATGGACGAGGAGGAGGAGGTTTCTTCTTGTTTTTCAACAAGGTGTCCTACCTAGTTTCATGGGCGGAGAGCTTTTGCGTGGGGGTATCCATGGACTCCCCAAACAGCTCATCCCCTAGGCAAGGCGCATTGGCAAGCCGGTCCTGGTGGTTTACATCCAGGTCTGAGACACGCAGCCATGCCAACCTTCTCATTGCCACAGACATAGCAGTAGCCCGTGATGTCAGTTCAAAAGTATCATAAATTGAACGGACCATAAACTTCCTGAGTTGCAAAAGACTAGAGGTACACTGCTGAAAAGCAGGAAGTTTACGGTCCGGAATATACTTTTGAAAAGAGGTCACCTGTTGAATGAGATGCTTCAGGTAAAAAGAGAAGTGGAATGCGTAATTATCTGAACGGTTGGCCAGCATCGCATTTTGGTAAAGGCGTTTCCCAAATTTATCCATGGCCTTTCCTTCTCTGCCAGGAGGGACAGAGGCGTATACACTGGCTCCTGCAGATTTTTTCAGGGTTGACTCCACCAGCAGAGATTCATGGGGAAGTTGGTGTTTGTCAAATCCTGGAATTGGAATCACTTTATACAGAGATTCCAGTTTTCTTGGGGCTCCTGGAATCGTCAAAGGAGTTTCCAGATTCTTATAAAAAGTTTCCCTCAAGATGTCATGGAGGGGCAACTTTAAAAACTCTTTAGGAGGTTGGTCAAAATCCAAAGCATCCAGGAATGCTTTGGATTTTTTAGAGTCAGACTCTAAGGGAATAGAAAGGGTGTCTGACATCTCCTTTAAAAATTTGGTGAAGGAGGAGTGCTCTGGCTTAGCAGCAGGATCCTGCACCGATGGTTCATCCTCATCAGATGTGTAATCTTCCTCGGTACCGAGGGGATCATCCGAGTCGTCCCACAAGTCAGGGTCCCGTACCGATTGGAAACGGCCCTGGGAAAGTGGAGTAGATGTTTCCAGTATGCTTAGTCTTGCGTACCGATTTACCTGAACGGGTGGAGACGGTACCTGGGGAATGTAGTACGGTACGGGGTTCAGAGAACGGTACCGGGTCAGAAACCGTAGGAGTAGCACGCCGCTTCGGTTCCGCTGACAGAACAGGCATGGATAAAGATTTGTGCGGTGCCGAAACAGTCGATGTCAATAAAAAAGGCTGATCGACAGACGGCACCGAAGGCTCAGTCGGTACCGATACTGGAAGGTTCGGAGTCAACAGAGCCGGGAGCAAGTGTTGGAGTTGCTCCTTAAGTTGGACCTGGAGGATAGAGGCAATGCACTCATCCAACGTTGGTCCCGATGGCACCGGTACCGGTTTTTTCTTGCTCGGTACCTTCGGTGCCGCCCGACGCTCGGGTGAAGTCGATGCCGATGACGAGGCAGTGACTTCAATGGGAGCGGAGCGCTTACGGGGCCGGCGCTCAGTCTGCAGGACTTGGCTCACTGCATGCTCGACTGGCGGGCCTAGAACAGTAGGGGAAGGCTTCTTAGCCGGCTTACCTACAGGAGTCGACACCGGCGATGTATCTTGCGGTGCCGAGGCAGTCGGAGTCGATTTGGAGGAAGTCGTCGACGTCGATACCGGTGCAACTTCCATAGCGGTACCGAAAAGGATCCGCTGCTGAATTTGACGATTTTTTAAAGTTCTTTTTTGTAAAGAACTACAGCGGGTGCAGGTCTCAGCCCTATGGTCCGGACCCAGACACTGGAGGCACCACTTGTGCGGGTCGGAGAGGGAGATAGGGCGTGCACACCGCTGACACTTTTTGAAACCCGGTGACGGGGGCATGAAGGGAAAAACTGCTGTAGCAAAATCGAAGCCCGAGGCTTCGATGGTGCCAACAGGCCCCGCCGGGGCAGATCGAGAAAAAAAAAATGAAAAATAAAAGATTTTTTTTTTTACACAAACGGTAAATAAAAACGAAAGAAAAATTATGAAGAAAAAAATACGCGCGAGCGGGAAGGCAAGTGATAAGTAGAAAAAAACTTCCAACAGTCGTTGGAAACACGCGTCTTCTTAGCTCCGCGGAATTAAGAAAACTGGGGACCGCGCGCCTCTGTCGGGCGGGAAGGCACTCGCGCACGCGCGGTGCGGCCTAGCTAGAACTTTCTAAAGTTCTTAGAGTGCAATCACTCTAAAATTGTCCGTACCGGGGCTCCGTCGGTGCCGTCACCCATCAGTCAAGAATATGCTGCCTGCTTGTCCTGGGATAATATCTTAATTGAATAAGTTTCACATGCCTTGATTTAATACTTGGTAGAAGCCCTGGTTGAAACAATAGTACTCGTAATTCACTTAAGATAAGTATTTACCAACTTTGAACAGTGAAATTAAGTTTTTGCTTATTCTTTTTGGCAGAATGAAGCCCTGTACAAAAAGAAGGAAAAAATCATAGCCATTAGCTTATCTCAGTTTTAAAGTACTCTTAACCTCCACAGTGATCTTCCTCAGCAATTTCAGTCATCCAAGACTGCTACACTTCAGAGGATTTGTTTGACTAAGGCTGTCTCGTGATGGTGCCATATGATTTCCAGTTTACAATGATCATCATAAGAGCTGCCATACTGAGACAGACTGAAGGTCCATCAAGCCTCAGTATCCTGTTTCCAACAGTTTTCAACCCAAGTACCTCACAAGATTCCAATGAGTAAAACAGATTTTATACTGCTTATCCTAAGACAGGGGTCAGCAACCTTTTTAAAGCAAAGAGCCATTTTATTCTAAATGTTTGACCCAAGATTTACAAAGAACCGCAATGGGTAGAGAAGGGGGGTTGAGATACAACTTTTAATGCAATATGGGTATATATGCATTTAACATGAAAACAAAACTTCAAGTACTTACAGAAAATAAAGAAAAACAATTTGAGACTTTTGACACTGTATTTCCGCACAGAGTTGTTTCATATTCAGTGAGTAGTTAAAAGTCTTTCCTCATGCAGCATATCTCTTTCCACTCCACCCTTCTGCAACGGATTCATGCTGCTTGAAGATAGAGGAGATCTAATTCCCTCCCTCACCTGATCTCTTCACTCTCCCTCCCATCCTGGTTTATAGTTAGGACAGTGGCAGTGTGGAACCTTGGACCACATCTTTTTCTGCCACCAGAGCCACAGTGTTGCGTTTTGAATCACAGTTGCACTACAGGGTCCCACGATTGCAGGAGACCAATGGTCATAGCCATCCACCACATGAATAAGTCTTAATATATATACACATTACATTCCTGAACAGGAAAGTTAAATATTACCTTCAAATTGCTTTCATATTCAACAAGGCACAAATTAATAGAAATGAAAAGAGTTAATTCCTTTGAGCCTAATCAATAAGAATTTTACCATAGAAAATGTAGAAGAAAAATTTGTGGGAATACAAATAAAATTTTCTGGCCAAGCACATATCCCAAGGATCTGCATATCAGAAAAGTTTGAATTAAAAGCATCAAGTCAAAATAAATTAGTCAGGTCCTTAACAGAGTGTTCATTTCCTCACTCTCAGGTGGGAAAGTATACAAAAATGGTTGGGAAACCTAGC
This sequence comes from Geotrypetes seraphini, assembly GCF_902459505.1. Taxonomy (NCBI): domain Eukaryota; kingdom Metazoa; phylum Chordata; class Amphibia; order Gymnophiona; family Dermophiidae; genus Geotrypetes; species Geotrypetes seraphini. The sequence goes on from NC_047095.1 coordinate 22,739,666, forward strand.
CTACACACAATGCCCACTTACCTGCCTATTTGCGTGAATTACTGGATAATGGGGTTCCAAACTGAGGCTGGCCTTTGAAACATAGAAACATGATGGCAGATAAAAGGCTAAATGGTCCATCCAGTCTGCCCATCTGCAGTAACCATTAATTTTTCCTCTCTCTAAGAGTCCCCAACAAACTTGGTTGACCCCTTCTGACAAGAAGAGTATTATCCCATAGGAAGAAAAAGAAAGGGAGAAAACCAAAAGGCTAAAAAAGAGGAGAAAAAGTGTGTATTTTCATAAAACATTTTATTAGTCCTTTTAAAAATATCCTTTGCGCTGCATAATGTATCAGTAAGAAACAAAGAGAATTTGGCATTTGCAAATTTAAAAATTTAAGAGCCAAATTATTTGAACTTGCCTGTTTGTATATCCTTCCAGAGAACCCAGGATTTGGAGCTGTCTTCAAATATGATGAAACAGCTCTGCTTAAATTTGTTTATCTGAAGAAAATGCACACAATTAGTGATAACAACATATTTAAGCTATGTTAACACTTTTATTCTAAGCATGTTTTCCAGGAATTATGAACTGACTGTAAAAATTTATCCAGTTTCTTGTAAAATCCACATATATTACATTACATTACATTAGGGATTTCTATTCCGCCATTACCTTGCGGTTCAAGGCGGATTACAAAAGGTTAATTAAAAAAGTAGAGTTACAATGATTAGCTAGAGAGGTAAGTTGTAGATCTTATAAACATTTAACGTGTTGTTGTGGGTGAGGTGGTTTGTAAAAGAATTAATAGGTGGTCGCAGTGGAGGTTCTTTTGTTATTATTAGTGCGGTAATGGGTAGGTCTAATGTCAGTTTTAGAGTTGCTAAGAGGTCGTGATGTTATTGCTGCTTCAGGAATTTCTTGAAAAGTATGGTTTTTATTTCCTTTCTGAACGTCCTATAGTCTGGGGTGGTCATCAGAAGGTTGGAGATCTGGTTGTCCAATCTTGCGGCTCGAGTGGCTAGGAGGCCGTCGTGTAGTTTTGTTCTTTTGACTTCCTTGATTGGGGGGGGTATGAATGGGGAGTGCGTTTTTCTGTGTCTGGTAGTGGGTGCTTGGATGAGGCGATTGTTCAAGTATGATGGGCTGTCTCCGTGTAGGGTTTTAAATAATATGCAGTAGAATTTGAATTGGATTCTTTCTTGGATTGGAAGCCAATGTGAGTTGATGAAGGCTTCCGTGATGTGATCATGTTTTCTCAATGAATAGATGAGTCTCAAAGCTGTATTTTGGATTGTTTGGAGTTGTCTAATCGTCGTTGCAGGGCAAGGAAGGAAGAGGATGTTGCAGTAGTCCAATATACCTAGTATTAGGGATTGCACTATAAGTTGGAATTGTGTTCTTTCAAAGAATTTTCGGACTTGTCTCAGATTTCTCATGATTGCGAATGATTTCTGAATTGTATATATATAAACAAGAAAATCACATATCTTGATATAAAATAGGTCAGGAGGAGAGGGAGAGAAAAAATCCCAGGTAGCTGAGAATGAAGGTCTATTAAACCAGAATACTAATTCTGGTTCCAACTGAACAGGAAGTCCAAAGGAATAGAAGGAAACAACCAAGTCAAACCATAAATATATAGTGTCTGTTTATATGAAAGTTGTATTATGAACATAATGGAATTCAGTGTGAGTGCATAATTATGATCACCTCTTGTGTATAAGGGTTATTAGAAAAGAAGTGTATTTATTTATGTATCTATCATGAATTTTCTTAGTTTGTTTCATGCTCTATTGAGAGTAAAGAGTAGGTCGGTCTATGCTGGACATTTTTTGTTACATTTTATTAAAGTCTAACTTGCTTTAGGTCCCATTTCTTTGGGAAAAATGTGGTTAGAAGAGGAAAATAAAATTAAGTCAATTTACAAGTTAACAGCAAAAAAAGCAGTAAGGGTCTTCAAAATTGGGATAGCAAGCAGATCTTTATTCCAAGACACAACACTGTGTTTCGGCATAAAAGACTGCGTTGGGTCAATCTGTATAGCCCACTCAGCTCAGTTGTGCGGGACTGCCAAAAGTTAGCATTTTTCATCAATTGCTGTCAGCTTTATAAGCAGCTAAAAATGATATTTCATCCACTGCTGTACACGATGATACCAGCACCCAGTAAAACAAGGGGGTTTATAGCTCAGTGACTATTGCAACTAAGGATCTGATACTTTGGGAAACTTTTTTTTGTAATGCTGTGCTAGTTCTGCATACAAATTTTGAAACAAATCTGAGGCATAATGTTGGAGAGCTTTTTTTTATTCTTATTATTTTAGACCACTTGGTATGGAATGACCCAAGTCTGAGACAATAGTGTCTGATCATTAGCTCCATATCACCTAGCCTGGAGAATTCCCCCAAGATAGGCAGGTGACTCCTTCACAAATCTACGAATTTTATTACCAACTAGTCTTTAAGCCCGTTACATTAACGGGTGCTAGAATATGTGTGTGTGTGTGTGTCTGTATTTCTTTCTTTCTCTCTCTCTCTCCTGTATTTCTTTCTTTCTGTCTTTCTTTTTCCTCGGCTGTCCACCACCATCCCTTGCCTGCTCCCCCTGTCCATTCTCCCTTCCTTTTTCTTCCCCTGTGTCCACACCACCCCTTCACTGGTCCCCTTATCCAGCAGCAGCCCTTCTCCCTTTGTTTTAACTCCCTCCCCTGTCGAGCAGCACCTCTTTCCTGCTCCCCCTGTCCAGCAGTAGGCCTCTCTTCCTTCCCCCCCCAAGTCCATCAGCACCTTTTCCCCTGTCCAGCAGTACCTCTTTTCTGTTCCCCCTGTCCAGCAGTAGGCCTCCCTTCCTTTTTCTGCCCCCCCTGTCCATCAGCACCTCTTCCCCTGTCCAGCAGCACCTCTTTTTTTGCTCCCCCTAACCAGCAGTAGGCCTCTCTTCCTTTTTTTGCACCCCCCGTCCATCAGCACCTTTTCCCCTGTCCAGCAGTACCTCTTTTCTGTTCCCCCTGTCCAGCAGGCCTCCTTTCCTTTTACTGCCCCCCCTGTCCAGCAGCACCTCTCCCCCTGTCCAGCAGCATCTCTTTTTTGCTCCCCCTGTCCAGCAGTAGGCTTCCATTCCTTTTTTTGCCCCCCACCATCCATCAGCATCTTTTCCCCTGTCCAGCAGTACCTCTTTTCTGTTCTCCCTGTCCAGCAGTAGGCCTCCCTTCCTTTTTCTGCCCCCCCCATCCTTCAGCACCTCTTCCCCTGTCCAGCAGCACCTCTTTCCTGCTCCCCCTGTCCAGCAGTAGGCCTCTCTTCCTTCCCCCCCAAGTCCATCAGCACCTCTTTTCTGTTCCCCCTGTCCAGCAGTAGGCCTCCCTTCCTTTTTCTGCCCCCCCTGTCCAGCAGCACCTCTTCTCCTGTCCAGCAGCACCTCTTTTTTGCTCCCTCTGTCCAGCAGTAGGCCTCCATTCCTTTTTTTGCACCTTTTCCCCTGTCCAGCAGTACCTCTTTTCTGTTCCCCCTGTCCAGCAGTAGGCCTCCATTCCTTTTTTTGCACCTTTTCCCCTGTCCAGCAGCATCTCTTTTTTGCTCCCCCTGTCCAGCAGTAGGCCTCTCTTCCTTCCTCCCCCAAGCCATCAGCACCTTTTCCCTGTCCAGCAGTACCTCTTTTCTGTTCCCCCTGTTCAGCAGTAGGCCTCCCTTCCTTTTTCTGCCCCCCCTGTCCATCAGCACCTCTTCCCCTGTCCAGCAGCACCTCTTTTTTGCTCCCCCTGTCCAACAGTAGGCCTCCCTTCCTTTTTTTTCCCCCCGGTCCATCAGCATCTTTTCCCCTGTCCAGCAGTACCTCTTTTCTGTTCCCCCTGTCCAGCAGTAGGCCTCCCTTCCTTTTTCTGCCCCCCCATTTCCATCAGCACCTCTTCTCCTGTACAGCAGCACCTCTTTTTTGCTCCCTCTGTCCAGCAGTAGGCCTCCATTCCTTTTTTTGCACCTTTTCCCCTGTCCAGCAGTACCTCTTTTCTGTTCCCCCTGTCCAGCAGTAGGCCTCCTTTCCTTTTTCTGCCCCCCCCCCCCCCCGGTCCATCAGCACCTCTTCCCATGTCCAACCCATACCTCCTTTATTTTTTGTCTGCCCTCCACCGACATCTGCCTAAAGTCGCTGCGGCCTGCAGGCACCAACAGCCTCTGCGGCCTGCTCCCACTCCCTCCTCGCCGTCGCTGGCCATCCCCCCCCCCTCCGGGAAGCTTCGTTTCCGGCTTCGGCAGCCTCCTGTCTGCGGGTCGCCTGCCGGTCTGTGTTTCGATTCAAAGCCGACGCCGCAGCTCCTCTCTCGATCCCCGCCTGGTGCGGTTCGAGAGAGGAGCCGCGGCGGGCGGGTGAGGAGGGTGAGAAGATGCTGGCAGGTGCGCCTGTGCCCCCCCCTCCGAATCAGCGGCAGCAGTGAGGCAGCACTCTGGCGGTGAGTGACAGCGAGGGGGGAGTTGCTCCGTGTTCTGGCCTGCCTCCATGTTCGAAAATCTAATTCGGAACGGAGGCGCACCTCACGGAGCCAGGAATATATATAGGATAAACCCGAAATACTTGAATACAACTTATATTACCAATTAACTAGTTGGGGAAACTTGCTATTATCTTGGACAGGCAGGATATGTCTTTTCCGTATGACTCCGTTTCCTTATTGGCTCTATGGCCCGGATTCTTTAAATGGCACTGGAAACAAGACAGGAAGAAGATTGACTCATTTGAGGTTTGGTGCTGGAGAAGGATTTTAGGCATGCCGTGGACCATCAGAACAACTAACAAATCGACCGACTATGTTACTCAAAGACCAAATGATGAAGTTACGACTGTCTTATTTTGGTTACACCATCAGAAGAGAGAGATCATTGGAGGGCATCATGCTTGGGAAGATCGAAGGAGCCAGGCAAAGAGGGTGACCTACAAATCAGATGGCTGGATACGTCGAAAACAACCATGGGGATGATGCTGGAAAACTTTTCTGGACTAGCACAAAATCTATTTCTTTTTTAGATCTGCAATTCATCAAGTTGCTAGGACTCGAACACAGGTGCCTAAACCCAATTTTAAAAAATTGAAACTATGGTTTTAACTGAGTTTTAAGGCGCTGGAATCATACTTCTGTAGGTTCTTTAAGCCACCTAATACCACTGTGGGTGTGGCTTTTTAATTAATAGTTGTTATGAGTTGCTTCCAATTTTGAGAAAAGCCGACTTCCAGTCAGAGATGGGTTCTGGTGTCTTTGCCAGGTGGGCTAGGAAAGACATTAAACATCTTCTCTAGGAGAACTGTTCTTTATTTTGTTTCTTTATTTATTTATATTCCGTATATCCTACATCAGGGGTAGGGAACTCTGGTCCTCGAGAGCCATATTCCAGTCAGGTTTTCAGGATTTTCCCAATGAATATGCATGAGATCTATTTGCATGCACTGCTTTCAATGCATATTCATTGAGAAAATCCTGAAAACCCGACTGGAATACGGCTCTCGAGGACCGGAGTTCCCTACCCCTGTCCTACATCAATGAGGATTATAAATTATTCAGGTACTCAAGCATTTTTTATCATCTTATGAAGACCTTGAAATTTGAAAATGCACACCAAAAGGGGTGATCATTACGCTCTATAACTGGTTCATTACACATCTATAACTGGTTGTGATCAGGCCGAGCAGTCATCATCTGTCACTTCATCAGGTCCTCTCTAACCCTCATTGCTTACAGACCTTCGGGCAGCTTCAATTATCATTACCAGTCTCTCCGTTGGTTGCCACCGGTCAAACACCAGTCACCTCTAGCCAATGACCTCTGGTTCTCCAGGCTGCTTCCTTCTGGGTCTTCTGGAAGCTTTCGGTACCATTACCAGTCTCTCTGCTGGTCGCCACAGGCCCCGCTGGTCCCTCACCAGTCCCCATCAGCCTAGGACCTCAAACTCTTCTGCTTGTGGGGCCACTGCCAGTTCTTTAATCCCTGACCTTTTGGGCCCCCAAGGGTCCAGGACATACTTCATCGGTCCCTCCGCTGGTCGTCAAGCTTGAGTACTCTCCAGTCACTCCAAACTCTACCAGGCTCTCTGGGTACTCCTCCTTCCAGACCCACTCCAAGTCCCCTCAATCATCTTCTCCCAGACACACGCCCTGAGGACTCTCCCCGAGGACACCTTCCAGTCACTCAGTCTCTACACTCCCTGAGGACTCTCATAGTTGCTCAGTCTCCTCTCTACCAAGCCCTCTGTCAGTCAAGTTTGAGCCCTTTCTGCACTCCAAGATTTATGGACAGGCCAATCTATAGGCTTACCAAAAGTTAGGTCAAAGTCATTTTTCTTCCCCTCAAGGGTTGCCTGGCTCCCGAAGGAGCTCATTTTCCCTAGATCTCTACTCAGGAGCTGTTCTCTTCAGCACCCTTTTCCACTCAGGGTGAGTGGACAGCTCTCAGGTCTTTTGCAGTTGCTTGTATGTAAATGAGCTCTTTTCCACTGCTCAGACTCCCTCTGCTGGCTTGTGACAGGAACTTCACCCTGTCACACTGGTATACTAGTGTAATCAATAATACTATCTAAACTTGATTATTGCAACCTTATTCTGATAGTTTGCTCTAAGTCTTTGATCTGTCAATTGCAGTTGGTGCAGAATGCAGCTATTAAGCTGATTTTTGGTCTACCTGATCCCCCCCCTTTTATCAAGCTAAACTAGAGGTTTAACGCGGGCTGGTGAGGTAAGTGTTCTGATACTCATAGGAACTCTATAAGTATCGGAGCATTTACCGTGCAAGCCCATACTAAAAACCTCTAGAGCAGCTTGATAAAAGGGGCCGTAAATATGATGGACTTAAGCAACATCTTGGTTTGCATTGGCTTTCTGTCATAACCCATAACAATTTTAAAATTTGCGTTACTATTTTTAAGACTTTATATAGCAAAGCCCATTTCTATTTGTTGAATTTAGCAACCTTATTACAAGATTTTATTATGATAACACTTATAACCTCTATTGTACTTTCCCATATTTAAAAACCTTAAATCTATTAGGCAGCTTTCTTCAATTCAATACCACATGGCCAAAGCTATGGAATCATCTTCATGTTTCCTTGAGATCTTGTAGCCACTCTCTTTTGTTTAGAACATATTTGAAAACTTTTCTTTTTTTGCAAATTTGATCTTTTAAATGATTTATAAACATTATTATATTACTAGTTTTTTAGCCAGTTACATTAACGGGTGCTAGAATAGATGTGTAGAGTTAGGCATATCTTTCTTACTTTCTGTCTTTCTTTCTCTTTTCCTGCCCCCTTTCTTTCTTTCTGTCTGTCTCTCTCCCTAGCTCCCATGTCTGTCTTTCTTTCTGTCTCTCTCCCTGCCCTCTGTCTGTCTTTCTTTCTGTCTCTCTCCCTGTCCCCTGCCTGTCTTTCTTTCTGTCTCTCTCCCTGTCCCCTGCCTGTCTTTCTTTCTGTCTCTCACCCTGGCCTCCTGTCTGTCTTTCTTTCTGTTTCTCTCCCTGCCCACTGTCTGTCTTTCTTTCTGTCTCTCCCCACTGTCCAGCAGCACCCCTTCACTGCTCCCCCTGTCCAGCAGTATACCTTCTTCCCTCCCCCCTGTCCAGCAGCACCCCTTCCTTGCTCCCCCTGTCCAGCAGTAGCCCTTCTCCCTTCCTTTTACCTCCCCCTGTCCAGCAGCATCTCTTCCCTGCTCCCCCTGTCCAGCAGTAGCCCTTTTCCCTTTCTTTTACCTCCCCCTGTCCAGCACCTCTTCCCTGCTCCCCCTGCCCAGCAGTAGCCCTTCTCCCTTCCTTTTACCGTTCCCCTGTCCAGCAGCACCCAATTCACTGCTCCCCCTATCCAGCAGCAGCCATTCTCCCTTCCTTTTACCTCCCCCCTGTCCAGTAGCACCCTTTCCCTGCTCCCCCTGTCCAGCAGTAGCCCTTCTCTCTTCCTTTGACCTCCCCCCTGTCTAGTAGTACCCTTTCTTCCTTTCCTGCTCCCTGTCTAGCATCCACTAGGCCGGGCAGCGTCAGGGCTTTTGCTAGGCCGGCCTGCCTTGCATTATTGAAGTGGGCTGGCCTAGCAAATGACCCGTGGCTGCATAATGAAACCATGGCTGCTGCCACTGCTGGTCCAGGAGTGAGAAGAAGAGGCGTCCTGGCAGCATAGTTAGAAGGCAGAAAGTCAGCTGGCATCGGTGATCGGGGCAGGAAATCAGCTGAGGCAGGCACTGCGAATGCGCAGCACGGACCACGAAGCACGGAGACTGAAGTGCGCATGCGCGCTAAGGGTTTTATTATAGTGGATGTGATTATAATTGCTGCTATAATTCCAGATGAGCTGATCTGACATCTATTTTTACTATAATCCATCAATGAATTGTTTAGGCATAGGTGGAATATAAATGTAATTATAACATATCTAGGATCATTAAACCCCAAAGCACAACAAACCAGAATTGATCTCTCTTTGAATAAGCTCTTATTAGTGGGTTGACTCTTTGAAGGGGGGGGGATCAGTTTCACAATGCCATAAAACTCTTACCACTCTTTGTCCTCCAAAATATTATATACACTTATTTGGACTGATGGGACTGGATTTAGGCTTGGAGGTTCACACTACTAATGTGAGATCTCTACTGAACAGACACCAGAGTAGTTCACAGTGCAGAATTATAAGAATGCCAGTTTAGAACAATTCATAGGACTTATTTTTCTCAATCACAAACATTTCAACAATGGGGGTTATATATACATATATATATACCTCAAAGCAGGTATATATATATATGTATATATATAACCCCATTGTTTTTCAAGTATCACATGGAGGATACATTTTTTTCCATTCAATATAGGGTTTCCCAGAATTACAGTTTTTTGAGGTTAGAAATTTTTCAATATTTGGAGAAATTGCTGGGACAAATGTTTACATTAACTCCAACTGGAGTCTTCTTGAGGAAAATGGATGCTCTCAGGATAATAGGGTTGGAGCTATACTTTTTGCAGTAAAGGCTATAATACTTGGGAAGAAATGTATTCTAAATCATTAGAACATATGAATAGCCACACTGGGTCACATCAATGCTCCATCTACCCTTTTTCCAGCAGCGGTCAATCTAGATCACAAATATCTGACAGAAACCCAAATAGTAGCAACATTCCATGCTATCAATCCACCACAAGCAGTGGCTTCCCCCATGTCTGTCTCAAGAGCAGACTACGGACTTTTCCTCCAGAAACTTGTTGAAATCTTTTTTTAAAACCTACAGTATCTATGCTAACTGCTGTTACCACATCCCCTAGCCTTTGTAATTTTTGGATGAATAAAATATCGATTCACTTTTACCCATTCTACACCACTGAGGATTCTGTAATCATCTCACCTCCAAGCTGAAAAGTCCTAACCTCTTTAGCCTTTCCTTATACGAGAGGAGTTCCATCCCCTTTATCATTGTAGTTGCTCTTCTTTGAACCTTTTCTAATTCCTCTATATCTTTTTGAGTGACCAGAACTGAATGCAATACTCAAGGTGAGATTGTACTGTGAAGCGATCAGAGGCATTGCACTTATATAATTTTGGGTCTTATTTGCCATCCCTTTCCTATTATAAAGAACAAAATGCATATTTCTGAGGCCAAATGGAAAACTATATCACTGAGAATATATCATATTGCGTATGCACCTTCTATTATCCTTAAGATGCTAGTTTGATGGCATTTGACACCATTTTTGTTGAGAAGGATAACAAACTGCTGATACAGGGTGTTGGAGAGGTTATGGAGGCATTGGAACTTTCATACACATGTGGTGGAATTTTCCCTGTTTGCAGGGATTCTGGTTACAAGTTTTTGATTATATTAGTTGGGTAATCAAGGAAGGGATCCCTGTGAACATGGAGACAGCTCTTTTGGGTGGCATAGTGGGGGTATATGAGTATAAGGACAAATTAATGCTATTAGCATTTACAGTAGCACAGATGGTAATTGCCTAACATTGGCAACAGTCACAACTGCCTACTTTGGAAATGGTTTGTTCTCATTTGGGTTGAGTATGTGAACACTATAGACTTTCTGCTCTAAAGACTCACAAGTGGCAACAGTTTATGTCCATTTGGAATACATATTTGGAGGTTGAATTTACTGTGGGTTAGCTAATGTGGATCAAACAGGTCCGAGATTTCATTGTATGTGTACCTTAGAGGTGGTTATGGGGAAGATTATAAGGGAAGGTAAGGGGGTTCTTTTTTACAGGATTGTTATATGGCACAGTTTATTTGGGGGGGGGGGGGGTTTGCTGATGTTTGTTTCTGTATGCAATGGTATTGAAAAGCAAATGTACCATATTGTACCAGCAGCTGTAGTTTTGGTAGCTGACTATATGCACACACTGGTGGTTGCTGTCCCGATGTATTGGGATCTAATTTATTAATATGAAAGTTGTTTGCGTACATTTGGGATCCCAACTTTGACTAGCCACCTATGGTGAATGCTGTAGTAGTATATTTAACAAGCTTATGATAGTGTTTTCTGTAGTGTGTTGATTGTGAAATGTGTGTGATGTATGGTTGAAAGATAGTGTTTGAGTGAATGGTTTTAAATCTGTTACATTTTTGTTTTAATTGTGCACTCACATTGCTACTCCTCCTGAAGAAGTCTTTTTGGCAAAACTAAGGATTGGGTAGAGGAGAACTGTGTATCAGTGAGTGACTAATGGACGGAGCACAGTATCTTTCATTAGATTTAACACTGAGGGGTACATTGTCTTGCTGAGCTACTTTGATCCTTAAATTGGTTATTTGATCCTTACTAGCCAGGATCTCATCTGCTCTTTCAACAACAGATAAGTGCCACTTTTCTTATACCTTTTTGGGGAATAATGGAGTCCTTAAGAAAGGGAATTATAGTGAAAGTAGACGGATAGGGACAGTAAAAATGCAGTGATGGTCCCTGGCTGATCTCTTTGCGGCTCATATGAAGGAGGCGTGGGCACTGAGCACTTTTACACAAACATAATAAGTTTTTGACAAGTTATATCCTGTATGTGAATCGTGTGGATGCCTCCAGGATGAGGTTTGGCAATCACAGCAATAAACATCACTACCACCACCAAACTCATCAGATAGACTCATGAACAACAACAATACTCAATCCAACCCTATATCAGAAATCTCCCACTTAGCATGTTACTCTAATTGACAGCCTTGAATTTTATTTAAAAAAGTTTCACATAAGTCAACATACAAATATGTGATCAAATAGATTTGCTTTGTTTTCACAAGTTACCTTTTTGATCGTTCCAAGATAAAACAAGCCATCTGACCATCTAGCTAGGACATCTTGACCTTCTTCAAATTTACAAGCTGGTTTTTTGACTTTCTGTTCATGGCGTGAAGACAGCTTGGTTGGGGACACCAGGGATTTTTGATTTCGACGTAAGGGAGACCTCTTATGGACCAGTAAATTACCCAACCCTGTAGAGTCTCTGTAAAACAAATGAAAATATATAAAAAGTCAGAGGATCATGTGATAAATAGCCGAGAGAGGACATCCCAAGCAGCAGCTGACTCCTTCGTTTGGCATGTTTCCTCCTTTCTAAGTCTCAATTTCCTATTTTTCTTGATTACCCCTGATCACACCATATTTTTTTGTTCTATTGTATGAAAAAAAGTATCAATCACAAATTCTGGGGGGAATGGGGAGCCATGTGAAGCAGGACCTGGGAAAGCAGTCCGTTCGTGTTGCTTCCATAGCCCTCGATTATAATGTATTCTTCATTTGCTCTTCCATTTTTCTATAATTTTTGAGCGGCTGGTAAAGACTGGAAGCAGCTCTATTCCAGCCCTAGAGGTTGAATAATTATACAAGTTTAAAATAAACTAAGGGGCATAAAGTTTAGCAAAGAAACAGAATTTGAAGATAAGATAGCACAGAAAAACCTGGAAGTGACCTTCATATCCAAGAACTGTCACACTGTCCCATCGAGATGGCATTAGCCATGAAAGACGTTTTAAAGCAATTCATGGCACACATACTTACCCACTTGTGCTTTAAGGTAGGAATTGTTGTTGGAAAGGTAACCCGGATGGTCTTCTCTCTAAACAAGACCACAGAGCGCATAGATGATATAGAGAAAGAGCTTAGGAAGACAGGGAATTTCCTCACAATTGCAGCCCAGAAAACTGAGAAACAAATGCCTGCTAGCCAAACAAGATATTTGGAAAACAGCAGTTATAAAAATCTTAGAATTTTGGGCCTACCAGAGAAGACATAAGGTTTTGCTTGGTGTTAGAACTCAAATATGTATAATGAGCTCATAGTATAAAAAATATCCATGAAACAAAATGACAGCTCCAAAGTCACTTATCTTATTTGTGAATCCATTCCTCAGGGCTGTCACTCAAATATTTTCAAATGCATAGCCCAACCAAGGCCCATGTTTCGCCATTCTAGCTGCTTCAGCAGAAAAGCCTTCGGCAAAAACTTCATATTCTCTATAAATAATAAAATGTGAATCATAATCATTCAACAAAAATATATAAAAATAAATCATCTTTTACTTATTAATGTCCAATTCATGTCACTACAACAAAGGTATTCTCAAAACTGACACCAATATATTAAATAACGCCGATTCTACCAATTAGCCAATCAAAAAGGTAAAATTTGGTCTTACCTGATAGTTTCCTTTCCTTGAGTCCTGTTAAACCAGTCCAAATTGACAGGTTATGTCCTATCAGCAGATGGAGGAAAAGAATCTGAACTCTTCCAGTGACAACACCAATATAAAGAATGAGCCTGGAACCTGTCAATATGCAAAGGCCAAAGCCAACAAAACCAGAAAGAACTTACATATAATTGGAACCCAAACTCCAACAGGAGAACCCTCTGAAAACCAAAGAATTATAGCGCCACCTAGTGCTAGATTCTGAACGTCTTCCCAAAATGCCATAGTCTTCCTGGGAGGGTCCGGGACTCATCTAGCAGGACTCATGAAAAGAAAAACATCAAGACCAAATTTTACCTTCTTTTTCATCCTGCTAGACCTGGAAGACAAGAACCCTACAGAACTGCTCTCCCAAAGGCACTACTGCCTCTAGCCTGAACATCAATCTTGTATTGCTTAACAAAAGAATGCAGAAACTACCTTATTGCCATCCTACAAATATTTTCAGGTCTCCATCCAGGAAGTAAATCCAGCCCTTGTCAAACAGGATATGAAACCGACTGTCAGCTCTGTCCAGTTGGATATAAACTGCTTCTATAGACACCTTAATCCAATACGCAGTAGAGGACTTCGAGGCTGCTTTATCTTTAAATAACCCAAGAAACCAAACTTCATTTTAATTTAATACAGAATTTTATAACTCAATCATCAACCACAAGGCTAAAAAAAACCACAAGGTTAAAAAAAAAAAATGAAATCCCACTCCCAGAATATCTTCTCCCCTCCTAAACCCTCTCCTTTTCCCCTGACTCAACAAGAAAAATATCTTTTGAACTACTTTCTGAAACTTAAATAATCCTGAGTACACTCAAATAGGAGTGTTCCACAATCCTCGCACCATTCCCAAAAAACCAAGACAAATATGTCCTGACCAACTTAATCTCTTTGGATGCTTACAACACCAAAACTCCCAAAGCCACTAACCCACAAATGTCACTGCTGCTCCTACTGCCTCAAATGGGTACTCAAATAACAAGATCTTATCCCCTGAATTACCTATCCGACTTCTGAAGAGAATTCTTCATTTTCAAGTGTGCAAGAGCATTCTGCGAACATCTAGCTTATGAAGTATCCAGGCCAGGGTGGATAAAAATCAATTTTTTTAAAATTAAATTTAAACAAAAATTGGATTTTTACAATTTAAATCAGATTTGTTTGATTTAAATTAGATTTATTTTAATAAAATTATTTTTTGAGGAAAAATCTATTTAAGATACAGTATAGTCCAAAAGTTATTCATCTTGAAATAATGATTAGTTTTTAATTATGTAGAATGGCTATATCTTCATGCAATGTTTACATTTTTTGGTAAATGAATTCTATTAATCCATTCATAATGTCACGGGCATGATTTAAATTAAGTCTTAGGGCCTGTTTTACAAAGTCGCACTAGCAGCTGCCGCACGGTAACGGCCCCAATGCCCATAGAGATTTAAAGGGCTTCGGGGCTGTTGCCGCGCGGCAGCCGCTAGCACAGCTTTGTATAACAGGCCATTAGTAATTTAAATCATGATTTAAACTCTACCTTTCAAAGAACTGGACTGATTAAGGGCCTTTAGGGAAACACAAACAAGGATTCGCACTCTGACTAGGCTTTGCAGAAGGGCATTGATCCTTATCCTGCCCTGCTCCTTCCTTCAGCTACAGAAGAGAGGATGCTGCATTCTGATATCAGATTAAAAAGAAGTGTTCTTTACCAATCCACTAGAAGCTGAAAGACTGAGGAGTTCAACTCCCACTCTCTCAGATCCAAATAATGTTTACTCAAATAATTCACTTGCATGTTGTCCACTCCCACAATGTGGGCTGCTACTACTACAACTACTACTACTATCATTTCTATACTGCTGAAAAGCGTATTCAGCACTGTACATTCAACATGCAATAGATAGTCCTGCTCAGAAAAGCTTACAATCTAATTTGGACAGATAGGACATATAGGGGAGTTTCTTGCAGAAAATGATAGGAAGGACATACCGTGTAAACCCAATCCCAAAAATAAGCCCTAGCATGATTTTTAAAGATTCTCCAATCCCTACCCCTACCCCAAAAATAAGCCCCAGTTAAGATCGACCCCCGAAGCCCCTTCCGAATGTCCCCGACATTCCCCAACTCCATCCCTGACATGAGTGCTGCCCGATTCGCCAGCGGCAGCACTTTCTACCCCTCCATGTACAACATCCCTTCTTAGAACAAAATCTTCCTTGATTTTGCCTTGGCATAAGTTCTACTACTCCCAGGAGGTAGAAGTGCTACAAAGTAGTTTCTTATCACTTTCACTGGGTAAAAAGCAGGGGCTACCCTAGGCATTTGAGACAGATTCTGCAAACTCTAAGGCATATCCCTGTTGAATCTCTAGCACCCATCAGTCTGTGGTGATAAGGGCTGAACCCTGGTGAAAAAGGGAGAGGCAACCCTCAACCTACACCTTTCCAGAGATGATCCATGGATCCTCACTGGGGTCCTTTTCCATGCAGAAAGAAGATGGCGTATCTTCTAGCCATGAAACATCAATGAGGTAGCTGAAGCTCTCTTAGTCTGATGGTACACAGCCCAATTCCTGGTCCAAGACTTAGGCCCCAACCCCCAAGACAGAGACTGGCCACTGTCTTTGGGCAGCTGCTATGACCTAGCCTCACTTAAATCCTTAAGAAGTTTCTCCAAGTTCTCACCAACCAACCAACCACATTTGAGCCACCACCTCCAAAGAGATTACAGACTGGCAACAAATGTAGATAAGCTTATATAGTATATCAGCCAAGAAGGCTACTCCAGATTCAAAGCAAACTGACTCCGCCAAGGTGGGCATCCGCTGTGTCTACCTCAAGTAGGGTTATCACTACATAACTACCACACACCACTCTTTGAATCTTGATTGCCTAAGCACCAAATGCTTACTTGAGAATCAATTCTACCTTCAGGCTGCAAGAATTCTTAGGGTGGAGGTTCCATTCTTAGTCCTGGCCATCAAGTTTTCTGCCTAGGGGAGGCAAAGAAACTTATCCAGATCCTCTCAAGGCAAGAGAGCTAATGGCTTAAACTACTTATCTGATACCTCCTACTCAGCAAGAACCATACTGACACATTGGTTCCTAAGTCTTTTAACCCACCTATAGCTAGGCATATACATCACCTCCAGCTGAGCTAAAAATCACAGCAAATTCCCTGCTGCTCAACACAAATAACCCCTGATGACTCACCAGCAACATCCAACATTGTCCTGCCCCTTAGCTGCAGCTATCTGCCTCTTAACTGAATGCCAATTAAGTGTCCACTCTGTTTATCTCCCCTTCTGCTCCCCTTTTTTTAAATCAAATTTTGATACAATTAGCTGAAAACAAGAATCTATTTTTTTAATACTGTCATAGGGGAGGGGGAATAGAAGGGAATCAAAAGAAAATGAGAAAGAACTCACCCCTGAAGACAGAAACCCTATGGAATCCCTGTCAACTAGCCTCACTAAACAAAATGGATTAAAGCTCAGGGCTGCAGAATGTCATATGTTCAACCAGGAAAAGGTCCATGGATTGATACCTGGGAATAAACCCTGACCAAGGCTCTACTTCAATATGCTGCAGGCCATGGACCTGGTGAGTCAGGCCTACTCAGAAAAAAACCTGCTGCACCAGTCCTTCTTGCACCATACTGACAAGTTCCAGGCTGCACCACTCCTTATATCAATGATGTCACTGGAAGAGTTCAGATTCTATTCATCTGCTGGTAGAGTGATATAACCTGTCAGTCTGGATTGTATAGTAAGATGAAAAGGAATGCGTTATTATTTGAGATCTTAACACCAGGTATGTCTCAGCTCAACTTAACTGATAAACAAGCTACCCTTCATTAACATAGAGGTTTTGTTTGGTTTTTTTGTTTGATTGTTTTTTTACTAAAATCTAGCTCACGTTATCTGTAGCAGGGTCCATAGGAATACAATGGGTCCTATTGCAGGTAACTTATGCTAACTTTTAATAAAAGACTCCCCTAGTTTACCTGAGACTTTACTCCTGAAGCAGCCCTGAGTAACAAACCATGTCCCTTCATTAAGCTGAGTATTTTGAAACCCTGTGGAACAGACCTATAAATAAGATGTTTATTTTATGGATATCTTTTGCACTTTGAGCACATTATTTTATATTATTTGAGTTCTATCACCAAGCAAAATTATAAAAAATTTTAATTTGGGAGATTTTTAGACCAATTACTGATATTTTCAGCCCTAAACTGGCAAAAGCGTGAATTTCTGAGTTTTGTTCCATTTTTTTATTCATAAGACAAAAAAGCAGTTACTTACCTGCAGCAGGTGTTATCCAAGGACAGCAGACAGATATTCTCGCATGTGGGTGACATCATCCATGGAACTCGGCATGAACAGTCACTTAAAGACCGCCCATACCACATGGATGAAGGAGCCTTTCTGCCTGACGTCAGTTCACAGGACCATCAGTTCAGTAACAAAGCTAAGAAGTCAACTAGGGGAGGTGGGAGGGTTGTGAGAACATCTGCTTGCTGTTCTTGGATAACACCTGTTATAGGTTAAAAAAATAACTGTGCTTTATCAAAGGACAAGCAGGCAGCATATTCTCATATGTGGGATTCCCTAGCTGCCATGATCATGCCTGAGAAGACTGGCAACTACCATGACCCTAGCGAAACTAAAAGAGTTGGAGGGACGTTACTTACTAACCTACTAAGTAGAGAATAAATTTTGTAGAACTGCTTGGCCAAACCAACTATCCCATCTGGAATGACTGTCCAAACAATAGTGGAGTGTGAAGGTATGAACTGAGGAGTAAGTGACTGCTTTACAGATGTTCTCAATGGGAGTGGAACATAGATGAGCTACTGAAGTCACCATCGTTCAAACCTTATGTGCCGTGACACGGCCTCTAAGCCTCAGCCCAGCCCAAGCATAGCAAAAGGAAATGCTGGCCACCAGCCGTGTTGAGATGGTTCTCTTGGTGACAGGAGCTCCAGGTCTGTTTGGATCAAAAGGTAGAACAGTTGAGTGATGTTCTGTGAGGTTTGGTGAGATCCAAGTAATAAGCAAGAGCATGTTTACAGTCCAACGTGTGGAGTGCCACTTCTTGGAAAGAAGACAGAGAGAACTATGGACTGGTTTAGATGAAACTCTGAGATGACCTTCGGGAGGGATTTGGGATGGTTGTGAAGAAGCACCCTGTCATGGTAGAACGTTGTAAAGGGGGATCTGACATAAGGGCTTGAAGCTCATTGACTCAACGTGCCGACGTGAGGGATATAAGGAAGGTTACTTTCTAAGTAAAATGTTTAAGAGATGAAGTTGAGAATAGCTCAAAAGGAAGTTTCATCAGAGTGGACAGAATAACATTAAGGTCCCAAGTTACAGGAGGAGGTTTGATTGGAGGTCTGCTTTGGAGAAGGCCTTTCATTAATCTGGAAGCCAAAGAATGTACAGACAATGGCTTTTTGTCAAATGAGTATGAAAAAAACTAATAGCACTGAGATGAGCTCTGAATGAAGTAGTTTATAATACAGAATTAAAGAAATGTAGAAGATAATCTAGTACCGATGGGAGAGGACAGGTAATCGGATCCCGTGAGTTAACATTATACCAGATTGGAAACAAGTCCACTTGAAACGATAGCAATGCTGCGTAGGTTTTCCTAGAGGTGTCAATGATGGCTGACACTGGTACAGAGTGTGTAAAGACAGTTGCTGGTTGGGAGAGAGATATAACATAAGAACATAAGCCGTGCCTCTGCTGGGTCAGACCAGAGGTCTATCATGCCCAGCAGTCCGCTCACGCAGCGGCCCATCAGGTCCAGAACCTGTATACTAACCCTCTATCTATATTTTCCTTCAGAAAATTGTCCAATCCCTTCTTGAACTCCAATACCGTACCCTATCCTATCACTCCCTCTGAAAGCGCATTTCAGGTGTCCACCACCCGTTGGGTGAAGAAGGACTTCCTAGCATTGGTTCTAAATCTGTCCCCTTTAAATTTTTCCAAATGCCCTCTCGTTCTTGTAGTTGTCGAAAGTTTGAAGAATCTGTCCCTCTCCACTTTCTCTATGCCCTTCGTGATCTTGTAAGTCTCTATCATATCCCCTCTAAGTCTCCGCTTCTCCAGTGATAACATTCTGTGAAAGCTAACTAACAAATTGAGATGGAGAAGAGACACCTCGTTCTGCATCAGCAAGGTTGGAAAGAGTTGAACTGTAATGGGTTTCCTATTGCTGAGTTGTAGGAGGAGAGGGAACCATGGCTGACATGGCCACCGAAGTGCTATGAGAATCATGATGTCTTGGTGAAGAATGAGAAGAATTTTTACAAGTATAGGAAATGGAGAGAAAGAATAAAGGAACATGTCCCACCAGTCAAGGTGAAAACGCATCCAACTACAAATGTTTGGAACAGAAGATAAACAGTTTGTGATTGAAGAGGGAAACAAAGAGATCTACTTCTGGAGCTCCCCAGTCGTAAAGATCTGATGTAAAGTGGTGGAGTTGAGTGACCACTCGTGCAATTGTAGGAGTCTGCTCAACTTGGTCGGCTAAGATGTTCTCCTTTCCTGCTAGGTAGACTAAGAAAATGTTGCGAGTAATCACACAGGACCAGATTTGGATCACTTCTTGACAGAGCAGGCAATAGCCATGTATTACAAGAACAAGCGGGGTGGTACAGGGTATCTGGTTGTCTGTGTGGATGAGTACCACATTCAGGAGATGTGTATAGAGCATTGTGGACTGCAGGATGCTCTAGGCCTGTGGTTCCCAACCCTGTCCTGGAGGACCACCAGGCCAATCGTGTTTTCAGGCTAGCCCTAATGAATATGCATGAGAGAGATTTGCATATAATGGAAGTGACAGGCATGCAAATCTGCTTCATGCATATTCATTAGGGCTATCCTGAAAACCTGATTGGCCTGGTGGTCCTCCAGGACAGGGTTGGGAACCACTGCTCTAGGACAGTGTACTTCAACCACTGATCCACGGACCTGTGCTGGTCCGCAGAAATTTCCTGCCAGTCCGAGCAGGGCCAGTGAGATCGGGCAAAAGTTTCCTGCCAGTCCATGCAGAACCAGAGAGATTGAGCAAGTTACCTATTGGTCCGTGCAGGGCCGGCAAGAGCCTACGACAGTGGCTTCCTCCCCTCAGCTCTCAGTACTTGCCTGTAGCAGCGATTCACTTAGGCAGCCTTTGGGCTTTTGCTGAGTCGTGGCCCACCTCTGATGATGCAACTTCCTCTTTCCTCAGAGGCCCATCAGAGGACCCAAGGCTGCCTAAGTGAATCATTGCTGCAGGCAAGTACTGAGAGCTGCTGTGAGGGGAGCGGAGGGAAGGGGAGGAAGCCACTGTTGGAAATAGCAGCATCAGAATGCTCAACACCAGGCTGGAGAAGAAAACATGAAAAAAAGCTATTAATAACTTCTTTAATAGCTTGCCTACCAAGGTTTGCACTTGCTCTCAGGTTAGTGTGATGGCCAAATGCCTTGTCAACCACCTAAAAATATAAAACCATCTTAAAATAGCCAACAGGCTTAGGGACCATCTTTCAATTAAAATAATGAATATATATATTTTTTAAAAAGACCCTAATAGAAAGCTTCAAAGCTCTGTACATCTTGTAAATGGAGCACCAAGGCAGATAAATAGCTGTAAAAATAGTTTTAAACTAAAAATATATTAATCTGCCATTCCATACATAAAATTCATAAGAATATAACTAAAGCTAAAGGAAATTAACAAAATCTGTGTGAAAAAACACTTTATCACAAACAGTATGACAGATCAATGAAAACAATTTATAGCAGTGTTCTTCAACCACTGGTCCACGGACCGGTGCCAATCCACAAAATAATTATTTTATTTCCGCAGGTCCATAGGTGTAAAAAGGTTGAAGAACACTGCTCTAGGAAATTCATATGGAGAGTTCTTTGGGGAGGACTCCAAGAGCCTTGAGTATGGAATCATTTGAGGGGGGGCTCCCCAGCCATGCATGAAGGCATCGTTTAACAATATCTTTTGATGTGGTGGTATCTCAAATAAAGAGGTTGGTCGGCAATAACCACCACTAAAGTGAGTTTTAGAGAGATGAGGTCACTCTCAGCTATTGGGAGAGAAGACCAATGGCTTGAGACCATTAGGATGAAAAGTGCCCATTGAGATTCCTTGAGATGTAGATGGGCAAATGGAGTTATATGTACTGTAGAAGCCATCTGGCTGAAGACTCACAGCATTTGGTGTGCTGTAACATGGCAACAAGAGGAGATCTATTGACAAATTCAAACTCGAGTATCGATTCTCTGTTGAGGTAGGAAGGCATGAGTTTGAGTTGTGTCGAAGATGATTCCAATGAACTCTAGAGTTTGAGTGGATTCTAGATGGGATTTATCATATTTGACTACAAATTCCTGGAGCTTCAGTAGACAAACTGTTGCATTCGTGGCTTGGAGAGATTGTTGAAGTGTGGAAGCCTTGATCAACCAATCATCCAGGTAATGGAACATGTGAAAACTGTATGAGAGAAGGAGTGCAGTTACTATTATTAGTTACTATTATTAAGTACTTCATGAATACTCTGGATGCAGATACCAGACCAAATGGAAGCACTGTGTACTGAAAGAGATGTGCTCCTACTCAAAAGTGGAAGTTATTTCCTGTGAGAAGGCAGGATAGAATATGGATGTATGCTTCTTTCAGGTCCATATGGGTGTATGCTTCTTTCAGATCTAGAGAACAGAGCCAGTCTTCTTCTCTAATAGTGGTAATAAGGTTCTCAGAGAGACCATACGAAACTTCTCCTTTACCAAGTAGTTTTTGAGAGCTCGGACATCTAGAATTGAACAGATGCCTCCTGTCTTTTCCAGTATGAGAAAATATTTGGAGTAGAACCCTTGGTCCCTCTTCTGCAGAGGAACTTGTTCTGTGGCACTGAGGAGGAGAACTGACAGCTCCTTGTGAAGGAGGGCCTTCTGCTGGGAGTTGAAAAGAGACTTTTGGGGGTGGTTTGGAGGTTTCATCTGTAGACAAAGGGCATAACCCTGACTCACCACCTGAAGGACCCAATGATCTGATGTTATTAGGGACCAACACTGATGGTAATGGGTGAGCCAACCTCCTATGAGACAAAGGTTAACCATGCTCTCTAGGAGGAAGTAAAAATACTGCTGCTGTTTAGACTGAGGTAGTGCAGAAGCTTTCTACTGCCTCTGTTGTCTGGGGTGTTTGCGAGTCATTGGCCGAGTAGATACAGAAGGCTGTTGATATCTGTGTCTCAAATAATTAGTGGAGCGCTTGAGTTGTTTGAGTATCTCCATAGTGTCTGAAATTGAAGAGATTTTGAGGAGGACAAGGTGGTCATGCAGTCAATATGATTCTTGATTTTCTGTGTATGCTCCTCGGGGTCTCCAAACAAATCATCCCCTTTAAAAGGGACGTTAGAGAGAGAGTCTTGAAAGTTGGTATCTAGATCAGAGATTTTTAGCCACACTTGTCTTTGCATGGCAATTGGTACTGCAGAGGTTCAAGAGGTAATATAAAAAATGTCAAATGTAGAATGCACCATGTACTTTCTGGTCTCTAGGAGGTTGTTCATTAGATGTTGGAAAAAGGTAGATGCTCCAATGTTATGTATTGATCATGAAGGGACATCTTTTAGATAAGAAACTTCATGTAAAACTTGTAGTTTAAAATTCTATTCACCAGCATACATAGAGCCCTGGAATAAACTGCACCCACATTTATCCAGAAGTTCTGCCTTTTCTCCCAGAGGGAGTAATGGCATAAGTTCTGGAGTTGTTTGCTCTCTTCAAGGCGTACTCTACAACCTAAGACTGGTGATGTAGCTGTGATCTGTCAAAGCCAAGGCAAAATTGGATCCGATAAAGAGTGTGCAATTTATATAGAGCTACTGGGACACAAAAGTGGAAATCCCTAGTTTTTAAATAAGATCTCTTTCATGAGGCTGTGAAGAGTAACTTTTATGCGGTCTTTAGGTCAGTCTTTGTAACTGAGTGCATTCATAAGTTCTGCTTGAGGCTCTGTTTCAGACTCCATATTTATTGGGAGTGCTTGCCTCATCTGTCTTATGAATTTTGTGACAGATTCTCTGGGGGTAACCTTCACTGCAGCAAGGCTCCAAGGCTATGCCATAAGACTCATCTGCTATCAGCTTTGGATAGTCACTGGAAGAGCAGAGAGATAATTCAGAGACATACTTCTTGATGGCAGGTCTTGCATATTGATATCAATGAGGGGAATGCCGTGGAGATCGTCATGAGGAGCACTGGAATGAGCACAAGATCAATCGTCAAAAATGGAATGATGAACTATGCTCTCTCAACGATGATGTAGGCCTCAATGTAGATACTTGACGTTGTGGTGTCCGAGCTCTGTGCCTGGATGGCATTTTTGGGCATTGCTCAGACTGAGCTGAGGCTGGGAGTGTGAAAGCAAGGATTGGTACTGAGTGCGTCTGCAGCAGCACAGCTTGCTCAGCTGTTCCTGCAGGGATGGCACCAGTACCGATGTTGGCAAGGGTACATTAGGTGCTGGTTGTCGAGGCACTAGAGAGCTTAATGATGAGGCATGCCTCAGAGGAGGCACAGACTATAATGACGGTGATCTGCCATTGGTGCATCGATGCTTGGAATGCATCAATGACGATGAGGCTTGAGACAATGCTGATGCCTGTCTTGAGGGATAAGGCATTTGTGCTTCTTTGCTTTCTTACGAGGTTCCCGACGGTGGAATCAACGAAGAGGAGTGTGTTGTCAGAACCGTCAGTACCGGCGTCAATAATGGCATCAAGTGATGTTGGGTACCAGCATCAGAGTCTTCAGCCATAGTCGATGCATTTGAAGAACCAAAATGTTTCTTGAACTGTATCTTTCTGGTTTTAAACGACCTCTTCTGCAAGCGACAGCAGGGTGTAAAAGAAATCTCTCGATGATCAGGACCTAGGCACTGGACACAACAGTTATGCAGATCCTTGCTTGAAATGGTCCTCTGGCATCGAGTGCACTGTTGAAGCCGCTAGGAGCCTTGGTCATCGAATGAAAAACCTCCGACACAAGGTCATAGGACTCGATGGTCCTGGGAGGTTAAGTAGATGGTATACAAAAAATGAATTGACATTCCCAGTCAAAAATAGGCTGATGGTCCCGCAAGCTGAAGGCACCTGCACGCGGTACAGGCAGACTTCAAGTTTTAAAGTGACAGTGCACTTTTTGAGTGTCCATGCCAGGTTCTGTGGATGACGTCACCCACATGTGAAAATATACTGCCTGCTTGTCCTTGGATAAAGGAGAGTTTTCCCTATAGCATTACAGTTATTTGTATATCATACCACATACATTGTTGGTTTAATCTTGAATCGCTAGTGCGTGCGACTGTTGGGTATTTACTACATTACTAGAGTTCATGTTCAAAAAAGAAAAGTGTCCAAAAAGTGGCATAAACAGGCAGGTAGATGTTTTCCCCCCTCACCTAACCCTCCCAATTTGCTATTTTCATAACCTATTTTCTAGACAGATTTCTACACTGTTCATCTGCAGTTCATCTAAATCTCAAGGGGGCATGTTAAAGGCCTGGTGTGGGTGAGATAGGGCAGGCTTATGACTTGGACATTTTTCTGCCATAATCCAACATTTAAGAATACGTCTAGGGCACAATTCAGACATCTGGGGCTAGACCTGTTTAACAACAAATAAGTGCAAAAAGGTGCCAAAGTGACCAGATCAAGGCATGACTCCCCCCCACTAGTGATCACTAACCTCAAGCCGCCACCCCCTCCCCAAAGATGTGATTGAAACAGTACATACCTGCCTGTAGGACAGCTTCAGATGTTATGGCCAGTCCTATTTAGAGCAGTAAGCAGGTTCCTGGAGTAGCCTGGTGGGCCGTGTAGTAAATTATAGAGAGGGGGACTCAGGCCCATACTCTACTCTAATCACTACACATACAGTATAATTTATGAGCCTTCCAAACCCCATCCTACTCTCACTGTACCCACATATAGGCATCACCTGCAGGCATAAAAGCAATTGGTATAGTATACAGTTGGTTACAGTAGGTTTTGAAAGGCTCACCATACAATATAAGGGGAATGTGAAGTTCACTGCAGTGCCCCCTAGGGTGCCCCAGTGCTCTGCTGGGTTGTCTGTGTGGCCAGGTAACTAATGATGGCCCGTCCTACATTTCAATGACTTGTTCTGTGTGGTTTTCTTTTGAATGTTTTTTTTTTATTTTTTTAATGGTTCATAACGATAGACACACTGAGCACAAACACATCCATTTATAAAAAATAAGATAAGATGTTTTGCAGTTAGAAATGGGCATGTTTGGTACTGGATTTTTACCTGCTTGGAATTTTCATTCAAACTTGGGAAAAGTTAGACATGGGTTTAAATAGGTAATCTCAATGTCTTTTAAGTCATTCTGCTTATTTAGGGAAGTTTAGGATTTCTTCTACAGTCAATTCCCTGAAAATGGCAAAGAAAGATCAAGATCAAATATATTATATACCAGGGTTCTCCAACCTTTTTTTTTTTAATCCGGGCCCACATTTTATATTTCATAACATTTGGAGGGCCCAAAACATGCGTGTATCTACATACTCACACTTGCACTCTTTCCCCCACAGCCTTCACTCAATTTTTCCCCTCATTTCACTTCAGCAAAAGAAATAGCAGAATTCCTCCCCCATCATGACTCGGCTTCCTCCAAACTTGAGACTTTTAAACAGCGACACCAATCTGAACTTCCAGTACTGCACAACTGAAGTTTTCAGAGAGCCAAGTCATGGTGGGGAAGATTTTTGAGAATTGCCAAGCTTCTGCAGACCAGGAAGAATCACTTGGCAGGCTGGGTTCTGGCCCACAGGCCGTAGGTTATACAAGCCTGTTATATAGCATATGCCACGAGTTTATCTTGTCGGGCAGAATAGATGGACCATGCAGGTCTTTATCTGCCATCATCTACTATAAAAGTCTCTGTTAGAATTTCACATACTATTTTACCATTACAGTTTGGCAAACAGAAGAGCATCTCGCCTTGGGATATATGCAGTCAAACAAAAAGGTAAGGGATAGGCTTAAAAATGATAAATCCCTGGGACCGGACGGCATCCACCCGAAGGTAATCAAGGAACTGAAAGGGGTTATAGCTGAACTCTTCAACTAACAGCCAATCTGTCGATCAAATCAGGAAGGATTCCGGAAGACTGGAAAGTGGCAAATATTACACCAATTTTCAAAAAAGTTCGAGGGGAGATCCGGGAAACTACAGACCAGTGAGTCTGACTGATAAAGGACCGCATCATTGATCACCTTGATGGATACAATCTGATGAGGACCAGCCAGCCCGGCTTCAGCAAAGGAAGGTCTTGCTTGACAAACTTACTGCACTTCTTCGAGGGAGTAAACAGGAAGATAGACAAGGGTGACCCAGTCGACATTGTATATCTGGATTTTCAGAAGGCATTCGATAAGGACCTGCATGAATGACTACTTTGAAAAACTGCAAGCCATGGAATCGAGGGTGATATACTCACATGGATTAAAAACTGGTTCGCAGATAGGAAACAGAGAGTGGGGGTAAATGGACAATACTCAGACTGGAAAAGCATCACGAGTGGAGTACCGCAGGGTTCGGTGCTCGGGTCCATGCTCTTCAACATATTTATAAACCCCCTGGAAATTGATATGACAAGTGAGGTGATTCAATTTGCGGACGACACAAAGTTATTCAGAGTAGTGAGGACACAGAAAGATTGCAAAGACCTACAATGAGACAAACACGCTCGAGGAATGGGCCGCGAAATGGCAAATGAGGTTCAACGTGGATAAGTGCAAGGTGATGCATGTCAGTAACAAAAATCTTATGCACGAATACAGGATGTCTGGTGCAGTACTTGGAGAGAGCCCCCAGGAAAGAGTCTTGGGAGTACTTGTAGACAAGTCAATGAAGCTGTCCATGCAATGCGCAGCGGCGGTGAAAAGGGCAAACAGAATGCTAGGAATGATTAAGAAGGGGATCACGAACAGATCGGAGAAGGTTATCATGCCGCTGTACCGGGCCATGGTGTGCCCCACCTGGAATATTGCATCCAACACTGGTTGACGTACATGAAAAAGGACATACTACTACTCGAAAGGGTCCAGAGAAGAACAACAAAAATGGTTAAGGGATTGGAGGAGTTGCCGTACAATGAGAGGCTAGAGAAACTGGGCCTCTTCTCCCTTGAAAAAAGGAGACTGAGAGGGGACATGATCGAAACATTCAAGATAATGAAGGGAATAGACTTTGTAGAGAAAGAGAGATTGTTCACCCTCTCCAAGGTGGAGAGAATGAGTGGGCACTCTTTAAAGTTAAAAGGGGATAGATTCCGTACAAATGTAAGGAAGTTCTTCTTCACCCCGAGAATGATAGAAATCTGGAACACTCTTCCAGTGGCTGTTATAGGGGAAAGCACCCTTCAGGGATTCAAGACAAGGTTAGACAAGTTCTTGATGAACCAGAACGTATGCAGGTAAGACTAGACTCAAATAGGGCACTGGTCTTTGACCTAAGGGCCGCAGTGTGAAAGGACTGCTGGGCACGATGGACCACTGGTCTGACCCAACAGCGACAATTCTTATGTTCTTATGTTCATCGAGTCTTTATTAAACCACTAGCCCAGTCTTTATTTAAACCAGTAGTCCCAACAAGGATCCCAGTCTCGGCGTACAGGAGACGCCTTCCTCAGGGGACACTTTGCTGAAAGATGCTGAGTCCGAATCATTCTTGTGTAAACAAACAGCATTGCTCAGAGCAGTGTGTCACCATTTACACAAGAGTGATTCAGACTCAGTGTCTTTCAGCAAAGTGTCTTCTGGGGAAGGCATCTCCAATACGCCGAGACTTTGATCCTTGTTGGGACTACTGGTTTAAATAAAGACTGGGACTACTGGTTTAAATAGACTCGA
Source organism: Geotrypetes seraphini (assembly GCF_902459505.1). Lineage (NCBI taxonomy): Eukaryota > Metazoa > Chordata > Amphibia > Gymnophiona > Dermophiidae > Geotrypetes > Geotrypetes seraphini. The sequence goes on from NC_047095.1 coordinate 22,767,303, forward strand.
TTATTGGTTGAAAAGACACCTCCCTTGCCTTTTTGTTTACCATTATGGTTTACCATTTAATGGAAATTTCTGTTTAGAGTGCTCTGTGTTCCATGTGTAGGACCCAAGAAGCTATTAAGTCTCAATCCAGAAAAGAGAAGATTGTAGATAAGATTGAACATGTGGCGACTACAGTAACAGAGACTAAGAAGGTGGCAGATTCGGTAGTGGCCCAACTGGAGGAATTACAGAGTCAAGTTGAGGATTTGGAGAATCGATCACGTAGAAATAATCTATACTTTAAGGGTATTCCTGAAAAAGACTACTTCAAAGATGCCAGGCAGGTGATGCAGGAGTTCTGTAAAAAAGTGGCAAAACAAAAACAGGGGAAACAAGACCACAAACTCAAAGCACAAAAACAGAGTGGAATTGTCCCAATCAGAATGGTGAGCACCAAAAAAGTGTCCTTCAACTTATCAGTTGAGTTGAAGGACACTTTTTTGGTGCTCACCATTCTGCAGGAGTTCTGTAGCCAGCTGCTGGGTGCTTATGCTGAGGTGGAACCTTCATCCATAGTTTTACATAGGGCTCATGGGAGCTTGGGACCGGCTCAAGTGGTGGGCAACCAAGACATCATAGCCTGCTTTGGCAACTACCTTCTTAAAGAACAGATTCTTCAGGCAGCGAGACGTAACTGAAACTTTTCTCTGACAAGAGATCTCAGTCAGAGTTTATCAAGATTTGGCATCGGTTACGCTTCAAAAGAGGAGAGCGTTCAAGGAGGTCACCCAAGTACTACGTTCTGAGGGCTACCGATACTGGTGGCTTTTCCCTTTTGGGATCTTGATGACCATCAATGGGAAGAATCTTAAGGTGGATATGGTGGCAGAAGCATGGCTGGCGATGAAAGATTTGGGTTGTGGTGTGGTGCCTGACCAGAATTTGCGGTGTTCTCCGGCAGCGGGAGTTGGGAAGGCTGGACAGTAGCACCCTATCTCAAGTTCAGATACAGTTTGGCCCATTGGGACAGCTCGAACTGGATTGCTATTATCAGAACTTCTATTGTTTTTACTCCTTAGTTCTTTTTAGGAAATTGCTTTTTTGCAGGTTAGAGGAATTTGGAGTGGTGGTGGGTACGTTGGACATTTCAGAGGGTGAACAGTGAATTTGGGACAGAGTACTAGGGGGACTGGGTGGGAGGAATGAGTGACGGGTTGGGGTTGGAAATAACTTGTATCGCTCTGGCTTTGCTGATGTATAGCTCTTTTGAATTCTGTCTTCTGTTTGGTTCATATTTTTTTGGGGGGAGGGGGAGAAGGGATGCACTTGTGTGGGTTTTTGGGTTGGTAAATGTGGTTAATGTGAGATAATGATTTGGACACATGGGTATCCAGGGCATATTCTTTTTGAGGGTCTTGGGGCATTGGGTATACTTTGGGAAGGAGGCTGAGGAACGATAAGCCTCTTCGATTTGACTTCATTTTTCCTATATTGGCTGGTCCGAGCACATCTGGACAGAGTCTTGGAGGGGAATGGGGGACAGGCCAGTTTTCGAGGACAGCAGAGGTTGGGGCGGGGGGATCATACAGGGGAAGCAGAGGTGATTCTGGGTTCTTGGAATGTTAACGGGTTAAATAATCTGGGGAAACAGAGTATGGTGTTTCAGGAGTTAAAACACATGAAGTGGGATATTTGCTTGTTGTAAGAGATGCATTTAAGACCAAGGGATGCGGCCTTGCTACAAAAGCCATAATTTGAAATGGTATGGACACATCAAGGGGAAGGGTCCACTAAAAGGTTCAGTGGACTGGCCATCTTGGTAAGAAAGGGGCTGGGATTGCAAGTCGCTCAGGTGTACTGGGATAAGTTGGGGAGATGTTTGGCATTGAGGGGAACATTGCAGGGGAGCCCCATTTCTATAGTAAATGTTTATGGCCCAAACACAGCTCAGGCTGCGTTTTTCAGGGGATTGCAGGAGGACCTGGGAACATTTGTGCACGGAACGGTGTATCTGGGCTGGGATTTCATTGTCCCTCCAGATCCACAGTTGGATCATTCTGGGGGCAGGAAGGATGCCCTCAAGACTCCTTGTAAAGCCCTGAGAGCTCTGATGCTCTCTTTGGGATTGATTTATAGCTGGAGGATTTTACATGGATCCCATAGGGTCCCTTCTATTCGCATTCTCAACAGGTATACACTAGATTGAATGGCATATGGATCCATAGGAATCAGTGGGAAGGGTTGGCAAGAGGTGAAATAGAGCCTATGCACATTTTGGATCATGCCCCAGTATAAGTGTCTTGCTGGGGATTTTTTGCTCCTAGGGTAGGCATTATTGGACATAGCTAGGTTACAGGGGACCTTTCCTTTCCGCTGTGCCTCACAGGGGATTAGATATTTGGGCATTCACATTCCTACCAATTTGACTAGGCTCTATGTGGTGAATTATCTTCCCATTTTCCAGCGCATTTGTAGGGACCTACAGCGATGGCATGGTTTATGATTATCTTGGTGGGGATGGATAGCCGTGGTTAAGATGAATGTGCTTCCTCGCCTATTGTTTCTTTTTCAAACTCTACCTGCTTCAGTGCCCCCAGCTGAATTTAAGGGTTTGAATGCTGAGTTGAGGAGATTTATTTGGCAACGGAAACCTCCTTGAATTTCCCAAAAACTGATGTGGGCAGCTAGGAAAGTGGGCAGTAGAGGGGTCCCAAATTTAATTTGGTACTTTTAATCAGCTCAACTTTGATTGTTATTAGATTGGGCAATAGGGGAATTTAAATCCGGAGTGCAATTGGAACAAGCTAGTGGGGGTCCGGGTTTGCTGAAGCATAGGCTCTGGGGTTCAGGTATGCTTCACAATTGAGTTAGGGCGGTTGATAACCCATTTCTCCGGCACCTAATTGTGTTGTGGAAATGGGTAAGGGATAATTTGGGGAATGGTGCTTTAGTGTCCTCCTTGGCATCATAATGGATGAGCTTCAATTTCCAACAGGGAGGGATAATAAAGTTTTTCGTCAATGGGCCCAGAAAGTGCTGGTTACATTTCGAGATTTGTTGGGGATGTAGGGGGTGATTTCCTTTGCACTACTTCAGAGGAAGTATGGGCTGCCCGATGGGGATTACTTGGCTTATTATCAGGCTCGTCATTTTATGCTTACTCAGGGCTAGGGATCTAGATTCCCTGTCTTGCAGGAACATTTTGAGAATTTGTGGCTGGTGATACAGAAGGTCCCTAGACCTATCTCAATCCTTTATCTGTATTGGAAGGGATATACTTTCCATCGGTTTCCCTATGTGAAGCACTGGGAAGGGGACCTAGGGCAGACATTTTCATCTAAAAAATGGGGGGGGGGGGGTCATATGTAGGGAAGTTTACCAAGCATCCTCCTGTGCTCTTGTCCAAGAAAATGCTTACAAGGTATTGACGCATTGGTACTATACACCTGAGCGACTGCATCGAATGTTCCCCCAGGTGACTAATCAGTGTTGAAGATGTCATGCTTACATTTGGTGGGAGTGTTCCCTCTCGAGTCTTTTTTGGAGGAAAGTAGTACAAACATTGTCTGATCTCTCGTTGAGGCCTCTGGGATTTACACCCCAAAGTTGTTTATTGGGTTTGTATAATATCCAGGAATATAAATGGCAAACTAAGCTTCTTCGTCTAGGTTTAGCTGCGGCGAAGTGCTTAATAGCGAACCATTGGAAAAGTATTTCTGGCCCCTCTCACGCTCACTGGATTAACCACTTGGTGTCCATGGGGAGAATGGAAATATCTGTAGCTAAACGACATTATTATGCATCTCAAGAATATACTTGGAGATTGTTGGGGAACAAATTGGATGCTCTTTAATGTTTCATTACTGTTATCTACTCCTGCTTTCTCCTGGGGAAAATAGGAGACGGGGGGAGGTATGAGATCTATGTTGGAATATGGGGTAGATCTCTGCTGTCCAGGGGGGTGTAGGTGTAGGGGACTTGTTCATTTAGTATACTGAGGGTGATCATTGTTGTATTCTGTAACATGTAATCTTGAATTTGCTATAGTTGTGTTGTTGTATTTTATATATCTTGAAAAACTTCTGTAACATGTAATCTTGAATTTGCTATAGTTGTGTTGTATTTTATATATCTTGAAAAACTAATAAAAATCTAAATATTCAATTTAAAAAAAAGAAGATTTTGAAGGAATGAGGGATTTAGACTTGTTAAGAACTGGGCAGATGGACTCCACTTTAACCTGGATGAAGCCAGGCTGATGGCATTAACATTTAAAAGAGATACCACAGCTTTTAACATAAGAACATAAGAATTGCCATTGTTGGGTCAAACCAGTGGTCCATCGTGCCCAGCAGTCCGCTCACACGGCGGCCCTTGGTCAAAGACCAGCACCCTAACTGAGACTAGCCCTACCTGCGTACGTTCTGGTTCAGCATGAACTTGTCTAACTTTTGTTTTGAATCCCTGGAGGGTGTTTTCCCCTATGACAAACTCCAGAAGAGCGTTCCAGTTTTCTACCACTCTCTGAGTGAAGAAGAACTTTCTTACATTTTTCGTTCTCCCTACCTTGGAGGGGGTGAACAACCTGTCCTTATTTACTAAGTCTATTCCCTTCAGTAGCTTGAATGTTTCAATCATGTCCCCTCTCAATCTCCTCTGTTCGATGGAGAAAAGACCCAGTTTCTCTAATCTTTTACTATACGGCAACTCCTCCAGCCCCTTAACCATCTTAGTCGCCCTTCTCTGGACCCTTTCAAGTAGCATCATGTCCTTCTTCATGTACGGCGACCAGTGCTGGGCGCAGTACTCCAGGTGAGGGCGCACATGGCCCAGTACAGTGGCATAATAACCTTCTCTGATCTGCTTGTGATCCCCTTGTTTATCATTCCTAGCATTTTGTTCGCCCTTTTTGCCGCCACCGCACATTGCGTGTACGGCTTCATCGACTTGTCGATCATAACTCCTAAGTCTCTTTCCTGGGAGGTCTCTCCAAGTACCGCCCCGGACATCCTGTATTCGTGCAAGAGATTTTTGTTACCTACATGCATCACTTTACACTTATCCATGTTAAACCTCATCTGCCATGTTGATGCCCATTCCTCAAGTTGATTATGTCACGTTACAGATCTTTGCAATCCCGTGTCTTCACTACTCTGAATAACTTTGTATCGTTTGCAAATTTAATCACCTCACTCGTCGTACCAATGTCTAGATCATTTATAAGATGTTGAAGAGCACGGGTCCAAGCACCGAGCCCTGTGGCACCGCACTGGTGACGCTCTTCCAGTTCGAGTATTGTCCATTTACCCCCACTCTTTGTTTCCTCTGATCCAGCCAGTTTTTAATCCATGTGAGTATATCACCCTCGATTCCATGGCTCGCAATTTTCCGAAATAGTCGTTCATGCGGAAAGTTGTCAAACGCCTTCTGAAAATCCAGATATACAATGTCGACCGGATCGCCCTTGTCTATCTGTCGGTTTACTCCCTCAAAGAAGTGCAACAAGTTTGTCAAACACGATCTGTCTTTGCTAAAACCGTGCTGACTGGTTCTCATCAGCCCGTGTCCATCAAGGTGATCAATGATGCGGTCCTTTATCAGTGACTCTACCATCTTTCCTGGTACCGAGGTCAGACTCACCGGTCTGTAGTTTCCTGGATCTCCCCTTAAACCTTTCTTGAAGATCGGCAAAACTTTTAAATTAAAATTTGGGAGGGTACATCAACAATCAATCATGAGTGCATTGTTTGGACCAAAATATTTTTGGAGGTTGTTAGGGCATCCGGTAGAGGTTGCAACAAAGGCAATAATAGGTTATGTCAACTTCTAAGCAGCTTGTGGATATAAATGAAAAACGCACTTCTGAAATGTCTGAATACAAATGCTAGACATCTAAAAAATAAGATGGAAGAGTAGTGTTAGATATAATAGAGCTAGTGTCCTGGTGGAATGAGGATAACCAATGGAACACTGTTACCAGGGTACAAATTATATCGCAATGATAGGGTGGATCAAATTGAAGAGGGTTGCATGGTTTGGGCCGAAATATTTTTGGAGGATACTCCAAAAACAAGCAGAGCCCCCACCCTAGTACCCCCAAAACAGAGCCCCATCCCAGCACCCCCCCCCCCAGAACAGAACCCGCAACCCAGCATCTCAACCACCCCCTGTACCTTTTGGAGTACCATCAGCTAACAGACCCGCCTCTTCAGAATGGCAGGCCTTCCCCTTCCTGGTGCATCCTGGGATGCACCAGTGAGAGACCTAAGGCCCTGAATGGCCCAGGTGCCTAAGGCCCCAATCCATAAGAGGGGCTTTAGGTACTTGGGCCAACTGCAGTATTCCTCCTTCCCAATGCATTCTGGTATGCACTGGGAGTGGCCTAAGATTCCGATTGGTCAGATCCCTAAAGCCACTCCCATGGGCAGGAGGGATTGGGCATCCCTCCTGCCATGGAGAGTATGGGGTGTTCAGAGGTGACAGTGGGAGGAATTAGGCATCCCTTCTGTCGGCCGGCTTTCAGTGAGGTTCAGGGGTTCCCTGCCATGGCCACTCAGCTGATCACGGCAGGGATATCTCCCTGCCGCAACCAGTTTAGCAACCGCGTCTATTTGAAATGTAGACCAGCATTTCAATAGCCAGCATTTCAGGCACGTATGTCCCTAGGGAGATGCCTAAGCTTGCCCAAGGCTACTTCTGTGCAAAACCATGCTCATATCCAGCCTCAGGCGAGCTTAAGTGTTCCGACGCATCTCCCTCAAACATGAGGGACACCTACAGTGTATGCAGTCTGCCTCAGATTATTTTTTTTAGAAAACCTGCTTCCCAATTGGCTGGTTAGACAGCAGTAGTATGACTACTGCCACCTACAATCGGGACACCATTTACAGAATATGGCCTTTAGTGCATGGACATTAATAAGAGAAATAGAAAACCGGCCATTTTCTGACTGCAGTAAAAATGGCCTCAGCATATAGTGCGCCCATATATGGGTTTTTCCTAAGACCACTTTTTACCATAAATTTGTAGATGGATCTCTAAGGGCTCCTTTTGCAAAGCCACGCTAGCGGTTTTATCGCACACACCAGATTAGCACGCGCTAGCAGGAAATCTACCACCTGCTCAAAAAGAGGAGGTAGCGGCTAGCGCATGCAGCAATTTAGCGCGCGCTATTCCGCGCGTTAAGGCCCTAGTGCGGCTTTGTAAAAGGAGCCCTAAGTGTCAAATGGCACAATATTATTTCACTGCTGATCCAACTAACTCAGTGGATTGCAACATTAAAAATATATAAAATTAGCTCATATGTCAGTCATTCCACGACAAGTGGTCTAATGATCCCCATCATTATATTTCAGATTTGTTCAAAATTTGCACATTGAATAGTGAGGGTACTAAGAATTTTCCTAAGATTTCAGATTCCTAACTGCAATAGTCACTGAGCTAGACCCACTTGTCTGGATGTTGGCAGCATTGTGCACAGTAATGAATAATGTGTCATTTTTAGCCACTTGTAAAATTGAGAATAATTAGTCAAGAATGCTAAATTTTTGGTAGTTGCAATGATGCTAATATAAGCATCATAGATATAAAAACCACCTAAAAATTCTTTAAAATTTCTTTATTCATTTTAAAGCCATAAGTAAGTGCATAATATAATACAATCATATAACTATAAAAGCACTTAAATACAAATACAATTATAATCTATGACAAAAAGATATATCACCCCCCTCCCCAATAATTATAACCAAAAACTACACTCAAAAATGAGAAATTGAAAAATACATTCCAACGGACGTGTATGACCAAAGGGCATAATCACCAATCACTCTTGACAAAATTTTGCAAATGGCTCCCAAATCTTTAAAAACTTCTTATAATGGCCCTGATGTATGGCCATATTATATTCCATCTTTTTTTTTTTTTTTTTTAATCTTTATCAATAAGTGTGATACAATATACAATCAATTTCATTTAACATCACTTAAAACTCTTACAAAAATTTCATCAAAACAATTACCCTCCCTCCCCTACTATCAGTTCCTTATTCAAAGACCTTAAGTATCCCACCCTCTCCCTTCCTTCCCCTGGATGTGTACAATCAGCATAGGAAAAGAAAAAATATTATCAATCTTAACGAAATTTAAGATGGTTTGGGGTCCATTGGAAAAATATGTTCCATCTTAAAAACTTGACAGAGAGACTCCCACCAAAAGGAATAATGCAGTCTATCCCAGTTTTTCAAATTCCTTAGAATAAGCTGTATGGCAACCCCTTTCATAATAAAGAGAAGTTTATTATTGTGAGATGATATTCACCTGAAAATTCTTGATTTTGACCAGTTTATCAGTTGCTTTAGCTCCAGATTTTTATATCCTGCATTGAACACTACACTCTCAAATTTGAAGCAAATCTGCATGAATAGATACATCATAGCATTCCTTCAAATTTGGCATCTTTGACAGAGGGGCTGAAATTTGGCAATTTGCAGGGTCAGTTATAAAAAAAAAATTTTTAAAAAGAGTCTTCCTAAAAGCAACACTGTTTGAAAGAGAATATTTTACTGTATAAGATACATGCCTTTTGGCTTTGCACTGCCACTGTCATAAATGTACAAATTCACCTCAAAGTTAGAAATGCTTAGCAGTGCGACATGCAATATTTGCATTTATGTTCAATAATTTTAATACCACTGTATTTCTGTTTTATGCTTGTCAAATATGTCTAAAGGTTCTACAGTATTGTAATATGTGTTTTTCTGGTGGTGAGCGAGTTTAGCAATTGGTACTATATTTTGTGCTTCATTTGCTGTTCATTCTCCAGTGAAGGCAGCACTGGGTTTATCAGCTGGTTGCTATGTGTAATATTTGTGTACCATTTGTATTTTCCAAGCATTAAAATAGTTTTTACACTCAGAATTGATAGGCTTAAGTAGGCCTTTTTGAACCCATTATTACCAATCATTTTAGCCATTTGTTTATTGCTTTGGCTCCATTCACATGCTTTAGTCAGGTATTTTTAACATTTTGTAACCTGAGCCAAGACATTCAATTCAGATTGTATTCTTTGATTTTTAGGTTATAGATGTCAGGCTTTGCAGAGGATATAACTTTGTCTCCCTGTTCAATTGGGCAAGGAACTGGTGCATCAAAGTGTCATGTAATTTTACATGCAAAAAAGGCTGCATTTAAAAGATTTTAGGATTCTACTTATCATGAGCAGAAGCTATTGATCAGACATTCGGGAGCAAACCTAGATAAAGCATACCAAGTTTGTCTTCACCATGAAACTCTTTTCCTCACTGAATATGAGTCTTTGCAGAAGAAATGCTGTAATCCTTTTGGCAAGATAAACCATAATGTAAACAGGTTTGGGAACCTGCGGGAAAGAAATCCACCCGTGGCTGTTGTTGCATGACTATTGGACATGGCCCCTATGACAATGGGGATACTGGTTTGCTCATTTGAAAACCAGCAGTGGCAAAGCCACCATGGACCAACACAACACCTATTTCATATACATTTTCTAACTTTGTGATATGTATATCTCATGGGCCATGCACACAAAATATCCCACACTTTTAAGCAGATTTATATTTCAATAACTGCTACATTGCAAAATAAATAAATAAATATACATCTTGTAGAGTAATATTTCCTCTTTCAGACAGTACTAGTTGAAGAAAGATTCAGACTCTCTTTTTTTATAATTGACTCTGAAAATTGACAAATTTCAGCCCACTGGCAATGGTGCAAAATTCGAAGGAATGTTCTGATGCAGCTATTCAGAATGAATTAACGGTACTGCAAATTTGACAGTGTAGTGTCCAGTGCAAGAATAATCTATGATAAAAATCTGCAGTCTGTATCTACTTTTGCTCTGGAGCTAAAACAGCTGATATAAACTGGTCAAATTCTGTCACGACAAACTGTGACAAGTTTTAAGGCACACACCCCTTCCTTTTCAAAGCCACACTAGCATTTTTAGCACCGGCTGCTGTAGTAACAGCTCCAACGCTCATAGGAATTCTATGAGCATAGGAGCTATTACCGTGGCAGCCAGCGCTAAAAACGCTAGCATGACTTTCTAAAGGAGGGGAACATTGAGCAAAATTTTTAAGCGGGCTTTTGCATCCATGATGCTCATACTAGAATTGGTTAAACTAGCATAAAAAGTTGTGCTGAACTGCCAAGAATTAGTATTTTTCATCAATTACTGTCAGTTTTATGAGCAGCTAAAAATGGCATTTTATTCACTCCTGTACACAATGCTACCAGCACCCAGTAAAACAAGGGGATCTAGCTCAATAATTATTGCAACTAAAGATCTAATATTTTGGAAAACTGTTTTTTAATGGTATGCCCGTTCTGCATACAAATTTTGAACAAACTCTGAGACATAATAGTGGGGAGCTTGTTTTTATTTTAGGCTACTTGGTATAGAATGACCCATATACCAGAAATCATATACCCATTTTAGTGCTAAAATGAACATACACATTTTCAATCTTTGCCCACAAATCTCATGCATCTTACAAATTATATTAGCTTCACCTCAAGAAGATCAAAGCTTATTTTTTAAATGAGAAAATAAAAGCAACAACAGCATCCAGAATCACATCACGTAACTGTTTTCGCTTCAAGATGTAAAAAAAACCTGGATTTCCTCAATTCACATTGTCATGGTTACCTTTAAGCTAAATCCTAAGGGCTCCTTTTACTAAGGCACACTAACCACACACAAAACAAAAAATACTTAACATCTTGTAGGTTTGACCGCCGCCTTACATCCTGAGGCAGCTTATGATTGGCGAAACGCTGGCCACCGTCGATGTGCGGCGTGTCTCTCTATCTACCTAGTGGAATTTTGCTCTCTAAGTTATTTTCAGACACCAGTGGTTCTAACTTAAAACGGATCCTTATCCACTTGCATTGCACAAGGCTTTTTCTCTATTGAAATATTATTGAGAAGGTTTTTTATGCCAGTGATTTAACTATACCCTGGTTAATCTCCACCTGTTTACAACTTGAGTTATCGGTTTGGTGAAGTGGGGGATCTGAGACTTTTTCCTCCTCTTAATAATTTTCACGGAAAAAGCGGAGTTGAAGTGCTTTTTGTGGTCTATCCATTTTTCTGTTATAGAACCTGGTGCCTTTGATAACATTAGTATCTCTCTCAGTAGGTTCCATTGGTTTTTCATGATTAGCTGTACTGTGCTGTAAACCAGGTCGAAAGTGTAGTTTAATGCTGTTAAAACTTCCATCATACTTTTTAACCATATCAACAGGCAAAATTAATAGAGATCTTGGAAAGTTTAAAATTATTAAATTGTTCTTCCTAGCATAATTTTTCAAGTATTTACCGTAAACCTTTTGTAAGGTAACCACTATCCTTAACCAGCTTTGTTCCTAGTCTTATTTCCAGCACTTTAACACCAAGAGTCCCAATCCTAGCCACATGTTGATCCATTGCTTGTGTAACTACTGCTTGAGAAACAGTTACTAAATCTGAGAAGAAACTAGCAGATATATCTCTATGAGAAGAGTTAATGCCCTGAAGTACATTCCACAGTACTCCATAGTAACAACAACTGGCTTCTCCACAATATGTTGATCCAAACTAGAAGGGACCTTCTGACCATGTTTTGCAATTGTTTCATCCACCTTCTGTGACAAAGGCAAGAGAAAAGAAGAAATATCCACTATTAACTCACAGGGAGACGATACAGCAGCAGGAGCTCCCTCCATGGCTTCCAAAATCTTCCATTATGGGATCTGCAAGCAGTGATTTTCTGTAGCCAAAACACTTCCAGGTCAAAGAGGCACTATTCTCTCGACAAGGCTAAACAAAGTTCTGCCACACTGCTCCCATGGAAACCCCTGTGGGGACCGCCAAAGCACCAGCCATGCCTGCCTCAGGCTTCCAGTAGTAACGATCTAAAGTTGCTTGACGAATCACCAAACCAGTACTGAGGATTGAGGGAGATCCCCAGACCTTCCCTCTCATCTTTCCCCATGTTAGGCAGGCGAGACAAACGGCAAGGCACCAGCAAACTGTCGAACCAAAGCACCACCAGGTACATACGACTTTATTGGCATCTTGGATCTGCCCCCTTTGGCTGTTTCCAGAAACCCCCATTTTTTAAAATAAAACCTTCATGAACTTGAAAAATATTTCCATTGAATCTGATACCCAATTCATGTTGTGATTTTTCTTTCAATTATCATCATGCAATATGACTTTGGACTCAATGGCCTTATTTTATTATTCCAAACCCAAGTTACTCTCTTCCTGGGGTGAAACCAATATTTGTATCTGACTAAGTGGATTCATATCCACAAACGTTCATGGCTCAAAGACTATAAAGATGTCACAGCCTACACTTCTTTATCATCCCTAAAAATACAGTTTGGAGTTATAACTATATATTTTATTGTATTTCAAATATGTATAAGTCCACTCTATCCACAGTTCTAGATGAAGCCCAGATTTCTATATATCTATTTATCAAAATCATGTTAAAAGGAGCATACCTTTTTTATCATTAATGCTAACAGAAATGCTGTATAATGATCACAATATGACTGTTCAGATAGAAAAAGCTTAAATAAAGCTGTTCTCAAGCACTTTCTTATCCACCAGTCTTAATCTCCAGTGCTAATTTGTTCCATTCATATGGTCCAGCCAGTGTAAATGATTTATTTCAAGGTTCAATAAGATGATATTGATAGAAAGCAGAATCTCTTTGCAGTTTTGAGTCACAAACATCTAACAGGAACAAATAGCTTTAGTGAGGAAAAGTAAAAAAAGGCATCTCTGGAAAGACTTCTATGATAGAGACAGGGCACTTTAAATTTAACTTGACAGAAAACTGGGAGCCTATGCAAAGATAGCATATAGCTAATATGGTCAAAACAAGAAAATATCACTCAGCAAACTAGCAGCATTTGACGCATTAAATAATATCCTTCTTGATAGACTGGTAAATTGCTGGTTTAGGTGGATCAGTTACTGCATCATGTTGATATTATTTTCTTAATAGAATCCCAATGAATAGTACCTGAAAAATCATTTTAATGAATTAAAAACTGGTTAAAAGATAAAAACCAGAAAGTAGGATTAAATGGTCAGTATTCTAAATGGAGAAGGGTAGATAGTAGGGTTCACTAGGGGTCTGTGCTAGAAATGCTGCTTTTTTAACATATTTATTAATGATTTAGACCAGTGGTCTCAAACTTGCGGCCTGCCAGGTACTATTTTGAGGCCCTCGGTATTTTTATCATAAAAGTAAAATAAAACAGTTTCTTGATCCAGAAAAAAGATCTACCGTAGGTGTCAACATTTATGATACCTTGAAACCCTCTGCTCAGCATACAGCAGTAGCTAAGAAAGCAAACAAAAAGGTAGGAATTATCAGGAAAGGAATGGAAAACAAAAATTAGAATATTAAAATGCTATTGCATTACTCCTTAGTGAATCTGCGCCTCAAATACTGTGTGTAATTCTGGTCACTGCATCTCAAAAAAGATATAGCAGAATTAGAAAAGGTACAGAGAAGAATGACTTCCCTATGAGAAAAGGGCAAAATGGCTAATGCTCTTCAGCTTAGAAAAAGAGATGACTCAAGAGAGATACAGAAGAGCCACTATTGTAATATCAATCAAATCACATATTGTTTTGTCTTTATTAATGTCACAACAAAGGCTGACAATAGATATTGTCACTTATGGTTATTGTTCTCAATTGTATGGACCTTCAGATAGCAGCCGGGCAAAACACGACCAGTTGCTTTTGCTCTTCGTCGGTCCAGCCTTTATTAATTGTTCATATAAGACTCATTTTGTAAATTTTTTATATTTTGTTTTTACTTAGAATTTTCTATATACTAACATTAAAGGAACGTCACTTAACTTATAGTGAATACAGGGCAAGATCACTATAAGTTAAGTGACTGTCCTTTAATGTTAGTACCTTGGATTACGAGCATAATCCGTTCCAGGAGCATGCTCGTAATCCAAAATGCTCGTTTATCAAAGCGAGTTTCCCCATAGGAAATAATGGAAACTCACTTTGATGCGTTCCCCCCACCCCCCCTCCCCCGAGAACCAGCATTGCTCCCCCCGAAGGTTCCCCCTGCGATCTGGCACCCCCCCCCCCCGTGATTTGGCACCCCCCTCCACGATCCGGCACTTCCCACGCGATTGGGCACCCCCCGCCACGATCCGGCACCCCCCTGATGCGATTGGGCACCCCCCCCCCCCGCCGCGATCGGGCACCCCTCCCCCTCCCCGACACGATTGGGCACCCACCACCACGATCCGGCACACCCCCCCGCCGCTTCTTACCCTCATTTGGGCACCGGCACCGATTTTGCAAATGTTTTGCTCGTCTTGCAAAACACTCGCAAACCGGTGCACTCGTAAACCGAGGTACAACTGTATATAGAAAATTCTAAGTAAAAACAAAAATATAAAAAATTGCAAAATGAGTCTTATATGAACAATTAATAAAGGCTGGACCGACGAAGAACAAAAGCAACCGGGCATGTTTTGTCTGGCTGCTATCTGAAGGTCCATACAATTGAGAATAACCATAAGTGACAATATCTATTGTCATCCTTTAGTGTGACATTAATAAAGACAAAACAATATGTGATTCAAGAGAGATACGACAGAGAATCATTAAATATTGAGTGACATAGAATGGGTAGATGTGAATCTCTTGTTTATTCTTTCCAAAATACTAGGACTAGGTGGCACACAATGAAGCTGCTGAATATTAGATTTAAAACAAATTGGAGAAAATATTTCTTCACTTAACATGTAATTAAACTCTGCAATTCATTGCCAGAGAATGTTGTGAAAGCAGTTAGCTTTGCAGAGTTTAAAAAAAAGGTAAGGCTTGGGAAAATCCACTGTTTATTTCTATAATAAGCAGATAAAATCTGTTTTACTGTCTTGGGATCTTACCAGGTAGTTGTGACCTAGATTGGCCACTGCTGGAAACAGGATACTGAGCTTGATGGACCTTCATTCTGTCCCAGTATGGCAACTCTTATGTTCTTATACATTATAAAATGCAACACTGAATCAGAAAACTTTCAGTCCTCTGTGTAGTGTCCAAATTTAAGACCACTACAGATGAATGTTCTAGAGATGATTAAAACTGTAATTATAAAGACAATCCTGTTAAATATTAGAATTGTGTCCTTGAGAAATGGTGGAAAACAAAGGATTTCTCAAAAGGGAAAAAAAAATTCACAGAAGCATGGGATGAACACAGAGGATCTAGAATCAGAAAATAATATTTAATTTTGAACTAAGGCCAGTACTGGGCAGACTTGCACAGTCTGTGTCTGTATATGGCCGTTTGGGGGAGGATGGGCTAGAGAGGGCTTCAATGGCTGGGAGAGTTTAGATGGGCTGGAGTAGGTTTTAACGGAGATTTCAGCAGTTGGAACCCAACACAGTACCGGGTAGAGCTTTGGATCCTTGCCCAGAAATAGCTAAGAAGAAAAAATTTAAATTGAATCAGGTTGGGCAGACTGGATGGACCATTCGGGTCTTTATCTGCCGTCATCTACTATGTATGTTACTTTTGTTGGCAAAAAACAAAACATACTTTCACTTTGGGCGAGTGGACATCTCAAAAAGAAATCATAGCTAAAGATCACTATGAAAAGTGGATATTTGAGATCACAAAATGCTTCTAGAATCCTATTCCAAGATGCACAAATCCCTATGAAAAGTGGATATTTGTGATCACAAAATGCTTCTAGATTCCTATTCCAAGATACACAAAATTACATTGTATCTTTTTTACAATGTTTCAATAACATCAATTATAATAATTTGAGATTGAGTGGTTCAGGTATCTGTGCTAATGTGTATGAATAGATACATCAGTCATTTACTTGCTTTGAATGGCAGAATAGTAAATTCCAATAAACCTTAAAGCATAATCAACCACTATTTGCTTATTTTGGTTTGGGGGATGAATGGCTGGGGATTTCCTCTGTGGATATTACCAAAGCTTGGGTTGGAGTTAATTCTGGGTAGTCAAAGTCAAGTCAAAGTCAAAATAAAACATAATATGGTAAATTTATTATTTTATACATTTTTGTATAGGTTCTTACATTTTGTGCATTAAAAAATATCCTATGTTTCAGTAATTAATCCAATTTTTCTTAGGAGTCGGAATCAGACAGTAGAAAAATAGAGGGTTGGTGTACCAACTTCACAGTCCTGGATATTACAATGTAGGAACAGCCTACTGGTTATAGCACTGGGCTGATAACCATGGAAGCCCGTTTCAAATCCCACTATCACTCCATGTAGTCTTGGTCTACTACTACTATTACAAGTCATTTACAATCTTAGATTGTGAATCCTCCATGGACAGAGAAATATCTAGTATACCTGAATATAACTCACCTTGCATTAAACATGGGCTTGCTGCTTTGTAATATACATAAATTACTTTGAAAATGTAAATTGGTTCTCTTATGAGGTGATATTCATTGCTTGATAAATAAATTTAAAAATATAGTCATGGAATGTTTGGTATTGTTCTGATATATTGCTATCCCCTCTCTAGTTTTTATTTTAGGTGTTTTGGTTTGGTTTTTTTAGATTACAAAATGAAAGGACCAAAACAATAACCATATCATTAGCAGAGAACTAAATTAAGAAGTTATTTAAATGTAAGTGTGCTCAAGTTTAAAGCATATCTTTTTGACGTCAGATATTTTTCATTAGACAACACAAGATATTTCAGTTTTAATTATGTTTTGTAGTAGAACAGTATGTTCACTTTACCTGCAATCATGTAATTTTTTTCTCTTTCAATCAGGCAAACTAGATGACGACCCTGTAGACAACCTTAAATATTCAGCACAAGAAGGAACTGCTTCAATTGTATTGACTCAACAAAGTGATCTAACAGTATTTGAATCTGGAATCGACTGCCCCTGCAAATCAGATCCATTGAAGGATTCCTCAGCTTTAGAAAAACATACCTCTACCCTTGACTGACAAGACTACAAAGAGATGTATATTGGTACCAGAACCAGTATGTGTCAAATTTGGTATAACTTGTATCTTACACTGTAACTTTCTGTTACAGTGGTATAACTTGTACTGTGTAACTTGGTATAACGTGTACTGGAAACCTTGCTTCGTAAGGATAACCATAGCAAATTGTAACCAGTAAATTGTATATTATCATTAGCCCCTATATGTATCAAGTTAGGATAAATACTATACTTGTATCGTAAACTTGTACAGAAATTATGTATGTTAAACCTGTAACCTGTTCTGAGCTCTTTGGGGACAACAGGCTAGAAAACGAATTAAATAAATAAATAAGAAATGCTGGTTAAAAACTTCACTTGCTCAATGTGGAAGCAAACATATTTGAAAATTTAGTTTTAGTTTCAATAACGCAATTTTATTTACAGAGGAATATCTTGATTTAGTTGTTGCATTTTACTTATTTCTACTATGTTCAACATTGCTTAGTCTATTTTTTAGCTTAACAATTTGTACTGTATATATGTATACTTGTTTGCTTATTTTCCTTGTTTATTTTCTTTTATTGTTTGCTGTTATATATTGCAGGAACCAAGCAACACAATTCCCAGGATTTTTATAGCTCTGACTTTAATTGGGTAAAGCTGCAAAAAAATGTGGCCTCTGGCCTCATCGTAAGTCTATATAAGAAAAAACACAGGAAGTCTAGACTCTAGAGAACAAAATGAAGCGGCTGATGTAACAAGTCATGAGTTACAACTATATGCTCAGCTTCAGTGCAGTCTCTTAATGCACAAACTGAAATGTTTTGTTCTCAATTCAGTAAAATAATTTGCAAATTATTGCAATGGTAAAAAATATGCACCAATAGAAAGAAAAAAAGCACACCCCACCATTGTAATGTGCTGCTGTTTTCAGTTGGGTGTTTTTTTTCTCTCTCATTCTGCATGAAGTATTTGGCTCACATGCTGACAAGGAAAGAGGGGGGGAAAAAAAAAAAACCAACATTAAAAAGGACTACCCACTTTGACTTTATGATCCAGAAAAAAAAATACCTGATAAACCCAAATACTCCCAACTAGAGTAGACTAGTTGAAAAATGGGCATACTCAGCCTCTAGCAATATGCTCAATTCAACTTTTATTGGCTTAGATATAACTGTTTCAACCAGAATATTTCATTTGGGCCTCTTTTATGAAGCTGTGCGGCAACTGCACCAAAGCCCTTTAAATCCCTATGGGCTTTGATGCATTTACCATGCCGATCTGCGCTATTGGACTTGATAAAAGAGCTCCTATATAGCTGTCACAAATATAAAATAAATGAATGAAAAATGTCAAGCTGTAATCATTTGAACAGTAAAAAAATAACAAATAAAAATTACAGACTACTGTTTCAGAGCCACTTGTTCAATACTGGGTTAAACCAGGATACAGGAATGACAATGTCATTGTGAACCCAGTAATGTGATTGCTTTGTTAGTCCACCTTAATGGTTAGAAATAGAAATACAGTACTGTAAAACAAAAAGGAAATTAAGGTGCTATCTATTTATTGGACTAACCTAATACATTTGAAACATTTGTTTGTGAAACTAGATTCCAACCAGGGCCCAAAACAGCTTAGCCACTATTCAAGATTTTTTGAGTTAACACAAGTGCCATATTTAACATGAAAATTGGCAACCATCATGCATCATTCTCTCCACACTCAACTTGTCTTTCATTTTGTCCATGTTTCCAGAAACTAAATAGTTCTTTAATGTGGCTCTTCTATCACAAATTTATGTAATCCAAGGATCCAGAACAGAAAAATTAATAACTGGAACTAGTATTCCGTGCTCCAAAGAGTTCTTAGAACTTAGGTCACAGAACAACTGTTCTATTTCATATTCTAAAATGAGGCACACCCTAATGATTAGAACATAGATTAGAACATATTATACACCATGAGAGTTCCTTGGGCATAAATTCAAATTTCCTTTTAACTCAAGTACTTGGACAAGTCACAGTCTTGTTATACCCCCAATCTACACAAATGGGTTTTGATAATAAGATTGTTACACCTTCTCTTTGTGAGCTTTCATTCAGTCCAAGGACCAGAAAGAAATAAGAATCCCAGGTCATCCATTCCAATCTTTATTTCTAAAATACTAACTAATCCTTTCTAACAAAGCGTGTGCATACCCAAAGAAAGCAGAACGTGCTTTCAAAATAAATTTTATTTGTATTAAGATACCACCTAATCCCCCCCCCCAAATGGCACCAAAGCAGGTCACCGATAACAGATGACAAGTTTTTAGCAAATACATACTGAATGGGTAACACGATCTAAACATTCTTCATAATCACATTTTTTCGTGTACAATATAAACTAATAAAGAAATAATGTATCACAGACAACTACATCATAGGCAAGTAAGCATTACCTTTTAATAAAAGCCGAAGCTTCCTACAGCCATGAGCATGATGATAAGACGATAGTTTTATATTTGGAAGCAAGCGTTCATATGTCATTATGTTATAATACTATGGATTTAAACTTGGGTGTCATGAGCCTAAGTTGCACAACATTTTTATTTTCTTTCACAATAACTAAAATATACACATTCGTTGATTGTGATAATGTTTCTTGTATTAAGGTGCAAATGTTTTCCATAAAACAGTACATATAAAGGTCAACATATTTCATTAAAGAACACAGGAAATTGGCTTAATCAGCCTGTGTTATAAAACGTTAAACTTTAATTATCTGCTTCCCCTACCAGCTAGTCTGCTTCTTCCACCATCTCCAGTCTCAAACAAAATATTTTAACTTATTTTTACCTCTTTGTTTTGATAACCTTTCCCAATCTATGCCACCCACTAACTTCTCTCTTTAATTTCTACAGAATTTGATTCCTATATTATAAAGTTATTTTGATATTTATATTAATGGTGGCTCAGTCATTTGGTAACCTAATACCAAAGCAGAAAAATAAAAGCCTAACGCGGAAAACGTCATTTCGCTTTAGTTTTACAACAAAGTGCTTACCTCATTCGGTCACTTCAGTCGTGCAACCCGCTTCATACAGTGAAAAAGTAAGAAAGCCTCAGCACGCCTGCCGTTCTACAGAGGCTCGCAGGAAGTCCGCTTCGCTGATAAACTCTTTTAGTACTATTCATAAATACACTAGATATTCGTCTATGCTTGGTTAAATCAAATTTACAGACAGTCCGGTTTGACCACAGCCCTTCGCCATTTTGGTTTCCCGCGGAGCGCGCGGTGCATTGTGGGAGACAGAAGGCACAGGCAGAACCTGGCTGCTGGAGCTCCCGGCACAGAGGGGCGGGCACGGGAAAAAGGAAGGAAGGAAGCGCGCGCCGCGAGGCTTAGTACAGGGGGTGTTTGCTTATAGAACAGTAATATGCGCCGCTTCGGAGCCACTCAGTCCAGGAAAAGATCCACAACTCTCCCTCACTCTGAGGGATCTCGTGCTGTTTTAGTAATATACTGTATCGAAAGGGAATTTTAGCATGCCCAGGACCAACCTAACCATTAGGCAGACCAGGCAGCCGCCTAGGAGAACAACTTAGGGAGAGGAGATCAAAAAGAACTTTCATTAAAAAAAACAAAAAACAAGTGCACTGATAGGCACATAGACTTAAAGAATCATCATATGTACCTTTTAGCAGAAAGAAGAATGGACAATTTTCAAATAGTCCACGTTCCCTTCTAGATTTAAATGAGGACAGATTGAGACATCCGGATTTTACTTTCAGTGAAGGCAATGGAAGTAAAACCGGATGTCTCAATCCATCCTCGTTTTTCTGGAGCCCTTTTAGATAGGTTTTAGGAATCTTGTCCATTATGGCCTCCTTTTACAAAGTTATAGTAAGGTGTTGGTATGTGCTAAAGTGTTTTGATGTCTGCAGGCTAATCATAGCAGTGCATGGCCATTCTATTTCTTTTTTTAAGTAGAAAAGCAGTCATTTTACTGCTGTAGTAGAAAAGGGCCTTAGCACAAGGGATACGGGCATGCTAAGACCATTTTTTTGCATACCTTTGTAAAAGGACACATGTACATTGCAAAATAAAGTATGATGTCCAAATATTATTTTCTTTATAATTGTTCTGGAAGGGATGTGTTGGGATAATTTAATTCCAAGTTTTTATATTTCACTTTATCCCCAGAGGTGCACAGCAGATTACAAAAAGAAAAAAAATAATCCAATCAGATAATAAGCATGTAAAAAATGCCATCACAATTTACTTTGGGCTCCTGTTACAAAGCCATGGTAGCTGTTCTGTAGCAAATGCACCCAAGCCCATAGGAATCGGTGTATGTGCTACACCAGTACTCCCTACTGCAGCTTTGTAAAAGGGGCGCTTTGTCTTGTTTTATTGTTTCATAATTATGTATGTAGACATGTATTCCATCTAGAACTGAGGACAGAGCAGATTAGCCATTTTTAAATAAATAACACAAAATAATCAAATACATTCAAAATAGAAATTAAAATACAATATAATATCACATACAGTCAAATTATAAAATTAATTTGGGAATTTCTGTATTCTGTTTTCTTTTGTTATATCTGATTTGCCTGACCACTGTTTGTTTTAGCTGACTGAACTGTACTTGGAAGGAGGACCTGGGGGGGGGTTATTTCTTTTGGGTTGGGTTGTGTTGGGCAGGGGGGGTTCCCTTTGGGGACTGTGTTTTGTGGGGATTGTTTCTTGTTTGCTGCTTTTGTTGAGCTCAATAAAATATATTTGCACATAAAATTAATTTGGAAAGAGCATTTTAAATTAACTTTGGGCCTCTTTTATCAAGCCGAATAGAATGGGCCAACTCAGTAAATGCACTGAAGCCAGTAGGAATTGAATGGGCTTCTGACAATTATACATTGGGTAATATATGGGGAGGCATCGTGGTATTTGATTCAAGCATTGAAAAAGTATCTGCCAAATTGTTCCTTGAGTTCACAGTCAGCAATGAGGTTGTCACTTGAACATCCAAATGAAGTACTGTACACCATAAGAAAACATTGGTGACAGCAATCTTGGTGGTCGGGCCTCAATTATGGAATGCTTTGAATGGTTCATTAAGGTCATGTAAAGATCTGAAGACCTTCAAAAAATCTTTGAAAACATCTTTGTTTGTAAAAGCATTTTTTAAAATAGATTTTAGGATGTTTCTTCTGCCTAACCCTGTTTATTCATTTGTATGAAGTACTATTGTTGTTTTACTTTGAATTTGTGTATGTGAATATTGTAATCCAGTTAGGATGTAAGTGGAATAGAAATTTTTAAAAGAAAGAAATAAATATACCACGTAGCACACACTACCGCAGCTTGATAAAAGAAGCCCTTTGTCAGCTTGTAGGATGGCTACTAACACATAAAAGTGCATTTAAATCTAATCTAATCTTCTATTTGTGCGTCGCTCATACCTATACAGGCTCAAAGCGACTTTAAAGAAAGGAGAGAGGGACGGAGGAGAGGAGGGAGAGAGGGGAAAACAAAAGAGCTATAAAAAAAATAGAAGGTCCCTTTTACAAAATCGCAATAGTGAGTCCTGGCGCAGCAAATGTGATGAAACCCATAGGAATTGAATGGGCTTCTTCACAATTGTCACACCAAGACTCGCTACCGTGGCTTTGTAAAAGGGGCTCATATATTTTCTGTGTGAAAACCTTTCAGCATCCGCTACTAGGAAGGCATGTATGGAGGGGCAGGTTGGGGGGAGGAGGAAGGCTTTGGGCTCCTTTTATGAAGGTGCACTAGCGGTTTTAGCACATGCTACACACTAACGCCTCCATATAGGTGACGTTAGTATTTTCCGTGTAGCGCAGGGTTAGCGTGCGCAGCATTGTAGCATGCGCTAAAAACACTGGTGCACCTTCGTAAAAGGAGCCCTTTATTTTTTTTACATTTCATCTGACACTTTCACTTTTTCTATTTGCTTTAGTATGTGATTACTATTATTTTATATAGTACAGATAATGAAGCGCTGTATAATGTGAACATAAAATTAAACCCTGGATACAGTTGTAAACTGGAATCTGCTTATTGGTAACTGTCAAAATTCGTCATTGTTTTGTACTTAATTTAGGGGCCCTTTTACTAAGCTGCAGTAAGCACTAATACATACTTACCGCAAGTTACAAATTCCACTATAGCAGGCCACAATTGGGTATCCTGTGATAGTTTTGGAATTGGCACACGCTACCCACACACTAAAAAACAGGTTTAAATTTTTAGCACAAGGAGTTGTTTGGAGGCAGAGAGTAGGTATACCCTACACTAATCGATTAACGGAGCAACATCACTGCACACTAACCAATTAGTGCATGTGCCCTTACCACCTATTAAATAAGCAGCAGTAAGGGCTCATGCCACACTAATTAGGAAATTACGAGTGGCCATTAATAGGAAATATGGAAAATACAGCCATTTTACAGCTGTGCTGTGGCCTCAGCATGTGGGAGACCCATATGCTAAAAAGAGCATAATCCACTTTTTAGCGCAGCTTAGTAAAAAGGCCCCAAAATATGCAGTTTCTATTAAAGAAAAGTATAGACACCCTAAAAATATCAGAGTATTAATTGATAGCAAACTGTGGGAATGGTGGTGCCACCGATTCTTCCTCTGCTTCCCCTCCCCCATTCTGTTTTTCTTGAGTTATTGCAACTGCCTCTACCACTTTTTTTGTGAGGGCAGTAGTGGCAGCTGAGAATGGTAAGGAGCAGCAGTAGCAAGACAGGAAAGGCTGCAGGCTATTTTAAGACAAACCCTACTCCAGGAGCAGGCAGGGGATTGACATGGGGCATATGGGATTTCCTCTTCTGATTTTTTTCTCATGCTCTGCCTTCCTTCCTCAGCACAACACAGCTTGGGGCTCCCAATGGGGCCTCCTTCTCATAGAGTCCCAGATTGCTTCCATGCTCACCCTTCTTACCTTAGATTTGCCCTATTTAAGAAAATGGAATGTCAATATTTTGAAGGAAAAAAAAGTTTTCTTGGTGTGAACTTTTTGCAAATAAATTACTTTGTCTACAGTTTGCATTGTTATTTAATTCCTTCAAAGATTATTTAATAAACTTGTGCCAAGGATCATTTTGCCATTTCAAGATAGGACAAAGTAAAACAGAAATTTAAAAAAATGACATCAAATTTATTTATAAGTTATCCAAATTAAACCTTCTAAGAAGGCTCCAAATTACTCTCTTGTCCAAGGCACCAACAAGCCAAAAGCTACCCCTGGAAATATATTCAAGAATGCAAGAAAAAAAGGCTGAGTATAAGTAACAAGCTTATGAGTAGTGCTGCCAGTCCTAAAGTTTTTCAGAACAAGAGTGGCCTACTGCTTAGAGCAGGGGTGTCCAACCTGTGGCCCGAGGGCCGCATGCAGCCCCGTGAAGTATTTTGTGCGGCCCCGGTCGAGAGCGATGCAGTGTTTTCCTCTGCTGTCCCCGGGTGTTTACTGTCTTGCCGGCTCCCTCCTCTGTCTTGCTGCAGCGTTTGTGCGGCCCCAGAAACATTTTTTTCAGCCAATGCAGGCCAGAGAAGCCAAAAGGTTGGACAACCCTGCCTTAGAGCAATTACTTGAAAATTCCATGTTGCCTCAATTCCCCTGTGTGCAAGTCCTAAGCCATGAATGACTTATAGAGGCTGCCACTTGTGTTCTGCAGGGTGGTTTGCCATTGCCTTCCCCAGTCATCCTTGCACCCCATGTTAAGACTGGGTATTCTCATTTACTGATCAAATAATGGCTAAATTAATAGCTGAGTTGTCCCTGAGGCCAGTTATCTGGTAGAAATTCCAGTGTAGGATTTGAACTCAGGTTGTGGAAAGAGTAGGCAAGTGATTTACCAATTTCACTGTGAAGCTTCTGTTTCCCATGTACCCCCTCCTTTACTAATACATAGTGTGGGTTTTAATTCTGGCCACTGTTCTGGTGCTAAAACCCGTGCTACGCATTAGTAAAGGAGGGGGTTAGATTGTACCTATATTACCAATAACATTGGACATCTTTTATAAAACCGCAATTGAGCTTTTTACTGCAGACCAACAAGATAAATGCTCTGATGCTCATAGGAATTGAATGAGAGTTGGAGCATTTACCTTGCCGGTCCACAGTAAAAAGCTCTACCTTTGATTGATAAAAGGGACCCATTGTAATCTCCTATAAGTATTATTTAGAAGGTGAGCTTTTTAACATGGTCTGGTGAGGTAAATGTTCCAATGCTCATAGAAATTGAATTAGTGTCGGAGCATTTACCTCATCAACCTGCAGTAAAATGCTCTACCACTGTTTGATAAAAGGAGCCCCAAATTTGTATTATAAAGGTTGTTAACTATGGGCTCTTTTTATCAAACAGCGGTATAGTATTTCATCATGGGACAGAGCGAAGCTTCAGGAGCAGTCTGCCTTGCCGTTGCTGATCATTTTCAGGCTGCAGGTGAGTCGGGTCTGCGGCTGGGAGTCCCGGGGAAGCTCTTGCTGGAGTCGGGTGTGCCGGAGGGGTTCTTGTAGTTTGCTGGGTTTTTTCCTTCCTCCGTTGGTCTTCTCCCGAGTTCTGTAGGGAATGGAGCCGGTTTCTTTGAGCCCTCGGGGACATTTTTAGGCATTGAGGGCAGGCAGTCATGAGGTGAGCTGCCCCAAGGCAACGGACACAAACCTCGTGGGGGTCCGTGGAGCTCATTTTTCTTTTGCAGTCCGGGCATTTCTTGAATCCAGGTTTTTCTGCTGGTTTTTCTGTTCTTTCTGCCATCGTTTTCTCTTCTTTTTTTTTTTTTCTCTTTTCTTTCTATTCCTTTACTTTTCTTTTTCTTTTGAATGGAGAGCTTGATCCGTCCGTTTGGGAGGGCAGATGAACTAAACTGGATTAATGAGGGTCCGCACAGGTATATATAGGGCTACCTGCACATGCTCAGATGAGGCTCCCAAAAGCCTCACCTGAGCTCTGGGAGAGCAAGTCCAAATTGGGGACGTAGATGACGTCACCAAAAGTGGGGCTGACTTATACTGCTTGTCCATGGAGAATGAGGTAAATGCTCCAACGCTTATTAAGTTGCTATGAGCGCTGGAGCATTTACCTTGCCGGCTCTACTGCTGCTTGATAAAAGGTGCCCTATATGTCCAATATATGTGCATACATTATTTCTGTGAAAAATCAGAATCAAATAAAAGTAAAATAAGAATTCCATACTTATATATAAGATGCAATTATGATAATCTAACACAATCAAAATGAATAAATATTGTCTGGACAGTGATTATCTAACTAGCACTATGCAGATAACAGCAATATTTAACTATTGTACAATTCTGGTTTGGGGATTTTCCTGAGGGGTTTGCTTGTTTGTTATGTGTAGGAAAACACAAAATTTTGGTGGGGTTGACTTGAGGGCCATAACATTTCTGCTTTCTGCTTTGGAATATGTGCAGCGGTTCTACTGGATGTGCTTTGCGCTTCTACTTTGTATATTGTATTTTCGCTGATCACTGTTTTATTTTCTTCTTGCTTTGTATTCTTGGTCTCTCTTGTTGACTCATCAATAAACATATTTAAAAAACAAAACTATTGTACATACAGCTAAGTGCATATGTTATAGATCAAAATGTGCCTTTTTTTGCCACTCTGACCCTTAGTGGAAGAACCACGACTACTGCTAGAGGTTGAGTGGCACCATTTTGAACCTGAGGGACAAAAAGACAGGAGTGACCACGGATCATTCCTACCTTATTTCACTAAACATCAGGGAACCTTCAGTAGGTGCCAGAGACTTCTTAAACGATACATGTTTGATCTAGGAGGTTGGGTACTCTGGAGTCAGATTATGACTTTAATCTAGAAGGGGGGTGAGGAGTGCAAGTCTCAGCACAAGCCCTTTTAAGAGGCACCACATGCCCTCTGGAACTCTCAGAAAAGCTCTATCACACTCTACTGAGGAAACAGGTGAGGTTTCCCTTAATGGCTGAAAAGACACATTTCTACCAACTCCCTCTTTCCCCCTCCTTCTGGCACTATTGACTTTAAACTCCCTTCTTAGCACATTATTATCCTAACCTCCCACCTATTAAAACAGTACAAAAATTCTTCTCTACATACATAGATAAAACTTTAAAAAGTCCAGCACTTTTTTTTTGTTTATAAATAAATAAACAGTGAAAGTTGCATTTCACTCTGCAGAGCTGTCTCAAGACCACAATAGAAAAATAAAACCTCAAATACTTTACAAAAAAACAACAAATGAAACTCTCTATTGAGAAAGCCTTCAATTAAACTACCAACTACCAAATAAAAAAATAACTTTTGTAAATTGACCACCAAACCGTATCTAACCGATTTTGAACAGTATTAGAGAAAAAAACACCCCAAAACAGAGCTGGGCTACTCATAAAAACCCTTATGTCAGTACAAAGATAAATCAGTTGGCTTTAATGAATATTCACAGGAGTTTCTCCATGAAAATGTGTCTCTTGATGCCCAGTTTCCTACCCTTTGTTCACTTTGGCTATTTACATTTTAAATGTTTGGGGACAAGATTTTTCACTGATGCATACCCAGCACAGATCTCATACTCATTGCTGAAGCCTTATAAGATAAGCATATCATCTATATAACGGTATATGGGAGGTCTCTTTAGAAGCTTTGTGCAGCTTCTATATGTGCAAGTAATGGAGTTTATCCATGTAAATTGGCACATGTATAAGTGGCAAGTTCAGCTTGCCACTATTCACACATTTAAGAGCCTGGGACACACAGATTCAAAGAGAGCTTGTCATGGGCTAGTTTAGGCAGACCAAAAAATTATCCCCCCAATTCTCTAAATAGCACTTGAACATAAGCAAATAAATGTGCGCTTAGTTATAGACTAGAGCCAAATAAGTGCATAAAATAATGAGCTAATTGATGCTAAATTGGCACTTAATTCCAATAAGGTGATTATCTCCAATTATTCCACACAATATTGGCAAATCTTCTCAAATCCAGCGTGCTTTGAGAATATATTCTATATATCACATTTATCACTGGCAAACCACTTTATATATATATATAATCACTGGCTAATGGAATGTATAACACAAGTAACCTTTAAGCCAAGTAATCTTTAAGCTTTATTTATATGAAATTTAGAAATTATATATGAAAAAATATACTTTGCCATATCTTCAGCTCAAACACTATATACGTTCTCTACCTGTGGCAACCTTAACCTTTACTGTATGGAACATCCTGAAAGAAGCTCTTTGTTTGGAGGCACAGTCCCTGATCCCACTCTGCTTTCACCGTAAATTCTTATTGGAATCATCACGCAGCGTTCACCTTGTCCTCTTTACTTGGATCTTGAATCTACTTTCTATTTTTGAAAAGCATCCTTTTGGTTTTAGTGCCTCTTTCACCTCCGCCTTGAACCATGCTGGCAGCCATTTGATCTTTCCTAATGTGTAGTTTGGGTTTCCCAGATGGTGTTTTTAGACAACATCCAAACCTTGTGTGAATATTTAACTTTGCATCCACTTACTGGTTTTTCTCTCCCCATAGTTTCCTTTAACTTGTAAAACACTTCACACTAGTATTCTTATCTACCTGATTGATCTCCTCATTCCAACTGTCTTATGTGTTAGCCATTTGGTTTTGCCACCTTCTCATTGCGTTGACTGACACTGTCAGATGTTCTTTCTGTCTGTTACTTCTTTGGCCTCTTAGAATTGATTAATTCTCTCACTACTTAAGAAATTGTGTATTTGTGAAAGCATCCCTAAAAGTACACTAATTTTCTATGGCATTAGAGTACAAATGATACGCTCAGTGTCAAGAACTCCAGGAAAGCCTATCTCTCCTTTCTCTGATTTGTCCTACTTCTTCTTTCCCTCCTTTGTAAATAGTAGTGTGCCTCAGGGATCTGTAATGAGACCGGTGCTATTTAACTTATTTATAAATGACCTGGAAATTGGAACTACAAGTGAGATGATTAAATTTGCAGATGACCCTAAACTGTTCAAAGTTGTTAAAACGCATGCAGATGGTAAAAACTGCAGGAAGAGCTTAGGGAATTGGAAGACTAGCGGCCTCTTTTACAAAGTCGCACTAGCGGCTGCGCTGTGCTAACGGCCCCGAAGCCCACAGAGATTTAAAGAGCTTCGGGACTGTTGCTGCGCGGCTTTGTAAAAGAGGCCGTAAGTGTCCAAATGGCAGATGGAATTTAATGTGGACAAATGCAAAGGGATGTACATTGGGAAGAATAATCCAAATCATAGTTACTGATTACTAGGGTCCACCTTGGGGGTCAGCACTCAAGAAAAAAATCTGGGTGTCATTGTGGACAATACATTGAAACCTTCTGCCCAATGTGCAGCGGTGGCTAAGAAAGCAAACAATATGCTAGGAATTATTAGAAAAGGGTTGGTAAACAAGACTAAGAATGTTATAATGCCTCTGTATCACTCAATGGTGCAACCTTACCTTGAGTATTGTGTTCAGTTCTGGTCTCCTTATTTCAAAAAAAGATATAGTGGCACTAGAAAAGGTTCAAAGAAGAGCAACCAAGATGATAAAGGGGATGGAACTCCTCTCATATGAGGAAAGTCTAAAGAGGTTAGAGCTCTTCAGCTTAGAAAAGAGATGGCTGAAGGGAGATATGATTGAAGTCTACAAAATCCTGAGTGGAGTAGAACGAGTACAAGTGGATTGATTTTTCACTCTGTCATAAATTACAAAGACTAGGGGGACACTCGATGAAATTACAGGGAAATACTTTTAAAACCAATAGGAGGAAATATTTTTTCACTCAGAGAATAGTTAAGCTCTGGAACGCGTTGCCAGAGGTTGTGGTAAGAGCAGAAAGCATTGCTGGGTTTAAAAAAGATTTGGACAATTTCTTGGAGGAAAAGTCTAGAGTTTGTTATTGAAAAAGACATGGGGGATGCCACTGTGTGCCCTGGATCGGTGGCATGGAATTTTGCTTCTATCTGGGTTTTTGTTAGGTACTTGTGACTTGGATTGGCCTCTGGGAAGACAGGATACTTGGCTAGATGTACCATTGGTTTGATCCAGTAAGACTATTCTTATGTTCTTACCAAGATCTCAATGCAGCCATTATCCTTCCTCCCAAATGAATGAACTCTTGGAATGTCTCCAGTCCTTAGAACTTTATATATTCCAGAGCTAGCAGAGTTTGATCAATGAGTAGTTCAGGTTCTAGATCACCCATGGAAACCTATACTAGTCACAAAGCTAGAGAAACTTGTTGAGAATTCAATAGAATTAGTACATAAGCATTGCAATAGTGAAACAGATCAAAGGTCCATCAAACTCAGGATCCTATTTCCAACAGTGGCTAATTTAGGTCACAAGTACCTAGCAACCCCATAAAAGTAAAATAGATTTCCCAGGAATAAGCAGTGAATTTTTCCAAGTCTATTGCAACAATGGTTTATGGACTGCTCTTTCAATGAACTTGTCCAAGGCTTTTTTTGTAAACCTACTACAGTACACTAACTGCTTTTACCACATTTATTTACATGTATTTATTAAAATATAATAATACTAGTGTTTAAGCCCGTTACATTAACGGGTGCTAGAATATATGGCTGTCTGTCTTTCTTTCTTTATGTCTCTCTCCCTGCTCCTGTTTCTTTCTTCCTTTCTTTCTGTCTTTCTCCCTCCTGCAATTTTTTTCTCTCTCTCCCTGGCACCCTTTGCCTGTCTGTCTTTATTTCTGTGTCTCTCTGGTCCCCTGTCTGTCTTTATTTCTGTCTGTCTCTCTCCCTAGCCTCCTTTGTCTGTCTGTATTTCTTTCTGTGTCTCCCCCCTCCCCACTTTCCTTTGCAGAAGCAGCAGTGCTATTTCCCTTCCCCTCCAGATCCCTGTGAAGTAGTAGCAGCATTTCCCCCACCCACCCCCCATTCCCTTCTCTCCCCCCCCCACTTTCCTTTGCAGAAGCAGCAGTGCTATTTCCCTTCCCCTCCAGATCCCTGTGAAGTAGTAGCAGCATTTCCCCCCACCCCACCCCCATTACCTTCTCTCCCCCCCCCACTTTCCTTTGCAGAAGCAGCAGCGGTATTTCTCTTTCCCTCCAGGTCCTTGCTGAAGCAGTAGCAGCATTTTCCCCCACCCCCCATTCCCTTCTCTCCCCCCCCCCACTTTATTTTGCAGAAGCAGCTGTGATATTTCCCTTCCCCTCCAGATCCCTGTGAAGTAGTAGCAGCATTTTCCCCCACCCACCCCCCATTCACTTCTCTCCCCTACCACCACTTTCCTTTGCAGAAGCAGCAGCGGTTTTCCCTTCCCCTCCAGGTCCCTGCTGAGTAGTAGAAACATTTTCCCCCACCCCCCATTCCCTTCTTACCTTGAGCTGCCCTGCTCCGTTCGGCCCCTCCCCCTTCCCTTCCCGTGTGCTGGCCTGCTGAGGCTGAAGGTTTTTTTCGGCGACTCCTCCTGTTAAAACTCCCCCCCTCCTCCTCCCGCAACCGCTCCTGTTCAAAGCGGCCTGCTGAGGTTCGCGGCCGCTGTAACGAACCTCGCAGGACGCTCTCCAACTCAGTAGCATGTTCCCTCTGACGCGATTGCGTCAGAGGGAACGTGCTACCATGTGGAGAGCGGCCTGCGAGGTTCGTTACAGCGGCCGCGAACCTCAGCAGGCCGCTTTGAACAGGATCGGTAGCGGCTGTTGCAGGAGGATTGGGGGGGGGGAATTCGTGAGCGGCGGCAGGACCATGAGGCAGGATTGAGTTTTTCGGCTTCCCCTATCTGGGGAAACCGCCGTGCCGAACTGAGCTGCGCGTGGGGCCGTAGTAAGCGCGGGGCATGCTGCAGTCTTGGCGGCCACGGACATACGGATCATGGAAGCACGCTGATAAGACTGCGCATGCGCCGCCTACGGTTTTATTATATAGATACTGCCTTACAACCTGAATACATCAAAGCAGTTTACACCCAAATATATTACAGACATATAATAAAAGTTACAAATGTATAAAAATGGCATACATGACAAGACAAGATAGGGAAGGAAATGTCTATTGCTCAACAATTAATTTCAAAAGACCATGCTAAAAAATGAAACAGTGACACAGTTAGGAAGAACCACACTTATACATCCAACTAAGCTTAAAAAAAAAAAGAAAAGACACTCTCTTGCAACAAAAGTACTGAAGAAAATAACTCCATTCATACAGATGTACAACATATTTTCAATTCTCTAGAGCAGGTGGTAGGGAACTCCGGTCCTCGAGAGCCGTATTCCAGTCGGATTTTCAGGATTTCCCCAATGAATATGCATGAGATATATTTGTATGCACTGCTTTCAATGCATATTCATTGGGAAAATCCTGAAAACCCGACTGGAATACGGCTCTCGAGGACCAGAGTTCCCTACCCCTGCTCTAGAGGCAATGTTCACATCTTACCTAATTCTGGTATACCCTAGTTGTAGAAGCAGGTGTTTGGAGATTGGCCACAGGGGACATTTTGTCCCAGAGAAAGGCATCAGAGACATGCTCTACCCATGTGCCTATTACTCCCAGAAACTGACAACACTGGAAAATTATCATATGATAAACAACTATTAGCAACAAATAGGGTATGTATGGAATGGTTTCATTTTCTGGAGCAGGGCACATAACCAAATCCAAATATTCACATGTTATCAACACTAAAAATCTGTATACAATTAAAGGGATATCTGTTTAATTTTATGCTATCGGCCACTGCTGAAAATGGAACCTTTGGATAGTTGGCTGTATTTTTCCTAGTGAGATTTTAGCTTCTGAGATGAGCCCTGAAACAGAATGAAGGCATCTATTTCAGGAGAACTTTCAGACTCCAGATTCCACTTAAAAGAGTCACTCCCTTAAGGTGATGTATTCTCTTAGGCTTCCTTGGCTGGCATCATGATTGTTACTGCTGTCAGGGTCTCACCGTGTCTGGATAGGTAGAACCAATGTTTCAACCAAATTAATGTGGTAAAAGCACCCTGAAGAAACCACAGCATAATGACTGAAACGTCGGTTCTACCTATCCATATGCGGTGAGACCCTGACCACAGTAACAATCACTCAAGGTGGTGTCTCAACAGGGATAGCTTCATCAGATTTTATATTATACAGCCCCTGGATGTTTTTGAGTTGTATTGTCCAAGAAGGGAATTAAGATCTGCATGGGATATGAGATTGTCATTGATGAAAGAGTGAAATGACCAGGGTTGGGAATTCTGGGCTCCTTTTACTAAGCTGTGCTAGCGGTTTTAGCACGCGCTAGACACTAACGCCTCCATTCAGCTGGTATTAGTTTCTCCCCGTAGCGCGCGCTAATCTGCAGCGCATGCTAAAAACGCTACCGCAGCTTAGTGAAAGAAGCCCTCTATGTTTTCAATAGTAGGGGTGAAATTTTGGAACTCATTGACAGGTCAGTTACAATTATATAAACCCAGTGATGCTTGTAAGAAACTTTTGAAGACACAGTTATTTGTCAATGTATTTATGTGAACAAAAATACAGTAAGTATTTCTATGATACTTTTTAAAATTTTGAATACAAAACATAACATACAACAATCTGAATACAAATCACAACCATGAATGAGGCTACACGACAAAAAAGTCTACCGCGTGGTTTCTTCATGGAGACTAAAAGATCCCAACAATATCAAACCAATAAGCTATGATACTTTTAAAAGCTCGTGAAGATTTAATTATAGGACAATGCATTTTTGTGAACAAAATTAGTATGTTTGTAGTGGAGGATGTAGGAGAGTCTATGAGTTTATGTTGTATTGTTATTATTTATTTGGTAGGTTGCCTAGTCTTTAGGCAGTATATAATTTTTTTAAAAATAAACCAGGTATCTAAATCTAATCTAATCTAAACCTTAGGTTTGTATACCGCATCATCTCTACATTCGTAAAGCTCGATACAGTTAACAAGAGTTAGGGTAGAAAGGAACTCCAGTGGAGGGAAGAGACAAAATGAAGAGAAAATTTAGAGGACTAGAATAACCAGAGAGGGAGGAGGAGTTACATTTTTGAGAATACCCAGGTTTTCAGATGTTTACGGAAGAGTTGGAGGGAGCTCAGATTCCTAAGAGGGGAGGTAAGGTTGTTCCAGAGCTGAGTGATTCTGAAAGGGAGAGAAGAACCTAGTTTTCCTACAAGTGAAACGCCTTTTAGAGAGGGAAAGGAAAGTTTCAGTTTTTGGGTGGATCTGGCAGAATTGGGGTTAGAAGAGTTCCAAGAAAAAGGAATGAAGGGAGGGAGGATACCGTGTAGGATCTTGAAAGTGAGGCAGGCACATTTGAAGTGGACTCTGGAGATAATCGGAAACCAGTGGAGCTTGGATAAAAGCGGTGCGACATGGTCGAATTTGCTTTTTGCGAAGATAAGCTTAGCAGCGGTATTTTGAATCTGCTGGAGTCTTTGAAGGTTTTTCTTTGTTAGGCTAAGGTAGATAGAGTTGCAGTAGTCCAGTCTGGAAAGGATGGTGGATTGGACAAGGACGGCAAAGTGTTTTTGATGGAAACAGGATCTCACTTTTCTCAGCATGTGAAGGCTGAAGAAACATTTTTTTACTAGGGAGTTGAGGTGGTTGTTGAAGGAAAGTGTAGAGTCAATGATGACTCCCAGAACTTTACTAGAATATTCAAGATGCAGAGTGGGGCCAGAAGACAGTGGGATGGAGGTGGGCAGTTGGTCCAATTTTGGGCCGAGCCAGAGAAGTTTTGTTGTAGATTCATTCAGTTTCATCTGCACAGTGTGGGCCCAGGATTGAAGGTTCGATATACATGAGGATATGTTTGCCGAGAGGTTGGTGAGGTTCTGGTCGGTCTCGAGGAGGACAAAGATGTCGTCTGCAAAAGTGTAGAGTGTTTCAAGGGGGGAGAGATAGAGGAGTTTAAGGGAGGACATATAAATGTTGAAGAGGATAGGAGAGAGAGGTGAGCCTTGCAGGACTCCACAGATCGGGTTCCAGGGGGAGGAAGAAGTGCCCTTCATGTTGACTATGTAGGAGCGGGAGCGTAAGAACTTCGAGAACCAGTCAAGGACTGTGGAGTTTATGCCTATCTCGCTGAGTATATTGTATTAACAGTATAACAATGGTTTCTGCTTAGTCATTATAGTTTAAATTTGTCTAATCCCATTAACTTGTGTGTAAGCTTTAGATGACGTGGATAAGTTCCATATTTATTTATTTTTTAACCTTAGCTCCAGGTGTCTGCATAGAAATGATGTGGACCGTGATGTATGTGCTAAAAGGCTGCCTCTGTGCTGGGGTGGGATGAATGGTTAAAGATGGGGGCTGGGGTGGTGGAAGGAGGGCCAGGGTCCTCTCTTTTGACCACACAAATATGGTAACCCTAAGTGGGAAGGATGCCTCAGTGCCCGTCTTTTCAAAATGGCTGCACCCTGCCTGGTGCATCCTGGGATGTACAGGGAGGGGCCTAAACACCATATAAGGAGTGCTGCACATAGTTACACACATTTATGCATGCTATTGACATGGTTTATGGTTCATTAATATTTGATAAAATTGCCTACTTTGCCAAGCAAATTAGGGCAATGTACAATAACATTAGATGTAGGAAAATAACTTCATCAAAATATAGAATAGTCACTTACACACACAAGACAAACATCCTATCACACTATTATATCAACAGCTGCAGTTCCTCTGTTCAATAACAGAGTTGCCAAAAAATGATCAGGACCTATGCCCCTTAAACTCAGAAAGTGAGAGAGAAAAGATGAGGTTTAGCATGAGAGAGGATTCAGATTGGAAAGAAAGCGGGAGATTATTCAACAAAAAAGGAGCAAAAACTACAATAGAGTGGAAGGTGTGGCTCACTGGTCAAGTTGCTGCCTCTGCACCCAGAGGTTGGGAGATCAAATCCTGGTGCTGCTCTTTGTGACCCTGGGCAACTTAATCCTCTGGTGCCCACTGCTTTGAAATGCCAAAGCCACCGATAAGGTGATATATAATTCCCCTTTATGGTGGTTTAAAAGAAAGCATTTGATGGTTTGGGAAGAATCAGGTGGTGGTCATTTAGGAAATGTAGAAACTGAGGCGGAGTACAAGGAAGAGTCAGTCTGGCCCAATAATCTGGTGTGCTGGTGTGAAGGACCTTATGAATAAGAGAGCATTTTAAAATAAATCCTTTGCTCAACAGGTAACCACTGTAATTTCTTAAGTGAAGGCCCCAGTCCCTTCATTTAGGCAAATTAATCAAGCTCCAATATTCAGAAGTGTCTCTGTAGTCTTTTCTGCCTGCTATTCACATGGCCTAAGTTGGTGCACCTAGCTGTTGGCACTTAAATGCCAAATTATGCTAGTATTCTATGTCTGAGTGCCTAGATGACATTATAGAATCAGTGCTAGTGAGCTGCATTTTGCTACCTAACTTTTGATGCCCTTTATAGAAGTGTGCCCCTACATGGGCAAAGTTTATCTATTCAAAATGGGGCAGGATTAGAAAAAGGTTGAGGGGAGAGCATGAAGTTATATGGAGAGTAGGGAAATTCAGCTCCTGTCTGTATAAATTATAGGCCTCATATTCAGCCCATTGTGGTAAGTGGTTTGTGAATGCTCACAGCCAAAGGCTGAATTAATGCTGCAGCATGTCTGGCCTCTATGTATTTATTCAAATTTTTATACTGTTCTCCTGCAGAGCTTAGAGCAGTTTACATGAATGTATGCAGGCATTCAAGCATTTTTTCTCTCTGTACTGGCATGCTCACAATCTACCTGATGTACCTGGGGTAATGGGGAGATTGGGTGGTTTGCCCAGTGTCACAGGGAGCAGTGTGGGTTTGGACCCGCAACCTCAGGGTGCTGAGGCTGTGGCTTTGATCACTGTGCCACACTCTCCCTTTCTAGAACTGAATATCTGGGTTAGTGGGCACCAGTCAATATTCAGACCGGTCGGTGCTCTGTAAACTTGGTGGTTCATCCCGGTTAAAGCCCTTTTAATTTTGTCCCCTATGTATTCAGGTCTACATGCTGAAATAGCAGGCATAATTTGAGTGCAGAGGAAATAGTAACCACAGGGTGGATAGGAATGGCCAAACCAGCTCAAGGGAACATGTTAACAACTGTTATTAAGAGATCAGAGGTTCACCCCAGCCAGGCTTTCTTGGAAACCAAGCCACCTGCAGGTTCCTCTACATAATGAAACTTCTCTCCCTTTAAGACATAATGGGAGAGTAGTGTTTAGCACTCTTACATAAATAAATGGAATTGATCATCTATGTATAAGGAACACTGATAGAAGGATTAACAAATCAGCTTCTTGACCTTCTAAATCAGGCTTGTCCAACCAATGGCATGCATTTTTTTGTTTTCTGGCCCTTGGAAGCTTGACCAGTTCATGTAGTGGTTACAGCAGGATACTTGGCTCTCTGTAGCTTGAGTCACAAAGTGTCAGAAGCTTAGATTGGTAGTGCAATTTCAAATCTCTTGAGACCAACCCAAATTTCCAGCACTATGCAACTCAAGCTTGCAGAGAGCCATGTCACAGTGGGGAAGCAGGAATCGCACTTTCTTCTGTATCCAAAGCCAGATGAGGGGAAAGAGACTGAAGACCTGGGGGAAAGGGGGGAGGAGGAGGACGACAACACACCATTATATTTTGCCACTATTTGCCAAAATATGCCACAAAATACAACAGTGTGTGTTTTGGTCCTCTGAATATTACAAAATATAAAATGTGGCCCTAACAAGGTTGCACAACCCCATTCTAAGTCAAAGAAATGAAAGTAAAAGCAAAAGCATTATTTTAACCCTGTGCAAGTGGATTTCTGGTTAATCCTCATTTTGGCAACATGGATTCTGGAGTTACATTTAATAAATTCTTATTTTTTTAGGGTTATGAGGAACGGGGAAGGGATTCAGTCTCCAAGGCTATGATGTGGAGCATGATTCTTGGGCAGCAAATGTGTCCTCTCTGAACTTTCCCCTTGCTCTTTTATAATTAAATCCACTGTACATCAAGCTGTGAATTAAAACTGCATAGTTATTTTCAAACAAAATTCAATTATCAGGCCACTATAACGCTTGATTGGGTTTGCATTAATTTTCCATTAGATCTTCTCTATTTGTCTGTGACACTTTTTACTGGGTTTTGGAAAGAGAGATTCCTTATTATTCTGTCACTCTCACTCAGCCGTCAAGTGAAGGTGAACTCCTCTGGAACATATTTCAGTTATGACTCTAATTTCTGAATATGAGCCCTGTTTCTTCCTTGTACAC
The DNA here is from genome assembly GCF_902459505.1 of Geotrypetes seraphini. Lineage (NCBI taxonomy): Eukaryota > Metazoa > Chordata > Amphibia > Gymnophiona > Dermophiidae > Geotrypetes > Geotrypetes seraphini. The sequence continues at coordinate 22,805,542 of NC_047095.1, forward strand.
CAGGGGTGTCAAAGTCCCTCATCGAGGGCCGCAATCCAGTCAGGTTTTCAGGATTTCCCCAATGAATATGCATGAGATCTATTAGCATACAATGAAAGCAGTGTATTCAAATAGAGCTCATGCATATTCATTGGGGAAATCCTGAAAACCCAACTGGATTGTGGCCCTCAAGGAGGGACTTTGACACCCCTGTTGTACACTTTAAACACACTTTAAATGCAGTTACTTTATACACTGGATTACTCATTTGAGCAGATCTTCTGTCTCATACATGCCTAGATCCATCAGGACATCCAATCTCATTACATTTGCAACCTCAGTCTGGCTCCTCTCAGGCATCACCTCCTTCATAGATGTTGTATTCTCTTCAGCATGTCAGTTCTTCAATTCTTTCTCAAAGGTACCACTTTCTTCTCCCTATGGGAATATCCCTGGGGTGTCATTCTGGCTTGGGTAATCCTCAGATGTTCCTCCGTTTTATGCTGCTCTTATTTCCTGTTTTCCTTGCTTCTAGATGACAGAAAAATAACAGTGAGAAGTTTAGGCCCCTTCATTGTATTCCGGAAAGCTCTGAAATTTTTTTTTATTTTCCAAACATTTTGGAAATTAATCCATTTTAGTTACCTTCTTTTTATGTTTAAGTATTATGTTTACTTTATTGCTAACCAAGTCGAGCGCCTTTTGGTTGATGACCCGGTCTATAAAACTATGTTTTAGTTTAGTTAATTAGAGTTTATTTTGTATTTTATATACTGCCCATCACAATCTAAACAGGTATAGAGAATGACACGGTGGTTGTTAACCGCGGCTAGCCGCGGGTAACTCACCGAAACGGGGAAAGAAAAATAGTAGTCGCTGTGGGGACAGGAACAAGGCCATTCACCGCCCCATGGAGTGGTGAATGGTCTTGTCTCCGCAGTGAGGCAATGAAGGATCGTGCGGTACAGCAGCCCCCACCCGCCCGATCGCAGCGTTTAGCCAGCTCCCTCCCTCCACCTCACCTTATATTCCGAGTTTGCTGGCTTTCTTTTTCGCTGAGCCGCATGCTTTCAAAAAGCCACGCACACGCGGCTGCTGGAGTTGTTCAATCTTCTCTGCTGCAACTTCCTGTTTCCGGTTGCGTCAGAGCAGAAGATTGAACAACTGAGTAGCCGCGCATGGGCGGCTTTTTGAAAGCGTGTGGCTCGGCGAAAAAGAAAGCCGGCAAACTCAGAATATAAGGTGAGGTGGAGGGAGGGAGCTGGCTGAATCCTGCGATCGGGCAGGTGGGGGCTGCTGGACCTCGTGATCGCGCGTGTTCCCGGCTCACACTAGGAAGGAGGGAGTGAAAGGGAAAAAGATTCTGGGCCAAGGGGATGAAGAGGGAAAGAAAGAAACCCACAACAGGAAAGAAAGGGGAGGACAGTCAGGTGAGCCAGATGCTGGAAGCAGAGGGGCGGGGAAAGAAGCTAGATGGGGTTGAAAAGAAGAGACACACTGGTATGGAAGAGGAAGATAGGGGAAATCTGGACACAGGAAGGTAACAGAAAGAGGGGAAATTATGTGTATGGGGGCATAGGGACAGAGACATAAAGGGGACATGCCATGGGGATGGTATATGGACACAGGGGGGGGCAATGCCAGATACATAGGGGAGATATTAGAAATGGGGAAAACAGGAACACAAAAGCGAGATGGTTTGTGGGGACCGAGCTCGCAGGCTCCAGCGGCTTGCACAAATTACATTGTAATGTGCCACGAAAATAAGAGGGAGGGAGGTAGATAGATAGGCCACGCGAGAGGAGCTGAAGGGTGGTAGAGAGGAACAGATGGTAAAGGAGGGAGAGAAGGGTGGTGGTGGAAAGGAATAGAACAGACATTGAAAGAGGGTAGAGAGGAACAGACCCTGAAGGGAAATGTGGAAGACAGAGTGGGGAGAAGACGCTGGAAGGGAAGAAGACAGATGCCAGACTATGGGAGAGCGGAGGGAAGAAGATGGGTGCTAGACCAATTGGGGGGGGTGAAGGGAGAGGCACAGTAACAGCAAATGGAAGACACAGAGAGAAGACACACAGTGGATGGAAGGAATTGAATGAGAAGATGTGGAAAGCAGAAACCAGACAATAAAGGTAGAAAAAAAAAATCAATTTATTTATTTACTTTTTGCTTTAGGATAAAATAGTATATTAGTTGTGTTGATAAAAATTTATAAACAAAGCCCTGCCAGCTGAACATCTCTTTCTCTAGTTCAGTAGCCAGAACTTTGATTTATAAGGAAGGAATAAGCTAAATATTGCAGTACTAAGGCTTATATGGATGCTGTGGGGACGGTGACGGGGCGGTGAAGGGAATGGCGGTGACGGGGCGGTGAAGGGGACGGTGGGTCGGGGACGGGGACAGATTTTTTCCCCGTGTCATTCTCTAAACAGGTACTCTTAAAATTTCCCTTTCTGTCCCAGTAGGTTCACAATCTAACTATGGTACCTGGGGCAATGAAGGGTTAAGTGACTTACTCAGGATCACAAGGAGCAGTGCTGGGCTTCAACCCACAACCTCAGGGTGCTAAGGTAGCTGCTCAGACCACTGGGCCACTCCTCTACTCCTCTCTGACTTATTCTCTTTTCCCTTTGCCTGAAACTGGGATGAAACTCCAGGGTCAGTGGCATAGTAAGGGGGAGGGCAAGGGGGGGTGCCAGTACCCCTCCTCCTCTCCAACCCCTCTGCCTCTTCCCACTGCTTGCCCTCCCTTCCCTTCTCCCATCCCTCTAGTTGTTCACCACCGCAAGCAGCAACTTCAGTGTGTTCCTCATGACTGCATCAGCTCCCCGCCCCCCACCGACGTCACTTCCAGGTGCTGCGCATAGGAAGTGACGTCAAAGGGAGAGCCACCGGGGTCGCAAGGAGCACGTTAAAGTTGTGACTCACGGCGGTAAACAATTAGAGGTATGGGGGAAGGGAAGGGGAGGCACATGAAGGGGAGGCAGGGGAGATCGGGGAAGAAGCAGGGAGGCGGAGATGAGGGCGGGGGAGGGACCGCTTGTCCAGGGCCCAGTTCTAAGGTTTGAGACTGCTGGTTGCTCCTCTGTGCATGGTGCTAGGCATGATGATGCCAACTCTCATTGATTAGGAGTGTGTCACACTCATTCGAAAGCTTTCTTGCTCTCACGTGCTTTGAGCCCTATTTTTCATTCATCAGAGCTTCAGTACCAGTGCACTAATCACTACTTTCATTAGAGGTAAGCCTTAGAGAAGTAAACCCAACCAGTAAAAAGAAATCTGAATACATCTTCCCTTTCCCTTTACTGCAAGTACATGTGTTCTGAAACTGATGCACCTACTTTTGACTACTGGGTGGAAGACAATTTTCAGCTAAAAAAATCTACCCAAATTGCTCCCCACTTCATCTGTATTTTTTCAGGGACTCCATAGAAAATCCAATATCATTTAATGCTGTTTTGATTCATTTGCAAAGCAGCACAGCACTTAAATCATTCTATATTTATATTCTGGATGTACCATCTGAAAAGTTTCACTCCTTGGCATGGTAAATCTCTCCCTTTGGGATGGCTCACCCTTAGCATCTCTGTAGGTATCAGAAAACTCAGACAGAAGTCCTCTGCACTACATTTGATCCATTTCCTTGGCGAATTCCTTGTTTCATTTGCTGCAAGACTGGTTAATTGCTTAGGGGCTTATCCTACATTACATGAAGATCCTGGCTGCTAAGCTTTCAGCCTGCTACTGGAATGCAGGAAAAAAAAGACAAAGGATCCTTATACAAATCTCCAAATTTCTAGTTTTAAGATTCTTTGGTCCCCTAGCCTTTCTCCTACTATTCCCTTATAGGTAACCCAATTAGATAATTTTTAGGGGTAAACGCATCTATGATGCTACCAAGACCAATACTATTTCTGAATGGTCTTCACAGATTACAAAAAAAAAACCAACAGAGAGAGAAAACTTGAGTCTCCTGTCCAGGGCAATTGTGGCCTATGGGTCACCCCTGCTTTTAAATCAATGGGTTAGCAGCTTTTAAACAAGTTGTTATTAATCATAGTTGGATTGCTGTACACACCTGATAATCTAAGTTCATGCTGCTTACACAATGAAAGAGATTGAAGAGAGAAGGAATAAAATCAAAGTTTATTTCAAATTTTATTGTACAAATTTTGTCCAATATAATAAAGTACAGGAGATTGTGCACAGTTTTATGAGCTACTGTACACACTCTAATTTTACGAGTTATGTACATGAACTATAGTATGTACAAAGACTCACAATGACATCAGCACACAACCCATTTAAATCCTATGATAATGAAGATATTAGCTATTAAACCTAGATGCAAAGTGTGCAAAAGACCCAAAGACTGAATGCAGGGTTTCTTGGGGATTTAGCACCAGGTAGAGAATGACTGCAGCTAACCATGGGAAATAATCCAGTGTCATTCTTTAGTGTCTATCTCAGCCTCAGGTCTTCTACACCAGCATTCTTCAATGCAAGGCTTGAGGGTTGGTGGTTGAGCCCATTCATACTCTTACCTCTCCCCTTATAGAATGACATGGAGATGGTTTCCGGCAGTTATCCATAGGGACGGGAATGGTGATGAATTTTGTCACCATGTCATTCTCTACCAGGTATGAGGGAGGAGTAAAAGATTAGATCCTTCTTCTGCAGTGTTAGTAAAGAGTCCATGCCTGTTTCTTCTCTTTATGTCAAGCATCAAGGATCGATAAAAAAAGAAAACAAAACCCAGCAATGGATAAGAAGCTGAGTGGGAGGTGTGAAGTGTGCTGGAACAAACAGTAAAGTGTTAGACTGTTGACATAACATAATATATTTCTCAAATATTGTGTGCAATTCTGGTCGCCGTATCTCAAAAAAAAGATATAGCGAAATTAGAAGATACAGAGAAGGGCGATGAAAAGATGGGAAGACTTCTCTATGAGGAAAGGCTAAAACAACTAGGGCTCTTCAGCTTGAAGAAACGGCTCAAGGGTGATATGATAGAGATCTATAAAATACTGAGTGGAGTGGAAAGGGTAGATGTGAATTGCTTGTTCACTCTTTCCAAAATGCTAGGACTAGGGGGCATGTGATGAAGCTACTAAGTAGTAGATTTAAAACAAACCAGAGAAAATATTTCTTCACACAACATGTAAACTCTGGAATTTGTTGCTGGAGAATATGGTGAAATCAGTAGGCTTAGCAGGGTTTAAAAAAGATTTAGATAATTTCCTAAAAGAGAAGTCCACAGGCCAAATGGCTTGGGGAAATCCACTGCTTATTCCTAGGATAAGCAGCATAAAACCTGTTTTACTTCTTGGAATTTAGCTAGGTACTTGGGACCTAGGTTGGCCACTGTTGGAAACAGGATACTGGGCTTGATGGACCTTCAGTCTGTCCCAGAATGGCAATTCTTATAATATTATGGTTAATATTCAAAGTGGTTTAAATGGGTAAGAGAGGCTTCTGCCTGGATAAAACCTGCTGAGCTGGCCAGCTGCCAATGTTCAGTGGTACTTAACCAGATAGTGTTACTGAATATTGCCACTAACCGGCCATTCCGTAACTGGCTAGGTTAAGGGTAGCCTGGGGATGGAGTTTAAGTGAAGCCACAACTTAGCTGGTTAGCGTAGTGATTCCCAACCCTGTCCTGGGGGACCACACAATTGGGTTTTCAGAATATCCCTAATGAATAAGCATGAGAAAGATTGGCATATAATGGAAGTTAGAGGTATGTAAATCTCTTTCATGCATATTCATTAGGGATATCCTAAAAACCCGACTGGCTGGTGGTCCCCAGGATAGGGTTGGGAACCACTGGGTTAGCGGACTGAATATCGCAGCTAATTGTCTAAGTATGTGGATAAAGTTAGAACAGCAAAACAGTTGTTCTAACTTTTATCCACCAGCTAACTGGGCATCAGTTTGAATATCACCTGGTTAACTTCTAGGTTGCTACTTATACCCAGATATTCAATACTGGAAGCTGTGTATGCCCCAGCACTGACTATATGGTGTTAGTTCAGCCTGCAGCTGTGAACAGTTCACAAGCCACTTCCTGCCATGGCCTGAATATTGGGCCCATTATGCACAAAATTGCATTCCATGCACATAATATATGTGCATGGAAAATCCTGTGCATAGCTACAGTTTTCATACCAACAATATTTATGCACTGAACAGCATTCCAGTGTCTGCACATACATGTTACATGTTGTCCAGAAAAAAATGAGACCCCTTACATAGTTTCAAATATTTTGCAAATTTTTAAACATTTAACCCCCCTCTCTTTTTACAAACCCGTAGTGCGGTTTTTAGCACCGGCCGTGGCTCATAGAATTCCTATGAACGTTGGAGCTGTTACCTCCACAGCTGGCGCTAAAAACAGCTCTACGGTTTTGTAAAAAGGGGGCTGGGGTTATTATGACCTTTGAAAATATATTAGTCTAACCCAGTGGTTCCCAACCCTGTCCTGGAGGACCACCAGGCCATTCGGGTTTTCAGGCTAGCCCTAATGAATATGCATGGAGCAGATTTGCATGCCTCTCACTTCCATTATATGCAAATCTCTCTCATGCATATTTATTAGGGCTATCCTGAAAATCCGATTGGCCTGGTGGTCCTTCAGGACAGGGTTGGGAACCACTGGTCTAACCTTTATTAGGAAAGTCTGTTAGCAAACTCTTTTTACCACGTGACTTATTTTGTTGCAAAAATGTAATCGCACCTTTATCTTCTTCGCTAAATACCATTTTGCTCAAGTCAATCGTAATGGACACTTCCTGAGTGACATCATTTTGAAAGCAGGAATCTTCCAGTTTTTACAGTATCTTGTAGTAAAACCTGTCAATAATAGTTATAATTAATAGTACATATACATTTGTTTAGGAGTTATTTGGAAAAAATGTTGAGGATCCTGTATTGTTCGGACACTGTGTATGTATATACATTCAGCTTTAAGTGCCGACATAATTTTTGTGGTCAAAATCCAGCTGCTCCTAGCACAGATCCATGTGTGCACGCTTCCAGTGTGATCTCCAATGTTAACACACTTTTTTTGTGTTCAGTTATTTGTCTACTGTTTGGTTACTGCATCAAAAAGCAGAAGTTGTTCTCTATGCTTGCATTAGGAAGCTGTGCACTCTTTTAGCCCAATCTAATGCAAAGTTACTACTGTATATCCATTCCTTTGTGTCTCAAAGATTTGAGAGCTTTACTAAGGATTGAGATCCCAGGTGTCATACTATTGCCATAGACATATGATAGGTTTTAGATTTTGAAGTTACTGACTGCACCTGCCTCACAGAAGATAAAGGGATTATTTTAGTTAGTAATAAAATAGATTTAATTTTAGGAACTCATCCGCCTGTTCTTATTGCTGCTATCCAGTGAAGTGGAATAAAGGGATGGATTTGAGAATAGGGGAGGATGCTGTTGGGTGAAACCTGATCACGTTTCTACTAAGGTAATTGTAGACTAGTACCACAAAGCAATTTCTTTGGTTTTGATATTCAATCGCCAGAAACGCAAAGGTTCTTTTTAGTTAATGAAGTGTTTGTAACAGGTGGCAGATTGACAGCATTGAAAATCGAAGTCCTCTGTAAAACTGGTACAATACAATATGGGTAATTGCAATGGAAGCTTTCACACACTACCCTGGAAATATGCTTCAGAACCATTCAGCTTCTAGGTTCATTTAGTCTTTGGCCTTTCTGTTCAGATTGCCAATCTGGGTGTCAATTAGTGTTAATTATAATGGTGGTTTGATGACGTTGACATCTGTCCTGTTAGAACAGGATTGAAATCACAATGAAAGTTTCAAAACATGGGCTCTTTACTAAAGGGTGGCTATTTGAACAAAGTTGATCATACTTCTATTTATTTTGCAGCCTCCCGATAATAATTGTTTGGATGTGTTAGGATTTATTTCATTCAAAGATGATATACCTTTCTAAGGTATAATTAAGTGTTTGTGCTACTGGTGGGTTAATACAAATCATGTTATTTCATGAAATCTGTATTAACCAATTTTAATAATAAGCTGATTTGCGTGGATTTGTATTAAATCAAAATTAATTTTTTTATATTAGTCCATGTTAGTGTTAACGCGGTAAAAAAACCCACACTGAAGCATGTTTATCACATGTTAATATTGCATATAGAACATTGTCTATTCTTAGGAAAATTTTGTGCAACTGTTCAATACAAAATTTGTGTAACAACAATATAATACTTGATGTAAGCTTTCTACCCCCACCCAAAATGCATGTTTGATTCAAGCTGGTGATGGTGTCTTCTATCAGCTGTGTTCCACTCTCTATGATGCAACTTCTTGTTTTTGAGTGGGCAGGATGTGGTAAAGAGAAGGCCTCAGAGCTGGCCAAAGGCTATCTGCCTGAATCACTGCAGCTGCCCAATGTCAGTCAAGGCTTGTTTTTTAAGACTGGGAGAGGAGGAGAGAGATGCTGGATCTGGGAGAGGAAGAAATGCTAGATCTGCTGGTGAAAGGGAAGGAAAGAGAAGGAGAAACACTGGATCTGACCAGGGGGTGGAAGAAAGAGAGATGCTGGATCTGCTGGGGGGGGGGGGGGAGAAGGGTGGAGAGTGGCTCAAGAGATGAGGATCTACAGTAAAATGGGAAGAAAAGAGAGAGAATTATGCAGGACTTCTGAGGGAGAAGGAAAATGATGAATCTGTTGGAGGATTTGATATAAACTGGATAGGCAGTGGGAGAGAGGAGGAGAGATGCTGAACCTGGGGAAAAGCCATCATAGATCCCTGGGATTGGTACATATGGAATATTGCTACTGTTTGGGATTCTGCCAGGTACTTGTGACCTGGACTGGCAACAGTTGGAAGCAGAATAATGTGCTAGATTGTCCATTGGCCTAACCTAGCATCACTATTCTTATGTTCCAATGGCACCGGGAAGGGAGGAGAGACAGACTGATTCAGTGAAGGGAGGAGACATTGGACCCATGAAGGGAGGGAGAGATGCTGGAATGTTGGGGAAGCAGCAAGGGAGAGATTTTGGTCTGAGGGTGGGTTGTGCAGGAGGAAATGAGAGAGAAGGGACAGGGACACAGAGAGATGTTAGTCATGAAGGAGCACAGTGTCTGGAATACACAGGGACAATGCTAGAAAAGGAGGAGATAGGAATACAGAATGACAATGCTGGGAAAGGGGTGGGATAGGGACACAGGGGGAGGTGCAGACACAAGGGTAGGTTAAGGGCACAGAGAGCAGATGCTGAACATGGCAGAAGGACAGGAACAGGGACAGAGATGGGATATGCTGAACATAATGGATAGGAATATAGAGGGATGATGGCTAGTGAGCATGGAAAGAGAAGACATGTCAAATGGACAGGAGACCCTTACAAAACAGGTGGGTGGGGGGGTGGGGGGAAGAAAGGCAGAAAAGAGACCAAAGCAAACTGAAAATATGCAATGCTCAGACAAGAAAAGTAGAAGAAAGTATTTTATTTGGAATTATTTGAAATGTCAGTTTTTGGATATGCGCTTCTCTGATATCTTGCATTTCAGCTTCTATTTCTCTAGCGTTCCTATTTATGCAGACTCTGACTATTTAAGGTTTCCAGTTCAGCTTTTTTTTACTTCAATCTGTTACTGATCTGTTGTCCCTTGTTTCACATTTGTTGAGGATCGCGTTTTGTGCATATGACCAAGGTGCAGTATTCTGCTAGAATGTAGTTTCTGTGTGAAGCAGTCTTGTTTATTTGTTTGCTTACTAGGTGATGTACTGTATTGGTTTTGGTATAATATTTACAGTACCACATTTTCATAGATAGGGTTGCTGCTCTTTGAATCCTGAGAGTTAGAGCTGTTATGGTATGCTAAGGTTGGGATTACCATACATCCAGTTTTCCACAGCACTCCTTTCAGTGCTCTCGCTGGGTGTCTGGCAGCTTTTTCAATTGCTGTCTTTTGTTTGGTTTTCGCCATTTTGGGAGGCGAGGCAGTGGCAGCAACAGCTTGGAAAAGAAATCATCCCAGCTAGACTCGGAATTCTGGACCCAATGCTGCAGCAATCAGCGGCACCAATTATCAGACACACAGCATGCACCAGTAGAGGTCAGTTGAGGTCACATTGGTCACCTGATCTACTGGTGTATGCTGTGTGGCAAGAAAGAAGAACCTATTATGCTATTTTTAGCCGTTATATACAGAAGATGTACAGTATGTTGGAAGATGTTTGAGAGTGTCATGAATATGTATGTTTTCTACTGTAACCCGCTTAGGTATTAAGTGGGGTTAGAAATTTTAAAAATATAATAAATAAATAAATATATAAATGCACTGCATGTAGCAAGTAGCTGCCGAGGTCCAACAAGAAGAGGAAAGAAGAGGCCAGATGGGACCAGGAGGGACTTGCTGCATAGTCTAGATCAGTGTATTTTAATTTTGTGGTTAACCATTATGTGTTGTTAATACGATTATAGTGTGTGTGTGTATATATGAACATAAGCAATGCCTCTGCTGGGTCAGACCCGAGGTCCATCGTGCCCAGCAGCCCGCTCACGCGGCGGCCCAACAGGTCCAGTACCTGTGCAGTGATCCTCTATTTATACCCTTCTATCCTCCTTTCCAGCAGGAAATTGTCCAATCCTTTCTTAAACCCCAATACCGTACTCTGCCCTATTATGTCCTCTGGAAGCGCATTCCAGGTGTCCCCCGCACGCTGGGTAAAGAACTTCCTAGCATTTGTTTAGAATCTGTCCCCTTTCAACTTTTCCAAATGCCCTCTTGTTCTTTTATTTTTTGAAAGTTTGAAGAATCTGTCCCTCTCTACTCTCTCTATGCCCCTCATGATCTTATAAGTCTCTATCATATCCCCTCTAAGTCTCCTCTTCTCCAGGGAAAAGAGACTCAGTTTCTCCAATCTCTCAACATATGAAAGGTTTTCCATCTCTTTTATCAGATGTGTCGCTCTCCTCTGAACCCTCTTGAGTAACGCCATATCCTTCTTAAGGTACGGCGACCAATATTGGACGCAGTATTCCAGATGTGGGCGCACCATTGCCCGATACAACGGCAGGATAACTTGTTTCGTTCTGATAGTAATACCCTTCTTGATTATACCTAGCATTCTATTCACTCTCTTTGTGGCTGCTGCGCACTGTGCCGTCGGCTTCATTGTCATGTCCACCATTACCCCCAAGTCCCTTTCTTGGCTACTCTCATTCACTAACATCCCTCCCATTGTATAGCTCTACCTCGGGTTTCTGCTTCCCAGATGCAATACTTTACATTTCTCAATATTGAACTTCATCTGCCATCTCGTCACCCATTCCCCTAGTTTGTTCAAGTCCCTTTGCAATTCTTTGCAGTCTTTTAGTCCACTAAATGGAAAAATGAATGGAAAAAATGGTGTTACAATTAGTACTATTATGGGGGCGGGGTCTGGGGCGGAGATGGGCACAACTTAGCCCCGTGTTCTTCAACTGCCGGTCCACAAAATAATTTTTTTTATTTCCGCTGGTCCATAGGTGTCAAGAGGTTGAAGAACACTGGTCTAGATGGTGCATAAGTGCTAAGTTAGCCTAACTATAACTAATCTGTCTGTTCTTCTGCTTGTCCTGCTCTAGCAATAGTTTGGAGTAATGGCTCCTGTACTACTGACACCACTCTCCTTAATAAGAGCATAAGAACATAAGAATAGCCTTACTGGGTCAGACCAATGGTCCATCAAGCCCAGTAGCCTTTTCTCACGGTAGCCATCCCTCCCAGCAGCAACTCCGTGCAGGCATGGGCCATGGTGAGTGCAGCAAGTCACACGCTGCATGTGGCCGGCCCACCAGCCTTCCCCCTGACATCAATTGGCTGGCCCGGAACTTTCTCTCCGATGTCAGAATTGAAGGAAAGGAAGGGGCATGAACATGGGGGCACTATCTTGGGACATAGGAGGGAGGGAACAGAAAGGGAGAATTAATGGGCATGAGTATGTGAGTGAGAGATGGTGCACATGGGGAAAGGAAGAAAGGAAAATTAGGCTTTGAGAGAGAGGAGTGAGGTAGAGATGCATGGGGAAAGAAGGATGAGATTAAGAAATGTTGGATATGGTGCTGGAGAGGGCAGATTGAAGGGGATGCAAGGGGGAGGAATGTTGGACATAGTGATGGAGGGAGAAATGTGACATTATGCTGGAGAGGGTGATAGGAGAAATGGGCATGGGGCTGGTGGGCAGTGGAGAAAAATGCTGTACATGATCCGGAGATGAGAGAGGGAGAAATGTTGGATGTGGCAGTAGAGGGGGGTGGAAGAGATGTTTGAATCTGTCAAGACAGATGGACAATGAGAGAGAGAGGGAGACATATTGCCAATAGGGGTGGAGGAGAGAGGAAGAAAAGTTGGACTCAGGGAGGGACAGAGAAAGAGAGAGAGATGTTGGATGGGGAAGGGAATGGAGTCCGGAGGAGAGGAAGTGCACAGGAGGCAGAAAGAAAGGAAAAAACGCATCCATTATATTCTATGGATGGACGCATTAGTGTTTGTGTGTCTTAGTAAAAGAGAGGGTAAGCTTTGCAGCATATTTTAAATAATGTTATAAAACTGTGATTTACATAAGTACACCCAGGAAAATACATATGTGGATAGTTAGTAGATACACATAATACTGATTATTAACATAACACTTGACAATCTTGTAAACTGTCCATCACTAATGAGTGATACCCTCTGGCACCACCTATTCAGGCAGAGAGTACATACAATGATACAAATCAGACATTTGTAGTTTATTAGTATCAGTCAGAAGGTTACCCGGAAAGGTCATAACTCGACCTCTCACGTCTTCACACACTTTTGAGAAAAACAGATTCTGCCCAAAACCAGTTTGTACTGGTACGATAACTCTATACTATGTGCCAGACATTTTACATAATACACATCCCCAATTATTTAAATAACTTCTACAGTGCATGATCATTTTACACTGTTTCTATACAAACCCCCCTTTTGTATGCCAGCAATGGCCTTCAGCTAGATATAATGAATGCTGGTCTCCTCCTCCCCCACATCCCTTGACAGTCACAATTTATAGTAACCTAAAACTTGTGTCCCTTCCCCCTCCAAGAATGTCTCTGCTAGAGAGCAGGAGTAACTTAGGAGGAGAATCTTCAGGAAGTCCCGATAGTAAATAAAAGGGAGGTGAGAAAGAGGAGCAAGATCTCCCGTTTGATAGCCTGAGGTGAAAGTCAGAATGGGTTTGCCAACAGAGCAGACTGTGAAATGTTTCAGCTCAGCATGGTTTGGGATTGAAGGAAGAGGGTGGGACCTGGAGCAACTCACCACAATAAAGCAGGAATTAGCATGAAGAGAATGGGAAACGCAACGAGGGAATGTTTCTCATCAAACTGTAACTGGAGAGGCCAAATTATAAAGAGTTGAGCGTTTGAAATTGCAATCAAGATTTCAAGTATATATATATATATATATATATATATTTTTTTTTTCAGTTAAGCGAAAGACTGTATAGCGTGATTGAACTCCAGGGAAAGTTATCCTTTGGATTTTCGGGGGAAGTCTGGTCCGGGCTTGTGCCCACCTCGAACTCGACTTTTTTTTGAATGCCACGGTCGCGGGTACCTGACCCCCCCCCCCCTCCAAGACTGTGTAAGACCAGGGTTACATACAATAGGTTTATGATTTCCTTCAGACTGCACGCCCAAAGGAAGAGGCTTAAGTCAGATACTGGTAATTATAGGAACCGTGAAGAAATTTACAAAAGATTCAAATTTTTTTACAGGCAGTCCAGTAAAAAAATAAAAAAATATAAAGTTATATTTACAGCAAAACCTGGTAGTTATGACAAAGACAGCAACACAATCATCTTAGTTTATTAAGGACAGCCCTACCATATAGAGCCAATAAATAGTCAACTTCGGTCTTTTTTTTTTAATCCAAAGTACAGAAGAATCACTAGGTATTTTAGCAAGGTTCACATGCGCTATTAGGGGGGTTTACGAGAAAACCATTAGGAGTAGGCTCTAAGCAGAAGACAAAGGTTAAAAAAAACCCTTAAAGACGTGAACCCAAAACAAAATCAAGTTTCAAAAAGTCCAATTTGCACAGTCTTCCGAATATCACACGCCCTTATACCCCTTTATGCTCTCCGCTAGCCCACCCGCCCGAACCAAACCTTTCACAGTCCAGACGCTGGGCTTTATGACGTCATAATATGATTATATCGGAACAACGAATAGAAAAACACTACTGATCTGAGTTACAAACCAATCCAAATGTTGCTTTTATCGCTACCCTGTGACCCGAGCAGGCTCAGCTGCTGATTGGCTGGACCGTTTCATTGCCTAGAGAGCAGAGCTAGAGGATCGCGCGCCGGGAGGGAGAGCCGGAAGACAGGAGGAGGAGGAGGCGGAGGACTGGAGGAGGGAATTAACATCAGCCCAAGGTAAATGACAAGCACCTTAATTTGAAAGTGATTTTTATTTTAATAGAGAGCTCATAAATTTATGGTAGGTTGGCAACCGTGGGAAAGGGCTGATTTCCATTTGGTTTCTCTGGTATGGCGTCTAATCTTGGGAATTTGGGGCCACCTGTAACTTGAGATCTTATGTTTGAGGTTTGTCCGCCTCGCTCTCTGTTATGCACATGCTTTTTGACAGGTATATGGGCTTGTCACTTGTCCGGCCTTTTTTTTGTCGCCTTTTGAGCTGTAGACTGTATGAACTATTTTAAATCCTCTTCTTCTTTGGAATGGTTCTTGGCCTTGTGGGGGTTTATTTTTTGTTTTGTTTTGTTCCTTGCTGTAGTTGCAAATGGCTTGCTAGCGACAGACTTTCTGCCCTTCTTGTCCTTCTAATGATGCACAGGCGTTAACATGAGTGTGATTTTTTTTTTTTTTTTTTTTGCCATAATTGCTGGCTGGTAGTTTTGAGATATCATTTTGATCAAATATTTTTTTTCTTGTATATAGAATTCCTTCTTTTTAATGGTGTTCTTTTTCCAATAGCTTTTATGAATTTTGTTTATGTTTGTACATTTGAGACAGCTATTTCAACTCAGGTGATTCATCAAGTGTAATACATTTAAACAAACATTAAAATTTACTGATTTTTTACTTTACCTCATTCATTGTACAGTATATACTCTATGTTTATATTTTATCTTTTTACTACTGTTATGCTGTTAACAAAATTGTAAGTTTTATGTTGAATTATACCTGCTGTACACTGCCTTCAGTGAATCTCTTCATAAAGGCTAATAAATCCCAATAAATAATGAAATAAAATCAACCCTGTGGAAAATTGAGAAATAATCCTGTGAAAAATGGAGAAATAAGAAACATTAATTTACTCCTCCTCCTCCTCCCCCCCCTTTAATGAAGCCACATTTAGGCTTTTTTATCACTGGCAGCGGCAGTAAAAGTTCAGATGCTCATAGAATTCCTATAATGGTCGGAGCTAATACTGCTGCGGCCAATGATAAAAGTACAGTAAGTTTGTCAAGCAAGATCTTCCTTTGCTGAAGCCGTGCTGGCTGGTCCTCATCAGATTGTGTCCGTCAAGGTGATAATGATGCAGTCCTTTATCAGTGCCTCTACCATCTTTCCTGGTACCAAAGTCAGACTCACTGGTCTGTAGTTTCCCGGATCTCCCCTTGAACCTTTCTTGAAGATCGATGTAACATTCGCCACTTTCCAGTCTTCCGGAATCCTTCCTGATTTGATCGACAGATTGGCTATTAGTTGAAGCAGTTCAGCTATAACCCCTTTCAGTTTCTTGATTACCCTCGGGTGGATGCTGTCCGGTCTCGGGGATTTATCGTTTTTAAGTCCATCAATCTGCCTGCATACCTCTTCTAGACTGACTGTCAACCCTGTCAGTTTCTCCTCTTCATTTCCTGTGTATAGCCTGTCAGCTTCTGGTATATTGGATGTATTCTCATCGGTAAATACAGACGCAAAAAATGTGTTCAGTTTGTTGGCGATGGCTTTGTTCTCCTTCAGTACTCCCTTTATTCCATGGTCATCTAACGGCCCCACTGCTTCCTTTGCGGGTCGTTTCCCCTTAATATATCGAAAGAACGGTTTAAAATGTTTTGCCTCCTTGGCTATTTTTTCCTCATAGTCTCTTTTGGCCCCTCTTACCGCCTTATGGCACTTGCTTTGATGTTGTTTGTGCTTTTTCCAGTTTTCGTCCATTTTTGTCCTTTTCCATTCCTTAAACGAAGTCTTTAACGCTAGTCAACAAAGAGTGCTAGTCAACAAAGGGTACTCAGAATTAGTCATTGCTACTTTGCTTAAAGCCAAAAATCAGACAACAGTTTCAGCATATGCTAAGGCATGGGAGACGTTTCAGTGCTGGTGCAGCAAAGAGAAGTTAGAGCCAGGCAATGCATCCATCTTGTCTATACTGTTGTTTCTGCAGAAAGTCCTTGATAAGGGAATAACAGTGGCATCCCTAGGAGTCAAGAAGCAGGACTCTCCTGCTTCTGGGACTGGAAGAAAAGAGCTTCACTAGTGGCCCACCTGGACATAGTTAGGTTCATGAAAGGTGCATTGAGACTATGGCCTCTAATTTGAGCACCGTTTCCATCCTGGAATCTTAATATGGTCTTACAGGGACTCAGCAGAGCCCTGTATGAACCCCTTACAGGAGGCTCCCCTCATGGATCTGATGGCTAAACCAGTCTTCTTAGTTGCAATTACTTCTGCCAGGAGAGTCTCAGAATTGCAGGATCTGTCGGGCAGAGAGTATTTCTCCAGATCATGGAAACAGGAGTGACTGTGTACGGTTCCCTCCTTTCTGGCGAAGGTCATTTCGGCATTTCATGTTAACCAAGAAGTTAGACTGCCAGCATTTCACCCCATAAGGTCCAATAATAAAGGACAAGGCCGTAAAGGTTTTGGATGTCAGAAGAGTACGATTACATTACCTGGAAGTAACCAATGAGTTTTGTTGGCAGCTAAAATTTAATGCTAAGAAATGCAAGGTCATGCATTTGGGCTGCAAAAATCCGAAGGAATGGTACAGTTTAGGGGGTGAAGAACTTATGTGCGCAACAGAAGAGCGGGACTTGGATGTGATTGATTGTGATGATCTTAGGTGGCCAAACAGGTTGAAAAGGTGATGGCAAAAGCTAGAAGGATGCTAGGGTGCATAGGAAGAGGTATGTTCAGTAGGAAAAGGATGTATTGATGTCCCTATATGAGACTCAGGTGAGACATTGTGTACAATTCTGGAGATTGCACCTTCAAAAAGATGTAAAAAGAATAGAGTTGATCCAGAGGAAGGCTACTAAAATGGTGAGTGGTATTCTTTATAAGGCATATGGGGACAGACTTAAAGATCTCAATATGTATACTTTGTTTAGAGGAAAGGCGGGAGAGGGGAGATATGATAGAGACGTTTAAATACTTACGTGATGTAAATGCGTACGAATCAAGTCTCTTTTAATTGAAAGGAAACATAGAAACATGACAGCAGATAAAAGCCAAATGGCCCATCTAGTCTGCTCATCCACAGTAACCATTATTTCTTTCTCTCTCTGAGAGATCCCATGTGCCTATCCCAGGCCCTCTTGAATTCAGACACAGTCTCTGTTTCCACCACCACTTCTGGGAGATTGTTCCACACATCTATCACCCTTTCCATAAAGTATATCCTCAGATTACTCCGGAGCCTATCACCTCTTAACTTTATTTTATGCCCTCTAATTGCAAAGTTTCCTTTCAAATGAGAGGGCATAGGATGACGTTAAGAGGCTCAGGAGTAATCTAAGGAAATACTTTTTTTACAGAAAGGGTGGTAGATGCGTGGAACAGTCTCCCGGAAGAAGTGTTGAGACAGAGATAGTGTCTGAATTGAAGAAGACGTGGGGATAGGCACACGGGATCTCTCAGAGAGAGAAAGAGATAATGGTTATTGCAGATGGGCAGTCTAGATTGGCCATTTGGCCTTTATCTGCCATCATATTTCTATGACTCTGACCATCTTTTTGTGTTAACTAATCAGGCGAGACGAGGCAGACCTGCTTTCAAGGCTTCATACGGCTATATCCTCTGCCTACATCCTCTGCCTACATCAGTTGTGGCATGTCTCCTTAAAGGTGCATTTGACAAGGGGAGTGGCCTCTTGGGAGGAAGCTCAGGCAATTCCACCCAAAAAGATTTATAGATAGCAACCTGGTATTCCCTTCATACTTTAACCAGCTTCTACAGGGTGGACATAGCAGTACGGGAGGATGCTGCTTTTGGGTCCTTAGTACTATGAGCAGGCTCCTCTATCCCACCTAAGAGTGTGGGGGCTATTTAAGTACGTCCCTAAGGTTCAGCATACCATTCCTATTGCAATGGAAAAAGAGATTAGGTTTTTATGTACCTTAATCTAATCTAAACTTTAAGTTTATATACCGCATCCTCTCCATAATTATAGAGCTCGGCAGGTTTACAAGAGCTTAATATAAGGAAGGAACAACTTAGTGAGGTTGGAGGTTGAGTAGGGGGTAAGAGAGCATTACATTTTTGTGAATAGCCTAGTTTTCAGATGCTTTCGGATTAGTTAGAAGAAGCCCAGATTCCGAAGTGGGGCAGTAAGGTTATTCCAAAGCTCAGTGATTCTGAAGAAGAGAGATTTCCCTAATTTTCTTGCATAGAGGATACCTTTTAGCGAGGGGAAGGATAGTTTAAGTTTTTGGGAGGATCTGATGTTATCAGGATTCAAGGAATTCCAAGATAGTGGTATTAGAGGAGGAGGATGGCGTGTAGGATCTTAAAAGCTAGGCTGGCGCATTTAAAATGAATCCTGGAAATTACTGGAAGCCAGTGAAGTTTGGACAGAAGTGGGGAACCATGATCAAATTTGCTTTTTGCGAATATCAGCTTGGCCGCAGTGTTCTGAATTTGCTGAAGTCTTTGGAGACTTTTTTTGGTTAAACTTAAAGAGATGGAGTTACAGTAGTCTAGTCTGGAGAGGATGATAGATTGTACTAGGACAACAAAATGTTGTTGATGGAAGCAGGATCTTACATGGCGGGCGGGGCAGGGCCGGGGGGGGGGGGGCAGCGTACTTCGGTGCCTAGGGGCCCTTGAAGAATTAATCCTGTCCTGCTTAAAGGGAGGAATGTTTGAGCTTCATACATGTTCAGACTGTTATGTTCTTGTTATGTTTTTTTTTCTTACATTACTGTTCATTCAGTGATTGATTTGCATTTATCTGAGCAGATCAGACACTTAGTTTTAGGGAGTTCCCCATATTCCTCATTCTGTCTTTTCCTATAGGGCTTTCGCTGGTTTGGTATGAACTGAAGGAGGCAGCAAAAACCAGGGAGAGGGAAGAGGAGCTGAAAAGCTGTGATTGACATCCTCTGTAGAGTGCTTGTGACTATGCAAGGATAACTCAGCATACAGTTCCTATGTACTGGAAAAGATATTATCAAGGTAAGAACCTAATCTCTTTTTGGTACAATAAAATTGTATTTACTCCTGGCAGAATTCTGCACAACTGTGCAACGCAGAATTTGTAAAGAATTCCCCAGTCACACAGAATTTGCCCTTTCCTATGCAGAATCTTGGATGGTGTCAGCTGTCAGGTCGCAGTATTAGCAGTGATTTTCACATGCTGCCTGCCGCTAACCCAGAAGTCTCTCTACGGCAGAGGGGAGGCTTCCGGGTTAGCAGCAGGCAGTGTGTGAGAATCATTGCCAATACCCTGACCCGATGAAACAAGCCTTACTAGGAAGAGTATAGGGGAGGGGAAGAAGAAAAGTTGCTTGCATGGGGAGGGGAGGAGTGAGAAGAAGGAAAGTTGCTTGAAAAGGGAGGGAAGGGGAGGGGTAAGAGGAAGGAAAGATGCTGACACAAGGGAGGGGAGGGAGTCATGCATTGTGGGGAGAAAGGATGAAATGTTGCACATGATAATGGAAGGGAGAGATGGGGGATAAAGAGGTTTGACAGGGCACAAGGCAGGGAGAGAGAGATGGTGGACAGTAAGAAAGAATCAGAAATGTTGAATATGGCAGACGAAGGGAGAGAATGCTGCATGGGGTTGAGGGATGCAAGGGAGGGAGAGAGAGGGGTGTTGGACATGGGGTGGGTGAGAGGGAGAGAGAGAGAGAGACACACACACAGGAGATGGAGGGGGAGAAGGAGGGAGATGTTGTATCCAGGAGCACAATAGAGTGATTGAGAGATACTAGGCAATTGGAGTGAGGGAAGAGAGTGGGAGAAACACTGGATCATGGGGAGATTGGAAGAGGGAAGAGAGAGATTTCAGGCTACAAGGGTGGGAAAGGAAGGAAGAGGGAGCAGATGCTGAGCTATAAGGGTAGAGGAAGGAAGACGCTGAGAATGGTAGAACCATAAGGGGGAGGAGAGGGTGGCAAGGAAACGGTTGAGAGGATAGATATAACAAAGGGTAGAAATATGGTAATGGAGGTACATTGAAGATGAAAGGGAATGGAAAGCCGAGGAAGGAATGAGATGAGGAATGGGAGAGAAGATGGAAATTTCATAAGTAGCTGAAAAATGAAAAAGAGGAGACAGGTAAGAGAGAGGCAGAAACTGTGGCGTAGTTAGGGGATGCAGTGAGGGGGCGGTCCACCCCAGACGCATTCTTTGTAAGAACCGCAGGCACCTTTCCTCCTCTTCATCCCCCCTGCTCCTTCCTGAACCCCCCCCGCCCCGTGCGTGCACCCCTTCCCCTCGTACCTCTTTAATTTTCCCTGTGTGAGCAGCATTACGAACTTGCTGCCTGCGTTAGTGTCACCTCTCTCTGATGTCACTTCCAGGCCCCGCATCAGAAGGATAGCCGACACGACACGGTGTTCTGCCACTTATTTCTGTCAAATGGGATGATCAGTGACACTCAGAAAAGCACACAGACAATATAAAGCATAAACAATAACTGCCGGTTACTGCAGGACCAGCTGTTTTTCTATTAATTCAGCAGCTTTTCACCCTATATAAAAGACGGGACTCTGCCCCTAAAAGAAGAATCCATTTTCGTTGCAACCAAGGGACAGCCCGTGTCTACCCACCTATCAATTGCAGGGATTCCCGATTGTGAAGGATGGTGTTGCCCAGGATCACGGTGAAGTTATTCTATTTTTATATTCATCTATATATATAAGTATAATAAAGGGTTCTTTATTACGATTCAGGCACATCCGGTCTTTTGTTCTTTGTTTGACAACACCCAGGTCAAAGAGGTCAAGATAGCAGATACTTGTTGCGGAAACCTTTGATGTTGTTTGGTTTTACTGTCCTTTTGATGCTGTTTGGGCAACCCCCAGGTCAAAAAGAGGTCAGGATATCAGATAAGCAGACTTGTGGATACATGTCAGTAGTATGCTGAGTTTCAGTTACCCCCCCTGGCCATAGGCATAACACACGGGTAGCAAGTTCATGCAGTTGCATGCGCCTGGAAAATTATAAGGAAAGGGGAGTGCATGCGGGGGAGGGGCACCACCACCCCTGGTGCCAATCACCCTCACTATGCCACTGGGCAGAAAAGAGCTAAAAAGGAATGATCAATATGTTGGAGGCTGGTGAGAGATTAGAAATGATTTAATATCTTTGTGTCATCAGCAAATTTAATTATCTCACTAGTTATTCCTATATCTAGATTATTGATAAATATGTTAAAAAGCAGCAGTTCCAGCAACTCTTCTTACTGTATTTTTTCATGTAAGTTTTGTTGTTGTATTAGTTAAGCTACCATGGTTGTTCTATGTAATGTACTGTGAATGTCTAATATAACTGACTATGTGTGTCTGCTGTATTCTACTGTGAATGTACTTTTGTAACCCGTTCTGAGCTCACAGGAGGACGGGATAGAAATCTAAATTTGGGTTACTCTTCCCAATGTGCATCACTTTGCATTTGTCCACATTGATGCACATTGGGAAGAATATCCTGAATCACAGTTACCGGATGCTAGGATCCACCTCAGGGGTTAGCGCCCAAGAAAAGGATCTGGGTGTCATCGTAGACAATACGATGAAACCTTCTGCTCAATGTGTGGTGGCGGCCAAAAAAACAAATAGGATGCTAGGAATTATTTAAAAAGGGATGGTTAACAAGACTTAGAAATGTTATAATGCCCCTATATCGTGTCATGAAGGGCATAGAGAAAGTGGAGAGGGACAGATTCTTCAAACTTTCGAAGACACAAGAACAAGAGGGCATTCAGAAAAATTAAAAGGGGACAGATTCAAAACCAATGCTAGGAAGTTCTTCTTCACCCAGAGGGTGGTGGACACCTGGAATGCACTTCCAGAGGGCGTGATAGGACAGAGTACAGTTTTGGGGTTCAAGAAGGGATTGGATGATTTCCTGAAGGAAAAGGGGATAGAAGAGTATAGATAGAGGATTACTATACAGGTCCTGGACCTGATGGGCCGCCGCGTGAACGGACTGCTGGGCATGATGGACCTCTGGTCTGACCCAGAAGAGGCATTACTTATGTTCTTATGGTGCAACCTCATCTGGAGTATTGCATTCAATTCTGGTCTTATCTGAAGAAAGATATAGTGACGCTAGAAAAGGTTCAAAGAAGAGCGACCAAAATGATAAAGGGATGGAACTCCTGTCATATGAAGAAAGAGTAAAACGGTTAGGGCTCTTCAGCTTGGAAAAGGGACAGCTGAGGGGAGATATGATTGAAGTCTACAGAATCCTGAGTGGAGTAGAACGGGTACAAGTGGATTGATTTTTCACTCTGTCAAAACTTACAAAGATGAAGGGACACTCTATGAAGTTACAGGGAAATACTTTTAAAACCAACAGGAGGAAATATTTTTTCACTCAGAGAATAGTTAATTTCTGGAACACGTTGCCAGAGGTTGTGGTAAGAGCAGATAGTGTAGCTTGTTTTAAGAAAGGTTTGGAGAATTTGCTGGAGGAAAAGTCCACAGTTTGTTATTGAGAAAGATATGGGGGGAGTTGCTGTTTGCCCTGGATCGGTAGCAAGGAAAATTGCTACTTCTTGGGTTTTGGCCAGGTAATAGGGACCTACATTAGCCACCATGAGAATGGGCTACTGGGCTTGATGGGCTATTCTTATGTTCTTATGATAATATCAAGTAACTGAAAAATCCAGTGGATAAGGTTTGTGCTGTACTCAAATTACTGAATTTTTATTTATTTATTTATTTTTAAGTCTGTTAGGTACACTTTAAAACAGTGGCATTTTCTGTTTCAGTCTTGGCTAGTAAAGCTTTTTAAAAGATTGTTGCTTGCACTGCAGTAAAGTTTCATGTTCAGTTTGCTGTGTCTGTTAGCCAATTTGCAGTGAATCACAATCACAATCACAATCACAATCCACCCTTCAGGAAAAGAGGCAACTGCTGCAGACAGAATTTGGACTCAATTCCCCAACATACAATGGTCAGAATTCAACAAATTATACAAAAAATACAGTCATGCCTCCTGTGACCTCAACCACTGCCCCTCATATCTCCTTACCACCTCTAGTGTAAAATTCCGCACCATAATTCTACAATGGATTCAATTCACGCTCACAGAAGGCACATTCCCTGCTGACCTCAGGGAAATCATCATCACCCCAATCCAAAAAGACCCAAAAGCACCACAAAACCACCCATCTAACTTTAGACCTATAGCCTCAATTCCGCTATATGTCAAAATTATAGAAGGCCTAGTAGCCAAACTCCTCACCAATTACATAAATGACCACAACCTACTCCACCCCATGCAATCAGGATTCAGAACAAACTTCAGTACAGAGACACTACTAGGCTCCCTTATGGATACCGTCAGACAACACCTTAGTACAGGGAAAAAAATGCTGCTCATACAACTGGACCTAACTGCGGCATTCGACTTAGTGGATCACAACATCCTTCTACAGATCTTAGACGCAATAGGCATCTCAGATAAAGTATACTCTTGGTTTGAAGGATTCCTATAACTCAGAACCTACAGTGTAAAATCTAACAAAGAAAAGTCAGAATCCTGGTCAAACCCTTGCGGCGTACCACAAGGATCTCCACTATCCCCTACCCTCTTCAATCTCTACACTGCTTCTCTAGGAACGCATCTGGACAATCTAGGCATAACCACCTATAGTTATGCCGATGACATCACCATCCTCATCCCATACGATCATTCTAAACCTACCATGATAGACAAACTTCACCAAACACTTGAAACAGTCACAACCTGGATGAAAAACCACAAACTCAAACTCAACCAAGACAAAACCAAATTCATCCTTCTCGAAAATGACAAGGTCCAAACCACAATCAACCTAGATATAAACGCAATCAAATACCCCATCCAAACCACCATAAAACTACTTGGCATGACCATAGACAGACGCGGCACTATGCAACCGCAAATAAATAAAACAATCCAGAAATCATTCGCAATCATGAGAAATCTGAGACAAGTCCGAAAATTCTTTGAAAGAACACAATTCCAACTTATAGTGCAATCCCTAATACTAGGTATACTGGACTACTGCAACATCCTCTTCCTTCCTTGCCCTGCAACGACGATTAGACAATGTAACTCCAAACAATCCAAAATACAGCTTTGAGACTCATCTATTCATTGAGAAAACATGATCACATCACTGAAGCCTTCATCAACTCACATTGGCTTCCAATCCAAGAAAGAATCCAATTCAAATTCTACTGCATATTATTTAAAACCCTACACGGAGACAGCCCATCATACTTGAACAATCGCCTCATCCAAGCACCCACTACCAGACACAGAAAAACGCACTCCCCATTCATACACCCCCCAATCAAGGAAGTCAAAAGAACAAAACTACACGACGGCCTCCTAGCCACTCGAGCCGCAAGACTGGACAACCAAATCTCCAACCTTCTGATGACCACCCCAGACTATAGGACGTTCAGAAAAGAAATAAAAACCATACTTTTCAAGAAATTCCTGAAGCAGCAATAACATCACGACCTCTTAGTAACTCTAAAACTGACATTAGATCTACCCATTACAGCACTAATAATAACAAAAGAACCTCCACTGTGACCACCTTTTAATTCTTTTACAAACCACCTCACCCACAACAACACGTTAAATGTTTATAAGATCTACAACTTACCTCTCTAGCTAATCATTGTAACTCTGCTTTTTTAAATTAACCTTTTGTAATCCGCCTTGAACCGCAAGGTAATGGCGGAATAGAAATCCCTAATGTAATGTAATGTGGTTTGTAAATCAGATTTTTTTTTTCCATTTATCAATTTTTTTTCTATTTATCAATTGTTGGGCCTATCATTTTCTGTGTTAATGCAGTATATCTTAAAACAACCCACTGTATTACAAAATTATAAACAATATAGATTTACACCTTAAATTTAGATTGAAATCATATCTTTGACAGAAATATCATGAAATTTGTCATTTAATTTTAACCAAACTCCAATCGGGTTACTATTTACACGTTTCTGGCAGATAAACATTATAAGCAGGGCTGGTGAACAAAGCCTGTTTTGGAATATTTTCTGTTTCTTAATTGTTCTGATTGTGGTAATATGAGATGTGCAATTCTCTTAATTAAGGGTTTTCCATGAGCAAGGGCCTCCATCTGCTTTCAGCAGGATTTAAGACCACAACTCCCACCCATTCAGGATACACGGCTTACTACAGAACAAAGAAATACCATTGCATGAATATAAAACAAACATTTCTCTAAATGTAATTCATTTTTATCTCCAGTCTCCTGTATTTTTTTTCTGTTGTGTTTTGATATGAAAGTTCTTTATGCTTTAGCAAGAAAGTAAGCCTAAATGTCTATCTTTAAAAATATTTTTATGCTACTGTAACTACTGATTAGGCTAATCCATCTCATATCAAACTAGCATTTAAGGAAGTAGCATTTCCCAAATAATCAAGAGGTGCCAAGATTTCCAGATGTGGGACGCAGTTTATTGAAGATATCGGACGCACAACATGTTATCTGCATTGTTTCTTCACTGATCTGATGAAAATTAATAACAGTTGATCCAGTGAAAAGTATCACCCTATAACTACTGTATTTTTCGCTCCATAATACGCACCTAACCTTAAGATGCACCCTAGATTTAGAGGAGGAAAACAAGAAAAAAAAATTCTGAACCAAATTCTCCCTGCCAGGCTCTGCACCCTGTCCCTCCCTCTGGTGGTCTTCTGGTAGGCCAGTGCAGGGCACAGGGCAGGCAGGCCTAGTGGCAGGCAGGCAGGGCCCCCACCCTGAGTCAGGCAGGCCCCCCCTTACCTTAATTCCATATGTTCACGATCACCAGTCAACTCAAAGAAAGAGAATAGATGTCAAAATTATCACAAATTAAAAAAAAATACAATCACGTCTCTCCGTTGTTTAAGAAGGCACATTGGCCTCCCATCCCCCATCGAATTACGTACAAAATTGCTCTTCTTACTTTCAGATCTTTAAAGTCCAGTGAGCCGGCATTTATTAATAGATTGCTGATTCCATATGAGCCTTCTAAAACTCTAAGATCTGCTTCGCAACATACTCTTTAGGTCCCTTCATTAAAAATTAATGGCACCCGCCGCGCTTTTATTTTTTCTGTCGCAGCTCCTACTATTTGGAATTCCCTTCCATTGCACATTAGAGCAGAACAAAATTTAGGGCTCCTTTTACTAAGGTGCGCTAGCGTTTATAGCGCACGCACAAAATTACTGTGTGCTAAACCGCACGGTATGCTTCTAGAATAACGCCAGCTTAATGCTGGCGTTAAGGTCTGGCATGTGTGACGGCCCTAACGCACCTTAGTAAAAGGAGCCCTTAAATAAATTTAAGGGCAATTTAAAATATTTTCTTTTTAAAGATGCTTACGAGTAATTTACCATTTTGATATTTTATCATTTTTAACCTTCCCCCTTCCCTTCCTTGATGTTATTTCCTTTTTGTTCTCTTTTCTTTAATAATGGAGTTCTCCCCCCTTTCCTCTTGTTTTATATGCTACCCTATGTTATGTTAGTAAATCTGTACTAAGTCATGTTTGTTTTAATATTAATTCCCCCATTTATTTTAATGTACAATGCTTTGAATTCTATGTTTAGCGTTTAATCAAAATTTTAATAAACTATGAAACTATCTCTGGGGATGCATTGGATGGTGCTGAATTAGCAAGCAAACTCCTTCATTTCCCAGGAGGAGAGTAATATGTACTAGGTTTAACACCTCCAATAAATGTGCTATTTTTCATGCAAGCCAGCCAACCTTTGAATGGGAGGGAGAGGGAAGGGAGAAGAGGATCTTCGAGCGCATTTTATTTACGTTTTACATCGGTTAACACATTTGCACCAGTGTCATGGTGCTGAAGTTTCCTATGGGTGTCGGGCAGAGTCCTTTACTTGTAGCGAAAGTGAAGGCGGACACACTGTGGAAGTGGGCCTTACCGGTCCTGTCCTCCGTGTACTCAACGAAGGCGGCCAGCAGCCCACAGGGCTCCAGCATCAGCAGCCGGCATACCCAGTCCAACTCCCGCTGCTTCTCCAGCAGGCTATGACTGCCCACCTCAGGGAGACCGGTAACTACGATGTGCAGGGGTTTGCCACCCGTATGCATGTCCACCATGGACAGCACGGGGCTATCATGCAGCTGGGAGGGTGCAGGTGACTATAAGCGTCGATGAGGGAAAGCAGAGGAAGGTGCAGTGGGAGCACAGCATCGCATAGCGTGGAGTAGTGAAGTGTGGCAGCCGTGAGACTTGAGGCACGTGATTCTGTACAGCTGATGCCTTCCGGCAGCCAACTTAATTGCAAATTTTCAGTTGTCTTGCGGGCCAAATTTGATTACACCACGGTCCAGATTTGGCATGTCTGATTTAAGGTAAGGGAGGGGGGTTGTATTCACTCCATAAGACGCACCCTTATTTCCACTCACTTTTTGGGGAAAAAAGTGTGCCTTATAGAGTGAAAAATACGGTAGTTTGATATTTTAATATGTACAAAATGTTAGAAAACTCTTAGGCCGGATTATAAACAACGCCATTGTCGGCGGCTGCCTTAAAAGCGACTACCAGTCATGTGTTTAATCATGTGATGGTGGTGTTTAGAGAATCGCACCTCCGGCAAAGGTAGGCCCCAGAAATGTAGTCCAGGGTTTTCAAGGCCTATGTTTCTGTGAATTGCATTTATGGAGATGCCATTTCCAGCATTAGTCACACCTACAGTGGCATTAGCCACCAGTAGGCGCTTTTCTAGTGACATTACATAAAAATGTATTTATATACTGCAGTACTTTGGAAGTTCTATGCGGTTTACAAAAGAAAATTGAGACAGTGACAATAAAACAAATGACCTAGAAATTGCAAAAATTCTTTAAATAAGTCGATTTCAATGCAGAATTAAAAATATTATAAGAATAAAAGTGCCATGCTACTACTTAGTGGTAGTAGTTTTCATCCCTAGCATGAACACTCCAGGCTTCCATGGCACTTTTTTATTCTTATGATATTTCTAATTGTGCATTGGGTGGACTTCTAAAAGGACTTTCAATTGTTAACCTTAATCATTCTAAATTAAGTTTTCAGGTTTTTAAAGTATACACGCCAATGGTTTGAATCCAGACTCCTATTTTCTTTTAAGCAGGAGAAGAAAAATGATATTGGGGTCTAATCTGAAGTCACAAAGGATGGCGAATAGCTTTTGTAGTAAAATCCAGCACATCATTTTTTTTGTATTGTTTTTGTTTTAACAACCATGCTCTGAAAATAAATGCCTATAATACTACTACTTATCATTTCTATAGCACTGCTAGACATATTAATGAGACTAGCAAAGATCAATTCAAAGTGATCAATCTTTCTTTTGGAAGTCACAAAAAAAAAAAAAAAAAGCCAGAAAATAGCAAGTTGGCTGACAAAAAAGTTGTGGGATATTTAGGGCTCCTTTTACTAGGGCTTTAACACGCGGAATAGCACATGCTACATTGCCCTGCCCGCTAGATCTTAACGCCACCATTGAGCTGACGTTAGTTCTAGAAGCGTAGCGCATGGTGTAGTGCGCAGTAATTTTTCTGCATGCGCTAAAAACGCTAGCGCACCTTAGTAAAAGGAGACCTTAATATATTGAAAAGTTTATGCTGAAAAGGATAGGATTGCTGTATTTTTAGAAATATGGAGGTTAATAATGATTGGATTCCTCTGTTCTTTTTTTCTCTCCCTTTCTTTCCTTATTTTTCTGCTTTCTTCCTCAAATTGTTTTAAATCTAATTCTGTTTTCAAATGTAACCATGTTAGAGAAGATTAGCAATTAGCAACCATAAGCTATAAACGTCTGTTTATAGGTAAGCAACATACTGTATTTTTATTAGAAACATAAAAAGGAAAGGAAACGCAGGCTAGAAATACAATATGAGATCTGACGAAGACAAAGCAGGTATATAGAGATGTATGTAGGAATTTCTATAGGGTATGAGTCTTGATCTCATGTTTCAGGATACATCCTGCCTTCTCTTTCCTAGAGTCTGGGTGACTGCTTTTTGGTGTCACATACAGCTCAGAATTAACTGTGTCTAAATATGATTTGATTGCACTGCCACCACTAGGCAAAAAGAAGAAATGAGAAATTAAGCAACAATGTCTTAAAATGGAAATATATGTCTAGTGCCCAGAGGTTTTATTTCATATATTCTTCCACAGAAGATCATTATTAACATGGTGGTCAGTATAGCAAACCCAGGAAACTAATGCTTGATTTCTTCCAGATCTCTAATTAATTACCCCTTTTCCCCCCTTTTTACAAAACTGTAGCGCCAGCCCTGGCGGTAACAGTTCTGATGCTCATGAGAATTCTATGAGCGTCGGAGCTGGTTACCGCCATGGCCAGCGCTAAAAACGCTAGCACAGTTTTGTAAAAAGGGAGGGGGGGAGGGAAACCAGCAGTACTACTTGGATATGTTGGACTATCAAATGTTTCTTTGCTCTACTTTTATTTTTCATCTCGGCTATAGGTGCCTTCCTTCACTGTTCTGAACAGAGGAGTAGCCTAATGCTTAATACAGCAGCCAGAGAACCTAGGGAACTGGGAGCTGATTAATTGATTTGATAGCACTTTGTGGTTTAGTGAAATTTGCACAAAAAAATAAATGTGTGGTACTTGGAATGAAAAATGCAAAAAAAGTATGAGCACATAAATATTCTTTTTTGCACACATTGAAATCTCTTTAAGGAGGTTTTTTATGACCTAGAAAGAATATGGGAACCAGTTCAGCATCGACCCTGTAGAATCTAGCTTTGATGGTTTCTGAGGTCTTTATGCCCCTTTAGTGTGGTCATCCATTCAATTTGAATTGTATGACACAGATCCAGTGACAGCTTTGTGTAATTTACACGTTTTTGTGGATCTGATTTGCATTTGCATTGTCTGCAGGTATTACAAGTCACTTAACCTTCCATTGCCCCAGGTGCAAAATAAATACCTGTGTATATAATATGAAAATCACTTTGATTGTAACCAAAGAAAGGTGGTATATCAAATCCCATCCTATTCTAGTGTGCTATATTTTAATATTTTACATTTTTGGTTTGGAAGAAATTATGCTGCTTTTATTATGACACTGTCATATTATCTATATATATAAAATCGGAGGTATGTATGTGTGTGTGTGTGTATGTGCCGCGATCACGCAAAAACGGCTTGACCGATTTGAACGAAACTTGGTATGCAGATCCATCACTACCTGGGGTGATATATTCTGGGGGTCTCGCGGCCCACCTGCACACGTGGGCGGAGCTACAAACATAAAATCATATTTCACCCATTCATGTCAATGGAAAAAATGTAAAAAGCTGTGGGATCTCCAATTATTTTACTTAGCAACCTTGACCCACAAAAACTTTGCAATGGCACAAGGCTTTGTGTAAAGAGGTTACTGTCCAATGTAATTGAAGCGACTATCTTAACCGGAAAGGGACAAGGTGAAACCGTATTTATCCCGCGGATACCACTTATTCCAACAGATCTTCCTTTTCAGTTTAAGAGATTGCAAATTCCAGTGAGACTTGCATTCTCTATCACAATCAACAAATCACAGGGACAGACTATTACATACTGTGGAGTGGATTTAAGATCCCCCTGTTTTTCCCATGGACAACTCTATGTTGCTTGCTCAAGGGTGGGTTCACCCAAGAATGTATATGTTCTTGCTCCTGGAGGTGAAACTAAAAATGTTGTTTATAATCAAGTTTTGTGTTAGTTGTATTGTATTCATTTTGTCAAATATTTCACATTATTATTTGAATATTGTACTTTTTATAAAGCTGTAAAAAAATAATTTCTTTCACCACTATAAAGTATCTTTATTTGAATCCATTTACAGTGTTATTGCTATAATTAAATACCCGTGCAACGCCGGGGCATCAGCTAGTGTACTATATTTGTTCACTTTACGTCAATACTTTTTGCTTTAGTATGATGAATATTCAGATTTTTAGGCAAAAAAAAATCACAAAAACCTTTCTGTATTGGTAAGAGGGACATTTAATGAAGAAATTAGTAAAAGGTCTTCTTAATATTTTAAACTGTGAAAACTTTAGGGGCTCCTTTTACAAAAGTGCGCTAGTGTTTTTAGCGCATGCATCGGATTAGCGTGCGCTATAGCACACGCTACCTGAAAAACTACTGCCTGCTCAAGAGGAGGCGGTAGCGGCTAGTGCGCACGGCATTTTAGCGCGAGCTATTCCGTGCGTAAAGGCCCTAACACACCTTTGTAAAAGGAGCCCTAGGTGCTAATTTTTTTATTTTTTTGGGGGGGGGAGGAGGGAGGTGGGGAAAGTATATTCCTGTTCTAACCAATTAGCACTCTTAAAAGTAAATTTCAAACCAGTTAGCACAGAATTGCCATGTGAGCCCGTATTGCCTGCAAAATGAGTGGCAGTAAGTGTTCACGCAATCATTTTTATTTTTGTTTTAATGGCTGCGTGCTAATAGAAGTATTGGCACATGGCCATTAATGCAAAAAAATCCAAAATCGACCATTTTACAGCTGTGGTCAAAAAAGAAAACCATTTCAAAAACATGTTAAGGTCAATTTTTAATGTACAAGGAATCCCTAAATGCTCGTTATCCCCAGTCTTAGCTGACTCTTGGGCCAATGCTCAAAAACTAACACCGGCGCTAGAGGTTATTAGCGCTGGAATAGCTCTGGCGTTAGGATGCACAGAATGCTTTAATGGTTTCAACACTGCTTGTGATAGAAGTTTCTATAAATGTGAGTGGGATGGAGCAGTTAAATAGAGGTTGGTTGTTCAACCTTTCAAGAACACTAAGGGCTCCTTTTACTAAGGTGTGCTAGTGGTCTTAGTGCGCGCTACACACTAACGCCTCCGTAGAGCTTGCGTTAGTATTTTTTGTGTAGCACAGGGTTAGCAAAAGGAGCCCTAAAACAAGAGGACACTTCTTGTCATTAAGAAGCATCCGATTGAAAACAAATTGTATAAAGCAGTGTTTTCAATCTTTTTACACCTATGGACCGGCAGAAATAAAATAATTATTCTGTGGACCGGCATCGGTCTGTGGACCGGCGGTTGAAGAACACTGGGCTAACTCGTGGGCCAAACCCCACCCATCTCTACCCAATCTCCACCCCAGACCCCGCCCCCATAATAATACTAATTGCACCTTGCACGTCCCGTGCCTCATCTGGAAGCCTTCCCTCTGACATTGCAGCGTCAGAGAGAAGGCTTCTGGTTCAGGCGCAGGATGCCCGTGGCTTTGTGCACTGAATCAGTTAGGAAGAGGAGCTGGCTCGAAGATAACGTCGCATTGATCGCACCGTGGACTGGCAGTTGAAGAACACTGTTTTGGGCCTGATGCACGTGCTGGCCCTGTGGACCGGCAGGAAATTTCTGTGGACCGGCACTGGTCCATGGACCGGTGGTTGAAGAACATTGGTATAAAGTGTTTCTTCCGCTACATGAAAAATGTCAAAATAATTAAAATAGCAGGCTTCCAGGGAGAAGAGAAGGGTTTTTTTTGTGAGAGTCTAAGGAAATATATCTTAGAGTAGGGGAAAAACCTGTTGTGATTGGTTACTCCCTGGACCTGCACTGCATTGGGAATGTACTAATACTAATCATACTATAGCAGCAAATACTAATCATACTATAGCGCTTTGCTGCTGGTGCATCTCTAAGGGGCTCCTTTTGCCTGTTTGGAGCAAGCTTCCGAGCGATGTTGGAGCATCCCCAGTCTTTGAGTTTTCTTTTACATTTCTGAGAATTATTTCCTTGATTATTTCTTCAATGGAAAGAAGAATAGAAACCTGATGGCAGATAAAGGCCAAATGGCCCATCTAGTCTGTCTATCTGCAGTAACCATTATCTCTTTTTCTCTCTATAAGAGATCCCACATGCCTATCCCATGCCTTCTTGAATTCAGACATAGTCTCTGTCTCCGTCACCTCTTCTGGGAGACTGTTCCATGCATGTACCACCCTTTCTGTAAAAAAGTATTTCCTTAGATTACTCCTGAGCTTATCATCTCTTTACAGCGGTCCGCTTGATATTTGGATTAAAGAAGAGCGACCATGTCACCCCCTACTACAAACTACTGCACTGGCTGTCAGTCGAGGCATGAATAATTTTCAAGTTCTCCTGCATATGTTTCAAACTAGTTTGGGGACTAACTCCTACAGACTTGCAATCTCACTTCGTATTCTACAGCCCTATAAGACAAACCAGAAACTGCTATCTTTTTGCATACCCAAGCATTACTAATTATAAATACAAAACCTTTCTGGATAGAACTTTCGCGTGCCAAGCAAACAAACAACAACAACATTGGCTAGACAACTACATTAATAAAGCTATTAGAAAACTCATAAAAACTGCCTTATTTGATAGATATATCACCTAAACAGAATCGTCACCGAACATTTTTTTCTTTTCTCGTCTTCCCAATATGCCCCCTCTGAAATTCTAATCAAACTGTATCTCATAATTTCGGGACCTTTCACCTAATATGTCCCCTCTGAAAATTCTTAACAAACTGTATATTGTAATTTACGCTGTATTTTTTGTAATTTGCGACCTCTCTCAAACAGGTCCTCTCGGAAATTTCTTAGCAAACTATATATTTTATTTTTTCGCTTTCTTAAAGTTTCTGTACTCTATATTTTCTCTGACTATATGCATATTGTAACTCGCTGAATGTCCAGCTCTCTTGACTGTAAACCGCCTAGAAGTTGCAAGATTGTGGCGATATAGAAGAATAAAGGTATTATTATTATTAACTTCATCCTATGCCCTCTCATTCCAGAGCTTCCTTTCAAACGAAAGAGACTCGACCCATGCGCATTTATGCGTATTTAAATGTCTCTATCATATCTCCCCTCTCTCGCCTTCCCTTCATAGTATACATATTGAGATCTGTAAGTCTGTCCCCATACACCTTATGATGAAGACCACACACCATTTTAGTAGCCTTCCTCTGGGCCAACTCCATCCTTTTTATATCTTTTTGAAGGTGCAGCCTCTAGAATTGCACACAATATTCTAAATGAGGTCTCACCAAAGTCTTATACAGGGGCATCAATACCTCCTTTTTCCTACTGGCCATACCTCTCCCTATGCACCCTAGCATCCTTCTAGCTTTTGCCGTCATCTTTTCAACCTGTTTGGCCACCTTAACATCATCACATACAATCACACCCAAGTCTCGCTCTTCTGTTGTTCACATAAATTCTTCACACCCTAAACCAGGGGTGCACAACTTGGGCCTTCGCCAGACCAGGTTTTCAGGATTTCTCAAATGAATATGTATGAGATCAATATGCATACAATGGAAGCAATGCAGATAAATAGATCTCATGCAAATTCACTGGGGAAATCTTGAAAACCTGACTGGATTCAGCCCTCGAGGGCCAGAGTTGTTGTGCACCCCTGCCCTAAACTGTACTGTTCCCTCGGGTTTTTGCAGCCCAAATGCATGAGTTTGCATTTCTTATCATTAAATTTTAGTTGCCAAATTTCAGACCATTTTTCAAACTTCGCCAGGTCTTTCATGTTGTTCACACCATCTTTATCTCTACTGGTAGGCCATTCCATACATCCACTTCCCTTTCTGTAAAGAAGTATTACTTCATCCCATGCCTCCTTATTCCAGAGCTCCTTTCAACTGAAAGAGATATGCCTCCTGTGCATTCATGCCATAGAGGCAGGGGGGATTTGATTTAAATCCCTAGTCAGAAACACCCGATTTAAATCATGCCCGTAACACTATGGGCTCCTTTTACTAAGGTGCGCTAGCGTTTTTAGCGCACGCACAAGATTAGCGTGCTATTGCGTGCACTAGCCAAAAAATTACCGCCTGTTTAAAAGGAGACGGTAGCGGCTAGCACGCGTGGCATTTTAGCGTGCCTTTGTAAAAGAAGCCCTATGAATGGATTAATGAAATTCATTTACCAAAAAAGTGCATGAATATATAGCCTCATGCTGCATAATTAAAAATGAAACCATATTGCATGATGAATAACTTTTGGACTATAATATATTTTAAATAGAAAAATATCTATTTATCTATTTATCTATTTTTTTAGCCTGTCCTCCCAAAGGAGCCCAGAACAGGTTACAAGATTACATTCACAGTATAAGTAAGACAAACTTTGGTGGAAAAACAAACTTGGTGTACATAGAGGTATAAATTTCAGCTTTTACAGTATAGTCATAACATACAGATTTGGAGATGTTTTTTTTAATTTAAATCTGATAGTTTTTAAAATTTAAATGAGATTATTTAAATTGGAGTTTTTAAAATAAAATGCTTTGTGGAAAAATCTGATTTTTTTTTTTTTTTTTTTAGTAATCATTGATTTTTATCCACCCTGAATAGAAGTAGTCAAATGTTTCTATCATATCCTCCCCCCTTCCAGAGTATACATAGATCTTTAGATCTGCCTTTATATACTTTATGGTACAGACTACTGACTGTTTAGCCTTGATTATTAAAGGCATGATAAGTTTAGAATATTGGGGCCTGATTCAGTGTAACTTAGAAATTAGAGAATGACACGGTGGTTGTTACCCGCGGCTAGCCGTGGGTAACCCGCCAAAACGGTGACCAAAAAAAAATGTCACCGCGAGTTCGTGGACAAGGCTATTCACCGTGGAGCGGTGAATGGTAGCACGGGGCGGTGAACAAGTAGTGAACGCGCGGTGAATGAGCGTTCGATCCGGCAGCCCACTCTCTCCTGCCAGCCGTCCATGCATCTCCCTCCCTCCTTTTCCCTTACCTTTTCTTCTTGAAACTGGCGATTTCTATAAGGCTATGAGCTGTATTACAGCTGGAACCTTGAAGTCGTGTCGCGTTGCCTGCTGGAAAGTCCTCTGACGCAACTTCCTGTTTCTGGTTGCATCGGAGGAGACTTTTCTAGCAGGCAACCCGACGCGACTTCAAGGCTCCGGCTGTAATACAGCTCGTAGCCTTATAGAAATTGCCAGTTTCAAGAAAAAAAGGTGAGGGAAATGCACGGCTGGCCGGCGGGAGGGAGCTGCTGGACCGCGTGAAGGGTGCTGGGGATGGGGGAATGGAGAGGAGAGGACGCTGAAGACAAGGACGGTGACGGGGCGGTGAAAGAGACAGCGGGGACGGTGACGGGGCAGTGAAGGGGAAGGCAGAGACAGGGATGGGGCAGTGAAAGGACCAGCGGGGACGGGGCAGTGCAGAGGATGGTGGTCCGGGGATGGGACGGTGACGGGGACATAATTTTTCCCCATGTCATTCTCTATTAGAAATTAAAGAATTGCACTTTTCAGCAGATAGCAAGTTTCACTCCCCTTCTGCTTTACTCTGAGTGCAGGAGGAGGATAACCCAGATGAGAACTGGACATTGAAGTGCATGCCTTTGAAGAATTATGGAAAGAGTTTGCATTTATCTCACATGGGAGAGAGAAAGTTGAGAACTGGGACAAGACAGGATGGCATTAGGCTTCTGTACTGATCATAAGACTGTTAACAAGGCAAGATTGACAGAATGGGTCAGATGAGAGAAATAGCAAGGAAACAGCAAGAGATGTACCCTCCCCATTCTTTGTTGTATGGTTCTCAAACGCTAAGGAAATGATCAGTGTACAAACTTAATTTTTCTGTTTTATTTTCAGGTCAGATATGTTGCAGGTAGTTGCACGTTGAACCTTCCTACACTGGCCCATCATTGGCCTTGGCTCTAAGTGAGAGGGATCACCATCTTTAATGGTAAGAGATTAGAATCTAGTTTGACATTCCTAAATCACAGAGAACGGCAGAACTTTGAATGATGGGATCTGAGAACATTGACTTAATAGGGATCATTTTTTTTCCACACACAATGCTTTTTAGGTATCTAAAAGGGCTTTTATAAAATTACCACAGAATTACCTATGTAAACGTATGCATTGTGCTAATCCACCCATGAATATGCCTATATGCAAATTACATGTGTTTGTTTTATAAAATGAGCATATGCACAAACTTTTACAACATAGAAACATTGGGGCCCTTTTACTAAAGCTTAGTTTGTGTTAAATACTAAGAAGCTTGTAGATATAAAATGGGCTTCTTAGCATTTAGCACATACAAATTCTGTTGGTGTGTGTTAAGCTTTAGTAATAGGGCCCTGTAGAAAATGCCAGCAAATAAAGACCATATGGTCTATCCAGTCTGCTCATCTATTCTCTGCTTGTCCCATGTTTTCTATGGCATGAATTGCACAGGAGGCATGGGATGAAGAAGTAGATGTATGGAATGGCCTACCAGTAGAGATAAAGACTTTATCTGACTTCAAGAAAGCATGGGACAAGCACCTAAGATGAGGCAGGAATAGTAGATGGTATGGATAAGCTATATGGTCTTTATCTAATGTCATTTTCAATGTTTCTATGGCACTGTTTTATCCGTACCAATTTCCACACATATGCTTGGGTCCCAGCTGACATTCTCCTGCTGAATTAGATGGGAAAATTTAGTACTCTTGACTCAACATAAGAGAAAAAAAAATTAAAGCCATCCTACATGCAATAGTACAGAAAAAAATCCAGCATCCACTTTGCCATTCATAGGAAAAATCCTTCCCATTCATACATCACCCGCTGAAAGAAAACTCCATGTCTCTCTCAATGCATAAAGAAAAACCCAAGCCTTCTCTCTAGGGTAGGATTAATCCCTATATCGGGCCCTAGGCAAGCAAATGAACTGGCACACTTTCTCACCTCTCCATGACCTCACACTCCAGAATATCTATCTGTCTCTCTCACTCTCCCTCTCTCTCCTTGTCCTGTTTGATTAGATTGTAAGCTCTACTGAGAAGGGACTGTCTCTTGAATGTTTTAATATACAGTACTGTGTATGTCTAGCAGCACTATAGAAATAAGTAGTAGTAGTAGATAAAACATAACATAGAAGGGAGAAAAGAGAACAAAGGGGTGAGAAGAAAGAAAGGAGGGGATGATCTAGGGTGCTATACTGCTTGGGGAGAGATTAGCACAAGAGAGGAAAAGGTAGAAGGAGGGAGATGATGGGTTAGAGAAAGGAGATTTTAAGAAGGGGAAGAAAAATCTAGGAGGTGAGGATGAGGAGCATTAGGCAGTGTTGGGCAAGTGTGAAAAGTGCCAGAAATTGTTTTAATGCTATGCTGTATGTGCAGGTGAATTCCACCAAGGTGGGTCACGTTCTGATTTCTGCTTCTTGTTGAGGGCACTTGCTTGCTTGCATGCATGGAAGAAACATCAGTGCCCTCGTGTGGCGCTATCATTTGTGCCAGAAAACACCAAATTTCTTTTCTCCTTGTTGTTCTTCCCTCTCATTGCTAATATGTAATCTCAGTGTAAGTGAGTCTGGTGAAATATCCTTTCTTTAAAATTATTTTGAGTAGTGTCACATTGAACCTGAAAATTCATGTCCTAGTTAATTTAGGGCTTGGTTTACATCAGCATGCCATGTTAGTGCACATTATTAGTAAATGGGGCCTTTGGCATAAAATGGAACATGTGGAAAAATGACATGTGTTAATATGACAATACATCCATTCCCAACCTAGTCCCATGGGTTTACAGGATGTTCACAATGAATATGCATGAGAGAGATTTGTTTTTATTGCCTCAATTGTATGCCAGTCTAACTCATGAATATCCATTGTGGATATCCTGAAAACCTGATGGGACTAGATGTGTCCTGAGGATTGGTTTGGGAATGGCTGGCAATAGCACCTTTTATTGATGCATATGTGTCTTTGCAACCTGTATTAACCTAAAAATATACAATTTGAACACTTTATAAGAAAATGTAATACCAGTAATGAATAAAATTTAGTGTGGACTGTGGAACAATCCAACATATAACAAAATTAACCAGCTAATATTTCAGTGTTTTGTATATGTGTTTCTTTTTCCTACACAGGCTCGCTTGTCATATATGCGAATAAAGTATCTCTTCTTCTCATGGCTAGTGGTTTTTGTCGGCAGCTGGATTGTATATGTTCAGTACTCAACCTACACAGAGCTGTGCAGAGGACATGATTGTAAGAAAAGCATAGTAAGCAATTTCTACTTTGTGTTTCTCAGTTTACAGAATACAATAAAACATACTCAAAAGACTTAAGCATTGAAGTCATTTTAGTTACTAATATTTGGGAATTAGTGTATAAGAAGGCTGTGTATTATGTTGAGTCTGTTCTAATAGAATGTTCTCTAGTTCTTAAGGTAGCTCTATAAAGAAGATTAGATTAGACTAGAGATATTTATCTGTTAGTGAACAGTGATGAATTTTCAGCTAAATCACCAGAAGAA
The DNA here is from genome assembly GCF_902459505.1 of Geotrypetes seraphini. Lineage (NCBI taxonomy): Eukaryota > Metazoa > Chordata > Amphibia > Gymnophiona > Dermophiidae > Geotrypetes > Geotrypetes seraphini. Next base: position 22,845,270 of record NC_047095.1, read on the forward strand.
TGAATGCGTAATTCTCGGGACTTATGAAGATGATCTGATGATTTAGCTCTGCGGTTTTTGTCATTTTTTTGGGGGGGGGGTTCTTACATCTGAAGATTGAGGCTTGGTGCCCAGAGTTCCCATTAGTTTTGGACCTCATCCTAGGAGAGGATGCAGACTCGCTGAGTAGAAGTCTGCTGCTAGTAGGATAAACCCTTGCAGATGCCTGTCTAACCTGTCTGCTTTAATAATTTTGGAGCTTGGGGTCTGTTTCCTGTGTAGCTAGCTTGCATCCCTGATTCATCAGGAGCTTGAGCACAGGCTGTTTAGCTCCGTTCTGGTTTGCCGGGACTTAATCATGTTCTGGCTGCGTGGTCCTCCCCCATCGCAGCACGAGGATTTGAGGGGCTTGAGACTGACATTGGCCCAGCTGGAAACCCGAAGACCACCTTTTGTAGAGAAAATTTGAAGCAAAGGTCTTCTCCTGTTTTCCAGCTGCAGTTCTGAGCTGAAGCAAGCAGACACCACATGAGTAAGGCTATTATCCTAGGATAGGGGTAGGCAATTCTGGTCCTCGAGAGCCGGAGCCAGGTCAGGTTTTCAGGATATCCACAATGAATATGTATGAGATGGATTTCCATGCACTGCTTCCTTGAAATGCAAATCTATCTCATGCATATTTATTGTGGATATCCTGAAAACCTGACCTGGGTCCGGCTTTCGAGGACCGGAATTGCCTACCCCTGTCCTAGGACTAACAGACAGCATATTCTCACATGTGGGTGACATCATCCATGAAGCCTGTTAGGGTTAATACAAAAAAGTGTGCTGTCACTTAAAAAATTTTCAGTCTTCAGACTGCCATACCGCACATACGCCGGTACCTTCCCACCCAACATCGGTTCGCAGGACCATCCATTTTCAGTTTTCCGTGGAGCTCAAAGCCTGTTTTAAAGCTGTTTTTGCTTGGAGTTCCTTCAAGTGCACTAAAGTTTGCTATTTTTTACCCTTCCCATTGTTATTTTCTTCATAATTGTTCTCTTTTTTCCTTTAATTTAAAAAATTTTTCATTTCTCTGGGGGGGGGGGGTTATTTTAAGCCTTTAGGCACCTTGGAGCCTGTTTTCAGGCTGGGAGCATCGACCGATTCTCAGTATTTCATATACTTGATTTCCCGGACCATTGAATTTTTCGACCTCACATTGGCAGTCTTCCCATCTATGACCAAACTGCCGAGTGGCTTTAAGCAGTGCACTCAGTGTAGCAGGACTATCACGGCCACTGACCTCCATAGTTAGTGCCTTCAGTGCCTTGATCTTACCCATTGTCCTGAGTCCTGCTCCTGCTGTTTCATGCTGCAAAAGAGGTCACTAAAATCAAGACATCTTAACATGAGAAACTCTTTGTATTCACCTCCACAGCATCAACGATGTCAGTTGCTTCAGATGTAGACACTGAAAGACTGTCTTCAACTTCGGTACCGTTGCAGTATTTGACACCAAGGTCCCTCTCTGCTGCCACGGTATTGCCTTCTTTGGGGGAATCAGTTTAAAAGGATAAGAAACATAAGCATTCCTCCCCTTCACATCACCCATCAGCATTGTCTCAGACTTCGATGCCTTCAACACATTCTAAGCATCAATGAGCAAAGTTATCAGAAAGAACATATGAAACTTGTTTTCCCTTAAGTGGAAATTTGTTGATGGCTCCTGAGGTCTAAAAATTGGTCATAGATTGCCCTTCCCCTTTTGGAATGAGGAAAAAGCCCTTCCCCTTTTGGATTGAGGAAAAACTGGAAGTAAAAACACCGGTTCCTCTGCAGAGTGAAAACTCTTTTGAAGAAATATCCTCCCTGGAAGAAGAAGAGTCGACTGGAAAGAGACTCTTACAGATCTGGAGGCATAATGATCAGGTGAAGAGAAAATCATTCTTGAAATTTTTTTTTTTAAAGTAGTGGCCTCCACCTCTCCTACAGCCACTCCCAAACCCAAAAAGACGATTTAGTAAACATGTGGAGTATTCATTAAGGAACAGATATAGGGAAAAAGACTTAAAAGAATTGTATGTCTTCTAAAAGTACTGTATGAACATTGATGGAACAGTAGAAGACATCCTGGAAAAGAACTATGTAATTGATCTGCTTTAAGGAGAATAAACTGGAAGGTTCCAATATGGGGGGAATCTAACTTACAGGCTCTACACTTCTGGTAGATCCCCCCCAGCTCAAGTAAAATTGAAAAAAACAGGAAAGATCCACCTTACAGGCTCTATTGCCCCATGGTGGAATCCTGAAGAGCCGCAAGTAATTTGATGCATGTCAAAGGTGCTTGCTGAATACTATGTGAAGGAATTGAACTCCAATATGGCGGGAATCTAACTTACAGGCTCTACACCTGTATTAGATCCCGCAAGTCCTAGTAGAATCGAAAGAACAGAAAAGAGCCACCTTACAGGCTCTATGCCCCACGGTGGAATCCTGAACAGCCACACCATGTGGAGGAATCTTAACTTTACAGACTCTACACCCATGTTAGTTTCCTCCGTAGACAATGAATAAGTTTTAAGTCTGATACATTGTAGGTAGGAGAAGGGATCGAAATATATGATGAGATTCCTCTAGATTTCGAGAAGAGGAAGCTTGCAGCTCTGTGTGCGGTGGATAGTATAGCACATGTCAGGTTTCAAGTTTATTTAATTTGCTTATCCACTTAGGGACTCAAGATCCATACAAGTGTTTTATAATAAAAACAGGAAAGGAACACCAGTTGCTTCAAGAAAGGAAAAGCAAAATTAGTTTGTCTCCTAAATATATCCCTGACCCACGATTCAAAAGCAACCAACCCCAACATCTGGAAATGCTGCCCAAAACAGGTGAACTTGTTAAAGATGAAATGAGCCCATAGGGTTCTTGTCAATTTATTCCAAAGTACCAGGCCCACAACTGGTCACAAAGTATTCCTAAGTATGGTGGTGGGGACCTGACAAACAAATGGCATTTGAAGTAATTGTTGCAAGGAACGCAAGGCTCTTGCTGGTACAAAATGTAATATATGTCTAGACAGGAGAGTAACTCATATGTGCCTGAAATACTAGGCGTGTTATTTTGAAAAGAATTCTGTACCTTATTGACGACCAGTGTTCTATTTGTAACAAGGGTCTTGCATGGTCAAATTTACAGCCATCTAACAGTAGAAGAATTTGTAAGGCATTTCATGTCATCAGATGTTTATTTGACTGGATTTACTATAGCTTCAAAAAGCATTTTTGGACTACAGTTGTCAATGTGTATGTATGCAGCACCCCACATCTCAGCTGCTGTTGGAAAATAAGAGAAGGGATGTTGGAATCAATAGATGTGTGTACAACAGGTCACAATTCTTGAGGCAAGAACAAAAGACCCAGGTGCGTCCACTCCCGTTAACCAATTAGCCTACATTGCAAAGATGGCATGTAGGAAACCAAAGAGCAATGGGAAAAGAGAAGCAGTGAGAGATGGAGAAAAAGTACCTTGAAGGAAGGAACAGAGAGATAGATTTTTGTGTGTGGGAGAGAGAATATGATGGATGAATGGAAAGAGTGCCTGGTCAGGTTAGTGTCACAAATGTTTTTATAGGTTTCTGCTTATGTGTATTGTGTTTGATAGTATGAGAGACATGCACAGTTATCCTAGAGCTAGTATGAATTGAGTATGAGCAGCTGTAGGAGATGGGGGGAAGCCCCTGTCTTCTATGTACCATACTGGAAGAACCATAGATGAGGGAGGGAGGGTGGGTAGTCGTGAGTACACCAGCCTCCTTTAAGCATAACTGCTGGGACTGGGGTGAGGAATATGGAGAATGAGAGGCTTCTCCAGTGAATTTTTCCAACTGTCATCTAGTTTGATATTCTCTGTTTTTCTCTCTCATATAATATATACACTATAGCTAAACAATTTACATATAATAATGAAGTGGACAGAGATGCTTATATTTTGAAGTCTTGAATTATTCAATTTATATATTGTCAAAAATGTATATGCCGCCTTAACCTACAAGCTGCTTACAAATAAAACATGTAAAATTCAATTTAAAACAATCAAATCGCCATACAAATTAGCAAAAAGCATTAAAATGTGTTTAAAGACATTTTATAGGCCTATTTTTCTAGCGAGTTACTACATATTTCATATTTTTGATTTTTTGGTTTTGCTTTTTGGGTAGTTGCAAATATAAATACAATTTAATATTTATTTATTATTGCTTATGTTCTTCTGATTAGGAATTTCAGGTTTTTGACAGTCCATCCAGCCAGCTTTTCCCAAAAGACTTAGGCTTGGGGACTCTATCCTGATACATCTCACTTTTTGTACTGTTTCTATTCTGCTGAATAATTCCTTTTCAAGAGCCAGATTTTAAATAAATAAATAAAATATTAATAGCTTAAAAGAGCTATTTGCATTAGCTGAGCAGATTTAGAAATGATGCATGCACAAACTGGTAAAATATAAACAAAAGTCTAATGTGGTTATGGGTACTGGTTGGATTGTGATCCATGATTGATTTTAGGTGCATACCGAAACAATTAATTGATTCTCTCCTGGGAGTACCATTTTAATGATCTTTGCAGTTTACCGGAACAAATTGAAGTTTGGATAAGAATATATGTACTGGGAAGCTTCATTGGAACAATCTGATAATATACTCAGAACTAGATTTTAAGGAGGGGTCCATCTTCCCCTCTCCACTTGCCCTATCTGGATTTTCCCATTCTTTTGGCCTCTACAGCAGTGGTCGGACCAAAGCAGCAGCAGCTCCTAAACTAGAAGTCGGTATAGAATTTTTAGCCCTCCTGTGCTAAGGGGGCTCTGTGATGCTCTGACCTTTTAACTGATACAGACTTTCTGTTACTGTAGTACCCTGTGCTAATGGCAGGATCAGGATTCCACATGGTCTGTAGAGCAGAAAGGCTTGTATGTCTTGTACTGAATCCTGATTTAGTAGTTGCTGCTTCTGCCTAGGAGTACTGTGGCCTTGGGCTTGAACTAGAGAATAGCAATGGCAGCAATTCCATACATTCTTTCTATCTCTTGTTAATGCTTTCTAGATCATTCAATATCATTCCATTGACATCTTAAGTATCCCCAATCGAAGTTGTAATTTCTGCTGCAATCTCTTAATATTTTGATATGCTAATTTAGTTTTTCCATTTACATGTTCTGATTCAATTTTCTGACAAATATTCTTGAGATATCATTCTTTGTCTTGCTGAACTTGATGTTGAAATACTCTGTTTATTTGTGATACTTTTTCTCTGTCACCGGAAAATTTTGATTGTCTTTTCTGGTTTCTTCTGAGATCCAAAGCAATTTCTTGGCTTTCTTTCTTTTCTGGAGTGGGCTGTTGTTTTGGGGTTTTTTTTTAGGGGGGGGGCTTTGCTTCACTAATTACGATTTTGATGTCATTCCTTAACTCTTTGGGCTCTCTATCTCCTGTATCAAGAAAGGCAAATCTGTTGGTAACAAAAATCTCATTCACGAATACAGGATGTCCGGGACGGTACTTGGAGAGACCTCCCAGGAAAGAGACTTGGGAGTTCTGATCGACAAATTGATGAAGCCGTCCCCGCATTGTGCAGCGGCGGCGGTGAAAAGGGCAAACAGAATGCTAGGAATGATAAAGAAGGGGATCACAAACAGATCTGAGAAGGTTATCATGCCACTGTACTGGGCCATGGTGCGCCCTCACCTGGAGTACTGTGTCCAGCACTGGTCGTCGTACATGAAGAAGGACACGGTACTACTCGAAAGGGTCCAGAGAAGAGCGACTAAAATGGTTAAGGGGCTGGAGGAGTTGCCGTACAGTGAAAGATTGGAGAAACTGGGCCTCTTTTCCCTTGAAAAGAGGAGACTGAGAGGGGACATGATCGAAATATTCAGAATATTGAAGGGAATAGACTTAGTAAATAAAGACAGGTTGTTCACCCTCTCCAAGGTAGGGAGAACGAGAGGGCACTCTCTAAAGTTGAAAGGGGATAGATTCCGTATAAACGTAAGGAAGTTCTTTTTCACCCAGAGATGGTGGAAAACTGGAACGCTCTTCTGGAGTCTGTTATAGGGGAAAACACCCTCAGGGATTCAAGACAAAGCTGGACAAGTTCCTGCTAAACTGGAATGTACGCAGGTGAGGCTGGACTCATTTAGAGCACTGGTCTTTGACCTAAGAGCCGCTGCATGAGCGGACTGCTGGGCACAATGGACCACTGGTCTGACCCAGCAGTGGCAATTCTTATGTTCTTATGTTGTCTAGTTTTATCCAGTAGTCTAATGGAATATTTTCAGTGTTGTATTTTGGGAGATCTCTAATGATCTCTAATGATCTTGTTATGCTTTACCTTGATCTTGCATGTCAAAAGCTCGTGGTCACTTCCACAATTAACTCCTGGTTTAGTCCTTGTAGTCAAAACTGCAGATTTCCATCTTTGTCCTATGCAGATTTAGTCAATTTGATTTTGATACATGCCATGCTTTCCAACCACTGCATCTTCAGGTATACTTCCTGATTTTGCATTGAAGTCCCACATAATGATCAATAGATCTTGTTTTAGCATTTGATCTATTACATTTCAAAGTTATTTGTAGAACAATTCTACATCCTTATTCTCTATGTCTGTCGTTGGAGTATATACCGTATTTTCACGCATATAACGCGCGCGTTATACGCGATTTTACAAACCGTGCATAACCATGCGCGTTATACGTGTGAGCGCGTTTTACAATTTTTTTTTTACATTCTGATCCGGCATTCCCCCTGCGAACCGGCATCCTCCCCCCCCCGCTCGCGTCACCCTCCCTTCCCCGCGATCTTACATCCCCCCCAGCACCGCAAATACAACTCTTACCCGATTGGGCACCGGCACCGGCACCAGCACCAATGCACAGTATGTGCCAGTGCCAGTGCCCGAAGATCCTCCCTCGTTGGCTTGGGCTGAGCTGGGCTGGGCTGGGCCGGGCGGTGCGAGAGAGCCTCCTTCTTCCTCTGCCGGGCTGGACTAGGCTTTGAGCATTTGCGCATACTCAAAGCCTTCTGGTCTCGCTCTCTCCGAGATAATCTCGGAGAGAGCAAGACCAGAAGGCTTTGCGCATGCGCAAATGCTCAAAGCCTAGTCCAGCCCGGCAGAGGAAGAAGGAGGATCTCTCTCGCCCGGCCCAGCCCAGCCCAGCCCAAACCAACGAGGGAGGATCTTCGGGCACTTGCACATGCTGTGCATTGTTGCCGGTGCCGGTGCCTAATCGGGTAAGAGTTGTATTTGCGGTGCTGGGGGGGGATGTAGGATCGCGGCGGAGGGGGGATGACGCGAGCGGGGGGGAGGATGCCGGTTCGGAGTAGGCGGGAGGAGGTTTTAGCATGCGCAGTATACGCGTGTGCGCGCTATATTAACATTTTATTACATAAATTTGTGTTCCCCGCGCGCTATACCCGTGTGTGTGTTTTACACGGGTGCGCGTTATCTACGTGAAAATACGGTACTTGTATCAAGGTGATATTGGCTTTCCCTGTAGACAGATTGGCATGACTCTTTCACTGATAACATTGTACTTTAGTACCTTCTTTGAAGGCTTTTTGTTGAGATAAATTTCGCACCATTTTTGCTGTGTGTTTCACGACTAGAGTAGCAGATCCATTGCTCATTTGATTGAAAAAAGCCCTATCCTGTCCATTTTTTTCTATGTTATCATTAACAATTTTCAATTTTCCTTGATTCATGCTTCATATGTCCCATGTTCCCACTTCCAATCTTCCTCTTTACAAACCCAGCTCCTTAAAGACCTGGGTCTGCACCTCTGACTAATGGATCTCAAAGGCACCGCCTAATACACCAAACAGACTTGCTAAAACTTATATGTCACCACAAGCATTACTTGAACTGATACCAAACTTAAAATTTACTCCAAACAAAATCAAATTGTACTATATTCTGAAAATCAACCTAATTCTCAGTAAACTTATCCGTGATACCCACCGGATCAAAACCGCTATATTTCAATGATGCACACACCTGCAAAGCAAAAGCTATTTTACCTCTATGTAATGCTATGTCTATATGGAAAATGCTGCAATTTAAACCACCCTATGTCCATTAAGTCTGTATTTTAAAGTCTGTATGTTATGTCTGTACTGTAAATGCTGAAATTTAAATCCCTTATGTTTGCCAAGTCTGTATTTTCCACTAAAGGTTATCCTGCTTATACTGTGAATGTACTCTTGTGATCCATTCTGGGCTCCTTTGGGAGGATGGGCTAGATAAATAAATAAATAAATAAAATCTGTACAGCTTTTGATCTCCCTTTTCTGTCCAGCAACATCAGAATTGGGATGTCCTTGTGGTTTTGATCCTTCAGCTTCACAAATACTGGGCATACTCTAGGTGACGATCAGCTATTCTCTTGTAGCACAGTGAGTGCCTTCCGACCTAGGGGACCATCTTCCTGTACTATACGTCAATTCTTTTGTCTCATCATCAGATTTTCATGGCAGAATACAGAAGTAGATGCAGGGCCTTTCTTTTGTGCAGTATAAATTCAATGTTGTCACAGTTGTCACATCAAACGCAATCCTCCACTTCCAACACTGCCCATCTGCTGCTGCCTAAATGGGTGGTACATTGTTAGTCTGACATCTCTGCCGAAACCAGTCTGTCTTGGGAGGCCTTGCTGGTAGTGAAACTACCGATGACATATTTTCGGCTTCTCAGATGCACTCAAGTCTCAGTGGCACAACAAGCCCATGTATCATGAGATGGAAAGAATATACAGAAAATTTATACAAAAAAAGACAATAAGGATAACATTGGGGAAATTGAACTGGAAACTGATGCCAAAGAAGAACCAGATATTTTAAAAGAAGTCATAGCAGCAATTAAAGCTTTATCAAAAAACAAGTCACCTGGCAGCAATGGTATTCCATTTTTTTTTTATTTTTTTTTTAAGTTCAATAAAGTTTTATTGTATTTATGGATGAAAAAGAGAACAAAAAAACATATCAGGCTCTGAAGGTGCTGTCATGGACCTCCATTCGATTGTGTCAACAGATTTGGAAGGAAAAAAACATGGCCAACCAATTGGAGAAGATCACTGTTCATACCTATACCAATGAAAGGTGATGCCAAGGACTGTAACAAACTACAGAATGATTGCAATAATTCCACACGCCAGCAACATTTTGCTAAAAATAATACAATGGAGGCTACAATGATACATTGATCAAGAACTGCTCAAAGTTTGAGAGAAGGAAATCCCCAGAAAGGCTGGTTTCAAAACAGGTCAAGGAACAAGAGACATTATTGCCAATGTTAGATGGATATTGGAGAAGAGCAAATAATACTAAAAGCCCTATAGTTTGCTTCATCGGCTACAGCAAAGCTTTTGACTGTGTAGATCACAATAAACTATGGAGAACTCTAGTGCAAATGGGAATACCCTAACATATAACTCAGCTGATAAAGAGCCTCTACAAAAATTAGGAAGCTGCAGTGAGAAATGAATATGGCAACACTGATTGGTTTCCAATAAAATGTGGCATCAGGCAAGGATGCATCTCATCACCTTTATGACAAATCCATCATCAGAAAAGCAAATTTGGAAGAAGAGAGTGTTGGCTTCAAAGTTGGTGGCCAAAATATAAACAACCTGCGCAATGCAGATGATACAGCGCTCATCACCTGCAGCAAAGAAAACCATGCTGTATCTACTGAAAAAAAAAGCAAAACCGAAAGTCATAACATAGGATTAGAACTGAACATAAACAAGACAAAGATCACGAACATGGAAAATGATGAAGATTTTGAAGTGGAAGGCAATTGAAATCCTTTATAACTTCTATTCTATCTCCTGTGCTCTATCATAAGCAAAGCAGCAGCTAGCAGGGAAGAAATACTCCGCAGAATAGCACTTGGTTACTCTTCAATGAAGGTTTTCAACAAAGTATTCAAAGGCAAGGAAATAACACTCCAGATGAAGATCAAACTTGTCGTGCACTCATTTTCTCAGTAGTCAATTACAGATGCAAAAGCTGGAAACTACAGAAAGCTGGAAATAGAAAGAAAATTGACTCATTTGAACTTTTTGCGTACTGTGGACCACAAGAAGAACTAACAAATTGATTCTGGAAGAGATCAAATTGGCTATGCTACTCAAAGCCCAAATGATAAAAGTTACGACTGTCATATTTTGGTCACACTGTCAGAAGAGAGAGATCACTGGAGAAGGACATCATGTTTGGGAAGATTGAAGGAACCAGGCGAAGAGGGCAACCTGCAATCAGATGGTTGAGAACAACCAGGGGAATGATGCTGGAGGACTTCATTGGACTAGCACAAAACTGATTTCTTTTTAGATCTGTAATTCATCAAGTCACTAGGACTCAAACACGAATTGATGGCACCTAACAGCAACAGGATGTCTGGTGCAGTACTCAGAGAGACACCCCCCCCCCTCAGGAAAGAGACTTGGGAGTTCTGGTCGACAAGCCAATGAAGCTGTCTGCACAATGTGCAGCAGCAGCGAAAAGGGCGAACAGAATGCTAAGAATAATTAAGAAGGGGATCACGAATAGATCGGAGAAGGTTATCATGCCACTGTACCGGGCCTTGTTACGTCCCCACTTGGAATACTGCATCCAGCACTGGTCGCCGTACATGAAGAAGGGCACGGTACTACTCAAGAGAAGAGTGACTAAAATGGTTAAGGGGCTGGAGGAGTTGCCGTACAGTGAGAGATTAGAAAAACTGGGCCTCTTCTCCCTTGAAAAGAGGGGACATGATTGAAACATTCAAGATAATGAAGGGAATAGACTTAGTAGATAAAGACAGGTTGTTCACTCTCTCCAAGGTAGAGAGAACGAGAGGGAGGGTTCTTCAGTGGGCAGACTTGTTGGGCCGGCCGACCCTTTTCTGCCGTCATACTCTATGTTTCTATGTAACATAAGGAAGTTCTTCTTCACCCAGAGAGTGGTAGAAAACTGGAATGCTCTTCCGGAGTCTGTTATAGGGGAAAACACCCTTCAGGGATGTAAGACAAAGCTAGACAAGTTCCTGTTGAATCAGAACGTACGCAGGTAGGGCTATACTCAGGGAATTGGTCTTTAACCTAAGGGCTGCCGTGGGAGCGGACTGCTAGGCATGATGGGCCACTGGTCTGACCCAGCAGCGGCAATTTTTATGTTCTTAAATCTTTCATTAATGTTCATTGTGGATATCCTGAAAACCTGACTGGCTGGGAAGCCCCCAGGACAGGATTGGGAACCATTGCTGTATTTAGTGAATGAATCTCACCACCATCTGCTCCAACCCTTTAATGAAGGATCAGTAGACACTATTGAAGGTTGCCTCTGCAATAAGAGGGGCTGATTTATTTCTTGGGCCTGCTATGTAATATTAAACCCTTATTAAAAGTTTTTCCAAAGCTTGTCTGCCTCCCAAGGGTAAATCCAGACTGATCTTGATGTATCAGTCCCTGTAATGCCCTTATCTACGATGCTGGCCAATAGAGTATTAAGATTTTCGTATCGACTCCAAAAAGTGACATTTTCCTATTCAGGAACTACATGGTGTGCTGTTCCTTTCCCCCTTTTTTTATGAATTACAATATTACCTGCTATATTTGTTAAGTAGTGTAATTACCCATCACTTTCCGAAGATTTGAAAAATAAACAAACCCTGTGCTAAATAAATAAGTCTTGCAAATGTTTACCATGAAGTCATCAAGACCAGGGGCCTCGCCTGTATTCAAAGATTTAATTGCCACCACTACTGCATCAGTTGTTAGTCTATCAATGAACCATTGCTTGTCTTCTGTTAATGTGGGGAGATTTACTCCTTCCAAATACTGCCTAATCTAATCAGCAGAAGCAAGCTTTTCTGGCATACATGAGTAGTTTCCTGTAAAATGTCACAAATTGTGTCCTAATGTTTATATTCCCAATTAGCACCCCTTCTTTGAGTGTCCTTTATTATAAGTGTAAAGTATTGCATGTAGGAAGCAGAAACCCGAGGTACAATTACACAATGGGAGGGATGTTATTGAATGAGAGTACCCAAGAAAGGGACTTGGGGGTAATGGTGGACATGACAATGAAGCCGACGGCACAGTGCGCAGCGGCTGCTAAGAGAGCGAATAGAATGCTAGGTATAATCAAGAAGGGTATTACAACCAGGACGAAAGAAGTCATCCTGCCGTTGTATCGGGCAATGGTGCGCCCGCATCTTGTATATTGTGTCCAATATTGGTCACCGTACCTTAAGAAGGATATGGCGTTACTCGAGAGAGTTCAGAGGAGAGCGACACGTCTGATTAAAGGGATGGAAAACCTTTCATACGCTGAGAGATTGGAGAAACTGGGTCTCTTTTCCCTGGAGAAGAGGAGACTTAGAGGGGATATGGTAGAGACTTATAAGATCATCAAGGGCATAGAGAGAGTAGAGAGGGACAGATTCTTCAAACTTTCAAATAATAAAAGAACAAGAGGGCATTCAGAAAAATTGAAAGGGGACAGATTCAAAATGAATGCTAGGAAGTTCTTCTTTACCCAACGTGTGGTGGACACCTGGAATGCGCTTCCAGAGGATGTAATAGGGCAGAGTATGGTACCAGGGTTTAAGAAAGGATTGGACAATTTCCTGCTGAAAAAGGGGATAGAAGGGTATAGATAGAGGATTACTTCACAGGTCCTGGACCTGTTGGGCCTCCGCGTGAGCGGGCTGCTGGGCACGATGGACCCCAGGTCTGACCCAGCGGAGGCATTGCTTATGTTCTTATGTTCTTTTGTAATTTAGCTTTGGTGCCATACTCAAAAAAGGGCTGTTGGGTAATATCCTGTGTTGAATATCTGCATCATATAGCACACGCAGCAAACTCCTTGTTTTGCTTGAGTTGCTTCACCACCCTAGTAGTCATTCACCTTCCCTGCTTAAGTAACTCTACAAGCTTTGCTGTCAGCCCAAACTTTCAGATTTTAGCTGTCTGCCTTAGCTGAAAAGAGTACAATGAAACTTCTCGCTCGCTGCAGCTTTCAAACATTCCCACACTTGGATATCATTTGTAATTTGTATCACTGTTCTTTTTATCTGCCAATAAACTATTGTTCAGCCCTCCAGGCTTTGGTTGTAGCTTTCTCAATTCTAGCTATACTGGAACCTGGCTAAAGCAGGTGATAGTCTCAACCATAATCCTACCCACCGTCTGTATTGGTCTTTCTTCCGGACATAAGAGGTCTATTATGTAAATGTTATAAAACTTAGACTAATAAGTATGATTTTCTTGTATTTATTTAACTCGCACCTTTTTGAGTAATAGCTCAAGTTGAGTTGCATTCAGGTACATTAGGTATTTTTCCTCTATCCTTGGAGGGCTCACAATCTTATTTTGTGTCTGAGGCAATGGAGGTTTACATGACATGCCTGAGATCACAAGAAGCAACAACAGCAGGATTTGATCCAGGATTCCCAGATGGTCAGCCTGGTGATCTCATCACTAAGGTCCCCTTTTACAAAGCAACAGTAGCAATTTTCAAGCTGCAAATGCAACATATCCCATTCAGTTCCTATGGGCTGTGTTGCATTTGCCTCACTGGGACTATCTACTGTGGCTTTGTAAAGGGGGCACTAAGTTTTCTCCACTCCTCACTATTAGAGTGGTAAAATCTCAAGACATAAATTCACCTCAAGAATTCCTTTTTGCCCCACTGTAGCTTCTGTCCTATTCCTCCTTGCGCTGAGCGGTTGGTCAATCCTTGGATTCAGTGTTAAAGACCAACCACCTTCTTGATTCCCAGACAAATTGTCCAGCTATGTCTTCATGGCATCTTTGCTGTGTCCCCAATCACCACCAGAGCCTCTCTTGTGCATCTTCCCCACTGTTTTACGGCATTGTATTATCAGTTTGGTGGCTGCTCTGGACTCTCCAACACTGGATTTAAAGATCTCTTAGCTTTCTGTAGTTACTTCATTTCTTCAATAGATCAGTCAAGATGTTCTGCTATTTTTGGTGTATGCTACAATCTCTCTCGTGCTCTCTCAATATAGATATACACTTCTGCTACCTCAGTGTAATGATGGTTGATAAAGTCTGAGTGAGCAGTTTGAATGAGGAAAACGAGTGAGGTACATGAATGATCGGAATGAGTGAGCAAAATAGAGCAAAGAACTAAGTGGACTTTTTCAAATAGCTCTCTGTGATTATAAGAGCAAAAAAATCGAGTGGACATTTCCAAACAGCTCTTTTTGATTGTGACTTTAGAATAACGGTATATTGCACCGACCTTTTAAACCTAACAAACTCTTTAAACGAGCACTTTCCAAGGAGTGGGATTGACGAAAGAGAGGCACTACAAAACCACTGTTGGCGAACTTTGAACTTCATTCCGTTTTGGATTTATCAAGCTAAGTACTCTTCACTGATTTTTACTGGTTTTTATCTTTCACTATCACTATTTTTTATTGATTAGTATACAGGACTTGGAATACAGACTGAGGATTTTTTTCTAGTTTCACACACTTTTTCTTTCAAGCATTGTTGATTTTGAGTTATTTTCCATTTTTATTGGTTTTTTTCATTTTTTTCACATTTTTTTTTTTGTGTTTTTGCTAAGTTAGGTTTCAGGGAGATTCTTTTGAAATGATTTTCTCTCCTGAGTCTACTCCTGGGCACGATAGTGTTTCTATTCAATAATCACTCATATCTTATTGTATATTTTTATAATATTTCAAAGGAACAATATGATGTACTGGGCAGGGTTTATTTAGATTTATTTCTTAGTGCTTGTCACTGCATAAACGCCGCCCGGGGCCATTGGCTAAATCGAGGGCATCGGGCCCGTACTGATGGTTTCCTTTGATTTATTCTATATTGTCTAATTATGTCAGTGACCCTTAAAGTAGGGGTAATTTAGATTTTCTTTTTCTATAGCGTTCCCAGGGACTTCCCAGGAGAGATTATCATTTATCATACCAATTTTTTGTATTTTGATAAAGTCTGTAAACATTTTTCCATCTTTTATTTGTGCATAAGAAAAACTGAACAAAATATTCAAAAACTAAACATAAGATCAGCAATGTCATTAACCCCATCCTTCAATCCTCACTCATCCAAATTGGGCCCCTAATCCACCAACACTTCTAAACATTATGAATTATATGTTGTTCGCAAACCAGAGAGTTCTGACTGCAGGTGGCTGGCTATAAGTGTATTTTGCTTCACCTCATCATATCCCAGAAAACAAAGCATAAGAACATAAGAATTGCCACTGCTGGGTCAGACCAGTGGTCCATCTTGCCCAGTAGTCCGCTCACGCGGCGGTCCCCAGGTCAAAGACCAGCCCCCTAACTGAGACTAGCCCTACCTGCATACATTCTGGTTCAGCAGGAACTTGTCTAACTTTGCCTTGAATCCCTGGAGGGTGTTTTCCCCTATGACAGACTCCTGAAGAGCGTTCCAGTTTTCTACCACTCTCTGGGTGAAGAAGAACTTCCTTATGTTCGTATGGAATCTATCCCCTTTCAGTTTTAGAGAGTGCCTTCTCGTTCTCCCTACCTTGGAGAGGGTGAACAACCTGTCTTTATCTACTAAGTCTATTTGTTCTGCTGATGTGCTCTTTTCAGGCTTTTAATGCCTTCCCCTGAGGATCACCAGACAGATGCTTCTAGTAACTGCTATACAGCTTTGGTATTCTGAGGCCTCGGGTAGGTCCAAATCCACTGATATAAATCCTCCAATTTCCCTATGCTTTCAGCCTCTTCAATACACTACTGCAAACTGGAGCTCTTGAGCCCAATCCCTCTCCTTACCCTCCACTGACAGACCTAGTTCAGTAACACCATTGGATAATTCAGCGATTCAAGGAGCATATTTTACATCCTAAAATCAGCCTTTGAGCTTGCTTCTACTCAGCATGCTCCTTATTCCCAGCTTTGCCTCTCAGCTTTGCTGCATTTTTCTTTCCCGTTACAATGGCAATACCTGCCTCCCTTTCTCCTTTGGAATATAGCTGCCATATGTGTTCAAACGGTTTGGCTCCCGGTGTTTTAACTTACTGACCTTATTTAATGCTATTTCAAAGTGTTATAGCTGAAGAAGATTGGAGTGATTCTCACTTTTGAGCCAGAATTAGGTAGTTAAAGTGGCCAGCTTGCTGAATGGTATCACCAAGTCCTCACTTCTTCTGTTTTAAAATGGAAAGACTTCCTTCCAGGCTCCAGTAGAGACAGAGGTACAGATTGGGCTTTGTATCATGTAGATGGCTTTCTTCTTTATTGATCACCTTTTCTCTTCTTACAGTGTGATAAATATAAGAAAGGCATTATTGATGGATCAGCATGTGAAGGGCTCTGTACCAAGGAAACACTTTATTTTAGCAAGTGTTTGTCTACAAAACCCAGCCACCAGGTAGGTATAATATTCATATTTTAAGAGCAGCCTTAGGCACTTTGCATATTAGAATCCCAAGATGGCCACCTGTTTTCTGTTGTGTATTCTCGTATTAAATACTACAAGGCTGTGCATTCTATTTGTTGTTGTTAGCATGCTTTAAATTTAGGGCTCCTTTTACTAAGCTGCATTAGCGTTTTTAGTTCACGCAGCATTTTAGCGCGCGCTATGTGGCTAGAACTAATGCCAGCTCAATGCTGGCATTAAGGTCTAGCATGGGTGGCAATTTAGTGCGCGCTATTCCGCGTGTTAAAGCCCTAACGCGGCTTAGTAAAAGGAGCCCTTAGTATATGAAACACAGTAGATTTAACACACATTAAAAAGTTCTAGCACGTGTTAAAACATTTTTAAACACCTCTAATCACAGTGGTCTTGAAAGACTATCCCCCCTGCACAAAAGTTCACACACGTTGCTGTGTCCTAGAGAGATTCTCTCACGGATGGGAAAAAAAACTTCAAGCGCTCACAGGTACTAAACATCAGATTGAACTAGTGCAGTCCTTTGAATGTGAGCTATCATTAATGAAGAGAATAAGAGGGCACTTGCTAAAGTTAGAAGGGAATAGATTCTGTACAAACGTAAGAAAGTTCTTCTTCACCCAGAGAGTGGTAGAAATCTGGAACACTCTTCTGGAGGCTGTTATAGGGGAAAGCACCGTTCAGGGATTCAAGACAAGGTTGGATAAGTTCCTACTGGAACAGAACATACACAAGTAAGGCTAGACTCAAATAGGGCACTGGTCTTTGACCTAAGGGCCACTGCAAATCTTATGTTCTTATGTCTAATAAAAAAACCCGGATTGCTTACTCTTGTTGGTTTAAAAATTTTTCTCTTTTTACTATTTTGTCATAACTCTTGCACATATAGTAGACATGCTCCCCCGGTCCAGCAGCACCTCTTCCCTGCCCCCCCCGGCCCAGTAGCACCTCTTCGCTGCTCCCCCAGTCCAGCATGCAGCCTTGTGAGCATCGCGGCGGCTTTTGCGAATCTCGCAGGCCGCTCTGCACCTCGGTAGCACATTCCCTCTGACATCAGAAGAAAAGTTCTACTGAGGTGCTGTGCGACCTGAGAAGTTTGGTACAGCCAGCCGCGATCCTCACGGGAGCAGCGGCCTACCCTCTGCCGCGCTTTCGGGAGTCTTCAGCGGCTCGAAGCCCTCCTCCCGGCAGCCGCTGCCAGCGCCTCAAGCCGCCGAATACGGCCACGGAGAGCACGCGGGCAGGGAGAGAGCTTGCCTGCGCTTCCTCCATCAGTTGGTGAGTGAGGGTGGGAGGAGGGGAGTCGCCAGTGCTCCCTGCTGCCAGGTTCTAAAATAGAATCCGGCCAAGGGTCAGAAAACATGGCGACAGGGATCACGAAACCCTAAGTGCGCATGCGCGCTTGCAATGAAGAGAACTACTGAGACCTAAATTTCTCTTACTGCTGCTGTGTGACATTTTGGAAGTAAGAAGAGCCGCTCATTTAGGTATCCTTTCATAAAGCAGTAGCGATTCCCCCACAGCAAATGCACCAAAGCCCGTAGCTTTGTAAAAGGGGCCTTTATTGCAGCAAAAAGTAGTAAATTAAATCTTAAAAAGGAGAATTAATTTTTAAAACATGTTTCAGAAATTGCAATAATCTAATAAAAATATAGGGTGCCCCTTCCTCTTTTAGGCCCCCTTTTATCAAGCCCTGTTAGGGTTTTTTTATTGTCGGCCGCTGCGGTAATTCTCCGATGCTCATGGGAATTCGGTGAGCGTTGGAGCTTTTGCCGCAGCAGCCAGCGACATAAAACCCTAACGCAACTTGTTAAAAGGGGACCCTAGGTTGTTTATAGAAAGTGGTAAATAAGGGAATCATTTTGGGCTTGTCTGTTCTACTGTTTCTCCCGGGAAAACATAACACTTTTTTGTGTGTATATATATTTAGAAAGCAGTAATCATGGTAAAAAGGAGCACTACATGTAACTTTAGCTTCAGCTGTATCGGATAGTAAGTCTAAAGAAAAGGTTTTCAGTAAATGAGTTCTGAAATAATTTTTCAGTAAAATGTAAAAATAAATTATATTCTCATGACAGATAATAGCACAGATGAATCATAAGTATGTTATACTTTACATATCTGAAAAGATTTTTGTGTTTTTTTCCTTCCCTTGTTAGATGTATTTAGGGATCTGGGGAAACCTACAAGGCATTATAAAATGTCAGATGGAAGAAACTGCTCACCTTGATTTTGGAGCTGAACTGGAACCAAGAAGAGAGATTATACCATTTGATAAACCTACCAAGGGAACCACAGTGCAAAAATTTAAAGAAATGGTTTACAGTCTTTTTAAAGTAAGCACATACTGGACTTTATGAACTAGTGCTTTCTTGCCATGTGCATGTTGCGTTGTATTGTAATTGAACAGGGATTCTTGGCCACATTTCACAAAAGGTCTAGGAGGGGTTCAACAATCCAAGCCACCCACCAAGTTTTCTCCCATGGGATAACACGATACCTTGACAATATGATTATCTAGTGTTTATTTATTAAAGGATCATATTTATGATGATTGAAGAAAAACTGCAAACAACTTAGGGAATGGTTGAATCTATTTGTGAGTCGTCATTCTTGAGCATTTGATAGATCTTAATTGAGGTATCATGGCATTCTTAAGGGGGAGAGAAGGCATACCCTAAGAATTAAAGAAGCATGTATACCATGGCTGCTTGTAAGTAGCCCCCAAAATCAGTTGCTAATCAAATTTTTTTCAGAATGAATTGTACTAAAAAGATGGTCGTCCTGTAACCAAGAGCTGAGTCTAATGCAGAACAAGTTACCAGCATGCCTATTTTATGTGAATCTACTTTCTGATATTGGAAGTGCCAGCCTTTTTCTCTAGGAAAGGCAGTCTCATGTTTAGAACATTTAACTGAGTCCAATACGTGCTACTGTAGCGGTAAGTTAAGGTATGGGTGTGTTTTGGCACAATGTATTTTGCGGTAGTGGTGTGTTGGTATAAATGTTAATAATTTGAGGCCCCAATGTTTTTGTTGTGTGCAGAGAGTATGGATTTGGCTTGGTAAGGAGGGGAAGGAAGGAAGAGGGAGAGTTCAGAGGAGTGTTTTGTTGTTGTATAGGTCTTGGGAATGGAAAGGAAAGGGGTGATGTGGAGGGGCAGTCAATGAAGGATTTGTTGAACCAATATTGGATCGGAACTATTTTCTTGTTGTAATTGTTTGACTATCATTCAACAATAAAAAGATTTGAATCTTAAATTCTGTAATTGAAAAGTTGACACGCACACACACACACATGTGCATCCTTCCTAAGGGGTCCTTTTCAAACTAAGCTGCGACAGATGCTAGTGCGCATGTGACGTACTATGGGATGCACTCCGTCATCCTGCGATAAGTACCAAAACAAAAATATTTTCAGGAGGCATATTGGAGTGGAGAATGGACATTCCTACACTACTCACTTACAGCTATATTACCACTGGTTAAAGGAGTAGCCTAATGGTTAATGCAGTGTACTTAGATCCTGGAGAACTGGGTTCAGTTCCCACTGCAGTTCCTCATAACCCTTGGCAAGTCACTTAACCCTCTATTGTCCCAGGTACAAAAAAAAACTTACATTGTGAGCCCACTAGTGGCAGAGAATGTGCCTGCATGTGTACAGCACTGTGTATGTTTAGTACTGCTATTGAAATGATTAGTAGTTGGTGTTGAAATAGTGTGTAAGCCTTACTGCCTACAAAATAGATGGTGGTAAGTGCACATACACAAATTTTTTTATGGCCATGTGCTAATGGTAATATTAGTGCATGGCCATTTAATACAAAATAGAGGCATTTTTACAACTGCAGTTAAAATGACCTTAGCATAGAGGAAAACCCTATGAAAGGAGCATGCTAAGATCACTTTTTACTGCATCTTGGTAAAAGGGCCCCCTAAGAGCTCTGTTCACTTCTATCACAGGGCACTAATGGTAGAGGTTTGCTGATGACGGAGGTCTAGGAGCCCTTGTTCAAGATAGTGTTTGCATGTATGTTTTCATGGGGGTATGGCACTGGAGTTCTTGGATAACCAGTTGAATTCTTTCCAGAGTTCAGTCCACTTGAGGTTTCATTCCAGTCAACCTTTTGGATTGTGTTTTCAAGAGCATCATATCTGAGTACTAAGCAAACATTCCTTTTTCCATAGCAGCAGCAACTTTATTCAACTTCAAACCAAACACAAATAGTATGCAGTCTTCAATTTCAGGGCAATTCTTGGATATCTTTCGTGTTATCAGGCATTGGATAACTTCTCAAACAGCCCAGAGCATCTCAGCTATTTCTTCAAGGCTTGTAACGCGGCACTTTCTTTTATCAGGAGCATGATTCCTATCTGTTCATTTGAGTGGTTACCTCAAATATGAGGCTTTATTCTCCAGCTTACTGCCAACACAAACTTTTAGTGCAAAAGGCATATGAGTCTTGAACTAGTGGGTTATTCACCTCTACTCATGAGTTTGTGTAGAAGGCATCATCTACATTTTTCGGTTCCACCTCCCCTATCTCTGCACTGTACCATCAGTTTCTCTTTCTACATGAAAGTTGAAAGTATCTTTCTGATATGCTCTGCTTTCAGTTTGTTATTTTCAGGGTTTTTATCTCAATTTTGAGGCTTCTCAGTGCTTTAGAAGTCCCCAGCCAGCCTGCACTAGCACTTTTAGTGGCTCAGTGTACCATTTCCATAGTAACAAGGCTCACTCCTGGTTGTTACCAGAACTTGAGTGCAGGCTGTAGGGCATCCATGTCGGTTCTGAGGACTTTATCAGGTGCTGGCTGTATTGTCTCTCCCCCCCCCCCCCCCCGATGATGTATGAGTTGTGGGAGTCTGGGGTCTTAGGCTTTAACAGTCTTGACTGCTGCTCAAAGAAACAAGCAGCTATTTTTACATGCTTGCATGAGGCAGTAGTCGACTTCTTCCAGCAGCTGTTTCAGCAGAAGCAGACAACCGCACTAGCAGAACTGTGAGCACTGCTTATTGTAGTCTGAGATACATTGGGGTGGGCCTTTAATTGCTTTTTTGGGGGTGTCTGGGGCTTGGATAAGGATCCCCTATCTCCAAAAATTCCTTTCCATAATTTTTTGACCTTATATTAAGCTCTCCTAGGCCATTTTGTTGGCACCAAAACATCGCTACTGTGGCTATCTTGGATTTTTAAATCTGAATTTAAAAGTCTCTATCTGCCTCAAAAATACCTCAAATTTGATTAAAATCATTAGAGTTGAACTCAGTCTGTTTTATCCCTAATTTGTGCCAGATTTGTGCTGGATAGTCAGCTGAGGAGCATCCATGTGCCATGAAACATATGAGGGGGGCAGGAGCACTGAGCTTAGCCTCCTCTGGTCCCTCTGCAATAGGGTCACAGGTGGCTCATTGTTTGGGTTTTTTTTTTGTGGGGGGATCCCCCTGGAGCCCTCAGCGACTAGGTGTCCTCTGACGGGCAGAGGCCTCTGAACCCATTTGGAGACAAGTAGAGTAACTGACAGTTCTTTTACAGGAACCAGACATCCAGTCAGAGAAGAATTGGGATGATTGAGAGTCAGAATTTCTGCCTTTACTCCCTCAAAATGATTCTTCACCTTTAGAATGTATGAAATGGGTAAAATGAAAGCAAACAAATGAAACTATGCAGGGAGAAACAATTTTCATTGGCCTACAATAAAGAGAGAGAAGGGGAGGATAATTAAAGCCCCCCAAAGTCCTTTCTTCAAGTATGTATGACACAAGAGAAGCTCACATTCCAACTTTGTTTCCCCCCCAGTGAGAGGTTGTAAACTGAAAAAACACCATGAGCATCTTCTCTCGCACCAAGCAGCATCATGGGGAAACAATTTTCATTAGCCTACAATAAAGAGAGAGAAGGGGAGGATAATTAAAGCCCCCCAAAGTCCTTTCTTCAAGTATGTATGACACAAGAGAAGCTCACATTCCAACTTTGTTTCCCCCCCAGTGAGAGGTTGTAAACTGAAAAAACACCATGAGCATCTTCTCTCGCACCAAGCAGTATCATGGGGTAAAGACCTAGAACAATTGCTTTCGCCCACTACTTATGAGGAATTTAGGAAACGTTTGAAAACACATCTGTTCCTAAAGTATCTAGACAACTGATCCTCTCTTCTCTCTCCCCTCTATAGCGATTAACTTGTTCTATTGCTCACTCTCTCCTCAAAAATGGATTTCCTGTCCTATTAACCCTCTTTCTTCCTCCCCTCTTAAAGTCAATCAATTTGTACCTTTGCTTAATCTTTGTAAACCGCATAGAACTTCACGGTATTGCGGTATATAAGCTGTAATTATTATTATTTATTATTATGTTGGATTTATAATTGTCATGCATTACAGTGAAGCTTACATGGGCTGTGATTAGGAGCACCAGAGTTAAACTGTAATTTATGTCATTGCGGCACTCTCCTAAATTACATTAACCTTCTAGGTTCAAACAATTTTTATTGATGCAAATAACAATAAATACACCAGAGCACCCTAAGGTACACAGTGCAAACAATGATGCATCAAAATACAAGCATGTACAACCAAAATCCCCCCCTTCCTACTCTACATAGGGCAAGCAAAATTAATGAGGGCTTATGAAGATGCCACACCACCCTTCCCCCCACCTAAACCACTTATCCTATCCTTAACTAATTGCCAGAACCTTTCAATACCCCCATATCCTTCCTCAACTCCCCCTCCCCCCAATGGCACTCTCCACTCTACCCCATCAGTACTAATCATTACTCTCCCTACCCAACTAATTGAACGCCCAAATTAGGACACCCACTTTAAGACCATTCTACTGTATATTGGCACAATGATGAATCTGGCTTATTAGCTCCTTGACTGTGCTCCTTAACTTGGCCTGGGTTCACTTCCTGAAAGAAATAGCCAGAACTAGAGGTGTTATGGAGGCAGTGTTTAATCTCTAGCTTGGTAGAGGGAGTCGGTGGCCCTGTGCTTGCAAGGCTCCTGGGTGAGTGTTGGTATGTGTTCTCCAGCTGAGATCTGTGATGATTGGGCTAAGTCATCACCATCCTTGGCTGGAGTCCATGCACCAAGTGAGTTGAAGATATATAAAGAGCAAAAATTCCTGGATAGCCATAATCACAGCCCTGATCTTGACTGAACTTGGCAAGGAAGCAGGAGGAAACTGTTGATTTAAAAAAAAACCAAAAAACAACAACCCCCAAAAAACAATGATTACACTATGAATATTTGTATCATGTGGCTTGAAAAAAGACATGCTTATTCAAAAGAGAGCAACTGAAGTCATTTGTTTTGTTTTTGCTTCTAGGCAAAGTTGGGTGATCAAGGCAATCTCCCTGAACTAGTCGGTCTCATCCTTTCGGTTGCCGATGGAAATAAAGATGGGCATGTTTCTCTGCCAGAAGCAAAGTCTGCCTGGGCACTTCTGCAGCTCAATGAGTTTCTTCTCATGGTGATCCTTCAAGATAAAGAGCACACTCCAAAACTCTTGGGTTTCTGTGGGGATCTATACATGATGGAAAGAGTGCAATATACCTCCCTGTATGGAATAAGCATTCCATGGATCATTGAATGGTTTATTCCTTCTGGGCTTAGAAGAAGTATGGACCAGTGGTTTACCCCCTCCTGGCCTAGGAAGGCTAAGATAGCAATAGGACTTTTAGAATTTGTGGAAGATATTTTTCATGGACCTTACGGAAATTTTCTTATGTGTGATATGAGTGCCAAAAACTTGGGGTACAATGACAAATATGATTTGAAAATGGTAGACATGAGAAAAATTGTGCCAGAAATGAATGTGAAGCAGCTAATTAAAGATCGTCACTGTGAGTCTGATTTGGACTGTATTTTTGGTACTGACTGCAGGACTCTGTGTGACCAAAATCGAAAGAAGTGTACAGGAGATATCATTCAACCAAATTTGGCAAAAGTATGCCAGTTACTCAAGGATTACCTGTTGCGTGGTGTACCCTCAGAAATCCGAGAAGAACTGGAAAAACAACTCTATTCTTGCATCGCCCTTAGAGTCACTGCAGAGCAGATGGAAATGGAACATTCTCTAATACTAAATAGTTTAAAAACATTGCTATGGAAGAAAATCTCTCACACCACTGATTCTTAGTCTCCACAGAAGGGTGAATTATCTTGTACCACTTCTATAGGATGTTTACCACATTTTTTAAGAAGCAGATCCTTAACATTTATGTTTTATTTAGGGGGATTTTTTTTATTTTTTAATCTCAAACTCTGTAAACTGCCTTCTTAAAACAAACAAACAACAAAACCACAGTACTGTTGAAGAAGCATTTTCCATTTGGGATAATTGTCCTCCCCTTTCATGCCAGCTGTGCCACTTTGTGAATCTGGTAAAATTGGTACGTGTAAACTTGGTATGTTTCACCATGGAGACCAAAAACATCAACTATACAGCACAGAGTAGCATTTGTGGTCTTTACCATGAGATACTGTCTCTGCTCGCCAATATGGTCTCTTACTGATACCTTTCACTGTGTTAGAATATTGACTCTCTTAATTGTTTTATAATGCTGTGAAACGGCCTCATCCATTTGTGAATATCTGTGTAACATGATTTTGCTAGTAGTTTTTCACATGTCTGCCAAAAGACCACTACTGGAAATGAGTTTGTTGAGTTCAAGCTGCTGTTTTAAAATTTTATTTGGGAACATTTTTATGAAAATGAAGTTTACTAATCTTTCTGCATGGCAAAATTTGCACATTATTGTTGAAAAATCAGAATTGCTAACCATAAAATGTGAAAATTAAAGTTGTATTTTGTAAACAAATTTGGAATGTAGTTGGCTTTGAGAATCAGTAAATGGAAAAAAGGAGCTTATGATCTTCATAAAACAGTATTTTAAAAACTAATACCACCACAGACTGATGTATGCAAACCATGCATGAGAGATCTAGGAAAGCAATATATACAAGTATAACAATATGCCACAAAAACATGGGTAGAAAAATCCAAGGTAGGAAGTGGAAATGATAGATAGGACTGTGTAGACCAGAGATGTGGAACTGAAAATCAGTCACGTTTTTAAGACACACAATTAATATGCATTAACTGCCCCCATTGTAGGCAGATATCTCAAATATACATGAGGGATATCCAGAAAACCAGGCTGTCATAAATAGGAGCTTTCAGATTCACATGTGGTGAACAGTGAGGTGTACGCTAAGCAAGAAGTACTCCAACACATTGCAGTTCACTCTTTCTTTGTACCAACTGTAAATTTAACGAATTACATAGTAAGTTACCCCCTCTTCTACTAAGGTGTGCTAGACGCTAAATGCTAATGCGCCCATTATGTTCTATGGACACATTAGCATTGCTAAATCGGTTAGTGTGCCTTAAGACCCATTAGTAAATGATGGCAGATAAAGACCTCAGTGGTCCATCTGGTCTGCCCAACAGTCACACTTTTATTATCAATTTGTGATTAAACTAACAATGAATGTGATACAGGGGTCTCAAAGTCCCTCCTTGAGGGCCACAATCCAGTAGGGTTTTCAGGCTTGCCCCAATGAATATACATTGAAAGCAGTGCATGCACATAGATCTCATGCAAATTCATTGGGGAAATCCTGAAAACCCGACTGGATTGCGGCCCTCAAGGAGGGACTTTGAGATCCCTGTGTTAGACCATGATTAAGTATTTTCTTTCTTTGGCATGTCTGAGACATAAACCCAGAAATGCCAACATTTCCCCTTCCCCCAGAAATTGGTGATCTTCTGTCTTTATTTTAAACGTTACAGCTTTCCAAAAATTCCATATTAAACATTTTATATTCACTTGAACAGGCAGATATCCTAAGCAATATTGGAAAGCTGCAAATTATGTTTGTTTATTGTGCTTGATATGCTGCCTTTCTGTGACATCAAAACCAATATAGTTTACAATAACAGCACAACAGTAACAGAAAGGAGAGTAAAATAGGTAGAACCACAGTTTGATAGAGAAAGTAATATAAAATTAACTACATTTGTATTTCTTGGAGACTAAAATTAGATAACCTCTTTAGTTATCACTTGTTTGTCACTCATTGGGGAAAGACAAATGCCCATCTGCAGGATTATAAAGCAAACTTTGGTAGAAGGTGCTTTATTGAAATCTAACTATAATCTAATTATAAAGCCAATATTTTATTACAAATCAGAAAAAAGTGTTTTAAGATTTATCACACATTGCTTTTGTTATGAAAACCAAACAACCAACCCATAGTAAATGACCTGAAAGCCAAAAGAATATCTGAAAAATGTGATAAAAGCAACAGATCAGCATCTGATAAAGGAGAAAAGAGATGAAATCATTTTAAGAACATAAGCAGTTCCTCTACTGGGTCAGACCAGATCCGCTCACTTGGCAGCCCATCAGGTCCAGGACCTGTATAGTAATCCTCTATCTATACCCTTCTATCCCCTTTTCCTTCAGGAAATTATCTAATCCCTTCTTGAACCCCAAAACCGTACTCTGTCCTATCACACCCTCCGGAAGCACAATCCAGGTGTCCACCACCACCCTTTGGGTGAAGAAGAACTTCCTAGCATTGGTTCTGAATCTGTCCCCTCTTAATTTTTCCGAATGCCCTCTCGTTCTTGTAGTTTTTGAAAGTTTGAAGAATCTGTCCCTCTCCACGTTCTCCATGCCCTTCATGATCTTGTAAGTCTCTGTTATGTCCCCTCTAAGTCTCCGCTTTTCCAGGGAAAGAGCCCCAGTTTCTCTAATCTTTCAGCATATGAAAGGTTTTCCATACCTTTTATCAATCGTGTCGCTCTTTTCTGAACCCTCTCGAGTATTGCCATATCCTTCTTAAGGTACAGCAACCAATATTGGATGCATACTCCAGATGCGGGCGCATCATCGCCCGATACAACGGCAGGATTACTTCTTTTGTTCTGGTTGTAATAGCTTTCTTGATAGTACCCAGCATTCTATTCGCCTTCTTAGAGGCCGCTGCGCACTGTGCCAACGGCTTCATTGTGTTGTCCACTATTACCCCCAAGTCCTTTTCTTGGTTACTTTCACCCATTACCAGCCCTCCCATCGTATAGCTGTACTTCGGGTTTCTGATTCCTACATGCAAGACTTTACATTTCTTTACATTAAACTTCATCTGTCATCTCGTTGCCCACTGTTCTAGTTTGTTCAGGTCCCTTTGTAAATCTTCACAGTCCTCTTTAGTCCCAACTCTACTAAATAGTTTGGTGTCATCTGCGAATTTTATTACTTCGCACTTCGTCCTTGTTTCTAGATAATTTTTCTGAATCTGAAAGTGCATCTATAGGCATAGCATGATATGGTTTTACTTCTCCATCTCTCTCACCCTAGTGGTCCTGAGCCAGTGTGGTTACCCAGACAGCTTCCCCCTACTGTGCATATATTGCGAATACCTTGACTTTTGCACCCCTATCTATTCACTATACAAAGAGTGTCTTCTCAAATGTGCTGAAAATATACTATTCAGGTAGAAAGTACTTAATTTCATTTTAGTTTGACACTGTAAACTGCTTAGGTCAGTAAAATGCAGGAGTAGTAGATCAAATCTGAAATAAATATAAAGCTGTTTTGTGTTAAGGGGTTAAAAATCAAACAGTACTCAAATATGACAATAAAAAGTTATTTATGTTCCTATACCATCCTTCCTGCTTCAACAGCACAAAGCTTCTGGCTTGTTCAAACATTTATGGTTTGCGTATATCACTGCCTCATAGGAGAGAAGATGAAGCAGTTGGGTGTACAGCTGCTATTCTCCCTGTTAAGGGTAAAAGCCTGGGCAGAGAAGCTTACATCCTGGTGATGAATGCGTGGCTCTGTGGATGGTGTTGTAGAGAGAGTTTTGGCTTCCTGGACCATGGGATGATTTTCCAAGAGCAAGAAACATCGTTATTCACATTGTCAAATGTGACACAGGACAAGAGGTCATGGACTGAAACTGAGGGGCAACATATCCAGGACAAATGTCAGGAAGTTCTGCTTTACACAGCGAGTGGTGGATGCATGGAATGCTCTCCCAGAGGAGGTTGTGACGGAGACCACCATTCGGGGATTCAAGGGCAAGTTGGATGCACATCTTCTTGTGAATCACATTGAAGGATACGGGTAAACAAGGGATTCATCAGGGAACACCTAGCTTGGCCTCCACGTGCGCGGGTCGCCGGTCTAGATGGACCTATGGTCTGATCCGGTGAAGGCATTTCTTATGTTCTTATGTTTTCTTTCTTCCTCGCAGATCTAACCATTGATGGTAAATTCAACAAAGATTTCTTTTTCTCAACAAAAGACCTTGTTTTGCCAATTGCTGCTTCAGGAGAGAATTCAAGCTTCAAACTGCTCTAAACCAGCAAAATGGTTTTGCGTATGCTTGGAACAAACTGCCTGACTTGGTCCGTCAGGCTCCATCTCTGGCAGTATTCAAATCCATGCTAAAAGCCCAATTGTTTTAAGTTGCTTTCAAATCCTAACTCCAACCCACTTGCAAAGCACCCATATCTGTATGTCATTCTCTCTTTAGTCCCCTATCCTATCTACTTCATCCTTCCCCTTATAATTCCAACTTGAGCAGTGTGTATTGATTCACCCTTTTTGTCATAATTAGATTGTAAGCTCTTTTGAGCAGGTGTAGTCTCTTGTATGTTTAATGTACAGCGCTGTGTATTTCTGGTAGCACTATAGAAATTATAAGTAGTAGTACTGAGATCTTTAGGTCTGTCCCCCTTATGCTTTATGACAAAAACACAGACCATTTTAGTAGCCACTCTCTGGACTGATACCATCCTGTTTAAATGTTTTTGAAGATGCTTTCTTCAGAATTGTGCACAGTACTCAAAGTAACGCCTTACTAGAGATTTATACAGAGGCACTATCACCTTTTTCTTGCTGGCCATTCCTCTTCATCTGCCACCAAGAATGCTGGCTTTTGCTTCACCTTTTTTACTTGTTTGGCTACCTTAAGAACAGATACGATCATCCCCATGACCTGTTCTTTCACAGACAGGATGATTTCACTCTATTCTACTGTTCCCTTGAGTTTTTGCAGTCTAATGTTATGACCCTTTGTTTTTTAGTATTAAATTTTACATGCCAAATTGTAGACCATTCTTCAAGCTTGGCTTGATCCTTTCTCATGCTGTCCACACCATCAGGAGTATCTACTCTTTGAAGATTTTGATATCAACTGCAACAAAAATATAAAAAAAGGTCTGATCCATGCAGCACATTACTGGTAACATTACTTTCCGCTGTGTGAACTCCATGGATGTGCAGGTTGGATAGGCCGCATGGTCTTTATTTGCCTTCATTGGCATCAGCTCTAGTTTCTTACATATGGTTGAATTTTTGCCTTTGGGATAGTAAAGCCAAACATGAACTGGGCAAAAATAGGTTGGCCTCTGATGGAATATATGGTGGTTGGAGGACAAAATGTAATCAATGAACCTTTGGTAGCACGAGATAGACTCATATTGCCACCACTACATATAAAGCTAGGCCTGATGAAACAATTTGTAAAGGCTTCGAATAAAAACTATGCATTGAATACATAGAGGGGTAAAAGCAAAAATAAAAATAAATGTTTAAGTCCCTTTTTGGCTTAAGGCTTTAAGCACCCAAAGTAGGCAGCAGGGAAATGTCCATTCTCAAAAACAAAACAAAACATGCAAAATGTGGGGTGGTTGTTTTTTTTTTCCCCCAAGAATGGCCTACCTATACGTTCAGGCGTTTAATTGCCCAGACTCCCATTATAGGAGGGGCTTTAAGCGCCTGGGCCAATCAGGGCTTCAGGCCCCCACCATTCCAGCGAAGGCAGGCTGGCTGCAGGAAGGACCCGTTCGGCTGCCCATCTAAAAAAGGTTAGGGGGGGGGTCTGGGTGGGGAGTGGCCTGGGGGGCTACCTTTTGGGGATGGGGTGTCCAGCAGAAGGGATTGGGCATTGCTCCTCCTCACCTTACACTGGAGCTGGATAGAGGAAAAGCTTTATCTGCCTCAGAAAAGCAATCAGGATATCTAGGGGCTTGTCCCTTTGGGCTGCCTTTTACACAGGCTCAACCAGTCTGAAACCCTTTACCCCTCTAGTCTCCACACGCTTCTTCAGGGAATGAGTGAGAGAAGAATGCAGCCAGCACCCACAAGGTCTCCTGACGAGCACAGAGCTCCAAAACAGCCGCTCATGTGCTTCAAACAAAACCAGGTGAGACCTTCAGGAGCTGAACCCTGAGCTGATCCAAGTATTAAGACAGGCTGGCCAGATAGGTATCCAGCAGCAAGGGTGGCCCACCTAGTTATACTTCAGAATCCTGTTTGCAACTTTTCCCAAATAGTTGGGGAAGAACATAAGAATTGCCGCTGCTGGGCCAGACCAATGGTCCATCATGCCCAGCAGTCCGCTCACGCAGCGGCCCTTTGGTCAAAGACCAGCACCCTGAGACCAGCCCTACCTGCGTATGTTCTGGTTCATCAGGAACTTGTCTAACTTTGTCTTGAATCCCTGGAGGGTGTTTTCCCCTATGACAGACACCGGAAGAGCATTCCAGTTTTCTACCACTCTCTGGGTGAAGAACTTCCTTATGTTCCCCTTTCAATTATAGAGAGTGCCCTCTCGTTCTCCCTACCTTGGAGAGGGTGAACAACCTGTCCTTATCTACTAAGTCTATTCCCTTCAGTACCTTGAATGTTTTGATCATGTCCCCTCTCAATCTCCTCTGTTTGAGGGAGAAGAGGCCCAGTTTCTCTAATCTTTCACTGTACAGCAACTCGTTCAGCCCCTTAACCATCTTAGTCGCTCTTCTCTGGACCCTTTCGACTAGTACCGTGTACGGCAACCAGTGCTGGACACAGTACTCCAGGTGAGGGCGCACCATGGCCCGGTACATCGGCATGATAACCTTCTCCGATCTGTTCGTGATCCCCTTCTTTATCATTCCTAACATTCTCTTTGCCCTTTTCACCACACATTGCGCGGACAGCTTCATCAACTTATCGATCATAACTCCCAAGTCTCTTTCCTGGGAGGTCTCTCAAAGTACTGCCATGGACATCCTGTATTCGTGCTTGAGATTTTTGTTACCTACATGCATCACTTTACACTTATCCACATTGAACCTCATCTCCATGTTTGATGCCCATCCCGCGAGCCTGATTATGTCACGTTGCAGATCTTCGCCATCCCCCTGTCTTCACTACTCTGAATAACTTCGTATCGTCCGCAAATTTAATCACCTCACACATTGTACCAATGTCCAGATCATTTATAAAGATGTCGAAGAGCATAGGTCCAAGCACCAAGCCCTGCAGCTCTCCACTGGTGACGCTCTTCCAGTCTGAGTATTGTCCATTTACCCCCACTCTGTTTCCTATGCTCGAGCCAGTTTTTAATCCACGTATTTCACCCTCGATTCCAAGGCAGAATTGTAGCTTGTATATCAAAACATAGGGCAAGTAAAACAAAAAGTGACTCCAAAACAAAGAGAACAGATTACCTGTCTACAAAAATGGTTCAAACAATGGCTTTCTTTAGGATGTTTTAATTCCTGAGTCAGGTGTGATTTTCATTGAAACACTGCGTTGTATAAGGTCATCTATGATTGTTTATATACAGTATATGATTAAGACATTTTCCCTTTTGAGGATTTTCATAATAAAATTTTAGCATTTTGGGTTCTCTGTTTTCTGCTGGAAGTCCATTGGTCATCCCCATTTCCTTTTATTCCATTGCCTTTTCCTCCCTTGTGGTTTGGTTCAAACCCTATACCTTTATTTGAAGAAAGCTTCAATTAACTGATTCTCAGTTGACTGCTGGTACTGATCATTCAAAGCCCCAGCATATCAGTTTTAATGATTCTCAGATTAAAAACTGGTATTTGCCCTGCATGGAGGTGAGTGAGCTATTTGTTTTCCCCCTGTGAATTTCTCAGCAGAATACTGAAGTTATCCCAGCTTGAAGCAAATTCTGTTTTTCAACCATGAACTGGTAATGCTATCAGAATATGATTTGTTTTACATACAGCAAACCTAATTGCCCTTTTAAAAATGTATTCAGTGTAGTAAAGTAACTTCAAGGCAGAGGAAGGAGGAAGCTTCCTCCATCTTATTCCTCCTTCCTCCACCCGACGCCACTCGTGCAGGAGGGATCTGCCCTGCCCTGCAGACTTTTGCGAGCCTGCTCCTCTCCAGCCCATCCGAGGGCTGCTAAAGGCCAGCATGACCCGGCCTCTCTTCAGCCCACTGCGGGCCGACAAAAGCTTTTTCTCCGCTCCAGCGCCTCCAAGGCAGAGGAAGGAGGAAGCTTCCTCCATCTTGTTCCTCCTTCCTCCACCCGACGCCACTCTTGCAGGAGTGTGCGGACCTGCTCTTCACTAGAAACTTTGCCCCCACAGCCCACCCAAGAGCTGCTGAAGCCCCTGCAACTTGGGCTCCTCTCTGCCTCACCTCACCGCCCTCCCCCCTCCTTGGCCTATCAAGGTCCACTGAGGGCCTCCAGACTCTCAGCTCCCCTTACCCAACCCTGACTCTGCCCGTTGCCAAAGTTTACCACTGTTTATACCCGTTTCTGTACCATATTTTACTATTGTATTTGCTCATGTTTTGATGCTAAACTTTTTCTGTTTTTTTTTGCTCAGTTCTGCACCAAACTGTACTCTCTGCCAAAGGTTTTTTACCAGTCTCTCACTTTTCGGTTGCCCCGTTTCCCCTAGCACATCCTGGGCTACACACATACCTTAACCGTGCAATCCCCCTGTTACCCATTTACTGCCCCAAGTCTCTCCGCCCTAGGCACCACATGGAAAGCGCTTAGCCGCTAATTGTCCTCATTGATATAGCCCCCCTTTAATCCTAAAAAAAAAAAAAAAAAGGCTCTCCTCCCTTCTCTCGGCCCCGTACTTAGCCAGCTTAATTTAAGTTCCCCTGCTCCTTCCTCAACCAACTCTACTCCCCCTTGCTGCAGACTCTCACACACCAACCACCCCGCCATGAATGCATCCTTCTGGATCCTTCTCCTCCTACTTTGCTCACCTCTCCATCCTTCCCTCAGCCTGAAACCTCCCTCCCCCAACCTACTCGACCCCGCCAACACCAATACCATCTGCCCCGGACTCAGAATCCCCACACTGATACGCACCAGAAATTCCCCTCCCAAGAAAAACCCCCGAAAAGTCAACCAAGATTCTCTAAAGCCCCTGCCCCCTGCCAATCTTCCCAACACTGTCCCAGACTCTCTCACCCCAGTCCCGACACTTTATTGCAATGCCAGATCCGCATGCAATAAGACCCAAATCTTCTAGACGAGCTCGACCCTGGATTCCTGTGCATCACAGAATCATGGATTGCCAAAGATGACCTATTCACACAAAATGAACTCCTCCCCCATGGTTACCAAGGCCTCTTCTCCCCCAGACCCAACCGAAAAGGAGGTGGTCTGGCACTCCTCTACAAATCTTTCTTCGACGTCCAGCTCCTTGAGACAGGCACCCATGCTTCTCTAGAATATTTGCTTGCCTCGGTCAATGACGAACTCCGCACCCACCCACTGGGCATCCTAATACTATACCGACCACCCACCCCTTGGACCAAATCTTCCAATCTCATCTATGAGACCATAACAAACGCCTTCCTTAAATTCCAAAGCCTTCTGATTGTTGGTGATATCAATCTCCACCTCGACAACACAAATAACAATGATACATCCAAATTCAACAACTTCCTTACCTCTCTAGGTTTTCCCTCACCCACCCCATCCCCAACCCACGAAAAAGGGCATACTCTAGACTTCACCACCTTCATTGATCTTACCGCCTTCAAAACCTCAACCGACGACACTCGCTGGGAACAAGTCCCTTGGTCAGACCACTTCTTAGGGACTACCTGTCTCCCCGTCTTCATGTCACATCTTGACTCCCCACCCCACTCCTCTCATTCCATAACCTTCTGCAAAAAAACCTCAAGCAACCTATTCTGGTCCAAACTCCTCAACAAACTCTCCTCCAACCCTAGACCTACAGACCCCGAATCACATTGGCACAACTGGACCGCCCTCTCCGAGTCCACCTACCACTCCCTTGCTCCATTAACCACCAAAACCATCTCCTACCCCCGAAAGGCCCCCTGGTACCTACCTCTTCACAGAGAATTGAAACAGAAATGTCACGATTTGGAGCGCAAATGGAAAAAATCTAAATCCCCCTCTGATAGACAGACCTGGAGGGCTAATATTAAATTTTACAATTCAACATTAAAAAAAGCCAGGAAAAACTTCTTTGGAGACAAGATCTCTAGATCCAACAACCAGATCAGTACGCTGTTCAACATCTGGCGCTCCCTAACTACAAAAAAAGACCCACCTTTGCTTCCACCATCTCTATCAGCCGATGCCCTTGCAAATTTCTTTAATGAAAAGGTTACCACTCTAAGATGCTCCTTCCCTCCCACAGTCTCCTACAATTCCCTGACCTCTGTTGATCTCAACCCTACCTTACCTGTATTCACCCCCATTCCTGCCGACAGATCCTGGACCGCCTTCGAGCTTGTCTCTGAACTGCAAGTCTCCAAACTCTGCCTCAAACTAAAAACTTGCAAGTGCATTTTGGATCCTTTCCCCTCCTATCTATTCGAGAATATCCCTACACAGGCCATCGCTTCCCTCACCGACCTTATAAACTCTGCCCTAACATCGGGCCTTTTCTCCCCCGACATGGGACACATTTCATTGTCCCCTCTACTGAAAAAGGCCGACCTTGATCCTTCCATTCCATCTAACTACCGTCCTATAGCAAATATCCCTCTCCTAACCAAGTTATTAAAATCCATCATATCCACCCAACTCTCATCCTACCTAGAACGATTCTCTATCCTCCTACCCCACCAATTCGGCTTCAGACCCAACTTCAGCACCGAATCCCTCTTGGCCTCACTAATCTCTAAGGTGCAACAACTCCATTCTCGCAACAAATTTGCTGTTCTTCTTCAATTCGACCTCTCCGCAGCCTTTGATGTCGTTCACCACGACATCCTAATCTTCCAACTCTCCGAAATAGGCATAAGCTCCAGTCCTAGATTGGTTCTCGAAATTCCTACGCTTCCGCTCCTACACCGTTAACACAAACGGTACCTCATCCCCCGCCTGGAAGCCGAAATGTGGAGTCCCGCAAGGCTCACCCCTCTCCCCTATCCTTTTCAACATCTACATGTCCTCTCTGAAACTCCTTTATCTATCCCCCCTAGAAACTCTCTACTCCTACGTTGACGACATCCTCATCCTCCTTGAAACCGACTTGAACCTCTCTAACCTCGCTGAGAACATCTCCACATGTATTACGAACCTCCAATCCTGGGCCCAATCTGTACAAATGAAACTGAATGAGTCCAAAACCAAACTACTTTGGCTCGGCCCAATTTCAGATCATTTACCCACCTCCATCCCACTACCTTCCGGCCCCACTCTTCAGCTTGAGTTTTCAAGCAAAGTCCTAGGCATCATCTTAGACTCCTCTCTCTCCTTCAACGATCACCTCAACTCCCTGGTAAAAAAATGATTCTTTAGCCTCCATATGTTGAGGAAAGTAAGATCTTGCTTTCATCATTCTCATTTCGCCATCCTCGTTCAATCCACCATCCTCTCTAGACTGGACTACTGGAACTCCATCTATATAAGCCTAACTAAGAAAAACCTCCATAGACTTCAGCTAATTCAGAACGCCGCGGCCAAGCTTATTTTCGCAAAAGGCAAGTTCGATCACGTTTCCCCACTCCTCTCCAAGCTTCACTGGCTCCCAGTATATTCCAGAGTCCTCTATAAATGTGCCTGCATAGCCTTCAAGATTCTACATGGCGTCCTTCCTCCCGTTATCCCACTCTTCTGGAATTCCTCAAACCCGCTCTCTTCTAGACCCCCCCAAAAACTGAAACTATCTTTCCCATCTACAAAAGGTATATCCCGCGCAGGAAAACTTGGAACATCCCTCCCCTTTAGAACCACAGAACTCTGGAACAACCTCTCATCCTCGCTCTGAAATTCTAGCTCCTTCCAATCCTTCCGTAAACACTTGAAAACTTGGCTCTTCTCAAAAATCTAATCACCTCCCGTTCTCTAATACCCTGTCCCTCTCTATCTTCTCAGTCCCTCTCCTATATCCCTTCTTTGTAGTTCCTTTCCTCTCAACCTCTGTAAACCGTGCCGAGCTCTGCGCATGCGGAGATGGTGTGGTATACAAACCTAAGGTTTAGTTTAGTTTAAATATGTCTAGTGCAGGATTCACAGATACAATTTTCTGTATTATGGTCATGTTTCATTACTCAAGACATTATACAGCCAAGCTTTTCACAAATAATGGATTGTCTTTTCTTGGCATCTTTCCAACATCTTCAGTGGTTAGTCTATTATGCAGATAATACATAGGCACTGTATATTTACCCTCCATTTCAGCAGCCTTCTGCCCTCCTTTTGAATATGGTGCCATGTGCCTTCATAACTACCTACAATGTTTAATATTCCTTAGCTTAGCTCATGCAGTCATTGTTGTAGACAATAGCCCTGCATCAGGACTCAGAACATTGCAATCTTGGACCATAAGTTAAGCTGACGTCACCTTTTGCAAGGATTGTTGATACTGGTCCCATTGACCTAAGGAACGTGGAACATAAACCAGGGCCAGATTCAAAACGAATGCTAGGAAGTTTTTCTTTACCCGTGTGGTGGACACCTGGAATGCGCTTCCAGAGGGCGTAATAGGGCAGAGTACGGTTCTGTGGTTCAAGAAAGGATTGGACAATTTCCTGATGGCAAAAGGGATAGAGGGGTATAGCTAGAGGATTACTGCACAGGTCCTGGACCTGTTGGGACGCCGCGTGAGCGGACTGCTGGGCACGATGGACTTCAGGTCTGACCCAGTAGAGGCATTGCTTATGTTCTTATGTTCATTGTAAGTATCTTTTGATTCAGAATAAACATTTTCTTCATAAACAATTTATTTTGCATTTAATTTTTTTGTAACAAATCCCTTTTGTTTTGAGACATGTGGAATTAGCTGTTCCTATGCAATATTCACTGCTTTCTGTTTGCTCTTTAACATTCAAACAAAATAACCCAGGTAATAAACAAAGTGCAACTCCAAAGGACCAACAAAACAGTATTACCACACTAATGACAAGGATATTCTAAATCATTATTTATTAAAAAGATATGAGCTGCCATGGCCACATTAAAACTGTGAAGCTATCATACTTTATTCAGAATATCTGATTTATTCTTTTTTTTTTTTTTACACATGAATAAACATAGAAAATTACACTTAGAGACTATGTATTGACTTGTCTATTATAACATTTTACGAGATGGCAACTTTTTAAAAATAATATTTTACAATGGCTACATCATAAAAGTATACCTATTTATTAATGTAATGATAGCAATGGCAAAAAACTGGGCATTAAAATTTCCTTGACACTATTTCCAATATAAAATACTGTATTTCAATTACTGTAAAAATTAATCTCTTTAAAAAACATTAAAATAAAAAATAAGCTTGCTTTTAATTAATCATTTACCAAATAGATATTGTTTCTGGAAGTGAGTTGAGATATCATCTAAAAAATTCAGTTCATGTATAGATAAAACAAATTACTTGCACCAAAATGACAAATATCTGTATTTCTCTAGCTTATGAAAAGGTTCTGAACTCACTTTTTTGTAAGGAAAAATATTTAACAATTCAAAACAGGAAATAAGTCGCAGCTAAAGACCACAAAACTGGGGATGAATCATATCTCAAATTTCACAGGAAACAAAAAGAGAAAGAAAGCTTCCCAAAGCTGAGGTCTAGATTTGAAAAACATTTGGATCAAAGAAAATATAACAACCTGCCTGAAACTATTGTGCATTTATTGTACAGGGAGACTTTGAAAATAAAGCCCACAATTGCAATGCTCCTGGTCTTATCAAAATTAACTGTTTCCTTATATGAGTATTTTTAGAAACATCAAGAAATATATGGGGCCTTTTAGTAACGATTAGCTCATGTTATCTGCCAGAGGACCCTGCAGCAGATATATGCTAATCTGTCTCTTATAGTTAATTTTCAAGTTGAGAAACAATTTATCACAATGCCTAAAGTACAATTTAAGTAGCCAATATTTATCTACCTGTAGGTAATGAATGCTTAAGTACCTGAATTAAATGTAAACCGTTCTGAGCTCCCTTGGGAGAACAGTATAGAAAATTGAATGAATAAAAAAGTCAATAATGTAGATGGGATTGAATTTAGAACCTTCCAGAGTAGCAGAAACATTCAAGGTGTCTTTCTGTAGTAAACCTTCCAAATTCTGTGGAAGATAATAAACTTAACAAGGGAATTTAATTCAAAAGTAACCACCAGTGCTTCAGTCACATATTTCTCATACATATACTTTGGGAAAGTTTAAAAACCTTAATTTTAAAGGATGTGCCATATTTTCCAATGTATCAACCTTAGGCCTGCTGCCTTGGGGTACCTGTTGTCAATTTCTTCCCCTATGGAAAAATGGATGGATCACTTTATCCAGAGATAATTCAAGTGAGAACAATATTAAACCAACCTTCCTGTAGTGCCTAGGGTGAGTTAGTCAAACTTGCTTGTGTGAATATAGATAACTTTTGGGAGACAATCCCAGTCTTTGGATCAATCTCTCAAGAGAGGAGTTTTCTTAAGTACTAAACTCCGATTAAAGATCCTCAAAGTTTAAAGCTGGCATTGGTTAAAGAAAATTATTACAGCGAAAGATGGAGCTCCTGGAAAATCATAGCAGAAGAAATAACTTCTGGTTTTAAAATTTCTCTAAATGTCCCTACAGATGTTATGAAAAATGTCAGCTGAGGTGGGGCAGTCAGTGTACAAAACAAACTGCAAACTCATACTGTAAATGGATTCATGCAAACCTTTTTTTTACCTTAAAATCCTACAGCACAAGATGAGCCTTATTAGTTACCATCTCAGGAAGCTTTCAACTAATTAGTACAGTGACGGGACAAAGCCGCGCCGACATTTCGGCCCAGACAATTGAACGCAAGACTCCAGCACGCCGTTGTAAAAGTTAATTTTAAGAGCTCTGATGGGGATGGGAAGGGAACCCCCCCACTTTACTTAATACTACTCACGCTGCCATTGGGGAGGTGTAACCCCCCCATATTATACAGAAAACTTAACTT
This sequence comes from Geotrypetes seraphini, assembly GCF_902459505.1. Taxonomy (NCBI): domain Eukaryota; kingdom Metazoa; phylum Chordata; class Amphibia; order Gymnophiona; family Dermophiidae; genus Geotrypetes; species Geotrypetes seraphini. The sequence goes on from NC_047095.1 coordinate 22,884,896, forward strand.
TTTCTTTAAAAAATAAATAAAATCGGGAAAAAGTTAAGTTTCCTCTATAATGGGGGTTCCAACCCTCCAAACCCCCCCCCCCCCAACGGCAGCACGAACACTATTAAGTAAACTGTGGGGGGGTTCCCCCCCTCACACACCCCGTCGGAGCTCTTTAAAATTAACTTTTCCAGCGGCGTGCTGGAGTTTTATGTCCAATTGTCTGGGCTCAAATGTCGGTGCAGCTTTGTTCCCATGCGCGAATGACTGTGAACCAATTAGTACACATCACAACTGATATCCCTACTGCATAGCCTAAGCCCAATGTGCTGTATACATTAGGGAACCTAAAACCATTGTCAGAAGCAAGCAGTGTCAAGTAAGAGATGGAAAGTGTCACTCAATAGCACTGGGAAAACATTTGACCAGATCTTCTGTTTTTCATTTTTTGTACGCAACTTGGATATGCAAAGAAAATAGTTTTGCAGAAGAGGACAAACAAAGCAATTTTTTCAGTTCCATTTACGGTGTCAAATACTGAAAGTTTGTTCTCTAGTAGACAAAAATTACACAGTTGATGTTTCAATATATTTATTTGATGAAATTTTTCAAAAATCTTTGTACAAAAGAAAAGCAGTCTTATTCTGCAGCATTTTCTTGTGCTCTCAAGAAGCTTGCTTTCTTCTGAGCAATACGGTCCTTTCTCTGGGCCAAAGAAAGTTTGGGACGGTTCCACCTAGATTTGAAAGAAATATGAATATGTAAGATACACCTTTTGTTTATATCCACACCATTTCACTCAATGCTTATATCCTGTAAGCTGGAGGGATGAAGCAATCTTGCTTTATGGTGCTATCAAAACACTCTACTATAAAGGAGTTCAATATATCACACCTACTGGGCCTGCATTTTTCCATCAGGAATTTTTAGGGGAAGGAGAGGCTCTAAGGAAGGGACAAAAGACCACAGAAAACAAAATGAGAGGTTCACGAATGAGCACTAATGGTTTAATGTCAAGTTTCTGTGCATCCATATTGTGAGAATCTACTGCATCCAACTCAAAACAAGGATTCTTTTTCCCTATTGCCATCAAATCTATCCCTCTTAATAAAAATGTTCGATGCATACTTGCATAAGAACATAAGAATAGCCTTACTGGGTCAGACCAATGGTCCATCAAGCCCAGTAGCCCATTCTCATGGTAGCCAATCTAGGTCCCTATTACCTGGCCAACACCCAAGAAGTAGCAATATTCTATGCTACCGATCCAAGGCAAGCAGTGGATTCCCCCATGTCTCTCTCAATAACAAACTATAGACTTTTCTTCCAGAAAATTGTCCAAGCCTTTCTTAAACCCAGCTACGTTATCTGCTCTTACCACAATCTCTGGCAATGCGTTCCAGAGCTTAACTATTCTCTGAGTGAAAAAATATTTCCTCCTATTGGTTTTAAAAGTATTTCCCTGTAACTTCATCGAGTGTCTCCTAGTCTTTATAATTTTTTTTTTTTTGTAACTGTTTATTTATGACAAGAGAAAAACATCACAGCAAAACATCAGGAATATCCAACTACAATACAGGCAGGCAATCTGCAGATCAACAAATCTCCTGATGTCACCCCCCCCACCCCCCCCCCCCCCCCTCCCCCCCTAGTGACAGCCCCCTGCTCCCCCCAAAAACCCAAGAACACCACCAATAGGCACAATTACACCCCAACGTGAGGAAAAGTAGAAAAATCAGAAAAGAAGTGGACCAAAGGTCACAGACCCCCAGTAAGAACCCCAAGAAGACACACCCCCACAAAACCCATCCGGCCGAAGCCAATAACTCAGCTGACAACAGAACTATTCATCCCCAAACCCTCCATTGCCAGGTATCTCCCCCAAATATCGTGATATTGCTGCCATTTTCTAGTCAACAGGGCTGAGAGCCGATATTTCTCACACACCCATCCCAATTTCTCTCGCACCAGAGCCAAAGTAGGTGAAGCAGTACTGCGCCAGTGTTGAGCCACAGTCAGCCTAGCCGCTGTAAAAGCCAAGCGCACCAATCTATCCTGGGTGTCATCTACCCCTCCAGAGGGAAACCCCAACAAGGCCACCTCAGCTCTTTTCGCGAGAGGCACTTGAAGGAGAGCCCCCACATACTTAAACACCTGGCTCCAGAAGTCTTGAATGGAGGGGCAACTCCACCACATATGAAAGAATGTTCCCCGCTGCCCACATCCCCTCCAACAGAAGTCTGTGCCCGTAGCGGACATCTTGCTCAGAGTCACTGGGGTGAGATACCAGCGCACCAGCATTTTAAGCGCATTCTCCACCAACATAGGGGCTACAGCTAAATGATGTATCCTATACGAAATAGTTTCCCACAGAGATGCCTCAAACACCTGCCCCAAGTCCCCTTCCCAAGCCAGTAAATACGAAGGCTTCCGGCCTTTATCCTGATGCACCCATTTATACAGCAGCGAAATGCAACCTCTACGCACTGGGGACCCCAAAAGCTGCTCAAAGTCAGAACAGCTATAAGCTGCAACATCTGCCCTTTTAGCCTTCTGCAAATAACTTTTCACTTGTAGATACGGGAAGAGGTCCTTAGAATCAAGCTGATAAAGCTTTTGGATCTCTGGAAAAGCACAAATGGACTCTCCCTCTATAAATTGGCCAAAGTACTGCAACCCTTTCCTTGCCCACCGCACAAATATCCCCCCATCTCTGCCCGGTACGAAATCAGAGGCAGTGCACAATGGTAAATGATGCAACCCCTTACTACGACCCAAGAGTTTGCCAGCCTCTCCCTTCCACACCCTCATTGTCCAATTAGTAAACGGGTTAGAAATGCTTCCCAACTCCCGTGCCCCCAAGTCCCCCCACATAAGCGACCCTAGGGTACGAGCCCCACCCGAGCCACTCAAAACTCCCTGCTCTACCTGCACCCACAACTTCAAAGATGGCGCATGCCACTCCACTCCCGCTCGGAGTTGAGCCGCGCGGTAGTAATGCTCCAAATGGGGGAGTCCCAGACCCCCTTCCGCTTTAAACTTGAACATGGCCCATTGAGCCACCCTGGGTCGTCTACCTCCCCACACGAATCGTAAAAGGTTCCGCTGCCATCGGAGAAGATACTGTCTAGGGACCTCAATAGGCAAAACCTGAAAAAAATATAAGAACTTCGGCAGTACCAACATCCTAATAACCTCCATGCGCCCCATCCAAGACACATATAATGAGGCCCACCGATCCATATCCCTAGCTAGGGATGCTACCAAAGGAATATAGTTAAGCTGAAATAGGGATGTCCAATCCACCCCCAACTGAATACCCAGATATCGTATAGGGCCCTTAACCCATCGAAAGGGCACCACCCTCTGAATACACGGAATATCCACTACCGGGACCGATATATTAAGTATCTCCGTTTTTGTCATATTGGCTTTAAAGCCTGATAAAGCCCCATAGTCTGTCATAAGATCCTGAAGGGATCTAAGGGACTCCGCCGAGCCCTCCACAATTGCTAAAATATCGTCAGCAAATAAGGACAATTTATGCTCACCCCCTTGAACCCGTACGCCCTTCACCCCAGAGGCTAGTCGGATCTTTTGCGCAAGAGGCTCAATCACCAAAGCAAAAAGCAAAGGTGAGAGCGGACAACCCTGTCTCGTTCCCCGCCTGAGCTCAAAAGGAGCAGAGTATACCCCATTAATTTTCACACACGCCAGAGGTCCGTTATACAAAGACAGAATCCAAGACACATATCTGGCCCCCAGACCTACATGGTGAAGAACTGCCTCCATAAAACGCCAATCCACGCGGTCAAAGGCCTTCTCGGCATCCACCGCCACTGCTACCCAAGGACCTCCACTGCGTCGGGCCTGCCAAATCAAGTTCAAGACTTTGCGGATTCCATCTGCCGCCTGCCTTCCCCCTATGAATCCCACCTGATCTGGGTGAATAAGTGTCGGCATGTGAGGGGATAAACGATCAGCCAGCACTCGAGCCAGAATTTTGGTATCAATACCCAACAGTGAGATAGGCCTGTAGCTCCCACACTGAGTGGCATCCTTCCCTGGCTTTGGTAAAATCGTGATCCCAGCCAGCCGCATATAAAAGGGCAATTGGGCTCCCTCTCTCAGATTATTGTATAAACGCACCAACAATGGAGCCACCAATGTAGACATCTTCTTGTAAAACAACCCCGTGAACCCATCTAAGCCCGGTGATTTCCCCGGTCTCAATTGTCTAATCACATTATGTACCTCCTCCAACGTAATGTCCTCATCCAGCCCCTGCGCTTCACAGGCCGTAAGGGATGCCAAGCCCAAATCCTGAAGATACTTCCCAATTTCTTCCCCCGACCCCTGACTCTCTGGCGTATAAAGCTGCTGATAGAATTCACGAAATCGTGCATGAATAGCCCCCTCAGCTGTCAATGTTTGTCCCGAGCCATCCTTAATAGCCATAATATTAGACTGCGTCTGCTGCAGGCGCAGACGATGAGCCAGCAATTTCCCTGCTCTATTACCAGATTCAAAGAACCTTAAACGAAGACGTTCAAGATTGAATTGAATCTCCTTATCCTCCATCTTCCCCAATTCCGCCCGAACTTCCCTTATCCGAAGCCCAAGGGGAGCTCCCCCCTGGCCCCTCTTATGTTGATCTACCAGTTGACGTAAAGTCTCTCTCAGACTCCGTTCCTTTTGCAATTGAAGCCTCTTTTTATGAGCGGCCATAGAAATAAGCTCCCCCTGCAGTACGGCCTTCAAACTTTCCCATATTGTTATCGGAGAGTAGGAATCAACATTATTATGCTCCAAAAAGTCCTCAATAACCTGTTCCACCTTGCGGACCATCTGCGGATCTTTCAATAAACTATCATTCAATCTCCAGTAGTGATCCCCTACTCTCGAAGCTCCCCATCGCACATCCATCCAAATGGGAGCATGATCTGACCAGCCAATGTCCCCAATGGAGGACCCCAGTAGTCTACCCCCCCATCCCTTATCCAGATATAGCATGTCGATTCTAGTATAGACCCCATGAACAGGGGAGTAGTATGTATAATCTTTATCCATGCAATGCTGAGATCTCCACCCATCTACAATATTGAGTACGTCAACCAAGTGTCTAAGGCGTTTCCTATCGGACTTAAGCCGGTCCCCTCCAACCCCCTTAGAGTCCCACCTGGGATTCATAACTAAATTAAAATCCCCTCCCACAATCACTGACCCCTTCTTAACCTGCAGTACCTTGGCCAATACCTCATCGAAAAAAGAACCCTGTTTAGAATTCGGGGCATATAAATTCACCAGGGTGACTACCTCCTCATTTATCTGCCCCACCCAAATCACCCAGCGCCCCCGCTCATCCCTCCATTCCCGTTCAGGCACGATCTTAAGACGTTTAGCAAACAAAATGCCCACCCCTGCCTTTTTCCTTTCTGTCCTATTAGAGGCCCAGACCCTTCCCGGATATTCTCTATATTGTACCAGCTTCTCCCCAGGACGCACAAAATGAGTTTCCTGAATGAAGCTGATATCAATACGCAGCCTTTTCAACTCCTTCAACAAAAGCTGGCGTTTACGTGGCATATTGAGGCCCTTAACATTGAAACTGCCCAATCTCAAAGAATCAGGTCCCATGACCCAAGAATCCTGCCCCACACCCTGCACCCCTCTTCCCCTTCCCCCCACTCCAGATCCAAAAGCCCATGCTGTCACCTACCCATCCCCCTATCCCCACCCCCCACCAGCCCCACCCCCCTCCCAACCCTACCCATATCCACCTGCTCCTCAGCCCTTCCATGACTCCGGGTGACCCCCCCCCAGCTCATGAACCCCTCATCCATTCCCCCTCCCCTCCCCAGCCCCCCAACAAGCATTCATCCTCAGTCTCACTCCCATAGGCACCCTCTCACACTCACCCCCATGAAGAAAACCCCTCACATCCAACCCCCCACACAGTCCCAGCCACACATCTGCCCAGTCAAGGCATTGACAGTCCCAATTGTCCAAGTGCAGCCAAGCAGGATCCGCCATTGTTCACTCGCCACTGCTCACTCGCCAGTGCCATTGGAAGGTCCAGCTCCGCTTCTTCCACATGGTTCCTCCACCGCTCGACCACCAGCACCCGGCTTTCGGGACCTGGTCACACATTCTCTCCAGCGAAATTTCTCTGACTGCTGGGTCCCTTGCCGGTCCGACATCAGAACCTCTCCAGTAAGGATCCCCTCCTTCCGCAACAGTTTGCCAGCCTCCGCTACAGTGGTCACTTTCTTATGGACACCGTTAATAGTGAGAAGGAGCCCAAAGGGGAACAGCCATCTATATCTGAGGTTGTTCTGCTTCAGGATCATCACGATCGGGCGAAACTCTCTCCTGCGTTGCAAAGTAATAGCAGAAAGGTCCTGAAACACCTCCACTTTATGGGTCTTCCACTCAAACGACCCCAGATCACGGGCCTTGCGCACCATCCGCTCCTTGTCTGCATAATTGTGGAGACATGCAATAATGTCCCTTGGATAGTCATCTCGCTTGGGTCCCAGTGTGCGATGAGCCCGGTCCACTTTCAAGACCCCACTGGGCTCTCCGCCGTCGTCAGCCAGGGAGAAGAGAGAGTGATATATCTCCTGCACCACCTTCACCGCATCTGCATAATTCGCCGATTCTGGTACACCGCGGATGCGGACATTATTCCGGCGGGACCGGTTTTCCAAATCCTCCACCCGGTGGTAACAGTCCTGCCAGTCCTTTTGGGCTGCCTCAAATGCCCCACTCAAATTTTGTACCACCTCCTCCTGCTCCCCCATTCTCCTTTCAGTCTCCTCCACTCTCCCCATGAGGTCGGCTATGTCCCTCTTGATTTCTTTTACTGCATCCCGGATTTTCCCTTTGACTCCAGCAACTTCCTGCTTAATGTCGCAGACCCATTGCTGGAGGTCTGCTTTAGTCACAGCTGCGGAAGATGAATCCATTCTCCGCAGTCTCGGAGAAGACCCCCTCTCCGACTCTTCATCGGACCCGCTCTCCCCGGACTCACGCTGGGACGCGCACGAGGCTCCGCGCGACTGGCGCAGGCCGCTCTTTTCTGGCGCCTTCTCGTGCGGTCTCCCTTCGTCGGGTTTCTTTTTAGACGGCATATTCTGAAGCCGCTCAGCTGCACTCGCACAGCTCACCGGGTGCCCCGCTCGCTACCGCGGCTTGCCTGCTCCTGATCGGGGGAATGTTCGCTCGAGGATCAGAGCTCCGGCTCTAACCCGCCATTCAGGGTGATGACGTCACCGGAAGTCGTCTTTGTAATTTTTGACAGAGTGAAAATCAATCCACTTGTATCCATTCTACTCCACTCAGGATTTTGTAGACTTTAATCATATCTTCCCTCAGCCATCTCTTTTCCAAGCTACCCTAACCTTTTAGTCTTTCCTCATACGAGGAGTTCTATCACCTTTATCATCTTGGTCACTCTTCTTTGAACCTTTTCTAGTGCCACTATATTTTTCCTGAGAATAGGAGACCAGAATTGAACGCAGTACTCCAGATGACGTTGCACCATGGAGCAATACAGGACCATTATAACATTCTTAATCTTGTTAACCTTTTTTTAATAATTCCTAGCATTCTGTTTGCTTTTTTGACCGCCGCCACCTTACATTGGGTGGAAGGTTTCATCATATTGTCTATGATGACACCTAGATCCTTTTCTTGGCGCTAAACCCCAAGGTGAAACCTAGCATCCGGTAACTGTGATTTGGGCTATTCTTCTCAATGTGCATCATTTTGCATTTGTCCACATTAAATTTCATCTGCCACTTGGATGCCCAGTCTTCCAATTTCCAATTTTTCACAAACCGCATGCGTTTTAACAACTTTGAACAGTGTGTCATCTGCAAATTTAATCACCTCATCGTTCCAATTTCCAGATCATTCATAAATAAGTTAAATAGCACCAGTACGAGTACAGACCCCTTTCGGCACTCCACTGTTTACTCTCTACCTTTGAGAAAAATGACCATTTAACCCTACCCTCTTTTCTATCTGATAACCAATTCCTAATCCATAACTGAACTTTGCCACCTATCCCATGAATCTAATTTTCTCAGAAGCCTCTTATGAGGAACATTATCAAAAGCTTTCTGAAAGCAATGTTACTTACCGTAACAGTTGTTATCCAGGGACAGCAGGCAGCTATTCTCACTAGTGGGTGACGTCATCCGACGGAGCCCCGATGAGGACGTCTCACAAGCATACTTGCTTGTAGAAACTTTAGACGTTTCGAGTCGCCCACATCGCGCATGCGCGAGTGCCTTCTCGCCCGATGCACCGGGCGTGTCTCCTCAGTTCAGATAGCTAGCAGAGAAGCCAACCCAGGGGAGGTGGATGGGCCGTGAGAATAGCTGCCTGCTGTCCCTGGATAACAACTGTTACGGTAAGTAACATTGCTTTATCCCAGAACAAGCAGGCAGGTATTCTCACTAGTGGGTGACCTCCAAGCTAACCCCAATGGGATGGTGGGAGTGTTGGCAACTTAGGAGAATAAATTTTGCAATACTGTTTAGCCAAACTGTCCATCCCGTTTGGAGAAGGTATCCAGATAATAATGAGAGGTGAAGGTGTGAACCGAGGACCAAGTAGCAGCCTTACAAATCTCCTCAATCGGTGTTGATCTGAGGAAGGCTACAGAAGCTGCCATTGCTCTGACCTTATGGGCTGTGACTTTACTGTGAAGGGGTAATCCAGCCTGGGCATAGCAGAAGGAGATACAAGCCGCCATCCAGTTGGAGATGGTACGCTTAGAGATGGGACATCCCAACTTGTTCGGATCAAAGGAGATGAAAAGTTGAGGAGCAGATCTGTGTGGTTTGGTGCGTTCCAGGTAGAAAGCCAAAGCATGTTTACAGTCCAGAGTGTGAAGAGCTGATTCTCCAGGATGAGAATGAGGTTTTGGAAAAAACACAGGAAGAACAATGGATTGATTCAGATGAAAATCCGAGACCAACTTGGGGAGGAATTTGGGATGAGTGCGAAGGACCACCTTGTCATGATGAAACACTGTAAAAGGTGGATCCGCAACCAATGCTTGAAGCTCACTAACTCGACGAGCAGAAGTGAGGGCAATGAGAAACACCACTTTCCAAGTGAGATATTTCAGAGGAGCCCTGTTAAGAGGTTCAAATGGAGGCTTCATAAGTTGAGAAAGAACAACATTGAGGTCCCAAACCACTGGAGGCGGTTTGAGGGGAGGATTGACATGGAAAAGTCCTTTCATGAATCTGGAAACCACCGGATGAGCAGAAAGAGGTTTCCCTTGAAGAGGCTGATGGAAAGCAGCAATAGCACTCAAATGGACTCGGATCGAGATAGACTTGAGGCCAGAATGAGATAGGTGCAAAAGATAGTCCAAAACAAGAGGACAAGGAGGCATGTTGAGGTTCCTTGCGTTGAGAAAAGCACCAAGTAGAAAATCTAGTCCATTTTTGGGAATAGCATTGTCTAGTAGCAGGCTTCCGTGAAGCTTCTAAAACATCCCGCACAGCTTGAGAAACTGAAGAGGAACTATGTTGAGAGGAACCAAGCTGTCAGGTGCAGAGACTGCAGGTTGGGATGAAGCAGAGACCCCTGATGCTGCGTAAGCAGAGATGGAAACACTGGTAGAAGGAAGGGCTCCCTGCTGCTGAGTTGAAGTAGAAGGGAGAACCAAGGTTGTCTGGGCCACCGAGAAGCAATTAGAATCATGGTGGCCCGGTCCAACTTGAACTTGACTAGAGTCTTTTGAATGAGAGGAAACGCATACAGAAAGAGATTCCTCCAGTCCAGAAGAAAAGCATCTGCCTCGAGGCAGTGAGGAGTGTAGATCCTGGAGCAGAACTGAGGCAGTTTGAAGTTGTGGGGGGCTGCAAAGAGGTCTATCTGAGACGTTCCCCACAGAGAGAAGATGTGATGAAGGGGCGTGGAATGGAGAGTCCATTTGTGAAGCTGTAGAAGACAACTTAAGTTGTCCGCCAAGGCATTGTCCGCCCCCTGAATGTAGACAGCTTTGAGGAAGGTGTTGTGGCGAATTGCCCAATCCCAAACTTTCAGAGTTTCCTGACAGAGGGAGGCCGATCCCAAGCCTCCCTGTTTGTTGACATAATACATGGCGACCTGGATGTCCATGCGAATGAGAACCATTATGTCGTGAAGGAGATGCTGAAAAGTACTGAGGGAATTGAAAATCGCTCTGAGTTCCAGGAGATTGATGCGACACATGCGGTCCGCACTGGTCCAATAGCCTTGAGTGCGCAGACCATCCAGATGAGCCCCCCAAGCATAGGTCGAGGAGTCGGTCGTGAGAACCTTCTGATGGGGAGGCGTGTGAAACAGCAAACCTCTGGAGAGATTGGAAGAGAGCATCCACCAGCGAAGAGACTGTGTCAGAGCAGGAGTGACCTGGATGTGGCGAGTCAGAGGGTCGGATACTTGCGTCCATTGAGATGCCAGGGTCCACTGAGGAATCCTGAGGTGAAGTCTGGCAAAAGGAGTCACGTGTACTGTACAGGCCATGTGGCCCAGAAGAACCCATCATGTGTCTCGCCGAGATGGACGGGCGAGAGGACACTGAATGACAAAGGCGAAGAAGAGCATCCAGATGTTGTGGAGGCAGGAACGCTCGGAGTTGGATGGTATCCAGAACAGCTCCTATGAAGGGAAGAGTCTGGGAAGGTTGCAGATGGGATTTTGGAAAGTTGATCTTGAACCCCAGACTCTGCAGGAACCAGATCATCTGTCGGGTCGCCCAGACGACTCCCCGAGATGTGGAATCCTTGATGAGCCAGTCGTCGAGGTAGGGAAACACCTGTAGACCGTGGTTCCTGAGTGCTGTGGCCACTACAACCAGGCACTTGGTGAAGACTCTGGGAGACGAAGCCAGGCCGAAGGGAAGCACTCGATATTGAAGATGAAGATGTCTCACCCGAAATCGGAGGTATTGCCGGGAGGCCGGATGGATGGGAATATGAGTGTAGGCCTCCTTGATATCCAGAGAGCATAACCAGTCGTTCTGCTCGAGGAGGGGATAAAGAGAAGCCAGGGTTAACATGCGAAACTTCTTTGACCAGAAACTTGTTGAGCACCCTGAGGTCCAAAATAGGACGCAGATCGCCCGTCTTCTTCAGAACAAGGAAGTACCGGGAGTAAAACCCCTTGTTCTGTTGGTCCAAAGGGACTGGCTCGACAGCCCGGAGCCGGAGCAAAGCCTGAGCTTCCTGAAGAAGAAGGGCAGTCTGGGTTAAGTTGGAAGGATACTCTCTTGGAAGATGTTCCAGAGGAACTTGGTTGAACTGAAGAGAGTACCCCTCCCTTATGGTGGAAAGGACCCAGAGGTCGGTGGTAATTGTCGTCCATCGATGATAAAAATGATGGAGACGACCTCCGATGGGAAAAACAGGGGAGGGCAGAACGGTGGAAGTTATGCTCTCTACAAGACAGTCAAAAGGGCTGAGGAGCCTTGGGGACAGCAGAAGTTTGAGGTTTTTGCTGTGGCTTCTGCGGGTGCTGTATCTTAACAGGCTGACAGATGGTAGGCGCCTGTTTCGGTGGGTAACGCCGCTGGTAGATCAGAGGCGGACGTGAAGGACGAGGAGGAGCAGGCTTGGGCTTCGGACGGAGAATTGACTGGAAAGACTTCTCATGATCCGATAGCTTCTTGGTCGCCGCCTCGATGGATTCATCAAAGAGGTCGGCTCCAGCACACGGGACATTAGCAAGCCGGTCCTGAAGGTTCGGGTCCATATCGATGGTCCGAAGCCACGCCAGGCGTCGCATGGCCATCGAACAAGCAGCAGCCCTGGCAGAGAGCTCAAAAGCATCGTAAGATGACTGCATCATCTGCAGTAGCAGTTGGGACAACGACGCCAGAACCTCGTGGTACTCGAACCGAGCTTGAGAGTCCACATAAGGCAGAAACTTTTGCAGAACTGAGAGGAAAAACTCGAAGTAGGTTGCAAAATGAAAACTATAATTGAGGACTCGAGAGGCCATCATCAAGTTCTTGTAGATGCGCCTGCCAAACCTGTCCATGGTCTTGCCCTCCTGGCCTGGAGGGTCGGTGGCATAGACCTGGGAGGGATGAGACCGTTTCAACGAGGACTCCACCAAGAGGGATTGATGAGAGAGTTGGGCCCCATCAAATCCTTTATGGTGTACCATGCGGTACCTGGCATCCAATTTTCCGGGAACAGCTGGTATGGAGTAAGGTGTTTCAAAACAGCGCATGAAGGTCTGGTCCAGCAGCTTATGCAGAGGAAGCCGGAGAGACTCAGCAGGCGGTTGAGGGAGATGCATCGTCTCCAGATATTCCTTGGAAAATTTGGACCTCCGAGTCCAGGTTAATGTCGAGATCCACAGCCATCTGTCGAAGGAACGAAGAGAAAGACAGCTGGTCAGCCAGAGCCGGTCCTCGAGAAGGACTGGAAGATGTCGAGGCCTCTGGATCCAACGAGGCCGGAGATCGGCAGGGAGAAAAAGATCCCACGGTGTCCTCGAGCTCCGGCATAGGAGGAGGTGAAGAAGCCGGCGGTAAGTATTCGAGGAAAGGCTGCTTCCTACAAGGCGAGGCATGCCTCGATGAATGGCCCGAAGAATGCCTCGAGCGATGGCCAGAACTGTGCCTGGAAGCAGGCCTCGACCGCCGAGGCAAGCGAGGCACCGTCGAGGCTTCCAGCGAGTGAATGGGGCTGGAGGCAGTGGATCGAAGCAGAGGTGGTTGGACGGAAGCATCTCGAGGCACCCGCCAAGCCTCGAGACTCGGCATCGAGTCCAGATGAGGCTCTCGCAAAGACTCTACTCCTTGCATCGAGGGAATCGGTTCCAGTGGAGGCATGGGCAAAGACTCTGCTCCTTGCGATGCATGCATCGATTCCAGACCAGACACTCGCAGAGACTCGGCTCCCTGTAGCGTGAGTTACGCCGTGGAGACACCGGAGGCGGCTCAACCTCGCGGGAGGCCCCCGCATGCCCAGGCGGGAGTTGGGAGAAAAGTTTCGGCCCCATAGTGGTGAAGAGCTCGATGAACTGCTTCTCCAGCAAGGTCTGGAACGAAGCCAGCAAGGAGGGATCCGCATCCGCAATGGGACCTCCTGCACGGGCTTTGCGCTCCCTGGCGCTTGGACTTAGAAGTCTTGGGCACCTTTAGCACCACGGGGTAATGGGCTGCTGTGCTACCTGACCTGAAGAGACGGAGGAAGGCACCGCAGCAGGCGTTGGAGTCGAAGCCGGCACAAACGAAGCAGGCTTGAGGAGACTCGAGGTTGCAGAGGTGGACGACGGAAGAGTCGAGGCGAAGTCGAAGGTGTGGCACTCGTTGATGATGACAACTCCGTCGCAGCCTCCATGCTGAACAGTGACTCCCACAAGATGCAGTGCTGCTTGAACGTACGTGCTGTAAGCGTGGAGCAAGGCCGGCACGATTTCGGAAAGTTGAGGCCCGAGACACTGAATATAGTGTTGATGAGGGTCCTTCAGCGAAATCGCGCGCTGGCACTTGACACACTTCTTAAAACCGGTGATAGGCCAAATTTAAAAAAAACACCAAAAAACCCACAATAAAACACGATGAAAACCAACGATTATAAGGAAAAAGAACCCAAAACCGCGGACCTAGAAGGCACAAGGGAAGATACTTCACGCAGAGAGTCGAAGACGGACTTCTCGGCTCCGCGGAAAAGTAAGAACTGAGGAGACACGTCCGATGCATCGGGCAGGAAGGCACTCACGCATGCGCAGTGTGGGCGACTCGAAACTTCTAAAGTTTCTACAAGCAAATATGCTTGTGAGAGGTCCGCATCGGGGCTCCGTCGGATGACGTCACTCACTAGTGAGAATACCTGCCTGCTTGTCCTGGGATAAAATCTAGATACACAATGTAATGTAATGTAATTTATTTCTTATATACCGCTACATCCGTTAGGTTCTAAGCGGTTTACAGAAAATATACATTAAGATTAGAAATAAGAAAGAACACTACCTTTACCCACGTTTACTCACACCTTCAAAGAAGTCAAGCAAATTGGTGAGGCAAGATCTCCCTCAGCTGAACCCATGCTGACTCCGTCTCATTAAATCTTGTTTGCCTATGTGTACCACTATTTTTTTTTTTTATAATTGTTTCCACCATTTTGTCCCCCTGAAGGCCTGGACTGTATCCCTGAAGGCCTGCACCACCCCTTTTGAAGGATTGCACCCCCCTCGAAGGCCTGTGTGTTTCCCCCGGCCTCTCGCTCTTCCATTTACCTAATTCCAGCAGCGGAGCAGCCTGCAGAGAGGATCGCCGGTGCTAACGATCTTTGCAGGCTGCCATCGGCCTCCGGAGGCCTTCCCTCTGCCACAGTTCCGCGCCTCCTCTGACGACAGAGGCAGGATTGCGGTAGAGGTAACAGCAGCTCCAGAGGCCAATGTCAGTCTGCAAAGATCGCTAGCACAAGCGATCCTCTCTGCAGGCTGCTCTGCTGCTGGAATTAGGTAAATGGATGCGCACGAGGCCAGGGGGGGAAGCCGGACACCACAGTACTTCCCAACTGACCCTCCCTCCTCGCCCTCTAAAGCTGGAGCGGCAGCGGCTGGCCAGCAAGAGGCAGTGCTGCCGCTCCTGCTTTAGGGGGCAAGGGGGGAGGGTCAGTCACTGAATCGGGAGGCTGATTTTTTTTTTTGTTTTTAAATCAATTTGAATCTATTCACCCGAATTGTGAATTGGGCAGCACTAATGAACACTATCAACAATGCTAGTCCTAAAATACAAAAATATCCCAAACATAGGAAACTAAATAAAAAATATTTAATTATTGGGATGTACGCTCTTAGGTTTTTACTCAGTTTAATATACTCCCTGTGGAAGTGTAAAAAATTTTGTACAATACCTCTTTGTTTTTACGTCTCGCTTGGGTTTCTTTTCATGAGCAGGATTCTCTCTTATAGCAGTATGAGCATTTTTATACATATCTTCCATCTAGAAATATGACAACAATCATTATACATTTCTCACAGCTATGTTCTTCTGACAATATAAAAACTTTCGCCAGTCATATTCATACTTGAATTTAAATGTACTCTGCACTGCCCTACAATGTACTCTATCTACAATGCTCTGAGTGTTACAGATTTAATGAGATCATAGGCAGAAAAAGAGCCCAATCAATATTTTGCTCAACACAGGATCAGCAAATAGAGGACTTAGGATGAACTAGAGATTGTGATTGGGTCAAACAAACCAAAAGCAAATACTGTACTGCACTTCATAAAAATGTAATTGAGAGAATTCCTTACCATGTCTGGCATGATGGTGTTCTTAATGTACTGCGAGAACTGCTTTTTGTACGTTTCTTCATCTTCCTCCATCAGATAACGCATATAGTCTGCCACATTCTGTCCCAGAATGTGTTTGCGGTGAACTTCTGCATTGAATTCTTTACTTTCAGAGTCATAACCAGGGAAACGTTTGGTACTGTAAAACAAAGCTTCCAGATTACACAGGTCAGGACAGATTCTGCTGAAACCTTTCTTACTTTTCAAACATTGGACATGACAGCTGCTATCAGCCCCGTCTTGAAACTGAATAACATCACATGCAGACCAAAAACCAACTACAGTGTGCTCAGATTCTGGGGTTATCATCATGGAAAGCAGCTGGTATTTAATCTTCCTTAAGGATTAGAATAGCAATCAAATTAAGATCACAAAAAGAACACTAGTGTTCTGCTGCTTCCCATTCTACATAAAAATTAGTAATGTCTATGCCTGTAGATCCTGGCTTTATCAAGAGCAAAACTTAAGTTGCAGGAAAAAAAAATCATGGTTATTCCTTAACTTCACCTTCAGATTTTCTCCTGCATATTGATTACTAACACCTCAACAAAAATTATGTAATGGCAAGCTGGGGGGGGGGGGGTCAAATCAGAACTGCAGGTTTTTTTTTATCCATCTCCAAACAACATGCTTACAGTTTTACCACAAGACAAAATCTTGACACACACCCCCCCCTCAAAAAAAAAAAAGTAGCTCGATTTCCTGGACCTCATTCAGTTAAAATTATATGTCTGTTGTTATGAAGAATGTGTTTGGTTTATACAGGGTTTGATTACCTCCTGGAAGAAAATTAACCAGATAGACTTGAGAACAAAAGCTATGATTTGTCCCTGGGTGTAAGATGCAAGAAATTGATCTTTTTGGAATCTTGTCAGATACTTGTGGCCTGACTGACTACTGTCAAGTGCCAAGATACTGGGCTTGATGAATCTTTGATACGACCCAGTATTGCGTACCTTATATACAAGGTGTTGAGCACATATGGATCAACCAGTTCAATGCCATTCACATAATGATTGTTTACAAAGGGGGAAAAAGAAGTACTACTACTTTTTTCTATAGCGCTGCCAGATGTATGCAGCGCTGTACGTTGTTAAAACATGTAAGAGACAATCCCCGCTCGATAGAGCTAAGGGTCTAGGGGTCCTTTTACTAAGGTGCACTAACAAGAAGCCTACAGGAATAAAACGGGCTTCTTAGCATTTAGCACGCTAAATTTGTTACTGCACTTTAGTAAAAGGAGCTCTAAATCTTTTAAAAAAGTCAGCTGGCAAGTACTTTGAAGTGAAACAAATACCAAGCAGGGCTAAGGCATTGGTACACAAAACCTTTGACTCTGTCTCCCCTATTTTCCTACTGTCTGACTTAACTCCAGCTCCGACTCCTACTGATATTAGCTTTTAAATTCTTTGATCTGTACCTAAAAGTACAGGTGAATATAACCTAAGATATAGAGGACAAAAATATGTATATATTTGTAAAAGATGATAAATTTATCTTTTAAAAAAAAAAATAAATTATTTTAACGCTTGTGTTAGAATCAGTACAAATGATGCCACAGCCCTAATATCAACAAGCACTTTAACCTGAAATGCTTATTTTTAGCATCAAACCTAAATGTGTAATATTCTCCCTTTTAGCTTTGAGTGCTTCTGCAGACATACATGTATTCACTCAGTTTAGCGTAGTCAAAGCCAAAACTTCTAAATCGGGTTCAAACTTTCAAATAATGCTCCAGGCAAAAAAATAAAGCCCTATATTTTTGTGTGTATGAAGTGTTTTAAAATGTTGCAGGTTTAGCTGATATCAGTTACTTCAGTTGAACTCCACTATTCTTAATTCATTTAAAATGTTTGAAAACTATTTTAAGAATCTTGTCATCAAAAATATTGGTGAATACTTATATGGATGTCTTGTTTTATTAAAGCTGAAGTTTCATAGAGCAATTCAACCTTACAACCATGAAACACATAACGTATACACTTCTTTAGCAAGCTTCATAAACATTAGCAATCAATTTCCAAGCTAATCCCTTCCTTCCAACCCTTTTTAACAATTCCTCCCTACGTATACCTTTCCCACCAATATCCTCTTATCCCTTATGAGGGATGTAAGGGTATATACTTAACAGTATAAAAAGTTATGGAAAAACAAAGAATAAAACCAAATATATGGGGAAGGAAAATAGAAAAATGAAAATAGGAGCTAATATTCAGAGTAAACATCCTGACAAACCCTTGTATTAACTGCTCATTTTCTTTCACATTATTTACAGAAAATCTGCAAGAATCTGATAGGCCTCAGAAAAAAAAAAATCTAAACATCTGGACTTTATAATGTTAAGTATGTTTTTTCACTTGGCTATTTTCCTTCTCCTTTTGGGCTTCCAACACAAAATCAGAAGTAGGGATGGCATCTGGTACCATTAATCCTCAGTCACCCAAGAATTCCCCCCCTCTTCATTTGAAATTCCTTACTAGCAGCAAAGCTGTTGGTCTGTGACTGATGTTTTCTGTTTACAGTAGGATGAAACACTGGTGAGCTAGATGTACTTTTAACCAAGTTGCTCTTGCTTTCATTTACCTGAACTGCTCACTTTGATGCTGTAATTAAGCTGACCATCACTAGATATCAAGATAAGGTTGCATTAAAGCAGCCAGATCCTCCCATTATTGAGCTGCAGTGTGGATCCATAGACACCCAAGTACCCATGGGCTCTGTTACCACCAACTCCATCAGGGCGTGGAAGCTTGCTCCGCCCATCTATGACATCAGATGCCATGCTATTATCAGCAGGACAGCAAAGCAGAGCTTTCCTCAGTGCCTAAAGCTGTTGTTAGCTTTACCATCTTCTTCTAAGCTACTGTGAGTAGTTATCTTGCTGAACTATGCTTTTACCACCCTGCATTGGGCTGGGCATAGAAGCTTGCACCACCCATCTGTGACAGACATGATGCAGTTATCAATGCAGTGCCTAAGGCACAAGCCAAAGTCGTGCTTCCTTGCGCAGCAACAAAACTAATGCCATATGTTATTTTAATTAATATTTATAGTTTGTCCTGTTATCGGTTGATTTTATATTTTGATGTAATTCTAAGTTATTGTCCAGTTGCTCTTATAGTTACTGTTTTGAACCTGAATAGTAGAGTGTAATTTAGTGTAACATGTTGATAAGGGCAGTGAACAATTTGAAAAGTTTGTTTGCCGCAGAGGCGGAAAACAAAAAACCTACAAACAAACTCAAAAACTTTTTCATTAGAAGGAGGTAGCTTGTGAGAAACTCAACTGGACCATTACCTCCTCATGTAGTAAAAAGGGGCATGGGGAAGACAAAGCTATAGCTCAAAGAATCAAATTAGATCTTTGCTTTGATCTTTACTGAGGAAGATGTTAAGAGCTATCCATGCCAGAAAGCACAGTTACTTACCGTAACAGGTGTTATCCAGGGACAGCAGGCAGATATTCTTGACTGATGGGTGACGGCACCGACGGAGCCCCGGTACGGACACTTTTAGAGTGATTGCACTCTAAGAACTTGGAAAGTTCTAGAGACCGCACCGCGCATGCGCGAGTGCCTTCCCGCCCGACCCCGACGCGCGGTCCCTCAGTTAAGATAAGCCAGCTAAGAAGCCAACCCGGGGAGGTGGGTGGGACGCAAGAATATCTGCCTGCTGTCCCTGGATAACACCTGTTACGGTAAGTAACTGTGCTTTATCCCAGGACAAGCAGGCAGCATATTCTTGACTGATGGGTGACCTCTAAGCTAACAAAAAGAGGGATGGAGGGAAGGTTGGCCATTAGGAAAACAAATTTTGCAAAACAGATTGGCCGAAATGTCCATCCCGTCTGGAGAAAGTATCCAGACAATAATGAGATGTAAAAGTATGGACTGAGGACCACGTAGCAGCTTTGCAGATTTCCTCAATGGGTGTGGAACGGAGGAAAGCTACAGATGCTGCCATAGCTCTAATTCTATGTGCCGTGACAGAACCTTCCAGTGTCAGTCCGGACTGAGCATAGCAGAATGAAATGCACGCAGCAAGCCAATTAGATAGCGTACGCTTAGAAACAGGACGTCCCAACTTATTAGGATCAAAGGACAGAAAAAGTTGGGGGGATGATCTGTGGGGCTTAGAACGGTCTAAATAGTAAGCTAAAGCCCGCTTACAGTCCAAAGTATGAAGAGCCTGTTCCCCGGAATGAGAGTGAGGTTTAGGGAAAAAAACAGGTAGTACAATAGATTGGTTGAGATGGAACTCAGAAACAACCTTAGGGAGAAACTTTGGATGTGTACGTAGAACCACCTTGTCGTGATGAAAGACAGTGAAAGGTGGATCAGAAACTAGTGCATGGAGCTCACTGACCCTCCTGGCAGAGGTGAGAGCAATAAGAAAAAGTACCTTCCAAGTGAGAAACTTGAAAGAGGCAGTAGCCAAGGGTTCAAATGGAGGCTTCATCAAGACGGAAAGAACCACGTTCAGATCCCAGATCACCGGAGGTGCTTTGAGAGGTGGTTTCAAATTGAAAAGACCTCGCATGAATCTGGAGACCAGGGGATGAGCTGAAAGGAGTTTCCCCTGGACCGGCTCATGAAAGGCCGTAATGGCACTGAGATGAACTCTGATGGAAGTAGACTTGAGACCAGAAGTAGACAGAGAAAGCAGATAATCCAATAGAGGTTCCACTGCAAGAGACTTGGGGTCATGATGATGTAGGAGGCACCAAGAAGAAAACCTCGTCCACTTTTGATGGTAACATTGTAGAGTGGCTGGTTTCCTGGAGGCGTCCAGGATGGAGCGAACAGGCTGAGATAACAAAAGATCAGCTGAAGTCAGCCCGAGAGATACCAAGCTGTCAGGTGTAGAGACTGCAGGTTGGGATGGAGGAGGGTTTCCTGATCCTGTGTAAGCAGAGATGGAAACAGTGGAAGTAGAAATGGATTCCTGGAACTGAGTTGAAGTAGAAGGGAGAACCAATGCTGTCTGGGCCACCGTGGAGCAATCAGGATCATGGTGGCTCGTTCCCTCTTTAGTTTGAACAAGGTCCGAAGCATGAGAGGCAGAGGAGGGAAAGCATAAAGGAATAGATTGGACCAATCCAGAAGAAACGCATCCGCTGTCAGACGGTGAGGAGAGTAAAGTCTGGAGCAGAATTGGGGCAACTGATGATTGTGAGGAGCTGCAAAAAGGTCCACCTGAGGAGTGCCCCATTGTGCAAAGATGGACTGTAGAGTCGATGGGTCGAGAGTCCATTCGTGGGGTTGGAGAACTCTGCTGAGCTTGTCCGCTAAGAAGTTCTGTTCTCCCTGAATATAAATTGCTTTCAGGAATAAGTGGCGCGAGGACGCCCAAGACCAGATTCTCTGGGCTTCCTGGCATAAGAGGCGAGAGCCCGTTCCCCCTTGCTTGTTGATGTAGTACATAGCCACCTGGTTGTCTGTGCAAATTAGAAGGACTTGAGGAAATAGAAGGTGTTGGAAGGCCTTGAGGGCATAGAATATTGCCCTGAGTTCCAGGAAATTGATGTGATGCTTCTTTTCCTGAGGAGTCCAAAGGCCCTGAGTTTGGAACTCGTTCAGATGAGCTCCCCATGCATAAGGGGAGGCGTCGGTGGTGATGACCAGATGATGAGGAGGCAGATGGAACAGAAGGCCCCTGGAGAGATTTGAGGATATCAACCACCATTGCAGAGACTGACGAAGAGACGATGTCACAGATATGTGTCGTGAGCAAGAGTCTGTCGCTTGAGACCACTGGAGAGCCAGGGTCCATTGAGGAGTGCGCAGGTGAAGCCGCGCCAGGGGTGTGACATGAACTGTGGAGGCCATGTGACCCAAGAGAATCATCATCTGCTTTGCAGAAATGGAGTGCTGGGACAGCACCTGCTGACAGAGCGATTGGAGGTTGTGAAGACGGTTGTCCGGCAAAAAGGCTCTCATCTGGACCGTGTCCAGTACCGCTCCAATGAATTGAAGTCTCTGCGTAGGCAGAAGGTGAGACTTGGGTATATTGATTTCGAACCCCAGAAGTTGTAGAAAAAAGATGGTCTGGTTGGTGGCCAGAAGAACAGTTTGAGATGAAATGGCCTTGATTAACCAATCGTCCAGGTAGGGAAAAACCTGAAGGTGGTGGGAGCGTAGAAACGCTGCCACCACTACCAGACATTTTGTGAACACTCTTGGAGAGGAGGCAAGACCGAAGGGGAGCACTCTGTATTGGTAATGACAGTGATTGATCATGAAACGAAGGTACTGTCTGGAGGCCGGATGAATTGGAATGTGAGTGTAGGCCTCTTTGAGATCGAGAGAGCATAGCCAGTCGTTGTGATCGAGGAGAGGATAAAGCGTAGCTAGAGATAGCATCTTGAATTTTTCTTTGACCAAACATTTGTTGAGATCTGAGGTCTCCTGTTTTCTTGGGTACTAGAAAATACCGGGAGTAGAATCCTTGCCCTCTTTGGTCCAGAGGAACTTCCTCTATGGCGTTCAGAAGCAGGAGGGACTGAACCTCCTGACAAAGGAGGGCAGATTGAGGAGTGTGCAAAGCAGACTCTTTTGGTAGACTTTGGCCCGGAAGGGTGTGAAAGTTGAGAGAGTAGCCGTGGCGGATGATGTTGAGGACCCACTGGTCCGAAGTGATAACTTCCCACCGGCTGAGAAAGAAAGACAGTCGTCCTCCTATCGGTTGAGGGAGGAGAGGAGATGGTTGAACGCTGGCTATGCCCTCGAGTATCAAGTCAAAAGGGCTGAGTCGATTTTTGTGGAGGAGGCTGCTTAGCTGGTTGTTGCTGCTGAGGCCTAGGTGTTTGCCGCTGCTGTTGCCGCTGCCTCCTAGGTTGCTGAGTGGAAGGCTGCAAGGGGCGAGCCACAAAACGCCGCTGATAGGCCGTTTGGTGTCTGAATGGCCGTGAAGGTGGAGGTTTTTTCTTAGTCTTAAGAAGGGTATCCCAGCGGGTTTCATGAGCCGAGAGCTTCTGGGTCGTTGAGTCCATAGAATCTCCGAACAGCTCATCCCCTAAACAAGGGGCATTAGCCAACCGGTCTTGATGATTAACATCAAGCTCAGAGACTCTGAGCCAAGCCAAACGGCGCATGGCTACAGATATGGCTGTTGCTCTAGAGGTAAGCTCAAAAGTGTCATATATAGACCTTACCATGAATTTTCTGAGCTGGAAAAGAGCTGAAGAGCACTGATGGAAAGCCTCACGATTTCCCACAGGAAGGTACTGCTCAAAGGAAGCCATGGTGGTAAGGAGATGCTTTAAATAAAACGAAAAATGAAAAGCATAGTTACCAGAACGATTAGCAAGCATCGCATTCTGGTAAAGTCGCTTACTGAATTTGTCCATGGCTTTACCCTCTCTGCCAGGAGGGACAGAGGCATAGACACTAGCTCCCAAGGACTTCTTGAGGGTGGATTCTACAAGAAGAGACTCATGAGAGAGCTGTGGTTTATCAAAACCAGGAATGGGGATTACTTTATAAAGGGAATCCAATTTGCGAGGAGCTCCCGGGATAGTAAGAGGAGTCTCCAGATTCTTGTAAAAGGTCTCCCTCAGGATGTCATGTAAAGGGAGTTTCAAGAATTCCTTTGGAGGCTGGTCAAAATCAAGAGCGTCCAAAAAAGCTTTGGACTTTTTAGACTCAGCCTCCAAAGGAATGGAAAGAGATTCACACATATCTCTTAAAAAAGAAGAGAAAGAGGTGGAATCAGGTTTGGAGGAAATATCCTGCAGAACAGGCTCGTCTTCCTCTGATGAACACTCACCTTCTGACTGAAGGGGTTCTTCAGAGTCGCCCCACAGATCAGGGTCTCGAACATGGGGACCACGGTCCCGAGACTCAGGGGTGGATGGTTCTCGGTGTCGGGACTTCTGTACCGACTTACCCGACCTCACCGACGCGGTACCGGGCGATGTTATCGGTCGCACCGGAGCCGATGTCTGAACCGATTGGTGATGAGACCTGGGCTCCGGTGCGAGGACAGGCATCGATGCCGATGAGGCCAAGTGTACCGGTACCGAAGGAGTGGATGGTGACAATACAGACTGTTCCACGATCGGTACCGGTTGCTCAGTGGGGACCGATACCGGAGGGCTCGGTGTCAGGAGAGCTGGAAGGAGTTGTTTGAGCTGTTCCTTCAGCTGTACCTGCAAGATGGCCGCAATGCGATCATCAAGGGAGGGCACCGGTACCGCTTTTTTCTTCTGCGGTACCTGCGGTGCCGCTCGACGCCCCGGAGATGAGGAGCCCGATGTCGAGGGACTCACCTCAATAGGGGCGGAGCGCTTCCGCTGGCGCCTCACGGTCGGCAGGATTGGACTCTCTGCAATGGAGACCGGAGGACGTTCCAGCGGGGAAGGCTTCTTAGCCGGCTTACCTGCATGCTGCGACGTCGACGCGGTATCGCGTGGCGTCGATGAGGTGGGTGCCGACGAAACAGGTACCGAGACCGGCGCCGAAGACGTGGGATCGGACATGTCGGTGCCGAAAAGCAGTCTCTGCTGTATCTCTCGATTTTTGAGAGTCCGCTTTTTCAAAGTGGCACAGCGGGTGCAGGTAGAGGCCTGATGTTCCGGACCCAGACACTGAAGGCACCAGTTGTGCGGGTCTGTTAGGGAAATAGGCCGTGCACACCGCTGGCACTTCTTGAACCCGGGCTGAGGGGGCATGAACGGAAAAACGGCTTCTGCCAAATCGAAGGCCGAGGCCTCGATAATGGCAGTAGGCCCCGCCGGGTCAAATTAAGAAAACTCGACAAAACAAGAGAAAATTTTTTTTTTTTTTTTTTTAAAGAAAGAAAAATGGAAGGGCAAAAAGAACCCGAAAAAGTTTACGCGAGCGGGAAGGCGAATGAAAAAATTTTTCAACAGCCGTTGAAAATGCGACTTCTTAGCTCCGCGGAAACTAAGAAACTGAGGGACCGCGCGTTGGGGTCGGGCGGGAAGGCACTCGCGCATGCGCGGTGCGGTCTCTAGAACTTTCCAAGTTCTTAGAGTGCAATCACTCTAAAAGTGTCCGTACCGGGGCTCCGTCGGTGCCGTCACCCATCAGTCAAGAATATGCTGCCTGCTTGTCCTGGGATAAATAATATTAAAGGTAGTAATTCAAAGGAAAATTTAGGTAAATCTGGAAGATAAAATAGACCAAATCAACAAACTAAGAATAGCAATCATCTGGTCTCAAAACTACAGTATACACCTCAGGAGCACTGAAAAAAATGAAAAATGAAATTGCAGATCTGCTATTAGATATAATCATCTTCCACCGGTTTCAGTACACTCACATAATCCCTCATTGGCTCCTCTTACTGACTTACAGTCCCATTCATTCTGCAGCTCCTCTAATTTCTCCCTGGGAACACCATTCATTCATTTAGTCACCCTTTCTGTACCCTTCTCCACTGTCCACTCCAGAGACCATTCCTTCCATATTGATGCACTATTCACCTGAAATAGACTTCCTAATTTGATGTCATGCTACTTTTAACCAACCCATTCACTGGTTCAATCTCATGTTTTAATCATCCCCATAATTAGATTCCCTATACCTTTATTTGGCCTATCTTTGAATAGATTTGAGCGGGGACTCTCTCTTACATGTTTGTGTAGCGTGCTGCGTATGTCTAGTAGCACTTCAGAATTACCGTAAGTAGTAGTAGTAGTGGCATTAAAGTCATCAATGATATCTGAAGATTGAAGGGTGACCAATTTAATGCTGATTTTTAAGAGTTCCAGGAGAGATCCAAGAAACTACAGACTAATGATCCTGATGTCAGTGCTAAGTAAATGGTAGAAACTACTATAAATCAAAGATTAGGTCCTTACCTGGATAATCTTGTTTCTGTTAATATACAAACGAGTCCATACATTAGGTGATATATCCATGCTCGCAAACCACTTGCAGAAGGATATCAATCACTTCTTGTAGCTCCTCCTTCAACAGAAGTATAGCTCCCTTTTCAGTTTGTACCAAAACAATCGAGCTCCACTGAAATAGAAGAAAAGAGGAGGAGGAGCACAGGGAACTACCCTGGAAATAACATATTTCTCTTTTGCTCTGTAACTCATGACAAAGAACAATTATTAGCAACATAGATGTTATCAGTGAGCCAACCTGCTGTGTGCAACTACTACTAACACATAAGGAACTGCAAAGCTCAGTAACTCAGTACTTTATTAGTAAGTTAAACATACATGTTAATCCAACTGAAGAACCACAGTTCCACACCAGAGTTGTGCGAAGCAGAAAGCAGGCAAACTGCAGAATGCACAGGGTGGGCTATACGGACTCCTGTATATATTAACAGAAACAAGATTATCCAGGTAAAAACCTAATCTTTCATTCTGTTACATATACACAAGAGTCCATACATTAGGTGATGTACCAAAGCAGTGCCAAACATTTAGGGAGGGACAGATGAGCCTACCCATAAGACCGAGTACCCAAAAGTGGTATGCTCTTGAGCCTCCATGTTCACTGTATAAAATTTTGTAGACCAAGTAGCTGCTCTACAGATCTCTTCAGACAGAACTGTTCAGACGGAACTGCCCAGGACTCCATCCATGAAGATGCCACACTTCTGGTTGAATGAGAGTTTTGACAGAAATAGGCGGCTGTTTGCCACAGCCAATGTATGCTGACAAAATTGCCATGCAAATTAATCTGGTGATAGAAGCCTTGGAAGCTGATCTACCAAATCTGGATTGGCTAGTAAGCACAACAGATGGTCAGGAAGACGAGGCCCATTGAAAGATTAGGTTTCTTACCTCTGCTAATCTTCCTTCTTGTAAATCTCCTCTGGAGGCTAAACTCGTGGGATCTTGTATCCTTCTTAGCTTCGACCACTAGAGGGATTGTACAAGAATTGTCCTTTCCAGGTAGTGGAGAAGAACTCTTCACACATCTAGCATCTGCAAGACCTCATCTTGCTTGTTTAAACCCGTAGGATAAAAATTGTGTAAAAGAATCTCTTGGTTGACACGAAAAGCTGACAACCTTTGGTAGGAAAGAAGGTACTGTGCACAGAGAAATCCCAGCCTCTGAGATCCTTAGGAAGGGTTCTCTGGAAGGAAGAGCCTACAATTCCAATATCTATCTCGCAGAGACTATTGCAATTAAGAATACTAAATTAAACTTTAAGCTTATATAAAGCATATTCTCTATAAAGATAGTGCTCGGCACGGTTTACAAAAATTTTAAAGAAAGGAAAACTATAGTAAGAATTAATGGTTATAAAGAGAGCAGCGAAATTTACATTTTTGAAAATACCATCTTCACCATGAGGTCTAGAAAAAGAGAGCTGCATGGGGACAGAAATCAAATCCATCCCTAAAGGAATCAAATCTGTCCCCGCAAGTAATCTCTTCTGTCCCTGCCCACCATAATCTTCAGAAGTAGTTATTTCATTTAATTATGCTACTGAATTAGAGGCTCTGGTAGAGACCATTTACAAATAAGCAAAGACACTTTAGTAATTTGGAAATATTAACTGGGAACAATACATGTAAATGGGTCTCTGTCCGAGCCTCTATTATGTAAATATAAAATATAAATACTCCAGCTGATGAGGACCCTCAAGCTATGTCAGCTGAAGAGTTCCTCTGAAGATGGACAAAAATCCCTTTTACCAAGCTTGGCAAGCAGCAGCAGAGTCCTTAAGTCAGAGATACTTGCACCTTAATGGCTCAAAGATGCTGCCAGTGACTGCTACGCTTGGTAGAAGGGAGTTCTGGTCACTTTTGGAGGAGGTCCTCATCTGGTGGTACTTGGGGATCACCAACAGCTAAAGCAAAGGTCAGCAAGTACTTCAACAGTGAAGAAATAAAACCAGAAATAAATTTCCCAAATCTAACATATTTCAGTCAGTAAATTCCTTTTTTACCTTTGGTTGTCTAAAGATTTATTTTTCTATCAAGTCTGTTTCAGTTTCTTTTTTTTCTGCTTTCCTGTCTTCTACATTTCTTTCTCTCTCTCATAAAGATTACATATAACCATCTAGTATATTTTCATGGTCTACACTAGATGGTTATATGTAATCCTTATGATTAAGTGAGGTGAGGTAATTGTGCACGTTGGAGATTTATTTTATGATATTTTTTAGCTTGATGAGTTTTTAAGGGGTATTTAGGTACATAGAATCAATATATTAAGTTTTTAATGAACAGGTATATGTATTTGAAGTTTTATAAATTATTTAAACTAGCGTGGTAAGACCTCACTGTGCATGAGCAAAATGAATTGTGCACGTTGGTGATCGATTTTATTAATTTCAATTATGTTGATTTTCTTAGTTCAATGAGTCTTTTTAAAGGAGTTATTTAGTTAAATAGAGTTGATATATTAAGTTTTTATTGAATAGTGAAGGTTGTTTAAAATTCCATTGACAGTCTAATTTGGCGTGATAAGAACTTACTGCACACGAGCAAAATGAATTAGTCTGCGCATGTGTGAAGGGCTTTAAAAAAAAGATGCCAGTAAAAGCAGCGCATTAGCAGAGAAATCCTAGCACCAAGAATGAAAGGATGCTAGAGTGGTGAGTCCGTTTCATTTCATTGAACAAGCATTGAACTTTAAAGTGCTGTTAAATGAACTTCTGAACATAGAATAGCGCTAATTTGAATTCTTTGACTGAAATGTTTAGTAAAATCTTATTACAATGTTTCTTTGTGCAAATTGATTGGGTGAGACTTAGGGCTCCTTTTACTAAGCAGAGGTAGCGTTTATAACATGCGCTAACCTCCACGCTACGCAGAAAAACTAACGCCAGCTCAATGGAGGTGTTAGCGTCTAGCGTGCGTGGCATTGTAGCGTGTGCTAAAACTGCTAGCGCAGCTTAGTAAAAGGAGCCCTTAATAAACCCCTTAATATAAGTCATAGCTGATGTACCTCACTTTGGATGATTTAGTGTTCAGTTGATTTGTTTTTAACAGCAGGGTTGGGCACCCTCCTGCCGCGAACATCCGGGGGGGGGGGGGGGTTGGGGGGACTGGCAACTTTAGCTGCGGACGCTATACTAATCGTGGCAGGGAAATCTCTTGCCGCGATAAAATATAGCGGCCGCATCTACTTACCATGTAGGCCAGCATTTTGCTAGCCTACATTGTAAGCATTTCCCGCTCTGCTAGGGAGACGTGCAGGGCCACCTAGGTTTGCCTAAGGCTACCGCCTAGCCTTAGGGGAGCTTAGACAGGCTTGTGGGCCTCCCTAGGCTCCAGGAGGCGCCTTCAATGTAGGCGGCCTGCCTGGGGAGCATTTTTTTTAGAAAACGTGCATCCTGATTGGCTGATTAGACAGCTGTAGGATGCCTATAGCTGCCTACAATCAGGATGTACTTTGCAGAATCAGGGCCTTTGGATCCTTAATTATTGGAGTGATTATTATATGACCTAAATTTATTGGAAGATCACCATGTTGTAATAATGAACTAATCCAAGTTAGCACATCTGTCTTAAAATGTGTTGGTGCAGTTCTAAATATTGTTAAAGGGCAGATGTCTAAAGGACAATGAGATTATGCATATTTATTGTATATAGGAATATGAAGGTATACCTCTGTCAGATCTAGAAAGGCTAGAAATTCCCCTGGAGCCACCGCCACAATGATGAACTGAACCATCTCCATGTGGAAGTGTGGTACTCTCAGCACTGCTTTTATGGACTTTAGGTCCAGGATTGGACTCCAAATCTTCAGTGTCCTTCTTGGGCACTATGGAGTATCTGCCAGAGCCCAATTCTTATTTGGGATTTGGTTCTATAGCTTGAATATCCAATAGCCTTTGCACCATCACACGAACCCTGGCCACCTTTTCTGGCTGTCCGACTGGAGAACCAATAAACAGATCTGAAGGAGGGCAATAAAATCTGATCTAGTGACCCTTTCAAATAATATCTGAGGAAATTCGCTCCCAGAATGCGGACAGACTTCCATCAATTTGTGGAAGCGTGGCAGCTGACACAACATTATTGACCTGATTTCTTGGAGATTGTGCCGACGTAAAACCCTAAGGGTTGCTGGTGGCTAGATTTGTCAAACCGCTTTCTGAACTCCTGATAAGATCTCTAAGCGAAGGAACCTGCACAGAATTGGCGGGAATGTCATGAAGGATGAAAATTGCCTCTGTCACCCCCTACAGGTTGGTGAGGTCTGCTATCAGGCAAAGATTTGGGGCGACAATCTGGCCATAAGGTCAGAGCATCTGCTCTTTTTGAAGGACAGTCTATTTAAGGTGGCTTTGGAGGCTGAAATGCTCGCCCATTGTCTGAGCCAGAGCATGTGGCAGGCAGAAACTGCATACACAGACACCTTGCTCATGACTAATGATGTCATATAGAGTGTCTATCACATATATCCACCCCCCCAGCACAAGATAGAGGCAGATGTTGTCCTCCTCGGCTGGACCTTGCCATAACCTGGTGTGGCAAGCACGTGCCACAAATGAGACTGCTGCTGCCATTTTGATCTCCAAAGCTAGTGCTTCAAATTGTTTCTTAAGAATCACACCCACCTTGCAATCTTGTGCATCCTTTAACCACTCCTCCCTCACAAGGGAGAAGGTACGTTTAGTTACCTGAGTCATCATGGAATCTACCTTTGGCTGACTAAACAACTGCTGAAATTCTGAAGCCACAGGGTAAAGTACGGATATAGTTTTGGCCACTTTTAAGGAGCCTTCCAGAATGTCCCATTGTTCAGTGACCAGAAAGGTGATATCCAGATGCAAGGGGAAAAAAAAAAAAAGGTGGTCTGAGCATTCGTGTCACTCATGACCATGCGCTGTGAGGTGAATGGCTGCTGAGGCTCCAATTTCAACTCCCTGAGCATATCCGTAATGACACGTGGAACAGTAGCCAACAGTCAGTGTTGCCGCACTAATGGATTGTCTCCCTGATCAAGAGCAATGATCACCTCTTGACTCCCGATCCCTGACAGGGAACTAGAATCCTCCAGGAAGTCCTGCTCTGCTTGGTCAAACAGGCTGGGAGCTCGCCTCCAGCACGGAGGAGACACCCCCTGAAAAGGCATCATTCTTCGGTCTGATACTGGCACCCCCCCTAAGCAGCACAGTGCATCCCAAGTCCATCAAATAAGCTTTCCATTGAGGGTTCACAAATTCTGGAGTAAATTCTTGGACAGGAGGCCCCAAGGACCCCTGCAGGACCTGACTGGCTTCCTCTTGGGTTCCGCAGTGTCTGTACACTTGCGTTTTGCACCTTCACTATTTGAGGACTCCAGGAGGGATTTTCTTCCTTTAACTCAGCCCCCCTGCAGTTCCCCAGCACAAGAGGACTAGGAGAAGCTACCCCTCCCTCATGTGTGCTGCGGTAACATAAGAAGTGCCTCTGCTTGGTCAGACCAGAGGTCCATCGTGCCCAGCAGTCCGCTCGCGCGGCGGCCCATCCGGTCTACGACCTGCGTAGTAATCTTCTATTTGTACCCCTCTATTCCTTCAATCCTTTTTTTTTTTTATCCCACCTTATCTATATCCTTCTAACTGTACCCTTCTTCATCCTATATCTTCCCTATCCATATCCTTCAATAACTTCCTCTTTCAAGAATTTATCCAATTTCTCTTTGAAACCCTGTAAAGTACTCTGTCCTATCACACCCTCCGGAAGCGCAAACAGATGCCCCTCGGCCAACCATCCCGCACAAAACTGTTATAATACAGTGGTAGAACAGCCTGATGAGTCAATCCCAGTCATTCTGAGCCAAATCAAGGGGTTTAGAGGCAGATGGTGGCTTCAGTAAAAGATTTTTTTAAATCCAAGATGGTCACTGTCAGAAAATCACACCAAAAGCAGCCCATGGTAGCTTCCCTTAAAAGTTAAAAAATACCTCACAGAAAGTGGTTAGGAGGTGGGGGACCCTATCTCTGGCCCTAGAAACTCTTAAATTCTACTTTTTTATAATCCCCTCCCACACCGATTTTCTCCATAGGGAACAATGGGCTGTACTCACAGTGCTGCTGTTGCCTGAATGAAGAAGAGAACTTTCTGCCTCTAATTCTTGTGAAACAGTCCAGACCTGAAAATCTTCAGGCTGCTTGTCAGATCAGAACTGACTGAAGGCTCAACCCCACAAATCCTCATGGCGCAACGGAGGGGGGAGAGAAATAAAATGCAGCTGACTCCCTGAAAACCAAAGGGATTCATAGAAACATAGAAATAGACGGCAGATAAGGGCCCACGGCCCATCTAGTCTGCCCACCTTAATGTCCCTCCCCTACCTTTGTATCCCAAGCCTTCAAGTAACACAAAGCAAGCTGGCTCATTAGGTACATCTGGGGATTGCTCTGCAAGCTGCAGTCCATCCTGCGTTCTCTCCCAGGCAGAGCAGCCCCAAATATGGGGTTCTCTGGCATCAAAGCCTTCCGAAAATGAAGTAAAAAGACCCCAAAAACAATAAAAACCAAAACAGAGCAGATCAGAATACCTTGATTCGCATGCAAAAGGAAAACTGAAGAGGGAACTATACTCCACTGGTGAAGGAGGAGGATCTGAAAGATGCAATTGACACCCTTCTGCAAGTGGTTCACAAGCATGGATTGATCACCTATGTACGGAACTCCTGTATATATATGTAAGAACAGTGTTATTCAACTCAAGACAGTTTAAAGACACAGTCAACATGGCTTTGACTAAAGTTACTGCACTTAAAGAGTTCCAATAGCAGCCCAAACCCTCCTCCCATTTCACTGGTATTGGGGATAGGAGGGCAGCACACAAGACAGAATTTTAGCTCTGATTTTTAAAGCATAAATCACCCTTCCAAATCCCAGTACAAATCCTAGCAAAATACCTGCATCCACCCAAGTCAGAAAGGTGTCAGAAAAAAAATAAAAAAAAGGAATTACCATCACAAATTAACAATGCTACTCACATTTGCAGAATTATTTGTACTTTGAAAACATTTGCTTACCTGTGAGGAATTGACAAACCACCATCGACTGCTCCCTTTAGGGCTCCAAACACTTTGTTTCCAGTAGTAGTTCTTGCAAGGCCTGCATCCAGATAGCAAGTAAAAGCACTAGGCTGACCATCGATGCTTTCTACATTATATTCATCGCCGGTTACCTCAACCTGTCCCTCATAGACTTTGTCCAGGCCAAACCTATTCAGAAGCTAAGACAGATAAGAAGCAAAAGTTTCACAAATTATAAATACTCCCGTATTGATATTTGGTCATAGTTGTCAGGTCCTAGTAGCAAAGTTAATAACTGACTTCTGTCAAGTCTTGTGTGTGTGTGTGTGTGTGTGTGGTGTGTGTGTGGGGGGGTGAAGCAATACATTTTACTCAAACTAGCCCCATTTTGCTTGGGATATTATGAAACATATAATGGTCTACCTGCTCATTCTTCTAAATATATACCTATTGCGGGTAATGCCACCTTCCAGCCTAGGCTGTTTTCAAAAGATTATATTCTTAATAGAGAATGACACAGTGACTGTTACTTGCGGCTAGCTGGCTGCCGGGGGTACGGGGACAAGGCCATTCACCGACCCATGGAACAGTAACTGGCCTTGTCCCCACAGTAAAGTATCTGCTGCAAGTTGCCTCCTACCCACCCATCCTGGTCAGCAGCCCTCCTTGCGATCGAGTGTCCAGCAGCTCCCTCTCATGATTGGGGGTGCAGAAGCAGCACCCCTTCCCTCTCTGGAGCATGCTTTTGTGACTGCCCTCGAATCAGACAATAATGGAACCGAGTGGTGGGCTTTATGCAAAGGGCAACATGGAAGCCTATTGAGGGAACAGAGTCTCAGTTGGTCTTGGATATCTCGCGTGCATTTGGGGCTGTGCCAGCTGCTCTAACTCTGTTATGTCGCAAAATGAGTTTGGTGGCACGTAAGTGCATATTGCAATGTTGGCTGTGGCACGTAAGTGCATATTGCAATGTTGGCTGTCTGCCAACATTCCCTCTTATTGGCACTGGCGTAATTTGCTCCATCAATTGGCCAGTTGGGAGGCGAAGGATGTTCAAGGGAAGTGGAAGGGGAGACGGCTCTACTTAAAAATTTGGGGGCCTTATTTAGAGCAGTTACATTCCAGAGGACGCAGCATTTTGCTTAATGAGTTATGAGTGGCGTTGTGTTAGATTTTGGAACCTTGCTTGAAGGTTAGCTTCTATGTGGGAGGGATGGGATAGGGTCTGGGGGGATGACTCATGGGAGAGGTAGCAGTATAGGGCATTAGGATTGGGGAGCAGTTATCTAGTATGAGCCCAAGGGAGAGGTGGGGTGTTCACTGGGTGGAAGGTAATAGTTATGTGCTTATGGTTTCGTTCTCTGAACAAACGTAGTGTCACTATTTAGTTTTGAATAGGAAGGGGGGGGTCGCATGGAGAAAGGAGGGGGGTTCTATTTCTTGTCTATCACTTTTCGGTGACTGTGAGTCAATACTGCTCTATTGATTTCTGACCTGGTTTGTGCAGTCCTCAATAAAACACATTGTTTCATTGTAAAGGTAGGATTGCCAAAGACAACAAGAGATTGCGTACAGACTATGTATATTTATGGCAGTATAGGTACCTTAGTTACCATTTTATTCCCAAGTGGGCAGAATTTATGGAGTAAAGAGTTCTTGGGGGTGGGAATAGTGTTTTTTGGGTTGGTGGTAGTGTGGGGGGGAGGGGAATTGGTTCTATTTTGTTGTTAAGAAAACTGGATGACGTGTTGGACTATGATGTTCTTTTATTTGTTCTGTTGTGCAGTCATCAATAAAAATTGTTGAAACAAAGTAATCTAACACCCTGTTGCAACCTTGCATTAACAAATCAGTGGCCATCATTTGTGACAGTATGTTTTTATCTTCATGCCACATTCAAATGGTGAATAAAGGACAAAGAAAGGAACTGCAGATAGATGTATAAGATACATACAAAGTTTATTTATAACAAACCAACAGATTGTTGCGTACAAATAGACCACTTTTAAACTTTGTCTGTATCTTATACATCTATCTGCAGTTCCTTCCTTTGTCCTTGGTTTATCGCATTTTCACTGCAGATTTGTTGGATTTTCTTTTTTATCTTCATGAAGATAAAAACAAACAAATTCTCTTAAATTTACACACTTATTTTATTAAAGGGACATTCCATGTCAAGTGGTCAAGAAGTCCTCAGTGCTCAACTGACATCTAGATATCAAGGTCAGTATGGACACTCTTTTTGAATGCAAATGGGTCATCAGAGTTTGAATCCTTGAACATTTCAGACAAATAATCCTCAAGTGCCTCGCTGCCTGGACACAGTGCACAGCAATGCAGCAGGCAATTATTTGAATCTAAAATGCATACAATATTGCCCATTAAAAATTTGGTTAAAAGACAGAAAACAGAGAGCAGGTTTAAATGGTCAATATTCTGAACGGAGAAGGGTAAATAGTAGGGTTGCCCAGGGGTCTGTGCTGAGACCGCTGCTTTTTACCATATTTTTCAGTGATCTAGAGATGGGACTAACTAGTGAGATAATTAAATTTGCTGATGACAAAAGTTGTTAAATCACAAGAGGATTAGATTCAAGATGGCTGCGAGAAGCCGAGTGTGGGAGAGACGCTCACAGAATTCGTCAGTTACCTTTCCTTCCTGACAAACCTGATGCCGAAGCGGAGAGGAAAAAGTGCATCTGGAGCCTCGATGCGCTCAGAGACCCCCCCCCACACACACACACACAAGCGACTGGATGATTTCTTAAGATGTTTTTGCCAGGAGTCGGCACATTCAGGGAATCGCCCACTGGAACCGCGCTAGGAGTGAGGCTGCCGCGAGTCTCCTTGGGCTGGAATCGACACCGAGCCCTGACGCTAGAACTCCACTCCCTCAACCACAGTGTGCAAGCTCGCCGCGGAAAAGCAGTCAGTACAAAGAGGCAGACTCTATATCCCGGGAGGCTGAATCGTGCGAAGCACTGGAGAATATTCTGGTGGTTAAGACAACGAGGGACTATGAAAGACAAAACCAATATGGGGAAAAGACGCCGGGAACAGTACAAGCTGGATTAATGACTGCAAGTATATTTTCATTGCCTAAACCTACCAATGTTACCCTAGACTCTTTATGGGATTTAGTAACTGCGCTTGGATAGACTTTGTTACCGCAAATAAAAGATCTAGACAATAAACTGTTTGAACAAAGGGAGGAATTAAATTGATTTAAACAGGATATAACGGTTGTAAAGACTAACGTAGAAAAAGTTGCGAAAGAGATATTGGAAGTAAAGGAAGTGCAAACGACCCTAATTAGAGATAATCTCAACTTAAGAAGAAAGATGGAAATACTGGAAAATAATACTTGAACAAATAATCTTAGAATATTGAATTTTCCAAAAGTACCTTTACTCTCTGCTAAAGAAGTTTTAAAGAAATATTTTGTGGAAATACTCAATGCTCCAGAAGATAATTTTCCTCCCTTTTCAAAAATCTATTATCTTCCTACAAAAACCTCAGAGGAGCGGCGTCTGGTAGAGGGCAAACAAATAGCACAGTTACTTACTGTAACAGGTGTTATCCAGGGACAGCAGGCAGATATTCTTAACGCATGGGTGACGTCACCGACGGAGCCCCGGTACGGACCTTTTTAATTAGAAAGTTCTAGTTGGCCGCACCGCGCATGCGCGAGTGCCTTCCCGCCCGACGGAGGAGTGCGTGGTCCCCAGTTAAGATAAGCCAGCTAAGAAGCCAACCCGGGGAGGAGGGTGGGACGTAAGAATATCTGCCTGCTGTCCCTGGATAACACCTGTTACGGTAAGTAACTGTGCTTTATCCCAGGACAAGCAGGCAGCATATTCTTAACGCATGGGTGACCTCCAAGCTAACAGAGAGGGAGGAGGGATGGTTGGCCATTAGGAAAATAAATTTTGTAACACAGATTGGCCGAAGTGTCCATCCCGTCTGGAGAAGGCATCCAGACAGTAGTGAGTAGTGAACGTGTGAACTGAGGACCAAGTGGCAGCCTTGCAGATATCCTCGATGGGCGTGGAACGGAGGAAAGCCACAGAAGCAGCCATAGCTCTGACCCTGTGGGCCGTGACAGCACCTTCCAGTGAGAGACCGGCCTGCGCATAACAGAACGCAATACAGGCAGCAAGCCAGTTGGAAAGCGTCCGTTTAGAGACAGGACGACCTAGACGGTTAGGATCGAAGGCCAGAAAGAGCTGAGGAGACGAGCGATGAGCCCTGGTACGGTCAAGGTAGTATGCAAGGGCACGCTTACAATCCAGCGTGTGCAACACCTGTTCCCCAGGATGAGAATGGGGTTTAGGGAAAAAGACAGGCAACACAATGGACTGGTTGAGGTGAAAAGCCGAGACCACCTTGGGAAGGAATTTAGGATGGGTACGCAGAACCACCTTGTCATGGTGAAAAAGAGTGAACGGTGGATCGGCGACCAGTGCATGCAGCTCACTAACCCTCCTGGCAGAGGTGATGGCATTGAGGAAAAGCACCTTCCATGTTAGAAGTTTGAGCGAAGTTGTGGCAAGAGGCTCAAAAGGAGGTTTCATGAGGGCTGATAAACCCACATTCAGGTCCCAGACGACAGGAGGAGGCTTCAGAGGTGGTTTGACATTGAAGAGGCCTCTCATGAACCGGGAAACCAGAGGATGAGCCGTGAGAGGTTTTCCGAGGATAGGCTCATGAAACGCAGTGATGGCACTGAGGTGGACTCTGATTGAGGTAGACTTGAGGCCAGCATCGGACAGAGAGAGCAAATAGTCCAGTACAGTTTCCACCGCCAATGAGGTGGGATCGTGATGATGCAGGAGACACCAAGAGGAAAACCAGGTCCACCTCTGATGGTAACATTGGAGAGTGGCCGGTTTCCTGGAGGCATCCAAAATGCGACGGACAGGCTGAGACAGATTCTCTGGAGAGGTCAGCCCGAGAGAAACCAAGCTGTCAGGTGGAGCGAAGACAGATTGGGATGTAGTAGAGACTGATGCTGCTGTGTAAGTAGAGTAGGAAACACAGGAAGAGGAATGGGCTCCCTGGAGCTGAGCTGAAGCAGGAGGGAGAACCAGTGTTGGCGAGGCCACCGAGGAGCGATGAGAATCATGGTGGCCCTGTCCCTGCGGAGTTTGTATAACGTCCGCAACATCAGAGGGAGTGGAGGAAAGGCATAGAGGAACCGATCCGTCCAGTCGAGCAGGAATGCATCCGGGGCCAGACGGTGAGGAGAGAAGAGTCTGGAACAGAACTGGGGCAGCTGATGGTTGTGAGGAGCTGCAAAGAGGTCCACCTGTGGAGTGCCCCAGCGAGCAAAGATGGAGCGGAGTGTAGGAGGGTCCAGAGTCCACTCGTGAGGTTGAAGGATGCGGCTGAGATTGTCGGCCAGGGAGTTCTGTTCGCCCTGGATGTAGACAGCCTTGAGGAAGAGACTGTGGTCCGTGGCCCAGGTCCAGATGCGGAGAGCCTCCTGACAGAGGAGGCGAGATCCGGTGCCGCCTTGCTTGTTTATGTAGTACATGGCGACTTGATTGTCTGTGCACAGGAAAAGAACCTGAGGGCAGAGAAGGTGCTGGAAGGCCTTGAGAGCATAGAACATGGCTCTGAGTTCCAGGAAATTGATGTGATGTTGACGCTCCTGAGAGGTCCAGAGTCCCTGGGTGCGTAGATCTCCCAGGTGAGCTCCCCACGCATAGGGGGAGGCATCCGTGGTTATGATCATGGAGTGAGGGGGTAGATGAAAGAGTAGATCCTGGAAAGATTGGAGGAGTTCAACCACCATTGAAGAGATTGCTGAAGAGACGATGTCACAGAGATGGGATGAGAAAGAGGATCCGTGGTCTGTGACCATTGGTTGGCTAGAGTCCACTGAGGTATCCTGAGGTGGAATCGTGCCAGAGGAAGTACATGGACCGTCGAGGCCATGTG
Organism: Geotrypetes seraphini; assembly: GCF_902459505.1. Lineage (NCBI taxonomy): Eukaryota > Metazoa > Chordata > Amphibia > Gymnophiona > Dermophiidae > Geotrypetes > Geotrypetes seraphini. The sequence continues at coordinate 22,923,065 of NC_047095.1, forward strand.
GCCCAAGAGGACCATCATCTGTCGAGCAGGGATGGTTTGATGAAGGAGCACCTGACGACAGAGGTGGAGCAGGGTCCGGTGTCGGTCGAAGGGGAGAAACGCCCTCATCAGAGTGGTGTCGAGAACTGCTCCGATGAACTGAAGTCGCTGTGTGGGAAGCAGATGCGACTTGGGGTAGTTGATCTCGAACCCTAAGAGATGGAGGAAAGAGATGGTGTGATGAGTGGCTTGCAGCACAAGTGGAGACGTAGTTGCTTTCACCAACCAATCGTCCAAGTAGGGGAACACCTGGAGGTTGTGAGACCTGAGGAAGGCCGCCACCACAATAAGGCACTTGGTGAACACCCTGGGCGATGATGCGAGGCCAAAGGGAAGTACCTTGTACTGATAGTGGCGGTGCTGAATCTGAAAGCGGAGGTAGCGACGTGAATTCAGATGGATGGGGATGTGAGTGTAGGCCTCTGAGGTCTAGGGAACATAGCCAGTTGTGTTGAGAGAGAAGAGGGTAAAGCGTGGCCAGGGAGAGCATTCTGAACTTCTCTTTGATCAGACACTTGTTGAGGTCCCTGAAATCGAGGATGGGGCGGAGGTCTCCTGTCTTCTTGGGAACCAGGAAGTAGCGGGAGTAGAATCCCTGACCCCATTGGTCCGGAGGCACCTCTTCGATGGCATTGAGAAGAAGGAGGGATTGGACCTCCCTCAGGAGGAGGGGGGTTTGGGAGGAGTGAGAAGCAGACTCTACGGGAGGATTGTCTGGTGAAAGAGTCTGGAAGTTGAGAGAGTAGCCGTGGCGAATGATGTTGATGACCCATTGGTCTGATGTGATGACCTCCCAACGGCTGAGGAAGAGTTGGAGGCGACCTCCGATAGGCTGAGGAAGAGGCAATGATGTTGGGAGACTGGCTATGCCCTGGAGACAAGAGTCAAAAGGGCTGAGATGGTTTTGACGGAGGTAGAGGCTTGGCAGGTTGGTGAGACTGAGAGCGAGCCTGAGTTTGATGTTGTTGCCGAGGTTGGCGCGGCTGCTGTTGAGGTGGGTTGAGAGGTATGGCCGAGAACCTGCGCTGGTAGGAAGACTGCTGTCTATAGGTGCAAGCAGGTGGAGTCTTCTTTTTAGGCTTAATCAGAGTGTCCCACCTGGTCTCATGTGCTGAGAGTTTCTGGGTTGTTGAGTCCAGGGACTCTCCGAAGAGTTCATCACCCAGACAAGGTGCGTTAGCCAGGCGGTCCTGGTGGTTAATGTCTAGGTCAGAGACTCTCAGCCATGCCAAATGGCGCATGGCCACCGCCATGGCAGATGCGTGAGAGGTCAGCTCAAATGAGTCGTAGATGGAGCGAACCATGAATTTCCTGAGTTGGAGGAGGCTGGAAATATGTTGCTGGAAAAGAGGGACCTTACGTTCAGGAAGATATTTCTGTAAGGAGGAGAGCTGGTGCACCAGATGCTTCATGTAGAAGGAGAAGTGGAAGGTGTAGTTGTTGGCTCTATTGGCTAACATGGCATTTTGGAAAAGGCGCTTACCAAATTTATCCATGGTTTTTCCCTCTCTGCCAGGAGGGGTGGAGGCATATACACTGGAACCCTGAGATTTTTTCAAAGTAGATTCCACCAGGAGGGACTCGTGGGGCAATTGAGGTTTGTCAAACCCTGGGATTGGAATAACCTGGTACAAGCTATCCAATTTACGAGGGGCTCCAGGAACCGTGAGGGGAGCTTCCCAGTTTTTATAGAAAGTTTCCCGTAAGATGTCGTGGACGGGCAACTTCAGAAATTCTTTGGGAGGTTGCTCAAAGTCGAGGGCATCGAGGAAAGCCTGAGACTTTTTAGAGTCGGACTCTAAGGGAATGGAAAGAGCTGCTGACATCTCCCTAAGGAATTTGGAGAAAGAGGATTGCTCTGGTTTTGAGACGGTGTCGGTCATTAAGGGTTCTTCATCGGTTGATGAAGCGTCCTCCTCGGTACCGTGAGGGGAGTCTTCCCACAAGTCTAGGTCCCTAACGTCGGGGTGCGTACGTTTGGACATCGGTGTGGAGGGCTCAGCATGGCGGGTCTTTGAAGGAGATTTGCCTGAGCGCATCGAGGCGGTACCAGGTGAGGAAGACCGATGTCGTTCCTGGGACCGGACAGGGTCGGCAACATCACGGGTATGTACTGTAGGTGTTTCTGCCAAGAGCACCGGCATGGAAGTATTAATCGGTACCGAGGGGGTCGACACCGATGGGACAGTGTGAGGCTCGTACCGGTCTCGTACCGGAAGGTGCGGTGCCAGTAACGCCGGCAACAGTTGTTGGAGCTGTTGTTGCAGCTGCTCCTGTAACTGTGTTTGGAGTATGGCCGCGATGCGGTCGTCCAGGGGAGGCACCGGTACCGCTTTTTTCTTCTTCAGTACCATAGGTGCCGCTCTACGCTCCGGCGATGAGGAGGCCGATGATGAGGCACTCACCGAGATCGGAGCGGAGCGTTTGCGGGGCCGGTGCGGTGCCGGGAGGGCCGGTGTCGCAACCGTGGCAGGAGGGCGCTCAAGGGAAGTGGGAGGCTTCTTAGCAGGCTTACCTGGGCCCAACGACCCCGAGGAAGGGTCCGGTGGTGTCGATGTCGTCGGTGCCGACTTTTGTGGTGCCGTCGACGTCACAGCCGGTTCCATGGCAGATCCGGTACCAAACAAAATATTTTGCTGGATCTGCCGATTTTTCAAAGTACGCTTTTTAAGCGTAGCACAGCGGGTGCAGGTGTCAGCCCGATGCTCTGGACCCAAGCACTGGAGGCACCAATTGTGTGGGTCGGTGAGGGAGATCGGGCGTGCACACTGCTGGCACTTCTTAAAACCCGGTTGAGGGGGCATGAAGGGAAACACGGCCTCTGCAAAATCGAATCCGGAGGCCTGTATGGTGGCAACAGGCCCCGCCGGGGCCGGCCTGAAAAAATAATGAAAACTCGACGAGTTTTTTTTTTGAAAACAAAAATAAAGGGAATCCAATAAGAAAAATAGGAAAAAAGTGAGAAAATACGCGAGCGGGAAGGCAAAAATTAGTTTTTCAACGGCCGTTGAAAACACATGCGTCTTCTTTGCTCCGCGGAAACGAAGAAACTGGGGACCACGCACTCCTCCGTCGGGCGGGAAGGCACTCGCGCATGCGCGGTGCGGCCAACTAGAACTTTCTAGTTAAAAAGGTCTGTACCGGGGCTCCGTCGGTGACGTCACCCATGCGTTAAGAATATGCTGCCTGCTTGTCCTGGGATAAAGATTTAACTACTATCCTGGAAACTTCAATGAAAGAGGTAGCTAGGCCAGCTACCTTACTAGTTATAGTTGCCCTGCTACCTGACAAGAATTGGATTTTAAAGTTATATTTAAAAAATAGACAAAGAATTTTTGGGACAGAGAGTTCAAATATTCCCTGACGTGACAAAAGAAACCCACAAACGCAGAAAACAGTTTTTGCTTCTTAAATCTGGGGTTACTATGATACATTCTTATTACAATATCCATGCAAATGTATAGTAAAGTATAAATCTTCTAATTATGTATTCTTTGAACCTTCACAGTTAACGGGCTTTCTCTCCTTGAAGCATCTTGAAGGAGAGATAGTAACAACTTAACCTAAGTAGATTGCTCCTGTGAACCACTTTCAGCTATCCACCTAATTGATAAAATTGTTATTATTTTTCATTTTCACTCAGATCACCATCTTGGATCCTTTATACGGGACTTCAAAATTGATTAAGCAGCAAAATTATTTTTAAATCTTTACTTTAGTTGCTTCCTTGTATATCTGCTGATTGTCTTGATCATACACTGTACAAGAAGTTATTTTTAATAATTTGTTCAATAAAACAATAAATAATTAAAAAAAAAAAAAAAAAAATCACAAGAGGATTGTGAAAAATTGCAAGAGGACCTTGTGAGATCAAGCATCAAAATGGCAGATGACATTTAATGTGAGCAAGTACAAAGTGATGCATGTGGGAAAGAGTGACCCGAACTATAACTATGTGATGCAGGTTCCATGTTAGGAGTCATTGCCCAGGAAAAGGATCTAGATGTCATCATTGAAGATGTGTTGAAATCCTTAGCTCAATGTGCAGCAACAGTGGCTAAGAAAGCAAATAGAATGTTAGGAATTAGCAGGAAAGTAATGGAAAAAGATAAATGTTATAATTCCCTTGTATTGCTCTATGGTACAACTGTACCTCGAATACCGAGTGCAATTCTGGTTGCCCTATCTGAAAAAAGATATAGTGGAATTAGAAAAGATACACAGAAGGGCAATGAAAATGATAAAAGGGATGGGATGATTTCCCTATAAGGAAAGGCTAAAGCGGCTAGGGCTTTTCAGCTTGGAAAAGAGATGGCTCAGGGGTGATATGATAAGAGGTCTATAAAATATTGAGTGAAGTAGAAAGGGTAGATGTGACTCACTTGTTTGTCCAAAAATACTAAAACTAGGAGGCATGTGATGAAGCTAAGTAGTAGATTTAAAACAACCAGAGAAAATATTTCTTCACACATGTTATTAAACTCTGAAATTTGTTGCCGGAAAAAGCGATGAAACCAGTTATGCTGTGGGGTTTAAAAAAAGGTTTGGACAATTTCCTAAAAGAGAAGTCCATAGGCCATTACTGAGATGGCTTGGGGAAATCCACTGCTCATTCCTAGGATAAGCAGCATAAAATCTGTTTTATTATTTGGGATCTAGCTAGATACTTGGGACCTGGGTTGGCCACTGTTGGAAATACTGGGCTTGATGGACCTTCAGTCTATCCCAGTATGGCAATTCTTATGTTATTATTTAAGGAAGTAGCTGCTAACATAAGTTTTATATTTTGATGAATTGCGCAGACACACACAGAATGGCTATAATGCATCATTTTGGACAAAGCTCACAAAATTTAGAGAAGCCAGCTTCAGGCCAATGGCATTAATAAGCTACCCAAGGTTCTTTTAAGTTGCACAATAACAAGCACTTCTGCTTTTGCATCGGTTCGCCATTTATCCTAACAGATACCTACTCTTTCTTGTCAAGGCATAATTGAGAAAGTTTATCATCTTGATAGAAAGTTTTGATCTTTTACTCAATGTCAATTGAAATGATCTTATGCTGTCTTTTTCCAGGTATTGTAAGGACACCTTTGTCGCATTTAAGGCCTTTGGCCTAATTTACCATTCGATACGATACATTATAATTCTACATAGTCTCCTCAATAGTCCAATTGTGTGGGGACAATGTACAATCTGGACCTTTTAAGCATGACTTGCAATTTATAATTTTGCCTTCAGCTCCTCAAGTAATCTGTCATAATTGATGCATTTAAGGCATGAATTGGTTATTTTCCAGTATATCAATGGAGAGGTGAGACTACAAAGAAAATATCAAGATTTAAGGGGGCATGGTTCAAAACTAAACCAGTGCCAGTTACCCCAACAACATCAAAAGACTTAAAAAGTGCAGATGAATAGCTACACAAAATAACCCGAACAACCACCCCATCAAAATCACTCAGCCCACTTTCCTGAGCAAAGCTTGGTCTTTCAGGTACTAATCCTTTAAATCAGGGGTGCCCAATAGGTCGATCGCGATCGACCGGTAGCTCGCCAAGGCAAAGTGAGTCGATCATCCAGGACTCCCTTTGCCTTGGCAATCTATTGGGCCGATCAATCTTCCTCTCCCCGACGTCATTTCTGCCGTCGGAGAGGAAGTTCGGGCCAGCCAATCGCTGCCTGGCTAGGCGGAACTTCCTCTCTGACGGCAGAATTGATGTCGGGGAGAGGAAGATTGATCGGCCCGAAGCAGAGAGAGCATGGTGCGGCGGCAGCTTTGGGGCCTGTTATCCATTGGTGGTGCTTGGGTCCTGTTCCCCGATGGCAGCGGCAGTGGCTTGGGGAAGCGCAGGGAGAAAGAAAGAAAGGGGGCAGGCAGGGAGACATAAGGAAAGAAGAGAAACAGAAAAAAAGAAAGGGGGCATGAAGAGAGAAAGAAAGAAAGGGCAGGGAGAGAGGAAGAAAAAGTTGGGGGAGGGAATGAGGTGTGGAGGAGAGGAAGCATACAGGCTGAAAGAAAGATGCAACCAGAGACTCATGAAATCACCAGACAAGGTAGGAAAAATGATTTTATTTTAAATTTAGTGATCAAAATGTGTCTGAATTTATATCTGCTGTCTATATTTTACAATATGGTCCCCTTTTACTAAACCACAATAATGGTTTTTAGCGCAGGGAGCCTAAGAGCGTCGAGAGCAGCACTGGGCATTCAGCGCAGCTCCCTGCGCTAAAAACTGCTATTGTGGTTTAGTGAAAAGGGAGGGGGGTGGGTATTTGTCTATTTTTGTATGGTTGTTACTGAGGTGACAGTGCATAGAGTCATCTGCGGTCCCTGGAGCATGATCCGGCTGCCTGGCCTCGGGCCGCTGGCCCCAACGTGGCCGGTGAGTGGGTCACAGTGGTCGGGCCCCACACGCGGCCAGGGGGAGTCTCTGGCCCAGATTAGCGAGCCCCATGGCCGGGGGGGGGGGGGGGGGGGCTACAGTACAGGCTGGGAGGTATGTGGAGCTGCAGTACAGACGGCCAGTGGAGGCTTTTGTAGTATTAAGGATTTAAAAAAAGAAAAATTGCCTGGACTCATGTGGGGCTACAGTGCAGGTTGGGAGGTGTGTGGGGCTGCAGTATAGGCGGCCAGTTGCGGCTTTTGCCTGTATGTTCATTTATTGATTTGGTGCAATGGTTTGGGGAACATGAGAGTTGCCCCTGCCGGGTCTGGACGGTGGTCCATCGTGCCTGGCGTGGCGCCCTCTGATCGGGGACCGGTGCCCTGAGACTGGCTCTGCCTGCGTGTTTTCCGTTTCTGCGGGAGCTTGTCTGGCTTTGTTTTGGGTCCGTGGAGGGTGTTTTCCCCTATGGCAGACTCGGGAGAAGCATTCCAATTTTCTGCCGTTCTGGAACTTTCTTTCATCCGTCTCAGGGCACCGGTCCCCGATCAGAGGGCGCCACGCCAGGCACGATGGACCACCGTCCAGACCCGGCAGGGGCAACTCTCATGTTCCCCAAACCATTGCACCAAATCAATAAATGAAAAAAACCCGGAATAAAAATGATAATTAACAATTCTATTCCTACAATGTGCGTTGTGTTTTTTTTTTTTTAATTTTATTGTTGGTAGATCATTTTGACTTGGTCATTTTAAAAGTAGCTCGCGTGTCAAAAAAATATACAATAGGGAAAGTTGTATTATAACACACATAGCACAATTGGGAGAATGCTAGGTAGTGAATGTATTGTGCAAATATGCCTGATTTTTGGTTCAAGCAAATCCTTTTTAAAAAGTTGGAATGAGTGGACACGGAAAAGCAAATCATGAGCTATTACTAGTTAGTCCAGAGATGAAGGGAAGGGTGACATGAAGAGTTTTGTCTGGTCTTCAATTTTTCCAGGATTATAGCGAGCAGAAATTTCATAAGAAAATATGAACAAGCTGCATCATCATCAAGAGTGGAAAAAGTTGCAATAAGAACTTGAAATATTAATTTTTAATCAAAGCACATTGATATCTAATAAGTTGGCCAGTTAGTAGCCAATGGCCTAAAATCTATGTCGCTACATTTTATTAAACTTGAAAAGAATCACCAACAACTAAAATGTCCATTTTGATGGGCCATTTACAAGAGTATGTAAAAGCATGGATGTTGTAACCTGAGTTAGAATGGCAAGACCAACAAGATTAGCTGCACCATGCAATTTCACACCTCTAGTTCATTTGCATATTACACAATAGGATGCCAAAGATGCCCTTTTTTTAACCACTGCATGTATATGTGTGTAAATAATGCATGCTTTTTAGATCTAACTTCTGGCCAAGGCTGGATCAAATATGAAACAGAATGGCTTTTGTAGCAATAAAAATAGACAATGTACAGCTAAGATATTTGCACCAAAAAACTGCCAAAATTTGTATAAACACTAAACTAATATTTCTTTGTGTAATTATATCTTTGCTTCCAGTTAGCAGCAAAGCCACTTAATGCAAAATCCTATGTACATGGCATGAGCCATGACTGCTGGTACAGTTATGATTTGAATCAAAATACAAGTCAGGAGCAATAAGTCAAAGTAGGCATTAAATTTGTTTTATAACATTTTTGCCTACTTTGCTGGCTCATAAAAGGGGAGGTAAACTAATGTTACATTCCAAACTTTGCACATGAAGTTAGTGCCAGGGGTTGTATTAATCCGCAAAATTTCAATTCTCTTGGAGGCTTTGTTGGGCTGTGGTGGCTGGACAAAGTTGCCATTTTGTGTTATGTGGAGCATAATACTCTGAGAGTGCCTACATTTGACAGCTTCTAGGTCTCAAAATCAATAGAGATCCAGCTGAAAAATTTTAAATTATTTCATTTGATGCTCTAGGGAACGATTTTCAATACTGGCTCACTTGACATGGAATGACCCTAAAGTTCAATAAAAGAGAGCAGAAAAAGTGGGTTTTGAAGACCAGGCTCTAAACAGTAACCAATAGTGCAGCACATGACTTACCAGATGTTTTTATGATTGATTGACTCTCCTGTACCTGTGCTGCACTATTGGTTACTATTAAAGTGGGTTTTGAAGACCAGGCTCGTTCTGCTCTCTTTTATTGAATTTTGATGTTTCTTGTGCAGAAGTGACTGTCTCCTCATTGTTCACATTGTTATTTGTACATTTTTTTTAGATTCTTGATATACCACCTGTAGTACAATCAAAGCAGTTTACATATTACCCCTAATGGCCTCACACTCTAGGTTTTTTGTACCTGAGGCAATGAAGAGTTAAGTTATAGCCCATCTATTGCCAAGGTGGATTACAATTTTTTTAAAAAAACATACAAATATCAGAACATAAAAGAATACACACTAAACAAAATATCTGTACTTTGTTTCCTAAAAGAATAGTCTGGAAATCCCAGGAGCCACAGTAGGCATCAAACCTGGTTCCCCAGGTTCTCAAACCACTGCACTAACCATTAGGCAGCTATACTTATTGCTATTCTTAATTTTAAACTAGTCAATACAGAAGTCTTTTCCTCCATTTTTCTAAATTTAAATTTCTTGTTCTTTAGCAATCCCAATGTTTTCATTGGTTCCAGTTTCCATTAGTAAAAACAGTTAATGGAATTACTTTATCTTCAGTTTGCAAGTTTTAAATGCTTCTGAACTTGTAACTCAGAAAACCCAGTTGCAGAAAATCTCTGAGTCACTTATATACATGCAATACACAGTTGCTCAAATTTAACAAACCTCCAGACTGGGATTAATAAGCACCTCCAAAATATGAAGCCAGCAATGTATACAGTAGACATTGTAGGGGAAGAAGAGCACATCATGTTTCCAACTTGCACAAAAAGCAGTGTCACCCGGGCTGAAGCCTTCCAGGTGAGATGCAGCAGGTCCTTACCCTGCGAGCCAGCAGCAGACCAGTACAATACGCTGCAGCATAGTTTGTCAGTCCGACCTTCACACCATATTTGGGTAGTTCATGAGAATAGGCTGCACAGACAATCATATCCCCTTCAATTCGGGCATAGGCAATCTAGAATATCACAAACTTAGGTCAGTATTGCTTAACTCAACAGAAGGTCATGCATATCAATTATTTCCTTTCCAACTCATACTCTGTTAACAAGTGACAATTTATATCAGTGTTGTATGTTATTTTTTCTGGATCACTCAAATTTATTTTCAGGCTCCCATAATCTCTATTGATGCACTGCTGAAATTTCACCCTCAACCTCTGCTTGTCTCTTAAAACCTTCTTGCAGTGCTGGCCTTTAATTAAAGCCCAAAGTACAACGAAGACCCAGGCCTTGATGCACTAGAACAGTGTTCTCAACTCAGTCCTGGATTACTCCCTGGCCAGTCAGGTTTTCAGGATATCCACAATGAATATGCATAAAACAAGTTTGAATACAATGGAGGCAGTGTATGCAAATCAAGTTTATGCATATTCATTGTGAGTATCCTGAAAACCTGACTGGCAAGGGGGTACTCCAGGACCGAGATGAGAAACACTGCACTAGAACACTGAGCTATGCTCCAGTGCAGTGTTCTAATGTTCTGAGCTCCCTTGGAAGAACGGTAGTAGAAAATTAAATAAATAAATAAATAAATAAAGCACGTGCTATAGTAAATTAATGGCATGCATTAAGAGTGTGTACTGCCCAAAAAAAAAAAAAAAAAAAGGGATTATGTACTTACCCTGGTAAGCTCTTTTCCAGTAGATAGGTGTAACAGAGTAGACACCGTAGAGGGAGTGGAAAATATGAAAAAGGATCTGCAAAAGTTAGAGGAATGGTCTAATGCCTGGCAACTAAAATTCAATGCAAAGAAATGCAGAGTAATGCATTTGGGGATTAATAATAGGAAGGAACCGTATATGCTGGGAGGAGAGAAGCTGATATGCACGGACGGGGAGAGGGACCTTGGGGTGATAGTGTCCGAAGATCAAAAGGCGAAAAAACAGTGTGACAAGGCAGTGGCTGCTGCCAGAAGGATTCTGGGCTGTATAAAGAGAGGCGTAGTCAGTAGAAGGAAGAAGGTGTTGATGCCCCTGTACAGGTCATTGGTGAGGCCCCACTTGGAGTATTGTGTTCAGTTTTGGAGACCGTATCTGGCGAAAGACGTAAGAAGACTTGAGGCGGTCCAGAGGAGGGCGACGAAAATGATAGGAGGCTTGCGCCAGAAGACGTATGAGGAGAGACTGGAAGCCCTGAATATGTATACCCTAGAGGAAAGGAGAGACAGGGGAGATATGATTCAGACGTTCAAATACTTAAAGGGTATTAACGTAGAACAAAATCTTTTCCAGAGAAAGGAAAATGGTAAAACCAGAGGACATAATTTGAGGTTGAGGGGTGGTAGATTCAGGGGCAATGTTAGGAAATTCTACTTTACGGAGAGGGTGGTGGATGCCTGGAATGCGCTCCCGAGAGAGGTGGTGGAGAGTAAAACTGTGACTGAGTTCAAAGAAGCGTGGGATGAACACAGAAGATTTAGAATCAGAAAATAATATTAAAGATTGAACTAGGCCAGTTACTGGGCAGACTTGTACGGTCTGTGTCTGTGCATGGCCGTTTGGAGGAGGATGGGCAGGGGAGGGCTTCAATGGCTGGGAGGGTGTAGATGGGCTGGAGTAAGTCTTAACAGAGATTTCGGCAGTTGGAACCCAAGCACAGTACCGGGAAAAGCTTTGGATTCTCGCCCAGAAATAGCTAAGAAGAAAAAAAAAAAAATTTAAATTGAATCAGGTTGGGCAGACTGGATGGACCATTCGGGTCTTTATCTGCCGTCATCTACTATGTTACTATGAGACATTCTAGACTAGGGGTGGGCAACTCCGGTCCTCGAGGGCCGGAATCCAGTTAGGTTTTCAGGATTTCCCCAATGAATATGCATGAGATCTATTTGTATGCACTGCGTTCAATGCATATTCATTTGGGAAATCCTGAAAACCTGACTGAGATTCCGGCCCTCGAGGACCGGAGTTGCTCACCCTAGTCTAGACGATAGGGTTATTTCCCCATACTCGCATGCTCTGCAAAAGGAATCCATTCTGGATTTTTCACTCTGCCTCTGTAGTATTCACTGATCGGTTTACCATCCTCTACAGTCAGAACCCAAGCACCGAGAGGCACCCATCTATGTGAAGCAGAGGCACCTGTAATAACAGGCTAAATAAAGTGTTCTGCTGAAAGTAATGAAACAGAACCATTAACTGCCAACATAGGCTCTAAAGGAACGAAGCACAATTCCCTAAGAAAATGAACATAGAAGTAAATTCTTCCCAACCCTCAAGGGATGAGAGGCTTCCAAGAAGCAGCTTGGAGAAGCATAAACAGACAAACTGTAAACAGACGCAGAAAGCCAGGGCGGGGAGTCTAGAATGTTTCACCTATCTACTGGAAAAGATCTTACCAGGTAAGTACACAATCTCTTTTTCTAGTGCAATAGGTGAGACATTCTAGACCAAGGGTGCCCAAAAGGTCAATTGCGATCAACCAGTTGATCGCAAAGGCAATGTGAGTCGATCGCAGAGCCCATCTCAGGCTCTGCGATAGACTTGCATTGCCTTTGCGTTCTGTTCTCCTTGCTTCACTGACGCCAGGCCAGGCGCATACAAGCGCCGGGCCCACAGCCTCCCCCCCCAATTCTAACGTTAAAAAGGAAGTTATGGGCCAGCCAATCGCTGCCTGGCTGGCCTGGAACTTCCTCTGATGTCAGAATTGATGTTGATGGGGGGGGGAGGGAAAGCTTGTGGGCCCGGTGCTTGTACGCGCCTGGCCTGACCTCGGGGAAGCAAGGCAAAATCGGAGGCAGTGGCTTGGGGGGGCAGGGATACAGACAAACAGACAGAAAGGGGGGCAGGTAGAGAGAAAGACAGAAAGGGGGGAGGGAGAGAGACAGACAGACAGACTGAAAGGGGGGGCAGGGAGAGAGAAAGACAGAAAGAAAGTGGGGAAGGGAGAGAGGAAGAAAAAGTTTGACTTATGGAGGGACTGGAATGAGGTCTGGAAGAGAGGAAGCATGCATGAGGCAGAAAGAAAGAAATATTGGATTTACAGTCAGAAGAAGGAAGTGCAACCAGAGACTCATTAAATGATTTTATTTTAAATTTAGTGATCAAAATGTGTCCGTTTTGAGAATTTATATCTGCTGTATATATTTTGCACTGTGGCCCCATTTTACTAAACCGCGATAGCGTTTTTTAGCACAGGGAGCCTATGAGCGTCAGGAGCAGCGCAGGAGGCATTCAGCGCAGCTCCCTGTGCTAAAAAACGCTATCGCGGTTTAGTAAAAGGGGAGGGGGTATATTTGTCTATTTTTGTATAGTTGTTACCGAGGTGACATCATATTTTAAAGTCATCTGGCTTGACTTCTTTGAAAAAAAAACCCCGAATATAAATAATTAACATTTTCTCCACATACAGTGTGCTTTATGTTTTTTTAAATTTTATTGTTGGTAGATCATTTTGACTTGGTTATTTTAAAAGAGTGGGAACCCCTGTTCTAGACAGTAGGGAGGTACAAAAGCAGTCCCCCCAAACAGCTAGGGTGAGCTTGTTGCACCGGCCCCTACAACCAAGGATTTGAAGGCCAAGCCCTGCTTTGCAGCAACATCCACTCTGTAAAACTTGGAAATGTGGGAAGAAAAAAACCATGTTGCTGCCCTGCTAATTTCCTTAGGAGGGACAGATCTAGCTTTGGACCATGAAGAAGCCCACTCCTGGTAGAAAGTGCCTTGACGGAAACAGGGGACTGTTTCTCAAAAAGAATGTAGGCTGACAAAATGACCCTTTGGATCTATCTGGATATCTGGGCCCTAGAAACAGGAACACCCCGCTTAATTGAAAGGGTCAGCACAAACAGATGGTCAGAGAGGCGAAACTCGTGAGTGACCTCCCATCCATGCAGAAGAAACCTGCGTACATCAAGAGGCTACAACAGGCGGTCTTGAGTCGAGGAACCTGTTGGCAGAAAGGCAGGCAAACACACTGCCCGAGCAAAATTAAAAGCCAAAACAACGGCCTAGAGCAGGGGTATCAAAGTCCCTCCTCGAGGGCCGCAATCCAGTCGGGTTTTCAGGATTTCCCCAATGAATAAGCATTAGATCTATTTGCAAGCATTGCTTTCATTGTATGCTAATAGATCTCATGCATATTCATTGGGGAAATCCTGAAAACCCGACTGGATTGCGGCCCTCAAGGACCGACTTTGACACCTGTGGCCTAGAGCATCAAATCCAGAGAAGCATCTGAAAGAAGGCTAAAGAGAGCCTAGATAAAGTTAGACAGCACCAGGCAAATGTCCGAGGCAGAGATAGGATGCACAACCAGCCTTCTGACAGGATGAATCCTTTACAAGAATTGAGCGACATCAGGATGAGCTGCCAGAGGACCAACTGTCCCAGAATCTAAGTAAGAGAGCCCGGAAGAGCAAAAGCTCCGGAACTGGCATGGTAACTGGACCCTGCGTGAAAGGGTCCAAAGAAGAGCTCAGCCCAAAGGTTGCGACCCAAATGCCTGAACGAACTACCTGAAGCCATCAGCATAATGCGGCCAAGAAGAGCCAAAATCCTCTGAAGGACATAGTTGACCAAAAGTCCAGGAGAAAAAAGAGAGGAAAAACCTCCTGCTGCCAGAACTACACCAGCACGTCGAGCCATCTGCTTCTGGGCTCGGAACTGCGACAGAAGAAGTAAAGCACCTTCCTGTATCATGAAGTGGCCAAGAGATCGATGTGGGGACTCCCCCAGTACTCCAAAATCATCAGAAATGCCTGTGGTAACTGGATCCAGAGACCGTCCGTTGAGGAGGTCTGCTTGCACGTTATCCACTCTTTCCACATGTGCTGTTGTCAGCACCAGAAGACATTCTGCCCCGGAAAAAGAAGGTGGGCTTCCTGAGCCAGAGGAGCGCTCTTGGTCCCTCCCTGGTGATTGACATAGTCTACTGCCGTCGCATAGTCGGAGAAGACCTTGATCGCTCGGTCCTCTTGAGTCTTCTGCAACCTCATCTGAGCCAAACAAATTGGACCACTTTCTCTGTGAGTGTTGTCCCTGAACAGGACAACGATTGAAATGAGCACCCCAGCCCCAAAGGCTGGCATCTGCCATCACCATGATCCAGGAGACAATAAGGAGCGGTATGCCCTTGCAAAGGGATTGTGGGCGAATCCACCAGTCCATGCTTACCCAAGCCTCTAGAGGCCACAGCAGACAAATCTACAAGGCATCTTGTTGTGGCGACCAGTGAGAGAGTAATGCATGCTGGAGGACACATATGTGCCCTCGCCTAAGAAACCACATCCAGTGTGACAACCATGGAGCCTAGAACTTAAAGATAATCCTATGCCGAATGAGCCAGCCGCTCCAAAAATGCAGAAATCTGGACACACAATTTCTGTCTGTGAGTCTCGGACAGGTAGACACAGCCCGCAGCTGTATAGAAGAGGACTCCCAAGTATGCCAATGACTGCGTGGCCTGCAGAGGACTTTCTGAGGATGACAATGCAGCCCAAGTCCTCCACCATCTGCTCCACTGTGTGATGTCCCTTTGCCAATGAGAGAGCTCTGATCAACCAGTCATCTAGATAAGGGTAAACTTGCAAACCCATCTTCCTCAGGTAACTACCACCACCACAATCACCTTGGTGAAGGTCTGAGGCGCTATCGCCAGCCCAAAAGGCAGGACCGAAAACTGGTAATGCTGCTCCAGAACATGAAACCGCAGAAGCTTGCGGTGGGACGGAAATATGGGAATGTGTAAGTACCCCTCCGTAAGATCCAGGGAGGCCAGAAATTCCCTTGGAGAAATTGCTGCAAATGATTGACTGCATGATCTCCATTCGGAAGTGGGGAATCCTGAGAGCCGCATTCACGTGCTGAAGATCCATAATAGGCCTTCAATCTTCCGAGCCTTTCTTTGGCATGATAAAGTATACAAAGTAGCTGCCTGAGCCCAAGAGGTCGTGTAACACCAGCTCTCTAGCTTGAATATCCAGAAAACACAGAACAGCAATCTAGACTCTGAGCGCCTTGTCCAGTCTGGACAGAGAATCCATGAATCAATCTGACAGAGGCTGGGCAAATTCCAGCTTGTATCCTGATTGAATAAATGTCCAAGACCCACTGATCTGCTGTAATGTGCATCTAGTCAGGCAGAAACTCCAAGAGCCGGCCCCCTATCTGCAGAGGGGCATTCGGCATCCTGGTGTCTTTCTGGCAGGGTGGGCAGTACAGGCGGTGGAAGATTGGGAATGCCTGTAGCCCGCATACCAACCTCGGAAGTTCTGGGAAAATCTCTGCGACATGGAATATGCATACTGTTTGGAGCCCCCAAAATTAGAACACCCAGAACCCCTGGAGGGTCTGGGTCTACTATCAGGCAGGGTCTTTTGGCAAAGGTCCAATAACGAATCCATGAGGACATCCAGGCCTTTGCCAAACAATAACTGCCCCTTAAAAGACAGCCCTGCTAAAGTCACCCTGGAAGTGGAATCACCAGCCCACTGTCCGACCCAGAACATTCAGCTGGCCAAAATGGAGTATGCCAACACTTTTGCCAGAACTTTAAAAAGGCTATTAAAGGTATCCACTATATAATCCATTCCAGCCATCAGCAGTTGAGGAGGAGGCTTCCCTGCATCAGTCTCTAGCATGTGCAGCCGAGGCAGGCATGTGCAACAAAAGACATCTCACCACAGCAGCTTTGATGCCCAAATTGGATGTTTCAAAAAGTTTCCTGAGGACCACATCCACACAGCAGTCTTGCATATCTTTCAACAAAATTCCTCCATCTCTGGGAAGAGAGGTGTGCCGAGTCACTTGTGCCACCAAGGAATCCACCTTGGGCTGCCCCCCAAACTGCCGACACTCCTGTGCCTCTCTAGCACTCTTCAAAGTTCCTTCCAAAGAGTCAAACTGCTCAGAGACCATAAAACTCATATCTGGATACCAGGGAAAGGTTGCAGAGTGCAAGTGCCTACTACAAAGCCAGGGAGAAGAAAAAGCAGATGGAGCCGGCTGAGTCACTAAGTTCAATTCCTTGCAAAGATTCAGCAGGAAGATAATGCAGAGGTGCAAACTTAATTAAGCGCAAGACAGTAGGATCATCACCAGGATCTGGATCCCACAAAGGATCCGTGAATCCAGCACAAAGGCCCAGATTCTCTCAATCTTTGAAGAGCTGCACTGTCAAACAATGGATCAGAAAGGTCAGGATCAACATCCGGATCCCCCAAATCATGAGCAGGCAGAACAGCCGCCGGATCAGGCAGAGGCGAGGATACGCCCGAAGGCACCACCCCACCCAAAAATGTCCTGGGGGGAAAGAAGACTGCTCAGGAGAAGGTATCCGGCTCCTTGAGCATAGATGACTTAAATTTGTGTGTCTTAGGCTGCGGAGGATCCGCAGCTAGGCTGACCAAAGAACCAGCCATGTCTAGCCCCGAAAGTAATGGAGGCTGCCCTGCCAGGCTAGCTGAGCATCTGATCACCTGCTTCTGTGGAGGGAAAGCTAAACCGGTCACTACAGCCCCCTCCCCCAGCTGTGCCACGTAAAAGTGCTAATTTGCGCAATCCTGACATGAGATCACAAGTAGACCCCAATACTCCATCCCAGCAGTTTTCCAGACAAAAATCAAAATTTTGAAGAAGCAGGAAGAAAAAAAGATAGCTAAAAATCCAAGATGGTCACCAGTACCAGATTTGTGCCAAAAACGCAATATTTTTTACTTCCCAAAGTTCAAAAACGGCGATTTTAGGATTTTTCAGGAGGGGGAATATGCAGAAACTCAGAAAACCTCACTTTTAAACTTTCTCCAACACCTCTCACAAGCCGTCAGCTCCTTGTACTCACTGTGACCTGATAGAGCTGTGTGCAAGTGGAGTCCAGTGTTTCTCAGTAGCTAGAAGAATTCACTGCCACAATGCTGGGATTGCTCTCACAAAGCTGATCTTCAGGCTTCCAGTTAGTCTCCACTGTCTAGCTATACTTCCACCCCAGCAAACCACTGGATGCGCACCAGGCCGGGCAGAGGTGCAAAAACGCAGGCGGAAGCTGTGGAACAACGCTGAGCCCCTTAAGCATATCTAACAGTCTGCACTTGACTCCTGCTTAACAGGAGGCGAGACAGCCCTGAGCTCCAAGGAAAGCTATGCAGACTGGCTAACAGTCTCCAAAAAGGGAGTGGCCTGTTGGCTACAGTCCTGTGAAATCTCAAGCAGGCAAAGCTCTAAAATTACTTCAAACACAAAATTATCCAAAAAGCGGACATTACGTTGAATTTAAAACAATAAAATGGGGAGAGCAGAACACATACAACTGCAGACATGTTTGCAGAAGGAAAGACTGTAGAGGCCACTAAACCGATCAGTGAAGTACTACAGAGGCAGAGTGAAAAATCCAGTGGATTCCTTCTGTAGAGAATGCAAATATGAGGAAATAACCCTATTGTCTAGAATGTCTCACCTTATTGCACTGGAACAAGCATTACCACAGTTAAAAAAAAAAAAAAAAAAATCTATATGGTGCAGTAAATAAAATGTTTCTTTCCCTGACAGAACATGAACTCAGTTACAGACAGGAAGGGAGATCAATTCTCCTATTCCTTATTCTCCTCCTTACGCTCCCAAAAAATGCTCTGGTGTCCCAGTGGGACTTGGACTCCATGACCCCCCCCTCCCCAATGCTCCACACTCCTCCAACCTCATAAATATCCCTGGCTCTTTGTAGCCCGTTCCTGAGAAAAATAGGCTTGGGTCTAAGCATTCCCATTCAGAACCCTGTAACTCTTCTATCCCAACCTCACCCCAGTACCTTCAACACTGGGAGACAGGAGAAATGCTTACTTGACGTATCCTGAGGACGAACGAGTGGCTACAGGGATGGTGCCGGGATATGAACTTCGGATTCCTAAACCATGGGGAAGCACTACAAGGACTTCAGGGACCAGACGGACTCCATCTGACCAGTAGGGGTAAGAATGTCTTCGGACACCGACTAGCCCGCCTGATTCACAGGGCTTTAAACTAGGTAAGTCGGGGGAGGGTACCCATTCACATATTAGTGCAGAAAGGAATTATCCTGATGAGGTGAGTCGAAACTCCGCTTCCATGTCCAAGGTAAGTACCCACATTGCAAACAGTTCTTTGGGAGTCACACCGACTCGGGTAGGATACGCCTCACAGGGACTTAGCAAACACAAGATATGGAGGGCCATGTATGTCAATGCACACAGTTTAGGTAACAAAATTCTAGAATTGGAGGCTGAAATAAGGAATGCCGACCTAGATGTGGTGGCAATATCTGAAACTTGGTTCACGGACTCACATGGGTGGGATATGGCTATACCGGGCTACAATCTACTTCGTCAGGACAGAGAGGACAGGTTAGGAGGGGGGGGGTAGCTCTATACATTAAAGAGGACATCAAAACCACCAGGATCACAGATGTCAAGTACACCGGGGAGTCCCTCTGGGTAAACCTGGCAAGAGGCAGAGAAAAAATGCCTGTATCTAGATGTGGTATACAGACCCCCAAGACAACTGGAAGACATGGACACAGAATTAATTGAAGACATAGAGAATATCACTCTACGAGGAGAAGCTGTACTGCTAGGGGACTTCAATATGCCTGATGCAGACTGGAACTCATTTTCAGCGACAACCAGCGGTAGCAGGAGGCTCTTAACCTCCATAAAGGGAGCACGTCTCAAACAAATGGTAACGGAGCCCACTAGGGCCCAGGCGATCCTCGACCTGGTACTCACCAACGGGGAAAGCGTCTCAGAGGTCTCAGTAGGAGATACGCTAGCCTCCAGCGACCACAACATAGTATGGTTCAACCTTAGGAAAGGCTTCCCTAGATCAAACACGAAAACAAAGGTACTCAATTTCCGGGGCACAGACTTCGCACGCATGGGAGATTTCGTCCATCAGACGCTGCAGGACCAAGCGGAGACCGATGATGTAGAAGCTAAGTGGTTAACACTGAAATCAACCATACATGAAGCAACTAGCCGCTTCATAAAATCAGTAAATAAACGACAAAGAAACAATAAACCCCAATGGTTCACCGCAGAGATCTCGCACCTCATTAAGGAGAAGAAAAAAGCGTTTCTCTCCTACAAGCGCATGGAGAAAAGAGAGGCAAAAGTAGAATATAGGACCAGGTCTACAGCGGTCAAAATGGCAGTTAGGGAGGCAAAACTTCGAGTGGAAGAAATTCTGGCAAAAAACATTAAAAAGGGGGACAAATCCTTCTTCAGGTATATTAGTGACAGAAAAAGGAACACAGGCGGGATAGTACGCCTTAGAAGACCGGACGGAAGTTACGTGGAAGCAGATTCCGATAAAGCCGAACTACTGAATGAATACTTATGCTCAGTCTTCACCTGTGAGGCACCGGGACACGGTCCGCAGTTGAAGGCAACACAAAGCACAGAAGACCCGTTTCAGAATTTTGAGTTCACACCAGGTGAAGTTTACAGTGAACTGGCAAGACTCAAGGTGAACAAAGCCATGGGACCAGACAATTTGCACCTAAGAGTGCTCAGAGAATTGAGCGATGTCCTGGCGAAACCGTTGGCTGAGCTATTCAATCTCTCCCTAAGTAAGGGGAAAGTTCCCCTGGACTGGAAATTAGCTAATGTCGTTCCTCTGCATAAAAAGGGTTGCAGGGCAGAGGCTGCGAATTATAGACCGGTGAGTCTCACATCAATAGTGTGCAAACTCATGGAAACACTAATTAAAAGCAAATTGGACACGATCTTGAATGAAGGGAATCTTCGGGATCCCAGTCAGCATGGATTCACCAAGGGTAGGTCCTGCCAATCCAATCTCATCAGCTTCTTTGACTGGGTAACAAGAAAGTTGGACTTGGGAGAGTCTTTGGACGTCGTGTACCTGGACTTCAGTAAAGCTTTTGACAGTGTCCCACACCGCAGGCTGCTAAGCAAGATGAAATCGATGGGGTTAGGAGAGACACTAACTGCATGGGTCAATGATTGGCTGAGTGGCAGACTTCAGAGGGTGGTGGTTAATGGTACCCTCTCTAAAACATCAGAGTGACCAGTGGAGTGCCGCAGGGCTCGGTCCTGGGTCCACTCCTTTTCAACATATTCATAGGGGATCTGACTCAAGGGCTTCAAGGTAAAATAACACTATTCGCTGATGACGCCAAACTATGTAATATAGTAAGTGAATACAGTTTACAGAATTATATGGCGCAGGACCTGCTTACATTGGAAAGTTGGTCCTCAACCTGGCAGCTAGGCTTCAATGCTAAGAAATGTAAGGTCATGCACCTCGGAAGCGGAAATCCATGCAGGACGTACTTCTTGAACGGAGAAACTTTAACTAGGACTTCAGCAGAACGAGATTTAGGAGTAATCATCAGTGCAGACATGAAAACTGCCAATCAAGTGGAGAAGGCTTCATCTAAGGCAAGGCAGATATTGGGTTGTATCAATAGAAGTTTCGTCAGCCGAAAGCCTGAAGTCATAATGCTGTTGTACAGGGCCATGGTGAGACCTCATCTGGAGTACTGTGTGCAATTCTGGAGGCCACATTACAGTAAAGATGTGCGCAGAATTGAATCGGTTCAACGGACGGCCACCAGGATGATCTCGGGGCTCAAGGGTCTCTCGTACGAAGAGAGACTGAACAAATTGCAGCTCTACACTCTCGAGGAACGTAGGGAGAGGGGAGACATGATCGAAACATTTAAGTACCTCACGGGACGTGTCGAAGTGGAAGATGATATTTTCTTTCTCAAGGGACCCTCGGCCACAAGAGGGCACCCGCTCAAACTCGGGGGCGGAAAATTTCATGGCGACACCAGAAAGTATTTCTTCACAGAGAGAGTGGTTGATCATTGGAACAAGCTTCCAGTGCAGGTGATCGAGGCAGACAGCGTGCCAGACTTTAAGAATAAATGGGATACCCATGTGGGATCCCTACGAGGGTCAAGATAAGGAAATTGGGTCATTAGGGCATAGACAGGGGTGGGTAAGCAGAGTGGGCAGACTTGATGGGCTGTAGCCCTTTTCTGCCGTCATCTTCTATGTTTCTATGTTTCCTCCGAATAGCTGTCTTGAAACATAGTCCCATAAGGTCTCTCTCAACACTGGAAGTGCATTAGAATGTCCAGCATATTTTTGAGGAAGAGGGGGTGCAAGTAGCCACCAGCGATACTTGTGAGATTGGGAGGTATGTAGAGAGTCAGGCAGAGAGGGGTGTTGGGAAGTTATGGGTACTATGTGGAGTGCCAGGAATCGGGGAACAATGGGCTACCAGATCTCAGGTCATCAGAGGCTAAGTGCCATATTTCATCTCAGATGACCTCTTTTCTCCTATGGTGGATCATTCCTGCAGTCCAGAGCTAGCACTAGTGCAAAAACACAGTGTTAAGTGATGAGCAAACAACTGCATAGGTCCCTATTGATTCAGGAGTAATGCATCGAATATCAATTTTGCATGCCCACTGCACTCACTATTCTTTAACAAAGTGGTTTTACCCATGATGTTTCCGCATCAGAAGACTGGAACAGGAAACTTGGGAGTACAGTAATCTGTTGCACTAAAAGCATACTGCAGATAAACTCCTCAGAGCCGACTGCTTCCCTAACCCACAGAAGCACACTTACCTATCACTAAAAACACTACACTTGGAAAGACAGGATTCCCCCTCCTCCCCAAAACCTATAAAGATTCTCACCTATGTTTTAACAACAGTACATTCACTATCTTGATATTTGGAAAGACCATTAAATCAGGGCGGCCTACAACAACAAAAAACCCACAAAAACCAAACACTGTGGCCAGCGAGATAGAAGCAATGGGATATAAAAAAGCCAATGGCCCAAGGTCACAGTGAGCTTCAATGGCAGAAGAAGTATTTCAACTCATGTCTTATATTTCCCCAATCCATTACTGTAACCACTAGGCAATCTGTTTTTTTAGGTGTTTTTTCCTGACCAAAAAGCTTGTGCACTGAGTTTCTGGTATCAAACACAATAACATTTAAAGGAACTTAAAAAAAAAAAATAAATCATATTTTGTAGCATATCTGCTTTCAATGATATCATGTGCCTGTCTCAAAACATCATACTACAAAATCTTTATATTGCTGTTTTAACAAGGTGATGCTAAAAACCCCAACTTTTCCACAGATCTAGGTAATATCAGCTCATAATCAGATTTTTTGACAGTGGTTTGCTTACCTTTATACGCCTGCACCAGTGCTTATCACAATTAATATGTATGAACTAGTCATAATATATGCTAACCTCTCCCATTCATATTCATTGTGGTAGGTGTGCCTTCAAGAGAAGATTGAGAAGTACTGTCCTACACCATATACTTTAATATAAACTGAGATTTTGGGGCAAAAAAAAAAAAAAATGGCCCACAAATGAGGGTCTGTTTATATTTGGGTCAGCGCCCCCCCCTCCGCAACGACATGTTGCAGGCCTCCCCTGGGCCTGTTTTAAGCCTTGTTGGTCCAGCGGTGGGCTAAGACAGAAGGTAATCCTCCCGCCTTCTGTCCTGGCTCACACATTCCACCTCTCAACTGCCTCCTCAGACTTAATCCCCCCCACTAACTTTAAAGCCTTGGTGGTCCAGCAGTTAAATGGGGTAGAAGCGATCTTCCTACACTCCTGCCCCGTGCAGAACCGCTATGTGAATGGTTACCACAAGTTTTCGCGGCAACCTTGTGAGTTTCCAGTCTCACAAGGTTGCTACAAGAATGCGCAGCAGTCATTCAGACAGCAGCTCTGTACGGGGCAGGAGAGTAGGAAGATTGCTGCCGTCCCAGTTCACTGCAAGACCTCAAGGGCTTTAAAGGTAGGTTTTTAAAAAAAGTTTGGAAGGTGGGCTGTGTCAGAGTCTGCCAGAAGAGGGGACGGGAGGGATCCCACCTGTCCCGGACCATCTCTGGACCACTAAGACTTAACGGCAGGCCTGGGGGAGGCCTGGAAAGCATCAGGAGGGGGCTGGATGCAGAGCCTAGGAAGGCAGGGGAGGGAGAGAGGGGGGCTGGATGCAAATCCTGGCAGGGCAAGTCATTTGAATATAACCCTCAGGTTTATATTCAAATCAAACCTTTTCCTCTTTTGGGGGAAAAAAGTCACCTTGGTTTTATATTTGAGTGTATACAGTATATTCTCTGAAATATTTATATAACACTCTTTCACTAGAGCAGTGCATTTCAACCCAATCTTTGGGGCCCACCTAACCAAATGAGTTTTCAGGATAGCCATGAATATGCATGAGAGATTTTCATACAGAGAAGGAAGTGCATATATCATGCATATTCATGGATAGCCTAAAAACCCAACTGGTTAGGTGGACCCTGAGGATAAGGTTGAAAAATACTGCCTTAGGCAAGTCAACATGGCAAGAA
Source organism: Geotrypetes seraphini (assembly GCF_902459505.1). NCBI lineage: Eukaryota > Metazoa > Chordata > Amphibia > Gymnophiona > Dermophiidae > Geotrypetes > Geotrypetes seraphini. Next base: position 22,946,993 of record NC_047095.1, read on the forward strand.
ACACGAGAATCTCCTTTAATCTCTATTTTTTTTTTTTAAGGTAACTAATGCAGAATCTTTCATGTGTTTCGTATATTTGAATGGCTGTTTTATCATTTACTTATTATATGAAATCAAGTCACTTTTTGTTGTATTAAGTATTGGCATTAGTGGTATACTAAAAATACTTTTTTTGGAACGAAGGTTCCAGTGCTCAAAAGCTTTCTGTGCCAGTAAGGTTCATTAAAGCAGTCTTACTGACATGGAAGTTCTCCTCCTGATGATCAAAAGGGCTCTCTGTGGCTGCTAACAATCCTCATAGCAGCCACTGAGAACCCTAAGCAAATGCACTACAAGGAGCTCATTAATATTCTAATGAGCACTCCTTGTGATGCATAGTCCTGTAAAAGAAAATCTCTCCCAATATAGCATTTTTTTACCGTGTTGTCAGATCACTGTGCATCCTGCCCTCAGTGGGGATGGGGAATAGAAATACCCTCTTTAGCCTATTGTCTAGATCAATTCCATTATTGAGATGCACTTTCCAAAAGAGTAATCAATGTCATCAAAAGTAATAATCCATAAAAATACAGTTGTCTGGGTGCTAAGTGGGTCAGCTGACAACACTACAGCAGAGGAACATCGGCAGTATTTCACAATCTTTGCATAAACTCTCTCAATCTGACAGTGCCTTTCTCATTATTGCGTACCCTAAAGCATACAGCATTTTGAATCTTAGCTTCACTCCTGAAGGGAGATTCCATTGCTAAAGTACTGACATTAATTTCTACTCCTGGGGAATTTTAACAAAAAAAGAAATTCTGCATACTTTATCAAAATAAATAAATTACAGTATTAAATAAATCCTTAATTTAAAATGCAACACACTGAAGTTATTCAAAGTGCTTAAAAGTTTATGTGCAGAATTCCCCCAGGCCTGGTGTCCCCTTTTCTCCCACCAAAGGCTCAGAAACCTCAGTATCTACCCTTCAATCCTTAACCCCATCTAGGCTCCCACCCAGGCGTGGTCCCACTCCAAATCTAACCACAGCTCTTACTTCCTCAGCCTCATCCCCTCAACTCATTCTCTTTCTTCAGTTATTTTTCTAGCTTCAACTCCATTGCCACTCTTCTCCACACCAATACTTGATACTCTGTGCTCATCCTTGCCCCATGTCATACATTCTCTTTCTTCCTCTCAATCTCACTAGCAGATCATGCTCTTTCCATCAAGTTCCAACCTACTCTTGCTACACAACTCCAAAGGCTTTGACCCACCTCTGTCTTACTTCCATTGGATTCCTGGACCAGAATCTCTGGCCACTTCCATAGAGCCTTGGATAACTGTTATAGCAACATCCTATTGGTCTCAACGCAGACACTGTTATCATGCTCTTGCCTGATCTCAACTCTTGGCACTGCCCTTCCTGCTCTAGTGCTAACTGGGGCTGCAGCTTCTTTCCCTCTCATATAATCCAGGCAAACTCTATGCCAAATCTTCAAATTCTGTGTGAAAATAGAATTTCTGCATAGAATTGCCCCAAGGAGTAAACTTCATGGCCCAGAGAAGTCAACCACTCACCTGACAGATGATGTCCCTGTTGGTAATACGTACAATCATCCTGTACTTAGGAGTGTTGTACTTATTTTTATCCTGAATCACCAGACGCTTGCGGGCATAGTAGTCCGTTTTCCCCTCTAGCAAATACAAGAGAAAGTTATTACATTTAAAATTTCTCTTAAAGAAAAAAACAAACCAAAAACTATACAAATAGATTTCTCTCACTTACCTCTCCTTCGCCGGAATTTCACCTGGTACCTCTTGAAATAAGCCTTGTTCTTTACAACTTTGACGAACCCCTGAATCAAAGTCACATTGTTTTTATCCAACAATTTTTTAAAGTGTTGCTATGCAATATATAAGTAAAACTAAACAGAAATTACATAACAACAGCAATTGTACAAAAAATTGACTTATTTTCCTAAATATCATGTAACCTATATACAGGGCTAACAGCCTTACAAATCAGTGTCAAATATACTAGTAGGTTCTTCATAAAACTGCATGCATTTTCACTTAAGATATCAAACTACTAGCACTATATTAAGCAACAGTAGTACTGAGGTTATTCAGCAATAATCACAAATAATAGGGAATCAGAAATATCCCTATAACACCCTATTAGAATTTAAGTGTTTATAAGATCCTCAGAAACACCACTTAAAAAGAGTTCAAATGATTTTCATTACACTAAGGGCTCCTTTTACAAAGGTGCGATAGCGGTTTAATGCGCATAATACCGCCAGATGCGCTACCGTCTCCTCTTGAGCAGGCAGTAGTTTTGGGATTAGCGCGTGATTAAACGTCACGCACGTTAAAACCGCTACTGTGGCTTCATAAAAGGAGCCCTAAGCTTTAAGTGTTAAATCGTCATCGGATCGCAAAGCTTTTTATATAAATATGTTTAATTCATTTTTAAATAATTTATAATACTAAATATTAAGGAAATATAATCAATCGTCTTTCACTATTTCATATAATATCGTTTGTATTAGCTATTACTTAGCTTTATTCTTGTGGTCTACGTCAGGAACAGCACTGGGTGGAAACGTCAGTGTGTCTTATAGAACAAAGATACAAATTTTGAACCCTCCCCCCCGTACATTTTTAAAACTTCCCCCTTCGTAGCTTTTTTAAATAGATCCATGGATTCCCTTACCTTTATAAACCGCTTTTTTAAACGAACCCCCCCCCCCAAAAACACATAAAAAAAAAAAAGGTCCGGTGGGGGTCCTGCCTGCCTGCCCTGTCCCAGCCAACCACTAGACCACCAGAGGGGGGACAAGTTGCAGAGCCTGGCAGGGAGGGGGGACAGGGTGCAGAGCTTGGCAAGGAGTGTGGGTTTGGGTCCAGAGCCTGGCAGGGAGAATTTGTGTAAGAATATATTTTTCTTGTTTTCCACCTCTAAATCTAGGGTGCATCTTATGGAGCAAAAAATACAGTATTTAGTATTATAAATTATTTAAAAGTGAATTAAATGTATTTATATAAATAGCTTTGCGATCTGATGACGATTTAACACTTAAAGCTTAGTGTAATGAAAATCATTTGAACGCTAAGTGGTGTTTCTGAGGATCATATAAACACTTAAATTCTAATAGGGTGCATTTTCACTTAGACACAAAATAGATCCAGAATTAAGTATTTTTGGGCACAACTACTTAAGCTGACCTACTTGATCAGCTGTGCATAAAGAGATACCAATAGCCAGATTAAGAATTTCTCAAGGAGGAAGCCCTCTTTAAAAGTTATTGGATATATTAAGATGACCATTACCAGTAAATATAAGATAGAAATCATACTCAACACCTTTTGCTTATGAACAAGGTTCATTAACTTTCATGGGATGTGAAAAACTAATGCCACAGCTATATCTCAACTGTTACCAAGCCAGGAAGTGGAAGGAACCTACAGAGTATCTAGCTCCCCCCAAAATCAGCAATTGCAATTTTTAATATACATTTTGCATAAGTAGGGAATCTTCAAAATAATACTTGTCTCAGAATTGTCAAAAGGAGGAACAAGGCCATAGTGAAAGCTAGAAAAATGCTAGCATATGCAAAGGGAAACAGAACCAACAGTAAAAGGCTCTATTCTAGGCTCTATAATAAGTTGACGGAATACTCCTATCCATATCTTTAAAAAAGCCCAACACAATAGGAAGAGAGACTGACAAAATGATGCAATATCTGCATCACAAAGGTTATAAAAGAATAGAAAGTCAAAACAAGAGAGTATGATATAGCCAACTCAAAAGCACAAATGATGCTGAAACTTTTAACCATTTTTTCAATGGAAAAGATCCAGCACAAACTTATTCAAGCATCACATTACAAAATATTTATTCTTATAAGGGTTGATGGATTTATTTTCATAATGCTGTTGATAGGGGTAAAGCTATCTAAAATTATTTTAAGAAAGTCAACAGAGGAGCCAAATAGCCTGGGGGCTCACGGTATAACAACGAGGCATATTAAAATAGACCTAGTGGACTCTGTCATAGATTGTTTCCCCAATACGTCTATGACAAATTTCACTTTTGGAAACATGAGACACAATCGGAGTGCGTTTGATGTTTTAACGTCCTTACTGATCGGAACAAGAAACACTTTTGGAACGCGGAGCCCGAATATGAAGTTACCAATTAACTATAGCCTACTACTTTTAACATTTCTATAGACCTAGAAACAACCAAACCTCTAAGAGAAAATCCTCCGGAACCCTCCCCCCCCCTCAGCTCAGGGAAGACCCCGAATACAAACAGTGGCCCGTAAACGGCGCCCCTCCCCCACCCAGGAGTCCAGGAAGTTCCAAAAAGGGGGCCAGCGAGGTTCAATATGGCGGTAGCGTTCACCCCCGGTCCCCTGCCACTAGAAAGCTGTTTACTCCACCAACCCAGCGCTCAGGAGCTGTGAACGAGAGTAGGACAGAGAAACCCAGAGCGCACGCACAGCTCAGCTGTAAGGGCCAGACGAGGGGGGAGAGGAAAGGAGGGGAGGCAGCGCCATTAGGCCACGCTGGAAGAGACTGAATGCAGCCTCTCTACCCCAATCTAACGCCATCCGTGACTTGTTGGCCGCTCCGGCACATGCCAGCGGACGCAATGTGGCGAGCAACTGCCTTTGAATGCATTGGCGCGCAGATGGAAACTCGTTGCTCACCATCGGGCTGTTTTTTCGTCCCGCCTCTGCTAGGACTGGAAAGTCTCAGCACCTACGTCGGGACGCCACAGCACCGGGAAAAGGCCGTACATTCTGCGCATGCGTGGTAAGTAGTTTGTCCAAGGCGATCAGGCGCAGGCCCACACTGGGAAAATTCAAGCTAGGAGAACAGTATAGCACCCTCTCCAGGGAGGAAGATAGAGCTACTACATCGGAAATACTGTACAGTAATACCAAACCTTTTATCCAGCACCCACAGTACACCTCCATATTTTCTTCTTCCAAACAATTTAATCCCTCCAGTTCCCACCCCCCATATGGCTCCAGAAAAAGGAAGACGGATTGAGACATCCAGGTTTTGCTTCCACCGAAAAGCGAAATGGTGTTGTGGCTGTGTTAGTTCACTTTTCAAGGTGATATCTAGAAATAAAACAAAAACACAAAGGAAAAAAATAATACCCTTTTTATTGGACTAACTTCATTGAAAGCAATGGAAGTAAAACCAGGATGTTCTTTTTTTTCTGCAAACAGATATGAACTAATGTGCACACAGGTGATTATAACACACACTTTCTAACACTTCTCAGTGCTCAGAGAACCATTTTTAGCTTAAGAGACCGCTGGGTAAGTAAAAACAGACATGGTGGGGACAGAATTAAGTTCATGTTGATGCGGGTTCTCTGAGGCAGCATAGCGAAATACGTCAGAACCCATTGAACCCCTGCATTAAAAGCTAAGTCTGTTTTGAAGATGAGCATTTAAAAAGACAAAAAGTAATTTAAAAAGATCAAAAAAAGTGAAAGCGTATTATACTTATAAAAGATACTACAGGGACCAGTGTAATGATTGAGAATTGAGCCCTATCAGTAGTGAGCTAAAAAATTTTGCTTACCCAGCGGTCTCATAAGCTAAAAACGGTTCTCTGAGCACTGAGAAGTGTTAGAAAGTGTGTGTTATAATCACCTGTGTGCACATTAGTTCATATCTGTTTGCAGTTTAGTGCAATGGTTCCCAACCCTGTCCTGGAGGACCACCAGGCAAGTTGGGTTTTCAGGATAGCCCTAATGAATATGCATGCTTCAAATTTGCATGCCTGGCACCTCCATTATATGCTGATCTCTCTCATGCATATTCATTAGGGCTATCCTGAAAACCCGACTGGCCTCGTGGTCCTCCAGGACAGGGTTGGGAACCACTGGTTTAGTGCACTTGGGGCAGGGGTAGGGAACTCCGGTCCTCGAGAGCCGTATTCCAGTTGGGTTTTCAGGATTTCCCCAATGAATATGCATGAGATCTATTTGTATGAACTGCTTTCAGTGCATATTCATTGGGGAAATCCTGAAAACCCAACTGGAATTCGGCTCTCGAGGACCGGAGTTCCCTACCCCTGACTTGGGGCAATTAATTATTCCTGAACATATATTTGGGGGCTCTTTTTTTCTGCAGCCATATGGTAACCTTACCCGCATCTTCTATACAGTTCTGGCTACATCTCAAAAAAGATTTAGGGTGCACTTTCAATATATCTAAATCTGATTTTGGATGTTTTAGGAAAAACAATCTTGTAGAGAAAATTATCATTTTCAAAACAGAAAAAGTCTAATTTTTTTTCTAAAAAATTGCCATTTCCTAGATGTGTTTGTCCTCAATCTTTTTGAATTATTTAAAAAAAAAGAGTCCAAATAAAAAAATCCCCTCCCCCCCAAAAAAACCCCAACAACCATTGATATGAAAGAGTCAGCATTCTCAGCAGACTGGACACACAGATATCTCAGCAGAGCAGTGGAGCATCCTAGGGAGTACTGCAGTAAATTTCACATAAAAGGCCCCAGGTACACACTACACATCTCACCATAATCCGTTTACATTGCATGGTGAGCCCTCCAAAACTCACCCAAAACAATACTGTACGCTAGTGCTGCCCGATTCAGGAAAAAATATTTTGATTCGATTCAATTCAATTTTCCTGCCCAATTGGATGTTTTTTATATTTTTTTAAACATCCTGGTGGGTTTATTTTATAGTCTCTTTACCCCTTTTATAGCCTCTTCACCCCCTTTGCCCTCTCCTACCCACATGGCGCTGTGGTATAAACAAAAAAGATTTTTCCTCTCTCTGTTAAATCCTAGCTCATGTTTGAGATCTAACACCACCTCTGGCAGGATACGCATTTCAAATCTGACATATTGTAATCTCAAAACAGAAAATTAAATTATTTTTTCTACCTTTTGTTGTTTGGTCATTATTCAAATCATATTGGTCCCACACTCTGGTTGTCTTCTGATAACGTGCTTGCCAGGGTCTCCTTCTTTCTCCGTGCTAACCATCCATCTTCCATCTCTGTCCTCCTTCCCTCCCCGGAGGTTTGGCATCGTTCCTTTTTTTGTCTCCATTCCTGTAGCTGCAGTGATGGACCCTATCATCCCCAGATCCACCATCTCCTTTTCTTAATTACCCTTTCATCCTGCATCTCTCCCTCCTTCCCCACCACCCCAGGGTTTATCTTCTCCCCCATTCTCTTCCCAATTACCCTTCTATCCAGTATCTCTATCCCCCCTCTACACCATCCCTTGTGTCCAACTTCTCTCCCTAAATCCCATTGTCCACCATCTCTTTCCCGCTCCTGTTTTTTAGATCCATTATTTTTTCCATCCCTCCTCTCCATGATCTCCCCCAAGTCCATCTCCCCTCCCCATAATCTCCCACAATTCCATCCCCTCTCCACTATCCATCTTCCCCCCTCCACCCTAGTGAAGAAACAGCATGAGACCTATCAATAATAATAATAATAAAAATTTTATTCTTATATACCGCCATACCGAAAAAGTTCTAGGTGGTTCACAACAAGGTGAGCTAATACATGGGATACAGATAAAATACAAATTAGAATAATGGACTTAAAAACAGATAAAGACAGAAAGCATTTACAATATAATGTAGAAAATACCGGTATGGCAGGGAAAGAAGTAATACATAGAACAGATAAAATACATCAAGTTGAATATAAGGAACTTGATTGAAAAAATGAAGCAGAATGCATTAAGATACCAGCCTATCAAAGAGTTGAGTCTTTAACAATTTTCTAAAATCAAGCTAGGAAGAGACCTCTAACATAATTTTTCCAAGCCATACATTAATGGTCACATCTGTGCCCATAGAAAAAAAATGAAAAACAAGCAGACCTGTTGGGTTTTCTGGGTCAGTTCTACTGACCCGATTCTAGCATGCAAGGTTAGGACATTTGATCAGATGCCTAGTTTTAATATTAATGATCTCATTTGCATGCCAGGAGAATGTAAGACCGCATGGATAACCGTGCAGTGAGCCATTTTGAGCATTTGGTTGACAAATACGATCGGTCGCTAAACCAGTCAAACTGGTTAGACGATCAGGGACTTTAGTGCATCTAGCCCACAATGCATGCTAGAGGAAAGTTACCAAGATAGAGGAGCTGAGAAGGTACAATTGGGAATGCCGCATAACAGTAATCCAGTTCCAGGGTGGATCCTTCAGACCAATTTGGGATTTCTGGCAGCCTCATGCAGTTTTGTTTTTTTACTTTAATTATCAAAGTCTCGAAAGGTAGCAAGGATGGTTCAACTGAAGACTCTCAACTCTGAGGACCCCAAGCCCTTTGCTTAGGCCTGACTGGAGCTGGAGGGAGGAGCAGCTCCTGCATATTGTAGCCAACAGGAAGAGAGACTAGAGCGAAGCACACTGAAAAGCAGCATTGGCAGCCTAGATGGCCTCCATTTTACTGGCACCGAATCAGCGCTGCATTTGGTTGAAAACTGTACAGTTGGCCTGGGCTGCGAGAAAACTGGCGGCTGCAGATCAGAACCAGGGGGAGGGAGAGTCACGTTCACTTCCTGCATCTGGGATTGCGTGCGCAGGGGGAACAGTCAGCGCTTTCTCTCTCTAGCATGCATTAAGAATGGGACCTTTCATTATTATTATTTTTAAAAAACTTACTACTACTTTTTAGTGCTCCCTTTGCCAAAGTCCTTGCTTCTGATGTAAATTCCGGTTTCACAAAACCAGAAGTTACATTAGATGGATGAACTCTGGCGGCAGAGGAAAAGCTCCTCTAGCAAGGGGGCCGACTTGAATCGTCGAGTTCGTTTTTTTGTAAAAACAAATCGATATGAATCAATTCACCCAAACTGAATTGGTGAACCAAATTGAATCGCGAATAAGGTAGCACTACTGTACGCAATTATATACCACCCCAATATCCCTTATGCCTGCAGGTGTCACACCCCCCCCCCCCTTTTACAAAAGTGTGCTAGTGTTGTTAGTGCCAGCCATGGCAGTAACAGCTCTGACACTCAGAAATTCTATAAGTGTCGATGCTGTTACCACCGCGGCCAGTGCTAAAAACACTAGTGCGGCCTTGTAAAGGAGGGGGATAGTTTCTTCACCTCGTAAGCCTTCCAGTGAAGTTTCTACAGCATGGTTAAAATTTAATTTACCTTCTCTCACTACCTTAGAGCAGAAAACAACTTGTCCTTTGGATCCAATATATCCATCTTGGATTCTTGAAAATAAAAAGTTTGTTACCACCAGTTTGAGTATGATTATAAATAATATATCAAATGGAGTTGTTCCTGCAAATTGGAAAACTGTTACTTTTTATCCTATTATTAAAAATCATTCCCTTGATTTGACATCAGCATCTAATTTTTGTCCTATTTCTAATCTTCCATTTACTGTATTTCTACAGTAGTAGAGCGTTTAGTCTTTTTGCTGTTCTTGCAACACTTGGAATCTTCTAATATGCTTCATCCTTCGCAATCTGGTTTTAGGAAATGTCATTCTACTGAAACAATATTAGCTTCTTTGCTAAATGATTGCTATATATCTATCAATCAGGGGAAAGCTGTGTTGATAATATCTTTAGATTTTTCTGCAGCTTTTGATTTAGTAAGTTATTCCCTTCTCCTATCGCGTCTTCAATCAATGGGAATCTCCGGGACTGTACTTAGTTAGCTTAAATCATTTCTACCAGATAGATATTTAAAGTATCATTTTCTTCTTCTTTTTCATCTTCTGCAAACTTTCATGTGGAGAACCTCGGGGTTCCATTTTTTCACCTTTGTTATTTAACATTTTTCTGAGCCCCCTTGCTCTAAGGATTCAGGAGTATCAAATTAAAAGCTATTTTTTATGCAGATGATATTTAGTTAATTTTTCCTCAAAGTTTGGCTAATCTTAATTTAGCTCTGTTACATCTGACATGATTGATGAATGGGCAATAAAAAACAAATTAGTGTTCAATCCACAGAAAACTACTGGGATGTAGATTACAGGCTCTCCTAAGACTCCATCCACTGCTCCTTTGTTTACACTCATAGCCAATTAACTCATCCTGAGCTCTTTGGGGAAGATGAGATAGAAAATAGAACATAAGCAATGCCTCCGCTGGGTCAGACCTCAGGTCCATTGTGCCCAGCAGTCTTCTCACGCAGCGGCCCAACAGGTCCAGGACCTGTGCAGTAATCCTCTATCTATACCCCTCTATCCCCTTTTCCAACAGGAAATTGTCCAATCCTTTCTTAAATCCCAGTACCGTACTCTGCCCTATTACGCCCTCTGGAAGCGCATTCCAGGTGTCCACCACACGTTGGGTAAAGAAAAACTTCCTAGTATTCGTTTTGAATCTGTCCACTTTCAACTTTTCTGAATGCCCTCTTGTTCTTTTATTTTTTGAAAGTTTGAAGAATCTGTCCCTCTCCACTCTCTCTATGCCTTTCATGATCTTGTAAGTCTCTATCATATCTCCTCTAAGTCTCCTCTTCACCAGGGAAAAGAGTCCCAGTTTCTCCAATCTCTCAGCGTATGAAAGATTTTCCATACCTTTTATCAGACGTGTCGCTCTCCTCTGAACCCTTACGAGTATCGCCATATCCTTCTTAAGGTACGGCGACCAATATTGGACGCAGTACTCCAGATGCGGACGCACCATCGCCTGATACAACAGAAGGATAACTTCTTTCATTCTGGTAGTAATACCCTTTTGATCATACCTAGCATTCTATTCGCTCTCTTAGCTGTGCACTGGCTTCATTGTCATGTCCACCATAGGAGTTTAATTAGATTCAACATTGACATTTCATCCGCAATTGATTTCATTGGTTAGATCTTGCTTTTTTTTACACTGCACCAAATTCATTCATATATAGATAAATCTTGTTTTGAATCCCTCATTTATGCTTTGGTTACTTCAGAATTAATTATTGTAATGTTATTTATACTGAGCTTCTGTTAGCAGTTATCAAAAATTTACAAACAGTAGACTTTTGACTGATGCTTGTAGATACAATTATGTTACTCCTCTTTTCAAAGAGTTTCATTATAAATTTCATTTAATGCATAAGACCTTAATTCTAACATTTAAAGCACTACATTTAAGTCAACATGACTATTTAGCAAAACTTCTGGTTCCATATAGACCAGCTCAAAATTTACATTATTCTACTGCTCATCGATTATCCTTGCTTCCAATTCACTTAGGGCTCCTTTTACTAAGCTGTGTTAGAGCTTTAATGCGCAGAATAGCACGTGCTACAATGCCGCGTGCAGTAGACACTAACGCCAGCATTGAGCTAGCATTAGTTCTAGCCGCATAGCATGGGGTTAAAGCGCGATAATCTGCTGCGTGCATTAAAAACGCTAGCGCATCTTAGTAAAAGGAGCCCTTAGTTAACATCCACTCATAATTCTGCCTTTTTGCTTCTGTCCCATCATTGTGGAATTCTCTTCCAAGTGATATACGATGTGAGCTTTCTTATTCTAAATTCAGAATAGAGAGTCCCCACCAGAATCCCTTCCGTACCCGCGAGGAATCCTCTCCATCCCCGCCCGACCCTGCAAGGAATCTCCTTTGTCCCTGCCCGTCCCTCCATAAGTTATCTGTCCCCACAAAAAGCAGCATTTACTTCTGACAGTTTTGATTTTTTTTTTTAAGTCTTAGTTTATTTAAACCAACAATAAAATACAATATAAACAAATAACAGTGAACAGAAATAAAAGATGCATACATCACCAGAAAGAATTAGAATAGAAATTAGGTCATGTGACTGTAGGATCGACCATTTCTTGTTAAATAAAATAGTTGGATTTTTTGGGCAATATAAAGCTCATATCTGGCATAGGTAACTTGTGAGAGGTCCTTCCAAGATCCACAAATGGTTTTTAATACAGCGATGAGTAAAGAATCAAACAATACAGCATCACAATAAGTTAAAGCAGAATTGAGAGAAGCACTTTTCAGGACAATGGTTGCACAAGAAAAATGTGCCAAAACTGAACTGGAAACCCCAAAACAAACTCATCAAGTACTTCATTTTGTACTAAACACAATTGGTGGCTTAAACATGAGAGAGGGCTGGACCTCCCACTTTGAGAATAGCCCCCTTACTGTAACTGGTGGGACATTCTGTTTTTCCATCATCTTGGTCCCAGTTTCTGCTTTTGTCTATCTTCTACTAATTATCTTTCCAGGCCTTGGGAACCCCGGTTCCATCCCTGTAGGAGTTCCATGAACCTGGGGAGGGGATCCCTGCAGGAGTACTGTGAATCTGGGGGGGGGATCCCTGCGGGAGTCCCATAGATTTAGGGGGGAGTCCTGCAGGACCCGCTGGATTCCCACAATCCCCATTCCCATGCAGACCTCTAATTCAGAAGTCTTCTGAAAACTTACCTTTTTGGCTTAACATACTCTTGATGGTTCTTAGTAGACTATAGTATTGTGACTATTAAGTTATATGATTTTCTCTTAGATGGATTGGGAGAACTATAATGTGTGGTTATTACTATACACAAGACTTTTTTATCTTTTTCTTTCTTCTTATTATATAAATATGGAGTTTCTTTCTTATATAATTTTTTTTGTAAACCACACTGATGTTAAAGTGAAGAGCAGTATATAAATGAGTGCGTGGCACAGTGGTTAAAGCTAAAGCCTCAGCACCCTGAGCTTGTGGGATCAAACCCCACACTGCTCCTAGAAACATAGAAACATGATGGCAGAAAAAGGCCAAATGGCCCATCCAGTCTGCCCATCCACAGTAACCATTATCTCTTCCTCTCTCTAATAGATTCCACGTGCCTATCCCACACTTTCTTGAATTCAGACAGTCTCTGTCTCCACCACCTCTTCCGGGAGACTGTTCCATGCATCTACCACTGTAAAAAAGTATTTTCTTATATTACTCCTAAGCCTATCACCTCTTAACTTCATCCTATGCCCTCTCATTTCAGAGCTTCCTTTCAAATGAAAGAGACTTGACTCATGCACATTTAAGCCACATAGATATTTAAACATCTCTATCATATCTCCCCTCTCCTGCCTTTCCTCCAAAGTATAATACAAAATTGGCTAACACACCTGCTCCTTGGGGAGAAAAAGTCTAAGGAGATGGGGCAAATCTACAAGTTAAAAAATAATGGACATCAGTATGAGCCCTTCATAAGTGAATGAATGTGGACCTCTGGCTCAGGCAATATCTCAAAAGGTGACCAGCACCAGACCGCAGTCTAAATGAGAATAGCCTCATGCATCATATAGTCCATGTGTGCCTAAGAAAAATTCCACAGGTGCAAAAAAGTCTATTTGGTTTTGGGAGGATGTGGAATTTTTCTTAGGCACACATGGACTATATGATGTATGAGGCTATTCTCATTTAGACTGCGGTCTGGTGCTGGTCACCTTTTGAGATATTGCCTGAGCCAGAGGTCCACGTTCATTCACTTATGAAGGGCTCATACTGATGTCCATTATTTATTAACTTGTAGATTTGCCCCATCTCCTTAGACTTTTTCTCCCCAAGGACCAGGTGTGTTAGCCAATTTTGTATTATTCTTATTACTTTTTGGATATTATTGGCTATTATCCATTCAGGGTTTTTTACTTGTGCTGTTTCCTCCAAAGTATACATATTGAGATCTTGAAGTTTGTCCCCATACGCCTTATGACGAAGACCATGCACCAGTTTAGCAGCCTTCCTCTAGACCAGTGGTCTCAAACTCGCGGCCCAACAGGTACTATTTTAAGGCCCTCGGTATGTTTATCATAATCACAACAGTAAAATAAAACAGTTTCTTGATCATATGTCTCTTTAGCTATAAATTACAATATTATTATTAAGACTTAGCCAAAAGGAAAGATCTATAAACTATAAAGAGTTTTACCTCATGTAAAATTAACTATTAACTATTTTTTCTGAGGCTTTCCAAGTACCTACAAATCCAAAATGTGGCCCCTGCAAAGGGTTTGAGTTTGAGACCACTGCTCTAGACCGACTCCATTCTTTTTATATCTTTTTTAAGGTGCGGTCTCCAGAATTGTACACAATATTCTAAATGAGGTCTCACTAGAGTCTTATATGGGGGCATCAATACCTCCTTTTTCCTACTGGCCATACCTCTTCCTATGCACCCTAATATCCTTCTAGCTTTCAGCGTCACCTTTTCAACCTGTTTGGCCACCTTAATATCATCACATAAATCACACCTGAGTCCTGCTTTTCTGTCGTGCACATAAGTTCTTCGCCCCTTAAACTGTACTGTTCCTTCGGGCTTTTGTAATCCAAATGCATGACCTTGCATTTCTTAGCATTAAATTTTAGCTGACAAATTTCAGACCATTCTTCAAGTTTCGCTAGGTCTTTCTTCTTGTTATTCACACCATCTGGGATGAAAAAACAGGCCCAAGAACAGAACCTTGAGGCACACCACTGGTAACTTTCCTTTCCTCAGAGCGATCTCCATTGACCACTACCCTCTGTCATCTTTCACTCAACCAATTTCTGACCCAGCTTGTCATTTTGGGGCCCATCCTGAGGGAACTCAGTTTATTTATTAGACGTCTGTGTGGAACACTGTCAAAGGCTTTGCTAAAATCTAAATACACCACATCTATCCAAAGCACCAGTCAAAGAAATTGATCAGAGTTATTTGACAAGACCTACCTCCAATGAATACATGTTGCCTCCAGTCCTGTAATCCACTGGACTCCAGAAACTTCACCATTCTCTATTTTTAAAGCATTTCCATTAATTTGCTTACCACAGAAGTCAGACTTACTGGCCTGTAATTTCCTACTTCTTCCTTACTTCCACTTTTGTGGAGAGGGACCACATCTCATCCTTCTCTAGTCCTCCAGTACAACTCCCGACTACCGAAGCATTGAAAAGGTCAGTCTATGAAGCAAGTAGAACTTCCCTAAGTTCTTCAGCACCCTCAAGGCTCGGATGTATACCATCCAGCCCCATCACTTTGTCTACCTTTAATTTAGCTAGCTCCTCACGAACACAACCCTCTGAAAATCGATCAGGGTCTACCATGCCTCCATCTCTATTTACGTTAGTCTTCTGCGGTCCCACTTCTGGCGCTTCAGCTGTGAACACAGAACAGAAATATTTGTTAAGCAATTCAGCCTTTTCTTTGTCAGTTTCTACATATTTTTCCCCTTCACTTTTGAGTCTCACAATGCCACTTTTGCAGTTCTTCCTATCACTATCTAAAAAATGTCTTATCTCCCCGTTTTACCATATCAGCTATTTTTTTTTTTCATTTGTATCTTTGCTTTCCGGACTACTCGACCAGCCTCTCTTAACTTTTCCAGATATTTTTGCCTGTCTTCCTCTTTCTGTGATCTTTTGTAGTGTATGAAAGCTAACCTTATTCCTTACCGTCTTAGCTATTACTTTTGAGAACCAAAGCAGCCTTCTTTTCCTCTTATGGTTACTTACTTGCCTCACAAAAAAGTCTGTCCCCTTTACAATAACTCCTTTCAGTTTTGCCCACTGCATTTCTACTCTATCCAGATACTTCCTTGATGTAATCCCCCATCCAAATTTCATATTTGTTTTTTAAGTCTAGAGCCTGTACATTTGAATGAGCCCTCTCTATACCTGTCTCATTATTAAACCATACCATCCAGTGATCACTGAATGCCAGATGATCACCTACTGTACAACTGTACTTTCCCTATTTGTTAGCACAAAGTCCAGTATGACCCCATCCCGCGTGGGTTCCATTACCAACTACTGGAACTGTTCTCTTTGTAGAGAATCCAGGATCTCCCTACTTCTAGAAGACCTCGCAATAGGGAAACCCCCAATTAACATCTGGCATGTTAAAATCACCTATTAGTAAAACTTCCTCCTTTTTTTAGATATTGTGACAGGGACATTTAGTGGGTCGCTAGGGAGGCCACTCAGGGTACCTTGCCACAAGGAAAAAGGATGGCTGTGACCAGCGCACAAAATATACCGTGGCTCCCAGGCCCACGGTTGTGCAGTCTCTTTAGGCTCTAAATTCTGCCCTGTAACAGTCAAGGGATTTCCTTATTCCACAGTAAAAACAAAACAATAATAAGCAATATCCTCCTTGGAAAAATCACTTTTACTTTATTCAGGCTTCATAGGGCATTACCATGCTCAAGTCAGAATACCTCATGCATCAGCCATTTCAACGCAAAACATCAAACTTGTAATCCACATGACACCATTAGCATCCTCAGGATAGTCTTTCCAAACAGGGAAACAAAACAAAGAAAAAAAAAATAGGAATCAAAATTCTCCTGTGCCTCATTGGCACCAGTGGGGACTCTGCCCTGTTCCAGCTTCCCTCTTTCTCTTCAAAAGAAAAAAATGTTCTTTTATTCTATTCAACGCTAACCAGGCTCTTACTTAGCTGGACTGATATCGAGCCTATTTCACCAGCCAGCTGGGGTAGGGAGAGCTTTGCCCTCAGCTATAACCTCCCATTCAAAACACAGCACTGTACTTGCTGTGAGATCACTGCAGCCCTGCCCACAAGCCCTCCAGTCTCCGCTTGTAGCATTTACTTTAATGTTCTTTAAACTCCATCAATCAAAATAACCCTAAAAAAGAAAGCATTCCCAAAAGCATTTCTTCTAGGCAAAAGAAAATTCAAAGTTTAACATGCTGTGCTGGAGCCACACCTTGTAATGTGCAGCACCAGAGAAAAAAAAGCACTCAAAACAACATTTAAAATTCAGGTATTCTGACCAGGATTTCCCTGGATATGTCCTCCTTTTCATGGACATGTTCAGGGCCCTGGACGGCCTTTTAAAACCCAGCACTTTGTCTGGATTTTGAAAAGCTTCCCATCAAAATCGCGTCAGGAAGGGGTGCATGTGCAGATGCAATGCGGTGATGTCATCGTGTTGCATCCGCACATGCGTGGATGCCTGATGGGGGCGGGCCTGGGGGTGTGGCCATAGGTCCGGATTTTCCTTTGGGAAAATCTGGTAACCCTATTCTAACCTGCGTTAAGGTAGTTAACTCAGGTCCATGTTCTCCTCAGCCAGCAAGTCGGGACAAAAGGAACTTTCCCACTTCATCTGTTGGTCCTCGCCAATACTTTCTTCCAGGTGCTTTTTCTCTAGACACCATTCCTCTTCCATGTCCCAGTCATCAGAGCAGGGCTGGTGTCTCTTAAAGAGACAATGTTAAACCTACTAGGTCTAGGCTGTTTTCCTTTTCCTTCCTGGAGGGTTGTAGCATTTATGCTGTGCTTAGGGGTAGGACTGGGAAACTGATAAGCACCTGATTCTGATGTGGCACTACTTTTTGCCAGGTCCCTGTCACAATATATTCTGAATGTCTACTATTAAATCTCTGTTCACTTCTTCTGTCTGTGAAAGAGGCCTGTATATTACACCAATGTAAATATATTTACCATTCCCTCTTTCCAAATTGGTCCACAGTGCCTTGCCCTTCAGATCCTGCAATTGTGTGGCTTAAATATGATCTTTAACATATAACACTACTCCCCCTCCTTTTCTTCCTACCCTGTCTTTCCTGAACAGATTACCGTATTTTCACATAGATAACGCGCACCCGTGTAAAACGCGCACACGGGTATAGCGCGCGAAAAACACAACTTTATGTACAGAAATTTTTATATACCGCGCACACCCGTATACCGCGCATGCTGCCCGACTCTCCTTTCGCCCGCCCGACTCTCCTCTGGCCACCCCAACTCTCCTTTCGCCCGCCCTGACTCTCCTCTCCCCCTTGAAGTCCTGTCCCCACCCTGAAAGCCTGATGCCCCCCCCCCGACGTCCGATACATCCCCCCCCCCCCGGCAGGACCACTCGCACCCCCACCCCGAAGGACTGCCGACTCCCCGACAATATCGGGCCAGAAGGGAGCCCAAACCCTCCTGGCCACGGTGACCCCCTACCCCCACCCCACACTACATTACGGGCAGGAGGGATCCCAGGCCCTCCTGCCCTCGACGCAAACCCCCCTCCCTCCAACGACCGCCCCCCCCCCCAAGAACCTCCGACCGCCCCCCCAGCCGACCCGCGACCCCCCTGGCCGACCCCCACGACACCCCCACCCCCCTTCCCCGTACCTTTGGTAGTTGGCCGGACAGACGGGAGCCAAACCCGCCTGTCCAGCAGGTAGCCAACAACGGAATGAGGCCGGATTGGCCCATCCGTCCCAAAGCTCCGCCTACTGGTGGGGCCTAAGGCGCGTGGGCCAATCAGAATAGGCCCTGGAGCCTTAGGTCCCACCTGGGGGCGCGGCCTGAGGCACATGGTCGGGTTGGGCCCATGTGCCTCAGGCCACGCCCCCAGGTGGGACCTAAGGCTCCAGGGCCTATTCTGATTGGCCCACGCGCCTTAGGCCCCACCAGTAGGCGGAGCTTTGGGACGGATGGGCCAATCCGGCCTCATTCCGTCGTTGGCTGCCTGCCGGACAGGCGGGTTTGGCTCCCGTCTGTCCGGCCAACTACCAAAGGTACGGGGAAGGGGGGTGGGGGTGTCGTGGGGGTCGGCCAGGGGGGTCGTGGGTCGGCTGGGGGGGCGGTCGGAGGTTCTTGGGGGGGGGCGGTCGTTGGAGGGAGGGGGGTTTGCGTCGAGGGCAGGAGGGCCTGGAATCCCTCCTGCCCGTAATGTAGTGCGGGGTGGGGGTAGGGGGTCGCCGTGGCCAGGAGGGTTTGGGCTCCCTCCTGGCCCGATATTGTTGGGGAGTTGGGGAGTCGGCCGGGCAAGAGGGCTTGGGCTCCCTCTTGCTCCGATCGTGGATGCGGGTGCGGGTGGGAGCGCGTGCGAGCGGTCGTTCGGGGTGGGGGTGCGAGCGGTCCTGCTGGGGGGGTGAATCGGGCGTCGGGCGGGGTGGGAACTATGTAGAAAAACTTTTGTATACCGCGCTCACGCGTATAACGTGCGAGGGGTATGCGCGGTAGGTAAAAACGCATATAACGCGCGTGTTATATGCGTGAAAATACGGTATAGCCCGGTATAACCACATTCCAGTCATGGTTCTCCATGAACCACATCTCTGCGATCGCCACTATATCCAACTCATCTTCTTCCATCACAGCTTTTAAATCTAGAATCTTGTTTCCCATACTTCAAACATTAGTATATACTGTTTTCCATACATTGTCCCCTTTCCCATCCATGTAGAGCTATTCAGTGATTTACTTACCTGAGAGCTTACACTCATCTGGTGGCTTTGATCACTCTGCCCCATCACTTCTAGTTTAAAGCCCTCTTCAGTAGATTATCCAGCCTGCTGCTGAAGAAACTTCTTCCCTTCTTTGATAGATGGATAGCATCCCTGCTCAGCAGCCCTTGGAAAATCATTCCATGATCCAGGAAGCCAAACCACTCTCGACACCATCCACGTAGCCTTGCATTCATCTTCAGGATGCGTGCTTCTCTGACCTGGCCCTTACCCTCAACAGAGAGGATAGATGAGAATACCACCTGTACACCTGATTGCATCACCTTCTCTCCCACAGTCGCAAAATAATTTTTGATATGTTTGTAGGGGCACCTGGCAGTATCATTAGTGCCAACGTGGATGAGCAGCATCAGATAATAGTTATCAGGCTTGATGAGTCTTGGCAATCTCTCGGTATTTTGGTACCAGGCAGACAGCATACCTCCTGGGACATCATGTCTGGTCTGCAGATGGACGCTTCTGTATTGCTCAGAAGGAAATCGTCAACCACCACTACCTTATGCCTCCTAGTGGTCATGGATCCAGCAATTTTTAGGATTTCAAGCTTTGGTCCTTTCTCTCCCTGGGATGCTCTCATCTCCTCCACTTCCAGAACAGCATACCGGTTCTTCAGTTTAAGGGCGGGTGGAGTAAGAGTACCAATCTTGCAGAGTTCAGTAAATTGAGTCCAGCTGTTTTCCCTGGGCAAGTTACTTAATCTCCCATTTCTCCAGGTACATTAGATAAAGTGTGAGCCCACTGGGCTAGATAGGGAAAAATGCTTGAGAACCTGAATGTAAACCATTTAAATAAATAATACGGGCTAGAGGCTGTCTTCTCTTAGGATTCCGTAGCTGGTGTCATGCTTGTTGCAGTTTTCCAGATCTTGCTGCTTCTAGACAGTATAGTTGGTGAGACCCATATAGCAAGAACTTCTGTAACTGCAAGAAAAATAAAACAAAAAAAGAAAACATTGGTGCACATATTTTAAAAAATACCAGTACATGAGGCGCCCGCATTTTCAAATTTTCCACTTGGCTTTATCCATAACTCTTCTATATCCCTTAGGTCAATATTTCTCAGCCCTATCCTGAAGTCACACCTAGGTAGGCAGGTTTCTGGGTTTATGCTAATTAATTTGTAATGAAACCTGCTGCATGTGACTCTGGGCAAGCCACTTAATCCTCCACTGCCATAGGTATAAAATAAGTACCTGTATATAATATGTAAACAGTTTTAATTGTAACCATAGAAGGGCGGTACAGTGTTCCCCCGGTCGTTCGCGGTCCCGGTCATTCACGGTATTTTCCGACTGCGAACCGCCAACAAAGAGAGGGCAGTGGGAGAGGCAGGAGAGAGCAGCCGGAGTGCCGCGAGTGCAGGAAATCACTCGCGGTTCACTCCAACCGCCTCTTCCTGCACTAAGTCGGGCAGCTCCTGATTGGGTAAGGCCCAACTTAGTGCGGGAAGAGGCGGTCGGAGCATACCGCGAGTGATTTCCTGCACTCGCGACGCTCCGGCTGCTCTCCTGCTGCCCTCTTCAGGTTCCCCCATGAAAAACAGTTTTTTGAGATTCACGGGGGTTCCTGAAACGGAACCCCCGCAAATATCAGGGGAATACTGTATATCAAATTCCATCCCATTTTGCATAGCATATAGAAAACACTGTGCCCAGTATATACAAATTTATCTCATGCATATCTACTACTATTAATTATTTCTATAGCGCACGTGTCAAACACAAGGCCTGCATGCTTTAAAAGAAGTTAAGATGCAGAGAAGGCGTTTTTATTAGCCTTGTGCTGCCTCCCTTCCCCTCTTCTGAGTCCCTGTTGAAGAGAATAGAAAATGACCCCTGGTTTCCCAAGACTCACCGCTGTCTGGCTGAGGAGAGTGCTGGATCCCATACTGTTCTCAGGGGTTCCCTTAGTTCGTTTGCATCTGCGTCGCTTTTCGCTCCTTCAGGAATTCGCTGAAGCTTGAAATCAGCTTTGTGAAGCTATTGAGCGCATGGCTGAGTGAAACTTGAAAAACTCATGGAAAACAGGCCCTCTGAATAGGAGTCAGGATGGGGCTGCTCTCCACGCCTTGAGCATGGTGCTGAGTGGTGACCCTCGAGGTCTCCCCGCGACCAGCCCTAGCAAAGGTGCCCTAGTTGCCTTAATTCGGCGGCGTCTTCCGGAGATTGGTGGTGGTGATTTTTCTGCTCAACGTGTTGTGGTAGGGGGCAAGGGAGGCATGTGGCCAAGGAAGACTGCAGGCTGGAGAAGGGAAGGCTGGATGAGCGTTGAGAGCTTTTCTATTAGTCAGTCATTAATGGTATTTTCTGACTGGAAGAGGTGGTCAGAAAATATTGCGAATCGTGAACCGCAAATTCGGAGGGGTATACTGTATTTGCATTTTTGTGTGTAATGTGAATTGCAAGTAATATAGTTATGATCCTGCATAGCGGTTTAAATGGTAAATAGAGTGTTCCTAATAAATGCTTTTGATATAAAAGTTTAGCAGGAAGTTAAGGACATAAATTTGTTTTTCTAATCTCCTTAAGAATTAGCCTCTTCATAGAGATATGACATCAGCTATCACTCCAAATGTCGCTCAAAATCTGCCATTGTGAAAAAAAAGCATTGTGGCTTTTAGTTTCAGTTTTAATTAGTTGAGGCTCATGTGTGCAAAGGCTATTTTGCTTGGAGGTAAATATGTACCTTATATACTCAAATATAAACTGACCTGACTATAAACAGAGGTAACCTTTTCCTTCCCCAAATAAAGAGAAAAAAAGGTTTAGTTGAATATAACCCCCCTCCCTCCCCTGACAGGCTCTGCCCCCAGCCCCCCTCCCTGCTCTGGCAGGCTTTGCACCCTGCCCCCTCTCCCTCCCTGTCCTACCAAGTTCTGCACCCTGTCCCCTCTCCTTTCCTACCCTGCCAGGTTCTGCATCTTGTCCCCCCCCTCTCTCCTGATGCTTTGCAGCCCTCCACCTGGTTTGCTGTAAGCCCTGGTGGTCCAGTGGTGGGCTGAACAGGAGAGATCCCTCCCAATTCCTGTCCTAGCCAACTCTAAAAACTCTCACCTCCTCTCCCCGATTAGTAAAAAGCATACCTTTAAAATCCCTGATGGTCTAGCAGTGGGCTAGGACAGGAAGGATCCCTCACACCTTCAGTCCCAGCTGATTCTAACAACTCTCATCTCCCTCCCACCTCCCTAATTAGTAAAAAGCTGTACCTTTAAAATCCCTGGTAGTCCAAGATAGGAGGGATCCCTCCCACCTTCTGTCCCAGCCTACTCTAACAACTCTCAGCTCCCCCAGCCTCCCTGATTAGTAAAAAGCATACCTTTAAAATCTCTGATGGTTCAGTGATGACCTAGGGCAGGAGCAATCTTCCTAAGCTCCTGTTCCGTGCAAAGCCACTGTCTGAATGGCTGCTTCGGGGCTTCTCCTGCTGCTCAGCAATTCTGTTTGCTGTATCTCAAAAAAGATATAGTGAAATTAGAAAAGGTACATAGAAGGGTGACGAAAATGATAAAAGGGATGGGACAACTTCTCTATGAGGCTAGGGCTCTTCAGCTTGGAGAAGAGATGGCTCAGGTGTGATATGATAGAGATGTATAAAATATTGAGTGGAATGGAAAGGGTAGAAGCTTGTTTACTCTTTCCAAAAATAGTAGGACTAGGGGGCATGCGATGAAGCTACTAAATAGTAGATTTAAAACAAACCAGAAAAAAATATTTCTTCATATAACATGTAATTAAACTCTGGAATTTGTTGCTGGGGAATATGGTAAAAATCAGTTAGCTTTGAAGGTTTTTAAAAAAGGTTTGAATAGGCCATTATTGAGATGACTTGGAGAAATCCACTGCTAAGCAGTATAACATCTGTTTTACTACTTGGGATCTAGCTAAGTACTTGGGACCACTTGGCCACTGTTGGGAACAGGATACTGGGCTTGATTGACCTTCAGTTTGTCCCAATATGGCAATTCTTATGTTCTTATTGGTTGAACAGGCCTGCTCAACCAATCAAACTACATCAGGCAAAAAGTAAACAAAACATTGCTGTGGGCTGGGGATTCACAGAGGCCTGGATATACTCAGAGGAGGGCTTGCACCAGAAGACGTATGAGGAGAGACTGGAAGCCCTGAATATGTATACCCTAGAGCAGTGGTTCCCAAACCTGTCCTGCAGGACCCCCAGGCCAGTCGGATTTTCAAGATAGCCCTAATGAATATGCATGACAGAGATTTGCATAAAATGGAGATGCCAGGAATGCAGATCTGCTCCATGCATATTCATTAGAGCTATCTTGAAAACCCGACTGGCCTGGGGGTCCTCCAGGACAGGTTTGGGAACCATTGCCCTAGAGGAAAGGAGGGACAGGGGAGATATGATTCAGATGTTCAAATACTTGAAGGGTATTAACGTAGAACAAAATCTTTTCCAGAGAAAGGAAAATGGTAAAACCAGAGGACATAATCTGAGGTTGAGGGGTGGTAGATTCAGGGGCAATGTTAGGAAATTCTACTTCACGGAGAGGGTAGTGGATGCCTGGAATGCGCTCCCGAGAGAGGTGGTGGAGAGTAAAACTGTGACTGAGTTCAAAGAAGCATGGGATGAACACAGAGGATCTAGAATCAGAAAATAATATTAAATATTAAACTAAGGCCAGTACTGGGCAGACTTGCACGGTCTGTGTATGGCCGTTTGGTGGGGGATGGGCTGGGGAGGGCTTCAGTGGCTGGGAGGGTGTAGATGGGCTAAAGTAGGTTTTAACGGAGATTTTGGCAGTTGGAACCCAAGCACAGTACCGGATAGAGCTTTGGATTCTTGCCCAGAAATAGCTAAAAAAAAAAAAAAATTTAAAAATTTAAATTGAATCAGGTTGGGCAGACTGGATGGACCATTCGGGTCTTTATCTGCTGTCATCTACTATGTTACTATGTCTGATCATCTTGACGACCTAATTTGCCAACCCGATTTTCCAAATGTCTTGCTGTGTGGTTTTCTGTGACTTCATACATTCTCCGATTCTGCCATGCAAATGATCTCATTAATATTAAAAGGAGCCATCTGATCAATGGCCTAACATGTAATGTAATGTAATGTAATTTATTTCTTATATACCGCTACATCCGTTAGGTTCTAAGCGGTTTTCAGAAAATTACATTAAAATTATAAGTAAGAAAGGTACTTAGAAGTTCCCTAACATCACAAAGACTTGCACTAAATTTATTGATGGCTAATAACTCCCCAAAAATTACTGCCAGGTCTGCCATATTTGTTCTTTTATTTTATGGGCACAGATGTTGTGAGTGTAACATACGCACAATATCTGCCCCATAAAAAAAATGTTGCGCCGGAGCCCCCATGACGACTACCTCTCTTTGACAATGCCCCAGAACAAAAATAAAGAGAGGCAGGAGGGATGCTTACTCCCTCCTGCCAGGTGGCCACTTCGGAATCAACCCCCAATGATGTGAACCCTCCTTCCCCACCCCCAATCTTTGAAAAAAAGAAAACAAATCAGGAGAGATGTCCACTCCCTGCTGTCACCAGGTAAGCCCCCTACCGAACCAATCCCCCATGCCAAGACCCTCCCTCCCCTTCCTCACTCTCTGTATTAAAAAAAAAAAAAAATCAGTAGGAGGGATGCCCACTCCCTCCTGAATCAGCGCTCTGGGCTCCCCCCAATACTTTATTTGAAGACAGAAGGAGAGATACCCTAGGGTTACTGTATTTAAAACAATAAAATCCTGGATGCATAGCCCCTCCCTATTCCGCCGCCAGTCCAGCCCATTCTACCTCAAACCCTGCCCCATTTTGCCCCAGCCCCACACAGCCTCATCTCGTCTTTCCTACCAGAGGGCCTCCAAGCATATGTGGATGCATGTGACATCATCCATGCGTGCTCAGAGGGGCAGGGCAGCTAGGTGGCTGAGGCAGGAGGGAGTGGGCATCCTGCTACTGATTTTTTTTTAAAGTATGGGGAGTGGGGAAGGGAGTGGAGTCCTTGCATGGGGGGGAGGGACATCTGGTAGCTAGAGGGAGTGAGCATCCCTCTTGCCAATGGTTTTTTTCCAAAGTTCAGGAGTGGGGAAGGGGAGGCGGTTCAAGGCATGGGGGATTCATGGCATCAGGGGTCAGATCTGTAGTGGGCCACCCAGCAGCAGGAGGGAGTCCCTCCTGTTGCTTTTTTTTTTGAGGGCCGTCATTGGGGGGCTGGGGCCAGCATGGGTTTTGGTGTTTTTTCCCCAATGGAAATAGGTATTGTGCTTGTGTAACACATGCACATTTGTGCCATAAAAAATAAAAAAGTCTTCCTGCCCCGAACAGCTGAGTGGCAGGAGGCTGCTTCGGGTTACCCCTACTGGCTCTGTGCATATGTGAATTGCTTTCTGAATGATTGATCAGATGGGATTACAGCTAACTTCTGCAAAACTCATTTGATGCAAACTTGTTGGAATATCAATCGCTGTTTTAAAATTGGCCCACAGCAACCTGCATGGTCTTAATCATTTTTAGTGCATCCAGGCCTGAAGGCAAGTCACTGCCCAGTTATTAGCCTGTGCTTGCATTTCTTAAAGACTGGAGGGAAAATTCCGGTGGCTTTTGTGGAGGGCTGCTGATGGCAAACTCTGACAATCCAGTGAGCCTCATTGGTTTTCATTCACACAACCAAACTTTAGTTTTCAGATTCAATTTCAGATGCATTTTCAGTTGAAACCGACAAAAAAAAGCAAATTCGGTAGACTTCTACTTCATTTAGCGTGCATATTGCCTGCGCTGCAGCCCTCTGAACTTTCTGCACAAATGAATGTCTAGTCCAGCAATAACTGGCTGTAGCACTGGCTAGATTCTGTGCATCAGTTCAGCGGTGCCACCTGCATCCTCAGACTGCACTAGACCCCTCTGGCGTTAGGTGTGGATTTGAGTTTTTTACCCAGCTACTACACCAGGCTTTTTTTTCGACGGTGCCTTCGGAGCTGGGCTCCGTCAGCACCCATTATTATATTCTCTACTGTTGTTAATGTCTTTCCTTGTGCTGTAGCCCCCGCTTATTTTGAGATTGGACTGCTCACCCCCTCTGTGGTTCACTTGTCTTCCCCAACACTAGTTTCATGTACGTTTCTGACTTACATAAGCAAACAGATGTAGAGAGATACCGAGGGACTAACCCCCTCAACCATTCTTTCAGAAACGCAATTAAAAGTGTTGCTATCGGAAATTCAAATGGCCTTCTAACTGGAGTAATTTTTAAAAGGCAGGATATGTGTCACATGGCTAGGGGATGGAATAGAAACAAAAAGGCTGTATTATTTGTGATGTTGGTTCTCATCGTTGAAAGCCAGTTCTGCAAATGGTCTGCGTGCTTCCTCGGCTCGGGCCTTCGTTTAGACCAAAGTGCTGTGAATGCAAGTTGTGCATAGGAAGCTACTAACAAAATTATACGATTTTCAATACAATAACTTGCAGACGAAGGATAAACCGGCGCTGCCTTTTCTTTTTGGGCTAACATTCTGACAGATTGATTCATCCTAGTTGATTCCCAGCGTTCATACCAGGCCACTAAGCACCCTTATATGCAACCTCCATACAGCAGCCAGCTATTCCGTTTCTGTGGTCGATCCTCTTCAGCAGGATCAGATCCGTGTCTTGAGCATGAAACGCATCCCAAGAAAAGCGTGTTCTGGGCAGTCAAGAGCAGAATAGAGAGTTCGGAGACGTAAGACCAGCAGGTGCACGTGAATTAAGAACTGTGAATAATTAAAAATTCGACTTCAATTCGCCACTGTATACCACAGACTCTTAATCTACCTGCCCTCTCGTGCATTTCTCTTCGGAGCCAGACTCCTCCCCCTCCGCGCGCTCGCCAGCTGGGACTCTTCCTGTTCTGGTTGCAACTGGGCGCGAGTCTGGCTAGACTACCACTGGGCTCGTACTGCGCATGCTCATTGGCCTCTCCTGACGTCGGTGGTGGTTGCTTTGGGCACTGCGAGTTTTGGGCTATCGGGAGTAGGGAAGAGAGAGAGAGAGAGAGAAAGAGAGAAAAGAAGTAAAACTGAATCTGCGTCTGAGTCAACGCCAGCTCGCTCTTCGCCACTTTCTGTATGCGAAGTTAATGTTTACCTCTGACACCGCGGACCGTTTCCAAGGTAAGGGGGAGCCCGCGCGAGGGCAGCTGACACAGATTCTCCACGGGACAGTACACGCTTGGTTTGGCCCTAGCCAAGTTTTTCTTCCCTGGAGGGGCTGGCGGCGTACCCCTTGACTTTCAAGCCAGCTAGACCGGAAGAAAGGAGCTGGGAAGTGAGGGTCCGCTCGGCCTACCCGTGGGCTGGGCAGAGGCCCCAAGGCTGTAGTGCTTGACAGCTGTTAGTCTCCATTCTGTTGTGCTGGGTTGGAGAGGAACGTTTGCTGGAGATGGTGTGTATTGTCTCTGACTGGCGAGTGTTTAATAGGAATCAGCAGCACGTTAGTTGGAGTTGATTCCGGGCAGTATGTAAACAATAATACAACTGCAAGCATGCTGATAAGACTAAAATATTTACCTGATACTGTTATACCAGAGAGTGCTTTGAACCATGGGGATGAAACCAAGATAAACTGCAGGATTTCCTCTTTTATAGATTTGAGTAGTGTGTAACAGTGTACTCATAAATTAAAAGGCGATTAAAGCCCAACGTAGCGGCTGTTCCTCGAATGTGGGTTTGGTCCCCCCTCAATAGTTCTGAACTTGAAGAGCCAATGCAGCTCTTCCTCTGTGTTTCGGCAGGGGGGGGGGCTCCTCCCCCAACTCCAATTTTGCAACCACTGTTTAGTAATTGAAAGATCATACTATAAAATGAGGATATTCTGAGATTATGCTCCTGATGGTGGGTGGGTGTAGTACATGAGGCTTGGGCTGAGAAGTGAATCCACTGGGACATAAAGTACCCCAATCTGGCAGTATTGATGAAGGAGCATAAGGTAATTTTTATTGTGATCATATAAAAAGGGAAAAAAAACTTCTCAACTTTTTCTTAAATAACTAGGCAACTTCTCAATTAGAAAATTGTTCCTTAAAGAATGTGTGTGCATGTAGTGTACTAAAGACTTTCTATCTTCTGCACACCCAAAAATAAATCTCCTATAATCAAAGAATAACAAACTAGTAAGAATATTTTTATTTAACATTTGGTTATAATTTTATGTTGTAACTAAACATCAAAACCTCCTAATTAGTAGCTCAAACTGAGTTACATTCAGCTGCATGAGTTATTTTTATGCCCAAATGGGCTCAACAGTCTAAGTTGATACTTCAGGCAATGGATGATAAAGTGGCAATGAAGTCGCAATGGGCCATCATTCTAGGTCAAGTGGTGTCAGGTCAAAAGCGCGCTGGGACAAAGGCGCGCCCAGACAATTGAGCGCAGCGCGCGCCGCCGTGCCGCTCTAAATTACTGTTTTTAGCGCTCCGACGGGGGTGTGTGTGGGGGACCCCCCACTTTACTTAATAGACATCGCGCCGCATTGTGGGGCCGTTGTGGGGGGTTGTAACCCCCCACATTTTACTGAAAACTTCACTTTTTCCCTGTTTTTAGGGAAAAAGTTCAGTTTACAGTAAAATGTGGATGGTTACAACCCCTCATAACGCCGGCGCGATGTCTATTAAGTAAACTGGGGGGGTTCCCCAACAAAACCCCCCGTCGGAGCCCCTAAAAACTGTAATTTAGAGTGGTGCGGCGGCGCGCGCTTTTGTCTTTCGCGCCGTTGTCTATGAACCATGTCAAGTAGTCTAGGCCTCCCCACTTGACCATCTCAGAAGTTGATGGCATTTTTCCTGGAAGTACAATAGGGCATACAGTGAATATGTGCAAAGTCTTAGAGCAGTATCTCAACTTTTTCCAAACTTAGGGGCCTTGTTATTGGGGCCACTTTTTTCATTCCATGGAAGATAGTGGAAAAAACGTCAACTTTTGATTCAGGTTGTGGAAAGGATAGTTGTTTGACCAAACTAAAAGTCATAATTCCAGTACAACATTTTGTACTGAATCCAAATATACCACTCAGATCATTAGTGCATGCTTTGGTGTATTACTGGGAGACTACAAAATTGATGAAAACGTTTGTTGTGGAATGCACAGGCAAATATTTGACACAACATAGCTCCTGAACAGACAGCACAATAGGGCTCAGATTCTAGGAACTGGAAGAGATTAAGACCAGTTACTGCCCCCATAAACTTTTAGGCACACTGTGCTTTTCTTTATTTAAAACATTTCTAACCTGCTTAAACCTAAGCAGTTTACTTAAAAACCAACATAATCGGCATGTAACTAACACATACATAGGTAAATAGATAAACATGTCTGAAGTATTTGCAATCAAAATCATAGTTCAGTCAAGAGAATGTCCCTCCACAAATGGGCTATTTACAAGAGTATGTGAAAGCATGGATGTTATAATCTGAGTTGGCATGGCAAGCCCAACAAGCTTAGCTGTACCATGCTTTTTTTTTTAAAGATGCATTTGACAACTAGAAAATTAGATTAGGAGCATCAACTGAATTTTATTTCCTAATTTCTTTTAAGTTCACTTCTCTTCCCTCTCTCTCCCAGTGTTCTTTCCCTTACTCATCTCATTTACCATCAATAACTTGTATTTATTTCCTCTTTTTTCCCTTTCGCATTAAATGTTTTGTCAGGTCAGTCATATTTATTTGGTTTGTTTTCCCTAAAAACTTGTAATTTTTCTGTTTTGACATCGCTTAGAATTTTGAATAAGCGATTAATCAAATCCACAATAAACTTGAGAAACTTGAGTTTCATACTTCTTGCTCATTTGCATATCCCCTATAATAAAACCCTTAGCGCGCATCTCTGTGCACAGTACAGTAGAACCGCCCAGAAGAGAAGCGGGGCCGCAGTGGAGAGAAGATGAAGGAAGTAATCGCCGAGCAGGGAATCGTCTGCTGAGGTGGCCCAAGGGTGTGAAAGTAATAGCATTATATGCCAGGAAGGGGAGCGGCAGAGAGGGCCGGAAGAAAAATCTTGCTCCCTCAACAGAGGGGACAGGAAAGGGAAAGATG
This sequence comes from Geotrypetes seraphini, assembly GCF_902459505.1. Classification (NCBI taxonomy): domain Eukaryota; kingdom Metazoa; phylum Chordata; class Amphibia; order Gymnophiona; family Dermophiidae; genus Geotrypetes; species Geotrypetes seraphini. Next base: position 22,977,253 of record NC_047095.1, read on the forward strand.
GTAAAAGGAGGAGGAGCTATGAGAGCTCCGCAGAGGCAGAAGGTGCTGGATTCGGGGGGGAGGGAGTGGGAGAAAGGAGAGATGTTGGAGTCAAGTGAGGAAAGGAGAGAGAGAGACTCAGGGATGGTGTAAGGGAGGGAGAGATGTCAGATTTAGGAGATGGATGAGAAGGACCGAGGGGCTACAAGGGGGACAGGGGAGAGATTGTAAGGGATAGGGAGAGATAGACTTCAGGGAGAATGGAAGAGGCAGGAGAGAGAGAGAGATGGCCTTGGGGAAGGACGGAGGGGACAGGAAAGGGAAAGATGGCAAAAGGGGTGAAACAGGGTCAGAGAGAGATGATAGAGGGTGTGAAAGGGGGGAAAAGGAGAGATGGAAATGGTAGGACCGCTGCTGCTTTGGGGCACTGAGGGAGGAGGGGTTGGTACGTCAGGACTGTTGCTGCTGCCTTGGGCAAGTAATGGGGGTCCAGGAGGCCAGATGGAGGGGCATGGGTGGGGCTATTCTAGCACCTGTTACTATAACAAATGTAATGGGCTAAAACACTAGTTACACAATAATATGCTAAAGAAGCCCTTTTGTACCACTGCATGTATAAGCATGTAAATAATGACTTAACTTCTGACCAAAGCACGGCCTGGTCAAATATGAAACAGAATGGGTTTTGTAGCAAAAAAATATGCTCTTTCAAGTGATATAAAAAAAAAAAAAATTGGATGATGTACAGTTGAGATATTTACACTCAAATAGGCCAAAATGTTTATAAAACACTAAAATCATTTCTTTGTATAATTATATCTTTTGCTTCCAATTGGCTGCAAAGCCTTTTAATGCAAATCCTTTGTCCATGTTATGTGCCATGACTGCTGGTACAGTTATGACTTGAATCGAAATACAAGTAAAGTAGGCATTAACACCCTCCTTTACAAAGCTGCGCTACTGTTTTTACCACTGGCCGCCGTGGTAATAGTTCCAATGCTCATAGAATTCCTACTGCTGTGGCTGGCGCTAAAAACGTTAGCATGGTGTTGTAAAGGAGGGGGTAAATTTCTTTTATAACATTTTTTGCCTACTTTGTTGGTTCATAAAAGGGGAGGTAAACTAATGTTACATTCCAAACATTGCACATGAAGTTAATGCCAGGGGTTGTATTAATCCGCAAAATTTCAGTTCCCTTGGAAGCTTTGTTGGGCTGTGGTGGCTGGACAAAGTTGGAGCACAGTACTAGGCCTCAAACCAATAGAGATCCAGCTGAAGAATTTCACATGGTTTCATTTGAGGCTATAGGTAACATCCACACAAAATTTTATTCAATTTGGAGGTTGAGTGGGAATGATTTTCAATATTGGACCACTTGACATGGAATGACCCAATGAGAATCTATGGAATTTGTCTTCCTTGTTTTATTTGGCAACCTTATATTCTGCCATATTTTTACACGCACTCAAGTTGAGTGCTTGCTTAGGTGCCCAGAATACAGAAGAAATCTTATATATAAGTGGAGGAAGTGCTGTGCACATCAATAAATTGTTCTAAATATATGGAGTTTAGTTTCTAGAAATCTTGTTTGTACATATTCCTTGCCTGTGGGTGGTAAGACTGTCACAGAATAATTGCACAAATTCTATACCTTTATAATCAAATAGTTTGTCACTGGAGTGATAAGAGAGCAGTAATTCCATAAGTAGCACTTGCTCTCCCATTGTGAATTGCATGTAGATGGAAAAAATGATTTCCAAAATGTGTAAAACATCCTTTTTCAGAAAGTGTGATAATGTTTTTTATATACAGACATAAAATATCCCCAAATGAATTTACTGTACATAAATGTTTAATTTTATTGATGAATCTGTATACACACCTCCTATGAATGGGTGCATTAGTTTACATAGTGGGCAGGTCAGGGTCCCATGGATGGCAGTTTTCCCCTTGAGGTTTGATTATAAATACCGTTTAAATTTTTGGTGTGTTGTGTCATTATGTAACAAGCAGCATTCTAATGAGCAAATCAGTTGCTCATTGAGTGGAATGTTTTGGAGTCTGTGAATTCTCTAGATTGTGGTGAGTCATATTGTTAGAGATCTGCATTTTGGTGAAAACTGAGTCCTGACAGCATATGAATCAGGTCTCTTCCTGTACTAAACACTAGGGTTTTGCATCTGAACCTGCAAGTTCCTTGCAGCATGCTGTCAATCATCATTAGAACTCTGCTTCCTTCCTAGGGAGATGCTCTTGCCCCTTCAGATTTTTTTCTGCAAGCAAATTGCTCAGAAGTGTTTCTGCTGTGCTCTGCAGTTTTATTATTTTTGGATATTTTTTCTAAGTGTTTGGTCAGAGGCTTGATGCCCAGAGTTCTCACTTGTTGGGACCTCTGCCTGGGAGAAGACACAGACTCATGTTGCGGAAGTCTGGTGCTAGAAGGATCAGTCCTCTGAGACACCTAGCTAGCCAGCCTACTTTTGTATTTTTTGAGCTCAGGGGCTGTCCCCTGCATACCTGCTCGCATACCTGATTTATCAGGAGCTTGAGTGCAGGTTGTTTGTCTCCTTCCCGGCTTGTTTGGGATTAATAGTGAGCCTGCTGCATTGTCCTCCCCCTTCGTGGCACGCAGTTTTCAAGGGGTTGAGGTTCAGTCCAACCTTGGTCCAATTGGCATCCCGAAGACCAAGTTTGAGTGGTGAACCTGTGAGGCAGAGTTCTTCTCCATTTATCCCAGCTACATTCCTGAGCTGAAGCAGGCAGGCAGGCACAGCGAATAAGTCTATTGTAGCCTTTGGGGAAAATCATATGTGTGTGGGGGTCTCCAAATTTTGAAGGTTTCTGCAGCCAGAGCCAAGGCCCCCACCACTAAAATCCATTTTTCTGCATTTTTTTGTACTTCAGGGAAATCCCCAAGGGCCATTTTTGGTGCGATTTTACATGCAGCGGCATCTTGGATTTTACATTATCTTTTTTTTTTTAAATTTTTTACACAAAGCCTCCATCTGCCTCAAAACCCTTCAATTTTACTTAATATTGACAGAGATGGACCCCTCAGGCTTTCCAACCCCTATATCATGCCAAGTATGTGCTTGATGGCCAGCCAAGGAGTATCCATGTCCCATATGTGAAGGAGCGTGCAGGGTAGGGGTAGGAGCTTTGGGCTTAGCCTCCTCCAAGTTCATCAGGGCTGGGGATCCACAAGAGGCATGTTCCTAAGAGAAGAGACTCTTTCCAGAGCCCTCTGGAAGGTGCACTGGCCAAGCGCAGACGTGCGGTGACCGCGGAGCCCAGGAAGATTGGCAGGGGCACTAACAAGGTCCTAGAGACCCCCCGGTACAAGACTTCACCTCAGATTTTGTGAGCCCTAAATGGAGCCTATGCCAGTACAATAGGTGAGACATTCTAGACGGGTTATTTCCCCATAGCGGTTTTCTGCTGAAGAAGGAATCCACTCTGGATTTTTCACTCTGCCTCTGCTGTACTTCACTGGGTTCTCTAGCTCCATCTACAGTTCTTTCCCTCTGCACGCATGCCTGAAGGAGTGTTTGTTCTACTTTCCCCATTTTATTATTTTTATTCGGTGTAATTTCATCCCTTTTTTGGGGAATTTTGGTGCTTGGAGTGATTTTAAATCTTTGTCTGCTTGAGAATACACAGACTTCGGTCTGTGCTGACAGGCCGATCCCACAGGATACGTGTTAGTGAGCCTGCATAGTTTTCTCTGGAACTTGGAGCTGTCCCTGATGTAGTCTCACCTACTGTTAAGCAGGGGTCCCTCCTTTCAGTAATGTCTGTCATTGTAGTGCACTGCTACATGATTGCTTTTGTACAAACTGAGGGGACAGGAGCATCTTCCTGGGAAGGAGACAGTTCAAAAGATGACTGACAGCATTGTGCAAGCAACTTGCGGGTTTAGATGCAAATCCTAGCTTTTAGGACCACGAGTCATGTGTACAAGAAAGAAGATTTATTGAAGTAAGAACCTAATCTTTCTTTCACATCTTCTCTTGTTGAAGAAATTTTTTTATTTTGGGACCCTCTTACTAAAGAGTGATAAAGTTTTTTTTAATTTATAATTTTCAATATACATATCAAGTTTAAGTGTGATAAAGTTTTATAATTACTGCATCTACCATACAGATGCTTCAGAGAAAACAAACCTTTCTTGTTTATGTTTTAAGTACATTGACAACATAGATAATTTCACTGTTTCGGATGCATGACGAGAAAGAGAGATGAGTTGAAAATGATCCCAAGGAGATGGGTAGACTGTCAATATTATCCATGGGGCATAGAAAATGGGTTTGGTAGGAAAGATAATCTCTCTCACGTTTAAGGTGATAGTGTCAGACAAATTTGAGATTTGGAGTGGGGTTACTAGAGAGTGCAGTGCTACATGACAGTGCACTACACATTAAATTTTACTAAAGTATAGTAAGTTTTTACCACATGAATTTGCATGTGGTTTTGTTAAGAGCTATTGTTGAAGGCATGAATTATGTCATAAATTTGAAGAAAAGTACGGACGGATATAACACCTACTTTTTTTCCAATACAATTCAGATTCAAACTCTGTAATCTGTGTTTCTAACAAAAATAATCATTACCCCAGGACAAGCAGGCAACATATTCTCACATATGGGTGACATCCACAGAACCCCGATGCGGATAGCTGCAAAAGCATTTTGCTTGAAGAACTTTAGAAAGTTTTCGACTGACTGCACCTCACATGTGCGAGTCCTTCCCGCCCGATGCGCCTCCTCAGTTCTCATTTTTCTGTGGAGCCATGATGTCCTACTTTGAACATTCTGCATTGTTTTTCAGTACCTTCTTGCCACGGAATTCTTTCCCATCAGGATCGTCTCAATTTTTCTTCTATTCTTTCTCTTAAAATAAGAAAAAAAAAAAGAATCTTTCTTTTTTTTTTTTGGGGCCGTTCTCAACAGAGGGGCCTTGTCCTCCACCTTAGCCTTTGGACTTTGATTTGGCTGAGGAGGTGTTTCTGTCCATGTCCCGCCTGTTAACCGGCTTCAGAAAATGTAGCAGGTGTCAGCACACGATTTCTCTCACGGACCCCCACAAGTAATGTATCCAGTGTCTGGGCCCAGACCACCATGTGGAGTCGTGTTCACGCTGTGCCACGCTACAAAAACAGTCCATCAAAAACCGTTTTCTACAACAAAAGCAGATCTTTTGTGTCATGGATGCTGTTTCGGTATCTCTGACACTGATGAAACCATCGACATCCAAGGCATCGCCATCGCCATCGCCAGAGGTACCAGTGTCCAAGTCGGTGTCGCCATCCCAGTCAGGTAAGCCAGCCAAGAAGCCACCAGCTTCCCAGACAGGGTCTCAGGCCATAAAGGTACAGAGTCCATTCGTACCGGCCAAGCAAAGACCTCTGATGCGGCTTGCTTCCCAATCTAAAGATGCATATTCCTCGATGTCTTCCTCTCCAGAGTGAGCCATGGCATCCACCTTCCAGGTATTGGTGCAGGCTTTTAAAGAAAAGCTTGATGCTCTCTTTCAGTTAGAGTTTGGGAACATGTTCTTGATGCTCACTGCCATATCGGCTCCTCCGGTACCGATCAAGCCTGAGCATCGTTCCATGCCAACTGAAGGTAGCAGGGTTGCCACATCACAGTGTTCTTCCCAGAAATTTTTTCCGGCCGGGTGGCATGAAAAAGTAGCCGGGTGGGGCGGGACGGGGAAATTTGGTGGTGGGGAAAATTAAGGGCTCCTTTTACTAAGCTGCAATAGCGTTTTTAGCGCGTGCAGAATTGCCGTGCTACATGGCTAGAACTAATGCCAGCTCAGTGCTGGCATTAGTGTCTAGCACGTTTGGCAATTCTGTGCGAGCTAAGCGTGTGGTAAAACCGCTAGCGCAGCTTAGTAAAAGGAGCCCTAAATGTGTACTGTTTGTATTAGTTAGTTATTATTAGTTATTTTCCAATGCTCAATATGGCAGCCTTTCTTAAGGTTTGACACTTGTTCCATAATTTTCTATTAAATTTAAGAAGTATCCAAGTCTAGAATTGAATAATTAGATATTTACCCTCTTTCAAATGGTATAGAGCAGCGTCTCTCAAACTTTTTTAACTCCGGCACACTAAACGGAGCAAATGTTTTTTGTGGCACACTAAATGCATCAAATAGTTTTCATGGCTGGAAAAAAATTCTGGGGAGAACACTGTTGCTGTTAGTTTTCAAGGTCCAATCACGTCAAAGACTGATGCTTATCTGGGCAGTTGTATAATAAAAAGAATGGATAAGATAACATGAGAAGTGAAATTGTCATGAATCAGAGGGATACATACCTTGTAGGACCTAAAAGCAGGCTTGTGGATTAGATATAAACTATGAAGGCAGTGGTGTACCTAGCATATGTGACACCCGAGGCCCATCATTTTTTTTACACCCCCCCATCTGTATGAAAAACATGATTTTTAGTAACAATCCACACATCACACAAGAGTGTATCTAGGAAAAGGCAGCATCTTACATACTGCAGTGAGCAGTACAACATCAATACACCCATTGTAAAACTAAACAAGCCATACTAGTACAGATCAATCCTACACAGTCAATCCTAACTGAAAACCATGTCTTTTGAACACACAGAACACAGAAAACACCTTCGCCTAGTATGGAATATGTAATCACAAACTAACCCCTCTCCCTTTTACAAAACTATAATGTGGTTTTTAGCCATGGTGGTAACAGCTCAGACTCTCATAGAATTCTGAGCAATTACCACCATGGCTGGTGCTAAAAAAAACCCTCTACAGTTTTGTAAAAGGGGGGATAAAATAGAAAAAGTAGACAAAGGTTAAATTGAACCACCAAGGGGACTCTGTATACAATGCAACACCACAGAAACAGCGATGCATCTCCCCTAAAGTAAAAAATAAATAGAATTTTTTTCTACATTGTCTTCTCTGGTTTCTGCTTTCCTCATAGTCTTGTCACTCTCTTCCTTTCATCCACTGTCTACCCTCTCTCTGCCCCTTCTATATGACATCTCTCCTTGTATTCCCCTTCCATCTCTCCCTTCACCCCTTATTATTCTGGCATCCATCTTCTTCCCTTCCCTCCTCCAATGGTCCGGCATCTCTCTCCTCTTCTTCCCTTCCCTCTCCCACACCCACATGGTCTGGCATTTCACTCTCTCTTCTCCCTTCTCCCCACTTCCATCAGCATCTGCCCCCTTTCTTTCCCTCCAACCCAATTCCATCCAGTATCCTTCCCCCTTATGTCTCTCTCTCCTTTCCCTGCACACCAATTCCATCAGCATCTGCCCCTTTCTCTCCCTCCACCACCATTCCATACCACCCTGACCCCCTTTTTCTCCCTCTACCACCCTTCTATGCTCCTCTCTCCCTCCAAACCAGCAAGGTCCCATGATGACTGCTTCTGTTGCCTCTGGAAGATGTAAGTGATGTTGGAGGGGGTGGGCCGGCAGACGCAGGGAGTTGTGGCCAGATTCCGCAATGACTGCAGCTGCCAGTCCACTCCTTCCGACGCCACTTACGTCTACCGGAGGCAGAGGCGGCAAATGCAGTCATCGCAGGATCTTCCTACACTTCAGTGTGGCTGCCGAGCTTCGGAATAAGTACGGCAGCCGCACTGAGGTGCAGGTGCCATTTAGAGCAGCTCGGAAGGTTCTGGATCCAGCCGGCTGTGTACCCCCCTAAGGCCTGCACCCGGGGCTGTCTGCCACTGTATGAGGGGACAAAAAATAATAAAAAGAATGGATAACTTGACCGATTTAGACATGTCATAGAACCAAAAAGTGCACAAAGAACACCAAAAGGAGTGTCACCGAGTGGTTAGAAAAGCAAAAAAAGAATACGAAGAGAGACTGGCAGAGGAAACAACAAACTTCAAGTCGTTCTTCAGATACCTCAAGGGGAAGCAACCGGCGAGAGAAGAAGTGGGACCATTGGACGATGGAGACAGAAAGGGAGTAGTAAAAGAAGAGAAAGAGATAGCTGACAGGTTAAATGAGTTCTTCATGTCAGTCTTCACGATGGAGAATATAACCAACATTCCGGAACCCGAGGAGATCGTAATAGGAGACCAAGACGATAAGCTGGTAGATTTAGAGGTGAGCCAAGAGGATGTACTCAAGCAGATTGACAGACTAAAGAGCGACAAATTGCCAGGTCCGGACGGCATTCACCCAAGGGTACTCAAGGAACTAAAAGACGAAATAGCGGAGCCACTTCGACAGATATGCAACCTATCCTTAAAAACCGGAGAGATCCCTGAGGATTGGAAAATAGCAAATGTCACGCCCATCTTCAAGAAGGGCGCAAGGGGGGACCCGGGAAACTACAGGCCGGTGAGCCTGACCTCAGTCCCGGGAAAGATGATGGAGGCACTGATTAAAGACAGCATCTGTGAGCACATCGAAAAAAATGAGCAGCTAAAACCGAGTCAACATTGCTTCTGTAAGGGTAGGTCATGCCTCACAAACTTATTGTACTTCTTTGAGGGAGTGAACAGCCAGGTGGATAAAGGGGAATCTATAGACATCATTTACCTTGACTTCCAAAAAGCCTTCGACAAGGTGCCACACGAGAGACTGCTTAAAAAGATATGGAACCACGGGGTACAAGGGGAGGTCCATCGATGGATCAAAAACTGGCTGGCAAACAGGAAGCAGAGGGTTGGCGTGAAGGGCCACTACTCAGACTGGAAAAGGGTCACGAGCGGAGTTCCGCAGGGGTCGGTGCTGGGACCACTCCTGTTCAATATCTACATAAACGACCTAGAGGCGGGAACCAAGTGTGAAGTCATTAAATTTGCAGATGACACCAAACTATACAGCAGGGCTCAAACCAGGGAAGACTGCGAAGATCTCCAAAAGGATCTAACGCAGCTGGAAAAGTGGGCCGAAAAATGGCAGATGAGCTTCAACGTGGGGAAATGCAAGGTCATGCACATGGGGAAAAAGAACCCGATGTTCACATACAAAATGGGGGGAACACCACTAGGGGTCAGTAACCTGGAGAGAGACCTGGGAGTGATGGTAGACGCATCACTGAAGGCATCGGCGCAATGCGCCACAGCCTCTAGGAAAGCAAACAGAATGTTGGGTATCATTAAGAAGGGTATTACGACCAGGACGAAGGAAGTCATCATGCCGCTGTATCGTGCAATGGTACGGCCGCATCTGGAGTACTGTGTCCAGTACTGGTCGCCGTACCTCAAGAAAGACATGGCGGTACTTGAGGGAGTACAAAGAAGAGCAACTAAACTGATAAAGGGAATGGAAAATCTCCCATATACCGACAGATTGAAGCAGTTGGGACTTTTCTCCCTGGAGAAACGAAGACTTAGAGGAGACATGATAGAAACCTTCAAGATCCTGAAGGGCATAGAAAAAGTAGACAGGGACAGATTTTTCAAATTAAGGGGCACCACGAGCACAAGGGGGCACTCGGAGAAATTGAAAGGGGACAGGTTTAGAACAAACGCTAGGAAGTTCTTTTTCACTCAGAGGGTGGTGGATACATGGAACGCGCTTCCAGAGGCTGTTGTAGACAAGAAAACATTAAATGGTTTCAAAGAAGGTTTGGATAGATTCCTAGAAGAAAAAGGGATTGAGGGGTATAGATAGGTATAGACCATTGCTCAGGCAATGAGCCTGATGGGCCGCCGCGGGAGCGGACCGCTGGGCAGGATGGACCTATGGTCTGCCTCAGCGGAGGCAACTTCTTATGTTCTTATAACCACAAAAATATGTCATAAAATGTAATTCTAAACTCAAAAGACTCCAGACGAAAAGCAGACTATAGAAAGGAAACCAGAAAAGACCGGATAGATGAAAAGTGAAACCTGGGAAAGATCTAAATTATTGTTCAAATGAGCTTCTATTAAAACCAAAGAATAAAACCACAGCACTCGGGAAAGTAAAAAAGGGAGAGTAAAATGGACTTAACGAAAAGGTCTCTACACTGATGAGATAAACTCGTACGTAGAATAAATGTGAACACGCGATAGTGGGGCTATGATATTTGATCTATTGAAAGAGGCGCTAAAACAGTGTCGGCAGTGGATTGAATGCACACTGATAGGGGAGGGACATCGGGCTGTTAAAAAAGGCTGCTTTAATAAATAAATGAAAATACTGTTGAAAAACTAAATAAAAAACCAAAACCATGATAAAATGCCGAACCTGACTGCAAGTGGTAGTGAAAGTAGCATAAGGCACCCGTAGTACTGTTAGTGCCAGAGCTGCTTAGAATAAAGAACCGTGCTGTACATGAGGAGAAAAAAAGAAAGAATGAGGTGATAAGATGTAAAGTGCTGGCCCTTCCCTGCACCACTTGATAAAACTAAGGAGCGATGTTCTAGAGCAGGGGTGCCCACACTTTTTGGGCTTGCGAGCTGCTTTTAAAATGACCAAGTCAAAATGATCTACCAACAATAAAATTTTTAAAAAACACAAAGCACACTGTACGCATAGAAAATGTTAATTATCATTCCTATTCCAGGGTTTTTCAAAGAGGTCAAAGCAGATGACTCTATGCACTATCACCTCAGTAACAACCATACAAAAATAGACCCCTCCCTTTTTACTAAACCACGATAGCAGTTTTTAGCGCAGGGAGCTGCGCTGAATGCCTAGCGCTGCTCTTGACGCTCATAGGCTCCCTGTGCTAAAAACCTCTATTGCAGTTTAGTAAAAGGGGACCTTAGTATAAAATATAGACAGCAGATATAAATTCAGACACATTTTGATCACTAAATTTAAAATAAAATCATTTTTCCTACCTTGTCAGGTGATTTCATGAGTCTCTGGTTGCACTTTCTTCTTCTGACTGTGCATCCAATCTTTCTTCCCTTCTTTTAGCCTGTATGCTTCCTCTCCTCCAGACCTCATTCCCTCCCCCAACTTTTCCTTCCTCTCTCCCTGCCCTTTCTTTCTCTCTGTCTCCCTTTCTTTTCTTTTTTTTTCTGTTTCTCTTCTTTCCTTCTGTCTCCCTGCCTGCCCTTTTTCTTTCTTTCTCCCTGCCCTCCCCCAAGCCACTGCCATCGGGGACCAGGACCAAACCACCACCAATAACAGGCCCCAAACCGCCATCAATAACAGGCCCGAAAGCCGACCCCACCCCAAGCTCTCCCTGCTTCGGTCGACCAGCATTCCTCTCCTCGACGTCAATTCTGCCATCGGGGCGAGGAAGGCTGATTGGCCCAAGATCGCGATCGACCTATTGGGGGAAATGCTGCCGGGTCCTGCCTTCGCGGAAACAGAAAGTAGGCAGGACCCGGCAGCAAGAAGAGCAAATGCTTCACTAACCTGCCTCCCGCCTTAGCCCGTAGCGAACGCTTGCTTCAGGGCTCTCAACATGTGCGTGCCGGCTTCCTTTCTCCACCCCCCCCCGGACATAACTTCCGGTTTCGGAGGGAAGAGAAGGGAAGCCGGCACGCACATGTTGAGAGCCCTGAAGCAAGCGTTCGCTACGGGCTAAGGCGGGAGACAGGTTAGTGAAGCATTTGCTCTTCTTGCTGTCGGGTCCTACCTACTTTCTGTTTCCGCGAAGGCAGGACCCGACAGCATTTCCCCCAAAAGAGCCCCGGAGCATAAGTTCGCTACGGGCTGAAATTTCCAAGCTGGGTTTTTTTTTTTTTTTTAAATGTTCAGCAGCGGCGGCAGCAGCAGATGATAGCCGGGCGCTCGTCTAAATTAGCTGAGCGGACCGCCCAGCTAAAAGGCCCTAGGGAGAACACTGCACATCGGTACTGCTTCGACGCATCGTTCATCATCCTCGAGCCATGCTTGACATCAGTCTTCAAGGCATCGATCTGCTTCACCAAAGCATCGCTCCCCACCAAGGCATTATTCCTCATCTTCACTGAAACATCGGTCTTCATCTCCTTCAAAGCATCTACCATTTAAATATTAATCATCTTCTCCAAAATGTCGCTCTCTTAGGTACCATTCTTCTTCAACAAAAGCACCGTCGTGCTTTGGGACACAGGTCTTTCCAGACATTCATCTCCATCAAAATCTGGGAAACATGCTTCCAAATCCAAACATCTCTCTTCTGCAGGTTTGCTCAAGCATAAATGATCTGCATCACCTTCTCCTTCATGGTACTGTTCCAGGAGGCGGTACTCTTCTTCTTCCATTCCTGAAGATTTGGATCTTCATTGCCAATCTACACATGGGGCTTCACCTTCCTCCACGGAGGTTTATAGTTCACAAGCAGAGTGATCTCCTCATTCTAATTCTCAAAGGGAACCTTCACCATCAGAACCTGTCTCATTTGTCTGGTTCATTTAGCAGGTGAGTAAGGACCTTAACATAAAGATGGAAGCAGACTCCACATATTCCAAGGAGTACATGGAGGAGTTAGAATTCAAACATCTTCCGAAAGAATTGCTGAAGCTTCCCATGAAATTTGGAAACCCCATACTCAGTACCAGCAGTTCTTGGGAAACTGGACTTTTGCTATAAGGTTATCCCTTGTTCAGGTTTCAAGAAACCTCAGTTGTCTCACCAGTCTCTAGTAGTAGAGTCTATTCTGAAGAATTCAGCCCCTTCTAAGGTGTACGTTACGGTACCTCCAGGGCGTGAAGGTAGATCGATGGACAAGTTTGGGAGAAGGTTGTACCAAAACTCTGTTGGCCAACAGAGTTTTAAATTATAACTTTTACTTCACTTCATATTGAATTTTGGATTAAGACCATGCCAACCTATTCAAATATTTACTTTCTCATCGACTACCGGATTTCAAATACATGTATCATTCTCTCACACAGCTCCGGCAGCATCCAGTGCAATCCTCATATGCATTTCAGCTGTCATCCAGAATATCAGCACTCTCAATATCCATGAGGCGACTGGCATGGTTTTAGAATTGCAGATATGGACTCTAACCTCCAGGACCAGTTGGCTAATATCCCTTGCCTGGGGGAGGAACTTTTGGGGGACTCCATTGAAAATGCCACTAAGCTTCGTTGCTCAGATCTAAATCTAAATCCTCTGCCTCAGGGTGCAAGTCTTCTTCCTCATACCAGAGTCATTATCCACCAAAGTCTGCACCTTTCTCTAGACCGCCCCAGAAAAAGCAACGCCAGCAACATCCTTAAAAGGCTCAGACAACTGCTGCGTCCAAAACAACTCAGCCGTTTTTACCATCTCTGCCAGAGCATAACGTTAATCTCTGCCTTTACCTCTTCCAATCGGAGGTCATCTACTCCATTACTACAATCTCTGGAAATTAATCACTTCCGACCTCTGGGTGCTCTTTATCATACAAGAAGGTTATTCTCTTCATTTCCTTCACACTCCCCCCAGATCACCCGCCAAGAGAGTTTCCTTCAAATCCTTTTCAGGCCTCCCTTCTTCTCCGTTCATCCAGCCTCTCGCAAGTTCCTAAGATTTCGGGTGGGGAATCAACATTACCAATACAAAGTGCTACCTTTCGGCCTGGCATCATTTCCCAGAGTTTTCACCAAGTGCCTAGTAGTGGTAGCAGCAGCGTTACGAAGTCACCGACTCCAGGTTTTTCCATATCTGGATGATTGGCTCATCAAAGACCCTAGGTCTCAGGGGATTACTGTAGCTACACAACAGACTGTTTGTTCCTGCAAAATTTGGGATTTGAAATTTACTTTCCCAAATTTCAACTGCAGCCTTCTCAAAATCTGCAGTTTATTGGAGCTCTTCTTGATACTGTGCAACAGAGAGCATTTCTTCCCCAACAGCGTCAGAATGCTCTCATACAACTTTGCCAACAAGTGTCCACCCTCACTTCACTCTCAGTGAGACACATGATGGTTCTCCTAGGTCACATGGCCTCTACAGTTCACGTGATTCCATTTGCCAGACTTCACTTAAGGATTCCTCAGTGGACCCTGGCTTCTCAATGGTCACAGGCTTTCGACCCGCTCTCTGAGCACATTACAGTGACATCTTCTCTATGGCAATCTCTTCAATGGTGGATGCTTTCTTCCAATCTTTCCAGAGATTTGCTGTTTCAAACGCCACCTCATCAGAAGGTTCTCATGACAGATTCATCAACCTATGCTTGGGGGGCTTATCTAGATGGTCTCTGTACTCAAGGGCATTGGTCCACCACAGATCGTCAAAATCATATCAATCTGTTAGAACTCAGAGCAATCTTCAGTGCACTCAAGGCTTTCCAGCATCTTCAAGTTCAAGTGGTTCTCATTCGTACAGATAACCAAGTAGCCAGGTACTACATCAATAAGCAGGGAGGAACAGGATCCCTTCTCTTTTGCAAGGAAGCTCAGAAGATTTGGAATTAGGCAATCCCTCACATCTTCTATCTGAGAGCTGTCTATATTCAAAGAGAGAAAAATTTACTGGTGGACAAATTAAGTCACATCCTACAAACTCACAAATGGTCGCTCAATTCACCATCTCTCCATCAAATTTTTTCTCAATGGGGGGACTCCTCAAATAGATCATTTTGCGTCTCCCCACAACAACAAACATCCCCAGTTTTGTTCCAGACTCTACTCTCCTCGTCGCCTGGAAGCAGATGCTTTTTTCCTGGATTGGATGAACAAATTCCTCTATGCTAGCGGTCTCAAACACGCGGCCCGCAGGCTGCATGTGGCTCTCTAGGTGTTATTTGCGGCCCACGGTCTAGATGCGATCAACAGCATTTCTCTTCCCCTTTCCCTTCCTTTTGGAGCAGCAGCGTGTCTGACCAGCTCGTTCCGTTCAAAGCCACGGGTTGGTGGCTCCACGCGCTATCCACTCCTGCATCGGAAGCCTCTCTGACATCACAACATCAGAGAGGCTTCAGACGCAGGCGCGGATCTCGCAAGGAGCCGCCACCCGCGGCTTTGAACGGAACGAGCCGGCCAGACACGCTGCTGCTCCACAAGGAAGAGAACGGAAAGAGAAATGCTTCTGCTGCTGCTGCTGTACAGGGAAAGGGAGAGGGAGGGAAAGGGGAAGAGAAATGCCTCTTCTGCACAGGAAAGGGGGAAGGGAAATGCTGCTTCTGTTGCTGCTGCACCCAATTGGGGAAAGAGAGGCGAGGAAGGAGAAGGGAGAGGAGAGGAACAAGAGAAGAAGCCAAGTTCATGGGAGGGAGGGAAAGAAAGGAGATATCAGACCATGGAGGGGGAGGGATAGATGCCAAGGCATGGGGAGGGGAAGGAGACAGATGCCAGACCAGGGGAAAGGAAGGAAGGAGGGCGGGAGAGAAAGGAAGGAAAGAGATGCCAGACCATGGAAATAGGACGGAAGAAGAGAGAGATAGGAAGGGAAGGTAAGACATGGAAACGTAGATTTTGAAAAGAAAGCAGAAAAATTGAACATTAAGTTAATGCCAAAGATGGATGCAAGGCAGAAAGTGAAGACGGAGAGAAAAACAGTCAAAGGACAAGAAGGCCCTGGAAACATAGTTGAAAGCACAGAAAAATAAAGTCACCAGACAACAAAGGTAGGGAAAATTATTTTATTTTCAATATAGTGATTGAAATGTGCCAGTTTTGAGAAAGAAAAGATATTAAACTTTAAATGTGAGGGCTGCAGAAAAAATAGAATACTTGGAGGGCCGCAGAAAAAATAGTTAATGTCTTATTAAAGAAATGACAATTTTGCATGAGGTAAAACTCTTTATATTTTATATATCTTTCCTTTTAACTTTTAAAGGAAAGTTTTATAAACTATAAATAGTTTTACCTAATGCAAAATTGTCATTTCTTTAATAAGACATTAACTATTTTTTCTGCGGCCCTCCAAGTACCTACAAATACAAAGTGTGGCCTCGCAAAGGGTTTGAGTTTGAGACCACTGCTTTAGACCTAAACCACTAAGAAACTACGGTAAGATGATCTTTGATTTTATTTATTTATTTAATTATGTATTTATTTTTGCAAGATTGATCAGGATCCCTGTTTTTCTAATCAGGTCAGACCTTAGTGTGTGAATTATGCACACTAGTCTCCAGGCTAAGAAGTAAGGAGATCTACATGGATATCACTTGTATTAATGTTACTTTTGAATAGTAGCAGAAAATTTTCCATACTTGATTTTATTAACTTTAAAGAGGACCTTCAATGTTGTCAGCTGGAGAAAACATTTCCAAAATGGTGATGAAATCTTTTCCCAGAGAACATAGAACTAATGTACTGCTCTACATGGCCTCAGTGGAAATGAGGACTTTTAAATAGAAAGTTAATTACTCTGATTCAGGGCTTAGTGTGTGTTGAGATTTTCTTCCTTGCCTGGCAGTATTCCATCTAATGTTTTCCTCATTTGAGTGTGTTTGACACTATATCATAGCATTATAACAACCCTCATCTTCTGGGAATCTTTAGCCTCACAAATTTGAGTCAGCAAAATTGAACTGGCTTTTATAAAGCAGTAGATTAGAAGAGTTGCAGATTTGTTTAGTTGCTTTAAACTTTGCTAGTGGCAGTATATGCAGTATTAATAATTTTCCTACTGCTTTCGCACCCTGTCAGGAAGCAGCTGGAAATTCCTCTGTGTTCATCCTTCCTACCTGATAATACTAAGGCCAGAGGATAGTTGGAGCTGATTTTCCTGCTTCACATTGTTTAGCTCCAACCACAGTTTTGCATTGCTTATACAGGCAGTCCTCTGATTAAGAACGGGTTCCGTTTTTTAAACCATTCTTAAGTTGAATTTGTAGAGAGAAGGAAGCAGAGAAGAGAGGGAGAACAGAGAGGTGAGATGCTAAGAAAGCGGAACTAGCTCCAGGGAAGGAGAAGGAACATTGGGGCAGCAGCGAGAGTAGCTCCGCCCACCCCCACCGTGTCAGCAGCTTGCGTCCGGGCTCCTCCATAAAAGGAGGCGAGCCAATAGGTGCAGTTACGCTCCATGAGGCAGGGAGCAGAGAGGCGAGGCACTAAGAAAGCGGAACTAGCGCCAGGGAAGGAGAAGGAACATCAGGGCAGCGGCGAGAGTAGCTCCGCCCACCCCCACGTGTCAGCAGCTTGCGTCCGGGCTCCTCCATAAAAGGAGGCAAGCCGAAGGCGAGCGGCAAAGGCGTTCGCCTTAGCGAGAGCGCCTTTGCGAAGAGCCTTGAGAAGAGCCAAGTCGCAGACGACAGGACACCTAGGGGCAGCAAGGTAAGAACAAAAAAATCCCCCAACCCCCCCCCAAACCCCCCCCAAAAAAAACCCCCAGAGGATAGACTAGCACACAATGGTAGTTAACACACAGAGGATAGACTAACACACACAGCGGACAGACTAACGGACGCAGCAAGGTAAGAACAAGAACAAAAGTTAACACCCAGCACATATCTAGCTAGCAACAGACAGCACACAGCGAGCAGACTAACCAACACACAGCAGGCCGACTAACCAACGCAAGCAGGCAAACCAACACACAGCAGGCAGACTAACCAACACAAGTAGGTACACCAACCAACACATACCAACAACCGGAGTACAAACCAAGTGAAAAGACAGGACCAGGAATGGCAGGGAAGACGAGGAGCTACAATCAAGGTCAACTCCCCGGCAGCCGAAGAAATCCAGATGAAGGCCACAGTCTCCATGCAGACTGAAGAGGAAGCCCCCCCAATGGAAGCGGAGATCTCTGTACAGACCAAAGATGAGCCCCACCTGAAGACTTCAGTCTCTGTGCAGACAGATGAGGACCCCCCCCTGATGGAAGTCGGAGAGCTCTGTACAGACCGAAGATGAGCCCCACCTGAAGACTTCAGTCTCTGTGCAGACAGAAGAAGACACCCAGCAACAGCTCAATGGAGGCATCCTGCAGGAACTAACAAGTCTAAGGGAAGAGGTGCTGCGGCTAAGAAGTATCTGGGAGAGCGAGGCATTCATTGATGGAGTCCTCCTAGAACTGTCTCAGGTCTCCGAGCAAGTGCACGAAGATAGGTCCATTCTCAAGACACCCGAAACAAACGGACATGCAGCATTGGAAGTAATGGATGGGTACAAGATGAGACTAGGGACGGTGACACCTGGCAACTAGTCACCTCTGCAAGCAAAGAAGAAGAGACTCGAGACGATGACACCTGGCAACTAGTCACCTCTGCAAGCAAACACAGAAGGCAGTCCTCCTCTTGGTTATCTTCAAGCATACACAACAACTTCACATCAACTCCGCAGATCACCCTGAGAAACAGATTTCAACTCCTAAAAGAAAGACCCGCCAGCAGAACTTAGGAGAATATTCAGGAAGACATCCAGGAGTGTAATCTCGAAACCCGGCAAACAACAGCCCCAACTCAAGAAGCAACGACTCGGCAACCCCCCAAGAAGCACAGAGTGGTCGTTATTGGGGACTCTATGCTGCAGGGAACCGAGGGACCGGTATGCAGACCAGATCCACAAGCAAGAGAGATCTGCTGTCTACCAGGAGCCAAGATCCGGGATGTGACCACCTGCATTGGAAAAATAATCAAGTCCCAAGACCATTACCCAATTCTCCTCATCCTTATCAGCTTCCTAGACCACGGAGAGGCACTTCAGGGACTGCAGGTCCAGATGGGCTGCACATAACTGGAAGAGGGAAGAACATCCTGGGTCGACGCCTGGCTCACCTGCTCCGGAAGGCTTTAAACTAGGTGATCCGGGGGAGGGTACCCACTCTCACACAAGTTGGGTAAGTAACTCTGAGGTAAGGAATCACGTGAATACTAAAGGGGACAGAGGGAGAGAGGGAGGTAGAGTGAGAGGCACAGACTTAGTACCTGAGGTAAGTAATCAAGTCGGTAGAGTGGGGAACAGAGGGAGAGATGGAGACTCCATCTTGGGGTCAGGGGGAAAAAAAATCGCATGGACAGGGGGCCAGGGGGGAGAAATTGCATGGACCCTGAAGGAGACAGAGGCAATAGTAAGGGAGACAATGGCAAGATTGAAGGGGATAAAGGCAAGAATGAAGGGGACAAACTATCTCAGTCAGAAAACACTCCATGCAAAAAGAAAGAATGGACAGCCATGTTAGCTAATGCCTGGAGCGAGATTGAAGGGGACAAAGGCAAGAATGAAGGGGACAAACTATCTTAGTCAGAAAACACTCCATGCAAAAAGAAAGAATGGACAGCCATGTATGCTAATGCCCGGAGCTTAGGCAACAAAATACTGGAACTGGAACTGGAAATGAGAAACGCCGACCTTGATGTGGTGGCGATATCAGAAACGTGGTTCTCGGAGTCTCACGGATGGGATATGGTCATACCTGGATATAACTTACTCCGCCGAGACAGAGAGGGCAAATCAGGAGGAGGGGTAGCTCTGTACATTAGAGATGACATCAAGGTTACTAAAATCACAGACATCAAGTTTACGAGAGAATCCCTCTGGGTGAACCTTGCCAGGGGCAATAACAAATGCCTGTATCTTGGTGTTGTATACAGACCACCAAGACAAAAGGAGGATGCAGACGATGAACTAATGAAAGACATTGAGACCATCACACTGTGTGGAGATACAGTGCTGGTGGGAGACTTTAATGTGCCCGATGTGGACTGGAACAAACCTTCCGCTACAACCAGCGGCAGCAAGAGGCTACTAGCCTCCATGCAAGGAGCATGCCTCAAGCAGATGGTATTGGAACCCACTAGGGATCAGGCAATCCTGGACCTGTTGCTCACCAACGATCACAACATGGTTTGGTTCCACCTCAAGAAAGGATCCACTAGGTCAAATACATCGACTAAGGTCCTAAATTTTAAAGGAACTAACTTTCAGGACATGGGGGACTACATCTACCAAGTGCTGCAAAACCAAAGCACGATGGACAATGTAGAGGAACTATGATCGACTCTGACAAGGATGCACAAGACTTCAGAGTAGATTTTGTCCTTAAAAGACAATTTGAGGTTCCTGCACTGAGACTGAAGGTAGCAGCATTGGCATCTTATATTGCACAGGCATGCCACTCTCATTTAAGCCAGGCTCCGGATTCAGACAGCAGCCCTAACCCCCAGTTCCTCTTGGAGGGGGTTTACTATGCTGCGGATAATCTCTATGATCTTTTCATGGTTCTGAGCAAGGTCTCTGCTTATACGATTTCCGCCTGTAGAATGCTCTGGATTAGACAGTGGGCGGGAGACTCGGCCTTTAAAGCGATCCTAAGTAAACTTCCCTTCAGAGACAGTTACTATTTGGCAAGGGCCTAGACAATCTCAGGGCCTTTCCCCCTAGGGTGGGCCGTTTCCCATAAGGTGGGGAGCAGGCTGTCAGGCTGGACACTATCAGGCTTGGACACAGATCTCTTCAGATCAGTGGGTGCTGGAAGTCATTGGATAGGTACAAGCTAGAATTGTACTGGCCCCTCCCGGAATTCCTTCTCACTTCTTTGGCAGGGAAACCAGAAAAGGTGGCCTGGGTGCAGTTGAAGATTCAGAAGCTTATTGCTCTAGGTACCACAAGGAGAACAGAGCTTGGGCAGATACTCCATATATTTCATCGTGCCCCAAAAAAGACTCAGTAGACTGGAGACCAATTCCGGATCTAAAGTCAGTCAATGCAACCCTCAAGATTTCCCGCTTCCGCATGGAAACAATGTGGTTGGTCATTGCCTCAGTTGTGCTAGGGGAGAATACCTTGCCTCTATGGACCTCACAGAGGCACACGTGCATATTCCCATCTTTCTGTATCACAGAAAGTTCTTGAGATTCCATATTCTGGACAACATTTCCAATTCTCTGCTCTTCCCTTTGGCCTAGCAGCAACTCTATGAACTTTTACTATTTTGGGGGCTGGAGGGGGGGAAGGGGGTTGTTGTATCAGGAGCACGACTTTGGAGGTTGTCAGGTGGAGTACAGGAGCTAATTTTTTTTTTTTTGTCGACAACTTTTTTTTGCCGGTTGGTTGAGAGTGCTGGTTAATTGAATACCAGTGGTAGTGGTAGTGGTTGTGGTAGCGCACCTCCGCAAGGCAGGAATTCAGGTACATCCTTACCTAGACAATTGGCTCATAAGAGCACCTTCAAGGATTGAGGGAGTGATAGCGGTAGAGCAAGTGATCCAGCTTCAATAGATGTTGGGTTGGGTAGTCAATTTGATCTCAACTTGGGCTCTGGAATACCTGGAAATCTGTATTGAGATGGCACAGAACAGGGTTTTCCTCTTGGAAGCAAGTAAAATGAAGTTCTTTAGGCAAATTCAGGAGATTCGCGGCTTGCAGGCCCTCATAGTGTGACAGTTAGTTATTTAAACTACTGGAATCCATAGTAGCCATGATAGATGTGGTTCCCTGGGCAAGTGCACACTTGCGCCCACTTTAGGAGTCACTCCTCTCAAGGTGATCTCCAAGCAGACACTCTGGACCTCCCGCTGCCATGATCGGGCAAGGCATGGAGCAGCCTGGACTGGTGGCTGGAGCCACAGTCCTTCAACAGGGTATGCATCTCCCAGTGGACAGTCCTGAAAATGGATGCTTGCCTATTCAGCTGGGGAGCTCATTGCGAGGGATTCCCGCTACAAGGGCAGTGGTTCCCATCTCAGACCTCTAAGCAGTTGAGATGGGCAGTGGTCCCCATCTCAATTGCTTAGAGCTGAAAGCAATACAATTAGCTCTACGAGCCCTAGACAGCACCCCAGAAGGAATGGCAGTCTGAGTCATCTCAGACAATGCGACTGCAGTAGCCTATGTAAACAGGCAAGGAGGCACCATCCTTATCCACCTGGATATGGTCACTTTAGGTGCTGGTCTCCCCCGATATGCTGCATTTGTAAGCACGAAGAGGTGATCAGACAGCCATAACTCGATCACCTCCAAGTATTGCATCAAAATTCATCGCACATCCAGAAATTTCAAAATATCTGTTTTCTTCACTCCTGTAAATATGAAAGCTGGGAGTCACACCACCTGGTTCATGTTAAAACTGGACATGACTTTCGGTAGGAAGGAAGGGACCATTCGACTCAAGACGCTATCCTCTGAGATGCAAAGAAAGGATTCCCTGCAGGACAGAGCCTGGAACTTACTGACATCCCAGTCATTAAGAAAACTGTCTTAACTGTCAGATCAATCATGGATGCCTCTTCCAAAGGTTCATATGGGACCTTTACAAATGCCTGCAAGACCTGATTAAGATTTGAAGACAGGAAAGGCTGTTGCACTGGAAGGCGAAGATACAAGGCTCCCTTCTAAAATCTGTTGGACTTGTTGGACTGTGCTCTGAAGCAAGAAAGTCTGACTTTCTATACCTTGAGGGAGCTAACTGCCAGGCCCTTCTCCAGACCTTCCTGCAGGAAGATGAGCACTACCGAAACTGATGCAATCACTGGGTCCAAACAGTTTTGCTCACACCAGGTTCTGAAACACTTCCAGGCCTTCGGCCGCTAACGTGGACTGTTTCTTAGCCCTCAGAAGCGTGGCAGAAATCTTCAGAGAATAATAGCCTTTATTTTCTAAGACTCTGCATTCAAGAGCCATGTTTAAAGGCCAAAGCGCTCCAGATCCTCCAGGGAAATGGGACCCTGTGAGAGAAGATTTGGATGACAAGGAAGCCTGATAGCCACTTCTCTCTTGCAGACGTACTAAGTCAGCATACCACGGCCATCTCTTCCAGTCTGAAGCTACCAGGATCACTTGACCTGGATTCTTCTGACTCGTTGACGCACTCTGCTGCCTATCATTGGCCATGGAGGGAACACATACACGAGCTCCTCCACAGGCCAGGCCTGGACTAGAGCATCCAGCTCAGCACTTCTGGGTTCGTACCTTCGACTGAAAAAATGAGCTGACTTTTTGTTGGATGCTGAGGCCATGAGGTTGAACTTCGGATGCCTCCCAGCGCCTGACTATGCAGACTAAGGCTCTCCAAGTGAGAGAGATCACTCCCAAGGATGCAAGGTCTACCCACTTAGGAAGTCCACCTGCACATTCTCCACCCCCAGCTCCGTAAGCCAGTGAGATGGCCAAGAGATGGGCTTCTGCCCACTGGAAGAGCAGGCAAGCTTCCAAGTTCGGCAATGTATCACCTGGCAGAGGAAAAGCCCTGCTTGGGGGCTGTCCAGAAGCAGCCTATTATGATGCTTCCTCTGCTCAACAGCTTCCTCCTGCTTTGAGTAAATGAGAAGGAGGGAAGGTTGTCAGAACTGCTCTACTGCTTCAGGGGGGGGGGGGGGTTGTCAGAACTAGCTGCTGCTGCTTTGGGGGTGGAAGGGAATGTTGTCAAAACTGGCTGTAGCTTTGGGTACTGGAGGGAGGGAGATTTGGGCTGTCTTGATGCTTTGGGAGCCTGAGGGAGGGAGATTTGTGGCTGCCTTGATATTTTGGGGGCTGGAGGGAGGGAAGGGGGTTGTTGTATCAGGAGCACGACTTTGGAGGTTGTCAGGTGGAGTACAGGAGCTAATTATTATTATTTTTTTTTTTGTCGACAACTTTTTTTTGCCGGTTGGTTGAGAGTGCTGGTTAATTGAATACCAGTTAACTGGGATTCTACTGTAGTTGCACTAAGGAAGCAAGATTTAATAGCAAGGCTCCTCTTAGATTAATAGGATATCAAAATAAGTATCAAGGGGTCTGTCTTATGGTGCACAGCTTTTAAGACCAAGCATAATGATTTAATTGAGTTTTTCACTGTCAGATAGTATAGACTGAGAACATAAAACAGAGGTAATATGACTATATCTGTTCTCATTAACAGTCTGGCTGCTGTGTTCTGAATCAGTTGTATACACTGTAATTGTTTCTTCAGCAATACAGAATACCGATAATTAAAATAATCAAGTCGATAGGTAATTAAAGCATGCATCAAATTATGCCTGATGTCTCCTTTTTTTCACAATTTCCTTTAGATAAGCCAGTGTAACATGCTGGTATTTAATAACAGTTTGGCATAATGCATTGTTGGCACACTGTTGCTATGCTCATAGGAATAAAATAGGCTATGTGGCTGGCAGTGCATGTTAACTGTTGGTTAAAAAGTCCTCCCATTTTGAAGCCCCAGTTGGCATGTTGGGATGCTGTTATATTCCCAAATATTTCTTATTGGATTCCATGCTTCACATAAAGCTTGCTCAAGGGAACTGCAAGATTACTGATTCTTTGCCCACAAGCTTTGGAAGGTTGCCTTGGAGCTCCCCTGAGGTTCTGGTTCTGGTTCTGCATTAATTTTGAAAGGACACTGAATATAAATTTAAACTTTTGCAACCTCCTTCACTAGGAAAAATTAAACTTAGAGTACCTGATAATAAAAAATTGTACACTTCTCTGAACTTCTGCAAGATATAGGATAGTTTATCCCAGGACAAGCAGGCAGCATATTCTCACATGTGGGTGACATCATCTATGGAGCCCCAGCAAGGACAGCTTTAAAAGTGCATTGCCTCTTTAAGAACTTAAGAAAGTTCACGAACTGCCTGCACCACGCTTGCGCGAGTGCCTTCCCGCCCGATGCAGGCTCGTGGCTCCTCAGTTCTTAGTTTTCCGCAGAGCTAAGCAGTCATTCTCTGAATGTTGTTCAGTTTTTTGCTATTTGCCTTCCCGCTCACACATTTTTTTTCTTTTATTCTTAACTTATTTTAAAATTTACTTCTTAAAAAAAAAGAAAGTAAATGAGGAACATTTTTTCCTCTTTTTTTTTCCTTGGAGGCTTCGCCCGCTGAGTCCTTAATTTTTCCTAAGCCACCGATTTGGCTAAAGTGGTCTTTTCGACCTTTTCAGGCTGCTAATGGTCTTAAAAAAAATGCTGCAGGTGGCCAAGGCCAATTTCTCTTTCGACATACAGTCTCAACCCAGAACATCAGGTGGAACTTGTGCCCAGAGTACTACCCTGCAGAAATGTTCGATAATCAGCCTGGAAACTTCAACAGGAAAGATTGTATGGGACTGGCATGGGCATTGAACAGACTTTGCAACCTTCGTCATCGAAGACATCGACATCAGCGTCAGGAGACATTGCTCCGCTGGTAAGCCTTCCGGCTTGCCTCAACCTCGAGGTGTGTATCCTCATTGAGGTCACCCTCTTTGCGGCAAGCCATGATACCAGTGGTACTGGCAAATAAGTCAGAGGTACTGGTGCTTCAGAGGCCACCAGCTTCCTAGCCGGCATCACAGTTCATTTTTGCATCAAGTCTCTTGATGCCGACCAAGCAGCGATGACCGCCTTCCAGCTTGCCTCAACCTCAAGGGCAAGCTGTGGCACTGATGGTACCGGCAAATAAGCCAGAGCTACTGATGCTTTTCTTCTGGGAATAGCTTGATGCGCTGTTCTGAAGGAATTTGGGTGATGCATGTAAATTGCGTATCCCAGTATCACCTCCCTCTGTACTGGTTCAACCTAAGCATATGGCTACCAGGTTCTATGGTACTGCAGCTGGTTCTCTGGAGTGACATTGATGTTCCATGTCTAGGTATTGATCCTCTCATCACCAGTCCAGTTCTTCATTGATGATCCAATGAGCATCGTTCCTCCTTGCATTCTTCAAAGAGAAAACATTGCTCTCTCCTGTTCTTCAAAGAGAAAACCAGCTTTGCATCATACTTCTTCCTACTCATCGAACCGGTACCGTACTCGAAGAAGGCATTGATCTTCTCGATGCTTTTCTTTGCCAAGGCCTTCATATCCTTCTGACTTACAGTCTGATTCAACTGAGGACTTCTCTGATTCAACAACAGAGGTTTATGACACTCCTTTGGGAAAAGTCTTCATACCAGTGTCCACCAATGGCTAAATCTTCTACTGAAAGACTTTCTTTCACTATAGTTATTAGGCAGTTGCTGAAAGAGTACCACTTGAGCTAGAAGCTGATTCTGCCTACAGTACTGAATGGAGGGCTTAGATTCTGATCAGCCTCCTAAAGAACTTCTCAAAGAGACCATTCATAAGAACTAGGAAATGCCCCTTACCAGGCGGCGTAGAAGGCTCGGTGTGAGGCCACCAGAGCAGAACCGAAGACGTCACTTACAGCAGTTTGATGAGGCTTCCCATTTACTATAGGCTACACCACGCAAGCGATAGTACACCAGTAATAAGGCTCCTGAGGCAGGCCATATTGGCCGAAACACAAGCATGCCGAGCCATCGCACATATTTCTACAATTGCAGAATAAAGTTGCACACCAACATTTCTGCACATCTCCACTGAGGTTTGTTTGTTTCTAAGGAGGAATCTAACATGGGTGTAGAGTTTGTAAAGTTGGATTCCTCCACATGGTATTCAGCAATCAACTTTACAAGCTTCAAATGAGTTGCAACTAATCCAGGATTCCACCATGAGGCATAGAGCCTGTAAGGTGGCTCTTTCCTGTTGTTTCGATACAATTATACATGAAATGGCGGGATCTAACAGTTGTGTAGAGCCTGTAAGTTAGATTGCCACCATCTTTGAACCTTCCACTGTTTTTTCCTCGAAGCAGGATCAACCAGGTTTTTTCTTGCAACATGTCTTCCACTGTTCCATCAATGTTTATGCAGTACCTTCTCCATCAGTGGTTATACAGTACCTACATCCATTTACTTTAAGTCTTTTCCCTATACCTGTGTTCCTTAAAGAACATTCACCACACCACACCACTTTTACTCCATCTTCTTTTGATTCCAAAAGCCTGGAGGTTTGGGAGTGGCTGTAGGGGAGGAGGAGGCCACTACATTAAAAAAAAAAAAAAATAATAATTTGTGAATGACTTTCTCTTCACTTAACATTATGCCTCCAGATCATCCTCCAAGATAATCTTTTCAAGTCGTCTCTTCTTCTCTGGAGATGGTATCTCTTCTTCTCATCAAAAGAAAAGTTTCACCTCTGTAGAGGAACCAGTTTTTTTTTTACTTCTGGTATTTCCTCATCCTAAAAGGGAAGAAAGGTCTATGGCCTCCTTTCCCTCCTCCCCTCCCAGCAGCATCTCTCCTTCTCCTTCCCTCCAGGTCCAGTAGCAGCTGCCCCTTTTATTCCCTTGTCCAGCAGCTTCCCAGCTTCCTTTCCCTCCTCCCCTCCCAGCAACATCTCTCCTTCTCCTTCCCTCCAGGTCCAGTAGTAGCTGTCCCTTTTTTTCCCTTGCCCAGCAGCTTCCTAGCCTCCAACAGTGGCTTTCTCCCCTCCCAGCAGCTGTCGGTACTTTCCAGCGCAGCGATTCAGGAAGGCAGCCTTTGGGGTTGCCTCTGATGATGCAACTTCCTCTTTCCTCAGAGGCAGCGCGACCCATCAAAGAACCCAAGGCTGCCTTCCTGAATCGCTGCGCTGGTAAGTACAGCTGCTGGGAGGGGAGAAAGCCACTGTTGGAGGCTATCCATGATCTCCCCAACCCTGCGTGGACTTCAGCTCGTTGATCTTGCTGGTCCTGTGTGGACCGGCAGGAAATTGCAGATGTCAATCTCGCTGGCCCTGCACTGACCTGCAGGAATTTTCTGCAGACCGGCGGTTGAAGAACAGTGCTCTAGATTAGATTAGATCTAAAAGGTAGATGGCATTTAATGTGAGCAAATGTAAAGTGATGCATGTAGGGGGAGGAACCCAAACTATAGCGATGTGATGCAGGGTTCTGCATTAGGAATCGCTGCCCAGGAGAATAATTTAGATGTCATCATTATTGATACATTGAAACCCTCTGCTCAATGTACAACAGAAGCTAAGAAAGCAGATAGAATTATTAGGAAAGGAATGGTAGACAAAAACTGAGAATGTTATAATGGTTTTGTATTATTCCATAGTACAATTCTGGTCATTGCATCTAAAAAAAAGATGTAGCAGAATTAGAAAAGAAACAGAGAAAGACAACAAAGGTGGTAAGAGAATAGGATGACTTCCCCATGAGAGAAGGCTAAAGAGGCTAGGGTGCTTCAATTTAAAGAAGAGATGGCGGAGGAGAAAATCATGAGTGGAGTGGAATGAATAAATGTGATTGTGAATCACTTTTTCAAAAAATACAGGGACTAGGTGTACACAATGAACCTGCTAAGTCAGTGTTTCACAAACTTTGTCGAGTTGTGGCATACATCCGAAAGTGTGCAGATGTTGACGCAATGAGGTCAAATGCATGCTTGAGATCATCATATTGATGTCCACACATGCGCAAAGGCCCTCCAGAAAGACTCTGAAGCACCAGTGGAGGGTGCCAGCAGGGAAGACGTGCGGAGAAAAGAGGAGCTGGCACCGGCTGATTGCCTACAGGATGTACTTTTCTTTGAATTTTGTGTTATCTTTTCTATTTTAATAATTGTTTACTCAGGTACTTTAAGCTAGATTGTGAGCCTTCGGCTCAGATAGGGAAGTTCTAAGTACCTGTATTGTACTGTATTGTAAACCGCTTAGATCTGTAATATGTTTAAGCGGTATATCAGATATTAATAAAACATAAACATGTGCCTCTCGCCACGAAAGGCACGTCCTGTAGGCACTCAGCTGGCGCCGGCTCCTCTCCTCCTCCCCAATGTCTCGCGGCACACTTGAAATCTCAAGAGGCACAAAGTTTGCGATACACTGTACTAAGTAGTAAATTTAACAAATCAGAGAGAGTATTTCTTCACTCAAGATGTAATGATTTGGAATTTGTTGCCAAAACATGTGATAAAGTTTTTAAAAAAGGGTTGGGCAAGTTCCTAAAAGAAAAATCCATAAACTGTTGTTAAGGTTCACTTGGGAAAATCCATTCCTTTTTCCTGTGATAAGCAGCATGAAATCTATTTTACTGTTTTGAGATCTTGCCAAGTACTTGTGACCTGGATTGGCCACTGTTAGAAACAGGATACCGGACTTGATGGACATTTGGTCTGTCCTATTATGGCGATGCTTATGTAATTATGAAATACAATGCATTCAGTAAAAGCAATGCTCTCAAAAAGACATGTTATAAATCTTTTATTATAGCATATTACATAATATGATGAGAAATACAGAGAAAAATTGAACTGTAGTTACCAACTTGCTGGCTGTGATTGCTCTGGCTGCTGCTTTGCTGACTTACCTAAGTAATGGAAGAAAATCACTTTGTCTTATTTTCTATTAGGTTTAGGGACGAGCTATATAATTGTATGTTTTTACTTAATTGATGTATTGACATTAATGTTCATAGAAGAAGGTTATATATAAGTGTAAATATGTATTAAACTTTTTTTTTTGGTTTGGCATGCCTGTTGTAAGCTTTTCAATCATTCTGTCAAAGTCTTAACTGAAGATATTAGTCTGCAATATTTTTTAGAAATATACCAGGATTTTACTGATTAGTGGAGCACTGGCATATAAACATTTTGCAATTTTTGGCTTTTATTTCATTGACTAATTATGTCATGTTTTGGAACTATTTTTATTAAATAGCACTTTGTCTTATGATGTTTGTTAGAATTCAAAAATGTAAATCACTACAATTATGGTTTTTATATACAATACACCTGTCATCTTTTCAGGTGGCGACAGACAAGGTTGCAGAAAAGCTAAGTTCTACTCTCTCATGGGTGAAGAACACAGTCTCGCATACTGTCAGTCAAATGGCCAGTCAGGTGGCAAGTCCATCAGCTTCATTACATACTACATCCTCATCTACCACCCTGTCTACCCCAGCACACTCCCCTACATCAGCAGCACAGCTAAGTCCAGATGAGGTTGAGCTATTGGCAAAGTTAGAGGAACAAAACAGGTCAGTAGCTCATACTGTCTGGATTTTTTTTTTACTCTTTGAAGAATATTTTAAAATACTTAAAGCATGTTATGATTTTAAGAATAGATTTTGGGAATCCAGTTAACACTGGTCAATGCCTATGCTCCTAATGAAAGCCAAAGAATATTTTAGAAGGTGCTGGGGAAGCTGCTCACCAATGATTTGGATGGGGCTTTATTAGTGGCAGGAGATTTTAATGTTGTTTTAAATCCTACACTAGACAGGTCAAATATAACCTTTAGCTCTAAAGGGCATAAATGTAGAAAATTAAAGATACTGATGCAAGATTTTAAACTCACAGATGTTTGGAGAGCCTGAAATGCTACTACCAGAGACTATTTCTACCATTCTGCTGTCCACAACATCTAGTCTCACATAGATATGATCTTGGCAGGGGTTCCGATTAGCTAAATTCTATGATTCTAATCTGAAAAATATAGTTCTTGTACAATCTTGCTCTATTCCTGGACAAGTGGGTTACGCATCCCATGTCGTGAGACAGCTTTTAGGATGCCTCATTTCAACAACTTTTTCAGACCCTCCCCTCTTACCTCAGGACTGTTCTCAGACTTCCAGTTGCTTTCCTACAAGCAAGACAGTAGGAGCTAGTCTTCTGCTCATGTTTATTTTTTCTTCAAATCAGTATTTTTACGTTCTTGGGTCTTCGTGCTGCAGAAGTTCCCAGCGGGGACAGCTCTGGCTGCGGGAGATCATAGACTGAGGATAAAATCTGTTTCCAGAGGGTTGGCCGCCTGGCAGTGCACCATCTGGACAGTCTGCACTTTCAGATTGGGACTCAGGGACCGTTCCCTTGGAAGCTGACTCACCCCAGGTTTGTCCCCTAGTGGGTTTAAGTGTAGGCTTTGTGGCTCTGTGGAGGTATGCCCGGGATTGGAGCCGACTGCGTTCCTCTGCAAAGTCATGTCTGCATTGTGTTCCATGGGTGGCAGAGGTCCCTGGCTGTTGGACTTGGGCCAGAGGGGCATTCAGAAGACCAGCAGTCCAGTTGCAAGGCTCATTGAGGTAGAGGGTCTCCCTGTAAGCTGTTTCAGCTTTCCTTACTGCAGCTTTCAGCACAGCATGACACAATGAGTACAGATCTGACAGCCTAGTACAGTGATTTGGGGGGGGGGGGGGGAGCAGGGTGTCTTTAAAAATGAGTTTTGGGCAGCTTGGGAATTAGCCCTAGTCTGTCCTACTGCTAAAATCCTACAATTGCTGTGTTTTGGGGGTTTCTGTTCTTTTCCTGGGGGGAGGGGGGGTTCCTGAAAATTACACTCGCGGTAGCCATCTTGGATTTTCCAAATTTGAATTTAAAGCTATTTTTTGCCTCTACAAGTTTCGTTTTTGCACGAAAACTGCTCAGATGGACTCATCAAGGCAAGATACTCCAGATTCATGCCCTGTTTGTGGTGGATGGCTGTCTGATGAGCAGTCTTGTTCCAAGTTTTCTGTGGTGTGGGAGGGAGGCGAGACTTCATCAGCCCAAGTTCCTTTGACCCCTGAAGGGGGTCCTGCCACTCACTCCAGCTGAGGTCAGTCTAAAAAGTTGAAATTGGCCCCCGGGGACAGTGTGTTTGAAGCCCCGGCGAAACACAGCCATGATTTGGCGTCTAAGGGGCAAAAATCCTCCAAAAATTTTAGAGAGTTCTCAGCTGCTGCCCCAGACAAGGGGCTTTCCCCAGAATTTATTAACATATTCTACCAGGCTTGTTTACCAAGAAAAAGGCGCCCTCTGTGCTGCCTCTGGCATCCTTGCTGGCTATGGGAGTTTCCCCTTCCCAGGACATGGGTCTTAAGTCCAGTTTTCCTGAGTTGTCCAGGGTTGTTTCACCAGCTGATGACACGGATGAACAGGATGACTTGACGATATCATTGCTTACTCAGGCTGGCACCACCACTGTAGGGGATGTTGCGGGTCTCGTCGATCTCTAAGATCCAGATCCAGGAGAGGTTCTGGATCTGGGTGAGGAGATTCTTCAAGCCCCCGGCTTTGGTCAATCTAATTTCCGAATCCCTCCAGGAGTTGAAATTAGAGGTTGAGCAGTCAGCAGTAGCAGAATGATCTCTTATGAGTAGCACAAAGCCACAGTCTTCGTCTTTCCCTGATCATATATTGTCAAGATGCTCATGGACCACTGTGAGGCACTGAGAGTCACTAGAGCCATGTCCAAGCTCTGTCCGATGGTGGACGCTTTTAACAAGCATTTTGCTTCCCCAAAAGTGGATTCCTCAGTGGCACAGGTCACCAAATGTACTTCTCTCCCAAGTGATGAAGAAGTTGTGCTGAAGGACACAAAGGACCGTAAAGTTGATTTTGTCCTCAAATGACTCTGGCTATGCAGCTTCCAAGCTGAAAGCATCATTGGTTGCTTCCTTGTGACCAGAGCTTGTCATTCTAAGCTATGCCATGATCCTGCCAGGATATCCCTATTTTAATTTCAGGCATGGATTATGTGGTGGACACTTTCTATGATCTCTTCAAAGTGCTGAGCAAGCTCTCGGCATACTCTATTTTGGCACACAGGATGTTGTGGATCCGGCAGTGGTCCGGTGACTCTTCTTTTTAAGTGACCTTGAGTAAACTACCTTTCAGAGGACAATTGCTGTTCGTTAAAGGTCTAAATGATCTCATGGCTAGACAGTAGGACCTGGTCCTCTCGAGATCCACGGCATCCTAGCTTTTGTTTCTTCTGACATTCCCGTCGGTACTAGGGGGCTCCTCAAAGCAGCGTTCCTTTCATTCAGCCAAACAGTGGTTTGGTGGTTTCCGGCACCAACAGTTTCTACCCTAAGAAACAGTTCTGACGTTAGGCAGATCAAAGGGTGGCTCTTGGCCTTCCTGGCAGAATTGCCATCCATCACCTCCAACTGCTGGGTCTTGGATATTCTTCGCGATGGCCACAAACTCGAGTTTTATTGGCCCCTGTCAGAGCTCTTTCTGGACTCCCTGAGATTCAGGTTTTAGGATTATGGATTCCAGCGTGTTTCTACGCACTGTTCCTTCATTTCTCTCGAAGGTGCTCTCTAGCTTCCACATCAACCAGAAGGTCTAACTTCCTACCTTTGTTCCCTCTGGTTTGAGGGAGCAGGACTGGGTTACAGTTGCTTGATGTGCGTAGGTTTTTGTTGAGGTACTTGAAAGTCACAAACAAGTTTCGGGTTTCCGTCCACCTGTTTGTACTGTCCATAAGGGCAGTCCAGCTTCGAAAGCCACCATTTTGAGATGGATCTTTATGGCTATTTCATCTGCTTTATATTGCAGCCGGAAAGAAGCCTCCTATTTCTGTCGTGGCTTATTCTATTCGAGGTGTTGCCTCCTCGTGGGCATAGTCATCAGCGATTTCTCTTGAGGAGATTTGCAGAGCTGCTAACTGGTCCTCCTTGCATACTTTTACCAAGTTTTTTACAGGATCGATGTGGCGGCCAAGCAGGATGCTGCTTTTGGTTCCTCTGTTTTGTCAGCAGGCTCATTAGTCCTACCCTAACTCTTCGGGATTGCTCCGTTACATCTCGCTTGTCCAGGAATAGAGCGGGATTGTACAAGAACAAAAGATTAGGTTCTTACCTTTGCTAATCTTCTTTCTTGTAAATCCACGCTTTATTCCTGGAACCCGCCCTGGGAGTTTCTGATTTGCTGCTTGTCTGCCTTAATAAGTACTGGTAAACTGGATTTATGGTTTCTTGACCATCCTTTCTAAGAGTACCATCTCAATATGTTATGCACTTTGTCTTTGGGGTCCCTAGCTGTAGCGCCCCCCCCCCCCTCTGTTAATGCAGATTGTCTTTCCTTATAGCACAGTTTATTTCAGGTTTATACTGGCAACATTCACAGTAAGGAATATATCCTGTGATGTTTCACAGCAGAGTAAAGGAGTGTTTTGCCATTGCCTTCTTCTGCGCAGTGTGCAGCTCCACTCTGCTGCCCAACATAGGGGTCCTCAGCATACAGCACCTGGTATTCCCAGGTGGTCTGCCATCCAGGTACTAGCCAGGCCCGACCCTACTTAGCTTCCGATAGTAAGAGCAGGCCTACTCATAACCTGTTTAAATTGTTAAAACTTTTCATGTTATGAGTAGATTAGACTTATTTGTCGGGGAGTTTCTCTGTATCCCTCCCTTTTTTCTATATCCTCTACAGGTGTGACTGTCTGCTTTTGCATGAACTGGAAACCTGAGTGCAGTCCTGAGGAGGATGACATAGTGGATAAAGGTGAACCAGATGATGTAGTGCATTTAAATTTTCAGATAGCTTTTGCCATTTTTAAGCATTGTCCACTTGAAAGTTAATGTTTAAATGGTACCAATTCTGCTGAAATGCAGCTTGAAGACAATTTTCACTGTGGATTGAGTTTCAGCCTATTGCCTATTTACTGCATGCAGCAAATTGTTATATCAACATAGAAATGAAAGGCTTATAGAAACAGAACTATCTAACTTATACCAACATAAATCAAATGATTTAAACCAGGGGTGCCCACACTTTTTGAGCTTGCGAGCTACTTTTAAAATGACCAAGTCAAAATGATCTACCAACAATAAAATTGAAAAAAAACACAAAGCACACTGTACGCATAGAAAATGTTAATTATCATTCCTATTCCAGGATTTTTCAAAGAGGTCAAAGCAGATGACTCTATGCACTATCAGTAGCAACCATACAAAAATAGACAAATATACCCCCCTCCCTTTTTACTAAACCACAATAGCAGTTTTTAGCGCAGGGAGCTGTGCTGAATGCCCAGCGTTGCTCTCGACGCTCATAGGCTCCCTGCGCTAAAAACCTCTATTGCAGTTTAGTAAAAGGGGACCTTAGTGTAAAATATAGACAGCAGATATAAATTCAGACAAATTTTGATCACTAAATTTAAAATAAAATAATTTTTCCTACCTTGTCTGGTGATTTCATGAGTCTCTGGTTGCACTTTCTTCTTCTGATTGTGCATCCAATCTTTCTTCCCTTTTAGCCTGTATGCTTCCTCTCCTCCAGACCTCATTCCCTCCCCCAACTTTTCCTTCCTCTCTCCCTGCCCTTTCTTTCTCTCTGCCTCCCTTTCTTTTTTTTCTGTTTCTCTTCTTTCCTTCTGTCTCCCTGCCTGCCCTTTTTCTTTCTTTCTCCCTGCCCTCCCCCAAGCCACTGCCACTGCCATCGGGGACCAGGACCCAACCACCACCAATAACAGGCCTGAAAGCCGACGACGCCCCAAGCTCTCCCTGCTTCAGCCGACCAGCTTCGCGATCGACCTATTGGGGGAAATGCTGCCGGGTCCTGCCTTCACGGAAACAGAAAGTAGGCAGGACCTGGCAGCAAGAAGAGGAAATGCTTCACTAACCTGTCTCCCGCCTTAGCCCATAGCGAACGCTTGCTTCAGGGCTCTCAACATGTGCGTGCCGGCTTCCCTTCTCCCCCCCCCCCCGGACATAACTTCCGGTTTCGGAGGGAAGAGAAGAGAAGCCGGCACGCACACGTTAGAGCCCGGAGCATAAGTTCGCTACAGGCTGAAATCTCCAAGCCGGGTTTTTTTTTAATGTTCAGCAGCGGCGGCAGCAGCAGATGACAGCTGGGTGGACCGCCCAGCTAAAAGGCCCTAGGGAGAACACAGAGGAAGATCAGGACGGCAACACGAGTCTATCACGGAGCCCGGGATGGGCTCCGCGATCGACTCACGTTGCCTTCCTGAACTACTGGTCGATTGCGATCGACGTATTGGGCACCCCTGATTTAAACCAATTACAGAAACTACCAATAAGCTTAAGTTTATAACTGCTAATTCCTTTTTAGTATTTATTGTTCATCTTACTTGGGTTATATTTATGATCCATACATTTTAATCAACTTCCTTTCCTGTGAGATCACACACACTCTTCTTTCTTTTGATCAGGTGTAAATTTATGTTAGAGAATATGTATATTACAAGGGCTCATTATATAACTCTACTTTATAAAGGCATGGGCATGTTACCTTTTATAAAATAGGCACCTTTATGGACATAACATTATATTAAGTTGCAGCTCCATTTATGTTCTACATTTAGCTTTAAGGTTCAATGCAAATCACGATAAGATAATCCAGCTCAAGTTAGATATTTCTACAGGAGTTCAAGCCCAAATTTCAGCCTGTCTGTCAAGACATTGGCGCTTGGATGTCTCGCTGCCATCTCAAACAATATAGCTAAAACTAAACTTCTTATCTTTCCGCCTAAACTCACCTTCCCCATCTCGCCGTTCTCTATTTCTGTGGATAATGCTATCCTCCTCCCTGTCTTGTCGGCGTGCAACCTTGGGGTGATCTTTGACTCCTCTCTCGCCTTTTCTGATCAGATTCAACAGACCGCCAAATCCTGTCATTTCCTCCTCTAAATCCATCCTCTTCACTCTGAACACATGACCAAAACCCTTATCCACGCTCTCATCACCTCGCGCTTAGACTACTGCAACGTACTTCTCTCGGGCTTCCCACGCACGCGTCTCTCGCCTCTTCAAAATTCCGTTCAAAATTCTACTGTGTGACTCATATTCCGTGAGAATCGCTATTCCCACATTACGCTTCTCCTCAAGTCACTTCATTGGCTGCCCGTCCATTTCCGAATACAGTTTAAACACCTCTTGCTGACTTACAAGTCCATTCGCTCTGAAGCCCCCTGATATCTCTCCTCGCTTATCTCCCCCTATGCTCCCCCCCCCGTGATCTCCGCTCATCAGGCAAGCCCCTCTTATCTGTCTCCTTCTCTTCCACTGCCAACTCCAGACTCTGTCCCTTCTTTCTTGTGCACCGTATGCCTGAATTAATATGTCATGCTCCATCCTTGGCAGTGTTCAAATCCAAGCTAAAGGCCCACTTTTTTGAAACTGCTTTCAACTCTTAACTCCCACTTGCTGCTGTCAGATACCTATACCCACTGTATCATTTCCTCTACCATAATCTCCCCAACCCTGTAATGTCCTGTCTAAATTAGATTGTAAGCTCTTCTGAGCAGGGACTGTCTATTGTATGTTAAAATGTACAGTGCTGCAACGCCTTTTCACTGCTATAGAAATAATAAATAGTAGTAGTAGTAGTAGATACTGGGAGCATAGACTGAAGTATACATAACCATCTATAGTCAAAAATTTAATAATTGAATACTGCTTAAATAGAAAAAGTTTTTAAGTGTTTCTTAAATATTTCACTGTTTGTTTCCAACCTAATTTCTGTTGGCATTTCAGATCTGTGCAGATTGCTAAGGGATCATTGGAGAATGGGATACATTTGTATTTGATAATATCAACAGATGGGAAATGAAGCTTTAACTGACCATTTGGACAAAGATTTTTCCCAGAGGAAGAAAATGACAGAATTAATGTGAATGGCAATGGTGCAAAACCATGAATAATAATGAATATTAACATACATAATTTAAACAGTATTCATGCTTCTATAGGAAGCTGATACAGTTGTCTCAACAAGAGTTTCTCTTTCCCATTTGTTTGCCTATCAGATCAATCTAGCTGCAGTATAACTTTTCAGATTAGGTGTCTTATTAGGAAATTACCCACTGCATACCCAAATGACAGAATAAATAACATTTCTTTCTGCTTATTTCCTCTTCTAAACCTTTTTTCCTTGTTGAAAATTAAAGGTTATAGTAAGTATTGGCAGGCAATACAAACTTTTTAAAGTAAATAACATGTTTTGCACATCTCAGTTGACAGCTAAAAATAAATGCATAAGGAAGTAGGACAGTAGCATTGTCATAGTGATGGAGCTTAGATGTTCTGCAAGAGATCTCCCTTTCTTTCCTATACTGGGCTCCTGCTCTAGGGGCTAACATTGCAGTGAAGATAACATATGCTACTGGATAAGCAGAAAGGCCATTGAGGTGGCTAGAGCTTATGCAAGAGATAAAACACTTGTGCATAAAGTTACTGAAAAAAAAATCCTTTTAGCCCCTTTGCTCAGAAAACTGGCCTAGTGAATAGCTTCTGGGCTGCCTTTGGATGTGGCTGCGGAACTAGTAATCTGACGGGAGCTGTCATTATGTGCAGGTGTGCTGCCTCATTTGGGTCACATCAAAAAAGAGATGGCAGTATCAGGAGACCATGAGAAATGGGAAGAAAGGCACAACAAACTGTTTTTATTGTAGCAAAGGAAACATGTTTGTATAAAAGGACTTTTTTTTTTTTTTTTAAACTAATTTTGATTCACCCTTCAAGCACTTAAGAATGGTTCAGTCCAGACCAATGTACCAACAGAGTTGTTTGAGAATAGTAAATCATTGTTAGTGGTAAAGCTAGAAATGAAGCAAAGTGCACATATGTTTGTCACCCTATAGTGGCCAGTTTTTAAGGAAAGAAAGTTGATCAAAATGTATGGATCATGAATATAACCAGGTAAGATGTTCATACTATAGAGTAGAGGAATATGCATTTAAAACTTAAGCTTACTGGTAATTTGTTGTTGTTTTTTTTGTAATTACAATAGTTTAAATCATTTGTTTTATAAGTTGGTATAAGTTAGAAACTTCTGTTTTCTGTAAGCCTTTCATGTATGTGTTGATATAACAATTTTCTGCATGTAATGAGGAGTGGCTTTTAAATGCAAGAGAATGAAACTCAATCCATAATGAAATTTGTCTTTGTGCTGCATTCCAGCAGAGCTGACTTGAAAGTTAATGTTTAAATGGTTCTTCACAAGTGTATCATGCTTAAATATGACACAGTACAGAATAATAGAGAAAATTACTCATCTGAGAAGTTATTTTATCCATAATAAAGAGCATAAGAACATAAGAAATGCCTCTGCTGGGTCAGACCCTAGGTCCATCGTGCCCAGCAGTCTGCTCACGCGGTGGCCCAGCAGGTCCAGGACCTGTGCAGTAATCTATCTATACCCCTCTATCCTCTTTTCCAGTAGGAATTTGTCTAATCCTTTCTTGAACCCCAGTACCGTACTCTGCCCAATCACGTCCTCTGGAAGCGCATTCCAGGTGTCCACCACACGTTGGGTAAAAAAGAACTTCCTAGTATTTGTTTTGAATCTGTCTCCTATCAACTTTTCCGAGTGCCCTCTTGTTCTTTTATTATTCGAAAGTTTGAAGAATCTGTCCCTCTCTACTCTCTCTATGCCCTTCATGATCTTATAAGTCTCTATCATATCCCCTCTAAGTCTCCTCTTCTCCAGGGAAAAGAGACCCAGCTTCTCCAATCTCTCAGCATATGACAGGTTTTCCATCCCTTTTATCAGACGCGTCGCTCTCCTCTGAACCCTCTCGACTAACGCCATATCCTTCTTAAGGTACGGCGACCAATATTGGACGCAGTACTCCAAATGCGGGCGCACCATTGCCCGATACAACGGCAGGATAACCTCTTTCGTTCTGGCTGTAATACCCTTTTTGATTATACCAAGCATTCTATTCGCTCTCTTAGCGGCCGCTGCACACTGTGCCGTCGGCTTCATTGTCATGTCCACCAATACCCCCAAGTCCCTTTCCTGGGTACTCTTATTCAATAATATCCCTCCCATTGTATAGTTGTACCTCGAGTTTTTGCTCCCCACATGTAATACCTTACATTTCTCAACGTTGAACTTCATCTGCCATCTCGTCGCCCAATCTTCTAGTTTGTTCAAGTCCCTTTGCAATTCTTCACATTCCTCTGTAGTCCGAGCTCCATTAAATAGTTTAGTGTCGTCCGCAAATTTTATTATCTCGCACTTCGTCCCTGTTTCTAGATCATTTATGAAGATATTAAATAGTAGCGGCCCGAGCACCGAGCCCTGCGGGACACCACTCGTGACCCTCCTCCAGTCGGAGTAGTGGCCCTTCACTCCTACCCTTTGTTTTCTACCCTCCAACCAGTTTCTGATCCATCTACGTACGTCTCCTTCCACCCCATGGTTCTTTAGTTTCCGGAGTAGGCGTTCATGGGGCACCTTGTCAAAGGCTTTTTGGAAATCTAGATATATGATGTCAATGGGGTCTCCTTTGTCCATCTGTTTGTTAATCCCTTCAAAGAAGTGCAATAAGTTTGTTTGGCACGATCGTCCCTTGCAGAAACCATGCTGGCTGACTATCAGAAGTTCGTGCTTTTCAAAATGTTGATCAATGCTTTCTTTGATCAGTGCTTCTGCCATTTTCCCAGGAACTGAAGTCAGGCTCACTGGCCTGTAGTTTCCCGGATCACCTCTTGATCCCTTTTTAAAGATGGGCGTAACGTTGGCTATCTTCCAATCCTCCGGGATCTCGCCTGTTTTCAGGGATAAGTTGCAAATTTGCTGCAGTAGTTCCGCTATCTCCTCCTTTAATTCCTTCCGAACCCTTGGATGTATGCCATCCGGACCCGGGGATTTGTCAGTTTTTAGTTTTTCTATCTGCCTGCGAACGTCCTCAATGCTCACTTCTATGAATGTTAATTTTTCTGCTTGACTTCCATTGAAGAATTGCTCAGGTTCCGGCATGTTGGACGTGTTTTCGTTAGTAAATACAGACGAGAAGAACACGTTAAGCCTTTCTGCCACTACCTTCTCCTCCTTCACCACTCCCTTCCTGTCTCCGTCGTCTAGCGGTCCCACTTCCTCTCTAGCTGGCTGCTTCCCTTTAACATATCTGAAGAACGGTTTGAAATTTTTTGCTTCCCTGGCTAGCCTTTCTTCATACTCTCTTTTAGCTTTCCGAACCTCACGGTGACATTCTTTTTGATACTTCTTGTGCTCTTTCCAGTTCCCCTCAGATTTGTCCTTTTTCCATTTCTTGAATGAATTTTTCTTATTGCCTATCGCTTCCTTCACTGTTTTGGTTATCCACGCCGGGTCTTTTGTTCGATTCTTTTTGCACCCCTTCCTGAATCTGGGGATATACAGATTTTGCACCTCTTTCACCATGTCCCTGAAGAAGGACCAGGCATGATTTACCGTTAGCCATGTTTTGGAAGTGTTCCTAAGTTTCTTCCTTACCAATTCCCTCATTGCTTCGTAGTTTCCTTTCTTGAAGTTAAAGGTTGTCGTTATGGATCTCTTGCCTTTTGATACTCCTACCTCAACCTTGAACTTGCACATCTCAGCACATCGAAAGAATCCTGATGTTTTGACTGTTCAGTCTATTTCAGAGCAGCAAATTGTGTTTGTGGTTAATTGGGCAGGGGGAGGTAGAAAGGAGATGATGGATAAAGGATAGCCTTTTCCTGGTGTGTGCTACCTCTTGTATATTAGATAAAGTAACTGCAAGAATTTTGAATTCTTGCATAGTTCTATGTGTGTTGTTGGGTTTTGCTTTACAGTACTGCTAAGTAGTTCAACACAGACACATTCTGAATCAACTTTTAAGCTTTTAAGAGTTATGATGTTTTGCAAAAGAAACTGCAGTGACTGCTCATTGAGAACATATGCCACACTTCATCCTTTTGAAAATAGATTCCTCTTATGAGAGCTAGATATGCATTTTTTCTGTTTTCAGTTTGTATTGTGCAAGGGTTTAGCATGTTGGTCAATTTCACTTAGTTCTGCAAACATTCATACAAATAATGAACTTTGATATCTGGATTTTTCATTAGCTCTCAATAGATCAAACCAAATACAAGTGGATTTTGGTTTGGATATCTTGGGTTTTAGCCGTTAGATTCTGTGCTTGTTTAGATGAACAATGAGAAATCCAGTTGTAACAGTAATTCTGCTGCACTGTTTTGCAAAACCTTTTGTTCTTTGTTACATATTACAGGTTATTAGAGACAGACAGCAAGTCTTTACGATCAGTAAATGGCTCAAGAAGAAATAGTGGGTCTTCTCTTGTATCCAGTTCTTCAGCATCTAGCAATCTCAGCCATCTAGAAGAAGACACCTGGATTTTATGGGGAAGAATTATAAATGAGTGGGAGGATGTACGTAAAAAGAAAGAAAAACAAGTTAAGGTATTTTACAGTGCCAAACAAAGAACTAGTAGCTGTATTCATCTTGGAGAAAATTATTATTATTTTTTTTTGCAAGCTATCATTTATTAATGCAGTATTAGAATTGGACTAAGAAAATGAATTTCAACAGGTTGGTCCTGTTAAGCATCTGAATCGAAGATCTGTACATATAATGTCATTGACACTGCAGACAAATTGACTGAAGGAAGCAGAAGTAATATCTATGTAAGATAGAATCTTTTGTGAATATCAGGTTTACTCCAATTAGAAACATAGAAAATGACCACAAATAAAGATCATATGGCTTAGCCAGTCTATCCATCCATTTTAACTGCCAATCTTTACTATCTCTTCCTCTCCTTTGCAGATGCTCTGTACTTGTCCCATGCTTTCTTGAATTCATATGCAGTCCTTATCTCTACCACATCCACAAGAAAGGCCGTTCCATGCATTTTATCATCCTTTCTATAAAATGTAGCCACCCTCTGGATCCATTCCATTCTGTTTGTCTTTTTGAAGGTGCAGTCTCCAGAATTGTACACAATACTCTAAATGAGATCTCATTAGAGACTTAAACAGAGGCTCTGTTTCCTCCTTTTTCCTGCTGGCCAATTTATTGCATATGCACCCAAGCATCATTCTGACTTTTGTTGTCACCTTTTTACTTGTTTGGCTATTTTAAAATAATCGAGTACAAACACATTCAATCCTGCTCTTCTTTCACACATAGAAGTATTCGCCCCCTATACTGTAGTGCTTCCTGAGGTTTTTGCAGCACAAATATGACTACATTTTTTTAGCATTAAATCTTAACTGCCAAATTCTAGACCGTTTGTGTCAGGCTTTGCTTGATCTTTTCTAGTGTTATCCACACAGTCCAGGGTGTTATCCACTCCGGATGTTAAGAAAACTGTCAGCAACTGGGATAAAGCTACGCCCTGATGAGAACTGAACTATTGACCTCTTGTTTATAGGACCAGTTCTCTGATCAATGAGATTCATGCAGCCCTCAACCCCTGATCCTGTTCTGGGGAAGTAGGGAGATGGGTTTAGGTGGGAAGATGAGCAGCTCCGTTTTAGCCATATTCAGTTTTAGGTGGCGGTGAGACATCTAGGTGGCAGTGTCGGACAGGGAGGCTGAGACTCGGGCCTGCATTTCAATACAGATGTCTGGTGCGGAGAAGTAGGTCTGGAAGCCATGGGAGGAGATCATCACTCCAAGTGAGCAGGTGTAGATTGAGAAAAGGAGTGGTTCCAGGACAGAGCCTTGAGATACACCAATTGATAGAGGGATGGCTGTGGATGAAGAACCACCATTGCATACACTGAAGGTGCAATGGGAGAGATAGGAAGAAAACCAGGAGACAGCAGAACCCTGGAATCCCAGGAAGGACAGCATATCAAGTAGGTGGGGATCAACAGTATCAAAGGTGGAAGATAGATTGAGTATTATGAGGATAGAGTAGAAGCCTTTGGATCTGGCCAGGAACAGGTCTTCGGAAACTTTAGTAAGGGCCGTTTCCGTGAAATGCAGCAGGCGAAACCCTGAGTGAAGCGAATCAAGAATAGCTTGGGATGAGAGGAAGTCCAAGCAACGGTGGTGAACAGCACATTCAAGTAACTTGGATAAGAAGGGGAGGAGGGAGATGGGGCAATAGTTGGAGGGGCACATGGGGATCAGTGAGGATTTTTTGAGGAGGGGTGTGACAACGGCATGTTGGAAAGCATCGGGGACTGTTGCAGTGGAGAGTGATAGGTTGAGGATGTGACAGATGGAAGGGATGACAGTGGGAGAGAGTGCTGAGTAAGTGAGTGAGAATTGGATCGGAGGAGTAGATAATGGGTTTGGAGGATTTCCTCCTTGGTGATTTCAGAGAAGGAGAAGAGGGTGGCAGGTGTTGAGGGGAGGTTAGCAGAAGGGACAAATGGATGGGGAGGGGAGACAGCCTGGTTGAGAACTCAAGGTGAATCTTCTGGATCTTATTGTAGAAGAACTCTGCCATAGTCTGAGGAGAAATTGAAGGGAGGGGGGATAAGAGGTGAGGGTGCTTTGAGTAGGGAGTTTAGTGTGGTAAAGATATGGTGAGGTTTGGAGCTAAGAGAGGTGGTTAAGTGGTTATGGTATTCTTATTTGGCAAGCAAGAGAGCAGACGAATGATGTCAGCATGAATTTGAAGTGTATGAAGTCAGTGTGTTCTTGGGATTTAAGCAAGAGATGTTCGGCGGAGCAGGCACAGAAGTGCAGGTAGTGGATGTAGGGGATCAGTCAGGATTGAGGTTTACCACACCTAACAGGCTGTGAAATTGGAGCAGCGAGGGTATCTAAAGCAGAGGAG
This sequence comes from Geotrypetes seraphini, assembly GCF_902459505.1. NCBI lineage: Eukaryota > Metazoa > Chordata > Amphibia > Gymnophiona > Dermophiidae > Geotrypetes > Geotrypetes seraphini. The sequence continues at coordinate 23,020,994 of NC_047095.1, forward strand.
AGAATGGTATTATAGAAGAGGACAGCTTCGTTGACAGTCTTATGTGATATAATAGTTGAAGGGAGGAGCTGAATTTGATCTCCCTGCTACTGACTATTTTGCTTACATGCAAATCCATCATTATATCTCTTCCTTACCTTCTAGCTCCTTGACGGCCGCTTGTCATGAGACTTTGTCCACGGCCTTTACCCTTGGTTCTCAACAATCGGTCCCTCTCAAGTTTCATCACCGCCACTTGAAGGATGAATGCCCTTTGTTTGACCATTCTAAGCTGCGAGATGCTTGGTCCGGTGATCTTGCTGTTGATTTGCCTTCTGATGTCCTTCTTCAGGCTGTCCGGCGACTGCCTGCATTTCGTAAATACACTACCTTTTGGGAGCAACATTTTAAATTGATTTTTCGTTTATATGTTTCTCCTAGAAGGGCTTATTTGGCTCACTTCCGTCCCCATGCAGCCTGTCTTCGCTGTCAGGCTCCGGAAGCCAGCTTGGGCCACATGTTTTGGACTTGTCCTCAGATACAACTTTTTTGGACTGCTGTATTTGCTTTTGTGGAGTCTATTTGGCATGTTACGGTTCGCAGTTCCCCTTTGCTTTTATTTGGGACTGTTCCTCACTACTTTCCACGTTTCAAGGGAGTTGCAGCTTTCCTCAAGTGGTCTATCCTGATTGCCTTGAAATGCATCCTGCTGAAATGGCTTGAAGCTGAGGCACCGGACTATTCCCTTTGGAGGAGCCGCATGATCGCTCTTTTGATGTGGGAGCGACGGGATGTGACTGACTTGGCTTCTCGACATGGTCGTCTTTTCCAGACCACTTGGGAACCTTTCTGGAATACTTTGACCCCTCTGGCTCGTAGCCGGATACTTAATTGATGCTTTGTCTGTACTTCCCTTTTGTGCCTTTTTTGTATAGTTTGTTATTCAATTCTTTGTTACTTTGTGTTTCGAAGGAGGACCCAGGGGTGGGTATGGTGGGGAGGGGGGTTTGGGGGGTGGTTCTTTTGGGGACTGTTTCAAAAAACAAAATTTTTGAGCTGTTTCTGTAATTTGTGTTACTATGTTGTGTTCTTGCTTGCTCAATAAAATATATTTGACCATAGTTGAAGGGAGGGATGAAAGCGGTGGATAGGGCTGAAAGTTCCTGAATGTATTGGTGGCGATTGGCCGAGTCTGTGAGGTGGCGTGATGAGTTGTGAATGTTAGCAGATGATGGTCAGAGAGGGGAAGGGTGGTATTGCAGAATTTAGTCTTCAAACAGTTGGAGTAAAGGATTAGGTCCAGGTAGCATCCATTTTGGTGTGTAGGGGTGGACAGCTGGAGATTGAATGAGGATGTTAGATCAAGGAATCCGGGAAGCTTAGGAGTTGGAGAGGTTGTCGGCATGGATGTCTTCTGATAACTCACTTGCCAGGGTTTCCTGCTCATTTGTCGTTTTCTTCTTTCTTCATGCTAATCATCCATGTTCCATCTCTGTCCTCTCCTTCCATTTCCTGGAGGTCTGGCATCTTTCCTTTTTTTTCGTCTCCATCTCTGCAGCTGCAGTGATGGACCCCACCATCCCCAGATCCACCATCTCTCCTTTTCTCAACTACCCTTTCATCCAGCATCTCTCCCTCCTTCCCCACCACCCCAGGGTCCACCATCTCTCCCTTTCTCTTCCTAACTACCCTCCTACCCACTATCTCTACCCCCTTCCACACCATCCCTTGTGTCTAACTTCTCTCCCTTTCTGTTCCTTCCCTCCCTCCATCCCATTGTCCACCATCTCTCTCCCTCTCCTCTGTTTTTAGACCCATTATTTATTCCCTCCCCCCCAATCCAGTATATGCACGTCTCTTTGAATTCCCCCTTCCCGCCCTCCCTTCGTGTACTTCTACACCAGGACCCCCCCCCCCCTGCCGAAGGCCTGGTCTCCCCCGAAGGCCTGCATGTTCTCCCTCTGAAGGCCTGGTGTTCCCCCCCTGAAAGCCTGCTCCTGGTGTCCCCTACCCTGAAGGCCTGGTCCCTCCCCTGGCCTCCTGGTCTTACATTTAGCTAATACGGCAGCTTGTAGAGAGGATCGTCAGTGCTGTGCAGGCTGCCATTGTCCTCAGGAGCACATTCTCTCTGCCGCGGTCCCACCCCTCCTTTGACATCATGGGCAGGATCACGGCAGATTGAACGTGCTCTTGAAGATGACGGCAGCCTGCACAGCACTGGCGATCCTCTCTGTAGGCTGCTGTAATTACTGGTAAGAGCGGGAGGCTGGGGAGGGGCTGCAGCACTTCCCAACTGACCCTCCCCCCTCGCCCCCTAAAGCAGGAGCGGCAGCGGCAGTGGACAGCCAGCAAGAGGCAGCGCTGCCGCTCCTGCTTTAGGGGGCGAGGAGGGAGGGTTGGTAACTGAATCGGTGAGGCCAATTTTTGTTAAGAACGAATCGATTTGAATTGGTGAATCGATTGGAATCGGAAATCGGGCAGCACTACTGTATACCTCTCTGGTAATAATTGTTGCATCAGCAGCACACTCGGCTCTTGGAGCCTGAGCTTAGAATCGGACACTGAATGCTGAATAACTGATCAAGACTGGAAATTGAAAAAGAAAATTTATTGAATAATGTAAACATTTGAATCCATGTCAAATGTCCTCCCAAAGCCACGCCCTATCAGTGTTTCTTTTTCTTGGTTTTGTTCAGTTGTTTCATTTGTAATTAAAAAAACTATGCAATATGGTGTTTCTCTGCTAATTTTGTTCTCTGCTTGTCCTTCAGGAGCTTGTTCGAAAAGGGATACCTCATCATTTTAGAGCAATAGTTTGGCAACTTTTATGCAATGCTCAAAACATGCCAATAAAGGACCAGTATTCAGAACTTTTGAAAATGACCTCACCTTGTGAAAAACTGATCAGACGGGACATTGCTAGAACGTACCCTGAACATGACTTTTTTAAAGAAAAAGACAGCCTTGGTCAAGAGGTTTTATTCAATGTAATGAAAGTAAGTTAATGAGAACTTTATGTGAATGCATTTTATAATAAGCTTTTGAACTGCAGCATACTTAAACGGGGGAGTGCGCCTTGAAACAGCCTTTCCGATGCGAATACAGATAAGTTACTTTATGAGCTATATTGTTACATTGTATGAATTACATGGTTATAAAGAAGGAAACTATTATCAAGCACTTTAGTTATTTCGTGAATATGGTTAAAAATACAGATAAAAAATATTCAGACTAGTGAAGAAGCATGGTGAATTTTCACTCTAACGACATGGTCCTATGAGTGTCACCTCTGAAGCCCTTATAAGTATCAAGTATCCTTCTTGATAACAATAATATTCTACCTTAATTGTGTTGAATGAGCAATTTCTTGAGTCTTAACTGGGTCTTGCAGAAAGCCACATGCTTTTTTCTCTGTTTCTCCCACTTAGTTGAGGAACACAACTAAATTCAAAGCATGTCTCGCGCTATGGTTGCAAACCACCCTCAGGGAAGGTCAGTTCCCTCTGGAACTTGGCGAAATCATAATCACTCCCATACTAAAAGACCCTAAAGGTCCAATAGACAACCCAACAAATTACAGACCAATCGCTTCTATCCCTCTATACGTCAAACTCATAGACGTATCTCGCTCAATATCTCGCCAATTACCTAGAAGACCACCACATTCTGCATCCAACTCAATCTGGATTCAGAGCTAATCACAGTACAGAAACACTACTGGTATCTTTACTAGATATAGCCCGACAGCACCTCAGCAAAGGAAACAAGTTACTAATCATCCAACTCGATCTTTCAGCCGCATTCGACTTAGTGGACCATACCATACTACTCCAGATACTAGATGCCATAGGAATATCAGGTAAAGTTCTCAACTGGTTCCAAGGATTCCTTAAAACAAGATCATACAGAGTCAAGTCAAAAGATCTTTTATCCGATCCTTGGACAAACCCCTGCGGAGTACCACAAGGATCCCCTCTATCGCCCATACTATTCAACCTCTTCATAGCTTCCTTAGGCACAGCCCTAGACGCCCTAAACATAACATCTTTCAGCTATGCGGATGACATAACCATCTTCCTCCCCTTCGACATCCAAAACCCCATCTCCAATGGACGCCTGATAACAACACTGGAAACCGTAGAAAAATGGATGAAGAACCATAAGCTGAAGCTGAATGCGGAGAAAACCAAATTCCTACTACTAGAGAAGGAACAAAAACCATCCCTAACAGAACTGGAAGTAAACGCAATCAAATATACAATACAGAGCACTCTCAAAATTCTGGGAATTCAATTAGACAGATGCTGCACAATGCAAACACAAATAAACAAAATCATACAAAAAGCATTCTTCACCATGCGAAACCTAAGAAAAATAAGAAAATTCTTTACCAAAGAACACTACAAGATCATTGTACAATCCCTCACACTTAGTTCCTTAGATTACTGCAATAGCCTCTACCTACCATGCCCAAACAACATGATAGTAACATAGTAACATAGTAACATAGTAGATGACGGCAGATAAAGACCCGAATGGTCCATCCAGTCTGCCCAACCTGATTCAATTTAAAATTTTTTTTTTTTTTTTCTTCTTAGCTATTTCTGGGCGAGAATCCAAAGCTTTACCCGGTACTGTGCTTGGGTTCCAACTGCCGAAATCTCTGTTAAGACTTACTCCAGCCCATCTACACCCTCCCAGCCATTGAAGCCCTCCCCTGCCCATCCTCCTCCAAACGGCCATACACAGACACAGACCGTACAAGTCTGCCCAGTAACTGGCCTAGTTCAATCTTTAATATTATTTTCTGATTCTAAATCTTCTGTGTTCATCCCACGCTTCTTTGAACTCAGTCACAGTTTTACTCTCCACCACCTCTCTCGGGAGCGCATTCCAGGCATCCACCACCCTCTCCGTAAAGTAGAATTTCCTAACATTGCCCCTGAATCTACCACCCCTCAACCTCAAATTATGTCCTCTGGTTTTACCATTTTCCTTTCTCTGGAAAAGATTTTGTTCTACGTTAATACCCTTTAAGTATTTGAACGTCTGAATCATATCTCCCCTGTCTCTCCTTTCCTCTAGGGTATACATATTCAGGGCTTCCAGTCTCTCCTCATATGTCTTCTGGTGCATGCCTCCTATCATTTTCGTCGCCCTCCTCTGGACCGCCTCAAGTCTTCTTACGTCTTTCGCCAGATACGGTCTCCAAAACTGAACACAATACTCCAAGTGGGGCCTCACCAATGACCTGTACAGGGGCATCAACACCTTCTTTCTTCTACTGACTACGCCTCTCTTTATACAGCCCAGAATCCTTCTGGCAGCAGCCACTGCCTTGTCACACTGTTTTTTCGCCTTTAGATCTTCGGACACTATCACCCCAAGGTCCCTCTCCCCGTCCGTGCATATCAGCTTCTCTCCTCCCAGCATATACGGTTCCTTCCTATTATTAATCCCCAAATACATTACTCTGCATTTCTTTGCATTGAATTTTAGTTGCCAGGCATTAGACCATTCCTCTAACTTTTGCAGATCCTTTTTCATATTTTCCACTCCCTCTTCGGTGTCTACTCTGTTACAAATCTTGGTATCATCTGCAAAAAGGCACACTTTTCCTTCTAACCCTTCAGCAATGTCACTTACATACATATTGAACAGGTTTGGCCCCAGCACCGAACCCTGAGGGACTCCACTACTCACCTTTCCTTCCTTCGAGCGACTTCCATTAACCACCACCCTCTGGCGTCTGTCCGACAGCCAGTTTCTGACCCAGTTCACCACTTTGGGTCCTAACTTCAGCCCTTCAAGTTTGTTCAACAGCCTCCTATGAGGAACTGTATCAAAGGCTTTGCTGAAATCCAAATAAATTACATCTAGCATATGTCCTTGATCCAGCTCTCTGGTCACCCAATCAAAAAATTCAATCAGGTTCGTTTGGCACGATTTACCTTTTGTAAAGCCATGTTGCCTCGGATCCTGTAACCCATTAGATTCAAGGAAATACACTATCCTTTCTTTCAGCAACACTTCCATTATTTTTCCAACAACTGAAGTGAGGCTCACCGGCCTGTAGTTTCCTGCTTCATCCCTGTGACCACTTTTATGAATAGGGACCACATCCGCTCTCCTCCAATCCCCAGACCGTTTAGAACACAGCCATCAGACTCATCTACTTTCTTAGCAAATTTGACCACATCACCCCCGCCTATGTAGACTCTCACTGGCTCCCGATAAAAGCAAGAACCCAATTCAAACTCTATTGCCTACTATTTAAAGTAACCCACGGTACCGCCCCCAGTTACCTAAACAACCGCCTTTACCACTACCGAGTACCCAGTTCAAGGAGAACTCAGAACCTATTCACCTTCCCCCCTCATAAAGATACCCGACGTAAGAAACTTTACGACAGCCTTCTAGCGACACAGGCAGCGAAAATTGACCCCACCATCACCAATCTGATGATCAATACAACAGACATCAAAGTATTTTGAAAAGAAATCAAAACATTCCTATTCAAAAAACGCGTCCTTACTTACCAAGCTCCTCCCTAATCGCACACACTCTCTCCCCCGTGAATAACACATCAGTCAACTCCTCGAACCTCACCAGCCAAAATATTAGATTCCCAAATAAGCATCACCCATCGCTATCCAACAATCCTATCCCTTCAAGTAAGGTAACTTTCTTCTGTTACCCAAATATATTGTTATTCTCCACTGTATCCTGTAATTACTGAATCTAGCTGAGTAATTCTATCGGAAAAACTCCAGATATCCTCTAATTTGTAATTCTCTACCACAATATGTAAACTACTTGTTTCGTTGTTATGTAATTCTCTCGGTAATGTCCAGATCTCTTCTAATTGTAATCGCCTAGAACCGCAAGGCACAGGCGGAATAGAAATCACTAATGTAATGTAATGTAACACAGAGCCCCCTAAGTTTTTATTTCTGTATGCAAACTGTGCAGAAGTGCTTCTTTTTCTTCTCAAGCCACGCAAACAAAAGCTCCAGATACAGATCATGACTCTCTTGGTGCTTCTGAACCCCACTGCTTGGCATTACCTTCAAGTGTTGGGGTCCATGGTGGCCTCCCTGGATGTTGTGCCATGTGCCAGGGCACATATGCGGTCTCTGCAGGAGTCCCTCTTGTTTCATTGGTCCCCTCAGTGTCATGCTCTTTCCTTGGATGGAACCAGCATGCTGCAGCCTGTGCTGGTGGCTTCATGCAGAAGCTTGAAGAAAGGGCATGCCTCTTTGAGTTACGGAGTGGATTACTCTCATGACCAGAGTGGAACATGTGCAAGCAGACTTTTTCAGTTGCCAAGTCCTGGACTTGGAAGAGTGTCTCTCTCTCAGAGAGCATTTTGTCTCATGCATTGTTGGGGCAGGCCAAAGGTAGAGTTGATGGCTTCAGCCAAGAACTCGAAAGTCAATCACTTCTTCAGTCACAGAACAAAGCCAGGAAGCTTAGGCTTAGATGCTTTGGTTCAGCCCTGGCCAACTCAGGATCTCCTTTACATCTTCCTGCCTTGGCCCATGGTGGATTGAGTCATTTGCAATAATAGGGACTCGATGACAAGGCGTTTTCTTGGTGATGGCGCCCCAGCTCTGGAATGGTATGCCACAACATCTAAGAAAGGAAGCTAATCTGACCCACTTTAGTAACCTGAAAAGTTTCTTATTTAAAGACGCTTTCAGCCTTTAATTTTGGGTTTGTTTTTTTATTAATCTAATATCTTTTTAATCTCTCCCGCTCATTTCTCCTTTCTTTTCTCTCTTTCTTTACCTTCTTTTTTTTCTTCTTCCTCTTTTAAACCTCTACCCTATTGTACATTCCTTACTGTTACTCTTTTGAACTTTAAAAAACTAAATTGTAGTTCCTCCCCCTCTACCCTTCTGTATTAGTTGGTTTGTATGTCGATTTGTTTACCCTATTTTATATTTAGTTCTGAAATTATAAATAGTATGTTTTATTCTTTTTTTGTGTGTTTTAATGACTTTTATTATTGTATTTCGCTTAGTAAAACAAAATAAGCGATTATATCAAATTTTAATAAAAACTTGAAACTTGATTTGATCCGGGTGATCCTGATGGCCTTGGACTGGCCTCACCATCCATGGTAGGCAGATCTTATCTGACATCAATGGGACAGGAAGCTCAAGCTTCCTCTTCATCATGACCTCCTCACTCAGGGTCCAGTTCCCATGGAGAACCCCCAGCATGGCTCTTGAGTCCCAGGCCTTGATTTAGAGAGTTACTTTGATGTGGTCATTGCCACTCTGTTGAGGTCCAAGAAGCCCTCTACAATGGCAGCTTACACCAAGATTTGGAAGGCTTTCCAACAATAGTGTGCCAGGGACCAGGTGGAGCTGTTCTGTGCTCCCTTTCCGGTGGTCTTGGCTTTCCTTCAGGCCGGTCAAGAGAAGGGCCTGGTCATGACTTCCTTCAAGGTACAGGTGGCTAGTCTTTCCTGTTTCAGCATGCATAACAGTTCCAATATGCTTACGGCTCATCCAGATGTGACCAGATTTCTTTGTGGGGAGGGGGGGGAAGTGTTTTGCTTGCGGCCTCCCCTGCGACAGCCTTTTCCTACTTAGAATTGAAATGTGCTGAAGGGGCTTGCAGAAGCTCCTTTTGAAACACTTAAGGATTTATCCCTTCTAGACCTTACAGTCAAGACAGTGTTCATCGTGGCGATTGTTTCAGCAACCTTAAACAATGGCAATGTGGTTTAAGTAAATGTCTTATCCAGTCCAAAAGCACTATCAATAAATGTTCAAAAAGTGTGTCTGGATCAATATAAGATTTTAATAACTTATGATAAGTTCAAAAAGGACACCTCAGCCCCACCACTCCACCGCATGTAATAGTTTCTATAGTGGGAAGCAAATTGTGGTGCTTCATCATTGGCTGTCACTTTTTGTTTTTGCACTATTGTTTTTTGTTATTTTTTATATATATGTGTGTATTTACTTTTAAATTTTTATATCTCAATAATTTAAAGAAATAAATATTTCCTTAACACTAAACATTCTCAGTGTCATAGTGTATAGTTTAAAAGTAAGTAGTACTTATCTCAGCCAACACCTAGGGAGTCTGACCCGACATGTTTCACACAACCAAGTGTTTTATCAAGGGTCTCCCTGTGAAATATAAAGCAAAGGGTGTCATATATACTTAAATGTCACCCCTCCCCTATCTAAAGCATATTAGAAAATTTTATATTCGCATATATTTAACCTTACACTCACCAAAGCTGCCGCTGTCATCCGACTCCATATCTAAGTGAGAAAAGATGGCGGCGGCGGCCCTGATCCAGAGTTTAAATCCTCCCTCTCAAACAACTATAGTAAACGCCCCCTGCAGTTCATTGGTCCAAAAATAGGTTACATCAGGGAACCCCATTCTAATTCACTGTTCAGGCCATGAGGCTCAACTGTGTCAAGCCTCATGGACGTTGCAGGCCCCCTTAGTAGACCATTGGCTGAGGGTGGGACATACTATTGCGGACTTGAGATGGCGTGTCATAAAGAAGGTGACAGGGTGGGATAGGGGATGTGACCAGGTTAAACTTAATGAAAACGAGCAAAGGCTTATTTTTTCACTTGACACAGTTGAGCCTCATGGCCTGAACAGCGAATTAGAATGGGGTTCCCTGATGTAACCTATTTTTGGACCAATGAACTGCAGGGGGGCGTTTACTATAGTTGTTTGAGAGGGAGGATTTAAACTCTGGATCAGGGCCGCCGCCGCCATCTTTTCTCACTTAGATATGGAGTCGGATGACAGCGGCAGCTTTGGTGAGTGTAAGGTTAAATATATGCGAATATAAAATTTTCTAATATGCTTTAGATAGGGGAGGGGTGACATTTAAGTATATATGACACCCTTTGCTTTATATTTCACAGGGAGACCCTTGATAAAACACTTGGTTGTGTGAAACATGTCGGGTCAGACTCCCTAGGTGTTGGCTGAGATAAGTACTACTTACTTTTAAACTATACACTATGACACTGAGAATGTTTAGTGTTAAGGAAATATTTATTTCTTTAAATTATTGAGATATAAAAATTTAAAAGTAAATACACATATATATATAAAAAATAACAAAAAACAATAGTGCAAAAGCAAAAAGTGACAGCCAATGATGAAGCACCACAATTTGCTTCCCGCTATAGAAAATATTACATGCGGTGGAGTGGTGGGGCTGAGGTGTCCTTTTTGAACTTATCATAAGTTATTAAAATCTTATATTGATCCAGACACACTTTTTGAACATTGATTGTTTCAGCAAGGCATATTTCTGAGCTGCAGGCTCTCTCTTGTAGAAAGCCCTTTGTCTAGATCATGGAGATGAGGATTTCCCTCCATACAGTTCCTTCCTTTTTCTGAAAGTGGTTTTAGATTTCCATGTCAACCAGGAGGTTCATCTGCCTATCTTTTGTCCCACGGGGTCAGAGCAGAAGGATAAAATATCTATCGTTTTGATTCCTCAGTGAATTTACAGAATGAAGATTATCAAAGGTATGATCTTAATCTTTCATTAGATACTCATTTTCATATGATGTCCATTTTTGAAAAATTGACCCCCTCTTTTAAATGGATAAGATGTTGGAATGTGTTCAACCTGTAGAGCTGTTGAGAATGGCCCTGGAGTAAAAAGCCTGAAACTTTATTCCTATTTCCAGGATTTGCTCATCTTTTAATTTTCAAAATAGTCTTCAATTCTATTTCTTATTTTGTGACTAAGGCCAGGTATTCTCTTAGCAATTTAAAATTCATCGTTTTGCTTGCTAACTGCACTTTAAGTGTGGGAAAATCAGCAGTTAAACTACTGCACTAAAGTTTTTACTGTGTTGGAAGTAAGATTAGTATGGGAAATGCTTAAACTACTGTGCTAAAAGATAGTGTAGTTTACTGCTTTGTGGTCCAGATCTGAAAAGAATGGGTGGAAATCTTTTCCAGGCTGTCCACACACAATTTAAATTCTGCTGGATAATTTCTACCTAACTTAGAACCATGTTTGAAGATGGGGCTCGTGTTTAAAAAGCTGCTAGCACACACTGAGGCTCGGATGCTCAAAAGCTTTCCTTGAAAGTAAGACTGGTGAAAGCCAGTCTTACTTGCAAGAAAGCTCTGCTTCTTATGCTCAAAAGGGTTCTTGGGCTTTTACTGATCCTGGTAGCAGTCACTGAGAACCCTAAACAAATGCATTACAAGGAGCTCATTAGTAGTTAAATGAGTACAGGCAATCCCTGGGTTAAGAATGAGTTCCGTTTTTTAAACTGTTAAGTTGAATTTGTATGAGAATTCTCAGGAGCCAGTCAAGAAGCCATTCAGCACTGAGCAGTAGTGCCAAAGCATGCTCCTACTCGGTGCTGCTCAGTGGCTGAGAAACCCAATCTCGCGACAGCCACCACTGACCGGGTTAACAGCGGGGCAGGAGCGCAGAAAGTTCGCTCTTGCCCGCTGCACTACCAGGGATCGGCAGAGGAGGTATGAGGGCAGGGAGGGGGGATAGGGTGCAGAGCCTGGTGGCAGCCTGCAATAATTCTGGGAGGGGGGCACTGGCCTGAATATAAACCAGGACCCTCATTTTTGGGCCAATTTTTTGGCCTAAAAATCCCAGTTTATATTCGAGTATATACTGTAATTTTGTATTTCATCTGTCCCACTGTTCTCTCTCCATCACCACATCCAACATTTCTCTCTCTTATCTCTCTCTTCCCTATTCATCTATACCCCATTCCTCTCCCACCATTATATCCAGTACTTGTCTTTTCCTCCCTGTGCCCAACAATTCTCCTCTTTCTTCATTTCCCCATGTGCACCATCTCTTTCCCTCTCACTCAGATACCCATGCCCAATAATTCTCCTTTTCTATTCCCTCCCCACCTCAGCATCTCTTTGCCTCACTCCCTCCATTCTTCTGTCCTATGTCCCAAGTTTATGCTCCCCTTCCTCCTTCCATTCTGTGTCCCAAGTTCATGCCCCTCCCATCTTTCTTCCTTCCTTCCTTCCTTCCATCCTTAGTCTGAAGTTTGTGCTCCCTTCCTTCCTTCTGTGTCCCAACGCGACCCTGCTTCTCCTTTTGTGTGCCAATGCATCCCCTCTTCCTTCCTATCCCAACTTGACCCTCTTCCTCCCTTCTGTGTCCCAATGCGAGCCTCATCGTGCCTCCTTCCCTCTCGCGGGTGTCCCAATGCGAGCCTCGTTGTGCCTCCTTCCCTCCCGCGGGTGTTTACCTCCTCTGGTCAGCTCCCTCCTCCCAGCCGCAGTTCTCTTCGCAAAGCCACAGCTGCATTTCCAACATGTGGCCCACTGCTGACCTGGAAGCCTTCCCTCTGATGTCAAGGGAAGGCTTCTGGGTCAGCCACAGGCCGTGTGCAGGAACTGCTGCTCGTGGCTTTGCGAAGAGAAGTGCAACTGGGAAGAGGCTGCTGGCCAGCAAATGTAAACACCCATATGAGGGAGGGTAGGAAAGAGGCATGAATTTGGGATGCAGAATGGATGGAAGAACAATGAGGGGCACATTGGGACAAGGAAAGGAGGAGGAAGGGTGGGCACGTTGGCACAGGAAGGGAGAGGCAGGACCCCGGTTCTTAAGTAAGTGTTCGACATAAGTCAGATGTTCTTAAAACGGGGACTGCCTGTACTCCTTGTAATACTCAAAGGGAAAAGAAGGGAATGCACAGGTTAAAAAAAAACAAACAAAACCCAGGTGAACCTATTGTTTAGTAGAGGTTAAAAAATAAATTTAAAAAACCAAGAGAGCCTGTTGTTTAGCTGAGTGACTCTGGGAGAGCAAAGCCAGCTCATTTGATTGGGGTTTCCCCTGCCAGTTCAACTGAACATGACTCCAGAGCCATGATCAGCTGAACTGACAGGGGAAGCTGAAGGAAGGAAAGAGCAGAGGGAGCCTATTGTGACAGGAAGGGGGATGAGGGGAGGAACTTTGCCTACTGCTTTGCTCTTCTGAGCAGGTGCCAGATAAAGTTCCTCCCATGTTTTACTGGGCTACTCAGCACGATTAGCATGCATATGATTTGTATGCTGTTGTGCTGAGCATAGCTCTGCAAAAGAAAATTGCTCCCAACCCAGCTTTTGTTGTTGGGTTGCCCAGAGCTTTGTGCATTTTCTCTCAGTGGTAACCTTTGGCCTTGTGTTAATGTTTTACTTCTATAACATTTTTGCTTCTAGGCTTATTCTTTAGTGGATCGAGAAGTTGGTTACTGTCAAGGAAGTGCTTTTATAGTTGGTCTTCTTCTAATGCAGGTAAATGCTTCATTTAGTGGAAACATGTTTTTAAAGGGTATGCATTAGTTTCTAAAACCTTTGAGGAGAATAGTTGCATGTGCTAAACTTTTTTTCTGGAATCTAAATCTACTTTTTCCAATATGTATTTCTATTTTATTTTATGCCCTCATTCCACTGAACTCAATGGAAGAAGTGTGTTGTTTTTCTTTTCCTCTGTATATGCACTATGTCCCGAGAGCCCTTCTTGTGCTTTTCAGTGTCACTGAGAGAGGTGTAGACCAAAAGGTCCTATGCACTTCCCAAGCAAGTTTATTTCTACTCTGACTTCAAGCAACTATACTAATTTAGGCATTCCGGGAGTATGGTTAGAGTTTAGTTTGGCAATGCTAAATATTTCTGTCTGGTTAAATTTAAATAGATAATAAGTGATGGTGTTTGGTATGTGACCACATTGGCAGTATCCATTTAGTTTAAGCTTACTCAAATAGTGGCTGAATATTGCTGCCATGTAGATATGTTTTGTTTGTTTTTTTACCTACCTTCACTCCTCTATATCCTGGCTTGCTTTTATTTGGCTATTTTTGGGCTGTTAAGCTGTTGCTGGGTTGGGGTTACTCCTGAGGGAATTCAGCCCAGTGCAGAATTTGTGTAGAATTCCTCCACACCCATATAATTTTGTGAAGTGCCAGCATTGGGTCCCTCTCCTTTCTCCCCTGTAGAGATTGTGCAGCAGGAGAAGGAGGAAATGAACTGTAGGGCTGTAGAAAGGCCCCAAGGTTCATATAAACAGTTGGCTCAAAGCTGGCAGAGGAGGAGGATGTGATCTGATGTGCAATGGTTCACTTTCTTCTCCTGCCAGGCAATTCCTGCGGTGCGGGTGGGAGGGGAGAGAGAGCAGTTGATATTTGCTGAATGTACCATGGGGAGATTTGGAGGGGCACAACATAGTGAGTATGTCATCGGAAGGATAGAAGAGGGAGAGCAGAGCAAGGTGAGTATGCCATGGAGAGGGTAGGAAGAGGGTTGGAGCATAGTGAATGTGTCATCATTGCCATGGAGAGGGTTGGAGGCAGACTAAGGTGAGATGGTGGCAAGCTGATATCAGTGTGGGGGACTCAGGTTTGAGGAGTTCTGGGGAGGGTAGAGGAGGAATACAATGATTGGGACTGAGTACTTAGGGGAAAGAAGAATAAGAGGTAGGAGTGTGGTGGTGGGACAGAGAATAAGAGGCGGGGGCATTGCATATGGGAGGAGACTTTGGGGGTAGACAGAATTAGGGGTCAGTGGAGAGAGAACTGCAGTTAGTGAGAGAAGGAACCAGGAAACCCTCAACCTGAAGAGGAAAAAGGCAGGAGGGAATTTCAGGCCTTATGATGGGGAAATTCTGTGCAAAAACATTACAAACAATGTAGAATTTTGCAGAATTTTTAAATATTGTGCGTAGAATTTTCAAAAATGTTACACAGAATTCCTCCAGGGCAGTAATTGGGGTTTTGGAAGAGTGAGGCCTTGGTGCATGGAATTTAGAGGACAGGTAGAGATTTCCTCAGATGTGGAATCTTATTAAGTCCAACAGCTTCCTCCCTGCTTTTGTATTTAGTATAAGTTTTTGACAGATGACACAAAATACACTCAAGGAATATAATATAATTTGATGATTATTAATGTGATTCATTTTATTTTATGGACATTGTATTGTATTGACATATATTTTATTGTAAATCACATAATACTTTGGATAAATAAAGTTTTAAGGGGGAGGAAGTGACGTCAGCTCACAGGATGGCTGCTTGAACAGAGAGCTCCGTGGAGGCACGGGAGAAATATTAAAATTGCAGCGTTCTGACCGAAGGAGTTATATTCTTTATGATACTGTGGCACAACAGCGGAGATGGAGACCCGTAAGAAGTTGGACAAATTTCGATTCCCTTTGCCTGAAGGGGAGAAATCGGCAACCGCGGGCAGTAGCGGACTGCCGGGATGTAAAAAAAAAAATGGCGCCGGCGCACGTGGAATCGGACGAGGAAGAGATTGCCATCGAGAGCGCACCAGTTGAAGCGATCACCCCCCAAGTATTACAAGAGTGGTTTCGAGATCTTAAGAAGGAAATGGTGGGTGTTCGCCAGGATTTAAAAGCTGCAATGACGGAACTGCGGTCTGAGGTGGCCGAGTTGGGAGGTCGGGTGGGAGACACGGAAGATCGCGTTTCGGAGATGACACAAGATCTGCTGAATATGCGAGCTGAATTGAATCAAATGCCATCCTCCATCCAGATGTTGCAATCTCAGGTGGAGGATTTGGAAAATAGATCACGCAGATGCAACTTGCGTTTTAAGGGCATTCCAGAGCTGGAGGAGTATAAGGATGGGGCTGCAGTGGTGAAAAAGATCTGTGCTGATTTACTCACTGAAGCACATGGCTCCCTGACTGATCCAATAGTGCTGGTGAGGGCACACCGCAGTTTAGGTCCTGCACGAAGCACAGGGCCTAAGGACATTATTGCTTGCTTCCAGGATTTTGGGATTAAAGAAAGCATTCTACAAATAGCGAGGCGCAAGCAGGAATACCGCTGGAATAATATCTCGGTGGGCATCTTTCAAGACTTAGCCTGGACCACTCTGCAAAAACGTCGGAACTTTCAACAGATAACGCAATTGCTGCGAGCTGAGGGCCATCGCTACCGCTGGTTATTTCCCTTTGGAGTATGGATCACGATTGATGGCAAATCCAAACGTGTTGGTGATGTGGATGAGGCGTGGGCAGCCCTGAAGGAAATGGGGTGCAAGAATGTTCCTGAGGTTCCAGTGCCTGTATCTAAGAAGGCGGAGAAGCGTTCTACTGGAGTTTGGTCCACTGTTGGACGTGCGGGGAAGCGGCATTTAAAGGATCAGACCTGATGGATTGAGGGGATTATTACCCATTTTTTCTTTGCTTCCTCCCCGTTTTTCTCTAGGACGTTCGGTCCTAGTTTAGGGGAGTCTGGCATTTGCCAGGGGTTCTTTAGATTGATTTTTGAAATGACTAATTTGATTCTGCATATTCAGAAAGAGGTTATGTATAGAATTTAGTACGAGTTTTCCATGACAAGAATTATTGTCTGTGGGATTATTATTATTTTACTTATACTATTACGGATGTTGTTCATTGTAATGGGCATTTGTGGTTTTTGGGGTATGGATGAGTGACGCTAGTATAAAAGGGCTCAGTTGCCTTCTGTGGGGGGGAGACCTTACTTCTTCTCCTTGGCTGCCCAGATCTTGGGCATGTCAGGGTCGTATAGACAGCAGGGGGGGAGGGAGGGGGGGAGAGGGGGTAGGGGGGGTGGGGTTAGGGGGGGTCACTTGAGGAATGATAGTTCTCTTGTCCTAGGCTCGTGGAATGTTAATGGATTAAATAACCCTGGAAAGCGTAGTATAGTTTTTCGTGAACTGCATCGGCTGAAGTGGGATATATGCTTGCTGCAAGAAACTCACTTAAGATCGAGGGACGAGCGGTTACTGCACACTCAACATTATGATCAAGTGTGGACTCATAGGGCTCGAGGCACACAGAGGGTGGGGGGTTTAGCTGTTTTGGTTCGTAAGGGGATAGGGCTGGAGGTGGATGAGGTTTTCAAAGATAGGGAGGGACGCTGTTTAGCTATACGGGGTAAGATACAGGATAAAATGACTACTATTATTAATATATATGGGCCTAACACTGATCAATCACATTATTATTCTGGTCTCACAGATGACTTGACTGCTTTCGCAAGGGGAGCGATTTTTTGTGGAGGGGATTTTAATGTGTGCCCAGATCTATCATTAGATCACTCCAAAGGGGGACGAGTGGTTCTCCGACGTCATAGTAAGGCTTTGATTAGGTTTATGCATCTATTGGGATTGGTGGATTGTTGGAGATTGCTACATGGTACTCAGAAGACTTATTCTCATTTCTCTAATGCTACTCAGACTTACACGAGAATAGATGGTATTTGGGTACATAGAAATCTTTGGGGCGGGATTCAAGAGGCGGAGATTGGTAACATTCAGATCTCCGATCACGCTCCTGTCTGGGTGGTATGCAAGGGACTTAGGATACAATCAGGTAACAGATTTTGGCGTTTAAATGAATCACTTTTAGGGGACCCTATTGTATTGCAAGAAGTGCAGGATTCTATTGTAGACTATCTATATATAAATGACAATGGGGAAGTAAGGGATGGGACACTTTGGGATGCACTGAAAGCTGTTATTCGGGGTATTTTTGTTAAATGGGGGGCCCGTAAAAAACGGGACAAAGCTAAGCGCTCTTTGGGATTGAGGGAGCAATTGGTGGATTTAGAAAAACAGCATCAATTAGATCCTAGGCCTAGGGTGTATGAGGCCTTGAGTAAAGTTCGATTGGAATTACACCAAATGCAACTGGAGGATTTAGCTTTTAGAAAGACACAATTGAAACAGGCTATGTTTGAGAATGGAAATCGGTCTAGTGCTATGCTTGCCCGCTATTTGCGAGCTCGAAGGATGTCTGCTACTATTCAGAGTATTCGTGGAACTGATGGAGTTAGGTATAGGACTGATAAGGATATACATAACCAGTTTACTACATTTTTTGCAGAGTTGTATCGTGGGGACAACTTGAGTGAGGGATCTAAGATTTCAGATTTCTTAGATATGGTCCCTTTGCCAAAGCTCTCGGATTTGGAACAAGAGAGGTTGGATCTTCCCATAACGGAGGGGGAGGTGTCTGGGGTCATACGGGGTTTGAAAGGAGGGAAATCTCCGGGATTAGATGGGTTATCGAATGTGTTCTATAAGACCTTTAGGGAGCAGATTGTTTCACTGTTGGTGAGGGTTGGTAATGGAGTGCGAGACGGGGGCTCTTTGCCATCTACTATGGGAGAAGCAGGGATCACAGTATTGTTGAAACCGGGACGGGACCCGGAGCAGTGTGGAGCATATCGTCCCATCTCATTATTAAATGTTGATGCTAAAATTTTGGCGAAGGTGTTAGCATTGAGATTGGGACGAGTGTTACCGGGACTTGTCCATGTTGATCAAGCTGGATTTATCCAGAAGCGTCAAGTGGGAGACAATATACGTAGAACTTTACATTTGATCTGGGAGGCACAGCAACAAAATAGTAAAATGGTCCTATTATCCATAGACGCTGAAAAGGCCTTTGATCAGGTCAATTGGAACTTTTTATGGGCAGTAATGGAACGGATGGGAATTGGGGGAATGTATGAAAAATGGATAAGGAATTTTTATTTGACACCGAGGGCTTGTATTAAAATTAATGGGCTTTATACAGATTTCTTCTCTATTACAAGAGGGACCCGACAGGGTTGTCCACTCTCCCCTTTACTGTTTGCTTTGTATTTAGAACCTTTGGCTTGTTATATTCGGGATTTGGGGGCAGTTAGAGGAATTCATATTGGAGATCGGGAACATAAATTGGCGCTATTTGCAGATGATATTCTTTTTTATGTGATGGACCCGGAGACTACTCTGACTGGGTTGTTGGAGGTATTTGGGACATTTAGAGGTCTATCTGGTTTTACGATCAACATGGACAAGTCCGAATTTTTGAATATTTCTTTGGAGGAGGGGGAGGCGCAGAGGTTGGCTGACACCTTTCCGGTGAGGCGGGTACTGGGGCATCTTAAGTATCTTGGTATTTTGATTCCATCTGATTTATCGTGTCTTTATGATCTCAATTACTCTAAGATAGTGCGTTTCGTGCGGAGAGACTTGCAAGCTTGGAAGGGTTTGTGGTTGTCCTGGTGGGGGCGTATAGCTGTTGTCAAAATGAATATCTTACCCCGTCTATTATTTTTATTCCAAACGCTGCCCATAGCGGTGCCGAGGGGGCTTTTGAAGCTATTGCATAAGGAATTTCGATATTTTATTTGGCAAGGGAAACATCCCAGGTTGAGTCAACAAGTACTTTGGTCTGCTAGGGAAGATGGGGGACGGGCAGTGCCCAATCTGCACTGGTATTACGAGGCTGCACAACTCCGTTTTATTTTGGATTGGAAGATCGCAGTGTTTAAACCTGGGGTTCAAATAGAACAAAGCTATGTTCCGCATTGTACACTGAATAATTGGCTGTGGATCTCTTCCTCGCTGTCAGAGCGATTGCAGGGGCAAGGGAACCCGTTCTTTTGTCATTTAGTACGGATGTGGGGTTCTTTATATCAAAGGGAAAAGAGTGGTAGGGGAGTTTCCACGCTGGCTCCTATCAAGGGGGAACCGCGGTTTATGGCAGGATTGGAAAGGAGGGCGTTTCGGAAATGGGAATCTATGGGGATTCTTACATTTCGAGATGTACTAGTTGGGGGATGCTTACCTACTTTTGATGCATTGGTGACTAAGAAGCCTGGGTTAAGAGGCGAATTTTTTGCATACATGCAATTGAGACATTTTATGATCTCGGAAAGTTGGGATAAAGGGAATCCCCAGGGGACTGAATCTTTGGAAAACTTATGGCTTTTGTTGAGTAGAGTACCGAGACCGATTTCCATTCTTTATAAGTTCTTGCGCGGTAGAGTGGTGATTTCCTTTCCTTTTAAACAACAGTGGGAACGGGACCTCCAGCTGCATCTTTCTGCAGATGATTGGTCACGTATTTGTATGGAGGTACAGAAAGCATCTCATTGTATATTGGTCCAAGAAAATGCTTATAAAATTTTAACACGCTGGTACTTCACACCTGCACGGTTACATATTATGTACCCTCAAGTTTCAGACTCTTGCTGGAGATGTGGTAAGAGCCCTGGATCTTTTATGCATATTTGGTGGGACTGTGGGGTGATTCAGAAATTTTGGGTTATTGTTACACGATCTTTGACATTGTGGATCCAGGATCCATTGCAACTTTCACCTCAAGTTTGTCTGTTAGGGTTACATAATGTTAGAGAAGTTCCTTGGCAGACAAAACTGGTCAGAATGGGGTTGGTGGCGGCCAAATGTTTAATAGCATTATATTGGAAGAAGTTAGCCGCTCCACCAGAAGAGGAATGGTTAGAGAAATTGCGAAAACTTGCACAGATGGAATGTATAGCTGCTAAGCATTATGGTTATTATGACTTACAAAGGCGGACTTGGGACAAAATATTTCAGTACATTTAATTATTTCCTCATGTGGGGTGGGAGGGTGGGATAGAGGGTGAGGGGAGGTGTGGTTCATTGGGAGTCTTTTTGAAGGAACAACGAAAGGACTCCCTCATGGTGTTTATTCGATGGGGGATATTATTGATTATATTGGTTTACTTTATGTAGGGTGGCGGGATTGAGATATATTTATGTTAGGGGGTTTTCTCCCTTTTTTTTTTTTTTTTATATGCTTTATTGAAAGATTGTAATATTACGGATTGGTTTACAAATGGTGTTTGTATTGTTTATCATCATTATAAAATTCTAATAAAAATTGATTAAAACAAAAAAAAAAATAAAGTTTTAAGATGAGCCCTGATGAGGAAAAACAGTGAAGGGGATGATACTTGGAAGTCCCAACAAATTCCATGAGGAAGGCATGGGTATGTGGAGTGCTTAGATTAATATATTTTTTTTAATTTTTGGGAGGGGAAAGAGACAGATGAGCTTTTGTGGGTGTGTTCTAACATTTTTGTTACTGTCACAGGTTCCTAGAGGATAGGGGATTGAGGGGTACAGATAGGAGTTGAGCTAGGTTATAGGAATAGTCAGGGACCACTACACAGGTGATAGGCCTGAGGGGCTGCCGCGGGAGTGGACTACTGGGTGGGATGGACCTCTGGTCTGACCCAGCGGAGGCAAATTCTTATGTTCTTATGTCATGTGTTATGATATAAAGGTTGAGGACAGGGATTTTAGATAGAGGAAGAATATTGGCAGAAGGAAAGATGGGAGAGACTGGATGGGGCAAGGTAGGTCTTGAACACAATGTAATTGAGGCTAAAAACTGTTTCAGTGCGAAGGGTACAGTAGTGGGTTCTTTCCCCAAACCTGGAAGTATTGCAGAAGGCATCAACTGCTTTCTCCTTTTATAAGTTGTCGGGATCCTTCTGCACTGTCTGAGGGTGCATTGGCTTCGCAAGAGGATCCTTCGTCACAAAATGCACTCCCCCCCCCCCCCCCCAAGAAGTTACAGATCAAAAATCCAAAAGGATGCTGAAAACTGGAAATGTCTCTCTAGTACGTGACACATGAAAAACATTCTATGTTCCAAGAAAATGGGAAAATGCCAGAAAGCCTGTCAAATCTAGCGAGGCTAGGAATTTTTCCAGTGCCACTGAGGCTACAACCGAACGCTCTGTCTCTGACTTCAGATCCAGTATGGGTCTCTGGTCATCTAAGTTTTTCTTAGTCATGATAAAGTATACAGAGTATCTGTCCAAGCCCAACTCTGTGCCCGGCATTGACTCTATGGCCTGAATTTCCAGGAGCCATTTTACAGTTGCTCAGACTTTGACCGCTTTCTCTAGCCTTCCAGCCAGAGAATCTACAAAGAGGTCTCAGAGAGGGAGAACAAATTCAAGCTTGTAGCCCTCTTAAATGATGTCCAGTACTCATTTGTCTGAACAAATCCTTGCCCAGACCTTCTTGTACTCTGAAAGTCTCCCTCCTATTTGGGGAAATTCGGGCTTCGGCCTGACATCATTGGGACTTCTTGGTAACCACTGCTGAGTAGCGATCTGACAACTGAGATTGTCTGGAGCCACCTAACTACTGGAAACCAAAATTGGAAAAGGTGTAGCAATGGATAGGGAAAGACTGGACCATGGACAGGAAAACTTGTTTACTAGGCCTAATGCTTTTTTTTGCTATTCCTATCTTATCTGCCAATATCCAAAGATGACCTATCTTCTTAAGAGATCCAAATTCTGGATTCCATCCCAGCATTAGGCCTAGTAAACAAGTTGTCCTCGCCATGGTCCAGTCTTCCCTTATCCATTGCTACACCTTTTCCAATTTTGGTTTCCAGTAGTTTCCACTCCTATTACTAACCTACAAGTGTGTTCATTCTGCTGCCCCTCAATATCTCTCCTCTCTTCTTATACAGAGAACTCCATTCCTCAGATCAGCTGCTCTTAGCTGTACCCTTCTCCTCCACTGCCAATTCCAGACTTTGTTCATCTAGCTGCCCTGTATGCCTGAAATAAATTACCTGAGTTTGACCGCCACTCCCCTTCCCTTGTTTTAAAGCAGACTAAAAACCCACCTTTTTGATATAGCCTTTAATCCATAACCCTACTCCCCACTGCCCACCACCCTAGCCAGCAGATTAACCATTCTCCCTAACTGTATCCATGGCAACCTGTTTTTATCCCAGGACAAGCAGGCAGCCTATTCTCACATATGGGTGACATCATCCACGGAGCCCAGATGCGGCCAGCCTCGCAAGCAGACTTGCTTGTAGAAATTTAGAAGTTTCGAGTCAGCCTCATCGCGCATGCGCGAGTGCCTTCCCACCCAGCACAGGGCGAGTCTCCTCAGTTCTCAGTTTTCTGCAGAGCCGAGAAGTCCGTCTTTGACTCTCTGCATTTAACTTTGTTACTTTGTGCCTTCTCTCACCGTGGTTTGTGTTATTTTCTTCACGAATTGGTGTCTTCTTTTATTTCTAGTTAAAAAAAAAAAAATTATTTTCTTCCGTTCGACTGGCGGGACAGGTCGCACGGCCGCAGCCCAGGGGCTTCGACTTTGCTGCAGCTATTTTTCCTCCGATGTCCAGGCCAGCAATGGGCTTCAAGAAGTGTAGCCAGTGCCAGCGTGTGATTTCTCTCACAGACCCACACCATTGGCGCCTCAACTGCCTTGGGCTGGGCCATCAACCAAAGTCGTGGGAGCGCTGTGCTACTCTTCAACCTCATGCCCGTAAACATCAGATTTTAGTGGAGAAGCTTTTCGGGATGGACTGTTCAGTCACACCCTCGCCTTCGAAAGCGGCCTTGGTTCCACCTTCTACCGAGGGTCCTCCTGCCTCCACGACTCCAACCTCGAACCTCATCAAATCTTCCTCATTTTCGGCGGCTCTTGCCTTGAGTACACCTGCTCTATCTTCCTCTGGATCCTCAGGTCAGATAGCTCAGCAGAAAGTTCCAGTGGTGATCCTCAAGCTTGCTAAGACTTCAAAGTCAAAGCACATTTCCACTGCTTCTTTGGAACCTCCAGCCATAACAGGTGGTCCGACTTCAGACGCTGATCCATCCTTGCCGGCTTCCTTCCAGACCATGTTAGAGCAGCAATTTGTGTTAGTGAGCTCCAAGCTTTAGTTGCTGATCCACCTTTCACTGTGTTCTATCATGACAAGGTGGTCCTCCATACTTATCCTAAATTCCTACCTAAAGTGGTTTCAGAATTTCATCTCAACCAATCCATTGTTCTTTCCAAAGCCTCATTCTCACCCTGGAGAATCAGCTCTTCATACTCTGGACTGTAAACGTGCTTTGGCCTTCTATTTGGAACACACCAAACTTTTTGTCTCCTTCGATCCAAACAAGTTGAGACATCCAATCTCTAAGCATACCATCTCCAACTGGATGGCTGCTTGTATTTCTTTCTGCTATGCCCAGGCTGGATTACAACTATAGAGTCAAGTCACAGCCCATAAAGTCAGAGCAATGGCAGCTTCAGTAGCTTTCCTCAGATCTACACCTATTGAGGAAATTTGGAAAGCTGCTACTTGGTCCTCGGTTCATACTTTCACCTCTCACTATTGTCTGGATGTTTTCTCCAGACGGGATGACCATTTTGGCCAGAGAGTATTACAAAATTTATTCTCCTAAGTTGCCAACGCTCCCACCATACCATTCTGGTTAGCTTGGAGAATATGTGAGAATAGGCTGCCTGCTTGTCCTGGGATAAAGCACAGTTACTTACCATAACAGTTGTTATCCAGGGACAGCAGGCAGCTATTCTCACAACCCACCCATCTCCCCCTGGTTGGCTTCTCTGCTAGCTATCTGAACTGAGGAGACTCGCCCTGCGCTGAACGGGAAGGCACTCGCGCATGCGCAGTGCGGCTGACTTGAAACTTCTAAATTTCTACAAGCAAGTCTGCTTGCAAGGCTGTCCACATCCGGGCTCCATGGATGACATCACCCATATGTGAGAATAGCTGCCTGCTGTCCCTGGATAACAACTGTTACGGTAAGTAACTGTGCTTTCTGTCTTGTCTGTTTAGATTGTAATCTCCTTCAAGCAGGGACTGTTTTCTTCGTGACTCTGTACAGCACTGTGTATCTCTGGTAGCGCTATAGAAATAATTAGTAGTAGTAGTAATGCATCCGTGGGCTGTGCTTCTACAAATGTAATGCAGTCCAGTTTTGTATAGTCACTTTTATGCTGCAAGCACTGCAACTAGTTTTCAGAGAGAAAACATTCACAAAAGCAGGGTTCCACTTGCAGCCGCTTCTGGATTTTCTTAGGTCTCCTCCCCGTGTTTCCCTTTAAAAATTAGTGGTTGAAAAGTACATGTTAAAAGTGCTTGTGTAGTTTACTCCTCGGATCAAATAGCATGTTTATATTTGGAAATAGAATGTACGCATGCTATTTTCCTCTTTGAACCTAAAACTCAATTTCAATGCTAATCTAATCTATAATTTGTGAATCGCTATATGCCTAAATAGGTTCAAGACGACGTACAATTCGGGTGTTAAGCGAACAGATAAAGGAAAAAGGAGAAAGGGGAGCGGTGAAGAGACCTCTGTAGGAAGCAAAGAGGAGATATTTGAAGTACGGTTTACATTGGATAAGCATTGAGGAGATATTAGAAATACAGTTTATTTGGAGCAAGGAAGAGATCTTTTTTGTTGAACAAGCTATTGATTGTCACAAAATGCCTGTGTGAATTTTCAGTTGGGTATGGACAAGTTTGCTGCTGAGCTGACTGGAATCTTAGACTATTCAGACAGTGGGGCGCAGCTTCCTTGGATAATAGTCAACTAAGGTCTCCCTCTGTTGGTGCAGTAACTTTGGTGCTTAAAATTACTCTTCTGCTGCTGTATCTGAAGGAGTGATATAGAGTTTTTGATAGTTTTATGAATGAGATATTTATATGTTGTGATTTGTCAAGTCTCCAAACTCTGCCTCAAACTAAAAACTTGCAAGTGCACTTTGGATCCTTTCCCCTCCTATCTATTCGAGAATATCCCTACACAGGCCATTGCTTCCCTCACCAAACTCATAAACTCTGCCCTAACATCGGGCCTTTTTTTCCCCGACATGGGACACATTTCATTGTCCCCTCTACTGAAAAAGGCCGACCTTGATCCCTCCATTCCATCAAATTACCGTCCTATAGCAAATATCCCTCTCCTAACCAAGTTATTAGAATCCATCATATCCACCCAACTCTCATCCTACCTAGAAAGATTCTCTACCCTCCTACCCCACCAATTTGGCTTCAGACCCAACTTCAGCACCGAATCCCTCTTAGCCTCTCTAATCTCTAAGGTGCAACAACTCCACTCTCGCAACAAATTTGCTGTTCTTCTTCAATTCGACCTCTCCGCAGCCTTCGATGTTGTCCACCATGACATCCTAATCTTCCAACTCTCCGAAATAGGCATAAGCTCCACAGTCCTAGATTGGTTCTCGAAATTCCTACGCTTCCGCTCCTACACCGTTAACACAAATGGTACCTCATCCCCCCCCTGGAAGCCGAAATGTGGAGTCCCGCAAGGCTCACCCCTCTCTCCTATCCTTTTCAATATCTACATGTTCTCTCTGAAACTCCTTCATCTATCCCCCCTAGAAACTCTCTACTCCTACGCTGACGACATCCTCATCCTCCTCGAGACCGACTCGAACCTCTCTAACCTCGCTGAGAACATATCCACATGTATTACGAACCTCCAATCCTGGGCCCAATCTGTACATATGAAACTGAATGAGTTCAAAACAAAACTACTTTGGCTCGGCCCAATTTCAGATCATTTACCCACCTCCATCCCACTACCTTCCGGCCCCACTCTTCAGCTTGAGTTTTCAAGCAAAGTCCTAGGCATCATCTTAGACTCCTCTCTCTCCTTCAATGATCACCTCAACTCCCTGGTAAAAAAATGCTTTTTTAGCCTCCATATGTTGAGGAAAGTAAGATCCTGCTTTCATCATTCTCATTTCGCCATCCTCGTTCAATCCACCATCCTCTCTAAACTGGACTACTGCAACTCCATCTATATAAGCCTAACTAAGAAAAACCTCCATAGACTTCAGCTAATTCAGAACGCTGCGGCCAAGCTTATTTTCGCAAAAGGCAAGTTCGATCACGTCTCCCCACTCCTCTCCAAGCTTCACTGGCTCCCAGTATACTCCAGAGTCCTCTATAAATGTGCCTGCATAGCCTTCAAGATTCTACATGGCGTCCTCCCTCCCGTTATCCCACTCTTCTGGAATTCCTCAAACCCACTCTCCACTAGATCCTCCCAAAAACTAAAACTATCTTTCCCATCTATAAAAGGTATATCCCGCACAGGAAAACTTGGAACATCCCTCCCCTTTAGAACCACAGAACTCTGGAACAACCTCTCATCCCCTCTCAGAAATTCTAGCTCCTTCCAATTGAAAACTTGGCTCTTTTCAAAAATCTAATCTCCTCCCGTTCTCTAGTACCCTGTTCCCTCTCTATCTTCTCAGTCCCTCTCCTATATCCCTTTGTAGTTCCTTTCCTCTCAACCTCTGTAAACCGTGCCGAGCTCTGCGCTTGCGGAGATGGTGCGGTATACAAACCTAAGGTTTAGTTTAGTTTAGTTTAGCACTTATGCCCAACCCTCTGATGAGATGTGTAGGTAGCAACTTCAGGCAAACATCTTTTCTATCAGATGAAATATGCTACTTAGCATGTAGCTTTGATTGAAGCATTTGACTTTTTGTCTTTTTTTTTACAGTGCTTTTGAGGTAAGTTTTTGATAGTTTTATGAATGAGATATTTATATGTTGTGATTTGTCAAGTGCTTCAATCTTTGTAACACCACTGTACCAGAGGTAATCAGCAACAGTTTCCTATTATTTAATGGAGAAAAGACCTCAGTTCTTTCCAGGGATTGTTGTCACAATACAGCTGTACCATACAGCTATATAGGAAAAAACATCCTTGGTCTACAAAAACTCCGTATGAAAAGTTAATATATTTTTTAACTGGTGGTATTTCATTTAAAAACTCAATAGCAATTCATAGGAAAACTTATCTTCAAAAGTTCTTTATCCTCCGGACGTGATTCAAATCATAGCAGTCCATGTTATTCTCCCAGTGCTGCTGTCACTCTATTGCATGGGAGAAAAAAATATAGAATAACTGACAGGCCTTGTTTCGCACTTCTTGCTGCAGCTCGATTGTTCAATAATTTCCCCCTGATGCAGCAAGAAATGCTATTTTATGTTACAATTAAGTTATAAATATCCATTATAGTTCTTGATCACAGCATTTTACATGTACTTTTATTTTATCCCAGGACAAGCAGGAAGCATATTCTCATAGATGGGTGATGTCATCCACAGAGCCCCAGTACGGACAGTGCAAAAGTGTACTGTCACTTTAACTTCTTTAGAAGTCTTGAGACTGTACTGCGCATTCACTAGTGCTTTCCCATCTGAAGTCAGCTTGCGGGACCATCACTTCTTAGTCTTCTGTGGAGCTAAGAAGTTGTGTTTTTTGGAATCTCTCCAAGAGTGTTTTTTTGTTCCATTTTCGTGCCTTCCCATGACTAAATTTTCTTAATTTCTTAATTTTTTTTCAATTCCTTCTTTTATGTTTTCTTAATTTTCATGTATTTGTTTTTTGGGCCTTTGGTTCTCCCTCAGCCTGTTTCAGGCCGACTACATCGAGCCTTTTTCGGACTCTCGTTCACTCGACCTCCAGGAAAATTGAGTCCTTCAACCTCTCTGAGGCTGTCTTTCCATTGATGTCCAAGCATTCTAGCAGCTTCGAGAGGTGTGCTCCATGTAACAGGACCATCTCAGTCACTGAACTGCACAACTGATATCTCCAGTTCCCTTGGTCCTGAGCATCGGGTAGACTCTTGCTCTCGCTGCTCCAAGCTGCAGAAATGTTCTTTGAAGGCTTGACTTTTACAGTAGGAAAAGTTGTTTTGGACATAAAACATATCAACAATGTGCCCCCCATCTGAATTGGACAAATAGTATTCTCTGGCTGCGTCAGTACCCCACTCAGTGTCTGCTCCTGCAGTACCACCAGCTACATCATCTCCTAAAAAGGCTAAGAAGCACTCTCATGCCTCACCTGCTTGACACACATCGGCAGCATCTCAGGCATCAAGTCAGTCGATGCATGCCAAATGCTTATGCAAACAGTCTCTCTTTCCATCTCTGCAGCTGGTGTCCCCTCAGAGGCATGCCGCCTCATCGAAGTCACTAGAACCTCGATGCCCTGCAGCACCAACCATACTGACAATACCTTCGTCACTTATACAGTCCATCCAAGACCAAATGAGGGAGCTACTTCAAAGGGAGTTAGCAGTTATACTACAGACGCATACAGCCCAAGTTCCTCCCTCGATTCCATTGATACTAGCCCAGTCGGAGCATCACTCTACAAGGCCATCACATTACCAGGTCATGATCACCTTGACACCGAAGCACCTCTTCCCGATCTACATTGGATTGGCACCAGGGTCGAGATAGTTCCTCTCGACACTCTCCTCAACATCATAGCATTTTTCTCAGTGGCATTCCTCCTCTAGAGACCATCGATCTAGATGGTTCCCATCTCCAGGCATTGAGGAATTTGGCTGTGACCTTTAGAATCATTCCTATTCTGACACAGAACTCTCTGTTCCAGAATCTTCTGGCATCCCATCAGACTTTTTTTTTTCCACCACCTAGATGGAGATCTTCTTTAATAAATTTACCAGACAGATGGGACAAGCTGTATCAGTCAGAATGGAATCTGAACCGAGAATTGAGCTGTTCGATGCCTTGGATTTTGAACAAATGGAACAAATCCCAAAGGACTGCTTAAAATTTCCATTCCACAATCTAATGAAGGAAGCAATGTTCAAAAAATGGGAAACACTTTTTCTCATTCCAGTGGCACCAGTAAAATTAGACTCCCTTTACAGAGTTCAGTCATGCCCAGGGTTTGACAAATCTCAGCTACACTATCATTCTCTCCTGGTAAAATCTGCTCCACCAGTACCAGGACCTATGCTAACACTCCACCAGGCAGAGAAGGCTTCACCCTGGCCAAATTTGGTCACAGACTGTTTCAGAACTCAATGCTGACTAGTCACATTCTAAGTTACAACCTTTATATGACATTTTACTTTAAACGGATTCAGCAACTATCACATTATGAGCAATACATTTCAGGAGACCAGCTGGCTGACTTTCAGAAAAACACCCACATCTCCTGGTGACTTGAAAGTTCATGGCATGATCTGTGTTTGATACCTTCGATGTCACCTCTATGGCATCAGCACTATTAATCGCTATGTGAAGACAAGCATGGCTCAGGGTGTCCAACCTAGACCCAAATGTCAAGGACCGTCTGTCAAACATTCCCTGTCTTGGCGATGAACTCTTCAGAAGCTACCCAGTCATGAACAAAGAATGACCACTCTCTCAGCCATTAAATCAACAAAACCCCAGCTTCCTAGGCATTATTACAATCCTAGACACCAATTGGCATCCTATAGTTAGCCAACTTCTATCTCCAGAGCTCCTCTACAGAAACGCCCCAGACAGCAGCGTTCTCAGAAACCTCAAACTCAATTATAACAAAAGTCAATACGGTCCTTTTGACTCACTCAAGCGTGGAACACAGTCTCTCGGAAGAGGTGGTGGAAACAGACTGTGTCTGAATTCAAGAGGCCTGGGATAGGCACAAGAGAGAAAGAGATAATGGTTACTGCAAATTGGCAGATTAGATGGGCCATTTGGTCTTTATCTGCCATCATGTTTCTATGTAACCTAGCCGCTGTTCTTCCATCTCAACTTCCTCCCCACTCAATCGGAGGTCAGCTCACACATTACCACCATCATTGGACTCTCATCCCAATCAACACCTGGGTTTTACAAGTTGTAAGAGAAGGCTACGCTCTTTGTCTATGAGGAAAACCTCCAAGAGAGTATTAGAACACAACAGACCTCCCTTCTCAATATGAACTCTTGGACCTCCTGCAACTCAATGCCATCGAACCAGTACTTCCTCAGCAGAGGGGCCAGGGATTCTACTCCAAATATTTTCTCATACCGAAAAAAAACTGGACTGTACCTGATTCTCAACAAATATTTAGTCAAAGAGAAATTTTGCATTATCTCCCTAGGAACCTTGTTTCCCTTTCTAGAGAAGAACGACTGGCTTTGCTCTCTGGATCTCAAGGAAGCATATAAGCATATCCTTATTATTCCAGCCGACAGAAAATATCTGCAATTTCAAATAGAAGGTGCTACCTTTTGGCCTAGCATCAGCACCCAGAGTATTCATAATGTGTTTAGTTGTGGTGGCTACAACACTCCACTCTTACAGCTTTCATGTATTCCTTTGTCTGGACGACTGGTTGATAAAAGCATCGTCATTTTAAGCTGCCAGTCAGCCATGAACTCAACCATATGTCTCCTAGAGCTTTTAGGAATTGCAGTCAGCTACCAAAAATTCTACCTCCAGCCAACCCAGAATCTAGAATTCATTAGAGTGCTGCTGAACACAACACGGTCTCATACTTACCTTCAACAGGAGAGACTAGACACCGCTTTATCTCTGCAAGCACGTATCTACTTTCCAAACTATCACAGCATGTCACATAATGCAGCTGTTAGGACACAGGGCATTGACAGTCCATGTTACCCCATTCATACATCTTCATTTCGGAGATCCTCAATGGACTCTTGCCTCTCAGTGGTCACAAGCCACAGATCCGCTTTCCCATCAACTTGTCACCTCCCTACTCCGTCAATCCCTACCATGGTGGCTAAACCCGACAAACCTATCCTGAGGCCTTATGTTTCATGTACATCTGCATCAGAAGATACTAACAACAGATGCATCCACGTAAGATGGAGAGCTCACCTAGACGGTCTTCACACTCGGGGCACTTGGAGTATTCAAGAAAGATCTTTTCACATCAATCTTATAGAACATAAGAAATGCCTTCACCAGATCAGACCTTAGGTCCATCTTGTCCGGCGACCCGCACACTCGGAGGCTAAGCTAGGTGTTCCCTGATGGACACCTTGTTCACCCGTATCCCTCAATGTGATTTGCAAGAAGGTGTGCATCCAATTTGCCCTTGAATCCCAGAATGGTGGTCTCTGTCACAACCTCCTCCGGGAGAGCATTCCAAGTGTCCACCACTCGCTGTGTGAAGCAGAACTTCCTGACATTAGTCCTGAGTCTGCCGCTACGGACAATTCACAACACTCTTCAAACCTTTCAAGATCATCTATTCAACCAAGTAATATTGATCCGGACAGACAATCAAGTCGGCATGTACTATATAAACAACAAGGGGGCATGGGTTCTCACCTCCTTTGCCAGGAAGCGATACAAATCTGGAATTGGGCCATTCCGAGAAATATCTTTTTCAAGGCTTTTGATCTAACAGGCAAGCAGAACACTAGCAATCAGACTGAAAAGATTCTTTCAACCTCATGAGTCGTCACTCAGCTCGACAATTCTATGTCAAATCTTCTCAACACGAGGAACTCCTCAAATAGATCTTTTTGTATCTCCCAGCAATAACAAACGTCCACACTTCTGCTCCAGAATACACACTCCTCATCATCTGGAACTCAGTGCTTTCCTGCTAGATTGGACAAACAAGTTTCTGTATGCGTTTCATCCATTTCCTCTAATAGCAAAAACTCTGTTCAAACTCAAGACAGGAGGCAGCTACCATGATTCTCATAGCTCCAAGATGGCTGAGACAACCCTGATTCCTGTTTCTTCTTCAACTCAGTGTCTGGGAACCCATTCTGCTACAGATTTTCCCAACTATGACTCGGAACGAAGGGTCCCTTCTGCATCCTAATTTATGCTCACTATCTCTCTCAGCAGATAGATTAATTCCATCTCTCTGCTCCAGTATCAGCTATAATAGATACTTCCAGAAAACAGTCCACACAATGCTGTTACCACTTCTAAAAAAGTTAGTGACAGTTACTTTTGCACTGTCCATACCGGGGCTCCGTGGATGATGTCACCCATCTGTGAGAATATCTGCCTGCTGTCCCTAGCAAGTATCCAAAGGTTGGGCCCGACTGAATGGATAGTAGTAGTAGTAGTAGTAGTTCCTGGTAAGTAACTGTGCTTTAGTGTATCTTGGTTTTAATTGTGCCATTTTTTTTATTTATACAGATGCCAGAGGAAGAAGCATTTTGTGTTTTTGTTAAATTAATGCAAGATTATAGACTTCGAGAACTTTTTAAACCAAGTATGGCTGAGCTGGGCCTCTGTATGTATCAATTTGAATACATGATACAGGTAAAATATGCTAACATAAATTATACAAAACTGTCCTGTTTACATTGTAAGTTTTTTTTATTTTAAATTTATGTACCTTTTTTAGCATACTACTTTCTTCTTTCTTTTCTCATTTGGTCAGAACCAGTGATGTAATTGTAGCATCGTGAGCCTTTATTCACAACTACCTGGGTATTTCCCCCCAATGTTCCTGTTTTATTTTTCATAGACCCACTCTTCCACTGGTCATAATTGCTGCAACCCTATATCATGGGTTGTAAACCCAGCCACCAAGTGTCACACTTGGCATGATTACCCCCTCCAACCCCCAGAGTATTCTATATTTTGCTTCAGTGTTGCCACAGATTAAACCACGCTCCCTCACACATTTCTTTTTGCCAATCTGCAGATTAATTTGTTCGCATTCCTGACTTGATATGTGCCACCAGACAGGCAGTTGTTTTCAGCTAGAGATGCTATTGGAGCTTTTTGATATCAACACATGGCTTATATGGTTGTTTGGATTTTTTTGGAGGTGGTATTCACTCTTCAAGGAAAAGTTCAATATATATTGAGGTTTAAATTCAACAAGGCTAGCTGTAGTCATTTATTACTTTACCAGTCTTTAAGCCCGTTACATTAACGGGTGCTAGAATAGATGTGTCTGTCTGTCTGTGTTCTTTATCTCTCTCTCCTTGGCCGCTGTCTGTATCCTACTATCTCCCCCTCCCCCCCGAGCAAAGCTGTCTGCCCCCAGCATCCACCTCCCCCCAAAATGTCTCTCCATGGCCCTCTTCTGTCTTCCCCCCCCAGAGCAAAGCTGTCTGTCCCCAGCAGCCCCCTTTCCCTATCTCTCCATGGCCCCTTCTGTCTCCCCCCCAGCACACCCCTCCCCCAAAGCAGCCCTCTTTCCCTCTCCCTGTCTCTCCATGGCCCCTTCTGTCTTCCCCCCCAGAGCAAAGCTGTTTGCCCCAAGCACACCCCTCCCCCCAAAGCAGCCCCCTTTCCCTCTCCCGCTGACTCTCTCTCTGGCCCCCTTTCTCTGTCTGTCTTTCTGTCCCTCTCCCTGCCCCTGTGTCTTTCTTTCTTTCTTTCTGTCTCCCTTCCTCCCTCCGCTGTCTCTGTCTGTCATTTTTCCCCATTTCCCTGTGCAGCAGCATTTCCATCCCACTTCCCTATGCAGCAGCAACAGCATTTCCCTCCTATCCCCCCTTTCCTGTGCAGAAGCAGTAGCAGCATTTTCCCCCACCCCCCTTTCCCTTCTCTTATCTTCTCTTCCCTTCTCCGTTCGGCCCCTCCCCCTTCTTTTACTGCCGTGGTCCTGCTCGATCTGGCCTGCTCCTGACCCTCCCACCGCCGACAAACCTCGGTGCTCCAGCCGCGTAGGCAGCACTTTAAACACGCTGCTTCGCAGCCTTCTACTGCCAATTTCCTCTGCCGCGTCTGTCTCCGATGATGTCATCAGAGACGCGGCAGAGGAAATCGGCAGAGAAGGGCGCGAAGCAGCGTGTTTATAGTGCTGCCTACGCCGCTGGAGCCGGGAGGTTTGTGGAGGGTCAACGGTCGGAGCGGGGCTGCTGTCCACCATTGCTGCCACTGGTGCTGCCTAGTCCGCTGGAGCCGGGAGGTATATAGAGAGCACAGTCGTGGCATGCGCCTCCAGCCCCTGCAAGCGCCGTGATATGTCAATTAGAATGTTGGCACCTCACGGCGCAGTGAGAGGCAGCGGCGAGTGAGGGCGGGCGGTGACGCGCCGAGGACAGGGAGAGAGAATAGTCACGCGCCTTCAGCCCCCGCATGCACCGTGAGGTTAGAATGTTGCCACAGAAGCACACCTCACGGCGCCAGGACTCACGAATTTTCGAGAGCGAATGCGTGCTCTAGCGTTTTATTATTATTGATTTCACAGAAGTAAGTATGTGTTACATGTTTATCTTTATACAGAAATGAAAGAAGATATGACACTAGACTTGGCTCTGGCCAACTAAAGGTTTTGTACAGCTACAAAAATCAAATCAAGCATAGATAGCAGAAAACTTTTAGCATGTTCCTTAGACAAACATTTAGATTACACACTGAACATACTGTGCTACCTATCAAATAATGAATGTTGCCTCAATTAAGGTTCACACATAGCGTATTAATAGTGCATCATCATATTGCCAGCTATAATGGCAGTGAGATAGATATGTTGCCTTTTAGACCATTTAGCGACATTATTGTGTAATCATTTCTGACAGTCTAATCAGATTTGAAATTGTGAATGAGCAATAACTACAAAAGGCACATCCCATATAAAATATTTAGTTCAATGATTAGACACACATTCAACATTTTTACGTTTGAGAACTTGAAAATGGTGGCATTTTGGTTGCCACACTGATCTTCATATTTCATAGACAACATAGATAAAGGGTTTTATGATCTGTTACACCCAGCAATTATAGGTTTATTAGCAACAAAACTATTTTGAGATTGCAATTTACTGTAGCATTTTCACCACATGATATATGCAAACATATCCTAGTAACTATGAATTTTAAGTTTGATGTAATGTATGTCGTTTCAGGTGACTGTTACGCTTTATCTCATTATCTATTTTTCATGTTTGATTAACAAGATTTGACAAATGAATGCTTTAATACTTTAGTTTATTTTTTCACTTTGGTTATATATTCCCCCCTTTTTTCCTCTTCTTTTCCTTTTCTTCCTCCTGTTCTCCATTTCTCATTTTTTTCTTCTTTCTTTTTTCTTCCCCTTTTCTCCTTTCTTCTCCCTTTTCTTCATATCTGGTTTTTTTTCATTCCTTCTCCCTTTCTTCTTTCTTTTTTTCCCCTTTTTTTCTCTTTTCCTTTTTCTTTTCCCCCTTTTATCCTCCTTTTTCATTTTTTCCTTTTTTTCTTTTCCTCTATAATGATTCCAATAGAATAATGTCATACAATCTCTATATTCAGACATGTTCTTCTACATTCACTTCATATTACAATCACTACCTCACAAGATTGTTCCATCATCTTAATAATGAATAGTACACATCACCTTCATAGAAATAAAATAATACAATACATGTAATGGCTTCATACAGATATTATATTAAAAATGGCATGAACAAATTGTTTTTATTTAATTTATTTTATTCTTCTATCATTATCCCCTAATTTCCTATTAATTTTTATCAAAAATATTTTGATTTTATTGATTTTTTTTTTTTCCAAATTCATTATTCGTTTTAAAAGCCAGCACAAAGTGCAACAGATTAACCAATAATTGGTACAAAAAACAGCACTCATTACAATCAAATAATAAAATAAGTACTTATCTCCCCTTCCCTCCCACCCCACCCTTCCTGGATGTGCATAACACTCATTCAGAAATCAAAGGGAAATATTAATGATCATAAGAACATAAGCAGTGCCTCTGCCGGGTCAGACCACAGGTCCATCCTGCCCAGCAGTCCGCTCCCGCGGCGTCCCAAACAGGTCACGACCTGTCTGTATCACCAGAAGGGGCTCCCTTGCCACCTTGGTTTCTCATTTAAGTCCTGTCTTCCTATCGAAGTCCTAACCCTCCGGTCTTGCACATGCACGACCTGGTTTGGTTTCTATACTCATTACTTGATTAGCTTTCTATACTTGTGTTACATCCCAGCTCCTCCCTCAGTATCCCATGATCCCTTTATCCTTCAGGAATCCGTCCAATCCCTGTTTGAATCCCTGTACCGTACTCTGCCTGATCACTTCCTCTGGTAGCGCATTCCAAGTGTCCACGACCCTTTGGGTGAAAAAAAACTTCCTTGCGTTTGTTTTGAACCTATCTCCCTTCAGTTTCTCCGAATGCCCCCTCGTACCTGTTGTCCCCTTCAGTCTGAAGAATCTGTCCCTATCCACCCTCTCTATGCCCCTCATGATCTTGAAGGTCTCTATCATATCTCCCTGAGCCTCCTCTTCTCCAGAGAGAAGAGCCCCAGCCTATCCAACCTCTCGGCGTATGGGCAGTGTTCCAGCCCTTTTACCATTTTCGTTGCTCTCCTTTGGACTCTCTCAAGTACCGCCATGTCCTTCTTGAGGTGTGGCGACCAATACTGAACGCAGTATTCCAGATGTGGACGCACCATCGCTCGATATAATGGCATGATGACTTCCCGTGTTCTGGTTGTTATGCCCTTCTTTATGATGCCAAGCATCCTGTTGGCTTTTTTCGAGGCTGCTGCGCACTGTGCAGATGGCTTCAGTGATGCATCCACCAGCACACCCAAGTCTCTCTCAAGTCTGCTGTCTCCCAACAATACCCCCCCCAATTTGTAGTTGAACAACGGGTTCTTTTTCCCTATATGCATGACCTTGCATTTGTCCACGTTAAAGCGCATTTGCCATTTGTTTGCCCAGTCTTCTAGCTTGTCCAGGTCTCTTTGTAGGTCCTCACACTCCTCCCTGGTCCTAACTCTGCCGCACAGTTTGGTATCGTCTGCAAATTTTATAACCTCGCACTTTGCCTCCTTTTCCAGGTCATTGATAAATATGTTAAAGAGTAATGGCCCCAGCACTGACCCCTGTGGTACACCGCTCGTGACTCCCCGCCAGTCAGAATATTGACCCTTTACTCCGACCCTCTGCAGTCTGCCCGACAACCAGTGCTTGATCCATCTGTGCACATCCCCTCCCACCCCGTGGTTCCACAGCTTCTTAAGCAGCCTTTCATGTGGCACCTTGTCGAAAGCCTTTTGAAAATCGAGGTAAATGATGTCTATGGGTTCCCCATTGTCCACCCGACTGCTTATTCCCTCAAAGAAGTACAGAAGGTTCGTTAGGCACGACCTTCCCTTACAGAATCCATGCTGGCTTGTTCTCAGTAGGCCATTCCTCTCGATGTGCTCGCAAATGGCGTCCTTGATCATAGCTTCCACCATCTTCCCTATAATTGAAGTCAGGCTCACCGGCCTGTAGTTCCTGGGGTCACCCCTCGATCCCTTCTTGAAGATAGGTGTGACATTCGCCAATTTCCAGTCCTCTGGTACCTCACCAGTTTTCAAGGATAGGTTACAAACATGCTGGATTGTGCCCGCTATTTCTTGTCTTAGTTCCTTCAGAACCCTTGGGTGGATCCCGTCCGGGCCCGGTGATTTGCCGCATTTTAGCCTGTCTATCTGTTTGAGGACATCCTCTTTACTTACCTCTATGTGATCCAATTTTTCAGCCTGTTCCCCACTCATGAGCTCCTCTGAGTCCGGTATATTAGATGTGTCTTCGCTCGTGAAAACCGACGAGAAGAACGTGTTCAACCTCTCAGCTACCTCTTTATCCTCCTTAATCACTCCCTTCCTATCCCCATCGTCCAACGGCCCCACCTCCTCTCTCGCTGGTCGCTTTCCCTTAACGTAACTGAAGAATGCCTTGAAGTTTTTCGCCTCTCTGGCCAGCCCCTCTTCGTATTCCCCCTTTGCTTTTCTAACCTCCTGGTGGCATTCCTTTTGGCATTTCCTGTGCGTCTGGTGATTTTCCTCCGTTGGGTCCTTTTTCCATCTCCGGAAGGATACCTTTTTGTCCTTTATCGCCCTCTTTACTTCTGTTGACATCCAAACCGGGTCCTTTGATCGCTTGTTCTTGCAGCCTTTCCTGAAACTGGGTACATACATTCTCTGTGCTTCCTGCAGGGTGTCCCTGAATAGGGTCCAGGCGCTTCCCACAGTCTCCATCCTAAAGATGTTTCTGTGCTTCCTCCCCACCATTTCCCTCATAGCAACATAGTTCCCTTTCTTGAAATTCAGCGCAGTTGTTGCTGTCCTCCTTACTATGGGTGTCTCTCTTTCTAATGTGAATCTGATCGTGTTGTGATCACTATTGCCTAGTGGTCCTCCCACTTCTATCCCTCTAGCAGGCCCCCCTAATCCGTTTAGGATGAGGTCAAGAGTAGTACCCCCTCGCGTCGGTTCTTTGACTAGTTGCTCCATGAAGCAGTCTTTCACAGTTTCTACAAATCCTGTCTCCCTAGTGCAGTTGGAGTGACCCGTACTCCAGTCTATTCCTGGGTAGTTGAAGTCCCCCATCACTGTTACACTTCCAGTCCTGCATTCCTGTCTCAATTCTGCTTCCAAGTCGTGTCCGACTCCTTCAATTCGTACAAAATTTTGTTAATGGATCCCAAATCTCTTTGAATTTATTATAATGTCCCAATTGTAACGAGTTCATACGTTCAAACTTATAAACTTGGCTTAAGGTTTCCCAATAAAAGTTATAATTTATTCTATCCCATTTTTCCAGTTTTTTGTGATTAGCTGCATAGCAACTCCTGTCATGATAAGAAGTAATCTATTCTTATTTGCATTTATTGGACTCTTGGGCATTAATAGTGTTCCAAACAACACTATGTCATACGATAATGACAGTGAGACTTCCAATATCATATTAATTTGACCCCAAATAGACCTCCAAAATTTAAGTATCAAGGGACAATAGAACAATAGATGATCCAGTGTCCCTATATCGAGATGACAATGCCAGCATCTATTAGACTTAGAACTATCTAACTTTTGCAAACGAACAGGGGTCCAGAAAATTATATATAACAGAAAAAACCAAGTTTGTCTCATGGATGCTGACGCCGTACATCTCATCCCCAAGTCAAATCCCATGGCCATTGAGTAGCAGAAATCTGCTGCTTTATCTCAATGCTCCAAATGTTTTTTAGACTAGTTTTAGGTTTCTTATTCAGATATTCAGAAATTAATTTATACCACTTGGCAGTCTGATGCCCTAGCAAATCTGTCTGGAGGCGTAGGCCCAGCAAGCTATATTGATTTTTTAAATTTTGCCAGTCAGGGAACCATTTCTGAATGGCCTGCCTTAACTGCAACCATTTATACCCTTGAGACTTTGTAATGCCGAATGATTGCTGCAGTTGTAAAAAATCAAGCATTTTCCCATTTGATAACACATCATCTAATGTACATAATTATACCTGCCTGCAACCAATGCTTCCAGAGGATCTTAGACTCGCCAATTTGAATCTTGGAGTTCAACCATAAGGACTGACATGTGGATTGATGAATTGGAATAGGTATTAGGTTATTAATAAATTTTAATGTTTGCCATGTGGAAAATTAATTCTTTTGTCCTTATAAATCCTAGGTAACTTGATACTTAAAACATGACACAATCGCAATGGGGACAGGAGTTGCCATTCTAATATTAACCAATCCGGAAGATGCTCCATGAGTTCAGGAAGGATCCAATACATACCCTGCCGCATAATAAAAGCTTGATGGTACCGATAGAAATTTGGAAAATTTACCCCACCCGCCGCAATTGGTTTTTGCAAAGATACTAAAGCTATTCTATCAGTTTTACCCAGCCAAATAAATTTAGTGAGAATTCCATTCAATTTCTTATACAAGGACTCTTGAAAATAAACATACTCATTTGGTAGCAAACTACAGGCAAAATCATCATTTTAATGGTTTGGACTCTTTCTCCACCAAGAAAGATGTAATGGGTTCCAATGCTCACACATCTCTTTGACTTTCAGCAATAAAGACTTTTAATTTACTGTCATTGTATCTTCCAGTGTTTTTGAATCATTATACCTAAATATTTTGTACCCTCTTCCTTCCAAAGGAATTGGAATGAATAAAATAATCCTTTTATACAATGCACATTTAACGGAAGAACATCTGATTTGCTCCAATATATTTTGTAATCAGAAAATTTGCCAAATCGATCAATCAATTCTAGTAAATGCGGAATGGTAGATTCAGGATTCTTCAAATGAAGCAAGATGTCATCTGCATAAGCAGAGATCTTATATTCCTGACCTGCATAAGGAATCCCCTGTATCTCCTTTACCTGTTGTATAGCCAACAACAAGGGTTCCAGAACAATATAAAAAAGCAAAGGAGATAAGGGACATTCTCCCAGGACAAGCAGGCAGGTATTCTCACTAGTGGGTGATGTCATCAGACAGAGCCCCGGTACGGACGTCTCACAAGCACGTGTTGCTTGTAGAAACTTAAAGTTTCTAGAGCCCGCACCGCGCATGCGCCGGTGCCTTCCTACCCGGAGATCCGGGCGTGTCTCCTCAGTTCTTTCTTTTCCGCGGAGCTGAGAAGTTCAACTTCATCATGCGCTAGCTGAATTCAGTTAAATTTGCCTTCCTTTGTTTTTCGCTTTCTTTTAATTACAGTTAACAGTTCTTTTCTTTTCGGTAAAAAAAAAAAAAAAAGAAGATTATTTCCTCCGGCGGGTCGAACGGGCCGGCCACGTGGCTCAGGCCCACTGGCTTCGACCTCGCGGCGGAGATTTTCCGGCCTATGTCCCGGCCAATCACCGGGTTTAAAAAGTGCAGCAAGTGCCAACGCGCGATTTCACTCACGGACCCTCACTGGCGCTGTTTGCAGTGTTTGGGCCCTGACCACATTCCGAAATCGTGCAGGCCTTGCTCTACCCTTACGGCACACTCATTCAAGCGGCGTTGCCTATTGTGGGAATCGATGTTCAAGATGGACGCAGCTAAGGATCCCTCAGCCTCCACTTCATCCGATACCTCCCCGGTTCGGGCAAAACCGGCATCGACCCCTCCTGCATCGAGCGTGGTGAAACCGGCATCGCTCGCCCCGACACCATCCACGAGCTCGACGTCGGTGCCTGCCCCGGTCTCCTCGGTTCAGGTACCTCTTCCTTCCACAGTGCCACCAATGGTCATCAAAGTGCCGAAAGCTACTAAGCAGAAGCACTCGGCCTCGAAGGAGCGCGATGTCCGTGCAGGAGGACCCCCTTTCGGTGCGGATCCCCCTCCCCCCCCCCCCCCCACCCCCCCCCCCCCCCCCTCCCCCCCTCCTATCGGCTTCGCTACGGTCCGTGCTGGAAGCTCAATTCGTTGAGCTCATGCAGACCATCGGACCGGGCTCATCGCTGCCATACAGGGTGACCTCCCGGTACCGATCCAAAGGGGCGGTCCGCCCCCTCCCTCCCCCACACCGTTCGACCTCGACAACCGACGAGGACGAACGGGGAGGGCGGCGATGCCCACGCGGCAAGCCTCGCTTACCGATATGCCGCCATTAGAACCCATTACGCCTCCGCGCCAACATGGGACCAGACCTCCGATCGATACTCGAAGCCCTGAGCATAGTCAGGAAGAGTTCTTCCGTACTCCTTACCAGACTTGGTAGCATCGCAAGAACCCGCATCGCAAACCCAGTTGCATCCACCGCTTCCAGCCCTATCCACTTGGGGGCCTCGGGGACCATGCGATGCACAGACGATCCCGATCCCCGTCCCGCCACCGAGACGGGCACCGATCGAGACACTCATCCTGGCACTCCTCACGCCATTCGGAGAGTGTCACCGCAGAAAAAACTGCAACGTAGGGGATACTCCTCATCAGAGGTGTCCCCTCCGAGGGGCCGGAGTACGAGGAGACACCGGTGCCCGATTCTCCTTGTCACTCCCGATGTCCACGACCTGGAGGCCTCATCCTCCTCCAGCCCGTCCCACAGACCGACGCTGGCGGAACAATTGTCCTTCTCATCATTCCTCCGACAAATGGCGGATGATCTGGATGTGACCCTTGACACGGGATCCAGATACTCCAAAGAGTATCTGGACACCATGCATTTACCTAACCCTCCAACGGAGTCGCTTCGGCTCCCCTTGCATAAATTACTGGACCAGACCTTCATGCAGTGCTTCGAAACGCCGTATTCCATACCGCCGATCCCCAGCAAACTCGATGCTCGATACCGCATCGTGCACCATAAAGGGTTCGAGGGCCCTCAACTCTCCCACCAATCCCTACTGGTCGAGTCCTCCCTTAAACGCTCTCATCCTCTCCCGGTCTACGCCTCTGTACCGCCGGGCCGAGAGGGGAGAACGATGGACAAATTTGGTAGAAAATTCTACCAAAACTCCATGATGGCGTCACGGGTGCTAAACTACAACTTCTTTTTCTCTTCCTATCTGGAGTTCTTCTTGCCGGTGCTCCGCAAGTTCACTCCGTTCATAGACAACCAAGCTCGATTCGAGTTCGAGGAAGTGGTAGCCTCTCTCTCCCAATTACGCCTCCAGCTGATGCAATCCTCCTTCGATGCATTCGAACTCTCGGCACGCGCCGCCGCAAGCGCGGTAGCCATGCGTCGCCTGGCATGGCTCCGTACTATCGATATGGATCCCAACCTACAGGACAGACTCGCCAACGTACCATGCGCTGGAGCTGACCTGTTCGATGAGTCTATCGAAACTGTTACCAAGAAGCTGTCGGATCATGAAAATCCTTTCAATCCATCCTACGGCCCAACCCAACCTCAACAGTCTCGACCTTCCAGGCCACCCCTGATTTACCAGCGGCGTTACATGCCCAGACAAACGCCTGCTGCGGACAGCCTGCGAAGAGACAACCTCCCCAGAAGTCTCAGCAAAAACTTCAGCCACCGGCTGTACCTAAGGCTCCCCAGCCCTTTTGACGCCCCTCCCGGGAGCATAACCTCGGCCTCTCCCATAGGGGGCCGCCTCCATTTTTTTACCACCGATGGGAGGCCATAACCACGGACCTATGGGTCCTCTCCATCATAAGAGAAGGATATTCTCTTCAATTCCACCGGGTCCCCCCGGACCATCCTCCAAGAGAGTATCCTTCAAGCTCGACGCAGACCGCCCTTCTTCTTCAGGAAGTCCAAACCTTACTTCAGCTTCGGGCTGTCGAGCCGGTCCCGTCAGA
The DNA here is from genome assembly GCF_902459505.1 of Geotrypetes seraphini. Lineage (NCBI taxonomy): Eukaryota > Metazoa > Chordata > Amphibia > Gymnophiona > Dermophiidae > Geotrypetes > Geotrypetes seraphini. The sequence continues at coordinate 23,064,326 of NC_047095.1, forward strand.
CCAATTGAACCGAGGGTTTTACTCCCGGTACTTCCTCGTCCCGAAGAAAGCGGGCGACCTGCGACCCATTTTAGGCCTTCGGGCCCTCAACAAGTTCCTGGTCAAAGAGAAGTTTCGCATGTTGACTTTGGCTTCTCTATACCCCCTCCTCGAGCAGAACGACTGGTTATGCTCCCTGGATCTCAAGGAGCCTACACTCACATCCCCATTCACCCGGCCTCCCGAAAGTCCCTCAGATTTCGGGGGGAAATCTGCACCTACAGTATCGAGTGCTACCATTCGGCCTATCTTCGTCCCCCAGAGTCTTCACAAAGTGCCTGGTGGTAGTGGCCGCAGCACTCCGGACAGGGTCTACAGGTGTTTCCATACCTCGACGACTGGCTCATCAAGGCCCCGTCAGCCTCAGAGGTCACTTCGGCGGCCTTGGCTACAACCTACTTCCTCCAGAATTTGGGCTTCGAGATCAACTTCTCCAAGTCTCATCTACAACCCACCCAGTCCCTCCCCTTCATCGGAGCGGTCCTGGACACCACCCGACTCCGAGCATTCCTGCCCCGGCAACGCATGGAGTCTCTTCTTCATCTCTGCCAGTCGGTGGCTACTCGCCAAACCCTACCGGCGAGACAACTGATGGTGCTCCTGGGCCATATGGCCTCCACAGTACACGTGACACCCTTTGCCAGACTCCACCTCAGGATCCCCCAGTGGACCCTGGCATCACAGTGGAATCAGACATCCGATCCACTGTCCAAACGCATCGTAGTCACACCTGCTCTTCGGCAGTCTCTACTTTGGTGGATGACCTCTTCGAATCTATCCAGAGGTTTGCTGATGCACTCTCCCCCCCATCAGAAAGTTCTCACAACCGATTCGTCGAATTACGCATGGGGGGCCCACCTGGAGGGTCTCCGCACCCAAGGATTCTGGACCAGTGCGGAAAGACTACACCAAATCAATCTATTGGAACTCAGAGCCATCTTCAATGCGCTCCAAGCTTTCCAACACCGACTCCACGACATGGTAATCCTCATTCGCACAGACAATCAGGCCGCCATGTATTATATCAAAAAGCAAGGAGGCACGGGCTCGGCCCTCCTTTGCCAGGAAGCTCTACGAGTCTGGGGACTGGGCGGTGCGCCACAAACGCCCTACTCAGAGCAGTATACATCCAGGGGAGAACAACGTCTTAGCAGACAAACTAAGCCGTCTGCTACAACCGCACGAATGGACTCTCCATTCCAACCCCCTTCACCAAATCTTCACGCAATGGGGGACGCCTCAGATAGACCTCTTTGCGGCTCCCCACAACGCCATACTGCCTCAGGCTCCGAGATCTACACTCCTCATCGCCTCGAGGCAGATGCTTTTCTACTGAACTGGGGGAAACGATTTCTATATGCGTTCCCACCATTCCCGCTGATCCAGAAGACTCTGGTCAAGCTGAAACTCGAACGGGCCACCATGATTCTAATAGCTCCTCGGTGGCCCAGACAACCTTGGTTCTCCCTCCTACTTCAACTCAGCAGCAGGAACCAGTACCACTTCCAGTGTTTCCTTCACTACTTACTCAACATCAAGGATCACTACTTCATCCCAACCTGCAGTCTCTCCACCTGACAGCTTGGTTCCTCTCAACGTAACCCCTCACCAATTCACAAGAAGTGAGGGAGGTCTTGGAAGCTTCCAGGAAGCCCGCCACTCGACAATGCTACTCCCAGAAATGGACCAGATTCTCCTCATGGTGTGTTTCTAAGTCAAAGGAACCTCAGCGAGCTTCCTTATCCTCCGTGCTGGACTATCTCCTACACCTATCTCAATCTGGGCTCAAGTCCACATCCATACGAGTCCACCTGAGCGCTATTGCGGCGTTCCACCAGCCTCTACAAGGGAAACCCCTCTCGGCCCATCCGGTGGTCGCCAGATTTATGAAAGGACTCTTCCATGTTAACCCTCCTCTCAAACCACCCCCAGTAGTTTGGGACCTCAATGTAGTCCTTTCCCACCTCATGAAGCCCCCGTTTGAACCACTCAACAGGGCCCCTCTGAAGTATCTCACCTGGAAAGTGCTTTTCCTTGTAGCCCTTACGTCCGCTCGCAGAGTCAGCGAACTCCAGGCATTGATGGCGGACCCACCATTCACAGTATTCCACCATGACAAGGTGGTCCTCCGCACTCACCCGAAATTCCTGCCTAAGGTGGTCTCCGAATTTCATCTCAACCAATCCATTGTACTTCCAGTATTCTTCCCTAAGCCTCATTCTCACCACGAGAATCGGCCCTTCACACTCTAGACTGCAAACGTGCCTTGGCTTTCTACCTGGATCGCACCAAGCCACACAGAACCACTCCTCAACTTTTTGTCTCCTTCGATCCTAACAAGTTGGGAAGACCCGTATCAAAGCGCACCATCTCTAATTGGATGGCGGCTTGTATCTCTTTCTGCTATGCCCAGGCTGGATTATCACTTCCTTGTAAGGTCACAGCCCATAAGGTCAGAGCAATGGCAGCCTCAGTAGCATTCCTCAGATCAACACCAATCGAGGAAATTTGCAAGGCTGCCACCTGGTCCTCGGTTCACACATTCACCTCACATTATTGTCTGGATACCCTCTCCAGACGGGATGGACAGTTTGGCCAAACAGTATTGAAAAATTTATTCTCTTAAGTCGCCAACTCCCCCTCCATCCCACTGAGGTTAGCTTGGAGGTCACCCACTAGTGAGAATACCTGCCTGCTTGTCCTGGGATAAAGCACAGTTACTTACCATAACAGTTGTTATCCAGGGACAGCAGGCAGCTATTCTCACGTCCCACCCACCTCCCCTGGGTTGGCTTCTCAGGCTAGCTACCTGAACTGAGGAGACACGCCCGGATCTCTGGGTAGGAAGGCACCGGCGCATGCGCGGTGCGGGCATCTAGAAACTTTAAGTTTCTACAAGCAACACACTTGTGTACGTCCGTACCGGCTCTGTCTGATGACATCACCCACTAGTGAGAATAGCTGCCTGCTGTCCCTGGATAACAACTGTTACGGTAAGTAACATTGCTTTCTTGTCTAACTCCCCATGCCAGATGGAAACTCTCTGAGAAAGGGAACTATACAAGGTTTGAATCATTTGTATAAATCTGGATCCTATACCAAACCAATCCATTACTTGATACATTAAAGTCTATTCTATATGATCAAAGGCCTTCTCTGCATCCAAAGAGACAGAAGGCCAGATCATCCATTGTTTTTGCTAAATTTAGCATATGAAATGCCAATCTGGCGTTATTTGAGGAATGTCTGAGCAACAAAATCCACCTGGTGCATACCAATCATAAAAGGGAGAGCCTTGGCTAATCTTAGAGCCAATAACTTAGCCAAAGTTTTCCATCCACATTAATTAAAGAAATAGACCTGTAGTTTGAAACCAACATGGGATTTTTATTTGGCTTTGGCAAAACATTGATTAAAGATTCTGCCATAGTACCTGAAATATAACCTTTAGTTAGTTGTGATTGATATAAATTTAGAAGATGAGCTAAAAGTATAATTTGAAATGATTTGAAGAACTCCACTGTGAAACCATCACTACCCAGAGCGGATCCAACTCTGAGGGATTTCAACGCTGCCTGTAGTTCCTTAAGTGATATAGGTGCTTCAAGATTTCCTTTTTTATGCTCGGGAATTTTTGGCCCATGAATTAACTTTGAAAGCAGATTTCCTCTGAGGTGTTGAATTGAAAATATTCATTCATTTTCATATGAATTTCCTCGAGAAAGTTTGAATCAGCAAGCAATGTATTATTAAATCTCCAAACAGGTCTAGTAGAATCTTCTTCATTAAACTGATATTCAGTCCAAATGCCAGCATGATCTGTCAAAAAGATCGGGTCTATGCTAGTCTTTGTAACCTGTTGAGTTAAATTATCTGAAACAAAAATGTAATCTTGAAAACGATTTATGAACATGAGAGCAAAAAGAAAATTCACGAGCATTAAAATGAAAAAGCCTCCATATATCTTTCAATCCACATGACTGCACAAGATGGTCTAGACCTAATGATTTTATTTGCTTACTAGGTTGGTTATCCAATAAAAGATCCATGACAGCATTGAAATCTCTGGCAACGATTAGATTAGACGTAGCCAGTGACAAAATTATTTGTTGGAGTTTTTTTAAAGAACTCGGCCTGATTTGAATTAGGAGCATAAATATTAAGAAGCATCAGGGCATCATTTCCTGAAGTCATATCAACATGATGCCATCTACCCATAGGGTCAGCTCGAGAATTACCAAATACAGCAGGACACTTCCTATTAACCAGGATAGCCACACTAGCCTTCTTCCCCACTGCAGGTGCAAAAAAACAGTGTTTGATCCACCCCCCTTCCAATTTGACCGATTCACTTGATGACAAATGTGTTTCCTGTATAAAATAAACGTCCTGTTGCTGCTTCAAAAAATTGAGTACTTTTTTCCTCTTGATGGGATGGTTTAGTCCATTAACGTTCAGAGAATAAATTTTTAAAGGCATCTTAATTGATTTACCATGAATTTCAAATTATCACCCTTCCATTTGTAAAAAAAACTTTATTAAGGAATCCCCTATACACATCCAGGACTCCAGGAAACACAGACCTCCTCCCTTACCCACCCCATGAAATAACTCATGTGAACTTGGATATGGACTGAATAGACCCATAAACCCACCTTCCCCCACCCCGCATCTTATAGTATATCATCCTTCCCATATTTCATTGAGTTCATTCAAAATATTATTTACCCAATATTACCTGTACAGTAATCACTGACAATATATATAAATGCATAATATAATCTAATAGGTACATGAATTAAATACATTCTAAATTATAAGAAATAGAACAATTACACCTCTGAATTATTACTATTGAGCAACATCAATACCGAACTTTCATTGATAGGTCTGACCACCTCAATTCAATATTATCTGGATCACCATCAAACGACTTTGTTAATTTCTCTTGACCTTTCTGCGGCTTTTGACACGATTGACCATCAGCTTCTTCTTAACAGACTTCATTCTATCGGTATCACTGACCAAATTCTTTCCTGGTTCGTGTCATATTTAACTAACCGCACTTCTACTGTTTTCTTCAATGACTCAATATCTACCTCTTTATCAACTACTTATGGGATTCCCAAGGATCTATCCTCTCTCCGTTACTATTTAATATCTTCCTGGCTCCTCTGATCACTCTATGTCAGTCCGTGGGTTTTCAGGTGTTCGCTTACGCAGACGACATTCAGCTTCTGCATCCAATGGATTTAAACAAAACAACAGATATTCAAGAAATTAGTGAAAAACTCGACCAAATTCACCACTGGTTAAATAGAAATAAACTTTCTCTTAATATTAAAAAAACCAACGTGATGCTCTTTCCTTGGAAAGACAATCCTACTCTTATTGCTCCCATTACAATAAAAAACACACCATTGCAAATAGTTAACAATATAAAAATCTTAGGGGTAACTTTTGATTCAAAACTTAATTTCCATGATCATATTAGTACTATAATTAAATCTACATTTTACAGATTACGTAGGATACGATCTATTGCAAAATTCCTATGTCCTAAATCAATAAACATTCTTATCCATTCTTTAGTGATTTCTAAATTGGACTATTGTAATGCCCTATTTAAGGGGATATCGCTAAACGAAATTAAGCGACTTCAAATTATTCAGAACATATCCATTAAACTCATCACTAAGTCTAGAAAATATGACCATGTTACACCCCTTTTGATAGATGCACATTGGCTTCCAGTTAATTATCGGATAACGTACAAACTCTGTCTGCTTGTTTTTAAATCTCTTCTTCATAAGACCCCAGCATTCATATTTAAACATTTAATTCCTTATCATTCAAATAGAACTTTGAGGTCTAATGAGCAAAACCTATTAACCATTCCATCACTTAAAATTATTAACACTAGACGTCAATTTATTTTTTCTGTAACTGCTCCTCAAACTTGGAACGATCTCCCATTTACCTGCGGAATGAGCAGGATTTAGGAAAATTTAAAAGCAATTTGAAAACATTTCTTTTTAAAGATGCTTTTAATATTTAATTAAATAGTTCTTAATTTGGTGATGTTATTTTACTGTGTTATGCTATGTGTTAATTGATTCCCCTAATGTATTTTTCCTTTGTTTTACTTTTCTTTATCAATTGTATTTCTAACCCTTATCTTACCCTATGTTATAAGTATAAAATATTATGTATTAGTTTTTACCCAATGTTATTATTTAAAGTTTGTTTTGTATTGTATTGTCCTTATTAGACTATATTTAACATGTTCATCGCTTAGAATTTGATTAAGCGATTAATCAAGAAAAATAATAAACTTGAAACTTGATAAGGCAACAGAATATCTTATATTAATCATCCCATATATGAAATTGAAACTAGTACCCGTTCTCACCTTATATCTCCCATTTAAACATATTTTAATAAAATAACTAATAAAAACCATAAATTAATTGACTGTACTCAAAGAATCCCCTATTAACCCTATGTAATATTAATAAGCCTGAAAAATTTAAGTTGTATTTTAATAAAATTCAGAATATATGTTTATATTAATTCCTCAAGAAAGAAAAATATATATTAACTTGTTAATTGTACTAAATTCTACATTATGAGTATAATTTTAATCCTGCAAGCACATTGAATCTTACCCTTAGCGCACCCCAGAATTAACTTACTGAGAAAAAAACCCATGAAACAATATTTAAAATTAATGGCTCCTTTTATGAAGGCGTATTATTGGTTTAACGCGGGTAATAGTGTGCACTAAACCGCCAGATGCACTAGCTGCTACCGCCTCCTCTTGAGAAGGCGGTAGTTTTTCGGCCAGCGTGGGGGTTAGCACGTGATAAAAAGTCGCGTGTGTTAAACCTGCTAGCACGGCTTCGTAAAAGGAGCCCTTAATGAAAGCAGAAAATCTCAATTAAGAAATTCATAAAACAAAATAAATGCACATGGATACTGCCTAAGTATATTAATGCTAGACTGTTAATCATGAAAGCTGAAAACAGAATGAATCTGTCCTGTATATCACATATCACTAGACAGATATTAAAAACCCTATAATACTTCTCATTATGTTAAAACATTTAACCTAAGGAATAAAAACTCATTAAGATCTACTTATCATATAATACTGTCCATTTCAATACTCTTTTAACTTACATCTTGTCTTCTCCATGCTACATGTACCAATCCTCACTCGCTTATCCATTTATTCTCAGGACCAAGATCTTAGAAATCTCAGAAAACCAATTAGCCCAGTTCCCGCTTCCTGCTGTCAGCATATAATCCATTGCTCTTCCTTTCCCTGAAGCCGGTTTCTTTTGTCACTTTGGTCACTTTCCACCCCAATGCACCCCCCCCTTTCCCCACTCACTGGAGCCATGATCATATTATCTATAGCAAACTGCAAACCACTACTATGGAAGTATTTAACCATTCTGTGCTTCAGCTACAGTTGACCATTAAGAATAAGGAGGGGCTGCGCTGTAACAAATGTCCCTGGGGAGTCAGTTCCAGTTGCTATAAAGAAAACAAGCCAGGAAACTCTCTGTCATGAGCATGCCCCTGTTGCTAGGCAACCATGCCAAAAGAAACACTCAGACTCCGGACTGGGCACGGTTTGTTCTTGGGGGGAGGGGTGCAAAGAGAAAACTCACTGTCCAATTCAGCAATCAAAAAAGTGGGCAGGAACCTCCTCCACAAACAAATCAAAGTGATCCAAAAGTTTAACCACTCCACCAAGCTACCTCCCACTCTCTACATTCCTCCTCCTGGACTTGCAGAAAGAATCCACAACTCTGCAATCTATTGTAACTGTCTGCTTTACCAATCAGGTCAGCTGGAGATTGTTTAAGACTTTGACATCACTCCTCTTCATCTGAGGATCACACACAGTGAAATGAAGGCAGTTAAAAAAAATCAGATTTCTTAGAGTTCTATAACTGATTGCCTATTTCTGTATTCATTAACTGCATAGTAAAACACATTTTCATTCAAAAACTACACAAAAATAACATTCAGATTAGCTGATATAACTGCCATTCCTATATCCCAATAAAGGGATCTTTTATCACTCCAAAGTTACTTTAATAATCAAGCAATGTTTCAAATTAGAGCACCTCTGCAACTGTTACTCTAACTTTCAGTTCTGACCCATCTATGAATCCATCTGATGTTGCTGTTGAAGTATAAATTCTTCCAGTTTTTTAGGGTCTTGGTAGTGAGTTGCAGGGTATAACAAGCTATATTTTGCCCCTATATCTCTGAGCTGTGGCCTGAGAGCCAAAAATTGCTTTCTTATAGAAGCAGTCTTTTTAGCAAAGTCCGGTAAAAACAGAAGTTTTCCTTCCTGCCACTTCACCACTCTTGCCTGTTTAGCAGCTTCAAAGATCTCCATAACTTGCTGAAATCACAAGACCTTAATTATTATAGGGCTTGGTCCAATTTGCTTGTTTGTAATATGAGCAGGCACCCTGTGTACTCTTTCAATTTCAAATGGCTGCACAAATTTGAGAGACAAGACTTTGGGGGATAAAAGTAGTAAGAAATGCTTCCACCCCCTCTGGGAGCCCCATTAAGTGAATATTATTTTGTCTGCTTCTATTTTGAGCCTCCTCCAGCTCAGCAGAAATCCTAGCTATATTATGATGATCTTGGTGGCACTGATTCATGTTTTCCTCAATTGCTGAGACCCGCTTCTCTAACTGCTCTGTCCGAGCACTACTCACAGTCATTTGATGTGTCAAGCTGGAAACCTCCATCTATTAGCCCATTTAGCTTAGAAGTAGTTTCTTTAAGCAGTTCCTTAATAGTGTGCAGGTCAGCTGTGACTTGTTCAAGGAGTTCAGTAGAATCCTTAGGTAATGGTGTCTTGTTTGAATGTCCAGCTCTCTTGAATGTAAACCGCCTAGAAGTCGCAAGATTGTGGCGGTATAGAAGAATAAAGTTATTATTATTATTGTTTGGTGTGGGGGGGGATCATGTTTCGATCTCTTAGCGTTTCCCCCTGTTGCAAAAGCAGCATTGAGCTTGGTTTGCTTACCCGAGGCCATATCTAATCTCTAATGATTGTTTGTCAGAAAATTAAAGTAAAAAAAATATTTTTGACCTCCTTCACAGCACTTAGAATTGTGAGGCAGGGGAGAGCAGTGAAATCACGCTGCCATCTAAACCACAGCCAAGTTCCAGAATCGATTTTATTGATTTTTTTAAAAATGCACATATATTTTCTTTGTTTTCAGTGTATATTCTCTTTTCCTTTGAAGCTTTAATGAGTTATCACTATAGGTTGTGATTTTGAAATTTTATAATTTTAAAGTTTTCTACATATGTTGTCAATATATGTGGTTATTCAATAATCTCATGATCTTAATACATATTTTGTTTATATGTACATTTTTTCCACATTTACTTTTCTGTTTAGTCAAAAACATATTTTATCTGTTTTCAGAGATTTGTGTTGTTTAAAGATGTATATTATTATCAATATTTTCAATTTATGATGATCATTATATTATTTACATTTTTAAAAATATTTATAACAAATTAGAGTTTTATATTCATGCTTTACACCATTAATACTGCTTGCTGGCTGCCACTACATCGCCGGGTGAGGAAGGGAGGTCGTTAGGACCAACTTTGCTGCTTTGGGAATGGAGGGAGGGAGGAGGTTGACAGGACTGGCTCTACTGCTTTGTGAACTGAGGGAGGGAGGAGTTTGTGAGGATCGGCTCTGCTGCTTCAGGAATGGAGGGAGAGAGATTGGTGGCTGCTGAGATACTCTGGGAGTTGGAGGGAGGCCAGGAGATTGGTGGCTGCTGCTGATGCCTCTGGGGCTGGAAGGAGGGGAGGTTATTAGGTCAGGAGCACCACTTTGGATGGTTAATTGAATTCTTGTTAGCTGAGCTTCTACTGTAGTTTTACTTGTTAGTTATGGGGTAGGATATGTGGATGCACTTGTTTTTAGATTACAAGACAACCAAAGCATACATTTTAGAAGGATGTTTAGACTTTTTATAGCCACTGTAAGGCTGCTCCGATATATGATAGGCATTTTTTGAATCACAGAAAGAAAATAAAAATGAACTGAACACCCTTGAAAATGTAGCCAGTGAATACTTTTTAATCTAGATGTACCCATCCTAAATTTTGTCTGTTTTTCTAGGAACAGTTACCAGAACTTTATATGCACTTTCAGGCCCAGAGTTTCCATACCTCTATGTATGCCTCCTCATGGTTTTTAACAATCTTTCTTACAACATTCCCATTGCCCATTGCAACCAGAGTGTTCGATATCTTCATGTCTGAGGTAAGCAACTCAAGATGTGTCTTTATCTGGCAAACTATTACTTGCTGTCTACTTAGCCCTGAATAGCTATGCTTAAAATAGTCTACTTCAAAATAATATATGCATGGTTCTATAGTAAGATGAATATGTCTTTTTCTGATTTAACTAATGCCAGTGCCAGTGCATATGGCCTTTTATTTTATTACCGAGTTTGGGGCATTTACTTTTATAATAATAATAATAATAACAACAGTTTATATACCGCAGGACCGTGAAGTTCTATGCGGTTTACAATGGTTAAAAGATGTTACAAATTAATTAGAATTTACAAGGTTAGAAACTAGTTATTAACAGCGCTAGAGATCAGTTATTGTGGAGTAGGATTGAACAGGTTGATTGAGGTACGTGAAGAAGCAAAATTGGGAGGGGATACTATGAGGCATTCATGCTGAGAAATTTTGCCTGTATGGCTTATGTGCTGAGGCTTGTGTTCTTGAGGCTTTCTATATACCTAATTTTTTTTAACAAGGACTGTGGCTGAAGTGAACCAGAGTTGAAATTGCTGTCAGTTTTTATTATCACTGCTGTTAGCTGATTTATGTATTGCTGCAGTTTGTCTCCTTTAGGAAAAGCAATATACAAATGTGAAAATCAAGACTATTACATTATTTAATACATCAGTTCTTTCATGCTTTCTTTAATTTAACATGTGTACTTATGTTCAACTTGAGTATATGATGAATATTATATCTCATAGACATAAAAGAGAAAATACAGTGGTGCCTCACACAACGAACTTAATTGGTTCCAGGAGCAAGTTTGTTATGCGAAAAGTTCGTTATGTGAAACGCGTTTTCCCATAACAATACATGTTAAAAAAAATAATTCGTTCTGCAGCATAAAATATGCTAAGATGACATAAAAAAAGATAAATTTGTCAAAATGGTGAAAATGGTGGTCTTGCTGAGGCCAAACTCTTTGACGAGGTCACACTGTTTTACCCCACAAATTATTTCCCGTTTCATTTCAACAGAAATCACCTTCCTGCTTTTTTTAGAAGCCATGATATATAAAAAATATTGAGTTTATCTTAAAAGGACGACTGTATACAGTGAGAGAGGGCAGTTAAGCGCAGTGACTAACGACTGCCTGCAGTGCCTGCGCGGAAGGATGCAATACATCGGCAGCTCGGGCGACTTCGTTGTGTGAAACGAAGTTCGTTGTGTGAAACGAAGTTCGTTGTGTGAAACGAAGTTCGTTGTGTGAAACGAAGTTCGTTGTGTGAAACGAAGTTCGTTGTGTGAAACGAAGTTCGTTGTGTGAAGTTCGTTGTGTGAATCAAGACATGAAGTTCGTTGTGTGCAGCGTTCGTTGTGCGAGGCGTTCGTTATGCGAGGCACCACTGTAATCAGTTTTAGAATCAAACTGCATTAAGGATATATGATAACATAATAAATGACGGCACATAAAGACCTGAATGGTCCATCCAGTCTGCCCATTAAAAAATACATGATTAAATTAACTTGTCTCTTCTTTGATATTTCTGGGCCATAGATTGTAAAGTCCGGTATTGTCCTAGGTTCCAAATGCTGAAGTTGTCATCCAAGCTCTCTCCAGCCTATCAAACCATCTCGTTGTTTGCAGGATATCTTCCGTAAAGTCTGGCCAGTAACATCCTCATGTTCCAAGTTAGTGGAGGTCCCATTGATGCCCACCCCAGCCCATCTTACACCAAATCACCATATATGGGACACAGATCATGCAAGTCTGTCCAATACTGGCCTTAGTTCTTTTAATTTACATCCTTCGTTTTCTAATTAGAGATCCTCTATTTTTGTCCTATACCTTTTTGAATTCCATCACTGTTTTCCTCTCCACCACTTTCCCTTGGGAGGGCATTCCAGACATCTACCACCTTCTTGTGAAGAAGAATTTCCTAACATTGTTCCTAAGTCTTCCTCCCCGCATCCTCAAGTTATGTCCTCATTTTACCATTTTTTCTTCTCTGGAAAAGATTTGGTTCTATGTTAATACTTTTAAGTATTTAAACGTCTGTATCATATCTCCCCTGCCCCTCCTCTCCTTCAGAATATACATATTTAGGTCTTCCAGTCTCTTCTCATACTTCTTTTGGTTCAAACTCCTTACCATTTTCGTCACCTTCCTCTGGACCACTTCAAGTCTTTTTATATCCTTCACCAAAGAAATAACCAAATTACCCTCTTAATCCTCTGTCTCCTTTTAGTAACTAAATTGGCATGGCTTGTGGAATACAGTGCAATTTTTGGAAAAGCATTGTTTTTAAAAGTGTTACCTTACAAAAAAGTGTCAAAAGTAGTAATGGCTTCTACATCAAGAAATGTATATACTGAGTCGTTATTCATAGAACATTGATGAATCCACATGAAGAGTGACAACTAGATAATAACAGGAACTCTCCCTGCCATGGGATTAGTCAGATGAACCAGGTGGTCATCTGTGAATTCTGCTGTCTTAAATACCTGGCCCCCCAAATTTATTTTCCATTTGTCATCTCCCTTGTATTCTCCTTAGCAGTGGTTCCAATATTTGAAGAGCTAACAAAGGTGACAGTGAATATCTTTGCTGAATGCCCTACTACAACAGGAAATGCTCTGTCCCAATTCCATCCACCAGGAATGAGGCTGTTGGCTTGGTAAATACCCCAACCATAGTTTCCTAACATTACTGTAAGATATGCCTAGACCTTTGCAGTCTACCAATAGGTCAGGTTTTCAAGGTACTTGTAATGAATATGCTTGAGATAGATTTGCATTCCTACTACTTTCATTGTATGCAAATCTGTCTCTTTTTATTCATTAAGGGTAGCCTGGTACCCTACGAGGACTGGGAGTGAAGACCATGGCTCTAGTCAAATATTGAGAGTATGATTGTGCTATTGAACTGATGCCTGGGACAAAGCTATCTGCCTTTCTTTTTCACTCAACCTCTTTGAATACCCCCTTATTTTCTTCTGTTGTACCTTTATCCTTTATCAGTTTCTCACCTGATCGTAGATTGCATGATTGGGCAGACTGGATATTGTCTTTATCTGGTTTTATTTTTCTGTGTTAGCTCCAATTGCTCTAGTTTCTCTGGAACCTTTAGTTTTTTGAAGGTGGGGGGTGGGAAATTGAGGGAGGTTTTAGGGAGATTATGGTAACTTGTCTGTCTTAAATTTTTATGGTAATCGGTCTGGTATGTATAAGAAACACTATGTACCATGCTATTCCATTCTCCTGAATGTTTATTAGGAAAGATAATGAAAACCAAAACTTCTTGGGTCCAAATGTACCAGTTCATGTGTTTTTCTTTTTTCCCCCTATTATGTCTATATAAAAGACCACTGATTCTTGCTATGGTGTTACTAACTAGACAGTATTATAACATATTTGCATTGGTATAATTATGGTCAGGCCATAATAGCAGGTGAAAGTGTGTTTTGTCTATTTTGTTTTTTAAATATAATTTAGCCATGTTTGGTAGCATGGTGGGGCAGGATGGATGGCATGGTGAGGAAGGAGGGATGACATGTTGGTTTCAGTTCTCTTGAAGTGTTGTTGTAAATGTTGCAGAAGCGACATGGATGTAGCATTTGAAATTGAGCTGTTTTTGTGTTCAATAAAGTTATCAACCTTTTAATGAAATGTATGGCAATGACTTGACTACTGTAGTCTGGAAAGATGCTGTTTGCTATGCAACTTGCATGTTCCAGCCACATATGAAGGAGCATGATGAGGGAAAATATTTTATGCAATACCAAAAATGCTTTTGCTGCTTGTAGATTTTCAAACACAGTTTTTACTTATTCAAATAAGCATCATGTCATTGAGGAAATTTTTGTATATATTTTCCCTAATACATTTCAGGGTTTAGAAATAGTATTTCGAACCGGACTAGCTCTTCTGCAGATGAATCAAGCCGAGCTAATGCAGCTTGACATGGAAGGGATGTTACAGGTAAGTCATCTATATAATGTATATGGATGTCTGTTGGATTTTTAAATTTAATCACCATTAATTTATTGGGTTAGTACTAATTACATGGAATCTTCTACTCTACCTTTTAGCACTTTCAAAAGGTTGTTCCACATCAGTTTGACAGTGGTCCAGACAAATTAATCCAAGCTTCTTATCAAGTCAAGTACAATGCAAAACAAATGAAAAAGTAGGTACTAAATTTACTAAAAATGTTTTTGCTTCACTGATTTTTTTTTTTTCTTTCCTGTTTTATAATCTAAATGGTTTAAACTAAAGAATAAAAAAACTTTGTATAGTAATTTTGTGGCTTTTATGTTTATTGGTTAATTTTTATTTTGAAATATATACAGTGGTACCTTGGTTTACGAGTGCACCGGTTTGCGAGTGTTTTGCAAGACGAGCAAAACATTTGCAAAATCGGTGCCTCAGAAACCGAGCATGGCTCGATTTACGAGGGCCCCCCCCCCCCGCAATCCGGCACCCCCCCGACGCGATCCGGCACCCCCCCCCCCGCCACGATCCGGCACCCCTCGATGCTTCTTACCCTCATCTGGGCACCAGCACTGGCATGTCCTGTGCTTGGTGCCGGTGCCCGAAGATCGGCCTCCTCTTCTGCTAGGCCTTGAGCATCTGAGCATGCTCAAGGCCTAGCAGAAGAGGAGGCCGATCTTCGGGCACCGGCACCAAGCACAGGACATGCCGGTGCCCAGATGAGGGTAAGAAGCGGTTGGGGGGGTGCCAGATCGTGGCGGGGGGGGTGCCCAATCGTGGCGGGGGGTGCCCAATCGCTTGGGGGGGGTGCTGGATCGTGGCGGGGGTGCCCAATCGTGGGGGGGGGGGGGTTGCCGGATCGCAGGGGGGCCTTCGGGGGGAGCAATGCTGGTTCTTGTGGGGGGGGGGAACGCATCAAAGCGAATTTCCATTATTTCCTATGGGGAAACTCGCTTTGATAAACGAGCATTTTGGATTACGAGCATGCTCCTGGAACAGATTATGCTCGTAATCCAAGGTACCACTGTACAAAAAGCCAATATCAAATAGTAAAACTGACATCAATGTAGACTACAAAAGTTAACAGGTTAATTTTTTTAAAAATTCTGTTCTCTGCATTTAATAAATGACATGGACTTTGCCTGGATGAAATTACATCATTGTATGTTCCTTCCTTAAAAACACTACCTTGACCTGTTTTTGCAAAGGTGGTGCTCTAGTTGCCAGGACCATAGAAGAAGTCACACAAGCAGGCCCCCATATGAGTTCTCAACTGACTATGATCTAAAGTGGCACAATAGTGTGTAAGCTGACAATAAGCATACCTATTTCCCCACTTCTTCCCAACTCTTCTTTGTAAATCTACAAAATCTACTAGAGTCCCCTCATTTGTGATTACATGATCCAGCAACATTGTCATTCCCCAGTATGAAAAGGGAGTGGCCCCTTAGCGGAATCTGATGTGTTGCATACGGGTCTCCATCCAAATTCCACTTCCATGCGTACACTGAGGAGCATAACAATAAACTTTGTTTAAACCAAATGGGAAGTTGTGCTGTCAAATGCAACAGAGAAAATTCAGCTCTGTAAAAAGACCAATTATAATTAAACACAGATAAACTCATCGACTAGACCAGTGTTTCTTCAAACCAAGTACTCGTATGAAGATAAACTAAAAAGGTTAGGGCTTTTCAGCTTGGAAAAGAGATGGACTGAGGGGAGATATAATTGAAGTCTACAAAATCCTTAGTGGAGTAGAACGGGTTCAAGTGGATTGATTTCTCACTCCGTCAAAAATGACAAAGACTAGGGAACACTCGATGAAGTTACAGGGAAATACTTTTAAAACCAATAGGAGAACATAAGAATAGCCTTTCTGGGTCAGACCAATAATAATAATAATAACAATTTATATACTGCAATATCGTTAAGTTCTATGCGGTTTACAATAGATTAAGCGAGGTACAAATTGATTGAATTTAAGAGGGGGAAGAGGAGAGTTATTAGGACCGGAAATGCGTTGTTGAGGAGAAAGAGATTAATAGGACAGAGGAATCACTATGGAGGAGAAAGAAGATGAGTGGGTCAGTTGTCTAGATACTTTAGGAACAGTTGAGTTTTTAGACGTTTTCTGAATTCCTTATAAGTAATGGGCGAAAGCAGTTGATCTAGGTCTTTACCCCACAATGCTGCTTGATGTGAAAGAAGGTGTTCATGGTGTTTTTTCAGTTTACAACCTCTAACTGGGGGGGGGGGGAAACAAAGTAGGAATGAGAGCTTCTCTTGTGTCTGTTGGCAGAGAAGGAGAAAAGGTCAATTATGTATTTAGGGGCAAGTCCGTTTAGCGCTTTAAAGCAGAAGCAGGCGAATTTAAACTTTATGCGTGCTTCCATCGGTAGCCAATGTAACTGCCAGTAGTAGGGTGATACATGATCGAATTTCTTTAGTCCTTAGATTAATCTGACCGCTGCATTTTGCATTAGTTGTACACATCACATATTTTTTTGGGAAATAGCTAAGTAGGCAATGTTACAGTAGTCAAGTTGACTTAGTACGAGGGATTGGACCAGGGTTCTGAATGCCGACGTATCGAAATAAGCTTTAATGGATCTGAGTTTCCAGAGAGTGAAGAAACCCTTTCTGATTAAGGAGTCCACCTGGTCTTTCATGGTTAGGCATTGATCTAGAGTTACGCCTAGTATCTTTATGGTGGGCTGGATGGGGTGATTAAGTTCATTGATGCATAGAGGTGTTTTGGTGTCAAACGGATGTGGTGAAGCAATGAAGAATTTTGTTTTTTCTGAATTAAGTTTGAGCTTGAAGTTTGTCATCCATTGCTCCATCATATTTATGGCTTCTGAAGCCTTGGGAATAGTTTCCGAGATAGAGTCAGCAAATGGGATTATAATCATGAAGTCATCTGCATAACTGAATAGTTTTATCCCCAGCTGAGTTAATTGCAAGCTCAGTGAGGACATGTAGACGTTAAATAGCAGTGGAGACAATGGTGACCCTTGTGACACACCGGATGGATTGCTCCAGGTATCGGAAAGCTCATAATTGAAGCGTACCTGATAGGTGCGGGATGTAAGGAAGCCACGAAACAAGTTCAGCACCTTGTCTTTGATACCAATGGCGTCTAGGCACTGTAGCATTTTCCTGTGGTCTACCAGGTCAAAGGCTGAACTTATATCGAATTGCATAACCAATGCATTGAGGCCCCTGCTAAACAGTAGGTGCAGATTGTCTAAAATAGCTGCAATTACTGTCTCTGTACCGAATAAAGGTCTGAAACCAGATTGGGTTTCGTGTAGAAGAGAGAACTGATTAAGATAGTCCATCAGTTGGGTATGTACTAGTACCTCCATGATTTTTACAATAAACGGAATGGATGCTACCGGTCTGTAGTTGGTTATTAGGGCTGAGGGTTCTTTGCGATTTTTTAGAATTGGGGTTATTATTATGTGACCGTTATTAGAGAGGAACTTCCCATTTTTTAAGTTGTGGGCCAGGTATTGTAGCAATGGTTCATCAAGCCCAGTAGCCCTTTCTCATGGTGACCAATCCATGCCACCAGTACCTGGCCAAAACCCAAGGAGTATCAATATTTCATACTACCAATCCAGGGCAAGCAGTGGCTTCCCCCTGTCTTTGTCAATAACAGACTATGGACTTTTTCTCCAGGAACTTGTTCAAACCTTTCTTAAAACCAGCTACGCTATCCACTCTTACCACAACCACTGGTAATGTGTTCTAGAGCTTAACTATTCTCTGAGTGAAAAAAATTTCCTCCTATTGGTTTTAAAAGTATTTCCCTGTAACTTCATCGAGTATCCCCTAGTCTTTGTAATTTTTGCCAGAGTGAAAAATCGATCCACTTGTACCCGTTCTACTCCATTCAGGATTTTGTAGACTTCAATCATATCTCCCCTCAGCTGTCTCTTTTCCAAGCTAAAGAGCCCTAACCATTTTAGTCTTTCCTCATACGAAAGGAGTTCCATCCCTTTTATCATCTTGGTCGCTCTTCTTTGAACATTTTCTAGTGCCACTATATTTTTCTTGAGATAAGCCCTACCCTCTGTTTTCTATCCGATAACCAATTCCTAATCCACAACTGAACGTTGCCACCTATCCCATGACACTTAAATTTTCGCATGAGCCTCTCGTGAGGAACTTTATGAAAAGCTTTATGAAAATCTAGATACACTATATGAACTGGCTCACCATTATCCACATATTTATTCACACCTTCAAAGAAGTCAAGCAAATTAGTGAGGCAAGATCTCCCTTGGCTGAACCCTTGTTGACTCTGTCTCATTAAATCATGTTTGTCTACGTGTTCCACAATTTTAGGGCTCCTTTTACGAAGGCGCATTAGGGCCTTAACGCGTGGAATAACAAGTGCGCTAGCCGCTACCGCCTCCTCTTGAGTAGGCGGTAGTTTTTCAGCTAGCGTGCGCTAATCCGGTGCGTGCGCTTAAAACACTAACACACCTTCGTAAAAGGAGCCCTTAGTTTTTATAATTGTTTCTACCATTTTGCTGGCACTAAAGTGAGGCTTATTGGTCTGTAATTTCCTGGATCTCCCCTAGAGCCCTTTAAAAAATCGGCGTAACACTGGCCACCCTCCAATCTTCAGGTACTACAGACAATTTTAGCAACAGGTTACAGATCACTAACAGCAGGTCAGCAATTTCATGCTTCAGTTCTTTTAGTACCCTGGGATTTATACCATCTGGTCCAGATGATTTATCACTTTTTAACTTGTTGATTTGGCTTAGTACATCTTCCAGATTCACCGAGATTTCTTTCAGTTCTTTCATCATCACCCATGAAAACCATTTCCGGTTCAGGTAGATCTCTTACATCTTCTTCCGTAAAGACCGAAGCAAAGAATTCATTCAGTCTTTCCGCTATGGCCTTAACCTCCCTGAGCGCTCCTTGATTATTCAATGGTCCCACAGATTCCCTCACAGGTTTTTTGCTTCAGATGTACCTAAAAAAATTGCTATGAGGTTTTGCCTCTTTTGCAAGTTTCTCTTCATATTCTTTCTTAGCTGTCTTTATCAATGCTTTGCATCTAACCTGCTAGTGCTTGTTTTTCTTCATTCGGATCCTTTTTCCATTCTTTAAAGGATGTTTTTTGGGCTCTAATAGCCTCTTTCACTTCACCTTTTAACCACACCGGCTCTTGTTTCCTCTTCTTTCCACCTTTGCTGATATGTGGAATACATCTGGTCTGGGCTTCCACGATGGTATTTTTAAATAACATCCATGCCTGGTTTGCAGTCCTAACCTTTGCAACTGATCCTTTAGCTTCTTTTTAACCATTTTCTTCATTTTATCAGTCACCCTTTTGAAAATTAAATGCCTCTGCAGTAGATTTCTTTTGTGATGTTACTCCTGGTATCAGCTCAAATTTGATCATGTTATGATCACTGTTTCCCAGTGGACCCAATACAGTTAACTCCTGTACTATGTCTTGCATTCCATTAAGAACCAGATCTAAAATAGCACCCCCCCCTCTTGCCGGATCCTGTGTCCAGTTGCTCCAAGAAGCAGTCATTTATGATATCTTGGAATTTTACCCCCCTAGCATTCCCCGATGTAACATTTAACCAGTCAACGGTGGGGTAATTGAAATCATATAAACTAAATAAATTATCCACAAATAATCTGGATGACAAGATCAAAAGCCCCGGCAATTCTCTCATGTATGCAGCTATCTTGGAGACCCAAAAATATGGGAGAAAAAAGGCCTCAGTTAAGCTTCATATGGCCATCCAAAAATACTCCCAGTCAGAAATATTTTTCAAACTCCAGTTACTTTTAAGGTCTCCAAAACTGCTATTTCTTAGCGACAGAGTTTAGACTTGTCCTCCAAAGCCAGCATCAAAAAATTGAAACCAACCACTTAGCTTGCTTTTGAGTCCAATCTGTCCAACACAGCTATCTCACAGATGGTATCTTCGGCAGCATTTCCAACTACTGTTGTTCTGTTGATCCAAACACTCAGCAGAGATCCAACAGGGTCATCCCTGTTTCGCCCACTGGCTTCTTCAGGAACCTCCTGCCTTGTTTCACTTAGCTAATGGACAGCAGAATCCCCAAATCCAAAAGCAAAAATTACAAAAGAACAAAAATAGCAGACGTGGCTTCAGAGCTGTTTTTGTACCCAGGTAACACAGTGTCCCATTGATTGTCCTCCTTCTACTAGGTCTCCTAGATGCCTATTATATCTATCTCATTATTCAGTGCTATATACTCTAACTCTCCTATTTTAAGCACCCAGTTCAAGCAGATCCTGAGGGCGGTGAAGCATTGGGTTCATTCCCCACATCTGGTAAAATTGCCAACAAAGCCTGTGCTGCTGATGCAGAGTCATATACGGTAGTGGTCCCATTGTATGTGATACGGAGCTTCGCTGGGAAGTTCAGTGCAAAGCGAATCTTATGGGCAAACAATTTTGTGCAAATTGAGGAGAATGTTCTGTGGAGTTGCTAGAATAGTCCAGAAAGCAAAGGAAACGGTGATCTTCATATTTCAAAAGAGTTCCAAACCGCAGTGCCTGATGTGTCACTGTCTTATGGGCAAAGTTGAGGATCATCGCTATAATTACCCAGGGCCTTACACCCGCTGCAGGTCTTGCACCAATGCGGTGAGCGCGCTCAATGTGCAGAGGTCCCAAGGTCTCTGGAAGCTGCAGGCAAGATGGTTGCCATTCCTCAAAGAAGCGACCCAACTCCACCTCTGGTAAGAACTTGGGCAGGCCCCCAAAGCAGAGATTTTCCGCTGATTGCAGTTCTCCAAGTTTTCTATCTACTCCTCCAGGAGCCGCAAGCAAGTCTCGTGCTGATCTGTTGCGGCCTGCACTTTTTGTACCCTGTCCTCGATGGCCCTGATGCACTGTTGAAAGGCACCAAGCTCCCAGTTCACCTCCTCAATCTTTCCATGTACATTCTCCAATTTCCGATGAATAGGTAGTAATCATTTGTCTAGAATCGTTTCTAGTACCTCCGTAACCTCTAAGGTTATCTCTGATACCCAGATTGATGCTATGGAGGGGCCCACAGGGCTGGGAGATGCTGCCATTTTTTCATCCAGCCCTTGTGCCCTGTCCTTCTCTCTCCGCATCAATTTTGCGGCCGGTTCCACCAACAATTGTAGCCACGCAGGTAATCAACCGCCAGCACTCTTGAAAGTCTGGTTAAGAGGGGGAGGGGTGTCTGAATCACCAAAAAAGCTGATTAATCAGGTGGGCAGCAGGAGAGCTTTGCTTCAGCGACCTCTCCTGAGCATGATGTCACCAAAGGGGTCTGCTTTTAAAGATCCCTGGAGAAGCAAATTGGGCTCTTTGGAGAAGGTGCAGGAAACCTTAAAAAATGAACAGTTTTCATTGATATAGAAGAGTGCTGCAATTCACACAAAATAATTCTTAGAAATTTGAAATTCTTGGGGTTTGTTTAAAGACCAAATGTGATAGGTTTGATTTATTAAAAATGAATTTTTGAGTGTTGGGAGAGAATGGAATTTGACCAAAAGAAATATTTTGATATGGAGGACTCTTGTTTCTTTTTCAGTTTGTACTCTAAGCCTCATTTATATTAGTATTAAGTTATGTGCAATTCTAAATTACAAATGTTTCTAGAGAATTTTGAATCTTTATATCCTTCTGTAAAATCTAGTGATTATAAAAGCATTTGTGTATACAGTATATGTGAAAGAGTTCTCATTTTTGTACATTGTCTTTAAGTCTCTTATAGTTCTCCATACTCTAGCAAAAGATTTAGTGGAGCTCTCTCCAGACACAATACCTATTTTGTCATGTTCAGCCCAAACTGGACTACTAGAAAACTTGAATCTTTATAGGCTATGTTTGCATATCTGAAGGGACCTTTTTGGTTTAAAACTCATGTATTTATTACTGTTGGAACTCCGGGATCTCCTTTTGACTTTTAAGAGAACAAAACTCTTTTATTCAGTATGGGGCCTTTACATACAATCTTTGCCTCATCGCCTGCGTAGTTCTATCTTAAATCGCTTGGGGGATGCAGCCTTTCGTCCTCTTGGAAGGCTTTGATTTGGTTGTATTGACTGTTGCACACACACAGCCACCATCCTTTCTATTTCACTGCATGAGGGGGGTGGGTTAAGGGTAGGTAGGAGGGTGTACGATGGGATTAGCAGATCTGAGGGAGGGATTTCTCCAGGGCTCATAAGAGTCCAGGGCCTTGGTGTGTTTTGATGCTGTTTTCGCTCCTCAGGTGCTGGGGGGTGGGGTGGAGAGGTCAGGTTGGGGATTGTCGTCTGCTCTTTTTGGTACTTGTGGAGGCCAGTTTCCCTATAAGGCTGCTGTTCCCTTCTTATTGGGCTTGAAAGAGAGTTAGTTCATCTCTGCTTTTTCTTGGGTTGTTATATTTATTGCTCATCCTAACTTAACACCTCTTGGGGTTTTGGGGGGTGGAGGGGTTATAGAGTTCTTGAGTTGTCTATTATTCTGGTTGTCCTACTACTTGTTGAAATCCTAGTTGTATACTTTTTGTACTTCTTGCAGTATCCTCTTTATCGCATTGTTATGCTTTTCTGCTTTTTTTTTATATAGTTGGGGGAGGGGTGAATTTGATGCTGGATGCTATCTGTTATTTTGTATAAGCCTTTAAACCTCGAAGGTGCTCAGAACCAATATATGGTAAGAAAGTGACCAAACCAGGGCAGGAACTCCTGTAAGGACTTTCAAAGAGTCTATCATTGTACCATCCTCAAACGGTAGAAAGGTATTTAAATTTTGGTGAATGTCTTTTTGTGCTATTTTTCTTCTTTTTTCTATTAAATGTCCATTTAAAGTGTCCAAAGCTTAAATGAAAGCTATGATCCTCAAGATAGGCAAAACTTAACTGTGAGTGTTTAGGACGCCAACTTGCTACAGCAGGAACAGGTGGGTCCTAACGCGTTTTGCCGACAGGCTTCTTCAGAGAATCCCCATGCTGGATGGAACATCAAGTTCAACAACTTCTTAACGAAAGAAGATAGAGACAAACCATTATAAGTGTTCAAATCCCATACACTCTCACAAACTCACGACGCTGTTGGCTGGATACCTGAATCTTCACTTCTAAACCGATTGCAATCAGCAGCGTCGTGAGTTTGTGAGAGTGTATGGGGTTTGAACACTTATAATGGTATGTCTCTATCTTCTTTCGTTAGGAAGTTGTTGAACTTGATGTTTCATCCAGCATGGGGGTTCTCTGAAGAAGCCTGTCGGCGAAACGCGTTAGGACCCACCTGTACCTGCTGTAGCAAGTTGGCTTCCTAAACACTCGCAGTTAAGTTTTGCCTATCTTGAGGATCATAGTTTTCATTTAAGCTTTGGACACTTTAAATGGACATTTAATAGAAAAAAGAAGAAAAATAGCACAAAAAGACATTCACCAAAATTTAAATACCTTTCTACCGTTTGAGGATGGTGCAATGATAGACTCTTTGAAAGTCCTTATAGGGGTTGCTGCCCTGGTCTGGTCACTTTCTTACCATATATTGGTTCTGAGCACCTTTGAGGTTTAAAGGCATTTTCATTTTGGTTTTTGTTTCCTTTTTCGTTTTTGTTAGTTCACAGCCCTTTGGGAACTTTCTCTATTTGAATTTCACCCAGTTGTTATATTGGGGATTTTGTATAAGCTGCATTCTTGTTTATTTCATTGGTGACTGTTCTTGCCTATTGGCTTTGTTTTTGGCTTGCATCAATAAAAAATTGTTTGAAACTAAAACTCATGTACTACAAATGTTTGTTAATCTCTCAATCACTACTTGCAAAGACTCCATTTATGTAAAACAGACTATACCATATTTTAAAGAGAAGAGGTATGATTAGGCATTTCTGCAGTTGTGACTTTGTCTTGTGAGCTGTCTTTTGTCTTTCATCACCATTACCAGATAATACTTTTACATCCACCTTGGCATTTTAACATGTCTACCCCCATACCAAAGCCCCCATTTCAATCCAGCCTAAAAAACATACCATTTTCAAGTTGTTTTGAAAATTTGAACTTAATTGTTTCTGCTTATGGCCGCCTTATTTTTTTTTTTTTAATGGCTATAACTTATGGACAGACTGGATGGACCGTTCAGGTCTTTATCTGCTGTTATTTACTATGTTATTTCATCCAAAGACTGCTTCCTCATTAGACTTCACTTATTGCAGTTGGCCCAAGTGTTATGTAAGGATCTCCCCCCCCCACCCCAAGGTGTTTTGCCTGTATTTATCTGTTTTGGTAGATTTTAAGTATCAAAGTGCAAGAACTTTTATATTGTAAAGCTCTATATGCATCTGGTGGCACTATACAAATGATGTTGTGATTGAACATTGATGTCTTTTTATCCCATGAGTTCATAAGATGTGCATAAGCAGGAAGAGGTATGCTCTGCATGATGAGGGTTACACATGGAGGGAGGAGAGTTGTTTTAATAAGCCTTGCACTGAAGCTCAGCACATGGTTTTCTAACACATACATGAAACAAAGAATAATTGTGTGAAAATAATTTTCATGCAAAAATATGCATAAACTTGAGAGAGCACACTGATTGCCATGGAAATAAATATAGACAGGCCTAAGTTAGCAATAGAATCTATATTTGCACACAAAAAATTGTATCAGAACCTGAAGATACATGCACATGTTTAGAATGCTATTCTGTGCATAAATATTATTGACTAGTGTTTAAGCCCGTTACATTAACGGATGCTAGTAAAGCCTCCTTCCCTTACATATCCCCTATTTTCAGCCCCAGCTCCAAACCCATTTTTACCACCCCCTGCCCCCTTCTCCCATCTGTTCCCTTTCAGCCCGAGCCCCCTTTTCTCACCAGCAGCATTTCCCTCACCACTCCACTTCCCTGCCCAGCAGCACCTCTTCCCTGCTCCCCCGGTCCCTCTTCCCTGCTCCCCCAGTCCAGTAGCACCTCTTTCCTGCTCCCCCTATCCCTCTTCATTGCTCCCCCTGCCCAGTAGCACCTCTTTCCTGCTTCCCTTGTCCAGTAGCACCTCTTCCCTGCTCCCCCTGTCCCTCTTCCCTGCTTCCTCGGTCCAGTAGCACCACTTCCCTGCTCCCCCTGTCCAGTAGCACCACTACCCTGCTCCCCCGGTCTAGTAGCACCTCTTCCCTGCTCCCCCTGTCCCTCTTCCCTGCTTCCCCTGTCCAGTAGCACCTCTTCTCTACTCCCCCGGTCCAGTAGCACCTCTTCTCTGCTCCCCCTCACTGCCTTCCATACTTTGTCCCTCCAGCACCCTCCAAAGCCAATCTGCCTGCTAGCCATCCCCCTGTGCAGTAGAACCTTCTCCCCCCCACCACTATCGCTGCCATGCAGCCGACCCCATTGACCCTCTCACCGCGAGACGACCGTCAAACCTACTTGCTCCAGCAGCAGCTGCATCACACTAAAGATGCTGCTTCGCGGCCTTCCCATGCTCTGATTTCCTCTGCTGCGTCTCTGATGATGTCATCAGAGACGCGGCAGAGGAAATCAGAGCATGGGAAGGCCGCGAAGCAGCGTCTTTAGTGTGATGCGGCCACTGCTGAAGTCGGGAGGTTTGTGCGTCTCGCGTTGAGAGGATAAATAGGGGTTCGTGTGCGCAGGGAAAGGGTGCAGGGGGGAGGGGGTGACGACAGCGGCAAATTTTCAGAGTTGACAAGTGTTCTCGGGCTGCCTTCGGGGGTCCATGTCCGTGCTGCCTGTCTTGGAGGGTTGTGTCGGGGCAGGTCTCCTGTGCGCAGTTCCCTTGTGGTCGGCGCTGTGTCGGGGCTTCTGCTGGGCACTGGCCTGTTGGCTCGGTGTTGTGCGCGTATGAGGAGTGACAGGGCAGCGGGCAGGGAGAGAGCTTGCCTGTGCTTCCTCCAGCGGTTGGTGAGTGAGGGCGGGAGGAGGGGAGTGGCCAGAGTGATCCCTGCCGCTGCGTTCTAAAATAGAATCTGGCCATGGATCAGAAAACACGGCCGCAGGGATCACATAACACTAAGTGCGCATGCGCGCTTAGGGATTTATTATATAGGATGGTGCAGTTTTGTGTTTTACCTTTCATTTCACAGCCACAACATTCTCCCTTAACCCTGCATTTGATAAATTTGATCACCTCAGCTTTTCATTCCTCTTTTTTTTTTCTTTGTTAACTTCTCCTTCAATAAAACAAGAAAAACATTGTGGGTCCTTCATGTTCACACAAAAGAGAAGGAACAATCATGAAATCCTCACTAATGCTAGCTACAGAAGAACAAGTTAACTTTTCACTTCTCCTCAGACCACACATTACAACCCTCAGTCTTAGAAAACTGTGCACTTAGCCCTCAGGCCTTCTGTATGCTACTTTGAATACAGTTTTAATATCTGATGCCTTCATAACCATCAAATTTAAATGAGCAGTGCACTAAATAATAGTTTACATTGTACAGTATTATGTTACAAACAAATAAGATTAATTTGGAACAAAATGAAGGAAACAAAGTTTCCCTTATATTGAGTAAATTGTTCTTCAATT
Organism: Geotrypetes seraphini; assembly: GCF_902459505.1. Lineage (NCBI taxonomy): Eukaryota > Metazoa > Chordata > Amphibia > Gymnophiona > Dermophiidae > Geotrypetes > Geotrypetes seraphini. The sequence goes on from NC_047095.1 coordinate 23,091,189, forward strand.
GCATCTCATATACCGTACCTCACCTAGAAGCTATGACAAATAAAACATGGAAAATTCAGCCCAGAGATTAGCACTTGTGCTGTTAATAGTTTTCTGCACTACGTATTTTGGCCACTCTGCAGAAAAGTTTAGTGTGCAAATACTTAAATATGCATTGTATGTCTTCTCTTTCTAGGTTAGAAAAGGAATACACTACAATAAAATCTAAAGAAATGGAAGAACAAATTGAAATTAAAGTAAGTTAGTCATGTTTTAATGATGTAACCTATAATGTGATTTGATTGCTTGGATATAGTGAGGATAGAACAATTATGTTTTGAGCTGTGTTTGTGAGCACACTACAAGATATTGATTCTGATAATCTGTAGTTGTGATTTAATGGAAAAAAATTGTTTTCTTGGGTGAAAATCTGTATTAAATCTTAGACTTCTTCTGTTCACGTTTCTGGTTCATAAGACAGGCCATATCTTCATTTCTAGTGCAATGTGTCTAATAGTTCTGAACACTAGGGTTATGCATCTGAACCCGCAAGTTGCTTCCAGAATGATATCACTCATCGTTCAACTCTGCCTCCTTACCAGTAGGCTTGCTCCTGCCCCTCCAAGTTTTCTTCAGCAAGCAAGCTTCTGATCTGCTCTACGTTTTTATTATTTTCGGGGGGGGGGGGGGGTTTCTGTCATTTTAATGAGAGGTTTCCTTTTATTAGGACCTCTGCCTAGGAGAAGATGCAGACTTGCGCATGGAAATCTGCTGCTAGCAGGATCAGCCCTCGGGGACACCTGTATAACCAGCTTGCTGTAATATTTTTGATGCTCCGGGGCTGTCTTCTGAGTATCTGCTTGCATCCCTGATTTATCAGAAACTTGAGCGCAGGCTGTTTGGCTTCTTCATGGCTTGGCATCATGGGATTAATAGTGGGCCAGCTGCATGGTTCACCCTCGTCGTGGTGAGAGAGTTTCTGAGGGTTAAGGCTCAGTCTGACATTGGTTTGATTGGCAGCCTGAAGATCAAGTTCATAGAGCGAACTTGTGAGGCAGAGTTCTTCTCTATTTATTCCAGCTGCGCTTCTGAGCTGAGGCAGGCAGGTATCATATGGCACAGTGGAAAACTGGGAGAGGGGGCTCTGGAAAATTGAAATTTGAGGGTTTCTGGAGCCATAGCTAGGGTCACCCTCCTCCAAAAACTCTTTCCCTTTAGGTTTTGAACTTCAGGGAAGGCCCCCTCCCCCCCAGGGCCATTTTTGGTATGAATTCGCTGGCGGTAGCCATCTTTGATTTTAAATTAACTTTTTTTTTTTTAAAAGCCTAAATCTGCTTCAAAACACCTCCGTTTTGCTTAAAATTGATAGGGATCAGTGTTCTCCCCAGAAATATTTTCCAGCTGGGTGGCATGAAAAAGTAGCCGGGTGGGGCGGGATGGGGAAATTTGGTGGTGGGGAAAATTAACCCCCTCTTTTACTAAGGTGCGCTATCATTTTTAGCGCGCGCAAACCCCTGCGCTACGTTGGAAAACTAGCGCCAACTAAATGCTGGCGTTAGCATCTAGCGCGCATGGCAATTCCTCTGCGCGCTAAACGCACACTAAAATCACTATCGGAACTTAGTAAAAGGAGCCCTAAATGTATACTATTTTTATTAGTTAATTATTATTATTATTTTCCAATGCTCAATATGACTTCCTTTTTTAAGGTTTGACACTTGTGCCAGAATATTTTTACTAAATTTAAGAAGTATTTGCCCTCTTTCAAATGGTATAGAGGTTTAAAAAAGGGAAAGGCATTAATGAAGTCATTAGGTTCAATCTAGCTATTTATTTCTGCATGAATTTAAACAACTAAAAAAAAAAAAGATAAATATAGCTCATCCAGTCATACAAGAAATGGCTCTACAGCAAGAGTGCCCACACTTTTTGGGCTTGCGAGCTACTTTTAAAATGACCAAGTCAAAATGATCTACCAACAATAAAAATTTTTTTAAAAACCACAAAGCACACTGTACTCAGAGAAAATGTTAATTATCATTTATATTCCGTGGGTTTTCAAAGAGGTCAAGGCAGACAATTCTACGCAATGTCACCTCAGGAACAACTATACAAAAATAGACAAAATATACCCCTCCCTTTTTACTAAATCGCAATACTGGTTTTTAGAGCAGGGAGATGCACTGAATGCCCTGCGCTGCTCTTGATGCTCATAGGCTCCCTGCACTAAAAACCGCTATTGCGGTTTAGTAAAAGGGGGCCATAGTGCAAAATATTAAAACAGACACATTTTGATCACTAAACTGAAAATAAAATCATTTTTCCTACCTTTTTGTCTGGTGATTTCATGAGTCTCTGTTTGCACTTTCTTCTTCTGACTATAAATCCAATATTTTTTTCTTTCTGCCCCTCCCCTTTTCTTTCTGTCTCTCTTTCTTTCTCTCTTCCCCTGCCCCCCCAAGCCATCGCGCCAATTTCTCTACTTCCCCGATTCTTTCCCTACCCCCTAAGCCACCATGCCAATTTCTCCCTGCTTCCACGAGCCAGACCAGAAATGTACAAGCGCTGGACTCACAAGACTTCACCTCTGATGTCAATTCTTACGTCGGAGAGGAAGTTCCAGGCCAGCCGGCCCTGCTTCCCCCCCCCCCATATGCCCTGACATCACTCTCTTCCATTCCATGGTATGGTATCTCCTTTCCCTCCCTCCCATGGTCTCTGCATCTCTTTCCTCCTTTTCCTGATCTTCCTTCTCCCTCCTTCCCTCTCTCTCCCCAATTGGGTGCAGCAGCATTTCTCTTCCCCTCCCCCCATTGGGTACAGCAGTATCATCAGCATTTCTCTTTCGTCCCCCCAATTTGGTATAGCAGAAGCAGCATTTCTCTCACCCTCCCCCCTAATTTGGTGCAGCAGCATGACTCTTCCCCCTCCCCCTATTGGGTACAGCAGCAGCAGCAGCAGCATTTCTCTTAACCCCCCTCCAATTGGGTACAGCAGAAGCACCAGCATTTCTCTTCCCCCTCCCCCTCTAATTGGGTACAGCAGCATTTCTCCTCCCATTCACCCCCCCCCCGTCTCACACACCCGGGATCCGAAAACGGGACTGTCCCGTTGAAAACGGGACGTATGGTCACTTTAGGGATGCTGGCAAGCAGGCACTGTCAGCTCACTAGTAGGGATGTAAGGAGCAAGCAGAGAAACTGACTGGCAATTTGGGAAACCTCAATGCTTTCACAGCACAAAAATTCCTACTAGCAACTTGGCATTATATTACGGATTAAGAACTGGTCAATATTCTCAATAGAGAAGGGTAGATAGTGGGGTTCTCCAGGGGTCTATGCTGGAAATGCTGCTTTTTAACCAGTGAGATAATTACATTTACTGATGGCACAAAGTTATTCAAAATTGTTAAATAACAAGATGATTGTGAAAAATTACAAGAGGACCTTAAAAGACCGGAAGACTGAACATCAAAATGATGTTTAATGTGAACTTGTGCAAAGTGATGCATGTGGGAAAGAGAAACTCGAACTTTTAGGCCTTGCCTGTACCTGTTCATGTGCCCCTACACCAGCAATCTCCTGTTTGACAACTAGGTTCCCAAGTGCCTCCGAGCAAGTAATAATAATAATAATAATAACTTTATTCTTGTATACCGCCATACCCAGTGAGTTCTAGGCGGTAAGTACCCTGCCCTACAGGGGCACAAAGGCCATATAAAACGGTTCACGGAAGTTTCGCCCCCAACATTTCGCCCCCAGCAATTCGCCCCTCACATTTCGCCCCCCACATTTCGCCCCCAGGTATGTTTTGCCCCCGGAACTTTCACCCCCACACATTTCGCCCCCCGGATGTTTTGCCCCCACACATTTCGCCCCCGCACATTTTGCCCCCGCACATTTCGCCCCTGAGTGTTTTTCCCCTAGTATGTATGTATGTGTGACTGCTACATCAATACCTGACCTAGATTTTAATGTTTGTGATGTATTCTGATTATAGTCGCCAGTGCTAAATTCGGCCATTTCGCCCCCGCACATTTCGCCCCTGAGCATTGGCCAATCTGGCGCCAAAATTGGCCAATGACTTTGCAAAATTCTACAGAGGTTGATCCCAGAAGCTCTACACTTCTATAAATATAATGGGTTCTTGCCTCTTGGTCATTTAGTCCTTATGATTTCCGAATTGGCGCTTGATTAATTGATCTGTGTAGTGATTTTTTTATTTATTTATTTATTTTTTATTTATGGATTCAGTTCTTTCAAAGCGTGGCAAGAAGAAGCTAGTTTACGAAAATCATATTTATTTATTCTCTAAACGAACAGCAGATGACAGCCATGCTATTTGGGTATGCGAAAAGCGGTCAACGTGTAAAGGACGCGTTTGGACTCGAGGAATTGATGGCGAAGTTGTGAAAATCGTAAATGCTCATAATCATGCAGCACAGGCAGCAAGGCCTAAAGCAGTTCGATTAATCAATGAAGTTACTGCCAGGGCAAGGTCGACACAGGAGACGCCACAGCAGATTCTCAGTGAGGTCATTTCAGGCAGCCATGCAAACGTTGGAGCGCTTCTGCCTAGAAAAGATTCGCTAAAGAGATCAATTCGAGCGTCAAGACAACTCGAGGGTATGCCGCGGCTGCCTCAAACCATTGATCAACTCGTCATCCCGCCAGAATTTCAGGAGATCATTATCAATGGAGTCCAACAGCAATTTCTTTTGTGGGACTCGGGTAAACTTTTCTCTTCAAGCTATTAGCATTATGTACTCGTACATGTAGGCGTTATTTGCTCGCATTTTATATCACTTTGTGGCACATAAAATGGCAAAAAATTTCTTAACGCGGCTGCCTCAAACCATTGATCAACTCGTCATCCCGCCAGAATTTCAGGAGATCATTATCAATGGAGTCCAACAGCAATTTCTTTTGTGGGACTCGGGTAAACTTTTCTCTTCAAGCTATTAGCATTATGTACTCGTACATGTAGGCGTTATTTGCTCGCATTTTATATCACTTTGTGGCACATAAAATGGCAAAAAATTTCTTAATTTATTATAATTGGTCAAATAACTTGTCACCATACATGTAACAGTTCAGAATTTTGAGAGGGAGGCCCTCGGGGGGGGGGGGGGGGGGGGAGGAACATATCCAAAATGGTCTCAAAAATAGCCACAAATGGCATCGTTTTTCTGAAAATCAAGTATGTCTGAGTCTTCTAAGCCGTTTTAAGCGTTTTCTTGAATTATTGTTGCTATATAATCTTCCACATTTAATTTTACTGAATTACTTCGTACAATTTTTGGTAGAATTTTAGTAGAATTTGTCAAACATTCCATTAACGTAATAGCTCAAAAAAATGAAGAAAAAATATTTTTTTTGTCTTTCGGAATTTTTTGATGCCAGTGAATAGAGCTCGTCGAGAAACGTCGAACCCTGACTATTTCTGACCCTTTTTTGGACTTTGAAAATTTGGCGGACCCCCCCATGTATGGACAGGACAATATGTCCCGTCCCAACTGAGGGGTTTCCTCCATCCACCGCCTAAATTTATGCCTAAATTATTTTTATTTTTATTCAGGGACTGGAAGCAGCCGAATATTGATATTTGGAACGAGGGATAATCTCCACTCGTTGGCACAGAGCAGTGAATGGTTCGCTGATGGCACGTTTTCTTCTGCACCAGCTTTGTTCGAGCAGCTTTATACGATTCATGCAGTTCACGGTGGTGTCATCATTCCAGCATTGTTCGCGCTGTTGCCGAACAAGACCCGAACAACCTATCGACACATGCTGCAGCAGCTTAAGAATATGCAGCCAGGTCTCCAACCGCAGCAGTTGATGACCGATTTTGAACAAGCTGCAATTCAAGCGTTTGAAATCGAGTTTCCTAACATCGAGAAAACAGGCTGCTTCTTCCACCTGTCGCAGTCAATATGGCGAAGAGTTCAGAATGAAGGATTGAAAGTGCGCTACCAAAATGACCACGAATTTGCCCAGTGGATCCGCATGATACCAGCTCTTGCTTTTCTGCCTCCGGTCATTGTTGTGCAATCATTTGAAGAGCTGCTGGACGATCCCAACTTTCCAGAAGAAGCAGTACCCATTGCCAACTATTTCGAGGACACCTACATTGGTCGAATGAACCGAAGAGGACGCCAGAATCCATTGTTTCCAGTTCAGTTTTGGAATGTTCATCAACGAACGTTGAACGGCCAACATCGGACGAACAATGACGTCGAGGGCTGGCATCGCAGCTTTCAAGAAACCTGCGGCTCACTTTTCCCCAATATATACCGCTTCATCAACTGCTTGAAAAGACAGCAAGGCCTTCACAATTTTGAAATCACGCAGATTATAGCCGGCAATCCTGTCAATGCGTGAAACAAGAAATACGCGGCGATTTCTGCAAGGATTCGGCGTATTGTGGAGGACTTGGGCAATCGAAATTTGATCGACTATCTCAGAGGAATAGCATACAATTTTGAATTTTGATTGACGTTTGTGCTTCTGACTTTTAGGTTCACTTTATCACTGTATTTCATTTTACTTGTTATTTGACGGTGTTGTGTTTGGACTGTTATTTCATTTGACAGGTTAGTTTTTGTTTTGCACAGTAAAAAATAAAAAATAAAATGATAAACATCACAGAAATCAATGACTTCGCTCTGGGGATAAAGGAGACATCTCCCCCAAATTTTCGATTTTTGAAACAAATCACCATTTTAACATGATAAAATAAAGCAAAAAAAGTAAATTTGATCGAAAAAAAGTAAATTATGTATTTTGGTCCTATCAAAATTTGATCGACTATCTCAGAGGAATAGCATACAATTTTGAATTTTGATTGACGTTTGTGCTTCTGACTTTTAGGTTCACTTTATCACTGTATTTCATTTTACTTGTTATTTGACGGTGTTGTGTTTGGACTGTTATTTCATTTGACAGGTTAGTTTTTGTTTTGCACAGTAAAAAATAAAATGATAAACATCACAGAAATCAATGACTTCGCTCTGGGGATAAAGGAGACATCTCCCCCAAATTTTCGATTTTTGAAACAAATCACCATTTTAACATGATAAAATAAAGCAAAAAAAGTAAATTATGTATTTTGGTCCTCTCAAATTCTGAAAAATCCGGTTTGGATCATTTTGATGTAGTACACATAATCCAACGCTCAGGGGCGAAATGTGCGGGGGCGAAATGTGTGGGGGCAAACACAGGCAGCTTCCCTCATCCCTCCCTAACGGAGACTGCAGGAGTTTGTTCACGGCCAGAACATCCAAAAGTGAGACACGCAGACAGGTTTCTTTTGCTGTGAGCAATACCACTTACTGTATATAAAGCCTGTTTAAAATGCATACGGTATATAAACAATGGTTTCACATTGTCAAGTCCCCTCTGATGCTGCACTACAGAATAATCTCTTTACTGTGTTTCCCTGATGGAGAACATTGGGGACATTAAATGGTACAATATATGGTATGATGGATAAAGCTGGCCATACACGGTACGATTTTTCGGCCGACCGATTCTTCAGCCGACCGTTTTCTTCCTCCAACGAATGCATTGCGAACGTACCTATCGCGAACGTAATAAAATTCTGTTTTTTTTCAACAATAACTGTGTACTGTAGTCTTCTTCATGGGTAAATAAGGCATCCCCCCGAAAATAAGCCCTAGAGCATATTTTGGCCTTCCAAAAAAAATAAGACAGTGTCTTACCATCGGGGAAACAGGGTACAAGTGTCACGTTATCAGAACCCACAGTTCAAGTGCACACATCTTACGCTGAGCGCGGCTGAACTTAATAAAAGCTGAATGTAATAAAAGTGTCATGCCCAATTTACCCACAGTTCAAGCACGCACTACATATGCGCATCTTACACTGAGCGTGGCTGAATGTAATAGAAGCGTCACAACCAATTAATTTACCCATAATTCAAGCACTCACAGCATACAGTATTTTGTATTAAAGTTTTTGAGTTGTGGAACGAATTGTCTGAGTTTCCATGATTTCCTATGGGGAAATTCACTTTGATATACGAGTACTTTGGATTACAAGCATGCTTCTGAAACGAATTATGCTTGCAAACCAAGGTTTTACTGTATATATAGACCACAAAATATGAAATAAACACTTTTTTCTATCTTGTATTTGTAAGATAATATCAGTGATAAGTTCATAGTTTTTCTATCACTCATGACATTTGATTAACGAAGCTAAACTCTTCTGCTGAAATATACAATGTACATATTAAGAAATTTGATATTCTTCTTATACAAAATACCTATTGTACTTGATCACAATACAGTCTATGAGTAAAATACTACAATGTAGATTAGTAGTAGTTTACAAAATATTTGCCCAAACAACCTTGTTTTTGCTAGGTTTTTGAAATTCCAGATGCACAATTCCAATTGTAATTCTAATAGATGGCTATTGAAAGTATGGATGGTAGTAATAGTCATTGTTTGATTTAGATCTTGCTTTTCTCAGTAGTTCAGCACAAGGTATTGCAGATATTTCCTTGTCCCCCACAGACAGTTAATCTAAGTTGGTACTTGATTTGAAATGGAAAGTTAATTAATTTGCCCTAAGATCATAAGAGGCATCACTGGAAATTGAACATGGCTTTTCTGGTTCTCAGTTTGTTGCTCTAACCCAGGGGTAGGGAACTCCGGTCCTTGAGAGCCGTATTCCAGTCGGGTTTTCAGGATTTCCCCAATGAATATGCATTGATAGCAGTGCATGCAAATAGATCTCATGCATATTCATTGGGGAAATCCTGAAAACCCAAATATGGCTCTTAAGGACCGGAGTTCCCTACCCCTGCTCTAACCATTATGTTATTCTTCCATTCTCTTAGCAAATATTTAGCTTTTTGTGCTTCTGCAGCAGTCACTGGCAATTTGAAAGTATGGATGTCTTGTATAATGGTATATTAAAAAAAAAAAAAAAAAAAACAACCAAAATCCAAACAAACATTGGTGCTACATCATTCTGTGGTAGGAAATGAGGGACTTGGTTTGATCCCTGGCTTATTTCTTAAGTTTCCCAGATTGGTAGGAGCTGGTGATGCTGTGGAAGCAGAATTTCTGAGAGTGGGAGAGAGGTAGCCATTATTTAGGGGCAACACTTATTGAAAGAAGCCCTGGTGCTGGACTGAGGATTGTTGCTTTAATGACTGGAGTAGAGGAAGTTGGGAGGGGTTATAAAATAAGGGGAAATATTCCTTAGAAATGGGGAAGAAAGACTTGTAGTGCCAATTGCAGCTCTGGCTTTGACTGACTTGGAAGTCCAGAGGGGTAATAGCAAACTGCCAAGAACAAAAGCAAAAAATGGAAGTGCAAGTAGAAAGATGTTTCTTGTCCTCTTGTTCTTACAGAGGTTACGCACAGAAACTAGGCTTTTAAAGCAGCGCATTGAAACATTGGAAAAAGTGAGTATATCAATATGTCATGAGGTTTGTAATTTTTCCATTGTATACATAAGATGGGGCTTCTCTAGAAATTTTAATGTCATAGTTTTTATTATGTACCTGTGTTTTTACTTCCTGTGACTAATTTCTTGTAAATTATGTAAATTTATTGTCTTAATAAAATGACTTGTTTTTTTTAGATCCGTGCCCTCTGGCAGTGCTTACATCCATAGCAGAAGTTTTGGTACCATCACTATTGCAAATTATGACTAAATTTTTAGACACTGGATGTGTTCCATCTACATTGAATAAAGCTGTAGTGCGTCCATTGTTAAAAAGTCATAAGAACTTAATGGAATTAGATCATTTTCGACAATTTCTTCCTTAAAGTTTATGGCTAAAGTATTAGAGAAAATCATTTTACAATATTTGAATGATTTTGTGGAAAATCATCAGCTGCTGGACAGTTCTCAATTTAGCTTCAGACCTAGGCACTCAACAGAGCATCTGTTGTTATCAGTAGTGGAGACAGTGCGTCTAGGATTGGACCATGGAACTTCTTTTTTCATGGTAATGCTGGATATGTCGGCAGTGTTCGATACGGTCAATCATGCTATCTTGTTGGATATGCTGCATGCTTTCAGCATCGGAGGAGTTGTATTAGATTGGTTTCGATGTTTCCTTTATTTATTTATCAATTTTTACATTTTAACAAAATTAAATATTTTGTACAGAAAGATTGAGTGTTAACATTACACTTAAGGAAAACAATCTTTTTATAATACTAAGCATACTCAGACAATCTCATTTTTGATCCAAGAGTCATTGAGTGACTATAAAGGAAAATTAACAAAATGCTCAAAGTGGAAAATAAAGGTATCTGATGATTCAAGGAGCCAATTCCAATTAACTAATACAATGTTCCTTCCCTTTCCAGGCGTTTCAGCGTCAGGAAACTAGTAAGTTGAACCAGTTAAAAAAACACATATTTGTTATCTCCATATCTTACAATACATTTACATGGAAAACATAAAAAGAATATACCACCTAACTGCATGAAACCTGGTTTCAATATAAGAAATTGATGTCTACGATTTTGAGTTTCCTTACTGACATCTGGGAAAACTTGTATTTTCAAGCCTAGAAAGTCTTTATATTTGTTTTTAAAGAACATTTTTATTATCCATTCTTTGGCAATAATGCCACGAATAACAAAATAGTTGCTGGTTTGTCCAATTCTTTATCAGAAGATTCCAAAATTGCAGTCAAATTTAACTGCTGTTCCAGTTAAACCTGATTCTGGTCATCCGCTTGCTGTTCTAGCACTTTACCGGGTAAATAAGATACCCATGTAAATGGGGTATAGATTCCTCAGGAACATTCAAGATCTCAATAAAGTACTTTTTAAATGTTTCCCTTGGTGTTATAGAAGGAACTTGGGAAGGTTCAGCAAGCATAAATTATTGGCTCGGTAACTATTTTCTATTGTCTCCAATTTTCTTCTAAGAATTGATGTTTCCTAGAGAGTTTTGTGTTGAGTTTGATCAAAGTCGGGATGGTCTTCATTGCATTGTGGGGTCCCTCAGAGATCAGAGTTGTCTGCACTGTCATTTAATATATATCTGTTACCACTTTGCAAAAAGTTAAAAGATTTGGGTTTGAATTTCTTTCTTTATGCGGATGATATACAGTTCTTGGTTACGATTCACCATTCTATGACGGAGGCCCTGGGACTGCTTCTTAGCGCATTTCAGGTGATTCAGGGGTTGATGTGTAGTAATCAGTTAAAGCTGAATGTCTCTAAAACAGAGAGCCTCTGTTTGGATCGACAGAATCAGCTGCAAGCATTTCCCTCTGAGGTTATGTTAGATACAAGGTCTGTTCAAAAAGTATCAGACCTTTATTCATAAAAAATACTCCTATTCAGATACAACAATCTTATACTAATCTCCTTCAAAGTAGTCCCCTTGGGCTGCCACACACTTCTTCCAATGGCTCTGCCACTGTCGGAAGCAGCGCTGGAATGCCTCTTTTGAGATTGCTTGCAACTGGTTCATCGCATTCTGCATGATGCCTTCTCTTGACTGAAATCTGGTCCCTTTCAGGGGCATTTTCAGCTTGGGGAGAAGTCAGAAGTCACACAGAGCCATGTCGGGAGAGTAGGGAGCCTGAGGGAATCACAGGTGTGTTGTGTTTGACCAGGAAACTCCATATCAAATGTGAAAAATGGGCAGGTGCATTATTGTGATGGAGCTGCCAATTGCCCGCTGCCCACAGGTCCTGCCGTTTGCATTTCACAGCGTTATGAACGTGATGTAGAACCTCTTGTAGTACCCTTTGGTGATTCGACAATCCTGCATCACCAGGGTCCTCACTTGGTCAATAACAATCTAATTTCTGGATGTAGAGGGCCTACCAGAACATGCTTCACTCTCCATTGATTTGTGGCCATCTCTGAAGCAGTTGTATCACTCCTTTATCTGTGTGGTGCCCATTGCTTTGTCTCCGAAGGCCTGTTGAATCTTGCGGATCATTTCCACTTGGGAATTGTCAAGCTTTACACAAAATTTAAAGCAGTAACGTTCGATTTCAGATATGTTTATTGAAACTTTTAGTCAAATAAAACAGAACAAGTAAAACAAATATGGCGTCTGCCAAAGTGTGTGTACATGGTGATAGAAACATAGAAATAGATGGCAGATAAGGGCCACGGCCCACCAAGTCTGCCCACCCCAATAACCCTCCCCTACCTTTCTATGTGAAGAGATCCCACGTGACGATCCCATTTTGACTTAAAATCAGGCACGCTGCTGGCCTCGACCACCTGCAGTGGAAGATCATTCCAGTAATACAGATACAATGTTAAAAACACGAGGTAATATGAAGGTACGTAATCACACAAGGCAACCCGTAGTGGTCAAAAGTGGAACCTGGAGAGGGAAGAAATAGCACCACACTCAACTATTGAGAAACGAGGACAGAATGTGTAAAAGGAGTCTGCACCAGAAAATTGTAAATCGTTGGGAGTCAACAATATATAATATATTTCAGTGCTCAATAACACTGCAGAGAATTATGGTGGAGATGTCATTGGCTGCTGAGAAAAGTCCACTATGGGGGCCCAGATTTTATTGACAATTGTTTGTTTGTTGGAGAATTCCGCTGCTTTGGATTCGTATAAATGTATCATTAGGACTGTGTTCCACCAAAATGTGGTGTTCAGTAGATCCGTGGATTTTCAATCATGTAGAATCATTTCAATAATAATTGCTAATAGAATGTTAAGTAAGGATTTCTGCCAATTGATAGAGAGTCTCCAATTGCGATTGCTCTAAATATGAGTATATCAGCATTGAATGCAGATTGTATTGGGAGAATCTGTTTGATGATGTGTCAAACTTGAGACCAAAAGGTGGCAATGTTGGGCATGAAAAAAATCATGTGATGTAAGTCTCTCAGGTCTGAGTGGCAATGCCAGTAGAGATTAGATTCTTGGAGACCAGCTCAAAACATCTTGTTCAGGGTCCAGAAAGCTTTATATGATAAAAAATATAAAGATTGGGAGACACTAGAAGATGCTGTGGGACGAAGAATTTTGGTGAAGTAGGTCTCCAAATCCTTTGAGGAACCTTTCCAAGATGTTTCGTTGGACCATGCATCCGTGGATCTTTTCGATCTGGAATAAAGCTTGGAGCGCAATTCTTTATAGAAAATGAATGTGGAGTGTCCTAGAGTGAATCCCATACATGAAAAGGAGAGAAAAGCGGATGAATTAGGGTAATCAGAGAAGAAAGGTGAGCATTTATTAATGCAGTGAGAAAATTGTAGCCAGTGGAAAAATTCTGACGAGGGAATAGCAAATTTATACTTTTCTGTCATTTTGTCAAAAATGAAAATCGGATGGCACTCACTTACACTTCCTCACTCAACAGTGGTTTGCCGGTGACTGACAATTTCTGTAGGCGAGAAAAAATTCAAGCATGCGCATTAGGGTTGCCTACATACGTGCACCAAACCACGCCTCCTTAGCTTTATTTGTTTACGCAAGAAAAATTAAGGTCTGATACTTTTTGAACAGCCCTCGTAATGCTACTGTCCCCGTGTTGGCAGCAATGCAAATATTTGGGTGTCATACTGGATTCCGCCTTGTCTTTTAAGGCGCAAATAAAAGCAGTGGTCTCGGGGGGGGGGGGTATTCTATCGGCTACACGTTTTACATAGATTAAGAGATTATCTGTCTGAGGATAATTTTAAAACCACCATAGTGCAGATGATTAATCCTGTGCTGGGTTATTGCAATGCTCTGTATCTTAGTGTTCTTAGGTCCTTGCAACTTGCTCAAAATGCTGCTGCTCGTTTGGTGGCACATGTTTCTCGATTTGTGCATAGTATGCCAGTTTTGAAAGATTTGCATTGGTTGCCTATTAGGGCCCACATCAAGTTTAATATTTTGTGTTTAATTTTTAAACTTTTGAAGGATGGTACTCCAGAGCTGTTATGTTCACTGGTGCACTTTTATGTTCTGCCATGGAGTTTACACTGTTGAGATCAGCTCTGTCTTAATTTGCCTTCCCTGTCTGTGGTTAAACTTTTGAGTCACCGACAAGTGATATTTCAGTTCAGAGCCCTATTTGTTGGAACAGCCTTTCTATGGGCTCCTTTTACTAAGGTGCGCTAGCATTTTTAGCACATGCTAAACCTGCGCTATGCTTCTAGAACTAACACCAGCTCAATGCTGGCGTTAAGGTCTAGCGCGCACTATTCTGCACGTTAAAGCCCTAGCGCACCTTAGTAAAAGGAGCCCTATGTATCTTAAGCAAGCAGCTTCGGTTTTACAGTTTAGAAAAAAGCAAAAAACATCTCTGTTCTTGCGTGCTTTTGCAATCAGTAACAGCGAGTAATGAATCAGCAGCCAAGTCCTCAAACAAGTAATAACAATTAAGTATTTCTGTTTGTGTGGTTTGTCGGTAGTATTGTTATATGTTTGGTGGTTGTATTATAATATGTTTATTGTATCATGTTCTTTTGCTGTCTTATGTGTTGTATGTGATGATTGTAATTTGTTATTTCTCATTTGGATGTCTTATTGTACTTCGCATAGAATTGCAGGATATGTGGAATATACATTTTTTAAACAAATAAATATGTATGTAAAATAAACCAGTTTTGTTAAAAGGATGACTTTATACTTCTGAAAGTAAATGATGGTAAAGTTGTACACTTAATTTCTAAAGGGCATCTAAATTTAGGTGCTAGAAAGCAGTGTGCTGTGTGGAAATTCTGAGTGCCCAGATTCTGTTATAGAATACTAGCATAATTTGGCATTTATAAGCTATCATTTAGGCACTCCCTCTTATGCCTATGTCAGTAACAAGTGTAAATGACCAATATTCTATAACCTACATTTGAAAATGTATGACATGTCCATGCCCTGTCCATGCATGCCCCTTTGCATTTACTTACTGTGTGCTAAAGTTATATAAGATCTTTGAGCATGCATTTAGCACTTATACACATGAGTGTTATATTCATAAGTTTAAATACTAATAATCTTTCCAGTGCAATAGGAATTATATTCCTGCTCAGGAGCATTCTGCAGAAGATGTCAATCACAGCTTTTCTGCTCCTCCTCCTTCTCCCTGATCTCTGCTGCCCCCTTCAGTTTTTCCTTTTGCAGGTGAACATGAAGATGTCATGCTGATTTGCTCCTTTTATTTTTTTTTATTATTTTGCAGTGTGTTTTTTGTTGCTCACAGTTTTTACGTGGCTCAAGGAACTGCTGGCAGGTGAATCCTTTGGGGACCTGTGCAATCAGCCTGTTGAAAATTTGTGGAGCTCAGGGTTCTGGGTCCTCAGCATTTGCTCACTTACTTGACTTGATCAGGAGCTTGACCGCAGGCTGTTGGGCATCAATAGCATCCTTTGGGGTGCTCATAATGCTGGCTACAGTTTTGCCTCTCCCTCCTCCGTTCGGCGTTCGTCACAGCCTGGTGGTAGATGGGGTAGAGGCTCAATCCGACTGGCAGCCTGAAGATCTCAGTGTGACAGCTGACCAGCAGCTTGAGGCAGAGAATCCCTCCAGATCCAGCTACTCTTTCTGGAGCTGAAGCAGGCTGCTGCACCATTTCCCCAGAACATGGTCTGTGAGTATATGCTGTGACAGCTTATGGGAAAATTGGGGAGGGGGGATGTCTGAAAAACTGTGTTTTGACTGTTCTGCAGCAAGACTTTGTCCCTCCTCCACATCTAAAATCCTATTTTTTGGTTGTTTTTGGTCAGCCCTGAAGAATGTTAAAGCCATTATTGATGCCAAAATGCTGCCACAGCAGCCATCTTGGATTTCCCAAATTAGTTTTCTAAGTTCTCAGACTTAAAAAAAAAAATCTCCTTTTGCCTCAGAATTGGCAAGGATGGAATCCTCAGTCTCTAATAACCCTATATCATGCCTTATTTGCACTGGATGGGTGGCTGAAGGATGCCCTTGTGCCATGTGCCTTGCGGCATGGGATGAAGAGTCGGAAGCATTGGACTTAGCTCTCCCCAGGCCTCTGGGACTAGAGAAAGGCAGATGGTTCTGTCAGGGGGAATGAAACACCTTCTGTAACCCTGGGACAGCAGCTCTGTGCACCGTAAGTACTTAGATGATTCGCAGCTAAAGAAAAGGCATTTGTTCCACCCTAAGGGACAAGGAGACCTGCCCTCTCAGGCCTTTACGTCAGAGTTTATTAATCTCCTCTGGCAGGCTTACGTACAATGGTCAGTTACACAGCTAAGATTTTCCTGTCAGTTAGACTATGGGATTATGAAGAGTCTGTGTATATAATTAGAAGGGAAGAATGGTTGAGCTCCATAAATGTTCAGGCTGTTTTGTTCTTGTTCAACTTGTGTTTTTCTTACATTCATTGTTCCTCTCAGCTGCTTGTTAATGTTTTCACTACATTACTGTTTGTTCAGTGATTGTTTTAAAATTCATCTGAACAGATCAGGCACTTGGTGTCAGGGAATTCACCATACTCCTCCTTCTCCTGTATTTTTCTGTAGGGCTGTCATCAGCTTTGGTACAAACTGAAGGGGGCAGTAGAGATCAGGGAGAAGGAAGCAGAAAATTGACATCTTCTGCAGAATGCTTGCGAGCAGGCATGGACAACCCTATGGTTCAGCATACCATCCTTATCTACTGAAAAAAAATATTATCAAGGTAAGGACCTAATCTCTGTATAATCATAGTGCACAAGTGGCACTTATATTGAGCTGCAAAGCTTACAGAATTAAGTGGTTACTGTGCAGAAAGGACAAACCCCTTATGCTAAATATTCAAGATATTCTTAACATGTTCACATACCTTTATCATACAGAAATATACTTTATTGTACAATAAGTGTGCTTACAGATAACATGAATGCACTTTAGGTATCCACGCTACCTGCACTAGTGACAGTGTGGTAAGAAATTGTGTGGCTTGTTCCTGTTTTGTATTATTTTAAATTTCTATTACCCTCTGGTTTAATACATTCTTGTAATAGATCATCAATAAGCATATCCTCTAATAATAATAAAAAAAAATTGTGTTCTAACTGTGGCTTGCAATCCATACCCATTCCCTGCCAGTAATGCACCCATTCCTTTCTTCATTCTAGTTTAACAAGTTAGCATCTGAGTTAGAGCATGCTAACTGTAATGCCAGTGTGGTGCTGGTTACTGTGACTGCATACTAACAGTTACTAACTGCTGAGGGGGGGAATTCATCAATAGTTTATAGTTTATTTACTTATATTCTGCATTTTACAAAGCGGATTACAAAATCACATACATAACAAACATCTACAGAAAATCAGACAACAAAACATATATCTCCCCATCTCAATGTTCAGTATTCCACAACTTAGCAGCAAAGAAACCCAGTAAGAGGAGTACTGAAAATATCTTGAGAGAACAAGTCTCCCCTAACCCAAGAAAAGGAGTGGGAAGAGACAGCCCAACAAAAGCAACCTACCAAATTTTTTTGAGTGAATGGGAAGCCCTCAGTCTCACAGCCTGCAGTGGGAACAAGCCCCTAATGCACCAGCTGTCACAGTCATACACCCAAAAGGGTAAATCAATTTATACTGGCTACTCATTTATTTACTCCAGATTTCTATGGAGAAGCTAAGAACTTTATGTTCAGCTTGTGATTATGCTGGCTTGGCTGACTTTGGCCGCTGCTTTACCCTTGGATGAGGGGCAGAGACAGCTAACTAGCTTATTAATAATAATAATAATAATAATTTTATTTCTTGTATACCGCTATACCGTGAGGTTCAAAGTGGTTTACAGTAGACACAGAAGAGATGCAATTAAGTAAGATTAATTAAAATGAAGAAAAAGTACTTAGAGTTCCCTGACTGTCCCAAAGGCTCACAATCTTGCTAAAGTACTTGAGAAAAATAAATTATTGATTTGTTCATTTAATTATTTAACTTATTTCCACTTTTAGCACACTGGTTTGTGCACTAGTTATTCATGTCAAATTTGCACTTCAGTAAGCCCGGGGATGTTTCACAAATAATACCCTTTTGGGTGTATGACTGTGACAGCTGGTGCATTAGGGGCTTGTTCCCACTGCAGGCTGTGAGACTGAGGGCTTCCCATTCACTCAAAAAAATTTGGTAGGTTGCTTTTGTTGGGCTGTCTCTTCCCCTCACCCCTTTTCTTGGGTCAGGGGAGACTTGTTCTCTCAGTATTCCACACAGCATAAAATAATTTTTCAACATCCATACTTCATTTGACTGAATGAGACCTTGTGCAAAAATAATCCAACTTGACAATAGCACACATTGATGAATTCCCCCCTTAGTTTATGTTAATCAAAGGACCTCTCAATCATTTATTAAATGAAATAGTACACCGTAGCTTCATTAGACAGATATGTGTATTTTGTTTAACCTTACAGTAAAATTCCACTAGATATTCATTTCAAAATATCATCTTATCCTTAGAATATATTTGAAATGTTTAACACTTAAACACTTGTATATTTTATATAATTGTATAACCTCATTACTTGATGTTTGGTGTAATATTTAAAATTACATTGAGCATCAATGTTATGTGGTGCTTCCAAAGCCCTTTATTAGTGGCTTGGCACATGATAGACTCTAAAAATGGGAGTAAGGGAAAGTGATTTGCTGCTGTCTTCCCTAATTTGAAATAACAGCAAAGAACATAGTTTTGTTCTATTTTCAAATGCAGGAGGCAAGCTGAAAATTCAGACTTGTTTGTACTACTCCTTCCCCCCTCCCCCACCCCCCAACTGTTTAGTAAGGATGTGCAGGGCATAAATTTTTGTGGTTTAGTTTCTATGGAGACAAAGAAAACAAGAATTGACAAGAAGCTTTCCACAAGGAGCCAGAATGTTAAAAGTTCAAAAGTGTTTATTTCAGGCCAAAATACACAGTCCTTATTACTGTGTATTTTGGACTGAAATAAACACTTTTGAACTTTAAACCTTCTGGCTACTTGTGGAAAGCTTGTTCAGTCCCACTGTTTTCTTCATCTTCACTACATCTGTGGGCTTTCTTCTTGGTGGACTCTTTGTGGAACTTTAGTTTCTATGCGGTCCATCTACTAAGCTACAGTAAGCAAAATGGGCTTACTACAACTTAAAATGGCTTACCATAGAACATACTCAGGCTCCAGTTGCAAGTTTGATATTTGCACATGTAAATACCATGCTAAAATTTTTAAATATTTTCCATGCAGGGGGAGTTTTGGGGGGTGGAGAGTGGGTGTTTCTGTGTTGATCGGTTAGTGCAGCTACATTACTGCACACTGATGAGTGCAAGATTAGTGCATGAGTCCTTATCACCTACGAAATAGGTTTTATAAGTGCTAATGTGCTAATTTTTTTTAATGCATAAGCATTAATGGCATCTACTGATAACTTATGGCTAAATTTCAACTGGGTAATAGGCAAACATCAATCACCATAGCAAAGTCACCCAGACTGCAACTAGTATCCAAAATAAATTTTTTAACAGTGTGGCCGGGCCAGGCCCAAAGCAAGTGGGAAAACCCGGCTCGGACCACAGGTAAGATTTTCAATGCGCCTTTTATATGGCTGATGTAAGGAAAAACCTGGACACCGGATTTAATGTAAATAAACTTCACCGGGTTTATTATAAGGCAAAAGAAAAATTCCAAAACATAAAGTAGTTTCTCACAGTCACCAATAATACAGTTCCTTCCACTTAGTTCCAGTGCAACCTATCTGTGATTTAGTTCATGAACTCGACATTCCTTGTCAGCAAAAGGTAAACCAAAAATCAAAACAGGCTTTTCAGTCTCTCCAATTCCCCAAGTCTCTCTCCTTAGGGCTGCTGGCTGCTACTAGCAACAGTTCTTGCCAGTACTGGCTGGGCATAGCAGGTACCAATCCTTCTCCAAACAAGTCCTCAAGAAAAAAAAAAAACACGTTTTCTCTGCCACTGCTTTTCTTTACTAGCACTTTGTCCCCTATAAGGAGTTTCACAGCCCTGCTCTGCAGGCTGTGTGGAAGCAAGCCTCCCTTTGCTCTCAGCTGTTCAGGCCCTCCCAATTGCCCCCAAAGTCCAATAGCTTTTATTCCTTGTGGACCTTGCTAGTAAGGTTACAAACGTGTTTCAATTCAGGCACTGCTGCCTTGCTACTTCCTGCAGCTTTAATTAGGCTCAGGCTTCTCTGGTCAGAGGCTTGACTTTACTTTGAGGAAGGTAGTAATTTGTTACTTTTAAATCATTTCTCCATGCCTTCCTCGAGCACACAGAATTCTGGTTCAGCCTCACTATCCCTCCCCCACCCTGTATCACTGCCAGTTTCCATTAGCTCTCCTGCTTCACTTTCCACCTCCCATCCCCTTCCCTGGGTGTTTGGGACAGTTTCAAACTAGGATTCTTCCTGGTCTGAGCAAACTCTGAGACCTACCTCCCAAGGCTTATATGGGGTATTACAATACCTCTCCGAAGGTAGCATTTCCTGTCCTTCCTTCCTGACCTAGAGTAAAACTCCTGTCTTGGTGGTTTGGGAAGGTTCTTGGGCTGCTTCTGGTGTGCCATGCTCTGCCTGCCTCGAGAGAGTCAGCTGTAATTAATTTGTTCACTTGTTAGTCCAGCTTGAAGCTGACCTGACTACAGAGCTCCAGGCCTAACTCCACCCCCCTCTGAGTTGATATTATGTTTCTCCATAGCTCTGGGAAAGGAATAATACGGGATAGACTGTGTTTTCTGTGCCCTCCCTGCATGATTCCTGGCTGTGACATCACCTGCCTTTTCTCCTTATTCCCTGGCTGTATGAAGGCTTTTTGCTTTTAGCTGTATGAAGGTTTTTGACAGGCTGTACAGGCTTATTTTTAGGAAGAGATGGATTGATCAAGTACTTTTGGACGTGCTAGCAGTCCTCTTAGATGTGACAGGATTTTCCCTGTCACAATAGATATTCTCTTTTTGCTTTTCATGCAAATATCGCATGAGCCATTTTCTTCACCAGATCCTTTTATTTATCTAAGCAGCTGTGTGCAGTGCTTATTAGTGCAAGATGTGAATCCTTAAAATTGTTTATGTTTAAATCTTTTTTTATTAAACAAATGCAAACACAAAAAGACAAAAGTGCAATACAAAGTTTTACAATAGAATCTATCCACAATGGAGGACTGAACTCTTATATCCTCCACAGCTACATCCAGACACTAACCCCCCCTTCCACCCAAAATCAGAGCCCCTCCCAACCCCCCTACCCCCCCCCCCCCCCGAACAACTGAAACAATGCACAGACTGAGGTCAGATGTCATATAGGTATTGTAGTATACAATTGAAGTCGATTCAAGATATGGCTATGACTCTCTGGAGACAAAATATTCAAATATGGAGTCTCTGCTCTGGCGTCAAGAGGATAACACCAAACGAACTTCCCAGCCCATCAGCTCATGTAGTCTCTTTCTCCAATATCAAAAGAGGGAGAAAGCCAACAGTTCAAGATACATTTCTTCCCCAAAATAAAACATTTACTAAGAAATAGTTTTTCTGCAGAGGTGTACACAGAGAGCAGGGAGAAGTGAGCAAACAACTTAGAAAGCACCGAAACAGGCACGGGCACTTGTAAAAGCTCCTGTAAAAAGGAAACCAGTGCTTTCCAAAAATCCTGGATCCCCTCACAACTCCAGAGCCCATGAAAATAAGAATTCACTTCAACAGAGCAACACTGAGTATCAACACAGCCCATATCATAACTGAGTATCAACACAGCCCAGATAATAGGCTTGACTTTGAGAGACATAAGCTCTCAGGACTATGCGATGGTGACATTCCCATAATTCAGCATTATATACCAGACTTGCAGTGCGTTTCAATACCCTTAGCAAAAAATCCCTCCTTAGGTCCCTCCCCAAGTCATGCTGCCAGGCCTCCAAAACAGAGGGGAAAACCCTGAGCAGTCAATGGGCCATAATCTGTTTATGAAAATAAGAGATTGAGACCCTAGTTTCCAGATCTGCCTCCAAAAAAGCACAGAAGTGGATCCCAAAATCTCTACCCAAGGCCCTCCCTCCCCCAAGATAGAGCCCACGTAATGCCATAGTTGACAATAGACAAAAGAAAGTCCATTCCTAGGGACTCCCTGTAGCACCAGGTCATCACTGGAAAGAAGGGCCCCTGCAGAACATGCCGTTATTGCTCAATCCCCCGAGCCCGCCAGCCACTGAAAATTGAAGGGCCAACCCCCAGAGGAAAAGCTAGGTTCCCTACCAATGCCAAGAGCACACTCACATGAGAGTTCTGATTCCACAAACAAAGAATCCGTTGCCATGCCACCCATAGAGGCCGAAATAGAACACTACTCCTGCACGAGCGTGGCGGTTTGGACAAGAGGGCATGGAGGAGATAAAGAAGATGAAGAGGATAAAATAGTCCTGCTCAAAGGAAATATCCGTGTGTAGAGAGATGCCTAACACACAATCACTGATATGGCGCTACAAACTTGCCTGATTGTACACTAGAATGTCAGGCATACCGAACCCCTCCCCCCAGCAGTAGAACCAACTAATAAAGACCAATGCACTTTAGGCCTCTGCCCCCCCCTCCCCCCAACAAAACCACGATAACAAAGAATGCAAGGCTTTCACATCCCTCTGTAATAAAGACAGGGGAGAGTCTGAAGAACATACAGCCACTTCGGGAATAAGACCATTTGAAATAGGTGGATCCTGCCCAACAAAGAAAGCGGAAGAGCTTGCCATTTAACCAAAAGCATTTTAGTATCAACAAGGAGTTTATCGATATTAATGCGATAAAGTTGAGTTAGATCCTTAGTCAGCCAGATCCCAGGTACCTAAAGGAAGACCCAAACCATCTCAATGGAAAGTCTCGCCTCCAGTGCACTTGAAGATGTTCCGAAGAAGCCAAAGCCTCCGACTTGGCCAAGTTCAGGGTAAAACTAGAGAAATCGCCGTACTCACGTACACGCTCCTGCAACGTGGGCAACGAGCGCTGGGGGTCAGTCAAAAACACCAAGAGATCATCAGCGAATGCTGCAAGTTTAAAGTGAGACGCACCCAGAGATAACCCTTGGATGTCAGTATTTAATTGGATTTCACAAAGCAAAGGATCCAGAGAAAGAATAAACAAGTGGCGACAGAGAGCATACCTGCCAAGTACCACTGCGGATCCTAAACGAGCCCGATAGCTCCCCATCGACTTGAATCTGCGCTGCAGGGTCACTATACAATGCCCTAATCGCGTTAAAGAAGAAGGTACCCACTCCATACGTTCGAAGCACCATGAAGAGGTAGCTCCACCTCACCCAATCAAATACCTTCTTGGTGTCAAAGCTAATAAACAAGGAAGGGCTATCCTCCGAATGCACTCTTTCCAATGCCAGCAAAATTCACCAGATATTCTTAGCCACTGGCCGGTCCCTTACAAATTCCACTTGGTGCTCCAAGACAACTGAGGGCAACACACACGCCAAGCAATTAGCAAGAATTTTAGCCATAAACTTAGCCTCATAATTCAAAAGGGAGATTGGTCTATACGATTCTGGAAAGTGAGGATCCTTGCCAGGCTTCACGAGGACGATAATTTGTGCTAAGTTCAAATACCGGGGGAGGAAGCCCTTGACACTAAGGTTGTAAACATCTGCCAACACTGGCACAATCTCCTCCACCAGTAATTTATAAAACTCCCCCCTACCCATCCGGTCCCAGTGCTTTGCCCAAAGGACTAACCCTGATCGCCCACTCCACCTCCCCAGCAGTAAAGGGATGTTCCATAGCTCCAGAATCCCTAGGAGACAAGTAGGACAAATCTACACTATTCAGGTACATTTGCCCATCCAGAACCTCCGGGCCTGGATCCGCATATAAATCCTCAAAAAACTTCTGCAAAATCTCACATATTTCCACTGGTCTATGATGTAGAACACCTTGTGAATCACGAAGAGTTGTAATGGCCTCTCGCCCCCTAAGCGTATTGACCAAACGTGCCAACAACCAGCTACTTTTATTGAAACTTAAAATGCTCCCACGCCCTCATCACTCCCAGTTATAATAACTCATTCAATTCCTGTTGGACCTCCAATAGCTGCATCCTAAGCATGAGAGACGGCTGATGACCATATAGATGTCTCAACACTGTCACTCGACACTCCAATCCAAGAACAGCTTGGTGTCTCATCTTGATTTCTCGGGCCACATAGGCAGTAACCTCTCCCCGTAATACAGCCTTTGCTGTTTCCCAATACAGAATGGGATCCTCACAATGTTGCTGATTAGTGTGTTGAAAATCTTTCCACTGACGCATCAAAAACTTCTGAAACCAGACATCATGGTAGAGATAGCAAAGAAACTGCCACCTTCTCCAGCTGCTCTGAGAATCATAGAAACATAGAAAAGTGACGGCAGAAAAGGGCCAAGGCCCATCAAGTCTGCCCACTCTATTGACCCACCCACCCTCCTAGCTACCCTTTGAGAGATAGCACTCTGATGTCCCATTCCCTCTTAGAGATCCGACATGAGCATCCCATCTGTTCTTAAAATCTGGCACGCTACTGACCTCGATCACCTGTGCTGGAAGCTCATTCCAATTGTCAACCACTCTTTCGGTGAAGAAGTACTTCCTGGTGTCGCCATGAAACTTCCCGCCCTTTATTTTCAGTGGGTGCCCTCTTGTGGCTGAGGGTCCTCTAAGAAAGAAAATATCATCTTCTACCTCAATACGACCAGTGATATACTTAAACGTCTCACTCATGTCTCCCCTCTCCCTACGTTCTTCGAGAGAGTATAGCCGTAATTTGTTTAGCCTTTCTTCGTACGATAGATCCTTGAGTCCCGAGACCATCCTGGTGGCCATTCACTGAATCATCCCACTTCCAATGAAAACCCACCCAAGATGGTTGGAAACTTCAGTGGGTCCCATTTCCACCCCCTGCACCTGGGGGAGTAGGGCTCGCGAAATAAGAAAGAAGTCTATATGGGAAAGTGTCTCATGTACCCGAGATAAGTGAGAGTAATCGCGCTCTAGAGGGTGTAACACTCTCCAAACATCGAGCAACCCCAGTGCGGTTTCCAAGGTCCGGAACCCCGTACAAGACTTGGTAGTCTCTCTTCCAGTAGATGTGGAACGGTCCATCTCTTAAAATTGTTTAATATTAACTTATCTTTAGTTGATAATATATTCAGGGAGCACCTCCACCGACATGACCATGTTTCATAAATCTTTCTTCAGGGTCAAGGCTCCCAGCATATATATTGCAGCGTATATATTGTCTCGTATTCATGCTGCGCTCCACAGTTCCTAATGGCTATTGTGGAGGGTGGCAGGTCAAATGCGTGCAAGACAAAAGCACGCCGAGAAAATCGCCAAGACAAGTGAGCGCAAGACAATTGGGCGCAAGGATAACAGCATGCAAGACAATTGGGTGCAAGAATAACAGCATGCAAGACAATTGGGCGTAGGGACAACTTAGCGCAATGACAATTCAGCGTGCCTCAAAATGGCGCATGGCTGAGGTCACGCGCATGTTCACCACGTCACCACGTTATCAGTATGGTTACCTTGCCTCTTTGTGCTTTGAATATAAGTCACATGAATGCATTTTCGTTACTATGGTTACGTTTCCTCTTTATATATGTGCTCAGAACAGCCCACCTTCCTTTCGCTGTCTGACTGTGTCCGTTATAGGTAAAGCTCTGAATTTGCTAGAATTTGCTCTATACAGATATTTGTCTTGCACGGATTTTACTCACCTTTGGTGAGAGCAACACTACTTCCAAATTTCTTCATTTGCAGGTACGTTTATATTTTTGGTTCATAGACAAAAGCGCGCGGACAAATGGCCGCAGACAGTATATTTTAATTTCCTTACTTTTGAAAGCTATATAAGATGCGCGCTACAGAATCGCAAGATAACCGAGGATATAATAATAAAACTCTTGAGTGCGCTTGTTCAGATTAAAGTTTTGTTGTTTGTGGTCATTTGTACACTTGCATAATTAACTTTGACCCGAGTGTAGCAACTATAATGGAACGCTTAGCACACATGCGCGGATCAAAGTTTGGTCATTCTTGCACCCGCATAATAAAAGCGCGAGAAGGGAGATTTATGATATTAATATTATGTGTCATTTAATGCTCTTTGTGCTTGTTCTCAAATTTGGGTGGGAGGGAGAGGGGGAAAACATATTCTTTCATTTTGATGTCTGAGATATTAATTGTTTGTATAATTTAATTCAGTTATAGAATTGAAAAGTAATAAGGATGTAAAGAAACATTTTTGCATGAGGTAAAAACTCTTATGTCTTGCACTCAGTTGTCTTGGCACTCACTTGTCTTGTGCTTACTTGTCCCGCTCGTGCTTTTTACTAAAAATCATTCGCGCTGAATTGTCTTGCGCTCACTTGTCTTGTGCTCACTTGTCTGCGCGCTTTTGTCTTGCGCGCATTTGACTATGAACCCTGTGAAGTGTAGCATGAATACAATGAGAAAATATATACGTTGGGAGCCTCGACTCTGAAGAAAGATTTATGAAACATGGTCATGTTGGTGAAGGTGCTCCCTGAATATATTATCAACTAATAAGCAAGGCACAGCTACATAAATAAATAAAAGGATCCAGTAAAGAAAAAGAAAAGCAAAAAAAGAATAATGAGCTTGCTGAGGATCTATTAAAAAAATTATTTTGAATACTAGTTGCTGTTTGGGTGACTTTGCTATAGTGATATGCATTAATGGCAACATTAGCACTTGGCTATCAATTGGAAAAAGTGGAAAGTCAGCCGTTTTACTACTGTGGTAAAAATGGCCTTAGTGTGTGTGGGAGAATCTATGTAAAGATGTGCTAAAGCCACTTTCTTCTACAGCTTAGTAAAGGACTCCTGTGTTATTTGTAGGAGTTGTTTAGTTTTTTTAAAGGGGGAGGATGCAGTGTTCACCAGGGCGCCCCCCCCCCCCATTTTCTCTTGTTTCAGGCAGAAAACAAGATGAAACAACTTGGGAAGAGTTATTTCAAATGAATGCACATATCTACCATTAGTAACTTTCATACTTTGTGAATGTAGCATTTAGACACTATTCAGTATTAATCGCATACTAGCTCTGTTTTTTTCTCTTTACAGGCTAGCTTTTATATATACATTTAGGTAGAAAATACTAATTTTTTTAAAATAACCAGTTTACGAGTCTTATGTATTTAGTGTACATGACAATCTGAATTTTTAAAATCCTACATTCATCTTAAAATATTTATATGGCAGGGCTGAAATTGATTGATTTTTCCATATACTGTACTGAAATACTTTTCAAAAAGCACAGTTAATTTGGATGTTTACAAATTCCATGTCTTGCTAAAATTGCAAAAAAGATTTGAATGTATTTCCTGCATTAAATAAAAGTATAGTTTATGATCTTTTGAAGTATTTATGTGTTACTAATTATAGTATATATGGATTAATCATGGAATACATTTATATTTGAGCTTACAGGTAGCAGTATTGATGGAACTAATTTTCTTTTAGCTTATTTTCTTGGTAGCCTTTCATCTTAATAAATTATCTGAATCTTTTGGCTTTGAAGCAGCAGTTTATGCATAAGAAATTGGTGCTTATCCTAAGAAACATGTACAGCGCACATGCTATTTGCTGTATGGAATGCTCGTAGAAATGTCCCTGTATTTATTTGCATGAAATGTGTAAGGCTCCCTTTGCTTTTGTTGGCATAATGAGCTGCTTGGATAGAGCTTGGGGGACTAAGATTTAAATATATATATTTTTTTAAATCCCTTTTCATGGCTTCAGCAAAATTGTTTTTACTTCTAAGAAGACAGGTGGACTGATTTCAAAAATTCATAGAAGGGCAAAACTGCGATCCTGGCTCTAGAATTTAAGGGTGGGAAAAAAGCTACATGAATTTGCTTGACAATTGTCTCTTTGCTTTTATTTATTTTTGAAATATGCTAGTGTGCACATTTCCTGTGCAGGTTTATTTAAAGACAGTATAGCAAATATATTTAATTTATTCACAAGCCTTTTTTAAACATTTTTTCCGTCAGATATGGTAGAACTTAACAGGGCACAGCCTCATTTTTGAGAAATGAAAAGACAATTAAAAGAGGTGAATCTTGAGTCTGTCTTCTGATTGACTATTGAATTTTTCCAGATTTCTGTTTACCATATTAGTAAATATGTAAAAAAATGGTTTTTAAAGTGCTCAATAAACAACTTATATCATCTTAATGAATGTTTTCAATAATTTTCTAGTCTGTTTAATAGACCTCAGAACCACCTCTCCTCCGTCCCACCGAAGTGTAATCACGGGGAGATGCAAGTGGTTCACTCCTCACTGGTCTATTTAATTTAAATTTTATATCATTCCTCCAGTTTTTATACTTAAATTTACTTATCTTAGTAATGGCGAACTATTAGTTCTCACGGTAGACTGGCGGTAAGACCCGACATGTTTCACAATTGTTTCTTCAGGGGTCTGTCAAATGCTGCCGCCATCCAACCAAACAAAGATTGATTAGAGTTGGATGGCAGCGGCATTTGACAGACCCCTGAAGAAATAATTGTGAAACATGTCGGGTCTTACCGCCAGTCTACCGTGAGAACTGATAGTTCGCCATTACTAAGATAAGTAAATTTAAGTATAAAAATTGGAGGAATGATATAAAATTTAAATTAAATAGACCGGTGAGGAGTGCACCATTTGCATCTCCCCGTGATTACACTTCGGTGGGACGGAGGAGTAGTGGTTCTGAGGTCTATTAAACAGACTAGAAAATTATTGAAAACATTCATTAAGTTGATATAAGTTGTTTATTGAGCACCTTAGAAACCATTTTTTTACATATTGAGCATTGATTGGTCTAAGGTAACATTTCAATACCATATTAGTAAAGGCATAAAACAAAAAGCAAATGAATATAATTCTCAAATACTGTTTTTTATTTTTTAAATCCTTGAACAAGCAGACAGCATATTCTCACATGTGGGTGATGTCATCCATGGATCCTGGTAAAAGTGCATTGTCATCCATGGAGCCTGCATTGCCACTTTAAGTTTTTAGAAACTTCATGACTGTCCACACCACGCATGCGCAGGTGCCTTCCTGTCTGACACTGGCTTGTGGTACCTTAGTTCTTCATTTTCCACGAAGCAAATAAGTTCTATTTTTCTGGATTCTGTGTAAAGCACGTTGCCTTCCCATTAATAGTTTCTACTTTGACCCTTTGGCTTTCTTTCTTGTTTTCTTTTATCCTTTTTTGGTCTGTTTAAAAAAAGAAAAAAAATTTTTTTTTTGATATTTGCCTTTATTTTGTGCTTCATTCGGCTGCGGTTCTCTTTCTCGTTTTCATCATTGAGGTTTTTGATCTCGCCGCCGAGATTTTTGTGTCCATGTCTAAACCTTCAAGCGGATTCAAAAAGTGCTGTCGTTGCCAGCACCCTATTTCAGTCACTGACTTGCACAGTTGGTGCCTACAGTGTTTGGGGCCTGAGCATCAAGTAGACACTTGTACTTGTTGTTCTACGCTATAGAAATGCTAGTTAAAGGCATCCATGGACTCCGGTGATAAATCTGAGCCATCAGTACTGGCAGTACCAGTATCAACATCGGAAGCTGTTCCTCCATCAGGCAAGCCCACTAAGAAACCATCCTCTTCCCAGAAAGCATCGCAGGCCTCTACAGCATCAAGTACCTCAATGCAGGCCAAACGTTGACACTATCAATATCCGTGAGTGCAGGCTGTGTCTCTTACAGGGTGAGCATCTTCATCGAGGCCTCCCATCCCTCAACACCCTGCAATACTGATGATACCGGCTGTTGAGCTAAGGGTACCGGTGCAAATCTTCAAGGAACAACTCTATGAGTTTTTCTGGAGGAAGCTTAGTGGCCTCTCTAAGTTGCACTCGATATCAGTGCTTTCATTGACTCCCTTGGTTCTGGCCCAGGCTGAGCAAAAGACTCCAAGGCCACATGGTACCGATTACAGGTCTATATCAGGGCACCATTCTACATCATATTGGCGCTTTTCATTTTGGCATCAACGCTTTCCATCAAAACAATGATGTACTACATCGAAGCATGGACACTCTGCATCGAAGCATTAACCTTCTGCATCGCAGCATTGACATACATCCACACCCCATGCTTCCAGGTCCAAAAGACCATCATTGTCAATCGTCATCTAAAAAGCTCTTCTCAACGCTCTGACACTCATCGATCTCAACCTAGAAAATCTTCATCCTACATAGAATCTCCTGGGGTACAAGAAGTTGATACTGAGTATGAGTCTACATTATCTGCTCCTGAATCCTATGGTATCCCATCAGATCTTTCTCCTCTCCCTCCTAGAAGATTTCCTCCTGAGGGGCTTTCCTTTACTAAGTATATCAGACAGTTGGAGAAAACTCTATCTGTCAAATTGAAGGCAGACACTGAGCCCAGAACAGAGCTCCTTGGATTTTGATGAGCCTCCCAAAGAGTTTCTTAAGTTGCTTCTACATAATCTCCTCAAAGAAGTGCTCTTTAAGAACTGGAAGAATCCTCTTTTTGTTACTATAGCCCCTAGAAAGATTGACTCACTTTATAGAATCAAAACTTGCCCTGGCTTTGATAAACCACAACTACCAAATCAATTGTTGCTTGTTGAATCGACCCTTAAAAAAAAAATCCTCCAGCTCCAGGGTTTATACCACTGCATCACCAGGACATGAATGAGGGTCATACTATAGTTAAATTTGATCGCCGTCTTTACTAGAGCTCTGTGTTGGCCAAGTGAATTCTTAATTACAACTTCTACATATCTTTTTACCTTAAACATCTCATAAAGAAGTTGGCTGATTTTGAGCAGCATATTCCATCTAACTGCCTAACAGATTTTCAGCAGACTACTTAGTCTTCTTCAAATATGAATGTACATGGCAAGAACAGCTTTTGATGCTTTTGAAATGTTATCCAGAGCATTTGCTATGTCTGTTGCTATGAGACATCTTGCTTAACTCCAAGTCTCCGATATGGACATAGTTGTCAAGATCAGTTAGCAAACATCCCTTGCTTCGGTGAAGAGCTCTTTGGTGACAGGATAGAGGCTGCTACTCAGAAACTTACTCAGCATGGTCAGAATTGAAATTCTTTAATGAGATCTAAGACTAAAGCTCAACCATCTAAGCCTTCTAAAAAATCTACCTCATTCCTTTAAGAGACAGTATCCTACAATATCCGCTTCTTCTAAGCCTTTACCACCGAAGAGACAGAAACAACAAGAGACCTAATAAAGCCCAGTCTTTGGCTTCTCAAAAACCAGCCCAGTGTTTTTGACGTGCTTCTAGGGGGCATAGCCAAAATTCCTCTCAGCCTCTTCCTCAACCCATTGGAGGTCGACTTCAATTGTATCATCGCAGCTGGACTCTCATCACCATAGACACCTGGGTCCTCAAGGTCATCAGGGAAGGTTGCTCTCTCCATTTTATAACTATTCCTCCAAACCACCCTCCTTAACATCTCAACAGATGTTCCTTCTTCTGGAAATCGAAGCTCTACTTCAACTAAATGCCATAGAAGTAGTTCCCCCTTCCCAGAAAAATCAGGGGTTCTACTCAAGGTATTTCCTAATTCCAAAGAAGATGGGAGGTCTTAAATATCTGGTCAAAGAAAAGTTTTGCATGCTATCTTTAGGGGCCCTATATCCACTTCTAGAATGAAATGATTGGCTGTTCTCTCTGGACCTCAAAGAGGCCTACACACATACATCCCAATCACAGAAAGTTTCTACATTTTCGGATAGCTCATCAACCCTTCAATACAAAATTCTGCTATTCGGCCTTGCTTCTTCTCCAAGAGTATTCATCAAGTGCCTTGTGGTTGTGGCAACAACCCTGCATATAGGTAAACAGAAGAACACCTCGCCTTGGGATATAGGCAGACAAAAAGGCAAGGGAGGCATTTTTTTTCAACCAATGATCGAGTCTTATTTTGAATAAAGACTCGATCATTGGTTGAAAAGACGCCTCCCTTGCCTTTATGTTTGTCTGCCAACAACCATGCATACTCAAGGGTTTCAGGTGTTTCCATATCTGGACGATGGACTGATAAAAGCTACATCTGCCCAAGCAGTCCACTTGGCAACACAGTTGACAATATATTTTTTTCAACTTCTAGGGTTCAAAGTGAACTTCCCCAAATCACAGCTTCAACCTTCTCAACTATTTATTTATTTTTAAAATTTCTATACCGTCTGAATTCTAGGCGGTTTACAATATATCTACATACATAATACTTAAAAACAGTACAAAAGAGAGACAAAACATCAGAATTTAAATTTCACAGTTAATCTTTGATCAAGACAAGTCAGACCCTATAAAAAAGCATTGACAAAAAATTGTGTTTTAAGAAGTTTTCTGAAAGTTCTTCTGTCAGCACATTTATAGGAGCCCTACTCAACACCACTCTTCTATAGGATTTTCTCCCTCAGCAAAGACAAGACACCTTACTTCATTTTTGCAATCAGGTCTCCACTCTACAAACCGTCTCAGCAAGACAGATGATGCGACTCATAGGTCACATGGCATCCACAGTTCGTTACCCCCTTCGCACAACTTCATCTCACATCAGCTCAGTGGACCCTAACATCTCAATGGTCTGAATCCCTCGCTTCCTTGTCTCGAAGGATCACAGTCACCTCGCCTCTTCATCAATCTCTTCAGTGGTGGATGGATCTGACAGATTTTTACAGGGGTTGCTTTTTCACATCCCTACCACATCAGAGAGTGCTCACCGTGGACACATTCATGTATGCTTTGGGAGCTCACCTGGATGGTTTCAGGACACAAGACGATGGTCTGCTCAAGAGAAGACATTCCACATCAACCTGTTAGAGCTGTGGGCAATTCGAAATGCTCTAAAAACCTTTCAGGAGAGTTTTTCCAACCATATCATCCTTGTTTGCATAGGCAATCAAGTAGCAATGTACTACATCAACAAACAGGAGGGAACAGGCTCTCTTCTTCTGTGTTGAGAAGCTGAGCACATTTGGAACTGGGCAATTGCTCAAAACATTCCTCAAAGCCATAAATGTACAAGAGAAACAGAATACACTAACTGACAAGCTCAGCAGATTTCTTTGGTCACACATGTGGACTCTAAACTCTAAAGTCTTATGCCACATCTCATTATGAGGGACTCCTCAGATAGACCTATTTGCATCTCCCCTCAACCATAAATTGCCTCAATTCTGCTGCAGGCCATACTCTCCTCATCATCTTGAAGCAGATGTGTTTCTTCTGGATTGGATGAACTAGTTCCTCTGTGCATTTTTGCAGCTTCCTCTCATTCTCAAGACTTTGGTCAAGCTCAAATGCGAATCAACCAACATGATCCTAATCGCTCCTCGGTGGCACAGACAACCTTCTCCCTTCTTCTTCAGCTGAGTTCCAAGGATCCAATTCCTTTACAATTTTTTCCATATCTGCTCACTTAGCAGGTCCTGCTAATTCACCTTAAAGCTAAGTGGAGGGGTTGTTTTCTCCTCTCATTGCCATTGAGAACAAAGTTATTAATCAGTAGAGCATGTAGCCTCACTTACTATCTTTCACATCAAAGTCATACACAGTGATGGGACGGTGGGTTCGACTATAGGAGCTACGGCTCTTGGTCGGATTACACAAATCTGAGTGTATGTGAAAAATTGCATTATATTTTCAACATTTATATTCAAGCCTTATTATTTGATTTATATATTGAGAAGTCTTGTTTCTAGTTATATTTTTGTCATTGACTTTGACCTCTTACTTCTGTATATTTTTGAGAGCATTTTCCTCACTTCCTATTATTTTTGACTCAGTCTGTATTTCCTTCTGCCATGCTCAAACTGGGCTGCAGCTCGAGGGCTGTGTTATAGTCCACGAGGTCTGAGCTATGGCAGCATCAGTAGTTTTCTTATGTTGCACTCCCATTGATGATATTTGCGAAGCAGCTACTTGGTTGTCAGTTCACAATGTCACTACTGTCTAGAATCCTGGATGACCGAGTTCAAACTGAAATTCAACGCCGAAAAAACCAAATTCTTCCTGGCAAGTCCGAACGACAAAATCAAAGACACTTCAATTTCCCTGAACGGACAGAACTTCCCTTTTGTCGACACCATAAAAATCCTGGGAGTGACACTGGACCGTCACCTCACTCTAGATACTCACACAGAGCTACTGATCAAAAAAGGCTTCTTGACACTGGAAATTAAGAACCATCAGAAAGTTCTTCGATGCAGCATCCTTCCGATTACTGGTGCAATCCTTAATTTTAAACCTGCTCGACTATTGCAACATCATCTATCTGAGTTCTCTCAAGAAAACCATTCAAAGACTCCGAATAATACAAAATTCAGCAGTGCGACTGATCTTCGATATAAAAAAATGGGACCACATAACCCCCTACTATCAAAAACTCCATTGGCTGCCCCTAGAGTGCTGTTCAAATTTATCTACCTCTGTTTCAAATCCATTCTTGGTTTGGCCCCCCTATACCTGGTCGCCCATTTTAAATTGGACTGTCCCACCAGGCCCACACGCAGAATACATATATTTAGCTACCCAATAATAAAAAAACTGCTGATACAAAAGATTCCTTGACAAAACTCTTGCTTTCCAGGCATGTCAACAGAACGACTGGCTAGGCAATCTCATCAAGCACTCCTCATCCTACCTTAACTTCAGAAAACTAGTTAAAACCAAACTGTTCAACTGATTTGTAACCAAGAACTCTTAAAAAGCCTCACCACTGTACTCTACTTACTTGCACTTGACGTCCCTACAATGCGACTCTCACTCTCTCTCTTCCTCCCTACAAATATTCATGTATTCAGACATCATTGCTATTCTAAGACTTCATTGTATTCAAGGATTTCATTGTTATTTCTTCGCTGACTGTCCAGCTCTTCTTGTTGGAAACTGCCTCAAACTATTTTGGCTTTGGCGGTATATAAAAAAATAAAATTATTATTATTATTCCGAGCATGATGGTCATTTCGACCAAGCAATATTACAGAATTTATTTTCTTTTTAATGGCCAACTCTTCCTCCATCCCATTACAGTAAGCTAGGGAGTCCCACATGTGAGAATATGCTGCCTGCTTGTCCTAGGATAAAGCACAGTTACTTACCGTAACAGGTGTTATCTGGGGAGAGCAGGCAGATATTCTCATATCCCACCCACCTCCCCTGGTTGACTTCTTAGCAAACCAGCATCGTGTGGGAAGGCACTCGCACATGCGCAGTGTGGGCAGTTGCGAAGTTTCTAAAAACTTAAAGTGGCAGTGCACTTTTATCACTGTCCATACTGGGCTCTGTGGATGACGTCACCCACTTGTGAGAATATCTGCCTGCTGTCCCCAGATAACACCTGTTATGGTAAGTAACTGTGCTTTATTGCTTCAGTGATAATGAATATAATATATAGATTCTTGCATTTGGAAGACAAAGAATTAAGGAATGCAATTTTATTTCTATTCTTTAAGTTGTCTCTTTTATTACTTTACTTTTTATATTTATTTCCCTTATATTCCTGTCTGAATTTTTCCTAGGAAAGTGCTTCCTTGGCAGATAGATTAATACAGGTATAGTTTTTATGTATTTTACTGTTTGACCAAAAAAAAACCACCTCCCCAAAACAGAGTCCTGTTTTTGATGCATGTTTTAACATGCATTCTGCTAATTACATTATTTTATAATACATGTTAGTTTTGAGCTAAAATATTTTGCTGTTATTTAATACAGCTGCCTATATATTTGTAAATGTTAATAATAGGCGAAACTGACAAACTGCACGTTGTTTATAATCCGCTTTATTGCTAACCATACTCAAAACATATAGTACAACAAATTCAGCAATCAATTTTGTTGCTAAATTGTTTTAGCACGTTCCCTTAATGTGGATAACTCAATCTCTAACAGATCTGTGCATGTATAACCAAGTTTTTTGCATGTACTAAACCTATATTGAATGCAAAATTATACTGAAATTTGTGCTTGCATTTTTTAGTTAGTAAGGGAAGTCACTATTTTTCAGTGAATGACTAATAGAACTTTTCTAGACTGCTACTAAGGATCACTTTTTAAAACTGCTGCCAATCCTGTGGTCCTTGGGAAGATTTTGAAGATTATAAAGTAAATTGCTAAACATTACAAAGGCGGTCTTGCATTTGTCTTCAGTTGCTTTATAAAAAAAATTATGTCCAAAGGGACAAGTGACAAGGGCCCAGGAGGCTGAGGAAAACTACCTCATAAAACGGGAACTGGCCACCATCAAACAGCAGAGTGATGAGGCTAGCACTAAACTGGAGCAAGCTCAGCATACCATCAGGGAGCTCCAGCAGCAGCAATGGGTAAGGAGCCTGGCAGCACTGTACCTTATCTGTTTCTCAACTGATTATGTTCTGCTGTTCATGCATTCTAATTCTGCAGTTGTTATAATTATTTAAACTTTACATGTACAGTATTTAGAAAAGATACATTGTATAGAGCTAGAATAACTCTTTTCATTTAGATTTGTAATTTAGAAGACACTGCATTATTAGGTTTTATCATTTTGCTTCAATACAGTACTTCCGCAGTGCCATTTCACACTGCCTGTGGAGGTAGAAAGTTCTAAATTGAGTTGCACCTTATAAGCCTTGTTCGAGTACAATAGGTGAGACATTCTAGACAAGTGGATAGTGTACTCATGGCCGTGTGCCATCTGTAGAAGGAATCTAGTTCGGATTTTTCTCTGTGTCTCCTGTGTACTTCACTGGGTTCCTTAGCTCCAGCTACAGTTTTTTCCTTGTGCATGTGTGCCAGCAGAAGTGTGCTTATTCTGCTCTCTCCTTTTTATTATTTTATTCAGTATTTTTAGTCCTTTTCTTTCAAGATTCTTGTGCTCAGAGCGTTTTCTTTGCTCTGCCTGCACTGTGAACACACAGACATCGGTCTGTAACTGACAGGCCCATCCCAGTGGCTTAGATTTCTTTGAAACTTAGGACCATCCCTGAAGTTGTCTCAGCTAAACAGGGGTCGAGCGCAGGCTATTAGGCACTCTTAGGAATCTTGACAGTGTCTCACAAGCTATGTCTTCTCACCTTTGCACATCCCGATGCACGTCCTTCGGTCCGCAAGGGTGGAAATGCAGTCAGGCATGGATCAGACTGGCAGCCCAAAGATCTGTGTCAAAGAGGCATTCCTAGCAAGAGGCAGTGATTCTCTGTTTCCAGCTTCTGTAAGCGAGCTGAGGCAGGCTGCAGCACATCTCTGTGAGTAAAGGCTGTCACAGCCTGTGAGGTGAATTGGGGGAAGTTTGAAAAATGGGGTTTTGAAGGTTTCTGCATGTTCTCCTGTGTTCCCCTACCTGAAAAATCCTAAAATTGCACAGCAGACTAGTGGCCAGCATTCCAATCTCACACACCTTCCTCAATTCAATGAACACGTAGCGATTTAAGATACCGTTTTCATCCTCTCAAGGTGTACGTTAGAACAGGATGTTTAACTCCACCATTGAGTTCCTAGGGCCACATATCTCGAACAGTCTATCTGCGACAACTCCCCACACACTACCTTTTCAGGAAAGGATTAAAAACATCTCTCTACCCCCAATGGTCTCAACTCATCACAGTCCTCTTCATCCCACAGGCTGCCACCCTAAAACTAACCTAACAAATGTTAAGCTCGCTTATCTCTAACACTATATCACAAATGTAACTCATCTTGCTGTAGGCCGCAATGATTCCCTGTTTAAAATTATGGGATAAGTTGTATTGTATTGGTTTTTGACTTTGGTTAGTATGAAAAATGTCTGTCTGTTTTCCTGAAGTCTGAGTCTATTGGTCTTCTCTTGCTGTTATAATGGGCAAGAGGAAGGGGAAAGCGAAGGCTCTAGTCCCCAGCCAGATACCGCTGATGAGGCAAACCACTTTGGAGGATTTTTGGTCATCCGTCGGACCCATGACGTCTGTTTCTTCCTCTCTACAAACTCAGGCGAGCAGTGACAGTAGGAACGGGATCTTGTCCAGTCCCGAGAACCACACAGTACTCCCTTCAACCTGGAAAAAGTCTTTTGGAGGGATAACAGCAATGAGGAGTTTGGGAGAAATTCAGACCTCTTCACTGCTTTACGGAAACCCCTCTCCGATAGTTTCATAGTTTATTAAAAATTTGATTAAACGCTTAACATAATATTTCAAGCGTTGTACATTTAAAAAGTTAAAAATATAAAATGGGGAAACGAACAACAAGTAGTAGAAAAAATCTTCATATAATTAGACATACTTTATTGGGAAAGGATGGGTGTAAACAAGAGGAAAAGCAGGGAGAACTACAATTCTTAAGTAAAGTAAACATGAAAAGATAACACAGTAGGGTAAGGAGAAGTAGGAAGTTAGTTTCAAAATTAAAAAACTAAAGAATTGGAAATCTCATTTGTAGGCTTCTTTAAACAAAAAACATTTTACTTTTGAATTTGTCCAAACTTTGTTCAGCTCTAATAAAAAGTAGGAGGGTATACCATCGAAGGTGTCCACTGCGCAAAAATTCTTGCCATTTAGAATTATGAGTGGGGCATGTGGGGGAAAAATTCCTTCTGAACCTACTGTAGTGGTGAGGATTGAGAAACTAGCCATTATAAATTTAGAAGTACTCTGGGAGGACATACAGATTTAAATTCCTCTTTTTTGAAAACTGTACAAAATGGAAGGTGAATTAAAAAGTTTTTCTGAAAAAATTGCTTCCCAGTCCCAAGACTCAGTT
This sequence comes from Geotrypetes seraphini, assembly GCF_902459505.1. Lineage (NCBI taxonomy): Eukaryota > Metazoa > Chordata > Amphibia > Gymnophiona > Dermophiidae > Geotrypetes > Geotrypetes seraphini. The sequence continues at coordinate 23,129,851 of NC_047095.1, forward strand.
CAACAATTAGAGAAAGTATCATCTTTAGAAAAAAAGGTAGAGGAAGCACAAAATCTTGGAGTGGTTTTAGTGAAAGATAAGAACTTGGTCCAAAGGTAGATTGAATATCTGGAAAACCAGTTAAGGAGAAATAATTTACGCTTTTTGAATTTTCCGAAGTCCCTGTCTTCAGTGGACTTGGTAAGAAGATATTTTATTTTATTTTTTTTAAATTATTTATTTTCCAACAAATTATACCAAGCATGAGTATTTTGTACACAAAGATAGATTAAGACAATTTTTTAATTTGAAATTATCAACAACATAGCTTATACAGGAAATATTTTGATCCCTCATAATTTTCACATCTAAAAATGTAATGTGTGTGGTACTGCATTGTACAGAGAATTTTATCTTGGGGTGGCAGTTGTTAAGTCAGTCAACAAAAGAAAGCAAAGAAACATGGTCGCCCATCCAAAAAAAAAAGATATCATCAATGTACCTCATCCATTTCAAAACTAAATGAAACTGAGGGAACTGATGAAGCCAATGATCTTCAAAGTCTGACATAAAAAGATTTGCTACGGATGGAGCCATAGTGGCCCCCATGGCAACACCAGAAGTTTGTTTATAATATTGTCCATCATACATGAAAAAGTTCTCACACATGACAAGTCTGGCTAAGCCAACCAGAAAATCAGTGGGTATTCGTGTAGGAGAGGGATGTTGGTTCAAAAATTTAGAAATCACCGTCAGAGCCTCCTCCTGAGGAATAACAGTGTAAAGAGAGTGAACGTCTAGCATAACCATCCAAACTTCAGAGGGGTCAGTGAATGAAATGTTAGTAATCTTGCATAGAAAATCTGCGGTATCCTTAACATAAGAAAATGTTTGCTTCACAAAAGGCTGTAAAAAAACAGTCCACAAAATCTGACAAAGGTTTGAGTAAAGACTCCATTCCCGACACAATCGATCTTCCAGGGGGATGGTCTAATCTTTTGTGTATTTTGGGGAGAGTATATAGTATCGGACACTTGGGACTTGTAACATGCAAAAATCCACATTCAGAAGGTGTAAGATATTTTTTCTCCAGGCCTTATTGAATCAACTCTGAGATTCTGGTTTGAAGACCAGCAGTCGGGTCACTGTCCAAATGCACATAGTCCCCGGAGCATTTAATTGATTCAAAATCTTCTCATTGTAATCAGATATCGCTGGGACCACAATGGCTCCTCCTTTATCTGTGGACTGGATCACCACATCTGTGTTCCTTTGTAAATCCTATAGAGCTGTCATTTTGTCTATGGTCAGATTGAAAACCTCTCGTGAGGAACTTTATCAAAAGTGTTCTGAAAATCTAGATACACTTACCTTTATCTACATGTTAATTCACACCTTCAAAGAAGTCAAGCAAATTGGTGAAGCAAGATCTCCCTTAGCTGAACCCATGCTGATTCTGTCTCATTAAATCATGTTTGTCTACATGATCCACAATTTTAGTTTTTATAATTGTTTCTACCATTTTGCCCGGCACCAAAGTGAGGCTTACCGGTCTATAATTTCTTGGATTTCCCCTGGAGCCCTTTTTAAAAATCAGTGTAACATTGGCCATCCTCCAATCTTCAGGTACTACAGACGATTTTAGCGACTGGTTACAGATCACTAACAGCAGGTCATCAATTTCATGTTTGAGTTCTTTTAGTACCCTGGGATGTATATCATCCGGTCCAGGCGATTTATCACTTTTTTTAACTTGTTGATTTGGCTTTGTTCTTCTTCCAAATTCATCGAGATTTCTTTCAGTTCCTCCTTAAGATACCACGTTTCCAAATGGAGATGGTGAGATCGGTGATTGCGTTGGTGATGCTGGGGAAATTTCTCATCTCCCTGGATTTGACAGAAGCCTATCTGACACCAGGGAAGGCAAAGATTTTCTTCCAGAAGCCCATAAAGAAAAGCTGCTTCATCAGATACAGGAATTTTGGAGCGAGTCATATTCGACGGCATGGTATTCTTTGCAGGTTCTGGGATCAATAGTTGTGACCATGGACATAGTCCGCTGTGCAAGAGCACACTTGCATCTGCTCCAGGTTGTGCTCCTTTCCTGATGGTGCCCGCAGAGTGATGCGCTTCACCAGCAGCTTCCTTGGACAGCGGAAATCCGTTGCAGTCTAATCTGGTAGTTCAAACCCCAGTCTCTCACCAGAGTTGGTCCCTTCTGTATCTCTTCTTGGGTGACTATGATGCCAGATGCCAGCCTATATGGCTGAGGAGGAGGGGGCGCATTGTGAGGGGCATCCAGTTCAGGGATGCCAGTCTCCTTCCCAGAGGAAGTGGTTGATCAACTGCTTGGAACTTTGAATCATCAACCTGATGCTCTAGAAGTTCGGGAGTGTGTTATAGAACAAAGTGGTTTGAGTTTTCTTGGACACGCAATGGCGGTAGCCTATGTCAATCACCAAGAGGGCACCAAGAGCGCTACTCTGTGCTTGGAAGCCTAGATGCCATTTTGATGGGCGGAGGCCTATCTTCTGGCACTCTCAGCAGTGCATGTAGCAGGAGTAGACAATGTGCAAGCAGATTTCCTCATCTGGAAGACCCTGGATCCCGTAGAGTGGTCACTGCTTAAGAAGCCTTCACCTGCATTGTGAATTGGTGGGGGTGCCCACCATTCGATCTTATGGTATTGGCTACCAAGAAGAAGGTGGTTCGATTCTTCAGTTGAAGACGTGAGCCAGGAAGCAATGGCCTGGACACCCTGGTCCAGCCTTGGCCAAAGGCAGGTCTTCTGTATGCCTTCCCTCCATGGCCCATGATAGGCTGACTCCTGTGCAGGATCATGGCACACCAGGTGATTCTAGTAGCACCAGCCTGGCCAAGATGACTGTGGTATGCAGACCTGATCAGTCAGCAAAGGGATCAAAGTCTCAAACTTTAATGTCATCCCCGGGTACTCATGCTAGGTCCAGAATGCTATTCGGATGGAGTGGTCTCCACTATTCTAAGATGCAGGAAGAAGTCGAGTATAGCAGCATATGTGACAGCCTGGAAGTGCTTCCAAACTTGGTGTGCTATTAGCAGTGCAGACCCAAGCTTGGCTCTGATCTTGGGGATACTCGCATTCCTACTGGGAGGTCTATAAAAAGGCCTAGCAGTTGGTTCCCCGAAGGTTCAAATTGCGGGGTTCTCCTGTTTTGGGCCCAGGATTAATAAGAGCATCATAGCCACACATTCAGATGTAGCCAGGTATTTGAAGGGCATGTGACGGCTCTGCCCTCGGTGTAACAGCCTTTTCCAACATGGAATCTTAATCTGGTCTTCTGGGTGCTAGTAAGAGCATCCTATGAACCTATGGATCAAGCTTCCATGATGAACCTCATCATCAAGACGGTGTTTTTGGTGGCAATCACTGCCACCTGAAGAGTTTTGGAACTTCAGGTTTTGTCCTGCAGAGATCCATTTCTTAGGAATTCAGATTCAGGCATTGTGTAGCGCACATTCCCATCTTACTTACTGAAAGTGGTTTCCAGCTTCCACATAAACCAGGAAATATGCTTACCTACTACTACTATTTCTGTAGCGCTACAAGATACAATTGAGTCACACCCTCTGGATTGAGTAAAAGCGATCAGGTGTTGAAATCATTGGATGTGCGCAGATTCTTACTATGGTATTTTGAAGTTAAGAACGTTTTTTGATTGTTAGATCATCTGTTTGTACTGGCTGGGGTGGCCTATAAAGGTCAACCAGCCTCGAAAGCGACTTTTGCAAGATAGATCCATATGGCAATTTTTTCAGCTTCTATTGGAAGTGGAAAACATCCACCTATATCCGTAACAGCACATTCAACGAGAAACATTACTTCATCATGGGCAGAATCTTCGGCAGTATCCCCAAAAGAAATCTAGTGCCGCCACTTGGCCTTCTCTACATCCTCATATGTTCATGAAGTTTTACGGAGTAGATGTGGCAGCCAAGCAGGATTCCACATTCGAGTGTTTGGTTCTGGTGACAGGTTTATCTGTACTACCCTAAGCTTGAGGGACAGCTCTGTTACAACCAACTAGTTCAGGAATGGAGTGTCTGTCTCACCAGAAGGAAAGATTAGGTTTTTACCTTGTTAATCTTCTATCTGTGGAGAGGCACTCCATTCCTGAAGCCCACCCTGTCAGATGTACATTTTCCTGCTTCCTGTCTCTATGATGCCTGACACTTTGGACATCTTCATTCTTTGTTTTGTCCAGCCTTGACAAAAATAGTGGCTGTGACTGCCATATTGGAGAATCTAGGTGTTATCTATAAAATTTCCACACTCAGTGCAGGTTATGCTCAAGTTGGTGACTTGTCTTTTTTTCACCTTGTTACATTTTGCAAATGTTTAAGTTTGGTTGTCTATTATATGGGAATGAACACCATCTAGAATGACACGGGAATGAATATCAAGCAATTGAAAGAAGTCGAGGAAAACAAGGAAGCATGGCAAGCACTGGCCTACAGGGTATCCAACGGTTGGACACAACTGAATGGATAGTAGTAGCAGTCTATTATATGTTTAATGGTATGAACAGACATGTTTCTCCCTATTTTATTTCCTCTCCAGGGCTGATCATCGGCTTTGATATGAACTGAGGAATTGAGGGACAGCCCAGATGAATGAAAGGCAGAGAAAAATAATACAAATGAATCTCCCTACAAGAGTTCTCGTGAGGTTAACTACCTGCTTGTTCAGGAATAGAGTATCTGTCTACTATAAAGAAGATTAATGAGGTAAGAACCTAATCCTTCCATACATTTGGGCTGATTTTTATCCTGCTTTTGATTTGTACAAAGAGCTTAGAATATATACACTGTGCCCAATATTCAAAATCATTTATCCAGTTAGTAGCAAGTACTAATTTTATATGATTTCAACAAATGCTGGTCTTTATGCAGGTAGTATTTGGCCTTCTAAGTCACCATATAATCAAACCTTTCTATTTTAAATTGAGACAGTATTTGGGGCAGTCTTGGGTGATTTAGGTTGTGTTGGAGTCTAAAGATGAAAAGGCATATTACCCTGATGGACACTAGGCATAAATGTGATTCTGCTGCATGCCAGTATTAAACATTATCAGGCCTATGGATAAACCTTGTAGTTTTTTTTGTGGAACTTAAGTAATGCAGAGCAAGTATCTTCATAAATTCAGATCTTTTGTTGTATATTCTGAATTTTATTTATAGTAGAAGCAAAAAGGACAATATTTATGAAATTCATTAAATTATAATAGGTACTTCATAATGTTTGAAATTACTGATTAGTTCATTGATCTGTTGTATCAACTAGTTATAAAAACATCCTTTTTGTAGCTTAATTATCATATTTATTCCATCATAAAACACGCTTTATTTTGGGCTACTTTTTTTGTCATGATGGTTGTTGGGATGACGGTATCTTCCAACTGATGTCTGGTGCCCAGCTGCCTTTACTTTTTCAAAGAGAAGCAGTTGGGAGAGCCCAGCCTACCATCCACCAAAGACTGAAAGAGGCCCAGGACAGCTGGCAGAGCCTATTCCTCTAACCACTGGAAGGAGATCCAGAGGGTGGTGGGTTGCAGGAAGAGAATAGGAATAGTGGCTAGAGAGAGAGGGAGGTGGCAGTATTTCCAGTTGCTCTCTCACCGAAACAGGAACATTTTTTCCTAGTTTTCCCATCCTAAAACCTTGGTGCATTTTATAGTTTGATATATAGCAATCTTTATACCCTGTTAAAATCTTTTTAAATTCAGCAGCAATGAAAAATACATTATTTTAAAAGTGACTTTGTACAGGTTGTTTGAGAATTCAAATTTGGCCAGCACATATTTTTATCATATTTTACTGGTTTAACAACTTATTTTCCTTACAGAATAGTTTGGACATTTAGACCATTTGCAATGCCTTTCTGTATCTTATAAGACCAGATTTTCTTTCTAGGAGGGTTGCAAGGAATCTTGTTACCAGGGATTGTTAATGGATGAAACACTCCTGTAAAGCCAGTTTCACTAACTGTTTTCATAAGGAAACAAAGGTGGTGCCACATATATAATATAGTAGCTAAAGGCATAGGGAAAACTTAAAATGGAAAACTCCTTTAAACATAGCATAAGGCTGGAATCAAACCATAGTATATATTTCCTAATGGTCTATTTATTTTATTTTAAAAATTTATTATCCGCTTATCACCTAAGTGGCTTACAAGTATACAAAGTAAAGGTTGAAGTTTACATTACATTTTATATCACATTGCAAAACTTACATAGTAAAATGGTAAAAAACCAACAACCGCAAAACCAAACCATCAATCAACAAAAATATTAGTCATCGTCAAATATCTTATTAGATGCAGGAGAGACAGCTAAAAGCTAAGATGAAAAAATGAGCTTTAAGTAATTTTCGAAATAGCAGTACATTATTACAATCGTGTGCGCCCTCCCCCCCCCCCAACAAACGCGGCACCCTACCCGAACCTAAAACAAATGGCATGAGGGATGCCCACTCTCTCCTGCCATCCTGATTGACCTCCCCCCGCCCCGTTGCAAAACGGCAGGATAGATGTTCACTCCTTCCTGCCAGGAAAGACCACCCCCTCCCCCCAAAAAAAAAGAAAGGCAGGAGGGTGCCTCCCCCACGAGGCCCCCTCCCCCATACATTTTTGTTAGGGAGCAGGAGGAGTGCTCAGTCCCTCCTGCTTCCTCTGATGTGCTGTCCAGAATGCCGGGCTTTAGGCCTCTCCTCTGTGCATCACATGATGCACCGGGGAAGGGCTTTAGGCCCAGTGTCGTAGGAGGGAGGAGCAGGTGGTGGTCTCAGTACCTCCTACTCCCAAATTTTTAAGAGATACAGGGCAGGGAGACCTGGAGGGGGTGGAGTGCCTCCAGTGGCAGGAGGGAGTAGGCATCCCTCCTGCCTTTTTTTTCGGGGAGGGGGAGGGAGTTACTTCGTGGCAGGAGGGAGTGGGCATCCCTCCTGTCTTTTTCGAGTGGGGGAAGGGAGTTCCTTCTTGGCAGGAGGGAGCAAGTATCCCTCCTGCCTTTTTGGGGGGGTGAGGGAGGGAGTTGCTTTGTGGCAGGAGGGAGTGGACATCCCTCCTGCCATTTTGCAGCGGGTTGGGGAGGGGATGGATGGTGGCTCGGGGTGCTGGCACAGGGTGGGAGGGCATGGCGCTGGAGGCTTTTTAAAAAAAAAAAAAAAAAAGGGGACAGGTTGTGTATAACACACTCACAACATCTGTGCCATTAAAAACCAAACCAAACCAGAAGCCCTAACAGCAGTGATAGGAGGCTGCCTTCCCTGTCACTGCTGTTAGGGCTTTGCGCATCTGTCAGGCACTCACTGAGCGATTGAATCGGTCACTTTTGCATGCAAATGATTTGCACCTCCATTCACTGTTGGGGAATTGGCCAGTGAGCTAGTCGGTAATACCTACTGACTTTTGTGCATCTAGGCCTTTATCCTAGGACAAGCAGACATCATATTCTTACATGGGAGTGATATCCACAGCGCCCGGTATGGACAGTGCAAAAGTGTACTGTCATTTAAAAGACTTGAAAAATCTTGAGACCACCGGTGCCTTCCCACCATCAGTTCTCAGTTTTCCGCGGAACTGAGAAGTTGTGTTTTTACCAGCATGTCAAACTTTAATAGTTCAGGTGCCTTCCTGTTCATATTTTTCCTTTTGTTTCTTCATTATTTCATTTTCTTTTCTGTAAATTTTTTTTCACAATTTTACTGACTTTTTGTTTTTGGGCCTTTAGGCTCATATCAGCTTGTTCTCAGTTCAGGAGCATTGAGCCTTTTTCAGTTCTATATCTACTCGACCTCCTAGGATGATTGAATCCTTTGATTTTATGTTGGTGGTCTTCCCCTCGATGTTGGTGTGTTTCAGTGGCTTCAAGTGGTGCACTCGGTGAAACAGGACCATTTCAGCCACTGACTGTCACATAACTGGTGTGTCCAGTGCCTAGGTCCTGAACACTGTCTTAATTCTTTCCTGCACTGTTCTAGTCTGCAGAAGAGGTCACTTAAGGCTCATCAACTCCAATTTGAAAAACTTTTCAGGATAACTTGAGATGCATAGAGGATGACGCTGATACCCAGAGACCATCATCAGTATCGGTACCTCAGAGGTGTCAGCTAAAAAGTCTAAGAAGTATAAACGCTCTTCCCCATCCAAACATACATAGACATCGTCTCGGGCATCACCACCTTTGATGAATCTCAAGCGTCGACACACAGAGACAAGATCGCCGTCCTTACAGTGGTGTCCCCTCAGAGGCATGCCTCATCATCCAGGTCATTAATGCCTTGACACCTAATACATCTTCACAATCTGTACCAATGACTACCACAGTACTGGTGCCATCCTTACTGGACCAAATCAGAGAATTGGTACAAATGGAGTTGGCTGGTGTGTTACAGTCCCATGTGGTGCAAGCCTTTGCCACAACATATCCACCTTAGTCCAAGCAGTGCTCCAAGCTTCCATCGAGAGCCAGATCTCAGACTCCATACCATCAATGTTCTAGGTCCAAGAGAGCTACATCATCGAGACATAGAAAATCATCTTTGTGGTTTAGACATTCAGTGGATCGACGTCATAGAACATTTAGAAGTATTTCTCAGCGACATAGTTGCCACTTCCCTGCATGTTCACTTCGTCGTATGTTTCGACATCTCAATGTCTACCACCCTCATTTGCCAAGAGCTCTTGGCACTCCTCCAGCTCAACGCCATTGAACAAGTTCCTTTGCAGGAAAGGGGCCAAGAGTTCTACATGAAGTATTTCATAATTACCGAAAAAGACCGGAAATAACTTCGCTTTCGAGTAGGCACATGTCACTTCAAATGCAAGGGACTTCCATTTGGTCTAGCATCAGCACCCAGAGTATTCACAGATGGACAGATTCTATAAACGGATGTCCAGCCAATCAGGATGCATATTAACCCCCCCCCCCCAAACCCCAAGGCAGGCTGCCTACACTGTAGGTGGTTGTCGCAGTTGAGGGAGACATGTTGGGACACTTAAGCTTACCCAAGCTTGGCTGGGGTCTGGTTTCACCCGGAAATGGACTTAGATGAGCTTAAACTGCCCTGGACATCTCCCTGACCTACATTTCAAATAGACGCCCACTCCCTCCTGCCCCGGACCCCTCCTGAAGAGCTGGGCAGGAGGGATGCCCACTCTCTTTTGCCAATACCCCCCTGGAACTTCTCAACAACTCCCAACCAGCGACATCCCTCCTGGCACCCCCCCAAACCTGTAGATTCTCCCAGCACCCCCGTACCTGTCCAGAAGAAAGTCCAGTTTGAGGGATGCTTACTCTCTCCAGCTGGCAGGCCTTCCCCTTTCCAGTGCATTCTGGAGGGGAGGGGCCTAAGGCCTTGATTGCCTAAAGCATCCCTCCTGCCCGGATCTTCAGGAGGGAAGGAGGGAGTGAGAATCCCTCATGCCACGGTACTTTTTTTGGGGGGGCAGGATTGAGAATTTTGGGGAAGTTCTGGGGGATGTTCAGGTGCAGGAGGAAGTGGGCATCCCTTCTGGCAGACTTCACAGAGGAGGTTCCTGCCACAGCCACTCAGCTGATCACAGCAGGGGGATTCCCTTGCCATGATGGCAAGGGATCCCTCAGATGCGATTCTCTAACCGGCGCCTGTGACATGGGCACTGGTGAGAGAATCGGGCAGTTAGGCTGGGTTAGGCATCTGTCCGTTAGAGCAGATGCGATTCTGTCTAGGACACTAGTTTGCAATTCTCATTCACTCTTTAGGTGGCTACTGAGACTGGTGTCCTATACAGAATTTCCCCTGTTGCAGCTTTCATGTGTTCTCTTATCTAGACTACTGGTTGATCAAGGCACTGACAACTCAAAAAGCTCATCTAGCCATGGATTCAGCTATACATCTTCTAGAACCTCTTGGTTTTACAGTCAGTTACAAGAAATCCCATCACATAAGAACATAAGAATAACCTTATTGGGTCAAACCAATGGTCCATCAAGCCCAGTAGCCCGTTCTCACGGTGGCCAATCCAGGTCACTAGTACCTGGCCAAAACCCAAGGTGTAGCAATATTCCATGCTACCAATACAGGGCAATCAAAACCAATCTTCATTGGATCAAATTTTCATTAATTCTTTTTAAAATTTTATTATTTCATTAATTCATATATATTTTTAGCATTTCATTGTTAGTAAAGTACTTAGCTTAGATGTTAAAACATGATTACCTATGGAGAGGAGCGGTTTCTCGGATGCTTGATAATTTAAAATTGGGAGCCTCAACCCTGACGAAAGTAATCTGAAACATGGGCATGTTGGTAGAGGCACTCCCTTAAAGTCTTCGCTGTTACATCTAAGCTAAGTACTTTACTAACAATGAAATGCTAAAAATATATATGAATTAATGAAATAATAAAATTTTAAAAAGAATTAATGAAAATTTGATCCAATGAAGATCGGAATCAGTGATTTGCTTCACGGGAACCATTGGGGTAGTTTAACCCTCTGAGAATCTTTACCATTCCTAATTGATACTAGGTCTGGTTGAAAAAGTTTTTGTAGATAGTACTGGAAGTTTTTGGTTGTTGAAGTTATTACATTGGATTCCAGCTATTTAATAGCCATTTACGTTGATACCAATACAGGGCAAGCAGTGGCTTCCCCCTTGTCTTTCTCAATAACAGACTAAGGACTTTTCCTCCAGGAACTTGTCCAAACCTTTCTTAAAACCAGCTATGCTATCCGCTCTTACCACATCCTCTAGATCAAAGATTCCGGAAGACTGGAAGGTGGCGAATGTTACACCGATCTTCAAGAAAGGTTTGAGGGGAAATCCGGGGAACTACAGACCGGTGAATCTGACCTCGGTACTGGGAAAGATGGTAGAGTCACTGATAAAGGACAGCATCATTGATCACCTTGACTGACACGGGCTGATGAGGACCAGTCACCACGGTTTTAGCAAAGGCAGATCGTGTTTGATGAACTTGCTGCACTTCTTTGAGGGAGTAAACAGACAGATAGACAAGGGCGATCCAGTCGACATTGTATATCTGGATTTTCAGAAGGCGTTCGACAAGGTTCTGCATGAATGACTACTTCGGAAAATTGCAAGCCATGGAATTGAGGGTGAAACTAACGTGGATTAAAAACTGGCTGGAGCATAGGAAACAGAGAGTGGGGGTAAATGGACAATACTCGGACTGGAAGAGGGTCACCAGTGGGGTGCCGCAGGACTCGGTGCTTGGACCCGTGCTCTTTAATATCTTTATAAATGATCTGGACATAGGTATGATGAGTGAGGTGATTAAATTTGCGGATGATACAAAGTTATTCAGAGTAGTAAAGACGCAGGGGGATTGCGAAGATCTGCAACATGACATAATCAAGCTCGAGGAATGGGCATCGACATGGCAGATGAGGTTCAACATGGATAAGTGTAAAGTGATGCATGTTGGTAACAAAAATCTCATGCACGAATACAGGATGTCCGGGGCGGTACTTGGAGAGCCCTCCCAGGAAAGGGACTGCTCTCTTCTACATATCACTGCATGTCAAATGATGTGTCTTCTAGATCACATGGCATCTATAGTTGATCACTCCATTTGCCGATCTACATTTCACCGAAGCATCGATCCTCAAAGCTTCAGTCTCCTACATCAAGGAGTCATTCTTCACCTTCGTTGAAGCAATGCTCCTCACCTTCACCGAGGCATCGTTCCTCTTCACCGAGGCATCATTCTTCACCTGCACTGAAACATCAGTTTTCACCTTCACCAAAGCATTGGTCATCGAAGCATCGGTCACCTTCTCTGAAGCATAGCTCTTCTTGGTACCGTTCAGCTTCTCCAAAGCGGGTGCGTAAACAGAATCGTGCTTCTGGACACAGATCAAATCACTCCAGACATTCATCTCCTCACCCTCCATCTTCAAAATCTGGAAAACATGCTAACAAATCCAAGCATCTCCTTCATGCTCAGCTAAGCGGAAGCGCTCTGCATCACCTGCTTCTTCAACTCAGTACTGTTCCAAGAGGCACGGTACCCTTCTTCCATTCCCAAAGATTCTTCATTTTCAATCTACTCATGGGGTTTCACCTTCCTCCACGGAAGCTTATGGTTCCCAAGCAGAGTGTTCTCCTCATTCCAGTTCTCATTGGAAACCTCACCATCGGAACCTATCTCATTTACCCGTTTCATTAGACAGATGGGTAGGACCTTGCGATAAAGATGATGGCAGACTCTAAATATTCCAAGGAGTACATGGAGGAATTAGAAATCAAATATCCTCCTAAAGAACTTCTTAAGCTTCCTATGAATGGCATCCTGAAGCACACCTTTTGTAAGAATTTGGAAACCCCATACTCTGTGCCTGCAACCCCTAGGAAACTGGACACTCAGTATAAAATTATTACTTCTCAAGGTTTTGAAAAACCCCAGTTGTCTCACCAATCTCTCATTGTGGAGTCTACTCTGAAGAAGTCAGCCCCTTCTAAAGTGTACGCTGTGGTACCTCCTGGGCTTGAAGGTAGTTTGATAGACAAGTTTGGGAGGCGTTTGTACCAAAATTCTATGTTGGCCAATAGAGTCTTAAATTATAATTTTTACTTCACGTCGTATTTGAAATACTGGATTAAGACCATGCCAACCTATTTCAAATACTTGCCTTCACATCGTCTACTGGATTTCAAACATATGTACCACTCTCTCACTCAGCTCCGACAGCATCTGGTTCAATCCTCCTATGATGCCTTTGAACTTTTGTCCAGAGTTTCAGCAATCTCCATAGCCATGAGAAGGCTGGCTAAGAGTGGCAGATATGGACCCTAACCTCAAGACCGCTTAGCCAACATTCCGTGCCTGGGGGATGAACTTTTTGGTGACTCCATAGAAAATGCAACCAAAATGGTCTCTGAGCATGAAAATTATTTTAAGTCATTGCTCAGACCAAAATCCAAGTCTTCAGCCTCTAAAGCATACAGACCATATTCATCATACCAGAGATGTTATCCTCCAAAGTTTGCGCCGTTGTCTGGACCACTGCAGAAAAAACAACGCCAGCAGTGTCCTCAGAAGACTCAGACCCCTGCTGCTTCCAAGGCAAATCAGCCTTTTTGACCATCTCATACAGAGCATAACTTCAGTCAATATATCTCTGCTTCCCCCTCTTCCCATCAGAGGTTGTCTAAACCATTTCTATCATCGCTGGAACTTAATCACTTCCGTTCTCTGGATGCTCATGATCATACAAGAAGGTTATTCTCTTCATTTCCTTCACACTCCCCCAGATCACCCGCCAAGAGAGTTTCCTTCAAATCCTCTTCAGGAAGTTGAAGCTCTGCTCATTCTCAATACCATTGAGAAAGTTCCTTTGGACCAGCAGAAAATAGGGTTTTATTCCCGGTATTTCCTTGTCCTGAAGAAGACGGGAGGTCTCTCACCGATATTGGATCTCAGAGCTCTCAACAAATATCTCATCAAAAGAAAAGTTTTGGATGCTGTCTCTTGCGTCTTTGTATCTCCTTCTGGATCACAACAATTGGTTATGCTCTCTGGACCTCAAGGAGGTCACTCACATTCCTATTCATCCAGCCTCTTGCAGGTTTCTCAGATTTAGGATGGGAAATCACTATTACCAATACAAGGTGCTACCTTTTGGCCTTGCATCATCTCTCAAGAGTTTTTACCAATGCCTGATAGTAGTAGCAGCAGCAGTGTTACGAAATCACGGACTCCAGGTTTTTCCATATCTGGATGATTGGCTCATCAAACACACTACATCTCAAGGGGTTAGTGTAGCGACACAACAGACTGTCTTGTTCCTGCAAAATTTGGGCTTCAAAATCAACTTTCCCAAATCTCAGCTGCAGCCCTCTCGGACTCTGCAGTTTATTGGAGCCCTTCTAGATACTGTACAACTCGGAGCATTTCTTCCTCAGCAGTGCCAAGATGCTCTAATACATCTTTGCCAACAAGTGTTCCCCCTTCCTTCACTCTCAGTGAGACATATGATGGTTCTCCTAGGTCACATGGCTTCTACAGTTCACGTGACTCCTTTTACCAGACTTCACCTAAGGATTCCTCAGTGGACCCTGGCTTCTCAGTGGTCACAGGTTTTTGACCTGCTCTCCCAGCACATTACAGTGACATCTTCTCTACCACAATCTCTTCAGTGGTGGATGCTCTCTTCCAATCTTTCCAGAGGTTTACTGTTCCAAATGCCCCCTCATCAGAAGGTTCTTATGACAAACTCTTTGATCTATGCCTCAGTTCTGTTCCAGACTGCACTCTCCTCATCGCCTGGAAGTAGATGCTTTTCTCCTGGACTGGACGAACAAATTCCTCTATGCGTTCCCTCCATTTCCACTCATTCTCAAGACACTTGTCAAACTCAAGCGGGAACATGCCACCATGATTCTGATATCTCCTCCATTGTCCAGACAATCTTGGTTCTCCCTTCTACTTCAGCTCAGTAGCTGGAAACCACTTCAACCAATATATCCGTCTCTGCTTACACAGAGTTATAGTTCTCTTCTTCATCCCAACCTGCAGTCTCTGCATCTGACTGCCTTGTTCCTTTCGGCATAACTTCAAACTTTCAATTTTCACAATCTGTCAGAGACATTTTAGATGCTTCCAGAAAACCTGCCACAAGACAATGTTACATCCAGAAATGGACTAGGTTTGCTGTTTAGTGTGATCTTCATCACCGGGAGCTTCAATCTACCTCCTTGTCTTCAGTTATGGATTATCTATTTCATTTATCTCAATCTGGCCTCAAATTCACCTCTGTTAGAGTCCAACTCAGTGCAATTACTGCTTTTCATCAACTGTTAGATGGCAATCCTCTCTCTGCTCATCCTGTGGTTTCCAGATTCATGAAAGGACTTTTCAGTGTCAAACCATCTCTTAAACACCTCTAGTGGTTTGGGATCTCAGTGGTCTTGCTATATTAATGAAGTCTCAATTTGAACCAATGTTTGCAGCTCATCTTAAATATCTCACTTGGAAAGTGGTCTTCCTCATCTCTTTCACGTCTGCTCGTGTCACAGCCCACAAAGTTAGAGCTATGGCAGCTTCAGTAGCTTTCCTTAGATCTACTGCTATTGAGGAAATATGCAAAACTGCTACTTGGTCCTTAGTTCATACATTCACTTCTCATTACTGTCTGGAATCCTATTCTAGACGGGATGGCCACTTTGGCAAGCAGTATTACAAAATTTATTTTCCTAAACGACAACACTCCCACCATCCCATCCTGGTTAAATTGGAGGTCACCCATACATGAGAATATGCTGCCTGCTTGTCCTGGGATAAAGCACAGTTACTTACCATAACAGGTGCTATCCAGGGACAGCAGGCAGATATTCTCACAACCCCCACCCACCTCCCCTGGTTGGCTTCTTAGTTGGCTATCTGAACTGAGGATACGTCGGGCGGGAAGGCACTCGCAAACTTTTTAAAGTTCTTAAAGCAAAAATGCTTTTGCAGCTGTCCGCATCTGGGCTTTGTGGATGACGTCACTCATACGTGAGAATATGTTCCTGCTGTCCCTGGATAACACCTGTTACGGTAAGTAACTGCTTTTTCTGCTTTTGTATTGGTTTCTATTTTGTCTATTGCTCTACTATACTGTGTATAAAAGCTGATTTAGACTACCACTAAATGCTTCTTAAATAATGTGCATATCTGTTTCTTTTGTAGTATAAGTGCAATCATCGCTACTCTGAAGATTTTGTGCTGCAGCTGGAAAAAGAGTTAGTCCAAGCTAGATTGAAAGAAGCAGAATCTCACTGTGCAATGAAAGAAATGCAAGATAAGATTCTGGAGATGGAAAAGGTGATTCCAGTGGAACAATGTGGACCCTGGTTTTCTAAGGGTGTCTCTCATTCTGTTTGTTTCAAAATTCTTTTCACAATAAGCTTAGCATGCTTCAGTTGTTATCTAAAACTGTATGGGATTTTTTTTGAAAAAGAATGAATCCATATTATAGAATATTCCTAGTAGGACTCTTCATACATTACAAGCTTGCTGCTGAAAGAACATATGGATAGGTTAACACTTTTTTAATATCTAGGTAAAACTGTAGTTCACAAGTGGAGATTACAGTATCTGACTTGAGTCTTTTTGTCTTGATAACTAGATAAAATTACTATTTTGCAATAACAACGGGACAAATTAAGTATGCATCTTATTACATTTAGGTATGGCATTTGTGTTTTAAGATAAATATCTACCTCTTTTAAAAATAATATTACCAACATTACCAACTTCACTAATTATCTTCAAAAGAAATATATTTCAGGCTTCTTCATTAATGTTATTTTTTAAGGAAAATTTACAGGTACTGCAACAGTAAATCTTTAAGTTGGTGCTTATTTAAAAAGCATACAGGCTAACGTGCAGTTTTGTAATGAGAAATTCCCACTTCATGTTCCAGAGAAATAGTTCTTTCCCTGATGAAAACAATGTGGCTAGACTTCAGGAGGAATTGATTGCAGTGAAGTTGCGAGAGGCAGAAGCTTTAATGGGACTAAAAGAACAGCGACAGAAAATAAAGGATTTGGATGAATACTGGCAGGTATTCATATAACCATCTTTGCATGTTTTAAGGTTTTTGTAAGGAGGCCTCATAATGCAATTGGTCATTTGCTTTCTGCATCTATGACCTGAGTATGAATCCTGCATTCTGTTATGTCCTTTCTGGATTCCATACGCTAGGTGTTCAATCCCAACCCGCAATCCATGAGTTGCAAAAATCCACAACTTTTCTGAGCACATGCTCCACCCCCTTAGCCTGAGAGCTAGGAAACGTATCCAATTACAATTTCTGCAAACAATGCATGCAGAAGTCTTTTGCAGTTGTTTTGCTTCTTTTTCTTATTTTACGATTAAAGTTCATTTCTAGGTGGCTTCAGTGCCTTGAGACCCCTTCCTGGTGGTCCCCTGTCAGAGAAAAGGATGCAGTCCTGTGGTGCTGTACTGCTGCTTCACAGAGAAATGCTGGTGGATCTATGGAGCCAGCCTGCTGTGTGCTACCATTTCTAGACTTGGGATCCCTTCCCCTGGGAGTCTGTTTGCCGATGACTTTGTCATGGGTTTCAAGCGCAGGCTGTATGCGTCTGGAGTGAAACCCACCAGGTTTCAAGGTGCAGACAGCCTTTCCCGCCCCCGACCACGTGGACAAGGATCTGTGGGGCTGAGGTTGTAGTTGATCTCTGGCCAGCTGGCAGTCTGAAAATTTCAAGTCTGAATCCATTTGGAGCTGTGTCTGAGGCAGAAAATCCTTTTCCTCCATTCAAATGCTGTTTAAAGCTAGTGACAGTCTGGCACTACATGCTGTGAGTAAACCGCCATTATTTTCTATGGGAACTTCGGAGGTAGCTTGTAAAATGATTTTAAAATCGTTTTTCACAGTTTCTAAGGGTAGGGTTCAGGTCCCCCACCCTCCCCATACTCCAAATTGTAATTTTTTATTTTCGGTTTTTGTTTGTTTTTGCTGTTTTTGGTGTAAATTTGTGAAAGCAGCCATCTTGGATCTTAAAATCTATCTTTTTTCTAACTTTTATTTCTGCCTCAAAACCCCCTCAATTTGACAGAAAATCATTTCAGATGGACTCCCCAGTCCCTAATCTGTTGAATTGATTGAGCTGGATCAGTGCCGGATCAGCGATTGTGTACCACGTGCCTTGGCACACTGGGAGAGCAAGTGATAGCTTTGGACTTTCCCTCCTCCGAGTAATCTTAGGCTGGGGAGCTGGCCTGGGTCTGTGCTTTCTGAAGAAAATCTCGCCTAGAGGCCGTCCTGGAGTCTGGCACAAAATACCTGTGTTCCAAGTCTGGTGACTCTTTTTGTGCGGCGCATGTATCTCAACAGAGCCCTGCCAAAGTGGGCCTTTTCACCAGATTTTATTCAGCAACTCTGAAAGGCATATTCCTCAGACTCTGCTTGTTTGACACAGCTGGTAATAATAATAATAATTTATTCTTGTACTAGTCTTTAAGCCCGTTACATTAATGGGTGCTAGAATAAATGTGTGTGTCTGTCTTTTTCTGTCTCTCTCTCTCTCCTTAGCCGCTGTCTGTCTGTCTTTCTTTCTTTCTTTCTGTCTCTCTCTTTCCTCAGCTGTCCACCATCACCCCTTGCCTGCTCCCCCCTGTCCAGCAGTAACCTTTCTCCCTTCCTTTTACCTTCCCCCTGGCAAGCAGCACCTCTTCCTTGCTCCCCCTGTCCAGCAGTAGGCCTTCTCCCTTCCTTTTACCTCCCCCCTGTCCAGCAGCAGTCCTTCTCCCTTCGTTTTATCTCCCCTCTTCCAGCAGGATCCCTTCCCTGCTCCCCTGTCCTGCAGCACCCCTTCTCCCTTCGTTTTATCTCCCCTCATCCAGCAGGACCCCTTCCCTGCTCCCCCTATCCTGCAGCACCCCTTCTCCCTTCGTTTTACCTCCCCCCTGTCCAGCAGCACCTCTTCCCTGCTCCCCCTGTACAACAGTAGGCCTTCTCCCTTTCTTTTACCTCCCCCCTGTCCAGCAGTAGGCCTTCTCCCTTCCTATTACCTCCCCTGCTGTCCAGCAGCATCCCTTACCTGATCCACCTGTCCAGTAGTACCCCTTCTCCTTTTCCTCCTCCCCCTGTTCAGCATCCGCGAACCCGGGCAGCCTTGGGGCTTTTGCTAGGCTGGCCTACCTCGCATTATTGAAGTGAGCTGGCCTAGCATATGCCCCAAGGCTGCTGCGTTTGCTGGTCCGGGGGTGAGAAGAGGCGTCCCAGCAGTGGCAGTGCAGGAGTCAAACTGCCACTGCCACTCAAGTCGTCACGAGCCACCCCACGCGCTGCAAATCTAATTCGGCACGGAGGCAGACAGCACGGTGGCAGGAATCACGAAACCCTAAGTGCGCATGTGCGCTTAGGATTTTATTATAGAGGATACCGCCAAAGCCGTAATAGTTTGAGGCGGTTTACAATTAGAAATACTGGATGTCAGGGCTTTTTTGGTCTGTTGCACTTGTGGCGAAGCTTCCTATTTGGAAGCCCTCTCGTTTGGCTGCCAGACCTTGATTGTAGTAGTTACCATGCAGATTTTATGATTCTTCTGTCTCCTGCCACTGTATTTATTTTGGATCCGGCTGATGCCTTTGCTGAGACTGGTTTCCTCGGCCACCCTGATTGTCTGTGCTGACCCTTCTTCACATTTTAAGCAGGCTTATGTCTGCCTCTTTATGGATGATGTTCTGAAAGAGCTCCATTTGGATTCTCCACCTTTAATTTCTCAGGCTTCGGTTCTGGACTGTTCTCCTGTGCCATTTTTTCCATTCAGTCCACAGTTCCTTGGTCTGGTTTCAGAACAATGTGATACCCCAGAAAGCTCTTTCCGACCTTCTAAAGCTATGTCTACGCTTTATTACCTGGATCCTGATTTTTGGCAGGTTTGAACAGCCTGAGGTAGATTCTGCCATGGCACAGGTTATCCCAGCGCACAGCCCTCCCTAGTGATGGGGGAGTGAGGTTTAAGTACTCTCAGGATTGCAGGGTGGATGTTATGTTCCAATACATTCTTTTCTAGCTGTATCCTCAGGTAGTGAGCGGCGGTGGCCACTTCCTTTATGCCTGTCATTCCGGCCTGTGCAATGCGTCCTCTGTGGAGGTGCATGCCTGTCTTCTGCTGGTGATGGTTGGTGTGGATTAGATGCCGGACGCCCTTTATGATATCATTTAAGTTCTTAGTACATTTTCTTCTGGTGCAGTGTGTGCGCGCCAGACTTTTTGAATATGTCTTTGGACTGAGGATGCTACCTCAAGGATCACCTTTAGCGGGTATCTTTTCAAGGGCCAGCTTCTTTGTTGGTATAGGTTTGAATGACCTGTACACAGGTGTTGCCGAGTGCCACCCTAAGTCGCTTCCTGTGAACAAGTTTCGCTGGGTGTCGGGAGGACGTCATAGTACTCTTCGTTCCTCTCGCAGGTGTCATCGGTGATGCACAGGTTTTTCCTCATAGAGACATTCCCAGGGCTATGCTTGCATTACAACGGTTCCAATTCCAGGCGTCCTCAGGTTCCTATGCAGTGGCTACACCTAACTAAAAAAAGAAAAGTGCCAATGATGCCAGGGGTCAGGCATGGCTTCCTCATCTTGAAGGCTGACTTTTCACTTTTGTCAGGCCTGGACTTAACTTTCATCGGTCACTTGTTAGTCCTCTTTTGCCTGCTTACGGCTTGGTTTCTAGACTCCGGCAAGTCGACTGAAACAGAGTCCAGGGTCCGCAATACTCTGCAACACCTCTTAGACATCAGGATACTGGAACCTGTTCCTGAACACAGATGGGGTATTAGGCGGATACTCTTATAGTTTATCATGCAGGATTGAAGACCCATTCTGGATCTATAGTCAGTCACCCTCTTCTTGCGAATTCCCTTTTCTGAATGGACAATGGAGTACGCAGTGATAGCTGCTGTCTCTCCAGGAGAGTTTCTAGTGTCCTTGGATCTCAGAGGCTTTCCTCCATATTGCAGCCTGCCCAGAGCATTGTAGGTTTCTGGGTTTCCATGTTCTGCAACAGCATTTCCAGTTTGCAACTCTGCCCCTTGGCCTTGTGACGGCTCCCGCACTTTCATCAAAGTGATGGTAGTTGTGGTGGCTTTCTGCCAGCAAATGAGTGGGGACCAAGTCCACCCTTCCTGGGACAGCTGGTGATCCGGGTTCCATCTCATTGGGTATGAAAGTGCGATGGAGACAGTAGTCTCTGCTGCAAGCGTTGGCAAGTTCAGGAAGAGACACTTAGCATCCTCCCAGTCCCTGGAGTATCTGGGGCTTCTCTTCATCTCCAGACAGGATCATGTTTTTCTTCTCAAGGCACTTAGACAGAACCTTCGACAACAGATCAGAATTCTCCTGGCCTATCCAGCTCCCTTGGCCTGGTTTTATCTGCAGGTTTTGGTGTCTCGGCAGCCTCCTTGGAGGCGATCCCCTGGGTCAGAATCCCATGCGCCCTTGATGGGAGTCCCTCCTATCTTGGTGGTCTCTGCAGAATTTTCTCCTTCAGATGCTGCTCCCCTGGACAGTGCCAGCTAGCAGCAACTTGAGCTGATGGCTTCAGGAGGAAGCTCTCGGCCAGGGCTGGCTTCTTCAGATTTCCAAGTTGATGACTGTTAGGATGGATGCCAGCCTCCTGGTCTAAAAAGTTGGTTGACCAGTTGTCTGGAGCTTTGAGCAATTTAGATGGTGCTATTCACTCTCCAGGCCCTTCTGAAAGGACCAGTGGTGCAAGTTTCTTTGACACCATAGCGGTGGCATATGTACATCACAAGGGAGCTCTAGTGTTCTCTCTCTTAGGCCAGAAAGATCTTTGGCATTCCACTGGATGGGGGCACATCTTCTGCCTTTCTCGGCAGCCCATGGGGCTGGAGTCGATAATGTTCAGGCATACTTCCTTGGTTGAAAGTTCCTGGACCCAGTAGCATGGCCTCTTTCGCAGGAAGTGTTCCATTTGATTTTACAAGAGCTAGGGTTAGCTCCAGAGGGATATGTTGGCTTAGGCAGAGAACTTGAAGGCCGGGCATTTTTTGGTCAACAAGCAGCGAGGAAGCTAGGGCTGGATGCCTTGGCTGGCTCACGAGTTCCTTTATGACGTTCCCTCCGTGGTCTCTGGTTGGTCGGGTCATCCTCCGGATAGCAATTCATCCCGGCCTGGTATTTCTAGTGGCTCTGGATTGGTCTCGCTGCCTGTGGTATGCGGATCTCGTATGTCTTCAGCAGGACGAGAAGTTCCGGCTCCCTCTTCATCGATATCTTCTCAGTCAGGGACTGGTGCCAATGGAGAACCTACAGCATTTTGGTCTTATGGCATGGCTTTTGAGTGCTCAGCCTTGATGAAGCGCAGTTATTCTGATGAAGCTTGGTTATTCAGAGGTAGTTATCTTGAATCTCTTGCATTTGAAGAAACCCTCTACTATGGCTTTTTATGCCAAAGCCTGGAAGGATTTACATCAGTGGTATGCTAGGGATCAGGTGGAGCCTGAGCAGGCTCCAATTTCGGTAGGCCTGGCTTTCCTTCAGGACGGTTTAGATGAAGGTCTGGCAGTCGCCTCCCTGAAAGTTCATGTTGCAGGCCTTTCGTGTTTTCGAGCACGAAAAGGCACTAGTTTTCTTATTGCTTATCCAGAAGTGACCAGGTTTATGAGGGGGGTACTTCATCTGCGTCCTCCCTTCTTTCTTCCTTTCCCTTCGTGGAATCTTAACATCATTTTGCAGACACTTGAAGTGGCCCCTTTTGATCAAGACTATCTTTTTGGTTGCCATTGTTTCAGCACGGTGTATTCAGAGCTTCACGCTCTTTCGTGCAGGGAACCCTTCCTCTATATTAAGGATGCAGTGTTTTTCTCCGTACTGTACCTACCTTCTTGCCGAAAGTGGTCTCTTCTTTCCATGTCAACCAGGAGGTTAAGTTGACTGTATTTCATCCAACATGTTCAGAGCGCAAAGATCAGATCTTACGCAAATTGGATGTCCAGAGGGTCTTGCTCGATTATTTGGAGTGGATTATTTTCAGGCTGTCTGATCACCTTTTTGTTCTAACTTCTGTGCTTCACTGTGGTAGGCCAGCATCCAAGTCCTTGATCGCTCGATGGATTTGAATGGCCATTTCCTTGACTTAGCAAGCAGCTGCTGATCTCGCTTAAAGCACATTTGATGAGAAGTATGGCTGCATCGTGGGCAGAATCTCGTGCGATTCATCCTGATGAAATTTGCAGGGCGGCTACTTGGTCCTCTCTTCATACTTTTACCGAGTGGATGTGGATGTGGCTTCGCATTCTGATTTCCGTTTTCAGTACCTCAGGTTTGAGGGAAGGCTCTATTGTCCCTCCCTAGCTAATGTGGCTTTGGTATGGCACATGGAATGGCAAATGGAATCCGGAAGGGACGTAACAGAATGGAAGATTAGGTTTATACCTTTGATAATCTTCTTTCTGTTAGATCCTGGAGGATTCCATACAACCTGCCCTCTCTGTATAGACTCAGTTGTTTGGAGTAGCCTGCTCCTTTCTATCTCGGTTATTCTCCTTACAGGCTTGAAGATTTTCCAGCCAGTTGCCAGATCCTGTGGGATGTTTCTGTGAGTATGCACATTACTGAAGGCCTTTCTTGGGGGGGCTCGTTGCACATTTTTGGCTTGTTCTACATTGTTCCTCAATGTTTTTCTGAGTTGCCTTTGTGCCTGTTTATTAATATTTTGCAGAGCAAACCAGTTCATGAATTACTTATGTTGATGGGGATTCTCCCCATACCCATTTGTCATGGATTTGTTCAGGTATGTTGCTTGGCTTTGGGACTTAAATAGATATGTTTCTTAGCTTTCAGGCTAAGGGGGTGGATCTTGTGCTCAGAAAAGTTGTGGATTTCTGAAGCTCCCTGATTGTGGGTTGGAATCCTCAAGGAACTAACAGAAGATTATTAAAGGTATAAACCTAATCAGGATTTCTGTCAGATAGCTGGCCAGTTTAGCCATCCATCCACTTTCAGTAAGTAAATGAGTACCTGGCCTTAGCTATGTGGTAAAAGTGACCGGGGAAGGAGATGGCAAACGACCCCGCTAAGTCTGTCAAGAAATTGCCACCAAAGTGGCAGCCCCCATAAGTAATTTGTGACCCCATAAGTAATTTGTGCACAGGCGACCCTTTACCTAAAAATGTAGAATTTTCTGTCTAGAGATATATAAGTAAACAGATTGAGTTTCAGATAATGTACGGTTACCAAAGTTTCCAATATAGACATTAGTAGACAGTATTACTCTATTGTCTAATGTAGTCTTTCAAATCTTAAAAGAAAATCACACAGCAGTTCTCCCTCCGTTTTCGCAGGGGTTAGGGGCAAAGCCAGCCTGCGAATATGGAGAAATTGCGAATAACTATTTCTATGTATTTGCCCAGGCTCTGCTCAGCTTTGCACTCTTTGCCACCCGCCTCAGTGATCCGTGCCGCGCTTTCTCTTTTTCTCATCTCGGCGGCGCCTGCCAGCAGCTGTTTAAAAATCCGAGGACTGTTTCTAATTCCCCCTTGTGCCTCGGAAGGGGAGAAAGGGAGGGAGGGGGAGGGAGCTTTGGTGTTTGTCGCGCACACCTCAGCCCTGTTCCAGGAGAAACCTGTCTCACCGTGTGCATGCTGCATTCTGGGAGCTGGCAGGGCAGGGGAGCTGACGCAGGCTCTTTGGATGTAGCCAATCGGAGATGGAGAACCAGGGCTGGAAGGGGCGTGATGACACTGATTGGCAGCTACCCTAGCCAATAAGATGTCAGCACTCTGGGACTAACTCCGCAACAGGAAGGAATAGGGAGGGATGAAAGGCTTGCCTATTGAGAGAAGGGAAAACTTGACTGACTGCACGAGTGCCCTATCAAGATGCAAGAGGGTTTCCCTCCCCCTCCTACACTGAAAAGAGGCAACAGGAGAAACCTGTCCATCATGACAGTTACCACAATGAAGGGTGTGGTGCCAGGGACAGCTGGTGGACAATTAGAAGGGGTACGTGACAATCAGAGCTTTCTGCAAGTCAAAGGCAAGAGTAACAGCGTGCTGTCCGACAGCCACAAGGGAAAAGTAAGTTTATTGCTGTGGGCGCGGGACCGGGGAAAGCCATCAAAACAAAAACTGTGGGAAAACCATCAAAACAAAGACCGTGAATATTCGAAATCGTGAATACGGAATAGCAACCACGAATACGGAGGGAGAAGTGTACTATATATTTATAATAACATTGATTTATATAACTGTTTTGTTCAAATAATTTTTATTGAGCTTAACACAGAAAAAGTACAGAAAATCCTTACAGATAAATACAAGCTCAAACTATTTCAATTAAACTCCCCCCATCTCCCCCTCCACAGGGTGTCTCCAAACAGTTCGTGGTGCTACAGGAAACGACTTAGGGTCCAACAGCAGAAAAACTGATATAAATCACAAGTTCAGAAGTCGACTCCTTGACAAGGGAGTCATTGTAGTTCAGAGGGGCTCCCACACTCGCTGAAAGGACCGTCCTCGTAACGAGGAAAAGTCCACAATCTTGATATATCATTTTTATGGCACAAATGTATTGGTACGTCTCAGACTATATGCAAATGAGCCTTATAACAAACTTTTACAAGACTTTATTGATAGGTAGTACTATATATTTGTTTCTACACATGCCTTGTAAACCAAAGAAAGGAATTAAGAACTTGAGGTCTCAGGGAATTCTATTTCTGGGCTAGAAGAGCTTGACCCAGAGTTTAAGACTCTTGCACTAATTCATTTTTTAAAAAAATTAGCAAATGGTGCCCTGCACATTAAAAAAAAAAAAAAAATTGCTTTTTCCAAAGGTTAGGTTGATGGTCTGGATTAGAAACTGCTTGATGATAGACAACAGAGGGTAGTAGTAAATGGAATTCACTCCAAGGCTCAACAGAGGTAGCTTCTGATTTAGATAAAACCCAAAGGAGGAGGAAGGAACTATCAGATAAAAAAAAAAAAAGACATTTATTTATTTTTAAAATTTATGAATTGCTTAAAACTAAGCGATGTACAAGAACATTACATACACAGTTTTAAAACACAAACAAACTTCTCTTAATACCAAAATATCTGAAAACAAACAGTAACCACAGAGTTTAGAGAAAAGTTTTACAAATAATAGCATTTTCAATAATTTCTTAAAGGACATACGATCTTTGCATGCTCTCATTGATGATGTCCTTTTATGAACTTTAAATTATTCTATGTTCATACTTGCAACAAAGTGTGTGTGTGTACTGAAAATGAGCAGATATACTTCATTTTCTTTAGATGAGCCATTTATAAGCATCTGGTATGCCTAAAATGTTATGGATTTTTGGAGAAAATAAAAATGATCAATATTTAAAATTTTAGAGTAAATTTGCGATTTTGTTTAGCGGCATTTAGCTCGTACTGCTGGAAGATGGAAAGATCCTCCTAGAAAAAATACAGTGAATGAGCTTCAAGATGAATTAATGACAGTGCGACTAAGAGAGGCAGAGTCTCAGGCTGAGCTAAGAGAAATGAAACAGAGGATGATGGAAATGGAAACACAGGTAAGGTTTTTGTAATGTGTTTTTATCAGAATAACCCATTAAATAATGTTGTAACATACTAATGACTTATCACATAGTATGGTTGTCCCTTTAAAGCAGGAGTAGGGAACTACGGTCCTCGAGAGCCGTATTCCAGTCGGATTTTCAGGATTTCCCCAATGAATATGCATTGGAAGCAGTGCATGCAAATAGATCTCATGCATATTCATTGGGGAAATCCTGACAACCCAACTGGAATACGGCTCTCGAGGACCGGAGTTCCCTACCCCTGCTTTAAAGTATCAGTTTAACATGCCCAATTCAAAAATCAGGTATACTGTTAAAACATTAGTTCCCTATGTATTTCTTTGTATCTATCTGTAAGGTACCATACTTTTAGCTGCTTTCTGACTCATGAAAATGTTCAGAAATTTCTGTATTCAATTTCTGTATTCTAGATAGAGCCAATGCAGAGAGGCCAAGTATAGTATAAGGTGAACTATTCATTTTCTGGTGCATTTAACCCCAAAATTAAGTTTAGTCTGCTGTATGCCTTACAATGGTATGCAAATTTGCTGGCTTGGACTTCCATATTTTTATTTATTTATCAAATGTATATTCAACTTACATTCCTAGACAGATGATAACTATGCATACATAATTAGAAAACTAGACAACATGAATAACAACTTAAAAACAAACAAAATAACATGATAACCAAAACTAATCTTAAGGTGGCTAAACAGGTTGAAAAAGTGACGGCGAAAGCTAGAAGGATGCTAAGTTGCATAGGGAGAGGTATGGCAAGTAGTAAATAGGAGGTATTGATGCCCCTGTACAAGACTTTGGTGAGACCTCATTTAGAATATTGTGTACAATTCTGGAGGCCACACCTTCAAAAAGATATAAAAGGATGGAGTCGTAAGATCTCAATCTTTATACTTTGGAGGAAAGGCGGGAGAGGGGAGATATGATAGAGACGTTTAAATACCTACGTAATATAAATGCGCATGAGTGGAGTCTCTTTCATTTGAAAGGAAACTCTGCAATGAAAGGACATAAGATGAAGTTAAGAGGTGATAGGCTCCGGAGTAATCAAAGGAAATACTTTTTTACAGAAAGGGTGGAAGATGCATGCAACAGTCTCCCAGAAGAGGTGGTGGAGAAAGAGACTGTATCTGAATTCAAAAGGGTCTGAGATAGGCACATGGGATCTTTCAGCGTGCAAATCATTTCCATGCAGACTTAATAGTGAATCAATCACTTTTGGAAAATTTGCCAGAGAATCGGCCAACAGCGATTGAGTCACTATTGTTAGTGAATCTAGGCAAATATTGGCACATGACCATCAATTGAAAAAATAACAAATTGGCCATTTTACTGCTGTGGTAAAAATGGCCTTAGCTTGTGTGAAAAACTTGCATAAGGGCACACCCAGGCCACTTCTACTGCAGCTTACACTGATCTTCAAAAAAGGTTCAAAGGGGGACCCAGGAAACTACAGATTGGTGAGTCTGGCCTCGGTACGGGGAAAGATGGTAGAGGCGCTGATAAACGACCGCATCATTGATCACTTTGACGGGCACGGGCTGATGAGGACCAGCCAGCATGGTTTCAGCAAAGGCAGATCTTGTTTGACGAACTTGCTGCACTTCGAGGGAGTAAACAGGCAGATAGACAAGGGCGACCCGGTCGACATTGTATATCTGGATTTTCAGAAGGCGTTCAACAAGGTTCCACATGAATGACTACTTGCAAGCCATGGAATATAGGGTGAAATACTCACATGGATTAAAAACTGTCTGGAGCATAGGAAACAGAGAGTGGGGGTAAATGGACAATACTCGGACTGGAAGAGCGTCTCCAGTGGGGTGCCACAGGGCTCGGTGCTTGGACCCGTGCTCTTCAACATCTTTATAAACGATCTGGACATTGGTACAACGAGTGAGGTGATTAAATTTGCGGACGATACAAAGTTATTCAGAGTAGTGAAGACACAGGGGGATTGCGAAGATCTGAAACGTGACATAATCAGGCTTGAGGAATGGGCATCGACATGGCAGATGAGGTTCAATATAGATAAGTGTAAAGTGATGCATGTCGTTAACAAAAATCTCATACATGAATACAGGATGTCCGGAGTGGTTCTTGGAGAGACTTCCCAGGAAAGGGACTTGGGAGTTCTGATCGACAGGTCGATGAAGCCGTCCGCACAATGTACGGCAGCGGCGAAAAGGGCGAACTGAATGCTAGGAATGATAAAGAAGGGGATCACGAACAGATCGGAGAAGGGTATCATGCCGCTGTACCGGGCCATGGTGTGCTCTCACCTGGAGTACTGCGTCCAGCACTGGTCGCTGTACTACTCAAAAGGATCCAGAGAAGAGCGACTAAAATGGTTAAGGGGCTGGAGGAGTTGCCATACAGCGAGAGATTAGAGAAACTGGGACTCTTCTCTCTCGAAAAGAGGAGATTGAGAGGGGACATGATCGAAACATTCAAGATACTGAAGGGAATAGACTTAGTAGATAAAGACAGGTTGTTCACCCTCTCCAAGGTAGGGAGAACGAGAGGGCACTCTCTAAAATTGAAAGGGGATAGATTCCGTACGAACATAAGGAAGTTCTTCTTCACCCAGAGAGTGGTAGAAAACTGGAATGCTCTCCCGGAGTCTGTCGTAGGGGAAAACACCCTCCAGGGATTCAAGACAAAGTTAGACAAGTTCCTTCTCAACTGGAAAGTATGCAGGTGAGGCTGGGCTTATTTAGAGCACTGGTCTTTGACCTAGGGGCCGCCACGTGAGCGGACTGCTGGGCACGATGGACCACTGGTCTGACCCAGCAGTGGCAATTCTTATGTTCTTAAGTTCTTATCAAATCCCTTTTCCCTTCCCTACTTCCCCATAAATATAGACTTAAGACTGGAATGTTGATATTTTGCCTTATGTTTACTTTTTGTTTAATTTTATATGTAGTTGATCATTTTGCCTTTTTGCTTGTTTTGGGAAATTTGGAAATTAAATTAAAAAAACAAAAAGAGTTTTCAGCTATGTACCGTATTTTCACGAACATAACGCACACCCGTGTAAAACGCGCACACGGGTATAGCGTGCGGGAAACCGACATATATGTAAAAAAAATTTTATATACCGCGCACACCCGTATACCGCGCATGCTGCCCCGACTCTCCCGTCGCCGCCCGACTCTCCTTTCCCCCGCCCCGACTCTCCTCTCCCCCTTGAAGTCCTGTCCCCACCCTGAAAGCCTGATGCCCCCCCCGACGTCCGATTCACCCCCCCGCAGGACCGCTCGCAACCCCACCCCAAAGGACCGCTCGCACGTACCCGCACCCCCACCCCGAAGGACCGCTTGCACGCACTTCCACCCGCACCCCCACCCTGAAGGACCGCTCGCACGCCCACAGCCTCCCGACTTCCCCCCCCTTCATCATGTAGAAGCTCCTACCGGTGTCCTGCTGCTTCCTCTTGGCGGTCCCGGCCCTTCTGTGAGCCCTGCGTCTGCGCTGCTTCGTCTTCCGGCGGTCCCGCCCTTTCTCTGAAGTCAGAGAAAGGGCGGGACCGCCGGAAGACGAAGCAGCGCAGACGCAGGGCTCACAGAAGGGCCGGGACCTCCAAGAGGAAGCAGCAGGACACCGGTAGGAGCTTCTACATGATGAGGGGGGGGTCGGGAGGCTGTGGGGGTGCGAGCGGTCCTTCAGGTTGGGGGTGCGGGTGGGAGTGCGTGCAAGCGGTCCTTCGGGGTGGGGGTGCGGGTGCGTGCAAGCGGTCCTTAGGGGTGGGGGTGCGAGCGGTCCTGCGGGGGGGGGGGTGAATCGGACGTTGGGGAGGGAACTATGTAAAAAAAAATTTGTAAAACGCGCTCACGCATGTAACTCGCAAGGTTATGCACGGTTTGTAAAAACCGTGTATAACGCCTACGTTATATGCGTGAAAATACGGTAGATCAGTGTTCTTCAACCTTTTGACACCTATGGACCGGCAGAAATAAAATAATTAATTTGTGGACCGGCACTGGTCCGCGGGTCAGCAGTTGAAGAACACTGGGCTAAATCGTGCCCATCTCCACCTTGGACCCCACCCCCCCTAATAGTACTAATTATAACACCATTTTTTCCATTCATTTTTCATATATACACACAATATAATCGTATTAACACCACATAATGGTTAACCACAAAATTAAAATACATAAAGCACACTGTATGCTTTTCAACCTTCATTCCTACCAAAAAACAAATAACCCCATGCAAATGCAGGAACAAAAACTAAAAGTACTAATATTTACAAACAAACCCTAA
Source organism: Geotrypetes seraphini (assembly GCF_902459505.1). Classification (NCBI taxonomy): domain Eukaryota; kingdom Metazoa; phylum Chordata; class Amphibia; order Gymnophiona; family Dermophiidae; genus Geotrypetes; species Geotrypetes seraphini. Next base: position 23,160,214 of record NC_047095.1, read on the forward strand.
GATGCAAGACTCTGCAAGCAGTATAACCCCAGAGTAAAAGAAACAAATGCATTTCTTCCTGAAAAGACAGCAAATGTAAATCAATCACTAAATAAAAAAATAAAAGCATTCCCCCTACCATCGTTGTCTCTCTCCCTCCATGTGCCTTGTCTTCTGGCCTGTCCCCCGGTGTTATCTTTGGGCCAGTTCATGGTGCGATCAACGCGGTGTCTTCGGGCCGGCTTCCTGAGTGCTGCAGTGCACAAAGCTGTGGGCAGCGGCTCTTCGCGCACGTCCCGCACCTCATCTGGAATCCTTCCCTCTGACATTGCGACTTCAGAGAGAAGGCTTCCAGTTCAGGCGCAAGACGCATGTAGGACCCTTTTCCCACAGCTTTGTACACTGCAGCACTCAGGGAGCCGGCCCGAAGATGTTGCATTGATTGCACCATGGACCGGCGGCTGAAGAACACTGTCTTGGGCCCGATGGACGTGCCGGCCCTAGGAACCGGCAGAAAATTTCTGCAAACTCGCACCGATCCATGGAGCGGCGGTTGAAAAACACTGATCTAGATCATACAACGCTGATTATATTTTAAATATGGTTAAAGATCTTGCTACCAGATGATCACCTCTTAATCTCACCTGGTGAGGTCACTTAGAAACCATAAAGATGATTATCTCTTCAAAGATTAATTATGTGCTCAATATGCTACCCTTCCTTTTTCAGAAGTCCTTTTATTCTACTGTTGATACGCTCCTTACCAAGTTTTTATGGAGCAATAAACAACCGCATATTGGTATTCATAAACTAAAGGCAAATAAACATGTGAGTGGAGTTAATTTTCCCTGTTTTTTCCAATACCATGTTTCGTTCTTGATGTGGCAAAGCTTGTTGTGGCTCTACCCTGATGTGCTGGATGATCCTCCCTGTTGGCGACTAATGGAACAGAATTTATATGGCAAGCATTTTTGAAAACTTTGGCTGGTATGGATCTGCCACCATCATTAAAATCAAATCTTCTGTTAGCCTCCACCAAAACAGCTTTCTCCTTTTATGGATAAACTAATGGATACTCCTTGGTTCAACTTGATTGAAGATCCTGTACGGAACATTCCTCAAATCAAAATCCAACATTGCACCATATCATGGCATCAATGGCAACAATGCAGAATATGGTCTTTGAAACACTTGCTCATTCACCAATGATGGATGACCTTTACTGAAGTGTCGTCACCATATCATATGCCCATTAGTCAACAGTTCTGCTGGTTACAGCTCACGCATTGTTTAAGGAAGGCGTATTCAAATGAGGTTGCTTTATCCTCGATTCCTGATATACTATTGTATACAGATAAATTCTCTACAGCTAAAGGTATTGTGTCTTCTTGGTACAAACTCCTTCAAGCGAAGATCTATACTGAAACGTTTACTAACACTTCAAAATGGTTTGATGCTCTTACTGTTCCTACAGACTCCATAACATGGTATCACATATGGACACATCTCTTTAAATCCATTAAATCTGCTTCACAGCTTCAGTCCATGTATTTTCTACTTCACAGAGCAACTTGGACGCCAATTCTCTCCAACAAAATCGATGTTGCCACTCTTTCTCTATGCTGGTCATTCAAATTGCAACAAGGTTCTCTGGAATATATGCTCTTACAGTGTCCTCTTCTTCAAATTTATTGGGAATGAGTATGTCACACTATAACAGATGTGCTCTCTCTTCCAAGAAATATTACTCATTCCCAAATCATTTTTGGTTGTCTAGATGAGTATCTGCCTTTATCATTTTGTGCTATGGTTACTCTTGCCTTACAAAATGTATTACATAATTGGAAAAATCTTTCTGAGACAGATTACAACACATGGTGGAATACACTTTGTCTGACAGCTAAATATGAAAGGGCTAATGCAGAAAAATCTAATACTTTCAGCTCCTATTATAATACTTGGGAGCCTTTATTTTCACATTGTAATACAACATATTGATCTTTGGTATTAATAGCATTATGTAGATTGTATCTCTTGAACAATCATGTTGGGTATTGCTTTATTATTATACTTTTCACATACTTTGTATGCAGCTCATATCACTCTTGTACTATGTATGTAATATACTATTTCATATGATGGCTTTATTTTTCTCTATGCTTTCTGTTGTGCACTTGGTTTTCTGTATCTTACTATTAAAATAATAAAACTTGAACTGGAAAAAAAAAAAGAGTTTTCAGCTGGTATGTGTTAAATTCCATTTCAGAAGTTTTCCATATATAGTAATTGGTTCATTCTATATTCTTTATTTAAAAGATTTCCTTGAAGAACTTTCTTTAGCCATCAAGAACACTTGTTTCTCTTGAATTTATATTTACATTCTTCAAGTTTATTAATTTTGATATCCCGCAAATCATATAACAACTAAGTGGCTTTCAATAAAAAAGATACAAATAACTAATAATATCAAAAAATAAAACTGTAAACAATAAAAATTATATAAACAGTGTGCAACACAAAGGGATGGAGGAAAGAAATAGAATTTATTATAGAAAAGTGAGGGAAAGGATAACACACAAGGTCTGGGGATGCTCTATATCAGTGGTCTCAAACTCAAACCTTTTGCAGGGCCACATTTTGGATTTGTAGGTACTTGGAGGGCCGCAGAAAAAATAGTCAATGTCTTATTAAAGAAATGACAACTTTGCATGAGGTAAAACTCTTTATAGTTTATAAATCTTTCCTTTTGGCTAAGTCTTAATAATAATTTTGTAATTTATATCTAAAGAGACATATGATCAAGAAACTGTTTTATTTTACTTTTGTGATTATGATAAACATACCGAGGGCCTCCAAATAGTACCTGGCGGGCTGCATGTGGCCCCCGGGCAGCAAGTTTGAGACCACTGCTCTATATGCTTCAACTGGTATGATTGGTATTACAGATTATAAGAACAGATGCTTATGAGTAAGCATCAGAAAATAAAAACGTTTTGAAATCTTTCTTGAAAGTAACGAGAGAGGTCTTAAAAAACTCTTGAGAAATTTATAAAGATAAAACTTTATTAAAAGTAAACATTACTTTTCTCCCTTAATTTAGAAACAAAAAACAGAGTTTATGTCATATTGGTACTTAAAACCATGTGTGCTTCAGGAAGAGACATCAGTAACATGTTAAAATAAGTCTAAACCTAATTGACAAAAATGATTATACCATATGAGTGCAATGACATACTTCAAGAAGCAGATCAATGCCCGCTTTTTCAATTAAGAGAAGTTGTGAACATCTACTTAAGACCTGTGTGTGATATTCATCTTTTGTTGCATTTTTTTGTTAATTTTTTTTTTTCAGAATCAGATCAATAGCAATCATCTCCGCAGAGCTGAAAAGGAAGTTGGCAGTTTACAAGAAAAGGTGCAACTTTTGTCTGCACAGAACAAAGGTCTTCTTGCTCAGCTTACTGAATTAAAGCGCAAACAAGCTGAAATTGATTGCAAGGTGAGTTAGTTGACATCCTTTATTGAATGCTATAGAGAATTATCATATTTATTGAATAATACCGAGAATACTATGATGATAAATTTTGTTGTTTAAGATCATTTTTCTATTGCTGAGCAGGGCAATCAGATACACAGTTGGATGATGAAATTGCAAAGTTCCAATACAGAACAGCTCTCTCAGAGCTGAGAACTAGTATAAATGCCTGTTTCCCGCTCTATTGCTGTTTTTTAATTTCTGATGCTATTGAAAGGTAGATTCCTAGTGGCTGTTTCACATTGGATATTACAATTGTACTTCTCATACTCATTCACACATCCAACAGAATATGGTTTGATCCCTGAGGCAGATAGTAACCTCGCTGAATTATGGCTTATGTTCGGTCTTTTTAAAGTTGATGCTTTATTAAAATGAGTTCTTTTATCCCTTGGATAGTGGAATTTCTTTGGTCTGTCACTACTGTTTTTTGGATCCTCTTCACAAAGGGTTCTGCTTTCCTTCCTTGGCTTCATCTAAGAATATGTGGCCCATCTTGTGCACAGTGGTTTCTTCAATCCTTTTAGTTTTATTTCTGCTCTGCTTAATGAATGGAAAATCATCTGTCCCATATTTTTGGGAGTTAAATGCTTGTTTATCTTCTGACAAAAAAAATTATTTTGTGCTGTTTGCTTATTTTATTTTTCTTCATTCTGTGAAGTTTAGTGCAGACCACTTTGAGATTCTGACCATGTCCTTAGTGTTGACAAAAGATCTAAAACTTTGATGCCCATCTCAGGTGTCATATCTAAGGGTTAGATTATAACCAAGCGGAATGCAAGTACTTCAAGAGCTCATAGGCTCCTGCTTAAGCAGAAAGAAGAACAAAGATTAGCTTCTGCCTAATTAAAAAGATCCTTCTCTGTGAATGTCTCTTGCATAGTGATATCAAAAGTCCAGTTGTCAAGGGACAGTGCCATGGATCCTTCAGACTGGCGCAGGTCTTGGTTGAGACTTTTGAACCTGAAACACTGATGTTTTTAGTGCAGTCATACAGGTACAAGGCGACTTCAAATTGAAAAAATGGAGAATTGCTGTTATATGAGCACAGATGACATTCAAAATAATATGTTTTTGTGAAAGCAGATACAAATCCCTACTCACATTACCTTTGCCAAGCTAAAATCCATGGCAAGAACACAATGCTGTTGTATTCCCTTCACCTTTGTTCCTTTTTTGGCTGTATATGCGGTATTTAAAGATTTTAATAAACATAAACATCAGTTGGAATTTGATGCAACACCACCTCTTCATCTGCACAGAGGCAGTGTAGATGCTTTAATTTGCCAATCATGGCACAGGCTTCTGTTTTATCATCCCTGTGCAATGTCCTTTCATTCCACTTTCAGAGAGAAATCCTTCAGTATCTACTCCAGTGTTAGTATGAGTCCCCCTTGCAAGTATCTCTTCCTCTGCTGAAAAGGCCACATTTATTATTGCAGAAAATGTTCTGACTTTGTCCAGGACTGCTGCAAGAATCTTTTAGGTGTAACCTACCAGACCAAGTGTAGGCCTCTCAGTCTAGTGCAGTGGTCTCAAATTCGCGGCCTGGGGGCCAAATGCAGCCCGCCAGGTACTATTTGAGGCCCTCAGTATGTTTATCATAATCACAAAAGTAAAATAAAACAGTTTCTTGATCGTATGTCTCTTTAGCTATAAATGACAATATTATTTAAAGACTTAGCCAAAACGAAAGATTTATAAAATATAAAGAGTTTTACCTCATGCAAAATTGTCATTTATTTAATAAGACATTAACTTTTTTTTTCTAAGGCCCTCCAACAGTGTCCCCTCTAAGCGGGCGGGTGGTGTGAGCAAAATTTTTTCCCCGTGCGCTAAAAATATCGGGCGCCAGCACCAACTCGCCCGATTCTCCTCTCGCCGCGGCCTGCCATCTCCGTACGCCGTGCGCTGTGACGTGACATTGTGCGCTGCGAGGCAATATTTTGTGCGCCAGCGCACGCCAGCACAGCTTAGAGGGAACACTGCCCTCCAAGTACCTACAAATCCAAAATGTGGCCCTGCAAAGGGTTTAAGTTTCAGTCATCTCAAGATCCATAATTTCATTTTTGTTCAATTCTGTTTTCAGAACCATAGGAAAGACAGTCTTTATCTGAAGTCTGAGAATTTTCAAAGTGACCTGAAGGTTTTCCCAGATCAGGATTATATCCTGTGAGATCATTACTTGAGGTGAAAGAGTTCTCTGCAAGGATTCCTTCTGTTCCTCCTTGATATGAGTCTCTTTATGAAGAGGTTGTTTCAGTAGATTTACTGGTAGATTCCTCTTTCCTTGTGACTGACATTAGGACATTGGTCTGTTATTTTTAATAACTTAAAATATGTAGAACCTCCAAAAGCCATGTTGGCAGTTCTTATATCTAGGGTTTTTTAATCAATATATTTTTATTGAAATTAAATGTATAATAGCATAATACAGTACTATGAAGGTATGTTATCTGAGGCAGTGGGGAGAGTGTAGCGCAGTGGTTAAAGCTACAGCTTCAGCACCCCGAGGTTGTGGGTTCAAACTCATGCTGCTCCTTGTGACTCTGGGCAAGTCACTTAATCCCCCATTGCCTTAGGTACACCAGATAGATTGTAAGGCGCAGGGACAGACAGGGAAAAATGCTTGAACACCTGAATAAAGTCATATAAACCATTCTGAGCTCCCTTCGGAGAATGGTATAGAAAAATAAATGTGACATCATCCACAGATCCTAGTTACTAATAGTTCAAAAGTGTACTGTCACTTTAAAACTTCTTCAAAAGTCTCACGACTGCCCATACTGCATGTGCGCCAGTGCCTTCTCACCTGATGTCAGCTCGCGGGACCATCAGTTCTCAGTTTCCCTCTTTGTGTCTTCGTGACTTTATTTTCTTCAGTATTTCATTTTCCTTTTCAAATTTCTTATTCTTTATTTTTCTTTAATTTTTTTGCATTTTTTGTTTTTTGGACCTTGCCTCGTGAAGCCTGTTTTGGGCTGGGATCGTTGATTGTTTTTTGGTATAACATCTACTCGACCTCCCTAGGACCTTTAACCACTGTGCCACACTCTCCTCACTGCCTGGGATAACATATCATTATAGTGTTGTATGATGCTATTATACATTTAATTTTACATTGGTTTTATATTGGCGGTATATCAAATAAATTGAACTTGTATAAGCAGTGCACTCTGTGCAATAGGACCATCTCAGACACTGATTCACACAGTTGGTGCTTTCAGCATCCGGGCCCTGATCACTGGTTGGAATCTTGTAAGCACTGCTGCCAGCTACAAAAAAGATTCCGAAGGCTAGATGAGGATGTCCACCATCTCTGATTCTGAAACCCAGAGACCAACATCAGCATCGAAATTGGCACCGGCATTAATGCCATGCTCGGTTGGCTTTCTTCTCTATTACCTCCATTGGGGATGCCAACTATGAAAGCTAAGAAGTACAAGCATGCTTCCTCACCTCAAAAAGCATTGGCATCTTCTCAGACATCAACTTCATCAACATATCCCAAGTGTTGACATCCAGAGATCTCCTTCCCTGCAGGTGGTGTCACCTCAGAGGTGTACTTTGTCTTTGAGGTCACCAATGCCTTGACACCCCTGCTGTCGATCCAAAAGCAAATCAAGGAACTAGTGCAGAGGCAGTTGGCTTCCATGCTGCAAACATAAGCAGCTCAAGCCACTACTGTGACACTACTGGAACTAGCCAATTCTGAGCATCATTCCTCAAGGGCTTCAAGAACCAGGTCACATATGCCGTATTGACACCAGTCAAGAACCAGGACATCCAGATATCAGAACTCTTCCTCCTGTTTGATGTCAGACTAGCATTGTCAATGATCTAAGAACATAAGAATTGCCACTGCTGGGTCAGACCAGTGGTCCATCATGCCCAGCAGTCCACTCACACGGTGGCCCCTAGGTCAAAGACCAGTGCTCTAAATGATCCCAGCCTCACCTGCGTACTTTCCAGTTGAGCAGGAACTTGCCCAACTTTGTCTTGAATCCCTGGAGGGTGTTTTCCCCTACGACAAACTCCGGAAGAGCGTTCCAGTTTTCTACCACTCTCTGGGTGAAGAAGAACTTCCTTATGTTTGTACAGAATCTATCCCCTTTCAACTTTAGAGAGTGACCTCTTGTTCTCCCTTCCTTGGAGAGGGTGAACAACCTGTCTTCATCTACTAAGTCTATTCCTTTCAGGATCTTGAATGTTTCAATCATGTCCCCTCTCAATCTCCTCTTTTCGAGGGAGAAGAATCCCAGTTTCTCTAATCTCTCACTGTACGGCAACTCCTCCAGCCCCTTAACCATTTTAGTCGCTCTTCTCTGGACCCTTTCGAGTAGTACCGTGTCCTCCTTCATGTACAGCAACCAGTGCTGGATGCAGTAATCCAGGTGAGGGCGCAGCCAGCACTGTCCTTCTCATCGATGCGTGTCCAGACATCGATCATTGAGACTCAGATTTGTCTCATCATACCTACTCGAGTGCCTGGACATCTCGGCAAAGCAATCTTATGGTCTATCCTTTGACCCATCTCTACCACCACCTAGTAGGAGATCATCTTCAGAGAGTCTGTCTTTCATATGCTTCATCCGTCAAATGGGCCAAGCTTTTCCAGTGAAAATGGAGTCAGAATCAGCATCCAGGGCAGAACTCTTCAAGTCCTTGGATTTTCAGCAGATTCCCAAAGACTGTCTGAAACTGCCCTTTCATAATCTGATGAAAGATACTATGTTTAAAAAATGGGAGGCCCCATTCCTTGTTCCAGTGGCTCCCAGAAAACTGAATTCTTTTTACAGATAAACCTCAATTGCAACACCAATCTCTCCTGGTAGAATCTGCACTTAAGAAAGCTATAAGTTCCAGAGCTTGTGCTAGCACTCCTCCAGGAAGAGAGGGAAAAATCCTGGCCACATAGACTCAAAGACTCAGCGACAGTTAAGCTAGCGCCAGTGCCAGGCCTTGTATAGACTCCGGACTCCCTGACAGGCAGCGAGAGGGTGGCAGAATATGGAGGGCTCTTCATCGCTGGAGTTGGCTTGGTGTTGCCCAGTCTGTGGGGTCACCCCAGTTGACCTGGAAGGCTCTACAGTCTGGACAACACCAGGCTAACTCCAGCGATGAAGAGCTCTCTGTCTTCTGCCACCCTCCCGCTGCCTGTCAGGGAGTCTGGAGTCTATACAACTGGTCTATACGGGAACTGGTGCTCGCTTAACTGATGCAGAGTCTTTGAGTCTGTCTGCTCGTGAGGCCCTGTTGGTACCGCACCTCTGATGCAAACATGTCAAAGTGGGTGGAGCCAACAGGGCCTTCCCGAGCGCGTGGATGTGAAGGTTCTTCGTTGAAATTAGCACCGGTGCCGGGCCCTGCATGGAATCCATATTCTGGGTCAGGCAGTGGTAGGGTGGCAGAAGTAGGGAGGTTAGAGGAGGAAAAATGCTTGCTGGGGGAGGGGAGAGGAGAGAGTGATCGATGTTGGCTTAAGGGGTGTGGAGAAATGGAGAGAGTTGGTAAGGCTGGATGGATGGGTATGGAAAAATGCTGGACATGATGGGGGAGAAGGGATATGTTTCCTATGGGATGGAGAGGAAATGGTGAGGTAGAAATGCATGGGGAAGAGAAGGATGAGAGGGAGAAATGTTGGATATGGTTGAGGAGAGAGAACAGTGGGACAGATTGAAAGGGATACAAGGGGGAGGAATGTTGGACATAGTGGTGAAGGGAATGAGGAAGAGATATGGCATGTGCTGGAGAGGGGTGATAGAAAGAGAAATGTTGGACACGGGACTGGTGGGCAATGGTGAAAGAAGCTGCACATGATCCAGGAGAAATGTTGGATGTGGCAGGGGGGGGGGGGGATGGAGATATGCACGATGGATCTCTGTTTCTCTTTCCTCACTCCCTTTGCAGCAGGGGAGGGAATGCGTCCGCATCTGGAGTACTGCGTCCAATATTGGTCGCCATACCTTAAGAAGGATATGGTGATACTCAAGAGGGTTCAGAGGAGAGCGACACGTTTGATAAAAGGTATGGAAAACCTTTCATCCACTGAGAGACTGGAGAAATTGGGGCTCTTTTCCCTGGAGAAGAGGAGAATTAGAGGGGATCTGATAGAGACTTACAAGATCATGAAGGACATGGAGGAAGTGGAGAGGGACAGATTCTTCAAAAAAATTCTTTCGAAAACAACAAGAATGAGAGGGCATTCAGAAAAGTTGAAAGGGGACAGATTCAAAACCAATGCTAGGAAGTATTTTTTCACCCAACGGGTGGTGGACACCTGGAATGCGCTTCCAGAGGGCGTGATAGGGCAGAGTATGGTATTAGGGTTCAAGAAGGGATTGGACAATTTTCTGAAGGAGTAGGGGATAGAGTGATACAGATAGAGGACTACTACACAGGTCCTGGACCTGTTGGGCCACTGCACAAGCGGATTGCTGGGCACGAATGACCTCTGGTCTGATCCAGCAGAGGCACTTCTTATGTTATGTTTTTAATGAGAGAGAGAGAGGGAGACATGTTGCTAATGGGTTTGGAGGAGAGAGGAAGAAAAGTTGGACTCTTGGAGGGACAGAGAGAGATGTTGGTTGGGGATGGGAATGAATTCTGGAGGAGAGGAAGTGTGCAGGAGGTAGGAAGTAAGAAATGTTGGATGCACAGAAGAAAGCGCAACCAGAGACTAATAAAATCAGACAACAAAGGTAGGGAAAATGATTTTATTTTCAATTTAGTGATCAAAATGCATCAGTTTTGAGAATTTACATCTATCTATATTTTTTTTGTAACTGTTCCTGAGGTGACCTTGCATATTTTAAAGTCATCTGCCTTGACCTTTTTGAAAAAAAAAATGAATATAAATGATGATTAACATTTTCTCTGCGTACAGTGTGCTTTGTGTTTTTTAATTTTGTGGTTACCATTCTGCATTGTTAATAAGATTATATTGTGTGTATGTAAGAACTGAATGGAAGAAATTGCATTACAATTAGTACTATTATTATGGGGGTGTGGTCAGGGACAGAGGTTGGGCGGGGGTACCTGGTTGATATTTGTTGGACTTAGGGCATACTTGGCTTGAAGAAGTTGAGAAACCTACTGTAACCCATTCCACTAAAACTTTTTCCAACTTTGCTGATTCAGAATGAAGGATCCCTTCTCCATCCCAATCTACTGTAAATTTGGTCGTAGACTTTTTCAAAACAAGTTTCAAATTTTCTTTATTTTTGATATACCGATTATCAAGCAAATGTTGACTAGCAGAATCCTCAGTTATAACTTATACATGACATTTTATATGAAATCTCTAGTACAGAAATTATTCCACCAGAAGACCATCTGAATGCATTTTAGCATATCTCCAACAGTCTTTTTTGAAACATAAAGTATATAGCACGCTCTTTTTTGATGTATTTGTTGTCACCTCACGAGATCAGCGTTATACATTTCAATGAGGAGACAGACATGGCTCCAAGTGTCTGACCTCGATGCCAACGTCCAGGAATGTTTGACCAAAATTCCATTTCTGGGTGCCAAGTTATTTGGAGACAGAATTGAGGAGGCCACCCAAAAAAATCAAAAGACATGAGGACTCAATGACTACCCTATCATCTTCAGAGTCATCCAAGACAGAACCTCCTAAGCATTTTTACAATCCTAAACACTCTTCTTACTATCCCAACCGCAAATGTATTCCACCGTTTACGTCTTCCAGAGCTCCTCCACAAAGAACCTGCAGACAACAAAGGACTCAAAAATCCCAAATCGCAGACTCAACAGAAATCTCAAGTATTTATGACTTCATCCTGGAGACCCTAGCTAGTGTAATACAACTTATTCCTTAGACTCTTAAAGGAGGTTGTCTCACTCACTTCCACCAACTTTGCGCCCTTTTAACAACAGATCACTGGGTCCAAGGTTATGCTCTTCACCTACAGAAAATACCTCCAAACCATCTATAATAATAAAACGCTACGCGCACATACGCACTCTCGCCGCGTGTTCCCTGATCTGATGCGCTGTGCCGGCAAGAGTGTGCATGCACGCGTACTACATCACCACAGCCTCCCTGCTCTCCACTTCGTGCCGCTGTAGTAATGGCCCCACACTCGCGACTCGCCTTCGTGCCGGAGCCGGCAAAGAACAGCTCTCCCCAATCGTTAAAGCTACAGCACAGATTGGGAGGGAGGCTGCGACGGCCTTCCAACGCCATTACAGGGACCTGGATTTCGTCAACAGCTGGTGTCGCCGCGCTGTTTGCTGGAAACTAAAGAGTCCTCCCCTGTGACGCAGAACTAAAACGTAACCCGCATAAAAAAAAAGTGTGTGGGTTTTGCTCTTTTTTTTTTTTTTTTTTTAAGAGTCCCATGTGGCTACTGGAGTTCCCGTGCAGCCACCTCTCCTCCTCCTATCATATAGCAAGAAATGATCGCAGGAGGTTTTCAAAGGCTAAACCTGCCCCCACCCCACACCCTGCATTCTCCCGCTTTCCCTCCGCCTTCCTCTCTGCTGCTCAACCTGTACGAGCTCCACCCTCCCCACCGCTACAGTCAGCATTTAGAATTTATTAGTATTAGGATTTATCATCAGCATTTAATTACACGATCAAATTTCCATTCCTACGGCTCCTCCTTTTCTGTCGCCCCTGCCCCAGGGATTCCGCTCGCACTCATTCACACAAACGTGTAGGGTAGAGACGGGCAGAGCCCTGTGGCAGGGAAAGCCTGTCCGAGTGCATTAGGCCTGGGGCGCAGCTCCTGTTTTTCCTCAAACTCCGAGATGAAGAGAGCAAAAGAAAGTTTCGACATCGATAATGATCTGCCCCCCCCTCCCCAAGGAAGCAAACAGAAAACTCAATCCAAAAAGACGCTCTGTCACCCTTTAGCCAGATGCGAGGCAGCCACCATATAAAGTGTTAACTGTGATGGGCAAAAGGGAGTCGAGCAAACGTGGGACTCGGGCTGCACTTTATCGTGTTGTATTGATTTATTCATTTTGTACAACAGGGGAGGGGAGGGGGGTGTTCCTGTGTCTGGGCCCCATAATGAAAATGAGAAAGCCCTTTAAGAACGCGAGACCCTCGACTGCCACAGCAGAGCCTGAGAGATGAACTTTTGCGCTGCGATGCCTCTCCCGCCCTTTGCTCGGTACTGCAGCTCCTTTAACGGCGCGTGCCAGAGAGAGAGAGAGAGAGAGCACGCGCGAGAGACGGAGCAGTGGCAGAGGAGCGCCATGAGTAGCCGCTGCTTTCAGAAATCCGGGGGGGGGGGGGAGGAGGGGAGGGCACCTCACTCACCACAAAGGGACACCGGGGTTCCCTGCTCTTCTCCTCTACAGGCTATTAGGGGAGCGGGGAACCGAGAGAGGAGGAATCGAGTCTGCAGCTTGCAACATAAGGCGAGAGGGGACGGGCGAGGAAAGCTGGAAGCTGAAAGCAGGAGAAAGGAATGATAAGAATCATCCTAAAAAAAATAATAATAAAACGACCCCCCACCCCCAGGCTGCACCATCCCCTCTGAACAGCCGAGGAAAAAGAAAGACAGAAAGAAAAAAAATACAGAAATACAGAAACAGGCTAAGGAGAGAGAGAAATAAATAAATACAGACACACACACACATATTCTAGCACCCGTTAATGTAACGGGCTATAAGACTAGTTCTGCAAGAAAGTCTTTCCATCAGACCACCCTCCTTCACCAGGTGCTCTCAGCCCTCCAGCTCAACGCAATTGAACAAATACCTCTGTAGGGGAGGAGCCAGGGTTCTACTCCAAGTATTTCCTCATTCCAAAAAGATTAGAGGTCTCCATCCAACTCTGGACCTCCATACTCTCAAGAAATATGTAATGAAGGAGAAGTTTTGTACAGTATAGTCTCTCTGGGAACTCTTGTTACCACTGTTAGAGAAAAATTACTGGCTTTGCTTTCTAGATCTCAAATAAGTCTACATATACATTCCCATCCTCCCAGCCTACAGGAAATATCTTCACTTTTGAATGGGAACACACCACTTCCAACACAAAGTATTCCTGTTTGACCTGGCTTCTGCACCAAGATTATTCAAGAAATGCTTAGTGGTAGTTGCTGCAATTCTCCACTCCTGCAGTTTCCATGTGTTCCCTTATTTAGATGACTAGTTGATCAAGGTTTCAACACCTCAACAAGCTCACCAGGCCGTGAATGCAACAGTTCATACCATACCGCAAGTTTCAGCAAGGATTCATTGGGGTTTACAAAAGATTTTCCGACATTCATTTAAGTTTAATTATGGTGTTTCACTTATAAATGAGTATAGATCAGGAGCATTATGAAGGGGTAATCTACTCTTTATCTCCTCTATAAATTACCAGATATCTTCTTCATGTAATACCTTTTTTGTAATTCTTTTGTAATCCACCTTGAACTGCAAGGCATTGGCGGAATATAAATCTCTAATGTAATGTAATATGCCTTTAACAGTTTCCTGAAGTGGTAGTAGGAAGAGAGTTGGTGCAAATAGTTTGTTAGATTGTTCCAGACTTTAGGACCTTGAAAGTCAAAGGTAGGTTTGAATAATTTTTCTGATTGATTGTTCAGGTGAAGGAAAGATCAGTTTAAAGTGTTATACTGTTCAAGACCATCCAGATGGGCTCCTTCTTCCTTTCGTCAGCTGCACTTGCTTCTTTGCAGGGCCGTGGGCAGTGGCTACTGCATACTTCAAGTGGCTGACACGAAAGCCTTCCCTCTGATGTCGGAAGGAAAGCTTCCATGTCGGCTTCGGCAATGTGCTGGGAGTGTGCACGTGGTTTTGTGGAGGGGGTATGTGGTTGGAGGGCAAGAAAAAAGAGGCCTGCTGAGGTAACCCGTGGGAGCCTCTTGAGGTTCCTCCATCCCCGCAGGATCCCTATGACCCCAGGGGGATCCCCACAGACCCAGGGAGCAACCCATTTGGATTCCACCGTTCCCAGGGGGGAACCCATGGGATCCCTGTCAGCCCCATTACCGTGCAGCTCTCTAGCAGGGTGGAGACAGAGACTGTGTCTGAATTCAAGAAGACATAGGATAGGCACTTGGGTTATCTTAGATAGAGGAAGAGATAATGGTTACTGCAGATGGGCAAACTAGATGGGCCATTTGCCCTTTATCTGCCATCATGTTTCTATGTTTCTAAGACTGCAAAATTAATTGCTGGGACAGCGGTGATAATAGTGGCCCCATCATCAGTTTGAGAAGGAAGGAGGGTGGGAAACTCACGCAGTGCCGCGTACCCCCCACCAGCGGTTTGTGTACCTTTAGGGGTACCCGTACTGCATGTTGAGAACCTCTGTTATAGACCACTAGTGTTTAAGCCTGTTACATTAACGGGTGCTAGAATAGATGCTAGCCATTAACCAGTCAACAGGGATCACTATTAGACTAATAGAGTTTCTTTTTTTGGTATGCATTTTCAATATAGGTAGAGTTAAAATATTTGTGAAGATAAAAAAGAGGACACATAACCCCAGCCCCACCTATACCCTGACCCCACCCTCTACCATGCCCGGTCTCTGCCTCCCATTGATCCCAGTCCCACCATCTCACCTTTCACCATTTCCTTAGTCCTCTGTACCCTTTTGGCCCTCATCGATCCTCCATTGCATTTATCACTCTTTCAGTTCCAGCTCCATCCCTATCAATCCTTCCTTCCCTTGAATCCAAGACCATTCTTCCAGTCCCTATATTCCACCCCCACCCAGCTTCTCTTCCTTTTTTTACCCATTCTCTTGTACCCCACCCCAGGACCAATTTATCTTTTGTCTTTCCCCTGTCCCTCCCCACGGTACTGCAACTCTCCCCCTCCCCATTCCAACTCCCCCTCTCCATTCCACTTTAACCCTCTTCACCCAACCATACCCCAACACCAAGAGCCTGCACCAATTCAAACCCCACCCCCAACGGTATCCTCAGATTACTTCAGCTCCTAATTCCCCACCTACCTTCTCCCCGACCACTGCACTGAATCTTTGGGCAGGCTGGTAGCGGCTTGATCCAAAGCTGCATCTCTGTAACCCCAGCCCCACCTATACCCTGACCCCACCCATGCCCCGCCACTACCATGCCCGGACCCTGCCTCCCATCCCTATCTATCCTTTCTTCCTTTGCCTCCAAGGCCATTCTTCCTGTCCCTATATTCCACCCCCACCCAGCTTCTCTTCCTTTTTTACCCTTTCTCTTGTACCCAGCACCAATTCAAATCCCACCCCCAATGGTATCCTCAGGCCACTCTCTCCAGCTCCTGACTCTCCCACCTACCTCCTCCCAGGCCACTGCACTGAATCTTTGGGCAGGCTGGCAACGGCTTGCCCCAAAAGCTGCATCTCTGTAACCCTAGCCCCACCTATATCCTGACTGCACTCATGTCCCATCTCTACCATGCCCGGACCCTGCCTCCCACTGATCCCAATCCCACCACCTCTCCTTTCACCATTTCCTTAGTCCTCTGTACCATTATCGTGTGCTGAGACACTTCCCTGCCTCACCTACCTCCTCCCTGGTGGCACCAATTCAAACGCCACCCCTCAATGATATCCTCAGACTACTCTCTCCAGCACCTGACTCCCCCACCTATCCCCTCCCCGGCCACTGCACTGAATCTTTGGGCAGGCTGTCCTACCACCTCACCTTTCACCATGTCCTTAGTCCTCTGTACCGTTATGCGCTGAGACGCTTCCCTGCTCAGCTGTTCTAAGCTGCATCTCTGTAACTCCAGCCACCTATACCCTGACCCCACCCATGCCCCACCTCTACCATGCCCGGACCCTGCCTCCCACTGATCCCAGTCCCACCACCTCATCTTTCACCATTTCCTTAGTCCTCTGTACCGTTACCATGCACTGAGACACTTCCCTGCTCGGCGGGTCTATTGTACTGCGCATGCGGAGGCATGGAGTTTCAATCCTAATACGCATGCGCTGACTAAGGGTTTTATTATTATAGATACAACCAAACTTAAATTGGATTCATTTTTTCACTGGCAACCAATGTAACTACAGCAACAGGCTAGCCCTCTCAAATTTAATTAGGTAAATTAATCTAGCTGCTGTATTCTGGAGTAGTTGTAACCTGTTGTGTTCTTTTTCTGCGATACCATAATAGAAGGAGTTACAATAATCCAAATATTGGAGCAGAACTGTATGTTATATGTAATTTGATTTGATATGTAAGTATGTAATTTGTTATAGTGTGTATCTGAAGTGTTTTGCATGATAAATGTAAATCTTTTATTTTGTATGTTAATATGTAACTCGCCCTGAGTAAGGGCGGGTGAAAAATAAACAAACAAACAAACAAACTGCCTGTACAACTTTTCTGAAACTGGGCTGGCTTAAGACGGGTCTTATCGCTCTCAATTGTCTAAGTCTGAAGAAAATGTTTTTTAAAACAGGGAGTTAATCTGGTCTCCAAGGGTTAGGTAGGTGTCCAGGATAATGCCAACAACTTTAGATGTTCTTTGATTTTAAGTTTCTCTCCTGTAGCCAACACCAGATCCTTGTATGGAAGTGAGTTCTAATCACCAAACCAAAGCAGCTTTGTCTTCACTTTGTTTAATCTAAGGAAGTTCTTCTGTAATCAGGTACTTAGATCTTCAATAAGTTTTGCTAAGTATTGTAGTTTCTCATCGAAGGAGGTTTTCGCTGCACAAAGAAGGAGATACCATCTTCATAAGAAAATTTATGCATCTGGGGAAGGCAGAATCTCATGCCTAAGGCTCTTAGATGCACATTAAATAAGGAAGGAGACAGCGGAGAGCCTTATGGTACTCCACAGAAGGCATTCCAACTCTGGAACTTCCTACTACCCTTTCTTACCTCATACATAAGAACATAAGAATAGCCTTACTGGGTCAGACCAATTGTCCAGCTAGCCCAGTATGTTGTCTTCATGGAGGCCAATCCAAGTCACAAGTAGCAAAAACCCATATAGTAGCAGTATTTTCCAAGAATTCTATAAACTATTTTAATACTACACCATCTAATCCTTACTCACTTAGGGAGTGGTCAACTGCATCAAAAGTGGCTGAGATGTCAACCTGCTGCAAAACAGTTTGCTTACCTCTGTTTAGATAGGATTTTGGCTTTAATGCCAATTCAAACAATAAGGATTCTGTACTGTGCATTGTGTTGTGAGTTGTGAAGTGCGTCAGTACAATTTAAGAAGTCTGATAATTGAAACTTAATGCAGAATTCTAACAGTTTCACGGTCCATGGTATTCTCATAAGAATATAAGAATAGCCTTACTGGGTCAGACCAATGGTTCATCAAGCCTAGTAGCTCGTTCTCATGGTGGCCAATCCAGAGCTCTGAGTGAAAAAATATTCCCTTCTATTGGTTTTAAAAGGGCCTTAAACAATCTGGGCCAATCAGAGCCTCAGGCCCCTCCCATCCCAAGATGCACCGGGAAGGGAATTCCCATTTTAGACAACACAGCAGCAACTGTGAGGAGGGGTTCCATGTCCCTCCGGCTCATCTATTGAGGTAAGAACATAAGAAGTTGCCTCCGCTGAGGCAGACCAGAGGTCCATCTCGCCCAGCGGTCCGCTCTCGCGGCGGCCCATCAGGCCCACTGCCTGAACAGTGGTCTCTGACTAATTTTACAAATTACCTCTAATCCTATCCCTCTAACCTTACCTCTACCCTTATCTGTACCCCTCAATCCCTTTGTCCTCCAGGTACCTGTCCAGACCCTCTTTGAAGCCCTGTAGCGTGCTTCTGCCTATTACAACCTCCGGTAGCGCGTTCCATGTATCCACCACCCTCTGGGTGAAAAAGAACTTCCTGGCATTTGTTCTAAACCTTTCCCCTCTCAATTTCTCTGAGTGCCCCCTTGTACTTGTGGTTCCCCATAATTAGAAAAATCTGTCCCTGTCCACTTTTTCTATGCCCTTCATGATCTTGAAGGTTTCTATCATGTCTCCTCTGAGTCGTTGCTTTTCCAGCGAGAAAAGCCCCAGCTTTTTCAGTCTGTCAGTGTATGAGAGGTCCCCCATACCCTTTATTAGCTTAGTTGCTCTTCTCTGGACTCTCTCAAGTACCGCCATGTCCTTCTTGAGGTACGGCGACCAGTACTGGACACAGTACTCCAGATGTGGGCGCACCAATGCACGATACAGTGGCAGGATGACTTCCTTCGTCCTGGTCGTGATTCCTTTCTTAAGGGGGAGGGGGGGCAGCGGAGATGGAGAGTTTAGTTAGTGCAGCAGGAGAGCGTGGGCATCTCTCCTGCTGCAGGGGGGGGGGTCAGTCGGGTCACGGCGGGAGTTTAGTTAGTGCAGCCGTGGGCAATGGCTACTGCATACTTCACGTGGCTGACACGGAAGCCTTCCCTCTGATGGAAAACAGTTTAGCGACTGCTTTAAAGTTTTGAGAATCTGGACCTGAGTGGAAAAATATTTTCACTGGTTTCTATGTTTCTGCTACAGTGTGTGAAACTGCAATTTGGAAAATTATATAAAGATCCTGTGTAGGTCAAAATGTTTTTTATGTACTTTTTTTTCTAGAATAAGGAAGAAGTGATGGCAGTGAGGCTTCGAGAAGCAGACAGTATAGCAGCAGTGGCTGAACTCCAACAACATATTGCCGAGTTAGAAATCCAGGTACCAAACAAACATGTAAATTTAGACTTATTTACTGTGCCCATTTCCATCCTTGTTCTTTCCTATCCCTTGCTCTGTTTCTTGTTACCAGAATACAGTAATTTCTATTTACAGGTACTGTAACAATGTTTTTTTGTATCTGTTTTAAAAACAGGAAAAATAGTACATCAATTAAGAAAAGTTGACTATCCATTAGAAAACAAATACTTAAAGAAAATAGGGCCCCTTTCACAAAGCCGCAATAGTGCTTCTCCCACAGCAAATTCACCAATGGTCATTCAGTTCTTATGGGCTTTGGTACATTTGCTGTGGAGAAGCACTACTGCGGCTTTGTAAAAGAGGCCCATAGTCTTTATAAAGTGAAAGAGAGACTACAGTTAAATACACCTTACATGAAAGGCAATCAGCCCTAATTTCATTTATCAAGCCTCAAAATATTGCTGATATTTATGATGACTGTAAGGATGTGGTGGTAAAAGAAGGTGTTTGTCAGTGCAAAATACTGAAAATATGAAAGTGTCACCTCTGCTGATCAAATTGCATTGGCTACCAGTTGGTCCAAGCTATATGGAGGGATTAATACATTAACGGCGCATAATGCTATATATTATTCTAGGGAGTTTTTAATCTTACATTTTCTTAAATGTAGTAATGAGGCATATAAGAAGGATCACTCATAATGTTACATTGCAACCCTGAAAACTTTGAAAGAATGATTAGGAGTTTGGAAGCAGAAGGAAATTTTGTCGCAACATGACAATGCTAAGCCTCATACAGCATGAAACAACAGGGGCAATTGTTAAGATGAGTTTCACGATCCTACCTTATTCACCTTACAGTCCAAATGTAGCACCAGTATTTAGTGTTTTATACTATAATTATTTATTTATTATTTAGGTTTACTTAATTATTTTAAATTATATGGGACTCAGGGATAATTATTTATAATGTTTACATATTTATCTAAATGAAAGATGATTTAGAGGAATATAAGGGTGATTGCTATGATTTAATTTATTATGTGGGAGTTTATAAACTAAACTAAACCTTAAGTTTATATACCGCATCCTCTCCATAATTATAGAGCTCGGCATGGTTTACAGAAGCTTAATATAAAGAAGGAACACCATAGTGGGGGTTAGAGATTGAGTATAGAGGGAAGAAGACATTACATTTTTGTGAATAGCCTAGTTTTCAGATGCTTTCGGAATAGTTGGAAGAGATAGTTGATGGAGGGATATAGATATTAATTCAGGGTTGACTTTTAAGAAATGTTTTTTTTTTTTAATTAACTATATAATTAATATGATTGAGTTCTTTTAAAGGTTATATTTATTACAGGCAATATTTAAGGTATATTTATATATATATATATTATAATTTGGTTTAAAAGGATATATAAGGACCTTATGGTGTGATATAAAAGGAGATTCTTAGTTTAGGGGCACCTGGAGGGGGGCTTTAGATTATAAATCTACATGGATGCTTCCAAGCAGGCATTTTGTGTAAGGGGAGGAGTGTGGGGGGGAGGGTTATCTTTTTATGGGATATTGGACGTGTGTTGTATGTTTCATATTTAGACATGGAAAATTTTGGGAATATCTTTTAAGGTACCAGTATATTGAAATGTATAATGAATTTTAAACTTTTTTCTTTAAATGTTAATGGTCTTAATCATCCTATTAAAAGAAAGAAAACTCTTAACTTTTTGAAACAATAGGACACTGATATTTATTATATTCAGGAAACACATCTATCCGCAATTGAATCAGCAAAATTGGAGGGTGGGTGGGTGAGTGAGTGAAACATTGTTTTTATACTCCTGCTGTGGGTAAGAAGGCTGGGGATGCTATCTTAGTATATAGGAAATGTTCTGCAATGTTTAATTTAATTTCTGCTGATATCTCAGGGAGGTGTGAACATGAGCTTTGGGAATGATACTTTGGCGCTCTTTAATGTATATGCTCCTAATTTGAATCAAATGGAATTTTTAAAAACTCTCCAACCAGTTGATTCTACCACTGGCTGCTTCTAATTTGGTAGTGGCTGGGGACTTCAATGCTGTTATGGATTCAGTGTTGGATAAAAAACATAGTAAGGTATTAAAATCATTAGGTTTAGATAACTTGGTTAAATCCTGTGATTTAAAGGATATATGGAGTGTTCTTAATTGTAATGCTCAGGAATTTTCTTTTTGCTCCCATGTTCATAAATCATTTTCATGTATAGATTATATTTTTGTTTTGGATCAATTAGTTCTGCAGGTAACAAAAGCCATCATAGATCCAATCATTTTATCCGATCATGGTGGAGTTTGGGTTGAATTTAATTTTGCTGAAAAAGATAGTAATAGACCTGTGTGGAGATTTAATAATGCACTGCTTGCAGATGATAAATTTATTGAGGAATTTCAACTAAAAATGAATAAATTTTTTCAAATCAATGCCTCAGAGGAAATTTCTTTAGAAATACTTTGGGTTGCTCTCAAAGCTACTATGAGAGACCAAATTATCTCATATTCAGCTTATGTAAGGAAAAAACTTAAATTGGAATTCTTTAATCTGGAACAAAATATTAAAGATTTGGAGTCACAATTGGCCTCGAAATGGGAGCAAACTACTTACAGGCTCTCTTAAAAGCTAAATATAAATATCATGAGATTTCCTCTCAAATGGCTAGGAAAGAGTTGTTTTCTCAGCAGGCTTTGTATTATGGAAACTCAAATAAAGCGGGAAGAATATTAGCTAATTATCTGAAAGCGAAAAAAAAAGAAAAGTAATAATTGTGGATATCACAGATCAGAATGGGGTAACTCAATCCCAGACTGGAAATATCTTCTGAGCTTTATTTATTTATTCAAATAAAGAACTTGACAGGTTGGAATTTTTAAAATTAATTAAGGGACCTAAAATTCCTGAGCATAAAAAAGGATCTCTGGAAATGCTTATTTCACTGAAAGAAATACAAGCAGTGTTGAGATCCCTTAGTGTTGGATCCGCTCCAGGTGGTGATGGTTTTACTGTAGAGTTTTATAAATCATTTCAAAATATTCTATTACCTCATTAAATTTATACCAGGTTCAACTTATTAAGGGTTGCGTTACAGCAGTGGTCTCAAACTCAAACCCTTTGCAGGGCCACATTTTGGATTTGTAGGTACTTGGAGGGCCTCAGAAAAAATAGTTAATGCCTTATTAAAGAAATGACAATTTTGTATGAGGTAAAACTCTTTATAGTTTATAAATCTTTTCTTTTGGCTAAGTCTTAATAATAATATTGTCGTTTTTAGCTAAAGAGACATATGATCAAGAAATTGTTTTATTTTACTTTTGTGATTATGATAAACATACCGAGGGCCTCAAAATAGTACCTGGTGGGCCGCATGTTTGAGACCACTGCGTTACAGGTACTATGGCAGAATCTTTAACTATTGTTTTGCTGAAGCCAAATAAAGATCCTACGTTGGTTTCAAATTACAGGCCTATTTATTTGATTAATGTAGATGGATAACTTCTAGCTAAGTTATTGGCTCTACGCTTGGCCAAGGCCCTCCCTTATATTATAGGTATGCACCAAATGGGGTTCTTTGCTCAAAGACATTCTTCAAATAACACCAGATTGGCTTTTCACATATTAAATTTAACAAAAGCCATGGATGATCCGGCCTTCTCTGTTTCTTTGGATGCAGAGAAGGTGGAATGGACCTTTATATATCAAGCAATGGACTGTTTTGGTATTGGTTCGGGGATTTATACAAATGATTCAAACCTTGTACAGCTCCCCTTCTGCTAGACTGAATATTAATAATAATTTTTTGGAACATTTTTGTCTGGAGAGGGAGTTAGACAAGGATGTCCATTATCTCCTTTGTTGTTTGATATTGTACTGGAACCCTTGCTATTGGCTATTCAACAAACAAAGGAGATTCAGGGTATTCTTTATACAGGTCGGGAATATAAAGTCTCTGCGTATGCAGATGATATTTTACTTCATTTGAGGAATCCTGAAACTACCATTCTACATTTACTAGATGCGATTGATATATTTGGAAAATTTTCAGGATATAAGATAAATTGGAGTAAATCAGAAGTTCTTCCGCTTAATGTACATTGTCCAAAAGGATTATTTGATTCATTCCCCCTTTCTTTTGTTTAATTTTCCTAGTGACGTTTTTTTGTTATGAGTATGGGTGTGTTGAAAAATGTAAAGTCTTTAGATAAAATTGGGTAGTGATATGTTCTTTTTTTCCCCAATGAATGTAGTATAATTTGTTTTGTCCTCTTAAGTGGCTTGGAATATTGATGATGATATATTTTGTTCTACATCTTATGAATGTGAGTAGTGTTTCTTGTTTCCTTTAGTTTATTTCATGTTTTATACATTTAAAAATGCTAATTGGGGTAGGGGAATCTAGTTTACATGGAAGGAGAGTGGTGTAGGAGACGTCAGTGTAGTACTATAGGTGAAAGAAGGATAGTGGCGCTGTGGAAATAACATACTGTTAAAACCTGTTGTGTTTTTTGGAGTTTATATCTGATATTTGGCTTTTTGGTGCTGGTGTGCAGAAGTTAAAAAAAAACCACACACTTAAAATTTTTTTTAAAAAAGTGTTCATCCTAAAAGGCATAAATACAGTAAAGAGGAACACTGAGATTCTGTTTCTCTTGAATGCTCTAGAGGGCGATGATGACCAAAAAATACAGGTTTTTCTAACTGATACTGAAGTTTATTTTCTCTAAAACAGTTCAGCAGCAATTGCTGTGAAAAAGAGGATGTCTGTCTACAATCTTTAGTTTCTTTATCATAATCCACCAACATTCTCATATGTAAAACTGCAATGAAAAGCGGCTCAAAAAGGCTGCTTTTAATGAATAACTATAGAAATAGTGTGTACGAGGCTGCTGCCACAAAAATATTTCATATGTTCTTTTCTTTTCTCCAAATTTCTTTATTAAAGATTTTCAGATAGATCTTATACAATAGTCAGAACATTCTAGTAACAAAAATACCCTCAATACAGAGTAGAAAGTAAAATCAACAGAGCAGCATGAATCAATAACAAAAAGTAATTACAAAATGAGTCCCAATTCCCTCCCACCCCACCCCTAAAGAGTCCTCCTCCTGAACCGAAGAAATAGTGAAAAGCTAATGAGTGAAATCAATAAATGTCAATTGTCTAGGTTGTGGGTCGCTGTTGGTGTACCTCCTTCCAAGAAATAAAAGGGTCCCAAGTCTTATAAAAGAGTGCCAGATGACCCGATTTTAAGGCAGTTAGTTTAGACAGAAATCCCAGCTATCCCCACCCGTCCCCACCAGAATCCCTTCCGTCCCCGCCTGTCCCTGCTAGAATCCCCTCCATCCCCGCCTGTCCCCATGAGGAATCCCTTCCGGGACCACCCAATCCCGCGAGGAATCTCCTCTGTCCCCACCCATCCCCCCATAAAAGTTACCTGTCCCCATAAAAAACAGCAATTACTTCTGATAGTTTTGATTTTTTTTTAAAGTCTTAATTTATTTAAACCTACAATAAAATACAATATAAACAAATAAAAGTGAACAGAAATAAGAGATGCATACATCACCGGAAAGAATTAGAATAGACATTAGGTCATGTGACTATAGGATTGACAATTTCTTGTTAAAAGAAATAAGAGTTGGATTTTTTGGCAATATAAAGCTCATATCTGTAGAGCAAACAAATCCGGTTCCACCATCTGGCATAGGTAACTTGTGAGAGGTCCTTCCAAGATCCACAAATTATTTTTAATGTAGCAATGAGTAAAGAATCAATACAGCATCAAAATAATTTAAAGCAGAATTGAGAGAACCACTTTTCAGGACAATGGTTGCATAAGAAAAGTATGCCAAAACTGAACTGGAAAACCCCAAAACAAACTCAGCAAGTACTTCATTTTGTACTAAACACAATTGGTGGCATAACCATGAGAGGGGGCTGGGCTTCCCATCTTGAGGTTATCCCCCCCTCAAAATGAATATCTCCCTTGTTATAGCTGGTGGGACTTTTATTCCCCATCATCTTGGTCCCCATTTCTGCTTTTGTCTATTTTCTACTAATTCTCTTTCCAGGCCTTGAGAACCCTAGTTCCATCCCCGTGGGAATCCTATGAGCATGGGTGGGGGGGATCCCCGTGGGACCCATGGTTTTTCACAATCCCCGTTCCCGTGCAGACCAATGGTTTAGACATCAAAAATACATAGTCCAATTTGCGGCACATAATCTCCAAAGAAGGGAGTGAGGGATTTTTCCATTCCTGGGCCAATGCCAATCTAGCTGCTACAAAAATAAAAGAAGCCAGTTTATGGATCCTAGGATGAACCCCCAGTGGGCATACATTCAGTAAGCAATACTCCGCCCACTCCAGGTACTGTTCTCCTGTAATCGGGTTAATTAATGTAAAAACGGAGCTCCAAAAGTTACCTAGTTTTGGGCATGTCCACCAGATATGATACATGTCACCCTGTTCTCCACAATCTCCCCAACAATTTCTGTCTCCCAGTTGAAACCAAGCCCGGAGTCTGGCTGCAGTATAGTACCAATGAAACAGCATTTTGTGCCCAATTTCATTCAGGTAGCTAGCAACTGATACCTTGAGCAAATAGGAAAGGTTACGGCGCCATTGCTGAAATGTTAATGTGATTTGAAGATCCCTTTCACATCTCTCCATATGAATAGAAATGGGATCATGAAAATCCAACAAAGCCAAGTAAAGTCTGGAAACAGCACTCTTACCACCTCCTCTACTTAGTGCCCTTTCCAGATTGGTCTCAGCAAGGGTAAGATCATCACTTGCATGATGTGTTATATAAGTACGTAGCTGAGTGTATCTAAATGAGTCAACATCTGGTAAGCCATATTCATCATGTAATGTCTGGAAAGGTACTACCTGCTCCTCCTCCCATAACTGACTTATGATATAAAGTCCCCATCTACCCCAGCCCAAGAAGGTCTTATCATTGTGGGCTGGTTGGCACTCAGGCAAATAGCCCAAAGAGGTTTGCTGAAAGTACATTCTCTTAGGGATAAATTGAACCTGTATTGCAGACCATACCTGTAGGAAGCCATGTATTGCCAGTGGGACCCGTGAAATGATTGCTCGAAGAGAGGGCACAGGCAACCAGGGTACCGCCCGCAGAGGTGTTGAAGGAGTCCAGCTCTCCTTCAACTTCACCCATAATTTGGGGGAGTGCAACAGCCGATCAGATAGATTTTCAGCAGCTATTTGAGCAGCCTAAGGTGGATTTGGCAGTGGCACAGGTAACCAAGCACACTGCCCCTCCCGAGTGAAGGAGGAGTGATGCTGAAATATTTCAGGATTTCAGAGTGGACAAGTTCTTGAAGAAGCTTTTTGAAGTTGCTTCTTCAGATATTAAGGCAGCAGCAGAAACAACAATTTTGGCAGAAGCATCATTTTAATGACCTGAATTCTACCTGACCAAGAAATCGTTAGGCCTTCCTATTGTTCAAGCATCAAAATTAGCTCCCTAAGTTTAGAGGAAAGATTATCAGCTTTACCAAAAGAATTAAACACCCAAAGGAGGTGAAGGGCTAGCATCTTGCTAAAGGTTTTGTAATATGTATTAGAGAACACATCGGGTCCAGGTGACTTACCGACAGGCAAGTCCTTTATGGCCCACTGTACTTCCTCAAGTTCAATAGGTCTTGAGAGATCCTCTCCCTCTAGTTCCTGTAGAGATGGTAATGGTATTGTATTCAAAGAAGAGTAATATCCTCTGCTAGGGGAACATAATCTGGAATATAAAGATTAACATAAAATTGTGTAAAGGTGTCACAGCTTCAGCAGTAGTATATAGGGTACCAGCAGGTCCATATATAGAGGAGACAAAATTTTCAGGACTCCTGCTTCTTCAATTTGTGAGCTAGTAATCAACTTGCTTTATTACCAAATTCAAAGTGAGTCTGTTGCGCTTTCTCCAATTGAGAAGCTAAGGATTCTAGGTGGAGTATGTGAAGATCCAAGCACAACTCGTGAAGTTGTTGGAGCAGAGCTGAAGTGGTGTCCCTCTGCTTGGCCCTCACCTCTAGATCTGCAATTTGTTGAAGCGATGAGTTTTTCTGGCCCTGAGCGGTGGTGTGTAAATGGGCCTTCAAAGCAAACAAGCGGCCACTCATCACTGTTTTATGTCCCTCCCAGAGTGGCGGGTGCAACATCACCAGTATAATTTATATCTAAATAATCCAGAAGTTCTTTTTCTATTTGCTTAACTTGTTGAAGAACCAACAATAAAGCATCATCAAGATGCCATTGAAAGGACTTACGATCTGGTTTCCAACAGGGTAAGGCCTAGAGTCAAGAGAGCATGGTCCGACCACTTGCGAAACAAGATCTCAGTAGCTTCCAAAGTACCCAAAATAGTAGAGTCCCCAAACCAATAATCTATACAGGAGAATGTTTTGTGGACTGCAGAGTAATAAGTGTAATCTCTAGTGTGGGGATGTAACTCTCTCCATAGATCTATAAGGTACCTTTGTTTTAAAAACTTTTTGAACGCTCCTCTAGCGATACTACCATAAGAGGTATTCGTGGCTGAGTTATCCAGGGCAGGGCTCATTGTCAAATTGAAGTCCCCTCCCTACAGTAGGGAACCCTCCGCAAATTGCAGGAAGAGTTGAGTAAGGCTTTCAAGGAACCCAGCTTGATCTTCATTGGGGAAGTAAACATTTACCAACGTGAATGTCTAAGAGTCAGTGTTCACCCTAAGCAAGACATATCTGCCCTCTCTATCCCTTACCGCCGGTGTATTTGCCAAGGGAGATCCCGGGACAGTGCAATGAGTACTCAAGATTTTTTTCTTGCTGATTGAATGCAAAATACAGGAGAGGATATTTGTTGTGGCAACAGTGTTTTTCGTGAAGAGGTATAAAAACATAAGAATTCCCAGTCACTTCTACTGACACCTGCTGCGACCCCCCCCCCCAAGTGATCGCAGCAGAAGAGATGCCCAATCACTACTGCAGACACCTGCCATGACTCCCCCCAAATGATTGCGGCAGAGAGATGCTCGCGACCCCCGATAGTTCTTCAGAAGGAGAGATACCCATTCTCCCCTTCTGTGATCATTCGGGGAGATCTTGGCAGGTTCTAGCAGAAGAGAGTGTGGGCATCTCTCCTGCCGCAATCATTCGGGGGGGCTGCAGTGGGTTCTGGCAGGAGAGACTGGGTATCTCTCCTGTGCAATCATTGCAGGGGGACAGGATGGTTCCACGATTCTCTAACTGGTGTATATGACAGATGCCAGTTAGAGAATTCCACATCTAAAGGTTTTGTTTTGGGCATTTGGGACTTGGGTGATTTCACCCCCCTCCCGCCCCCTGAAAATATAACTTAAAGGTAGATGTGGTGGCGGTCTGGCCAATTAAACACCTGAACGTACAGGTAGGCCATTCTTGAAAACCCCCCCCCCCCCCCCACATTTTGGACTTTTTTTCGAGAATGGACATTTTCCTGCTGCCTACTTTGGACACTTAAAGCCTTAGGCCAAAAAGGGATTTAGATTTTTTTTTTTTTTTATGCCCCTACATTTCACTAAATAAAAGCACTTTTTTGTCTAAAGCAGTGGTTCTCAACCTAATCCTCCGAACACAACTTGCCAATTAGGTTTTTAGAATATCCACAATGAATATGCATGAAATAGATAGTATACAATAGAGGTAGAGCATATAAATTTATCTCATGCATATTCATTGTGGATATCCTGAAAACCTGCCTGGCTGGGAGTGTCCTGATGACTGGGTTGAGAACCTCTGATCTAAAGAGAAGGAAAATACTTTCTGAATTCGTTTCTATCTGAAAGTAGAAGCATACAATAGAAGGAGATTAGGATAGCTGCTATTATGATTCCTCTGGGGTTTGGGACATAACATGGACTCATTTCTGGAAAGCCTAACCTAGTTACAAGGATGTAGTTGTGCTGCTAAGCCCAGTTGCTGATTGAGTGGGAGCAGGTACTTATCATTTGGCTGCTGATTTGGATGGAAGAACTATGTTTTATGGCTCTGTAAAGCCCTCTAACTGAAGCAGTTGTGCTGGAGGAGCATTGTTGTGCAGTCCAGCAGGATCTGTCTGAATCAAAGTAGAAGTGGTACAGAGTCTAATACAAAAAGAATTGAAATGGGTGAGGTAAGGGTCTTCAGAGGGAAGAAAGGACAGAAGTGACTAGAGAAGGGGAAGAGGGTAAGTTTGGTGAGGGCAGCAAAATGAGAAGATCAGAGAAACACAGAAGTAAAGACAAAAAAAGAGAATTAACATGAAATGGACCAAAGCAAAAATACATTGGTAATCAAACAGTTACAAGTGAAGGGAGGACAAAGAGGGGAGTGATAGATGAAAAAAAGGATTAGGAGACTTGGAAATAAGGGCAGCGAATAGTTTGAAGATGGAGGGCTAGTAGATGACTATGGTGTAATGGAGAAAGTTGATAGGGAAGAAATTTCAAAAAGGGGAGATACCACAAGAAGGATACTAAAAGTGATATTTGGAGATGATGAAGTTGGAAGAACAAGATATTTGGATTATTGAGATAGGAGAGATGTACAAGAATGTTGTGTTTAAAAGGGAGTCAGAAAAGAATTGGATAAGGGGGAAAAGAGAAAGAAAAACTCAGAAACTTGTTCAGTGAAAAATGATATAGAAAGGATCACTAAGAGGAATTGGAATAGCACAGAGGAAAAAAGCTGAAATGAGATGGAGAATATGCAACAAAAGCAGAAAAATTATCAAATTAACCTCCCCTTTTACAAAACCGCGGAAGCATTTTTTAACGCAGGCTGGCACGCTGAATGCTCTGTGCTGCTCCTGATGCTCAAAGGAACTCTATCCCCCTCTTTTACTAAAGTGTGCTAGCCGATTAGCGCGCGCTAAATGCTAACGTGTCCATAGACTACATGTGCGCCCTAATCGCTTAGCGTACCTTAGTAAAAGAGGGCCTATGAGTGTCTGGAGCAGCACAGAGCATTCAATGTGCCGGCCTGCGCTAAAAACTGCTTTTGCAGTTTTGTAAAAGGAGGGTAAATATTTCATTATGTGATTTTTATTTTTTTAAAGTTTTACGTTATATATAATGTACTTAAAAAAAGCAATAGCATTGGTATCTGGCAGGAGCAAAGTCTATGCTGAATCTCATTAATTGTACCCGATTCTCTTGTCCTCTTTGTTTTGGATATTTGGAGATGGGGATTTGAGTGAGGACTTTGGGGTACGTTCCAACTGTAAAATTTGTAGGGGACCTTAGAAAGCCTCCACTTGTTTTTAATGTTGAGGAAGTCTTTCTGTATTACATATGTTGTGAACTTTGAACACTGCTTTAGGATAGACCCAACTATTAAAAGGAATG
This sequence comes from Geotrypetes seraphini, assembly GCF_902459505.1. Taxonomy (NCBI): domain Eukaryota; kingdom Metazoa; phylum Chordata; class Amphibia; order Gymnophiona; family Dermophiidae; genus Geotrypetes; species Geotrypetes seraphini. Next base: position 23,190,707 of record NC_047095.1, read on the forward strand.
TAAACAAGGACATTACCTTAACACATATCTTTTAGGGAGGGATGACTTTTCATAAAACCTTGTGGACTTGTAACCATGTCTATTTTTTACTTGGCAGTATAAAACCCCTATTTAACCTACAAAATTGAGTGTAACATCTCATGTAAGTAGATGTGCTGGGTGTGAAATTTGTAATGCTTTATGAGTATTACTTACACCCACATTAGTACTGGTTTTACTTTTAGACAAGAGAAGATAGATTTAAATCAGCATCTAGGTCATTTATAGGTTAGACGGCAGACAACAGGATATAAAGAGAATTTGTAAGTTGTCATATAGCTCAGATAGAATGAGCATACACACAGTATTTTTAAAGAATTTCATTGTTAGGTCAAGCAATAAAGAGCACTTAAAATAACACTGTAACAGAGATTGTGTTTTAATACCCAAATGTAAGTTTCAGGCAGAATAAGAGTAAAAAGTAGTAGATTTGGGTATACAGTTTTGAAAAGTTATCTTTTGTCCAATGATTTAATTCCTTTCACTGTCTACAAGGGAAAATATTGCACAAAAAATAAAATCATGTGGGTAAAATCCTTTGCAAAAAGAAATTATGGAACTTCTGTCCAATTTGTACATCCAGTGCTTTTGATAAGTCCTACAGCTTATATAAGGTTTTTGGTTGTTGTTTTTTTAAGCAAAAGTTTATACTTTCAAAATTGTGCAAGTGAACAGATTTGCAGGCCAGAAATTTAAACATGGCCTTATATACTTCCTAACAGGCTCATATGAACTACAGTAAAAGAAGAGTCTGAAATAACTTAATTTTTATGTATTTATTTGATTTGCAGTATTCATAATGGACAGTAAATCATGAGACTATTTACAAGTACATAAATTAAAAAAGTAGAGTCATTGCACAATGAAATCTTCTGCCCAATGTGTGACGGCAGCCAAAAAAGCAAATAGGATGCTACGAATTATTAAAAAAGGAATGGTTAACAAGACTAAGAATGTTATAATGCCCCTGTATCGCTCCATGGTGCAACCTTGTCAGGAGTATTGCGTTCAATTCTGGTTTCCTTATCTCAAGAAAGATATACTGGCGCTGGCGCTAGAAAAGGTTCAAAGAAGAGCACCAAGATGGTAAAAGGGATGGAACTCCTCTCGTATGAGGAAAGTCTAAAACGGTTAGGGCTCTTCAGCTTGGAGTAGAGATGGCTGAGGGGAGATATGATTGAAGTCTACAAAATTCTGAGTGGAGTATAACGGGTACAAGTGGATCGATTTTTCACTCCGTCAGAAATTACAAAGACATGAGGACACTCGATGAAGTTACAGGGAAATACTTTTAAAACCAATAGGAGGAAATTTTTTTTCACTCAGAGAATAGTTAAGCTCTGGAACGCGTTGCCAGAGGTTGTGATAAGAGCGGATAGTGTAGCTGGTTTTAAGAAAGGTTTGGACAAGTTCCTGGAGGAAAAGTCCATAGTCTGTTATTGAGAAAGACAAGGGGGAAGCCACTGCTTGCCCTGTATCGGTAGCATGGAATGTTGCTATATATTGGGTTTTGGCCAGGTACTAGTGACCTGGATTGGCCACCGTGAGAACGGGCTACTGGTCTTGACCATTGGTCTGACCCAGTAAGGCTATTCTTATGTTCTTATGTCATTACCTACACCTTTTACCGTATATGTTTGTAGTAAATAAGAAGTAGAGTTTAGGGTTTTTGTTTTGTTTTTTTATTCTGACAGCTCAGAGCTTCCCTTGTGATGGTGCAATTAGAACAGGTCCAAAGTTAAGATATTGTTAGGCATTTCAACAAGTTTCTTGGCAATGTGTATGCATGTCTGTTGTAACTGCACCAACAGGAAAATTGGTGAACTGTTTAAAGATGGAAAATCGGTCTCTTAGTACAATAGCAGTTCTTAACCTTACAGGAAGATTTCACTTACATCTTTTTCCTGGATTTACAAATTAAAGAAAATAGTTATTTCAATTCACTTAAAAAAGCCTCCAATTATTTGGAAGTCATTCACTCTGATATCTTTAATATGGTAACATGCCCCTACCTTGGGGGGGTGAGGATTCCTGATGCTCTTCACCTGTTTTCTCAAGATATATTGAACCTGCTTCAATCGGGCTTTCACCCTCTCTAGTGTATGGAAACTGCTTTTGCTAAAGTCTAATGACCTGTTCCTGGCCAGATGCAATGGCCTCTATCCTCATTCTTCTCAATCTTTTTGCTGCCTTTGATACTGTTGATCACCACCTACTCCTTGATATGCTGTTCTTGTTGTGATTCCAGGGTTATGTTCTTTCCTTGTTTTCTTCTTATGTCTTCCATCATACTTTCAGTGTATGTAAAAGTGGATCCTCCTCCACTGCTATCCCACTGTTACCTCAAGGCTCTGTCTTGGGCCCTCTCCTCTTCTCCATATATTCCCACTCTCTCTCGGTACACTGATCTCTTCCCATGGTTTTCAGTATCACCTCTATGCTGATGACTCCCAGATCTACCTCTCCACACCACATATCTCTAAAGAGATTCAGACTTGAATCTCACCCTGCTTGTCAGACTTTGCTGTTTGGATGTCTCACCGCCATCTAAAACTATGGCCAAAACCAAATTCCTTATCTTTCTGCCTAAACCAATGCATCGCAAACAGTGTGCCATGGTAGATTCCACGTGTGCCACGAGACGCTGGCACTGGCTGACTGCTTACAGGATGAGCCTTTCGCAGTGAGAGGCACGTCCTTTAGGCTGTCAGCCAGCACTGGCACCTCTCCTCCTCTCCACACACCTCTGCTCCATCAGTAACCCCTACCGGTGTAGAAATAAATTCAGGGCCACAGCAGGAGGGCCTCCGTGTATGCATTGACATCCGCACACTTCTGGATGCTCTCCGGTCACGGCATTGAATTTAATGGGATTCACTTGGAGGAAAGAAAGGTGAGTAGGGATTGGTACTGTGGTGCCTCAGGGATTGGTACTGTGGCAAATTCTATTCAATATCTTTGAGTAACTTTGCTGAAGGGTTAGAAGGAATAGTTTGTTTTTTTCATGGATGACACAAATATTTGCAATAAAGTGGACATCCTGAAAGGAGGTACGTTAGATAGATTGTGAGCCCGCCGGGACAGATAGGGAAAATGCTTGAGTACCTGATTGTAAAACCGCTTAGATAACCTTGATAGGCGGTATATAAAAATCCTAATAAACTTGAAACTTGAAAAGATGAGAACTGATCTACAAAATTTAGAAAGCTGACAGTATTTGGCAGTTAAAATTTTATGCAAAAAATGTGCAGAGTGATAATTTGAGTATAGAAATCCAAAGGAGCATAATTTGATAGGGGTTGAGAGACGGATACCCATGTGCCAGAGAGGAAGGCCTTGTGATGAAGGTGAGTAAGGATCTCAAGGTGGCAAAACAGTATGACAAGGTGGTGACCAAAGCCAGAAGGTTATGTAGAGAGAGCATAACCAGAAGAAAGGAGACAGTACTCTTCTATAGGCCATTGATGAAGTCCCATTTGGCATATTGTATTCAGTTTTGGAGACTGCATCTTGCTAAGGGCATAAAGGCTTGAAGTGGTTCAGAGGAAGAAGAAAAAAATGGTAATAAAGGATTGTACCAAAAGATACATGTAAAAAGACTTGATGATCTGAGTATATATACCCTAGAGGAAAGGAGAGACAAGAAATATTGCAAGATGGTAGACTAGGAGTAAACATATACAAAAACAGAGTAGGATTGTCCAAATCAGAGTGATGCACACAAATAAAGTGTCCTTCAACTCATCTGATGGTTCAAATGCCTTTATTCGTCCAAAAACTCATAAATTCATTCAATGATTCAATGACTCGACATGTACGTGTTTCGGCCAACCAGGCCTGCCTGAGGAGTCTTAAGAGTCTGCAACAGGTATATCAGATAACGTGTCAGCATGAATATGCAGACACACTAATGGCAGCTGCAAGATTTTTGTTTGGTTTTGTTTCCCCTGTTTTATCCTTAGACTAGGAGTAAATACAGAACACACAAAGAAGGGACAGAAACACCACGTAAATTCAAATGTCAAAAGAAAGAGTGGGGAGTGGGAAAGACTGCATCAACCTAGGAGTAGCCAATCTTTATTTGTACAAACAACTTACAAATATAATACATATAAAATCACATAAAAAGTCCAAATATAAAAAAGTCCTGTGCACAATGACCCAAGTGTTCTGTGGCCAAAGACCAGACAAGGTCTGTGTTTCGGCCTCCAACAGGAGGCCTGCTTCAGGGATATAATATGTCAGTCTAGATAGAAATGTATTGTACATATGATAAGTTAGAAGAAGGAAATTTTGCACATATGTAAAACCATCAAATCAACAGTATACATCGAAATACATGTAGAAGTACATTTAGAGGGGTTTATAAATAAATTGCATACAAGGAAAAGCACTTCAACATGTGGATTGGTTAAAATCATATACACAAATAACTAAGTTAATGAGCTAATATATAAATAAAGGGGCAAAAAAACAAGTAAATTGATCAATGCCATATATATAAAAAATGAAACAATAAGCCAATATATAAATAAAGGGACAAAAAGCAAATTAAAAGATAGTCTAAAGGGGAACACTTACATACGATTAAGAACTATATCTATAAAGTTTAGAGCAGCTAAACATATTTGAAACAGATATGTACGATATTAAACTGAAATTCATTAAAACATTATATATTGGCTCATTAACTTATTTATTTGTGTATATGCTTTTAATTAATTCACATGCTGAAGTGGTTTTCTTTGTATGCAATTTATTTATTAGTCCCTTGTTTAATTATTTGTATATTGGCTGATTGATTCATTTACTTGTATATATGGCTTTTTGTCCCTTTATTTATTTATATCTTGGCTCATTAATTTATTTGTGTATATGATTTTAACCAATGACAACATTAGCACACGACCTACATTAAAACATTTTTAAAAATTCTCTCAGTGCCATGTTAAATCTGGGCTTAGTGTGCAAGGGAAAGTCTACTTAAAATACATTAAGCCCAGATTTCACTGCATATTAGTGTAATGGAGAGATTAATTTTCTTATATTCTTACAGAATATACATGAGAAACCCCATTATATTATGCCATTTCTGTCATCCATTAATTGAATTATACAGTATGAGATGAGCCTAGCATAAAGCTGTCATGATGCTTTTTGGTCATAGTTATTTTAATTGGAGCTCTACTTCTTAAGAAAACCAAACTAAAAGAAAAAAAATCTCTGAACTTCCTAAGTGACTTTCTAATCATCCTATATGAGCATTTTTTTCTTTCTGCATTTGTGACATGTCAACACCATTCTATTTTATTTTTTTTTTTTTTTAAAAGTATCATTCACATAAGGAGGAAAAAAGTTGAGTGCATATGACAAGACTTAATGTTTTTCCTTTATGGTCAACAGTTGCGTCTGATTTCCAAGATTGTACTCTTTCATTACCTTTTTAAAATATTTTTTAGATAACAAAATATAAAGAAAACTCTAAATGGTTTTAGTTTCCATCCTCTAAGTTACAGGAAATCTTTTTTTTTTTTTTCAGTGTAGCGGTAGCGGTGTATGATATGTTAGCTGAAGGTCTAAAATGAGTCACCATAAGTCACCGAGAGGACACTTATCACCACATTTTATGCTTTTCTGAGTACACGTATTACTTTTTAAAAATGCAAAAAAATCTGTTCTTTTACTAACTTAACCACAGCTTTTATTTGAAAAAGATTGTGCAATGGTTAACATGAGCAAGGATTAAAAAAAATTGCTTTGCAGTGCTCCAGCAAACCCATAAAATCATATCCGTGTATAAAAAGTATACTAAGCAATTGCTTATAAAACACTTAAAGAGGAGTTCCCAACACTTAAAGAGGAATTCACAACAGAGCAGGTCTCTCAGATTTTCTTCTTTTAATTTGCTTTAAAAAGAAAAATATATTTTCTGATAACTACCTTTAATGTTGTGATTCACTTTCCTTAAATTGTACAATAGACCACATAAAGAACATTTAATTTTTATTTTAAGCTTTCTGTATTCATGTAGTTTATAATGCCTGTTTTGTTGGTAAATCCTTGATCCTTTTGACATTAACTTTCAGTGACTTTGGGGTCCTAATGACTTTGGGGTCCTTTTATCAAGCTGCGTTAGGGGTTTAACACACGTTAAACCGCCTGCAGTGCTAGCTGCTAATGCCTGCATTGAGCAGGCATTAGTTGTTTAGTAGGCCATGGGGGTTAGCGTGTGATGAAATGTCTGAAGCGCTAACCCCGCTAGCGCGGCTTGATAAAAGGACCCCTTTGTCTCGCATTAGAATATAAAATCTTAAATCCTTCAAGCCTTCAATCTTTAACCCTACTCTTCTGCCCACCATTGCAGCCAGCTGATTAACCGTTCCCCTTAACTGTATCCATGACATCCTGTTTGTCTGTCTTGGCTGTTTAGATTGTAAGCTCTGTACAATGCTGCGTACGTCTGGTAGCGCTATAGAAATAATTAATAGTAGTAGTAGTAGTAAAGTGATGGTATCTTGGAGTAGAAAACTACATCTACTGAGAAGAATCTCTTAAAGCTTATAAAAATAACACATAATATCAAAGTGTAATGTAGAAGCTTAAGAGGAGTCTGGTATAGTTTTGTAATGGCTAGTCAGGAACATGCCTTCTTATCACAACTGTCCACTTGTTGCTCAGGGCTGCATCATACCGTGTTTCCCCGAAAATAAGCCCTAGTTTTAATAAAAGCCCTACCCCAAAAATAAGTCCTAGTTAGATTGACTCCCAGAAGCCCCTCCCAAATGTCTCTGACTTCCCTTCTCATGGCCCGACCCCAAGGCTTTCGCCTCCCTTTACGCGATTCCTCTTCAAAGCAACCTGCAGAAAGGATCGCGTGTACTTCAGAGATCCTTGCAGGTTGCCATAGGCCTCCCGAGTTGTTCCTCTGCCACAGTCCTGCCCCTCCTCTGATGTCAGAAGAGGGGCGGGACCGTGGCAGAGGGACAACTCGGGAGGCCTATGGCAACCTGCAAGGATCGCTGAAGTACCCGCGATCCTTTCTGCAGGTTGCTTTGAAGAGGAATCGGGTAAAGGGAAGCCAGAGGGGAACACACAAGCTTTCCCGGGGGGAGGTGGAGGGGGAGGGGGGACAGTCCTTCGGGTGTAGGGGGAGAGGTACAGGCCTTCAGGGAGGACAGACCTTCGGGGGGATAGGCCTTCAGGTGGGGGTGCAGGCCTTCAGAGTTTCAAGGGGGGGACAGGCCTTCAGGGGGGACAGACCTTCGGGGGGTGCAGGTCTTCAGGGGTTCAGGGGGGGACAGGCCTTCGGGGAGGTGCAGGCCTTCAGGGGTTCAGGGGTGGACAGGCCTTCAGGGGAGACAGACCTTCGGGGGGGTGCAGGCCTTCAGGGGTGGGGTGTAGGCCTTCAGGGTGGGTGCAGGCCTTCAGGGGGGACAGACCTTCGGGGGGGAGGTGAAGTCCTTTGGGGGGGGGGGACAGGCCTTCAGGGGGGTCCCAGTGTAGATGTACACGGAGGGAGAGAAGGGGGGGTTCAAAGATTTGTGCATATGCCGGACTTTGAGGGAAGAAATAATGGGTCTAAAAACAGAGGAGTGGGAGAAAGATGATGGATAATGGGATTTAGGGAGGGAAGGAACAGAAAGGGAGAGAAGTTGGACACAAGGGATGGTGTGGAGGGGGGATAGAGATACTGGATAGGAGGATAGTTGGGAAGAGAAAGGGAGAGATGGTGGACCCTGGGATGGTGGGGAAGGAGGGAGAGATCTTGGATGAAAGAGTAGTTGAGAAAAGGTGAATCTGTGGATGGAGACGAAAAAAAAGGAAAGATGCCAGACCTCCGGGGGAGGGAAGGTAAACGGAAGTGGAGGACAGAGATGGCAGATTGATGGTTAGCACAGAGAAAGAAGAAAGAAGGAGATCATGGCAAGCAAGATAACCAGAGCCTGGGACCAACAAGATTTGAATATTGACCAGACAACAAAAGGTAGAAAAAATAATTTTATTTTCTGTTTTGTGATTACAATATATCAGATTTGAAAAGTGTATCCTGCCAGAGCTGGTGTTAGGCCGCAAACGTGAGCTAGGATTTAACAGAGAGAGGAAAAGTCCTTTTTGTTTCTTTATTTTGTTTACATCACTGGTTCCCAACCTTGTCCTGGAGGACCACCAGGCCAATCGGGTTTTCAGGCTAGCCCTAATGAATATGCATGAGAGAGATTTGCATATAATGGAAGTGAGAGGCATGCAAATCTGCTCCATGCATATTCATTAGGGCTAGCCTGAAAACCTGATTGGCCTGGTGGTCCTCCAGTACAGGGTTGGGAACCACTGGTTTACACAACAGCGCCAGTGTGGTTAGGAGAAGCCAAAGGGGGTGAAAAAGCTATAAATTAAACCCACCAGGATGTTTGAAAAAAAACACCCAATTGGGCAGGAAAATCGAATCGAATTTAAAAACCAATTCAATAGGCTGAATCGAATCAAAAATTTTTTTCCTGAATCGGGTAGCACTAGTTCGCGCTACTGTCTTAGACTTTAGGACCTGGGATTGGGGAGAGATGGCATCCTCAGTACTTTATAATGCAAGTGAAACAAGGATTTGGTCATACTTTTAAAGGGTCTGCAGAAGAAAAATATTGTATAGGCCGGGGGAAATGGGAACTTTTCTTCCTTCTATTTTTGTGAATGGCAAGGCTGAGGATGTTAGCGAGTTCAGTTAAAATATGTGCTTTATAAGAAAATATAATAATGTGTTTTATAAAGTTTATAAGCATTTCTGGCCTACCCGGTGAGGTGTTCCTAGTGGTGGTGGTGGCGGCAGCGTGTCAGTGTGTTGAGAGGAAGAGGTGGTCTGGGAAATTCTGCTGAGCAAACTCCGGGCCCATTTCCACCCCCCAGTTAGTCCACTCCACTCAACTGGTTCACACACTGAGTGGGTTTTTGGGTGTTGTGCCTGGGTAGTTGTTTTGGGATCTCTTCCAGTGGTTTGTCAGTATCTCCTTGTGGTTGAAGGAAGGAAACTTAGCATTGACCTTCAGAATATGTTTGTAACAGCGCTGCTTATGTGGCATTAGGCTATGTAATGATCGGAAAAAACCCCAGACCTTTGGACATTTTTGCACTATATGGTGGGTGTATGAGGAGATTCACATTTCCTGCACAGCTAAGTCCGTGTGAAGTTACCTTGTGCTGTATTTGACATCTAGCAAGGTCTCTGTTTGGAAGGAAAGATCTCAGCTTAAAAATGAAGTGGCCAGAAGTTATGGTAAAAGCAGATAGCGTAGCTGGTTTTAAGAAAGGTTTGGACAAATTCCTGGAGGAAAAGTCCATAGTCTGTTATTAAGACATGGGGGAAGCGTCTGCTTGCCCTGGATCGGTAGCATGGAATGTTGATACTCTTTGGGTTTTGATCAGGTACTAGTGACCTGGATTGGCTACCATGAGAATGGATTACTGGGCATGATGGACCATTGGTCTGACCCAGTTAGGCTATTCTTATGTTATGTTCTCATCTGTAGGGGCCTTTGTTTTCAGTTCTTATTTTAATGTTTTTTTTTTTCTGGGAACTTATCAGTGTTTTTTTTATAATGGGAACAAAAATGGAAGAAAATTAATGTGTGTAGAATGGGGAGGGGGGTTAACTAATTTCTTCAGCTAAATAATTCAATCCACCTCAACAAGACATAGGAGAACTCACGCATCATTCACACACCCTCCAACCAAAAACATCAAAAGAAAAAAACAGTTCGACAACCTCCTAGCCATTCGAACTGCAACACTAGACCCCCAACTCTACAACCTATTGACCTCGACCACAGACTACAAAACCTTCAAAAAAGAAATAAAAACCCTTCTATTCAAAAAACACATAAAACTGAACTAACACAATCAGAACTGTCCCAAGCATCACCTGCAACTACTCCATATGTACTTCTAATGTCATGACAATTCAGACATAATTTATGTTATGTTATGGTATGTTTGGAATAATTGTTACATATATGAGGTTCAATAAAATAAAATTTTCACTGCCTGTTTCTATTATGACCATTTATTCCATTTCATGGTTATTACAAAAAATATTTTTTTACATGGGGGGTGTCAAAAAATGATGGGCCCCGGGTGCCACATACCCTAGGTATGCCACTGCGTGCTCCTCCCACTTGTCTGAGGAGTAGAGCACCCTGTAGTTTTCATTTCTGCAAGTAAGCCATGCAGAAGTCTTTCTGATCTTTTCTGCTTTTTTTTTTTGTCTTTCTTCACTAAAGTCCACCTTTTTCGGTGGCTTCGATGCCTTGAGACTCCTTTGGAGGGGTTCTCTGGAATAGGATGCAGTTTCACAGAACTGGACTGCTGCTTCACAGGGAAAGCTTTGGGAGAACTTATGGAGCCAGCCTGCTGTATGTCGCCTTCAGAGCTTGGGGTCCATCCTCCTGGGAACGTGTTTAGCTGCTGACCCTGCCAGAGGTTTAAGTGCAAGCTGTTTGTGCCCTTAGTAAGAACCATTAGGGTATTGGCACAGGCTGCATTTTCCCCATCCCCAATTGAGTGAGGAGGTTCCATGGAGGTGGAGGTCTCAGTCAGGTTCCATCTGACTGGCAGCCCAAAGATTATGTGAGTTGGTGAAATTCTGAGGTACTACTAATATTTATCGTTTCTATAGCGCTGCAAGGCATATGCAGCGCTATACATTTAACATACAATAGATGGTCCTTGGTCAGAAGAGCTAGCAGTCTAATTTGGCAGATAGGACATCTCAGGGTTGGGGGAGATTATGGTAGAAGAAATAATACAGTAGGTATAGGTATCTGACAGCAGTGAGTGGAAGTTAAGAGTTGAAAGCAGTTTCAAAAAAGTGGGCTTTTAGCTTGATTTGAATACTGCTAGGGATGGAGTATGACTTGTTGATTCAGGAAGCCTGTTCCAGAAGTGATGCATGTTAAAAGACATGCAGTGCCACCAGTGAACCCTTGAAAAAGCCATTAAAGTTGGCAAAATGGATCTTGTCGGGCCTCGGATATTTGCATCTTTTTAAGATAAGTGATGGATTCTCTCTGCTAGGTTAAAAATTAATTTTTTAAAGTGACGATTTAAGGAAGATTAATAAAGAAATGTGGAATACAGCAAGAGAATTTTAGAGGATCATTTATTGAAACTTGGAACTAGTCAGTCTTGGTCTAAGGTTTATTTACCTATTTCCAAGCAGGTTTCTGAGATCCTCAATCTCCCTTTACTGACACTCTTTATACTCGATTGTGGGACCTCCTATACAGTTGGATTGTGTTTCCTTTTGATCCCACATACCATTTGTTGGCTAGGATCAGTTGCATACTGAGAGTCAAAGATCACCCCAAGGTTGCAAGCTGACAAGACAGGGAGGAGGACATTATTATCCATAGAAATAGAGAATGGTGAGGAGGGGGGAGGGGAGGTGAGTTTAGGTGTAAAGATAAGTAGTTCAGTTTTAGCCACATTCAGTTTGAGCTGGCGGTCAGACATCCAAATGGCAATGTCAGGCAGGCAGGCTGAGATTCAGGCCTGAATTCCTGTAGAGGAGGAGTGTGTGGCGCAGTGGTTGGATTTACAGCCTCAGCACCCTGGGGTTGTGGGTTCAAACCCCGCGCTGCTCCTTGTGACCCTGGGCAAGTCACTTAATCCTCCATAGCCCCAGGTACGTTAGATAGATTGTGAGCCCACCGGGACAGATAGGGAAAATGCTTGAGTACCTAATTGTAAAAACCGCTTAGATAACCTTGATAGGCGGTATATAAAAAAAAAATCCTAATAAACTTGAATAATAATAATAATAATAGAGATATCTGATGTTGAAAGGTAGATCTGGGAGTCATCGGCATAGAGGTGATATTGAAAACCATGAGAGGAGATCAATGTACCAAGAGAGTGAGTATATATGGAAAAGAGGAGAGGACCCAGGACGAAGCTTTGGGCTACGCCAGTAGACAGTGGAATGGCAGTGGAGGAGGATCCACTGTAACATATACTGAAAGTACGATGGGAGAGATAGGAAGAAAACCAGGAGATAACAGAACCCTGGAATCCCAGTGAGAACACTGTGTCAAGAAGGAGGTGGTGATCAACAGTGTCAAGGCAGCAGACAGATCGAGAAGAATGAGGATAGAGTAGAGTCCATTGGATTTGGCCAGGAACAGGTTGTTAGAGACTTTAGCAAGGGCAGTTTCTATAGAATGGAGAGGGTGAAAGCCCGATTGAAGGCGGGTCAAGAATATTATGAGAAGAAAGGTAGTCTAGGAAATGGTGGTGAACAGCACGTTCGAGTAGTTTGGATAGGAAGGGGAGGAGGGGGATGTGGGATCTAATGAGGCCTTTTTGAGGAGGAACTGTAGCAGTGGAGAACGAAAGGTTGAGGATGTGACAGATGGGAGCGATTATAGTGGGAGCAATGGATCCAAGTAGGTGGGTAGGAATCGGATCAGAGGAACAGGTTGTGGGTATGGAGGCGGAGAGAAGGTGAGCAATTTCCTCTTCCATGACTTCAGAAAAGGAAGAAAGAGTTGTAGGGGTTGTTGAAGGGAGGTTGAGAGAGGGGACAGTTGGAAGGGGTGGTGGGGGAGGTGACATGGTTGAGAATTCAAGGTGAATCTTGTCATGGAAGAACTCTGCCAACGTCTGGGGGAAAGTGAAGAGTGAATAGGAGGTGGGGGCACTTTGAGTAGAGAGTTGAGTGTGGCAAAGAGATGACGAGAATTGGCACTAAGAGAGTTAAATGGTTGTAGTATTCTTGTTTAGCAAGCGAAAAGGTAGATTGAAAGGATGTCAGCATGTTAGGGTTTGTTTGTACTTTTAGTTTTTGGTTCTGCATTTGCATGGGGTTATCTGTTTTCTGGTAGGAATGAATGTTGAAAAGCATACAGTGTGCTTTGTGTATTTTAATTTTGTGGTTAACCAATATGTGTTGTTAATACGATTATATTGTATACGTGTATATATGAAAAATGGATGGAAAAAATGGTGTTACAATTAGTTCTATTATGGGGACGGAGATTGGGTGACGATGGGCACAACTTAGCCCAGTGTTCTTCAACTGCCGCTCCGCAGACTGGTGCTGGTCCACAAAATAATTATTTTATTTCTGCCGGTCCATAGGTGTCAAAAGGTTGAAGAACACTGCGCTACACTAATGGTTTCTTTTGTATTCGAGCAAGATGTGTCTGCATTTTTTAGAAAATACTTCTGCAACTCTCAAGTATTATTCCTGGGGAAAAATTCTGGATTTACCTAGATGTTACTAAACACCGAGGAGCGCAGGAAATTATTTCTAGCCATGAGAGTTGAAACAGTAACTTTGGCTGCAAATTTTCTTCTTGCTTACCCCTGTAAATGTATAGTTAAGTACTTGGGGATTAAATATGTATTTTTTCTACCCGAGCAGTTGTGTGCCTTCTTGGATATGAAAAAACTGTCGGCAGAGGGAGTTTAGTAATTATAACACAGCAATGTAAATTGACGGAACGTCTGTTAAGCCAGTTCTTATACCTTTACTTTAAATTGGCTTATCTTCACTATTTTCTGATTCCTTTCCCTGAAGTTATACTTATTGTGGTCTAAGGAAGATTTTTTTGGTTTAATGGTTAAACATTTGTTAATTTTTATTTTCCTTTTGTGTTTCTTTGGCAAAAGTTATCTTGTACATTATTATGCAAATTCGATAAAGAAAAAAAAATTAAAACAAAGTACAGTGGTACCTCGGTTTGCGAGTAACCCGGTTTGCGAGTGTTTTGCAAGACGAGCAAAACACTCAGCAAACTTTTGACTCGCAAACCGAGCACTGCCCCGATCAACGAGCACTTACAGGGGATTCCTTTTCCGTCTTCCGGCCAGCCTTCTACATCGGGTGCCTTCCGCAGGTTGGAGGACCCCTGTCTGGGCCTGCGCGGCCGGGTGCTGTCCCTCCTGTGTGTTGCGTGTGACGCGCACAGCGTCATTCATCGGCGTTGTGCGTGTCGTGAGCAGCGTGCAGGTGGGGCAGCGCTCAGCTGCGTGGGCCCGGGTGGGGGATCTCCAACATGCGAGGGGCATCCAATGTGGAGGGCTGGCTGGCGGATGGAGGAGGCATCCCTCTGAAGGCACTGCGAGGTTCTCTGGCGACTGGCATCCTCCCCTGAAGCGGCACTGCGAGGTTCTCTGGTGGCTGGCATCTCCCCCCCCGAAGCGGCACTGTGGGGTTCTCTGGCAGCTGGCATCCCCCCCCGAAGCGGCACTGTCGGGTTCTTCTTCCGATGACGGATGGAGGAGACAGCACTGCAGCACCCGGCCCCGACAGGTACGGACCCCGGGTTCTGGAACCAATCGTTGCTGTTGCCACTATTGTCTATGGGGAACTTTGTTTTGATAAACGAGCATTTTGGATTACGAGCATGCTCATGGAATGGATTATGCTCGTAATCTAAGGTACCATTGTAATTTGTTCATTAAATTTGAGGCACATTGTGATAGTGAGGAATTATGGTAACTTTTTTAAACGTGCAAGTGAGGAGGAAAAATAATAAAAAGAGAAGTTCATAGGCCATTATTGAGATGGCTTGAGGAAATCCACTGCTTAGTCCTAGGATAAGCAGCATAAAATCTGTTTTATTACTTGGGATCTAGCTAGGTACTTGGGACCTGGATTGGCCACTCTTGGAAACAAGATACTGGGCTTGATGGACCTTTGGTCTGTCCCACTATGGCAATTCTTATGTCAAAGTTTAATATATATACTCCTAAGATAGTGAAGATAATGAAAAAACAACTGAATGTGTTGTCTGTATATCTGGAACATATAACATTAATCTGTATATCTGGATATAACATTAATATCATTTTTTTCATTTCTAAGGAATAGGAATCTGAAGGATATATTATGTCTGGCTATGGTGTAGGCTCAGGATGGGCAGAGGTGGGTGGTCCAGGGTAGGCATATGAAATAAGGACAAGTATGTAATGTCCTTAGAGGACACTCATGATTTGAATTCCCAACAGATGATTGCATTAAGGGCAGTAACCTCTTGTGAGTCAAGCAGTGTGATTTATGTTTTAATATGCCTTGTAGTAATCTGTATATAGAGCAGACTTCGAGGTTACTAAAACCTGTTTAATAGAACACAGGCATTGTATTACAACTAGTAAAATGATGGAACCTCTAGTAGAACATGCTATGGAAAAGGGCTATGTTTTCTCTTCATTCAAATGTATAGTGTTGGAGCAAATACCTTGTAATGAGCACAGTTGAGACAAGAAGAACAATGCTGAATTTTTTTTACTACAGACTATGGCCCCAAAGGGGTTGAACTCAGCAGTGAAATGGAAAATGGTTTTGGGTTTTGTTTTTTTTTTTTTTAGCATAATAATGATGATGTCATAACACTACAGTTTGAAATTCTGCATTGTGATTGAGAACCGCCATGATTTTGGACTGCAGCATCGCATTTGAACTATAAAAAATTGATTCCTCTGAGGATGCATTTGCAAAACAGGATACTCTTGTAGGGGTTGTTACAAACTGTTTTTAATTGGGACTTTTTTGATTGAGTGCATGTGTTCTTTATTAGACCCGATTGGAAATCGGATGATTGTTGTCTGCATATAGGTTGAAGATCTGGTCATTCAGCTTATTCTAGTACTGCGATATCAGGTTTTGACTACAGTTTGTATGAAGAAGTTTGAAGAGTCTAGAAATGTATCCTGCTGACTGAAGGAACTGTGATGTATTTGTTTTTGAAAAATTAGAATAAGTGGAATTTTTTTGACCGATGAGTGATTGAAAGCCTGCTGTTTATTGAGAAGCTTGTGCTTATAACTGTAGTGCTTTGGAAACGACTGAGGTCTTTTTTTCTCCACTGTTTTTTTGATAAATATAGTTTCTTCTTTCTGTAGAAGAGAGTGGGTTTTGAGTAGGTTTGTGATTCATTACCACTTTTATCCTTAAAATATTTTTCTGACAGAAGTGGTTTCAATTACCCCAATAAAATTCCTAGTCACAATAAATGGCTGCTTCTTGTTGGTAAATAGAGGACTGTTTCCAAAAGACATGGCAGAGCTCCATGCATCCTTGGCCATGAAGTGAGTTTTGAAAAAGACTTCTGCTTCCTGGTGGGGAGAAAAAAATCATATTTGCCTTTTTCTATTGAATTCTTAGTTTGGCATTAGTCAGAAACACTCAGATTTTGCCAAGAACAGGCCACCATGATTCTCATAGCACCTTGGTTGCCTTTTCAACCATGGTTCCCTTTCCTCCTAAAACTCAGTGTATGAGAACCCATTACACTTCAGCTATTTCCAACATTAATGCAGAACAAAGTGGTTTGTTTTTTTCCTTCATCCCAATCTACATTTATTAGCACTCACAGCTTGATATCACTCTCCCAATAAGTAGATGTTTTCACACTATTTGCTTCAGTGTCAACTATCATTGAAGTTTCTAGAGAACCTTCTATTCAAACCTTCTATTCAACTCTGTTATCATTTCAAGTGGACTAACTTCACAGTCTGGTGTAATCTCCATTCCCTGAATCTGATCACTTGTCCTCTTCTGTCGGTTTTAGACTATTTCCTATACCTTTCCAATTCTGGACTCAAGACTACTTCAGTCAGAGTACATCTTGGTGCAATTAGTCCTTTTCATTCACCATTGGACAAGAAAACATTTATCTGTACATCCTTTGGTTTCCAGATTCATGAAAGGCCTTTACCATGCCAAGATTCCTGCTGTTACCTGGTACCTTAATGTTATACTTTCAATTTTCCTCAGATGTAACTGTTAAAATGAAAGAGCATGATGATCAAATAACAGAGCTAGGAAATAAATTAGATAAATTGGATAAGTCTGTGGGTAATTTACATAGTACGGCTCTATCTAATATTAAAGAAAGTATACTATTTCATGCCAAAATGAAATGAACTATATGAGATTTAGGAATCTTTGTTTTCTGAATTTCCCGATTACACACTTCCTATCCCCTTTAGAGCTAGTAAGAATGTATATGAAGAAAATTCTGCAATATTCTGAAGTGGATAATTTTCAACCTGATAACCTCTATTATGTTCCGAAGGCTTCTAGGGAAGGAGGGTGTGGAGGGGGAAATTGATAAATTAGTTTCTCCAGATAGCTTAGATCTTTCTCAGTTTCTTGAATCATCTAAAGACACAATTGCAAAGCATGCTACACTTTTAGTAGTCTTCAAAACGGAGATCGAGAAACAAGCTGTTTTGAAATTATATTTTACAAAAAAACTAGGCTCTATTTTGTGGCCAACAAATTCTTATATTTCCTGATGTCTCTAAGCAGACTCAAATGAAGAGGAAGCAGTTCCTAGCACTTAGGCCTAGGGCCTTAGCAGTGGGTGTGACCTTCTTCTTAAAATTTTGATGTAAATGCCTTACATCATATGCAAGTGATAAATATGTCTTTTTAGACCCAGTCCAGTTAGAAGGTTTTCTAAAAGATAAACTGGTTCCAGCAATATCTTAGATTTTTCTCTTTCCCCTTTTTTTAGGGAGTTTTTATTTATTTTCCAACTAGGGAGGATAATTGAAGAAACGTACAGATATATAAATGCTACTTCTGCCTTCTTAGAAGTTAAATAAGTTTAAAATGTTTTTCCTATATTAATTACTTTGCTAAAGGACTGTATTGCCGGCTAGATGATGTGGACTAGATCACTGTTGATTTTCTTTTCTTTTTTGTAACTTTATGTTTATAGTTGTAATTGGATTTTCCTGAGTTTATTATAAAATTTGTAGCAAATGAATAAAAAATAAAAAAAGTTATACTTTCCACTCTGATGAAGCCTCTCTTTGAACCACTCTCAACTTTATCTCTCAAACATCTCACTTGGAAAATGGTCTCCTTGTAGCTATTACGTCTGCACACCGGGTTAGTATACTTCAAGCATTCATTTCAGATCCACCCTATACAGCTTTCTACTCCCTAAGGTTGTCTCGGAGTTTCGTCTAAACCAGTCCATAGTTCTACCTGTCTTCTTTCCAAGACCAGATTCTCACCCTTGTGAGGCAGCAATCCACACATTGGACTCTAAACATGCTCTTGCTTACTACTTAGAATGGACCAAGCCTCACAGAATTACCACTCAACTTGATCCTAACAGATTTGGAGCTTCTTTCACCAAAAGAACCATCTTCACATGGTTGGCAGACTGTATCTCCTTTGTCTATACTCAGGCTGGAATGATATTTCAAAACCATGTCACTGCACATAAAGTTCAAGCAATGGCAACTTCAGTAGCCCATCTACATTCCACTCCTGTTAAGGTCATCAATTCTCACCAAATCCCATTTCTATTTGGAGAATCATTCTAGACAAGATAGTCGGTTCGGCCAAAATTTTTTCTCTACTAATATGCCGACTTCCCAACAACCTCTTCAGTTTGCCAAGCTCATAGTAGTTGTCAATAACCCTCTTCTCAGAGGCATGATCCTGGCAGCTTGTGAGTCCCACATGCCAGAATATAATGCCTGGTTGTCCTTGGAAAAAGAAGTTACTTGCCTGTAGCAGGTCTTCTCTGAGGACCGCAGACATATATTCTCACAACCCTCCCACTTCCCCTAATTGGCTTTTTAGTTATCTTACTGAACTGCAGGTCCCATGAGCTGATGTTGGGTAGGAAAGCGCCAGCACATGCACAATATGGGCAGTCTTAAGGTTTTAAAATGACAGTACAATTTTTGTTTGACCATGCTGGGTTCTGTGGATGACGTCACCCACATGTGAAAATATATGCCTGCTGTCCTCAGAGAACACCTGCTACAGATGAGTAACTTTGCTGCCTTGTCAGTTAAACAGAGCTTCAGATGTCAAGATCTTAAAGAAAAACAGTTAACAATGTGGTCAGAGCCCAAGAGCTACATAAAGCACATCTGTGTCCTAGGCTATCATCATGATATCTCCGTAGTACTGTAGTAATATTCTGATGTAATCTTAGCATATGTGGTCAGTGGATAACTGAAATTGCTGCAGGAAGAAGGTGAACAAATATATCATTACTAGGTTGGGATGTCTGACTTATTGGATTTCATGGTCTGGTTGCAGGCTGTCAATGTTAACATAGTTATGTTAACTTATATAATTTTAAATCAATACAGTACTTTAGGAACTCTTACATATAGGTAGTCTGAATTCTTGTTTGTATAATATAGCTTTTATTGACCACTGTCCTAATCTTAGTTGTTCACCACTTTTATATGGGATGCTGCTGTAAGCTAAAAGAAAAATTTTTCACAACAAAAGTATATTGCACAAGGGACTGAAATTATGTCTAAAAAGAGGAAAAGACTTCAAAGATTCTAGACTAGTAACTTTATTACTGCATCTTGAACCCAGTTTCCATCACAGGTCAAAAAAACCCTATAGGGCTCATAATCGAAATGGAAATACGTCTAAAATCCCACCTAAACCGGCACTTGGATGATCAAAAAGACAAGTTGTCTAAGTGCCGATAATCAAAACGAGTTTTAGACGTATCTAAAAACAGCTTAGGCCTTTTCAGTACTGCTGTACACCCAGAGCTGAAAGGGGTGTTTTAGGAAGAGTGGTGAGGACGTGATGTGGGCTGGCCTAGACTTAGTCGTACTGCAAGTTTAACAAGGCTGCCTAAATGGAATTTGTACATTGTGACTTAGGCAATCTAGAAACAGGTCTAAGTGCCCAGAAGGTATCCAAAATGACCAGATAACCACTGCAGAACCCCCCCCACACACTGCCCCAGTGATCACTGACCCCCCCCCACACACACACACACAATACCATAAAAATCGTAATAAA
The DNA here is from genome assembly GCF_902459505.1 of Geotrypetes seraphini. Classification (NCBI taxonomy): domain Eukaryota; kingdom Metazoa; phylum Chordata; class Amphibia; order Gymnophiona; family Dermophiidae; genus Geotrypetes; species Geotrypetes seraphini. The sequence goes on from NC_047095.1 coordinate 23,210,544, forward strand.
ACGTGCATGCCTGCCTGCAGAACTTCAGCACCAGGCATAGGAAAGCATAATAGAGCAGCACAGAGATGGCTTAAGTAGTCTGGGGGGTGGGCTAGTGAACAATAGAGAGGAGGACCCAGGCTTATAAGCCACTCTAACCACTGCATTCATGGGGAAAAATGTGCACCCCCAACCCTACTGTAGTGCCATATAGGTGCCACTTGCAGCCATAAGGGCTATTGGGGTGGTAGACAGGTAGGTCTAGTAGGTTTGGGGGGCTCACCATAGCCTATAAGGGAGTTATGGTGGGATGTTTATGTGGCACCCTTTTTGTGAAGTTTGCAGCAGTGTCCTGTAAGGTGCCCCACTACTCTGTTGCCACGTCTGGGTGGCCAGTGCATCACTTTGCTGGCCCCCTCCCACGTCCGAAAGGTTTTGTTCTAAGCGTTTTAGACTTGGACAAATTTTTGGACAAAAATGGGGTATAAAGCTTGACGATCAAATGGCTGGATGTACAGGTAGACGATTCTCAGAAAAAAAATATTTTGGACGTATTTTTTGAGAATGGACTTCAGACACTGCCAACTTTAGGCGACTAACCACTTAGATCCAAAACTGACTTAGATGTTTTTTTTTATTATGCCCCTCTATATATATTCCATTTTTGAAATAGATTTGTAAAAAGACACCAAAATATATAATATATATACTGTACGTACATGCATGTTCTGGTATGCTTTTACAAAGCTAATTCAAAAATGGAATTTTGAGGAAGCCTATTTTATATATATATATATATATATACACTTCTCCCTCCATATTCGCAGGTTCAGCACTCACAACTTCGATTATTCACATTTTTTATCTTGCTAGCTCTACCCCCTCCCCCCCAAAAAATGACATCATTCTGGAGTGTTGAGAAAAAGTTTGGCGCTTTTTTCAGCCCTTGCTTCAGCATACAGAGAGAGAATTTCACTTTTTTTCAGCACTTGCTTCAGCGTGCAGAGAGAATTTCACTTTTTTCCCAGCACTTCAGGGTGCAGAGAGAAAATTTCGGGGGTTTTTCAGCATTTGCTTCAGTGTGGTTGGGCAAACTGAGGAACTGAAAGAAATCTCAGTGGATGTACTAAGCCAAATCGACAAGTTTAAAAATGATAAATCGCCAGAGTACTAAAAGAAGTCAAACATGAAATTACTGACCTGCTGTTAGTGATTTGTAACCTATCGCTAAAATTGTCTGCAGTACCTGAAGATTGGAGGGGTGGCCAATGTTACACCAATTTTTAAAAGGGGCTTCAGGAATTTACAGACTGGTAAGCCTTACTTCGGTGCTGGGCAAAATGGTACAAACGATTATAAAAAATAAAATTGTGGAGCACTTAATCAAACTTAAGCCCCACCTCTACTCTTCCTTCTCCTTTCTAATCTTCCCCCTAATTCCTATATAGTCCTCTCTCAGCCTGTACTCAATAACTTGTATTTAAACGTGTATTTAAACTACTTATATTTAAACTACTGCTCTTAATTTGCTGTATAGTCCCTGTATTTAAACTGCTACACAGTCATGTATGTCCAAACATTTAAATCTACTGTATAATCTTGTATGTCCAATTATACTCCATTGTGAATGTTTACTTGTAGACTGTTCTGAGCTACTGGGAGGACGGGATAAAAATCTAAATAAATAAATAAAAAATATGATTTAATGAGACGGAGTCAGCATGGGTTCAGCCGAGGGAGGTCTTGCCTCAGAAATTTGCTTGACTTCTTTGGATAAAGGTGAGCCGATCGATATAGTCTATCTAGATTTTCAGAAAGCTTTTGATAAAGTTCCTTACGAGATGCTCCTGAGAAAATTAAAGTGTCTTGGGATAGGTGGCAAAGTTCAGTTGTGGATTAGGAAATGGTTATCAGATAGAAAACAGAGGGTAGGGTTAAATGGTAAATTATCTCAGTGGAGGAGAGTAAACAGTGGAGTGCCCCAGAGGTCTGTACTGGGACTGGTGCTATTTAACTTATTTATAAATGGTCTGGAAATTGAAACGACGAGTGAAGTGATTAAATTTGCAGATGACACTAAACTATTTAAAGTTGTTAAAACGCATTCAGATTGTGAAAAATTGCAGGCAGACCTTAGGAAATTGGAAGATTGGGCATCCAAATGGCAGATGAAATTTAATGTGGACAAATGCAAAGTGATGCACATTGGGAAGAATAACCTGAATCACAGTTACCGGATGCTAGGGTACACCTTGGGGATTAGCGCCCAAGAAAAGGATCTGGGTATCATTGTAGACAATACGATGAAACCTTCTGCCCAATGTGTGGCACTGGTCAAAAAACCAAATAGGATGCTAGGAATTATTTAAAAAGGGATGGTTAACAAGACTAAGAATTCCATAATGCCCCTGTATCGCTCCATGGTGCAACCACATCTGGAGTTTTGCATTCAATTCTGGTCTCCTTATTTCAAGAAAGATATAGTGGTGCTAGAAAAGGTTCAAAGAACAGCGACCAAGATGGTAAAGGGGATGGAACTCTTCTCGTATGAGGAAAGACTAAAATAGTTAGGGCTTTTCAGCTTGGAAAAGAGATGGCTGAGGGGAGATATAATTGAAGTCTACAAAATCCTGAGTAGAGTATAATGGGTACAAGTAGATCGATTTTTTACTTCATCAGAAATTACAAAGACTAGGGGACACTCAATGAAGTTATAGGGAAATACTTTTAAAACCAATAGGAGGAATATTTTTTTCACTCAGAGAATAGTTAAGCTCTGGAACGCGTTGCCAGAGAATGTGGTAAGAGCGGATAGTGTAGCTGGTTTTAAGAAAGGTTTGGACAAGTTCCTGAAGGAAAAGTCCATAGTTTGTTATTGAGAAAGACACGGGGGAAGCCATTGCTTGCCCTGTATCAGTAGCATGGAATGTTGCTACTCCTTGGGTTTTGGCCAGGTACTAGTGGCCTGGATTGGCCCTCATGAGAACAGGCTACTGGGCTTGATGGACCATTGGTCTGACCCAGTAAGGCTATTCTTATGTTATTAAACTAAAGGAGGTGGGAAAGCTTGTGTGCCTAAATAATCATGCTTTTGTTGCTGGGGAGTGCAGAGAGAAAAGTTTAACAAACCAGAGATACTGTATACCCATATCTGGTACAGAATTGCCTCTTCTTCAGGAACCGATCAGATCTCTATCCATATTTACAGTATGGCTACAAAGTGTAAGACTTCAAGTGCTAGTGAAAGTGCTCCCAAGAGGAAAAAAATGAAGATCTTACCAGAAAAGGTTCAATTATTGGTTTTCTTCATAGTGAGATAGATGACAGGAGCCTATGGGAGACTTTTATAGGTTGTGAGACCTATTCCTGCATTTTGCTGGAGTTGCTGAAGTCACGGGCTTGTACAAACTGGTTTTACTTCAGATGCTGAGATGCTAATGTGTGGTATGTGGATGTGTAGATCTCTTGCTGTGAAGAGTTTCTCCAGGATACCAAACAGTGCTGTAAAGACAATGAGCTATTTAACAGTGCTGAAAAAAAATGCAAGTCAGCAGGACACTCCATCCAGGAACCTAAGAACTGATAAAGTGATACCAGGCTAATGCACTGAGGCAATGATACTAGTGCTGCCTGATTCAGGAAAAAAAAAATTCGATTCGATTCAGCCTATTGAATCGATTTTTCGATTCGATTTTCCTGCCCAATTGGATGTTTTTATAAAACATCCTACTGGGTTTATTTTATAGCCTCTTCACCCACTTTGCCTTCTCCTAACTACACTGGCGCTGTGGTGTAAACAAAATAAACAAACAAAAAGACTTTTCCTCTCTCTGTTAAATCCTAGCTCACATTTGCAGTCTAACAAAAGCTCTGGCAGGATATACTTTTCAAATCTGATATACTGCATTCACAAAACAGAAAATAAAATTATATTTTCTACCTTTTCTTGTCTGGTCAATATTCAAATCTTGTTGGTCCCAGGCTCTGGTTGTCTTCTGATAACTTGCTTGCCAGGGTCTCCTTCTTTTCTTCTTTCTCCGTGCTAACCATCAATATTTTATCTCTATCCTCGCCTTCCATTTCCCTTCCTTCCTCTGGAGGTCTGGCATCTTTCCTTTTTTTCATCTCCATCCACAGATCTACCTTTTTTCAACTAACCTTTCATCCAGCATCTCTCCTTCCTTCCCCACCACCCCAGGGTCCACCATCTCTCCCTTTCTGTTCCCAACTACCCTCCTATCCAGTATCTCTAACCACTCCTCCACACCATCCCTTGTGTCCAATTTTTCTTCCTTTCTGTTCTTTACCTCCCTAAATCCCATTATCCACCATCTCTCTCCCACTCCTCTGTTTTTACACCCATTATTTATTCCCCCCCAAGTCCGGCATATGCACGTATTTTTGAAACCCCCCCTTCCCTCCCTCTGTGTACTTCTACACCAGGACCCCCTCCCCTGAAGGTCTGTCCCCCCTGAAGGCCTGTCTCCCCCCTCCTGGAGGCCTGCACCCCACCCCTGAAGGCCTGCACCCCCCGAAGGACTGTGTGTTCTCCCCTGTCCTCCCACGCTTCCCTTTACCTGATTGCGGCAGAGAGCAGCCTGCAGAAAGGATCGCGGGTAATTTAGTGATCCTTGCCGGTTGCCATAGGCCTCAGGAACTGTCGTCCTTCTGCCGTGGTCCTGCCCCTCCTCTAACGTCAAAGGCAGGATCGCGGCAGAGGGACGACAGCTCCTGATGCCTATGGCAACCTGCAAGGATTGCTAAAGTACTCGCGATCCTTTCTGCAGGCTGCTCTCTGCCGCAATCAGGTAAAGGGACGCGCGGGAGGATAGAGGGGAAGCCGAACACTATAACAGTGACCAGACTGACCCTTCCCCCTTGCCCTCTAAAGCAGGAGCGGCAGCGTTGCCGATCCTGCTTTAAGGGGTGAGGGGGAAGGGTCAGACAGTGAATCGGGAGGCTGATTTTTTTTTGGGGGGGGTTGAATCAATTCAAATCGATTCACCCGAAATGAATCTGTGAATCGATTTGAATCGTGAATCGGGCAGCACTAATTGATACCGATGTACCCGTGTGAAGAATGGAAACTTCAAGAAGAAAAAAGTTCCAAAAGCTATGCCTGTCCAGGGCCTCCCAGGGAAGAATGAAGGCATGGACTGGGAGTGGGTTAGATAGACAGCATATCTGCTCCAATAAGGTGATACATAATCACAGCCAGGGGATGGTCTAAGACAAAGAAACTTTCTGTATAAAACCCCCATGCTTTGGCAGAGTTTCTTTAGAGAAGCTGTGCCATACTTACAGAAATATGCTGGCACTGATTGTATGAGTTTTTTCTTCTCTCCATTGTATATGTCCAAACTGATTTATTTTGATTTGCCAAATGCTGCTATAATACTTATTACTAGAATAAAAAGTTATGTGCTTTGGAATATACAATGTAATCTTGTGAATTGTTTTGTTTTGGTTTTTTTTTTTGGGGGGGGTTCTCTCTCTCTTCATGGTGGATCCCCAGTGAGGTAAAGTAAGCAGCCTTTATTTCAGTAAAGTCAGCCTCCGCTATTGCTCGGCATTATGGCATTAATGATTCTAACGTTAGGTATATAAAGAAGAAGGAAAAACCAATCTGTGAAGCCATTACTGCAACTACACAGGCAGGTGCGATGACATTACATGTTGTGCGAGATACCAATCTCTCTTGTGTGGAAACGGCAACATTTATATGGGTGCAGGATTGCTACAAGAGAATTCCTGTAGACTCTGTGTCGATAAGAGGAAAGACAAAGTCTTTGTATGATAATTTAAGGAAAAGGGAAGGTGGATTGTCGCAATCCACAGACTTTCAGACCAGTAAAGGATGGTTTATTAAATTCAGGCACAGGTATGGCCTATGTAATGTGACAGGAGAATCAGCATCTGCCAACCAAGAGCAGCTAGAGAGTTCCCTGTCACCTTTAAGGAAATTATTGAAGAGAAGGGATATGAAACTGAGCAGGCATTCAGTGCCAATGAAACTGCTCTATTTTGGAAGAGAAAGCCACAGAGGACTTTCATTAGCAAAGAGGAAAAGCAAGCACCAGGCTTCAACGCTGCAAGGAATAGACTAACCATGCTGCTTTATGCAAGTGCTGTAAGCCATATGATAAAGCAAACACTGATTTATAAAGCCGCGAACCCCCGAGCCTTGAAGGGAAAAGATAAGTTCCAGCTGCCTGTTTACTGGATGAACAACAAGAAGGCTTAGACAACAAGAGCACTATTCCTTGAGTGGTTTCATCAGTGGCTGAAGTAAGAAAATACCTTGCCAGTAAATGAATGGAATTCAAGGTTCTGTTGTTATTGGACAATGCCCCCAGACACCCAGAACCACATGAGTTCCACACTCAGGGTGTTGAGGTCGTCTAAATCAGTGGTTCCCAACCCTGTCATGGAGGACCACCAGGCCAGTCGGGTTTTTGGGATAGCCCTAATGGATATGCATGAGAGAGATTTGCATATAATGGAGGTAAAAGGCATGCAAATACATTAAACATGTGAGCAAAGAATTTCAGCTTGTCTGCGGTGTTCTTTGCTCACATGTTTAAAGACAATAAACTGTTTTCAGTCCAATTCTTTATATGTGAGTTTGCAAACCATTGACCCCTGAGGAAGGCGTGTTCGCTGAAACATGGACCGTGTAGGGTCCGGTTGGATTTTAATCACTGTATTTTTTATCATTGTACATTTTTAATTAAATTTTCATCTTTTTATATGTCAGTGTATAATAAATTATCTCCAGAACATCTGTATCCATAGTTTTTGTTTTTGTTTTCATCGGTGGATTGTTTTCACCGTGGATTATTGGGCCTCCCCATTTTTCTTTGTTGTGCTGCTTTGCCTTCTTTTAGCTTTTTATGTGTTAATCTTACTATTTCACATAGATCATAGGCCCAATTCAGATTATTTATGTGGCTCTCTGTTCAGGCTGCTTTGACTGGAAAAGTCCAAATCATCCTGTAGTATTACATGGGTCTCATTTTTATATGGTGTAAAAGCCATTATGGTCACTATCTGCCATCCTTTACCATATTAAGTGGCCAGATGATTTCAAGTGCATTTTTGTGTTTACCTGTAAAAGCTAGTACCTTGCATTGTGACCACAAATATCATGTAACACAACTCCAAAAAGAAAACCCACATCCTGTGTATATAACCCTCGAAGAGGGCAGGGATTGCTGCTTATTTCAGTGTTTCCTTTACTTAGTTTGTAAATCTTTTTTTTTAAATCCAGTTAGAAGTTACCTTTCTTTTAATTTTCAAGTTATTTTCTATCTGGATTTGAGAGAGAAAAAATAGCACAAGCTTTGTTACTTAGAGGCTCTTTTATTAAAGTTTAGTATGCACTAGCATAATTAGCACGCATTAAATGATAAGAAGCCCATAAATATAAAATGAGCTGCTTCTTATTTAGTGCATGCTGATTCCATTAGCATGTGCTAAGCTTTAGTAAGGAGCCTTTAGTTATTAAGGAAAAATGTACAATTGATGATTTACCGTATTTTCACATAGATAACGCGCACCTGTGTAAAACGTGCACACGGGTATAGCGTGCGAAAAACACAAATTTATGTACAGAAATTTTTATATACCGCGCACACCAGTATACCGCGCATGCTGCCTGACTCTCCCATCGCCGCCTGACTCTCCTTTCGCCCGCCCCGACTCTCCTCTGGCCACCCCGACTCTCCTTTCGCCCGCCCCGACTCCTCTTCCCCTTGAAGTCCTGTCCCCACCCTGAAAGCCTGATGCCCCCCCGACGTCTGATTCACCCCCCCCCCGCAGGACCGCTCGCACCCCCACCCCGAAGGACCGCTCACCCCCACCCCCACCCCCACCCCGAAGGACCGCTTGCACGCACTCCCACCCGCACCGCACTCCCACCCTGAAGGACCGCTCGCACCCCCACAGCCTCCTGACCCCCCCTCCCCGCCATCATGTAGAAGCTCCTACCGGTGTCCTGCTGCTTCCTCTTGGCGGTCCCGACTCCCCAACACGATCGGGGCAAGAGGGAGCTCAAGCCCTCTTGCCCCAGCCAACTGCGGCACCCCCGACATGATCGGGGCAAGAGGGAGCTCAAGCACTCTTGCCTCCCCGACTCCCCGACACGATCGGGGCAAAAGGGAGCCCAAGCCCTCTTGCCCCACTGACTCCCCAACTCCCCGACAATATCGGGCCAGGAGGGAGCCCAAGTCCTCCTGGCCCTGGCGACCCCCCCCCCCGCTAGTTGTTCGGGCCAGGAGGGAGCCCAAGTCCTCCTGGCCCTGGTGACCCCCCCCACGCTAGTTGTTCGGGCCAGGAGGGAGCCCAAACCCTCCTGGCCACGGTGACCCCCTACCCCCACCCCGCACTACATTACGGGCAGGAGGGATCCCAGGGCCCCTGCCATCGACGCAAACCCCCCTCCCCCCAACGACCGCCCCCCAAGAACCTCCGACCGCCCCCCCCACCTGACCCGCGACCCCACTGGCCGACCCCCACAACACCCCCTCCCCTCTTCTCCGTACCTTTGTGTAGTTGGCCGGACAGACGGGAGCCAAACCCGCCTGTCCGGCAGGCAGCCAACGACGGAATGAGGCCGGATTGGCCCATCCGTCCCAAAGCTCCGCCTACTGGTGGGGCCTAAGGCGCCTGGGCCAATCAGAATAGGCCCGGGAGCCTTAGGTCCCTCCTGGGGGCGGGGCCTTGGGCACATGGTCGGGTTGGGCCCATGTGCCTCAGGCCCCGCCCCCAGGTGGGACCTAAGGCTCCCGGGCCTATTCTGATTGGCCCAGGCGCCTTAGGCCCCACCAGTAGGCGGAGCTTTGGGACGGATGGGCCAATCCGGCCTCATTCCGTCGTTGGCTGCCTGCCTGACAGGCGAGTTTGACTCCCGTCTGTCCGGCCAACTACACAAAGGTACGGGGAAGGGGGGTGGGGGTGTCGTGGGGGTTGGCCAGGGGGGTCGCGGGTCGGCTGGGGGGGCAGTCGGAGGTTCTTGGGGGGAGGGGGCGGTCTTTGGGGGGAGGGGGGTTTGCGTCGAGGGCAGGAGGGCCTGGGATCCCTCCTGCCCGTAATGTAGAGCGGGGTGGGGGTGGGGGTGCAGGTGCGTGCGAGCGGTCCTTCGGGGTGGGGGTGCGAACGGTCCTGCGGGGGGTGAATCGGACGTCGGGGGGGAACTATGTAAAAAAAATTTTGTACAACGCGCTCACACGTATAACGCGCAAGGGTGTGCGCGGTATGTAAAAACCATGTATAACGCACGCGTTATATGCGAGAAAATACGGTAAAGGGTAAAGGGATAGAACTTGTATACTGTTTTTTTCTGTGTGATTTTCACAATCAAAGCAGTTTACAAATTTTACACAAGTACTTTTTTGTACCTGGTGTTATCCTAGGACAAGCAGGCAGCATATTCTCACTTTAAGAACTTGGAAAGTTCTTGACGCCCGCACCGCGCATGCGCGTGTGCCTTCCCGCCCGACTTAGGCATGCGGTCCCTCAGTTTTTTAGTTTCTACGGAGTTAAGAAGTCACGTTTCAATGGTTATTGAAAAATTTTTTCATTCACTGCCTTCCCGCTCTCGCGGTTTACTAACTTTTTGTCAGTATATTCTTTTATTTTTTTCCTAAGTATCATACCACAAAAAAAAATCAATTGAACTTTGTTTTATTCTTTTCCATTGTCGGTTTGGCCTTGTGGGGCCTTATGAATCGCTATTTTCTTTTCTCTCCTCTGCATGGCTCTTGTCCCGGGCTGGATTTTCCTGCCCACTCTCCCTCCACGCTGTTGTTTTGTGGTGGAACTTGTCTTCACCATCATCCTTCTGTTATCCTAGCAATCTCAGGACCTCGGCCTTGCTGGTTTTTTCTTCCCTTGCTTTTTTCTTCTTCAGCGCATTTTCATGTGTCTTCTTCAGAAGCAGGTTCCCGTTGACGTCGCCAAGAATCCGGCACCAGTCGACACCAGTGATCCAGTACCAGGAATCCAGTACCAGCAATCGGGCCCCAGATGACACCAGTACCCGGCGTACTTCCGGCACCACTTCTCCGGTCCACTCCGCCCATGATGCTTCTCTTTAGTAAGTTGGTTTTCTCCTTTAGACTTCTTTCTAGCAGTGAGTCTAACCCTGCCGACTTTGGTCATTGTAGCAGTGAGTCAAGTCCTGCCGACCTTTTTTCAGCCCTATATCTGGCTCCGCTTTGATGTTGATGACTGTCTTGATATGGGTCTGTTCATCTTGGAAGAGTGAAGCGACACCGATGGTATCGATCATGAGACAAAGGTACCAATGTTTTTTTCTTCTATTCTAGAGCCACACCTATGGTACCTGTCATCGACCAAGGGTACCGTTGTTCTTTTCTTCCTGCTCTGGAACAACACCAATGATACCGGTCGGGGACCATGGGTACCGGTGTTTTTTCTTTCTCCTTCAGGAGCGGCACCGATGGTACCGGTCATTGGCCCTGGGTGCTGGTGCTTTTTTCTTTCTACTCTGGACCGACACCATGGGTACCGGTCATGGACCAATTGTACTGGTTTCCTTTTCTCTCTGCTTGGCAATGACACCTTCGGTTCTGGACATTGGCCAACGATACCAGTGGCCTTTTCTCTCTGCTTGTCACTGACAACGTCAGTGCCGATCTTGGACCAACGGTACCAGTGTCTTTTTCACTTTCTTTGGCACTCACATCATGGGTACCAGTCATGGACAAACGGTACCGGTGTCATTTTCTCTCTGCTTGGGAATGACACCATTGGTACCGGTCATGGACCATCGGTACCGGTGTCCTTTCCCATCTGCTCCGGTGGTGCTGTGTGCCTTGATATCGGCTTTGTTAATCTCAGGAGTTTTGACCCTTGGTACCGACGTTATATCCATTGATACCAATTCTCCCTTTTTAACAGTGTTTCTTTCATGTCCACGATTTCGGTCGACATCTGCATGTTTTCACTGTTCCTGAGTGTGATGTAGACGTTTTCTCATTGGTGTCGACCTCCCTACTCGATGTCATGTTATTGTCGTCAGTTCTGATCGATGTCGCCGTCCATATCGACCTCCAGGTCGATATCGGATTTTCTTCTCGACATCGCCATGTTCAACTGTGATCCAGTTGTTTGAGTTCTGTCGACACCGTCTCTTCTAGTGCTGTCCGGTTCAGTTTTTTAATTCAGGGGACATTTTCATTTGATTCTTCTCTGATTTTGTTGACTCCTTCCTGTGTCACCAGTTGTCGTTGCAGTTACCGGTGTCGGTGTTCTTCTGGTATGGGACAGCTTTGCAGTCTTCAAGCTGTGTTTGGCCCTCGCCATCGACTCCTTGATGGTCTTGGTTTTGACTGGTTGAGAGGCTTGGGGTGTCTTTTGGAACTACACCCCCATCTCTCTCTGAAGTAGTGGGTGTTTGTATATCACATGTGCTTTTTTTCCTTGAGTGTGGTTCACATAGCCTTCATACTTGCATGATATATCGTTTTTTATAGATCCATTAGTGTACTTTCTGTAAAGGCATTCCTTTGGGAGTTGACTTTGTACAGTCAATTCTTTCCCTTCCGAATTTCTTTTCCTTCTTTCTACTTCTCTCCTCAAGGGTGGTTTGGTTCCCTTCCATGATCTTTCTGGGGACTTTTGTGACACGCCCTATGGAGTAGTTCACATGTCTCCTTTTTTCCCTCCTGGTGGAATTCCTCCTCATGTTTTGTATGTCGGCCTCTGTTTTTCTAGGCACAGTGGACAGTGCTGGGGACTGGTTGGCCAACTGAGCTTCCTAGATTCTTCTGCTTGCCTGCCTAGTTTTACTTGACATACTTTTGTGTTCACATTCCATGTAGCTGCTTGTCAGTTTCCAGATCTGCTCTGTCTGTTTTTATCATTACTCTGGACAGGTTCTTGAATATGTCTGTTTGGGGAGGTGTTTCTGGGGCTATGCTGGAACATGTTTCCTCTCCATTATGACCCTGGTGAGTTTCTCTGGCTGCATCTGTGTGACAGTTTTTATTTTCACAGCGGCTGTCTTATCAGTCTTCATGTACTCCTACGAGCCTGGGCTCTGAGTTCTATTCCTGTGGAGGATTTCTTCATTTACTCTTTTCACCCTACTCTCAGACTCTGTTTTCTGTTAAGAGTTTCCGGGGCATCTTAGACAGTACTTCATGTTTTTTTTTTCTACTGCTTATTCTCCTTGAAGAGTTCACTTCGATTACTCGAGTTAGGAAAACTCTTCCCTTCTTTCTCTTCATTGTCAAGGACACTGGATGACTGTGTTTTGTTTTCTGGTTCTCAGACCTCATGGCTCTCCTTCCCTATTTTCCGTACACCCTCTATAGGCTCCAATTTATATAGCTTTCAAGCTGTGTTTTTTCATCCGTTCTACTTACCGGTATTGTTTTTTGTCCCCCCTCCCCCCTTCCCCCTCCACCCCCGATTATTCTGGGGATATCTGATTATGCTGGCCACATCTATTCGATTACAGGGCCTTCTTGTTTTTCCATTTTTTGAACATTGGGTTTTATACCCGGTTGTTTTTTCCCTGAGAGATGGTTCAGATGTTTTTTTTCACTCATCTTATTTTCTTTACCTTTTCATTTTCCGTACCCGTGGTCATATCTGTGTTTCTTTTGGGTATTTCTTGCCCCCACTCTTCTGAGAGTGTTTCTTTTTTCAGATTTTTTTCGATTTTACACATGTTGTTTCTTCTGAACACCAAGCAATCTCCTGGTTCTGTTATGGCACGAGTCAGTGAGCATGGGCATTGGACGCCTGCGCACTCATAAAGATGCAGTTGCCAATTAAGCTGCTAGCTTTCACTCAAGGTGTGTAAAATAACAAAAAACATGGAAAATGACGCTAACGCAAGGTTTTACCAAAATATAATAATTATGTATTTGTTGTTTTTATTTTTCAGTCATGAAACTCAAAAGAATAAAGCATAGTTGCGTTAACAGTTGCGTTAGTGGGAGGTCGTTATAGTTGCCAAAATGCTGGCCTTCTGATAACGAGCTCAGCTCAATACTTCGAAGCACCCAATTATATACCTTTGGCTCAGTGTGACATCATTGGCTGTCAGCCAATCAAAATTAACAGAGGTGGTGTTTAAAGTTAGACAAAGAAAATTCCTCTACGTTTAAAAGTTTCAGAAATCATATTTGTTTTGTTTACATTCATTTCTGAATATACATTAACATTTTATAACATATCCAATATTCTTTTTGTCATTCTTAAAACTTATTTCAGATAATCTATCTAGTATCAGGCAAGGTGCTGAAATGTTCTAAGCCTGCTTTGAACAACTAAGTTTCATGTTACACCTACAAACAGTGCTGAAAATTGGTCAGCCTTAGAGGAAAGGAGGGGCTGTCTCTCCCTCTCCCTGAACTGACTGCTACAGATCTCTGATTCTAACTTAACCATTTCCAGATGTTGTGTTCAGGATTTTTTCCTTAGTATTCTTCCATTTCATTTTTAATACAAAATTCCTTCATCCATCCATACTTGGGCCCAACATTCATACATTCATAGCTTGGTCATTCATATTTCATACATATTTGGGATACGTAATCTCATATACTTTTTCTAGCCAGCCTAAGGCACATCTGGTATCAATTAGGACCACAATGCTAGGAGCGGGAAACCTGAACAAAGACAGAGACAGAAAGTCACTGACACACAATGGAGTTCAAGACACAGAAAAACATAGAAAGACAGAGAACAAAACGGAGTCCATGTATATCCTGATTTCCTCCATGATCTAGCCTAATAACAAAGTACGTAAAGAGAATATTATTATGCTTTCCCTTAATATTAATCTGTAGTGTGTTTTTCTGGCCTTGGCTACATCCATATTCAGATTTTTATTTACCAGTTTTTCGTACGCTTCTATTGGGCGTGGCCTTAACTAACACATATGCTTGTATCTAACTAGAGTTACCCAGAATCATACGAAAAACAGGCCCTTTTGTAGAAACATTCCACAAAAATACTGCACTATCATGTTCTGACGTCCATTCCATTACCGTTCCATAGACATCACCCCCTACTGGCCACGAGCCACTACTGCTCAGTCGGACTACATTCTTGTACTCCTCAGTGGTCCTCTCTTTTACAGTGGTACCAGGCAAGGGTTTATCTCTCAAAGCATGTATATCTTTGCTCTCTAGTCTCTAGTCTGTTACCTCCTTGCATGGTCTTCATTCTTCCTGCATCTTTTTTCTGCCTCGGGGGTTCCTCTAGGCCAGGGGTGTCCAATGTCGGTCCTCGAGGGCCGCAATCCAGTCGGGTTTTCAGGATTTCCCCAATGAATATGCATGAGATCTATTAGCATACAATGAAAGCAGTGCATGCAAATAGACCTCATGTATATTCATTGGGGAAATCCTGAAAATCCGACTGGACTGCAGCTCTCGAGGACCGACATTGGACACCCCTGCTCTAGGCATTCTTCAGCCTCAGGGTCTTTCGACTGCCAGGCATCGGATTTTTCCTCATTCTTCTAATGATATTTTAGGACTTCATGATTTTCTTCATCTACTCTGTCCTCAAGTCCTCCTTCCTTGCAGAGTCCATTCAGGAGTTTTACACTACATATCATTGAGCAAGGAGTCTAGGGCTCTCTCTTGTTATCTCAGGAGGTCTTGTTTTTGTGACCTTGAAGACAATTGGCCATCTGCTCTTGCTGATTTTCTTGGGGAGCTGAATTTCCTAGTAGCCAACTTCAGCAGGATTCTTTCGTTCTTTTACTCCAGGATTTTTCTTCGTCGAAGACAGTTATTTTTCTCCTGGATTGGGCGAACATCTTTTTATATGCATTCCCTTCGCTTCTTCTCCTGTTGAGCTTTTTCATCAAGCTCACAAGAGCTGTTATCAACATGCTGCATGGTGACCCCGTCAACATGGGGTTCTCCCTTCTTCGTCCACTCAATTTTTAGGGAACCCTTTCTTCTTCTCATTTTCCTGCTTGGTTTATTCCGACTCAGGAATTTTGGATTTCTTCCAATCTTCATTGGTTTTTTGGGGGGCTGCGTCCATTTCATTTACATCTTTCTTAGCCCGTTTGTTGGCTTCTCCCAGGACACCAGCCACTCGCCCTTGTTGATATCAAGAGTAGTTTCGTTTTCTTTCCTGGTGTCTTTTTCTCTGCATGTTTCCACCTTCTTCCCGGTGGTATTTTTTCTTTGTTTGCTACTAGTCTCGAGTCTATAGCTCTCAGACTTCTTTTTAATGCTATTGCATTTTTTTCCCTTGATATGTCGAGGAGCAACATCTTTCTGTTTTCTCCTCTGGTTCCCAGGATCATGCCAGAGGTTTTTTCAGGTGTGTAACCACAACTCATTCCTTCTTCTGTCTTCTGGACTTTTCCTGGGGTTCTTTCCTGCTTGTTGACGCTACCATTTCTAGCAATGGCGTCAGCTCCTCTTGAGTTTATTTCCTGAATAATGGTTTTTCCTTCTGCCTCTCACCTCTTCAAGGGGGATCAGTGAGTTTCATGCCGGGCTAGCAGCTTCATCCTTATCAGTCATCTAGCCAAGGTGATTCTGTGTTCATGTCCACAGTATCTTCTACTTTTTTCATTTTGCCCAGTCAGTTCTTTTGTCTGTGTTGTTTCTTGCACCTCGTTTTTCCTACGAGGAGCCTGGCTTTATTTGTTTTGTCCTATCAGTGTTTTTTTTTGTCCTTCTTGTTACTCAGGTTGGAGCTGCAGTGATTTTATTCCAATTTTTTCTTTTGATTCAACTCAGTTTGGATATTTTATACCTGAGAATTATTTTCTCTTGGCTGATTGCCTCCCTCTCATTCTCCTTTACTCTGACTGGCCTGGAACGGGGATTTCGTGTCCCAATCCTTAAGTTCGAGTTCTGGCACTTTTGTTGTTTTCCTTATAGTTACATTACTGAGGAACTCTGTACAGCTTCCACCTACCTGGTCCTCCATTCATTCCTTCACTTCTCACTATTGTCTGTTTTTTTTCACCAGACGGATGGACACTTCGACCATTATGTTTTACAATTGTATTTTCTTTGGCCAACTCTCCAACCATCCCATCTTTGTTAGCTTGGAGGTCACCCATCAGTGAGAATATGCTGCCTGCTTGTTCTGGGATAAAGCACAATTACTTACCGTAACAGGTGTTATCCAGGGACAGCAGACAGATATTCTCAAAACCCACCCACCTCCCCGGGTTAGCTTCTTAGCTGTCTTATCTTAACTGAGGGACCGCGCGTCTACGTTGGGCGGGAAGGCACTCGTGAATGCGCGGTGCGGGCGTCAAGAACTTTCCAAGTTCTTAAAGTGGTCCGTACTGAGGCTCCTTCGGTGATGTCACCCATCAGTGAGAATATCTGCCTGCTGTCCCTGGATAACACCTGTTAGGGTATGTAACTGTGCTCAATGACGTGTTAAGTGACTTGCCCTGAGTCACAAGGAGCTTCAGTGGGAATTGAACTCATATCCTCAGGGTGCTGAGGCAGCTTCTCTAACCACTAGGCCACACCTCCATCTTTAATTTGAGAAAATTATTCCCTCCCCCATATCCATTTAAATCTACAGTCGACTCCGCTTAAGTGCATGCCCTTCGGACCGGATCACCACGTGCACTTCATGGGGGAAAGGGGAGAAGCAGAAGATTCAGTTTTTAATATAGTGTGAAACACAAAGTGTGGCATAGTATTGAATTCTTCATTTAACCTCTTAGTTGTATTTTCAAGCAGCTTTGAATCAGTTGTTTGAACACTGAAAAGGTACGAAGACTAGGGGGAAACACCATGAAGATATACAGGAATATATTTTAAACAAATGCTATGGGAGAAGAAATATTTTTTCACTCAGCACCAATAGCGTAGCCAGGCAGATGATTTAGGGTGGGCTCGAGAGCAAAGTGGGTAGGCCAAAAGTTTCATCTCCACACCCCCTCCCCCAACTAAAGCAAAATAATTTCTGCTCCATGAGCGCAAGGAAAATTACATACATGTGTGAGGATCCCTAAGCTCCTTCAGCTGAAAACCTCCCTGCCAAAGAGTTTACATGTTGGACGGCTGCCGACATTGTCCTGCAGCCACCAGCTTCCATGCACGTATGCTAAGTTTCACACGAGTGAGAAAATTGAGCATGCATGAGGGAGGGTTTAGCCTGTGGCTCCAGGACAGTGCCGGCAGCTGCCCAATATGTTCATTCTTTTGGTGGAGTGTGCGCTTAATAGGAGTACCACTTGTTAGTCATGAAAAAATCACAGTATGTGGTAGTCAAATGCAATAAAACTTTTATTCAACCAAAAACACACCAAATACAAAGTAGTACAGTTGTAGAAACAGTACTGTTCGGTCTAATGCAATAAACCTTTTTTTAAACCAACATTCTACTGAAATAATCAATCATTGTTTTCTGCACACAGATTGCACGATTCAGGCTATGTATCTTGACTACTGATGCTGTAAAACTATCCATAGTCGTTTCAGCCATTTATCTCCAGATAATGCAGCGTGTGTAGGGACTTCAACACGTCCGAGAAGGAAACAATCTCTGCAGATGGTTCATTAGTCGTGATGACAGCAGCAGTATCTCCGTCATCATCAGACTCTTGGTTGTCTACAGTGTTCTTTATGACTGTACAGATATCGGAATTAGAGCTGTCAGATGATGTGGGTAGATCGTTGTCAAAGGCTACACACAGCTCAAACTCTTGTGAGACGAATCCAACTGGGAGTTCAATGGACAAAGTTGTCTCATCAGATGCGTGAATGAAACTTGCCCGTCGATTGCAATTTGAAATCGTTGATGATGGGACTCGACTCCATTCGTCCCATACTATATGAAGAGAGATGAGCACCGTCATTTTTCTCACCAGCTCAGCGGCTGGATTCCGTGCTTGCATCAATCACTGCCATCACATATTGTATGATGAGTGACCTGTAATGACATTTGAAGTTTGTGATTATCCCTTGGTCCATCGGCTGGATCAAAGAGGTCGAGTTTGGCAACAGAAACACAAATTTGATGTTGGTTAGTCTTATGTCATTGCTTTGTGCTGCACAGTTATCACACAGCATTACAATGTGCCTCCTATGCCTTCTCATCAGATTATCAAGCTTCTGTAACCATTCAATCCACAATATCACTGACATCCATGCGTTTTTGTTGCTTTCATATTCAACAGGCAGTGTTTAATGTTTTTGAAGCACTGAGTATTTTGATTCTTCCCAATCACCAGTGGCTCGAGCTTTCATTACCATCCACATTGCAACTGAGCAGCAAGGTCAATCGTTCCTTTGGCACCTTGAAGCCAACATCTTCGCTGCGTTTGAAAGCCAGTGTTCCGTCAGGGATGGCATGCCAGCAGAGGCCCATCTGATCGGTGTTGAACATGTCACATAGTTCCTATCCACCAATGACTGAAGGCAACATTTCCATAACCTATCTTTCTGCACCAAACTCATCCGCGTCTTGTTTATCACCATGCTGCTTCTTAAATTTTATGCCGTTACGAACTTTCCACCTCTCTAACCATCCGTTTGTCGCTTTGAAGTCTTCTACACCCAGTTCTTCAGATAACTTTGCTGCTTTCTCTATCAGCAGAGGTCCACTGATTAGCAGTTGTCGACTTCTAGCTTCAGCAAACCATCACAGTGACGTCTGTTCAACGTCTCCAGCCTTCCCAATTCTTTTCTGTTTTCTGGTAGAATTGCTGTTGTTTTGCCAGTCTTTCAATATTGCTTGCTTTTTTTTGTAAGTCTGAGAAATCTGGCTAGGATGAACACTGTAATGTTTTCTAATAGAGACCTGACTCTCCGTTTGGTCAAGTTTCTTTAATATATCGACACATTCAGCCAAAGACAATAATTTTTGTCCAGCATGGTGGACACGTTCAGCCAAAGACAATGATTTTTGTCTACGTGACGCCATGGTACAATTCCGAAAGTTTGAACACCTGGCCAGGCCTAGTCTGCAGTTCCAAAACACGTGGCTCATCCACGTCAGAACATGTGATTGCATTTCTGCCAGAAATTGATTTTATTTTCATTTTTATTTAAAGTATTACAGTATTTCTTAGATTTTTTTTCTGTTTGCTTGAGAGTCCCGGTTAATTGAATTCCGTTTAACAGAGAGTCTAATGCAAATTTTAGAGATATCTTTAAATGAATGCCAAAATGAGTAAAGTTAAATGTGGGAATGCAATGAGCATAAACTTTTAATTTGAGTTAACATCTGAAAATGGGTTTTGTGCATGCCATGGTGCATAAGCCAGGATATGTTGAATATATTCTCAGTATTTCAGATGTTCTGATAGTGGACTCCTGATACAGTACTTGCCTTTTGCCAAAAAGAGCATTATAGTTTCATACCTGTAGCTTCATGTATTTTAGGGAAGTTGGTTAACAGATTTTTGTTACCAATTAAACCTGAAGAAAATTTCATACAATTCATGAATTCCTGGATAACGTACAGCATTATATGACATGTATCTATATGAGCCCTTTTGTCTCTGCACCAAGGGCTGTGCAAGCAGTGTAGCTGCATAGGGCACAAATATGGAGGAATGTGAAAATTCCTCCTAGCCTAATACAGTATCTCCTTTCATTAGCACTGTTGAAGTAGGCAGGTGAGGAAGGGGGCAGTGGTTAAGTTGTCCGTAATGTAGCTATACTGTAGCTCAATTCAGTCCTGAGCCTTGTAAATAGTAAGGTAACTGGATATTAAAACATGGTTGAAAATATGCTTTCTCTTCCTAATCATTCTGTATGTGCTTTGAGGGAGAAATGAGAAAAAATAACTGTATATGTTGATACCTTAAATGATAGTGTATGTGACTGCTTTCTGTCTTTCTAGTTTCCTTTGTGACCAAGAGGAAGACACCACAAAAACACTCTGACCCTGATGCATAAAAAGCTTCCTTGCAAGTTAGGCTGGTTTTAAGCAATCTTACTTGCAAAGAAACTCTTCTGCTGATGCACAAAAGGGTTCTCCATGGCTGCTACTGATCATCGGACAACTGTATAGCAACAGCATTAGAAAATGTTCACATAGACATCCATGCAGAACAGAAGGTCAGCATAGTGATTAGTACAGTGGATTGAAAAGCAAGAGACCCAAGTTCAAATCCCACTATCTCTTTGTTTTTGCAATTGTGAACCCTCCAGAAACAGAAAAATACCTACTGTACTTGAACGTATACCACTTCAATAGCCTTTAGGCTTGCAACTGTCTTATATATTTAGGTACTGAAGGTAGATTTCTGTTTCTGGAGGGCTCTCAATTACAGTGGGATTTGAACCTGGGCCCCTTGTTTTACAATCCAGTGCACTAACTGCTAGGCTACTCCTCAGAATTGCATTTCTCTGCTAAGAATGCTTGTAATACCTGAAGCTATAATAGAGCCTGGTATCCTCTTCCAGCTTCACTTTCAAAGGAGAGGGAGAGGGAGGAGAGACAGCAACCACTGGAGGAGTAAGGATGTATCATGCCTTAATCCCTCCAGTAGACAGTTGTTCAATCAGAGCACCTATCTGTAACCTGGATGTTTTTATTTAGACTTAGATGTTTCTTCCCCTTTGGCAATCACTATTGGATGGCCATATTCAGGCCATACCTAGTGCTGCCCAGAACACGCCCTTTGCTAGTTGCACGTCCTTATTCTGCATTTGCAAAATTGGGATTTGGATGTTTCAAGCACATGGATATCCATTTCAGCTTTTTGAGATGTTCATATGCTTTGAAAATGACTGCCATATTTATCTAAATTGTACAATGGATATTAGGACTTTGATTGAAAATCCCAATAAATCATATCTGATGACAAATTTGAGGTTCTAATTATAGCGTAACCCCCCCCCCCAAAAAAAGGTCATCTAAGAGCATGTCAATGACATCACCCTGCAGCTCTTGTTGATTTTGAATGGCTATAGAACCCACCTACACCAGAATACACTTCAGAACAGGCTGAAGCTACTGGTCAAGGCATATAATCATGTATTAAAATGAGTCACAGTATGATCAATTAATGTCCTTATTTAGTAGCTTAAACCCCACAAGCATCAGATTTCCTTCAGCCATTTTTAGGGGTTTAAGCTATTAAACAAGGACATTAACTGATCATACTGTAACTCATTTTAATACATAATTATATGCCTTGATCAGTGGTCTTCATTGTAGGTAGATATGTTCATTAATAGCAACTGGAATGATTAGTTAATATTTACATAAGCAAGCAAAGAGGAGATGATACAGACCATGCAAAACACAAATGTCATCTCAATATTTGAAGAAAATATAAATATGATTGAAAGTGTTATATGCATTTTATAATTTTCAATATGGATTTTTTAATAATTCAGCTTTTGAAATACAAAGTATGCTCAAAATCTTGTTTTTATCTACTTTGATATACTTAGAAAGAAGAGGGTAAATTTCAAGGGCAGCTAAATAAGTCTGACTCCAGCCAATATATCAGAGAGCTGAAAGATCAGATAGTAGAGCTACATCATGAGGTAAGTGATAAAATTCTACAATCTTTGTGCATGCATATCTTTCCTGTCAGTCTCTGGTGGCAACAACTAAAGTTCTTACTGAAAATGACTACCCATTGATTTGAAATGCATATAATGAAAAGCTACATCCCTTGCAACATTTCTCATATTTAAACATTTATGTTTTAATATAATAGCTTGTCAGTGCATAGATTGCCTCTAATCTTAGTTGAATTCTTGGGCTCCATAGAACCAGTATGCATTTGCTGAAGAAGTCAGGTAAAAATACAATGCACATGCTTAATTATTCCTTTCTTGCAATCAAAAAGTGGAGAAAACATTTTAAGTTTCCCATATATGTAAGGTTCTTCATGTTCTTTCAGTAGCTCTAGCCTGCAGTGCATGTGCAGATTTGTGGTATTTACCGTTGTGGGGAAAGTACTTTTTTATGATGTATGACTGAGATTGCAAAAAATGGATAGTTGCCTAATGTCAGTTAAACTGATTTCTTTGTAGTTGAAGTTTTTCTAAAAGGGGCACTGAAGCTGTGAGATTCTCTCTTTAGTGTTTTCCCAGCAGATAGATATAGTGAACTGTGTGTGTGATGGTCACAGTTTTTTGTTGTTTTTTTTTTAGGAAATCAAGCTCATAAGAGCTTTGCCAGTCTATTTAAATCAACAGCGTTCCCTTCACACAACATAATTAGTCTTACTGAAAAGAGGATGACAACTGTCACTATAGCATGGGTTTAAAAAAACCTCAAGACATCTTTTTTCCAAATTTTTAAAAAGAAAGATTGTTGTAGTCAGCTTTTTCTTTTCATTATTGACGCTGCTTTCAAAATAATTTGAAGACATTGAAAGGAGAAAGATAGGTGAGATCAAAAACGCAACCAGCATTTTCTTGGCACAGTTAATTTTACCACACTTGCAGTTTTATCTGAAATGAGTGAGTGGTCAAATCTTGTTTCAGTGAATAGAAGGTGACCCAACTACTACATGATGCAAAGTTATGAGGAGTGTGTGGCGCAGTGGTTAAAGTTACAGCCTCAGCACCCTGGGGTTGTGGGTTCAAACCCCGTGCTGCTCCTTGTGATCCTGGGCAAGTCACTTAATCCTCCATAGCCCCAGGTATGTTAGATAGATTGTGAGCCCACCGGGACAGATAGGGGAAATGCTTGAGTACCTGATTGTAAAACCGCTTAGATAACCTTGATAGGCGGTATATAAAATCCTAATAAAACTTGAAACTTAAGCATCCAGTATCCTGCAAATAGTCCTCACTTCTGTATTCCTTATTTCAAACCAAATTCTTAGGAAGTATTCAAAATTCTTAGCTTTCTCCAGCACAGTAGCTTCAATAAGATCAAGCACTTTCAAATGCTTTCAGGAAAATCAATAGTATTCATTTTTTATCATTCAAAGATAGGAAGGAGTAAACCTCAGCGGCTACATCTGCACCAAATTGAGTTTTGTATGGTACAGACTTCTATGTAGCTAGCCTCCTCATCGGTCAAGCTCCGACCATCTCCAATTTTTAATTATATTTTTCTTTTAAATATATTTTCCATTATAATTTCATTTCATTTCACTTGTAGTTAGTTTAATAACTTATCTTAAATACATAGCTGAACGGGGCTCTGACATAGATCCACATTTCACTAGGGCTGTTTCAAGGAGTGACCCCGTGTTAATAGACCAGCTGCCAGCCTTCAATAGTTCTCAACATAACATCTTTCTGTTGTTTTTTTGCATAATTACTACTAATTTGCGATATGTTTTTACTGATCAAAATAAGAAAACAATGAATATGACAGACACAAAAGAGACACCCTTTCAGTTAGTACTTCAATACCTACTCTAGCAGAAATAACAGCATCCAAGTATTTCTAGTAACTAGTTAACAGATTTTTTTTTTTATTTTTGTTTGTGCAGAACTCTACTAGCTGAGAAATATTCTTAGGTCTCCTTGCATGTACGACATGGATGAGATGTCTCAACTGATTTTCAGTACTATTTAAGTCTGAATATATTGAAGGCCATATCAAAAATCTTCATCTTTATTTTCTGAAAGTACCTCATAGATGATTTTCTGATATGATTTGGATTGTTGTCTTGCTGAATTATCCATTCTCTACAGCTACAGTTTCTTCACTAACTATGGGGCATTAACTTCTGGCATTTGTTCATATTGAATACACATTTCCTTCCCCTTCATAGTATTTCCTTTGCCACTAGTTACCACATAACCTCAAATTATAATAGATTGGAAAGGTGTCCTTTTCTTCAAATGCTTCACTCTTTTTTTTTTTTTTTCTTCTCCTTTTATGTCTTTAGGTGCTTTGGCTAAACAGTTCCATTTTTGTTTAATTAGTCCAAAGCATTTTGTTCTGAAAAAGTTGCAGTTTGATCACTGTTTTGTTTTTTTTTGTGTTTTTTGTTGTTTGTTTGTTTGTTTGTTTTTACATACTTTAGACGGTGGCTTTATAAAAAGGTTTCGTGGTTTAAACAATGAGGTACATGGACCTGTAGACAAATGCTCCAATGTTCACTAGCTTTTTTAGTGATTGTGGGCTCCTTTCTGCACATCTGACTAGGTTTGGGGAATTCTATCAGAGTTTTCTTGGTGGTAGGGTTACCAGATATCCAGATTGCCCCAGATTACCTGATGCAGGGACTGTGTCAGGAGTCTGTGCGTTTTTTTAATTTTTCAACTTTTGTGCGAAGAAACCGGACATATAGTAACCTTATGCAGATCGCGCCCCTATCCGAAGTCCTCCTTCCCCCCCTCCCCCCCTGTGCAGGATCCCCCTCCCCATACCCAGAGCTGCTATAACTTTTGGCCTTTGGCAGCATAAGGGAAGCAAACAAGTTGGCTTCGGCGACCCGGAAGCTTTCTATCTACTACTGCTTCCTGTTCCCGCTTAGGCAGGAAGCAGTAGCACAGAGAAAGCTTCTGGGTCGCCGAAGGCAGCATGTTTGCTTCACTGATACTATCAACGGCCAAAGACTTACAGCAACGCCGAGTGAGCAAGCACCTAATCCTTCACAGAGGGGGAGGGGATAGTATAGGGAGGGTAAAAGAGATGCAGGACTGCAGGGATGGGAAGGAAGGGGAAGGAAAAATGCCAGACTTCCAGGGAAAAAAAGGAAAGGGAAGGGGCAGATAGAGATTGCAGACCACGGGAGGGGGAAAGGAGAGAGATATCAGACTACTGGATGGGGAAGGGGGGGAAGAAGAGAAAGATGCTAGACCAGGGAAAGGAAGTTGGAGGGAGAAATTCCAGACTAAGGTAGGGGAAGGGGAAGGGGAAGGGAAAGACAGATGCCAGACCACAAAGGAGGGAGAGAGATGCCAGACTGTGAGAAGGAGAAGATAAAGATCACAGACCATAGGAGGAGGAAAGGGAGAAGACAAATGTCAGAACATAGGAGAGGGAAAGAGAGGGAGGAGTTGGTACACAGGAATGGGAGAGAGAGGGAGGAGATGATACACAGGGATGTAAGGGATGGTGAAGGGAAGAGAGGTGGAAGAAATGCTGTTTATGGATAAATGAGAATAGGAGAAAAGAAAGAGGAAGGAGATGATATACATGGATGGTGGGGAAGGGCAGTAAGAGTGTGCATGGATAGATAAAAATAATAATAATAATTTTATTTTTATATACCGCCAAAGCCATAGTAGTTGGAGGCGGTTTACAGCAAGAAGAGCTGGACAGTCAGCAAAAAAAACAACAATGAAGACTTTGGTTACATAAAGTCACAATGTGGGGAAATCAAGAATATGTGATAGGGGTACAGTGGAAGGTTTAACAGTTCTTGGTTACAAATCGATTGAACAGGTTGGTTTTAACTAGTTTTCTGAAGTTAAGGTAGGATGAGGAGTGTTTGATGATGTTGCCTAGCCAGCTGTTTTGTTGACTTGCTGGGAAGGCTAGCGTTCTGTTAAGGAATCTTTTGTATTGGCAGGTTTTTATTGAAGGGTGGCTGAACATATATATTCTACGTGTAGGCCTGGTGGAACGATCCAATTTAAAATGGGAGACCAGGTATAGGGAAGGGAAGACATGGAAAAGTAGATAGATCTGAGGAAGAAGCAGAAATATGGAAGAAATTTGAATGTTAAAAGTTAATGCAAAAGTTGGATGTAGGGCAAAAAGTGAAGGAGTGAAAAACTGCAAATGGATAAGATGGCCCTAGAAACAGAGGTGTTTTTTACAGAGTTAAGAGCATAGACCAGGGGTGTCCAACCTGCGACCCCGTGAAGTATTTTGTGTGGCCTCGGTTGAGGGCAATGCAGTGTTTTCCTCTGCTGCCCCTGGGTGTTTACCATCTTGCCGGCTCCTTCCTCTGTCTTGCTGCAGCGTTTGTGCGGCCCCAGAAATTTTTTTTCCGGCCAATGCGGCCTAGGGAAGCCAAAAGGTTGGACACCTCTGGCATAGACAGAAGGAAGTGCAACCAGAGACTGGGAAAAGATGAGTAGAAAAATAAAATAAACCAGATAACAAAGGTAGGAAAAGTTTTCAGAATTTACATCTGCTGTCTATATTTTGCACTGTTAGGAAGAAATGGATTTCTTTCTATTTCTCTGGTTTTGTACTGCATGCAGTGTTTGGCATCTTAGGGTTTCGCTTGTGTATATTAGGACAAAAATTTTATTTGTGGTCTTGTATTTGCATAGGGTTTATCTGTGTTCTGCACGCGTGACCAAGGCCAGGTGTTCTGATAGGAATAAATGTTGTGTTAAGACCCCAAGTAGGAAGATATTTGTCACAGTTTGTCTGGGTTTTGGAAGATACCAGGCTCAGGGCAAGCATCTGGAGGGCCTCTGCGCATGCTTGGATGTTGACATAATGACATCACACGCGGGAATGTCATTGCTTTGACGTCCGCACATGTGCAGAGTCCCTCTAGAAGCATCCTGGAGCTCAGGGAAGGAGACACGAGGTCCATGTGGGGACGGAAGCAGGGGCGGAGTGGGGACAGGCTGAGGGCAGAATAAGGTGGGGCCACGTGTCCTCTTTTTTTTAAAAAAAGAGGAAATCTGGTAACCCTACTTTGTGATCTTATCTTGCCTTGACTTTAATAGTTCCATGTAACTTTCTATTTCTTAAGTGTTTCTGACAGTTATAATTGCTAGCTGGAAGTGTTGAGAGGTTGTTGTTTTTTTTAATGCATTCCCCTACTTTGGTAAGAGTAAATTATCTTCATTTTCAAATGGTCAGATGGTTGCTTAAAAGAGCCAATGGTTGTTGAAAGGAGACAAAGAGAAGGAACAGTCTTCACCTGACTAACTGAAGAAGATTTAAAATCACTAAACATTTTGGCCCTAATTAATGACTTTAAAAAACCCCCAATAATCAACAAGAAGTGTGTCCACATTTGTACACCTACTATGTTTAGTTTTTTAAAATTATTTTCAGTCTGTTAAAATTGTCAGTGATTAAGCATTAAAATTTGCAGAAAGATGTCCTGTAACTTGTAGAGATTGTTAGCTTCCAGACTGCTCAGGGATTGGGTAAGTCTGGATTTTCTGGATTCTCAAGCAGAATTTATTCAAAATTCTAATTCAGCATTTCTCTCTTACACTCTGTGTCTATTTTCCATCCAGCATTTCTCTTTCTCTCTCTTTGCAGCTGTACTGTACTGTAGATGCCAGAGCCCAGTGGAGGGGCCCAAGGTCCTCAAGGAACTTCCCCTCTTCTGCACAGTCCAGCATCTCTTCCTTCATTTCCAACACTGCTCGCAGCACACATTCACTCCCCCATGCTCTCCCACTGCACCTGTCCCTCTGACTAGTCCCTCCCCTTCTGATGCAACTTCCTGTTTTTGGAAGGATAGGGATAGGTTAGAGGGAAAGGTGAAATGCAGGCCAGAGGCAGCCATTGGCAGTGCACCACGAAGACTTCCTTACTGTACTTCTGAAAAGGTACTGTATATTGGGGGTTCTGTGGGGGAGAGAGAGAAAGCTAATGGGCAAGGCTGGTTGTGGAGGAAAACTGCAATTTTGCAACAATCATACTAGCCAGCAGTGGGTTCACCCTATAGTGAACAGTACATTATTTAATAAACATAGTGGAGAAAAAGCCTCAATTATTACATCGAGGGAGCAGTCTTACATGGATTGTAAGCTGCTCCTTTTTTTCTCATGGGCATAAAAAACTCCATTCAAAATACCAAATCTCAAATAGGGACTTAGCCCACCACAGTGCACAGGGTTAAAGCATCTGAATCATTCACTTAACTTAAAGCATAGCGGCAATCAGGCGATGGCTTTATATGCCTGCCTCAGTGTCTCTTATTTTTACTTCCACTTCAGTTCTTCTGACAAGGACCTTGTTTCGCCTATTTTCGACTGCGTCGGGGAATTCTCAATATTACTTTTATTTCAAATCATTTTCATGCACTAATGGCTGCAAGATACTAGCACGGAATTTATGAGTTTCTTTGTTTTCATTTCTGGTGTTGACACTTCCATTGCTGTAAATTTTATTAGAAAGTGCACCATGCTCAACACCTTCAAGGGTGTTCATAATATGAAGCTCCTGTATCTTCAGGTGCAAAAGGGGGATCTATAAATAAAACCTAGCAAGGTAGTCAAAGCCTTCGTAATTTGGGTAGATACCTCCCTTAAGATGGAGAATCAAAGTGCTGCCATGGTATTTTTTCCATCTTTGGAATATACATCATCTGTAACCCTATTGAATAAAATGATGTAATTTCTGAATCACATGTGATCGTTAAATCTTTGCTAGCCTATTATGATTCTTTGTATGTAGGTCTTCCAGAGAAGCAGCTGAGCAGATTGCAATTAGTTAAAAATATGGATATGTATGAAATCTCTGGAATTGTATGAGTATATTCATCTGGTACTCTACTCCCTATACAGACTTCCAATAATGCAAAGGATTAATTTAATATTTTAAATAAAATTTTACATGATAAAATTTCACTTTGGCTCTGCAGTCAGATTGAAGAGTACATCCTAGGATAAAACTTAAGATATTCACAAATGCCATTACTTAGACTACCAGATGATTTGAAACTGGTAATGACAAGGCAAAGAACATTTTCATATTCCATTCTGAGGCCTAGGTGCATTAAAAGGATTGGTAAGACTATGGGGGTCTGCATTGATCCGGTTTTTTGGCCAATTCAGAAAGAGCTATTTATGCACTAAAAAGTTTGCATGCAAATAATGCACTTGGATGTTCATCGTAATCCACAACTCTGCCATCTGATAATCGCTGTGAGAGCAACTCTCACACGTGCAGAGCCAGCAGGGGAAAAGCTTACTGCCACTCAATTGTTTGGGGCAGGAAACCATATTTTTTCTTTTTTTTTTTAATGGGCACAGATGCTGTGCGTGTTACACATACACAATATTTGTCCCATTAAAAAAAAAGAAAAAAAGCTCTCCCCCCGGCCAATGATTGCTCTTCTCGACAAACTGGTACCACAAACCGTGCCCCCACCCACGTCAGCGTAAATGGCAGGAGAAAGGCCCACTTCCTCCTGCCATGCTTACCACCCTGCCCCCCACGGCAGCGAAATGGCAGGAAGGATGCCCACTCCTTCCTGTCAGCAAAAGCCCACACCCACAGCAGGTGCCCTCCCAAATCATCCCCTCCCCTCCCCTGAAAAAAGGCAGGAAGGATTCCCACTCCCTCCTGCCACCGGAGGCCCCCCCGATCCCCCCCCACCCCTGTGCATCATTTCTTCCCTCTCTTTCCCCTTCCCCTCCATCCCTGTGTACCATCTCCTCCCTCTCTTTCTTTCTCCTATGTTCTTACATTTGTCTTCTCCCTTTCCTCCTCCTATGGTCTGGGATATTTATCTTCTCCTTCTCACAGTCTGGCATCTCTCTCCCTCCTTTGTGCTCTGGCATCTCTCTCTTTCCCTTTCCCTTCCCCTACCCCTGCCTTAGTATGGAATTTCACCCTCCAACTTCCTTTCCCTGGTCTGGCATCTTTCTCTTCTTCCCCCCTCCTTCCCTATCCAGTAGTCTGAGGGAAAAATGCTTGAGTACCTGAATAAATTCATGTAAACCGTTCTGAGCTCCCCTGGGAGAATGGTATAGAAAATTAAATACATTTAAAAAAATATATATATATCTCTCTCCTTTCCCCCCTCCCGTGGTCTGCCATCTCTAACTGCCCCTTCCCTTTCTTCCCCTGGAAGTCTGGCATTTTTCCTTCCCCTTCCTTCCCATCCCCGCAGTCCAGCATCTCTTTTACCTTCCCTATACTATCCCCTCCCCCTATGTGCCGGATCAGGTGGTTGCTCACTCAGCGTTGCTATAACTCTTTGGCCATTGGTAGTATCAGTGCAGCAAACATGCTGCCTTCAGCAACCCAGAGAAGTTGGAGTGGGAGGGAAGCTCAGTCCATACCGCTCATAGGCCCCCAAATTCTAAATGGCAGGCCTTTCCCTCCCCGATGCATCTTGTGGTATACAGGGAGGGGGCCTAAAGCAAACCAGTCAGGGCCTTAGGCTCCTCCCTCTGTATGCCAGGATACAAGGGGGAGAAGTCTAAAGTCCTGATTGGCTTGAATGAGTCCCCAAGGGCAGGGGCCTTAGGCATCTGAGCCAATCAGGGCCTAAGACCCCTCCCTGTGCATTACATGATGCACCGGGGAGGGAAATGCCCATCTTAGGGGAGATTTTTTTTTTTCTATACAGCTATTCAGAAGCATCTCAGTGGTCTACAATCCCAAATTTTAACTTTCATCCAAGAAAACTTAATATA
Organism: Geotrypetes seraphini; assembly: GCF_902459505.1. Classification (NCBI taxonomy): domain Eukaryota; kingdom Metazoa; phylum Chordata; class Amphibia; order Gymnophiona; family Dermophiidae; genus Geotrypetes; species Geotrypetes seraphini. The sequence continues at coordinate 23,240,738 of NC_047095.1, forward strand.
AGAAAAATACTATTTTTGCCATGAAACAAAAATCCGGAAGCCCAAGCCATGGCCAAAAACCTAACCAAACAATCCAGACTTTATTTTATTTATTTGGATTTATTAACCACCTTTTCACGAAGAGATTTACCCAAAGCAGACACTACAGACATAAAATGAGCGATCTAGCAAATATGAGTAGAAACATTGTAAAACCTCATCTTTAAAGCCCATGCCTTCTATTTATTTATTAAAATATTTATATACCACATACAACTATGCAGTTTCCATATCAGATACATAAAATCTTGTTTCCCTTCGATTACCACATATGCATAACATAGACATGTCTAAACAACATCATTAATTTGTCCCTGTAATAGAGCACAAATTTAATCAATTCAGAAATACAATCAAGCTTTAAATCATACATTGCTGTCAAAAGAATTCTAGTTTTAACAACAGGAACTGCAGGTCCATGGAGTCAAATGCTTCAGGCACATCCAGAGAAATCGAACAGTAAGTTACATTTCTATCTAAACCCTTCTTCAAGACATCCATAACAGATACCAATAACAACTCCTTACTATGAGCTTGATGAAACCTGAAAAGGGAAAGGATTCATATAACCCACATGCCCAACAAATGTGTCCAGCTGTTTCAAAACTATTTTGCTCTTGCTTTTCCTACCTCTTTGGTCATCAGATATAGCCATTCCCGGGACACACTCTTCTTTCATGCACAGAAGTAGTTTGTAGTGCTGGCTCTGTCTATAGACCAGGAGAGGCCCTGGTCCAGAGTGCCAGTAATAAAGGGCACCAAAAATCCCAGACCAGTCTACCTTCAAACTTCTAGAACAGTGGTTCCCAACCCTGTCCTGGAGGACCAAAAGCCAGTCAGGTTTTCAGGATAGCCCTAATAAATCTACATGGGGCAGATTTGCATGCCTCTATTGTATGCAAATCTCTAAATCATATTCATTAGGGCTATACCAAAAGCCCACCTGGCTGGTGTCCTCTAGAATAGAATTGGGAACCACTGTTCTAGAGGGATAGATGCTAGACTGGAATTTTGACGCCCTTTATCATCAGTGTCCTGAGCCATTGCCTCACTTGGTCCAGGAGGAGGGGGAGACTTGAGAGAGAGGGGAAGATACCAGATCACAGGAGGAGGGGGAGAAGAGAGATACCAGATTGTGGTGGTAGGGGGTACCACAGTCCCTTATGTCAACCCTGGTACTTCATCTACTATACTGTACCACCTCCTTGGGCTTTTGCAACTCAAATGCATGGCTGTATTTTTTAGCATTAAATCTTAGCTGCCAAATTCTAGACAATTCTTTACTATATCCCTTGTGTCTACCCTGTTGGAGATTTTGCTAACATTCACAAAGAGGCAAACCTTAAACAGCTCTTCTGCAATATTGCTTACAAAATATCATAAAGAAACAGGCCAAGGGTCAATTCCTGCAGCACAACACTGGTAAACCACTATGATTTGGTTTTGAGAAGAGCAGGGTGTTGGAATGAGTGAACAAATAAGTTGTCAACTTACCTACATAAGAATGGAGTTCTTTTTTCCTGTGCAATCAGCTCTCTGCTGCCCCATCACTAGAGCTGACAGCCAGCCTAAGAAATGAACCTAAAGATTGCTATAGTCTCTGAGATAGCACAAAAATTTTGAAACATCCAATTTCATCCCAACAAAAGCATCTCTAGACACACATAAAGTGAAAGCTTTTCTTCTGCTAGACTGTCTACAAATGATTAATGAACCCACATGCTAGGTTACAGGATTTCCACTGTTCAGGTAGTACCTGTTGCAATTCCAAAATGAGAATGCATCAAAGGAGTGTTAAGTTTTAGTGAAATCAAACTGTTCAGTTTTGGTCTTATAGGATCTTTCCTTGTGCTTATCTGCAAATCCCAGACAAATGGTGAACTGCAGAATCCATCCTTCTCATTGGGCTCCCCTTTACATGTCAACAGTATCATTATGGATTTACTACCAATGCTTCTAGTGATGGCTGGGGAGCACACATCATCCAGTGATACACTCCAGTTTCCTGGTCAAAGACCAGAGACTTCTTCACTTCAGCCATCTGGAACTGAAAGCAGTTTTATGCTGATACACTGGTTTAGCCAAAACGAAAACATAATTGGGAAGCAAACATAGATTGAAATATAAATATAAAAAAACTTTGCTATAACACCTAGCACATATCAATAAAAATTTTACAAAATTAAACCTCAAAGCTCCAGAATTGAAAATGATTTGAAACTGAATAATTCCACAAGGAGTCTCACATCCCATCGTTGGTACCACTATCAAAAAAATGCATCCCACTCAGTAGCCTCATTCAAGCTATTCAGCTTCACAGTATCAAGTTTAAATATCTAGCACATTTTTTTTTGCCTGTGGTGCCATTTTAAATGTATTTATTTATTTTGTTTGTTTTATATCCCATCCTCACCAACGAGCTCAGAACGGGTTACAGGTTGACATACATAATGCATAGACATCCTTGGCCTTGCAGACACAATGGGGTGCCTCCTTTCCTTTACGATAGGCTACGGGCCACTTCCGGTATCTTGGGGTGTATCTTGCGACCTCTACGGCACCACTTTATTTGCTCAGTTACTAAGCTTCTAGCTGATACCAGGGTCCAACTTGAAGCCTGGAGTGACCTCCCTTTGACATTGATAGGCCGTATAGCCCTGATCCATATGGTGATTTTCCCATGCTTGCTCTATGTGCTGCAAACTCTGCCCCTTTGGTTGTTGAGAAAAGACCTTGTGCGATTGAACTGCCTATTCTCGTGTTTCTGTTGGAACTCTCGTAAACCACGCATTCGTTTTCCTTATTTGGTGGGTGGCTGGACTCGGGTGGGGGGCCTCGGTCTCCCCGATCTCGGCCTTTACAATGAAGCCTGCTTACTCCGACATTTGAAAGATTGGTTACAAGATGAACACCAATTTATTCCTTTGGATTTGGAACAGGCTTTTTATGCACCTCATTCTTTGGTGAGTCTCTTGCACTTGCCTGCTCGGGAGATTCCCGCTGAGTTTTGTACCTGCGTTCTTTTGAAATCTATGCGGGCTGTGTGGGGGAGCTTGATAGGTAAATTGGGAGGGGACCTCCTAGTGATGAATCAATTGCCCCTTCGTGGGAACCTGGCCTTCCCACCGGGATGTGATAACCCTGCTTTGCTTAGTTGGGCTGATCACGGAATTAGTCAGTTGAAACACCTGTTGAATGAGGAGGGAGGACTGAAACCCCTAATGGCTTTTGCGGATCGCTTGGGTGGGAGCTGGGGTGATTCATTCACCTATTGCCAGGCTAAACATCTCACTCCCTCAGGACTGGATTGCACAGCCAATAGGGGAGCGCCTTAGGATTTTCTTTGCAGAGGTGGCAATCCAATCCACTTCTGCGTTGGCATTACATAGGGATTGGGGTCGAGACCTTCATATGGATCTTAGCCATTGGGATATTTTACATGCCCTGTGGGGGTTCCTCGCTTGATTATGGGAGCGCTGTTTCGAGAGTGTTATGTGTGAGTAATATATAGGGCCTATTAAACTCAGGTGCAATTGCACAAAATTGGGGGTATTTACTCACCTCTCTGTTTGAAATGTGGCCGGGACCCCAATACTTTTGTTCATTCCTTTTGGGATTGTTGGACTGTCCAAGTTTATTGGCAGTCTATAGTCCAGTACTTACGGGGCTTATTTCGGAGTCCCATTGCGGGTACCGTAGCACAATTGATTTTAGACCTGCCTGGGGCCTTCCGGGGCTTTCCTAAGAGGGGACCCCTCTGGTGTCGTAAGGTGTGTCTTCTTGCTTGCAAATGCATTTTGCAAAGCTGGACTGCTTCTAAGCCTCCCTCTTTCTGGACCTGGAGATCTTTGGTGCATAATTTGGCCACCTGGGAGACTCGAGAGGTGGTTGGTCGCCCTTGCCGCAGATGTAGTTTTTTGCTGGTCTGGGGAGTCTATTTGGCTTCCCTATCTCCTAGAGGACATAGTCTCCTTTTGAACCCTCTTGCTTAGCTTTGTTGTTATGCACCATGGTAGCTGCCGGGATCGGTCGCTGCAGGCTCCTTTTTTTTTTCTTCTTTTTTTTTTTGGAGGGGGGGGTCTTCTTACAGTAGCTACCAAGGGCCACAAGAGTATGGGCCTTTGGGATCTTAGTGACCTCTTGGTCATCTTCTGTGTGTTTATCTGGGGTGGGGAGAGGAGTTGGTGTTTGGGGTCTTTGCAGGTTGGTAGGGTTGGGGAGAAGGGGGGTGGGGATTGCTGCTTTTGTTTTATTATCTATCCACAAATGTTGTATTGTTGGATGCTGGTTCTTTTGATTTTGTTCTGTTCCTTGATGTATATCGCTTGGCATTCACAATAAAAACATAATGCATTTTACATAATGCATAGACAAACAGGATACAATTTATAATTGTACATTATAGTTAGAATCTCTTAGGCTGATACACAGGCTATAATTTACAAAGTGCAATATATTCTAACTCTCCCATCTTGTTTCTTAGGCTTCTTATGCATTTGCATACAGACATTCCAAGCAAGTTTGCCATATCTGTTTACAATTTGCTCAGCAGTTGGCATGGATAATTTACAATCGGTATTAGCAGTGACTCACACGCTGCCTGCCGCTGACCTGGAGGTCTCCCCTCTGCCACAGAGAGACTTCCAGGTCAGCGGCAGGTTGTGTGTGTGAATTTCTGCCTATACCGCAACATGGCAAGATTCGATGCTGACACAGCCGGCACAGCAAGGTTCTGCATGGAAAAAGGGAATTTTATTCCCCACTCCCATCCCCCTGTGCAGTAGTTTTCCATCTCTCCCTCCCATCCCCCTTCCTGATCAACCCCCCCCCCCCTCCATGAGACCTCAACTTGGGCAGCAGCAATGAACAGGCTGCTCGAGTTGCAGCCTGCCCACCAGGACTTCCCTCTGCTGCATCATCAATGATATAATCAGTGACGCAGGCAGGCCAGGAGCAGCCTGTTCACTGCTACTGCTGCTTTAGGAGACACGGAAGAGACTCATTATTCACTGAATCGGTGAGTCCCTTTTTTAAGGAAACAAATCAGTTTGGATTGATTCACCGAAGTGAATGAGGCAGCACTACTTCCCACCTGACGCCAGCTCACAATTCTTCAGTGCTTTGTTTTCCATGGAGTGAAGAAGTTAAAATTTTCTGCACTGTCCAAAGCGTTGCCTTCCCGTCAACAACTTCTATTTTTGGCCCTTCGGTTTTCTTTATTGTTTTATTGTTTCTTTTATCCTTCAATCTGTAAAAAAAAATCTTTTAAAAACCCTTATATTTTCCTTTTTCTTTTTTCTGCCTCAGTTGGGCCAATCGGTTCTCTTTTTTCCTACCTCAGCGGTTCTCTTTGTTTATTAGACGTCTGTGTGGAACACTGTCAAATACACTACATCTAGCCCATCCCCTCTATCCAATTCTCTAGTCATCAGTCAAAGAAATTGATCAGCTTTGTCTGACAAGACCTAGCTCTAGTGAATCCATGTTGCCTCCGGTCCTGTAATCCACAGGATTCCAGAAACTTCACCATTCTCTGTTTTAAGTGTGATTCCATTAATTTGCTTACCACAGAAGTCAGACTTACCGGCCTGCAAATCCCTACTTCTTCCATATTTCCACTTTTGTGTATAGAGACCACATCTGCCCTTCTCCAGTCCTCCAATACCATTCTAGAGACTCATTGAAAAGGTCAGTCAGAGGAGGCACCAGAACTTCCCTAGGTTCTTTCAGCAGTCTCGAATATACACGAACTGGCCCCATCGCTTTGTCTACCTTTATTTTAACTAGTTCCTCACGAACTCAAACCTCTGAAAATCAATCAGGGTCTACCACTCTATCCCTATTCATGTTTGTCTTCTGTAGTCCCGCTCCCAGTGCTTCAGCTGTGAACACAGAACAGAAATATTTAGAAACATAGAAACATGATGGCAGATAAAGGCTAAATGGCCCATCTAGTCTGTCCATCCGCAGTAACCATTATCTTTTTCTTTCTCTGCGAGATCCCACATGCCTATCCCAGGCCCTTTTGAATTCAGACACAGTCTCTGTCTTCACCACCTCTTCTGGGAATAGAAACATGATGGCAGATAAAGGCCAAATGGCCTAGCAGTTAAGCAATTCAGTGTTTTCTTTATCAGCTTTTACATATTCCTCCCCTTCACCTTTTGCACTTCTTCCTATCACTAATATATCTAAAAAAGTTTTGTCTCCCCATTTTACCGTGTCAGCTATTTTTTCTTCCATTTACATCTTTGCTTTCTTGACTACACAACCATCCTCTCTTAACTTTTCCAGATATATTTGCCTGTCTTCCTCTTTCTTTTAATCTTTTGTAGTTTATGAAAGCTAACCTCTTATTCCTTACCTTCTCAGCTTCTAATTTTGAGAACTAAAGCAACCTTCTATTCCTCTTACTTTTACTTACTTGCCTCACAAAAAGGTTTGTCGCGCTCACAGTTATTCCTTTCAGTTTTGCCTACTGCATTTCCACGCCTTCCAGACGTTCCCATCCAGACAACTGTTCTTTGATGTAATCCTCCATCTGAACAAAGTTAGTTTTTTAAAAGTCTAGAAGCTTTGCTTTTGAATGAGCCCTCTCTATACCCATCTTAATATTAAATCACAGTCACCTTGCCTCTTTGCCAATCTCTTCAGTGGTGGATGGATCCAAAAAAAATCTCTCCAGTGGGTTGCTTTTTCCACATCTCCCCATATCAGAGTTCTCACCACAGATGTATCCATGTATGCTTGGGTAGCTCATCTGCATGGTCTCAGGACAAAAGGTTGATGGTCTGCTCAAGAGAAAACATTTCACATCAACTTGTTAGAGCAGTGGGCAATTCAAAATGCTCTAAAATCATTTCAGGAGAGTCTTTCCATCCAAGTCATCCTTGTTTAAACAGACAATCAGCAAATAGGGGGGAACAGGCTCTCTTCCTCTGTGTCAAGAAGCTGAGCACATTTGGAACTAGGCAGTTGCTGAAAACTTATTCCTCAAAGCCATATATGTACAAGAGAAACAGAATACTCTATCCAACAAGCTCAGCAGATTTCTTCAGCCACACGAGTGGACTCTCAAAACCTATTTGCATCTCTCCACTACCACAAATTACCTCGATTCTGCTCCAGATGGTACTCTCCTCATTGTCTCAAAGCAGATGTGTTTCTCTGGATTGGCCAAACAAATTCCTCTATGCTTTCCACCAATCCCTCTCATTCTCAAAACTTTAATCAAGTTCAAGAGCGATTCAGCCACCATGATCCTAATAGCTCCTTGGTGTCCCAGGCAACTCTGGTTTTCCAGCTGAGTTCCAAGGATCCAATTACTCTACAAATCTTTCCACCTATGCTCACTCAGAGTTACGGATCTCTTTTACATCCCAATCTGCAATCTTTGCATCTGACAGCTTAGTACCTCTTGGTCTGACTTCTGCAGATCTTAGTCTCTCTGACTTGGTACAAACCATTATAGCTACTTCCAGAAAACCATCTACTCAGCAATGCTATCAATAGAAGTGGATACCCTTCAATTTGTGGTGTACTCTCCATGACCAAGATGCTAACCTCCTCTTCTCTTCCTTCAGTGTTTGATTATCTTCTCCATTTATTCAATTCTGAACTTAAAACCACTTTGGTCACAGTTCACCTCAATGCTATTAGTGCTTTCCATGCTCCTGTCAACAATAAACCTCTGGCCACTTATCCATTTGTTTCCTGGTTTATGAAAGTACTTTTCAACTCCAAACCTCTGCTCAAATCACCTCCAGTTGTCTGGGATCTTAAAGTAGTCCTTGCCAGTCTGATGAAGCCACCATTTGAACCTCTGGCATCTACTCCTCTTACGTTTTTCACTTGGAAAGTGGTCTTCTTCATCTCTATCACTTCTGCTTGTCAAGTGAGTGAACTTTACGCATTGGTTTCCGGTTCACTGTACACAGTATTTCATCATGACAAGGTGGTTCTCGGAACCCATCCAAATTTCCTCCCAAAAGTAGTCACAGAATTTCAGCAATCCATTGTGCTTCCAGTTTTTTTCCTCAAAACCTCATTCTCATCCTGGAGAAACAACTCTACGCACTTTGGACTTATGTAGAATGTAGTAAGCGTGCCTTGGCTTACTACATACATAAGAACATCAAGTCCGGCGATCCACTTACGCGGCGGCCCATTTAGGTTCTCTATTTTTAAGACCTGAAATTACCGTTTCCCTCAATATGATTTGCAAGAAGGTGTATATCCAACTTGCGCTTGAAACCCAGAAGAGTAGTCTCTGCCACAACATCCTCCGGAAGAGAATTCCAAGCGCCCACCACTCGTTGTGTGAAACAAAACTTCCTGACATTTATCCTGAACCTGCTGCCACACAGTTTCAGGCTGTGACCTCTTGTCCGTGTCACATCTGAAAATGTTAGTAATGCTGCTTCTTGGTCTATTTTATCAAATCCTTTTAATATTTTAAAAGTCTCTATCAAATCGCCTCTCAGTCTTCTCCTCTCGAGTGTAAACAGTCCCAGTTTCCTGAGGCGTTCTTCGTAGCTCAAATTCTTCATTCCTTTGACTAGTTTCGTGGCTCGCCTTTGCACCTTCTCCAACAGAGTTATGTCCTTCTTGAGGTAAGGAGACCAGTGTTGGACACAGTATTCTAAGTGTGGTCTGACCATTGCTCTATAAAGTGGCATTATGACTTCTTCCGATCTACTCGTGATCCCGTTCTTAATCATGGCCAACATCCTGTTTGCTTTCTTCGCCGCCGCTGCACATTGCACCGATGGCTTTAGGGTTCTGTCAATCAGTACCCCCAAATCCCTTTCATGTTCGCATTTTGCTAATGTTACCCCAAACATTCTATACTCGTGTTCTTTGTTCTTCTTTCCTAGATGCATCACCTTGCATTTATTTATGTTAAAATTCATCTCCCACTTTGTCGCCCACGTTTCCAGCTGTCTTAGATCCTTCTGGAGCTCCTCGCAGTCCCTTTGAGAGCCAACCGCCCGACATAGTTTTGTATCATCGGCAAACTTTATTATATTGCATGTTGTTTCCTCCTCAAGATCGTTTATAAAAAATATTGAACAAAATAGGCCCAAGAACCGAGCCCTGGGGCACTCCACTAGTCACTTTCACCCAGTCCGAGAATTTCCCTTTTATGCTAACCCTCTGCATTCTGTTCTCTAGCCATTTACCGATCCATTTGTGCACTTCTCCTCCTATTCCATGGCTTAGTAGTTTCTTCATAAGCCTTGCATGTGGGACCTTGTCAAACGCTTTCAAAAAGACTATGTCACACAGGACTTCTCTCAACTGTTCATCTCTTTTGATCCTAACAAATTGGGCCTCCCTGTAACTAAGAGAACTATTTCCACATGGTTAGCGGCCTCCATTTCCTATGCTATGCTCAGGCTGAGCTGCAGCTTGAGGGACATGTTACAACACACAGGGTCTTAGTTGTGGCAGCATCAGTAGCTTTCTTACATTCCATTCCCAATGATGAAATTTGCAAAGCAGCTACTTGGTTCTCAATTCACACATTCACATATCACTTCTGACTAGAGTCCTATTCCAGGGAAGATGGTCATTTCGGTCAAGCAGTATTACATAATTTATTTTCTTCTTAATGGCCAACTCTCCCTCCATCCCATTTCAGTAAGCTAGGGAGTCCCACAGGTGAGAATATGCTGCCTGCTTGTCCTAGGATAAAGCACAGTTACTTACCGTAACAGTTGTTATCCGGTGACAGCAGGCAGATATTCTCACATTCCTCTCACCTCCCCTGGTTGGCTTCTTAGCTTGCTTACGAAACTGAGGTACCACGAGCTGTTGGGCGGGAAGTCCCTCGCGAAGTTTCTAAAAAGTTAAAGTGACAATGCACTTTTACCACTGTCCGTACCAGCTCCATGGATGACATCACCCACATGTGAAAATATCTGCCTGCTGTCTCCAGATAATACCTTTTAGATAGTAACTGTGCTTTATTTTTTTTTTTAAATAACAGCTTTTATTGAAATACACCTCAAGCAAAACATAAACATATGGCATACAGCAGCAAGTAAATAAAGTGCAATCAACCATGTTCCAAAAGAAAAACACCTGAAGTGTAGCCAAGAACAAATCCAAAATCATCCCCCCAATTCAACAACAACAAACTACAAAACCCACCAAAATACAGTCAGAATCCCCCCTCACCCCCCCCCCCCCCAGGGACAAAACACAAATCCCACATCACCCCAGTAGGTCGAGAAGCATCTAATATCATAGAGAAAAAACCCCAAAGAATAGAATAGGGATATAGATAGAGGTTCCCCCCAGTCTCCACTATCCCAGTCCAACCGCTTAATCAACTCGGTGCCCCAGTCCACCCCTGCCACTGATCCCCACAGAAGCCCGAAATCTGCGCCAAATATGAGCATAGCCATGAAGTTTGCCATGGCGTAGAGCTGTTAAATGGTAAAGAAGTTGCCAAGCAAGCAATCGATGCTCCACCATGGCCCACGTGGGAGGGAGCACCTGATTCCAAAGGGAGGCAATAGCTAATCTTGCAGCTGTAAAGGCTAGTTTACAGAACATAGAATCACCCCAAGCTAAATCCAATTGATGCCAGAACAATAAGGCATGTCGCCAATCCACTGGAATGGGAATATCTAGAATCTGAGACACCCGAGAAAAAATCTCAATCCAGAACCCAGACACCCGCCCACACTGCCACCACATATGAAAATAGGTACCCATCTCCCCACAGCCCCTCCAACAAAGAGCACTCGCCCCCCCCCCCTGCCAGCGGGCCACCACCTGAGGGGTATAATACCAACGAAAAAGAACCTTGTATCCATTTTCAATCAACAAGGCCGCTATACCCGCCGAAGAAATCTCTGACCAAATATCCCCCCAGGTGTCCCAGAATATAGCAGAGCCCCAATCACCCTCCCACGCCCTCATGTAGGAATGTGGGTTCCCCCGACAGTTGAGGCATCTATACAGAGCAGAGAGAGCTCCCTTCCTAAGCACCGGTCCCAACAACAACTCAAAGGGAGTCTTACCCCCCCTCAGATCCCTCAAAAGACCCGAGACCCTGATATAATGAACCACTTGCATGTAAGGAAACAAATCTCTCATCCCAAAGCCCAACCTACCCCGGAGCTCCGCAAAGGGTCGAATACGGCCCAGAACCGGATCCCACAATTGACCCACACACACTATGCCCCTAGTTTCCCAATCAGCAAACACTCCACCACCCCTTCCCGGTGGAAAATCTGGGTTGTGTCTTAGGGGGTAAACCAGGAATGGCGCCTACCCAGCAATAGACTACCCCGGGTCTGATTCCAAACCCTCAAAGAAGTTCCCACCGAGGACATGCCACCCTCCAGCCGCACCCTGCCCGGTAACCAAGGCCGGTGTAACAAAGGTACCCCCCCACTCAAATTTTGCTCTATCTCCACCCACCGTTTCGGTGTCTGCGTCTGCCACTCTAAGAGGGCGCGCAGCTGAGCCGCCTGATAGTATTTTACCACATTAGGGACCCCCAACCCACCATCACCCCTACCCATACATAACACCGTTCTGCTCACCCGAGGTTTCCTTCCGGCCCAAATAAAGTGAGAGATATGCCGTTGAACTCCCTCCAATGTGTTTCTACTCACCCAGAGCGGCAGTGCTTGAAATAAAAACAAAAGGCGTGGCAAAATCATCATTTTCACAACTGCCACCCTACCCAACCAAGAGAAGTATTGATCTTTCCAACTAAGCAAATCCTGGCGAATACGACGAAATAGCGGGGGGAAATTAAGATCATAGAGATCCACTCCCGGAGGTCCAAAGTAAACTCCTAGGTTACGGAGAGAACGCTGAACCCACCGGAACGAAAACCGATCTCGGAGGTAAGCCACTCGGTCATCAGCCAAGTTTATGTTAAGAAGCTCAGACTTCCCAACATTTACCCGGAACCCCGAGACCCTACCATAAACATCCAACTCCCGTAAGATAGCATGCAGGGAACCCTCAGGATCCTCCACCGTAAACAAGAGATCATCCGCAAACAATGCTAACTTATAATCCCCACCCGGCACCGTAACCCCCTTGATATCCCGATTCAACCGCACCCTCTGCGCCAGGGGTTCTATCGTTAGGGCAAAGAGAAGAGGGGAAAGAGGACACCCCTGACGCGTTCCCCGCGCTAGCGAGAAAGTCTCCGAGTAGCCCCCATTGACCTTAATACATCCAATGGGGCAAGTATAAAGGATCTGGATCCAATCTCGCATGCGCGGACCCAAACCAACTGATTCCAAAACCCTAAATAAAAAAGGCCAGGAAACCCTGTCAAACGCCTTCTCAGCGTCGACCGATAGAAACACCGTTTCCCTCTCTCCCCCCCTTGCCCTTTCAAACAAATTGTAGACCCGACGTGTGTTGTCTCCCACCTGTCTTCCTGTTACAAAACCCGACTGATCCGGATGGATCAGCCGAGGGATCCAACTCATCAATCTGTCTGCCAAGATCCGCGTAAAAAGCTTAGTGTCGACCCCCAATAACGAGATCGGCCTATAGGAAGCACATTGTAGGGGATCCTTCCCTTCCTTGGCCAACACCGTCACACCCGCTAATCTCATAAAGTAGGGGAGGGCACTATTCTGTTGCAAAGAGTTAAGAAAACGCAACAAAGGAGGCAGCAAAAGATCCTGAAAGCGTTTATAATATCGTACAGTAAAACCATCCAATCCGGGCGATTTACCAAGGGGCATCGAGCGCAACGCTCCACGAGCTTCAACCAACGTAAGAGGACGGTCCAACCTCGCCACGTCATCCTGCGCAATCCGGGGCAACTCTGCTGAAGCCAAATAAGCATCCAGGTCTGGTAAGGACGCAGAAGTGTCTGGTGCGTAAAGATGGGAGTAATACTCCACAAAACGTGTCCGAATAGCGTCCTCTTTCCGCAACAACTCACCAGAGGCTGCACGTAGCGAGAGAATCTGATTGCGCGTCTGCCTCACTTTCAGGCGATGGGCAACCAGTCGGCTAGCTTTATTAGAAAATTCAAAATAACACTGCTTGAGAAGCTGTAAGTTGTGGTGTAGACGCTCCAGGTCTAAAGCCTGAAGATCTCGACGTGCCTGCAACAAACGTTCCCGTAGTGCAACATCCCAAGGGCTACGCTTATGCAAGCCCTCCAATCGACCAATCAAAATCAGCAAGGCCGCCGCCTCCTCCCGTCTTTTACGTTGCCGGGCAGAGGCCAGGGATATCAATCTGCCCCTAAGGGTAGCCTTTAACCCCTCCCAAACCGCTTCTAAGGAAGCACCGCACTCCACATTCACATCTAAATAGTCCTGTATCCACCCTTCAATCTGTGCTCCCACCTCAGGATCATCCAGGAGATTATCATTAAAACGCCAGAATTTGCGTCCCGAGCTACCACCCTCTCCCCGTACCCGCAACCATACTGGAGCATGATCCGACCATGTTAGGGACTCAATCCCCGCAGATTCCACCCTCCGGAGCAATCCCCGCTCCACAAAAATAAAATCAATTCTAGAATAAGAGGAGTGAATACCCGAAAAATAAGTATAATCTCTAACCGATGGATGAAGCCATCGCCAGCAATCCACCACATTCAGAGTAGCTAAGGCCTCCCTTAATAGTTTACGATCCCACCTCCCATACTGGCCCACCCCCCCTGAATTATCAAAATGAGGAGTCACGGTAAGATTAAATCCCCCCCCCCCCAGAACCAGGGCACCCCCCTTAAACCGGAGAATTCTAGGCACCAGCTCACGAAAGAAGACCCTTTGCCCCTCATTGGGAGCATAAACATTAACCAGGGAGTACAAGACCCCCTCTATCAATGCCTCCAACACGAGAGACTGCTTAAAAAGATATGGAACCACGGGGTACAAGGGGAGGTCCACCGATGGATCAAAAACTGGCTGGCAAACAGGAAGCAGAGGGTTGGCGTAAAGGGACACTACTCAGACTGGAAAGGGGTCACGAGCGGAGTTCCGCAAGGGTCGGTGCTGGGACCGCTCTTGTTCAATATCTACATAAATGATCTAGAGGCGGGAACTAAGTGTGAAGTCATTAAATTTGCAGATGACACCAAACTATACAGCAGGGCTCAAACCAAGGAAGACTGCGAGGATCTCCAAAAGGATCTAATGCAGCTGGAAAAGTGGGCCGAAAAGTGGCAGATGAGCTTCAACGTGGGGAAATGCAAGGTCATGCACAGGGGGAAAAAGAACCCGATGTTCACATACAAAATGGGGGAACACCACTAGGGGTTAGTAACCTGGAGAGAGACCTGGGAGTGATGGTAGACACAACACTGAAGACATCGGCGCAATGCGCCACAGCCTCTAGGAAAGCAAACAGAATGCTGGGTATCATTAAGAAGGGTATTACGACCAGGACAAAGGAAGTCATCATGCCGCTGTATCGTGCAATGGTACGGCCGCATCTAGAGTACTGTGTCCAGTACTGGTCGCCGTACCTCAAGAAAGACATGGCGGTACTTGAGGGAGTACAAAGAAGAGCAACCAAACTGATAAAGGGAATGGAAAATCTCCCATATACTGACAGATTGAAGCAGTTGGGACTTTTCTCCCTGGAAAAGCGAAGACTTAGAGGAGACATGATAGAAACCTTCAAGATCCTGAAGGGCATAGAAAAAGTAGACAGGGGCAGATTTTTCAAATTAAGGGGCGCCACAAGTACAAGGGGGCACTCGGAGAAATTGAAAGGGGACAGGTTTAGAACAAACGCTAGGAAGTTCTTTTTCACTCAGAGGGTGGTGGATACATGGAACGCGCTTCCAGAGGCTGTTGTAGACAAGAAAACATTAAATGGTTTCAAAGAAGGTTTGGATAGATTCCTAGAAGAAAAAGGGATTGGGGGGTATAGACCATTGCTCAGGCGATGGGCCGCCGCGGGTGCGGACCGCTGAGCAGGATGGACCTATGGTCTGCCTCAGCGGAGGCAACTTCTTATGTTCTTATGTTCTTATTATATATCT
Source organism: Geotrypetes seraphini (assembly GCF_902459505.1). NCBI lineage: Eukaryota > Metazoa > Chordata > Amphibia > Gymnophiona > Dermophiidae > Geotrypetes > Geotrypetes seraphini. Next base: position 23,255,772 of record NC_047095.1, read on the forward strand.
ACCCTGTGGATCCCTCACCACCCTCCGCACTTCACATCTAATCCCCTTACGAACAAGAATACCCACCCCACCCTTTTTAGAAGTGCCCACCCTGGAAGTCCAATAGGCCTGAGGGAATCTAGAATACCTAACTAGAGATTCATGGGATTGGAGTAGGTGTGTCTCCTGGACGAAACAAACATCAGCCCGCAAGCGCTGCAATTCCCTATAAAATGCTCGCCTCTTATTGGGGGAATTGAGACCCCTGATGTTATAAGAGATTAACCGGAATCCCTCCATAATCCAGTAGAAAAAGTAGTAATGCAAACCCAACCCCTGCTAATTTGTCCCCACAATCTCCCGCCACCTCCCCCCCCCCCCCCCCCCCCTCCCCCACAGTGAGAGTCCACAGATCTCCCACCAGCATTCAAGGAAGTGATCCATCCCCAAGGCCCCTTACACAGACCCCACAACTCACCACTAACTGTCAATATACCTTTCCCACAAAAATTCCCAACATCCAACCCGCCAACCCCCACAGTCCCCCATATCACTTCCCCCTTCCATTCCCACTCCCCTCCCCACACGACAACATTCCCCCCAATACACCAGTATAACCCGTCAACTTGCCCCCTCCCCCCCCCCCCCCCAGAGCCAGTCCACAGTTAACCCCCTCGCTGGACCATTCCAATACTCAAGTCCAGGCACCCAGCTCCAAGGAGGGGTCCATACACACAAACACAGTTAGGCAGCCCTCAGGGGAGGGCACTGGATGTAGAAGCGACGACTGGAAGAGGATGTCCACCGCCTTGACCGCCTCTCCCGCTCCGGGTTCCTCTCTCCACGCGTTGCCATCGGGAGGGGGTGGATGGTGTCACTCTAGGAGATACCACTCCCCCAGCAGGAGCCGCCACCTCTGGAATTTCAATACCCGCTTGTTGCAACAGGCCACAAGCCTCTCGTACTGTTGTGACTTTTGTATGAACTCCATTGATTGTAATCACCACCCCAAAGGGATAAGTCCATCGGTAACGCAAATTACAACGCTGCATTGCTTTAGTCACTTCTCTGAAAGCCCGATGTTTCTGGAGCGTGCCCGCTGCTAGGTCTTGATAGAACTCCAGCCGGTGTCCTTCCCAGGTGACTGTGCCCATCTCCCGGGCTCTGCGAAAGATCCGTTCTTTAAGAGTGAAGCTCAGGAGGCAGAGGACAATATCTTTAGGTTGATCAGAGGTCCGAGGACCCAGAGCTCGATGCGCCCGCTCAAGACCCAGCTCCAAGGCATCATCCTGTAACAGCCACCTAATCAGCTTAATAGTAGTGGCCCGCACATCTTTATACTCTGGCAAATCCGGTAGGCCCCGCACCCGCAAATTATTGCGCCGAGTGCGGTTCTCCAGATCCTCAACCTTATCCAGGAGGATTTGATAATCAGCAGAGGCAGTCTCCAAGGATCTTTGCACCCCGGTCACATTCTCCTCGCAGCTGTCTAGTCTCATCTCTACGACCTCTACCCTGGTGCCCACCTCCACCAGATCAGTGCGTAGCTCTTGCACCGCTTCCCGTACCTGCACCGCCACAGCTGAAATTTCTGATTTGACTTCTGTAATCCAGCGCTGCATATCCGCTTTAGTAAGCGGTTCCAGCGGGGCATCCACCTGCACAGGCTCAACCAGCATGTCAGCAACCGCCGCGATAGCGCCACTCAGGCGCGCCGCTTCCCCGCTGCTAGTCTCCGGGCCCGCTCCGCCACGTGCTACCCGGCCCAGCGCCTGCTCCATCGTGCGCTGGCCGGGTTTGTCTCCGGGGATTTTTTTGCGCGTTGCCATGGGGTTTTCCCAGCCTTCACCCACCGCACCACCACTCGGGAAGCCGAAAAAAGCGCCGTTTACACAGCTTTAAGGAGTTAGATCGCCGGGCCCGAACGGAGCTTTCAGATTAAGCTCCCATCCGCGGCGATGACGTCACTTCCTCCTTTGTAACTGTGCTTTATAACAATACTGAGCCTGGAGAAAGCCTGGATAGGTTTATTACTGGTAAAATTGATAGGAATAATAATCAGTAGTGGCTGTTTGTGTGTTAATTTAAACACTGGCTACAGCTTTTAAATGGATAGGATATTCAGAAGTTCTGAATATAAATATATATATATATATATATATATATTTTTTTTTTTTTTATTTTTTTTTTTTTTTGCGATGATTGCTGTTTTTCCTACTGTTTAATTTAAGCCTCCTATTCTGCAGATCTTAACTAAATTTGTAGGTTGTTTGGATAGTGCCCAAAAATTGCTGCTGTCTAGATAATACAGCCACTACTCCCTCCTTCCACCCATTCATTCTATGGATAGTGGAGGAGTGAACAGAAATTCTCAGATTGTCACTATCCATATGGCAGCTGAAAATCTACAAACAAGGAAGTTGTACATTTAACAGTTGCCAGTAACCCCAATGTTTTTATATTTCTGTACAAATAAAGCAAGAAGAAGAATCATGTAGCTGACTGTTCCAAAAGAAAGGAAATATTCAAACCAACTTTATTGGTAACTCAACAGTTTTACTAGGAACAAAAATAACCTCACTAGCTATGTTCCCTCTAAGTGGAGCACATGAGCAATTCTCATACATTTTAGGAGTATCGCTCACAGATCTTACATGGTTGCTCACAAATATACTTGCAAATCTGATTTTTAAAACTTATTACTCAAATGAAAAAAAATGTTTTGAACTTGTTGCTCACACTGAAAAAATTTGCATGCGCCTGGCCAATTCTTAGAAGGAGAATTTCTCACTAGCATTATTAAGATGTTCTGAAAATAAGACACTGTCTTATATTAATTATGGGCCCAAAAAACGCAATAGGTCTTTTTTTTGGGGTAGGTCTTCTTTTTTTCATGTACAATTATCATCTCTCCCTTCCTCTTCTCCACCCCAATTCTTCCTCTTTCCTTTCTTCCCAACCTCCAAATGCAGCATCTTTCCTCCCCTCTCACCCATCCCCTTGTGCCTTCCCTCCCTCCCTCACATCCTCCCATCCCATCCCTTGTGCAGCTTCAATCCCTCCCATCCCCCCATGCAGCATCTTTCTATCCCCCCCTTGCAAAGCCGAATCCCCGATGACACTTCTATCTCTCCCTCCCATTAAAATACTGCCAACCGCAAGACCGATATACCTTGCAAACCGCAGCATTGACAAAAATCTAATCAGCTTTCTTCACAGCCTTCTCTTCTCCCTCCGGGCTTCCTCTGCCGCATCACTGATGATGTCGGTGAACAATAGGGGTGGGGGTTATCTTTGGGCAGGAGGGGTTGGGCCCCCTCCTGCCTCCATGATCATCGGGGATGGGTGGGTCGTCTTCAGGCAGGAGGGGTTGAGCACCGTCTTGCCGTGATCGTTCCGGGGGGGGGGGGGAGGGGCAGACTGAGTGGTTTATTTTAGCTGGGTCTAGACCCGTCCCGGGCATCCTATTTAGAATCCGGACCTAAATGCTGAAAGTTGCACTTGTCTCAGAGCAGATGTAACCTTATGCAGGAGCATTTGTATGCTATTGGGTATTAAGAACATAAGCAGTGCCTCTGCTGGGTCAGACCAGAGGTCCATCTTGCCCAGCAGTCCGCTCACGCGGTGGCCCATCAGGTCCAGGACCTGTATAGTGATCCTCTATCTATATCCTTCTATCCATTTTTTCTTCAGGAATTCATCTAATCCCTTCTTGAACCCCAATACCATACTCTGTCCTATCACACCCTCTGGAAGCGCATTCCAGGTGTCCACCACCCTTTGGGTGAAGAAGAACTTCCTAGCATTGGTTCTGAATCTGTCCCCTCTTAATTTTTCCGTATGCCCTTTCGTTCTTGTAGTTTCTGAAAGTTTGAAGAATCTGTCCCTCTGCACTTTCTCCATGCCTTTCATGATCTTGTAAGTCTCTATCATGTCCCCTCTAAGTCTCCGCTTTTCCAGGGAAAAGAGCCCCAGTTTCTCCAATCTCTCAGCATATGAAAGGTTTTCCATACCTTTTATCAATCGCATCGCTCTTTTCTGAGCCCTCTCGAGTATCGCCATATCTTTCTTAAGGTACGGCGACCAATATTCGACGCAGTACTCCAGATACGGGCACACCATTGTCCGATACAACGGCAGGATGACCTCTTTTGATCTGGTTGTAATGCCTTTCTTGATAATACCTAACATTCTATTCGCCTTCTTAGAGGCCGCTGCGCACTGTGCCAACAGCTTCATTGTGTTGTCCACTATTACCCCCAAGTCCTTTTCTTGGGTACTTTTACCCATTACCAGCCCTCCCATCGTATATCTGTACTTCGGATTTCTGTTCCCTACATGCAAGACTTTACATTTCTCTACATTAAACTTCATCTGCCATCTCATCACCCACTCTTCTAGTTTGTTCAGGTCCCTTTGTAATTCCTCTTTAGTCCCAACTCCACTAAATAGTTTGGTGTCGTCTGCCAATTTTAAGTGCCTAATTTATAAAGAATTGTATGCATAAAATAGGTGCATCACCCTTCTCCCCCCTCCCCTAACTCACATGTCACTCTTAATCAGTGCTCACAATTTCCTCTTTCACAATGACCTGTGAATACTTTCTTCTCAGCATTCCCAGCCTGCCTAGGGAACAGAAATCCTAGTACAGAGATTGAACCAGGAATTTCCATATGACTGCAATTCAGAAAAAAATATTCGATTTGATTCAGCTTATTGAATTGATTTTTTTGCCCTAAACATCCTGGTGGGTTTATTTTATAGCCTCTTCACCCATCCCATCCCCTTTGCCCTCTCCTATCCACACAGGTGCTGTGGTATAAACAAAATAAACAAAGCTCACGTTCACGGTCTAATACCAGCTCTGGCAGGCTACACATTTCAAATCTGACACATTGTAACCACAAAACAGAAAATAAAAATATTTTTTCTACCTTTTCTTAGCTGGTCATTATTCAAATCATGTTGGTCCCAAGCTTTGCGACAAACGTCTTCTGATAATTCACTTGCCAGGGTCTCCTATCCATTTGTTGCTTTCTTCTTTCTCTGTGCAAACCATCCATCTTCCATCTCTGTCCTCCCTTTCCCTCCCCTGGAGGTCTGGCATCTTTTCTTTTTTTCGTCTCCATCCCCGCAGCTGCAGCGATGGACCCCACCATCCCCAGATCCACCATCTCTCCTTTTCTCAACTACAACTACCCTTTCATCTAGCATCTCTCCCTCCTTCCCCACCACCCCAGGGTCCACCAGCTCTCTCTTTCTCTTCCCAACTACCCTCCTATCCAGTATCTCTACCCCTCCCCCCACACACCATCCCTCGTGTCCAACTTATCTCCCTTTCTGTTCCTTCCCTCCCTAAATCCCATTGTCCACCATCTCTCTCCCTCTCCTCTGTTTTTAGATCCATTATTTATTTCCCCCACCCCCCTAGTCTGGTATATGCACGTCTCTTTGAAACCCCCCCTTCCCTCCCTCCATCCATGTACTTCTACGCCAGGGCCCCACCCTGAAGGCCTGCATGTTACCCCCCCTTCTTTGCAACGTTCTCCGGCTTCCCCTGGCCTTCCAGTCTTACCTTCAGCTAATTACGACAGTCTGCAGAGAGGTTCGCCGGTGCTGTAGCGATCCTTACAGGCTGCCATCAACCTCTGCAGCATGTTCCCTCTGACGTGGTCTTGCCCCTCCTCTGACATCAGGGACAGGATCACGCCACAGGGAACGTGCTGTGGAGGACGACAGCAGCCTGTAAGGATCGCTACAGCACCAGCAATCCTCTCTGCAGGCTGTCGTAATTAGCTAAAGTGAATCGATGAATTGGGCAGCACTAGACTGCATAGCACTTGCTACCTATGTCATTGGGCCACCAGCATTTAATTTTTCAGTACACTACTTCACACAATTGGAAATAATCAATATTTTTATCATACTCCTGTTCCACAGGAATTGCAACAGCATGAAAAGTTTCAGTAAATCATGAAAAATGGCCTCAAGAATATTTGTTTGTGTTTAGAGAGGGAGGAGTGGTGGATTTTCAATTGTTTGTAAGTTTTCAAGTGAATATGGCAACAATACAAAGAAATAGAGAACTTCTGCAGAATCTAATTAATATTAAGCATGTCTAAATATCTTTAAATCCAAATGAAATGAATGTCTAGTTTATAATTCTAATGTCTTAATATGAGTGCAAAAGGTCACGTGCTTCTTTGTATTTCATTTTTAAAACCATTGTAGTAAACACTGTAGTATATCAGTTGTCTGTTACAGACATGCTCCTTAATTCATGTGACCTGCTAATGGCCTTTATTGTGTTGTACTTTTTATCAGCTTACTAATCTGCAATTGTACTTCTCCAAATGTTCATGGAAACTTTGAAAACAAACTTGCAAATTCATCTTCCTGAAGATAGGGATGTGTTCTACATGACATTCTGACCACAACCAGCCAGCAACTTGCTAGGATGTGGGAAACACTCATGGGGCTTAAACTAGCTATTTGAAATAAAGTTAACCCCTTACTAAATATTTGTGCTTATTAAAACTGGTTCTCAAAATAAAAACACTCAAGTTGGTCAAGAAGATTATTTTCCCCAGCTTGACAGTTTCCTTCTTTTTAATAGGTCCAAGTAAATGCACAACTACAATATCATAGGAAAAAGTATAGTCTGGGGACGAACACTCACTTTCTAAATTCAAACCATGGACTTGGAAAACATTTGGAGCAATATACAAAAGCAGAAACCATCCACAATGTTTATAAATTGAAAACATATACTAAAATGAAAATTATTAGTAATGCTAGAAAAATACCACAAGCAGTCTAACCCACCAAGGGTTGGTGATAATTTGGGGCTCTGTTTTCATAAAAAGAGAGTAATATAGCAAATGATGGTAGATTAAAGACCAATTGACCCAGTTGAGATTCTTCCTCTAGTTTTCTATCATTCTGGATAGATTAGCATACAAAGTCCCATAAGCAAACTAACACCAGTGCTTTCCCCATACTGTGTTTTCTAGCTGCTCTCTTAATGCCCATTTTGCTGCAGCCTGCTTTCCACATCTGACCCAAGCATGCCTAAAAAGTACCACTGTGCTAGCCTCCACCAGCTTCACTAGTAGACCATTTCATACCATGTCTTCTTTGATTCTTGCAAGGCCAGTACTTAATCCAATACTGTGAGTCCCTTCCATGTCTTTTACCATGTCTTGTTATAATCAAAATAAACAAGCAAACAGTATCTTGCAGTTTAGAAAATTGGTGAAAACCTTGTTGTTTGAAAGGGTGTTTTCTTGAAGGTAAAGATTTTCTCTGGAACTACTGTGAACTGCTTTGGATTATTGTTTTTAAGGAAAAAAAGTTGTTATGGATCTTGTGTTGTATGTGTTTGTTGGTCATTTTATTATGTATGTTTTATGTTACCCACATAGAATTATTGGATGTGCGGGCTGTACATTTTTAAATAAATAAATAATCTACACAGTCACAACAACTGAGTTGTTATCCAAAACCTCTGGCCTTACATTGCTTATTTATGTTTGGGTTTTAATCATGATAACTCTGCATCTCAGTCCAGCCATTCGAGGGGTGCTGAAATATTTTCAGCCCAACCAAGAAGGGAATGACATGGAGCCATGAAACTTATAAGTTATTCCACATATTCAACCCTAACTTCAACACACTTGGCATATTGTGTCTGAAGTATCTGTAACCCTGGTCATTGAAATACTGCTCCGCTGCTGCAATCACCTCCGAATCACTCAAAACTTGTTACCTTTTCAAACTCTTTTTAAGGTTTGGAAACAGAAAATAGTCAGATGGAGCAAGATTTGGTGAGTAAGGTGAATGGTCTATGCACTGAAACCCCTACTATGTCAAAACATCCATCGTTTTGCCAGCCTTGTAAGAAGGTGCATCGTCTTGCAAAAGAGAACTCCTTTCCACAACTTCCCTCTCCTTTTTTTCTTTCAGTGCCTCCTTTAATCGGCACAGCAAGTTACAGTAGTATTCCGCATTAATTGTTTAGCCCCTGGGAAGATAGTCAGTCATTATTGTAACTCTATCCTTCCCCCCCTTTTTTTCTCCCCCCTTCTTCACATAAGTTCATGTTTTTCTTCTTCTCTACCTACTATTTTAAGTTCTTGTAAACCGTGTCGAGCTCCATACTCATGGAGATGATGCGGTATATAAACTTAAGGTTTAGATTAGATTAGATTATAATACCTTCCTGATCCCAAAACACTGTAGTCATGACCTTTCCTGCTGAATTTTAGGTCTTGAATTTCCTTAGCCTTGGAGAACCTGAGTGCCATCATTGCATGGACTGATGTTTTGTCTCAGGATCATAGTGCTGTAACCATGTTTCATCAACAGTAGCTAGTCATTTCGAAAGTTGGCATCAGATCACTGAAAATGCTGCAAAATCAACTTGGAAGTGACCACTCAACATTGTTTCTCGTCATGTTGGGTATGCTGACTATTTCTGCATACCCAGCATGCTCCCTGCATATCTGTAGTGTATCAGCAATTGTTTTAACTGATATTCGCTGATCTTCCAAAATCAAGTTATGGACATGGTCAACAATTTCAGGAGTTGACACTCTTTGAGGCCTCCAGACCTTGCTGCATCTTCAGTTTCAAAATCTCTATGCTGAAAGTTTGCACACCACTTCTTCACTGTGGAGTATGATGGGCATTTGTCACTCAGTGTTTGCATCATGCATTCATAGATTTCCTTTGGATTTTTCTTATGCAAGAATAGGAACTTCAGGATGGCTCAGAGTTCCACACTTGAAAATTCCACACTTTTTGTTGACACGGTTCAATCAATGGTCTGAAACAATGTCAACAAACCAAACAAAAGAGTTAACCCTAGTTCCTTCACAAAAGGAAAACCAACCAAAACAAGAGACTTGTGGAGAGTTGATGTCCAAAATGAAGGCTTTATTGAAACAACTTGATAATCTACATGAAAATGTCTAGGATACTGAGACCATTTGGCCCCCAACACGGTCCATGTTTTGACACTATTGTCTTCCTCAGGGGTCCCTTTAGGTCCTATAACAAGACTCGTGGATTATATACTAAAAGCAAACAATAAACCTCTACGCTGTAGGGCACTAGTTGCCTAAAGTCAGCAACAGCAAAATGTCCATTCTCAAAAAGTACATCTAAAATTTTTTTTCCCCCCACGAAAATCATCTCTCTGTACGTCTAGGTGTCTGAACATCCAGACCACCATCAGGTCTATCTTTATACCACATTTTCAACCTAAAATTCATCCAAATTCCAAACACCCAGAACAAATCCTTTTGGACATGGGAAGGGCTAGCATTGTGATGGACTGGCCACTCAGATATGGCAATGGAGCAGGGGGGCACCTTATTAGGGCACTGCTGTGAACTTCACAAAAAGGGTGCCACATAAACATCTCATCAGAATTATCTTATAATAGGTTATGGTGAGCCTCCCAAAACCCCACTATATACCTACCTGTCTACAGCCCCAATAGCCCTTATGGCTGCAGGTGGTACCTATATGGCAGAACAGTAGGATTTGGGGGGGCTCACATTTTCCACCATTAATGTAGTGGTTAGAGTGGCTTATGGGCCCGGGTCCTCCTATCTATGGTTCATTAGCCCACCCCCCCAGACTATTTAAGCCACCTCTGCAGCTCTACTAGGCTGTCCTATAAAAGGTGCTGATGTTCCGGAGGCAGGTATGTACATTTTTATTCTAAACTTTGTAGGGGTGCGACGGGGTCAGTGAACATGGAGGGAGTGTGTGTGAGTCTTTACTTTGTCCCTGCAGTGGTTATCTGGTCACTTTGGATACTTTTTTGGCACTTATACCTGCTTTTATATCGTCTAATTCACATTTCTTCAATCGCCGGTCCGCAAAAAAATCTTGCCGGTCCGCAAAGGATTCAGTACCCCGCCGCAGCAAAAGGTGCCGGCGTCAGCTGACGTGCAACTTCCTGTTGCCGTCGCTATGCCGGCACTCCTGCCTGCCACCACCGACTCCTGCCACGTATGTCTCTGCACCCCCAGAAAAGCAGCGGCAGGTCTGTGTGCTTTTAACTTCGGCACACAGCTGCCCCTAGGCAGTATTTTAGCGCGGTTTCATGAGGCAGCCTCGGGGCCTTTGGTAGGCCGGCCCACATCGCTTCATCGAAGCGGGCCGGCCTACCAAAGGCCCCGAGGCTGCCTCATGAAACCGCGCTAAAATACTGCTTAGGGGCAGCTGTGTGCCGAAGTTAAAAGCACACAGAGCTGCCACTAGCCTACATAGAGGAAACATTTGCTGGAGAGGGAAGGAGGGAAGGGAGAAGGGGTACTCCTGGACAAGGGAGAGGAAGGGGCTACTGCTGACAGGGGAGAAGGGAAAGGGAAGGGATGAGAATTACTGTTTGATAAGGGGAGGAGGAAAGGAAGAAGGGGTACTCCTGGACAAGGGAGGGGAAGGGGCTACTGCTGACAGAAGAGAAGGGGAAGGGAAGAGAGTTACTATTTATTGGGATAATGCCATGAAGAAAACGGCAATGCACAAATGGATTACATGTTTTTCAGAGAGGAGAGAAAGCGTCACTGATGAAGAAAGGTCAGGGTGGCCAGTAATGAGCAGAACTGAATAAATTTGTCGACTTTTGGCTTGAGAAAGGTGTGTGCAAAAATGGTTCCGAAGAAGCTCAAAACAAAAGCAAAGCAGAATCAAAGTTTGCCAAGACATTTTGGAGAGGCAAGACGATGTTTTGGGCCATGTTATCACTGGTGATGAACATGGGTGTACCAATACGACCCTGAAACAAAGAGTGAGAGTGCACAATGGAAGTCAACCAATTTTCCATGTCCCAAAAAATTTTGCCAGCCCAAATCAAGAGTCAAAACAATGTTGCTAACCTTTTTTGATATCAGAGGGGTTAACCAAGTTTACTATTTGGAAGTGCTGAAAGAGCTGCATGAAAAAGTTAGACAAAAAGAACTGAACTTTTCACCAACTCATGGCTCTTGCATCACAATAATGCACCAGCTCACATGGCACTGTCTGTGAGAGAGTTTTTAGCCAGAAAACAAATAACTGTATTGGAACACTCTGCCTACTCACCTGATCTGGCCCCCAATGACTTTTTTCGTTACCCGAAGATAAAGGAAATATTGAAAGGAAGATATTTTGATAACATTCAGGACATCAAGGGTAATACGATGACAGCTCTGATGGGCATTACAGATAAAGAGTTCCAAAATTGCTTTGAAAGGTGGACTAGGCACTAGCGTTGGTGAATAGCTTCCCAAGGGGAGCTTTTTGAATGTTACCGTAGTGATATTCAACAATGAGGTATGTAGCATTTTTTCTAGGATGAGTTCACAAACTTGTCATGCCTCGTATACTTTAGGACAGTGGTTCTCAACCCTGTCCTGGAGGACCACCAGGCCAGTCGGGTTTTCAGGATAGCCTTAATGAATATGCATGGAGCAGAGTTGCTTGCCATGCACCTCCATATTATGCAGATCTCTCTCATGCATATTCATTATGGTTGTCCTGAAAACCCGACTGGCCTGGTGGTCCTGCAGGGCAGGGTTGGGAACCACTGCTTTAGGACATGAACAATTGAGAAGGTAAACAACATATGAAGTGTTACAATCTGTAAAGAGTTTAGACCTGGAGAGTAATACATTTTTTTATTGAGAGGATTTTTTAAATAGTTATGTTGTAACATCATAAGGCACTGGTTTTTAAACCTGTCCTGTGGGACCTCCCAGCCAGTCTGGTTTTCAAGATATCCCTAATGCATATGCGTGAGTCATATAATAGATGTGACAGGCTTGTTAATCTGCCTCATGCATATTCATTAGGGATATCTTGAAAATCCAACTGGCCAGGAGTCCCCCAGGACAGGTTTAAGAACCACTGTTATAGGGCATGCCTTATAGTGGCCACACTGAAGATGACCCAAGATTGCAGGGTTCTATTGAATAAGTTCACCCAAATTCTTACCCCTAGAGTAAGCAATTCGTAAAGTGCAGTCAGCAAATTTATCCAGCAAAACTAGGGTGAGGTTGAACTATTTTCCAGTGATTTTTTAGTATTTAAAATATCTTTGAAGAACCTTTATTAAACCTCATTACACAAGTTTGTACAGAAGATTGAAAAACCGAATCATCCTTTGTATCCATTGTTTGTAAAAGCCAGTCTCTATGATTGTTTGAGACAGTCTCTTTTATATGTTTGAGTAACTACAGATTCAGGATATCCCCCGCTCCTATAACACTGGTCAACAACTGGAATTCTGTCACCTAAACCTTAACAAGGGCCACATCCTGACTCAAAATCTGAAAACAGTTTTCGTCTATTACATCCTGTTTTTAAGTTATGCATCAGTTTGTAATTATATCAGTTTCGTCATAATGCTACTGTGAAGCGTCAGTATTTTACTGTTTCTGTAACACAATATTGCATTTTAGGACAGCTTAGTGATACTGGTAATTTGAAAGTTTATAATAAGTTTTTGTCTAAGATATTATAATTATTATGAACAGACAAGGTTGTGTTAACCATCCTGATAATTTCTGTTATGTCTGCGGACAATTTACTGCACAAGATCAGTGAAATAATCTGTCCAGCAGACTTCAAAGTTCATACAAGCATTATTTTGGCTGTAAAGTTGGCGACCAAGATAAAGCGTGGGCACCTCATGTGTGCTGCACTGTCTGCTATTCCGGATTAACACAGTGGCTGAATGGGAAATGGAAGAAAATACCTTTCGCTGTACCCATGGTGTGATGTGAACCAACAGATCATCACTCAGACTGTTATTTTTGCATGACAAAAATTGCTGGATTCACAAAGAGGAATAAATCAAAAATTGTGTATTCTGATTGCCCATCAGCAATTAAACCCGTTCCTCATGACTCAGAGAATCCAGTTCCAATTCCTCTTTCCACATCTGCAGCACAATGTACCGAAAGTTCAGATGAAGAATGTGCCTCTGCTGCGGTGGAGGAGTTGTATGAACCTGAAGTGGATGAAAAATAACCTCACCTGCTAACTCAAGAAGATCTTAATGATTCACTTCTTCCCACGCAACCTTGGTGATGTCAGCAATAAGCATGGGGAAAGATTTCATCAAGATATCAAGGTGATGGAAAGCAGATATCAGGGAAAGTTTAATCCCAGTATGATGGGAGACTGTTGTTGGTTCTTGCAAAGAGAGACAAATGCACACTACAAGCGTAAAAGCAAGTGTTTCAAACATTTCTGAACATGCTGACATCACTTTTGTGTGAGTTAAGAGAGGCGTAAATATACGCTGTAGCATGTCTCCTTATTGTCTTCGTGTTTGTTTTCAGAGAAAACTCCTTAAGACAAGTTTGGTGGGACACAGTTCATACTCGCAATATTGTGCCAATATGGCAAACTCTAAAAAATCAGAAATGTGTATCTCAGAAACCTGACGTGCTAGCTGAATTTCAATTACAGATCTAAAATCAGCGTCATTAAATTAAGAACACTTCTTAAGTTCTCAGTGGCAAAGAAAAACTTTTTTTTTTTTTTTTTATTAACCAGTGTAATTTTTTCTTTAAAGTTTTAGATCAGTGTCTCTCAAACTTTTTTTTTGCCCTGGTACACTAAACTCGAGCCTGCATCTGGAGGTCCTATGCGCATTCGTGGACATCAACATGATGACACCACGTGCACACATGATGTCATCACTTAAATGTCCAGGCATGCGTGGGGGCCCTCCAGATGCAGGGCCTGAGCTTGGGGACTTCCAAAACCCAGACAAACTGCTGGGTTTTGGAAATCCCTAAATCTGCTAACCCTGAAATTACTATACCAGGAGAGTGGAGAGGTGCCAGTGCCGGCTGACTTGTGTACAGGGTGTGTCTTTCGCAGCACACCCAGAATCTCACCATTGCACACTAGTGTGCGATTCACTGTTTTAGATTGTTGTTTGAAATCACTTGTCTTAGAGCAGTGTTCTTCAACCACCGGTCCATGGACCAGTGCCGGTCCACAAAAATTTTCTGCCGGTCCAAAGGGCCAGCAAGTGCATGAGGCCCAAAACAGTGTTCTTCAACCGCCAGTCCACGGTGCGATCGATGCAGCATTCTTTGAGCCAGCTCCCTCTTCCTAACTGATTCAGTGCACAAAGCCACCGGCAGTGGCTCCTACAGGCATCCTGCGCCTGAACCGGAAGCCTTCTCTCTGACATTGCAACGTCAAAGGGAAGGCTTCCAGATGAGGCACGGGATGTGCAAGGTGCAATTAGTACTATTATGGGGGTGGGGTCTGGGGTGGAGATTGGGTAGAGATGGGTGGGGTCCGGCTCACAACTTAGCCCCGTGTTCTTCAACCGACGGTCCACGGACCGATGCCGGTCCACAGAATAATTCTTTTATTTCTGCCAGTCCATAGGTGTAAAAAGGTTGAAAAACACTGTCTTAGAGCATATACACCTGTATCTTAAGAACTGAGAGAAAGGAAGACTATTCTTCAATGAAAAAGGATGACAGCTGCCATACTGAAGAAATCGTTCTTATCTGTCTGTATCACATGTACAGTAGTAACTAAAGCCTTAATCTCCTGTTGTAATAAAACATCCTGAAAACTAATAGTTGACCATGAAAATGCATAGTAAATTTGATGTGAACATCCCTCCCATTCAACCAGTGAAAAAAGAAATGTAGTTGTTGTTCCTTTCCTTTCAAAATACAAAAACATCATCAGTATAATGATGCCTACTGAATTCAACAAATATTGGTTTTCAAATTCAATCCTATATAAACAGGTGACCGATGGAGCAAAAGTAGCTCTCATTGCCACACCTGTATGCTGAAGATATAAATTAGATTCACAAAGAAAAAAATATTTTTGATTGCTAAATAAGCCAGCATAATCAAAAAAGAAGTAAGGACCTGATGAGGTTGTGAACGATCCTCCAAAACAAAAGTAATCACCTGCAGGCATTTTTCATGAGGCAAAGAAGTATATAAGGAGACCACATCTAAGGTAATCATCATCAAAAAAAGGAAAGCAGAACCTGAGACATATGTAAAAGACCCCCAAACTGTGTAGTATCTTTGATATATGTTTTGCTTGACTGCAGCATAGATCTCAAAAAAAGATCAATATATGGTGAAATGGGCTCCCAAAGAGAAATCTTTTCCTCCTTCTATTAGAGATTATAGTCATAATTGTTTGGATTGTTATTTGACCTAACTTTTTGCACCGAGTATGATTTGTAAACTACCATAAAAACTTGCTATACTTTAATAGTCTGCTTATTTATATTTCTGCTAAGCAGCTGTCTTTGCTTCCTGTTGGATGTTGCAAGGCTACAATGTGCTACCTAGATTACAGGAGTGCTGCTGCTGCAAGAGATTAGAACAAACAATTTTGCCCACAACTGTAGTGATAGACCACAGCATGCTTTGAAAGACAAAAACCAGGGTAGGTAATCAAAATGATAGATCAGATTAACTTTTGTAGTTAACTAGATAAATAATTAGACTGAAGGCAACAAAATTTAAACCTGTTAACTATCCACACAAAATTTAATTGGTTACATATAAAAGAGAAAATACATACTGTATGTAGGAGTCTAGCAAATGCTATTATCTGATTAGTTGCTGACCAGTTTACAATAGTTGTGCAGTTAAATGAGGCCACAGAAATACCTAGCCTAAAGTTAATTGGATAAGTTAATGTTAAGCTAGTGTCATTTAATTAGGGAAGTTTCTGAATATACAGCTAAATTCAGCCTGATAATTTATCCACTTAATTTTAGCCGGTTAAGACAGTACTAAATATGATCCTCCAGGAATTTTACTGGTTCACAATATTATTGGTAATGTGATTTAGGCTGTAATTAACATTATGTCATCATATGCCTTTATGTGAGTTAATGATAGCATTTTATTTGTAAATATTTTTTAAATCTGTTTAATGATATATGGAATAAAACATTTGCATTAAAAACTGTTATATATCTAACCATTGGTCTGACCCAGTAAGGCTATTCTTTTGTTCTTAATGTACAGTAGCAATATAGAAACCATTCATTAAACCACCCAAAAATGCTGCAGAAGCCTTGCTGGGTCATAACTGAGAACCTGTCAGTCCCACTATCCTTTTGCAACCTTGGCCAGTCTAGGTCATTAAAGAAATATTCACAGCTGCTAGGGGAGGATGGTCCCAGTCATCACGCAGTTGGTGATATTGAGTGACTGTATATGAGGTCTTGATAGCTGGGCACTGGCATTGAATATTCAGATCTTCAGTGAACTTGGAAGTTATATAGGCGCCTGCCAATATTCATTGTCAGTACCCACATACCTAACACAACAAAGATTGGGCTGATTTTTATACAGTTCTGTCTGCCTGGATAGCTATGTTGGCACTGACACCGAATATTGTCAGGTATCCACATGACTTCCTGTACCACCAAAGCCCCAGGTATACATGCTGGTGCCTGATCATGGCACGGCATTAAATATCTGGGTAAGATGCAACCCACAGCAGCCAATACCTTTAAATTCACCAACTACTGCAAGCTAAATATTGGAGGGAGGGGATCACCCTTTTTATTATGCAATATTTTTCTGTGTCCCAGTTTTTCTCAGGTCTGCCCCAACTCCATCCCAGCACAGATTGAATCAGGACATTTAAAGCCAATATTGAGCTGCACTATGAACATTTTAGTTCATCATTAAGCCACATAAACACCCAACAATTCTTCACAAAATAGTTTATCACCAAAACACAATGTGCAATCACATAGCACATATCACATAATGTACAATGAATAATTAAATTAGTCTGAACTAGTCTTTATATTTGTTCCTCTTAACATCTTGAAGAAGCCTAATGATAATGCAGTGGGCTTAGAATTTGGGGAACTGGGATTGTTTCCTACTGCAGCTCCTTGTGACAGACTAGGCAAGTCACGTAACCCTCCATTGCCTCAGGTATAAGAACTTAGATTCTGAACCCACTAGAGACAGAAGGGCCTGTATACAAGAACTCAGCGAAATCATAATAACTCTGATATTAAAGAACCCTAAAGGAGCAAAAGACCAACCTTCCAATTACAGACCCATTGCCTCAATCCCATTGTACATCAAGCTGATGGAAGGTCTCATAGCAAAAACTTTAGCCTCTTACCTAGAGAATCACAACATACTCCACCCCACACAATCGGGATTCAGAGCCAAATACACCACGGAGACATTACTAGGAACACTAATGGACACTGCAAGACAACACCTCTGTACAGGCAAGAAAATCATGCTGATACAACTAGATCTTTCTGCAGCCTTCGACTTGGTAAACCATGACATGCTTCTACAAACTCTCGACTCAATAGGAATCTCAGACAAGGTACTTGCATGGATTCCTGCAATCAAGAACTTACAGAGTTAAAACAATGAAAGAATAATCAGAACCATGGTCTAACCCCTGCGGAGTTCCCCAAGGATCACCCCTATTACCCACACTATTCAATATATACATAGCCTCCCTCAGCTACTACCTAGATAATCATGGCATAAGTTCATACAGCTATGCAGATGACATCACTATTCTCCTGCCCTTCGACCAACCAGAACCCGTCATGACTAGCATAATACACAAAACTCTAAAATCAGTTGAAATTTGGATGACAGAGCACAAATTAAAACTTAACCCTGACAAAACAAATTTCATCCTACTAGAAAACAATAAAACTCCAACATTAACTAATCTTGTAATAAACTCAATCTCATACCCAATACAACCTACACTAAAATTGCTAGGAATCACAATTGACAGAAGCTGTACCCTGCAACCCCAAATTAACAAAATAATAAAGGCATCGTTCATTACCATGAGAAATCTAAGAAAAATCCAAACATTCTTCGAAAAGAAGCAATTCCTACTATTGGTACAATCTCTTATGCTTGGGATGATAGACTACTGCAACATACTATACCTACCTTGTCCCGCGACCATGATGAAGCAATTGCAGACAATACAGAATACAGCCCTGAGACTTGTATATTTCCTAAAAAAAATATGATCATATCACAGAGGCATACCATGACTCGCACTGGCTTCCAATAGAAGCGAGAGTACACTTCAAATTCTACTGCTTACTTTACAAGGCTCTCAATGGAGAGGGCCCAACCTACTGGAATAGCCGACTAAATCAATCCTCCTCAATCAGACACAGAAGATCTCACTCACTTTTCTCTCACCCATCATCCAAAGATGTCAAACGAAAAAAACTTTATGACAACCTAATAGTCTCCAAAGCAGCTAAACTGGACAGACAAATCACTACTCTGTTATCTTCGACTTCAGACTACAAAGCCTTCAGGAGAGATATTAAAACCATACTCTTCAAAAAACACATAAAACCTATCCAGCACAGCATTTCCAGAGGGAAATGGTGGTTGAAGTGGCACATGTCAGAGCCTTTTAAAAATTATATGTGCAAGAAAGTTTTGCAAGTCTCATATTTAAGTACAAATCAGGTGCCAATGAGTGCTGGCACTTTGTTTCCTATGTCTTATGGACATGCCTACAAAGAAGCCACACATACCATTAAACTTTTATGCGTGTGCATCCAGCATATTTTCCCCACCCTCATTTGTTACACGTTTTACCCACATATAATTTGATTACATTTAGCCTTATGCTCACAGTAGAAACCATATAATGAAATGATGACGTGTCTGTTTATGTGGCTTGATATGATTTGTTGTTTAATAAAGCTTCATATGATGAAATGTATGTATATTTGTGTGTATGCAGATATACATGAGGTTTGACAATTAACTTCATGAACTCATCCTAGAAAAGTGCTGCATACCTCATTGCTGAATATCACTATGGTCACCTTTGAAGTACTCCCTTTGGACAACTATGCACTGATACCAGTACCTAGTCCACCCTTCAAAACAATTGTGGAACTCTTTTTCTGGGATGGCCATCAGAGCTGTTGTCATATTAACCTTGATGTCCTGAACATCATCAAAATGTCTTCCTTTAAATATTTCTTTTATCTTCGGGTAAAGAAAAAAGGCATTGTGTTCCAGATCAGGTGAGTATGGAGGGTGTTCCAATACAATTATTTGTTTGGCTAATAGCTCCTTCACAGACAGTGCCATGTAAACTGGTGCATTGTCATGATGCAAGAGCCATGAGGGACCATTTTTGCATACACCTTTCTCGTGCCAAGATTTTCAGTTAAGACTTTCCTGTTTCTCTATTGATGTTTATTTGGTATGCTATGCTTCTCACAGTCAGCTGATGATTTTGACGCACAATTCAATGAATTTTTCCAATGTTTTCCCTGACCTCTCTTCATCAGTGACGCTTTCTCTACCTGCAGAAAAATGTTTCATCCATTTGTGCACTGCCATTTTCTTCATGGCATTATCTCAATAAACTTGGACTAACGTGTGCCGGATTTCACTTCCACTCTTGCCAAGTTTAACAAGAATTTTAAAGTTTGTTCATTGCTCTAATTCAAGCTCCGCCATTCTCACAACAGCACACAAAAGCATGCAACAAGAATAATGAACATCACTCATCAAGACACCGCCACACATCAACATGAACACAGCTGTGAGGCACTGATATACCAAGGTTATGAAACCTTACTGAACTGTTTGTACAGTCCTGGCAATGTAAGCACACGGTGGCAAGTTCAAGAACTTAATTGTCAGACCATGTGTGTGTGTTTAAGATATATAGATAGATAGATAGATATAGTGAAAGCCCTAGGCCACAGTATATACATCTTTCTCTACTTTTTAGTAACTACGAATAATGGGAAATGAAGAACTCTGACAAAAAATTCCCTGAAATCTCCATCTTGCACTACAGAAGTGATAAAATAAATTGACCTTTTTCTCTGCTTTTGTTCTGTATTCTCATCTTTATTCTTAGGATTGTCAAAAACCACCTACTGATTTAACTTTATCAGCCTCCCTCCAGATAATAATACTTCCTATCACAGCTAGGAAGATGGCAATAACTCACTTGCGGCATGTGCTTCACATCCAGATGTCTTTAGAGCAGTAAGCAAATATAAATCTAATATCTAAGGAGATCAGAATACAAAAGCAATTTTGTTAAGATTGCTGGTATGTTTGCTCTCACTGGCATCTGATATTTGCAATGCAGGACTTAAAAATATGAAAGTGGCAGTTGCCATTGAACACATTTTTTAAATGAATATGATGCATCTTAATACACTTCCTCAAAAACTATAGTTAAGCATATCACTTGTTAAGTCAAGAATGATTCACTCGGTCCTGGCAGTCCACAAATACATACTTTTAGAAATAATCCTATAGTTGACCTGGTGTTTCAGTGGCAATGCTGCATGCTGGCATATAGAAGACCTAAATTTATGTCCAGGCCAGAACTTTACTTCTGGTTTAGCTTGGGGTGGTGATGTACAAACTGCATTCATAACTATCAGGTAAAGAAGCCTTAGCCTTTGCTCAACAGTGATAGTGACTAGATTTAGGGTCCATATTATCATATTCTGGAGAGGGGGCCATGGTCTTTGAGCAGTAATCCCTCTAAACTGCACAGGAGTGTGGTTAGGCAAACTTTCTGTATCTACACAGTTGTTGGGAATTAGTAGTCTCATGCTTTCAGTTCCTGGTTGCCTGCAACCAGCCTGCTGTGTCTGTATTAATCCTACTTCTACATAGTAGCTAAGGACTGTCACTGCAGAGTTTGGTCTAAGTGAATTGGGACTTGAAGGAGATATAAAATAGGGGAAAATCCCTGGGTAGTTGAAAATACAAGCTTATGGCACCATAGCCTTAAGGTTAGTTCCAATCTAAGGGGCATTTCTGTTAAAATGTGTTAGGTTTTTGGCTTAAATTGCTATAACGCAGAATTTTAACACACAGTGAGCCCAAAACTAACACTGCTTTGAGAAGGGGCGTTGCCAGTATTTTTTTTATTGCAAACCACACATTAGCATTCAGGTTAATGTGCAGCAATGATCTTGCATTAACTCAGGTTAGCATATGGTAAGTGTAATGTGCCAATTGACTGATGCTTCCACACCCACTCTCTGTCTGTGCCATGCCCCCAACAGCGAAGTTTTAAAAATTCAATAATTCAGGGTTTAGCACATGGAAAAAGGCAAACTATTGAAAAACCACTTAATATGGTTGAGTAGTAGCCTGTTTCTGCACATTAAGTACTGAATGTCCTTTAATAATAATAATAACTTTATTCTTCTATACCGCCACAATCTTGCGACTTCTAGGCGGTTTACAATCAAGAGTGCTGGACATTCAGCGAAATACAATAAGTAGATATTCAGAGACCTCAGGAGACAATAGTATAGAAATACAATTTGCTGAGCGAAAATGTAATATGTACATTTTAGTAGGTAATGTCCGACAGGACCTGTTGGGGATAAATAGCAACGTAAAGTTACGATAAGATGAAGATAACAGATTATATTTATAACAGTGCTGTAAGTTCAGGTGGAATAGGGAGGGGGGAGGGAGAGGGAGAGCGGGTCAATTGTTTAGGTATTTCTGGAACAGGTATGTTTTTAGGCGTTTCCTGAATTCCCCGTATGTAGTGGGCGAAAGCAGTTGGTCTAGGTCTTTGCCCCATAGGACTGCTTGGTGAGAGAGAAGGTGATCGTGGTGTTTTTTCATTTTGCAGCCTCTAACTGGAGGGGAAATGAATTTTGGGTGTGTGTTTCTCTTGAGTTTGTTATTAGAAAATGCGAAAAGGTCCGTTATGTACTTGGTGGTCAGGCCGTGTAGTACTTTGAAGCAGAGGCAGGCAAATTTAAACCTTACTCGGGCTTCCGTTGGTAGCCAGTGTAGCTGCCGATAGTAGGGTGTCACGTGGTCGAATTTATTCAGCCCGAAGATAAGTCTGACCGCAACATTTTGCGTTATTTGGAGACGTCTCATATTCTTTTGTGAGATTGCTAGATAGGCGATGTTGCAGTAGTCAAGCTGACTCAGTATGAGGGATTGCACTAGGATTCTGAATGTTGACGTAAAACAGCCCCATAAATCATGTATCTTGGCCATATTCATAAATGAATTAGTTCTTTATAAATGTTAAGTTATGAAATCCAGATATTTTGGTAGCCTTGAGGCTCAGAATTGAGCATGTTCTGTCTCTGCCGTCTGCAAATACAGATTTGGAAAACAAGCACCACAGTATTTTTTTCATTCCTTAGGTTCCCCACTTTTAATTTTTGCTATTTTGATTGGTTTTCCAACTCTTTCCTGAAGGGATAGCTATCTAATCTATTTTCAGAACAATCCCAAATGAGCATGCATGAGATAGTGTCCAGTACATGCAGATACATTTCATACATATTTATTACAGATATCCCAAGGACTAGACCACTTAGCTATACCTGCAGGAAAAGGACAAAAGCTCCTGTTCTGGGTTACATAATCAAGATTTGTCTCAGACTTTTGACAGCATGCTTTGCTCTTTATAAGTATATTTAGAGTATCCATGCTTAGTATGAAGACCATTGCTTTTCCAGCTCTTCCAGACATGGCCAGCACAGAGCCATAACCATAATCTAAAGAGTTGGATCTTGTCTGGGTCTGGTTTTCATAACAGTTGAAGCTGCTCAATCTAAACTGCTGCATGGATCAAATATGTCCAGATACCCCTTCATGAAAATTCATTTCAGAAATTCTGAAAGCCAGATCAGTTCATGGCACTTGTAGATGAAGTTTACCATCTTCATCGTACAGAACAGAATACCACACCCTGAAGTACTAGTTTTGTGATGTTCAGAGCCAGCTAATGCTGGCACTAAATGATATTCTTAACATTGAGCCATTGTGTTTAAAGAGGTAAAACAGATTTTTTTGTAGAATGTACATTCTCTCAGCTATTTTAGATGCACATTGTTGATGCAACTGATCATTTGTCCAACTACTAGTCTGTGTTATCACTTAGGAAAATATCCAACAGCAGCAATTTGCACATCCACATTGATTTATTCACATTTAAGAGACCTGCCCCACATACCCCAGGCAACTTGCAAATTATTTATATATCTATTTATCAAATCTTGTAGATCATTAATGTAATTCAGATTATTCAAGACAATTTACAAATTGAACATGCATATTTAAAATCTATGCTATATTTGCCTTAGTAAAATGTGATGGCATTCTGTTCTACAGTCTTATCAGCAATATGGGATATAATTCTTCCCTGTGTGAAAGGTGTTTAACATACCTTAATAATGTTATCCCCCTTTAGTCTCTCTTCTTGCAAACTAAACACTTCTTAATAAATATCAGTAATATCATTAATGAGGTTGTCAAAGTGTACCCTAAATTTCAGATGAGATCTTAATGGAAGTCTTTTAGAAAAAGAATGCAAGTAAATTTAAAAATGCTTTTCAGATTTACCAAAAACAAAAAATAAAGTTGTGGTTGAAGTTTCTACTTAAGTAAATCATGTGCTGCCCTTTTTTTCTTCCTATCTTACAAGCACAGCTGAGGAAGAAGAGACAATCAGATTTGCACTCCCCACAAGCAAAGCTATTCAGGGGTTACTGGGTAGCTAAAAATGTTGTCACTTGGCTTGTACGTGTCAAAGATGCTGAGTTTCTGCTGCCTGTGTCTGATTTAAGTGGTTGTGGTCAGTCAGAGGAACTTGTGATATGATAAGATAGCATTCATAGGGTCATGTGGTTTTAAAACGCCCAATCTTATTGTAGCAGACTTTTTTATATATATCTGGTATGCAGAGCTTAAAAAACCCTTGCATGTCTTAAAAGAATGACTAGCATATTGTTTAGTTCTTCAGCATGAGTAGTAGCATGACCTTTCCTTGTATCCTTTCTTGAGAGTCAAAAAAACCTTGTAATTTCTAATGTGCTGTAGAAAAATATCAGCATGGATCAACTGATAATATTTGATCATGGTTGATTTCAGCTAGTACTTAGTGCTGACACTGTAGTGTAAAAGCTAATGCTGCAGTGCTCTTTTTTTTTTTCCTTATCTAAAACATGCCTGCTTCTTGGCACTGAGGATCTATCTCATCCAATCCAATATGCTAAATATTTCCTGGGATGAGCTGTCAATAATTTCTTTTAGTGTTAATTAAAGTCCACACTAGGGGTCTATATGCATAGGTTTACTGCACTGTAGTATGTATTTGCAAGCTGTATAATAACTGTTGGGAGCATGCCCAGCCTTTGCACAGTATGTACATTTATCACACCATGAGTGTGCTGGTGATAACTCGAATACATCCCTGCTGTTAGCATTGCACCTTTCATGGTCTTCGGCTAAATAGTACCCTTCACCACTTCCCTTAAATGGCAAGTCCCCCATCCCCTGAACTCTCCTCAATGACTTTAATAACCCCTCCCCCCTCTACATACATACATATCATCATCCCTCCTCCAGGTTCTTTCTTCTTACCAAGGATTTCTGGTGGCTAGTGGGGAGCAGGAGCAATCCTTAGACACTCCAACCCTATTGGCATCATTGTGGTAGTATTACTAGAGGTCAAGCTGCCAAATAAGGATGTACACACCTTATTTGGCAGCTTGATCCCTAGAGATCAGAGGCATCATTTTGAATCCATGGGCCTACAGGGCAGGAGTAATCAGGGATTGCTGTCCCCCTGGGTAGTAGCTGGGAGGGATGTTGAAGAAATCATGGGATGAGTGAGGCCTCTTTTTAGGTACATCTGCACTATCTAATCTTAACAGTAAATGATAATTTGTGCATTAAATGCAAGGTGGTGACCATGTCTTTAATCTACCCATTTCCATATATGCATTTACCCCTCATTCTGTAATTTGGTACCTATTAGACACCAGCTGCATATATAGTTCACAAATTTTAGCATTTAAGCACATCAGTGGCACCAGTAATTGGCGTTTACATGTAAGTGCTAGGTGCCGTTCTATAGCATACACACCACTTAACATGTAACTGTAATCTCGGTGAATCTGGAAGATGTACTAAGCCAAATCGACAAGTTAAAAGTGATAAATCGCCAGGACTGAATGGTATACATCTCAGGGTATTAAAAGAACTCAAAAATGAAATTGCTGACTTGCTGTTAGTGATCTATAACCTGTCGCTAAAATCGTCTGTAGTACCTGAAAATTGGAGGGTGGCCAACGTTACGCCAATTTTTAAAAAGGGCTCCAGGGGAGATCTGGGAAATTACAGACTGGTAAGCCTCATTTCGGTGCCAGGCAAAATGGTAGAAACGATTATAAAAATAAAATTGTGGAACACTTAGACAAACATGATTTGAGGCGGAGTCAGCATGGGTTCAGCCAAGGGAGATCTTGCCTCACAAATTTGCTTGACTTCTTTGAAGGTGTAAATAAACATGTGGATAAAAGTGAGCCAGTTGTATAGTGCAGGGGTACCCAAAAGGTCGATCGCGATCGACCAGTAGATTGCAAAGGCAACGTGATTAGATCGCAGATTCCATCCCGAGATCCTCGATAGACTCGCATTGCCTTTGTATTCTCCTTGTTCCCCAATGCCACAACATGCCAGCAGCGACTGCAGAAGCGTCGGGCATTCCAGCCTCCCCACACCCCACCCCCGACGTAAATTCTGACGTTGAAGAGGAAGTTTCAGGCTAGCCAATTGCTGCCTGGCTGGCCCGGAACTTCCTCTCCGACGTCAGAATTGACATCGGGGGGGGGGGGGGGGAAGCTAGGTGGCCTGGTGCTTCTGCAGTTGCTGCTAGCCTGTTGTGGCATCGGGAAATAGGAAGAACTCAGCAGCAACAGTGGCTTGGGGGCCTGTTCCCAGATGTTGGCGGTGGCTTGGGAGCCTGTTCCCAGATGACGGCCCCGGCAGTGGCTTGGGGAGAAAGAAAGGACAGACAGAGAGAAAGACAGAGAGGCAGAACAGGGAGACAGAAAGACAGACAGGGAGACAGAAAGAAAGGGGGGCAAGGAGACAGAAAGAAATAAAGGAAGGGGGGCAGGGAGAAAAAGAAAGGGGGCAGATAGACAGAAAGAAAGAAAGGAGGGCAGGGAGACAGAAAGAAAGATAGAGAGATAGAAAGGGGTGCAGGGAGACAGAAAGAAAGACGGAGAAAGAAAGGGACAGGGAGAAAGAAAGAAAGGGGGCAGGGAGAGAGAAAAAAAGAAAAGGGAGGGTGCAGGGAGAGAGGAAGAAAAAGTTGGGGGAGAGAACGGGGTGTGTCGGTTGGTAGGGGGCAGGCAGGGAAAGAGGAAGAAAAAGTTGGTCTAATGGAAAGACAGATGTTGGTTGGTTGGGAAATGGAGTCTGGAGGAGACGAAGCATGCATGAGGTAGAAAGAAGGGAAGAAATATTGATGCACAGTCGGAAAAAGAAAATGCAACCAGAGACTCATGAATCACCAGACAACAAAGGTAGGAAAAATGATTTTATTTTCAATTTAGTGATCAAATTGTGTCCGTTTTGAGAATTTATGTCTGCTGTCTATATTTTGAACTATGGCCCCCTTTTACTAAACCATAGTAGCGGATTTTAGTGTAGGGAGCCTATGAGCGTCGAGAGCGCTAAAAACCACTATCGCAGTTTAGTAAAAAGGGAGGGGGTAGGGTTAAATGGTCATTTTTCTCAATGGAGGAGAGTAAACAGTGGAGTGCCACAGAGGTCTGTACTGGGATCGGTGCTATTTAACTTATTTATAAATGATCTGGAAATTGGAACGATAAGTGAGGCGATTAAATTTGCAGATGACACTAAACTGTTCAAAGTTGTTAAACGTATGCAGATTGTGAAAAATTGCAGGCGAACCTTAGGAAATTGGAAGACTGGTTGTCCAAATGGCAGATGAAATTTAATGTGGACAAATGCAAAGTGATGCACATTGGAAAGAATAACCTGAATCACAGGTACTAGATGCTACGGTCCACCTTGGGGAAAAGCGCCCAAGAAAAGGATTTAGGTGTCATTGTAGACAATACAATGAAATCTTACGTCCAATATGCAGCAGCAGCTAAAAAGCAAATAGGATGCTAGGAATTATTTAAAAAGGGATGGTTAACAAGACTAAGAATGTTATAATGCCCCTGTATCGCTCTGTGGTGCGACCTCATCTAGAGTATTGCGTTCAATTCTGGTCTCCTTATCTCAAGAAAGATAAAGTGGCACTAGAAAAGGTTCAAAGAAGAACGACCAAGATGGTAAAGGGGATGGAACTCCTTTCATATGAGGAAAGACTAAAATGGTTAGGGCTCTTCAGTTTGGAAAAGAGACGGCTGAGGGGAGTCTACAAAATCCTGAGTGGAGTAGAACGGGTACAAATGGATCAATTTTTCACTCTCAAAAATTACAAAGACTAGGGGACACTCGATGAAGTTACAGGGAAATACTTTTAAAACCAATAGGAGGAAATATTTTTTCACTCAGAGAATAGTTAAGCTCTGGAACGCATTGCCAGAGGATGTGGTAAGAGCGGATAGCGTAGCTGGTTTTAAGAAAGGTTTGGACAAGTTCCTGGAGGAAAAGTCCATAGTCTGTTATTGAGAAAGACATGGGGGAAGCCACTGCTTGCCCTGGATCGGTAGCATGGAATGTTGCTACTCCTCGGGTTTTGGCCAGGTACTAGTGACCTGGATTGGCCACTGTGAGAACAGGCTACTGGGCTTGATGGACCATTTGTCTGATCCAGTAATGCTATTCTTATGTTCTTATGTTTAAATGTATTTATTAATTTTTAGTGTGCAAGCAAAAAGCAACAGCAATACAAAGCATAACACTTACATTTATACACAAAGATAACTTCTCCTCCCCCCAACTTCTTAACTGCAAATGAATGTATACATGGATGGAGCTTGGGATTGTTTTCCAAGTGTTGTACACAACATATATATAATGCTATCAGTTGCTTGCATTACATAGTACACTTGGGTGCGCCAATCTATACCAATCATTGACCTGTCTTAAGTGGGCATGCCTAAATTTTGGTGCACCAACATGGCTTTCCACTAGTGTTCTCCTGTATAACGGTTTAGATGTGCCTAAGTGCCATTATAAAACAGTAGTAAGCATGCCCTATTATGACACCAAGTTGTAGAATTTCCCCCTTAGCATGTGAATTAACATGATCTAAATATCATGGCCATGCAGTAAGTGTGACTGAGGCCATGTGTATCACATGGTAACATTTTACCACTCTTTAGTAAACAGGCTCCTAAAATTAGTGTACATTAAACTTTTAATGGGTGCTCTTCATTTTGATATATGTTTAGATACTAAAATAGTTTTAATAGTTTAATATATTAAGAACCTACATTAAAAGAAATCCAGAAAAATATAAATGCAACTTTTTGAATTGCTTTTATAGTGTTTTGCATATACTCTTCAATAATTCTCTTATTTATGAAATTACAAATGCAATTTTCTACATTAGCATCATTATATTGCTGTTTTCCCAAAATTACATGTTAGCATTACCACAAGCTAAGTGCCTCATAAAAGTGAATTTATATTAGGTGTGAATTGCACAGGGAATTATGCATAGTCAGTAACATTTAGAAATGATATGTAGATTTACTTAAAACTAGCACTCTATTGTCAGTATGGGAACAGATGTTATAGAAACATTAGTTCAATCACAATTTTAATTTTTTTTAATACCATAAAAGAGAGAACATGTTGGTATATACAAAGCTAATTAGGGATCCAATATGTCCACCATCTTTCTCCCATCTCACTTACCTCTGATTTTAATCCTTGGCATTTTAAATCCTTCCAAGTTTATTCATATCTTACTTTATCCCTGGACAAGCAGGCAGCATATTCCCACACATGGGTGACGTCACCGACGGAGCCCCACAGCGGACAGCCTCGAAAGCAAACTTGCTTGAAGATCGCGATCTTTCGAGGGCTGTATCGCGCGTGCCTTCCCGCCCGAACTAGGGGGCGCATCTCCTGAGAGGTTCCTCAGTTCGTTTAATTCCGCGGAGACAAGAAGACACGTTTTTCTTCAGCTCTGCAGCACTTTTGCCTTCTCTTCACCGCGGCTGTTTCTTTTTTTTCACAAAGTTCGGTCGCTGTGCTTTAATTTATTTCTCCTTTCTCAAAATAAATTTAAAAAAAATTAAATTTTTGTTTCTACTTTTCTCGCTTGTCCAGCCAGTGAGCCTTGGGCCTAGGCCCAATTGCTCCTTCCGTTCGACACGGACTTTATTTTTTCTATGTCCCGACCTCTCACCGGGTTTAAACGTTGTCGTCAGTGTAATCGTGTGATTTCGGTCACTGATCCCCACTGTCGCTGTCTACAGTGCCTGGGTCCTTCCCATTCCCCAGAAGATTGTCATCGTTGCTTCACTCTCACTCCACGGGCTTTTCGACGCAGGTGCGCCCAATTTTTTCAACTTTTCGGAGACATGGAGCAACCTTCGGATTCGACTTTGACCTCGGCGGCTGCCCCGGTATCGAAGGCTTCGACTCCAACAACATCGACGACCACGGTCTCGAAGGCTTCGACCCAAGTTCCGGCTGGAGCTTCGGTCTCGAAGGCCTCGACCTTGCCTGCTTCGGTTCCCTCGAAGATGGTGTCTCCGTCTTTCAGGTACCGTACCCAAGAAGCCACCAGAGTCCTCTACTCGTCCATCTTCCAAGCGTACCTCCAAGATAAGGGAATACTCACCTTCAAGGTCGCCCTCTTCGGAGCGTACTACTGCACCTACGAGATCAGAACCTTCTGTCTCGGTGCCGATGCTGGAGGACATGCTAAAATCTATACTGACCACACAGATTTCCTCTTTAGTGGCTCAATTGGTCCCGTCCTCGACCTTGCCTCGGGTGGATCAGCCTGTCACCCAACCGGAGCATCCAGTATCTCGAGGCCGATCCCGGACACCGAAGAGAATACCTTCATCTGATTCTTCTCCAGACTCACCTCCTCCGAAGCACCGGTCGAAGCCTTCGAGACATAGTGCTTCTAAGCTTCGGAGGGAGTCTTCGGTTTTGGATACCGAGACTTCTCTGCCGCATTCTTCAAAGTTGAAGTACAGATCTCGACACCATCGAGCATCGACTCGAAGTCCTTCTCGACCGAAGACTCCTCCGTCGAAACCGGCTCGTCGAGACACTTCGCCTCAGACCTCGACTCATTCAGTACCACGTACACCTGGTACTTCTCCATCCAGGAGCCTTAAGAGAAAACATTCTCTTACTCCACCTCACAGTGCAGCTTCTTCGGTGACTCTACGCCTTGACTCGGAACCACTGTCACCATATTCCAGAGAGGCTTCTCCTTCATACTCAGCACTTCCTAGATCTTGCAGTGTGTCTCCTGAGGAAGCATCTGATTCCAAATCCATTTCATTTGCCAAATTTATTTTTGATATGGGACAAGCTCTCAAACTGGATCTTCATTCTGATTCTAAATATACTCCTGAATATTTAGCAGATATGGAGCTTCCTCATCCACCTAAAGAGTCACTACGTTTACCCATGACTCCTGTTCTCAAACAAACCTTTGTTCGTAACATGGAGACTCCTTATTCAATCACTGCCATTCCATCTAAATTGGAATCTCGTTATCGAACAGTTCCATGCAAAGGTTATGAAAAATCTCAACTTTCTCATCAATCCCTGGTAGTGGAATCATCTTTGAAGAAAGCACATCCTTCTAAAATCTACGCTTCAGTTTCTCCAGGCAGAGAAGGTCGTACCATGGATAAGTTTGGTCGCCGTTTATACCAGAACTCTATGATGGCAAATAGAGTTCTTAATTACAGTTACATTTTTACTTCTTACTTCAACCATTTTCTCAAGATCTTACCATCTTTTTATCCGGACATCTCCACAACTCGTCTTTCAGAATTCAAACTCATCCTTAAGACTCTCTCCCAATTGCGACTCTTCATGTTACAAGCCTCATATGACGCTTTTGAACTATCGTCTCGAGTATCTGCTTTTGCGGTAGCCATGCGTCGTTTAGCATGGTTACGTATTGTTGACATGGATCCCAATCTTCAAGATCGATTGGCGAATTTACCTTGTCAGGGTAACGAATTGTTCGATGACTCTATTGAAGTAGCTACCAAGCGTCTATCAGAACATGAACGCTCTTTTGCTTCCCTCATTCGATCAAAACCCAAACCTGCACCAACTAGAGGTTTTAAACAGACTCCACGTCGTTATCCTCAAAAAACGACTCCTGCTTTTTCTAGGCCTCCTCCTCGTCATCCTCCTCAACAACAGCGCCAGCAAAAATCTCAGACTCCTGCTGCCACCAAACCAGCTCAGTCTTTTTGACAGTCTCAGCCTGAGCATTCCAATTTCTCTGTTTCCAAACTCTCCCCTCCCCATAGGGGGTCGTCTGTCCACATTTTATTACCAGTGGGAGCTCATTACATCAGATCTCTGGGTGCTTTCAATCCTACGAGAGGGATACTCTCTTCGGTTGCTACAGGTGCCTCCAGATCGCCATCCAAGAGAGTGTCCTTCCGATCAGTCGCACCTTCCCCTTCTTCTTCAAGAAGCTCGGGCCCTTCTGCGCCTGCGAGCTGTGGAGGAAGTTCCTCTTCCACAAAGGAACTTGGGATTCTACTCCCGTTATTTTCTAGTTCCCAAAAAGACGGGGGATTTACGACCGATCCTAGATCTCAGAGCTCTCAACAAATATCTAGTCAAAGAGAAATTTCGAATGCTCACTCTGCCAACTTTATATTCCTTAATGGATCAAGGGGATTGGATGTGCTCCCTCGATCTCAAAGAGGCGTATACTCATATCCCTATTCATCCTGCATTTCGCAAATACCTCAGATTTCAAGTAGGAAGCCTTCATCTGCAGTACCGAGTTCTCCCCTTCGGATTGGCTTCTTCTCCCAGAGTTTTCACAAAATGTCTCGTGGTGGTGGCTGCAGCTCTTCGCAACCAGGGTCTCCAAGTATTTCCATACCTCGACGACTGGCTCATCAAAGCTCCCTCTTTTTCAGGGGTTATTGCAGCGACCCAACAGACTATTCTTTTTCTGCAAAGTTTGGGATTTCACATCAACTTTCCCAAATCTCAGTTGACTCCCTCTCAGTCTCTCCAGTTCATAGGAGCAACTCTAGACACTATCAATCTGAGGGCCTACCTTCCACAACCACGTCAGGCCGCCCTTCAGCAGATTTCTCAACAAGTCTTCCAACTTTCAACTGTTCCAGCACGAACGATGATGGTTCTGCTCGGTCACATGGCTTCTACAGTTCATGTGATTCCTTTTGCCAGACTTCACCTTCGCATTCCTCAATGGACCCTGGCATCCCAATGGCAGCAAACCGTGGATCCACCAGCTCGACTGATTTCCATAACTCCTTCATTGCGGAAGTCTCTCCGTTGATGGATGCTCTCTTTGAATCTTTCAAGAGGCTTGCTGTTCCACCCTCTTCCTCATCAGAAAGTCCTCACAACCGACTCATCAATGTATGCATGGGGAGCTCATGTGGACGGTCTTCGTACTCAGGGTCTATGGACTCAAGCAGACCGGTGGTGTCATCAATCTGTTGGAACTCAGAGTGATATTCTATGCTCTCAAAGCTTTTCAACATCTCCTTCACGACATGGTGCTTCTTGTACGTACCGACAACCAGGTAGCCATGTATTATGTCAACAAACAGGGAGGGACGGGATCTCATTCCCTATGTCAAGAAGCTCTCAAATTGTGGCATTGGGCAATTCTTCACAACCTCTACCTCAGGGCTGTTTACATTCAGGGTCAACACAATTATTTGGCGGACAAATTGAGTCGTCTTCTACAACCTCATGAATGGACGCTCAATTCTCCTACTCTTCACCAAATCTTTGCTCGTTGGGGAACTCCGCAGATAGATCTGTTTGCCTCGCCTCTCAACTGCCTCAATTTTGCTCCCGCATTTACACTCCTCAACGTCTCGAAGCGGATGCGTTTCTACTGGATTGGAGGAATCAGTTCCTTTATGCCTTTCCTCCGTTTCCTCTGATTCTCAAGACTCTAGTCAAACTCAAGTCAGAACAGGCCACCATGATTCTGATAGCTCCTTGGTGGCCCAGGCAACCTTGGTTCTCCCTTCTACTTCAACTCAGCACTAGGGAGCCTCTACTTCTGCCAATATTTCCTTCTCTACTCACGCAAAGTCAAGGATCCTTGCTTCATCCCAATCTGCAGTCTCTACACTTAACAGCTTGGTACCTTTCTGCATAACAGACTTTCCTCAATTTTCTCAGTCTGTTCGAGATATATTACTTGCTTCCAGAAAGCCATCAACTAGACAATGTTATGGCCAGAAGTGGACTAGATTTTCAACTTGGTGTTCTACACATCAATTACACCCAACCTCGTCTTCCTTAGCATCAGTTCTGGACTACTTACTTCATTTGTCACAATCTGGACTTCAAACTACATCTATTCGAGTCCATCTTAGTGCTATAGCTGCTTTCCATCAGCCTCTCGATGGAAAACCTCTTTCTGCACATCCTATGGTTTCTTGCTTTATGAAAGGACTTCTAAATCTCCATCCACCACTTAAACCACCTCCAGTGGTTTGGGATCTCAATGTTGTTTTAGCTCAACTTATGAAGCCTCCTTTTGAACCGCTTGACAAAGCTCATCTCAAGTATCTCACTTGGAAAGCTGTGTTCCTGATTGCTCTCACATCTGCTTGACGAGTCAGTAAGTTACAAGCTTTGGTTGCAGATCCACCTTTCACAGTTTTTCATCATGACAAGGTGGTTCTCTGTACTCATCCTAAATTCTTGCCTAAAGTTGTTTCAGAATTTCACATCAATCAGTCTATTGTTCTACCTGTATTTTTTCCAAAGCCTCATTCTCATCCTGGAGAAATGGCCCTTCATACCCTGGATTGTAAACGTGCCTTGGCTTTTTACCTCCAACGCACTCAACTGCACAGAACATCTCCTCAACTTTTCATCTCATTT
This sequence comes from Geotrypetes seraphini, assembly GCF_902459505.1. Classification (NCBI taxonomy): domain Eukaryota; kingdom Metazoa; phylum Chordata; class Amphibia; order Gymnophiona; family Dermophiidae; genus Geotrypetes; species Geotrypetes seraphini. The sequence continues at coordinate 23,289,653 of NC_047095.1, forward strand.
GATCCGAATAGGTTGGGACGTCCTATATCAAAGCGCACCATCTCCAACTGGATGGCTGCTTGCATTTCTTTCTGCTATGCTCAGGCTGGTCTTCCTCTGCAAGGTTGAGTGACGGGCCACAAAGTTAGAGCTATGGCGGCATCTGTAGCTTTCTTCCGATCAACTCCTATTGAGGAAATCTGCAAGGCTGCCACTTGGTCCTCGGTTCATACTTTCACCTCTCATTATTGTCTGGATACATTGTCCAGGAGGGATGGCCACTTTGGCCAATCTGTTTTGCAAAATCTTTTTTCGTAAATTGCCAACTTCCCTCAATCCCTTTTTACTTAGCTTGGAGGTCACCCATGTGTGGGAATATGCTGCCTGCTTGTCCTGGGATAAAGCACAGTTACTTACCGTAACAGTTGTTATCCAGGGACAGCAGGCAGATATTCCCACAACCCTCCCACCTCCCCTGGTTGGCTTCTTGGCTAGGTATCTGAACTTAGGATCCTCGCAGGAGATGCGCCCCCTAGTTCGGGCGGGAAGGCACGCGCGCAGGCGCGGTGCAGCCCTCGAAAGATCAAGATCTTCAAGCAAGTTTGCTTTCGAGGCTGTCCACTGCGGGGCTCCGTCGGTGACATCACCCATGTGTGGAAATATCTGCCTGCTGTCCCTGGATAACAACTGTTACGGTAAGTAACTGTGCTATCTCACACCAAGGGTAAAACCTGGGTGGATTATAATCTAAAATCAGATCAAACAAGAAAGAAAGACACAAAATAACATACTGCATAAAAGTAAGGTTAAAGGGATAACTCCTATTAAAAGAATAGAGGGGAAGGTAAACACAGGTAAAAACTTTGTGTCAAGCAAGAAATTATCCAATGCAAATAGCCACTATTTATTTTAACAGGCATCAGAAAGAAAGAAATGTGATTTGTTTGGTGCTGTTCTGGACTTGGCTTCAGTAAAATATAATTTGACATAAATCAACTTTAAACATATCAGTGGTTCTCAGTAATCAATCTGACTTAATGCCATGCAGGAAACTTGAGCTATTGCTGTAGTCGACGACAATGAAAGTGGTTAAAGGAAGAAGGGGACACCAGTAGGCTTTGTTTGATTACAGGAAATTGTTTGGAAGTAGACAGAAAAACATAAATGCCAAATGGCCCATCTAGTCTGCCTATCCATAGCATACTGGAGTGATCATTATTCACCAGTTACCACTTGAGAACCGGATAACCCCTGCAGGCTATTAGCTTAAACTTAGCCAAGTCATGGTTCCCTGCAATAAAATTGTTGTTTGACCTATTAGTGTCCCTTCCTTCCTTTGACCACCTTCATTGTCTTGGACTGCTTTGTGATTTATAGAGGTTCTTTCTCCTTTTTTCTACTGGGTTTGGAATTTGGTCTAGAACAGGTATGTGCAACATTGGCCTTTTGAAGTTGGCCTTTTAGGATTCCACAGTGAATGTGTATGAGATCTATTTGAATGAGTATGCGTAAGATTTATTTGCATACAATGGAGGCAGTGCATGCAAATAAATCTCATGCATATTGATTGAATTGTGAAATTTTGTCAGATTTTTTTTGTGAGAAGATTGACAAAATTCACTTAGCTTTGCAATTAGGGACCCAACCTATGGATGTAGGGGACCTAGTATCATACTAATTCTAGTATTCAGAAGAGGCCTAAGTGTGATGATTTTTTTTTTCTCAATTTCAGCCTGTCATTTAATGATTTATTTATTTATTCAGTTTTCTATATTCACCCAAGGGAGCTCAGAACAGTTTACAAGAATTTATTCAGGTACTCAAGCATTTTTTTCTGTCCTGGTAGACTCACAATCTGTCTAATGTACCTGTGGCATGGGGGATTAAGTGACTTTCCCAGGTCACAAGGAGCAGCATGGGTTTGAACCCACAACCTCAGGGTACTGAGGCTGTAGCTTCAACCACTGCGCCATACTCTCCCCTGATGTACGTAGATAAATGATAGAAGCAGAAGAATGCAAAGAGACTATTTTGATCCATGACCTTCATCTTTATTGGCAATGAAAGATGTGATGCTTTTTATTTTTGATAAATGAATCTTTGAAAATGGGAATTGTGCTTTATGCCTAGAAACTTGCAGTAGTTAGGACAGTTTTGAGAAAAAACCTTCATTAGATGCAAGTCTGCTGAGTAATTTTAGGCCGGTGTCCAATTTACCATTTTTATCTAAACCTTTAGAAAAAGTGGTTTTAACACAATTTCTTGATTTTGATAAGAAGCAAGAGATTCTTTCTGAGTTTGTTTGGTTTTAAGAAAATTTCATAGTATAGATTGGAAACTAATCACTCCATACATCCCAACGACAATACTCTGATCCAGTCAACAAAATCTATTAATCATTCCCTCTCTGACGCATATAACATATGACACCATGTGAAAAACCATTTTCTCAGTAATAGTTTCTTCTCTCTGGAATGCCCTTCCATCATACCTTCGTCATGAAACATCATTGATTAAATTTAAAACCAATCTCAAAACTTTTTATTCAATGATGCCTATGATATAATATCTTATGGCACAACATTTCCTAATCTTTTCCACAGAACTGATCGAACCTTGGTGCCTTAGACTGAAAGGCTGTAATTGAGAAAAAATTCTAAATCATCTCACTTTCACATAGTATGTCCAGAAGCACTTGGTAGTTCCTTAGGATTTTTGACAAAATTTGTTTAATTTCTTCTTTTCTCATCAGCTAACAGGCTGTTTTTTGACCTCAAGCTCCCAGCCAAAGTATATTTGATACCATTGAGTCATTGGCTATTTTTCAAGACAAAATGTCCCAAAGGAAGACCCCCAGCAGCTTCAAAACATATTTCTGGCTCCTCAGAACTATATATCCAAACTTAAAACGTTCCTCTTTAAAGATGCCTTTACCTTGTAATTACTATTTCCTTTGAAATTCGATTATCCTTTACAGAATCTTAAGGCAACCAAAACGCTTTTTTTAGAAGCGACTTCCCCAGCCTAATTGTACCTCCCTCTCCCATTTTCCTCTTTTATTTTTATCTGGATGTATTTATTAATTTTTCCTTCCCATCTTCTTGTAACGTATCATGTATATTCAAGTGTAAATGTTTCACCTTTTTTTTAGTTTAGATAAGTTTTTATTATTTTTTTTAACTTCTATTACATATTATTATAAACCATTTAGATATCTGTATGATAAACGGTATATCAAAAATAAAGAAACTTGAAACTATCTACTCATGGTGTTTGTAAGTCCAGGATCCAACCACGAAACCCTCTCATTATATTCTCTTCACAAATGTCAAAGAGAGAGATTCATGGTAGAGAAAGTCAGAGAGAAAAGTTTTTCATTGATGAGACCAGGTACATATTTATTTATTTTATTTTAAAAATTTCTATACCGTTTATAACTAAACAGTTAACAAGGTATACATACATAATCTTGAAACATCATAAAATAGACATACAAAAAGATCTTAAAACTCATAGCTAAAAAATGCTAGCAAAGCTTTACATTAAAACAAACCTTAAAAGAGATAAATATTAATATCGTGTCATGGATAAAAATTAATATCATAACTGTGAATCTCAAGCAGTTCATCAAGTTTACCTAAGAAGAGAGTTTGACTAAAAGAAAGCACCAACAAACATACATTGGCATCAAAAACTTAAGTCTCCATTAGTTCAGGAACTGCATCTATATTTAGGGTGTCTTAATCACCTTGACAATGAACATTGTTTGAGGTCTTCAAGAGTGGTCATTGTCCTATTCCAGTCTAAAAGAGATTAAATATTTAACCTCATCTATCAAAGAAGGGAAGAAGTGTCTTTGCCAGCAGGCTGACTAATCTACTGAAGAGGGCTTTAAACTATAAGTGATGGGGCAGGGTGATCAAAGCTCCCGGGTGAGTATAAGCCCTCAGGTATATAAATCACTGAATACCGCTACACGGATGGGAAAAGGGGGCAATGTCTGGAAAGCAGTATATATTAATGCTCAAAGTATGGGAAACAAGATTATGGATCTAGAAGCATTGATGGAAGAAGAGAAGTTGGATATAGTGGCGATCACAGAGAAATGGTTCACAGAGAACCATGACTGGGATGTAGTTATACCGGGCTATAATCTGTTCAGGAAAGACAGGGTAGGAAGAAAAGAAGGAGGAATAGCGTTGTATGTTAATGATCATATTAAAGCCACACAATTGCAAGATCTTCAGGGCAACGATGAGGCACTGTGGATCAATTTGGAAAGAGGGAATGGTTAATATATTTACATTGGTGGGACACAGAAGTCAGACTTACCAGCTTGTAATTCCTTACTTTTTCCATTAAAGTTTAACTGCCAAATCTTTGACCATTTTTCTGATTTTCGGAGATCTATTCCATTGGTTTCTACTCCATCTGGTGTATCCACTCTATTGGATATCTTTGTGTCATCTGCAAAAAGACAAATTTTTCCTTTTAACCCTTCAGCAATGTCTCTCACAAGGCAAGGATATTAAAATTGGCCTCCGTACCAACTCCTGAAGCACACCACTACTCACCTTCCTTTCTCTGAGCAAATTCCATTTACAGTACCACCACTTTCTGTCACATGCGGGTCCACCAGTTTCCAATCCAGTTCACCATTTTAGGTCTTAAGTTCAACCCTCTCAGCTTATTAGAGTCTTCAGTGAGGAAATGTGTCAAAAGATTTGCTGAAATCCATGTAATTACATCTAGAGCGCATGTCATTTATCCAGTTCCTTGGTCACCCAGTCAAAAAAAATCAATCAGATTCATTTGGCAGGATTTTCCTTTGGTGAAGCCATGTTGCCTTCAGATTCATAAGAACATAAGAATTGCCGCTGCTGGGTCAGACCAGTGGTCCATCGTGCCAGCAGTCCGCTCACATGGCACCCTCTGGTCAAAGACCAGCGCCCTAACTGAGACCAGCCCTACCTGAGCACGTTCCAGTTCAGCAGGATCCTGTCCAACTTTCTCTTGAATCCCTGGAGGGTTTTTTCCCCCATGACAGACTCTGGAACAGCGTTCCAGTTTTCCATCACTCTCTGGGTGAAGAAGAACTTCCGTACATTCGTATGGAATCTATCCCCTTTCAATTTTAGAGAGTGCCCTCTCGTTCTCCCTATCTTGGAGAGGGTGAACAAACTGTCCTTCAGTACCTTGAATGTTTCGATCATATCCCTTCTCAATCTCCTCTGTTCGAGGGAGAAAAGGCCCAATTTCTCTAATCTTTCACTGTACGGCAACTCCTCCAGCCCCTTAACCATCTTAGTCACTCTTCTCTGGACCCTTTCGAGTAGTACTGTGTTCTTCATGTACGGCGACCAGTGCTGGATGCAGTATTCCAGGTGAGGGCACACCATGGACGGTAGAGCGGCATGATAACCTTCTCCGATCTGTTCGTGATCCCCTTCTTTATCATTCCTAGCATTCTGTTCGTCCTTTTTGCCGTCGCCACACATTGCGTGGATGGCTTCATCGATTTGTCGATCATAACTCCCAAGTCTCTTTCCTGGGAGGTCTCTCCAAGTACCGCCCCGGACATCCTGTATTCATGCATGAGATTTTTGTTACCTACATGCATCACTTTATACTTATCCATGTTGAACCTCATCTGCCATGTCGATACCCATTCCTCGAGCCTAATTATGTCATGTTGCAGATCTTCGCAATCCCCCTGTGTCTTCACTACTCTGAACAACTTCGTATTGTCCGCAAATTTAATCACCTCACTTGCTGTACCAGTGTCTAGAAAGTTAACCATATTTTTCCTTCAGCAGCGACTTCATCTTTTTTCCTACCACCAACATTAGGCTCATTGGCTTGCGGCCTGTAGTTTCCCATTTCTTCTCTGTCCCCGCTTTTGTGAATAGAGGCCACATCTACTTTTCTCCAATACTGCGGAACCTCTTCCATCTCTAAAGATCTATTAATTCTTAAGAGATGTTACCAGGATTTCTCTGAGTTCTCTTCAGTATCATGGGATGTATCCCATCCAGTCTCATAGGGCTAAATTCACTAACCTAATTTCTGTGGCCGATCCATGGCCAATTCTAGCAGACCTGACCAATTCACAACAGCAAAAAATTCTAATGAGTGCGATAGGAGGAACACCTCCCCCCCCTTCTGCCCGCATGGATCATTAGTGTGCGATTCTGATGCATGCACAGACCATCTGCTTTTCCTGCAGATGGTCTGTACATTCGTTTTGTGTCCGTTTTTGTTGGGGGGGTGTTCTGAGTTGGTTTGGGGGGGGGGGGTCAGGCCCTGACTCTCCTGGTGTAGGGAAGGGCAGAAACCCATACTTTCATGCATCATCATCATCCTTTTTTAACTCAAAAACTCAGAGTCACTTTAACAACCGGCCATTGAAACCCTTCCTCCCTTCTCAAAAGCATTCACAGCACCAGCAGAGCTGACTCCTGTGTCGGTAGTGCAAACATTTTTGAAAACAGGGACTTCGGATGACAAATCAACACGCAGACACCACACAGTTCCAGAGAGCCCAGTTGAAAAAACTCCGGGCTCTCCAGAAAGAAAGCTCCAGCTTCTGGCACACATTCCTGGGAAGAAATAGATACAACGATGGCACGTTTTATTTTTCTATGTAGGCGGATTTTTGTCATGCCATAATATAACCTTGATTTTTACTTTTATATCCCAGCGAGCCCGTGGTTTTAACCTGCTTTAAACCCAGGGGTTAAAACCATGGGCTCGCAGTGCGGGGAAGGGCAGGAGAGATTCAGGGGAGAGCTTGGCGGTGATTCGGGGGAGAGCAGGGCGGCAATGGAGCTGGAGAGTTGGAAAAGATATTTGCGACTGGTCCCCAGCAGTCGCTTCTTGGGTTGATCAGCCAGCCCAGTCGGATTGCAAAATTTGTTTTGTGAATCGGGTCCCTGCTTACTTTGCATGCCGTTCCCCTCATTTGTATGCACGGATCAGAAGCGGATCGCAGGAAAGGTTAGTGAATCAGGCCGGAGGGAAATTGGGTCACAAAGGGGTTGCAAACCGTTTGGTACACGATCGGTTTGCTTAGTGAATCTAGCCCATAGTTTTGTCCATTTTCAGATTTTCTAGTAGTTTATAAACACTTTCTTTTGTAAATGGCACAATATCCACTCCATTCCTATATATATCCTCGGCAGCCAACTGTGGTCCTTCTCCAAGATTTTCTTCCATTAATATTAAAGAGAAGTATTTGTTTAGCACATTCGTTTTTTCCTCATCACTCTCCATATAGTCGTTCTCAACATCTTTCAGTCTTTAAATTTCATTCCTAGCTTATCTGCTTACCCCAATATATCTAAAAAAGGCCTCATCACTTTTTTTTTTTTTTTTTAAATATCTTTAGGCATTTTTTCTTCTGCCTGTGCTTTTGCTAGCTGTTTTCCCCTCTTCTTTCAGTTTAATCCAGTAATCCTTTCCATTATCCTCTTGTGTTTTTCTGTACTTTTTGAGCACAGCATCTTTTGCCCTTATTTTTAAAAACCACGTGTTTGGAGAACCCTATAGGCTTTCTATCTGGGGGATGCACTAAAGTCAATGATCGTCGCTAAAGGGAAGGACCTCAGCATCTGAACCAATCAGGGCCTTAGGCCCCTCTCCATGCATCACATGATGCACTGGGGAGGAGCCTAAGGCCCATTGTCATCGAAGGAGGAGGAGCAGGATGTGTTTTCAGTACCTCATATTCCCAACTTTTAAGGTATGAGCTGGAGGGGGAAAGTGGGGCCTCCAGTGGCAGGAGGGAGTGGGTATCCCTCCTGCCTTTTGGGGGGGAGGAGGAGGTAGTGGGCACCTTCATGGTAGGAGGGAGTGGGCATCCCTCCTGCCTTTTTGGGGGCGAGGAGGAGGAAGCTCTTTCAATGGCAGGAGAGAGCAGGCATCCCTCCTGACATTTTGCCGCGGGGGAGTGTAGAGGGACACAGTGGCTTGAGGTGCTGGTACAGGGTGGGAGGGCATGGCACGGGGGGGGGGGGTGCTTTTTTTTTTAATGGGACAGGTTGTGTATGTTTAACTCACGTGCAACATCTGTTCCATTAAAAAAGATACAAAAGCCCTAACAGCAATGACAGGAGACTGTCACTGAGCGATTGAATCGGTACGTTTGCATCAAAGGGTACAGTTTATCAGAGTCCTTACTACCCAAAAAAAGTACTAGAGGAGTCTTAACTTCCACCAATTAGCTTAGAGTAATAATTTCTCTTTCCTTCTTTTATCTCTTTTTACTCCCTAATCTGAGCTCTCTATTCAACCCTAGAAGAATCTGTTAATGAATGCTGCAATATTCTTTCTAACTTTTGACATTCCTCCTTCTTTATCATGGAGAAATACCAAATTTAGATCTTTCTTAATCACATAAGTCCATATTCTATAAACCGCCTTAAGTTAGTTGAAGATGCCATTTAAAAAAAATAAAACATCATTTTAAAAGGAAAAATGTAGGCGCTTTTTGAAACCTAACACCACTGTAGACATGGCTAATGCTGGAAGTTTCACAACACTCGAATATGCACAATATCTTTAGTCAAACAACTTATTAGTGCATTAGTTACCACCTTAAATGTGTCCAATGACTACCGTCACCATGTTCCTCAGAATGCCACACTCAATATATTAGATAATTGATTACTCAGTGTGGTAGCCGTCCTCATAGGAACCTGTATTCGGTGAAGTTTTCAATTTGACCCTTTTATATTAAATATATCTATTTGTGATAAAGTGCCACTGCTTAATAATGAATAAATAAATTATCATGACTTCAAAATAGACGTATTAAATAGCCACTTAGCTTAGAACAGTTCTGTCTTAATCCCCACCGACGCGTTTCAGTCTTCTTCCTCAGGGTCGGGGATGGAGAATAAAGAACAGTTCAAAACCTAAGCATATAGCTAAATCCATAACGTTCTCGCCAGGGACAGACCAACTGTTTCCCTCCATCCCAACCTGGAGCAAAAATCTTAGCATCTAACATGTGGCCCCAGAATTCATTACTTTTAAATCAAGACTGTCCAAAAGAGCAAGGAAGATTCTGATCTTCCAAACTGAGGTTAAAATCCCTTTCTGTGATAGTATGCTGAAAAATGATGGAATGCTGAATTAAAAACGAGTGCAGTTCATTTACCATAGCAGTCTAAATCTCTAACAGGCCTATCTCTAAATGAGTGTAATTTTACTCTGAGGGATAATTCCTCTATGTTAGATGTCATAATTGTTTGTATAACTTGTTTGAACTCCAATGTTTTAGTATAAATTACTGCAATACTCCCTCTTTTTTTCCTTTCCTGAATATACAGCATAACTTAAAGGACACATCAGTTGAAGCACAGGATTTTCATTAATGGATAGTCAAGTCTTGTAATTAATACCAAACCTTATTGTCTTTCTGATTTCTGTTAGATTTATCAGAGGTTTCTCCAATAGCAGACTCCTTCATTAAGCTTCTAAAGAAGGGAAAAGGAATGCCTATTAGCTAGACAGAGATCTGAGGACATTCACTACTTGTCTAATCCTGGTATACACAGATTCTATGTAAGTATTTATAGAGATGGCAAGTATGTCCAGTAGAGCAGTAGAGGTTTGATATGTCAGTAAGAAGTGTGAAGAAGCCTTTTCCACCCAGGTACCTTCTATTTCTGGATGTTAACCTAGGCTGAGAAGAATTACCTGACTATTAAGGCAACCTTTGAAAAATTGTGCCACCTGTTGGATGGCAGACAATATTAGGTTTAATGTTTCCAGACCATAGAAAGCTAGAGTTGTGGAAAATATCAAAACATCTCAACTTCAGACAGGCAAGTAAGATAGCTCTTTTCCCCCTTTGTTAGCTTATTGACTGGGACTGCAAAACAGGAAAGCTGATACATTACATTACCATTTGCGCTTTGGAGCGCAAATGGAAAAAATCTAAATCCCCCTCTGATAGACAGACCTGGAGGGCTAACATTAAATTTTACAATTCAACACTAAAAAAAGCCAGGAAAAATTTCTTTGGAGATAAGATCTCTAGATCCAATAACCAAGTCAGTGCGCTGTTCAACATCTGGCGCTCCCTAACTACAAAAAAAGACCCACCTTCGCTTCCACCATCCCTATCAGCTGATGCCCTTGCAAATTTCTTTAATGAAAAGGTTACCACTCTAAGATGCTCCTTCCCTCCCACAGTCTCCTACAATTCCCTGACCTCTATTGATCTCAATCCTACCTCACCTGTATCCACCCCCATTCCTGCCGACAGATCCTGGACCGCCTTCGAGCCTGTCTCTGAACCGCAAGTCTCCAAACTCTGCCACAAACTAAAAACTTGCAAGTGCATTTTGGATCCTTTCCCCTCCTATCTATTCGATAATATCCCTACACAGGCCATCGCTTCCCTCACCGACCTCATAAACTCTGCCCTAACATCGGGCCTTTTCTCCCCCGACATGGGACACATTTCACTGTCCCCTCTACTGAAAAAGGCCGACCTTGATCCCACCATTCCATCTAACTACCGTCCTATAGCAAATATCCCTTTCCTAACCAAGCTATTAGAATCCATCATATCCACCCAACTCTCATCCTACCTAGAACGTTTCTCTATCCTCCTACCCCACCAATTCGGCTTCAGACCCAACTTCAGCACCGAATCCCTCTTGGCCTCACTAATCTCTAAGGTGCAACAACTCCATTCTCGAAACAAATTCGCTGTTCTTCTTCAATTCGACCTCTCCGCAGCCTTCGATGTCGTTCACCACGACATCCTTATCTTCCAACTCTCCGAAATAGGCATAAGCTCCACAGTCCTTGATTGGTTCTCGAAATTCCTACGCTTCCGCTCCTACACCGTAAACACAAACGGTTCCGCATCCCCCGTCTGGAAGCCGAAATGTGGAGTCCCGCAAGGCTCACCCCTCTCTCCTATTCTTTTCAACATCTACATGTCCTCTCTGAAACTCCTTCATCTATCCCCCCTAGAAACTCTCTACTCCTATGCTGACGACATCCTCATCCTCCTCGAAACCGACGCGAACCTCTCGAACCTCACTGAGAACATCTCCACATGTATTACGAACCTCCAATCCTGGGCCCAATCTGTACAAATGAAACTAAATGAGTCCAAAACCAAACTCCTTTGGCTCGGCCCAATTTCAGATCATTTACCCACCTCCATCCCTCTACCTTCCGGCCCCACTCTTCATCTTGAGTTTTCAAGCAAAGTCCTAGGCATCATCTTAGACTCCTCTCTCTCCTTCAACGATCACCTCAACTCCCTGGTAAAAAAATGCTTCTTTAGCCTCCATATGTTAAGAAAAGTAAGATCTTGCTTTCATCATTCTCATTTCGCCATCCTCGTCTAATCCACCATCCTCTCTAGACTAGACTACTGCAACTCCATCTATATAAGCCTAACTAAGAAAAACCTCCATAGACTTCAGCTAATTCAGAACGCCGCTGCCAAGCTTATTTTCGCAAAAGGCAAGTTTGATCACGTTTCCCCACTCCTCTCCAAGCTTCACTGGCTCCCAGTATACTCCAGAGTCCTCTATAAATGTGCCTGCTTAGCCTTCAAGATTCTACATGGCGTCCTTCCTCCCGTTATCCCACTCTTCTGGAATTCATCAAACCCGCTCTCTTCTAGACCCTCCCAAAAACTGAAACTATCTTTCCCATCTATAAAAGGTATATCCCGCGCAGGAAAACTTGGAACATCCCTCCCCTTTAGAACCACTGAACTCTGGAACAACCTCTCATCCCCACTCAGAAATTCTAGCTCCTTCCAATCCTTCCGTAAACGCTTGAAAACTTGGCTCTTCTCAAAAATCTAATCTCCTCCCGTTCTCTAGTACCCTGCCCCTCTCTATCCTCTCAGTCCCTCTCCTATATCCCTTCTTTGTAATTCCTTTCCTCTTAACCTCTGTAAACCGTACCGAGCTCTGCGCATGCGGAGATGGTGCGGTATACAAACCTAATGGTTTAGTTTAGTTTAGTTTATGAGAGAGACTAAAGAAAAAAAGAAGAGCTATCCATGATCTTGAAACCAGAGAATTTGGAATGAGTACCAGTAAAATAGGATTAAGAAGTTTTGCATAGACCCATTTATGGAAAGAAAAAAATTCCAACTATCGAAGACAAAAGCAATCCTGGAACTTGTTTGGGATGGAGAATGTTTCTAAAACTAATAGAGCATAGACCAGAAGAGGACCCTTTGAAGATCCTACAGTTGTCATGAATCCTCCTTGGAAGGAGACTTTTGAGATCTGTAGAACTCAAAAATTATTAGATTGTTACTTTCAGAGGCCAGGGAAGCCACTGGAATGGGTTTCAAGTGATTTTTTTTTTTAAATCAAACTATCTCCAGTATAGGAGTATTTAATCATCTTAGTATAAACTGAACTCCGAGGACAAGCAGGCATAATATTCTCACTTGTGGGTGCATGTAAATAGATTATATTTAGTTGAAATGGCCAACCTCCTTAAGAGGTATGTAAAAAATATATATATAAAAATAAGTGTATAGTGTATTTAGCTGCAATAGTAAACCTAGTATTACATGTGTACATACATAGGACAACTGATTTGATATAAACACGTTCATATAAGTAGGATGATAGATTATTGGCATAACCATGCCCATATTAATAACTATGTAACACCACCACAGAGCGTTGTGCATTGAAACACCTCTCAACTCCTTGTGGTAACATCTCTACAGAAGCTAATATATCATAATGCCTTTACAGAAACTCATGTAGTATAGCGCCTTTGCAAAGGCTCATGTAAACCGCTCTGAATTGACTCCCCAGTCATTAGTAGCGGTACAGAAGCTCTCAATATTCATAATCATGTCATCCAAAAAACTTGGTATGTACACTACCAAGTATACTGTCACTTTAAAATTTTAGGCAGTGCCCATATTGCGTGCATGCTGGTGCCTTCCCACCCGATTTTGACTAGAGGATCATCAGTTCTTTGTTTTCTGCGAAGCTGAAAAACAATGTCTTCAGTTTTCTCTTCAGTGCATCAAACTTGTCAACTTTTTTGTGTCTTCAGTTTTCTCTTCAGTGCATCAAACTTGTCAACTTTTTTGTGCTTTCCTGTTCTTAATTTTCATAATTGTTTCTTTTTTATCATGTTCCAGTATTTTTGGTTTAATTTTGTCAACTTTTTAGTTTGGGGGCTTTCAAATGGTGTGTCCTTGTAGGCATGCTTCTTTACCACAAAGCATCTATCTTTTTCAGGATACTTTCCATTCAAGCTCCCCAGGCCATTGAGCCCTTTAATTTTCAGTCAGCCATTTCCCCTCCATTTCATAGACAGTACTGAAGGCTTTGAGAAATACTTTTCTTGAAATCAGATCATCTCAGACTCTGACCCACATAATCGGTGTGTCTGGTGTCTAGGTCCTGAACTGTGCCTTCAGTCTCTATATCCAAAAGAGGTCACTCAAAGCCCAGAAACTTCATTCTAGCATCAACATCTAGCATGGCAGGGGACTCAAAACCCAATACTGAGTCTCCTATAACCCCAGCATCGGCACTGAGGGCATCAACACTGTATCATTGATGCCGCGAGTGTCAAAGAATGTAGCATTTAAGAAAGTTAAAAAGCACAAATATTCTTCCCCTTCTAGGCATGACACTGCATCCTCCCAGGTGTCAATTTTCTTGATACACAGTAAACATCAACACAACAATGGCTTGTTCTCCTTCCTTTCAAATGGTGTGTCCTTGTAGGCATCCCTCGACATCAATGTCTCCAACGCCACACCAACCAGTATAGCAGACTGCTTCCATGCTGGTACCAGCACCACCTCTCTAGGAGGAGATCTGGGCTATTCTCCGACAAGAGTTTTCATGGCTACTGCAATCGCAGTCTTCACAGACATTAAAGGATTCCATGCCAGAGGATACATCAGATTTCGCCAGGTTAATGTTTATTCTATGTATAACCTCTTCCTTGCAGCTTGAGAGTCCCACATGTGAGAATATGATGCCTGCTTGTCCTCAGAGAAAGCAAAGATACTTAGCAGGTATTCTCTGAGATCAGCAGGCATATATTCTCACAACCCTCCCACCTACCCAAATTGGCTTCTTAGCTTTGTTATTGAACTGATAGACCCACAAGCCAACTTCAGGTGGGAAGGCACCGACACACATGCAGTATGGGTCACTGTCTAAATAATTTAAAGTGACAATTCACTTGGTAGTATGTGTACTGGATTCCATGGATGATGTCATCCACATGTGAGAATTTATGCTTGCTGTCTTTGGAGAACACCTTCTAACAGGTAAGTATCTTTTCTTTCTCTAAGTAGTGGTGGTGGATTTCTTTTAAAAAGTAGCTGATCATAGCAGTAGTATGACTCCATAAACCCCTTAGAACAATATATTCCTGGAAGAACTAGTGAGATGATATAACTTCACATCACATATCATGTCAGATCAAAGATTACTATGTATTTCCATTATACAGTACTTCTGAGACTCCTGCAGATCTATTCAGACTATTTGCATACGACCCATAAACTTATGACCAGATAAAGCAGATCATTTAGCACAGTGCCTTCGTTGCATTTGCAGCTTCCAGCAAGAAGATTCAATTATTTTATTGCCTACTGTGCAATTTGCTTATAACATACTCGTACATTCAGTCATCCTGATGATCCTATTCTATACCAGTTGTTGATTGTGTTCATGATAGCATACAAGTGATATACAGTTCAAGATCCAAGTAGTAGTTCTCGTAATCCGCAGGAACTGAAAAGAGTCAAGAATAAACATAAGGCCCAGTAAGGCAACTATTCAATTTAAGCTCAGGATATACTGTAGACAACAAAATAATGGCCACCAGATGTATCTGAAAGATAGGATTCTTCAGAGAGAGAGAAATAAACTCAGTCTTTTAAAGTGATATTTTCACCAACCTTGAGCATATATCAAATTTTCTATGTAGCCTTATTAGAAGAATTAGCTCCCAGGCTACTGGGTAGCACCCCTCCTCCTCTGACAGAGAGAAGACTATAATAATTTCTGGCTAAATAGATCTTGGAAATAGCTTTGAGCAAGTAACCATCATACACATTCTCAGTCAAATCCTGAGGGTATGCTTTGGTCACTCTTAAACTGACAGAACTTTTAGCTTAGTTTGTATCTAATAGTTAATGTATAGTAGCACACTTATGAAGAGCTTTCAGAAACTTGGTCAAAAGGGATATTTCAACAGAAAGTACCTCTTAAAAATTACTGAACTGGACAAATTGAAATTATATACACTTGGTGATACCTATTAGAATCCTAAGTGAAAAAAAGTTTAAATTGAGGTTTCCTGTAATTGCTGTATATGTGCTTCAAGAAAGATGTACTTCCTTAGTTACAATAAAATGTGTGGTTTTTTTGTGAATAGTGTTAAGGTTTGAATAATTTAAAAATTATTTTAGATGACAGAAAGGTAGGAATAGTAGTAGTTTGGTATATTAATAGAATTGTCTTTTTCATATAATTTTGGATGTGTATATACATTCTGAGAAATACATATTTCTTTAGTTGTTATTAATATTTCAATCATATATTTGCTATAAAATTTCTAATGGTGCTCAGTTATAATTTATTACTATGGTGCCTTCAGTTATAATTTATCACTATGGTGCTCATTTTCAAAGCAGATGGATGTCTCAAATAGCCAAAAAATACATGTGCTGTAAACATTCAAATTCTGTCTTTTTAAATCATAAGATGGATGTTTTACACTGCGGTTCATCCAAATAGCAAGGAGGGGGGCACATTGGAGGTATGTTTTGGGCAGGCCCACAATTAGATGTCTTTCAGTGATAATGGAACAGGAAGAAATATCCAAGGCCAAAATGGTCATTTTTATCTAGACCTCTTTCAATCACATCAAGGGTGCAAAAAGGTGCCCTGATTGAGCAGCAGACCACTAGATAGAAAAAGGCATTACCCTTCCTTAATTTTCCTATGGTTACTGACTCCCTCCTACCCACCTAAAAAGTAAAACTGACAGAGGATACCAAGCTCTATGACAATGGTCATTCCTAATAGAGCAACAAACAAGTGTATGGGGTAGTCTACTGATTGATGCAGTGGACTTTGAACAACAAGACCTAGGTATAACTCTTTTTTTTTCTCTGAAGACAAGCAGTCTTAATATTCTAACATGGTTGACGTCATCCACAGAACCCAGTACAGACACAGCTTAAGTGCTCTACCACATTAAATCTTTAGGCAGTGCGCATACCACATGCATGCTGGTGCCTTCATGCCCAGCAGCTCATGGACCAATCAGTTGTTCATTTTCTGTGGTGCTGAGAAGTTGTGACTTCAGTTCTCTCTTCAGTGTGTCAAACTGTTTTGTGCCATCCAATACTTATTTTTCATTCTTTTCCTCCTACTTCATTGTTTTTGTTGTGTTCCAGTATTTTACCTGACTTCGGTTCATTTTCAACCTTTAGGCCACTCCAGGCCCTTTTTTCCCTCCAGGAACATTGTTTTCGGTGTCCTAGTTACTTGAACTCACTGGCCATTGAGCTCTTTATAGTAGAGATTAAAACTGTTACTAAACAGCAAGCAATGGATAAAGTTTTTCTTCTATGGAAGATTGAAAATCTGGAAAATCAAAATCGGAGTTTAAATCTAAAGATTTTAAATTTTCCTATGTCGAAATTTAAAGCTCCCAGAGAGATTTTCAAGGACTTTCTAACTTCCATATTAAAAATTTCGGAAGTGAATATACCACTTTTGCAAACGATTTACTATCTAAAAAGGACAATAAAAGAAATTAATGTAACAACAGAACAAGAACTATCAGCACTTTTGGAGTCATCAGATTTTGAATTGTCAGGATGAGCTACACTAATAGTTTCCCTGGTATTTTATCAGGGTAAAGACTTTAGTTTCTTATTTGGGAGAAAGAATATACATATATCCGGATGTCTCTAAATAGACTCAGTCAAGAAGGAAAGAATTTCTTACATATCGTGATAAAGTTACTTCATTGGGTGCTTCCTTCCAGTTAAGATTTCCTTGTAAATGTTTTGTGTTATATCAAGATAATAAGTATATTTTTTATGACCCAGATCAATTACGTTTCTTTTTAGAAGAGAAAGGAGTTTTGCTTGCACCTCAGTGATTTCTGGAATAATTCAAGTCCATTATTAATGCTGACGTTTTCACTTTAATTTCCTTTTATTATGGCAATACTGTATGTTCTCATTCCTGGAAGAGTTTCTTTCTTGTTTTTCTCTTCCTTTCTTAACTTGAGGACTATGTTTAAGTTAATATTGCTTTTCGGTTTATCTCTATTTAACCCAATAGAAGATTGGATGAACCAATATTGTTATATTACCTGTTAAGCACAATTCTGTACTTAAATGAAATAAATAAATAAATTGTAAGTGAAAAATCACTATCCCAAAACGCGACACATAAGAAAGCTAAGAAGATAAGGGAGGTGAGATGTGGTAGAGACATTTATATCAAAAATCAACAAATATATATATTACTCACCAGAGATGGGCTACACCCCCACCCCCATAAACATTTCATCAAAAAGTAGAGAAAAAGCCTCAAAATTGATATCAGCAGTCAACCATCAAAATTGATATACGTTAAAATCTGCTTTATTTTCTATCACAGGCAAAAAAAATTCTACCACCACTGAAATGTATTTATCAAAAGGGTGAAAAACCCATCACTGTGCACAGGAAAAGAAAAACTGAAAAGTTTAACTTAGCTTAGGATCCATGGTCATAAAGATGCTGTGGCTGGAAAAGTCTGGCCAGACAAGATGGAACAACGGCGCTGACGAAATGAACAGTCCAAAGACCATGTCCCCTTCAATTCCAACAAGCAGATTTGAACGTATATCAATTTTGATGGTTGACTGCTGATATCAATTTTGAGGCTTTTTCTCCACTTTTTGATGAAATGTTTATCGGGGGGGTGTAGCCCATCTCTGGTGAGTAATATATATATTAGTTGATTTTTGAGTTAATTTATTACTCTTATTTTTTTACTTGAGAGACATTTATATACCTGTGTGGCATGGATGTGCATAGGGCAAGTCTCTTTCAGTTGAAGGGGGGCTCTGGAATGGGAGGGCATGGAATGAGATTGGGAGTCATAGGCTTAGGGGTAATCTGGGGAGGTACTTTTTTGCAGAGAAGTGGTGGATGTGTGGGGTGGTCTCCCGGTGGAGGTAGTGGAGACAGACTGGGTTCGGGAGGAGGGGTTGGTGAATGCTGCAGATAGGTGGACTGGATGATTCATTTGGCCTTTGTCTGCCATCATGTTTCTATATAAGCATGATCAAAGTGAAAACAGGTTTAAAATACAGCTGTGATAAACTAATAATAGGAAAAGACCTCAGATTCCTGCACCACAAAGAATATGAATTCACAATTGGCTAATGGCAGGGACAGGATTTCTATCATTGGTCAAAAACCTCTTGTGACTGATCAAAAAATTTAATTAATTTCAGTGTGTTATACACCATGTGATTATTTAGATCAGCTTGAAAACACAAAGCACTTATCTATAATAATGATAAGAGCTGCACTTATCTTAAATGATGATAAGAGCCCAACGAGACCCGTTTCGCCCAGATTTAGGCTTCGTCGGGGGATTTTATGAAAACTATGAAAGAAAAAAGTGCAGTCAGATATACAATCTAAGTACAAAAGCCGCTGAAATTTTAAATTGAAATAGTACTCACTGCGTTTAGATTTACTGCTTATGCAAATTTTAAAAATGGCACCGGTGATTCTCCAGGTACTCCAGGTGAGGGCGCACCATGGCCCGGTACAGTGGCATGATAACCTTCTCCGATCTGTTTGTGATCCCCTTCTTAATCATTCCTAGCATTCTGTTTGCCCCTTTCGCCGCCACCGCCACACATTGCGCGGACGGCTTCATCAACTTGTCGACCAGTACTCCCAAGTCTCTTTCCTGGTGGGTATCTCCAAGTACCACCCCGGACATCCTGTATTCGTGTATAAGATTTTTGTTACCGACATGCATCACCTTACACTTATCCACATTGAACCTCATTTGCCATGTTGCAGCCCATTTCTCAAGCGTATTTATGTCACGTTGCAGATCTTCGCAATCTTCCTGCATCTTCACTATAATAATAATATAATAATAATGTTATTCTTATATATCACCAAAGCCATAGTAGTTCGAGGCGGTTTACAACAAGAAGAGCTGGACAATCAGCGAAAATAATTACAATGAAGTCATCAAATACATGTAGAGAGGGAGGATACAAGTAGGGGAGGGAGAAAGTCAGAGTAATAGACACAGTGTATAGACATCGAGTACATGTAAGTAAAGTACAGGGATAAGGCATTAAGAGTTCTTGGTTACAAATCGGTTGAACAGGTTTGTTTTAACTAGTTTTCTAAAGCTAAGATAGGATGAGGAGTGCTTAATGATGTTACCCAACCAACCGTTCTGTTGACCTGCCTGGAAAGCAAGAGTTCTGTCCAGGTGTCTCTTGAATCGACAGGCCATTATTGTTGGGTGGCTAAACATATGTACTCTGCGTATAGGCCTGGTAGAACAGTCCAGGTTAAAATGGGAAATCAGGTATATGGGGGCCAAACCTTGAATGGATTTAAAACAGAGACAGGCAAATTTGAACAACACTCTTGCTTCTAGGGGCAGCCAATGAAGTTTTTGATAGTAGAGGGTTATATGTTCCCATTTTTTAATACCAAAAATCAGTCGAACTGCCAAATTTTGTATGATTTGGAGTCTTTGAATGGTTTTCTTGAAAGACTCCAGATAAATGATGTTACAATAGTCGAGATGGCTTAAAATGGAAGATTGCACCAGTAATCGGAATGATGCTGCATCAAAGTACTTTCTGATGGTTCTTAGTTTCCATAATGTGGAGAAGCCTTTTCTAACCAGTAACTCTGTGTGAACATCTAGAGTGAGGTAGCGGTCCAGCGTCACTCCCAGAGTTTTTATGGAATCAACAATAGTAAAGATCTGACCGTTCAAGGAAATTGAAGTATCTTTGATTTTGTCATTCGGACTCTCCAGGAAGAATTTGTTTTTTTCTGAGTTGAGTTTTAGTTTGAATTTAACCATCCATGATTTGATTTTCTTTAATGTTGATGCCAGATGATTCTTGGTCTCAGAAGTCAGGCTTGTTAAGGGAAGAACTATGTTGATGCCGTCAGCATAGATATAAAATTTGATTTTTAAGCTTTGCAGTAGATTCCCCAATGGGGCTAGGTAAATGTTAAACAAAGTGGGGGATAGAGGGGAGCCCTGCAGGACTCTGCATGGGTTTACCCAGCTGGAGGATTGTTTATTATCGCTATACACTCCGTACGAACATTTAGTCAGGAAACCTTGAAACCATTTTAACACATTACCGGAGAATCCAATTGTCTCCAAACAGTCACTACTCTGAATAACTTAGTATCGTCTGCAAATTTAATCACCTCACTCGTCGTGCCAGTTTCCAGATTGTTTTAAATATGTTGAAGAGCACGGGCCCAAGCACCGAACCCTGCGGCACTCCACTGGTGACGCTTTTCCTGTCTGAGTATTGTCCTTTTACTCCCACTCTGTTTCCTATCCACCAGCCAGTTTTTAATCCACATGAGTATTTTACTCTCGATTCCATGGCTCGCAATTTTTATGCGGAACCTTGTCAAACGCCTTCTGAAAATCCAGATATACAATGTCGACTGGGTCACCTTTTTCTATCTGCCTGTTTACTCCCTCGAAGAAGTGCAGCAAGTTCGTCAAGCAAGATCTTCCTGTGCTGAAGCTGTGCTGGCTGGTCCTCATCAGATTGTGTTCGTCAAGATGCGGTCCTTTATCAGTGCCTCTACCATCTTTCCCAGTACTGAGGTCAGACTCACCGGTCTGTAGTTTTCTGGATTACCCCTAGAACCTTTCATGAAGATCAGCGTAACATTCAGACCATTGACCTCCATCTCAATGGACAGTCAATGCTCCTCTTTACACACATCCCTTGGCTCGCCTTACGGAGAGTACTTCAAGGACTCTGACTCATATCTCTACCCATTCAGAGGAGAATTTGCCAGAATACTCACTAGAAGAATCCTATGGTATATATTTTGATCCTTCCCCTCCTCCTCAATGACACAAATCTCCACCAGAAAGTTTCTTTTATTTGCTTTGTATGGCAGATGGGGCAATCTTTACCCATTAAAATGGAAATAGAGGAAGAGTCTATCTCTGATATGTTTGAACTTCTTGACTTTGAAATACCACCCAATGAATGCATTAAGGTTCCTTTGCATAGAGTCATGAAAGATACCTTATTTAAAAACTGAGAGAACCCCCTGTCAATCCAGGTAGCTCTTTAAAAAAATGGACACAATGTTCACTTCAAGAATGTGCCATATTTTTTGGACCATAAGATGCACTTTTCTCACAGGTGGCAGCGCAGGACCGGGCAGGCGGCCTTGTGCATCGCTCTGCCGCTGGAGAGGAGGAGGCTGATGCTTCAGATGACCAGGCAGGCAGCCTTGTGCCCTGCTCTGCTGCCAAAGAGGCAGCCGCTTCCAGCGAGGGAGGGCAGTGGAATTGAGTTAAGGCAACGGGGGAGCTGCGTCCAGCGAGGGAGGGCAGTGGAATTGAGAAAGTAACGGGGCCCGAGCCTGCCAAATTAAAAATAGGTACAGGGGAAATAGGTATGGGGGGCAGCCCGAATTAAAAATAGGTACGGGCCGAATTAAAAATAGGTATGGAGGGAATTAGGTATGGGCACACTGAGGCCTGCTGAATTAAAAATAGGTACATGGAGGGGTGAGGCCAGTGTCTGCCTGCCTGCGGGAGGATGCTTTGGGGGTGGTTAGGCCTGCCTGACCTGTCCCCTGTCCCTACCTGCCTGCCTGCCAACCACTAGGCCTGCCTGCCCTGTCCTTACCTGCCTGCCAGCCACTAGGCCTGCCTGCCCTGTCCCTGCCTGCCTGCCAGCCACTAGATCACCAGAGGGGGGGACAGGGTACAGAGCCTGGCAGGGAGGGGGGACAAGATGCAGAGCTTGGCAAGGAGTGTGGAGTTGGGTGCAGAGCCTGGCAGGGAGAATTTGGGTCAGAATGTTGTTTTTTTTTTCTTGTTTTCCTCTTCTAAATCTAGGGTGCGTCTTATGGTCCGAAAAATACGGGTATTTGGCTAGAGGTTCTTTTTAATGCCTTTGATGTTTCTTCCAGAATATCTAGAATTGCAATGCGTCATTTGGCTTGGCTTAGTGCAGTGGTCTCAAACTCGCGGCCCGGGGACTACATGCGGCCCGCCAGGTATTATTTTGAGGCCATCAGTATGTTTATCATAATCACAAAAGTAAAATAAAACAGTTTCTTGATCAAATGTCTCTCTAGTTATAAATTACAATATTATTATTATTAAGACATAACTAAAAAGAAAAATTTATGAACTATAAAGAATTTTTATCTCATGCAAAATTGTCATTTCTTTAATAAGACATTAAATATTTTTTCTGAGGCCCTCCAAGTACCTAAAAATCCAACAAGTGGCCCTGAAAGGGTTTCAGTATGATACCACTGGCTTAGTGCGTCCTCCCCCCCCCCCCCTGATGATGCCCATAACCATAATAGAGGCAGAAGGGTTGCCCACTCCCTCCTGCTCCCCAAACCTCCCCTGTATCTCTAAATTATGATGACAGCAGGAGGGATGCCCAATCGCTCCTGCTCACAAGCCTACTACTCCAAAATGGCAGGTCTTCCCAGTGCATCTTGAGTGCATCTTCAAACTTTCGACAACTACATGAACGAGAGGGCATTCCGAAAAATTAAAAGGAGACAGATTCAGAACCAATGCTAGGAAGTTATTCTTCACCCAATGGGTGGTGGACACCTGGAACGCGCTTCCAGAGGAAGTGATAGGACAGGGTACGGTATTGGAGTTCAAGAAGGGATTGGACAATTTTCTGAAGGAAAAAGGGATAGAAGGGTATAGATAGAGGTCTAGTATACAGGTCCTGGACCTGATGGGCCGCCGCGTGATCGGACTGCTTGGCATGATGGACCTCAGGTCTGACCCAGCAGAGGCACAGCTTATGTTCTTATATTCTTATATGCAAACTTCAGTACACAAATGCTTTTCATAAGTTCCTTGTAAGGGAGATGACCTGTTTGGGGATAAAATTGAAGAAACTGCTGATAACAGAATGATACTATAACACACTGATCAAAAAACACACTGATACAATAACAACTTTATCTAAACCACACACTACTCAATCTTCTTCATTGTCTAGAACAGTGTTTTTCAACCTTTTTACACCTATGGACCGGCAGAAATAAAAGAATTATTCTATGGACCGGCATCGGTCCGTGGACCGGCAGTTGAAGAATACTGGGCTAAATCGTGGGCCAGACCCCGCCCATCTCTACCCAATCTCCACCCCAGACCCCGCCCCCATAATAGTACTAATTGCACCTTGCACATCCCATGCCTCATCTGGAAGCCTTCCCTCTAACGTTGCAACATCAGAGAGAATGCTTCCAGTTCAGGTATAGGATGCCCGTAGGAGCCACTGCCCATGGCTTTGTGCACTGAATCAGTTAGGAAGAAGGAGCTGGCTCAAAGATAATGCCGCATTGATCGCACCATGGACCGGCGGTTGAAGAACACTGTTTTGGGCCTGATGCACATGCTGGCCCTGTGGACCGGCAGGAAATTTCAGTGGACAGGCACTGGTCCATGGACCGGTGGTTGAAGAACACTGGTCTAGAACATTGATGCCCAAAAGGTCAATCGCGATCGACCAGTAGATCACAAGGGTAACTTGAGTCAATCGTGGAACTCATCCTGGGGCTCCGCAATAGATTCACATTGACTTTGTGTTCTCCCTGCTTTCCCGACACCACAAAAGCCAGGTGCAAGTGCCGGGCCCACAAGCCTCCCCCCACCCCAACATCAATTCTGATGTTGGAGAGGAAGTTCAAGGCCAGCCAATCACTGCCTGGCTGGCCTGGAACTTCCTCTCCGACATCAGAATTGAAGTCGGGGGGGGGGGGGGGAGAAGGCTTGTGGGCCCGGCACTTGCACCTGGCTTTTGTGGTGTCGGGGAAGCAGGGAAAAATTGATGGCAGTGGCTGAAATCGACAGCGGTGGCTTGGGGGCAGAGAGGGAGAGAGAAAGAAAGACAGAAAGAAAGGGGGGGGGACAGGGAGAGAGAAAGAAAGGAAGGAAGGGGAGGGGGGCAGGGAGAGAGGAGAAAAAAGTTGGGGGAAGGAATGGAGTGTGTCGGGTGGCAGGGGGCAGGTAGAGAGGAAGAAGAAGTTGGACTTATGGAGGGACAGAGAGAGATGTCAGTTGGGGAATCGAATGAGATCTGGAAGAGAGGAAGAAAGACTGGATGCACTGTCGGAAGAAGTGCAACCAGAGACTCATGAAATCACAAGACAACAAAGGTAGGAAAAATGATTTTATTTAAAATTTAGTGATCAAAATGTGTCCATTTTGAGAATTTATATCTTGTCTATATTTTGCACTATGGCCCCCTTTTACTAAACCGTAATAGCGGTTTTTAGCGCAGGGAACCTATGAGCGTCGGGAGCAGCATGGGACATTCAGCGCAACTCCCTGCACTAAACACCGCTATTGTAGTTTAGTAAAAGGAGAGGGGGTATATTTGTCTATTTTTGTATAGTTGTTACTGAGGTGACATTGCATATTTTAAAGTCATCTGCCTTGACCTTTTTGGAAAAAAAAACTTGAATATAAATTATAATTAACATTTTCACTGTGTACAATGTGCTTTGGTTTTTTTAAAAAATTTATTGTTGGTATATCATTTTGACTTAGTCATTTTAAAAAGTAGCTCGCAAGCCAAAAAAGTGTGGGCATCCCTGGTCTAGAAGATATTCTGCCTCATCCAGACATTCCTATTTAACACCAAAAGACATTACAATCAATCGTCTTCTAGGCCTGCTCCTCAATGAAATCTCTGTGAACCAGGAAGACGTACTGAGTCAAATAAATTACCTGGACTGGATGGTATACATCCCAAGGTACCCCACTACTTTACCATGTTTAGTTTTGCTGCTACTGTTCCCAGGGTGGGTGGGAGGGGGGAGGGAGAGGGTTGGGGAGGGATTGGGGTTGGCTATGACTCTCTGTGTGTGGATTCTTATTATTACTTTGTTGTACTTCATCGTTGTATTTTGTTTTTGGTAAAAAATAAAAGAAATTGATCCCAAAATATCCACAAAGAAGAAAATCCAGAGAAAACCACATAAGAGCCTTAAAGGACCTAGTCCGCTAGGGATCAGGACCCAACACGGTCCGCGTTTCGACAGGACTTGTGTGTGATAGTATGTGATGATCTTAAGATGGTATTGTGTATTTGGATTTTCAAAAGGCATTTGACAAAGTACCTCATGACAGACTTCTGAGGAAATTAGAAGTCACTGGAGGAGCGAAGAGAGAGAGGGGACATGATTGAGACCTTTAAGTATATTACTGGGCGTATAGAGGTGAAAGATGATATCTTCAGTCTTACAGGGCCCTCAGTAACCAGAGGACACTCGCTGAAAATCAGGGGAGGGAAATTTCAGGGTGATGCGAGGAAGTACTTCTTCACTGAAAGGGTGGTAGATCATTGGAACGAGCTGCCTCAGAGGGTGATTGAGGCCAGCAGCGTGTTAGATTTCAAGAGAAAATGGGATATTCATGTGGGATCTCTAGGAGAGTAAGAATCAGGGAGTGGGTCATTGGTATGGGCAGACTCGATGGGCTATAGCCCTTTTCTGCCGTAAGTTTCTATGTTTCTATGGGATAAGAGATAATGTCCTATTATGGATTAAGAACGGGTTGAAAGACAGAAAACAGAGATTGGGTTTAAATGGTCAATATTCTCAATGGAGAGCAGTAAATAGTGGGGTTCCCCAGGTCTGTGCTGGTACAGCTGCTTTTTAATATATTTATCAATGATCTAGAGATGGGAATAACTAGGGAGATAATTAAATTTGCTGATGATATAAAGTTGTTAAATCGCAAGAGGATTGTAGAAAATTGCAAAAGGACCTTGGGTGTCAAAATGGCAGATGACATTTAATGTGAGCAAGTGCAAAGTAATGCATGTGGGAAAAAGGATCCCAAACTATAGCTTCTGTGATACAGGTTTCCACGTTAGGAGTCACTGCCTAGGAAAAGGATCTAGGTGTCATAATTGAGGATAGGTTGAAATCCTCAGCTCAATGTGTTGTGGTGACAGCTAAGAAAGCAAATAAAATATTAGGAATTATTAGAAAAGGAATGGAAAACAAAGGAGGAAATGTTATAATGTCCTTGTATTTCTCTATGGTGCTGCTGCACCTCAAATACTGAGTGCAAATCTGGTTGCCGTATCTCAAAAAAATATAGGCAAGTACTGTACTCTGAACCACAGCCATTGTTTTATATGATATTGGGACAATAATTTAAAAAAGCCCAAACAACAGATAATTATAAAGACCCCTGAAGCAGGCCAAAAGCCAAAACACTGGCAATGTCGGGTCTTTCGTTGAATAAAGAACTTTAGGTCCCAGTTCTGCTGGCTTATGCACTTCTGTTTGGGTATAAATATAAATGGACCCATGATTATAAGGATTTGGCAGATTCAGAGCCTTGAATCATCATAATCTCTGATAGCTATTGATACGAGTATGAAGGTACCCCAAAAATGTATTTTAAAAAAATAGTACTCTATTGACTGTGGAATTTAAAAGTGTATTTGGAATATATTTTTTATACAGCAAATATAATTAGAGCTCCTTTTACAAAGGTGCGCTAGGGCCTTGCGCGCGTTAAATTCCCGAGCGAGCTAGCCACTACCGCCTCCTTTTTAAGAGGCAGTAGATTTTCGGCTACCACATGCTATAGCGTGCGGTAATTTTGTGCGTGCGCTAAAAACCCTAGCGTACCTTCGTAAAAGGAGCCTTTAGTTTTAGCCAACTTAAGCCCTGAAATACATAAAATCATAAAGTATGATGGCAGATATGGACTTCAAGCATATCTAGTTTGCCCATTTTTATTTTCTCTTTAATATTACAAAACAGAGCTGATCTTTAGCCTAGTCTTATATCTTCCTTAGATCCTGTATATTAATTTTGTGCTTTTAATTCCAATACATATTTGCCTCTACCACCTTAATTAGGAGGACATACAGTATATGTGCCACACTTGCTGTGAAGAAATATGTCTTTTTGAAGATCATCCTGTTGGCTTCACTGTGACCTCTAGAACTTCCTTTCCTTGCTTGCCTCTTGTACATTATACCTCTGATGTTGAATGTTTCTACTGTCTGTGTCTCTTTTATACATAACATATTTAAACTACATTAAGGCCTTTGGCAGTTTCACAAATGCAGCTAATTAGACAGTGTGGGAGTAAGGCATAAAGTTCAGTAGGTGAGCAACTGATTTCAAACCTGGTGATAAATTTAATCAGTTATGGTCAGATTTAAGTGACTATAAGGATGTTTCAAGATTTGAGACAAAGAGGAGGGGACTGGTGCTCTCCGCTAGCCCCCATGTACAGTGCCTTGCAAAAGTCTTCAAATACTTGTGCATTTTTTTTACATTTTATTGTCTAAAAATTATAGTAACATAGGAATGTTTTCAATGGCATTCAAAGTTTAGAATTCAGACTTGAAAGTTTCACTTTGGTGTCATCATGACACAAAACATTTCCCCTGTTCCATAAGTGAGCATCTTCTTTTTGGTGCACTGATGTAGTACAGGGAATGCCTATTTTAGAACAGCATTTTAAAACCAAGATTCTATTATAGAATACTAGCATAGGTTGGCATTGGCATGCCTAAAATATACGTCTGCTATAGACCTGGTGTAACTGCAGCATGTAAAGGTGGCATGGGTGTGTGTAACCCATAGTATTCTGTAAATTATGGGCTTATGTAGGAGACATACCCATGTCCTATCTATGGTATTCCTACATGTATTGCCCCTCTTGCAGTCATGCACAGTAGCACTTACATGTACCCTTATAGAGTAACACTTAGGGCATGCGTGTGTAAGTGAAATTTTTCCCTGCATTTATATGTGTAAGGGGCACTTATTTATCCTTATAGGTTGGGTGCCCCCTTTGTAGGTGCTGCACGGAGAACACCTATTCTATAATTACATCTGAGTGCCCAGATTCCATTATAGAATATTAGCATAAACTAGCATTAGCATTCATAAATGTAAGTGCATGCTTTTATACCAAGTCAATGGCAGGTATATTTATCTATTTTATTTACTTATTTTAAAAATTTCTATACCGTTTAAAACTAAACGGTTTACATGATTTACATACATAATATTATAAAAACATAATAAAACAGACACCTATATCTACAAACTAATACCATGGCTTATATAATGAAAATCATGGGTACTCCTAAGCAACCTGCATAGCATACATTATTCTGCAAGTTATGTACATACTGTAAGTGACAGCCCTGCACATGCCCCTTCCATGCACTGCCTTCCCCCTTGGAGTTACATAGTGTAGCCCTTACAGACTAGTGTGGAGGTGGGCATCCAGTGAGATCATAGCCTGCACAAACATCAGTAATCATTTTTGTTGTCAGTGAAGCCATTAAAGGATACAACAGGACAAGATTTGTTTGACAGTGTTAGCAACTGCTTGGAAAGACAAAAGTGTACAGTAACAGATCATTCTGGTAATAGTTTATGTTCATTCAGTTATCACATTGAATTTTGTTAGCAGTTAATTAATTATATGGCTCATTTGTTAATTTTCTGTGTGCAACCAGCTACAGATAGTACTGGTATTCATATGGCCCTCTTGTGTATAGCGATTGCCCACCCTGGATTAGTGCATAGTGCACTTATATGTATAAGTGATACATTTCAGTGCACAAGGAACTGCGTGTGCTCAGTTATAGAATTACTTTTATAGTATCTAAGGGCTCCTTTTACTAAGGTACGCTAGCATTTTTAGCACATGCTAATCAAAAAATACTAACGCAAGCTCTATGGAGGCGTTAGCGTTTAGCTTATGCGGTATTGTAGCGCGCACTAAAACCGCTAGCACACCTTAGTAAAAGGAGCCCTAAGTGTTTATGTAACATTTTTTTACATACTAATGCATTGTTCTTCATATTCATTCCTCAAGCTCCCACTAAAGTTGGAATTTCTAGGACATGTATAATAAACATTCATGCATTAAAGTCTACCCAAGTGCTGATATGGACAAACAGGAGAAGAGTCTCAGCATGATATTGGGTGATCATAAGGCTACAAGAATTTAGGGATTGCTAAAGTACATATGACCTTCAATGAAATAAAAATGAGAATATTGCCACAAATAATTAGTTACACCTCATCTGAAAAATGATATAGATCAGTCAGCCAAAAGAGGGCCACCAAAACAGTGCAGTGACTACATCATTAGCAAGAGCTCACTTGATGGAATTATTTCTAGAAATATTTTGGTTATCTTTTATATGCAGTTTGTGCACTCCTCCTTCCATATTCGTGGGGGTTAAGGGCAGAGCCGGCATGCGAATATAGAAAGATCACGAATAAGTTTTAGAGCTGACTTTGATCCCCCCCCTGCCTCCTTCCTGCGTCCCAGACCTTCCCCAGACCTTACCTGGTGGTCTAGCAGTGACGCAGGGCAGGAGCGATCTTCCTACGCTCCTTCCCTGTGCAGAGCCGTCATCAAAAATGGCTGCCTGAGTTCCCGTTGTAGTCTCAATAGAGAACAGGAACTCATGGCAGCCATTTTTTATGACAACTCTGCACAGGGTAGGAGTATAGGAAGATCGCTCCTGCCCCGCGTCACCACTTGACCACCAGATAAGGTCTGGGATGCAGCGTTTCTGCATTAAAAAACAAGGGGGAGATCCAGGGCAAAAATCACGAATAACTGAATTCGCGGGTACTAAACCAATGGATTCAGAGGGAGAAGTGTACCACTCCTTATATACCTTAGTCAACCTTAGAATCATCCAGTAACACTGAGATTTTTCTCTTCTTTTTTATATATCAGCATTTGAGTAGACTGTAATGTATGAATGTTTATTATGCATATTCTGGAAATCCCACTTTTAGTGGAAGCCTGAGAGAGAATGCATTAGGATTTAACTAAATGCTGCATAAAGATTTACCCTTAGACCATGTATGAAAGTGGGAGAAGATTTTGTACCCCAATAAAACCAAAGTGGAATTTTTCTGGTTTCAGTTTGAAGCTCTGTGTGCCATTAAAAAAAACACCTCTACATCATTGTATTTTTTTAGACCACAAAATGTAAAAAATATACACTTGTTTGAAGACTTTTGCAAGGCATTGCACAAGGTGGCTAACAAGAAAGCGCCAATCCCTAGCATCAAATCCTGAAGCATCCCTCTAGTCAGCTTATTCTGATCAAAAGTGATTATTTTGACCACCAGTGTTGAACTCAGTTGCTCACCTACTTAGCTTTCTGTTTACTCCCACACTGTCTAGTGCAACATCCTACTTTGTGAACTGCATCTAAAACTGTCAAAGGCCTTATTGAAGTCTAAATAATATCCTCTGCATCACTTTAATTCAGTACTCTAAACACCAGTCAAGTCTAACAATCAGCCTACACCTCCCCTCCCTCACTACCACCACCACCACCAAACAATAATAAAAAGGCATTGTGAAGGATTATATAATAAGCCATCCTTAAGGAACACCAACCAACCCATCTTAAGAAGAGCATTTTTGGGAAACCATGAAGGTGGGTCCCAGGCAAAGAATTTGAAAATCTAGGCACAGTGAAGGACGGATAATTGAACAAAGAAAAGGAAGGTTCCATGAGTAGCAGCACACTGTGCTTTTATGAGCCTGCTGTTATACTACTTGTAAAGCCTGCAGTGGGTAAGAGGAATTTATGAGAAATAAAGAAGTTCTTTTGCTTGGAGCTTGGGTTCAACTGATCTTTTCTGCCCAGCAACTCTTGTCACAAGCAATTTTTCCTTGGCCCCTGGATTCTAAGGTGCAGATTCTCAAAAGTTTAACACCATTGCTAAACTGTTTTCCAGCAGTTTAGCCTGCATGCATTTTAGTGGTGGATTATCAAAATAGATTATCTATCTTTAGCGACATTTCTAGCAGTCTCTGACACTAACATTCAAATGGGCTCTTCCACATTGAAATGAGCACTCCAGTGGATTCTTAAAAAAATGCTGAGCCATTTTTTAAAAGCGGCATCAGCTTTTGGCAACAAAAAAAGTGACTGGTCAAGGGGTGCTGGTACAGAGACTGCTAGAAAAGTGGTGGTGATGAACCTCCTACCCCCCCCCACCCCCACAGCGGGAAAGATGCCCACTCTCCCACAGCCAAGCAAAACCACTGCTGCCGCACGGCACTGCTCCTCCCCCCCACAAACGCACACAACAGGAGTGATGCCCACTCTCTCCCACCCCAAGCAACCCTCCCTCCCCCAGCAACTGGAGAGATTCCCACTCTCTCCCGCTGCCATACAACACCCCCCATCTCCGATGCCCGCCCTACTTTTCCTCCATGTACATGTCTGACCGGAGCGATGTAGATTCCCTCTAGCCAGATGGCCCGCCACTTCAAAATGGGCCTTCCCATCTCCGGTGCTCTGATTAGCCCAAGAATTTTAAGGCCCCTCCCATGGGAGGGTCCTTATGCAACCTGGGCCAATCAGAGCCTCAGGCCCCTCCCCGGATGCACCGGGAAGGGTCCTAAGGCTCTGATTGGCCCAGACACCTAAGGTTCTTCCTATAGGGTGTCTGGACCAATCAGAGCCTTAGGCCCCTTCCTGGTGCATCTGGGGAGGGGCCTGAGGCTCTGATTGGCCCAGGTTGCATAAGGACCCTCCCATGGGAGGGGCCTTAAACAACTTGGGCTACTCAGAGTCTCAGGCTCCTCCCCGGTGCATCCCAGGATCTACCGGGGAGGGGAAGGCCCATTTTGAAGCGGCGAGCCAGCTGGCAGGAGGGAATTCGCATCCCCGCAGTCAGATATCTACATGGAGATAAGAGGGGAGGGCGTTGGAGACAGGGGGGTGTTGTATGGCAGTGGGAGAGAGTGGGCATCTCTCCTGCTGCTGGGGAATGAGGGTCACTTGGCGGCGGGAGAGAGTTGGCACCTCTCCCGCTGCAAGGGGGGGGTCGCCCCCCGCTGAAGGGGGTGTAAGTGGCAGGAGAGAATGGGCATCTCTCCCGCTGCAGGGGGGGGTTGTTTGCAGAGGGAGAGAATGGGCATCTCTCCCGCTGCTGTGGGTGGGGGGTTGTTGGTTGGCAGTGGGAGAGATTGAACATCTCTCCTGCTGTTGTTGTGTGTGTGGGGGGGAGTTCACGTTTTTTCTGCGCATGTGGTCATCACTATCAGCAGTGATGAGCACATGCAAATTAAGCGAGTCTTCGCTACTCTCTGCCAACTTCATTTACATGAGCATTTTTTGGAGAATGACTTGTTTTTTAAAAATTTGCATCAGAACAGCTGCAATAGCAGACCATTGCTTTTAAACACAGTTTTTTTTGAAAATCTAGGCCTAAATGATTAATGGTGCTGGATTACCCATTCCCATTGTCTTCCTTGTTGCTTTAACTTTGCCTATTACTGATCTTAGACTGACACTTTTTTTGGTGTGGTACTACATTTATTCTCTAATCACTAGAATTATCCCCATTTCCAAATGAAAGGTTAAATCTAGGATCAGCACTTTACTTTTTTTGCTTGGTTTCATAGATGATACTGGGGGGAAGTTTCAACCAAATGAAGATTGACTGCCATGGGAGAGAATCCACTCCACTAAAACAATAAAATTTACACCATAATGAAGACTGCCAGAAGAGCCAATCACTGGATGGTGTAGATACCAGCTCAGAGTGCATTTATAAAACTGATTTCACATTTCAAAGCAGCACAACTGGCTTGCAAATTTAAAATATGCTTATGGTGCCAGTAATCTACGAGGAACTAGTGTACTGCCTAGTGGCACATGTAGCACCAACACTTCTTAAACTTTCTCAGTATTCTGGGTATACCTCTTTTGATCCTTGTTCTCTTACCTATTTTCAGATATAGTAGTACTTTACGTGCTTTCTCCTTTCTCTGTCGGTAATTTGTTTCATAATAATAATTGCTTTTGCCAAATAATAATAACAGTTTATATACCGCAGGACCGTGAAGTTCTATGCGGTTTACAATGATTAAAGATGGTACAAAATGAGTGAACTTAACAGAGTTAAAGCTAGTGATTAACAGCTCTAGGGATCAGTTATTGTGGAGAAAGAGTTGTGTGGGTCAGCTGCCTAGATTCTTCAGGAACTGATATGTTTTTAGGCGTTTCCTAAATTCCCCATTGTTTCTAAATTCCTCATTGTTTCTATTTCTAATGATAGATTTTCTCAAATAAAACGTCCTGATGCCTATACCATTTAAAATTAACTTTGTAAATTTTTATCCCAATTAGATATAAGATATCTAATGCCTACTATTGTGATCACAATTCGCAAAATTAATTTTAAATGGTATAGGCATCAGGACTGTTTGCCTGAGATAAAATCCATTTATCATTTGTTAGAACAATTGATACAGAAGTTATATCATTTGCAGATTGCAGAGATCAATAGCCAAAAATGGTCACTTGTCTTACCTTCCTTCTTCAGATCGTTCATAGATAACTAAGAAATAAAAGGTTTACAATGCTGATAAATCTGTAAAGCAACTGAAAAAATTCATTTTGTAGGAGTTTTGAAACTATGGGCTCCTTTTACTAAGCTGCGCTAGCAGTTTTAGTGCGGTGCTAGACACTAACGCCTCCATTGAGCTGGCATTAGTTTTTCCACATAGCGCAGGGGTTAGCGTGCACTAAAAACGCTATTGCAGCTTAGTAAAAGGAGCCTTATGTATTTCTGTGTTAAACAATCCCCTAAGAACAATGTTTCACAAACCTGTCCTGGAATACCTCGCAAACATTCTAGTTATTCAGGATAACCACAGTTAATTTGTTTACTGTGCCTGCTGTTCTTTTTCCCAGTGGCACATCAAGGATTCCTGCTGCATTTCATCATGGAAGGGAATATTAGGTGACAGGGTGTGGGTGAGAGGGCTTGTTGCAAGTTTGATCTGATTGGAATGAATTATAGTTACATAAATCCACAAAAAGTGTTGTAAGATCATGGCCACTGAGGCACCCCAATTCAAACCCAGCATGCACCCAATATACGAGGGAGAAAAAAGCCTCAGAATAAAGTAGCAGTGCATACATTTTGTCTTTGTAGGTACTTGGAAGGCCTCAGAAAAAAATAGTTAATGTCTTATTAAAGAAATGACAATTTTGAATGAGGTAAAACTCTTTATAGTTTATAAATATTTCCTTTTGGCTAAGTCTTAATAATAATATTGTAATTTATAACTAAAGAGACATATGATAAAGAAACTGTTTTATTTTACTTTTGTGACTATGATAAGCATACTTAGGGCCTCAAAATAGTACCTGGCGGGCCACATGTGGCCCCGGGCCGCGAGTTTGAGACCACTGGTATACAAGGTTTATTTCTGTTCCATAACCAGGTCTGAATCTAGATTGACATTGATCTAGCCAATCTCTCTTTTCTAGCTAATCACTGAGTTGAAAACAGACTGTTTTTTAAGTTTTCCTAGAAATGGGATTTTAGATACCAGCCAGCAACTTTAAAGTTTGTCCTATTCATTGTTGATTTTCTTTAGCTGAGGACGCACCGCTGTCCCTTTTAATACTGTTGGTAGTTGCCTATTAGAAAGAGGCATTTACAATTTTTGTAATTTTTGCCTTCTAGGAGGTCCCTGCTTCCCTGCTGCACTTTCTTTGATGGTCAGGGATTGAGGAAGCAGATAGTTGATCGAAGGTCTCTGTTATTGGACTAAAGAGTCCCATATATCTGTGTCAGGAGGGAGCAAGTTTGTGCGCTCCTAGTTAGCTGATTGGAGACTGGATGGATCTTCCTATACTGTAAATCTTAGTGGAGACTTTAATTTTATTGTTGATGCATGCAGCAAACCCATTGTTGTTCAGTTTTGACTAGGCAGGCTGGTTCTGTTGTAAGGGTTTGCAGTAGGCTGTTTGCTATGCTGAATTGGCAAGCTGTTGAATAAATTGAGAGAAACATTGTTTTTTGGCTGCTGTTAAGGCTTGGTGGTACTTTCCCATGTGTTTCCTACAGTTTAGCCTGTCCTTACCAGGCAAGATTCACACCATCTTCTTTCCAGTTTCCATCCTTCCTGCTTAAGGGTCCATAGTTCTAGAGAAAAGCAAGGTGAGCATTTGTGGGGTATGAAATGATCTGATGACGAATTGGAGCATAAAGCCAAGCACTATGAAAAATATTTGAGTGCCTGGTGGCCCTGCTGAGGATCGTGAAGACAGATATGTAGGATATTAAGACTATGAGGTGCAATACGAATGCAGGATTCTAAATTCCAGTTTATAATATAGCCCTTCATTAGAATCTTTGAAGAACTGCCATAGGTTAACAACCTTTTTAGTAGTGCCATTTTCTGTAAGTTCTTAGCTAAGTGTGTAGTCCAAATATAAACCTGTTTTATTCTAGAAGCAGTTGGGTAGGCTGTGACTTAGTCTTTGGGGCTGGTGTTGTACAGTTAAGTGGGTCTAATTTTGTTTAAGATCAAGATTTTTTGTAAATTTGCATATGTATTTGTTCTGTAAACTGCCTAGATCCTGTTTTAAGGTTTTGAGAAGTCTACAGATTAAAATATAATGTATTTGCGCAAACTGCCTCTTTTACTTATAAATCTACCTCATATATATTTTTTGTAGATATCCTGAATGCCCAACAGGCTGGGGAGGTACTCTAGCACTGGCTTGAGAAACAGTGCCCTAAATTATATTTGAATAATGAATTATCTACAAATTTTAGAAATTGAGAAGAGGCATATCAGTCATTGGTCTGCTTATATTTTCTATCTATAAAATTGATCCGAAAATTATGGACTGTACCTTATTCTTTTCACTCTGTTTCCTACAAGCATAACATGGTGAGGCAGTCTGCTTCAGGTAAGTAATTTGTGTAGACATACATGTCATCTATTCTAGTGTATAATTATGTAGTGAATTATAAAAAATAAAGTAAAATTCTGGAATCTCTATGGGGCACACAGTTAGAGAGACACATAACAAGAGGACAGTTTGGCCTAGATTCATTAAACGTACCGTTTGTGTACCGATGGTTTTGCGATCGTTTCCCAACCCAATTCACTAAACAGCTGTGCGATCAATCTCCAATTGGAACCGCATATGCAAATGAAGGGAAATTGCCTGCATAAGTAGGAAGGCAGTGATTCACTAAGCAAAAGAAGAAACACCGATTGGGGTTGCCAATCCGAAATGAAGCGACTGCTGAGGACCAGTCGTTTACTGCCCTTGCCGACTCTCCTACTCTCTGCCGCCCTGAAATCCCAGTAAACAACCCTCAAAATAAAAAATAAAACTGTCCATTACTCCCCATATATTCTGCAAAAAGTGCAGTGCAGTGCAAGCCTTTGGTTTTAACCCACAGGTTAAAAGCGTGTTCTGTTCCATATCTGTCTGCTCAAGTAGTCTGGCTGCAAAGCGTGTTCTGTTCCATTTTGGCTGCTCAATTTGAAATGATTTCAATGATTCCTATGTCCACTCGTGGGTCCAGCAAGGCAGCCACCCCTCCCCCTTGTTTTGACCTCGCTTGTGTGGAGAGCGTGCGCGTGCGTCACAATCGCTCTGCGGCAATCCGTGGGGGGCATGTGTCTGATCAGATAATTTGTATGAGGACACAGTAGTGAATCAGTTGCCCGGCAGAACTCGGCCACGAATTGCCCAACAATGATCCAGACCAGTGAGTTTAGTGAATCTGATCCTTTGGCAGCAATTAAGAGCAGAATGTTAATTATGCAAACACTATTTGCTAAAAGTCTCTTTGAAGAGCTTGCTTCCTGGAAGGTTGAGATTGTCCAACAGATGAGTGGTCTGTCAGCCCTGCAGAATTGCTTATTCATCCACAGCAGAGGAAATCTCTCTATATTATTTTCTGCCTTCTAATGTAGGTAAAACAGTTTATAGATTCCAACAATTAACATATAACAAGACATTTCTGTTTGTTGGAATTGTAAATCAAACTGGTGAGTGAATTTCCTCTGGGGTTTTCATCAGGATATCAGAATCTTCAAGATGGCATAAGTTAAAGATTCAAATTTCATCTCAAAAACTGTAGTTATTGTTTCACTTTTGTAGTTTCTAGTTTAATATACTTTGATAGTCCAATTGATGCATTTTTCTTTTGTTATCTTGAAAGGAAGACGTAGATTTAGCTCAGATCACAAGAGAAGAGAAAGGTGCTTGTTTATAAAATACAAACAAAACAAATGAAAGAAAACTAAGTGAAGGAAAGAAGCACAAAATAAAATTGAGGACTTGTGACTTAATATAGACACTGGAAAAGTATGTAAAAAAATTCAACTATAAATAAAATATATGTTCTTGTACACCTCTGAAATCTACACCCTGCATTAAGAGCAGCCTTACAACAATTTGGAAAAACCCAAATCTTATGACCCATAGACAACTTCTCCTGATGTCTAAAAAATAATTGTTGTATCTATTTCCACCTGCTTCCAGGGAAAATATGGTCAAAAAAGAGGTACACCATTCAACTGCTTCCTCCTGGGAAGCATCTAAAAGCTGAGTCTGATTTATTTGTCCTTGCTCTATAGAGTTTACAGTCTCGCGTGCTTGTGTACAACACTGTATATATCTTGCAGTGGTTTAGAAATGATAAGTACTAGTAGTGTGAAGTGGAAAGAAGAGAGGAGCGTGTTGGTTGTATGTATATAGGTGGACACCAAAAAAGAGACATGCTAGGTATATGATGTTTGTGTAGGAAGACAGTGTGTATGAGGGGTGTATTTTGGCTCTAAACAGGGACATTATGGTCTGTGGGGTAGGGGTAGCAGAGCAGGACATGCTGGTTGTGTGGGTGTGTAGGTGGGCAGTGGAAAAAAAGCATGTTAGGGTATATTTGGGTAGGGGACAGGAGAAAGAGGGGCTGGATGTGGGCGGTGGAGAAAAAGAGAGATACTGACTGTGCATATGGAGAGGACAGATACTGCCTGTGGGGGGGGAGGGAACAAACATGTGTGTGTGTGAAAAGATAAATATGCAGGGAGGGGCATGTTGGC
Organism: Geotrypetes seraphini; assembly: GCF_902459505.1. Taxonomy (NCBI): domain Eukaryota; kingdom Metazoa; phylum Chordata; class Amphibia; order Gymnophiona; family Dermophiidae; genus Geotrypetes; species Geotrypetes seraphini. The sequence continues at coordinate 23,327,842 of NC_047095.1, forward strand.
TATGTGTAAATGTGGATCATGAAAAAAGGGACACGCTGCCTGGATGTGGATAATATAGGTGAACAATGGAGATGTTGGGTTTATGTGGGGTGAGGGGCATGCTTTCTATGTGTGGGTGATGAAGAAGAGGGACATGTTAGTTCTGTGTGTGTAGGAAAAGCAGAGAGTGAATTACTGGCTATGTGTAGGGAGGGAGGATAAAAAAATCAAGGGACATGTTGGCTGTATGTGTGAACTAGCAGAAGGACATTGTATGTGTGCAGCAGAAATGGAGCATGCTGGCTGGGTATGTGTGGAGTGGGGCATACTGGCTTTGTATGAGTGAGGAAGTGAGAAGGACATGGTGGCTGGGGTGTGTCTGTGTGTGAGTGAATGGGCCAGAGAGGAGGACATGTTGCTTGCAATAGGGGATGAGTGAGCTAGAGAAAGGCTTGCTGGCTGAATTAGTGTGAGGAAAGAGTACGCTGGCTGGGAGTAAGAGTGAGACTGGCTTTCTGGCTTGCAGATGTGTGTGAGTGGTGCAGATTTGGCTTGGTGTATCATGAGGATCAAGCAAAATTGAAAGCATGCTCTGAAATTAAAAAAATAATAATAATAGGTTGAGAAGCAATGATCTAGAACAGGGCTACTCAATTTCAGTCCTCAGGGTTTACAGGCAGGTCAGGTTTTGAGGATATCTACAATGAATACGCATGAGAGAGATTTGCATACAAAGGATGCAGTGTATGTAAATCTCTCTCATGCATATTCATTGTGGATATCCTGAAAAGCTGACCTGCCTGAGGACCGAAATTGAGCAACTCTGATCTAGAATCAGCTTAAGATACACATGGGTGCTCAACTTTGGTAATAATGATACTTAACTCTGAATTGATAGACCCCTAAATGAGCTATGAAGACTCTTTCTCAGCAATAATGATTTAAAGAAAAGAAAACCTGTATATTAAGGGCTCTTTTTACAAAGGCGCGCTAGGGCCTTAACGCACAGAATAGTGTGTGCTAAAATGCCACGTGCACTAGCCGCTACCACCTCCTTTTGAGCAGGCGGTAGATTTTTGGTTTGCACGCACTAATCCAGTGCATGCAGTAAAACCCGTAGCGTACCTTCGGAAAAGGAGCCCTAAGAGAATACAGTCCTCCCTGCACACAACAGAGCACTTCTCATATGTAATACTTAGGTTGGGGATTGTTGTTGTTTTTTTTTTTTATTTATCTGAAATGAACAAGAAACTACTCACAGGTGGAAAAATTAAATACGAGGTGATATGTAAGAGACAAGCTTTAGAAATTACAAAGAAAGCTTAAATGTCACGTGAATAAAATTTTTAGCCTAATGTAATTCAGGTTTCAAAAGAGGTTGAATTTGTAATTTAAGTTGAATCATATAAAGTTACTTTAAATAATGATCATTTTGAAGTATTGGCAGAATAATTCAGATATGCCTAAAAATAAAGAGAGAAACAGGAATGAGTCGGGCACACAAATGTGTGATATCATTGCAAGTTACCAGGATGGAACAGCTCAGAATTTCATGTACAGTTCTGAGCATCCATAGCCGTTCCTGCACGCAGCAGACTCCTCAGCTCTTCAATTTTGTATAGATGTAAAACAAACTGCTCTTGATTTGTGAGAGATTTTTATTTCTCTGTCTTCAGTTGATGATTTATGTCTTCATCATAAATTTTTAGTTTGCAAATTATTATTTATTCATTTCCGAGCAGGACCTAGGGATTTGGCCCTGCCTGCAATGTGATGAAAACTTCCAGAAGCTAAGGTCCCCATCCTGTTTGCCTATGCATCAGACATAAGCACTTACTATGTAAACATTTTACTCCCATGTCTCCCATGCAGGCTTCAGTTATTTCCATCATTGATCACTCAGAATAAGGGCTATCTTCTTCATCCTAGTCTCATTACTAGTCCTCATAGTGTGGAAATTGAGCAGCACTTTATCTCAACTCTGACTACCAGAGTCTATTCAAGGAAACCTGCTGTCTAGCATACCTTGGTTTTTAAGCGGAAAAGGTTCTTCATCTAGTGCTTTGTGAATTGGCAGCACCCCATTCATTGTTGTCCTGTCACTATCTTGCACTAACTGTACCAAGGCTCAACAAATCCTGGGTACCAGGTTGCCATGGTGCTAGGAAATTGGATTGTGGCTCCTAGGATTTCATGTACTCTACTCCTGGCTGTCTCCCCTATAAAGCAGGCATTCCTGACATCTCCACCACATTGCTGTTGAGCTCTGAATGAATTTGAGCCATATAATGCAGAAAGAGTTTGTTGATTTCACAGTTTCAAGTCTTAAGACTAGATATAGTGAGATCTATAAATGTAGGTACCATGCAGCTCAAATTCACTAAGAGCTCAGCAGTGTCATAATGCAGATGACTGTTTCTGAGGCAGCCAGCCACATTACTACTACTAAATGACAATGTATGAGGGATGGGTAGCTAGCTCTAGTTGAGCGGGTTCATCTGTTAGATTGAGCTGGATAACTGGATGGGAGCAGTGGAGTTGAGACTGATGAGACAGAGTGAGGAGAGAAGAGGTGAATAAGAGAGAGAGAGAGATTGGATAAAGGTGAGAATAAAGTAAATGAGAGACAAACAAGACTGGGCCATGGTGGCAGATGAAGACAAGAGGCAAGCACTTGAAGCACAATTTTCAAGGAAATGATGTAGGCTTACAGCATGATTTATGGGAAGACGATTGGCGGGGCTGTTGGTTACTGCAAGTGCTGCTTTGTGACACATTTATGGGTTTGATTTACTGGGCTCCTTCACATAGACACATAATGGCAAAACATAAGAACACAAGAATAGCCATACTAAGTCAGACCAATGGTCCATCTAACCCAGTATCATGTTTCCAACAGTCACCTATTCAGGTCATAAATACCTGGCAGAAATCCAAATAGTAGCAACATTCTATGCTACCAATCCCAGGGCAAGCAGTGGCTTCCCCCATGTCTGTCTCCAAGAACTTATCCAAACCTTTTTTAAACCCTTCTACCGCTGTTATCACATCCTCTGTTAACACTTACCTATTTGTTCAGTGAAAAAATATTTCATCCTGTTTGTTTTAAAGGTATTTCCATGTAACTTCATTGAGTTAACCCCTAGTCTTTGTAATTAGAAAATCAGGCCCTAATCAGGCCCCACTTTTTTAAGAAGTGCAGTGTTTAAGAGAACTGGAAGAGAAGTGCTATATTGAGCGTGACCCAGTGATTGGTCTCTTTGCCTATACCTCTGAGCACAGTAACAATACAGTTTAATTCACTGCTGGTGTGTGCAGGGCAGGATTAATTCGTTGAAGGCCCCTAGGCACACAAGTACACTGGGCCCCCTGCCCCACCCCACCCCACCATGCGCCCAGGCGGAAACAGGAAGCTGCGTCAGAAGGAAGCTTTGGGCAAGAAACACCGCTTGCACAATTACAGTTCCCATTGCCTTTCTTACCCGCGTTGTTTGCTTGTCTTACTTTCTGTCGATTGGGGGGGGGCTGCGTTGCCGATTGGGGGGGGGGGGCCAACGTTGCCGATCAGGGGGTACGCGTTGCCGATTGATGCTGGAGGGGCCCATCACCGTTTGGAAAAAACAATGTTGATGCCCTCCTTCTTCGGGCCCCCCTGACCATTTTGGGTCCTAGGCACGTGCCTACTTGGCCTATTGGTTAATCCTGCCCTGGGTGTGTGGTGTTTGCTGTGAGTACATTCATTTTTTTCCAGCAATACGTTGTAAGTTTGATTGTTCCCATAAATTTGGTTCAGGTAGCTAAACAGACATTTATGTATTTAGTTAAAAATATTTACAGGGCACACCATCCAAAGTTCTGGGCAGATAACAATTGTGTACATACATAATCTTTGATTGGACACACTAAGGGCTCCTTTTACTAAGCTGCGCTAGCGGTTTTAGCGCATGCTAGACGCTAATGCCTCCATTGAGCTGGCATTAGTTTTTCCGCGTAGCGCAGGGGTTAGCACGCACTAATCTGCAGCGCACGCTAAAAACGCTACCGTAGCTTAGTAAAAGGAGCCTTAAATAAAATCAAACAAAAATAGCATAACAAACATGCTAAATTTTAAAACATCTTAATACACTCAAAGTATACAGTACATTTATGTCTACCCATATAAAACCAGATAAGTATTTCATAAAAGGCTTAATGAGTACTGAGCCCTTTATAAAATATAGATAGTACTGCTGAAAGCACATTTTGAAATGACATACTACATAAGGAAAATTCAAAAAAATCGGCAACAATATGAGCAGAGGAGGACACCTCTGCTCATAAATTGAGGAAAGAAGGAAGAGATGAATGAGTAAATAAGAGAAAAAGTACACCAATACTCAAAATGGCTATAAATGAAAAGCCTATAGAAGAAATTGCATAAGCAAAATCTATAAAAAAGAAACTTGAGAGACTTCAGTATCAGGGGAACTGTAACGTAATGTAATGCTCTTAAACAGTGTCCCCCGGGCTGACAACTTTGTGATGGCTATTGAAGGCCTAATGAATTTGCCCGATACATCATATTGTCTCTTAAGTGCTGAAAGTGTGCTTGAACAAACTTACAGGAGTGAAAAAATATATAATAATAATTAACTAATTCATCTCCCTCTTTCAACGTATCCTCAAAGTTCAAATAAGTAAATAGTAAGAAAAAAGTGCCAAAATCACAAGTTCATAAAAGTTCAATGCAAAATAACACAGGTAAAGTTCAACTTATCTGAATTTAAAAAGCTGGATCCGTCCGTGATTATGTAAGGTAAGTCCGTGATATACCTGACAGCTCTGTTTCGCTGTCTTCACGCCATCATATTACAGATAGTGCACAGCCTTTTCGTGGAGCTTTTTAACTGGGCCTCATTGTTCAGTCGCCATTGAATGCTCTTCAATGTTTGGGTGGTGAGAGAGAACAAAATCTCTTTGAGTATTATTCTCTCACGTTTCACTTTGAATAGATGGATTCACTGTGGAGTGCAAAGCGTTTTTTTCAAGATTTCATCTGGAGGAACTTCGGCTCCTGAAGAAGACAACGAAACAGAGCTCTGTCAATTATATCACGGACTTACCTTAAATAATCACGGACGGATCCAGCTTTTAAATTCAGATAAGATGAACTTTACCTGTGTTATTTTGCATTGAACTTTTATGATATTTATTGTCACTTGTGATTGTGGCACTTTTTTCTTACTATTTACTTATTTGGACTTTGAGAATACGTTGAAAGAGGGAGATGAATGAGTTAATTATTATTATATATTTTTTCACTCCTGTAAGTTTGTTCAAGCACACTTTCAGCACTTAAGAGACAATATGATGTATCAGACAAATTCATTGGGCCTTCAATAGCCATCACAAAGTTGTCAGCCCGGGGGGACACTGTTTAAGAGCATTACATTACGTTTCAGTTCCCCGATACTGAATTTTTTTGAATGTTCTGTTTGACATACGGCAGACTATTTGGTTTTTTCCTATACTACACAAGGGCCATTTTGTGTATGCTTGTTTATTATGAGACTTCATGTATAGCCATTCAGTAAATATCATACTGGTTTACAATAAAATAGTATAAAACAGTGTACAGTTAAAAATATATATATATATTAAGAAACTGAACAAGAAACATGTTGGCTTTTTAACAGTAGCTCCTTTCTATCCATATTTTTCACCACTCCTCACCAAAGGCCCTAAGAAAAAATACTAGATATATTTTTCATTTTTGAAGTTTTTAACAATGAGTACAGATTAAACACTTATTAAAGAAAATACAATTCACATCAAGGATGAGAGAGAAAATAAAGAAATCAGGATTACTTCATATTATGACTGGTAAAATTCATAACAGCTAAAACAAAGACAATAAATTCCATCCAAATGGTCAAAAAATGACAATCTGCAAAAATGTGAGCAAATATAAATTATTAATAAAAATTTTAAAATCTCATTATCTTATTCATTCATTTCCAATAAATTTGGCTGAACAAAATTTTCGATATTCATAGATAAATAAATTGGAAAGTGGTAGGACCTCAGATATTTATGACCCAACTCATTACAGAGCAGCATAAGCTGATCTACTCAGCGGGTATTATTATAATCACTGGTCCGCGACCACCTCCAAACATAGATCAAATTATGAAATTCACTAAAATTGTACCATATCGCATTCTTGAAAAGATAAATAGGGAACTTAGCTTCAAATGACCATTGTACTTGGGCTTCCAGTCTCTGATCCCAATGGGGCCCATGTCGCCCTTGGCTTCTTCAGGAGATCAAGAGAAATATTCATACACAGCCATGTTCCAAAAACAATCGAGTACATTCAACAAGATTCCATACTTTCTCTCCTCAATATTACTGCATCTTTACTCGTTGTAGCCACATTTTACTCCTCCATCCATTGGGGTTCTCTGATTGTTAAATGTTTTTGGAATATGGCTGTGTATGAATATTTCTCTTGATCTGTTGAAGAAGCCAAGGGCGACACAGGCCCTGTTGGGATCAGAGACTGGAAGCCCAAGTACAAAGGTCATTTGAAGCTAAGTTCCCCAGGACAGATTTTTGTCTTCCTATATTTTTTGTCTTGTCATTCTTTCTGTGTTATGGAACATGCAAGGTCCTGTTTTAGTTCTCCCCAGAATTCATCCCTTACCATGTCTGTCCACAAACTCTCATGATAATCCAAACAGTTGCCAACATATTTATGACTTGCTACTCCACCTCTTCCCTTTGACAGTAGGTCCATGTGGCTTTCTCACATTAACAGTCTGTACAATATGAGAAGCACATAGACTAGAGCTTCGAAAAATGTAGGTTGTGATCTGGGCAGGCACTCCATAGGAGGTAACTGTCCTGTGCTGTCCAGGGGTCATATGCTTTTTGCAGCCATGCAAAGTGCGGTTGCAGCCAAAAAGACTAGCAAGTGCTGACATAGACAGATGTGGCTATATGAATACCTGCTTTTTGTTAGAACTATTAGTTTAGTGATTTAAGCCACTTGGAGACCGTTGCGTCTTTAAATATTATACATGTGGCCTGCTAGGCAAACCAAACTGCTGATTAATTATTCCATGTTACAGTTGTGCCTGATTTTTGTCAGTGGTTCTGTATGAATTACAAACAATAAGATTAGATTTTATATCTAGGAATTTACAGATTAATACAAGATAAGAAACACTAATAGTAGTGTTATTTTCCCTTTTTAGCAGCTAAGAGTTCTCTGTGTTTTCCAGGAGTAGATGCCATAAATCTATTACCTTTTTCATGAAAAATTCCAAATCTTGCTCCTGAAACCCCAATGTCATGACCTTTGCCTAGAACTTCCTTTTCTATTGAAAACATTAAGCTAAAATACATGTGGTGGTAAAAAGAACATTGAAGAGTGAGAGCAGTGCCACATAAGTAAAGAAACAGAGAACCTGCAGAATGTGATGTGGTGGAATCCAGTGAAATGGTTGAAACTGAGATAAGTTTGAATAGAGGCATATCCCATGTGAGTTATAGAACTGCTAAGTGAAAAGGGAATCAGAACCTGAAAAGTGACAGTCATAAATGGTTCTAACATTTTTTTCAGTGTGTTCTTTTTCTATTGCTTTGCTTGTTAGCTGTTGTTTCATAGTAATTTTTTTTTTTCAACAGATAAGATGCCTAAAAGGCCAGAAGGGCTTTTCAGGCCAACCCACTTTTGATGGAATCCATATTGTCAGTCATTTGATAGAAGATGATGAATCATTTCATTCCTCTGATGAAGATTTTATAAGTAGTTCCTTACAGGAGGGTGGAGTCCATTTTCATCTCCAGAGGAGAACTGGCCAGATAGCACTGGGCCCAGCTGTAGAAGACAGTAGCGACAGTGACGCTGAGGAAGGCATTTTAGATAATGGCAATCGAAATGGAATCATTCAGAAGCAAAAGGAACAGAAAAGAGTGGAATCCTATTCAACTACTGTCTGATTGTAACTGTGGTTAACATCCAAGCCTGCAAATTTCATTAAAAGTTCTATTATCATTGCAAAAAGTCACCATCTAAGGGATGAATTGAGTGAAACCTGAGATTTTCAGCATATAAACACATATACAGACTGTTACATACTTTCAACCGCTGCCAAATCCTTTTCTTCAACATCCTTTTGCTATAAAGTATACTGCACAGAGGATGGTGCACAAGGATAAGATACCAGTATTACAGAACATTATTTTCCTAAATGTTTGTTTTAGAAAACGCAACTGTAACTTATTAATTCAGCACATGAAATAAGAACATGTTTTGCAGTTTGAATATAGGAAATGGGGTTTTATTTCTTTTAGAAGAAACTTTTGTGCAATATTCTTTTATGCTCAGTGAACAAGCATTGTGTTACCTTTTTTTACCTTATGTATGGATTTCTAATCAAGAAGGATATCTGCAAAGCATTAGATCATAGGGAAGCATCTGATTCCGTGTGTGAATTTCTGTCTCTTATGGAAAATCTGTTTTATTGGAAGCTACCAGGTAGACTCCCACTACACACAAGCCTTGATTGGCACAATTAATTTTAGAAACAGTAATGAAATGATTACACTGTCTGTTCTGGAAATATTTTCAAATCATTTTTCTTTTAATTTATATGTAATTGTGATGTATTGCTAACAAAACCAGTCAAAATGGTATGTAACCTGTGGTATACTGATTTTGTACATACATATATATCTTTTCATCATTCAGAAGATGTACTTTGCACACCTTCATTTTATATGGGGAATGTAAATGTTGCAATACAATTTTGCTTTCAGCATTCTAATAGAATAAAGTTGTATACAGTATATACATGGATGCGAGATATTGAAAAGAAAAAAAACACTAATCAGATATCTGTTGAATAGGTTTTAAGGCTGTGCTTAGCCATGGACACTAGCAGGTCCCAGCCTCTAACTAAAAAGCTTATTCAAGAACACTATTGATCAAAGTCTTTTAACTTTATATGTATGTAACAACAATAAAGTTTTTCAGGATTTAATAAAAGTTGTTGTATTGGCATTTCTCTTTACTACTACCGTGTTTCCCTAAAAATAAGACAGTGTCGTATATTAATTTGGGGTCCAAAAAACACTAGGGCTTATTTTCGGGGATGTCTTATTTTTTTCATGTTCAACAATCATCTTTCCCTTCTCCTCTATCCCAATTCTTCCTCTTTCCTTTCTCCCCCTCCCCATGTGCAGCATCATTACTCCCCTCTCACCCATTCCCTTGTGCAGCAGAACCCCACCATCCTTCCCACCATGAGACTGACATACCTCCACTCCGAGGCCTCCTAAAGCAGCAGGGGTGGGAGTTGCTGAATTGATGAGTCTGATTTTTTCAGCAAATAAGGCAGCACTAGTGTTGGGGATGGAGTCAAGGAGTGTTGGGGACATTCGGGGGCGGGGGGCTTCGGGGGTCGATCTTAACTAGGACTTATTTTTGGGGTAGGGCTTATATTAGGAGCATCTTTAAAAATCATGCTAGGGCTTATTTTCGAGATAGGGCTTATTTTGGGGAAAACAGGGTACTACAACTATTTATCATTTCTATACCGCTGAAAGGCATATGCAACGCTGTAAATTTAACATTCAATAGACAGTTCCTGCTCGGAAGAGCTTACAGTGAGTAGGAGTTAAGAGTTGAAAGCAGTTTCAAAAAAGTGGGCTAGCATCATACTGTAAAAATCAAATATACAGATAAAAATAAAAGCAGATAAAGACTGTATGGCCTATCCAGTCTGCCTATCCATGCCATCTATTAGCCCTTCCTTCCTTAGAGATCCTGTGTACTTGTCCAAAGCTTTCTTCAATTCATCACTCTTTCTGTGATGAAGTATTTATACACTTCTCCCTCCCTATTCGCGGGGGTTAGGGGCAGAGCCGGCCCGCAAATAGGGAAAATTCATGAATAACTTTTGAGCCGGCTCTGACACACCCCCGGACCTTACCTGGTGGTCTAGCGGTGACACGGGGCAGGAGCGATCTTCCTACACTCCTGCCCCATGCAAAGATGTGAGTTCCCTGGGGTTGTGGGTTCAAACCCCGTGCTGCTCCTTGTGACCCTGGGCAAGTCACTCAGTCCTCCGTAGCCCCAGGTACGTTAGATAGATTGTGAGCCCACCGGGACAGATAGGGAAAATGCTTGAGTACCTGATTGTAAAACCGCTTAGATAACCTTGATAGGTGGTATATAAAATCCTAATAAAACTTGAAACTTGAAAACTTGGTCTCACGAGACTACAACAGGAACTCCCTGTTGTTGTTTCGTGAGACCACTGGAACTCTCAGCATGGCTCTGCACAGGGCAGGAGTGTAGGAAGATCGCTCCTGCCCCACGTCACCGCTAGACCACAAGGTAACGTCCATGCTTCTGGGGCAGCTCCTCGCCTCCGCTGCCTCCAATCGCCCCCTCCTCTGATCGCCCCCCCCCTCCTCCTCTGATCGCCTCCCTCCTCACCCCGATCCAAGTCCCAGGGCCATTTTTTTTAATGTGGGCTGCCAACGAGCGATTCGCGGGGGGGGGGGCTGGGGAAAACTCCCCGTGAATAATCGAAATCGTGAAAGTCAAAACCGCAAATAGGGAGGGGGAAGTGTACTCAGTTTACTCCTGAAAGCAGGGGCAAGCTAGTTATAGAGAGAGGGCAAGTCATGCAACATTTTCACACATCATGCTCACCAAATCACATACCCCTCCCCCTAAGCTCCTTTTTAAAATTAATAATGTAAGACACCATGGCTTTATATGTGTAAAGAAACCATTCTCTTCCAGGTAGTTTCAACAACCAAGTAAAACCAGTATTATATAGCATCATTGAACAAATTCTGCGGTGTAGTATAAGTCTAGATTCTCTACGGGATTGGAAAGAAACTAAGTATAAGCTATGCAATGCATCTCCAGTTCTGTATCACAAACTTCATATTCCCCAACAACAGAGATATCCCAACATATGAATAGCCATATTGGGTCAGACTAATGGTCCATCTAACCCAATATCCTGCTTCCAACAGAGGCCAACCAGGTCACAATTATCTAACACACCCAAATAGCAACATTCCATGCTACCAGTCCCAGAGCAACTAGTGACTTCCTAGCTCAATAGCAGATTATGGATTTTTCTTCAGGAACACTTGTCCAAACCTTTTTTTTAAACCCAGATATGCTAACTGCTGTTATTAAATCCTCTGGCAATGAGTACCAGAGCTTAACTATTCCTTAAGTGAAAAATATTTCTACCTATTTGTATTAAAATTATTTCCATGTAATTTCATTGTGTGTTTTCTAGTCTTTGTACTTTTTGAAAAAGTAAGAAATTGATTAACTTTTTCACATTCAAGACCAGTCAGGATTTTGTAGACCTCAACCATATCCCCTTTTAGTCATCTCCTAAAGAGTCTTAACTTCTTTAGCCTTTCCTCATATGAAAAGAGTTCCATTCCCTTTATCATTTTGGTCACTCTTCCTTAAACCTTTTCTAATTCTGCTGCATCTTTTGAGATAACTGCGACCATCACTGAACACAATACAAGGTCATAACAACATAAAAATAGCCTTTCCAACGGTCCATCTAGCCCAGTATCCCATCTTCACAGTGGCCAATCCAGGTCACAAGTACCTGACAAAAACCCAAATAGCAGCAACGTTCCATGCTATCAATCCAGGGCAAGCAGTGGCTTCCTCATGTCTGTCTCAATGGTAGACTATGGACTTTTCCTCCAGTAACTTGGCCAAACCTTTTTTTAAAACCAGCTATGTTAACCAATCTTACCACATCCTCTGACAATGTGTTCTAGAGCTTAACTATTCTCTGAGTGAAAAAATATTTCCTCCTAATCTTTGTAATTTTTGATGGAGTAAAAAATTCAATCTACTTGTACCCATTCTACACCACTCAGGGATTTGAAGACTTCAATCATATCTCCCCTTAGCTGTCTCTTTTCCAAGCTGAAGAGCCTTAACCTGTTTAGTCTTTCCTCATACGAGAGAAGTTTCATCCTCTTTATCATCTTGGTCGCTTTTCTTTTAACCTTTTCTAGTTCCACTATTAACAGCGGAACCTGGAGTGACCCGCTTCCCCATAACAATCTACCTCCCACCCGACATACCTCTAACCCTTCCTAAGGAGACAAATACTCTTTAGTTGGTAAAACCTGGCCACAGCCCTGTTTATTGAACAGTAAACATATTCATATAACATTTAACATAATTAAATATATATTAATTAACAGCCATAAATAACACATTAACCGATTACCCAAAACAATGGTATCGCCATTGTGACCTTGATCCCGAGCTACCTTAATAGATGTAACTGGCCCCCGACCCCGCCATCTAAGCAAGGGTCCGAGGGGTGGCATGTCCCACACATGCCCCATTATCCAGGGTTATCCGACCCACCAGGCACAGCTCCCAGCCGGCCCACCACTCATCCCTTGATGAGCCCAGTAGCTAGTAGCTCGGGATACCGCCACAGGCCTGTAACCAATTACAGGCCCCCCCAAGAAACAGAGCTACGGCTAAGGAACCAACACACGCTCGCAACAGGATGCGAAGTCGTCCAACAACAGATCCCAACCAATAGCGGAAAGATGCACCCGATCCCTGTAGTATAACCCTGAACAAGACACATCCACCCAGTCGTGTCTAATCTGCATACCACCCCGAGCCTCCACCCATCGTCCCACCTGGCGATTAACCTTAGCTAGCCCCCTGGTCCACCGCCGAGACGCCAACCGGCTCGGTCGAGGAATAATATCGGACCAAGCCAGCCGCGCCTCAGGGAACCAACCCTGAACCACCCCCAAATCACTAATGATCATATCAATGAGATGTTTGCCGCTAAGAGCATCGACATCATTGCCACCCAGGTGAAGTAGCAACAGGTCTGGACGACGAGGGCGCTGCCGAAGATCCTCCATAAGAGGTAGCAACTGATGCCAGCGCATGCCCCTCTGTCCCCACCAAGAGACGAACATTCCACGACGCCCAAGTGCCGACTGCCTGGCCGGACAACGGCACGCTCCCCAGCCCAATGTATGAAGGAGTGCCCGATAATCCAAACAGTTAGGACCCGCTGCACGGCACCTGCAAAGCAAAACCCCGCAAGTAAGTCACAGTCCACAAAACCGGAATGTTAGTAAGGAGGGAGCCATGCAGTGACCCCTGCCCCATCCCCAACCACAGAAACAATCCCCCTACTGGAAACCCCGTCCCCTCCACCACCCAGGACAGACACTCACCCCAGAACTCCCCACTAATCCAACCCACCCAACCGAGAATCACCACGATCAGAACCCAATGGATGAATATAGCCATGATAAGCATCCGACGACCACCAACCGAGTTGTCGAATGACCGCCTCGGGAACCCCTGCCGCAAACGCACTGGTAGCCGCCCCAATGCGAAAGGAATGAGTGCCGTAACGTTCCGGCTCCTCACCATACTGAGCCAGGGCTAGACGCAACACCGCCAGGAACTGATAACGTGAAAGAAGAGTTCCATTCTCGTGCACCAACAACGCCAAGGCAGAGTGAGGACGGACCGCCATATTGGCATCCAGAGAGCGGACGGGGCACAACGTACAACCCTCCATCTGATGCAGGATCAGCGTGCGCCCCCTGCCCAGCTGGTCCGATTTAGACCGAGCAATGAACAATCGCAACGTGTTCCCAGCTATACACACCTGGCTACGCAGCAGACCCCGAACATCCGACGGATGGACAAGCAGCTCGCCCACCAACAGCACTCCAAAGAAGGACAAGGAGAAAGCTGCCCGAAACATGCATGCCTCGTCACCCTTGGCAAAACACCGACAAGACTGACCAACAGCACATGGGTAATCGGCAGCCGGGAATCCGGTGGCCGCGGAGCCACCCGCCCCTAGGCCGCCAGCATCCGAAGGGCATGTTCAACCGAAGGCCTTACAAAAGAACGCAAAGCCCGCCAAATGCCCCACCGCCGCACTCCGGGAACAACCCCGAAGCTGAGCTGATGCTAGGAAGTCCGCTAGCAGGATCTCAGATACGGGTCCAGGAGTCCAACCCCGAGACTGAAGAAATCCGGACACCGTAACAAAACCCCGATTGTACCGGGTCCACGTAGACGAAGCTACGGATCGTTGCAATAAGCCTGTTCTCCACCAGGCTCCACAAATGCTCTGGCATCGGCGATCCCACCATCTTCGCTGCCAGCACCAGCTGCCGAAACTGCAAAAAGTGGAAACGAGAAAGAGCATCAGCAAGTCTGTTCTGAACCCCAGGAACGTGACGCGCCCGAATGAACAAGTTAAGATGCAAACAGCGCAGGACAAGTTCACGCATTAACGCAGTCACCTGTAAATATTTTGCAGCCTGCCTACTGACCACCTCAACCACGCCCATGTTGTCACACCAAAACACGACACGCCTATTCCGTAACCTATCCGGCCACAACTCACAAGCCACCACCAACGGAAAAAGCTCCAGAAGTGTTACATTACGGGTAAGCCCAGCTTGCCGCCAAGACTCCAGCCAAGCCGCTGCGCACCAATCGCCCTGGAAATAGAGACCGAAACCTACACCACCTGCCGCGTCCAATTGCAGTCAAGATCCAAATTAGAAACTTCTGGCTGTTGAATTGGGAGCGATCCATTGAAGCGTTCGAGAAAAAGGGACCACATCTGCATATCTGCGTGAATCCCGCATGAAGTGTCTGCGGTCTCGGACACCAGCCGTCACTACCGCCAATCTACGAGAAAAGGGGCGACCCATAGGCAAGACCCGACAGGCAAAGTTAAGAGATCCCAACAGAGACTGAATAACCCGCAGAGTAGGCTTGCGGGTACCCCGCACCAGTGAGAGCAAATCCAACAACTGCCGCACCTTACCCTGCGGAAGCCAAGTAACCATCGCCACCGAGTCGATCTCAATCCCCAAGAACGTGAGACACGTAGTAGGACCCTCGGACTTATCAGCCGACAACGGTACCCCAAATTCCGCGGCCATGCCCTCAAAAGTGACTTTCAAGAGCCTACAATCGCCAGAATCCGCCCCCCCCCAACAAAAAGAAAATCATCCAGGTAGTGAACCACTGAGTTCCGCCGAACAGTTACCCAGTGCAAAAAGGAACTGAACAATTCAAAAAAGGCGCAGGATATCGAACACCCCATTGGCAGACAACGATCAAAATAAAAGGCACCCTCAAACCGAAACCCTAACAATGGATACGAGGTGGACTGGCAACAACCGAAAAGCAGATTCAATGTCGACTTTCGCCAACAAAGCCCCAGGGCCCACCCGTCGAATAAGACATAGGGCACTGTCAAAGGACACGTAGCGCACCGAACATAGATCACGCAGAATGCCGTCATTCACCGAACGCCCCACAGGCACAAGTTGTGAATCAAATGATATTTGCCAGGCTCTTTCTTAGGTATAATAGCCAGGGGAGACAGCACCATCACTGGAAACGGGCGTTCACGAAAAGGCCCCGCAATCCGCTCCCGCTCGAGTTCCTCAGCCAACTTCCTCCGAACTTCCACCTGAAGCTGAGAAACGGAGGAAGCGTTGGAAGCCTGTACATTATCCAAGGGCAGCAAATAAGGTATCACAAAACCTTCGCTAAACCCCCCCAACAAAACATTCGCCACCCGCGAATTGCCATACTGAGCAAGCCACGGATGCATGGCGCCCACAGCAACCGGGATGGGCAACCCACGGGTCCCAGTCTCACTTAGCCGGGGCAGCAGGCAACCCAGCTCCCTTCTTGGGGCACTTGAGAGCCGAGTGACCCTGACCGCACAGGGAACAGGCGTGACGAAAGCGACAGTCGGTAAAGGAGCAGACCGATTTATTAAACTGCTAGCAAAGGCCTGGACCACCCCTGCCACCTGAACCTCCGGGCGGACGAAAGGAACCCCCCCCCCCCCCCGTGGCCTGAGAGCCCGGCTTACCCGAAATACCCTGACCCAAACCTCCCGGCTTCGCCATATGGGTAAGCCAGAGATTAATGTCCTGCGTGCCCTAGGACATGTGCCGGTTCTCCTCCATCTTGTCACGGAACGCCTCATCATAATTCAGCCACACCCAACCCCCGAAGCGCTGACATGCATCCAAAATGGAGTCAGCATACTCCAGCAGAAGGCCGTAATCCTGGGGTCGCTCCCTCCCCCAGACACTGGCTAACCGTAAGAACGCGTACTTCCAGTTGAGAACATTGCGCGAAACCGCACCCACCTTAGGTTTCCCTCCCTCTTTCTTACTCTTCTTATTGCTACCGCGAACCCGACCTTCCAGGAGTTAAAAAATGTCCACACACGCACGCTTCCTAATTTTACGACTCAGGGACTGCGGGACCATCTCCCACAGCTCCGACAGCGCCACAAGCGCAGGGGCCCCCAGATCGTCACCTTCCTGCACCGGTTGCTCACTCGCCGCCCGCCGATGTGACCCAGAAGAGGAAGACGACAGAGAAGAGGAAGAAGATGTTAAAGAAGAGGAAGAGGACGAAGAAGAATCCCTGCCCCCATGGCTCTTTTTACCCTTCCCCCGCTTACCCCAGACATCAACCCCAGCCCCTAGGGCCATGTTACCCTCAGTCCGATCACCTCCAGGTCCACGTCCGCCACTGACTGCTCCCAAAGCGGCGCCATCCGCAGCAACCACCATAGCAGGACACTGCCAGGTCTGGTCAGGCTCCTCGACACCCATCCACGGGGCTCCATCCCGTCCGACATGAGCCGGTCCAGCAGCAGAGGCCCCAGCAACACCGACATGTCAAGCGGCGACATCCTATGGGAAGAAATCCGGACGGGCCAGCAACCTGTACAGCATGAGGGTAAGATAGCCCCGCGGAACCAGCACCCCCCACTATGGACCCCTACCTCCCCAAAACCCCCTGACCCCCCAGCAACACCCGGACCCCAGGGAGACGGAGGAACAACTCCCGGAAAAGGAGGGGAGACCGAAGCCCAAGGGCCCATCCCCCAAGGAGAACCCCACGACCCCCAAGGAGACCACCAGCCCGCCAGACCCGCTGGCGGCCCGCTACCCGCACCAGAAGTCGAGGAGCGAATGGTAGCCTCCTGGAGCCCACTCCCCAACTCCCCACCCCCAGTGAGATAAGAAGTTCCCAATCCCCGATGGTCCTCTCCCTGCACCTCAGACACCACCCCGGCGTCCAGAGGCACCGCCAGAGGAACCGCAGCTGCAGGCAAGGCTCCAACCGCAACCCTCCCTGATACAGCTCTACCCCGTCCCCGCACTACAGGCAGCCTGCTTCTGCCCTTGCGGGTCAAACCCGCGCCACCCAGGGCCGCCATCAGAAATTTCTGGGCCCCTTACTGAGCAATCCTATTGGGCCCCCCACGCACCCCTTCCCCCCCCCCCGACGCCCCCCCCTTCTTCCATGGGCCGAATACACACATACTTTTCTGCTAATGCCCCACCTAAGCCAGTCCCGTAAAATCTTCTCACGTCCATTGGGTGATTTGGCATAGAGGAGATATTCATAAAAAGAACGTCCGTCAAGATCTTTACTCATAGATTGTGCCATTTGCTTTAAATCATCTTCCATCATTAATCCAAATTGCACAATTCTTTCTCTGTCTTTGTCCTGAATGGCATCTGGCCACATTGCTGGATCCTTCCAGTCAACAAATTTATGAGCAGGCACGGAGAACGCATTTTTAAACAAATGTAGTTTATCCTTGTACTCCTTATGTAATTTTAATCATCTATGGATATGTTTGTATGTTTATTGTTCAAATAGTTTTATTTATTTCCCCAAATTTATTTTTGTTATACGCATTGAAAATATTTGATATTGCGTTTAAATCAAAATCTCAATAAACTTGAAACTTGAAACGAGTGCCCGTGAGATTGTGGGAGGGTTAAATACTTAAAACTTAGAAGAATAACAATTTACTTAAAGTTTTTGCTACGCCAGCTTTCTGGTATCTTTACATACAGTGGCGTACGTAGCATATGTAACACCCGGGGCCCATCATTTTTTGGCACCCCCCCCCCCATCTGTAAGAAAAACATGATTTTTAGTAACAAACCACACATCACACATGAGTACCTAGGAAAAGGCAGCATCTTACATATTGCAGTGAGCAGTACATCAATACACCCATAGTAAAACTAAACAAGCCATACCAGCACAGATCAATCCTACACCGTCAATCCTAACAGAAAACCATGTCTTTCGAACACACAGAACACAGAAAACACCTTCGCCTAGTATGGAATATGTCATCACAAACTAACCCCTCACTCTTTTACAAAACTGTAGTGTGGATTTTAGCCACAGTGGTAACAGCCCTGATGCTCATAGAATTCTGAGCATCAGAGCTGCTACCACCACGGCTGGCGCTAAAAAACGCTCCACAGTTTTGTAAAAGGGGGGATAAAATAGAAATACACAGAAATACAGGCCGCATCAACCCTTACATGAGCTCACCCTGCCACATCGAAATGATTCTCACAGAGAAAGAACAGATTGTTCCCAAGCCAGAGGAGGAAGTTGCTCAGAAGAAAAAGATATCTCAGAAAAAGCTGAAGAAGCAGAAGCTTATGGCCCGGGAGTAAATCCACATGTATATAAATTAAAAAAGAAATTACAGTTTCAGAAAAAAAAAAAAAAAAAAAAAGAAATACACAGTTTCAACGCTCTAGCTCAGAGGTGCCCAAACTTTTTGAGCTTGTGAGCTACTTTAAAATGACCAAGTCAAAATGATCTACCAACAATAAAATTAAAAAACACAAAGCACACTATACGCTGAGAAAATGTTAATTATCATTCCTATTCTGGGTTTTTTTCAAAGAGGTCAAGGCAGATGACTCTATGCATTGTCACCTCAGTAACAACCATACAAAAATAGAAAAATATACCCTCCATCCTTTTTATTAAACCACAATAGCAGTTTTTAGCGCAGGGAGCTGCGCTGAATGCCCAGCGCTGCTCTTGACGCTCATAGGCTCCCTGCGCTAAAAACCACTATTGCGGTTTAGTAAAAGGGGACCATATTGTAAAATATAGACAGCAGATATAAATTCAGAACTGTGCATAGTAAGTGAAGGGAAGTTTTCATCTCTGGGAATTTATCCAGTTAACTATTAAGTTATTTGGGCAAATTCCTTTGAAAACTGTGGTAATACTGCCTCCACTTTGCTAAATTTAAAATAAAATCACTTTTCCTATCTTTGGTGATTTCATGAGTCTCTGGTTGCACTTTCATCTCCTGACTGTACATCCAATCTTTCTTCCCTTCTATCAGCCTGTATGCTTTCTCTCCTCCACACCTCATTCCCTCCCTCAACTTTTTCTTCCTCTCTCCCTGACCTTTCTTTCTTGTTTTCTGTTTCTCTTCTTTCCTTCTGTTTCCCTGCCTGCCCCCTTTCTTTATTTCTCCCTGCCGTTCCCCAAGCCACTGCCACTGCCGCTGCCATCGGGGAACAGGACCCACCAATGGATAACAGGCCCCAAAGCCGACGCCAACGCATGCTCTCCCTGCTTCGGGCCGATCAGTCTTCCTCTCCCCGACGTCAATTCTGCCGTCGGAGAGGAAGTTCCGCCCAGCCAGGCAGCGATTGGCTGGCCCGAACTTCCTCTCCGACTGCAGAATTGACGTCGGGGAGAGGAAGACTGATCGGCCCGATAGATTAGATCGCCAAGACAAAGTGAGTCCTGGGTGATCGACTCACTTTGCCTTGGCGAGCTACTGGCGCCCCTGCCTTAGAACACTGCCTAGGACCCTGGGGGAGCCCGGGCCCCCTGTCAGCTCCGGGCCCCTGAATGCAGGACTGGTAGTACTGCCCTGATGGCGACCCTGGCGCCACCTCCTGTAGCAGGCACCTCCCCCACAACCTCCAGCTATATCGCCGTTCGGGCAGCCGAATGTAAGCGCCAAGGAGGCAACATCCGACCCCCGCCAGCAGCCGCACTCACCGGGGCAGGATCACCCTCATCGAAGGAGTCACCCTCCAACAAAGACAGCTCCACTGGATCCGCGGCGGCAGTACGAGGAGCGTGCGCCATGCTCCCGCCAACACCAACCCACGCCACGCTGCCACCAACGAGCACGAGGACGCTCCGAAACCGCCGTGTCAACGAGTAGGTAGGCCTCGCACCGACACGGCTCCACGAAAGGCTGCCTCGGAGGATCGAAAACCGTTAGGGTCCTCCGAGAGCCCTTCTTTTAACCCCTCCCACCCACAATCCTCTTCGGCCATGACGGACCAATCGAAGGTCGATCCCTCGACGAAACAACCTCCCCCGATGAACTTCCTGCTGCCCTCGACCTACCTACTCCCCCTAGATTTCCTAGCCCATGGGCGACTCAGCGGGCCACCCAGCTCCGCGTTAAAGTCGCCCGTTGAGACTAGCTCTTGGGCTTTTTAATCTTTTTTGAGATAAGGTAACCAGAAATGAACGCAATACTCACAGTAAGGTTGTACCATGGGGGTGAAGAAAGAGGCATTATAACATTCTTAATCTTGTTTACTATCCCTTTTCTAATAATTTCTAGAATGTTTGCTTTTTTGGCCATCTCTGCACATTGGGCAGATGGTTTTAGCACACTGTCTACAATGACACCCAGATCTTTTTCTTGGACGCTGACCTCCAAGGTAGACCCTAATATCTGGTAACTATGATTTGGGTTATTATTCCCACTGTGCATCACTTGAATTTGCCTACATTATATTTCATCTGCCATTTGGATGGCCAGCATTCCAATTTCCTAAGACCTGCCTGCAATTTTTCACAGTCCACATGTGTTTTAAAAATATTGAAAAGTTTTATTTCATCTGTAGATTTTATCACCTCACTTGTTCCAATTTTCAGATCACTTATGAGATCTGACAATTAAGTTCATGAACTCATCCTAAAAAAAAGTGCTACATACTTCATTGCTGAATATCACTATGGTCACCTTCAAAGTACTTCCCTTGGGAAGCTATGCACTGATGCCAACCCCTAGTCCACCCTTCAAAACAATTTTGGAGCTCTTTTTCTGGAATGCCCATCAAAGCTGTCTTCGTATTACCCTTGATGTCCTGAATGTCATCAAAATGTCTTCCTTTCAATATTTCCTTTATCTTTGGGTAAAGAAAAAAGTCATTGGGAGCCAGATCAGGTGAGTAGGGAGGCTGTTCCAATACAATTATTTGTTTTCTAGCTAAAAACTCCCTCACAGAGAGTGTTTTGTGAGCTGATGCATTGTCATGATGTAAGAGCTGTGAGTTGTTACTGAAAAGTTCAGGTCTATCTTTTTCACGCAGCCTTTTCAGCACTTCCAAATAGTAAACTTGGTTAACTGTTTATACAGTTGGTTCAAATTCATAATGAACAATCCCTCTGATATCAAAAGGTTAGCAATGTCATTTTGACTCTTGATTTGGACTGGCGGACCTCTTTTGGTTATGGAGATTGGCTGACTTCCATTGTGCACTTTGACGCTTTGTTTCAGGGTCATATTGGTTCACTCATGTTTCATCACCAGTAATAACACGGCCCAAAACATCGTCTTGCATCTCCAAAATGTCTTGGCAAACCTAGGGCTCCTTTTACAAAGGTGGTTTTAGCGCACGCTACACTACTGCGCACACTACACACTAACGCCTCCATAGAGCTTGTGTTAGTATTTTTCATGTAGCGTGGGGTTAGCGCACACTAAAAACACTAGCGCACCTTAGTAAAAGGAGCCCTGAGACTCTCCTTTTGTTCATCAAGAGCTCCTTTGAGACCATTTTTGCACACACTTTTCTCATGCCAAGATTTTCAGTTAAGATTTTCATATTTCACTATCAATGTTTACATGATCTGTTATGCTTCCCACAGTCAGCCAATGA
Organism: Geotrypetes seraphini; assembly: GCF_902459505.1. NCBI lineage: Eukaryota > Metazoa > Chordata > Amphibia > Gymnophiona > Dermophiidae > Geotrypetes > Geotrypetes seraphini. Next base: position 23,349,682 of record NC_047095.1, read on the forward strand.
TTTTATGCACAAGTTGACAAATTTTTGCAATGTTTTCATCAGTTCTGCTTGTTACTGGCTGCCCTGACTTTTCTTCATCGGTGATGCTTTCTCTCCCCTCAGAAAAAAGTTGAATCCATTTGTACACTGCCATTTTCTTCATAGCATTATCCCCATAAACTTGGACCAGCATGTCCCTGATTTCACTTCCACTCTTGCCAACTTTAACAAGAAATTTATTGTTTGTTCATTGCTCTAATTCAGGGGTCCCCAAAGTCCCTCCTTGAGGGCCGAATCCAGTCGGGTTTTCAGGATTTCCCCAATGAATATGCATTGAAAGTAGTGCATGCACATAGATCTCATGTATATTCATTGGGGAAATCCTGAAAACCCGACTGGATTCGGCCCTCAAGGAGGGACTTTGGGGACCCCTGCTCTAATTCAAGCTCCGACATTCTTGCGACAGCACATAAAAACACGCAACAACAATAATGAATGCCACTCAGGAAGACATCACTACACGTTGGCATGAACACAGCTTTGAGACACTGATAACCAAGGTTATAAAACCTTACCAAGTTGTTTGTACAGTGCTGCCAAAATAAGCACATGGAGGCAAGTTCGCGAATTTAATTGTCAGACTTTGTATAAATATGTTAAATAGCACTGGTCCCAATTCAGATTCCTGCGGCACTCTATTACTCTCTGTTTTCTGTCCAATAACCAAATTTTAATCCACAACAAAACACTGCCTCCTACCCCAAAACATTTTAGGTCTCTTAGGAGTCTCTCATGAAGAACTTTGTCAAAAGCTTTCTGAAAATCTAGATACACTACATCAACCAACTCAACTTTATTCACATGTTTATTCATGCCTTCAAAGAAATGAAGTAAATTGTTACATAAGAACATAAGAAATGCCGCTGCTGGGTCAGACTAGTGGTCCATCCTGCCCAGCAGTCCGCTCACGCGGTGGCCCTCAGGTCAAAGACCAGTGCTCTAAATGAGTCCAGCCTCACCTGCGTATGTTCCAGTTTAGCAGGAACTTGTCCAACTTTGTCTTGAAACCCTGGAGGGTGTTTTCCCCTATAACAGACTCCAGAAGAGCATTCCAGCTTTCCACCACTCTCTGGGTGAAGAATTTCCTTACGTTTGTACGGAATCTATCCCCTTTCAACTTTAGAGAGTGCCCTCTCGTTTTCCCTACCTTGGAGAGGGTGAACAGTCTGTCTTTCTCTACTAAGTCTATTCCCTTCAATATTTTGAACGTTTCGATCAAGTCCCTTCTCAGTCTCCTCTGTTCAAGGGAGAAGAGGCCCAGTTTCTCCAATCTCTCACTGTACGGCAATTCTCCAGCCCCTTAACCATTTTAGTCGCTCTTCTCTGGACCCTTTCGAGTAGTACCTTTGTCCTTCTTCATGTACGGCGACCAGTGCTGGACACCGTATTCCAGGTGAGGGCATACCATGGCCTGATACAGCGGCATGATGACCCTCTCCAATCTGTTTGTGATCCCCTTCTTAATCATTCCTAGCATTCTGTTCGCCCTTTTTGCCGATCAGAACTCCCAAGTCTCTTTCCTTGACTGAATCCATACTGACTGTCCCGTTAAACAATATATTTATAATCCAATAAACCCAATCAAAAAAGATGAAGAATTAACCAGAGAGTGGTTTACTTTGTTTCCCACAGTTATGAGTTGTGAAGACTGAGGATTCTCCCTTCACTAATTATTTAAATTTAACATTGTTTGATATGGTGGGCTCTTCTGCTGCTGCTCTATTTAGGACAAGAAAAAGGAAAAAGATTATTTTCCCATTAAACAACTTTTCATAATTTTATTCTTTATAATAGTTTGTGCTGTTTTCTCATAGCATTAAAGTTAAGCTTACTGGTGTATAATTTCCTAGGCAGCAAAACAAGGAGAGAAGGGAGGTCCCAACCTAATCTACAGTAGAAAACCAACCAAGAGCAAACAAAACAAAACTGCAGATCTATACAAGACGTAGGCGAAATTTATTGTGACAAAATAATTATATGCAAACCCTTTTACCAATCAAGTTTCAAGTTTCAAGTTTATTGGTTTTTTAATATACCGACCATCAAACAAATATCTGGACGGTTTACAATATATATAAAACAAGATAAAAGTAAGATAAAATATTAGGTATTAAAAATAAATATGTGTACATATATAACATAGACAGGACAAACTTGAAAGTGAGGGTAAAGGGGAGGGAAGGGGAAAGTTACATAGTGAAGAAGAACTGGTGACAGTGGGGAAGGGGAAAGAACATATAGGATGGGTCGCTTTATGAAAGCGGTTGGTTGAGATTAGAATGAGAGGGAAAAAAGGGGAAAGAAAGAAAAAAAAAAGAGGAAAAAAGAACATTAAGGTATGTCTGAACTTAGCCAAAGGCATCACGAAATAAAAAAGTCTTTAAGTTTATCTTAAATTTGTCTAGATGAAGGTCGTCACGGATTTGCTGTGGTAAAGAGTTCCACAGTGTTGGCGCAGTTACTGCGAAATTTGTTTTCCGAGTATAGTAAAAGTCTTTTATAGAGGGAATGAAGAGAAGTTTTTGGTCTGTTGACCTTAGAGTACGAGGGGAGCATTGGGGAATAAGAAGTTTATCAAGAAATAAAGGTTGGTGAGAATGTTTTATTTTGAAGGTGAGTAGAATGATTTTATAGGTGATGCGGTGGTTAATGGGGAGCCAATGAGCCTCTTTGAGAAGAGGAGTGACATGATCGAATTTGCCTTTTTTGTAGATGAGTTTTATTGCTGTGTTTTGTATTAGTTGTAAGCGTCTGATTTCTTTTTGGGGGAGACCGTTGAGGAGAGAGTTACAGTAATCTAAGTGGGAGATGACTAAAGAGTGGATTAGGATATTGATTGATTCGGTCTCTAAGATTGAAAGTAGTGACCGAATTATACGAAGTTTGAAAAAACAGATTTTTGCAGTTGAGCTGATATGATCATGGTAAGTGAGGTCTTTGTCAATGATGACGCCTAGGAGTTTTAACTTTGATTCTAATTGTATTGGAATGGAATTAATGGATAGTTGTCCTGGTAAGGGAACACAGTTTTTAGTTGGGATTAAGATGGCGCGAGATTTATCAATATTAAGGGAGAGTTTATTTAAAATGAGCCAATTGTATATAGTATCTAATTTATCATTTATGTCTTTTATGTCTGAGCTATTTGTGGTGTTAACTGGGTGAAGGAGTTGAATGTCATCTGCGTAGGCATAAATTGTGAATCTGATAGATTGTGCTAAAGTAAGTAGAGGAGAAAGGAAAATATTAAATAAAAGTGGGGAGAGAATCGAACCTTGTGGGACACCGTATGTTAGAGAAATAGGTTGGGAAGTTTCGTTGTTTACTCGGACTTTGAAACTACGTTCATTGAAATAGGATATAAACCAGGAGAGAGCTGAGCCTGTGATACCACAGTCTTTAAGTCTGTTAATAAGAAGAGAGTGGTCGATAGTATCAAAGGCTGCTGACAGGTCCAAAGAAATAAGGATGACAGATTTTTGATGGTCGTGATAGTAGTGTATCGAAGAAATTAGGCCTAACAGAGACAATTCAGTAGAGTGTGAAGAGCGGAAGCCAGTTTGGCATGGATGTAAGGCATGGGTTTTTTCTATGAATTCTGTGAGTTGGGTATGAATGATTTTTTCGGTAAGTTTCGAGAGTAGTGGTAGATTGGCTATAGGACGGTAATTTTTGGGCAGAGAAGGATCTAGATTGTGTTGTTTAAGTTTTGGGAAAAGAAGGGCTGTTTTCCAGGAAAAGGGTACTAGACTGTCAGAGAGAGACTTGGATATCATTTCCCAGATTTAAGGGCCGAAGAAAGAGAAGAATTTTTTAAGGAGCGAAGGGGGAATGCTTTCCAAAGGGTTGTTAGAGCAGTTTAATGTTTGAAGAATAAGAAGAAGATTAGCTTGCGAAGGCATTTTGAATTTGGAGAAAGTGCTGAATGATATTTGCATGGAATCGTTGGAATCGTGGGTTTGGGAAGAAGTAGTAGGAGATGAAGGTCCCAGATGTGATCTGATGTCTTTAATTTTCTTGTCGAAGAAAAGTGATAGTTCGTCTGCAGATGGCTGAGTAGTAGGGGGTGGGTTTTTTTTCTTCGAATATTTTGAAAGGGACTGAACAAGATTAAAAAGGGTGGAGGAGTTACGAGTGGTTGTAATGAGTTTTGAGTAATATTCTTTTTTTGCTTGTTGAATGGCTTTTTTGTATAGAGTAGCTTTTTCCTTAAATAGAAGGTGAAAATTGTTGAGGCGTGTAGTTCGCCATTTATGCTCTACGGAGCAAAGTTGCTTACGAAGGAGAGCGAGTTTATTATTATACCAGGGTTGTTGTTTTGATTTTTACTAACGTCGCTTAAACCTTGCTGCTACAATTTTTGTGACTTTTTTTGTTTTCCTTTTTTACCATGGACCCCTGACGAAGGTTTGTCTGAAACACGGACCGAGTCGGGTCCCTTGATTGGTAAAAGGGTTTGCATATAATTATTTTGTCACAATAAATTTCGCCTACGTCTTGTACAGATCTGCAGTTTTGTTTTGTTTGCGTATAATTTCCTAGATCACCCCCGGAACTCTTTTTAAAAATCAGCATTACATTGACCACACTCCAATCTTCAATTATTACAGACTATTTTAATGACAGATTACATATCACTATCAGCAGATCAGCAATTTCATGTTTTCCGTTCTTTCAGTTGCCTAGGTTGCATACCATCCAATTCAGGTGATTTAATTTTTCAATTTGACTCAGCATGTCTTCCAGGTCACTGAGATTTGTTTTTCAGTTTTTTCTTATCATAACCCATGAAAATTTTCTGGTACAAGGACAATCTGAGAGGACAGTTGCAGAGGCCAAAATTTCTCTCTGAGAGGAAAGGAGAGGACACATCTTTTGGAGAGGAGACAGGATATTTCTCTGGGTAAGTAGAGTATACATTAATTTGCTCTGAGCTTTGCTAATTTGAAGGATAAAAAGCTAAGCTGTAGGTTCCTTTATAAAGATAGTTTTAGATCTTAAAAGAACAATCTTTACTTAGCTAGTTTCGATGGAGTAAAAGCCTGCTACAGTTTTTAGACTTGAACTTTCTGCCAGAGATAATGTCTAGCTTGGTCTGCATCCCCACTCACCCACCCCTAGCTCATTTCCTTTACTTACAGTGTTTATTTAAATAGTCAATTATCCTGTTTAGGACAACAGGTGAACAAGTTGTTACATATTCTTATTACATTTCATTACTTGCTAAGACTCAAAAACTAAATAAAGCATACAAGTTACCTTAAGGCTCTCTATACCAGTCTAACATACCCAGTACCTTAATAGGATTTAATTAAGCAGCTCAATAATAAGATGCAGACAGTAGTCCAGCAGCAAGAGGGGAGCTATCCAGTCTTTTGCACCGAGTGTCACATGTATGATTATCTCCCAGTTGACGAGAAATTATATGTGTGTGCTCGATGCAAAGAGCTCCTGGCTCTCAGAGAACGAGTCTGTTCCCTTGAAGCTCGAGTTGCAGGCTTGAAAGATCTGAGGGAGACAGAGAGGTACATAGAGGAGACTTACAAGGACATTGTAGAGAAGTCCCACTTCCAGTCTGGAAGCCCCTGTGCTGCCTTAGAGGAGAGAGGTCTCCTAAAAGGAGAACATCACCCTGGTGATGCAGGAAATAATCCTGTAGCTAGTACCTGCCCACCAAGAGATGCAGATGCAATATCCTCTTGTACTGAGGATCTAGCTCCAGGAGCTTCAGCCCAGAAGGTAGGGCAACCGTTGAAGTGGGAGATTCAATCATTAGGCATGTAGGTATCTGGGTGGCTGGTGGGCTTAAGGATTGCCTGGTCACTTGCCTGCCTGGTGCACCTCACGCATCACTTATTTATTTATTTTATTATTGATATACCACTTATATCCTAAGTGGTTTACATTCAGGTACTTTATCATAGTTCCCTATAGTGCTGGGGAGGAACCGGCTGCCTGGGTACATGTAGGTACTAATGACATAGGAAAATATGGGAGGGGAGGTTCTGGAAATCAAATTTAGGTAGAAAGCTAAAATCTAGATCCTCCAGGGTTTCATTTTCAGAAATGCTCCCCGTTCCACGCTCAGGACCCAAGAGGCAGACAAAGCTCCAAAGTCTCAATGTGTGGTTGAGACGATGGTACAGGGTTGAGAGATTTAGATTGTTAGGAACTGGGCTACCTTCTGGGAAAGGGGGAGCCTATTCCAAAAGGATGGACTCCACCTTATCTGTGATGGAACCAGGCTTCTATTATCACTCTAATAATCCCCTCCCCTTGACATAGCTTTTATCAAGACAGCTAAGCTAACCTTTACTCCCTCACCTACCTATCTTCCCAACAACCCACTATCACATTCCCCAACCTGCTTACCCAACCCCCACCTATCCAATTTTATCCCTTCCCGAACCACCCTGAGTATTGGTAGATAGGAAAAGGGGGAGGTGGGAGAGGACTCTTCTAGAATTGGGGTAGTGGCTTAGTGGATTGTACTGTGAAAGTGTGAGAGGAGTATTATGTTCTTTGGCTTTTGAGGTAGTCTCCATGCTTCAGGGTTTCCAGCTTATTCAGAACTGGAACAGTCGGCCTCTAATTCAATAGTCAGAGCAGTAGTTCTCAGTCTAATCCTTGGGACACAACAAGCCAGACAAGTTTTTAGGACACCTACAATGAATATGTATGAGAGAGATTTGCATACGGTGGAGGCAGTGCATTCAAATTTATCTCATGCATATTCATGTTGGTATCCTGAAAATCTGATTGACTGGGTTGAGAATGCCTAATTTAGAGGCATTAGTTCATTTCAACTTCTTCCACTAACCCAGTGATTCCTAAACCTGTCCTCGAGACACACCTAGCTAGTCAGGTTTTCAGGATATCCACAATGAATGTTCATGCAGTTGATTTGCACATCCTTGATATTCAAATCTATCTCATGCATTTGCATTGTGAATATCCTGAAAAACTGACTGACTGTGATATCCTAGGACAGGCTTGGGAATCACTGCTCTAACCAATGGTTTTAACTTCCATTTTAATACACTTTTTTTTTAACTTCAGACTGAGAACACAATTTTAAAAAGAAAATTGAATAGTGGGACCAGGGAAGAAGCAAAAGGAGAAGCAGATAGAGGTCATGGAATATTGTCACTGTTCTCTACCCTGCCTCAGGCCAGGAATGTCCCGAGGACTATGTGGGCAGTGTGGTTGCACTAGACACAAAGGAAACAGGCGCACAGATAGTATTCACTGTTCATTGTCTCCCCTGTAGTGGCCATGTGCAGTGGGTGGGGTAGGAGCACTAGGGGATGTGTCAGACAGAATGTGATTCTGTCTCCTGACTCTCCTGCTTCAGCCCCTATCCCTTTCGCTCCTCTTCCCTGCAGGCTGCCTGGAAGGGTGAGGTTGGAGCAGGACACCCCCTAATGCTTTGAAATTTGAAAAGAAGTAGAGAACTGCATTCCAGGCCATTCTTCCAGAAATGGACTTTGGTGTCTATTCCAAGTTTCCAGGTTTATTAAAATCTTATTATCCCTCATCAGCGTCAATCTTTCTGGGCAGCTTACAACCCAAAATCCAGTAATACATGTGGAGGGGCATAATCAAAAGGAACTTCTAAGTTGCATGTCGTCCAAAGTCAAACACTGCGTAGGACACATTTTCAAAAAATACGTCCCCATATTTTTTTTTTGAAAATCATCTAACTATACGTCCAGCCACATGATCGTCAAGTCGCTAAATCATCCATCTTTATACCACATTTTCGTCCAACTTTTCGTCCAAGTCAGAAACACCTAGAAACAGACCTTTTGGACGTGGGAGGGGTCAGCAAAGTGATGGACTGGACACCCAAACATGGCACCTAAATAGTAGGGTACCTTACAGGGCACTGCTGTGAACTTCACAAAAAGAGTGCCACATTATAATCTCACTACAGCTCCCTTATAGGTCATGGTGAGCCCCCCAAAACACCCCCAGAATATCCTAGAGCCACCTATCTACTATCCCAATAGCCCTTATGGCTGCAGGAGCCACTTATAGGGCAGTGCAAAAGGGTTTTGGGGTTTTTTGGGGAGTGCAAAATGCACCATGAATGCAGTGCTTACAGTGGCTTATGGGCCTGGGTCCTCCTCTCCATGGGTCCCTAACCCACCCCCAAGACGACTTAAGACGCCTCTGTGCAGCTTGACTAGGCTTTCCTATGTCAGGCTGCCAGGTGCTGATGTTCTGGAGACAGATATTTAAAGTTGTTATTACAATTTTTAGGGGGGGGGTCGGTGATCACTGGGGTAGTGTGTGGGGGGTCTGTACTTTGTGTTTGAAGTGCTTATCTGGTTACTTTAGGTTGTTGGGTTTTGTTTTTTTTACTTAGACCATGTTTTAAATGGTCTAAGTCACTACGTCGAATTTCTGTCTAGGCTGTGTTGTAAATCTTTCGGTTATACATGCAGTACGACTAAATCTAGCACAGTCCACATCCCGCCCTTGACACTCCTCCTGAAATGCCCTGTTTAGTTCTGGTCGTTCAGCGGCACTGTGAAGGCCTAGGTCGTTTGTAAACATGTCCAAAACCCAGTTCGTTTAGCGGCACTTGGACAAACATAAATGAATGATGTCCTAGTGCTGACTAAGGCCATTTTTTGGACATATTTCATTTTCGAATTTGAACCCCATAATAACAGTCTCTCATTTCACATACAGAAATTTTGGTTAATTTGAACTACAAAATTGGGTGTCAGGTCAAAAGCGCGCTGGGACAAAGGCGCGCCCAGACAATTGAGTGCAGCGCGCGCTGCCGCACCGCTCTAAATTACTGTTTTTAGTGCTCCGACGGGGGGTTTTGTTGGGGAACCCCCCCACTTTACTTAATAGACATCGCGCCGCATTGTGGGGGGTGTGGGGGGTTGTAACTCCCCACATTGTACTGAAAACTTCACTTTTTCCCTGTTTTTAGGGAAAAAGTTCAGTTTACAGTAAAATGTGGAGGGTTACAACCCCCCAAACCCCCCATAACGCCAGCGCGATGTCTATTAAGTAAACTGGGGGGGTTCCCCAACAAAAACCCCCGTCGGAGCCCCTAAAAACTGTAATTTAGAGCGGCACGGCGGCGGCGCGCTGCACTCAATTGTCAGCGCGCGCTTTTGTCTTTCGCGCCATTGTCTATGAACCACAAAATTGTATAGGAAAGAAGGGATGAGAAAACACAGTATGGTTAGTTTTAAGTCTTGCAGAATCCAACCTGCACAATTTGATCCCCATTATGAATCTTAATATTTATCTTATATCTTTACGATTTATAAGCGTCTTCAAATAAGAAGGTTTTAAGGTCATTCTTAAACTTGTCAATGGTGTTCAATAATCTTATAGGTAAAGAATCCCAAAGTTTGGGACCTGTTACTGAAGAAGTGTTCATGTACAATTTCTTGATATGTTGGAATTCTGAGGCTATTTTGAGTGTCTGACCTAAGAGATCTTAATGGTATGTTTGGGTTTAAGAGACAACGGTTCTCCTGTGTGTAATGTTCTGAAAACCAATAGAAGGGTTTTATAAGTAATTTGATGATTTATAGGTAGCCAATGGACTTCCTTCATTGAAGGAGTTATATGATCCGTAAATTATAAATTAATCAAATTGCTGTATTTTAAATTATTTGGAGCCTTCGGATGTCTTTCTGGCGTAAGCCCCATATAAAGTGAACTACAATAATCGAGTTGTTGAATCACTAATGAATTTATTAGTATATTCAGTGCACCCACAGTTCTTGGTGAGGTCACCACACAGCCAGTGGTGTGCTGGAGCTCTCCTCCAGCTCAGAAAAATCTTGTTTGACTTCTCTGAGTCTGTATGGGGATTCCCTCCTCCATCACTCTGTGTCATCCGTGGGCAGGTGCAGACACAGCTCTCCCCCTTTCTCTTCACCACAAACAAACAGCACACTCAATTTAGATAGTTCAACAATTCAAGTACTCCTTGGAGACAGCTTCTACTTGGCTTTGCAAGCAGAAAGGTGGCGACTGTGGGCATTAGAACCTGAGCTGCTGGCTGTGTTTTATCATGAGAGTTTATTTATGTAATCTGGGAATTTAAAAAAGGACCCCTGACATAGTTTCAAAAAAAACAGTAAAGCCTTGGATTGCAAGTAACGTGGTTTGCAAGTGTTTTGCAAGACAAGCAAAACATTTTATGAAATTTTAACTCGATATACAAGCAATGTCTTGCAATACAAGTACATACAGTATACACACATCACAACTGAGCCGATGGTTCTTCTCTCGCTGATGCTGCAGGAGTGAAGTGACTGTTTTAAATGAGCGACGTCTTGCAATATGAGTACGTATAGTATTTTGTATTAAAGTTTTTGGGTTGTGGAACGAATCGTCTGAGTATTCTTTATTTCCTATGGGGAAATTTGCTTTGATATAGGAGTGCTTTGGATTACAAGCATGGTTCTGGAATGAATTATACTCGCAAACCAAGGTTTTACTGTACTTTGGCAATTGTTTAAACATTTAATATGACCTTTGAAAATACATTAGTATCATGGGGGGGGGTTCTTTAGTTAATTCATAATTTGTGTTCAAAGTGTCCTCCTTCAAGCTTGACACTTTCAAAAAGTCTTCAATGCTACTGAGCAGTTAGCTCAATGAATTTTGGAGTTTAATTAATTAAGAGCTTAGCTGTTTCGTGAGATGGATGCCCTGGTTCCTCCTGTTGAAAAATAAAGTACTCGGAAATGCTTTGAATTTTAGACAGAAGTCTGCTGCAGTAGGACATTTTGGGGTTATTTGGAAAGATGTTGGGAATGCTGGGAAGGGGGGATCTGGACAATTTGTATGTGTGTATATATGTATACTAGGGCTCGGCAGCAAGAAAATTTTTATTTTGTGGTGTTTCCTGTGTCATCTTCAGGAATGTTCATTTTGTTCGTGTTAATTGGCTAATTTTTTTTTTTCATCTCAGGAGCAAAGTCATCGAGTATTCACTATTTGGAAAAAGACCACACTCTTTTTGAAACTGCACATTCCTTTGCTGAAAATGTGTTCATGTGTAATGGTGCTCCATCTGGAAAACAGTGTTCACCAGTGGTCTCAAACTCGCGGCCTGGGGTCCACATGCAGCCCGCCAGGTACTATTTTGAGGCCCTCGGTATGTTTATCATAATCACAGAAGTCTCTTTAGCTATAAATGACAATATTATTATTATTCTTAGCCAAAAGGAAAGATTTATAAACTATAACGAGTTTTACCTCATGCAAAATTGTCATTTCTTTAATAAGACATTAACTATTTTTTCTGAGGCCCTCCAAGTACCTACAAATCCAAAATGTGGCCCTGCAAAGGGTTATGAGTTTGAGACCTCTGGTGTACACTGTTAGAAAGTGCACCCTTTTTCTAAAAGTGTGCTTTCTTTCACGAGTGTGCACTAACCCCCCTCCCCCCTCCACTTTTACAAAACCGTAGCGTGGTTTTTAGCGCCAGCCACGGCGGTAACAGCTCCAATGCTCATAGGAATTCTATGAGCGTCGGAGCTGTTACCACTGCGACCGGTGCTAAAAACGCTAGCATGGTTTTGTGAAAGGGGGAGGGTAAATTATCAGCAAGCCATGATATTTTTTTTCCCCTATTTGGGTTGGTGTCAGGTCAAAAGCGCGCCGGGACAAAGGCGCGCCCAGACAATTGAGCGCAGCGCGGAGGCGCGTGCTGCTCAAAATTACTGTTTTTAGGGCTCCGACGGGGGGGGGGGGGCGTGGGGGGGGAACCCCCCCACTTTACTTAATAGACATCGCGCCGCGTTATGTGGGGGGTGCGGGGGGTTGTAACCCTCCACATTTTACTGAAAACTTCACTTTTTCCCTGTTTTTAGGGAAAAAATTAAGTTTACACTAAAATGTGGAGGGTTACAACCCCCATAACGCCGGCGCGATGTCTATTAAGTAAAGTGGGGGGGGGTTCCCCAACAAAAACCCCCGTCGGAGCCCCTAAAAACAGTAATTTTGAGCGGCGCGCACCTCCACGCTGCGCTCAATTGTCTGGGCGCGCCTTTGTCTTTCGCGCCGTTGTCTATGAACCGTTTGGGTTTTAACAACATGAGATATGATGTCAATAGTTCCCATGTTGTTGCAAACGACAGCCTGTGCCTACTGGATACTGCAGAACAAATCACCTGTAGAGAGCTGCCTATAAATAGCTTGGAAGGTGTTTTCAATGGAAATGATCCCTGTCTAAAGTAGAGACAAATAGGGTGTAAAGCAGATGTGGAGACCATTCTTAAACTTATGAAGAATGGGGGTGTGATGTGACTAGGAGTTTCATTTCATTTCCATAACCTCTTTAAGGTTCATTATTTATTCCCCCCATAATTGTCTTCTTTTCTATCAGCAATTTGTATTTCTCATTCTTTCCTCTCGTTTTTACATATTTGTACTTAGTCTTTAACATGTCACGTTTGTTTTGTTTCTGCTTGTTTTGCTGCCCCCTTAATTGTATGTAATTTTAATGATATGTTCATCGCTTAGAAATCTGAGTAAGCGATTAATCAAATATACAATAAACTTGAAACTTTTAGAATAAATAGATCTTTATGTGATATTATTTACATATTTAAACCCCCTCCCCTTTTGTCAAACAGTGCGAGCTAAATGCCAAACTGCTCAATCTAAGCACAGCTTGATAAAGGGGGGTAGTTTGGTGTGGGGTGTGTATACTAAAAGTGGCAAAACGTGTGCCCTGAGGTCCGTGCCACTTTTAGTCTCAGCTTAGGGAGGGAAAAGCATTAGGGTCCGTCAGAGCTCCTGTAGCTGAAGTGTTATTAATAAAAGACCGTCGGCACAGATCCGTGGGGTCAGAAGCGGCAACAGACACAGCGAGTGGAATGAGGGGCTAAAACGCCGACCTGCACACATGAAATATGAAACCTCAGCCTACAATCAATGAAGATTTATAAGGATGTGCGGTTAAGATCCGCGAGGACCGTGTTTTACCCCTTCCCTTTTAAAACCAATAGGAGGAAATATATTTTTTCACTCAGAAAATAGTTAAGCTCTGGAACGCGTTGCCAGAGGTTGTGGTAAGAGCGGATAGTGTTACTGGTTTTAAGAAAGGTTTGGCCAAATTCCTGGAGGAAAAGTCCATAGTCTGTATTGAGACAGACATGGGGGAAGCCACTGCTTGCCCTGGATTGTTAGCATGGGATGTTGCTGCTTCTTGGGTTTTGGCCAAGTACTAATGATCTAGATTTGGCCACTGTGAAGGCTAGCTAGTGGACTAGATGGACTTTTGGTCTGACCCAGTAAGGCTATTGTTATGTTCTTATCCTGGCTTAAATGTTTTTTTTTACATACTGTATTACAATTTCTCCTTACCTGCATCGATGTATTTAAACATCATTCTGCCCAGGTCTGGTATCCTTTCAGGCCTATAAGAGATCTCCTGTCCATATACTGGGACAAACAGATCAGATTTCTGCTCTGTCTCCATTCTCTGACCTACTTCCTCCACAAACAAACCTATATCATCCTTTTGTTATTAATATACCTCCAGACTTCCCCAGGACTAGTTCTGCAATCTTCAGCAGCGTTTCTTTCATTTTTAATTTTAGAAGCTTGGTCACTCATGTCTCTAAGTTTGCATGGCTTCCTCTCCTTTCACCCTCATTATATTAATAACCTTCCTTTTCAAGTGCTATGTTCTTCACGTCTTGCTTTAAATTCTATGAGTTATACTGTTGTGGTCTTTTATGCGTTCTTATTAATAAATAAATTACTTCCCAGCTTTCACATTTAAAGACCTTTTATTTTCCTATTTCCCCTTTTCAACAAATTCTTTTCTAGTGGTTTTACCTAACGAAGAGGTCCTTTCACTAAGGCGTGCTAACTGATTTAGTGCATGCTAAGGCACTCATTATATTCTATGCCTTTGCATTTAGCAGTTAACATGCCTTAGTAAAAGGACCCCAAAGTATGCATAATATTTACAACAAAGCCCTTTTAAGTATGTTTTGGCTTTTGCTCTGGTCATTACCACTATTGTCTTTATCTCAAATGATATCAATTTGGATCCTGCCATGTGCCATGTTCTTGTGACTTGGATTTGACCATTATTGGAAACAGGAAACTGGGCTTGATGAACTTTTAGTCCGACCCAATGTGACCGTTTCACAAGTATGTGTAATATTAGAAGAATACTGAAAGGCGGTTCAAGGGTATTAGGCACCCCAGACCAGTGTTTGGGAAATTTACTTCTGATTTATGTTTGTTTATTCAAAATTAATATACGGCCAAATCTAACAACAGTTCTCAGCGGTTTGCAATGGAGGCTGTGAATGCAAATCAAACTCATACATACCTGAAAACCTGGCTGGCAAGGGGCTACTCCAGAACTGACCTGGGGAAACAACTCAGCCTTGTGCCCCGCCTGCTACAAAGATGTTGCTAGTAGGAGTGAGAAATGAATAAAATGATACTTACTTAACAATCATGATCACCCCCACGCCATCCCTTCCAAAACAATTCTGTAAACATGCAGAACTGGACACCGTTATTTTCAGGACTAAAGTTTCCTCTGCGTGTTTACACGCGTAGAATTCAGGAAACGCCTAAAAACGTATCTGTTCGACCCGTACAGCTCTTTCTCCACAATATAATAATAATAATAATAATAATAATAACTTTATTCTTATATACCGCCAACAATCTTGCGACTTCTAGGCGGTTTACAATATACTGGGCGGAGACAATATACTGATCCCTAGAGCTGTGAATCACTAGCTTTCACCTCTGTCAAGTTCAATCAATTTGTACCGTCTTTTAATCTTTGTAAACCGCATCGAACTTCACGGTGCTGCGGTATATGAACTGTTATTATGATGATGATTATGATATGTGTGTATCCATTTATCCTCCCTGCAGGTTTAGGGACTGTCAGGACCACTTGTTTTGTTTTGATTGTCCCTATTCCTTGGTGACTCACCCCTCCACAAGTCTGCCTAGTGATTAAGATAGCCCTGGGGCTAGTACCTCTCTTTGGGTGTAGATTTGGTCTCTGTGGTCAAAGAAACCCTCCTTGTGCTTTGTGTCCAAGAGCCCTTCCACCACCAGGGGGTGCTGAAAAGTTCTCAGCCCAACCAACCAACTTCCTAATGCTGAGCATTATTTTGACTGTAGCTGAAAAGCTTATTTGTGAATGCCAATTTGCAGAAGCAAAATCCGGGAAGGGGTAAAACGCGGACCAGACGGACCTGGCGGATCTAAACCCGTTACGGCCTTAAAAATCTGCGGTCCGTGTCGGTCCGTGTCCCTGCCGCTTGTAGTTTCTGTCGCCGACAGATCTTGATTGAGATTTTAGCGCTGACGGATCCGTCTCAGCATAGGGAGGGAAAAGTGTTAGGATCCGTCAGCGCTAAAAATCTCTTCGAGGTCTCTCAGAGCCAGAGACTAGTGCTGGAGTTTGGAGACTTCTTTTCCATAACGCACGTCCAAAACCTATGTCCCCACTCTCTTGGCTTCTGCTCTGCCGCTCCAGCACTAGCCTCTGGCTCTGACAGACCTCAAAGAGATTTTAGCGCTGACGGATCCTAACACTTTTCCCTCCCTATGCTGAAACGGATCCGTCAGCGCTAAAATCTCATCAAGGTCTGTCAGCGACAGAAACTACAAGCGGCAGGGACACGGACCGACACGGATCGCAGATTTTTAAGGCCGTACGGGTTTAGATCCGCGAGGTCCGTCAGGTCTGCGTTTGACACGGACCTCAGATTTTTAAGGCCGTACGGGTTTAGATCCGCGAGGTCCATGAGGTCCGTGTTTTACCCCTTCCCGCAAAATCCTGCTGTCATTTCTGATCCTTCTTTTCTTGGTTGGACCCAGTATCTCTTCAGCATCCCCTTGTATTTCCCTGCCCCCCCTCCCCCGGTCATTATTAGGATCTTGGCATTTTATTTTGATTCCTGTTACAGGTAAAACTTTGCCACTCCTGTGTTGATCTGGGGGCTGGGTCTAGTTTCTGAAAGGCTCAAAGGGAAGAGCCTGGCAGCACTTCCAGCAGGACACCAGAGTTCAACAAAACCCAAAAAGAAACTATAAATGTGGGATATTTTTGGCTAGGGGTACTTATGACACAGGTTTTTTGCTATGATGAATGAATATTTATATGGAAAATGCGCCTAGATCCTGTCTCCAGACTTCAGGTTCTCTCGCCCACCTCCGCCAGACTTAACTACTACGTAAATCCCAGGGGAAATGAGCCAATCCTCCGATTGGGTTCGGCGGTATTTTCAGCTCCACTGGGCGTGTGTATGCCCAACGTCTTACCACAACAAGCTATTTGTAGACTTTGGAGGGCTGAAATTGCACCTCAGCCGAGGACGGCTCCTCCCGAGCCAGTCACCTTCTGCGCAGGACGAAAGCGCCTGGCCAGATGTTGGGTAGACAGATGTGAAGGGCCACAGCGGGGGCTGGTGCTCGGGCCGGAAGTCAAAGAGGATCCAAGCGCAGTTCAGTTTTGTGTCACTTGTAGCCAACGTGAGCCGCACGGCTGGAAAGCCAGACCTAGATCTGCGCCCACTGTCGCTAGGACGAGCCCAGGAAGCTTTAAGCAGGAATTCGGGACCGATCTCGTAGCCTAACTAAGCTGGGGGAAGTCGCCTCTGGTTTGGCCGAGCTCCTAACGCTCAGGAAGTTGGTGGGGTGGTTTGAGAACTGAGCTCTGAAGGAGTTTTGAATTTAAAAAACAACAACAAACAAACCCCAAATTTAAACCATCAACTCTTCTTAAAGTTTAAACTAAAACGTAAGTTTCTCCTCCATCACGCCGACAATGTCACCTCTACAATCCACGTTTCTTGGCACTTTTGACTGGTAAGGAGCTTCCTTTTTCCTCTTTTAAAACGTCGATTCCTGTTAAACAGCTCTGTGAAGTGGTCCAGCCGTCCTGCCCGAGTTCAGAGATGCGCGGACGATTTTAAAGTCAGGTTTATCTGCGAAGGTTCGCCTTGGAGATTAACCTAGATCAGTGGTCTCAAACTCGCGGCCCGGGGGCCACATGTGGCCCGCCAAGTAGTATTTTGAGGCCCTCGGCATGTTTATCATAATCACAAAAGTAAAATAAACAGTTTATTGATCATATGTCTCTTTAGCTATAAATGACAATATTATTATTAAGACTTAGCCAAAAAGAAAGATTTATAAACTATAAAGAGTTTTACCACATGCAAAAATGTCACTTCTTTAATAAGACATTAACTATTTTTTTCTGAGGCCCTCCAAGTACCTACAAATCCAAAATGTGGCCCTGCAAAGGGATTGAGTTTGAGACCACTGACCTAGATTGATTGTGGCAGCTCAGACCAAAGGGGGCCTGTTCCAAATCCATAGGTGCCACATAGGGCCCCGCTGGAAAAAAAAAATAATGTCGGGAATGGATGAATGTGTTTCCTCCTGCTGCCAGCTCAGGAAAATCTTTAGAAAACTAACTTGGTCTTTCCAAAACGTTTTGCTGTCAGTGCAGGTAGCAGACCAGGGGCGGGCCTTGGACCCACCAATATTTTTATCAGCGACTACAGAGCCTGGGGCTAGGGCTGCAGAACGGTTTGCTTGGCTCTTCTGACCCCCAAATGAATGTGCTCCGCTGCCCCTGGTTGTAAGAGGTCTAGAGATCGACTTAATCTCTGCAAAAGACTTTATGACCCTTTCATATGTAACCACTAAGATAAAGACCGATCCTGTATCAAATAAAAGAGCTAGGGCATGTCATGTCATGCCAAAACACCACTTTTCTATTAATGAATGAATGTGACATGCAATCGAACAATTTGTATGTCTTTTCTTAGACCGGTTTTATATAGGATTGTAGGAGTCCAGCAGCTGCCTGTTAATCTTGTAGGTGTTATTTTAAGATCGGGCTGAAGCTCTGCCATATGCTACATTTCTTTGAGTCATGTACAAAGGCCAGGTGTGCTTTGCAGCACGGTTTCCCACATCTGGACCCCTTTTCTCAATGCAGGCCTCCAGTGGCTGAGATTAGTTTACTTGGATTATTCTGAGATCTCAGCTTGAGGGGCCTTGATTTTAGGTGGGAAAGAGGAGGCAGATTTAAATGCAGAGCGTGCCCAGATTAGAAGAAAATATGCCCAGCAGCATGTCTAGCTTTAATAAAAGCACGAGAAAATATTCTGAATTCTTCATGTCCTAAATAACGATTTAATCTGCTCCGGTTGATGTACAATAACTAAATGCATAAATGAGTGATTATCCACTTTTAAGCTCGATACTAAAGCCCCCCAAAAGGAATACATTTACAGTTGTACATCCATAAATTGCATACAGCATCTAACAATAATTAAAAATGATTAATAAACTGCACAAAAATAAGCGGGTAGATTTTGTAATCCATTAATTAATCTTACTCTAATTAATCTTACCCTCCAAAATCCAAAATTTTGTGTAATGCAGAAACTCAAAATGTTAATCTCTCTGATTATGACTTTTGTTTTTGTTTTTTAATCTAAATGTAGAAGGCCTTGCTGAAAGGCTCGGTAGAAGGCAGAATAAGGTGTGTGATATGTGACGAAATTTGTCAAACTTTATCAAAGCGCTTTGATTTCTTAGCTTTTTTTTCAGTTAAACTGTAGTTTTTCAAGGATGAATCAGCAACAGGTGCAGTAAAGGAGGAGCTCTCTCATGGAAACTTTGAATATATAGAAATGAAAGGGACAGATATTTTTGGCAAAAACACATGTTCTTATTGATTTCAGACCCTCGAGTTCAGATACAAACCGAACTCAGCCAGTGTTTCGGATTGCAGCTTTAATTAAAAGAAATTCCGCAAAATATAGTGTGAAATGTTGTTTTGGGGTTTTGTTGTTGTTTTTTTTGATAGGCCAAGTGAAGTAATGATGTTGTACAGTGTATGTGTGGAAGAGGGCCCTAATCTTCCACTGTTAGCTGTGTCTCTCCGATTTGTGATATGATGGGGGAAGGGGTAAAACGCGGACCTCACCGACTTGACGGACCTTGCGGATCTAAACCCGCACGTCCTTAAAAATCTGAGGTCCGTGCTGCTTGTAGTTAGTTTCTGGCTCTGACAGACCTCGGTGGCAATTTAGCGCTGACGGATCCGTCTCAGCATAGGGAGGGAAAAGTATTAGAATCCGTCAGCGCTACAATGTCATCGAGGTCAGTCAGAGCCAATTTACTGGGGTTGCAGGAAACCAGTTTAAAGGATTCGTTTTAGAGCCGCTCCAGCACTAGCACTAGTCTCTGGCTCCGACAGACCTCGGTGACATTTCAGAGCTGATGGATCCTAATACGTTTCCCTCCCTATGCTGAGACGGATCCGTCAGCACTAAATTGTCACCGAGGTCTGTCAGAGCCCTCAGATTTTTAAGGACATGCGGGTTTAGATCCGTGAAGTCCGTCAGGTCCGTGAGGTCCGCGTTTTACCCCTTCCCGTGTCTCTCCGATTTGTGATGTGATGTAGGTGAACTTGAGATTCTGGAAGCAGAGATGAAGAGCTTGACGGATCCTAATACTTTTCCCTCCCTATGCTGAGATGGATCCGTCAGAGCTAAAATCTCATAGAGGTCTGTCAGAGACTGAAACTACAAGTGGCACGGACACGGACCTCAGATTTTTAAGGCCGTGCGGGTTTAGATCCGCCAGGTCCGTCAAGTCGGTGAGGGCCGCGTTTTACCCCTTCCCCCTCAGGAAATGTTACAAGGTTTACGGGGGTGCCTCTTCCACCCCAAATCCTTTCACATTCAGCTCTGCACCAAAAAAGGACGATCCCTCTCCTATTCCCATGTGTTGGGAGCCTGTAAAGCAAGTGGTGATGATGAGTATATTAATAATAATAGCAAGAAATAATGCAGGGCTTGATCTGAGCAACAATCAGCGTTTTATACAAAGATTGCTAATTATCAGTTAAAACCAAACCAAAACACACCGCCATAGTTAGATTCCAGCTACTCACAGCTATCTTCTAATATTCAATTCAATAAAACCCAGAAATATTTTTACATATTACAACAACTTGTGCTGTCCAGCTGCAAACAATTACCATCTTTTATAGAAACATGATGGCAGATAAAGGCCAAATGGCCCAATCTAGTCTGCCCATCCGTAGCACAAAGCAAGATACAAAGGCACGACGCAAAAGAGAGTGGGGAGGGGACACAACACATCAGCCACAAGGACAATCAATTGATTAAAGGCATATAAATGGGTAAAACATATTTAAATAATAATAATAATAGTGCAAGCCTATCAGAGGGTCTTTTCTCCTACAATTAGTTGCCAAACAAGGGGGTGCTGAAAAGTTCTCTGCCCAACCAAGAAGAGAAAGGTGGATTTGGTTCAATGAGTGATCTGAAACAACGTCAAAACAACAAAGAATTGCAATTCTGAAAACTGGCCCAGAACAAAAATAAGATAACAGTGGCAAAATAACGCTCAGAATTTAGGAAGTTGGTTGGCTGGACAGAAAATATTTCTTCACCGAAAGGGTGGTTGACCGCTGGAATAATCTTCCACAACAGGTAATTGAGGCCAGCAGCGTGCCAGATTTTAAGAAAAGATGGGATTGGCATGTGGGATCTCTTCATGGAGGTAGTTAGGGGGTGGGCCATTAGTGTGGGCAGACTAGATGGGCTGTGGCCCTTTTCTGCCGTCATTTTCTATGTTTCTATGTATGTTTCTAAAACTTTTTTCCACAACGTATTTGGGGGATAACAGAATTACAAATCTCATATTTTTTGTTAATATTATTTCCAAATAAGCAGTAGTAAGCTATATAACAGAATCATAGGAGCCAACTTTTCCAAATGGTTGGGGGTACTAAACCCAATGGAAAAGTGTTTGTTCAATATTGGAGGTGCTCCTATGAACCCAGCAACTTCATACATATTAATCATTTACAGTATAAACAACTTATAGCGTGAATCCTCCGGGTATTATTTAACACAGCTTCTTGATCTGTTCCAGAGATATCCAGTGGCTGCGTTTTCTGCCAGGGTGAATGAGAAGAGAGTAGTCTTTAATGATCCCTCTCCATCAGCAGGTCTGATCCCTTTAGAGCAGTGGTCTCAAACTCAAACCCTTTGCAGGGCCACATTTAGAATTTGCAGGTACATGGAGGGCCGCAAAACAAATAGTTAATGTCTTTTTAAAGAAATAACAATTTTGCATGAGGTAAAACTCTTTATAGTTTAGAAATCTTTCCTTTTGGCTAAGTCTTAATAATAATATTGTCATTTATAGCTAAAGAGACATAGGATCAAGAAACTGTTTGAGACCACTGCTTTAGAACCTCAGATGCATTGTGGAGAGATGAACAGGTTGTTCTAGTTCTAAGTTGTTATATATTATGCTTTGTATCTTTTGTAACACAAAAGAAAATCCAACCAGGTCTGCAGTATATCAAGCAGCAAGCAAAAAACCAAAACAGAAACTGCAGACTGTGTACAAGATGCAGGCTAATGTTTATTACATCAAAAATGAATTGCAGTGATTATACAACCTTATTACCAACCTGCAATTCATTTTTGGTGTAATAAACATTAGCCTGCATCTTGTACACAGTCTGCAGTTTCTGTTTTGGGGGTTTGTATCTTTTGTAAAGCATCTGTTTTGATGATGTTAAAAATTCAATAAAACTTTTTAACTGAAAAAAAAAAAAAGAAACTTTCTCCATCCACACCTATGGCTCGAAAATTCTTGACTCAATAATAGTTGAGGGTGGGGGTGGGTGGGGGGGAGAATTTGCTTTGTTCCCCCCCCCCCCTCAGTAGTCCCAGAAATGTGAGATTTCTCCTCCCCCACAGGCCGATCATTCAGCAGATTTGGGGTTTCATTCTTTCCCTTCATCAAATATTGATCTCCAGTGACTGGAACAGTAGAGGACGTATCCCTCCCCAAGCCGGAGCCACTACGAGCAGCATCTTTTCCCCAATGTGAATGAAATGAGGGTGGGGGGGCTGCTACTTTAAAAAAAGTCAGTTGCCTGTTCCTAGCAGTGAGCAAGAAGGGCCTATTTCCACAGGGTGCCCAGGATGTCTGTTATCGGGCTTCTGATGAAAGACAGCGTTGAGTATTGAGTAACTGGGCTTTGAGTAAGAGAGGTTGCAAGAGAAGCATCGGTTATTCTGAGCCTCGAGGGACCGAGCCACCAGCAGAGAGAGAGATGGATCCCGGCGCCACCTGTCCGCGTGCCACCTGCTGAACGGAGCAGAGGCGACGCGCATGCGCGTCCCTGGCTCGTCCTCCCCGCCAGGTCCCGCATTCCTAACCGAGGCTTTCTCCAATCTCTCCCTAGATCGCCACTGAGTCCCGGAGCGTTGGCCGCCTTGACTTGTGGCGCGGCCGCATCATGCCCAGATCTTTCCTGGTGAAGAGCAAGAAAGCTCACAGCTACCACCAGCCCCGCTCTCCGGAGGATGGCTACAACCTGCGGCTGGAGAACACGTTAGCTCACATCTGTGCAGGTAGGGAAGCGGCAACCTGTAGCCAAGGGCTTCCTTCCCTAGTGGTGCGCTTTCATGTATCTGTGGGAGAGTGAAATATAGGCTTCCTTTGGTGCATGCTTTGAGAGGATGGGTAGCAGTAGCTGGCAAGGCAGAACGAATTTCGTTTATTTCGTTTGCCGGATCTGACTTTGTGCTCCCTTTTTCGTTTCTTGCTCCATTCCAGACCCAAAGCTTGAGGACGAGGCAGAGCCCGAATGCCAAGGTGGCTTTAGTCCCGACTCCCACGTGGGGGAAGTGGCCAACGGGTCCCCCGAGTCTCCCCCAGGCTGCGAGGGCAGCGGCTGTGACAGCACCGCAGCCGACTATGAGGATTACTGGAGACCTCCTTCTCCTTCCGTCTCACCAGGTACCCCGGGCACACTCTGCAGTTAGAAAAGATATAATATACCTAAGAAATACATCAAACCTGAGCTTTAGAAACACCTAAAATCTATACAAAAGAGTTGTCTCTTTTTTAGCACCAAACATAAGGGTTTTCTGGATGTTTCACAAGTCATGATATTTATTCCGTGGCTCAACATAAAATAATGATATGATTTTGCAGGGCCTTTGGTCAAATCGTTAGATTATTCAGCTGAGCCAACAAACGATCTCACCCCCTAAAAAAAAAAAATCATATTTTTCCCAGGACCAGTGCAATTCACAGACTGCAATTTGTTTTGGTTTTTTTAAAATTTCGTTTTAAATGTATTTTGGGAAATTTTTAAAAATCGTATTTTTGTATTTGCAGAATTTTATTGTGTTAAAATTATTGATATATTAGAAACTCAAACTTGTTTTTGATTGAATTATTGATATATGACACTCAATTTTTCTGTATGTATACAAGTAAATTAATAGCAAGAAAAAACTCGGAATTGTGAAACTCAATAATATTACAAAAAACACACTTTCACTGGAATGAAAAAATGTCATGAAAAAGAAGAGGAACGCAGCACTGCTATCGCTCTAAAGGGGAGGTACAGCTAACTGGAGGAAAAAGCCTCAGATAGGAGCCCTTCCACCACCACAATGGTGGTCCAAGGTGGTTGGACGTAACACCTCACTGGCAAAAAACCTCCAGACCGACCCCCCGTAGTAAAGAACTTAAAGCAGGGCGGCGGTGCAAACGATAGAGGATAACAATCCACTTATCATAAGTGGATTGTTATCCTCTATCGTTTGCACCGCCGCCCTGCTTTAAGTTCTTTACTACGGGGGGTCGGTCTGGAGGTTTTTTGCCAGTGAGGTGTTACGTCCAACCACCTTGGACCACCATTGTGGTGGTGGAAGGGCTCCTATCTGAGGCTTTTTCCTCCAGTTAGCTGTACCTCCCCTTTAGAGCGATAGCAGTGCTGCGTTCCTCTTCTTTTTCATGACATTTTTTCATTCCAGTGAAAGTGTACAAGTAAATTAATGACACAATTTATAAAATGATATCACGAAAATTCTGACTTCTTTAAATCATGAAACTAATTAAATTTTATTAATTTTTATTGTTTTATTAAATCATGAAACTAATTTAATTTTATTAATTGTGCGACATCCTTAACCTTGAGTATTATCGCACATTTCACGTAAGTAAGAAATAAAGAAATCCTACACATCTGAAAAATCACAATGAGAAAAGTTTTGCTGTCCCGGGATTTAAGCCCTTTTCCACTAGTTAAACATATGCACTGCTGCCGGTAAGAACCTTTTCTCCCTTCGTGTTGCAGCTGTTGCCCCTGGAAATGAGCATGGCTGTTTGCTTCTAAAATGTGCTTTCTACTCATTGTTATAATGAGCTGATTGTTTTTAAATTTGACGGCTCGATCTCCGATATTAAGGTTTGGTGCTTCTCAATATCTCAGGTGTAACTAATGCACTTATAACCCCGGAAGTCCAGTCTTGATAGTAAACCTAGGGGGTCTTTTACTAAGGCACTCTAGCTGATTTAGTGTGCGCTAAATCGGCTCGCACGCCTTAGTAAAAGACCCCCCCTAGTGATATATGACGTCAGATCTGATTACTCCCCTCCTCCTCAAAGAGCTCAAGACGGGTTACAGTTTAATAACATAATATACAGTTAACAGGTTAGAATATGCCATAGTTAAACTACAAGATTATTTTTTTCTGGTACAGGTTTTTATCCTAACTGGACACACACTAGGGATCTAATACCAATATCAGTAATATATATTTTCATCGGGGAAGGGGTAAAACGCGGACCTGATGGACCTCGCGGATCTAAAACCGCATGTCCTTAAAAATCTGAGGCTCCCTCCAATTATTCCGCAAACAACTGAAAACTTGGCTTTTCACCAAATTGTAATTCTATCCTTCCCTCTTTTTCCTCCCTTCTACATATAAGTTCATGTAAACCTTCTCCTTCTCTACCTTTTATTTAAGTTCTTGTAAACCGTGTCGAGCTTCATATTCGTGGAGATGATGCGGTATATAAACTTAAGATTTAGATTAGATTAGATTAGATTATAGATAGTTTCTGGCTCTGACAGACCTCGATGGCAATTTAGGGCTGACGGATCCGTCTCAGCATAGGGAGGGAAAAGAATTAGGATCCGTCAGCGCTAAAATGTCATCGAGATCTGCCAGAGCCGCGGACCTCAGATTTTTTAATTTACTGGGGCTGCAGGAAACCGATTTAAAGGATTCGTTTTAGAGCCGCTCCAGCATTAGTCTCTGGCTCTGACAGACCTCGGTGACATTTTAACGCTGATGGATCCTCATAATTTTCCCTCCCTATGCTGAGACGGATCCGTCAGCGCTAAATTGTCATCGAGGTCTGTCAGAGCCAGAAACTAACTACAAGTGGCACGGACGGTTTTAGATCCTCGAGGTCCGTCAGGTCTGCGTTTTACCCCTTCCCTTTTCATCATGACTTTCCAACAGAATCTGATCTCAGCATAACTAAAGCCTGAAAAGTATTTTTTTTCAAAGGATGGTCCATTGTAAAGTGCTTAGGTTATCTCTCTGCTTTATTTATTTAAAACATTTATATTCTGCATTTCCTGCGCTTTTATGCAGATAACAATAAAACATCCAAAATAACTGAAAATATACAGATAACAAGTTACAACCTTACAATTGCCAAAGACACTTTAAAATAAATAAAAATTAAAGCCCAAATAAAACTAACGGCCTCTTTTACAAAGCCGCACAGCAACAGCCCCGAAGCCCTTTAAATCTCTATGGGCTTCGGGGCCGTCAGCGCAACCACTAGCGTGGCATGTAAAAGAGGCTGTAACTTGTTTTTTTCCCCCCTCCTGCTCCTACTCTACTGAGAAAAGACTACTGGCATATAACTCACTGCTTCAGTTCATAAAAATGCTTGTTGAAACTTTCGGATCCCTGCTCTTTTCTTTAAAAATGAATTTCTTGACTGACTTTGATATTATTTGCTCAGCAATAATAATGCACCACTTCCAAATCTATGAGGAGGGATCTACCAGGTCTTTCTTGGCATAGTGGTTAGAGCAACAGCCCCAGCCTTCTTGTGACCTTGGGCAAGTCACTTAATCCTCCACTGCCCACCAGGACCGACAGGGAAAATGCTTGGATTGCCTGTATGTAAACAGCTTTGAATGAGATTGTAAAACTATCAAAAGTGGTATACAAGTCCCAATCCCTTACTCATCAGAACTTTTCAGAGAATCATAGAGGTACCAAGGTAGTATTTATTTATTCAATTTTCTATACTGTTCTCCCAGGAGAGCTCAGAACGGTTTACATGGGTTTATTCAGGTACTCAAGCATTTTTCCCTGTCTGTTCCGACAGGCTCACAATCTACCTAATGTACCTGGGGCAGTGGGGGGATTAAGTGACTTGCCCAGGGTCACAAGGAGCAGTGTGAGTTTGAACCCACAAACCCAGGTTGCTGAGGCTGTAGTTTTAACCACTGCACCACACTCAGATTAGGAAGTCCCAGAATCATGGAACTTATAGTAAAAAAAAAAAATAAAATTATATACAGTAGAAGTTTTGCA
Organism: Geotrypetes seraphini; assembly: GCF_902459505.1. NCBI lineage: Eukaryota > Metazoa > Chordata > Amphibia > Gymnophiona > Dermophiidae > Geotrypetes > Geotrypetes seraphini. The sequence goes on from NC_047095.1 coordinate 23,376,204, forward strand.
GAGGGAGGCTCCTTTTCATAGCGAAGCCTGGATCAAATATCTGTGCTACCCCCTCCCCCCCCCCCACACACATATAGATCCTGCTATCTGTTTCAGCTTAGTTAGTGGCTGGTTTTGGAAGGACACTGGTTTGGAGAATGGAGGCCTAAAACCTTCTTCTGGCTCTTGATTTCAGGCTCTGAAAAGTCACCGTGCCCGTCCCCAGAGCAGAGCCCTCAGTTCTCACTGCCCTACACATGGAGGCCAGATTTGTGTACGCTGGTGCCGAGTTACGGCCACACAGCCCCACTTGGCCTCTACGGCTCTGAGCGCAGCTCCACCCTTGAACTCTATGCTGACTTCAGCCCAGGTGGCCGCTTTTATGGCAGGCCAGGCCTTTATCCTGAGCGCGGAAACCAGCAGCAGGACAAGGGTCCCGGCATCAAGATGGAGGCAGATGTGCTCTGCACCCGGCTGCTTCTCACCAGTGGCAACTACAAGTGCATCAAATGCAGCAAGGTAGGTGAGAGGAACTAAGGGAGGAGGGAGAGAAGTGTTCAGGCAGCGGGTAAACGAGGAAGAGAGGTGTGAAGGTGTTGGATGAATGAGAAGGAAGGTGTGCAGGTGTTGGGTAAGGTGGAAGAATGAAAAAAGGAGGTGTGCTGGTGGTGAGTGCGAGGATGTTTACTGGTACTTAACATACCACCCTTATAAGCAAAAACTCAGAAAAGGAAAGGAACTGCAGTACTCAAATAGGAAAAGTAAAACCAAGAGGAGGAGAGGGGGAGGGAAGGAAAGGCTTAGGAAAGGATAGTAGGAGAAGGAAATGTGCAGATGGTGGGTGAGGATGTCAAAGACTGAGGGAGAGAGTTGTCTTGACATTGGGTGAAAGAAAGGAAAAGATGCAGATGTAGGGTGAGGAAGTAGGAATGTGAGAGAAGGAAAGTGGGCGAGAGATGTCCAGGTGTTGGGCGAATGGAGGAGGGGGGAGTGTCTAGGCATTGGGCGGATGAGGAGGGAGGGAGGGCTCCAGGTAGATGAATGAGGGAAGGAGGTGTGCAGGTGTTGGGTTCAGGGGTAAGGATGTGAGGGAAGGAAAGTGGGCAAGAGATGTCCTGGCATTGGGTGGATGAGGAGGGAGGTGTCCAAGTGGAGGAGGAGAGAGGGGTGCTGGGGCTGAGTGAGAGCAGGCAGTGTGCAGGTGCTGGGCGAGGAAGGGAAGCCTGCATCCCTATTTGGTTATTGCTCACCGGTTGACTTGATGCTTTATTGGTGCAGGTTTTCTCCACACCGCATGGGCTTGAGGTTCATGTGCGCAGGTCCCACAGTGGCACCCGACCCTTTGCCTGTGAAATATGTGGCAAAACCTTTGGCCATGCAGTGAGCCTGGAGCAGCATAAAGCCGTGCACTCGCAGGTAATTCACACTATAACCATGTAGAAAAGTATTCACTCTTGTATCTCATTTTATGCCAAGAACGCCCCACTGCTCGTCTACTGCAGTAGATAAAGTGCACTTAAAATAAATCCAACAAAGGGGGTGGAACCTAATAAAACTAAGGGCCCTTTCTCGGGCAAATACATTTTGGGTAGTGATGGGGTGATCCAGGGCTGACTCTGCCACTTGTTGGACTGGGCATCCACCTGGAGGGGAGGGCACCATTTGTGGAGTGGCAGGTGAACATCCTCATTCCCCTCTTTTCCTGGCCCCCATTGCCACTGCTGCCCTACCTCTTCCGGGATGCAGGCCAAACTTGAAAGCCGACTTGAAGCCACTGTGCAGCCTTCAGACACAGGCACACTCTCAAGCACAGCCACCTCCCAACCTCTTCCTGACAGGAACTCCTGCCGCAGAGATGGGGAATGAAGACGCAGCAGCGCTCGAGTGTGGACTGTCCTTAAAGTCCATGCACCAGCTCAGAGTCTGCTTTCAACTTTGAACTGGGTCCAGGAAAATAGGACAGCTGCAGCAGCAGTGGGGGCAGGGTAGGGGGGGTGGGGTGATGCGGATGGGGAGTAGACAAAGGGAAAGAATATGCTAAATAGGGGTAGGGAGAGAAAAGGCCATCTGGGAGTGGTGAAGAAAGATGTTGGGGAGGGAGGGTGGAGAGGGGATGTAGGATACTGGTCATCTGGGTGGAGGGAAAAGGAAATGTTGCCCACCCAAGGGGAAGGAGAAGAGAAATGCTGGACTATGAGGGGATTAGGGAAAGAAGGAGAGATGTTGGACTACAGAGAGATTGAACCTTGAGCCACTCTGGGGAAGGGAGATGCATGGCTGAAGATATGTCTAGGGCTCAGGTCCCTTGGGGTGAATTTGATTGATGGGGGGGGGGGGGGTTGGTCATAGGACATAAATGTTCATTGGGATGGGGGAGGGGGGACCTAAGGATGAAGGACTGCCTAGAGCTTCTGAAACTCTTGCACCATCCAGACCAAAGGCACCTGAAATAATCCCAGTTCCTCTGAAATGGTGTCAAAGTGGCACCATTAGGTTCAGTGCTGTTCCAAACTGATAGAATACCTGTATACAAGGTTGCATAACATATTTATTAAGGTACTTATATACCGCTCTTTACAAGACCATCAAGGCATGTTTTTCATTCATGTACTCTTAAGTATTTTTCTCACAATCTACCTATGGTATCTGGAACAATGGAGAATTAAGTGACTTGCCCAGGGTCACAAGGGGTGCCATGGAGATTGACCCTGTAACCTCAGGGTGCTTTAATCCATGGCTGTTTAGAAAAGATTACAAGCAACACCATTTTGAAGAGCTCTTATTTCTCTAGATGCCAAAATAACATAGGGAAATCATCTTAAGAAAAGTTGGGTTTGTTTGGTTTTTTTTTATTTGGCCTAATAGTTTCTTCCCATTTCTTTGAGCTTTAGACTCAATGAGAACATAGAAACATAGAAAATGATGGCAGAAAAGGGCCACGGCCCATCTAGTCTGCCCACACCAATGACCCACCCCCTAACTTCCTCCATGAAGAGATCCCACATGCCAATCCATAGAAACATAGAAACATAGAAGATGACGGCAGAAAAGGGCTACAGCCCATCAAGTCTGCCCACTCTGCTTACCCACCCCCTGTCTATGCCCTAATGACCCAATTTCCTTATCTTGACCCTCGTAGGGATCCCACATGGGTATCCCATTTATTCTTAAAGTCTGGCACGCTGTCTGCCTCGATCACCTGCACTGGAAGCTTGTTCCAATGATCAACCACTCTCTCTGTGAAGAAATACTTTCTGGTGTCGCCATGAAATTTTCCGCCCCTGAGTTTGAGCGGGTGCCCTCTTGTGGCCGAGGGTCCCTTGAGAAAGAAAATATCATCTTCCACTTCGACACGTCCCATGAGGTACTTAAATATTTCGATCATGTCTCCCCTCTTCCTACGTTCCTCAAGAGTGTAGAGCTGCAATTTGTTCAGTCTCTCTTCGTACGAGAGACCCTTGAGCCCCGAGATCATCCTGGTGGCCGTCCGTTGAACCGATTCAATTCTGCGCACATCTTTACTGTAATGTGGCCTCCAGAATTGCACACAGTACTCCAGATGAGGTCTCACCATGGCCCTGTACAACGGCATTATGACTTCAGGCTTTCGGCTGACGAAACTTCTATTGATACAACCCAATATCTGCCTTGCCTTAGATGAAGCCTTCTCCACTTGATTGGCAGTTTTTATGTCTGCACTGATGATTACTCCTAAATCTCGTTCTGCTGAAGTCCTAGTTAAAGTTTCTCCGTTCAAGAAGTACGTCCTGCATGGATTTCCGCTTCCGAGGTGCATGACCTTACATTTCTTAGCATTGAAGCCTAGCTGCCAGGTTGAGGACCAACTTTCCAATGTAAGCAGGTCCTGCGCCATATAATTCTGTAAACTGCATTCACTTACTATATTACATAGTTTGGCGTCATCGGCGAATAGTGTTATTTTACCTTGAAGCATCTTTTCTTAAAATCTGGCACGCTGCTGGCCTCAATTACCTGTAGTGGAAGATTATTCCAGCGATCAACCACCCTTTCGGTGAAGAAATATTTTCTGGTGTCGCCATGAAATTTCCCACCCCTGACTTTCAACGGATGCCCTCTTGTTGTCGTGGGTCCTTTAAGAAAAAGATCTTCTTCCACCTCGATACGGCCCGTGACATATTTGAACGTCTCGATCATGTCTCCCCTCTCTCTGTGTTCCTCGAGTGAGTATAGCTGCAACTTACCCAGCCGTTCCTCATACGGGAGATCCTTGAGTCCTGAGACCATCCTGGTAGCCATTCGCTGAACCGATTCAACTCTCAGCACATCTTTTTGATAATGTGGCCTCCAGAATTGTACACAGTATTCCAGATGGGGTCTCACCATGGATCTGTACAACGGCATTATGACCTCGGGCTTATGGCTGACAAAACTTCTTTGGATACAACCCATGATTTGTCTAGCCCTGGATGAAGCTTTCTCCACTTGATTGGCAGTCTTCATGTCTTCGCTAATGATCACTCCCAAGTCACGTTCTGCTACAGTCTTTGCTAGGATCTCACCATTTAGGGTGTAAGTCCTGCATGGATTTTTGCCGCCAAGGTGCATGACCTTGCATTTTATGGCATTGAAACCTAGTTGCCAAGTCTTTCTTGTTACCCAGTCAAAGAAGCTGATCAGATTTGATTGGCAGGACCTTCCCTTTGTAAAACCATGTTGATGGGGATCTCGGAGATTCTCCTCGTCCAGGATCGTATCTAATTGGTGTTTGATTAGTGTTTCCATAACTTTACTCACTATCGATGTGAGATTCACTGGTCTATAGTTCGCAGCCTCTGTCCTGCATCCCTTTTTGTGGAGTGGAATGACGTTAGCCGTTTTCCAGTCCAACGGGACTCTTCCTGTACTTAGGGAAAGATTGAAGAGCGCAGATAACGGTTCTTCCAGGATGTCACTCAACTCCCTGAGCACCCTGGGGTGTAGTTTGTGTGGTCCCATAGCTTTGTTCACCTTGAGTCTTGATAGCTCATAGTAAACACTGCTGGGCGTAAACTCGAAATTTCGAAACGGGTCTTCCGAGCTTTCCCTTGTCTGTAGCTGAGGGCCGGATCCCGGTGCCTCGCAAGTGAAGACTGAGCAGAAGTATTCATTTAGAAGTTTGGCTTTATCGGAGTCCGACTCTACATAGTTCCCGTCGGGTTGACTAAGGCGTACTATCCCATCTGTGTTTCTTTTTCTGTCACTAATATACCTGAAGAAGGATTTATCGCCCTTCTTGATGTTCTTCGGAGTTTGGCCTCTTTGACTGCTGTTTTGACTGCTTTTGACTTGGCCAAATAGTCTTCCTTAGATTCTTGCTTCCCTGATTGTTTGTAGAAGATGAATGCTCTTTTCTTCTTTTTTATGATCTCCGCAGAGAACCACTGTGGTTTATTGTTTCTTCGCCGTTTACTTACTGATTTTATGTAGCGGTTGGTTGCTTCGTGTATGGTTGATTTCAGAGTTGACCACCTTACCTCTACATTATCTGTTTCGGGCCCAGCCCAGTCTCTGTTGGGCTAAACATTCATTCACAGCTTCCCATGTTGTACCCCTATCCATCATCTAGCTCAGCTGTCACAGACCATGGTCCAGTGGAATTCCATCCTTTATTGGGCCCTAGGCAAACAAATATCTTTGGGCCCCCATCGTTATATAAAAATACTTTAAAAGGGGCCCAGCGTGGTTCTGACAGTAGAGTGAGGAAGCAGCAAGTAGGAAGCCCTGCTCATGAACTCCTCCAGCCAGCCGCAGGGCCAAGCATAGAGGGTGAGGAGACAAGATAGACTTCTGCAGTCTGTGGTGACTTTCTCCTCTTCCCTCCCCACTCCAATATTTTTCCTGTCTGTAGTTGACTTACCAGAACAAAGTACAGCCTTGGGAACCATGAGATTAGCACATTTAAGAGGTCTCCTCTTAAACATTTGGGCCCTAGGCATGAGTTTTTGCCTTAATCCTGCCTTGACTATGGCTCTCTAGAATCTGATATATGCACATCTTGAGTTTGGCCATTAGATGGCATTATTGTATAATGGCTGGAACTTTTCCCTCTGCCTAAAGGACCATGAAAAACCTTTTTTTAAATTCAGCACCATTCATATTTTTGAAGTTGTTTGGAATTTCAAAAATATGAATGGTGCTGAATTAAAAAAAAAAGTTAACCACACACACACACTCATACATACACGTGGTAAACCAAAGGCAGCCAAAATATTTGTTGTCAATATATTTATTCTTACAAACAACAGAAGAGACAGTCCCTGCTCAAAAGAGCTTACAATCTAGTCAAGACAGACAAACTGGACAAGAAGGTGCATCTATACACAGTGCTCAGGTGGGGGAATTACAGAGGGAAGGATAATACAGATATTGGTGCTTAGAGGGTTGGAGTTTAGAATTGAAAGCATCTTAAACTGTCATATGTAGGTCCTGGCTAAATATCAGCTGAAGTCTGCACATGCCAAATTTTATTTATTTATTTATTTATTTATTCAATTTTCTATACTGTTCTTCCAGGAGAGCTCAGAATGGTTTACATAAATTTATTCAAGTACTCAAGCATTTTTCCCTGTCTGTCCTGGTGGGCTCACAATCTATCTAATGTACCTGGGGCAATGGGGAGATTAAGTTACTTGCCCAGAGTAGAGAATGACACGGTGACAAAATTCATCACCGTTCCTGTCCCCGCGGATAACCGTGGGAAATAATCCCATGTCATTTTCTAGAGTCTATTTCAACCTCGGTCCTTCTACACCAGCATTCTTCAAAGCAAAGCTTGCGGGTCAGTGGTTGTGGCCATTCATACTCTGATTCTTCCCTCTCTCCTTAAAGAATGACATGAAGATGGTTTCCCGCGGTTATCCGCGGGGACGGGAACGGTGATGAATTTTGTCACCGTGTCATTCTCTAGCCCAGAGTCACAAGGAGCAGCGTGGGTTTGAACCTACAACCTCAGGGTGCTGAGGCTATAGCTTTAGCCCTGGATCATCAATGCTGGTGGCCAAACATGGTCCAGCATTGAATATGTGGGGCTAATTCTGCTCACGATAGTCAGTATTTAAAAAAAAAAAATATCACTGACCATCATGGGCCTTTTATGTTTTGTTTGAATTTACAAGATCTTGTACATGCAGGTTGGGTAGAGGAGTGGGAAAGAATTTACTGGGGACAGGTGGTGATGGGGACCAGATTATGTACAGCTCTAGTGCCTGCAGCCTTGCTTTCTCATTTCTGGGGTGTACTTAAATAAATAAATTTTAAACAAGAAGTTTTTATTGAAGAATAAAGAGCACAGTGTTTAGCAAATAATTTTTTTTCATTATAAAACAAATCAAAGTTATTTCAAGACAGAAAAATGGCTAAAAAAATATATAGACTACAAATTAGAGAGATAAATTTCTTAGTAATCTGTGACACTAATTGCTATATATTCTTGTAATCACAGCTATAGTCCAATTAGAAATTTTTCTTTTTCTTTTATAATTAAACAAAATATATTTTTATAAATTATTTGTGAAGTGCTCAGACCAAGAAACCCATATAATAGTGATGTCACTACAATGAGGTTTTCGAGGGGACCATCATCGCCTTCACAAGTCCCCAGCCCTCCCTATATCTTAAGGCCTGTGTAAAGCCTATCTGGTGAGTGCATCCAACTTATGGTGCTGATCTATTTTGGGGAGCAATTAACGATGTTGCCTCTCATTGGTGACTTATTGAAATAACAGTGAAAAATGAAAATAAAAATAAAATGCTTAAATAAAATACTAATCGTTTTTTCTTATCTGATTAAATTCCCGTCCCTCCGACCCGGATTTCGTCTCTTCGTCAGGGAGGGACACTAAGAAAAAATCAAACAAACAGTGTATGTCAACTCAACTTTACATATTAAATAATAATAGCTTTACAATCTAAATCTAGATCTAAACACTATTAAAGCATTATTAAAAACATAAAGAACCCTTTATTCAAGTTCTTATAAACTTTTTAAGTTCAAATATTACCTAGTGGAGGCTCTGAGCACTTCACAAATAATTTATAAAAATATATTTTGTTTAATTATAAAAGAAAAAGAAAAATTTCTAATTGGACTATAGCTGTGATTACAAGAATATATAAAAAAATATATAGCACATAAAACTTAAGTTTTTTTTCTTTGCATTTTTATTCATTTTTTAAATATTTTTTTTAAGAAAAGAGAACATAAGAACATAAGTAATGCCTCTGCTGGGTCAGACCTAAGGTCCATCGTGCCCAGCAGTCCGCTCACGCGGCGGCCCAACAGGTCCAGGACCTGTGCTGTAATCCTCTATCTATACCCCTCTATCCCCTTTTCCAACAGGAAATTGTCCAATCCTTTCTTGAACCCCAGTACCGTACTCTGCCCTATTAGAACACTAAAAAGAAAAAAGAGGAGGGGAATGGAAGAGGGAACACAAGAAACTGACAATAATTTATAACTAAAAGAAGAGCAGTGATGTCTCATTCAGCCACTTAGCTCAAATTTTCTGCTAGCCTGCTAGAGTTTTATGCCTAATTGGAAGTAAGATTTTAAATTTTATAAGTATAATTTAGTCCTAATTTCCATTGTAGAAATGTAGAAGTACCTGTGACCTTCCATGTCGATGACAAAGTGAGTTTAGCAGCATATAGCAGATGACAAACCAAATAAGCCTGTGTTTGCAAAGACCAGTTGGGTGTGTGCAGTTAAAGAAGGGGGAGGAGATGGGATTGTAGCATCAGGTAACCTATGAGTGTGGTCCTGGCAGTCACACCTTAATCCAAAGCCACCCAGTCCAGCAGTAAAGAGCTAGGGAGGGTGTGCTGAGAAAAGGTGTGAGGAGAGGGGAGCTCCACAGAAGGGCTCAGGGAAGCTTTGGTGGTGACTAAGGAAATAGGTTAATTTGCTGTTCTCTATAGCTGGTCATTCTAAGTGGCTGGCTACATTATGTTATGTTATGTTCCATTAGGGCTTCTATTAGGTGTTATAAATAGTACATTTTGGTGTTTATTTTCCAGCAAAGAAGTGTCCTTTGAGAGTACAAAAAAACCCAGTCTTGAATGGTATTTTCATAGCACAGACACTACAGCTGGGTACCTTTTGCAGTGGATAAGATCAGTGGTTTAGCTAAGTAGCCAATTTTGGGTGGGCCTAAGCACAAAGTGGGTGGCACAACATTTTCTCCCCTCCCACAGAGGCCTCCAAACTCAAAGGATAAATTTTTGTAGCTGGTGAGGATCCTCAAGCCCTTACTGCTGAAGATTTTTTCTGAAGGCAGCTAGATCTCCCTGTTACCAAGCTTGGCAGTCAGCAGTACCCCTGGGCCACTTACACAGGATGCTACCACTGGCTGGCGAGCATTATCTAAGCAGGTCTACCAATTTCCACAATTAAAAAAACTGCTAACACTCCAGATCGTAGCCATTTGGCTACTTTGTAAGGCAGGTCAACATGACACGGTAACACCCTGTTAAAATCTTATTATTGGCTCCCGGTCAGGCAAAGAATCGCATATAAAATATTATTTTTGACCTTGCGCCTTAATGTTCCCCATTGCATGTCAGTCTTGGTCATTCCGTACTCCCCAGCTTGCCTCTTTGAATGATCATCACCTGGACCTCCCAGGTCCTAAACAGACACACTTGGAAGTCACCAGGCTTAGAGCTTTCTGCTTCATTGGCCCCTCGACGTGGAATAATTTACCTCTTTCAGTCTGAAATCTGTCACCTCTCAAAGACTTTAAGGTGGCTGTAAAGACTTGATTGAAATTTGTATTCTTTTGTTGTTCTCTGTGTGTTTTCCTATTTTAACTGGCATTCCTTTTTTATTTATTTCTTAATACTTAGGGCCTGTTTTACGAAGCCATGCTAACGGCTGCGCTGCAGTAACGGCCATGAAGCCCATAAAGATTTAAAGGCTGTTGTGGCACAGCTTCATAAAACAGGGGGTTAGTATATAAGTAAACCGCTGTGAACTCTTAGTAAGATTCAGCGGTATATCAAATCCAAATAAACATAAATAATGAAGCAAGGATCTTTGAACAGCAGACCGCCCCCCCCCCCCACCTTCTCCCCTTGAACTTGTTTCTCCACTGCCCTCCCTTTCTATTACACTTCTCCCTCCGTATTCGTGGTTTCTGCACTCGCGGTTTCACATAATTGCAATTTTTCATCAGGTGACTCCGCCCCCCAAAATTACATCATGCTGTAATGTAAAAAAAGTTAGACTTTTACCAATAATCACTCTGCTTCCATGATTTCTCCTACAAAATTGAAGTTTCAAAACTTTCACCCTGAAAATCACTGGTTCACATCGGTGCACGGGGGAAAACGCTGCTTCCCAGCATCCATAGAGTGAAACATTGCTTCCCAGCATCCATAGAGTGAAATGCTGCTTCCCAGCATGCATAGAGAAAATCACTTGCCTGCTTAAAGCTTTCTGAATCGCTGCTTGCCAGCTATAGCCACAAATATGGAACAACTGCGAATATGAATTGTATTTGTTAATCGCGATTTTAGTAACAAAACCGCTATCTTTTACAAAAAAACGCGATTCACAAATACAATTCATATTCACGGTTTTTCCATATTCACGGCTATAGCTGGAATGTATCCCCCGCGAATACGGAGAGAGAAGTTTATGCTTCTTTTCCATGGACACATGAACTCTCAAATTCTCTTTCCTATCCAAATAAATGGCGTTCCTTTCCTTACTTTATTTACATTAGCTTTTACAAAACTGCGGTATTCCTAGGAGTGTCAGAGCATTTACTTCCCCATCCCGTGGCTTTGTAAAAGAAGCCCTTAGTTTCTATACCACTTAGCTCTATTTTTACAGTTGTAGCGGTATAGCAAATGTGGAATATAGAAATAAAATGGTAGAAGGGAAATCTGAATGAAGAATACAAGGCAAATCAGGGATGAAATGAGAGAGTATTAAAGTGGTGTTTTTCTGTGTTTATCCAATCAACATAAATATACATACACACACACATATGTATTTTGCATGGGGATGTTTGACTTTTATTGGTTAAATCTTGTGCCTCAAGGGAATTTATTTATCCAAAGTGATATACTTAAATATTTTACTGACTCACTTTGTTATTCAAAAACAATGTTAAATCAATCAATCAAGTAACTGAAGTTATTTAGTGAACACTCAGACTGTCTGAGTGTTCACTAAATAACTTCAGTTACTTGATTGATTGATTTAACATTGTTTTTGAATAACAAAGTGAGTCAGTAAAATATTTTATTGGTTAAAGCCTCAAATCAGAAGCATGGCTTTTTATACTTCTATACCAGTCTTGGTAAAGAGGAGAACTGGCCTATAGCTGGCATCTTAAATCATTTTTTTTTTTTTTTAACGTTGTATTTATGCAATTCAAAATATTTACAAAAATTCTCTTGATCAAGAAAATGAGAGTGCGGAACAGAAGATGAACCCCCCTCCCCCACAAATTGTGGGAGTGTGTGGTGCAGTGGTTAAAGCTACAGCCTCGGCACCCTGAGGTTGTGAGTTCGAATCCTGCACTGCTCCTTGTGACCCTGGGCAAGTCACTTAATCCCCAAGGTACATTAGATAGAGTGGGAGCCCACCGGGACAGTTAGGGAAAATGCTTGAATACCTGGATAATTTGTAATCCGCATAGAATTGTAAGATATGCGGAATATAAATTATAAGAATAAAATAAATTATCAGCATTACACCCAATTACTTAAATTAATGGCATTGCAAAGAATCAACAGACTATGGGTTAGAAACAGCATGAAGAGGCATCTTTGCTTGGAAGTTGAGCCTGGTTTCATATCTCAGTAGGGAACGTCAAACATTAGCTGCTGCAGAAAATGACGTTAGCTCAGTAGAGGAGAACCTTCATCAGGGACTAGCTGAAGCTCCTCCTACCATGGAAAGAGCCAGGCCTTAAACTGAAGTGCTGTCTGAACATAAGAAATGCCTCCGCTGGGTCAGACCTGAGGTCCATCGCGCCCAGCAGTCCCCTCACGCGGCGGCCCAACAGGTCCAGGACCTGTGCAGTAAATTTCTATCTATACCCCTCTATCCCCTTTTCCAGCAGGAATTTGTCCAATCCTTTCTTGAACCCCAGTACCGTATTCTGCCCTATAACGTCCTCCGGAATTGCATTCCAGGTGTCCACCACACATTGTGTAAAAAGAACTTCCTAGCATTTGTTTTGAATTTGCCCCCTTTCAACTTTTCCGAATGCCCTCTTGTTTTTTTATTTTCTGAAGTTTGAAGAATCTTTCCCTCTCTACTCTCTCTATGCCCTTCATGATCTTGTAAGTCTCTATCATATCCCCTCTTAATCTTCTGTAGACTATAAAGATCTTGTGGTGCTTTATGTACGAGTCAAGAGGTTCATTCTGCTATCAATTCCATCAATCCAGCACCATTCCTTGCAGTCTGACTCTCCAGACTTTCTCTCATGGAAAGAACCTCAATTATTCAGAAAAACATCTGTCTTGCATTCTCTCATATGCACACTGAGCTATGAAAATTAGCAAAATAGGGTAAAGCTGGATTTATGCAAAATCAGTGTAAAAATCATAGCACATCAATTTTATAAACATTCAGGCTTTTCATTTGACAGTGATATACGCTTTTGTAAAATAGACAACACAATTTTACAAATCACCAAACTTCTTAGATCTAAATTAGATTTCTGAATTGATTATGGATTCATCTTTTTTTTTTTTTTCCTTTTTCTCTTTTTTTCCTTTTTGTGTTCCCCGCTAAATGTTTTCTTTCTCTCTTTAAAGATTGTAATTCATCCCTTTCACCTTTTGTACCAGTTATGTATTAGAATGGATAGCATTTGATTGTAATTATGTAAAAGAGTTTTGTTCTACCCCCCATTTAAAAAATGTTATACGCTTTGAAGCTTTTGACATTGCGTACGTAACAAAAAATGTAATAAACTTGAAACTTTGTAGTGTGTTAAATATAAGGGGTATGAGCTGAGTTGTTTCTGTCTGCCTTCTACAGGAAAGGAGCTTTGATTGTAAGATCTGTGGGAAGAGTTTCAAGCGCTCTTCCACTCTTTCCACCCACCTGCTTATCCACTCGGACACACGACCCTACCCCTGCCAGTACTGCGGGAAGAGGTTCCACCAGAAGTCGGATATGAAGAAGCACACCTTTATCCACACAGGTGAGCCCAGCAGGAAATTGGAGAGCTCGGGATTGTACACTGGCTTAGAAGTGAGATGCATCCCCGTCATGGGATGCATGTGAAACTCTTCTGGCACGAGTTAGCCCAACTGTCAGTGAGCCTTCAACTAGAGAATGACATGGTGACAAAATTCATCACCGTTCCCACCCAGAGCATGAATGGGCTCAGCCACTGACCCTCAAGCCTTGCATTGAAAAATGCTGGTGTAGAAGGACTGAGGTTGAAACAGACACTACAGAATGACAGTCTCTGGTATCCAGAGCAGATATTGTGATGTCATAATGCCTCATTCCACCAGTGCCTAAGAGCCAATCACATCAGTGATGTCACAATGGCTTCATTATCCTTGGCTCACATAAGAATCAGAGTATGAATGGCCTCAACCACTGACCCTCAAGCTTTGTTTGAAGAATGCTGGTGTAGAAGGACTGAGGTTGAAATAGACACTAGAAAATGACATGGGATTATTTCCCACGGTTATCCGCGGGGACGGGGATGGTGATGAATTTTGTCACCGTGTCATTCTCTACCTTCAACAAACAAACCCTGTCTCGCTCAAAACCTCTCCTTTCAGCCGCATTTCTCTCAATCTATGACCAAAACTGTTTTATAGGTTTCAACAGGGAAGGGGTAAAACGCGGACCTCACAGACCTTACGGACCTCACGGATCTAAAACCGCATGTCCTTAAAAATCCGAGGTCTGTGCATTGACAAGTCTGCCTTCGCTTTCCCTGCAGCTCAGCTCAGGCCCCCCGGCTCCCTCGCGGACCTCACGACCTGAACTGCATGTCACATCCTTAAAAATCCGAGGTCTGCGCCACTTTGAGGTCCCTGACACTTTTAGTCTCTGGCTTAGACAGAGCTCTATGACAATTTAACTCTGACGGATCCTAATGCTTTTCCCTCCCTATGTAGGATCTGTCAGAGTTAAATTGTAGTTCCTTCCTATTTCTCCTACTGTAAACCGCGTCGAGCTCTACGAACGTGGAGATGATGCGGTATACAAACCTAAGGATTAGATTAGATTAGATTTTTGTAGAGAAAAATACTTGTTTATAATTCTTTGGAATGGCAATTATTAATGACACTTTAGTAATGTAGCAATCTGTGAACCTTTGAGGAACTGAAAGAGGAAGTAGCGGGACTGTGTTTTAGTAGCAGTTTGAAAGGACTGGGAACACTTCAAGTCTTTTAAGTCAATTTAGAATTATGATCCTGCTGTTTGGGAGGAACTACTTTCACATTTATTATGTGGCTAAGAAAAAGTGGTGAGAATGGATGATAGCCTATTGTTTTTTAAGAGTGTGAGCTCATAGCAGTAGAGCTAGAAAATACCGAGGTCTTTTTCTCCACTTGTGTTATTGCTTTTCTAGTTACAGTGACTGTGTTCGTTCTGCAGAAGTAGAGAGTGGGTTGCTATAGTTTTGATCATTAATTACCACTCTATCCTATACTAATTGTTCCAGAGGTAATTGAAATCACCCATTATTATACTTTTGCCCTATTTGCCAGCTTTCCTAATCTCTGAAAGCATTTCTTCATCTGTCTACTCATTCTGTACTGGGGACGGTAGTATATCCCTACCTGTATATTCCTTCCATTCACACATGGAATTTCTATCCATATGGATTCCACACTGCTATTTATGTCATGGAGAATGTTTATTCTGTCTGATTCAATTCTTTCCTCCCATCTGATCTACTCAATCATTGTGATATAATTTGTACCCAGGTAACACAGTGCCCCATTGATTGTCCTCCTTCCATCAGATTTCTGCGATGCCTATTATATGTACCTCATCATTCAGTGTTATATACTCTAACTCCTCCATTTTTTAGGCTTCTAGCATTTGTATATAGAGGTTTCAAGGTTCAAGGTTTTATTAAAATTTGATTTAATCGCTTATCTAATTTCTAAGTGAGTTTACAATATAAAAAAAAGAGAGCATAAACATAATAAAAGTGGCATTAACAATACTATTAATACTTACAAAAGAAAACAATTACAAAGAAACATCAACTAATAATTGGCATATTAAAAAGGGATAAATGAGACAGACAGACGGGAGACAAAAGGAAATAGGGTTAGAAATACAATTTGGATAGGAACAAAAGACAAATAAGGGGAAAAAAAACAAGGAAAGGGCTCGTTGCTGCTTAATTCCTTAAGGGAGTTAAAGGAATTAAAATCAAATGTTAAAAGCTTCAAATTGTGTTTTCTCTTGTAACTACAGGCTGCTGAGAAGATGAAAGGGATAATTTGAGTCCTTTACTCTACCTTCCTCTCAAACTCCTGACCTTCTTTCACCATTACTGAAACCTCTCTATTAGGACCCCCTAAATATCCTGTTTCAATAGTATCCTTCAAGGATACTCCATACTGAACCATCCGCTCCTGAGTGACTGTTGGCTTCCCCCCAACATCTCCGTGACATCCCTGGACCCTAAACATCCCTGGACCCCCCTGAAATCCCCCAACATTCCTGGACCCCCTGACATCCCCATGATTTTGAGCCAATCAGGACCTTAGGCCCCTATCAATGCATTCCAAGATGCACTGGGAGGGGGAAGGCCCATCATTCTGAGCTCGCAGTCCTATAGGCAGAAGGGAGTGGGTTTCCATCCTGCCGATTTGTCATCTGCAGGTACAGGGGTATTGGGGGATGTCAGGGGGGAGTGGTCCAGGGATGTGGGGGGGATGTTGAGGGGGTCTAGGGATGTCAGGGGGATGGGGGGAGTTAGGGGGGTCTGGGGATGTCAGGAGGGTGTCCAAGGATGTTGGGGGATGTTGGGGGTCCAGGGATTTCAGGGGGATGTTGGGGGAAGGGGTGTAGGTCTCAGCAGCTCTTTTTTTATTTGGTTAGTTTGGAGGTGTGCTGGAGGAGATTGGTGCCTGAGAGGGAGAGAGGAATCTACCTGCCAGTTCAGTTGATCCTGGCATGGGGATCATCAGCTGAGCCAGCAGGAATCCCCGAAACTGGCTCAACTGCTGGGGATACTCTGCCACAAGGTAGTTGGGTATTTCTGCAAAACTTGCTTTTGTGCATTTTTCATGTGGCCATTTTTATTTTGAAAATGGCCAAAAAATATAGACGTACTAAGGGCCACAACGTCTACATAGGCCATTTTCATAAATAAAAGATAGACGTTTGGCTGTTTTGAAAATGGACGTTTTCTTTACTGGATTTCTGGATGCTTTTTTCCAAAACATCCAAATTAGGCTTAGACGTTCTATCAAAAATGGCCCTGCACAAATTAAGACTATTAGTAAAGAAATGAGCTAGGGATAAAGCCAAAAATCAATAAAATGTATTCTAAGGTTAGTTATTATTTTATAAAGTAAATCAAATTCATTTAATAGAATAAAACCCTCACCCACGCATGTGTAGTTGAAATGGTGTGATCCCTGCCGCCGTGACTTGTGATTCCGGGGTCGTGTTCTATGTGCGGCGCGTGCGGTGGAGTCTGTGGCGGTTTGATTTGATTTCTGACCAGAGAATGAATGATAGCCTATTGTTTTTTAAGAGTGTGAGCTCATAGCAGTAGAGCTAGAAAATACCGAGGTCTTTTTCTCCACTTGTGTTATTGCTTTTCTAGTTTCAGTGACTGTGTTCGTTCTGCAGCAGTAGAGAGTGAATAAATGTGAAAATAAAAGGAGCCTACAGCGCTGATTTTACCCATTGCCGACGTTGCTTCCAGCAACGGTATAGTTTACTGATGGTATGGGATGACAATCTTTGTTGTTTGTTTTGAATTTTTAAATAAAAGAAAAAAAAGAAAGAAAGTGGAAATAAAGAAGTAAATAAGAAAATGGGGGTGGGGCAGGGGGCCCTGGCTCCACTGTGTGATGAAAAAGATGTTCCATTCCTGTCTCTTTTATTCATAATGATTCTGATTAATATTTTCCCTTTTATAACATGACCTAAGTGTTCTCAGTATGGCACAGTTTCATGCAGTATTTGGCAATGATTAATTAATAGACTTCCTACAAACTTTATACATTGCCTTATTAGCAGTCTCCTATCTGAAATTAGCTTAGGACATCAAATTTGAACGGATGACATTTCTGAATCCATCTTTCTGTGTTGAACAATATTTGCATGCGACTTGCCTTTAAGTTCATGTTTGTGCAGAATCTGACCTAGCAGTAACTCCATCACCACAGCACAAACTGTCTCCCTGCGGAGAGAAGGGATATTTGAGCTTGAATTCATTACTAGCATCTGCTTAAGTGAATCCGAGCAATCCAATCAGTGTTGCTTTTTAACGTGATCTGTCCCGCATATATCCAGAAGGGCTTTTCTATAAGTGTATTGTATCAGTCTGACCTCGATTCATAGGGCCTCTTGCCATGGCAGGTGATCTGGGCTGAGACCTGCAGAGAACACCATTGATCTCGTGTTCTATGAAGTGCGTTGACAATAGCAGCTCCCAGGCTCTAGTTCTCCGTCTAAATATTTACAGCTCTATCAGATAATGTCAAGTTATCCGTGGATCATCTATAGCTTCTTAGACAAAGGAGACAGGTAGGTCTGGTTTCACTAGGTGGTTAAAATAGACAATGGAGCTTTAAATCTAATCATTTAATTCTATGGATGGTGTTTTGCTGTCTTCACTAATAAATCTCTGTAGAGAGCTGGAATACAAAATGATTTTTAAAGAATCAGGACAGGGACAGAAAATATCCAGCAATCTTACTTTAATGTGTTATTCTATTTAAACATTCATATGACTTACATGTTTGGCTTACATTTTGGTAGCGAAATAAAATGTGATCTGCAGGTTGCTAGATTGGCTAAATTCCTAAGGTGGGCTGGGGGGGGGAAGTTCTAGGGAGTGGGATTAGTCAGGGGGTCCAGGGTGGTGACAGGAGGGAGTGGGCATCCTTCCTGCTGTGGACATTTGCGGGGGAGTTCAGGGATGATGGCGGGAGGGAATGGACATCCCTCCTGCCATGGACATTTGTGGGGGGGAGGGGGGTTGGAGGTGGCAGCATCCTTCCTACCATGG
Source organism: Geotrypetes seraphini (assembly GCF_902459505.1). NCBI lineage: Eukaryota > Metazoa > Chordata > Amphibia > Gymnophiona > Dermophiidae > Geotrypetes > Geotrypetes seraphini. The sequence goes on from NC_047095.1 coordinate 23,394,404, forward strand.
AAATTCATGGGGGGGGGAGTTTGAGGGTTGGCAGCAGGAGGGAGTGGGCATCCCTCCTGCTGTGGACATTTGCGGGGGAGTTCAGGAGTGGCAGCGGGAGGGAATGGACATCCTTCCTGCGTGGAAATTCATGGGGGGGAGTTTGAGGGTTGGCAGCAGGAGGGAGTGGGCATCCCTCCTGCTGGTGGACTTCATAGCGGGGGAGTTCCCTGTCACAGCTGCTCAGCTAACCCAGGAAGATTCCTTGCCGCGATCAACTCAGTGGTCATGTCTATTTGAAATGAGTTCAAATAAGGTGGAGCACTCAATTATTACATATAATGTAAATCCTAAAACAGAGGAGAAAAGACCTCAAAAAACCCCTGGAATATGATCAAACAGACCATAGCCAATTGGGGTTGGTTTTCATCACCGGTCAAAAACCCCTGTGAATTATTTTTATATGATTTTGATTATTTAATCAATATATTTTTTTTTGAAAATTTTTTAATTTGCCAAAATTTTAAAAGGTTTTTGTTCTATCAGAATCTCTCATCAAAATCTCTCTTAGTTTTCAATTGAGCATAATAAACCAGCAGCTCTAAATAAATTTCAAAATATAAAATATGTAGCTTTTAGATGTCAAGCACTTATCTTAGTGACCCGACGGAGGTCCCATCCGTTTCGCTCTAACGGGCTTCTTCGGGGGTAACAATAGAGCTTGGATAGTGCCGGTATACAATGATTTGTCAAATTGCTCACATGTTCCGTGAGAACGCTAAATGCTCATGGTTCATTTCAACAACCATGAGCATTTAGCGTTCTCACGGAACATGTGAGCAATTTGACAAATATATTTTGAAATTTATTTAGAGCTGCTGGTTTATTATGCTCAATTGAAAACTAAGAGAGATTTTGATGAGAGATTCTGATAGAACAAAAACCTTTTAAAATTTTGGCAAATTAAAAAATTTTCAAAAAAGTATATATTGATTAAATAATCAAAATCATATAAAAATAATTCATAGGGGTTTTTGACCGGTGATGAAAACCAACCCCAATTGGCTATGGTCTGTTTGATCATATTCCAGGGGTTTTTTGAGGTCTTTTCTCCTCTGTTTTAGGATTTACATTATATGTAATAATTGAGTGCTCCACCTTATTTGATCTTTGTAGCGTTATTTGGACACTTAAGTACGTTTCCATTCTATATTTTATTTGAAATGAGTACCAGCTGTACCAGGCTTTTGCTTCATCCCTTTTCTTACAGAATAAAAACTGTCCCTGAATGTTCCTGTTAACAGGTAACTTTTGCCTTGTCTATGGGTCACAATGGAATCAGTCTGATGAATTATTTTTAATATATATATATTTTACATTTTCTCCTTCCCAACCCCTTGGTAGGATGATTCTGTCTTAATTCACTTTATTAGATTTTTACCTTTAGTGTGATTTCTGCTGTTTAGTAAAGCTATTTCATATTTCACAGGCTTCATTGCAGTTGAGTCAGTGATTTAGGGGCTCATTTTCAAAACACTTAGACACACAAAGTACCATAGGTGTCTAAGGGCTAGATTCACTAAAGTCAGGTTTAGCGATGATTGCTGCTAACCGTCATTATTCACTAAATGGCCCACTGCATATTTTTCCCCTTGATCACCCATTTTCTGATCCGATCCAATCCAACCTATGCAAATTAGTAAAACCCCATGCAAAATAGCCAAGCCTGAGGCATCTGAGCCAATCAGGATCTTCCTTAGGAAGGAGCCTGATTGGTCAATCAGGTCCCAATCAGGGACTTCCTTAGGCTCCTTCCTAAGGAAGTCCCTGATTGGCTCAGATGTCTCAGGCCCCTCCCAAGGGAGGAGTCAGAGATGTCTGAACCAATCAGGGCCTTAGGGCCCTCCCTGTACATCACATGATGCACCAAGGAGGGGCCTAAGGCCCAGTGTCATTGACAAGAGATGAGGAGCAGGAGGTTTCAGTATCTCCTGCTCCCAACTATTAATGTACAGGGCATGGGGGCCTGGAGGGAGAGGGGGGCCTCTGGTGGCAGGGGGAGTGGGCATCCCCCTACCTTCTTTTCAGGGAGGAGGGGAAGGTAATGGGCACCTTCATGGAAGTTGGGAGTGGCCTTTTTCTTTGGGGGGAGGGTAGGGGGGAGGTCTTTCCTGTCAGGAGGAAGTGGGCATCCCTCCTGCCATTTTGCTGCGGGGCAGGGTGGGGAGTCAATTGGGATGGCAGGAGGGGGTGGGCATACTTCCTGCCATCTTTTTGAGGTTCAGGGGGACAGTGGCTCTGGGGTGCAAGCACGGGGGGGGGGGGCTTTTCTTAATAGGAAAGATGGTGTATGTTTAACACATGCACAGCATCTGTGCCATTAAAAAAATCCAGAAGCCCTAACAGCAGTGACAGGAGGCTGCTTTCCCTGTCACTGCTGTTAGGGCTCCATGCATGTGTCAGTCGCTGACTGAACGATTGAACCAGTTGCATTTGCATGCAAATCATGTGCACCTCCATGCAAATCATTTGCATGTAAACTTGATAGTGAATGAATTGGCCAGAGAATCGGCCAACAGCTATTGAGTTGCTATCTTTAGTGAATCTAGCCCTAAGTGCTATGAAAATGGGTCTTCATATGTTTTACAGGTTTTATGATTTTCTAGGTGAGATTCCCATGTTTCATTCTTTGCTCACACTCTCTTTTCCATTCTCCTGCAGGTGAGAAGCCGCACAAGTGCCAGGTATGCGGCAAGGCCTTCAGTCAGAGCTCCAACCTGATTACGCACAGCCGCAAACACACTGGCTTCAAGCCCTTTGGCTGTGATCTGTGTGGGAAGGGCTTCCAGAGAAAAGTGGATCTGAGAAGACATCGGGAAACACAACATGGGCTCAAGTGAGTAGGGAAGAAGCTGTCTTTTCCTCGCCATGAGTAAACAGCAAACACGAGCACCTGGAATGACCCAATTTCTGCTGATGTTCTGGTGGTTGTCATGGTTACATGAAAGAAGGAAAAAGCGCCTGCTGGGGAAATCTACCCAGCCCCATTCAAAAAGTGGCTTTTTATTCCTCTTCCAATCTCTCTTGCTCAGGCCTCTCTTTGGTCATTTTAAGACATTACCCAAAAGTGTTAACACATCTTCACTGAACAGGTTGAGAACCCTCTACAGCCATTAGGAAAGGAGAGCTGAACCAGGACCCGCTTAGAAGACAACTTTAAGGACTGTAGTATGAGAAGCACTCGCAACAAATTCCTTAAAACTTAAAGCTTAACATTCCACAAAAAAGGGACTATGTCTTATATAGAGGTGTGTGGAACATGCATTACTCTAAACTCCCTGCAGAAGGAAGACTCAAGTTTAATATTCAAGTGACCAAGCCCTCGTTTTTAATCAGCTCATTATCAAGAATTTTGGATGGAATCCCATAGAAGGGAAGGTAATTTTTTTAACGTGCACATTTCAAAATGATTGGAGGTACCAACATAATACAAATTGTCTCCCCCAACCTGAACATAATGAAGGAACGTGCTCAATATTAGGTGTGCTCAACACCCACAGAGGTAACTCCTACGAACACGTCACCTAACTTGTATGTCAAGTACGTATTTACATAAACCCAGTTTTCAAAGGGAAAATGACCTGTTATTTAATAAACATAATTTTCCTGGCTTCGTTTTTTTTGCATATTTTCTAAAATATGTGCATAAACACTAATCCCTCCCTAACCCTGCACCAAAATGCCTCCGGTCATGCAGGAAAATTTTCCACATACAACTTATGGAGTCATTTTAGATGGTCTCTTTGCGTTTGAGAAGTTCTTAAACCGGTACTTAAACGTTTATCTTGCATTTATGACTAGCAGGCCCAAAGGAGGAGCCTCAGAGCGGGCTTCCTGCTTCCAACTTTTTAAAAAGATATGGGGAGGTTCAGGGGGAGGAGGTCCGGTGGCAGGAGGGAGTGGGCATCTCTCCTGCCACCTTTTTGGAGATTGGAGGGAGTACAGTGGCTCGGGGTGCCTGGTAAGGGGGGGGAGTCATAGTGAAAGGGTGTTCTGCATAGCAGGAGGAAATGAGCATCCACCTGCCATTTGGGGGAGATTCGGGTGGGAGGACAGTAGCTTGGGGGGTTTCTGTCTAACAGGAGGGTGTGGGCATTCATCCTGCTATTTATTTGGGTTCGGGGGGACAGTGGCTCAGGGGTGCCTGGTGCAGAGAAGTCATGGCATTGGGGTATCCTTCCTGCCAATTTTCTCTCATGCCATGTTTGTTGGCGGTCATTGGAGAGGGTTGTCACTAGTGCTGGGGGACCCTTTTTTTATGGGACAGATATTTTATGTGTGTAACACACACAAAATATCTGTGCCATTGAAAACCCCCCAGGCAGTTGTTTTTTTCTGATGCTAAAACCCCTTTTTTGTGAGGGGGGGATAGCCAAGCAATGTTAGTGCATCAATCGCTTGGCTATTTTGCATGAGGTTTTAGCTAATTTGCATGGCCAGATCAGAAAATGGGCAATCAAGTGTAAAAACACGCGGTGGGCCGTTTTGTGCTTCGGGTCGGTAAAAGCGATTGCCGGTAAAGCTGTGAAAACAGGTTTAGCGACAATCGCTGACTTTAGTGCATCTCGTTCTAAGTTCCCAAATATGTGCAAATGGCAAGGGGGCATGGTCTGAGCATGTTTTGGGCAGGATTAGACTGTGCATTTCAGAAGGGGAATTGATGTTAATGTCGTGACAGTTAGCCTCAGGATTTATACCTGTTTCCAAACACGTTTAAGTTAGGGCAAACAGCTCTGACTGAGCAGCGTGTGTGTGGGTGGAACTTGCATCCTTAATCCCCAGTGGGTTTTTGTCCCCCCCCCCCCAAAAGCCAATCTAGCATCAGAAAAATATATGTTTGTATTTTTAAACAGGCAAAGATAAAACTGTGCACTGGCGTCGATATGTTTATGTTACTATTTTGCAGCATAACTGTGTATGTTCCAGCACATAAATGTTAAAAAGGGGAAAAAAACAAACAAACCAATGAATGTGACCAAAAGAAATCTTAAATCTATTGTTGTATTACAAAAAGAAAACAAACCAGTTTCTTTTCTTGATACATATTTTCATAGCTGGTCTTTGACCCGTCAAAATTTTCACTGTTTCTTTTTCTAAAATGGATGTTTATGATGTACGTATTGGATGCCTAAACATCCATTTCTCCTGTATTTTAGAACAGACTTTTAGTTGGCAGTTTTTGTTCTAAAATACTGGTGAAACCTGGCTTGGATTCCCAATTACAGCCTCTCTACTATCTATTGGCTATTTCTACAACCAATGTCCAGTTTTTTTAAATTTACCCCCTCAAATGTATATATGATTTGTGTTTAACTTAAAATACTTGTGTTATTTATAGGATGGCAACAATTTCTAAGCTATATTTTAGCTGCTTCCAGGAATTTGCGTTTTTATTCAGGGCTTTGTATCAATACTTTCAGAGTTTTCTGCCTCTCATTGTTTTCCTGGGCACATCTGTATATCTAGCACAGGATTCAGAATGAGAGAAGCAGGAGATTTACTACAGATGTCCGCTGAAGTGGGTAAAATCCATGAAAACCTCAGCTTGGAACTAGATCAGGGATCTCAAAGCCCCTCCTTGAGGGCCGCAATCCAGTCTGGTTTTCAGGATTTCCCCAATGAATATGCATTGAAAGCAGTGCATGCACATAGATCTCATGCATATTCATTGGGGAAATCCTGAAAATCCGACTGGATTGCGGCCCTCATGGAGGGACTTTGAGATCCCTGAGCTAGATGAACAAAGAGCTTGACTGTAGACATACCATGAATTGTTATTACCACTAAGGATTAGATTCACTAACCTGCCCGATCCGTGACCAATCTGCAGCAGGCTGATGAATTCACCAAGGGTCAGCATGCAAATGGGGGCGATCAGAGGAACGCCCCTACCACCAACCACACAGATCGCTAATGAACGATCCTGAAGCATGTGCAGACTATCTTCTGTGCATGTTTACAGAGCTGCGAGCTGCTTTTTAAAAACTTTTTAAATATTTTGCGAGCCTGTGGTTTTAAACCCACGGGTTAAAACCATGGGCTCGCGCTGCAGGGGAAGGGCAGGAGAGTCGGGATGGCGAGACAGCAAGACAGATTCGGGGCACAGGGCAGCAAGTCTGGGCAGCCAGCAGGGCAGCGAGAGGAGAAGTGCGGGTGGCAAGGCAGGAGTAGTTGGCAGAGAGCAGGAAAGGTCGTGAGCGACTGGTTCCTACCAGTCGCTTCTTTTTTGATCGGCCAGCCCAGTCGGGATTCCTGAAAAAGTTTAGTGAATCGCATCCTTCCTGCTTTGCAAGCCATTTCCCCTCATTTGCATGCGCGGATCGGAATTGGATCGACCATGAGGTAAATTTATCTGGTCGGGGTCGCAAACCGATCAGTAAGCTTTGTGAATCTAGCCCTAAGTCAGTGAAAAGTGTCGAAGCAGCCACAGGTTTCTCCTAGCCCCCTTCCTCCTGCCTCAAATAATCATGTGTTGTGCAGGACTGACTACAAGAAACAGAGAAGAGGAAGAAGAGCAGGAGAGCTCTATATGATGCATTTATTACATTCTTCCTCAGATATTATCAGCCATGAAGGTTGGTGGCCTCATTATGCGTGGACTGCTAGCAGACTTTGCCTTAAGTAATCCTGTAGATATATATATGAACAAAACGGCAATGTTTTGTTTTTCGACAGATTGTATATACAACTTGATTAAACTTTATAGAGTGTATTATCTTTTCTGGCATGTATTTATTGGACTTTGTTTTAAATGAATAAAATTTTGAAGAGACTTTGTAGCATCTTTGCTTAGATTCAATAACTCAGATTTCTAAATTTTAACAGCATTCAGCTACAGGAGGTCATATGACTCCCGGAGGACTTACAATCTGAATATTGTTCCTGAGATCAGGAGGAGCAGGGTTATATCACTGACTTAAAACAAAAGGAATTGACCCCAAAATATCCACAAAGAAGAAAATCCAGAGAAAACCAAAAAAACTCTGTGGAGTGACGATGTTCCCAAATGGACTTTATTTGAAAGTATCAAAGTTCCAAAGATACACTAAAATCATCCACATAAAATAATTCATCCACATAAGATCCTTAAAGGACCTAGTCCATTGCAAATGCAAGCAGTATCTCACTTCCGGCTCACAACACAATTGTTTCCCACGTACTCACCTTTATAGGACCCCCAGGGACCCCTGAAGAAGACTTTTTGTCGAAACGCGGACCATGTTGGGTCCTGTATCCCTAGCGCAGTGATTCCCAACCCTGTCCTGGAGGAACACCAGGCCAATCGGGTTTTCAGGCTAGCCCTAATGAATATGCATGAGAGAGATTTGCATATGATGGAAGTGATAGGCATGCAAATTTGCTTCATGCATATTCATTAGGGCTAGCCTGAAAACCCAATTGGCCTGGTGTTCCTCCAGGACAGGGTTGGGAACCACTGCCCTAGCGGACTAGGTCCTTTAAGGCTCTTATGTGGATGATTTACTTTTATGTGGATGGAATTATTTTATGTGGATGATTTTAGTGTATCTTTGGAACTTTGATACTTTCAAATAAAGTCCATTTGGGAACATCGTCACTCCACAGAGTTTTTTTGGTTTTCTCTTTATATCACTGACTTCCCACTTCTCAAAGCCAGCTCTCTAACATAACATAAGAACAGTCACACTGAGTTAGACCAATGGTCCACCTAGCCCAGGGGTAGGCAATTCCAGTCCTCGAGAGCCGGAGCCAGGTCAGGTTTTCAGGATATCCACAATGAATATGTATGATATGGATTTGCATGCACTGCCTCCTTGAGCTGCAAATCTATCTCATGCATATTTATTGTGGATATCCTGAAAACCTGACCTGGCTCCGGCTTTTGAGGACCGGAATTGCCTACCCCCTGACCTAGCCCAATATCCTCTTTCTAACAGTGGCCAATCCAGGTAACAAGTACCTGGCAGAAACCCAAATAGTAAAAGGGAAGATAATTCAATCAATAAATGAAATGATTAAACAATACTCTCACAGAATTAATAACTGTATTAAGGCCATAATGGCATCTTAGTAAATTAATTTTTACTAAAAATGTATTTATTCTAAAAATGTATTTATAAAAATATTAATATTAAGTTGCAATCCCTATTGAGTGTTTAAAGGAAATAGTGGTGGACATATCATAAATTATACAGACTTCAGTCTTTGGAACCTCTTATGATATATACCTTTGCAAGTTCCTGTCTTGTATGTTGTTATAATCATCTATGTCCACCACCCACTTACCAGAAAAATATTGATCTATTTAATTTTAATCTCTAAGATGATTATTATCACTAATTTTGAATAACTATTATTATTATTGTGAGTAACTTTGTTATTATAATATATACTTTAAAAAATAATAAATAAGTGAATGATTTATTAGAATTTAAAGTGTCAATTCATCTTAAAGTGCTATATTCATATTATATTAAAATTCAATGAATTTATAACATTGAAAAGATTATTAAGGTGCATGAAGTGCATGTGCCTAAAAAACTTTAAGGTATAAAACACCCAAATTGATTGGCTATAGAGTATGAAGGAAAATATGAGTGTAAAAATGTACAGTAGACCAAAGTGCAAGTGCCTAAAGTGTACACATGCCTAAAAAGTGTCTCAATATGAATAAATTATGTGCAAAAAAGCTAATATTTGAAAGAAAAAAGGCAACACTTAGCTTGTTGTGAGGTGGAGCCTGCCACCATCAACGTTGATATAATAAGGAACTCACGATGCCTTTACTTTGTGTGGGCCTGAACCGGGTCTTCTCTGGGGGAAATTTTGGACCAAAGCTGCCTTTCAAATTGAACAGGCCTGACGCCCAAACAAATTTTTATAAAGAACTCTGTTCTTTATAAAAAATATTTTGGGGCCTTACTATATGTTATTTTTAAAGAAACCCAAATAGTAGCACCATTCCATGCTACCGATCCAAAGGCAAACAGTGGCTTCCCTCATGTCTGTCTTAATAGCAGACTATGGAGTTTTCCTCCAGAAATTTGTCCCACATACGCCAAACACTGGCACCAGCAAAAAGGATGGCAGATCTTGGCACTGGCATATCCTGTGCGTTGGTGCGGGTGCCGGGTGCCAGATGGGGGTAAGTGATGTGTTTGGGTGGGTGGATGGCTGCGTTTGGAGATGCCGGATCGCGGCAGAGGGAGGGATGCCAGATCGCAGGGGGGGGGCCTTCGTGAGCAGGGGGAGCAATGCTGGTTCTTGGGGGGGGGGGTAGAGCAGTGCCGCTGGTCTCGGGGGGGGGGGGGAATGAATCAAGCGAGTTTCCTTTACTTTCTATGGGGAAACTAGCTTTGATATATGAGTAATTTGGTTTACGAGCATGCTTCTGGAACGAATTATGCTCGTAAACCAAGGTTCCACTGTATTTCCATGTAACTTCATTGAGTGTCCTCCTAGTCTTTGTCATTTGTGAAAAGTAAAAAATCAATTCACTTTTACTCATTCTACACCACTTAGGATTTTGTAGACATCAATCATGTTCCCCCTCAGCCGTCTCTTTTCCAAGTTGAATTGCCCTAACCTCTTTAGCCTTTCCTTATATGAGAGGAGTTCCATCCCCTTTATCATTTTGGTCATTCTCCTTTGAACCTTTTCAAATTCCAACCAGAATTGCACCCGATACTCAAGGTGAGGGCTATTTCTCCACTCTTTCTTTAAGAAGTGACAACATGATGGCAGATGAAGTTCAATGTTGAGAAATGTAAAGTATTACATGTGGGAAACAGAAACCCGAGGTACAACTATACGATGGGAGGGATGTTTTTAAATGAGAGTACCCAAGAAAGAGACCTGGGGGTGATGGTGGACTTGACAATGAAGCCGTCGGCACAGTGTGCAGCGGCTGCTAAGAAGGCAAATAGAATGCTAGGCATCATCAAAAAGGGTATTACAACCAGAACGAAAGAAGTTATCTTGCCATTGTATCGAGCAATGGTGCGTCCGCATCTGGAGTACTGCATCCAATATTGGTCGCCGTACCTTAAGAAGGATATGGCGATACTCGAGAGGGTTCAGAGGAGAGCGACACGTCTGATAAAAGGGATGGAAAACCTTTCATACGCTGAGAGATTGGAAAAGCTGGGACTTTTTTCCCTGGAGAAGAGAAGACTTAGAGGAGATATGATAGAGACTTACAAGATCATGAAGGGCATAGAGAGAGTAGAGAGGGACAGATTCTTCACACTTTCAAAAAATAAAAGAACAAGAGGGCATTCGGAAAAGTTGAAAGGGGACAGATTCAGAACGAATGCTAGGAAGTTCTTCTTTACCCAGCGTGTGGTGGACACCTGGAATGCGCTTCCAGAGGGCGTGATAGGGCAGAGTACGATACTGGGGTTCAAGAGGGAATTGGACAACTTTCTGCTGGAAAAGGGAATAGAGGGGTATAGATAGAGGATTACTGCACAGGTCCTGGACCTGTTGGGCCGCCGCGTGAGCGGACTGCTGGGCACGATGGACCTCATGGTCTGACCCAGTAGAGGCATTTCTTATGTTCTTATGTTCTTATGAGATGTTCAAAAACTATTTGCAAATCAACCAAACAAAATGGAAGAATAATTAACTGGCTGTTGAACTTAGAGAAAAGGCAATGTCAGGCTAAGCATCATTGACCCTGCTACATCAGAAGTAACATGTGGGCCAGTGAAATTGTTCCACTGCAGAATTACTTGGGGAGGGAGAGAGGCAGGGGGAAGGGGAAACTTCAATTTGTTAGGAAGAGGAAAAACCACAGCTTGCCGATGAATACATTCACTGAGAAGTAATAATTTTATTCAGTTTGCTACTCCGCTGATAGAAAAATATCTTCTTCACTTCTTTGGAAGCTTGAATGAATAAGACACTAATGTGAACCTTTATACCATGGAACGAGGATATAATTTCAGGCACTTATAAAATAAGACTCTGGGCTCCTTTTTCTAAGCCGCAGCGCGCACGGTAGACCTTAACGCCAGCATTGAGCTGCCGCTAAAACCGCTAAGGAGCCCTATACTGAAAATTGTACTCCATAATATCGGTATTATTGCAACAGAAGAAATGCGCATTGCAAAATCCAAAGCCAAACTAATTGCGTTCATTTTTTTTATTTTTTTTAAATTCTTTATTCATTTTCAGACTTACAATAGGTGTGACAATATGACCAAACAAATTAACAATAAATAAATCACTTAATAATCATCAATGATGCAAATAGTATATCCTTATCACTCATCCTTCCCCCCCATTCCTAACCTGTAATCAAATATCATATACAATATGTAATTATAAAATTACCCCCCCTCCCCCCTTATCACTGACCTTGTAAATTTAAGGGAAACAATGACATCTACTCAGTAGAATACTTTGTTAATGGCTCCCACACATCTTGAAATTTCCTAAAACATCCCCGCTGTATTGCAATAACTCTCTCCATTTTATAAACATAACATAAGGAATTCCACCAGAAATTATAATTTAATCTACTCCAGTTTTTCCAATTATACGTTATTTGTTATTGCGTTCATTTTGAGTAGTTAAAAATCTGTGTTGAAGGAAAAGAGAGCAACCCAAGCAGAAGAGTTCAAGAAGAATCTTTTGCTCCTCTTATACCACTTTGCAAGACGATTGCTTCTCTCCTAATTTAGCTCAGCGCCGCTAGAAAGAAACAAGCCCTAATTTGAGCAGTTAAAACAAATCTTTTTTTTTTTTTTTTCTTTCTTGCCTGAGATGGAGCTAAATATTCAGAAGTGATGTCATTAGGCCATTGAGTCCCATAGGGCTCCCAGCTTTCCAGCCCTTCAGAGTCTCAATTTTAGTCCACCGCTCATTTGATTCAAATGTATTTATATGTACATAATGTTTTAGTTTTTGTACTTTTTAATAATTAGTGGACAAAGTACTGTGAACATTGGAGCATTCTGGCTACAACAGAAGCGGTTAAAGTTAAGTACTGACAAACTTGAGATATTATAAGTGGGTGCCTTTGCACTTAGGCCCTGATTCTGCAAAGTGCGCTTACTATTTAGCTGTCCTAATCAAGTGTTTTAAGGGTCTTAACAAGCACTAATTGGGACTTAGATGGAGGTAAGCGCCACTTAGGTGTCCTTAAAAGATAGACGCGAGTTCTGAGGGGCGCCTATTTGTAGGCGTCCTCAACAAAAACTGGTGCCTATGTCACGTCTACCTACGTAACCTGGGAGTGGTTAAGGTTAGGCTTGAGATAGGCGCTATATGGGCGTCCATACAGTGCAGAACTTGTAGGCGAATGAAAAGCTGGTCTAAGTGTGGTTTTAGCTTCAGCAAGACGCGACTTCTTATGGGTGAATCATAGGCGTCCTTTGGGCTTCCGAAATTATATTTTCTACATAGAGTTCAGGAATATGTTTTTCCCTCTTTTTTTCCACTCCTAATACATTTAATAAGGCACCATATCAATAGGGCACATCAATACAAACATATTGCATGCAAAACATAGTACTTTTCAGCAGTGGCGTACCTAGGGGGGGCGGGGGGGAGGGCCGCCCCGGGTGCCAGCCCTAAGGGGGTGTTCCAGGCCTTGCCGTTCAGTCCCCCGCCACCCCCGAAGGACCGCTCGCCCCACTGACCTTCCTGCACTACCTGTGAAGCAGCCCGCAGCAGGATCGCGAAGTCAGCGTCAGCATCCCTGCGCTGCTTCCTGCGCTGCGATCCCGCCCCTCCTCTGACGTCAGAGGAGGGGCGGGACCGTGGCGCAGGAAGCAGCGCAGGGATCGCTGACGCTGACTTCGCGATCCTGCTGCGGCTGCTTCATAGGTGGTGCGGGGAGGCCAGGGGGGCGAGCGGTCCTTCGGGGTGGGTCGGGGCATCAGGCCTTCAGGGTGGGGCGGGCGGGCAGGCAAGCAGGCTTTCAAGGGGGAGGGGGGTGACAGGCAGGCAGGCAGGCCTTCAAGGGGGGACAGGCCTTCGGGGGGGGGTGCAGACCTTCAAGGGGTGCAGGCCTTCAAGGGGGGCAGGCAGGCCTTCAGGGGGGTGCAGGCCTTCGGGGGGGGGTGTAGGCCTTTGGGGGGGTGCAGACCTTCAAGGGGGTGCAGGCCTTCAAGGGGGGGAACAGGCCTTCAAGGGGGGAAAGGCAGGCAGGCCTTCAAGGGGGGGACAGGCCTACAAGGGGGGGGGACAGGCCTACAAGGGGGGGGACAGGCCTTCAAGGGGGGGTGCAGGCCTTCAAGGGGGGTGCAGGCCTTCAAGGGGGAGACAGGCCTTCAAGGGGGGGAAAGGCAGGCAGGCAGGCCTTAAAGGGGGGACAGGCCTACAAGGGGGGGACAGGCCTACAAGGGGGTGGGACAGGCCTTCAAGGGGGGGACAGGCCTACAAGGGGGTGGGACAGGCCTTCAAGGGGGGGACAGGCCTTCAAGGGGGGGACAGGCCTTCGGGGGGGTGCAGACCTTCAAGGGAGTGCAGGCCTTCGGGGGGGGTGCAGTCCTTCAAGGGGGTGCAGGCCTTCAAGGGGGGGAAAGGCAGGCAGGCAGGCCTTCAAGGGGGGGACAGGCCTACAAGGGGGGGGAGAAGCTACAAGGGGGTGGTACAAGCCTTCAAGTGGGGGACAGGCCTTTGGGGGGGGGGGGCAGACCTTCAAGGGAGTGCAGGCCTTCGAGGGGGGTGGTGCAGGCCTTCAAGGGGGTGCAGGCCTTCAAGGGGGGACAGGCCTTCAAGGGGGGAAAGGCAGGCAGGCAGGCCTTCAAGGGGGGACAGGCCTACAAGGGGGGGGGAGAAGCTACAAGGGGGTGGGACAGGCCTTCAAGTGGGGGACAGGCCTTCGGGGGGGTGCAGGCCTTCCGGGGGTGCAGACCTTCAAGGGGGGGACAGGCAGGCAGGCCTTCAAGGGGGGGACAGGCCTACAAGGGGAAGGGACAGGCCTTCAAGGGGGGTGCAGGCCTTCAAGGTGGGACAGGCAGACCTTTAAGGGGGGACAGGCCTTTGGGGGGGGACCATGATTTAGAAGTACACGGAGGGAAGGGGGTGTTCAAAGAGACATGCATATGCCAAACTTTGGGGGGGGGAAGAAATAATGGGTCTGAAAATAGAGGAGAGGGTGAGAGATGATGGACCATGGGATTTAGGGAGGGAAGGAACAGAAAGGGAGAGAAATTGGACACAAGGGATGGTGTGGAGGAGGGATAGAGATACTGGATAGGAGGGTAATTAGGAAAAGAAAGGGAGAGATGGTGGACTCTGGGATGGTGGGGAAGGAGGGAGAGATGCCGGATGAAAGGGTATTTAAGAAAAGGTGGATCTGTGGAGGGAGATGAAAAAAAGGAAAGATACCAGACTTCCTGGGAAGGGAAGGGAAATGGAAAGGGAGGACAGAGTTGGCAGATGGATGGTTAGCATGCAAAAAGAAGGAGACCCTGGCAAGCAAGTTATCAGAAGAAAACCAGAGCCTTGGACCAACAAGATTTGAAATATAACCAGACAACAAAAGGTAGAAAAATTAATTTTATTTTCTGTTTTGTGATTATAACATGTCAGATTTGAAATGTGTATCCTGCCAGAGCTGGTGTTGGACTGCAAACGTGAGCTAGGATTTAACAGAAAGAGGAAAAGTCCTTTTTGTTTCTTTATTTTATTTACACCACAGCACCAGTGTGGTTAGGAGAAGCCAAAGGGGGTGAAAAAGCTATAAAACCCACCAGGAGTTTTGAAAAAAATCACCCAACTGGGCAGGAAAATCGAATTGAAAAACCAATTCAATAGGGCTGAATCGAATCAAAATTTTTTTTTTCCTGTATCTGGCAGCATTAGTTTGCGCTACTGTCTTAGACTTTAGGACCTGGGATTGGGGAGAGATGGCATCCTCAGTACTTTATAATGCAAGTGAAACGAGGATTTGGTCAGACTTTTGAAGGGTCTGCAGAAAAAAAATATTGTATAGGCCGGGGACATGAGACAGCAGGAAATGGGAACTTTTCTTCCTTCTATTTTTGTGAATGGAAAGGCTGAGGATGTCAGAGAGGTCAGTTAAAATATGTGCTTTATAAGAAAATATAATAATGTGTTTTATAAAGTTTATAGCATAGCTGGCCTACCCAGTGAGGTGTTCCTAGTGGTGATGGTGGCAGCGTGTCAATGTGTTGAGAGGAAGAGGTGGTCTGGGAAATTCTGCTGAGCAAACTCCGGGCCCATTTCCACCCCCCAGTTAGTCCACTCCACTCAACTGATTCACACACTGAGTGGGTCTTTGGGTGTTGTTTTGGGATCTCTTCCAGTGGTTTATCTCCTTCTGGTCCAAGGAAGGAAACTTTGTTATCCTTAGCATTGACCTACAGAATATGTTTGTAACAGCGCTGCTTGTGTGGCATTAGGCTATGTAGTGATTGAAAGAAAAAAACAGACCTTTGCACATTTTTGCACTATATGGTGGGTGTATGAGGAGATTCACATTTCCTGCACAGCTAAGTCCATGTGAAGTTACCTTGTGCTGTATTTGACATCTAGCAAGGTCTCTGTTTGAAAGGAAAGATCTAAACTTAAAAATGAAGTGGCCAGAAGTTATGGTAAAAGCAGATAGTGTAGCTGGTTTTAAGAAAGATTTGGACAAATTCCTGGAGGAAAAGTCCATAATCTGTTATTAAGACATGGGGGAAGTGTCTGCTTGCCCTGGATCGGTAGCATGGAATGTTGCTACTCTTTGGGTTTTGACCAGGTATTAGTGTCCTGGATTGGCTACCATGAGAATGGGCTACTGGGCATGATGGACCATTGGTCTGACCCAGTTAGGCTATTCTTATGTTATGTTCTCATCTGTAGGGGCCTTTGTTTTCACTTCTTATTTTAATGTATTTTTTTTCTGGGAACTTATCGGTGTTTTTTATAATGGGAACAAAAATGGAAGAGAATTAATGTGTGTGGAATGGGGGAGGTAACTAATTTCTTCAGCTAAATAATTCAATCCACTTCAAACAGACATAGGAGAACTTGTGCACCATTCACACACCCTCCAACCAAAAACGTCAAAAGGAAAAAAACTGTTCGACAACCTCCTAGCCATTCGAGCTGCAACACTCGACCCCCAACTCTACAACCAATTGATATCAACCACAGACTGCAAAACCTTCAAAAAGAAATAAAAACCCTTCTATTCAAAAAACACATAAAACCGAACTAACACAATCAGAACTGTCCCAAGCATCACCTGCAACTACTCCATATGTACTTCTAATGTCATGACAATTTAGACATAATTTATGTTATGTTATGTTTGGAATAATGGTTACATATATGAGGTTCAATAAAAGAAAATTTTCACTGCCTGTTTCTATTCTGACCATTTATTCCATTTCATGGTTATTGCAAAAAAAAAAAAAAAAAAATTTTTTTACATGGGGGGGGGGGGGGTGTCAAAAAATGATGGGCCCCGGGTGCCACATACCCTAGGTACGCCACTGCTTTTCAGCCCAAACAGCAATATAAGTACCTAATTACAGCACATGAAAAACACACACCTTTGGATTTTCTCACCAAACAGTGCTGCAATCAGCTCTTTCTTGAAAGCAAAGAAAGAACATGAAAAATATATAAAGATTGCACACATTACTTAATTTCTCAAAGCTTAAAATCAGAAAAAACAGATACAGACCTTAACATGCATTTTCCTTCATTGCAAATGGAGGTGTCGAGTTGCACAATGGTGCCAGTGGTACATTCAAGCTAACGTGTAGGCTACATAAGAACATAAGTACTGCCATCTCCGGATCAGACCTTCAGTCCATCAAGTCCGGCGATCCGCACACGCGGAGGCCCAGCCAGGTGTTCACCTGGCGTAATTTTAGTCACCCATATCTCTCTATGCCTTTCGAGAGGAGATGTGCATCTAGTTTGCTTTTAAATCCTAGAACAGTGGATTCCGCAATAATCTCCTCTGGGTACACGTGTAGGCTTTGCGCCACGCCTAAAACTAGATGCAGTTTACAGAATCGGGGCCAGAGTGCCAGTGGTACATTCAAGATAAAATATGTTTACTAGGGATGTAGGTTACACGTGTAAGTTGCACGTGTAGGGTAGGGTAGTTGCACGTGTAGGCTACACGTGTAGGGTAGACGTGTAGTCTACACGTGTAGGGTAGATGTGTAGCCTACACGGCCACCCTACACGTGTAGCCTACACGGCCACCCTACACGTGTACCCTACACGTGTACCCTACACATCTACCCTACACGTGTACCCTACGCATCTACCCTACACGTGTACCCTACACGTGTAGGCTACACATGTAGGGTAGACGTGTAGCCTACACATCTACTCTATACGTGTAGCCTACACGTGTAGCCTACACATCTACTCTACACGTGTAGCCTACACGTGTAGCCTACACGTGTACCCTACACATCTACCCTACACGTGTATCCTACGTGTCTACCCTACACGTGTATCCTACGCGTCTACCCTACACGTGTAGCCTACACATGTAGGGTAGACGTGTAGCCTACACATCTACTCTACACGTGTAGCCTACACGTGTAGCCTACACGTGTATCCTACACATCTACCCTACACGTCTACCCTACATGTGTAGCCTACACATCTACTCTACACGTGTAGCCTACACGTGTACCCTACACTTGTTGACTACATGTGTAGCCTACACGTCTACCCTACACGTGCAATTACCCTACCCTACATGTGCAATTTACACATGTAACCTGGCAAAAACAAGGATTCTGGAAATTTGCCCAATGCAAGTAAAATTATGCACACAGCAAAACTAAATGGTCATTTTATTGCAGTAGGTGAAGTTGGGGCTGGAATAGTGGAATAGGGTTTTCAAATGTAGGTGGCTTATTTTACTCAGAAAAAAATACCTGCACAAAAAAGAGATACAGGGGCAAGGTCTGTGGGTGTAAATTATCCATGGCCTTTGCAGATACATGGGAGGTTTAAAAATTGCTATGTAAGTAAGTGCCTTTGGCAAAATGTACGCTCAAACGGATTTGGCTTTTCTTACTTTTATATACTCCATTTTCCTTGAAAGTTCAATTGACTCTAAAGCAGAGGTCTCAAACTCAAACCCTTTGCAGGGCCACATTTTGGATTTGTAGGTACTTGGAGGGCCTCAGAAAAAAATAGTTAATGTCTTATTAAAGAAATGACAATTTTGAATGAGGTAAAACTCTTTATAGTTTATAAATCTTTCCTTTTGGCTAAGTCTTAATAATAATATTGCCATTTATAGCCAAAGAGAAATATGATCAAGAAACTGTTTTATTTTACTTTTGTGATTATGATAAACATACCGAGGGCCTCAAAATAGTATCTGGCGAGCCGCGAGTTTGAGACCACTGTTCTAAAGCATCTCTTCATAAAGGAACTGTGTTCAGATGGTGAATAAAACTGGCATGCCCCCCCCTTTAAAAAGCATTTCTGGAGCTGTGCTGATTGGAGGAAGTCCTGCACACATTGTGACGTCAGTCTTTAGTAGGGCAGCTGCCATAGAAAAATATGTGGATGACAAAGGTACCTACGCCTAAAAAATCAGTGCCAACTAGAATGGCACTTAGCACGTTCTACAATGTGTGAATACCTTGTATAATATCGCACTTGCGTAACTTAAGTGCATCCATTTAGGCCAGCTAAAATCAGTTGTGTGCACATCGGGCATATTCTATAACAATGCCCCTAACTCTTAGGAATGCCCACGATCCACCAGTAGACATGACTTCCCTTCAGATTTGTGCAGCGGAACTAGTTTATACTTTTTATAGAATCTGTTTTTCAAATAGATGGTAAGTGGGATCTATACAGAAAAATTCTAACCATACAGTGAGAAGCCCACTCTCTAACAAAGTGTTTTTCAACCTTTTTACACCTATGGACCAGCAGAAATAAAAGAATTATTCTGTGGACCAGCGGTTGAAGAACATGGGGCTAAGTCGTGGGCCAGACCCCGCCCATATCTACCCCAGACCCCTCCCCCTTAATAGTACTAATTGCACCTTGCACGTCCCGTGCCTCATCTGGAAGCCTTCCCTCTGAGAGAAGGCTTCCGGTTCAGGCGCAGAATGCCCTAGGAGCCACTGCCTGTGGCTTTGTGCACTGAATCAGTTAGGAAGAGGGAGCTGGCTCGAAGATAACGTTGCATCGGTCACATCATGGACCGGCGGTTGAAGAACACTGTTTTGGGCCTGATGCACATGCTGGACCTGTTGACCAGCAGGAAATTTCTGTAGACCGACACTGGTCCATGGACCGGTGGTTGAAGAACACTGCTCTAACACATAGAGTGTGACGAAAAGAGGAAGAGGATCTCAGAAACCAGCTTGGTAATTGGTAAATGAACCAAGCCAAGACTTACAAGGTTCCACATTTCAATCATCGATCCTTGCGCCCTCCTCCTTCCCATTACAAATCTTGAGTATTCACTCTTTAGAACCAGCACCCAGCCCTAAGAAGGAGCACAGCAGCTCATGAAATAGTACTATGAACCCTTGCCAAAGCCATTATTTCTGGCGAAACGGGTCCCGTCGGGCTGTGGCTGCCTGTATCATCAAACAGAAGATAAGTGATCAAACCTCTTTATTTGATATATGTTTTGGAAGCTAAGAGAGTAAAACGAATGAGTTTTTCCAAAACTTTTAGGAATAATTTAAATAAATAGTTTTAAAGAGTGAATACTCAAGATTTGTAATAGGAAGGGGAAAGGCAGAAGGATCGATGATTGAAATGTGGAACCTTGTAAGTCTTGGCTTAGGTTCATTTACCAATTACTAAGCTGGTTTCTGAGATCCTCTTCCTCCTTTCATCAAACTGTGTTAGAGAGTGGGCTTCTCACTGTAACTTTTAGTTAGTCTCAATTAGCTTTGATTATTCTACTACTACTTATAATTTATATAGCGCTATCAGAAGCACGTAGTGCTGTACATTAAACACACAGGAGACAGTCCCTGCTTGAAAGAGCTTACAACTTAATTATGGAAAACAGGACAAAAAGGATGAATCATGAGGTGTTAATTGCCAATTATCAGTGCTGATTAGGTCAATTAATCAAGTTGTGTGCATATTGGGTAGGCACCCCAATGTATGTGCACAGCTTTTGGCACCACTTACAGAATTTGGGGGGTATATTTAGTATCAGTATGTAGGCTAACTAGGATTGCTGTATCTGCAGTCCTGCACTGAAATGGCTCATTTATCTGTTTAAGGCCTACAATCACTAAACTCACCAATCTGGATCGTTGTTGGGTGATTCTTGGCCGAGTTTTGCCGAGCGACCAATTCACAACAGATTCTGCATGCAAATTATCTGATCGGACGCACGCCCTACAGCGATCGAGACGCATGCGCAGATTGTCCTAGTTGGTTGTAGATGTAATTTACGCATGTGCTTGCTCTTCGCACAAGTGAGCTCAAAACAGAGGGGGGTGGGGAGGGTGGCAGCAGTTTACTTGCTGGCTATACGAGTGGACATTTTAAAAGGAATGATTTCAATTTTTGTGCAGCCAGATTATGGAACAGAACACACTTTAAACCCGCGGGTTAAAACCATGGGCTTGCACTGCGTGTTTTGCAGAATATATAAAAAAGGAATTTGTATGCATATGTATAGATATTTTGATGGCTGTTTTATATGGGGTTTTAACCTTGATACTGAGATTTCAGGGCGGCAGAGAGCAGGAAAGTCGGCAAGTCACTTCATTTCAGATCGGCAAACCCAATCTTCTGCTTAGTGAATCGATGGCTTCCTACTTATGCATGCCATTTCCCCTCATTTGCATGGGTGGATCGTATCAGGTAGGAGATTTGATTGGGCAGCAGTTTAGTGAATCGGGTCAGGGAACGATCGCAAAACCGGTAAAACGATCGTCGGGACAGGATCGGAAGCTTTAGTGAATCTAGTCCTAAGTTGGGATAGCTGGTCCTATTTATGTAAATGCATAAAGTTATCCAGATATCGCTGAATGTTGACACTACCTGCATATTTTGGCCCTGTTCCTACAATGCCAGAACCTAAATGCATGATGCTTGTCATGACATCTTGAGATTCCCGTCAAAAAAACTGGCTCTAAATATTCAGTATAAAAATGTGGTTTCCTCCAAAGTTAATCGCATAAATCACTTTGGCCATTGACTAGTCTCTGCTCTTACACTGCAAATAATTCATTTTAATCTGCAGATTCAAACCTTTTCTTCACAACTGCAAATGCCTTTGTTCTGCAGCTCCATGCTGTCTCCCCCCCACCCCCCCCTGCTGTACCCTTCCTTGTGATATTTCTGTTCTTCAGGTTGGCCCTTCTCCACTGCCAACTTCAAGCTTCTGGCTTTCACCACCCAAAGTGGCCTTCTTGAACTGGTGCAACTGCTTGATCTCCGCCCAGCTTAAAGACCCCCTCTTTAAATCCAAAAGCCGCTGACTTGCTGATTCTGACCCTTTTGTGTTAAAAACTGTTCCTGCTAATACTTAAATTCTTGCTCGAATTTATTTGTCTGTGTTTCCATGGAGCAGGAACTATTTGTCTCTTAAACACCTGCACAGTACTTCGAGATGTTAAGCGGTAATAGTGGCTGCATTATTTGTAGAACTTAGTAAAAAATATTTTGACTACGACAGTCCAGAATCAGAACAAATTACTGAGCCTGCTGCAGTATGAAATTTGATGATTGCAAGTATTTCTCTTAATGTTATTACTTGGTGCCATTAAAAATGCATCCTACATATTGCATGGCACATTATTCATGAAGCTGGCTCTAGCTTTTGTGTGCTGGAGTAACAGTAGAAAGGGTAATCGGAGACACCAGAGCATACCTTTGTTTCTCTCTGTAAATTTTTAATAACCCCTCTAGCCAACCATTTGGTGAAGCTCAGCTTCTGCACAAAAGTGGAAAGGCAGAGCTCTGTCTCAGGGAAGATGAACCCTTTCGGGTGTTCATTTCAGTCTGTGTTCATCCACACCGATGATGATTAAAGTACAGTACCTATCAAGTGCACAGAGCGATTGGCCTTCAAGAAGAGGAGAATAAGGTGGATCTCGTCTGCCTGATCCGGAGACCTGAGCGGAATAAGTGAGTGAAAGGCCACTGTGTACTTATTACGGATACACTGACACCACCCTGAATGTTTGCTGCCCATCCAAAACTGTTTTAAGCAAGGCCTATGAACCTGAATAATATTGTACAGAGAGGCCTTTTCAGTAAGGGACAGAGAACTTGATTCAGCAATGCCAGGTGCACAAAATCACGCATGAGGATATGCAACGTTGCCAGTGATGAAAATCATTAAAATTCTGAATTGAAAGGCAGGGCTTTTTATCTTGGCAGCCTCACGTGCTTGAGATTTATGCCACCCTTTGCTTAAGCAATCTCCTTTACCGACTCTGCTCTCCAGCTGTGCTCCTGCTTTACATTTGTAAGTGGACTTCTATACATAGGGGTGTGTACGCAGATACCATATACAGTACTTCCACAATACAAGGCAGAGTCCAACCTTACAACCCTCTGTGAGCTGCCTGAAATACTTTTTTCATTGATCAGCAGAGAAGAAATTTGAACTAAATTGATAACCTACAGTAGAGCCTGGATGTTCAAGGGATGCTAATAGACCCTTTCACTCATGGATTATTGGTTGAAAAGTAGCTGAGGTTCATAGGTGTCCTGTGTGAAATGAGCTGCAGATTACAGCCCAGTTCTAAGAACTACAATAGGAATATTTACATTGGTGTCTCTGTCGAATCCCTACAAAATCTGTGAATTCTGCTGCACCCCTTGTCATGTGTTTATGACAAGAACTTTAGGAGAACTAGGAAACCCTTGGGAGGATGGCAGATTTACCAAAGTTCCTAAAAAGGAAGAAAGAAGCCTTTTTTTCACAACCTGAAATAAAAGATAACCTTGTTGCCCATAGCCAGTGTTGAACACTGCTAGGGTTCAATAACCAGTGTAGGCCACACCTGAGCTGGATGAGGCTGGGATGCTGTGGCAGCAGTGTCCACACACCTTAATATTTTTAAATTTTAACTATCCCATTTCCTTTTGTTCTTTTCCTTTTTTGTTTTTCTTCTAAATAGAATTGTAACTTCCCCCCCCCTTCCTCCCAACTCAAGTTGGTCTTGTCTCTAAGAATTTTGTCATTTGGTTTGTCCTTTTTGTAATTCACACTTTTCTTTTAATAATTTTGTATATCGCTTAGCAAACCGATTAAGCGATCCATCAAATTCTAATAAACTTGTAAACTTGTAAGGAACCAGGATCATTGCTAAGGGTGACAGTGGGAGGGAGAGCCGGAACAAAGAAATGAAGAAGAAAGAATCTACTACACCAGAAAACCCTCCACAACAAAACAAAATAAATTCCAATGTATACAATAAAACCATACAACAGTACATACATGTAGTTAATAAATAATTCCTAATATAGGGTGGGTGGGAGAAAATGGTTTCTCATGTATTTATTGATGGATGTAAGTGATGTTTTTCAAATTATTTGTATGTATTCCTTTATGCACTGTGTTTAGAATGAAAAATTAATAAAGAAATAAAAAACAAAATAAAATCAGAACAGACTGATTTGGTTCAGGATGACTAACGTTATGTTTACTCATTTGTAATATTTGTTATTGCTTTCATCGTCCATTTTAGTGTAGGAAATTACTATTTAGGTTCAATATTTAGATTAATTGCACAGACCTATTTCTTTATTTTTCCAGATGTATATGAAGTTTGCATTGAAGGTGATCTGATTTGATACACACCACCTTTCACAGAAGTTTTAAGGCAGTTTACAACAACTAGAATAAAAATACAATACAATACATAAATGGTGCAAGCTACATGAAGTCACTTTTGAAAAAAAGAGCCACCAATCAAGACATTCCATAAGTACTGGAAAATATCCAAGTTTTTCAAGGCTTTTCGAAAGTTGAAATAGCCATTGAGGCTACTAACCATGCTAAGCATAAAATTCCACTTAGCTAAAGGCCCAATTTCTAGCTGATGACAGTTTAAGACGAAAGCTGTAGCAAAAAGCACTTGAAGAAAGACTCATGTCCTATATGAAATATTAGGGATATAAAGCAACACGGCAGTCCCACGAATGTAGTAGATCAAAGCAGAAGCAAGTGGATCAGTCGGGATGTTTCCAAATTAAATTTTTATTGATGGAAAGAAGAAATACAATTCTGCAGAGAACAACTCTACGCTGCAAGCGTTTTGGTGTAGCGGACTATACCTTTTTCAGGAGACTTGGCCACATAGCTAGTGGCATTGCTAATAGGCTGATATCTCCTGCAAAACCAATGCTTGGGTGTATGAATATGAAAGCAGTACTGCTGGAATTCTTTTATACACATGGCAGCAGAACTTGCATTTCCAGGGGATCTCAGAGATACCAGTCTGATGACTGTAAGGAGGTGGTGATGCAGCTAGCTTTAATAATAATAATAACTTTATTTTTGTATACCGCAATACCACAAACAGTTCAGAGCGGTTTACAATGTAAGAGACTGTATATATACAGCGAAGATACAATGTCAGGGAATGTACTATGCAGTTGAGAGCAAATTACAATGCAGGGGACTGTACATATTTAACATAGGTATTAATACAGCGGAAAACAAAGCAGAATTACAGTGCAGGAGTCTGTACATCTACAGCAGCGATATTTATACAGTGAAAATACGGTGCGAGAGACTTAAAAAGAGTAAGATACAGTGCAAGAGATTGGATAATGCGGTTGTAGTGGTTTACTATGCAAAGATAGATGCCTATATAGCATGGATAAAGAGTGGCAAAATGACAAGTATTAATTACGGGAGGGTGTCGAGAGGGGAGGGGTAAGAGAGAAGGATGGAAGGATTGGATTGAGGTGGGGGAAAGGAGAGATCGGGGGAGGAGAGGTGGTAGGGTTTGGTTATTTGGAGGGGGGGGGGGGGGCTAGGCTAGGCAGAAGGTGCAAGCAAAATTTAGAATGCTCCAGCATACGGCCCTGCAAGCAAGAGCAAAGTGGAAATGTCCAATCAGAATGGTGCACAAAAAAGTGTCTTTCAACTCATCTGATAAATCCAATGGTCTTTATTCATCCAAGACAATTCATACATCCAAAGCAGCTCAATGACTCGACATGATCATGTTTCGGCCATCCGGCCTGCATCAGGAGTCTTCATTGCTGATGTCCAGTAGTGCAGAGACAGGAGCAAACCCCATTCACTTCTATGGTTAGGAGGGAGGAGTGGCCTAGTGGTTAGAGTTGGATGTATGAATTGTCTTGGATGAATAAAGATCATTGGATTTATCAGATGAGTTGAAAGACACTTTTTTGTGCACCATTCTGATTGGACATTTCCACTTTGCTCTTGCTTGTTCGATTTCTGTGGAATTGTTTCCCCTGTTTTATTGTGCCCCTTGGGATGTTAGGGCCCTAACATCCCAAGGGGCATTATCCCCAGATTTCATGATTTTACAGAGCAGCC
Source organism: Geotrypetes seraphini (assembly GCF_902459505.1). Lineage (NCBI taxonomy): Eukaryota > Metazoa > Chordata > Amphibia > Gymnophiona > Dermophiidae > Geotrypetes > Geotrypetes seraphini. Next base: position 23,419,893 of record NC_047095.1, read on the forward strand.
AGCAAGGCCAGGTGCAAGTTGTGCTTCAGTGGGTCTCTTAGATACCATAGTAGATGTTCAGATTTGGCCCTAGTTGCACTGGGGAAGAGCAGAGACTTGAAGGATGTCACACAGTGTTTGTGATGGGAGAACACAGGGTACTGCTGGACAGTTCCCTTTTTGGGGTTAGCGGGATTTATTGTGAAAAGGATTTGGATAGCGTCACCATAGATGTATGCCCCAAATTCGATCAATAGTGTCCAAAGTTAGACATACAGTTGGGCGTGCATTTATAGAAAAGGGGCAGTTACACCTGTGACATAACTACTGGTCACTAAATTAGCAAATATTTGGCAATAAATATAAAAAAATTGGCATGAATAAGCACTGATTGGTGCTAATTTGACACTGAGTACATAACGGACTTATGTTCCGTTTCCATAAATAGTACATCAAACTTTTTTCATGTGTTCATGCAAAGAGTTTGTAAATGAGGGAGCGGCATGAGCCTGTTGGCTAGCCTTGCATGTACTGTATAGACTAGTTGCATTTTAGGTGCCCAGATGCCACATTTAGGTGCCACCATTTACACCCGCCCTAGTCATGGCATGTGGTTGTGCCTACAGCTTGGCGTGTAATTGCTGGCTTACACTAGAATTCTAGAACAGATTTGGCGTACTGAACTGCTCTTATAGAATATTACCTAAACTAGTATTTTAGCCCGTTACATTAACGGGTGCTAGCGTAGACATCTATTTTGGGGTTGTTTTTTTTCTTTGTCTCTTTCTCCTTAGATGCTGTCTGTCTGTCATTCTTTCTGACTGTGTCTCTCCCTGGCCCCCTTTCTTTCTGTCTCTGTATTTCTCTGTTGTGCCATGCCTGGCTGTCTCTCAGTGGCCCCCTTCCTATGTCCATACTGTCCCATCCTATGTCCTTAGTGCCCCAGTTCTTCCTTCCCATGTCCTTAGTGGCCCCAGTGCCTCCTTCCCATGTCCTTAGTGCCCCCAGTGCATCCGTCCTGTGTCCTTAGTGCCCCCAGTGCCTCCTTTCCTTGTCCTTAGTGCCCCCAGTGCCTCTGTCCTGTGTCCTTAGTGACCCCCAGTGCCTCCTTCCTATGTCCCCCTCACTGCCTTCCAGACTTTGACCCAACCCCACCCCCGAAGCCAGCCTGCCTGCCTCCCTCCCATCCCTCTGTGTAGTGGTCTCTCTCCCACAGAAAGCTACTTTTTATATATTTTTTAGCTTTTAGTTTGGCTTCTTTGGGTTGTTTTGGTGACAGAATCGCTGCTGCGGTGGCCATTTAGGATTTCCCAATTTTATTTCTAAAGTCTCTCTGCCTTAAAACCCCTCGATTTTGCTTAAAATCAACAGAAATGGACCCCTCAGGTCTTTCTATTCCTATTACATGCCAGGTTTTACTGGATGGCCAGCCATGGAGCATCTGTTTTCCATGTGCCTCTGTGCACGCGAGGGGGGCCAGGAGCCATGGACTCAGTCAACAGGTGGCTTGTTTTTCAGGAAAGTATTTTCCATAACATGGTGAAATGCTGGCATGTCAGCGCCATGGAGGACACACCGGGAGCCTCTGCAGGGATTGGCGTTTCATTTCCGGCTCTGGGTAGGTTTGTTGGCTGCGTCTTTGCCCGGGTTGGGGGGGAGGGAAGGAGGCGGCCGACATCCGACTCGGGCCGCCGCACCGCAGGAGAAGCAGTGCCCAACTTAAAAGCCGGGTTTGGCTGCCGCGGTCAACATCCGCCTTGGGGGGGGGGGAAGGAAGAGAGAGAGCGGAGAGGCGGCGACCGCTGCGTCTTCCAACAGGGAGCAGGACAGAGCGTAAGCCGCGCATGCGCACTTCCTATGTGTCGCTACAGCTCACGGAAAACCGGTGCACACATAGGAAGTGCGCATGCGCAGCCTAGCGTTTTATTATATTAGATGCCCTGGTTTTGGTGCCTAACTTTTAGCACTGATATAGAATTTACCCCATGTTGTCAATCCTAATGACTGAATTATTGCACAGCCAGTGGAGCCATAAAAATACTGAAAAGTGTTACATAGTAACATAGCAGATAAGGACCTGTGTGGTCCATCCAGTCTGCCCAACAGTCACATTCATTCTCAAGGCAATGTTGAAGCAACAAACCAGTATTTACTTGCTAAGTTCCAGTACAAGATGTCTTCCCTTCCCCCCAAGATAGGTAAGATCTGTACTCAGATGATTTGAACGTGGTATAAAATAAGCATAATTGCTGCTGATCCTTCTTGCCTCATATGGGACAGAGACCATTAGATCTGTCGAGCATCAGCTACACTGTCCCACTGCTGGAGTCACCGTCAAAGCTATCTCCAGCCCTTCCCAATCCGTCTTGTCATATGCAGGATTGGGAAGGGCTTCCATTTAAGCACCATTCTGGCACATCATAAAGTTATAGTTTTTGACCTGTTGAGATTTGTGTTGATACTATCCTCTTTCTATTTAGGGATCCTGTGTCTAGCCCACACATTTTTTGAACGCTATCACTGTGTTTTCCTCCACTATTTCTACAAGGAGGGCATTCCAGGCATCCACCAGCCTCTCCGCGAAGAAGTATTTCCTGACATTACTCCTAAGTCTACCACCCCGCAACCTTATATTATGACTTCTAGTTGTATTGCTTCTCCATCTCTGGAACAGATTTGTTTGTAGATTAATACCCTTCAAGTATTTAAGTGTCTGTATTATATCTTCTATATCCCTTCTTTCCTCCAGAGTATACGTATTCAGGTATTCAAGCCTCTTCTCATATGTCTCTTGGCACAATTCCAATATCATTTTTATCGCCTTCCTTTGGACTGCTCTTCTTACATCACCCCCAAAATCCCTAACATGGTCATTATAGCCTTAGTTCAGGGCTGGAGGGAAGAAGGGGCATACATAAGAGCTCCTTCCAGATCCCTGCAATCATAAGCTCCGAATCCAACTTTTAGGTATCATCCTTCAATGTTGACCACAAGTCCCAGTCTCTTTACTGTCTTCATAACATCCTTACCCAAGGCAACCTAAGCAACAAACTGGAAACATTCTGCATAGCCCACTCAGCTGAAAACCTTTTCTCTCTGTGAATATATACACTTCTTCCTCCGTATTCGTGGTTTCAGCATTCGCCGTTTCGATTATTCACGATTTTTAGCTTGCTGGCTCCTCCCCAAATTACATCAGCTTGCATAGAAAAATCGCTGATTCCAAGGATTTACTGAAAAAAACCTGCTGATGCCTGACACTTTCTTTACCATGTTTTGCCTCCCACCATGTTATTCGCGGTTTCACCATATTCATGATGGTTTTTAATAGAAAACAGTGAACAACTTATGAAAAAGTTATTCACGGTTTTTCTGTATTTGCGGTTCTGTTAATTCCCTATCACAGTGCATACGGAGGGAGAAGTGTAAGGCTTCACATCCAGGGGATGTATTTTGGTTTAGTTTACTTTTTGAGTATGTTAAGTCTACTGCACCTTTCACTTTCACTGTGGTCTCCATTGCTGGCATAACATTCATAATCTCTTTTAAAAATTAATTCTATTCAATAGGCACAAAAAATGTTTTGATTCGTTTTCGAAGAAAGTTGATATTGGAGGTTGCTTCAGTGAGAAAAAAATCTCTTCATTGTTTGTAGCAATTACGGGTCTGAGCTGTTAAGATTCATATTTTAAAACTAGTATCGCTTTAAAGTTTGTTTCTTCAGCAGAAAGCCAACAACTCTGCAAAGTAAATACCTCCACCCAACATTTTATTTCCCTAAATCACTCCTTTAGCTAATGTTTCAAAACTATACACGCGACACAGCTGGTACAGACCAAACATGATCAGTCAGTTGAACCCAAAAGCAAATATTTACCAAAGAGAGTGTAGAGACAATTGCAAAGTGTTAAACACAATGAGAGAAGTGTCATCATGGATGCATGACAGCCGTGTTTAATCAGAGTAAGGAAACAAGAATCAAGAAACATAGGTAGGATTATTGCTGCAAACACAGTGAGTAAAAGGTACCCACAGAATTTGCAACTACGTTGGGTGGGTTTGCTTTGATGATTGCTCCCTGAAAAATTACCCCTGGAAATTTGGATGTCAATTCCTTCTGGGTCATTTTTTCACCAAAAACAATGCAGTAGTTTTGAAGGATAAATAATGATCAAATTCATAGATAAAACAAAATTTGACAAAGAAGTAGACAATTTAAACATGATTTTAAATGCTGTAAGGATGAATATTATGTTCTGTTTTGGTTATACACTGCTTTCCTTGAATAAAATTGAATTCAAGATGATTTACAGCAAAAGCAATACAAATATGAAACAAATAAAAAAACAAAAATAGATGATCTTCGGGGGGGGGGGGAGTTCTGTCAGTTGAGTTGTCCAAAAACACAGCAGGCATTGCTGCTTTTAATCATGCAACTCTTTATCTATCTTTATCCTACTGGCTTTAGTCTCATATAAATGAAACAATGTCCGTTTCTCAAGGAAACAGTGGGGGTGAAGGGGGCACATTTCTTTCCTCCCTCCCCCCCCCCCCCCCACAAAGGACTCTCAGGTTCACACTTGCCTGCTTTTTACTGTGCCCAAAGGTTCTCACTAAAGTTTTCAATCCAAATGTGGACCACCTGTACTGCAAGTAAGGCGAGACTACCACTAGAGGGAGAGGTGCCATTTTGGATGATGGCCCAACCCAAGTGTCTGCATAATGTTACTGCTGCTGCCTGGGGCTTCCTGGTTGTTTCTGTTGCAGAGTAGAGTCTTTGGGTCCGGGCTGGGATTGTCGTCAAGAGGTTCAGAGTGAGATGGGGCGGGGGGTGGTCAGTGTTCAGGTCAGTGGGGAGGGAATCCAGCCTGACATTGGTAAGAGGGTAATGACATAGTTGCAATTTTTTTTAAAAAAATTTTCTTTTATTAAGAAAAGAAGAATACAAAGAAGTAAACCACAATCTGAATACAAAGAACCAGGAACAAATCAAAACACAAGACTAGAGGTTTCTGCGCGGAGACAAAAGATACTCAGCAAAAGCCAAGAATAACCCACCCAACAAATGCATAGGTGCCATCAGTTGCTGTTCCAGGGACACAGGAGTATAATAGGTAGTATTCTTGATCCAGTCGACCAGGTGACGAAGGAGACAGGCAACATTGTATTTCCGCAGGTCCGGCAATGCCAAACCGCCTCTCCCCAGTGATAAGGATAGTTGCAATTTTTAATGGTCACATCAAACAGCTGCACTTACTGCTTCTTCTTGAGGTAGTGGTAGGTTGGGCTGTGCTGTTGACAGTCATTACAGCTAGCAAGCAGTATGGATCTGCATGCTAGTTGTCACAGCCGGCCACACCTCCACCCTCCCATATCACATCCAGATTCCACCCATTTCTGCATTAGGCAGCTAAAGTCGGATTTTTACCACAACCATTTCATTTTTAGTGCAGGAGACGGTAGTTCAGTTCCACGTTACTGTCGTCAGCACAATAAACCCTGCATTAGCTCTGTAAGCAGCTTAGTGAAAGGGTTCATCCAGCCTAATTGATGCTATTTGGCTGGATACTGAAAAGTGTGAAAGAGCAATGCCTTCCATGACTCTGACTGAGAGAAACTTAACAGGAACTAGAGGCATATCTGAGATCTGTTGAAGAAAGAAAATAAGACTGACTGATGGTTTTTTTCCCCCATTTTATTTTATGTGTTTCAATCATTTTTATTACACAAAAGCAACAATGCGTATAACAAATCACATTTTTCAGAACAGTATACAACTCCAATCCCACCCCCCAACCACCCACCCTCCCACCCCGGCAGCAGCGGTAACAAAGTCAAATAATAGTGATGTAACTAAAATAGTCCAATTAAGTTCTCCAAATTTGGTTTTGAACATAAGGAGTAAAAGTCAAGCTAAAAGGATACCAACATTGAGAAAACAAGCGTCCAGTTTTGGTCGACATATCCACCACATCTTGTCGTTCCAATAACATTTGGTGCAGCATAAGTGCTCTCCATTGAGGAATGGTTGGAGGTTGTGGGGAAAGCCACTGCAACAAGATGCATTTCCGTCCCAACAATATGGTTTTTCGGAGAAAGGCTGCGCAGCCCGGTTTAGGTGGGTGAAAACGAATCTGCATGGTGAAAAGGAAACTGGGGTGCAGTCTCCAAGAGCAATTCCAAATTCGTGCCACCAGAGTCACCAACTGTATCCAAAAGGACGATATCAGGGGGCATGTCCAGAACATATGTCCAAACGACGCCCTAGGACAAGCACACTTCCCGCAACAGTGTCTCTCACTGATCCCCATCACATGCGCTCTCTTCGGTGTATAGAACGCACGCAATATGAATTTGTAGTTACGTTCCCTCTCCGTCGATGACACTGTAGTAGTCCTTCCCAGTCCTATACCTTTACGAATCATGTCCGCTGAGACAGGCAACTGAAGGTCCGTGGACCACCTCTGGGCCAAGGTGGAATAGTCCAAAACGCCAGCACGCTCCTGTAGCCACTTATGATAGAATCGTAGTGGTACGGGCTCTTGAGCAGTGAGAGAAAGTGCCTCCTGCAGTCCGTCATATACATCTTCCCGTAGCATCGTCGGAGTCAAGGCCGTCAAATAGTGTTGAAGTTGCTTGTATGCAAACCAGTCTGTGTGTGATAAATGAAACTTCGTCTGCAGGTCCATAAATGAGATAGGAGAGCCGGTAGGTTGCACAGTCTGTGACACATATTGGAGACCTAGCTGGGACCAGCGTCGAAATACTATAGAGTCCAAGCCTGGTAAGAAGTCGCCATTACCAACTATAGGAAGGCAGGGTGTGCTGCGTGGAGAAATAAGCAACGTTTTACACAACATCTTCCATGCTTTGCGCATAGCCGGCAAGAGTGGGTGGGACTGCAGTTGAGGTAAGTCAGGCAACTGTGGAACATGCAGAAGGTAACTGAAATGGTAAGGCTGAAAATGAAAACATTCAATCTCAGGTAATGAAAAAGCAGTAGTATTACAAAACCAATCATGAATATGACGTAATTGACATGCCAGGTTAAATTTAGATATACATAATAATCCTAATCCCCCTTGAGCAATTGGAAGCATTAACCTGGCCAAAGATATCCTCGCTCGCTTACCCTGCCACAAGTATGTAGACAAGTTTGATCTATGCAGTGCTAAATGTTGTGCAGTTAACATAACAGGGAGCATTTGCAGTATATATAGCCATTGGGGCAGTATCATCATGTTGTAGAGTACTATGCGGCCAGATAAAGAAATAGGAAATTTCTGCCAGCCCCCCAACAGATGCGAAGTTCGATGGAGCAAAGGCAGGATATTGGCTGAGTAGAGCTTATTTAAATTTTGGGGAATGATCACTCCTAAATATGTCAAGGAAGAGGGAGCCCACTGTAAAGGAAACTCACCCGGCCAAGTCTGTCGCACCTCAGATAATGTAGGAAGCGCCAAAGACTTCTGCCTGTTAAGAACCAGCCCAGAATAAATGTGAAATTCATCTAATATTTCTAATGCTCGCGGTAGTGATCTATGGGGATTGCCCAATGCAAGTAAGAGATCGTCCGCAAAGGCTAGTACTCTTAATTGTGACGAGCCCTCTGATAAACCCACTAGCACATCATCTCTTTGTAGGGTGCGTAACAAAGGATCTAAATATAAAAGGAAGAGTAAGGGAGACAACGGGCAGCCCTGTCTGGTTCCCCTACCTATGGAAAAGCCGGGAGATCTCACCCCATTAACTAACACTGAAGCCGTCGGTCCAGTGTATAGTGCTTGTACCGATGTCATAAAATTCACGGGAATCCCTATGTATTGTAAAACCTGAAACAGGTAGTGCCAATTAACCTTATCAAAGGCTTTTGCCGCATCCAACCCAACAAGCAGTCCTGGGCATTTCTCTTGTTGTGCACGAGAGTAAGCTAAAAGGATCCGCCTAACATTAAGTGTTGATTGTCGGTTTCGAACAAAACCCACCTGTTCAGGTACAATAAGAGAAGGCAAAATGCGTGCCAACCTATCGGCCAATATTCTAGCGAATATTTTAACGTCAACATTTAATAGTGATATCGGTCGGTAAGAGTCCATGTCCTCTGGGGGTTTAGATGGTTTTGGAATTAATGTAATCAGGGCATCATTAGAATGACGGGGGAAGACCCCTCGTTCCTGAATAGTCAAGAAGTAGTCTAAAAGGGGTACGCCTATGGAGAGGGATAAGATCTTGTAAAATTCCGGTGAGTAACCGTCTGGTCCCGGTGCAGTACACGGCCTCAATTTCTGTATTGCCTGCAACACCTCTTGTACATGTAACGGCCTATCTAATAATGATACCTGGGCTGCCGTCAGGCGAGGCACTCCCGCATCCTCCAGGTAGTCACACACATCCGGTCCCGTGTAAGGACCTGGGGACGCGTAAAAAGCCTCAAAATAGTTCCGAAAGCCAGCCGAGACATCCTCTGCTGAGGTTAAAATCCTCCCTGTGCTCTCCTGTATCATGGGTATATATCTAGATCCCTTCCAACTTTTAGTAATGGATGCTAACAGTTTCCCTGCTTTGTTACCGTATTTGTGGAAATGGAATTTACGATAAAACAACAATTTCTTAGTACGTTCGTGAATAAGAGAATTTAGCGCCACCAGAACCGCCCTATATGCCTCACTATTAACATCTGAAGGATCTCGCAATAAGTCCTGTTTCCGCAATGTTAACTGTCGTTCAAGTTGTACTATGCGCTGTGCTATCCTGCGGGTTCTAGTCGCTACATAGGCAATGATATCTCCACGTAAGACTACTTTGGCCGTATCCCAGAACAGGGTGGGTTGAGCAGCATGTTGGGCATTGTGTGTGGAATAAGTCTCCCACCTTTCAAGCAAAAATTTCTGAAAGTGGGTATCTTTATGTAAGTAGGAGGGGAATCTCCAGCCCGATCCTGGGCCTGTACGACCACCTAGAGCTACGTCAATCCAAATCATATTATGGTCTGATATTTCTAGGGGGCCTATCGTAGCCTCAGAGACCTGGGCAAACAATGTTTCAGAGATTAAAGTATAGTCGAGCCTAGAGAATGTGCCATGTGCTCTAGATTGGTGAGTATAATCACGTTCGGTAGGATGAAGCAGTCTCCAGGGGTCCACCAACCCCAAAGCTCTACACAGGTAAGGAATACCCTTTGTCTGCCTCATCGCTACCTCACCCGTCGACCCAGAGCGGTCCATAGTGGGATTTTGTACTTGATTTAGGTCGCCCACCAATATTAGTGGGCTGTCAGAATCAAGCAAACAAACATTAACCAAATTCTGAAAAAAGGAATGTTGATATCCATTAGGTCCATATCCCACCAGTAATCTAAAGGTCCCACCAGGTCCCACCACTCTCACCAAAAGGTACCTGCCCTGAGGGTCACGTCGTATTACCTGCACTTTGCCCATGAAGCCCTTTCTAATCAAAATGGCAACCCCCGCCCTCTTCCCCGGGGAGGATGCGAAGTGTAATTCTCCAACCCAACCTCTCTGAAGTTTCCGATGTTCAAGATCAGTAAGCCTAGTCTCTTGTAAGCAAGCTATGTCTGCAGAATGATGTTTCAATTGTGATAATATTTTGGTGCGTTTTACAGGGGACGTGATACCTGATACATTCCAGGATAATATACGTATCCTTCGATCACCCATTGGTATCCGCACCCTCCATATGCTTGCAAACAATACACCTAAGAAGTCGTGTCCCAGGGCGCCCAGCCACACCCCAAGACATCTCTCTCACATTCCTGTCAAACCATCCACTCAGCTGTACCCACATCAACCAAATACAGAAAGCAACATAGAACAAAGAATAACAGTACCACACCGCTGCTGCCCCCAAGTAATCCCCTTCCCCCTTATACCCCCCAATCAACCCAAAGCCCCCCATCCCGTGGGAGAAATGTAGGTCACAAAAGATATCTCCCCCAGGGCCACCCCGACCATCAATTATCATGTTCTCAAATGAGCCCCTGAGACACCCCCCCCCTCAAATGAAAACCACAGTTATGGTTACAAATATGCAATAGGCCCCTCTAGGAGCATCTCAATTCCTGCAGTCAGTCCGCTCCGGCGCCGGGGCTTGCTAGTTGTTTTATATATTCATCTGCAGCTTCTGGGGTCTGGAAAGATTTCCAGACACCATTGGATTGCACCCGCAGCATAGCCGGGTAGGTAAATTGAAAGCGTTGCTTCATTTCCGAGAGTCGGGCACATAGAGGGTAGTAGGGCCTCCTCCGTTCCTGCAGTGCCACGGAGAAATCCTGACTCATGCGAATCGAATTTCCATCATATCTCAAGCCCTCCTTCTTGGCACGATATTGTTGTAGTAGAGCCACCTTATGTCGGTAATTCAGGAATTTCAATATTATCACCCGAGGGCGCGTTTCCAATCCTGGCCTGGCGCCTAAGCGATGGGCCCGTTCCAGGCGCAAAGGCCCCATGGAAGGTGGAAAAGTAAATTCATCCTGTAGCCATTTCTCCAATATTTCCGGCAAGGAACGGTCAGCGATTGTTTCGGGGACCCCCATCAAACGCAAATTAGAGCGTCTAGAGCGATTCTCTAAATCGTCCAGCTTGTCAGACTGGGCCCGCAACCGCTCCTGTAGTGTGCTGACCTCTGAGGCACGTGTTGTAGAAGTGTCTTCCAGGTCAGACACCCGTTGTTCTAGTGCTGCAGTACGTGTGGCAGCCGCCGCAAGTAGCGTTTCTATATTGGATATCTGGGCAGTCAGGGTTTCCATTTGGGGCCCCAGTACCTGTGCCAACGCCGCTTTTATGTCGCTGAGTGCAGTTTCTGTAAGGTGGGAGACCGCCGCCGCGGGGCTCGTCGCCATTTTGTTATCTGTCGGCCGCACACGCTCTCGTTCTTTTCGCGCTGTTTTCGCCTGCATGGAATCGTTGGAGCGTGTCAGATATCTGTCCATGCAGGAGGGGTTCTCCAATGTTGCTACGATCGCGGCGTTCGATAGAGGAATGTCCCAATCGGCTCTATTATGTGCAGGGCAGCCCCGGAGCAAGCGAGGAGACGTCCTCACTCGCGCATGACACCACGTGACCTCCCCCCATTTTATTTTAAAAAAATCTTTATTGATTTTCAAACTTCGACAGTGCAATACAAATGGTAAATCAGAAAAACTGCACAAAACACACTATTCACTATATAATTATTACATTAAAAAATCATTTTTCCCATCCTCATCTTTAATATAAGAATACATATGATGTGATTATAAATTATAAATAAATAATTTAACTATTCAAAATACAAAATGGAAATACTGTATGTCTAAAATCCCATCTAAATTGGCACTTGGACAATTAATGACAAATCATCCAAGTGCTGATAACCAAAATGGATTTTAGACATATTTAAAAACAGCTTAGGCTTCTTCACTGCTGCTGTACGCCCAGAGCTGAAAGGGGCGTTTTAGGAGGAGTGGTCAGGGCGGGATGTGGGCTGACCTAGACTTAATCCTACTGCAAGTATAACTGAAAGTTTAACGAGGCTGCCTGGATGGAACTTGTACGTTGTGACTTAAGTGATGTAAAAGCAGGTCTAAGTGTCCAGAAGGTATCCAAAGTGACTGGATAATCACTGCAGACACAAAGTACATACCCCCCCCCCCCCCACAACACCATAAAAATCAGAATAAAAATGAACATATCTGCCTCCAGAACATCAGCACCTGGCTTAGGAAAGCCTAATAGAGTAGCACAGAGGTGGCTTAAGTAGTCTGGGTCTATTGGGGCTGTAGACAGGTGGGTCTAGTAGGTTTTGGGGGGCTCACCATGACCTATAAGAGAGTTCTGGTGAGATGTCTATATGACACCCTTTTTGTGAAGTTCGCAGCAGTGCCCTGTAAGGTGCCCCACTACTGTGTTGCCATGTCTGGGTGTCCAGTCCATCACTGTCCTGGCCCATTCCACATCCAAAAGGTCTTGTTCTAGGCGTTTTTGACTTGGGACGAATTTTTGGACGAGAAAGGGGACTTAGCGGTCTAGCCGATCAAACAGCTAGACGTATAATTAGACGATTTTCGGGAAAAAATATTTTAGACGTATTTTTCGGGAATGGACTTTAGGCACTGCCATCTTTGGGCGACTAGTGACTTAGGTCCAAAACGGACTTAGATGTATCTTTTGATTATGCCCCTCCACATTTTTAAAATAAATAAATAAATAAATCTACTTACAGAAAATGGAGGGTGCTTACACAGTTACTTTTTTGGCTCAGACATAGCTGTTCTAACCGCTAATCAGTGAAAGAAATCTCTCAGAACAGGCTTCTTCTTGCTAATCAGAGCTCAGATTACACAATGTTAGCCATTTTCGATAGGATGCCTAAGTCTGACTTTGGACATTTCCTGCAAGACCCCCAAAGTTGAGATCACAGAAAATGACCATTTTCGAAAACCAAACTGAAATGTTATTTCTTTTTGAAAAGCCTGCCCAAAACATGCCCAGTGGAACTCTGGGCGCACAGTGGCTTGGAAGTTCCGCTAGACATTCAAAAAGTCGGACTTGAAAATAGGCACTCTGATGTTTTGGGGAGAAAAATGTCCAAGTGCAGACTTATGCCAGTTTTGGGACGTCCAAGAGTTTTGATTATGCCTCCAAAAGTAACTTGTTCAGGCAGTTCTTTTCTACAATCACTGGATGGCAAATAAAAACAAGGTATGGCAAACACAGAACAGCAGTTTGACATACGGTACAAGTATTTTGTATATGAAACTTCTCTTCTTTTCATACTTGTGAACTCTTCCTACCACTGCTGTAGAAAAATATCAGCGAATGGCGTGCTTTTGCTTGCTTTTCTCCCTAAACTCTTTATTCTACTTTAGGGGATTAAAAAGTCCTGCATGGATCCCTGCTACAGGAACTAGAGGAGTAGAAATATCACTGCCCGATAAACCTAATTATGTGCCAGGCCCAAAGGTGCTTTCCTCAGACACTCAGGACACATCCACAGCATGATCAGTTGCAAAGTGGGTTATAGTAAGAAACCTAGTGTTTGACATTGGGCAGGGGTGGCAATAATAATATATTTTTAGTGACAAATCTTGATTAGAAATTTGCATATTCTTAGTACCAAGGAAAACATAACTATGCAGAACATATGGCTGCCATAAAATGCACTCAATGAGTCAGAGCTTGCCTATTAACGGTGGAGGAACCTGTTTTCTCTTTTAAAGATCACTGCAACCTTTTCACTGTCTTGCTTTTTTACTGTTGAGCTGATTTAAAGGTGCAAGCAAGACACAGACACGCAAGAAAAAGCCTCTAGATCCTAGATTTGCATACTTCAAATATGTGTACTGTTTTTAGCAATGCTTTTTGAATGATTTATGACATCTTTTTGCTTGGAGGATGATGCGTATATCTATTCTAACTTTTGCTTCTTTTCCCAATCTAAAATTAACACTGCTGTTTGAATATAGAACACAATCATACTAGAAAGTCCAGATTTTAAAGCAGGAATCATATTTTCTGATTTCAATATTCTTATTTCCTGAACTTCAACAGTCTTGACTAACAGGACCATCACCAAAATAGCAGGCAGAAGGGTGATCGAGAAACAGACTATGCAGAAGGCAGGCATGGGTCAAATACCCAAGTTCATCAGAAGTACAGCACTCAGGAACTTGAAAGACAGACTTATTCAGAGGCAAGACAGAATTGGAATTCCACGGTTTAAAAAAGTGTACAGAGCCAATCAGGAGGATGCCTCCATAAGCATCAGTGATCTAATGGGAACAACTCGCATCATCAGACTAGGAACAGTATACAAGACAGAAAGGGATTGCAGCTCACTTTTTATGTGAGGAAAATATCCTGGAAGGTAAGTGCTCATCATTAAACCCTTCCCCCTTCTGAGGGTGACCCCAGGACCCCTAGGGCTTGGTCTGAAAGGATATCATCCATGGAATTGTCAGAGTAGTCTATTGGCCTGAACATTGGATGTATCTAACCCAGAACTCTCCTCAGGTCTGTAGCTTTTCCAGTGAACTAAATACTGTCATCTACCCTATAGTATCGAGAACCTACAATACCTTTATTTCACACTTATGTGTTTCATTCATTATAACGGGGCCTGGAGGGAGATTCCCTCTCAATGAAGGAAGGAGAATACTGTCCAGTATGAAAAACAAGAATAGCATTGATGTCCGTGGCAGGCGTAAAACAATGGAATCTCCTCCCTGGCATCCTGAGGACCTGTTCGAATCAATTACATTTTTAAGCAAATATTAAAAACTCAATTGTGCGATGCGATCCAAGATGGCTGCGGTCGTGGTTCACTGAGCAACCGCCCGCAAGCCTTACTCTGAAAAAAATTTCTTCTTCTGGCGGTTTTACCATTGCTGATTGCGGTCATGCTGAAGAGGAGAGGAAAGGGTGCCCTTGCAACCTCGCGGCGCTCTGGTGCAGTCTCCTCCGGCAACATCGAGGAGTTGCTGAGGCAGATGCAGGGCGCCATTGGAACGTCGGCATTGCACCCGCCTGAGACGCTTCCTGGAGACGGATTGGAGGCGTCTCTTCGGGCTCATGAGATCTCGCTGAGCCCCGATGTGAGAGTCCCTCCTCCCAACCCTCGCGCCGCCAGTTCCCCGGGGGTGGAGAGGCAGTCGGACATCGGCATGCGCTCCCACCCTGAGGTTGCTGGGAACGGCGAGACAAACAACGATTCAGGCTCTGAGAGTTTGCAGCAGAGCCTGAATGTACACGAGGATGTTACAACGCTGGGGTCAGTCCCGACCCAGGAGGAACGGAGAAGAGAAGATCCTTTGGCTGGTGAGCCCAATTTTCTACTATCAAATTTGCAGACTTTTAATATTGTAAAGCCCCAAGAAGTTACATTGGAGGCTTTGTGGGATCTGACTGCCAGTTTGGTCAGAACAGTGAATATTAATTACTTTCAGATTGAGGCCAAAATAAAATCTCAGGAGAAGGAAGTTCTTCAGATAAAACAAGACCTGGGAGAATCAAAATTAGATATTCAGAGTATTAAAGATCAACTCAAATCTTCCAAATTGCTTCAGGATACTTTAATTAAGGATAATATTAATTTAAGAAGGAAGATAGAGACATTTGAAAATTTCTCTAGGAATAACAATCTTAGATTGATTAATTTTCCCCGAATTTCAACAGTGACTCCAAGAGAAATGTTAAAACGTTATTTGTTGGAGATATTGGAAGTACCGGAAGATTCATTGCCTCCTTTCACTCAGATCTATTATTTACCCAACAAAAATCAGGATTTTCAGGAAAGAATTCCAGGACCATTAAAACCTGGAGTTTTGGCTCTTGGGGGAACTTTTTATCTTCGTCATCCCTGCAAATGTATAGTACAATATAATTCTCAGAAATATGTTTTCTTTGAGCCAAACCAGCTGACGGCCCTTTTCTCCTTGTCCCACCTGGAGAAGGGAAAGAAATGAGGGCTTTAAGATATTAGACGCCTGAACATCAGTTAACCATGTACCACGTATCTGTAGTTAGTATTTTCCTGTTATTCCGTTCATATTACATCATGGATCTTATGGTGGACTTGAGAGATTATGCAATATTTTGTTCTTATGTAAAATTATGAGATTTCTTCTGTTTCTTTTGCTGTAATCACTTTCTGTACAAGTTTTATCTTGATTTGTTATTTGAAGTTCATAAATAAATAAATAAATAAAAACTCAATTGTGCTAGATTAGATTACAAAATGTTAGGAGGCAGAGCTGGAATTTGCAGTCCTCTGTAGGCCTATTGCATCATCAGCAATTTTCAAGCTTCACCAGCACTGTTGAGATTAAATTGTCAATTTTATATCAGAGTTTTGCTTCTTAGTTAAATCGGTGCAATGTGTTACATTATGACTTCTCATGCTATAAATATTTGCGATTTGCTCAAAAACTATACGTTATAGGAGAAAACTGAGGCTATTTTCATACACAGGAGATCAAATTCTATAAAGTAAACCTCATTTTCTTCTTGCCCCAGAAAAAAAGTTAAAATTTGTTGCACATGCAAAATATCTGTGCCATTAAAAAAAAGAACCCCCCCAAAATGGCAGAAGCCCTGACAGCAGTGACAGGAGGCTGCTTCCACTACTGTTAGTGTTCTGTGCATGTCTGAATCGCTCACTGAGCAATTGAGTCAGTGGGTTTGCGTTCAAATCATTTGCATAACTTAATAGTAAATCAATCGCTGCTGGAAAATCGGCCAACAGCAATTGAGTTGTTATTGTTAGTGAATCTAGCCCTAAGAAGCAGAATTAAGGGTAAGAAAGAAAGTGAGGCTAGAGAGGAGTGGCAATGTGTGAGCAGAACCAAAAGTATGGATAGGGACACTGCTCTCCCTCCTCTAATCCAATTCTCCTCAATCCTGGAAACCTGTGTCCTTTACTATCCTTTGTTCTCCTCCCATTCTAGATTCTACGCTTATATTCTCTCGAAGAGCGCAGAGAAAGGGAGGACATGATAGAAACATTCAAATACATCACGGGCCGCATTGAGGTGGAGGAAGAAATCTTTCACCTTATTGGTCCCACGGTGACAAGAGGGCACACGTTAAAACTCAAGGGGGGAAGATTTCATGGGGACACCAGGAAATTCTTCTTCACCGAAAGGGTGATTGATAGATGGAATGGTCTTCCACGTCAGGTAGTTGAAGCGAGCACCACGCTCGACTTCAAAGGACGATGGGACCGTCAGGTGGGGTCGCTCCAGAGGAATACTTAGAAGACGGATTCTCGAAGGAGGGAGGGTTCGTGAGTGGGCAGACTTGATGGGCCGTCGGCCCCTTTTCTGCTGTCATACTCTTATGTTTCTCCTCAGTTCTCATCTTTCATTCCTCTTTTCCCTCCACTTCTGGTCCATTTTCCCTTTATTCCCTCCACCCCTGCTCCATTTCCTATCTTCGTTCTCTTCCTCACATTCCTGGTCCTCTGATGAAGGCAGGGGAAGAATGGGGGGAGAGAGAGAGAGAGACGAGAAAGCTCTTTCTTAATTGCCTATAGTGCACAGGAGGGAGGTCAGTGAATAATGGAGATAGGAAAGAAAGGCAAGGTATCACAGGTGGGATGGAAGATGTTATGCTGGGATTGGTGGATGTTAAATAACGTTAACACTCTGTCCCCGCCCGATTCAGCTCCAGCATAATACCCCTATTCCTTGCAACAGCAGCAATGGGAGGTCAGCTTAGCAAAGAAAGAAATGTGTGTCTATTTCTAGCTTTACAGTTTTGTCCTGTGTTTGGTGTCTCGGTTTCCATTTTAGTGCTGATTGTAAGTTGTGGTCAATTGCTCTAGTCTGGTAAAAGGTTTTGTCTCTGTTCTGCAAGTGTGACCAAATTAAGATATTCTAGTAATAACATACAAAGTACAGGGCGGTCTCGCTATCTGCACACTCACAATTTGTGGTTTTGCGCATTCATGGAGACGCATTTCTAACCAACAAACTACCTTTCGTACTGCGCTGCCGCCTATTTGCGGACATGCATATTTTAAACCAAGTTCTTTCTTATCAGTTTATATATCAGTTCATCCCTTATCAAAGATAATCAGGAACTTCTGATTGCTTCAAATGTATCCCCAGAACTGAAAGCTGCAGAGCCAATGGTAGCACTAGTTTTGCGGGTGAAGTGGCCATCCTTGCTACTGAAAATGGCACCAAAATGTCCTGCTTGCATTTCACAAGTACAAGAAATTTGTGATATGCCTTGGTGATAAAATGTGTGTGTTAGATAAGCTTTGCTCTGACATGTCTGTTACCGCTGTTGGCTGTGAGCTCAATGTAAACAAATCATCTGGCAAAAGAAAGAAGCTGTTCGACTTCCGGCGGAAGCATGGGGCTGTGAGCAGGTCAGGCTCGAGGCTCCGGCGCGCCCGCGGCGGTAATTGTTTTTGAGCGGCATTGAATTCCTCGGCTCCCGGTGTCAGCACGTCGGGGAGCGCTGTCGGGGGTCCGTGTAGCGATTTCGCGGCGGTCTGGGGGATGGCCGCGCGTCCGAATAAGACGGAACGAGAGAGAAGGAAGCAGCCTGAAAGTAAAATGGCGGCGCACGTGGCGCCTGCATCGCCCGAAACCCCCAGCTCCCTCTGGGTCGCGGAGGTTACAGCGGAAGTGCAGGCTGCATTGGAGGGAACGCTGGGGGACAAGCTGCAACGAATTCTGGATAAGTTAGACACCCTGGATCAGCGTTTTGCCGCTCTGTCCTCGGAGGTGAGGGAGACACAGCAACGGGTCAGCTCCACTGAGGATCTGTGCTGCGGCTTACACAAGATCAGGCGGGCCACTCTACCTCTATGGCGGCGCTCCGGGCAAAAGTGGAGGACCTGGAGAACCGGTCCCGCCGGAACAACCTGCGGTTTGTGGGTCTGCCTGAATCTCTGGGGGACTCGGACCTGGGAGACTTTCTGGAGAAGTGGCTGATGGAGTCTTTGGCCCCCCCGCAGCAGCTGGGCCCCTTTTATATCGAACGGGCGCACCGTCTGGGGCCCCGGAGAGATGGTCTGGAGCGTCCACGGGTGGTTATCTGTCGTCTGCTCAACTATCGCCATAAGATTGCGGTCCTTAGGGCCCTGCGCCAGGGGAAGAAGTTGCTCTACAACAACAAGCAGGTCCTCTGTTTCCAGGATTATTCGGCGGAGGTCTCTCAGGCTCGACGCAAGTTTTCTCCACTCTGTTCCAGTCTGGTCCGGCGCAGTATTCCTTTTTCTCTTCAGTATCCAGCGAGGCTGAGGGTGATGCACGCCGGCCGGTCGCACCAGTTTGATACGCCGGAGGAGGCCCAGCGATTTGTGGAGGAAAAGTTTCCGGAGGTGGCGCTGTGATCTTCTGACTGTCTTCTTCGGTGGGGTTGGCGATGCTGGGAGTTGACGGCTGTATACTCTGACTTTGTGGATGATGCGCTGTCTCCCCTGTGGGTCTTTCCTCATGGCCGCTGAGACTTCACCAGCTTACACTCAGCATTTTTGTTGGGTTCTCTGCATTCTGTGTTAGTTGTGCCTTGCTGTGTTGGGGGCAGGGGGAGAGTGTTTGGGCTGTGTTGGTTTGAGTGGGGGTGGGGGAAGGGGTGGCTGTAAGGAGGAGGGGGGTAGGGTTTGTCTAGGGGGGTGGTATCGGGAGGGCTGATAGCCTGGGTGGAGGAGTGGATGGGGTTCGCTGGTTGGTGGTGGGAATGGAGAGTGTTTGTTAGCTTATGGGAAGCTTGGGGGGGGGCTGAGGGGTTTGAGGGAGGCCTGCTGCGGGCGCGCCAGCTTTCTGGAAGTGGCACCTATTGGGGTGCAGTATTTGGATGGGCAAGGGTTGGGGGGCGGGGGAGGGTTGGGGGGAGTTGGGGGGGTTAGGGGGAGTGGGGGTTGGGGGTTTCCTTTGGGTCAGACAGGTGGGGGATGGGCGGATTTGTGAGTGTGTGGTTGGAGGGGTGGTGGCTGGGACGCTCCTCTGGCATGCTGAGATGGGTTATTCAGTATCTGCTTGTGGTGCTCTTTTTAGTCTTTTCTGGAACATAATTTGATTTCTTGGAATGTGGGGGGGATACACTCGCCTATCAAGCGGTATAAAATATTGCAAGCACTGAATCGTAGGAGGGCCTCTATTGCTTTTCTACAGGAGACCCGGTTGTCCTCTATGGAGCATGCTAAGCTCTGCTCTTGGTGGGTGGGTACGCATTTGGAGGCTCCGGCTCTGGGGGGGAAGGGTGGGGTAGTGATCCTTTTTCGTAAGGGCCTTCACCTGCAGGTACATCAGGTGGTTCGGGATCCTGGGGGTAGGTACGTTATTGCCTCGGTCTCTCTAAACAATAAGCCTTTGCTGTTTTGTAATCTTTATGCCCCTAATAATCCTTCTGCCAAATTTTTTCAGAAGTTGCGTAACCTTTTGTTGCAGTTTGGGGATATTCCCTTAATTCTCGGGGGCGACTTCAACGAGGTCCCTGATCCTCGGCTGGATCGTTCTTCTTCGGTGGGTCGGGAATCGCTGCGGGCCTGTACTGGGGCTACCATGCTGGCTTCCTCTTTGGATTTATTGGATGTTTGGAGGGTTCTTCATCCGGTGGAGCGGGACTATTCTCATTTATCTCGAGCGCATGGGACGCTTTCCCGTATTGATTTTATTCTTCTTTCCCGGAGTCTTCTCCCGAGGGTTCAGGAGGCCATGCTGGGTCCGATTGAAATATCGGATCATGCATGGGTGGGCCTGCGGTGGCTGTGGGGGTCCCCTCGGGGTGGAGGTGTTTCATGGAGGTTCCCTTGTCATTTGTATCGCAATGCCCGTTTTCATGACTTTTTGTTGGCTAGATGGAGGGATTTTCAAAGTACGAATTTGCAACATCGAGAGGACCCCATACTCTATTGGGAGGCTGCGAAAGCGGTGTTGCGTGGGGAAATCATGTCCTTTGTGGCCTTTGAGGCTCGAGCGCGTCAGAGGGAGATTCTGGCCTGGGAGCGTAGGGTTCGGACTCTGCGGCAACGTTTCGCAAGTGCTGCCACGTTGGCGCTTAAGAGGCAGCTTTTGGAGGCGCAGCAGGCCTTGAATGAACTCCTGCATAGGGGGGCTCAGAGGTCTCGGGAACACTATCAATTCCAGCTCTTCAGGTTCGCTAATAAGAGTAGCCGGATGTTGGCGCGTTTAGCTCGCTCCTCTCGTGGGTCCGCGGGGGTCTCGGCTTTGCGTGATGCGCAAGGAACGCTGTATCATAAGACTGAGGACATTGGGCGTATTCTGCGGGACTTTTTCGCTGACTTGTATGCTGCGCCTGGCCCGGATGTGCTTGATGGGGGGGTTTATTTGGACAGCTTGGATTTACCCCATATCTCTCCTGTAGACTTGGCGATGTTGGAGCGCCCGGTGGAGGTGGAGGAAGTGGCGTGGGTGATTCGGGCCAGCCCGTTGGGCAAGGCTCCGGGACCCGATGGATTCCGGGGTGAATTCTATAAGGTGTTGGTGGATGAGGTTGCTCCGGTGTTGTCCGAAATTTTTAATTTGAATGTGGCTAAGGGGTTTTTACCGCGTTATTTGAATTCGGCTCAGATAATAGTTCTTCCTAAGCCGGGGAGGGACCCCACTTTGCCGGACTCCTATAGACCCATTTCCCTGCTGAATTATGAGACGAAATTGATGGCTAAGGTGCTGGCGAATCGTTTGGCTAGGGTGCTGCCTTCTTTAATATCGGACCAGCAGGTAGGATTTGTGCGGGATCGGCCGGTATCTAAAAATCTTCGCCGTATTTTGCTGGCCCTGGAGAAGTCTGCTGTGGACGGAGACCCTGCTGTACTCGTGAGTTTCGATGCTGAAAAGGCTTTTGATCGGGTGCAGTGGGGATTCCTCTTTGCTACGCTGCGGGCATATGGCTTTGGCCCTTTTTTTCTTAACGCCCTTTTAGCGTTGTATAGTGACCCGGTGGCGCGGATTTCGGTGAATGGCGGCTATTCGGACCCCTTTTCCATCTGTAGGGGGACCCGTCAGGGTTGTCCCCTGTCGCCTTTGCTGTTTGTGTTGTCTTTGGATCCCTTGATAAGAGAGCTGCAATCTAATGTTGACATTCGGGGACTTCAACTGGGGGCCGCTCATTTTAAGATTGCGGCCTTCGCTGATGATCTTTTGGTCTTTTTGACTGATCCGCAGCGTTCTTTATCTACCCTTTTAGAGAGTGTTCGGGAGTATGGTGATTTCTCAGGGTTCACCTTAAATTTAAAGAAATCGGAGGCTTTGGCCTCCGATGCAGGCCTGCAGCGTTCGTGGAGTGGGACTTTTCCCTTGCACTGGGCGGAATCCTCGTTTCGCTATTTGGGAGTGCAGTTGTCCATGGATGTTCGGGAGATCTATCGGTTGAATGTTGCTCGTTTGCTCTCCGTTACCGGATCGGTGTTGGCCGCTTGGCGTACTCTGCCGCTTTCTTTGATGGGGAGGGTGCAACTTTTTCGGATGGTTTTATTCCCTAAGTGGCTTTATGTTTTACAGACTTTACCGCTGTATCTTTTGCGTAAGGATATCCGGGCTCTCTCGTCCTTGTTGTCTAAATACCTTTGGGGGGGTCGGAGACCGAAGTTGCGGTGGCAGTTGCTGGTGGGTCCCTGGGCTCGGGGCGGGTTTGGTGTGCCGGATATGGCTCTTTATAATCAGGCGTGTCTTTTACGCCATGACCGGGACTGGGTCTTGGGTACTGACCTTTATACTGATATATCCCTGGAGCGCGATTATTATTATCCTTCTCATCTGCTCTTTCTATTGCAGTCTCGGCTGTCAGTTCTGCCGGGGTTTTGTCGCCGTAGTGTTTTGTTTCGCCCCCTTTGGGAAGTGTGGAGACGGGTGTTGTCTTTATGGCGTCAGGATCCTCATGTTAGTGTGTTATTGCCCATTACTGGTAATCGCTCCTTTCTCCCGGGGCTGCTTCCTTCTGTTTTTGGGCGTTGGCGGGCTCGAGGGTTTGAATGTCTTTTTCATATGATGCGGGAGGATGGGACGCTCCTCTCTTGCGATGAGTTGTTGCGATGTGGTCTGCCTTCATCGGGCCTTCTCTTTGCTCATTGTCAACTGCGGCATTATGTGAAGTCCCTTCCGCAGAGCGCTCTTTCTTTGGAGTTTGGGATCAATTTTCGTGCCTTTTTGGAGGGGGGAGAGGACCTAGCCTCTGGGATCTCGGTCTCTGTATTTCACAAGCAGCTTGGGGCACTGGGGCCCCTGAGGGATTTTACTGTGGTGCTGGAGGCTTGGCAGAGGGATTTGGGGCAGGAGCTGGGGGTGGGGTTTTTGCTGCGGGCTATTCGTCATACTCCTACTCTGGTGCATAGTGCGGAGCTTCGAGAATGTCACTTTAGGACCCTGCTAAGAGGGTATGCCTCCCAGAGCCGGGCCTACCATATGGGGTGTGTCGATACCCAATACTGTCTCACCTGTCAGGTGGAGGTGAACTCTTATTTTCATGGACTTTGGGAATGTGAGAGTATCCAGAGTTTTTGGGGGGCCTTGGCTTCCTATCTTCAGGGTCTCCTACGGGTGTCTGTTCCTGTCTCTGCATACCATATGTTGTTCGCTCATTTTTCTTTGTTTTCGGTGTATACATCGGCAGAGAAAATGTTTTTGAGCAAATGTTATATTTTGGGGAAGAAATGTATATTGAACTTCTGGCTGGCGGATACCCCGCCCTCCTTCTGGTACTGGAGAAATAAATTTAACGACCTTTTAGGGTGGGAGGCCACGTTGGTTTCTGCTTCTCGCCGCCGAAGCAGAGACTTTGTTCATATTTGGACTCCATATTTGGACAGTTTATCTCCCCGGATACGTAGTCGTATCTTGAATAGATTGCAGATGTATGCCATTCCGCCTGTCTGAACTGGGGGGTGGGGGTGAGGTGGGGGGGTGGGGGTCTGGGGGGGGAGGGGGTGTGCTGGGGGGGGGGGGGGGGGGGATGGGGAACCGTGTAACCTGAGAGGACATAAGAGTCCAGTCCTCTTGGGGAGGGGAGTTATGTACTCAATATTTGCCTTTTTGCCTACTGTTTGTACTTGTTGTGGTTCGTTGTTTAATAAAAACAGTTTTCACTAAAAAAAGAAAGAAGCTGTTCATGGGGCCACACTGGAAAGTGCTAAATCAACATCAGTGGAAACCATGGAAAAGTGGCTAAATTTGTGGATTATGCAAATAGCTGATGACTAAATAAGCACAGTGGATAGCATTGTGATGAGGATGAAAGCCAAAGAAATACATAAACACGTCACCCTGGGCTGGAAAAAAACATGAGACCCTTTTCTACTAGTTCTGGCTGGCTTGCACATTTTATAAAGCAATATGGGGCAAATTCTATAAACAGCATCCCGATTTTAGGCGGCCTATTGAGTCTTAGCCAATTGGGATGCATGTTTTTAAAAAAAACATCCCGAGGATGGCTGCCTAAAATGTAGGCACCTCCGCGAGCCTAGGGAGGTGCATAGGGCTGCCTAAGCTCGCCTAAGGCTAGGTGTGGTTTTGCCCGGAAGTGGCCTTAGGTGAGCTTAGGTGGATCTATGTGCCCCTAGGCACCTCCCTAGGCCTGTGGTAGCTGCCTGAAATGCTGGCCTACATTTCAAGTAGATGCGGTTGCTGAACTGATCGCAGCAAAGGAATCACCCTGCCATGAAGACAGTGAGCAAGAGGGATGCCCAGTCTCTCCTGCCGGGACACCCAAAGACATCCCCCACTCGCAAATGTTGACGGCAGGTGGAGTGCCCAATTCCTCCTGCTGCCACTCGCCAAAGACATCCCCCCGGTAGGAGGGATGCCCAGTCCCTCCTGCTGGAATCGCCCCCCTGCCCACAAAGATCATCCTGTCGGAACTGCCCTCCCTCCCCCCGACGGGCATACCCCGTGGTGGTTAAGTGGCTTAAGGCGACTCTGTATAGTCCATCTATGTGCGATTCTCAAAAGCCGCTTAGGTGGCTTCTGAGACCGGGCGACCTATACAGAATCCGGGCCTATGTGCTTAAAAATGTAAAACTTTATGGCATAGCAGATTCAGCTGCTGCCAAAGAATTTAAAAAATACCTGAAGAACACCAGAAGAAAGTATTATGCATTTTCAGTGTTGATTAGACTGGTTTATTTTACAAGCAGACTGGGATATGGACATTTATACATTGAAAACGGCAGCCAAAGCTCCTAGCTTTAAATCATGTAAATACTGTGCCACCTTGGTATTGTGTGCCAGTGCCAAGGGCGATTTCAAATGCAAGCGCTTATGGTCGACAGAGTACAAAATCCTTACATACTTAAAAGGAAAGCACCTGAACTGCATGCTAGTTTCTTGGTTGTCTATTCTTAGCACTGGCTGGTTTTCTAGCACCAAGATTTTTATCGATTGTAAATGTCCCATTTGAATGAATAACTATACTTTATATGATTTGCACGACACCATGTAGAATGAAATTACAAGGGTGACTGCCTTTATGAAGTACAGACCAACATAAAACTTACAATTCTGTTAACAGCATAACAATAGTAAAATGACCAAATATAAATATAAATACAATGAAGGAAGTAAACTCAAAATCAGCAAATTGAAAATAACAGGACTATCATGAAACAATTTAAAAAATATATTTAACAGCACTGAAATTCAAAACACCAGAAATAGAATAACAATGTCAGCTTAATGCCTATAAAACACTTATGAAATTTGTCTAAAGTTCTTGTTTTAAGCAAGCAAAATAGCTGCTTACTTGACTTTATAAAAGAGATATCTGGACTCTTCTTAACATCATGGAAATGCTCCGGCACAATTTATACCTTCTGCTCCAAAGACGATGTAAATGTGGCCTGCACTCTACATTTACAGTGTCATAAACACTACGACTCTTTCTCAGCTCTGCCCATTCTTCACCTGCAAGATATATTTATTTATTAAAAAATGTATATACCACATATAACGATGCGGTTTCCATATCACCTACATAAAATCTTGTTTCCCTCTGATTATCACATATGTGTAAATATTTTTATTAAAGGTTTCAATAAAGTGCTAGAACAAACAGACAAATGTCCAAATCAGAGTCTCTTACATGAGCACAAAACAGTCCCCACCCCCCCACCCATGGCTAATAAGTCAAAGTCCAGTACACATCTGATGGCAAGAAGTCCTCGTCACAAATTCAATAATCTACCATGAGCATGGGGCGTAAGGTCCATCCAAAAATGCTCCCAAATCTGACAAAAGCGATGACCCAGGCCCCTCTCAAGATCACTCACTTGTCTCCGCTCCAAAGTTGCATGTACAATCATCAAAGATCTCCACTGACTGTAAGAGGGTGGGTCCCGGGACAACAAGTTAGTCAAAATAGCTTTCTTGCCCATCAGCAACACCCTTGACACAAAGGCCGTCATCCCTTTCGGTTTTGGCGTTGTTATAGTATAATATCCAAATAACGCTCTTAGTGTTGGAGACCACCTCCGGCCCCAGAGGAAAGTTGTATAGAGGTTAAGGCAATGCCAAAATTGTTGAATGTCCCAAAGAAGCATGAGCCTGAGCACACTTAGGACAATTATGATGTGGGGTGATTCCCATCCGTGATGTGCGCTCAGGTGAGATGTAGAGCCTCAAACAATCTTCAATTGTAATTCCCAATGCAGAACATTTGAGGACACCTTCTTGATGTGTTTCAGCACTCGTTGCACCTGGTGTGCTGTCAGTGAGCATTGCAGGTCCTCCGCCCAGGTTGCTGCTAAAACGTCCAGATTCGGCCCCAGTTGACACTCGGAGGCTTATAAGGTGAAAACGAAGAGGTATCCTCTGCTGTGCGGAGAGACTGATGAGTCCGATTATCACATATAACATAGACATGTCAAGACAACATTGTTAATCATCTCTGTTATAATAGGGATAGAGCACAAATTCAATCAATTCAGAAGTACAAACATTGTCAGCGCATCTACCTTGTACATGCCTATTTGGCTGTGAATTGTAAGAGCTATTTTCTGCATAGGGAAAGTGGTTTATACAGTAAAATTACTCCAAGTGTAAATGTAAGGTACTAAAGCAGTAGTAGTAGGATCTGAGGGATGGAGAAAAACAACCCAAAAAGTCATTTTGCTGATCCTGCTTCCTCTGCTGCCTGAGATCCCTTTTCCATTTCCCCTCTCTGAAATCTTCCCTATGTTCCCCCGACTCTTATTTTCCCATATTATCCAACTCCTTCCTTCCCTAGATGAATCTTTAAGATTCTCCTCCCTTCCAACACACACAAATAAATTAAGAAATGTCAGAAAAAGATCATATTTTAATAAAATAAAACATATTTACAGAATTTAATGTGCAAACATTATCCATATTTATCTACAATTTCTCACAACAATGGAAGCAGCCCCCACCCCTAGCTAGCCTATATATTTTTTTCTAATTTGGCCTAACATGGAAATAAGTTACACATCCCTACGGCACACAGTCAAATTCTATAATATCAGATTACAGTCTGTCCATCTGTCTTCTGGGATAGAGCTGCACACTTATTAATATAGAAATAGTTCTCACCCTTCTAATAAAAAACCATCCATGATTATGCAATGTTACTAAATGGCAAAACAATCACTTCCATGGCATATCAGCAGGAAATGGAATGAGATCGCTAACCAGGAGACTCCATTTTGGAATTCTGTTAGAAAACACAGGGTATAAATCAAATCCTTTCTTACCATATCTTGAAAATGCTGTAAATTGTTCATCTAAAATTTGGAAAAGTAGTTTAGAAATTCAAAATTATTACAGAATTATAGAAAGACTGTACAATGGCCAAGGTTTATTTTACTTCAAAATATTAGCAGCCATGACTTAAATTTAGATACCTAAATGACAGAAAACATCCCAACTAATGCAAAACATACAGACAAAAATTGGAATAACTTACATGGATATTTATTACGTTATTAGTTATTACAAATATAATATCAACAAAAACTACAACATAATTATGTCATTTCATGTGGTATTGAAAATAAAGACTAATAAAAAATACCTTAGGGCTCCTTTTACAAAGCCGCGCTAGCAGTTTTAACGCACGCACCGGATTAGCGCATGCTAGCTGGAAATCTACCGCCTGCTCAAAAGGAGGTGGTAGCGGCTAGCGCGTGCAGCAATTTAGCGTGCGCTATTCCGTTCGTTAAGGCCCTAGCGCGGCTTTGTAAAAGGAGCCCTTAATTTCAGCAAAAATCAGCATAAATTCAGTTTGTCCAGAAATTTTTAAAAAATTGCCAAAGTCAAACTTCCATAGTTGTCCAATACTTGTGTGAATAGCAAACGTAGAAGAACTTGAAGATCATCTTCCATATTCTTCAGAAACATCTGCATTACAAAGAAGAGCTGAATTTTAATTACACATTTACAAATACTAGTATTGAGCAAAGATAGGATTTCATGCATTCCATCGTAATATCAAACATAAGAAAACCAGCTACTGAAGTGTATAGGCTTGCAATATAAAGCATTTCAAGAGTCAGACGTCTGCGAGTTGTAAATGAGGAGAGTAAATGGGAACAAATCTTTTACTTAATATTCCTAGTCATATTTGTCAAATTCCATCTTATCTTTTCTTCAGAAAGGCACTTAAAATGTATTCATTTTTAAATCAATGTTAATTCTTTGTTGTGCGAACAATAAGAACAGATGTTAATTTCCTTTCTACGAGAAGGTTTCTGGATTTGTAGTCTAGCTTGCAGCCTTAGGGTTAAAGGTGGAATATAAGACACATTAAACAATACAACTATTTGTGACTATTAAGTTAGTCCAATGAAAGTTTATCACCTACAACTTATTTGCTCCCTCTTATTTTTATGATTTTAGGTGGACTGACATGACAACCACACACAATTCAACTGCCGAGGTGCCTCGTATATTTACTTCCACTGAAGAATGCCATAGACAAACCTGAGCTACTTTTCACTGTTACAGTACTTTCAATATCTTCATTTCAGCCTGAAAATAGCAATCACTACCAGAAATAATTTGTACATTTTGGGGGGGGGGGTCCTTTTACTAATGTGCGCTATGGGGGTAATAATAAAAAAAAAAACCACGTCTAAAAAGTGTCCTAAGTGGCTATTTGGACGATCAAAATGCCTGATCGTCCAAGTACTCATAACCAAAGCTGGTTTTTAGACGTATCTAAAAAAGCTTAGGTCTTTCCCCTGCCACTAAACGCACAGAGAAAAAAGAGGTGTGTTTAGAGGAGGGGAAAGGGCGGGCAGTGGCGGGGCAGGGCCGACCTACACCTAGGCGTACAACACCAATAACCAAAACAGTTAAAGGTTGCCTAGTAGGCACTTAGACCTTTTTCACTTAGACGAAATAAAACCAGGTCTAAGTGCCAAAAAAGGGGCTGCTGAGCTGATGGCTTCTAGCACCATCAGTTCAGCGGCCCGGCAACCTAACCATCGCGGCAGGACAGATGCCTCATCTCCCCTACTGCGATGCCATCACTCCTCTACCTGAACTGCCATGACCCGCAGCAGTTCCGGTAGAGGAGTGATGGCATCGCGGTAGGGGAGATGAGGCATCTCTCCTGCCACGATGGCTCACTCCCCCCCCACACACAACATCGGGGCAAGAGGGAGCCCAAGCCCTCTTGCCCCATGGCAGCTGCGACCCCCCCGACTCGATTGGGCCAGGAGGGAGCCCAAGCCCTCCTGGCCCAGGCGAACTCCCTACCCCCCCGACTCGATCGGGCCAGGAAGGAGCCCAAGCCCTCCTGGCCCAGGCGACCCACCTACCCCCACCCCCCCACTACATTACGGGCAGGAGGGATCCCAGGCCCTCCTGCCCTCGACGACCCCCCTCCCCCCAACGTCCGCCCCCACAGAACCCCCGATCGCCCCCCCCAGCCGACCCGCGACCCCCTGGCCAACCCCACGACTCCCCCACCCCCCTTCCCCATACCTTTGTTAGGTTGGCTGGACAGACGGGTGCCAAACCCGTCCGTCTTTCCGGCAGCCCAGAGAAGAATGGGGCCGGATTGGCCCAGCCTAACCAAAGCCCCGCCTACTGGTGGGGCCTAAGGCGCCTGGGCCAATCAAAACCAGTAGGCGGGGCTTTGGTTAGGCTGGGCCAATCCGGCCCCATTCTTCTCTGGGCTGCCTACCGGACAGACGGGTTTGGCACCCATCTGTCCGGCCAACCTAACAAAGGTACGGGGAAGGGGGGTGGGGGGGTCGTGGGGTTGGCTGGGGGGTCGCGGGTCGGCTGGGGGGGGGGCTGATCGGGGGTTCTCGGGGGGGCGGACGTTGGGGGGAGGGGGGTCGTCAAGGGTAGGAGGGCCTGGGATCCCTCCTGCCCGTAATGTAGTGGGAGGGTGGGGGTAGGGGGGTCGCCTGGGCCAGGAGGGCTTGGGCTCCCTCCTGGCCCGATTGAATCGGTGGGTAGGGAGGTCGCCTGGGCCAGGAGGGGGGGGGTGTCGCAGCTGCCGCAGGGCAAGAGGGCTTGGGCTCCCTCTTGCCCCGATCGTGTCGGGGGTGTTGCAGCTGCCGTGGGGCAAGAGGGCTTGGGCTCCCTCTTGCCCCGATTGTGTTGGGGGGGAGGGTTGATGGTTTGACATGGCAGGAGGGCTTGGGCACCCTCCTGCCTGGATCGTTGTGGGGGGGGGGATTCTGTAACCGGTGTTGTTCTTGACAGACACCGGTTACAGAATCCAGCTTTTAGGCGAAGGACTGGCTCCTCCTTCGCCTAAAAGCCCTTCTGTTGGACGTTTGGGCTTAGGTGTTTTTTTGTTTCATTATGGCTAAAAAGTGTAGACATGCTGTGGGTGTAATTTTAGACGTAGTGGAGATTGGGCGTTTAGGCAGAGGAAGGCCATAATCAAAACATGGACGTTTGTTTTGGTTATGGACACTTTCCCTGCTTCTGGGTTGAACGTTTAAGGACTTAGGCCAAAAGGGGACTTAGACGCTTTTTTTGATTATGCCCCTCCACGCGTTTTAGTGTGTGCTAAAAAGCATAGCACACCTTAATAAAGAGGGAGTAATTTTTTTTTATTTTTTTTTTTGAGGGGACATGTCCAGGGCAGATACTGAGCATCCCTGTCCTAAACAATTAGTGCATCTATATAACCATGTGCAGATAATGCAGGAGACTTTACCATCTGCAAAATGGGTGGTGGTAAATGCTCCCATTGTAATTTTAAAAAAATGGTCATGAGCTAATGCTTGGCTATTAATGAAATAAATGCACAATCAGGGGCTTTTATTATTTCTACAGTAAAAATGGCCTTAGCTTTCAAGAAAGACCTGCATATGAGGTAGCAAAACTAAGGGACATCTGTGAAACTTGGAAATCCATCCCAGATATGCATTTTGATGCATCAGGGACCTCCAGCAAAGAGGATCGGTAGCATGGAATGTTGCTGCTGCTTGGGTTTTGGCCAGGTACTAGGGACCTGGATTGGCCACCGTGAGAACGGGCTACTGGGCTTGATGGACCATTGGTCTGACCCAATAAGACTAGTCTTATATTCGTAGGATGGAGACATTGAGCAGAAAGATGACAGCTGATGCATATCACCCGATCCTGCAAAATGAACCTCACTACTCCATCTTTTGTTGAACTTAAGAACTGATTTGCAGCTCTACTGTAGAGGTAGAAGATTTAATAATATCTCAAGAACAGGAGAAAACAGAGCTCAAAAATCTCAAGCTGCTGGAGCAGTATTATTACCAATAAGAAGCAAAAGGTAGTAACGGTTGGAGATTCCCTTCCGAGAGGTACAGAGACGCCCATATCCCAACCGGACATGATGTTGAGAGTTTGCATGGTATTCAATAATACCTGCCTTCCTTCGGTACAACCGGCTTCTCTAAAATCTACATATGGGCATTCAGTGATGCCCTTAGCCAGATAAGGGCAGCTGCATATTGTCATAAACGTACCCAGGTTTAGCAGGTTAACCTCACCATGCACTGTAACTTTTAAAACAGCAGCTCCACTGCTTTCAATGCTTTAAAAAAGATTCCATATTTAAACCAGGAGGACAAAACCAGAGTATATTATTAAACTCACCATTCAACTGCACTGTTGCTTGCAAAGATGTTTATTAAAGTTTCAAGGTCTTCATTTTGGAAATGCAATTCTTCAAGGAATGTAGAAATGAACTGGGTATACAAGGGGCTCTTCTGTGCATCCTTATGTGAAATCTTGGGGGACAATCTAAAATAAAAGATTTAAATATACTGTAGAAAGAGCAACACAGCATCATTTATACAGATGGACATGATGGGTTGTGCTTAATGAACCAGTTCACAATCCCACCATAAAAAAAACAAACCACCCATAAATTTTCTTTTCTTATGTTTCTCATGATCTTGGTGACTGATAACAGTGTAATAATTTGAACAGTGGTGGTGGACTGTCAGTGTGGAAATTGCAAGGTTCCCTATCTCCCCAGCTGGGGACCATGACAGGATACAGCTGGATAAGTGCTCAATGCCTTGCCAGTGAAACAGTGGGAAGACAGAGAAAAGGACCGGCAACAGCAAACAGAATGGGAGGAAGAGGAAAAGCAATGAATTAGGACAGCGAGCAGTGGAGCCGGAGAATGTACAGGGGGAAAGCTGTGTGGCAGGTTGACAAGGTGTGTCTTGATGCACATGATATAGTATCAGTATCAGTTATGTATGCATGCAAAACCAGCATTTGTGACACAAAAATAGCTGAATTTCACCAATTATGTAAGTCGTGACGATAATCAAGCTGACTTTCATTATTTTGTGTGTTTTCCCCATTTATACTGTATACTTCGTACTACAGTACATGACTAACAGAGAAAGCAATAGAACAGGTCTTTTTTTTGGGCCAGTAACTGCCCTTATTTCAAAACTGCATTAACAGGACACTTTGTCGATGTGAATATAAGCCAACATAGAAAATGGCAGCAGGAAAACACCCACTTCCTCCATCATGTCTATCCACTTGAATCTGCCAACAGTATTCTCAGCAGGTATAAGTGGCAAAAAGGTATCCAAAATGACCAGATAACCACTGCAGAGACAAAGTAAAGACCCCCACACACTCCCCCCAGTGTTCACTTACCCTCTCACACCCCCACAAAGATCAGAAGAAAAACGTACACGCCTGTCTCCAAAACAAGAGCACATGCTATAGGAAAGCTTAGTAGAGCTGCACACAGGTCTCTTAAATAGCCTGAGGGCTGGGCGAGTGAACCATAGAAAGGAGGACCCAGGCCCATAAGCCACTCTAACCACTACATTTATGGTGGAACATATGCACCTACCAAAATCCCCCCAAACCCTACCGTACTGCCCTATAGGTGCCACCTGCAGCCATACGGGCTATTGGAGCTGTAGACAGGTAAGAATAGTGGGTTTTGGGGGGGGGCTCACCATTACCTATAAGGAAGTTCTGGTGAGATGTTTATATAGCACCCTTTTTGTGAAGTTCACAGCAGTGCCCTGTAAGGTGTCCCCACTGCTCTGTTGCCATGTCTGGGTGGCCAGTCCATCAAAGGATAGGCCCCTGCCATGGTCTTGTTCTGGGCATTTGGGACTTAGATGAAATTTTGACAAATTAGATTAGTCCACTCAACAGAATGAGATTCCCAAACAGGGCCCCTGCTTCATCTTAGCTTCATCAGGGAAACAGCGCAAATTATTCTGCTTCACCATCTCATCTATGGAGTGGACTAATATAATGGCAGTGGAGGTTATTGACCGTGAAGATTTATGTGCACATTCCAGGTTTTAAGATTCTGCTCTCCTCTGTTCAGCGCCATGATGTAATGGACTTCAAACAGATGGGGGGGGGGGGGGAGGTTGTTTTGGATGTTTTGCCACTTATGAAAAATAGTGCTTTGAAAAATTTAAAGTCACTGAAAAGTTTTGATAAAATGTAGTTTTTCTGTCCAAGGATGTGTTTTCTTGTTTCAACATCGACTTGAAATAGGTTGGTCTGTGGGATATCAGCCGTTGTCTATATCCCCGACGACACTGAGGTCTTTTCTCCATCTTTAAGTTTGACTATTACGATTTAACTAATCTTGTCTTTTGTTTTTATCTTGGTTTGCTTCTTCTTTGGATGGTTTCTGTGATAAGATTAGTTTTGACCTTTGCAGCTGCCCCTAAATTTTGGTTTGTTTTTTTAACCATTCTCCTCATTTTATCAGAGTCTCCTTTTTTGAAAGTTAAATGCTAATGTATTGGATTTCCTGTGTCTACTTAATCTAGAGATTATATGAAATCTGATCATGCTATGATCACTGTTATCAAGTGGCCCCAGCACTTTTACCTCCTGTACTAAATCATGTGCGCCACTAAGGATTAGGTCTAGAATTGTTTCCTCTCTTGTTTCCGGAACCAGCTATTCCATAAAGCAGTCTTATTTCATCAAGAAATTTCACCGCCCTTTAATGCAAATAATGTACAGTCAAACCTTGGATAGCGAGTAACGCAGTTTGCGAGTCTTTTGCAAGACGAGCAAAATATTTTCTTCATTTTTAACTCGCTAAACGAGCGGTATCTTGCACCACAAGCACTTGGACGTGCACCGCGTCATCACAGTACACACAACATATGCGCATCGCATTGCTGAGCGCATAGCCGAGCATACCTGAATGCAGCAATTACCGTATTTTCAGGCATATAACGCGCGCGTTATACACGATTTTTACAAACCGTGCACGTTATACGTGTGAGCGCGTTTTACAACTTTTTTTTTTCAATCCGGCATCCCCCCTGCGAACCGGCATCCTCCCCCCCTGCTCGCGTCACCCCCTCTCCCCCGCGATCCTACATCCCCCCCCAGCACCGCAAAACATCTCATGCTCAAAGCCTTCTGGTCTCGCTCTCTCCGAGATTATCTTGGAGAGAGCGAGATCAGAAGGCTTTGAGCATGCGCAAATGCTCAAAGCCTAGTCCAGCCCGGTGCAGGAAGAAGGAGGATCTCTCTCGCACCGCACCGCACCGCCCAGCCCAGCCCAACCCAACGAGGGAGGATCTTCAGGCACTGGCACTGGCACATCCTGTGCATTGGTGCTGGTGCCGGTGCTCAATCGGGTAAGAGATGTTTTGCGGTGCTGGGGGGGATGTAGGATCGGGGGGGGGGTGACACGAGCGGGGGGGGGAGGATGCCAGTTCACAGGGGGAATGCCGGATTCGAATGAAAAAAAAAAAATGCTCTCTCAGGTAAGCGAGCGGGGGGGAGGATGCCGGTTCGGAGTAGGCGGGAGGAGGTTTTAGCATGCGCGGTATACGCGTGTGCACCCTATATTAAAATTTTTTTACATAAATTTGTGTTCCCCACGCGCTATACCCGTGTGCGCGGTATATGGGTGAAAATACGGTAAGCGTAACACAAGCACGCACAGTGTACGCACACAATATACCCTAGTCCAATACATTCCGACCTTGCCTACATTGTTACACAGTCCCTGAACCCCTACTCAATCTGCCAGTGCCCAATTCCATCCCATTTGGCTCAAAGTCTGCATAGTCCTACCCAATTCCCCGAGTTTCCATCTAATCGCAATACTCTGCGGGAGTGTAATGACTGCTCTAAACAAGCGAGATCTTGCAATACAAGTATGTACAGTAGATTTTATATTAAAGTTTTGGGGTTGTGGAACGAATTGTCTGAGTTTCCATCTTTTTTCAGATCAAACAGCATTATGGGGTAAGGATTTAGAACAAATTGCTTTTGCTTACTGACACTTATGAGGAATTTAGGAGACATCTAAAAACATATCTGTTTTCGAAGTATTTAGGCAGCTAATTTGTAAAAATTTCATTATGCACTATTTTGATAATTTTAGTGTCTCTAATTATTGGCTTTTAACTTTTTTAGTTCTATTCAACTTCTTTTATTGGTTTTGTTTTTAACTATTGTAAACCACATAGAACTTTACAGCCTTGCGGTATATAAACTGATTATTATTATTATTTCTTATGGGGAAATTCGCTTTGATATACGAGCGTTTTGGATTACGAGCATGCCTCTGGAACGAATTAAGCTTGCAAACCAAGGTACCACTGTATATGTCAAAAAATATGTATCAACATGGGGGAGCACACCAATGGTGACATTCTGTGTACAAAAATTGTATCAGCACCTGGAACTGCAGATTCATACATCACACATGCTTGAATGCTATTCCGTACATACAGAATTAGCAGTTCCTATATTTATTCACAAAACTGCATTCCAGTACATGCACAGATGTATCCGCATGCAACTCCAAGTACCTATACAATTTTTGCAATACCAGCACACCTTCTCATCTCATCCTCCATGTTTTTCTTAGATTGTGAGCCCACTAGGGACAGAGAAACTACCTGCATATAATGTATACAGTGCTGCAGTGTCTAGCAGTGCTATAGAAATGACTCGCAGTAGTAGCGGCAATACACCTCCTCTGTAATTCTAGTCACCACATCTCAAGAAAGATATACTATAGCAGAATTAGAAAAGGTACAGAGAAAGGTGACAAATATGATAAAGGAGATGGGACGACTTCCCTATGAAAAAAGGCTAAAGCAGCTAAGACTCTTCAGCAAGGAGAAGAGAAGGCTGTGGGGAGACATGAGAGGTCTATACTGAGTGGATACAAATTGCTTGTTTAGTCTTTCCAAAAATACTAGGACTAGGGGGCATGCAATGAAGCTACTAAGTTGGAAATTTAAAAGAAACTAGAGAAAATATTTTTTTTCCTCAATGTGTAATTAAACTCTGCAATTTGTTGTCAGGGAATGTGGTGAAAGCAGTTAGTTTAGCAGGGTTTAAAAAAGGTTTGGATAATTTCCTAAAAGCAAAGTCCAAAAGTTATTATTAATATGGACTTGGGAAAATCCACTGCTTATTTCTTTCTAGGATAAGCAGCATAACATCTGTTTTACTCTTTTGGGATCTTGCCAGTACTTGTGACTTGCATTAGCCATTGTTGGAAACAGGATACTGGGCTTGATTGACCTTTGGTTTATTTCAGTGTGGTAACTCTTATGTTCTTATTTTGGGTCCAGTAGTTTCTCTTTTCTCCTTTGCCCTCAACCTCAGCTGGAGCTAACACTAGGATCCCAATTCCATTTAAATTTACATACACCCAGGGTTTCTCTAGTTTTATTAACACCTTCACACTGTAGTCTGATTGTTACTGCAATGATCCTAAGGCCAAGGGTCCTCTCTAATATTATATTCAGATCTAGTTACCAGGTGCCAGCCTTAGTAAAGATCATGGCTCATCCCTCTCCTTGGCTGTGAACACTGTCTGAAGAGTGTAGAAGACTTGATGTAGGAATTGAACAACCCACCACATGGAAGCAGAGCTCTCTGATCACTGAGCCACCAGCTACTTTTAAATAAAAATCAATAAATATACTTGGAAAGCTTCATGTCATATCCTATACCAGTGATTCCCAACCCTGTCCTGGAGGAACACCAGGCCAATCGGGTTTTCAGGCTAGCCCTAATGAATATGCATGAGAGAGATTTGCATATGATGGAAGTGATAGGCATGCAAATTTGCTTCATGCATATTCATTAGGGCTAGCCTGAAAACCCAATTGGCCTGGTGTTCCTCCAGGACAGGGTTGGGAACCACTGTCCTATACCATTTAATCAAAGTAAACAAAATAATTGTAACTCGGTTAAAAGAAAGCACAACAAAATGGTTGGGAAGAGATGATAGCTTTTGTGGTCTTTGATATAAGTTCTGTTCCTACATTAGACTGAGGATTTAAACAAAAAATTAAGACTGGCATCACAGTCACATTTTAATATGCAGATCTGCCCTATGCAAGCCATCACTGAGCAGCTGCTTCTGGAGTGGAGATAGGAAGGGTAATCTTTATCCTTTAATCAGATGAAACAGAAGTGTCTCAGCCCTGTGCCAGAAGGATGCAGAGACTGACAATCTGCTCTAGTGTGTAGCAGGCATGGAAAGGAAAGACTGGCATTACAAGATGAAAGGCGTGGTCCTATCTGTGAGTAAAGACACAAGGCAATCAAAGTCTGGAGGAGTAAGGCATAAGACACATTTCTTCTCAATTAAAGCTGAATTAGCTGATAAGTGTCTGTTGACACACAGGAATCAAGACCACCAGTAAGCTGTAATCTTGAGAGAAGTCTATCATATTTGAGGCATACCTCCCACCACTCCCTATTTTTCTTTTTGAGAAACAGCTTCAACAGGGACTTTCAACCTCACAACTAGTCAGGGTTTTAGGATAAATTTAGTCTGTATTGCACCACCAATGCATATCATCCATACTCACTGGAATTCTGATTGACTGTAGGGTCAAATAGGACAGGTTTGGAAAGCCCTACTCTGAGGAATGTTTTATTTAATACTGTATAACCATAATCAAAATGATCAGGGGACAATAACTTTCTATATAGAAAGCTTCCTGGTCAATATTTAGCCTAAGGCAGTCAGCATTTATATAATCACTGACTCAATAATCCACAGTGAAACCAATTCAAACAATAAAGACAACCCCCCCAAAAAACAAAAAAAAACCCAAAAACAAAACTGTGGATGAGGATGTTCTGAAAGATGATTTATTTAACACTCTTCACAATAGGAACAAATAAAAACAAAACAGAAATCCAAGCGGACACTACACGGTCCGTGTTTGGCAAACACGCCTTCCTCAGGGGCCCAGTTGATATGGAAAACACAGATAAAAATGTAGACTAAAAAAAGTACATGCGTCTTTGAACAGGTCACGAAAATGACTTTTGAGCAGATGGAGTGGAAATTTTTCGTAGTGATAGAAATTACACCACCTATAAAATTGATTTGCCACATTGGATACTAATGATAGAATACTAAAAGAGCTATGGGAAGACATCTATTAAGTTGTACTCAAAGAAAGTAAAATTCCTAAAAGAGGTGAAGAAGAGAAAACAGGCATTGGAGAAGGCAATGTGTAGGGTCTTGTTTACATTGGCCTCTCAATAAACCTTTATATATTTCCAACTCCAGGGACCCTTCTTTTTATTTTTTTGGTATTCCATTGATCTGTTGGTACTCCATTGTGTGCTTTGAAAACGAAAAAGCCATAACAGGTGCCCAAAGAGAGCACAGGGGAGGCTAAGCCAACCACTCCCGCCCCCTTTCAAATGCTGTGCGTCATGTGGTGCAAGGGTGCTCTTCGGGTGCCCATCCAGCACAAACCTGGTTTGAATTAGGTGTAAAGAAGCCTAAGGACTCCATCCTTACCAGATTTGAGGCAAAACAAGATGATCTGAAGCTTCTGAAGAACTTTAAAAAAAGAACTGGGAAATTCAAAATGGCCGATTCTCTCCCGTTGCCAAGAAACACCTGCCACAGCGCACCCCCCACTCCAGAGGTAGAGATACCCACTCTCTCCCACTGCCAAGTGACTCCCCCGCCTCCGACGCCCCCTCCCCCTTACCTCTAAGTAGATGACCTGAGGGATGCGGATTCCCTCCTCCCAACTGGCCTGCATTGTCCAAAATGGGCTTTCCCCTCCTCGGTGCATCTTGGGACCATTTTGGACGACGCAGACCAGTTGGGAGGAGGGAATCCGTGTCCCTCAGGTCATCTACTTAGAGGTAAGGGAGAGGGGGCGTCGGAGATGGGGGAAGTGATCTGATCGGGATGGTGTGGAAAATAATAGAAAGGGGGACTTGTCTTGAAAAAGCCGTGAGGCAAAACATGTCAAACTGACAGGTCCCTTCTCGACACAAGATATATTTATATAGTAAAGCAAAGAACTAAGATAAGTTTTTAACTATAAGTTATAAGTATTTAATTAGAACACGGAGCACATAGTAAAACACAAAAATATAAAAATTTAAAATAAAGCAGGCCTGATGATGATGCCAATGCCGACACTGTTGTTTAGCCATAGTAAACACTTGGCTAACAACTGGCACGTCTGAAGACTTTGCAAAATGACACTTAAATAAGTTTTTTAAAAATAAATAATGTGCATAAATCGTGCCTGTGTGCAATCTGTCAACACTCTACACCTGGACACTCCTCTCCCAAGAAATGAACATATTCTTAACACAAATCTTCAGAGTATTCCGGATTATATGTGTCTTTAAATGTTTATGGCCTCAGCCCCACCACTCCACCACTAATATAAATTTATAGGGTAAAGAATCTAATCTAATCTTTAGTCTTGTATATCGGGTCATTCCCCAGAAGGACTTGAACCGGTTAATAAAACTTAACTTAAGGAGACATTAATGAACAACAATAGGACAAGAGAAAGTTAGTAAATATCAACATTCAGTTATCAACTAGAAAATTCTGAACAGACCAGACATGTTTCAAGGGTGCTTTTTCAAGGGTCCCCCGTGGCCGGTACTGTCATCCAACTTACAAGCAAATTGGCTGAAAAGTTTTGAAGTTTTAAGCATTACTATTGAAAGAAATTAATTTATAAATTTATAAAGAATTAAAAAAATATTGAGATGATAAAATGAATTAGAATATAGATTTATGGCTGATGATGAAGGTCCACATAATTCTTCACCCTATAAATTTATATTAGTGGCGGGGCTAATGCCATAAAACATTTAAAGACACATATAATCCAGAATATTCTGAAGAT
Source organism: Geotrypetes seraphini (assembly GCF_902459505.1). NCBI lineage: Eukaryota > Metazoa > Chordata > Amphibia > Gymnophiona > Dermophiidae > Geotrypetes > Geotrypetes seraphini. The sequence continues at coordinate 23,459,928 of NC_047095.1, forward strand.
TTAGGATATATATTAGTGACTATTCCGGAACACCAGTAGTCATAAAATTTTACATCATCTTTTTTACCCAGAGGGTGGTGGACACATGGAACGGGCTTCCAGAGGTTGTGATAGGCCAGAGCACAGTACAGGGGTTCAAGGAAGGTTTAGATAGGTTCCTAAAGGATAAGGGGATTGAGGGGTACAGATAGAAGCAGAGGTAGGTTATAGAAATGGTCAGGAACCACTTCACAGGTCATAGACCTGATGGGCCGCCGCGGGAGCGGACCGCTGGGCGTGATGGACCTCTGGTCTGACCCAGTGGAGGCAACTTCTTATGTTCTTATTTTTTTGCATATTCTTATCACTGCATGTACCTTTATGCATGTTATGTTGACATATTTTAGAACAGGTCATTTACGTCTGAAAAATTAGCCCCTTAGTAAATGCACATAAATGCAAATTTTTAGACCCACAAATGCCTTTTGTATAAAAGAGAGGGAATGTGTACTTTTAGTGAACTGGTCATACAGATTATCTAGTCTTAAGTATGTCTTGCTCCCTTGGGCTTTTAGCTCAGTTGAAACTAACCCTTATTTGAGCTGTAGTATTATATTCTATTTTAACTATCCAGTGCCTTTCATACCCATTTTTAACCTCAACCATTGAAACAACTGTCCTGACAGGCAGCTGCAGAACACAACTGTGTACTTGAACATGTGTAGCTAAAGTCTGACCAATAGGTACAACTATTTTGTCTAGGACTCCTATGATCCCTCCTCCGTCCCAATGCACCGTCTTCGCTGTTCTCAGTCTCTGCTGGCTTGACGAACATAAACCATACTCAGGAATCAAATCAACTATCCCACATGGAAATGTGTACCAAGATCACTGCACCGGTATGTGTTGGCAAATGCAGTCGTATAATCTAATACAATATATCGTCCTAGATAATCTGCGTAGTGCAGCCAAAAAGAGAGAAAGGACTAAGAAAAACTAATGCTTAAAATCTACACTAACCTTGAAAAATTAAACATTTTTCTTAATCAACAAGAAGTAATCTAGCAATTTTGCACTAGTCAGAAAAAACCAAACCAGGCTCCAATAGTTAATCACTCCTTAGGCAGTGTAAGATGTGATCTGCTGTGGCGAGCTAGGAAAAAAGCCCAACATCACTATAAAGTCTTGAGTCATGGAAAGCTATGGGAAAATGAACAAATAGCTTATCTAGACAGGACAATGAAATGATCTGTTCAAGTAATTCTTCAGAAGAATCACTGTACTTGTACAAACTTGTTTTTATACACCAGAAGATCCTAGTCTTACACCATCTGGCAAATAAGTAGAAGGCAGTGGCAGCACGTCTCTTTACATAATGAAAGTTCAAAGAATCGAGTCATTTCACATCTGCTGCATATTAAACGGAAGGGAATTCATGTTATGACAGATATAATGCACTTGTGATATGTTGCTAGTATAACATCTGGTTAACATGGTATACAGGTCATTTAAAATTTTTATGTGCATGTAAAAAGAGATTAAGATTGCAACAAACTTGATTTTCGTAAAGTGTTTCAAGGGCTATATTTTTTAAGCCAAGTCATAGTTTAGCATCATTTTGTGTAGCTGAGATATTTAGAAGTCAGCAATAAATTATTTAACAAGTTTGAAAAGCATGAAGAATCATGGCTGTAGGAATGCTTTCCAACAAATTAGTGCAAGGGAGTACAGGATGTGTACGTTTATGGGAGAATGTATATATTAATATGGGGAAATGTGGGGACAGTCAATGTGTATGGGAGTTGAAGGGTGTGAATATTTGAGTTTGTGTGATGGGGAATTGGTTTGGTATGTGTTTATGTGGTTGTGATTATATGATATACTTGGGGATGTGAGTTTAGGGGGGGTATGGAAATGTGGCTTTGTAAGATTATATGGGAATGGGGATGTGTGTAAGTTTTTGAGGAGGAGTGAGTTATAAAAAATCTCCACATTAAAAACGTCCAAAACAAGCCATTTGCATATAGGAGGAGCCAGCATTTTTAATGGACTAGCCCCACAGACATGCAAGCAGAGCAGTGGGACACCCTAGGAGGCACTGCTGTGGACTTCACATTAAGGGTCATCAGGTACACTTTGCACTATAACCCCCCTGTACATTAGCGTACATTCTCCAGGAGCCACAGCTGCAATGACCAAGCAGGCCATTTCCATGTGGAAATTGGGGACCTTCAGAAAGGCATTCACTGCCTTGAGACCCAAGGTGGGCCTCCAGTCCTCTGTGCCTTTCTTAGGCATGATGAAGTATCTGAATTATCTGCCTGAACCAGAGTCAATGTTGAGTACAAGTTCTATAGCCCAAATGTCCAGAAGTTTTTTAAAGCTTGGCCCTGACTTTGGCCTCCCTTTCCAGCCTTCTGGCCAGAAAATCTACGAACAGACCCAGAGGAGGGCGATAGAATTTGATTGTGTGATGTACTTGAATGATATCCAACACTCATTGGTCCAAGGAAATTTTCTCCCACTCCCTCTGAAACACTGATAGCCTCCCACCAATATGCGGAGGCACAGCCGCCAACCTGGCATCATAGGGGCTTCTTGGAGGGAGGGTTGACACGAGCCCCTGAGGATTGCTGGTATCTTGAACTGCTGAATATAACTTTGGAAGGACCTCTGGACAGAGATCCCCTGGTTACTCGTATTGCCGAGAATGATGGGAGGGATAAAAATTGCTCCTACTCCCACCCAGAGGTTGGTGTGGCCTACATTGTGGCAAAGACTTAGGGCAGTGATCTGCCACACTGGCCATAAGGTCATCAAGGCCCCTTACCAAAAAGCATCTGTCCCTTATATGGCAGCCTGCTCAAGGTGCCTTTGGGGGCTGAGTTGCTCACCTACTGCCTGATCCAGAGCATTATGCAAGCAGAGACAGCATAAGCCAACACCTTGCTCATGACCCTGATAAGGTCAGATAAGGCACATGCCACAAAATCCACCCCCTCCAGCACAAGCTGGGGGGCAGGCATCCTCCTCCGCAGAGGGCTGCTGTTGCAGTTAGGAGTGGCAGGCCTGAGCAGCAAACGAAGCAACAGCAGCCTTGATCCCCAGAGCAAGAGCTTTAAACTGCTTTTTCAAAATCAGATCCACTTTGCAGCCCTGAGCATCTTTCAGCATTAACAGTATGTTTGGTGACCTGAGCCACCGCTGAATCTACCTTAAGCTGGTTTAATAGCTGTTAGAACGCCGGTGCAATGGGATAAAGCCTGGACATGGCCTTGGCAACCCTCAGGAACCCCCTCCAGGGTCTCCCGCTATTGTGTAACCAGTGCAGAAATATCCAGATGCACAGGAAAAAAAGGTCCGAGTATTATAACCACTCATGACCGTGCACTGGGAAGTAGAAGTAGGAACCTCCAGCTTCAGCTCTAATAGCAGCAACAATAAAGTGGTGGACCGAGGTTGACTTGAAGAGGCGGCGGGTCCGAAGGTCATCCCCCTGGCCAGAAGCCAGTGAGGCCTCTTGAATGTTGGTCCCAAACAGGGAACCAGTCATCCAGGATTTTTCTGAACCTGAATGGTGTAATTTTGATTTCACGCTTTCCTAGCTTAACATATCGTAGTTGATACAATTTTGTTTTGACATAGCATGACAGAAAGGAGGTTATGGAGGGACAGACAGAATTAAAAAACAAAACAAACCACCACCAAAACAAATAGGTATTTTCATTCATGTGAAATGTACCTACACACAATTTCAAAAATCTTTGCTAGTTATATTAAGTATTGATCCAGACACAAAGTAGAAAAACCCTATCCTATGACACATGCAACTCTGGGAGGTTTTGAGTTTAAAAGGTAACACAAGGGTCTGCTAATATGTGATAACACATGTGTTAACCTGCAGTAAGGTTTACATGGGCCCTATTCTAAGCAATGGACCTATTCACTAAATAAGTGTTACCTGTGTTAGCATTATTATGAGCCACTGCATATTGGTGAACAGGGCGCTGATACAGAAACACAGAAAATGATGGCAGATAAAACAACATGTGGCCTAGCCAGTTTATCCTTCCATACCAATTCGTAGCTCTGCAATTCTTTCCTCTCCCCTTGAGATCCCCTAGGCTCGTCTCATGCGCTCTTCATTTCCACCCTCTTGAACACCACGGCAGAATAAATGATGCTGCAAAGCGTTATCCAAAAGCTATCACCCTAATAACTTTGTCAGTAAAAGATATGTTAATATCACCACTGTAAGGGGTAGCAGGCAGATCTAGAAAAATCTGTACAATATTCATTACATTACATTAGTGACTTCTATTCCGCTCGTACCTTGCAGTTCTAGGCGGATTACAGAGAAGCTAACTGTACATTTCCAGATGATTTGCTAGTTAGGTAGTGGTATACATGGTTGATACTTTGGAGAGAAAAAAATTACAAGAGGGGTGAGACTATTTGGGGGGGTTTACAAGGGAGGAGAAAGGACAAGGGAAGAGTTAAGATGTCTGGATAAATTTTTTGAATAGCAGAGTTTTGATTCCTTTTCAAAATGATTTGAAGTCGCTCGTTGTTGTCAGTAAGTTGGAGATGGAGATGTTTTGCTGCCTGCGTCGCTAGTAGATTGTCAAACATCTTCTTATACCGAGTACCTTTGAATGGGGGGTAAGTAAATGGGGTCTGAGTTCTTCTTTGCCTAGTAGTAAGATTCTGATTTAGACGGTTGGTTAGGTAAGTGGGGGCAGTGCCATTTATAACTTTGAATAATATTCCATGAAGGGACACATCACCATCGGAGGGATGGATGGTGAGATTCAATTAGTGTTTCTAAAGGTTGATACGAAAGGTTGCTTACTACACTTCAAATATTACTTTTGTTAAATATTTATCTCTGAAATTTGTAGAAATGTTAACTGCAAAATACTCAAATTGCACGATTACAATTATTTTGGGCAAGCTTATTGACTTTTCAATTTTATGAAATATGATAGAATAATTGTACACAAAGCGAATATACGTAGCATCTACACAATATAATTACCACTGAACACTATTTATGTTTAAATCTGTTTATTCGTTTTAAACAACAGCAAGGAAACAGTACATCAAATGTAGTGGACAGAAAAACTTCTCCCCCCCCCAACCACCCACCCTTCCAGCCCACCACCCACCCACCCACGGGAACAGTCAATCCAACATCCAACAATCAGTTAAGCAATCTACTATGTACAGAGGGTTGCAAAGTGGAACAAAAGGGCAACCAACAACGAAGATAAAGGGAGCCAGATTTAGAATCCATATCCGCAATGGCCAGACGTTCATAGCCCGCCAATTGAATCATCTGAGTCCGCCACTGTGACACTGTAGGGGTATTTGGTGACAGCCAACACTGAAGAATAGTCTTGATGCCTATAACTATAGCTTTCCGGGCAAACGCCGCCACACCCGGGCGGACCGGGTGCAAGGACAGTTTCAGTGTGAAGATAAAGGTGTCCGTAGGTATCCAGGTACAGTTCCAAAAAGATGCGAGATGCTGACAGATACGAGTCCAATATGCCCGTATGCCCGGACATAGCCAAACTGAACACTATTTATAACTAGGAACGTCTGATAGATTCCTATAGCAAATACCGCACTATGGGGGGTCTTTTACTAAGGCGCGCTAGCTGATTTAGCGTGCGCTAAAAGCTAATGCGTCCATGGAATATAATGGGCACGTTAGCATTTAACGCGCCTTAGTAAAACACAGTAACTGACTGGATTTAAAAATGTGCATTAAGACCCAGATGCAAACAAAAATATCTTTAGATAAATGTAGGATGCATCACTGAAAGGCATTTTAACAAATATAAGAAACATAAATAACATTTCTCAAAGTAGTATACTATTTTTGATCTTCAGAAATTTAAAACCTGTCACAAAGGTTTTATTAACAACTATTACTACTACTATTTATTATTTATAAAGCACTAATATCTATGACCATTCTAGCTTACCAACAAACACTACAATTCAGTTGTAGCAAACTGATAAATTTTTAATGGACTGCGATTGTGTTTGAATCATCAATCATAGTAGCATAAAGAGAATTGAAAATGAGCCATTAATATTAAACTGAAATCTTTTGAAGTTGTTTCTTATTTTAGTGTTTTAAATTTCGTAATATCTTACAAGTAAGTGCATTAAGATAATGCAGCTTTTTCACTTAAAATCCACATGGTATAGTAGAATCTCAATTAACTGGATCTCGGTTAACTGGCACTCTCACCCAACCAGCAAAAAAATTGCCAGCAAAAAGAAAAAAAAAAAAAATGCCCCCCGAAGCACCAGTGGCAGTGGTCCTGAGCCTGCAAACCCTCTTCTCTCCTTCAAGCCTGAAAAATTAGAAGCAGCAGCAGTCCTGTGCTGCAAACTCACCTCCCTTCTGACATGACGCACCAGCGTGGCAGCATCCTGGGCCACAAATACTCTCTCCCTTCCTCAAGTCCCAAAGCACCTGAGAGATGACCCTCCCTCCTTCCCACCCCAAAGCACCAACACAGCAGCAGTCCTGAGCCACACAAAAGTCCTCCTCCCTCCCTCCCTCAAGCCCCAACATGGCAGAAGTAGGTGGTAGTTCTGGGCCACGAACCTCCTTGCTCGCTACCTCCCTTCCTTACCCAAAGTGCAGCCGGTCAGCAGGAGGCAACCTCAAAACAGGCTGCTTGAGGCCAGACCCAACAGAGCCTTCCTTGTGAGAATATATACCTGGTGTCCTCCGAGAATACCTACTACAGGTAAGTATTTTTGCTTTCTCTGAGGACAATCAGGCATAATATTCTCAAATGTGGGACTCTAAAATGTTCCAGGATCATGTCTCTGGAAGAGATTAAACCGTAAATATAAAAGAGCCTGGAAAAATCCTATAGGGCTGGAGAACATAAGAACATAAGAATTTGCCGCTGCTGGGTCAGACCAGTGGTCCATCATGCCCAGCACCGTGCCTGCGGTGGCCCCCTGAGACCAACCCTACCTGCATACATTCTGGTTCAAAAGGAACCCGTTCAACTTTGTCCTAAATCCCTGGAGGGTGTTTTCCCCTATAACAGCCTCAAGAAGAGCGTTCAAGTTTTCCACCACTCTCTGGGTGAAGAAGAACTTCCTTACGTTTGTATGGAATCTATCCCCTTTTAACTTTAGAGAGTGCCTTCTCGTTCTCTCTACCTTGGAGAGGGTGAACAACCTGTCTTTATCTACTAAGTCTATTCCCTTCAGTATCCTGAATGTTTCTATCATGTCCCCTCTCAGTCTCTTCTTTTCAAGGGAGAAGAGGCCCAGTTTTTCTAATCTCTCACTGTACAGCAACTCCTTCAGCCCCTTTACCATTTTAGTCACTCTTCTCTGGACCCTTTCAAGTAGTACCGTGTCCTTCTTCATGTACGGGGTGGATGCAGTACTCCAGGTGAGGGCGCACTATGGCTCGGTACAGCAGCATGATAACCTTCTCCGATCTGTTTGTGATCCCATTCTTAATCATTCCCAGCATTCTGTACCCTTTTCGCCGCCACCGCACATTGCGCAGACGGCTTCATCGACTTGTCAACCAGTACTCCCAAGTCTCTTTATGGGGGGGGGGGTCTCTCCAAGTACCGCCCTGGACATCCTGTATTCATGTATAAGATTTTTGTTACTGACATGCATCACCTTACACTTATTCACGTTGAACCTCATCTGCCATGTTGCGGCCCATTTCTCGAGCATATTTATGTGACGTTGCAGATGTTTGCAATCCTCCTGCGTCTTCACTGCTCTGAATAACTTCGTATCGTCTGCAAATTTAATCACCTCACTTGTCGTACCAATTTCCAGATCGTTTATAAATATATTTTATAAATATATTGAAGAGCACAGGTCCAAGTACCGAACCCTGCGGCACTCCACTGCTGACGCTTTTCCAGTCCGAGTATTGTCCATTTACTCCCACTCTCTGTTTCCTATCCGCCGGCCAATTTTTAATCCACATGAGTATTTCACCCTCAATTTCATGGCTCGCAATTTTTCAAAGTAGTCATTCATGCAGAACCTTGTCGAAAGCTTTCTGAAAATCCAGATATACAATGTCGACCGGGTCACCCTTGTCTATCTGTCTGTTTACTCCCTCGAAGAAGTGCAGCAAGTTCGTCAAGCAAAATCTTCCTCTGCTGAAGCCATGCTAGATGGTCCTCATCAGATCGTGTCCATCAAGGTGCTCAGTGATGCGGTCCTTTATCAGCGCCTCTACCATCTTTCCCGGTACCAAGGTCAGACTCACCGGTCTGTAGTTTCCCAGATCATCCCTCGAACCTTTCTTGAAGATCGGTGTAACATTCGCCACCTTCCAGTCTTCTGGAACCCTTCCCGATTTGATCAACAGATGGATATCAGTTGAAGCAGTTCAGTTATAGTCCCTTTCAGTTCCTTGATTACCCTAGGATGGATGCCATCCGGTCCTGAAGAACAGATGTTGAAGAACTGTTTGCCCAAACCGACTGTCTCTTCTGGAATTGTGCTCTAAACACTAGTGAGAAGTAAACATATGGACTGAGGACCAAGTAGCCACTTTGCAAATTTCTTCAACAGATGCAGAGCGAAAATGAGCCACCAAGGGAGCCATAGCCCATAACATTGTGGACTGTCGCAGAGCCTTGTAGCATCAACCTAGCCTGTGTATACACAAGGAGATACAGTCCTCTTGCCAAGTGATCACACCCAAATCACTCCTCTTCACCCACTAAACTGCATCTTTCCCTCAGGGTTTGGAGCCCAAATGCATGACTTTCCATTTCTTAGCATTAAATCTTAGCTGCCAAATTCCAGACCATTCTTTGAGCTCCACTAGGTCCTTCCTCATATTATCTACACCATCAGAGATATCTAACTTATTGCACATTTTGGTACCATCTGCAAAGAGGCAAGCCTTACCAGATAGCCCTTTAGCAATAATCACTGACAAAAATGTTAAAAAGAACTGGCCCAAGAACTGAACTTTGCAGTATACCACTAGACATATCTTTCCTTGGCGTGATCCCATTTACCACTACTCTCTGTTGCCTTCCATTCAACCAGTTCCTAACCTAGTCCATCACTTTAGGGACCATACCAAGGGCACTTAGTTTATTTATTAGACGCTTGTGTGGAACAGTGTCAAAAGTTTTGATAAAATCTAAAGACACCACATCTAGTGCTCTCCCTCCATCCAACACTCTATTCACTCAGTCAAAGAAATTGATCAGATTTGTCTGACAAGATCTGTCTATAGAGAAACCATGTTGCCTCAAGTTCTGTAATCCATTGGATTCAAGAAAATTCACTATTCTCAGTTTTAAAAGTATTTTCATTAATTTGCTGCCCACAGAAGTCAGACTTACTAGTAAAGTTTTGGTACGAGGATATTGAAGCCATGAGAAAATGAATTATCATTAACATTCAAAGTTTAGAACATAGTAAATAGTCTTGTAAAAAATAAGATCACTATGTAAAAAGTGGCAACATCTGCCCTTATTTCTGTTAGGTAGGGCTGATCTGATTAAAATGGGGGCCTTCCCCCAGCTTCTTTACATTCTGCAGGCATTTCCTATTTGGATTACCAAAAAAGAAGAATCCCAATTTTGCTGGTTTTTGGTTTTTTTTTTTAAATCATGTTTATTAACGAGTCAACAAGAGAAACAGACAGTTTGCAGAATACAAGCAAGCACACAATAGCAAACTACAAAAGCTTACAACAATCATCACCAAGAAACTAGTGTACCGGCCTCGCAGGGCTCTCTCTCGGTCTGGTATCGGGTGGTTCATTCCTTAGACTCTCGGGGACCCTTGGCCCTTTTGCGTGATAAGTAGAATTTTGCTGTTTTAATTCATAGCTTTATTTGGAATTTCAAATCAGCCCGCATCTGCTATCAAAAATCAACCAAGGCCAATACTCAAAGTGGATTAGGCCTATCCAATCTGAGATTGTATACTGTAGTGGTCACGAGATGGATCTATGAGGTCTTTCTAGGAAGGAGCAAATATGCTCTCCAGAAGTTGCTTCAGGAGTCTTTGTGACCCCATATCGGTATCTGCTTATATACACAGACAGAACTCTGCCAGTGGATGCCCAGACTTAAAGTCTCAGTGGCCTTACTGCCAGTGAGAAGGGCATGGATATGGTAGAGACAAAGACCAATAAGGCTTCCCAGGCTTCTTCCTTCTTTACACAAAATATTCATTTCCCATCAGGTATGGGGAAGACATTACATTAGTACAGTGAAACCTTGGTTTGCGAGCATAATTCGTTCCAATAACATGCTTGTAATCCAAAACACTCATATATCAAAGCAAATTTCCCCATAAGAAATAATGGAAACTCATGACGATTCGTTCCACAACCCAAAAACTTAAATACAAAATACTGAATGTACATGTATTGCAAGACCTCGCTCGTTTAGAACAGTCACTACACTCCCGCAGTGTCAGAGAGAGAACCATCGGCTCAGTTGTGATGATGTGACGTGTGTATACTGTAGGTATTCTTATCGCAAGACCTCGCTCGTTTATCAAGTTAAAATTTAATAAAATGTTTTGCTTGTTTTGCAAAACACTTGCATACCAAGTTACTTGCAATCCAAGGTTTTACTGTATTATGGATCGCTAACAAAATCCAGGAGTTCAATATGATTTACAATTTAGAAGAGCCTGGCCATATCCAGGGATTACATTATTTCATTAGGTGTCATGAAACAGATAACTTGGTTTGTGTTCGTGTAGACTTATGATTATAGCATATGGTTTGGAGAGAAAATTGGTTATATCTGGTGTTGTAGTCTTGATATTAAAGGTTCTGGTATGGGTGTCTCTTCTGGGATAAATACAGTGTCTGATGGGCTCCAGTCTGGGGAATCTTTTGGCTGTGGGAAGAGGGGTTTTGCTGTCCTTTGGGCAAATTCAGAGTGGGATCGGGGGGGAGGGGGAGGATCATGGAATCACATTTTTTAACTTATTTACAGGTACAACATTATCATCATAGGATCATATCCACTTACAGTACAAAGAGACATGGGAGTATTGTTCATTAGATAAAGATCTTCTTCAAAACCCACAGCATTTGAATAGATTATGTGTGTGGTCAGGCTGAAATGTGATGCACTCTAGGGGACCTATACTTGCAGCATATAGCTAGAGAGTGTTCTAGTGATTTGAAACTGTTACTAACAACTAAAAATATGATCTAACTCTTTCAAAATATCTATGATGTCAAAAACACTAGAAGAGACACAATTCAAACTCTTACACAGAGCTTACATATCTAAGGTAAAAGAGCAAATTTGGGCTTGTGGAATACTGACCTTTGTGCAAAATGTTGTGTCAGTACTGGAACACTACTGCATACTTTTATAGATTGAAAAATAGCATTCTAAACAGTCAGTTTAGAACAGTGGTCTCAAACTCAAACCCTTTGCAGGGCCACATTTTGGATTTGTAGATACTTGGAGGGCTGCAGAAAAAAATAGTTAATGTCTTATTAAAGAAATGACAACTTTGCATGAGGTAAAACTCGTTATAGTTTATAAATCTTTCCTTAATTGCTTCTGATAATTTCAGCTATACACAGCTGAAAACAGTGCAACATGCAGAAAGTGAAGTTTAGATAGTTTTTCACTTTCTGCATGTTGCACTGCTCTCAGCTGAAATTATCAGAAGATATTAACAAAAATTTTATATACTATAAAGAGTTTTACCTCATGCAAAATTGTGATTTAGATTCTAATCTAAAGTATCAACTGCAAGAGAGAAGATTTTGGTGTAGTCCTCTAGGTTTTTTTGTAGAGGGGAGAATCAATATCTGACTTGTAACTTAAGTGTCCGGTGGTCGCGTCCGCAACCACCTTCAGCTCTCACCTCCTCCAGCACTGGACACAACTAACATCTTACATCAAGCAGTCACCGCCAGGAGAGGTGCCGAATTTTGCAAGAGTTCACAAGATTAAGTACACACGCACAAGCTGCACTGACTCCAATGGTTACCTTACGTTTTGGAACGTTGCCCACCTCACTGCTGTAACCTCACGCAAGTGCTTTCCTGCGTCTGTATGCAATTGTTCTCTCTACTCCACCTCATAACTGCGTATAGACGCAGGAAAGCGCTTGCATGAGGTTACAGAATTGAGGAGGGCAACGTTCCAGAACAATGGTAACATACCGAGGGCCTCAAAATAGTACCTGGCGGGCCGCATGTGGCCCCCGGGCCATGAGTTTGAGACCACTGGTTTAGAACAAACACTAGAGATTGTACTGGAGAAAACCCTGGAATGGAATTACTCAGCGCTGTTATTGGGGGATACTGAGGTTTTGGTGGATCAAGGATTACATCCAATGGAACGGAAGTTCCATTATTTGGCAGTTTTGCTGGAGAAGAAAGCAGTGTTGCAGTACAGGATTTCTAAAGACTCCCCAACACACCAAGGTTGGCTCTCCAGATTGCAGGAGCTAATGACTTTTGAAATAAAGACCTCCTATGTTAATCGCTCATCTACAGATGACCTACTATACAAAACCATTTGGGAAAGGATTCTATCAATACAGGTTATAGTCCTCCTTACCATTCTAGACTTTGACTAACCATGACAATTTGATACAAGTCCTTCATTTAATGTAAACAATGTCCTTTTTGTTATTGTTCTTATTGTTATTTGAAATTTGTAAGGCCAGATCAATTAGCCAATTTTGTTAATTTTAGATTCAATCAATTTTTATCAATGTTCACAACATAAACAGCACAAGACAATAGACGAGAATGGAGAAAATTTACAGTGTAATCATAGATCCCAAAATTGCATATCACCACCAGTTTACAACGTGTTTACTTCTTCTTCCTTCCTCCCCGCCTTCCCTTAAGAACACTTGTTGTTCCTAATAAACATATGCAGTGAAACATGCCACAGATAACATATCATAGCTCTTGCATATAACAGAAGTCATTAACAGATTGCCAAAGTGTTGCGTTCTAGTAGAAGTTCACAGAGTTCCATCCTTAACCAACTTCAAAATATTATTAACTTGTTATCCCTGTATTAAGCAACTACAGGAAGTGTGTTTGATCTTGCTACTGAAGCTTGATTCACGCAGAACAACAGCTTTTCCACATATCTTCAACCCCAGGACTAGTAGGGACCCCTGAGGAAGACATTCTTGTCGAAACACAGACCGTGTTGGGTCCAACACTTCCAGTGGACTCGGTCCTAAAGGTTTTTTATGTGGATTGCTATATTGATTTTCTAATAAAGTCCATATCAGGAACATCATCTCTCCACAGTGTTTTTTGGTTTCTGCTGGACTTTTTCTCTGTAGATTCTCCAGGGTCAATTTCTTTGCTCTTGTGTGAAAAAGCAAAACAGACTAAACCACTGATGGCCCTGGGGTTCTTATGGCCTTTCATAGTAAGTTTCACACAACTTCCTATAAAATAGAGGTGAATGTCTAGGATGCCCATCTCTTCAATTCCCCCGCATCAACCCAAAAGGAATATTCATTTTTTATCATTCCAGCAAAATTTAGTTAACATGAATTGTAGTTGGCAATATCACACTTTTATAGTCGCAGAGGCAAAAGCTGTAATGTATACAGCCATTTTGAGAATAAGATCATAACATATAGGTAGATCCTACCTCATAACGAAACAGGCAACATTGACCATCTATGTTTCTATGGTCAAACACTCCTGAGTATATTCTAACAGAGGGCCAATTTTGTTAATTTTAAATCGTAACAGTATGTGCATTTTGGGCAACTGGGATTCATGTCGGGGGTTTAGTGATATTGGAAAACCTATTACAATGAACTAGTGTATATTCTTTCTTGGTAAACGATATGTCGTATCTTCTTGATTCTATCATTGCAATTAATAAACAATGTTTAAAAAGCCAAAGTTTAAGTTTTTACAAAACTTCAGTACTTTAAAAATATAGAGAATATTATATAGCAGCTGTAACACAAAGGCTGCCTTCTCTCTCTGCATTACTGAGAAAGCGAGGAGACAGTTTAAACCTACAGCAAAACATAATCCTGCCGTGCCTGTAGACTAAAGCAAAATGCAATTTTACAATTTGAGTCCTGTAAGGCTGCTGCTTACACAGGAGAGGGCAGTTTATCATAAATAACAGGTTAAATGGGTTGCACCTGTCCATATCTGAAGGCACCTACTGTCAGCTGCCTGTCTGTGAGATAACAAACACTGAAAGTTATCTGCTTCAAAGATACAAACAATACTATAAAGCCTTTTAAAGTAAAAAAAAAAAAACCAAACAAAACAGGACCGGCCCAGTGGTTGTGTTGCACATTTCTATATCAAAGGTTTCCAGTTTGATTGGGTTGCCTACACCCTGAGTCAGCTGGGGAACAGGGATGCTGTGGAGGCTATGCTGACATGCAGGGTTGGATTAACACTATATTGAGTCCTAGGAAAACATATTTGTGGGTCCCACCCCCCCTTCCTCCATCATTATTTCTCCTCTCCAGAAGTAGCAGGGAAAAATGCAGAGCATAGCTGTGGGTAAGATAGCAATAATAATTTGCGAGTGAGCATTGGGGATTATGCAAGCACATACTTTAAATATAGAATTTTTCAATTTATTTTTATTTCAGTATTTATATACCACTTATAGCCTAAGTGGTTTACATTCAAGTACTCAAGCATTTTTCCATATCTGTCCTGGTGGGCTCACACTCTATCTAATGCACCTGGGGCATTGGGGGATTAACATTAGGTCTAATGGAGCAATGGACAATTGAATTTAGACTGAAGCTTAACTCAGAAAAAACGAAGTTTTTTGTAGCTTCACCGCGCCCGTTTGATACTATAACTTCATTATGTATAAATAAATTCAGCTATTCTATTCAATCTACCATTAAGGTTTTGGGAATAATACTGGACCAGGGCTTGACTATGAAGAACCAGGTGAATTCTTTGGTCAGAAAGGGTTTCTTTACTCTTTGGAAGCTTCGGTCCGTTAGGACGTATTTTGATGTTTCATCATTTAGAGTTTTGGTACAGTCTCTTATACTAAGCCAGCTTGATTACTGCAATATTGCCTATTTGGCAATTTCCCAGAAGAATATGCAACGATTGCGAATAGTACAAAATGCGGCAGTCAGGCTGATTTTTAGGTTGAAGAAATACGATCACGTAACACCCTCCTATCGAGTACTGCTTTGGCAGCCAATGGAGGCGCGGGTGAAGTTTAAGTTTGGTTGTCTCTGCTTTAAGGCTTTATTTGGTTTAGCTCCCAAATATATAATTGAGCTTTTCTCTTTTGCATCCAACAGACATAAGAGAAACTCACATCTGAATTTTGTTTTTCTGCCTGTTAGAGGATGTAAACATTATCAAAATCTTGTTTCATATCGAGCAGCTTTATGGGGAATTTAGGAGACATCTAAAAACAAATCTGTTTTCAAAGTATTTAGGCAGCTAATTCATAAAAATTTTATTATGCACTATTTTGATCATTTTAGTGTCTCTAATTATTGGCTTTTAACTTTTTTTTAGTTCTATTCAACTTCTTTTATTGGTTTTTTTTAAACTACTGTAAACCACATAGAACTTTACGGCCTTGCGATATATAAATTGATTATTATTATTGTCCAGGGTCACAAGGAACAGAATGGGATTTGAACCCACAACCTCAGGGTGCTGAGGCTGTAGCTTAATGGGTAAAATTGGAGAGCAGCCAAGTTATCCAGTTCAAAAGGAAAACCCAGTTCTAGATATCTACAACCCTATCCTGGTACATTATGGGACCTTAAGTGTTGATTTCCATTGGTGGTATCAGGGACTACAAATAGAACACTGAATTGGGGTATGAGCTCAAAACCAGGCCTGACCAAAAAGTCTCCTTCCTGAAGCTGGGTAATTTAGCAACTCTGCAGCAGTGGGCTGAGAATCAGGGAAGCTAGGCAAGTCATTTTCACTCTCGATTGTCTCTGTGGTACAAACCAGAGATTCCGAGGGTGGACTGCTCAAAAGAGTGAAGTTTAAGGGCAATGTGTACCAGATATACATTTGCAGTTTTACAAGTGAAAAAAAAAAGGTTCACAAATGGAAAAAGCAAAATAAAATATTTAGTAATTTTTTTTAATGCTTCTGAAAGGATATAGGCAGTATTAGGTCAGTATTGAAGGAATTTGCCCCAAGTAATTCAAAAGTTAACAGGATAAATTGCTTGGGTTGAAAACTTCCCTCCACTTAATATGTGCACAGGTACCATTGAACCTCTCCATTCCAGTCCAGATTTTCAGAGGACAGAGAAACATAAACAAACACATGCACTTTCTAGCTCTCTTTTCTAGGGCTGTCCTGTTTACATGCTCCTTCAGGCAGTGTCCCCACCCCATACCAGGCCTGCTCACCATCATGTAAATTCTGGCATTTTCTGACCTTCCTTTCTTCAGCTGACAGCAGACCCTTCATTTCACACACACATACCCCCTTTCCAATTTTTCGGTTCTAATCCTCTTCAAAAATCCCCACCCCCAGACCATTCACTAGTTCCACTGATACTCTCCAAAGACCCTAAGCAGAGATGTGCTTCCTCCTAAAGAATTACACAGGGACAGAAATGAAATCTGTCTTTGCCCATCCCTACTTGAAAATTGGACATAATTGCAGACTGGCTCACACTGAATAAACTCAAAGTTATTTCTGAAAAAACCGCAGTGCTGCTCTTTTCTTCAAGTAATTCACCAAGAAATACTTTGAATTTCACTATGAAGGGAGTCCCCCTAAAATTTTCATCAACCACCAATAGACAATACTTTAAATTTCCATTCACATATCTCCAAGGTGGTATCTTCTTCTTTCTATGTTCTGCATCAAATTTGATCAATTAGTTCATTCCTCCAGCAAAGTTCTCTTCGTATTCTGGTAATGTCCAAGCTTGATTATTGCAACTCCATTCTCATTGGTCTCCCAAAATACCAGTTGCATAAGTTACAATTAGTCCAAAACACTGCAGTTAGATTGCTTCATCATCGCTCCAAATTTGACCACATTACACCGCTATTAAAAGCTGAGCATAGTCTTCCCATATCATATTGCATCCTTTTCAAGTACAATATACTTTCTCATCAATCATCATCAAGTGGTCTTCTTTCCTTCTTATTTACCATCTTGGCTCAATACTTTCCGCAAAGAACTCTTCGATCATCCCCTCAACAGTTATTAGTCGCTCCCTCATTTCAATAATTATTCCTCGACGTTCACAGGAACTCCTCATTCTCTGTCATGACTCGAACTCTCTGGAATTCTTTACCCTACTATTTTCACGCTGAAAGTTCATTTTTTACATTTAAGACGCAACTAAAGGCATATTACTTCTCTCTGGCATTCTGCTCATAACTCTTCAGATTCTTTGACTTCACTATCTCTGCTCTGACAGATCACTCTTGCGACTTAAGATACAATTTCAGGCAAACTACTACTTTTCTCTGTCATTCCGCTTACAACTCAATAGGTGCATGCAGCAATCGAAAATGGTTCTATTTTTACCCTTTCCTTATATGGTCTTATCCCGTCTCCTTCCCACTGCTCAATTGTAACTTGCCCTTCTTCCCTTTCCTAATGTTTCAAGTCATGTTTACCTAGTTCAGGGGTGGGGAACTCCGGTCCTCGAGAGCCGAAGTCCAGTTTTCAGGATTTCCCCAATGAACATGCATGAGATCTATTTGCATGCACTGCTTTCATTGTATGCAAATAAATCTCATGCATATTCATTGGGGAAATCCTGAACACCTGACTGGAATATGGCTCTCGAGGACTGGAGTTCCCTACCCCTGATCTAGTTGGTATATTGTTTGTTTGCATTCTTTCCCCCCCCCCCCCCCCAACCTCTTTTTATTGTAAACCACTGAGATTTTAACCTCGATTTTATATTTGCGGTATATCAAATAAATTGAACTTGAATCCGTCCCTGTAAGTAATCTCTTCCATCCCAGCCCATCCTTATAAACTTTCAGAAGTAGTTATTTCATTTATTATGCTTCTGAATTAGAGGCTCTGGTAGAAACCCATTTACAAATAAGCAAGGACATTGTATTAATTTTGAAATATTAATTGGGAAAAATACATACTTTGTAAATAGGTCTCTGCCAGAGCCTCTAATGTAAATATAAAATATAAATACTCCAGCTGATGAGGCCCCTCAAGCTATGTCAGCAGCGTACTTCCTCTGAAGGTGGTCAAAAATCCCTTTTACCAAGCTTAGCAGGCAGTAGCAGCGTCCCTAAGTCATAGATGCTGGCACCTCAGTGGCTCAAGGATGCTGCCAGCAACTGCTATGCTTGGTAGAAAGGAGTTCTGGCCATCTTTGAAGGAGTTCCTCAGCTGGCAGTGCTTAGGGATCCCCAGCAGCTACAATAAGGGTCAGTAAGAACTTCAACACTGGAGAAATAAAACCAGTCATGCATTTTGTTTTCTGTTGAACAGAATACAAAGACATCTGCTATATACTGTACATTTCTCAAAGCCAACATATTTCAGTCAATAAATTCCTTTTTTTTTAAACCTTTGTTGTCTGGAGATTTATTTTGTCATCAAGTTGATTTCAGTTTCTCTTTTTTCTGCTTTCCTATTTTCTAAAAATTCTTCTTCAAGAGTTGCTTTCCATTAGTTCCTCCTACCATGGTCCAATCTTTTCCCCTATCTCCCACTGTATAGTATCTCACTCCCTTCTGTCCTGGATCAATCTCCCTCTTTTTCTCTTCCTCACCCCTGCACAGAATGTCTTCCTCTTTCTCCTCCCCCCCCCCATGTACATCTCTCTTTCTCATTCCCTCCCTTGTTGCAAAGGGAATGGGGTGAGAGAAAAAGAGGGATGCAGGATGCATCTCTCCCACCCCCTCTATTGCCACATCCAACATTTCTCCCTCTCTCATCTCTGTGCAGCATCTGTTGCCCCTGCCCATCGGCTCCCATGACTAACATTTCTCCTTCTGTCACCCCTTCTAGCACCATGCCACATCTCTCCCTCCATTCCCTCTAGTACCAACATTCCTCCCACTCGCATCCCTTTCCATCTGTCTCACCCTTTTCGCTCTACCACAACATCCAATATTTCTCCCTTCTTCCTCTCCACCACCATGTCCAACAATTTCCCCCCCTTTCTTCCTTACCTCATGTGCACCATCTTGTTCCCTCCTGCTCCACGCACTCATGTCCAACCATTTTCCCTTTCTCTCTCATCCCATCCAACTCCTCTCCAGCCTGTGAATCTCTCTTTCCCTCCCTTCCCACCTAGCCCATGCAGCATCTTTCTTTCCCTCCCACCAACTCCCAAGCCCTTGCAGAATCTCTGCTTACTGCTGACAACATGGGGGAAGCCACTGCTTGCTCTGGGATCAGTAGCATGGAAAGCACAGTTACTTACCGTAACAGGTGTTATCCAGGGACAGCAGGCAGATATTCTTAACGTATGGGTGACGTCACCGACGGAGCCCCGGTACGGACCTTTTTAACTAGAAAGTTCTAGTTGGCCGCACCGCGCATGCGCGAGTGCCTTCCCGCCCGACGGAGGAGTGCGTGGTCCCCAGTTAAGATAAGCCAGCTAAGAAGCCAACCTGGGGAGGAGGGTGGGACGTAAGAATATCTGCCTGCTGTCCCTGGATAACACCTGTTACGGTAAGTAACTGTGCTTTATCCCAGGACAAGCAGGCAGCATATTCTTAACATATGGGTGACCTCCAAGCTAACAGAGAGGGAGGAGGGATGGTTGGCCATTAGGAAAATAAATTTTGTAACACAGATTGGCCGAAGTGTCCATCCTGTCTGGAGAAGGCATCCAGACAGTAGTGAGTAGTGAACGTGTGAACTGAGGACCAAGTGGCAGCCTTGCAGATTTCCTCGATGGGCGTGGAGCGGAGGAAAGCCACAGAAGCAGCCATAGCTCTGACCCTGTGGGCCGTGACAGCACCTTCCAGTGAGAGACCGGCCCGAGCATAACAGAACGCAATGAAGGCAGCAAGCCAGTTGGAAAGCGTCCATTTAGAGACAGGACGACCTAGACGGTTAGGATCGAAGGTCAGAAAGAGCTGAGGAGACGAGCGGTGAGCCCTGGTACGGTCAAGGTAGTATGCAAGGGCACGCTTACAATCCAGCGTGTGTAACGCCTGTTCCCCAGGATGGGAATGGGGCTTAGGGAAGAAGACAGGCAATACAATGGACTGGTTGAGGTGGAAGTCCGAGACCACTTTAGGCAGAAATTTAGGATGGGTACGCAGAACCACCTTGTCATGGTGAAAAACAGTGAAAGGTGGGACGGCAACCAGTGCATGCAGCTCACTAATCCTCCTGGCAGAGGTGATGGCAATGAGGAAAAGCACCTTCCACGTAAGAAATTTGAGTGAAGTTGCGGCAAGAGGCTCAAACGGAGGTTTCATGAGGGCTGATTGAACCACATTCAGGTCCCAGACGACTGGAGGAGGCTTCAGAGGTGGTTTGACATTGAAGAGGCCTCTCATGAACCGGGAAACCAGGGGATGAGCCGTAAGAGGTTTTCCGAGGATAGGCTCATGAAACGCAGTGATGGCACTGAGGTGGACTCTGATTGAGGTCGACTTGAGGCCAGCATCGGAGAGAAAGAGCAAATAGTCCAGTACAGTTTCCACGCCAATGAGGTGGGATCGTGATGATGAAGGAGATACCAAGAGGAGTACCGGGTCCACTTCTGATGGTAACATTGGAGGGTGGCTGGTTTCCTGGAAGCATCCAAAATACGACGGACAGGCTGAGACAGATTCTCTGGAGAGGTCAGCCCGAGAGAAACCTAGCTGTCAGGTGGAGCGAGGACAGATTGGGATGTAGTAGAGACTGATGCTGCTATGTAAGTAGAATAGGAAACACAGGAAGAGGAATGGGCTCCCTGGAGCTGAGCTGAAGCAGGAGGGAGAACCAGTGTTGACGAGGCCACCGAGGAGCGATGAGAATCATGGTGGCTCTGTCCCTGCGGAGTTTGGACAATGTCCGCAACATCAGAGGCAGCGGAGGAAAGGCATATAGGAACCGATCCGTCCAGTCGAGCAGGAATGCATCCGGGGTTAGCCAATGAGGGGAGAAGAGTCTGGAACAGAACTGGGGCAGCTGATGGTTGTGAGGAGCTGCAAAGAGGTCCACTTGCGGAGTGCCCCAGCGAGCAAAGATGGAGCGGAGTGTGGGAGGGTCCAGGGTCCACTCGTGAGGTTGAAGGATGTGGCTGAGATTGTCAGCCAGGGAATTCTGTTCGCCCTGGATATAGACAGCCTTGAGGAAGAGACTGTGGGCCGTGGCCCAGGTCCAGATGCGGATGGCCTCCTGACAGAGGAGGGGAGATCCGGTGCCGCCTTGCTTGTTTATGTAGTACATGGCGACTTGGTTGTCTTTGCACAGGAAAAGGACCTGAGGGTAGAGAAGGTGCTGGAAGGCCTTGAGCGCATAGAACATGGCTCTGAGTTCCAGGAAATTGATGTGATGCTGACGCTCCTGAGGGGTCCAGAGTCCCTGGGTGCGAAGATCTCCCAGGTGGGCTCCCCACGCATAAGGGGAGGCATCTGTGGTTATGATCATGGAGTGAGGGGGTAGATGAAAGAGTAGACCCCTGGAAAGATTGGAGGAGTTCAACCACCATTGAAGAGATTGCCGAAGAGACGATGTCACAGAGATGGGATGAGAAAGAGGATCGGTGGTCTGTGACCATTGGTTGGCCAGGGTCCACTGAGGTGTCCTGAGGTGGAGTTGCGCCAGAGGAAGTACATGGACCGTCGAGGCCATGTGGCCCAGGAGGATCATCATCTGTCGAGCTGGAATGGAGTGATGAAGGAGCACCTGACGGCAGAGGTGGAGCAGAGTTCGATGGCGGTCGGAGGGAATAAATGCCCTCATTAGAGTGGTGTCGAGAACTGCTCCAATGAACTGAAGTCGCTGTGTGGGAAGCAGATGCGACTTGGGGTAGTTGATCTCGAAACCCAAGAGATGGAGGAACGAGATGGTGTGATGAGTGGCTTGTAGCACAAGCGGAGACGTAGGTGCTTTCACCAGCCAATCGTCCAAGTAGGGGAACACCTGAAGGTCGTGAGACCTGAGGAAGGCCGCCACCACAATAAGGCACTTGGTGAACACTCTGGGCGATGATGCGAGGCCAAAGGGTAGCACTTTGTACTGATAGTGATGGTGCTGTATCTGAAACCATAGATAGCGACGTGAAGTCGGATGGATTGGGATGTGAGTGTAGGCCTCCTTGAGGTCTAGGGAGCATAGCCAGTCGTGGTGGGAGAGAAGAGGGTAAAGCGTGGCTAGGGAGAGCATTCTGAACTTCTCTTTGACTAGACACTTGTTGAGGTCCCTGAGATCGAGGATGGGACGAATGTCTCCCGTTTTTTTGGGAACCAGGAAGTAGCGGGAGTAGAATCCCTGACCCCTTTGGTCCGGAGGTACCTCTTCGATGGCATTGAGGAGAAGGAGGGATTGGACCTCCCTCAGGAGGAGGGGGGTTTGGGAGGAGTGAGAAGCAGACTCTACGAGAGGATGGTCTGGTGGAAGAGTCTGGAAGTTGAGAGAGTAGCCGTGGCGAATGATGTTGAGGACCCACTGGTCCGAAGTGATGACCTCCCAACGGCTGAGGAAAAGCTGAAGACGTCCTCCGATAGGTTGAGGGAGAGGTAGCGATGGTGGGAGAATGGCTATGCTCTGGAGAAAAGAGTCAAAAGGGTTGAGACGGCTTAGATGAAGGAAGAGGCTTGGCAGGTTGTGGGCGAGCCTGAGTCTGATGTTGGTGGCGAGGATGGCGAGACTGTTGTTGAGGCGGGTTGAGAGGTCTGGCCGAGAACCTACGCTGGTAAGAAGACCGTTGTCTGTAGGGACGAGCAGGTGGAGTCTTCTTTTTAGGTTTGATCAGAGTGTCCCACCTGGTCTCATGTGCTGAGAGTTTCTGGGTTGTTGAGTCCAGGGACTCTCCGAAGAGTTCATCGCCCAGACAAGGTGCATTAGCCAGGCGGTTCTGGTGGTTAATGTCTAGGTCAGAGACTCTCAGCCATGCCAAACGGCGCATGGCCACCGCCATGGCAGATGCGCGAGAGGTCAGCTCAAATGAGTCATAGATGGAGCGAACCATAAATTTCCTGAGTTGGAGGAGGCTGGAAATTTGTTGCTGGAAAAGAGGGACCTTACGTTCAGGAAGATATTTCTGTAAGGAGGAGAGCTGTTGCACCAGATGCTTCATGTAGAAGGAGAAGTGGAAGGTGTAGTTGTTGGCTCTATTGGCTAGCATGGCAATTTGGAAAAGGCGCTTACCAAATTTATCCATGGTTTTTCCCTCTCTGCCAGGAGGGGTGGAGGCATATACACTGGAACCCTGAGATTTTTTCAAAGTAGATTCCACCAGGAGGGACCCGTGGGGCAATTGAGGTTTGTCAAACCCTGGGATTGGAATAACCCGGTACAAGCTATCCAATTTACGAGGGGCTCCGGGAACAGTGACGGGAGTCTCCCAGTTCTTATAGAAAGTTTCCCGTAAGATGTCGTGGACGGGCAACTTTAGAAATTCCTTGGAAGGTTGCTCAAAGTCTAGGGCATCGAGGAAAGCCTGAGACTTCTTAGAATCGGACTCTAAGGGGATGGAAAGAGCTGCTGACATCTCCCTAAGGAATTTAGAGAAAGAGGATTGCTCTGGTTTGGAGGCGGTGTCGGTCATGGAGGGTTCTTCGTCGGTTGACGAAGCGTCCTCTTCGGTACCGTGAGAGGAGTCTTCCCACAAGTCTGGGTCCCTAACGTTGGGGTGCGTACGTTTGGACATCGGCGTGGAGGGCTCGGCATGGCGGGTCTTTGAGAGAGATTTGCCTGAGCGCACCGAGGCGGTACCGGGTGAGGAAGACCGATGTCGTTCCTGGGATCGGACAGGGTCGGCAGTAGCACGGGTATGCACTGTAGGTATTTCGGCCAAGAGCACCGGCATGGAGGTATTAATCGGTACCGAGGGGGACGACACCGATGGGACAGTGCGAGGCTCGGACCGGTCCTGTACCGGAAGGTGCGGTGCCAGCAACGCCGGCAACAGTTGTTGGAGTTGTTGTTGCAGCTGCTCCTGTGTTTGGAGTATGGCTGCGATGCGGTCATCCAGGGGAGGCACCGGTACCGTTTTTTTCTTCTTCGGGTTTTAAGAAGTACCATAGGTGCCGCTCTACGCTCCGGTGATGAGGAGGCCGATGATGAGGCACTCACCGAGATCGGAGCGGAGCGTTTGCGGGGCCGGTGCGGTACCGGAAGGGCCGGTGTCGCAACCGTAGCAGGAGGGCGCTCGAGGGAAGTGGAAGGCTTCTTAGCCGGCTTACCTGGGCCCAACGACCCCGAGGAAGGGTCCGGTGGTGTTGACGTCGTCGGTACCGACTTTTGGGGTGCCGTCGACGTCGTGGCAGGTTCCATGGCAGATCCGGTACCAAACAAAATATTTTGCTGGATCTGCCTATTTTTCAAAGTGCGCTTTTTAAGCGTAGCACAGCGGGTGCAGGTGTCAGCCCGATGCTCTGGACCCAGGCACTGGAGGCACCAATTGTGCGGGTCTGTGAGAGAGATCGGGCGTGCACACCGCTGGCACTTCTTAAAACCCGGTTGAGGGGGCATGAAGGGAAACACGGCCTCCGCAAAATCAAAGCCGGAGGCCTGTATGGTGACAACAGGCCCCGCCGGGGCCGGCTCGAAAAAATAAAGAAAACTCGATGAGTTTTTTTTTTTTAAAAGAAAAATAAAGTAATCCAAAGGGAAAAAAAGAAGAAATTCGGAAAAAATACGCGAGCGGGAAGGCAAATTAAATATTTCAACGGCCGTTGAAATACATGCGACTTCTTCGCTCCGCAGAAACGAAGAAACTGGGGACCACGCACTCCTCCGTCGGGCGGGAAGGCACTCGCGCATGCGCGGTGCGGCCAACTAGAACTTTCTAGTTAAAAAGGTCCGTACCGGGGCTCCGTCGGTGACGTCACCCATACGTTAAGAATATGCTGCCTGCTGTGACCTGGATTGGATATTGTGGAAACAGAATACTGGGCTAGATGGACCATTGGTCTGACCCAGTATTTATTTATAGTTCATCCTCCCCAGGAGCCCAGAACAGGTTACAAGTTATGGAAGTCTTCAGGATCAATAACACACATGCTAAAGAGTACTTAAGACAAGTATCAGAACACACATGCTATAGTGAATCTAAGCGCACACAAGCTATGTAGGATCTAAGAATGGTATCAGCATGGCTGCGGTAAATAAAGAAACAAGTACTGGTTGACATGAGGTCTCAGGTGCTCCATGTTACAGGTGCACTATGTCTTAGTTGGTTAAAGTTTGAGACCAGAAGCGTGCTGTTCTTATGTTCTTAAATTAAATTAGTGCACGGGCTTAGAAAAACAGGATCAATACAACATAACGCTGGCTTGTGACATGCATCATACAATATAACAAATAGAATATAATATTAAAGCAATAAAAAAAAAAAAAATCAGTCCCTTAAATATATTATTATTACTGCAGAGCAAATCTGGTGCTTTTACATATTTCTGTTCTTTGGGCATAGGCCTGCTTTGTTTCTCAAAGGAAGCAAAAAGAAAAAAAGAAAAAAAAAGGAGTCCTATCATTAGGGTAAATTAAGTACAGACGGATTCAGATTTATGAAGGAAGTAGCTGCAGGTGTGAAGAACAGGCAGTGCATTTTGCTGAATAACTGGTCAATACTTGATTTTATAAATGTACTCACCTGCACTCAATCACTATGGAAACCATAGCCATAAAATTGATTATAGCTTAGTTTAAAACTTTTTAATGTAATAATCCAATTATCTCCTGTCTTTCTCAGTGTTAACAGGTAAATCAAACACCTGGAATCACACAGCTGAGTAAAGAGACAAGGTAGCTGAAATAACTGCACGATTTAAAAAAAAAAACAAACCCCAATGTGATAAAAAGTACAGATGTGTCCCAATGTTAAGTGGCATAAACATCTTTCTTTAAGGCAGGTAGATCAGGAATTTCAACTTGGATTTCTTTTCAGCATTTGCACCTGCAGCCAGATGCTGTGCAACAATTAATGTATGAGCACATATGTGCATACAATTAGAAACGGCATTGTTGCTCACCTGTAACAGGTGTGTCTGTAGACCGAAGGACTGATCAGGTCCAAAAGTCTGGGTGATGTCATCACACTTCACCGGCACAAAGCCGCTCTCCCAAAATTTGGCAAATTAGTGCAAAATTCTGAGTCTATGTACAGCTCTGTACTTGCATCAGACCCCCAGTTACTCCCACAGCTCAAAGATTGTGTGTCTGATCAATCCTGTTAGCTACAGAAAAATATCTTGCCATTGACAAACAGAATAAGTCAGGCATCCAGCTGGACGGAAGGGCAACTAGTTAACAGAGAGCTGGACTAAATGGTCAGGGTCCTCAGTGGAGCAGCGTGAATACTGGAGTACTGGATGGTGATGTAATCTCGCTGCTTATTATGCAGCTTCTCTTTGATGAAAACTGCCCTGAACTACAATAATAATAATAATTTATTCTTATAAACCGCCAGGTAAAGTGGGATATCAATAAAGCTATTATTATTATTACATGAGGGCCACTGGAAAAAAACAGACACAAATTAAGTACTCAAATTTGCTGGTAATGCAAAATTAGTCACAGTTGTTAAAACACGAGTGGATGCCTTGCTGAGTGGCAGAATGTATCCCACTGAGCTCCCTCTGAGCTGGCATCATAAAGTTTATTACAACCTATATAAACTTCCAATCTTGTTTAAAGGAATAATCACTCACTCAGAGCTGAAAAAAACACGACACTCCTGCACTGAAGCCTTAGGGAATAAACTGTGACGGCACGTAACCAGTAACAAGGTGCTGATCGCTACAAATGCCTTCTATCCACCTCACGTCAACAGTCCAATAACAGACATTCCCTCTCCCTCTATAGCCACTGACTTAAACTCATAGACCTGGCCTAGATGCTATCGACCGACTACATGGCATGACGTAAACCCAATCAGGTATTAAATACTATGGCTACCACCGCTACCAACAGAATATCCTTGCTTCAAACCTAATGCTCCCAGCCACAAGTGTGTGTTCATCATTCCACCCTCCCTCCCACCATTTGATGTATATACCTAATGCTTTCCCTTTATACTATAAATGCCTTCTGTCCTCGCCCCTCCCAGCTATATATTTATACGTCGATTAACCATGTGCCTCTAAAACGTTATGATTGTATTATTTCTCCCTACAATATAGAATGTACCACTACCCTTACACCCCAAACACTGTGAATGTACTACTGTGACCCGTTCTGATGAAACTGGTGAAAACATCAGAACAGCTGACCATGCAAAAAGAATAAATGCTGGTATAAGATGGTGCCTCTGTATCCACAGGCCAAGCCTGGCTCCACAAACATTCATCTTCACTGGTGAACCCAATCGCATCAGACACCAAGGTAATAAAATTCAGAACCAATATGGCTGGGAATGAAAAATTAAACACAAAAAAACAAGCTAAGCTGGGTGGAGTTCAAGCCAAATTGAAGTTGGCAGGTGAAGAGGGCTAATAAGCACATCTCCATACAAAGGATGACAAACCCCTCAATGACTGTGAAAGCAGATTTAAGAGTTACAATCATAGGGGTGAGCACAGAGTTTGGCATCCATACACTTACGGGGTGCCTTAGCCATAAATTGCCCTGGAACAAATTAGACAGGTGAAACCTCTCATTCTTTAAGAAAATCTAATACTGAATGCATAGAAATGATAATGGGCAAGAATTGTCTCTATAGAGTTATAGATATTTGAAGGGATATGGTGGGCAGAGCAATGGCACTGGAAATCAACATACAATGTAATTTACTATGTATACTTAATGTTTATGCACCAAATAAGGGACAACTGTAAAAAAGGGAATAAAATTCCTAGTTCATGGGGGGAGGAGGGGATAGTAAGGTCTCAAATAGAGAATGGCATGTGGAAAAAATTTGTCCCCATCTCCACAAGCTCGGTCCCTGTCCCCGTCCCCGCAAACTGTCTGATCCCATCTGCACAAGCCTCGAATAGTTATGATTTTATATTGAATTTATTTTATTAAAGTATAAAAAGAAACAATATTCTGTACAATTGTCATTTTATAAACACAAATAAGAGCAAGGAGAAACAAAACCCGTGTCCCCTCCCCAAATATCCCCACCATTATCAAGAAAACTGAGTAAGACAAATTATTACAGAATGCTACACAGATATATCATGCTAACAGAATACTTCAGTCACACATGACAGGAATAGCGTCAGGGGAGTGCAACTAGGGCAACTGCCCCCTGGTCACAATGATCTTCCTTTTATTTGTCGGAGTGTTGAATAATATTTTGGAAAAGAGAAGTCATCCCCAAAACAATCACACAGGCACATATTACCATAAATATACAACAGTGGTACAAAACCACTGTCATGCAACTCATATAGGCCAATTTCTTTAATATCGATGTTAAAATTCTCCAAAAGACTAAAACTGCTACTGTTCCTTGTTCATGAAGACTAAATTGACTTCAACAAAGAAAGAAACTCAGACAATGTTCATAAGATTCTGAAAGTAATAGACCAAAAACCGACAATAATTTTGGCCTTTTGGAGGCCAAAAAGGCAACTGATCAGATTTTGGTCTACAAGTCCTATACCTACATTTCAGGTTTATAAACTAAATGAAACAAAAGCCACCGACTTCTTTATTAATGTACCACCAGGTCTTGAAGTAATATTCACCTTTACTTCCCATTTCAGCAACAGGAACATATTAGATATTTGGGCATAACAATTCTGATGGAACTCGCCTATCCTTGATCAAACAAGAAGGAACCTTGAAAGCAAGAGCTGGTCCATCTGCTGAAGACTTGTTATGTGGTGCAGGCCTGGTTGACCAGTTGCTAGAGGTTAATAGTAGTAGTTTATGGGGACCCATGGTATGGAAGTTGATTTGCAAACAGAAACAGTTTAACTGATGGATCATGAGAAGTTGGAATTTTAGAATATGGAAGAAAAAGGGAGAAGTTTCATCAGCCGAAAGCCCGAAGGGGTAATGCCGCTTTACAGGTCCATGGTGAGATCACATCTGGAATAGTGTGTTCAATTTTGGAGGCCACATTATCAAAAGGATGTGCTGAGAATAGAGCCACATTATCAAAAGGATGTGCTGAGAATAGAGTCGGTTCAGAGATTGGCCACTAGGATGGTCTCAGGACTTAAGGATCTCCCATATGAAGAACGTCTAGGTAAGTTGCAGCTATACTCTCTCGAGGAACGCAGAGAGAGGGGTGACATGATAGAGACGTTCAAATATGTTACTGGCCATATGGAGGTGGAAGAAGACATATTTTTCCTTACAGGACCTACGGCAACAAGAGGGCATCTGCTAAAAATCAGGGGTGGGAGATTTCATGGTGACATTAGGAAGTATTTCTTCACTGAAAGGGTGGTTGATCATTGGAATGATCTTCCACTTCAGGTAGCAGAGGCCAACAACGTGCTCGATTTTAAGAATAAATGGGATAAACATGTGGGTTCACTTCGAGGAAGTGCTTAGGGGGGGTGGGTTATTCAAGTGGGCAGACTTGTTGGGCTGACTGCCCTTTTCTGCCGTCATACTCTATGTTTCTATACTGCATAAAGTTAATTGAGGCAATATTAACATAGTTGGTGGAGGAAGGCCTGTAGTCCAAGGAGAAGGCCCTCCTGGGTATAATGTAAGAATCCATACAGGACTCAGGAGTTCTACTTATCTAAGTTTATAGGGAGTGTGGAGGGGGGTGGAAGGGCAGAATAACAGTGCTACACAATTGATCTGCATGGCTGGTATTCATTAGGACTTTGTATGGAAACATTAATCTGTTATGTTTATACCAGTGTATCGCAGACTGTGTGCCATGGCACACTAGTGCGACTCCTGAGATTTCAGGTGTGCCACGGCACACTAGGGAAGAGGAGAGACGCCGACTGACCGCCTACCGGATATGCCTCTTGTGGCGAGAGGCACATCCTGTAGGCAATCAGCGGGCACCAGCGCCTCTCTTCTCTCTCTTCCTTGCTGGCACCCCATACTGGCATCTCAGGGCCCATCTGGAGGGCCTTCACGCATGAGCGTGATATCAACGTGGCGACATCCTTGCACCTCTGGGTGCCTTGAGCCAGGGCCACTATGTTTAGTGTGTTGTGGCTTGAGAAAGTTTGTGGGACACTGGTTTATACAGTTATGTACTTTCACTAATGTATCAAAACATCAGGTTTTCTCCTGGGAAAGCAAAACGGGGCAAGTTTCAAAGGATGCAAAAAAAATAAAGGAAATCGACCCTTTGACACGTTTGCTCATTTAGAAACCTAAGTACACACTAATGGAGATTAGCTCATGCTAAATGTGAAGTGTCCTACTTTATAGCTATGGGCCATAAGTGCACACTAATGTCCACTAGTTCACACTAAGGGCTCTATTATCAAGCCGCGCTAGCAGAGTTAGCGCGTCGGACATTTTTCATCATGCGCTAACCCCTGCAGCCGGCTAAAAACTAACATCTGTTCAATGCAGGCGTTCGCAGCTAGCGCGGTAGGTGGTTTAACACACGGTATTACGCACGTTAAACCCCCCTACCGCAGCTTGATAAAAGGAGCCCTAAGCTTTAGTAAAAGAGCCCCTTAATTTCTAAAGGATTTCTACCCGCACGACTGTATTAATCGAGCACAACTGTCAGAAACAAAGTCCATCCTAGCAATAACCACTGCACCTAGTGCGTGGTGGCACACAGTACCCTTACTTTTAAACTCTGTTTACTTAAAATATATTTTATCAAGCAAGACAGATTAAAGAAAAAAAAAAACCTTTGAAAGTAAAAAGAAACTCAAAAACCCAGCCCACAATCTAGGAGCCAAACAAACTTATATGTGCTTCTCCTAACAGATGGTTTATACATTGTGATAAAGTTGTCAGCAGTAAAACATATTAGTAAAGCCTATTTATAAAAATGTACAGACACTTTAAAGTGATTTCTTTTAAACCAACAAAGCAAACAATTTTTGATGTATGCTGTTCAGGATGGATTATTACAGTCAGGTTTGTTAAGTGGATGGCTCTGAAGTAGGTTTATTGCCAGGAACTTATGCCCAAATCCTGTCTTCAGTTGTTCTCCAAAGTTGCATAAAAGACAATGTTTTGATTTCTGTCAAAAACACCTGAATCATGCATTTAAACAGCATCATTTGCTATAATTTCAAAACGTTTAGAAATATGTTAACCAGAAGAGCCAGATTAAAGCCAAACTGCGTTTACAAATTAGTTCCTGGAATCAGAGAGAGAGAGAGATACCTCTTTATGAGCGTGCATCTATGTTAGAACAAAGTCAGCTGGTGCAAGGTACCCAAAGACCTTGCACGTCACTGGAAAAACTGTCCCCTTAGAACAGGGGTTCCCAACTAGGGGTGTAGGAAGAAATCATGGAGCGTAGAGAGGGGTTTTAAAAATCTGAAACAATTTATTGAAATGTACCGTCCTAATAACTGTGTACAATTTTAGCAACATGTTAGTAACATATGTGGCAGACCACCATTAGTGGACACATGGTTTAGGAAGGGGGTGCAAGGATTTCATTGGTCAATTAAAGGAGTGTGGGAGCCCCCCCCCCCCCCGAAAGTTTAAGAACCCCTGCCTTAGAATACTGGGTTGTGATTAAAGAGTCCTGCAACTTGAGTTTGACTTCTGGCACAGATTCCCCTTACCTTAAGGTAAAGTTCTCTTCCCTGTGGACAGCAGAATTCTAGAGCCACACAAGTGGTGACCTCACCTGATGGAAACAACTGATTTTGCTTCACCAAAGCTCAGAGTTTCTGAGTATATTCAGTGTTCCCACATTCCAGTTCAGTTTCTCTGTTCAGGTAAATTTCTAGCCTGTTTTAGCCCTGGGTTGGGCAGGGGGGGATTTTGGGTGGCTATAGGATCCTGTTTGCTTCTACAGAACAGGCAGGCGACTCCAAAGCTAAGAGTTGCAATAAATGGTTTTGCTTCTACTCCAATTCCTGCAATCCAAAGGAGATTTATTTTTATTCTATTTGGGCTTGATTACTACTACTACTATTAATTATTTCTATAGTGCTACCAGACGCAAGCAGCACTGTACAGTCACAAAGAGTAAGAAAACAGTCCCTGCTCAAAAGAGCTTACAATTTAAACAGGCAAGACGGATAAACAGGATGTCATGGATACAGTTAAGGGGAACGGTTAATCAGCAGGCTGGGTTGGAGGGCAGAGGAGTAGGGTTAAGGATTGAAAGCTATATCAAAAAGGTGGGTTTTCAGTCTGCTTTTAAACAAGGGAAGAGAAGGGGCTTGACGGACAAACTCCTACGGATTAACCTCCTATATAAGAAATGCTTTGCTCCTGTTCCTTGCCTATGTTTCCCTGTTTTAGAATTGCTTATTAAATAAGCTATCCCTGAGATCCTGCCCTATGCATTGTTATTCTTACATGTGAATCCCTGTATACTGTATGTTTTTACCTTTACATTAGAAAACCTTTACACTGCTTTGCTGTTATTGATAACTTGTGGTTAATCAAATTCACTTAACGGGAAAACCTGTTGGACGAGTTTACTGCTGAAACAAAGCCCAGTTCACTGAAAGCAGCCAGTTCAGATAGAGAAAATGAAAGCACACGCATCCTGGAGAATAAACTGAAAGCTTTCCATTAGAATGGACCTGGGGCATAAAATAGAAATAGCTAAGCTAGAGCAAGAAACTCCAATCTTGTTCTAAATCTAATAGATGCTGGCACTGTCATCTTGATGTAGGGACACTGGATCATCATAATAATAATAATAATAATAACTTTATTCTTATATACCGCCAACAATCTTGCGACTTCTAGGCGGTTTACAATGAAGATAAATTGCACAGACATCGAATTACAGAGTGTAGCGGTGAATATCTGATAGTAGCAACAATAAAAATAATAACAACAGTTTATATATTGCAGGACCGTGAAGTTCCATGCGGTTTACAATGAATTAGAAAAATTCCATAAATTGTGAGGAACATTCATAGTTAGAGATTAGAGGTTAACAGTTTACAAGATCTAAATTGGGGAGGGATTGCGATGGGGGCTATTGTTCTGATTCGTTACCTAGGTATGTTTTTAGGTGTTTCCTAAATTCACCATAATTGTTTGAGTGTGTAATTAGTTTTTCCAAGTCTTTGCCCCATAAGGCTGCTTGGTATGATAGAAGTTGTTGATGGTGTCTCTTATAT
Source organism: Geotrypetes seraphini (assembly GCF_902459505.1). Lineage (NCBI taxonomy): Eukaryota > Metazoa > Chordata > Amphibia > Gymnophiona > Dermophiidae > Geotrypetes > Geotrypetes seraphini. Next base: position 23,493,222 of record NC_047095.1, read on the forward strand.
TTGCATCCTCTGGCTGGTGGGGAAACGAATTTCTGGTGTGCTCTTCTCTCATGTCTGTTGGTTGGGAATGAGAAGAGATCTGTAGGGGCTAGACCGGATAAAACCTTGCTGTTCTATTGTCCTTTGATACTTAACTTTTGGAAGTCAATATGGGGACAGATTAATACCATACTGGAAGTATCAATTCCATTGACGTATGAGGTAATTATATGCAGAACGTTATTGCATATTAAGACCCCCCATGGACCGCTATAAATGCCGGCTTTTCCTTATTATGACCAGGATAGCCATGCAAATGATTACTCGCAATTGGAAAAATTGGGATCACCTTAGTTTTCCTTTTTGGTGGGCGAGCTTATGTTTAACTTATAAATATGAGAAAATGAATGCTGACTTGCTGGGGCATAATAAGATATTCAAATTGGTTTAGGGTCCATTGACGTCTTTTGTAGATATGTTATAGTTGCCCTTTATCTTTATTTTCCATTGTATTGCACCCACACATCCAGAGGGGTTGGGTACGGGAGGGGGGGGGTATATCTTTTGTGTTGGTATTATTCCTGATGGTAATGATGGATGGGGGAGGGAATTTTTATCTTTTGTATAGATTCTGATTGTTTATAAGTGCTTATTTGATTATTATTATTTGTATGTAAATTGTATTGCACTTTTTGTTGGCATTTAAAACTAAATAAAGTTTAAAAAAAAAGAAGCTTCAATCTTTTTTGAAATACATCTACATAAACATGTATTAATTACTTCCAGCACAAGTGGGCATCATGAAATTATGATAAATAGGACAACTCTTTCACAGGGATTTAGCATATTATAAACTCATTTTAATAGCCAGTGCCAGAACAATGCAGCTTCAAGCATTTCTATTTCAAATAAATTTTCAGTATTATTAATTTATATTTTGGTTATTTTGAAAACCAGGTCCATCTGTGGTCCTTAAAGACTAGAATGACACCCCCAACTTTTAAGTCTTTTCCATAAGATTTTTCAGCAGAATATTGTAAAAGACTTCTTGAAACCAAATATGGCTTTTAACAGAAAAAAAAGAAAAGTATGTGATTTGAGGGGGGTGACTTAGGAGTATGTCAGAAAGGACTTTTATATGGAGAGGGTGGTGGATGCCTGGAATACCCTCCCAATTTAGGTGGAGACAAAAATGGTGACAGAATTCAAAAAAGTGTGGGTTAAACAGAGGATCCTTTATGAGAAGAGAATGGATTCAAAACAAAATGATGCTTAAACTAAACTAAACTAAACCTTAGGTTTGTATACCGCGCCATCTCCACAAGCGTAGAGCTCGGCACGGTTTACAGGGTTAGGTTGAAAAGGAGCTACAATGAAGGGTTATAGGAAAGGAGCTAGGAAGATAAAGAAGGTCAGGGTACCAAAGAGCGGGAGGTGTTAGATTTTTGAAAAGAGCCAAGTTTTCAGGTGTTTGCGGAAGGATTGGAGGGAGCTTGAAATTCTGAGCGGGGATGTGAGGTTGTTCCAGAGTTCTGTGGTTCTAAAGGGGAGGGATGTTCCTAGTTTTCCTACGCGGGATATACCTTTTGCAGAGGGGAATGATAGTTTCAGTTTTTGGGAGGATCTAGTGGAATTAGGGTTAGAGGAATTCCAGAAGGGTGGGATAACGGGAGGGAGGATGCCATGTAGGATCTTGAAAGCTAAACAGGCACATTTAAAGAGGACTCTGGAGTGAACTGGGAGCCAGTAGAAACGCCAGTAGTTGAGTAGTAAATGTGAGTACTGGGCAAGTTTCTATGAGCTGTGTCCCAAATATGGCAATATAAGGCAGATATCTGCCTTCTGTGTCCCAGTTATGGATAGAAAAATTGGGCTAAAGTGGGCTTCAACTGCAAATCCAGTATAACCTAGGGTTACCAAATGTCCGGGAAATCCTAGACATGCTTTCTTTTTAGAGGATTGTCCGGGTGCTCAGATGGACTTTCTAAAACCCAGCAATTGTCCAGGTTTTGTAAAGCTCTGGCCACGTGTGAAGGGCTTCTGAGCATGCGCAGGTGATGGCACACGTGTCCGCGCATGCTCGAAGGCCCCTGAACACGGCCTGGGGGATCAGAAATAATGAGATGAGGCTTTTGGGGTCGGGGCTTAGGGCAGAACAGGGCGGGCCTGAAGGCGGAACGAGGTGGGACTTGGGGCAGGCCATGGGCAGGGGGAGAGTGGGGCAGGGCCAGGCGTCCAGGATTTCATTGAGAAAAATATGGTAACCCTAAGTTTAACCTGCATGGAGTGGTGGGTATTGCTCTGGCTGCCTTGTTGGGTGGACCTGTTTAGCAGGTCTTTATCTGCTAAAAAAAAGAAGCAAAGGAGTACGGGTCGGACACAATGTCTTCCAGCCAAAGTAAAGTTTAATAAAAATCAAGACTTTTTTCAATGTAAAGTTTAATCAGATCAAGACTCGACAAGGAGTCGTGTTTTGGCAGACACTAGCCTGCATCAGGAGTCACAGATTCTTATATCATGTCAAAATTAAATGATCCCAATAACCCCTTCCCTTTTATAAAACCACAAAAGCGTTTTATAGCGCAGGCTGGCACGCTGAATGCTCTGCACTGCTCCCGACACTCATATAGTTCCTATGAGCATCGGGAGTGGCACAGAGCATTCAGTGCACCTGCCAGTACTAAAAATCACTTCTGTGGTTTTGTAAAGGGGGGGGGGGAACAGGCAAACTAATTTGAAAATTTCTCACCGTGTCTGAAAATTGGTTTTCTTGCTTTTATTGGGATCATTTATTTTTTTATATGATATAAAAATTGGTGACTCTAGATGCAGACGGGTGTCTGCCAAAACACGGCTGAGGAAACGGTAAGTAAACATTTGCAAGGGTAACAAAGCAAAAAAGCAGTACCCAGATGAAGGACCTGCTGGTGCTTTACCAAGAATGTCTTCCTGCAATCGTGAGCTTCAAATAGGTCAAGAAAAAATAAATCTTTTGTCCAAGAAAAAAAACCTGGCACTCTTCCTGAAATATAAATGAGAAGATTGGCTCTAACCAAAGAAAAAACAAAAGCAATTAAAAGTGAATGTAGATTTTAGTCACATTCTCCAAGATGTCTCAAAAATAGCTGTTAAATCAAAGCAGCACCTTCCCTCACAGATCCTTCATTTCCCTCAATCTTTTATTTATTTATTGGGGAGGGGGGTTTACAATTGATAAATAATAGACCTCATTCGGTAGAGGGATCCTACATCTAGAAATTCCAGGACTTCTTTAAGAGACCTCCTAAGTTCATAGTGTCAAATAAGATAGAACTGGAAAATTAAGAAATTCAAACCATATCTAGAATTCTTCAAACTTTCGGTATACTAAGCTCTTTTCCTGAAGAAGATTAGGCTGAATGGAGTCATCACTTTTCCAAGCCATAGATCTTGCTGCGGTGCTTTAATTTCCTGAATCTGCATTTTACCAAGTGCATTCAGCATTAATAGTGCAAAAGAGGACGGTCTGTTCAAGGCATTATAACATTTTCATCTTTGTTTTCCATTCCTTTCTTGATAATTCCTAACTTTCTATTTGCTCTCTTAGCTGCCGCGGCGGCACACTGAGCTGAAGATTTCAACGTATCCTCAACAATGACATCTAGATCCTTTTCCTCCAATTAGTTTAAAAAGAGCTAGTTATTGGCTTCAGAGAGTATCCCCTAGTCTTTGTAGTATTTGGAAAGGCAAAACAACTATTCTCTATACATGTATACTCACTGTACCTCACTCATGATTCTATGGACCTTTGTCTTCTCTCATACTAGCTGAAGAGCCCTACCCTGTTTAGCCATTATTTGTAGAAGCTCTATCTTCTCTGCTGTATTTTGTTGTATTTCTAGTTCTGCTAGAAGGATGATCACAACAGCTCACAATAATTGAGGTGCAGTTGCATCATGAATCAGTACAGAAGCACCATTGTAGTCTCTCTAATTGTGGGAGTGTGTGGTGCAATGGTTAAAGCTACAGCCTCAGCACCCTGAGGATGTGGGTTCAAACCCACATTGCCTCTATGATCCTGGGCAAGTCACCTACTCCCCCCAATGCCCCAGGTACATTAGACAGATTGTGAGCCCACTGAGACAGACAGGAAAAAATGCTTGAATACCTGAATGAGGGCTAGATTCACCAAGGGCATGGATTGGATCTGATCCGATCTGTGTCCGGGGGGGGGGGCTGATTCACGAATCAGCCTCATGCAAATGAGGGCAATCTGAATCACACCCCCAACCAAGCACCCAGATCGCTCTATAGTGATCCCGACGCATGCGCAGATCATCTGTAGACGATCTGTGAATGCTTAAAGCAGCAGCGACCTTTTTTTTAACTCTTAACTTTTGCGAGCCCAGCAAGCCCGTGGTTTTAACCCGCGGGTTAAAAACAAGGGCTCACACTGTGGGGAAGGCGATCGGGGCAGAGTGCTGAAAAGTCGGGGGATAGAGCAAGAGATCAGAGCAGACAGAGCTGGAAAGTTGGGGGCTGAGAACAGGAGATCGGGGCAGAGGGCAGAGAGCAGGGCAGTAGAAGGCAGGGCAGTCGGAAAGGACCTGAGCGATTGGTCCTCAGCAGTCGCTTATTTTTGGATCGGTCAGCCCAGTTGGTGTCCCTCATTTTGCTTAGTGAATCGCTGCCTGCCTACATTTGAAAGGTGTTCTCCCTCATTTGCAGGATCGGGACAGAGGTTAGTGAATCAGGTTGGAGGGAAACCGGGTCACAAACCGATCGGTTTGCTTAGTGAATCTAGCCCTAAGTTCATATAAACCGTTCTGAGTTCCCTGGGGAGAACGGTATAGAGATAAATAAATAAAATTAATTTTCCATTCCCTTACCAATTATTTGCATTATTCTATTTGCTTGTTTGTCCAATTTGAGGATTTTAATGTATCGTCCATGGTGACTATAAGGTTCTTTTCTCAAGGTGTGACTTCTAATGTAGAACACAGCATTGTGTACCTACAGTCAGAATTATTTTCCCCCTATATGAATCCCTTTGCATTTATCCGCATTAAATTTTAGCCGATACCAAGATGCCTGGTTCTCCCGTCTTGCAAAGTCCTGTTATTACTACTCTTCACAGTCTCCTCATGACAGTGATCTGACTTCTGTGGCACCTTCACTCTAGTTTTATTTTGTTATTGGAGCATAAAAGTATAAGCAATATGGAACTTAAAATAGGTACGATTCAATTCTCATCACACATTAAAAGCAGCACACAGCTTCGCTTGTCAATATAAATTTTCCTTGTGATTAAACGGAGAGATTCTTTAGGGAATACTCATAATATCTATTTCACAAATTACCAATTCAACCATTAAGAGTGCACAAAAGATTTCTTCTCACAGTTGATAAAAAATTTATGCCACGCCGTTCAACTAAAGTTCCTTTCTATGTTCTGATTTAATAAATCATTTGAGCAGTATCTGGCTAGGTGAAGCTTACTTTAATTCTTGCTCATATACCACTTCTTCGGACAGCACCATTGGAACAATGTGTCAGAGTGTAGTAATATCAAAGCAAGGAAGAGCAGCACAAGGGTGCTAGAAGGCTGGCCTGTAACAATTTGTGACCTGTAAATGTCCGATAAGTACGTCTCCGTCTTAGATGCTTCAATGACTTAGGCAGTCCAAAGAGTATGAAGTCTAGCAGTTATACACAGTCCCTGAAATAAGATTTCTGCAATCTTTCAATTCAAGCTGAAAAACAAACATTCTTTAGACCGCCTAATGGCTTTAACCTCTTGGAAAGACATGACCTGAAAATGTGAACCCACCAATCATTTCTTATAGGTGAGCTAAAACGTAAACTCAAGGGGGAAAAAATCCTCTCACTGACAACCCTGCAAATCTTTTAACGTTAACTAGGGATTTCTAATCCTTCCTCCCTCTAAACTGACATACAATTGTAAAAGAAATATTCAAGGACCGATTGTGTTCCCTCATCAATTCCCTTAAATTTGAAGTAAAACAAGGTATATTTTATACCTGTTTAAAGAACAATGCAATTAAATGGCTAGATTAATAACGTGTTAATGCAGTTAACAAGAATTCTTCTAATTCAATAAGAATAAATGATCTAATGCGTATTTAACACAAGTCTCATTACACACAAAAAGGCGGAGAGTGTGGCGCATTGATTAAAGCTAAAGTTTCAGCACCCCGAAGTTGTGGGTTCAAACTAGAGAATGACGTGGGGAAAAAAAATTTGTCCCCTCCCCATCCCCGCAAACTCTTTCTTTTCCCATCTACACAAGTCTTGAATAGCTATTTTATTTTGAAATCATTTTATTAAAATATAAAAAGGAACAATATGCTATACAACTGTCATTTTATAAATCACAAATACAAAAAAAGGATCAATAAAACTCATTTCCCCTCACAGTATCCCCTCCACTATCAATGCTACATTGAAAAGTCATCCTAACAGAATACTTCGGTCACACACAGAGAACACAAATGCCAAATACATAATAACTGACCAAAAATCATAAACATAAATTAAACCAAAATCCCAAGAAGCCACATCTTCCATATAGTACAACACCAAAGAAATAAAAAGATTCATTTCATTTCAAAGATCTTGGAAAAAATGGTACTCAACCAATTATACTCCTTTATTGACAATAAAAAAGCTCTATCTACTTCCAATCAGGTTTCCAGAAATCCATGGGAATTGGATGCATATAAACAGATTAGCCAAAGAAATAGAGCAGGAAGCCAAAAAATATTAGTATTGGACCTAAATTACTATGGCTCACCCTGGGTTGTCATTGAGACCCCTTTACCCTCTAGAAAGAACTACAGTTGAGCAGGGTCATAAAAAATATATCTATTACCCTGATAAGTTATAAAACATTTGCAAGGAAATCTCAACCGATACTCTGCTCCCAAAGAAATAACTACTTGATGATAATTAAGAAATTCCTTCCTCCGAATTTGCATCCATCTTGAGACATCAGGAAATATATACAGTGGAACCTTGGTTTAAGAGCAGGACTCGTTCCAGAAGCATGCTCGTAAACCAATTTACTCATATATCAAAGCGAGTTTTCAGGATTTCCTCAATGAATATACATGAGATCTACTTGCATGCATCGCTTTCATTGTATGCTAATAGATCTCATGCATATTCATTGGGGAAATCCTGAAAACCTGATTGGATTGCTGCCCTCGAGGAGGGACTTTAACACCCCTGCATTAGATGATATATCTTTATGGCTAAATAATAACATTAATTTCATCGATGCTAATACCTTTATTTGTGATTGGCAATAAAAAAAAATATTTAGTCATTCTCACAGCTTACTATTAGAGACAATTTACCATCTCAAGAACACTTTTCCTCTATATATAACCTGCACTCAGACTGGTTACTTCTTAAAAATTATTTACTTAAAATTTTCATCTACACTCTCCCCGACCTTACCTCAGATTCTCTCACCCCAGTCCCGACACTTTATTGCAATACCAGATCCGCTTGTAATAAGATTCAAATCTTGAAGGACCTACTCGAGGACTCAGACCCAGGATTCCTATTCATCACAGAATCTTGGATCACAAAAGATGACCAATTTACTCAAAACGAACTTTGCTCCCACGGCTACCAAGGCCTCTTCTCTCCCAGAACTAACCGAAAAAGAGGCGGCCTGGCCCTCCTTTTCAAATCATTCTTCAATGTCCAGCTCCTTGAAAAGGGCAGCCTCTCCTCATTAGAATACATGTTAGCCTCAGTTAACGATGAACTCCACCCTCATCCACTGGGTATCTTGCTCCTATACCGCCCACCTACCCCTTGGAATAATTCCTCCGAACTCGTCTTTGAAACATAACAAACACCTTCTTCAAATTTCAAAGATTACTGATCATCGGAGTCATCAATCTCCACCTTAACGATGTCACCAGCAAGGATGCAATTGAATTTAATAGCTTCCTCTCCTCTTTAGGCTTCTCCCCCCCCCCCCCACACTCTCTCCAACCCACGAAAAAGGCCACACACTAGACCTCATCAATTTTCTAGATCTCACTACCCACAAAACCTCAACCGACGACATTCGCTGGGAAATCGTCCCCTGCTCCGACCACTTCCTAGGGGCTTTCTGTCTCCCAATCTTCATGTCACATCTTGGGCCCCCATCCCGCACCTCAAATTCTATTACCTACCGAAAAAAAATCTCGAGCAATCTGTTCTCGACCAATTTTCTTGACAAATTTTCCCCCATCCCTAAACCTGCAGAACCAGAAACTAACTGTCAAAACTGGGTCACCCTCTCCGAGTCCACCTTCCATTCCCTCGCCCCTCTCTCCACTAAAACCATCTCCTATTCCCATAAGGCCCCTTGGTACCTCCCATACCACAGAGAACTGAAACAGAAATGCCGAGCTCTGGAACGAAAATGGAAAAATCTAAATCCCCTACAGACAAACACTCCTGGAGGGTCAATATTAAATTCTACAACACTGTTCTAAAAAAAGCAAGGAAAAACTTCTACGGTGACAAAATCTCCAAATCCAACAACCAGAGTAGCACATTATTTAACATTTGGCGTTCCTTAACCTCCAAAAATGACTCCATCCTCCCCCTCAGCCAATTCTCTTGCAATGTTCTTCAGCAATAAGGTCTCCAACTTGAGGCGCTCCTTCCCACCTGCAATCTCCTACAAATCTTTGATTCCAATCGACCCCAAGCCTATCCCAATAGACTCCTATCCCATCCCAGCCGACAGATCCTGGTCTTCCTTCGAACTAGTTTCTGAATCCCTGGTCCATAATCTCTGCCTCAAATTGAAATCCTGCAACTATACCTTGGATCCATTCCCCGCGTACCTTTACGAGAACACTCCCCCTCAGGCCATCTCATCTCTTATCATTCTCATAAACTCCGCCCTCCATTCGGGTCTATTCTCCCCAGAAATGGGTCATATCTCCTTAACTCTACTACTGAAAAAACCTGATCTAGACCCCTCCACTCCATCCAGCTACCATCCAATAGCAAACATTCCTCTCCTTACCAAGTTGCTAGAATCCATCATATCCACTCAACTATCTTCCTACCTTGAAAAATTCACCATTCTTCTATCCTACCAATACGTCTTCCGTCCCAACTTCAGCACCGAATCCCTTCTGACCTCCTTAATGTCAAAAGTTCAACATCTCCATTCTCGCAACAAGTTCGCCGTCCTTCTTCAATTCGACCTCTCTGCAGCTTTTGATGTCATCCATCATGATATCCTAATTTACCAACTCACCGAGATAGGCATTAACTCCACAGTCCTTGACTGGTTCTCGAAGTTCTTACGCTCCCGCTCCTACACAGTCAACATGAAGAGCACTTCTTCCTCCCCCTGGAACCTGATATGTGTAGTCCCACAAGGCTCACCTCTCTCTCCTATCCTTTTCAACATTTACATGTCCTCCCTTAAACTCCTCCATCTCTCCCCACTTGAAACACTTTACACTTACGCAGATGACATCTTTGTCCTCCTCGAGACCAACCGGAACCTCACCAACCTCTCTGTGAACAAATCCTCATGTATATCGAACCTTCAATCCTGGGCCCACACTGTGCAGATGAAACTGAACGAATCCAAAACCCAAAACTTCTCTGGCTCGGCCCAAAATTGGACCAACTGCCCACCTCAATCCCACCCTGCATCTTGAATACTCAAGTAAAATTCTGGGAGTCATCATTGACTCTACACTTTCCTTCAACGATCACCTCAACTCCCTAATAAAAAAAATGTTTCTTCAGCCTTCACATGCTAAGGAAAGTGAAAACCTGTTTCCATCAAAAACACTTTGCTGTCCTTGTCCAATCCACCATCCTTTCCAGACTGGACTATTGCAACTATCTACCTAAGCCTAACAAAGAAAAACCTTCAAAGAGTCCAGCGGATTCAAAATGCCACTGCTAAACTTATCTTCGCAAAAAGCAAATTCGACCACGTCTCCCCACTTTTGTCCAAGCTCCACTGGCTTCCGATAATCTCCAGAGTCCACTTCAAATGTGCCTGCCTAACTTTCAAGATCCTACACGGCATCCTCCCCCCTTTTATTCCTCTTTCTTGGAATTTCTCTAACCCCAATTCCACCAGATCTACCCAAAAACTGAAACTTTCCTTTCCCTCTCTAAAAGGTGTTTCCCTTGTAGGAAAACTAGGTTCCTCCCTCCCTTTCAGAATCACTGAGCTCTGGAACAACCTTACCTCCCCTCTTAGGAATCTGAGCTCCCTCCAACTCTTCCGTAAACATCGGAAAACCTGGTTATTTTCAAAAATGTAACTCTTCCTCTCTCTGGTTACTCTGTCCTAAATTTTCTCTTCATTTTGTCTTTTCCCTTCACTGGAGTTCCTTTCTACCCTAACCCTTGTTAACTGTGTCGAGCTTTGCGAATGTAGAGATGATGTGGTATACAAACCTAAGGTTTAGTTTAGATGATAAGAATTTTTCAATGTTTCCTCATCTACTTTTACTTGAAAATAAAAAAGCCTCTAAAATCTACAAAAAACTACAAGATTCTAACACTTAGGGCTCCTTTAACGAAGGGTTTTTAGTGCACACACAAAAAATTACCGCATGCTATAGCGCGCGGTAGATGAAAATCTACCGCCTAGTGGCTAGCTCGCTCGGGAATTTAACAAGCGCTATTGCACGCGTTAAGATCCTAGCGCACCTTTGTAAAAGGAGCCCTTACTTTAATTCTCATACAGAAATCTTCTGGGAAATTGAATTTAATTTAAATCCAGAAGAATTCAGCTGGAGCATTTTTTGGAAGCTATCAGCATCAATCTCTCAATCAACTTTCTTTATCATGCCCAGAGCATACTGGACTCCAAATAAAATTGCTAGAGTATTAAAGAAAGATTCTTCAAATGTATGCTGGTCATGTTCAACCACCCCAGGTACATTGTCTCACATCTTATTTCATTGCCTGAATGTACAAAATTATTGGTATTCCATATGGAACAAAATATGCTCAATATTCTATTTAGGTAACACATCAAAAATCTTATACAAAATGTTACAATGAGATCATCTAACTTGGACATTCAGATTTCTAAAGTTCACAGGAAACATTTTGACATTATGATTGCTCTGGCTGTACTTTGAATTGTTATGTCATTGGAAAGACAATTCACAACTTTAAATTTATCTGAGTGGTGGAATTATCTACATTCCATATGGAAATATGAAGAAGTCACAGCCTCCAAAATTGCAGCCATTCCTCTTCACAAAACCTGGGCTCTTCTTGAATTATATTATAACAATTAATATTGAGGACTGTTATACCATCAATTAAGCTATTACATCTGATTTAAATGCAACATGTTTAACATAATCGTATATACAATACAAGCTTTATTTGTCTATCGCCAATATCTCATGGAAGTTCACAGCAGTTAACAAAAGAGAGAACAAACTCCCCTCCTCCACTTTTACAAAACAGTAGCACGGCTTTTAGTGCTAACCGCGGAAGTAACAGCTCCAATGCTCATAGGAATTCTATGAGTGTCGGAACTGTTACCACCACGCTGCTCTTTTGTAAAATGGGGGGTTAATAAAGATATTTGAAAAAAACAACTGCATGATATACAGCTTCATGCTACATAGGGCTCCTTTTACAAAGGTGTGCTAGGGCCTTAACGTGTGGAATAGCTAGCTGCTACCGCCTCCTTTTGAGCAGGCGGCAGATTTTTGGCTAGTGCGTGCTATAGCGCGCACTAATCCGGTGTGTGCGGTAAAACCTGTAGCGCACCTTTGTAAAAGGAGCCCATAATTAAAAACTAATCCTTAGTTCATGATGAATAACTTTTGGGCTATCATGTATCTTAAATAGAAATCTTTAGATAGATTTTTCCTCAAAAAGCATTTTATTAAAAAAAAAAAAAAATCTATTTTAAATTTCAAAAAATGTAATTAAATTAAAAAATTCCTTTTTTTATTTATAAAAAGTTATTGATTTTTATTCACCTAGTTCCAAGCCACAAATGAGCCCACCTCTCATTTTCCTATACTTTGACATTTGAATATATTGTCATACTACAAAACAATGTTTCAATTGCTTAATACTTACATGGATAACAGTACGATGGCAATCAAGGACCATTCTGTATTTTTGTGGTAAATGTTCTTGTTTGTAAGTCTGAAAAATAATAAAGGGGAACATTAATATACATTTTTTGGTTGACCTGACCCAGTAGGACTGAACAGCTACAGAAACTTAATACACAAAAGGGAGTAATTTTATAAACATTTTTGTACCTTAAACACTGAATTACATACATAAATGGCCTCTCATAAAATCAGTTCATGCCTTAACCATATACATGGTGCACGTAGGCGCATATTTGTACAGAAGGTATGCTCAGCATGGATGCTGTCTCAATTTATGCATGCACCTTTAACACCTCATAAATACCTCTTATTCCAAGTGATAATTATTCGTTGTGATATATGATTCAACCACTCTTAATAGCTATAAATTTCATAACTTTACTGAAGCTTCCTTTAACACCACCATTTATAAGCATAATAGATGTACTTTACATACTTAAACCTGCTAGTTATTAAGTCAACTCTGCAGAGCTCACCTGCTACTTGGTTCCGATTCCCTGGGGATTGGGACTGCAAACCACATTCCCAAACAATTCTCTCTCAAAATAGTTTAGAGGACTTTACACAACTTTGCTTGCTGATATGGAACACTGCTGCTTGAAGTCCATTTGGATGAGTATCACTTGTCCTCAGAGGAGATGAGTGAATATCCAAATTGCCGCTCTCAGTTCCACATTAAATACTGAGCATATTTTTTTTGCTTTTACCAGGATCCTTGAATGAACTGAGGGAGTGTCAAAGTATGTGCTCTACCCCACACTGGAAACATCTGTCCTTAATACATGTCCCATTTCCTCCCTCTCTTTTGTATCCATACTGCTTGAACATGAGATGTTCACACGTTTTCTGTTATGATTTTCTTTCATCTCAAATTGTTCTAGATCTGTTCCAGTCTAATTTTCACCTTCCATATTTCACAGAAACTGCTCCTGCCAAAGCCTTTAGTGTTTTCTTTATGGCCAAGGCCAAAGGCACCTGTACGAGGTCTACTCATAACCTCCTTTTTTTCCCCCATTTGTTGATATCTGTTTTCAAAAAAACCCTATCATGGCCGTTTCATCACAGCCATGTTGAAACGACTCACGATGAAAAAGCCGCAATGAATAGTCCCATTCTGCTCCAGAGAACTAATGTGGAGGGAGCAGCCTGACAAAAGATGCGTCAGAGGACTTAAAATGTTTGTTTTATTTATACATATAGGGCTCCTTTTACTAAGGTGCACTAAGGCCTTAACAAGAGAAATAGTGCACGCTAAATTGCCGTGCGTGCTACACCTTAACGCCAGCATTGAGCTAGCATTATTCTAGAAGCGTACCACGCGGTGTAGCACACAGTAATTTCGTGCGTGCGCTAAAAATGCTAGCGCACCTTAGTAAAAGCGCCAGGCACCATAGCGCACCTTAGTAAAAACGCTAGCGCACCATAGTGTAAGCGCTAGGTATAGCGCAAACATCCACAACCTTATCAACACATGTATAACCCTGATCTTTAGACACACCACATTAGGCTCAAAATACTTTCATTTGCCTCAAGATTGACGTGTTGTCTCTTCACTGGATCCATTGTTTTAAATATGCAACTTTTTGACATCCCAACTTTTAGGAGAATTACATATTAAATAGCATTAATAATAAATTAAATACTTGTACTTAGCTTTGTGGTCATTGTGCTAGGGATCAGTGAACCAACATGTTTCACCTTGCAAGTTATTTTCAAGGGTTAAATACCCATTAATCATACGCCACTCTTCTCGTATCTCACATACCTCTGACAACAGTATAGCCAACAATTTCAAGATTTCTATCAAAGATTATACTCATCAGAGATCAACTTTTCTGCCTCAAACTTCCAAGAATTTGTTGAAAACCTTAATCATCCAGTAGTTCCCTTTTCCCAAAACTGCACACTAGAACAAGACTTAACTAGTTACAGAAATATCAGAAGCAGTCAAACTTCTCCCAGAAGGAAAGGCACTAGGGAATGACAGATTTAGCATTGAATTTTATTAGACATTCTCCGATCTACTTTGTCCCCACCTTTGCAATCTCAAAAAGGATCCTTTCTTGAATCAATCATCACACCTAAACCAGGGAGATTTTTGCTGACCTGCTGTTGCCAATGAATCTACTAGATGAAAGGGGACACGGAGCACTCTTGAAATGCATCAGATTCTCTAATTGGCTTTACTTGATTTTGCTAAAGCTGTTACATTCTTGGCACAAAAAGTATACCTCCAGTATAAAAACTCCAATGCTGTTCCCCAATTTAAATCCAGAAATTGACAGGTTGCAGATATAGTACAGAGATTAAAAGAAGCTTCTGCTCTCATAACATTCCACAGACAAAGCTATGAATGGGGATGTGTGTGAGTTTGGTCATGATAAAAAGGAGGCATGGAGGTTTCTGGGCCTCTACTTCCTCAATAATCCAATGAGGTTGAAGAGTTCACCAAGACCCAACGGAAGCAGTGCTTCTCTCCCCCCCTTAAAAAGATAAGACAGACCAAAGGTCCATCAAGCCCAATATCCGGTTTCCAATTCAGGTCACAAGTACCTGGCAAGATCACAAGAAGTAAAACAGATTTTATGCTGCTTATCCTAGGAATAAACTGTGGATTTCCCCAAGGCGTTATTTATGAACTTTTGCTTTAGGAAACCATCCAAACCTTTTTGAAACCTTGCTAAGATGATTTCACCACATTCTCATTTCTTAAAGTCTTATTGGAAGCAAATATGGAATATAATAGGTATAATTCTTAATATAGAAGCTCCATAGACCTTTGACATAGTTGTTTTTGGTGACCTTGGCCTAGTGGTAATCTAGGCTACTGAGGCAGTTGCAGAGGGAAAAGACTGATGTTTGTTAACTTCTAAGCAACTTATTGATGTTGTTTGAGCTTAAGCTTTGGCTGCTGGACTTGAACTGTTTTGTTGGTGGAATGCTTTACTTCACAGAAGAAACTAGGGGGCCCCAGGGCTTAGACTTTGGGAAATGATCATGCAGTAACCAATGACCCATAGGAAGACAGAAGTTGTATGCTCTGCAATGTAGATGATTCTAGTATACCAGGGAGGGAGGAGGAGGAGGTGGTGGATAAGAACTTAGCAGTTTATACTTTTACACCCAATTAGTTACAGGGATGTAAGCAGCATTCACAATGCATATGTCTGAAAGGGGACTGAGTAGAGGGCAACTTTCCTTGATGGGATGAGAACGGCTTTATGGATCAGTCTAGCCAGAAGGGGTGTAAGCAGCCTGGTTGTGCAGCAAGGACCTTTAAAGCATGGAGAGAGGTGGTTCTGTGAATTCCTTTAGCAAGCTGGAGATGGCATGATGGCATGTTTCTGTTGTGAATTTAATGCTTGTATTTCTGTTACGGGTATTGAAGGTAATTAGAATTTTTTATATTCTATGACTGGATTGAAAATAATAAAAGTACACCTTATTTTCAGTGTGACAAAAGCTATTTTCTGTTTCTGAAAAGATCAAAATGGGTTAAAAATTCTTTGCCACATTTCCATAGCTATTGAAAACTATCAAAGTAAAAAGTAAGTTATTACACTGTTACCTCATGACATGTCCAGAGCTTACCTGAAAGTCTTGATAAGATTATGCAATTCTGCGTAAACTTCACTGTATGTTATCTGAAGAGGAACCAAAATCACAGGCAAACTGAAAAGAAAAACCCAAAAGTCTTTTGCAAACTCAAATAGCTGGGGTGCTTCAGTTTCTTCCTGCTCCTCTAGACAGTCTCTGTTATGAGTGAGGTATCCTGGCACCAGACCCTCCCCTTAGTTCATATTCCCCCACCCCCAATTCACAAAGACAGACCTCAGCTATGGGCAATGCATTTTTAGGAGCATTTCACAACAGGCAATAGCAGTCGATGTCAAGGGCACATCAGTCTGTCTGTCCATACCCATATGTTTGTTTACACATACCCAAACAAACATGTATGGAACGTAAGGGCAGCCAGCAGAATGCTGAACAATGGATTCTCATCAACAGCTACCGTCACCTAACGATATGGGAGGTAGTGGCAACTGAATGAGCCGTACGGTAGCAGGAAGGGCTAGCCCCATCACCTGACGATCAAGAGAGCCAGTGGTAGAAAATGGCAGTGAAAATGGAAGACAGGTAGTCTCTGCCACTCACAGAACATGACAGTTTCATCAAGGCAACATGGAAGCTAATGCATTTTCATAAAATTAAGCAGCCAGAACTATTCCCAGCAGCACACAAATGTTCTTGTGAAAATGAACAGCTGTTTCAGGGTCTCAATGAAGAGAACGTAACTCCTGAAAGCCTGTCAAAGATACATTAAGTTAGTGCAGGGATTCTGAACCCAATCATCAGGACACACTCAGTCTGTCGGGTTTTCAGGATCTTTACAATGAATATGCACAAGGCAGATCTGCATGCATTGCCTCCACATCATGTCCATTCATTGGAGAGATCCTGAAAACTCAATGGGCCGGGTATGTCTCAATGACTGGGTCGAGAACCCCCGAGTTAATACAATGAGAAAGTATAGTTTGGTTGTTGATCCTTATTTCCATACATCCAAATGCACTAACATAAGCTCAATTCAAAATCCTTCTGGTCCTGGACATATATTAACACAGGCACAATGCTACCAGACCTCTGCAGGGCTGAGCCTTTTTCTATGATCTTAAGGATCTTTGAAGGATTGCAGAATTGCTCTCTAGCGTGTGCCGTAGTGGATTTTTGTTTTTGGGGAGGGAATGACAGCCCACTAGAACATAGGAACTTCTATTATAAGAGGGTAGGAATTAGGATTTTAAAATCCAGAACAAAATGTATGTTTTTGACAAATAAAATACATAAATAGCAGGATTGAGGTCCAATATTTTAGTATCTAAACTTCATGGAGGAAAAAGGTAAATCTTGGTTTTTGGTGCAGTGGGATGTATTTTGCTCAAAACTTTTTACTTAACTGGACCAGAAGAAAATGTGAAAAATACATTAGACTTACACTTTTTTTAGTCTATCAAGTACAATACGCTTCCGAATTTGGTGTTGAGCAGAAGAATCTACCAGTGGAAGGACAGGATCATCTTGCTTGACATCCTACATCAAATTGAAATAATATATCAGTAACATACTAACCCAGAAACATAGCATTTTATATGATAAAAAGAAATTTATATTGTGAAAACAATTTTGAAAGTCTCTCAGTGTATTCCTGTGAACATCCAGCAGCAGGCTGGTGCTTCTGGAAGTTTTTATTCCAGATACAAATCACAAGGGGTAAAGCAGACTCATTCATTTAAGAATGAAATCCTATATATACCTTCACAAGTCCTACCATCTTCCCCTGCACGGTGGATGCTGTTTAGAAAGGAGTTTTACCTGTAAAAATCCCTTTGAAAACTACTAGAGAATGACACGGTGACAAAATTCATCACCGTTCCCGTCCCCGCGGATAACCGTGGGAAATAATCCCATGTCATTTTCTAGTGTCTATTTCAACCTCAGTCCTTCTACACCAGCATTCTTCAAAGCAAAGCTTGCGGGTCAGTGGCTGTGCTTATGTGAGCCAAGGATAATGAAGCCATTGTGACATCTCTGATGTGATTGGCTCTTAGGCACTGGTGGAATGAGGCATTATGACATCACAATATCTGCTCTGGACACCAGAGACTGTCATTCTGTAGTGTCTATTTCAACCTCGGTCCTTCTACACCAACATTCTTCAAAGCAAAGCTTGCAGATCAGTGGTTGTGGCCATTCATACTCTGATTCTTATGTGAGCCAAGGATAATGAAGCCATTGTGACATCACTGATGTGATTGGCTCTTAGGCACTGGTGGAATGAGGCATTATGACATCACAATATCTGCTCTGGATACCAGAGACTGTCATTCTGTAGTGTCTGTTTCAACCTCAGTCCTTCTACACCAGCATTCTTCAAAGCAAAGCTTGCGGGTCAGTGGCTGTGGCCATTCATACTCTGATTCTTCCCTCTCTCCTTAAAGAATGACATGAAGATAGTTTCCTGCGGTTATCCACGGGGACGGGAACGGTGATGAATTTTGTCACCGTGTCATTCTCTAAAAACTACCTTCGTTAAGCTCACTATTCCAAAAAGATCCATGGCAAGTAGAAACACCCAGATACTGTTAAGATGCATCACAAACTGTCTCATCTACACTGAAACTGAACATGTACATTTTGGCTATGATGACAAATCACATGACATTACAACCCAATTATATACCAGTCTATGGAAAGTAATAGGGAGAGTGTGGCAAAGTGGTTAAAGCTACAGCCCCAGCACCCTGAGGTTGTGGGTTCAAAACCCATGCTGCTCCTTGTGACCCTGGGCAAGTCACTTAATCCCTCCTTTGCCCCAGGTACATTAGATAGATTGTGAGCCTGCTGGGACAGAGAGGGAAAAGTGCTTGAGTACCTGAATAAATTAATGTAAACCGTTCTGAGCTCCCCTGTGAAAAAGGTATAGAAAATTGCATAAATAAAAAATAAATAAATAAATAATCTGCCACCATCCTGCTGACGTTACTGGTGGAAGAAGCTCCAGTTGGCACTAGGCAACTACTCAGCATTATTTAAAACTGGGTTTTTTTCCCTAATCCAATACAGCTTGAATCTAAGACGGGCTTTCCCAAACATTTATTCAATATCCCTTTTTTTAAGCACTAAAAATTCACAAATCCCAGATGATATCGCAAACAAAATTGGAGACCTCCATGCCCCTCCCTCCTCTCTGCCTCTCCCCCAGTCATCCAAATCATGTAAGCGGTGGTAGCGATGAGCACAGAAACTTGTGAAATTAGCCCCTAGTACGCTGCGTGGGTTTCTAGTCTAACAGGAGGCAGTGGCAGGGCCTGTGAACATTCACCGATTCACAGGCCACAGTAAAGGCCCAAAGGAAAGGGAACCTATTCACGATATAAACCCCACCTGAGGTCCTCCTGAACCAGTTTAGGAACTACCGCTGATTTAGGGAATGACTGCAGAGCCGAGTCTGTCTGCTCCTGGCTTTTCAACAGCAACAAAATGAGTCTGGCCGCAGAGGTTCAAGCTACAGCCTCAGCACCCTGAGGTTGTGGGTTCAAACCTGCGCTGCTCCTTGTGACCCTGGGCAAGTCACTTAATCTCCCCCCCTCCCACTGCCCCAGGTACATTAGGTAAATTGTGAGTCTGTCGGGACAGACAGGGAAAAATGCTCGAGGACCTGAATAAATCCATGTAAACCGCTGGGAGTGTAGGGATATTTCCGTATTCACACCTGAAGGTTAGGCCTTTATGATGTCACCAAGCCTGAACCATTGTTTTCAAGAATATCTCTCTGCAAGCAACTTTCCAGCATGAATTTTGCAAGAAGTAAGAAGAACGATGCATTATGGGGATGTACCCGAATGTTGCTATTCAAGGGCATTCATCTGTGCTTTAATAATGGGACAGTGTGAATCTTGAAGAAATTATTCTGTTCTTATCTGTCTAACAGCCCTGGGTCTTCCAGCATATATGATACTTTATACAGAAAGGCTATTCATCAAGTTCTGTTTCTGGATTGGTCCGAGGAAGTCATCTGATGAGATTCAAGAAAAGAAAGGTGCTAATTAATTAATAATTAGTTAGTCTGTGATAAGGTCCGGGGAAGCTCAGATCTGCTCACAGATGTTCTAATTGTAAACTTTTTTCTTTCAATAATTAGACCTGTAAGTTACCTCGTGTGATTCTCTGCCTAAGAGATAGACATTCGGACATTTAAAAACTGTTCTGAACTTAGCACAGATAAACGGAACTTATTGCTGATGATTTATAGCCTCATCAAGGATTTTCAACACGTGTAACTTTTACAACGGTATTCCTGACGTCTTCCAGCTGACAAGAAAATTTTCTCTTCCACCTAATTGTGCCGGAGAGGCTAATTAAGGGTGAGCATACGGAAATTACTTTTATTAGCTTGGGAATTAGATAGGAATCATTGATAAAGGTAAAGGGTTGAAAAGTTACCTGGGTGATAATATAATCATTTGCTAATCAGGGATTATTATTATAAGGAATAGTGTGTGTTTAACAAGAAGTTTTACTTAATTGTCTAACCATTAGATTGTGATAATCATGTACTGAGTTTCATTTGTGTAATTAGATATTTTGAACAATATTTAGATTCTGCAGCTGGCTTGTGAATTATATTTTTCTATTTTCATAATAAAGATATTTCTCATTAGCCTGGGTTTGTGTCGTATAATTAGACCATGATATTTGAACTTGAATAAAAGGTTATGGTTTTCTCTAGACCACTTAACAGAAACGTAACGTGTTTATAATACTGCTAAGTGAACCATAAATCCTTCTACAGGAGAACGGTATAGAAAACTGAATAGAAAAATAAATATACAGTGGTGCCTCACACAACGAACTTAATTCGTTCCAGGAGCAAGTTTGTTATGCGAAAAGTTCGTTATGTGAAACGTGTTTTCCCATAACAATACATGTTAAAAAAAATAATTCGTTCTGTAGCATAAAATATGCTAAGATGACATAAAAAAAGATAAATTTATCTTGTTAGAGCTGGTGTTAGACACAACTGGGGACTGCAAAGTCCAGGCAGAGGCTTACGGCTCTCTTTGACCAGGGGGGACAGTTGCCCTAGTTGCACTACCCTAACCCTATTCCTGCTATGTGTGACTGTGGTATTCTGTTAGCATGATATAGAGGGGATATATGTGAAGGGGAGGGGAGACAGGGGTTTTGTTGATCCTTGCTGTGTATTATAATCACCCCCCACATACTCCCCAGTAACTTTTTTAATTCCTCCCATCTTTCCCAGCCAGTGGCGTACAGGCCAGAAGCGCAGAGGTCAGGAGCAATTCCTCTGCACGCCTGTGTGGGCCCATGCCGATCTCCGAATGGCTGCAGTTAGTTCTTGTGAGTCCCGCGAGAGCTGGCTGCAGTTAGTTCTTGTGAGTCCCGCGAGAGCTGGCTGCAGCCATTCAGAGATCAGCGCAGGCCCAGGCAGTAGCACAGAAGGCTTGCTCTTGATCTCTGTCTGCGCTTCTGGCTGGGAAATTTGCTAGACCACCAGTTCGAGTGAGCGGGTGAGATTAAAGTTGCAGCAGTGGTGGCTTTTTTAAAAAAATATGTGGCAGCGGGGGGAGGTTTAAAAATATGCGGTGGCGGCAGAGGCTTAAAAATATGCAGCAGCGGCGGCAGGGGGGTTTAAAATATGTAGCGCCACTGCACAGGGAGCCAGGCAGAGAGAGGGCAGTTAAGCGATGCAGCTCGGGCGACTTCGTTGTGTGAAACGAAGTTCGTTGTGGGAAGCAAGACCTGAAGTTCGTTGTGCGCAGCGTTCGCTGTGCGAGGCGTCCGTTATGCGAGGCACCACTGTACTATCCAGAGACAGCACAGACTTAGAGCACAGCTTTTTTGCTGGTCATCTGCATTAAAATCTGCAAGCTAAAAGTGGCACAGTTAAAAATTGTTATGGTTCTGATGCTTTTTTTTTTTTTTGCTAGCTTCCCTCTCTCAGCATTATCAAAGCAAAAGCTCAATCGACTGTTTTTGGTCCGATACTCACTCTGTCTTTATATACTCCTTTATAAAACTCCTTGGCAGTCAGGTTCAACATTGCTGTTTCTCCTTTTAGTCTTTCAAAATTAGGCAGTGCTTTAGCCGACACAGATTCATTCAGACTGCTGTGAGATTTCTGACTGCTATGGTCCTCAGAGTCACAGAGGCCCACAGTTTCTAGAGGTAGGTCATCCGTGTCAAGCTCTTCTTTTTCGGACCTGGAGGTGCTCTGAGGCCCATAGAGAAACTCCATCGTTTCGTCAGTTTTCCATTCGCTGAAAGTTTTTATAAGTGCTTCCAGCATGTTTCCTTTAATAGTAGGAGGAGGGAGAGGTACCTCACTATCTGATTTAAGGGGCTGCTTTGTCCTGGCAAGCATTCTCCTGAGATGCTCAGCACCCCTTTTGCTTACACCTCTCGAAGTTATTTGTGAACCAGAAGGGTTGCACTCAGATTCTTCTGAAGTCTGCAGTTTATCTGGCGTTAGATCCGTTCCAGGTGCACAAAGTTCTTTTGTTTGGAAACTAACGGTAGTAGTGTTCGTTTTGTCTTTGTCGTCCACTTTGCATTTACTCAGTTCTTCTGCGATTTCAAGCATCATATGTTCTTGTTCTTTGTTTATGGCTTTGGTTTCTGGAGTATATTTTTCACTTGGCAGACTAGTTTTAGGTGGCTGTGGCTTCAGACTCTGTGCCCTAGATCTCTTTTCTGTGAGCACAGCAGAAACAAATTCTTGTTCAGAATCACTGTCCTTATCACTCTCTGAGGAAAAGTTGGACTTACGATGACTGGCTGACACTCTAGGGTTTTCTATATCTGACAGCAGAATGGATTTGTCATATAGCTTGACTTCCTCGCCTGAATGACCGCTGCAAGAGAATGAAAACAGAATTAGGGCAAGAACAAAAACGGCAATGCTTAGGAAGTGTTTACATTTCCACTTCTATTGACAAGTTAGCAAACATGCATGTGCAACTCAAAAGGTCCAGTGGGCAAATCTATAAATCCTTTTTGAAAGCCAGGACAAACAGCTGACAAGAAATACCACTCATTTCAAAGTTGATCAATTAATTGCCTTCAGAAAATTCAGGAGATACCTTCCTTTCTTTAGTCAGAGGGGAGAGAATACCTCTGCCGCGGTCCATCCTAGACCAAAACAGAACATCACGTCAGAGGAGGGGAGGGACAGCAGCAGAGGCCAAAGGCAGCCTGCTAGAATCGTTACAGCACCAGTGATCCTCTGCAGGCCATAATTAGTTTTAAAAGTAAGACCAGGTGGCCAGGGAGACAATGGTGGAGAAAATAGTCTACACCGGCCTTTGGGGGGTGTAGCTATTAGAGGTACACGGAGGGAGGGGCATATGCAGACTGAGGGTGGGATGGGGAGAGGGGAAGGGGAAGGGAAAGAAATAATGAGTCTGAAAACAGACGAGAGAGAGAAAGATGGTGGACAATGGGATGGAGGGAGGGAAGGGAAAGAAAGGGAGAGAAGTTGGACCCAAGGAGTAGTCTGGAGGGACAGGGAATAGAAATACTAGATAGGAGGATAGTTGGGAAAAGAAAGGGAGAGATGGTAGGCCCTGGGGTGGTGGGGAAGGAGGGAGAGATGCTAGATGAAAGGGTAGTTAAGAAAAGGAGGGATGGTGGATATGGGGATGGTGGGATCCATCGCTGCAACCACTCTTTCATTCTTTGGGCCGCCAGCAGTGTGAGTGAAGTAAACACATCGTCTTCCATTTCTGGAAGCTTTCCCTCTGTTACTGCTTCCTGGTACCGCTTAGGCGCAAAGCAGTAGCAAAGGGAAAGCTTCACTCACGCTGCTGGTGTCCCGAAGAGTGCAAGTGCATTGCCTTATTGGATCCCATGGAGGAGAGGAACGCAGGGGTGGGTCGCTGGAGGATCACGGGAAAGGGGGTGAATTTGGGTGAATTTCTTCAAAAAAGGGGATAACAAAGTCCAATACATAAGTTAATTAAATAACAAATCAGTTATTTGCAGAGAACTATAAAGTTGGATGTTTGCTCTTGCTGTTTATCCAAGACTGCCATCTAGTGGTTAGGTCATGCAAAATAATGTCTAAAAGCAAACGCAGGCAACTTGTTTCATGGCCCAATAACATTTACACCGTTCAGAGAGATTATATTAGCTAATATTAAAATTTTATTTGCAGATACTTTATAATTTGTATTACATGGATATGTTACAAATGTTGAATATAAAATTTGTTATGTAAAAGTTAAAAGCAAAGTAATAAACTGTCAAAAAATGCACTTTTGTGCATTGCTTTCTAGCTGTTCTAAACTAAACTAAACTAAACCTTAGGTTTGTATACAGCGCCATCTCCGCAAGCACAGAGCTCGGCACGGTTTACAGAATTAAGAGGAAAGGAACTACAATGAAGGATAAAGGAGAGGGACTAAGAGCAAAGAGAGGGACAGAATACTGGAGAATGGGAGGTGATTAGATTTTTGCAAAGAGCCAAGTTTTCAAGTGTTTGCGGAAGAATTGGAAGGAGCTTGAGTTTCTGAGTGGGGATGCTGCATACCACTCAGATTAAATGTGCAACATGTCAAGGAGATTTAGGACTAGATTCAGTGAATGGTGCCCAAATTTGGGTGCCAAAAAAAATAAGCTCTGAACACTATTCTATAAACAGCGCTCTGAGCGGGGCACCGTTTACAGAATAGCACATAGGTGGGATCCATGCCAAACTTCGGGCATGAGGATTTACACCAACTGAAACCTGGTGTAAACGATCACAAGTAAATTAGTCACAGATCCTCTGAATTCTAGCACACTGCGCGCATCTTTAGTGAACACCCCTGACCGCCCGTGCTCTTTTCAGTTATGTGCTCGCATCTTTATAGTGTCTAGCAGAAGGCGCCTCCAAATCCAACAATGGATTGTTAGCACCCAATTATTGGCACTAATTGGCTCGTTACTCAATTAAACTGCATGCCTAAATTGGACACGCCCCCCAATTTGCACACGCAAGTTTGTGCACCATTTATAGAATCCGAGGGTTAATGAAGACAATAAGAGCCGGATTCTGTAAACAGCGCCTACGTCAGCTGGTGCCCACAACAAAGGTGTCAGCCGCATGTCAATCACGTGCAGGCGCCGTTAACAGAATCGTGGCTACTGAAAATGTTAGGCGCCGGTAATGTAGGTCAAGGTTTTACCAGCACCTAAGTTTGACAGCGAATCATGCCTTGTGGCGCCCAAGGTCATCACCACCCATAACCACACTTATCTTGACCTTAGGTGACACTAGATGCCATGCTTAGCTGCAATTCCAGCACCTATCTTCACAGGCACCTCCTTTTTGAAAAAAATGAGCTTTTAATTGACATGCCATTACCATGCCGATTAAAATCAATTAAAGCAGTGAAGTTAGGTGACCTTAGGGGGCCTACAGCCGCCTAACTTACGGTGCCATTTATAGAATCCGTGCCCGAGAGTCCAGGTAGGATGAAGTTCATCAAGCTCAAATATAGGAGAAGCAATGCAGGAAAACATACAGCTCAAACCTGCCACAAAGGGAAAACCCTGGGCAAAGCTGCACAACGATTTGCATAGACTTTCACAGTAATGTACGCTACAGGAAATCCAAAGGTACAAGTAAATTTATGACCTATTTCTGTTTACATTTAGGAAAATAGTGCAACATGATTTTAAAAGCATCATGGATCCATACCTTTGTCCTGGCTTCAAAAGTTTGAAATCAGCAGGTCTACAAAACAAAAACCATATTAACTATATAAACATTAAAAGAAATTAACAGAAGATAAAGTCATCAAACCTGAAAGGGCATATCCAGCAATTCTCTATTTATGTGCAGCAGGACAGAAATATCATGTACTACTGGTGCACGTGTTTCCTGTTCTGCTAGTAATTGTGTGGACATCATAGTGGTTTTAAAATCTTTACTGATGAGGATGTATGACAGTTTGGTTTTGAATGGTCTGCACCTGGAAAGGAGAGGTTGTTATGGGAACAGGTTAATGTGTGCAGAATTGCTGGCTCCTGTGAAACTGCCAGGCTTCCTGTTCAAGAGGGGTGGTTGGGAGTTTCTGGAAGTGCTGCATAGTAAGAGACCAAGACAGCTCTTGGACTTCCTGGAGGGTGGTCTTAGAAAAATGACCTCACACCAGAGGAGATTTAAGACTCGATCTTGGGCTGATTTCCTACCAACTGACCAGGAGTTGTGGATTATTAAATTTTGAATCCCTCCAACAAGGATGATTCTACAACACCTGAGATAACCACTAGGAGACTGTACATAGTTTTGACTGTTCTATTATTATAATCGCTGTTCAAGAAAGTGCCTCTTTCTGCCCTGAGAAGAGTAAAGTTGATGTTTGTATCTGCAGAACTGTGTGGTCTCCCATCGTTGGAGAGAAAGGTTAAAGAAGATAGTCAAGGAGCCACTATTATGAGTACCAACAGAGTGGAGCAGGGTAGCATTTAAATGTTGAGTCTAGCCGAGGGACATGATGAATACCTTTTAATAAAAATCCAGTCATGGAGTTGCTCCGTTTTGGGGGTAAGAGTGGCCCTGCAAGTGAGAGAACCTCTTACCATCATCCAGATCAACAAAAAGGGTTACATATGATCCTTCCATGGAGCTATTATCACAATCAAAACCCTGCTGGTTTGCTAGGCAGGCTCCCCAAGCTCTTAAGGGCAGCTTTATAGAGGATAGACATCAAACCCTGGGGCGAGGGCAGCAATCTGGTTGTTTATAGCCTTGTCAGAACTGAAGAAATATGCCAGAGTTTGCAACAGAGAGCTTCGTTTGAGAATGGTTGAATGGCCCACAAAAAGACAGGAATCAAGCATTCTTCTGCTTTAGAGATTAGGCACTACTTTTGACATTAAAATCAGACAGAGATATTGTTCCATTACCTTTCCTCTTCTCGCATCCAAAGAGGACTCTGGGGAATCTGGGATTCAAAATATTTGGAGGCTCTGTAGCAAAAATTACTGCAAAAACACTGTGGAGAGAATATGAGAGCATTAAATATATATTTTTTCAATTATCAATCAATCACTCTTTAAAATGAATAGCAAGAGATTTCCTCAGCAACACTAAAATACTATAGAATTCATTACTTCTAATGACCAAATAAATTTTAATTTTCACTTATGACTTTCTTACTGAAATTGTTTTTAACTGTAAATACACACAAAGTTTTCCTAAGTTATTAGAAAGCAGGTATTATTAGTGCCATTGATGTTTTGCATTCATGCCATTTGATTTGATTTATAGACTTGATTTGTATTTTATTCATGTAGTATTGTATTGTATTTATGCAGTCTTGACTTTTATTCACGTAAAGAGTATTTATGTATAGTGTATTTCTTTCAGACCTTAACACCCCCCTGAGGCAGGCCTCCACGTGGAGGCTGAAACACGGACCGTGTCGGGTCATTTACTGGATACTTTCACAATAAGAACATCACCTTAATAGGACTTTTTTATTCATGTGTTTCTACATGTATTTTGTTTTTAATTTACAGCAATAAAAATTATTTTGTCTCAAGGTTGACGTGTTCTATTTCACTCCCTACTTGTTCTCTTTCTGTTGGATTTTACAAGGGGTTTCTGTTCCTTTTCCTTTGTTCTATTTTTTTGACACACATCATGTGTGTTGTGTTTGATCAGGATGAGTAGGAGGATGTCATCTGCATAAGATAGCAAACATTGTTGTTGTTGAAATTAATGTGACCCAAGCACGAAGAGGTTGTTTAGCACTAGGGAGAGTGGCGATCCTTGAGGGATGCCGCAGAATGCTTGCTTTCCAGCTTCTGGAGAATGTTCCATTTTTCCCAGACAACGATGGGTCTGTAATTTGAAGGATTTGACACATCTGTGTTTTGGGACTTGGGAATAGGGGTGAGGGCAATATGACCCATTTGAGGAGGTAGTTGACCATATCAACTACCACCTTTGTATCCATATTAAAGTAGGTTATTTAGTAGTTTGGTTAGCCAGGATATGATGTGATCTGGGGCATCTGCTAATAAAAGAGTAGGGCATTTGTCAAGGATGCTACTAGAGTGGATAGTTTCTTTTTAGCTAGGAGGCTGTGTCAGATTTTGTTAGAGGCTTAAAGATATTCCAAATTTTGTCAGTCGTACAGGGGTCTGTTGTCCTTGGGTGTAGTGTGTATTCTGGTGTTATAGTGATGGTTTTGTCTTAACCTCAGTTTGTACATTTTTGATCTTGTTTAAGAAGAAGTCAGCTAGTATTTGGGCATTTGGCTGGGAATTAATGTCAGATAGAGCTAATTTTGGAGGTGTAGTCATGGTACAAACAATTCTGCAAGCATGCCAGGGTTTTTGTGGGGGTTTTTTTGCATCAGCGATATTGATTTTGAATTTGTTGATTGCAACCCTGCAGGCTGTTTTGTATTCTGGTAGGTTGCTCTTTTGCCATTGCCTCTCAAGTCTTCGGCAATGGCAAAAGAGCAGCTATTAGGTTTTCAGTAAACCAAGACAAGAGTTTGGTAGTTTTTGTGTTGTGGTGGCATATTGGGGCTTGTGTTCAGCATTTGTTCAATGGTGCAGTTTAAATTATAACTTCTGGTGGAATTCCGTATGCCTTATATATAAAATGAAGCGTATATTAGCAACACAGAGAGGTTATTTTGGTAAGTTTCAGAAGATCTGGGGACCATTAACAGACTTCTGTAATGAATGATACCATTTTCCCATAATGTTATTTGTTAAGAGGGAAGGTGGGTGGGTATTAGTCATATATATTATGAGATGAATAAAATATCTATATTTTGGTTGTATTTGTATGCAATTTTTTAATGGGAGGGGATGGGTGGGTGTTCAACTTTAGTAATAATTGTTATACATATTATGTATTACATACTTTTTCAGATATTATAATACATGATATGTTGTATTTACAGTGATACATGAAGGAAAATCAAGTGTGTATTTTATGAGATCGTATAACTTTATATGATACACTTGTTGTATTATGAAAATGAATAAAAACTTTAAATCAATGGTGCTATTCCAATTAATAAGCATTGTAGTAGGATTGTATGAAGACGTGTTTAATAATTCAAAGGCTTTATTCCAGAATTGGTGTTTATCCAGCCTCTTGCGTTTTTTTTTTATTGCTATCCTTAGTGGATGTACTTCCCATGTACAG
This sequence comes from Geotrypetes seraphini, assembly GCF_902459505.1. NCBI lineage: Eukaryota > Metazoa > Chordata > Amphibia > Gymnophiona > Dermophiidae > Geotrypetes > Geotrypetes seraphini. Next base: position 23,522,088 of record NC_047095.1, read on the forward strand.
GGTAAGATTAAAGGACAGTAGGTAGTGATCCGACCAGGGAACTGAAGTTCATTGGTGGGGGAGGTTGGCTGTTATAATATCTAAGGTATATCCTTTTTCGTGTGCAGGACCTGATGGTTTTAGGTCTAGTTAACTATTGAGGAGGAATTTTTTGAAATGGCAGACACTAGCATCAACTTGGGTCTCTAGTAGAATATTTACGTCACCTAAGATAATTACACTGGCAGATGAGGTCTAAAATAATTTTTGTAGTTTTGTGGTATTATGTGACCATGATCCAGGGGGGCGATATGCCAGCAATATAACGAATGTTCCCAGCTCTGGTTCTGCTTTCTTGTCTGCCCTATGCTTCCTCCTCATCTAGCATCTCTTTGCTTTGTCTCTGTTCTTTCTCATGTCCAGCTTCTAAGTTCTCCTGCTCTCCCCACCCTGGAACCAGCATATCCCCCCTTATCTCCCCTCATGGTGTCCAACATCACTCCCACCCTCTCTCTGTGGGTCCAGCATCTCTCCCTCTCCCCCCAATCTAGTCCAATGTTCCATTTTCTATCCCAACTCATTGTTTCTGCCGGCAGTAATTAAACCAGGCTACTTTCATCTAGCCCCAGAAGCTTTCACCTCTGCAGCATCCCACCCGCAGAGCAACAGGAAGTTGCAACAGAGGAAAGCCCCTGAAGCTAGTGGAGGCAGCTCAATTTAAATTGGTGCTGGCAAAGATAGCAAATTTGGAGGCCTGTGGGTTGGGAACTGGAGTTACGGAGGAAAGATGCAGGAACTACAGAAGTAGGGGGGGAGCTTTCACTGCTGCTTCTAATTTAGTTTTGCTGCTGGATGAGGTTATGGGCCTTAAATTGCAGAACAAAAAATACCCCCCCAAAATGATGGCAGGGGCAACCTCAGAGGTTCTTCTGAGCTCCTGGGGAAGCGACACCACTGTCCCGCAAGCCTTGCATTGAAGAACACTGCATGAGACTTTTTCTTCTCCCTTCAATCCATCATTTCATCTCTCCATTTCTTCATTCAAACTTTTTATTCCTCTACCTTTTCAACCCCCCCCCCAATGAATCCATCCTAGTCTTTGGTGTGCCCCTCTCAATATCTTTTACATCACTCCCAATCATCCATCTTGTTCAATGTCTAATCCTTTCTAGGATGTCAAATCACCCCATTCCTCTATCGCCTACCCTACTCTAGTTCTCCATTTCTCATCTCATCTCAGTGAGCTCTTTTTTGCATGCTCCTGTCTATCACACTTTGTCATCTCTCTAACCCTGCCTTACCCATTTACTCTTTTTCCAGGCTGCAGCAACTTCTTTCAACAGTCAGAATCAGGTAGGGAAGATTTAGAAAGCTTAAGGATGTATTAATATAATCTCTGCAAGTAATGAGAAGAACCTGTTGCAGTGCTGAGAGTAGAGAGCCTGAGGAGACACCACTTATCTTTGAAGCCAGCACTAAGAGGAACATAGAAACATAGAAGATGACGGCAGATAAGGGCCATAGCCCATCAGGTCTGCCCATTCTACTGACCCACCCCCAAGTCTACTATCATAGGGATCCCACTCCTGATGACAGGTTCCCTTGGCTTAACCCTTTAAAGGATCCCACATGGGCATCCCATTTGCTCTTAAATTCTTGCACGCTGTTTGCCTCGATCACCTGCACCGGGAGCTCGCTCCAAGAATCAACCACTCTCTCGGTGAAGAAATATTTCCTGGTGTCGCCATGAAATTTCCCGCCCCCGAGTTTGAGCGGATGCCCTCTTGTGGCCGAGGGTCCTTTGAGAAAGAGAATCTCTTCTTCCATCTCGATACGGCCGGTAATATATTTAAACGTCTCGATCATGTTTCCTCTCTCCCTACGTTCCTCGAGTGAGTACAGCCGCAAATTTTTCAGCCTTTCCTCTTGTCTTGCTGAGGAAGTTCCTATAGTCACATTGTTATATATAGCTAAAAGGTTTTGAGTGCAACAGAAATTGTGTTCTTTCTTTATAATAAATACCAATTAATATGAGTCTATCAGAGGCTGTTTAAAATAAACGATTTCATGAAATCAATGATTATTTTATTTTCAATATTTGTTTTCCGCTCTTATTTGTAAAATTCTAGGTAGATTACATAGTTTTTTTTAATGGTCTTAAAAGAATCAAAAATAAATGTCTCTACCAAAGAGCATTTGGAAACAGAGTTATAAAAATATTTTCCATATGGCCACACATATGTTTAGAACCCAAGCAAAAAAAAAAAAAAAAAAGTCTAAAATAGCTTGATGTAGCTACAAATCACATATTTTCTTTAACCAAGAAAGATAATCTCATGCTGCTCCTTGTGACCCTGGGTAACTCACTCAGTCCTCCATTGCCCCAGCTACGTTAGATAGATTGAGAACAAACCGGGACAGATAGGGGAAATGCTTGAGTACCTGATAGGAGGTATATAAATAGAAATAAATAAATAAATTCCACACTTACCTTCCTTTCTGTTATATCATAAACCTTGTTCGTTTTAGTTGAAATTTTGTACTTTTGCTTTGGCACCTATGGAATAAAAAGAACCAGTTATCAAATAGATACTATCATAATTAGAATTCCTTTGGAAATGGTTTTCCCTTGAATCATTTGAGAATTTATATCAGGTTTCAGCAGGTGTAAGTGCAGCATCCAAAGTTAGATGCGAGATCTGTGCTAAATTAATTTTCTACAACAAGCATAGCACCCTTTGCAGAATATTAGTTTAACACGGATTTTTCTAATTTATAGAATTCCCCCCGCCATGCGACATTCTGCTTTAAAAGCGTGCGTGCACCGTGTGGGTTGAGAATACCATACATACTTGAGTATAAGTTGATCACAAGGATAAGCAGAGGGTAGTTTTGGGACTAAAAAAGGCCGAAATTGTGTGACCCACGTGCGTAAAAGTCAAGACCACATACACACAACCAAATTTGATGCCCCCTCTGCCAAAAGGTCTGCACTATAGACAGCGATCATCGCTAAACCTGTTTTCACAGCTTTAGCAACGATCACTATTACCGACCTGATTCATAAAATGGCTCACTGCGTGTTTTTCCCATCGATTGCCCATTTACCAATACAACCATGCAAATTAGGTAAAACCCCATGCAAAGTAGCCAAGCAATCTATGCAAAATAAAAACAGGGGTTTTAGCTGTCGGAAAAAACTGACAGGTCAGCCTGGGGTTTTTTCCCTTTTTTTTCCAATGGCACAGATATTTTGCTTGAGTTACACACACAAAATATCTGTCCCATTAAAAAAAAGCACTACCCCAGCCAATGACGACCCTCCCTCCCCAACAAACCAACACTGTGAAATGGTGATCCCACACCATTGAAAATGGCAGGAGGAATGTCCACTTCATCCTGCCATGCCGAATTCCCCTCCCGAAAGAAAATTGGCAGGAGGAATACCCACTCCCTTCTGCCAATGTGACCCCCCCCCAAAGCCATGCGGCAGGAAGGATGCCTAATCCCCCCTGCCACCAAAGGCCCACTCCCAAGTCAGGTGCCCCCAAAACATCCTCTACCCTCCCCCTTTCCTCCCCCCTGAAAAAAAAGCAGGAGGGATGCCCACTCCCTCCTGCCACTAGAGGTTTCCTGCTGCCCTCATACCTTCTCAGAGACGTTGGAGCAGTAAGGAAGATCAATCCATCCTGCTCTTAAGGCTCACCGTTCCAGAATGGAGGAGCTTCCCCTTACCTGGTGCATCATGTAATGCATGAGGAGGGGCTTAAGGCCCTGATTGGCTCAGGCACCTAAGGCCTTTCCCAAGGGGTGGGCCTTAGGCACCTGAGCCAATCAGGGCCTTAGGCCCCTCCCTGAGCATCACATGATATACCAGGGAGGGAAAGACTCACCATTCGGAGCCTAAGAACAGGATGGACTGAGTTTCCAACACCTCTGAGAAAGTACAGAGGGTTCGGTGGTGACCACGGGGGACCTCCAGTGGCAGGAGGGAGTGGGCATCCCTCCTAATTTTTTTTTTCTGGGAGGGGGGAAGGGAGAGGGTAAAGGATATTTTGGGGGAGTGAGCGCGGGAGTGAGCCTTTCGTGCCACATCACTGACGCAGGGGGGTTGTTGCATTAACAGGGGGGAGTGGGCATCCCTCCTATTTTTGCTGCCATGGGGTGGGGGGGGGTTTCGCGGTGCCCTAACAGCAGTGACAGGAGGCTGCTTCCCCTGTCACTGCTATTAGGGCTCTGCACATGTGTCAATCACTCACTGAGCGATTGATCAGTCATGTTTGCATGCAAATGATTTGCACCTCCGCTGGAGAATTGGCCAGAGTATTGGCCAACAGCGATTGAGTCGGTATCTTTAGTGCATTTAGCCCTTTGTCCCTGACAAATACACTTCTTCCTGTCTCATTCACACCCCTCCCCAGCCAGCATGTCCTTCTCCACACCTTACTCACACCTCACCACACAGATCTTGCATGCCCTCTCCACACATAATATATATTTATCTCTCACTGATAAATCTCTCATTGTAAATTTTGGCAAGTTCACTGTAGCAAAATGCATTTTCACAGATCACTCACGCTTCCTATCTCAGGAGAATGTTTTACTCAGGAATCAGTATTTCTCAGCATATACGTACACACACCTGCTTTTGCTTAAAATTACCCCCCCCCCCCACACACACACACAGGACTCCTGATTGTTGTCATCATGAAAATTTCCTGTAGGCATGACTTCCTCTCAATGTACATTCTCAACCAAAAACTTTCAACCAGCCTAAACATTTACAGATTTTAAGCAATTACTACTATTGGTTTTATGGCTCAGTCTCACTTGCACATCTCTTCCAAAACTGCTTCTCTTTAATTTAAACACTGTACAAGCTCACCTTGAATTAAGAGTTCTTCCCACACCAGGGCACAAGTTCAGTGCAGCCAGACTATCTACCCTGCTTCTATGACGTTAACAATAGCAAGAGTGCTATAGCATTGTTGGGCATGTCTGATAAATAAGACAACCCTGGGTTTATTGATTGGATTTTGAATTCAAAATTTCTCAACTTATAGACAAGTCTACACAGTATGTGCACTAAAAAAACGTCAGACTGGATGATACAGAAGACAGGTCTAAACACAAGAGCACAAACAGTTGTATCCCCCCAATACAGGAACAGAGAACTACTTCTGTCTTCCTAATTCTAGAACTGTAAGGATAAGCATACCTTTTCCAGTTTATTTCGACATAAAGGATAGCCACAAAGTTTGATGATAAATCGTTCATCTACTGTGTCCTTGTAGTCTGCAAGTGTAATAAATCTCCCCTGGAAGAGACAGACAAGTCTTAGAAAAGTTCATTTTAGAAAGATTTCTAAATAAATCCTTCTCTGCACTCCACAATTAAAAATACACATAAAATGGGCGAGGAGAGAAGTATGAACAGGCTACCAATGAGAGAGGGCTAGGTCTGCCACCCAAGTGTTTCCTGGCTAGCTGTGTTTAGCAGGAGTGCCTGACATCATCATTTGAGGCCGCTTTCTTCTATAACAGCAGCTGCTTTTTGGGAGACCAGCAGAGAGGAGAAAAGTGTGAGCAGGCTATCAGTGAGAGAGAGCTGTATCTACCACCCAAATGTTTCCTAGCTGGCTGTCTTCAACATAAGCGTCTGATGTCATCATTTGGGGCCCTTTTCTTCTATAAGAAAATCCGCTTTGCAGCATAGCTGCAGGTCATGCCCTAAGGGGCATGCTAGGGAACCCCTGGGAACCCCTTTGGAGCAGCATGGAGTATTTGTCTCTAGGGTAGTGGATGCCTAGAATGCGCTCCCGAGAGAGGTGGTGGAGAGGAAAACGATGCCAGAGTTCAAAAAAGCATGGGATGAACACAGGAGGATCTAGAATCAGAAAATAATACTAAAAAGTGGACTAATCATATCTACCAAATTTGAAATGAAAAGTGATCACATAGCTCAAAAGGATTTTTTATTTAGGAGAAAACTTGATACAGTGCATTGGCCTTTTTTTTTTTTGGGGGGGGGGGAATTATTATCTGGCTTATTTTCAAAATCATATCTTTTTACCTGTTTTTAACTTCTGCTAAGTTTTATCCCATTCAATTAAATTTTCAGTTATTTAGCCCCTATACAGACAGAGTCTCAACCCTTTCTGTATAATTCTTTTCAATTTCCTTTGGGCTGCATGGTAACCAGGAGGCATGATGATAAATAGTTCAGGAGTCAACCAGGGTTGAAAGTTTCATTGAATCATCCAAAACCACCAATGAAGAAATCAGGCACTTCAAGATGTGGCATTTCTGATTGTATCAGGAGTCTTCAACTGTGATATACTGAGTTCCATACACACTGAATGATAATATAGTAGATCTTAGAACACTTCTAGGCTCTACTCTTCCTGAAAAGCATACAGCACAAGTGACAGCTCATAGCAAAGATTCTGTACTTTTCATCCTCTATAATAAAACCCTAAGTGCACATGCACACTTAGGAGGCCGTGTTCCCTGCCACCGTGGTATCTGCTTCTGTGGCCGTATTCGATTTGCGGTGCACAGGGCAGCTTGTGGTGCATGGGCAGCTCGCAATGGCTTGCAGTGCTTGGACAGATTTGAGCGGCGGTGGCGGTTTGACTCCTGTGCAGCACAGGAGTCAAACCGCCACCGCCGCTCAAATCTGTCCAAGCACCGCAAGCCGTTGCGAGCTGCCCATGCACCACAAGCTGCCTCTTCTCACCCTCGGACGCCTCTTCTCACCCTCGGACCAGCAAATGCAGAATCTGCAGAGCATTTGTTAGGCTGGCCCACTTCGATAATGCGAGGTGGGCCGGCTAGCAAAAGCCCTGAGGCTGCCCGGGCTACCAGATGCTGGACAGGGGGAGCAGGGAAAGGAGAAGGCCTACTGCTGGACAGGGGGATCAGGTAAGAGATGTTGCTGGACAGGGGGGAGGTAAAAGGAAGGGAGAAGGGCTACTGCTAGACAGGGGGAGCAGGCAAGGGGTGGTGGTGGACAGCCGAGGAAAGACAAAGACAGAAAGAAAGACAGACTGAAAGCGGCTGAGAGAGAGAAAGAAAGAAAGACACACACACACACATCTATTCTAGCACCCGTTAATGTAACGGGCTTAAAGACTAGTGCATAAATAATACACATGCATTGCAATCAATACTCCCTCTAAGGATTGGGCAAGTACATGCAAATATTTTCTTATGTGAATGACAAGTTCTAAACAATTTTTTTCATTTGAGCAACAAGTTCTAAAAACCAACAATTTTCCAGATTTGCAAGTATTTTTGCGAGCGACCATGTAAAATCTGTAAGCGACACTTTCTAGAATATACAATCAATTGCTCAGGTGCTCGGCTTAGAGGGAACATTTGCAATTCTGCCTCTGTCCAAGGGCTCCCAGGAATGTCTCAACACAGACTGTGGAGAAATAGGTACATTCTTTCTATGTGACAATTCTACATGTGCAAAAAGCTTTACACTCGGAAAAAGTGTTATCAAAATTACCCTCTAATAAATGCATATAGCCACCAAGCCAGTTTGCTGACACGGCTTTGAAACAGCACATCTTCTGCTGAAACATTGTTTCTTAGCACTTCTGAAATTGAAAACAATTTGCTAGAAAAATCATTTCTCCCCCCCCCAAAGACTCCATCCTGGCGAATCAGGCCTTGGACATATCATGGGTGTGAGGCACTCAGACTGCAGGAGAGTCAGAAAGAGGAGAGCTGCTGACACAGTGATAATATCCCTCACTGGATTGTAGGGATTAAGAGTGCGCCATGTCTCAGGTTGCCGTCTCCTTCCAATCAATGCATTCAGGCACAAGAGAGCAGCAGAGACTGCAGAGTGTTAAAATGGAAGCGATGAATTTTTAAAATTAAAAAAAATATATTCCAAAACAATTTTGCTTGTAAATGCCTATTTTAAAAAACTGGGTAAAAGTCTTGAGGTGCTTTAGGCAAAATTGACCCTTTACTCAGTTTTTGCACAGAATTTCCCCCCCCCCCCCTCTCCCCCCTTGCAGAAGATGTAATCTTGGAGTAAAAGAAATACCATTTCAGAACATGCCCAGAAACAAACTGACTTGCAGGTCTTTTCTGTTTTTCATTTGAGATTTAAATAAATGTTCAAAAATAACAGCCCCACAAAATGTAAAAATACAATCCATACACAACCCAGCAAGAAGTCTTCGGTGACATCATCTTCCATGAGTCGCTCAACAATTTGTAAAGCTCTTTTTTCAAGTTCTATCTTTTTCCCAACGGCCAATTCCAGTGCTGCTCTCCTACAAAACAAGGGTAACACAGAACATCAGTGCACATAAGCCAGCAAAAGAACATCTACACACAGGGCTCCTTTTACTAAGGTGCGCTAGCGTTTTTAATAATAATAATAGTTTATTTTTATATACCGCCATACCCGGGAGTTCTAGGCGGTTCACAATCAATCAATCATTATACATACAGTACAAATAGATATTTAAAATTGAAATCATCTAAAATTTCGGCAAAGTTAAAAGCTTACAGTAGGAAGATACAAACAATTTAAAATGAGATAAAAATTATAAGTAAGTAATAAGATACATTAGGTTGCCAGTCTATTGAATAATTGGGTTTTTATCTGTTTTCTAAAATCAAGATAAGAGGAAGCTTCTAACGCAATTTTGGCAAGCCATGTATTCAGTGTGGCCGCCTGAAAAGAAAAGGTTCTGTTGAGGAACCTTTGTAATGGCAGGATTTTATTGACGGATATGCAAACAAGTGTACTCTTCGAGAGCTCTTATTAATGTAACTCAGGGTAAAATGAGGGGTAAGATAGCCTGGTAGCATGCCAAATACTGCTTTGTAGCAAATACATGAGAACTTAAATAAGACTCTGGATTCCAATGGCAGCCAATGAAGTTTTTGATAAAATGGAGTAATATGCTCCCATTTTTTTTAAAACCAAAAATAAGATGAACAGCCGTATTCTGAACTGCACTCAACTTTTTGAGAATTTTCTTAAAAGCACCCAAATATATGATGTTACAGTAGTCCAGAATACTTACAAAGGAAGATCGAGTTAACAAGCGAAAAGAGGCTTCATCAAAGTACTTCTTGATGGTGCGGAGCTTCCAAAGCACTGAAATGCTTTTTTAAAATATTAAATCAGAATGTTTTTCCAATGTGAGGTGTTTATCCAAAGTTACTCCCAATATTTTTAAAGATTGTTCGATAATGTAATCCATCCCATTTACATGTATCATTGTTTCTTTGATTTTATCATTGGGAGTTGCTAAAAAAAAAAAAAAAAAATTAGTTTTTTTTCTGAATTTAATTTGAGTTTGAAGGCAGCCATCCAGAGTTCAGGAAATTGCCACGCTTCTAGAACTATCGCCAGCTCAATGCTGGCGTTAAGGTCTAGCGAGCGGGGCAATGTAGCACGCGCTATTCCGTGCGATAAAGCCCTAACACGGCTCAGTAAAAGGAGCCCACAGTTTACCTCTCCATTGCGCATCTCACTTTCAAAGCAAAGCAAAACATGGAAAAGCCAAGTCCGCATCTAGACTTTTGTATTTAGTATTAGTAAGTACAAGTATAATTGATGGATTATGCCACCGACTCATGACAACATGCACAGTGAGGAATCCACCAGGAGTGGTTTGCCATTGCCTTCTCCTGCGCAGTGTTGCTGCTGTCCAACGTACTCGGTATTCCCAAGTGGTCTCCCATCCAGGTACTAGCCAGGCCTCACCCTGCTTAGCTTCCGATATTAAGAGCGGGCCTACTTGGGCCATAGGCGACCAGTATAATAGCCTCTAATTTAAAAGAATTTCCCACATCACATATATGAACAAATATCTAGCTACATTCCTTCCATAGATATTTTTTTCCTCATGCAGGAGAAAAGCTAATTGGGCCAAGTGAAAGATATGCTCTGTACTATGGAAATTTGCTTCGGTACATATCTGAAATTCAAACATAGAAACATAGAAATAGACGGCAGATAAGGGCCCACGGCCCATCTAGTCTGCCCACCTTAATGTCCCTCCCCTACCTTTGCCCTGTGAATAGATCCCATGTGCCGATCCCATTTGGCCTTAAAATCAGGCACGCTGCTGGCCTCAATCACCTGTAGTGGAAGACTATTCCAGCGATCAACCACTCTTTCAGTGAAAAAGAATTTCCTGGCGTCACCTCGTAGTTTCCCGCCCCTGATTTTCAACGGATGCCCTCTTGTTGTCGTGGGACCCTTGAAAAAGAAGATATCTTCCTCCGCCTCGATGCGGCCCGTAAGATACTTGAACGTCTCGATCATGACCCCCTCTCTCTGCGCTCCTCGAGCGAGTATAGCTGTAATTTGTCAAGCCGTTTTTCGTATGGTAGATCCTTGAGTCCCGAGACCATCCGGGTGGCCATTCTTTGCACCGACTCCAGTCTCAGCACATCCTTGCGATAATGCGGCCTCCAGAATTGCTCACAGTATTCCAGGTGGGGCCTCACCATGGATCTATACAATGGCATAAAGACCATAAGCTGGCTAAATACACTAAGAAATTAAAAGGATCAGTCAAAACTGTGATAAAATAAACAAGAACAGAAACAAAGGGACACAAATAAATGGACTTTTGTAATGAGGGAGAAGACCACAGATCAAAATAGACCAGTCAGAGCACACAAGGTAGACAAGCTCCCAACAGCAATAGGGAAAATCCAAGAGAGACACCTAGCAGTCTGTGAACTGCTTTAACAGTTAATGAGGAATGGAACTCATTGCCAGAGGACATGGTAACAGAAGTTAGCATAGCTGGGTTTAAGAAAGGTCTGGACAAGTTCCTGGAGGAAACATCCATAATCTGCTATTGAGACAGACATGGGGGAAGCCAATGCTTAGAATATTGCTACTATTTGGGTTTCTGCCAGGTACTTGTGACCTGGATAGGACACCCTATCATTTATTCAATCAATCCTTGAGGTTGTTGAAATATGGATGAAGGATGTCAGGTTAAAACTTAATACAGATAAAACAAAATTTTTCTTGGCTTCTCCATCCGATTTGATCAAAGACCACTCAATAAGACTGAATGGCACAACTTATTCTATCTTGCCGATTGTAAAAATCCTGGGAATCTATTTTGATCGTAAACTCTCTTTCGATTGCCACATTAATTTTCTAGTTAGAAAACTTCATTTTTTTACTCTGGAAACTAAGAGCAATTAAATCGTACTTCGACTTTTTCTCATTTAGATTGCAGGTTCAATCTCTTGTTCTCAGTACATTGGATTATTGTAATGTGCTCTATCTTTGGATATCCAAGAGAAATCTAAAAAGGTTGCAGATTATCCAAAATACTGCCGTGCATTTGATTTTTGGTCTGAAAAGATTTATCACGTGACGAAGTATTACCATAAACTGCACTAGTTGCCAATAGAGGCAAGAGTGATCTTTAAGTTCGGCTGTATATGTTTTAAGGCTCTCAGTGGGTTATAACCCAGTTATATCATGAATCATTTAAAATTTTCCAATAGAAAATCTCTATGTGATTTTCGGATCTTTGACTTTCCTTCTATAAAAGGATGTGTGTATAAATGTTTCTTTAGGCAGCATTACGAGACAAACAAGTTAGTATGTATCTTTCTATCTCTACTTCTTATCGGGCATTTAGAAAATCTTGAGATTAATTAACTGTGCTTATACCGTGTACACTTCAATTTTAATTTTTGTTAACCACACAGAACTGCGAGGTAGCTGAAGTATATAAGAAATTTTGTTATGTTATGTTACTGTGGAATAAGAATAATGTGAAATTGGCTAACACACCTGATCCTTGGGGAGAAAAGGATAAGGAGATGGGGCAAATCTACAGATTAATAAATAATGGACATCAGTATGAGCCCTTCATAAGTGAATGAACGTAAACCTCTGGCTCAGGCAATATCTCAAGAGGTGACCAGCACCAGACCACAGTCTAAATGAGAATAGCCTCATACATCATATAGTCCATATGTATCTGAGAATGCAAACTGCATTCCACAACCTCCCAAAGCTGAATAGACTTTTTTACACCAAGGAAAAGGGGTTAAAAGGGCAACACATACATACTTTCCCTAAAAACACACCTTGTGAAAAAAAATTTTTTCTAATACATGCAGCAATGAATATGATAAATATAATAAATACTATAAATATGCATATACAAAATATATAATATAACAGTGTTTATGTGTAAAGTGCAGATGAGAGAGATAAATACATAAATACTTAATAAATAATCATGCTTAATAAATAATCATACAAAGTGCAAGGTGCTTCATAAAGTACAAAATGTGTGGCTGGAATAAGACATAAAGTGCACCTATAGCACCATGAATGAATAAATACCTGATCAATAAATGTCAAGGAAATACAAGGTGCAAGAAAATATATGGCACGAATGAAACATAAAGTACAAATGCAGTCTATAGCACCAAAAAACACTTATAAATATAAATGTAAATATAAATATAAGGTGCAAATGCAAATCCTTCCGTTTAAAGTGCAATTTCTCACTAACCATAAGTTATAAGCACCACAAACGCACACACACGCGCACCAAGCAAAAATAATAGATAATAAATACGTAACTAGCAAATGCTAAACACTCACACATATACACACACTCATACACCGGCTCAGATAGAGCCCAATCAAATGTCCAAGTGTATCACAACTTAAGAAATCACTAATGAATATCACCACTCGACAGAGCTCCGTTTCGCCACTTCGTCAGGAGCGGAGATTGATTTAGAAAGAATATATATATATATATATATATATATAAAGTGGATAAGAGCCCGACATAAACTGCTTAGTTTGTCGGTGGAAAAAATCCCGCGGTTTCCAAGCGTGTTGCAATCAAAAACGCTGGGACCGCTGTGGAAACAGGATACTGGGCTAGACAGACCAATGGTGTAACCCGATATAGCTATTTTTATGTTCTATAAGCAGAAATTGCACTTTAGAGCACATTAAGGGCTCCTTTTACAAAGGTATGTTAGCCACTACCGCTTCCTTTTAAGCAGGCAGTAATTTTTTGGCTAGCGTGCGCTATAGCACATGCTAATCTTGTGCGTGCGCAAAAAACGCTAGCGCACTTTTGTAAAAAGAGCCCTGTTAACTGCTCTGCATTATCTGCCATGTTAATGCTACCTGAATAGATGCAGCTTACTGTATTGTATTATCTGTAGTTAATGCATTACACAGAAATGATACTTTCTCTGGGACATTAATCTGTTTTACAATCATTGCATAATAATTCTGCCAGTTAACATGGTAACTGTGAAATCTTCAAATTCTAATAGGGAATCCAACAGAAAAAGTTTCTTAATTTTTTTAAACAACAACAGAAGAAGCTTATTATCTAATTTTATGAGATATATACTAAAACATATAAATATACGTGAAAATTATGCTCAGAATTATGAAAGCTTCCCTGCATTAGACCAGTTAGATAAATTCCATCATTGCACAGTTCAATTATTAATCCAATTTAAAAGAAATTATCCAAATGTTATCACTTACCTGGATGGAGATCTCATTATTCTGAATTGTGCAGCAATATTTTTCAGTTTCTTTTTTTTTTATTTTAATAATTTCTTTATTCATTTTTAAACTTACATCAAGTGTACAGTAAATATCAACCAAATATAATACATCACTTGAAAAATTTTCAATATCATACACCAAGAAGATTTAACCCCCACCCCCCCTCCCAAATTCATATACAACTAATATATACCATATGAAAATAATATCTTACGACAATCATCTATATACAGTAGTACCTTGGATTACGAGCATAATCCGTTCCAGGAGCATGCTCGTAATCCAAAATGCTCGTTTATCAAAGCGAGTTTCCCCATAGGAAATAATGGAAACTCACTTTGATGCGTTCCCCCCCCCCCCCCCGAGAACCGGCATTGCTCCCCTCTAAGGCCCCCCCCTGCGATCCGGCACCCCCCCTGCCTCGAACCGGCCCCCCCCCCCACGATCCGACCCCCCCCCCGCCACGATTGGGCACCCCCCGTCGCTTCTTACCCTCATCTGGGCACTCTAGAAGATCGGACTCCTCGTCTGCTGGGCCTTGAGCATCTGAGCATGCTCAAGGCCTGCGAGTTCACGTTCACGTTCAGAACGTGAACTCGCAGGCCTTGAGCATGCTCAGATGCTCAAGGCCCAGCAGACGAGGAGTCCGATCTTCTAGAGTGCCCAGATGAGGGTAAGAAGCGGCGGGGGGTGCTCAATTGTGTCAGGGGGGGGTCGGATCGTGGCGGGGGGGTGCCCAATCGTGGCGGGGGGGGGGGTGCCGTTTCGAGGCAGGGGGGGTGCCGGATCGCAGGGGGGGTGCCGGATTGCGGGGGGAGGTGCTCGTAAATCGAGCCATGCTCGGTTTCCGAGGTACCAATTTTGCAAATGTTTTGCTTGTCTTGCAAAACACTTGCAAACCGGTGCACTCGTAAACCGAGGTACCACTGTATTTTTAATGGAAAAACAAGAAACCCCCCCTCAAATCCACATGTGTATTAAGATTGGGAAAAGTGTAACTTATTCATTATTATAATTTAATAAAGGTCTCCACACATCCTTTAAACTAAACTAAACTAAACTAAACCAAACCTTAGGTTTGTATACCGCACCATCTCCGCGTGCGCAGAGCTCGGCACGGTTTACAGAGGTTGAGAGGAAAGGAACTACAAAGAAAGGATATAGGAGAGGGACTGAGGAGATAGAGGGGGACAGGATACTAGAGCACGGGAGGTGATTAGATTTTTGAAAAGAGCCAAGTTTTCAAGTGTTTGCGAAAGGATTGGAAGGAGCTAGAATTTCTGAGCGGGGATGAAAGGTTGTTCCAGATAATTTATAATTTATTATAATAACCTTTTTGAACAGCCAACGCTCTTTCCATTTTATACACATGACAAACTGAAGACCACCAAAAACAATAATTCAGTCTTTTACAGTCCTTCCAATTATGTGTTATTTTTCAGTTTCAACGAAATTATAAATCTCCAAATAGTCAAATTGTGCTCAGTTTAAGGGCTCCTTTAACAAAGGTTACAAAGGTGCGCTAGCGTTTTTAGTGCACGCACTGGATTAGTGCACGCTATAGCGCGTGCTACCCGAGAAACTACCGCCTGCTGAAGAGGAGGCGGTAGCGGCTAGCGCGCGTGGCATTTTAGTGAACGCTATTCCGCGCGTTAAGGCCCTAACGCACCTTTGTAAAAGGAGCCCTAAATCTCTGAACCTCTGCAGCAATGTTTCAACCATAGTCAATGCCGTCATACAAAGGCTAAATTAAATCCAATCCAATGTTTCTTCCAGAAAAAAATATCTGTGTTACTGTACCTGTTTTGTGCATCTTCATGTTTCAAAGGGTTGGTGTGTTTATTTCCTGGCAATGGGAAAATAAAAGATTAAACGGAATAAGTTTCCAGATTCAGAACATGTGTCTCACTGGGTTGTATAAATGAGCCCCAAGCTAGTTACAAAATGAGAATACTGTAACTCTACATGACCAACCTATGAACCTTACTTGAAGAAACTATCAAACTGTGCAACTTTCCAAGGATAGATTATGAAAAAAAAAAAAAAAAGTCTGGGAGCCTCGTTTATCAAGCCCATATAACTGAAGATACAGAACACATAGGAAAGAGAATTTTCAGAGCTATATACCCAAGAAAATAGGGATGCCTCTGGCTAAATAATAATAATAATAATTTTATTTCTTATATACCGCTGTACCGTGAAGTTCTAAGCGGTTTACAGTTGAAACAGAAGAAATGCAATAAGTAAGATTAATTAAGATGAAGAGAGAGTACTTAGAGTTCCCTGACTGTCCCAAAGGCTCACATTCTTGCTAAAGTACTTGAGAAAAATAAATTAGTTAGGTTATAAACATAGAGTAGAAGAAGGTAGGAAAGCAGTTCATAGGAAAATTAATTTTGAATACATTATATATTGTTCAAGGCGGAATACAAATTATAGGAGATTTGGACATTACCAAAAGAATTGCGTAATAAAGATTATCTAGATAAATTACATAACAGTGATTCATGTACATTACATGGTGTGGTAGAGGATTCAATTATGAAAATTACATATCAGGGAATCAAGTGATAAGAGAATATAGTGGAGAATATCAGTGTCCTTAGGGCAGCGAAAGTACACCTGAGCTTTCATATTGCAAACACCTTTAGATGGATTAACAAGTGGGGAAAGCATGCAGAATACAGCTCATGGAATTCTTTTCAACCCTTCTGCGTGTGCGTGTGAGACTTCGTCCATGTTTTGTCTATATATTTCTGTTTTGGGTTATTTCTATTTCATTTATGTGTTTTTGCTTGTGGGCTGCTGTATCTGTGCACGATCGTACATTTTCATGTGCCAGTGCACATATGTTTGCATGTATAAGGACATAAGAATTGCCATACTGGAACAGACTGAAGGTCCATCGAGCCCAGATTGTAACAGCGGCCAACCCAAGTCCTAAGTACCTAGCTAGATCCCAAGTAATAAAACAGATTTAATGTTGCTTATCCTAGGAATAGCAGTGGATTTCCCCAAGACAACTCAATAATGGCCTATGGACTTCCCTTTTAGGAATTTAGCCAAACCTTTTTTTAAACCCTGCTAAGCTGATTTCATCACATTCTCCAGCAACAAATTCCAGACTTTAATTACACGTTGTTGTGGGTTAAAATCCCATGCTGCTCCTTGTGACCCTGGGCAAGCCGCTTAATCCCCCATTGCCCCAGGTACATTAGATAGATTGTGAACATGCTAGGACAGATGGAGAAAAGTGCTTGAGTACCTGAATGTAAAAACCATATAAATACTTAAATAAATAAAAAATAAATATTTTATCCAGTTTGTTTTAAATCTGCTACTTAGTAGCTTCATTGCATGCCCCCAGTACTAGTATTTTTGGAAAGAGTAAACAAGCGATTCACATCTATCCTTTCCACTCCACTCAGTATTTTATAAACCTCTATCATATCACCACTGAGCCATCTCTCCTCCAAGCTGAAGAGCCCTAGTCACTTTAGCCTTTCCTTATAGGGAAGTCGTCCCATCCCTTTTATAATTTTTGTCACCCTTCTCTGTAACTTTTCTAATTCTGCTATATCGTTTTTGAGAAACGGTCTCCAGAACTGAATATAGTATTCAAAGTGTAGCTGTACTTTGTTTTCCATTCCTTTCCTGATAATTCCTAACATTCTAAGTACTTTCTTAGCTGCCATACAAACTAAGGAAATTCTTCTTCACCCAGAGAGTGGTAGAAAACTGGAACACTCTTCCGGAGTCTGTTATAGGGGAAAACACCCTTCAGGGATTCAAGACAAAGTTGGACAAGTTCCTGCTAAACTGGAACGTACGCAGGTGAGGCTGGACTCATTTAGAGCACTGGTCTTTGACCTGGGAGCCGCCACGTGAGCGGACTGCTGGGCATGATGGACCACTGGTCTGACCCAGCAGCAGCAATTCTTAAGTTCTTACGACACCTAGATCCTTGCTGGACAGTGACTCCTAAAGTGGAACCCTGCATCACGTAGCTATAGTTCAGGTTCCTCTTTCCCACATGCATCACTTTGCACTTGGTCACATTAAATGTCATTTGCTATTTTGATGCCCAGTCTCCCAAATTTCTTGCAATTTAAAAACTTTGAACAACTTTATTTCATCAGCAAATGTAATGATCTTGCTAGTTATTCCCATCTCTAGATCATTGATAAATATATTAAAAAGCAGCAGTCCCAGCACAGACCCTCACAATTTATATATATTGGTGAAATTCCATAATTGCTGTGTTACTGTGAATCATTGTTTGTATGCTAAAACTACTGAAGCTGTTTTTCTTATTTGGGAGGTGACTTCATTTTAATTTTTCTTCCTTGTCTTATAAAGGTTGTAAATTCTGAAAAATGTCCAGACACGCTGCCTGTCCTATTTTCTGAAGAATGTAACAAGCATAAAATCCTGAAAAACGCCAGAGAGCTGCCAATCTTACTTCCCAAGTCCTCGACATATTCCCTAAACATATGCAACACAAATTATATAGTTTGCCAATACCTTAAACTAGTCCTGCCCACAGCAATACATATTAGTTGGCAAATATACATAGCACTATCCACTTATATAAATGCGCTGTCACACAAATGTCTATGCACTATCATAGAATTATAAGAGACTAACAGGGGTCTCAAGTGCTCACAGCCAGAGGCCTGAGGTAATTTTCAAAGCCACTGGCTAATATCGTGAGCTATCATCGGTCCCGTTTATAATCTCTATACTTATGATTTGTGCATTTATATTTTTTTCTTTATAACTTAATTATAAAATAATTTATTTAACAATTCGCCATATTAGCCAGTGGCTTTGAAAATTACCTCAGGCCTCTGGCTGTGAGCACTTGAGACCCCTGTTAGTCTCTTATAATTCTATGATAGTGCATAGACATTTGTGTGACAGCGCATTTATATAAGTGGATAGTGTGATTCACAAAATTTAATTTAGTGGTGAAATATACATAGCAACCAATACAAAGTGGGGCTGAGGCACTTTGGGAGCTGCAGTAGTTTTGAGAGGGACAACTTTAAGTAGGGCAACTGTGGTGGGGATAGTCTTTGGATGTGAAGCAGGTGCAAGAGGGTAGTTTTTTAGGGTATGAGCAGTCTGAAAGGAGCAATTTTGTAACTTATACAGTAGAATCTCAGTTATCTGGCACCTACAGGGATTGGTGGATGCTGGATAACTGTTTTCCTGGTTGATTGGGAGTGCTCCCCCCTCACTCCTGCCCCAAAGCACCAGCGCAGCCATGGTCCTTCTCCCTCAAGCCCCAAAGTGGCAGAAACAGGCGGCAGACCTGAGCTGCAAATTCCCTCATTCCCTTCTCTGAAGCGCAGCTGGTCAGCAGGAGGCAGCTTTGAAACAGGCTTCTCGCGGCCAGCTGTGGCAGGGCCTTTCCTCTGTTGACGTATCAGAGGAAAGGCCCTGCTGAGGCTGGCTGTGAGCAGCCTGTTTTGAGACTGCCTCCTGCAAATCAGCTGTGCTTCTGGTAAGGAAGGAAGGGAGGGAGGGAGTTCGCAGCTCACAACTGCTGCCTGCTTCTGCCACTTCGGGGCTTGAGGGAGGGAGGAGGGCTATGTAGCTCAGGATTGCTGCCACTCTGGTGCTTCGGGGAGGGAGGGGGTTCTGTCTCGGCTACTTCAGGGCTTGACAGAGGGTGGGGGAATTTGCGGCTCAGGACACTGCCGCTCTACTTCAGGTCAAGGTCATTTGGAAGGTCACAGCTCAGAACTGCCACCACTTGTAGTGCTTTGGGACTTGGTGGGGGAGGGTTGCAGCTCAGGACCACTTCCACTGGTTCTTCAGGGGGACATTTTATTTTTCACCAGGGATTTTGTTTGCCAGTTGGGTGAGAGAGCCAGTTAAATGAGATTCTACTGAATTTATGTCACAGAAGCTAGAACTACATCTTTCATAGAAAGAGACTGGGCCATTATTTGGGTGTTTATTTCTTTAGAACCCACAGTCCAATTTGACTCATTTCAAGCAATGTGTGTTTTTGTGGGGTTTTGGTTTTTTTGTTTGTTTGTTGTTTTTTTTTTTGGGGGGGGGGTTTACCAGTTTAACAACTTTGAATAATTTGGTGTTATTCAAAAATGTGATGATCTATTTGATTCCATTTCAGATCATGTATAAAAATACACTTCTTAAAAATCTAGTTCCAGTACGGACCCTTGGCGTAGGCCACTATTTCAATTCATCCATCGAGAACATTGGCCATTTAATCTTAGTCTTCGTTTTGTGTCTTTTAACTAATTCCTGAGCCACTAGAGAACTCTGCCTCCAATCCCATGGCTTTCTAATTTCCTCAGTAGGCTTTCATGAAGTATTTTGTTAAATACACTATGGGCTCCTTTTACGAAGGTGCACTAGCGTTTTTAGCGCACGTATCGGATTAGCACGCGACCGCCTGCTCAAAAGGAGGCTGTAGGGGCTAGTGTGAGCTATTCCGTGTGTTAAGGCCCCAGCGCACCTTCGTAAAAGAAGCCCTCTATCTGGATATTCAGAAAGTATCATAGCAATTGACTCACCATTTTCCACGTTTATTCATGCCTTCAAAAAATTATAGTAGACTGGTAAGGTACGATTTCTCTTGGCTAAATCCATGCTGACTTTGTCCCATTAAACCACAACCATCTATATGTTCAGTAATTTGTTCTTTATAATAGTTTAAACTTTTCTGCCTGGCACCAATTGCAGGCTCACTAATCTATAGTTTCCCAGATCACCTTGGAACCCTTTTTAAAAAACTGGAGTTATGTTGACCACCCTCTAATCTTCAGGTACTGTAGACAATTTTAATGACAGGTTACACATTACTAATAATAGACTTGCAATTTCGTGAGTTCTTTCAGCTGCTCTTCAGTTTGTTGATTTAACCCATGACATCTTCAGGTTCACCAAGATAAGTTAAGCAACACATTTAGTTTAATTACATAGTGTTTGTAAAATTTAGAATACTACCTGTTTTAATAATAGATAAAAGGAGTTTTTGACCTATGATTGAGAATTCAAAAAAGACCATTAGTCATTCAGTTGTTCAAGTATTTTAGAGGACGTTTTTCCTTTACCCACATACACGTAGTAGTGGATCTGTGCTTTACTGAAGGACTTTATTGGGTTATAATAGACTTTCTGTGTCGGAGCAATTGGGACCAGCAGACCTAGGAGCAATGAACACAGGAATAGGGTCCTACACCAGCATCTTAACAGCTGTGCTTAGAAAACAGAGGACCTGTGGCTGGCCTTGCCTGGCTATCAGGCGTGACTCCTAGGCGATGGGGTTACCAGTTCATTAAACTGGCAATGGCAAAGCCACCATGGACCAACTCAAGGATGATGAGAACCTGTAATAGTAATCCAACATATATTCACACTGAGCAATGCATCATGGAACATACTTGTGTTTCAAGCAGTTTTAAAGGCCACAGAAGGTCAGGGAGCAAGATGCCAACCACTGTCCTTTGTAGAAGAAAAGATGCTCTTTCTTGTGATATAAAAAAGAAAAAAAAAATCTAAAGATGGCCCACATGAAGATATTTTGCCTTGAAAAAAAGGCAAAATTAAAGCAAAAATTCAAAGGCATTTTTACCATATCATATTTTTGCAGGAACTCTTGCTGGACACAGCTCATAATTTATATATGCACAGAAATCGGCATTATTAATATACTTGTAAAAATATGAGGCATCTGGATAAAATATTTTCAAAGTTATTGATGACCAAAGTATGAGCCTCATTTTTGTGCAATGAATTTTTTGGCCTATTTTGCTGGGCCATAATGAAAAAGTAATCTAATTTGCATAATTCCATCATAATATCTGAATTCAGCATCAAAACCAAAACCGGTAGAAAACTTAAATTTGGCTTATGTGTTGTAAATACTGAAAGTAGCCAATTATAACACCAATTATAACATTGGATACTCTAGTTCAGGAATAAATGCATATCCGAGTTCAATATTTTGCATAGCCTAGTTTAAGACCTTAGGCTACTCATACATAGACTTTCATGGAATTCTGAGATTGTCGACTGGGGACATGTTTCAAAATTGAACCACTTGACATGTAATGACCCATATTCTTCCCAATTTATTTACATTTATAAGCCGCTATATCAAAGCGGCTCACAAAATAACATAGGTGTCGGAACGGGGAAGGCAACAGGGGCCATGGCCTCCCCCAAAATTGCCCCCTCCTGTAGGTGATCCAGGGGGGGGGGGGAACCCCCACTTTTTGCAAGGCTGGGAGCTTGCTACTGGCTAGCGTGGCTCTCTAATGCGCCTCTGCCGGTATCTACTCTTTCCCCCTCCTCCCTGCTCACCCACCCACCGCATTTAATTTCTTAGAAAAGCGCTGTGCCGTGCTGCAGCTGGCCTCGGCGTCTACTCTCCATTGCAGTACCACCCTCTCTGACAACTTCCTGTTTCTGCTAGGGCTGGCCGCAGTGGAGAGAAGAGGCCGAGGCCAGCAGTAGCGTGGCACAGCGTTTTTTTCTATGAAGTTAAACGCAGCAGGCGGGAGGGGAGAGAAGTAGATGCCAGCAGGGGCATGTTACAGAATGCCAACCAGCAGGCACGCTAGCTGATAGCTAGGTGTAGAAGGGAGGAGCAAATGGGACTGAGGGAAGGGAGAGATATGGACAGAGGAAGTAAGAGAGAGTGAGATGGACATGAGGGAAGGCGGGGGGGTGAAGATGGGGAGAAATGGATGTGGAGGGGGCAAGATAGGGAGAGAGATTCAGGGAGGGACAGAAGGGGGAGGGAGGGATATGGACAGGAAATAAGAGAGGGAGAGATGGACATGAGGGAAGGAAGAGGGGGAAGGGAGAAATGGATGTGGAGGGGCAAGATGGGGAGAGGGAGAGAGATTCAGGGAGGGAAAGATGGACAACTCGTGGAAAGTAAAGAAGGAATAGAAGACATGGCTAGAAAAAAGGCAGAGGCAATATGGACTGGGGACTGTGAGACGCGAGATATGTCATACTTAGGATCACACTAGGACCTCTGGCCATACTCTGCTGCTGCTGCTTGTGGCTTTATGAAAAAAGAAGTGCAGCTGGAAAGGAGAACTATTTGGATGTTTTAGAGCCAGCCAGAACACAGGTACACACTCTTGGGAGGGGGCATGAATGTGGGACACAGAAGGGAGGGAGGGGACAAGAACTTGGGACATAGGATGGAAGGATAGGGGAAAGAGATGCTAAGGTGGGGGAGAGAAAAGAAAGGGAGAATTGTTAAGCATGGGTGTGAGTAAGAGGGAAAGAGATGGTGTACATGGGGAAAGGAAGAAAGAGAATTATTGGACATGGTCATGGGAGAGGCGTGATGTAGAGATTGAAAAGAGGGAGAAATGTTGGAAGTGGTGGTGGAGAGAAAACAGTGGGACAGATGGAAATGGATGCAAGAGGGAGGAATGCTGGACATGGTGGTGGAGGGAATGGAGGAAGTGATGTGGCATGGAGCTGGAGAGGGGTGATAGAAGCAGAAATGTTGGACATGGGGCTGGTGGGCAGGGGCGAAAGATGCTGCACACAGTTCGGGGGATGAGAGAGGGAGAAATATTGGATGTGGCAGTAGAGGGTGGGTGGGAGAGAGGCACCCTGGATCCCTTTCTTTCCCCAATCCCTTTGCAGTATGGGAGGGAATGAGAGAGAGAGAGAAAGAAAGAGAGGAAGACGTTGCACATAGGGGTGGAGGAGAGAGGAAGAAATGCTGTGCAGTGGTGGGGAGGGGAAAAAGAGTGCACTTTGTGTAGTTTAATTTTGTGGTTACCATTGTGTATTATTAATAATATTGTGTGTATATGAAAAATGAATAGAAGAAATGGTGTTTACAATTACTACTATTATTATGAGGGTGAGGTCTGGGGAGGAGTTTGGGCAGGGTCTAGGGCAGAGCTTTTGGACCCCCCAAACAAAAAAAGTGTTCCACTGTCTATGCAAAAAAACATACTGTACATAATTGAAAACAAAGTAACAAATTCTTCATAGCAATAAGATACTTTGCATTTGTCCACATTAAATTTCATCTGCCATTTGGATGCCCAATCTTCCAGCTTCCTAAGGTCTTCCTGCAATCTTTCACAGTCCACACGTGTTTTAACAAGTTTAAATAGTTTTGTGTCATCTGAAAATTTAATCACCTCACTTGTCATCTGATTTTCAGATAATTTCAGATCCCTGTAGCACTCCAATATTCACCCTCTTCCACTGAGAACAATGGCCATTTAATCCTACTCTCTGTTTTCTGTCCAATAACAATCCGTAATCCACAAAAGAACATTGCCTCCTATTCCATAACTTTTTTAAATTTTTCCAGGAGTCTCTCATGAAGAACTGTGTCAAAAGCTTTCTGAAAACCTAGATACACTACATCAACCGACTCACCTTATACACATAGGGGTCTTTTTACTAAGGCACGCTAGCCATTTTAGCGCACGCTAAACGCTAACGCGTCCATTATATTCTATGGACGAGTTAGTATTTCGCGTGCGCTAAAATGGCTAGGGGGATATTGACTCACTAGGACTAACATGATCTGAATAATAAAATGACCAGACGACAAAAGGTAGAAAAAATAATTTTATTTTTTAATTTATGATTACAATATGTCAGATTTGAAATGTGTATCCTGACAGAGCTGGTGTTAGGTCCTAGCTCATGCTCACTGTCTTAACAGAGAGGAAAAGTCTTTTTTGCTTACACAACAGTGCTGGCGTGAGGTCGGAGAGGGCAAAGGGAGATGGGGTTGGTGAAGAGGCTACAAAACAACCCGCCAGGATGTTTGGGGGGGGGGGGGGAAGCCTGAGTGGGTGGAAAAAACAAATCGAAAAAGGAAAATCGATTCATTAGACCAAATTGAATCAAAAATTTTTTCCCTGAAATCAGGCAGCACTAGTACAGGTTAAAGAGCAGTGGTTATAGTAAGGCACTTTGGGGTACGCCAAATCTGAGTGATTTGGGTTGTGACATGGCAGACCCTAATAGTACACGCTGCAATCTATTGTCTAAAAAGGAGGAGAGCCAGCATAATGCAGTGTCACAGATACCAATGTTAGCTAGCCTGGATAGGAAAAGAGTGTGGTCGATGGTATTGAAGGCAGCACTTAGGTCTAAGAGAACAAGCAGTACATCTTCTCCTTTGTCCAGGAATTTCCAACAGTTGTCAATAATGTCTAATAAGATTGTTTCGGTACTGTGGAATTTTCTGAACCCCGATGGTAGATTGACAAGAGATTTTTGGTTGTCTACAAAATCTTGCAGTTGAAGGATGACTTTTTCCAGGATCTTTGAAAAAAATGGAAAATTTGAGACTGGTCTAAAATTACTTGGTTGATCAGGGTCTGCATTAGGTTTCTTTAGGATAGGCCAGACTACAGCCAGTTTCCAACCCACAGGTGCCTCTCCAGACTTTAAAGTTTCATTCATTAAAGGAAGAATTGATTGTAGGAAGGCTTCTTTAGCTGATAACATCAGATTTGTTGGGAAGATATAGGGTTGAGCCTGAGGGGCGCAGTGAGTCTACTGCTTTGTTCAGGTCAGCATAAGAGATTGTTTTAAAGTGACTGAAGGTATTGGCCCCTAAATTAGTACCCAGTGGTGTGTCGGTAGGAGCATTTTGCAATGCTATGACATCCAAGTCTAGACTAAAGTGGATTTTATGTATTTTTTCATGGATAAAGGTGGATAAATTTCAATGTCTAATTTTGTTTGTAGGGAGTGACCATTCCCCTGGGAAGCAGTGAAGAAATTTTTTATTAGTTCAAAGAGACTTCTGGATCTATTTGGAGCCTTTAGTAATAGGTTGGAGAAGTAAACCTTATTTTCTTCCAAGGTAGCTGATTTGTAGTCTTCTAGCAGGTTTTTCCAAAGGGATTTCTCTTTCTGGTTTCTCATTTTGCGCCATATTCTTTCTGCTTTCCTCACTTCTGTTTTGACCTCAGGTTTTCGGTGAACCAAGGAGATGATTTCCGACGTGTTGATGATTTTTCTTTTTTTCCCAGCTTCTTATAACATGTTTTTATGCCGAGGCTGCCTCTTGAGGGAGTTTCTTATAGGTTCCAATTCTTTTGTTAGTTTGGAAATGGCAAGAGAAAAGGACTCAGGATTGACCAAATCAGGATTGAGAATTGTTTTAACTTGGGATTTGTCCTTATGCATGATTGGCTTAACTCTGACTAGGAGGTAAATAGAAGGGCTAGTAGCACAACAACTGTCCATGTACCTAGACGCCCACAACATCCTACATCCATCCCAATCCGGATTCAGAACCAAACACAGTACAGAAACTCTTCTGGTATCTTTACTAGACATAGCTCGAAGACACCTCAGCCAAGGAAACAGACTGCTAATCATCCAATTTGATCTCTCAGCTGCATTCGATCTAGTGGACCACTCCATACTTCTCCAGATACTAGACGCAATAGGAATTTCAGGTAAAGTTCTCAACTGGTTCCAAGGCTTTCTCAAAACTAGAACATATAGAGTCAAATCAAAAGACATTCTATCTGAACCATGGACCAACCCATGCGGAGTGCCACAAGGCTCTCCCCTCTCTCCCACATTTTTCAACCTATTCATAGCTTCCCTGGGCACAACCCTGGACGCCTTAAATATTACTTCTTTCAGCTATGCGGACGACATAACCATCCTCCTTCCATTCGACATCTATAACCCAATCTCCACAGGACGCCTGAAAACTACATTGGAAACAGTAGAAAAATGGATGACAAATCATAAGTTGAAGCTGAACTCAGACAAAACTAAATTCTTACTACTTGAGAAGGACAAAAAACCATCCCTAACAGAACTGGAAGTAAACTCAATCAAGTACCCAATACAGAGCTCCCTCAAAATCCTAGGAATACATTTAGACAGATGCTGCACAATGCAAACACAAATCCATAAAATCACCCAAAAAGCATTCTTCACAATGCGAAATCTAAGAAAAATCAGAAAATTATTTAATAAAGACCAATTCAGGATCATTGTCCAATCCCTTGTGCTAAGTATTGTAGACTACTGCAACAGCCTTTACTTACCTTGCCCTACCAACACAATAAAAAAAACTACAGACCATCCAGAACACAGCCCTCAGACTCATATACTCACTCAGCAAACACGATCACATTACCAATGCATACTTAGAATCTCACTGGCTACCAATAAAAGCAAGAACACAATTCAAACTCTACTGTCTCATTTTCAAAGTAACCCACGGCACGGCACCCAGTTACCTAAACAACCGTTTTCACTACTACCTCTCACCCAGAAGAAGGAGAACACAGAACCTTTTCACCTACCCACCTCTCAACGGTACTCATTGTAAGAAACTTTACGACAACCTTCTGGGGACACAGGCAGCTAAAATCGACTCTGACATCTCAAAACTACTGACCAAAACAACAGACATAAAAGAGTTCCGAAAAGAAATAAAAACACTACTGTTCAAAAAATATCTCCCATCACTCTAACCACCACCCAACGAGTTCCCAATCAACGCCTTTGGAAACACCCACCTATAGTATCTCTTTGTCTGTGATCTAGAATGTACTGTAACTCTTTTACACTACACCCGATTTAACTTGATTCAGTTGACATGTATTATCTTCTGCGATACGTATTATCTTCTGTGAAATTGAAGTATCATAATTCTTTACTGTTCCTGTAACTTACACTTATCCTGTAATGTAATTCTACTGGAATTGCCTAGATATCTTCTATATTGTAATCCGCCTAGAACCGCAAGGCACAGGCAGAATAGAAATCCCTAATGTAATGTAATGTAAATGTGATAAGATAGTAGTCAGACCATGGTACTGGGATGTAAGTGAAGTTAGGTTTTAGCCTTGTAGAGAAATACATCTAAGGTGAAAATCAGCTCTAATATGTTACCTGAGGAGTGTGTGGGAGAGCCCACCATCTGGGAGAAGCCTAAATCCAACAGAGTTATCGTAAAGTCTTGCGGAGCTCCCATAACTGCAGAATAGTTTTGAAAATTAAAATCCCCTAGGACAATTATCTGTTTGTGGAATACCAGCAGTTTACTGATGATAGCTAGTTGATCTAGAGTGTTCATAGGTGATTGGGGTGCACGGTAGATTAAAACAAAGATGAATCTTTTGTCGTGGCCTACTGAGAAGATAAGACATTGAAGGTCTCTTGAATTTACAATGTACAGTGCTACATGAACCTGGTAGTGCTATAGAAATAATAAATTGTTATTTATTCTGTAGTATTATAAGCCAACAAGTCAAGGGTTTATAGTGGATCTAATAATGGCAGCTACCCTTCTCCCTTGTCAGGATGAGAGCAGGCAAGTGCTCAATAGCCTGGGGGGGGGGGGGCATAATATACCTAGAGTAGCACCTTCATTATCTTTTAATCATAATCAGAAAAATATCCCACTTTTTATCTGTTAGGGCATGTTAGGCTAATATCTTTATTATTTATTGATCTGGCATTGACTATAGCAGCTGATAATGTGCATCCCTTAGGACTTATGGGTATGGTAGGGATTTTTTAAATGCAGCTAGACCTAGCTTTAGTTATATTCCTGCGGAGATTGTTCCCAAGGTCTCCATATCTACCCTGACCTGTGATTACTAGATTGGGAAATCACATGGTGAGTATATAGTCCAAATATTTTTGTTTCATTGTTTGGTGTAGTCTCTGGGAGGGCTTGAGCATAGTATCTAGCTTGGTCCAAAGAGCCCTTTGGCGTGGCCCTTCAGCAGGGGGAACCCACCTGCTCAGTGGCCCTTTAAAGGGCCGAAGAGGCGATCTGTGAGGAGGCGGGGTTTCCCACCCCAAAAAACATTCCAGTACAGTGAGAGGGGGACGATTAGGTCTCCCTTCCCCCTCACTATGATGAGCTGTGATCCTTCGCTGGTCTGCTGGGCCCTTTAAAAGGTATGAAGAGGAGGGTAGGAGATGCGATGTGAGAGGAGGCGATGATTCCTGCCGAAGAAAACATTCTGGTGCAGTGAGGGGGGGGGGCAATTAGGCCTCCCCCTCACTGTGTTGGGCTATGATCTTGCGCCAGTCTTCTGGGCCCTTTAAAGGGCAGAAGAAGAGTGCTGGAGATGCAATGTGGGAAGGGTCGGGACTTCTGTGCTAAAGGAGCTGCAACAGAGGTTAAAAAGGAGTGTGGAAGGGAGAGAAAATACTTGAAATGAGGGGGAGATGCTTGACTGTATAGGATGAAAGAGAGAAAGGCGAGATGCTGGACTGCAGAGGATGAGAGAGAGAGAGAGAGAAGCAAGATGCTAGACTTGTGGGGGAAGAGAAAGGGAAAAGGACTTGTATCCTATCTTTTTGTGGTTACACATTCAAAGTGGTTTACTTATATACAGGTACTTATTTTGTACCCAAGCAATAGAGTATTAAGTAACTTGCCCAGGGTCACAAGAAGCAGCACTGGGATTTGATCCCACAACCTTAAGGTGCTGAGGCAGTAGCTCTACCAATAGGCTTAAAGGCTGATGTTCGCAGATATTAGGTTGGAAGAAGAGGCATGTTTATGTTTATTAACGCACTTATATACTGCCTTTATCAAGACCATCATTTTAAAAGGGTCTGATCTTATGGCTGCAATAAAGAGGTTAGATGGCTGACTCTGGGAGGGGGGGAATTGATGCTGGCCGGCATAATTCCTCCTAAGCTGAGTGGGAGTCCTCCAACTGCAAGTAGGGGGTAGTGCTTCAATACTGTATTTTCAATCACTGGAGACAGGCAGGTTCCCTGGAATCCTGAAGAGTTTGCCCATCTTTCACGATTAAAAATGTTATAGTGAAAATAGCACCCTACTCCCACCAGGACTGTAGGTGGAGGGCTGCAGATCAGTTTAGAGGAAACAAGGCTGGCCGGTGTTGGGGCTGGACATTGAGTTTGGAGAAGGGGCTGATGCTGAGAATAGGATTTGGAGGAAGCTTTGAATGGGGGATTAAGAAGGAAGTGGAGGGCCAAGATGGCTGCCGCTTGCTGCTGCTGAGTAGACGCGTACGAGTGTCTCTCTTACCTTTGGAACATGCCTAAGAGAAGGGGAAGAAGCTGAAAGTGAGTTACTCCTTTTAGAAAAACCGGCGGTAGGAACAACTCCAGCTAAAGGGGATCAAGGCTCCGGAGAGGTAAAACAGCCGAGTGAACACTTATTAATGACACAACCAATTTTTGTTTCTCCTGTTAGACCTTCTGAAGTCACTCTAAACTCTCTCTGGGACTTAGTGTCCAATTTCGGAAATGCCCTTAACTTACAGGTAAAAAATTTGGACAAAGAAATACAAATCCAGAAAGAAGAGATAAAAACTTTAAAGGAAGAGACTGTATCACTGAAATTAGATATCCAAGAAGAAAAGAAGAACTTAAAACAATTAAGAGTAACCAAGATTTATTTGTTAAAGACAATATGATTATGCAGAGAAAATTGAAAGCTTTAGATAACAATATTCGGATTAATAATTTACGATTAATTAATTTTCCTAAAGTATTATCAATTTCTCCACGAGATATGATAAAGCGATACTTTCTGGAAATTCTTAAAATACCTGAAAATGCTTTACCACCTCTTACAAAGGTTTATTATTTACCTATAAGAAATCAGGATCCTCAAAAGAAAGAAGATGAAGGAATACCACAGAAAGAATCCTTGGACGTTTCCACTTTGTTAGAGCAATCAGATAGAGAATTGGCTATTCCAGCCACTCTCTTATTGACTGTGGCTTTGGCCCCAGACAAGGATTGGATTCTTAAACTTTTCTTTAAAAATAGGGCCAAGGACTTTTTGGGGTTTCATATCCAGATATTTCCTGATGTCTCGAGAGAGACTCAGAAGAGAAGAAGGGAATTCTTAATGTTAAAACCAGGAGTGACTCAAATAGGGGGTTTATTTTTTCTTAGGTATCCTTGTAAATGTGTCATAAGATACCGTTCCTTGAAATATGTATTTGTAGATCCAGCTCACTTGACTACTTTCCTTTCTGCGAAACGTCTTGAGTCTGTAGAACCATCTGTACCATTGTGATAATAATAATTAGCTCACTTCTCAGTAGTAGCTTAAGTGATTTTTCTTGTTAAAACGTTTTACTTTAATTTAATTTCTACTCTTATCGTTAATCTTGGATCTTAATTTGAGGACTAGTGTGTGATTAAGTTAGGATGTATACTTTCTTTATTATTTTGAATTGCTTTCAGGTTTGAGAGTAAATAATATTATTATGTTTTCTTGATCTCACTTTCTGTACAAGATGATATGCTTGACAATAAATGTGTAAATTTTTTAAATAAATAAAAAAAAAAAAAAAAAAAGAAGGAAGTGGAGGACTAAAGTTAAGGAGAGATGGAGGGATAAATGACTCAATGCTGGGAAAGACACAGGAAATACAATGTAAATGAATATTTGAGGAGATATTTGGGAGTTTGTTGGAGGAAGAAGTAGGAAGACCGTATGGAGTGCACAGGGCAGTGGATGCTAAGAACGGGGGGTGAGGCAAAGGCAAGAGATACAGAGGAAAGGGGACAAAGTGGCAAAAGGCTACAAAAAGGGTGAGAACAGATCTTTAATGTGAGTAAGAGCGTACAATAATAAGGAAACAAAAGATGATATGGAAGGTTAGACAAGGGGAAATAATAACCTAGAAAGTGAGACCCCCCCTCCCCTAATAACCTGAGCTCTCTACCCCTTCCCCCTCTAAAGAAAGCCCATAATCTACACCCTATTCTCTCTGCGTTGCCTTCACAAACTAGGCACCTTTCTGGACTTGTCACATAGGCGCCCTCTTATAAACCCAAGCCCCATCACCATTATTAGACATGCTCAAGTAGGATTACCGTATGTCCGGGTTTCCCCAGACATGCTCTCTTTTCGACGCTGCGTCCGGCCGGGCTCTCTTTTTTTTTTTTGTCCGGGTTTTGCCGTTTGAAGAGCTTGGCGTTGGTGAATTCGGACTAAAGAGCTGCGCCGCTACAACCTGCTACCGGCGGCTGACCCGGAAGGCCTCCCTCTGACGCCGTTTTAGGCAGCCTTCCCTCACGCAAACCGCGTCAGAGGGAAGCCTTCCGGGTCATCCGCTGGCGGTGCGTAAGAGCCGCTATTGGCGGCGTCTTTTAGCAAACGAACTGCTTGTGCCGAGGGGAAGGGACGGGAGGATACGAGAGACGAAGGGAGGGCAGGAGAGATGCTGCGCGGCTGGAGGGATGGAAAGGGAGGGGGGGGTGGCTGGCGTAGGGTTACCGTAGGTCTTTACTGGACGTGTCCTCTTGTCAGCGCTCCGACCCGGCATCTGGACAGTTTCTTCTTTTGCCCGGGTTTGGTCATTTGCAGGGTGCAGCGTCGGTGGGCGACAACCTGCTGAAAATGTAAAATCACCTTCCTTTACGCAAAGCGCATTAGAGGGAGGTCTTTCGGGTCAGCCGCCAGCAGCGTGTTTTAGAAAAACCAACTGCATGGGGTGGGGCGGGATAAGAGATGCAGTATAGAGAATGACACGGGGGGGGGGGGACACATTTTTCTCCGTCCCCGCAGGAACTCAATTTTCCCGTCCTGTCCCCGTGAGTTTTGTCGTTGTCGCTGTCCCATCGCTGTAAGCTCTGCCTTAACTGCACAAGCCTTGAACACTCATGATTTTAAAGTGTTTCAGGCTTATGCAGATGAGGACGGAGCTCGAATGGGGCAGGGACAGGAAAAGAACTCGTGGAGACTGGACGGGAAAATGAGTTCCCGCGGGGACGGGGGAAAAACGTGTCCCATTGTCATTCTCTAATGCAGTGCAAGCTGTGGGAGGAAGGGAGGACAAGAGAGATGCTTCAGGGGCTGGAGGGGTGGGAAGGAAATAGAGATGATGCATGGGAAGTGAGGGTAAGAGAAATGCTGTACGGACTGAGGGTGGTAAGAGAAAGTGAGAAAACAGTTGGATATATGTGCAAGGAGAAAGGAAGAAAAAAGGAAAGCCGTTGGACATGGTGATGGTGAAGAGGAGGGAGGGAGAAATATTGGATGTTATGGAAAGAGAATGGTGGGACAGATGGAAAGGGATGCAAGAGGGAGGAATTGTGGCCATGGTGATGGCGGGAAGGGAGGGAGAGATGAAAATGGTGGGAATGGTAGCACCATGTGGGAGAGGAGAGGTTTGGCAGGGAAATAAATGAGCAGAGGATGGAGATTATAGTAGGTGAAAATATGGTAATGGGGAGTAGACTGAAGATGGAAATTTGATAGATAGCTGAAAAGCAAAGAGAAGGGAAAAAAGATAAAATTTGAATGGACTTAGGTAGAAAAGAGGAAAGAAATTAATGGAAAATTGAATATGTCAGAGGCAGTTGTAGTGAGGGAATATGATAAGACAGGAGAGAGAAGAAAAGACTGATAGCAACTGTTTGAAGAGGAATTTGTAGAATACAGGTCAGCAAAAAATAAAAACAAGCCGAATTGATGGCAAAATAAATCTCCAGACAACGAAGTTAATAAAATGAATTTATTGACTGAAATATATTAGCTTTGGAAAATGTATATAGCAGAAGTCTTTGTATTGTGTAAGAAAATGCATTTCTGTTTTTATTTCTCCAGTGTTTAAATACTTGCTGACCCTTGCTGTAGCTGGTGGGGACCCCCAAGCACTGCCAGCTGAGGACCTCCTTCAAAGGTTGCCAGAACTCCATTCTACCAAGCATAGCAATCACTGGCAGAATCCTTGAGCCACTGAGAAACCAGCATCTGTGGCTTAGGGACATTGCTGCTGTCTACCAAGCTTGGTAAAAGGGAGTTTTGGTCAACTTCAGGAAAGTCTTCAGCTGACATAGATTGAGGGTTCTCATCAACTGGAGTATTTATATCGGGGGTGCCCACACTTTTTTAGGCTTGTGAGATGCTTTTAAAATGACCAAGTCAAAATGATCTACCAACAATAAGATTTTTTAAAAAACACAAAGCACACTGAAAGGCAGAGAAAATGTTAATTATCATTCATATTCCGGTTTTTTTTCAAAGAGGTCAAGGCAGATGACTCTATGCAATGCCACCTCAGTAACAACCATACAAAAATAGACAAATATACCCCCTCCCTTTTTATTAATCTGCGATAGCAGTTTTTAGTGCAGGGAGCTGCGCTGAATGCCCCACGCTGCTCTCGACGCTCATAGGCTCCCTGCGCTAAAAAACGCTATTGCAGTTTAGTAAAAGGGAGCCATAGTGCAAAATATAGACAGCAGATATAAATTCTCAAAATGGACACATTTTGATCACTAAATTGAAAATAAAATCATTTTTCCTACCTTTATTGTCTGGTAATTTCATAAGTCTCTGGTTGCACTTTCTTCTGACTGTGCATCCAATATTTCTTCCCTTCTTTCAGCCTCCTGTATGCTTCCTCTCCTCCAGACCTCATTCTCTCCCCGAATTTTTTTTCTCCCTGCCCCTTCTTTCTTTCTGTCTGCCTGCCTGCCTCCCTTTCTTTCTTTCTTTTTCTCTCTCTCTCCATGCCCCCTTTCTTTCTGTCTCCCTGTTCCCCCTTTCTTTGTCTCCCTGCCCCCCCTTCTTTCTGCCTCCCTGCCTGCCCCCTTCCTTTCTTTCTTTCTCCCTGCCCTCCCCTAAGCCACTAGGTTTGCCGCTGCCGCCATCGGGGAACAGGCCCCCAAGCCACCGCCGCCCCAAGCTCTCCCTGCAGAAGCGTGGTGCTGACCAGCATTCCGCTCCCAGGCAGCGATTGGCTGGCCCAGAACTTCCTCTCCGACGTCAGAATTGATGTCAGGGAGAGGAATGCTGGTTGGTCTGATGCTTCTGCAAGGAGAGCTTGGGGCGGCGGTGGGGGATTTTGGGGGAGAGGAAGGCTTATAGGCCCGGTAGATCGGGACGGCAACACGAGTCTATCACGGATGGACTCCGCGATTGATTCGCTTTGCCTTCCCGATCTACTGGTCGATCGCGTTCGATGTATTGGGCACCCCTGATTTATATTTTATATTTACATTAGAGACTCTGGCCCTAATGTAAATCTATTTGCAGCATTTGCAAAGTATGTATTCTAACTGATTAATAAAGTATCTTTGCTTATTTGTAAATGGGTCTCTACAGATTCTCTATTTTTAAAGTGGTGGTTTTTTTTTTTAAGACTTAACAAATTTACCCCCTCCTTTACTAATGCGTAGCGCGGGTTTTAGCACTAGTAATGGCGGTAACTGCTCTGACACTCAATGAGGGGGTTACTGTTGATTAGCAAGGGGACCACACACATTATTGCCTCCTAAGTATCCATAGTATATAAAGTTTACTTTATGTTCTAGCAACTGGTTTATTAACTTTGTAATTAAAATATGATTTTTATAAATGTATGCCTTCTAAATAGACAAAGTATATTCTGAGAGAAGGAGTGGCAGATTCTCCTTTCAAAATCTATTTGTAGCATTTTGGGGCCTGTTTTTTTGTTAGTGCTTGGCTTTATTGCTTGATGTAAATTATTTAGTCAAGAAAGTCTATTTAGATGGGAAATACGTATCAACAGAAATTATGAAAGGTTGGTCAATGTTGAGACCTCCTTGTAATTTTACCAATCTTGGGAGTGGTCGCGTTGTGGAAAACCAACTCTAACTGAGGGATTACAACTCTGAAGAAACCCAAGCAGGGTGAAACATGTCGGTGACAGGATCCCTTAGAGTGGACCACCTAAGCTAAGCTAAGTATTAGCTTTATATTTATAAAAAGTTTTATCTATGCACTGATGCACTTTTTGAAAATCATCAATATAAAAAAAAAAAAAAAAAATTGTTTGATTGACCCAGTGAGGAATTAATATATAAATCCAACCACTATGATATGCATTTGAGTGGCTGGTGGCATTTCTGAGGGTCTGTTAATAGTTGGGAAAATTACAAGGAGGTCTCAACATTGACCAACCTTTCATAATTTCTGGCTTTATTGCTTAGCATACACCAAGAACCTGTTTTACAAAGCCACACTAGCAGCTGCGGTGCGGTAATGGCCCAAAACCCATAGAGATTTAAAGGGCTTTGGGGCCGTTGCCATGTGGCAGCCGCTAGCGCAGCTTTGTAAAACAGGCAGTAAGGAACTCGTTTTCAAAATAGAAAAAAATTCCCCAAAGTGCATGGCTTTTATGGGAAGATGTTCAAATAAAGATTTTCAGAACTCAGATATGAAATTGCTAGGGGATATGTTGGCATATTTGGTCAGGCCGGTGTGGACATTTCTCAGTGATAAAAAGGGCCGGATTCTCTAAACTTACCGTACCTTTAGCAATGGCCACTAAACTGGTTCCAGTTGGTTTAGTGTGCTAATATTTTACCCTCCGATTATCAGATCGGCTCACTTAGAATTTCAGATCAGCAATGGAATCAAATTTTAAATGAAACTTGAAAAACATGGGGCTCCTTTTACTAAGCTGCACTAACGGTTTTAGCGCGCGCTAGACGCTAACACCTCCATAGAGCTGGCGTTAGTTTTTCCACGTAATGCGGGGGTTAGCACGCGCTAATCTTCAGCGTGTGCTAAAAGCGCTACTGCAGCTTAGTAAAAGGAGCCCTTGGTGTTTTTCGAGCGTCCTCGCAGCCTCTGACTCTATATAAATGTAGTACAATGAGGTCATCACTATTAAAAAATGGTAGTAAAATGGACTCTTTAATATATTAAACAAGTATAATTCTCCATTATAGCTGGTTGACTGATCTCATGTAAATTTGCAACCCCCCATGAACCTCATTTGCATGTGTGGCTTTTTGAGAATGGCTCGCCTTTTTTGAATCATTATATTTACGACCGCTACAGCAGCCTATCGGATTTTACCAGTGATATTAGAGAATACAGCTTATGCAGATTACAATAAAAACACACATAATGTATATAATTCACTTATAGAACTCTAACACAACATATCAAAATGATCACTCATAAATACCAGAATATGATAAATATTCATACTTTTATATTGTCTTAAATAATGGAACAAAATAAAACTGGCTGGGGCCCAAATTAGTTTTAATACAGATGCGTTTCAGCCATGACTACATCACAAAAAGGTGCCATAACTGACCACTGGAGGGATTAAGGCATGAATCGCATCCCTCTTAATCCTCCAGTATGTTTTTCTCTAGGACTTTTTTTTTTTTTAATGGTACATAAAGATATATGTCCTGAGCATAAAACATCTGGAAAATAGCAATTTTTTAAACAAAAAATAGATACTTTTCTGGTTCAAACATTGTTATGTTCGGGAAGAGATTTGTAGATGTTTTGAGTGTCATATCAAAAATGTCCCCCCTATGCCATATAGTAACTGCTTAGCAATGGTGAGAAATGAGTGGAAACTAGACCGAAAAAGAGAAAGAGAGAAGAAGTGATAAAATGCTGGATTACAGAGGATGAGAGATAGAAAGAGTGAGAGTGGATGGGCTTTGCAGTTAGTGCATGGTAAATTACAGTGTGTGCCAACAATGACATGTGTAGTCCTTATTTGCTAGCTTAACCCCCTGCAGTAGTACTGTGAGAATACCACTTGGGGTCAGAGGCAGCTTTTTGTACCTTGATAAAAGGAGCCCTTAGTGTATGTGTATGTGAAAGAGGTATAAGCTGCTAGCTCCTAAGTTTTTGAGTTGGCTCCTAGATTTCTATCAGGATGAAATTGGTCCAGAGGAATACTACTAAAATGGTTGGTGGTCTGCATCATAAGGTATAAGGGTAAAGACTCAACGATCTCAATATGTATACTTTGAAAGAAAGGTGGTAGAGGGGAGATACGGTAGAGACATTTAAATACCTTTGTGGCATAAATACACATGAAGCGGGCTCTTTCAGTTAAAAAGGAAACCCCAGAGTGAGAGGGCGTGGAATGAAGTTAAGAAGTGATAAACTCAGAAAGGGTGGTAGATGTGTGGAATAGTCTCTCGGTAGAGGTGATGGAGACAAAGACTGTCTGAATTCAAGAAGCGTGGGACAGGCACATGGGATCTCTTAGGGGAGAGGAGGAGATAGTGGATGCTGTGAATGCGCAAACTGGATGGGCCATTTAGTCTTTATCTGCCATCATGTTCCTATGTTCCTAAACATGCACAAATAAGTCAGAAAATGGTTATGAAATCAGCTCTGGGTGTAAAGGCTTTGTAACATTTTAGTAATACTCCTAGTATTCCAGTATTTGAGGTAATATAACTAAGTACAGTATCTTTTATTTCAGGGCTCCCAAAGATACAATCTGATGAGGAGACCCTGGATAGGATGGCTATAGAAGAGCTTCGAGCTATAACACAGAGATGTGTAAGTAATATCACTTCCTTAAGAATATAAGCTAATGTTAGCTGAGTATTTTCAAGACTGCAAGCTTGGATGGTTCAGGAACCTTTTGTCATTTTGAGGGCTGGGCCGGCCGGGTACCTCCCTTAACATGCAGTCTTCTTGATGACAGCTGCTTTCTCTTCTTCCCTGAACATGGCTTCTCCATGGCACACAAGTGTCAACATTCGGGTTAAGGTATATTCTCTTATATTTTCCCTTATAATATAACACCTGTTTACAGTTTCATGATCCTCAGAAACACCACTCTGGGTTCAATAATTTCACAGAGCTTTATGTGTTAAATCGTCATAGGATCCAGATTTTTCTTTAATTTCATATAAAGTATTTTGTAATATCGATAAATATATTTTGTTAGTATTTTTAAACTTTAAATATTATTAAATACAAGTCTATAATTTAATAGTCTTAGCTATTACTTAGCTTTTCATTGTGGTCTGAATACAGGGACAGCTAATTCACCGACATGTTTCACACAAATGCTTTCTCAAGGTGAAGTCCCTCATAGACAAGTCACTATCCTTATAGACCACTTTCTCCCAGTTGACAGGTGTCAACTGCATACTTATGTGCCATATTAAACTGCATAGCATTACAGCTTCAGCCATGGAGGTCGGCTATCTGTGTCGATTCCTTTATCTGTGATTCAGAGGGTGACTTTGAAGGTCATTTTCCCTTCATGTGCCAGAGCTTAGATTGGGCAGTTTTTGAGGCTGTACCACTGTAAACATGGAGATGGACCTACATAGTACAAACCTCAGATATCCAATATACTAAGAAAAACTTTCTACAGCATTAGACAACTCTGACTGATTAGACCCTTCTTCCACAGTCATCACTTTGCAATACTGACGCAAATGTTAGTACTGTCTCAACTGGACTTTATGCAGGTATAAATGCCACCCTCATCCGCAAACTACAACTGATCCAAAACACAGCAATATGCCTAATCTTCAGACTGAACACCACACAAAAAATGGCCAAAACTGAATAAATAGAATGTGCAATCCTAAGAAGTAAAAATAAAAAGTAAAACAGAGCTCTGTGTTTTAAAAAATATTTACTGATGTAAAATAGTCATATAAAACCCAACGTGCTTTGCTGAACTTTCTAACAGTTTCTCTTAGGTAAATTAACTGTGGTGTAACATTTGATGCACCTCAGTACCATGTAGCAGCAGTTTCAGTTTTCACATGCACAACTGTTGGATGTAATCTGAAAATTATTCCTTTGTGTTTTATGTGCTAACTTCTGATGCAGTCAATTTGGCGAAACATGTATGGGCTGATTCTGGAAGCGGTGCTTGCTGCGTGTCAATCATGGACAGGGACCACTTCACGAATTGCGGTGAGCAGGGACCTTAGTGCTGGAAATATAGGCTAGGGTTTAACAGGCTTACATTTCCAGCACCTAGGGTTCTGTCAGAATCGCGGACAGCAGTGCATAGTGACACCAAAGTCTGGAACCACCCCTAAATACGCCCGCTTCCGGGATTCAGCGTCACTATTTCAATTGTTAGTGCAAGCTCTGGTCTTGAGTCAACTTGACTACTGTAACATCTTGCTGGAGCCCCAAAAAATCCGCAGAGACTGCACATTATTCAGAATGCAGTGGTTCGCTTGATTTATAATCTGAAGAAGTATGATCATATCACACCTTACTATCGTCAATTACATTGGCTACCGATTGAAGTGCAGATTAAGTTCAAGTTTGGTTATTTCTGTTTTAAGGTATTGTCAGGCTTACTTCCAGAATATCTCTTAGAATCATTTGCATTCAATAACTCCAAACATTCCAGGAAATCACTTGCACTATTTTCTTTTCTATCTGCCAAGGGCTGTAAATTTAAAAGATTTCAACAACGACTGCTGTCCTTTCAAGCAGCATTATGGGATAAGGATTCGACTTTCTACAATTTCGACGTGTCTTAAAAACGTATCTTTTCACTAAATACCTTGAAAATTAGGCATACCTTGCCTTTCTTCTCATTTTTTGTACTTATAATCTTTTGTGAACTGCATAGAACTTACCGGTATTTGCGGTATAGAAGTGAGTTTTATGTGATGTTATGTGCCACTGGCCACCAGGGACCTACTGTAGGCACTGGTCCCGGAGGCTGCATAGCAGCGGCTATTTTTAATTATTTTTTTAAATGAGGGTTTGCTTGGGTCTTAATGGCGTGACCAATTATCGCGTCACTTAAACCCAATTAAACCACTTATGTTAGGCACCAGTAGGCACAATCTAGGTGCCCACTAGTGCTTAACTTAAGGCAGTTTGTAAATCCAGGCTTTTTGAGTTCTTGTGTGACTGTTTTATATCAATAAATATCTTTTAAGACACAGATGTCTGTAGTTTAATTTTTAATGTTATTTCTCAGGAGTGCACTATGTTGATACTGTTTTTGCTAAATATTCCCCATTTACCATGCTTCTAGGCTGGCACAGTGGACAGTCACCTCTTCTGTGGCAAGCCCTTCTTTTGCAGTATTTTCTGATATTCTGTTGTTAGAATGACTGAGATTTGATTTTGATCTCACATTGACATATAAAGTTGGTGCTATGAATATATTTGGTTTCTTTTCTATGTGTAACATGTGACTGCGTTTTTTTGGGTTTGTTTTTTTTAGCAAGCCCTGCAAGAAGATGCTTTCAATGGAGAAGACTTTGATCTCTTTCAGTCAGCTGGCCAGCGGTGTTTAGAAGAAGGGCATATAGCTCAGGCCTTAGAGATCTTTCAGGATGAGAAAAACAAGGTGAGAGGAGGTGCTGTGCAGAGCCATGGTGAGACTAGTTCTGCCTCAGTAAAACAATGCACACTGTTCCACTGTTTCCAGTGCAAACAGCATATGAGTCCTGATAAATGGGAAATGTATTTTCACCCATGAGGTTTGCAGAATGCATCACATACATTTTCCAACTCCGTCTCCCTGCTCCACTGCACAGTGCCCTAGATCCTCAATTTTCTTTTTGCAAGCGAGTTGTGAAGGTATCTTTTTATCTGCTCTGCATCAGTTGTCTTATTTTGGGAGGTTTTTCGAGACTTTCCTGTGCTACAGAGGTTCTCAGTAATCCTGGAACTGCTCTGCCTGGGAGAGGATACAGACTCTGCTTTCACAGGCCTGCAGCTAGGAGGGCAACCCTTTCATAGGAACCTGCCTGGCTAGCCTGCTCTAACACTTGTATCAACTCGGGGTTTGGTCCCTGAATTTATTCAGGCGCTTGAATGCAGGCTGTCCCGTTCCAGTCCAGAGGACTTTGCGGGTGCTGGCTATATCTCCCCCCAAAGATATGTCTGGACCTGGTGGGGTTGAGGGTATTAGGCTTTTATAGCCTGTTTAAAAGGCAACCCGAAAAGACTCCATCAATGATTTTATAGTGAGAATACTAAAGGAAATTTAAAGACAACCCAGGAACATAAGACCTTTGAAATCAAAACGATAAAACATTTTGACAGGACCAGACAGGACTCAACAAAAGATCTTGGTTTCCTATCATGTTATAAATCATGAAGTTTTACTGCTTTGTCACCTTACCACCTACCCATATCTCTCTGTCTCTCTCTCACCCACTCAGCCCTCTTTGTATTTTACCTTACTCACCTCTTCCTCCTCCTGTGAGACTATCATTGAAATGCTTTGATGTTTCTTTTACATATACAGTACTGGCATTTGTCAACATTTGCTTACTTCTTTTTCTTTTTTTAATATCTTTATTCCTTTTTACATTATACAAACAAGTGTACAATAAATCAAGTCATACTATACATTCTTCACTTGAAACTTTACAATCATCTTATACCATAAATTACCTCCCCTCCCTCCCTTTCCAAATATTTTTGTAACTACTCATCCTAATGTCATAAAACCCACCCTATACATACTAAATGGGGATAAATTCATTTATTTATTATAGTAATCAATTAATGGTCCCCACACATCTTTAAATTTCTTATAATATCCTCTCTTAATCGCCAATGTTTTTTCCATTTCATACACATGACACACCGAACTTCACCAGAAACAGTAATTCAACCCCCTGTAGTCTTTCCAATTGTATGTTATTTGTTGGATGGCAACTCCTGTTAAAATCATTAACAGCTTATTATTATTCGAGGAGATTTGACTTTTGGCCCTCATAGACATCCCAAACAAAACTGTATCATATGACAGGGCCACATGATTCTCTAACATACAATTTATTTGTCCCCAGATCAATTTCCAAAAATTATTAATAAGAGGACAATAAAATAATAAATGATCTAGGGTTCCAGCCTCAAGATGACAATGCCAACATCTAGTAGACTTAGAGCAATCCAATTTTTGTAAACGAACAGGGGTCCAGAGTGCTCTATGCAACAGGAAAAACCATGTTTGCCTCATAGACGCAGACAATGTACATCTTATCCTCCAAGACCAAATACGTGGCCATTGAGATGCATTAATTTTATGCTTAATCTCAATGCTCCAAATATCTCTAAGTACAGTCCTTGGTTTTTATTTAAATAGCCAGATTATGTTTTATACCACTGCGCGGCCTGGTGACCCAGAAAATCTGCCTGGAAGCATAAGAATTCTAGAGTAAAATGAGTATTTAAAGACTTCCATTCAGGGAACCCTGCCTGAATGGCCTGCTTCAATTGCAACATTTGCTTACTTCTGATCTGAAGAAGGGTTACCTCTGAAAGCTAATGAAACAATGTACTGTTAGTCCAGTAAAAAAGATATTACTTGTATTCCTTTTGTTTTGTTTTATTTCTTATTATTGTTATACATGGAAACTAAACGTTTGGCAAAAATCTTAGCTAATCATTTGGCAAGGGTGCTTCCTTCCATATTACTAGATACTCAAGTAGGATTTATTAACTGTTCTGCTGTCATGAATGTTAGGTAAATCTTGGCTTCTTTGGAGCAATATGTCAGTAGGATAGTTCCTCACTAGTCATTAGTTTTGATGTGGAAAAAGCCTTTGATCATATTTGATGGGATTTTTTTTGTTTTAGGCTTTTAGAGTATTATAGTATTACTGGT
Organism: Geotrypetes seraphini; assembly: GCF_902459505.1. Lineage (NCBI taxonomy): Eukaryota > Metazoa > Chordata > Amphibia > Gymnophiona > Dermophiidae > Geotrypetes > Geotrypetes seraphini. The sequence goes on from NC_047095.1 coordinate 23,564,981, forward strand.
TGGTTTTATTCGGCTATACAGGTCTTATATGCAGAGCCTAGGGCCAGAATATGGGTGAATGGTCAACTTTTTGAGTCTTTTCCAGTTCTTAGGGGTATCAGACAGAACAAAGACTAGAACACTACATCAACTGGAGGAGAAAAATAAAGCAATATAAACTAGCAGTAACCTAAGCAAAAATATCATGCTATGATAACCTGATTGCCCAATCTAAAAATTCCTCCAAATATCTATTTAGCATCTACGACTCACTGATCTCCACTAAAGATATAACAGAAGGTTCAGCATTACAACAACCAGATGCAGACAAGCTGGCATGTTACTTTCAAGAAAAAATCAGTACCTTGAGGTTATCATTCACACATTACCCAGAGGATAACGTAGATCTATACCCAGTCAAATACAACAAGAGTGAAGGGATTGCAGTTGACAGATACTAGTCAAAACGCAAGAGATCTTCAGCTGGCTGAAGTGAATATCCAAAAAACATTGTTACTTAGATTTATGCCCCCACTAACTTTCTGCTATGGTTGACAAGCCTAGTAAATGCATGCTTAGAAAACAGACTCTATCCCAAAACAATATCAGCTATAGTGTTGACACCCATACCCATACCCAAAGCCACAAACCCCAACTTGACTAAAGTGGAAAATTTCAGGCTGCTAGCAGGGATTCCATGGCTTGCCAAACTACTAGAATTCTATGTAAGTACACAGCTAGCTAAATTCATAGACAAAACAGATTGATTCCATAAATCCCAACATGGCTTCAGGCCAAGGCACAATACCGAATCCCTGTTATTTGAACTAACATCTAAAGCAGCGGTCTCAAACTCGCGGCCCGGGGGCCACATGCAGCCTGCCAGGTACTATTTTGAGGCCCTCGGTATGTTTATCATAATCACAAAAGTAAAATAAAAGTTTCTTGATCATATGTCTGTTTAGCTATAAATTACAATATTATTATTAAGACTTAGCCGAAAGGAAAGGTTTATAAACTATAAAGAGTTTTACCTCATGCAAAATTGTCATTTCTTTAAAAAGACATTGACTATTTTTTTCTGAGGCCCTCCAAGTACCTACAAATCCAAAATGTGGCCCTGCAAAGGGTTTGAGTTTGAGACCACTGATCTAAAGTAAGATATCAACTCAGCAAAGGCAAACAATCTATACTGCTACAATTTGACATCTCAAGTTAACAAAAATGGGGGTCTAGGATAACTTGTGCTTCCTTTATTATAATTTTTCTCTTGCACCTAGAGTGCTTTGAATTATAAATAATTAGATTTATTAGCACACTTGTTTTAGATCTATAAACAGTAACTTAATTTAAAGATAGAACTCATCCCCAAACTCTATAATGAGGTTGAAGTATCATAAATATGCATAATTCTCAGTAAAGAGACCTCTTATAACCTAGATGTTATTTCAAGTCTTCATTCTGAAAGCATATGATGTAATCATCTACTTCAAAACCTCCTTCCTATCTATAAATTTATTTATTTCTTTATAAATTTATTAAAATATTTATTGAAATATTTATTGATGAAATGATTAAAGAACCAACTAACTAACTGTGGGATATAATTTAAAATTGTTAAGCTTAATCAATATATATATATTATTCTAGGTATATACTTTAAACAAGAGCAACAACACTTATCTTCGTGGCTTTGCAGCCAAAGCCATGGTCCCCCAACATGAATATGGTGAAACCGCAAATAACATGGTGGGAGACCTGGCCTGTTCCTGAAGGAGAGGCAAAACATGGTGCTGGGATTCAGCAATTTTCTCTGTAAACGCTTGGAATCAGCGATTTCTCTATGTAAGCTGATGTAATTTGAGGGGAGGAGCAAGCAAGCTAAAAAATGCAAATAATCAAAACCGTGATTGCTGAAACCGCAAATATGGAGGGAGAAGTGTAGAACTGTCCACAGGTACGAGATTAAAGTTAGAAAATTCCTCCAAAATGACTTAAAATGTACCTAGCTATTGTATTATAAATCACATTTAGCTTATTCACTCAACCAAAAAGAAAAAGATATTTGTATTAAAAACTTACGTGTTGTCATTCTACAGTAGAGGACTGGGATGTACGCCTGTTAACATGGCATTTACCGTAGTTTGATTAGGCTCCTTAAATAAAGTGCGTGCAAAATCAAATTAAAGTGCATTAACTAGGGCTGCATTTCGATTAAATATTTGATATGCGATTTCCCCCACTACAGCTCCTTGTGACTCTGGGCAAGTCACTTAACCCTCACATTGTTCATATTCTTCCACATCCTTAGTAGAAGACCTCTTATTCAAAGATCAGTTATAGAGCAACCCCCATATTCTGAAGAAAAAGAAAATCTCAATCCTGCCCATGTTATATTACCTGGAAAAACTTCAGTTATCCTGAATTTGTGCTTGCTAGTCTTATAAGGGATTTTGGGGGGGATTCAACTCGTTTCTTTTTCAGGTGTGGCCGTGGAGGGGCATAATCGAAAGGAACGTCTAAGTCCGTTTTCGTCTAAGTTGCAAGTTGTCCAAAGTACAACTTTGGGAGTTACACTAGACTTAAACTTAACCTTCAACACACACATCACCTCACCAGTAAAAAAAAAATCTTTAAGATGAGACAACTGAGGACAATAAGACCAGTCCTAACCCAGGCCAGTTTCAGGACAGTAGCACAATCTGTCCTAATACCATACCTGGACTATTGTAACTCATTATATTGTGGCATTACAGAAAAAGAACACAAAAGACTACAACTATTACAAAACACTGCCACCAGACTAATTTTCAGAAAAAATATGTACAAAAGGGCAAGTTCGCTATAGGAACAACTGCATTGACTGCCACTGATAAAGCAAATCCAATTCAAGATAGCCTGCATGGTTCATAAAGTGATCTATGGAGAAAACTTGGATGGACTAACCTCTGATATTAAAGTCCCACACTCCTTCAATTCATGAGTATTGCAGTACTTCAGACTATCCTTCCCATCACCTCATTATGTTCTATGGCCACCTTAGCATTTAGCGCACGCTAAATCGGTAAAAGGACCCCATAATAAGCCAAATCATTTGTTCTAGACTGGCTAGCAGGATTCAAGGAAAGGAACTTAAGAGGTCTGAATAAATTTCACCTTATAAAATTACCACCATAAAGAATAATTTTATAATAGGTCACCTAAGTTAGGTGGGTTCCTTATGTGTCATCATAAAATTGCTGGCTCAGGAACAGGTGTAAATGTTCACACATAAAATTTGTGTGAAAACATGTGTTCTATAAAGTATGCACTTAAATCATGATTCTACCCATGCTGTGCCCAAAACCCACCCCTGAATACACCTAAGCCCAGGTTGCATAAAAGTATGTGTGTTTCTGGTCAGACGTGTGGGAAAATGGTCATATGTGTGGGAAAATGCTTTTAAAAACATTATCTCCAGACTGCCATATATTCTTTCCCAGTACAGTGAACATGATGGGTCAGCATTTAAACTTAGTGATCAGTGCTTCTTATGAACGCTAGCCGCAGGGGTTCGAATATACACTCAGATATTCAGCACCAGCCACTGTTCAGATATTGGCACAGAATATCTGGACATTCCCTCAATCATCACCATTATCTGGATAAAGACAATATTGAGCACTAGTTTTCAGATGACTTAGGACATCTTTTTGCCACTGTTCACATATTTTCCAGCTCCACTCAGGCTCTGTCTCACATAAGAACATAAGAATTGCCACTGCTGAATCAGACCAGTGGTCCATCATGCCCAGCAGTCTCACGTGGCGGCCCTCTGGTCCAAGACCAGCACCCTAACTGAGACTAGTTCCACCAGCACACGTTCCTGTTCAGCAGAAACTTGTCTAACTTTGTCTTGAATCCTTGGGAGGGTGTTTTCCCATATAACAGCCTCTGGAAGAGCGTTCCAGCTTTCTACCACTCTCTGTGCCAGAGTGATCTGTAATGATCTTCTGTGGCATTTTCTGGGTAGCAAGAAATTTTGATTAGTACCCCTTTATAAAATTACCCCAGTGATCTCAACCGGTGTGATTTTGTTTCAGTACAGAGGTGCTGGTTCAAACATAAAACTAGCTTGTTGCAGATTACAGTATGTAGTTTATAGCATACTGTCTGATCAGCTTTCTCTTTAAATATGATTTACAGGTTATCATCAGATGTATGGGTTGGAATCTTGTTGGCCCTCTTGTTCGATGCATTAGGTGTTATCCACAGCAAAGTGAGAAACAAGAGGCTTGTCTCAGAATATTAGACCAGATGGTGCAGGTATGTCAGGAAGAAATGGTTTTCATTCAGGCTGAACTTCTACCACATTTGATTTCTTTGGATTTGGCATTACAAAACGTGTTGTATTTGGTCAGAGTAATGGTTTGTTTTCTAAAATAAAAGCTTTGTTTTTGCTTTTCTACTTATCTCTGTGCATTTGTATTGCAATTGTTAAAATGGAACTATGATTCTTGTGCAATAGGACTGATAGTCTTGACCAGCGAGTAAAACCTTCATTAGCCTACTGTTTTGTTTTCATGCTCCACCTTCCATCACTAGAATGAGCTTCACCACTTCAGTCTTACTCTCTACAAGCAAGGTGTAGGGAGCCTGTCAGTTCTGATCGAGTTTAATTTTTATTATTTTGGGGATTTTTATTGTCCATTTGGAGGCTTTTGGTGCTGCAGAAGATACCGGTCACCCCGGGGCTTCTCTGGCTGTGAGAAGATACAGACTCTCAGAGTTGTAGCCCAAAGGCACATGCCTCACATGATTCCTGTGTGGCTAGTCTGCATCAGTAGTTCTCAGAGCTCAGGTTCCGTACCTTGGGTGCAATCTCACCCCAGGTTTGTCCACAGTGGGCTTGAGCACCTCACACCAAGTTCTGTCCACAGTGGGCTTGAGCACAGACTGAGCTGTTCAAGTGGCAGTTTTATTCAGGATCAGGGCCGACTCTGTTCCTCCCCCTACAACATCGTGCAGCTCTGGCAGGGGTCTGAGAGTCCAGTCCGACATCAGGGACTAGATGACAGTCTGAAGAAATAGAGAATGATGCGGGGAAAAATTTGTCCTCTGCAGACTCTGTCCCCATCCCTTCCCCGTCCCCGTGGACTCTGTCCACATCCTCGCCCCGTCCCCATGGACTCTGTCTGATCCCATCCGCACAAGTCTTGAATAGCTATTTTATTTTGAAATCATTTTATTAAAGTATAAAAAGGAACAATATGCTGTACAACTGTCATTTTATAAATCACAAATACAGAAAAGGATCAACAAAATCCATCTCCCCTCACAATATCCCCTCCACTATCAAGAAAACTGAATGCTACATAGAAATTTCATCCTAACAGAATACCTCGGTCACAGACAGAGAACACAAATGCTAAATACATAATAACAGACCAGAAATGATAAACATAAATTAAACCAAAATCCCAAGAAGCCACACCTTCCATATAGTACAGCGGTCTCAAACTCAAACCCTTTGCAGGGCCACATTTTGGATTTGTAGGTACTTGGAGGGCTGCAGAAAAAAATAGTTAATGTCTTATTAAAGAAATGAACTAATTAATAGGGAGATAAGTTTCAGTATCCTGTGATGAAAATCTTCTGCTACTGTTATCACAGCTCTGATTAAATTATAAACTTTCTTATAAATTATTCCTCAAATTATTGTGAAGTGCTCAGACCTTATAACCAGTGCTTTAGTGATGTCACTAAAGCACTTCACAATAATTTGAGGAATAATTTATAAGAAAGTTCATAATTTAATCAGAGCCGTTATTAAAGAAATGACAATTTTGCATGACGTAAGTACCTACAAATCCAAAATGTGAATTATCTGAAATCTGAAATTATCAGAAGCAATTAAGGAAAGATTTATAAACGAATGGACTAATTTTAATACATTTTTTACTAACTTTTAGAGACCCAAACCCCCTTTTTCAGGTCAGGACAGTATAATGTAACAGCAGTATACTATATTGACCTGAAGAAGGAAGGGGGGCCCAGTGTACTTTTGTGCCTAGGGGCCTTCGAAGAATTAATTCTGTCCTGCCTGCACCCCTCTCATGTTTGCACTCTAGGACTTGCTAGAAGCTTTGGTACCGACTGAGGGGGTAGAGCATGAAAACAAAACAGTGGGCTCTCTCCAACCCTCACAGCTAATGAGGATTTTACTTGCTGGTCAGGACTACCATTCCTGTTTACAAGAAAGAAGATTAGCAAGGTAAGAGCCTAATTTTTCCTTCTGTTGGAACTCTGTTTAGATGATCCAACAACAAATTTTAAGAATTTTTTGAAAGAAAATTAATTATTAAATTGTTAAAACTTTATAAAATTGAGAAAAAGTGATGATGGATGAGATCTCTCATTTTTGGATATTATTGGCACTTTGTGCGGGAGAAATTAAAGTAACATAATGGTTGAACTCTTGCTTTCCCACAGTAGTTTTAATGATTTCAAGTAAATGCAATATGGGATTCTGGATGTATTAATCTAATTGTTAGCATGCTGCATGTCAGTGTAATTATTAATGTAAATTGAGTAGAAACTAGTGACATTTATTCTTAGATGTCCACTTTTTTGGAATTCCTCAAACCCACACTCCACCAGATCCTCCCAAAAACTGAAACTATCATTCCCCTTTATAAAAGGTATATCCCGCGCAGGAAAACTTGGAACATCCCTCCCCTTTAGAACCACAGAACTCTGGAACAACCTCTCATCCCCGCTCAGAAATTCAAGCTCCTTCCAATCCTTCCGCAAACACTTGAAAACTTGGCTCTTTTCAAAAATCTAATCACCTCCCATTCTCTAGTATCCTGTCCCTCTCTATCTTCTTAGTCCCTCTTCTATATCCTTTCATTGTAATTCCTTTCCTCTTAACTCTGTAAACCAGGGGTGCCCAACACATCAATCGCGATCGACCGGTAGCTCAGGAAGGCAACGTGAGTCGATCGCAGAGCCCATCCCGGGCTCCGTGATAGACTCGTGTTGCCGTCCCGAACTACCGGGCCTATCAGCCTTCCTCTCCCCGAAGTCAAAGACGCCGACGCCGGGCATTAGGCTGTTTTTGTCATTTTGGGGGGGGAGCGTGGCAGCGGCAGCAGCAGCCTGAAAAAGAATTTATCCTGACCGGGGTCGGTGTCATGCTCCGGAGCTTCTACAGCCTTCCTATCTCCCTCTCCCTTCTACCTACTTCCGGCCACACCCCCTGCTCCGCGGCTCTCTTCGTCAACTCAGCAGCAGCGATCGACACAAGCTTCTGACGTCGGGGCCTACCCTCTGCGAGTCCCACTTGTTTCAACTTCCTTTTTCCACAAAGGCGGGACTCGTAGAGGGAAGGCCTTGATGTCGGCAGCTTGTCTTGATCACCGCTGCTGACGAGTTGCTTAAGAGAGCCGCGGAGCAGGGGGGTGTTGCCAGGTGCAGGTAGAAGGGAGAGGGCCAGATGCAGGACTCGTGGGTGAGGGAGGAGAAGAGAGAGAGAAAGAGAGAGGGGAGGGAAATAAGGAAATATTTCATACTGGGCTGGGCCGGAGTGGAGGGAGGGTGGAAAGATTCTGGCTACAGGGTGCATTAATAAAGGAAAAGGGGGGAAAGCTGAAAATGGAGATAGTGACATAAAGAAGAGAAAGGGTAAGCAGGACCTACTGAATAAGGATAGAGATACAGAGGGGACATGAAGAGGAGGTGAAATAGAGACATAGAAGTAATGCTGAAAAAGTGTGTGGGGGGGAGATAAAGACATTGAAAGGGCAAATGGTGAACATGGGACAGAGACAAATGAAGATTCTGAAAAAGTGGTGAGATAGGGATATAGTGAGATGGACACAAAGAAGGGTGATGCTGGAAAATAGGTGGAATGGTAATTCTGACAGACACAGAAGGGAAATGATGGATCAAGGAGAGATGGGGCTCAGGCTGGATGGAATGAGGAGAAATGCCTTGTTTTCCAGGAACTTCCTCTCCTACGTCAGAATTGACGTCAACGCTTCTGCAGGGAAAGCTTGGGACGGCGGTGGCTTGGGGGCTGTTCCCCGATGGCGGTGGCAGCAAACCGAGTGGCTTGGGGGAGGGCACAGAGAAAGAAAGAAAGGGGCAGACAGGGAGACAGAAAGAAGGGGGAACAGGGAGACAGAAAGAAAAAGTTGGGGGAGAGAATGAGGTCTGGAGGAGAGGAAACATACAGGAGGCTGAAAGAAAGGAAGAAAGATTGGTTGCACAGTCAGAAGAAGAAAGTGCAACCAGAGACTCATGAAATCACCAAACAGCAAAGGTAGGAAAAATGATTTTATTTTCAATTTAGTGATCAAAATGTGTCGGTTTTGAGAATTTATATCTGCTGTCTATATTTTGCACTATGGCTCCCTTTTACTAAACCGCAATAGCGTTTTTTTAGCGCAGGGAGCCTATGAGCATTGAGAGCAGTGCAAGGCATTCAGCGTAACTCCCTGTGCTAAAACCTACTATTGTGGTTTAGTAAAAAGGGATGGGGTGTATTTGTCTATTTTTGTATTTTGTTACTGAGGTGACATTGCATAGAGTCATCTGCCGTGACCTCTTTGAAAAAACCCGGAATATGAATAATTAACATTTTCTCTGCCTTTCAGTGTGCTTTGTGTTTTTTTAAAATTTTATTGTTGGTAGATCATTTTGACTTAGTCATTATAAAAGTAGCTCGCAAGCCCATAAAGTGTGGGCACCCCTGCTGTAAACCGTGCCGAGCTCTGCGCTTGCGGAGATGGCGCGGTATACAAACCTAAGGTTTAGTTTAGTTTAGACATAGGAAACCTGAGAGGGATTGAATATGCAGTATTCAACAAAGTACTCTAGAAAATATGAAGTATCATTAGATCCTATTTTGATGCTACTGCCTTTACACTCTTAGTTCAGACGCTACTTCTGAGTATTCTAGATAATTGCAACATTGTTTATTTGAAAAGTACTAAGAAAAATTTGGCTAGGCTGACCTTGGTTCAAAATAAGGCAGTAAGATCTATGGCCTGAGGAAGTACGACCATGTAACTCATTATTATTGTGAGTTGCACTGGCTCCCAGTAAAGGCCCGGGTGATTTTTAAGTTGGGATGCTTATATTATAAAGTCGCCTTTGGTTGTTGCCCCATTCTATCTTGTTGATAGATTTGTTATCATGACACATGAGAACAGTAGAAAATCTCATGCCCTATTTACGTTCCCTTCAGCTAAGGGCTTTAAAAGTAAGAAACATCATGGGCACTGTTATTCCTATCAAGCAGCTTATTTCAACAAAGATTTTCGCCCATTATTGACCAGATTAACATCTTATAAACATTTTAGAAAACTTCTGAAGACTTTTCTCAAAATTTTTGGCTAGTTAATTCTTTGTATATTAAATTATAGTATCTCTGTATTTTCTCATAGGCATAATCTTTTGTTAATCTCATTGAACTAAGGGTTATGTGGTCTAGAAATTCGTTATTATGTTATGTTATGTTATTTTTGCAGCTCTGTAATCCAAAGGAGCTATTATTAGGTTTACTTGAACAAGTTGAGGATGCTTGTGGAGAAGACATATCACCAGTTATTTCACTCTTACTTCAGCCTCTACAAACAGGTAATAAGCATTTTGATCTCTCTTACCACACTAATAGATTTTGCGATATACATATTGTACAGGATTTTGTAATTTACTTATGTCTATTGGCTATCTGACAATTGCCACTCTCGAATTGTGTAAAAGCACATGGAGGCATCAACAACTCATGTACTCCTACAAGGGGTGAAAAATAGGCAGGGTGAGAATTATGTTAGGTAGAAATGCCAAAAAATCAAAATAATAAATGGTTGTCTATTAATACCTATATTTAGGTAGAAAAGGCATACAGTTCTACATTTTCAAAGAATATATTATTATAGGCAGCTGAAACATGGATACCAATGCAAGACAACCCCAGATTACAACTTCTGTGCCCACTAAACTACAAAATCACCCACCTATGGAGATTTGGTCGCAGGGGCAGCAGCTTGGCAATACTGCACAAATCATCTTTTCACATCAAAATCATGGTATTGGTTATAGTTTCCAACTAACAGTAGAAATAAACAGTAACTCTTGCCAAAGCCCCATCTGCTGCATACTATTCTACATCCCTCCTGGAAAGTGGCTAGAAGCTGACCCACAGTTCTCAGACATCATCTCAAGGACCACAGTACAATATGATTCTACTTTAATCATAGGAGAACGCAACCTCCACCTAGACAACCTCAAGCTTTCAAATCCTGAGATTCCTCAACCTCTTAAATGAGCTAGACCTCAAACCCCTGTTTCAACAACCCACATAAGAAAAAAGCCACCAACTTCATCAAAAAGCACAAGCTATCTAGAATTTAATTCCCTATCCAAAGTACCTTGCTGGGACCACCTACTCCTAAAATTCACCATATTCTGGAAAGAGATATCAACAATCAAACTGACCCCCTCAGTAGCCTCTTATTATAGAAACAAAATAACTCCTGAATCATACTGAAATGAAATAGATAACTCATTATTATCCCTTCTGATCCCTGACCAAGACTTTCTCTATCATTGGAAAACAATCAATGAACAAACCCTAAACAAACTAGCGCTGCTCAAATGCAGCAAAAAAAATCCAAGGATCATCAAAAAAGTGGTTCGACTCAGCACTTATGTCCCTAAAAAGAGCTTGCCGACAAGCCAAGTGTTACTGGTGTAAACACTCGTCCCTGGAAAACAAGACTTAAGTGGCGCCAGAAAATCCTAGAATATAAATCACTGTTGACACAAAAGAAGAAAGAGTACTAATTCTAAACAGATCAACACAGAAGATAATCTTAAAATTAACAAACTGTTCTCAATATTAGATAACCATACCAACATGAACAAGATCACAAATAGCAACAACCCCTCTATTCCGAGAGCCCCAGAATTAGCCAACTATTTTAAAACAAAGATTCAACCCATACAAGACCAGCTACCCCCCATTGATCCAGCCAGACCTGCTGCTGCAACAAAACCACCTATGGAAATACCAGCAGACAGATCTTCGAATGATTTTGAAGCGATTATATTCAAAGACACAAAACAGCTTCTCCTAAAATATTCCAAAGCATACTGTAGCCTTGACATCTGCCCACCGTACCTGATCAAAGCAGCCACCCCGACAACCATAGGAAAAATAACCCAATGGCTCAACCTACAAACTGGCCTTTTCCCCAAATCAGGAGGAGGCATTATCTTAACGCCAATTCCCAAGAACTGAAAACTCATTCCCTCTGATGTGACCAGTTGTAGCCAGTAGCTTCCGTCCCCCTGTTCATCAAAATGATGGAAGAATATGTAACAGAACAACTCGAATACTAATTACAATACTTCAATATCCTCCACCCTTCACAATTGGGATTTAGGAAAAATTGCAGCACTGAGACAGTGGTCACAGTGCTAGTAACATATGGAAAAGAACTACTAAGCAAGAGTCACAGTGGAATCGTAATTCAGTTTGACCTAAGCAGCGCATTTGACCTTAGCAGACTTCAATCAAATGTCTGAGATCTTCAGCAATTTTGAATTCATTGGCTGGGCTATTCTGGGTTCCAAGGTTTCCTAATCACTCAGCAGTCCTTTCTGATAGCTGGCACCCTCCAAGTGGGGTCCCCCAAGGATTCCTGCTTTCACCTTCAGTGCTCAACCTCCTAATGCAATCCTTGGGAGCTGACCTAGATCTTGCATGAATAAAACATTTCACTTATTTGGACGGCATAATGACCATACTACCTGTAACAGCCGCATTAGTCAATATCCTCACTGTCAAAAAATGTGTCCACATCATAGAAAACTGGACCTTGACCCACTGCCTCAAACTCAAAAATAAAAACAAAACAAAACTCCTTTGGCTAGGACCCTCGACTGACCCACGCTACGCTCCAAAGATCACAGTAGATGAGACAGATTTTCCCGAATCTTAGGAGTAGAAATAATTAACCACTATAGTTAGGTTTTACAGGCCTACATTTCTGGTGCCTAGGGTCCTTGTAGAATTGCGGCCAGCAGCATTTAGCGATGCCAAAGCCCAGTACTGCCTTAAACATGCCCACTTCTGGACTTCAGCATCACTAGGCACTGCTAGGCGCCATGAATTCAGGTGCCAGTCCCAGAGGATGCCTACATTTTTTAAAAAATCTGTTTTTGGTTTTTTTTTAAAAATGTATAAACTTTATTGAACCATTTGAAGCAAAATACAAACAAAAAGGCTGCATTACACTAGACAGTAGCAAAAGGACATAAAAGTACACTTGTGATGTACTGTAGCTCTTCAGTACATGGCTAGACAGTGGTGCCTAAAGAGAGTCTACGAACCTAACAATTCAATTCTGAAAATATCCCTCTACCATTACCCAGACCCCCCCCTATTTCCCCCTCCTCCCCCCCCCTATCTCCCCCTCCTCCCCCCCCTTTTTGATAGAATAAGCTCTACATGGTGTGGGTGTGTTGTGTGCGCGCCAACAATAAATAAAAATCTTAAAGCAGCACCAGTTGAAATTTCTCACGCCATGCAAGAAAGAGAGCACAAACTTTCTGGAAATGAGAGAGCCTATTTCTATGAAGAGCCATCAATTTGGACATCAAAGATATATGGTTTACTCTCTCAAGTTTACTTTAGACTTATTCAGCAGGTTTAAACTAAGGCTCGGATTCTCTAAACGGTGCCAGTATTGGCGGCCGCCGATCACGTCAATCGCACCTAACACCACTATGGGCGTGGCTAATGCTGGAAGTGGTGTTAGGCACCATAAAGCGCCTATGTAGGCGTGATTCGCAGTAAAGAAAGGTGCCGAAAACATAGGCCTTGAAAACCCTGGCCTACATTTCCAGCGCCTATCTTTCCCAGAGGTGCAATTCTCTAAACAGCACCCTCTATCTAACCAAACACAGTAAGGCTTCCAAATCCTGGCATGCCCTAAGCAAAACATTACGCCTCTGGGCTCTTCTTTATTATTCCACCCCAGCCATAGACATGAAAGATGTCCTATACATATGCTCCTCACAGTCTTCAATTAGACCTCCAGACCCATAAAACCCACGATCCTATCCCCCTACACACCCCCATACACTTCAGATGAATTTCCCCAAATTAGAAAGCCAGTTTCCTTCCTACTAGTTGTAATACCAAATCCAAAATGGCATTGCTAACATGCACACCTGCATGCTAAGGCAAGAATTAAAAAAAAAAAGACCAATCAATTCAAGAACACCTAGTATCAGTAGGATATGATTGAACCATAGACACAGTTTATGGTTCAATCATATCCTACTGATACTAGGTGTTCTTGAATTGATTGGTCTTTTTTTTTTTTAATTCTTGCCTTAGCATGCAGGTGTGCATGTTAGCAATGCCATTTTGGATTTGGTATTACAACTAGTAGGAAGGAAACTGGCTTTCTAATTTGGGGAAATTCATCTGAAGTGTATGGGGGTGTGTAGGGGGATAGGATCGTGGGTTTTATGGGTCTGGAGGTCTAATTGAAGACTGTGAGGAGCATATGTATAGGACATCTTTCATGTCTATGGCTGGGGTGGAATAATAAAGAAGAGCCCAGAGGCGTAATGTTTTGCTTAGGGCATGCCAGGATTTGGAAGCCTTACTGTGTTTGGTTAGATAGAGGGTGCTGTTTAGAGAATTGCACCTCTGGGAAAGATAGGCGCTGGAAATGTAGGCCAGGGTTTTCAAGGCCTATGTTTTCGGCACCTTTCTTTACTGCGAATCACGCCTACATAGGCGCTTTATGGTGCCTAACACCACTTCCAGCATTAGCCACGCCCATAGTGGTGTTAGGTGCGATTCCAGTGCCTTTTGTTTAGGCGCTGGTACATACTTTAAATTTAACGTTAATTGCCGTTTCAAATGGCATTTCCAAATTTAAATTAGGCACCTAAGTTTAGGCACCATTTATAGAATTTCCCTCTAAATGTATACTTGGCTCAGTATTGCCAATATATGAGTAATAATATTTTTGCCTGCCCTCCCTCTGCCCTTTTTTTTAAACAGATAGCATTTGGCTGGTTAACTATTTCAAAGACCCAATATTGTCCATATGCAAAGCACCAGGATTCAAGTATTTTTTAAAACTATAACTTGCTTTGACTAGCTGTTTCTTGACTGCTAGGCAGGCTAGTAACCCAGCCTTGTTAAATTCAGCTACATAAGCACATCTTTTACAAACGTGTAGAACAGGTTACTTCCTAGTGATTTTTAGCTTTAGTAATTGCTTGTATACTTGAATGATTCCCTTAAGGCTGCCCTTTGTATCATTTATCTGTACATGCTTTAGGTTAATATTTCTTATGAACTCTCTGATTAATTCCTTTCTATTATTTGGACCAGTACTTATGAAACTTGGTGACAAGAAAGCCTATTCAGTGGGCCTGGCTCTCTCCACACTTGTGAATAGGATCTCCACCTTGCCCGTCCCTTATTCAAAAGACCAAATCCAGCAGGATCCGCATGGACTGTGCCGCTGCTGCAGCTCTTTGGTGACATTTGCAAAACCTTTTGTTGCTGAAGTTGTCAAAAGACAAGAACACAGCAAGGAATTAAAGTCAGAGTTGCTAAAATTGTAAGTATGGGACTGCTGTTATGCAGTTTGTAATACGTGACATATTAATGGGGTTCAATACACTCCCTTGACAACAAGGCCGTTTACCTATAATGGATAATCTGCTGTACATTTAAGCAGGGATTCATCAAGGTGTGGTAAAGGGTTGCCCTATACTGCAACTTGATTCCCCTTGGGATTCATCAACCTACAGTATCCCTGTCTTGTTGGTTGCTGAATCCCATCTTACAGGAATAACGCTGCTTGCAATCCACCTTGCAAGAAGCATTATTCCTGTGGCTCAGGATCATCGGGCTGCTGTGTTGAGTTCCCCACCCTCCGGACACAACCCTACAATATATGCCCCCACCCAGTGACTGCCCTACACATCATTGGTGCTCTGGGTTGGGGAGTCCTTTGGGGTCTGGGTGGTGTCCGCTAGGATCCTGTGATCTTTAGCCAGGAGCGACAGAAGCAATACTGAATCGCTCTTGGCCACTCTAGCACTGACCTCAGCATGGAGCTCCTAGCAGCAGTCACGTGTGACTACCGCTAGGGGTCATAGTTCTTTATAAGGGGCGCCATGTTGAGGTCGGTGCCAGAATGGTCAGGAGCAATTGGCTGAAGATCTCAGGACCTCAGCAGACGTCACCAGGACCCCAGAGGGCCCACCCCAAGCTCCCTGGACAATCAACGATGTGTAAGGTAGCCACTAGGAGAGGGGTGTGAGCTGGTTGAGGGGCCATAGGTGGGGGGTCAAGGAGGGAGACTCTGTGCCACAGCCCAGGAACTACAGCTTGGTGATTCCCTATGCTCCCAGGTGGTAAAATAACCCCAGCAAAAAGCTGGGAATATTTTATCATGGTTTCCGAGCCCTAATGCAACTTGCAGTGTATCACTGCAAGTCACATTAGGGGATTTGCATAGTAATGAGATACAAAACATGCATTTGCATATTTTGCATCTCAGTACTTTGTAATGTGCAGTGACTTAAGTATCCCCATGCTATATTTGGAAAAGCAGCGTTAGGTCTGTTTAAGTTGCAGTAAAGGCAATTACCAGGATTTAAAGCCCCAACACTGCTTGATGAATTCCCCCCTTTATAAATTTTTTTTACTTGACTTATTATGAATGCACAAGACAAGGTACACTGCAGCTCATATCAGAGTTAACAGAATAACAAAACTCATAGGGCCGGATTCTGTATAGGACGCCCAGTCTCAGAAGCCACCTAAGCAGCTTTTGAGAATCGCACACGGGTGTCCTATAGAGAATTGCGTCTGTCCTCATGGACAGACGCCTAAGCCCACCTAATAACCCAATTCTCTAACCGACGTCCATGTTAGAGGCGGCGGTTAGAAAATCGGGTTGCCGCTGAGATTATCACAGCAAGGGATCTTCCTGCTGCAATATGTGTAGCTGCAAACCCCCCCCCCCAAAGACTACTGGCAGAAGGAATGCCCAAAATGGTAAGAGAGATGCCCAATCTCCCCTAGGCCCCTCCTAGGGTGGCCTAGGGGATCTGGCCAATTGGAATCTTAGCTTATGACAGATGCCAGTTAGAGAATCATGCTTATAGGTGAAGGACTGGTCCCTCCCACGCCTAAAAGGTCTTGTTTTGGGTGTTTGGAACTTTGGTGATTTTTTTTTGGGGGGGAATGGGAGGGAATAGGGCTTAAAGGTAGACATTGTGGTGGTCTTGGCGATTAAAATCCTGAATGTACAGGTAGTCCATTCTTGAAAAAAAACACATTTTGGATGTTTTTTTCGAGAACGGACATTTCCCTGCTTCCTACTTTATGCGCCTAAGGCCTTAGTCCAAAAGGGGACTTAGACGTTCTTTTTTTATTATGCCCCTCTATATGTCTACAGCATGTACCTTTTATACATGTATACCTCTGGCAATATTATAAGCATTTGTTGTGTACATAAAATACAATTGTACATGCTAGAAAGGCTTATAATTGTTTTCATGTAAACTCACACTTTTTACTCTGCAGACTTTGCTGAAAATTGCTTCAAGAAATCTACCTCTGCATATTTATCTCCCCCCTCCCTTTTATCAAGCTGCACTAAAAGTTTTTAGAACAGGCCAGCGAGGTAGTGTTCCAATGCTCATAGGAATTCTATGAATGTCAGAGCATTTACCATGCCAGCTTGAGCTAAAAACTTCTGGCGCACCTTGATAAAAGGAGTCCTATATCTTCTAATGTGCTTGTAGTTTTCCTGAGGAAAAATCTGCATGTAATTGTAAAGATTGAAAAGTACGTATGTATGTAGTTCTAAATCTGTCCACCATGCTCCTAGGAACTTCTTCCTTGACAATGGGCAAAAATGGCACTGTGCACACAATGCTATATAACTGTAGGTCAAGCAGTTTTGTAAAGCTTATTTCTGCAGGTAATGCACTGTTTGGCCCATGACCATAATAAAACTGTCCTCTGTGGAAGCAAGTACAGTGGAACAATGGTTTACGAGCATAATTCGTTCCAGAAGCATGCTCGTAAACCAAAATACTCATATATCAAAGCGAGTTTCACCATAGGAAATAATGGAAACTCGCTTGATACGTTCCCACCCCCCTCCCCCCCTCCCCGAGGCCAGCAGCGCTGCTCCCCCCCCCGCGCAAACCAGCACCCCCCCCACCCGAACAATTTGAAACTTATCCCCCGTCTGGCACTGGCACGCAGCCCACAGGACGTGTCGGTGCCGCTTGAAGAACTTCCTGCCTCTGCTGGGCCTTGAGCATGCATCTGCGCATGTTCAAGGCCTTCTAATTAGATGCATGCGCAGATGCATGCTCAAGGCACGTCCTGTGGGCTGCGTGCCGGTGCCAGACGGGGGGATAAGTTTCAAGTTGTTCGGGCGGGGGGTGCCGGTTCGCGCCTTTGCAAGTGGGGGGGGAGCGATGCCGGTTCTCGGGGGGGGGGGTGCTCGCAAATCAAGTCAACACTCGGTTTGCGAGACAAGTTTTGCGAGAATGTTTTGCTCGTCTTGCAAAACACTCGCAAACCGGGTTATTGGCAAACCGAGGTTTGACTGTATTGACATATTTTTCATTCATGTAAACTCCCATTTAACCAAGACAAATCCTTTTTAAAAATTGTTCATCCCCCACTGCAGAGAAAGAGGGTTGGGTAAAGTCTGCATTAGAATTTCCATTCTGCATGTTGTGTACGCTGTGTACTTTGAACATAAGAATAGCCTTACTGGGTCAGACCAATGGTCAATCAAGCCTAGTAGCCCATTCTCACGGTGGCCAATCCAGGTCACTAGTACCTGGTCAAAACCCAAGGTGTAGCAATATTCCATGCTACCAATACAAGTCAAGCAGTGGCTTCCCCCGTGTCTTTCTCAATAACAGACTATGGACTTTTCTTCCAGGAACTTGTCCAAACCTTTCTTAAAACCAGATACGCTATCCGCTCTTACCATATCCTCTGGCAACGATAAGAGCGGATGGCTTTGCACCTTCTAACATTCACATTATTGATTTCACACTAATGAGAATATAGGATAACACCTAACTCTACTCTTAAGTTGTTTCAGCTGCCTCAAATATCCTTTGCTAAGAGCACATCTTGATCAAATACCCAAAGATACTGAAGAACATTCATTATGGCTCTTTGCTACTGATATCTTGGTAAGTGGAATATGATTTTTTTTTTTTTTTTTTTTGTTTATAATCTTTATTCATTTTCTTTTGTTACAACAAGTGTTTCAAATATACTTATTAGAAACTTAAACATATACACTTGATAAACACACTTATTATTATCAAGTTTAACATTTTTTAGAAAATTAATTTTATACAAAATTTATAATATTATGCAGTAGATCTAAATTTATATAATTTCTTTTGAATGTGTTAATCCCCCCTCCCTCCCTCCCATTCAATCAATAATATTTAAAACAACTTTATTGTAAATTCATTCAACATTAATATAGTGTGTAAAAACCAAAAATAAAATCCCACCCCATTCCCCTCTAATCAAATTTCTATCTTGGGAAAAGTTAATCATTCATTACAAAAATCTGTTAATGGTCTCCATATCTTTTGAAATTTATTAATATATCCTTTTTGTGTTGCTATGGTAAGCTCCATTTTATATATGTGACAAACAGAATTCCACCAGAAAGTGTAATTTAACCTGTCATGTCTTTTCCAATTAAATGTGATTTGTTGTATTGCTATTCCAGTTAAAATAAATAAAAGTTTGTTATTACTTGATGATATTTGACTTTTTGTTCTCATTGTTGTTCCAAATAATATAGTATCATATGTCAAGGCTATTGGGTTTTCTAACATCCTATTAATTTGAGGCCAAATTGATTTCCAGAATGTTAAGATGAATGGACAGAAGAATAAAAGATGGTCTAATGTCCCAATTTCAACATGACAGTGCCAGCATCTATTAGATTTAGAGCTATCAATTCTATGTAAACGTGTAGGGGTCCATAAAGCTCTATGTAAAAGAAAAAACCAAGTTTGTCTCATAGATGCTGATACCGTACATTTTAACCTCCAAGACCAAAGTCGTGGCCATTGAGATGCACTAATTTGATGCTTTATCTCAATGCTCCAAATGTCTCTAAGACCATTTTTTGGTTTTTTATTTATATATCCGGATATTAATTTATACCACTGTGCAGCTTCATGTCCTATTGAGTTTATCTGGAAACACAAGAATTCCAAGCTGTGATAATTAGTAAGATTTTTCCATTCAGGGAACCCTACCTGAATGGATTGCTTCAATTGCAACCATCTAAAATATTGTGTTTTATTAAGATCAAATTTATGTTGCAATTGTGAAAATTCCAGCATTTTACCATTTTTTATTATGTCGTCTAAAATAC
The DNA here is from genome assembly GCF_902459505.1 of Geotrypetes seraphini. Taxonomy (NCBI): domain Eukaryota; kingdom Metazoa; phylum Chordata; class Amphibia; order Gymnophiona; family Dermophiidae; genus Geotrypetes; species Geotrypetes seraphini. The sequence goes on from NC_047095.1 coordinate 23,584,438, forward strand.
GAATACCTGCTGTCATCCAGTTTTTCCAGATTATTTTGAAACCGCCTATTTTGATCTTGGGGTTTAACCAAATTGTTTGAGTTGTTGATTTACTAATTGGAATAGGAGTTAGATTACTTATGTATCTTAAAGTTTTCCATGTATCCATGAATATTTTATGTTCTTTGTATAGCCTTGGCATCGTGATACTAACTACATGACTAAGACGTAATGGAAACATAAGTCTCCATTCTAGCCAAAACCAATCTGGTATATTTATAGTGGGCTCTGGGAGGATCCAATACATACCATGACGTAAGATATAGGCTTGATGATACCTATAAAAGTTGGGAAAATTTACCCCTCCCTCCGCAATTGATCTTTGTAATGACACTAAAGCAATTCTGGGATTTTTCCCAAGCCAAATAAACTTTGTCAATATTTTATTTAATTTTTTATAAAAAGAATTTTGGAAGAAAACTGGTATCATTCCCATTTGGTAACAGACTACAGGTAATATCATCATTTTAACAGTTTGTATTCTTCCCCACCAAGATAAGTGTAAAGGGTTCCATTGCTCACACATCTCTGTTACTTTTTGTAATAAATTTTTTTCATTAATTTTCATTGTGTCATCTAAATTTTTTGTAATCCAAATTCCAAGATATTTAATTGCATCCTCTTTCCAAACAAAAGAGAATGATTTAAATAAACCTTTTGTACAATGTATATTTAATGGAAGTACTTCTGATTTGTTCCAGTTTATCTTATATCCTGAAAATTTTCCAAATTTTTCAATCAGTTCAAGTAAATGTGGAATGGTAGATTTTGGGTTCCTCAAATATAATAATAAATCATCAGCATAAGCTGATATTTTATATTCTTTATCCGAATGAGGTATACCTTGTATCTCCTTTACTTGTTGGATTGCTAATATTAAGGGTTCTAAAACAATATCAAACAATAAAGGAGACAAAGGACATCCTTGTCTAACTCCTCTTTGTAGATTAAATTTTTCTGAAAACGTATTATTAATGTATAATCTAGCAGAAGGGGAGTTATATAGTGTTTGTATCATTTGTGTGAATCCAGGACCTATTCCAAACCAATCCAATGTCTGATACATAAATGTCCATTCTATTCTATCAAAAGCCTTTTCTGCATCTAAAGAAACAGCAAAAGTTGGCTCGTTCATTTTCTTTGTTAGGTATAACATATGGAAAGCTAATCTAGTATTATGAGATGAATGTCTTTGAGCAACAAATCCTGTTTGAGACATACTTATAATATGGGGAAGAGCTTTAGCCAATCTTAACGCAAGTATTTTTGCTAATAATTTTCCATCTACATTTATTAAAGAAATTGGTCTGTAATCTGATACCAAAGTGGGATCTTTATTTGGCTTTGGTAAAACTATTGTTAATGATTCTGCCATAGTGCCTTTAGTACAACCTTGATTTAGTTGATATTGAAAAAGATTTAATAAATAGGGTAATAAAAATTTTGAAATGTTTTATAAAATTCTACTGTATAACCATCACCACCTGGAGCGGATCCAACTCTAAGGGATTTCAAAGCTGTTCCTAATTCTTTTAGTGATATTTGTTCTTCTAAACTTCGCTTTATATGTTCAGGAATTTTTTTTTAATAGGATAAGTAAATTAAAATCTAAACAATGACAGCTTACCTCTAGTTTTGAATTTAATGTAGAAATTAGTACAGTCAAACCTCGGTTTGCGAGTAACTCGGTTTGCAAGTGTTTTGCAAGACGAGCAAAACATTCTCGCAAAACGTGTCTCGCAAACCGAGTGTTGACTCGATTTGCGAGCACCCCCTGATAACCGGCATCGCTCCCCCCCCCCGCTCGCAAAGGGTCCCCTCCCACTCGAATCGGCACCCCCCCCCCCCGCGAGAACAGGAACCCCCCCGCCCGACCAACTTTAACTCACCCCCCCTTTGACATAGGCACGCAGCCCACAAGTGCCAGTGCTGCTTGAAGATCTTCTTCCCAGTCTCTGCCGGCTTTGAGTATGCATCTGCGCATGCTCAAGCCCTTCTAATTCTCCCTCTCGCCTATTCTGATTGGCCCAGGCGCCTTAGGCCCCACCAGTAGGCGGAGCTTTGGGACGGATGGGCCAATCCGGCCTCATTCCGTCGATGGCTGCCTGCCGGACAGGCGGGTTTGGCTCCCGTCTGTCCGGCCAACTACAGAAAGGTACGGGGAAGGGGGTTGGGGGTGTCGTGGGGGTCGGCCAGGGGGGTCGCGGGTCGGCTGGGGGGGCGGTCGGAGGTTCTTGGGGGGGGCGGTCGTTGGGGGGAGGGGGGGTTTGCGTCGAGGGCAGGAGGGCCTGGGATCCCTCCTGCCCGTAATGTAGTGCAGGGTGGGGTTAGGGGGTCGCCGTGGCCAGGAGGACTTGGGCTCCCTCCTGGCCCGATATTGTCGGGGAGTTGGGAAATCGGCGGGGCAAGAGGGCTTGGGCTCCCTTTTGCCCCGATCGTGTCGGGGAGTCGGGGGGGCAAGAGGGCTTGAGCTCCCTCTTGCCCCGATCGTGTCGGGGAGTCGGGGGGGGCAAGAGGGCTTGAGCTCCCTTTTGCCCCGATCGTGTCGGGGAGTCGGGGGGGCAAGAGGGCTTGAGCTCCCTCTTGCCCCGATCGTGTCGGGGAGTCGGGGGGGGCAAGAGGGCTTGAGCTCCCTCTTGCCCCGATCGTGTCGGGGAGTCGGGGGGGGGCAAGAGGGCTTGAGCTCCCTCTTGCCCCGATCGTGTCGGGGAGTCGGGGGGGGCAAGAGGGAACCAGGCGGAGAGAGGGCAGTTAAGCGCAGTGCCTGCGCGGAAGGATGCAGCTCGGGCGACTTCGTTGTGTGAAACGAAGTTCGTTGTACGGATCAAGACATAAAGTTCGTTGTGCGCAGCGTTCGCTGTGCGAGGCGTCCGTTATGCGAGGCACCACTGTATATATATATATATTTTTTTAAAGAATCTGCTCAAGAAAACAAGTGAAAGAGTCAAATTCATAATGTCAAGTAACTTCATTTAACTAAAATTTTAGATTGTCCCTATCCCCCACAATAAAAAAAATTAAAAATGAATAGCTACCGATGGGCATTTTTTATATAATGTACAAATCCAAGTTTGATAAAAATACAGGACAGACAGCCCTCAGGTCATGGGCAATCGATCCGAATATAAACTGAGGTAACCTTTTTTCCCCCCCAAAAAAGGGGAAAAAAAGTTGACTTGAATATAAACCAAGGTTAGAAATCTGGGTACATGAGTGTCGTTTGTCAGAGATAATGCTATAAGTAATCACTAATTTTTCAGTTTGGGCTGTTTCAAGTCCAAAAAAGCTGAAGGAGAGCTGACAAATATTTTCCTTCTTGGGATGACACCAACCAAAGTTTCTGGACTTCTGTCCCCACCAGAATACCTGGCCTCAGTCATACATGCAGAAAACAGAAAAAAGAAACCTTTTCAAATACAAAGTCACAAACTAAAAGTACTATTGTACACAAATGAAACCTTAATATGCCAGACTCTGCACACAGTACACAACAAGAGAAAAAGAAAGAAATGCATTTTTTCCGGAACAGTCCAAAATATAAAAACAACAGATGTAAAATTTCAAAATTGACATATTTCAATCATTAAATTGAAAATAAAAACATTTTCCTACCTTTGTTATCTGGCAATTTTATTTTTCTGATCATCTTGTTCCATCTGTGCTCTTTATTTGACAAGGTGGTATATCAAATTTTTAATAAACATGAAACCTCTTAATGCTGTTTCCAAAGCCTCCATATTCATTTGTTGTTTCTTTCCTCTCCTTCATTTTTTGCACTACATCCTTTTTTGACACTGATTTTCATATTCAGTTTTTTTCCATTTTTCTGCCTCCATCTCAAATCTATCTTTACAACTCTTCCCCTCCCTCTGTCCATATGTACCATCTCTTCCCCTCCCTCCATCCATGTGCCCTATCTCTTCCCCTTCCTGCTATCCATGTAACACCATCTCCTTCTCTCCCCCGCCATCCATGTGTCCTCGTTCCTCTTCTCCCTGTCCCTCCCATTCAGCATCTTGCCCCTTTTCTTGCCTCCCCACCCACCCCCACCCTGGTTCCATAAAATGTTTTTTCCACCCGGTTCTGAAGCTCCCCTCACCACGAAAGCTACAAAGAAGTCACCAGCATGGGAATGATTCTCTTGCACTACTGATCACCTCCTCTGCATCATTCCTTTGCTGCAGTCCACCCAAGCAGAAACAGGAAGTTGCTTCAGCGGGGGGTGGACTGTGGCACAAGAAAAGTACAGAGGAGGCCACCGGCAGCGCTGGAGAATTGAAGAACAGTGGCTTAGGCATTCCTATTCTTCACTACCCACTTCCTCCTGCCCCAGACTGACATCGCACTTACAGGCCCGATGCTCTGGAAATCGTCACCAATGCTCTGTGTAGATGAAGGGCCTTGAGCATCTGCATATGCTCAAGGCTTGCTGGACTCCCTTCGAGAATCCTGGAGAGGGTGGGAGCTGGCAGGCCTTGAGCATGCTCAAGACCCTTCAGCCCAGCACAAAGCGCTGGCGTTCGCTTCCAGAGCATCGGGACTGTAAATGTGATGTTGGTCTGGGGGAGTGGGTAGTGAAGGATAGGAGTGCCGGTCATTGGGGGGGGGAAGAGATAGCAATGTTAGTTATTGGGGGGATAGCAGTACCAGTTATCGGAGGGAGGTTGAGGATAGCAGTGCTGGATATCTGGAGGGGTGGAAAATAGCAGCATTGGTCATCGGATGGGGAGGAAAAAAAGCATCATAATCAAAAGGAGGCTTGAATATAAACCAAGACCGCCATTTTTTTGGCCAAAAATCTCAATTTATATTCAAGTATATACAGTAATAGCCCAAGAAAGGCTGTGTTTCGATGTGTCCACTTGCGTCAGGGGTCTGTATAAAAAAAATATATATATATGCACACAAATTATACATACATCTAAAATCATGACAGATCAATAAAAAATGCAAAATAAAACAAAATTAAAAATACTAAAATCATCTAACATCAGAATCATAAAAAGGTGTCAGGGAAAAGAAAACTTTTTATCGCAAAAGTCCCAAAAATAAACTTGCCATGTAAAGTGATACCATAAGAAAAGGGGAGACTTTAATAAACAGAGAGGGGATGGAATGATGACCCCTTCCTTGCATGGCCACTGCTAGCCCAGCCACTTCGAGTCAAGATCAGAAAGTTGAAACTCGGGGCTAAAGTGGGAAGAACCCTCCAAGCACAATCAAAGCAAAGATCTGTAAACCAATCCCTGAGGACACACAGACCAGAAACTCTGCCCCTGGGCTGTGAGCCTTAACCTGCACCTTAGGAAGCATAGCTTTCTCCAAACATCTTACTGTACCACTATATCTGCACCATCTGCTGGAGGCAGAGACTACTAGCAAGTCCCAGGGCTGCATCACACTTTGATTTGGTGAACTGTCAATATTTCCTATCTTCATCTGCTGGTCGGGAGACACAATCCACTCTTCTGGATTGGTCTAGCAGGATGAAAAGAGATGGTTCATTAAAAATGAAACTGTCAGCAAAATACTGTATTTTGTACACAGTGACTTCCTTTTCATTCACTCCCTGCTTTTTATTTGTTTTTTTGGGCAATATATTAACAACTACAACAACTTTTCAAGAGCTTCAAATAAATTTACACAGTTCCTGCTTTATTTATTTATTTTATTTTAGGACTTTCTCTGGTTGTTAGGCGAACCCTTGTCAAAAGTGTTTTTGCAGCAAGGAAGCACACCTCATGCTTTGGATGAGCAAGACCTTTCTCAGGATGATGTGTTATACTGTGAGGATTCACGAGCATGTTTAGCATATCTTCTTTTTGTACATTACATTGGTATGAATTATTTTCCACTTGTTTTTAGGTAAGCAGTTCCTGTTTCATTTTTACAACTGTTTTTTTTACTTTATTTTTCAAATTATAATATGAACAGAATGTATATGAAAATTTCTATGCAACCATCCTAAATGTAGATCACCAGAAGCTCCCTTTTCTCTGCCCTCTTCCTTCCCTTAGGTAAACAAATGACTTCACTAGGTAGATACTAGGATTACAATTCTTTGAAGTGAAATTTACATCCCTTAAGCCAAAACTATTCCTTCTTGATTATAGCATTCTCCTACACAAGATTGCCCATCACATGGTTATTCACACAGAATCAAAACTTTTGACACACCCTCTCAACGTCATCATTTTGTTAATGAAATAAAAGTATCCCATTCTTGGCCAGTCCGATCAAAATTGGACCCTCACCGATACAAATTGTCTCAAGTCTTAAACTCCTAGGCGTTATCTTAGACAGATCACCATCATTCCACGATCAAATTAGTTCAGTGGTAAAAAAAATGCTTCCACTGACTAAGAATGATCCATTCACTTTCTACATTACTCGACCCCGCATCTTTAAACATTTTAATACATTTACTTGTCATTACATGTCTTGATTACAGTAACTATCCTAAAAATGATAAGATGACAAGAATGAGGGTATATAATTACAGTAACGCCTTATACAAGGAATAACAAAAAAGGAAATTAGGTGTTTACAGATTATTCAGAACACAGCAGTTAAAATAACTCATGCCAGAAAATATGACCATGTGACCCCCTTATTGATCTCTGGCCACTGGTTACCTATCGAACACAGAATTGCTTATAAACTCCTGCTTTTAACCTTTAAAACCCTTGAAACCAATCAACCAGAATTTATAAACAGATTTCTGATTCCATACTCTCCTCAAAGAAGTCTTCGTTCAGTCTCCCAGAACCTACTTGCAATTCCATCTTTAGACACATCAATACTTTACGCGCTTATATCCTCTCAGTAACGGCTCTGTCTCTGTGGAACTCTATTCCCAATCATTTACAAGAAGCTTCCTCATTAAAGAATTTTAAATTAAACTTTAAAACATTCTTGTTTAAAGATGCCTTCGGGCTCTAACTGTCCTTATTAGGATGAGTTCTCCCTTTTTTTCTTTTTTTAAGAATTTGATTCTTCTTTCTTTTAATGGACTTATGTTTCCACTTCCTATTGTATTTATTTTCTTGTTCTCTTCTTTCCTATCAATAATAGTTCTTCCCATATTCTTCTTGTTCCTCTGTTCTGTTAAGTTTCTGTCATTTTGTCCTGTTTCGAGTCTATTGATTTTATTTTATGTTTTTTGCTTTTTTGTTTATTTTATGTAATCCCTTTTTAATGCACTGTAAACCACTTAGAAGTTTTGATTTAGCGGTATAACAAAATGTTAATAAACTTGGAAACTTCTTGGAACCCTGCTATATAGCTCAGTTGTTTACCTGTAATGGGTGTTATTCCGAGGATAGCAGGCAGATATTCTTAATTGTGGTGACATCTTCCACAGAGCCCGGTATGGAAAGTGGTAAAGTGTATTGTCACTTTAAAAAATATTGAATCTTGTGACTGCCCATACCGCACATTCGCCAGTGTCTTCCCACCCGACGTTAGCTTACGGAACCATCAGTTCAGTAACAAAGTTAAGTATCCAACTAGGGGAAGTGGGAGGGTTGTGCGAATATCTACCTGCTGTCCTCAGATAACACACATTACAGGTGCTATATCCTAAGACAAGCAGGCAGCATATTCTCACATGTGGGACTCCTTAGCTGCCAGGATCATGCATCTGAGGAACAGTTATTAATAATTGTCCATGAGCTTGGCAAAACAAAAAGGGTTGGAGGGAAGTTGACACCTAAGTAGAAAATAATATTTGCAGAACTGCTTGGCTAAACTATCTGGAATAATTCTCCAAATAATCATGGGATGTGAAGGTATGTTTGTATTGAGTACCAAGTGAACTACTGAAGTTGCCATAGCTCGAACTTTATGAGCCCGAATATAACAAAAGGAGATACAGTCTGCTAGCCAAAGTGAAATGGTTCTTTTGGTGACAGGACAACATAAGAATTGCCATACTGGGACAGACTGAAGGTCTATGAAGCCCAGTATCCTGTTTCCAACAGTGGCCAGCCCAGATCCCAAGTACATAGCTAGATCCCAAGTAGTAAAACAGATTTTATGCTGCTTATCCTAGGAATAAGCAGTGAATTTCCCCAAGCCATCTCAATAATCGCTCATGGACTTCTCTTTTAAGAAATTATCCAAATCTTTTTTAAACCCTGCTAAGCTAACATTCACCGGCAATGAATTCCAGAGTTTAATTACACGTGTGAAGAAATATTTTCTTCGGTTTGTTTTAAATCTACTACTTAGTAGCTCCAAGTCTGTTTGGATTGAATGATGAACAGTTGAGTAGAAGTGCAATCCAAGTAATAAGCAAGAGCACGATTACAGTCCAATGTGTGGAGTGCTGCTTCACCAGGGTGAGAATGTGGTCTTGGAAAGAAGACAGGAAAAACTATAGATTGATTCAGATGAAATTCTGAGACGACCTTTGTGAGGAACTTGGGATGAGTGTGGAGAACCACCCTACCATGATAGAATGTTGTATAAGGTGCTACGAAAACCATTTACTCTGTTTAGTGTGCCATGAAAAATATTTGCTCTGTTTATTGTACTGGAGCTAAAAAATTTTGAGAGACACTGCCAGATAGGTTTGAGAGAAACTCAAACGGTATTGTGCACCTAAAGAAACCTGACGGCGACTTCATTGACTCAGATGTGGACAAAGCAGAACTACTCAATAACTACTTCTGCTCAGTCTTCACCTGTGAAGCGCCAGGATCCGGACCTCAGCCACAGACAAAAGGGTGCTTGGAGGACCCATTCCAGGACTTTGCATTTACCGCGGGCAATGTCGGCCATTAACTATCAAAACTAAAGGTGAACAAAGCCATGGGCCCGGATAATCTACACCCCAGAGTACTTCGGGAATTGAGAGATGTTCTGGCAGAACCGTTGGCTGAGCTTTTTAATCTTTCCCTAACCAAGGGAAATGTTCCCTTGGACTAGAAAACTGCCAACATTATTCCGATCCACAAAAAGGGATGCAGGTCAGAGGCCGAAAATTACAGACCAGTGAGTCTCACATCAATAGTATGGAAACTTATGGAAACGTTGATCAAAAACAGACTGGACACGATTCTGGATGACGAAGGACTAAGGGATCCCCACCAGCATGGCTTTACGAAGGGAAGGTCTTGTCAATCCAATCTGATAAACTTCTTTGACTGGGTAACAAAGAAACTGGATAAGGGAGAGTCCCTGGACATCGTGTATTTGGACTTCAGTAAGGCTTTTGATAGTGTCCCATACCGGAAGTTATTGAACACGATGAACGCGATGGGCCTAGGAAAAACACTGACTGCATGGGTAGAAGACTGGCTTAGCGGTAGACTTCAAAGGGTAATGGTAAACGGTATTCCCTCAAAAACGTCGGAAGTGACCAGTGGAGTACCGCAGGGCTCGGTCTTGGGCCTGATACTATTCAATATCTTTGTAAAGGACCTGCCTCAGGGACTTCGAGATAAAATTACATTATTCGCCGATGACGCTAAGCTATGCAACGTTGTGGGCAGCGCAGCAGAACCTGATAGTGCAACCATTTCCGGCACTATGGAGCAGGACCTACTTTTACTAGAACAATGGTCCAGTACTTGGCAACTAAATTTTAATGCCAAAAAATGTAAGGTAATGCATCTTGGTAGCAGAAATCCATGCAGAACATACACCCTGAATGGTGAAAACCTAACCAGAACTGTAGCAGAACGGGACTTGGGAGTAATCATCCGGGAAGATATGAAAGCTGCCAATCAGGTGGAGAAAGCTTCAGCAAAAGCTAGACAAATGCTGGGCTGCATCAGAAGGAGCTTTACCAGCCGAAAGCCTGAAGTTATACTGCCGTTGTACAAATCCATGGACCTCACCTGGAGTACTGTGTTCAGTTTTGGAGGCCACATTATCAGAAGGATGTGAAGAGAATGGAGTCGATTCAGCGAATGGCCACTAGGATGGTCTCAGGACTAAAAAATCTCCCATATGAAGAACGTTTGAGCAGGCTGCGCTTATATTCTCTCGAAGAGCGCAGAAAAAAGGGGGATATGATAGAAACATTCAAATACATCACAGGCCGCATTGTTGTGAAGGAAGAAATCTTTTGTCTTACGGGTCCCACAGCGACAAGAGGGCATCCGCTAAAACTCGGGGGAAGATTTCATGGGGACACCAGGAAATATTTCTTCACCGAAAGGGTAATTGATCGATGGAATGGTCTTCCACGTCAGGTAGTCGAGGCCAGTACCACGCTCGACTTCAAGGGACAATGGGACAGACAGGTGGGGTCGCTCCAGAGGAATGCTTAAAAGATGGATTCTCGAAGGAGGGAGGGTTCTTGAGTGGGCAGACTTGTTGGATCGTCGGCCCTTTTCTGCCGTCATACTCTGTTTCTAAACTGTACTGTTTCCTTGGGTTTTTGCAGCCCAAATGCATGACATTGCATTCTTAGCATTAAATCTTAGCTGCCAAATTTCAGACCAATCCTCAAGCTTCACTAAGTCCTTCCTCATGTTTTCTATACCATCGGGGTGTCTGTTCTATTGCAGATTTGGTATCATTTGCAAAGAAGCAAATCTTACCAGCTAGTCCTTCAGCAGTATTGCTTACAAAAATGTTAAAAAGTACAAGCCCAAGAACCAAACCTTGAGGCACACCACTGGTAACATCCCTTTCCTCAGAGCGATTTCCAATGACTACTACCCTCTGTCGCTTTCCACTCAACCAGTTCCTGACCCAGTCCGTCACTTTGGGGCCCATGTAGAGAGCACTCAGTTTATTTGACGTCTTTGTGGAACACTGTCAAAGGCTTTGCTAAAATCCACATCTAGCCCTCTCCCTCTATCCAATTCTCTGGTCACCCAGTCAAAGAAATTGATCAGATTTGTCTGACCAAGACCTACCTCTAGTGAATCTATGTTGCCTCAGGTCCTGTAATCCATTGGATTCCAGAAATTGTACTATTCTCTGTTTTAAAGGTGTTTCCACTGATTTACGTACCACAGAATTCAGACTTACCAGCCTGTAGTTCCCTACTTCTTCCTTATTTCCACTTTTGTGGAAAAGGACCATATCCACCGGTACCACTCCCAACTATAGAGAAGCATTGAAAAGGTCAGCTAGCGGAGCCGCCAAAACTTCCCTAGGTTCCCTCAACACCATTGGATGTACACCATCCGGCCCTATTATTTTATTCAACTTTAGTTTAGTGAGCTTCTCACGAACACAATCCTCTGAAAATCAATCAGGGTCTACCACACCTCCAGCCCTAATTGTTTTGTTTTCTGTGGTCAAGCTCCCGGCACTTCAGCTGTGAACACAGAACAGAAATATTTGTTAAGCATTGGGAAGATTTTTTTTCTGTGTTGTTCCTAAAGTGTTTTCTGGCACTTGCTTTTTGGTTTTGAGTATCAGCCCATCAGTTTTGCAAGGTAAGCATAAGATTGTGTGTACAAGATTATAAAATGAGGGGATAAATAGAGAGGGCAATTCTATAAATAGGTGCTAACATTTACTTGTGCATAAATATTTAGAATATTAGTATGTACTCGTGTATGTATATAATGTATGTGTGGACATACACGTGTTATGTGCTAATAATCGTTGAATTTACATGGCACATATTTGCAAGGGGTGTGAACATGGGGATGAAGCCTTGGCAAGAAATAGGGAGGGCTCCCACACGCATGCATAACTTAAAGAATGTTGTAAATTACATAGATGGTCACCACATGTAACACCAACTCCATGTTAGCCATGGCAAAACCAGTTACACAAGTATTTCTAATGGAATCTAGGTGCTTAGGTTCCTAACTAATGGAGGTGCTTAGTTATAGAATTGCCACTTAGGGGTGGGCAATTCCGATTCTCGAGAGCCAAAGGTGGGTCGGGTTTTCAGAATTGCCATAGTGAATATGTATGAGATAGATTTGCATGCACTGCCTCCTTGAGATGCAAATCTATTTCATGCATTTTTATTGTGGATGTCCTGAAAGCCTGACCTGCCTTTGGCTCTTAAGGACTGGAATTACCTACCCCTGTACTAAACCATGTGTGTCCTTGGCTTCCCCATAACATGTATTATCATATCCTGTTACAATCTTCTATAATGTGTGTGTACTGATCATGTAACTCACTATTGCTCCTGTAAAATCATGTATGTTATCGATCCTGAGAACTACTGTGTATGTATCATTGTAACCTGTTCTGGGCTTCTGGGGAGGATGGGTTATAAAACTTAATAAATAAGCCGAGTGTGAGCGCACCCCACATCTTTTTCCTGGCATCCTAATATGAGTGTTTTAGTTATAGAGCACTGGGATGCTCCTGAGGGTTCTTTAAAGGTAGCCAAAACAATGACAAGGCTGTATCCTTTGGCACAGGAGTGTCAACAGATGTTCACCTAGCCTAAGGTGGATTCCTTGGTTGCTCAGGCTGGGATGGTTTAGATGAGATGGAGTGAGCATTGACGGAGACTTCAGTAGATGAAACCTAAGCACAGTACTGAGCAGAGCTTTGGGTTCTTGCCCAGAAATAGCTAAGAAGAAGAAGAAAAAAAATTTAAATTGAATCAGTAATTAAAGAGTGGTACGGTTGGGAAGACTGGATGGACCATTTGGGTCTTTATCTATCATCATCTACTATGTTAGTGACCAGTTATATATCATTTTTCTGTTTTAGCCCATCATTCCTTCTACAATGCAATATGACACACATTGAAATGCTGCTGAAAAGGTAAACTAAGATCCAGTACTTTTATTAACCAAAAAACTGTGGCAGCAGCACTAACATGTAATTAAATGTGTTAGTTGGAGCACTGCCTTTTTTTGTTATTTATTTATTTTTTTACCATACATTGATAGACTTGGCTCCTGTTATCAAACTCTTGTGTTCCCACCTCTTTGCCTTTCAGGTAGATTGTCTAGAGGAGTTAAGATTCTAGGTCGTTACCTCTTTCCCTGTGTCATTTCTGTGTGTGCAGTGTGTTGTAATATGTCACGTGGAATGTCCCAAACTGAAATCTAAACTCCCAATTGGCCAGCCCTACCCCTGTAAACCAAATACCCCAGCCATGTCATGTAATATTGTTCACCAACAGCTGGTAGGGTGAAATGTGCCACTGTAGAAGCTATCACAAAATCTGTCCGTTCTTAATGTTAAATTTAGGGGATCTTAAAGGTACACTTTTTACTAATACACGTATCTGATCGGGGAGGTGAGAGTTGTTAGAGACAGCCAGGACAGGAGGCGGGAGGGATCCCTCCTATCCCAGCCTACCGCTGGACCATCAGGGCTTACGGAAGGCCCGATGGAGACCTACAAGGCATCAGGAGATAAGGTAGACACAGTGTAGAGCTTGGCAAGGAGGGAGTGGGACTGGGTGCAGAGTAGGACACTTAAACATACACACACCAGTTCACGATTTGGACTTTCACTGAACAATTAAGTGGCCATTTTTTCTGTTTTTTGGCTGTTTCAGTGGGTTTTCCTTTTGAACTCAGTACTCTGCATACTGCTTTATGAGAGAACTAGAACACTGTCTCTATAAGTGGAGTTTTTTGACCTATGACTGGTGTAGGCCTGCTGTACTAGCCAGTACAACGTTAGTCTGGCGCTTGCAGTATGGTATTAGCTCTTTGTGTACACTAATAAGGTCTTTTTCTCCACTTTATATATATAATAATAATAACTTTATTCTTATATACCGCCACAATCTTGCGACTTCTAGGCAGTTTACAATGAAGAGAAACTGTATAGACAGCGAATTACAGAGTATAGCATTGAACATCTAGTGATAGTAACAGGAGAGTTACAGGGTCTGTGTATTACACGGTTTCACAATGAGTAGCATTATACAGTCGACGATATTCAGAGCATAAGTAGAAGAGAAAGGAGATTGCACTTTGAGTTACAAAGGTGCAAGACTGCGAAGGTGAAAAAGATAACATAAGATGTTGATGAGAAGTAAGTTGTTAATTTGGTACATTTGAACGAAGGACGGGCACCAGTGGGAAAAACTGGTAACAATTAAAGATAGAAATTTTTGCAGAAGAGGGTAGAAGGACTCCTTGGGATGGGAGGAGGCTCCGATTTAGGGGAGAAGTCTGGTTAGGTTATAAATTTCTTAAACAAGGTGGTTTTTAGTTCTTTCCTAAAGATACTATATGATTCTCTGGCGGCATCAGTGAAGTAGCCTGTCCAAGTTTGCAGTCTACCTGCTTGGAATTTGAATGTTCTATCAAAGAAGGTGCGATATCTACAGCCTATGATATTTGGGTAGGTAAAGAGGTTACGGTTTCTGGTAGGCCTAATAGAGGCAGAAATATGTTGATAAGTGAGGCTTATCCCTCTCTTTTGCAGTAGAAGAGCAGCTTCTATAGTTTGAATTATATTTGAGTCAATCATTTTTCCTCCTTTTTCGCGGTGGGGGGGAAGGGTTACCTCATTTTATATTTGGATCGGTTTAGCTTAGCAGGGTTTAAAAAAGGTTTGGATAATTTCCTAAAAGAGAAGACCATAGGCCGTTATTGAAATGGCTTGGGGAAATTCACTGCTTATTCCTAGGATAAGCAATGTAAAATCTGTTTACTACTTGAGATCTAGCTAGGTACCTGGGTTGGCCACTATTGGAAACAGGATACTGGGCTTGATGGAGCTTTGGTCTGTCCAAGTATGGTAATTCTTATATTCTTATGTATAATTCCTTTTTTTTTTTTCTTTTGCAGAATGGAAGAATCCATGTTGTCTAAAGGACTTGTAAGTATCTCTTTCAGAATAACATACTGTTTCTTGTAGAATAATGCATGATCTGTGAGACAGAATGCATTTTCTTTTGCAGGATTTATTTGAAAACTGTTTATTGAGAGTCGAAGACAATAGCCTGCTTCACCAGTACTTGGAAATCAAAAGCTTTCTGAGTGTGCCAGAAGTAAGGTATCATATAATCTCAAGGGAAAATTCTTGGTAGGGGGGCAGAGGTAAACTCTAAAGCAGTTTTGCACTGCAGGAGTTTATTAATTACTTTAAGCAAGATTCTGTTATATCCACTCCGGAGTCTATACAGTAGGTGTTTAATCTGTACCGCGAACCAGGACTTGCAGAAAGCCACACGCATTGCTTTCTGCTTCTCCTACTTAGGAGAGGAACACAAACCCCCCTACAGTTTTTTCTTTCTGTAAGCAAACCATGCAAAATTGTTTCTGATCTGCTTTGCTTATTTTATTCTTATTTTCTGACTTAAGTTCATTCTTTCAGTAGCTTCAGTGCCTTGAGACCCCTTATTCAGAGGTTCTCTGACTGGGAAAGGAAGTAGTTCCCATGGAGCTGGATTGCAGCTTCCCAGGGCAAGCTTCGAGTGGACCTGTGGATTAAGCCTGCTATGTGCCACCTCAGAGTTTGGGGTCCACTTCCATGGAAGCAGCTTGCCTTCTGACCTTGTAAGGGGTTTAAGCGCAGGCTGTATGCATCCTGAGTAAGAACCCTTGGGGTATCAAGAGCACAGGCTGTGTTTTCCTGCCCCGAGTCACGTGTCAAGGTTTCAAGGGCAGAGGTTTAGGTCAGGGTCCATCCAACTTGCAGCCCGAAGATCGGTCAGTTTGGAGAAGATTTGAGGCAGAAATTCCTTACCTTTCACTTCAGCTGCAGAGAGAGAGCTGATAGGCAGGCACTTATGAAACTGTGAGTACAACCCCATTATTTCCTAAGGGAAATTCGGTGAGGGGGGTGTTGTCTAAAAACCGTGTTTTTAGCAGTTTCTGGGAGTAGGGTTCAGGTTTCCCACCTCCAAAACCTCTATTTTATCATTTTTTATTTTTTAAAATAGTCTCCCTGGGCCGTTTTTGGCATGAATTTACTAGCGGCGTCCATCTTGGATTTTTATCACTCTTTTTTTTCAATTTTTTTTCTGCCTTATAACCCATCGATTTTGCTAAAAATTGTCAGGGATGGACTCCTCAGTCCTTATTCAGATGAATTCATGTGTGGATTATGCTGTACTACCAGTGGAGGAGTGTCCATATTTCATGTGCTGCAGCACAAGCTTCGGGCTTCGCCTCCTCCAGGTCCTCTAGGCCTGGGGAACTGCTGTGGGTCTAGGAAATGGGCAGAAAAACTTGCCTGGTACCTGTTTGTGGTAACAGCGTGAAATGCAAGTGCATAGAGTCCAGGGACCCTTTGTAAGCGTCGTCTGGGATCTGTCAGGAGTCATCCTCAGCCAACCCCCCCTCCCACCATCCAAATATGTGAATAAAAACAGTACTTTTCAGCTTGTCTTACAGATTCTTTCCTGCCCTTTCTCCAGATCAAGGAGGTGGGGGGTTTCAGATTTCCATGTCAACCAGGAAGTTTGTCTGCCTGCTTTTCATCCCACAGGGTCGGAGCAGAAGAATAAGATCTTATGGAGACTAGATGTATGGAGAGTCTTATCTACTACTTAGAAAGAACCAGACTTCCTTCTTTTTGACTTGCCAATCCAGGCAGGGTAGGCCAACTTCCAAGGCCTTTATTGCCCGATGGATCCACATGGCCATTTCGTCAACATACATAGCCTGTGATAAGAAGCCACCAGTTTCTCTCAAAGTTCACTTGACTAGGGGTGTCACAGCTTCGTGGGCGGAGTCTTAAGCTGTTCATCCGGCTGAGATTTGTAGGGCGGCTACTTGGTCCTTCCTTCATACCTTCACGAGGTTCTACAGAGTGGACATGGTAGCTTGGTCTGATGCCGCCTTTGGGGCCTCGGTTTTGCGGGCATGTATATTGGATTTTTTACTTAATCCCTTCTTTCCCACCCTAGGCGTTGCCATTGCTTTGGTATGTCACCTATTGTACAGACTCCAGAGTGGATGTAACAGAATGAAAGATTAGATTCTTACCTTTGATAATCTTCATTCTTTAAGTCCACGGAGCAGTCTGTATGGCCCGCCCTCTGTCTCCTGGTATTTTCTGTATCGCCTGCATTTTCTGCCTCAAATGGTTTTCCTTTTAGGCCTATCTTCCAACCAGCAGATGGGCCCTGCAGAGAATCATTCGACATTTGTGAGTGCATGTCTTTGTCGCTGGTTAAGTGCGAGTTCATGCTTGTTGTATACAGCAGATTGGTTCACATTGCTGCCATGTTCATGCCTGTTTTTCATATTTCCTGTATATTAATTGTTCTCTTATATGTTGCAGAGCAGAACAGAATGATGTTATGTTTGTGGAGAAGTTCCCGGTGCCCTCTTATGTGTATGCTTTGTTCCAGGGATATTCATTTGCTTTTGGACTCAACTGTAGGGAACTATGTGTTCCTCTGCTAAGTAGGAAGAGCAGAAAACAATGTGTGTGGCTTTCTGCAAGACCCGGTTCACGAGTACAGATTGAACACCTACTGTACAGATACCTCTGTGGATTTACAGAATGAAGATTATCAAAGGTAAGAACCTAATCTTCCAATCTGAGCTTGGTTTAGGTTTTCAGCAAGATATTTCTATAACCAACAAATCCTTTTTGCATTTATTTTAAACTATGAAGCTATCCCTACGTTCAACGTTCATATTAGCCTACAACACTGTGCTTATATTAAACATAGCTTTAAACCACATAATATATGTATGTTTGGCCTTCTTTTTACTCTGTTAATTTATGCCAAGCTGATAATACTTATGTTCTCATCTTTGGCAGGATTTGGTGAAAGTGATGATTCTGTGTCCTATTGAGCATCTGGTATGAACAGATTTCTGTTAAAAGTGCCAACTTTAACATATTTATACAGTTTGTTTATATACTGTTTGTTTCTTCTAGAGAAAGAAGAGTTTTAAAATATTACAGCTATACATAGACAAGCTCAATGCAGAAGGAAAATATAAGTTGTTCAGGTATCTATATCTATTTGGCTTATTGTGAGATTGCTTGAAGCAAACAGATCTTTAAATAAACTGTATCCTGTAACATTCAGCTTCCCGCTTTAATCTCAAGTGATAATCAGGAGATGAACTAAAATATGCTAATGTTTTGCTTTCAAGGTGTTTGTTAAAGACAAGTAATCATTCTGGTACAGAAGGATACATTATTCAAAACATCAAGAACCAGATAGATTTGTCACTAAAGGTGAGAATAAATTCAAGACAGTTCTTTAGCTGCTTTCATCACTCCACATGAGCAAAACTCTGATCTATCCTTACATACAGAAACCTTTCATCATGCAATGTCTGGGAACTTAGCATGGGGCAGTCTTAGAAAATCCACAGATATCTCAAGTTTACTAGTCCTGTGAAAATAAGATTAGCTGCACCTGACAAAACTTAAAATGGAACTTCTTTTGAAGTTGTCTTTCCTATTTTATCATTTCAATCACTATTTATTTTTCTTACAGTTGAGGAGAACTGGAGCTGGAATTTTAACAATCATTCTCCATGTTTGCTATTGATTTTCAGACAGGATATGGCAGGAAATGGTTTTCAGGACAAAGGTTGATTCCTCTTCTACATACGGTGCTCTCACTTCCTGAAGGGGTGGAAACAGATCTGCTCCAGAATTCTGATAGGTAAAATGAGCTTAGTCCTCACCTCACTAACAACCACTCTGCTTCCACAGGGTCAATATAAATTGTTTAAAGAGTTGGTTGAAAAGGCTGGGTTCATGAATGAGGCACAGAATCTGCAGCAGAAGTAGCAGGCTCCTAAGTCTATATGAAAGCTAAATAAACTGCCAAAGAAAGGAAAAAAGATTCTTCTTTTATCAGGCTTGATATGAATTAATTTAACAATTTGCTGTGAATTTGAGCATTCTCTATGAAGATTATTGGTATTTATCAATATAATCCACTTTCAATGTAGACAAGTATTCAAATCATTAAACTGGCACCACTGTAAATAGTTTCAACAATGAAGTCAACATTTGCAAAGGCATGTAGACTGCATGACCCTCCCAGGTGATTTTTCAGAGTAGGGTTGAAATATATTCTATCCTGCAATGCAAAAGAAAATAAGTCCATTTAGGTTCAAAAATAAATTTCTATCTGTAATCTATATTGGACTTTTACATAATCCCTTCAGGACCCCCAATATTTTAGAGGCAAAAGTTCATTGAAGAGACCTGATGGTGTTTCTATTTAAACAAAATTTCTCAGGTTTTCTGGAAACTGAATTTAGGATGTGACTTGTAAATTGTTAAAGAAAACTGTACTTTTGAACTTGCTTTCATGGGCTTTAGCTGTTTCTAGTATTTTAATAAGCTCTAAAAATCATTCAAATGTTAAACACAGGTAAATCATTATGTTTCAAACACACAGGATAATGGCTGCCCTGAATCTATTGAGATATTTAATTATAAAGGATCCAGAATATGAGAATCAAGTAAGTTGCCTACACAGTACCACTTGTGTTTCAGATGTCTTGATAACTATATTTTTGTATCTTCTGCCACAGTATGTTCTGAATTACAATAACTTAATCTGCTTGGATTTAATATGTAAGCAGTGCTAAGAAAGAATTTGTGAACCGCAAGCATAATGGTGAGATTTGTCTAATCACAATAACCTCGATTAACAGAAACTAGTTTTTTGTGCAGTAAAAAAGGTCTACATTAAACAATTATGTGTTTCTCGAGACACTATGGGCTGTTTTTATGAAGCTGCATTAGCGGCTTTATCAATCACACATTTTTAGTGCGCGCTAACCCCTGCACTAGCTGAAAAACTACCGCCTGCTCAAGAGGAGGCGGTAGTGGCTAGCGCAGCTGGCAAATTAGCACGCGCTATTGCGCGCGTTAAACTGCTAATGCGGCTTTGTAAAAGGAGTATATAGGATGAACCATAAGATTTATTTCACATGGCGATTCTAAATAAGTGAACCTCCTAGTCTTCCATTGCTCTTTCCACTCATTTCCATGCCATAATTCCCTTTTTTTTGCCTACAAGTTAAGGTCTGTGTATACAGTAGAATCCCCATATCAGTGGATTCAGTTTCAACGATTTACCGCAGCCCAAAAACATTAAAATGTTTAAACATGGAAAATTTCAGAAATTGGTGCAACTCTGAGGATGGTGAAATCTTCCTGCCCCATCATGCTTAGTTCATGACTCATCTCTCTTTGTCCTTTGTACCTATGCTGGCCTGCTGTACTCTCATCCAGTTAGTCTTTAGTGTTCTCACTGTTGGAGCTAGAGATGGGAAGGGGGATGGGATTGAATATACCGCCTTTCTGTAGTTACAATCAAAGTGGTTTACTTATTATATACAGGTACTTAGTACCTGAACCAGTGGAGGGTTAAGTGACTTGCCCAGAGTCACAAGGAGATGCAGTGGGGATAGGTAACATACCTTTAATTGTGTAATTAATTGTGCTAAAAAGTTTTAATCAAAATGCAGCCCTAATAAATACTAGACTAAACTATTTCTCTTTTTTATTTTGAACAGACTGAGATATGGACTGAACTTAGTAGAATTGAAAGGGATTTCTTGAAGCCACTGCGGATGGGACTCAATATGTCAAAAGCACATTATGAAGCAAAAATATCAAGCACAAAACAAGATAGACGAGGTTGAGTGACTGCATTATTTCTATCTAATAAACTAAAGAACTTATATAAATATATATATATTAAGGGGTAATTTGATAAATATATATATCAAGGGAGTAATTTAAGGTTTAGATTAGGTTTTCACCTTCAATAATCTTCTGTTAGTCCTTGGAGGATTCAGTATGCTAGGTGTTCAATCCTTCCTGCAATCCGGGAGTTGCAGAAATCCAAACACTTTTCTGAGCATGTGCTCCTCCTACCTCAGAGAGAGTTAGAGCCCCATGCAGTATAGTCCCAAAGCCAAGCAACATACCGGAACAAATTCATGACAAAAGAATGGGACACGAGGGAACCTCTCCAGTCACATAAAAAAATTCTGTTCTGGTCTACTCTGCAAAACATGAAAACAAGTAATAAACAGGCAAAAGGCAACACAGAAAAACATGGAGGAACAATGTAGAACTAACCTGCTGTGTGCAACAAGCACCCACATGAAAAAGCTTTTGGTAATATGCATACTCACAGAAGAGCGAAATCTGTCTACTGGCTGGAAGATCCTTAAGCCTGTAAGGCAGGGGTATCAAAGTCTCTCCTCGAGGGCCACAATCCAGTCAGTTTTTCAGGATTTCCCCAATGAATATGCATGAGATCTATTTGCATGCAATGCTTTCATTGTATGCTAATAGATCTCATGCATATTCACTGGGGAAATCCTGAAAACCCAACTGGATTGCGGCCCTCAAGGAGGGACTTTGATACCCCTGCTGTAAGGAGGCAGAAAACAGGCGATTCAGAACAACTGAGCTTACACAGAAAGGGTGGCTGTACTGAAATCTTCAGGGCCTATCAGAAAGAAGAATATCGAAGGTGAAACCCTAATCTTCCATTCTTTATCACATTTCCAGATCGGTACAGTTTCATTGATGGTTAATACCTCATTATGACCAGCAGGTGGAGACAGAGACAAAAACCTTTGGTTGCAATACAAGTAGTTCTGCTTCCCCCTAATCTGACCAGTCTTCTCTCAATCTCAGCAGGTGATAAGATATTACTGGCTTCCCTGAGTTAAGCCTGTTAGGATTTGCATAGTAGCCTTCTTGTCCCTTTCTGGTGCCAGAGCTTGGGGGGACCTTGTTTGGGGGTCTGCCGGACCTCAAGAGTGTCACACTTGACGAGTCACGAGTTGAATCCCTCCCCCCCTTCCTCCACCCACCCATATTTTTTCTAGAAGTGCCTCAGCTGTAAGCCTTGCCACCGATACCGGCAAGGCATATGGCTCAGAGAGCCAATGGAGTTTGTTCTGACAGGAAAAAAAAAAATCCTGAGACAGTGCCAGTCTGAAGGGAGCCTTCAGTGTATTGTATTGCTGTTTTTTTGCTAACTGGCACTTTTTCCCTTAGCTAGGTCACGTATTGCACAATGAGCACTTTTAAGGGGAAAAATGCTCATTGTGCTCCAGATGCGAGGTTGATTTGGGCGGCCTGTGCTTATGGTGTGTTGGCTGCCGTGAAGGGGAATCCTTGGCTTTGGGTGCTGGTGTCCAGGGATCCCCTTCATGAGTGCCTCACAAGCCAACATCTGAAGGAGGGGAAACCTGGGCTTCCCTCACCGCCCACACAGGGATTCCCTCAGTTGCCGATGGTCAGGAAATAATGTTTCCCTTACCGCTGAAGCTGCTGGGGACTCCCTCTCAGCTGCTGCTGGCTTGTCTGTTTTAGCAGCTAGGACAGTTCAGGCCTCTCAGCCGCTACAGGCCTCGGGGGCGTTTTGTTTCTGCAGGCTTTGCTCCAATTTTGGCTGGAAGCGCCTCCATTTTGTCTGCAGCTTCAGGTGACCTCCCCCCTGTAATGGAGAAACAGGGGTAGGTTTCCACTGGGATCTCTGCTTTGGCAGTGAGTCCCATTGGGCCACCAGGGGTTTTTCCCCCTGATTTTGTTTTAGCCTTGCACAAGGCTTATCTTCAAGTGGTCAGGGGTCCTGCTTCCACCCCAGGGGTCTCGGGGGATTTTCCCTCTGCGTCCATTCTGGTTCGATCCCCCCTCAGCACTAGTTTTGTCCCCGTCTCCCCCTCTCTCATCCAAGCGGCTGAGGGTCTCTTGGGACGATAATTTTTTTCTCTGGGGTGCAGTTTTCTTTTAATGAGGACTTAGACCTTTTGGGAGACCTCCAGGATCCTCTTGGGGGGACAGATGCCGCTGGCAGAGGTCTTTTGATTCCACCAGCTTGTGAGGATGCATCAGTGGTGCACATCTTTCAGCGGGAAGAGCTCCAGGAGCAGCTTCTTCAGGTCTCCTTGGTGTTGCATTTCGAGGAAGACAAGAAGGAGCCACCGCATGTGGTAGACCCCTTGCTTCAGGGAATCCACTCAGCATTCAGTTCTTTTCCTATGAATCAGGATATTCAGGATATTGTGCTTGCGCAGTGGACAGTGCCTGTGGCACCCTTTCATTTTGCGTGTTCTATGGCCCGCCTGTATCCCATCCCAGAGAGGGATAGGGATACCTTGTAGTCGCCAGTGGTGGATGCGGTGGTTACGGCCATCGTGAAGCGGCATACAGTGCCTGTTGAGGGACTCTAAGGAGCATAAGTTGGAGTCCCTCCTTCAACAGAATTTTGATGTCTCTGCCCTTGCGGTCCAAGCGGCGATGTGTGGCGGTCTGGTCGCTTGGGCTTGTTTTCGGTGGGCCAAGCGTGTCCTTGACAGTGAATCTGATGCCTGGTCCTTGGTGGAGCAGGAAGTACCAAAATTGAGATGGATGCTTATCTCTCTGATGGTGGGCTTGGACGATGGCTGCGGCCTTGAAGGCTCAGCTGACAAAATTTCCCTTTCGGGGGTCTTTCTTATTTGGTGAGGATTTGGACAAGTTGGTTCAGACCTTAACAGAGGCTAAGGTACCTTGTTTTCCTGAGGACCATGCCCGCCCGCCCGCCCGAGGTGGTGTTGCTTGGGGGGTGTGATTTTGCCTTGGTCGAGGGGCCATTTCTTTTCCAGCCTCTGGATACTCCAGGGGCCGTTTCTTTCAGCTTATGTAGTCCTTTCATGGGGTCCATCCGCTGGTTCCCCTGCCACCCATCCTGCCCAATGACTCCTTGCCGGTGCCTCCCCTGGTTCTGGTGGGCGCCTGGTTGTGAGATTTTTACCAGATGGGGGCAGCAATCATGACGGATCAGTGGGTCCTGGAGGTGATTCTGGACAGTTACACTCTGGTTTGTCCGCTTATTACCAGATCATTTTCTCGCTTCTCCTTGTCAAGCGGGTTTTTCGCCAGACATTTCAAAGATTGCTAGATCTCAAAGCGGTAGTTCCAGTGCCTCCTTGGGAGTGTTGCACCGGCAGGTATTTCATTTACTTCATGGTGCCCAAGACAGAGTGGACTTTTTGTCCATCCTTGATCTGAATGGGGTCAACAGGGCTCTCTGAGTTCCATTTTTTCACATGGAGACCCTGAGATCTGTCATTCTGGTGGTTCAGCCGGGGGAATTCCTAGCTTCTCTCGATCTGATGAAGGCCTACTTGCTTATTCCGATTCAGGCCTCCCATCAGTACTTTCTTCGCTTTGCGATCTTGGGATTGCACTATCAATTTTATGCACTTCCTTTTGGTCTGGCCATGGCTATGCGGACATTCACCAAGATTATGGTGGTGGCTTTGCACCAGGATGGCATTCTGGTACATTCCTATCTAGACAATTGGTTGATCTGAGCAAAGTCTTTTCAGGAGAGCTCCCAGGTTATGGCTCGGGTGGTGGAGTTGCTGGGATAGGTAATCAACCTGTCCAAGAGCTGTTTGGCTCCATCTCAGCACCGAGTACCTTGGTGTTCTCTTCGACATCTCCTTGGGGAAGGTCTTCTTTCCAGAGTCCCGAATGAGCAAGTTGCAGTCGCAGATTCGCCTTCTGGTGGTTTCCCGGTGTCCTCGGGTGGATTTTCTTCAGGTCCTGGGGTCAATAGCAGCTTCCCTGGACGTGGAGAGCTGGGCTTGGGCTCACTTGCATCCACTTTAGTATGCTCTACTTCAGCGGTGGTCACCCCAGTTGCACACTTTGGACTCTCCCATTCCTCTTCGGAGGTTGGTTTGTCACAGTTTCCGTTGGTGTCTGCAGTCTTCTCGCCTGGTACAGGGAGTGAGTCTGGTTCAGCCCCAGTGGACAGTGATTCTCACGGACGCCAGTCTCCTTGGTTGGGGAGCTCAGGGTCTCGGTCACCCAGCTCAGGGCAGCTGGTCTCCAGAGAAGGTGTCTTGGTCGATCAATGTTCTGGAGACCAGCCATCCACCTGGCGTTGCTTGCGTTCCAGACCCTGTTGACGGGCAAGTCTTGGAGAATGCCACGGTGGTGACTTATGTCAATCGTCAGGGAGGGAACCAGGAGTCATCTGGTGGCACAGAAGGCAGGTCTGCTCATGGCCTGGGCAGAGTCTCATCTTTGGGACATCTCAACTTCCCACATAGCAGGAGTGGAGAATGTTCAGGCAGACTTCCTCAGTCGTCACATGCTAGATCCAGAGAGTGGTGTCTTGGTCCCACAGCTTTCGAGTTGGTTGGGCAGACTTAGGGTTGTCCAGTCTTGGACCTGATGGCCAATTGTTAATACCAAAGCGCCCCAGTTTTTCAGTCGGCAAAGGGATGTTCAGGCCGAGGGGCTGGTTGCTCTGGTATGGCCTTGGCCAACGGTGGGCCTTCTGTACGTGTTTCTTCTGTGGCCGATGGTGGGCAGTTCTTCAAATTGCTCTACACTCCAGCCACATGATCCTGGTGGCCCTGGACTGGTACACGGATCTGGTTCTTCTCGTGGCAGATCCTCTTTCACTGCCCCTCTCACCCGACCTTCTGATTCAGGACCCATTTCTAATGTTCAATCCGAGTCCCTTTTGTCTTACCGGTTGACTCTTGAGTGGCAACACCTAGGTATGGAAGGTTTTTCAGATAAAGTGATCTCCACTCTCTTGGGGACCCAGAGGGTTTTTCCTCTTAATCGTGCTTATGTACGTGTTTGACATTTTTTTTGAGGAGTGGTTTCCTTTCATGCCTCTTTGCCTCACATCTTGAAGTTCTTGCAGGATGGCCTGGACAGGGGCCTGGCCTGTTTCTCTCCAGGTTCAGCTCGCAGCTTTGTCTGTTTTTCATAGGTTGCTGCTGGGTAGGTGCTTAACATCTATTCTGGACATGGTTCACTTGAGTCCAGTCTTTAGTTTATACTACATTCAATATTTTACATGTATATATGAGCTTTACATGTATATGAGCTCTTTCAGACTTACTTTGACACATAATAGGTAGTGATAGTTAAGTAGAAATAATTTTCAAAATGTGTTTATACTGTCTCACCTCAGGAATAAATCAGAGATAACTATAGGTCACTAATATTCCAGCTTTTCTGAACAGTTGTCAAAAATTAATATTGATATGGCATGGGCTAAATCCAAATAACTAACTAGGATAGAATTTTCAAACAGCCTCACAATCTTTTGGTTTTCCATTGCAGAATCCCACATTAAAACAATCTGCACCATAACAGCTGGCGGGAAGACTCTACCAAACATGACTCCTGAAATGCAGCTTCAGGTGTGATTTTACTGAATTTTATTCCCCCTGACCCCCCTCCCCCAAGATGTTGAAATATTTTTTGAGCAAAGCAGCAGAACAAGTGGAGCAGTGTGACAAGTGCAGGCATTAAATTCCTCTGAAGAAGGCTTTGGTAAAACGGGCTCCCACTGGGAACATCTGTACCAGATGAGTGTTGCCTCTAATCAGAAATTTCTGTACCAGAAAAATGCTGTCTGCATTTTGGATAGAAATTAAGAAGTGACAATTTAAAATATATAAGGCGTGCTATTTTAGCCGTGCTAAATGGCTAGTGCGCCTTAGTAAAAGGACCCCATAGTATGTTTGAAATTCAAAAATCTTAATGAAGTATTGAGGTTTTTGACCAATGATCAGAGTCAGCCTGTAAGTGGTCATAATTCAAAGTATTGCTTTGGATCATGGGTGTCCAAGTTCTTTTTCCTTCTATTATTTCCAGTCTACTCATTTATAATTATTATTTTTATATTATTATCCCCTTTTATTACGGTAAACTGCGATAGCAGTTTTTAGCGCTGGGAGCCGCGCTGAATACCCCATGCTGCTCCCAATGCTCATAGAGTTCCTATGAGCTTCGGGAGCCGTGCAAGGCATTCAGCGCAGCTCCCGGCGCTAAAAACTGCTATCACAGTTTAATAAAAGGAGGCCTGTGTGTGTTTTGTTGAATTGATTGACGAATACTTTAGACACTGGTTTTGGGGAACTTGAAATCTTTTTTTTTTTTTTTTTTTATTATTATTTATTTATAAAGTTTTTTTAAAATTTTAACAAGCATACCATCTTGTACAGAAAAGTGCAATCAAGAAAACATATCTTTGATTATTCTCAAAATGAAAATAAACCAAAATTACATAAAAGGTAGTAATTCCAACTTAATCGTACACTAGTCTTCAATAATGGATCCAAGATTCAGGAATTAGGAGTGAGTTTAGTACAATAACAAAATTAACCAAAACACGTCATCTGTGCTGAAAGAGAGCTTAATAATTAAGACACCGATGTTACTCTTTTTCAAGGCGCTTCATGGAGAGGAAAGCAGTCAAATGAGACGGTTCAAAGAAAATATATTTGAGGGAATTATACCTTATTACACACTTACAAGGGTATCTAAGAAAAAATAATCTCCCCATCTGAGTCACACCTGGTTTTAACAATAAAAATTCCCTCCTTCTTTTCTGAGTTTCTCTTGAAACATCAGGAAAAACTTGAATATGGAAGCCAAGGAAATCTCTTTTGACACATCTGTTTTAACCTGAAATGAAAACTGCATATGATGCTAACTAAAGTAAAACAAAATGTTATTGGCTTCGTATAAATAACTTTTTTTCTTGGCATTTCAGGTTCTACAGTCAGCTCTTTTTACATTTGATTTAATAGAAAGTGTTCTGGTCCGAGTAGAAGAACTCATTGAAGTGAAAGGAAAAGTTATGACAGAGGAACAAATTGGATCAAATGAAGATATTTAACTTAAGTGTCATGGTTGTACTCACCTTAAATTATTACAAATGTGCTGTGCTATTGAGTTTAGCAATGCATCTTTGAGCTCATATACTGTATTTAAATAGATGTTAGATGGCTCCTAGGTCATCCTACTTTATTAGTTTGTTTCTGTATTTGATTTGTGGAGCTTGATATTGTTTAGTAATTACCAGAATAACACAATTTCTATTGTAGTTTTATGCATAGATTAGTTTCACCATTCATTTTGCTTTCTGTACAAATTGCATTTATCTAAAGATTAAAAATAAAAATAATTTTAATATGCATGTAACAAAATGTAAAGACACATGTTGTTTGGAACCTGATGGACATTTATGCAAATTTGTATATGGTATAACTAAATAATACCCAAATTTCTTTTATGTACATTTTTTTCTAAGATAATACATCTATTACAAACAAGACATTAGTAGCACTTAGCCTAATTTATTTTAAAATACAGCATTGATGTTGATAATTTTATAGGGAAAGTATAGATTCTGCAGTATACAAAGAGTCCCCAGTCTAATTTACTGTATTACACATCTAGCCATAAAATGGTATAGCAAGTAAACAATAAACAAAAGTAAACAACACAGTTTCTGCAAATATTACCATTTCATGGAAGAAAACATTGGACTTAAAATCTGTTCCTGACTCCATCTTACTAATTTTGTTCCTACCCAGCATACTTTCTCTCCTTCCTTCACATTGATATGGCTGCTATCTGTCTGCAAAGATATAAATCTTAGAGCCCAGATACCCACTGCTATATCTTAGTATCTGCACTTTTGGGAGGTAGTTTTCATGCCTCAATTTTACTTTATCCTTCTTAAGGATGGACCGTTCCACCAGGTGGTGTACAAACTGAAAAGAATAAATGTTTCTCCCAATATGGGAGTACAAAAGGAAGTGGGTTCTTTCTCCAAATATGGAGCCATCCAACACCGCTCCACTGCAGTTTTGCAAAGCACAAGAAGATGATAACAGGACTGTACCCCTTTGAATTTTAATCCTCCTCTTTAGCAGCCATTGTAAGTGTCTGGGATATCTAAGGTCAATCTTGTGAAAGCACATTGTATCAATTACAGCTCACATAGTTGTCACTCGTAGCTACATTCCCAAAGACTCTGAGACCCAGATGCTCAAAAAGTTTTCCTTGCAAGTAAGAGTGGTTAAAACTAGGCTTACTTGCAAGGAAGCTTTACTTCCTATGCTGAAAAGGGTTCTCTGGGGCCTCTACTGACAGCGATAGCAGCTACCATGAACCCCTATGCAAAAGCATTAGAAGGTGCTCATTAGTATTTAAATGGGCACTCCTTGTAATGCTCAAAAGGGAAGAGAAGGGAATGCCTACCTCTTACTGGGGAATTTTTTATGGCAGATCTGGAGCTGCCATAACTGTTATGAGTGTGTTGTATTAGTGTGTTTGTGTTAGGTACAGTACCTAACATGGGCACTAGACACATATTCACACAACACCAGACTGAGCAGGCAGCCCTACTCTTGCCCTTCTATCTCATTTAATCGAGGCTGTGGAGCTGTGATCAACTGATCCAGCAAGGAAGCCCTGAACAGCTAAGCAAGCAGGACTCCCCAGAGCCGCCAATCAGCTGAGCTGGCACGGGGAGAGTAGAGCCATGATTAGCTGAACCAGCTCTTCTCATGCCAGCTCAGCTGATTGGTGGCTCTGGGGATTCCTGGCTCAGCTGTTCGGGGCTTTCCCTGCCAGCTCAGCTGATAGCAGGTCCAGAGCCCTAATCAGATGAGCCAGCAGAGAGAGCAGAGAAGGAGCAGAGAAAAAAACCCCATGAGCTGACAGGACGGATGGGGGGGAGAGGAATTGTGCCTATCCCTTTGCTCTTCTGAGAAGCAACCAGGCACAGTTCCTCCCCTCTTTTACTGGGCTGATCTGCATAATTAGCATGAGCATATCTGCATGCTATTGTGCTGAGCATAGCCCGGCAAAAAAAACCTCTCCCAACCTAGCTTTTGTTGCTGGGTTGTGTCTGGAGCTTTGTGCATGTTCCACAATGTCAGTGACTTACTGCCATTTTATGAAAATAGAAATAAATTCTTTTGATAAACAGCTAAATACAATTTTCTTTGAATATAAATACTTGAAGAAATTACTTTACCGATCCACTTTAGTATTAACATTGTTCATCATTTGCTACACAAAATCATTGCTAATACCATCTAATTATTTGGAATGCATCAGTTTAAGAAATATATTTAGACGTAATGATACACATCTTCAAAAATATAGCAAATGCTAAACAAACATCACTTCTGATTTGCATTTTATTTTTAAAAGTTTAAAATGTTTTCCATAAAATCTCTAGCTAGGATTACTTTAATACAAAATCAAAATAAATCTTGTGAAGTGTTTTCCAGACAGGGCTCTGTTCTATGATCTGTGATTTTGCCATTAATATTCTGTCACGAATACTGTCGATATGCAATTTGCATGTGGCCTTAAAGAAGAAACAAATACAAAGCAGCACGTTAATCTTGGAATTAAATAAATACCACAGATTTTGTGAAATAATGGAATTTAAAAAAATCAAATAACACAACTTCTTTGGAAAACTGGTGCTCGTAAATTAATAGCATTTTAAAAACTGAATATCACAACTTCTTTGGAAAATCGGTGCACTCTTTTAGCTATATGGAATAACACATTGAAGAATGTATTATAAATCTAGTCACTGCTGGTTGGCAATATGTACTTGTAAGTGTTGTTTAGCTGAGTGGACATTATAGCAAAACATCTACATGCAAACAGGCAAAAAATTAGAATCTAGCTTAAAATTCAACAGATGTAAATGGGATACAAAACAATGATATATATATTTCTTTTATAACAGCAATATCAAATAATTGGAAAATTAGAGCATTTGTTTTTTCTATTTACAGACGTGTCCAAGCTCTAAAAACAAGTACCTATAAAACAATATACACTTTAAATTTTAGTTTTATTTAATTATATTTAAATCATTTTATAGTTTTATTTAATTAAAAACAATCCAGGCAAGAAGCCGGGAAGAGAATCAGTTGGACTGCTAGATGTCCACGGGATAAAAGGCGCTCTCAGGGAAAACAAGGCCATAGCTGAGAAATTAAATGAATTATTTGCTTCAGTCTTCACCAAGGAAGATGTGAGGGAACTACCAGTACCAGAAATGGTATTCATTTCTGATGAATCGGAGAATCTCAAACAAATCTCTAACACTGGAAGATATAATGGGTCAATTTGAAGGTCGGAGAAACTCCCACCACTGTTCCTATCAGAAGGGGCTGGAGAGTAAGTAGCACCAGTTGGATTGCCCAAAGCTTTAGAGACGATTAAGCGACCAACATTTCTGACGAGATCACTGCCTCTGAATAGAGCGAACCCTTCAGTAAGCACCCCAATCCTACAGGCCAGCAGCTGTCATAAGAGTTATCCACTCGGAAAGCCGAAGAAGCCAGCCCTGGCAGAGCCTCCCCCTGAAGCCACCAGCTCAAGCTACTGCAAGCTGGCAACATCCAGGGGAGCGGCATCTGAAGGGGATGATGTGGAGACCACTGAGAGAGGAGGGACTCATGCTTGCATGTGCACTCTGGCCCAGGG
Source organism: Geotrypetes seraphini (assembly GCF_902459505.1). Taxonomy (NCBI): domain Eukaryota; kingdom Metazoa; phylum Chordata; class Amphibia; order Gymnophiona; family Dermophiidae; genus Geotrypetes; species Geotrypetes seraphini. The sequence continues at coordinate 23,615,620 of NC_047095.1, forward strand.
GACTGCCTCCAAGGAGACTGAAATAGACCAAGAACCTGCAGATAATTTTCAACATAATATCCATCCTGCGATCGTGAGGGTCCTTAAACCTCACTCCCCCATGACTAGGGAAGGTTGCGCGTCATGGCGGAATCTACCTCAGGCTGTGCAAAAACCTGCTGAAAATCAGGATCCAGGGGATAAAGCTTAGACATAGCATTAGAAGGTTGGAAAGAACTTTGAGGTAGCACATGGTTCTGAAACCAGACAAGGAGCTGTGGACAGGATGGAAAAAGGCACATAAGAATGGTCCATAACCAAAGCATGAGAAGAGGAAGGTGGAGAATCCAAATGGAGCTCTTTCAGAACATCAGCAGTAAAAAGGCAGACCGAACCCTGCTTAAAATCTGTGACAAAAGGGTTACCACCTAAATCCGGACGCTCAGAGTGGCCAAGCTGACCAGTCCCAGCAAGGGTATCAGCCGGATCCACTATACAAGCAGTTTCAGGATGACAGAAGAGACATAATATATGCAACCACTGCAATCAAGGTCAGCCACAGACAGATGAGAGAGCTCTGACACAGGCGCAACAGACCGAGAAAGACCTAACACCCCACAGTTCACCAGCTAAACCAAATGCCGCTGCTCTTTCAACTCCCCAAAACAACCAGCAACAATCAAATCTCATCCCGCAGAAAAAAAACTCATACTCTTTGTGAAATCCTCGAACAAAATGACCGGGTTGGAACTGTGAGGGGCTGGAGGGACTAAAAGAAAGACAATTAGCAGGTAAGGACCTAATTTCTCCTTCTTTAGCATCCCTCCAGACTGGCACAGAAATGGATGGGACATACCAAAGCAGTACCCATCATGGGTAGGACCCCCGAAGGGCCGCCACAAGAACATGCTCACCAAACACCGCATCCCAATATGCCTGAACATCCACACGGTAGTGTTGAACAAAGGTTTGGAGAGAAGACTAAACCACCGCCTTATAGATATCCACTGGAGATACAAGAGAAGATTCAGCCTATGAAGCTGCTTGACCCCAAGAGGAATGAGCTTTGAGAAATTCCAGAACATGCTTCCTTTGGAGAAGCGATAACCTCCTTGATCCAGCGTGCAATGATAGCCTTGGAAGCATCATCCCCTTACCAGGTCCGCTAAGAGGACAAAAAGACGATCCGACTTATGGAACTTCTGGGTCCACTGAACATAAGAATGAAGGACCCTATGGACATCCAACTTGCGCAACTGCCTCTGCTCCAATGAGCCCTCCCGACTACCCAAGACAAGGAGGACCACGGACTGGTTGACATGAAATGGTGAGACCACCTTCGGAAGAAAGAAGAGAACCACTCCCTAGAGAACTCCAGGAAGGCCTGCAGTTCTGAAACACGTCTCATGGAAGTAATGGCCACCAAGAATATCACCCTAAGAGTAAGGTCCTTCAAAGTACAGGCATCAAAGGCTCAAATGGAGGATGCACAAGCACAGAGAGAGCTAGATTGAGATCCCAGGTTGGAACCGATGGCTGAACTGGTGGCCAGAGCAATTTCGCAGCTCTCAAGAACCGAATCACATCTGGAGAAGGGCCTGAATGCTTACCACGCAAGAAACCGTGAAAAGTAGATAAAACGGCAATCTGCACCCAAATGGAAGACCAGGCAAGGTCTCGCTCGAAGCCATCCTGCAGAAACTCCAGGATGTGAGGCAAAGAAGCTCGAAGGGGAACTACGCCATGTGCGGAACACCACTCTTCAAAAAGACGCCAAATACGGACATAAGCCCGAGAGGAGGAAATTCTCCGAGACCCTAAGAGAGTGAAGAGCACCTTTTTCGAACATCCCTTCTTCCTTAGGTGAGCCCTTTCAAGAGCCAAGCCATAAGGCAAAAAGGACCCAGATTGAACAATGGAATAAGACCCTGAGACAGAAGAACAGGTGAGAGGGGCAATGGGAGAGGATCTGTCACTAGCAGATGAACCAGATCTGTGCACCACGGGGGCCTGGGCCAGTCTGGAGCCATGAGAATCACGCGGCCTGCTTGCTGGGCAATCCAAAGAATGCTGGCCACCACAGGCCACGGAGGAAAAACATTCAGCAGGCCATCTGTCAGTCAAGCCTGCACCAGAGCATCCAGTCACTCGGCCTGGCAATCCCTGCGGCAACTGAAGAACCTCGGTGCTATGGCGTTGACACTTGTGGCCATGAGATCCATGACTGGCCAAATCCCAGAACTGAACAATCAACTTGAAAGCTTCCAGCCCGACACTGGTGAGAAAATCCACCATGCAGGAAGCCGAGATGTCATGAAGAGGAGCCTCCACCCATGAGGAGAGATCCATAGCAGATGACTCTTGGTGCCCTCCTGACAATTGACATAGGCCACCACTGTGGCATTGTCTGACATAACTCGAACTGACTTGCCCTCCAGCAAGGACCAGATTTCCACCATTGCTAGCTGAATACCTCTGGTTTCCAGAACATTGCTTAACCAGGATGCCCTGAGCCGAGCGACCAAGATGTTGAGCTCCCCCAACTAAGGAGACTGAAGTCCGTGTGAAGGACTGTCCACTGGGGCTGATCGAGACTTACTCTCTGAAACAGATTGGAAGACTGGAGCCACCAGCTTAGACTGCGCCAAACTATCCCCTGAAGTGGGACCAGCAAGTCCAGATCGTGAGACTATAGTGACCACTGCCGAAGCAGCACATACTGAAGAGGATGCATGTGAATCCAAGCCCACCGGACCACTTCCAAGGAGACCGCCATGGACCTTAAAACCTGCAGAAAGTCTTGCACCAGCAGACATCAGCAATCCAAGTTTTCAAGTTTTATTAGGATTTTATATACCGCCTATCAAGGTTATCTAAGCGGTTTTTACAATCAGGTACTCAAGCATTTTTCCCTATCTGTCCCGGTGGGCTCACAATCCATCAGACAGTGAATCTGCATCTTCAATTTGAACACCCTGGCCTCTGGAAGGAAAACTCCCAAGCTGGTGTCGAAAAGAACGCAGAGATACTCCAAGCACTGAGACGGAGAAAACTGACTTTTGGACAGGTTGATCACCCAGCCCATGGATTGAGGAATCTCCACAACCCGAGCCGTGACCCAGAAACTCTCCATGATTTCGTTAGAACCAACCTATCGTCCAGATAGGGGTGCACCAGAATCTAATCAGAGATTTATGGGTAGTGCTATACCTATATAGGTTCAAGGCGACTTACAAAATGAAATGAGAACTGATAGGAGTAGTAAAATGGAATCTTAGGAATATTTTACAGCATAGGTATATATTACAGCAAGGAGAAGCATAAACTGAGATCATTGGGAATTGAAACGACTGAGATGTACTGTGCGATTGAGGGAGATTGATCCAACTCTAAAGTATAGCAGGAGGTACATTAAAGGAACATAAGGGGAGGAGCACGTGTGACAAGTCATTATCCGGTGATAGCAGAGTACTTGGTTCCTTGGGGTAATAAAATGAAGAGTAGTGCCATGCGTCTATGACTCTTAGAGTCTGTTGGGTTTGGGTCTGGTTTGGTGTAATGGATGTTGGGTTTAGTTGTCAGTAGAGTCAAAGACAAAGGTTTTTAGTTTCTTGCGAAACTTGGTGTAGTTAAATTCAGTTCTGATGTTAGTTGGGAGGTAGTTCCAAGCTTTCACCCCAGAGAATGTGAATATACATTTATATTTGAGATTTTTTTGTTGTGGGGAGGTTTAACTGTATCCTTTCGAGATTTATGGGTGAGGCAGACCATGCTGAGACTAGGTGAATAATGCAGGATGTTTCAAATCTTATTCGTGATGTGAAGGGCAGCCAGTGAAGTTGTTTGAAGTAGTTAGAGATTGAGTCATATTTTTTCAGTCTGAAGATGAGTCTTTTTGCCATGTTTTGTATGAGCTGCAGTTTGCAGATAAGGGTAATAGTAATGCCCATGTAGATGGAGTTTCATTAATCTATTTGAGAAAGGATCAGCATCTGCACAATCAGGGCAAAGTGTTGTTGATGGAGGTAGATTCTGATTAATCTCAGTTGTTTCATGGAGAAGAAGGTTTTCTTCCAGAGGTTGGAAATTTGTGGCTGCATCATAACATAACTTTATTCTTCTATACCGCCATAATCAAACAATTTCTAGGCGGTTTACACAGAAGGCTGGACAATCAGTGAAATACAATTAATTAAAATACAACAAGTTTCCTAAAATATTCAATGTAAAATTTTGATTAACAGCAATATCCTCATTTAGGAAATAAATTTGTCAAACACTGACTTAATTACTTTTGGAAATGCAGCATAAGACAACATAACTCCACCAAGACAATTACCCCACCAGGACTGCTGCTTACTTGCTTGAAATGCAAAAGTCCTATCCCAAAAAATCTTGTATCTGCAGCCAGTAATTTTTGGATAAGCAAATACCATGGAGTCCAGGATTCAGCCTAGAACTTTGGAGGATTTGTCAACTACGAGGGTATTATCTGACTGAAGAGTGATGTCACCACAACCATAATCTTGGTGAGGGTGCACGGCATCGTAGCTAGACAAAAGGGAAGCGCACAAAACTGATAATGCTCTCCTAAAACTGCAAAGCATATGAAGCGTTGATGAGAGGCCCGAATAGGAACATGCTTATGTCAAGTCGAGAGAACAAATAAATTTTCCAGGCTGTATGGCCAGAATTACTGATTTCAGGGTTTCCATTAGAAAAGACGGAACCCAGAGAACTCTGTTGACACCTTTGAATCCAAAATGGGCCGAAAAGACCCCTCTTCCTTAGACACCACGAAGTAAATGGAATACCTGTTGGTGTGAATCTCCTGAGGTTCAGCAACATGATCATTGTCTAATGAAAAGCCCTTCTTTTCCAAGTTGCCTGACTAGGAGAGGAAACGATCTGGCAAAGGACGAGAGAACTCTAGAGCATAACCGTCCCAAATCCCCTCCAGGACGCACTTATCCATTGTGATCTTGGCCCATCCCCAGTAAAGAAAAAAGACTCCCGCAACAGGGCTCTGACTGGAACCATGTGAAGGACCCACAACAAATGCTTTGGAAGAAACCTCTTCTGGAAGGAAAAGAGGATGCACCCTGGCCAGGGTGATACCTACAAAATCCATTCAAATGTCCCCAGGCAGAGCCACCACACGAAACCTGGTGAGGTCGGTCGTCCAGTGTGTTGTTTTCTTTTTTAACTTTACTAAGGCACATTAGAGACACTCAAGGCCTGAACCAGCTTATCCAACTCCTCCCCAAAGAGAAAGGAGCCCCAGAAGGGAAGCTAACTGAATTTAGCCTTAGACGCCACATCTGCCGACCAACCCCAAGCCACAGGATATGGCAGGCTGCCACACCTAGAGCCATGTACTTGATTGAGGCTCCCAAAAGATCATACATGGCGTCAGAGAAAAATGAAGCTCCCAGCTCATCTTAAGAACTTCCTGATCCACCAAGGACCAGGCAGCTGCTTCTCAGTCAAGAACACTCGCAAACCACCAGAACAAAAGTCTGGGTCACTGGACCGCCATAATTCGCCACCTGGACAGCCACAGCAAAACTGTATTTAAGTAGAACTTCTGTCTTATGTCCTGAGGATTTCTCAGGGCCAAGCTGCCTTTCACCAAAATGATATGTCTGCGTGCAATAGCCGAGACAACACAGGAAGACTCAAAGGTATCTCTATCCCCATCTAGAATAGGGTAGAGTCTGGCAACGGACTGCATCAATCAAAAAAAGGGCGTCTGGAACGTTCCATGGAGCATGCAATATATCCTGAATATCCTGATGCATAGGGAAAGAGCGGGTTGCTGAACAGATCCCTCTAAGAAGAGTATCTACCACAAGAGGAGATCCTCTTCAAAGTGCCTCTTCAAAGTGTAAAACTGAAGATGCCTGAAGAATGAGCTCCTGCAACTCTTCCCTAAAAAAAAAAAAATGCACACAACATGCACGTCCTCACCAACCGGCACCTTAGAAAAAAATTTCTATCCAAAACAGATCTGGAAAATCCTCCCCAAGATCCAAGTCCCCATCCGGAGGAAACGGATCAGCCAGAAAAAAACCTCGTTCCAAGACACCCGCAACTGCTTGGACAATGGTAACCTTAACAGGAGACTGAACGGGTGGCTGTGGAAGGGAAAGACACCCCCCCCAGATGACCCCTGGAACTGAAGCAGGACCCCCAGCCACCTGTCAATAAGTCTTGCACATGGCTAACATAAAATCAGGGCTCAACAACCCTGGTGGCAATCTAGAAATCATAGCATGAGCAGAAGACACTTTTAAGACCTGTTCCTGACTCTCTAAGACAGGAGGAAGGTCGCCTGAGACAGTGGGCAAAATGGACACGTTTCCCGCCAAAACTGAGAGAAGTGCCTTTGCTAAACTGGCACCTGAAATCAAATGCAGCACTGAAGCCAAACTTGACCCCCGCCGCAACAGAAACACTGCTAGCAGCCCCAGCTGCAGCGACAATGGAATCCGCAGCCTACCCAGCGGTCTGCAAGCCCGAATCTGCTGGACCGCTGGCAGCCGAGGAAACCCAGATGTGGGGGCAGGTGATGCCCGGACCTCACCTGCCGCCAACACTGGAGTTTCCTCGGCTGCCAGCGGTCCAGCAGATTCGGACTTGCAGACCGCTAGGGAGGCTGCGGATTCCATTGTCGCTGCAGTGGTGCACTCTTAAAAGGGTGCGCCAGGTCCCCTTGAGGCAGCTGGAACATTTCGTGCACCCGCCAGCCACATCCACCGCTCAGTGCCCACATAAAACACACTTGTGCTGCTTCTTTGAAGCACTCATACTGAATGTACCAAAAACCCATGTACAACAACGCTAAACAAAAACGGCAGCCTCAGGACCACTTTATGCTCCATTTATTTCTTGTGCCTTTTTTTTAAACTTCTCACAGCTTACCAACTGTCTCAAGTTAGAGCAGACCCCACATGGCACTCTATACTGTAGTCAGTGCCAGTATAGGTTACAAGGCATACCGTTGAGGCTCCTCTAAACACAGAATACTTGGGGAGGGTAAATGGGGGGAGGGACTCAACCCTTTCGAGTGTGGTACCCCCAAGGTTGGTAGGACCCCCCAAGAGGGTCCCAAAACTATCTGGAAAGCAAAAGGGACCAGATAAATTCCCTAATCAGATCCAACAGGCCGAAAACGAACCTCAGCACAGACTACACAATCTTACCACTCCACCTGTTGGAGACTGAGAAAAGGCTGATTGTAAGAGGGACTGCACAGCCCACTTGTACTGTAGCCAAAAGTTAGTGTCTCAGTCTCCATTGGCTGGCAGAGGAGTTAAAACCATCCGTTTCTGTGCTGGTCTGGAGGGACACTAAAGAAGTGTTGGATTTCTGTAACTCCGGATTGCAGGTTGGGATTGAACACCTAGTGCATGGAATCCGGAAGGGATATAACAGAATATGCTGCCTGCTTGTCCTGGGATAAAAATATGTACATTTTTACCCTAGGATATTTTATAAAAGGCTCTACACGTTAAAAAAAATCCCATAAAAATGATCACTATTATGGATCAAAACTGTGGAATTCTTTACCTTTACAACTAAAAATGGAAAGAAATTATGGAAATTTTAATACATTGATAATCATGGCTTTTTCAGCTATCTTTTTAGTATTTTAAGTTATTTATTGTTAAGTGCTTAGGCCTGGGTAAGATTGGGCTATTGGAGATGAGGGAAATAATTGTATGGTCATGTATTTTTATTGTAATTGTCTATATTGCAAAATGTATGATGGAAAACTATATTTGGATAAATAAAACAAACCTACCTTGGCTATAGTTAGCATAAACTTAACAATGTCAGCTGTGTTGTTAACTGGAACTACACGTACATTACTACCTAAGAACCTGCCAATCAGAATTTATAAAGAATGTATATAATTAGTAAGAACAAAATACAATGACACAACTATTTAAACATTTTCACTCAAAGTTGCCTAATTTTATTGAGCTATGATCACATACAAGCCTTAAATTATATTTTTTAAATAAACAATTTATACTTTTCCATACATCCAGGATATGAAACAAAATAATTTCTCACCCTGGCAGTATACAGTGTAAATTGCCTGCTGAGCTATTCACCAATGCTTTTCTTCGCAGCTATAAACACTCAGCAGTGGACTTGGATATTATTAGGAAAGACCTTGGAATTTGTGATATACTGTCTTTGAAAGAAGTTACTTAGCTGTAATAATTGTTCTTGGTAGAGAGCAGAATTAATCGGACATACATTTGTTGGTACTAGAATAGGAACATCTCTCCCTCTGCTCTCCCAGGGGAAGATTCTCAAATTCACAGTAAAATCTGATGCGCTGTTATTGCGGCCGCTACTGTAACGATTTCAAAAAGGCAAGTCATTCTTTAAAAACCACGCATGCAAATGATGTTGGCGGAGGGTTGCTAAATTTGCATGTTCCGATCACTGGTGATAGCGATCGGCACATACACAGAACTGAAGATTGGCAGGAGGGATGCTAACTTCCTCCGCCCCTGAGGTCAAGCAACCCCCCTCTGGCTGTGGGAGAAATACCCACTTTCTCCTGGTGCAGCTGTCAAGCAACCCCCCCCAACACCACCCTGCCAGTGGGAGAGCCCACTCCCGCCGCCAAGCAACCCCCTGACAGCACACCCAGCAGCAGGAATTCCCACTCCCTCCTGCCCCTGCCGTTATGCAAACAGCCCCCCGACACCTCCCCAGCAGTGGTAGAGATGCCCACTCCCGCCCCCCTGCCAAACAACCCCCCATGACAGCGGGAGGGATGCTCCCTCCCTCCTACCACCACCGTTGTACCCCGACAATCCCCCGCCCCCCCTTGTTTATGAAGGCCGGCCTGAGAGATGCCTCCTACTTCTGGCCAGCAAGCCCGACTCTTCAAAATGGTGGGCCTTCCCCTCCCCGGTGCATCCTGGGATGCTCCAAGGAAGGGCTTAAGGCTCTGATTGGCCCAGACGCTTAAGGATCCTCCAATCTTTTTAAATTGTTAAATAGATGGAACTGAATAAGTAATTTGTGTTCTGAAAGAATTGAAGTGTTACATTATATTGTTATATTTTTTTCTTTTCTATTTTTCATTGTTCTCTTTTACCCCTTAGTTAATTTTAGCATTTACAGCATGTTTAAGTTTCCTTCATTTTTTCATGGCTCCCAAGGCCTACTTAGGCCTAAGCACCAGTCAGGGAATTTTTCCATTTTTTGTGAAGAGATTTTTTTTTTCCATCTCTCTTAATTGAGCTGTTTGATTTTCCATTGGCTATTTTCTCTTTGATGTCTCAGAAAATTCCCACTGGTTTCAAGCAGTGCTCTAGATGCAACACAGTCATCTCTGGGATTGATGTGTCTAGGTCCTGATCAGGTGGCCTCTAAATTGTGTTCTCTTTAAAAATGCAGAAAAGAAGTTAAAAGAGCAGAGATGCTCAGCACAAGAAACTTTTTGGCACTTTTAAGATCAACCATTGGTCCCCATGGCTGGAGGAGCTGCATCGGAGGGACGGCATGACAGCAAATGAAAGACCCTGATATAATACATTGATCAAAGGTGAAGAAACCCCAACATTGGTCCCCTTTGTAGCACAGTATCCGGAACCCTGGGTCATTAGCACCCCCAAACGTGTTGGTGCTGTGAGAGCAATTCCACCTCTTTGGAGTCAATGCTAATTCACCAGCGTCCTGACCGCTGGAATCAGCCTTCCGATTTGGCATAGACAACCTCGCAGGCTGTCCCCGAACTGACAGTGTTCTGTACCAATGCCTGCCTCCAAGGAATGGTTCTGGGCCATGCTACAGAAGTAGTTGGAGCAGATCTTGGCCTGGTGCAATGCCAAGGCTATGAGAATGTAAATGCCATTACCAGCTGATCCTGGAGGCTCACACTTTGTCTGTCACCCATGCATCAACACCAGTGCCTAGAAGGGGGCTGGTTTTGACCTTGGAAGAGGCAATAATACTATCCATCCCATCAGGGGAGGAAGCTCCCTCACTGTCCAGATCAGGACCTACCCCTTGGTGTTCATGCCCTAAGTCTAGACATCCGTCTAGTCACTTGAGGTAAACACAATCTCAGCTCTCTCCGGAAGGTCTATGCTGAATCTGAATCCAATTGTTCCTGAGTGTATGACATAGGACCAGAGGTCTCAGAGATGGTCTTCTGTGGTCTGCCTTCAGATCTCTCCCCACCTCAGGAAAGAAGAAAGACCCTACCAGAGAAGCTCTCCCCTTTGTTGGATTTTTGAAAGATTGAGGACAAGCCCAGGGCTGCTGGAGTGGAGGAGTAGCCTAATGATTAGTGTAGTGGTTAGATCTTGGGAAACCAAGTTTGATTGTGAGCCCACTAGGGACAGAGAAAGTACTTGCATATAAAGTGTACAGCACTGCATATGTCTAGTAGCGCTATAAAAATTATTATTGGTAGCAGTAGTGGCTGCTAATTTGGACATCTTCAATTATGAGGATACCCCTAAGGAGGCCGTGATAGTGCCTATGCACAACATCCTGCAGCAGGCACAGATGAAGAATTGGGAGACCCCTCTCTTTTTGCAGCCAGTTCCTAGGAAGACAGGTTCCATGTATAGAGTCGTACTAGCGGTCTGGACAATCAAACTACTGGTCATAGAAGTAGATGATTTTCAGAAAAAATATATTTTGGACGTACTTTTCGAGAATGGACATTTTGCCACTGCTGACTTTGGGCGATTAGCACCCTACGTCCAAATTGACCTTAAGACTTTTCTTTTGATTATGCCCCCTACAAATTTACCTTGTGGGGCAGACAAGATGGACTATGCAGGTCTTTATTTGCCGCCGTCTACTATCTACTAAAACACCCTAAAACATTCAATACAATTGTGCTATGTTCATTTACAAACCTCCATGATTAAATTGAATCCTTACCTCTGCTGAATACCGAACATTACACTCCATTCCTGAGGTCCTTGCAAGGGTGCTAAAAAAAGCAAGAAGCTATTTCGATGAATGCTTATAAATTTCTCAGCTCTTTCCAAAAATGTTTCCTTTCCTAAAAGAATCAGCTCCTGGATGTTCACGATTAAAAATGCAATACCTAGATAAGAAGACAATAAAAAACTATTTATTGCTTACTTTTTTCCCATTTTTTAATTCTCACTTTTGGATTCCCTCATTCCCTTTTAGATAGCCCTCATTCACCTAGGAATGCTTTCACTGAAGATCTTGCAGAAGCCTCCTTCGAGGTGCACCCTCAGTACCACCATAGTAACAGCAATCATCTTTATACCCTCCTGAGGCCTCAGCATTCCACCTTAATGGTGGACTCAGTCGAAACAGTGCCATCTGACAGGCAATCCAAACAAAGATGTCCTATGCTGAAGCAATATGGCTTGAGTGAGGGGGCAGTGTCAACTCTTCTTTCAAGTTTAGTTCTTAAACTACAGTACCAATCACAAATCATTCTCATACTGCACTCTGTAATATACTGACTCTCTTATATGTGCAATTTTAACAAAATATTGAACTCGGTGCCTCCTTATATAAACAAACTCTGATCTTAAACAATTATCTGTTAACTACAGAAATTCCAGGACAGAAATCACACTTAAATAAAACTTTCTATTGATATAGGTTAATATTTTACTGTACCAGAGAGGGAGAAAATAATGGATCCAGTTTCCACAGAATCTGAAAAGCGAACTCTATGGTGTTGACTCTGCAAAGATGCTGCCACTTCATGATTCTGCATACATTAAAGAAAAACCCAAAGTACTGTTGTACTGTAGATGAAATACAGTCTGTACAGAGGAAAAAAGTATATCTTATGCTATAATTATTGATAATGATAGCTAATGTAATGCTAATTCAACTAAATTACTTACCTTAGTGGATGTTCTTCATGGACAGCAGGATCATAGAACGGCAACATCATCGATAAAGCTTTTTATATTTTCAACAGTTAAAGCCTTTAGTTCGTTCAGTATCTCTCAAACATTTTTAGTTCTGGCACACTAAACGGAGCAAATGTTTTTTGCGGCACATTATAATCTAAATTATAAAATTGCATAACCAACAAAAAAGTACATTTGAGAATTATTTATTTAAAGTTCTTTAAGCTACATATGGGTAATTATAACAACAGTGACACTAAAGTAGATAGAAAAGAAATGCTAATTAATGCAATGGATGTGCTCGTTTATGAGTGCAAATAAACTCAACAGTCGACAAGCAAACACACATTTCATCTTCCACTATCTGCAGTCCTTCTCTTTGTTTCAATTTAATTTCTGTTAGAGCTGAAAATCCAAGTTCGTAAAGATAAGAAAATACAAATGGTAACAAAGTCTTGATTGCTTATTTGCTCACGTTAGGATAACTACTCCATAAAAAATAAAAATAAAATTATTTGCCATTAGTTTTCAAGGACCAATCACATCAAAGAATGATGCTTGTCTGGGCGGTTGTATCCTTATGCACACAGATGCTCATAACATTGACAGACTCTTGCATACACAACGTACATGTCATCTATTCTAGTGTATACTTATGTAAGGAATTTTTAAAAATTCTGGAATCTCTCACGGCATACCCCTGTGCTGTGGCACATAGTTTGAGAGACATTGCCTTAGTTTTACTATGCATGTATAAGTTCCTGCACTGCATTGTTGGGAGCCAACTCTGTACTTTTTGTAGCTTAAAAAAAATTCAGCTCCCCCTCCCAATTTGCAGTTTCCCCACTCACAAATTCGATTACTCACAATTTTTTTGTGCCGGATTTTTGGCCCCAGACCTTTACTCCCTCCTGTGTCCCCGACCTTACATGGTGGTCTAGCGGTGACACGGGGCAGGAGTGATCTTCCTACTCTCCTGCCCCGTGCAGAGCCGTCATCAAAATGGCTGCCGTGAGTTCCCATTGTAGTCTCAGGATCATGCAGATGAGGTGATGAGCAATGCGAAGGACTCTCCCCACCATTGGCCACGGGGGAGTACAGGCCATCCGTTGGCCAAGGCTGCACCCGAGCATCCAGCTCCTTGGCCTGAAAATCTCTGCACCAACTAAAGAACTGTGGCACTTTGGCGTTGACACTCATAGCCATCAGGTCCATGATCGGCTGGCCTCAAGCCTACACAATCAACTGTGGTACTGAGATGACTTAGGAAGTCCGCCTGGACATTCTCCAGTCCCGCAATGTGGGACACCGAGAAGTCCAGAAAATGAATCTCTGCCCAAGCCATGAGCAGAGAAGTCTCTTATGCCACCAGACGACTCTTGGTTCTCCCCTGACAATTGACTTAAGCCACCACCATGGCACTGTCCGAGAGAACCCGAACTGACTTGCCCGTCAGCAACATCTGGAATGCTAGTAACGCCAACCAAATGGCTCTGGTCTCCAGAACATTGATCGACCAGGACGCCTCCTCCAGAGACCAGCTGCCCTGAACCAAGCAGCCAAGACACTGAGCTCCACAACCGAGACTGGTGTCCGTGAGAAGCACTATCCACTGAGGCTGATCCAGACTCACTCCCTGCACCAGATTGGAAGACTGCAGCCACCAATGGAGGCTACAATGAACTAACCCCCAAAGAGGAACGTAAGAGTCCAGATCGTGGATCTGAGGCAACCACCGCTGAGAAGAGCATACTGAAGTGAGCGCATTTGAGCCCAAGCCTACCTGACCACGTTCAGGGAGGCTGTCATCGACCACAAGACCTGGAAAAAAATCCTGCGCCCGAGGACACCAACAATCCATCAGAAAGCGAATCTGGGACTGCAACTTTCACACTCAGGCCTCTGGGAGGAATACTCTCCCCAAGCTGGTGTCGAAGAGAACCTCAAGGTACTCCAGGCACATAAAAACATGCACTACTGCTACAAAAGCTGGAGAGGGCCAAAATACCTCTAAAAAACGCTGCCTTTTTGCTTTTTATTTATTGCTTCAGTGTTTTGTAGTTCCATCTTTAAGATTGCATTTTTTAAAGATATTTTGGCCCTCTTCAGCTTTTGTAGCAGTAGTGCACGTTTTTATGCGTCAAGCTTATCGACGCTTTTGATGCCCTTTGGGCTTTGGCACGAGTTTTTTCTGTTAAATTCCCTGTCGGCGTCTCTCTGCTGTTGCAAGCAGAGGAATAAATCCTGTTATATATCGAACTGTAAGCTTTAAAAGGTACCCTTCCTTTATACCTTACTGTTTTTCAAATAAGATGTGAGGTTAGAATGTTATTAACTTTATTTAATTGGTTAGTATTAGTTTTATACAATTTTGGGTCCCACACTGCAGATCGAATTCTCAAGCAAAGTTTTGGGCATCATTATTGACTCTACACTTTCCTTTAATGATCATCTCAACTCTCTGGTAAAAAATGTTTTTTTTAGTCTTCACATGTTAAGGAAAGTGAGATCCTGCCTGCTTCCACCAACAACATTTTGCTGTCCTTGTACAATCAATCATTCTTTCCAGACTGGACTATTGTAATTCCATCTGTCTAAGTCTAACTAAGAAAAATCTTCAAAGACTTCAGCGGATCCAGAACACTGCGGCTAGGTTGATCTTCGCAAAAAGCAAATTCGATCATGTTTCCTCGCTTCTGTCAAAACTTCACTGGCTTCCGGTGATTTCTAGGATTCACGTTAAATGTATCTGCCTAATTTTCAAGATCCTACATGGCATTCTTCCTCCCCTAATCCCACTATCCTGGAATTCTTCGAGCCCTGACACTACCAGATCCGCCCACATATTCAAATTATCTTTCCCCTCACTAAAAGGTGTCATGTATGCAGGTAAATTAGGGAAATCCCTTTTCTTCAAATTCACTGACCTTTGGAATCACCTCCCTGCCCCTGCGGAACCTAGGCTCATTCCAATTATTCCAAAAGCATCTGAAAACCTGCTTTTTCTCCAAAACGTAAAGCTATCTATTTAAAATGTAAAGCTAGCTATCCTCTTCATAACCTCTAATTTCTTATTATGTCCTTCCCTCATTTACTGAATTACCTGTAAACCGTTTCGAGCTCTATCTTTATGGAGATGATGCGGTATACAAACTTAAGGTTTAGTTTAGTGTTTCAGAGACTGACACCCTGTTATAGAAGACTTTTTGTCTTTTGACTATCATTTTGGTTTCCTGAAGAAACAATGAAACGTGGCACATCGAGGCCAAAGAACTTTACACAATAAGTGCTGTTTAAAAGTTTTTGATGCTTATGCACAGTATTGTATTACTAGAATTGGAGCAGAAGTAGATTTTTTATTGAATACAGTGTAATCTCATGGACTAAATGCATTTAGATTGGAAATGTTTCTTCTGATGTTGTCACATAGATTGAGATTGATTAGTTTAACTGTTTTCTACTGATAGGACATCAAAGTTACCAGGATAATAGACGTCAAGTATACCGGGGAATCCCTCTGGGTGAACCTTGCCAGGGGTAATGACAACATAGACAAAGAATTAATCGAAGACATCGAGACCATCACTCTACGTGGAGACACTGTGCTGTTGGGGGACTTCAATATGCCTGATGTAGACTGGAACAAACTTACCGCTACGACCAGCGGCAGCAGGTTACTAGCATCCATACAAGGAGCATGCCTCACATAGATGGTATTGGAGCCCACGAGGGATCAGGCGATTCTGGACCTGTTACTCACCAATGGAGACAGTGTCACAGAGGTTTCGGTAGGAGATGCTTAAATTTAAGGGAGCTAAATTCCAGAGCATGGGAGATTTTGTCTATGAGATGCTGCAAAACCAGGACACGACGGAAGATGTGGAGGTACTGTGGTCGGCTCTGAAATCTACCCTGCAGAAGCAACCAACCTCTACATACAAACCGTGAGTAAAAGACAGAGAAATAATAGACCCCAGTGGTTCTCCGCAGAGATCTCGGAACTAGTAAAGCAGAAGAAAAGAGCATTTGTATCCTTCAAACAATCACAACAACCGGAAACTAAAGAAGCCTATCTGTTGAAATCTAGAACTGTTAAAACAGCAGTCAGGGAAGCCAAACTCTGGATGGAAAAAAATATAGCTAGGCATGTTAAAAAAGGGGATAAATCATTTTTCAAGTATGTTAGCGACAGAAAAAAAGAACACTGATGGGATAGTATGCCTCAGGAAACCTGACAGTAACTATGTAGACTCGGACTCAGATAAAGCCGAACTACTCAATGGCTACTTCAGCTCAGTCTTTACTTGTGAGGCACCGGGATCCGGGCTGAAAATGCAGACAAGGGAGTGCTCGGAGGACCCGTTCCGGGACTTTAAATTTACCGTGAGCAGCATCTACCATGAGCTATTGAGGCTAAAAGTGAACAAAGCCATGGGACCAGATAATCTACACCCCAGGGTACTTCAGGAATTAAGAGATGTCCTGGCAGAGCCATTAGCTGCACTTTTCAATCTTTCCCTAAACAAGGGAAAAGTCCCCTTGGACTGGAAAATTGCTAACGTCATTCTGCTCCACAAAAAGGGATGCAGGTCAGAGGCTGATAACTACAGACCTGTGAGTCTCACATCAATAGTGTGTAAACTTATGGAGACGTTGATTAAAAACAGATTGGATATGATTCTGGATGACGAGAGGCTGAGGGATCCCCACCAGCATGGATTTACGAAAGGAAGGTCTTGTCAATCCAATCTGATAAGCTTCTTTGACTGGGTAACGAAACAACTAGATAGGGGAGAGTCCTTGGATATAGTGTATTTAGACTTCAGTAAAGCCTTTGATAGTGTCCCGCACCATAGGTTATTTAACAAAATGGATACAATGGGACTAGGAGAAACATTGACTGCATGGGTTAGAGACTGGCTCAGTGGTAGACTTCAGAGGGTGGTGGTAAATGGTACTCCCTCAAAAACGTCGGAAGTGACCAGTGGAGTGCCGCAGGGCTCGGTCTTGGGTCCAATACTATTTAATATCTTTGTACAAGACCTGCCCCAAGGACTTCGAGGTAAGATTACATTATTTGCCGATGATGCTAAGCTATGCAATGTAGTGGACAGTGCAACCGTGCCCTACACTATGAGGCAGGAGCTATTTTTACTGGAAAAATGGTCAAATACTTGGCAACTGAGTTTTAACACCAAAAAGTGTAAGGTTATGCACTTTGGTAGCGGTAACCCCTGCAAAACATACACCCTGAATGGTGAAACCTTAACAAGAACTGTCGCAGAACGGGACTTGGGTGTAATCATTAGTGAAGATATGAAGACTACCAATCAGGTGGAGAAAGCTTCAACCAAGGCTAGACAGATGCTGGGTTGCATCCGAAGAAGTTTTGTCAGCCGAAAGCCTGAAGTCATAATGCTGTTGTACAGGTCCATGGTGAGACCTAATCTGGAGTACTGTGTTCAGTATTGGAGGCCACATTATTAAAAGGATGTGAAGATAATGGAATCGGTTCAGCGAATGACCACTAAGATGGTCTCAGGACTCAAGGATCTCCCATATGAAGGACGTCTAAGCAGGCTGCAGTTATATTCTTTCGAGAAACCCAGAGAGAGAGGGGAGACATGATAGAGACGTTCAAATATTTTACAGGCCGTGCTGAGGTGGAGAAAGATATCTTTTTCCTTACAGGTCCCATGGCAACAAGAGAACATCTGCTCAAACTCAAGGGTGGGAGACTTCATGGCGACATCAGGAAGTACTTCTTCACCGAAAGGGGGGTTGATCGATGGAATGGTCTTCCACGTCAGGTAGTTGAAGCCAGCAACGTGCTCGACTTCAAGAAACAATGGGATAAACATATGGGTTCACTCTGGGGAAATGCTTAGGGGAGGGTTCTTTTAGGGGCAGGGTTCTTTGAATGGGCAGACTTGTTGGGCCGTCAGCCCTTTTCTGCCGTCATACTCTATGTATTCTATGTAAATGGTGCTATTAGGATATTTATGTCACCTAAAGATGAAAGATGCCACCAAAAGATCTATGTCAAATTGTGAGACAAAAGATTAATAGTTCTGTCCCCGATCCAGCAAAGAAGACATCAGTTGGACATTTTTATTTTGAACAGAAAAGCAAATAAGTGGACAGCTCATGAAAATGAAAGACATAACAGAAATATGAGAAAAAATGTTTAGGTCCACAGTAGATGATTCTGTTTCCTAGATAAATATTTTTTTCGGGAGGGGGAGGGGGGCGGAACCAATGACTGTATTTTATCGCAGGAATCAAATAAGCTTAATGAATCATTTGAATGGCTCTCAACTCAGGGGCAGTGAACTATATAAGCTTCTGTTATTCAAATAACAAATAGAAATGTCAGTTAAGCACAGGGATTTCTCAACCCAGCCCTCCAGTCACATTTATGCAGTCAGGTACCTGCAGAGAGGAGCTAACAATAACTGTCGTTTTCCAGTGGTTTTTCTCTTTCCCGCCATTCTCCATCTGCCCCCGAAAATCCAGTACGTCTGCGCAGCACAGCTTGTGAGGCAGAGCGCATGCGCTGTTACACTGGCGACAAAACTTGTGCGGCTATTAATCATTAAAAGGGGGGATAAAATGGAAGACACTGCCGAAAGCGGGTTATACTTTAAAATCTTCAGTATTTGCCTCTCTATCCTAACTTTCTTTGTTTCGCCGGGAGCCAGACCCGCTGGTGCGCAGCGAGTGTTGTGCACACAAACTGACCTGCTGGTGCGGCTGAGGGAGGAAGGGAAACTGCTGAATTTCTTGGGGGAAAGAAGAGGAGCTCCGGCCAGCAGGGGCGGGAAATGCTGGACAGCACGGGGGCGGAGAAGCAGTAGGGAAGGCAAGAGATACTAGCTAACCAGTAAGGTTCCTAAGGCACTCCTGCATTTACCCCCAGCCCCCTCCGATCCAGCCTAGAGAGTTGCGCGGGGACAGAAATCCCACCCATCCCCGTCAGGATCCTCTCCGTCCCCGCAAGGAATTACCTCCATCCCCGCCCATCCCCATAAAAAGCAGCAATTACTTCTGACAGGATCATCAATTCCACAGTTTCTTTTGCTGCTGTTTTCCTTGTGGAATCTCTTTGGTGGAACCCTTTTTTTGTTTTCTGTTCAGGTAATTAACTTATAAACCCCCTCTTTTACTAAGGCTTAAATGTCCATTATATTATATGGACGAACCCTGCTTCCAAAGCCTTCTATCCCCGTGGGAGTCCCGTGGGCCAGAGGGGGGTCCCAGTGGGTTAGGGGGGATTCCCATTCCCATGCAGACCTCTAATCCAGCCTTCTCCCCTCCTGTGGCTCCAGCAACTTTCCCTCTATCTCTGTAGCCTAGTAGTGTCTGTAGATTGGGGGGCGGGGTTCAGATTCAGGCTACCGTTCCTTCCCTCCATCCATCCCAGCTTCCTGGTCTCTTCTACAAAGCTGTCGGCCAGTTGTAGCGAACCTCGCAGCTGCCGTCCTCCACAGCATGTTTCCTCTTACGCGATCCCGCACATCAGAAGAGGGGCGGGACCGCAGCTACAGGCGGCCTGTTGCTTTGAAGAGGAGACCAGGAAGCCGGGATGGAAGGAGGGAAAGAACGGCGGGCCAAATCTGAAGGTGAGACCGGGAAAAAGGGGAAAAAATGAAAACAAATCTGAATCTCAAAGAACATTGTTCAGCTTCCTAAACTCAACTGTAAGCCCAAATCAAAAGCAAAGATGAAGCTTTCTAAAGAAAATACATGTCATTGTTACTTGAAATACAGTACCATAGCAGATTTTAACTAAGTTTTTTTACTAAGTCTCTAATTTGTAGTCTCTGCAAAGGAGAGTTAGACAAGCTGAAGAGGGAAATTTTATTGCCTGTTTGTGAAATGTACTTGGGATTAAGTTGTGGAGTGACTATTCTTTGACTTTAGAAGTCCCACTTTAGAAGTCCCGCTTTAAATCCCTAGGACCTAAAAGAGAGAGGAAAAGTCTTTTTTATTTATTTTGTTTACATCACAGAGCCAGTGTGGGTTGGAGAGGTTGTAACCCTATACTTCTACTAAGACTAAGGTGGCCTTTTATTAAGGTGCGCATTTAGCGCATGCTAAATTGGTTAGTATACCTTAATAAAAGGACCCCTAAGCATCTTAATTAAAAATTCGGCCCACAACTTAGCCTATGTTTTAGATTTTGGCAACTTATGTGATTGAGTTTGACATCCTTGCTGTAAACGGAAATACACACCCCTCCCCCCACATCCACACGCTCTTAACAGTATAAGATAAGACACTATGAGCTAGATGCATTAAAGTCAGCGATCATTGCTAAACCTGTTTTCACAGCTTTAATGATGATCGCTTCTATTGACCCGATGCACAAAATGGCTCACCGCGTGTTTTTCCTTTCAATTGCCCATTTTCCGAACTGGCTATGCAAATTAGCTAAAACCCTATGCAAAATAGCCAAGTGATTAATGCACTAACATCACTTGGCTATGCAAAAAAAAAATTCAGAGGTTTTAGCTATCGGGAAAAAAACAATTGGTCTGCTTGGTTTTTTTCAATGGCACAGATATTTTGCATGTGTTACACATGCAAAATATCTGTCCCATAAAAAAATAATTCCCTCACCACCGATGACTGCCCTCCCCAACAACCCCTGACAAATGCAGCACTGGGAATCCCCCCCACACGAGAGAAAATTGGCAGGAGGGATGCACACTCCTGCCAAGCTGTTCCCACCATCCCCCAAGAGAGAAAATTTTTTTCAAGTATTTCTTTACAATCCTTAAATATAGTCTCCCTGCTTTGCAATGACTGAGTCCCAACAACATCCAGAAAGCTTCATTATTCCATCCAAGACACCGTTTTTGTTCAGTTGCTAAATGGCTCAGGTAACGGCAGAAAAAAGCCTTCCAGAGATGCAAAACGATGTCCACGCATAGGTTGTTTCAACTTTGGAAAAAGGTCGAAGTTTGGTGAACTCATGTCTGGACTGTAGGGAGCATGAGGTAACACCTCCCAGCCGTATTTGCATAGTTTTCCAGTGACATTCCCTATATGTGTGTTGTGAAGAATGAGTGGTCCAGCCAAGAGCAACTGAAGTCGGATTTTGTGCATTTTTCTGTGCATTGTTTGCAAAAAAAATCACAATAATACACAGCTGTGACACTTCTTCCACATGGAACTTTGTCTGTGATGATGATGACTTCATGATCGTTCATCGGTTGTTGATTTCAGCCTTCCTGGTCTTGCATCATCATCTATTCTCACACGACCACTCCGAAAACGAGTTGCCCACCGAGAAACTGTAGTACAATCCACTGTTAACTCACCACAAACTTCACATAATGCACTGTGGATTTCTGTTGGGTTTTTGTCATGTAGAGTTTAATCTTAATGTACGACCTCTGATCGTGAACAGACAGCACCCGAGATACCTACAGCCTCCATTTCCCACACTTGTCACAGCCACACTATGTACACTACAGAGCTCCTAAGCACACGTTCTGCTGCTTCAAGCACTCAAGTGAAAGTGAAACAAGGTTTACTGCCATTGCATCATCCACTCCCCAATGTTGCCAACCTCGTAAGATTTGCTGCTATATTCTTATCAGGAATCATTTTGTAAGGAACTACAGTGGTACCTTGGTTTACGAGCATAATCCGTTCCAGGAGCATGCTCGTAATCCAAAACGCTCGTTTATCAAAGCAAAGTTCCTCATAGGCCCTAATGCAAACTCAGTAGATTCGTTCCACAATCAAAGTTTGCAATGGTGGCCCAGGGATGAGTACCTGCCTGCGGGTGCTGCAGCACTTTCAAAGTGGTGGCTTCCTTCCCTCGGGGTCCGTGCGGCTGCCCTCCTGCTTCGGCTGATGCCTCTGCTGTCCGTCAGCACCTCCCGATCCAAGCCGGCCGCCATCCTGTGCGAGCATTTGCATGACCTCACCTCTCCTCTCCTAAGTCAGCCGCTGCCCCGACAACACGCTCACCACGTACAAGCATGCAGGACGTCGTGCTTGTACGTGGTGAGCGTGTTGGCGGGGCAGCGGCTGACTTAGGAGAGGAGAGGTGAGGTTGTGCAAATGCTCGCACAGGATGGTGGCCGGCTTGGATCGGGAGCCGGAAGGTGCTGACGGACAGCAGAGGCATCGGCCGAAGCAGGAGGGCAGCCGCACGGGGACCCCGAGGGAAGGAAGCCACCACTTTGAAAGCACTGCAGCACCCGCAAGCAGGTACTCACCCCTGGGCCACCATTGCAAACTTTGGTTGTGGAACAAATCTTCTGAGTTTGCATTAGGGTCTATGGGGAATTTTGCTTTGATAAACGAGCGTTTTGGATTACGAGCATGCTCATGCTCGTAAACCAAGGTACCACTGTATATTGTTTTTCTAATTGCTTAGTGATTACATATGTACTAGTTGTGTGCTGACATATCTGCAGAGAAATTTGTGAATAATTATTAGTTTGTTATTATTTACAGCTGGTTATATTTATATAATTCTTTTATTTTCATAATAAAATCAGTTTCAAATAGTCTGGTCTCATCATTCTATTAAGACTGGATAAATCTGAACCTGGCTGGTAACAGTGGGTGTACCTTTTTCCTAGACAGGAGTTACAGATGCTTATCTGACAGTTTTATTATACTCAATTAGAGCTACAGGACAAAGCAGATGGAACATTTCCAAGGCCAACCGGAGGCGGATTTGCTTTTTTTATTGATGATGTTGGCAGCCTGCAGGAATGCTAGAAGAGTGCAGTGCGAAAGAGGGAAAAAGGAGATAATGAATGGAGGAGGGGGGAAAAGAAATACCAGATTACCTGTCAATTTGGGGTAGCAAGCCATCATTTTGAGGTAGCCACACCATAACAATGCCTATGCTCTAACCCTCCTCCCTCCACCAAGCCTTGCAAATTACAGTGGGTCACCAGCAGCAATGCAAAGATACGCTGCTTCCAGTCAGATGGCCCCTCACTCTTCCCGCTGCCCACACTGACTCCTCTGATACAACTTCCTGTGGGCTGAAAACCAAGGGACCAGCTCGCTGCTGGAAGCGGTGTGTCTTTGCATCAGGCTGCCTCTGTGAGCAACCCAAAGTAAATCTGCAGTACTTAGGGGAGAGTTAGAGATGCCAGATGAATAGGAGGGAGAGAAAGGGGGAAAAATGCTGGTCTCCAGGGAGAGGGGCAGGAGGGAAGAAAAGGAGAAACCAGGCAGAGGAGGGGGAGAGAGATGCTGGAGGGAGGGGAGGAAGAGATCCTGACCCCAGGATAGAGGATAAAGGAAATGGTGAAATACTAAACATCTGCCACACATTAAACTCCTGTTTGCATAGATTTCACTGACTAGTTGATGTGATATTTTACTGTGTGATAACGTGCTACAGTTGAGAGAATGGGGGGAAAAACAGATAGCTGCTCTTCTTCCGTCCTTTCCTCTCCCTTTGACAGGCACTTGTTATCATGCATTATCTCTTTGCAGAGATTACCAGCACAATTGCCTAATGAGAAAGGAATATGACTATCTAATCCTCTCTCCTTCCCCCCCTCCAACTGACCAGCACTTGTCTTACCTGACATCAGTGCTGTGTGTTGAGTCAAACTGCCAGGTTTTGAACATCTGAGTCTGCTCAAGCCCCAGCACATAGAATTACTGTCAGTGTCAGCTGGAAAATCAGGTATAAGAGCTGGTTTTCAGGAGGATAGAGGAGGAATGAAATGCTGGGTAAGTTGGGGGGGGGGGAAGGAGTGGAGGAGTGAACTGCCAGTGACTGGAGAGACTCAAATATAAACCAAGACTCCAATTTTATGCCCTTTTGTACCTAGGCAATGGAAGGTTAAGTGATGTGCCCAGAGTCACAAGGAGCTGCAGTGGGAATTAAACCAGTTCCCCTGGTTCTTGGGCCAAATTGGACAAGTGGTGGGGCAAGGTCACATAAGTGATACCAGAGGATAGGGGCACTGAAGGTTAATGCTGGACATGAAGCATGTTAGCAGCACTAAGAAGACAGATGCTAGGCATTGGGAGAGGGGGGAACAATGGTAACGGGGCACAGGGAAGAGATGCTGGGCAGGACAAAAAAGGGACATGGAAGGATGTAGACATGGAGATAGAAGAAACGTCAAGTGGACAGGAAACCCTAGAGTTAAGAAAAAGAATGTCTGTTTTATTCTGCAACTTAAAATACCACCTAATTTGCCAGCCAAGTCAAGGCAGTTTACAAACAATAAAATATACGAGTAGGAAAAGAACTCCAAAATTATATAAGAAAGACACAGTCACACACCAACAACCATATATTAAGAAAAGAGAAAACTAATGGAAAAAATGTTTAGATAAATAAATTCAGAATATTTTTCTACCTTTGTTAATTGGAATATGTCATCTTTGGGAAATGTCTGACTTCCTGAAGCTTCCAGTGGTCCTTCTGATTCTTTTTATTGAATTTAACATACTTTACAAGTATAACTACTTGATTTAGAAATACAGAATCATGTTCCAAAAGAAAAACATCATTAAACATTACAATATTTAAAATAAATATATATATGAAACTTAACTCTTCCTTAGACCTCCATTAGGAGGAGGAAAAAAGAAAATAAAGATATTATAGGGAGTAATATTACAACAATACAACAAATAAGTAAAGACTTAAAAGCTATAACCCAGCATTTCCTTTAAGCTACATTCCCTCCACTAGTTAAACCTTTGAGATCTAAAAAGGAACGTAGATGATCTGGTGTAAAATACACATATTTCAGACCCTTAAACTTAATAACACATTTGCATGGATAAGCTAGCAAAAAAGTAGCACCTAGCTTCCTTGTCTCTTCTCTCATGCCCAAAAACATTTTCCTTCTTTCCTGGGTTATTCTAGTTACATCATGATATAACCATAAACGTTGACCACAAAAAAGTGATCCAGGCTTTTTAAAGAATAACCTCATAACTGCATTAAGATCTTGTTCAAAGATAAAATTAACAATTAAAGTTCCTCTTTCTTTAACTTCCATAGATGATTCCTCTAATATTGCCGTAAGATTTTGCAAATCTTTATCAGTGACCAAATTCTCACCTTTAGGTATATCTAAATTTCTTTTTGAAGTAGGTAGAAAGTATACTTTATTTAAAGGCGGAATCTGATCTTGTGGATATTTCAAACATTCTACCAGAAATTTTTTAAAAAATCTCAATGGGTGATATTGCCAGAATCCTTGGGCAATTTAGGATTCTCAAGTTCAATCTTCTGTTAAAGTTCTCAATCATTTCTATTTTACGGGCAGTAAAGTTTTGTTCTTTAACAATAGTAGTAATTGAATTTTTCAATGAAGCTGACTCAGTTTGTATTTTGTCCATGCACTCTTGCTTGACTTTTACCAGACTTTCAGAAAAATTATCCATTTTCTTAACCATTACCTCAATATCTGAGGCAGTCTTCTCTACCTTCACATCCAGTCTCTTGATAGCCTCTAAAAGTGTCTCCAGTGTCACTGCTGGGGTGCTTGTTGGTGCTCCTTCTCCTCCATCAGCCCTTTCACCCAGCGTTCCAGCTAGGGCAGTAGCTCCTCCCATTGCCTGCTCCGGGGTCTCCAACTCCTCTCTCTCGGGGCTAAGCTCAACACTCTGCGCCTCTGCTGGACATGGGGGCGCAGAGAGATGCGGTGGGGACAACGATGTCAGCAAATCCAGTGACCCGAGTGCTCCCTCACTCAGGTCCGACGCGGAACTCTCCCGCCGTGGGGACATCTGGGCGTCGGCTGGGCTCAGCGGCTGCAGAAATCACTGAATTGTCTGCTGGGCAGGAGACGACGTGAGTAGCGGCAGTTGCCCCGCTCTCACACTCCCCTTCCTCTTCGCATGAGGCATACCGATGAAGTAAGTTCCTAGTTTAAGTTATTGAAATAAGGAAAAAACGCTCAGCCTGCCGAGCACAGTTATATAGCGTCCGCCATCTTGATTTCCTCCTCCGCCCGGGGCTGGTCCGGTCCTTCTGATTCTGAAGCTAAAACCGGCTGTTAACTTGCACATGGCTACTCTCATGTTATCAGATTCACCAAGAATGTATTCGTATTAGATATACATCCCTTATGTTCCTCATGATAAATACTTTATCCTCAGATCCTCAGAAGTACCACCTAGGACTCAACTGTATTCATTGTCCGACTCTGGCATGTTAATGCATTTGAAGCTCTTTCCCCGCCCTTCCTCACTTTGGGCCTACCATTACATCTAATGCTGCCACCTGTTAGCGCCCAGCCTCATGCATAGTCTCAGTTAGGGCAATGGTCTTTGACCAAGGGCAGTCGCATGAGCGGACTGCTGGGCATGATGGACCACTGGTCTGACCCAACAGTGGCAATTCTTATGTTCTTATGCATAGGCAGAACTGTCAAATTACCCAGTTCCCTGGAGGGAAACATCTTCGCCAGTCATGGTTTTAAATTTACATCCTAAAGCAGTGTGGTCTCTTGTTTCCTAACTGAATATCACATCTTGGTCATGTGTACATCACATGACCAAGATGTGATACATCTGTGATGTACACATGACCAAGATGTGATATTCTGCTAGCTTGTAGTTTCTGTAGCAATCTGATTTATTCCATTTTTTTTCATCAGGAAGTATATTGGTATTTCTAGGTTGCTGCCTTGTTAAACCGCTTTGAACCTCACGGTATAGCGGTATATAAGAAATAAAATTAAATTAAATTATAGGTAGAGTTATTTGAGTCCTGGACATTAGTGCTGCTTTATGATGACAGCTTTTTTAGAGGTCTAGAATGTAGAAAGCATTCCTCCCCACCCCCAGGAGAGATGGTGTTATATGGGCCTATCTTAATTTTTTTCAGCTGCGGCCCATTCAGTACTAGTTATTGTACTGGGAAGTGAAGATAGGGAGATGCTAGAAGTGAAGGAGTGGGAATGAGGCACACATCTCAAGGTTCACCTAAGGTGTTCAGTACCTTTAAGTTAGCTGTCCAACAGGTACAAATTGCCTCCTTTTGGAAAACAGAACATCCTGGACCATTACATCTATACATTGAAACTGTATGTTATTTTACATGATTTTATGATTAGTGTTTGTTTTAGCATGTGTAACCCATTTAGATTTCTATAGATAACAAGTTTAACTACCTGGCATCTAACTAGAATTGCACAAAAGTAAATGTTATAGCCGACTCATCCAATCTGAAGAAAAATTATAATAGTAGTACTTCGGCCTCCTTTTAATATTTGGGTATAACTCTAGGGATGGATACCGCAAATCTTTATGACCTTAATATTCCCCGTCTGTTGGCAGTCACTAGATCTTCATTTAAACAATGGGAAGCCCTTCCTTTATCTCTTATGGGGCGCATTAGTCTTTATAAAATGGTTATATTTCCTAGATGGTTGTACTGTCTACAAATTCTTCCAAAATATTTGCGTGCTGCGGACATTAAGACCCTACATCGTATGCTTAGCCAGTTCTGATGGGGAGGGAAGAAAGCTAAGGTGTCCTTTTCAATTTTGGTGGGTAACTGGCGCAGAGGGGGGTTAGGAATCCCAGATCTGAGACTCTATAACTTGGCCTGTCTTCTTAGACATCTAAGTGATTGGTTCAACTCTACGGAGTTTCATACTCCCTTAGCTTTGGAATGTACTTGGTGCGCCCCTCTTCATCCTCTTTATGTACTCTCCATGCTCGTCCGGGAGCTCTACCATTACATATTTGTTCTTCTGTCTTGTTCCAGACAGCCCGGAGTTTACAAAAAGCCTTGGCTCATTGGGGTCATTTAAGTGCTCATTGTACTTGCTATTTGCAATTGCAAGGCAATGGGGATTTCTTGCCAGGGATGGGGAGTTCTTCTTATCGTAGATGGGGGTCTTTGGGATTTGTTCAGCTCCGGCATTTTCTTACATCTAAGGGTCGGCTGATACCTTTGACTTCCCTGGGAGGTTGGGGGGTGGAATGGAGAGAGTTTTTTGCTTATGGGCAATTAAGTCATTATGTAAAGTCATTGTCTGCTCTTCCTTATCAATGGATGTAGCTCAACTTTTGGATGATCTTTTTGCTCCTGATACTGAGGAATCACTGTCTATTGCGCATTTTCACCGGTGGTTGGTGCAACATCTTCCAGCTAAATTGATTGCATCCATTTTAGCTCGTTGGGGCAAAGATTTGGCTATGGATATTCAAGAGGAGGACTTCTTTAACTCTTGCGACTTATTCCCTCCTGGGTTGATTCTGCAGAATTGCGGGAGTGCCAATATCATGTCTTATGTTTCCCAACATGGTCTCTTTTTGATGGGAGGTATTTTCTCGGATCTTTGTTGTCAGTGTCATCAAGCCTCAGATACTTTCATACATTCTTTTTGGACCTGCTCCCAGCTTGTTCAATATTGGCGGACACTTTTTCGGTATCTTGTGGATATCCTCCAGCAACCACTTCGGCTACATCCCTTAGGTGTTCTTCTGGGGCAAATTTCTCTGTTAGGGGCCTGGGGTAAAGGTCCTCGTCTATGGGTTCTCAAATCTTGTATTGTAGGGAAAAAGTGCATCTTACTACATTGGACGCAGGAGACATCTCATTCCTTCTAGCATTGGAGCAATTGTCTTCATGAGTTATTGTTATGGGAATTCTGGGATCTTCGTTTGACTTTTAGGAAATCAAAACTTTTTTTATTTTATATGGGGCCCCTATATGCAATCGTCTCATTGTGTGCGTAGCTCTCTCTTCAATCACTTGGGGGATGCAGCTGTTCCTATTGGGGGGATTTGATATGGTGGTTCTGATTGGTGCATGCACACACACTTTCATGCTTCTCTCTTTCTTTTTCACTGCATGACTGGGGGGAAGGGGGTTTGGGTAGGTGGGCGAGGGTTTGGGAGGGCCAGGAATTAATGGTCTAAGAAAGGGTTTCACTGGGGTTCATAATAATCCAGGGTCCTGGTGTGTTATAATGTTCCTTTGGGTTAGTCCTCTGTTGGACTTGTCAAAGAGTTATTTATTCTTTTTGTATAGTCATGGCCTAACCTCTTTATTGTTCACATCTCTTGAGGTTGGGGGGGGTAGGAATGTTGTTATATTATGTACTTTTCACTATTGTATTTTCATTCTTGCAGTGTCAATATTTCTGTATTATTCTGTCTTCTGATGTTACAATTTGAAATTGATGCAGGACTTTAGATGTTCTTTGTATTAGCTATATTTCTAAATTTTCCATTGGTGATTATATTTGGTTTTTGCATCAATAAAAAATTGTTTGATCGTAAAAAAAAAAAAAAAAAGAAATCCATCAATATGCTTGCCTTACATGGACTACAATGTACAATGAGTGTGAAATTCAGGTGTGTATATTCTCTTAGCCGTCTGTGACTAACATCATGATTGTTGCAGTTTTCTGGGTCTTGGTAGGTAGACCCGATGTTTCAACCATCATGCTATGGCTTTCTTTAGGGTATGCTGCAAGATCTGCAGTTTGTCTTTATATAGTGGGTTCTCAAACCTGGATTGGCTAGACCCACTCCCAGGCCCGCTCAGTTCCACCCATCCCCGCCCTGTAACATCCTAATCCTGCCCCCCCCCCCCCCCCCGCTGCCTGTTCTTGTCAGGCAGGAGGAAGTCCACACGTGTGCGGACTTCCTCCCTGCCCAACGTGATGTGAAGAAGCTTTTCAAAACTCGGACAAAGTGCCAGGTTTTGAAAAGCTGTCCAGGGAAATCGGGACATCTGGTAAGAAAGCTTGGTGGTCACAAGTTTGAATTTTGTTGGGAAAGCCCGTTCGTCACAACTTAAAATTCTGGCAGGAAAAAGGATCAAAATTAATTGAGACAGGTCTGACTTTAGAGGGGGTGGTGGTTTCTGAGGTCATATTCTAAAACTTTGAAAGGGAGGAAGGTGTTTGTCCTCTGTCCCAGGGCTAGATGCACTAAACACTCCGGGTACCGATGGTTGCTAAACCAGTTTGACTGGTTTAGCGACATGGTTTAGAGAATATCAGAATTTGCTGACCCAATGTTGAAAATGGCTCACTGTGTGGTTTTCCATACAGTCGTAAAAAAGTCTGACTCTTGCATGCAAATGACCTCATTACTATTAAAATGAGGTAATTAATATTAAAACGAGCCATCCAATCAATGAACTAACATTTGCAGTGCCTTAAGCGGACTGCAAATACCAACCGAAAAAGATGATGGGTAGCTGCTTGCTTTTTCATTTTTTTTCTTTGGGCACAAATGAATATATGTGTAACACACTCATCGGGCCTATAAAAAAATTGTCAAGCTGAGCTGCCCCGCCTACCAACCCCTGAACAAAAATAGAGGAAGGAGGGATGTCCACTCCCCCCCATACTTCAATAAAAATCAGCAGGAAGGATGCCCACTCCCTCCTGCTGCTGCTATGCCTCACCTCCCCACCAAGACCCCCCCAATCAACCTCTCATCTCCTCTTCCCCACTTTACAAAAAAATCAGCAAGGGATGCCCACTCTCTCCTGCCACCGGATGCCCCCCAAACCACCCTTACACCACCTAAACCACTCCCGTACCTGTACATTAAGATGACGGCAGGAAGGATGCCCAATCCCTCTTGCTCGCAGGCCCGCCACTCCAAAATGGTGGGCCTTTCAGCAAGGGAAGGCATCCGTTGGTCTCATCTCCATGGTGAATTTTATGTTGGGGTGGCCGTTATTTAGATGGTTTAGAAATTCACAGAGGTTTTTCCTTCCATGGGGCCAGATGATAAAAATGTAATCTACATAGTGGATCCACAGTTTTGGTTTGAGCTTGGCACTCTTCAGTAGGGTGGTTTCAAGAGACACCATGAATATGTTGGCTACTCCCGGGGGGAGCCCATCACTGTGCCTTCTAATTGGGCACAATACTGTTCTGGTACTGAAAAAGTCTTTAAACAGAAAGCTGGTAGATTAGCCTATTCCATCAGTATACTGTCCATGTGTCTCTAGCTTCTGGTTTATGGCCTGGATTGTTTCATCCATTGGGATTTTGATGAAGAGAGAAACCACATCACATCAAAACTGACTAGAATGTCTGTGTCACTTAGTAGTTGCAGGCCAGTGCTACTCTCTCTTATATGAGCAGAAGCTCTATCAGTCAAAAGAATGTAGGCTTTGCTTCAAGCTGGGTTTTATCTTCAACTCGACAGAAGTGGCATTGTTGATCTGACCTGTTATTTCTCTGTGAATTAGGGAGCAACATGTTTGTGTTCTCTGCTAGGAGGCTGGATATTTTTTGGGGTGGTAATTTTTGGCATCTATCATAACTAGTTATATTCCTTTTGTCTGCAGGGAGAATCACCAGGTTCTGTCATTTTCATAAGGATTGCATTGCTAGTTGTTCCTCACATGGTAAGTTATGGCAAGGTGTCTTGGTTCAGAGTAGTGCTGCCCGATTCAAATAAAAAAAAAAAATTGGCCTCCCGATTCAAGACCGACCCTTCCCCCGTGCTTTCCTAAAGCAGGAGTGGCACCGCTGCCACTCCTGCTTGAGGGGGGGGGAGGATCAGTCAGAAAGGCTTGAATGCTCTCCCAGCTTCCCCGCTCTTACCTTAAGCTAATATGGCAGCCTGCAGGATCGCTGGTGCTATAGCAATCCCTGCAGCTGCCATCGTCCTCAGCGGCACATTCTCTCTGCTACGTCAGGGTCAACGGCAGAGGAAACGTGCCGCTGAGGATGACAGCAGCTGCAGGGATCGCTATAGCACCAGCGATCCTGCAGGCTGCCGTATTAGCTTAAGGTAAAAGCGGGGAAGCTGGGGGAACATGCAGGCTTGTGGGGGAGAGCAGGCCTTCGGGGGGAGGCAGACCTTCACGGAGGGGAGGAAGGCCTGTGCAGAGGAAGGAGGAGGAAGAGTGCCTACGTGGTGGGGAGACAGGCCTGTGCAGAGGGAGGAGGAGGAAGGAGTAAGAGAGGGGAGGGGAGATGCCAGACATGGGGTGAAGGGAAGAGAGAAACCAAACCAAAAAGAGGGGGAGAGGAAAGCAGAGGAGAGGTGCTGGACTAATGGAGAGAGGGATAGAGAAATGCAAGACCACAAGGGGAAGGGTACAAGAGGGACAGATACTACTCCAAAGTAGGTGGGCAAGGTGCAGGATGGCAGGAGATAGAAGAAAGCCAGTATCTGGGGAAGGGGATACAGGAGGTAAGGAAGAGAGAAAGAAGATGCTGGATATGGGGAGACATGAAACAGAGATAAGATGCTGGGCATGGAGGGAACACAGGAACAGGGACACAAGGGGGACACTACTGGAGAGGAGAATAGGGACAGGAACACAGAAGAGAGATGCTGGATGAAAGGGTAGTTGAGAAAAGGAGAGATGGTGGATCTGTGGATGGTGAGACCCATTGTTGCAGCTGCGGGGGGATGAAGATGAAAAAAAGGTAAGATGCCAGACCTCCGGGAAAGGAAAGGGAAACAGAAGGGGAGGACAGAGGTGGAAGATGGATGGTTAGCACAGAGAAAGAAGAAATAAGGAGAGCCTGATCAGAAGACAACCAGAGCCTGGGACCAACATAATTTGAAAAATGACCAGACAACAAAAGGTAGGAAAAATAATTTTATTTTGTTTTGTGATTAAAATATGTCAGATTTGAAATGTGTATCCTTCCAGAGCTGGTGTTAGATCGCAAATGTGAGTTAGGATGTAACAGAGAGAGAAAAAGTATTTTTTGTTTGTTTATTTTGTTTACACCACAGGACCAGTGTGGGTAGGAGAGGGCAAAGGGGTGAAGAGGCTATAAAATAAATCCACCAGGATGTTTGGAAAAAATCACCCAATTGGGCAGGAAAATTGAATCGAAAAATCAATTCAATAGGCTGAATCAAATAGAAATTGTTTTCCTGAATTGGGCAGCAGTAGTTCAGAGTAATATCCTGATAGTTTCTCTTCAGCTGTGATCTGCTTGATCTTCAGGAAGTCCTGTGAGTGCACCCTCTATTCCAGCTATGATGTTTGTGTTGTGAGCCCAGTTGGTGTTATTGCACAATTCAGGTCTCTCAAGACGAGGCAGGTTGTGACATGAGCTAATAGTAGCGGTTAGGTTGGTGACAGCATTGGTTAGGGTTGCAGGTTTTGGTTGTGGTAATTTTTGGGCAGATAGTTTTGTAAACTTTCTGCAGTTTGGATTTGGCATGTTATGGGGAAAAGATCTGGAACAATTACTTATGCATGCTAATAACTATGGGGAATTTAGGAAACACCTAAAAACATCTGTTCCAGAAGTACTTTGATAGCTGAACTGCACAATCTCTCACAACAATTGATCTCTAGAACTGTTAATCACCAATCTCTAACTTTGTTAGTTGTACTCAATTTGTAGCATTTTTTAATCATTGTAAACCGCATAGAACTTCACAGTCCTGCGGTATATAAATAAACTGTTATGTTATGTTTCAAGGTCTGCATGGGTTGTTAAGTCACAGTCTGAGACCTACCAATCCTGTTCACTGAAGCAATTGGCCATGAGGAGATGTAGTTTAAGACAAAACCTGAGGAAAGTAGGGATAATGCTTGCTTCCCTGCATTATCCCTACTGTAGAGGAGGTGTATAAAACACAGCCCTTGAGACACGGCCGGCATCTCATAACACTAATGGATTTGAAGTGCATGGCTGCGGTAGTGGTAAGTCAGGAAATTTTTCCATTTAGAGTTTGATTCAGATAGGCAAGTAATGGTTTGAGAGGGACACTAAAACATATAATTTTATCTATTTTAGGGTAGACCCCTGACGAAACTTCAGTGAAACATGTCGGGTCTTACCGTTCAGTCCGCATGAAAAACAAGATTTCACCATTACTAAGTTAAGTAATAATACACTAAGAAATGCATGTTATTTAAAACTTTGAAGAGACCGGTGAGGATTTCACCATTTGTAACTCCCCGTATATACACTTTGGTGGGACGTTGGAGTGGTGGTTCTGAGGTCTTATGAAAAAACAAAAAAGAAGTGCTTTCCAAACATTATGAACACTCAGTTAAACTAGATGTTGGACAAACAGCCAAATACCTTAGAAACAATTCTAACTTTATGCTTCCCTGCAGCAGCATAGGAAGGCTAACTGGGTTAATTTTAGGCCTCTCTTTTCCCATAGAATAAAGAATTCTTTAGGTGAAACATCAGTTCTACCTACCCAGAAGCAGCAAGACCCAGAAAACTGCAACAATTCAGATGTGTAGTTTGGAATTAATGAGTGTAGTCTGACCTTTCTGGAGGCCATTTGTGCCTTTTATTGTTATATTAATTAGATTTCTAAACCACCCTCCTTATATGCAATCTAACCCAAGGCAGTTTACAAGACACATATATAATACAATAAATAGCATACATCGCAAATATGACATATTCTAAAATACATTATTGCTTAACTACTGACAGACAACATTGCACTTAAATTTAGCCAATAACAGAATGACAAGAATGAGTGGAAAGTAGCAATTCCTGCAGAAGGAGGTAGGAAACAAAAGAACACTACTTTTAATCAAACTGAAGGTACCCTCCAGGGCTCAAGGTATTTATGCTAGAAATACATCAAGCGTACACAGGGAACAAAGACACCCATTGCCCTCCTTTGTTCCTGTCCATCACACTGAAACCCCAAATACCTCTTGTATATTTGGCAATAAAATACATTATACCACTAGTGACTGAAAAGAACAGAGTGAAGAGGATAATAGAAAGGCTCAAAAGGGTAAAGTTTTGTATGCATTGGGACCCAACATAGTACTAAATTCTTCATAATCGTGGCTTGTGTTCAGCATATGGAAAGAGCAACAGTGGCACATGGCTCCACCCATTTTGGGATGCAGCTTATAGAGGAAAAGAGAAGCAGCATCTACCATACCAAATCCTATACAGCACCGTTAAAAAGAATAACTATTCCTTCATTTGGAGTTGTCCAGAGCCCTAATTGGTGCCAGGCTCATCAATCATTTGTTAGAACCTTTGCAAATAAAATCTATGCAAGCATACATAGAATATAACACCACAATACAGTCAAAGTGCATTATAAATTTGGAAACCCATTGTAACAGACTAGATCAGCCTTTCAGTGAGCTGTCAATATATCGCACTTCAATGGAGGATCAAATCTAGCAGACCACCTCATAAAAGACAAAGGTATAATTGAGGTGAAGGAAAAACCAGCTGGTGGCATAGGCCAGAGTGGTGGTTCCCACATTAGAAGTGAGTGGCCATGAAGTCTACTCACCCACATCATCATCTCTGGAAAAGATATTAATACAAGAGCACTTAAATGACAATACAAATCAGTTGTAATACCAAGTGAAATAGCCATTGCTGGAATTAAAGAAACATCTCAGGCTTAGATCTTTACCTAGCATACATGTCTTTGAATCCTGGCAATAATATAAAATCCACTAAGTGGATCTTAAAAGGAGTGGAACCTTAACAGTGCTGAACATTGTGAGAGGGGCTTAAAGTGTGGTTCTTTCTTTAAACAGATTTTTAGGAATAGGGGTAAAGTGGAGGTCATAAAGAATGATGATTGGGCTGTGTAAATTGAAGAGAAAGTTAGCCGAATTTTTATTTTAAAGAGGAATGGAAAGATTATGGGAGGCTAGGATTGAAAAAGTTCTAGTTTCTAGAGTAATTTGTATGTACACTTGTTAGGGCTTTTTTGTGTGTTTATTGTATGTTTTAACAGCTCATTGAGACAGGTGTGTAAAAAAATTAAATGCATTTAGACATAAATATCTGAAAAGATTTTAAGTGAAACCTGTGCATGAGACACCAAGTCTTTTGTTCAAAGATTTTATCACAGAAATCACCATTTGAAGTTTCTAATGTTCATTTCTCCAAACCACTTTACACAAAAAATAA
Source organism: Geotrypetes seraphini (assembly GCF_902459505.1). Taxonomy (NCBI): domain Eukaryota; kingdom Metazoa; phylum Chordata; class Amphibia; order Gymnophiona; family Dermophiidae; genus Geotrypetes; species Geotrypetes seraphini. Next base: position 23,651,333 of record NC_047095.1, read on the forward strand.
TAGTCCAGTGGGAAGGACCTACATTACACTGTTTACCCACACACAGTAATCAGTGCCGGTCATTTTGAGCTTGTGGGAGAGAGATGGGGGATAAGGATAAAGAAAGTGTGGTATAGAGATGGGCTAAGTTATTTACGATGTCAAATGTGACTAGGACAAGAGGTCATGGACTGAATTGAAGGGGGACAAGCCCAGGTCAAATGCCAGGAAGTTCTACTTCACACAGCGAATGGTGGACACCTGGAACGCTCTCCCGGTGGAGATTGCTGGGGAACCCACCGTTCTAGGATTTAAGGGCAAGTTAGATGCACATCTCCTCGAAAGATGCATGGAAGGATACGGGTGACTAAGTTTTCGCCAGGTTACATCTGGATGGGCTTCCGCGTGAGCGGATCACCGGACTTGATGGACCTAAGGTCTGATCCGGAGATGGCAGTTCTTATGTTCTTAAGTAGGCTAAAATAATGAGTCATTCTGAATGTGCCTGAGGAGCTGCACTAATCACATTATTCTAAGGCCTATGGCTCTAGGCCAGCTGTGTCATTGAAGCGGTACTCCCCCCCTTGCCCAGAATGGTGACTGCTTTGCTCAGCAAGATCTTGGCACTCACATTGAAGTTTTGTTGCAAATGTGGCTTTTACTGGAAAAATCCTGAAGATCACTGCTGACTATTGTCCTTCATCTTATGATAGTAGTTCTCAATCCAGGTCAAGGATCCAACACTGTGCCATAAATTTAAATGTGCAGTCACCATTATAGTTCAGTCTCAATTGTGGCAGTACATAATAAGAAAAAAGGAAACAACCACTGAGACAACACAAAAGATAAATACAGTTTTCACTGCCACATGAATGAATTTGAAAATATAAGGCTTTGACAGCGGTTCTGATTCCGGGCAAAACAGTTTTGTGAATTATGAAGCACACTATCTTAATGATTTTGAAATATGAAGTCATGAAAAAAATATATTTTTTTAAAAAATAAGGAAAAGTGATAAATTAAAGTTTTTATTGTTAATAAAGAAATAAATAATTTTGAATAATATATTAGGTGGTAGGGGGAAATAGAGCCTGTGAATTGAGAAGAGCAAGTGAACATTTGTTCACAGAATAACCTGTAGTTGGTGAATTAGCTCTAAAGTCTGAGGCTCTGTCCCCAGGAGGAATTCTTCAATTCACTTTTCTCTAATGTTAAATCCACATGGGGTTTTTTGGGATGAATTTAGACCCAACAGTAAAAAGTTATACAGCAGTTTTTTTCCACTATAAGAGTTGGTAAATAGAGGTCTTAATGATTGCAAACAGTCAGTACTAAGGGACCCTTTTACTAAACTAGGTCAAGTAGCCAGCATGGGTTTCACTGCACAGTAGCCGTCAGGGACCTGCAGTTATCTCTAATGTGCTTTTAAACCAGCTGGTGCAGTAAAAACCCATACCAGATGCTTCATGCAGGTAGGGAGTAGAAACTGGGCATAACTTGGGCAATTAGAAGTATTGCCAACTTTGACAGTACAGTAGTTGTCATGACTATCAAGAGCATGGCAGCAGTAAGTGCAACCAGTCATGTAACGTGGGCAGACTATAATGGTGGAGTCCAGTAATGTGGCAGACTACATGGAAGAGTTTCACAGCCCCCTCCACTCTAATCTCCCAACATCCTATTTACCCTGCTCTCTTCACCCAAGCCAATTACATTCCATTTCTCTGATGCCCCTTACCCTAATCAAAGTCCATCCACAAGTTGTCAATAAACTTTCCCCTTCCCTCAGGACTTACCCAAAGGTGATCTGTAGTGGTCTAGTGGCCAGGATAGGAAGAGTCACCCTTTTCTCTTGCCCTATCCAACTCTGGGGAAACAAAATAGCCACCATGACTCCTAGCAATAATCTTGTGATAATACTAATAAGGGTAAGTGCCAGAGGAGTGGGGGGTATGAGAGAGGTTTATTTCACAATTTGTGGATAGGGCTCTGATTAAGGGGACAGACATCAGAGATGGGATTGTGGGGGGGGGCTTGGTACATTATGCTTGGCTCCACACCATGTTACCTGCTGTGATAGTGTGGTTGCCTACACTATCTGGTATTATAGGTAACACCATGCTGTGCATGTCTGACCTACAAAGTTTGTACTTACTGCACCTTAACTTTTGTCGGTAATATGTAAAAAGTGCAAAACTCTACCACATTTTAGTAATGGGGCCCCTAAATACATTAATGTACTAACTGTTAATGGGGTATTTACTAAAGAGATTAGGTTCTTATCTTTTCTAGTAGATAGGTGTGTCATTCTGGACAATAGGGAAATGGGGAAGAGAGAAAGAGAAGAAGCCAGAGATGCCAGACTATGGGGGAGCGGAGGGAAGAAGATGGGTGTCAGACCAATTGGGGGAGGGTGAAGGGAGAGGCACAGTAACAGAGCAAATGGAAGATGCTGAGAGAAGATATGGAAGGAATTGAATGAGAAGATGAGGAAAGCAGAAACCAGACAACAAAGGTAGAAAAAAAATTTCTATTTATTTATTTCCTTTTTTCATGCTTTAGGATAAAGTAGTATATTAGTTGTGTTTATAAAAATTTATAAACAAAGCCCTGCCAGCTGAACATATCTTTCTCTAGTTCAGCAGCCAGAACTTTGATTTATAAGGAAGGAATAAGCTAAATATTGCAGTACTGAGGCTTGTTTGGATGCTGCGGGGACAGTGGTCATGGGAATGGGGCGGTGCCGCAGGGACGGGACCAAATTTTTTCCCCCAGGTCATTCTCTAAACCAAATCCTAACCTCAGAACCTTCCCCCCCCCCTTAATTTTCCCCATAGGGAATAATGGGTGTACTCACTGTGATTTCTGGTGCCTATCAGTCTGTAGTAGCCTGCCTGCAGAAAAAGGATTTCTGCCTCAGATATTGTCAGAACTGGACCATCAATGGAATTCTTTTGACTGCCGGTCAGACAAACCTTGACCATTGACTCCCACCCCCAAAATTCCTCACACAGTGACGGAAGGGGGGGGGGGGAGAAACTTCACAGCCTTGTTATACAAGGGTTCCACAGCCTGTGCTGAAGTCCCTGATTAAAATCAGCAGGCGAGGAACTCCCAGGAGAATGGACCCTGAGCTCCTGAAGACACACAAAGCAGGCTGGCTCCACAGGTACTTGATGAGATTGGTCTGGGAGCAGCAGTCCACCCACACAGGACTGTGTCCTTTCCCTGATGGAGTAAGCCTCCAGGAAGGGGACCTCCGAGCACTGAAGCCATAAGGAAACTAAAAAAAACGATGGAAATATACCAGAAAATAACAAAATGAAGCAGAGCACAGCAGAACACACTTTCTGAATTCGCCAGCAGAAGGAAAAACTAAAGAGGGAAATGTTTTCCACTGCAGAAGGGAAGAAGTTCAAAATCTTAGTGACACCCTTCTGCAGATTCATGGTTAATGGGAATCAACAGCTAAAGTATGGACGCCTGTGTATATATAACAGAATTCTCTATTCCAGTATCAGTCTGTGTCACAATTTGGTATTTGTTTGAAACAATGGCCCTTAATTGACAAGGTGGTATGACTCTTTGAAGAAATGGTGCTCAGAGTCAGGCTTTCTGGGGCTCTTTGTTTTACTCAAGCACCTTTCTTTATCATATGTTTCTATATCTTTTGAAAGTCCAGGACTTGAGGATACTCCCAAGTACTAAGCAAAAGGACTATTGTTGGTCTTAAGTACTAGTCTTTAGGACTCATCTAGTCAGCTTGTAGTGGCATTCTCAGGGGTCAGTTATGTTTAATATAATATCCCAGAGCCCTTCACTCTGGATATGCCAACGCACTAATGCTGACAAAGATCAAAAAGACACCTTCCAGCTTGTGTGCAGAAGGAAAAACTGAAGGGGGCAGCAGAGCCCTCTGGAGAAGAAGAGAGTTGAAAACCTGGAATGGATTCCTTTCTGCATGGCTTGCGAGCATGAGAATACCCTACAGTCCAGAACAACATACTTATTGCACTAGAAAAGGTGTTAGAGTCACAATCATAATGCAAGAGCAAATCCCCTAGTCAGAACTAGGGCCTAAGACTAGGGTTCTGGTACCTTCAAAACACAAATTCTCAATCATCAAATTATTTATTTAATTTTCTATACCATTCTCCCAGGGGAGCTCAGAACGGTTTACATGAATTTATTCAGGTACTCAAGCATTTTTCCCTTTTCTGTCCCAGCGGGCTCACAATCTATCTAATGTACCTGCTGACTTCAACCCAACTCAATCTATAATCTAGGTCCCTTGCGCATGTAAATGTATAGTATTCTAGCAATTAGGTGCATAAGTATACACTTACCTGTAAAAATGCCAGCAGGATACCTAAGCCCAAGTCTATAACACCACACATAATTTATATAGAACTGAACTGAAAGGTACAGGCGGAATATAAGCCAGTAATGTAATGTAATGTAACATAGTGCATAAATGCAAGGTGGGTCATAAAAACTTACAGAATACTGTAACTATGCAGATTTCTGCTGCATTTTGGCACTCACAGTTATGCCAGGTCTATGGCTGGTGTAACTGTGGGTGCATAGATGTTGGGTTACACTAATTCTGTAACAGAACCTAGGCACCCAGATGCTATTAGAGAATAGGCTCCTGCTGTGCCTCTTCTGAGTACTAAACATTCAGTTGTAGAATTGTTCCCTCTACAGTTAAAAGGCCACCAACCTGGTTGATTTGAAAAATGATGTTTATACACTATACAATCCATGGTGTAGGCAGGGACTCATTCACTTTGGGCTCAGGTCTACCCAGAATCAGCATACTCTTCCTGCAGCTGGTGGGGATCCCAAGCCCAAGATTCTCCCCAAATCTGGAATTCCACTCATGCTTGATTTTTGTCCATATGCAGGAAAATGGAATATGTGCTGAATGCTGGTGGCAGGTGCCTAAGAAGATTTGCTGCCAACTGCAGAGTTGTGTTGAGGAGAGTCCTGGCCACATTCAAGGAGGTTTTCAGCTGGCAGGGCTTGGTGATTGTAGCCAGCAAAGGTATGTAATGTTTTGAGTTGGCTGGGGGGAGGGGGTTAGAATGCGGGATTACATGAGTCCCCCACACCCCCCCAGTTGGCCCAGTGGCCCATCCAAAATTTGAGGTTTAGCTACACCTCTGTACACAATACTTAGTAATAAGCAGAATTACATTTAAAATATAATAACCTTCTTCCCACAACTTACCCAAAACTCCCCCACAAATTAATGCCCCCCCAACATATTTGAACAAGAAAACAGTTAAGTGCCCATGGTTTTAGACATTACAAGTAGAAGCTCAATTGAAATATTTACCGAATGTCAAACATTTTAGTCACATATTCTGTTTTAACTTAAAGGTTGTAAGTTTCAATTCTGAAAAACATCCAATGTGAACAGCAGTGAAAACAAAGGACAGGATTCCATTTAATCATTTTATGTTTGTGAATTTTAGAAATTACTGTAGATATTTAAAAAAAGTTAGCACCTTGGTTCCATTAACTTCTATAAAAAGTGGCAACAAATCAACATACTTTTAAGTCTAGTTTAGTAGTCAATATTATTACATATCACATTTTGATGAAGTAAAACAATCAACATGAACTGTTTATTGTTAAAAGTAACCAAGTCACCATATGCAGAACAAAAGTGGAAATATTTTTTGTGCAATGACATTGAAGTTTTGAACAAGGACATGTAAACATGTGACAACTTTCAAAACAAAACTTCTTACAAGCCATCTTATTTCTAATACCTACAGAAACATGCTCTTGTTTTTAAAAAAGCATCCATTAAAATATTGAAAAAATAGTTATCCGTGACAAAACCCAACATGTAAAATTAACTGTGGTAATATTAGTATCTGCAACTTCAGTGCAATGTCAAAGACTCCCATCTTTGATTTATCCAGTATTTCATAGTCACAGGAAAATAATGCATCAAAAATAGGGAAAAAAGTTCAACGGCAAGCTCATAATCACTCTAATGATGAGTTTCTAGTTCAAGAATTGTCCATTCGCCATGCGGGGAAGAACAGTTATCAGGGGAAAAGCTAGTCACTGTGAGGCTCTCTGTAGAATCATCAGGTGGAGACATCAGTTCAGTCCATTTACTGAAAGTGTCAATATGTGCTTTACCCTGAGGTTTTGAGCTGTCTCGTGACAAAAAAAGTGTTTGATTGATTAGGTATTGTGCTAAACTGACATCTTCAGGAAGAGTGTTTTTTATATCAATGTTGGAGTCCTGATCAGATAACAGTTGTCTGAGAAGAGTCCAATCTCTCTCTACAAAATGCTGATCTTCAAAATCCATATCCAAAATATGTGTCTCCGCTTCTATTTTCGTCTCAATTGCTTCTCCAACATCCATCTCGTATATTGGAGAGAGGGTTTTTGAGAGTCGTTGCTCATACATACAGGTGTGTGCCAATGTGTCACAATCATCTATGTCTCCTGAAATAATTCATAATACTATACAATGTAAAAATGGCATGTTCTTCCCCATAAGGGTTTTGCAGACCAGTATTTAAATTTAACTGAGCAATGTCAATGCAAGCAGCTAATAAAGTTAAAGAATATTTGAAGGTTGATCAAAATTGACAAAAAAACCTTTGAGGTATATTTGTCTTCTAAGCAGTATAACTAATAATGAATGGCTTGTTAATGAAGTTAAAGCAGCAAATCACCACTGGTAATTAACACAGTTCCATAAAGCATTAGATAATTTCTGATACAGAAAATGATATTCATGTAAACAATGAAACAATTAATGCACATGAGTTTCTAATGCACTGCAGAAAGGATGACAACCCTTTGGAGGTTGTGGATACCACAGGCATCCTCATACAATCTGCTCAGCAAAATGCTCACAGAATGAGGGCTTATAGTGTTTCAAGCTACGTCTGATATAAAGAGAAAACTATTTAAAGGTTTATTTCTACAACGCACGTGCAAAAATTGAGGCAAGCAATGACTAAGAAATAAATTGAACAAAAATACAGCTTTTGATATTATCTTATAAATTTCTATTTCTGATTAGAATTAATTGTTGATCATACCATAATTTTTGTTATATGTATATATAAAATTTTACTATTCTTATATTTTGGGGAGTATTTTAAATTACGTTGAACTTACCCATGCCTCATGAAACAGGCAAATGTTTAACCATATGAAAAACTAACGTTTTTCATATGCTTTCCTTGTTTTCAAATATATCTTATATAAGTCATTTCTGGGACATTTAAAACAAAATCATTTTGACTTTAACTATGTAAATATAAATTTTACAATATAACTGTTAATGTAAACAGTTTGTTGCTCCTTGAATAAGTTGATTGGTATATTACTGTATTTATTGCACAGTCCACCTATCTATAATAAACAATATTTCTACCAACAGTAGATGATGTCCATTTATTGCTGGGCATCAAATAACTGATGTGCAGAAATAGGGTTTACCTGATTCTCTGCCTAAAATTTATTTGGATAAATTTATGCCAAATTACAACTATTTTGCAAATCACAGAATATTAATGTAAAACCTAATCAGCAGGCATTCAATAAATAGAACAATACTGTATGAACAGAAATCTAGTGTTTCAAATATATTCTTTAAATCACTTTCTAAACAATATGCTGTCTGACCCAGAGATCAAATAGCAAGAATAAAATTCTACCTATGCATTTAGTAATGTCTGTTTTGACATAACATTCCTATTACTGTACATTACCTGTTGATAAAGTGGTATTGGTGTTTTCAGCAGATACTGTCTGGTTCTCTTTCACTTGACCTTCATGAGTCAGTGGTTGACTCCTACAGGGGTCTACAACTTTTGCAGAGCTGTTGTACTGTTGCATATCAGAGTTAGGATCTCTCTGATGAAGGTCCAAATGGCATGGTCTTTCTTGACACTTAATTTCATGGTCTGAAAGTTTATTGCATTGTTGAGATTCCTTCTTTCCTTCAACTTCAGTATTTATTTTATCATTTGTTTCTGCAGTAACTATTGCATCTTGCTTATCCTTTCCTAAATGTTCAGTACCAGAAGACTCTAGAAAATGGTTCACAATTTTATCTGACTTCTTGTCTTTCTCCTTGTCTTGTTTGTTCTCCTGATAACCTTCTATTTCTTTTGGGTAACCGGAATATGTTCTTCCATTCTGCTCACAAGAAACACTATCAAACACATCAGATGGTTTAGGTGAATCTGTGGAATGTAGAAGAGGAGTTTGAGTTTCTCCTTCATCAGATCCCAGTTCTTCACATTCATCAACAGAAAGTAAAACAGATCGTTTAAAATTCTTAGTTGTGGAAAACTCTTGACTTTTATTATCACTTTTATTATCGTTTTCTGTTGTATCATCAAAAGCTAAATTGACAATTCCTTGAAATGGCTGTGAAGTCTTTTCAGATGGAGAGCAGTTTTCAACAACATTTTCAGCTTCAGATCTTTCATCCTCTGTTTCATCAGCTGAGGAGGAGACTTGCTCTGCTTCCTGAATAAACTGTGCATTTGCACATGCATTTTCATTTTTTGCAGCCTCATTCATTATTATATCATCTTGATGTGACCATATTTCAGGTCTTTTTCTTGGTCCTTCATCATCACTTGTTGAAGTAACACGGTAAAGATCAGCAGAATTGTCTTTTTTCATTTTTACTTCTATTCTTAAGCTACTATCATACACTTTTAATTCTTCTGGAGTACTTGTATCACTGCTGCTTCTTCCCAGAAAATCATGGCACAGCATAGTACTACATTTGGAAATTCCTCTTTCATTTGAGCCATCATCATCCTGAGATCCTCCAGCATCATAGTCTTCTGATCTGGGCTTTATGTCATCAGATGATGTAGTTGCACTGCCAGTGTCAGATTCAGGACTCTCTTTATGATGTAACACACCTGTACTTAAATTCCAGTGATCAACAAAGGGTGTTTCTGAATTTTCATGGCTCTCTGGTGTTTCTGTTGTATCCATTTCCCTAGGTGAACCAGATACACTTTTTTCTGGTATCAAATCTGTAAAACGATTTGTTGCAGAATCTGAGTTAGAGGTAAGTTCATGATCACCCAAAGCCAACTTGTCAGGGAAATGATCAGTACCAAGGTCTTCAAAGAGAGTATTGCATGGTTTTCTTCCATCATGGACTGACAAAGAAGTATCTAAAAGGTCTTTATTATATGGAATATCTATTACAAGACTGAGTGCACCTTTTTGTTCACCAATATTTTGTGTTTCTTTAATTAAATGCAGTGCACATCCCTTTGTGCATCCCATGTGTCTAGAATAGTCTCCTCGATCAGAATCAGCTTTACATTCCAGTGTGTTCTTTCCTGAAGTATCTGACAAAGCACAGCTGCTGTTCTCAGCAGTGCAATATATTTTAACTGTATTTGGACAATCTGTGCTTTTATTGGCAGAATTCTTATTTGCAGTTTCAAATCCACAACTCATTTCTAACTCTGTCAGGCGATAAGTATCAGAATTAAGTTTGATTTTTTCATTTTCAAAATTATGCTCACTTTCTTTGGAAATGTTAGGAACTGAAGCCTCAGTATTTTGCACTGTATCTCCAACTTGTGCAGTATTGTACAATATAGCTTCTGATTGATTTTGAATTGATAAATTTGATTTATTATTGTCAGGCAAATGAACACTATTCATTGTTTGAGAGTGACATTTCTTCCCTGAATCTTTCTGAATGAAAACTTCTCCCTGCATATTCTTGACAATGGTAGTTTCACTATGCGTGCGCCTTTGTATGGGTGACTGAGACTTTGCAATAGATGGCCTGTTAAGATTTTTTTGTTTAAGTTCTTTATGGCCAATTTCAACTTTCAAAGAATGTGTGAGATTTTTAGATAGTGGCACAGTTGAACTTTTGATAGTTTTAATTGATGTTGCATATGGTGATTTAAGGCTCTTTCTCTTCACTGTGTCTTGCTTGTCCAACAGTGCACTATGATCCAAAGGTTTTGTAGCAAATTTCTCTTCACTTTGGTTTGCTTTCAGTGAATCTGTGGTATCTTGTAATCCTAGAATATTAAATGTTAAAAAAGTCTATCATCTGTAAACTGAATTATTCATCAACTATATGTATATAAAACCAAAATGAGATTTCAAAATGAATGCTATAATCAATACCATGCAAGTGGATTATATTTTTATACAGTCCAAGAAAAAACAATTTATATCCTGTGTTATTACAACAGGAAATAGTTACGGTACTCTTTTTACAAAATCTGCATGAAAAGGTTGCTACAGGCTAATCTGGTTTGACTGTGATAGTTCAGTTCTGGACTCCTATCAGCCTGCTTCTCAAGCGTGCTGGACTACAGCTTCTGAAATGGACAAAGTATCAAGCATGGCTTCTAGAGAAGTACACTTGATTCTAGTCTTCAACTGGGAAACAAGTCACCTAGTCATAAGCCTCATCTATTTATTTATTTTGATTTTTATCCCGTTCTCCCAGTAGCTCAGAACGGCCTACAAGCAAACATTCACAGTGGACAGTACAGTATTTGGACAGTACAAAGATTATACAGTAGTTCAAGTACGGGGATTATACAGCAGTTTAAGTTCAGATTAAGAGAGGATTATACAGTAATTTAAGTAGGGGAGAAGGAAGGGGGAGTTTAAGGGTAGATTGCAGTTGTCATTTTAGTTGAAGAGGAGGGTCATTACCATTTTCCGGAAGGTCATCAATGAGTTCTGTGATCTGAGTTGCGGGGGGAGTTGGTTCCAGAGTTGAGGGATGAAGTGGCTTTAGGAGTGTTTGCGGGCGGTTTCTGACAGGAGACCTTCCTGGCGGGATGCATAGGCGTTTCTCCATTTCTGAGCGGAGGGGGCGGGTGGGGGTGTACAGGGTTAGTTTGGACTCTATGTTGGCTGGAGTGGAGGTGTAAATTATTTTGTGTGCTATTACCAGGGCCTTGAATGCGCAGCGTTGGTTAATCGGAAGCCAGTGCTCTTTGCGGAGGGCTGGGGAGATGGGGTCGTGGTAGTTGAGGCTGTGCAGGAGACGGATTGCTGCATTTTGTACCCACTGGAGGAGCTTGAGATCTTTTTTGGCTACTCCATTAAATAGGGAGTTGCAATAATCTAAGGTTATTATCGCAGAGGCAAAGCAGTTGACAAGAATGATTGCTTTTTGAAAATACAGCATCATAAGAACATAAGAATTGCCACTGCTGAGTCAGACCAGTGGTCCATCATGCCCAGCAGTCCGCTCACGCGGTGGCCCTCTGGTCTAAGACCAGCACCCTAACTGAGACTAGCCCTACCAGCGCACGTTCTTGTTCAACAGAAACTTGTCTAACTTTGTCTTGAATCCTTGGAGGGAAATATCTACACAAAATTCTCCTTCATCAGCATCTTAAGTAAAATAATGGAAGGATCAATGGTAGACTCAGAACGAAGCTGCAATGATTTCAAGTAGTGTTTTTAAAGAGTAAACAAAAACTACAAGAAGCAGCAATTTAAAAAATCAAATTAAGGGAAAAAGGATATTACGAGTACATTTGGAGATTTATTCAGCAATAAAACCATAATATTTTGAACTAGTAAACCGGGAAAATATGAAAAGATATTAGTCAAAATAGAAATATAGGGCTCCTCTTACGAAGGCGCAGTAGTGGCTTTAACGCACGTGACTTTTAATCACGCGCTAATCGGAAAACTACCGCCTGCTCGAGAGGAGGTGGTAGTAGCTAGCGGGGCCGGCGGTTTAGCGCGCATTATTACGCACGTTAAACCACTACTGTGCCTTCATAAAAGGAGCCCATAGAAATCCAATGAAACACATCAATAGAGGTTTTACAGGGACCAATGGAATGCTCCCTGTTTGTGTTATGCTTATAAAAGCATCACTTTATCTTTTTTTCTATTAAAAGGGTCACCATTTTTTTTATGGGCTAGTCTTTTTTTCCCCTCACTAACCTAATGGCCACACATTTATTTCTAGACTTGAACAATTTCAATGTTATTTCAATATTACCATGGGTTTTAAAAAGAGTAACTGGTGTACTCTTTGCCCTCTGATATACTGGGCCACTTGTAATTCCCTTCTTTAGAAGACCTTGTAAGTTTTGTTCACTGCATCCTTTTCCAGCAGGCTTCTTTGTTACACTATAGTTAAAACAAACAAACAAGCAAACAATTTTCAACCACATTCATTTAAATGCTGAGGTACAAAGTATACAATTATATGTGTGTTTCAATTATTGTGAATTAATCATTTACTTTTTTTAAAAAAACCCACAAAACAATGTTTCTATGACTTATGAAATATCAAGTATTATTTTGAGCTGTAAAGTTTGAATAAAACTGAGAAACATGTGCCACGAATGTGAAAACACAAGGGTTATTTCCTGTAAACAAACTCTATTCAGTGCAAATTATGTGTATAATGCCTTATAAAGGTCTTCATACACTTGTACATTTTCATATTGTCATTTAAGAAGTGTAATTTCAAATGCATCAAAGTTGGAGCTTGTTTCACAGATTTTCACAATATACAAGGTTCAAGGATATACTATTTATTGGACTGCCTAAAGTCAAGCCATCAAAGCGTTTTACATTTCAAAAACAAACAATAAAGCAAAGTGAGTTACAATCTGGTGAGAATTAACATTATAGGTTTGTTGCGTTCCACTAGACCCCAGAACCTACAGCAGTCTGCTTTCTTAAGTCAGCCTAAGCTATTTATTGAAAGATAGATAAAGCTGGTGAGTCTTTAATATGGATTTAAATAAGATAGAGAACACTCTGCGCAGTATTAAAATGAGGGCATTCCACAGTGTAGGCCAAGCTATACTAAACATTGATTTCTAGAATGTACTTCCCAGCCAAAAAAATGGTAAATAGATGTTGACTAGAACACAAAACCCTGGCGTGTAGGGCTAAAGGTACTAGATATAACTTATCTGGGGCTCAGATTTCAAAACCATGAATAATAATAATACATATCCAATGGGTAGAAACTTGACTACTCTGCTTTGTAAAGTTGATAGACACTTATCCCAAATTGAATGTTATGGGTATAACTAAACATAAGTCAACCAACAATGTTTTCACCTGGTCATTGGAATTCTATACCTAGGTCCAATCATTTCCTTTTAGATTTTACAATTAATTGGAAAGAGTATGTTAATGGTATTGTACAAAAGAAAACTAGAATAAGTCAACACAAACAGATGGTCAGAGAGGCGAAACTCGTAAGTGACCTCCCATCCTTGCAGGAGAACCCTGCGAACATCCAGAGGCTACAACAGTAAGTCCTGAGTCGAGGAGCCTGTCAACAGAAAGGTGGTCAAACACACTGCCTGAGCAACATGAAAAGCCAAAACAACAGCCTAGACAGAGCATCAAATCCAACAGAGAAGCATCTGAAAGAAGGCCAAAGGGAGCCTAGATAAAGCTAGAGAGCACCAGGCTAAGGTTCAAGGCAGGGATAGGATGCACATCCAGCCGTCTGATATGATGAACCCCATGCAAGAATTGAGCGATATCAGGATGAGCAACCAAAGAGGACCAACTGTCCCGGGATCTAAGTTTTGAAGAAGCAGGGAGAAGAAGAAAAAAAAGATCACTAAAAATCCAAGTTGGCTACTGGCACCAAATTCGCACCAAAAATGTGATTTTATTTTCTTTCATATTTCCCAAAGTCCAAAAACAGCAAAGACAGGATACTGGGCTAGATGGACCATTGGTCTGACCCAATAAGGCTATTCTTATGTTCTTAATCTTTACAAGTTTCCCTGATCTCATTGTTCAAAGGATCCCCTACTGTATAATGTTACAATTATCATACATACAAGATGCTCGTAATAGAATTATTCAGCAGGTAGCTTGCTGCATAGAATATGTTACTTGTGAGTTTATGCTGACAAGAGTTTGGCTCTGTTTAACTGTCTCTTGAAGCAACATCTGTTTGTGCAGGACTGACATTAATGAGCCACTGAGATCTGAACTCTCTTAATGATGATGTGTATACCAGCTTTGTAGTATTTGTCTTCTTCTAGACATCATTGATGACAGTTGGTCAATACTTGACAAAGGAAGTGGTGTCCTACTAGCACTACTAGACCTAAGTGCTGCCTTTGACACCATTGACCATCAGCTCCTACTCCACAGACTCACTGACCTAGGGATCATGGACACTGCCCTTCAATGGTTCACTTCCTTCCTACACCAGAGAACACAAGAGGTACTTCTGGGCCCAAACAAATCAGAACCCAAATCCATCAAATATGGAATTCCCCAGGGTGCTCTGTATTCCCGCTCCTATTTAACCTGTACATCAGACCAGTTATTGATATTGCCCAGAAATATAACATCAAAATCCACTCCTATGCTGATGACATTCAACTACTATTTCCGCTAGATGAGAACAGATCTGCCCAACTCACCAACCTCCAACACTACCTCTCCGACATGAAGAACTGGATGACAGACAACAAACTCCAGCTGAATGCTGCTGACTGAACTCCTATGGATCAGAAAGAAAAACACTAGTCTCACCTGCCCAACACTATCCTGGGAGTCCACCCTTCTGACAGCAAAAGACCAAGTACGCAGCCTTGAAGTATTACTGGACAGCCACTTATCCTTCTCAGCTCACGTCTCGCAGGTGGTCTCTGCGCCAACTAAGGATCAAACCATACATTTCTAGACCTGACCTGGCCCAACTCCTCTACACCTATGTACTCTCTAGGATGGACTACTATAACTCCATATTTAATGGAATTATCACTAGAGAACTCCAGCGAGTCCAAAACTCTGCAATCTGCCTCCTATACGACCTCAACTACTGCGACCCAATCTCCCTAGTTCTTCACACTGAACAATGGTTACCACTCAACAAATGCTGGATAGTCAAGGTCCTTGTAATGGTGTACAAAAGATTCCACCTCATCACCCCAGCCTACATCACATTCAAGCTGCATAAGTACACCCCCCCCCTGCCCACCCCCTCCGCTCCGAAGCGGAGAGACGACTACATATCCTGCCAGAAAGATCTCTCCAAATGGAAACGCTCATACAGCCACTTCATCCCTCGACTATGGAACCAGCTGCTGACTCAGATAAGATCACAGGACTCGCTGATAGCCTCCAAAAAGCAGTGAAGACCGTCCTCCAACTGAATGGCACCAGCCATCAGACTCCTCTATTCTCCCTTTTCCTGTGGACCTTGTCCTACAGCTAGACTTTTCTTAATTGCTGTGACTTCTTCTGTAATTCTACTTTAAACTCCTTCTCGCTATCGTGAATGTCTCATAATCCACTGTGAATGTCCTTTTGTAATCCTTTCTGAGCTCCTAGGAGAACAGGATAGAAATTGAAGTACATAATTAATTAATGTCTGTATGTTTTATATGTATCCCATCTTGGAATAAGGCAGTTTATACATTTTAATAAAATGAAAAATTAAATAATTAAACATGTTACAGTAAAACATGTAACAGTAAGGGTGCTGTTTGTTTTATGTTGCACACATCACTTAGCATGAAGGTGAAAAAGTTTCACATTAGTCTCTCAAACCCGTTTCTTTGCAAATACTCTGCAGTACATCACATAGCTTTTCTTCAGAAGTAGATTCTATCTTGCCACCATTCTCTGATACAGGCAATACTTATGAAATTATTGAACAGCACATTTTCGCCAGTCTAAGCCAGAAATCTTTTTCTGTAATTTGAGGCCTCATAAGTGCCTGTCTTCAGTAGTTTCCTTAACACACAGGATGACCTGATCAAGGCAGTGTCTTCTTGGTGGCAAAACTATTTCAGTTTTATGATGGACCTGACAGTGGTCTTAGGATACTCCAACAATGAAATATTCTTTTAGCTGTCCTCTAATCTGTATCCTTGAATAACCTTCCCAAAGTTATTTCAGCAGTTGTATATTTGGTTATGTAGATCTTTGTATCAAATTTATTCCACACAACAGAAACTACTTGATTTTTCATTCTAGAAGTTATTAAATCAGTTCAACTACTTTGATATGACTTGGATGGGCTAGTGAGGTAATTTTTTTTTTTTTTTTGAGGGGGGTGATAGGGTAGAAAGGAAGCAAATTTTGGTTTGCTATGACAAAGCACACAAGCACAATTAGGATTCTTATTCTTAATTACTTTTGAATATTTCCATAATTTCTCTTTCATGTTGAAAGTATAGAGTATGTTGTATAGATTAGTGAAACAAACTCCTACTCTAATGCATTTTGAACTCTTTTAGAGAGCAGAATTTGAAAAATGTAAAGTACGTGAAGACTTTTACAAGGCACCGTGGTCTCCTTTTGCTAAGCTGCAGGGAAAAGTGGCCTTCACGCACCCTTATGAAGGTCTTCCCACGCTAAGGTCATTCTTAGCACAGCAAGAAAATTGCCAATTTTCCATTTTCTGAATTAACAGCTGTGTATTAATGTTGAGAAGTAAAACACACTGTAAAAAAAAAAAAAAAAGAAATAAAAAACCAGTAAGACAAAATAGCAGTTTATTGGCCAAAAACCATATTTTGGCAGTTCCTGCATCAGAGGTAGAATAGTTTTGCACACAGAAAGGACTTTATGTGCTAGATGATAAAACAAGGCCACACTGCAACATAGTGAGGGAAGGAGGTGCCCAGGGCAGTAGCGCCTGGCATCATCTACGCTGTGCACTCCCCACACACACACACTTTCCTGCTGTGCACCCCCCCCCATGTACCTCTTCAAATCTTCACTGGCAGCAAGCAGAGTCTCCCACCTGTTGCTCATGCCAGCCTCAGCTCTCCCTCTGATGTCACTTCCTGGTCCTGTGACTAAGAAATGACATCAAAAGAGAAGGGTGAGCAGAGGAGAGGTGTCAGCATCCAGTAGCAGTTACACAAAATCTCCAAACCCTTGATGTAGGCAACTGCTGAAATGTGGCTGTGTCGGGTCTATTGCTGACCAATAAATACTATTTTGGCATATAGGTTCTTCACCTTTTTTTCAGTGTGCTTCTACTTCTTAACTGCTCCACTATTTTTTGCTTCTCTTTTTGTTCATGCACTAATGTTGCCATTATTGCACAGCTATTAACAAAAATTAGCATATGAGCACTTATGGACATATATTTTGTAGGTGGTAAGGGCTTATGTGCTAACCAGTTAGTGCATGGTAATGTAGCCACGCTAACTTATTAGCACAGAAATGCCCCCCTTTGCCCCCTTCTGTGGCAAAATATTTTTTTTTTCACACATGGGTTTGCATGAGCACATTGCAGTTTTACCACAGAACACCTCAATGCATCCCATGGTAAGATGTTTTTTAAGCTGTAGTAAGTACATACTAGTGCTCACTGTAGCTTAGTAAAAGGATCCCTGTGTGATCACCTTAATGCACTTAATGACTTGTTGGGGCTTAGTTTGTAAGAATTCTAGTCAGCTATTAGTAGCAAAAAAAAAAATCAAGCAATGACATGGATAAAAAATCTAATGTATTCAATTCAGACATACCCGTTTGTCTCACCGCTTGACTGAACTCCATTTTCTTTTTTCTTGGTTGATATACCATTTGTCATCTTCATGATGGATTTTGATTTCAATGCTGTAATTTAAACAGTAAGGAGGGAAAAATATAAAATCATCAATGACTTGTGATGAAAAACTGTTTACATAGGTCCCAATACCAAGTGTAAAAGCAGCTTTTGGTATATAAATGCAAATAAAAGTTGGTTTTGCCAAACGATTATTGTGGCGGCAAAACCTTTCATATGCCGAACGGTTAGACAGGCTGGGGCTCTTTACCCTGGAGAAGCGGAGACTGAGAGGGGACATGATAGAAACTTATAAAATCATGAAAGGCATAGAGAAGGTGGAGAGGGACAGATTCTTTAGACTAGCAGGGACAACTAAAACAAGAGGTCATTCAGAAAAACTGAGAGGAGACAGATTCATAACGAATGCAAGGAAGTTCTTCTTCACTCAGAGGGTGGTGGACACCTGGAACGCGCTTCCCGGAGAGGTGATAGGACAGAGTACAATTCTGGGGTTCAAAAAGGGACTGGATGACTTCCTGGAAGCGAAAGGGATAACAGGGTACAGATAGAGATTTACCTTACAGGACATTGAGTGAACAGGGTATGGGTATTTTAAGTTAGGTAGGGAACACTTTCAGGTCATGGACCTGGGGGGCCGCCGCGGGAGCGGACTGCCGGGCACGATGGACCCCTGGTCTGACCCGGCAGAGGCAACGCTTATGTTCTTATGTTCTTATGTTCTTATGATAAAGACTTGACCAGTTAATGACCGACGTATGCTGGTGACAAGGCTTTGATATATTGGATCATAGACTGATATTCAGTGAAAGTCTACCAAGCAAAGAGATGACAACTTGTCAAGAAATGTAACATAACATAAGATCCGTAATAGTTGTTGTACTGGTTCAGACCAAGTGTCCATCTAGCCCAGTATCCTGTTTTCATAAGTACTTGGCAGAGTCCCGGATGGAAGCAAAATTCCATGCTATTTAACGCCAGGAATAAGCAATGGCTTTTCCCAGATTTATCTTAATGATAAGATTCCTGGATGAAAAGCCCATAAACTATCAAAATATTTTTTGAAACCTAGCTACTTTAACTGCTCTGCTCACCGATTTGTCAACCTATTGAGGAAGGCTCTAAATTAATCATTTAGAGCACTGGTTGTTGACCTCCGCCTCGTGAGCGGACTGTTGGGCACGATGGTCTGACCCAGTAGCTGCAATTCTTATGTTCTTATGTAATTTCACCAAAGGACTATGACATCTACAGGTGAAATGAACACACACAATAACTATAATATAGTTATAGAAATGGCCCAGTATTGGTTAATAAGAACATAAGAATAGCCTTATTGAGTCAGACTAATGGTCCATCAAGCCCAGTAGCCTATTCTCATGGTGGAAAATCCAGGTCCCTAGTACCTGACCAAAACCCAAGGAGTAGCAACATTCATTGCTACAGATCCAGGGCAAGAAGCGACTCCCCCATGTCTTTCTCAATAACAGACTATGGACTTTTCCTCCAGGAAATTGTCCAAATTTTTCTTAAAACCAGCTACGCTATCTGCTCTTACCACAACCTCTGGCAATGCGTTCCAGAGCTTCACTATTCTCCGAGTGAAAAAATATTGGTTTTAAAAAGTATTTCCCTGTAACTTCATCGAGTATCCCCTGGTCTTTGTGATTTTTGACAGAGTGAAAAATCGATCCACTTATACCCATTCTACTCTACTTAGAATTTTGTAGACTTCAATCATATCTCCCCTCAACTGCCTCTTTTCCAAGCTGAAGAGCCCTAACCTTTTTAGTCTTTCCTCATACGAGAGGAATTGCCTGCTGATTCTGACAGTTGGGAATTTCTCACCCCAGTATCCACAGAGGCAATCAACAAATTAATATGGATCCTCAGATGGCTGACCTGAGCTTATAAATTCATAGCTCAGTCATACTGCCATGATCTTCATACGTCCATTTTATAATTATCAATCTTTTTTTGTATATTTCAATTAAAAAAAGTTACTGAGTTTTTTTAATGATATTTTCAGTCTATTCCTTCAATTTTACATAGTAACATAGTAGATGACGGCAGATAAAGACCCAAATGGTCCATCCAGTCTGCCCAACCTTACCCACTCTTTAATTTACTGATTCAATTTAAATAATTTTTCTTCTTCTTAGCTATTTTTGGGCAAGAATCCAAAGCTCTGCCTGGGACTGTGCTTAGGTTCCATCTACTGAAGTCTCTGTCAAAGCTCACTCCAGCCTATCTAAACCATCCCAGCCATCGAAACCCTCCCCAGCCCATCCTCAACTAAACGGCCATATATGGACACAGACCATGCAAGTCTGCCCAGTTCTTCAATATTTACTATTATTTTCTGGTTCTAGATCCTCTATGTCCATCCCATGCTTTTGTGAACTCTGTCACTGTTTATCCCATACTGCATTGCTTATTCTGCTCATACCAGCGTCTTGCGTCAATTTATCAGCTGTTTAACCTACTCCGTGATGTAATGTGTTTAAATGAAATATCAAATGCTGTTCCTTGATATTTAGATAATGTTTGGCATTGCTACCCTCCCACCCTACTTGTAGAGTCTATAATTCACCATTTAATATCTGTTAAAGGGTGCCCATATTGTTTCCAATGATTTACTATAGGTCCAGTGTCCCTTCAGCATGGACTCTGGATTTATGCTCCATGAGTCGTGTTTTGATTGAATGAGTAGTGCGTCCCACGTATCTAATACAGTGTCCTTGTAACACACTACATATGGGATGCACTACTTGTTCAATCAAAACTTGACTCACGGAGCATAAATCTTGAGTTCACACTGAAATGGACACTGCACCTATAGTAAATCACTGGAAACAACATAGGCACACTAACTGATATTAAATGGTGAATTATAGACTCTTTACAAGTAGGGTGGGAGGGTGGTAATGATCTAAATATCGATGAACAGCATTGGATATTTCATTTAAACACGCTTGCTCCTGTAGGCTTGAAAAAAAGAGATTGATTGGTGGATGATAGTTTGAAACCTCCTCCAATCACTGAACATTACATCATTGAGTAGGTTAAACAGCTGATAAATGGACACTAGTATGAGCAGAATAAGCAATGCAGTGCAGGATAAACTCGAGTTGTTAAGCACATTTTGAAGGGGAAACAGTAATTATATATATATTTTTAAATTTCCTGGTGAAAGTTAAATATTAAAGATGAATAAATGGATCCACGGGAGTTAAATGATTGTTGCTCTTTTTATAGTGATTGAACGGAGAATGAGTCTTGACCCTGATGAAGAAATATTGAAACATGATCATGTCAGGAGAAGCGACCCGAACGGTGAAAAATCTTAGGTAACAGTACAAATGCAAGCTAAGCAAAAGATTTATATTTATTGTTTTTTTTTGTTTTTGTTTTATTATTTATTTATAGAATTTTATAATATTACCAAGCATATACATCTTGTACAGTAAAGTGAGATCAATAACATAATAAACTGAGTTTCCAAAGTTGAAATATACCATAATACATAGTTAAATTTAAAAATAAAAAATACATAAATGAGGTAATAATAATCTAATTTGGAGTAGACACCGAAGAGGGAGTGGATAATATGAAAAAGGATCTGCAAAAGTTAGAGGAATGGTCTAATGCCTGGCAACTAAAATTCAATGCAAAGAAATGCAGAGTAATGCATTTGGGGATTAATAATAGGAAGGAACCGTATATGCTGGGAGGAGAGAAGCTGATATGCACGGACGGAGAGAGGGACCTTGGGGTGATAGTGTCCGAAGATCTAAAGGCGAAAAAACAGTGTGATAAGGCAGTGGCTGCTGCCAGAAGGATTCTGGGCTGTATAAAGAGAGGCGTAGTCAGTAGAAGGAAGAAGGTGTTGATGCCCCTGTTCAGGTCATTGGTGAGGCCCCACTTGGAGTATTGTGTTCAGTTTTGGAGACCGTATCTGGCGAAAGACATAAGAAGACTTGAGGCGGTCCAGAGGAGGGCGACGAAAATGATAGGAGGCTTGCGCCAGAAGACGTATGAGGAGAGACTGGAAGACCTGAATATGTATACCCTAGAGGAAAGGAGAGACAGGGGAGATATGATTCAGACGTTCAAATACTTAAAGGGTATTAACGTAGAACAAAATCTTTTCCAGAGAAAGGAAAATGGTAAAACCAGAGGACATAATTTGAGGTTGAGGGGTGGTAGATTCAGGGGCAATGTTAGGAAATTCTACTTTACGGAGAGGGTGGTGGATGCCTGGAATGCGCTCCCGAGAGAGGTGGTGGAGAGTAAAACTGTGACTGAGTTCAAAGAAGCGTGGGATGAACACAGAAGATTTAGAATCAGAAAATAATATTAAATATTGAACTAGGCCAGTTACTGGGCAGACTTGCACGGTCTGTGTCTGTATATGGCCGTTTGGTGGAGGATGGGCTGGGGAGGGCTTCAATGGCTGGGAGGGTGTAGATGGGCTGGAGTAAGTCTTAACAGAGATTTTGGCAGTTGGAACCCAAGCATAGTACCGGGTAAAGCTTTGGATTCTCGCCCAGAAATAGCTAAGAAGAAAAAAAAAAAAAAAAAAAATTTAAATTGAATCAGGTTGGGCAGACTGGATGGACCATTCGGGTCTTTATCTGCCGTCATCTACTATGTTACTATGTTACTATGAAAAGAGGACTTGAGAGAAGCAAGATGGCCGCGGTGCAGTGAGGACGCTCATTATCGGTTCTCCTGCGTTTACTATTTTCCTTGCCGATCGCACGTCCCCCGTGAGTCGGCTTGATATGCCGAAAAGAAGGGGAAGAGCGGCTGCCACAGCCCGGCAGGCTGAACTTACCCCGAGAAGACAGGAGACGATTTCGAGCTTCTTCTCTTCTTCTCCCTGGGGTGAACCGGCTCAGCCGAGGCAGAGGGAGGTCTCGGCTATCGGGAGTGATATCTCACTTAGCCCTGCAGGACCCGAGCCTCCCCAACAGCCGCGAGACCAGGGAACTACGGCGGCTCTGCAGGGACAGGAAGGATCCACCCTGAGAGAGCTGGAGGGCTCACCGGTATCCCTGGTTGCTCAGGCAGAGACTTCAGCGTTGGAGAAGGCAGAGTTGGCATCAGAGGTTGGGGGACAAATTCCATCGGTCCCCCCACTGGTAAGGCCAACTGAATTCACTCTGGAATCTATCTGGACTGCTTTAGACTCACTATACAAATTATGTGCAGGAACTCTTCCTTTGGTAAATGCACATAATATAAAGATTAACTCTATGCAGGAGGAAATAAAAACTCAGGGGGAAAAGATGGATTGCCTGGATCAACGGGTCCAAGGCATTCAATTAACACAGACTATTTTAATGAAGGACAAATTGCTATTAGTAAGGAAAGTAGAAAATTTGGAAAATTATACTAAAATGTTGAATTTAAGATTACTTAACTTTCCTAAAACTTTAGCAATGACGCCTAAAGATTTATTCTACAAATTTCTGAAAGAGATATTTAAATATCCTGAGAATGGTTTTCCTCCATTACACAAAGCTTATTACCTTCCAGTTTCAAAGAAGGCTTCTAAAACTGAGGCTTCAGCTAATTTAAGCCCTATGGATGTTACAAAAATTTTGGAAACCTCAGAGGATGAAGTCATCTCATATTCTACACTTCTGGTGACATTTGTTTTTCAGCAAGATAAAGAGGCACTTCTTAGGCTGTTTTTTAGGCTTAAAGAGATGACCTTTATGGACTCAAAGATTTCCATGTTTCCGGATGTATCTAAATTAACTCAATCCCGAAGGAAACAGTTTCTGGAAATGAGACAATTTGTATTAACTTTGGGGGCTAAGTTTCAACTCAGATATCCCTGCAAATGTTTGATCTTGTTGGATCAACATTCATATATTTTTTTTGATCCCCCCCCAATTACGATTTTTTCTTGAGTCTAAAGGGGTAATGCTGTCCAGTGCTCCCACAGTGGAATAAGGTCTAGTTTTCATTTATTTGAAGAAGTAACACTGCATTTTTGTATTATAAATTTCTGTATAATATAAGGCCCTACTAATGTGAATTGCTTTTCCAATAATGTGGACTTTTTGTTGAGAGACGATTTATATTGTATTGGAAGTTGTTTAGTTTTCTTCTTTTTCCTTTTAATTAATGTGTTTAATCTCTCTTTCTCATATACATATTGTATGAATGTACAGTGTATATCTATAAAATTAAATAAATAATAAATAAAAAAAATAATAATCTAATTTGATCACACACTAGTCCTCAATAATTGGATCCAAGATTTAAAGAGTAGAACAAAATAAGTCAAATGAGTTAACAGGAAAACCATGTCTACTACAGTGCAGGGAGCTAACCTTCCTTGGGCGCTGTTATTCCTTTCTGAAGACGTTTCCCTGAGAGAAAACTTATCAGATGAGATGGCTCTATAAAAATGTACTTCAAGGATAAATATCTAACTATACATTTACATGGATATCTCAAAAAGAAAATACCCCCTATTTGAGTCACTCCAGGTTTCAGAAGTAAAAATTATTTTCTTCTCTTTTGAGTCTCTCTAGAGACATCAGGAAAAATCTGAATATGATATCCCAAGAAGTCCTTGGACCTATTTTTAAAGAAAAGTTTTAATATCCAATCCTTGTCTGGAGCCAAAGATTTATATTTATTGGAGAGCAATGTATTAGTGAAGTGAAAGTGGTGAACACTGAAGTAATAGACTGAAAATATCATTTAAAAACCTCAGTAACTTTTTTTTTTAGATTGAAATATATATATATATATATTTTAAAAAGACTGAAATGGACCTATGAAGATCTTGGCAGTATGACTGAGCTATGAAGTTACTGTATAAGCTCAGGTCAGCCATCTGAGGATCCATATTAAACAATATATTAATTTGCTGATGGTCTCTGTGGACATTGGGATGAGAAAATTGGTTGAAGTGGGCAATCATTTTGAAGCCATTTGGTACATGTTTAATGATCTGACAGAGCCATCCACAGGTAGCCAGCAAAGGTGAAGTGCGATTAAGAGTGGAGCTAGAGATCTACTAGGTACATATTGGAGAGTGCCAACTACTAAATCAACTAGAAGTAGGGGAGATACTGGAATTCTTGCAATATGTCTCTTAAGCAACTAGATGAGGAATAATCCACTCATGAAGAGAAGATGATGCTGGATGACAAATAGAGGCAATATAACCGAGGTTACAAGAAGGGCAGCCTAGAATGAAATGATCACAATATCCCCAGCAGAACCAGAGGAGGATCAGTAGAACCAGAGGATTGGAACAAAACTGTACAAGAACAAATTGCTTAATAACCATATACAGTGCTCTACATTAAATTTACTTCTCAACAAGGATCCATGCTACAAAAAAGCCAGATTAATACCATTAGCTCAACACAAAATGATTCAA
Organism: Geotrypetes seraphini; assembly: GCF_902459505.1. Taxonomy (NCBI): domain Eukaryota; kingdom Metazoa; phylum Chordata; class Amphibia; order Gymnophiona; family Dermophiidae; genus Geotrypetes; species Geotrypetes seraphini. The sequence goes on from NC_047095.1 coordinate 23,676,271, forward strand.
CACCAAAGGCACAAGGGATCTTCATGATATACAGGCAGTCATATTCATATAAACAAACTTACATATATGAAAACAGGAGCATTTGTTCCATGGATTTCTAATTTCAACCAGAACAAAATCACCATAAAGTGTCTGTCTCATTTGTAAAAGTGGCTCCAAATGAATAGCAGCTTAGTTTGAGCAATTCTGTCTGAGCCCACAGCAGGACTACAAATAACTGCCATTTTTCCTGCTTCTGGCTCATGATTGACAGCTTTGCCTGATCAAGTCTCAAGTTTTATTCATATTTGATTTACCACTCATAAAGCAGCTTTCAGAACTGTTCACATAAATATACATTAGAGAAGGGAATAGGAGGATACAATTCTTCATGTAGGATAGGCTGGGGAAAAAAAGGAGGTTCAGACTAGAGAATGACATGGGGACAAATTTTTCCCTATCCCTGCAGGAACTCATTTTTCTATCTCAGCATGTTCTTTTCCTGTCCCTGCCTCATTCCTGAAAGCTCTGTCCTCATCTGCACAAGCCTCAAACATTTTAAAATCATAAGGGTTTGAGGCTTGTGCGGTTAAGGCAGAATTTACAGGAATGGGGCAGGGACATGGACAGCGACAAAACACGCATGGACAGGAGGAGGAAATTGAGTTCCTACGGGGACAGGGAAAAATTTGTCCCAGTGCCATTGTCTAGACCTGGAGCTCATCAATTCACTGACTGGCCACCACGTTAGGGAACACTGAACTCATCATCTGGGATAAGTATCTTTATGTTTAAGTCTTTTTATGGAAAAAAAAAAACCCCACAACTTGTCAAAGTACAATTGCTTTCGTTCACATTGCAGATTCGCATTTAGTTTAAAAAAAACTCTCCCTATTCCCCTTCCCTCTTTCCATATTGGTATTAAAAGAACAGTTCAAACACATTACACTGTATAATGATCTCTGTCTTTAACAATTTTAACTATTTCTCTCTCTTTAACAGTATTAACTATTAAGCAATCTACTTTGTGCTGTGGGAGTCAAACTAGACCAAAATGGTTCCCAAAACAAGCAAAACCGTTTTCCCAAAGTGAAGTCTAAGTCTCTGATTGAGACTCTTTCCCAAACAACAAACTGAAGCAGTGTGCTATTGTAAGTGGATCCAAATTAATCCAAACACTAGACTCTAGAGCAGGGGTGCCCACACTTTTTGGGCTTGCGAGCTACTTTTAAAATGACCAAGTCAAAATGATCTACCAACAATAAAATAAAAAAAAAACACAACGCACACTGTACGCATAGAAAATGTTAATTATCATTCCTATTCCAGAGTTTTTCAAAGAGGTCAAAGCAGATGACTCTATGCACTATCACCTCAGTAACAACCATACAAAAATAGACAAATATACCCACCCCCCTTCCTTTTTACTAAACCACGATAGCAGTTTTTAGAGCGCAGGGAGCTGCGCTGAATGCCCAGCACTGCTCTCGACGCTCATAGGCTCCCTGCGCTAAAAAACTCTATTGCGGTTTAGTAAAAGGGGACCTTAGTGTAAAATATAGACAGCAGATATAAATTCAGACACATTTTGATCACTAAATTTAAAATAAAATCATTTTTCCTACCTTGTCTGGTGATTTCATTAGCTTCTGGTTGCACTTTCTTCTTCTGACTGTGCATCCAATCTTTCTTCCCTTCTTTTAGCCTGTATGCTTCCTCTCCTCCAGACCTCGTTCCCTCCCCCAACTTTTCCTTCCTCTCTTCCTGCCCTTTCTTTCTCTCTGCCTCCCTTTCTTTTTTTTTTCTGTTTCTCTTCTTTCCTTCTGTCTCCCTGCCTGCCCTTTTTCTTTCTCCCTGCCCTTCCCCAAGCCACTGCCATCGGGGACCAGGACCCAAACCGCCACCAATAACAGGTCCGAAAGCCGACGCCGCCCCAACCTCTCCCTGCTTCGGCCGACCAGCATCGCGATCGAGCTGTTGGGGGAAATGCTGCCGGGTCCTGCCTTCGCGGAAACAGAAAGTAGGCAGTACCCGGCAGCAAGAAGAACAAATGCTTCACTAACCTGTCTCCCGCATTAGCCCGTAGCGAACGCTTGCTTCAGGGCTCTCAACATGTGCGTGCCAGCTTCCCTTCTCCCCCCCCCCCCCCCGGACATAACTTCCGGTTTCGGAGGGAAGAGAAGAGAAGCCGGCACACACACGTTAGAGCCACGGAGCATAAGTTCGCTACGGGCTGAAATCTCCAAGCCGTTTTTTTTTAATGTTCAGCAGCGGCGGCAGCAGCAGATGACAGCTGGGCGGACCGCCCAGCTAAAAGGCCCTAGAGAGAACATTGGAGAGGAAGGCTGATCGGCCTGGTAGATCAGGACGGCAACACGAGTCTATCACGGAACCCGGGATGGGCTCCGCGATCGACTCGCGTTGCCTTCCTGAGCTACTGGTCGATCGTGATCGACGTGTTGGGCACCCCTGCTCTAGAGAATACACTTTCTACCCATCAAAATCCCACAGTTGAGAAAACAGCAGTATCTTTTGGGTGTTGGGAAATCGCAAGTGACACTATTAAAAAGCAAGTGAGGTTGTACTTGCCGAGTATATTTCCACAGAGACAAAACATGATTACTAAGTGCCATCCAAAAGGATTTGATGTTAGGGGGAGAGTGTGGCGCAGTGGTTAAAGCTACAGCCCCAGCACCCTGAGGATGTGGGTTCAAAACCCATGCTGCTCCTTGTGACCCTGGGCAAGTCACTTAATCCCCCCATTGCTTCAGGTACATTAGATAGATTGTGAGCCCGCTGGGACAGACAGGGAAAAATGTCATGTAAACCGTTCTGAGCTCCTCTGGGAGAACGGTATAGAAAATTGAATAAATAAATAAAATGTTCAAGGTAAGGAACATTTTACACAGTGATCGGAAGCACCAATTCTTGCCTTGAATGCATTCACAGTGTTCCTCCAAGAAAAAGAAATCAATCTGTGAGTAAGAGTTATATTGGGGAGAATAACAGGAATATTCCCGAACTCAGGTTATTATTTCTTCACCAAACATCTACAAAAGATGAGGAGTCTAGGACCTCCTGCAAGGCTTTCCCCTCCCTCCTTCAGTTTTTCCCCATCTTCCCTGACTTATCCAATTTACTTAAAACACAGTTCAAATCTCCACCTATTATTCTAACTTTCTTTGCCACCCAGGTGAACTGTGTAAACCAGTGAGAAAATAAACTAAACTAAATTAAACTAAACCTTAGGTTTGTATACCACACCGTTTGGAGCATAAAGATTAAGGAAACTTTATCCCCCAATCTTCCCGTAACCCATACTGCCCTCCCTTCATCATCCCACCCTTCCTCATATTTCAGAAAAGATAAAGTCCCACGGAGGAGAATTGTCACCCCCCCCCTCTTTTTGCTATTAAAGGAGGAAGCAATCACCTCACCAAATGCCCTCCGCTGTGCTCTAGGTCAATAAGCTTGGTCTCCTGCAGAAGAACAACATCAGCTCTCAATTTTTAAATAGGTCAAGATCTGTTTGCATTTAATTGGACCATTCAACCCACCCATATTAAACAAAACTACTTTAATACCCTTATGTACCAAAGATCACCCCAAAATACCCATCCCTTCCAGACTGCTAGTAGTAGTCCCCCCACTTTCCACTCATGTCCTCATTCACCCTGACCAACCAACCATACTCAGTTGGGAATCTGTTTCAAAAGGATTTTTAATGAGATGATCCTCCATTGGTTCCCCAAAGGTACGAGTCTTGAGGTACATATATTTTCTAAGGTAAAATGATTTATAAAACATATATTTGATTGGGAAATCTTTTTTTTTTTTTTTAAATTGCCATACTGGGACACACCAAATATTCATCAAGCCCAGTATCCTGTTTCTAACAGTGGCCAACCCAGGTCTCAAGTACCTCATACTAGATCCCAAGTAGTAAAATAGATTTTATGCTGCTTATCCAATTCTGGTCCTCGAGCCAGGTTAGGTTTTCATGAGATAGATTTGCATCTCAAGGAGGCAGTGCATGCAAATCCATCTCATACATATTCATTGTGGATATCCTGAAAACCTGACCTAGCTCCGGCTCTTGAGGACCGGAATTGCCTACCCCTGTTCTAGAAATAAGCAGTGGATTTCCCCAAGCCATCTCAATAATGGCCTATGGACTTCTCTTTTAGGAAATTATCCAAACCTTTTAAAAACCCTGCTGATTTCTCATTTTTGGTTGTTTGTTGTTATGGTTTTAAGTTTCAGAGCCCCTCAGAACTTAATTTGAAGTAGTTCAATAAGTCCTGAAAGTTTCTTCCTTCCTTCTGGGTTTTTGCACCTAATTAGATTTTATCATTGTTCACTGGTTCCCTGCTTATTCTACATATCTATGTTACCTATCTACTGGCCCCTGTTGGATTTGTGTGGGTTTAACTCCCACTGGACTGTATGTATCCATGTGCTGATTATATTTGATTTGTGAAATAAAATCAAATTGATTTGATTCGTGAAATAAAATTTGTTTGCTAGCATCTACTAATTCATTTCTTTTTCCCTGCTCTTTGTGGTTCTTTTGTTGCAGTTGGACCTGTCTCTTCTTACTTCTTGTAATTTCTGAGTAGTCCAAGTGCACTAAAAGTACAGTATAAGGTCCATCAAGTGTTTTATTTTGAAATGTGCCAATATGTATTATTAAGGATATGTCCCCAAGCTGATGACCTCTCCCTGCACTTCAACTTCTGTTTCTATCAACCATTCAGGCATATGAATAAAAAAGAGCTTTCATGGCTCTTTATAGCTGTCCAGCACATACTTTTCACAAAACATCGAATGAATTAAACAAACTAATGAAGATTAGTGTTCCAACGGGAACCTAGCTGAATAAAGGAGGTTATTCTAGGTTGCACAATAAGCATTGTAAATTGGACAAGCTACAAAAACTTATACTATGCCTAAAGGAATTCTGTGCAGCTCAGAAAGTATGCAGAATTATCTTGTTTGGACTCGGAGCTGATAATATTGCCAATCCATTTATTCTGAGAGAGGAAGGTGGCAACATTAGCCCACATGAATCAGAAATGCAGTGGCCTTGGCCTACACAAACTAGAGAACAATGTAATAGTAGCTGCATTGATTCACATAGGCTAAAATAAGAGGGAGAAAGGGATTTGATTGTGAATATGAAAATGTGCATACAGTGAGAGGAGCAGAGGAAGAAAAAACATGGTCAGGTGAGCCTGCAGGAAGAATTAGTATGAGCTAGGTAGGGGAGGAAAGAGAAATAAGGGTTTATAACTGGGATGTGAAGAAAAGAACGTTGGGTGTAGTGAGTTAAAGGGGGGGGAGGGCTGGGCCTTATATAGCAGTATTACAGTACTCAAGAAAATTCTCATCTAATTTAAAATACAAAGCAAAAAAAAGTTATTACATGGTAATGTTATTGTGACAAATCAAGTATGTAAAATATTTCTGAATTTTAAAACTGTGCAGGAAGAATTTATTTTTAGCACAGAATTAGAGTAAATCAATATACTACAGCGGCAGTCTTTTCTCTTCAAGGTGTTTTCTTCTATACTATCACAGGAGCTGTACAACTTCCACACCGCTGTTCAGTAGTACTCAATACATAAATAAAGAATATTGATAAAAAAAAAAAAATTTAGCAAAAATATTGAGGGAGGGGTTAATTTGGACATGATACTTTGGTGCTTCATAGGAAAGGGATGTTAGCATTATATTATTCTATTGGGAAATTGCAGGGCATAATTAGAAGTAAATACAGTGGTACCTCGGTTTACGAGTGCACCGGTTTGCGAGTGTTTTGCAAGACGAGCAAAACATTCGCAAAATCGGCACCTCGGAAACCAGATTCAGATTCTGTGGAACAACCTGTGTTAAGTGCATGGAGCTCAGCAAACAGTATTGACAGCCTTAGCATAGAGCTTAAATAAGCAGTCTTATTTTTTTTTTCCATTTTTTGACTCTTTGTTCCCTTAGTATGAAGACCATTTTCTTTAATTGGGTCCTGGACTACAGGCCCAAGGCCTTTAGTTAGATTTTTGTCCCATCAGTTAAGGTATTGATCAGGTTTTCTGGGCATGAGACCTAATCTGACAAAATGATGGATATTTTGGTGCCTTTTTGCACCCATCTTGAACATCTGGGTTGCTTCATCTATAGCCCGATCCAATTAGTGGTACTCTTGAAATTATTTTTGGGCAAGGACCAACAAACACCTGTGTATAATCTCATTATAACAGAAAGTATAGTTATGATTCACATTAGAATATTGACACTTAAAACAACTGAAGAATTTTATTTCTTTGACTCTGAAGGTCAGGAACAGCTAATTGCATTTTCCACTGTGGCCAATGGGTCAAAAACCATATAAATTCCTGCTGATTTTTAATTCCCAGTGGCCTTCTCCTAGGGTCTACGTGAGCTTTTGCAACCCTGACAGAACCTCCCAATAAGTTATGTATGTCTTTTCTGTGTGTATGCAATCCTGAATGCTTGTGACTGATGAAACATCTCTCTTTTCTTTCTGTGTGTTTGCAGCTTTGAGTGCTTAATGAGATGTCTCTCCCTTTCGTGTATGTGTTCCTGTCTGAAGTGCTTGCTGACAACTATCATGCTTTATGTAAAAGAACTCTCTAGATCAGGGGTGTCCAACCTGCGGCCCCATGAAGTATTTTGTGCGGCCCCGGTTGAGGGCGACACAGTGTTTTCCTCTGCTGCCCCCGGGTGTTTACCGTCTTGCCGGCTCCCTCCTCTGTCTTGCTGCAGAATTTGCGCGTTTGTGCGGCCCCAGAAACATTTTTTTGGCCAATACGGCCCAGGGAAGCAAAAGGTTGGACACCCCTGCTCTAGATAATGTGCATTTACCTCTCTCCTTTCCCGTGGAGCAGTGAATGGCCTTGTCACCACAGTAAAGGATCTGCTAAATTGCCTCCCTTCCTTCCTCTCCAGATCAGTGGCTCCACTCGCGATCGCACATGCAGCAGCAGCCCCCTCTCATGAGTCCAGCAGCCACCCTTCCTCCCTATCGCGGGTAGAACAGTCCCCCACCATCGCACCCAATGGGTTCGTCACCGGGGATTCCATTTATAAACAGGCCCTCTCCTCTGAAGCCGACACAAGAGCTTCCCTCCGATGTCAGAGCTGATATTGGAGGGAAGACTTTCTGGTCAGCCAGTGATCCGTTACTTCAACTGACTTCTGTCAGCTCCTGCTGGACTAATTCATCCTTCTGCTCCCTGACTGCAATGCTCTCCTACTCCTCTACTTCTTCACACATGTTGTACTACCTCGGAGCTGGACATTTTTGTTTTCACCTGTTCTTTCCACAAAATATTTCCTGTTCGTTGGATCCCCGAATTCATGACAGCCACCTTCCTAAAAACACTTTGCTGTACCTGGTGTAGTCATTCATCTCTGTCCTCCATCACCATTAATAGGACAACCTACTCCAAACCTCTGGTAACTAATGATTCTATGGACATTCCAGACTTTATTTCATATGCTGTGCATCCACTTCCTCTTGGCATGGGGAACGAGACATTCCACAAGCTGCTGAATTTTACAGAACTCCATGACTACATTGAACTACTTAAGAAAACCTCTAAAGATGTGAATCATACTATCACTTTTGAAAATGGACAGATTGCACAAACTATTGAAAATTTGCTACGAGATGCTCATGTCTCAGTTTGGGAACTTTTATTTGGGTATTCGCCTACAGTAAATCATGTCTTTAATGTTTTAATTCACCCTATCGTTATCTTAATTATTGTACAAATTATGCTATGTATTATTATGATTTTCCTTTGCTGTAAAATGAAACACATGTACATCTCTTTACAACGCATATCCTACAAAGTTCCCTCTACCTTTTAAGACAGTTATACATGAATTTCCAGTATCTTCTCTGACACTTGCTACTTTGGTTGATTTGGCATAGCCTATTACATGGCATACCAGGATCAGACATAATATATGATCTCATATCCCATACTCTCATACTCATAGCATCGTGGTACCTTTAAGCCTGAACCGCTTGAGAAAGCTTCCTGCACTGTTCATTCACTCAAAGACGGGTAAGATATAGCATATTGGGTTTCCCCACTCAGATGACTATACAACCTAAGACAGAGGTCTGAACTCATAATGGTAAATGTTTATCTTCATAGCTTGGAGATTGTGCAGGACAAGGAGACTGATGTAATGTTGTTGGAGATAAGAGAGGCATACAAAACATTTGCAGAAGTGGATGCCATATAGAAGGGTACCGCAAGCTTGCCTCCTCTCTGCAACACCCCCCTCTCTCTCTTTCCTCTGGACTCTGTAAGGCAGGTAAACTGTCTTTTCCCTCTCATTAATTGTAATGATTGATGTATCTTTATAAATCTTGCTTTTCTGTAATATTAAGCCTATTAGATCATATCATTCATATCTGACCTTAGGGCATGTCAGTGCAGACAACCTCCTTTAAGCTTGGCTACTCCTTCTTGTCTTCAGCACCAGCCGCACTTGTTTGGCTTCTGTGTCAGCCACGTGCAGTGTACAAGAGCCGCTGCATGCTGTCCCGGCAAACAAGTGCGGCTGGCACTGAAGACAAAAAGGAGCAGCCAAGCTGGAAGGAGGTCAGTTAAGGAAACTAGGATCCCCGGCTGACCAGAAAGGCTTCCTTCTGATATTGGAGGGAAGCCCTTACTTCAGCTTCGGCGGAGGGGGGGGGGGCATGCCCAGCTGGATAGCCCTGAAGAGAACATGTAAAGGAGAGAGGTGATAACATGGGAGAAAAGGAGAAGGGGGGGAAGAAGCATGTTGGGACATGGGAGGGGCACAAATTTGGGACAAAGGCAGGGAGAGGGACACGAACTCGGGACACAGAAGGAAGGGAGGAGGCATGAACTTGGGACACAAGGGAAGGAATAGAAAGGGAGAATTGTTGGGCATGAGTGTGTAAGTGAGAGGGAAAGAGATGGTGCACATGGGGAAAGAAGAAAAAGGAATATTGCTGGGCATAGAGAGAGAGGAATGAGGTAGAAATACATGGGGAAGAGGTAGAAATGTTGGATATGGTGGTGGAGGGGGAACAGAGGGACAAATTAAAAGGGATGCAAGGGAGAGGAATGTTGCTCTGGGAATGGGGACCGAGCTGGTAGATGGGGCAGGGACAGGGTCAGGGACAAATTTTTTTCTCCGTGTCATTCTCTACCTGTGTGTCTATCTTCATCTGATTCTTTCCCCTCAGCTGCAAGATTTTCCACTTCTCTCATCCACTTATTGATTTGTGCTTGAGACACTAAAGGAGACCTTCTCTTCCTAACTATTCTTCTATATTTCTTTATACTTTATATTTTCTTCCCCCCCCCTCCAGTCTGCTCTAAGTATTTCTAAGAGTTTATTCTTGCAGTTTTCCCAAATGTCTTGGAATTTTCCTTCTATTGTGAGTGTAGCTCACTTTTCTTCCTTGTTCTGTCTTTACTATCTGCTCTGCACCTTTTGCTGGTCCTTAGGTAAAGGCATTCTTTCAGACTCTGCCCTGCCTTCTGAGATGTATCAGATCACTTTCTTTCTCATTCCCTTTTGCTAATCTGTTGTACAGCATGCTGTGGATCAAGAAGAGTCAAAGTTTTTTTCTTAGCAAAGTGTTCTGCTTTTATCATCTACTTATACAAGTGTCTTTCACCCCTTTTTTTCTGTAACTGGTAATTATACTGCAGTTGTATTTTGGGATTATAAGATCTTGCTTGCTTATGTATTTTTCATATATGATATTTTTTTCTTTGTATGTATGTGGTATGTTTTGTGCTTCTGAAAATAAAGGGATATTTTCAGAGAGATAAGTGGTATTATAGGTTATTGTCTGGGCCCAGACGTGGGTCAGACGTGTGTGAGATGTGAATATCATCTAAGGTACTGAGAGAGTAGTAATGGTTGTAAAGGGGTAAGAGGTCTTGGGTGTGGCCCTTGGAGGTTCTTTACACCTGTAAAAAAAACTTTAATGAAAAATGATTCCTCGGATTAAGGCCATCTCACCCTGTTCTATATTTAAATCAAAAATTCTGTAATTTGACTAAATACACTTTAAAGTTTGGTGATCCTTTATTCTCAGAAAAGAAAAAAGAAACACCCACCTGTAGAGGGATCCTTGGAACTCTCCATATGGTTTTTTGATGTATCACCTTGCAGTGAATGAAGTAGCTTGTGTTCGCCTACAGGTACATCTTCTCTGGGATCTTCTGAACATTCATTTGATATCTGAACATCTTTCTCTGCATTTGATGATTTTTTGGCAGATCCAGCACTTGCAACTTGAGATGCCAATTCTTTTCCCATGTTTTTCTTTAAAGGCTTTGTTTTGATGTGCACACTAGAGCTTCCTTGTACTTTAGGCCTGGCACCTGAATTTTTCCCTTCTTGGTATGTTATTCCTTTGCCATTTGTAGACTGTCTCTGGCCATTTACAGACACTGATCTTTCTGAATCTTGCTTAGGAACTAAGCTATCGGAGTTTCCATTGTTTTCTGCTTTTGGTTTCACAGCTGCTTTAGGTTTTGCTGTAGCTGTTTTTCCCACACATTTGGCATCTTTTGTAGTTATGGGAACTGCCTTTTTAGTGTCTTTTCCCTTTAAGTCATCATGTTTTGCAACTTTATTTGAAGTATTTCTGTTGGAAGCTGATGTATGTCCAGATGCTCCTAATCCATCAGATTTCATGTTTACTTGATTAGTAGATGACTTAACCCAACAATCCTTTCTGCTATTTGCTTTCCAAGATGTTTGCTTTATATTAGGTTCAGCAACACATTGATTTAGCTAAAAAGAGGGGAAAAAAACCCAAGAATAGTCAAGTATTAGCTCTTAGAAATTACTAACCAGTCCATTTTTTCAAAAGTTACAGCTAGCTTTCACAATAGCCCACTAGCAATTCCTAAGCTAATTGAACAAAATTTGCAAAAATTAAAGCAATGTAGATTCTTTGTCCAACTTTGGCTCCTCAGAATCCTGGCACCAATGCATCTTACTATCGATTTCTTATGAAATGTAATGAGTATTCTCTTATGAGCAAAGCCAGTGGTAAGAGTGAATTTGAAAGCATGATGTCATCTTTAATGAAATAACACAAGCTAAGAGACCGTGCAACTAAAATGTAATAAACATTAGAACAGAGAGACATTGTATCAGATGTTCTTAATTTGATTGCAAAAGCCATTAACTGAAAATACAATAATCACAATTACCTAAACCCTATGCATGAAGAACTTTCTATGCAAATGGACTAGTTTACTAGAATAATAAACAGCTAGATGCTCAAAAAATAGGAATATAATATATTCAACCATCTGATCTTCAGTACCTTTCACAAGTACAGTGGTACCTTGGATTACGAGCATAATTCGTTCCAGGAACATGCTCATAATCCAAAATGCTCTTTTATCAAAGTGAGTTTCCCCATAGGAAATAATGGAAACTCGCTTTGACAGGTTCCCACCCTCCACATCCCCCCCGAGGCCAGCAGCGCTGCTCCCCCCCCACGAGAACCGGCATTGCTCCCCCTGAAGGCCCCCTCCGCGAACCGGCACCCTCCCCCCCGCAATCCGGCACCCCCCCCCGCCGCCATCGGGCACCCCCCCCCGCCGCGACCTGAGGTCCCCCAACCCACCCGAATCCTCTTCTTACTTCAGTGTTGCCTCCACACCGGCACCGGTACCAGCATGTCCTGCCGGTGCCCGAAGATCTGCTTCCTGTGCTGGGCCTTGAGCATGTGCGCATGCTCAAGCCTGAGAGAACGTGAACTCTCAGGCTTTGAGCATGCGCACATGCTCAAGGCCCAGCACAGGAAGCAGATCTTTGGGCACTGGCAGGACATGCTGGTACTGGTGCCGGTGTGGAGGCTACACTGAAGTAAGAAGAGGGTTCGGGTGGGTTGGGGGACCTCAGGTCACGGCGGGGGGGGGTGCTGAATTGCGGGGGGGAGGGTGCCGGTTCACGGGGGGGTGCTCACAAATCGAGGCGCACTCGGTTTCTGAGGTGCCGATTTTGCGAAAGTTTTGCTCGTCTTGCAGAACACTCGCAAACCGGTGCACTCGTAAACCAAGGTACCACTGTAATATTAAATGAGTCAATCAGCTATCCTAACAGGAGGTACAACTTCTGCCCTTATAATTGGCTCCCTGTTTACATCAAAAGGGCACAGTCTCTACAGTATATGTAGTCCTTATATCTTTCATAAATGTTTACATTAAACATCTCATAGTAAACAGCAGAGACTGCCAAGAGGATAGGAAATCAAAAGACCCTGACAAAGGCACTTTCTGAAATACGGCAATATCAGATCATCAAATTATTGAGTGTGGCTCCAGTGACAGCTTGGCTGTCTCTGTCCTCGGTGGAATATTTTTTTCTCCTTTTTCTCTTCTATGTTAAAACATCTTAGCATAATTACTGTTAGTTAGATGCCATTGACTCGTGCTCAAGTCCACGCAACTTGATGAATTACAGATCTAAAATGAAATTGTTTTTGTGCTAGTCCGGTAAGGTCTGGTTTCAGAAAAGGTCAAGGAACAAGAGACATTATTGCCAATGTTAGATGGATATTGGAAGAGAGCAAAGAATACCAAAAGCCCCTATAATTTTGATTCATTGACTACAGCAAAGCTTTTGACTATGTGGATCATGATAAACTATGGGAATTCTAGCGCAAAAGGAATACCCAAATACATAATTCAGCTGATAAAGAGCTTCTATAAAAATCAAGAGGCTGCAGTGAGAACAGAATATGGCAACACTGATTGGTTTCCAATAAAATGTGGCATCAGGCAAAGTTGCATCTTGTCACCTTACCTGTTCAAACTTGATGGCAAAGCCATCTTCAGAAAAGCAAATTTGGAAGAAGACAGTATTGTACAGCCTTTATTATTCTTTTGAACATAACAGAATGATACAAGGAAAATACATAGAATCCTGAAAATCTGTTTGTGGGCAAAATAATGCTCCAAAATAGAATAGAATGGGTCCAATTCATGTCCCTCAAACCATCCCTATACATTTCTATGGAAGCGGAAATAGCAGCAGTTTCAGGATAGAAAGATTGAAATAATAGAAATATCACCCTGCCCCTCCTGGTCAGAAATATACGAGGTGTGTTCAATAATTTATTTACCAGAGTATGAAAGAAAGTAGCAAGTGTGTTGAATCAAGTCTATGCATTTTATGACATGTCTCAAGGTTACTCAGGCACAGTTGCGGCTCAGTGTGAGTCTAACATTCCAGGATGTCAGGAGAGTCCTGGTGCAAATCAAGTAAGAAACTGCTAGATTTGGAGCACCATTCAGTGATAAAAATTTTTTCACAATAGAAGGATAAAAGTCAAAAGAAGATCCATGAACACATGACTGCCCTATCATCCTACAAAGCAAAATTTTGTAGCAAGCGGGGACCGACCAGGGGATCGCCGGGGGTGGTCGACCAGGATGCGAGGGCAGGAGCTGTGGAGGCGTTTCCTGCATTGATCTGCCTGTTGCTAGAGATGACCCTGGGAAGCTCCGCCTTGCCCCCGGTGTCCGGATGCAGCACACCCTGGTAGGCACAGGACCTTTCACCGCTTCCTGCACTCCTGGCTTCGGCGATGAAGATCTGATCCCTACTTGCCTAACCCGAAGTCTGATTTCATGTACCCCAGAACCACTTCACCCATTGACTTGGCTTCTTTCCAGAGCTCTTGGCGGATGTGCACGGAAACAGTGGGACGGGAGTCTTGTGTCGGACCCAGTTACATCGGAAACAGAACATGATGACTTTCAATATCGAGTGGCTGTCATCCAGATCTCTTCCATGAAGAAGCTCTTTTTTAAAAGACAATGTATTATTTTATTTTATTTCCCTACTTATTTATGAATTACCTTTAATCTTACTTATTGTTATGCCTTTTTTCTTCGTTTTGTAACATTTCTGTCATTTTAAATTTCGCCAGAATTCCATTGTTTAACGGTTTCCCCTTATGCATTAACTCTTTGATCCTCTCTCTTCTATCTACCAAAAAAAAATTTAATTCAATGCTGTCTTGTTAAAATGTTTATTTCTATTCCCTCTTCTATCTTTATTTTAATTAATTTATTAATCCACAGGTACTTTAGTTAGATTGTGAGCCTTCGGGACAGAAAGGGAATTTTTTTAAGTACCTTTATTATTTTCATATCTTTAATTTTAATGTATATTTTCTGTAAACCGCTTAGAACTTAACGGATGTAGCGGTATATAAGAAATAAATTACATTACATTACATTACAAGCAGCTTAAGTGGGGAAGAGAGACCACTGAAGATGACCCTCACATTGAATGGCCTTTGGAAGCAACTTCCACAGAAATGTGCAAGAAAGTCGAGCATTTAATTTTGTCAGACAGATGAATTAAGGTTTCCTGAATAGCTAAATAAATGGGCATCTCGGCAGGTACAGTTAATAATTCATGAAAAGTTGAGCATGTCCAAGGTTAGCGTAAGACAGGTTCCAAGAATGCTGACACCATGTCAGAAGGCCACAAGGCCCCATGCTTTCAGGAGAACTTGGAGATGCTCCATGAAGACCAAGTGAATTTTTTTCATCGTTTGGTGACTGGAGATGAGACTTGGGTCTAAGATCACAGAGATCCTGAGTCCAAAATAGAGTCAATTCAGTAGAAGCACAAGACAAACCCCATCCCCAAAAATTTCAAGACAGAAAAATCTGCAGGCAAGTCATGGCAACTGTCTTCTGGGATGATGAAGGACTTTGCTTCTGGTGTTCATGTCGCACAAGACAACCATAACTGGGGAGAGTTACGCCAACACAATGATCATTTTGCGGGAGCCAATCAAGGAGAAAAGAGGAGGAAAATTCTCAGCAGTTGGGATGCTTCTTTACAACAATGCGCTAGTGAACATGTCACAACAATCACAGGCTGCCATCCAAGAAAGTGGGTTTCAGCAGCTGGACCATTCACCCTACAGTCCTGACCTGGCTCCCTTGGATTATTACTGTTCCAAGTTTAGAAGAAATCTCTCCGGTTTTCAAGTGATGATGACATCAAGGAAGCTATGACATCCTGCTTTGAAGGTCAAACAGAAGAATTGTTTCCAAGGGGTTAAAGTCATTGCAGGAAAGTGGATGAAGTGTATGGAGCTATCAAGGGACCATATTGAAAAATAAAACAAAAATTTTTTGAAAACTCTTTTTTCCTACTGAGGTAGATAAATTATTGAATATCTCTTGTACATTTTTACTGAGCTTGCTTTGAAATCATCTAGTGGGGCCCATTTCTTATTGAAACTAGCAATAATGTTATTTTTGAAAGCAATTATTTCTTCAAATTTTCTAATTATACACAAATGATTCCACCATTCGTGAAAATTGAGATTGTTCTTAATGTGGCCATGCATCATTCCTGAATCTGCTACAGGAGAAGTGTAGGAGTCTATGCTACTAGAAATACTGCTCAGTGAAAACAAATGAAGCCATGACCATGTTCTTAAATATGAGTTGTACTTAAGTCGGATGTCTGTAACTCGGGGACTGTCTGTACTTTAAAAAATGCTTTCACTACTCTCATTTTACTTTTCACCTTACCTTCTATTACTTATATTAATTGGGAATCTATCTGGGAGGTTTTCAATTTGATTACTTAACTAGTTAATAGGGTTGCATGTTAATCACTGTTAATGATGCGATTAATGTATTTATTAGTTATGATTTAAAAAATTAATCACAGCTAAAAAAATTAAATTGCAGGATCTCTCCCTCTCATTGCCTAGCATTTCTCTCTCCCTTCCCCCTACTTTTCCTGATATGCAATCCAGAATATCTCCCTCTACCCAGAGTTCAGCATCTTCCTCTCTCTCCCTCTATTCCCCTCCACTACAGCTACTGTAAAACTGGCCTTCTAGATGTCATTAGATATCTAGCAATAGACATAGGCTGCCAATGATCTTTTCTGGAGCTTTCGCTCTGATCTGGCCTGCTCATGCAGAAATAGGAAGTTGCATTAGAGGGGGAAAGATAAGTCAGAAGAAAAGCTCCAGAGCAAGCCATGGACAATGTATGTATTGCTACTGGGGTCCCTTACAAGACCAGTTTTAAGGTAACAGGAGTATGGAGGAAAGATTGAGAAAGAAAGAGGGGGAGGTACCAAATCTCAGGCAGATGGAATGGAGGAAGAGATGTTGGTTGGTGCTTGGGGGAGGGAGGGTAGGATGTTGAATCTAAAGGCAGAGAGGAGCGTGAAAAAAGAGGGAGCAAGGTTGGACCTGGGGTAGGAGAGAGGAAGAGATGCTGGACAATAGGAAGGAGGGAGAGAAGAAATATGGAAAGATGCTGGACCATGAGTGGGAGCAGAAGGGAAAGTTGATTTGTCAGGGATATTGAGGCACAGAGGGAGGAAAGGTTAAGAGGTATCAGAAAACAGAAAAAGAAGAAGAGAAACATAAAAAAGAGGGGGATCATGGGTAGAGGAATGGATGATCCCTTCGTACTCTACACCAGTGTTTTCAACCTTTTTACACCTATGGACCGGCAGAAATAAAAGAATTATTCTGTGGACCGGCATCGGTCCGTAGAACGGTGGTTGAAGAACACTGGGCTAACTCGTGGGCCAGACCCCGCCCATCTCTACCCAATCTCCACCCCAGACCCTGCCCCATAATAGTACTAATTGCACCTTGCACATCCCGTGCCTCATCTGGAAGCCTTCCCTCTGACGTTGCAACATCAGAGAGAAGGCTTCGGTTCAGGCGCAAGATGCCCATAGGAGCCACTACCCGTGGCTTTGTGCACTGAATCAGTGAGGAAGAGGGAGCTGGCTCGAAGATAACGCCGCATCGATCGCACCGTGGACCTGATGCACGTGCTGGCCCTGTGGACCAGCAGGAAATTTCTGTGGACCGGCACTGGTCCATGGACCGGTGGTTGAAGAACACTGCTCTACACAACTCCCTTATATCCTTAATCACTTCCCACCCCATACCCCCACTGATCCCTTCATTAATCACTCCACAGCCCCTCTGATCCCTTTTATTCTCTCTACAGTCAACATTTCTTATCTCCAATCACATACTCACTTTCTCCCTACTCTCTGCTAGGAGATTACTCATAAGATGCATATGGCAGAAGGTTGCTGCTGGTAAGTTTTATCTAGTACTTGCAGCCTTCATATGTAATTTTTCTGGGCTAACATAAAATACTTTACAATCTTCCCTTTTACCTGGTTATCTCCAATAAGCTTGTAAAATTCAACTGAAGCTTAGGAGCCATAAAGTTAGCTTTACTCTACTCCTTTTATCCTATGCATTTCATCATCAATCTTGGTACTATACTCCAGTTCAATAAAATGTAACATATGAAAAAAGTCAGAAGACTAGACAAAAAGAGCAGAAACTGATTACGATACTGCATATCAAAAGTGTTCTACTACTGAAAGTTTTCTGCCCTTATGGGTATTTAGATTCTTAATCTACTAATGCTACCTTAACATGCCTAAAGTACATCTAACTTAAGTTCATGAAAATATGTTCTTTTTTTTAAATGAATTTTTATTGAAAGTGGTAAAGAGAATGTATACATGAAATCCAATACAATCATAGAAACAGAGATTCTTGTTCCTCTTTTTTTCTTTATCATATATAAACAAAATTTTTAAAGTTACCTGAGAACTAGTAAATACTGGTTTTTTGCCAAGTCTCCGATCATCACCTTTGTCAAATGCAGCTGTATAAACAAAAAAGTAAACTGAATTAGAGACCATTTGAGAAAGGCAAAATTAAAGCAAAAATGCATTTCCCATTGTATTGTGCACTATACAAAAACAAGAGCTATATTGTTCTTGTATTATGTAAATTTTGACAATACCTGTATAAATTGTCATGTAAATGTTTCTATGAAGAGAACAGACACAGCATCCTTTTGGAATTGTAGGTCAGTCAAACAAACTTCATTGGACTAAGGCAACATGAGCCTTTATTTGTAGCTTATCATGGTTTTTCACCTACTTTATTACTATCCTCTTTCACCTCCAATAACTCATTCAACCCAGTCATGCAATGAGCCACCTACGCCTACCAAACCTCTACAATAGGCTATATATCCAGTGTTCCCGCTAAGCTGCGCTGGGGTGCGCTGACGCACAAAATATTACCTCGCAGCGCACAAGTTTCTCGTCACAGCGCACACAGTGTAGAGCACAGTTCTTCAACCGCCGGTCCGCAAACAAAATCTTGCCGGTCCGCGAAGGATTCGGTCCCCGCCGCAACGAAAGGCCGGCGTCAGCTGACTTGCAACTTCCTGTTGCAGTCGCTGTGCCGGGACTCCTGCCTTCGCCGGGACTCCTGCCTGCCACCGCGTTTGCCTCCTGCCTTGTCTCCGCACCTCCAGACCAGCAGCGGCAGCTGTGTATGCTTTTAACTTCGGCACAGAGCTGCCCCTAATCAATAGTTTAGCGCGGTTTCATAAGGCAGCCTCGGGGCCTTTGCTAGGCCGGCCCACATCGCATCATCGAAGCGGGCCGGCTATCAAAGGCCCCGAGGCTGCCTCATGAAACCGCGCTAAACTATTGATTAGGGGCAGTTCTGTGCCGAAGTTAAAAGCATACAGAGCTGCCGCTGCTGGTCTGAACTCTTGGGCCGCTGAAGGAGGGCAAAAAGCAGCTGTCCTGGAGGTTTCCCTTCCTCTCGCCTTTACAGGTTCCTTTTTTCCACCTTTTTTTTTTTCCTTCAAACGGCAACGGGCCCCAGCATCGACATCAATCAAGTAAGTTCCACTGTCAATCAAGCGGTTCTGCTCGGCCAAAGCTTCCCCTGTGACATGAGCCACCCTCAGGGGAAAGAAAGTGACCCACAAAGGTGAGGGGAAGGGGGGCAGATGATGGAAGTTGGGGGGGGGGGGAGAGAGAGAGAGAGAGAGAAGGGGCAGATGATGGAATGGAGGAGATGAGAGAGAGAGAGAAGGGGACAGATGATGGAAGTGAGAAGAAGGGAGAGAGAGCAGAAGGCAGATGGATGTCAGTTGAGAAGGGAGAGCAGATGCTGAATGGAAGTGGGGAAAGAACACATACTGGATGGAAGGAGGAGATAAATAAAGGGGGAAGAAAATAGTAAGATAATGGAGGGGTGAGGGAAAGGGGTGACAAGCTGTGTGTAGACACAGTGAAAAGAGGGAAACGGGACTAAATAGTAAGAAAGAATTTAATTTAGATGGAGGCAGAAAATAGAGAAGGAAGACCAGAGAAGAAAAGGGAAGAGAGAGCAGAGAATGATCAGATCTGAGTGGAGGAAATGAGAAGAGAGATATGCTAAAAACCACAGGGGGGAGGGAAGGATAGAGATGCCAGACCATGAGGGGAACAGAAGGAAGATGATGGATGCTAGACCAAATTGGGGGGTGGGGGGGGCAGGAGGAGAGATGGCAGGGAAAGACAGACAGTGAATGGAAGGGGCAGATGCTGGACTGAAGAGACAGAGAAGGTTATCATGCTGCTGTACCGGGCCATGGTACGCCCTCACCTGGAGTACTGCGTCCAGCACTGGTACTTTAAGAAGGACACGGTACTACTCGAAAGGATCCAGAGAAGAGCAACTAAAATGGTTAAGGGGCTGGAGGAGTTGCCGTACAGCGAAAGATTAGAGAAACTGGGCCTCTTCTCCCTTGAGCAGAGGAGATTGAGAGGGGACATGATAGAAACATTCAAGGTACTGAAGGGAATAGACTTAGTAGCTAAGGCAGGGAGAACGAGAGGGCACTCTCTAAAGTTGAAAGGGGATAGATTCCATACAAACGTAAGGAAGTTCTGTGGTAGAAAGCAACATATTTATTTGGCTCATAACTTGCTGGCGCCCGATATTTTTAGCTCACAGTGAAAAAAGTTTGCTCACAACACCCGTCCGCTTAGAGGGAACACTGGACTGGCCACTAGGTGTTCCAAGGAAGCAAATGATGGACTCCCTCCTCAAAGTTTCTGTGAATGTAGCCTCTACATCATCTCCACCCCAGCTGATTCAGGAAATAAAATGCTCTCCACATAGCAGTACTGTCAGACTTGTTCAAAAATCAGACTAATAATGGGGAAAATAAAAGAAAATTGAATACAGAATGAATCTGCAAAATTTTCCTAATCACATAAATATCAGGGAGAGATCATTTTATAAAAGTTTTTTTTATCGCCTGGTCTCAAAATAACCTGAGAAAGCTTTAAACTTTGCAAAAAGTAACTGTGAAATTGGTTAGCAGAATGGGTAGGTATAAGCATGTTACTCCTCTACTTACTGTTATCCTGTATAAAGGTGTTAAAAATGGGACCATCTAGTTCACTGGTTAAATTGATTACGTTTTATGCTCTATCTTGCACATTGTGTTCAAGTCAGGCCTCTTTGCTCCAAGTGCCAGTGGTGAAAGAGGCACACTTGATTAATACTCATAATATAGCATTTTTCTATTTACCTCAGGATTTAATAATAATAATAACTTTATTTTTGTATACCGCCATACCCAGGGAGTTCTAGGCGGTTCACATCAATTAAACAGATTTACAAGAATTACAATTAATCAGATTTACAAGCAATGAAGTCGTTGAGGTAAGCATGAAGGCGGTTGTACAAGTCATTGGAGTTAGCAGGTTGGGAGAGAACAATAAGAAGGAGTAAAGGGAGAGTTCAGATCAATTGTGGGAGGGGTAAGAGAAGTGGAAGAAGGGGGGATTAGGGATTCTGTCTGTGGAATAAATGAGTTTTGAGTAGTTTTCTGAAATCGAGGTAGGTGAGGGCCTCAAGCATAATTTGGGCTAGCCATGGGTTCTGTTTGGCCGCCTGGAAGGCGAAGGTTTTGTCGAAGAACCTTTTGAGGTGACATAGTTTTAGGGAGGGGAAGGCGAATAGATTGATTCTGTGGGAGTTCTTTTTGTTGCAGTTCAGGTTGAAATTAGGGATGAGGTAGCTCAGAGATATACCAAATAAAATTTTGTAGCAAAAGCACGCAAACTTGAATAGGATTCTAGATTCAAAAGGTAGCCAATGTAGTTTGTGGTAGAAAGGGGTGATGTGTTCCCATTTGTTCAAGCCAAATATAAGGCGGACGGCGGTGTTCTGGATCAGTTTCAGTCTTCTGATGGTTTTCTTCGTGGAGCCCAAGTATATGATATTGCAGTAGTCAAGGATACTGAGAATGGAGGATTGTACTAAAAGGCGGAATGAGGTGTCGTCGAAGTATTTTTTTATGGTGCGTAGTTTCCAGAGCACTGAGATGCATTTCCTGACTGTAATATCAGTATGTTTTTCAAGGGATAGATGTTTGTCTAGGGTGACTCCCACTACTTTTAAGGATTGTTCGAGGGGGAAAGCCGTTCCTTTCACTTGAATTGTGGTGTCTTTGATTTTGTCGTTGGGGGTAGCTAGGAAGAATTTGGTTTTGTCAGGGTTTAATTTAGAGAAGAATTGTCTATAGTTTGGTTCAGAAAGTGTCTGAAAGTTTATTTCCTTTAGTCAGCTTTAGGGGCTGAATTACAAGAAAAATATGACAGAGCGATACAGCAGAATGGGGGAATCTGTAAGAGGCGGCAAATACTTAAATTTTTGTTAATTGTTATTATATCTTTTATTTTGGGGTATGTATGTTCTGAGGTAGGCTTTGGGGTGGGTTCTGTTCTTTATGTAGTTCCTTTCTGTTTTTTTAAAAATTCTTTTTATTATGTGTACTGTTAAATTAGCATGGTCTTATAAAGTAGTGTATCAAGTAAAGTAAACTTGTATAAATAAAGCCTGTTTGACACATGGATAAATTTTTTATAAAAATGCACGATCATATATACTAAAGTATGTGCCCATAACATGCACACTAGGTATAGGCCTTCTGAAGATATAGGAGTAGAATAGGGGCATGAACAAGCAAGTACATCTGAGCACTATTGGGATTGGCTATTTTATAAAGGCACCTATCCTGTCTTTATAAAATATAATACTTCAAAGAAACATCACATACAAAATAATTAAATAAGTTCTTAAGAAGCAAAAATTATTTTTGATGAACCTTCATATATAGCAAATTGTTGGAGTTCACTAAGTCCAATCTTCCAAGTCAGTTTATAATCATCTGTTTACCAGCAGAAGAAATATAGTACAGGTACAAAAATGTGTTATTCATAAAAAAAAAAAAAAAGAAATATACTAAGTCACTACTTCAATAAAAACTTAGCTTCAATAATTCCATCCAATTTTTCATGACCTAACAGGAACCTATAGGAACAGTTCTGTTACATCTCTGGAATCCATGTAAGATGTTCAATCCAAACCTGTGCAGTAGTGAGATACTCACAGCTTTCAGCACCTCCCACATTGCCAGTTGAGTATAGTGTCCCCTTTTTTCCTTCTGTGAGTGAATGCAGAGGTGTTTCTGATCTGCTCTGCTTTATTTTTCTTTTTTTTGTTGAAAGTTTGTGTTTTCGGTTGCTTTGGTGCCCCGAGACTCCGTATTTAGGGGATCTTTGTCTGGGAAAGGACATAGGTTCCATGGGGCTGGACTGCAGCTTCATAGGACATACCTTTGGGTGGACCTGTGGAGCCAGCCTGCTGTTTGCCACTTTAGGGCTCAGGGTCCACATTCCCCTGGGAGCCAGCTTGCCTTCTGAATTTTTCAGAGGCTTAAGCGCAGGCTGAAGTTGTTCTAAGAACCCTTGGGGTATCAGGGTTCCGGCTGTGTGTTTCCCGCCCCTGTCAAGCTTCGGGTTTCTGTGGAGGTGGATGTCTTGGTCAGGGTCAATCTGACTGGCAGTCCGAAGATTCAAGGATTGGAGTATTTTGGAGAAATTTCTGAGGCAGAAAGTCCTTTACATTCACTTCAGTTGCAGGGAAAAGCTGATAGGCAGGCACTGCACAGAACTGCAGGTATAAACCTATTATTTCCTATGAGAAAATTGGAAGGGGGGCATCTGAAAAAAAGTCATTTTTGAAGGTTTCCAAAGGTAGAGTTCAGGTCCCCCATCTCTAAAACCCCTATTTTTGAGGGGTTTTTTGTGTTTTTTTAAAATGAAGTCTACATGGGCTGTTTTGGGCGCAATTTTTCTGGCAGCAGCCATCTTAGATTTTAAACAATATTTTTTTCTAAAGCTTTTATCTGCCTCAAACCCAGGCAGTGGAGTTGGAGACAATTTTGGGTACTGGAGTCAGTCGTGGGTACCAGAAACTGAGGAGTCTGAGTCGAAGGATTAATCTACCAACTTCATAGCCCTGCCAGGGCTGTGGAGTCAGAGTTGGAGTCGAGGAGTTAAAGACAATTTTGGGTACCTGGGGTCGGAGTCATGGCTACCAGAAACTGAGGAGCAGAATCAAAGGATTTATCTAAGGATTCCACAGCCCTGCTCAAAATCCCTCGATTTTTACAAAAATTGATAGGGATGAGCTCCTCAGCATGTGCTAGCATGAATTCATGTGTCAGCTGTGCCGGATTGCCAGTGAAGGAACATCCATGTGCTATGGCACACGCAGAGGGAGGTGAGAGCTTCAGGCTTAGTCCCATCTATGACTTTCAGGGGTGGGGAACTGTCCTGGGCCCAGGAGATGGGGGGAAAAAAATTCCACCCAGCACCCAAAACTGGCAAGGGCATGAAGCGCCAGTGTGTGGAGTCCCTTGATCTCACAAAAGTCTCACCAGAGGTCCGTCAGGGGATCAGTTATTGCCCCTGTGTAAGGGTTCTACCCGGAGTCTGTCCATCTGATATGGAGAGTGTTAACGGACTCAGGCCGTGCTCCGTAGACAGAGAGCACATTGTAGTGTTTTCAGGGAGTGTCTTCATGTCCAGGGATAAGTGATCTGGTGCCAACAACAAAGGAGATCCAGATTGGCTGAGCTGGAAGACAGATTCCATTACTCTTATCTGAGAGCATTGGCTCAGACCAGAATGACTCCGATTCCATTTTTGGTTCCATCAAGCAGGATGCCTCTGTGGCCTTTGATCAGGGTGTTGACCCCTCCGTACGCTGGCTGTTTAAGTCAGTTTTGGTCCACCATTTTATTGCGTATGCGCTCAAGGAATTGAATGTCCAAAAATGTCCTTCACGTCCTTCTATGGCCTTCACGTCCTTCTATGGCCTCAAGAAATCAGACCAAGTAAGCCCATATTGCAAAAAACTACACTGGCTGCCTATGGAAGCAAGGGTCATTTTTAAGTTTGCTTGCCTTTGATTCAAAACCATGACAGGTTCATCCCCAACCTATCTACCTCACCAATTTGAATTCCCAGGCACAACTAACACACGCAATGCCTACTTGTTCGCTTTTCCATCCCTAAAGGGCTGTACCTACAAGAGATACCTTGATAGAACATTATCATTCCAAGCAGGCAAATGGAACTTCATCTCAAAAGCACTTTTGTACCAAACGTTTAGGAAGTCAATCAAAATTTATCTCTTTGACAAATTTCTTTGACCCCCATTTCAACCTTGATGTACTTCCAAAACACTTTCAGATAAACTTGACTAAACTTAACATGCCAATGTAATTTCAAAAGTTCTCTGTAATGTCGCTGTCTGTATATAGTTTCTTCCCTGTAAACCGCTTAGAACTGTTTGTGGTATGGCAGTATATAAAAATAAAGTTATTATTATTCCAAATGAAAAACACATTGATAAAATATAGCCAGATATTTTGGATGAAAACCAAAGGCCAATGTTTTCTTTTATTTTTGCTGGCCCAAATTAGCATGAAAGACTTTGTATGTGCAGTTTTCAGCCTCAACATGATGTGTACAGTATAGCCTATGTTGCCAATAAAGAAAATCAGCAAGGGTTTTGTGCCTGCAGTTGCTAAGTGAGTGTGCTCCTTTTTTTACCTGTGTGCATGCGCACACACGCACACTTAGAGGGAAAACTGCAAAAGACAGAATACAAATTATTTTCTTCAAATCTGGAAATATAAAGCTTAGCTAGTTGGGAGTCATTCCCATAGTTCTACTATGAATCCACACACATCAAAACTGAAATAAGTTTTGCACAGAAATAGACAGGCTGAAGCCAGCAAAATTGATGTGGAAATGCGAATTACTCCTTGCTATTGAGCCAAAACTTCTTCCACTATATTTAAAAGCAGCTTGCTGCAGGATATTAGTATATAGAGCTTCTAAGTCCATCATTACCAGCATATCTGTGTCCTCCAACCCACAAATATCCTATATTCTTCTCAAAATGTGTTTATCATCCTTAATGTAAGATTTGAACCAGCTTACTTGAGGTTTCAAAGAATGATCTATAAAGCACAGGGCATGTTTATTAAAGGGTATTAAGCCCTTAACATGTGCTAACAGGTATACTGCATAATGGCATCAAGGCATTCTATAGTAATTTATTTATTCAGTTTCTATCCTGGACTCCCCAACAAGCTCAGAACGTTATAGGACAACATACATTCAAGATAGTCAAAATACGTTACATTTTGCCATATTTATAATGCATGTGTTTATTCTAACTAAGCTATACAGAGTCTTATTCCAATATGCAGGGAATTAGGTGAAGAGATAAGTTTTTATTGCTTTCCTAAAGTTCAGGAGTCCTTCGAGGGATCTGATCTGCAGGGGTAGTTGATTCCAGTAGCTTGGCAAGAAATGGGAGTAGGATTGTTGTCTGGCAGTCTGTAGTTGAATGACACAACCAGGAGGAGTTGGAGGTGTGTTTCCTTCTGAGAGCGGAGTAGTCTGTTTGGCACATATGATGGAAGCTTAGCTGACATGTAATTTAGTGCAATGTTGTGTAGGGATTTGTATGCTAGCATCAAGACCCTAAAGACGCAGCATTTGATTGTGGGTGGCCAGTGAGCTGATTATAGAGCCTTGGAGACAGGGTCGTGGGCCTAAAGGTTTTTTTAGAAGTCTGATTACTGCGTTTTGAACGCATTGGAGATACTATATATTCTTTGCTGTGAGACTGTTGAAGTAGTTCATGTGAAAGAGGACAAAAGCATAAAGAAGTTGGGTGAAGTCAGATTCCGAGAAGTAGTTCCTTATTTTCCGGAATTGTCTTAAGTAGTAAAATGAGGCAGAGACCCACCTGAGAGATATGGTTGGAAAGTGATAGATTGGAGTCCAGGAGTATTCCTAAGCTGCGTGCTTGGTCCTTTGCAATTATGATGGTTGATTTCCAGAGAAGGGAGGGGTGGGTGCGGTTGCAGTGCTCTTTGGGGATCCAAAGGAGTTCCATTTTGGAGACATTTAGTTGCAACTTAAATATTAAAAAATTTATAGACCACCTAAACTCTTGTCAACAGACATCAAGTTTTTTTTTTTTTTTTTTTTTTTTTTTTTAAATTTTTATTTATAAGTTTTCCATTCTTACAATATTTGAGTAATATAATATACAATAAAGTTTTTTTACATATTTAAAATATTATCATTAATAATACATCGTATTTAAAATATGATATGATAAAGATTATACATTAGCATATAATATATCATTCCCATCCCCTTTTTATATAGTATATTTCCATTAATTAGTCAAATCCCACCCCATTCATATATAATTATTTATCATTGTGCTAAGAACTAATCATTAGAATATTTTGTCAATGGTTGCCAAATTTTATTAAAATTAAGATGATTTCCCTGTTGTAACGCTATTATTTTTTCCATTTTATAAATATGACAAACAGAATTCCACCAGAACGTATAATTTAATTTGGTGTAATCTTTCCAATTTTGAGTAATTTGTTGCATGGCGACTCCTGTTAGTATTAGTAATAGCTTATTATTGTTTGCTGAAATCGGACTCTTAGTTCTCATTGCAGTACCAAATAATATGGTGTCATACGAGAGTCCTACATGATTCTCTAGTAACTTATTAATTTGGGGCCAAATTAAATTCCAAAATGCGTTTACAAAGGGACAAAAAAAGATTAAATGATCTAACGTCCCTATTTCCAATTTACAATGCCAGCATCTATTAGATCTAGTACTATCTATTTTTTGCAGGCGCGTTGGGGTCCAGAATATTCTATGTAATAAAAATAACCATGTTTGATTCATAGATGCTGACCTTGTAGATCTTAATCTCCAGGACCAAAATCGTGGCCATTGAGATTCAGAAATTGTCTGACCTATCTCAATACTCCAAATATCCCTAAGACCTGTTTTCTTTTTTTTATTTAAAAATCCATATATCAATTTGTACCATTTTGCGGCTTGGTGACCCAACAAATCCGTCTGGAAACATAGAACCTGTAAACTATATTGATTATTTAGATTTTTCCATTCAGGGAACCCTACCTGAATGGCCTGCTTCAATTGCATCCATTTAAAATATTGTGATTTATTTAATCCAAATTTATTTTGCAATTGTGAAAAACTAAGCAGTGAACCTTCTGATATGATATCATTCAATGTTCTTATTCCTGCATTTATCCATTGTTTCCAGACGATTTTAAATCCGCCAATTCTGATCCTGGAGTTTATCCATATTGATTGATTTAGAGATTTAGCAATAGGTTCAGGTGATAGATTACTAATATATCTCAATGTTTTCCAAGTGTCAAATAAAATTCTGTGGTCTTTGTATCTTTTAGGCATTGTTATAGTTATTAACTGTTCTGGATATAAAGGGAACAGGAGCCGCCATTCTAAATATAGCCAATCTGGTACATTTTCTAGAAGCTCTGGGAGGATCCAATACATACCCTGTCTTAAGATATAGGCTTGATGATACCTATAAAAATTTGGAAAATTTACCCCCCCTTCCTTAATTGGTCTTTGTAATGATACTAAAGCGATTCTTGATCTTTTCCCACACCAAACAAATTTTGTAAGAATATTGTTAAGTTTTTTATAAAATGACCCCTGAAAAAATATTGGAATCATACTCATTTGGTAACAAACCACAGGCAATATCATCATTTTAATTGTTTGAATTCTTCCCCACCAAGAAAGATGTAATGGATTCCATTGCTCACACATTTCTGTTATTTTTTTCAATAAAAGTTTTTCATTCTCTTTGACTGTGTCTTCAATTGTATTTTTGATCATAATTCCTAAGTATTTTATACCATCATCTTTCCAAATAAATGAATATGGGTCAAATAATCTTTTGGTACAATGAACATTTATTGGGAGAATTTCAGATTTGTTCCAATTAATTTTATATCCAGAAAAAGTACCATATGTTTCTATTAAATTAAGTATACATGGAATAGTAGTTTCCGGTTTTCTTAAATATAATAATATATCATCTGCATATGCAGATATTTTAAATTCAAAATTGTTAAATGATATTCCCTCTATCTCCTTAGTTTTGTTTATTGCAATTAATAAAGGTTCTAGGACAATATCAAAAAGTAAAGGAGACAGAGGGCATCCTTGTCTAACTCCCCTGTGCAAGTTAAATCTATTTGATAAATTATTATTAATATATAATCTTGCTCCAGGAGAGCTATACAATGTCTGAATCATTTCAATAAAACCGGATCCTATACCAAACCATTGTAAAGCTTGGTATATAAAATTCCATTCCACTCTGTCAAAAGCTTTTTCTGCATCTAAAGATATTAAAAAAGCTGGATCATTTATATTTTTTGCTAAATTTAATGAGTGGAATGCTAATCTAGTATTATTTGATGAATGTCTTTTAGCAATAAATCCTGTTTGATGTACATCAATAATGAAAGGGAGAGCTTTTGCCAATCTTAATGCTAATACTTTAGCCATTAATTTGTTATCCACATTCAATAATGAAATAGGCCTGTAATTTGAAACCAGAGTAGGATCTTTGTTTGGTTTTGGTAAGACTATAATTATTGATTCTGCCATAGTACCAGAAATTTTTCCATTCTTTATTTGATATTGATATAAATTTAACAGATGTGGTAATATGATATTTTGAAAAAATTTATAAAATTCAACAGTATACCCATCTCCACCTGGAGCGGATCCAACTCTAAGAGACTTCAATGCTGTTTCTAATTCTTTTAAAGATATAGGTTCTTCTAAACTTCCTTTTATATGATCTGGAATATTTGGTCCAATATATGAATTTAAAAAAGTTAATCCGTCTTGTTCTTTATTTTTATAAGAATTGGAAGTATATAATTCTTTATAAAAATCAAGAAATTGTGTTATAATATCTTTTGTGTTGGTATGTGTGTTACCTTTTGTATCTTTAATTGCAATAATCTTAGATTTTCTTTTCTTTGCTTTTAGAAAGTTTGCTAATAATTTACCAGCTTTATTTGAATTTCCATAATATTGTACTTGTTTGTTGAAAATGTCTTTCCTCACAATTTGAGAAGAAATTTCATTGTATTTAACTTTTAATTTTAATAATTCTTGTAGTGTATTATTTTCCCATTTCTCAATTAATTTATTTTCTAATAATTTAATTTGCTTTCCCATCTCAATAAATTGGTTTTTTTTTTGTTTGTTAATAAATGTTGAATATGAAATAATATTTCCTCTCATAGTTGCTTTAAAAGCATCCCATAAGATCTCAGCATTAATATCATCTGATTCATTAAATTGAAAGAATTCTTGCATTTTTATTTTGAAATCTTCAAGAAATTTTGAATCCGCTAATAAATCATTATTAAATCTCCAAATTAAATCAGAGTTTTCAGCATCATAATTTTGAAGATTAATCCACACACCAGCATGATCTGAAATTATAATGGGATCAATTACTGCTTTTAAGACACGCTGCGCTATATTATTAGAAACAAATATATAATCAATTCGTGAAAAGGATTTATGGACCTGAGAACAAAAAGAAAATTCCTGATCATTAAAATGAAGAATTCGCCATATATCTACTAAATCACAAGATAGTATCAAATTATCTAAGCCTAATGATTTCATAACTTTACTTGGTTTTTTATCCAATATCGGATCCATTACAGCATTGAAATCCCCTGCTACTATTAAATTAGATGTAGCCAGTGGTAAGAGCAATTGTTGAATTTGTTTAAAAAACTCCATTTGATTCGTATTAGGAGCATATAAATTGAATAAATTCAGGGTAGTATTTCCCAGAACCATTTCGACATGCACCCATCTTCCTAAGGGATCATAATTAATTAGTTTAAAATCTGCATTACATTTTTTATTTATTAGAACAGCCACTCCAGCCTTTTTCTTTAAAGCCGGTGCAAATAAACATTTAGAAATAAAACCTCCAGATAATTTTTTTGATTCAATTTCCGAAAGATGAGTTTCTTGAATAAAATAAATATCCGCATTTTGATTTTTAAGGAACGATAACAATTTCTTCTTCTTAATAGGATGATTTAAACCATTGACATTCAGCGAATACATTTTTAGATCCATCTGATTAATAATTATACTTAATCAATATTCTATGATTCTATCAAGTTTTTGATTTCAGAGAGGCAGTTCATTAGTTTTGTGATCTGTGAGTCATGGATTTCTCCCAGTGGTTGTTTTGAGCTTTGACATGATTTCTGGCCTGAAGGCTCTCCTGAGAACTGGCAATACCGTATTGAGGCCTGAAAATTACTGTGCCCTGACCCCCTAGGGGTTAGAGATCTGCTGTCTGGTCAAATCTTTGACTTATGATCCTGCACATTGGCCATGTCATCCAGGCCTTTCCAAAGAGTAGTTGGCCCTTAAAGGGTAATTTACTCAAGGTTGCCTTGGAGGAGAGAATTCCCCACCCACTGTCTAATCCACAGCATCCAGCAGGCAGAAATGGAACAAGCCAACATTTTGCTCACGACTTTGAAGATCATACAGAGCATCAGCTTCATAATCCAGTCCAAACATTAGAAATTGGTGTTCCCTCCCAACCATCACTTCCAGATCATGGTGTAACTTGGAGTGGCAAGCACAGATGACAAAAGACACTGCTGCAGCTGCTTTTAAACCTGAGGCTGCAGCTTCAAATAGCTTTTTAAGAACAAAGTCCAGAATTCGGTCCTGGGCATCCTTTAAAACCACACCACCTTTGCTGAGAAAGGAGGTAAGCTTGGTAACCTAAACCACCAGGGAGTCTACTTCTTGATGGAACAAAAAGCTGGTTAAATGCAGCATCCATTGGCTAGAGCTTCGCCATAGCTTTAGCCACCTTGAAGGGGCCCCTCTGGGACCTCCCAATGGTCTGTTAGCATTTTGTAATGTCTTAATTCGAGGGGAAACATTTGATCTATACTTTTGTGCTGCTTATAAGCAAGCACTGTGTGGCTAAGGACTGCAGTCTCTATTTTTAATTTATGGAACAATTCTGCTAAAAGCGCTGAGCACTTGAATAGCCTGCGGCACTGTCAGGTCCTCTGCAAGATCTAGGGCTTCCACCAGATCCCTTAGAAATGAAGCAGCATCTCCTGCTATTGAGCACCCAGATTGGGAAAGGAAGGGCATTGAAATAGAGCCCTCATCATCCCAGTCCTCCTCCAACTGAACCTCCCCGATTGACACTATTGCTGGGGAATTGTGCTCTTAGAGGGGAATACCCCAGCACCAGCATGACCGCAATCCCAGAAGGTCCTATGTAACCCTTGTTAATCATGGAAGCTTCAAACATCATATTGATGAATTCAGAATTGAACCAGGATGTTCAGATGGCCCATGCAGATGCTCCAGAGTTCCTCTCTGGGGTTTTCCGACAGCAGCATGAAAGCATTTCACTGGGGATGCACTTCCACTGCTTCCTGGCTCAAACCTGAACTGATTTCCTGGTCCTTGTACCATCTGGGCACTAAAACCCCTTAAGTGACTAGAGGATGCTAAGCCAGCAGCTCCTGCCCTCCTTCACATGCCAAGTGGCACACAGATGATCCTTAGCCATCCATCCAGTGCATATCTGGAATTAATCCAATATATCCTGGCCTGAGGAGGCCATTACACTTGTTTTTTGTAAAATCAAGGTGTTTTGAGGCAAATTGAGGCTTTTGTTTTCATATTGGGAAATCCAAGATGGGCCTGTTATTCACTGTGCCATGCTGTGTGCTGGGAGCTGCTTGTAGTGAAGCTGCATACAACTTTCAGGGAGAACCTCTACCTCAAACAAGCCTGAAATCCAGACTGCTTGTCTCTTTAGACAACCTCTGTGGCCCAACAACCGGCCGGAGACCTGAACCCCCACCAGAACCTCGCACACGCAGTCAGGGGTAGGAAAGCAGTTCATCCCAATCCTGGAAAAATCGCCATGGAGTCAATCAGCCTGCACTAAAGTCCACTGCGGACAGAACTGTCCAAGTGGGTGAAATTCAAGGCAGTCTGTCCCTTGGATGCAGACCTCTGACCTAAGAGTCTGTGCTCTCCTGCAGCCAGAGATGTTTCAAGACAGGGATCCTCTGCAGCACTGAAATGCCTCACAAACGGTAAGTAAAAACTGAATTTAAAAGAAACCCCCCCACAAAAGACAGGCTCCTACCATCTCGCTTGTAGAGAGAACTGGAGAATTGGAGGACAGCTCAGAGAGATGGGAGGTGGAGCAAAAAAAATGCTAATAAGGCTCTTGGAGCCTGATTCTGTATAGGACACCCAGTCTCAGCAGCCACCTAATTAGCTTTTGAGAATCGAAATTGGCATCCTATATAGAATCAAATCTGTCCTGATGGACAGACGTCTAACCCCATATAACCACCCCAATTCTCTTACCAGCGTCCATGTCACAGGCGCCAGTTAGAGAATCATATTGCCACTGAGCTAATTGCAGCAAGGGCCACGAAGTCGGCCAGTAGGAGGGATGCCCACTCCTTCCTGCTGGAGCCCCAGAACCCCACCCCCCCTTCCAACTGTCCATGGCAGGAGGTATGCCCAATTCTTCCTGCCACAACAGCGAACCCTTCTGACACAGTCCAAGGCAGGAGTGATGCCCACTCTCTCCTGCCGCCATCCTCCAAGGCCTTTCCCTTCCTCATGCATAGGAAGGGCCTTAGGCACGTGGGCTAATCGAAGTCTTATGCCTCCTTTCCAGTGCATCCTGGGATGCACTGGGAATGGCATAAGACTCTGATTAGCCAGGTACCTGGCCAATCAACTTCGCAGGAGTGGGGTGGGGGAAAAGGGTTCCCTGTTGTGGCTGCTAAACTAATTGCGGAAGGGAGATTCCCTTGCCACGTTCAGCTCAACGGCCATGTCTATTTGAAATGTAGACCAGCATTTTGCTGGCCTACATTTCTGGCGACTATCATGGCCCTAGGGAAACAACTAGGGCCGCCTAAGCTCGCCTAACGCCACTTCCAGGCGAAACCACGCCCATGCCTAGCCTTGAGTGAGCTTAAGCGTCTCTACGCTTCTCCCTCAACAGTCACAGATGCCTGCGGTGTAGGTGGCCTGCCTCGGGGTGTTAAAAAAAAAAAGAAATGCATCCTGATTGGATGATTAGACACCTACCTGCTACCTACAGTTGGGACGCTGTTTATGGAATTTTGCCCTTAGAGCATACAAGAATTCTCGTGGGAATGGACTACCCAAAGGTTCAGGAATAATGTGTCTGTAGCACTAGAAAATAGATTTACTACTATTGTGGTCCTTTTAGGTTTGCTTTCCCATCATAAGGTTTTCTTATTTTGATTGTCTTTATAAAACAAGCAACTTTTTGGACTTCATCAGTAGGTATCCTGTTATAAAAATCAAGTATATGATGTGTGTGTACCCTTTTTGCCTGATTATAATGCTATGTTTTTTCCTGGTATGTTCTGAAAACCTTGCAGTTTGAGTCCCTCTACCAGCAGCATTGCAGATTGGATCCCACTCCTCTCTGGGTTGCATCATGGGCAGCAGACTGGGAGGATGAGGTTGAGGATTAGGGATTGCAAGCTTATTCTTGGCAATTACCCATATTATTACCCTACTTGTCACATCTACATCATCTTTTCTTCAAAGAATACTACATTATTTAAACTACAAAGCAAAAGATAAGTGTGTGATAGCTGGTATAGGATGCTCTAGTTGCCATCGGACAGTAAGGGGAATTGGAGAAGGTAAGGAAAGGAGCAATAGCTCCTGAGCTCTCAGTCACATTATTTAACATGATTGTAATCTGCAAATAGCTTTGGTACATCTTATGTAAAACATTTATACTATGCTTTAGTACTCCAATCCCTAAGGAAGAAACCAAAATGGTATTAACAGGGAAGACAAAAATAACCATTATTTCAACGCAAAATTTGCAAAAAAAATAAACAACTTGCAAATGTCCAAACAGATATTACTGCTTGGATAACAGAAAATTTCTAAACAGAATGGAACTGGTTGAAAGTTGTAGAGGTCCCCTGCCCCGTACATTTAAAAACCTGTCTCTGAAAGTCTTTCGATATTCTGACAATACATACAACCAGGTCTCGTGACGAACATAATCGACACAGCAAAGAAAAAACAAACAAACTATTAGCTCTAGATGAGCTCCAGATCCAGTACATTTCTCTGGCTATCAAAACTGGAAACATAATCAAGAATATAATGCAGAAAATGACTTGGGGGTATTTCTAAAAATTTATTTTTTGGGGGAGTGGGTGTTATATGAATTTAAGAAAAGACTGGATAGAGATGATTAATGGTGTAATTTACTTCATGAAATTCTTTTTTCGAGGTGAAAAATCAAAACAAGAAAGGAACTTACTAGACAGCACAAGTTATAATGAGAACCCACTCCAGATCCTACAGGAGGCAACCTTAAAAATCCTTGAGAATTCAACAAGATAGAGAGTGAATTAAAAAAAAATACCATACATATGTTGTTGAATTCAAGACTATTTTACTTCTTGCTGGCCCAACTCAAATTTTATTACATATTTTATAACACGAGTAGCAGCGCTTAAAATAAAAGTATTAATATATACATTTTTAAAAATCCCACTAGCAAGATCCCTTTCCAATGAGTACTATTTTCTAGAGATAGACATAAGGCTTAATCCAAGAAATGTGTCAAATTTTCTTCTAGTTAAATAATATTCAGAGACTAAACTACAAATATACTTTGCCAGAATAAAATTAAGGCACAAAAGAACAATAGGAACCATCTACATCCATTACATACATATTTCCAAATTCATTATGCTCCCATCAGCAAATCATATTTTAAAATGGTGCTTAAATTAAGCTAATCACCTCCTGAGAATTTTATTTCATTCTTTTAGCTAATCAAATAAACAAAAATAACTACTCCAGCATGGCCTTGAAACCATTTTTAGTTCCACACCTACAGAAATTCAGTTCCCATATTTAGAACAAAGAGACATTCAGAATAATAAACCTCTTTTGTTTAATGTTTATGTCCCAAGTCTTGGCTGTTACATTTCAGAGACCGCTACACATATTCTTGGACTCCCAAATGCTCACAGAATGTCATTATTAAACTTGAAAAAATCTAGTAGTCTAATTTATTCACAGCCCACAAGATGAATACATAGCAGATGAGGCCATGAACAGTAACAGTGAGCACAGAATGAAACCAGATAACAGTGTTTATACAATTTTAGCATAGAAAGCTTTAAATAAATTATTTTCAAAATGAGACTAATGCTATCATACTGAAATACAAAGTACAAATCTTTCCGTTTTAAGTGTAGAAATAATTTCCTTTGAAAAATTAAGTAGGAATAATCTAGTATATGATCTTATATAATTTCAATTAAAAAACCCCCACACACTACCACATCTACTTTAAATCCGTTTGTGCTATTTTTATCTGTGTAACAAATACATAGTCTCGTTTAACATAGCCATCAAAAGCCACCATTACTTCTTTGATAACATACCTGATTGTATTTTCTGCTGATCATCCGTGCTCATCAGCTTCCAGCTTTCTGTGTGACGAACAGCATAATATGACTGAACCAGGAAGATCCACAGTTTATCACGCAGAGCCTGGATTGTACACGTAAAATCCTGTGTTCAAGTAACAAATCAGCAGCTGGTAAGAACCAGATTGTCATAGCAACCAGTCATTATTCCTCTCGGAATCTACTCACTCCCTAAGCTAGATCAATGATGTCATCATTTAGCTTCTGCAACAGACTCTAGCAGACGTGGTACATAAAGGTTTACTGTTCTGCACCACAGCATTAGAGCCGGTATGAAAATAAGACACTCCTACAGAAGCTGCACCACCATCTTAAACCACTAAATGCCCTTTCTTCTAGGAATCTTTATGTAGCCAGCTGTGCCAGGACAAGATCAAATACTCTAAGGAATGATACAGTATCTGTCTAAACTATCATTTATGTGGAGTACCTCGTCTAGAATGATATTGCTACAGACTACTAATTTCAAAGTACTTTTAATATTTTGTTTTAATTTTTCTAAAAGAACCTTAGAATCTCAAATATTTTCCTGGGAACTGTGTCACATACATCATTATAGGCAACATAAGTTTTAGAATATTCTTTCAAGAAAAAAAATAAGAGTAAAACAAAATTCAAAGATGGTGGGATCATATGATGGAAGATTGAGAGGCAGATCTCACAGAGCTCCAGGACCCTCCAATATTACTATCTGCAGTTTTTGGGGTTTTTTTTTGCCAATCCCTGGGCTCCTCTTACCTCAGGACTGTGTGTTGAGTCAACTGGAGGTGCAGAATAAATAAATCCAAAGGAAAATAACTAAGGGGCCCTTTTACTGATAAATGGGCTTAGAGCTCATTTTACTAAGGTGCGCTAGCGTTTTTAGTGCGTGCTACATTGCCGTGCATGCTAACCCCGTGCTACACACCAAAAACTAACGCCAGCTTAGTAAAAAGGAGCCCTTAGTGTATCTTAATGCAGGTTTTTACCATGTGCTACTTCTAGCATAGCTATTAATTTGGCCCTTTTAAATTATTTCATTTTCAGGCCATGCACTAATATTGTTATTAGCACATGACTACTAACAAAATTATTAATATGGGAACCCTTAGGGGCAAATTCTATAAAGAACACCTAAAAAATTATTAATATGGGAACCCTTAGGGGCAAATTCTGTAAAGTTAAGCATCGTTCAGACATCCAGGAACTCAGCACAATTCTATTATGCATAGACGCACAATAGAGAATCACGCTCAGCGGCGTCCAAATTTAAGCGCGTCTATATAGTTAGACGTCCTTTATAAAATCACCTTTTAGGCGTCACATAGATGTCCTGACGTTTATAACGTTATCGCGTTTTAGTGTTATGACGTCATTAGAACGTCAATTTTATGCTGTTATCTACATTAAAATTGTATGCAGTAAAATGGCTTCACTATTATAAAGAGATTATGTACTTACCCTTGTAAGCTCTTTTCTAGTAGATAGGTGAGACATTCTAGACAATAGGGTTATTTCCCCATACTCGTATGCTCTGCAGAAGAAATCAACTCCGTATTTTTCACTCTGCCTCTGTGGTACTTCACTGATCGATTTAGCGCCCTCTACAGTCAGTACCCAAGCACCGAGAGCCACCACCTATGTGAAGTAAAGGTACCTGCATTAACAGGCTAAAGTGTTCTGCTGAAAGTAATGAAACAGTACCATTAACCGCCAAAGGAGCGAAGCACAATTCCCTAAGAAAATTAAGGGCAGGGTTGAGAATGCTGCTCCAGAACATGAAACTGCAGAAACCTGCAGTTGGCTGGAAATATGGGAATATATAAGCACGCCTCCATAAGATCCAGGGAGTCCAGAAATTCTCCCGGAGCCACTACTGCAATGACCAACCGTATGGCCCCCATTCGGAAGTAAGGAATGTTTAGAGATGCATTCACGTGCTGAAAATCCAGAAGAGGTCTCCAATCTTTAAGCTGTTCTTCGGCATGATAAAGTATACAGAATATCTGCCTGAGCCCGAGAGGTCACATGACCCCGGCTCTATAGCTTGAATATCCAGCAAGCACTGAATAATAGCTTGGAATCTGAGCGCCTTGTCCGGTCATACCGATGGAGAATCCACGAACCAATCTGACAGAGGCTGGGCATATTCCAGCTTGTATCTGATCATATAATGTCCCAGACTCACTGGTCTGCTGAAATAAGCATCCAGGCAGGCAGAAACTCTGAGAGCCGGCTCCCTATATGCAGAGGGGCATTTGGTGTCTTTACATCATTGCGTCTGTCAGGGTGTGCAGCACGGGCAGCGGAAAGCTGGGAATGCCTGTAGCCCACATACCAATCTCAGAAGCTCTAGGAAAATCTCTGCGATGTGGAATGTATATGCTGTCTGGAACCACGAAAATTAGAATAGCAGGAGGGTCTGGGTCTACTATCAGGCAGGGTCTAGGGGCAATGGTCCATTACTGAATCCAGATGGACCTCCAGGCCTTTACCAGACAATAAGTGCCTCTGATAAGACAGCCTTCCTAAAGTTGCCTTGTAAGTGGAAACACCAGACCACTGCCTGACCCATACACTTTTGCCAGCACTGTCAAGAGGTCATATAAGGCATCCGCTATATAATGCGACCCAGCCATCTGTAATTGAAGAGGAGGCTCCACCACATCAGTCTCTAGCATGCGCAGCAGAGAGAGACACATGTGGACAACAAAAAAGACGTTGACACCGCAGCTTTGTTGCCCAAATTGGCTGTTTAAAAAGGTTTTCTGAGAACCTCATCCACACGGCGGTCCTATATAGCTGTCAACACAACACCTCCTGCCCCTGGCTGCTGATACTCCTGTGCCAGGGGATACAAGTGGCACAGCCTCGATATATAAGGGATTACAAACCTTATATACTTAAAACCTTTTTCAATCGCAAAATCTCTCACATGATCCTCAGCGAGGCCACCTCCCCACTCAATAAATCTTCATAGTAGGTGGCTTTATACCTCCTCTCGTCATCGGATCCTTATATTTTCTTAATTTTCTTAAACTTTTTTGTGCTTATATTCTTTATAATTTTTTATAGTTTAATGTTTAAATACTTAAATAATTCATAAATAGTGGCTAAAATAAATTTACTTAGCTTTAAATCAGCTCAATTTCTGGTCTCAGTCCATAGAATGGGGGATACAAGTGGGACATAGCTCTAGCACTTCGCGGATCCAGCACACAAGCCTGGATTCCCCGATCCGAGAAGGGCTGCACTGTCATACAAGGGATTAGAGAGGTCAGGATCAGTATCCAGATCCCCCAAATCATGAGTAGATAGATCAACAGCCAGATCAGGTGGAGGCGAGAACATGTCCAAAGGCACCACACCACCCAAAAATGCCCTGGGAAGGAAGGAAAGGCAACTGCTCAAAAGAAGAGCAGGCCTTTTTTTAAAAAAAAACTCAGAGTACAAAACCTTAGAATTTTAGAGAAGGTATCCAGCTCCTAGTGCATAGAGTTACTCTTAGATAACTTAAATACAAGTGTCTTAGACTACGGAGAGACCGCAGCCAGACTGACCGAAGAACCAGACGTGCTGAGCCCCAAAAGCAATGGAGGCCGCCCCATCAGGCTAGCTGAGTGTCCGATTACCTGTTTCTGGGGGGGGAAAGCTAAGCCGGTCACTACAGTCCCCCTCCCCAAGCTGCGCCATGCAGCACATGATGCAAGGACGCTCTAAAAGCACTAAATTTGTGCAATCCTGGCATGAATTCACATGAGGAGACCCTAAGAACTCCATCCCAGCAGTTTTCCAGGCAAAATTTGAAGTTTTGAAGAAGTAGGGAGAAGAAGAAAAAAGATCGCTAAAAATTCAAGATGGCCGCCGGCACCAAATTCACACCAAAAACACAATATTTCTCACACTTCCCAAAGTGCAAAAATGGTGATTTTAGGATTTTTCAGGAGGGGAAACATGCAGAAACTCAGAAAACCCTACTTTTAAAAAACTTTCCCTGATGTCTCTCATAAGCTGTCAGCTCCTTCTACTAACTGTGACCTGAGACACTGGACTCCACCTGCTCACAGCACTTTCTCAGTAGCTATACAAGAATTCATTGCCACAATACTGGGAATGCTCTCACAAAGCTGATCTTTAGGCTACCAGTCAGACTCCATTGTTTGACTATGCCTCCACCCCAGCGGATCACTGGATGTGCACCAGGACGGGCGGAGATGCGAAAACACAGGATGTGCACCAGGACGGGCAGAGATGCGGAGCACAACACCGCTGAGCCCCCTAAGCGTGTCTAACAGTCTGCGCTCAACCCCTGCTTAACAGAAGGTGAGACTACATCAGGCAAGGCCCTGAGCTCCAAGGAAAACTATGCAGACTGGCAAACAGGTACCCAAAAGTGATCGGCCTGTCAGCTACAGACTGAAGTCTGTGAATTCTCAAACAGAGCTCCAAATTTGCTTCAGATGTGAAAATACCTGCAAAGGGGACGAAACTACATCGAATTTAAAACAATAAAAACAGAAGAGCAAAATACACATAGCTACAGACATGCTTAGAGAAGGAAAGACTGTAGATGGCACTAAACTGATCAGTGAAGTACTACAGAGGCAGAGTGAAAAATTCGGAGTGAATTCCTTCTGCAGAGCATGCAAGTATGGGTACTTAACCCTATTATTTAGAACAGTGTTTCTCAATTCGGTCCTGGAGTACCCCCTTACCAGTCAGGTATTCAAGATATCCACAATGAATATGCATGAAAGACATTTGCATATAATGGAGGCAGTGTATGCAAATCAAGTTTATGCAAATTCAATGTGGATATCCTGAAACCTGACTAGCAAGGGAGTATTCCAGGACCGAGTTGAGAAACACTGGTTTAGTATGTCTCACCTATTGTACTAGAAATTTTACTTATATATATATATATATATATATATATATATATATATATATATATATATATATATATTTATACCATTTATATCCTAAGTGGTATTTATATTCGGCTACTATATCATATTTCCCTTCTGTCCTGGTGGGCTCAAACTCTTATCTAGTGTATCTGGGGCAATGAGGGGATTAAGTGACTTGCACAGGGTCACAACGAGCAGTAAGAGATTTGAACCTACAACCTTAGGGATTTAAGGCTGTAGCTTTAACCACTATGCCACACACGTGGAGGGGCATAATAAAAAAAAACGTCTAAGTCCCTTTTTGGCCTAAGGCCTTAAATGTTGAAAGCAGAAGCACCCCCTTACACGATCGGGCAGGAGGGAGCCCAACTCCTCCTGCCCAGGCAGACCCCCTATCCCCCACCCCACATGGGCCCATGTGCTTAAGGCCCCGCCTACAGGAGGAGCCTAAGGCTGCTGGGCCTATTCTGATTGGCCCAGGCGCCTCAGGCCCCACCTGTGGGCGGGGTTTCAGCCGCCTGAGCCAATCCTGCCCCATTCCGGAGCCGGCTGGCCTGCCGGACGGGCGGGCTTGGCACCCGTCCGTCCGGCCAACGATTTGAGGTACGCGGAAAGGGGGTGGGGGTTGTGGGGGGTCAGCAGGGGGTTGCGGGTCGGCGAGGGGGGCTGATCGGGGGTTCGGGGGGTGGACGTTGGGGGGAGGGGGGTTGTGTCGAGGGCAGGAGTGCCTGGGATCCCTCCTGCCCGTATTGTAGTGGGGAGTGGGGGTTAGGGGTCTGCCTGGGCAGGAGGGGTTGGGCTCCCTCCTGCCCAATCGTGTAGGGGGGGGGGGGGTGAGAGGGCTTGGGCTCCCTCCTGCCCTGAACATAATCGGCAGGGGGAGGGGGTCGCGGATCGCTGGGGCCAGGAGGGCTTGGGCTCTCTCCTGGCCCGATGTTGTCGCGGGGTGCCGCGGCTGGCGGGGCAGGAGGGCTTGAGCTCCCTCCTGCCCCGATGTCGTCAGGGAGGTCGGGGGTGCCGTGGGGCAAGAGGGCTTGGGCTCCCTCTTGCCCCGATATTGTCAGGGGGGTGATGTATCGCAGCAGGAGAGATTGGCGATCTCCCCTGCTGTGATGCAATCACTCCTCTACCTGAACTGCCACAACCCGCGGCAGGAGAGATTGGGCATCTCTCAGTTCGGGTAGAGGGGTGATCGCATCGCGGTAGGGGAGATGAGGCATCTCTCCTGCCGCGATGGTTGCGGTGGGTGGGTGGGTAGCTTGCTGGGCCGCTGAACTGATCGCGCCAGCGGCCATCAGCTCAGCGGCCCCTTTCTTTGGCACTTAGACCTGTTTTGACTTCGTCTAAGTCAAAAAGATATAAGTGCCGACTAGACAAGCTGCCTAAGGTTTTGGTTATACCTGCTGCACACCTAGGCGTAGGTCGGCCCACCTCCCGCCCACCCTTTCCCCTCCTCTAAACACGCCTCTTCTCTCTCTGTGCGTTTAGTGGCAGGGGAAGGAAAGGCCTAAGCTGGTTTTAGATACATCTAAAACCAGCTTTGGTTATGGGTACTTGGACGATCAGGCTTTTTGATCGTCCAAGTAGCCATTTAGGACACTTTTTAGACATTTTTTTTTTTTTTATTATGAACCCCTTAGCCATTAAATCACATGTCTATTTAAAAGCCAAGCTTATATCCTCTTGATTCACAAGCAGTCATTTCTGTTGGATAAATATCAAATATGTACCGGCAACACTTGTCCAGTTCCTCTCCTGTTTTCCAACCCCCCCAAAAAAAATAACCAACAACAAAAAAAACAACTCCTTTGGCCTCAGTGTTCCTCAATCAAAGCACATGAAAAAAATATATTGCATACTAAACCTTCTGTTTTTGGTGTAAGGAGTACTCCAGTTTGATATTAAGATTAAAATATATTTAATAATGCATTACTCAAGCAAAGCAAATCTCATCAAAGCCACCTGATAAAGAATAGAGTGATCATAAGAAAAAGAAAAAAAAAAAGAAAAAACCAACATCTAGAGCTAAGTGATTCAAATTGATTCAAATGTGATTATATGAGTAATTGCACCATTATGAAGAATTAATAAATGAAGATATATATAAAGAAGAAATAAATACAATAGCTAGATATTTTCAATAAAAATTGGACTGATGAAGAGGTTAGCAGTAGGAAGGATTCAGTACCCAACTGCAGCCTGAAGGTCCATACAAAAATTTCTTACATATGTAGCTACGTTATGTTAGGTAGTCTACATATAGCTATATAACATTGAATAAGAGTGCAGGATATTTAGTACTTCTAGTGATGGTATAATTAAGTGGCATAGTAATACAACAGTCAAGACTGTGCAACAGACATGCCCACTTGCTCTGAACCACAGCTATTGTGAGTAGGGTTTATCTTCTTATTTTCTTAAACTTTGGGAAATAAGGTTTAACATGAAATACATTTGTTCATGTACTTTGCTTGAGTAATTCATTATTAAATATATTTTCATCTTAATATCAAACTTATATTATATTAAAATATCAAAATATATTTTAATCTTAATATCAAACTTTTGAGAATGAGGTTTGTATTCCAATATATTTTTTCATGTGCTTTGCTTAACAATCAAATGGAGTATTCTTTACCCACAAAATAACAAAACCCATACCACTATATCCGGATGCCTCCAGCATGCTTAACCCGCGCCTAGCTAGCACCCAACTCATGCCAAAAAGTAGACTTGGTTTTGCAACGTCTACATTTTAGGCAAGATTGTAGATGCATTAGGACACTGAGTGGCATACAATTCAGAAAATGGACATCCATATTAAAAAAACTACACCCACGCCTATCACATTAGGCGCAGCTTTTTCCAATGGGCATCTATGAAATTCT
Organism: Geotrypetes seraphini; assembly: GCF_902459505.1. Lineage (NCBI taxonomy): Eukaryota > Metazoa > Chordata > Amphibia > Gymnophiona > Dermophiidae > Geotrypetes > Geotrypetes seraphini. The sequence goes on from NC_047095.1 coordinate 23,719,777, forward strand.
GACTGCCTATTTTGTGAATCGTGCACAGCCTTTAGACGTCTAACTTCTAATTATTGGTTAAAGTCGTTAATTGGGCTTATTATTCAATTTATTCAATTATTATTCAATTTATTATTCAAGAGGTTGAACGTCCACATTGTAGATGCCCAAGAAAGACATGGTCAGACTCGCACTGATTCAGAATATAGTGTTTAGAATGATCTATGGTCTTAAAAAGTATGACCATGTAACTTCATTTTATTGTGATTTGCACTGGCTTTCAGTGGAGGCTCATGTTTTGTTTGGTACCGCTCTGTTATACATGGTTAATAGATTCTTTTTAGCATCGTATAAACATAGTAGAAGATCCCATGCCCTGTTTACTTTTCCGTCGGTACAGGGCTGTAAAAGCTAGAAATTTCTTGACCATACTTTAGCATTCCAAGCAGCTTCTCATGATAGAGAATTTTGATTGTTATTGCTTGGAGCCTGTTCTTATAAACATTTCGGAACTCAATTGAAAATTCATTTTTTCTCAAAATATTTGGTCAAATAATTTTTTGTCATTCTCAAATTGTCTTTAGTTTATAATCTTTTGTAAACTGCATAGAACTTATGGTTACGCAGTCAAGAAGTACGATGTTATGTTATGTTAGGTGTCCTTTACAGAATTTGCCCCTTACTGCCTCCTATTTAGGAGGTGCTAAGGGCTCCTGTAAGAGGTCAGCATTATTAAGACAATGTACATTTATGTCAGCACATTAGCTGAATAGCACTTCCATGCCCATTTTCTTCCCCGACACACACACCCTCTATAAAATAATAAAATACTGCATGGTTAGCATGTGTAAATGGCAAAATGCTATATCCTTCCTGCAATAGGCCATTTTTCCTCCATAAATCATGCATTAGTGCCTAATGCAGTTTAGTATTAAAAAAAGCCCCTAAGAAACCTTAGGAAACACGATTAAATCAAGAAAGAGCTCCATGCAGCAAATAATGATGGGAGAATATAGCGAATCAAGATGGCACCAGTCCGACTGAAGTGAATAATTTTCATTAGCAGTTCCTTCAAAGTTTTGGTTGGTATCTATTACTAGTAAACTTTATAAAGTACAAAAAATACCTACCTAAGCCAAAAAACAAACAAAAAACCCATCTTACCATCTCTCTTGCAGATGTTAAATTCATCAAAGAATCTAAAGCAATTATAAAAATACATCCATTTTCAGTGTTAATATTTTTCTCAATTGCATTAAAAACTTTTTCTAGAAGGTATGGTTTGGTGCTCATCCCTTGTGCCTAAAAGATAAATTAAAAACATCATAACTGTTAATATTCAATACCCATATCTGGCTTATAGCTCCCTAGGTGAGCTGTGGCTATGGATGCTATACACAATATATATCTCCTAAGAGAATGAAGTTGCTGTCATTGCTTACAAGTGATATCTGGTCCACGATTGCAGGGTTCTAGTAGTAGCCTGGCCCAAGACAATTCACTTCAACTATCAGACTAAAAGGGGAAGTTATCAAGGAGGGCTACTGTAAAGACATGTTTGTTCATAAGGGTAGTATATCAAATGTAATAAAGAAAGAAAGCGGTTAAAAACTCCAGCTCAAAACTTCTAAAAATAATGGAGTCACAAAACAAAGGCACACACAGCTCTAGAGATGGTTTGTAGACACAAATAACAAACACAGAGAGGGATATAATGTGGAGTATTTTGCTGTTAACTCCACTTAGTAGTAATTAAATTTCACTGCATAAAAAGGGACTTTAGTGGCAACATAACACAACTTAACAGTAACCAATATTGATAATAATGCCCCTAAAAAGCCATATATGACCAGATTCCAACCTTGCCACTAATTCAGCTGAAGTACAAAGAGGCAAGAGTTAGCTGCAGGGTAAATTTAAAAATCCAACATTCATCAGTATTTATTCTATGCACTACATTACATATATGATTAGCCATACGGTCACTAAGACTGTGCAAGTTGCTGTTGGCCGATTGTGGAACAGCGATCGATGTTCCAACAAGTTTCTATGCAAATGACTTGCACAGCTAGTTCTGTCATAATCCCGTCAGACCAGTCACTCTGAGAGCGACTTGGACACATGCACAGAGCCAGTTTGGGGAAGCCTGAATGGCTGAGCAGCAAGAGAAGCCCCAAAGCAGACTTCAGCCACTCAGCTCTCAGGGCTTTTTTCTTTTTTTTTTAATGGCACAGATGTGTGTGTGTTACACATGCACAATATCTGCCCCATAAAAAAAAGAAAAAAGCTCCGCTGATGACGATCCCCCCACCTCCCGACCCCTGGTATCATAAAAAACTTGGCAGAAGGGATGCCTACTCCCTCCTGCCACCACAAACCTTCCCCCATTAATCCCTCCATACACAGGAGAGGGGCCTTAGACATCTGAGCCAGTCGGAGCCTTTGACTCAGTCAAGCTAATCAGGGCCTTAGGCTCCTCCTTTTGTATCCGGGGATACAGAGGAAGCCCCTCCCGGAGCATCCCAGAATGCATCTGGAAGGCCTGCCATTTTGGAGTGGTAGGCCTGAACAGCAGGAGGAACTGGGAATCGCTCCTGATGTCATCTATTTTAGGGTACGAGGGAGGTTCGGGGTATATGGGGGGGGAGGCCGGGGGCATCCAGTGGCAGGAAAAAGTGGAACCCCTCCTGATTTTTTTTTTAAGCAAGGAAAGTGGGGAAGGGGAGGGGGGTCAGTGCATGGGGGGCAGGAGGGAGGGAGTGGTCATCCCTCCTGCCATTTTTGGCTGGTGCCCGGGGGGGGGGGGAGTTTCTGCAGTGGCAGAAGAGAGTGGGCATCCCTACTACCGATTTTGGCTGGTGCAGTGGAGGGGGGGTTTGGCGGTGGCAGGAGAGAGTCGGCATCCCTCCTGCCTCCATTCTGGTTCGGGGGGGGAGGCATCAAGGAGGGCCATCATCGAGGGGGAGGCCGACAAACAACACACACACATACATTATCTGAATCCATAGAAAACAATGAAAAAAAAAAAACCAGGTACACCTGTTGGATTTTCTGAGTCGGTTCTACCAACCTGGCATGCAAGGTTAGAGCATCGATCAGATGCCAGGTTTTAATATTAATGACCTAATTTGCCTGCCAGAATAGGAGAATGTAGAACCACACGGAAAACCATGCGGTGAGCTGTTTAGAGCATTGGGTTGGCAAATACAATTGGTGGCTAAACCAGTCAAACCAGTTTAGCGGCAGTCATTAGACGATCAGAGGCTTTAGTGCATCTAGCCCTCGGTGGTGTTGCTGAGGTTCTTGGGAATTAATTAAAGTGTATCAAACTATGTTGTGCAGGGAGATGAAGTGAACTGAAATAAAAAAGGACATTAGTACACAGATGTTGAGCTAAATAAAATATTAGATGGGTTAACTCTAGAATATTTTAGTTTTATCACCATGTGTGCCCTATTAAAATCTTTACGATTGATTTTGAGCCATTGTCATATCCAACTAAAAGTTCTTGTATTAATATTACCATAAAGAAGAGAAGTAAGGAGCACTGGCTCAGTTCTCTGGAATGCCTTGCTGAGACTTTTGAGATTTAATGATGGATTACCTAACTTTGATGCCAATTAAAAACCTAGTTATTTCAAAGGTGTGACAATTAAGGGTAATACATTTTTGTTAGACAAATGTATTAAAAGACATGGTTCTTCTGTTAAAGTTGTTATAAGGGAAGTATAGGAACACTGGGGTAGCATATTAGTCACTGGAATGGGATTTTTGTAACTATATCAAGCCAATCTGTAACTAAGGCTACGGTACATTTTCTATTATTATAATCCACTATCAGCTATAATGGTTAAGTGGACTATAAGGCCCGGATTCTGTATAGGACGCCATAAAAAAATGCCTGTAGGCACCTACAAAAATGGGACCCTGCAATTGTGCCTAAGGTCAAAGTAGATGTGGTTTATGCCTGATGATCTTAGACACCATTAGTTGCCTCTAGATGCGATTCTCATCAAACACAGGTGCCGGTAACGTAGGCCTGCAAAATCCTGACCTACATTACAAATGCTTATGTTAGATGTAAGCTGCAATTCTATTAATGGCGCCTACATGCGATTGACCGCTGCTTAAAATATTTTTTCCAAGACAACAATTCTTGCTCTGCCAGGTTTCTAGACTTGTTTTGCTTTTTTGTGTAGTGTGAAGTCATCTTCTGAAAGTTATTGGTGGGAATCTGGTTATTACCGGTAATGGTCTCCAAATGGGTATCACTGGGACATGTTTTTAGATTTTTTTTTTAAGTGTCTATGCATTATTTTATTAATTTGCTGCTGGTTTAGGTGTATACATCACTTGGACTGATGAAGTGGCTATCAAGTTGTTTAAACAAGTTAGTAGAATTGGATGGAGATTTTTTAACACACAGAGATCTTCTGGAAATATGATTGGCTATTTGTTTCTTTAAATGATGTTTGCAATTCAAAACTAACAAGCATAACCTCTGGAATCGAGCTTATCATAATTAAAAAATAAAAAAAATATTCATTTGGTTTAAAGTCTCTTTTCTCCTCTAAAAAAGATCGGTTATTAACCTCTAAATATGATAAAAATTCTAAAACAAACAAATATTAGTGCAGTTTCAAATACATTTTCACTGACAACTTAACTTCAAAACATTTTCATTTGGGTTTCCTGGAATTTGTTGCTAGAGAATGTGGTGAAATCAGCTTAGTGGGATTTAAGAAAGGCTTGAATAATTTCATAAAAGCTAAGTCCATGGGCCATTATGGATATGGCTATGGGAAAGCCAATGCTTATTCCTAGGATAAGCAGCATAAAATTTGTTTTACTCCTTGGATCTAGCTAGGTACTTGAGACCTGGGTTGGCCACTGTTGGAAAAATGATACTGGGCTTGATGGACCTTCGGTCTGTCCCAGTATGGCAATTCTTATGTGCATCACTCCACCACAAACTATTCAGAAAAACTCACTGCTAAGATTGGTTTCCTATTTTTGATATCAAGTTTTTCTACAATAGTGTTGTTAAAGCAATGGACTGATAATTATTATACAGAGTTTTTGTAGACCAAGGATGTTTTTATCTTATGGTAGCTTTATAGCTAACATAGAGTTTTCCAGATGACAAGTATCCCTGGAAATAACTGAGGTCTTTTCTCCGTTGTTGATAGGAACCTATCTAGATAATCTCTGGTACAGTGAGTTTTTCTGAATATTTTGTGGTGGGGTGATTTATAGATATTCAGCTTGTATTTATTTTTGCCATTTAATGCTTATGTGCATTCATATTTGTTTTTATCTCAAATACCTCTCCTCTCCCATCAAAGAGAGAAACTATATAAACCCAGGGTTGAAACAGATGTTGCCAAGAACTACAGAATAAAACCTTTAATGGAAGTATAAAAATAATCCTTGTAAAGACACTGTAATAACGGTTAGGATTACTTTGAATGGTTTTATGCCACAAATTCCAGCACAATGGTGAAGTTATTTTCAAAGCAAATTAAACAATGCATTTTACCTGTAACAAATGGTAAAAACTTTCACTTTTTATTATCTTTGGGAAATTGGTTACAATGAAAGTTATACATTCTTCTTGCAGTCTTGATGCTAGTGCATGGGTCTTTTCGGCCCATTTCACTCCCGGAAGACTACTGATTAGTCTGTCACTTTCCATCAGAAAAAACGCTGCATTCTTGTTGTCCTTAAAAACAACACAGTACTTGCAAATTAATGCTACTTACTGCTGATATAAAATATTTTAATAAAGGCTAACTATGCAATCATTTACTTTGAATTCTTTCTTCCAATCAAGTACAATATAAAGCATCTGTAAGACATAGAAAATAGCACAGAATAAAGATATTTTAAAGAATTTTATAAAGCTTCCACATTCTTATGAACTTTAGGACAAAGAATAGATAACTGAAGCCCCTTTAAATAGCAAGCAGCCAGCTTGTATTTTCATCCTCCACGCTCTCTTCAGTTCTTTAATTTCAATGGGTTCCTGATGAAGGGGGACACTTCGTCAACGAAACCAGGCTTGGTTGAACTCAGCCTGAAGAACAAGGCTTTGAATCTGCCCATTTTTTTGGGACTTCCCGATTTCGGAAGGATATTGTGGATTCTTCTATTCAAGCTAAGTTATTTTTACTTTTTTTATGGAGTTGGCTGGGGGGGGTTCTCAGAGTGGTATTTTGGCCTTATGTTGCTGTATGTTTCACTAATTATTCACTAAATTTTGGTTATTTACTTTAGTTAAGCACATGGGTGATATCCAGTGATGGTGTGCAGGTGATGGCTTTGTGCTTCTACCTTAGAGTGCTAAGCGCTGGAGGTTCTCCTCCCCTCGCTGATTCCTCACACTGAAGATATCCCATTCACTTCATTATTATTTTGATTTTGTTGTATTCACATCTAGTGCTTACTTAGAGGGTGGTTTCACCCTGTTCACTCAGCACGGCCTTAATACTACTCTTAGAACCTATTGACTACACTACCTTTTTGTTGCCTGTTGCTCTGAAAATCCTGGCATACTGGTTCTCAAATCTAGTCCTGAAAAAAAATGTTTAGTAGGTCTTGTTTATGGGAGTCATCAAAATTTTCAACACCCTGCCTAAATCTAATCTCATGAATATTTATAGTAAAAATATTTTAAGTGCAATGTGCTGGGAGTTCTTACAAGCGAAATAAACACACAGACAGACAGAATACTTATTAGAGCTCAACAAAGTCACCATGGCAGCTAAAAAATTATCCTTTGGTGCCTGAAATGTTCTTGCCATTTCTCGCTCTCTTTATTTCTATTACCACTGCAGAATAGGAGCTTCCTATTCTTCCATACCACAAGGAGCAAAAGTCTCGCATCAGTTTTAGGGTCTCAAGCGTCAAGTCTCGCAAGACCAGTGCAAAGCTGGCTCCTGCATCACATGGCTCAAACTCACAGAGCTACCACAATATAGAGAATATGAAGCTCCATTCCCAGTAGACCACTGAAGAGAGAGAGAGAGGGGTACCTTCCTGCTTGCGCACCTGGCTGCCTATGAGGAGTCGGTAGCTAGGGAGGGATTTAAATGGGGAGGGGAGGATGGCATGGCTGACAGGGTATTCAGGGTTAGCTGAAGTGGCCAATTAGGAAGGGAGAGTAGTGGACACAGAGACCCAAATTCTGTAACCGGTGCCTAATGTTAGGCACCTATTTTGGAGGCACCCAACTAGATAAGCACCTATCTAAATTGAATAACAAGCTCAATTAAGCTTTTTAATCAGCAATAATTGAACCTTAGGCTCCTATCAAAAAAGAGTGATTCTGTAATAAGGCGCTTTAAAAAATTTAGGCGGCCTTCATAAAAAATAGGCACTATGCACGTTAGGTGTGGGCGTGGCTATGTGTTAGGCGCCTTGTTGCAAAATCGCTGCTCTTAAGTGTGGTTAAGTGCTCACATGGCCATCTAACTTTTAGTTGTGCCTAGAACTGGCCTATTTATTGGGTGCCTCCAAAATAGGTGTCGTGAAGGGCAGGAAGAGAGGCTCCGGCATCAGCCGACTTGCAACTTCCTGCTGCCGTCGCTATGCTGGGACTCCTGCCTTTTGTCTTCTCTTTGCACCCCAGACCAGCAGCGGCAGCTCTGTGTGCTTTAAACTTCACCAAACAGCTGCCACTAGCATTAGTTTAGCTGTGGTTTCATCAGGCAGCCTAGAGGCCTTTGCTAGGCTGGCCCGCTTCGATGATGCGATGCAGGCTGGCCTAACAAAGGCCCCGAGGCTGCCTGATTAAACTACGGCTTAACTAATGCTAGCGGCAGCTGTGTGGCAAAGTTTAAAGCACACAGAGCTGCCGCTAGGCTAGATATAGAAGAGGTATTGTTGGAGAGGGGAGGAGGGAAGGGAGAAGGGTTACTGCTAGACAGGGGAGGAGGGAATGAAGAAGGGGTACTGCTGACATGGGGAGAGGGAGAGGTGCTGATGGACAGGGGGGAGGGAAAGGGAAGGGAGGAGAGTTACTGCTGGACGGGGAGGAGGGAAGGGAGAAGAGGTGTTGCTGGACCTGGCAGAACAGAAAGGAGGGAAGGAGAAATGTCACACTCGGGGGAAGGGAGAGAAGGCAGAGAGTGAAAGAGAAAAGAGAGATGTTTGTTAGGGGAGGGAAGGAGGACCGGAGAAGCATGCAGGAGGAAGAGAGAAAGAAATGTTGGACTTGTGGAAAGGAGGGAGAAATGTTGGACTGGGAGGGGGACCAGAAAAGAGGAAGGAAAGGGAGATGGACTGCAGGAGGCAGAAAAGAGGAAATGAAAGAGAAATGTTACACTGGTGAGGAGGAAAGGTGACTAAAGGAAGAGAGAGATACCAGACCAGGGAATGGAAGGGTAGTGCTATAGAAATAATAATAGTAGGACAGAAGAGAGATGCCAGACTGGGAAGGGAGGAAAGGAAGGAGAGAAATGTCAGACTATGAAAATAGGGAGGGAAGGAGCGAGAGATAGGAATGGAAGGTAAGACATGGAAAAGTAGATTTTGAGAAGAAAACAGAAAAATTGAATGTTAAGTTAATGTCAAAGATGGATGCAGCTTCGTTTCTGGCAAAAAACAGGGATTATATATCTTATATTGGAAGTCAGTAAAGTCATTGTATAAAATGGGAAAAAACTGACTAAAATGAACAAATATCTCAAGAGAGTAATCCTATGTTTTAAATGCGCTCAGAGAAGCAAAACTCTGAAGAGGCGGGGGGGGGGGGGGTTCACCCCTCTTGGAAAAAGAGTTTACCATCCAGTCATAGCGTACTTGATATTTAGGAATCTCTCTCTTAGATATAAATATTCGTGAATGTTTATAATTGTTTGGTTGAATCCAATCTTATTGGTTTTTACAAATACATTTGCATTGGAAAGATCACTGGAACATTGATTAAACCAGTGTACTTCAACCTTTTTACACCTATGGACCGGCGGGACAAAAAAAAATTATTTTGTGGACCGGCAAACTACAAGGACTGAAATTTAAAAACCCCGTTTCTGCCCTGTCTCCGCGAGCTCAGTCCTCGCAAACCATCTGATCACATCCGCACAAGCCTCAGTTATGATTTTATACTAAATGTATTTTATTAAAGTATAAAAAGAAACAATATTCTGTACAATTGTCATTTTATAAATACAAATAATACAGAGCAAGGATCAACAAAACCCCTGTCTCCCCTCCCCTTCACATATATCCCCTCTACTCTCATGAAAATTGAATAAGCCAAATTATTACAGAATGCTACACAGAAATATCATGCTAACAGAATACCACAGTCACACATAGCAGGAATAGGGTTAGAGGAGTGCAACTAGGGAAACTGCCCTCTGGTCAGAGAGAGCCCTAGCCACTGCCTGGACTTTGCAGTCCCCAGTTATGTCTAACACCAGCTCTAGCAGGATATATATTTCAAATCTGATATATTCTAATCACAAAATAGAAATAAAATTATTTGTTTCTATCTTTTTGTTGTCTCTGGTTTCTGCTTTCATCTTCTTTTCACTCTCTTCCTTCCAGCGTCTGCCCTCTCTGTTTTTTCAATCCAGCATCTACCCCTTCCATCTACTGTCTGACCTCTCCCCCTTCCATATGGTATTTGTCTTCTTTCTATGCCCCTCTCCCCTTTCCATCCAGCCTATGCCCCCTCTCTCCTTTTTACATGATTCATTCCAGCTTTACTGCTCTCTTCATTTTTATCTCTCCTACACCAGATCTAGCATCTTTGTCCCTCTCAATTTCTCTGCTGACCCCCCTTCCCATCTCATTCCTGTCTCTCCCCTTCCTCTCCTCTAATCTCCCTGCCAGCTGTTTCCTTCCTTTTTTCTTCTCCCTTCCCTCCTCCCCCTGTCCAGCAGTAACTCTCTTCCCTTCCCTTTCCCTCCTCCCCTACCAGCAGCATCTCTACTTCTCACTGCCTCCAGGTCCAGTAGCAGCTGTCCCTTTTTCCCCTTGCCCAGCAGATTCCCAGACTCCTTTCCCTCCTCCCATCCCAGCAGCATCTCTCTTTATCTCTTTCCAGGTCCAGTAGCAGCTGTCCCTTTTTCCCCTTGCCCAGCAGCTTCCCAGACTCCTTTCCCTCCTCCCATCCCAGCAGCATCTCTCTTTATCTCTTTCCAGGTCCAGTAGCAGCTGTCCCTTTTTCCCCTTGCCCAGCAGCTTCCCAGACTCCTTTCCCTCCTCCCCTCCCAGCAGCATCTCTCCTTATCCCTCTCCAGATCCAGTAGCAGCTGTCCCTTTTTCCCCTTGCCTAGCAGCTTCCCAGACTCCTTTCCCTCCTCCCCTCCCAGCATGCTCTATCCTTCTCCCTCTCCAGGTCCAGTTGCAGCTGTCCCTTTTTTTTTCACCATGCCCAGCAGTTTCCCAGCCTCTAACAGTGGCTTTCTCCCCTCCCAGCAACTCTTCTTACTTGCCAGCATGGCGATTCAGTAAGGCAGCCTCGGGTCCTTTTTTGGGTCGCACCATCTCTGAGGAAAGCGGAAGTTGCATCATCAGAGGCAGCCCGACTCAGCAAAAGCTCTAAGGCTTCCTTCCTGAATCGCTGCGCTTGTAAGTAAGGAGAGCCGCTGGGAGGGGAGAAAGCACGGCTGTCGGAGGCTCCCCATTATCTCTCCGGCCCTGCGCGAACTATAGCTCCTCGATTTTGCCGATCCTGCACAGACCGGCAGGAAATTAAAGATGTTGATATTGCCGGTCATGCGTAGACCGGCAGGAATTTTCTGCGGACCAGCACCAGTCCGCGGACCGGCGGTTGAAGAACTGTGGATTAAACCTCACTTATCTTTTAAAGAATGAATTCATGGGGTCCCAACGCGGCTGTTTCAACATCTTCTTCAGGAGACCCACTGATGACCCTCCTGAAGCAGATGTTGAAATGGGGCCGCGTTGGGACCCCATGAATTATTTAAAAAGATAAGTGAGGTTTAATCAATATTCCAGTGATCTTTCCAATGCAAATGTATTTGTAAAAACCATGTTTTTTCCTTGGAAAGATAGCTCTAAAATTTCCTCTCCAATTTCTATTAAGGGTACTGCTTTACAACTGATAAGTAATATCAACATTTTGGGGGTTGTTTTTGATGATAAACTAACTTACCATAACCACATTAGTAATATTGTCAAATCTACCTTTTACAGACTGCGTCAAATTCGTTCTCTATCCAAATTTTTATGACCAAAGTCTCTCAATATTTTAATTCATTCCTTGGTTATCTCAAAAATTGATTACTGCAATGCTTTATTCAAGGGAATAGCCCAAAAAGAAATTAGACGCTTGCAGATTATTCAAAATGCCTCAATTAAATTTATAATGAAAGCAAGGAAATTTGATCATGTCACTCCTCTTCTTAAGAAAGCGCACTGGCTTCCAGTTGCACAACGAATTCAATATAAATTAAGTCTGCTCACCTTCAAATCTCTGGTATATAAGATCCCTGCCTTCATTTATAAGTTATTAATTCCTTATACCCCATCCAGATCACTGAGATCTATCGACCAACATTTATTAGTTACACCCTCACTCAAAGTTATCAACACACGGCGGCATTTTATTTTTTCTGTTACAGCTCCTCAAACTTTGAACTCCCTTCCTATTTATTTAAGAGAAGAAAATAACTTAGATAAATTTAAAAGTAAACTTAAAAGCTTTCTTTTTAAAGATGCCTATGATGCTTAGGAGTCTGAACCTACCGCTATAAGCTCTTACTAGGTTGCTATCTTATTCCCCTCCTATTGTTTTCTACCATAATTGTTCCTCTTTCTATCATCAATATTGTATTTCCTTACCCATTCATTCCTTCTGTTTCTTCTGTCATTGTTTATATTGTTAGTTACTAATCTGTTATGTTTGTTTAGTGTCTACTTGTTTTTAATAACCCTAGTGTCTACTTGTTTTTAATAACCCCAGTTTTAATCTGTAATTTGAAAGATTTGTTCATCGCTTAGGTCTGAATCATTTGATATGAAATGACCCATGGTGATTATTAAGCTGTTCTTTCTCCACTTTAGTGTTAACTGGTTTATTTTTGTTTTATAGGTATTTATTCTTACTTTATCAACATCTTTATTTGCTTACTTCTATTTTTAACTGGTTTGTTTGGGGCTTTTTTTGTAAACTGCTCAATTGCTTATTATGGAAGAACAGTATAGAATATGTCAATAAACTAAATCAAACCAGTGCAAAAAAATTATGTTTTGCCCATTAAAAATACTGGGTACTTTCATTAACAAAGCCAGAGAAATTTTTGATTTGGCAAGATTCTGTTAAATCTGTCTCCAGACATATAATATGGTTAAAAACTGTTTACATTGTTATGGAACATAATATAAAATAAATTTGTACATCAAACACTTATACTTACCAAAGACTGGATCAATGTAGTAAGACAGTTTTCTTGCAGGTCATCAGGCAAACTGGAAAAGTTCTTTTCAGACAAACATTTTACAAAATGTTTTCCAATCCATCTGTTTACATAGAATTTATTCATGAACCCCATATTAGGCAATGTGAAAAAGCAAAAATATCAATAGTATAATACAATTTTTTTAATAAAACAATTATAATTGTTTAGATTTATATTTTCACATACCGCATACATGAGGCATATAGGCTTTTCAGTCCGAACAAGCGAGCAAGAGTCAAACATTCCAGTACAGACAGATGCAATCCACCAATAGGCTAGAATTAAGAAAAATATTCAACTTATATGTTAAAGTAAAGAGTATGCAGTTCTAGTAATGACTACATGCAAAACATTAACGCATGTTTCCCACAAAATACAGCTTATCTTTTTATTTAGAAAGAGTACATGGGTGATGCAGGAAATTTACAGACCAGTTAAACCTGACTTCAGTTCCAGACAAGATGGTGGAAATTATTATAAAGAATAAAATTAAAGAACATGTAGACAAATATGGTTTAATGGGTCAGAATAAACCCATTAGGTTTGGACTCCTAAGCATCATAGGCATCTTTAAAAAGAAAGCTTTTAAGTTTACTTTTAAATTTATCTAAGTTATTTTCTTCTCTTAAATAAATAGGAAGGGAGTTCAAAGTTTGAGGAGCTGTAACAGCCAAGGGAAGTCTTGCCTCACCAACTTGCTTCATTTCTTTGAAGGTATAAACAAACATATGGCTAAAAGTGAGCCAGTTAACTTACTCATAGTGTATCTAAACTTTCAGAAAGCTTTCAAATGTTCCTCATGAGACTTTCCTGAAGAAATTAACAAGTTATGGGATAGGAGGCAATGTTCTGTTGTGGATTAGGAATTAGTTATTGAACAGAAAACAGAGGGTAGGGTTAACTGGCCATTTTTTATCAATAGAGGATGGTAAAAAGTGGAGTGTTGCAGGGATCAGTACTGGGACTGATGCTATTTAACAAATTTATAAATGATCTGGAAATCGGAATGACAAGTGAGGTAATTAGATGCAGATGACACAAAACTATTCAAAGTTGTTAAAACGCATACAGACTGTGAAAAAAATGAAAGACCACTTTAGGAAGTTGGAAGATTGGGTATCCAAATGGCAGATTAAATTTAGTGTGGACAAATGCAAAATGATGCATGTTGGGAAGAATAATTCAAATCATAATTACCTGATGCTAGGTCCACTTTAGTGGTTAGTACTCAAGATGTCATCGTAGACAATACACTGAAGACTTCCACCCAATGAGCACTGGCGGCCAAAAAAGCAAACAGGATGCTAGGAATTATTAGGAAAAGAATGGTAAATAAGACTAAGAATATTCTAATCCCTCTGTATCACTCCATGGTGTGACCTTTCCTCAAGTACTGCGTTCCGTTCTGGTTGCTGTATCTCAAAAATGACATAGCAGAAATAGAAAAGGTTCAAAGAAGAGTGATCAAGATGATAAAAGGGATGGAACTCCTCTTGTGTGAGGAAAAGTTAAAGAGATAGAGCTTTTCAGCTTGGAAAGGAGACAACTGAGGGGAGATATAACCGAGGTCTACAAAATCCTGAGTGGTATAGAAGAGGCAAAAGTGAATCATTTCTTTACTCTATCAAAAATTACAAAGACTTGGGAACAGTCAATGAAATTACATGGAAATACTTTTAAAACCAATAGGAGAAAATTTTTTTCACTCATTCAAACAATAGTTAAGTTTTAGAACTTGTTACCAGAGGATGTGATAATGAAAGGTTCTTACCTTTGCTAATCTTCTTTCTTGTAAATCCACACTTTATTCCAGGACCAGTGGGTTATTTCCGTCTACCCACCAGGACTTTGTAGGAAGCCTCAAACTTCAGAGACTTAAACTCCTCCCCCTCTTATTACTGTCCCTGTAAGCATCAGTTAATCTTAAAGCAGCCAGGAACATCTGTAGAGAGAGAGAGGGGAACAGGGACACTCCCCGACAAATAAGTTTATTCTGCTTATATCAATAAATGCAACAATGAAAAACGAGAAAAACAGTTCATTAAACATTAGAAACCTGAACAACAAAACAGTGCTATAAGAAGACATAGCTTGCACTGTCAGAAGAGGATGCTTGAACTAGAGACCCCCAAAACTAAGTGCTAAACCTATTCTGATGGCACTCTTATAAAGTCTGATCAGAAAATGAAAATCCAGCTTGCCAGTACTTGGAAAGGCAGACAATTGGTGAAATCAACACGGTATAAGGCAGGTTCTCAGAATAAAGTGTGGATTTACAAGAAAGAAGATTAGCAAAGGTAAGAACCTAATCTTTCGTTCTTGTACAATCCCACTTTATTCTGGGACCAGTGGGATATAACAGAGCAGTCCCAGAAAATCAGGGTGGGACTGATGAGCCTGCTCCCAAAACAGAGGCACCAAAAGCAGCATCCTGCTTAGCTGTCATATCGATCCTGTAAAACTTGGTAAACATATGCAAGGACCACCAGGTAGTGGTTCTGTAAATTTCATCCAGAGAAACAGGTGACGACTCTGCCCAAGAGGACGAAACACCTCTGGTAGAATGAGTCTGCACCACAAAGGGGGGCTTCTTTCTGACTGCCACGTAAGCCTCAGAAATGGCCATACGGATCCATCTGGAAATGGTAGCCTTAGAAGCTGGCCTGCCCTTGCGGGCAGGGCCCACCACAACAAACAGATGGTCAGAGAGGCAAAACTCATTAGTGACCTCCAGGTACCGCAAGAAGAGCTTACAGACATCCAAGGACCACAACACCCAGTCCTGCTCCCTAGATCCAGAGGAAGCAAAAGTAGGAAGTCAGACTTCCCGATTCACATGGAAAGAGGAAACCACTTTCAGAGGAAAAGAAGGAACAGTGCACAGCATCACACCAGAATCTGTAATACGCAGAAAAGGATCTCAGCAGGAGAGTCTGAAGCTCTGAAATCCTACAGGCTGGGGTAATAGCCTCCAGGAAGACCATCTTGATCATAAGATCCATAAGGGATGCCTGCTCCAGAGGATCATATAGTGGACAAGCCAGAGAATGGAGAACCAGGTTAAGATTCCAAGTCAGCCAGGGAAGGTGCAATGGAGGCCTAAGTCACAGAGTGCCCCACAGAAAACGTGTCATATCTGAATGAGCTACCAATAAGCCCCTCAGAGATGGACAACCCATACAAGAAAGACCGTCAATCTGTACCCGGAGAGAAACTACTGCTAGGCCCTTCTTCAGGCCATCCTGCAGAAGCTTCTGAACATGAGGAATCAACAGAATAAATGGGTCCATCTGTCTCAGGATGCACCAGGCCTGATAACATCTCCAAGCCTTCACATAGGCAGCCACTGTGGATTTCCTTTTGCTGTTGTAGGCACCAGACGTCACGACATGTTTTCAATAGTGGCCCCCCAAACTTGGAACTCCCTACCACAATACATAAGAGATGAAAAGGAACTCAGTCTCTTTAAAAATAAACTAAAAACTTTCCTTTTTAAAGATGCCTTTAGTCTCTAAAATAAACATAATTTAAGCAGTGTAGCCAAGTCATCCCTCCTTATGTTTTTTCCTTGAATGTTCTCTTTTCTTTTTTTCCAGAACATTTACTATGTAACTTTTCCCCTTTTATCCTTTCGTGTTTTTGTTACGTTTGTTTATGAGTCTGTTTTTTACCCTCTTTTTACATAATATTATTTGTATGCTTTTTAATATGTTTATATAACTCATTGTAATTCGCTTAGTAAATTATGGATAGGCGATTCATCAAATTAATAAATAAACTTGAAATAAACTTGATAAACTTGAAACTTGGCTATCACAGCTGAAGAATAGCCCTGGCTAGTTAAGGCCGCATGCTCAATAGCTCAAAGCGGTCCGGATACTGCAGTGTAATTGGACACTGCGTGAGGAGGCGAGAATGGCAAGGTAGCCAGAGCCCCCGATCCTGCTGGAGCTTAACCAAGTCGGCATATCACTGCCACCTCAGCCAATCGGGTGTGACCAGGATCACAGGACCTCTGTAGGCCGCTATCCATCTCAACAGACACCCTATCATGGACCACGGAGGCAAGATATATAGGAGACCTTCCCGTGGCCAGGGCTGAACCAGAGTATCCAGGCCTTCACTGCCAGCCTCGCAATGGCAATTGAAGAACCGATCTGCTTTCTTGTTGGCCGCAGTCACCATGAAATTGAACGCTGGACACCCCCACTGATCTACTATGCAATCAAATGCTTTTTGAGACAGAGACCACTCTCCGGGGTCCAGAGTCCAACGACTGAGAAATCCGCTTGAACCTTGTCCACTCCTACCACATGCGCTGACAATAGTGCCACTAGGGGTCTCTCTGCCCACCAGAAGAGAAGCTGAGCCTCCACGCTCAGGGAGGGTCTCCTCATGCCCCCCTGCTGATTGACATAAGCCACCACTGTGGCATTGTCCAAGAATAAGCAGACTGCTCGATGACAGAGACAACCCGCAAAGTGGAGAAGAGCCAACCGAATCATCTAAAGCTCCAGGCAATTTATCGCCCATTTGCACTCTGAGGGAGCCCACAGGCCTTGATCAGGGACGGTCATACATGCCCATCCCCAGCCTTTGAGACTCACATCCGTAGGCAGAATCACCCAATTCGAGATCCAGAGGGGAAGGCCCCTGGATACCGAGAGGGGTCGCACCCTCCAGGGATTCAAGACAAAGTTAGACAAGTTCCTGCGAACCAGAACGTACGCAGGTAAGGCTAGTTTCAGTTAGGGCACTGGTCTTTGACCTAAGAGCCACTGCGTGAGCAGATGGCTGGGCACGATGGACCACTCGTCTGACCAAGCAGCGGCAATTCTTATGTTCTTAAGACTGTTCCATCCCACAGTCTTCCAGTGCAGGGGTGCATGTAACGGGTCCCGCTGGGGATTCCAGTGTGAAAGCAGAGCATCCTGTACTGGACACAGACGGGCATTTGCCCAAGAGACCACATCGATCATTACCACCATGGTCCCCAGAAACAGTAGGTACTGCCATGCCGTTGGGACCAGAGTGGCCAGAAGGTCCCTGATAATCTGACAGAGCTTCTCCTGATGGGACACGGACAGCAACACTTTGTTCTATCCTGTGTGAAATCAAACTCCTAGGTATTCCAAATCCTGTGCTGGCTCAAGGTGACTCTTCCTGAAACTAATCACCTATTACAGGCGCTGCAGCAACTGTACCACCTACTGAATAGCCTGATGCCCCTCAGAAGACAGAGTGGGGAGAAGACGCTGAAGGGAAATGGGAAACAGAGAGTGGGGAGAAGACGCTGGAAGGGAAGAAGACAGAGAAGTCAGACTATGGGGGCAGCAGAGGAAAGAAGATGGGTGCCAGACCAATTGGGAGGGGGTGAAGGGAGAGGCACAGTAACAAAGCAAATGGAAGATGCTGAGAGAAGATATGGAAGGTGGATGGAAGGAATGAGGAAAGCAGAAACCAGGCAACAAAGGTAGAAAAAAAAATTATATTTATTTATTTCCTTTTTTCTTGCTTTAGGATAAAGTAGTATATTAGTTGTGTTGATAAAAATTTATAAACAAAGCCCTGCCAGCTGAACATCTCTTTCTCTAGTTCATCAACCAGAACTTTGATTTATAAGGAAGGAATAAGCTAAATATTGCAGTACTGAGGTTTGTAGGGATGCTACGGGGACAGTAGTCACGGGGATGGGGTGGAGACAGTGGTCGCGGGGACGGGGCAGGGACAGTGGTTACGGGGATGGGGCGGGGACAGTGGTCGTGGGGACAGGGCGATGACAGGGACAAATTTTTTCCCCGTGTCATTCTCTAGGGCAGGCTGTCCAGGGGTTTACTGACATGCAGGGACCCCCCCCTCCTGAATCAGAACCCCCCCAGAATCAGACTTGTCAGGGGGTTTACTGACATGCAGGGACCTTCCCCCCCTAGAATCAGACTTATCCAAGGGTCTGCAATTTCCCACAGTCAGAGCTGTCCCTGCAGGGAACCTCCACAGCACAAGTGTGAAATCCGCAAACACAAAGACTGAGATTACACAAAATAAAACATGAGCAGAAAAGACAAGCTTCTACAGCTTGGCTTGTAAAACTGATGCTTACAGGGACAGTGATGAGGTAAGAGGGGAAGGGGTAAACGGAAATAACCCACTGGTCCCGAAATAAAGTGGGATTGTACAAGAGCAGCAGTTAACATTATCTGCGTTTAAAAAAAAAAAAAAAAGTTTGGGCAAGTTCCTGGAGGAAAAGTCCATAGTCTACTATTGAGAGAGACATGGGAGAAGCCAATGCTTGCCCTGAGATCGGTAGCATGGAATGTTGCTACTATTTGGGTCTCTGCCAGGTATTTGTGACTGGATTGACCACAGTGGAAACAGGATACTGGGCTAGATAGACCATAGGTCTGACCCAGTATGGCTATCCTTATGCGAGAATGAATATTTATTCACTGTTGTTCTCAAGAACTTTAGGGAAACGCACACTATTACTATTCCTCCTGCTTATTTTTAGTTCTATATGTCGGAAAGGAAGCAAAAAGAAGCACTAGGGGCCTTCAAGTTCCAAGCAATCATTAAACAAATATATTGAAGGACTCGACACTGTCCGTGTTTTGGCATGTCTGTCTGCGTCTGGAGGCATTCAATGCAGTCCACATAAAGATTAGCCAAAACAAATAACACCTAATATATTGAGATGTTCAGCAAGCAGAATCCATGGCTTGGTGAGAATAAGAATGAAAAGTGCATACATACATACTGACTGCTAAGTATATATGTCAGTATGTATGTTCTAAATTTTTAAAAACACACAACCCCCCCCCCCCCCAAAACTTGAAACTAAATAGAGAATGACACAGGGAAAAAAAATCTGTCCCTGTCACCGTATCATCATCCCCTTCACCGCCCCCTCCCCGCAGCATCCATTCTTCCCTCTTGCCACCTCACTGCCCTTCAGCGGCCCGAGAATATCCCTCCCTCCCCCTTACCTTCACAGCGTAAAGAAACTTAAGGGAGGGAAGGCGCGCGCTCACCGATCGCATGCGTGGCCCTTTCCCTCCCTCCGGCCAAATCTATCTCCCTTCCTCCCTGTCTCCCCCTTACCTTCACAGCATTTTAGAAACGAAACTGATGCTGGTGAAGCCTGCCTGTGCCGCCCTGCAGTCGCGTGTATGTGGGCGGAAGCTTCTCCTCTGACAATTGTCATTTTATAAACACAAATGAAACAGAGCAAGGTTCAAACAAACCTCATCTCCCCTCCCTTTCACAAATATCCCCTTCACTATTGTGAAAACTGAACAAACCAAATACTACAGAATGTTACATAGAAAAATCAAGCTAACAGAATACTTTTGTCACACATGGCAAGAATAATGTTAGGGGAGTGCAACTAGGTTAACTGCTCCCTGGTCATAGAGAGAGCCCCAAGCCAGCTGGAAGCTAAAGAAGCACAGCCTGGACTTTGCGGCCCCCAGTTATGTCTAATACCAGCTCTAGCAGGATACATATTTCAAATCTGAAATATTCTAATCACAAAATATAAAATAATTTTTTTTTTCTTTTTGTAGTCTGGTAATTTTATTCTTCAAATCACATTGGTCTCAGACTTTGGTTTTAGATTCCTTCTGTCTTCATCGTGGCATGGCTGGCTCCTGAAGGTAAAATAGGCGCAAGAGGAGCTGGGGAGAAGATGCCGAGTCCGACACGGGTGCAATTTTTTTACCACAGGAATAAGACTTTTCACCACTCCCACAGGGCAGTAAAAGATCTTGTCCCCATTCCCGTGGGGTGGTGAAAGTTCTTGTCCTCATTCCTGCGGTAAACCAGTTGCAAATGTCTCCATTCCTGCGGATTTAATGCGGTGACCCGCAGTAAACAGTCCCTGTGTCATTCTCTAAAACTAAACTCCTGTTCCTGTATCATAACTGCTCTACTTTAGTTCTGAGACTGCCTTTGTAAAATACTGCAGGATGCTATGATCAGAAGAAAACAAAACAAAACAAAAAAAACATGCTAATGCAGGGGACAGGTCCTCATTCTGAAAGGCTACAGTTTGAGGAAGACTCCTAGGATCCAGCAAGCCAGGGCATTCCACTAGTCTCAGCTCATCCTGTCTAGGAGTGGCCCATTACTTTGTGATGGTCTTCTCTTTATTAGGTGTGACATCAAGATTTCTGGAGACTCAGTAAATTGACTAGAGAACATCACAAATAAGAATATTTGGAAGATTGGAAATTGGACCAAAAGAGTCTGCCTATTAAATGATTAAAAGTTTTTATTTAGGATATAATGAAAAAGTCTGAATATGTGGGTAAAATGTCTGGAGACTTGGAATGGTGATATGGGATGCAAGTCTCAGCAATTCAAACCCCCAGTCTGGCTACCATTAAGCCCAATTGGACTAGAGTATCTGGGACAAGGAGCTAGAAAATTTGGGTGTTTTTAACATCTCACAGGAATTGTTTAAAAAAAATACCAGTAAGAATTTTGAAAATGCTTAACAAGAGTACCAGCATTTAAATGTAGGATAATGTACCTTTGCTTAATCTTTGTAAACCGCATAGAACTTCACGGTATTGCGGTATATAAGCTGTTATTATTATTATTATTTATTATTATTATAATAATGCTGAAGTGGTGGGGGATGGATTTGATTCTAACAGCAAACAACCTAGATTTGTATAAATTTTGGAGGCTTCTCAAGACAATTATGTCACCATGTCTCCTCACATGGGGGGCAAAAATCACAGTAAAATATCTCCAAATTCTTTCTGGGATTATTTCACTGTCTTGGGGCATCAAGCTCCAAAGTCGTGGCTCGATGCTCCTGGGCTGGCAGAGCAGGGTTCTCCCTAGCATATGGCCATGCCCCCCACCCCAGCTCAAGCCCCACTCCCACTTTAAGGTAGCCCTTGTCCCCTCAACATGGGGGATCGGGGGGGGGGGTTTCAGGCAGAAGTGATGCCTATTTGTTCCTGCCCAGTCCAGTACAAAATTCATCCTGAAGAGATGAAGGTAGTGAGCGCCTTTTTGAATCAATCCCCCCATGGCTCCAAGAAAGAGAGAGAGTGTGTCGTAGATGGGACCCTCCCTCAATGATTCTGCTTATGATTCCTGAGACCAGTGTGCAGTGGGGCTGAACTAATAGAGCCCAAAATAGCTATGGCTCTTGCTGGTAAAAAGGCCACTGAAGTCACTTTGGGAAAATAGTAACAGAATGGTGCAAGACTTGCACTATATGCTCATTAACAAGTGGGGCAGGACAAGCCAGCCAGGGTACTAAATTACAAGCCCCACATTCCTCATAGTGTCCTCTAATTCCCTCATTAGCCCCCTCTATAATTCCCTACACTAGCACTGTATGTCTTGACATACAGTAATTAAATTGTAAGCTCTTTTGAGCAAGGACAGTCTCTTGCATGTCCAATGTACAGTGCTGCATTCATTTGTAGAACTATAGAAATAATAAATTGTTGTTGGCTCTCTCCAACATCTTAAATGTCGTTGTCCCCCGTGTCCTCTGGGATTCTCTCAGCTATCTGGCTCACTTGGGTGATCCTTAGGGCTGATCTCTCTGCTACTAAGGGCTTTGTATGTTTCCTCTTGCCCTTTCTTTTATTTTAAAGTTTATTCCTAGGACAAGGAGGGAACCAAAATAGCCAGAAGCCCCCAAACCCCATGCCACAAAAAGGGGAAGAGAGAGCAGGTAAATGTTAGACAAAAGGAGGGAGAATCTCTACAAGGCTTTATCTTACCAGGCGGGACCTCTAGAAAACCAATACAAGAGGAGCAAAATCACACCAAGACCAAAGCCCTCAGATCAAGGTCTTGGAACAGAGACGGCTATCCAGGTACTCATTCATCAGGAAGATTCTCAGACAAATTCTTGAGAGCTTCCTGCATGCTAATTTGTGCTGAACCTACAGACACAAACTATAGTCTGCAACTGAGGGAACTGAGCCAAAAACAATCAGAAACTGCTGTGCCAGTCCACACAGCAACTATATAATAGAGAGAGAGAAAACACTATGTTCTAGTGCTACACCACTCTGTATACTGTGATGCAGTCATTGGAAAGTTCTAGGTTTTCTGCCTCCACCCAATCTAGCAAAATCAGAAAGATGCATTTAAACAGTATTCAGCAAAAAAGGAATGGGGGAGAACCATGTGGAATTTCTGTACAAGACCGATGAATGTGTTTTGCCTTTCCAGGGTGCTCTGCTGCTACCATTTGATACACAGGCCAATCAAGACTCACTTGTAAGATTCAGGTGCACTGCTGGTCTCCAGAGAAATATGTTTACAGGTAGCAAATTTTACCTGAGGGAGAAGTTGTAGGTTGCTAACCCACACTTCAAAACATGACCATGAAGTTAATAATCAGTCAATTTGGATTTTACTTTTAACTTAGGAAGCATGTAAGAATTACATTAAAATTGCTCATTTTATACTCCAAGCAACTGCATATTTTAATAAATTTTATGCAGTCATGAAAATTATATACAGAAACCTTCTTTTTGCTTAGTCTGTGTATTCTGTTTATGCATATTCATGTTTCCTTTTTTAGCACATATTTGAAAAATCAAGAGAGATGCGTTTTAAAAAAGAGAAGGTAGGGAATAGTGAAATTATTTTCATGGTCTCAAAAGGACCCACTTACTACTGTGTTTCCCTGAAAATAAGACAGTGTCTTATAATCATTTGGGGTCCAAAAAAGGCACTAGGTCTTATTTTCGGGATATGCACATGATCATCTCTCTCTCTGCTTCACCCCAATTGTTCCTCTTTCCTTTCTCTCCCCTACATGTGCAGCATCTTTCATCCCCACCCTCCCTCCCATCCATTGCCCAGCTTCTATCCTTCCCTCTCTCCCATCCCTTGCCCATCTTTTATCTATCCTTCCCTCCCTCCCATCTCTTGTGCAGCAAAACCCTTGCCCAGCTTCTATCTCTCCCTCCCTCCCATCCCTTGTGCAGCAGAGCCCTTGCCCAGCTTCTATCCTTCCCTCCCTCCCATCCCCCGTGCAGCAGCACCCTTGCCCAGCTTCTATTCCTCCCTCCCATCCCTTGTGCAGCAGAACCCTTGAGCACCTCCCCTGCCACCACCGCGCAGCTGAACCAGTGCTGACCCTCCATCCTTCCCTCCCTGCCAACTGCGAGCAAGCCCTACCTTCAATTGAAGCAGCATCAGGCCGGCAGCACTCGAAACAGGCTGCTTGGCCTTGTCCGTCGGGGATTTCACTCTGCCGCATTACTGTTGATGTTATCAGTAACGCAGCAGAGTAAAATCCCTGCAGGTCAAGGCCAAGCTGCCTGTTTAGAATGCTGCCGGCCCATCGCTGCTTCGGATGAAGGTAGGGCTCGCTTGTGGTCAGCAGGGAGGGAAGGATGGAGGGTCAGCAGGGGTTCAGCTGTGCGGTGGGAAGGGGGGTGGGTTGAAAAGTTGCCGGCGAATCCCAGGACTAGAGCTTATATTAAGACCTACCCCAAAAATGATGCTGGGCTTATTTTCGGGGTAGGTTTTAATTTTGGGGAAACACGGTGTTTATGCTTGTGGTTCCCAACCCTTTTAACAATGGCATTGGTATGCAGTCAAGTCCTTCAGGAGATTTAGTGAAGGCCCAGACCGCAAGCTCCCAGCGACTCTTCTTCCCCACCTCAGGCTCCTGTTGAAGTAATGATTTCACTTCTAACTGCAGTAGCTTCTTTGGTTAACAGAAAGAATATTTTCTTCTTTTATATTCATTTATTCCAAACTGAGAAATCATTTGGAACCCGATAAAGCAGGAATGCTTGTTTTTCTTTTCCAGATTATGAACAAGAAGTTGAAGACGAGTGAACTACAGAAGACAGTATTTTAAGTTTTTCATGTGTGGAACTGGCTTCTGAGATTTTTTTTTAAAGATATTTTGTTTAACCACATCAGTTAACATGGATGTTTAAGCAAATACAAGAATACATGCGCTATATTATTGTTTTGGTTAATTAAAGCTATTTAAATTGTTATTAAGGTAATGATTATTTTCCTCCTTTCAATAAAGTATAGCAAAAAAGTTGTCCAAATATGAATGATTAACCTATTAAACTGGAGATAGTTCACCTCGCAGTAATTTAATATTATATATTTCTAATGCAGTGTTCTTCCCAGAAATTTTTTCCAGCCGGGTGGCATGAAAAAGTAGCCGGGTGGGGCGGGACAGGGAAATTTGGTGGTGGGGAAAATTAAGGGCTCCTTTTACTAAGCTGCAATAGTGTTTTTAGCGTGTGCAGAATTGTTGGCGTTAGCGTCTAACACGTGCGGCAATTCTGCGTGAGCTAAGCGCGCGGTAAAACCGCTATCGCAGCTTAGTAAAAGGAGCCCTAAATGTGTACTATTTGTATTAGCTAATTATTATTAGTTATTTTGCAATGCTCAATATGACTGCCTTTCTTAAGGTTTGACAGTTGTTCCATAATATTTATATTAAATTTAAGAAGTATCCAATTCTAGAAGTGAATAATTAGATATTTGCCCTCTTTCAAATGGTATAGAGCAGCGTCTCTCAAACTTTTTAACTCCGGCACAATAAACGGAGCAAATGTTTTTTGTGGCACACTAAATGCAGCAAATGTTTTTCATGGCTGGAAAAAATTTCTGGGGAGAACACTGTTGCCGTTAGTTTTCAAGGTCCAATCACGTCAAATAATCATGCTTATCTGGGCAGTTGTATAATAAAAAGAATGGATAAGATAACATGAGAAGTGAAATTGTCATGAATCAGAGGGATACATACCCTGTAGGTCCTAAAAGCAGGCTTGTGGATTAGATATAAACTATGAAGGTAGTGGTGTACCTAGCATATGTGACACCCGAGGCCCATCATTTTTTTACACCCCCCCCCATCTGTATAAAAACATGATTTTTTGTAACAATCCACACATCACACAAGAGTGTACCTAGGAAAAGGCAGCATCTTACATATTACAGTGAGCAGTACATCAATACACCCATTGTAAAACTAAACAAGCCAGACCAGCACAGATCAATCCTACACAGTCAATCCTAACTGAAAACTATGTCTTTCGAACACACAGAACACAGAAAACACCTTCGCCTGGTATGGAATATGTAATCACAAACTAACCCCTCTCCCTTTTACAAAACTGTAATGTGGTTTTTAGCCATGGTGGTAACAGTTCAGACTCTCATAGAATTCTGAGCAACTACCACCATGGCCGGTGCTAAAAAAACACTCTACAGTTTTGTAAAAGGGGGGATAAAATAGAAAAACGTAGACAAAGGTTAAATTGAACCACCAAGAAGCTGGACTCTGCATACAATGCAACACCACAGAAATAGCGATGCATCTCCCCTAAAGCAAAAAAATAAATAAATATAATTTTTTCTACATTGTCTTCTCTGATTTCTGCTTTCCTCATAGTTTAGTCACTCTCTTCCTTTCATCCACTGTCTACCCTCTCTCTGCCCCTTCTATATGGCATCTTCTCTCCTTGTATTCCTCTTCCATCTCTCCCTTCACCCCTATTATTCTGGCATTCATCTTCTTCCCTTCCCTTCTTCAATGGTCTGGCATCTCTCTCCTCTTCTTCTCTTCCCTCTCCCACACCCACATGGTCTGGTATTTCACTCTCTCCTCTCCCTTCCCCCCACTTCCATCAGCATCTACCCCCTTTCTCTCCCTCCAACCCAATTCCATCCAGTATCCTTCCCCCTTATGTCTCTCTCTCCTTTCCCTGCACACCAATTCCATCAACATCTGCCCCCTTTCTCTCCCTCCATTACCCTTCCATACCACCCTGACCTCCTTTTTCTTCCTCCACCACCCTTCTATGCTCCTCTCTCCCTCCAAACCAGCAAGGTCCCATGATGACTGCTTCTGTTGCCTCTGCCTCTGGAAGATGTAAGTGACGTTGGAGGGGGTGGGCCGGCAGATGCAGAGAGTTGCGGCAAGGTTCCGCAATGACTGTAGCTGCCAGTCCACCCCTTCCAACATCACTTACGTCTTCTGGAGGCAGAGGCGGCAAATGCAGTCATCGCAGGACCTTCCTGCACTTCAGTGCGGCTGCCGACTCTGCTTCAAAACAAGTACGGCAGCCGTGCTGAGGTGCAGGTGCCATTTAGAGCATCTTGGAAGGTTCTGGATCCAGACGGCTGTGTACCCCCCTAGGGCTGGAACCCGGGGCAGTCTGCCATTGTATGAGGGGATAAAAAATAATAAAAAGAATGGATAACTTGACCGATTTAGACATGTCATACAATTATAACCACAAAAATATGTCATAAAATGTAAACTCAAAAGACTCCAGACGAAAAGCAGACTATAAAAAGGAAACCAGAAAAGACCAAACCCATAGTACTAAGATCCAAATGCTAAAATCGACATGTCCATTACGAAGAGACGTGTGATTCACCACTAATTATAACGATTGAGTCTTTAAAATATGAAACGGTAATGGATAGCCATACCTGGTGGATGGAAGTGACAAATACTGGAGCCAAAACCAGAGCACTGTGATGAAACTAGAATATGAATACCTATTTATACTTTTGAGTAAAATTGCGATGCGAACATGTCATAAAAAAGAATAAATAATGTGTAAACTAAAAACTAAAAACAACATATTGTAATACCGAACTCAGAATTAATGAAATAACATGCTAAAAGAAGTTAACCTCCCCCCCTAAAATAGGGCATATACATACTTAAAATGATGGCTGGTTACAAACAGTGTATGCCTCGACTATATAGACCTAAACTGGGCAAAAGTAAACATATGGGAAATGAACAGCTGATGAAGAAATTACTAAGCCACGGAATAGGGGGAGAAGTGCATAGATGGATCGGTAAATGGTTAGAGAACAGAATGCAGAGGGTTAACATAAAAGGGAAATTCTTGGACTGGGTGAAAGTGACTAGTGGAGTGCCCCAGGGCTCGGTTCTTGGGCCTATTTTGTTCAATATTTTTATAAACGATCTTGAGGAGGAAACAAGTAATATAATAAAGTTCGCCGATGATACAAAATTATGTCGGGCAGTTGGCTCTCAAAGGGACTGCGAGGAGCTTCAGAAGGATCTGAGACAGCTGGAAACATGGGCGACAAAGTGGCAGATGAATTTTAACATTAATAAATGCAAAGTGATGCATCTAGGAAAAAAGAATAAAGAACACGAGTATAGAATGTTTGGGGTAACACTAGCAAAATGCGAACACGAAAGGGATTTGGGGGTACTGATTGACAGAACCCTGAAGCCATCGGCACAATGTGCGGCGGCAGCGAAGAGAGCAAACAGGATGTTGGGCATAATTAGGAACAGGATCACGAGTAGATCTGAAGAAGTCATAATGCCGCTTTATAGAGCAATGGTCAGACCACACTTGGAGTACTGTGTCCAACACTGGTCTCCTTATCTTAAGAAGGACATAACTCTGTTGGAGAAGGTGCAAAGGCGAACCACGAAACTAGTCAAAGGAATGAAAAAGTTGAGCTGTGAAGAACGCCTCAGGAAACTGGGACTGTTCACACTCGAGAGGAGAAGACTGAGAGGCGATTTGATAGAGACTTTTAAAATATTAAAAGGATTTGATGAAATAGACCAAGAAGCAGCATTACTAAGATTTTCAGATGTGACACGGACAAGAGGTCATAGCCTGAAACTGGGTGGCAGCAGGTTCAGGACGAATGCCAGGAAGTTCTGTTTCTCACAACGAGTGGTGGGCGCTTGGAATTCTCTTCCTGAGGGTGTTGTGGTGGAGACTACTCTTCGGGGTTTCAAGCACAAGTTGGATATACACCTTCTTGTAAATCATATTGAGGGATACGGTAATTTCAGGTTTTCATAATAGAGAACTAAATGGGCCGCCGCATGAGCGGATCGCCGGACTTGATGGACCTCGGTCTGATCCGGTGAGGGCATTTCTTATGTTCTTATCTTGAAAACATAAGCCGATAGTAGCTCAAAGACAAGCCGACCGGGTAGATGAAAAGTGAACCTGGGAAAGATCTAAATTATTGTACAAATGAGCTTCTATTAAAACCAAAGAATAAAACCACAGCACTCGGGAAAGTAAAAAAGGGAGAGTAAAATAGACTTACCAAAAAGGTCTCTGCACTGATGCGATAAACTCGTACGCAGAATAAATATGAACATGCGACAGTGGGGCTATGATATTTGATCCATTGAAATAGACGCCAAAAAAGTGTCGGCAGTGGATTGAATGCACACTGATAGGGGAGGGGCATCGGGCTGTTAAAAAATGCTGCTTTAATAAATAAATGAAAATACTGGTGAAAAACTAAATAAAAATCCAAAACCGTGATAAAATGCCGAACCTCACTGCAAGTAATAAGTGAAAGTAGCATAAGGCACCCGTAGTACTGTTAGTGCCAGAGCTGCTTAGAATAAAGAACCGTGCTGTACATGAGGAGATAAGATGTAAAGTGCTGGCCCCTCACTGCACCACTGGATAAAACTAAGGAGCCATGTTCTAGAGCAGGGGTGCACACACTTTTTGGGCTTGTGAGATACTTTTAAAATGATAGAGAAAATGTTAATAATCATTCATATTCCGGGGTATTTTGAAAGAGGTCAAAGCAGATGACTCTATGCACTGTCACCTCAGTGACAACCATACAAAAATAGACAAATACCCCCCTCCCTTTTTACTAAACCACGATAGCAGTTTTTAGCGCAGGGAGCTGCGCTGAATGCCCAGTGCTTCTCTCGACGCTCATAGGCTCCCTGCGCTAAATAACGCTATTGCGGTTTAGTAAAAAGGGACCATAGTGTAAAATATAGACAGCAGATATAAATTCAGACACATTTTGATCACTAAATTTAAAATAAAATAAATTTTCCTATCTTGTTGTCTGGTGATTTCATGAGTCTCTGGTTGCACTTTCTTCTTCTGACTGTGCATCCAATCTTTCTTCCCTTCTTTCAGCCTGTATGCTTCCTCTCCTCCTGACCTCATACCCCTCCCCCCAACTCTTTCTTCCTCTCCCCCTGCCCTTTCTTTCTTTCTCTCTTCATGCCCCCTTTCTTTTTTTCTGTTTCTCTTCTTTCCTTCTGTCTCCCTGCCTGCCCTCTTTCTTTCTTTCTTCTTGACCACCCCCAAGCCACTGCCATCGCCGCTGCCATCGGGGAACAGGCCCCCAAAGCCGCTGCCGCCACCCCAAGCTCTCCCTGCTTCGGGCCGACCAGCATTCCTCTCCCCAACATCAATTTTGCCGTCGGAGAGGAAGGCTGATCAGCCCAAAATCACGATCAATTGGGAGAAATGCTGCCGGGTCCTGCCTTCGAGGAAACTGAAAGTAGGCAGGACCCGGCAGCAAGAAGAGCAAATGGTAAGCTTTACTGACCTGTCTCTCGCCTTAGCCTGTAGCGAATGCATGCTTCGGGGCTCTAACATGTGCGTGTCGGCTTCCCTTCTCTCTCCCCCCCCCCCGGACATAACTTCCGGTTTCGGAGGGAAGAGAAGGGAAGCCGGCACGCACATGTTAGAGCCCCGGAGCATAAGTTCGCTACGGGCTAAGGTGAAATCTCCAAGCCGGCTTTTTTTTTTTTTTTTTTTTAATGTTGAGCAGCAGCGGCAGTAGCAGAATTTAGCTGGGCGGTCATCTAAATTACCCGGGTGGACCGCCTGGCTGAAAGGCCCTAGGGAGAACACTGCTAATGGAATAACCAACTCAGCAATTTTTTATATAACTATGAAGCTAATCCTAAGTGTGAGGATTTGAATGCAAATGACCGCACCTAAAGTTAGGGATGGCTTCTGGGCTTAAGCACTATTCTATAAAATCACAAACTGTGTGCCTCTCGAGACTCCAGGTGTGTCGCCAGACGCCAGGGAGGAGGAGAGGTGCCATCACTGGCTGACTGCCTACAGGATGTGCCTATGCAGCCAGCCCCTCTCTCTGCCAGGCTCTACACCCTGTCCCCCCACCCTGCCCTGTACCCCCTCTGGTGGTCTAGTGGTAGGCCAGGATAGGGTACAGGGCAGGTCTAAGTGGTAGGCAGTCCCAGCCTCCGCCTCTCCCCCCCCTGCACCTTTAAATTCTGGTGGTCCAGCGGTGTATTAGCAGGAGCGAGCTTTCCGCGTTCCTGCCCCTCCCTTGCTGGACAGCTGCCTCCTCATTATGTCAGGACCAGCAGCGCACAAGGCAGAAGCGAGCTTTTCATGCTCCAGCCTGTCCCCGCGCCGCTCCCTGAATGGCTGCACTCAGTTCTTGCGGGATTCGCGAGAATTGCCGAGAACCATTCAGGAAGCGGGGCCAGGCTGGAGTGCAAAAAGCTCGCTCCTGCCTTGTGCACCACTGGCCCCGACGTGATGAGGAGGCAGTCGTCCAGCAAGGGAGGGGCAGGAGCGTGGAAAGCTCACTCCTGCTGATACACCGCTGGACCACCAGAATTTAAAGGTACCGGGGTAGGGGGTATATTCGCTCCATAAGATGCACTTTTATTTCCACCCACTTTTTTAGGGAAAAAAAGTGCGTCTTATGGAGCAAAAAATACAGTATATTATTTGCCAACTAAGAAAAACCCTCAGGGGGTTGGGGAGGGAGAAAGCAGAGGAGAAACACTGATGTTAATACATCTACTATTTTGGAACAATCTATTATGGATACAACTGAGCAGGCTACACTCAGTCTCGTTTTTTGGGCAGGATATGAATATAGTACTAAGATCATATTTTAAATACTGTTGTACCTTTTTGGGAGGAGGAACAGACGATTTGGATTCACACAATGTTACAAAGTCTACTTAAGATCGGAGAAACATTTTTCTGTCTATGAGAGAAGATTATAAAACTTGGTGCAGCTTTTTTGTTGGCATACCCGTGTATATGTGTGGTCCGTTACAGTGGGGTAGAACAAATACGGTATATATATACTGTATATATATTTTATAACTCTGGTCATTTGAAGGCCTTTCTCAAGCTAAAGAAAGTATAGTTGTACTTTAGATAGATGGCTGAATGGAATATCACGTTAGACTTACTTTTCTATATAATTAATGCCGTTTAGATTTCCTTATTTTTTTGGTTGTTCACCCTATATCATGATCTAAAGAATTTAATTTATTTCGCCTTTAAAAGGGGTGGGGGTGGGATTTTTCTCAATCCCTTATATCTTTTCCTTCTTTTTGAATATTATTTCTTTCTGTGTGACTCGGAACAGAGAGTGGTAGAAAGCTGGAATGCCCTTCCAGAGGCTGTTATAGGGGAAAACACCCTCCAAGGATTCAAGACAAAGTTAGACAAGTTTCTGTTGAACAAGAACGTGCGCTGGTAGGGCTAGTCTCAGTTAGGGTGCTGGTCTTAGACCAGAGGGCCACCGCGTGAGCGGACTGCTGGGCATGATGGACCACTGGTCTGACTCAGCAGTGGCAATTCTTATGTTCTTAAGAGTATACTGTATGTTGTGATTACATTTCAAATTTTGATAAAAAAAGAGGACACCTATTTTTAAATTATGGATTGAGAATTTATGCATGTAAAAGAAAAACCTTGAGAATATACTTTAGAAATAATGTAGATTATACTTCATCTTATAATTACCTTGTGGAAAAACTTGCAGTAGTCTCTTTTGAGTATATAGATAGCCATTTCTTTTAGCCCTTCTAATCCATACATATCTGCTATTGAGAGTACTTGGCTAAAAAATACAAAAAAATATACTGAATATAAAACGTATACCAGAGAAAAACTATACAAATTCAGTGAAACTGTATCAAATAATTTGCATAAACATTATCTAACTTAATACTAAGAACTTGTAAGGTAGAAATGATTTATTCTCTTATTCTTTTTAGCCAAAGTTTTTACTGCCCCACGTTATATCTCAGTTGCTGCATCTGTACAGATTCTTTTTATGGATTTTTCTACAGCAGTTATATTTAACAAGCTCTGACCATTTATAATTACAAGAGGTTTTGCTTTCTTCTAACAGAACACGCTTCTAGGATCTAGTATTTATTATCTCCAGTACTAACTTTTCCATTCTACAAATGCAAGCTAAGATGAATTTTTGTAATGAAAAGAGGGAAAATATCTGCTTGGTGATCTCTTATCTATATATTCCACTGTTTAACTTCAAATTTTCCACACACATTTTTCCTTTACTCTTGCTGGCATAAAAAGCACATCTGCCAAATTTCTACCTTTCAAGAAATATCAGTTGAACTTGAATTCAAATTATTCCAGCCTTTAATGATGCTTTCATCTTACTAATTATAATTAGTAATAATTTCTCTTATTTTTTATGTAATTTTTTTAAGTACAGTGCCTTTAAAAATCTCCAGAGCCATACTTGTTTTATAAAAGGGTTTTTTTAAATATAAAATAGGTTCTCACAATGGTCCCTACTAGCACACAAATACTCTTGCATAAATTTACACCCGATCTGAGTGAGGTGCAAATATAGAAATGTGCTATGTATATACACGTGTATTTTATGATATGCATTGCTTGTCTACCCAAAGTAGACCCCCAGACCCACCTAGAAATATCACATAAAAGCAGGTGCTACAAGGCTGATTGAAAAGTAATGAGATTGGGGTTTTTTTTGAATTAAGAGGACTCCACAGGATCAGAACAGTTTTCTTTTTCAAAGTAGCGTCTTCACATTCTGTACATTTTTTCCAGTGTTTCAAAAATGATTCAAAGACATGCAATAGACTTTTTTGTGACATCACTTTTAGTGCAGCAGCTGTGGCGTTTTTCGCTTCAACATCTAAAGAGAACTTCTTTCTGCACAATTGGTTTTTCAGGGTTGGGAACATTTCAACAGTTTAATTACCACTCTTTCCAAGTTAAACACAAAATTCAATCGCACATCTCTGGCGTACTCTCATAAGACAAGACTTCTTCATCATCTGCCATGACGAAACGTACAAAGTTCTTTCTCTCGCTGTGACCCAAGAAAGAAGATTACAGCAGTCCAATTGCAGGTTCTGAAATGCTGATGTATCTGCTTCATAAGAACCAGAACAGCGCTGCCATGTCTACTTCTTGGAATGGAAAAAGGCAGTCTCATTACTTTTCAATCAGCCCTCAGTATATTTGAAGAGGAGATAGGTCTTCTGAAGAAATGCACTATACAAATCTTAGGTAGTAGATGTCCTCATAAGTAAACTCATTTGGAGGCACAAGATGGGTGCAGTCTGTAGGAGGCTGCTTGAAATCTTCCACCATTAGGAATTGCCTGGGACAGCGATTCCCAAACTTTTTACAATGGCGGAACCTCTAAAATAAAATTTTTCATGCACCAAGGAACAAATTCTATAAGCTAATTTCTTGAACTCCAGAAGAGAGAGTTCAAGGAAACCAGTTTGGGAATCATAAACCTAGGATGACATCTGGGTTTGGGAAGTCTTCAAGGCCCTTTCGAGAGGCCTGTGATCTAGGGGAGAAGACATCAGCAAATATCCCGCTTACGGTTCACTGGTCCACCCACACCTGATGTTTCTTCCACCCCATTCTTACTTTGCTGTTCTATTGAATCCTTTCCTACCCTTCTTTTCCTTTTGTTTTTTGATGCAGATCAGCTCGATTTTGTTTAGCTCGTCCTTAATGCCTCCCTCTCCTCTATTTTTATTGTAAACCACTTAAAAGGTTTTTTTAAAATTTATTTTGGTAATAGCAATATATTAAACTTGACCTTATTTCCTATTTTTTCAACTTAACAAAAAAGACAACATTGGAAAATGATGAAATAGGAGAGCTTTGTTTTTATGGCTTATTCATTTTAAGATAGTGCTAATATAATAAAAATATATGTACATATAGTATATTGTGGCCATCAGTATTACCCAGAGCAGGGCTCTGTAGAAACTTGATGGCTACAAACAATAATGCAATCGCGTGTGACCCGGCCTGGAGTCACCCTGCAGGACTGGAGTTTATAGTAGCAATAAAAAAAAATTCAATCAAACACAAATAAAGTTCCAACAAATGTGGCTTGTCAGGATAAAGTTCTTTTTACTTAATTCCTTAAGGCAGGTAAGTACTTTTTCAGACTTTATAACCTCAGTCAGGTTTCCACACAGCCTTAATAACAAAAACCAAAAAAACAAACTGCCAAAAGAGAAAAAGGCAGGAAAATAAAGCCGCTCACAATACAGTGCAACTTTCTTTCTGTGTTTCTTAAGTCCCACTTATCCTTGAGACCTCAGCTCAATACAGAGCTTACTCTGCCTGCTGAAAAGCAGGTATCTCACTTCATCAAAATACAGTTCAGCATTCAAGTTTTCCTTAATTTATAGTCCTTGCAGCAAATGAAGGAAAGCCTCTGGCAATCAGAATATGGTTGCCAGGAAAAGGAGAGAGTCATAGGTTTTGCCAAAAACAAAGGCCTTCAGAAAAGGCTTTCAAATTCCCTCCCAGAATGGAAGCAAAACCTCTCCCCACTCTCTCAAAGCTTTCTCACAAAAACAAGCATTCAAAAACGAAAAACACAGCACACAAACAGTTCCAAAACACACTCACTGTTTGTGGCTCAAAGTCAGGTTCAGCTGCATAGGTTCAGGCAAATTACTCTCACAGCCAGCACAAGACTCTTGGAAGTCCATAGGTTCTTCAAACAGGTAAGACAAATCCTCTAGCTGTTCAACCTCCATTGGTTCCATAGATTGGGGTTTGTTGTCCCTGTTTGGCTCGGCAGGGTTCCTAGGGAAGAAGGCCCAAACTTCCTCCCTAACCGGCTTGCTGGTTTGAATGCCACTGCTGGCTTATCTAGTCTAGGGGCGTGCCCTGCTCTAGTTGAGTCAGCAGTAGCCCAAGGCCCTCTAGAGCTCCCCTGGTGGTGAGTTGTACATAATTCATCCATCTCATCCCCAGATAAGTCAGGCTCCACCTGGTGGTCACTGACCCTGTTTCTCACAATAAATTCCTGAGAAATCCTGGAATTTTTCTTCCGGGGTTTTATTGGAACTTTATCTTTTACCTTAGCCGGGACCTTGACAGGCCTTGTGTCTGTTTGGTCACAATATATACAAAACACATATAGGTTGTATGTGTTTTATTATTAAAATCATACAAGAGTATAATACAACAGAAAAATGAGTAGCACAGAAGGGGGGAATTATACTCTTAGTCCTTGCAGCCTCTGAGCCAACTCACCTACAAGCTGGCAGGGAACTACTGTATAACTAGATAGCATCCTAATAGGCATATGGCTCGAAGGCCTGACCTAGAGCCACATTTTCAATGCAGCTTTAAAGAAAACACATGAAATCTCAAGTCCAAATTCAAGGCAGCTTATCCACAAGGTGGGGGCATCTGTTTGGCAAAGTGAGGAAAGAAAACTAAGGGACAGATTGCTGTGCATGGGTAGAGCTATGCATGACACAACAAAAAGAACCCAACAGGAACTGCAGTGAAAGTACAGCGCAAAAACAAAGCAAAACTGAAGGAAATGTACAAGGTGCAGGAGATTTTATTTAATTAAAAATATGTCAATGAAATGTAAAATCAACAACAATGAAAAAAAGAAAAAATAAATTAATCCAAAGATAGGTTCTTGATGTAAAGTGTATCGGACCTGACATGATCCGTGTTTCGAAGAACACTTCTTCCTCAGGGGTCCAGGAAAGACATCATATAAATATACAAGAACCGTATGGATCAAAACAGTTAGAGGCACAGGTGAAAAAACTCTTCTGTAAATAATGCTGCTCAGAGAAACACTCGTAGCAGTTCTTGCATATCTATTTAATGTATATCCTGAACCCCTGAAGAAGAAGTGTTCTTCGAAACACGGACCATGTCAGGTCTGATACGCTTTATATCAAGAACTTATCTTTGGATTAATTTGATTAATTTTTTTAATTGTTATTACTGTTGATTTAACAATTCATTGACATTTTTAATTGAATAAAATCTCCTGCACCTTGAACATTTCCTGCAGTTTTGCTTTGTTTTTAGGGCTATTCATGCTCACAGCTTTATATTATTCGTAGTTCTTAGCTCTAGAAGAACTGTTCCGTTGCACCAAAGTGCAACAGCAGCACACCCACTTATATAACCGATTACATCCTGCTTGTAAATAGAAAAAAAGCTTTACAAAATGTCTTCTATAGTTAGTGGCAATAATGCTTACTTAATGCATGGATCACTTACTGTAAAGATCACTTGGGCCTTTATGTAAGCTTCAATGCCACAATATGGGAGAAATCTTTTAGTACATAAACCTTTACAGTTTAAAATGAGAAATATGTTTGACAGCGATTAATAGAAGTAATAAAATCCTACACTCACCCAGGATCAGTTTTGTCTTTAAAGTTCAGAGCTCCATATATAAAATTCATCATTATATTCATTTCTATTTGGTTTATTCTGCAACAACAAAATTGCATCAGCATAATTTAAAATTCAGAAGAAAATATCAGAGGTTTATTTTTGTGTCCACAATATCACTAACAAAATTAATTTGATTTACTGTTTAATACAACTCGACAGACTATTTGAAAACTGTCTCTATAAAATGTTCCAGTCCTCATGCCATTTAAAAAAAATCCCCCTTTTCTGTTTCCTTCCAATACCATGGCACTTTCTTCAAGACAGAAACTTAAGATGGTTTTCTGTTTTCCCTCCTACTTCCAGAGTGCCTGAGAGAAGAAGCATTGCCCCTCAGTTCTCAAGAGGAATATCCCATCTAATCTAGCCTAAGTGCAAACACATTGATTACCGTATTTTCACGCATATAACGCGCGCGTTATACGTGTTTTTATAAACCGTGCATAGCCTTGCGCGGTATACGCGTGAGCGCGCTATATAAAAAATTTTTTACATAGTTCCCCCCCCCCCGACACCCCCCCACCCCGAAGGACCGCTCGCACGCACTCCCACCCGCACCCGCACCCCCACCCTGAAGGACCGCTCGCACCCCCACAGCCTCCCGACCCCCCCCATCATGTAGAAGCTCCTACCGGTGTCCTGCTGCTTCCTCTTCCGGCGGTTCGCCCTTTCTCTAATGTCAAGCCCTCTTGCCCCGCCGACTCCCCGACACGATCGGGGCAAGAGGGAGCTCAAGCTCTCTTGCCCCAGTCAACCGCGGCACCCCCGACACGATCGGGGCAAGAGGGAGCTCAAGCCCTCTTGCCCCTGCCAACGGCGGCACCCCCGATACGATCGGGGCAAGAGGGAGCTCAAGCCTTCTTGCCCCCCGAACCGATCGGGGCAAAAGGGAGCCCAAGCCCTCTTGCCCCGCCGACTCCCCAACTCCCCGACAATATCGGGCCAGGAGGGAGCCCAAACCCTCCTGGCCACGGCGACCCCCTACCCCCACCCCGCACTACATTACGGGCAGGAGGGATCCCAGGCCCTCCTGCCCTCGACGCAAACCCCCCTCCCCCCAACGACCGCTCCCCCCAAAGAACCTCCGACCGCACCCCCCAGCCGACCCGCAACCCCCCTGGCCGACCCCCACGACACCCCCACCCCCCTTCCCCGTACCTTTGTGTAGTTGGCCGGACAGACGGGAGCCAAACCCGCCTGTCCGGCAGGCAGCCAACGACGGAATGAGGCCGGATTGGCCCATCCGTCCCAAAGCTCCGCCTACTGGTGGAGCCTAAGGCGCCTGGGCCAATCAGAATAGGCCCTGGAGCCTTAGGTCCCTCCTGGGGGCGGGGCCTTGGGCACATGGTCGGGTTGGGCCCATGTGTCTCAGGCCCCGCCCCCAGGAGGGACCTAAGGCTCCCTGGCCTATTCTGATTGGCCCTGGCGCCTTAGGCCCCACCAATAGGCGGAGCTTTGGGACGGATGTGCCAATCCGGCCTCATTCCGTCGTTGGCTGCCTGCCGGACAGGCGGGTTTGGCTCCAGTCTGTCCGGCCAACTACACAAAGGTACGGGGAGGGGGGGGGGGGTGTCGTGGGGGTCGGCCAGGGGGGTCGCGGGTCGGCTGGGGGGGCGGTCGGAGGTTATTTGGGGGGGGCGGTCGTTGGGGGGAGGGGGGTTTGCATCGAGGGCAGGAGGGCCTGGGATCCCTCCTGCCGTAATGTAGTGCGGGGTGGGGGTAGGGGTCGCCGTGGCCAAGAGGTTTTGGGCTCCCTCCTGGCCCGATATTATCGGGGAGTTGGGGAGTCGGCGGGGCAAGAGGGCTTGGGCTCCCTTTTGCCCCGATCATGTCGGTGGGGCAAGAGGGCTTGAGCTCCCTCTTGCCCCAATCGTGTCGGGGATGCCGCGGTTGGCTGGGGCAAGAGGTCTTGAGCTCCCTCTTGCCCCGATCGTGTCGGGGGTGCCACGGTTGGCTGGGGCAAGAGGGCTTGAGCTCCCTCTTGCCCCGATCGTGTCGGGGAGTTGGGGAGTCGGTGGGGCAAGAGGGCTTGGACTCCCTTTTGCCCCGATCGTGTTGGGGGGCAAGAGGGCTTGAGCTCCCTCTTGCCCCGATTGTGTCGGGAGTGCCGCGGTTGGCTGGGGCAAGAGGGCTTGAGCTCCCTCTTGCCCCGATCGTGTCGGGGAGTCGGCGGGGCAAGAGGGATTGACGTTAGAGAAAGGGCGAACCGCTGGAAGAGGAAGCAGCGCAGGCGCAGGGCTCACGGAAGGGCCGGGACCGCCAAGAGAAAGCAGCAGGACACCGGTAGGAGCTTCTACATGATGGGGGGGTCGGGAGGCTGTGGGGGTGCGAGCGGTCCTTCAGGGTGGGGGTGCGGGTGCGGGTGGGAGTGCGTGTGAGCGGTCCTTCGGGGTGGGGGTGCGAGCGGTCCAGCGGGGGGTGAATCGGACGTGGGGGGGGGCATCAGGCTTTCAGGGTGGGGACAGGACTTCAAGGGGGAGAGGAGAGTCGGGGCGGGCGAAAGAAGAGTCGGGGTGGCCAGAGGAGAGTCGGGGCGGGCGAAAGGAGAGTCGGCCAGCATGCGCGGTATACGGGTGTGCGCGGTATATAAAAAATTCTGTACATAAATTTGTGTTTTCCGCGCGCTATACCCGTGTGCGCGTTTTACACGGGTGCGCGTTATCTACGTGAAAATACGGTACATCTGTAGGTTGCAGTCCTGGTTTAGTTGCATCCTCCATTTTGCCTGATTAAGAACACTTCTAGGCAATACCACAGAATTCTGATCGTCTCTCTGAAATTCTAATGCAAAGTGGCAATATGTCAATCTTGAAAAGAATGAAAATGAGCACTCTTATGCAAGAGTTAATTGTCTTAAGAACATAAGAATTGTCATACTGGGACAGACCGAAGGTCCATCAAGCCCAGTATCCTCTTTCCAACAGTGGCCAACCCAGGTCCCAAATACCTAGCTAGATCCCAAGGAGTAAAACAGATTTTATCTTGCTTATCCTATGAATAAGCATTAGATTTCCCCAAGCCATCTCAATAATGGCCTATGGATTTCTCTTTCAGAAAATTATCCAAACCCTTTTTAAACGCTGCTAAGCTAACTGATTTCACCACATACTCTGGCAACAAATTCCAGAGTTTAATTACACATTATGTGAAGAAATATTTTCTCCGGTTTGCTTTAATCTATTACTTAGTAGCTTCATCGCATGCCCCCTACTCCTAGTATTTTTGTAAAGCGTGAACAAGTGTTTCACATCTACCCTTTCCACTCCACTCGGTATTTTATAGACCTCTATCATATCACCCCTGAGCCGTCTCTTCTCCAAGCAGAAGAGCCCTAACCACTTTAGCCTTTCCTCATAGGAAAGTCATCCTATCCCTTTTATCATTTTCATTGCCCTTCTCTGTACCTTTTCTAATTCTGCTATATCCTTTTTTGAGAAACGATGACCAGAACTGCACACAGTATTCAAGTTGCGGCCGTACCATAAAGCGATACAAAGGTATTATAACATTTTCATCTTTCTTTTCCACTTCTTTCCTGATAATTCCCAACATTCCATTTGTTTTATTAGCCACCGCCGCATACTGAGCTGAGGGTTTCAATGTATCCTCAACAACGACATCTAGATCCTTTTCCTAGGCAGTGACTCCTAACATAGAATCCAGCATCACGTACACTAACTATAGTTCAGGTTCCTCTTTCCTACATGTATCACTTGACATTTAATGTGAGCAAATTAAATCTGCCATTTTGATGCCCAGTCTTCCAATCTCACAAGGTCCTCTTGCAATTTTTCACAAATCATCATTCCTTCTTCATCAAAAAAATCTTTGACATAGCAGAGACCAGCCTGGGACCATAATTTCAAGTATCATTTACTAGCATCTGAGTCTAGATCTCTATTGCTCCACAAAAGGAGGCAATTATCATTGATCTTGGAGATATTTTCAGCTGTTGGCAGAGTCCAGTCTCATTGATTTTAATATTTGATGTTCCTTAACAGGCAACACTATAGAAGACCTATTGAGATGTAGATAAAACATTAGACGCACAGGCACTATCAGCTGCTGTTCAAGACCCAGAGGGGTAAAATATTATGTGCTCTTTATCCAATCCATCATGTGGAAACAAAACCATCTTGTAAAAAGCACTATGCACCCCTGCAAACCCAATGGCAGTTTAGTCCATAATGTTAGCACATGAAATTTAAAACGTTAAAAGATATGTTTGAATTGGCTCATGTTAGAAGAGATGACTGCCTCTGGAATCAAAGCAGTCAAGCAGAAAAAATGCTGCTCTATTTCCAGAAACACCGAGAGCTACTGCCACATTCTACAGTAGGCAAGCACTGATCTAATATAATATAACTCCTATTGTTTTATCCTTATTTGTTCTCTTTCCTATATCATTACATTACATTACTGATTTCTATTCCGCCTCCACCTTGCAGTTCTGGGCGGATTACAAAAGAGACATCTGGACATTTCCAGGATGATTACAAAGAGACTTCTACGAGAAGAAGAACATTTCCAGAGGAGTTACAAGAAGAATGGTGTAGTATAGTTTAGGGAATGGGATACAACAAGGAGGATTGGGCTATTCCAGTGGATATACAATTCGGGATGCTGTACAGATAGGATATAGTGCAGTTTCAGTATATATGCAGTTAAGGAAGCAGTTGATAAGCTTGGGCTTTGAGGGGAAGGGTAACTGGTGAAGAAGGGAGGATGGGATCAAACTGTAGTTCTTCCCTGATTTCCCCATGAAGTGCACGTCTGTCTATCCCTATATTGTATGACCCCTTTATTTGAAAATTATTTATTGTACATCACTTTGAAATCTTTGAAAAAAAGCGATTTTATCAAATATGAAATAAACTTGAAACCTCTTTGGATGAGATTGAAAACATTAAAAATGCTTATTTTAACATGGGAAAGTTATTTTAAAAGGCCAAGCTATGAGGCACTTCAGATAAAAATTTTTGTGACATTTTTAGCTGTATGTCTACTTACCCTTGAAGAGTAATATGGTCTTGGGAGCTCTCAGCCCAACATCCACTCAACATAGCACTAAAGTAATTAGATCTGGCACATAAAATGGCCCTGAAGGGAAAAATACATCTACTTCAGACAATATGCATTTTTCAAGAAAATGTAGTTTCTTTATATAGTACGGAGTCCAAGATTCTAACTGTTGCATTACTAAACTGCTATTCTGTTTCCTAGAATCTGCTCACAAGAGCTCTAATGCATTATTCATGTTACACTAATAAAAGCGATGAAAGCATGCACAAATCATTTAATTCTTCCAAGCTCCGGTGGAGGGGGGGGTCCATATTTGAATGCTTCTGTATATATGTATGTATGTTAGCACGTATGCATGACCAGGAGAGATGAGAGGGGAAGGCAGTTTGAAAAGATTATAGTTATAGTGAATGTAAACCTTAGATGCTGGAACTGCTTCTCCCATAGAAATATACTGTGCCAATGTACTTTTAACTTCTGTATATATTTCCAGGTAAGTCAGTTTTTGCATTTGAAAGGAGCACTACACTGGGAAATATATTCCTTTGAAAACTTGCTCTGGTCAGACTGAAAACCCACCTTTTTGATTTAACTTTCAATACTTAACCCTATTCCTCTGCCCTCCAACCCAACCATTCCTCTTAACTGTATCCATGACATTCTGTTTGTCTGTCTTCCCTGTTTAGATTGTAAGCAATGGAGGGTGGAGTGACTTAGCCAAGATCACAAGGAGTAATGGTGAGAGAAATGGGATTTGAAGTCAGACTTTCCTGGTTTTCATCCCACTACTCAAGTACTCTATACAGTGTGTTCTCGCTATTCACTGGGGCTAGGTTCCTAGAAAAACCCGTGAGAGGAGGAGAAGATGGTGGATGCTGTGGATGGGCAGACTGGACGGGCCATTTGGCCTTTATCGGCCATCATAGATTCTCAGCTTCCCCAAAGCAAATCATCCCCAAAGCTTCCCCAGCCCCCCTGCCCAATTCTCAGCTTCCCAATCCCCAAAGCAAATCATCAGTTTCTATGAATACTGAAAACGTGAATACAGAACCATTGATCCTATGGGAAAAGGGAGTTTCGTTCCTGTGCGATGCTGCTTAATATACATTATTGCTGCCTAACACCCTAAAGTCATAATTTTGTGTATCCTTCTTGTAAAGAACAGCTAGTTATTATTCTGCATCTTGTGAATGTATTTTACACACACTTTTTTTGTAAAAACAATCTTTTGGTATAATAATTCTCATGTATAGCTCTATGAATATCTTCATACTTGTGGGAGGAACATACTCTGCATGACCATGAATAAGTAAAAATGCCCGTGAATAGCGAAAATGGATTACACTTTATTTTGCACGAATAAGTGAATTTATGAATACTGAACATGAAGAT
Source organism: Geotrypetes seraphini (assembly GCF_902459505.1). Taxonomy (NCBI): domain Eukaryota; kingdom Metazoa; phylum Chordata; class Amphibia; order Gymnophiona; family Dermophiidae; genus Geotrypetes; species Geotrypetes seraphini. The sequence continues at coordinate 23,762,894 of NC_047095.1, forward strand.
AATGAGAATGCACTGTAACTAACTAACTTGGTTCCTCTGTGTGTTGCTCTGAATTAGAAAAAAATTGCCAGTGTGTTTCCCAACATACCTATGCACTTGATAAAGTTCATCCTCAATCCGAAACTTTATGTCTGGGAAACAGCTATTTTTGTAAAGACGAAATAAATCTTCACCAAGCACAGACACAGGCTCCAGTTCAGCAAGGTCTTTAAAAACAAAAGTTAAGAAAACTTCATGAAAGCTTAGATGGTTGTAGTAAGAAGTTGGTTTAAAACAACTTAAGGCTTAACAGAATCTATGGAGTTAAAAATATTTAAAAAACAAAAGTATTTAGGGACCCTTTTATTAAGCAGCAAAATAAATGGCTCAACATAGGATGCACTAAAGTGTTCGGCGTCAGTTTGGTCATTTTGTGTGCACTAAGCATGTGGTATTTATTTTTCTTACTCCTTTTGGAAGCGGTGTATCACAGCAGAGAATGGGTGTGGATGCACAGACACTACCACAATGCTAATTAGTTAGTATACTCATAACATGGGAGTCCTTAGTGCCCCCTAAATAGAAGGCATAAGTATTTCTGCAATATTTTTTTAAATAGCCATGTGTTAAACGTGAACAGTGTACAGCCAGAAATAAAACAAATTGGAAAAAAAAAGCCCTTGGTGGCCATGTTAGAAATGGGTTTAAGTGCGTGGGAAAAGCCCAATTATGGGCATACTAAGCCCATTTCTTAACAAATGAAAGGGTCCCTTAATGAGCTACAGTACTTCTAACAAATGCAGATATTATATACTTTTCAAAACAATCATAGAATGAATTTAAATCTTTACAATAAAAAGTCATTGTAGTGGCCAGACTATGCTGGGTACTGTATTCCATAAAATAAAATGATTTAGAACAAAAATAAATACTGTCTATTGGGGTTTGGGGATAAATGGGAATGGCAGAAATGTGTCCATTTTGGAGCAACCTCGCTTAAGTTCATTTGTGTTTTCCAAATCATTATGATGGAATTTTGCACTGTGTATTCCTGTTGATTTGGAAATGCTCAATAAAAATAGTTTCAAAATAAGCACAGTCCATCAGAGCCAAAAATTAGCTATTTTTTATTTATACATTTTATAAAGATCCCGCTTACAAGTTTTCAAAGTTATGAAAAGTTCCCGATTATGCTTTTACAAGACTCTACAATACTCAAACTTATTCATTTAAAAAAGTAATTTTAATCTCTGTTACAAGTTAGATTTTATACACTCACAGATCTCATACACTCACACCATACGTAAGGTAAGAAAGCTCTTACCTAGTGTCTTCTCATTCTCATCCCCATTTCGGTTTTCTTCCACAATTTCAGTTTGTGAAAGGGCTAGGCATAAACCATCTTTATTTGAGGTTCCATTTTCACAGAAAACAGGTGGTGTACTGCCATTTCCACAGCATTTTGTATCAAATATTTCACTTTTCTCACAAGTATTAAATATAGCTCCATCTTCTGCATTCTGCACTTTAGTCTTCAGAATGTCTTGTTCAAAAACTTTCACACTTCTGTCTGATGAATACACAACTCTAATTGAAAAACAAAACAAAGATCAAATCGCTACCTAAAACTGTGCTGGAGTACTCTGCTAATTCAGAACCCTAGAATAGCCTGATGGGAGCAGCTCTGTTGCAATTTAAAATATATACTACATTCAATTGTTTAGTAAGGAATCTTAGTAACTATAATCATTTAAAATGTGAGATCTTCCTCTCCTCTAGTCTAATGTTTTTACGAGTGAGTTTATATGAAATGCTGGCCAAAATTAAAGCTTAGACAAGGATGAGTCAAGTGATTCTTCTGACTTCATGTAATCATCTCATGACTTTTGTTCTACCTTTCATTTCTCAAATTAGCCAATGCCCTAGAGGAAAAAAAATTGGAACAGACTAGCACAGATAAAGTGACACATTAAACATTTTCCAACGCAAGTAAATTTTCCTTGGAGGCCTCGATCTCAAATAACTTCTATTTGCTTTACAGGAACAACATCCAAAATCAAACATATAAGAAACATACAAAAGTAATTCAGTTCTAGTTGAGTCAATCAAATGTCACAAATTAAAAATAAATTCTTCTGAAAGGCTCAGAATGGTAGTAGCTTTTCAGTCAGTTATGGTCTGGAACTTTTGGGTAAAGAAATCTTTACATTCCTACATACAACTAGGAACTTTATCAGAATTTAAATAAGACATGTTACAGTGCATAACATATAAAATCTAGAGATTAGCCACAATATGACAATCTACGCATATGGCTTTCTTCAAGCTGATGACTCTGTTACTTGCTAGTTCAAAGTACCGTAGCTCCTGCTCCAAGGATACACAGATAAAAACAAAACTTTTGACAGTTTGTTTTCGGACATTTGTATCCTTGACTTGGAGTTTCACTGCTACGAAGAGTTTTGTTTTTATCTGTGTATCCAAGGCTATAGTGACCCCTGATGCAGGCGCTTCTGTTCGCTGAAACATAATACTGTGTCGGATCTATATTACTGTACGTCTCAGATTGAAATAAACAAGTTTTTACTTCACATCATTGTTCCTGCGGAGTGTTCACTGTCCGTTCCCACTATCTTCTTTGCTGCTCTGCACCTGTGGGATTTTGTCCTGTTGGATTTTCTCTTGTTTGGTACATACAATTGCATGCAATTACTGTTTTCCTAAAATGTAGAAGTATTGTAAATAATAAAGACAAAAAACCCACAAACTTACTGCAAGAATGTTTTAAATTGTGCTGGTTTGATGTTGCCTATATGAATAAGTCCATCTTTGTTGAAATTTAAGGCACAAGAGCTGAAGTCTGGAACCCTAGCTCGAAGCACAGCCTTGTGGGCTCTGAACAATGTGTGACCAACACAAAAAGTGATATCTGCTTGTATTTCCTCTTTTAGAAGCCTACAAAACAATGACAATCAACATTATTTTGTTCCATTCACAAATTAGCAATATGCCACATAGTAGACCTGCAATAACACTGTAATTTTAAACAAGCACAGAATATTTAAACCATTTTAACAATGCTCATTCAATTTTTTTTTAAACTAGAAACTTAAAAAAAAAAAAATTGGAAACAAATTAGCAAGATGGTAATGTGAAGAAAATGCATTTTGTAGGCATTTCTGTTCCATTCATCTCCAGCAGCTGACCAAGTGAAGATGTAGTAAACATCTGCCATTATTTCTTTATCTCAAGACCACATGAATGTCCTCACCAAATGCCAACTTGATATACAACACATTGTAAAACAACAATTTTATAGTTCAAGCTTTAGATTATATTAAGAACAATCTCATCTCTTGGAAAACAACCCCCCCCCCCACCCGAGTTAAAATAAAACCTTTATACAAAATAAAATTTGACTTAGGCTATGATAGCCTTAAAAAACATCAGCAATGCCTCAAATTTAAGAACATAAGAACATAAGCATCGCCTCTGCCGAGTCAGACCATAGGTCCATCGTGCTCAGCAGTCCGCACTCGCGGCAGCCCCCCAGGTCCATGACCTGTAATGTTCTTTCACTTAAGACATTTTATCCTTTATAGTATCCCCCTAGCTATACCCCTCAATCCCTTTTTCCTTTAGGAACATGTCCAACCCCTTTTTGAAACCCAAAATCGTACTCTGCTCTACCACCTCCCCCGGAAGCGCATTCCAGGTATCCACCACCCGCTGGCTGAAGAAGAACTTCCTAGCATTTGTTCTGAATCTGTCTCCCTTCAGTTTTCTTGCGTGCCCTCTTGTTTTTGTTTCCCCCGCCAGTCTGAAGAATCTGCCCCTCTCCACCTTCTCTATACCCTTCATGATCTTGTAAGTTTCTATCATGTTCCCTCTAAGTCTCCGTTTTTCCAGAGAAAAGAGCCCCAGTTTCTCCAGCCTCTCAGCATACGAGAGGCCTTCCATGCCCCTTATCATTTTTGTTGCTCTTCTCTGGACCCTCTCGAGTGTCGCTATATCCTTCTTAAGGTACGGCGACCAGTATTGAACGCAGTATTCCAGATGCGGGCGTACCATCGCCCGATATAGCGGCAGGATAACTTCTTTGGTTCTGGTAGTGATTCCTTTTTTAATAATTCCCAACATTCTGTTCGCCTAGACCTTCTCCATAGGAAGGCCACCTGTTACCCAAAGACAGACTGAAGTGAGAGTGATATATTAAAAAGGATTAAAAGACAAAAATACTGTCTCTTTCTGCAAAGTTCAGCTCCTTAATTGATCAACCAAATTTATTTATTTTTTTAAAAATCCTCATAAAAAATGGAAGAAAACATACATTAAACCAAGATGCTTAGGTGCTCATTTTTAAAGCAGATGGATGTTTTTAATTGCTTTAAAAAAGGTCCATCTGCTAAAAACATCCAAATCTTGATTTTGGAAAGACAGAATTTGGATGTTTGACACTGCAGTTTGCCCAATTATCAAGGGGACGTTTTGTGAGTGTGCTTTGGAAGGGAATAGAGAGGGCCCAAAAATAGAATGTCCAACAGGGATTTTCAAATGGGAAGAAATATCAAAGCTGACCACTGGAGAGATTGAAAAATGACCCCTCCTTACCTCCATTGGTTGCTGTCTCCCTCCCTCTCCCCTGAAAGTGAACTGGAAATGAAAACCAAACTTTATTTCAGCTACAGGACAAATATGCGGACATTGATAAAGATAAGGCTGAAATGTCTAACAATTATTTCTATTCTGTATTCACGGGTGAAAAACCGGGGATAGGACCACAAAAATTGAACACAAATGGGAATGGATGTATAATAGACCGGGAAAGATACTTAGAAGACCATGTTTGTGAGGAGATAGCTAAATTAAAAACAGACAATGCAATGGGGCCTAATAGGATACATCCAAGGGTACTCAAGGAACAGAGAGGTTCTGGCAGCTCCGTCTCATCTTTTTAATACTTCCTTAGAATCTGGTGGGGTCCCGGAAGACTGGAGAAGGGCTGAAAATGTCCCTCTGCACAAAAACGGAAGTAAGGAGGAGGAGGTTAGAAATTACAGGCCTATTAAGTCTGACCTCAGTAGTGAGTAAACTAATGGAAACATTTCTTAAGCGGAGGATAGTGAGATTTCTAGAATCAAAAGGACTGCAGGACCCAAGGCAGCATGGTTTTTTTACTAGAGACAGTTCTTGTCAGACAAATCTGATTGATTTCTTTGACTGGGTGACCAAAACAGTTGGCTATGGGAGGGGCGCTAGATGTAGTGTACTTGGACTTTAGCAAAGCTTTTGATACGGTGCCACATAATAATAATAATAACAACAGTTTATATACCGCAGTACCGTTAAGTTCTATGTGGTTTACAAAAGCTTAGTGAAGTAGGCAACTGATAAACTAAATACATGCGGTATGGGCCTTAAAGTGACACATTGGATTAAAAATTGGTTAGGTGGAAGGAGACAAAAGGTAAATGGAGTTTGCTCAGAGGAAAAGGATATTGTTAGTGGAGTGCCACAGGGATCTGTCCTTGGGCCAGCTCTATTTAACGTCTTTGTGAGTGATATTGCAGAAGGACTGTCTGGTAAAGCTTGTCTTTTTGCAAATGATACCAAGCTCTGGAGGGTGTGGATACTCTGGAGGTTGTGGATAACATGAGACAGGATCTGACGAAGCTTGAAGAATGGTCTGGTAATTGGCAAGTAAGATTTAATGCTAAAAACTGCAGGGTCATGCACTTGGGCTACAAAAATCCAGAACAGTATAATATAGAATGTGAAGTACTTCAGCACATGGAAGAAGAGCGGGACTTGGGGTGATTGTGTCTGATGTAATTGTTTAGAAAAGGCGACAGTCAAAGCCAAGATGATGCTTGGGTTTATAAGGAGAGGAATGGCCAGAAGCAAAATGGAGCTGGTAATGCCGTTGTATAAGTCTCTGGAGAGTAGTACAGCCCGATTCAGGAAAAAAAATTTCTATTCGATTCACCCTGTTGAATCAATTTTTCGAATTGATTCACTTTCAATGACACAGCTTTTTAAGTTTAAACATTTTATTTAACCAAGGCAATATCATGTCAAAAATAGGAACATCCACACTATAACATAGCTGTAAAAATTAGTTAGAAACATGGATTTTCAGCTTCCCCAAAGCTTCCCCAGCCCCTCCTGCCCGATTCTCAGCTTCCCAATCCCCAAAGCAAATCATCCCCAAAGCTTCCCCAGCGACAGCCACCGGAAAAATTAATGCATTACTTTCACCTTTCCCCCCTTTCTTTTGGAGATATGCATGCTCACAGGCACACACTGATCCAAAAAGGCAATCTTGTGTCCCCAGAATATATTCTAAACTTTGAACGACTGGAAGTCACTCTCTTTGCCTAGCTACTACAAAGGCCCTGCTGCTTACCTCGTTCCTGTAAGAGTTCATTGAGGTGCTAACTGGAAGCCTCACTCCCTCAACTGTATGCCCACTACTCCATAAATCCCAATCTTATTCTATAGCTAAAGCACAGTGATGTCTGCAGGTAACTGAAATGTTCACAAAGCGGTGCACTGATAAAGCAACTTTATCATCAGCGAAGCACAGTATCTGAGAACATTAAAGGCTACAGTTAAGATTTATGTGTGTCTGGCATAAATCAGCAACAAGGCCAGAAGAGTAATTAAAAGCTGGAATTTGTGGTGCCAGAAACAGGTCAACATGCATTTCACTCCCTGAGAGCAGCCACCATCTCTGCAGCTGCTAGCACGCCTCTCTCTCCCCCAACTGTGACGGTGCTGCCCCCACTTTTTTTCCACCCAGGCCACCTTCCTCATGGACTCAGCGCCTGTCCTGAACACCCAAGTACGAATGCTTCTGAGACAGATACGGGCAGGACTAGAGCCCTAAGTCCATCAACTTTACATTCAGGACTGCCTCTCCTCCTCCCCACCAGTGATTTTATTTTATTTATAATTTGCAAGGGCATTCAGAGGCGTTACTACCTCAGCCTGTTACAGCCCCTCCATTTTGACTGAGAGAAGGAACAGCAGCCACTTTCTAAGCTTGTGGCACACTCTAACTAGCAAGCAGCTCCCAGCAAGTGCACCTACCTGGCGGGCTAGCTTTCAGCCAATCAGTGCAAGCTAAGTGTTCGATATCCGCTTGGCGTTCCCTTTGCCAAAGTCCTTTCTTCTGATGTAACGACTCTGGCGGCAGAGGGAAAGCCCGAACGGGCTGGGGCCAACTTCAATTGGTGAGGTTTTTTTTTAACAATGAATCGATTCACCCAATTTGAATCAGTGAATCTTTTCGAATCGGAAATCAGGCAGCACTACTGGAGAGGAGGTCCCATTTGGAAGCGTGTGCAAATTTGGACACTGCACCTTCAAAAAGATATAAATAGAATAGTCTCGGTCCAGAGGGCTGCTACAAAATTGGTTAAAGGTGTTTGTTATAAATCATATGGGGACAGACTTAAGAGACCTTAATATGTATACTCTGGAAGAAAAACAGGAGAGAGGGAATATGACAGAGATATTAAAATATCTCCATGGTGTTAATGTACAAGAGCAAGTCTTTTTCAAATAAAGAAAAACTCTGGATGATGTAGTATTAGATGGAAAGCTGCTTGACTTTTCACAACTGCAACAAACATTTGGTATTGCTAAATCTCAAAATTATAAGTGGTTGAAGCAAGCTATTCAGAAGGGGTTCGATGACTGGCAAGATCTTAAAAATCAATATAGTTTGTTGGTCCTATGCTTCCAGACAGATTTCCTGGGACATCTGGAAGGAGAGGGTTCAGGATGAAGTTAAGAGGTGATAGGCTCAGGAGTAATGTAAGAAAATACTTCTTTACAGAAAGGGTGATAGATGTGTGAAATGGTCTCTCGATGGAAGTGGTGGAGATGACTGTATCTGAATTCAAGATAGCATGGGTCAGGCATGTGGGATCTCTTAGGGAGGAGGAGGAGGAGCTAGTGGATATTGTGGATGGGCCATTCAGCCTTTATCTGCTGTCATGTTTCTACTATAGCCATGCTAAACAAAATAGTGAGGTCAGAGGAGTAGCCTAGTGGTTCTAGAGAGATCACATTTACAAAAGAAAAAGAAAAAAGTTAGTGGGGCTTAAACCTATGCCCTTTGGTTTACAGTCTAAGTCAGGGGTGCCCAAAACATCGATCGCGATCGACAGGTAGATCGGGAAGGCAACGTGAGTCGATCGCGGAGCCCATCCCGGGCTCCGTGATAGACTTGCGCTGCCTTCCCGATCTACCAGGCCGATCAGCCTTCCTCTCCCCGACGTCAAAGACACCGCCGCCGGGCATCCACTTCAGTCTGTTTTTTGTCATTTTGGGGGGGGCTGTGGCGGCGGCAGCAACCTGAAAAAGAAATCATCCTGGCCGGGGTCGGTGTCATGCTCTGGAGCTTCTACCTCATCCAGCAGCCTTTCTATCTGGCCCTCTCCCTTCTACCTGCATCCGGCCACATGCCCTGCTCCGCAGCTCTCTTCGGCAACTCGTCAGCAGAAGCGATTGACACAAGCTTCTGACGTCAGGGCCTACCCTCTGCGAGTCCCGCTTATTTCAACTTCCTTTTTCCACAAAGGCGGGACTCGCAGAGGGAAGGCCTCGATGTCGGCAGCCTGTCTTGATCACCGTTGCTGACGAGTTGCTGAAGAGGGTCGCAGGGCAGGGTGCGTGGCTGGATGCAGGTAGAAGGGAGAGGGCCAGATGCAGGACTCGTGGGTAAGGGAGGAGAACAAGAGAAAGAAAGAGAGAGGGGAGGGCAACAAAAGGACATACTGGGCTGGGCCGGAGTGGAGGGAGGGTGGAAAGATTCTGGCTACAGGGTGCAGTAACAAAGGAAGAGGTGGGGAAAGGTTAAAATGGAGATAGTGACACAAAGAAGAGAAAGGGTAAGCAGGACCTACTGAATAAGGATAGAGATACAGAGGGGAAATGCTGAAAGCAGGGGTGGTGGTGGTTTAACACAGAGGGAGAAATCCTGAAAAGGGGTTACATGGGTTTACAGAGGGAGGCAATGCTGAAAGAGGCTAGATTGGCACACAGAGGGAATAATACTGAAATGGAGGGTTGATGGGGATACAGATGGAGCAATGCTGAAAAGGGGGAGAGGAGATAGGGACACAGAAAGGGAGCAATGCTGAAGGGAGGTAGTGCTGAAAAAGAGGAGGTGAAACAGAGACACAGAAGTAATGCTGAAAAAGGGGGGGGAGATAAAGACATTGAAAGGGCAAATGGTGAACATGGGGTAAAGACAAGGACAGAGACAAATGAAGATTCTGAAAAAGTGGTGAGATAGATGAGATGGACACAAAGAAGGGTGATGTTGGCTTTTCTCAAAAAATGTACGGTAAGTCTCCCTCCAACTTAGGAATCAAGGAAACTCTTATATCTTGGCATCCCAAGTCCTCTAAATTTTCTTCACACTTCTACCTCTAACCCTCTGTTGTAGTTCCTTCCTATTTCTCCTACTGTAAACCGCGTTGAGCTCTACGAACATGGAGATGATGCAGTATACAAACCTAAGGATTAGATTAGATTAGGTGGAATGGTAATTCTGACAGACACAGAAGGGAAATGCTGGATCAAGGAGAGATGGGGCTCAGGCTGGATCGAATGGGGAGAAATGCCTGGTTGGCCCGGAATTTCCTCTCCTACGTCAGAATTGACGTCGGGGAGCGGAATGCTGGTCAGCACAACGCTTCTGCAGGGAGCGCTTGGGGTGGCAGTGGCTTGGGGGCTGTTCCCTGATGGCAGCGGCGGCAAACCGAGTGGCTTGGGGGAGGGCAGGGAGAAAGAAAGAAAGGGGGCAGGCAGGGAGACAGAAAGAAGGGGGAACAGGGAGACAGAAAGAAAGGGAGGCAGGGAGACAGAAAGAAAAAGTTGGGGGAGGGAATGAGGTCTGGAGGAGAGGAATCATACAGGAGGCTGCAAGAAGGGAAGAAAGATTGGATGCACAGTCATTAGAAGAAAGTGCAACCAGAGACTCATGAAATCACCAAACAAAGGTAGGAACAATGATTCTATTTTCAATTTAGTGATCAAAATGTGTCCGTTTTGAGAATTTATAGCTGCTGTCTATATTTTGCACTTTATATAGCGGTTTTTAGCGCAGGGAGCCTATGATCATCAAGAGCAGCGCGGGGCATTCAGCGCAACTTCCTACACTAAAAACTGCTATCGCGGTTTAGTAAAAAGGGAGGAGGTATATTTGTCTATTTTTGTATGGTTGTTACTGAGGTAACATTGCATAGAGTCATCTACCATGACCTCGTTGAAAAAACCCCGGAATATGAATGATAATTAACATTTTCTCTGCCTTTCAGTGTGCTTTGTGTGTTGTTTTTTTTATTTCATTGTTGGTAGATCATTTTGACTTGGTCATTTTAAAAGTAGCTCGCAAGCCCAAAAAGTGTGGGCACCCCTGGCCTAAGTCATAAGGTCATTTTTTTTTTTTTTTTAATGATGCCAAAAAGACATACAAAATTTGGACTGTTCAATTTTGGAAAACAGACAGTGGCGTAGCAAGGATAGGAGGCGCCCCTCATCCTGTTCTCCACCCCTGCTCATTCACTGCCCTCCCAGCCGCGCGAGCACTTTCCCTCACCTCTTTAACTCTTCGCCGGCATGTACAGCATCTCCAACCTGCTGCCTGTGCCACTCTCGATTCTCCCTCTGAATCACTTCCTGGCCTACCGCCAGGAAGTGACTTCAGAGGGAGAGCCAAGGCCAGTGCAAGCAGCAGGTTGAAAATATTTTGTTCATGTCAGCAAAGAGTTAACGAGGTATGAGGGAGCGGAGAAGAGGAAAGGGCCAGTGCCCACAAAGATGGTGCCTGGGACGATCCATTCCCTCTCACTATGCCACTGAAAACAGCTGTTCATTTTAGATGTTTCAGTGCAAAAACGTCCACTCTCACAACCATAATCATGCAGAAAATCTAGATATTTTTCCTGTATGATTATGACTGTGAGATAGACCTTTTTTTTTTAGGGGGGGACATTATGAGCAGCAGGGCAGGAGAAATCCTGGGAGCCAGATGAGTTGGGCATTAAAACTCAAGAAAAGTAAGAAATTAAATTACAGAAAGAAGCAAAAAAAAAAAAGCATAAAAATCTAACAAAAACAAAACCCCATAAATTTTTTTTTTTTTTTAAACCCCAAACATAGTAACACAAAGAGGTCTTTAATTAAATCCATTAGTGCACTTTTGCAAAAGACCCCAAACTGAGAAAAGACCAAGAAAAATATACATTCCTTACCACTGCATTAATAAGATTGTGGCACAAAAGGAACTGATGCCTACATTTTCTAAACATAGACAAGTTTACAAGTCAGTAATTGTGAGAAAGCAGGCAGTTCCTATTTTCTAAGGTGATCTAAACATGAGATAACCAAGCACATATATAATAAATAGCTTACAAATTTGTTACCTCCAATTATAAGTTTGTGACAGAGCCCTCACGCTGTTCAATTCCAGTAAATATTCAAATGTTAGTTAATATCCTCTATAATAAAACCCTAAGCGCACATGCACATTTAGGGTTTCGTGATCCCTGCCGCCGTGATGTCTGCGTCCGTGGCCACATTCCAATTGCGGCTTGCGGCACATGTGCCGCCTTGGGGCGCGTGCAGTGAATCAACCGGTTTGACTAAGGAAAGGCAGGAATCCGGCTTGGGGCGCGTGTAGTGAAATCAGTGGTGGTTTGACTCAGGAACGGCAGGAGGGTGTCGTGCGGGTAAGAAGTGGAGGGGGAGAGGGAAAGGGGGCTGCTTTGGGGGGAGGGGTGTGCTGGGGGGCAGACAGCAATCAAGCTTTGCTCTGGAAGGTGCAACAGAAGGGGGCCACGGAGCAATCAGGCATGGCACAACAGAGAAATACAGGCAGGCAGAGGGCCAGAGGGGCAGACAGCAATCATGCTTTGCTCTGGAGCGGGGGGAAACAGAAGGGGACCACGGAGCAGGCAGGCTTGGCACAACAGAGAAATTCAGGCAGGCAGGGGGCCAGGAGAGACACAGATAGAAAAGACAGACAGACAGCATCCAAGGAGAGAGAGATATAAAGAAAGAAAGAAAGACAGACACACATATCTATTCTAGCACCCGTTAATGTAATGGGCTTAAAGACTAGTAGTTTGATATTAACATACAAAAGCAGACAACCAGATGATTTAACAAAGTACAGCAAGCCAAAGAGCTTTGCTTCAGCCTTTCCAAAGTTTCTCTGCAGTAATAATTGAGCTCAAACCATTCTGAGTTAGGAGCCATTTGGGCATAAACACAGATCAAGGAGATAGCACATCCAGATGGTCCCAAGAAGCCTTGAGTTCCCTCACATAAAACAACGTTAGTCAGATAAACATAGAAATATAGAAAAATAAAGGCAGATAAAGACCATATGGCCTATCTAGTCTGCCTAAAAACGCCATCTACTATCCCCTCCTCTCCCTTGTCCCAACCTTTCTTGTATTCAGATAAATAATTTGTCTCCTCCACCTCCACCAAGAGGCCATTAGAAACATAGAAAGATGACGGCAGAAAAGGGCTACAAGCCCATCAAGTCTGCCCACTCCATTTACCCACCCTATTAAGTCTGAGTGCTAATGACCTAGTTCCTTAACTCGACCGTCGTAGGGATCCCACGTGGATGTCCCATTTATTCTTAAAGTCGAGCACACTGGTGGCCTTGATCACCTGCACCGGAAGTTTGTTCCAGTGATCTACCACCCTTTCTGTGAAGAAATACTTCCTGATGTCACCACTAAATTTCCCTCCTCTGAGTTTGAGCGGGTGTCCCCTTGTGACCGAGGGTCCCTTGGAAAAGAATATATTGTTTTCCACCTCTACATGACCTGTGATGTACTTGAATGTCTCAATCATGTCACCCCTTTCCCTGCGCTCCTCTAGGGTATAGAGCTGTAGTGTGCCCAGTCTTTCTTCGTATGAGAGACCCTTGAGTCCGGCGACCATCCTAGTGGCCATCCGCTAGGATGGTCGCCGGACTCAAGGGTCTCTCATGCATTCACTAGCCCTGTCTGTGAAAAAGTATTTTCTGAGGTTACTTCAATCTGTCCTTTCACCTTCATCCTATACCCCCTCATTCCAGAGTTTCTTTTCATTTGCGACTTGACTCATGTAGGTATTTAAAGGTCTCTGTCATAACTCCCCTCTCCTGCCTTTCTCCAAAGTATACATATTGAGATTTTTAAATCTGTCCCTGTATACCTTATGACGAAGACCACCAGCCATTTTAGTAGCCTTCCTGTGGACCGACTCCATTCCATCAATACCTTTTTGAAGATGCGGTCTCCAGAATTGTTGACTGGCTTCCCCAACTACACCACATATAAATCAGTTTTGCTCAGGGGCTCCTTTTACAAAGCCGTGGTAGCAATTCCCATGTGACAAATGTGACGAACCCCATTCAGTTCCTTTGGGCTTTTTGCATTTGCCACGCTGGGAATCACTACTATGGCTTTGTAAAAGGAGACTTGTGTTTACTGGCAGAAGGGACAAAACCACCCACCTGCCTCTATTACATCTTATGAATTCCAGAAGCAGGCTCTATAGAAAATATGCATAATAAACTACAAGCACCATCTTCGGATGGACTCTCGCTTTTGTGGTGACTCTCTTTGTATGCTTCTTAAAGAACACATTTCAAAGTTTCCCTTCTCAGCCTCAGGTTCTTTTAAAGGCATGGGGTAGACACCAGCAGAAGCCAGAAACAGCCCAGCAGAATCAATAAGCAGGTATATCACAGATGATTCTAGAAATAACTCCAATAAAGAGTTATGGTGTTAGTGCACTAATAAAGTAAAATCAATTTGTGTTTCTACTACACGAAGGATTTCATAGACCTACCAGTATATTATAATCTCCCCTCAGAAGTATTCTCCAAGCCAAACAGCCCTAACCTCTTTAGCCTTTCATCACAGAAGTCATTCCATCTCCTGCATTTTGGTCACCCTCCTGTGTATTTTGTCCAGTTCTACTATTTCTTTCCTGAGATGTGATAACAGAACTATACAAAATACTCAAGGCACACAGAGGCATTATGATAGGAGAAAATATTCCTTCACTCAGTGTACTGTATAGTTAAGCTGTGGAACTCATTGCTAGAGAAGTGGTAAAAGCAGTTGGTATAGCTATATTTTTTAAAAAAAGGTTTCAACAATTTCCTGATGGAAAGGTGAATAGACTCAAGATAGGAGGGGCATTCAATAATTGATCTACCTCAGTAGTAGAGAGTTAAAAAAAAATGTTTTTGTTTTATTTTTCAGTATAGTCCCTCCCTATTCACAGTTTCAGCGATTGCAGTTTCAAATATTCGCGATTTTTTTGTCCAGGCCCCCTCTCTACAGAATTGCTTGGAGGCAGCCCGCATCGACCAGAACTGGCCCCGGGACTTGGATCAGGGCGAGAAGGAAGCGAGCAGGAGCACAGCCCTGGGAACTCCCGTTGTAGTCTTGTGAGACCACAGGAACGCACAGCATGGGGCTGCAGTGTAGGAAGATTGCTCCTGCCCCACGTCACCGCTAGCCACCAGGTAAGGTCCAGGGGTGGGTCAGAATCAGCCAAAAAGTTATTTGCGAATTTTCCTTATTCACGGAATGGCTCTGCCCCTAACCCCCGCGAATAAGGAGGGAGAAGTGTACTTTCTTTCATACTCGGGTATATAACTTATTGAATGCCCCTTGTAGTTGTGTAGATATCCATCTCTTTTCTATAGCAGTATGTACCATGAAACCTAGCTACTTTTTGGAATCCTGCCAGGCGGGGCGTAGCCATGGGTGGGCCTAGACCCACCCAATTTAGGCTCAGGCCTACCCAGCAATGGTGCATATGACAGCCAGCATGAGGTAAAACTCCACGGTCTTACACCTCCCTCTCCCTCCCTTCAGAAGCTAGCTTCTTCAAAAAGGACAGATGTAGCAGTAGCGATTCCTACTCACTGCCTGCAGCCAACACAGAACAAAAGAACAGCCTTACTGGAGCAGATCAATGGTCCATCTAACCCAGTAGCCCATCTTCATGGAGGCCAATCCAAGTCACAAGTACCTGGCAAAAACCCAAATCGTAGCAGCATTTCATGCCACCAATCCAGTGCAAGAAGAATTTTGTAGACTTCAAAATGGAACATGCTATAGCTATTCAACAGGGGCATTTTAAGAAATTTGAGGATGTTTGGGAGCCATTAACTAATTACTGTAAAGAATGAATATTACTTTTTCCCTTTGAATATACACATCCAAGAGGGGGGTGGGGTGGGGATGATTTATTGTTTTCTTATAACTGAAGTTAATTGTTTGGGTATTAGGGGGGTGGAATATTAGATTTGAATTAGCTTCTGATAGAATATTAAGTGATCTTAAAGTATAAACTGTTTTATCTTATATTGCACTTATTGAAAGTTTTAAAAATGAATACAGAATTTAAAAAAAAACCAAAAGACTTCAATTATATCTCATCTCAGCTGTCTCTTTTCCAAGCTGAAGAGCCCTAACCTCTTTAGTCTTTCCATCCCCTTTATCATGTTGGTTACTTTTCTTTGAACCTTTTGTAGTGCCGCTATATCTTTTTTAAGATAAGGAGACCAGAACTGAACGCAATACTCGAGTAGCCTTCTCTCTGCCACGTTCCACCCAAGCAGTTATGTCAAAAACGTGTGATACACGGTAGAGAGAAGGCTTCCAGTCAGCTGGAGGCAGCGAGAAGGGATTGCTACCATTGCTGCGGCCCTTTGAAGAAGCTAGCTTTTGAAGGGAGGAAGAGAGCAATGTACAGGGCCACATAGTTTCCCACCATGCTGGCTGTCAGATGTGCACCATTGCTTCATGGGTTTGAGCTTTTGGAAAAGCTCGAAGAGAGACATGGTTGGGGGGGGGGATCTAGTCGGTACTGTATTTAAACTTATTGTATGTTTTGAATTTGGACACACTCTACTGTATTATATGTGGATTTATTGTATTGTATTAGTATTGTACTGTACTTGTTATTCGCTGAATGTCCAGCCTTCTTACAATGTAAACCGCCTAGAAGTCGCCTGACTATGGCGGTATAGAAAAATAAAGTTATTATTATTATTAGTCCAGGGAAGGAAAGGATGGACAACGGGAGGAAGAAAGGGAGAAATGCTGGATTGGGGGGAGGGAGAGAAAGATACTGCAGGGGTGAGATGTTAGATCTAGGGTACAAGAGAATGCGGACAACGGGAGCAAGAGAGGAGGGAAGAGAGAGGGAGAGATATTGGATATGGCAATAGAGGGGCCAGAGGGAGAGATATTGGACCCAGGTGAAAGAGAGTGAAATGGTGGACAATGGGAGAGATGAATGGGGGGAGGGAAGAAAGAAATGTTGGATCCAGGGGTAGAAGAGATTGAAGGCGAAATGCTGGACATTAGGAAGGAGATGCTGGAAAATGGGGAAAGGGGCAGGAGGGAAGAGAAAAAGTACAGGAAGATACTAGGGGGTTGAGTGAGAGGCACAGGGAGATATCAGGCTATCAATGGAGAAAGAAGAAGCAGATGCTGACCTAGAAGGGTAGATGGAGAAGACGTTGGGGAATACTGGAACCATGGGGGAAAGGCTGGGGGGGAGGGAGGAATGAATGAGAGGAGGACAGTGATTACAAGGGGTAGAAGTAGGTTAAAGATGAAAGGGAATGGTGGAGGAGGAGTGTGATGGGGAATAGGACAGTTAATAGGAGAAAATAGGAGACAGAATTTGATAAGGTAGCTGAAAAGTATAAAGAGGAAGGGTAAGAAAGAGGTTAGAATTCAAATGAAGAGAGCATTAAATTAAAAAAGAGCAGATAGACCAGTATGTCAGAGGCAGTTGTAATGAGGAAATGGAACAAGACAGGAGAGAGGAGAAAAGACAAACGCACAGCAGTCACTTGAAGGAGAATTAACAGAGGAGAGAGGAAAGCAGAAAAGAGAAATTGGAACCAACATGATGGAAAAATAAAAGATCCAGACAACAAAGATAGAAAAAAGCATTTTAATTTATTAACTGAATAAGTTAGCTTAGAGAAATGTAGATATCAGATGTCTTTGTATTGTGTTCACTAGAAAAGGAAATGCATTTCCCTTTTTATTTCTCCACTGTTGCAGTGCATGCTGTTTAATCTGGGATTCCCAGTTCGATTTTTATCTACGTATTTTTATTTCTAAATTGTGGTCCCTTGTACTGTATTTTGTGAGGGTATGCCAGTGTGATTGTAATGGCAGGTGGAGAGACCAGAGGGGAGACAGGAAGGAGATGAGATCTGGAGGGCCTTTATTTTTTAACCTGGGACCCTACCATGTCTACCACCAGCCATGACCCTTGCTGTATCTGGTGATGATCCCTAAGCATCACCACTTGAGGACCTCCTCTAAAGTCGGTCAGAACTCTCTTTTACTAGACTCTGCAGTCAGCAGCAGCATCTTTGATCCACCAACCAAGATTGTGTGGGGTTTGGCATTGGTGGCTCATGGACTTTTTTGCTGTCTGCTAAGCTTGGTAAAATGGAGATCTGGCTGCCTCTGGACAAAGTCTTCAAGAGAGTGGGGAGAAGGGTGGAGGATGAGAGAACATTTTGTGCCTACCCACCCACCCAAAAATGGCTGACTGGCTACACCACTGCTGCAAAGTATTTGTAACCTCTGCTGGTCACTACTTATATTGATGGACTTTTTGGTCAAATCCAATATGGCGATTCTTATGATCTGAGCTAAGGATCAGGCAGGGGTGGCTTTTTCCTATGGCACATAGGTATTAGTTCCGAGTTAGCAAAGGGTGCTTGAACACACCTGAAATTGAGCAAACTTTCACCATCCAAGGGATATTTAGGGTTGAATTCCGCATTCCTATTTGCTTTGGACAGTTGTTCCTATGCTCGTATCTGAGGTCTGAATACAACCTGGTTGGGAAACACTATGCTATGCTGAGGAACTATTCATATTTTAAGATCTTAGTTTTAATAGAAAAATTGTGTTTAACAGCTATGATTGGAGGTTATCAGTATTACTAAATAGTTCTTCATCTTAGTCTCTGTTGTTCATCATTTGCTACATTTTCCCATACTGTTTCTTACATGGTGAGATGACTTCCATAACAGTAAAGAAAAGGTATCTCGCCATAGATCACAATAAAATGCCATAAACCCAGTACAGTCAAGATTCCTAAAAAGAGCTTTAAGATCACAATAAAATGCCATAAACCCAGTACAGTTAAAATTCCTAAAAAGAGCTTTAAAACCACACAATTTTTAATTATTGTTGGCATTCTTCACTGGACAGTATTAAAGGCTCTCCCACTCCCAATGCAACATGTATAGAAGGATTAGCTCAAGAAGTTGGGGCAAACGAGACAATTGGCCAAGGCCTCAGCAAAAGTGAGTAAAATCCAGATCTACTGGATCTAAGTTATTCCACCTTATGATGCAGATCCTCTAGATCCGGATTTTATCCACTCCCACAAAAAAAAAAATATATATATAAATATAAATAGTTGATCCAAGATACATATCCAACAGATCGGCAAAAATCAGCAAATTCGGCAACTTAGCCTGAGCAGTGAAAACACCCTCCTCCCCGGTAGGTAATCCAGGATCTTATTTAAGGTAGAAATCGGGCGATCCGGTCTTTGACTACCCCCCCCCCCCCCCCCCCGGCTCTTAGTAAAGCAGACTATCACAGAGGCAGAACTTCAAAGCATCCGGCACTGCTTGAGCTCAGCCCACACCCTAGTTTTTGCTCCAAGCCCTAATCTGTCTAACTCCGGCTTGTTAAGGAGAAGCGGGTCTGGGGCAGCAGACTCTCCATCTCCCTCTTGGCTAGCGAGGGGGCCATACCTGAGCAGATCACAGCTAAGCTGGTTTGCTAACATTTCCTTTAGTCTCTGCCGTTCTACAACATCTTTCTCCTGGACTCCTCGCAGCACTCCCTGGCCCGGCGTCTTCTGACCCGAGGTAGCCATCTTCCAGAAATGTACCTTCTTCCCTCCTCCAGAAGCAGGGAGGACCAAAGTGAAAAAAAGCGTCCTGGGCACGAAAGTGACGAGCAGGTCTCGCCACCTCTCATCCTCTCTCTAACGTGCTCCCGGACAAAACAGCCAACTATAACAGCCGGCGCCCTCCCGCAGTCTCTAGCGGCGGACCCTTGCCGACATTGCCCACCGGGACCGGCCAGGGCCTCGGTTGCCAGGAAGGGGGTGCGCGTGGCACCTCCCCCAAACAAGGAACACGCCGGCTTTCTGACGTCACCGCCCTGAAACCGTTCAGCGAAGCGGGCCTCCCAATCCCCGCCCACCTCGGTGCTCGCTGCATTTGTGATTGGACGCTGCTTCCTGTGCTGTGTTGTAGATAGTCGCCCCGCGAGGGAGGCAGAGCTGCTAAGTTACCCGTTCCAAGAGAGAGCGAGACTTTTTGGGACGGTCCTGGTTTTTAAACTCAAAGCAGTGTAATATTTGTAGCCTGTCCATTGAACAGCCGTAACGCAGGTCAGAAATCCAGGACCGATCAAAAAGTCTCCTTCCTGGAAATTAGCAACTCTCTTAAAAAAAAAAATAATAATAATAAAGAAAATTGGCTGGTTTGCTTGCTTGCTCGCTCTTCAATGCATGGCGGGTGCAATAGGGTTTTGGGGTCACTTTAATTTTCCCTCCAAAAGAGGTCTTTTAACATTACCTGGTTGGTCAGGATAGCCCTCCTCTGTTCTGGAAACTGCAAGAGTACAAACAAATCAAAATGCAGTATACTTTAGCAGAGTCACATACCCAGAACAATTGCTTTCGCCCACTACTTATGAGGAATTTAGGAAAGTCTGAAAACACACCTGTTCCTAAAGTATCTAGACAACTGATCCTCTCTTCTCTCTCCCCTCTATAGCGATTAACTTGTTCTATTGATCACTCTCTCCTCAAACATGGATTTCCTGTCCTATTAACCCTCTTTCTTCCTCCCCTCTTAAAGTCAATCAATTTGTACCTTTGCTTAATCTTTGTAAACCGCATAGAACTTCACGGTATTGCGGTATATAAGCTGTTGTTATTATTATTATTAATAAAAAATAGGTTCGATAAAATAGACTCAAATCTCAGGGTAAAATGTTTCCCAATGTCTTAGTCTAATATACTGTGATATATGTGAGACTCACTTCTAACCCACGGTTTCTCCGATTAAATGCTAATGTTCATTTCAACACTTGCACTGTGCCAAAGAGAGCCTGCTTCTTATACATAAGGTGTAATAGAGGCAAATGAGTGGATTTGTCAGGTAAAAGACCTGTGGTGGGGGATGCTAGTGCTGGGAATTTAAATACTTATCTATCCACAGTGGAAGAAAGGAAATTGGGCAGACTGAATAGGCCAATCTAATCTTTTTCTTCTTTAATGTACTGTGTTAATCAGGAAACCAGAACAAATGCGATCTAATTACTAATAACTGAGGTTAACAGTAAAATAATACATATTAATGGTAACCCAATACAATTAAGAACTTATGACAGTTTCTGTAAAGACCTGCTTGCAAGATATCTCATTCATACTAACAGGTGTTTTTTTTTTTTTTTTTTTTTAAAAGACTTTAAAATGTATTTGTCTGCAAGATATCTCTTTCACTCTAACAGATGAGCAGATTTTCTCTGGATTTTATGTTTTGGATTTAATGTAAAATTTTTATGTTTTGATATTAATGTAAGATTGTAATTCCTGGAGATGGCCATCCTCTTATTAATTTGGAAATCACCTTGGACTCCTATTGGGGTATATTAGTGATTCATAAATATTTATATAATTTAATAACGTCCACTCTAAAGGGCCCCTTTTACAAAGCCATGGCAAATGTGACACAGCTCCCAGGAATTGAATGGGCTGCGTCACATTTGCCGAGCAGGAATAACTACCACAGCTTTGTAAAAAAGGCCCTATGCCCCCCCCCCTTTTTTTTAATTTTTTTTTACAAAACTGCAGAAATGGTTTTTAGTGCCGTCTGGTGTGCTGAATGCTCTGCGCTGCTCCTGACGCTCATAGGAACTCTATGAGTGTCGGAAGCAGCACAGAGCATTCAGTGCACTAGCCAGATCTAAAAACCATTTTCACAGATTTGTAAAAAAAATTTAAAAAAAGGGGGAGGGTATAAGTTTTCAGCAGAAAATGTATCTTAATTTAGGAGGTTAAAAGTTATGTTTATAGATTTAAGACTGCATACATTTGCTTTAGATCTATGAGTCTAGTACAATTAATGCTAAGATTACAATTATTTTTCCCACCCTAAATTTGCCCCTGCTGTCACCCACTTTTTATGCTCCTAAATGTAAGAGTTTAGTGAAAAATTGAGAATAAATTTGGGCATTCAATCATAGTAATTTTTCAAAAAGGACAATTTAAAAACAGAACTGTCAAAATTATCAGCATAAATCATTTGAATATCAGGCCTTCTGCATATAAAACTGACAACGCACCTGCTTACCTAAAGCTGGATGCTCTAAAGGAAATCTGGCTAATGTATACAATGTGATGAGACACACTTTGGGGAAACTTTGATAATGTTGATGCACAAAATATGTGTTCATTTTAACATTTCTGTGAGCAGTATATGGCTAAAGTGGAGTAATGCAATCAGTTACTGCATGCTGTGACCAGAGGGATTTTTCTACTACAGTATTGCCTCCTGCTTGTTGAAATTCAGGAATAGACTGACAAGTTAATTTCAGAGTTCAGGTGTAGATGAATGCCCTAAAATAATGTGGCAGTGTTTCAGTGAGGAGGGAGATGCTTTACTTTTTCCCTACTACCTATGGAAGTATTAGGGTTTCCATGGTGACAAGCAGTGGTGTAACTAGAACTGAATGGGCCTGGATGTGCCTAAAACACCATCTCTCCCAATGTATTTATTTATTTATTCAGTTTTCTATATCGTTCTCTCAAGGGAGCTCAGAATGGTTTACATGAATTTATTCAGGTACTCAAGCAATTTTCCCTGTGTGTCTCAGTGGGCTCAAAATCTCTAATGTACCTAGGACAATGGGGGGATTAAGTGACTTGCCCAGGGTCACAAGAAGTTGCGTGAGTTTGAACCCACAAACTCATGGTAGTGGAGATCAGGGCCCTTCCAGGGCTCCAGTAACCAAACCCTGCAAAATACAAACAAATCCCATACCTGTATAGACAATCTGTCATATAATAAAATATCATTAATATCCAGGACTCAAATAGCAACAATCCTACCTAGGCTTTTTCTTTGTTTTATGGAGTTATTTTTCTGCTTTTTTTAAATGTATTTTTATGTAAACCTCTGAGAACTGATATTAGCTTCAGCAGGATATCAAATTTTAACAAACATACATACCTATAAAAAGGCAGCACCCTAGAATTTATGTATCCTATATAACAAAACCCTAGCCGTGCATGCGCACTCCCACCTGCGTGTTTCATTTTCCCTGTTCCGTGAGATGTAGGTCCATGGTGGCAGGAGTGCGCATGCGCGGGTCCCCAGTCTTACCGCACCTATCTACACTCGCCGGCAGGACTGGCCACCAGCGCTGGATTCCCTACTCTGTTAAAAGTAAGTTCTTCGCCTTGCCGCCCCCCTTCCCTTCCTGCGGTCCTGACTCCAATCCTGTCAACTCCAGCAGCGTCTGCATCACTCTACACACGCTGCTTCGGGGCCGTAGAAGGCCCTGAAGCAGCGTGTGTACAGTGCTGCAGACGCTGCTGGAGTCGGTAGGTTTGGAGTCAGGACCGCGGGAAGGGAAGGGGGGGCGGCGGCGGCAAGGGACTATGAGAGCCGACCAGACTTCTAGCATCCATTAATGTAACGGGCTAAAATGCTAGTTTATTTTATTATTTATATACCACCTATATCCTAAGTGATTTACATTCAGGTACTTTATCAGATTTCCCTATCTGTCCCAGTGGACTCCTGCTGGTAATACAGAACAACTCACACTGCTACAGAAACTAAACACTAACGCAATATCTCAGAGAAACTACATTCCGTGTCATCAACAGCAGATGAATCCAGCCTAGTAGGATTATGTCCATTAACCAGCAGGTGGAGATAGAGAGCACGGAGTTGTCCTCAGGTATATCTTGGATGCATAGCCTCCTGGCCAACCAGTATACTCTATCCCCAGCAGGCTGATGAATGGGTTCCTCACAGCTCCTGGATTCTGCGGTGGATTTCCAGCCAGGCTTGGCTGCAGCTACCAGCTTCAGTTTCCTGGATCAGAAAAGAGAAATATTCCTGTGGCTTAGGCCTCAGATGAGAAATATTTCTGTGGCTTAGGCCTCAGATGAGAAGTATTCTTGTGGCTTAGGCTTCAGTTGAGAAATATTCCTGTGGCTTAGACCTCAAATGAGAAGTATTCTTGTGGCTCAGGCCTCAGTTGAGAAATATTCCTGTGGCTTAGGCCTCAAATGAGAAGTACTCTTGTGGCTCAGGCCTCAGTTGAGAAATATTCCCGTAGCTCAGGCCTCAGTTGAGAAATATTCCCGTGGCTCAGGCCTGTTGAGAAATATTCCTGTGGCTTGTGGAAGAGCATTTGTGCTCTACAAGGAGTCATTGTAGGAACCTATTTTATAAAGGCACAAATGTGCATAAAATATGTACCTTTCTAGACTTTTTTTTTAAATTCTTTATTCATTTTTTAATCTTACAACAAGTGTACAAATAATAAAACATTTAAAATTAAATACATCACTTGAATTTCTTTTTAGTATAACATCAAATAAATAAATTTATTCCCTTCCCACCTTTCCTTTAGCATTCAATCAAAAATGTACAAATATAAATGTTCTTTACTATTGATTAAACCTATAGTAAAACTTTAATTAATCTTCCTCCCCCCATTTGCAAATATACTTTCAATAGAAAATGGTGTCTACTCATTACAGTAAGTCAATGGCCCCCAGATCTTTTAAAATTTATTATAATACCCTTTTTGAATAGCAATTATGCTTTCCATTTTATAAATGTGACATAACGAATTCCACCAGAAGGAATAATTTAATCTACTGCAGTTTTTCCAATTACTTGTGATATTTTGAATGGCCACCCCTGTCATAATCAATAAATGTTTATTGTTGTTTGATGAAATCTGACTTTTTGTTCTCATTGATGTACCGAATAGAATCGTATCATATGATAATGCTACATAATTCTCTAATAAACAATTAATTTGGGACCAAACTGATTTCCAAAAGGCCATGATAAAGGGACAATAGAATAATAAATGATCTAGAGTCCCTGCTTCAAGTTTACAATGCCAGCATCTATTAGACTTAGAGCTGTCTAACTTTTGTAATCGAACTGGGGTCCAAAATGTTCTATGCAACAGAAAGAACCAAGTTTGTCTCATAGATGCAGACACTGTACACCTCATCTTCCAAGACCAAATTCGTGGCCATTGAGATGCAGAAATTTGATGCTTAATCTCAATGCTCCAAATATCTTTGAGGCCAGTCTTTGATTTTTTATTTATAAATCCTGTTATCAATTTATACCACTGTGCGGTTGGTGTCCCAAGAAATCCGCCTGAAAGCACAAGAATTCTAGACTATATTGATTATTAAGATTCTTCCATTCAGGGAACCCATCCTGAATAGCCTGCTTCAGTTGCAACCATTTAAAACTTTGTGTTTTATTAAGACCATATTTTTGCTGCAACTGTGAGAAATCAAGCAGTTTACCATTTAAAATAACATCATTTAAAACCCGTATGCCTGCAATAATCCAATGCTTCCAGACGACTTTAAATCTGCCAATTTGAATCTTGGAGTTAAGCCATATAGATTGATTTGTTGATTTTAGTATTGGGTTAAGTGTTAAATTACTGACATATCGTAATGTTTTCCACGTGTCCATTAATATTCTATTATCTTTATATAATCTAGGCATCTTAATACTGAGAACATGACATAAATGTAAAGGGAACATGAGTTGCCATTCCAAATATAACCAATCTGGGACATTTTCCATGAGCTCTGGGAGAACCCAATACATACCCTGGCACAGAATATAGGCTTGATGACACCTATAAAAATTTGGGAAATTTACCCCACCCTCCCTAATTAATTTTTGTAGATACTAAAGCAATTCTAGGCCTTTTACCCAGCCAAATAAATTTTGTACGAATACCGTTTAACTTTTTATAAAAGGACCCATGAAAAAAAACTGGTATCATACTCATTTGGTAACAAACCACAGGCAATATCATCATTTTAATAGTTTGAACTCTCCCCCACCAAGAAAGATGCAAAGGATTCCATTGCTCACACATTTCTGTTACTTTTTTTAATAAAAGTTTTTTCATCCTCTTTTACCGTGTTATCAAGTGTATTTTTAATCCAAATACCTAAATATTTTAATCCATCTTCTTTCCATACAAAGGAAAATTAGTCAAATAGTCCTTTAGTACAATGCACATTAAGTGGCAGAATTTCTGATTTACTCCAATTGATCTTATATCCTGAAAATTTTCCAAATTTCTCTATCAATTCAAGCAAGCATGGCATGGAAGTTTCTGGATTCCTCAAATAAACCAGTATATCATCTGCATAGGCAGAGACTTTGTATTCCCAGTCTGTATGAAGAATACCCTGTATCCCTTTTGCTTGTTGAATAGCTAATAACAAGGGTTCTAATACAATATCAAAAAACAAAGGAGATAATGGACAGCCTTGTCTAAGACCCCTCTGCAAGTTAAAACTCTCTGATAAATTATTATTAATATAAAATCTTGCAGTTGGGGAGTTATACGATTGAATCATTTGTATAAATCCAGAACCTATACCAAATCATTCTAGAGCTTGATACATAAAGGTCCATTCCACCCGATCAAAAGCTTTCTCTGCATCCAAGGACATAGAGAAAGCTAGTTCATTCATGGCTTTTGTTAAATTTAACATATGAAAAGCCAACCTGGTATTACTAGAGGAATGCCTCTTTGCAACGAATCCAGTTTGGTGCATATCAGTAATAAAAGGGAGAGACTTAGCCAACCGTAAAGCCAATGTTTTAGCTAAAAGTTTTCCATCTACATTAATTTTCTAGACTTTTCACACAGGCACCTGCTGAGAATAAAGGCCTTTCTGGCTCTGAAGTCTGGAGGCCTTGCATTGGGAGCTTCTTCTGTTTGTTTGTTTTTACGTTCCCTTGCAAGTGTCCTGTGGCTTTTCAGAGGACAAATTTTGTTTCCTTTGACTCTCTCCCCTAGTAACATAGTAAATGATGGCAGATAAAGACCTGAACAGTCCACCTGGAGCAATTATTGTTACATAAAGAAGCATCACAGTCATAGTTTAGTGATTAGGGTCTAAAAGTGTTATGGCAGTAAATATGGTGTATTAAGGCAGAAATCATCCTTCTTTCCCCCTTGATGTGGGCTAGTGTTTAAACTTGAATATTTAAACAAGGATTGTCTCTTATGTATTTAATGTACAATGATGCATATGTATAGCAAAATGATTAGTAGTAGTAGGTTATTTTCTTAAAGGGTCTTTTACTAAGGCGTGCTAAATCGATTAGCGCACACTAAATCGGCTAGCGCGCCTTAGTAAAAGACTCCCTTAGTTTTGATGTATTTCTTTTCTATTTTTTCCTTTTAGGATTTATTTAAGCTGTTTAAAAAAATAAAACAGGATTATACAACTGACTTGTAGTGCCATCCATTCTTTTCTCTTACATGTATCTAGGAATTCTATGAGCGTCGGAGCAGTTACCGTCGTTAAAACCCTTGAGTAAAGGAGGGGGTATATTTTTTGAGGACATGCGAAACTACTTCATCCTTAAAAATGGCTGTAAGAATAACGTAAGCCTTATCCTGTAGTTCTTTGTAACTATACAACATATTCCAGTGGTCTTTACTCCCAGGTCCTAAGGGCCACCAATGGATCAAGAAAACAGGATTTCCCTAATGAATATGCATGAGAATAACGTAATGGAAGTGGTAAGCATACAAATCTCTCTCATGCTTATTCATGTGCACGAGGAACTTGTAACACTGAGCAAGGTTGACCTCAGTTTTGATATTTCTGTCGGTTTTAGCAGTTATGAAGGAATCTTAGCAAAATCTTTTCTATGGAATAGAGTGTTTGGAGCTGTTAATAGTTATATTGGTCGTCTCAGTAACTTTTCTATATACATACAGTACAGTTTGTTATTCAAATGTATGGACCTTCAGACCACCATAAGGGTACATACCCCTGGCCATAAATCTCTTCGTCGGTCCACCTTTTATTAACACATTTGTTTTTTTCTTTTTATCTTATTTTAAATACTTTAAAATTAATGGCACATCAATTAGCTCTAACTTATAGTGATGTTGTCCATTCTTCTCCTCTCCCGACATGCATGTTTCAACAAAGGAAACTTTCTTCAGGGTCGAGGGAAACTACACAGGAGTTAAAACAAATGTGTTAATAAAAGGTGGACCGACGAAGAGATTTATGGCCAGGGGTATGTACCCTTATGGTGGTCTGAAGGTCCATACATTTGAATAACAAACTGTACTGTATGTATATAGAAAAGTTACTGAGACAACCAATATAACTATTAACAGCTCCAAACACTCTATTCCATAGAAAAGATTTTGCTAAGATTCCTTCATAACATACACAAACTATACTGTATGTATATAGAAAAGTTACTGAGACAACCAATATAACTATTTGATTATATTGAAGTCACAACTGAGGCTCTTCCTGTATGATATATGGAGCTGTTAATAGCCATGTGCTTTGTGCTGTAGTTTATGTCCAACTCTTGAGAAAGCTTCAGTGAAACTCAGATCCACATCAAGTTGGTGGACAGTATTTCATGTGTGAATTGATTTTTGACAACGTAAGGATTGTTTGGATACAATTCCAGTGTAATATAAAGTAGATAAATTATGAAAGAGAACCTCAGCTTGATTTAATTGAAAAAGTATTTCAGCCTGAATGGACTGCCACCGCATCATGGTTTTAAAAAAATTCAATATTTTCGTTACAAATTTTAAGGAACATGTGATTGTGACAAAGATTATTTGTATGGTATAAAGTTTGCAATACAACATTCATTTTTAAATTTAGGTGCTGGTACATGCTTTGAAGGCAATTGTAATAAAGTATTGTAAGTTGATTATTAATATTTTGTATTTTATCATGTTACAGAGTTATGTAAAATATGAGAAATAATTAAATTGATATTTGAAAGTATTAGTTATAAGACAGCATTATTGTAAATTTGGGCATGCTTATTCATTATCCTGAAAAGCTGATTCACCAGCAGCCCTAGAGAATTGAAGTGAAGTCCAAGGACATATTCTAAAGTAAGTAAAGAGTTCATGTACTCCATCCTTTGATTCCCAAGCAATTTTGTACCAATTTAAACCTCAAACATATCATGAAACACACAACAGGCAATCTGCAGGAAGTGAAACTGGGCAAACATAACTAATGTTTACTATTCCATTAGCACCCAGTATTCAAACTTCTGAGGGAAAGGTAACTGTAAAATAAAGCAGTAAAGAACAAACCATATCGTGGCTTTAAAAAAATGATATTGCCAGCTTTAATACACTGAGAAGACAGTTATCCAATATATTGTGCTAACTATACTAGAAACATTTAACTAATGTCTTTACAATATTTTTACATTTGACTTTTGCAGTGCGCTGATACATTTTGTAATCAAGAGGTGACAAGACACCATTACTTCAGATTTTACCATACAGTAAGCAAAAAGGGTTAAGATCACATTTTCCCCCTCCCCCACTACCCCCACCAGCGGTACAAAAAATAGCTAGAAACGCCTCTGTCAAAATGGAAAGTTTAGTACACATGACTACAAAACCTCTTCACGTAGCACACCTGTGTAAATTACATTGTAAATTGTACAAGGCACCACACATTGGAATTGTGAGGGATGTAAAAATAATTGGAACAGCTTTTCATGACTTCCCTGTTCTATATATAAAATTATACATATTAAGGCAGGTACCTTTATGTGCAAAGAATAAGTAACACTGATGTTGACACTTTACATTGGTTTCATACTGTTTTCAGTCTGTAATTATGTTGTGACATTCAAAGACAGCACACCAAAATATTTTTCACTTACAAATCCCAGTATTTAACTAAGCATCTGTGTGTGCAGACCAGGTCATTCTCTCTTTCTTTGCCCTTCATCTTTTAGGAACGTCCATATTAATTTGTTTACTATATCAGGTTGATCCTGCTGAAGCCAGTGGCTGGCTGTTGACAAAATCGTTAATCTGAAATGGCTTTTAACGTAGATCCTTGTGATTTCAGCCATCTCCACTTCCATGAATTCATCCTTTTCTCCCCATAATAGCAGTGTGGGCGTTGTCACCTCGTGGCGTTTCAGTGGCAGGCAGCTTCAAAACATAAAGAAGATGGGAAAACTGAACAAGCCAGACTACCAGCTGATTGTTTGGCCTTGGTCACTCATACAAAACACAGAAAGACCCTCATCAAATGCAAACTAAGGGGGAATTCATCAAAGGGCGCTAAAGTGTGTTAGCATGTGCAATTGAGTTGCATATGCAAATGCATTAGCACATGCTAATTGCCCTTTGATGAATTCCCCCCTAAGTGACCATAAACTAACAAAAATATGTATATAAAAATTCAACTGACTCAGCAGGGGGGGCACAATCGCGGGGGTAAGAGGACTTGAGCTCCCTCTTGCCCCGATGTCATCGGGGGGTTCGCGGTTCGACGGGGCAAGAGGGCTTGGGCACCCTCCTGCCTGGATCGTTGTGGAGGGGGGGATTCTGTAACCGGTGTTGTTTTTTACAAACACCGGTTACAAAATCCAGCTTTTAGGTGAAGGACTGGCTCCTCCTTCGCCTAAAAGCCTTTCTGTTGGACGTTTGGGGCTTAGGCGTTTTTTGGTTCATTATGGGCAAAAAGTGTAGACGTAGTTGTGATCTGGGCGTTTAGTAGAGGCAGGGCATAATCAAAACAAGGACGTTTGTTTTGGTTATGGACACTTTCCCTGCTTCTGCTTTCAATGTTTACGGCCTTAAGCCAAAAAAGGACTTAGACGGTTTTTTTGATTATGCCCCTCCACGCCTTCATTTTCAGGTCTCATTCCAGCAGGGTTCTTGGCCAATAGAGCCACATAAGAGCTGGCAGGTATCACATGTCTGGTGTAAGACAGATATTCAATGCAGGTGCCTAGACATGGTGACAGAGTGTTCATCAGAGTAACTGAGGACATCGTCCCAGGGTTGAAAAGATATCTCAACTTCAATACAGGGGAACGAGCAAAGCAGGTAAAGAAAGAAGAAATTTGCCTCAAAATACTCAAATGCAAAAAACAAAATGAGGCAAAAGAGATGTCGTAAATCAACCCAACAGTTACTTTATTAATACAAAACTTAAAAAGACATAAAAGTCTATGGTTGACCAGTCTTTCTGTGAAAGATCCAAGTCTGTAATTGAGGACCTGTCTTTATAAGAAAGCTCCTCTAAAATGTCCCAGACATGGCCCAGCTTTGAATATCCGGGGCTAATTTAGCCAGCAATGGACAACATTAAAAAAAAGACTGACAGATGCTGGCTGAATACTGGCTCCTTACATTTTATCATTATGGCAAAATCTTTTTGTGTCTTCCTGTCACCACACCGGTTCTTTGTTTGCACATAATCACTCTGTTTTGTCATGGATTACTTCATCAGTTTTGGTCTTCTTTTT
The DNA here is from genome assembly GCF_902459505.1 of Geotrypetes seraphini. Lineage (NCBI taxonomy): Eukaryota > Metazoa > Chordata > Amphibia > Gymnophiona > Dermophiidae > Geotrypetes > Geotrypetes seraphini. The sequence continues at coordinate 23,793,570 of NC_047095.1, forward strand.
GCATCATTACCACATGTCTTTGTTCATTCAATGTATTATCACATTAGTTTACTTTAACTGTTCTATTACTATTATCATTATACCAAATGTCCTTTTTATTATGTTTCGATACATTCTTAGCAATGTCTATTTATATTTGTTAGGGCCCCTGAAGAAGGTGTATTTACCGAAACACGGACCGTGTCGGGTCCTTAGGTTTGTTTAAAAGGTGGTAATATTTAACCGCATTGAAATTTGATATAATAAACATAGCCTGCATCTTGTACATTTTGCCTGCAGTTTCCTTTGTTTTCCGTTTGGTTACTCATTTTCACTGCAGCTCTTGTTGGATTTGTTGCTTTGTTTCTTGAATACTGACTGAACAATAACTAAAAATTCCTCTTTCTGGTGCTTAATGGCATCACAAACACAGACTGGCAGAGGACTACTATTACTACAACAAACCACAGCACCCTTCAGACCTCCATCCCTAGACCTGGCCAGGTGGATTGCGTCATGTCTGGAACACAGCCTGTTGTTTGGCTAGCCCCTACATCAGGGCTGCCTGAGTCCGGTCCTCGAGATCTACTGGCAGGCCAGGATTTCAGGATATCCACAATGAATACGTATGAGAGAGATTTGCCTGCACTGCCTTCTTGGTATGCAGATCTCTCTCTCATGCATATTCATTGTGGATATCCTGAAAACCTGGCCTGCCAGTAGATGTCGAGGACCGGACTTGGGCAGCCCTGCCCTACATGCAATCACCTCTATGGCTACCTAGCAGCACTGGTCTGTTACTAGAATACCTGATAGCCTTCAAGAGGAGGAAGGCGTGAACTTATTGATATTTAACTTTTTACCCAATTTCAGCTGAGTATAGGGAAGCAAGGAGGGAGGTGGAATCTCTTAGGACAGGGGTAGGCAATTCCAGTCCTCAAGAGCCGGAGCCAGGTCAGGTTTTCAGGATATCCACAATTAATATGTATGAGATGGATTTGCATGCACTGCCTCCTTGAGATGCAAATCTATCTAATGTAGATATTCTGAAAACCTGACCTGGCTCCGGCTCTCGAGGACTGGAATTGCCTACCCCTGTCTTAGGAGAAGGGTCTGTTTCCTGGGAAGTCTCCTGTCTCACAGTAGGGCTCAAAAACCTACATTTCAGATTAGATGCCACGTTTTGGCATGTTTGGTTTTCTTTTGAAAACTTGCTCTTAAGCTTGTGTGGTAAGTACATGAGTCTTACGAGAGAGTCAGCTAAAATGATTAGGACAATTTAATTGTTTTTATTTTAGCCACATACATTGTTGCTTTTTTGCAATAAAATACTATAATCCTGTAAATGTCTTCACCATGCGACAGTACATATGTGTATGCCATTTGTTCTTGTGAAAAGTCTTTGTGATTCCCAAAATAAACATCTAATTTAAGTGCCTTGGACTTGAATGACTTGTCGCTGAGAAACAAGTAATGCTCTATTGTTTAAGCATATAGTTTACAGAAAGGCTTATAATAATATGCTTGAAATAATAATTAACTACTGTGTTTACTGCAATAAAATGGATTTTTAAAAGGAGATGGAAAACCCAAGAGATTAGATTACCAAAGGAGTCTGGCTTATCAAAGGGTGGTGCATGGTCCAGGGCATATCATTCTATGTAACTAGGGTGACCAGGTTACCCATTCCAAAAGGGAGACTATATGGCCAGTCCTGGATTTTTGTCAACCGTATCCTGGTGCATTATGGGATCTGCAGCACAGATTTTAATGGACTACAAATTCTGTAAACTACTGCTTTGGGATGTAATTTTAAAACCAGGACTGGCTAAAAAGTTTCCCTTCTGGAATAGGTAACCTGGTCACTCTATGTGTAACCCCTTTCCCCACCACTCTCACTAATCCCTCCATCTTCTAAATATCCTAGTGCAATTTCCTACATTATATCCCTGTATCCTGTAGTACCATATTTTTCGCTCCATAAGATGCACTTTTTTTTACACCCAAAAGGGCCCTTTTTATCAAATCGTCATAAAGTATTTAACCACAGGCTGATGAGGTAAATGCTCTGATGCTCATTCAATTCCTATGAACATTGGAGCATTTACCTCACTAGCCCATGGTAGAAAGCTCTACTGCGGTTTGATAAATGGAACCCTTAGTTTGGTGAGTAGACAAAATAACTATATTTTTCAAGTAGGAGACACTTTGTTTAAAAAAACAAAACACAATTTTAGTATGACCGCCAGATCCATCGCCAGATATATCTGCAAACAAGTTAAATGTGGATCACATATTAAAAACAGGACATACCCAAATATTGCAAACATATAGGGGTCCTTTTATCAAGCTGCGGTAGGGGGGTTTAACGTGCGTAATACCGCGCGTTAAACCGCCTGCCGTGCTAGCCGCTAACGCCTTCATTAAGCAGGCGTTAGTTTTTTAGCTGGCTGCAGGGGTTAGCGTGTGATGAAATGTCCGAAGCGCTAACCCCACTAGCGTGGCTTGATAAAAGAATCCCATAGAGCAGTGGTTCCCAAACCTGTCCTGGGGGACCCCCAGCCAGTCAGGTTTTCAAGATATCCCTAATGAATATGCATGAGAGAGATTTGCATACCTGTCACTTCCATTATATGCAAATCTCTCTCATGCATATTCGTTAGGGATATCTTGAAAACCTGACTGGATGGGGGTCCCCCAGGACAGGTTTGGGAACCACTGCCATAGAGTAATTCAAAAATTCAACAATGTATCATACAATTCAAGGGACAATTTTAATAAATAAAAAAAATTTTAAAGAATTTCCTAAAAATTTTATAGTCTGCTAGAACTGTCAGATGAGAAGGCAAGGATCTCCACCCTTGAACAGCCTGAAAAGCAAAGGAAAAATTAAGTAATCTTCTCAATTGTTGCTTTTTAAAGGCAGGAAAGTAAAAAGGGCAATTACACTGTAACCTTTATGCTCCTATGGTAGGTGAAAAAACCACAAGGTCACACACATAAATCGGGGCTGCCCATGCAAAATCTTAAAAAAAACCCAATAAAACAAACAAAATCTGTGCCTTAACTGGAGGCTAATGCAAATGCCTATAATAAACTAAACTAAACTAAACCTTAGGTTTGTATACTGCACCATCTCCACAGCCGTAGAGCTCGGTACGGTTTACAGGAATTGAGATGAAAAAGGAACTTCAAGGAAAGGATGAGGATAGGAGGAAAGAAGAGAGTTTAGAGGACTAAGATATCAAAGGACTAGGATATCAAAGGAGGAGAGAGTGTTACATTTTTGAGAAAAGCCAGGTTTTCAGATGTTTACGGAAAAGTTGGAGAGAGCTCAGGTTCCGAAGAGGGGAGGTAAGATTGTTCCAGAGCTCGGTGAATCTGAAGGGGAGGGAAGTCCCCAGCTTTCCTGGGTGGGAAATGCCTTTTGATGAAGGGAAGGATAGTTATGAGAAATAATGATCAGTTATGAGAAATAATGATAGTTATGAGATAATAATGAGAAACATGGTCAGACTGAGTGAGGGAATATCAGCTGGACAGCGGTATTCTGAAATGTCTGGAGCTTTCGCAAAGTCTGCTTTAGACATTCCAAATACATCCCAGGCATTGCAATAATCTAACTGAGACAGTAAGAATTCTGTGATCGTTGGAGCTTTTACCACCATGAACTTTGATAAAAAAAACCCCAACCTAACGCAGTTTGATAAAAGGGGAAGGGGGTGTATGTTTGTCTAATAAGGACCCCACTACCATCTCCTTATTATGGCCAGATCAGAAACAGTTGCGAAAGATGTAAAATTTCAAACTGGTCCAGCAAAGTTGACAGTTGAGAGGCCACCAATCCCTCCATGATCTTAATAAAAAATGGAATTTAAGCTATAGGACGATAATTCCTAGGCTGTAATAAGAACTCCTTTGGATTTTTCACAATAGAAATCAAGGCAATATTGCCCTCATTGACTGAGAAAACCCCAGCCGACAGACAATAATTAATCCACTCCAAAAGTAACTGCTTAAATTCAATGAGTGCAGTCTGCATAACATATGGAAGATAACTATCCTTCAAGCAACAAAAAAGAAACATACTGTATTTAGAAAAAAAGAAATTCAAATCAGACTACTGAACTGGAAGAAAAGCAGACCAAAGTCTGTCCATTTTTATCACAGATATATGATCTTCCAGTCCATCTGACTGAAATTCCCTAGAAGAAGTAAACTGACAACTCAGTGACAGGATTTTACCCTCAAAATAATTCACTAACTTTATGAGCACTAGGACTATAATTATCCAAAGATGGAGGTAACTCTTGAACAGTAGTTAATTGAAAGAATAAATGAAATAATCTCTTAGTATTCAAAGAGTTAATACCTACTAAAACTTTGAATAATATTCCCTCCTTGCTTCCCTACGTTTCAGTTTATAACTAGAGATGGACCTCCACGGAGATATTTTATTCTGTTCTATCTTTCAACCAATGACACTCTAGCTGGTGTCAGGCCTACTTCAATGCTAAGAGATCCTCGTTAAACTAACTATTACTAGGCCTGTCTTGTTTCACCTTATTATATTTAGGAGCTAAACTATCTAAAACTTGAGCGCCCTTCAAAGTCCAATTCAGAAGGAAGAAAAATCAGTGGACATATCAGCCAGAGAAGGAGAGGGGAAAAATGATCGATACAATGAGCATGGTGAAGAAATTTTACTGCTATAGACTGGAAAAGCAGAAGAAACTTCTCCGAGGAGACTAGATAAAACGACAAGCGTACAGGGAACTGCAGTAATTGAGGGGAGAAATGACCAGGGTGAGGAGCTAAGAGTGTACGAGAGGAAGAAAAAAGAGGAGCGCAAAACTGCATCAGTTTGAGGCTTGAATGTGAGCTTAATGTCAAATATGATATCTAGGATATTTATCGCATCTTTAAAAGGAAGGGACTGGCTATCAATATAGGGTGGGGGAAAAAGGGTAGTGTAGGGGTTAGGGAAAATAACGGCCTTGCATTCAGCGCTATTTAGAAAGAATAGATTATCTTTAAGCCAACTTGAAACATGGGTGAGACAGGAATTGAGAGAGTTAAAAGAAACGGAGGAATCAGACATGCAACAGAGAATTTGGATATCACTGGCGCAGCTCAACAGTGTGCAACCCTGTTCTTGGATAATGGTGAGCAGTGGGGTGAGAATGGAACCCTGGAGGACACCAGATTGCAAATTAGGGACTGAAAAAAAGGAATAAGCATGTGCAAGCTGAAAGGTGCGTTCAGACAGATAGCTAAAGAACCAGGACAAGACAGTTCCAGAGATACCTAAGGATTGAAGACAGTGAAGGAGCAAAGAATAATCAACAAGGTCAAAAGCAGAAGAGAGGTCAAGCAATCCCACAAGTACGGAGGTGTAAGAATGGATAATGTGAAATGCTAAGAAGAGGGATTTTGTACTAAGGCTTCAAAACCAATTGGATGTATGGGTCTTATAGAACCAAATTCATCAGTTTCACTAGTCAATGCTGCCAGGTATATATTAAATAATACAATTTAAAACACTAAATAAATCTCACAGGTATTAATGTTTTGTGGTGTGTTCATCACTTAATACCGAAAAAGGTAACTGACCTACTTTTTAAATAATTTGTTTGTGTGTGTTAGCTATTATTCAGTTTATTACATATCCATAAAGGATGAAGGATACATAGACAAAGCTTTCATGCCATTCTTAGGAGGTAAAAACTGGGCATGCTTGGGATTGATATGGAGGGACCCCCTGGTAGCAAAGGGATTGAAAGTCTGAGTAAATAACATGGAGGTGGGCAGAGGGAGGGTGTGTGTATCTTCTGTCATCATTAACTTTGTCACTATACTATAAGGAGCCATTGCTTTACTTGAGTTCCTCTAAATAACTTTGCTTACAGAGTGATGTGTTCAGTCTGCTGAGTCTCTAGGATGTGATCTAATATCACACAGAGTGAGGATGTTCACACAACTGACCTGAAAAGGTTTCTGTAGTGATTAATAGGACCAGTGAGCGCTCCAGGCTGGGAAAAGATGTAGAGATAGGCTTCTATATCCTCTTCTGTTAATCTACAATCATTCCTTCCAATCCCGCTGGCATGGCTGATTAACAGATTTTTAAGAAACTGAAGAAAAATGAAAGAAACGCCTAACATGTTAGCAACTGAAGTGAACGAACATCAAAATGCACTTTGGGCTCCTTTTACTAAGGTGCGCTAGTGTTTTTAGCGCACGCTAACCCCGTGCTACGCATCAAGAACTAACGCCAGCTCAATGCTAAAACCGTTAGCGCAGCTTAGTAAAAGGAGCCTTTTGTTCTCTGAAGTATGAAATGGTTATTTTTAAAGTCTTTGGAATGAAAACTGGGTTCATTCTGTAAAGAATTCTTAGATATCTGCATAGGCTACACTAATGACTATCATACCACAGAATGCACTATTTTGTGGATCACCCTTTTACATTTGACATCAATAATGCACTTTGAAAATAGCATAAGTTAAAAGAACCCACATCTTCTCTTCCTGCAGGTGTGTGGCTTTAAAAATCCGAAACTACTCTCAATGTTTACTCTCCTACTTCAACCCTACTCCAAGAATGCCTTCAATACAATGTGGACAAAAGTATGTGTGTTATGAAACTACACCCATACTTTTAACCTGCATACAGGACAGGCAATTATTTTTTACACAGATAGAATACTTTTTATTTTGCACATCTCTCTCTGGAAATTGCCCTCTTTGTTAGCAGTAGCTTATTCATATGATGGCTTTGTTCAAAACATCTTACAAACCAAACAAACTAGTTCCAAGTGAACTAGAAGCCCAATGGAGCAAGAAGGAGGCTCTGAGGCCTGTCTTCTCTCCTAAAAGAGCAAATAGCTGGCAAGGCAGCATTGGGAGATCCACTCTGCAAACCTTACATTGTCTAGCAAAAGAGAAACTTATAAGGATGCTATCTGTATGACTGCGCTTTGGTAAATAAGCCTTAACTGCTGACTCAATTGTTTATAGACTGTATTAGTTATTTTATTAGAAATGATTTGTATATGTGTACAAATGTATATGTGTTTGTACTGTATAGTGTGTATGATTTTTCACCCTGAAATTATGGGTTCAAATTCCACACTGCTCCTTGTGACCCTGGGCAAGTCACTCAATCCTCCATTGCTCCAGGCACATTAGACAGATTGTGAGCCCACTGGGACAGATAGGGGAAATGCTTCAGTACATGGTTGTAAACCGCTTTGATAACTTTAATAGGTGGTATATAAATACCTAAAATAAATAAATAAATAAATAAGACATAATAGCTTCCATCAGTGATACATTAATTATGGAAAGCAAGCACCCTACTTTAGCTCACCTTGAAATCATGCACTGTAAGCATGAATTCCGGAAGCCAAGACATTTGGAAAAAGAAGTAGTGAGCAGACTTGATCAGTTGTGAAGGGTGCTGAAGAACATATTCTGAAAGAGAAATCCCCGTGAATTGAAAATGAAGTTGATGGCTTGAAAAAAACAAAAACAACAAACCTATCAGTACCTTAAAATATGCAGCTGATAATTACCCATATTTTACAACTGCAAACATCATAAGGTCACTTTTTTTTTTTTTTAAGTATATATTTTATTGCATTTTCAAGAATAAACAAAAGACTCAAATATACACGGTGTTCAACAAAATAAGTGGATACTAAAGCACATCCCAATTTCACCGTATACATGAGCCTTCCCCCCCACCCCAATCCCACTCCCAACCCCCCAGTCATAAGGTCACTTTAAAGTCTATAAAATGAATGTGAACATATATATAAGAAGGGAATCTTAGGATATGACTTTCTTCCAGTTAGAAGGGAATCTTAGGATATGACTTTCTTCCAGTTTTTATTGAAGTACAGTATTCACAACGGTTCTTTTAGGAAAGCATACAATGTGTCATCCTATGTATGTATATGCCTTCCTAAAAGATCCTTTGAAATGCTGTCCTTCCTTATTTTCAGGAAACTTGTCTGCAATTTGCTTATTGCAGGAGTAGAACTGTTCCAAAGAAAATATTTTACTATTTGGCAGAATACAAATAATGAAAAATATTATTTGCTTTAACAAAACAAACAATAAAAGTCGTAATGTGAAATCATAGATCAACAGCCTCTTTCACAAAGCTGCGCTGTGCTGCGCTAACAGCCCCGAAGCCCATAGAGATTTAAAGGGCTTCGGGGCTGTTGCCACGCGGCTTTGTAAAAGAGGCCGCAAGTGTTTATTTTAGTAGGATTTAACATAGTGGAGTCTTAGATTATTCACATTTAAATTTAAATCACTATTCGGCCAAACACAAATAATGTATTCAGGATATCTATTTATTTAAACTATTTCCAACTTGCACAATCCCTATTATTCTTGGTGGCTTACATGTAAAAACATCCATAATAAAATCTTGAACAATACAAAAACAAGTACAATAATGAATATTCGATAGAGCCCTAATTTGAGTTGCCTTTCATTAAAGATTCTCTGCAAACCATTAGGGCATCAGAAATTAGTTGAATACTATGGGGCTCATTTTCAAAATGGTGGCATAAACCGGAACTTCGATGTAATCAAAACATCCAAGTGGCTATTTTCAAAACTAACCTTCTCGATGTCTTTCTGGTCGTTTTGTCTCCAGTGTGTCTAAATCTTAATGGGGCATGTTAGAGGCGTGTTTTGGGCAGGCTTAATACTTGGAATGTTCAAACCTTTATCAAAACGTCAAGGAAGACATTTAGACATTTGGGGCTAGACCTGTTTTAAAAACGAATAAGGGTTAAAAAGGTGCCCAAACTGACCAGATAACCATTGGAGGGATTAAGCATGACCTCCCCTTACTCTCCCAGTGGTCACTGACCCACTCCTACCACCCAAAGAAATGAAAGAAATAGTACATTCTAGCCTGTATTACAGCTTCAGATGGCCACACAGAGACAGCTCAGCAGATCAGAGTGGCACTCTAAGGGGTACTGTAGAGAATGTCACATTAAAAAGTCTCAGGTACACATGTCACTATATTTTGCTTATATTGTATGATGAGCCCTCCAAAACCCACCCAAAACCTGCTGTACCTACATAAAGATGACACCTGCAGGCATAAGAGTTATTGTTGTGGTGTACAGGTGGGTACATAGAAATACAGAAACATGGCAGCAGATAAAGCCCAAATGGCCCAACCGCAGCATCCATTACCTCCTCCTCTCCATAATAGATCCCACGAGTAAGTTTTGGGTGGATTTTGGAGGGCTCACTATACAATATAAGCAGGTTATGATGACATGTGTACCCTGAACTTTTTAATGTGACGTTCTGTTCAGCAGTCTTTGTGGTCAGTTTGCTAAGAATGCTGGCTTCTTGGATGTTCCAATGGCTTGTTTTTGTGCATTTTTCATTTGGATGTTTTCGGCCAATAAAGATAGATGCACTAAAGGCCAAAATGTCTAGATAGGTCATTTAAAAAAAAAGATAGACGTCATATGGTTTCAAAAATGGACATTTTCTTTACTGGATTTCTGGACATCTTTCCCATAACATCCAAACTCAGACTTAGACATCCTATTGAAAATGCCCCTCTATGTATATGAAACATGCAGTATTTATTATATTGCTTTACAGATTTTATTGAAAGATATACACTGGAAGAACTACTAGACCATTTTGTATTTAGACTGTTTGAATATCCTTAAAACTAAGAAGAAAATTGCCCTACTTGTTGCCCATTGCTTGGAATATGGACATGTTAGTGCCAGCCCTCCCACCTAGGGTAGCAGCATTTGGAGTAGTGGTGGTTGGCAAGTAGCACTTCCACTCCTCTTCCCCATCCCTCCGCTCCATGTCCAGCATTCCCCCAACCCGCCCTCCCACTGCTGCCCAACATGTTCCCTATCCCAAGTAGGCCTCCACTAATGTGCTGCTACGTCCTGCTCTCTCTGCAACAGAAAGTGTCAGAGACAGAGGGATATGGAAGTGCATGAAGCTGTGTTTAAAGACTCTGCACCAGTGTTGTGTCTATTTACGACACAGGCTGGAAAGCAGGCAGGGCAGTAATGGCAAGGTAGAGAGGGAAAATGCTGGATATAAGAACATAAGAAGAGTAAGAACATAATATAATATAAGAATAGTAAGAGAGTGCAAAGGTCACTTTTGCTGTGGCTTTAGTAAAAGGAACTCTATGTGAGCCATCATGATAGGAAATACTGGATAGTTATGCAGGATATCTGGCATTTTCAATTGTTTGTCATGTTATGAAGAATACAGGCACTTTTTTTTATTTTGTAAATACTAACCTGTAAACACAGTTGGATGTGGAAAATTTAAAATAATAAGTTTTGTCACTATTTCTGGATAGCAAATAGCAATCAGCCAAGATATCATTCCACCCCAGTCATGGCCAGTAAGAATACACTTACTGTATCCTGTAACAGAAAAAGAAATTACAGTAGTAGTATTGTAAAAAAAAAAAAAAAAAAATGCCCCAGCACCTGAAACTTCCACAGTACTTCTTACAAGGTAATGTGTCACATAACGCCAGGACACTGCTGCAGAGATGAAAAATAAGTACATGCATTGTTGATCCCTGTGTATAGAAAGGGTGGAAAACTTTCAGGCAATTTACCCAGATAAAAAATGATTTATTTTGATAAACAGTAAAACTCCCCTACCAAAAGACAAATGACATCGCACACTTGAACATCTCAAGTATTACTGCTGTCAAAATAATACTGTCATTCCATGATGCGCATTAAGCACAGAGGGCTGGATTATGTAATTGGTGCCTAAAGAGATAGGTGCCTTTCGCATGTCAATCACTCTTAGGCACCCAATACAGAATTGCGCTTAGCAGCACCTAACTTAAAACTTAGGCGCCTGTAATATAGGCCAGGGTTTTAAAGGCCTATATTATTTATGGGGCCCGGGATTCCCTTATCTTCAAGTTTATAATATGGCATGCTTCCTATGCCACGTGTGTGACTGGCTGGAAGGTAGTCAACACTATAGCCCTCTTCAGATAGAGCGGACTTATATTGACCTTACCACTTTAACTCGATTTTGCAGGCTCTTAAGAAACTCCTACCTCTAGAACTAAAGAGGTGTTGGGTGGTGGGGCCAACGTGTGAAGCCTAATATTTTTTGGTCTCCTGACTGGGTGGTAACCTATGGATGTCTGCCCTGTTGCCCCTTAGAGGAAATCTAGCTTTCCCACCAGGTTGGGATAATAGAGCATTTCAACACTGGGAGGAAGCGGGCATTGTCCAATTGAACCATCTATTAAACCCTGATGGGACTTTGATTTCATATGAGTTTTCCCGCAGAGTGACTCCGCGGTGGGGGGGACCACTTTGCTTTCTGTCAGCTTAAACATTACTATTTTGTCCCTTGCTAGAGCAGCGCTGAGGTTCCCATTGGGTGATAAAATCTGGGAATGTTTTACTTTGATTTCTCCAGACAAGATATTCATTTCGGGGACCCATAGAGCTCTGAGCATATCGGGGTCCTTCAAAGATTTTTCTGAGTTAAGGCAACGGTGGGAACAGGATTTGGGGGGGAGGGGGGAATAGTGTCTACCTGGGACATTGGAGCTAGCATTGGAATTGGTCTGAATATTGGCCAGTGCCTAGGTAATTTCCAGGTAGAATCAAAGGAGTTCCGTCTGCCCCTTCTTCTGATCCTCCCTTCAAGCCCTGGAACAGGCCAACCCCCTTCTTCTCCCGCTTTCCCAACTTTCTGATCCTTCCTCCTCCCCCCAAAGAAAATCAAGGCAGGCCCAAGCCCCCCACTCCTGTAGGACCCCACAGGTCTACCCAGATATTCAGTGGTGGTCTAGAGGGAAATACGGGTAGGGTAATGTTGACTCATTCATGCCCAGTACAGCTACTGTGGGTTGAATATCAACCAATTATTTTACTTTCTTTCATGATTCTATAGTTTTTAGAGGTTCAAAATTAGATTCTCAATATACAGTAGGGATTATTGTGTAGCTTTTATAAAATATGTGCCTTTTGAACTTCCTACTTAGGTGTCTTATTATAAAATCAAGCCCTTAATGACCATTAACTTGCAGCAAACCATTCTGAGTCAAATGTTTTGCAAATAAGGTAGATTAAGTATTGTAAAGTATGCTCAATTGCAAAAATATAATTTCTTAAATTTAGGAGAAAAGAAGATAAAAGTTCTCAAATTTTGTGAGATCAGGGAAGGAAAATTTTCAAGCCAAAAAATATAGTGAAAATAAAAAGTTCCATATAACTGAGCCCCCCCCAATTTGGAAACTATAAAAAGCTACGTTTACTAAAAGATGATATTGTATTAACATATCTTATTTACTAATGTTTTAGCCCGTTACATTCGTTACAATAACGGGTGCTAGAATAGCACCACCTATACCCTGACCCCACCCATGCCCCGCCTCTATCATGCCTGGACCCAGGCTCCCACTGATCCCAGTCCCACCACCTCACCTTTCACCATTTCCTTTGTACCCTTTTGGCCTCCTGACAGGGTCTTTACTTACCCAAGGCGGCAGCAGCAGTCCTGACGTACCAACCTTTCCTCCCTCAGTGCCCCAAAGCAGCAGTGGTCCTACCATTTCCATCTCTCCCTTTTCCCCTTTCCCCCCCTCTACCAACATTGCTTTCTGATTATTCCTCTATCCAAGGCCCAGGTGCACTTCCACACACTTCCTAAAACTGCTCCTCATGGCCCTAAAACATGTTGGAAGGGAAGAGTAGACTCTCTTCCCTCACATAATCAAGCAGCACACACGCCTCCAGCCCCTTCATTTTCCCCTGAAACTGATTAAGTTACCTCTGCAACCTCAAGGATTATTAAGTCATCAATCACAGCTGTCACAGGCGTAACCTCCTGAAGATCAAATGCCCGCCCTTTATTCAGGGGATGGCGTGAGTCAAAATATCCAAGATGCAAAGCACACCAACTAACGAGCTTCATTTCGCCTCTTTGCCAGACATAAAGTGCCGCTGCGAAGCTATTCATGACATAAATCAGACAGGTGAAGCCATCTTCCACCGCGGCCTGCAGCCGCCGACAGCTGCGGCGGCCGACATCCGCCTCAGAGGGATTCTCGCGCATGCGCACTCCTATCTGCGGTGCCCTACAGCGCACGGAAAATGGGAGCACGCAGGTGGGAGTGCGCATGCGCGCTTAGGGCTTTATTATATTAGATGGTTATGATTATTTGATAGGCCATCTTTATTCTGCAGATATCAAGGCAGTTTACATTGAATAGGACGCAGGTATTCTAAGTAATTTCTTTATCTGTCCTGGCGGGCTCACAACCTAACTGCAATGGGACCTATTTACTAATAACACATATTAATGACATTAGTGTGTGCTAACACTATGTTGTTTTTTAGTGAATGCAGGCCAAAATGCACTAGAACTAAAAGGATAAAGCACAGAAAGGACACATGTGAATTACGGTAATAATCTCAGTTCATGGGCAAAACCCTAACAAATCTGTGCTTAGACTTCTGCATGTCTCTGTTGTCCGGCCTTCCTCCATACATCCCCTGTATCCACTTCAGCTCATGCTGAAACCGATGCTTCAACTCAATTCACAAGAATCAGTCCATTGATATCACCTCTCTCCTTCCAGAGCCTCACTGGCTCTAGGCCCCTCAGAATGAAGGTTAAAGACCAAATTTTATTTTCAGTCAAAAAGCCTACAGTTCTGTTGCTCTGCTAAAAATAGAAGAGGTCTTTTACAAAGCTACACTGCCAAGCAGCAGACACTAAAGGCCAAGCCGCCCACAGGAATAGAATGGGTGGCTCGGCAGTGCAGCTTTGTAAAAGGACTAGATAATTCCCTGCAACTTCTGGAAGGATAATACTCCAGGAACATCTTCCAAGCAAAAACCATTAAACGAAAAGTACTGAAACGTTTGTGGGATTTTTGTATCAAACTTCTACATTTTAAAAGTCAGTAAAACAACTAATCACTTGTATCCTCTTCTCCTCCTGTATCTTCCTGCCCTCCATTGCCCTCCCTACCCTCTTCTAACCACTTCCTCTGTAATGTCGCCAAATGGAAGAAATGTCACACAAATGGAAGAAATAAATAAAATAAAAGACCCACACTGCTTTCTACAGTTTCTATTTGCATTTTTTTTTTTCAGTTCAAGTACCTTCCTTCCAAAAGCTATGAGAAATTAAACTATCTGTCAAAAACCTGTGCAGGATATAAGAATCAACAAGCAAGAGGTAGGTGATACTTTGGGCTCCTTTTACTAAAGTGTGTTAGGGCCTTAATGCATTGAGCTGGCTTTATTCTAGAAGCATACCGCGCGGTTTAGTGCACGGTAATTTCGTGCGTGCGCTATAAACGCCAGCGCACCTTAGTAAAAGGAGCCCTTTGTACCCAGAGGGCAAATATATAAGCCATTTCCATAGGTAAACCAGTGCTTTAACCATGTAAATAGGTTTTCTGAAAACTGCCCACCATCCATGCACAGGCTAACTGCATGCAGATTTTGAGTTTGAAAATGCATGCAAACCCTTTAGTTTTGAAAACCAAGCACAGTGCTTAGTAATTGTAAACACAGTGGCGCAGTAGGGGAGGGGAGGGGCAGTCCGCCCTGGGCGCCATCTTGGTGGGGACTCTGGCACCTGTCCTCCTTCCCCCCCCCTCTTCTACCATGCACACACCTTCCCTTCCTTCTTACCTCTTTAATGTTTGCGGTGCGAGCAGCAACCCCAACCTGCTGCTCGCACCAGTGCTGGCTCTTCCTCTGACTTCCTGGACCCGCGCATAGGAAGTGATGTCAGAGGAAGAGCCGACGCTGGTACGAGCAGCAGGTTGGGGTTGCTGCTTGCGATGCAAACTTTAAAGAGGTGTGGGGGGAAGGGGCACGCAGGTGGGGGAAGGAGAGGGCAGGGAAGGCACGGATGGGGTGGAGAAGAAGGCGGGGGAGGGGGCGCCACAGCCCCGGGCACCTCTCAACCTTGCTATGCCACTGTGCAAACATATGCAGGTGCCTGTTCTAAGTCACTTTTGAAAATTAAAGTTTGTGTGTACCATTATTTTAAAAATCAGTGGGAAAAGCTCTTGTAGACTTTGTGCTTATCTGGACAGTCTAGAAATTACTCCTTTCACACATTTGAGAATAGCCTTCCGAGGGCCCAATGTACAATTCTCAGCCTCAGACGTCTCCAACGGATTTGAACAGCATGCAAATGATACCCATGCCATTCATGTAGAACAGCGCCGGTAAAAGGGGGAGGAACTGTGCCTGGAACTTGTTCAGAAGAACAATTGCTAGCACAGCTCCTCCTCCTTTAAAAAAAATACTTGCTGCCATTTTCCTTTCCTCCACAGCTACAATCAGCTGAATGGAGCTTCCCCTGTTGGTCTTCATAATAAGGTACAGGGTGAGATTGGAGGTATCAGGAGTGGTACAGCTAACCAGATGGGAGGGAGGATCCGCTCCTTAAGCTGGGTGTTCTTTGAGGGGGGGGATGGGTTCTTGAGGGAGACTTGGCCCAGCCCAGCCCACTCCACTAGACCACTAGGGATTTTTTTGGGAGGGCTGGTAGATATTGATGGGAGGGGGAAACGGGTGGGGGCTCCTCATCTGTTGATTTGCAGCCTCCCTTTCTGATGGAGCCCCGATCAGCTGATCGTGGCTCCGGAGCTGGCGGGGGAAGCTGTGAATCAGCTAAGAGGTAAGGAGAATGGCAACGGGTGATTTCTGTTTGGGTTTTTTTTTTTTACAGGAGCGCAGCTGTTGTGCATGTGATGTATACGTGAATAACATACCCACAACAGCTACCGGCAGCTCCAGAACTGTCGGAAATTAGCAACTCTAAAAGGGGGGAGGGCTGTTCCCTTTTGAGGGTTGCTAGGAGAGCTCATTTAAATACTAATGAGCTCCTAGTGATGCATTTGCATAGGGTTGTCGGTGGCTGCTACTACAATCAGTAGCTAAAGGCCCGCTTTTTTTAATTGCTTTCAACTCTTAACTCCCACTCACTGCTGTCAGATACCTATACCCACTGTATCATTTCCTCTACCATAATCTCCCCAACCCTGTAATGTCCTGTCTAAATTAGATTGTAAGCTCTTCTGAGCAGGGACTGTCTATTGTATGTTCAAACGTACAGCGCTGCGTACGCCTTTTCAGCGCTATAGAAATAATAAACAGTAGTAGTAGGTAGCAGCCACGGAGAACCCTTTTGAGCATTGGCAGGAGAGTTTCCTTGCAAGTAAAAGCACTTGGTTAAAATCTGTCTTATTTGCAATGACATCTTTTGTGCATCAGGGCCCAAGTCTTAATCCATATCACTTCAATAACTGCCTTGTGAGTGGGTTTCTTACTCTTACTGCAAGAAGACTGAAGGATAAGTAGGGAAATTAGTTTTGTGTTCTGGAGGCTCCTGGAAGGACAGGACATGAAACAAAGGCAACCCACCTAAAGTGTCCAAAATATCCTTTATGTCTAGAATTAGAGAATCGAGACTGTAGTTTTCCCAATGAGAAGGTGCATCAGTTTCTCCATAGCCTCTCAAATCAAGGGCCACAACTCGATATTCACTTTTAAATTCTCGTAACTGGTGACGCCAAGAATACCTGTGCATACATATGGACAACACAAGAGTAAAATCAACACTACCACACTTCTAAATCCTATTGTTTTGAATACCAAATATGCATTAAGTGAGATAACATATTGGAGCCCTGAAAGAGAAGATGGATGTTGCAGCCATGGAAGCTCCTGCTGACATAGAGCAAAGGGGGATATGGACTGGACAGCTATTTTAGGAGTATCATACTGAACCTAACCAGAACAAACATGGAATTCTGATTGTAGGGCCTAGGCTAGACAGCCATTTTGTCAGAATTTGAGGCCTAAGTCACAATATGCATTCTTGCTAACTACACATTGCTTCATTGCATTAGGCCTTGCATCAGTTGCATCAGGCCTTTTATGTGTACAGAGGGCCATGGACTCTTGTTTTATAACTAAACCAGCAGAGTTTGAAGTTTCTAGCTTTTAAGAACCAAGAAATCCTTGGACAGGGGGGACATTGTTAATGTTGTTTCAGCCAGTTTGGAGACTTTATGAATATTTCAAATATATCTGAAGTTTATGTGGACAGCACCTACTAAACTGGTGGCACTGGAGCTGATTGATGTGGTAGAACCAATCACAAAAACTGTTTACAAAAGGCTGGATAAACAACACCAAGGCTGGTTTTATACATGCTGGGGCCAAGAGCAGAAATTAAGGAGGGGGCCCTGATCCCCCTCCTCAATCTCCCCACTTGCCATTACTACCACATATAAAACAACTTTAAATTACTTCTTCATATAAAGCACAGACAGACCTTTACCAAATACAGAACAAAGGATCACAAATAGAAATTGAACTGGGAACCCCAAGAAATTAAACTTAGCAAGTACTACAACATTGGAGAAATAAAACCAGATTTGCATTTCTTTCTGTACTGAACACACAGGGGTCCCACCCTAAATTAGTCACCTCCCTTGCTATGTCTGCTGGAAGTCCCGAAGCCCTACCCATAAGAGCTTGGAGAATTCTGGCTGCCAGGCTAGAGGAAGAGGTCTTCAACTGGCAGGGATTTGAGATCACCACCAGCTTAGGTATTTATATTTTGCATTTGAACAGGGAGCATGGGAGAGGGCAAGGAAAACAATCTGGTAACCACCTACTTTGGGCTCAAGACCACTGCCAACTGTCCCTCCCTATACCCATTAGTTATCTGGTAAACCACTGAACACACTAAAAAGATCTGTGATGCACCTATTCCAAAGCTAACATATTCACAACATGGCCCTTACACAGGAAAACTCAACTTCATAAATATTTCAGTAGGACCTAGAAAACCAAATATGTCTAAAGGGAAACTGAAGAAGCTGAATTACTTCAGATCAAATCATACAAACTCTATGCAGAGTATCTGGCCTTGGCCACGAACACTGAACACAGATAGACCCTTGCCAAGTTCAGAATAAGCAACCACAAACTTAAAATATGTAGACAAAAATTAAACCTAAACCTCAAGAAGTCATAGACTTCATGCAGTGCAACACTAAAGAAAGAGAAATAGAAACAGCACCCTATATTTTGGAAAATATAAAGAAAGCAGTGTGAATTTACTGTAGAACTGCATTTTCTTTTCATGAAATTAAAAATAAATTTATTTTTTCTACCTTTGTTGTCTAACCATTTTATCCATGTTTATCCCAGCTTCCAGTTTCTGCTTTCCTCTATCTTTTCTTTTCTTTCCAGGGTCTCCAGTCCATCTGCCACTTCTCTTCCTTCCTGCCTGCCTTCTTTGATTCCTCTCCTTCATCCATCTCTGACTTTAACCTTCTCCTTTCTGTTTCTCTCCATTTATTTTTCTGTTCTCTATCTGCTTCTACTTACAGCTTTCCATCTCCCTCATCCTATTATTCTAGGGTTGTTTTTTTTTTTTTTGCTAACTCTCCCCTCTTTCCCCCAGCATCTTTTCTTTCTCTCTTTCCACCCTCTATACAACAACCTTATTTTCACCCTTCTGACCAGTATTTCCTCTCTTGTCTCCTCCAGCCTCTTTCCTTCAGTACCTCAACTCTCTCCACATCCAAGATCTCTCCCCATCACCCTACTCCTCTTTCATAGCCAACATCCCTCTGTGTTCCTCTCTCCCCCATCTGCCTATTCCTCCAATGTCCAGAACCCTCTTTGTCTTCTTACTGCTCCCACCCCATGTCCAGTAGCTCCCATCTGTCTTCCTACTCACCCTATGTCCAATTTTTTCTTTCACCCTACAACTCCAGGTCCAGCATCCTCCCATCCTTTTTCTTCCTCAGCTCCTTTTTCCCTTTATCCAAAGCCAGCCAGACCACCATCTTCCTCATCCCATTCCAGTACTTTCTCTCTCTACCTCATTTTAATTCAGCACCTTCCTTCTATCACCCTACTCCATGATCACTATCTCCCCTCCACCTCCAAGCACGCATATTCCCTTTCTTTCAATCCCTTATGCAGCATCTTATATCCTCACTCCATCTAACATCTTCCCTTTATCTTCCTACTACCCCTCCACCAAGTCCAGCATATCCCATCTTCCTACTCCTGCTACTCATGTCCAGCATCTTCTTTCTGTCTACATACTCCATTCTTATGTCCAGCATCTCCCGTGTCACTCTGCTCCCTGCAGAGTCCAACATCTGTCTTTGTGTCCCTATTCCTTCCAGTGGCGAAGTAAGAGGAATGGACTGTCCCTGGCACTGTCTTGGTGGGGGCATTAGCACCTCTCCTCCTCTCTTTCCCGTACCTCCTTGGCTCAGCACCTCCACCTGGCTGCTGGCCAGTACCAAGAAGTGATGTCAAATGGAGAGCGAGGCTGGCATGGGCAGCGGGGTGGAGGTGCTGCTTGTACAGGTGAAGAGTTAAAGAGGTACACTGGAGTAATACTAAAACTAGAATATCCTGATTCTATAGGGTCCAAATCTATGCATATGTTTCATGCATACAATCATTTGTAGAACCAGCGCAAATTTTTAAAAAAAGACAACGACTTCTTATGTGATCAGCATCAGTTCCGATTTTATAATCCCGGTGCGTTATTTAACACTTACTGCTTTCATTGTAAACCAAGGTTAACTGAGTTCTTGATTCAATATTTCAGCATAGCCACACTTGCTTTCTACCTGGGTTGATGTTAGCAAGGCTCACTGCCAAATGAACAGGCCAGCATTATCAGAGGTCATCACCTGATTTACTGGTGCAGATGTGTGGCAACTTCCACATGCAGTGATCTTCCACATGTAGCCACTGGCTGCACGTCATGGAGGTCATCACAGGGGGAGAGAGAGAAGAGATGATGCACATGGACGGAGAAAAGGGGATGAGGTGGTGCACATGGATGGAGGAGAGGGGAAGAGCTGGAAAGATAGATTTGAGATGGAGGCAGAAAAATGGAAGAAAACTGAATATGAAAATCAGTGCCAAAGATGGATGTAATGCAAGATGTGCAGGAGAGGAAAGAAATAGCAAATGTATAAGGAGGCCTTGGAAGAGCAAAGAGGGAGCAAGATGATCAGAAAAATAAAATTAGCAGATAACAAAGGTAAGAAAATGTTTTTATTTTCAATTTAGTGATTGAAATAGTCAATTTTGAAAATTTACATCTGTTTTTAGAATTTGAACTATT
Source organism: Geotrypetes seraphini (assembly GCF_902459505.1). Classification (NCBI taxonomy): domain Eukaryota; kingdom Metazoa; phylum Chordata; class Amphibia; order Gymnophiona; family Dermophiidae; genus Geotrypetes; species Geotrypetes seraphini. Next base: position 23,813,762 of record NC_047095.1, read on the forward strand.
CAGGAAGAAATGCATTTCTTTCTTTTTTTGTGGTGTACTGTGTGCAGTTTCTAGCCTATTAGGGTTTCATTTGTGTACAATAGCACTTTTAATTTGTGGGTTTGTATTTGAAAAGGGTTTTTCTGTTTTCTGCAAATGTGACTGAGGCCTGAGGCCAGGTGTTCTGGTGGGGATAGAAGTTCAGAAACTTTGGTTGGTATCGTGGCCCCAAGTAGGAAAATATTTGTCAGCTCTCCTTCAGCTTTTTTGGACTCAAAACAGCCCCAATTGAAAAATCAGTGATCACTTATGGCATTACTTACGACATTCACATACCCAAATTTCTAATCTTGGTTCATATTCAAGTCAACCTTTTTACCTCCTTTTTTGGGAAAAAAGTTCCCTCAATTTATATTTGTATCGGTTTATATTCGAGTATATATGGTAAAGCTTCTCAAAACATGTTACAGAACCAGTGTACATGGTTCTACTCTCTCTAAAAACAGCTCGGATTGATAACTTATAACCATAGGCAAGCAAAGACCTAAAATATATATTTTTCTCTTTCAGCACACATGAAGAATCACCACAAAGATACTTTCATCTGGCCACCAGAAAACATAGAATGGCTCTTGAAATGGTTAAGTAGTCTAACCTGTACATCTTTTTCATAACGTATGAGCTAAGAGATTGATAGGTGCAGCTGAATATTGGCTACAGACCTTAGTAGCATTTCCTGTAACAGACAAGCTGACATTTTCAATGAATATCAACTAGATGTGCAGTTGATCTGTGGCTGCATAAATCTTATAAATCATTAAAAAGCACAGAAGAAACTCTTAAGATTACCAGAATTCTGGAAAACCATGCAGCAGCAACATGAGGGGTTTGCCTCTCTCTCCAGAAGCCACATAATGGAACCTCAAACCAGAATCCTGCAAGAGAGACAAAGAATGTGTCATAGTAAAAGCATTTCTTAGCTATACTGAAAAAGAAAGCAATGAGTGTTATTGCATCCTTTGATTTAATCAGGTAAGACTTGCCAAGAGCATCTGCAACTGCCCATATTATTCAATGTAGAATTTTCAGTCTTCTGCAGCTACCTATCTGAAGACAGAGCTGCAGCAGGGGAACAGAAGGCAGATAAAGACAAAGGTAACATGCAAGGAGACACAGGTACAACCCTGGCTGCCTTTTGAGGCAGATTGAATAGGCTGTGTTATTCTTTACCTGCCATCATTTACTGTGTTAGAAGTCAGTTATTGTACAAGAAGAAATAAGTCTAGAATTTTCTGGTTTTAGTCCTAGGGAGATATCTGTGCATTTTTTACTCGCCAACACCAGCCCTGTGTGTCCCGGACCTATCTAACACCGCTGCTTCCTGGCCTTGATTGGGACTGGCCTGCTGTTGCCTCTTCCAGGCTCTTAAATGATCCTACACACTGCAAGACTGTACCTTTGTAGGCCCCTGTGCAGAAGACAAGAACTAGCGTGGGATTCCCAATTCTGAATTTCTACCTGCTGCAAAAAAAGTCCTGAGACTCAATAAAAGACTCAGAGAGAATATTAAAAGAAGTAGACCAATGATTAGAATAGCAGGCTGAGATCCAGGGAAGTCAGGCTTCAAATGTCGATGCTGCTCATTGTGATCTTGAACAAGTCACTTACCTTCCACTGCCTCCAAGTACAAATTGAAGGCTTAAGACTTAATATTCAAGGCTAATTACTGGAGTAGCTGTGCTTGCTACATGGATATCAAGTCTTCACTAGGCCCAACTGCTAATATTCAGTAGCATTATCCTGATATGCCACTGAATATCATGACTGACTGCCTTGGCACTATCCAGATAGTGCCAGGGTGGTTTGGGGCAAAATAAAGGCAGAGATGGAAGTTATCTGGGTAATTTCAAAATTCAGCACCAGTATCTGGATAGCTGTCTAGCAAGCTGGTTAACTGAATATCAGCAGTTCCAGCAGCTGCTCATATTCAATACCGGTACTTGGGTACAGCATAGGGTTGAATACCCAGGTATAAAGAATACTGACCTCCATAATTTAGCACTGGCCAATACTGGGCTTACCAGGAGTTAGGCCAAACCCAGCATTCCTCCTCCCAAAGGAGCTCTTGGTGTTCTCTGCTTGGGACCTATCCTTTTCAGCATCACTGTTCCCTCAGGGTGAACAGAGAGCTCTCAGCAGTCCTTGCCGGGATGGTATGCAGATGAGCTCTTTCTTTCAACTGCTCAGGCTCCCTCTGTTGGCCTGGGACAAGGTCCCAATGTTGGCACTTAATCAGCCAAGTAATGACTCTGCCCCCAAAATAGCTGGTTTTCAGTTTGGCACTAAATAATTATTTTCAGTAGTGTTAACTGCTGCTAAAAATGACCAGTTGGCCCTTAAAAGGTGATTTAATTAGCCAGGAGCCATTTCAGGCTAGTTAAATTGCGCTGAATTTCAACTCCTTTAATTTCTTGTTAGATAGGACCTTCTAAAATTTTCCAAGTAACACTTAGGGCTCCTTTTATCAAGCCGCGCTAGCGGTTTAACGCATGTAATACTGCACGTTAAACCGCCGGCCGTGCTAGCTGCTAATGCCTGCCTTGAGCATTAGGCGGTAGTTTTTTGGCCAGCGTGGGGGTTAGCCCGTGATTAAACGTCACGCGCGCTAACCCCGCTAGCTCGGCTTGATAAAAGGAGCCCTTAGACTTAGGGCCTGATATCCAGCTGGCGGCGATCAGTGTTATGCAGACCTCTGTTGGCATTATACCAGGAAATTCAAAGCTGGGCCACGTCTGAGCTCCAACATTGAATTTCTGGGTATACAGAGCCAGTGAAAACATAGCTGAATAAGTGCGATATTCGGCACTTAACCGGCAATGAAGAACTGCATAAAGATAGGACTATGTTTTATGCGGTCCTATTTATGCAATTATCTTAAAACAGTTCTGAAAATTGGCACTTAACCGTCTAAGTGCTATCTCCACTCCTGGAATGTCCCCATAATAGCCAGTTTTTCTTTAGGAACCAATTGGTTTACAAATGTGCCTTCCTCAGGAGACATTAAAAGAAAAGAATGTATTAGATAACGAACATATAAAATATGACATTAATCAATAAAAAACAAAATCGAAAAATCATGGCTAAGAACAATGAAATATAAAAGAACAATATATGAGAGTACATTAAGACAAGAATACTAAAAAATGACAAGGGTGAATTGTATGTTCAAAGAACTTCAAAAAAATTTGATAAAAGCCAAATGATCGACAACAGAAGTCTAAAATAATAAGTCATAATGTGAAACTATAGAATAAATATCTCTGAAACACTCATACATCTCAGGTAAATTTAACTACTATATGTTATCCATGGCCTTAATATATGAAACTCAAAAAAGAAATATCAGCATGGGAAAAATTATCAATTATATTATGAATTTGCCAAAAATGATCAAAAATAAAAAAATTCAATCAATTATCAACCAAGTTAAAAATTCAAAAAATAATAAACCATGTATTATTATTAAATGAGTGCTCAGTTTGTGATATCATTCAAACACAGCAGTGTTGTATAACAATGATATTTTATCTTTCCATCATTGTACCCATCTACCTGCCTACCTAATTAATAGTTGCTTAAAAGATTTGATATTGATATATTATATGTTAAAATATTGAAATAGCAACTAATAAAAAAAGTAAGTACTTAGCTTCGATTGATGAACATCGATACCTCGAGACCTGAGGCTTATTTATTTGTCTTCCTCCTGATGAAGCATTTCTAGTGAAACACGATCGATGTTGAGGAAGAGGAAGTAACGGCGTAGATTGGGTTGTGTGGATTATTATGGAGGATTTGATTTTTCACTTCAACAAGGGATTTTCTTTTTTCTTCATTCTTTTGGGGACTTAGTGTCACAGGAGCACCTAAACTGTTTTGGATTTCAAACCAGCAACAATGGTCATAGAGGAGTTTCTTTAACCTTTTGCACCTGAATCCTGATATCGATGTTCATCAATCGAAGCTAAGTACTTACTTTTTTTATTAGTTGCTATTTCAATATTTTAACATATAATATATCAATATCAAATCTTTTAAGCAATTATTAATTAGGTAGGCAGGTAGGTGGGTGCAATGATGAAAAGATAAAATATCATTGTTATACAACACTGCTGTGTTTGAATGATATCACAAACTGAGCACTCATTTAATAATAATACATGGTTTATTATTTTTTGAATGAATATATGAAAACATACCTGATTTAGCTTTTTATTGATTAATGTCATATTTTATATGTTCCAGTTTTTAATATATTCCTGTTCTTTTAGTGTCTCTTGAAGAAGGCACATGTGTGTGAAACTAGGATCCTTGTTGGGTTCTATATTCATACAATAAAATCGAAGTTTGTTGGATTGGACATCATACTTGCCTTTCTTTGTTTGTACCTATGGTGAGTTACTTCTCTTTGTGCTTGGTTGCTAGGCACTAATTGAGCAATTTCAGCGACCCTATCCAGTTAAATGCTGCTGAAAATGCCTTGTTAAGTCCTGGACAGACAATTTAAACAGCCTCTCCTGGCCATTTAAGTTCAATAATGCTCATTGACTTTTAAACCACAAAATAACAGAGCATCCCCACATCCACCAAGGAACCAAGAGCCAAGTTTTATAAATTTATACATCGGTCTGACAATAAGAATCCAACGAACCCCATACTTTTAGAAAACATGGCAAACGCTTCTGCTTTACGGCATCTGCTTTCTTATACTTCCACGCCAAACAGCATTCCACTAGGTACAATCTGTAAGTTCAGAACTATTCTTCCAGCAAGTCAAAATTTGCTGAATTGCTAAACTTAGCTTCTGCTTTATTTAACGCTGCAGCCAAGGCCGCAGACCGCAGAACAACCAGTCTGTTAGTGGAACATGAAATTTAAAAACTGCTATAACTCTTCCCCATATTTATTTCCAAAGCAACTGTACATAAGAACAAACAAATAACATATGTTGAAAGGTCCCCACCTCTAAGCAACAAGACTAACCAACACCCAACCTCATCCCCTCTACCAATATATTCACAATAGGTATGGACATTAAGGGCTCCTTTTACTAAGCTGCGCTAGTGGTTTTAGCACGCGCTACATTGCCCCGCGTGCTAGACGCTAACCCCACCATTGAGCTGTGGTTAGTTCTAGCCACGTAGCACGGGGGATAGCGCGCTAAAAACGCTACCGCAGCTTAGTAAAAGGAGCCCTAAGTGGCATCGCTCTGGTTTTCCTGGCTTTTTAGATTATTTTGAATATCAGGCCCATGGCTTCTAAAAATATTTAAATGAATGGGCTGTGCCTCCTTTTTTTAATGTTAGAGACAGTTTTTGCAAGAGACAAATTTGAAGCTCATTTTCAAAGTACTTAGACACACAAATTACCTTAGTAACCTATGGAACTTTATGTGTCCTAGTGCTTTGAAAATGAGCTCCATGCTCAAGAGCCACAATAAGGGAGACACACAAGGAGGCATAGGAATCACCAATGCTGCATCAGTGCTATCCAATGGAATGGCCCCGATGATATGTAAGCCCATAACTGTTAATCTGGACACTTACGTGCTTTGGGACACCACAGTACACATTCATTCTGGGTGTGGGGATAATACTGGTTTTATATTGGTAGTATAGTGCACCCAAGAGGTTCTCTGTAAAATAAGATACTCTACTGAAGTTAAGTTGGGAAGGCTAAGCTTGGTTATAGAACTGTTGAGTGAACACTGTTGAGGGCATGGTATGGTGACAATTACAGAGCGTGATCTTGCCCACGGTGTTATTGCAGCTAATATTATAAATCTTGAAATGTTATGTCAATCAGGTTTTCTATTCCACGTTTATCTATTCAGTTCAAGGTCGGATTACATTACAAGAGGTTGGGTCAGTTACCCAGGAAGTTACAATGGACAATTTGACATGGACATTCAAGAGTTGCAAGTACAGGTAGATCAGTAGTTATTAATACAGTTAGGTCACAATTACAAATACATAGTTCTAAGTTTCAGTAGGTCACCTTTGGCTCATCATTATGTCCCAGGAGTTGCACTAGACAGTTTAGAAATGGGCTTTTACAGTCTTGATACAGAAATGCTTTTAAAAGTTTTCTGCACCTGAGATATTGGACACAAATTCACGGTGTAAGTGGTAGTTGATTCTATCATTTTGCTAATTGATAATGGATGATTAAGATAGTTTGCCTTTTAGGTTTTATAACGTTGCATGCTGGGAATTTAAGTGGAAAAGATTTCTGGTGGATTATGTGGTAGAGTCACCCTGGAGTAGGGTGGCCAACTCTGTTAAGTAGTCAGGGGCATTCCTTCTCAGGATCTTAAAGGCAGTGATGCCAAATTTAAACTTGAACCTTGCAGTTATGGGCAGCCAATGTAGTTTCAAATAGTAGGGCAGTAGGTGTTCCGATTTCCATAGTCCGTATATGAGTGACAGAAGCGAGATAATTGTGCTAGTTTTGGGGTTCTGTAGCATTCTGGCTTGTTCTATTTTTACAGCAGGAAGTATATCGGTATTCTAGGGTGCTGCCTTTAAAAGTGTGATTGTCGCTACTGGAGTTCTTAATGTTAGTGCTGATTATTATGACAGGTTTTCTACATAGGTCCAGAATGTGGGTTTTTTTGCAGGGCTTGGCTATTAGAGCTCTGAAGACATCTCCTTGACAGATTTGAAGGGCCATTTTTAATATGACATCTAAGTCTAAATTTGGACATTTTATAAAGTGCGTCCAAAAATGGCCATTTTTGAAAATGAAAATATCTTTTTTTTTTTTTAAATGACCTCTCTAGATGTGTTTGCCCTTAGTATGTCTGTCTCTTTTGACCATTTTCAAAAAACAAAACATTCAAACAAGCCACTGGGATGTAGGAAGAGTTAGCATTTTTAGTAGACTGGTCACATAGACATCCCAGCAGAGCAGTGGGGCACTCTAGGGGGCCCTGAAGGGAACTTCACATAAAGGGTCCTACATATCTCATCATAACCTCCTTACAGTATATTGGGAGCTCTCCAAAACTCACCCCAATAGCTCTTATGCCTACAGATATCATCTATATGTCAGTACAGTAGGGTTTTGGTGTGGGCTCATACTTTCCACCACAAGTGTAGTAGTTAGAGTGGGATATTGGCCTGGGTCTCTTTCTCTGGAGTTCACTGCACTGACCACCAGGCTACTCCAGACACCTGCTTGCTGGGTTCATAGACAAAACCGCGGAAGACAAAGGCACGCGCCGACAACTGAGCGCAAGATGGAAGCGCGCGCCGAAGAAAAAGAGTGTTTTTAGGGGCTCCGATGGGGGGTTTTGTTGGGGAACCCCCCACTTTACTTAATACAGATTGCGGCGACATTGGGGGGGGTTTGGGGGGTTGTAACCGCTCTCATTATACTGGAAACTTAACTGTTTCCCTGTTTTTTAGGGAAAAAGTGAAGTTTTCAATAAAATGTGGGGGGTTACAACCCCCCAGGCCCCCCACAATGCCCCCAGAACGCAGCGCGATCCCTGTATAAAGTGGGGGGTTCCCTCCCACACCCCCCATCGGAGCCCTTTAAAAGTCATTTTCTTTGGTGCGCGCCTCCACGTTGCGCTCAGTTGTCTGCGCGCACCTTTGTCCTGGCGCGCTTTTGACCTGACACCACTTACTGCTCTACTAGGACTGCTGCTGTCAAACAGTATATACTGTTTCATTCACATCTTTGGTGTGGAGAGGGGGGTCAGTGACCACTGGGATGGTGTGTGTGTGTGTGTGTGTGTGTGGGGGGGGGGGGTTATGCCCTCATGCCGCCAATGGTCATCTGGTCCGTTTGAGCACGTTGTTGGCACTTACTCATTATTAACACAAGTCTAGCCCCAAACGTCCAAATTATGCTCTGGATGTTTTGTAAAATGTTTGATTATCACTGCAAAATGTCCAGGTCATATGCCTACCCTAGTCCCACCCCATACATGCCCCCTTGAAATTCAGACAAACTACTGACAGCATAAAAAAACATCTAGAAAATAGGTTTTGGAAATGGTGATTTGGACGTTTTAGAGATTAAAACATCCAAGTGCCACTGTTTTTTGGACATGTTTAATGGGCTTGATGGTGTTATAAGGGCCATCTAATTTTTCTGACTAGAGCCCATTCAGGGCTCCTTTTACAAAGGTGTGTTAGGGCCTTAACGCGTGGAATAGCGCACGCTAAAATGCCGCATGCACTAGCCGCTACCGCCTCCTCTTGAGCAGGCGGTAGTTTTTCGGGTAGCGTGCGCTATAGCGCATGCTAATCCGGTGCGTGCGTTAAAAATGCTAGCGCACCTTTGTAAAAGGAGCCCTCAGTCCTAGGTATGTCACCGGATGTTAATGATTATTCATAGGCCTACGGGTTGACTACACCTTGTGTGTAGTTCTGGTTGTCCCATTGCCTAAAGACTGAAAAAGATTTAGAGGAGGGTACAAAAATGATAAAGAAACAGAATACCTTTCTTATAAAGAAGGGCTAAACCAGTACTTCTCAACCCAGTCCTTGAGGCACTCCTTGCTCCATCAGGACCTCAGGGTATCCACAATGAACATGCATGAGGTAGATCTACATACCAATAAGGCAGTACATACCAATAAATCTATCTCATGCGTACTCAAGTGTTAAGATGTATTACACTTTTGTGAATGCTGATTTCTCTTCATAAATTCTGCTTTTCTTTCTTTTATTCTGCTTGTCTATCTCCATTCTTTCAAGTATCGGTTTATTTTGCTAACATCTTTCTTCTATAATGCAAGCTACTTTTCCTTACTCATGGCAGTTTCTAGTCATATCACAGTTGTCTAGCCCATCTTCTCAAGAGAGCTCAGAATGGGTTACAAGTCAACATACATAAAGCTTGACATTCATATAGGGCAGGGGTCTCAAAGTCCCTCCTTGAGGGCCGCAATCCAGTCGGGTTTTCAGGATTTCCCCCAATGAATATGCATGAGATCTATGTATACGCACTGCTTTCAATGCATATTCATTGGGGAAATCCTGAAAACCCGACTGGATTGCGGCCCTCAAGGAGGGAATTTGAGATCCCTGATATAGGGGATAGTGTCCTGGCCCTTGGGAGGGTTGGTGCCCAGTGGTCCTTATTCAGACCAAGTTGGCATGGGTAACACAAGGGGAGCCCAAGTGACCTACTGTTCCCATACAGGCATATGAATTATATATGTAAAAACATCTTTTAGGATTACAATTGCATGCAAAAATTGACATTTTTTAATGTACTGTTTCCATTCACTGAAAAATAAAGCAACCATAAGTTTAACCTACAAAATTAAGCCCCCCCCCCCCCCCGAGACAAAGAACTTTAAGCCAGTCCACATGCTCTGAGCCAGGTGTGGGCAACCTTGGTCCTCAAGGGATGCAACCCAGTTGGGTTTTCAGGATTTCCCCAATGAATATGCATGAGATCTATTTGCATGCACTGCTTCCATTGTATGCAAACAGATATCACGTATATTCATTAGGGAAATCCTGAAAACCCAACTGGGTTGCAGCATTCAAAGACTGAGGTTGCCCATCCCACCTCTGAATGCTATTAAGCTACACAAGAGTGCAACTCACATCTCACAGGAGAAATGAGATTTGTACAGTAGTCCTTGACAGAGCAGGAACCAAACTTAGGGGTCCTTTTATTTTATTTTTTTAAATTCTTTATTCATTTTCAAAATTACATTAAGTGTTAAATATATTCATTCACATTAATCATAAATACATCACTTACAAACAATCCTTGATACATTTCATAAAATCTTATCCCTTCCCCATCCCCCCCACCCTACATCTTAAGTTAATAAATATAAGGGAAACAATTTCAAATTAATCTTTACAATACTTTGTTAATGGTTTCCACACATCCTGAAACTTCTTAAAATATCCCCGTTGTAATGCAATAAGCCTTTCCATTTTATAGATATGGCATAAAGAATTCCACCAGAAGTTGTAATTTAATCTCCTCCAATCCTTCCAATTATAAGTAATTTGCTGAATGGGTCCTTTTACTAAGGTGCGCTTGCCGTTTTAGCACACACTAGACGCTAACGTGTCCATTACATTCTACGGATGCGTTAGCGTTTAGCGCATGCTAAAATGGCTAGCACGCCTTAGTAAAAGGACCCCTTAGTCTTCCTAATGTAAGAACAATTTTATAAACTCCCCAAGAATGTGGAGTTTAGGCATAGCACATGCAAATGCTATAAAATATGGCTGCAGCTTCAGTCTAGGCCCAATTTCTGCCACGTTGCCCCTAGTGTTTTATAAAGACACATAGAGCTCCTTCTATAAAGCCATGGTAAACACTAGTGTGTACTTACCGCAGATTAAAGGGGCTTACTGTGGGATGTGCTGAGGAGCCCCATGGTAATTTAGCAATCTGCACACTAAAAAATACATTTTACTTTATTGCAGAGGGGGGCATGTCTGGGGGTGGGCGTTTGTACGCTAATCAGTGCATCTACATTGCCATGTGTTAACTGTCCGCTATTTTGTAAACAGTAAGGGCTCATATGCTAATTTTTAATAATGACCCTGTGCTGATGGCAACATTAGTGCATTGCCATTAATTTAAAAAAATCTGCTATTTTCCAGCTGTGTAGAAAATGGCCATAGTATGCAGGAAAAATCGACAGAAGGGCACACTAAGGCCATTTTCTACAGCAGTTTTGTAAAAGGAACCCATAGACTCCTTGTTGTCTTTATAAAATAGGTGCCTATTTAGTCTTCATTTTGAGGCAACCAGTTATAAAATTACACTCTTGAATTCTATAGATAAAAACAAGTTACAGTAATACCCTGAATGAGACTTCTTAACCTTTATTAAAGATGCTTGGTGGAACATTTCCCCCCCCCCCGAAAATCCTCAGATTATGAAGGTTTTTGTTGCTGTGATTGCTGCATGGTTTCCATCCAAATGCTTTATGAGCACTATAAGCTCTTCTGCCTGCCAGGAGCAGCGTGAAATTATCATTCCACAGACGTCGGGCTGAACACACAGTAGCAGAAGGTGACCTGCAAAGGAGAGACGTGCTTGGCAAGAAAAATGCAGAGGCATGCACGTTTACTAAAGCATAACTAGTCAACACAAGAGAAAAAAACTCGAATAGCATTAATAGTTTTTATTTAACGGCTGCCATTAACACAGACCATCCCAGAGCCTCTCCTAGTATAGGAGACTAAATTAAAGAAGTAGAAGTGTACTGCTCTAATTAAATGGTTTTGCTTTTCTCATAACAATCGCAGTGCGGCAATATTAACTTGAACATGAAAAAATATATCCCAAGGAACAGGAAAATTTGCAACAAATATCACCTAGATATACGCATTACTACACTTCCGTTAAGTCCTGCTTTCTTGTTTACTGACAGGGGAAACTGTCACCGGAAAGACACACGATTACGGCTTTTTACCTTAATTTTTACGTAGCAGTGAGTGCCCAAGGACGGGTCATTCAAGCAGGCAGGGGGGTGCTCTCGGATTTTACACTGAAATGCTTGAGTTGGCCTCCTTCCTATGCTCCACAAAAGTTTGAGCACGGCCACGGAGGCACAGATCCCGCAATAACTATACACCAAAGCCCAGAAGCCGAAAGCCCGAATTTTCACCACCAGTCTACTTAGTATCAATTGCAAATCGTCAAATAACTGCGCCATTTCTAGGCTGCAAGAGACAAGCGGCGCAGTTTTCACTGTTCCTTTTTCCTATATGCAATTTGATCAATATAAAAGATAGACGTGCATCTCCTGGGAATAGGGAAAACAGCACTCCAGTAGTGGCGAGGAAAGGAGAGAGAAACACAGAGAACAGTACAGTCCCATCCATCCACCGAAGTCATGGAAACTGGCAGCCTCCTACAGAATAAGCGCGCGACGTCGCCAGCCAGCTCTACGGTGTGGAAGGCGCGCGGCCAGTAGCCGCACGTGCAGTGCACAGAACGAGCGCCCGCTGCCGGGAGGCGGGAGCAAGCTCAACAGTAAAGGGATTGGGCGGGGAGAAGGCAGCTTGTGCACAGCACGCCAAAGGCTACCAATGGAAGTCATAAATCTTACTCGCAATTTCGCTACAATCATGAATAGGACTAATAGCCCATGTGTGGATATCTATAAATGTTGGGTTTTTTTAAAAAGGTATTTATTGGTTTATATTGTATGAGCAGTATTGAATTTTGTGCTCTGTAACTATGGGCTCCTTTTACTAAGCCGCGCTGGCGGGATTAAGGCACGCAACTTTTCATCACGCGCTAACCCCCACGCTGGCCAAAAACTATCCCCTGCTCAAAAGGAGGCGTTAGAGGCTAGCACGCGCTATTACACGCGTTAAACTGCTAGCGTGGCTTAGAAAAAGGTGCCCCATATGTTATGCTATTCGATTGCTCTATATTTGCATTGAGGCCAATAAAACACATGAACCAAGGGGACAAGGGTTAAAGAATAAAATGGCCCGTAGATTCCTATTCAGTTTAGTGACCCCATCCAATCTGCAGAAGCTCATTTGCATATCTGCCGCTGATATTGGGGGGGCCGTACAAAGAGCTTATTTTCTTCTGAAGGCAAAGTCTATCACACCATGACAAACTGAGTGATAGAATGGTTGAGGGTGGCTGAAATCACTGTGGATGGAAGTGGGTGTTCAGCACACTTAAGCTCCTTCATTGTTTCCAGGGAGGGATAATTGGTAGTGTTGTTTGGACTATTAGTTACCCTCTCCTACCTGGTAGCAACGCTCTTACAAAAAAATACTTGTTTATCTCTTCTCAATTTGTATTGTAACTTCTGTAGCATTTTATACTGTACTAAATTGTATATCTCCTCAAATTGTATTGTAACTTACCTTGAACCTGTTTAGGTATAGTGCAACCCATAAATCCTAGATTAAATTGGAGTATCTGTTGGCACCTATGGCTGAGTGCAATAAAGAACCCGACCAGCTTCATCTCTGAAGAAGGTGTAAGAGTGTGTATAGCTCTAGAGACTATGCTCCACAAACACCTAGACACCATTCTTATGGGGTACATACTTAGAGGCATCCCTTCCTCCGGCCTTCATCTTAAAGTTACGGGGGGCAGGGGAGAATGGGCAGCTGTCCTGCTGTCCTTCAATTTAAAGGTGCGGGGCATTGGGAGCCCCAGCAACAGGAGGGAGTGGGCATCCCTCCTGCTAATCTTGTAGTGTGGGGGGGGGGGGGAAGGGGAGCAGCAGACAAAGGGAGGTGTCAGTGGGGTGAACATTTCTTTCTGCTGCTGTCCCTGCTGGTCAATCAGCTGAGCCAGCAGGACTCAGGGAGACCTGCTACTCAGTTGACTAGGGCAGAGAGAGAAGCTACGACAGAAGGGAGGAGCTGTACTTAGCGATTGCTCTTCTGAATAACTGCTAGGCACAGTTCCTCCCACTCTTTACCAGGGCTTCTCTGCACAAATAGAGTGCATCTAATTTGCATGCCATTATGCTGAGAATTGCCCATAAAATAAAAATCACTCCCTCTAGGGCCACTACATCGACTCGCTGGATTTTACAGGCAAGTTTTGAGAATCCAGCCGAGTTTGCCCCTATAACTTCATCGAGTGTCCCCCTAGTCTTTGTAAAAAAATCAATTTACTTGTACCTGTTCTATACTACTCAGGATTTTGTAGACTTAATCATATTTACCCTCAGCTAGCTCTTTTCTAAGCTAAAGAGCCCTAATCTCTTTAGTCTTTCCTCCTTTATCATCTTTGTCACTCTTCTTTGATATGGTGTTACTATATCTGAGAAATATGCATGTTTGTGTTACAGAATATCATGCCTTTATGAAAAACTATCTATGGTTTGCTGCTTAAGCTGCATCTACACAGAGCTTTTGGACCCCTGAAGCAGACAATTTCCATCAAAACATGGCCATGTTGGGTCATTTGAGTCATCAATTTTTGATACTGCTGCAATAAAGCATTTTTTTGGAACTCTAGTCTCCTCAGTTTCATTTCCTGCATCATACCTGCTCTTGCTTCATGGCAGGAACCAAGGAAGTCAGAGGGTCTTAGCCTTATAACCTTGGGCAAGTCACATTGCACTCTTTAAGGGAATATCTTTAAATGAAATTAAACGCCTTCAGATTATTCAAAATGTTTCCATTAAACTTATAACAAATTCTAGAAAGTTTGATCATGTTACACCTCTTTTTAAAAAATGCACATTGGCTTCCAGTTATCTATCGGATAACATATAAACTTTGCTTGCTCACCTTCAAATCTCTTCTCAATAAAACGCCAGCATTTATATATAAATGCTTAATTCCATATAATCCAATTAGAGCTCTGAGATCAAATGAACAAAATTTATTAACTATTCCTTCACTTAAAATTATCAACACAAGACGGCAGTTTATTTTTTCGGTAACCGCTCCACAGACTTGGAACGCTCTTCCAATTTATTTACGAAAAGAGCAGGATCTGGGAAAATTCAAAAGTAATTTAAAAACATTTCTTTTTAAAGATGCCTTTGATATTTAATCTCTTAACCCCCAGGCCATAGATTTTATTGTATTAATATGCTTTTATTTCTTTCCCTCGTGTACCTTTCCTTTTTTTGTTCTGCTTTTCTATATTAAATTGTATTTCACATCCCCTTTTTTACCTTATGTTATGAATATGATGAGCTAATCTTTACCCTATTGTATTGTTCAAAGTTTGTATTGTATTGTTTCCCATTGAATGTATTTTAAATTGTTCATCGCTTAGAACTATGATTAAGCGATTAATCAAAAGAATCATTAAACTTGAAACTTGAAACATTGGCCTTCATTACCTCAGGTACAATCTCGATTATAAGTCTCCTGGGGATAAGGAAATAATCTGTGGCACCTGACTGTAATTTGCCCTAATCTATGATATAAAAAAGCAGGTAAATCAAAATAGAATTTCCATGAGCGTCAGAGCTTTTACTGTAGCGGACGGCAATAAAAACCCTAATGTGGCTTCATAAAGGGGGGGTAAACCTGCTAGCTTGCAAAATTGAAACTTTTCAGACAGAAATTCAAAGACCATACTTTGTTTAAAGCAAATTATATATCACTATTTATTACAAAATAAAGCAGTTGTATACTTTACAGCATTCATAAATTGAACCTGTAACATTTCAAAATAAATTATAAATCATTTGTTGATTGTCAAATTATTTTGAACTGCCTTCCCAACATATTACAAACGAAATACAAATATATTCTATCTTTGTAATCTTACATTCAAGTATTCCAATACAAAATAAACAACTGCATTTGTAAATTTTAAGAAAGCACACAGCCTTCTTAAATTCAAGTCACTTTATATGGATTTAAAGATGAAATCTGTTACTTACACCTTACAATTAAATTCTATGCTAAGAATACAATGCCTGTGTTGAAAAGTGGCTCACAGGCAATGATTAACATTCAAGTGTAATAGGCTGTTTAAATATTGAACAAATACTCATTTAGGTACATGCTTTCAGTTCTATTCAGCATATTCAGTCCAGCCATATGACTTAATATGTTATTCAGGCAGTGGCTCTTCTTTTATTTAAATAAAATACTTTAAAGAGCATCAATTATATACTGGCAATAACTGTATCAGAATGCAACTGATATAAACAATACATTGGATAAATGTTCATCAACAAAGAGACCAAGTTCCATGTTTCTCTATCTAAAGAAAGATTTCCATGCTTTTGTCTGCCATATTTATTTAAAGCTAAAGGTGCGTTTATTTTTTTGCTGAAATCAATCAGTATTACAGGCATTTAAAAAAAATATAGGCTTAGAAGATTTTGGAATACCCATTTGTGGATAGACTTTTACTTCTGTATTCTTGTTCTAGTGTTTGCACCAGATGAGAACACTAATATACACATCATGATGTCATTTATTTAAAGGCACTAAACTTAAGACACTGCACACTTGTAGCAGACATTTTTTTAATGTTAAGAAGCTCAAAAAATAACTTTTTCAGCCTTCAATAAAGATTTTCTTCAAAGGTTGCCATTATATCACTCTGCAGGTTCATATCAATGGTTCCTGCCATCTGAGGGACAGAAAAGGAAAGCAAAGTAAAGGTTTTAAAGTAGAAAAGTCAGCTCCTAATGCACACATTTGACACAACAAGACCAGATTTGGTATTTTGCTTGTTAAGGGCTTTGTTTTCTGACATAACTCAGTTAGTGGCATAATCTTCAAAAATAATTAGAAAGTTAAAGGGTAAAAACACAGAAACAGAGAAAAAAATGAAGGCAGATAAAGGCCTTATGGCATATTTAGTCTGTTTATCCATGCCATCTGCTATCCCTCCCATTCCCTTAGAGATTTAATGTACTTATTCTTAAAAAAAAAAAAAAAAGCATTAAAAAATGACGGACAGCTACCGCAGCTGTTCTGGTAGCGAATTTAAAAAAGCGAGTCATTCTCCCAAAAATGCTCATGCAGAGAGTAGCAAAGATTTGCTAAATTTGCATGTGCCCATTGCTGGTGATAGTGATGGGCACAAGCGCTGAGAAAAACACAAAAATTCCCCCCCCCCCCTAAAACAACCCCACAACAGTGGGAGAGATGTTCAAGCTCTCTGGCTGCCAACCGGAGGCTTTACATTATTACTATTATGTTTTATTGATGTTTGATTTGTTGTACTGTTTGTTATTCTGTTTGTGTATGTACTCTAGGACTCTAGGTAACTTGCCTTTCTCTAGGGATTGAAAACACAATATTGAAGCAACACTTCTTAGTTGGAGAATTCCCACACAGTTTAGAGGGAACTGTGCTGGGCATCTCAAACAACCCTCAGTGGCCCCCATACTGAAGGGACACATTTGGTGCTGCTCTTTGGCTAGTGGCAGTTGCCTTCCCTCCCTTCCTCCTGGGTTGAGTATAGCACCTCCAGATTTAACCAATCCTGACCAACATTGATGAACTGAGGACCCTATCCTGGATTTCAAGGTAAGCACAGCAAGTCTACTCTTACTAAGATAATTGATTAAAATAAATGGTGACATTTGATTTTTCAAATGTGCATACTGTTACAGATTGTTCTTTTTTATTTGTAGTTTAACAGGCTGATTTATATCTATAACCACTGTTGATAACACCCATACTATGCCCGTACATTATTTTGTTTTACATCTTAATGTCTCATCATCAAACAATCATTATAATAGTAATTCTCTTATAGCACATTCTTAGGGAAAATAGATAATCCTCAGCTGCAATATATAGAATTTAGCAACCATATAGACTGGAGGTGATGTCTTGGTGCAGAGTGGCGCTGTTTTGATGGCATTGGGCCGGTTTCTAGCTCATGGCCTGCATGTCAGTCGGAATCCCAGAGGAGGAGGATCTAAAACAAACCGGAGGAGCTACAATATATGGACAGCGACTCTGGAATTTAATTTTTAATTTTTTTGTAATATCATGTTTATTATTTAGTGATTGGGTAAGTTCTTGTATAGTTGCTTCCTGGAGCGTGAACATCGGGACCTCATGGTTCTCCGCCCTCTTAAGCTCTGGCGGTTTCAGCTTGTCTTTAATTCCCCAAGTTAATTTAACAGACATAGCCCGAATGGAACGTGCCGACAAGGTCCCCTACAAGTACCCCAGTGAAATGTACTTGCAATTGATGTAGGTATGAGCACCAAAAAGAGAAAGTTCAGGGGTTTGCAAAAGAATTCAAAGTGGCAGGGCCCAGAGCTGAAGAAAGGCATGTCCATTCAAGTGCTTGGCATCACATGACCCAGAATTGAAATTTAATGTAAGAGTATTTTATTTTCTTTAAGTTTTACTTTTTTGTTTTGTTTTAGTAAGGCTTGTTTTTAATATGTTAGGTTAGCTTTTATTTTGCAAGTCAATAAGAGGAGTTTGAACTGTATGCAGAAATGGTTAGGGGTCAATGAAGTGATGTGAAGAGAGGGGTAATGTGAGCATAGTGACACTGGTGGACTATAAGTTGTGCACTAGAATTTTGAATGGATTGAAGAGGAGAGATGGTTTAGTGGAAGACCTGTAAGAAGCAAGTTGTATAAGACTAGACAAGAGGTGAAAAGAGTGTGGGTAAGGCTTTTGGTGGTATGCTCAGAAGGTGTATGCAACTATAGAATATCCTAGTTCTTCTTAATGACTTTAGCTATTTCCATTCCAGACGAACAGAACTTCAATACACAAGTTTGAACATCATCTACCTCTTGATGATGAGAACTGGTGGTTAAAATAAATCATGATTACCATATCGTGCCCTCCTATAGGTCTTTTTAAATACACTTTAAGGATAACCACTCTTGTGCAAATTCAATGTTAAATATTTAGCAAAATCCTTGAATCTTTGATACTGGAACAATTCCATCTAATTCATAACAATTGTGGAAATGGTATACAATCTGTTTTAGTACTACTTTAAAGATCCATGACTAAATAACCTTGTTTGTGCCACTCAGATGCTCCCTCTAAATCAGGGGTGTCCAACCTGTGGTCCCGTGAAGTATGTTGAGCGGCCCCGGTCGAGAGCAATGCAGTGTTTTCCTCTGCTGCCCCCGGGTGTTTACCGTCTTGTCGGCTCCCTCCTCTGTCTTGCTGCAGCGTTTGCATGTTTGTGTGGCCCCAGAAGCATTTTTTTCGGCCAATGCAGCCCAGGGAAGCCAAAAGGTTGGACACCCCTGCTCTAAATTGATAAATCTGGAGACTTGCTTATAATTGAAGATGTAAATTACTTACCGCCTCTCTCCTACGGCGCTCTTGCTCTCTCATTTTAGCCAAGTCACGATCTTGCTGTATCTCTTGTACATGTTTTTCATTGCTCTCCTCTCCATTTTGAGATTCTTCTTCTTGAGTTCTCTTTGCAATGAATTCTGAAGTTGCTTCTTTATCATCTTCCCCATGGTCTCTGTAAAGAACTTCCATTTCTTTTCTTTATATAATATAAATGATTAAACAAAAAAGAGTCTATTCACTGTAGCTGAATTAGTAAAGTCATCCTATAAGAATCAACATTTCATTTTCAAATTCAAGCAATATTCTAGTGTAAATTTTAGGTTTTAGATTTCAGAAGATTTATTCAATATAAGTGTAGCAGGACCTCAAGAATTATCCCTCTGTATATAAACCAAGAATGATTCTGGATTCCTTGCTCCTAATGTGACCTGTAAATATGATAATGCAATAAAGGATGACCCACCTGTCCATCTTTGGGAAGTGGGTGTATCCTACTAAGAGTTTTGCAAGGAACTATTCGAGTTCCTATATTTCGGGAGCTAGAATAGTGTACAGGAGTCTTTTGCTACGAAATACAAGGACTTCAACTGCTGGGAACAGCAAAGATCTGACTTTCTTCAAGGCATGCCCCAA
Organism: Geotrypetes seraphini; assembly: GCF_902459505.1. Lineage (NCBI taxonomy): Eukaryota > Metazoa > Chordata > Amphibia > Gymnophiona > Dermophiidae > Geotrypetes > Geotrypetes seraphini. The sequence goes on from NC_047095.1 coordinate 23,833,132, forward strand.
TGCTCACAGGCTGTGGGAATAATGGTGCTTGCTAGGTGGCTTGTAAGCAGCTTTTTTAAAATTTGTTTATTTATAATTTTTCAAAAACATTACAAGAAACAAACTTCTTGTTAAAGCAATACAGCTGAATAAAGTTAAAATATAACATTAAATCAAAGATTTTAATATTTGAGGTAATTATAAACGCTTCCTTAGACCCCAGTTGTGGAGGGGGAGTTAAAGCCAGAATAAAGAGAAGTAACTTTCTTCAACATAAAGAAAACATGGAAAGGAAAGGCCTTAACGCAGGTTTGCTAAATATTCCTTTCACTGGTGTCAACTCCATCAAACTATCTTTTTCAGATCCAGAAAAGATTTTAGTTGATCTTGCAGAAAAAATACATATTTATGTTGAACATATTTCACTATATACTTACAAGGGTAAGCAGCTTTTTTGCTGTAACACAGGATTCAACAACCTGCAGGACTGAGATATTGCAGGTTGGCCTTAACGTGCATTAAATCCACTTAGCTTGCACTAACATTTTAAAGATGTGCTAACAAATAGAATGTGTGCTAACCAGTGCACATCCCTACTAAAAAGTTTGGTGACTTTGACAGAAGAGATTTTCTCCGAGTGTCTTACAGGGGCATTTTGAGGAGCTTCGGGTACCAGCAGCAGTAGCAGAAGGGAAAGTTTACCCAGAACACAGACATGGAAAGAAGAAGTACAAAGAATCTGTAGCAAGAATATTTTTTGCATGCTTTTTATTTTTCCATTTTGATTTATTGCATTTGTTAGTATGTGCTTGGTTCATTAGTGCATCTTAAAAAATTAGTAGGTGCTTTTACACCAGTTAACCTTCAAACTAATGCACATATAAGTCGATTAGCATACTTTAAAAAATTGTAGCATGTTAAAATATTTGTATAAAATTTATTTAAGAACATAAGACTTGCATACTGGGACAGACCGAATGTCCATCAAGCTCAGTATCCTGTTTCCAACAGTGGCCAACCCAGGTCCTAAGTTCCTACCTAGCTTACCTGTCAAACAAACAAATGTTTGAGCCAAAAAAATATCTAAAAATTGGGAAAAAGTCCAAACCAAACTAAAAAATGAACCAAAATGTTTGCCCTGTGCACATTCTCACTGCATATACTTCATTTTCTGGGTCTACACCTAATAATTCCCCCCCCACACACACACTTTTACTAAGTTGCAGTAGAGGTTTCTATTGCAGCCCGCAGTGCTAAATGCTCCAACACTCACAGAATTCCTATGAGCATTGGAGCCTTTAGTACCACGGCTTTGTAAAAGAGGGCCAAATATATTTTTCCATATAAAAGCATAAAAGCATTTTTCCATATAAAAGCATAATTACAGGACTTTAGGAAAATTCTTTGGGAGTTTTGTGAATCAGCCAGAGAAGGCCAAGGGGCTTTCTGCTTCTTCTATTCATCAGAACCCTTTGTGTTTTCTCTATCTGTATGTACTCTAAGGCAAAACCTCAAAAAGGAATAGATAAGCAAAAATACTATATATGTGGCATACAGGTCCTATACAAATATCCAGCGATGGCAGTTCAATGTCATGTTTTTATGTCAGAAAAATGCTAATAAAGATGCAGGCTTACTCTGAAAGAAGTACCTAAAATAAGTTAAACATATGCTCACTCAATTTACCAACAACCATAGCGTTTTACCAGAAAAGTAGGCCCGATCAACTTGGAATATTGCCAGCAGATGCTGAGAAAGTAAAGCCAATAAAGTTAATTAGTCCTGTGTCATTGTAAGAAATAAGAATCCCTTCTTCATATGTCGTATAGATTGTACCCAAGCAACCATGACTCTGTGTGTGTATGCATTTTTTTTTTTTTGGGGGGGGGGCACTTATAGTCTCTTCTCTACTATATTTTCTGAGGTGGACCTCCCATTCTGCTCTGGGACTTCTGCATCTGTTGTCAGCTGTAGAAACAATTTGCTGCAAGCACTAGGAAACTCCTTCCAGTTCTACACCACTATTGAGAGTACCCTTAAAACAAGCAATGCTCAACTACAGAGTAAAACTAAAAAGGAGTAAGGAGGAAGTGACTTCAGCACACTGAATGGCAGCCTGAACACGGAGCTCCGTGCTGGCCTAGCTACAAACTAAGCTATTCCTGCACCTGGAACCCGTTAAAAAATCATTCTTTTCTGCCCCTCCAATAGATAATTTTACTGAGGGTCACGGGCGATGCTTTCCAACTCAGGTTCCTGTGCGAAACTGCAAGATTTTGCTTTTCAGCTCAGGCAGCACTTACAGCCTCAAAGTGCCAGAGAATGCTGCGCCACAAATAGATCTTAATGGAGCCTCTTCTGAAGCATTGGAATTGATGCTTATGGAACCACTTGCAGAAATTCGCTTGTGGATGCAAGAAATTCATACAAATTTGGGTGTGATTCGATCGGAACTGGTATTGTTGGCAACAGACCTCCACTCAGAGATTAAAGACATTTGGAATCGAGTTGAGGAAGTTGAAACAAGTATGGAAGAACAACACGTGGCAGTGACAACTCTATGTTATACAGTGAAAGGAATACATGCTTCCCAGGCAGATAAATTGGAGGACTCAGAAACATAAACAGATAGTCCAACTTGCATTTCTGTGGCATCCTGGAAACACTGGACTATGCCAATGTGGAGAAAGTAGTGAATAAGTTGGTGGGCCACATTCTGGCAGAAAATGGAGTGCCCTTGGCATCTGACCTGATTAAGATTGACCGAGCCCACAGGGCTCTGGGTAAAAATAGATCCAATGTGTCCAAGGATATTACTGTCTGTTTTTTGGAGTTTAAATTAAAAGAAGGAGTCTTGACTAAAGCACGAACCATGGAAAATTTAACTTGGGATACTTACTCGGTGGAAATATATCAAGATTTGGCTGCAGCAACCATGAAGCGGAGATATGAGTTATGACCAGTTACTCAGCATCTGCAAGCTAATAATATCAAGTATAAGTGGAACTATCCATTTGCGCTCTCATTTTACTATCAAGGCAAATGTCATTCAGTCAAGACTTGCATGGAAGTCCAACAAATCCTGGATGGACTTGAAGGACTTATGGCATCACGAGAACCTGCACCAGTGCCCACCAAGAAACCTCGTCTCAAGTGGAATGAAGTGGAAGGAGGTAAAAAACGATTGACACACCAAAAATCAGATCTTCAGACACCATCTTCTTGAAACCTTCTTTGATACAAATGTTCGTAAGCTGGATAGCTGCTGGATTTGAGACTGCATGACTGAGTACTTTGCTAGGGCCGCCTGGGTGGTAGCCTTGGTAGTGGTAGGAAAATGGTTCCAGATGTGAGAACTTGATGAATGCAAGGCCTGATGCTACTGACTTCACTCTCTCCACTAGGCATGGCAGGGAAGTAACTGTTTTGGTTTTCTTCCTACCTGTGCCTTTTGTTTACGGGGAGTGTAATGGGAAGGGAGGGAGGAAAATTATTTTTGTCTTTTGTTGACTTTAGATGTGTTGTTACTATCCACCTTAAGAGTCATCTACAATATGGCATTTATATATGGGACAGATTGATAATCATGATTAAGAAACTGTGATGTTTAATTCATGTGATTACTTTACAATGGAGACTATTTGGATGTCTCTTTTTTTTTTTTTAATTCTTTATTCATTTTTAATCTTTCAACAAGTGTACAATAAAAGTGATACATAGATTTACAAACAACACTTGATAGATCTATCAAGATAATAACAAATGTATATGTATCTAAACCCTTCTCCCCCTTCCCTTTCCATACTATTTTCTTAATTGAATCAATCTTTTTCATATTTTCTTTTTACCTTTTTCTTCATTTATACAATCCCTCCCCTTTCCCCTCCATTCATAAGTTATGTTAAGAAAATGGTGTTTATTCATTACAAAACAATGTCAATGGCTCCCATATTTTATTAAACCTTTTATAATTTCCATTTTGTATTGCTATTGAACGTTCCATTTTGTATAGATGACAAAGTGAATTCCACCAGAAATTAAAGTTAAGCTTGCTGTGGTCCTTCCAATTGGTAGTGATATGTTGTATGGCAACTCCTGTCATAATCAATAAAAGTTTGTTATTACTTGCCGATATCTGACTCTTTTTTCTCATAGACATGCCAAATATCACAGTATCATAAGTTAATGCTACAGGATTTTCTAATAAAGAATTTATTTGATCCCAGATCGAATTCCAAAAGGCTAATATATAGGGACAAAAAAATAAAAGATGATCCAAAGTCCCTACATCAAGCTTACAATGCCAGCATCTATTAGACAATGAACTATTTAATTTTTGTAATCTAACAGGGGTCCAAAATGCTCTATGCAAAAGAAAAAACCAAGTTTGTCTCATAGATGCTGACAGTGTACATCTTATTCTCTTAATGTCTCTTAATGTCCAAGGCCTCAACTCTCCACAAAAGCGCCACTCCTTATTTAGAGAAATGCTACGTTCAAAAGTCGATATATGTTTTATACAAGAGGCACACCTGCTCCCCTCGGGAGAACATTTTCTTTCACACAAGAAATTATCAGAGAATATATTTAGCGACTATTATATGCTCCAAAAGAAAGTTCATGGGGTGGGAATTTTGCTGTCTAACTTACTGAACTGGCAGATCCTAAAGGCAGTTAAAGATAGAGAGGGTAGATACATTCTTTTTGGCAATTATGCAGAGAACTTCTGTATATACCCTACTGAACATTTTTGCCCCTAATGATCATAGGAAAGAATTCTATGAAAAACTATCAGAGATTTTGTTGAGGCACTCTCAGGGCCATATTCTGGTGGGTGGAGATTTTAATTTGACCCTGGATCCTACTCTTGATAATTCTGAGTTCAGCCCCTTATGCCCGGGTGGAAAGGAGGGCCCTAAGTGACTTTCTCAAAGAATGGAGATTGCTTGATTTTTGGAGATAACTCCATCCTACAGCGAGGGACTATACTTATTACTCCTCAGTACATCAAACATATTCCCGTATTGATATGTGGTTGGGTGCAGTGAAATTATTTCGTAAAGTGCATTCAGCGGATATTGGCCGGAAAACTTGGTCAGATCACGTCCCCATATTGGTTGCTATGCACCCACAAGAGGTTTGGATTGGGAACAGATATTGGAGGTTTCCAGACATACTGTTGAACACTCTGAACCATGTGGACTATACAGGTAAACAAATCTTACAATATCTGAAATTTAATGATACACCAGAGATCTCCCTAGTAACCCTATGGGAAGGCCTGAAAATAGTTCTGAGATAAGCCATAATAGCTCTACAGGCTCATGTTCGTAAAGATAAATCTTATAGAGAGGACCAGCTTAGAGATCGGCTGGCCACCTTGCAAAGGGATAAGAAACAAGGACTTCAAACCCCAACCTTAGACCAGGCCCTACTTGTTACCTAACTCCAGCTTCATGATCTAGAGTTGGAAGATATCCAGCATTAAGCTTAACCTTACACAACAATATTTTTTTTAATTTGGCAACCGATCTAGTAGGCTGCTGGCCCACCAGTTGCACAAGCAGCACCTCCGTAATCATATATTTAAGATTGAATCTCATGAAGGGAGACTGTTAACAGCTCTAGGCGGAAGCTATATATTCTGAGTTTATTAAGTTTTTTTCAAGAACTATATCAAGCTGATGCGCTTCCCTCAGAGGAGAATCTGTCGGTTCCTTCACAAAGCTCAGTTACCTTCTATAACTGAATCTGAAGCACAAGCACTGGAACAACCCATTACTGGTTCCGACATTTTATTATTCATCAAGGACCTGCCCCTGGGTAAGTCACCTGGCCTTGACGGTTTCACTAATAAATTCTACAAGACCATTCCTGGCAAGGGTGTATAATGATATCGCGGTTAACACCGTACTACCACATTCCTGGCACTTGGTGGAGGTCTCTGATTTTGAAACTGGGGAAAGACCCCACGAGTTGTTCATCATACAGGCCTATATCGCTTATAAAATTTTCACCAAAATATTAGCCAATCGACTTCAAATAGTACTTCCCTGCCTAGTACATATTGATCAATCTGGTTTTATCCAGGGTAGGCAAACTCAAGATAATATAAGGCACATTCTACATATCATATCTGAGGCAGGCAATTCTGAAGAGTCCACTCTGCTGCTAGCAGTAGATGTGGAAAAAGCTTTTGATAGAGATAGCTGGCCATTCTTGTTTGCGGTCTTTGATAAGATAGGTCTCTCTTCTAGGTATATTGGCTGGGTCCATTCCCTTTATAATCAGCCTCTGGCTTGTCTCTTGGTTAATGGCAGCTACACTTCAGAATTTGAATTATATCGAGGGACCAGACAGGGCTGCTATTTTCCTTATCTACAGAACCCTTGGCACAGAGGGTGCACGCTCATTCTAGGATCACTGGTATATGTTGCGGGGGAATTTGTGGATGATGTATTGCCTATAATCACCCAGCCTGAAGTATCACTGTGGCAACTCGAATCTCTGCTTCGGGCATATGGGATTCGGGGTCAATATGCTAAAATCCGAAATTCTGAATTTGACATTATCACCGCCCGAAGTAACACAATTGAAACAGATTTATCCATTTACCTGGGCAAATGAGACAATTCATTACCTTGGGATTAATATCCCCCAAAATATAGATCAGCTTTATGCTTGTAACTTTCCAGGGTGCCTCCGAGATCTCATTTCCTTATTGGAAGATTGGGGTGCCCTCTCGCATTTGTGGCTAGGGAGAATAGTAGCCATAAAAATGGTCTTGTTACTGAAGCTTCTGCATCTGTTTTTGTCCCTTCCTTTAGATTTACCACATTCCTTTTTTCATGATTTAAATAAGAAAGTCTTTTACTATATTTGGCAGAAAAAACCACCATGAATGAAGTGTCAAAGACTGTGGCAATCGAAAAGTCAGGGTGGTATGGGAGTACCCAACTTTGAGCATTACCATCAAGCAATGAAACTCCAAATTATGCTGGCTGGGATAACCAGGATGCCGAAACTGTTGTGCAAATGGAACAATGGTTATTACCTTCAGTGCCCCTCTGGACCATCCCAGGGTTGCCCTACCAACAGTTTCTGGCTTTAACATCTAGGGCAACTCTGCTTCCCCACTATCCTCTGCAGACCCAGTATCAGATTCATCAAACATGGTTCCCTGAACATCAATATTTTGGTCTCACAGCTATTTTATATACTCCAGGACTGCAGACCGATAGCTCCTGGCCTGTTTTCTTATGCTGGGTGAAAGCCTCATAAGAACATAAGAAGTTGCCTCCGCTGAGGCAGACCAGAGGTCCATCTCGCCCAGCAGTCCGCTCTCGTGGCGGCCCACTGCCTGAACAGTGGTCTCTGACTAATTTTACCATTTACCTCTAATCCTATCCCTATAACTTTACCTCTTCTCTTATCTGTACCCCTCAATCCCTTTGTCCTCCAGGTACCTATCCAGACCTTCTTTGAAGCCCTGTAGCGTGCTTCTGCTTATCACATCCTCCGGTAGCGCATTCCATGTATCCACCACCCTCTGGGTGAAAAAGAACTTCCTGGCGTTTGTTCTAAACCTCTCCCCTTTCAATTTCTCTGAGTGTCCCCTTGTGCTTGTGGTTTCCCATAGTTTGAAAAATCTGTCCCTATCCACTTTTTCTATGCCCTTCATGATCTTGAAGGTTTCTATCATGTCTCCTCTAAGTCGTCGCTTTTCCAGCGAGAAAAGCCCCAGCTTTTTCAGTCTGTCAGTATATGAGAGGTCCCCCATACCCTTTATTAGCTTAGTTGCTCTTCTCTGGACTCTCTCAAGTACCGCCATGTCCTTCTTGAGGTACGGCGACCAGTACTGGACACAGTACTCCAAGTGCGGGCGCACCATTGCACGATACAGTGGCAGGATGACTTCCTTCGTCCTGGTCGTGATACCTTTCTTAATGATACCCAACATTTTGTTCGCTTTCCTTGAGGCTGTGGCGCACTGCGCCGACGCCTTCAATGTTGTGTCTACCATCACTCCCAGGTCTCTTTCAAGGTTGCTCACCCCTAGCGGTGACCTCCCCATCTTTTAAGTGAACATCGGGTTCTTTTTCCCAACATGCATGACCTTGCATTTCCCTATGTTGAAGCTCATTTGCCATTTTTTGGCCCACTCTTCCAGCGTTGTCAGATCTTTTTGGAGGTCTTCGCAGTCCTCCATGGTTTTGACTCTTATGTACCTTAGGCCAGCTTTGGAATAATCAGCCAAGAAGAAACCGATAACGTGGAAGACATGTGGTCGACTTTGAAAGCAACCATACAAGAAGCAACAAACCGCTATGTAAAATCAGTAAGTAAATGGCGAAGGAACAAGAAGCCACAGTGGTTTACTGCGGAGATCTCAGACCTGATCAAGGAGAAGAAAAATGCATTCATCTCTTACAAACAATCAGGGAAGCAGGACTCTAGAACAGACTACCTGGCCAAATCAAAAGCCGTCAAAACAGCAGTCAGGGAGGCTAAATTCCTCATGGAGGAGTCTCTAGCAAAGAACATCCAGAAGGGAGATAAATCCTTCTTCAGGCGATGACGCCAAACTGAGTAATGTAGTGGGCAAATGCACAACAGACGAAGATTCAGTGCCCGACAACATGATGCACGACCTACTCCTACTGGAGCGATGGTCTAGGACAGTGTTTTTCAACCTTTTTTGGGCAAAGGCACACTTGTTTCATGAAAAAAATCACGAGGCACACCACCATTAGAAAATGTTAAAAAATTTAACTCTCTGCCTATATTGACTATATATAAAGTAATTCTCTTGAATAGGAATCAAATAAACACAAAGAAAGTATTTTATAATTACTTTATTATGAAATAAAAATTATAAAATACTTTATTCAGTGCGAAACCTGGGCCTGTTTGGCTGAACACAAAGCTGATATTCTGGCTGGAATCGAAGAAAGACACACACGTAGCTCTTCGTCAACAGCTCTCAGTCTCTCTCTGTATTTGGTTTTTATAGCATACAAAAATAGACAAATATACCCTCCATCCTTTTTATTAAACCACAATAGCAGTTTTTAGCGCAGGGAGCTGCGCTGAATGTCCAGCGCTGCTCTTGACGCTCATAGGCTCCCTGCGCTAAAAACCACTATTGCGGTTTAGTAAAAGGTGACCATATTGTAAAATATAGACAGCAGATATAAATTCAGAACTGTGCATAGTAAGTGAAGGGAAGTTTTCATCTCTGGGAATTTACCCAGTTAACTATTAAGTTATTTGGGCAAATTCCTTTGAAAACTGTGGTAATACTGCCTCCACTTTGCTAAATTTAAAATAAAATCATTTTTCCTACCTTGTCTGGTGATTTCATGAGTCTCTGGTTGCACTTTCTTCTTCTGACTGTGCATCCAATCTTTCTTCCCTTCTATCAGCCTGTATGCTTTCTCTCCTCCACACCTCATTCCCTCCCCCAACTTTTTCTTCCTCTCTCCCTGACCTTTCTTTCTTTCTTTCTGTTTCTCTTCTTTCCTTCTGTTTCCCTGCCTGCCCCCTTTCTTTCTTTCTCCCTGCCGTTCCCCAAGCCACTGCCACTGCTGCTGCCATCGGGGAACAGGACCCACCAATGGATAACAGGCCCCAAAGCCGACGCCGACGCATGCTCTCCCTGACGTCAATTATGCAATCGGAGAGGAAGTTCCGCCCAGCCAGGCAGCGATTGGCTGGCCCGAACTTCCTCTCCGACTGCAGAATTGACGTCGGGGAGAAGAAGACTTATCGGCTCGATAGATTAGATCGCCAAGACAAAGTGAGTCCTGGGTGATCGACTCACTTTGCCTTGGCGAGCTACTGGCGCCCCTGCCTCGGGCCCCCTGTCAGCTCCGGGCCCGGCGGCCCTGCGGCACACCAGGCAACATCTCGCGGCACACTAGTGTGCCGCAGAACAGCGGTTGAAAAACACTGGTCTAGGCAACTTAACTTCAATGCCAAAAAATGCAAAGTTATGCACCTGGGCAGCCAGAATCCATGCAAGTCTTATACCCTTAATGGCGAGATCCTAGCAAAAACGGTAGCAGAACGAGACTTGGGGGTAATCGTCAGTGAGGACATGAAGTCTGCCAATCAAGTGGAGCAGGCTTCGTCCAAGGCAAGACAAATCATGGGCTGCATACGAAGGGGTTTCGTCAGTCGTAAGGCGAAAGTCATTATGCCATTGTATAGATCCATGGTGAGGCCCCACCTGGAATACTGTGTGCAATTCTGGAGGCCGCATTATCGCAAGGATGTGCTGAGACTGGAGTCGGTGCAAAGAATGGCCACCCGGATGGTCTCGGGACTCAAGGATCTACCATACGAAAAACGGCTTGACAAATTACAGCTATACTCGCTCGAGGAGCGCAGAGAGAGGGGGGACATGATCGAGACGTTCAAGTATCTTACGGGCCGCATCGAGGCGGAGGAAGATATCTTCTTTTTCAAGGGTCCCACGACAACAAGAGGGCATCCGTTGAAAATCAGGGGCGGGAAACTACGAGGTGACACCAGGAAATTCTTTTTCACTGAAAGAGTGGTTGATCGCTGGAATAGTCTTCCACTACAGGTGATTGAGGCCAGCAGCGTGCCTGATTTTAAGGCCAAATGGGATCGGCACATGGGATCTATTCACAGGGCAAAGGTAAGGGAAGGGACATTAAGGTGGGCAGACTAGATGGGCCGTGGGCCCTTATCTGCCGTCTATTTCTATGTTTCTATGTTTCTGCAGGAAGAATATGATTTATTAAATTTTGAGTCATTCTATTACAAACAACTTAGAGATTTGTTGTACAAAAAGGCCAAAGAGAAGCTGTCTCTCCCACTCACTCACCTAGACAGGCTTTACAAAAACCTCCACAGAATGGATCAGTATCTTTATTGTATAGAGCGTTGTTGGAGCGAACTAACCCAATAACATGTTATACAGATAAATGGGATTGACTCTTTCCTTCTGAGGCATGGAAACATAGCTTTAAAGCTTTGTTGTGAAAATCATTAGCTAGTAATATGAATGAAAATTGGCATAAAACACTTTATAGATGGTACTATACATCTCAACGCTTATACGGAATATATAGCATGACTAGCTCTTTATGTTGGAGGAATTGTAATGAGGTGGGCAATTTTTATCATATCTGGTGGACTTGCCCAGTGATACAACACTTTTGGGTTTGCCTACTTCATGTTCTTACATTAACATTGGGAGATTTATACCCCTCAGACCCTAAGTATTGTATAGTGCACAGGTGACCCCCCACATATTTCCAAAAATAAACATATATTGGCATGTCACATGTTTGCAGCTGGTAAGATGTTGATAGCAGCACACTGGAAGAAAAATTATGCACTTTCACTGATTCAGTTGTTGAGGAAACTTGATTTTAATTGTTTGATGATGAAACTTTCAGCTTTGCAACATGGCCGAATTCATCTCTTTCATAAGCTGTGGGACATTTACCTGCGATGGAGAGAGACCTCACCATCACTTTCTGTGTGACCAGAGATGGACATTTTTCTGTGCCCTTTCATTCAAATTTTTTTTATTAGATGCTCTGTAATATGGCTCACTTACTACTGCCAGAATGCTTTGTAATTATTTTTGAGAGGGACCCATGGGGCAAGGGGAGGGCTTATGTTGGGGGGCTATATAGGGAGAGAGAACAGTTGCTACTATGTTGGTTTGCTGTGCTGTAATTGTATTGCCTGATTGTTTGTCCTTCTGTATTTTGCTGTTTTTGGTAAAATAAAACTGAAAAAAAAACCCAAAAAGGAGTAGTCAATGAAGCAGCTTAGAATCAAACTTTTTCCCCTTTATCCTTTCCTCTGTAATAATTTAAGAATAGGGAATTTGTTTTACCAAACCTTTTTTAATTCTCTGCACTTGACAGATTCACAGATGCCATTAGTGTTTAACTTCTTGTAGCTTTTGACACTGGCAGCAGATTAAATTTTGAAATATTCTTATTTTCAGAAGGATGAAACTAGAATGTTTGGAAATCAGGAAATGAGAGCCCTTTCCATTACATCTTTAAAGGGTTATGTGGCATTACAAACCTTTGTTTTTCCTGATGCACGGTTTGTGGTTCCTGGTCAGCTTTCTCTGTGTGTAGCCTCTTTAATTCCTGAGCTTTAAAAACCTTTTCTCGTTCTTTTTCTATTGCAGCTTTTCTAAATTGTTGAAAGCTGTCATTAGATGATTTTACAGTAGATGGAATAGTAGGAATCATTTTACCTAGACTTGCCCAGGAGGCAGCATTCTTAATCTTTATATCCTAAAGGAAAGGGAAAAATGAAAATAAATTCATAGCTATGCAATGTTTTTCTTTTTTTACATGCCAGAAATTAAAATACTTCACCTTCTGCAGGTCAACCAGGGCTACATTTTCAAAATGGGTCAAGTGCCCAAGTTAGTCAGCTAGGTTAAAATGCCATTTAAATTTCAACTTAGCTGGCTAGGTAGCAGCTAAAAATTCTCCAAAATCTAGCCTGCTAGATTTAGCTTCACAAACTTAGTGCTCATATTTAGATGGCTGAAATTAGATCACCAGCTAGTTAGTTCTTTGCCCAGTTCTGCATTAAAAAAACCCTCTTTGGCAATTATACCTGGCTGCTTAGTTTCACTAAGTAGGGGGAAATTTTTGAGCCCTGGATATTTAATCATTTAACTACATAGTTAGGTGCTAAATCCTTTTGAACATCGATCCCTTCATAACTTAAGTTCAACTCTGTCAGTACCAGATAAAACCATGAACTGTTATAAAGAAAAAAATTACTGAACACACAGACAAACATAGGGATCCTTTTACAAAGGTGCACTAGCGTTTTTAGCGCACGTACCAGATTAGCGCGGGCTATAACGTGTACTACCCGAAAAACTACCGCCTGCTGAAGAGGAGGCGGTAGCAGCTAGCGCACACTATTCTGCGCATTAAGGTCCTAACGCACTTTTGTAAAAGGAGCCCATAGTTTAATGGGACAAAGTCAACATGGTTTCATCCAAGGAAGTCTTGCTGCACCACTCTCTACATTTCTTTTGAAGACATGAATAAGCATAAGGATAAAGGGGAGCTTGTTGATGTCATGTACAGTGGCGTCGTAAGGGGGGGTGCAGGGGTTCAGACTGTTCCGGGCGCTATGTCGATGGAGGCGCTGGCACCTCTCCGCCCCGCTACACCATGCCCCACTCGCGCCATCCCTTCCCCACCCCGTATCTCTGTAGATCTTCGCTAGCACAAGCAATTTCTGCCTGTTATTTGCGCCAGCCTGGTTCCCCTCTGAATCACTTCTGGGTCACTGGGCCAAGAAGTGATGTAGGAGGGAAATCCAACGCTAGTGCAAGGAGCATGCTGGAGAAGCCACTCTTACTGGCAAAGATTTAGAGGTATGGGGGGTGGGGAGGGAAAGCGTGAGTGTGGAGTGGGGGGGGGGGCGGGAAGGAGCGGGTGGGCGTAGAAGGAACGCGGATGTGGAGAGGAGGATGGGGGAGGGCACTACCACCCCTGGCGCCTCCTGCCCTTAATACGCCACTGGTTATGTATATAGATTTTCAGAAAGCTTCTGACAAAGTCCCTCATGAGACTCCTGAGAAAATGAAAAAGCCATGGGATAGGAGGCTAAATTCTGTGGTGGATTGGAAGCTGGTTAAAAGATAGAAAATAGAAAGGAAGGATTAAATGGAGAATTCTCTCAATGGAGGAGGGTGAAGAGTTGAGTGATGCAAAGGTCTGTACTGGGACTGGTGCTTTTTAATATATTTATAAATGATCTGGAAATGGGAATGGTGAATGAGGATTAAATTTGCAGTTGACAAAATTATTCAAAGCTGTGAAACTGCCTGTGGACTAACTGGCATTACAGGAGGACTTTGAGAGGCTTGAATACTGGGCATCCAAATGGCAAATGAAATTTAATGTGAATAAATACAGAGTGAGGCACATTAGGAAGAAAACTCAAATTATAGCTACAGGATGCTAGGTTCTACATTAGGAAGCGTTACCAAGGAAAAGGATTTAGAGGTCATTGTGGACACTATGGGCTCCTTTTACTATCTGCACTAGACCTTAATGCCAGCATTAAGCAGGTGTTAGTTCTAGCCGCGTAGCGTGGGTTTAGCGCGCATTAAAATCCTGCGTACGCTAAAAAAGCTATTGCAGCTTAGTAAAAGGAGCCCTGTGTTAAAATCTTCTGCTTAGTAGGTGGTGGCAGGGGCCAAAGTTCACACTGATTGTTAGGAATTATTATGAAAGGAATAGATAATAAATCTTTGTATCACTCCATGGTGACACTGTACCTGTATTGTGTGCAATTTTGGTTAAACAAAAAGAGAAAGAAGCTTACTTATAGACCATAGACTTTCATTGAAAGATTCCTCAGATATGATGGATACTAACCCATAGACTTTTTATGGCATTTGATTATTTGTATTAATAAAGTAACTATTTGGTTGTTTAAGGACATCTCGTTTGCCTCTTTTTGTTTGGTTGTAGTGCAATTTTGGTTGCCACATCACAAAAAAAGATATATTGGAACTGGAAAAGGTACAGAGAGAGGCAACTAAAATAATTAATGGAAATAGGAGGACTATTATATGAGGAAATGCTAAAGAAGTTAGGGTTCTTCAGCTTGGAGCAGAGACAGCTGAAGAGAGAGATGACATGAATCTATAAAATCCTGAATGGAGTGAAACAGGCAAACATGAAATCAATTGTTTACTGTTTCAGAAAGTACAACGACTAGGGCACACTCTATGAAGTTACACAATTTATACATTTAAAACAAACAAGAGAAAATATTTTTTTCACTCAACCTATACTTTAGCTCTGGAACTCAATGCCAGAGCAAGTGGTACAAACAGTTACAGTTTGGGACAGAAGATTTATTAAATAAATAAATGGGTTTAACCAAGGTTTGGATAAATTCCTGGAGGAAAAGTCAAGAAGCTGCTATTAAGGAAGACCTAGGGAAAGTCATTGCTTATCCTTGGGATTAAGAAGCATGGAATCTTGACACTTTTGGGAATTCTGCAAGGTACTTATAACCTGGTCAGTACTGGAAACAGGATACTGGGCTAGATGTACTCTTAGTTTGACTCAGCAGGGCACGTTCTGGAATAATCTGGTTGGACAACTGAGAATGAATAATAACTTTCAGAGTTTTAAAAAAAATTATTAAAATCATCTCTTTTTATAGAAGCTATTTAAGTGATTAAGAAGCAGTAAATGAAGGAATGAAGTGATTAATGGAAATGCTATTTGCATATTGTTTGGTTTTATTGTGTTTTATACTGGGTTTTTTTAAGTGTTTTTCTTATGATTATGTTTGGTGTTTTTTTTTTTTCTATAATCCGCTTAGGTATAAGCGAAATATAATTTTAAAAATAAATATAATAATTAAATTGTTGAGATGGAGGGTTTTGCAGAAACAAATACCTATGAATTCTCAAAGAGATGGAGAAAATAAGGGTGGCCAATACAAGTTCCTTACTATATGTTTTAAAAAATTATACAGAAAATACTGAGCTGTTTAAATTGTTAAAGAACCAGATACTATCCATATAATTGTGAGCTAGGTTTGGGACAGGATGAAGGCAGCCCTAGAAATTATTCATTTAGTATTAATATTCAACCACTAAATAGATAAGTTATTTATTGTTTTATTAACTAAATGGACTGTACTGGTCCAGTCACTGCAGTACATTCTTATTCCGTGCCATTAACTATATGGAGAACAGTGCTGAATATGAGAGAACAATTCATAGGAAGTCAATTCATAGAACGACAACTGGTAGGACGACAATTGGTAGGATGCATGAAATCCCTTCCAATTGTCATTTTACGAACTGTCTTCTTGGCTGCAGGATTACCTCTTATATGTGCTACAGAGGGGTCCCATGGAAACTCTTCATGATGCCACAGACAGCTGCGCTAACCTGGAATGGGGCTGCTAACAGGAGTACCAAAGAGCCCTTTCTTCTGACATCAGAGGGAAGGCATTCTTCAGAGCCTATGAGAAAAAACACTTCTTTCCGTGCCACCAACTGCTTCTTCACCAGGGCTGTTGACAGGAGGAAGGGAGAACACCGCCAACTGTTTCTTCAATGGGGCCGCCGACGGGAGTGAAGGCAAGTGCCGGCAGAGTATTGCTTCTTCAATGAGGCTGCCGACGGGAGGAAGGGAGGGGAGGCAAATGCCAGAGACAACTTCTTTGCTGACAGTGCAGCTGCAAGCTGCAAAAAAAGAACTGATAAGGGGGAGTTGCCAGGCCAGAGGGGAGGTGGGAAGGGGAGGCAGGGAGTACCGGGGAGTCCGCGGTGCAGCTGTAAGCTGCAAAAAAAGAACAAAAGAGGAAGCCAAGCCAGCCAGGTTATGTTTCCTACCAATTGTCTTCCTACCAACTGTTGTAGATCTGCTGAATATATATATTAAAGGAAATGTCAGTGCCACTATCAGCACAGGATGAAAATTTGCACCATGTTGTCTGAGTTGATATCTGAAGAAAATGTTAAGAAATAACAGTGGAAGATACACATAAACAAGGCTTTAAACTGAAAGAATTGCACCCAAGATGATGATGAAGCCTGCTCATAACATATACAATCACTAACTTTAATTTCCTCTGATTTTTTGAGAACAGGTTATGTGAACTGATTGGTTAATGTTGCTTCCATTTGGAAAGGGGGGTGAGGAGGGGAAAAACTGGCCCAGGTTAATATTCAGCCTAACATGAAAAATTTTGAAGTCACTAGTAAAAGAGGAAACAACGGATTACCTCAGATGAAAAACAGCTGAGACACGGTGTGATAAATTCAGGAAAAATTGGTTCTGAATTGTCTGATCATTTCAACTTCAAAAGTTTTATATTTCTGGATTCTTTTGAATTTTTCTTTGTATGATAATCAAAAGGATATTGATGCAGTGGTCTGGTCTAAAAAAACATTCCACCACAGAGACATTACAATGGTCTGCTTTGTGGCATGTGATATTATGTCTGTGTAAGTTGATTCTGGTCTCAGCAATGTGACATCCTTTGTATCTTCTGCACTGAATATATAATACATTAGAGAGAAGAGCATCTATAGGATTTTCTAATTTGAGGTTTTCCCCAAGTAAGAAATTGAGGGGGAGGGGGGCTGTAAAATATGCTGGCACAAACGGAGGAAACAAAGAGTTGACCAAGGATACTTATGATGAAACCATAGGATTCCATTCAAATTTCTCACCACAATCTTTACTAATTGATCTGACATGGACTGTGCTTTGACCAGAGCCTGTATCGAGGATTTGAATAAGATAAAGTAAATAGTAGCAATAGTATCTTGAGAAACAAACGTAACCATCTCTGGGAAACATGACTAAAATCTCAGATCCAAAATGTTGGGAATGACCGATTTTCACGTTAAGCAGTCACGTGTTTGAATGACTAATCAAAAAAATTTTTTTTTCACAAAAAAGAATGGGGTTTATACTGTTGTATTACAAGCTGTTCACTCTACTATAATTAATTAATTAATTAATTAAAAGCACATTTTTTTTGTTTCTGATGGCTTTAGTCATGTTTTCCCAGAGATGGTCACAAATAACAACAGCAGTCGCAGTGCAGTCTGACTGCAAATGGTTTCAGCAAAAAAATACAGTATATTGAAATATACTGCAGCACAATATTTTGCAGAGGCTGTTGCTATTTTCTTCTGAGATTTGTTAGAAGGTTTCTTTTGTATTTTATTTTTACTCATTTTGGACTTCCCTACTGTAAGTGAATATAACTCACCTTATGCTACAACTGAAAAAAAGGCATGAAGTAAATTGAAAATCCATTCCCTTTCAGATTAGGTGGTTGTTGGAAGGCCAAGCATGATGAGACTGCGATAATTTTAAAGACTGGCATGAAAGGCAAGGAGAGTGCACATGAGCTTCAATACTAACAAATGTAATATACTGGTACTCTGTCATCACCAACAGGTGTGCTGTATAGAATCCAGAAAGTCATTTGGTACTAATGAAAAAGATCTTTGATATTGGAGACAGCCAGCTAAGAATAGCCACAGGATACTAAACCACTGTAAGTAAACCTTTAAAAAGGTGTTTTAGAAGGCTATTTAAATGCATAAAAAGCGGTAATTTTTCAGCTAGCGTGTGCTAATCTTGTCCGTGCATTAAAAATGCTAGTGCACCTTAGTAAAAGGAGCCCTTAATCTTGGAGCAAAGGTACAAATAGAACAAGAAAAACAATTTTGATTTCAAAATTCTGATGTTAGGCAGAATAATAAGAAAAGCTAAATAAATCTGAGTATAGCAGAAATGAAACTTAGGGCCTATTTTACAAAGCCCCGAAGCCCATAGAGATTTAAAGGTTTTGGGGCTGTTGCTGCGCAGCAGCCACCAACGTGGCTTTGTAAAACAGGCTGTTACTTTCTCGTTCTTAAAAATAAGAAAAAAATAAGTGCACTTTACTTTATTTGATGTAGCTTGCAGTTTAGGATCACATATGTTTTTCTTTTCCATGTCTTCTGCTTTTGCTGTAGATTCAGACTGGTCACTGCTATTCACAGGTTGTTCAGTATGACTTGATTGACTTTTTCCTAGTTTTGTAACATACAAAAACAAAAGAACATACCCCCTGGTTCTTACAAAAGAGATTAGGTTCTTACCTTGATAATATCTTTTCCAGTAGATAGGGATGGTATGCTGAACCATAGGGTTATCCATCTGTGATGTCAATCACAGCTTTTCAACTCCTCCTTCTTCTCCTCAGTCTCTGCTGCCCCCTTCAGTTCAACCCTACAGAAGAAGGGATATGGGGAATTCCCCAAAACCAGGTGTCTGATGTGCTCAGATTAATTTAAAACAATAACTGAAGAAACAGTAATGTAGTTAAAACATTAACAAGCCTATTAGAAGAACAATGATCCAGGAAAATACAAGTTAAATAAGAAACAAACAACCTGAACATTTATGGACCTCAACCATTCCTCCCTTGTAATCTTATATATAGTCTCTTCCTAATCCAATAGTCTGACTGACAGTAAAATCTTAGCTATGGAGCTGACCATTAAGCTCAGCTCAGAAAGCAGGCACATCAGATAAATTGCTGTACGCGTGGTTTAGCATACCATCCCTATCTACTGGAAAAGATATTATAAAGATATGAACCTAATATTTTTTTCCAGTGCAATAGAGATGATAGGCTGATTTTGATGCAATAAAGGGAATCTTTATCCAGTTTTGGAGGCATTTTTATTATTTGTGGCTTCATTGTTGGACTCTGTTTTCATGCTGAACCATAGGGACATACTTAAGCAGTCCCCAAACTCTAGCGTGGGAAAGATGAGCCTGCTCGTGGTACTGAGGACCTGAAAGCGGAATCCTCCTGTGCTACTATGTCCGCCCTGTAGAATTTGGTGAAGGTATGAGGACCAGGTTGCTGATCTACAAATCTCCTCAGGAGGAATTGCCTGTGCTTCCACCCAAGAGGAGGCCATTCCTCTTGTTGAATGCACCTTCAACGAGATAGGCAGCTGTTTGCCACAACTGATATATATAGAGGATATCACTTTACATCAATCTAGAGATGGTGGCCTTGGAAGCGGGTCTGTCGCATCTCGCCTGATTGGTTAACACAAAAAGATGATCTAAGAGACAAAACTCATTAGTCACTTCCAGGTAACGCAGTGGGACTCTCCTGACGTCCAAAACCTTTAAGGCTTTGTCTTTCTTATTGGACTTTATGGGTGAAATGCTGGCAATCTAACCTCTTGGTTGACTTGAAATGCTGAAACGACCTTTGGTAAGAAGGGGGGAACCGTATGCAAGGTCACTCCCACTTCCATGATCCTGAGGAACAGCTCTCTGTACGACAGTGCCTGGAATTCTGAGACCACCACGAAGACTGCTTTGACAGACAGATCCATGAGGGAGGCTTCCTTTAAGGAGTCATACTGCTGAGCCCTTCCAAGACCATATTAAGATTCCAGGATGGAAACAGGTCTTGAACCAGCGGCCTTAGACATAGGCCCTACAATATGTCTAGTATGTCTGGATGGACCACTAGCGAAGCTCTCTTCTCTCGGCCCTGGAAGCATGAGAACCCTTCTACTTGCACTTTAAGGGCGCCACTGCCAATCCCCTGTCAAAGCCCTCTTAGAGGAACGCCTTGGGACACTGTTCAGCTCTAACATTTCTCTGCTGCCTCAGTGCTGAAATGTCTTCCATGCCTTAGCATATGCTGAAACTGTCATTGGTTTTTGTCTCTAAGGAGAGTAGCAATGACAACATCTGAATATCCTTTTTGGATTAGCGCTGTATGCTCAAGAGCCAAGCTGTAAGATCAAAGCATCCCGGATCTTCGAGGGCAATCGGCCGCTGTGAGAGCAAGTCTGGATGCACCTGGAGTCTGAGAATTTTCTC
Source organism: Geotrypetes seraphini (assembly GCF_902459505.1). Classification (NCBI taxonomy): domain Eukaryota; kingdom Metazoa; phylum Chordata; class Amphibia; order Gymnophiona; family Dermophiidae; genus Geotrypetes; species Geotrypetes seraphini. The sequence continues at coordinate 23,853,537 of NC_047095.1, forward strand.
CTTCTGTAGTAGCATGGGATCTGCATACCAAGGGCACTTGGGCCAATCTGATGCTACAAGAACTACCATTCCCAGGTAATTTGCTATTCAACAGATCACCCAGCCTATCATGGGCTGGGGCGGGGGATGTAACACAAACAGTAGCCCAGTCTCTGACCATAGTTGAAACAGGGAGTCTAGCCCTACACTTCCAGGTTCACATCTTTGGCTGAAGAACTGAGTCACTTTTTTGTTCTTTGAGGATGAACGTTGGACAACCCCATTGCCTCACAATGGCCTGGAATGTTTACAGGGACAACAACCACTCTCCTGGGTCTAATGGCTGTCTGCTGAGATAATCCGCTTGAATATTGTCCACCATGGCCACATGTGCCACAAAGATCACCTGCAGGTGTGTTTCTGCCCAACAGAAGAATGCTTTCACTTCTTGTCGGAGTGGAGTGCTCCTGGAGCCTCTCTGCCTGATGACACAGGCCACTGCAGTGGCATTGTAGGAGATGACTAACTGCTTTGCCCTCCATCAAAGACTGTTGTCGGTGCAGTGTCAGATGAACAGTTTGGAGTTCCAGCTTGTTGATAGACCATTTCAACTAATACAGAGTCCATTGTCCTTGAATAGGGTGACCATTGCAATGAGCACCCCAGCCAAACAAGCTGTTGTTAGAATGACTCAGGAATCAATTCGGAGGATTCCTTTCACTAGAGACTATGGGCAGAGCCACCAGCTCATGCTGTGTCTGGCTGCCATTGTCTAGGGCAGGGGTAGGTAATTCCGGTCCTCGAGAGCCGGAGCCAGGTCAGGTTTTCAGGATATCCACAATGAATATGTATGAGATGGATTTGCATGCACTGCCTCCTTGAGACGCAAATCTATCTCATGCATATTTATTGTGGATATCCTGAAAACCTGACCTGGCTCTGGCTCTCGAGGACCGGAATTGCCTACCCCTGGTCTAGGGGAATGGAACTTGCAGAGTCTCTCTGAGGTGACCAGTGAAACAACAAGGCATCCTGAAGGGGGTGCATGCGCACCTTCTCCCAGGGCACCACATCTATCGTGGCCGCCATTGATCCAAGGATTTGAAGGTAATGCCATGTAATAGGCGCTGGCTTGGTCAATAGGTCTATAATTTGACCTCTTAGCTTCTTCTGAAAGAAAAACTCCTTCTGCTCCTTCTGAAAGAAGGACTTGGCCTTCTGCCATGTTGAATAAACCTGCAGATATTCCAGGAACTGTATCAGAACTAGCTGGTTCTTTTGAAAGTTCACAAACCATCCCAGACTCTGTAACACCTCCACATCTGCCACTACTGCCTTTTCTCCTTCCATTCAGGACATTGCTCTGATGAGCCAATTGTTCAAGTATGGATGTACTTGTTAACCCACTCTGTAGAGATGAGCAGCCACCACCAGCATAAACTTGGTGAAAGTTCAGGGCGCCATTGCCAGTCCACAGGGAAGCACTGAGAATTGATAGTGATTCTCTAACACTTGGAATCTCAGGAACTCTGTGTTCCAGGAAGATTGGGATGTGAAGGTAAGCTTCCATCAAATCTAGGGTGGCCAGAAATTCTCCTGGCTTCATCACTGCGATGACTGACCAGTCTCCATCTGGAACCGAGGAACTCTCAGGGCCGCATTGATGTGTTTGAGATCCCGGATGGGTCTCTGCTCCTCTGAGCCTTTCTTAGGCATGACAAAGTATATGGAGTATCTGCCAGAGCCTAGTCTTTTGGAGGAACTTGTTCTATGACTTGAATATCTAGCAACCTTCGTTTTATTTGGTTATTTGATATGTTATTGAGGCATCTTTTATGCCTTATGGAATTTTATATTTTCATATATGTGTGGGTTTTTGTCGTAGATGCGATGTGTATGTTATATGTAATTTGATTTGATATGCAAGTATGTAATTTGTTATAGTGTGTCTTTGAAGTGTTTTGTATGATAAATGTAAATCTTTTATTTTGTATGTTAATATGTAACTCGCCCTGGGTAAGGGCGGGTGAGAAATAAACAAACAAACAAACAAACATTGCCTGGACCTTTTCCGTCTTCTCTGACTAGAATACTGGCGAACCCAGTTGGAAAGAGGGCGCACAAACTTGTTACCCTCTCTGATCTCCAGGACCTAGAAGTTGATCGTTATCTGTTCCCAGGCCTCCAGATAGTTCTAGAGCTGACCTCCAATCTTCAGAGGAGCGGTTTGAGGGTTGGCGTCATTGTGGCTTTTTGGCTGGCACTGTGCATTGGGAACCTGAACCTTGGTTCCTCCGGTTCCCAGAGAATTTCTATCTGGAACCTTGAAAGGCTTTCTGGGTAGAGGCTCCTGTTGAGTACTGGCGAGAGCGTCTTGACCCATGAAAGGACCCCCAGCTCTGGCCTCTGGTGCTGTCTGGTAAAAATGGACTATGTGCTGTCTGGTAAAAATCTTGGCTGGCAATCTTGTACATGGGCCATAAGATCATTTAGTCCCTTGCCAAACAGCATCTGTCCCCTGAATGGGAGCCTGCTCAGCTATGCTTTAGAAGTCGCGACACCTGACCATTGTCTGATCCAAAGCATATAATGGACGGAGATTGAATATGCTGAGACTTTCACCATGACTCTGATTATATCATAGAGTACATCTGATACATAGTCTACTCCAGCTAATACAAGCTGTAGCAGTGGTTCAGCCTCCACCAGATTCTGATTTCATAGTCTAGAATCACAGGCGCGCTGCAGCCTTAATCCCTAAGGTTAGAACCTCAAACTGCCTCCTAAGGATTATATCCATTCTGTGGTCCTGCAGATCCTTTAAAATTACGCCTCCCTCACTTGGCAGGGAAGTGTGTTTGATCACCTGGTCTACCAAGGAATCCACCTTTTGGCACAGCAAACATTCCTGATCTATGAGATACAGTTTAGTCATGTTTTTAGCCACCTTCAGGGAGCCTTTAGGGGTCTCACAGGGCTCTGTGACTAGGATCTTCATTTCTGGGTGCCACGTACAGGATGTGGGTTGAGCCCTAACCCCACTCAGAAGAGAATACTGAGAGGATGGAGTTTATGGAAGGTCTATCTTCAGTTCTTGAAGGGACTTGGTAATGATCTTGAGCAATGCAGAGGGTGAACAGAGGGAACCTCCCTAGTCTATTGCCAATATCACCTACTGGTCCTCCATGTGAGAGGCTGCCTTTCCCACTAGGGAAATCTCACCTTGCGACAATAAAGGGATTAAATCTGATCCATCATCCTCTGAGTCCCTGTCTGAGTGACCATTAGAATCCAGAATAGCATCTACTCTCAGAGAAGAAGCGTGCTACCATTCAACCCTTGATGACCAGATTAGTAAGTCTTATTTTATCACTACTTATTCTTTTATTTACCACCGCTCAGCCAAAAATTGCTATGACTTCATTTCAGTCAAATATCCCAGTAATTTGTGGGAACAGGCATCCGAAAATTGATAATAACATTCCAACACGCCTCACTTATAACATCGAACCCACCCGCTTCCCCATACATCTTTCTCAGCTAAACTACTTTAATATAAGACTGATCAATTCTAGATCAGTCAAATCGAAACATCATTTACTGAAAGACACAATTTCTCAACATAAACTGGATATTTTATGCATTGCTAAGACCTGGGAAGAAGCCTATCTCCATTACATTTGCCCCTCTAACTTCTCTTTTTTTCTACAATCACCGTTTTGGAAAAAGAGGTGGAGGTCTAGCTGTTATATAAAAAAAAGACTTAACAGAAATAGAGCAGTCCCCTCCCAGGACCCCAATAGAATTCTTCCATTGTAAAATTAACTGTACGCCACAGATAGAACTGCTTCTTCTTTATGCCCCACCTCCAATGAATAGAGATAATTTTACACTCTTACAGTCTACCATCTTTGATTTTTCTTCCTCATGTACAAATCTAATGATCTTAGGTGACTTTTTAACATACATTTTGATGACGGCAATAACATCTTTATCACAGAAATACACAGTTTTCTAAAAGAGCTAAATTTGTCCTCTCTGATTGCTACCCCCCACCCATTCGGGTGGGCACATGCTAGATACGATCTTCATCCTTGAGACACACAAATCACCTATAGAGTTTATTCAAAGTTAGACCAATTCTCTGTTTCAACACTACTAACATTAATAAGTGAGACTCTCGAAAATACCTGATACAGGCTCAAACTATTCCACTAAAGAAACAGAAAAATTCATGGTATAACTCTGAGCTAACCCTAATTAAAAAAACTACAGGCAACAGAACGCAATTGGAGAAAAAAAATACATCATTAGAAAACCAAAATAAATTCAAAGTCCAAAGAGATTTCTACAAAGTTAAAATCAATCAGGCAAAGAAAAAAATACTACTCCGCATGCATTTCTAAAGCAAGCAACTCTTCTGCTCTTTTTTCCATCCTCAAATCACTAACAGACAATAACCAAAACCAAAACTCAAACTGTAAAATCTCTGCTCAGACTAGCAAACTACTTTAAAACAAAAATTGAAAAAAATAGAGACCATCTAAAAACAAAAATAAATATACCACTAGTTCAGGACGAGAAGTTAACAAACATCTCAGTTTCAAAATGTGCAAGGTTTACTATTCCATCAATCAATGATATAAGGCTTCTTCTAACCATGGATGCCAAACAACGTTCACCATCTGATCTGATCCCGCCATCACTAATAAAACACCTCTATCCTATTTTTGGACCTCTAGTTCACAAATTAGTTACATCTAGTCTACAAACAGGTCTCCTACCTGCCTACTGGAAGGAATCAATAATAAGACCCACTATAAAATATCATAAAAACTCCACAGAGGACGTAATAAATTATCGACCGAAAGCAAATTTACTATATTTAGTATAAATAACTGAAAAAATTGTAATTAATCAAATCTCAGATTTCATCGAAAAAACTCAAGCCCTTCATCCGAATCAAACCAGTTTTAGAACTCACCACTCAAAAGAACACTCACTTTTAGGTCTTACAACTTCAATACTATATCACCTTGATCATCATACATCTGTGGTCCTAATCTTGCTTGACTTATCAGCAGCATTCGACACCGTCGACCACCAGCTATTACTAAACAGACTGGAATCAATTGGAATATCCGACCAGATCCTAAATTGGCTCCACTCATATTTCACAGAAAGAACATCAACTGTAAATTTCAATAATACTACTTCCAAAATCCTGACTACAAACTATGGCATACCACAAGGATCAATATTTTCACAGTTACACTTCAATGTATTTCTTGCTCCTCTCATTACCTTATGCCAATCCATAGGTTTTACACCCTAGGCATATGCAGATGATATCCAGTTATTGCACCAAATAGATTCAGGAAATCCTAACCAAATTCAATAAATAAATGAAAAAATGGAGAACATCAACCTATAGATGAAGGAAAACATGCTGGCGCTAAACATAGCAAAATCCCAAACCATATTATTTACCTGGAAGGAAGGAATATCTCTACCAGCACAAATTCAAATTAATTGTATACCCTAGAAATGGTGCATCATTCTAGATCCAAAACTATCATACTGCGACCAAATTAGTTCGATGGTAAGAAGCTATTTTTATAAGCTTCGAATGAACAGATCAATTGCAAAGGTTCTAGAACCAGCCGCATTAAACACTCTAGTCCATTCTCTCATCATCTCCAGACTAGACTTCTGTAACTCACTATATAAAAACGTCACCAAGATCCAACTAAGACACTTACAGTTAATCTAGAACACATCTCTAAAACTCATCACTAACTCCCCAAAATTTGATCGTGCGACGCCCCTTTTACAAAATGCCCACTGGTTGCCAATATCGCATTGGATTACATATAAAATAATTCTGCTCTGTTTTAAAATACGACAATCAAACTTACAAGCATTCCTAGATAAACTCCTAATTCCATATACACCACTGAGAACCTTACGATTTGCAGATCACAATTTGCTTGTAATCCCCTCCATAAAAATCATTAATACTCAAAGAAACGAAATATTCACAACTTATGCGCCACAGCTATGGAATACACTACCCTCTCATCTCAGAGAAGATCAAAAGCTTGATCGCTTTAAGAGCAGCTTAAAGTCTTTTTTATTTAAAGATGCCTTTCATACATAAGATCAATTGCTTTTACACCTAAGCAGCAACGGGACCAACCCACAGTCCTGGTCCTGCAAAAATATGAGCTCCACCCTCCCTGCAGTTCGCTAGGAAAATCAACTGCTTTTACACCTAAGCAGCAGCAGGACCAGCCACCACTACCAAGAGCCCTTTGCCCCGATCCAGCCAGGCATGTGAGCTCCTCCCTCTGCAGTCCATTGGAGAGATCAATCTACCTGCTTTTAAATATCAGCAACAGTGGGAAATCAACTGCTTTTACACCTCAGCAGCAGTGGAACTATCCGCAACTACCAAGAGCACACAGACCCGATCCAACCAAGAGTGTGAGCTCCACCTCCCCCTGCAGTCCACTAGGAAGATCAACTGTTTTTTACACCTAAGCAGCAACAGGACCAGCCACCACTACCGAGAGCCCTTTGCCCTGATCCAGCCAAACAAGTAAGCTCTTCCCCCAGCATTCCGTTGGAAAAATCAATATGCTTGCTTTTAAATATTATCAGAAGTAGGAGATCAACTGCTTTTACACCTAAGCAGCCTATAATAGGAGCCCTTGCCCCGATCCAACCAGGCATGTGAGCTCCTCCCCCTATATCCCGTTTAAGAGATCAATCTACCTGCTTTAAATATCAGCAGCAGTAGAAAAACAACTGCTTTTACATACAAGCAGCAGTGAGACCTACCGCAACCACCAAGAGCCCACAGACCCGATCCTGCCAGGAGTGTGAACTCCTCCCCCTGCAGTCCATTGGAGAGATCAATCTACCTGCTTTAAATATCAGCAGCAGTGGAGATCAACTGCTTTTACACCTAAGCAGCAACGAGACCAGCCACAACCACCGAGAGCACACAGATCCGATCCTACCAAGAGTGTGAACACTTCCCCCCATGCAATCCGCTAAGAAGATCGACTGTCGGCTCCGGGCGGCTTTCCCGAAGAGGAGAGAATCCTGCATTCACAGTGGGCCTCATCTGGGGCAGCCTCCTTGGAGCGGCTGGGGCACGGGCAGTGTGTCTGGGAGGGAATGCATGGATGGGAGAACATCGCAGGGGAGGAGACATAGGCATCCTGGGACTGTCTGCCAAGTCTCTTCCCTGAAGAAGCCCTTTCTGGAAACGTCAATCGCTCCTCCTAAACTTACTTGCTCCACTTCATCACTGACGCTGAAACCGTGGATTGAAGACAAAATTTTATTTTATTTTTCTTTCCAGCTTATGATTTATCTTTAATCTTATCTATTGTTTTGTCTTTGTTTTGTTCTATTTCTATCATTTAAATTTCTCCAGAATTCTACTGTTCAATGGCTCCCCCTTCTGCTTCTATTCCTTTCTCTCCTCTCTTCTACCTTCCAAAGTATTTAGATCAATGCTGTCTTGTTAAAATGTTTATTTTATTTTTATTTTTCCTCTAACTCTACTTTTCACTTCTCTATTACCCTCCAGGTACTTTAGTTAGATTGTGAGCCTTCGGGACAGTAAGGGAATTTTTCAAGTACCTTTCTTATTTCTAATCTTAATGTATATTTTCTGTAAACCGCTTAGAACCTAACGGATGTAGCGGTATATAAGAAATAAATTACATTACATTACATTACATTAAGTATCAAATGTATGACATTTCTTTTTATAGAAGTATACAGTTCAGGAGACATCAGAAATATAGCCCTTTATGTGCTTCCCTAGACTGTTGTTTTTTCTATAACTATTGTAGTTCAACCCCTTTCCCCGTTGTATCATGTTGGTCCCTGTACGGTTTGTTATATGTTCTTATTTTATAATAATGTACCCCATTTTAAAACGTACATCGCTTAGAAGTATTATAAGCGATACAATCAAATTTTAAATAAACCTGAAACCTCTGAGCATCCAGAGGGGCCTGTGAACTTGTCTGCTTGCCAGCGGACCTAACAGGTGGAGTTCTGGCTTGTGCATAAGCCTGCCATAGAAGATTAATGAACTCTGGGATAAAGACCTGATAGGGCAACTCTTCATCCCTCTGAAGGTGGAGCAAACGCCTTTTCTTGGGCTGTGAAGAATCTACGCCCTTACGATGCATAGGGCTGCTGTTTCGGGGCTCCTAAAGATGTTTAATTCCCTCCCGATGGGACCATATGCCTTTCTCCAGCCCTAGAGGACTGTGTAGGGCCTAAGCCTGAAGCTCCCGCCCCTCCGTCATATGTAGCACATGGAATCAGGGTGCTCTTCAACCACCCATCCAGACCCATCCAACGCACATAAGACATGATATAGGGGTATTAGTGTTTGAGGACTCCATCTCTATCAGTTTTGAGGCAAAACGAGGTGTTGTGAAGAAGTTGGAGAACTTAGGGCTCCTTTTACTAAGGTGTGCTAGCGGTTTTAGTGCTTGCTACAATACCACACATGCTAAATGCTAATGCTTCCATAGAACTTGTTAGTATTTTTCATTTAGCGCGTGGTTTGCACATGCTAATCTTTAGCACATGCTAAAAACGCTAGTGCACCTTAGTAAAAGGAGCCCTTAGAAAAAAAATTGGGACATCCAAGCTGGTCGCTGCAGCAGCTTTCAGACACCAAAAATGCCTTCAAAACACTTCAGGGTTGACCAAAAAAGATTTTTTAAAATAGTTTTTTAGAGGAGGAGGCATACAAACCTAATTGCAGAAACAGTCAAAACACAGTTTTCAAGAACTACCCCGATTTTCCCTAAAAGGCTGTACTCAGACTATGTGTGGGGAAATGGTGCTGCAATCTGCTTCAGCTCCTGTAAAGTGTAGCTGGATCTGGAGGGGTTCTCTGTCTCAAGTCATCAGTGAGCTGCCATGCCAAGATCTTCGGGCTGCCAGTAAGACTTTAGTCAGGCTGATCCTCTACCCCCCTGGGCTATAATTCATGACACAGAAAAAGGGTATGTGTGTGGGGGGGAGGGGGAGAAACAGATGTAGCTGGCACCCTGAGTGCCCCAAAGGACCACTATTGATGCCTAACAGGCTGTGCTCAAGCTCCTGACCAAGTCAAGGAAGCGAGCAAGTGCCGAGGGCCTGGAACCCTAACCTCCACAAATTTTCAGCAGGCTGGCTGTATAGGTACCCAAAGGATACACCTGCCAGCTTCAGACTTAAACGTCTACTCCTCTCCAAGCAGGTAAAGCAGTCCCTTGGAGCCACATAAAAAAATCCGCAAACAAGCTGAAAAATTGAAAAAGACACTACAAAACAATACAGAAATAAATGGAACAGATCAGAGAAACACCTTCATGCTCACATTCAAAAGGAAAAAGTGGTCAGCAGAGACCAGGGAGGAGGAGGAGTTGAAAAGCTGTGATTGATATCTTCTGCCGTATGCTTGCCAGCACTGATAGATAACCCTATGGATCAACATACCATCTCTATTGTACTGGAAATTTCTGTTAAAAAATGCAACAAAAAATTCCACCGCAATAATTTTATTTCAAATGTCAATTTCTTTGGAGGATGCAGCTCATTTAGACTACTATATATCTACATATATTATTTCTCATTTAAGTTGCAGCATCCCTATAGATCTCAGGAATATGAACAATCTGACTTATTGCTTCATTTTGGATTGCTCTGAGTGACAGTACACTACAAACAATTACTATTAGTAGTCTTTCAGAGTGGTATACAAATACACATCTACAATTCAGTTTAAGAGATAGAAAAGTAAATCCACATAAATTAAAAAAATAAAGATGAAAAGAAAAAGTCTGGCTCGCACTCCTGTATCTGCCCTGAAGACAGTCAACTTCATTCAAATGCTATAAAAAGAAAAGTGTTCAAATCAATTTTGAATCTGATCAAGGAACTTTTTGGATGCAAATGAAGAAGGAAAACATTCCAAAAGGAAGGGTCCACTACACTAAAAATACTTCTCACAAAATCCTAATAAATTTGCTAAAAGAAGGAACTACTAATTGTTGAAGTTGTAAGGAGCATAGTAGATGGACAGATAAATAAGGAATCAGAAGATGTGAGAGGTATAATGGGTGCCCATTATAAAGGATCTTATATACCAGTAGGAGTATTCTGTAAGAAATCCAATGATATATCAGTAACCAATGCTCAGCATGAAGAAGTGGAGTTATGAGGTTGAATTTTTGGGACAGAGTTATCAACTTAATAGCTGCATTCTGAACAAGTTGTAATCTATGTGTATATCCTTATTGTAAATACCAGAGGGTTGCAATCTAAGATGGAGATGACCAATAAAACAACCAATATGTGCAGGGCTGATTTATTAAAAAGATGACATACTGCATAAATTTGTCTGAGTTTGTGGAAACATCACCTAATCACTTGAGAGATGTGTGGTTGAAATGACAAAGTCTGATCAAAAATAACACCAAATATCTTGATAGAAGGATGAAATCTTCTGTGCAATTTCTCAGGATTCAACATAGTATCATAGCAGATGATGGCAGATAAAGACCTGCATGATGCATCCATTCTGCCCAACAAGATAAACTCATAGCATATAAGATGATGTGATACTACATATGCAAACTTATCTTGATGTGTCCTAATCTAATCTAATCTAAGGCTTGGCTTTATGTACCGAGACATCATTCCAAGAAAGCTTGACTCGGTTTACAATAGTTAACTTAACAAATAAAAACCATAAAGAATAAGACTAAGGGCTCCTTAAGGTGCGTTAGGGCCTTAACACGCAGAATAGTGCGTGCTAAATTGCCCCGCTCGTTAGACCTTAACGCCAGCATATGCATGAATTTTAATTAATGCCAATTAGCACCGATGATTGATTTTTAGCTTCCAATTATCAGCACTAATCAGCTTGTTATTCAATTAAATTGTGCTCAGAAACTGGACACATGCCAAAATTTCCACACACAGTTTTTAGCACCATTGAATTAGTGTAAGGCATGGTTAAAGGAAAATGTTGAAAAGCATCAGTGCAGGTCCATGCACAGGACCCAAGAGACAGACAAAGCTCTGAAGTCTCAATTCGTGGTTGAGACACTGGTGCAGGGATGAGAGATTTAGGGCTCCTTTTACTAAGCCACGTTAGGGCTTTAACACGCGGAATAGCGCGCGCTACATTGCTGTGCGCGCTAAACCTTAACACCAGCATTGAGCTGGCATTAGTTCTAGAAGCGTAGTGCACGGTGTGGCGCGCGGTAATTTCCTGCGTGCACTAAAAACGCTAGCTCACCTTAGTAAAAGGAGCCCTTAGATTTGTTAGGAACTGGGCAACGATCTGGGAAAGGGGGGACCTATTCCAAAAGGATGGACTCCATTTTAACCAAGATGGAATCAAGTTGCTGGTGCTAACATTTTAAAAGGAAATAGAACAGTTTTTAAACTAAGATGGGGTGGGTGGGGGGGAAAAGCTGACAGTTGCTCAGAACAGATGAGAACTAAGAATTGCCACTGCTGGGTCAGACCAGTGGTCCATCATGCCCAGCAGTCCGCTCACGCGGCGGCCCTTAGGTCAAAGACCAGTGCCCTATTTGAGTCTAGCCTTACTTGCGTATGTTCTGTTCCAGTAGGAACTTATTCAATCTTGTCTTGAATCCCTGAAGGGTGCTTTCCACTATAACAGCCTCCAGAAAAGCGTTCCAGATTTCTACCACCTTCTGGGTGAAGAAGAACTTCCTTACGTATGTACGGAATCTTTTCCTTTCTAACTTTAGTGAGTGCCCTCTCGTTCTCTTCACCTTGGAGAGGGTGAACAGTCTCTCTTCTCTACTAAGTCAATTCCCTTCAATATCTTGAATGTTTCGATCATGTCCCCTATCAGCCTTCTCTTCTCAAGGGAGAAAAGGCCCAGTTTCTCTAGCCTCTTGTTGTAAGGCAACTCCCCCAGTCCCTTAACCATTTTTGTCGCTATTCTCTGGACCTTTTCGAATAGTACTATGTCCACCATCTTTCTCCTGCAGCCTTATCTGTCCTGTATAACAAACATCTCCCTTCTATATCCTGTTCCTTTCCTTCCTCCTGTTTCTACATCTGCCCTCTCATATTCAGCATTTTCCTTCTGTGTGTGTGTCTTGTCCTGTCGTGCATTTCATCCTCTTTCTCCCTGTCCCTCCCTCTCCCCCTGTGATCAGCATTTCCCCTCTGTGTGTCTATCCCTTCTTCTTCCATGCCCACCATCTCTTATGTCTCCCTGTCCCTCCCCCCCCTCGGGATTAGTATATCGCACTGTTGCTTCCCACCCCTCAACTCCCTTAGTATGACTCTGTCACGGGTCTCCAGTGTCTTTCTCCTATCCAGCATGGAAGGAAGGAGTGAGCTTGAGGGATCCACAGTCCAGCAGCCCGTGCACTGTTCCACAGCATGCCTGTTGCCATCGTAGTCCAGCTGCCTCCGTCTCTGAGCAGCGCGCACTAGGCGAAATCCCAGGGCAGGTCTCACTTGATCATTGCCATCACTCGCCAATGCCTTAGAGCATCTGCATCAGTCATGCGTGCGCAGGGGAGGCAGTGGATGAAGACTGGATGGAGGGGGGGGGAGGCACCGGGAAGAGAAAGGTCTGGTGCAAAGAGCTGAGACTCATGGCAGGTGGACGAGAAGCTTGAGGTAGAAACGTCTCCACTGGGCGAGTGGGCAGGCTGGTGTTGCTGGCTTCCGAGACAGGGGCTGTTCCGAACTGTGATCTGGCTCAATCGTAGTTCTGCTGACCTCTGAGCAACTAATCAGAATGGGGGTGATCCTCCTACGCGCTCAGCACTGTGGGAGTGTGGAAAGCTGCTGGTGGAAGTGCTGGACCGCCAGGATTACAAAAGATATCGGGGGGGGAGGGGGGGTATTCGCTCCATAAGATGCACCCTTATTTCCACCCACTTTTGGGGGGGAAAAAGTGCGTCTTATGGAACGAAAAATACAATAATAATAGGTAATTTCAATTACCTTATACAGGAAAAATACTGGGTAGAGTAGAATAATATAACAAACACAAAAAAAAGTCTACTCTTTTCTCCTGGGGGAAGACAAACACCAGCGACCATATTCTGAATGGTGGAGAAAAAAGACCTCACTTTATGGCAAGGAGCATTACAACCAGCAATCTGCTGTAACTAAGTAAGCTCACTTTCATCATAGCTTAACACTAGAACTGAGAGTGGGAAGCTCAAAAACTCCTCCCCATAATAGGCAGCAGCACAAAATTATAACAGTCACTCTTCAATACAAACAGGATAGTAAACAGAGTAACAAATCTTTAAAGCCGTTCATATCTGGTTACTTCATTATCCCCGTCTGATGCTGCCTCTTGTGGGTAGGAGTTTTTGAGCTTCCTAATCTCAGTTTTAGTAGAGTTTTTTTGTTGACCTATGATGAAAGTGAGCTTACTTAATTACAGCAGATTGCTGGTTGTAATGCTCCTTGCTTTAAAGTGAGGTCTTTTTTCCTCCACTATTCAGGGTGTAGATGCTGTTGTTTGTCTTCCTCCAGTAGAAGAGAATAGACTCTTTTTGTGTTTGTGATTTCAATTACCCCTATATTGACTTGATAAATGTTACATCAGGTAGTGCTAGGGAGGTAAAATTCCTAGATGTAGTAAATGACTGCTTCTTGGAGCATCTGGTACTGGAGGTTTTTTTTTAGATGTAGGTCTTAGTGGAATGCAAAGCATAGTACAAGAGATAATTGTGCTGGGTTCACTAGGACACAAATGAAGCAAAAAAACACTGTGGAGTAACGATGATCCTGAAATGGACTTTAATGATAGAGTCAAAGTTCCAATTATACAATAAAATGCTCCACATGAAAAAATAGTAAATAATCCACATACAAATCAAAAGGATTTGTAGCGCAGGACCCAACACGGTCCGCGTTTCGACAAAATGTCTTCTTCAGGGGTCTCTGATAGTCCTATGATGATGAATGCGTGGAAAGGACACAACATAAATAACATGATGAAATTTAAGCTATCTGGTGTGACGTCACTAAAGAACTCTACTGTAGCAGCATTTAATTTTCAAAAGGGCGACTATGATAAAATTAGGAAAATGGTTAAAAAGAAGCTAAACAGATCGGCGGCAAAGATTAGCACTTTAAATCAGGCAAGGATGTTATTTAAAAATACCATCTTAGAAGTCCAGCCCAGATTTATTCCACATATTAACAAAAGTGGAAAGAAGAGAAAACGAGAGCCAGCATGCTTAAAAGGTGAAATGAAAGAGGCTATTAGAGCCAAAAGAACAACCTTTAAAGAATGGAAAAAGAATTCAAATGAGGAAAATAAAAAGTGATATAAGCACTGGCAAATTAGATGCAAAGCATTGATCAAGAAGGTTAAAAAAGAATATGAAGAGAACTTGCCAAAGAGGCAAAAGCTAATAACAACTTTTTTAGGTACATCAAAAGCAGGAATCTGTGGGACCACTGGATGATCAAGGAGCAAAAGGGAGGATAGTAGAGAGACTGAATGAATTCTTTGCTTCAGCCTTTATGGAAGATGTAAGAGATCTATCTGAACCGGAAATGGTGTTCAAGGGTGATGATGCGGAGGAACTGAAAGAAATCTTGGTGAACCTGGAAGATATACTGAGCCAAATTGACAAGTCAAAGAGTGATAAATCACCTGGGCCAGATGGTATACATCCCAGGGTACTGAAAGAACTCAAACATGAAATTACTGATCTGCTGTTAGTGATCTGTAACCTATTGCTAAAATTGTCCATAGTACCTGCAGATTGGAAGGTGGTCAATGTTACGCCAATTTTTAAAAGGGTTCCAGGGGTGATCCGGGAAATTACAGACTGTTAAGTCTGACTTCAGTGCTGGGCAAAATAGTGGAAACTATTATAAAAAAATAAAATGTCACTGAAAGAGAAAAATATAAAAATAAAACTTAATAAAACACATGATATATGAAATACTAAACACAAAATAATCAAAATAACAAATTAAGCTATAAAAATTATAAAGAGTAAATGACACAGGGCTAAGACTAAACACATTGGCCATTATATCTGAATCATATCCAAGTAGAAATAGAGACATTTACAGATGAGTATAGCATACCAATTTTTAAAAAGCCAATATTTATATGTGGTTATCCACACACCATGTACAGATTTCAAGGCTTCATGGTTTGGGTGCGACAACAATGTACATGTGCATTCCCTGTTGTAAAAGGGAGTACAATTGTATGGGTAAAATTTTCACCCGCTCAAAGTTTAACAAAAGGTGCTCATTTCATTCAGGGCTTTATACAAGGTAATAATTGAGTCATTCTTCTTAATCCTATGAAATCATGTTAAAATGGCAGCACTTACATGTTAAAATGGGGCAGCTACACATGGAAGCAGTGGCACTTATGTACGGAAGATGTAAAACTGCCACTTCCACTTCTATGTGTCAACACCTCTTTGTGAAACTTCTGGATCTGTGTCATTAATTTTCTCAATACTTAGATTTGTAAAGTGGCTGATCTGAATATTTAAATGTTGCCTGCTACATTCTATGCAGGAGTAGAGGAGTAGCCTAGTGGTTAGTGCAGCAGCCTGAGAACCTGGGGAACTGGGTTTGATTCCCATTGCAACTCCTTGCCTCAGGTACAAAATAAGTACCTGTATATAATATGTAAACCGCTTTGATTGTAATTACAGAAAGGTGGTATCAAGTCCCATTCCCATATGCAAATTTGGGCTCCATGTAAAATACTTGATGTAGCATTAATATAAACTGAAAACATTAAAGTACAAAAAATATTCATCAGCAACATCCTTGATAAACATATTAATGAATTTAATACAAAATAAATAATTCTATTTTAGGTAAAAATATATTAGCAGTCATCCAAATCCAAATATTATAATTCCTATAGATAGTACTACACATACGTTCTGTTACATTATGAACTACTCCAGTGATCTCATTACAGAGGATATGCGAGGGTTCCAGGTGTAGTGATGGGGTCTCAAGGTCTTCTTGGATATCAGTTAATGAAACATTCTGGAAACAAGGGTAATAGAAGTAATATTTTAAATCATTATCCTATGTTGTTTAATCTTGTTTACACAATTACACATATAGTTAGACTACTGAAACTATTTTATAGCCTGTGAATGTGAATTTTTGCAGGTTGGTTCCAGTGTTTTAGTAACATGTGACTGTATCATACTCGTAGCCTCTTTATAAGACATGCAAATATGAGACAGGCAGGATCCAACAAATGAAGGACCATCACCACCAAGAGTTGGTGTCCTTCCTAATAATACACTAGTACTGTACTATAAGGCAGCACTGTATCCTATCCATGAAAAAGTGAATAATTTTAGAATAAGGATGAGAACAGTTTATAGGAGTTCAAAGACCAGGATCCTGCCATATATAAAAAAGCCTTATATGTTTCTGGACACACTGAAAACCAAGAAATGGGGAGCCTCAGTTTTCTACCCCCATATTAAAAGCACCTCACTGTTGATGAGGGCATGCTAGTAAACACTAGGTGAACAACATACTATCATGCAGACTTTCCTACATGCTAGCAATAGAGTTGTAAGGCTCTGTTGTGAATCTCCTACACCTTTTTGAATTCCAGCTGCATTTTTGCTTTCATCACCCTTTTAGGGAGGGCATATCAGGAGTCCTCCACTCTTTCTATGAATAATTTTTTTTTTATTCTACCCCCTTGTAGCTTCATATCTTGCCTCTAGTTTTACAGCTTCCCTTCAAATAATTAAAGATCTGGATTATATCTCCTTTGCCCCTTCTCTATATTATACATACTCTTTTCTCCTCTGTCTTCTGACAGACATTTCTTATCATTTTGGACTGATTAGCCTATTGAGACAGACATGGGGGAAGTCACTGCTTACCCTGTGATCAGTAGCATGGAATTTTGCTACTATTTGAGTTTCTGCCATGTACTTGTGACTTGCATTGGCCTCTGTGGAAACAGAATACTAGGCTAGAGTGCCCAGTATGGCATGTTCTTATGTTCTAAGACAACACCTGGGGTGGAAAGTGTTATCCCCCCTGGCAATGGGGAGTTTCTTAACTGCTTCCCCCCTCTCTGATATCTCTTAAATCATTCTGTTCTTCAGTAACAGCAAGCAGGAACTCCTTCTCATTGCTTGCCTTCTCTCTGATGTAACTTTCTGGGGTTATGTCATAGAACATAAGAACATAAGCATTGCCCCTGCCGGGTCAGACCAGGGGTCCATCGTGCCTGGCAGTCTGCTCCCGCGGCGGCCCCCCAGGTCCATGGCCTGTAAATGCTTCTAACCTGAAACGTTTATACCCTATTCGCCTAATGTCCTGTAAGTAACCCTCTATCTGTACCCTGCAATCCCCTTCGTTTCCAGGAAGTCATCCAGTCCCTTTTGGAACCCCAGTATTGTACTCTGTCCTATCACCTCTCCTGAAAGCGCATTCCAGGTGTCCACCACCCACTGAGTGAAGAAGAACTTCCTTGCATTCGTTTTGAATCTTTCTCCTCTCAGTTTTTCTGAATGACCTCTTGTTTTTGTTGTCCCTGCTAGTCTAAAGAATCTGTCCCTCTCCACCTTCTCTATGCCTTTCATGATTTTATAAGTCTCTATCATGTCCCCTCTCAGTCTCCGCTTTTCCAGGGTAAAGAGCCCCAGCTTGTCCAACCTTTCAGCATATGAAAGGTTCTCCATGCCCTTTATCATCCTTGTTGCTCTCCTCTGGACCCTCTCGAGTATCGCCATGTCATTCTTAAGGTACGGCGACCAGTATTGGACACAGTACTCTAGAAGTGGGCGCACCATTGCTCGATACAGTGGCAGGATAACTTCCTTCGTTCTGGTAGTGATACCTTTTTTAATAATGCCCAACATTCTGTTCGCTTTCTTTGAGGCCGCTGCACATTGTGCCGCCGGCTTCATTGTTTTATCCACCAATACCCCCAGTCTTTTTCTAGGTTGCCTTCCCCCAGTACCCTCCCTCCCATCGTATAGCTGTACATGGGGTTCCCCTTCCCTATGTGCAAGACCTTACATTTCTCCACATTGAAGCTCATCTGCCATCTTTTTGCCCACTCACTCAGTTTGTTCAGGTCACTCTGCAGTTCTTTGCATTCCTCAACAGTTCTGACCCTGCTGGAGAGTTTTGTGTCGTCCGCAAACTTGATAACTTAGCACTTCGTCCCCGTTTCCAGATCATTAATGAATATATTGAACAGCAGCGGTCCCAGCACTGACCCCTGCGTGACCCCTTTCCAGTCAGAGTGGTGTCCCTTTACTCCTACCCTCTGTTTCCTGTCCGCCAGCCAATTTTTGATCCATCTGTGCACGTCCCCTTCCACCCCTTGGCTCCACAGTTTCTTCAGTAGACGCTCATGGGGAACCTTGTTGAAGGCTTTTTGGAAATCCAGATATACGATGTCTATGGGGTCACCTTGGTCCAATTGTTTGCTTATCCCCCTCAAAGAAATGCAGTAGATTCGTTTGGCATGATCGTCCTTTACAGAAGCCATGCTGATTTGTTCCCATCAGATTATTCCTTTCTACATGCTCATTGATACCTTCCCTGATCAGTGATTCGGCCATCTTCCCCGGAACTGAGGTTAAGCTCACCGGTCTATAGTTCCCCAGGTCGCCTCTCGATCCTTTTTTGAAGATCGGTGTAACATTCGCTATCCTCCAGTCCTCTGGGATTACCCCAGTTCTCAAAGATAGGTTGCAAATATACCGCAGTAACTCCACTATTTCATCTCTGAGCTCTTTTAGTATTCTCGGGTGGATCCCGTCTGGGCCTGGAGATTTGTCAGTTTTTAATCTATCTATCTGTCTGGCTGGAATGAGCAGCAGGTAGGAGTCCCTGCTCACTACTGGCGAATAACAGAAGGATTTAAGAGATACTGGGGAGAGGGATGCAGTTACGAGGCCCCTATTGCTGGTGGGGGGGGGAGGGTTGGAGAGAAGATACCTTGAGTCTTGAGTTGGCAGGGCTTGGGGATCCCTGCCAGCCATATCGCTGCTGCTGTTGGGACTCAGCACATTCACAGCATTGCAGGTCTCTGCAGTCACCCTCCTTCTATCCCCTCATTCAGACCTGAAGCATTTGGGGGGAGGGGCATTGCTGACCTCACTGTTCAAACTCTGCCTATACTGTAAATTGTGAATATTTACCTCTGTTACAATACTGGAGGACTGCACTAAAGCAGGTTGAACATTTGGAGGCATTTGCAAAACTGGAGGTGTACTTATTGGAGATATCATTGGAGCAAAACCTGAAGGAAAAAAAACCTTCATTTTAGGCTGTTCTGAAGATTTAATAAGGATTTTTTTTAACTCATGTATATATACATCAAAAAATATGGAATATATGGAAAACAGAGTCTTGCCACATACAAAAAAAACAAAATCAAATTCTACTGATCAACAGATCATAAAGAATTAACAGTACTTAAACTCTCATTAAACAGTCCTCATTTTGGAAGGGACAATTAAAAATATCAGGAGTGATAAATTTAAGTAAAAACAGAAAATATATAGTAGTGGTTTATCTTCCTATATTACAAGGACCTAGAAAAAGAATCAATTGGCTCTAAACATTACTGGTGGCACTAGACCAGTGGTCTCAAACACGCGGCCCGCCAGGCACTATTTTGAGGCCCTCGGTATGTTTATCATAATTACAAAAGTAAAATTAAACAGTTTCTTGATCATATGTCTCTTTAGCTATAAATGACAATATTATTATTAAGACTTAGCCAAAAGGAAAGATTTATAAACTATAAAAAGTTGTACCTCATGCAAAATTGTCATTTCTTTAATAAGACATTAACTATTTTTTTCTGAGGCCCTCCAAGTACCTACAAATCCAAAATGTGGCCCTGCAAAGGGTTTGAGTTTGAGATCACTGAACTAGATATTGCTACTCCCTTTCCTTAAAGGAAAAATTGTAACTGAGAGGGCTGTTTTCTATGAGCCCTCTGAACCCTCTAATAAGGATTTTGACATTTTTTATTTGTTTAAATAGGCTTCCAAGTGTTTTCATTAAGTATGCACTTTATAATGTTTCCCTATGCATTCCGGTCTCAGTGACATCAGAATTGTTTCACTGGAACACATAAATGCCCTTATTCTATAAAGTCTGCCTAAAGTTAGGCGCCAATATTGGCACTAATTCTATAAAACTTAGGCACCCATTATAGAATCACACTTAGTGTTGCCTAGGTATGCTTAGGCTGCACTCAGCATTATAACGTTTAGGCATCCCAATTTATGCCAGGGTTTTCTATGCCTAAAATTAGGTATCGCTATCAGGCACCTGATTCACAAAGAAGCACCTAACTTGAAAACATGCCCAATTTTAGTGTAGGCATTTTGGGCTAGATGCCTACTTTTTATAGAATCAAGGTTTTTAGGTACCTAACTTTGAATTAAGTCCAATTAAAGCCGATTTGTGAGTTGTTAAGTGGCAATATTGGTACTGATTATGCCTACTGCCCAATTAAGTTAACTTTAGGTGGACTTTATAGAATCAGGGACAAAATGGCCTCTGGAATGCATACTTTTTTTAAAAGTGTTTTTAGTGATCTCTAGCATTTTAAAGCAGTGTTTTGAAATAATTTTTATCACTTTCAGGAGAGAACTTCTTCCTCTTTCAAATGATGTGCTCTGTATTAAATTTTCAAATCACCAAAATAATCATCAAATCCCCCCCCAATCTGGTTTTTTGTTTTTTTTTGTTCAAAAAAGTTTTATTGGTTTTAAGAAAAACATACAGATAAATGGAACAATGATAACAAGGAAGATCTCAATTTGCCTGCCAGTATGAGTTAAAGGCAAACATATGACAGATAATGTTTTTTAAGCTATTTAAATTGCTTTACATTGTAATGGTACACAGGTAGACCTCCGACCCTTGTGAGATGCATATACACCTAGCACATCGCAAGTTAGGTCAGGACTCATAGCTGTCTTGTGAGGAAGAGTGCCTTGGCTGTAAGTCCTGAATTTCCATTGTATTTACTGCTGTTTCTCTGAAAAAGATTTTTATTCTCAGTCTGTGCTAGATTCAGTTACTGACCTAGAATGTGATTGTGAATCTGTAGTTTGCCAGCATTCTTTTACTAAAGGAAAGTATGTTTTCAAAAACCCTTTTAGGTATGTGCTCTTATTGCTGGTTAAACATGCATGCATGATTCATTATAATAAGATGCTAGAAACCTATTCAGATGAATGCACTATGCTTGTTCTCACCATGGATTTAAATTTTAAAATTTTATTTTTATATCTAAGTTATTACACTTTTAAGCTTTTTGTTACTGTAAGGTTTAGCCCCCAAAATGTAAGGTTTTGGAGGGGTACTGTTGAAGTAAAGGTGGCCTTACAATCTGCCAGGTCCCGGGTTTGATACCCTCGTTGAAGATCCAGTAGGCAGTAAAATTACTGACAAAGACAGCTAAGAGTGCTTGCATAAAGAATATATATATTGTGCAGAAATAAGCTTAATATTGCAGAAAAGCAGAAGTTATAAAGATACATCAAACATTACAATTAATGAGAGAGAAAAGACAGCTTAACTGCCTTACAGAGTCCAGAGGAAAGAGAGGGGGTGATGTTCCAGACAGAGAAGAGAGGAGGTGTTGCAGAGAGGGGATTTTTATAGGTTGGAGTCTTATTATTAATATAAAAACTATTGTATGTTCCAGTATCTTTCTGTTTATAATTTGTAAACTGTTTGAAACAATGGTGAATAAGGTGAGTGGGGTATGAGAGATTGGAGAAGAAAAGAGGGAAAATTTCCAGTATCACTTTGACAATGGTTTCTGAATCACAAATCAGTCATATTCAAATGGGGGTGATCAAAATGTGCAATCCCCACTCATGCGCAGACCCTGACAGTAGTGACAGGAGAAGCAGCCTCCTGTCACAGCTGTCAGGGCTATGCCCCAATCTCTCCTGCCTGCTTGCCCTGACTCTCTGGCTCCCCCGACTCTCCTGCTTTCTGGCCCCCTTCCCTGCAGTGCGAGCCCATGGTTTAAAAGCGGGGCTGCACTGTGGGGAATGGTAGCAGAGAGTAGGAGAGTCAGAGGAGCCAGAGAGAATCGCCCATCCACTGGCCCGACACCCTGGCCCAGCCCCCCCCCCCCCCTCCCCTGCATGCATACAATTTGGGAGCAGTAGGGTGCTCAGTCCCTCGTGCTCCATTGGCCTCATCCCTGACAGGCCCCACCGCCGCATGACCGGCCCACCCGCCCCGCATACCTTTTAAATTGTTGGGAGCAGGTGGGGTGCACGGTCCCTCCTGCTCCTAGGCCTCAATCTTTGGGAGCAGCAGGAAGCACAAAGTCCTTCTGCACCCCTGCCGGCTACTGCCCAATAGCGGCCTTAGGCCATGCCCCAGCGCATCATCTGATGCACGGGGAGGGGCCTAAGGCCTTAATTGACTGAGGCACCTCAGGCTCCTCCCAGGCTCCACCCAGAGAGGAGCCCGAGGTGCCTCAGCCAATCATGACCTTAGGCACCTCCCCGTGCATCAGATGATGCGCTGGGGTGTGGCCTAAGGCCGCTATTGTGCAGTGGCCGGCAGGGGTGCAGGAGCAGGAGGACTTTGTGCTTCCTCTTTGCTCCCAACTATTTTAAAGGTATGGGGAGGGAGGTGGGTGCAGGCACGCCAGCCTGACCAGGGATGGGCCGGTCGGGGGTGGGAGGCCTACAGAGCAGGAGGGACTGAGCACCCTTCCTGGTCCCAACTTTTTGGTGCCGGGATGAGTGGGCTGTGCCGGGAGGGGGGGAAAAGGCGAGGACCGTGCTGTGCCGGTCGCAGGGAGGGAGGGCGAGGGCCGTGCCGGGAGGGGGGAAAAGTGCCATGCTGAAGCATCGGCAATGTGGTTTTTTTTGAAGCGCTTATGGCAGGAGGGAGTTGGCATCCCTCCTGCTTGGGGGGCGCATTTGTGTGTGTAGGGGTACATTTTTTTGACAGGCTGCCTGTCTTTTATTAATTTTTCTTTAATGGGGGCAGATATTTTGCATGTGTAACACACTCAAAATATCTGTGCCATGGAAAAAAATGAATAAAATAGACAAGACGGGCCTGTCAAAAAACCTGCAGACCTGTTGGTAACTCAGTTACCGACAGGTCTGCAGCAGTCGGGTGTGCCAATAGTAAAACCCGATTCGAAATAGCCAAGCAATTGTTAATGAATCAATCGCTTGGCTATTTTGTATAGGGTTTTGCTAATTTGCATGGGAGGATCAGGGACGGATCGCTACAGGCATTAGTGAATGGGGTAGGAGGGAAATTTGGTCCCAAAGGGCTCGCAAACCGATCGGTATATGATCGGTTTGCTTAATAAATCTAGCCCTATCTGTGTTAGACCATGCACCTGGGATTACTGTATATCTTAAGCTGTCCATCTTAAGCACCAGACATTACCACATCTTAGCTGTCTTTAGCAACTCTTAGTTGTGCCAAGGTCCTTTGTTACGTTTAAGCACTGATGTAATTTAGGCTGTCGGAGGGAAAATCTAAGGCTGTTTGCACTGACATGACCCAAGATCAGATATGAATATGATCTCTCATAGGTCTTTGCTGACATTGGTAAGGCCAGCAAGTTAAAGCTGGGCTGACACTTACAATTTATTATATTTTTACCACTTAAATTGTGTTAGTGATACCTTTTGGTACTGTGCATGAATCTTATACCTTTGCATGGTTTTATAATTTTAATTTAGTTATGTCCATTGATTATGATTTTATCTCCTTTTATTTATGAACATGTTCTTATGTTTTAAATGTTATAAATGTTGTTTTAGTTTATGGCCTATGTTTAATCTTTAGATTATATCTGCTTGACAGTCATTGCTCCTAGAGCAGCGAGCAATAGGCAATCATGGCCATATTGGGCTAATTTTAATAAAAGTGCTCAACTTCATCTTCTGTGATCCCTTCTCTTCTTTTAATACATAGTTTCAAGTATGACATAATAGCTTAATAGCTGTGTTCTGGACTGAGGGGACGATTCTCAAAACCTAACATGCCCTTTAAAAAAAGCCCTGCTAACCTGTTCCAGCCAGTTTAACGGGGCAGTATTTTACTGGCCGATTATCAGAATGACTCACCATGGTCTTTTTCGAGCTTCGTAGCTGTCTCCAACTCTGCCATGCAAATGTAGTACAACAAGGTCATTAATATCAAATTAAGCACTCCGGGAGATTCTCTATCATCGAAGGGTTGTAGCACATTTGCAGGCAAATTTTTCTGGCAGGGTCTGAGGCCGAGCGCCGATTGGCTCAGGCACTGACAGGAAAGGTTTGACAGGTCAGACCACCCCCCCATGCAAAATTTTTTTAAAAAACCCAGATCCCAAATCGAAGATTGGCAAGAATTTTGTCCATTCCCACCTGCCACCCACAACCCCCTGCTATCTTTCTTGGCAACGAGAGGGATGCCCATTCCCTCCTGCTGCTGCACGACCCCCCCCAACAACCCCCCCCAGAAGTAGGAGGGATGTGCACTTCCTCCCGTTGCCGCTGTCGCACAGCCCCGACACCCCGCCTCCAGCAGCAGAAGGGATGTCCACTCCCTCCTGCTGCTGCCATCGCACAACCCCTCAATACCCCCCCCCCAGACTGGCATCTGTCACAATTACCCAGGAAGCTATGCATAAGGGTAGGCCCTTAGAAACATGATGGCAGATAAAGGCCAAATGGCCCATCCAGTCTTCCCTTCCGCAGTAACAGTTATCTCCTTCTCTCTAAGAGATCTCACATGCTTATCCAAGGCTTTTTAAAATTCAGACACAGACCTCTTCCGTGCATCTACCACTCTTTTTGTAAAAAAGAATTTCCTTAGATTACTCCTGAGCCTATCACCTCTTAACTTCATCCTATGCCCTCTCATTCTAGAGCTTCCTTTCAAATGAGTCCCGACTCATGCACATTTACATCACGTAGGTATTTAAACGTCTCTATCATATCTCCCCTCTCCCGCCTTTCCACCAAAGTATACATATTGAGATCTTTAAGCCTGTCCCCATACACCTTATGATGAAGACCACGCACCATTTCAGAATCCTTCCTTTGGACTGACTCCATCCTTTTTATATCTTTTTGAAGGTTTGGCCTACAGAATTGTACACAATATTCTAAATGAGGTCTCACCAGAATCTTATACAGGGGCATCAATACCTCCTTTTTCTTACTGGCCATACCTCCTCCTATGCACCCTAGCATCTTCCTAGCTTTCGCCGTCACCTTTTCAACCTGTTTGACCACCTTAAGATCAGCACATACAATCACACCCAAGTCCTGCTCTTCTGTCGTGCACATAAGTTCTTCACCCCTAAACTGTAGCCCAAATGAATGATCTTGCATTTCTTAGCATTAAATTTTAGCTGCCAAATTTCAGACCATTCTTCAAGCTCTGCCAGGTCTTTCTTCATATTATTCACACCATCCGGGCTGTCTACTCTATTGCAGATTTTGGTATCACCCATAAAGAGGCAAATCTTACCTGACAGCCCTTCAGCAATATTGTTTATAAAAATGTTACAAAGAACAGGCCCAAGAACAGAACCTTGAGGCACACCACCGGTAGCATCCCTTTCCTCAGAGCAACCTCCATTGATCACTACCTTCTGTCGCCTTCCACTCAACCAGTTCCTGACCCAGCCCATCACTTTGAGACCCATTCCGAGAAGGGCGGATGTGGTCCCTCTATACAAAAGGAGAAGTAAAGGAGAAGTAGGGAATTACAGGCCAGCAGAGTCTGATTTCTTTGGTAAGCAAATTAATGGAAATGCTTTTAAAACAGAGAATGCAGGATTTCAAACTCAAGCTTAACCCTGTTAAGACAAAGTTCTTTGTTGTGTCGCTACATAAGATTATCCACGAGCCATTGATTAGTATAAATTCTACCTTGTATATAATTCAACCAACAATTAAAATACTGGGAGTTATTTTAGATCAGCGTCTGACCATGAAAAAACAGATACTGTGGTACGTAAGAGTTATTACACGCTATGGAAACTAAGTACCATTAAACCCTTTTTTGATTTTTCTGCTTTTAAACTTCTGGTACAATCTTTATTACTGAGTCTTTTGGATTATTGTTATATTGTATATTTAACAATCCCCAAGAAAGACATGATTAGACTCATACCGATTCAGAATTCAGTGGTTAGAATGATCTATGGTCTTAAAAAATCTGATCATGCGACTCCATTCTATTGTGAGTTGCATTGGCTGCCAATGGAGGCTTGTGTTTTGTTTAAGTTGGGTTGCTTTTGCTATAAGGTTATGTATGGTACTGCTCCGTTTTATGTAAAGCAATTTTTATTGGAACAGACAAAAGCACAAGTACCAAGATTCATCCAAACAAGCAGTGCTCTAAAGAAAACAGTTTTATACTAACCAATAAATCCCCCCCCTCCTCCCAAACCCCCCCCCACACGCACACAGACCGGAGTCCCCGAAATACAAAATTGAAAATAACAACACAGATAAAATAGCTGTAGACACATTCAACAGTTCAAAACTCTACTGCGCGCCGCAGGAGTCATGGTATTCCAAAAACGTTCCCAGATAGCCGTAAATCGCTCCCCCCATACTGTGGAAAGGTCAGGCACCTCATGGCGCTCCCAAGTCAGCAACAAAATCATCTGAGAGCGCCACATAAAGATAGTAGGGGCATCAATGTCCAGCCATTTTAGAAATATACATTTCAGGGCACATAAAATGGACCAAAGCAGAAAAGCCTTCAGTCCCGGTGGCCTCGGATGGTAGGAAGGAAGAATGGCAAACAAAAGGAGAGGCTGAGGTCGTATAATCACATTCCAAAGAGTCCCTATGAAAGTAAAAAGTTGTGTCCAGAAGGCTTGAACTGCCAGGCAAGACCACAGCATATGTCCCAGAGCAGCAATCAATTGACCACATTTATCACACCTAGCTGATGACCAAAATTTAGCACAAAAAGCTCTATAAGGTGATACATAAATTCGAAATAACAACTTAAATTGCATTTCCCAAAAGTATACATATTTTCTCAAGGCCGGCAGCTGGGCCACTGCGCCAGATAGAGTATCTTCCGGAAGCACTATATTCAAATCCAGAGACCACACCTCCTGGAGGTGAACATAGTCTGGCAAGGGGGTTGCATCCTTCAGGTGTCTAAGATGAAACTTAAGTGGGACTTTCATCTGAGAGCCAAAAGTGTAAGCCGTGGACAATAGGTCCTGTCGAGCAGATTGCAAGTTGTTCTTGTCCAAAGTAGTTACATAATGAGCAATCTGCATATATGCAAATCTGTCCATGGCCGTTAGGCCATGAGACTGGCATAGAGTTTGAAAGGACTGCATGGAACCATCATCCTGCACGGTACTGCTCCATTTTATATGGTTAATAGAGTCTCTCTAGCATCATATAAAAATTGTAGAAAATCTCATGCCCTGTTTACCTTCCCATCAGTACAGGGCTATAAAAGCAAAAAAATTTCTGAACCATACTTTAACATTCCAAGCAGCTTCAAATGACAGAGAATTTTGATTGTTATTGCTTGGAGCCTGTTTTTATAAACATTTCAGAACTCAACTGAAAACTTAAATCTTTTCTAAATACTTGGTTAAATAATTTCTTTCTGTCATTCTTAAATTGTCTTTAGTTTATAATCTTCTCTCTACCTTTTCTCACTTTGTTATTGCTGCTAGGTTATTAATTTGTCTATGCTGCTAGTTAAATAATTTATTTCTGTCATTCTTAAATTGTCTCTAATTTATAATTTTTTGTAAACCGCGTAGAACTTATGGTTATGCGGTTAAGAAGCACAATGTTATGTTATGTTCTGGAATCCGTTGGATTACAGGACCAGAGGCAACATGGATTCACTAGAGGTAGGTCTTGTCAGACAAATCTGATCAATTTTTTTGACTGGGTGACCAGAGAATTGGGTAGATAGAACGTGCTAGATGTGGTGTATTTAGATTTTTGCAAACTTTTGAGTGTTCCACACAGATGTCTAATAAATAAACAGAGTGCCCTTGGCAAGGGCCCCAAAGTGACGGGATGGGTGAAGAACTCGTTGAGTGGAAGATGAAGAATGGTCTGAAATTTGGCAACTAAAATTTAATGCTAAGAAATGCAAGGTTTAGGGGATGAAGAACTTATGTACACAACAAAAGAGCAGGAATTGGGTGTGATTATTTTATGATGATCTTAAGATGGCCAAACACGTTGAAAAGGTGATGGCGAAAGCTAGAAGGATGGTAGGGTGCATAGGAAGAGGTATGGTCAGTAGGAAAAAGGAGGTATTGATGCTCCTGTATAAGACTGGTGAGACCTCGTTTAGAATATTGTGTACACTTTTGGAGACCACACCCTCAAAAAGATATAAAAAGGATGGAGTTGGTGCAGAGAAAGGCTGCTAAATTTGAAGATACAATATTGAAAGTAATTCAAACGAATATAATTTTAAGAGAAGACTCAATGGAGAAGATTTTATAAAAATTAACATTAAAAGGAAGAAAGAATCATAATAAATATAAAAGAAACAGAATAAAAAAGGATGGGGAAGGTTTTTCAGGATCAATGAATGAAACGTGGAACCTTGTCAAACTTGGTTGAGGTTTATTCCCTGAAACCAAGCAGGTTTCTGAGATCCTTTTCCTCCCCTTTTTTACACCTTATGCTTTGAACAGTGGGATCTTTTTGTTATTTTGGAGTTGTTCCAGTGGGTCTCACTTACCATCTTTATTGTGTATGACAGACTTAAAGATCTCAATATGTATACTTTAGAGGAAAGGTGGGAGAGGAGAGATATGATAGAGATGTTTAAATACCTATGTGAGCGGAAGAGTGAACGGACTTGAGCGAGCGGAATTGAATAGTGAGCAGAGTTGAATAGCGACATTGAGCGAATGGGATTGAGCGAGTGGATTTGAACAGCGAATGGATTGGAAACAGTGACATTTGAGCGAGTTGGAGTAGTCGAGCGGCACTGAACAGCGAGCAAAATTGAACAGTGAAGATTGGTGAATTTTGGATTCTGCCTCGCTTTGGATTAATTGCAGCCGCTTGAGCTAAGTACTTTTCACTGATTGTTCTCACACCTGTGAGCCTTTGTGGCCCATGTTTGGTTGAAAGTGGTGGGTGTGCTATCATTTATCACACACATATTTTTAGTAGTTTTCTTTGTTTTTTGTTTTTGATTCAATTCTTGTGTTATTTTTCACGAATATTTTGTGCTAAGTGTTCAGGGTTTATTATTATTTTTTGGACTTGTGGATGAGACTGAGGATTTTATTTTCATTTTTTCTTGATGTTTTTTGGCTAATTTTGCACTTAGGTTTTGATGTTTTTTTTAATTTGGAAAGCCTTGGGGAGAACTCTTTTTAGTGATTTTCTCTCCTTTCCACTCAAGTCTGGGGATGGTTGTGCTTCTCAGTATTTATTATTTTATATAGATATATGAGGACAAGATGATGTACGGGGCAGGGCTTATTTAGATTTACTTCTAAGTGCTTGTCACTCCATAAGCACCTGCCCGGGGCCAATGGTTGTTACGAGGGCACTGGGCCCGTACTGATTGGTCCTCTTATTTAATTATTTATTGATTATTGATTATTCTATTTATTTAATTATTTTTGGAAGCACTGTCTTCTATACCGTCCTCAGTGTGGCTTAAGGACAATTTATCACCATTTATACCAATTTTTCTAAGTTTGAATTCTCATTATTATTGGTATATATATATTTTGGTTTCTTTTTGGCCATTTTGGTAAATACCTATGTGGCATAAATGTGCATGAGTCGAGTCTCATTTGAAAGGAAGCCCTGGAACGAGAGAGAATAGGATGTAGTTAAGAGGTGATAGGCTCAGGAGTAATCTAAGGAAATTTGATCATATCACCCCGATGTTAAGCACACTTCATTGGCTGCCTATTAAAATGCGGGTAGAATTTAAGATCTTGTGTTTGATGTTCAAGGTGCTTCAATGCAATTGTCCTATCGCTGTTCGCTCACTTTTTCAGTGGTACTCCCCTACCCGTGAGTTGCGGTCTGCTGACAGTTTGAGATTGGAAATTCCATCCTTATAATTCCATGTTGTCGGTTTGGGGCCCGGTTCTATGGAATGCCTTGTCAGTTTCTATGCGTCAATTGACTATGCTTTGTCAATTTAGAAAAGAGGTAAAAACTGTATTTTTGCACATGATTTTGGCACAAGCAGTGGAGGGGTATGAGATTCTATCTTTTTGTGTTAGGCTGTGGTTGGCACCAGCTTTGAACTATCTTTTTGAAGATGTAATTTTAAGATTATGTAAAGATGTTCAGATGTTTTATGATTTTTATGTGTATTGCCAATTGTACTTTAATTGCTGTTTGTGTATGTTCACATTGGTCCCTGCCTAGACTTGTAGTTAGGTGGGCTACAAATAATTTTAAATAAATAAAAATAAAGGAAATACTTTTTACAGAAAGGGTGGTAGATGTGTGGAGCAATCTCCCAGAAGATGGTGGAGACAGAGACTGAATTCAAGAAGGCGTGGGATAGGTACTTGGGATCTCTTAGAAAGAGGAAGAGATAATGGTTATTTTGGATGGGCAGACTAAATGGTCCATTTGGCCTTTATCTACCATCATGTTTCTATGTCATTTACTCTAATGTATATATATGAAGGAAATTTTTAGAAATAACCCCCCCATTTTTACAAAACTGTGCTAACATTTTCTTTTTAAATCACTGATCGTGTTGGTAACAACTCCGATGCTCATAGAATTCCTATGAGCTTCGGAGCTATTACTGCCTCAGCCGGCACTAAAAAACGCTAGCACAGTTTGTAAAAAAAAAAAAAAAAAGGGGGGGGAGGAAGTAAAATTCTAGAATCTCTTTTGGCACACCCAGAATCTCTTCGGGGCACACTATTGTGCCATGGTACAGTTTTGAGAGACACTGGTTTAACTATTATGCTACACACAAGTCCAGTTGAAAAGATAGAAGTGCTTAGTGAAAGGTTTCCTAGAAGTTTCAATGATGGCTGAAACTGGTTCAGATAGAGAGTAAGCTACTAGTTATTTAAAAAGAGATACCTTACTGTATTTGAGGTATGGGAAGACTTATGGCATAGAAGAGGATATGGCTCAAGTTATGTTACCCCCTTTGGGTATCTGAATGGATTAAGTAATCATATTGAATCTACCTAATAGCTGCACCAGGATTCTATGTATGGTATGAGGTGCTCTTGTTGATTTTCAAATTAAATAAGAATGGACTATTGATAGAGAAGGTTTTGGTGGCAATTTACTAGTATTGTAAGAGCTAATCTAGTTCTGTAGTAGATGCTCGTGCTGAGGGGGTTCAGGGGACTAAGCTCTGTCCCTGAAAGAACCCTATTGATCTTATATGTTTTATTTTATATTTATTTATTTATGGAATTTGAAGTTATAGAGGGATTTAGAATATGGGTATGTTGACAGGCCAGAGCCTATTATCCTTTAAATTCTAATCAAAATACTTTCAAGGCAGATGAATCAGAGAATGCATTACCAATTTTTGGCCAAGCTTTTCCAGACTGGCCTTGAAAAGGGTAGCATCTGATTGAATAAAAGCTAGAAGATGTTGCTCATTCGGTACATCTGACCTATGGTGACAGAAGAGAGAGCTGCGGCCTAACAGGAGTTTCAGAAGAAAAAACTAATTGTCAAAGGGAGGAGCCACGAATGGTGATGTTCAATAAGCCAAAAGGCTTATTCTAACTAGGGAAGAGCACCAACACACAGGCTCAGTCAGAGGACTTTCACCAACAAGTGTGACTGCATATTCCCTGCTTGTCTCCAGAGAACACAATGCTTATTTTTTAGCTTGACAAATCCTAAAAAGGAACTTATGGAAAATTCCTATTAAATCTTATCTGAACAGTTCTCAAATTTACCTAACATTTAAACAAACAACTGGTCCAGATGTTAGCTTTTATAAAGATAATAATAGCCATTTCATTTTAGGGTGATGTTTCAACCATGTTAATTTACATATCTTAACTTAGAATCAGGTTACAAGAAACTGAACATTTAATAATACAGTCCAATCCTTAAAACAATATAAAAACACATCTTTGGAAAATCTGATTCTACAGAATTTCAATGATTTTTTAAAAATAATAAGCAGTTGCAATGCTTGTTTAAACATAATTTGATCTACAGGCTCTATCTTAATTATGCATCCTTTCCTGGGACCAAAAAGCAAGAATTTGGCAAAGAGGGAGTCAACAGGGGCTAGTGCTAAAAAAACCAATATGATGAAAATTATTCCACACATGTCCTTACCAGAAGGAGACAGAATTATTTGTTCTGGCAGTTCCAATAGATCATGGACAAAAGGCTGCAATTCTTGCACATGGGTAGCAGATATTACATCTGATTGTTTTGGATGCAAACTGCTAGTAAAAGATTGTCCTAGAAGAACATTCTGAGATGCCCGACATGGTAATGATTGTTTCTGCTGTGAAAAGATTTCAACAAGAATGTTCTTGTTAAATGCATTAGTCCAGCTCTATCAAAAGATATAAATTCATAAATAGTGTAATTCACATTTCTGAAACAACCCCTAAAGCTGAAAGCAAATCATTAAAATGAATTGAAAAATACTGCCAAATACCATAACAACATATTATACATAGGAAAACCATAAATACTGATGTGCTCAAAATGTACCTCACAAAATTAAACACAAGAGAAAGCAAAGATGCTTACCTGTAACAGATATTCCGAGAACAACAGTTCACCAGCAACACAAGTAAGTCATATGAATATTTGATTCACAGCTTTCTAGAAAGAACTAAAGGCTCATCATAGTTACACAAGTGGGATACTCTAGCTAAGAGACACCCAACAGCAAAAGGGAACCCACCAAGTAGATCACCATGGTACTAAGATTATGGATCTTGGATTACCACTGATATCAGGTCTGGACCTACTAAAATGAATGCAATCTGATATTCAGTCTGAAACAGTACATTTTCACCACAATCTTATGCTTATTTGGATCAAAAGAAACAAAGTTGAGAATTTTCTTTATGCATTTTAGTTTAGTCTAAGCAGATGGTATCAGTTCTCCTGCAGTCCAAGGAGTAAAGGGCTTGTTTACCTTTATGGAAATGTGAGTGAGAAAAAGTGTTGCAAGAACAACTAAAAAGGAAATCTACAGGAAGTCCTGTGGAGAAAAGGCTTTAGTTTTTCTAGAAAACTCTGTCATTGTGTTTCATACCATGCATGGCCACTTGACCCACTTGTGACATGGTTAACTTGCTTATTTTCAGAGCAATTATATTTAATGGAAGATTAGGTTTATACCTTCAATAATCTTCTTTCTGTTAGTCCCTGTAGGATTCCATACGCTAGGTGTTCAATGCCAACCTGCAATCCAGGAGTTGCAGAAGTCTAGTGTTTTCTAAGCACATGCTCTACCTGAGCACTGGCAAAGATATCCAGTTAAGTCCCAAAGCCAAGCAACATACCTGGATAAATCCATGACAAGGAGGTATGGGTGAAGGATTCCCAGCAACATAAGTAATTCATGAACTATCTTGCACTGCAAAATGATAAACAGGCACAAAAGCAACTCAGAAAAAACATTGAGGAACAATGTAAAACTAACCTGCTGTGTGCAACGAGCACCCCAAGAAAGGCCTTCATCAATGCACATACTCACAGAAAACTCCCCACAGGATCTGTCAACTGGCTGGAAAGCATTCAAGCCTGTAAGGAGACTCATCAAGGCAGAAAGAAGCAGGCTATTACAAACAACTGAGTGTACACAGAGAGGGCGAGTCATATGGAATCCTACAGGGACTAATAGAAAGATGATTATCAAAGGTATAAACCTAATCTTTCATTCTGTTACGTCCCTTCCGGATTCCATACGCTAGGTGATGTACAAAAACAATGGTAACATCTAGGGTGGGACAGAAGAGCCTGCTCTCAACACCGAGGTACCAAAAAGCAGCATCAGAACGAGCCATCACATCCACTCAGTAAAACTGGGTAACAGTATGAAGAGGGGACTAAGTAGCCACCCTGCAAAGTTCATTAGGATGAATTGTGTGAGACTGCACCCATGACGGAGCCACGCTTCCAGTCGAGTGAACATTAAGCAAAATCGATGGCTGCATGCCATGGGCGGTGAAATCGCAGAAATTGCCATTCAAATCTATTGACTAAGTCAAAACTACACAGGAGGAAAATAACTTCAAAAATCAAAAAGTGTGAAAAAATTCAAGAAAATAAACAAAAAACACGCTAGTGTAATTGCTGTAACTTCTTAAAAGTCCTCTTGGAACTCCATAATCCTTATACTTTAATCAGTGGATCGATTGTGCTCAGAGACATGGAGGAAAAAGGGGACAGAAAGTCCCCAAAAAACCTCACCACCCAATCATAGCATAACTTCCACCTTAACACACTTTTATATGTGTATTATTGAAAAAGCACTTATCTTCTGTGTATAGTTCTTTGGCTTCGACGTGCCACGTTTCAAAATTTCTTCAGGAAGCCAAATGGTAACAGCAAAAGACTCTTAAGTCTTCCAGAATGGGTGTCAGTCTCTGGTCTAGCTTGCAATTTAGCTTTCAGTGAACTTCCGATATCTGCTGATGTACAGTCAGAAGGAAGTGCAATCAGAGAATCATGAAATCACCAGACAACAAAGGTAGGAAAAATGATTTTATTTTTCATTTAGTGATCAAAATGTGTCAGTTTTGAGAATTTATGTCTGATGTCTATTTTTCTTTAGTTGTTACTGAGGTGACATTGCATATTTTAAAGTCATCTGCCTTGACATCTTTGAAAACCCCCCAAATATAAATAATTAACATTTTCTCTGCATATAGTGTGTTTTGTGGTTTTTTTAATTTTGTGGTTACCATTATGTATTAATAAGATTATTGTGTGTGTATTGCATTACAATTAGTCTTATTATTATGGGGGTGGTGGCAGGGGCGGAGTTTGGGCGGGTTTGAGGCAGAGTTTGGCCGGTTGGTATTTGTTAGGTTTAGAGGTACTTAGCTTGAAAAGGTTGAGAAACACTGCTCTACACCCATATTAGATTCCCCTACTAGTCTTTGCATGATTGAGTCCAGACAACAGGAAAAAGACCACTTTACAGGTTGTAAACCCATGGTGGATTTCTGTCACAGTATCCCAATGAAAACTCATTGATGTCAATGTAGAATCTTGGTCCGATATCTTTTGAACCCCTACTGATGCTCCAAGATAAGCAGTGGTGCCATCTGTGACAAAACATTACTTTCCTTTCTTATGTGAGTTTGCGCAGTGGAGTCCATAGAAAAATAAAATTCAAAGACTGCTGGATATTAAGAAACTTGAGCTGGAATGCTGTGCCATGGCTAAAGGCGAATTCAAATTTTTGATAAAAAGCTTTTGGCCATATGGAAAATCTTTGATAACCTCGATGCAGAGCCTCAATGTAAAGAACAACATCAGTAATTAGATGAAGAACGTTGATGCTCCAATAAAGAAACATCGACGCTTTGATGAGTTGTCTCGACGACTCGAGGACGATCTTCAATGCATCGATGCAGAATCTCAATGAGATGAAGTACGTCAAATTCGATCTATTCGTTCATTTCTTCAACAAAGTTCACTCCATATTACATTACATTACATTAGAGATTTCTATTCCGCCATTACCTTGCAGTGCATTCTCTTGTTTTGAGCAAAATTATTGCAATTCTTTTCTCATTGGACTCCTGAAATACCAATTACATAGAAACATAGAAGATGACGGCAGAAAAGGGCCATAGCCCAACAAGTCTGCACACTCTAATGACCTACTCCCCTTGATTTTACCTCCCTAGAGAACCCACGTGTGTATCCCTTTTCCTTTTAAAATCTGGCACGCTGCTGGCCTCAATCACCTGAAGCGGAAGTTCATTCCAATGATCAACCACCCTTTCGGTGAAGAAATACTTCCTGGTGTTGCCATGAAATTTCCCACCCCTGATTTTCAGCAGATGCCCTCTTGTGGCCGAGGGCCCTTTAAGAAAGAAGATATCATCTTCCACTTCGATACGACCCGTGATATATTTAAACGTCTCTATCATGTCTCCGATCTCTCTACGTTCCTCGAGCGAGTATAGCTGCAATTTATTCAGCCTTTCCTCATACGGGAGATCTTTGAGTCCCGAGACCATCCTGGTCTCAGCACATCTTTTTGGTAATGTGGTCTCCAGAATTGTACACAATATTCTAGATGAGGTCTCACCATGGATCTGTACAACGGCATTATGACTTCGGGCTTCCAGCTGACAAAACTTCTACGGATACAACCCTTCATTTGTCTTGCCTTCGATGAAGCCTTCTCCACTTGATTGGCAGTTTTCATGTCTTCGCTAATGATCACCCCCAAATCACTTTCTGCCTTAGTCCTAGCCAAGGTTTCACCATTTAGTGTGTAAGTTCTGCACGGATTTCTGCTGCCAAGGTGCATGACTTTACATTTTTTAGCATTGAAGCTTAGCTGCCAAGTCGAGGACCACTGTTCCAATAGAAGTAGGTCCTGCGTCATACTGTCGGGCAAAGTGCTCTTACGTGCTATGTTGCATAGTTTGGCGTCATCGTCGAATAATGTGATTTTACCTTGAAGCCCCTGAGTCAGATCTCCTACGAATATGTTGAAAAGGATCGGGCCCAAGACAGAGCCCTGCAGCACTCCACTGGTCACCTCCGACGTTTTGGAAGGGGTACCGTTTACCACCACTCTCTGAAGTCTACCGCTTAGCCAATCATTGACCCATGCAGTCAATGTTTCTTCCAGACCCATAGATTTCATCTTGCTCAATAACCTGCGGTGTGGGACGCTATCAAAAGCTTTACTGAAGTCTAAGTACATGACGTCGAGGGACTCCCCCACATCCAGGTTCTTTGTTACCCAGTCAAAGAAGCTAATTAGATTGGATTGGCAGGACCTTCCCTTGGTAAATCCATGTTGGCGGGGATCCCATAGAGTCTCCTCATCCAGGATCGTATCTAATTTATGCTTAATTAGTGTTTCCATGAGTTTACTCACTATGGAGGTGAGACTCACCGGCTTGTAATTCGCAGCCTCTGTCCTGCAGCCCTTTTTGTGGAGTGGGATGACATTAGCTGTTTTCCAGTCCAAGGGGACACTTCCTGTACTCAGGGAACGATTGAAGAGCACAGATAACGGCTATGCCAGGACATCACGCAAATCTCTAAGCACCCTGGGGTGTATATTGTCCGGCCCCGTGGCTTTGTTCATTTTGAGTCTTGATAATTCGCAGTAGACGCTGCTGGGTGTAAACTCGAAATTCCAAAACGGGTCTTCTGAGCTTTGCCTTGCTTGCAGCTGTGGACCGGACCCCGGTGCCTCGCAGGTAAAGACTGAGCAGAAGTATTCATTTAGTAGTTCGGCTTTATCGGAATCTGATTCTGCATAATTCCCGTCTGCTTTCCTGAGGCGTACTATCCCATCTGTGTTTCTTTTCTATCACTGATGTACCTAAAGAAGGATTTATCCCCCTTCTTAATGTCCTTTGAAAGATTCTCTTCTATACGAAGCTTGGCCTCTCTGACTGCAGTTTTGACAGCTTTAGACCTGGCCAGATAGTTTACATCATCTACAATTAGTCCATAGTAGATAGATAGATTAAAAAGTGACAAATCTCTGGGCCTGGACGGAATCCACCCTAGGGTTTTGAAGGAACTAAAGGAGGAAATAATGGAACTACTACAGCAGGTTTGTTACCTATCCCTGAAAACAGGCGTGATCCCGGAGGATAGCTAATGTTACGCCCATCTTTAAAAAAGGATCGAGAGGTGACCCGGGGAACTACAGACTGGTAAATCTGACCTCAGTTCCGGGGAAGATGGCGGAAGCGCTGATAAAAGAAAGCATTGATGAACATCTAGATAGAAACAAACTGATGAAAACAAGCCAGCAAGGCTTCTGCAAAGGAAGATTGTGCCAAATGAACTTATTGCACTTCTTCGAAGGAATTAACAAACAAATGGACAAAGGGGACCCCATAGACATCGTATACTTGGATTTCCAAAAGGCCTTTGACAAGGTACCCCATGAACGCCTACTACGGAAACTGAAGAACCGTGGGGTGGAAGGAGACGTTCATAGATGGATCAAAAATTGGTTGGCGGGTAGGAAGCAAAGGGTAGGAGTAAAGGGCCACTATTCTGACTGGAGGAGGGTCACGAGTGGTGTTCCGCAGGGGTCGGTACTCAGACCACTGCTGTTCAATATATTTATAAACTATCTAAAAACAGGGACGAAGTGCAAAGTAATAAAATTTGCAGATGACACCAAACTATTTAGTGGAGTTGGGACTAAAGAGGAGTGCGAGGAATTACAAAAGGACCTGAATAAGCTAGAAGAGTGGGCAATGAAATGGCAGATGAAGTTTAATGTAGAGAAATGTAAAGTCTTGCATGTAGGGAACAGAAACCCGAAGTACAGTTATACGATGGGAGGGCTGGTAATGGGTGAAAGTACCCAAGAAAAGGACTTGGGGGTAACAGTGGACAACACAATGAAGCCGTCGGCACAGTGCGCAGCGGCCTCTAAGAAGGCAAATAGAATGCTGGGTATTATGAAAAAAGGCATTACAACAAGATCGAAAGAGGTCATCCTGCCGTTGTATCGGACAATGGTGCGCCCGCATCTGGAGTACTGCGTCCAATATTGGTTGCTGTACCTTAAGAAGGATATGGCGATACTCGAGAGGGTTCAGAAAAGAGCGATGCGATTGATAAGAGGTATGGAAAACCTTTCATATGCTGAAATATTAGAGAAACTGGGGCTCTTTTCCCTGGAAAAGCGGAGACTTAGAGGGGACATGATAGAGACTTACAAGATCATGAAGGGCATAGAGAAAGTGGAGAGGGACAGATTCTTCAAACTTTCAGAAACTACAAAAATGAGAGGGCATACGGAAAAATTAAGAGGGGACAGATTCAGAACCAATGCTAGGAAGTTCTTCTTCACCCAAAGGGTGGTGGATGCCTGGAATGCGCTTCCAGAGGGTGTGATAGGACAGGGTACGGTATCAGGGTTCAAGAAAGGATTGGATGAATTCCTGAAGAAAAAAGGGATAGAAGGGTATAGATAGAGATCACTATACAGGTCCTGGAACTGATGGGCCGCCGCATGAGTGGACTGCTAGGCAGGATGGACCCCTGGTCTGACCCAGCAGAGGCACTGCTTATGTTCCAGAATACTGCAGTGAAATTACTCCATCACTGTTCTAACTTCGATCACATCATGCCGCTTCTAAGATCAGAACACATGCTTCCGGGTGTCAAATCGCATCCCCTTTAAATATAATATTCTTTTCCACCAGATTCTCTCAAGCGGTCTTCCCTTGTTTTTATATAGTCTTCTGGTCCCATATTCGCCTCTAAGAACATTACGTTCCTCACAACAGCAGTTATTAGTAATTCCCTCATTTAGATAACTTTTTCTGGATTTCGATAGGAATAATTCAATATGTGTTATAGCTCCTACTCTCTGGAATTCTTTGCCTTTTTACCTTCATTCAGAGAAATCATTTGTAACCTTCAAGGCATAATTAAAGGCATACTACTTCTCTTTGGCCTTTATATCTTAACTTACTTTCTCCTGATGGCTACTTTTTTTTCTGTATGGGCAGATTTAAATTGTTTCCTCCCTTACCACATCGTTCATCCCTTTCCACAACCTTTTTATTTTTATTGTAATCCCTGATTCCCTCTTTCCTCAAGTTCTCAATTGTTTTCCTTTACGTTTTTGTCTTCTTTCTGTTCTTACCCTATTTAATTTGTTTTGTGGTTTTATTTTTGTTTGTTTTTAAATTTTTTATATTGTAAACCGATTAGATTTGCCTTCTGGTTTTATATTTGCGGTATATTAAATAAACTGAACTTGAACATGCAGAATTTTTATTTTTGCAGACATACGAGGATGCTTCAACTGTCTTCGATGCTCTAATGCCGCTTCGATGAAACACTCCCTCAAACAGCAATTAGTGCTCTGTCAAGAGTAAGTTTCTTTTTTATACTTTGAAGTAGTGGATCAATGCCTCGATGGAGAACTTCGATGTGAAGATCGATGCCTGGAGGTAGAATGTCATCCAAGATGGGGAGTGATGATGCCTCGCAGAAGATTCATGAGAAGTAGCTCAATAGCTGACATCAGTATCTTGAGGCCTCGTAGTGCTAAGCGTAGACTGGGCCGGTACCAAGGGAGTCAATGTTAGCACTCACATGCAGTGCAATTTTAACATGTTACCGAGCTCCATCTTGAAGAACTAATCGAGTTTCTCCCTGAAAGTATGCACTGGTATCGATGGCTCATCAGCTGGTACCATCGGTGCAGAAGGTTGTTTCGGAGTGGGTGATTTTGATGAGGATGGAGAGACACTGCACTTCAAAATAATCTGTATCAATGTCCATCGATGAAGAAGAGGCACCATGACTATATAACATCAAGTGGTATGAAAAGTGCCACAGGTGTCGAAGCCTGAAAAGGCTTCAGAAATGGCAACCTGTATCGCCCAGAAAGCTATGCATCAAATGGATTCGATGCTTAATTGGCAGGGCACTGTCCACTGCGATGCATCTGTGTCAACGTGGTAAAATCATCGGTTGTAGAAAGGCATGCATCAACTATCTACTACTCTTATTCACTGATTTTTATAAGAAAAGTGAAGATGAAATTGAAATTCTTGAAAAAGTTTGTTAAAAAATTTAAACAGGAAAGCAACTCGACAGAGAAACAAGAAATACATCTTCTTCACTCCGTGGAAAAAGAAAAACTGATGACTTTGCGAGCTAGTGTCAGGCGGGAAGGCACTCGTGCATGCGCAGTGCGGGCAGTATTAAGCTTTGAATTCTTAAAGTGCCGGTGCACTTTTTTGCTGTCTGTGCCGGGGCTCTGTGGATGACGTCACCTACATGTGAGAATATGCTGCCTGCTTGTCCTGGGATAATAGATTATATTTGCACAGATCTCTGTGTTACAGTAGGATAGAGGAATCTATAGTGCTTTCTTTGAAAAAATAACTGAAAGATCAGAATGAGGGTAACATTCAAAACATGATAGTATCTGATTTAAAATCATCTAAAGTTCATTAATTTGGTAAGCAATGGTTAGATCTGATCAATTACCTTTTTTTTTTGCCCTTCCTCATTAGCAAAACACGTTTGCAGGAGAACATGCATTTACCTTAACTTGTTTTCTACCAGAAGATGCAGTCTGTTTAGCTCTTTTTTTCTCTGGGAACACTTCTGTAAATGTATATAAAATGAGTTCAGCGGCACTCAAACATTTGTGTACATACAATTGTAAAGTCTTATTCTATAAGCAAAAGCATTTAAAAAGCACAAATCAAAATGTTAATTGTAACCTGTATTTTTACAAGAACCTGGCACCATCAAACACAAATATGCATTTAGATAGACCCATTCCACATTTGACTTTCATGTTTAATTGCAACTGGTATTAAAAAAGGTAAAGGACTATTTTTATCAACTTTATCTGCAGTACTTAATGCTGCTAAAGTACAATAATAACCAGTCTATGTGTGTAATATGTATTAGATTAAAATATACAGTATATATCTATATCTGGCATACAAAATAAGAAAGAAGTGAATTGACAGACTTTCAAAAAATATTAGAAGGCGTTTTCAACAGCGAGTCCTAGAGAGAACAGGGAGCCACCTATTGGACAGACTGTACTTGCAATTGTAACAAAGGTTGAGGAACGATAATAGCAGTAATGATGGTTGCATGCTGGAAAATGAACAAAGTAGACACTATACTTAGTTTTATCAGTGCTATGGCAAGTTTCCGTAGTGTAGTGGTTTTATCAGTGCTGCCTCAAGACCCTGTTCCTCAATGACCCCATATGGCTGGGTTACAAAAGAAGTGCTTTAAGTATATTTTCTCCTATTTCTGTAAAGTCAAGCCTTGTAGTCATACTCATAGCCACATAATCTTACAGCTTATACTACGCCATAGCAGCTTATACTGGCCCATAGCAGGAAGAGCTGATGCACTTAAGCACTTCTACTGCTGGGCTACATGGGGTAATGGAAGAATGAGATTGGGAGGCAGTGTATGAACACTATTAGAACTAAGTACAGTGTTTTGCTGCCCTCATCTTTTATCAGTGCTCCAAACTGACAAAAGGTTTGCCCATTGGGAGGTGGGGGTTGGAGGACAGAGAAGGAAGGGGGAATGGGGATGTTCCTCTTCACCCTCTATTGAATTCCAACACTCTTATGTATCATTTTCAGACACCCTTGTCTGTGCCATTGCCCCAGACCAGACCCGCTATTACTATTATGTATCATTTCTATAGCGCTGAAACAGCTTACAATATAATTTGAGACAGGACATATAGGGTTGGGGAGTTTCTTGCAGAGATAATGATAGGATAGATATAAGTATCTTACGGTGCATGGGAGTTTCTCATAAGAGCTTACAATCTAATTTGAACAGACAGGACATATAGGGTTGGGAAAGTATCTAGCAGAGAGAATGATAGGATAAACATAGGTATCTTACGGTGAGCGGGAGTTAGGTGTTGAAAGTAGCCTTGAAAAAATGTTTTTTTAGCTTGGATTTGAATACTGCTAGAGATGAGCTTGATGTATTGACTCAGGAAGTCTGTTCCAGGCATATGGTGCAGCAAGATAGAAGGGGTGGAGTCTGGATTTGGTGGTGGAAAAGAAGAGTACAGATAAGATGGACTAACCCAATGAACAGACAGGCAATGTTGGACAGGCAAGCAGAGATTCGGGCCTGGATTTCTGTACAGATGTCTGGTGTGGAGAGGTAGATCTGGGAGTCATCAGCATAGAGATGATATTAAAAGTCATGGGAGAAGATCAATGCACCGAGTGGATATATATGGAGAAAAGGAGAGGGCCCAAGACACAGCATTGAGGTACACCAATTGAGAGTGGGATAGCAGTGGAGGAGGATCCACCTATACTAGGGGGTTGGCA
Source organism: Geotrypetes seraphini (assembly GCF_902459505.1). Taxonomy (NCBI): domain Eukaryota; kingdom Metazoa; phylum Chordata; class Amphibia; order Gymnophiona; family Dermophiidae; genus Geotrypetes; species Geotrypetes seraphini. Next base: position 23,896,594 of record NC_047095.1, read on the forward strand.
ACCTTTTTAAAGCAAAGAGCCAATTTATCCTAAAGATTTGATCCAAGATTTAAGAAGAGACTCAATGGGTAGAGAAGGGAGTTTGAGATATTCCAGGTCTCTCCAAGTTTCTTTATTTTTGATTTACCATTTATCATACAAGTGTCTAAATGGTTAACAATAAAATATAATTAAAAAGTAAAATCTTATTTAGGTTAAAAAGACGGAGGCATATATGCATTGATGTACATTGAAACGTAAGGGAAATGGGGAGAGGGAGGTAAATTGAATACATCGCAATAAAAATAAAACTAAAAGGAGGTTAGGGGGGGAGGGAAATACATTTGGGGAAGGATCGCTTCAAGAGAAGTGTTTTGATTTCCAAGAGTTCTGCAATAAAGAAGAGCTGTCAAAGAGGATAGGGATTAAAGAGTGTAAGCTTTCTTTAAAAAGAAAGGTTTTGAGTTTGATTTTAAATTTGTCCAATGAGTTTTCTAGTCGGAGATCAGTAGGAAAGGCATTCCCCAAAGTCTAGCTTCTCTCCCCTCTTTCTTCCCTCTAACCCCTCCATAGATCTCTGTACCTCCCTTCCCTCCCTCCCTCCCTGCCCGTCCCCCTTCCCCCAACCCATAGCCAAGGTTTCTCCCCTCTCTGGGCCCTGACCCTTTAATTCTCCTTCCCAACCCCATGATCCCCTATCCCCAGGCCTACTGAGGTACTTGATGCTTCATCAGGGATCTTCGTGACAGGAGTGTGATCCTCGCGCTCCTGCCGTCACACAGCTGCCTTCTAAAATGGCTGCAGTGACTTTTCACAGCTACTCATGGCATTTCCTGTAGTACTACAAGCTGCCGTGAAAGGTCACGGCATTCATTTTAGAAGATAGCCACAATGAGGCAGGAGTGAGAGGGCTGCACACCTTCCATGAAGACCCCCACTGGACCACCAAGTACCTCGGTAGGCCCAGGAGAGGGGGCAAATCATGGGGTTGGGAGATTAAAGGGTCAGGACCTGGAGAGGCAAAGCTACATGGCAGAAGAGCCGCATGTGGCTCATGAGCCGCAGGTTGCCGACCCCTGACCTATGAAAGTGTGATGGGATATATAGGATGAAAACCAGAAAAGAACAGAACTCTGGATACCCAGCAACGACAGTGTATCGAGGAGTAGCTGATAATCAACAGTATCGAAGGCAGCAGACATATCGAGAAGGATGAGGATAGAGTACAGGTCATTGGATTCAGCCAGGTCATTAGAGATTTTAGCAAGGGCAATTTCTGTGGGATGGAGTGGGTGAAAGCCCAACTGAAGTGTGTCAAGAATAGCTTGAGATGAAAGGAAGTCCTGGTAATGGCAGTGGACAGCACTTTCAAGTAGCTTAGATAAGAAGAGAAAGAGAGAGATGGGGTGATAGTTAGAGGTGGATGTGGGGTCTAGTGAGGGTTTTCCGAGGAGAGGTGAGACTACAGAATCTTTGAAGACATCAGGAACAGTTACAGTGGTGAGTGATAGGTTGAGGATGTGACAGATAGGAAGGATGACAGTGGGAGAGATAGCACTGAGTAAGTTGGTGGGAACCAGGATAGAGGAGCAGTTAGTGAGGTTGGAAGAGGAGAGAAGATGTGCAGTTTCCTCTTCAGTGATTTGAGAAAAGGACAAAAAGGTAGCAGTGATTGAAGGGAAGTTGGCAGAGTGGACAGCTGGAAGGAGAGGTTGGGGGGAGGTGACCTGGTTGAAAACTCAAGGTGAATCTTGGAATCTTGTCGTAGAAGAACTCTGCCATTATTTGGGGAAAATAAAGGGGGGATTGGAAGTCGGGGAACTTTGAGTAGTTAGTTGAGTATGCCATAGAGATGGTGAGGGTTAGAGCTAAGAGAGTTAGTTAAATGGGAGTAGTATTCTTGTTTGGCAAGTGAGAGCACAGACTGAAAGGATGTCAACAGGAATTTGAAGTGTATGAAGTCAGATTTAAGCCAAAGCTGTTCAGCAGACCAGGCACAGGAGCGCAGGTAACTGATGATGGGGGTCAACCAGGAATGTGGTTTGGCGTGCCTTACAAGACATGAGATGGGAGGAGCGAAGAGTATCTAGAGCAGAGGAGAGAATGGTGTTGTAGGAGAGGATGACTTAATTGACAGACTTGTGTGACATAGTAGTAGAAGGGAGGGATGAGACGGTGGTGGAGGTGTCAGGGTCAATAGCCTGAAGGTTCCTAAATGTGATTGGTTGGGTCTTGGGGAAAGGGTGATGAGTTGTGAAGGTTAACATATGATGGTCTGAGAGGGAAAGAGTTGAGGTGCAGAATTGTATGGTAGAGCAGTTGGAAGAGTAGACAAGGTCAAGGCAATGGCCAGTCTAGTGGTGGTGGAGAACAAGCAGAGATTATATGAGGATATTAAGGCAAGAATCCTGGAAGTATAGGAGATAGAGAATGGATGTTGACATTACCAAGGATGAGGGATGAAAATGAGGGTTCGAGAAAGAAGGAGAGCCAGGAATCAAAGTCAATGAGGAAAGAAGGAGAGAGACTTATTAGGTGTGTGTGTGGGGGGGGGGGGTAAATGACTGCAACTTGGAGAGGTAGAGGAGCAAATAAATGGATAGCATGGAATTCAAAGGAGGGAGAAGAATGAGATTGAGGTGGAAGAAGGGGTTGATATCTACAAGATGGTGAGAGTAACAGAGAAAAATGCTTGAGTACCTGCAAAAATTAATGTAAACTGTTCTGAGCTCCCTTGAATAAATAAATAAATACCACCTCTCCATGACCATCTGGGTGAGATGTATGTGAGAAAAGGCAGACTCTATGACACAGGGTGGCAGCTGAAGCAAAGTATTCAGGGCAGATCCAGGTCCTTTAACTCTAACAGGTGGAGGGTTTGAGAGATAAAGAGGTCATGTATGAAGGTAAGTTTGTTGGAGACAGAGCAGATATTCCAAAGGGCACACAAGAAAGGCAGAGATGAAGGGGGAAGAATAACAGAGATAAGATTGTTATATTGCACACTGGGATTGGGAATGATATCCCCAGCAGAGAGTAAGAGAATATGGATGAGTATGGGAGAGGCATAGGGGAGAACTGTGAGTCACAGATACATACAGGTAGCATGGAGATGGTTGAATGAGAGGGGGAAAGGGTTGAAGCTCTAGGGCTGAGAAGAGGGAAGAGGACAAAAGGGAAGATGAGGTGGTGAAATCAAAAAGTGAGTAGTGTGGTGGAGGTGGCTGAAGTGCTTTGGGGTGAAAAGAGATTGGGGTAAAACAATAATAGCAAGAGGAGTTGGTGCACATAGGTCATGGTGGAAGGGGAGATAGTAGTCAATAGGCACTTCTTTAGTGCACAAAAAGAGATTATGTCCTTATCTTGATATCATCTTTTCCAGTAGATAGATGAGACATTCTAGACATGTGGGTTATCTCCCAATGGCCGCGTTCCATATGCAGAAGGAATCCACTCCAGATTTTTTTATGTGACTCTCCTCTACTTCGCTGGGAGCTCTAGCACCACATTCACTTAGTACCCAAGCACCAAGAACTCCAACACAGAACATGAAGTAGGGTCACCAATGGGAACATTCCCAAGAACCAGTTGTGCTCAAAAAAGGAACATTAGAACAACTACCAGCTAACCACAGCATCAAAGGAGCTTAGGAAGTACCCCTGTTTGTGATCTGAACATATGTATAGAATTCGTCAAGGCCTAAAAGGGCTGGCTGGCATCCAAGAAACTTGGAAAAGCATAAACAAAATGAAACAGTAGGCAGGTGCAGGAAGGACAGGGTAGGAGTCTAGAATGTCTCACCTATCTACTGAAAAAGATATTATCCAGGTAAGGACATAATCTCTTTTTTTTCAGAGCAATAGGTGAGTCATTCTAGACATGTGGGATGTACAAAAGCAGTCCCAAAAAATCTAAGGCAGGCTGACTGCATTAACTCTCAAGACCGAGGACCCAAAAGCAGAGTCCTGTCATGCCACCACATCCACTCTGTAAAATTTGGCAAATGTGTACAGAGCGGACCAAGTATTTGCCCTACAAATCTCCTCAGGGGATTGCTCTAGCCTTGGCCCACGAGGAGGCCATACTCCTGGTAGAATGTGCCTTAATAGAACAGGAGACTGTTTACTGCAAAGAATGTAGGCTGATGAAATGGCCTTACAGATCTGGAAAAGGTGGTCTTGGAAGCGGGGGTGCCCTGCTTAGAAGAATGGGTCAGCACAAAAAGATGGTCAGTGAGGCAAAACTCATTTGTAATCTCTAGATAGCGTAGAAGAACTCTGTGGACAATCAATTACTGCAAAATGCAGTAATTGTTTCTTAGAACCATGAGGCTGAATAAACAGGCATGCATACTTCCCGATTAACATGGAATGTCGACACTACCTTCGGCAGGAACGAAGGAACTGTGTGGAGAAAAATACCTGCCTCTGAGATCCACAAGAAAGGTTCTCTACAAGACAGCCTGGAGTTCTGTCACACATCTCATTGAAGTAAGGGTGACCAGAAAAGCTACCTGTAGCATCAAGTCCAAGAGAGAAGCATCTCTCAGAGGCTCAAACAGAGCCTTGGTGAGGCCAGAGAAAACCAAGAAAAGGTCCCACAAAGGGAACGTCAGTTTGATTGGTGGTCTACAGAAATCTGGCCACATCAGGGTGAGATGCAAGTGAGAGACTACGGTCCTGGGCTCTGAAACAAAAGAGTTCAACAACTTGGACCTGAAGAGAAGCCACAGTGAGGTCCTTATCAAGGCCCATTTAGAGAAAGTCTAGTACTACTGAAAAATAAGCAGAATATGGCTCCACACTTTCCTGGTCGCACCAATGTTGGAAAGTCTTCCACACCTTGGCGTAGACAGACAAAGTAGTTGACTTCTTAGATTTCAGAAGAGTAGAATTGACATCAGAATAGCCTTTGTGCTCTAATGCTTCGCACTCAATTGCCATGACATAAGAGCAAAGTGATAGGGATCCTCCATGCAGAATAGACCCTGAGAGAGGAGGTCAGGAACAGCCCGCAACTGAAGGCCACAACTTATGTGAAGGCGCATCAGATCTGTGTATCACAGTCTATGAGGCCAATCTGGAGCCACCAGAATGACCCTTCCCTAATGAGTCATAATCCGGTGAAGGACCAGGCCTATCATGGGCCAGGGAGGAAAACATACAGTGGTACTCCCTGCAGCCAAGGCTCTACTAAAGCGTCTAGGCCTTACTTCCTGGCTTGGATCTGTGACTGAAAAAAATCAGGCGGCTTTTGAGTTCCTTGCTGATGCCATTGGGCCAAAGTGAGACCAACCCCAGTGCCGCACAATGGCTTGAAATGCTGCCAAGGACGGCACCCACTCACCTGGATACAAAGATCAAGCCACCCTCTATAAAAACACCCTACAAGTGGCCAAGAAACAATGCACGTAATTCTTCAGCACTTTACTCCATCGTTCGTTCACTCTCTCCCTATGCTAAGAAACTAACCCCCAACATAAATCAACCAATGCTCTCCCCCCCTACCAAACAGGATTTTCAGCACATCATTTCACCGAACTATCCTTAATCGGCCTGATCACAAGTATTCGTTACTTTCAAGACCACCGCAAATCAATTTTTTCTGATATCTCTTGACCTTACATTGGCCTTTGATATCATCTGCCACTCCTTACTGCTTAAAAGATTGCAATCCATAGGTATTGCTGGAACTTCTCTGCAATAGTTCACTTCCTACTTTCAAAATTGGAATTAAAAAGTCTAGGTCAATAATGCCACATTCTCGACCATAATTCAAACTTACGGAGTCCCACAGGGTTCCCATTCTTTCTCCCCTCCTTTTCAACATCTTTATGAGTCCACTACTTACCTAAGCACAATCCATAGGATTTACTATTTTCATGTACGCTGATGACATTCAACTGCTTCACCCCCTAAACTCAAATGCATCCAAAGAAATAGTAGAAATCAACAATAAACTTAAAATTAGCTCTTGGCTTCGACAAAACAAACTTTCTTTGAACATTTCTAAATCCAAGGGTGTACTTTTCTCTACCTCTCCAAAAGTAACTCTGAACCAGCCTATCAATATTGATTCATGCCCAATCCAAATTGACAACAAAATCAAACTCCTTGGAGTTATCATTGATGAGCGGACTGCTGGGCAGGATGGACCGCCGGTCTTACCCAGCAGCGGCAATTCTTATGTTCTATCGTTTCTCTCTTAGACACCCCTCCCCCTCTATCAACATCTTGATTCACTCTTTAGGTATTTCCCACATTGACTACTGCAATGCACTGTATCAAGGCATTACAGAAAAGGAAACTTGCTGGCTTCAACTTTTACAAAATACTGCTGTTAAACTTATTTAGAAAAAGCAAAAAAATTTGACTATGTCACCCCCCTCTTGTGTAAAGCACACTTGCTACCCATCCCTCACCGTATCATCTACAAATCACTTTTACTAACATTCAAAACCAAACAGTCCAATTCACCAGCTTTCATCAATAAATTTCTAATTCTTTATGCTCCTTCCCGGACTCTTCGATCCAACACTCAAAATCTGCTTACAGTCCTGTCTATCTGAGAATTATTTCTCAATACAACCCGTAAAACTATCTTTTCGATCACTGCCCCAACTTTGGAATACTCTTCCGTCGGACCTCCAATTAGAAACCTTTCTTGAAAAGTTCAAGTCTAAACTCAAAACATTCCTTTTCAAAGACGCCTACGACTGCTGATTTCTTTCATTTCAATTAGAGTCCAATTAGAGTTTTTCCATGAAGTTGGTAACACTAAATCAAAACACTTATTTTGAAGCAAACCCTACCCTACCCTCTTGTTTCAAACCCATCCCCTCTCATCCCTCCCTCTTATGGGGTTTTTTTTCCCATCTCGATGTACTCATTAACTTACCAGTTCCCGCCTCTCCCTTATTGGTTCCAGTAAGTCAGTTTGTATTGTATTGTTTGTATTGTTCTAATTTTCTTTTTTAACATTGATAATTGTTAACCGTTTAGGTATATATTTGATAAACAGTATATCAAAGATTAAATAAACTTGGAAACTTGGAAGGTCTGTCTACTGAGGAAGTCTACTTAAACATTGATGACTCCTGCCTGATGCGCTGCTGAAAGAGCTTAGAGATGACGCTCCGCTCAGAGAAAGAGCAGACAGGCTTTCTGAGCCAAAGAAGCACTCTTGTGTCCTCCTGTCGCATTGTCAGAGAAGACTTGGAATGCTTGGCATTACAGAGTCATTTGCAATTTCACTAGAGTCAAGCAAATGGCCCACAGTTTCAAATGGTTGATTGACCACTTCCTTTGAGAGGGCATCCAACGTCCCTGAATGGGACGATTGTTTCCATGGCATCTGCCATCACAACCACCCAAAACGCAATCTGCAGTGGCTTGCCCCTGGAGAGGGACTGTGGAAGGAGCCACCACTTCATGCTGGCCCAGGCCACCAAAGTCTAAGGAAGAACTGCCTGCAACACTTTCATCTGCGGAAACCAGCATGAGAGCAACACGTGCTTCAGAGGACGCATATGCACCCTTGCCCAACAAACCACATCTATGGTGACCACTATGGACCCCCAGGGCCTGGAGATAGTCCCACGCAAACAGAGCTGCTTTGCCCAGAAGGAAAGAAATCTGAGAGTATAGCTTCTGTTTGCGTGCCTCTGGAAGATAAACTCAGCCAGCTGCCATGTCGAACAAGACCCCTAGATATTCCAGGGACTGTGTCAGGGTCAAATTGATTTTCCTGTAAAGCACAATCCAACCCAATCTGCCAGGACCTGGAAACAGAAAAAACAACGAAGGTGACTGAATGGTATTCGATCTTGTTTTTTCTGCTTTCACGGTTTGTGAAGGTAGCAACTGCTGTGTTTTCTGCATATCTTCCAGGACCTGGACCACATGATCGACCACATGATCCACCATTCGCCGACCCTCAGCCAACAAGGGAGCTCTGATCAGCCAAGCATCCAAGAACGGATGCACCTACAACCCCATCTTCCTCAAGTGAGCTGCCTCAACCACCATCATCTTGGTGAAGGTACGAGGCGCCATAGCAGGCCAAAAGGAAGAGTTGAAAACTGTTAATGATATTCCAGAACATGAAATCGGAAGAATTTCCGGCACTCCTGATAAATGGAAATATGTAAGTAAGCCTCTGTTAGAGCCTCAATGAACTCTCCCGGGGCTACTGCCCCTATGACAGACCGCACTGTCTCCATGCAAAAGCGCAGAACTTTGTGCGCTACATTGATGTGTGTAAGAAATCGTCTAAGCCTTTCTCTAGCACAATAAAATATATGAAGCATTTAAACTAAACTAAACTAAACCTTAGGTTTGTATACCGCGCCATCTCCACAAGCGTAGAGCTCGGCACGGTTTACAGGGTTAGGTTGAAAAGGAGCTACAATGAAGGGTTATAGGAAAGGAGCTAGGACGATAAAGAGGGACAGGGTACCAAAGAGCGGGAGGTGTTAGATTTTTGAAAAGAGCCACGTTTTCAGGTGTTTGTGGAAGGATTGGAGGGAGCTTGAAATTCTGAGCGGGGATGTGAGGTTGTTCCAGAGTTCTGTGGTTCTAAAGGGGAGGGATGTTCCTAGTTTTCCTACGCGGGATATACCTTTTGCAGAGGGGAATGATAGTTTCAGTTTTTGGGAGGATCTAGTGGAATTAGGGTAAACATGTGGATAAAGGCAAGCCGGTTGATGTAGTGTATCTAGATTTCCAGAAGGTTTTTTACAAAGTTCTTCATGAGAGGCTCCTGAGAAAATTAAAGTGTCATGGGGGATTTTAATTGTGGACTAAGAACTGGTTATCGGAAAGAAACAGAGGGTAGTGTTGAATTGCAATTTTTCTCAGTGGAGGAGGGTAAATAGCGGTGTGCCGTAGGGATCTGTACAGGGACTGGTGCTATTTAACTTATTTATAAATGATCTAGAAATTGGAACTACAAGTGAGGTGATTAAATTTGCAGATGACACTAAACTGTTCAAAGTTGTTAAAATGCATGCGGACTGTGAAAAACTGCAGGAAGTCCTTAGGAAATTGGAAGATTGGGCATCCAAATGGCAGATAAAATTCAATGTGGACAAATGCAAATAGATGCATATTGGGAAGAATAATCCAAATCATAGTTATTGGATGCTAGGTTCCACCTTGGGGGGCGGGTCCTCAAGAAAAGGATCTGGGTGTCATTGTAGACAATACGCTGAAGCCTTCTGCCCGATGTGCAGCATGGCCAAGAAAGCAAACAGGATGCAGTTACTGTACACGAATATACAAAATTAACATGCAGTAATTGCAAAGCCTCTATGTTAGCACAGAGACAGTACACTTCATGCATGTTACCTGCATTACAGATCATATGGATGCACTTTTCACCACCTCAAGGGGTGACATCTGCTATATTGTTATTAAGCGATACTGTACTTCACTTTAAGTGCAAGGTGCATGCCTTGTCCATTCTACACCCCGTTCCACATTGCTCAATTAATACAGGAATTAGCATGTGCTAAATGTGAAGCCACTGCTTAACTCACTTCAGAAAGAGAGGCCCCCATATTTGATGCAGTTTGCTAAAAAGGCAGAATTGAAATTCTGGAGAAATCAATTTGCAAAGAATTCAGCTACCTTTTCTTGAATTAGTATAAGAATATATCAAAAGATGGTGTCATATGTGAGCTTCAGAGATAATATGGGTCTTTTTTAGATGCCAAATAAACAATTTCCAGTAACCCAATGCCCAGTATCTGAAGAAGGGATTCATTTCCCTTTAAGAGCTCAAGTACAATATTCATGAATAAATGTGCAAAGAAATTTTAGTAGCATTATCTAGACATATATTTGTACATAGAAAAATTATATAAAAGCTAAATGTAAATAGGAGTTTGTGATTTATCTGAGAGTGCATCAAGTCATTCCTGGACTTTGACAGCAAAATCAGACCTTCTATTCATTATAAGCAGCCGAAATGCTGCACTAAAGCAGCAGTATGTCAAGGCTAATAAAACTTGAAACACAAACATATATTTAAGTCCATATAGGCTGTCTTTGTTGTTCATGGGTAATAGCTTGCAAGTTTCAAGTTTCAAGTTTATTTTTGACTTGTTGGATCGCTTAATTTAATTTGCTAAGCGATTTACAGATAAAAATATATATAACAGATTGATTAAAATTAGGTACATTATCATAAAAACTAACAAATAAAATCATACAGACTAACGGACACATAAGGAAAGAATGGGTAGAACTACAATTGTATATATTAAAAGAACATTAATGGTAAAAAACAACAGGTATGGGGAATATCAGAAAAATAAAAAAATGGAAAGAAAAAGAATCAATAAAATTAAATTCATACATTAAACGCGTCTTTAAAAAGGAAACTTTTTAAACTACTTTTAAACTGTTTCAAATCATTTTCTACTCTGAGATACTGGGGCAAACTATTCCATAATTGAGGGGCTATAACAGAAAAAATGTCAGTGCGACGAGTTCCAATAATTTTTAATGATGGAACTGTTAAAAGGTTTTGATTAGTGGATCTTAAAGAGCGTGAAGTACTATATGGAATGAGTAATCTGTTGATGAATTGGGGTTCGTTTGTAATCAGTGTTTTAAAAAACTAAAAGTAATATTTTAAAGGTAATCCGGTGAGTAATAGGAAGCCAGTGTGATTCAATCAAGAGTGGTGTGACATGGTCAAATTTTTTGCAATTGTGTATTAGTTTTATTGCTGTGTTTTGAACTATCTGAAGACGTTTTTTCTCTCTCTGGGTGATATTTATTAATAAAGCGTTACAGTAGTCAAGTTTTGCAAATGACTTTTGAACTACCTTCATATTTTTATTTGAGAAGCAGCAGCATAACTAGGATTGAATGGTACATATAGTGTCACTTTGGTCAGGGTTGTATGTGTTGGGGAAGGGAGACCTCTTTAGAACTCCAGTGTGGATAGTGTGGGGTAGCTATGGAAATTGAGGGGTGTCTGGACAAAGAATATATGTTGGTGAGTAGCAAGGATGGAAGATGTGAGTGGATGGGTATTTGGGGCAGGAGTATGTGAACGAAGTGAGGTATAGTACATAGGGCAGAAGGGGACATGTGGATTATATAGGAGGGTAGCTGGCACAGTAGGGTTGTGTATGAGGTGGCAGCTATGAGTGAGATGTCTGAGATGTAGAGCCTTGTGTATCTTAGATGCCCAGTGAGGTGATGTACACAGGAGGTGTCAGTTGTAGGTGAGTTGTCTGGGGCAGTGGTATAGTGGGAGTGTCTGAGGTGAGGTGGGGTGCATTTGTGTCACATGCACAGTGAGGGTGTTAGTAAAAAGATTGAGACAAGATTTTCTCTTTTGGTTCATCACTTACCTGTGACCAGTTCTCTTTCTAGCTGAGCCCCTCCCTGCACCCCTCATTCAAGCATTTAAAAGGTCTATAAAGCTTATATCTGATTTCAGTCTTTTTTTTCTTTGTGGGGAATATCTCTTACCTCAATAGATTAATGTACATTTCTCTATTTGGCAATTGTTTTCTGCAATCTGATCTTACACATGCTTTGTTGTAACTTTTAAATGCAAACCTGTTTTTTCTGCTAATTGTGTAATTGCTTTCCCGTCTCCACAGATTTTCTCTAAGTTTGGTTCATCACTTTTCCTATGACCTGTAACAAGCAGATTTATTTATCTACCTTTACTCCTTAACCCTACCTTACACATAGCATACACAGCTATACCTCTTGTGCATGAACCCTCCATGATAAATCTATGCTACCAATCTACTTTCACCTTCATCCTATGAGACTAGCTACCACTGTCTCAAAAGCCTCACAAATCTGACTTGGCCTAGGAAGCTCTCCCATATCCAGGATATATCTGATTCCAGTGCAATAGGTGAGACATTTTAGACATGTGGGTTATCTCCCAATGGCTACGTGCCATAGGCTGAGGGAATCCAGTCTGGATTTTTTCTTTGACTCTCCTCTACTTCACTGAGAACTCTAGCACCACCTATAGTTTTTCCCTTCTGCACGAGTGCCTGAAGGACTGTTTCTATTCTGCTTTTCCTTTTATTCTTATTTTATTTGCTTTTCGGGATTTCTTTGTGCCTGTATAGATAAGAAGCAGACTCCGGTCTGCAGTAGACAAGCCTGGTAGTACCTGTTGGTCCAGCCTGCATTTGTTTCTTTGGAGCTTGGGGCCGTCCCCACTTTTTCCTCATCTTCTGTTTAGCAAGGGTTCGTGCATAGGCTGTTTGTTGTCCTTTGAAGGCTCAATGGTGTCTCTCAGGGCGCAGGCTGATTTTTCGCCTCCACCCGTCCTTTAGCGCTTCTGTCAGTCCATGGAGGTGGAGGTACAGTCAGGCACCGTGTCTGGCAGCCTGAAGATCAATGTCAAGGAGGCATTACCAGCATGAGGCAATGTTTTCTTTTATTCCAGATACTGTAAGAGAGCTGAGGCAGGCTGCAGCACATCTCCAGCAAAGGTCACAGTGAGTAAGGCTGTCATAGCCTGTTAAGTGAATTGAGGGGGGTATGAATATTTAGAAGTTTGAGGGTTTCTGCCTGTCCCTCCTGTGTTCCCCTACCTTAAAAATCCTAAAATCACCTTTTTTGAACTTTCCTATGTGTAAAAAAAATTGCAATTTTAGCACGACTTTCTTAGCGGTGGCCATGTTGGATTTTTAGCAATCTTTTTTTTACAAAAGATTCCTGCTCTCACAAATCTGCAAATTTTGCCTCAAAACTTGTTGAGATGGAGTCCTTGGGCTCTCCTACTATGGATACTTTCCAGGATTTCACAAATTTAGTGCCTCAGGAGCATCCTTGCACCACGTGCCACATGACACGGCCAGAAGAAGTGGCAGCGCAAAGCATAGCCTCTCCCTTGACTAAGAACGGGAGTGTTGAAATGCTCAGCTAGCCTTTTGGGGTGGCCTTCCTTATTTTTGTGGCTCAGCACAGCTGAAAATTCCATACGCAAAGCTGCAGATCCGCCACAGCCCAAGAAGCACAGGGTGAAATAATCACAAGGTGACTCTAAGCCCCATGGTCCAGAGGCCTTCGCAAAATTTATGAAACATTTTTTAAATACATTTCAGCATTTCCGTGCTTCCCCTGTGCAGTTCTGCTCTGCCTCAGACTTGTCTCTCAGCGGTTTTGCCTCTATAGTCACGTCCTCTTCTCAGTCTGCTGCTGTTCCTGAGTTAGCTGATCCTTTTGTGGGCGATGCTTATGATGATGATCAGTTTGCGGACCCCTTGTTTTCCAGGGACACCCTCTCCTTGGTGGGGTACTCGGGACAGTAAACCAGCTCTTTGTATTCTTTGGCCTTAGAACCTAGGGATGATCCTACAGTTCTGTGTTTGACTTTAGTCACTCAGACGGCTCCTTCTACCTCCTCTTCTCTCTCCCCTTTGCAGAGTACAAACTTCCGCTTTTCCCTGGCATCCTGATATGAGCAATCTGATCTCAGAGCAATGGGGATTCTCCGGAAGGCGTTCTCAAGGTGACAAGGGCTATGTCCTGTTTATACCCTATGCAGCAAGAGTTCCAGCAGCTTCCTGGTCAGCCTAAAGTGGACTCTTTGGTTGCACAGGTGACTAAACGCACCTCCTTTCCCAATGAGGATATGGTTCTTAGGAGACTTTTTGAGGCATCAGCTTTGGGAATCAAACCTGCCTTTGCAGTGTCCTTTTGTCAGGCACGTTTACTTGTCTAGTCTGCTTACTCTGGATAATGAGGCTGTGGAGCATCCTCCTCGGCTTCTTTTGGCTGAATAGATTGTTGTTGGCAACCTGTATGATCTTATCGGATCCTGGGTAAGGTATCGGAATATTCGATTTCTGCTCGCCGTATCTTCTGGATTAGACAGTGGGCCAGTGATTACACCTCTAAGGCTACTCTTGTAAGGCGTCCTTTTAAGGTGCAATTGTTATTTGGCAAGGGCTTGGATGATCTCATGAATTCTATGATGGACTGTCACCTTAAGACCCAGCCTGATGCCAGACCCAGAACCTCTAGAGGTTCGGGACACTAATTTTTGTGACTCCAGTTCCGATCCTTATTCAAGCTCCATGTCTCAGAGATTTTCCCAGCGTTACAGGCAGAGGTTCGCATAACCAGCCTTCTGCCTCCCTCTGCCAAAAAGTCTCAATGATGCCAGGCTGAGGGAGGTCTTTCTGCATATCGGGGGCAGGCTCTCAGTGTTATTGCAGGCTTGGGTGCGCATCTCGTCTGACCAGTGGGTTTTGGACATCATTCAGTCTGGCTACAAGCTGAAATTTACCAGGCCTCTGACAGATTGATTTGTGAACTCCCTATGGAAACAAGGTAGTCAAAATGCAGACCACTGTACAAAGATTAAGAACATAAGAATAGCCTTTCTGGATCAGACCAATGGTCCCATCTAGCCCAGTATCCCGTCTTCATGGAGGCCAATCCAAGTCACAGGTACCTAGCAAAAAACCAAATAGTAGCAGCATTCCATGCTACCATCCCATGTCTGTCTCAACAGCAGACTATGGACTTTTCCTCCAGGAATTTGTCCAAACCTTTTTTAAAACCAGCTACATTAACTGCTCTTACCACATCATCTGGCAACACATTCTAGAGCTTAACTATTCTCTGAGTGAAAACATATTTCCTCCTATTGGTTTTAAAAGTGTAACTTCAATGAGTGTCCCCTAGTCTTTGTAAATCTTGATGCAGTAAAAAAAAAATCAATCCACTTGTACCCATTCTACACCACTCAGGATTTTGTAGACTTCAATCATATCTCCTCTCAGCTGTCTCTTTTCCAAGCTGAAAAGCCCTAACCTTTTTAGTCTTTCCTCATACGAGAGGTGTTCCACCCCCCTTTATCATCTTGGTTGCTCTTCTTTGAACTTTTTCTAGTGCCGCTATATCTTTTTTTGAGATAAGGAGAACAGAACTGAATGCAATACTCAAGGTGAGGTCACACCATTGAGCGATACAGAGGCATTATAACATTCTTAATCTTATTAACCATCCCTTTTCTAATAATTGCTAACATATTGCTAAAATATTGCTAACATTGCTAACAATAATTGCTAGTGCAGAGCTTTTATTTATTTTTTTTGTTCGAAACATGATCATATCAGCAAGTTGGTAGATCAAATAGAAGTAATCCAGTTGAAGGTATTCCCAGCTCTTCAGGGATGGCAGCCATGTAATTAATATGGAACAATGGACACACATCTAGAGGTGTAGCTCTCTACCTGTTCTACATTATCTGCTGCATTAACAGATACCACATAGTAATGACCTCCACATTAACTACAAGACATATTTCTCCTCATGCCTTTATCCAATAGAAATTTCCACATTAGGTGTTTTTAATGCAGCAGTTAGTGTACACTAATAGCACATTGCATGTTAGCTGCTGTGTTAAACTAATGCAGGGAATGGTTAAGGAGTGAATGCCATGAAGTTAACACTGGTATTAAAAGGAGATTAGGTTCTTACCTTGATAATATAATTTTCAGTAGATAGGGATGGTGAACCATAATGTTATCCATCTGTGCTCGTAAGCATACTTCAGAAGATAGCAATCACAGCTTTTCAACTCCTCCTCTTTCTCCACCTCTGCTGTCCCCTTCAATTCATACCAAAACTGGCGACTGGCCTACAGAAGAAGACAGGAGAAGGAGAGATATGGGGAATTTCCTGAAACCAGGTGTCTGATCTGCTCAGATGAGATTAAAATAATCACTGAAGAAACAGTAATGTAGTCAAAACATTAACAAGTCTCTGAGAGGAACAATGAATCCAAGAAAATAAAGTTAAGCAAGAAACATAAAGAGCTTGAACATTTATGAGCTCAACCATTCCTTCCTTGTAATTTTATATACAATCTCTTCTTAATCCAATGGTCTGACCAACAGTGAAATCTTAACTATGGAGGTGATCATTAACCTTGAGTCAGAAAGCAGGGACATCAAATAAATTGCTATGCAGGGGGGTTAAGCATACCATCACTATCTACTGGAAAAAATATTATCAAGGAAAGAACCTAATTTCTTTTTCCAGTGCAACAGGGATGGTATGCTGAACCATAGGGACATACTTTAAGCCATCCCCAAACTCTAAAGTGGGATAGATGAGCCTGCTCTTAGTACTAAGGACTCGAAAGCTGCATCCTCCTATGCTGCTAAGTCCATTCTGTAGAATTTGGAGAAGGTATGAAGGCAGAACCAAGTTGCTGATCTACAAATGTCCTCGGGTGGAATTGCCCATGCTTCCGCCCAAGAGGGAAGCGCTAAGATTTGACAGTAATTCTCCAACACATGGAATCTCAGGAACTTTCTGTGTTCTGGGAAGTTTGGGATGTGAAGGTAAGCATCTGTCAAAACTAGGGTAGCCAGAAATTATCCTGGCTCCACCGTTGCGATGACGGACTGAATGGTTGCCACCTGAAACCGAGGAATTTTTAAGGCTGCTTTGACATGTTTGAGATCCAGGATGTGTCTCTCACTCCTCTGAACCTTTCTTAGGCATGACAAAGTACATGGGAGTATCTGCCAGAGCTGAGTCTTCTGGAGGAACTAGTTCTATGGCTTGAATATCTAGCAACCTTCGCAACTTTGTTCGGACCTCTTCTGCCTACTCTGGCTGACCTGCCAGAGAATCCACAAGAATATTCGCAGAGTCCAGTAAAATAATTCACCCAATTAAGATGAATCCTTATTGAGGTCCGGAAGGGGTATCAGACAGCCCAACAAACAGATATGTTTGAAGGGAATAACTCTTCATTTGCCCCACGGTACCTCCTCCTCCGTATTAATTCTGCTTTTTTTCTTTTATACTTTTTATCAATAGTTACTGTCACTTGTGGTCATTTCTAGTATTAAAGTCTTATTATTTCATACAGTTATTCATGAATCTCAATTCTGAATACTTAGCTTTCAGCCTTGAAAAACATTCCCCTGAACGCCAACGCGTTTCGGATTCTTTGTCAAGGCGACATGGGGAAAGCTGAAATCCAAGAAACAGCATAATTAGCACTATAAAATTTAGCATTATACATATTTAACTGCGGAAACCCTCCCACTGCTTAAACATTAACGCTTACCTATTGTTGTGAACATACATAACATACCGCCGCACAACTTATCAAAGGACAAGCCGCGGCATTCTGACTCTGGAATTTAAATACCCACCCTAAATGACGCCATATCCGGGGGGGGGGGGGGAAACTCGTCTATTCTGACCAACAGAGATGTTTACAAAGACCAACATTAATTTAAAGGTCCGCTTGCGCTAACCAATCCGATGACTCATTTAAGCCCCTTAGGCGACATGGTATCTAATATGAACATCCACCGGAGTTCGCACCGATTAAGCCTCCGGGCAGGACGATCATCCTATCTGTTCTTATAGGAGAAGAAGAAATCTGGGTGAATATTTAAATCACAATAAATTCCAGGAGAGAGTTCGGCTCCAAAGTGGGAGTCACCTTCCGTGTGGCCAATGTCAATGGTGTAGCTTTACTATACCTGGGGAAGTTTGGACCCATCCTAGTACAAGGGAAATATTTGAGATTAAGTACAATACTACATGCAATTCTGATAACGTTATTTACGTAATTCAATGCCCCTGTCCAAAGCTGTATGTGGGGAGAACCACTCGCCCCATACGGGTCCGTCTCACGGAGCATAAATCTAGAGTTCACACTCATAACGAGTCGTCCCCGCTTGTCCGCCATTGGATAAGCTGTGGTCATACCTTAAAAGATCTGAAGTGGCGAGTTTTAGACCGTATTACAGTAGGGTGGGAGGGAGGGAACACTGCCCGGAGGCTTAATCGGTGCGAACTCCGGTGGATGTTCATATTAGATACCATGTCGCCTAAGGGGCTTAATGAGTCATCAGATTGGTTAGCGCAAGCGGACCTTTAAATTAATGTTGGTCTTTGTAAACATCTCTGTTGGTCAGAATAGACGAGTTTCCCCCCCCCCCCCGGATATGGCGTCATTTAGGGTGGGTATTTAAATTCCAGAGTCAGAATGCCGCGGCTTGTCCTTTGATAAGTTGTGCGGCGGTATGTTATGTATGTTCACAACAATAGGTAAGCGTTAATGTTTAAGCAGTGGGAGGGTTTAGCTTTCCGCAGTTAAATATGTATAATGCTAAATTTTATAGTGCTAATTATGCTGTTTCTTGGATTTCAGCTTTCCCCATGTCGCCTTGACAAAGAATCCGAAACGCGTTGGCGATCAGGGGAATGTTTTTCAAGGCTGAAAACTAAGTATTCAGAATTGAGATTCATGAATAACTGTATGAAATAATAAGACTTTAATACTAGAAATGACCACAAGTGACAGTAACTATTGATAAAAAGTATAAAAGAAAAAAAGCAGAAAAAAAGCAGAATTAATACGGAGGAGGAGGTACCGTGGGGCAAATGAAGAGTTATTCCCTTCAAACATATCTGTTTGTTGGGCTGTCTGATACCCCTTTCGGACCTCATTAAGGATTCATCTTAATTGGGTGAATTCTTTTACTGGACTCTGCGAATATTTTTGTATTGAGATATCTTCAAACAATTATTGAGAATATATGGTAGTAAGATTGCTCAAATGCAAGAGAATACACAAACCAGTCGGAGAAAGGGCACGCAAACTCTATCTTATAATCCTCTCTAATAATCTCCAGGACCCAGCAGTCAGTTGTTATCTGTTCCCAGGCCTCCAGATAGTCTGAGAGCCAACCTCCAATCTTTAGTGGAGCGGCTTGAGAGTTGGCATCATTGTGGCTTTTCTGGAACCTTGAAAGTTCTCTGGGTAGAAGCCCCTGTTAAGTACTGGTGGAAGTGCTGTGACCCATGAAAGGACCCCCAGCTATATCATGTGGTTGCTCGGGGTTTGCTGTCTGGTAAACAGCTTGGCCAGTGATCTAGCCATAAGATCACTACACTAGCCATAAGATCATCTAGGCCCTATCCAAACAGCCATCTAGGCCCTAGCCTACACTAGCCATAAGATCATCTAGGCCCTTGCCAAACAGTATCTGTCCCCTGAATGGGAGCCAGCTCAGCATTGTTTTAGAGGTCGAATCATCCACTCATTGTCTGATCCAAAGCATATTATAGGCAGAGATCAAATATGCTGAGATTTTTCCCATGGCTACTCCAGATAACATAAGCTGTGGCAGGGACCCAGCCTCCGACAGGGTCTGATTTTGAAGCCTAGAATGACAGGCACATGCCATGAAGGAGGCCGCTGCTGCAGCCTTAATCCCTAAAACTAGAGCCTCAAATTGTCTCCTGAGGACTATATCCATTCTGCAGGCCTACGAATCCTTAAAAACTATGCCTTCTTGCTTGGCAGGCAGGGAAGTGTGTTTGGTCACCTGGGCTACCAGGGAATCCACCTTTGGCAGAGCAAACATTTGCTGGAATTCCTGATCCAAGGGACACTACCATACCATATCACCCCCTGTAACCTAGAAAAGGAAACTAAAACTACAACTAGGAACCCAACCCACTTTGATACTGTCTCCCACAATGACATCACTAAGATATTTGACAGTATTCATCCTGCCGGTTCCAACCTAGACCCCCTCAGTCCACCACACCTCCTAATGGTGGTGAAGGACACCTTTGTAGACTATATCCTTCCTCTCATCAACATCTCTCTACAAATGGGCGTAGTGTCAGCAAACTAGAAATCAGCGGTTATCAGACTAATCTTGAAAAAAAACCATGCTTGACCCCAACGTGCCCTGCATCTATAGGTTCAACCTACCCTTCGTCTCCAAGATCCCAGAAATAAAGTGTTAAACCAAAGGCATAGGATGGGAGTTAACGATGTTGGGTCAGCTGGGAAATGGTGATCATAATGTGATCAAATTTGAGCTGATACTGGGAGTGACGTCGCAAAAGAAATCTACTGTTGAGGCATTTAATTTTCAAAAGGGCAACTATGATAAAAAGCTAAAAGGATCAGTTGGAAAGGTTAGGACTGTAAACCAGGCATGAATGTCATTTAAAAATACCATTGTGGAAGCCCAGACCAGATGTATTCCACGTATCAGCAAAGGTGGAAAGAAGAGGAAACGAGAGTTGGCATGGTTAAAAGGTGAAGTGAAAGAGGCCACGAGAGCCAAAAAAATCCTTTAAAGAATGGAAAAGGGATCCAAATGAAGAAAATAAGAAGAAACACAAGCACTGGCAAGTTAGATCAAAGCATTGATAAAGAAAGCTAAGAAAGAATATGAAGAGAAACTTGTAAAAGAGGCAAAAACTCATAATTTATTTAGGTACATCAGAAGCAGAAAACCTGTGAGGGAATCCTTGGGATTGTTGGATGATCAAGGAACAAAAGGGGCGCTCACTGAGGATAAGGCCATTGTGGAGAGACAGAATGAATTCTTTGCTTCAGTCTTTACGGAAGAAGATGTAAGAGATCCACCTGATCCAGAAATGATTTTCAAGGGTGATGATGCAGAGGAACTGAAAGAAATCTTGGTAAATGTGGAAGATGTACTAAGCCAAATCGACAAGTTAAAAAGTGATAAATCACCTGGACCAGATGGTATACATTCCAGGGCACTAAACGAACTCAAACATGAAATTGCTGACCTGCTGTTAGTGATCTGTAACTTATCACTAAAATCGTCTGTAGTACCTGAAGATTGGAGGGTAGCCAATGTTATGTCGATTTTTAAAAGGGTTCCCAGGGAGAACCTGAAAATTACAGACAGGTAAGCCTCACTTCAGTGCTGGACAAAATGGTGGAAACAATTATAAAAAATAAAATTGTGGAACACGTAGACAAATATGATTTAAAGAGACAAGAGTCAGCATGGATTCAGTTGAGGGAGATCTTGCCTCACCAATTTGCTTGACTTCTTTGAAGGTGTGAATAAACATGTGGTTAAAGGTGAGTCAGTTGATGTAGTATATCTAGATTTTCAGAAAACTTTTGCCAAAGTTCTTCATGAGAGGCTCCTGAGAAAAATAAAGAGCCTGGGATAAGTGGCAAAGTTCAGCTGTGGATTAGAAATTGGTTATCGGATAGAAAATAGATGTTAAATGGTCATTTTTTTCAATGGAAGAGAGTAAACAGTGGAGTGCCGCAGGGATCTGTATTGGGACCGGTGCTCTTTAACTTATTTATAAATGATCTGAAATTTGGGACGATTAAATTTGCATATGGCACTAAACTGTTCAAAGTTGTTAAAATGTATGCAGATTGTGAAAATTGCAAGCAGACCTTAGGAAATTGGAAGACTGGGCATCCAAGTGGCAAATGAAATTTAATATGAACAAATGCAAAGTGATGCACATTGGAAAGAATAATCCAAATCATAGTTATCGGATGCTAGGAACCACCTTGGGGGTCAACACTCAAGAAAAGGATCTGGGTGTCATTGTAGACAATATGCCTTCCGCTTAATGTGCGGTAGTGGCCAAAAAAGCAAACAAGATGCTAGGAATTATTAAAAAAGGGATGGTTAATAAGACTAATAATGTTATAATGCCTCTGTATCACTCCATGGTGTGCTCTCACCTGGAGTATTGCATGCAATTTTGGTCTCCTTCTCTGAAGAAAGATATAGCTGTACTAGAAAAGGTTAAAAAAAGAGCAACCAAGATGATAAAAGGGATGGAAGTCCTCTCAAATGAGAAAAGACTAAAAAGGTTAGGGCTCTTCAGCTTGGAAAAGACATGGCTAAGGGGAGATATGATTGAAGTCTACAAAATCCTGAATGGAGCAGAACGGGTACAAGTGGATCAATTTTTCACTCTGTCAAAAATTACAAAGATTAGGGGATACTCGAAGTTACAGGGAAATACATTTAAAACCAACAGGAGGAAATATTTTTTCACTCAGAGAATAGTTAAGCTCTGGAACGTGTTGCAAGAGGCTGTGGTAAGAGCGGATAGCGTAGCAAATTTTAAAAAGGGTTTGGACACTTTCATGGAGGAAAAGTCCATAGTCTATTATTGAGAAAAACATGGGGAAGCCGCTGCTTGCCCTGGATTGGTAGCATGGAATGTTGCTACTCTTTGGGTTTTGGCTAAGTACTAGTGACTTGGATTGGCCACCGTGAGAACAGGCTACTGGGCTTGATGGACCATTGGTCTGACCCAGTAACACTATTCTTATGTTCTTATGTTTAAATGCACTTCTTTATCGACAAACAAGGAGCTCTATCTGTCTTCCAATTTGGATTCAAGAAATTCCACAGTACTGAAACTGTCTTTCTCAATATCATCGACGACTGCTGGAAACTCATGGACAAGGGTAATGATGTCCTTCTGGTGCTGCTGGATCTCAGTGCGGCGTTCAACACTATTGACCATCCTCTATTGACATGATTGACACTATTCGACACTATTGAACAGCTTTCTGAAATTGGAATCCAAGACACCGCACTAAGATGGTTTGCCTCCTTCCTGAATAACAGATCCCAATGTGTTCAGCTCAATGATGCGCTATCAAAACTGAAACTGATTAAATACGGTGTTTTGCAGGGGGCTCTGCTATCCCCCTTATTATTCAATCTCTATGTTAGACCTGTCCTAGATATAGCTGCAAATATCAAATACATAGAAACATAGAAGATGACAGCAGATAAGGGCCATAGCCCATCAAGTCTGCCCACTCTACTGACCCACCCCTATGTCTACTATCCTAGGGATCCCACTCCTGGTGACAGGTTCCCTTCGCGGATGACTACCACTAGGAGAAACCTACAACGCCCAGATCACAAAACTCCTAAATTGTCTCTCGGATATCAGAAACTGGATGTCTTTCAACAAACTACAACTAAACACCTCCAAGACGGAACTCCTTTGGATCCGCAAAGAACACTGCGCTGGGACTTGTCTACCATAACTGCAAAATATCAAATGCACAGCCTAGGAATACTCCTTGACAGCAACCTGTCACTTTGCAACAATATCTCTCAGGTGATATCTTCCTCATTTTACTACCTGTAACCCGTTCTGAGTTCTTTGGGGATAACAGGGGTAGAAAACAAAATAAAAAAATAAATAGTCATGGTTTTAGCCACCTTCAGGAAGACTTTGGAGGTCTTCCAGGGCTCTATGACTAGGATCCTCATGTCTGGGTGTCACAGAAAAGATGTTGGTTGAGTCCGAATCCCACTCAGAAGAGAACACTGAAAACAAGGG
The DNA here is from genome assembly GCF_902459505.1 of Geotrypetes seraphini. Classification (NCBI taxonomy): domain Eukaryota; kingdom Metazoa; phylum Chordata; class Amphibia; order Gymnophiona; family Dermophiidae; genus Geotrypetes; species Geotrypetes seraphini. The sequence continues at coordinate 23,919,732 of NC_047095.1, forward strand.
GTTTGCAGAGGGTCTATCTTTAGTTCTCGAAGGGACTCAGTAATGATCTTGAACAATGCAGAGGACTTAGTCGATGAACAGAGAGGTCCTTTTCCCTGGTCTCATATGGCCGATATTGCCTCCTGGTCCTCCAATGAGAGGCTGCTTCTTCCACCATGGAAGCCTCACTTTGGGACAGTATGAGTAAAAGAATTAAATCTGACCCCTTGTCCCCCAAGTCTGTCCGATAGACCCTCAGAGTCCCATGGAAAAAAGAATTATAACTAGGATTTTAGAGGAAGGGGACCAAAGACCTAACTGCAAAAACAGTCAAAACACAGTTTTCAAGACCCCCCCTCCAAAAAAAATTTTCCCCATAGGCTGTCACAACCTGTACTCACAGACCATGTCCTGGGGAAATGGTGCTACAGCCTGTTTCAACTCCTTTAAAGTGTAACTGGGTCTGGAGGGGTTCTCTGCCTCAAGCCACCAGTTACTTGCTACGCCAAGATCTTCAGGTTGCTAGTTGGACCTTATTCGGCCTGAACCTTCGATTCTCTCTGGGCCGTGACGCACGCCGCAGAAAAAAAGAGGGGGGAGGTGAAGCTGCAAGTGGCAGTGCAAGGGTTCCAAAGGACTGCTATTGATGCCTAACTGCCTGTGCTCAAGCTCCTGATCAAGTCAAGGAAGCGAGCAAATACTGAGGGCCCGCAACCCTGAGCTCCACAAATCCTCAGTAGGTTGATTGTACAGGTCCCCGATGGATACACCTGCCAGGAGGAGTTGAAAAGCTGTGATTGACATCTTTTGCAGTATGCTCGCAAGCACAGATAACCCTATGGTTCAGCATACCATCCCTATTGAACTAGTAAATGCATTATACTATTAACATAATAAGGGAACAGTTGACTACATTTATGTATAGTTAATTGCATCCTTTACTACCACATGCATCATTAATATGTGGTAGAGACAAATGCCCCAGATCAGCAGCATTGCTGTCTTCCCCAACTATCCCTAAAATTACCACAGAGGTTTAACATATTTTAGAAAATAGGGGCCTATGTGCCTTAGCCTAGGTGTGATTCTCATGGAAAAGGAGATGCAAATTCTGTGGATAAAATTAGTTGTGCACATTGCACTTGCCTGCAGAGGTTTGAAAATGGTGGTCTAGTAAATATCCACTATAATAATTCCCTTAGCGCGAATGCGCACTTCAATTTTCGTGGCTCCGTGCGTCTATAGCTCCGTGGCCTGCAGAATGTTAAAGGATGCGGCGCGTGCGCACGTTCGGGGCTGACATCGGGGAGAGAAGGAGGTGGCAGCAACCGAGCTACGGAGCTAGGGAAGGGAAGGCCACAACCACTGCCGCTCCCTGATCGCACGGCCTTCTCCTCTGCCTCCACTCTCCCTTCTGGGTCAGAGCATCGTTGCAGCTCACGGGAGCCGCACTCTCTGCCTGCCCGGCGCCGAACCAACACCCCTTATCTCTGAATTTGTTTGTTGGGCGGGTCGGGGATGAGCATTTGTTTATTTGTGCTGGAGGCTGGTGGTGCTGCTGCGGGGGGGAGGGGGAGGGAGGGAAAGAGACAGAAAGACAGACAGCAGCCAAGGAGAGAGAGAAAGAGACAGAAAAACACACAGACAGCGGCCAAGGAAAGAGAGAGAGAAAGAAAGAGACAGAAAGACACACAGACAGTGGCCAAGGGGAGAGAGAGAAAGACAGACAGCAGCTGAGAGAAAAAGAAAGACACACAGACAGCGGCCAAGGAGAGAAAGAGACAGAAGGACAGACAGACAGCGGCCAACAAGAGAGGAAAAAGACATAAAGACACACAGACAGCAGCCAAGGAGAGACAGAGAGACAGACAGACAGCAGTCAACGAGAGAGAGAGAAAAAGAGACAGACAGACATACAGACAGCAGCCAAGGAGAGACAGAAAAACAGACAGACAGCAGCCAAGGAGAGAGAGAGAGACAAAAAGAAAGACAGACAGACTCATCTATTCTAGCACTCGTTAATGTAACGGGCTTAAAGACTAGTCTGGAAATAAAATACAATTGTTCTTATAAGGACAATTTCAGGTCTTTTTAAAGGTTCGTCATGTGACCCAGATCAATCCCTAAAAGACTGATCTAGTTCTGGGTTTGCTTGTTTCCTCTATGGACTTATAGTACCATCATTTCTAGAGAAACTGGATCTAACAATTGGGCAAAACTGAAACTGGATAAATGTGTTAAGATGTCACACAACCTAGATCAGTGGTCTCAAACTTGTGGCCCAGGGGCCACAAGCAGCCCGACCCACCAGGTACTATTTTGAGGCCCTCGGTATGTTTATCATAACTACAAAAGTAAAATAAAACAGTTTCTTGATCATATGTCTCTTTAGCTATAAATGACAATATTAAGACTTAGCCAAAAGGAAAGATTTTTAAACTATAAAGAGTTTTACCTCATGCAAAATTGTCATTTCTTTAATAAGACATTAACTATTTTTTCTGAGGCCCTCCAAGTACCTACAAATCCAAAATGTGGCCCTGCAAAGGGTTTGCGTTTGAGACCACTGACCTAGACCAACCCTATGATGGAGATCTTATAAGCATGAATAGGAATGACACATTCTGTAAGAATTTAAGATTTAAGCAGTCTGATATATTAAGCAATGGAAACCTAGACCCAATACTTCCAACTGTATATCAGATTTTATTTTATTTTTATTTTTTTTTGGGGGGGGATAGAGCAGGTGAAAGCTCTTTCTTGTGCCCAGGTAGAATTCATTTTCCATTATTAATAATAAATACAGCTGCTCATATTTCCTGCACAACTCAAAATTATCATTCCACCATATAATTGATTTTTGAGTGGCAGTATTTGCTGCTGGATGTTAACCTCAAGATATGTCTGAAGCTGCTGAACAGATCCATCACCATCTGTTGTTTCCATATGTCACACAGCAACCCAACCTCTTAAACAGAAGCTGCTTATTAACCTTGCTGCTGCTACTCATCACTGCTTCTTTGGGACATACATGATTCAAGATCGGATCAACTCTTCCACTTTAATCATATCAAACCTAATGAAATTTAATATATTGTATAATTGAGCCACTTATTTATAACTGTGCACCAAAATGTAGGTTCCATATCCAAAAATGCATTACATTTAACAGTTCAAATGTAATAGGAAAATGGTACCCCAATTTTACTGTAAATATATCATTACATAAAAGTGTATCATTATGCAATCCAATCAACAGTAAAATCAATGCTGCCTTCTACAACAAGCATGATTATAGGAATCTTTATGAATCAAAACCCTTTAAGAGTTCAAGGTTTATACAAGAGAACTGGTTGTTTGATGTTTACATTCTTTGCAAGTTTTTGTTGCTTTACATCTATCTTTTTGCCTGCCTGGAAGTTTTCATACATTTCATTGTTAAATGTGGTATGACAATTGGGCAATGGCATCAGATTATATAAAACAATGAAAAGAATCTTTGCAACTTAATTATTTTAACATATTCAGAACCAAAAGAAATGACAGTTTTCACCAATAACAGCATATATGGCTGAGTGCTATGGAAAATGGAAATTATGGAACCATCATGTTTGAAAACTTCCCTTTCTTACCATAATGTTTTAAAGAAAGCAAAGTTACTTACCTGTAGCAGGTGTTCTCTGAGTACAGCAAGACATATATTCTAACATATGGGTGATGTCCTCCTACAGAGCCCGGTACAGACACTACCCGATACTCTATCATTTTTAAAAGCCTTTAGCAGCATCACACCAAAGTGTGCATGCAGGATCAGCAGTACAATAGCAATGCTCCTATGGGAAGTGGGAAGGGAGTGCAAATTCATGTCCAGCTGTCCCTGGAAAACTCCTGAAACATGTGAGAAACTTTGATTTCTCAGAGGACAAACAAAAAACATTGTTTCTCATAAATGGAAGTCCCTAGCTCCAGGATCACTGAAAACAACAAATCAAGAACATTAGGGACTTGCAATGGTAAGGCCAATTAGAAACCAATCAACCTTAAGTTACAGAAAGTAATTTTGTGAGGGTGCAGAATAAAAATGGATCAAGGAGGGTGGAGATGGATTCTAGGCACCAAATAAATTCTGCAGAACTGTCTGACCGAACTGACAGTTGTGTCAGATATTCTGTTCAAGGCAATAATAAAATATGAATGTGGGCTTAATTAAATGTGAATGTGTACATTGTAGTTTGCAAATCTCTTCAATAGAAAATTATCTCAAGTGAGCTACAAGCGCAGCCATGTCTCTAATATTGTGAGCTGTGACATGACCTTACAGAGTCAGTCTAGCCTGGGCATATGTGAGAGTGTGTTTACCAATGACTGCTCCCTTCCTATTTGGGTGAAAAGAAACAAAATTCAGGATGGACTGTCATGGGTTTCAGTCCGCTCCAGCCAGAAGACTAAGGCTCACTTATAGTCCAAGGTATGCTGTGTGTTTTCACCAGGATGTGCATGAGATTTTGAAAAAAAAATGTTGAAAGGACAATTGACTGGTTAAGATGGAATTCCAATATTACCTTAGGAAGGAACTTAGGATGCATGTGGAGAATTATTCTGTTATGGTGAAACTTTGTATACGGTGAATCAGCTACTAGGAACTTCAGCTCACGGACTCTGCAAGCTGAAGTGACTGCTACCAAAAATACGACTTCGGGTCAGGTACTTCAGATGACAGGAATCAAGAAGCTCAAAAAGAGCTTTCATCAGCTGAGTGAGTGAATTCTGGGCTTTGTCAACAATAAACCTCTCATGAATCGAACTAGAGGTTGAAAAGGAATGGGCTTACCTCCTACATAGTGATGGTAAGCACTAGTTGCATGGAGGTGAACCCTTACAGAGCTGGTCATCAAACCAGGCTCAGAGAAGTTTAGAAGGTACTCAAGCAATTTTTGTGTTGTGCAAGAGAGGCAACCCTCTTCCACTTAAAACCATAACACCTCTTGATCAAGTCTTTCTTGGAAGCCAACAGGATCTTGAAGACACCCTGAGAAAGTTGAAGGATGTAAATTCTATGCTCTAAACATCCAGGCTGTGAGGGCCATGGACTGGAGTCTTGGATGTAGACGACACCTTTTGTTAGGAGGGGGTAGCTCCAACACTTCGATCTCCAAGAATCTTCAGAGAATAATTCCAGAAGAGGAGGAAACTAGATCTGTTGGCCAGTAAAGCGCAATGAGAATCATGGTTCCTTGGTCCTGCTTGAGTTTCAGAAAGTCATCCCCCTCCAATCAAAGAGAAAGGCATCCAATGCTGGCCTACTATGTGATCTGAGTCTGGATTAGTAGTGAGGGAACCTTGCTGTTGAGATAAGTGACAAAAACATTCAGCACTCTTGGAAGATCATAATGAAAGACCACTCATGTGGTTGCATCACCTTGCTCAGGCTGTCTGCCAGATTGTTGTCACTCCCTGGTAGGTAAGTGGATCAGAGCACTATGCAAGGGCTGGTGGCCCTTTGCCACATCCCAACTGCTTCCTGATACAAGGGGTAGAAGCTCGTATCACCCTTCTTGTTGACATAGTACATGGAAACCTAATTGTCTGTTTGGATGAGAACAATTTGGTTCATCAGCCAACCTCTGAAATTCTTTAGAGAGTTCCAAATTAGTTAAAGGTCCAAGAGCTTGATGTAAGCGTCTTTTAAGTTCAGCCAATCATTTGCCTGAATCACAAGAAGGAGGGTGCCCAGGGGTTAAAGAAGTATGATCATGGAACACCATTTTATCGGAAGCTGCATTGGTTGCCGATGGAGGTGTGTATGAAGTTTAAATTTGGTTGATTTTGTTTTAAGGTTCTGTTTGGACTATGTGGAATTTAGGAGACATCTAAAGATATATTTGTTTTCTAAATATTTGGGTAACTAGCTTCTATATCCGTGGATATTATATTTTAGCAATTTGTCTTGTTCAGCTTTATTCTCCTGGTTACATAATTCCTAATTCATTTAATTGTATATGTTATTTGTAATCGTTTGTTAACCATATAGTACTTTACGGTCCTGCAGTATACAAGCTGATTGTTATGTTATGAACCTTACTTTGACCAGGTATTTGTTCAAAGCTCTTAGGTCTAGGATGGGTTGAAATCCCCCCCTCCTTCCTCATCTTTTTGAGTGCTAGGAAGTACTTGGAATAGAATACCTTCCCTTTTTCCCCTATTGGGATGAGTTTGACAGGATAAGCCTTTAGAAGGGAGAAGAGTTCCTCTGCAAGAACTGCCCAATGCTGAGAGCTATAAGACATCCTTAGTGGACACTTTGGAGGAATTTGATGACAAATGAGGGCATAACACCTCCAGACTATTTTGAGAGCCCACCAGTTGGAAGTTACAAAGTGCCATCTTTGATGGGGAAAACTGACCCTCTCCCCCACCAGCAGATCTGGAACAATCACTTTTACTGTAGCTATACTCTCCTGGAGCTGTCAAAAGCTTGTTCCCTGCTTTGGCTAGAGAACAGACTGGGACTTCTGGGGTTTCTGCTGCCGAGGTTTGGAGTTGGCCCCTTGGGACTGCTGGGAAGGTCAGGCTAGAAGAGTATAACTACAGCTTTGAGAGTAGTAGAGCCTCATCTGGTTCCTGTCTAAATATCTCTGAGAATTGGAGGTTGCAGAAGGAGTATGACAAGAAAGGGTTTTCATGGCATCAGTTTTCTTTTTGAAGAGGCCAGTGCCCTCCTCCACCATGCTCCTCCCCTCACTCCAAGATTGTCTCCTCATCAGGGAACATCCGCTAGCTTCTTAAACAGTTGGTTCTAGGTCTGACAAATGCGGAAAGCCTAGATGCCGAACAAAGCATCATAGATTGCCTGGGCCCAGTGCTTTTGGCACTCCTACTTGATTACTAGCTTGCGGCATTTTGCAACCTTATTTGCCAGGAGAGAATCATCAAACCCCGACACAACGAACATCAAGTCCCACAAGTAAATTATCATGTAGAGCTGATAGACCTTTATGAAGATTCAAGCATAGAGGCTTGAAAAAAACCTTTCTCCTAAAAGACTACAAGGTCCTAGCATCCTGCTCTTGGGGTTCTAGAACACTTGGTTCTTTTGGAGAGTGGATTCAACCACCATGAAATGATGAGGCACCTGAGGATTCTTGAATCTGGGAGCCATTTGGACTCTATGTACAGAGTCCACCTTCTTAGAAACTGGCTGCACAAAGAAAGGGGTCTCCCAATTCTTCATCTGTGCTTGCTGCAGGATGTCATGAGTGGGCATTGTCACAGCCTCCTTAGGGGAGGACATCCAAAACTATCAGTCCCAGGCGCCTCCTCAATTCCAAATGAAATGAAATGGTTCAAGATAATTTTAAAAAGACAACAAAGGATTGTTCCTCTGGTGGGGACTTCCTCCTCTCCTGGCATTGTTGCTTCTCGGATATCAGGGTACCAATGACTCAGGGTACCTGGCACCTGTGCTTTGAATAGGACCAATGTTGGTACTTCTTTGCTTTGACATGACATCAGGGTCCACTGATGTCAACAAAGACGATGTTGAATCTAGACGTGTCCTGAGTTTTAGGTCTGTTGCAGACCAGTCTGACAAGGTCCTATTGTTACCCAATGTCAAGGCAGGGGGAGACCTGCTTGATGCCAGTGCACCCCCAGTGTCCAATGCAGCTCCTCCAGCCAAATTCCCACCAGAGAAATGGCCACAATACCTATGGATCAGTCTTAGAAGTGCCAAAAAAGCCTTTCTATGCTTTAGAGTATGTTTCTGCATTTTGCAACAGAAAACACAGTTAGAGCTTTTGTTGCACCTAGAACACCATTTTAAATCACTTGGAGTTTTCTGTGACATTGAGGAAAAAATACAAGGTATGAAATCAAATCATTCAATTATAGATAATGTCTGAAAAGAAAAGTCCATCATGCTTATATTCAGATCTCAGAAGATCACTGGCTATCTCCCATAGTCAGCGGCAATATCAGACATTCAATGATGGTACAGTATTCGGTCACCAGAATTGAATTTCCAGTCTATTTTTTGGCTGTCCAAAACACAGCTGGCTATGTGAATATTCAGTAGCTAGCCAGCTAAGTCTCAATCGCTAAAGATACACCACTCTTTTAGGCGGTTGTCTTTGGCCACCGAACTTAACTGGTGAGATGCTGAATATTTGTAGTGACTGGCTATGTCATGCAACATTGCCAGTCACCGGCCAGTCTGGAGACTGGGATATTCAGCGTGAGATAGCTGGAAATCCCCCACTGACCTCTCTGCTCTGTGGAAAACTGAAGTGCTGGAACCATGTACTTATATCGAACAGGAACGTACTTATGCATGTGTAATGCAATGCTGCCAAAAGCTTCTTAAAGTGATAGAATGCTGGGTAGTTTCTGAACTGGGCTCTGTCAGATGATATCATTCATGTGTGAAAAGTAAAGGTCTGCTTGTCCTCAAAGAAACACTTCTAGATCTTCTGGTTTATACCTCTAAATGATTTAGAACTACAAGTAATATTTTTGTGCAGTACAATGGGGGCCCCAGGTCACTGTTTTATTTACTTTATTAAATTCAAACATAAGGAGAAGACATACAATACACATTTATTTCACAAAATAAATTGCTAGGTTAAAAATATTACATTTACAACATCATGCAATATTTTAAGCCCAAATTAACACATATGAAAGAAAACAAATGTCCAACACAGACGTTAAATTTTATGGTCAATGCTACTACTCAAAAGTAAGCTGGACAATGACTTAGAAGCCAGTCCAATCTGATCCAATTTAACTGAGAGGAGGAAGCATCAAGAGCCATCGCTCTGATTTCAAATATTACAGTTTTATAGGCAATGAATGTGAAATGTTAATTTTAACATTATATAGCACAAATGACAAGTTGGGCCTACCAAAAATGAAACCAAAACTTTTCATGTACAACAGAGCAGTGCAAATATGCTTCTTTTAAGCAGTCAGTTACCAGGAACTGAGCATAAAAGCTCGACTCCTTCTGAGCCCAGTATAGTTGCTATAGAGACTCATTTGCTTTTAAGTGAGAGAGAAGGAAGATGAAGACTAGTCTTATGACTTGATCTTGCTAAACTATATATATGCTAACGAAAAAGAAAGGTAAAGAGTAAGGCATGGATAAAAAGAAGCACAATTACTATTATAAAGAAAGGGATAAGGGCCAATTCTAGGAATAACATGTAATGTCCAGTAGCTAACATATAGAGAGAAATATGTTAGAATTGCCATAGCATGGAATTCTTAGTTACTGTAGGAAGAAAACCTAAAAACAAGGTAAAAGAAGGTCAACCCTAGGTCTAGGGGCCCACAACAATGGTTCTTAAGAAACTTTATAGCCCTTGAAAGAAGGCAAAAAGCAGGAAAGTGCTGCTTGTTGAATCCACACTGAAGATACATGAACTACCACATGGCCATGAAAGGCAGGACATATCAAAAGTGAAAGAGGAATTAGTTACAATGATAAAAACTCATGAGGAAACTGTATACATCATGGACAAGTTAAAACCATAGACCAACAGAAATGAAGATAAAGGGTTGAAAATGGGAAGTATGGTAGCCAATTTTATGGGAAGCTGCCGAAGTGATGACGAGGACCAAGCAAGCATTTATGTAAGCTGTAGCCTGACAGAAATCACAAGCATCTTTATTTCTATACTACATAGATTTGACTAAAAATACCACATTTATCCCTGAATTCAAGCCTCCAGTATGATTTCTTTCAGCCTGCAGTCTGTAACACATTGTAAGGGAGACTTGTAAGAAGCCATCCTAAGCATTCATATTTCCAAGTATTTTTTTTTCTGAGTCAAGTCTGATCACAAAGCTTATCTAAACACAAAGGTAATGAAATGGTTTCATAGACTAATTTATTGAGGTATGAGCTTTTATATGATGAAGTGGATTCTGGTTTTCAAAAGCTCATGCCTCAACAAACTGTTTGCACTTTAAGATACCACCCAACTCTGTCAATTTTGTTACCCTAGATTAAAATAGCTACCCCCTTTTAAAGCTCTATTTTAATGTATAGTCCAATGAATAGCCCCTTTGTAAAAATATTTATGATCCTATGTCTGATACTGTGATGCCTCAAACATGGCCCAGATATCTAACAGTTCTGGTTTAATTGTCAAAGAACAATAAGAGGAAGGGCAGTCAAAATATTTCTGTAAGTAAGTCTCATAGCACACTGCTGATTCCGAGCACTTCACTATGGTGTGATGATCTTTGGATTTCCAGGGTTGAATTCCTTCAACATGCTGCACATTTTTTATGTAACTTGCTAAGTACCCTCCTCTACTATTGCTTATTAGGCAATGTAAACAAACTTGAATACAAAAGAAATTGTACATTTGCATAGATAACCAACAATTCCAAACTATGCTTCAATAAGAACACATTTACAAAAACCCTGCAATTACATATAGTGAAAAATCAGTATTTTGTTTGAACATTACTTCAAAAATGGTGAAGGCACCTTAACATGTTTTGCTACTAAAACTGCCATTTGACCTCTCCATTACATTTAATCTTTTAGTGCTTTTCATCACTATGACTTTCCTGTGAAAGAAGGTTTAAAACTTTTCCTATGTCTATGTGGCAGACACTTTCATGTAAATGGTATTACATACCATTCTTGACTAAGGTGAAGCTTATTGTGCACATCCTAATAAAGCTCCAGATTATTAGGAGGGGTGTCAGTCCTGGCATTTCAAAAAGCAAAGTGCAGCTGCTTGTAGGTCTATGTAGAAAGGATGGCATCTAACCTGAGTCAGAGTCACTGCTTTCAGAAGAGCTTGAATTACTGCTGGTGCTGCTAGTGCTGTTTTCTGAATCTGAGGAGCCATTGCTGCTACTGCTTTCACTTAAACGCCTTGGTCCTCCAATAGACTTGGGTATAGTATTCTGTTCTGCTACAAAACATGGAAACAAAGTTAAAATAGGAACAGAATCTATAGTCAGTGACACAAATAAAGACCAAAAGACATACAGAAACCTACGTTTATTTAACTTCTTAATAGAGTTTAGTTGTCCACGGACATCCTGTAATCTTTTTTCCAACTCCTGTTTTTTCTCTGAATGAAGTTCTTCTTTGGACTTGAAGATTTTCTCAGCTATAATGTTAACAAGCAAAATACAGTAGAGAGATACAGCCAAGCCAACAGTAATGCATGTTATCTATTAATATGCATATATAGCATAATACTCACAGCTGGATTTTTTTGGTCTTTTTCTTAAAGAAGCCATCACATATCTCTCCAGTTCTCTGAGGGTTGATGCTTTTAATGTTTCAAAATCTATTTCAATCTCATCTGGATTAGAATCTTTCAGTGCTGGTTCTCTTGACTGTATAATATATACAACTCGTCCAAGCTTGTCTCCAGGTAGTTTATTTATATCCAAACTTAACTGTCTCTTTTCATCATAACTCATAGGTTTGGCATTGTCTTCACCATCTGAAATACTTGCCAATTGGACCTGCTGTTTGTTTTTCTTTGGTAGACTGCAATATTTAAACTTTTGTTAAAAAAATAAAGTAAACTGGACGAAATGTTATACTGTTAACAAAACTGTAGGTTTTATGTTGAATTACATCTGCTGTACACTGCCTTGGGGGAATCTCTTCATAAAGGTGGTTAATACATTCCAATAAATAAACTAAAAAAAACAACATAGGCTAGTCTGATGTTCAAGTGGATTGTTTTGAGAGCAATTCTCGAGTGCTAAGTATGCAAAAACATAGGACAGCCATATGCACATGGGTAGATTTCGATGACTGGAATGATCATGCCCCAATAAGGTTTAATATTTTAATATCCCCCCTAAGAATATTCATTTTTAGAGGCTAACACATGAAAATTTAAAAAAGAAAATCATACAATGAATCCTAGCTCAGAAGCCTTTTTAATTTTATGTTAACAATCTTTCCTTAACCAAAAATGGTGGCAGCAATGGCACTGGTCCCACCAAAAAGGAAGAAAGGATGGTGTGTGGGTAGCCAACTCAAACATGATTTTTTCAGTGATTTCCTGTTGTAGATATTTTCATCTGACTTAAATTATTTTGAAGTGATTTCCTGAAGCAGAAAATGTATACCAAAAGTCAATCATGAAAGAACTAGGGTGGTTTTTATATCTAACAAATTAAGCACCCCAGCTGTTTCCTTTTATTGATATGCTGGGACTGTACATTCATTACCCCTTATACTAGGTAGGTCTAATACAATTGTGCCACCCTTGTTAGTTAAGCAATAATTCTTATCAGGAAGTAGATGCTGTGGCAATAGCATACATAGCTCCTAGCAGGAAAGAATTGCTCTGATGGTCTCTTGAACTGCAATATATCACTTGCTATTAAACCTGAACTTATCACAAGTAGTAAAAACTTGAGGCTGGCATTGAAGGTGTTTTTATACCAGGTTCCAATAGAGCTATGGATCTGTGGCCCAGGCTGTCCTTATGGTGGCTAGTTAGAGACAGCGAGAGAGAGATCTAATTTGAGAAAATCCTTTGGTAGTTGCAAATGAAGCCCTGTTGTGGCTTAGTTTCGGACTAAATGGTAGTGAACAGAAAAGGGGCAGGTTTCAAGTGGGCTAAAAAGTTCACATCTGGTAAAACTGACCAAAAATAGTTATGAACACACCTTTTCAAGAAAGACTTATTCTTTGATCCTCTCTGTTTAAACTTCTTTTTAATTTGATTTGCATCTTTTCTTTTAGATTTTTCTTTTTTATGTTTGTCTTTTTTCTTCTTTTCTTTTTTGGACTTTTCTTTTTTTTTTGTTTTGGAAGAAGAGGCTTCAGTCAAAGCTTTCAGCTGTGCATGAACTGAATTGAGCTGTCAGAAAAAAATGTTTTAGGTCTTTAGCCAAAACTCTGCATTCTTCTTAATACATTTGTCATAAAAGATTCACACATCAATTTATGATGTATCTGATCAAAACATCACAGGCCACAAATGAAAGTAAATCTTAATCGCCACACTCCTTTACTGACCCTGCTATTATATAATATCCAAAAATGATTTTTTCATCATTTTCCCAATCTTTATAATATGTTGATAAATACTTAACAATATTTGTTTAAGATGTTAAAATGGTTACCCATTTCCCTTTTATGTATCAAATTGCAAGTGAGCTAAAAGTCAAGGTTCATGACTCATGCATGTCAAACTTATAAAACAGATTAAAGATTATAAATTCATCTTTTGCTGGTCAATTTATAATTAGCTCTGTTCAAAATTAGGACCCCCCCCCAATAATTACTACCCCTGCTATTGGTTTAATTTGGATATTTAGAAACTGTTTTCCTGCTTAGTGACTTCATCATCTAAAATAATAAAACGCTAGCCGCGCATGCGCACTCTGACCTGCGTGATCTGTAATCCCTGTTCTGTGAGATGTAGGTCTGTGGCTTTGCAGGAATGCGCATGCGCGGGTCCCCAGCCACTCCCCTCCTCCCGCCCTCACTCACCATGGAAGCCAGGCAAGCTCTCTCCCTGCCCACGTCCTCAGCAGGGAACACACCTCCCGCCCTAACTCGCCGCTGCCGCCGCCGCTGCTGCTGCTGATCCTCCTGTAAAGAGCAGCCTGCGATGGTGTCCGGCTTTAGTGAACCTCGCAGGCCGCTCTCCAACCTCGGTAGCACGTTCCCTCTGACGCACAGGATCGCGTCAGAGGGAACGTGCTACCGAGTTGGAGAGCGGCCTGCGAGGTTCGCTAAAGCCGGACACCATCGCAGGCTGCTCTTTACAGGAGGATCAGCCACCATGGGAAAAGCCACCGAAAAAAATAACTTCAGTCGCAGCAGGCCAGCCCGCGGGAAGGGAAGGAGGAGGGGCCGAATGGAGCAGGGAGCTCACGGTAAGAGAAGGGAATGGGGGGTGGGGGAAAATACTGCTACTGCTTCAGAAGGGACCTGGAGGGGAAGGGAAATACCGCTGCTGCTTCTGCAAAGGAAAGTGGGGGGGGGGAGAAGGGAATGGGGGGTGGGTGGGGGAAAATGCTGCTACTACTTCATAGGGATCTGGAGGGGAAGGGAAATATCACTGCTGCTTCTGCAAAGGAAAGTGGTGGGGGGGAGAGAAGGGAATGGGGGTTGGGGGAAAATTCTGCTACTACTTCACAGGGACCTGGAGGGGAAGGGAAATATCACTGCTGCTTCTGCAAATAAAAGTGAGGGGGGGGAGAGAAGGGAATGGGGGGGGAATGCTGCTACTACTTCACAGGGACCTGGAGGGGAAGGAAAATATCACTGCTGCTTCTGCAAAGGAAAGTGGAGTGGGGGGAGACAGACAGAAAGAAAGACAGACAGACAAAGGGTGCCAGGGAGAGAGAGAGAGAAAAATAGCAGGAGGGAGAGAGACAGAAAGAAAGGAAGAAAGAGACAGGAGCAGGGAGAGAGACATAAATAAAGAAAGACAGACAGGTATATATTCTAGCACCCGTTAATGTAACGGGCTTAAACACTAGTATATTTATAAAAGGGATACAAAGTACTAAGGGCAGCATGCTTAATAATAAGCCATTACAAAAATTAGAGAGCAAGATACTTAGGCAACCAAAACTATTTGTAGAAAAGGACAAAAATACAAAAGACCATAGTTACAGGGCAAAAATCAGCCCCAACTGGGGAATACTGGATAAAAGGATTGTGAGCTTTTGGCACATAAAGCACTTTATTTTATTGCTGAAATAGGAATAAACCTTTGTTACAAGTCTCAGGTTTTCAAACAAATCACTGCTTACTTGCTCCTGAAGCTTTGCAAGTTGACGAGCTCTCTCCTCTTCTGAATCTTCAGATGAACTTTCTTCTGAAGATGTGTAACTGCTACTGTCATCAGTACAAGATTTACTAATTTTGGTTGTAGATTTTGGCAATGTTATAGTTTGGATGTGCTCATCTGGGATTTTGGCAAAGTGCATTTCAAAAATATCCTAAATAAAATTAAGCAAACTGTAAGCAACTTTTATATACAATAGTTAATATAAATAAAACTGAACTAGATTTAACTATGCTAGGGATGATGTTACTTGAGGACTATAAGACTGTTTATGCTCTTAGATCATTTGTACCTTTAAGACTGGCAGTTCAAAGAAAAATGCAAAAAAAGATGTTTTTCCACCAAATACAATTTTTTTAAAATGTGTATTGTCCCAAAGGCACTTCTTCCATTAATATATATATATTTTTTTAATGCATATTGTCCCTAATATGTGCTGGGTTTGACCTTGGGAAGATGGAAGAAGTGCCCCTGACGGGGACGGAGAGGATCCTGGCGGGGACAGGCAGGATTTCTGTCCCCACGCAACTCTCTACTCCATAGTAATATGGGGGAGTATTCAGTTTTGGGGAGAAGTCAAACCATTTTAATGCATAGGACAAAAGATTCAAGTTCCTTGCTTTCTTTTTCTCTTTCTTCCATTATTAAGCATTGAGATTTTCTTTGAAAGGCTGCAAAACTTATAATCTCTCCTCTTAATGAGGCTTTCTAAGCTTCCCATATCTTATATGATAAAGAGGAAAGGAATCATTATTGTAGTTTTGTTTGAAAAATTCAAGTGATTCTTTTTATATGTGTTGAACAAAAGAGTTATCAGATAGTAGTGTTGTATTTAACCTCAAAACTCTGTGAGATGATGACCATTAGAAGGAACACGATATAGCCAAATGATCTGAGATGGATATATTACGGATTTTTGCAACAGCCAAATTTGATGCAAGATCTTTAGATACAAAAAAACAGTCAGTTCTTGAGTACGTGCGATGTGTATTGGAGTAAAAAGTAAAGTCCTTTCTCTTTTGGATTAAGTAGTCTCCAGAGATCTGATCATCCATTAGACTGCATCATAGATACTAAAGTAGCTCTGGCTTTTTGGTTAGCTGTTCTACAATTAGATGTGTGATTAATGAATGGGCCCAAAGGAAAATTTAAAGTCTTCACTTACCAGTATATGGTTAACAAAAAAATCTGTATCAATAGTATAAATCTTATGAAAAAATTCAGGATCATCATTGTTAAGAGCATATATATTTATTAAAGTGTTAGGTTTATTATCAACTGTACCCTTTAAGTAAGACAACTGGATCAAACTTATGTAGAATGAAATAAAACTTTTATAGATTTAGGGGCAAATTCTATAAATGGCGTCCCGATTGTAGGCAGCGATAGGCGTCTTACCGCTGTCTAACCAGCCAATCGGGACGCACGTTTGTGGGTTTTTTTTTTAAAACACTGCGAGGCAGGCAGCCTACATTGTAGGCATTTTCGCGAACCTAGAGAGATGCATAGGGCCGCCAAAGCTCGCCCAAGGTTAGGTATGGGTGTTATTTCGTCTGGAAGTGGCCTTAGGCGAGCATAGGCGGCCCTAGGTGTCTTCCTAGGGCTGCGATAGGTACCTGAAATGTAGGTCAGCAAAATGCTGGTCTACATTTCAAATAGGCACGGCTGTTAAGCCGATCGCAGCAAGAGAATCTCCCTGCCACAATCAGTTTAGCGGGCGCGGCAGGGAACCCATCTCCTGCACGAAGTTGAGAAGCAGGAAGGATGCCCACCTCTCCTGCCGGAACCCCCAAATCCCCCCCACCCAAATGTCTGTGGCAGGAGGAGTGCCCAATTCCTCCTGTTGCCCCCCTCCCCCCCCCGAGACATCCCCGGGCAGGAGGGATGCCCACTCTCTCCTGTCGCCATACACCCCCCCTCCAGAGACATTCATGGGCAGGAGGGATGCCCACTTCCTCCTGCCGCCACCCACAGAGACATCCCCGGGCAGGAGGGATGCCCACTCCCTCCTGCCACTGGCCTCATTATCCTCAGAACCCCCCCAAGATCCCCTAGCCACCCCCTGAACGTCCCCGTACCTTTCTCTGATGGCTGGCAACAGAGGCCACTCTCTCCTTCCGGCAGGCCTGCTTCCACAGATTGGTGGAACTTCTCCTTCCTGGTGCATCCTGGGATGAACTGGGGAGGGGCCTTAGATGCCTGGCCAAACCAAAATCTTAGGCCTGTCTCCCAGTGCATTCTGGGATGCATTGGGAGTGGCCTAAGATTCCGATTGGCCAGATCCCTTAGAAAGGGTCAGGGTGGGCTGGGGGTTGCTGGCGGCTTAACCTTCAGAGAGTGGTGATGAGAGGGTGTCCGGCAGGAGGCACTGGGCATCCCTCTTGCCAGCGAACTTTCAGGGGGTGGAGGGTTTCCGGCAGAAGGGATTGGGCATCCCTCCTGCAGGTAGTCTTTGCGGGGTGGGGGGGGGGACATGTTGCCTGGACCGCTAAATTGATCAAGGCAGGGCGATCCTTGCTGCGATCAGCTCAGCAAGCCAATCTGGAACTTATACCTGTTTTAACTTCATCTAAGTCAAAACGTATAAGTTCCGTCCAGGCAACTTCGTCAAACATTGTCTAGGTCGGCCCACGTCCTGCCTACTTCCCGCCCTAACCCCCAAATTGCCCCTTTGAGCTCTGGGCATATAGCGGAATTCAGAGGCTTAAAAAGTCTCTTGATATGTTCAAAAACCGGCTTTGATTATCGGCACTTGGACGACCTGTCTTTTAGATCATCCAGGTCCTGAATTAGGCCGGTTTTTGGATGTATTTTTGATTTGATTATGAGCCCCTTAGTGCTTACAAACGGGGAAAGATTTTCTGATGCTATAGTGGGTGATCATCTGGCATCCAGTGATCACTGCATGGTACGGTTTAATATTAATATGGGTATAGAGAGGGCTCATTCAAAAGTAGAGGCTTTGGAATTTAAAAAAACAAACTTTGTTCAGATTGGGGATTATGCAAAAGAATTGTTGCCTGGATGAGAACATCTGGAAGGAGTAGAAATGCAGTAGGCAAAACTGAAAGGCATTATTGTAAGGGTGACAAACCTTTTTGTGAGGCAAATAAATAAAAGTAAGAGGAAAAGAAGGCTAATTTTTTTCCTCAAAAGTAGTAACTGATAAGGCAAGGAATAAGAGGTTAGATTTCATATACTACAAAAGATCACAGAAAGAGGACGACAGGCAAAAATATCTGGAAAAGTTAAGAGAGGCTGGTCAAGAAGTCAGGAAAGCAAAGATACAAATGGAAGAAAAAATAGCTGACATGGTAAAACAGAAACAGGATTATTTATAGACATATCAGTGATAGGAAGAAGTACAAAAGTGGCATTGTGAGACTCAAAAGTGAAGGAGAGGAATATGTAGAAGCTGATAAAGAAAAGGCTGAATTGCTTAACAGATATTTCTGTTCTGTGTTCACAGCTGAAGATCTGGGAGAGGGACCACAGAAGACAAATGCAAATAGGGATGGTGGAGTGGTAGACCCTGATCGATTTTCAGAGGGTTGTGTTCATGAGGAGCTAGCTAAATTAAAGGTAAATAAAGTGATGGGCCAGATGGTATATATCAGAGGGTGCTGAAGGAACTTAGGGAAGTTCTGGTGACTCCACTGACTGACCTATTCAATGCTTCTCTAGAGTCGGGAGTGGTATCGGAGGACTGGAGAAGGGCGGATGTGGAAGTGTATGTAAAGAAGAAGTAGGAAATTACAGGCCGGTAAGTCTGACTTCTATGATAAGCAAATTAATGGAAACACTTTTAAAACAGAGAATGTTGAAGTTTCTGGAATCTGGTGGATTACAGGACTAAAGGCAAAATGGATTCACTAGCGCACTGTTCTTCAACCTCTGGTCCACGGACCGGTGCCGGTCCTCAGAAAATTCCTGCTGGTCCGCGGAGGGCCGGCGAGATCGACGCGGTTAAATTTCCCATCGGCATCTCTTCCCCTTTCCCTTCCAGGGCTTAGGATCGGCTGCGGACAGCAAAAAGAAACACAGAAGCCGCGGGACTTTTCCTCTTGCCTGCATCGCTATAGGCTCTGCCGATCCTGATCCCACCCCCCTCTGAAGTGACTTCCTGTGTTTGAGGGGCAGGATTGAGACCGGCAGAGCTTATAGCAAATAGCAATGCAGGCAAGAGGAAAGGTCCTGCAGCTTCTGTCTTTGTTCAGAGTTCTGGGCAAGGGAACTGTAAGTAAACTGATGCGAGTTAAGAACCAGGCTGCTTCCAATTTAGTGTCAGTTTATGGTGAGACTAGCCATTGTGACACTGGAGTCACTCTGGGGCCAGCAGCCGAGGGAGGGAATAAGAGATGCTGGATTCCCATGTGTTGTGGGAAGGGGATGGTAGAGAAGGGGGGGGGATTGGTGTGACAGAAGGGAGATAGTGGATCCCCTTGGGGGAGGATAGTTATTGGAACTAGGTGGGAGTTGGAAGAATAGGGACATAAAGACAGATGCTGGACCTTGCAGGGGGCTGAGAGACATGGAAAATGCTGAACAGGAGGGTAGAGTATGAAGACAGAAGTAAGATGTTGGACATGGGTAGAGGGAGTAGGGAGACAGAGGGGATATGCTGGACATGGTGAAGGGGGAATAGGGAGACAAAGAGAAGATGCTGAATAAGGAATGGAAGGGAGTAGGGTGATGGAAGGTATCTGCTGGATTAAGATGGGGAAAAGAGGGGAGGTACTGGAATACGTTCAATATAAAATCATAACTAAGGCTTGTGCGGATGGGATCAGATGGTTTGCGGGGACCGAGCTTGCAGAAACGGGGCGGAAATGTGTTTTTTTAATTTCAGTCTTAGTAGTTTGCCGGTCCACAAAATAATTATTTTATTTCTGCCAGTCCACAGGTATAAAAAGGTTGAAAAACACTGCACTAGATGTAGGTCTTGTCAGACAAATCTGATCAATTTCTTTGACTGGGTGCAGAGAATTGGATAGAGGGAGTGCACTAGATGTGGTGTATATTGATTTTAGCAAAGCCTTTGATAGTGTTCCACACAGACGTCTAATAAATAAACTGAGTGCCCTAGGGATGGGTCCCAAAGTGACGGGCCAAGTCAGAAACTGGTTGAGTGGAAGATGACAGAAGGTAATGGTCAATGGGGATCAGTTATTGCCACACCTTCTCCTCCCAACATCTGCTCCCAAAGTGATGGGTTCTGCTCTGAATTTTGATTTCATACATATTTTCAGTTTGGCTCATCCTCCATTTTTATTACAGCTAATTCATTAGGTTGAATGGGTCATCATTTTCCTTGTTCTGCTGACAAAGTTCATTAACTTTGATATATATCAACCTACCTGAAGTTTTCTAGCCATTGTTACTATTTCATGCTCTGGTGGGTTGTACTTGTAACAATTCATGAACATTAATCGGACATCAGCAGCAAATTCATGTGTATCTTTGTATTCTTTATTATCCATTTTTTCCTAAAAGAGAAAGCAGGAAACAGACTAGTTCATAAGTAAGATTATTACATACAGTTGTTTGAACCACAACTTTCAAATCCCATGCATTAAAGTATAAACAGACAAGCATATAAAACCATACCCTTGTTTTATGGACCAGCATGGTTCTCCAACACAGTGGTTCAATAAAACATTTATTTGGCAGAAGACAACACAATTTTCCATAATACTAGTTCTGGATAAATCCTGGCTGCTAGGTTGCAAATAGTGCCTAGAAATTGTGCCATAAACTAGGATTTTTATTCCTCAAATTCTACTGCTGTTGCTACAGCCCTAGAGTTTCAATGATTTTCAGCTATGTGATGTACAAACCTTCAAATGTCTCAAATGTGATGTACAAACGATCAAATGTCTCAAATCTCTTAAGAGCTGTGTGATACAGGCCCAAACAAGAATAACTGTTAAGCTGACTGGGTGGGATGGCAGTATGAGAGTGACTGGCACTGGGTGCTCCTGCTAGCACCTCACAAAGGCACATTAAGGACTTTATATTACAGTAATTAAGCATTATCCTTCATAGACAAATAATGTTGGCTTTCCAAGCTTATTATACCATTTAGATGCACTTCTTATTCCCTGAAACCCTCCAGATGCTTAAGATCCTCACAGCAAAATCGATTGTGCCTCCTCACAAAAAGTTTTGGTTAGTTACATTGCAACAAACTACATTGCCTCTACATTGTAGAACTCGGTTGCATTTGAACTTCGCCTGGATTCTTGTTATAACAGTTTTAAAATAGGAGTTAAAACTTGGCTTTTTAGACAAACTTGTAAATTATGCTTTAGGATATTTTTGAATCCCTTTCCTTTTGTGTTTCTGGTTTTATTGTTTAAAAATGATTACTGTTGTGCAACTACAATTCTACACCTTTTGGGGGAAATTCTTTAAGACACCTACATTGAGGATACTTAGCGACAATCTAACTTAAATCCATACCTAAGTTGTTTTTTAAAGGGTTAAATGGCATGGTAATTGACCATGCCGTTAAAACCCATTAAAAAACAATTATTGGGATGCAAGTGAATACCACCTAACACCTGATGCCTACCTCAAAGTAGACATGGTTAGGGGTAGAGAACAGGAGTGATCGACTTAGACATCGTTAGGCATCTGGGGTAGGCACCAGGAAATTAAGATATGTAAAACCTGGCCTAATATACCAGCTCCTACCTCTAGGATGCCTAGCAATGCCGAAGTCTGTTTAGCTGCCACTAGGTGTGGTTCTATGGACAACGCTGCAAGGTTGACTGACAACCACGTTGACTGGCACCTACAAGTTAGGTACTAAGTGGCACCATTTATAGAATCAGGTCCTTTGTGTCTATTTATGTTTAACTTTGACAATTTATTAATTTTGTTCTATGTTCAGTTTATAGGAAATATTGTGAACCACTCTGAATGTACTGAAAGGCAGTATATAAAATGCATCAAAATAAATAAAATAAAGAATGTGGAAAACAGCCTTAAAAAAGACCTGCAGCAGATCTCAGAAGCAAACCTCTCTTCTCTAACTTGGTGGGGGGGGGGGGTCATTCAGATAGGCAGGGAAGTTGAGAGAGCTTTCAGTTGCTGGTTCCTAGAGCCAAAAGAAAACTTGACAAGGTCTATGTTAGAAACAAAAGGATATTCTTGAATTTGTGCTATCATAACCTTGTTACAGACTGCTACAGGTATGCATGATATGTTAAGTGTTATTGAATTACTGCAAACTGATTCTATTCATTTGGCAACTGGTTTCATTTTAAATACCTTTTCTTAAGAAAACATTAATATGCAGCTATTATGCACACATTCTCGTAATCCACTTCATAAATCCTACTGAAAGGGCAGAACAGAAATTTTTTTAAAATTAAATTTCTATATCAAATAAAAGGCATTCATTTTGTACAGACTACCATTAAGAGTCAAAACAAAACTGCACAAATATAATTTAACATAATCATGATCCTCACTTTTAATTGGATGATGGATCAAAGCTACCAGGACATCATGATGTTAGTGTTGCTGTACAGAAAAGGGAGATCAGAAGCAGTAAAGATATTCTCAGCATAGGAACATAAGAAGCATGAATCACAGAACATTGGAAATTCTTAAAGATCAAGTGGAAAACAAAACAAAACTGATTTG
Source organism: Geotrypetes seraphini (assembly GCF_902459505.1). Lineage (NCBI taxonomy): Eukaryota > Metazoa > Chordata > Amphibia > Gymnophiona > Dermophiidae > Geotrypetes > Geotrypetes seraphini. The sequence continues at coordinate 23,942,165 of NC_047095.1, forward strand.
ATAGGGATCAGTGAACTCAGATGGACAGGTCAGGGCCATTTTCAATCAAACGAGCATTGGATCTGCTACTCTGGTCATGAAGCACACAGGAAAAATGGCATAGCATTCATCCTCAACAATAAACTTTCAAAAATGGCACTAAAGTACAATGTTATCATGTCAGTCCATCTACAGGGAAAGCCAATCAATGTCACCTTGATCCAAGTATATGTTCCAATGACAGATGTGGAAGATGAAGATGTAGAATCGTTCAATCCGAAATTTAGGCTGGTTTGAGAAAAGGTCAAGGAACAAGACTGCCAATGTTAGATGGATATTGAAGAAGAGCAAAGAATACCAAAAGCCTCTATACTTTTGCTTCATCAACTACTGCAAAGCTTTTGGCTGTGTGGATCATGATAAACTATGGAGAACTCTAGAACAAATGAGAATACCCAAACACATTTCTCAACTGATAAAGAGCCTCTATGAAAATCAAGATGCTGCAGTGAGAACTGAATATGGTAACATTGATTGATTTCTAATGAAATGTGTCATCGGCAAAGATGCATCTTGTCACCTTACCTGTTCAACCTTTACGGTGAAGCCATCTTCAGTAAAGCAAGTTTTGAAGATGGGAGTGTTGGTTTCAAAGTTGGTGGCTGAAATATAAACAAACTGCGCTATGCAGATGATACAACACTCATCAATAGCAGCAAAGAAGACATGCTGTATCTACTGAGAAAAGTCAAAGCCGAAAGTCATAACATGGGATTAGAACTGATCATAAACAAGATGAAGATCATGAACACAGAAAAGGCGAAAGAATAGAAGTTGTAAAGGATTTCAATCTCCTGGACTCTTTCGCAAACAAAGAAGCAACTAGCAGGGAAGAAATACTCCACAAAATAGTACTTGGTCGCTCTTCAATGAAGGAGCTCGACAAAGTATTCAAAGGCAAGGAAACAACACTCCAAATGAAGATCAGACTTGTCCATGCACTCATTTTCTCAGTGGTCAATTAAGGATGTGAAAGCTGAATACTACGGAAACAAGACAGAAAAAAGACTGACTCATTTGAGCTTTGGTGCTGGAGAAGGATTTTGGGTGTGCCATGGCTCACCAGAAGAACTAACAAATTGATTCTGGAAGAGATCAAACTGGTTATGTCACTCGAAGCCTATGATGATGACTATCTTTCTTTGGTCACACCATCAGAAGAGAAAGATCAGAGAAGGACATCATGTTTGGGAATATCAAAGGAACTAGGCAGAGAGAGCAACTTGCAATCAGATGGCTGAATATGTTGAAAACAATCATAGGGATGACACCCCAGGACCTTACCGGACTAACACAAAACCATCTTTTCAGATCTGTAATTCATCAAGTCACTAGGACTCGATCACAAGTTGATGCACCTAACTAAACTAAACTAAACTAAGCCTTAAGTTTATATACCGCATCATCTCTACGGAAGTGGAGCTCGACACGGTTTACAAAGCTTAAAAATATAGGAAGAGAGAGGAGAAAGATTTACAAGAGCATATAAAAAGAGGGGATGTAAACAAGAGAAGAGATGTTATATGTTAGAGAAAAGCCAGGTTTTCAGTTGTTTTCGGAATAGTTGGAGGAAGCCCAGGTTCCGCAGCGGGATAGTGAGATCGTTCCAAAGGCCCGTGATTTTGCAGAGGAGGGATCTTCCTAACACACACACACACCAAAAAATCAATGTAAAATACACTAGGTACTGGAATGACAGTAATATTGAACAGTTGATCTGAAGCAATAAATGATGTGCAATTGTATGCAGACAAAATTTAACCTGAAGTCACAGAAGGCTACAAGATGTAAGATGGGGATGTGCACATATTGGATTCTTAGAACGCCACCTTGTTCCTCTCTCTTTAGATAACTAATATGTAATACCAACACAGTTCCCCAGAAGATGATCATATACTGGCATAAAATACACATCTTTGGCTTTGTATATCCCAATGAAGGATTTCCCTACATACAAGGAAGAAGAGAGAAAGGGAAATAATTAGAAACAGTAGCTACAGCTACTGGTGTAAATTTTGCTCAAGTCGATCTCCCAGAGAACAGGCTGCTTTCCCCATTCAAAACATCTGCTTGGGAGAACATAATTTGAATTTCTGTAGCCATCCACCTCCCCTGCATTTTTTTTAAGTAGATACATTCCAAAGCAGAATTTGCCCCTTTCTGGTTAAAGTCTGAACAAAACATACAGATGATACCATGAGTTTTAAGGCTAAGCATCCAAATAAATAATAATAATATTGCATCAGAATGAGCCACGCTAAGGTCGTATTTTCTTTAATGGGTGCTCTGCACAGAGCATTCTTTATAGAATACTAGCTTAGTGCACATTTCAGGTCAGATTCTGCAACTGGCATCTCTAAAACTGACGCCAGTCGCAAGACAATCAAGCACCGGCGCCAGTTGCAGAACACTTGCATTTACATTCTGAAGTGTTTTATTTCGGTTTGTACATTTACTCCTGTTGGATTTTATCTATACACCCCTGAGGAAGGCTTTTTCAAGCCGAAACACAGACTGTGTTGGGGTCCAGTACAGAAAAGATTTAAAGACTCTCTGTGAAGCTTGCCTTATGTTTTAGCTATTTATATGTATAAGCTTTTATCATTTATATTTTTGCAATAAATTGATTGTCTCTGCGGCTGATGTGTGGTGTTCCTTTCCCACTCTTTTTGTCTTGTGAAAATGCTGACTTATGCTAGTATTCTATAATGAATGTCATTATGTAATTTGTACTCAACAGAATGCATTTTGGTGCACTTTATAGATTTGACTCCATAGTGTACAGATACACTTAAATACAGAGAAGCACAAATTTAGTTTGAAAATCAATATATATAGACTTAACATTTTTGGAAAGACATTTCCAAGCTCATATCAAGAAGAACACTTACTTTAATTGTTCCAAGATCCATAGGCTGTTTAATGATGTCATGGTAATCGCAGAGTCCCAGTGATTCTGCATCAACAGGTTTATAAAAGGCCCATGCATATGTTGCATGCTTCCTTGAAAAGAGTTCTTTAAGGATGCTATTGCAGTGCTTCAATTTTTCTGTTAATGGAGTTCTTTCCTCAATTTGGTGTTGCTGTTGAGAATCTGGTAAATCTCTCTGTTGAAGTTTGATCTGTTGGCTTCTGTCTCTGCTACATGATATTTTAGTATACTTTGGTCCCGCAAAAGTTGGAGAAGATTCACCACTTGTTGAAATAAGTGATGCAGTAGGTGTTGTTGTATCTGCTTTCCTTTTAATACCCTTTTTAGCCTAAAACAAATGCAAATACAATTTAAAAACCTATATACACACAGATCAACCGTGGCAAAAATATTTTAAACAAATTACACCTTACAGAGGAAATTTTATAAAGGTTTTTCTGAGCATAAAATCTATTTTATATATGGCAAAGGCTTTTATAAAACAGCAAGGCCTGTACATTTGCAAATAAATACAGTATATTTGCCAAAAAGAACACATGGACATCTTGGTGCAGAGGAAAGGAGACATTATGGGACTTCTCCCATGTGTCTGTAAAAGTTGTAATGATAATCTGTAAGAGAACAAGTTTGCAAGTACCAATTGAGGCTGCTGACTTACTTTATAGCCATTCTGAGGAAAAACTGAGAAACTAAAATAAAAATGTCATGGTATTTTATTGACAATTGTTATATATGCTAAGGCACACCTTGTCGTGGTCACTGGTTTGCTGTTTCATGCTAGAGGCTATAACTTTAAGAAAAATAAGATTGAACCAAAGCCACCTGTGCAGAAACATGGGTTAACAAATCCAAGGCTACAATTTGCATATCTGGCTTCACATCAATTATTTAAATAAATACTTCAAAAGCGATGAAACAAAAGAAGAGAAAAATAATAAACCATGACAAATCTTTGCTCAAAAAGCCAAGAAATTTACCAAAAAGACTGAAAGCATGAAATGTCCAAGGATGCCAATTTAAAAGTAAAGAAACTGAAAAGCATATCCAATTGTGGACAAAAATTCCTTAAATATGCTGAAAAGCTTTCCTAAAAAACTCTGACAGATATTTTTTCATGCTGGAATGAGGTAGACATGATCCATTCATCATGTGCTTACACCTGAGACACATTCACTGCTATGTTTGTAAATAAATTCTGATCAGAAATACAAATTAGTACCAAACTGTAGCCCATATTTTTAAAGTATCTATGTGACTTTTAATAGAAAATGAACTGGATATGGTTATACAGGTGGCTGTCTGAATAGAAACAACCTCTGTTTGTGTTTTGGTAATTAAAAATAAAAGGCAGAACCATGTCTTCCAAATTTAGCATAAGGGGAACAAAGAATTTCTTATTATGACTGAATAAATAAGATTACTTCCAGTTTGTGATACCTAGAATGTTTTGGACTGCAGTAAAAATTTACTCTAAAACACATTATGAAATGTATACAACAACCACATACTTTAAGCCTAATTATGTTCTAAAAATACCATATTGAGAATATTATCGGTGAGCAGTTAATCACCTATATGATAATGTACTTTTATGTCTGTTCGTTGTTTCCCGATATATCTCTAATATGTTTACATACAATTATTAAACTAAAATTTAGCTATAGCTAAAGAGATAACTTACTTTTGTTACAGATAATATGGTGGACATTAAGGTAGCTGGTTGAGAAATAGACAAGGGAACCAGAGTTCGCTGAGGTAATATAGTAATAACTGGTTGCTGAAAAACTGGTTCAGGTAATTTCTGTGCTGATAGTTTCTTCTTTGCATTAGTTCGGACTGCATCTCGCTGATCTCCTCCTAATAAGATGAACAATTTTTAATATATACTCTGTTATTTGGAACGTGAGTGGCATTTACAACAAAGAATAATACAAATCTGAATGACTAAGTGGCAGTCCATCGTAGATAGGGATGTAGCAGTATGAGGGAGGAGGGCAAACAGTATGTAGAGCAGGGGTGCCCACACTTTTTGGGCTTGCGAGCTACTTTTAAAATGACCAAGTCAAAATGATCTACCAACAATAAAATGTTTTTAAAAACACAAAGCACACTGTACACAGAGAAAATGTTAATTATTATTTATATTCCAGGGTTTTTTCAAAGAGGTCAAGGCAGATGACTCTATGCACTGTCACCTCAGTAACAACCATTCAAAAATAGACAAATATACCCCCCTCCCTTTTTACTAAACCACGGTAGCAGTTTTTAGCGCTGGGAGCTGCGCTAAATGCCCTGCACTGCTCTCAATGCTCATAGGCTCCCTGTGCTAAAAACCGCTATTGTGGTTTAATAAAAAGGGGCCATAGTGCAAAATATAGACAGCAGATATAAATTCTCAAAACGGACACATTTTGATCACTAAATTGAAAATAAAATCATTTTTTCTACCTTTGGTGATTTCATGAGTCTCTGGTTGCACTTTCTTCTGACTGCATCCAATATTTCTTCCCTTCTTTCAGCCTCTATGCTTCCTCTCCTCCAGACCTCATTCCCTCCCTAAACTTTTTCTTCCTCTCTCCCTGCCCTTTCTTTCTCTCTCTCTTCATGCCTCCTTTCCTTCCTACTCAACCCCCATGGCCTAGATATCTCTCTCCTTTCCATCTATCTCTTCCTCCCCTGCCATGCTCTGGCATCTCCTCTCTTTCCTTTCTCTCTGGTCTGGCATCTGTCTCCTTAATTTCCCTTCCCTCCCCCCATGCCCTGGCATCTTTCTGCTTTCCTTCTCTTCTATATCTCCCTCCCCCCTTCATTATCTGGCATTTTCTCTCCTTCCTTGCCCCTGGTCTGGAATCTGTCTCCTTCCCTTCTCTTGCCTCCATGGTCTGGTTTCTCTTTTCCTTCCCTTCTCTTGGAAGCCCGTGGCATTTACTGTGCTTCTGCTGCCACCTCCTTGTTTGGTAGACAGGCTGGAGGTAAAGGGCGGCATCACCCCACACGTTACAATGTCCGGTTTGGACCTCTCAGACTTGCCGTCTAGTGGCTAAGCAATATGGATGCATTATAATATTTTTTGTTTTATTTTTAATCCCTACTTGCCCTGCCTTCTGGAAAAGCCCCAGTGAAGGAATGGACGCAGCCACTTGCCTTCTCTGGCTCTGGGGATGCTGGAGCGGGAGAGGGTGACAGAAAAATATGTGGGGAGAACGGCACTCACCCATTTATGTTCGGCGGTGCTCTCCTCGGGGGCGGACACGAGCGGAATCGTTCCACAGGGAGGGAAGGCTGCCGTGTCCTGCCCCTGCTCCTTCGGCAGTCCAAATACTTGCTGCTCTGGCCACGCGGGACGTGTCTGCAGCTGCAGGCAGCTACCAAGAGTGTCGCGCCCCAAGGCCAGAGTTTGCAGGGTGCGTCATTCCTGTTTCAGAGCATGCGTTGTTAGAGGAACTGAACCCAGGCATGGGGCGGGCTCTAACACTGCATGCGCCGGCTTCCCTTCTCTTCTGAAACAGGAATGACATAACTTCCTGTTTCGAAGAAGGAAAGCCAGCGCACGCAGTGTTAAAGCCCTGCAGCCTGAGTTCAGTTCGCTTGTGGGCAAGAGGGCAGTGAGTGAGTGGAAGGGAGGGAAGCTGTCTTCACCAGGCAGTCGGGGAGAGGAAGGCTGATCGGCCGGTAGATTTTGAAGGCAACACGAGTCTATCACGCGATCGACTCACTTTGCCTTGGCGATCTACCGGTCGATCGCGATCGACCTATTGGGCACCCCTGATGTAGAGCATGACCATGGCATTATTCCAATCCATGTGTAATTTCAGTCCACTCTGATTGAGATATTTAAGCGAGGCATATTCTATTGGCTCAAATAGCAGACTCATAAAGGGATGTAAGGTTGATGTTAAGGTCCCATGTTTTTGCAAGATGGCCTGATGTGAAACAACCCCATTCATGAATTCAGAAATAAGTGGATGTTGAGAAACCAATAGACTATCGATCCAAGTATCAAAATCATTGAGATGCAGTCAGATGGTTTAGAGACTCAGACAATAATAGAACTGGTAAATAAAGTTTAGAATAATATGAAGAGGAGAATGAATAGGATTGAGTCCATTCACAAAATACCAGATGGAAAACTATTTGGAAGAATAGGCAAGGCTGGTATATTTCCTTGCAGCAATTAAAATGTCATGAATATTCACTAGAAGTCCTAGAGCAGAGATTAAGTGCTGTTCAATTTCTACACTGTGAAGGCTAGCACTTTAATAATAATAATAATTTATTTTTTGTATACTGCTATAACAAAAGTTCAAAGCGGTTCACAACAAAGTAAAAAACACATACAATCAATATATATAGAGTACATTAAAACGGTCAAAAATGCATCAGTTAAAAAAGTTAAAAAGCAAGGAGAAGTTAAACAGTACCACAACTAAGATGTAAACATATCAAACAGGCGTGTCTTTAGTGATTTTCTAAAATCAAAATAAGAAGTAGCCTCTAATATAGGTTTTCCAAGCCATGTATTCAATTTAGCGGCCTGGAATGACAAAATTCTGTCAAAAAACTTCTTATATTGACATGATTTTAGAGAAGGGTAATTAAATAGATTTAATCTACGTGTACTCTTATTGGAATAGTTGAAAGAAAACTGAAAAGAAAGATAATCTGGTAGCATCCCAAAAACTGCTTTGTAACAAATACAGAACTCTGGACTCTACTGGCAACCAATGAAGTTTTTGTGCTCCCATTTTTTTAGTCCAAAAATGAGGTGAACCACAGTGTTCTAAATCAATCTCAGTTTTTTAAGTATTTTTTTGTAAGCCACTAAATATATAATATTACAGTAATCTAGAATACTCAAAATGGATGTCTGCACCAGAAAACGAAATGAAGGTTCATCAAAAAACTTCTTGATGGTGCGGAGCTTCCATAAAACCGAGATACATTTCTTAAACAGTAGGTCTATATGTTTTTCCAGAGTCAAATGTTTGTCGAGAGTTACACCCAATATTTTTATAGATTGTTCAATATTATATTCTCGCCCGCTCACATGAATCGTGTTTCTTTTATCTTTTCGTTAGGTGTTGCTAAAAAGAATTTGGTTTTTTCAGTATTTAATTTCAATATACCATTTATAAAACTGAGTCCTTAATGTGCAGTTATTGCATGGAAACAAGCTGTCATCCAACCACATTAAGGTGTTTGACACATTACTGTATTTTAAAAAAAAATTTCTGTCGGGGGTTGGGGGTAGGTAACGTGGACAATGTATATACTTGCCATATACGAGGGTAAAAATCAAAAAGGCAAAATACATTTATTTATTTAGTTTTTTTTTCTATACTTGCTGTGAACCACCATCTCATCTGTAATCTACTGTCAGCTAAGAAACACAAATGTGATGCGACATAAATTTTTAAAATCACTAGTCTTTATATTAACGGGTGCTAGAATAGATGTGTGTGTGTGTCTGTCTTTCTGTTTTCTCTCTCCCTCCTTGGCCGCTGTCTGTTTATTTTTATTTGTTTCTCTCTCCTTGGACGCTGTCTGTCTGTCTTTTTTTTGTTTATCTCTCTCTCCTTGATGCTGTCTTCCTTTCCTTTCCAAGAGCAAAGCATGATTGTTGTCTGCCCCCCAGCACACCCCTCCCCCCAAAGCAGCCCCCTTTCCCTCTCCCCCTGGCCCCCTGTTGTGCCATGTCTGCCTGCTCCATAGCCCCCTTCTGTTCCCCCCCCCCTCCCAGAGCAAAGCACGATTGCTTTCTGGCCACCAGCACACCCCTCCCCCAAAGCAGTCCCCTTTCCCTCTCACCCTGGCCCCCTGCCTTCCTGTATTGCTCCTTCTTCTGGCCCACCGGCACAAATCACCGCTGCTGCTCCTCTTCAAAGCAGCCTGCTGAGGATTGCCAACCGGCTGTAGCGAACCTCGCAGGCCGCTCTCCACCTCGGCCGCATGTTCCCTCTGATTCACAGGATCGCGTTAGAGGGAACGTGCTATCGAGGTGGAGAATGGCCTGCGAGGTTCGCTACAGCCAGTCGGCGATCCTCAGCAGGCTGCTTTGAAGAGGAGCAGCAGCGGCGGCAGCGGTTTGTTGTCTGGGTGAGTGAGAACGGGAGGGGGGAGTCACCAGCGTGTTCCCTGTCTCTGTGTTCGAAAATGGAATTCGGCACGGAGCGACACATCACACTGTTAGGGAACACGACTTCCTAAGTGCGCATGCGTGCTTAGGGTTTTATTATAGAGGATGAATGGAGTTAATGGATGGATGACGACACCGAGTTTGCCACCCATTCAGGGCAACATGCACAGTGAAGAATCTACCCTGTGATGTTTCATGGCAGGATACAGGAGTGATTTGCCATTGCCTCCTCTTGCGCAGTGTGCAGCTCCACTATGTTGCTGCTGACCAACATAGGGCCTCACAGCACCTGGTATTTCCAGGTGGTCTCCCATCCAAGTACTAACCAGGCCTGACCCTGCTTAGCTTCCAATAGTAAAAGCGGGAAATATTCAGGGCAGTCAGGCCATAGGCTAAATAAGTTAAAAGAAAACTGTTATTTACCCTTTAAAATAGCAGTAGGACTAACAAACATATTTAAAATAAATTGAAGAAATGTTTGTTTTCCATTTAATACACTAATAAGTTATGAAATTTGTTACTAGAGGATGTCAAGGAATCCAGAATGGCTGGGTTTAAACAAGGGTGTGGATAAGTTCCTGGAAGAAAATCCATAAACAATTGAAAGTCTTATTTCCAAAACCTGTAAGTCCAATGCAACTTGTAATATGGACTTACGAGTTTTGGAAATAAGATCTTAAATTATTAGCCAGGCAGATGTGGGAAAAGCCACCTCTTTTTTTATTTTATTTTTTTTTTTTTAAAGTAAGCAGTAGGAAATGGATCTACTGTCTACCTGGGACCTGTCAGGTATTGACAGGTATACAAAATTGGACTCCGCCATAAGAACATAAGAATGGCCTTACTGGGTCAGACCAATGGTCCATCTAGCCCAGTATCCCGTCTTCATGGAGGTCAATCCAACTCACAAGTACTTGGCAAAAATCAAAATAATAGCAGCAGTCCATGTCTGTCTCAACAGTAGACTATGGACTTTTCCTCCAGGAATTTGTCCAAACCTTTTTAAAAACCAGCTACATTAACTGCTCTTACCAAATCCTCTGAACTTGATGGATCTCTGGTATAATAACATAACCTCTCCTGACAATTTTTCAACTCTCACTATTTTCCTATTCTAAAATTCCTAACCGCTACATCTCATTCAGGACTTCACTCCATGTGCTCATACTAGGTGAAATGGACTGTCCCTATAATGCATTCTTGTCTACAAAAACATTTACAAAAGCCTCAAACTCACAATTATCTCTTCAAACTCTCAATTTGACATCTCCTGTCTACAACAATACTTTATTATAGGCATGTAATCTCTACAGATAATTGGGATTCAGCATATTTTAACATATTTGTATAGCAGTATCAATATTATTGTGGTCTTAAACTAAGATTAAATATAATAAATATTATTTTAAACTGTCACTGAATAGTCTTTGAGGGAAATTTAGAAGCTTGCAACATATAATTTACCCCTTGTTGATTTTCCTTTGCTCTTTCCTCTGTTTCCCAACACAGATATTTCTCTTTCGTCTTGTGGCATTTGTGCAACCTTCTGCAGAAAAATCTTTTCTAGTGTTTGTGCCATCAAAACAATATCATCACCAGGCTTAAAAAAAATAAAGAAATTTAACAAGGAATTTCAGTATGTACTGCAAAATGGCAATTTAAATAACAGGCAAAACCTCCAGTATTCAACAATATATCCCCTTTTAGGTTTTTTTAAACCAGAATCCAACCTACCCCCAGTTTTATGCTTTTAGATCAAGTCAAATAAAAAGATTTACATCTGTTTTGGCTACTCTCCCAATTTTAAGTCATACTTTGCATGAATCACCTGCAATCTACCTAATTACTTTGTTGCTTTCATCTAGACTCTAAGGCCCAGATTCTGTAAAGGACACCCGGGAAGGGCGTCCTATACAGAATCGGGCCTAAACCCACCCAAAATAAACCTGATTCTATAACTTACATCCATGTTACAGACGCCAGTTACAGAACCCGGTTACTGTAGACACAGCTGCTATACTTATTGCAGCAAGGGATCTCACTGCCGCAATAAGTATAGCGGCCATGGCTGCCAGTCACCCCATCCCCGTACGATTGCAGCAGGAGAGAGTCCAACCCCTCCTGCCCAATGACTGTCCACTCCCCCATGTATGATTGCGGCAGGAGGAAGCCCAACCCCTCCTGCCCGATGACCGCTGTCCCCCCACATACGATCGCAGCAGGAGAGAGCCCAATCCCTACTGCCCAATGACTGTCCACTCCCCAATGTATGATCGAGGCAAGAGGAAGTCCAACCCCTCCTGCCCGATGACCACCCACCCTTTCCTGAAGATCGCCGGCAGGAGGGTGCCCAATCCCTCCTGCCGGACCCCCCAACGAATTGTCCCCAAACCCCCCAATGAATCCTCCCACTACCCCTCCCCAGATTCCCTCCAGCTCACCAAGCAAGTTGTCCGGCTGGACAGGTCCTCGCACTGGCTGGCTGGCCCGCCTCCATCCAAGTGAGGCCCATGTACCTAAGGCCCCGCCCATAGGAGATGGACCTTAGTCCCCATCCATTGAAGATGTACCTAAGGCCCCGCCCATAGGAAGGGCCCTAGGCACCTGGGCCAATCAGGCCCTAGGCTCTTGTAGGTTGGGCATAGGAGGGGTGGGCCCACCTCATTTGGATGGAGGCGGACCTGCCGGCCAGCCGGCCAACTTGCTCGGTGAGCCCAGGGGGGGGGTTCCAGAGAGGGGGGTGGTTGTTGGGGGGGGGTCAAGGGCGTTTCATTGGGGTGGGGTGTTTGGGGACGGTTCGTTGGGGGAGTCTGGCAGGAGGGATTGGGCACCCTCCTGCCGGCAATCTTCGGGAAAAGGTGGGCAGTCATCGGGCAGGAGTCGTTGGGCACCCTCATGCCAGTGATTGCCAGGAGCGGGTGGGGGGTCTTTCAGCAGGAGATTGGGCATCCCTCCTGCCTCATTCGTTTAGGGGGTGAACTGGAGGCTGCAGCCGCTATACTAATCGCGGCAGGGAGATACGTTGCCGTGATTAAGTATAGTGTCCGCGTCAACTTACAATGTATGCCAGAATTTTGCTGGCCTACATTGTAAGCATCTCCCGCTCTACTAGGGAGATGCGTAGGACTGCCTAAGGCTACCACCTAGCCTTAGGCGAGCTTGCAGGCCTCTCTAGACTCCCAGAGGCACCTTCAATATAGGCGGCCTGCCTGGGGAGCATTTTTTTTCTTAAATGTGTGTCCCGATTAGACAGCTGTAGGATGCCTATAGCTGCCTACAATCAGGACGCAGCTTACAGAACCCGGGCCTAAATATTGGGAGCATCAAAAATGTTCAATATTAAATTGCCTCAAAGATCAAATAAAATCTAATACAAAATGTTAAATTATCAAAACAAACCCCTCAACCCAACAGCCAGAACTGTTTCATAACAAACAAAATTCTATAAAACTATACGTAAAATATAAAGATAATTGGATTATACATACCCGATTGTAAACATAACAGTTTGTAAACATGGTATTGAAATCTTCTACGCAATCCATAGACTTCATATAATATTTATATTCCAAACGTTTTTTAATTGTGCTCAAATCCATTGGATTCTTAATGATATTATAATAGTCCTGTGATTTTGTTAACAGAAAAATAAACTTAAGATTAAAGAAAAATATTTCTTTTATAAAAGATTATATTCAAGTATAGCTGAACCACTTTGGGTGAATCTCTTTATGAAAAGGAATTTAATACATCCAAATAAATAAATACAATTATGTATGGGTTAAAAAAACGCAAAACCTGGCGTAAATGATGGTGCCTAAGGGCTCCTTTTATCAAGCCGCGCTAGCGGTTTAATGTGCGTAATAGCGCTTGTTAAACCGCCGGCCGCACTAGCCACTAACGCCTGCCTTGAGCAGGTGGTAGTTTTTTGGCCAGCGCGGGGGGTTAGCGCGTGATTAAAAGTCGGGCGTACTAACCCCGTTAGTGCGGCTTGATAAAAGGAGCCCTAAATGAAGCAAGCACATGGACAACATACAGTATTCTGTACGTTGCCCACCTATCTGGCTGCCTATGGGCCACCCATATTCACACCCTCCACCCTTAAAACTTCATGCTGTCACTGGAGTGCCTAGTTGCGGAATGCAACTTAGGTACCACCCTAAATGACATTTTTTGCAGGTAAGTATACATTTAAGAGGCTCATTTTCAAACACTTGGACAAAGTACCATAGGTTTCTATGGTACTTGGTGTTTCTAAGCGCTTTGAAAAGGAGCCCCATAGGCACCTAAATTCTGTACATTTAGTTGCAGAGTTATCACATAAATGCAAGCCATTCAATATAGAATTGCCCTTTACATGTTAGAGCAAGTGAATTGGCAGAAACACAACACAGCTACAATTTTCAGGTTCCTTCTCATAAAGCTATTAAAACCTTTTTGTTTGGGGAGGCATTTGTTTAAAGTGATTGCTGCTGGATTGTGGGAGGGCACGGATTATTTGACAAGCATTTTTATGAATAGCAGTAGAATCTGAGTACAGTATTTGTTTTTGTTTGTTCTGTTTGTGTTTTGTATTGCTGAAATCTGTTTATTGTAAACCACTTTGGTGCTTTTGGGTGGAAAACGTTATATCAAATTAATAAATCAAATCAATTCTTCTGGCAAGAATTTCAGTTCTGCAATATAACTGAAGAAAACATAGTACAGTAGAATTTCAGTTAACTGGTACTCAGTTAACTGGCATAAAAAAATCGTTAGAAAAATAGCAACCCAAAGCACCAGTGGCAGTGGTCCTGAGCCACAAACTCCCACCTCTTTCCCAACCTGAGGCACTAGCATGGCAGCAGTCCTGAGCCACAAAGGCCTCCTCCCTCCATCAAGCCTAGAAGTACATTGTAGAAGCAGCGGCAGTCCTGAACCACAAGCTCCACCACTCTGCCATCAGTGTGGCAGCAGTCCTGAGCACTCTCAATCAACCAGAAAAACAGTTATCCAGCATCCATCAATCCCCATGGGTGCTAGATAACTGAGATTTTACTATATTACATAAGTATAAGCCTAGTGGATTCCAGGCAACCAAGACCTAGGGAAAGATAAGTTTTCTTATGAATGAAAAATCAAACTACAAATTCAAGGGCTCTCATCATTTTTTTCACTACGGAGACTGCCGGGCAGGAGCATAAAGGGATCGCTCCTGTCCCGCCTCACTGCTAGACCACTGGGGACCTAAGGTGCAAGGGAACCAGGAGGGGAGGAATGGGTTAGTTGTACAAAGCTGCACGGAGGGAAGGATTAACAGCAGCTCCGGCTCCCAGCACTACTGGACTACCAGAGCAGTACTGGAAGCCCACAGTGGGTATGAGATGGGTTAGTTTGAATATAAACTGAGATCCCCATTTTTTAGCCAAAAATCTTGGTTTATATTCAAGTATATATAGTACGGTCTCCACAGTGCCTGCCTGTCAGCTCTGACTGTGCAGCTGAAATGAAGGTAAAGGATTTTCTGCCTCAGCTTTTCTCCAAACAGCACAATCTTCAGGATCTTTAAAATGCAGGTCAGACAGACCCCGACTGAAATCTCCACCCCCCATGGAACCTCTCCACACGACTGGGGGAGGGAAAAAGCAGCCTGCACCCTGATAGCCTGAGGGCTTTTACACAGGGCACATCCAGCCTGGGCTTAAACCTCTGACAAGTAAGAAGGCAGGCACGCTCTGAGAGGGATGGACTCCGAACTCCAAAGGCGGCACATACAAATTGGCTTCACAAATCCACATGAAGCTTGCCCTGTGGAGCAGCAGTCCAGCATTGCGGGACTGCATCCTTTCTCAGGCAGGGAACCCTCCAAAGGATCTAGTAAAAAACCTCACCAACACCAAACCTTACCTAGCAGCACAAGGAAAGCACCCTCCAACAGCCACTCAACTCGCAGACCACTTCAAAAACAAGATTACAACAATCAGGACTATCTTCAATAACACACACGCCCTCCTCGACGAGATAACAACAAATCCCCCAATAGGAGAAGCCATTGCAGCAGACAGGACCTGGACCGAATTCCCTGCAGTAAACTGGACAGATATGAATCGACTCTACAAAAAATACAGTCATGCCTCATATGACCTGAACTATTGTTCCGCGTATCTAATAACCAATGCCACCCCCAAATTTAGGGCCAGCCTCATGCAATGGATCCAAATTACACTCAATGAAGGTCAATTCCCGCAGCACCTAGGAGAAATCATAATCACTCCAATTGTGAAGGACCACAAAGACCTTATAGATAACCCCGCTAACTATAGACCCATCGCCTCAATACCAATATATGTCAAACTTATAGAAGGACTAGTTGCACAATTCCTTACAAATTACCTGGAAGACCACAATCTTCTCCACCCCTCTCAATTGGGATTCAGATCCAACCACAGCACGGAGACTTTACTAGTAACCCTACTAGACACAGCCCGACAGCACCTCAGCAAAGGCAGAAGGATGCTGATAATTCAACTCGATCTATCTGCAGCATTCGATCTGGTCGACCACACCATCCTACTACAGACACTAGAAGCCATAGGGATCTCAGGCAGAGTATACAATTGGTTCGAAGGATTCCTTAAATACAGATCTTATAGAGTAAAGTCAAACAATCTTAAATCAGAACCATGGTCCAACCCCTGTGGAGTTCCTCAAGGATCACCACTCTCACCTATTCTCTTCAACCTCTTCTTATCCTTCCTTGGGTCTACCCTAGGCAATCTGAATGTAACTTCATTTAGCTACGCTGATGACATCACCATACTCCTATCCTTTGATGCTCCTGACCCAACTTCTACAGAAAAATTTGAAAAAACCCTTCAAGCAGTGGAAAAATGGATGGCAGATCACAAATTGAAGCTGAACACTGACAAAACAAAATTTCTACTGCTTGAAAAGGCTAAGAATCCCTCCATCACAGAACTAGAAATAAACGCCTCCAAATACCCTATACAACCTACCTTAAAACTCCTAGGAGTAACAATAGACAGATGCTGCACAATGCAGGCCCAAATCAACAAGACCACCCAGAAAGCATTTCTAACCATGCACAATTTAAGAAAAATCAGAAAATTATTCGACAAAGAGCAATATAGGCTAGTAGTCCAATCCCTAGTACTAGGTCTATTGGACTACTGCAACATACTCTATCTGCCTTGCCCTGCAACAATGATAAAACAATGACATTACATTACATTAGGGACTTCTATTCCGCCTATACCTTGCAGTTCAAGGCGGATTACAAAAGAGCTAACTGGACATTTCCAGTGAAGTTACAACAGTTTTGGGGGTTTTTTTTGTTTGTTTTGGGTTACAAGGGAGGAGAGGTACCTGGATTAATTCTGGAAGAACTTGCAAATTGGATATTAAATTGACTGTACGTTACTGTGTGATATAAGAAATAGATTACTGTTAGAGTACAAATAAGATTACGTTACATTTCAGGGATCTGAATACTTGGTTGGTGTTTTGGGGAGGAAGAGATTATTTAAGTGGAGGTTTTGGGGAGAATTTATCTAGGAGGAGGGGGGGGAAGGGCTGGGTTAAGATATCTGGATAAATTTTTTGAAAAGTAGGGTTTTGAAGTTGCCCGTTGCCATCAACAGGTTGGAGATGGAGTGGTTAAGTTTTGCTGCTTGCGTCGCCAGAAGGTTGTCAAACATCTTTTTGCGCTGAGTGCCCTTGAGTGGAGGAAAGGCAAAAGGGTTCGGAGTTCTTCTTTTTCTTGAGGTGAGGATCTTGTTTAGGTGGTTGTTTAGATAGGGGGGGGCGGAGCCGTTTAATGCTTTGAATAATAGACAGTAGAATTTGAATTGAATTCGTGCTTGCATAGGTAGCCAGTGAGAGTCTAGGAAGGCAGTTCTAATATGATCATATTTTCTCAGGGAGTAGATCAGTCTGAGGGCAGTGTTTTGTATAGTCTGAAGTTGTCTTATCATGTTGGCAGGACAAGGTAGATAGAGGGAATTGCAATAGTCCAGTAGACCTAAGACTAGGGATTGGACAATTAGCCTGAATTGTGCTGGGTCGAAGAATTTTCTTATTTTACGTAGATTTCTCATAATTAAAAAAGCTTTCTGGGATGTTTTATTGATTTGGGACTGCATTGTGCAGCATCTGTCTATCGTTACTCCTAGGAGTTTGAGTTCGGGCTGTATTGGGTATTTGATGTTTTTAATTTTCAGTTCTGTAATGGTGGGAGTTTTGGCCTTTTGTTTTATCTGAGTTTAGTTTCAGTTTGTGATCTACCATCCATTTTTCCACTGCATCTAGGGTTATTTCCAGTTTTGCTGTAGTGGTGGGCTCTGATGGGTCAAAGGGGAGGAGTATGGTGATGTCGTCTGCGTAGCTGAAGGATGTAACATTTAAGTTATCTAAAGTGGCTCTAAGGGAGGAAATAAAGAGGTTGAAGAGCGTAGGTGATAGAGGTGATCTTTGTGGAACTCCGCATGGGTTGGACCATGGTTCTGATTTGATATTATTGGATTTTACCCTGTAGGTTCTTGATTTGAGGAATCCTTGGAACCAATTGTAGACCTTGCCTGAGATCCCAATGGTGTCAAGTATCTGTAGCAGTATGAAGTGGTCGACCAGGTCAAATGCTGCGGAGAGGTCAAGTTGGATTAGCATCATCTTTTTGCCTTTGCTAATTTGCTGTCGAGCTGTGTCTAGTAGTGTTACAAGTAGTGTTTCTGTGCTGTGGTTGGTTTGAAATCCTGATTGTGAGGGGTGAAGTAGATTATGGTCTTCCAGGTAGTTGGTGAGGTATTGTGCAACTAGACCTTCTATTATTTTAACGTATATTGGTATTGAAGTGATTGGTCTGTAGTTGGAGGGGTTATCTATTGGGCCTTTGTGGTCTTTCATGATTGGAGTGATTATGATCTCTCCAAGGTCTTGAGGGAATTGACCTTCTGTTAATGTGGTTTGAATCCATAGCATGAGGTTGGCTCTGAATGTGGTGGAGGAGTTTGATAACAGGTAGGTGGGACAGTTATTTAGGTCGCAAGAAGCTTGGCTGTATTTTTTGTAGAGTCGATTCATATCCGACCAATGTAATACGGGGAAGACTGTCCAGCTTCTGTCTGCAGCGATGGCTTCTCCTGTTGAAGGGTTTGTTGTTATCTTGTCGAGGTGGGTGTGAGTATTGTTGAATGTGGTTCTGATCTTGGTGATCTTATTTTTGAAATGATCTGCTAGTTGGATAGCTGTCGGTGGGTGGTTTCCTTGTGTAGCTAGGTGAGGTTTGGTGTCGGTGAGATTCTTTACTAGATTGAATAGCTTTTTTGTGTCTAGGGTTTCCATGCCTATCATTTTGTAGTAGGCTTTCCGTTTTTCCTTGAGTTTGTTCTTGTATTGGTTGATTTGAGTTCTCCATGCTGTTTTTGTGTGTTCTAGGCTCTTTTTTTTCCATTCTCTTTCTAGTTGTCTGCAGAGCTTTTTTAGTTGGAGAAGTTCAGTGTCGAACCATTTGTCTGACGGTCTGCAGATTCTGGATTTTGATTTTTCAGGAGCTAGCTCATTCAGGATGGTTTCGCTTACAGTACGCCATTGTGTTATGAATTTGTTGGGGGCTATATTGGTGATTGTCCCAGAATGTGGAGGGTTCGATTTTTTGGCGTGTTTTGAAGGAGGTTTTGGGAGGGGGTTGCTTGTTATTGCGTTGAGCCCAATTGATGTTAAAGGTATATTTGTAGTGATCTGACCAGAGGGAGGGGTGCCAGGCCCCATTTGAGATGTGGATTTCGGGATTGTGAGTGTGTTGGGACATGTATGCAGCGACATCTAGTTGGTGGCCTTTTTCGTGTATGGGTTGGGGGGTTGAGGATCTGGTAGTTCAGTGCTTTGAGGTATGAGAGTATATTTTCTACTTGTTTGGAGGTGTGGTCTTCTAGGTGGAGGTTTATGTCTCCAAGGAGTAGGTTATGAGGTGATGTTAGGGAGTTCTGATAAATGAATTCTTCGAGAGCTTGTTTGTTAGCATTCCATTTTCATTGGATAATTGGCAGGCTAGGATATCTAGATGGGGAGTGGAGTGTTTGTCTAGGGTCTTTAAGTTGATGTTGTTTTTGAGTATGATGGCTAGACCTCCTCCTCGTTTTTTATCTCTGCAGACCAATTCTATTTTGTAACCCTTCGGGCAGAGTTCTGTGATGCTGGGATCCGAGTCAGAAGTTAGCCAGGTTTCGGCTAGGAATAAGCAACTTAACTGTTTTTTTTAACTATCCAGTCCTTTATAAGGTTTGCTTCTGTGCTTATTGATCTGATGTTCATATATGCACAGGCTAGTGTGGTATAGTTTGTGTGGGGAGAGGGGGTGCATTTTGGGTGGAGGAAATTTTTAGTTTGAGGGTGAGAATTGTGGACTGAAGATCTTGGTTTTGGGGGTGGTCTTTTTCCCCAGCTAGTAGGTATGCTGATATGGTTGAATGAGGAGCAGTCTATCAGGTTTCTGGTAGAGTAGAGTTTTTTGGATTGTTGAGGATGCCTATAGGATTCTGTTAAGGTTGGGATTGAGGATGTATGGTACCCTGCTGTTTTTCTGTTGGTTAGGAATAGGAAGAGTAGTAGATGGATGAGTAAACTTGTTAAACCGGGAGACATTGTGTTTTTGTGTGTAGAGGGGTATCTTCTTTAGCCTGGTACCTGGTGTGAGGTGCAAGAATCTGGGAGGTGTAGAGAAGGTTGGGGGAGGGGAGAGTGTCTTTCTTCCACTCTGTCCTGTTGTGTTAGGGAGTCTGCTATGCTCACTTGTGAGTTCTGATCTGGGAATGTTTCCTCTTCCAGTTGGTTGGGGGGAGTAAGTGAAGTGGGACTCACTCACTGAGGGTAAGACCGCTGGTGTTCCCTCTGAGTTTGGTGGAGTGGGTGGTTTCCCGGCGTCGGAAGCATTGAGATAGCTTTCTTTCCTGGAAGGCTGGTAGGATGGAGTCGGTTCAGAGTAGAAAGTGGTTTTCAGAAAATTTTTGGGGAGAATGGTCGTATCTGCCGTCTATGGTGGTTGGACTGCTTCCCTGCAGTTGCTTCACAAAGGCGCGCACTAAGGCATACACGCCTTTGTCGCGCGCCTTCGTCGGCGCACCGAACGGCGCTGTTCTTTTACTGGCCACCTCTTCAAAATGGCAACTCTTCCCTCTCCGGGTGCATCACTGGTATGCACTGGATGGCCTAAAGCCCCGATTGGCTCAGGCACATAAGGCCCCTCCCTGGAGGAAGAACCTTAGGCACCTGAGCCAAACAAAGCCTCAGGCCCCTCCCAGTGCATCCCAGGATACACCCGGAGAGGGAAGAGTTGCCATTTTGAAGAGGTGGCCCTTCAAGGCAGAAGGGAGTGGGCATCCCTTCTGGCTGAGTTTCAACAAAAGGTACGGGGGCGGTGTCGGGGGTCTGACTTTCTCCTCCTCAGCCACTAGACCACCAGGAGTTTGTTTTGGAGTAGTGTGAGGAATCGGTGGGATCAGGAGGCCGAGGGCTTGGTGATGTCAGGGGTCCTAGTTTTGGGCTCACGCAACTTCTTTCTTTTTTTTAAATGGCTGCAGCTGTGTGAAGCACAACAGCTGCATCTATTAATTTAAAAAAAGCAGCCTCTTCCTGCCAATTGAACTGATCAGGGGAGGGGAATCCACCGATCAACCAAACCGGCAGGACTTCCCTGAAACCATTGCTGCTTTGGGGAATCCTGCCGGCTCAGATGATGGATGATTTCCCTGCCCTGATTAGCTGCATCTGCAGGTAGGGAGAGCAGGGGCTGCTTTTTTTGACAAGGCAGGCAGGAGGAAGAGCAAGTGCCAGTTCCTCCTCCTTTGTACCAGCGATTTTCTGCAATAATAGCATGCATATAAATTGCATGCTATTGTGCTGAGAATTGCTAGTAAAAGAAAAATCGCTCCCACCATGGTATTTTTTACCATGGTGTCAGAGCTTTGTGCATCTGGCCCTAAGTAGGTACGAGGGAGGGAAGGGAAGGGAAGGCGCCTGCATGCAGCAGGGGGTCAGAGAGGAGGAGAGGCGCCAGCACCCCCCACAAGATGGCGCCCATCCCCCTTACTACGCCACTGCCCAACAGATAAGAAAGGCATCTGAAGCCAGGTGGTTGTAGGGTAAAGAGTCTGGAATTGTGGAAGTTAATTGTTCTAAGAGACCATTTGTGAGGCTGAAAAAAAGACTACTCAGCTGTTTTGCAAGAACATTCTGTTTCTCTTCTAAGTAAACTGCCCTGAGAAGTATCCCATGAGCAGCTGCCCAAGTCCAAGTCTCTTATGACTTTATGCAAAGGCACTTTAATACAGTCATTTGGAGATGATTCATAGTTAAGGAGCTCAAAATACTCAGAGTGAGGTTCTTCCTGTCTTCATTTTAATGTGTAGAGATTGACCCATTTGCCTTACAAAGCCAGTAAAAGATATGCTTTCTGGTGAAGACTTCAACCTTTGAGGCAGAGGATAAGATGGTGCGCTATAGGATTCTTCTGCTGACAAGTCTGGCAGATCTGGAGATATTTGAGTCAGACTCCTCAAAATATTCCCTCCTAGATGAAACAGGGGTGTGCGTCGAGAGGAGGGTCAACTGTGCATTGTGACCAGGGATCAATGCCCTAAACCAGGAGATATCTCCTCTGCCAATGAATGTGTGGGTTTGTGCCAACCCCAATGTTCGATGTCAAACAGGGTGCATGACCTCATCCTTTATCAATGTCTCGAAGTATCCATAGGCTGGGCAGAGGCTGACATGGAAGCCTTTAAAGCCTTATGAAGACTGCATCTGCAGTAGCCCCAAAATCTCGTGTGGAGCACAGCCTGGATCTCCTCTTGAAGAGTTGGCATCTGCACCAAGTGTGGAAGCATTCTGCGGTGCTGGTCTGTGCATGGGGAATCCTCGATGTCAGGGCACGCCTAGGAGGAAATATGATCTGTAACAATGGAGAGCAATCCCTGGTGCATCAACACTTACTATGAGTCAAGGAGGTGGACCTCTGGGAGGACACCATGCCAAACCTGGAAGGGAAGGAATGTTTAAGCTTCTTAGCTTTCTGACATGATGTGTCTGCTAATGCAAGAGGCATGGATAAAGACGAGGTCAAGTCTTGTCTCTGAAGAGAGCCTGATGTTTGATGCTATATGGCGTCGGTGTACATGGCGTTGGTAACATGCTGTTGATACCAATGCTGGTGTGGATGCAGGTTGAGTGTCAGGCTTGATGTGAATGCCAAACTGAAAAGTTTATCGGACTTAATTTGTCAGTCTTTGAGTGACCTCTTTTGCATATCCAGTCAGAGTTCACAATGAATGTCCCAATGTTTAGGACATAGACACTGAACACACCAATTGTGGGGATCAGAGTTTGAAATAGTCTGATTATATCAAGTACAGGTTTATATCACTTTACAGGGCATTTCAATGGTTTACAACATAAAAATAAACAATCATAAAAAGGAACACCGTAATTCAGACAGAAAAAAGCACATCTCACAAACCACCCTAAAGAGTACTTTTCTTGAAGTTGCTTGGCACCCTCTTTGATGTGCAGGGAAAAAAACAGCCAACATGAAGTAAAAAGGCTCAATGGCCTGGGGAGCTTGAATGAAATGTGTACTGAATAACGCCAGTGCTCTATGGGTTAAAAGAGGGCCTCAAAGTGGCCTAAAGGTCAAAAAGCTAAAAACTGATAGAAATGAACCAAATGAAAATGAAGATCTAAAAGATAATACCTTGGAACTAAAAAAATTGGCTATATAAATATAAATAATATAAATATAAATAATTTATCAATATATCTTGTAGTATTATATGCAGTTGCGAAAGGAAGGGGAGGGGATGGGTTTATAATTGAGAAATAGTTGGTATACTTATTAAATATTATATACTGTTTCAAAATTATAGTAAAGGATTATATAATAATACATTATATATATAGTATAGT
The DNA here is from genome assembly GCF_902459505.1 of Geotrypetes seraphini. NCBI lineage: Eukaryota > Metazoa > Chordata > Amphibia > Gymnophiona > Dermophiidae > Geotrypetes > Geotrypetes seraphini. The sequence continues at coordinate 23,965,225 of NC_047095.1, forward strand.
AATGTATGAAGGAATATCGAGTGTGTACGTAATGAAATTGTATAAATTTAAGTGGTACACTTGTTGTTATATGAAAAATGAATAAAAAACTTAAAAAAATTGGCTAAATCATCTGCGGATGGGAGAGGTGACCAAGAAGATTGCTTCTTTTGTGTTACATTGAATGTATTATTGATTAATTGAAATAGTTTTTTAACATTACAAGTAGTAGCACCAACTTTAGCTGAATAATACGTTTTTCATTTGTCACTTAACATAAGTTTATAATTTTTAACTTCTAGTCTCCATTTTACTTTATCCTTGGCTAGTTTAGATTTTAACCATTTTTCTTGAGGCGTCTTACAGAATGCTTCATTTCCAATAGTCCAATATCATACCACTTTTTAACATCATCTGAATGTCTTTATGGAGTACTTAGTGGCAATTTCATACTGTCCAAATTACACATCTAAGATGGTGTTATAGTTGTTGTTCCAATTAGATGGAAATTCAGAAGGTGAGACTAGTTCAGGGATGGCCCTGAGCTCCAAGGAAAACTATGCAGACTGGCTAACAGGTACCCAAAAGGGATCAGCCTGTTAGCTACAGACCAAAGTCTGGGAATTCTCAAGCAGGCAGAGCTCCAAATTTGTTTAAAATGCGAAAAGGGCACAAAACTACATCAAATTAAAACAATAAAATGAGGAGAGCAGAACACACACAGCTACAGATATGCATACAGAAAGAAATACTGTAGAGGGTGCTAAACTGATCAGTGAAGTACTACAGAGGCAGAGAGGAAAATCCGGAATGGATTTCTTCTGCAATGCATGCAAGTATGGGGAAATAACCCTATTGTCTAAAATGTCTCACATATTGCACTGGAAATTCAAATATGCAAATTCAATATGGATATCCTGAAACTCTAACTGGCTGGGCGTGCTCCAAGGACTGATTGTACAATAGGAAAAAAATCAGGTCTAGATCAACCGGACCTCGTCAACATGTCCCTTCACTGGGAAAGCATTATTTATAAGAACATAAGAACATAAGCAATGCCTCTGCTGGGTCAGACCTGAGGTCCATCTTGCCCAGCAGTCCGCTCACGCGGCGGCCCAACAGGTCCAGGACCTGAGCAGTAATTCTCTATTTATACCCTTCTATTCCCTTTTCCAGCAGGAAAATGTCCAATCCTCTCTTAAATCCCAGTACTGTATTCTGCCCTATAACGTCCTCTGGAAGCGCATTCCAAGTGTCCACCACACGTTGGGTAAAGAAGAACTTCCTGGCATTTGTATTGAATCTGTCCCCTTTCAACTTTTCCGAATGGCCTCTTGTTCTTTTATTTTTTGAAAGTTTGAAGAATCTGTCCCTCTCTACTCTCACTATGCCCCTCATGATCTTATAAGTCTCTATCATATCCCCTCTAAGTCTCCTCTTCTCCAGGGAAAAGAGACCCAGTTTCTCCAATCTCTCAGCGTATGAAAGGTTTTCCATCCCTTTTATCAGACGTGTCGCTCTTCTCTGAACTCTCTCGAGTAACGCCATATCCTTCTTAAGGTATGGCGACCAAACACAGTATTCCAGGTGTGGGCGCACCATCGCCCGATACAGCGGCAGGATAACTTCTTTCGTCCTGGCTGTAATACCCTTCTTGATTATACCTAGCATTCTATTCGCTCTCTTAGCGGCCGCTGCACACTGTGCCGTCGGCTTCATTGACCTGTCCACCATTACCCCCAAGTCCCTCTCTTGGGTACTCTCATTCAATAACATCCCTCCCATCGTATTTCCTCGGGTTTCTGCTTCCCACATGCAATACTTTACATTTCTCAACGTTGAACTTCATTTGCCATTTTGTCGCCCATTCTCCTAGTTTGTTCAAGTCCCTTTGCAATTCCTCACCATGCCTTTCTCCACCATGACCAACTTCTAACTTCACTTTATCCATCTTGCTGCATTATATGCTTGAAACAGACACTATCCTTCCAGGCAAGCATCTGGAACAACTCCCTTAGCACACGCCTCCTGAACTCTCCATCATACCAATCCTTTGGAAAATCTCTGAAAACCCATTTATTCGACAAGTTTATCTAATCCTATGGAACTCATCCAGCCCACCCTCAACCCTCCTACCTGCACAATCCCTCCCCCCCACCTCTATATCTAAACCCTTGCTGTAATCTAGCTGCTCTCTTCTTATGTATCAAGTACCTGCGGTACCTACACTGTATCTCCACTTTACTGTATACCGTCTTGAACTGAAAAGATATGACGGGATATAAATAAAGCTATTATTATTCCTCAATTGGTGTGCAATGCTCTCTTTGGCCTTCTATTTCTCCAAATCATAGCTTTCTTCATTTTAACCATTTTCTTAATGAACAAAATTCTGTTTATCCAGCATGTTATCATCACTAGATTGTAAGCTCTACAAAGAAGGAACCATTTCTAGAGTGCTACATGTGTTTAGTGATGCTATAAAAATGATTACTAGTAATAGCTCTAGGGAACTGTTTTTATATATGCATCAATACAGTACAAAAGGCATACACACTATTTCATAGGACACTATTCCTGATACACAAAAGAAAAGAAAAATAGTAGACTGTGGAGCAGATTCACTGAAGAATGAGAACCAATGCTATTGTTACTGTACAGGTTAGTTTCTGTTGGGACCTTTATTTTCATTGGATCCAATTCAATATAATATAAGTGGCAACAACAGTAAGATGCAGTGGTCGTTACTGTGTTTTATTACTCATTTAAATTCTTACATGCTGGATTGTTAAAGCACTCCAAGTGAATCACCCTAGAAAGTGTTTTTGAGAACAAAGACATTTTGACATTAGCAATTCAAGTTAGGTGGTCATAGTAGAGAAAAAAAAGTACACGTAGGAACTATCACAGTGTCACTGTCAGTGTCAGTGAAATGCTAGAGAGCTTGAGGACACAGGTCAGTTGGTTTATTTGGCTCTTCCTACCAAAAATATGCTCTGCTGCTCCTGGGGACTCAAGTCAAGCCACGGTAGGAAACACACCTCCTTTGAATTATGCTAGAAGCATACAAATCTACTTGTTTTAAATCAATTTCAGTGCAATTAATTGCATACCAAATGTACAATTCTATAGAAACATGGTGAATAAAATTATAGAACCAGATCCTGGACTTCTAAGAGTAAATATTGAATAGTTTATTGATGCCTTTACTAAATACAATTATCACAAAACATATTAAAAGATAATAAAAGCCAAACATAATACAGAAAGATGTAATCACTGTGTTGTATTCTAGTGGTCTGACCCTACATGGGATGTGTTTCGGCAGTATTGTGGCTTCCTCAGGAGTCCTTTGAATAACAGCAGCATCAAAGAAACATCTGCAAAAAAAAGTAGTCTTGTGCTCCTACCATGCTGGCACGGTAGGAGCACCATACTTTTTTTGCAGATGTTTCTGTGATGCTGCTGTTATTTTAGCTGTGTTCAAAGGACCCCTGAGGAAGGCAGAATACTGCCGAAACACGGCCCATGTAGGGTCAGACCACTAGACTACTGCAATATACAACACAGTGATTACATCTTTCTGTATTGTGTTTGGCTTTTATTATCTTTTAATATATTTTTTTATATTGTATTTGGTAAAGGGATCAATAAACTATTCAATTTTTACTCTTGAAAGTCCAGGATCTGGTTCCACACTTTCTGTTCTTGAACATTTCGTACTTCTTGTGGATCCTGGGTCCATCACTGTGGAGATCAGGACCGTCCTAGGGACGTAGACCACTCCACAGTGCTGTTTTTCTGAAAAAAAATTATAGAAAATACTGCTCTCAGAAACTGCAGGATTTCATATAAATATTCTCATAAACAACAAAAGGAAAGATTCTTACAGGAAGGTTTAGTTTCACTGCATCTACAGGATGTTGGAATGGCCAGGAAAAACTGTGTCTCCACAGGGCCTTCATGACAACATTCTCTAAATAATGAAGCTGATTTGTTAAACACCCAGTTCCCTTAGGATTTATGTATTCTGGTGGGGGAGGGTTCATCATTGTATGCTGTTGCCTGTTTGGGATGGACATTTCTTAAAATGTCTAACTGTAGCCTCTGATCTCCAGTGTCCACTTCTGTTTCAAGGTCCAAATTACACATTTAGGTAACCTGAAAAGAAGATTTAAAGGCGTCAATGCAATACTCTTGTGTCCAAGATATTGTAAATACAAATAGTTTTATTCATAAATTTTAAATCTGTAGCATAGTCCAACAGAGGATTATCAAAATGGAAGAGTTATGTTTTACCTAATAAATTTCTTACTTTTAGTCCTATCAGACTAGTCCAGATAGGTGGGGTTGTGTCCCTCTACCAGTGGATGTAGACCAGTGTTTCTCAACTTCTTAAAACCAAGTACCCCCTAAGTCTAACAAATATCAGTCAAGTACCCCCACCCAAGCTCCGTCCCAGACCCACACTCATAATAATAGTACCATATATATTTGACTATAAACTGGGATTTTGGGGCTCAAAAATAGGGGTCCCAGTTTATATCCGGGTCATCCCCCAGTGATCACCCAAAACCCTCCCGGACTTCCTACAGGCCTGCCTTAGGCCGGGACAGGAGGGATCCCTCCTGTCTTCTGCCCTGGCCAACACTAATAATTACCACCCTCTCTCCTTCCCTTCCTCGCATACCTGTTCCCTGGTGGTTCAGCTTGTATCTTGCGCTGAAATCCTGAAGATTGTAAAGGTAATAGCCAGCGGCACACCCGAGCCGGCACACAGGAGCGAGCTTTTCGTGCTCCCGGCTGGCCCTGCACCGCTCCTTGATAGGCTGCCAAGAGAACTGCGAATCCCGCAAGAACTTGCAGCAGCCTATCAAGGGTGGGTGCAGAACTTGGCAGGGGGCTGAGTGCAGAACCTAGCAAGGCAGGACACTTGAATATTAAACCACCCGACTTATATTTGAGTCAACCATTTTTCCTCCTCTTTGGGGGGAAAAATGGGGGTCTCAACTTATATTCGGATCAACTTATATTCGAGTATATACGGTACTAATTGTAATACAATTTCTTCCATCCATTTTTCATATACACACAATATAATCTTATTAATACATAATGGTAACTACAAAATTAAAAAAACAAAACAAAGTACATTGTATGCAGAGAAAATATTAATTATCATTTATATCCAGGGGGGAGGGGTTTCAAAGAAGTCAAGGCAGATGACTTTAAAATATGCAATGTCATCTTACTAACAACTATACAAAAACAGAAAAATATAGTACAAAATGTAGACAGCAGATATAAATTCTCAAAACGGACACATTTTGATCACTAAATTGAAAATAAAATAATTTTTACTACTTTTGTTGGCTGGTGATTTCATGAATCTCTGCACTTCCTTCTGACTGTGCATCCAATATTTATTTATTTCTGCCTCCTGTACACTTCCTCTTCTCCGGAGTCCGGACCTCATTCCCTTCCCTAACCAACATCTCTTTCTCTATCCCTCCCATGAGTCCATCATTTCTCCCTCTCTCATCCCCCGGATCATGTGCAGCATTTTTCACCACTGCCTACCAGCTCCATGCCCATTTCTCCTTCTATCACCACTCTCCAACACAATGCCACATCTCTCCCTCCATCACTATGTCCAATATTCCACCCCCTTACATCCCCTTCAACTTGTCCCTCTGTTTGCTCTCCACACTATATCCAACATTTCTCCCTCTCATTCTTCTCTTCCCCATGCATCTCTACCCTCACTCCTCTCTCTCTCTATGCCCAATTTTCTTCTTTCTTCCTTTCCCCATGTGCCACCATCTCTTTCCCTCTCACTCACACACTCATGCCCAACAATTCACCCTTTCTTTTCCCTCCCTCCTATGTCCCAAGTTAGTACCTCCTTCCTCCCTCCCTTCTGTGTCCCATATTCATGCCACCTCCCTTCCTTCTAAGTCGAGTTTGTGCCCCCTCTCCCTCCCTGCCTTCCAGTCGTCCCCAAATCATGCCCCTCCAATGCCCCAACATACTCCTCCCCCCCCACTCCTTTTTCCCTTTGTCCCAGAAGATCATGCACTATTACTTGTTTGAGCCGCACTCATTCCATCTACCTTCAGCGGCTTGTTGGGGGGACGCGTAGGCAGCAATTCACACGCTGCATGTGGCTGACCCACAAGCCTTCCCTCCAACATTAGTTCTGATGTCAGAGAGGTTTCTGGGTCAGTTCGTGCAATGTGTGAACTGCTGCCGGCTGCGTATCCACACTACAAACCACTGAAGGAGCGAGTGTGGCAAGGAGGTAACTGGGAACCTCCCCCCCTAGAAGGTTTTCCTCTGATATTGGAAGAAGCCCTGTAGGCCGCTTTGGGAGGGACGGAGGAGAGCTGGGTGGGCAGGGATCCCCGGCAGCAGCTTCAGCGGGTGGGACGGGTAGCAAGGAGGGATCTTTGGCAGCTGCAGATCGGCTTCGATGGACGGCTAGGCAGGGAATATTCTCCGTGGCAACCATACTGCGTACCCCCAACAAGTGGCCCATGTACACCCAAGAGTACGCACACCGTGTGTTGAGAAACATTGGTATAAAAGCCTTTTATAATTTTTAAATTTGAACTTTCTGCTAGGGATAGTCTCTAACAGGCTAAGCGGGTCTTGCTTAGTCCCCCCAAACAGAATGAGCAGACAGATGAAGAAAAGTTTTCAAAGATTAGGAAAGCAAATCACCCAAACAATGACTGGATAAATGTTACATCAGGGAGTGCTAGGGAAATAAAATTCCTAGACATAATAAATAGAAACATAGAAACATAATGGTAGATAAAGGCCAAATGGCCCATACAGTCTTCCCACCCACAGTATCCATTATCTCTTCCTCTCTCTAAGAGATCCCATAATAGAAACATAGAAACATGATGGCAGTTAAAGGCTTCTTGAAGCAACTGGTACAGGAACTGACAAGTGGGAAAGCTATTTTAGATTTGGTGCTCAGTGGAATGCAGGATATAGTGCGAAAAGTAATTGTGTTGGGTCCACTGGGAAACAGTGATCATAAAGTGATCAAATTAGAGTGACATTGCTTAAGAAATCTACTGTAGTGGCATTTAATTTTCAAAAGGGCAACTATGATAAAATGAGGGAAATCATTAAAAAGAAGCTAAAAGGATCAGTGGGAAAGGTTAGGACTGTAAACCAGGCATGGGCATTATTTTAAAATACCATCGTGGAAGTCAAGACCAGATGTATTCCATGTACAGTAAAACCTTGGTTTGTGAGCATAATTCAGAAGCATGCTTGTAATCTAAAGCACTCGTATATCAAAGCAAATTTCCCCATAGGAAATAATGGAAACTCAGATGATTCGTTCCACAACCCAAAAACTTTAATACAAAATACTATACGTACTTGTATTGCAAGACCTCACTCGTTTAGAACAGTCACTCCACTCCCACAGCGTCAAAGAGAGAAGAACCATCAACTCAGCTGTGATGATGTGACGCATGTATACTGTATAAGAACATAAGAACATAAGCAGTGCCTCCGCCGGGTCAGACCATAGGTCCATCCTGCCCAGCAGTCCGCTCCCGCGGCGGCCCAAACAGGTCACGACCTGTCCAAATCACCAGAAGGGGCCCCCATGCCACCTTGGTTTCCTATTGAGTCCTATCTTACCATCAAAGTCCTAGCCCTCCGGTCTTGCACATGCACGACCTGGTCGGGTTTCTATACTTATTTTCTGGTTAGCTTTCTCAGTATCCCACGATCCCTTTATCCCTCAGGAATCCGTCCAGTCTCTGTTTGAATCCTTGTATCGTACTCTGCCCAATCACGTCCTCCGGTAGCGCATTCCAAGTGTCCACGACCCTTTGGGTGAAAAAAAAACTTCCTTGCATTCGTTTTGAACCTATCTCCCTTCAGTTTCTCTGAATGCCCCCTCGTACCTGTTGTCCCCTTCAGCCTGAAGAATCTGTCCCTATCCACCCTCTCTATGCCCCTCATGATCTTGAAGGTCTCTATCATATCACCCCTGAGCCTCCTTTTTTCCAGAGAGAAGAGCCCCAGCCTATCCAACCTCTCGGCATATGGGCAGTGTTCCAGCCCTCTTACCAGTTTCGTTGCTCTCCTTTGGACTCTCTCGAGTACCGCCATGTCCTTCTTGAGGTACTTGTATATACAGTATAAGACTTTGCTTGTATATAAAGTTAAAATTTAATCAAATACTTTGCTTGTCTTGCAAAACACTTGCAAACCAAGTTACTTGCAATCCAAGGTTTTACTGTATTAACAAAGGTGGAAAGAAGAGAAAACAAGAACCGACATGGTTAAAAGGTGAAGTGAAAGAGGCTATTAGAGCCAAAAAAAAACAAACCATCCTTTAAATAATGGAAAAAGTATCAAATATAGAAAATAAGAAGAGACAAAAGCACTGGCAAGTTAGATGCAAAGACTTGATAAAGAAAACTTGATAAAGAAAAAAGAATATGAAGAGAAATTTGCTAAAGAGGCAAAATCTCATAGCAACAACTTTTTTAGATGCTTCAGAAGCAGAAAACCTGTGAGGGAATCTATGTGACGATCAAGGAGCAAAAGGGCACTTAGATAGGATAAGGCCATAGCGAACAGAATGAATGAATTATTTGCTTTTGTCTTTGTGGAAGATGATATAAGAGATCTACCTGAACCTAAAATGGTTTTCAAGGGTGATGATTCAGAGAAACTAAAATAAATCTTGGTGAACCTGGAAGACATAATAGGCCAAATTGACAAATTATAATAATAATAATAACTTTATTCTTGTATACCGCAATACCATGGAAGTTCAATGCGGTTAACAATAGAAGAGACTGTACATTTACAGCGATGATACATATTATAGTGTTGTTACATTTACAGAGATGTTACATGAATAGCAGTAGTAAAAAAAAGGCATATACTAAAGAGGAGGCTGTGCGTATACAGCGATGTTATATGTGGTAAATCACCTAGACCAGATGGTATACATCCCAGGGTACTGAAAGTACTCAAACATGAAATTGCTGATCTGCTGTTAGTTATCTGTAACCTTTGCTAAATTGTCACAGGTGACTAGTGTTACACCAATTTTTAAAAAAGGTTTCAGGGAAGATCCGTGAAATTACTCACCAGGAAGCCTTGCTTCAGTGCCGGTCAAAACAGTGTAAACAAGTGTTTTTCAACCTTTTTACACCCGTGGAACGGCAGAAATAAAAGAATTATTTTGTGGACCGGCAAACTTCTAAGACTAAAATTTTAAAACCCCGTTTCCGCCCCATCTCCGCGAACTCAGTCCCCACAAATCATCTGATCCCATCCGCACAAGCCTCAGTTATGATTTTATATTGAATGTATTTTATTAAAGTATAAAAGAAACAATATTCTGTACAATTCTCATTTTATAAATACAAATAATAAAGAGCAAGGACATATCTACTATCAAGAAAACTGAATAAGCCATGCTACACAGAAATATCATGCTAACAGAATCCTGCAGTCTCACATGACAGGAATAGTGTTAGGGGAGTGCAACTAGGGCAACTGCCCCCTGGTCAGAGAGCGCCCTAAGCCAGCTGGAAGCTAAAGAAGCACTGCCTGGGCTTTGTAGTCCCCAGTTATGTCTAACACCAGCTCTAGCAGGATATATATTTCAAATCTGATATATTCTAATCACAAAATAGAAATAAAATTATTTTTTTCTACCTTTTGTCGTCTCTGGTTTCTGCTTTCATCTTCTTTTCACTCTCTTCCTTCCAGCTTCTGCTCTCTCTGTCTCTTCAATCCAGCATCTGCCCCTTCCATCCACTGTCTGCCCTCTCCCCCTTCCATATGGTATCTGTCTTCTTTCTATGCCCCTCTCCCCTTTCCATCCAACCTGTGCCCCCCTCTCCTTTTTACATGATTCATTCCAACTTCACTGCTCTCTTCATTTTTATCTCTCCTACACCTGATCTACCATCGTTGTCCCTCTCTGCTTATTTCTCTGCTGACCCCTTCCCATCATCAATCTCTCTACTTTCTCATGCCAGTCTCTCCCCTTCCCCTCCTCTAATCTCCCTGCCAGCTGTTTCCTTCCTTTTTTCCTTCTCCTTTACCTCCTCCTCCTGTCCAGCAGTAACTCTCTTCCCTTCCTCCCCTCCCAGCATCTCTCCTTCTCCTTCTCTCCAAGTCCAGTAGCAGCTGTCCCTTTTTTCCCCTTGTCCAGAAGCTTCCCAGACTCTTTTCCCTCCTCCCCTCCAAGCAGCATCTCTCCTTCTCCCTCTCCAGGTCCAGTAGCAGCTGTCCCTTTTTTCCCTTGCCCTCCACCCCTCCCAGCAGCATCTCTCCTTCTCCCACTCCTGGACCAGTAGCAGCTGTCTCTTTTTTTTCCCTTGCCCAGCAGCTTCCCAGCCTCCTAAAGTGGCTTTCTCCCCTCCCAGCAGCTCTCCTTACTTGCCAGTGCAGCGATTCAGGAAGGCAGCCTCGGGTCCTTTGTTGGGTTGCGCCGCCTCTGAGGAAAGAGGAAGTTGCATCATCAGCAAAAGCCCCAAGGCTGCCTTCGTGAATCGCTGCACTGGTAAGTAAGGAGAGCTGCAGAGAGGGGAGAAAGCCACTGTCGGAAGCTCTCCTTGATCTCTCCGGCCCAGCACGGACCAGCTGAAAATATCTCGATCTTGCCGGCCCTGCGCTGACCAGCAGGAAATTGAAGTTAATCAATCCCGCCGGCCCTGCGCGGACCAGCACTGGTCCATGGACCGGTGGTTGAAGAACAGTGGTGTAAACAATTATAATAAATAACATTGTGGAACACGTAGTTAAACATTATTTAATGGGACAGAGTTAGCATGGGTTCAGCCAAGGGAGGTTTTGCCTCACCAATATGTTTGATTTCTTTGAAGGTGTGAATAAACATGTGGATAAAGGTGATCAAGTTGATGTAGTGTATCTAGATTTTCAGAAAGCTTTTGACAAAATTCCTCATGAGAGGCTCCTGAGAAAACTAGAGTGTCATGGGATAAGAGGCAATATTCAGTTGTGGATTAGGAATTGGTTATCAGACAGAAAACAGGGTTGTGTTAAATGGCCATTTTTCTCAGTGGAGGAGGGTAAATAGTGGAGCGCTGCTCAGATCTGTACTAAGACCTGTACTATTTAACATATTTATAAAAGATCTGGAAATTGGAACAATGAGTGAAGTGATTAAATATGCAGACAAAACTAAACTGTTCAAAGTTGTTGAAACACATGCAGACTGTGAAAAATTGAACTTAGGAAATTGGAAGTCTGGGCATTCAAATAGCAGATGAAATTTAATGTGGTCACATGCATAGTGATGCACATTGGGAAGAATAATCCAAATCATAGTTAACAGTTGGCTCAGCACCCAAGAAAAAAATCTAGGTGTCATCAGACAATACACTGAAACCTTCTGCCCAATGTGTGGTCATGGCCAAAAAAGCAAACAAGATGCTAGGAATTATTAGAAAAGAGGTGATAAACAAAACTAGGAATGTTATAATGCCTCTGTATTGCTCCATGGTGCAACCTCACCTTGATTATTGCATTCAGTTCTGGTCACCATATCTAAAAATTAAAAAAAAAAAAAAAAGATTTAGCAGAATTAGAAAAGGTTCAAAGAAGAGCGACAATGATGATAAAGGTGATGGAACTCCTCTCATATGAGGAAAGACTGAAGAGGTTAGGGCTCTTCAACTTGGAAAATAGATGGCTGAGGGGAGATATGATTGAAGTCTGAGAGGAAGAGGAAAATCACGGAAAAACTCTGGTATAAAAGGAAAATACACTTAGAAAGTCCTGGCATGATGCAGGTGAAGTATAATAAGTCCTTTGGATAATACTAAAGGTGAAGAAACCAGACCTCAAAGAAGAAAAAAACCATTTTCCCCCTCCTGCTCTAATAAATCAGTATATTAACAATTTATAAGACATTTCTTACTACATTTGCCAGCTGGCACATACTGATTGGGAAATACCCTGTTGAGTTAAATGCTGGGCTAAGCGAAACTTATGAGAAGGAACAAGCAAGCAAAACTTAACTCTTTTGCATGGCAGCAGAGCCTCACACCTGGCAGGATATTATGACAAGATGAACACATCTCATGGTGAGAAATAGAATTCTCAAGAATATCATTTAGTAAGACATGTCTTGTGATAATGAAGCAGAGGAGGGGTGAGGCTCGGAATTGCTTATATGGTAAATCAAAGGGGCATTTGCGGGAAAAGGATAGGCCTTACGGTAAACTGAACAGATGTATAGCGTGACACAAAGGTATAAACCAATAAATGAATATACTTATGTAATGACGTGTAAGAAAAGAACCAATAAAAATGTATCATGTGATTTAGACCAACGTGGTGTTGACCACCAAGAAATGTATAAAAACAGGCCTGTAAGCGGAAGTGAACAAAACAGACGTCAGTGGATCCTCAGGCCTGAAGATCACATTCTGTTACTCTATATGCTGAATGCTTTATTCTTGTAAGCTGTTACTGATTTGATAATATACTTATTGATTGAAACCAGCATATAGCGTGTGAGGTCTCTATCTCGAGGTAGGCCTAGACTGCGGCCTATTTCAAGTCTACAAAATATTGAGTGGTGTGGAACAGGGGTGCAAGTGGATCGATTTTTTTGCTCCACGAAAAATTACAAAGACTAGGGAACAGTCGAAGTTACAGGGAAATACTTTTAAAACCAATAGGAGGAAATATTTTTTCATTCAGAGAATAGTTAAGCTCTGGAACGCACTGCCAGAGGATGTGGTAAGAGCAGTTAACATAGCTGGTTGTAAAAAAGGTTTGGACAAGTTCCTGAAGAAAAAGTCCAAAGTCTGCTATTAAGACAGACATGGGGGGGCGATACTGCTTGCCCTGGATCGGTAGCATGGAATTTGCTACTGTTGAGTTTTTGCAAGGTACTTGTGACCTGGATTGGCCACTATGAAGAGAAAATACTGGGCTAGATGGACCACTGGTCTGACCCAGTATGGCTATTCTTATGTTCTTAAGGCAGCAATCTATAAGAAAGACTGATTTGGGAATATTTTAAGAAGTTCCTGTACCTACTAGTAAGACAAAGTATAATGTGCAAACAGTGAAACAAAGAAATGTAAAGTCTAATTACCTGAATAATATCGAAAAACATAGTAATTTAGTCCAATAAAAAAATGTATTGCCTTACTTTCTTTTACTTTCTTCTATTTCTATTTATGACCTTTAAAGTGGATTAACATTGAAACCATATCACTTAATACAGCAACAAGAGAACTGATATTTCTTTGGAAATACTAAAGGGAGCATATATGAGTATGTAAGACCTTCAGGATACAAATATTATTATGCCATACTAGTTTATTCTTAAGGACTGCCTGTCTTCCAAATTAGATTTTGGGCACTATTTAGATTATGTTTGAATAAAAATATAGCTACTTTGTGGTATTTTTAATGCAGTTAAAACAGGTAGATACATTTTACATTTATTAAAGCCATATAAGTAATACTAGTAATTCATGAAAGGGTGTTAAGACCGTTAGTGTGCACCAAGTTAAAAATATCCATTATATTCCTGTATCTTTAGCAGTTAGTGCATGCTAACACGATTGCATGTGCCAACGCCCTTTCATTAATTCCTTGAGCATCTGCGTATGCTCAAGAAGGCCTTGAGCATGCACAGATGCTCAAGGCCTGGCCCAGGCAAGAGGCAGGAGCTTGATTTCACTCTCACAACCAGCAGAAGGGGTAAGGAGCGTGTTTGAGAGGAAGGGCGGGCAGATGCCACTTTCAGCACGGGGGTGCGATGCGATTCTCGCGGGGGGGGGGGTTGCGATGCGGTTCGGAGGGTGCGATGCCGGTTAAAGCGGGGGGGAGGTGCTCGTATATCGGAACATGCTCGGTTTGCAAGGCAAAAGTTTGCTGAGTGTTTTGCTCGTCTTGCAAAACACTCGCAAACCGGGTTACTCACAAACCGAGGTTCCACTGTATATGGTGCAGCAAGGCAGAAGGGACGGAGTCTGGAGTTGGCAGTTGAAGAGAAGGGCACAGATAGGAAGGACTTACCAGCTGAGCGGAGCTCATGGGGGGGGGGGAATCATATGGGGAATAAGTGAAGAGAGATAGTGAGGGGCAACTGAGTGAGTGCATTGGTAGGTCAGTATATAACTCTCTTTCTGTAAAAATCTAAGGTCAGCTAGTAGCGCTCAGCATTTTAAAAAAATGTTGACCACTACCATTGAAATTATACCCAGATATTCAATCAATGCTGGGCCATGTTTGGGTCCTGACATTAAATATCCAGGTATATGCAGATAGCTAGTGCTTAACTACACAAGTGCCAATATTCTGTCCTTAATTGGATAAGTTAAGCCATACAAAGATAAGGCAGCTATTTATGCAGTCCTATTGCCTGTATAACTTAACCAGCTATGAGCTGAATATCAGCACTTATCCAATTTAAATCCACCCCTGGACTGCTCACACTATAACCTATTTCAGCTTTAACAGTTAGAAGGCATATTCAGTTGCATTATCCAGATAAATGTCACTCAATATTCCCTCAGAACCTGGTCAGTGTGAATTAACCATATAAGAGCCTCTCTTAACTAGTTAACTCACTTTGAATATCAACCCCTAATTAGTGGTCTAGTTATGGGTTTCTTTTTTGCAATTTATTTTACTGATGTTACTTGACTCAGGATGAATCTGGTGGCATGTGTTATCAAATTACATAAAATTAAATATAAAGAGATTATATCATTATCTTGATAATATCTTTTCCAGTAGATAGATGAGTCGTTCTAAGCATGTGTGTTATCTCCCAATAGCTGCAAGCCATCTGCAGAAGGAATCCACTCTGGATTTTTTTCTCTGACTCTCCTCTACTTCACTGAGAGATCTACTGCCACCTGTAGTTAGAACCCAAACACAAAGAGCTTCATCGATGGTACATGAAGTAGGATCACCAATGGGAACATTCCCAAGAATCAACTGTTCTGCTCAAAAAGGAAACATTAGAACAACAAACAGCCAGTCATCAAAAGCATCAAAGGAGCTTGGGAATTACCCCCTGCATACGCTTTGAACATATTTACAGAATTCTTCAAAGTGCGAAAAGGGCTGGCAGGCTGGCTGGCATCTAAGAAACAAACATGGAGAAGCATAAACAGAATTAGACAGCAGGCAGGTGGAGGAAGGATAGGGCGGGAGTCTAGAATGACTCACCTATCTACTGGAAAAGATATTATCAAGGTAAGGATATAATCTCTTTTTGTAGTGCAATAGGTGAGTCATTTTAGACATGTGGGACGTACAAAAGCAGTCTCAAAAAGCTAGGGTGGGTTGACAGCACTAACCCTTAAGATCGAGGATCCAAAAGCAAAGTCCTGTCTTGCCCCCACATCCATTCTGCAAAATTTGGCAAATGTGTGCAGAGTGGACCAAGTATCTGCTCTACAAATCTCCTCAAGGAAGATCACCCTAGCCTCGGCCCACGAGGAGGCCATACTCCTCCTGCTAGAAGGTGCCTTAACAGAAACAGGAAACTCTTTATCTCAAAGAATATAGGCTGATGAAATGGCCTTACGGATCCATTTGAAAATAGTGGCCTTGGAAGTGGAACCACCCCACTTAGAAGAATGAGTCACCACAAACAGATGGTCAGAGAGACAAAACTCATTCATGACCTCTAAATAATGCAGAAAAACTCTGCGTACATCCAACTTCTTTAAAATGCGATTTTGCTTCCTAGCACCAGGAGGCTGAAAAACAGGCAAACACACTTCCTGATTAACGTGGAATGCCGACACCACCTTCAGCAGAAACAAAGGAATTTTGTGGAGAGAGATCCCCATTTATGAAATCCTCATGAAAGGTTTTCTACAAGACAGGGCCTGGAGTTCCGAGAAACATTTCTCTGAGGTAATGGTGACCCGAAAAACTGCCTATAGAGTCAGGTACAAGAAAGAAGCATCTTGCAGAGGCTCAAAGAGTTTTGGTGAGGCCAGACAAAAACAAGCTAAGGTCCCACGAAGGGAATGGCGGTTTGATTAGAGGTCTAATGCGATGAGCACTTTCAGAAATCTGGCCACGTCTCTATCATTGCCAGGGTGAGATACAAGTGAAGAACTATGGTCCCGGGGTCTGAAACAAGAGAGTCCTGTGACTTGGACCCAAAAGGAAGCCACAGTGAGGCCCTTACTGAGGCAGCCCTCATCAATTCCCTCTTGTCTCTCTTCTGTTTCTATAGTGTTTCTGATTGATGACAAATATATATTTAAGTGTAAACTCTTAACACTCAGTTCAGTGACCCCTGATGCAGACCTATTTTGGGGCAAAATATGGCCTACATCAGGTATTTTTATTCAATAAAGTATGTACTTGATTTAATCTGGGATCCGTTCTGTTTTCCGCATTGTTGTGGATTTCGATACCTCTTTTTGGACTGACAACCTTATTGAGGTCCACCTGGAAAACGGCTAGTACTCCTGAAACTGGAGCAGAACACGGCTCCACACTGGCCTGGTCGCACCAATGTTGGAAAGTCTTCCACGCCTTAGCATAGACACAGTAGTTGACCTCTTAGATTTCAGAAGAGAAGAAATTTCTATATCAGAATATCCTTTGCACTCTAATGATTTGTGCTCAATAGCCATGCCATAAGAGCAAAGCGATCGGGATCCTCCATGCAGACTGGACCCTGAGAGAAAAAGTCTGGAAAAGCCTGCAGCCAAAGGCTGCGACCTATGTGAAGATGCACCAGATCTGCATACCATGGTCTGCAGGGTGAGTATGGAGCCACCAGAATGACACTTCCCTGATGAGTTGCAATTCGCCGAAGGTACCGACCTATCATGGGCCAGGAAGGAAAAACATACAATAGAATTCCCTGTGGCCATGGCTGTACCAGGTGTCTAGGCCCTCACTTTCAGGCTCAGATTTTTGACTGAAGAATCAGATGGCTTTCGAGTTATTTGCCATTGCCATTAGGTCAAAGTAAGGCTAACCCCAGCACCACACAATAGCCTGAAACACTTCTGAGGACAGCGCCCACTCGCCCAGATCCAAGGTTTGTTTGCTGAGGAAGTCTGCTTAAACATTGATGACTCCCGCCACATGCACTGCTGAAAGGGCTTTGAGATGATGCTTCACCCAGAGAAAGAGCAGGCGGGCTTCCTGAGCCAGAGAAGCACTCTTGATTCCTCCCAGGTTATTGACATATGCCACTGCTGTCGCATTGTTGGAGAAGACTCAGACCGCTTGGCCCTCCAGAGTCCTCTGCAATTTCACCAGAGCCAAGCGAATGGCTCGCAGTTCCAAATTGGTTGACTATTTATTTTGAGAGGGCATCCAATGCCCCTGAATGGGATAACGGTTACCATGGAGACTGGCATCTGTCATCACAACCACCCAAGATGGAATTCTCAGCAGCAAGACCCCTGGAAAGGGACTGTGGAAGGAGCCACCAATTCATGCTCGTTCGGGGCTCGAGTCCAAGGAAGAGCTGTGTGCAATGCTTCCGTCTGTGGAGCCCATAGAGAGCAACACGTGCTGTAGTGGACATATATGCGCCCTTCCCCAAGAGACCACATCTACGGAGGCCGCCATGGACCCCAGGACCTAGAGATAGACCCATGCAGATGAACTGCTTTGTCTAGAAGACAAGAAATCTGAGTGCACAACTTCTGCTTGTGTGCCTCTGGAAGACAAACTCAGCCAGCTGCCATGTCAAACAAGACTCCAACATATTCCAGGAACTGCGTCAGGGTCAAATTGCTTTTCCTGTAATTCACAATCTAACCCAGGCCTTCTAGGACCTGGACCACCTGATTCACTGTGCGCCAACCCTTGGCAAACGAGTGGGTTCTTATCAGTCAATCATCCAAGTACGGGTGTACCTGCAGCCTCACCTTCCTCAAATGAGCTGCCATGACCACCATCAATCACCTTGGTGAAGGTCTGAGGTGCCTATGCTAGGCCAAAAGACAGAGCTGAAAACTGGTAATGATTTTCCAGAATATGAAACCGGAGGAATTTCAAGTGCACCTGATAAATGGTAACATGTAAGTAAGCCTCTGTAAAATCCAGAGAAGCAAAGAACTTCCCCAGGGCCACCACTGCTATGACACACTACACTGTCTCCTTGAGAAAGTGTGGGACTTTGAGTGCTGCACTGACATGCATAAAATCTAGGATTGGTCTTCAATTGTCTGAGTCTTTCTCTGGTATGATCAAGTTTCAAGTTTTATTAAAATTTGATATACAGTCTAAAAATTGTCAAAGCAGTTAACAATAATCATATTTATAAATCATTAAAATTTAGTGGAACATATTTAAGACTAGATACGAACAGGATTTATAGAAACATCCAGGAGAGAGGGGAGAAATACAATATATTATAGGAAAGAACATAAGAACATAAGCAGTGCCTCCGCCGGGTCAGACCATAGGTCCATCCTGCCCGGCAGTCCGCTCCCGCGGCGGCCCAAACAGGTCACGACCTGTCTGCATCACCAGAAGGGGCTCCCTTGCCACCTTGGTTTCTCATTTAAGTCCTATCTTCCCATCGTAGTCCTAACCCTCCGGTCTTGCACATGCACGACCTGTTGGCTTTCTATACCTGTGTTACATCCCAGCACCTCTCTCAGTATCCCACGATCCCTTTATCCCTCAGGAATCCGTCCAATCCCTGTTTGAAGAACAAGGTTAGTACATGAGGAGGGGTGAGAATGCTCTTCCTTTGAACAGTTTCGTCACATGATGGAAGTTACATATTATAAGCATCTGTAAATAGAAAAGTTTTTAGGTTTATTTTAAATTTGTCAATACAGTAAAACCTTGGATTGCAAGTAACTTGGTTTGCAAGTGTTTTGCAAGACAAGCAAAACATTTTATTACATTTTAACTTGATATTCAAGCAATATCTTGTAATACAAGTACATACAGTAAACACACATCACAAATGAGCCGATGGTTCTTCTCTCTCTGACGCTGCAATACAAGTATATACAGTGTACACGCATCACATCATCACAACCGAGCCTATGGTTCTTTTCTCTCTGACATTGCAGGAATGTAGTGACTGTTCTAAATGAGTGAGGTTTTGCAATACAAGTATGTATAGTATTTTGTATTACTGTTTTTGGGTTGTGGAACGAATCATCTGAATTTCTATTATTTCCTATGGGGAAATTCGCTTTGATATACGAGTGCTTTGAATTACAAGCATGCTTCTGGAACGAATCATGCTCGCAAACCAAAGCTTTACTGTATAGGTCTCTTCGCGTAAATGCTGGAGGTAATGAATTCCAGAGAGTTGGAGCTGTGACAGAAAATATTTTTTTTCTGGTGAAATCATAAAAGGTATGTCATGGTGAGGAGATGTTTAAGAGGTGCTGATTATTTGATCAAAGAATTCTTGAAGGGCAATAAGGGATAAGGCATCTGTCAATGAAAGATGGAGTTTGTGTGATTTTAGTCTTCAATGTAAGTAGTAAAATTTTATAGGTGATTCTATGTGAGTGGTAACCAGTGAGATTTAATCAATAAGGGCATAACGTGGTCAAATTTTTTAGCTTTGTATATTAGTTTTACTGCAGTATTTTGAATGATTTGTAATCTTCTTTGTTCTTTTTGAGTAATGCCTTGATACAGGGAGTTACAATAATCGATCTGTGAGATTACAAGTGAGTGTAGTAAGATGTTAAGAGATGACAGCTCTAATAAACTTGAGATTGATCTGATCATTTTAAGCTTAAAGAAGCTTTTCTTAACTACTGAGTTAGGACTAGATACACTAACCTTCCAATCCGTGTCCAATCCATGTGCGATTGGAGGGAGGCTGACTGATTCACCAATCATCTTCTTGAAAATGATTGGAGGCACGCCCCCAACCGACTGCACAGATCAGATTGAGTTGGGGAGAGCCCTGACAGTAGTGACAGAAGAAGCAGCCTCCTGTCACTGCCGTCAGGGCACTGCAGGCATTTTTTTTAATAGGCCGCAAAATATCAGGCCTATAAAAAAAAAGCCTCCCCCCATGTCAAACACCCCTCCCCCATGTGCGCCCAGCCCTGCACACACACACTCCCCCTGACCGGCACTGCACCCCACCCAACCTGCTAGTCACCCCTGGCCTGACCTGACACCTCCCGTATCTAAAAGTTGGGAGCAGGAGGGGAGCAGGAGGGGTGCCCAGTCCCTCCTGCTCCGTAGGCCTCCAGTGGTGGGAATAGGAGGAACTACAAAGTCCTCTTGCTCCTTCCCCTCCGCCCTGCCCGACGCAGTGCTGGCCTTAGGCCCCGCCCAATTGCATCATGTGATGCACAGGGAGGAGCTTAAGGTCCTGATTGGCTCAGGTGCCTCGGGCTCCTCCTCCCTAAGGGAAGTGTTTAATTCTATAAAATCTGAGTTTATTTTACTTACTGAGACTTGCAAGTCACTTCTTTCCTTATGGAACTCCAAACAGCATACAATTGTGTACAATTCTGGAGGCCACATCTTCAAAAAGATATAAAAAGGATGGAGTCGGTCCAGGGGAAGGCTACTAAAATGGTGCGTGGTCTTTGTCATAAGACGTATGGGGACAGACTTAAAGATCTCAATATGTATACTTTGGAGGAAAGGCGGGAGAGGGGAGCTATGAAAGAGACGTTTAAATACCTACTTGATGTTAATGCGCATGAGTCGAGTCTCTTTCATTTGAAAGGAAGCTCTGGAATGAGAGGGCATAGGATGAAGAGGCGATAGGCTCAGGAGTAATCTAACGAAATACACTTCTCCCTCCATATTCGTGGTAGGGGCAGAGCCGGCCCGCAAATATGGAAAAATCGTGAATAACTTTTAGGGCCGACTCTGACCCACCCCCGCCACTCTCCTGCCTCCCGGACCTTTTCACACTTTACCTGGTGGTCTAGCGGTGAAGCAGAGCAGGAGTGATCTTCCTTTGCTCCTGCCATGTGCAGAGCCATTTTTGTTAATGGCTCTGCATGGGGCAGGAGCATAAGAAGATCGCTCCTGCCCCACTTCACCGCTAGGTCACCAGGTACAGTGTGGAGAGGTCCGGGAGGCGGGGGTGGGTCGGGGTTTAGAAACTCGCAAATAACTGAAGTTGCTAGTTCTAAACCTGTGAATTTGAAAGGAGAAATGTACTTTTTACAGAAAGGATTGTAGATACGTGGAACAGTCTCCCGGAAGGGGTGATGGAGACAAAGGCTGTGTCTGAATTTAAGAAAGCCTTGGATAGGCACTTGGGAGAGAGTAAGTGAAAACAGTTACTGTGGTTGGGCAGACTGTTTGGGCCATTTGGCCTTTATCTGCCATCATATTTCTATATTAAGAAATTTGCCCCAAATTGTGTTATTTTTAACTTTTAGCAAAGTACAAAAATGGTGGTTTTAGGATTTTTCAGGTGAGGGATCCCAGGGGGACACGCAGAAACCTATGTGAAACTGTGAAATTCAGACCCCCCCCACCCCAATCCACCTCACTGGCTGCGGAGAGACTTACCCACTGTGCCCTGTGAGCCTGTGCTGGAAATGTGCTGCAGCCTGCCTCAGCTCTTGTTGGGAATGCCTCTTCAATGCTGATCTTCGAGCTGCCAGTTAAACATGGTGCATGACCATACCTCCAACCCCACAAACTTGTTAAGGGAAAGGGTGGAGGCAAAAATGCAACTGGCACCCTGCGAGACACTGCTAAGCCTTTAAAGAATGCCTAACAGTCTATACTCAAACCTCTGTTAAACAGAAGGTGAGGAAAAAGTGGGGACCGATCTGAACTCCAAAGAAACAAATACAGGCTGGCTAACAGATACCACCAGGGATCGGCCTGCTAGCTGCAGACTGGAGTCTGCATGTTCTCTATGCAAGCAGAGCTGAAGAAATGCTCCGAGCACAAAGAAAACCTCATAAAGGGATGAAAAAAAGGGAAAGCAGAACAGAAACACTCCTTCAGGCTCATATACAGAAGGGAAAAACTACAGGTGGTATTAGAGCTCTCAGTGTAGTAACGAAATCAGAGAAAAAAATCCATAGAAAAATCCTTCTGCAGATAGCTCACAGCCACTGGGAGATAACTCACGTCTAGAATGACTCACCTATTGCACTGGAAATGAAATTATCTTAGAGCCTATTTCCTCAACTTTGAACAAAGTGCAGAAAAACAACTGTTGAAGTTTTAAGGAACAGAGTAAAACCTGGAAAAAGGAACTAGCCAATGAGAAAGTTAAAATTGCAGTCAAACTCCTAAATCACACCAACTCAATATATTATAATTAATTTCAAAACTTCTGGGACCTCAGCGATGCCACCCAATAGTGACTCAAACTTTCATTATTATCAGGAATTTACACATCAAATCTTCACCGATCCCCTGTATTGCTTTTCTTAGTCTTTCATTTAAAATTTTCTTTTAAATAGCATCTTACATATCATATATTTAAATAGATATCTTCTTAGATAATCTCAAAAAGAGTAGAAAAGATATTTGCTGATAAGGTTTAAAAGAAACATATTAGTGAACTGGTGGAAAATCAAATATCTAGATTCAGTAATCAGAGAAGTAGTAATCCAGTTTTTAAAACAGAAGTAACATCTGCAGCTGCACAAAGATTTTTTTTTTTTCCTTTACAATAAGTCATTCTAAATTGAAAAATAACTTAGGAACTAAAAAAAGAAAAAAAACCCCAACAATGTACCTTTCTTTTCTAGACTATAACAAACTGGAAGACAAAACTAAAGAGAACTGAGCTACGTTTTGTATATTGACTTGGCTAAAATTATCTATTTTTGTTTAAATGTTAGGATATTTCGAACAAACAGCTCACAATTCAAAAATTAAAACAAAATATTTTAACAAAACAAGCATTGTTGAAGAAAACAAACCAGAGCAAATATTAATACAGTTATAGAAGTCCGTTTGGCGATGTTGGTCCTCCTAGCCCATATCCTTCAAACATTCATGATTATTTGAACAGGAGCAGGCTCATTTCCTAATGGCTTCTCATAAGTATTTACCTGTTTTGGTACTTAATCCAATGATTTCATCATTCCATCTTTATGAAAATTAATATGAAGAAATTCAGAGAACACAAGAAAGCTATAAAAGGAAATGGTATCATAGTAATTCTGTAAATATGGTCCTTGGAAATCCTGAACTGGCAGGAAGTGAACTCATATTGGAGAAGGGCAGGCTTGGAAAAGCAGCAAGTGGACAGCTGGGGTTCATAATACAGGCGAAAGTTAATGAACACTAAGAATTAACTGTCAGGTGCTGGTGGAGGAAACAAAGAAAACACACTCACACTCTTTATAGGATAAGCAGGATGAGCAGCAAGAACAAAAAAGCAAATGCAAATTGACCTAGGTGTCAGACTTGGCAGTAAAATAAGAGTTTGGTGGAAGAAATATTGCTACATATTTTATTAAGCAGTGTTAGTGTTTTTGTTGTAAAAAGTCCTAGATGGAAGCTAGTATTAATCCAGCAGTTTAAAATACTTGGGAAAGAAGTGTGCAGTGGAGAAAGACAGATTAATTGGAAGAAGTAACCTCATTGCCATTAGAAATACATTCTGGATTAAAGTAGCCTCCTGATAGATTAACTTTGGGGGCCTGTTCTGCAAAGATTGCCAAATGTTAGGTGCCTAGATCACACCTATCAGCTCCTAACTTAAGTGTTTTACTTGGTTTTAAGTGATGATATAACTGGTCAGGCTATTAAAAAACAAAAACACATTTTTTAAAAAAATTAGGCACTATGCCTGGGTCCATGGTGCCTAGTGACACTGAAGCCCAGAAGTGGGTGTATTTAGGGGCACCGCAGGCCATGATTCTCAAGGATCCTAGATGCTGGCAATGCAGGCCTGTAAAACCCTGAACTACACTCTTTCATCTATGGTCCTTGTTAGCTGCAATTCTGTAAGAGGAACCTGTCTGTGATTGACACACAGCAGGTGCCTACCACTTCAAGAGCCACTAACAGAATCAGGCCCCGAGTGGCTAAATTCTGTGCTATGCTGACAAACCAGGAGTTGTATTTTAATTATACAGTAGAAGTTATATGGCATGAGTATGATAGGTATTTCTTTTTAATGTTTTGGTTTGATATACAGTATAATGTTTTGATTGGTTTCTTGGAAACAGGTAGGTGGCATATACAAATTTTAATAAATTAACTATGATAGGTCAGACTAGTTGAGAGAGGGAACGTTATCGGATTAAGGGCTGTATGTTAGTTGTCAGAGCTACTGATTATAAATCCATAGTGAAACACCTATCTAATTTGGTGGTCATCTACATCAGAGCACTCTATTGCATTATTTGCAATAGAACCATTGCATAAAATGGGCCCTGTGTCAAATAATACACATGCACATTAATGATGTTAGCATTTACTGCTAATACATTATTATCCTGCCTCATCTGTGGGGAAAGGGATGACACTGCTAATTTTCTGATCCAGAGAACTGGCCTAGAGTGATTGTTATTTAAAACTACTCCTAAAATTGTAACTAATAACTGAGCTGAATACAAGTTATAATAATTTCCCTGCCCAAAAGGGCTTACAATCTTTGGCAATGGAGAGTGGAGTTACTTGCCAAAGGTCAAAGAATTATTAATGGAAAGTGTGGGTTTGAACCCCATCTTCCCTGGTTTGCAACTGGCTCCTCTAACCATTCTAGTAGGAAGCAAGATTTTAAAATATGCACCTGGGTAGAAAGCTGTTTTTTTAAGTTGCCTTAGCCTACCCTAACATGGGGAAACAAGAGAAGAGGATTTGTACCTGCTCTCTGGAGATATCTTCAATCTCACAACTTTTTTCAGGCAAACCTTAATGGTTTATGGCTCCTGTTGCAAGTAGAGCTACTCCAGTAGTGGCTTAGTGAAGGAGCATATGCCCTCAACAGTACAGAAAGCTTACCAAATATTTTGCAAATATGGGGGAATAACTCAATGTTACGATTGCTGGAAATGGATGTTGGAAGTTGCACTGCCAGCTGCTCTTAGAACAGCAATTCTAGCAGAACCATTACTTTTGATGACTGCAGCCCACATTCAGTTTTGGGTCTCTGATGAATCCAGTGATATGGAAGGTAGACCAATTTGAAAGGTAGAACATCTCTTGGGGATGCTGAAGACCCTTTAGGACTAGTGATTGCTACAGCAAATCAAAACCCAGTGTAGGAGACTGTTAAAAACACACGTTGTTCTTAATGTGATGGTGATTGATGCTGGTCCCAACTCAGATTTTGATGGCAGTAGAATCTCTTTGGAATGTCGCTTCATTATGGAACAGTCCCTGTCCATCAGAATTAACTGATTTCTTGAGGGTAATACTGTACAATGGGTGTAGTGAGACAACTGGAACACACTAATCTTTCAGACTTGTAATGCTGTATTATTGCAAAACATAATTTTTTCTAATATTCCCAATATGCTGCCAGTAAATATGCTTAAGTAATATATTCAGGAAGTATTACTGAAGAAAGCCATATCACCTCCTGTTTGAATTATATTAGACATCCACTAGGCAACAAGCCATCTGATTCCAACTGGGTTGTATCTGAATAATTTAGATCTGATGCAATTTTTGAATTAAATCTCAATTGACTGTGACAACAAGAGCCATTTTTGCCCTTGAACTGAACAATAAACAGATCACAAGGTTCTTCTGTTTCTGGATTTTTCTAAGGTGACATAACAAAGGCAACAAGGCCACTAAAGTTAAACACGAAGAATATATCTCCTTGAGGTAAGCTTTTCATTATTTCCAGTATAAATGCTGTGCTCCAGTTCAAAATATATATTATGGTCCTGGGCAGCTTTACGTATTAACAGAAGCACATGTTGTTCTTAATGTGATGGTGATTGATGCTGGTCCCAACTCAGATTTTGAGTTAAGAATTTTACTTGGGTAGTTGATTAGCTTCTTGTTCTGGTTGTTTTCTTCTTTTTTATTTCTTTTGAGTATAAAGGGATGATCACCACTTTTCCCAGTCTTCTCTCTTGGGCTCCCAATATTTGATGGACTGTTGAAAATTCATATTACATTTGGATCTCCTGAACAGCTGTTTCTTTGTTTCTACATTATGCATGGCAACATGAACTGATTTCTTTTTTTCAAGGGCTTTTGAATGTAAAATGACCTAAATGCAAACAAAATGATAAACATAGATAAATGGACTTGATTTGATTTAAATCAAACTTCCCTGCTTCTTGACTACTGATTTAATTTGATTTACTCAATCTGCTCTCACAAATGTCAGTGTAAAATTTTCAAGCTAGTATAAGTACAAACAAGACCTCTGCCCAACAAACTGTACGCCAAAAAGGGAAAAAAGAAAAGATCACAAAATGGTGAATGAGCCTATCATAAATAAAAGAAAATTTATTAAAGCTTTGCATAAGATGTGAAATTAAAAAAAACCCCAAAAACCAAATCACAGATTTCTAAGGGAAGTGTTTAATTCTATAAAATCTGAGTTTATTATACTTACTGAGACTTGCAAGTCACTTTTTTCCATACGGAACTCCAAACAGCATCCGACAGTCATATCACAATGTTATATTTTATATTGTTTATTTATACTATGTGAATATTGTGTACAATTCTGGAGGCCGCACCTTCAAAAAGATATAAAAAGGATGGAGTCGGTCCAGAGAAAGGCTACTAAAATGGTTAGGTGGTCTTCATCATAAGGCGTAAAGGGACAGACTTAAAGATCTCAATCTGTATACTTTGGAGGAAAGGTGGGAGAGGGGAGATATGATAGAGACGTTTTAATACCTACGTATGCGCATGAGTCGAGTCTCTTTCATTTGAAAGGAAACTGCAATGAGAGGGCATAGGATGAAGTTAAGAGGTGATAGGCTCTGGAGTAATCTGAGGAAATACTTTTTTATAGAAAGGGTGGTAGATGCATGGAACAGTCTCCCAGAAGAGGTGGTGGAGAAAGAGACGGTGTCTGAATTCAAAAGGACCTGGGATAGGCACGTGGGATCTCTTGGAGAGAGAAAGAGATAATGGTTACTGTGGATGGGCAGATTAAATAGGCCATTTGACTTTTATCTGCCATCATGTTTCTAAGTTTAGTCTTTTTAACACAAGATATCAGCAGTCTAAAATTTAAAATATACACAATAAGCACAAGATAATAAATATGAACTTACATCTAAATCATATTCTCTTAATAAAAGACATGTTAAAAAGCAAGGTTTATTGATTTTCTGAAAAAATAAATAATCTCATTCATTAGATGAGAGACAAGTGTTGCAGGTGATAAAGGCTGCTTGGATTTAGGACATAAGCATAAGTGTTAAAATTCAGCTGTACCTCAAGATTCCTGACCTATGATTTTAGGGGGAATTTGGAGCTCCCAAAAGGAAATTTGATTTGGATATATGACTACTTATGTTAGGAACCTGTGCACGTCATCCACATAGATGTAGACCTGAGTATCTATTGATGGCATTAGCTTGGCTAGTGGCTTACGATAGATATTAAATAAATAGTAATAATATGGACTCACAGGACAGTATGAACTCTTGTCCTATTTGACAGATAAAATCTGAAGCACAAAAGTATTATGCCACTGATACCTATTTATGCAAGTTGTGTTAGTATGATATTACTACTAATAATAATTCATTTCTATAGCACTACTAGACATACACAGTGTAAATCAAAACACAGAAGAGATAGTCCCTACTCAAAAGAGCTTACAATCCAGTCAAGACAGACAAACTGGACAGGAAGGTGCATCAATACACTGCTCAGGTGGGGGAATTACAGAGGGAATAAGACAAGACAGATATTGGTGCTTAGAAGGTGGGTTGGAGTTTGGAAAAGAAAGCATCTTCAATGAAGTGAGCTTTGAGTCTGGATTTGAATACTGCCAGAAACGGAGCCTGACGTATCAAGTCAGGCAGTTTGTTCCAGGCATATGGTGCAGACTTTCTATTCCGCACTTTATGGTAAAACCTTCTTGGAAGCTTACAATTCTAAATAAAATTTAAGGGATGTGGCAAATTAAAAGACTAGACAGTGAGGGTAACTAAAAAGGAGGGAAAGGATAAAACATAAGGTTTAAGGTAATGTGCTTGTATTTTCTTTTTCATAAATGATGATACTGAAAGCTGTGGGAGGAGATTAGAGCACCAAGGGAAGAAATGTAGATGGAAAAAGAAGTGGTCCCAGGACAGAGCCCTGAGGTATACCAACAGACAGCAAGATGGCAATGGAGGAGGATCCACCACAGCATATGCTAAAGATGTGATGGGAAAGATAGGAAGAAAACCATATGGATAACAGAGTCTTGAAATCCAAGCAAGGACATGGTAGATGGTGATTTATCGTGTCAAAAACTGCAGATAGATCAAGAAGGATGAGAATGGTCCTGGTAGAGTAGAGGCCTTTGAATGTGGCCAGGAGCAGGTCACTGGAGATTTTCTTAAACATAGAAACAGAGTATGACGGCAGAAAAGGGCTGTCGGCCCAACAAGTCTGCTCACTCGAATAACCCACTCCCTAAGCACTTCCTCGAAGTGAACCCACATGTTTATCCCATTTATTCTTAAAATCAAGCACGTTGTTGGCCTCTACTACCTGAAGTGGAAGATCATTCCAACGATCAACCACCCTTTCGTTGAAGAAATACTTCCTAGTGTCATTATGAAATCTCCCACCCCTGATTTTTAGCAGATGCCCTCTTGTTGCCGTAGGTCCTGTAAGGAAAAAGATGTCTTCTTCCACTTCCATATGGCCAGTAACATATTTGAACATCTCTATCATGTCTCCCCTCTCTCTGCGTTCCTCGAGAGAGTATAGCTGCAACTTACCTAGACATTCTTCATATGGGAGATCCTTGAGTCCTGAGACCATCCTAGTGGCCAATCTCTGAACCGACTCTATTCTCAGCACATCCTTTTGATAATGTGGCCTCCAAAATTGAATACAGTATTCCAGATGTGGTCTCACCATGGACCTGTAAAGCAGCATTACAACTTCGGGCTTTCGGCTGATGAAACTTCTCCGGATACAACCCAGCATTTGTCTAGGCTTGGATGAAGCTTTCTCCACTTGATTGGCAGCCTTCATATCTTCACTAATGATTATTCCCAGGTCCTGTTCTGTAAGGTCTTACCGTTCAGAGTGTAGGTTCTGCAAGGGTTTCCGCTACCAAGCTGCATAACTTTACACTTCTTGGCATTAAAGCTCAGCTGCCAAATAGTAGACCATTGCTCCAGTAAAAGTAGGTCCCGTGTCATAGTGTTGGGTACGGTACCTCCACCCACTACATTGCATAATTTAGCGTCATCGGCAAATAATGCAATTTTACCCTGAAGTCCCTGAGGCAGATCCCATACAAAGATATTAAATAGGATTGGACCCAGGACCGAGCTCTGTGGTACTCCACTGAACACCTCTGACGTTTCGGAGGGAGTACCGTTTACCACCACCCTTTGAAGTCTGCCACTGAGCTAGTCTTTAACCCATGCAGTTAATGCTTTTCCTAGTCCCAGCGAGCTCATCTTGTTCAATATAATCTACAGTGTGGGACACTATCAAAAGCCTTACTGAAGTCCAGATACACTACATCCAGGGACTTTCCCTTATCTAGTTTTCTTGTTACCCAGTCAAAGAAGCTGATTAGATTGGATTGGCAGGACCTTCCCTTTGTAAATCCATGCTGGTGGGGATCCCTCAGCCTCTCATCGTCCAGAACCATATCTAACTATGGGCAGTTTCTGTAGAATGAAGAGGGCAAAAGCCTGATTGAAGCGGGTCAAGGATAGCTTGAGATGAAAGAAAGTCAAGATAACAGTGGTGAACAACATGTTCAAGTAGCTTGTATAAGAAGGGGAGGAGGGAGACAGGACGATAGTTGGAAGAGAAGGTAGGGTCCAGCGAGGGGTTTTTTGAGACAATGTTTGAAGACATTGGGCACAGTTGCGGTGAAGAGTGATAGGTTGAGGACATAACAGATAGAGGGAGTGACAATAGGAGAGATAGTGGCAAGTAGATGGGTGGGGATGGGATCAGTGGTGCGTTTGGAGGAGGAAAGAAAATGTGTAGTTTCCTCCTCAGAAATTTCAGAAAGGAAGATAAGGTGGCAAGGGATGATGGTTGGTAGAATGGGCTGTGGAAGGTGGTTTGGTTGAAAACTCAAGGTTAATTTTGTGAACTTTGTTATAGAAATATTCAGCCATAGTCAGAGTGGGGGAGTGGCAAAGGGGTTGTAGGTGGTGGGACCTCGAGTATGGAGTTCAGTGTGGCAAAGCAACAAGGGTTGGAGCTGAGAGTCATCAGGCTGGTATAGTAATCTTGTTTAGCAAGTGAGAGAGCAGTTTGGAAGGAGGCCAAGAGGAATTTGAAATGAATGAAGTCAGCATGAGTACAGGATTTGAGCCAGAGCTGTTCAGCAGACCTGGCACAGGAGTGTAAGTAGCATATTTTAGAGTTTAGCCAGGGCTAGCGTTTGGGTCACCTTACAGAGCATGGGATAGGGGAGTGAAGATATTTAGGAGAGAGTGGTGTTATAAGAGACAGCCTCATTTATAGACTTGTGTAGCATAGAAGAAAAAGAAGACCGCTCAGAAAAAGCAGAAGGTTTTTGAGGCGATCGTTGAGGTGAATCTGAACCAGAAGAGTCCTCATATGCAGTACAGAGTGGTTCCTGTTCCGAGTCTCCAAATAAATCCGAATCCTGTATGGAATGAGGATAATGTGTAAGACTTGATGTCGAAGCTTCAAGATGCTTGGTCTTATGAGAGTGTTTCGGTACCGCACCGGAGTAACCACTCTCGATGTTTGAGTCGAGGACGACTTGTGCCATGTAGATGGATCAATCGACTCCCGTGTCGATGGTCTCAGCACCAGTGGAGCATCAGATTGAGGTGCGGCCTGTGTCGTTCGTTGCTCAGGCTGAACCGCCTGGAAAGTCAGTGTCGACATGGCCTGGACAGCTGGTGTCGACAAGGCTATAATCTGAGTTAGCACCAACATTTGAAAATGTTCACCCAATTCCTCCCGAAGCAAATTGTCAATTTTTTGCTTAAGGGAGAGCACCGCAACATAGACATTTTAGCTGGTACCACTGATGCTGCGCGCCAGTCCAGTGATGAGGAGGCCAATGTCGAGGCACTCATTGAAGTCAGGACCAGGCACTTACAGGACTTTTTTAAGGTTGACATGACTCGACTCAATGCCACTTTGATCTGAGTCCCAGATGGGGTAGGGGAAGGCTTCTTAGGTTGCAACATTGGAGATGTTTCTGCCGGTGTTGATGAGTGCGGTGGTGCCTTGGTCGGTGCCGGTAGTAATGTCGGCTCCCCCTCCATAGCGACACTGAATAAATGTTGATGTTGAAGAATGCGGTTTTTCAAAGTCCTTTTTTGAAGTGATGAACAACGAGTACAGGATTCTGGATGGTGCTTGGGTCCTAGACACTGGAGACACCAACAATGTGGGTCAGTCACAGAGATGGGACGAGCACAGCGACTGCACTTCTTGAATCCCAATGCGGGCGAGATATCGATGGGAAGACCACCTCAGCAAAATCGAAATCGGAGGCCAAGGTGGTACAACAGGCCCCGGCGGGCCAAAAATCCGCGAGGAATAAAAAAAGAGATTTTTTTTAAAAAACCAAAGTACCTTATTTTGCGCACTATAAGACGCATCCTAGATTTAGAGGAGGAAAACAAGAAAAAAAAAACAACATTCGGAACCAAATTGTGTCAGCCAGATAGGATGCAGTGTAGCTGGACCAGGGTCAACCCAAGCAGTGACTTACTGCTGCTAGAAAAATAGAAAAGTCTGAAGGACAGGGGCAGGGAGAATAAGGAGTACTGAACTCAAAGAAATGGGGGATCTGAGATAGAGGTGCTAATTCTTGGAAGTGGGGGCGGGGGGAGGGTAGCTGAGAGAAATGCTAGATAACAAGTAAGGGAACCAGGAAGGAGGAGATACCAGACTATGGGGAGCTTTTGTAATATAAAACGGGGCCCGACAGAGAAGAACGCCAGCGGAAAGCAAAGGCTTCCTAAGCAAAGCGATCATCTTCCAGGCTGGAGACAAGCAGGGCCACCCCCAACACTCCTCACAGCCCAGAGCGTCTTCAACTGGTTGCTGTAGGAAGGCAGCAGCCACTGTTCTCAGGCCACAGCAGGACCCAGGCTCGTGGCACACTGACATCACTCCCCAGCCACACGCTTCTCCCGGCACCACAACGGAGCCTCGACCCACGAGAGAGGTCAGCTTGTTCTACTGCGCACACGCCCCACTCTGACATCACTCCCCAGCCGCGGACTTCTCCCGGCACCACAACGGAGCCTCAGCCCACGAGGGAGGTCAGCATGCTGCTACTGTACGCACGCCCTGCCATCACTCCCCAGCCGTTCGCTTCTCCAAGCTCCACAATGGAGCCTTGGCCCATGAGGGAGGTCAACGTACTGCTACTGCGTATGTGCCCCGCCGAAAATGTAGACTCATTCGGGGAGGGGGGATTAATTACATTTGTTCCATAAGATGCACAGATATTTCCACCTACTTTTGGGGGGGAAAAAAGTGCGTCTTATGAAGTGATAAATACGGTAACTCTAACAAAAATAAAAGAACATGAAAATGACTAAAAAGTCACTCACACGAGAGCAGGAAAGCAAAAAAGTTTTCAATGGCCATTGAAACGCGTCTTCTTAGTTCCGCGGAAACTAAGAAACTGAGGGACCGCGCACCTAAGTCAGGCGGGAAGGCACTCGTGCATGTGCGGTGTGGGCTGATCACAAACTTTCTAAAACTTAAAGTTGCGATTCACTTTTCAAGTGTCCGTACTGGGGCTCCGTCGGTGACATCACCCATGTGTGAGAATATGTTGCCTGCTTGTCCTGGGATAACATGGGTTCAAGATCAGAATCAGTATGGACAGAGAGATCTGAATCAACCTCCTCCACTCTAGGAGATTCTCTATAAGGATTAGATGGATGCTTCTTAGTTTGGGGAGTATGATCATGGTGAGAACGTCACGAACTTCTGCGATGATGTTGGTACCGATCAGATGAAGATGAAGTTCGACATCAAGAATGTGTACCGTATTTTCGCGGATATAACGCGCGCGTTATACGCGATTTTACCTACCGCGCATACCCCTCGCGCGTTATATGCCTGAGCGCGGTATAGAAAAGTTTTTAAACATAGTTCCCACCCCGCCCGACGCCCGATTCACCCCCCCCAGCAGGACCGCTCGCACCCCCACCCCGAACGACCGCTCGCACGCGCTCCCACCCGCACCCGCATCCACGATCGGAGCAAGAGGGAGCCCAAGCCCTCTTGCCCGGCCGACTCCCCGACGTCCGATACATCCCCCCCCCCCGGCAGGACCACTCGCACCCTCACCCCGAAGGACCGCCGACTCCCCAACAATATCGGGCCAGGAGGGAGCCCAAACCCTCCTGGCCACGGCGACCCCCTAACTCCACCCCGCACTACATTACGGGCAGGAGGGATCCCAGGCCCTCCTGCCCTCGACGCAAACCCCCCCCCCCCAACGACCGCCCCCCCCCCAAGAACCTCCGCCCGTCCCCCAGCCGACCCGCGACCCCCCTGGCCGACCCCCACGACACCCCCACCCGCCTTCCCCGTACTTTGTGTAGTTGGGCCAGAAGGGAGCCCAAACCCTCCTGGCCACGGCGACCCCCTAACCCCACCCCGCACTACATTACGGGCAGGAGGGATCCCAGGCCCTCCTGCCCTCGACGCAAACCCCCCTCCCTCCAACGACCGCCCCCCCCCAAGAACCTCCGACCGCCCCCCCAGCCGACCCGCGACCCCCCTGGCCGATCCCCACGACCCCCCCACCCCCCTTCCCCGTACCTTTGGAAGTTGGCCGGACAGACGGGAGCCAAACCCGCCTGTCCGGCAGGCAGC
The DNA here is from genome assembly GCF_902459505.1 of Geotrypetes seraphini. Classification (NCBI taxonomy): domain Eukaryota; kingdom Metazoa; phylum Chordata; class Amphibia; order Gymnophiona; family Dermophiidae; genus Geotrypetes; species Geotrypetes seraphini. The sequence goes on from NC_047095.1 coordinate 23,999,122, forward strand.
CAACGAAGGAATGAGGCCGGATTGGCCCATCCGTCCTAAAGCTCCGCCTACTGGTGGGGCCTAAGGCGCGTGGGCCAATCAGAATAGGCCCTGGAGCCTTAGGTCCCACCTGGGGGCGCGGCCTGAGGCACATGGGCCAAACCCGACCACTTTTTTTAATTTTTCAATTACCTTTCCTATTTCTAATCTTAATGTATATTTTCTGTAAACCGCTTAGAACCTAACGGATGTAGCGGTATATAAGAAATAAATTACATTACATTACATTACATTATCAGTGGTGTCGATGCCAGTACCACCGGTACCGGTGGCATTAATTTGTCACTGGAGGCCATAGCCGATCCAAAAAGCTTCTCTTGCTGGATGCACTGACCCTTAAGAGAGCGTTTTTGTAAGGTAGAACAGCAGATACAAGTGTCTACTCATTGATCTGGCCCTAGACACTGAATGCACCAGTTGTGTGAGTCAGTGATCGATATGGCTGCTGGCAACGAGTGCACTTTTTGAACCTGCCAGAAGGCCTCAACATGAGAGGAAAAATCTCAGTGGCAAGGTCAAAAAACAGAATGGTTGCAAACTGAGACCAAAAAAGAAGTGAGAGAAAATGAACTCGCGAAAAGGCCCAAAGGCCTAACTAAGGTAGCAACTTATTGGATGTCAAAACTTTGAAGAAAAATCAAACCAAAGTTCAAAATAAAAGAAATAAAACAAATGTTAGATAAAGAAAAATAAATAAATAAAACAAGCCAAAAAGACATTTGACAGGAAGGCAACTTGTATGGACTGAGTCCAAACACAACTTCTTTGCTCCGCAGAAAAAGAATAATTGAGGAACCATGAGCCGACATTGAGTGGGAAGACACTCGTGTATGCGCAGTGCATGCAGTCTTGAAGCTTTTTAAGAAGTTGTTACACTTTTAGCACTGTCCATACTGGGCTCCTTGGATTACGTCATCCACATGTGAGAATATGCTGCCTGCCTGTCCAAGAATAAAATGCCATACTAGGCAGCACCCAGTCTCCTGTAGAGGACTCCAGCTTCTGTCTCCTGGGCTCCGTGACCTCTGCACCCATCCGTTTAGGACATCCACTGTTCTGCGGTTCCAAAAGAAATTTGGCACCAACCAACGGGCTGCCCGCCCATTCTTCAGCCCTAAAGAACAAAGGGGAGGCTAACCCGACCACTCCTTCCCCCTTCACATGCTGTGCAGCATGTGGCATAAGGATGCTTTTTGGGCACCCATCTAGTGCAAACCTGGCATGAACTAGGGTTAAAAGAACCTAAGTACTACATCCCTGCTAGCTCTGAGGCAAAACAAGGTAATTTGGAGCTTCTTGAGAACTTTGAAAAAAAATAGGGAAATCCAAGATGGTTGCAACGGCAGCATTTTGGGACCAAAAAACAGCTCCAAAATGCTGAAATAAAACCCCCCCCAAGAAATTTTAGGATTTTAGAGGTGGGGTAACATCAGGAAACAGGCAGATACCTTTAAAAATAAAATTTACAGACCCCCCCAATTTACCTCATATGCTGTGATAGCCTTACTCACTGTGATCTGTGCTACAGCCTGCCTCAACTCTAAAGGTAGCTGGATCTGGAAGAAGTAATTACTGCCTCAAAACGGACTGTTCTTCCAGCGCTGAATTTTTGGGCCGTCATACTGACTGGTCTCTGAATGAGCCTCCAACCACCATGGACCTGCAGATGAATGGAGGAAGACAAAATGCAGCTGGCACCATGTGAGACCCTGCTGAGCCCCCAACGGATGACTAACAGCCAATGCTCAAGCCCCTGCAATGCAGTAGGTGAGCAATGTTACAAGGGGTACGAATCCTGAGCTCCAAAATGGCTTCTGCAGGCTGGCCAACAGGTGCCACAATAGATTGGCATGTCAACTACAGACTGTAGTCTGCTTCTCAACGCAAGCACAACTGTACCCTCAACCAGGGGAGCCCTTAGCACCAAACTGAAGCAAAAGACCGTGAAAAGACCAAAAAGAGAGACAAAAAACAAAGAAATAAACAGAGAAGAGCAGAAACACACCCTCAGGGTCACGTGCACAAGGAAAAAACTGAGGTGGGCAGCAGAGCATTCTGGTAAAGTAGGAGGGATTCAAAAACTGGAGTGGATTCCTTCTGCACAGCTTGCAAGCACTGGAATACTGCCCGTCTGTCCAGAATGACCCACCTATTGCACTAGGACAGAAGACTGTGTTGATGGCAAACATGCATAGTGAAAACTTTTAGGTATATTAGAAGCAAGAAGCAGGTAAAAGAATCAGTTGGACCACTGGATCAGGCTTGTTCAAACTACGGTTTTGTGGGACCGAACCGGACTCGCCAAATACTTTTTCTGGCCCTTAGTAACTTGGCAATTCTTGTGGTGCTTATAGTGAGATGCCTGCTAGAGAGTTGCATGGTGACAGAAATCAAACTCGTCCCTGCCCATCTCCATAAACTTTAGTAGTAGTTATTTAATTTAATTACGTATGTTACTGAATTAGGAGATCTAATAGAGACCCATTTACAAATAAGCAGACACTTTATTAATTTGGAAATATTAATTGGGAAGAATACATACTTCAGAAATTTATTTATTTATTTAGATTTTTATCCCGTCCTCCCAGTAGCTCAGAACGGTTTACAAATAAACATTCACAATGGAGTGAATTGGACATACAAGATTATACAGTAGATTTAAATACTTGGGTCTCTAATGTAAATTCAAGATTATTAAAAAGTTTCAAGTTTATTTAAAAAAAAATGTAAACTGCTTAATCGGGTTTCTAAGTGGTATACAATAGTAAAATTACATAAAAACAAATGTAAAAGTTAGGGACACTAGACAAAACCAAAATAGATTATAAGACACATAATAAGACATAAAGACTAACTTCAAACAATGGGGAAGAAGGGTGAGAACTACAATTGTGAAAGAAAGAGCACAAAAAGGGGAAAAAATAAAATATAAGGGGAAAATATAAAATATAAATACTCTAGCTGATAAGGACCCTCAAGCTATGTCAGCTGAAGACTTCTCTGAAGATGGCCAAAATTCCTTTTACCAAGCTTGGCAGGCAGCAGTCTTGGCACCTTAGTGGTTCTAGGATGCTGCCAGCGATTGCTGTGCTTCACAGAACGGAGTTCTGGCCACCTTTGGAAGAGGCCTTCAGCTGGCAGTGCTTGGGGATCCCACCAGCTATAGCAAGGGTCAGCAAGTACTTCAACACTGGAGAAATAAAATCAGAAATGCATTTCCTTCTCTGCTGAACAGAATACAAAGACATTTGCTATATACATTTCCCAAAGCTAACGTATTTCAGCCAATAAATTCCTTTTTTTTACCTTTGTTGTCTGGAGATTTATTTTTCCATCAAGTTAGTTCAAGTTTCTCTTTTTTTTCCTGCTTTCCTGTCTTCTGCATTTATTCCTCCCTCCCCTCCACTCCCATGTGCAATATGTCTCACTCTCTGTCTCTCATTCCCTCCCTTGCTGCAAAGGGAGTGGGAAAGGAGAGGGAGGGGGATCAAAGGTGCATCTCTCCCCCTCCTCTACTGCCAAGTACAACATTTCTCCCTCTCTCATACCCTAGCTCCTGTACAACCTCTTTTGTCCCTCCCCACCAGCCCCGTGCCCAACATTTCTCCTTCTGTCAACCCTCTCCAACGCCATACTGCATCTCTTGCATCCCTTTCCTATTCCACCCTTCCCTCTCCACCACATCCAATATTTCTCCCTCACTCCACTGCTATCATGTTCAACAAAACTCCCTTTCCCCAAGTGGGAGTGTGTGGTGCAGTAGTAAGAGCTACAGCCTTGGCACCCTGAGTCTGTGGGTTCGAATCCCGCACTGCTCCTTGTGACCTTGGGCAAGTCACTTAATCCCCATTGCCCCAGGTTAGAGTGGGAGCCTGCCAGGACTAGTTACAGAAAAATGCTTGAGTACCTGAATAATTTGTAATCCACATAGAATTGTAGGATATGCGGAATATAAATTATAAAAGTTTTAAAAAGTTACACCATCTCTCTTTCACTCCCACTCCATACACCTATGTCCAACAATTCTCTCTTTCTATTCCCTCTCCCACCAGCAGCCTCTCGCTCTCCCTTCCCACCACTCCACCAATGCAGCATCTCTCTTTCCCTCCCTTCCTTACCCCCCTACAAATCTCCTTGGGGGAGACTGCCCGAGCTTCCGCCCATGAAGCAGCCACATTTCTAATCGAATGAACCTTTATGGAGACTGGTGACTCTTATTCAAAGACAATATATACTGACAAAATAGACCTACGGATCCATCTGGTGATTGTGGCCTTGAAAGCCGTGTCTAGCCTGACTAGTGAGCACAAAAAGATGGTCAGATATCTTGAGGTCACCAATGACTTTAGGCTATCAGAGAAGCACTCTTCTCACATCCAAATTTTTCAAAATCTGGTCCTTCTTCTTAGGACCTGTGGACTGGAACGCCGTCAATCTGACTTCTTGAATGACATGGAAAGTCAAAACAACCTTTGACAAAAAGAAAGGAACGATGTGCAAAGAATCTCTGGCCTCTGTGAACTTGAGGAAAGGCTCTTCGCAACCCTGTAGTTCCGAGACTCAGTGAGAAGAGGTAATAGCCATAAGAAAACCCATCTTGAGTGTCATATCCATCAAGGATGCTTCCTGCAGCAACTCACACCCAAGTCTCACTCTTCTGTCATGCACATAAGTTCTTCACTCCCTAAACTGTACCATTCCTTCAGATTTTTGTAGCCCAAATGCATGACCTAGCATTTTTTAGCATTAAATTTTAGCTGCCAAATTTCAGATCATTCTTCAAGCTTCGCTAGGTCTTTCTTCATGTTATTCACACCATCTGCGCTGTCTACTCTATTGAAGATTTTTGTATCATTCACAAAGAGGCAAATCTTACCTGACAGCCTTGTGCAATATCGCTTATAAAAAATATTAAAAAGAACAGGCCCAAGAACAGAACCTTAAGGCACACCACTGGTAACATCTCCATTGACCACTCCATTGACCACTAACTTCTGTTGTCTTCCACTTAACCAATTCCTGGCCCAGCCCGTCACTTTGGGGCCCATCCCAAGAGCACTCAGTTTATTTATTAAAAGTCTGTGTGGTACACTGTCAAAGGCTTTGCTAAAATCTAAATACACCACATCTAGTGCACTTCCTCTACCCAATTCTCTGGTCATCCAGTCAAAGAAATTGATCAGATTTCTCTAACGAGACCTACCTCTAGTGAATCCAGGTTGCCTCTAATCCTCTAATTCACAGGATTCCAGAAACTTCACCATTCTCTGTTTTACAAGCATTTCCATTAATCTGCTTACCACAGAAGTCATACTTACTGGCCTGTAATACCCTACTTCTTCCTTACTTCCATTTTTATGTAGAGGGACCACATCCACCCTTCTCCAGTCCTCCGGTACCACTCCTGACTCTAGAGAAGCATTGAAAAGGTCAGTCAGTAGAGCCACCAGAACCTTCCTAAGTTCCTTCAGCACCCTCGCCCATTGCTTTATCTACCTTTAATTTAGCTAGCTCCTCATGAACACAACCCTCTGAAAATCAATAAGGGTCTACAACTCCACCATCCCTATTTACATTTGTCTTCTGTGGTCCCACTCCCAGATCTTCAGCCATGAACACAGAACAGAAATATCTGTTAAGCAATTCAGCCTTTTCTTTATCAACTTTTACATATTCCTCCCCTTCACTTTTGAGTCTCAAAATACCACTTTTGTACTTCATCCTATCACTGATATATCTAAAGAATGTTTTGTCTCCTTGTTTTACCGTTTCTTCTGTTTTTCCTTCCGTTTGTATCTTTGCTTTCCTGACTTCTTGATCAGCCTCTCTTAACTTTTCCAGATATTTTTGCCTGTCATCCTCTTTCTGCAATCTTTTGTTTATGAAAGCTAACCTCTTATTCCTTACCTTCTCAGCTGGAACCAAAGTGGCCTTCTTTTCCTCTTACCTTTATTTACTTGTCTCACAAAAAGATTTGTCACCCTTACAGTAACTCCTTTCAGTTTTACCCACTGCATTTCTACTCCTTCAAGACATTCCCATCCAGATAACAGTTCCTTCATGTAATCCCCCATCTGAACAAAGTTATTTTATTTTAAAGTCTAGAACCTTTACTTTTGAATAAGCCCTCTCTATACCCGTCTTAATATTAAACCGTACCATGCAGTGATCACTGGATGCCAGTCAAGTTTAAGTTGTACTATTTGGTATTTAAAATATATGGATTGACCCCACAAAATATGAGCAATTTAATTTGCAGGCCACTGAGAGGATAATATTATAAAGTTTGTAATACTTTAACATTACAATCTTCAAGTTTAAAAGGAATTATATATAAAAGATTATTTACTATCTTCTGTCCTTGTCAGGCTGCCTCTGTATGTTCAATCCTGCCAATTCAAATACGATTTATAGTAACTCTTACCATTTTTAAAAAAGCACTTAAGACATTTTTGTTTCAGAAATTTAATCTTAGTAGTTAATAAAGGGATAATGTCTTGTTACTTATATACATCTTAGTTTAATTGATCTATTTTTTTGTATATAATCCACTATGAACTATTTGTTGACAATAGTAGAATATAAATGATGTAACTGTATTCATTTCCACCTATACTGTGCCAAATATATAGATCACACATGCCAAGGATGATGTTAGGGGAGTGCAACTAGGGAAACTTCCCCCTGGCCAGAGAGAGATCTAAGCCTATTGGAAGCTAAAGAAGGAAAAGCCTGGTAGTGGGCTTTGGAGTCCCCTTCCAAATTTCTGTCCTGGGCCCCTGTTATAGTAACATAGTAGATGACGGCAGATAAAGACCCGAATGGTCCATCCAATCTGCCCAACCTGATTCAATTTAAATTTTTTTTTTTTCTTCTTAGCTATTTCTGGGCAAGAATCCAAAGCTTTACCCGGTACTGTGCTTGGGTTCCAACTGCCAAAATCTCTGTTAAGACTTACTCCAGCCCATCTACACCCTCCCAGCCATTGAAGCCCTCCCTAGCCCATCCTCAACCAAATGACCATACACAGACACAGACCATGCAAATCTGCCCAGTACTGGCCTAGTTCAATATTTAATATTATTTTCTGATTCTAAATCTTCTGTGTTCATCCCACGCTTCTTTGAACTCAGTCACAGTTTTACTCTCCACCACCTCTCTCGGGAGCGCATTCCAGGTATCCACTACCCTCTCCGTAAAGTAGAATTTCCTAACATTGCCCCTGAATCTACCACCCCTCAACTTCAAATTATGTCCTCTGGTTTTACCATTTTCCTTTCTCTGGAAAAGATTTTGTTCTACATTAATACCCTTCAAGTATTTGAACGTCTGGATCATATTTCCCCTGTCTCTCCTTTCCTCTAGGGTATACATATTCAGGGCTTCCAGTTTCTCCTCATACGTCTTCTGGCGCAAGCCTCCTATCATTTTCGTTGCCCTCCTCTGGACTGCCTCAAGTCTTCTTACATCTTTCACCAGATATGGTCTCCAAAACTGAACACAATACTCCAAGTGGGGCCTTACCAATGACCTGTACAGGGGCATCAACACCTTCTTCCTTCTACTGACTACGCCTCTCTTTATACAGCCCAGCATCCTTCTGGCAGCAGCCACTGCCTTGTCACACTGTTTTTTCACCTTTAGATCTTCAGACACTATAACCCCAAGGTCCCTCTCCCCGTCCGTGCATATCAGCTTCTCTCCTCCCAGCATATACGGTTCCTTCCTATTATTAATCCCCAAATGCATTACTCTGCATTTCTTTGCATTGAATTTTAGTTGCCAGGCATTAGACCATTCCTCTAACTTTTGCAGGTCCTTTTTCATATTTTCCACTCCCTCTTCGGTGTCTACTCTGTTATAAATCTTGGTATCATCTGCAAAAAGGCACACTTTTCCTTCTAACCCTTCAGCAATGTCACTCAAAAAACATATTGAACAGGATTGGCCCCCGCACCGAACCCTGAGGGACTCCACTAGTCACCTTTCCTTCCTTCGAGCGACTTCCATTAACCACCACCCTCTGGCGTCTGTCCGACAGCCAGTTTCTGACCCAGTTCACCACTTTGGGTCCTAACTTCAGCCCTTCAAGTTTGTTCAACAGCCTCCTATGAGGAACTGTATCAAAGGCTTTGCTGAAATCCAAGTAAATTACATCTAGCATATGTCCTCGAGCCAGCTCTCTGATCATCCAATCAAAAAATTCAATCAGGTTCGTTTGGCACGATTTACCTTTTGTAAAGCCATGTTGCCTCAGATCCTGTAACCCATCAGATTCAAGGAAGTACACTATCCTTTCTTTCAGCAAGACTTCTATTATTTTTCCAACAACTGAAGTGAGGCTCATCGGCCTGTAGTTTCCTGCTTCATCCCTGTGACCACTTTTATGAATAGGGACCACATCTGCTCTCCTCCAATCCCCAGGAATCACTCCCGTCTCCAGAGATTTGTTGAACAAGTTTTTAATAGGACTCGCCAGAACCTCTCTGAGCTCCCTTAGTATCCTGGGATGGATCCCGTCTGGTCCCATCGCTTTGTCCACCTTCAGTTTTTCAAGTTGCTCATAAACACCCTCCTCCGTGAACGGCGCAGAATCTACTCCATTTTCTCGTGTAACTTTGCCAGACAATCTCGGTCCTTCTCCAGGATTTTCTTCTGTGAACACAGAACAGAACACAGAACAAAAGTATTTGTTTAGCACATTTGCTTTCTCCTCATCACTCTCCACATATTGGTTCCCAGCATCTTTTAGCCTAGCAATTCCATTTTTTAATCTTCCTCCTTTCACTAATATATCTGAAAAAATTTTTATCTCTCTTTTTTACATTTTTAGCCATTTGTTCTTCCGCCTGTGCCTTCGCCAAACGTATCTCTCTCTTGGCTTCTTTCAGTTTCACCCTGTAGTCCTTTCTGCTCTCCTCTTCTTGGTTTTTTTTATATTTCATGAACGCCAACTCTTTCGCCTTTATTTTCTCAGCCACTTGGTTGGAGAACCATATCGGCTTCCTTTTTCTCTTGTTTTTATTGATTTTCTTCACATAAAGGTCCGTAGCCATTTTTTATCGCTCCTTTCAGCTTAGACCACTGTCTTTCCACTTCTCTTATGTCCTCCCATCCTAACAGCTCTTTCTTCAGGTACTTTCCCATTGCATTAAAGTCCGTACATTTGAAATCTAGGACTTTAAGTATCGTGCGGCCGCTCTCCACTTTAGCCGTTATATCGAACCAAACCGTTTGATGATCGCTACTTCCCAGGTGAGCACCCACTCGAACATTAGAGATACTCTCTCCATTTGTGAGGACCAGATCCAATACTGCTTTTTCCCTTGTGGGTTCCGTCACCATTTGTCTGAGCAGAGCCTCTTGAAAGGCATCCACTATCTACCTACTTCTTACCGATTCCGCAGACGGAACATTCCAGTCCGCATCCGGCAGTTTGAAATCTCCCAACAGCAGAACCTCCTCTTTCCTTCCAAACTTTTGGATATCCACAATCAGATCCTTATCAATTTGCTGCGATTGAGTCGGAGGTCTGTAGACTACACCCACGTAGATAGAAGTTCCATCTTCTCTTTTCAGAGCAATCCATATCGCTTCTTCCTCTCCCCAGGTCCCTTGCATTTCGGTCGCTTGGATATTGATCTTTACATAGAGAGCTACTCCTCCACCTTTATGACCATCTCTGTTCTTCCTAAAAAGATTATATCCCGGTATGTTTGCATCCCATCCATGTGATTCACTGAACCATGTCTCTGTGATATAGAAACATAGAAACAGACGGCAGATAAGGGCCACGGTCCATCCAGTTTGCCCACCCCAAAGACCCTCCCCTACCTTTCTCTGTGAATAGATCCCACGTGTCTGTCCCATTTGGCCTTAAAATCAGGCAAGCTGCTGGCCTCAATAACCTGAAGTGGAAGACTATTCCAGCGATCAACCACCCTTTCAGTGAAAAGGAATTTCCTGGTGTCCCCATGCAGTTTCCCGCCCCTAATTTTCCACGGATGCCCCCTTGTTGCTGCTGGACCCTTGAAGAAGAAGAAGATATCTTCTTCCACCTCGATGCGGCCCGTGAGATACTTGAATGTCTCGATCATGTCGCCCTTCTCTCTGCGCTCCTCGAGCGAGTATAGCTGTAATTTATCCAGCCGTTCTTCGTATGGGAGATCCTTGAGTCCCGAGACCATCCGGGTGGTCATTCTCTGGACCGACTCCAGTCTCAGCACATCCTTGCGATAATGCAGCCTCCAGAATTGCACACAGTATTCCAGGTGGGGCCTCACTATGGATCTATACAATGGCATAATGACTTCCGGCTTACGGCTGATGAAACCCCTGCGTATGCAACCTATGATTTGTCTTGCCTTGGATGAAGCTTGCTCCACTTGATTGGCAGCCTTCATGTCCTCACTGATAGCGACAATATCTAGATCTGCCTCTAACATCAGGGCTTGCAGATCATGAACTTTGTTGCTTAGACTGTGAGCATTTGTGGTCATCGCTTTCCAGCTATTTTTCAGCGATAATCTCCTTTTTCGTATGGATTTTTGTGTCGTTTCACTTTCCGTTGCAATACTAAGAAATGAGTTGCTGATATTGCTTATGTTGTAGTCTTTACTACTATCACATCTTTTCTTTTGCCGGGGGTGGTCTCTATAATTGTCCTTCGTACATACACCACCCCCACCTTCTAGTTTAAATGCCTAGAAAAATATTGTCTAAATTTCTCTGCAAGGTTTCTTTTTTCTGCTGTAGTAATATGTAGCCCATCAGTGCAATATAGCTTCTTGTCCTTCCATGTATTTCCCCCATCCTCCTATGTACCTGAAGCCTTCTTGATGACACCAGGCTTTGAGCCATCTATTAAAGTCCTCTGTGTTTTTCACTCTTTGCTCTCCCTTTCCATATGCAGGCAGTATTTCAGAAAAAGCTAAAGTCTTTACAGAAGGTTTCACGCCCTCACCAAGCTCCCGAAAAGCTTTCTGTGCTGCAAGTGTGGAGTTGTTGGCCAGGTCATTTGTTCCCAGATGGATAACAACATCAGTGTTAAAATCCTTAGTTTCTTCCTTAATTATAGTCAGTATTTGCCTGGAACTCCTAGTAGCTGAGGATCCTGGAAGACTTTTCACTATTTTGGTCTCCTCGCCCTGTGTTCCAAGGTTAATGCCTCTGATGATGGAATCCCCCAACAGTAATAGTTTTCTGTTTTTGGCTTTTTTATTTGTGCTTAGGGTGCGGTTGTTCTCTTGAGTTACCTTCATTGGTTCCAGTCCCACCTCCCTTCTGTTTTCTTGAGTATCGCAGTGCACCAGTGGAGCGAAGGAATTCTGTAGAGGTAATATTAGTGAAGGTGGATGTTTCTGTGTTACATATCGCAGTCTTCCTGAGCCTACTGTGACCCATTTATTCCTGGGCTGTTTTATTCTTTGAGGTAGAGGTAGTAAGTTGGTATGATTTTGTGGAGTGATGGAAGCTGCTTTAATTGTATTCAATTCCTGTTTAAGTTTGCAGAGCTCCTCCTTAATACTAGCAAGTTGAAGACAGATGGGGCAAGCCTTAAGCCTCCAAATAGTATGTCTTGGAATTAAAGCACCACAGTGAATGCATAGAATAAAGGTCATCTTGATTGGTTGTGAAGTGACTTGATTTGAGTAGTCCTGATTATATGGGTCTCTATATATTAATAGTGGTCCCTGGGGTTGGTGGGACTATAAGTCTATAAGTTATGTCTATCACCAGCTCTGGCAGGATATACATTTCATATCTGATATATTCTAATCACAGAATTGAAAATTGAATTATATTTTCTACCTTTTGCTGTCTGGTCATTTTCAAATCGTGTTGAAAATTTCAAATATAAAAGCTCACAGAAATTTCAATCAAAAAGGAATATTTCACAACATTTCACTCTAGAAAAAAGTTCATACAAATAAGTAAGTTTTCAATTCCTTTTTAAAAGATTTTAATTCCCTACATAATCTCGAATGACCTGGCAACTGGTACCACAATAGTGGACCTGCAACTGAAATTGTTGTTGTCTGTATTCTCAATTAATTTCATCAAGACGTGTCTCCTGGTTTTTGTATTTTTTGAAAGGATGAAAAAAAAAAAAAAAAAATCATTCCACTTTTACCCGTCAGATTTTCAGAAGTGGAGAAGAAGAGGCTGTGCTGAGGAAAGACAACTAGACTCAGATTACAGAACACTGCAAGATTGGTACTGTGACTTCAGCCACCCTTGAACTGAAATACCGGTAAGCTGCCCTGCAAGTTGAAGAGATGAGAGCATCCCAGGGAGAGGAAGGATCAAAGCTTGAAATCCCCAAAATTGCTGGATCCATGACCACTAGGAGGCATAAGGTAGTGGTGGTTCACAATTCTTTTCTGAGGGGTACAGAAGCGTCCATCTGCAGACCAGACATGATGCCCCAGGAGCTATGCTGTCTGCCTGGTACCAAAATCCAAGATATTATGGAGAGAGATTGCCAAGACTCATCAAGCCTGATGACTATTATCCAATGTTGTTCATCCATATTGCCAGGTACATCTGTTGCTAAGTACCCCTGTTGCCAGGTACCTCTGCAAACGAATCATAAGTGACTTCATGGCTCTGGGAGAGAAGGTGAAGCAGTCAGGTGTGCAGTTGGTATTTTCGTCCATCCTCCCTACCAAGGGTAAGGGCCAGGTCAGAGAAGCATGCATCCTGGAGTTGAACGTGTGGCTATATGGATGGGGTTATCGAGAGCATTTTGGTTTCCTGGACCATGGAATGATTTGCCAAGGGCTGCTGAGCAGGGATGGTATACATCTATCAAAGAAGGGAAGAAATGACTTTGGCGGCAGGCTGGCTAATTTACTGAAGAGGGCTTTGAACTAGAAGTAATGGAGCAGGGTGATCAAAGCCCCCGGGTGACTATAAGCCCTCAGGTAAGTAAATCACTGAATATTTCTATACAAATGGGAAAAGGGGGCAATGTCTGGAAAGCAATATGTACTAATGCTTGAAGTATGGGAAACATGAATCTGAATCTAGAAGCTGTGATGGAAGAAGATGAGTTGAACATAATGGCAATCACAAATATGTGCTTCACGGAGAACCATAACTGGGATGTAGTTATACAGGGCTATAATCTGTTCAGTAAAGACAGGATATGAAGAAAAGGAGGGGGAGTAGTGTTATAATGTTAAAGATCATATTAAAACCACACCATTGCAGGATCTGCAGGGCAAGGAAGAGGCACTGTGAATCAATTTGGAAAGAGAGAATGGTAAATATATTTACATTGGTGTGATATACAGGTCTCCTTCACAGACGGAAGAAGTGGACAGAGATTTAGACTTTGAATATACTTCCCCCTCCATATTCGCGGGGGTTAGGGCCAGAGCCGGCTCGCAAATATTGAAAAATCACAAATAACTTTTAGGGCTGACTCTGACCCACCCCCGCCTCCCACCCCTTACCTGGTGGTCTAGCTATGAAGCGGGACAGGAGCAATCTTCCTATGCTCCTGCCCCACGCACAGCCGTCAACAAAAACGACTGCCATGAATTCTTGCTGTAGTCTCATGAGACCAAGGGAACTCATGGCAGCCAATTTTGCTGATGGCTCTGAACAGGGCAGGAGTGTAGGAAGATCGCTCCTGCCCCGTTTCACCAGTAGGCCACCAGATACAGTGTGGAGAGGACCGGGAGGCAGGGGTGGGTCAGGGTTTAGAAACTTGTGAATAACCGAAGTCACGAGTCATAAATCCACAAATTTGGAGGGAGAAGTGTATATTTAAAAAAGAGGATGTTTCACTAATAGGTGATTTTAACATGCTGGATGATGATTGGGGTATCCCTATTGCAGGGTCTTCTAGAAGTAGGGAGATCCTGGATTCTCTACAAGAACTGTTCCAGTAATTGGGCAGACTAGATGGGCTATTTGGCCTTTATCTGCCATTATGTTTCTATGCTACCCATTCTATACCACGCAGGATTTTGTAGACCTCAATCATATCCCCTCCTTAACCATCTCTTTTCTAAGCTGAAGAGCTGCAACTTCTTTAACCTTTCCTCATACGAGAAGTGTTCAATCTCTTATCATTTTAGTTGCTCTTCTATGAACCTTTTTGACAAATTGAAGGTGCACCATTTAGCGATACAGAGACATTATAATATTCTTGGTTTTTTTTTTTTTTTTTAAATGTGTTTATTAAAGGATCAATGCATACGAGAAAATACAAGATGCAACCATCCAAGTAAGACATCATGTACAATAATTCCTAGCATCTTGTTTGCTTTTCTTGCCACAGCCACACACCAGGGAGAGGATTTCAACATAGTGTCTACAATGACACCCAGATATTTTTCTTGGGTGCTGACTCCTAAGGTGAACCCTAGTATCAGGTAACTATGATTTGGATTATTCTTCTCAATATGCATCACTTTGCATTTGTCCATTTTGATGTCCAGTCATCCAGATTCCTAAAATCTTCTTGCAGTTTTTCACAGCCCTCGTGTTTTGACAGCTTTGCATAGTTTTGCATCATCATCTGTAAATGTAATCACCTCACTTGTCATTCCAATTTCCAGATCATTATAAATATGTTAAATAGCACTAGTTCCAGAACAGATCCCTGTGGCTTACAACTCCATCTAAGCACTCCAATATTCACCTTTCTCCATTAAAGAAAAATGGCCATTTAACCCTACCCTCTATTTTCTATCCGATAACCAATTCATAATCCACAACTGAACATTGTCTCCTATCCTATGACTTTAGTTTTCTCAGGAGTCTCTCATGAGGAACTTTGTCAAAAGTTTTCTGAAAATCTAGATACACTGCATCAACCGGCTCACCTTTATCCATGTGTTTTGTTTTTTATCTTTATTGTGAGTCAGTATAGTAAGTTCATAACACACCAACATCATGAACCAGCAATATAGTAAAGTACAAAAATCAATCTGCTTCCACAGTATACAGTTTCAGGGAGCAATTCACATCCCACTTTTTCAATGTAAAAGAAAAAGAAACCATGAACAATCACCCCCCTTCCCAAACGGTCAAAACCCTAACCCCTTCCTCCACCACCCCTTAGGCAACCAACCTTTTAGAGAAGTTTACGGATTCAACACTGTGCTGCGCTGTCGGGGAGTGAGCTTGCTCCAATAAGGTAAACATACAATATTTCCAGTGCTGTAATGTAGGGGCACAAGCTTCCTTTCATCTATATAAAATGCTGAGGGAAATCAGAAAGATGCTTAACAATGCATTCTTAATCATATTGGCATCTAGAGTGCTTCTTAGATCCAGACTCCATTCTAAGGCCAGATTGCTGTATGAGATTTCAGGTAATAATTCACCAAAATAGGTACAATAGTGATTTAATATCTATCTAATAGAATCTATCTAATATTTAATATCTATTTAATAGAAATCTAATATCCCTAGTACTCAGGACACAGCAAAGTGATAGTACAGAAACATATAATTGAAATATTTAGCATGACCAGAGGGCCCAAGCCCCCACCCCCCCCCGTAACTTGCACTCTCCCAACACACAGCAAACAGCACATAAACCTTGATTGCCTACCCCCCAACACTCCCCAAATCCCCATCCATTCCTTTAACACAGCCCCAAGCAGAACCCATTGTAGAGAGGAATCACTACTAGGATGCATAACGAGCAGCACAGTGTGGGGGAAGGAGCAGCCACATCTTCCACCTACACCACACCAGATCCTTTCTTTGGAGGGAAGCCCCACCTACCTTCCTCATCAGGAATACCTCCAGTTCTTCTGCCCTTTAAAGGGCCTGGATCGGCCAAACAATAGCAGCAGCTGAGCCAGCATGGTGTGGGAGAAAGAGCAGCCACATCATCCCCCCACACCTTACCGGATCCTTTCTTCAGCAGGAAGCCCCGTCCACCTCCCTCATCAGGAAGGCCTTCAGCTCTTTAAAGGGCCACCAAGCAGGTTGGTCCCCCCGAATGGCCCTTTGAATGGACTAAGCAGAACACTATGCCCAAACACTAGAACCTCCACAACCCACAGAACTGGCAACAGGGGTATGTTTTTTTTCCTTTGTCTGCTTTTGCTTAGGGTGGAACAGATAAAACGGTTCCACAAAAAGCTAAGAAATCTCTGCCAGTGTTTAATTCACTCTGCCACTCTCAGTCTTTCCAGCCTATAACAAAAGTAAACACCTTCTGTTTAAAAATTAAGATGACCATTGCCGTTAGTATGTTAAGAAGTGTTTGCTGTGCTGATTAAAAGTGTCTGATCTCACCCAACAGTATTATTATAGGTATGCTAAAGTGTTTTGATAAGGAACACGCTAACTTAAAGAGCTTTGACCCTACCCTGAATGTATTGTTATAGAAATAGCTCTGAAGTAGGTATCAGTGTTTTGTTTAAAGTGCTCGGATATAACCAAGCTATATTATTGCGGATATAGCTGGTAAAGCTATAAGTATATCACACTGAAGATACAGACCTATGGATCCATAGCTCAAACTTTGCTGCTATAGTCTTATATCTTTACACTGCCTTATGTTAATACCAATGTTGGGATTTCTACTCTCCTATTTCTCAGCAACAACTCTTCTTATCAGCATGTACTCCTCCATCCCAGTCATCATAAGTCAGGGCAGATATTACCTCCCCCACAGAAAATCCTTAGCACGCAGACCACACTACCTCAGCTCTATTCCCAACCCTCACCCCACCCCTACACACACCTGCACCAAAAAGCCTCAAAATTGCCCTTGCAAAAGCGAGATCTGTAAACAACATAGATGTCATCTTAACTGACCTCCTCACAAACAATTAGGACGTCTTCCTAATTACCAAAACCTGACTCAAAGACTTCCTAATTACCAAAACCTGACTCTAGGTATGCTTTGCCCACCAGGATACCAAGATCTAGCCTGCTAATGCACCGACACTAAAGGAAGAGGTGTAGCCGCTAACATTAAATCCAACCTCAACCCAAGATTAATAGACACCATCACACTAAACGCACTAGAATGCCTCATCTTCTCAGAGGGCTGTGTTCATATACCACCCCCATGCAACATTCCCCTTTTTGTCCCTGTTCCTATGCTCCCATCCATGTCCACCATCTCCCCTCTTTTTGTATATCTTCCTGTGTCCAGCTTCTCCCCTCTCTTACTCCCTTACTATTGTGGCATTTCCCTTACACCAATGTGTTTATCACTCTCTCTCTTTCCTCCTTCCCTCCGCTATGTTCAATATTTCACTCACTCTTCCTTCATCCCCTTGGTTCAGTTTTTCTTTTTCCCTTTCCTTCACTCTCTTCCTCCCTGCAGGTACTGCCCCTCTCTTCCTTCTCTCTAGCCCCCTTCCCGTGGGTCCAATACCTCTATCCCCTTCCTTCAGCGCCCAGGTGTGGGTCTGGCAACTCTCCCTTCCCTCCAGCTCCACTCCACCCAATGGCTTTTTACAACTTCCCCTTCAGGTTTGTACTCGTTTGTTACGTTTTTGAGTTACTACCACAAGTCTTTTTAGTTTGAGCCATGACCATGATATTATAATATGGCTTTACATATCTTCATCATACTGATATTTCCACTGTATCACATGGATATATTAATGTGATATTTGGATATCATAACACAGACACTGATTAAATATTTTTCACAACATAAATATTTTTGATCCATATGCTTTTCAATATAAACTTTGTATATATTGACATGATATATATTATATGACTACCATTTAATGAATGTTTGATTTGTTTTGCCTGTTTTCATTTGACATATACAGTATTCATTTGTCAACAGTATTTAGGCTTTCATATGACATTTTGCCAAAGTTTCATGGCCGTAAACAAGGGAAATTTCAATCATTTTTCTATGGCTTTTCAAAATTTCACATTATTATACATTCCTAACTATAATTTTCACTTTGTTAACTATTATTGTTATTTACTACATTCTTATATTGCATTTTGCCACAAAGATTCATGGTTACAAACATAGGACACTAATCATTTTCACACTCTCATTTTCATTTCAGCTCAGCCCCTGATAACGTGACATCTTGATGTCAAGACCTTGTGATTCTACAATGTTTTTTGAGCATAGTTTCTTTTGCCTTTTGCAGTTTTCCTTCTCTTTTTTGTTTTGTTTTTTTTATGCACTTTGGGCTCCTTTTAGTAAGCTGCATTAGGGCTTTAACAAGCGGAATAGCGTGTGCTACATTGCCCCGAACGCTAGACCTTAACGCCAGCATTGAGCTGGCATTACCGTATTTTCTCGCATATAACGCGCGCGTTATATGTGGTTTTTACGTACCGCGCATACCCTCGCACGTTATACGCGTGAGCGCATTGTACAATTTTTTTTTTTACATAGTTCCCCCCCCCCCCGACGTCCGATTCACCCCCTGCAGGACCGCTCGTACCCCCACCCCGAAGGACCGCTCGCACGCACCCCCACCCCGAAGGACCGCTCGCACGCACTCCCACCCGCACCCGCACCCCCACAGCCTCCCGACCCCCCCCCATCATGTAGAAGCTCCTACCGGTGTCCTGCTGCTTCCTCTTGGCGGTCCCGACACCCGACACGATCGGGGCAAGAGGGAGCTCAAGCCCTCTTGCCCCAGCCAACCGCGGCACACCCGACACGATCGGGGCAAGAGGGAGCTCAAGCCCTCTTGCCCCAGCCAACCGCGGCACCCCCGACACGATCAGGGCAAGAGGGAGCTCAAGCCCTCTTGCCCCCCCGACTCCCCGAGACGATCGGGACAAAAGGGAGCCCAAGCCCTCTTGCCCCGCCGACTCCCCAACTCACCGACAATATCGGGCCAGGAGGGAGCCCAAGTCCTCCTGGCCCTGGCGATCCCCCCCCCCGCTAGTTGTTCGGGCCAGGAGGGAGCTCAAACACTCCTGGCCACGGCGACCCCCTACCCCCACCCCGCACTACATTACGGGCAGGAGGGATCCCAGGCCCTCCTGCTCTCGACGCAAACCCCCCTCCCCCCAACGACCGCCCCCCAAGAACCTCCGACCGCCCCCTCCCCCCAGCCGACCCGTGACCCCCCTGGCCGACCCCCACCCCCCTTCCCCGTACCTTTGTGTAGTTGGCCGAACAGACGGGAGTCAAACTCACCTGTCCGGCAGGCAGCCAACGACGGAATGAGGCCGGATTGGCCCATCCGTCCCAAAGCTCCGCCTACTGGTGGGGCCTAAGGCGCCTGGGCCAATCAGAATAGGCCTTAGGTCCCACCTGGGGGCGGGGCCTGAGGCACATGGGCCCAACCAGACCATGTGCCCAAGGCCCCACCCCCAGGAGGGACCTAAGGCTCCCGGGCCTATTCTTATTGGCCCAGGCGCCTTAGGCCCCACCAGTAGGCGGAGCTTTGGGACGGATGGGCCAATCCGGCCTCATTCCGTCGTTGGCTGCCTGCCAGACAGGCGGGTTTGGCTCCCGTCTGACCGGCCAACTACACAAAGGTACGGGGAAGGGGGATGGGGATGTCGTGGGGGTCGGCCAGAGGGGTCGCGGGTCGGCTGGGGGGGGCGGTCGGAGGTTCTTGGGGGGGCGGTCGTTGGGAGGGGGGTTTGCGTCGAGGGCAGGAGGGCCTGGGATCCCTCCTGCCAGTAATGTAGTGCGGGGTGGGGGTAGGGGGTCGCGTGGCCAGGAGGGTTTGGCCTCCCTCCTGGCCCGAACAACTAGCGGGGGGGGGGGGGGTCGCCAGGGCCAGGAGGACTTGGGCTCCCTCCTGGCCCGATATTGTCGGGGAGTTGGGGAGCCGGCGGGGCAAGAGGGCTTGGGCTCCCTTTTGCCCCAATCGTGTCGGGGAGTCGGGGGGGCAAGAGGGCTTGAGCTCCCTCTTGCCCCGATCGTGTCGGGGGTGCCGTGGTTGGCTGGGGCAAGAGGGCTTGAGCTCCCTCTTACCCCGATCGTGTCGGGGGTGCCGCGGTTGGCTGGGGCAAGAGGGCTTGAGCTCCCTCTTGCCCCGATCATGTCGGGAAGTCGGGACCGCCAAGAGGAAGCAGCAGGACACCGGTAGGAGCTTCTACATGATGGGGGGGGGGTCGGGAGCCTGTAGGGGTGCGAGCGGTCCTTCAAGGTGGGGGTGCGGGTGGGAGTGCGTGCGAGCGGTCCTTCGGGGTGAGGGTGCGTGCGAGTTGTCCTTCGCGGTGGGGGTGCGAGCGGTCCTGCGGGGGGGGGGGTGAATCGGACGTCGGGGGGGCATCAGGCTTTCAGGGTGGGGACAGGACTTCAAGGGGGAGAGGAGAGTCGGGGCGGGCGAAAGGAGAGTCGGGCGGCGATGGGAGAGTCGGGCAGCATGCGCGGTATACGGGTGTGCGCGGTATATAAAAATTTCTGTACATAGATTTGTGGTTTTCGCGCGCTATACCCGTGTGCGCGTTTTACACGGGTGCGCGTTATCTACGTGAAAATACGGTAGTTCTAGTCGCGTAGCGCATGGTGATTTCTTGCGTGCGCTAAAAACGCTAGCGCACCTTAGTTAAAGGAGCCCTTTAGTTTTTTTTGCTTTTTTGATATTTGTTTACTTTCTTGTTTCATTACCTTGTTGATATTTTTATCCATGACAAATCTTTTTGTATTGTGACATCATGATGTTACGAACACACAGTATACGAACTTTTTTTGAGAGTCACTCTGCCTTCCCCAGCAGCAGCATTCTGTAACTTTGGATGTTACAGTTGTGGTGTTCTTTTGAGTAAGTTTGTTCCCTTTCTTTTTCTTTTTTGTGTCATAATGCTAGTGATTACTTGACATTTTTTCAACATGAGATTTCTTTTTGTTTTTCAACCTCCTTTTTTTTATACCATCACTCTGTTGCCAATGATTTTTCAGTGTTCTCCTACTTAGTGCCCTTTATCAGTTTTGTTTTTCTATATTTTTTCTGTTATCTTTTGTCTCCCCAGCACTGACCTTTTTTTTTAACTGGTATTGTGATATAGTTTATTGTTTCTATATGGCATTTTGTCACAGTTTTATGGCTGTAAACAAAGGAAATTTAAATTAATTTATTTATTCATATATTTATACGTTCCTAATTAATTTTGTTATTTTGTCAATTACACTTTTATATTGAATTTTACCAAAATCATGGATATGGACAAAAGAAACTTTAATCGTTTATCCATGGTCTTTCTGAGCTTTTTACACTCTTATTTTTGTTTTTATTTTAGTAAAGTCTTTGAAACTGTGATGTCTTGACATCATGATCTCATGATTTTACAACGTTGTTTGAGTATTGTTTCTTTTGCTTTTTCCAGTATTCTCCCTCTTTTCTGTTTTTTGTTTCTTATGCCCATTGATTTTTTTCCTATTTTACTTTCTTAGGGCTCATTTTTCGAAGCTGTATTAGCAGCTTTATCGCATGCACATTTTTAGCGCGCGCTAACCCCCTCGCTAGCCTAAAAACTACTGCCTGCTCAAGAGGAAGCAGTAGCGGCTAGCGCAGCCGGCAAATTAGTGCACACTATTTATTACACACGTTAAACCGCTAACGCGGTTTCATAAAAGGAGCCCTTAGTTTTGATCTTTGTCCCCGAAGAATTTTAGATATCGTGATGTCAAGATTCATCATATTATGACCCAACAACTTACTAACTTTGTTTTATAGTAACTCTATTTATATAATGACTCTATTTAAATAGCCTTTCCCAATGGCAGTATTTTCTATCTTTGGTTGTCACTATTGTTAGACATCTTTTAAAATACTCAAGTTTTTTATTCTCCCTTTTTACACCATTGTTTCATTGCCATTCTGCTTTTTGCAGTGATGTCTTATTCAGTGCATTGAATTAATTTTTTTTTTCTGTCATTCTTTGTTTTCCCAGCATTGCCATCTTTTACTGTTTTATCGGTACTTCATTTGTTGACTAGACATTGTATTTTTGGGCATTGACTCATTTTATGAAACATTGTCTAACTACCTGGTATAGTATTTTTTGTATCCTATGCTATGTTATTTCATGATTTTTAATGGGTTTTATTATGTATTTATTTTGTTTTTAATATAGTTATGTATGTTTTAGGACTCCTGATGCAGGCACATTTGCTGAAACATTGCCGGTGTTGAGTCCAATGAATGTTTAGATGATCCCTTTATATGCTATATTGGTTGCCATTAAAGTGTTGTTCGTTTAAAGACTTGGCTCACTTTGCTCTTTCTTTTGGACTCCTTGGGATTTGTGCAGAGTAGACTTTTTCCATTGTTTGGTGGTTTTTCTTATATACTACATTTTGGCTACAACTCTGCAACACTGACTTTTGTAATTACTGTGTTCTGGTAAGTTTTTTCGTAGATTTTAGTAACTAGCTAGCTGTCCCATTTATTTTATTAAATGAAAACCAATGTACCAAGTCTAAATAATCCAAGGATAAACAAAAAGGTAGACTAGTAAAACTTAAGGTTTAAGATACCAAAAGTATTTGTGTACTCTCAGATACCCGTCTCTTAGATCAATGAAGTTTTCACTAAGGTTGTATATACGGGTTCAGATATCAATCATTGAGTACCAAAATTGCAAATAATATTGTGAAGTGCTATAAAGTGCTGTAAAGTGCTAAATGAACTCAAAATAAACATGAAAGTAAATCTGTTGCACTTATCTTAATGCACCCAATACACCCTACGGGACCCGTTTCACCCGAATTGGGCTTCTTCAGGGGTCAAATTTCTGAAAATAAATACATAAATGAAAAAAGATATTAGATATTTCTTAAACCTTTAAGAATAAAACTTTTAAGAATAAAACATGTGAGCGTGCCTACATTGATAAAGTCTTAAAATGTGAAAGAATAAACCTACTTGTGTTGTCTCGAGTTTACAAGACAAAAAAATGGCGCTTTAGCATCGAAGACGCCGACGCATGCGCTGTTATAAGCTGTCTAATTACTCTATGCGCATGCGTGAAAGATACCGTATGAATAAAATTTTCTTTGAAAATATGCGTGTCAGTGATTATCTTAGTTAAGAAATTCAATAAAATACTCTCCAATCTATATTGTTGTTGA
The DNA here is from genome assembly GCF_902459505.1 of Geotrypetes seraphini. NCBI lineage: Eukaryota > Metazoa > Chordata > Amphibia > Gymnophiona > Dermophiidae > Geotrypetes > Geotrypetes seraphini. The sequence continues at coordinate 24,022,169 of NC_047095.1, forward strand.
GACCCTTAGGTGACATGGTTTGTAGTCTGTAAATCCACCTAATTTCTTTTTGAGCAAGTCGTTTTCTTCTATCTCCCCCTCTGATGTTGCTTTCCTCTTTGTCAATACAAAAATATTTAAGATCCTGAAATTTATGTTTTGCAGTAGAGCAATGTTCTACGAGAGGAGCTGTCATCTTATTGTGTTTTATGTTGGATTTATGTTCAATGATGCGTGTTTTAAAACATCTGGTCGTCATACCCACATATATTTTTTTGCACGGGCAGAGAATGATATATATAACAAAATCAGATGAGCAGGTCAAAAATTTTTTAATTGAATATGTTTTTCCGTCTAGCGGGTTGGTGAAAGAATTTTGTGTAATGGTTGAAGCGCAAATACTGCAACGGCCACATTTATGAAAACCGTTGGGTAAAAGATTTCTATGAGAAACCTCTGCATTGGTATCCCTGGTTGACGAAAATAATTCTTTGAGATTGCGTTCTCTAGAAAACGCCATTCTTAACTCAGTGTTTTCAAAAATTTTATTTGATTGAACTATTTTCCAATTGTTTTTCAAGATTTGAGCTAAAGTGCTACCATCGTTAGAATATTTGAGCACACAGGTCATGATCTCTTCTTCAGGGTCATTGATTTTATTTTGTTTTTCTTCCATTAACCACTCTCTGTGGACGAATTTAGCTCTCTTCTTTGATTGATGTAATATGTTCTTGGGGTAACCCCTATCTTTTAATTTACTGAGAAATTTTTTAGAATGTATCTTGTAATCATTCTGTTTTGTGCAATTTCTTTTAATACGTAGGAGTTGTGAAAACGGTAAGTTCTTCTTGAGACTATAAGGATGACAGCTATTAAAGTTTAAAAAGGTATTTCTGTCTGTAGGTTTGGAATATAAATCAAATTCAAAATTATTAGGAGTTTGTGTTATCTTTAAGTCCAGAAACTCGATTGACTGAGTAGAAAACTTTATTGTGAATTTTAAATGATCATCACAACTATTTAACCAATCAAAAAAAATCAAAAAAAGTGTTTAGATCTTCAGTAGGTCCTGTCCACAACATCAAGACGTCATCTATGTATCTGAACCATTTGAAAATATATGGTGCAAAAGGAGAATTTTCAATCCATGCTTTCTCGAACTCACACATATAAAGATTAGCTACCGAGGGAGCAAACACTGCTCCCATTGCTACTCCCGATTTTTGTTGGTAAAATTCTTTGTTGTACGTAAAGAAATTTTCTTTCATAGCAATGTGTGCTAAATTGAGAATAAAGTTGGTAGGAATAAAATGTGGCTGGACTCTTTTCTCCAACGTTGCCTTGATGACATCGAGAGCTTCACTTTGGGGAATTGAAGTATATAAAGATATGACATCTAGAGAAACCAACGTAAAAGGAAAGTTGTGTTTGGAGATACTTTCTAGTTTCTTCATGATGTCTTTGGAATCCTTTATATAAGAATCTGATTTAATGACTTCATGTTTTAAAAATTCATCTGTGAAGCTAGAAAGAGGCTCTAGAAGTGATCCTCGGGCTGACATGATAGGACGTCCTGGGGGATTTTCTGAATTTTTATGTAATTTAGGTACTGTATAGAAAATAGGAACCATCGGGTTAGGAGGATTCAAAAATCTATAATCTTTTTGTGTCAAAAAACCTTGTAAAAGGCCTTGATTGGTTAACTGTTGTATTTTTCTTTGTAATCTTTTAGTTGGATCAAATCGTAAACGTTCATAAATTAGAGGATCCTGTAACTGTTGTAAAATCTCTGCATGGTACTTGCTTTGATCTTGGACTACGACTGCTCCTCCTTTGTCAGCTGTAGAAATAACAACAGACCGATCTTGAGACAAAGAGTGTAGAGCCTTCCTTTCTTCTGTAGTCAAATTATTAAAACTATATAGATGTTTATTATTTTCTTGCCAATTTGTTACATCTTTGATTACACACTGTTTGAATGCATGTAAGACAGGATCAAGAGGAGTAGGGGGACACCATACGCTTTTAGGTGATAAAATCGACCGATCGTAAGTGGCTGGTACTCCGCTGAAAAAAACTTTAAGATGTAATTTTCTTATAAGTTTTTCTAAATCAATATTAAACTGTACTTCATTAAATCTTGTAGAAGGTACAAAGGATAAACCCAAAGACAGTACCTTAGTTTCTGTAGGAGTCAACGGTCTTCTTGAGATGTTAACTACCACTGATTGCGATTTGTTTGAGACCGGGTATTTGGTCTTTGGCGTTGGATCCCTCTTCCTCTGATTCTTCCTCTTTTTGAATTTTGACCTCTGTGTAAAAAACGTGCAGACTGATTACCGCTAGAGGATGAAGATGAAGAAAAGGACGAAATGTCTGAGCTCCCTGCTCCCTGATACGTTGTACCATCTGTTTCGATATTGTTCATCCAGGGGTAAATTTTGTGATGGATGTAATCATTTTCATCACGTTTAAATTTGCGAAGTTTGCCTTTTTTCAAACTTTCTCTAAAGGCCTCCATTTCCTCATTTAATTTTTTAAAACTGTTTGTGAAATCTTGGTCTGAATTAGTAGTTTTTAATGCAGTAATATTTTTATCTAATTCCGTTTTGTTAATGTTAATTTCTTTTAAACTGTTCTCGATAATCAAAAGCATCAAGTCCAAAGCACACTTGTTGAGGATCTTATTCCAAGTGTCTAAAAAGGACGTGTCAGTTTTGAAAATCTGTGGAGCCTTTAGGATTCTCAATCCTCTGGGAATGCGTTCTTTTTTGCAGTATTCAATCAACATGTCACTGTTGACTTCCATACTGATGATGGATTTAAATAATTTTTGAACATCAAACCATGCTGGAGATTGGGGGTCTACCAGAGAAGGTAAATCAAATTGAGTAGGCACATCAATGAGTTTTCCTGCTCGGTCTGAGGTAAAACTAAAGACAGACTTCCATCCTTCCAAAGACATTGTTCGCTAAGTGCAAAACTAAATGAAAACCAATGTACCAAGTCTAAATAATCCAAGGATAAACAAAAAGGTAGACTAGTAAAACTTAAGGTTTAAGATACCAAAAGTATTTGTGTACTCTCAGATACCCGTCTCTTAGATCAATGAAGTTTTCACTAAGGTTGTATATACGGGTTCAGATATCAATCATTGAGTACCAAAATTGCAAATAATATTGTGAAGTGCTATAAAGTGCTGTAAAGTGCTAAATGAACTCAAAATAAACATGAAAGTAAATCTGTTGCACTTATCTTAATGCACCCAATACACCCTACGGGACCCGTTTCACCCGAATTGGGCTTCTTCAGGGGTCAAATTTCTGAAAATAAATACATAAATGAAAAAAGATATTAGATATTTCTTAAACCTTTAAGAATAAAACTTTTAAGAATAAAACATGTGAGCGTGCCTACATTGATAAAGTCTTAAAATGTGTAAGAATAAACCTACTTGTGTTGTCTCGAGTTTACAAGACAAAAAATGGCGCTTTAGCATCGAAGACGCCGACGCATGCGCTGTTATAAGCTGTCTAATTACTCTATGCGCATGCGTGAAAGATACCGTATGAATAAAATTTTCTTTGAAAATATGCGTGTCAGTGATTATCTTAGTTAAGAAATTCAATAAAATACTCTCCAATCTATATTGTTGTTGAGACCCTTAGGTGACATGGTTTGTAGTCTGTAAATCCACCTAATTTCTTTTTGAGCAAGTCGTTTTCTTCTATCTCCCCCTCTGATGTTGCTTTCCTCTTTGTCAATACAAAAATATTTAAGATCCTGAAATTTATGTTTTGCAGTAGAGCAATGTTCTACGAGAGGAGCTGTCATCTTATTGTGTTTTATGTTGGATTTATGTTCAATGATGCGTGTTTTAAAACATCTGGTCGTCATACCCACATATATTTTTTTGCACGGGCAGAGAATGATATATATAACAAAATCAGATGAGCAGGTCAAAAATTTTTTAATTGAATATGTTTTTCCGTCTAGCGGGTTGGTGAAAGAATTTTGTGTAATGGTTGAAGCGCAAATACTGCAACGGCCACATTTATGAAAACCGTTGGGTAAAAGATTTCTATGAGAAACCTCTGCATTGGTATCCCTGGTTGACGAAAATAATTCTTTGAGATTGCGTTCTCTAGAACATATTACATCAATCAAAGAAGAGAGCTAAATTCGTCCACAGAGAGTGGTTAATGGAAGAAAAACAAAATAAAATCAATGACCCTGAAGAAGAGATCATGACCTGTGTGCTCAAATATTCTAACGATGGTAGCACTTTAGCTCAAATCTTGAAAAACAATTGGAAAATAGTTCAATCAAATAAAATTTTTGAAAACACTGAGTTAAGAATGGCGTTTTCTAGAGAACGCAATCTCAAAGAATTATTTTCGTCAACCAGGGATACCAATGCAGAGGTTTCTCATAGAAATCTTTTACCCAACGGTTTTCATAAATGTGGCCGTTGCAGTATTTGCGCTTCAACCATTACACAAAATTCTTTCACCAACCCGCTAGACGGAAAAACATATTCAATTAAAAAATTTTTGACCTGCTCATCTGATTTTGTTATATATATCATTCTCTGCCCGTGCAAAAAAATATATGTGGGTATGACGACCAGATGTTTTAAAACACGCATCATTGAACATAAATCCAACATAAAACACAATAAGATGACAGCTCCTCTCGTAGAACATTGCTCTACTGCAAAACATAAATTTCAGGATCTTAAATATTTTTGTATTGACAAAGAGGAAAGCAACATCAGAGGGGGAGATAGAAGAAAACGACTTGCTCAAAAAGAAATTAGGTGGATTTACAGACTACAAACCATGTCACCTAAGGGTCTCAACAACAATATAGATTGGAGAGTATTTTATTGAATTTCTTAACTAAGATAATCACTGACACGCATATTTTCAAAGAAAATTTTATTCATACGGTATCTTTCACGCATGCGCATAGAGTAATTAGACAGCTTATAACAGCGCATGCGTCGGCGTCTTCGATGCTAAAGCGCCATTTTTTGTCTTGTAAACTCGAGACAACACAAGTAGGTTTATTCTTACACATTTTAAGACTTTATCAATGTAGGCACGCTCACATGTTTTATTCTTAAAAGTTTTATTCTTAAAGGTTTAAGAAATATCTAATATCTTTTTTCATTTATGTATTTATTTTCAGAAATTTGACCCCTGAAGAAGCCCAATTCGGGTGAAACGGGTCCCGTAGGGTGTATTGGGTGCATTAAGATAAGTGCAACAGATTTACTTTCATGTTTATTTTGAGTTCATTTAGCACTTTACAGCACTTTATAGCACTTCACAATATTATTTGCAATTTTGGTACTCAATGATTGATATCTGAACCCGTATATACAACCTTAGTGAAAACTTCATTGATCTAAGAGACGGGTATCTGAGAGTACACAAATACTTTTGGTATCTTAAACCTTAAGTTTTACTAGTCTACCTTTTTGTTTATCCTTGGATTATTTAGACTTGGTACATTGGTTTTCATTTAGTTTTGCACTTAGCGAACAATGTCTTTGGAAGGATGGAAGTCTGTCTTTAGTTTTACCTCAGACCGAGCAGGAAAACTCATTGATGTGCCTACTCAATTTGATTTACCTTCTCTGGTAGACCCCCAATCTCCAGCATGGTTTGATGTTCAAAAATTATTTAAATCCATCATCAGTATGGAAGTCAACAGTGACATGTTGATTGAATACTGCAAAAAAGAACGCATTCCCAGAGGATTGAGAATCCTAAAGGCTCCACAGATTTTCAAAACTGACACGTCCTTTTTAGACACTTGGAATAAGATCCTCAACAAGTGTGCTTTGGACTTGATGCTTTTGATTATCGAGAACAGTTTAAAAGAAATTAACATTAACAAAACGGAATTAGATAAAAATATTACTGCATTAAAAACTACTAATTCAGACCAAGATTTCACAAACAGTTTTAAAAAATTAAATGAGGAAATGGAGGCCTTTAGAGAAAGTTTGAAAAAAGGCAAACTTCGCAAATTTAAACGTGATGAAAATGATTACATCCATCACAAAATTTACCCCTGGATGAACAATATCGAAACAGATGGTACAACGTATCAGGGAGCAGGGAGCTCAGACATTTCGTCCTTTTCTTCATCTTCATCCTCTAGCGGTAATCAGTCTGCACGTTTTTTACACAGAGGTCAAAATTCAAAAAGAGGAAGAATCAGAGGAAGAGGGATCCAACGCCAAAGACCAAATACCCGGTCTCAAACAAATCGCAATCAGTGGTAGTTAACATCTCAAGAAGACCGTTGACTCCTACAGAAACTAAGGTACTGTCTTTGGGTTTATCCTTTGTACCTTCTACAAGATTTAATGAAGTACAGTTTAATATTGATTTAGAAAAACTTATAAGAAAATTACATCTTAAAGTTTTTTTCAGCGGAGTACCAGCCACTTACGATCGGTCGATTTTATCACCTAAAAGCGTATGGTGTCCCCCTACTCCTCTTGATCCTGTCTTACATGCATTCAAACAGTGTGTAATCAAAGATGTAACAAATTGGCAAGAAAATAATAAACATCTATATAGTTTTAATAATTTGACTACAGAAGAAAGGAAGGCTCTACACTCTTTGTCTCAAGATCGGTCTGTTGTTATTTCTACAGCTGACAAAGGAGGAGCAGTCGTAGTCCAAGATCAAAGCAAGTACCATGCAGAGATTTTACAACAGTTACAGGATCCTCTAATTTATGAACGTTTACGATTTGATCCAACTAAAAGATTACAAAGAAAAATACAACAGTTAACCAATCAAGGCCTTTTACAAGGTTTTTTGACACAAAAAGATTATAGATTTTTGAATCCTCCTAACCCGATGGTTCCTATTTTCTATACAGTACCTAAATTACATAAAAATTCAGAAAATCCCCCAGGACGTCCTATCATGTCAGCCCGAGGATCACTTCTAGAGCCTCTTTCTAGCTTCACAGATGAATTTTTAAAACATGAAGTCATTAAATCAGATTCTTATATAAAGGATTCCAAAGACATCATGAAGAAACTAGAAAGTATCTCCAAACACAACTTTCCTTTTACGTTGGTTTCTCTAGATGTCATATCTTTATATACTTCAATTCCCCAAAGTGAAGCTCTCGATGTCATCAAGGCAACGTTGGAGAAAAGAGTCCAGCCACATTTTATTCCTACCAACTTTATTCTCAATTTAGCACACATTGCTATGAAAGAAAATTTCTTTACGTACAACAAAGAATTTTACCAACAAAAATCGGGAGTAGCAATGGGAGCAGTGTTTGCTCCCTCGGTAGCTAATCTTTATATGTGTGAGTTCGAGAAAGCATGGATTGAAAATTCTCCTTTTGCACCATATATTTTCAAATGGTTCAGATACATAGATGACGTCTTGATGTTGTGGACAGGACCTACTGAAGATCTAAACACTTTTTTTGATTGGTTAAATAGTTGTGATGATCATTTAAAATTCACAATAAAGTTTTCTACTCAGTCAATCGAGTTTCTGGACTTAAAGATAACACAAACTCCTAATAATTTTGAATTTGATTTATATTCCAAACCTACAGACAGAAATACCTTTTTAAACTTTAATAGCTGTCATCCTTATAGTCTCAAGAAGAACTTACCGTTTTCACAACTCCTACGTATTAAAAGAAATTGCACAAAACAGAATGATTACAAGATACATTCTAAAAAATTTCTCAGTAAATTAAAAGATAGGGGTTACCCCAAGAACATATTACATCAATCAAAGAAGAGAGCTAAATTCGTCCACAGAGAGTGGTTAATGGAAGAAAAACAAAATAAAATCAATGACCCTGAAGAAGAGATCATGACCTGTGTGCTCAAATATTCTAACGATGGTAGCACTTTAGCTCAAATCTTGAAAAACAATTGGAAAATAGTTCAATCAAATAAAATTTTTGAAAACACTGAGTTAAGAATGGCGTTTTCTAGAGAACGCAATCTCAAAGAATTATTTTCGTCAACCAGGGATACCAATGCAGAGGTTTCTCATAGAAATCTTTTACCCAACGGTTTTCATAAATGTGGCCGTTGCAGTATTTGCGCTTCAACCATTACACAAAATTCTTTCACCAACCCGCTAGACGGAAAAACATATTCAATTAAAAAATTTTTGACCTGCTCATCTGATTTTGTTATATATATCATTCTCTGCCCGTGCAAAAAAATATATGTGGGTATGACGACCAGATGTTTTAAAACACGCATCATTGAACATAAATCCAACATAAAACACAATAAGATGACAGCTCCTCTCGTAGAACATTGCTCTACTGCAAAACATAAATTTCAGGATCTTAAATATTTTTGTATTGACAAAGAGGAAAGCAACATCAGAGGGGGAGATAGAAGAAAACGACTTGCTCAAAAAGAAAATTAGGTGGATTTACAGACTACAAACCATGTCACCTAAGGGTCTCAACAACAATATAGATTGGAGAGTATTTTATTGAATTTCTTAACTAAGATAATCACTGACACGCATATTTTCAAAGAAAATTTTATTCATACGGTATCTTTCACGCATGCGCATAGAGTAATTAGACAGCTTATAACAGCGCATGCGTCGGCGTCTTCGATGCTAAAGCGCCATTTTTTGTCTTGTAAACTCGAGACAACACAAGTAGGTTTATTCTTACACATTTTAAGACTTTATCAATGTAGGCACGCTCACATGTTTTATTCTTAAAAGTTTTATTCTTAAAGGTTTAAGAAATATCTAATATCTTTTTTCATTTATGTATTTATTTTCAGAAATTTGACCCCTGAAGAAGCCCAATTCGGGTGAAACGGGTCCCGTAGGGTGTATTGGGTGCATTAAGATAAGTGCAACAGATTTACTTTCATGTTTATTTTGAGTTCATTTAGCACTTTACAGCACTTTATAGCACTTCACAATATTATTTGCAATTTTGGTACTCAATGATTGATATCTGAACCCGTATATACAACCTTAGTGAAAACTTCATTGATCTAAGAGACGGGTATCTGAGAGTACACAAATACTTTTGGTATCTTAAACCTTAAGTTTTACTAGTCTACCTTTTTGTTTATCCATTTATTTTATTGTCATTTTCCTAATGCAAACTTTCTGAAAGGTCTTGAAACAATTAAAATTCTTTGAATGCAATTTATTTATTCACTCAGCATGGTTTATAATCAGACAGCGATGTAGCCATACTTTTTTAAGCGGGTCTTTTTGCATTATCAATCTTTTACACACAGGCATACCATATTGTGTGCTCAGACTCTCGTCTAGATTGATATTTATACATAAATTTACTAGGAGCATTTTTGCCTGACTTGCAATCTGTTGTCTCTGCAAGGTTTTGAGGGAGGTCATTAATGACTTCTTTACTTATTTGAAAAGGTCTCAATATTTTTACACATTTATACTTTGAGTTCTTCTGAATTTTTTTTTGCATTGAGAAGTTGACTTATATTTGTTTTATTTGTGATCTGGCTCATATATTTAAATTGAAATGTCATTCTTATATGTCCATACATTCTCTAATATATATATATTTTTTAATATTCAAATAAATATTTTTTATATACAAACAAAAGAGTTCTGTACTTAATATTGTTTTTTCCAAAATGACATCAAGGTTGTTCTGCTCTATCTTAAATGTAAGTCTGTTATTGATCCATTTCTTTTTAATATACAATGTGTTTTTGTACTAAAACTTAATACTTTATTGCTATATAAAGGTTTTAGTGATGCAATGTTTTGTGACACAATGTCTTTTTATTTACTATTTCATCATTTATATTATGCTTTGTATATCAGTACATTTAAAATTTTGAATTTTTAACAGTTTTTTATGGTTCTTACAGTATTTCTGTATAGTGATCAAGTTATGTGGTATATCCCTGTTTTCTATTTATTTATATGCTTCTTAAACTGTTTCCCATACTTTTATTTGGGTTTATTCATAGTCTTGGGACTCCTTTTACAAAGGTGTATTAGGGCCTTAACACGCGGAATAGCGCGCGCTAGCCGCTACCGCCTCCTCTTGAGCAGGCAGTAGTTTTTCAGGTAGTGCGCTCTAATCCGGTGTGTGAGCTAAAAACGCTAGCGCACCTTTGTAAAAGGAGCCCTTAGTTTTTCTATCAAATTTGCATGGTCCCACATATCTCTGTGTTACTACTGTACAAAACTGGTTCCACTTCTTTCTTATCTAGCATACTTTTACAGTCTCCTAATATCTCACCACACATCTTTAAATTATTAAGATGGGTTTATACTTCGTTTCATAACACTACTTTCATCATTTCTTTTGCGTTCATTTTAGATTCGGTGGCTGTCTCCTTTATTTAATTAATATTTATTTAATTTGTATTTTGAGACCTTACTCGTGGTTTTTGTTTACTTTTGAGAACATCTGAGGAAGGCATACTGCCAAAACACGAACCATATTGGGTCCTTCTTTGATGTTTTTTTTTCTTGTGTTGAAAGCAGTTAGGTTTATGGGTTTAAAAAAGGATTTGATAATTTCCTAAAAGAAAAAGTCCATAAGTCATTATTAAGATAGATTTGGGAAAATCCACAGCTTACGTCTAGGATAAACAACATAAAATCTGTTTTTATTAAAGTATTGATGATTTTACTGTGAGCATTTTTTGTGTGTCCTTCCTTTGGTCATCCAGGTACTTTTTATCTTTATCCTCTTTTCTTGTTTGTATTCTTATTTTGTGGATTTTACCTACCCCTCAATGTGCCCATCTGGCTTCAGGTTCCCCCCTTCCTTGATGGATTGGTTGGGTGGCAGGTACCATGGGATTATGGCTTGTCGCTTTTGGGGGATCAGAGGGAGCTTCTTCAAGGGGGATTTGTTTTTCCACATAGGAAGTTTCTCTACACTGCACTGGGTAGAGCTGACCCTGCATCCTTTCACCAGTGGCTACAGATGATGAAGGAGGTTGCTGCTTTTGAAATTCAAACTTATCAGTCTGCTTTATCTAGCGACAAATGATTCTATGTGTCCTTGTGGTGGGTGTTTCAGGCGGCAGCTGAGGCAGCTGTCTCTGCTGCCATGCTGCGACTCTGCCTTGCTGGGCTCCTAGGTTTTAATACCGTTTGCCTATTCTCAAGCTAATATGGTTGGTGTGTGCATATGGTATCTCAGGGGTATGTTTGGTGTGGGTGGTATGGTATGATTTGCTGGATGCTGTCTGCTGGAATGGTTGGGGGGTGCGCGTGGGGATTTGGGTTCACTATTTATAAAAGGTTATTGCAGCCCTGGTTAGTTCTTCAGGAGGTTGACTTCCTTGTGTTCTCTTTATGGCAGATTGTTGATGTACCCTTTTTTCCTGTGGGTCATGTATATGCTGATAATTTTCAACTGCTGATTCAATGCTGTATTTTTTTTCCCTTCTTGGATTGTTTGTATTATTTTTGGATTCCCTTGCAATACGATTCATGTTTTTTCGTTTCTGTATTGGCTGCTTTATCAATAAAAATTATTTTTTTTTAAAAAGAAAAAGCAAAGCTAAACGTGAGACCCATCTGATTATGTCTCACAGAATCACAACTCACCTACAAAATCCTGAGTGGAGTAGAACAGGTACAAGTGGATCGATTTTTTTACTGTGTCAAAAATTACAAAGACTAGGGGACACTCGAAACTGCAGGAAAATACTTTTAAAATCAATAGGAGGAAATATTTTTTCACTCAGAGAATAGTTAAGTCCATCTCCATTCCAAAGCAGGCTAGAGAATTAAAATGGCTGTCTTCTCCAGAACAGGAAAGCGTGCCTAAAAGCTGCCCTGCAGGGCCTCAGAAGAGCCTGCCATCTCCCCATGCAAAGCTGAACGAGAGACCCATCTGATTCTGTCTCAAAGAATCACAACTCACCTTGGAAGGGGAAGGACTAGATTTTTTTTAAAATGCTTACAATAGCACCAGGACTTCCTCCACAATCACCACTGTGCTAGTAAACTCCCCAATTCCACAAAAGGCTGCTGCAGCATAACTGCTCTCCTCCATATTAGTGAGCTTTATTTTTTACCGTGAGGAGGGAGAAGGAAGTGGCAGGAGCTGGGGGAATTTAATGCTCTCTATCTCTTCCTACTGGTAGATAGTCATAATCCATGTGTGTCTGGATTTATCTGCTGTTGACAAGTGTACAATTTCTTTCCTACAGAGCCTTGATATTGAATCCTAGTCCTCAAGAACCATCAAGAAGTCAGGTTTTCAGGATATCCCTAATGAATATGCATGAGTGTGAAAGAGATTTGCATATTCATTATTTCCCCTGTATTCAAATCTCTATTATGTATATTTATTAGGGATATCCTGAAAAACTTGACCTGTTGATGGCCCAAGGACTGGAACTGAATACCAAGACTATACAGCAAGGGTTCTCATCCCACTCTATAGGGAACAGAACACTAGTCAAGTTTTCAGGATACATGCAGAGATAGATTTATATGCAATGGAGGCCGCACATGCAAACTTCTCTCATGCATATTCATTGTGGATAAACTGAAAAACAGACTGGCTTGGTGTGCCCCAAGAGCTGAACTGAGAACTCCTGATAAAGGATGTTTGCTCAAGTTTGTTTTTAATAAAAAGACTAATATTGATTTCCTCATGAAGTTTAGGAATTATGGAATTTAGGGAGCTAAATACGTCATTTTTTTAATTAAGAGGCAATGCATTAACAAGTATAACGATTGCATTATTGCAGATCGACCTTAAGAAAAGCACAAGTTCTAAAAAGATTGCTAGAGAATGCACCTATTGTGTTTTGCACTAGTCTTTATTCTGGTACAGCCAATCATGAATTAGATACTAAAAGAATGAACAAAAAAATTATTTTTAAAAACACAAGCTATTCACAATAGACAAATGTTTAAATAATATAGGCCCCCCCTTTTATCAAGCTGTGCTAAGGTTTTTTGGTTGCTACGGTAAAAACTTCAACGCTCAGAAATTCTATGAGCATCAGAGCTTTTACTGCAGTGGCCTGCAATAAAAAAAACCCTAACACAGCTTTATAAGCAATATCCTTAAACAATATTATCCCTTTTATCCGAGGAAAAGATAAATGACTCAGACATAAAATGTGTTGCTCTTGTTAAAGTGTCATCGAGTTGGTGTTGACCCTCTGGATATCATTAAAAAAAAATCTAGGTTCATTGTTCATTAATATGAACAAAAGTTCACAACAAAACAGGAAAACAAGAAACAACATTTTTTGGAATATAATATTTAAAAAATAACATTACAATCTCTATTTTAGGAAAATTCAATTAATTTTTATCAAATTAACTGAGGACCAAGTTCCATTTATTCACACTGAAACTTGAGTTAAAAATAGTTCTCTCACCTTCTGGTAGTCTGCAGATTCTGCCTCCTTTCCCCTACAATGAAATAAAAAGTTTTGTTGAAATTACATTGATGGCATGAATCGAATTCTATAAGTCATGTTCTGTATATTTTCCCCACTTGTTACAATTTCTTAGTTGACACCATTGTCTAATTCAATATGATTTACTTGGTTGGGGGAAACACTGTTAGTAGACCCACCTTGAATAAAATTAGCTTTGATGTTTAAAAAAAGCTACCCTTGGAAGAATTCCTCACAAAAATGTTTGAAAAATATTGTATAAAATATTTTAAAATTCTGCAAAATTCTATATAACTTTCATATTTTTGTGCAGAACTTCCACAATACCCCCTGCAGCAGGAGAGATGCCCAGTGACCCCCCCAAGCAATGGGAGAGATGCCCATTTTATCCCGCTGCCACACAACACCACCTCCCTGCAGCGGGAGAGATGGCCACTCTCTCCCGCTGCCAAGCGAACTTCCCCCCCCCACAGCGGGAGAGATGCCTATTCACTCCCGCTGCATCACAACACCCCTCCATGACTCCGACCCCTCTCCCCTATACCTTTAATTAGATGGCTGACCGGAGGGATGCCCACTCCATCCGGCCAGCATCCTGAGATGCACTGGGGAGGGGCCTGGGGCTCTGACTGGCTCAAGTTGTTTAAGGCCTCTGCCATAGGATACACCGGAAAGGGGCCTAAGGTTCTGATTGGCCCAGACACCCCATGGAGGTGCCAATCAGAACCTTAGGCCCCTTCCCTGTGCATCTCAGAATGCACTGGGGAGGGGAAAGTCCATTTTAGAAGAGGCGGGACAGCTGGCCAGACAGAGTAGGCATTACTCTGGTCAGCCATCTAATTAAAGGTACGGGGGAGAGGTGTCAGAGGCTGGTGGTGGGGGATGGGGGGGTTGTGTGGCAGCGGGAGAGAATGGGCAGGTACCACGGGATTATGGCTGGACCAATTGCTGATTTTTTCGCCAAAAGCCAACACCGTTCTTAGAAAATGGCTCAGCGATTTTAAAAAATCCACCGGAATGCTCATTTCAATGTTGAAGAGCCCATTTGCATGGCAGTGTTGGAAACTGCTAGAAACCGCACTAAAAACAGAGATAAGCCATTTTGATAATCCGCCCCTAAAATGCATGCAGGCTAAACCGTCGGAAAACAGTTTAGTGACGGCATTAAAGTTTTGAAAATCTGGGCCTCAGGCTTGGAGATAAAGGGCACCGAGATAAAAAACTAAATGCATTGCCTTACAATTTTAAAGCAATAGCATAAGTCAAAAAAAAATTTGTAGAGAACCAGCACAAGTAAAAATGAGAATTTTGAACACAATGCCATTTGTTTAGAATTATGGTGCAACAGAACCCACTGTCTGAGTTAGGGCAGAATTCTCAAAATTTATCATGCTTTTAACGATGGTCACTAAACTGGTTCCAGCTGGTTTAGCGTGCCAGTATTTTACAGGCCAATCAGAATGGATCATCGTGGTCTTTTCCAAGCTTCCTAACAGTCTCTGACTCTGCCATGCAAATGTAGTACAACGAGGTCATTAATATTAAAATGGTAGTAAAATGGGCTCATTAATATTTAAAGGAGCACTCTGGAGGATTCTCTATCAATCATTACTGGGTGATTCCCTAAACTCGCTGTGCCACATTTCCAGGCAAAATTATCCAGGAGGGTCTGAGCTATCATAGCCTTACTTTCCAGTCAGTGCTTGAGAGCTCATTGGCTCAGGCACTGACAGGAAAGTAAGACTTGACAGCTCAGACCCACTCAACCCCCCACATCTTTTAAATTCAAGGACAACAGAAGGGATGCCCACTCTCTCCTGACGCCGGGGTCCCCTGCCCCCTCCCACCTTTATAACAAACGCTGGCCGATGGGATGCCTACTCCCTCTGGCAGGCAGGCTTGCCTCTTCAAAATGGCAGGCCTTCCCCTTCTTGGTGCATCCTTGGATGCACCAAGGAGGGGCCTAAGGCTCTGATTGGCCCAGGCACCTAAGGCCTCTCATAGGAGGGGCCTTAGGTGTCTGGGCCAATCAGGGCCTTAGGCTCCTTCCCGGTGCATCCTGGAATGTGCTGGGGAGGAGCCTAAGGTTCTGATTGGCACAAGCACCTAAGGCAGGGGTGTCCAAAATGCGGCCTAAGGGCTGCATGCGGCTCCGTGAAGTATTTTGTGCAGCCCCGGTCAAGAGCAATGCAGTGTTTTCCTCTGCTGCCCCAGGGTATTTACCGTCTTGCCGGCTCCCTCCTCTGTCTTGCTGCAGCGTTTGTGTGGCCCCAGAAACATTTTTTTCAGCCAATGCAGCCCAGGGAAGCCAAAAGGTTGGACACCCCTGACCTAAGACCTCTCCCATAGGAGGGGCCTTGGGCACCTAGGCCAATCAGAGCCTTATGGCCCTCCCTGGTGCATCCCAGGATGCACCAGGAAGGGGAAGACCTGCCATTTTGAAGAGGCGGGCCTGCCGGCTGGAGGGAATAAACATCACTGCAGCCAGCCTTTGTCATAAAGGTATGGAGGGGGAAGTGGGGTTATCAGGGCAGGAGACCCTGGTGGTGGGAGGGAATGGGCATCCCTCCTGCCGTCCTTGAATTTAAAGATGTAGGGGTGTGTGGGACCCCAGTGGCAGGAAGGAGTGGGCATCCTTCCTGCAGTTCATTAATTTAAAGGTGCAGGGGGGGGGAGAGGGGCTGGGCATCCTTCTTGCCATCATTGAATTTATAGGTGTGGGGGTTTCAGAGGGAGGGTGGTTCAGGGATTCCGGCGGCAGGAGGGAGTAGACATCCCTCCTGCCAATCTTGTACAGGATGTTGGAGGGGACGGGACATTTCCCTCTGCTACTCTCCCTGCCGGTTAATCAGATGAGGCAGCAGGACTCAGGGATATCCACGGCTCAGTTGATCAGGGAAGGGAGAGCAGCTTTGACAGAAGGGAGGAGCTGCGCTTAGTGATTGCTCTTCTGAGCAAATGCCAAGCAGTTCCTCCCACTCTTTACCGGCGATTCAATGCATCAATAGCATGCATATAATTTGCATGCTAATATGCTGAGAATGGCCTGTAAAATAAAAACTGCTCCCACTATGACCACTACACTGGCTCGCTGGATTTTACCGGTAAGTTTTGAGAATCTGGCTCTTAAGTCTCTAGAAATTGTTGGGTCTCTTGATTGAGCTGTACATCTTTACTACTGCCTCATTTTCTTTAACACACATCTTTCTCACTGTTTCTTTTTTTATTCCCTTTTGCATTGGCCATTGTCTTTTCTTATTTTAAGCCAGTCTTCCAGCCCCATTCATACTTCTGTTTCATCCTCTACTTATTCTCAGGCTCAGTGTGTCCCACTCATCATTTTCCACTGTTGACCCTTTTTTCACCGTCTCCTCTGTACTGTTTCAATCTTCCCTTTCAGTTGTCTCAGCACCACACACATGTAGGTACAAATTCACACTCATACCTGCTTCTAAAGGACGGCAGATCAATAATTTAATTGGCAAACAGAGAAAAAAAGTTGAGTAGAACAAGTCAGCTCAGTTCAAGTCAAACTTCAGTTGGGTCAAATTAAACAGCACAAGTAAAATAAGTCAACAGAACTAGCCTCATGGTTGGGCTGTGGAACACACTTCAACATGAGTTTTGTTCACAGAGTCATAGCTAAGCAATTTGTACACACAAGCTGGCAGACTGTTAAAATATGACCTGATCCCTTTGGTCTGTACAGTTTTGACCTTTAGTCTCTTCTCAGATTTTTTAACCTCTGATTAACCAATTAGTTGAACACAAAATTCTAAGAAGTCTTTTTTACTGGCAGACTTGCATGTTGCCTGCTGCATAGTTAGGACGAGGAACAAGGAGGTCTGAAGGTGGACCTCATGTTGGCAAATGCGGAGGGGAGTGGGAGGGAAGGTAGAACTAGGAGAAAGACTGAAGACTTGAAGGATTATGAATTTTTATTTAAACTAGAGGATTTGAGAGCACAAGGGATAAAGATATGCCAGACTGGATAGGAGATAGGAATAAAGAAAGAGATACACCAGGTGAGGGAAATGTTAAGGTGTGGTGTGTGGGCGGGGGGGGGGGGAGGTTTAATATCTAAGAAATATCCAGGTCTGATCCAAGTCTTGTAATATAACTGAACCCTGGATATCCAGATCTTAAAAGAATCATCTCTTCCCTCCTCACATAGATACCAAGAACCAGATCAGCACTAGAATGGAGGTTCAGGCTAAAGGTGGAAGGAAGTTACTCTCCCTTGTACATTCAGCAGGTCAGAATGAATGGCATTGAAATCTTTTCTCAGCTCCTCTAGAGAGAAAGGAAGAACGATAGGAGGTTTCAGGAAAAAGAGGACAGCAATATTAAGAGAATTGATGCAGTGAGATAAATATTGAAGATGGAAGATACACACGTTTTGCCTGTCTGCTGCGTCAGAAGCAATAAATGCCAGTTATTTTTCAGTTCCAGCTTCCACCATAACTGGTCAGAAAACTGCCTCAGCCTAGGATCAATTGTGTTGGAGCTTTCAAAACAAACTATCTCAAGCTGATGTGTTGTTCTGGCATTTATTCCCCCTGTCGCAGTCGACAGGCAAACATGGACCTGTCAAGCTTTTAAAAGAAACAATAAGGTGTGTATCTTCCAATGATGACCTACTTGAACTTTCAACTATGTATTTGTAACTATGACCTAACTATTAATAACTGTACTGATCTACCTGTACTAGCAACTCTATTGAATGTCCGTGTCAAAATGTCTATTATAACTTCCTGAGCAACTGACCCAACCTCTTCTAATATAATCCGACCATGAACTGAATAGGTAAAGGTGAAAAAGAACACCTGATTAACATATTGACCGTCTGCCTTGTTTTCTTAGTGAGAAAAATATTGCCTATGAGAGCAAAAAGGATGATCAAGATTGGAAGGAGTAGGATGGGAAGCAGTGTTGCCAGTTGGGCAGTTTTCCCGCCCAATTGGGCTACTTTTTAAGCCCCCCCCCCCCCCGGTGGGAAATAAAGGGCTTGGGCAGGTGGCAGATTTTTGGGCTATTTTTGTTTTAATAATGGGCTATTTTGGGTTGGTATTTTTTTTCATTGGTTCTGCTGCAGCACAACGGGCCAATCACAAATGACCTTAGAACTCTGAGGTCATTTGTGAATGGTGCCTTGTGCCCCAGCTGAACCAATAAAAATTCATTAATGATGAGACTGGAACAGACATGCTGAACAGTAAGCTCAGCACCTACACACTGTGAGAGCATGGCTGCTGATTGGTTGGAAGGTGTCATGTGACGGCTACAGCAGGAAACTGACTGTATTTAGCGTGCAGTACCTCCTGAGCCCTGAGTCCAGACCTGAGGAGGAAACAGAAAGGATTTGTACATAGAAACTGATGTCTGCTGCCTGCTTGTTTCACTTGAGACCTGAGAGCCTCTCAGGATTTGGAAATCCGAACAGCCCGTTTCAGCAACTCAGCACAGCAGGAGGATTCGGAAGCCAGCATGAGCAGCAGTGAGCACAGTGGGCAGGAGGAGGTGATTCAAAAACTCTCCAGCACCAGAAGTCAGGTAACTAATTTATAAAGTTAGGCCAGGGGATACTGGAGCCGGGCAAAGGTGGAAACAAAGGGAAACCATGCCAGTTTTCGGGACAGGACTGGGGGGGGGGGGGGACGACAACAATTGCCCTTACTCTAAAGGCCCTTCTTGAAGTACACGCGGGGGGGGGGGGGGGGGATTCAAAGAGAGTGGAATATGCTGGACTGAAGGTAGAGGGGAAAAAATAATGGGCCTGGAAACAGAGGAGAGGGAGAGATGGTGGACAATGGGATGGAGGGAGAGAAAAGAAAGGGGGATAATTTGAACCCAGGGAGTAGTGTGGAGGGAGAGGGTATAGAGACACTGGATAGGAGGGTAGTTGGGAAAAGAAAGGGAGAGATGGGGTGGTGGGGAAGGAGGGAGAAAGATGTTGGATGAAAAAGTAGTTGAGTAAAGGAAAAATGGTAGGGCTGGGGTTAGCGGGATCCAATGCTGCAGGTGCTCTTTCACTCTTTGGCCCCCCCAGCACACAGCATGTCTTAAGTAAACATACTGCCTTCCACTGCCTGGAAGCTTTCCCTCTCTACTGTCCCCACTTAGGAATGAAGCAGTAGCAGAGGGAAAAATTCCAGGCCATCAAAGATAGTGTGCTTTCTTCATACTGCTGATGGCCTGAAGAATGCAAGTACATAAGAACATAATTGCCATACTGGGACAGACCAAAGGTCCATCAAGCCCAGTATCCTGTTTCCAAAGGTGGCCAAATCCAGATCTGAAGCACCTAGCTAGATTCCAAGTAGCAAAACAGATTCTATGCTGCTTTTCCTAGGAATATGGATTTCCCCAAGCCATCTCAATAATAGCACAGACCCCCTGAGGAACCACACTATTTACCACTACATCCCTCTGCTAGTAATACATTAGTGACGACTTTGTTTCCACTGTGGTCCAGACTGGACTTCTCTGGCATACCTTTCTCTATGGGGGGAAAAAAGCCTCAGATCCCCGCACACCCTCTGAACTTATATTGTAGGCTGTGCTAGATAGGGAAACTACTTCACAAGCTTCAAAATAGCCCCAGTTGCTAATGTCTATCCCACAATATTCAATAAACTATTATGCGTATCCTTAAATTCTTTAAATAGCATTGAACATTCAATAACTTTGTAAGAAAATCGTGGGAAATTTATCTTTATGATCAAAGTGACACTAGTCTCATGCTGCAGTAATTCAGGTTCTACTCACTCCATTTGGTACTCCCCTGAATTCTACTGGTTCTTATTGTTTTTGTTTTCATTTATTTGTTTTTTTGATTGAATGTACTCAAAAGCACAACAGAAAGCTGTTTGATAAGTTCCTCATAATTAAGACTCCTGATGCAGGCCAGTTAGGCCGAAACAGGGACGTTTTGAGTCTATATTTGAATTAATAAAACTGTTTGAAACCCAGAGGTTGCCTTCCCTGTCTGTTCTTCTTTCTTTGGTGTGAGAAGGGATTTGTCTCCTGTGCTTGCCACTGATTTTTAGCCTCAGCCAGTCACAGCTCTCCCTTTTACGGTAAGTGCTTGTTTTTATTGTGCTTTTCCTGAATGTTTTATATTTGAGTTTTGGTTTTGTGCAGTGTATAAATAAACATTTTTGTATGATGCATTTTTTGATAAATTAGAGGCAATTCCAGTGGAAATTTTTTGGGCTACTCCGACACAAGTTAGGCTACTTTTGGGCTATTTTTTGCAATGAGTTGGGCTGGAAATTTTTTGCCACTTGGCAACCCTCATGGGAAGAGAGGGGAAGACTGGGGACCATGAGAGAAGAGAGCAAAAGTTGGGGGAGAGGAAACAAAAGTGTATTAGGCTGGGGATATTGAAGCAGATTTTAAACAAGGGATGGAACAAGAGTGTGAAGAGAGAGGGAAAGAAGGGAATAGCAGGAGGAAGAAAGGGTTGAACTGAATAAGAGAGAGAAGGGACCAAGTACGATAGAAACAGAAGAGAGGATAAGAGAAAGAAATTGTTATGAAAGAAGATAAGTTTCTATAATAGGCTCACAGTGTGGTGAAAGTTATATAATAAACAATAATGTCCAAAACTAAAACAAGCTTTAAAAAAAAAAAAAAAAGCCTAAATGGGGGAGGGAAGACAGGAATTTAATTCGGAATATCTGCTCTAATACCAGTAAAAGCTAGTCCCAGTTTTTGTCTTTCCGTCTTTCTTCAACTTACTCCCCTGCTTTCCATTCTTCCTCTTTCTCTCCCCTTCTACCCTGCTTTCATATGCTTCAGGAGGCAAAATTACAGGGGAAAAAGTGCTTTCAAAAAGGGTTTCTCTTTCTGGCTTTTATTTTGGATGTCTTGCCTTCGCCTCACTTACATCACCTTCCACCGAGCCATCATTGACTCTCCCTTCTGCACAACCCCACAAGCTCACACGTCACCACATAACACTCATGCATTCATTCTATCCCTCTTCTTATTCTCTCTCGCACTGTCAACTAAGTCTTCCCGCCCTCTCAGTACTCCTCTGTTCCATCCTCTCTTCCACCACCACCACTGTTCACCTGGCACTAGGACCACTGCGGTTTGCTCATCTTCCCCCTTTCTTCGCACCCACTCTGTTGTGCGTTCTGGTTGCTGAGCAACTGATCCTTAAGAGAAAAAAGGTCTACTACTGATATGCCCAACTTTTTGTGCCCTTTGAGACTCAATTGGGCTGGAAACACGTTTAAAAATAGCCACCACAATGGACTCCAGAGAGAGAAGAACGATACCTGGAGCATACCCCTAAAGCTGGCAAGAAAACTGCAGCAAGGAAGAGAAACGCTGAGCACAGGCAAATTAAATGCCTACCAGAGGATGGGTCCTAAGGGAAAGGCTGGTGTATAGAAAAGCGCGGCAGCAAGACAGGACCCTATTATTCATTTAAGTACTGCTTTTTGTACAGAATTTACACTCTGTACTAATAATGACAATGGCTTTGGTTAAAAATATATATAAAAAAATAAAACATCTAATCCTGAGCACTAACAGGGCGAAGAGCTACTACAGACTACGCAGTAACTGCGTAGACTGGATGGCTAAAACTGTGCCCCGCACACTAGGCCTGCAGTATGCTTGCAGGGCGGACGTGACGTATCTCTTGCGCGTACAGCGTCACTCTACCTTCCGATGACAACGGTTTTGAAGGGGGGGGGGGGGGCTTTTAGTACTGGTGGCTACGAATGGGACCATTTTGGCCACACACTTGCTATTACTTTGTTAGCCAAACAGGGTTGATACAGAATAATTCAAGAATACACAAATTTTGCAGCCCTCTGGCCAACCTTCAGCCACCTAAATATTTTCTGAGAGTTTTAAAACGTTGCAGAAAGAGAATATTAAATAGGCATTCTGAGCAAAACTAAAAGAAATCGTTTTCCAGTCTTGTATCTCCAGTTCGATTTATCCTCTATTCTTTTACTCGTCTTCTGTTACATTCCAACTTGTGTGTACTTGCAAACGTATGCAGTGTTTAAATAATAGAAATGAGGGTCGTTGCAAATTTAGTACTAGCTCCCAAGATTCAAATAACACCCGAAACTATGAAAAGACAGCAGTGCAAATCTTACAACAGGTTCTAAGAAGCCAAAATACATCCTATTGAAAATAAAACGACTATTACAATAATTCTCTTTACTTATACTAACCATGCTAAAAATATTTATATTGTACAGTCATTTCACTGCAAGTGCCAGGCGTACTCTACTAGCAGCTGCACTAAAGTAGCATAATCCCTCCCCCCAACAGACACCAAAACAAGAAAATACACAGGAAGGTAGCAATAAAAACCTTGACATCCTAGAACAGCATGCCTCCTAGGAATGTGCAGAATAGAAAAGAGAATAATCTGAACAGCTACAGATCCTGATCCAGAACCTACATGCTAGTAGAGTACTACTACTATTATTATTTCTAGAGCACTACCAGACATATGCAGTGCTGTACAAGAAGACAGTCCCTGCTCAAAAGAGCTCACAATCTAAATAGACAAGCCAAACAAGATGCCAGAGTGGGGGGAATGGTTAATCTGATGCCTAGTGTGGGGAGTAGGGTTATGAATTGAAGTCTATATCAAAAAGGTTGGTTTTCAGTCTACTTTTAAAACAAGGGAAGTAGCATGACGGATAAACTCAGGTAGTTTATTCCAGGCATATGAGCCAGCTAGATGAATGGAGTCTGGAATTGGCAGTGGAGAAAAAGGGTACAGATAAAAAAGCAGCTTATTGAAGAATGGAGTTCTCACGGAGGCACATAAGAGAGGAGAGATACTGAGGGGCTTTGGCATGAACACACTTGTAGGTTAGTAATAGAGTCTGATTTATATGCGGAGGCGGACAGAGAGCCAGTGAAGTGATTTGAGGGGTAAGGTGAATGTAGCGAGGCTGGCAGAGGATAAGTCATGCAGCTGAGTTTTGCACCGCTTGCAGGGGGGCGAGGCAATTCAGCAAGAGACTTGTTACAAGTAAATTGCAGTAGTCTAAGCATGAAGTTATGAGAGTGTGAACAAGAGTCTGGGTGGTGTGCTCAGAGAGGAAGGGGCAGTGGCGTACCAAGGAGGGGGGGGCGGTCCACCCCGGGTGCACGCCCCAAGGGGGTGCACAGCTGGCCACCCACCAGGGAATAAGCTGCTGCTAGGGAAAGGCTGCAACTACCGCCATCGGGAACAAGCCAGCGCCGAGTTCTCCCTGCTTTTCTTCCCTGCGGGGCCGACCAACTCTCGCCACCCGATGTCAATTCTGACGTCAGAGAGGATGTTCTGGGCCAGCCAATTGCTGCCTGGCTGGCATGGAACGTCCTCTCCGACATTAGAATTGACGTCGGGCAGCAAGAGTTGGTTGGCCCCACGGGGAAGAAAAGCAGGGAGGGAGAACTCAGTGCTGGCCTGTTCCTGATGGCGGCAGTGGCAGCCTTTCCCCTGCGGCGGTGGCAGCAGCATGTTTCCCAATGGCGGTGGCATAGGGGAGGGCAGGGAGAAAGAAAGAAATGGGGGGGAGGTGTGGACAGGGTGAAACAAAGAAATAAAGCAAAAAATAAAAAATGGGGCACGGAGAGAGAAAGACAGACATACAGAAAGAAAGGGGGCATAGAGAGAGAGAGAAAGAAAGAAGGAGGCAGGGTGAAAGAAAGAAATGGGGCACAGAGAGAGAGAGAGACAGACAGACAGAGAAAGAAAGGGGGCATGGAGAGAGAAAGAAAGAAGGGGTCAGGGTGAAACAAAGAAATAAATAGGGCACGGAGAGAGAAAAAGACAGACATACAGAAAGAAAGGGGGCATGGAGAGAGAAAGAAAGAAGGGGGCAGGGTGAAATAAAGAAAAAGTTTGGGGAGGGAATTAGGTCTGGAGGAGAGGAAGCATACTGGAGGCTGAAAGAAGGGAAGAAATATTGGATGCACAGCCAGAAGAATAAAGTGCAACCAGAGACTGATGAAATTACCAAACAAAGGTAGGAAAAATGATTTTATTTTCAATTTAGTGATCAAAATGTGTCCGTTTTGAGAATTTATATATGCTGTCTATATTTTGCACTATGGCCCCCTTTTACTAAACCGCAATAACGGTTTTTAGCACAGGGAGCCTATGAGCGTCGAGAGCAGCGTGGGGCATTCAGTGCAGCTATCGCAGTTTAGTAAAAAGGGAGGGGGTATATTTGTCTATTTTTGTATAATTGTTACTGAGGTGACATTGCATAAAGTCATCTGCCTTGACCTCTTTGAAAACCCGCGGAATATAAATGATAATTAACATTTTCTCTGCATACAGTGTGCTTTGTGTTTTTAAAATTTTATTGTTGGTAGATCATTTTGACTTGGCCACGAAGGTAAGGGGGAGGGAGGGGAGCTGCTGAAAGACATCTAGTAATCCTTGCAGGCTTGACTGTGCAGGGAATTATTTTTGTAAAATCATGTTTTATTATGTGACTGACATTATTTAGACTTTAATTTCTATGAATGAATAGAATGAAAATGATATAAAATTACTTGCTTGTTTTTATGTGCGTGCGCTGAAGTAAAGTGGAGAGAGAGTGGGCTGAGGACGATGAAGGGAAATGGGGAAGAGAGAGTGGGGAGAAGACGCTGATTTATAAATTGACAATTGTACAGAATATTGTTTCTTTTTATACTTTAATATAATAAGTTCAATATAAAACAATTCAAGGTTTGTGTGGATGGAATCAGGTGGTTTGCGGGGATGGGGACTGGGGATTAGTCCAATAAAATGGTATTTTCTTATTTCTCATTATTTGTTTTATTTTTATTTGTTAATTTGTAAAGTGGTGATTGTTATGTATCAGTTTTTTCAAATTTACATCTACTGTCTTTATATTTTGCACAGTATTAGAGGACATGTATTACTGTTTTTGTGGTGTTGTGGTGTTGCATTGTATGCAAAGTCTGGTTTCTTGGCGGTTCAGTTTAACTTTTGTCTACATGTTTCTATTTTTAGTTTGTGATTATTCCATATTGGACGAGGGTGTATCTGTCTGTGTGTATGAATGGGACATGGCTTTCTGATAGCATCGACTGCACAGGATCAATTGACTGTGCAGGATCTGGCTTGTTTAGTTTTATAATGTATGTGTTGGTATTCTAGTGCTCACTGCAGTGTTTAAGATGCTGCCTTTTCCAAGGTACACTCTTGTTGTGCGATATGTGGATTGTTACTGAAAATCATATTTTTCATATAGATGGGGGGGTGTCAAAAAATGATGGGCCCTGGGTGTCACATATGCTAGGTACGCCATTGGGAAGAGCTAAATTTTGGCGATGTAGACATAGAAGCGACAGGCTTTAGCAGTCTGTTGGATGCATGCAGAAAATGAGAGGTCGGAGTTGAAGACGACTCCAAAGTTGTGAGCAGAGGAGACTGGACCAATAATAGTATTATTTACAGAAATGGAGAACGGAAGGAAAAGAGCTTAGGGTTTAGGAGGAAAGAGGAGCAGCTCAGTCTTGGACATGTTTAGTTTCATATGGCAATAAGACATTCAGGCATCAATGTCAGCCAAACAGGCTGAAACTTTTTCTTGGACTTTAGGTGAAATTTCAGGTGTAGAGAGGTAGATCTGGAGTCATCAGCATATAGATGATACTGGAAGTTATGGGAGGATATCAAAGTATATCACATTGGTCACACATGTTAAACACAAATTATACAGAATAAGTGACTACCAGTTAAATATAGAAATAAGCACATGTCAAATGGAAACACCAGAAAACCAGATTCTATATAATACAAAATTGAAGAAACAGAAAAGCAATGGCCTCATGCTTGTTCTTTCTGTATCTTGTATTTACTATTTTTGTACAATCCCACTCTATTCTGGGACAAGTGGGTAGTCAATCCCATCTCACGAGATCTCATGTAGGAAGCTTTTTTTTTATTTTATTCTCTCCTCCTACTTCAGGACTGCCTTCTAACTTCCAGTTGTCTTCCTACAAGCGAGACAGTAGGAGGCATTCTTTTCTGCTTCTGTTTATTGTCTTTCTTTTTTTAACTTCAGTAGTTTCACGGTTTTGTATTTTTTGTACTGCGGAGATTCCCTGTGGTGACTGCTCCTGCTGTGGGAGATCACAGATTTTACTGGAAAAGTGTGTTTCCAGACGATTGGCTGCTTTGCAGTGCACCCACCTGGACAGCCTGCATTCACAGATCTGGGCTCAGGGACCGTTCCCTTGGGAGTGTTGCTCACCTCAGGTTTGTCCGCTAGTGGGTTGGAATGCAGGCTACGTGGCTCCGGGATGGTGTATCCAGGATTGGGGCCAACTGTTTCTCCACCTGTTCGCATGCATGGCATATCCAGGTGAGGTGGAGATATACGGATGAGGCGTTGGGCCCAAGAGGCAGTCAGAAGAACAGCACTCCAGGTTCCAAGGCTTGTTAACCCTTTCAGGACCATAAGGATCGTAGGCCAATTTTTGTCGTTTTGACGACATTTTTATGGTAAAAAGGGCTCACAGATGCCAAAAAATTGATTTTTTTTGTGAAATATCATTATTTTTATTTTAAAAAATCACACTTCTGGCTTATATGGACAGTGTGGCAAGTGAATCTTCTCGTCAATCTAGCAACGACGCTAATGAATGAATGTCGGAACCAGTTTGTTTACATAAAGGCAGTATCATATGGAATCCGTACATATCAAATTTAGAACTGTAGACTATCCCAATCAAAATTTATAGGATTTTAAAGTTATGGGACAAATATGTCCCTTGGTCCTGAAAGGGTTAAGGAAGAGGATCTCCCTGTAAGCTGTTTCAGCTTCCATCTTGCAGCTCCTAGCACACTGCATAACACAGTGAGTAACAGGCTGAAATCCTGCGAGATTGATTTGTGTGTGTGTGTGTGGGGGGGGGTTCTCTAATTTGGGGTTTTCAGTGTTTTGTGAGTTAGCCCCAAGTCTTCCACCCTTCCAAAATCCTAAAATTGCTATGTTTTTAATTTTCCTGGCCATTTTACTATCAAAATTGCTTCCATGGTGGCCATCTTGGATTTTCCCAATTTAATTTAAAAGCTTTTTTCTGCCTCTACAAGCTTCATTTTTTTCAAGAAAACAGGTCAGATGGACTCATTGGGGCAGGATACTCAGATTCATGCCCCGTTTGCAGCAGATGGCTGTCAGACAAGCATACGTATTCCATATGCTGTTCAATGCATGGGGGACAGGACAGGCAGTGATGTTGGTTTTAGCCCCCCCTGCCTCCTTGGGGGATTCTATCACTCAGTCTATTCAAGGACTATCCAAAAAGTTAAAAATTAGGCCAGGGGCAGTGCAAGTGCATCCCCAGCAAAACACAGCGCGGTTCCTCCCAAGAACTCCAAGAAGGATTCACAGGAGGCGGCCATCCCACAGGATCAAGGTTTTCTCCCAGAATTTACTAAATATACTGTTTCAGGCTTATCTAGCCAATAAGAATTCACCATATCCACCTACAATGGAGTCTCTGTTGGCATCGGGTGCCCCTTCTTCCAGGGATATGGGTCCCCAATAAAGGAGCCATGCACTGCTGTGATACAATCCACCGATGGACAATTTAGTTGACCCAGATGATGTCCTCATGCCTTTGCTTTCTCAGACAGGCCCTTCCACAGTGGGGGATTTTGGCTGCAGTCACAGATCTCCAGGATTCAGATATGGGAAATGCTCTGGATCTTAGTGCGAAGGCTAATCAAACCTTCTATGTTGATAGGGATTATTTCACAATCCCTTCAGGAATTAAAATTAGAGGCTAGCCCGTCTTCAGTAGCACAATGCTCTCTCGGAGTTTTCCTCTTTTCCTGACCATCCAGACATTGTGAAGATGCTCATGGATCATTGGGAGGCACCAGAGGGTCCTCTGAAAGTCATGTCCAAGCTCTATCTGATGGCGGAAGCCTTTAATCAGCGTTTTGTTTCTCCAAAGGTTGACTCCTTCAAAGCACACTTTGCTAAGCGTACTTCTCTCCCAGTGAGGGCAGTGTGGTGTTGAAGGACGCACAAGAAAGACCATAGGATTGATTTTGTGCTGAAAAAGCTTTTTGATTCCGCAGCCTCTGGTGTGAAAGCAGCTGTAGTAGTATTGGTTGTTGCTAGAGTCTGTTGCTCCAAGTTGCACCATGATTCTGACACTATAGTGCTTAAGGATCTTTCCTTTTTGGTTTCTTGAGTGGACTATGTTGCTGATGCCCGTATGACCTATTCAGAGTGGTGAGCAACCTGATCAGACTACTCTATCTCCGCACACCGGATGTTGTGCATCAGACAGTGGTCTGGTGATTCATTATCTACAGCAACCCTCAGTAAACTACCCTTTAAGGGGCAATTACTGTTTGATAAGGGTCTGGACGATCTTATGGCTAGTGTGCTGGACTGTAAACCTACGTCTTTGCTGGGCAGCAGGCCTCGGTCCTCTAGGGGACCAGGGCGTTCTAGTTTTTGTTCCTTCAGGCAATATCGGGTCCCTTGGGTCAGAAATCTCATCAGAACACCAAACAACAGTTTGATGGGACGAGGCGACTGCAATCTTTGGAAGTTTGCTCTACTTCCACCTCAAAGAAGCAATTATAATACCAGGACCTTAGCTGACTGTTCGCAAATCGGAGGGAGGCTCTTGGCATTCCTGGGGGAGTGGATGGCAATCACTACAGATCACTGGATGTTAGACATCTGCGAGATAGGTACATACTCAAGTTTTATTGGTCTCTTCCAGAATTTTTCCTCGATTCTCCTGTGGGGAGACAAGACAAAGAGGCCAGCATCAGAGCCACTGTCCAAAGATTGCTGGATACAGCGGCCATAGAGCCAGTCCCAGAGTCTGATTCAAGCTCCGGCAGATACTCGATATACTTCATTGTGCCAAAGAGAAGTTCTAAAGACTGGAGACCAATCCTGGATCTCAAAGCGGTCAATATGGCCATCAAAGTTCCTCAATTCCGAATGGAAATGGTGAGGTCAGCGATTGCCTTGTTGGCGCCAGGGAAATTTCTAGCCTCTCTGGGTTTGATGGAGGCCTAGCTTCATATCTCCATTTTTCCTAAGCACAGAAGATACCTGAGGTTCCACATTTTGCAACAGCACTCCCAGTTTGCAGCCTTGCCATTTGGGCTGGTGAGTGCCTCGTACCTCTGCCAAGGTGATGGTGGTGGTGGCAGTCCACCTACAAAAACTCAGGATCTGAGTCCATCTAGAAGATTGGCTCATCAGAGCCCAGTCAGATTCCAAGGGGCCCCAAGAAGTGCACCAGGTCATCCAGTTGCTTCAGAGATTAGGCTGGGTGATCAGCTTTCAGACACGTCAGCTCATTCCAATACAAGACCTGGAATACCTGGGAGTCTGTTTCACCACGGGGATGAACAAACTGTTTCTTCTCAAGTCACACCAGGAGAAGCTTCGTCAGGTGATATGTGCCTTTCTGGACACTCAAGCCCCGACAGTCTGGCAATACCTGCAATATCTAGGGTCAATAATAGTGACTATAGATGTTGTTCCCTGGGCAAGGGCTCACTTGCGCCTGCTACAAGACATGCTTATCTCCAGCTGGAGTCCACAGAGAGATCCGCTGCATGTGCGCTGGAGGCTTGGCGCAGTCTAGCCTGGTAGTTGAATCCTCTGTCCAGACGACAGTCTTTACGGCTGGGGGCACTTTATGTGGACAGTCCAATACAGGGTCATCATCCCCTTTCATGAGAAAGTGGTCAATCGCCTGGAGTTTCCAGCGATCCAGCTGGCTCTCCTACACTTCAAAAGCATGCTCCAGAACCAGGTGGTTCAAGTCTTCTCAGACAATGCCATAGCAGTAGCCTATGCCAAATGACAAGGGAGCACCAGGAGCGCGCTTCTGAGGCAGGAGGCTCAAATACTCTTTTGCTGGGTGGTAAACCATCTTCTAACGTCTTTAGAGGCACCCATAGCAGGAGTGGACATCTTGCAAGCCGATTATCTCAGTCATCAAGCTCTGAATCCCAGAGAGCCTTCCAATGTATAGTAGAAAAATGGGGATGCCTAATGTTTGATCTGATGGCATCGGCATCCAACAAGAAGGCGGCTCATTTCTTCAGCCGCTGTTGTCACAAACCAGGAAGTGAAGGATTGGATGCCATGGTGCAGCCTTAGCCAGAGGCCTTTTCTATGTCTTTCCTCTGTGGCTCATGATAGGACATCTTCTGAGAAGAATCAAGACACACCAGGGGTCGGATGATTCTCGTGGCACCCGATTGGCAGAGGTGCCCATAGTATGCTGACCTGATTCATCTACAACTGGATTGGGAGCTCAAACTTCCTTGTCACTCTCGCCTTCTCATGCAGGGTCCCATAGATCTGCAGCATTCAGACCGCTTTGGGCTTACGGCCTGGCTCTTGAGCACGCAGACAGTGTGCAAAGGCTACTCAACAGGAGTGATAGCTACCATCTTGCACAGCAAGAAGTAGTCAACTGCGGCACCATAAGCGAATGCTTGGAGGTGTTTTCATAATTGGTGCGATCAGAAGAACAAAGACCCGAGATAGACGTTGATCCCGATTGTACTTGCCTTTCTTCAAGAAAGCCTGCAAAAGGGCCTTGCAGTAGGCTCCCAGAGGGTTCAGATAGCTGGACTTTCCTGCTTCGGTCCTAAGGGGCCCTCAGGCCCCTGGGGAGCTCTCTGGTCAGGTTTCTGAAGGGCATTGCGTCAATAATAATTATGCTCAGAATACCTTATACAATCCAGTGGGAATTCTGATTCCACTTTCTCAAAGCGAGTCAGTGGTGTTGGAATTCTTCATCATTCCCAATACATGGAAAGAACTCAATATGTTTTTTAGAGATATATGTTTTTAAAGATTTTTTTCTCTCTTTTTGCTTTTTAAAGATTTTTTCCTATTTTCACATCAATATAACTTATTATAGCTTAAATAGCTTGTATATAGAAAAAGGTTTAAAAGTGCATCACTTAACTTAAATCCTTATCGGTTCCCCTTCCCGATGCGTTTCGGAATTCTTTTTCAAGGTTGGGGGAACAAGAGATAAGGTTAATCCTCAACTATACATTTACTGCCACTGGCTATCAAGAAAGATCTTTTCATAACTTGAAGTGAGTCATAATAGTTTGGTAGATGGCTCCATTGCGTCAGCCATTCCCGACTTGGAATCTCAATCTAGTTCTCAAGTCACTTGCTAATCCACCTTATGAACCTTTGGACCGGGCTTCTTTGATGGATCTCACTGTCAAGTAATATAAATCAAGTTTGCAGATGACACTAAACTATGTCGGACAGTTGGGTCACACATGGACAGCGAAGAACTCCAGAGAGATTTGAACCAGCTAGAGAAGTGGGCGGAAAAGTGGCAGATGAAGTTTAATATAGAAAAATGCAAAGTGATGCACCTGGGCAGGAAAAATAAGGAACATGAATATAAAATGTTAGGTGCGACATTGGGCAAGAGCGATAGACTGGGAGTACTGATAGACAGGACCCTGAAGCCATTGGCTCAATGCGCAGCGGCGGCAAAGAAAGCAAACAGGAAGTTGGGCATGATAAAGAAGGGAATCACAAGTAGATCGGCGGATGTCATAATGCCACTTTACAGAGCAATGGTCAGACCACACTTGGAGTACTGTATCCAACACTGGTCTCCCTACCTAAAGAAGGATATAACCCTGCTGGAGAGGGTGCAGAGGTGAACCACAAAGCTAGTAAAGGGTATGAAGAATTTGAGCTACAAAGAACGCCTCGGAAAACTGTGCTTGTTCACCCTGGGGAAGAGAATACGAGGGGATACGATAGAAACTTTTAAAATAATAAAAGGATTCGACAAAATAGAGCAAGAAACACCGTTATTCACGTTGTCAAATGTGACTCGGACAAGAGGTCATGGACTGAAATTGAGGGGCAACAGGCCCAGGATAAATGTCAGGAAGTTCTGTTTCACACGAGTGGTGGACGCTTGGAATGCTCTCCCGGAGGAGGTTGTGACGGAGACCACCATTCTGGGATTCAAGGGAAAGTTGCAAATCACATTGAGGGATACGGGTAAACAGGGTCTTCATCAGGGAACACCTGGCTTAGCCTCCGCGTGTGCGGGTTGCCGGACTAGATGGACCTAAGGTCTGATTCGGTGAAGGCATTTCTTATGTTTCTTGGTGGCCATTACATCAACCCGTAGAGGTTCCAAGCTTCAGGCTTTGTCCTGCAGAGATCCCTTTCTTCGGATTACGGAATACAATGTGATCTTGCGTACTTGTTCCCTCCTTTCTTCCAAAAGTGGTCTCTAGTTTCCACATCAACCAGGAAGTCCAATTGCCGGCCTTTGAACCCTCAGGTTCGATCAAACATGACAGAGTGTTAAAATCGCTGAATGTGCGCAGACTTGCTGTGATAGTTAGAGGTCATGAACAAGTTTCGTTTGTCCAATCATCTGTTTGTGTTGGTTGGTACCATAAGGCTGGCTTCAAAAGCCACCATTTCTAGATGGATCCACATGGCTGTTTCTTCTGCCTATATTGGAGCTGGAAAGTGGCCTCCCCTTTTGATAAAGATTCACTCCACATGAGGAGTTGCTTCCTCGTGAACAGAATCTCCAGTAGTATCCCCAGAAGCAGGATTCTGCTTTTAGATCTTCAGTTCTAGCGGCAGGCTCATCAGTCCCACCCTGACTTTGAGGTACTGCTCTGTTACATCCCACTTCTCCAGGAATAGAGTGGGATTAAATAAGAAAGAAAGATTAGGTTCTTACTTTCTAATCTTCTTTCCAGTAAATCCACTCTATTCCCGGAACCTACCCTGGGAATTGCTGATTCACCGATTGTCTGCCTCAGTAAGTATTGGTAAGTTGGACTTCTGATTCTTTGACCAGCCTTTCTAGGATTAACATCTGACCACATTGTGCACTTTGCTCTGGAGGGTTTTTAGCTAATGTGCCCCCCACCCCACCCACACACACACAGTTAGTGCAGGATGTGTCTCCTTGTTGTCCTGAATTTAAGGTTTATAAGATTTATACAATTTGTTTTGAGAGTTCATGATTGTTATACAGTTTTATGACATGAGCAGATTAGATGTGTTTCTCGAGGAGTATCCCTTTACTCCTCCTTCTTTTCTGTGTCCTGTACAGATATAGCTGTCTGCTTTTGTGCCAACTGGAAGCCAGAGTGGATCAAAAAGATGTAAATGAAGCTTCCTACAAGAGATCTCGCAGGATGGATTGACTACCCACTTGTCCAGGAATAGAGTATGGATTTACAAGAAAGATTAGCAAAGGTAGGAAACTAATCTTTCCTTATCTCTAATATGCCATTTTTAATCTTGTTACTTTTAACCACTTTATATATGAGTCAAGAACCACTATAATGTACATTGTCCTGCCAATTAAGTTCCTGCTATAGTTTCCCTACATACTTCTCCCTCCGTATTTGCGGTTTCCGTATCTGCGGTTTCACTTATTCACGATTTTTCGACTGCTGACTCTGCCCCCCCAAAAAACGTCATCACTAAAGTTTTTTCCTTTTACTGTACAGTACCGATAAAAAAGTTTATCACTTACCATTACTGTAACTCTGAAAATCAATGCTTCCATGCTTTCTCCCACAAATTTGCTGCTTCCATGCTTCCCAATGTACAGAGAAAAACGCTGCTTCCTGGCAAGTGCTCCGTCTTACCTTTGCCTCAACTGTTTTTCCTGGGTCCCAAACTGGTTTTTGTGTCGGGACCGATGCCTCACAGCAAAAGAAAGGGAGTTATCCGGCTGGACCTTTCCACAACCGGACAAAAACAGATGGAACACTTCCTGATGAGTTCACCAGCCGTACAAGGAGGGGGAGCCTCCACTGTAGCTCGGGTGGAAGGAGACGCTGGAGCCATGGGGTTTGAGAATCGCTTTCCCCCCCAGCAGCACGATCACCGCCGAACCCAGCAATGGAAGGCTTGGGCGATGTGAGCTCTGAGAAGCCGATGAGCCCGACGTTCTCACATGGGGGAGGGCACCAAGCAATCCAGGATGCTGAATCAAACACCTATCGAGGAGCAGAAGCTGCTGACTCTTCACAGACGGCGACACTTCAAAATATTTGGAGAGTGCTCCAGAAGTTGGAAGCTGCTTCTACTAAATCAGCAGGAGATATCCTGAATGTTGTGAGTAAATTGGATGACTTGACTATTTCAATTCAAAATATAAAAACAGAAACTAATATAATATTTGAAAAAATTGAAAAAGAGATTTCCTCATTGCAAAATGTTTCTTCAACAGTGGTAAAAGATAGACTTTTTCTACTAAGGAAAATTGAACAGTTGGAGAATTATAACTGGCGCCTTAATTTGCGTATACTGAATTTTCCTAAACTTGCTTTTATTACACCAATTGAAACCTTTAAAAATACTTGAGAGAGAATTTGAAATTCTCATCTGAACTTTTGCCACCAGTAAATAAAATATATTAGGAATTTGGAAAAGCTGCCTCCTAATCAAATGGATATTCCCCAATCAATGGATTTAAACAATATAACAGGTATACTAGAAAGCTCTCAAGAAGAAATTGAAAACTGCGGAACTCCTTAGTGTTTGAACAGGATTTGAATGCAATTATGAAAGCTTATTTTCAATTCTCTCAGAATTTTTTCATGGGTCAAAAAATCTGGATATACCCAGATGTAACAAAGACTACTTAAGACCAAAGGAAGTTGTTCTTAGCTATGCGAGAAAAAGTATTTAAAATGGGAGCTACATTCCTACTTAGTTACACCTGTAAATGTCTTTTAAGATATGCTGGGACCAAATATGTTTTTCTTGTACCAGAACAGCTTTGACACTTCTTGGACACAAAGAAAGTTACTAATTAATAATATAAAAGTGCTGTAGAAGATTGGGCTGTGTGTCACGTTAAGCTTTTGCCTCAGATTTATAGTGTAATTTGTTTAATTAATGGAGACCTCCATGTCTCTTTATTTCTTGTTTCTCACTATTGTTAATTGAGGTCTAAGAAGGGGATTTAAAATTATTCTATACTGAATAAGGGATTTCCCTTCTTCAGTTCTTCTATATACATTTTTTTTTCTTCTTGATGTTTTTTGGTTATATTAATTGTTTTTCTTGCTGTTTAAATGATCTTCCATTTTTCTGTAACAAGTGGATTCTTGTGTATTTTATTTAAAATTATAAATAAATAATAATTTTTTTTTTAAAAACGCTGCTTCCCAGCATCCCTAGAAAGGCTTCTTCCCAGCATGCATGAAATCGCTGCTTGCTTGCCTGCCCCTGAAAAGTTATTTGCGGTTTCAATAGTAAAAACAACGGCGCTTTCCCAAAACCGTGAATAACAGTTGAAAAGTTATTCACGGTTTTTTCATATTCACACCTACTGGCCACCCGCATCCACCGCGAATATGGAGGGAGAAGTGTAGTTGTCTACAAATTACAAATAACCAGCCAAAAACTGAAAAAAAAAGCCCCAAGAAACCACTCTGTATGTACTACAAAACAGGAGAACCAGAAGCAAAAATACTGTATTTTTCGCTCCATAGGATGCACTTTTTTCCACCCAAAAGTGGGTGGAAATCTCGGTGCGTCTTATGAAGCGAAGGTACAAATTTTGTTACCCTCCCCCGTACCATTGTAAAACCCACCCGCCGCCACACCTCCTTTTTAAACCCACCCGCTCACCTGATGCTGCCCCACCATTTTTTTTAATCCCCCCCAGTCCGTCCGTCCGTCTGCTATCGCCGTTGCTTCTGTTTTACCTGTTGGTCCAGTATCCAGCCAGCTCCTCACTTCCCCAGTGGTGAAACAAATCAGCAGCGCGGCCATCAGGAGCAAGCTTTATGCTCTCCTGCTCGGCCCAGTGCTGCTTTCCGAATGGCTGTCGTAAGTTCTCGCGATCTCACGAGAACCTACGGCAGCCATTCGGAAAGCAGCGCGGGGCTGAACAGGAGAGCGTAAAGCTTGCTCCTGAAGGCTGCACTGCTGATTTGTTTTGCCACTGGCTGGGAAACGAGCCCGGAAGAGCGAAGACTGCCGTGGCAGACAGGGAGGGAGTGAAGCTAGCTGGAATTTTTTGAAAAATTTAAAAAGGTATGGGGGCTTGCCTGGAGCTGGCTGGTTGGCCTGGGGCTGGCTGGAGCTGGCTGGCTGGCCTGGAGCTGGCTGGTTGGCCTGGAGCTGGTTGGCTGGTTGGCCTGGGGCTGGCTGGCTGGTTGGCCTGGGGCTGGCTGGCTGGCTTGGGGCTGCCTACTATTAGATGTGCCCTGTACCTTGTCCCGGCCTACTACTAGACCACCAGAGGAAGGACAAGGTACAGGGCACATCATTTGGTTCAGAATTTTTTTCTTGGTTTTTCCTCCTCTAGAGGTGGGTACATCTTATGGTCAGGTGCATCTTATGGAGCGAAAAAATACGGTATATGTTTCCTTATATTAAGCTAAGCCACTAATATTATTCTTGTAGAGAGTGGAGCTATTATATAACATCCCTCTACAACAGAGACTCTCAATCCAGTCTTTGGAACACACCCAATCAAGCAGTTTTTGTGTGGGAGAGGAAATATGGATCTAGGGCCTTGCTCTCCTACTAGAATCTCTCCAGCAGAACCCTTGGACTTGAACATGACAGAAGGTGTTTCATCTCTAAGCTGGGAAGCTGTGAGGGCTAGGGACATGAGGTTGGGATGTAAGAGGGACTCCTCGCTCTGGGAGATGAGAGTCGGAAAGCATTCCAATCTACATTGATCTTGGGAAGCTAGCTCCAGAAGTAGAGGAAATCAGGATCTGCTGAAGTCAATATAGAGCAATGAAAATCATGGTTCACTGATCCTGCTTGAGTTTCGAGACAGAGTTTTTGCTATAAGAGGCATTGGAGGATTTACACATAGAAGACCCTGTTCCCAATGAAGGAGAAAGGCATCCGACCCTAGTTTACTGTGTGATCTCAGTCTGGAGCTAAATTGAAGGACCTTCCTTTTGAGGTGAATGGCAAAAAGGTCTCTCAAGGGGACGCCTACTGTCAAAAGATCTTCTAAGTAATGCCTATATTGAGAGACCACTCATGTGGTTGAGAGCCCCATCCCATAGAACATTTCCACTTCCTGACACAGGAGATACAACCTCATGCCTCTCTGCTTGACATAGTACATTGCAAGGATTGTTTGGATGAAGATAATTTGTTTTGCCAGCCAATCTCTAAAAGCATTTAGTGTGTTCCAGAAAGCTCTTAGCTCCAGGACATTGATTTGCTGTTGAGCTCCACACTCAAGGTTAGCTTAGAAGAGACATTTATATGAGTTCCCCGTCCCAGATTGGATGCATCTGTTGTATCTTTTTTTGTGTGGTTCAAGAATTTAGAATGGTAGTCCCTTGTCCAAACTGCTGCGAATTCACAAAGAGAAATTCCCTCAGAGAAGCTGTGACAATGATAGCATCATGAAGGTTTCCGATGGCATGAATTCATTGAAAAGGTTGGGTCTATTAAATGCCTCAAATTGAGGCGTGCCATGGATATAACATGAACGGTGGAAGCCACGTGGTCTAGTAGTTTCAACATTTGCCGAGCCAGGGTGGATAATTTTTTTTTTAATCGGATTTTTCAAATATAAAATGAGGGCTTTTTTAAGGAAAAATCTATTTAAAGATAGTTTTCTGTTTAAGATGCATTATAGTCCAAAAGCTATTCATCATGAAATAAGGATTAGTTTTTAATAATTAGCATGAAGCTGTATATTCATGCAATGTTTAAATTTTGGGGTAAGTCTTCAAAGATGGAATAATGTCCACAATGATCCTGTTGTTTGTGCTTGTACAACAGAAAAAGGGAATGTCTTTCTCGCAGAAACAATTAATACCTCAGGAAATGCATATAGAAAGATTAGGTTCTTACTTTGATAATCTTCTTTCTTGTTGATGTATTTAGTAGTCCTGAATATTAGGGTTATGCATCTGAACTCAAGTTGCTTGCAGAATATTACTCATCTTTCAACTCTACCTGTCCCAGTAGGCTTGCTCCTGCCCCCCTCAGTTTGTACAAAAGCAGTCAAGAACCACTATAATAGAAGATATCACTGGAAGGAGGGTAGCAGAGAGAACTTGTTCTTATGCTTCCGTAATCTTAAGAAATGGTTCCCTGCAAGAGAGAGCTTATAACTCAAGACACTCATCTCGCCGATGTAATCACTACCAAACACACCATCTCAACCGTCAGACCTAAGAGGGAAGTCAGATGATATTGTGTATTTGGATTTTCAAAAGTTGGTTTTGACAAAGTACCTCATGAAAGACTTCTGAGGAAATTAGAGAGTCATGGGATAGGACGTAATGTCTTACAATGAATTAAGAACTGGTTGAAAGACAAAAAACAGAGAGTAGGTTTAAATGGTCAATATTTTCAATGGAGAAGGGTAAATAGTGGGGTTCCCCAGGGATCTATGCTGGGACCGTTGTATTTTAACATATTTATCAATAATCTGGATGGGAATAACTAGTGAGATAATTAAATTTGCTGACACAAAGTTGTTAAATCACAAGAAGTTTCTAAAAAATTGCAAGAGGGCCTTGTGAGACTGGGCATAAAAATGGCAGATAACGTTTAATGTGAGCAAGTAATGCATGTGGGAAAAAGGAACCCAAACTATAGCTACATGATACAGGTTTCCACATTAGCAGTCACTGCCCAGGGAAAGGATTAAGTGTCATCATTGAGGATACGTTGAAACCCTCAGTTCAATGTGCGGTGACAGCTAAGAAAGCAAATAGAATGTTAGGAATTATCAGGCAAGGAATAGAAAACAAAGATGAA
The DNA here is from genome assembly GCF_902459505.1 of Geotrypetes seraphini. Lineage (NCBI taxonomy): Eukaryota > Metazoa > Chordata > Amphibia > Gymnophiona > Dermophiidae > Geotrypetes > Geotrypetes seraphini. Next base: position 24,061,356 of record NC_047095.1, read on the forward strand.
AATGTTATAAAGCCCTTATATCGTTCTATGGTACAGCCGCACCTTAAAAAGTATGTGCAGTTCTAGTTGCTGTATCTCAAAAAATATATAGCAGAATTAGAAAAAAATACATAGAAGGGCGGCAAAAATGATAAAAGGAATTAGACAACTTCCCAATGAGGAAAAGCTAAAGTGGCTAGGGCTCTTCAGCTTGAAGAAGAGATGGCTCAGGGGTGATATGATAGAGGTCTATAAAATAATGAGTTGTGTGGAAAGGGTAGATGTAAATCGCTTGTTTACTCTTTCCAAATACACTAGGACTAGGAGGCATGTGATGAAACTACTAAGTAGTAGATTTAAACCAAATAGAGAAAATATTTATTCACACAATGTGTAATTAAACTCTGGAATTCATTACCAGAAAATGTGGTGAAATCAGTTAGCTTAGCAGGGTTTAAAAAAGATTTGGATAATTTCCTAAAAGAGAAGTCCATGGGCCATTATTGAGGTGGCTTGGGGCTAGCAGCATAAAATCTGTTTTACTACTTGGAATCTAGCTAGGTACTTGGGACTTGGGTTGGCCACTGTTGGAAACAGGATACTGGGCTTGATGGACCTTCAGTCTGACCCAGTATGGCAATTCTTATGTTCTTATAATCTTAAGCATCCTGTAAGGGTTCATATAGAGCCCTACTGAGACCTTGCAAAATGATATTAGGGTTCCAGGATAGGAGAGTGCAGCCTGAAAGTCCCTTTAAAGAATCTTGCCACATCTGGGTGATAGGCCAGAGATCATCAGTGGGAGCCCCTTCCACTCAACAATGGCATGAAACACTTATGGGGTCAAGCACCTGCCAACAGAGATAGTCACCCTGAACATTCTCCACTCCCACAACATGTGCGGATGAGAGAGCCTGAAGAGGAGACTCTAAACCAGGGGCGTCCAACCTAAGCCCTCACCTTGTTGGGCTTTCAGGATTTCACAAATGCATATGCATGAGATCTATATGCATACAATGGAAGCAGTGCATGCAAATAGATCTCATGCAAATTCTTCGGGGAAATCCTGAAAACCTGGACAACCCTGTTCTAGGCTTAATGGGGCGCTCATCGATTGACGTAAGCCACCACTGTCACATTGTCTGAGAACCCTCTGACTTGTCTTGCCTTCCAGAGACTTCTCCAGGGCCTGCAACACCAGCTGAATGGCTCCGAGATCCATTCGATTTATGGACCACTTTTGCTGGGTTGGAGATCAACATCCCTGAACCGGGTGTCCACTGCAATGACCTCCCCCACTCCATACAGGCTGGTATCGGTTGTTCTCCCAGGAGGATATATGAAGTGGCATGCCCTTTGAGAGGGAAGCTATCTGCAGCCATCACCATAAGCTGTTCCTCGCTCTTAGTGTCCATGGAAGTGGTTGCTGAAGCGAGTCTGAGGACATCAGTGGGATAGGATTGTCTTGAAGGGGTTTCATGTGTACCCTGGCCCAAGGAACCACCTCTATGGCTGCCACTATTGACCAGCAGACAATGCCATGGCCTAGGAGACGACCTCAGTAGCATGTCCGATATCTGCTTCTGCCTGCATGGCTGTAGAACAGGATTGTCCAACGTTTGTCCTCAAGAGTCTCAATCCAGTCTGGATTTTAGGATTTCCCCAATGAATTTGCATGAGATCTATTTACATGCCCTGCTTCCACTGTATGCAAATAGATCTCATGCATATTCATTTAGGAAAACCTGACCTGGCGAGGGCTGAGGTTGAACACCCTTGCTCTAGAAGAAAAGCCTGGCCTACAGCCGTGTCAAACAGAACTCCCAGGTACTCCAAGAGCTGGGTTGGCACTAATTGACTATTCTTGAAGTTGATTATCCATCCCAAATCCTGCAGGAGTTGTACCACTCTCGAGACTATCAGTTTGCCCTCTTCCTTGGACGGAGGACCTGATTAGCCAATCATCTAAATATGAGTGTACTTTGATCCTTGCCTTGCATAGGTATACTGCTACCACCAGAAAGAGCACATGTCGATGTGTTCTATCCCACTCTCCACCTTGAGACAAACAATCCTTTATTTCTATAAACTCAAAATTGACTATAACGCATGAATAAAAAGTCCTATAGATGTAATGTCCTTATTGTGAAAGGATACAGTTGATGACCCGACATGATCCGTGCCTCAGGGATATGTCAATTGGTCTTTAAAAAGTTGTAAACGTATGTAGGACTCGTAAAGAAGTCCAAAGCTCAAAAACCAGGGTATACAAAAGTCTCCCTTTCATTTGTAGTACTGTTACCACCACCATTACACCTTGGTAAAGGTGCGAGGCACCTTGGCAAGGCCAAAGGGGAGAATTGGAAATGCTGCTCCATTACATGGAACCGCAAGTACCTCCTGTGAGCCAGAAAAATAGGAACGTGGAGATAGGCATCTGTCAAATCAAGGGAGGCAAGAAATTCCCCAGATATCACTGCCACAATGACCAAACAAATGGTCTTCATGCGGAAATGTGGTACTTTCAGTGCAGCATTGACCAACTTGAGGTCCAGAATTGGCCTCCAGTTGTCTGAGCCTCTCTTTGGCACTATGAAGTATATGGAGTATCTGCCCAAGTCAGAGTCTTCATCCAATACTGGCTCTATGGCATAAAGATCCAGGAGCTTTTGAACTGTTGCCTGGATTCTGAAGGCTCTCTGTCCAGCCAGCCAGGGAATCTACAAAGAGGTCTAGAAGAGGGGCACAAAATTCAATCTTGTAACCTTCTCAAATAACCTCCAGGATCCAATGATCTGCGCCTATTTGTGCCTAGACTGTCCAATAAGCTGTCCAGAAACACATCCGAGCAACTTGCATGCAGCAGAAAAGTGAGGAAGCAAGAGCAAGCCTACTGGGAAGGAAATGGAGTTGAAAGATGAGTGATGATATTCTGCAAGCAACTTGTGAGTTCAGATGCATAATCTTAGCGATCAGGACTACTAGACACACTGCATTAAGAACAGCAGAATATTTTTAGGAATTAGCAGCAAAAGCTATAATGTGAATAAAAATTCAAATGTCTAGTATACAGCTTAGTCACTGACAATGCTGCAAGTGTATCCAGAAGAAATTTAGAAGAGCATGAAGGGAATACAAAGCTAATAACATATGGCTGCAGTGCCTATTTGCTACACTTCCTAGTCAAAGACTTCAGTATCCCAGAAATAAAGACTAATGTCACTGAAATTGCTAAATACTTCTGTAACAATCATTCTGCAGCAGCTCTGAAAAGAATGAGTAGAACCAAGCTAACGCTCCCACAAGATGTTAGATAGAACACTATAGCAGACTATTTTGAGCAATACATCAAGAACTGGTCTATTCTGATTACATCTAGTTGTAAATATTAAAGATTATACCAGCAAGAATAAATTTATATAAACCATGATTTAAATCAATTTTGATTTAAATCAAATCTACTCTGTGCCAAGCTGATATCTGCTGACTCTAGCACATGTTCTGAACCATTGAGGTGAGAGATATTTCCATTGGGTTGAAAAGAAAGCCCTGTCTCAAGTCATGACTAGCAGGGCTCCAATGAACTCCACTTCCTCTAATATTACCAAAATCTGAACCTTACTTTCTGAGCACACTACCAAAACACTTATTCATGCCTTCATCACCTCATGCTTAAGACTACTGCAACTCTCTACTCTCAGACCTTCTGCTTAGCCCCCTCCAATCCATCCAGAATTCAGCTGCACGACTCATATTCCGGAAGAGCCTCTTTACTCACATTACCCCTCTCCTAAAGTCACTTCATTGGCTTCCCATCTGCTTACGAATACAATTCAAACTCCTCTTACTTACCTACAAATGCACTCACTCAGCTACCCCTCATTATCTCTCTTCACTTATCTCCCCCTATGATCCCCCCTTGAGCTCTGCTCAGCTGGTATGTCCTTCCTTTCTGTGTCTTCTCTTCAGCTACCAACTCCAGAGTCCATTCCTTCTGCCTTGCTGTGCCATATGCTTGGAACAAGCCATCCGAATCCCTACGGCAGGCTCCGTCTCTAGCAGTGTTCAAGGCCCAGTTAAAAGCCCACCTCTTTGAGAGTGCTTTCGACTCCTAACTCCTCTCACCTTGGATTCTACATCCTCAACCCTATATGTCAGGGGTCCCCAAAGTCCCTCCTTGAGGGCCGAATCCAGTTGGGTTTTCAGGATTTCACCAATGAATATGCATTGAAAGCAGTGCATGCACATAGATCACATGCATATTCATTGGGGAAATCCTAAAAACCCGACTGGATTCGGCCCTCAAGGAGGGACTCTGGGGACCCCTGCTATATGTCATGTCTGTTTGTCCAAGTTAGATTGTAAGCTCTTCTAAGCAAGGACCGTCTGTCTATAAATGTCAAAATGTACAGCGCTGCGTACGCCTTTCAGCGCGATATAAGTGATAAGTAGTAGTAGTAGGAAGAGCTGACATGGGATAGTTTATGTTGACCCCTAGAATCTTCTAGTGTCTGAATGGTTCTGTGCATTAATTCTTATACTGTTTATTTGGAATTTACTAACGCACCTTTTCTAAATACAGGTCAAAGCAGTATACAGGCTAAAATAAAGGAAATAGAAACAGGAACTCCAGGAGTAAGTAAACAATATTCACACAGGCAGTCACAAATCAAGAGAATCTTCTGTAACCCTGACCACATAAAAGTAGACACCTTGTAACCCATGAACAAGGCGGCACTTTCTGTGATTATTCTACCATCAAATTTGTGAAGGCCATATTAAAAAGATGAGTCTTCAATAGAGATCTACATTTTTTATGTTACAGTTCTGACTGGAGAGGTAGAGGAAAACTGTTCCAGAGTGATGAGGCTAAAAAATAAAAAGCAGTATGACAAGTGGATTCCAACCATGCAGAAGAAGGATTAGGTAATACCAGGTGATAAGCGCAATAAATGGGGTACATAAGGAATTGTAAGATTTGCTAAGTGAGATGGCTTTTCTTCATATAAGGCCTTGAAAGTCAGAACTGCAATTTTTAACTGGATTCAGAAATTGACAGGCAGCCAGTGGCTTTGCACAATGTAACAACAAATTAACTTCTCAGTTCAAAGTGGTTAACAACAATCAAGAGACTGTACAAGCACAGCGTATTATAATCACATTCAGAAGAATCTGTCAAATAAGTAGGTCTTTAGCATTTTTCTAAAGGAAAGATAGGAGTTAGAGTTGCACGCTGCGGTACTTTATAAAGTCTATAGTTTTTTAAATTTTATTTTGGGAACTACCTGCATATACAATATTGCAGTAGGACAATCATGAGACCAGGAGGGTGAGGGGAGTTTATAATGAGAATGTATTGAGATATTCTCTAATTAAGTTGTTTAAGACAAAAAAGCTAGAGATCTGTTGACTGAAAGATAGATGAGACCTAGGTATTTAAAAGACTCTACCAATGGGATTGGAATCCCAGAAATATTAGGGGCTGTGATGGGGAGAAAGTTACAACTAGTAATCCAGCAACCTGCGGCCTTTTTTTTTTTTTTTTTTTTTGGGGGGGGGGGGGAAGTGATTAGAGGAAAGCCAGTCTTAATAGTGTCAAGACATACTTTGAGCGGTAAGTGGTCTGCCATATAGGGGGGGCATTGTGTAATAGACCAGATGAATATCAGCATAGTAGTAGTAGGTAACGTTAAAGTTCTGAATGAGAGTTGCTAAAGGACAATGTTGAAAAGAAGTGGTGACAAAATAGATTCTTGAGGGACATCGCTTTATTTATTTACTCAATTATTTAGCCCATTCTCCCAAATACACCCAGAATGGGTTACATAATACATAAATATTAATTTCAAATATGAATGTTAACATAAAGACATAAAACTTAATAAAATCAAATACGTGTATAAGACAATATCAGATAGAGCAAATGTGCTGGATGCAGAGGAAGTATAGACTGTAAAAAAGCAGTCTTTGTAGAAAAGATGCAAACCAGTTATATACCAGTTTGCACCTTCCTCTGAGTTGGAAAGAAAGCACTGTCTTGGAGTTCATGGAGACCCGATACACGTGACAATTGCAAGGAAGAGCTGAGGTGGGATATATATGATGAACCCTAGTAGATTCAGTACTTGAATGATTCTACGCATTAATTCTTTTGCACCTTCCTTTGATGTGCTCTTGGCCAGCCAATTGTCTTAAGTATGGAAACACATATGCCTTGTGTAGTGATGCTGCGACTACTGCTAGACATTTTATGAAGATCCTGGGTGCTGACACTATGCTGAATGGCAGAACATGGAACTGGTGTTTCCCTCCTCTGAATCTCAGATACTTCCTGTGACTGGGATGTATTTATATGTAGGTATAGGCATCCTTTAAGTAGTAAGAGCACAGCCAATCATTTTCCTGAATCGTGGGGAGCAGGGTACCCAGGAAAACCATCTTGAACTTTTGCTCGGTCAGATATTTGATCAGGGCCCTTAGGTCTAGGGTGGACAAAAAATCCCTGTTTTTGGTGACCAGAGAGTTCTTGGAATAAAATTCCTTCCTTTTATTTCCAGGTGGAACAGGTTTGACTGCATTGGCCTCTAAAAGAGAAGAGTTCCTTTATAAGCAATTCCTGATGCTCTCAGTACGCAATTTTGTGGGAATTTTCCACATATAGCGTGCAGCCTGTCTGGACTATTTTGAGAACCTAGAAATCTGCAGTTACAGTGGGTCACCTTGCTGGAACTTCTGCAGTCATGGAAGGGAGAGATCCCTGCTTATTCTAGTGGAGGGAGGAAGGAATCTGTCTTGAGTAGTAGCTCTGTTGCCCTCCAAAAAATACCTGAACATGGAGGCTGAGATAGTGATTTGAGGGTCTCATAACATCGCTTGATGAGGCCTGTGACTTCCTCTACCTTGACAATAAAAAGATTGTCATCTGCATGGAATGTCTACCAGCTTCTCCTGAACTGCTGGTTCCAAGTCTGAGGCATGCAGACAAGCAAGTCTGTGCAATCCAATACCCAGAGCTCTAGATGTCATATCAAAAGCATCACAGGTTGCCTGGACCATGTAATTTCCACACTTCTGTTCTTTGGCTACTTGCTGACAGAGCTCCTTTATCTTTTCCCATCCCAAAGGGAGATTCTGTGAACTCAGCCACATTGCATACATTGTTCTGCAAGTACGTGCTGAGTATGAGCTGGGATGAAGTTATGCAGAAGAAGGGCTGGCTTAAGCTATGGACCAAGTTAAGTTCTGGTCCAGGGCACCATTGGCCCTATAGGTTAAATCAGCTATTCTTTCCCCTCCTCTCCTGCCATGGCTCCAGAACCTCTTCCTTTCTTCCTGCCTTGAGTCCAGCGCCTTGTCCTCGGCCTCCATCAGCGCCCCCAGATCAACAAACTTGTTCTTCACTGGCAGCAGCAGTGGTAACAAGCTACCTGACTGGAGTTGGCTCCTTCCCTCTGCAGCATCTCACCCCCTGACATAACTTCCTATTTACACACGAGTGGGATGCTGCAGAGGGAAGGAGCCAGCTCCATTTAGGCAGCATGTTACCACTGCTGCTGCCAGTGAAGAACTGGTTTGCTGGTTCAGGGGTTCTAAGGGAGGCCGAGGAAAAGGTACTGATAAAAAAAGATTTGCTGAACCAGGGGTGGTGAAAGAAGCTGAGGAAGAGATGCTGGACTCACAGGCTGGGGGGAGGGGGACAGCAGAGATGCCAGCCCTTGGGTGAGGGAACAGGGAAGGGGGGGGAATGTCAAACAATGGGAGGTGGAGAGAGGGTCTAGGGATGACGAGAGGCAAACATGTCAGATGGGGGGGGGTAGGGAAAGAGGGACATCAGGCAGCAGGGGAAGGAGATATGTTGGACTGCCGGGGGGGGGGGGGGGGCGCAACACAAAAATTTGGTCCAGGGCACCAGTGTCTCTTGAGTCAGCCCTGGAAGTAAAAATAGTGGTCAACTAAAATTTATTTTCAAAAGATTCCAAGGTTTTAGCCTCTTGTCCCAGGGGCATCAAGGAGCGAGTCAGAGCTATTGGCTTTTTTAAGAGCAGATTCAACCACCATGGAATGGTGAGGAAGCTGGAACTTCTCAGATCACAGAGCCTTCTGGACTATATGGATAGAGCAGCGATTCCCAGGGCATCCTAATCAGTCAGGTGTTCTGAATATCCAGAATGACTATTCATGAGGTAGATTTACAAACTAATAAGGCAGTACATGCAAATCAATCTCATGCATATTCATTGTGGATATCCTGAAATCCTGACTGGCTGAGGTTCCCCCACGACATGTTTGGGAACCCCTAAGATAACCTTATTGATTTGCTGTATGGGGGAGGGGCACGCACTGCTTCATCTGCACAAGCTTAAGGATTCTGTGCACAGTACTGTCAGTTTCAGAGGGGTGACCTCAAACTGAAGGAAGTCCAATATCTCAACTCTGGCCTCGTCCTTATGCTCTAAAACCAATTTCATCATCTTAGTCATCTCCTATACAAATAATTAAAAAAAAAAATAAAGATGTATTTCAAGCAAAGGAACTTTCTCACTTAACTTAGTTCCTTTGCTTGAAATACAACTTGAGAGGCAATTGAAGGGAAATAATTGAGATATTTTTCCAAATTTTTTTTTAAAGAATAACCTAAATAAATAGTTTTAAAAAAGTGAAAAACTCAAGTTATAATAGGAGGGAGGAGTTTATAAGGATCGATGACTGAAATGTGGAACCTTGCAAGCCTTGGCTTAGGTTCATTTACCAACTACCAAGCTGGTTTCTGAGATCCTTTTCCTCCTTTTTTCCACACTCTATGTGTTAGAAGGTGGGACCTAATTGTATGGTTGGAACATTTCTGTTTTGATCCCACTCGCCATCCTTATTGAAAAACAGTGATATTAGACCCCCCCCCCCCTGTCTGTGCATGGGCTTCCAGAATGGCTGGAACACCCGAGTTGCCAGCAATTATGCCCTCACGGCCACAGCATCTTGCTCCAAAAATACACAGGATGCCTATTTGCTCAGCAAGGGATAGAGCCAATCCTCAACGGTTTTATATCAATGAAGGCTAGGCTTCAGCTGAGTTGGTCCATCATTCAAAAGTATTAGGGCAGTGTAAGTAGGCCGATGTGCCCTTTCAGTTCCCAGAGGGGTGAGTGGCCTTCCTGTTGGGGAGGGGAGGCTTTGAAGACACTCCAGTTTAGATTCTATCTTTTCCACATCCTCTCTCTGACACTGAATGAAGCTAGCAGCATCCGCCAATATATTGGGCAGTAGTTTCCCCACTCATGTATAGGAGAGGAGTTAGGCTGCACAGACCTGCAGGTTATGTGGATTAGGAAGGGCTACATCTGCTTTTAGATTACAGCTTCAAATTAATTTTTTTTTAAAAACCCTAACCTCTACTTCATATCTTGTTCTGCATCCAGTACATTTCTAAGTGAACTGCTTACAATGGAGGAGTAGCCTAATAGAGCAGTATTCTTGGAACCAGAAAATCCAAGATTCAAATTCCACTGCTGTTCCTTATGAGCCGGCTTTTATTGATAATGACAGGGATAGCTATCCAAATGATAATGAGAAATTGGAAGAGTTCTGACAGTCTCAGCTTCCCTTTCTGGTGGGCAAGTTTATGCTCTATGTATAAATGTGAAAAGATGAATGCAGAATTATTAGGGAAGAATAAGGAATTTAAATTAGTGTGGAGCCCGTTAGCAGCTTTTGTTACATTTATTTATCTCTCTTTTCAAGTTAAGTTAGGTTAGGTTCCATACACATCCAGGGAGGGGAGGGGGGGGGGTATTTCATAGCAATGTATTGGAATATGTCTATATTTTGGGTTTGTAAAGGGTTGGGGGGATAATGATCATCTTTTAAAATTTGTTGTTCAAAGGTGTGTTTTTATGGTTGATTATCTTTCAAATGTATACATTTGTATTGCACTGTTCATATTGGAAAATAATAAAAAATTTACCAATAAATTACTTAACCCTCCGGTAATAAGCTCTCTAGGGAACGTGCCTGAATGCAATTCACCTTTAACTACTGAAAGGTGGGAGCTAAATCAAAAATCCTTTGCCCTAAATCGCCTTCATGCCGATGACTTGTTGCTATTAGTTTTCCCGTTATGCTGCCATACATTTTCCCTGACCCAGGTCCAAGTCTTAAATCTGTAAATAAGACAAAAAGGGTGGAACTAAGCAGGCCAAGGCGCTTGGGAAAACTCTTTTTCTCCCCCCAAACATACTCACTCCACTACAAAGGCAGATTTTCAGATACAGGAAACTTTATTAGCACATGGCCTATATAGTGCTTTGACCGACTGACACCCACCCACGCGTGCACTCGCTCAGCAAGTGTACCCGCTTAAGACTTGGCTATCAAAAAGCATTGCAGCAACATCAGCCACCACGCTAGTCTTGCTTTTCCTACCTGCTTCTCGTTCTTTCTCACAGCACTTTTTTTCTTTCAGAATCGGGCACTTTTATTGAGACACACACATGCTCAGATTCACGATAAGGCACACTGTCTATGTCGGTACTCCCTTGCCCCCTTCCCCCCCACGCGACACTCACCGGCTGCCCTCACACAGAAACCTCCGCAGCACTGCACAGACGCTGCCCCTCCCTTCCTGCCTCTGTAGTCTGCCTTCTAGCGGTAACCCCCCTCTCCCGTGCTTTCTCATTGGCTGTACAGCAAGCAGCCGACTTGCCTTGGCTTCTGCGGTGCTGCTCGTGCACTCCCGCGATTCTGCTTTATGTCCTGCAGCATCTCGGAAAGAGAAAGGGTGGCTCGGGGTTGTAACCCTAGAAATTTCTTCCTGCGTAGGGCAAATTAAAACGCCAGAACTAGCCGTAAAGGCTAAAAGAAAGGCAAATACATGAGGATAGCAAGAAATAGTTTAATGATTTTTCAGATTTCCTTTTTTTATTGCCCCCCCCCCCCCTTTCCCGATTAACACCGCCGTGGTGTACTGAGTTTATCACCGGTAGCAAGCGTTTGGAGATCATCCTGAAGCTATGGCAACACAGGAAATTGAGATACAGTATTTAAGAAGCTGCTCAAAAGGGACACTAGTTGGCTTAATCTTCGATGCAGTGGTATAGGGAGGATGTTCTGCCAAGAGGGGAGAGCAAAGTAACTTTTTTGTATTACCCAACAGCTTTCTGTGGAATAGGTACTAATAGGAAGGGTGACACAGGAGCAGGCAGTAGCTAAGTGAATAAGAAATCGATGGAGGGAACAAATGCCCCCCCCCCCCATACCTGGATATCATTAGTTGAACTTTGTAGACATTATTAACCTAGCTCCTATTATTGGTGGACAAAAGCAATGGTTCTCACTCAGTTTGGTTTTCAAGATCTCCAAAATGAATATGGGTGATGTGCATGCTATGTCTCCCTTGTATGCAGATTTATTCTTTAAATCTGACTGGGTGTGTCCTGGATTAAGAAACATTGGACTGATGCAAAACGAATGCCATTTCCCCTGCTACTCCATGGTAAACAGGTGTAAGTGTTAATTAAACCTCAGATGGAACTACAGTCTCAGATCATTGGCTCCCCCAAAGACTGGAGGATTAATTTTGTAGGGAGGAAGGTTGGCGCCACCCCCCCCCCCCTCATTCCCGCTGCTTAAAGCGCCCCTCGCGTACCTCTTTGAGAAGTTCCCAGCACGAGCAGTATCTTCCACCTGCTGTTCGCGCCCGCCTCGTTTCCTGTCTGACTTAACGTCCTGGTCCCGCGACCAGGAAGTGACGCCAGAAGAGAGCCGCGGCCGACGCGAGCAGTAAGTGGAAGATGCTGCTCGAGGCGCCGAACGTTTAAGGAGGTAAGCAAGGACGAGAGGAGAAGCGCCGACGCCTGGGGCAGTCCACCCCCCCTCACTATATTTTTACATACACATCTTTCATCTTTATTACACACGTGTATCAGAAGAGACATAACCGTGGTCATTTCATAATTCTGCATTTCCAAACATGAATCATTCACATTGACTACAAATGGCAATGCAGTGCTCATACAATCAAATCTCTGTCACACTGGTTAATGCACAGATGTATCATTTGCACTTCTTCACACAACAGGTCACTGCTCATATACTGTATTTCTGTCATTCAGAGTATGTCTGAACATATGGCATAAAAAAGGACATCATATCAAAGATTTTTTCACAATTATTAAATGTTTATTTTCTCTGCTATGTTGATGTCATTTTACAGCTGTCACAGCATCCTAATCTAGAAAAGATAAGCTAGAGACTAAAGTTTCAAACTAGGGAAACAGGTTTGTGCTCCTTGTGATCCCTCTTTGAAATGCAGTATGGCTGCTAAAGAAATGAAGACAAGGTAAATTGTGCTAAGAAAATGAGATTTCATAAACATTCTTTTATGAATATATATATATGCGAACTTTCTCTTTTTTCCTCCATATCATCCTCCTTAATCTATTTATTTTTCATCAAGAATAAAAGCATTGCAGATTGTTCATACTGATTCGTAGAGAATGACACAGGGACAAATTTGCCTCCATCCCCGAGGGATCTCGGTATTCCTTCCTGTCCCTGCACGCTCTGCCTTAACCGCAGAAGTCTTGAACATTTATGATTTTAAAGTATTCGAGGCTTGTGCAGATGAAACCAATGCTTGCAGGAATGGGACAAGGACAGAGCTTGATGGGATGGGGATAGAGAAATTCCGCAGGGACTGGGAAAATTTGTCCTCGTGTCATTCTCTATGGCAGTGTCTCTCAAACGTTTTCGAGCTGGGGCACACTAAAGGTAGTGGCCAAAGCTTGAGGTACCCAGAAGTGCGCGGATGTCACCGTGATGACATCACGCATGTGCAGAGATCCTCCAGATGGGCCCTGAGATGCCAGTAGTGGGTACCAGCAGGGAAGAGAGCCAGAGAAAAGGAGAGGCACTGGCGCCAGCTGATTGCCTACAGTAGTATTTCTCAACTACTTCAAGCTAAGAACCCCCTAAGTCTAACAAATATCAACTGAGTACCCCAACCACAGTCCTCCCTAGGCCCACCCAAACTCTGCCCCAGATCCCATCCCCTTTACTAATTGTAATGCAATTTTTTTTCCATTCATTTTTCATATACACACAATATACACAGCAGATATAAATTCTCAAAATGACACATTTCAATCACTAGATTGAAAATAAAATCATTTTACCTACCGGCGATCCTCTGCAGGCTGCTGTAATTAGCGTTGAAGGTGAGACCGGGAGGCCAGGGGGGAAGTCGGATGACGCTAGAGAGAAGGGGGAAACATGCAGGCCTTTGGCGAATCAGGCAGCGCTGGCACTGTACCATGTAGGGAAGTCAGCTGGCAGGCGCCCCTCTTCCTCATCAGTGTGCCGCGGCACACTTGGAATCTCAGGAGGCACACAGTTTGAGATACACTGCTCTATGGGCTTAGATCTGAAGGCTCGTCTAAAATAGTTGCTATTTTTATATACATAGTTACATAACAAATGACGGCAGATAAAGACCTGATCTAGTCTGCCCAGCAGTCACACTAGTTTCAATTTATGATTAAAGCAACAATGAATGTGATATACGTATAATAATAATAATAATAGTTTATATACCGCAATACAGTTAAGTTCTATGCGGTTTACAATAGATTAAGCGAGGTACAAATTGATTGAATTTAAGAGGGGGGAAGAGGAGAGTTAATAGGACCGGAAATGCATTGTTGAGGAGAAAGAGATTAATAGGACAGAGGAATCACTATGGAGGAGAAAGAAGATGAGTGGGTCAGTTGTCTAGATACTTTAGGAACAGTTGAGTTTTTGGACGTTTTCTGAATTCCTCATAAGTAGTGGGCGAAAGCAGTTGATCTAGGTCTTTACCCCACAATGCTGCTTGATGTGAAAGAAGGTGTTCATGGTGTTTTTTCAGTTTACAACCTCTAACTGGGGGGGAAACGAAGTAGGAATGAGAGCTTCTCTTGTGTCTGTTGGCAGAGAAGGAGAAAAGGTCAATTATGTATTTAGGGGCAAGTCCGTTTAGCGCTTTAAAGCAGAAGCAGGCGAATTTAAACTTTATGCATGCTTCCATCGGTAGCCAATGTAACTGCCGGTAGTTGATCATGGTCTTTCTTTGACATTTCTGAGACATCAACCATAGAAGCTCACCTGGCACTGTTCCCTCCTGTCCTATTTATGTTTTCCTCATAGCAACAATGAAAAACATCTCTCAAAGCTTACTTCTTCTATAATGTCTTTGAAAAAGAACGATATCTATTGTGCTGTGTATGTTGGAGGCACATCAAAATGCATCAATATTTTTCTGTTTTTTTCCCTTTCTCTCACTAAGGAATGTAACTTTTTTTTTCATATATCTACTATATAACTATGTATTATTTCATCAGTGTAAACAGCTTGTCCAGAAAGTGGTATATCAAATCAAATAGAAGTTGTATCTCACGAAGTGGGATGCATCAGAAAAGGCTTCAGCAGGGCCTGCCAAAGGCAGCCTGTTTTTATTGCTGCTAGCAACCTGCTGTGAGGTTGAAAGACTATGGTGGGGGTTAGAGAAAGATGCTGGACATGTGGGGGAAAAGGAAGAGGGAGAAATGCCAGACCTGGGAGGGGAGAGGAAAGGGAGACCCACGGGGGAAGGAGAGATGCTGGAACTGTAGGAAGGGGAAGGGGAGAAAGAAGGGAAAGAGAGGCTAGGCTGAGAGGGAGAGAGATGCAGGACCTGAGGGAAGCAGGGGGGGGGCAGAGAGGGGGAAAGATGCTGGACTTGGGGAGTGGAGGGAAGAGAGACTATATATAGAGAGAGATTGGACCAATGGAAGAGAGATGCAGGACCACTGGGGGGTTCAGGATGAGAGTGGGAGAGATCCTGAGGGAGAGATGGTGTTCCTGTTCCTGAATGAATCCTGCGAGGATGTCCGCTGTACGCTAACATTGGGGATGGCTTTCACCCATCTGGTTCACGCTGATCCCTATTGATGAAGATCTTGAAACTTGGCTGGAGTTGAGGGAAACTTAGTGTGATCGTTGAGACTTGGTTTTTGTATAATATTATCATTGCACGTAGGTGATTGGGAAAACACCACCGGGGAACTAGAAATAGAGAACTTAAAGAAGAGTGAAAACAGATGGATCTATCTACTGCTTGTGGATGTGTTTAGGCTATGAAATACAACAACACACTGAAAAACCTGTGGTTACCCAATTCTTAAATTTATCACAAAACAACCACAGGTAAAAATAGAAATGCAACTGAAGGTGTTCCTTTTGCTAGGGTTACAAGACTCAGATGGTGGAGCTGTGTAATCACTTTGGATTCTCTTGTAGAGGAGATTTTTTTCACCTGCTCCTTTTTTTTAACGTCAGTGGTTTGAACCCGCCCTACCACTCACTAAATTTATATATTTATTTTGTTATCTTTATTGAATTATATTTTAAATAAAGTTGTTTTTTAAAAAAATGTTTCTCTTTTCTTCTTTCCTTTCAAATCGTCATAACTTTATTCTACACACACATTAACCTAGCAGCTCATCTCAAAACAGAACCAGCAGATGAATGCAAAGTCAAAATTAATAAAATCACTGGTACTTATCTTAAGAAAGTGCTTTGTGTTTAAATTGCTTTAGTTGATTTTCAAAGTGGTTTTGATTTGTGCTCCATATCTATGGAGCTTAAGCTATTGCTTGTTTTACTATTCTTAGTTTACTATTCATTGTTTAGTTTTTATGCAGTATATAAATTATTTTTAAATAAATAAATAAATAGTTCATCCTCCAACACAGCCAGTGTTTTATGGGACAAACAACACTCCGCTGCATCAGGGAAATATTTAAGTAACGCTTTGTAGACAGTGCAAACGCTCCTGCTAATTCGGAGCATCAACTAAGAATAGCAAAACCCCATCTCATTCCTTCCTCAGCCCTCCAATCCCTTTCATCTTCAACGTACCCCCTCCCCATTACCATATTTATACGCTGTGTAATATCTATCCTCTCATCCGTTTCCTTTCCATCCTCTTCTTCCCCTCGGGGTTCTACCATTCTCAGCATCTTCCTCCACCTGTTTAACCCAGCATCTGCTCCCCATTGTTAAAGGAAAATCACTGGTTACCGGTAAACCACAGAATCACTTATAAAATTGCCTTACTGACACATAAGATATTAGTAAACAAAGCCCCAGCATTTTTAGAAAGATTTTTAATACCACATATTCCTGTAAGATCTCTTAGATCAGAAGAAAAATCCCTGCTGGTAACTCCCTCACTAAAAATTATTCAAGGAGGGATTCGATCTTTTCTGTTACAGCTCCCCAAATTTGGAACTCTTCCTCTCAATATAAGAGAAGAAAAAAGGCCTACTAAAAAGCTGGTTGTTTAAGGACATCTTTAACTGACCCTTTTCATAATCACATTATCTCATTCCCTGGAATTTATCTGGACAAGGAACACTGTTAAGTAGAAATTAAGTGGGTACCGTTCCCCAACCTTTTGTTTCCTTACCCTTCCTTTTTATTTATTTTCGAATTGTATTTAATCCATTTTTCCCCCCTCCTCTTCATCAGTGTTTTTACATCATAATTGTCTTTAATGTCCTGTTTGTTGTAAATATTTTATTTTTTCGATTTTTAATTTTGTAAATCGCATTGGATTTGGATACTGCAATTATATCAAATATTTTAAAGAAACTTGAAACTTCCTTCCTTTCCCACTCTCATAGCCTGACATCTTCTCTCTTCTCTCCTGCACTCTCCCCCATGGTCCAGCATTTCTCCCACTCCCTTCCTTCACTCCCATTGCCAGGCATCACTCCATTCTGCTCCTGGATCCAACATCTCCCTCCTCCCTCTCCACTTCCTGTGTATCCCTCCCATCCACCCCCATTTTCAACACCTCCCTCCCTTGCGTCCCTTCCCATGAAATATTCTATCCCTTCCTTACACTGCCAAATCCAACATTTCTGTTTTTTCCCCACTGTCTACCATCTCTCGCTCCCCTTGTCTTGTGACCTGGATCAACCCTCTCTATCCCCCTCCATGAACCATCTAGCTTTTCCTCCCCTCCATGATCATGTGCAACATTTCATCCTCTTCCCTCACCATTCATGTCTTTCTCCCCTTGTGCCAGCATCTTTCCTTCTTCTCTTCCCTCCCCTCCCCTTGTGCCAGCATCTTTCCTTCCTTTCGTCCTTCCCCTCCCCCATGCCATTATCTTTCCTTCCTCTCCCTCTTCCCCTCCCTCTATGCCAACATCTTTCCTTCCTCTCACACTCCCCTCCTCCATGCTAACAACTTTTCTTTCTCTCCCAGGCCCGTAATGTCCCTAGTAAGGCTTACTTCATCAGGTCACAGTATCGGCAGCAATTCACACATACTGCCTGCCTGCTGTTAACCTGGAAGCTTCCCCTCTGCCGTGGAGAGACTTCCAGGTTAGCGGCGGGCAGCATGTGGAAATTATTGCCGATACCGTGATCCAATAGCTGACACCGTCTGAGATTCTATGTGGGAAAGGGGGAATTCTGCGTGACTGTGCAATTCTGTGCAAATTCTGCATTGCACAGTCATGCAGAATTCTGCCAGGAGTAATATGAAGACAAAAAAGAGGACACATAACCCCTCTCACATTCTACGCATTTCCTTGGTCCCCATTCCCATCCTCTGTACCCTTTTAATGCTTCTCTCTATATCTCCCTTCCTCCAAACCTCCTTACCCACAAGTGCTTCTCTCTCTCTCTTTCCTTCCAACCTCCCTCTCCTGTGGGTGGTTCACTGTTCCTATTGAGGCCTTTTTTCTTCAGTTTTGAAAAATTTGTGCCATAGAGTAATCCACTTCTTTAGATGAGAGTACAGTTTTCTGTATTGTGTGCATGATATCTCCAATAAATATACCTGAGAGGTATTTGCTTGTATTTCCTCCATTTTATATACATATTTCATGTATTTCATCAGCGATATCCTGAAACTCAATAGCCAAATGATCATTAAGGGGTAGGACTCTGGACTCTTTTATTAAAGTACTAATGGACATTGGTATGAGCTACATAAAATAGGTAGACAGCATTTAGCGTATGCTAATGGATATTAATACATGCTAAATTTTAATAATAAGGGCCCTTATATTAAGATATAGCAAAATTCCCATGAATGATTTTGTAATTAATTTTAATTATTTTTGATGTTGCATTAATATTGACCAAGAAAAAAAGGTGTCTAATTTTAAATGAATTGAGGATTAAGGGAATGCTATACTTTTTCAGAGCTTCCAAGTGACTTAGTTACACGAGAAAATCTTTTAGTCCGTTCTGGTTATGAATTTACATCCCAAAGCAATGTAACATTTGTAGTTCCCAATTCTCCCCATTGAAATCAGTGCTGCCTGTCCCATAATGCATCAAGATGGTGTAGTCACAAATAACAGGACTGGCCCCAAATCTCCTCTTGGAACTGGAAAATTGCTAAACTCTTTTATTTACATGGTAATGGTGGCTGTCAGAGATGCTTTGGGAGTGTGGCGTGCAAGTTTTAGTTTTGTACCACCAGATGTCAGTATGTCACTATGCAAAATTCTATTTAGTTATCTGTAATTTTCATTTCAATCACCATGTTAAAATGCCTATAATTTTTTTTAAATACCTTTCTTTCTTAGCTCCTTTCTACTCCTCTCCCTAGACCAGTACTTCCCAATTTTTTGTTGTTGCAATTCAATTGTGGCTAAATAAAACTATGTGGCTCCCTGAAGATGCAGAATAATGATGGACCTATGAAGACCCCATCAAAGTCATGACCTAAAACAGTGTATCGCAAACTGTGTGCCATGACACATTAGTGTGCCTCTGGAGATTTCAAGTATGCCACTGCACACTGGGTAGGAAGAGAGGCTCTGGCGTGGGCATCAGCTGACTTGTATCTTCCTGCCTTCTGCTGCCGAGACTCCTGCTTTCCTCTTCTTCTCTCCCCACCCCTGGAACAACAGCGGCAGCTCAATGTGATTTTAACTTAGCCACACAGCTGCCACTAGCATTAGTTTACACGCAGTTTCATCAGGCAGCCTCGGGGCCTTTGCTATGCTGGCCCACTTCGATGATGCAAGGTGGACCGGCCTAGCAAAGACCCTGAGGCTGCCTGATGAAACCACGGCTAAACTACTGCTAGAGGCATCTGTGTGGCTAAGTTAAAAGCACACAGCTGTCACTAGGCTAGAAAAAGAAGGTATTGCTGAGGAGGGAAGGGATAAGGGGTACTGCTGGACAGGGGAAGGAGGGAAGGAAAAAGGGGTACTGCTGGAAGGGGGAGGAGGGAAGGGGTACTGCTGGACAGGAGGGAGGTAAAGAGAAAGGAGAAGAGGTGCTGCTGGACCTGGCAGAAAAGGAGGGAAAGGAATGGTGCTACACACTGGAGGGGAGGGTGAGATGGTACATGGGGAAAGAGCATGTTGGGTTGAGGGGATGGGTAGGAAGGATGCCACTCGAAAGAGGCAAGGACAGAGAGAAAAAGCTTGCAGGAGGCAGAAAGTGTTGGACTCATGGAGAGGGCGAGATAGATGGGGAGGGCAGAAAGGAGGGAAGGATAAATGTTACACTCTGGGGAAGGGGGAGAGGGCAGAGAGTGAGAAGTTGGACTTATGGAGGGAGAGAGAGAAAGATGTTTGGGGGAGGAAAGGAGGACCGGAGGAGAAGCATGCAGGAGGAAGAGAGAAAAAAATGTTGGACTGGTGGAAAGGAGAGAGAAATGTTAGACTGGGAGGGGGGCCCAGAAAGGAAGAGGAGGAGGGAGATGGACTGCAGGGGGCAGAAAGGAGTAAGGGAAAGAGAAATGTTACACTGGGGGGGGGGGAGAGATGACTAAAGGAAGGGAGAGATATCAGACCAGGGAATGGAAGGGAAGGAGGGGAGTCTGGAAGCTCTATAGAAATAATAATAGTAGTAGTAGTAGTAGTAGAGAGAGATGCCAGATTATGGGAAGGAGAGGAGAGAGATGCTAGACTGGGAAAGGAAGGAGAGAGATGTTGGACCAATGAGGGGGGGGGGGAGGAGGCAAGGAGAGAGATGTCAGACCATGGAAATAGGGAGGGAAGGAGAGAGAAATAAGAAGGGAAGGTAAGACATGGAAAAACAGGTTTTGAGAAGCAGAAAAATGGAAAAATTGAATGTTAAGTTATTGCTAAAGATGGATGCAAGGCAGAAAGTGAAGACGGAGTGAAAAACAGTCAATGGATAAGAAGGCCCTGGAAACAGTTAAAAGCACAGAAAAATATAGGCAACAAAGGTAGGGGAAATGATTTTATTTTCAATATGGTGATTGAAATGTATCAGTTTTGAGAATTTATATCTGCTGTGTATATTATGTGTATATGAAAAATGAATGGAAAAAAATTGCATTACAATTAGTAAAGGGGTGGGATCTGGGGAAGAGCTTGAGTGGAGTTTGGGAGGTCTGTAGTTGGGGGTACTCAGTTGATATTTGTTAGTCTTCTGTGCTGGCATGCCCTGCTGGCATTTCAGGGCCTGTCTGTAGGGCCTCTGCGCATATGTGGATGTCAACGTGATGATGTCACTCATGCGCATGATGTCATCACAGCAACATCTGCGCACTTCTGGGTGCCTCGAGCCATGGCCACTACCTTTAGTGTGCCCCGACTCAAGAAAGTTTGAGAGACACTGACCTGAAGGCAGGTTTTGTGACCCCATTTGGAATTCCGACCCATAGTTTGGAAAGCTCTGCCCTAGACAATCACAAGCTCTTACAAACCTATTTTCTCATTGATACATACATTTCTAATTAAAATGCCATAAGCAACCAGAATGTCAAGCCCTTCCTGAGCCAAGGATGAGATGAGTAAATGCTGCACTCTCACTTTCCAGAGATTTTGTATATTTTTAAAGATGATTTAATTACAAATATATATAAAAGATGTGGAAATGGACAGCAGCCAGGATTGAAGCCTTGTGTTATTCAACCCTTTTTTGTGCTAGTGACCTTGAAAGAAACTCGTTCTTTTCCCATTATACACGAAGTTAATCATGACAGACCATTAGGCGGTATTACAGTAATACCCAAACGTCTTTAATTAACAACATGTTAATTGGTATTTTATATGGTACTAGTAAGCTAACTATCAAAAAAATCCTTTTAGGAGTAATACAAACAGTATCCACCAATTACTCCCGAATATACACCCTCGTAAGAAGGCACTAACTGAAAAGAAAAAAAATCTATTGAATAACATAAATATAAGAGATATTTTCTGTTACAAAGAGAGAATATTTCGTGCTCTGCTTCAGGGACAAAGGGTTCATTCAAGTGCGGGATTCCAAGCCTAAGATGGTGTAAAAAAATCATTGTTGTAAAATTTAGGACTCCTTTTACTAAACCGTGGAAGAGCTTTTTTCCGTGGGCCAGCAAGGCAAATGCTCCGACGCTCATTCAATTCCTATGAGCATCGGAGCATTTACCTCACCGGCCCAAGGTAAGAAGCTCTTCCGTGGTTTAGTAAAACCCAGCGTTAATTTGTAAAGGGCTTTAAAAATTAAGTTTTACAACAGTGATTTTTCACACCATCTTAGGTTTGGAATCCTGCACTTAAATGAACCCTTTGTCCCTGAAGCAGAGAACAAAACGGAGCTTTGTCGGGCAAGGATAGAATTGAATGCTAGCAGCCAGAGAAGTGTGACAGTGTTAAACTCTTTGAAGAATTTGGATTTAAATTTGCATCTTAATAGATTTTGCCATCTAAATAGTGCACTTTACACAGGGTTATTGTTTCAGCACTGGCACTCTGTTCACATATGAGGAGACATTTGCTGGAGAGATTATTTTGCACTGTTTGCACACATAGGAGGGAACATAGGGGTCCTTTTACAAAGGCGCGGTAGCAGTTTAACTTGCGGAATACCGCGCGTTAAACCGCCTGCCGCGCTAGTACCTAACGCCTCCATTGACGAGGCATTAGGATTTTAGGCTGCCGCAGGGGTTAGTGTGTAATGAAATGTCCGATGCGCTAACCCCCGTAGCGCGCCTTGATAAAAGGGGCCCATAGTCAAACACAATTTAAAATATAGGGGTCCTTTTAAGGCGTGCTAGCTGTTTTAGCGCATGCTAAATATTAGCGCGTGCTAATTGCTAAAGCGTCCATAGACTATAATGGACAGGTTAGCGTTTAGCACGCGCTAAAATGGCTAGCATGCCATACGGCCTCTTAAATGAAGCCGCGCTAACGGCCCCGAAGCCCATAGAGATTTAAAGGGCTTCGAGACTGTTGCCGCGCAGCTTTATAAAAGAGGCAGTTAGTAAAAGAACCCCATAGTTAAAAAAATAACATGAAAGATGATTTGATGATGTAGCTCAGTGTCTCTCAAACTGTGTGCCCTGAGAGATTTCAGAATTTGACTTTATTCTAAAAAAAATTTCCTTCATAAGTATACACTAGACCAGGGGTGCCCACACTTTTTGGGCTTGCGAGCTACTTTTAAAATGACCAAGTCAAAATGATCTACCAACAATAAAATTTAAAAAAAACACAATGCACACTGTACGCATAGAAAATGTTAATTATCATTCCTATTCCAGGATTTTTCAAAGAGGTCAAAGCAGATAACTCTATGCACTATCACCTCAGTAACAACCATACAAAAATAGACAAATATACCCCCCTCCCTTTTTACTAAACCACGATAGCAGTTTTTAGCGCAGGGAGCTGCGCTGAATGCCCAGCGCTGCTCTCGACACTCATAGGCTCCCTGCGCTAAAAATCTCTATTGCGGTTTAGTAAAAGGGGACCTTAGTGTAAAATATAGACAGCAGATATAAATTCAGACACATTTTGATCACTAAATTTAAAATAAAATCATTTTTCCTACCTTGTCTGGTGATTTCATGAGTCTCTGGTTGCACTTTCTTCTTCTGACTGTGCATCCAATCTTTCTTCTCTTCTTTAGCCTGTATGCTTCCTCTCCTCTAGATCTCGTTCCCTCCCCTAACTTTTCCTTCCTCTCTCCCAGCCCTTTCTTTCTCTCTGCCTCCCTTTCTTTTTTTTCTGTTTCTCTTCTTTCCTTCTGTCTCCCTGCCTGCCCTTTTTCTTTCTTTCTCCCTGCCCTCCCCCAAGCCACTGCCATCAGGGACCAGGACCCAAACCGCACCAATAACAGGCCCCAAACCGCCACCAATAACAGGCCCGAAAGCCGACGCCGCCCCAACCTCTCCCTGCTTCGGCCGACCAGCATCGCGATTGAGTTGTTGGGGGAAATGCTGCCGGGTCCTGCCTTCGCGGAAACAGAAAGTAGGCAGGACCCGGCAGGAAGAAGAACAAATGCTTCACTAACCTGTCTCCCGCATTAGCCCGTAGCGAACGCTTGCTTCAGGGCTCTCAACATGTGCGTGCAGGCTTCCCTTCTCCCCCCCCCCCCCGGACATAACTTCCGGTTTCGGAGGGAAGAGAAGAGAAGCCTGCACGCACACGTTAGAGCCCGGAGCATAAGTTCGCTAGGGGCTGAAATTTCCAAGCCGGTTTTTTTTGGGGGGGGATTTAATGTTCAGCAGCGGCAGAGGACAGCTGGACGGACCGTCCAGCTAAAAGGCCCTAGGGAGAACACTGGAGAGGAAGGCTGATCGGCCGGTAGATCAGGATGGCAACACGAGTGCGATCGACTCGAGTTGCCTTCCTGAGCTACTGGTCGATCGCGATCGACGCGTTGGGCACCCCTGCACTAGACTAACAAACTCACTTCACTCTACACAACCCCACACGAACAATCAGAAACAAAAACATCTTTGCATACCCGAAGATCACAGGCTGCAACTACAAATCCTTCCTAGACAGAACCTTCATGTTCCAAGCAAACAGATAGCAATCCTGGCTGGGAAACCACATAAATAAAGCCAGACAGATCAATTAAAACCGCTCTATTTGACAAATTCCTTGCTTAATCAGATGTCCTCTCTCAGGTATTCTTTCCCTTTCAACCCCAATGTATTATGTAACATATTTCTTCTCTCATATATTCATGCTTCTCCAATTTACTATGTAACATCCTTCTTCTTGCATTTTGTAATTCGCTGATTGTCCAGCCTTCTTTCTATGTGACCCGCCTAGAAGTCAGTTTGACTATGGCGGTATAGAAAAATAAAGTTATTATTATTATTAAATGACATGTACTGTACATTGCAAAAGCAAGAGTCTGTCAGTGTTATGAGCGTCTGTGTTTGTAAGGATACAACTGTCCAGACAAGCATCATTTTTTGACATGATTGGGCCTTGAAAATTAACAGCAAGTTATTTTATTTTTTATGCAGTAGTTATCCTAACTTGAGCAACAAAGCAATCAAGGCTTTGTTATCATTTGGTAATTCTTATCTTTGGAAACTTGGATTTTCAGCTCTGACAGAAATTAAATTGGAAAAAAAAAGAGAATGACTGCAGATGGTGGATGATGAAATGTGTGTTTGCTTGTCAACTATTGAGCCATATTTTGAGTTAATTTGCACTGAAAAACAAGCACATCTATCGCATTGACTAGCAATTCTTATCTACTTTTGTTTTACCATTGTTACAAGTACCCATACATAGCTTAAAGAACTTTAAATAAATAACTCTCAAATTTTTGTTGGTTTTGCAATTTTATAATTTCAGTTTTAATGTGCCACAAAAAATATTTGCTCCATTTATTGTGCCAAAGCTAAAAAAATTTGATAGACACCGATGTAATTGAAGCAATACCAATCGGAGGTAGTCTCTGAAATATGGTTTGGAATGAGCAGCTTTACTGCCAAAATTACTGAAATGTTCTCTCTTGTAATAGAAAATATCTTTTTTTATGTACGTTCTTCATTAAATTATTTTCTTTTCAATTAGTGCCTTATGAGAGTGTATATCAAGAGTAATTGGTGGATATTACTAGTAGTTGACATCACAGGCGAAGAATCATTTAAGCAAACCTCAGGTATCTTGCACCAGATTTGGTTAAAAAGCTTGTCCTTCCATACCCTGAAGTGCTGTCAGTTAAAATGTCATTGTCAGCAGAAAATGATGAAGAAAGGATAAAAAAAAGAGCTGTGGCTCTGTGATGCTTTAGAATCACAAGTATACAGCCATGCTTCTGAGTATTAAATTGAGCCCCCTCTTTTATCAAGCTGTGCTGCCAAGCAGCGTGAACTAAATGCCAAGCCACCCATTCTATTCCTATAGGCGGCTCAGCATTTAGCTTGCGCTGCTTGATAAAAGGGCGGGGGTATATTAAGGCCTTAAATAGCACATAGATACCTTGAACTATCAGCAAACCTTGGTGTGGATTATCTGATGGAGGAAGGGACTCACCAGGGCCCAAATGATAATGAAGTTGATATCTATTGTACTGGGTATGTTGGAGGCACATCAGAATGCATCACTATTTTTTTTTCTTTCTCTCACTAAGGAATGTAACTTTTCTTTTCATTTATCTACTCTGAAAGGAGAGGCTCCTTCCCAGTTAAATCTTGCTGTGTCAGCTGGCTGGCTGCCTGCTGATATTCACTGACACTTAACTGGGTAGTGCAGCTGAAAAAGGAGGATGGATTGAGACATCTGGGATTTACTTCCATTGCTTTCAATGGAAGTAAAACCTGGATGTCTCAATCCATCCTCCTTTTTCTGGAGCCATATGGTAACTCTAGCTTTCTCCTAACCAGCCATCCCCTGACTCAGGGCTTCTCAACCCAGTCCTCTGGGCACTCCAAGCAATTTGAATTTTCAGGATGTCTACAATGAATATTCATGAGATATATTTGCATACACTCACTCCTTGGTATGCAGATCTATCTTATGCATATCCATTGTGGGTATTTTGAAAACATGACTGGCTAGGTGTGCCCTGAGGACTAGATTGAGAACCATCGCCCTAACTGGCTACATTAGGGACAGTCTGAGGGTGGAGCTTGGGAAGA
Organism: Geotrypetes seraphini; assembly: GCF_902459505.1. Taxonomy (NCBI): domain Eukaryota; kingdom Metazoa; phylum Chordata; class Amphibia; order Gymnophiona; family Dermophiidae; genus Geotrypetes; species Geotrypetes seraphini. Next base: position 24,087,225 of record NC_047095.1, read on the forward strand.
GCCAGCACTTGGTTAGCAGCAAGATTCAGTCCACTAACCAGCTAAGTAAGTGCATAAAATTAGGACAGAAAAAAAGGGAGGCCTAAATTTATGAGCTGAGTTAACTGGGCTTCTTTCTGAATATCAGTTGGTGCCTCTGTGGCCACATAGAGTGCAAGGGATGTGGGAGCACCAAAATTGGACTCATCCATTGATTTCTCTTGCTTGGTTGTGATGCGGTGGGTAAAGTGAATCAGCGCACATAGCCAGATATTCAGTGCTGTGAACTGTGCATGCACCAGCATTGAATATCCAAGGTTAGGTCCACCCATGGCTGGAAGCAGCTTTTAAGCACTTACCACGGCAGGCAGAATATTGCCCCCCAATGTTTCTAGTTCCAGGAGATACTTTAGACACCCAGAGATGCCAAGTTACCAAATTCTGGGCTGGAGACTTTTTAGCCAATCCTGGTTTTGTACATACATCCCAAACCAGTGTGGGATTTGTAGTTCAGTAACCTACCCATTGAAATCAGTGCTGCAAGTCCCATAATGCATCAAGATAGTGTAGCCAGAATCCCAGGACTGTTCCAAACTTTTCAGCCTGAAACTAGGTAACTTGGTATCCCTGAACATGGGAGTTGCATTCAAAAATAGAAGACTTTACTGAGATTTATTTTTATTCACAAAAATCTTGATTTGCCATTAATCACAAATATTGCAGCAAAGTGGTTTACAAAGTGTCAAAAGCCCAGAGGAGGATATGGAGAAGAAAAGAGTAAGGGAGAAAGAGAAAAATAAAGCATAAAATAGTGTAAAAGAAATATATTAATAATATTGGAGCTATGTTCCCTCAAAACTGAGCACATGAGAAATCGTTCATACATTCTAAGAGTATCACTCACAAAAATACTTGCAAATCTGGAAAATTGTTGGTTTTTAGAACTTGTTGCTCACATGAAAAATAATTTTTTAGAACTTGTCATTCACTTGAGAAAAATTTGCACGCACCTGGCCAATCCTTAGAGGGATCATTGTATTGGAGATAACGAATATGAACATTTATGTTGCTAAAGTTCAATTGATCAACCAGGTTTTGAAGTTTCTTTAATACAGTATAGCATAATAGCAAAACAGCCAAGTTAACAGTCTCATTTGTACAGGGCTGCATCAAAGTATGTGTGGCTGATGTGGCTGTACACACAGGATTCAAGGAATGCAGGCGTACCACAATTTCATTGGTTTCTCTTGTTTGGTTATGATGTGGTGGGTAGAATAGGAGCACTTGGGAGCATGTTTATGGGGCACATTTTTGACTCAGGATGCTCCTGAGAGCATTCAAGTAGAAAAGCAAAATAGGATACTTGAGTCTCTTCACCTCTCCTCCTCTGGTTTTCTTTGGACTCCTGGATTAAGCACCTGTTGGGCAACTTGTTCCATTCCTTCTAAAATTCTACACAGATGTCTCCTACTTCAGGAACACTGGTACACTGGATACGGGAAACACCACCACATTAATTCTTCTGCAGGATCTTCTGCACCCATCTCAGGGCCTGGTTACAGGTAGCATTTTGTCCTAGGAGCTACAGGGATCCTGAAGAATAGGAAACACCACTTCTTCTCTCTACCAGAGCTGCTGTTACACAGTTCTAGGAGGCAGATTTGCGACCAGTCCTGGTATCTGATCTACTCATCCTGATGCATTATGGGATCAGAAGTGATTTAAGTGGCTAGACTCAGGGACTATAAATGCCATATGACTTTGGGGTACACATTTGAAATGAGGACTGGTCTCCCTCCCCGCCCCCCCCCCCAAAAAAAAAAAGTCTTCCTCCTGGAGCTGGGTATCTTGACAGTTCTACTGCACTCCAGAACTTTCCAGGGCATTAGCGTGCACTAAGTGCCATGTGGCCCATGTATGTAAAATAAGATGCACAGCATTTAGCACATGCTAATTCTGACCCTCTTATACTATGCCGTGGTAGAGGTTTCTACCACGCCCTGGGGCGCTAAATGCTCCGACACTGCTCATCGAAGCAGCATAGGAGCATTTAGTACTCCGTGCTGCAGTAGAAACCTCTACCATGGCTTAGTATAAAGGGGGGGAGGGGGTGTCTGTTAGCATGCATTAGCTTATACTGTAGCTCATTTTCATGCTTTTATTTAGCTGCTTGGAAACCTTGAGAATCATAGGTGGCTCTCTACTATTGAGTCGCACAAGTTACAAAATAAAACATCAAAAATATTGTAAACTAAATAGTTCTTGTCCCTTCTCACAAAATATTAATCATTATTAGTATTAATTGCACAGAGGTGCAAGAGATTATTTTCCTTCCCTTTTTTTCATAGAAAAAGTGGAACTACAAATGTATAAATGCAATGGGTCCGGCCTATTTATTTGACATGGAGTCAGCTGGTAGACCTATCTCTATTCCTAGTTGAATCACTTCAGATTTCGAGCACTTCTGAGCAGTTCTCTGTTAAAATCCAAAAAGGAGCCAGGAGTCAATGTGGTGCCCGACACCTGGCACTTGGCCACAGTTTGGAACTAATATTTTCTTTTAAAGTTATTTTTAGCTTCTGTGTTACACAGTTGCCACAGTGCATTTATCTTTGATAAAATGCCACTTCTAGAGGGCTCCATTGTATTATGCAACACGATTTGACTTGGCACGTTGAAATATTATTTATTTTGCAGAGCTGTTCTGTTAAAGGATCAGGTTTTCCATTGTGCTTTTTTACCTTCTGCTGCACTTGAGGTTAATTTATTTAACAGAACTTCCACATGAACGTTGTATTTGATTTGATCTGCAGGATTAATATTCTCTGGCTTTTTGTTTCTTTGTGAGGCCGTTTTTTAAATGGGCTCCCCTATAGAAATGCTTTGTTTATTTTTTAAAAAAAGTGCATGTAAACATTGTATGTAAAAGAAAAAAAAATAATGAAACTCCAAAGGAAATAATTAAAAATGAAAAACAATGAACTTCCTCTAATAATAGATGTGTGTTTGTGTAATTATCTATCTACACTATCTATCTTATTTGAAGACACATTTCGCCAAAATGTTTGAAATGAGGTACAATTAAAATATCCCCCCCCCCCCCCCTCATATCATCACAACACTTGCATCTATATTTCAGCAGTACAGGGCTACTCAATCCTGGTCCTTGAGATCCACAGGGAGGCCAGCTTTTCAGGATATCCACAATGAATATGCCTGAGGGACATTTGCATATCAAGGAGGCAGTGCATGCAAATCTCTCTCATGCATATTCATTGTGGATATCCTAAAACCTTGGCCTATCTATGGACCCCAAGGATCAGAATTGAGTATCCCTATCTGGTATGCATGTATGTATGTGGGCAAATCAAAAATTAAAGGCAATTGTTAAATTATTCAATAACAGGAACAGAGCTAGTGAAATGCAATATATGTACTTGTACATTGCCTGTTGGATATTTTGTCTGTGCATAGTGCAGCACTCAGCCTTCAGTTGTGTGGCAGCCTTGAGGTCAGAAACATGGATGCTACATTGCAAGATTGCACCGTCAAAGAACAACATGCAGTAGTGTGCTTTCTTGGGGGCAGAGGGAGTGAAACCTGTAGAAATTCACCATCAGATATTGACTCAGGATGGATATAGCACTATGAATCAACAAAAGGTTTAAAGTGGAAAGAACAGGTGTGTGTGGCGCAGTGGTTAAAGCTACAGCCTCAGCACCCTGAGGTTGGAGGTTCAAACCCACGCTGCTCCTTGTGACCCTGGGCAAGTCACTTAATCCCCCCATTGCCCCAGGTACATTAGATAGATTGTGAGCCTGCCAGGACAGATAGGGAAAAATGCTTGAGTACCTGAATAAATTAATGTAAACCGTTCTGAGCTCTCTTGGGAGAACGGTATAGAAAAATTGAATGAATAAAAACCAACGAAGGTTGGTCTGGTCACCCATCAACACTGTGCACACAAGAGCACACTGACAGGGCAAATTCCTTGATTAGAGAAGACTGATGGATAATGGTGTCTCAATTGGCTGCAGATTTGGATATCAGCTATGGATCTGCATTTGCCATAAAGCATGATGACTTGGGATACAGAAAAGTCTGCACATGATGGGTTCCTAAACAGCTTACTGATTTGTACAAGCAACAACATGTGGTTGTTGCGACCCAGTTCCTAAGACGGTATGAAGAAGATCTGAGTATTCTGGAAAGAATTGTCACCAATAGCAAGATATGGGTGCATCACTGTGACCCAGAGAGCAAAAGACAAAGCATGATGAAGTAAAGGAAGCGGTGCAGCCAAAAAACTTCTCTGCAGGAATGCAAAAGCTAGTTGAATAATACAACAAATGCATCATCTTGCAAGTTTCAAGTTTAATTAATTTTAATATACCGACCATCGACGTGCACCTGGCCGGTTTACAATGCTAAAAATGAAAGGTTAAAATACATTTTTGTAGGGGGGGAAATGTGAACATTAAATAGACAAATTACAAATACGAACATGAGCTTGAGGGTAAAGGGGAAGGGGAAAGTTAATAATTACATCATTAAAAACAAATTAATTAAAGGGAAGAGGGGGGCGATAAAACACCAGGAATGGAGATCGCTTCTTAAAAGCGGTTCATGGGGACTATGTAGAAAAATGATATGTTCAATTGCTCACAGTTACAGTGGTACATTGGATTACGAGCATAATCCGTTCCAGGAGCATGCTCGTAATCCAAAATGCTCGTTTATCAAAGCGAGTTTCCCCATAGAAAATAATGTAAACTCGCTTTGATACGTTCCCACCCACCCCCACCGAGGCCTGCAGCGCTGCTCCCCCCCCCCGAGAACCAGCATTGCTCCCCCCGAAGGCCCCACGATCCGACACCCCCCTGCTGCCATCGGGCACCCCTCCCCCACCATCGGGCACCCCCACCCCCCCGCCGCCATCGGGCACCCCCCCCCCCGCCGTGGTCGGGCACCGCCCTGCCACAACCTGAAGTCTCCCAGAGCCCTCTTCTTACTTTAATGTAGCACCGGCATGTCAGCCTCCTCTTCTGTGCTGGCTTGAGCATGTGCGCATGCTCAAGGCCTGCGAGTTCACGTTTTCTCCAAGAATCTCCATAAGGTTGAACTCAGTTGATACAAGCTGGTCTATTCCCTGTTCCACCAAGTGTTTTTGTTTTTGAGGGCTATAATACTGAGTAGAAATCAATACTGTTTCAAGATTCTGTAATCCCAATATCTCTCTAAGATCCTTCTAACTCCTAAAAAGAATCTCAGTTGATATTAGATGTGTTTTGGGGAAATTAACTAAACGTAAATTTCTAGTTCTAGCAACATTTTCCATCCTCTCCAATCTTAAATGAATACTATGAAAATCTCTAAGTGTAGACATTGAAAACTTTGGGCTCCTTTTACAAAGCTGCAATTGAAGTTTCTACTGTGGGCCAGTGAGATAAATGCTCCAACGCTCATAGGAATTCAAAATACAACAATAGATCAAGCAAGTTGTCAAACTTACAAAGCCACATAAGTACTACATCAATATGTACCCTAGTCCACATGACTAGGAAAGAGGAAGTAATATGGCTAAACCTTTTTGACTGATCTTCCAGGAACTTATCCAAACCTCATTAGAATCCTGCTATGTTGCCTTCATTACATCCTCCAGCTAGTTCCATAGTGTAATTATCTGCTGTCAGAGAATCATTTGTAAGAACAACCATTTCTTACTTTTATTCCTGCCTCTAGACCTCCTACCTCAGGAAACTCCTCTGATTCTTATATACTGTAGGTCTAAGTAGGCTCAGGAGAAATCCAGATGGAGTTTCAGACACTCTCATCTCCTGAAATTCTATCCCAAGGATTCTTTTTTTCTTTCCATGCAACTTTGTTCATGTAACCCTTATCTTTCTTTGTTCTTAGCTATCTTTGCTCATGTAACCCTTATCTTTCTCCTTTCTCATATTGTGTTAGACCAATGGTCCATCTAGCTCTATATCCTGTTTCCACAGTGGTAAATCTAGTCACAGTTCCTGGTAGAAACTCAAATAATAGCAACATTCCATGCTACCAATCCCAAGGCAATCAGTGGTTTTCCCCATGTCTGTCTAAATAGCATATTATTGACTTTTCCTCCAGGAACTTGACCAAGCCTTTTTAAATCCAGCTACACTAACCACTGTTAACACATCCTCTGGCAACAAGTTCCAGAGCTTAACATTCTTTGAGTGAAAAAATATTTCCTCCTATTTGTTTTAAAGGTATTTCCATGTAACTTCATTGAGTATCCCCTAATCTTTGTAATTTTTGACAGAGTAAACAAATATTCACTTGTACCCATTCTACACTACTCAGGATTTTGTAGACCTCAATCATATCCACCTTCAGTCATCTCTTTTCTAAGCTGAATAGCCTTAACCTCTTTAGCATTTCCTTATACAAGAGGAGTTCCATCCACTTTATCATCTTGGCCGCTCTTCTTTGAAAATTTTCTAATTCCACTATATATATATATATATATATGGCAACCAGAATTGAATTCAGTTCTCAAGGTGAGGTTGCAGCATGGAGTAATACAGAGGCATTAGAATATTCTTGGTCTTATTTACCATCAGTTTCCTAATAATTCCTAGCATCCTGTTCACTTATCTGGCTGCCGCCACACATTGGGTAAAAAGTTTGGCTTAGGTGCTAACCAGATAAGTAGGAAGTTATTTTATTTCAGTTTTAACTAGGATCTTGAAATTGAAAGAAAGCCAGTCCATACCAACAAGCACAATGTTAATTTGCTGACTTAAAGGATCAGGAGTCGATATTTCTAAGCAATTTTGGTGTTCAGAAACAGCTCCTGGCCATTTACGGTAAATTGCTTATCCAGGGCTAACTGCAGATACTGAATGGTACATAACTGAATAGTGCCACTGAATGTACTCAGTTAGGCCTGGATTCTCTGCACAGTGCCGATATTGGCGGCCACCTAAAAAACAGCTGTTGATTGTTTGCCGATCACACAACGGCACCTCTGGGAAAGATAGGTGCTGGAAATGTAGGCCAGGGTTTTCCAGGCCTACATTTACGGCGCCTTTCTTAGTCGTGAATCGCACCTAGGTAGGCACTTTAGGCCACCTAATGCCATGCCCACAGTAGCATTAGGTGGTCTAAAGCACCAATGGAGGTTGATTTTTTAGGTGCTGGTAGGCGACTTGAAACTCAAAAATGTCATTTAAAAAACATTTTTTACTTAGCTTGGGCACCAACCAATGCCTAAAAAAATCAGTGCTGGTTAAAGAATTTGGGTCTTAGCATCTAAACCAAAACTGGTTATTGTGTGGGCAGTTCGGGACACAGTCAGCACTTATGTGGTTAAGTACCAATATTCAAAGCTTTGATTTTAGGGACATTGGATTACTGTAATATTTTATATTTGTCTTGTTCAGGAGATTTTTTAAACTGCTACAGAGAGTCCAAAATATGGCCATGCGGCAATTATTATATGAAACTGCACTGGCTTCCAATTCAGGCATGGGTGATATTTTAAATTTTGTTGTATGCTCTATAAAATGTTGTAGGTTTAGCTCCAGTATACCTGACCTCTAGATTTAAGTGGTTGGAAGGTACATGATCTCAAAGGGTTTATGGGTTATTTAACTACCTGACTATCGAGGAAGACAAAATTAAATTATTGGAGAGTTTATTTGCTTATCAGGGAGCTAGATTGGTTGAGGAAGTTATGGGTTGTTATATGCTGCTCTTACTTATATAGGGTTACCATATGGCTCCAGAAAAAAAGAGGATGGATTGAGATATATGGGTTATACTTCCATTGAAAGTAATAGAAGTAAAATCCGGATTTCCCAATCTGTCCTCCTTTTTCTGGAGCCTTACGGTAGTCCAAGATTTTCTGATGTTTGTTTTGTAAACATTTTTTAACTTTGTAATTCTTGATACTGATCAGCTTCTATTATTATGTGCTCCACCTAGAACTGCAAGATTATTTTGGACTCATATAGTGTGCTGCTGCAGTCCAGCACTCTCTAAGCAAACGTGGAGGGGCATTTTCGATAGGACGTATAAGCCTGAGGTTGGACATTTTGGGCATGACGTCCACAAACCCAGGAGAAAAAATGTCAATTTTCAAAGCTGCCAGATGTCTATCTTTTATTTTTGAAAATGACCTAGGTATAAGTTTTGGTCCTTAGGACGTCTATCTTTTTAGGCCATTTTCAAAAATAAAAACATCCACATGAAAAACACACAAAAGCAAGTTTTGTAGATGTACCCAACTACCTAGGCCCAAAATGGTCAGGGGGGCCCGATGAAGGAGGTCCCTCCAATCGGCAACGTGGGCCCCCCGATCAGCAACGTGAGCTCCCCCATCGACGGAAAGTAATACAAACGTGCAACACGGGTAAGAGAGGCAAGGGAAACTGTAATTTTGCAAGTGGTGCTACTTGCCCAAAGCTTCCCTCTGACGCAACTTCCTGTTTCCGCCTGGGCGCGTCAGAGGGAAGCTATGGGCAAGCAGCACTGCTTGCAAAATTACAGTTCCCTTTGCCTTTCTTATCCGCGTTGCCCGTTTGTATTACTTTCCGTCGATGGGGGTGGGCCGCATTGCCGATCGGGAGGGGCTGCATTGCTGATCGATGCTGGGGGGGGCGGCGTTGCCATTCTAAAATAAAAAAATAGGAGTAAAAGGTGAGTGATGAGATGGGCTTAGGGTGTAGGGAGAAAGAGAAGGGGGGAAATGATGTATGTGGGGCAGAGCAGGGCAAATGATGGATGTGGGGAAAAGGGAGACTAAAGGGAGCAGGGCAGATGATGGATGTGGGAAGAAAGAGGTAGGGCAGGACAGATGATGGAAGTGGGCAGAAGGGAGCAGGGCAGATGATGGATGTGGGAAGAAAGGGGCAGGGCAGGACAGATGATGGAAGTGGGAAGAAGGAAGACAGAAGGGAACAGGGCAGATGATGGATGTGGGAAGAAAGGGGCAGGGCAGGACAGATGGAAGTGGGGAGAAGGGAGCAGGGCAGATGATGGATGTGGGAAGAAAGGGGTAGGGCAGGACAGATGATGGAAGTGGGGAGAACTTGTGCCCAGCCCTCACCTCCTCACCATTGCTACTGCTTTCCCACATGCTGGATGGGGGAAGAAGATAGAGTTAGTGAGATAGTGGAGGGTGAAGGAAAGGGGTGGCAAGCTGTGAGTAGACACAGTGAAAAGAGGGAAACTGAGGACTGAATAGTAAGAAAGAATTTAATTTAGACTGAGGCAGAAATAGAGAAGAAAGACCAGAGAAGAAAAGGAAAGGGAAGAGAGATGCCAAAGAATGGGGAAGGACACAGAGATATCACATCCAAGTGAAGGAAATGAGAAGAGAGATGCTAAAAACCACAAGGGGGGGAGGGAAGGAGAGATGGAAGGAGAGAGATGCCAGACTATGAGGGGAACAGAGGGAAGGTGATGGATGCCAGACCAAGGGGGGGAAGGGGCAGGAGCAGAGATGGCAGAGGGAGACAAACATTTTCTGGAAGGGGCAGACAGTGGATGGAAGGAAGAGAATGATGAGAAGATGAGGAAAGCAGAAACCAGACAACAAAGGTAGAAAAAATTTCTATTTATTTATTTTTGCTTTTGGATAAGGTATTATTTTAGCTGTGTTGATAATCGTTTGTTAATAGAAAATGGAAATAAGATGATACTGTTTATTGAACTAATTTTAATACATTTTTTACAAATTCAGAGACCATAACTCCTTTCCTGAGGTCAGGACAGGGATACTGTAACAGCAGTATAGTTTACTGATCTGAAGAAAGTGGTTTTAACCTCTGAAAGTTAAGAAAAAAATGTATTTGTCCAATAAAATGATGGGCACTAAATTTTCTTCCCGCTGTGTCCCATGCCTCCTACCCAAATGCAAAATATAAATTGGTGGGCTTCCCAAAGCCCTGCCAGCTGAAGATCTCTTCCTCTAGGAAGGAAGGGGAGTTTTGTGCAGAGATGTTTGGAGGTTGCAGAGAAGAAAAACTGTACACTGGCACTGGTATGGTAATCTTTGTTTGTTTTGAATTTTAAAATAAAAGAAATAAAGTGGAAATAAAGAAGTAAATACATGGGGGCGGGTCATGGTGGTGTGGGGGCAGGGCAGGGGGCCCAGTGTACTTGTGTACCTAGGGGCCCTCGATGAATTAATCCTGTCCTGCCCATAACATACCTCCCAACACCCCTCTTTGAGCTCTGGATGCACAGCAGCTTAGAAGTGCTGCTGCACATCCAGAAAGTTGGTTTTGATTATTGGCACTTGGATGTTCCTGCTATTAGAATGTCCAAGTGTTGACTTAGGCAGGTTTTGGGATGTTTTAAAGTTTTGATTAGGCCCCTCATAGGCTATACTTTCCAGAGAGTTAAACCTTACCATGCCAACTCACACAGCCCTTCTAATTTTCTGAAATATACTTTAGTGAATAAATATAATAGATGTACTCACAGTTGGTAGATTTTTGAATATTGCAGCTGGATGTGAAGATTTGAAGAATAGATGTAAGAGCATAGTTAAATAGTAAGATAGTCCAAGTTCCAGAGATGAAATGCTGAATTATTCAAGCGTGTGGTCAGATGAGCTTGGTAACAGGTAGCAGAGAGAAGTCATACCTTAGCTGACCCATCAGAGCAAAGGTTGTAGAAATGACCCGGAAGTAGCAGCAGTTAGACAAAGGATTCAAGCTTAGATGAGAGAAAAAGGGAGGTCTTGCAGGAGAAAGACCACTAGAAACAAAGCTTATACAGGAGACTACATTACACACAATGCATTGCTCATATCATGGCAGAAAAAGATTGCAGCTCTACAATTGTATTATATGTGTCAGAGCTATGGCATAAAACTAGCATGAAGCTGCTGGGGGCAGAAAAGTATGGCAAAATATAAATTAATAAATGTAATATAATGTAATATTCAGCACTTAACTGAATAAAGCAACTGGATATATAGGACCACACAAAACACAGTCTTATCTTTATGTGGTTCACCTTAATTAGTTAAGTGCTGAATATTGCATTTAACTGGATAAGTTTTATCCAGCTGCATATACCTGGATATTCAGTGCTGATGCCTGGATGTGGGCTGGAATTGAATATCCAGGGATAATGCTCTTGGCAATGAGCAAAGTGCTGACCACCGCCAAGTATACTGTATATCGGGCCTCAGTTTCCTGATGCTGACTCAATCAGAAGTGGGAAAGCAGAGATATGTACACAGGGGAAGTGTGCTGTCTGACAAAGCTTCACCTGGGATTTAGAGACAGTCATGGACTGAGCTATACCTGGATAGAAAAAAAGGAGATTCTGTGGGATCTGGAATTCTTGCAGAGGTCTGGTAGCTCTTCTTCAAAAGAGTTGGTTAGGTAGCTTTAGATTGAATGTTCCTTTACTGTTTTCAGACCCAAGAAAAGTAGATGTGAACTCTATTCCCCAGATTCTATATAAGTCACTAAAATTTGGGTATGGATCCCAGATTTATGCACAGACTGATTAGTTAATGGGCCTTTAACAATCAAATTGGTCTTAATTGGCACTCATTTAGTTTTATGTGCAGGACCACCCTGCACCCTATTCTATAATATGTGCGCCTAAATTTTATAGCACGCAGCTCAAAAGGGGTGTGGTTATGGGAGGGGCATGGGCAGATCAAGGGGCATTCTCAGAAGTTAAGCACGATGATGTGGAATACTATCAATGGTGCATCCAGGTTTTGGCAGGAATAAATACTGGTAACCAAATTTAAGTGTGAGATCGAAACTAAGCTAGTATTCTGCACAGGGCACACGCATTTTTCAGAATACCAGCGTAGCGTGGATCTTCCCTAATTTTGGGTGGTATTTATACAATCCCCCCAAATACCTGTTATTGTGCCTCCTGCAGAATCCTGGCACTGCAATTCATAGGAGCCAACTTTTCAAAATGATTGGGGGTGCTAAACTCAAAGGAATGTACTTCTCCCTGGACATAGTCAAAGAATTTGTTCAATATTGGAGGTGCTCAAGCACCCCCAGCACCCTCAGAATTGGCTCCAGGCTCCTATGCTGCAATTCATTTCACATGAGCTGGGATTGAGACCAAATCCTACTTGGAAGTCCTAGTGGACAGTGAACTTCTGAGTATGGGTTTTCCTAGAAACAGTCTACATTAGGTAGTTAGTAATCCATTCATAGAAACAGAAGTTTTGACTCAATACCTTCTGTTCCATGACTAGAAACTTGGAGGGACCATACCAACAAACTCTATCCATGTTTTCTGTTTTAAAGTGCTAGATGCAGACAGAAGACAGTAAAAGACAGGATTTTTGTCTGAATTTATTTTTGTCACACATAAATTAACTACCATGCTCATTTTAATAACTTTGACTGTGTTGTTTATGCTCAGCAGTTTTTTATGTTTAGAAGTAAAGGTCATTGTTGGTTAGATGCATATTCACAGAGACACCAAAGGTGACCTATCCCTATAGGTGAGATTTATGAGAGAGAAAGAAGGCCAGTGAGTGAGGTTTTCTAGCAGTACATCCATAAATTTGGAAAGATCTGCATGTTATGTAACTTTGCAAATGAAAGGAACATCTTAAAGTGATCATTTAGCATCATTAGGGACCCTTTTACTAAGATGTGCTAAGAAATGATCTGTACATTGTAACATGGGGCTCATAATAATAATAATAAAAAGTCCAAAAAGTGGCCTAAATCGGTACTTGGACGATCAAAAAGCCAGATCGTCTAAGTACTGATATCAAAGCTGATTTTGGACATATCTAAAACCAGCTTAGGCCTTTCCTCTGCCTCTAAACGCCTAGAGGGAAAAGAGGCGTTTTTAGAGGAGGGGAAAGGGCAGGAGGCGGACCAACCTAGACTTAGTCGTACAGCAAGTATAACCAAAACCTGAACATGTTGCCCAGTTAGAACTTATATGTTTTGACTTAGACCAAGTCAAAACAGGTATAAGTTCCAAAAAGGGGCCACTGAGTTGATCTGGAGGTGGCAATTCTTATATTCTAGAGGTAGGTCATTCTCAAAAAAACCTCATTTTGGACTTTTTTTTGAGAATGGACATTTTCCCTGCTGCTACTTTCAGCTTTTAGGGCCTTAGGCCAAAAGGGGACTTAGACTTTTTAAAAAAAATTATGCCCCTCCACGGAAGAAGGAAGAAATTCTATAAATGGTGTCCAAAAAGATAGGCACCTATAATATAGGTTCCAATTCTTGTCAATCACACTTAGGCACCTATTACAGAATCGCACCTAACTTAAAACTTAGGCACCTATAATGCAGGCCAGGGTTATAAAGGCCTACATTATAGGTGCCTAAGTCCTATAGAGCAGTGTTTTTCAACCTTTTTACACCCGTGGACCGGCAGAAATAAAAGAATTATTTTGTGGAACGGCAAACTGCTAGGACTAAAATTTTAAAACCCCGTTTCCACCCCATCTCCGCGAGCTCGGTCACCTCAATAACTATAGAAAAATAGACAAATATAGTGCAAAATATAGACAGCAGATATAAATTCTCAAAACTGACACGTTTTGATCACTAAATTGAAAATAAAATCATTTTTTCTACCTTTGCTGTCTGGTGATTTCATGAGTCTCTGGTTGAGTTTCCTTCTGTCTGTGTATCCTTTCTTTCTTTCTGCACTCAGGCCCAAGAATTGTCCCTTTCTATTCCCTCCCTCTTTCCTTCCTATGTCCTTAGTGCCACCGGTGCCTCCTTCCCATGTCTTTAGTGCCCCCGGTGCCTCCTTCCCATGTCTTTAGTGCCCCCAGTGCCTCCTTCCCATGCCCTTAGTGCCCCTTCCTGTCTTTAGTGCCCCCAGTGCCTCCTTCCTATCTCTTTAGTGCCCCCAGTGCCTCCTTCCTTTGTCCCTCTCACTGCCTTCCACACTTTGTCCCACCCCACCCCTGAAGCCAACCTGCCTGCCTGTCTACCTCTCTCCTTCCCTGCCTGGCCAAAGCCAGCCTGCTTGCCTGCCTACCTCCTTACCTCCCTGCTGCGCAAAAAAAATAAAGCGATTGGCTGGCCCAGAACGTCCTCTCTGACGTCAGAATTGACGTTGGAAAGAAGACTTCCTGTCGGCTTTAGCAGCAGCAGCAGGGCGGTAAGAACAGGAGACCGGGGGAAAGGAAGGAGGGAGGCATTTTTTTTTGCGCGCGACAGGTAGGGACAGGAAATGATTGCCTGTCCCGTTGTCCCAGAGCACAGCTTCGGGACGCTGTCCCGAAGCTGTGTGTGGGGACAACGGGACAGGAGGTCTGAAAATGGTCACCTTAATCTTGCCAGCCTTGCGCGGACCGGCAGAAATTTCCTGTGGACTGGCGGTTGAAGAACAGTGCTTTAGAGAATCATGCCTAGCAGTACCTAAGTCCTTCTCTGCCCCTAAACACGCCTTCTTTGGAGTTAGGCGCCACTAGGTACTATGCAATAGCTGCCTATCTTTTGTAGAATTGTGCTTAAGATAGACGCAATTAATTATTATTTTTTTTCAATTATGAGCTTTTACTAAGCTGCGTTAGAGGTTTCTACCATGGCCCAGAGCGCTAAATGCTCCGATGCTCATAGAATGCCTTGCAGCATTGGAGCATTTAGCTCCCCGAGCCATATGACCAGGTGGGGGGGGAAGAGTCCTGGGGCCAGCCCAGTGTTTTTCAGGGTGGAGGACTTGGCAGGGGGAGGGGGGAAACAGGGTGTCGATGGGGGCCTTTATTTTTTTAATAGGCACAGCTCGTGTGTATTGTGCACGTACAACAGCTGCACCCATTAAAAAAAAAAAGACAGCTGATCAGGGATTCCCTTGCTGGCTTCCAAGCAGGGGAAATCCCGATTCAACTAAACCTGCAGCCAGGTCTGAGCTATCATATAACATTACTTTCCTATGAGTTCCTGAGCCAATCAGTGCTCAGGCACTGACGGGAAAGTAAGGCTACAACAGCTCAGACTCTTGTAAAAATTTGCATGGGAAACAACTTCTTTCCCTGCTGTGCATTATACTGTTATACAGTGCTTATTAGAATATTAATGAGTTCCTTGTAATGCTCTAGCTTAGGCTTCTTGGTGGCTACTAGGATGATCGGTAGCAGCCACAGAGAACCCTTTTGTGCATCGGCAGGACAGCTTTCCGTGCCAGTAAGAGTGCTTTAACTACTCTTCCATGGAAAGCTTTTTAGCATTGGGGCCTCAAATTGTAAGCCCTGCAGGGACAAGGAAATACCTACTGTACTTGAGTGCAGCTCACCTTGAACTACAACTGAAAAAAAGTGTGCGCTAGATCCAAACTTCCTTCCACACTGGCTCCTTCCCTCAAAGAAATATTTCTCATTCCAAGCAATCACTATTAGGGGCATTTTTGAAAGAAAAAAAACATCCAAAGACCCGCCTAAGTTGACACTTGGACGTCCTAAGTGCCAGGACGTCCCAGTGCTGCTTTTTGAAACCATTTTTTCTGGACAGCTAGTGGGACATTTGTCCTGCTGTGCATCCAGGGATAAAAGGCGTGCTATGGGTGGGCTTAGACATGGACATCTTGCAGTTATAATCAAGCATTATGGAGAACATCCTAGGCAGAACTTAAATGTTTTGGGCTAGACCTGTTTTAGAAGCATCTAAATGCTAAAAAGGTACCTAAATTGACCAGATGACCATTAGAGAGATTAAGAACTGACCCTCCCCCAGTGGTCACAGACCCCCTCCCACCCCCACAAATATCTGAATGAAAAAGTACATAGCTGCCTCATATGGGAAAACCTACTAGAGTAACACACAGGTGTCTTAAGTAGCTTAGTAAGTGGGCTAGTGAACAATAGAGAGGAGGACCCAGAACCATAAGCTACTGTAACTACGGTGCTAAATGTGTGCCACCAAAACCATATAATACTACCATATAAGTAGCACATGCAGCTATATGGGCTCTTGGGGTGGTAGACAGGTGGGTATAGTAGGTATTGGAGGAGTTTTGGGGAGCGCACCCTAAATTATAAGGAGGTTATGGTGAGATGTCAACATGGCACCCTTTATGTGAAATTCACAGCAGTGCCCTCTAAGGTGCTCCACTGCTGTATGGGTATATCAGTGTAGCCAGTCCATTACAAGGTAGGCCCCTCTTACAAACAAATGCAGATCATTTGGATGTTTCCATTTGGACTTTTATTGGTTGAAAATGGGGTATAACTTTGGATGTTTTGACGGTCTTGATATCCCAGCAGCCAAGTAGATGATTTTCCCCCACACTTTCTTTGGGATGGCGGCTCGGGTTGCAGGAAATGTCCAAAATCGGACTTAGACATCTTATAAAAAATGGCCCTCTATGTAACATGATTTTTTGTCCCTGAGCAGTAAGTTTAATTTTCTAATTGCTCATGCCTAAAAAAATGTAGAAAATGTCTGTTATTTCTATAAAACTTTGCTTATGTGACCAGGATAGTCATTTACCTATTTAAAATCTTAAGAAGGACATGGCGATACTTGAGAGGGTTCAGAGAAGAGCAACAAGAATGATAAAAGGTATGGAAAACCTTTCATACGCAGACAGGTTAGAAAGGCTGGGGCTCTTCTCCCTGGAGAAGCGGAGACTCAGAGGAGACATGATAGAGACTTACAAGATCATGAAGGGCATAGATAAGGTGGAGAGGGACAGATTTTTCAGCCTATTGGGAACCACAAGAACAAGGGGGCATTCGGAGAAATTGAAAGGGGACAGGTTTAGAACCAATGCTAGGAAATTCTTTTTCACTCAGAGGGAGGTGGGCACCTGGAATGTGCTTCCGGAGGTTATGATAGGACAGAGTACATTACGGGGTTTCAAAGAAGGATTGGATAAATTCCTGAAGGATACGGGGATTGAGGGATACAGATACAGGTAGAGATAGGATTATGTAAGGGTATAGATAGAAGGATAAAGGGGATTGAAGGGTTTTAGACAAGGGATCACCTTACAGGTCATGGACCTGATGGGCCGCCGCGGGAGCGGACTGCTGGGCACAATGGACCTCTGGTCTGTCCCAGAGGAGGCAACTTCTTATGTTCTTAAAATGTGAAAATGCC
Source organism: Geotrypetes seraphini (assembly GCF_902459505.1). Lineage (NCBI taxonomy): Eukaryota > Metazoa > Chordata > Amphibia > Gymnophiona > Dermophiidae > Geotrypetes > Geotrypetes seraphini. The sequence goes on from NC_047095.1 coordinate 24,104,270, forward strand.
AAGTTTTTATCTTTTAATTCTTATAAAGTAATAAAAAGCAACAAATGAATCACAGTTAACAAGTATTTATATTGACGTTGTACAAAGATGGCCACAGAAGATTCAGAAGTGAGTAGTTTTTCAAGATTTGCAATTAAATTGTAAGTCGCATTCACAAATCAGCCCCCAGATGTAGTCTCCCTTCATGTTCTCATTATATTATCCTTGATAACAGCAGTTAGAGGACCAGTATATCCTGGTAGAAGCTTCACCTTGCTCCTCTTAGTATGCTCCCATGTTCTCTTTGAATGTCTCAAGATACATAGACTTTGAGAGACATCCTATAGACCATTTTATTGTAATTCTTCATCAGATTCTCAACCAATTCTACATAGTTTTCAGCCGTGTGATCACACAGGAAGCCCCAAACTACTGCAACAAAGCTTTTCCAGGCTGCTTTCTACTTCCTAGTTAGCTTCTTGGGAAATTCCTTGCACTCCAGGATATTCTTTATCTGTGATCTGAGAAAGACACCAGTTTAATATGACTTTTATCTCAAACTGATTAGGGAAGTTGTTTTGAAGGTACTTGAAGACTGCCAACTTCTTATCTAGAGCTCTGACAAATTGTTTCATTAGGCCCAATTTGATGTGCAGTAGTGGCATCAGCACCTTCTGGAGGTCCACCAGTGGATCACATTTGACATTGTTTCTTCCCATTGCGAACTCTTTGGCAGTCCTGACTTTGGTAGTGCACTTTTGTGTCCCTGCTGTCCCAAAGGCAGAGCTAGCAGAGAAATTTGGTAAAACTGCCTTGGAGACCCATTAGGAATGCCACCATTGTGAGGTCTTCAATGACCTCTCAGCTGTACTTATCATACTTGAAGACACCTAGTAAGGTCTTGATGTTGTTGTAATTCTCTTTGAGATGCACTGAGTGAGCCAGTGGAAGAAACAAGTACTTGTTCCCGTTATGAAGCAGAACGGCTTTGATGCTCCTGGATGAGCTGTCAATGAAATAATGCCACTCTTTTGGGTCACAGGCGATTCTAATTGCCTGAAACAGATTGGTTACATTGTGGTAGATGCAAAGCCCATCTTGATGGGTGAAGAAGGTGTTAAAAGCTTGGTGACACTTCCTGTGATCTGTGACTTGAATACTTTCATCCAACAAGCTCCACTGCTTGAGCCTAGACATCAAAAACTTGCCAAAAGTTTTCTCAGGTTGGAATCAATCTGGAATGTTCTGCAAAAAAAAAAAAGATCAATCTCAAAATATCAATGTCCTGGGGAATGATTGCCATTTTCTATACTATTGTGGCATAGGCAATTAAGAAAGAACACATTACCCAGGAACCAGTGGCGTACCAAAGGAGGGGGGACGGGGGGGGGGAGTTCTGCCACGGGTGCACGGCTTGGGGGGGTGCACAGCCGGCCAGGTCCGGGTCCTCCTGCCCTTCCTATTCCCCGGCTCATGCCGCTGCAATCTTACCTCCCCCGCCGACAAGAAGTCTTTCCGATGTCAATTCTGATGTCTGAGAGGACATTCCGGACCAGCCAGGCAGTGATTGGCTGGCCCGGAATGTCCTCTCCGACGTCAGAATTGATGTTGGAAAGACTTCTTGGCGGCGGCATGAGGTAAGATTGCAGGAGCGGGCCAGGAGAAAGGAAGGGGAGAGGCGCTTTTTTTTTCTTTTTCCACGGCAGGGAGGGCAGGATGTAGACAGGCAAGCTGGCTGGCTTTAGCGCAGCAGGGAGGGAGGGAGATAGGTAGGCAGACAGGCAGGCTGGCTTTGGGGGTGGACAAAATCTGGAAGGTAATGGGACATACGGAAGCACTGAGGGCACTAAAGACACGGGAAGGAGGCACTTGGGGCACCATGGACACAGGACAGAGGCACTGGGGGCACCATGGACATGAGACGGAGGCACTGGGGGCACCATGGACACGGGAAGGAGGCACTGGGGCCACCATGGACACGGGACGGAGGCACTGGGGGCACCATGGACATCGGAAAGAGGCACTGGGGGCACCATGGACACGGGAAAGAGGCACTGGGGGCACCATGGACACGGGACGGAGGCACTGGGGGCACCATGGACACAGGAAGGAGGCACTGGGGGCACCATGGACACGGGATGGAGGCACTGGGGGCACCATGGATACGGGACGGAGGCACTAGGGGCACCATGGACACGGGAAAGAGGCACTGGGGGCACCATGGACACAGGAAGGAGGCACTGGGGGCACCATGGACACGGGACGGAGGCACTGGGGGCACCATGGACACGGAACGGAGGCACTGGGGGCACTAAGGACATGGGAAGGAAGGAGGGAGAGAATAGAAAGGGACAATTGTTGGGCCTGAGTGCAGAAAGAAAGAAATGAAAGAAAGGATACCCAGTCAATTAATAGATGTCCCCTTTTGATGAAAAAAAATAAATGGTCACGTTACCTCTGACTTACTTTCTCTGCAGCAGAGTCGGCTGCCGTGCTGAGGTGCAGGAAGGTCCCGCGATGACTCATCTGCCAGCTCTGCTCCGGAAGAAGTAAGTTATGTCGGAGGGGGTGGACCCGACAGACGCAGTCATTGCGAGACTTTGCCACAACTCCCTGCGTCTGCCGGAGCAGAACCAGCAGACGAGTCATCACGGGTCCTTCCAGCATGCGGCTGCTGAGTCCGCTCCAGAGCAAGTACGTCGGAGTGGGGTGGACTGGCAGCCGGCAGCTACAGTCATTGTGGGACCTTGCTGCATGAAGGGAGAGAAAGGAGCAGGAATGCTGGAATGGAAGAGTGGTGGAGGGAAAGAAAGGGGGCAGTGTGGTATGGAAGGGTGGTGCTGATAGAATTGATGTACAGAGAAAGGGGAGAGACATAAGGGGGAAGGATATTGGAGGGAAAGAAAAGGGGCAGATGCTGATTGAAGAGGGGTGGATGGCGAGAGAAAGGGCAGACATTGGATGATAGTGGGGAGCCTATGCTGGATAGAAGTGCAGATGGGAGAGATAAGGGAGCAAATGCAGGAAGAAAATGGGAGGAGAGAAAGAGGGGAGCAGACGCTGGATGGAAGTGGACAGAAAGAGGAGAAGGTACTAGATGGAAGGGTTGGAGAAAGAGGGTACATGATGGAAGGAGGGGATAAATAAAAGGAGGGTACATGATGGGGAGAAAAAGATTGAGTTAGGGAAACACTGGAGGGGTGAGGGAAAGAGATGGCAAGCTTTAGATAGACAGTAAAAAAGGACATTGATGAGAGGGTAATAAGAACGTAATCTAGACAGATGCAGAAAATAAATTGAAAAGGAAAATGAGGGAAAAAAGGGAAAAGGATTGCAGAGGAAAGGTGTGGGAGAGGGAAGGAGAGGAGAGAGATGCCAGACCAATGGGGGTGAAAGGAGAGATGGAAGGGGGAGGCATACAGTTTCTGAAAGGGGCATAAAAGGAGAGAAGATGCCATATAGGGGAAGAGAGTCGGCAGACAGTGGATGGAAGGAAGAGAGTTACAAGAAGATGAGGAAAGCAGAAACCACAGAAGACAAAGGTAGAAAAAAAAATTTCTATTTATTTATTGCTTCAGGAGACATGTGTCACTGTTTCTGTGGTGCACTGTATGCAGAGTCCAACTTCTTACTGGTTCAATGTAACCATTGTCTATGTATTTCTATTTTATCCCCCCTTTTACAAAACTGTGGAGCGTTTTTTAGCGCCAGCCATGGTGGTAGCAGCTCTGATGCTCAGAATTCTATGAGCGTCATAGCTCTTACCACCGTGGCTAAAATCCACACTACAGTTTTGTAAAAGAGGGAGGGATTAGTTTGTGATTACATATTCCATACTAGGCGAAGGTGTTTTTTGTGTGTTCGAAAGACATGGTTTTTTGTTAGGCTTGACTGCAGGATTGATCTGTACTAGTCTGGCTTGTTTAGTATTGATATTGTACTGCTCACTGCAGTATGTAAGATGCTGCCTTTTCCTAGGTACTCACGTGCGACATGTGGCTTGTTACTAAAAATCATGTTTTTCGTACAGATGGGGGGAGTGTCAAAAAATGATGAGCCCCGGGTGTCACATATGCTAGGCATGCCACTGCCAGAAACAACTCCCCCCCCCAAAAAAAAAAATCTGATTTTGTTACGTAGTGTAATTGTTTCTTTAAATCACCAAAAATAGATCAGAAAATACAGGAACTGCAATACACACATCTCTTTTCCCCCCAAAGAATTGAACAAAACCACTTTTTCTTTGCAATTCTGCTTTACTTAACTACAATGTTTGCTGTGATATACAGAACACACAAGATAAGATGTGTGTTCTTTATAACATCACGTGCCTTCATGGCATTCATCAGCTGCAGAGTTAGATTTTTTAATTGTTTAAATTCCTTTTGATGTGGATAGACCAATGCAGCTTAAAAAGAGCAATATATGTTCCCCAAATCAAAAGCATATCTTTTTTTCTTTCCCATGTTTCAAGTGTAGGAGCCAGGAATTTTCACTTGTGGAAAATAAAAGTTTTGATAACTTGCAGGACACATATGTATACGTTAACATAAGTATTCAAAACTAAAGAAAAATCTCATAAATCAAATCAAATAATAAAATAATGGTAGTGAAGTGCTCAGTATGCTATACCAGCCAGGCAATCAGCAGTATAGATGAAACATCATAGCACCAGCCCTCCCTGACCTACCTCAAAGACAGGGGTAAAGATTGCAAAGCAGTGTCTCCATTCAAAAAGTATAAACAAAATGACTTATCTGAATAGAGGTGTTTCAATATTTGCAGACTTTCATTCCACTTGAAGAAAAATGCTGCTAGATAACAGTGGTGAATGGCGTGACATAAGAACATAAGAATAGCCTACAGGGTGAGACCAATGGTCCATCTAGTCCAGTTTCCCATCTTTATAGTGGTCAATCCAGGTTACATGTACCTGGCAAAAACTCAAATAGTAGCAATATTCCATGCCACTGATCCAGGGCAAGCAGTGGCTTCCCCCGTGTGTTTCAATAGCAGACTATGGACTTTTCCTCCAGGAACTTGTCCAAATCTTTCTTAAAACCAGCTACGCTATCTGCTCTTACCACATCATCTGGCAATGCAATCCAGAGCTTAATTATTCTCTGAGTGAAAAAAAATTTCCTCCTATTGGCTTTAAAAGTATTTTCCTGTAACTTCATCAAGTTACAGGAAAATACTTTTTTGACAGAGTGAAAAATTGATCCACTTGTACCCATTCTACTCCACTCAGGATTTTGTAGATTTCAATCATATCTCCCCTCAGCCATCTCTTTTCCAAGCTGAAGAGCCCTAACTGTTTTCGTCTTTCCTCATACGAGAGGAGTTCCATCCCCTTTGTCATCTTGGTTTAGCAGACAAAGTAGCTCAAGCATGTTTTGTTTTGTTTTTTAATGGCATGATCATTTTTTCCCACTTAGGGCTCGATTTCAGATTATGCTACCTATAAACCAGCAGTCTTCAATTTGTAATCTGAGGCTACTTTGGATTCAAATGAGCTGAAGGAGAGCTGTCAAATGTATTCCCATATTACCAATACACTACTGACTAGTGTACATCAATGACATCCATCCTAATTAGCTATGTTCCCTCTGAGCTGAGCACGTGAGCAATTTTTCATACATTCTAGGAGTGTTGCTCATAGAATTTACATGGTCACTCACAAAAATACTTGCAAATCTGGAAAATAGTTGGTTTTTAAAACTTGTTGCTCACATGAGAAAAAAAATTGCCTGCACCTGGCCAGTCCTTAGAGGGAGTATTGCTCACCAGCTCACTTCACTGGGGGTTATCCTCAAGGTTGTCATCATTTCCATATGCATTCTCTTTTGTCTATTAAGAAGTACCGCATCCTTCAAGCATGCGGCTCTTCACCCCATCCACTCTCCCCTTTCTGTCCTGAGCATATTCATTGTGAGTATCCTGAAAATTTGAAAAACCAGGGACTGGTATGATGGCATAAAAAGGAACATAGGAATAGCCTTACTGGGTCAGACCAATGATCCATCTACCCCAGTGGCCGATCCAGGTCATAAGTAACTAGCAAAAAACCAAATAGTAGCAGCATTCCATGCTACCGATCCAGGGCAAGCAGTGGCTTCCCCCATGTCCGTCTCAATAACAGACTTTGGATTTTTCCTCCAGGAAATTGTCCAAACCTTTCTTAAAACTAGCTACGTAACTGTCAGAGAGTCAGAAAGGTATAAAGATCCATTCTGCCTAGTCTTTAAACTATTTTTAAATTTTTGTCCTATTTTTAACTGCTTTGAAGAATCTGTTTAGTAAATACAAACTTTTTTGGCATTGATTTTTTGAGGGGACTGTGCTGAATGACAGAGACCACTACAACCACTGAAGTTTCTCCTCCTGCTGAACAGGGCTCACAGTGTGAAAGATTTGAACATCCTGTACTTAGCCTCACTATACCCTGGTTCTCCAGTAAAGGGATAGCTAGGTGTCACAAGTGCCTTTGGTTTTAGTCTCTGTTCTTAAAATTCTGTTCTTATAATATCAGAAATTTAAAAATGTTCCATAGTGATGACATTAGGGTTGGTTTAGAGCAGGGGTGTCCAACCTTTTGGTTTCCCTGGGCCGCATTGGCCGGGAAAAAATTTTTGGAGGCCGCACAAACGCTGCAGCAAGACAGAAGAGGGAGCCGGCAAGACAGTAAACACCTGGGGGCAGCAGAGGAAAACACTGCATCGCCCTTGACTGGGGCCGCACAAAATACTTCAAGGGGCCGCAGGTTGGACACCCCTGGTTTAGAGTTTAAGAATAACAGTGCAAAAGAAAGGAGCTCATTAGCGAGCTGTTTCTTCCTTACTGATCCACAAGAGTTTGACAGGGAAATGTAATTATTATTTTTCAAAAAACAAAATAGGATTTGGAGGCGGAGAGAGGGGGCTGTGTGGCTTGAAATATATTCTGAGAAAACAGCATGTAAAGCCTTCTTCATGTATGACAACAATCAAAGCGGGGGGTTACATCAAAGGATCATGTTCAACAAATGGTCAGCATTTGTGGAAAAACTGCAAGCTTGATTATCTTAAAAAAATTAACAGGTGTACCATTTTGTCTGCAGATGTCTTCTATACAAGTCAGTGTATATTGTTCCTGAGGTTTATAAAGAGACAGTTTGGGTTGTTTTTTAATATACATATGTTCAGCAGATGAAGATGGGCTTTAATTTAATTGCAATTTGAAAACAAGTGTGGTCTGGGAAAAAGCTGTTTTATGCCTTCTAACTGGCATGGGAACATGTTATTGAATATTTAAAGTCACCTTCCACTGGTAACAGTAACTGAGTAAATATTAGCCCTTCCAATTACTTTTGTGTACGCCTGATTCCTGTACTGCTTCCAGGTTCCATCTTTCCATTTTGCTGCCAAAAATCACAATTAACAAGTTGCTAAAAGAACCCAGTTGTCATCAGTTAATTGCACAGAGGTTCAAGAAGAGTCATACAGGCATAATGAAGGTTTAATTACCACTGAGTAATTATTTCTATGGGAGTTGCTCTTTTCCATGTGAATACCCTAACAAGAATGACCTTATAAGGCCTTTGAAAAATTGCCCCCAATGTGCTATTGTGCTGTCCCCAAAAGCACTACAAGAAGAGTGAGTCAGAAAGAGCAATTAACAGCTTTCATGGGAGATGCTTTTCTCCACAAATGAGCACCAGTCTAGCTTTTATTTGCTTCCAGGTTTAGACAAGAATTCTTTATGGAGTCATTCTGACAACTCTTTGATGTTCTAAACCTGCTGAATGATGATTCTCCAGTTAAATATAAAGAGGGACTTGAAATCAAATTGAACTTCTTGCTTATAAATTTAAAGAAGACAATCTGGACTATAAAAGAAAGGATTAATGCAGCTAATTTGCCCTACTGGCATACAACATGTGCATAATATTATTGACACAATAAGGTGAATTGAGCTATGCTATTAACCCTTTCCCCATTTCTCTTGCCATCAACTAATAAGCAGAAATCATGTGGCATGGAACAAAATCTTGGCTGCAGCTTCATTGAATAATTATAATTGACTGCATACACAAATATCATTATATTTTTGTAAAGAGTAAACAAGCAATTCACATCTATCCACTCAACTCGGTATTAATAGACCTGTATCATATCTCCCCCTCAGCTGTCTCTTTTCCAAGCTGAAGAACCCTAGCCACTTTGGCCTTTCTTCATAGGGAAGTCATCCCATCCCCTTTTTCACTGTTGTCGCCCTTCTCGGTACCTTTTCTAATTACGCTATATCTTTTTTGAGATTTTGCAACATTGCAATCTTTAATTAGTCTTATCTCACACAGGTCCACCCTTCTTTCAGGGATCATGATATCCATGGATCTTCCTGAAATATAAATAAACAAGAAAAACTGAACACTCCCCAGGCCGCTCTTCTGCCTGCAGTAGCCAATACTCCATCCTTAGGTTGTTACAGGTTTCCTTCTGGGTTAGGTCTGTCCAGCTTAGAGGAATGCTTTCTTCTCTAAGGTTTATCCAACTATCCAGAGAAGCAATTCCCCATATTTACTACTTACCATTTCTGTAGCATTGGCAGACACACGCAGCGCTATTACATTAATCATGCTAGATGATACTTCTTCTGACAGCAGATTCAGAGTCCTCCTGGGCTCCCTTCACATATTCCTAGTGCTAGCAGACTGTTTCTGCTCAGCCCCACTATCCAGAGCCTTAATTCGTTTCCTCCTAAATTCAACTAGAAAATTCCTATCAAAATTTAATAAACAAGACTATAAGAATAGCATTACTGGATCAGACCAATGATCAATCGAGCCCAGTAGCCCGTTCTCACGATGGCCAAAACCCAAAGAGTAGCAACATTCGATGCTACTGATCCAGGGCAAGTAGTGGCTTCCCCCATGTCTTTCTCAATAACAGACTATGAACAGACTATGACCAGGAAATGACCAAACCTTTCTTAAAACCAGCTATGCTATCCGCCCTAACTACAACCTCTGGCAATGCGTTTCAGAGCTTAACTATTCTCTGAGTGAAAAAATATTTCCTCCTATTGGTTTTAAAAGTATTTCCCTGTAACTTAATCGAGTGTCCCCTAGTCTTTGTAATTTATGACAGAGTGAAAAATCGATCCACTTGTACCCATTCTACTCCACTCAGGATTTTGTAGACTTCAATCATATCTCCTCTCAGTCATCTCTTTTCCAAGCTGGAGAGCTCTAACCTTTTTCATCTTTCCTCATATGGGAAGAGTTCCATCCCTTTTATCATCTGGGTCGCTCTTCTTTGAACCTTTTCTAGTACCACTATATCTTTCTTGAGATAAGGAGACCAGAATTGAATGAAATACTCTAGGTAGGTTGCACCATTGAACGATACAGAGGCATTAAAACATTCTTAGTCTTGTTAACCATCCCTTTTTTTAAAATAATTCCTAGCATCTTGTTTGCTTTTTTGGCTGCCACTGCACATTGAGCAGAAGGCTTAATTGTATTGTCTTCAATGACACCCAGATCCTTTTCGTGGGCACTAACCCCCAAGGTGAACCTGTGGTATGCAGCCTATGCCTGCTAGGAGTGTCCCCAGAGCAGTGCATAGTTTAAAAGCAAACCTTTCCTCTACTGATCCATTTAAACCTCATTCTGAACCAGTAGGTGACTTTTCTTCCTTGACCTCTAGAGGGAGTCAGAGAGCAGAGGTTGCCCATCCCCCTCATGTTCCTAAGGTTGCTCACAGGAAATCCTTTTCACCTGAGGGATGGGGGCGGGGCTGCAGACTGCTTGCTCACCGGACTAAGCTACTAGAGAGTCAGAAGGAGGAAAGACAGGGGAAGGACAGGCAGCAGCGTTCAGGGCTGGGAGCTCTTTTTTTTTTTTTAAATTTCTTTATTGATATTTTGAACTTGACAATGTATACATTTGAAAAATCGAAAAAAAACAACTATATGAAAATACACTATTAACATCAGAAATATTACAATAAAAATTTTAAATCCCTTCTTAACCTATAACAGTAATGATATTATATTATACTCATCAATATTATAGAATATTATGAAATTTATACCTCTAAATAAATAATACACCCCCCCACCCACCCTGGATGTGCAAAGGAATCTAACATAAAGAAAAAGGAATCACTTTAATTATAATGTGACAAAATTAATGGACCCCAAATCCCCTTAAAGGATTTAACAAACCCTAATCGCTCTGCCATAATCTTTTCATATTTATATGTTGCACATACAGTTGCCCACCAAAAACTAAAATTAATCCTATCATGATTTTTCCAATTAGATGTGATCATTTGAACCCTTATTCCTGATAAGATCATGAAAAGGCGACTATTATTTCTATCCAAAGTGGGTTTATCATGCAGAATTGTTCCAAAAATTATTGCTTCATATGTCAAAGGAATAGAGGATTGAAGAATATTATTAATTTGCCCCCAAATCGACTTCCAAAAGCCAAGTATCAATGGACAAAAAAATAAAAGATGATCCAAAGTCCCAATATCAATATGACAATGCCAACATCTATTAGATTTAGAACTCTTGATAGCGGTCCACTGCCAGAATGCATGGAGCTTACAGAGGCTGGAGAGGAAGCACCTTTCTGTATGCTTGAAGAGCCTCATGATATGGAGCTAGATCCGGAGCCAATTGCTGAGCCTTTGAGTGAAGTCCTTCCAATGGAAGTTTGTTGCATGAAAAGCAAGCAGCTGGTATTACCTGAGTGAGTAGCTGATGCCTTGCTGTTTAAGTTACTTCCAAGTTTTATGTTAATCCTGTGGAAGTTGAAGAGCGGAGAAGCTCATGAGAACTGAAAAGACTTAACTAGTTTTGGTTTTTTTGCAATTTGCTGTTTCTCTTTGTGAAAGAGAAGGACTGTTGCAATCCCAGGCAGTGGGGTTTGCCCCGTGTATTCAGTGGTGGGATAGTGGGCCTATTTTGGCAGTTTGTCACCACGTTGAGTACACTGCCTGACCAGCACGCCAGCTGCTGGTGTAGTCATAGTCGTAGCTCTGACTAGGGCTTAAATAAGCTTAAATAAAATACAAACCCACAAACTAAAAGTACTATTGTACACAAACAAAACCCGTGGAGGGGCATAATCAAAAGAAACGTCTAAGTCCGTTTTGGGCCTAAGTCGCAAGTCGCCCAAAGTCAGACATGGGAAAAGGTCCATTTTCAAAAAATACATCCAACATATTCTTTTTCGAAAATCGTCTAATTTTACGTCCAGCCGTCTGATCGTCCAGACCGCTAAGTCATCCATCTTTATACCCCATTTTCATCCATAAATTCGTCCAAGTCACAAACGCCTAGAAAAAGACCTTTTGGGCCTGGAAGGGGCCAGAAAAGTGATGGAATGAACACCTAGACATGGCACCAGAGTAGTGGGGTACCTTACAGGGCACTGCTGCAAACTTCACAAAAAGGGTCTCCTATAAACAGCTCCCTTATAGGTCATGGTGAGCCCCCCCAAAACACCTCCAGAATCTACTAGACCCACCTATCTACCACCCCATGTGGCTGCATGAGCCACTTATATGGCAGTACAAAAGGGTTAGGGTGTTTTTGGGAGAGTGCACACTTTTCACCATGAATACAGTGATTAGAGTGGCTTATAGGCCTGGGTTCTCCTCTCCATGGTTCACAAACCCACCCCCAAGACCACTTAAGCCACCTCTATGCAGCTCTACTAGGCTTTCCTATGCCAGGCTACCAGGTGCTGATGTTCTGGAGGTAGATATATAAAGTTGTTATTATGATTTATAAGGGGGAGGGGGGTCTGTGATCACTGGGGCAGTGTGTGGGGGTCTGTACTTTGTGTCCGCAGTGCTTATCTGGTCACTTTGGATACCTTCTTGTGACTTAAACCTGGTTTTAGATGGCCTAAGTTACAACGTCCACGTTCCGTCTAGGCAGTGTTGTAAAACTTTCAGTTATACATGCAGTACGACTAAGTCTGGGACGTATCGCATCCCGGCCAAATCCCACCCTCGACACTCCTCCTGACACGTCCCTTTTACGTCTGGTTGTTCAGCAGCACTGTGAAGGCCTAGGTCGTTTTTAAATACATCTAAAACCTGGTTCGATTATTGGCACTTAGACGACTTGTCTTTTAGATCGTCCAAGTACCGATTTTGGCTGGTTTTTAGATGTTTTTCTGTTTCGATTATGAGCCCCTTAATATGCCAGACTCTGCACACAGTACACCACAAAAGAAAAAGAAAGAAATTCATTTTTTCCTGAACAGTCCAAAATATAAAAACAACAAATGTAAATGTTAACAATTGACCTATTTCAATCGCTAAGGGCCTCTTCTATTAAACTGCGCTAGCAGTTTTCTAGCATGGGGAGCCGCACTGAATGTTCCTATGAGCGTCAGTTGCAGTGCAGGCCATTCAGCACGGCTCTCTGCACTAAAAACTGCTAGCGCAGTTTAATAGAAGAGGGCCTAAATGGAAAATAAAAACATTTTTCCTACCTTTGTTAGCTGGCAATTTTTTTTTCTGATCATCTTGTTCTCTATGTGCTGTTAATTCTGTTTCCAAGACCTCCTTGTGCAATAGCTGTTTCTCTCCTCTCCTTGTTCACCTTTTGAACTACATCCATCTTTGGCACTGATTTTCATATTCAGGTTTTTTTTTCAATTTTTCTGCTTCCATCTCAAATTTATCCACCTTTCCATCTCTTCCCCTCTCCTACATCCATGTATACTATCTCTTTCCTCCTTTTCAACTTCCCTCTATCCATGTGTATCATCTTGCACCATCTCTTCCCTCCTCTTCCACTTGCTTCCATCCATATGCACCATCTCCTTTCCCTCCCCTCTTGCCTTCCCCTCCATCCATGTGCAACCATCTCTTTCTCCTCCCTTCCATCAATGTGTCCTTTGTTCCTCTCCTTTCTGCTCCTCCAAATTCAACATCTTTCCCTTCTACCTCCCTCCCTCCCCCCATACCCGTTCCACCAAATAATCTTCCATCCGGTTCCTAAACACCTCCTCACCTTGAAAACTACAATGAGAACACTGACACGGGAGTGATTCTCTTGAACTACTCGCGGCCTCCTCAGCACAGTTCCTTTGCTGTGGTCTGCCCAACCGGAAACAGGAAGTTGCTGGACCGCAGCAGAAGAACAGTGCAGAGAAGAACCCCATCAGCAATGGAGAATCAGTGCTGCACCAGTGCCCTCCATGCAGTTTTTGAGATCAGGGAGGCCTTTGAACCCAGCTGGGAGCTGCACAAGAGGTCCTACCACCATTTATTTTGGGGAGGCCATGGCCCCTGTGCCCCCCCATCCCCACCGTTCCAACACCTCTGGCTGAAATTAGGGAGAGCCGGAAGAAGAGCCAGTTCTGCTCATTGATAGTTGCATGAGCCTCTCCTCTCCTCCCCTCCCCGACATGCAAGACTTCTGCCAGAGGTCACAGCAGCCATTTTGAAAGTGGAGCTAACATGACTAGGAGTGACCAGGGATTGCTCTTGCCCAAACATCACTGCTAAACCACCAAGGACTGTAAAGTAGACCCAGATGCCTATAGGTGGAGGGGGAGGCCAGGACATGTGGCTGCTTCTGTTCAGTTGGAAGGGGTTCTGGGAGGCACAGCTGCTACTCTATAGGGGGGAGGAATGTAGTGACTATGGAGGTGGTGCACTTACCTTCAGGTGGGTGAAGGTGGTGTAAACCTGTATTACCGACTGTTGGATAATCCAAAACATTGCAAACATAGTCATTCAGTGGTAGGGCCATACTGGCTGTAACAGTGTTGATACACTGCTTCCTGATCTAATTTTTTCAGTTAACCCATCTAGCCTGGCAGCAGAAATGCTTAAAACATGTGAAAGGGCATGTTCAATATGACGTCCAAATTAGAGTTTGGATGTTTTACGGAAGACACATAAAAATCCAGTAACAAAACATGACCATTTTCAAAACTGCAACTGTTTGGGTTTTTTTTAAATGACCATTTTTCAAATGTGCGTCTATCTTTATGAACCATTTAAAAAAAAAAAAAAAATAACACCACATCCAAAAAAATGTAGGAGGAGCCACCATATATAGTAGACTGGCCACACAGACATCCCAGCAGAGCAATGGGGCACCTCAGGAGGCACCACAGTGAACTTCACATATAAGTTCCAGGTGCACACCTCACCATAACCCCCTTATATTGTATGATGAGCCCTCCAAAACCCACAAAATACCTACTGGATCCAGTTGAACACCACACCAATAGCACTTATGTCTGCAGGTGTTAACTATATGATGGTACAGTAGGTTTTGGATGGGTTTTGGAGGGCTCACACCTTTCACCACAAATGTTGTAGTTAGAGTGGAATATGGGCCTGGGTCCCCTCCTCTGTAGTCCACTGCACTGACCACCAGTTTACTTCAGAGATGGTGCACATGGATGGCATATAGGCAGGTATGTACAGTTTTATTTACATCTTTGGGGGGTGGGAGGGGGTCAGTTATCACTGGAGGCATGTGGGGAGGTCATGCTTACATCCCTTCAGGCACTTATTTGTTGTTAAAACAGCTCTAGCCCAAATGTCCATATTGTGCCCTGGATAAATTTTCAAATGTTTGATTATGGCGGAAAAATGTCCAAGTCATAAGCCCGCCCTAGTCCTGCACACACCGTTGCTCTAACATGACCCCTTGAGATTTGGACAAACCGTGGATGAACAGCATTGGATATCCGTCTAGAAAATAGCTTTCAAAAATAGTGAATTGGAAGGGTTTGCAAAGAAAAATGTCCATCTGCCCCTTTATGCCACTTTCTGGACGTTTTTCTGTTTTGAAAATGAGACCTATAACCTCCTACTGCTGCAGGGCTACGTCTTATGATAAGAGCTGGGTATTTTGTGACCCTACAGCAGAAAGAGATAATGGGCTGAAGCACTTCTTCTGCTGCCTGGCAGGATGGTGTAATGGAAGAAAAAGATAAGGAGGTGGTATAGCAGCCAATCAGAATATAGGTTTTATGTGGCATTAGGAAGGGGGAAATGCAAAGAAGGGAAGGACATGAGGAAAAGGGAGGTTGGTGGTGAGTTGGCAGAAAAGAAGAAAAGTGCAAGGTATGTCAGAAAGAGGGAGAGAGTATTCTCCTGAACCATCCATTCAATCTCCAACCACCTCAGAACCTCTTTTCCTATGCTCAACTGCTCCAGATACCTTCTTCAGACCAGACCCCCCTCCATAAGCTACTCACCTGCTGTACACCCAACACCATTATCTGTCTCTCTAAGACACTGCCCCATATACTTCCTCTGTGCCACCACCTAGTGGTGTACTAAGGGGAGGGCGGGGGCAGTCCGCCACGAGCGCTATCTTGGTGAGGGCGCAGGCACCTGTCTTCCTCTCTGTCCCCTGTGTATCGCTTTCCTTCTCCCATGCCTCTGTAACATATCTCACTAAAGCTGGTATAGGAACAATAAAGCTACTTTAAATGCCTTTTAACCTTAAGTAGTGCTCAGACTCCAAGATGGATCGTAAGAACTCAATATGGGGACAAGCCCCTGTAGAGATTCCTATGGTATCTATCATTGCACCATTGTACAGTTAAAGGTGATTCAAAGCGCTATTTGAAAAGTACTCATATATTTCCCTACTCCATATAGAAAGAAATAATGTCCAACTATAAAGTAACTTCAAAATTGTGACTTCAAAAATAGACTTAGCTTGAAAAATGCCAACAGCGTGAGTTCAGCTGGGTTCTGACGCGTTTCGCCGCCCTGGCTTCCTCAGAGAACCCGCTAAATTGCTGGAAAAGTTCAATGCAATACGTGTCCTAAACACACAAAAACAAAACATAGTGCATGTGATTGTAGTGCTGAAATTACAGATAAATTGTCTATTACAATACAACGCTCACGGCGCTGACGGCTGGATACCTGGTTCAAAGAGTAATTTTTCTATTTCCTGTGACGTAAGCGCTCAGCTGAGCGCCCGGTATTTATGCAATGGAAGATGTGTCAATCACCTAGTGGAGAAACGCCCACCACTCCACTTCTTTGTTTAAACCAGCAGGAGACACCGTCTGCCAGTGGAATATCCAACTTTGTTCATGTTTCCACAGCCAGGCTTGGGCATTTCCCCCCCTGTTACAATGAGCCACCTCTAGAACAACGAACTGTAAATCCTGTAGCTGGTGTGGTATGGCATGCCAATGTTGAACAAGAGGGGCACTCATGTCTCCCCTTCTGATTTTACTCAGATGTTCAATGATACGTGTCTTGATGCTTCTGGTGGTGTGTCCAATGTAAAGCAAATTACATGGACAAAGGATCATATAAACGACCCCCTGCGTGTCGCAATCAGTGTGCTGACGTAAAAAATACTTCTTTGGTAAACTGGGATGTTGAATACAGGTAGTTTCCAATGCATGCACACAAGTGGTACAGTGCCCACATTTGAAGTGACCTTTAGATTGCGTCAATGTACTCTCTGGTTTGCTGACAAAATGCGAAGTAGATATGCAATCCCGTAGGTTTCTACCTCTAGAGTATGCAAAAAGAGGAGGTTGTGCGAGACGCAATCTAAACAGGGGGGGAAATGCCCAAGCCTGGCTGTGGAAACATGAACAAAGTTGGATATTCCACTGGCAGACGGTGTCTCCTGCTGGTTTAAACAAAGAAGTGGAGTGGTGGGCGTTTCTCCACTAGGTGATTGACACATCTTCCATTGCATAAATACCGGGCGCTCAGCTGAGCGCTTACGTCACAGGAAATAGAAAAATTACTCTTTGAACCAGGTATCCAGCCGTCAGCGCCGTGAGCGTTGTATTGTAATAGACAATTTATCTGTATTTTCAGCACTACAATTACATGCACTATGTTTTGTTTTTGTGTGTTTAGGACACGTATTGCATTGAACTTTTCCAGCAATTTAGCGGGTTCTCTGAGGAAGCCAGGGCGGCGAAACACGTCAGAACCCAGCTGAACTCACGCTGTTGGCATTTTTCAAGCTAAGTCTATTTTTGAAGTCACAATTTTGAAGTTACTTTATAGTTGGACATTATTTCTTTCTATATGGAGTAGGGAAATACATGAGTACTTTTCAAATAGCGCTTTGAATCACCTTTAACTGTACAATGGTGCAATGATAGATACCATAGGAATCTCTACAGGGGCTTGTCCCCATATTGAGTTCTTACGATCCATCTTGGAGTCTGAGCACTACTTAAGGTTAAAAGGCATTTAAAGTAGCTTTATTGTTCCTATACCAGCGTTAGTGCATTATTGACCTTTAGGAACTTTTTTCTTTTGAATTTTCCCAGTCGTTTACATTGAGATTCTGTAACATATCTGGCATGAGCAGCAAACCCCCAAGCTGCTGTCGTACCAGCGTTGGCTCTTCCTCTGATGTCACTTCCTGGACCCGGGACCTGACGCGAGCAGTGAGTTCATAGATAAAAGGTACAGGGAAAGGTGCGTGCATGTGATGGGGTGGGCGGGGAAGAGTACAGGAAAGGGGCACCACCACCATGGGCATTGCTCACCCCTGATATGCCACTGACCTATGCACTTCCCTTTTAGGAATTTATCCAAACCTTTTTAAACCCCGCTAAGCTAATTGATTTCACCACATTCTCCTGCAATGAATTCCAGAGTTTAATTGCACGTGTGACAAAATATTTTCTCCACTTTGTTTTAAGTTTACTACTTAGGGCTCCTTTTACGAAGCCGCGTTAGCAGTTTAACGCAAGTAATAGCGTGCGCTAAACCGCTGGACATGCTAGCCGCTACCGCCTCCTCTTGAGCAGGCGGTAGTTTTTTGGCTAGCGCAGGGGTAGCGCGTGATTAAAAGTCACTTGCGCTAAAGCTGCTAACGCGGCTTCGTAAAAGGAGCCCTTAGTAACTTCATCGCATTCCCCTGAATCCTAATATTTTTGGAAAGAGTAAACAAGCAATTCACCGCTACCCTTTCCACTCCACTCAGTATTTCATAGATTTCTAGCACAGGGGTGCCCACACTTTTTGGGCTTGCGAGCTACTTTTAAAATGACCAAGTCAAAATGATCTACCAACAATAAAATTTAAAAAAAAACAAAGCACACTGTACGCTGAGAAATTGTTAATTATCGTTCCTATTCTGGGTTTCTTTCAAAGAGGTCAAGGCAGATGACTCTATGCACTGTCACCTCAGTAACAACCTTTTTACTAAACCACAATAGCAGTTTTTAGCGCAGGGAGCTTCGCTGAATGCCCCGTACTTCTCTCAACACTTATATGCTCCCTGCACTAAAAACCACTACTGTAGTTTAGTAAAAGGGGGGCCATAGTGCAAAATATAGACAGCAGATATAAATTCAGACACATTTTGATCACTAAATTGAAAATAAAATAATTTTTCCTACCTTGTTTGGTGATTTCATGAGTCTCTGGTTGCACTTTCTTCTTCTGATTGTGCATCCAATCTTTCTTCCCTTCTTTCAGCCTTTATGCTTCCTCTCCTCCAGATCTCATTCCCTCCCCCAACTTTTTCTTCCTCTCTCCCTGCCCTTTCTTTCTCCCTGCCTCCCTTTCTTTTTTTCTCTCTTCATGCTCCCTTTCTTTTTTTCTGTTTCCCTTCTTTCCTTCTGTCTCACTGCCTGCCCCCTTTCTTTCTTTCTCCCTAACCTCCACCAAGCCACTGATACCACCATCGGGGAACAGGCCCACAAGCCGCCGCTGCCATCGGGTAACAGGCCCCAAAGCCGCCACCGCCGCCGCACCAAGCTCTCTCTGCTTCCCTGCGGGCCGACCAGCATTCCTCTCCCCGATGTCAATTCTGCCGTCAGAGAGGAAGTTCCGCCCAGCCAGGCAGCGATTGGCTGGCCTGAACTTCCTCTCCGACGGCAGAATTTACGACGGGGAGAGGAAGGCTGATCGGCCTGGTAGATCGCCAAGACAAAGTGAGTCTGATTGACTCATTTTGCCCTGGTGATCTACCGGTCGATCGCGATCGACCTATTAGGCACCCCTGATCTAGCATATCACCCCTGAGCTGTCGCATCTCCAAGCTAAAGAGCCCTAGCTGCTTTACTTGTCTTCATAGGGAAGTCATCCCAACCCTTTTATTATTTTTGTTGCTCCTTCTCTGTACCTTTACTAATTCTGAATTATACACAGTATTCAAGACCGATATAAGGGCATTACTGTATAACATTTTCATCCTTGTTTTCCATTCCTTCCTAATAATTCCTAATATTCTATTTGCTTTCTTAGCTGCTGCTGCACATTGAGCTGAGGGATTCAACGTATCCTCAACAATGCCTTTTCCTGGGCAGTGACTCCTAACATAGAACCCAGCATCACATAGCTATAGCTCGGGTTCCTCTTTCCCACAGGCATCACTTTGCACATGCTCACATTATACGTCATCTGCCATTCTGATGCCCAGTCTCACAAGGTCCTCTTGCAATTTTTTTACAATCCTCTTGTGATTTAACAACTTTGTGTCGTTAGCAAATGTAATAATTTCACTAGTTAATCCTATCTCTAGATCACTGATAAATATGTTAAAAAGCAGCAGTCCCAGCACAGACCCCTGGGGGGATCCCACTATTACCCTTCTCCATTGAGAATATTGACCATTTAAACTTACTTCTGTCTTTCTTTTTTTTTTTTTAAATGAAAGCTTTTATTGAAAAATATACAAAAGTATACAGCAAGAGCACACAACAACAACAAAACATGTAGATACAGATCAACAGTGCTGTCAGCAAATAAAACAACAATGTATACCCCAACCACTCAAAAATTAACCACAAATCCGCAAACCCACAACACAATCCCCCCACCCACCCCCCCAGGGACAAAGCACAATGCCCACAACTTACTTCTGTCTTTCAACCAATTCTTAATCCATAGGACATTACCTCCTATCCCATGCTTTCTAATTTCCTCAGAAGTCTTTCATGAGGTACTTTGTTAAATGCCTTTTGAAAATCCAAATACACAATATCAACTGGTTCATCTTTATCCATGTATTCATTCACCCCTTTGAAGAAATGCAGTAGATTGATGAGGTAAGATTTCCCTTGACTAAATCCATGCTGGCTTTTTCTCATTAATCTATGCTTATATATATGTTCTTTTTTTTGTAGCACCTTTCTTTAATAGTCCAACTTATATGGAAGCCCTTATCAAGGACCTCGATTGATGGAACAATCACTTTTTGATCCACCAGTAGCTCTCATACAGATAATTTCAAGTCAGTTTAATTGATCCTCAGAAACACCACCTAGGACTCCTATAATTCATAGTCCTAGGCTTTAAATCCTCACTGGATCATAATAATTTAATGGTAATTAAATTAAATATATATAAATAGTTTAGCTTTAGTTAATAATATAAACTTATTTCAATTGTGGTCTTCCTTAATGGGCTAACTTAGCCAACATGTTTCACAACCAAGTTTTCTCAAGGCTGTTCATCCCTTAGGTGAGCTCAGCACTACTCCACTCGACCACAGTGTGTACTGCTGCAAATGACAAGGCTTTCCCCTCCCAATTCATTTTGAGATGCTGTGGGAGGGGCTGAAGGCCCTGAGGAATTCCCTTCTTTCTTGAAGAGGAGAAAAATCCCAGTCACAAAGAGCAGGATTACTCCCAACAGAAGCAAAACTGGTAGCAGTGGGAGCCACTTGTCATAAAGGGGAGAGAGGAGGGGTGGGAAGCAGAATCCCCTATCCTTTCCTAACTCTCCCTTTTAGGGTCAGTTTAATCATTGGACAGACTAGGACCTAGGCGGTCACCTAGGGCAGTGTTTCTCAACTCAGTCCTGGTGTACCCCCTTGTCAGTCAGGTTTTCAAGCTATCCACAATGAATATGCATAAACTTGATTTGCATACACTGCCTCCATTATATGCAAATTTCTTTCATGCATATTCATTGTGGTTAGCCTGAAAACCTGACTGCCAAGGGGGTGCTCCAGGACCAAGTTGAGAAACAGTGACTTAGGGGGATAGCAAAGATCAGGTGCAGTTCAAGCCAGTTCTCTATGCAGGCCACACTGATTCATAGAAACATAGAAACATAGAAACATAGAAATAGACGGCAGATAAGGGCCCACGGCTCATCTAGTCTGCCCACCTTAATGTCCCTCCCCTACCTTTGCCCTGTGAAGAGATCCCATGTGCCGATCCCATTTGGCCTTAAAATCAGGCACGCTGCTGGCCTCAATCACCTGTAGTGGAAGACTATTCCAGCGATCAACCACTCTTTCAGTGAAAAAGAATTTCCTGGTGTCACCTCGTAGTTTCCCGCCCCTGATTTTCAACGGATGCCCTCTTGTTGTCGTGGGACCCTTGAAAAAGAAGATATCTTCCTCCGCCTCGATGCGGCCCGTAAGATACTTGAACGTCTCGATCATGTCCCCCCTCTCTCTGCGCTCCTCGAGCGAGTATAGCTGTAATTTGTCAAGCCGTTTTTCGTATGGTAGATCCTTGAGTCCCGAGACCATCCGGGTGGCCATTCTTTGCACCGACTCCAGTCTCAGCACATCCTTGCGATAATGCGGCCTCCAGAATTGCACACAGCATTCCAGGTGGGGCCTCACCATGGATCTATACAATGGCATAATGACTTCCGCCTTACGACTGACGAAACCCCTTCGTATGCAGCCCATGATTTGTCTTGCCTTGGACGAAGCCTGCTCCACTTGATTGGCAGACTTCATGTCCTCACTGACGATTACCCCCAAGTCTCGTTCTGCTACCGTTTTTGCTAGGATCTCGCCATTAAGGGTACAAGACTTGCATGGATTCTGGCTGCCCAGGTGCATAACTTTGCATTTTTTGGCATTGAAGTTGAGTTGCCATGTCCTAGACCATCGCTCCAGTAGGAGTAGGTCGTGCATCATGTTGTCGGGCACTGAATCTTCGTCTGTTGTGCATTTGCCCACTACATTACTCAGTTTGGCGTCATCGGCGAATAATGTTATTTTACCTCGAAGCCCTTCTGCCAAGTCTCTTATAAAGATGTTGAATAGGATTGGGCCCAAGACTGAGCCCTGTGGTACTCCACTAATCACCTCCGTCATTTCGGAGGGGGTGCCGTTCACCACCACCCTTTGGAGCCTACCTCCAAGCCAGCTCCCAACCCATTTCGTCAATGTGTTACCTAATCCTATAGAACTCATCTTGCTCAGTAACCTGCGGTGTGGTACGCTATCGAATGCTTTGCTAAAGTCCAGGTACACGATGTCCAGGGACTCCCCAATATCCAGCTTCCCCGTTACCCAGTCAAAGAAGCTGATCAGGTTGGATTGGCAGGATCTCCCCTTAGTAAATCCATGTTGTCGGGGATCCCGTAGATTCTCTTCATCCAGGATCTTATCTAATTGGTGTTTGATTAGAGTTTCCATTAGTTTGCTCACTATCGATGTTAGACTCACTGGTCTGTAGTTTGCTGTCTCCATCTTTGAGCCTTTCTTGTGGAGTGGAATGACGTTAGCCGTCCTCCAGTCCAACGGGACGCTGCCTGTACTAAGGGAGAGGTTGAAGAGCGCGGACAGTGGCTCCGCCAAGACATCACTCAGCTCCCTAAGCACCCTGGGGTGCAGGTTGTCCGGCCCCATTGCTTTGTTAACCTTGAGCTTTGACAGCTCACCGTAGACACTGCTGGGCGTAAACTCAAAGTTACTAAACGGGTCAACTGAGCCAACCCTTGTCTGTAGCTGAGGGCTGAGCCCTGGCGCTTCTCGGGTGAAGACTGAGCAGAAGTATTCATTTAATAGTTGGGCTTTTTCCGAATCCTTTTCCACATAGTCTCCGTCTGGTTTCCTAAGACGTACAATCCCGCCTGAGTTTTTTCTTCTATCACTGATATACCTGAAGAAGGATTTATCTCCGTTCTGGATGTTCTTTGCTAGAGACTCCTCCATGAGGAATTTAGCCTCCCTGACTGCTGTTTTGACGGCTTTTGATTTGGCCAGGTAGTCTGCTCTAGAGTCCTGCTTCCCTGATTGTTTGTAAGAGATGAATGCTTTTTTCTTCTCCTTGATCAGGTCTGAGATCTCCGCAGTAAACCACTGTGACTTATTGTTCCTTCGCCGTTTACTTACTGATTTTACATAGCGGTTTGTTGCTTCTTGTATGGTTGCTTTCAAAGTCGACCACATGTCTTCCACGTTATCGGTTTCTTCTTGGCTTTGTAGTGCCTGGTGAATGAAGTCTCCCATTTCTTTGAAATTTGTGTCCTTGAATTTGAGGACTTTGGTTAGTGTAGTAGATTTAGTGAAACCTTTCCTGATATTGAACCATACCATGTTATGGTCACTGGAGGCCAATGTGTCGCCCACCGAGACCTCTGTGACACTTTCTCCATTGGTAAGTATCAGGTCCAGTATTGCCTGATCCCTTGTCGGTTCCAACACCAGTTGCCTGAGTCTTGCTCCCTTCATAGAGTTTAATAGCCTCCTGCTGCTGCCGGAAGCAGAGGTAAGTGTAACCCAATCCACATCAGGCATGTTGAAGTCACCTAGCAATACTGTGTCCCCACGCAAGGTGATATTTTCTATATCTTCGATTATTTCCATATCCAGGTCATCCTGTTGTCTTGAGGGTCTGTAAATTACGCCAAGATACAAGCATTTGTCCTTCCCTCTGGCCAAATTAACCCAAAGGGATTCCCCAGTATACTGGACATCTGAGATTCTCGTGACCTTAATGTCATCTTTAGTATATAATGCTACACCCCCTCCCTTCCTACCCTCTCTGTCCCGGCGAAGCAAGTTGTAACCCGGTATGACCATGTCCCACCCGTGGGAGTCTGTGAGCCAGGTTTCGGATATCGCCACCACATCCAGGTCGGCATTCCTTATTTCTGTTTCCAATTCCAGGATTCAAGAAACCATCGATATATATTTGTGGTTACAGAGAGGTGGGCAGTTTTTAACTAGCCATCTCTGGATAAATGGCTCTTTGCAATTTGCCCTCAACCTGTATATCAGTGATTCCCAACCCTGTCCTGGAGGAACACCAGGCCAATCGGGTTTTCAGGCTAGCCCTAATGAATATGCATGAGAGAGATTTGCATATGATGGAAGTGATAGGCATGCAAATTTGCTTCATGCATATTCATTAGGGCTAGCCTGAAAACCCAATTGGCCTGGTGTTCCTCCAGGACAGGGTTGGGCACCACTGCCCTAGGGTACCTAATTCCCTTTCCCGGGAGTGCCCATTAGGAGGGGAGACCCAAGCCCTGCAGAAAGCGAATCCCCGTCTCCCTCCCTCCGCTCGCCCCGCCCTTCTGACGCCGCTCAGCCCCTTCCAGCCACTCGTTCGCCTTTTCCCAGCGCTCTAGTCTCGGACGGAAAGTTTGTGCGAGAGATCGTGCACGCGTTAGATGAAGCTCGGGATCCGGCTTGGCTGCCTCCCTCCCCCCCCCTCTGAAGACGGTCTCGCGCTTTCCGGCTTCCTGAACGCGAGCGGCGTTGACGGGGAGAAGCCGAAGGGCTGCGTTTGCTTCCAGTCGAGAGTCCGAGGCTGCGGCTCAACCCGGCTCCGGGGCTTACACCATGATCGCCGCGTGGATCGGCGCCGCGCTCGTTCTCTGCTCGGCAGCGTTTGCAGGTAATCTCCGTCTTTCCGCCCACCGCCGCTGTCATCGCGAATGCACGGGGCGAAGCGCGCCGGTGATGTTACTGACAACTTTGGGGGGGGGGGGGGGGGGGAGAAAAGCTGGGATGCTGCGTTTTTGCTAGGCCTGCTGCTCCTGGTGACAGCTTCACGAGAGCCCCAGAGCACCGTGGGGTCTGGCCGGTCAGGTGCCCGCTAGGGACAGGGAAAGTCCTGTATATAAGATTTATTTCTTATATCCCAGTTCCCTATCTGTCCCAGTGAGCTCAAACTCTATCCAGTGTGCCTGGGGCAATGAGGGGGTTAAGTGACTTCATGAGAGCCCCAGAGCACCGTGGGGTCTGGCCGGTCAGGTGCCCGCTAGGGACAGGGAAAGTCCTGTATATAAGATTTATTTCTTATATCCCAGTTCCCTATCTGTCCCAGTGGGCTCAAACTCTATCCAGTGTGCCTGGGGCAATGAGGGGGTTAAGTGACTTCACGAGAGCCCCAGAGCACCGTGGGGTCTGGCCGGTCAGGTGCCCGCTAGGGACAGGGAAAGTCCTGTATATAAGATTTATTTCTTATATCCCAGTTCCCTATCTGTCCCAGTGGGCTCAAACTCTATCTAGTGTGCCTGGGGCAATGAGGGGGTTAAGTGACTTCACGAGAGCCCCAGAGCACCGTGGGGTCTGGCCGGTCAGGTGCCCGCTAGGGACAGGGAAAGTCCTGTATATAAGATTTATTTCTTATATCCCAGTTCCCTATCTGTCCCAGTGGGCTCAAACTCTATCCAGTGTGCCTGGGGCAATGAGGGGGTTAAGTGACTTCATGAGAGCCCCAGAGCACCGTGGGGTCTGGCCGGTCAGGTGCCCGCTAGGGACAGGGAAAGTCCTGTATATAAGATTTATTTCTTATATCCCAGTTCCCTATCTGTCCCAGTGGGCTCAAACTCTATCCAGTGTGCCTGGGGCAATGAGGGGGTTAAGTGACTTCATGAGAGCCCCAGAGCACCGTGGGGTCTGGCCGGTCAGGTGCCCGCTAGGGACAGGGAAAGTCCTGTATATAAGATTTATTTCTTATATCCCAGTTCCCTATCTGTCCCAGTGGGCTCAAACTCTATCCAGTGTGCCTGGGGCAATGAGGGGGTTAAGTGACTTCACGAGAGCCCCAGAGCACCGTGGGGTCTGGCCGGTCAGGTGCCCGCTAGGGACAGGGAAAGTCCTGTATATAAGATTTATTTCTTATATCCCAGTTCCCTATCTGTCCCAGTGGGCTCAAACTCTATCTAGTGTGCCTGGGGCAATGAGGGGGTTAAGTGACTTCACGAGAGCCCCAGAGCACCGTGGGGTCTGGCCGGTCAGGTGCCCGCTAGGGACAGGGAAAGTCCTGTATATAAGATTTATTTCTTATATCCCAGTTCCCTATCTGTCCCAGTGGGCTCAAACTCTATCCAGTGTGCCTGGGGCAATGAGGGGGTTAAGTGACTTCATGAGAGCCCCAGAGCACCGTGGGGTCTGGCCGGTCAGGTGCCCGCTAGGGACAGGGAAAGTCCTGTATATAAGATTTATTTCTTATATCCCAGTTCCCTATCTGTCCCAGTGGGCTCAAACTCTATCCAGTGTGCCTGGGGCAATGAGGGGGTTAAGTGACTTCACGAGAGCCCCAGAGCACCGTGGGGTCTGGCCGGTCAGGTGCCCGCTAGGGACAGGGAAAGTCCTGTATATAAGATTTATTTCTTATATCCCAGTTCCCTATCTGTCCCAGTGAGCTCAAACTCTATCCAGTGTGCCTGGGGCAATGAGGGGGTTAAGTGACTTCACGAGAGCCCCAGAGCACCGTGGGGTCTGGCCGGTCAGGTGCCCGCTAGGGACAGGGAAAGTCCTGTATATAAGATTTATTTCTTATATCCCAGTTCCCTATCTGTCCCAGTGGGCTCAAACTCTATCTAGTGTGCCTGGGGCAATGAGGGGGTTAAGTGACTTCACGAGAGCCCCAGAGCACCGTGGGGTCTGGCCGGTCAGGTGCCCGCTAGGGACAGGGAAAGTCCTGTATATAAGATTTATTTCTTATATCCCAGTTCCCTATCTGTCCCAGTGGGCTCAAACTCTATCCAGTGTGCCTGGGGCAATGAGGGGGTTAAGTGACTTCACGAGAGCCCCAGAGCACCGTGGGGTCTGGCCGGTCAGGTGCCCGCTAGGGACAGGGAAAGTCCTGTATATAAGATTTATTTCTTATATCCCAGTTCCCTATCTGTCCCAGTGGGCTCAAACTCTATCTAGTGTGCCTGGGGCAATGAGGGGGTTAAGTGACTTCACGAGAGCCCCAGAGCACCGTGGGGTCTGGCCGGTCAGGTGCCCGCTAGGGACAGGGAAAGTCTTGTTTATAAGATTTCTTTCTTATATCCCACTTATATCCTAGTTCCCCATCTGTTTCGGTGGGCTCAAACTCTATCTAGTGTGCCTGGGGCAATGAGGGGGTTAAGTGACTTCACGAGAGCCCCAGAGCACCGTGGGGTCTGGCCGGTCAGGTGCCCGCTAGGGACAGGGAAAGTCCTGTATATAAGATTTATTTCTTATATCCCAGTTCCCTATCTGTCCCAGTGGGCTCAAACTCTATCCAGTGTGCCTGGGGCAATGAGGGGGTTAAGTGACTTCACGAGAGCCCCAGAGCACCGTGGGGTCTGGCCGGTCAGGTGCCCGCTAGGGACAGGGAAAGTCCTGTATATAAGATTTATTTCTTATATCCCAGTTCCCTATCTGTCCCAGTGGGCTCAAACTCTATCTAGTGTGCCTGGGGCAATGAGGGGGTTAAGTGACTTCACGAGAGCCCCAGAGCACCGTGGGGTCTGGCCGGTCAGGTGCCCGCTAGGGACAGGGAAAGTCTTGTTTATAAGATTTCTTTCTTATATCCCACTTATATCCTAGTTCCCCATCTGTTCCCCATCTGTTCCGGTGGGCTCAAACTCTATCTAGTGTGCCTGGGGCAACGAGGGGGTTAAGTGACTTGGCCAGGGTCACAAGGAGCAGCCAGGGATTCGAACCCCTGCGCCACACACTCCCACCGTTTCAGTTGTATCAAATCCAGAGCTCTTGTGATGTGAGCTAAGAAACTTTTCTAGCTGAAAATTGCCATGTGCTATTGAAACACGTTTGAAGTGCATTGAGATTTAAGGTCAATACCCCACAGCCTACAGCTCTGCTATGACGCCTTGGAATTTAGACACTGTTAACTATATAAATTAATGTATGGATTAATCTCTCAGTTTTGGTTTGATATAACTGCTAAGTACTGTTTAATATTACAAATATTGCAGTAGCTTGAGATAGTATGGTACTTGCTGTGGTTATCCCGTACACAGTTGTTTTTGGTTAATTACTAAAACAGCATCAAAATAAAATGGTCAAATAGTTTGTTGCACAAGAGTGCAAACCTGTGCATTCTTCTGTTAAAATGATGAGAGGGGGGTTACCAAAAACAACAGTGCAGTGGTAGTGCTCTGCTCCTGAACAGTTTGTGGTCTGACTTCACCTCCCATGTACAGAAAGCTCATTTTCTGCCACCTCCAAAATTTCACTTTACCACATCAGAAAGCAAGGCTGCAGCTGAAATTTAGAGGATGTGGTGACTGCAAAGCACAGAAAACGCGCGAGAGAGCTAATTGCGTCTCACGCTACAGGTGTGACAAAATACCCTGCACATACTGTGGTGTATTACATCCACATCCTCTGTGCCTTTCACCTGTGAAATTTTGTTTGTATGAAGGTGGAATAGCTTATCTCACATTTAGTGACATACATTCAATTGAACCACATCCTAGAAGAATAAAGGTACAGTAATTAGTCATAGACTATAAAGTTCTCTAGGTCCTTGAAAATATTGTGCTAGAAATTTTAGTCTTTTGCTTTTTCCTGTTTGTGTGATAAGGATCAGGGGCCAGATAGATTCTGAGGAGAAATGAGGAACTGAATATTGAATGATCTTTATTTTGGATTTGTTCTTGTATATGTTGGGTTTAGGGAGGCGTTGGTTTTTTTTGTTTAAATACACCGCTTACAGGTTAATAAAAACATTATAAGATAAGAATTCCACAGCTGTACAGTGTATAGTTTCACTGATGAGCAGAATGCAGCCGTTATGCAAACTTGGAGAAATTGTTTTTCCGTCTTTAACTGGTTTGGGATAATTTGCATGGAAAGCAGTAAATGTTTTGATCTTACTATATGTCAGTCTTATGGTAAAGTCTGATATATGATATGCCCTAGGGGAGATATAATTCAATTAATTTTGACTATTAAATTGGTCACTGATAGTGCAGGTAAACTATAGTTGTAGACCAGGGGTGTCAAAGTCTCTCCTTGAGGGCCGCAATCCAGTTGGGTTTTCAGAATTTCCCCAACGAATATGCATGAGATCTATTTGCATGCACTGCTTTCATTGTATGCTAATAGACCTCTTGCATATTCATTGGGGAAATCCTGAAAACCCGACTGGATTGCGGCCCTCGAGGAGGGACTTAGACAACTTTATAGTCTACAACAGGGGTGTCAAGGTCCTCAAAATGTTGTGCTAGTAATTTTGGACTCTTCCTTTTTTCCTATTTGTGTGATAAGGATCAGGGGCCACATTGACTCTCAGAAGAAATACAGTTGACTCCGCTTAAGTGCAAAGCCTCCGGACCGGACTGCCATGTGCGTTTAAACGGAGTGTGCGCTTAATCGAAGTACCACTTTTTAGTCATGAAAAATCACAGTACGCTGTAGCCAAATGCAATAAAACTTTTATTCAACAAAAAACCCGCACGTAAAATAATTCTACACGGTTCAGTTTTAGAATCGGCACTGTTCCATCTAATGCAATACTGTAAACCGTTTTTTAAACCAACATTCTACTGCACAATTCAGGCTGTGTATCTGATTACTAATGCGGTAAAACTGGCCATAGTCGTGACATCCATTTATCTCCAGATAACAAAGCAGCATGTGTAGGGACTTCAGCACATCTGAGAAGGAAACAGTTTTTGCAGGTGTTTCATTAGTCGTGATGACCGCAGCAGTATCCCCGTCATCATCAGACTCTTGGTTGTCTCCAGTGTCCTTTATGACTGTACAGATATCGTAATTAGTGCTGTCAGATGATGTGAGCGACATACAGCTCACAAACTCTTGTGGCGAGAATCCAACTGGGAGTTCAATGGATGAAGTGTCAGCTTCAGTTGTCTCATCAGATGTGTGAATGAAGCTCACCCGTCGATAGCAATTTGAAATCGTTGATGATGAGACTCGACTCCATGCCTCCCATACCATGTGAAGAGAGTCGAGCACTGTCATTTTTCTCATGAGCTCAGCAGCTCGGGGGCTGGATTCCGTGCTTGCATCAATCACCGCCATCACATATCTTAGGACGAGTGACCGGTAATGACGTTTGAAGTTGGCAATTATCCCCTGGTCCATCGGTTGGATCAAAGAGGTCGTGTTTGGTGGCAGAAACGCGAGTTTGATGTTGGTTAGTGTCATTGCTGTGTGCTGCACAGTTATCACACAGCATTACAATGTGTCTCCTACGCCTTCTCATCAGATTGTCAGGCTTCTACGCCTTCTCATCAGATTGTCAGGCTTCTGCAACCATTCAATCCACAGTGTCGCCGTTATTCATGCGTTTTTGTTCCATTCATCTTCAACAGGCAGGCGTTTAATATTTTTGAAGCACCGAGGATTTTGATTCTTCCCAATCACTAGTTGCTCGAGCTTTTCACTACCGTCCATATTGCAACTGAGCAGCAATGTCAATCGTTCCTTTGGCACCGTGAAGCCAACAGTTTTGCTGAATTTGAAAGCCAATGTTTAATCAGGGATGGCACGCCAGTACAGGCCCGTTTCATCAGCGTTGAAAACGTTGCATGGTTCATATCCACCAATGACTGATGGCAACACTTCCATGACCCATCTTTCTGCACCAAACTCATTGGCGTCTTGTTTTTTGTCATGCGGCTTCTTAAATTTTATGCCGTTACAAACTTTCCACCTCTCTATCTATCCATTTGTTGCTTTGAAGTCTTCTAATTCAAGTTCTTCAGATAGCTGTGCTGCTTTCACTATCAGCAGAGGTCCAGTGATTGGCAGTTGATGACTTCTAGCTTCAGCAAACCATCGCAGCAAGGCCTATTCAACGTCTCCAGCCTTCCCAATTCTTTTCCGTTTTCTGGTAGGATTGCTGTTTTGCCAGTCTTTCAATAAGACTTGCTTTTTTTTGTGTGAATCTGAGAAATCTGGCTAGGATGAACACTGTAATATTTTGCAATAGAGACCTGACTCTCCTGTTGGTCAAGTCTCTTTAAGACATCGACACGTTCATCCAAAGACAATGACTTTTGTCCAGTGTGGTGGACACGTTCAGCCAGAGAGAATGACTTTTGACCATCCAAAGACAAAGGTTTTTCTCCATGAGACACCATGGTGCAGTTTCAAAAGTTCAAACACCTGGCCAGGCCTAGACTTCTGATCCGAAACACATGGCTCATCAACGTGAGTACGTGATTGCTTTTAACCAGAGTGAACGTAACGTGAACGCATAGAGGTGGGACCTATAACATCACTGTGCATAAGCGGATTGTGTGTATATCAGAATTGCAATTATCCGGAGTTTACGTCCATTGATTTTAATATAAATAAAACGGGACCAAGGTGGTAGGCTGCGGATAACCGAAGCATGCGCTTAACCGACGTGCACTTAGGTGGAATCGACTATAGTGCAGTTAAACTCTGTAGCTCAGATCTGCAGAGAGAAGGATGTTTCATGTTTCTTCCACACTCCTGTCTTAGCACAGTAGCTTGGTTTTTTTTTTTTTTTTCCCTTTATTTTCTTGAATCTTTTCTCTGTTTTGGTCCAAATCTTGGTTTCACAATTTTCTTTTCTTTGCTCTTTTTTAGTTCCATCTAATTGAAAGCAGAGCTGTTGCCATGATCCTCCATCCATAACTATTTGAGATAATTTCAGCTGGTTTTATCCCCTCCAGCACACAAGGTTTAGCTCTTGAAGTGAGAATTCCAGGGCTCCGTCTTGATAGAACATGCCAGTAATGGACTCAAAATCTGACCATCAGGTGTAACCTTAGGCAGTGACGTGATCGAGGAGCTGAAGGCTCAACACTGGGATTGTGGTATCAGACCTGGAGCCTTCCATGTGGCTGCTCTGCACTTGTCATCAGGCCACCCAGTTCATGCATTAGTTTTTTAAAATTTTTGCCAGAACTATTTTTGTTAGTTTAAATATTTTGTAATAAAAGATATACAACCTTTACTATAGTTCCACTTCTCCCCTTCCTCATTTGTTCCCGCCATTTAGCTAAAATCTTCTCTTCCTAACTTCTCCTTGACTATTTTTTTTTTTTTTTTGTAATTGTTTATTTATAACAAAAAAAAAACTCAGACCACCACAGCAGTACAATACAAGAACAGTACAATCAGTCAAATTACAAAACAGCAAAACCCACTGACTATTAAACATATTATGTAAACTACACCGATGTTCTGCAAAGTACAGTATATCATAGGCGTCGGAACGGGGGCAGGCCACAGGGGCCATGGTCTCCTCCAAAATTGCTGGTTGTAATAAGGCCGACAGGGATCCTGTGGGCAGAGAAACACTAACTGAGGCGATGGCCTCAGCACTTTCAAGGGAATGGCATCTTGCTGTTGGCCAGCGTACCTGCTGGTTGACTTTCTCTGCCGTGTCACTTCCCGGACATGTACTCCACACCCCCCCCCCCCCGCGCATCTACCCTGAATTTCTTATAGCAGTTGCCAGGCGGCAGAACACATTCACAATGTCACTCTGCTGCTGTCTTCTTTCCACTGCAGCCCACCCAGCAGAAACAGGAAATGGTCAGAGAGGGCAGGCTGCAGTAGAGAGAAGACGGCAGCAGAGTGACACTGTGAATCTGTTCCCCCGTGTGGCAACTGTTACAAGAAATTCAGGGTAGACATGTGGAGGGAGGGGTAGATGTTAGAGAGGGAGCGATGTGGGGAAGGGAGAGATGTTGAACTGGAGGGACAGAGAGATGTGAGACTCAGGAATGGGATTTGTGAGGGACAGGGCAAAATGGACTTGGGGACGGCAGAGGGGGTAGAAGGAGGACAGTGAGAGATGGACTTGGGGATGGCAGAGGGGGTAGAAGGAGGACAGTGAGAGATGGACTTGGGGACGGCAGAGGGGGTAGAAGGAGGACAGTGAGAGATGGACTTGGGGACGGCAGAGGGGGTAGAAGGAGGAGAGGGAGAGATGGACTTGGGGATGGCAGAGGGGGGTAGAAGGAGGATAGAGATAGATGGATTTGGAGGAGGACAGAAGGAGCAAGAGAGGGGGAGATGGACATGGAGAAAGGCTGAAGGGGTCAGGGAGAGATGGTAGAAGGAGGTGAAAGGGAGAGTGGGAGAGATGACAGAGGGGGAGAAAGTGAGAGATGAATGTGGAGGGGGCAAAATGGGAAGAGGAAGAGATGGATTTGGTGAAGAGAGCAAAATGGGGAAGGGGGGCAGAAGGTGGAGGGAGAGATAGATGATTCAGGGAGAGGAGAGATGGAAAAGGTGGAGGGGATATGGACTGGGGGGCAGAAGGGGAGAGGAAGGAGAGATGTCACTTAGGAGGAGGGAGTGGAAGGGCAGAAAGGAGAGATGTTATACTTGTGGGAGGGAGAGAGGAAGGAAATGAGGGTGGAGTAAGCCATAAGGAGGGGGAGATACTACTGTAGAAATGGTGGATCCAAGTGAGAGAGTTGTCAAGGAGATGAGAGCAGAATTGAGTTTACGAGGGTAGAAATGTGGTAATGGGAAGCAGATAAAATGGAATAAGAGGATGAGAATGTGAAAGCTAGGAGATGAGAGGAGATAGAAAGCTGATTA
Source organism: Geotrypetes seraphini (assembly GCF_902459505.1). Taxonomy (NCBI): domain Eukaryota; kingdom Metazoa; phylum Chordata; class Amphibia; order Gymnophiona; family Dermophiidae; genus Geotrypetes; species Geotrypetes seraphini. The sequence continues at coordinate 24,137,717 of NC_047095.1, forward strand.
GATAAAAAGTGAAAAGGAATAAAGCATTGTTCCCTCTAAGCTGTATGGCCATGCACCTTTTGGCAGCAGGCCACGCAGCCAGCACACCAGGACTTCTGGCTATACTCTGCTGCCTGTGGCTTTGTGAAGAAAGAAGTGCAGCTTGGATGTTTTAGAGCCAGTCAGAACACAGGTACACACTCTTGGGAGGGGGCATAAACTTGGGACATAGGAGGGAGAGAAGGAGATGCCGAGGTGGGGGAGTTGAGAATGGGTTGAGTGAGAGGGAAAGAGATGGTGTACATGGGGAAAGGAAGAAAGAGGAAAATTGTTGGAAATGGGGAGGAATGTTAGAATTGGCGGTGGAGGGAATGGAGGAAAAGATGTCATGGTACTGGAGAGGGGTGATAGAAAGAGAAATGGGCTGGTGGGCAGGGTACCGTAACTAAAGTGCGCCGGACAAGAACATGCCAACACTCCCGCGCAGGACTTATGCGCATGGCCTTAAAACGGTTCCTGTTAGTGCTGTGAGGGGGGTTGAGGGGGAACCCAGTAAACTTACAAGTGTTCATGCTTCCGTTGGTGGTGTTTGCGGGGGAGGGAACCTCCTGAGTAAATTCTGGAAGATGGTATGCGAGATTCCTTGGAACAATCCACAAATACAAAACAAATCCCACTAAAGGGTATTAACTGAGAGAGTGGCGAGAAATGGTCTCAGATAAGGATAAGGATATTTCAATCCAATACCAGGCCATTAAAGGTTTATATTTCCATCACTGGCCTAATTGCCTCCACCTCCTTTTTTGTGTGACCAATTTTTACTGTGTCATAACTTAATTATTATTTAAATTTTTCTTTTTTATAGACAGCAAAAAATGACTTGTCTTAAAGTGTGCAGAGATACTGACAAGCTCGATGGGGACCCGTTTCGCCACACATGTGGCTTTTTCAAGGTTTCTGAGGACACTCTGCCAAAATATATAAAACATAAACCAAAATTAATATTCTCCATATATATATATATACCCTTGAACTGTGTTTTAACTTCTATTTTGTTCTCTTCTGTGGTTTTCTTGGCTCTGACAGGTTGGTGCTGTAAGAAGTGTTTGATGACCAGAGCAGCAACTTCCTCCATTATTTACCCCTGTCATGATCCAAGTCAACAGAAACTTTTACTAAAAGCTCTTTGAGAAGAACCATGATAGCACAGTACAATGAAAAGTGTTAGTCTGGAAGCAACCAATGAGCGAATAACTTGCAATTCAGAAGAATCTTCATAAGGCCACCTTGATCGTTTGAAATAGAGGTTCCCAGCCTTTTTGGCTGTGAGAATCCCTTATTAAACACCAAAATGATCAGGGATGCCCTCTGTTCCCCTTCGTCTACGGCAGTCTCTCTCCCCACAAGCAGTCCAGGGGTGGGCAACGAGAGCCGCAATCCAGTCAGGGTTTAAGGATTTCCCCAACAAATATGTATGAGATCTATTTGCATACAGTGGAGGCAGTGCGTCAAACAAGTCTCATGCATATTCATTGGGGAAATCCTGAAAACTTGACTGGATTGTGGCCCTCAAGCCGAGATTGCCCACCCCTGCTCCTTCTGTCTCTCTTACCCTCCCCCTTCCCTCTACCCAGTCCCCATTAGTATTCTCTCAAATCCTTCTCTTCTGTTTCTTCCTCTCAGCCAATCATCTTTTTTTTGGTATTATGTGGCCCCTCCCACCACTGTAATGGCTCATAGACTCTAAGGGTTCCATGGACTGCACTTTGCGAACTGCTGGTTTAAAACATTAATGGCTAGTACATTGCCCTGTCAAATTTTAAAAAAATAAAAAAAGGGCTTTATTGCTTTTATTTGCTAGTTCCTCCTAAGCAGGAGTGTTGAGATCGCTGGACCAGCACTTCCTGTGATTGGTTTGTCAGTTTTCCTCTTACTGGGACACTGAAGAGCTTCACTGTAGATTGGTTTGAGGATAATTGTGCTCAGACTGTTTCAGTATTTTCCCTATTGTGGGAGCAAAGAGGGGAAAATTGTGTCTTTGGGCTAGATGCACTAAAACAGGGATCTCAAAGTCCCTCCTTGAAGGCCGCAATACATGTTGGGTTTTCAGGATTCCCCCCCAATGAATATGCATTGAAAGCAGTGTATGCACATAGATCTCATACATATTCATTGGGGAAATACTGAAAACCCAACTTGATTGCGGTCCTCAAGGAGGGACTTTGAGATCCCTGCACTAAAGTCAGTCAGTGATCGTTGTTAAACCTGTTTTCACAGCTTTAGCGAAAATTGCTGATCCGATGTACAAAATGGCACGCTGCATGTTTTTCCCTTCAATTGCCCATTTTCCAAGCCGGCCATGCAAATTAGCCAAAACCCCATGCAAAATAGCCAAGCAATTGATGCACAAACATCGCTTTGCTATTCCAAATGGGGTTTTAGTGATCATAAAAACTGACAGGCCTGCCTGGTTTTCTTTTCTTTTTTTTTTCAATGGCAGCAATATTTTGCATGTATTACATATGCAAAATATCTTTCCCATTAAAAAAAGAAGGAAAAAGTCTCTCCCCCACACTGATGACAGCCCTCCCCAATGACCCCTGATAAATGCGGCCCCTCCCCTAAGCTAGGCACCCCCAAATCACTGTTCCCCCCCCCCCCAGAACCCAAAACAAATGGCAGGAGGGATGCCTACTTCCTCCTGCAATCCCGATGACACTCCCATGGCAAAACTGCAGGAGGGATGCCCATTCCCTCCTGCCATGAAGGCCCCCCACGCCAATCGCCTCCCTCCCCCAAGCTTGACTGAGCTGATCAGGGCCTTAGGCTCCTCTCCCTTGTATCCGGGATACAGAGGAGGAAGTCTAAGAAAGTCCCTGATTGGCCCAAGGGGAGGGGCCTGAGGCATCTGAGCCAATCAGGGCCTTAGGTCCCTCCCCGTGCATCACATGATGCACAGGGAGGGGAAGGCCGGCATTGAGGAACTGAGCACCCCTCCTGCTCACAACTTAAAAGGTAAGGAGGGGTGAAGGGGGCCTCCAGTGGCAGGAGGGAGTGGGCATCTCTCCTGCCATTTTGCCACAGGGGGCAGGGGTCATTTGGGATGGCAAGTGGGAGTGGGCATCCCTCCTGCCATTTGGGGGGAGGGGGTTGAAGGAGAGGACTGTGGTTTGGGGGGGTGCTTCGTGCATGGGGGCATTTTTTTTTTTTTTGCGCGACATCTTGTGCGTGTGTAACACACACAACCTGTACCATTAAAAAAAAAAGCCCAAACAGCAGTGACAGTGTGTGTGTCTTCATGGCAGGATGGAGTGGGCATCCCTCCTACAGTTTTGCTGTGGGGGTGTCATTGGGATGGCAGAAGGAAGTAGGCATCTCTCCTGCTATTTGTTTTAGGGTTCTGCGCACGTGTCAGTCACTCACTGAGCAATTGATCAATTGCATGCAAATGATTTGAACTTCCGTGCAAATCATTTGCATGCAAACTTGATAGCGCATCGATTGCTGCTGGAGAATCGGCCAGAGAATCAGCCAACAGCGATCAAGTAGGTATCTTTAGTGCATCTAGCCCTTTGAGGTTAGTACCCAGTGGCAACTGCATATGTACTATGGTTTAAAAATTGTTTCTTCCCCCCTCACCTCAAAGAACTTGATGTCCAGCCAAAGCTTTAAAACTTATCTAAGAGCAGTTAGTGGCTGAACATTGCTATAATTGAGATACATTTTAGCCCTATCTGGATTAAATTAGCCGTTTGACGTCTAGGACTGCATATTAAATGGTCCTACATAAATGGATAACGGCGCTAAATATGTGGTGGCCGGCTTCCTGAGTACTGTCCATTAGATGTTTTCCAGGATGAGTCTCTGAGTGCGTTCTGGAGAGAACTATGGAGAACAGAAAACTCTCCATAACTCTTATTAGATCAGCTTTAAACATATTGAGCAGGGATTGTCTCTTACATGGGTTGTCTACAGCTGCCTGCTGTGTAGAAATGTTAAGTAGTAATAGTATATTTTGTTGGTTTGGTTAAAGTAGTGTGTAAAGAAATGTGACATGCTGGAAGCTGAGCCTGTATGGTAGAGCTTACACGCCAGTGTCCTAAGTGGCAGTGCAAACCAAAACCTAAGGTAGCATTTGAGAATGAGGTGTTGCTGGGCATAGGAGGCACCAGGATCTCCTCTGAAGACAAGGGAGCCAGGGAAGGGCATAGTCCTCTGAATATCTACCGTATTTTCACGTGTATACGTGTATAACACGCATACGGGTATATCGCGTGGGTCTAAAGCATTTCTGTAAAAAAATTTTTATATAGCACACACACGCGTATACCACGCATGCTGCTATAACCTCCTCCCACTCCCGCTTACTCTTCTGGCCTGCGAACCAGCATCCTCCCCCCAGCTCGCGTCACCCCCCCTCACCCACGATCCTACATCCCCCCCCCCAACACCGCAAAACAGATTGAGAATCTCGGAGAGAGCGAGACCAGAAGGCTTTGAGCATGCACAAATGCTCAAAGCCCAGTCCAGCCCGGCATAAGGAAGAAGGAGGATCTCCCTCACACCGCCCAGCCCAACGAGGGAGGATCTTCGGGCACTGGTACTGGCACGTCCTGTGCATTGGTGCTGGTGCCCAATCGGGTAAGAGATGTTTTGCGGTGCTGGGGGGGATGTAGGATTGCGGGCGAGGGGGGGGGTGACGCGAGCAGTGGGGAGGATGCCGGTTCGCAGGGGGGATGCCGGATCGGAATGAAAAAAAAAAATTGTACAACGCGCTCACGCGTATAACACGCAAGGTTATGCACGGTTTGTAAAAATCGTGTATAACGCACACGTTATATGTGTGAAAATACGGTAGTCATCCTCTCTTCTCTGATGTATTGCTCAGTGACAATGACCCAACTGACCCACCCTCTGAATAGCACACTTTAATACAGGGACATAGGCCAGCACTAGGACAGCGGCATGAGAAACATTGATAAAGAAAAATGGATCCTCTGCCGTTACATGGAAGTACTCCTATGTTGAGAGAAATAATTTTGTAATGCTATCTAGTATATATTTTTTTATGTGAACTTAGATTTAAGTTTCCAGAAGAAAAGTGCAAAATCCCTTCAGGCATAACTTTGCTATAGCAAATGTTTATAACCAAGGATTCAATTTTCTACAATATCTGTAGTGAAAAAAATTCCACAGAGAAATATACTGCAAGAAAAAAGAAAATCTGCAAAACTCACTATGAAACTTTTAGTTTGATTTTTAAACTTGAGTACTCTTGGCTGAAGTCCCATGGCACTTCTAGCAGAGGAATTTGTCTGGACAGATTTTCTGTGTGTTTTGTACCCTTCCTGAAGTTGGCAGGAAGTTTTAAGCTATTAGTCAGAAGATGCTCTGCTTTAAAATAATACCAGCAAAGTGATTCCAGAATTTTGATACGTATATGTTGCCCACAGTGTTGGAGATTTTAGGGCAGTGGAAACAACAAAAAGCACCAAGAAGTAAAAATGTTCAGAGGCAGAAATTCAAAGGTCATTGATTTTTAAAAAATATATATTCCCCCCACCCCAAGTGTAGCTACATTTAGGTTCATTGTTTCTACTCCCTCTGGGGTATACACTCTATTGGCTATCTTCATGTCATCCACAAAAAGACAAACGCTTCCTTCTAACCCTTCAGCAATATCTATCACAAAGATATTAAACAGAATCGGCCCTAGTACTGACCAAGAGGCATGCCACTACTTTCCTTCCTTTCCTCCGAGCAAATTCCATTTACCACCACCCTCTTGTCACCTGTGGGTCAGCTAGTTTCCAAACCAGTTTACCACTTTGAGTCCTAAGTTCAGCCCTCTTAGCTTATTCAAGAGTTGTCTTATTTCTTTCTGAGTGATTCCCTTGTAGAGCACATTACAATAGTCTAGTCCAGATATGATGAGAGAGTGGATGTGGAGAAATCCACTTCTTATTCCTAGTCTAAACATCATAAAATATGTCTTATGCTTTGGGATCTTGCCAGGTACTCATGACCTGGGTTAGCGACTGTTGGAGAATAGGGTACTGGGCTTGAAGGACCTGCGGTCTATCACAGTAGCCACTCCATTCCCTGACATATCCTCGGCAGCCAACCACGATCCTTCTTCAGGATTTTCTTCCGTGAACACCGAAGAGAAGTATTTGTTTAGCATATTCACTTTTTCCTCATCACTCTCCACATCTTTCAGTCTTGCAAATTCATTCTGACCTTTTCTCCTTTCTCCAATATATCTGAAAAGGTCTTGTCACCTTTCTTTGCATCTTTAGCCATTTTATTTTTCTTCTACCTGCAATTTCACTAGCAGTATTTCTCTCTTTTCTTCTTTGGGTGTAATCCGGTGATTTTTTTCCATGATCCTTTTGTTGTGTTTTTCTGTATTGTTAGAACACAGCCTTTGTTGCCCTTATATTTTTGGCCACTTATTGTAGGAGGCTTAGAACCATTATACTAAATGACCCAATGTGTGCTTTGTGGCCTTAGAATGAGAACCACTCGGTACTTAAAAGTATGGTATCCAATTGTGCATGTATACAGAATCATCCTGGTGGTGTTGAGTGATCATGACTCTGAAGTTCTAATTATCACAGTTTCTGGACCTAGGGGCCCGAGGGTAACTCGAGTTGGTCTGAAGTTTCTGACTTGCGTGTTTTCTCTTCTACATTTCTGTGACTGCTTTCCGTAGTTCATTCTTTCTGCCTTGAGCTAGTGTTCTCAGCCTCTGTTTTATACCACCACTAGTTGATTACCCAGCGTTGCCCGGGTTTGTATTTATCCCAATCCATCTGTCGTTTTCGATCATTTGTACATGTCACCCCCTTCCCACCCCACAGTATTTTTTCCCAGTTAGTATACCAAGTTTGGTTGAAAACTCTCCATGCGTTTCAGAGTTATGCTGGAACACACACACGATTTTAGATAGATAGATAGATGATGAGTTAGTCAGTTACAAGATACATCGTCTTCATTTCTCAAACCCAGGGATGCGATTTTAACTTGGCTTTTTATGTGATTTTAATGGTTTGCTTCATAAGGTACACTATTTATAGAGCCATAGTGTTGGTGCTTATTAAAGGGTGACGCTGTAGGTTTGGTTTAGAAGTGCCATCGTTACTCTAGTTTAAAAACATTAATTGCTTTTAACTCCTAACTCCCACTCATTTGTAAACCACTCGTGCCTGCTTTCATTCCCTCTCTGTGAAACTCCCTAACCCCCTACTTGGCCCGTTTGTCTGTCTGATTAGACTGTAAGCTCTGCTGAGAAGGGACTGTCTCTTGAATGTTTAATGTACAGTGCTGTGTACATCTAGCAGTGGTTTAGACAAGTAGTAGTAAAGAGGGAGTGGAAGGGTGAGGGGGTAGTTGGGAGAGAGGGGTAATAATGGGTAGGGATAAATGGGGAGAGAGAGAGAAGGGATGGTGAAGGGGAATGGAAAGAGGAAGGGAGGATGTTGAACTAGGGGATAGGAAAGAGAGAGGGATGGGTGGAGGGAAGGATAAGGATGAAAGGGAGTTGATGTCTAGTTCCTTTTGGACATGCATTTAAAAAAATATTAATTGCTGTAATGTGAAACTGAACATGAGATCTGTTGAGAAAATTGTAAAACAGGCGGTGGAGCAAGCTGGTTAGTAGCCCTTCTCAGTTGTACTTTGGCACGCTTCCAGTCATGAAGTGCGTTTCCCAAGCAAGAGTGCCCCCGACTGTGGTGTCAGCTAACTTCCCATCCATTCCCTGAGGCTGTGTTTGACCGATGCAAGTGGGAGGCCTTTTTCAGGAGACCTTTCCTTTACACTTTGTTTCTGGAAGAGGTGTGATTGTGTTCCGTCAAATGAATACTTTGTGAGTGGTTCTTCTCATTCTAGGGGACTTTTTAGTGTAATGGTTGTAAGCCTCTTGCCTTTAAATGCTGGTGGAAATATTCATCTTTGTTGTTAGAAAGTAAAACGGATCTACTGTTTGTTTGATAGTTTGGCTAATGGGATTTGTTTACTTAGTCACTTCATAATCTGTTTCTCTCAAAAGGCTAGACAAGAGTGTCCAGTATCCCCCAAATTTTGTGCGCGCACCACCTTAAGCGCCATATACATCAATGCACACAACGATTAATTGGCCTAATTGGCATCGATAATTGGCAGTTACTACCTTGTAATTGATGCTAATTGGCGCAAATTGTTTACCGTTTATTGAAAGCTACTAATGACTGGGGAATCATTTGTTGTAGGTGGGGATCCTGATCCGCAAATTGCTTATTGTTTTTGTTGTAAATATGGTTCAAAATGAGAAAAAAAAAAAAACCATTAGAAAAAAAAGCACAATATGTGTGTGAGGAGAGCAATATAGAGAAGACACGGTGACAAAATTCATCACCGTTCCCGTCCCCGTGGATATTCGCAGGAAACCATCTTCACGTCATTCTTTAAGGAGAGAGGGAAGAATCAGAATATGAATGGCCACAACCACTCACCCGCAAGCTTTGCTCTGAAGAATGCTGAGATTGAGCAGCAACATTCCAGAGCAGATATTGTGATGTCATAATGCCTCATTCCACCAGTGCCTAAGAGCCAATCACATCAGTGATGTCACAATGGCTTCATTATCCTTGGCTCCCATAAGAATCAGAGTATGAATGGCCTCAACCACTGACCTGCAAGCTTTGCTCTGAAGAATGCTGGTGTAGAAGGACTGAGATTGAAATAGACACTAGAAAATGACATGGGATTATTTCCCGCGGTTATCCGCGGGGACGGGAACGGTGATGAATTTTGTCACTGTGTCATTCTCTTATTTGAAGTAAATGCAGCAGGATGATTTACTGTTTTATAATGGTTAGATGATTGCTGTATCTCCAGATTCTATATATGGCACTCAAAATTGTTCACTATTCTGAGATGTGTGTGCAACTAAACTGTCTAATAAGCCAATTGGCACCAATAATTGGGTACTGACACACTTATGGTGCTAACTGGCGACAGGACGCATGAACGGGTCAGGGGTGTTCACTAAAGATGCACGCACTATTATAGAATTCGTGGGATCCACGCCTAATTTACCAATGACTATTTACACCAGGTTTTAGTTGGTATAAATCATGTCGCACACTAAATCTTAGGGCTGCGGCTGGAGGACGCCTAGAAATGCGCAGATGTCAACACGACGATGTCGCGCACATGCGTGAAGTCATCACGTTGACATCCGTGCATTGCGTGAATGTCCTCCAGCCGCAGCCCTGAGCCTCCTATTACCTCTGGTGGGGCCTGGGGCGGGGGAGGGGGTGCGGCAGAAGGAGAGGTGCTGACTGCCTACAGGACATGCCTCTTGCCTAGAGAGTTGGCAGTCGGCTGGTGCCAGCGCCTCTCCTCCTCGCCGGCATCTCGGGGAACACCTGGAATTCTCCGGGGCACACAGTTTGCGATTCGTTGGTATAAATCCTCACACCCAGAGCTGAGCACAGATCCTGGCATTATGAGTTATTCTATAAAGGGCACCCAGCTTGGACCAGTTTCCTTGGCACGGTTTTTTTTTTTTTTTTTTGTGCCATCTACTGAATCTAGTCCTGTATGTACAGTATATATTTTTTTAATGTTAAGATTTCTTGTACTCAACAATAACATCCTCAAGAAATCTAACATGAGGTGTAGAAGGAACATCAGCATGACGTGTCATGAGCATTCAGAAGACTGGCCAATGCCGTGCAGCTCTGCCCTTTTGTACATCACTCACACAATATCTCCACCTCGTCTTATGGCTGCAGCAGCATAATTGGAAGCTCGGCACAGGCAAATTGCTATGTATTGGTAGTTTTAGTTTTAGACAATCTGCTTTTACCCTGTGGGTAAGTCGGTACTCAGCGGTGCTGGATCTCTTCGTGGAGGTAGTTAGGGGGTGGGCCATTAGTGTGGGCAGACTAGATGGGCCGTGGTCCTTTTCTGCCGTCATTTTCTATGTTTCTGTGTTTCTAAACCTGACTATTCTAGTGTTTTAGGGAAAAAGAATTCCAATGAAACCGATCTAGGCACTCTAAGTTGTGTTCAATGATATTTGTAAATATTCATGTAGTTGTCGAAACCACAGCTTAGTTCATTTTTGGCAATTTTTTTAGTTGCGTTTCTAAACATGGCCTTTCTTTGAGCAAAAGGATATTTTCTGCTTACCGTTGTTTTGCTTTCTTTCCACTGACACTAGTTGCGTGATAGCAATCTTGGAATTCAGATGTAGAGCTGTTCTTGTAGCAGTTGGCCAAGAATGTGTTTTGAGCAGCATGTGAGCTCATGAGTTCAAGGAAACTGTACCTGGAAGGGCTGAGATGTGATATCCTTCAGTAAACAATTGGTTTGCCTTGAGGGTAAACTGGTCATGAAAAGCTTTTTCTCTTGCCTGGAGAGACCCAAGTTAGAATCACGCTTTTTTTGTAGCTTTAAGGCAAGGCTGATAGGCTAACATGTTTATCTAAAGGCAATTCCTAGGCCCTGAAGCTTAGATATCTTTGTGTGGCCCTGACCTTTGCACTGCTGTATCCTTGCTTGTATCTTCATTTTGTCTTCCCTGTGACTCATCAGCGCTTCTCTTGGCTCTCCTTTTGTAGAGCTCATGGCAGGTAGTATTAACCACAAAGTGCTTAGTTTTAAGATTGAGTTTCTCTTATGAATCTGGCAATTAGTATGGCATTTTGGAACAGGCAAGCAGTAAGCCCTTTCTGTGCGCTAAAGCCATTGCTTCAAAAGTTTGTGTTTCTTTGAAAGATATCATAGTTGCAGCCACGTCAAATATTTTAAACATGCTATACCTAGTCGGCATGGGCTTGGAGCAGGGGTGGCCACACTTTTTTTTGGCTTGTGAGCTACTTTTAAAATGACCAAGTCAAAATGATCTAACAAAAATAAAATTAACCCCCCCCCCCCCACACACACACACAGCACACTATGCAGAGAAAATGTTATTTGTATTCGGGGTTTTTTCCCCAGAGGTCAAGGCAGATGACTTTAAAATATTCAATGTCACCTCAGTAACAACTATACAAAAATAGACAAATATACCCCCTCCCCTTTTACTAAACCACGATAGTGGTTTTTAGCGCAGGGAGCTGCGCCGAATGCCCCTCACAGCTCCCGACGCTCATAGGCACCCTGTACTAAAAACCACTATTGTGGTTTAGTAAAAGGGGGCCATAGTGCAAAATATAGACAGCAGATATAAATTCTCAAAACGGACACATTTTGATCACTAAATTAAGCTTATAACCAAATCTAGAAAGTTTGACCATGTAACACCACTTCTTAAAAATGCACACTGGCTTCCATTTATTCATCGAATTACGCATAAGCTTTGTATACTGACCTATAAAAACCTTTGTAATAAGACTCCTGCATTCTTATTTAAATTATTAATTCCATATTCCTCAAATAGAGTTTTAAGATCTAATGAACAAAACCTATTGACTATTCCTTCGTTGAAAGTTATTAATACAAGACGGCAATTTATTTTTTCGGTTACTGCACCACAGACTTGGAATGCCCTTCCAATATTTTTAAGGGAAGAACAGGAATTCGGAAAATTTAAAAGTAATTTAAAAACATTTCTTTTCAAGGATGCCTTTGAAAACTAATTTTAATATCCAATAACCCTACTAAATTTTATCTTATTATATTTTTGTCATTTTGTTTACCTTCTGTATTTTTCCCTTAATGTTTCCTCTTTACTTTATAGATTTGTATTTCATTCCCCCTTACCCAATGTTATGAGTATGTTAAAATTGATTGTAATTCTGTATTGTTTTTTTTTTTAATATTCTTGTTTATTGTATTGTTACAGTAACAAAGACTTGCAATAGAATAGGTTTTAAGTAGTGATTTGTACCCTCAGATACCTGTGCTGTTCAATCAACCAGTGATTTTATAACAGTTTTTTACAGGTGTATGGATATCATTCATTGGGTACAATTTTTCATCATGTTCATCCTACGTGCACTATAAATAGAATAAATATTAAGTGCTAGAGTAAGAAATGCACATAAAAGGCAGCACTTATCTTTAAATGGCTGTCTTTGCCCAACGGGACCCGTTTCGCCGAAAATTCGGCTTCTTCAGGGGTCGTATATAAACTGCAAATATTAAAGATCAAAATTATAAACGTGAAAGTGATAACTAATTATAACTTAACCACTAAAACCATAAAATATGTTTTAAAACAGAAGTGACTTACTGGGCAGCTCTGCTCTTCTTTCTTAGGCAGAAAATGGCGCTAGTACGCCGCGCATGCGTTTTAAAGATGTAGCTCATTAATTATTCATATTACACCGAGACTACTCTTTCAGATAACTTGCTACTTTATATCAATTTTTATTAGTATGCAATTGTTTGTATTAGGGCCTAGAATGTTGCAGTGATGTTAAAGCTTTGCTCTTTTACAATTAGGAGTTTTGTTAAAAAAACGCACTCCATTCTACTGTAGTGTTTAAACCATCCGGTTTCATAGAACCTAGTCTATGGATCCAGCGTGCTTCTTTTTGTAAAAGTAATCTTTTTCGGTCACCACCTCTACTATTCATCTCGATCTTGTCAAAACAGAAGCACTTTAAGTCTTTAAATTTGTGTTGAAGCTGGTTGCAGTGCTCAACAAGAGGAGCTGTCAGTCTCCCACATTTTAAGTTGGATTTGTGCTCGCTCATGCGCGTTTTAAATGGCCTAGTTGACATTCCTACATACCATTTCTGGCAGGGACAGATTATAGCATATATAATATAATCTGTGGAGCACGTTAAAAAATGTTTAATCTTGAATACTTTTCCGTCTTTTGGATTTATAAAGTCTTTCTGTTGTATGGTGTTCTGGCAGATATTACATTTACCACACTTGAAAAATCCATTCGGTAAAAGCGATTTAGCTGAACTTGGAGCACATACGGCTGGGGAAAGTATCTCTTTTAAGTTTTTGTCTCTGGAAAAGGCAGTCTGTATTTCTGTATTCTCAAAAATCGGACTTGTCTTCAAAATCTTCCAATTTTCTCTGATAATGTTAGCTACTGTGCTACCTGCAGTGGAATATTTAAGCACACATGTGAATTTATCTGGGTCTTGATCTTTCTTTTCTTTCTCTTGTTTTTGCAATAGCCAATCTTCTTTCAAGGATCTAACTGCTTGTCTTTCTTCTTTTGTTAAATTGTTAAAAGAAGAAAGACAAGCAGTTAGATCCTTGAAAGAAGATAGAAAATTGATAATAAAAAGAGCTGATAAGGGGGGAGCGGTAGTTCTGATGGACTATGAAATGTATAACACAGAAATCATTCAACAACTACAGGATGAAGAAGTTTATGTAAGGTTACCCATAGACCCGACGAAGAGATTACAAAGAATGATCAGTAAATTAACGAATGAAGGCCTAAAAGAAAGATTCCTAACACATAAAGACTATAAGTTTTTGAATGTTAAATCTCCAATAACTCCTGTGTTCTATACGCTCCCAAAAGTACATAAAAGACTAGACACTCCGCCGGGAAGACCAATAATGTCCTCTAGAGGTTCTTTACTTGAACTTTTATCGATGTTCGTTGATGTTTTCTTAAAAGTAGAAGTACAAAAAATAAAATCATTCATCTTGGATTCCAGAGATTTAATGTTAAAACTTGAAGCTATATCAACAGAATGTTTTCCTTTTATGTTAGTAACATTGGATGTCACTTCACTCTATACATCTATCCCACAGGATGATGCCTTAACCATTTTAAAGAAAATTTTTGATGATAGACCAAGACCACATGATATACCATCTGAATTTCTCTCAAATATAGCACGGATTGCAATGAAAGAAAATTTCTTCATATATAATGATAAGATCTACAAACAAAAAAAGGGTGTGGCCATGGGAGCCACATTTGCCCCCTCAGTGGCAAACCTATATATGGCCGATTTTGAAGCAGTCTGGTTGGCAAATTCCCCATTTAGCTTGCACATTACAAAATGGTACAGATTTATAGATGACGTCCTACTTTTGTGGAAAGGCACGGAACGAGATCTTCAGTCTTTTTTGAAATGGCTTAACAGCTGTGACGATAACATTCGGTTTACAGCTCAATATGCTCAAGATAAAATCAACTATCTAGATATAGTAGTAACTCAAGCAGTCGACCATTTTGAATTTGATTTATACAATAAACCAACGGATAGGAATACTTTCCTAGATTTTCATAGCTGCCACCCTGTCAGTTTGAAGAATAACCTTCCGTTTTCCCAATTTTTAAGACTAAAACGGAATTGTTCCAACAACAGAGATTATAACAAACATGCAAAAAGTTTGATTCAAAAATTAGAGTGCAGAGGATACCCAAAAAATATACTTAAGAAGGCATACAAGAGAGCTAAATACTATCACCGTGATTGGCTATTGCAAAAACAAGAGAAAGAAAAGAAAGATCAAGACCCAGATAAATTCACATGTGTGCTTAAATATTCCACTGCAGGTAGCACAGTAGCTAACATTATCAGAGAAAATTGGAAGATTTTGAAGACAAGTCCGATTTTTGAGAATACAGAAATACAGACTGCCTTTTCCAGAGACAAAAACTTAAAAGAGATACTTTCCCCAGCCGTATGTGCTCCAAGTTCAGCTAAATCGCTTTTACCGAATGGATTTTTCAAGTGTGGTAAATGTAATATCTGCCAGAACACCATACAACAGAAAGACTTTATAAATCCAAAAGACGGAAAAGTATTCAAGATTAAACATTTTTTAACGTGCTCCACAGATTATATTATATATGCTATAATCTGTCCCTGCCAGAAATGGTATGTAGGAATGTCAACTAGGCCATTTAAAACGCGCATGAGCGAGCACAAATCCAACTTAAAATGTGGGAGACTGACAGCTCCTCTTGTTGAGCACTGCAACCAGCTTCAACACAAATTTAAAGACTTAAAGTGCTTCTGTTTTGACAAGATCGAGATGAATAGTAGAGGTGGTGACCGAAAAAGATTACTTTTACAAAAAGAAGCACGCTGGATCCATAGACTAGGTTCTATGAAACCGGATGGTTTAAACACTACAGTAGAATGGAGTGCGTTTTTTTAACAAAACTCCTAATTGTAAAAGAGCAAAGCTTTAACATCACTGCAACATTCTAGGCCCTAATACAAACAATTGCATACTAATAAAAATTGATATAAAGTAGCAAGTTATCTGAAAGAGTAGTCTCGGTGTAATATGAATAATTAATGAGCTACATCTTTAAAACGCATGCGCGGCGTACTAGCGCCATTTTCTGCCTAAGAAAGAAGAGCAGAGCTGCCCAGTAAGTCACTTCTGTTTTAAAACATATTTTATGGTTTTAGTGGTTGTTATAATTAGTTATCACTTTCACGTTTATAATTTTGATCTTTAATATTTGCAGTTTATATACGACCCCTGAAGAAGCCGAATTTTCGGCGAAACGGGTCCCGTTGGGCAAAGACAGCCATTTAAAGATAAGTGCTGCCTTTTATGTGCATTTCTTACTCTAGCACTTAATATTTATTCTATTTATAGTGCACGTAAGATGAACACGATGAAAAATTGTACCCAATGAATGATATCCATACACCTGTAAAAAACTGTTATAAAATCACTGGTTGATTGAACAGCACAGGTATCTGAGGGTACAAATCACTACTTAAAACCTATTCTATTGCAAGTCTTTGTTACTGTTGCGATTTTGTCGAGTGACTTGCTTACATTGCATAATTATTGAGTGTTATTGTATTGTTACCCATCAAATGTAATTTTAAACTGTACATCGCTTAGAAGTATGATTAAGCGATTAATCAAAAAAATTATTAAACTTGAAAAACTTGAAAATAAAATCATTTTTCTTACTTTTTTGTCTGGTGATTTCATGAGTCTCTAGTTGCACTTCCTTCTTCTGTAAATCCAATATTTCTTTCTTTCTGCCTTTCTTCTTTCTGCCCCCTCCCCTTTTCTTTCTTTTTCACCCTGCCCCCCTCTTTATTTCTATCTTTCTTTCTCTCTTCCCCCCGCCACCACGTCGATTTCTCCTCTTCCCCAAGCCAGGCCTGGCATGTACAAACGCCGGGCCCACAAGCCTCCCCTCCCCTGATGTCAATTCTGACGTCGGAGAGGAAGTTCCAGGCCAGCCAGGCAGCAATTGGCTGGCCCAGAACTTCCTCTCCAGCATCAGAATTGATGTTGGAGGTGAAGGCTTGTGGGTTCGACGCTTGTACGTGCCTGGCCTGGCTCGGGGAGGCAGGAAGAACAAGATTGATAAGGCAACGTGATTGACTCGCGTTGCCTTTGCGATCTACTGGTCGATCACGATCGACCATTTGGGCACTCCTGGTTTAGAGAGAATGCACGTGTAACACTGGTGCGTGGGTTAGAAAGACACACGAGACGTGTATGTTGTATGATTGATCAGCTCACACCAGCTGATGTACGTTGCAGCCTGAAAAGTGCTGAGAACTTCGTTGTCGGTATACTGTACTGAATTTGCTGCAAAACAGGTTCATGTGACACATTTTGCAGACACACAACTTTACACGCTTGCATCTCCTAAAGAGCTTTGTAATTTTGAAGATGCTTTTAATCTGAGGAATGTAGTTATTTAAAAATGGAATCTTGACCTTGGCATAAACATAGCAGATGTCTGCATGCCTTTGAAATCTGATTACCTTGGACACTCTTTATTTTATTTTCCCATTTTCTATTGGTGAAAATTACAGCTGTGTTGTTGCACGATTGGAGTGGACCAGGGGTTTCTGCCAAACGGGTACTGAGAACTGCTTTGATGCTGTCATTTGTAACGCAGGAAAATTTGATCTGGGAGCTGTTTTCTGAGTGTAAAACAAAACAAAGGCAGTCTGAGTTTGGTTTGCCAAGCAAATAAAATATAACAAACATGCTTTGCTCCAATATTTGACACTTGTTTATCCTAAACTGCAGCTGGAGGGATTTATTGATGTTTCCCTGCTTTCCACTAAAAAATGAACACTGGTTATACTAGCGATTATAAACCGATATTTTATTAGTAGGATTTATTTACCACCCTTATTTTAAGAAATTCACCCAAGGCAGCAAACAGAACCTGGACGTAGACAATAAAACAATTATAGCAATAACATATTCAAATAACAGTACACATGATAGCCTGGAATGCTACTTACATGGTCAACACAATACGTATTCCATCTTTGTTTCAAAGACTTTATCGAATGTCTGTTTTGGAGCAGGAGCAAATGGTTCTGCCGGTGAGGCTTTCGTGTGATTCCTGTGCTGTCAGGTATATATTTTACTCCCGGTGGAATTCTGCATAACTGTGCAATGGTTCATAGACAACAACGCGGAAGACAAAGGCGCGCGCCGACAACTGAGCGCAAGATGGAGGCGCGCACCGAAGAAAATTACTGTTTTTAGGGGCTCCGACGGGGGTTTTTGTTGGGGAGCACCCCCAGTTTACTTAATACAAATCACGCCGGCGTTGTGTGGGGTTTGGGGGGTTGTAACCCCCCACATTTTACTGTAAACTTAACTTTTTTGACCTGAAACCCTGTGGAATGCAGAATTTCCACAGAACTGCAGTCGTGCAGAATTTCTCTTTTCTGCGCAGAATCTTCTTCCTCCATGATATCCGTCCCTAAGATTTTTCTACAGGTCACAGCAGTGGCAGCCATTCCACACACACCGCCTGCTGCTAACCCAGAAGCCTCTCCTTTGCCACTTCCAGGTGAGTGGCAGGCAGCATGTGTGAATCACCGCTACTGTTAGGATCCATTGAAGCACAGCCTTAGGGGGAGAGAGCTGTGAGAGGAGAAGGGGAGGAATGAAAGATCCACAAACTGATTATGATTTTTTTTTTAAAGTGAAAAACACATGGTGTTGGACATAGGGGTGGAGGGGAGAGAGTGATACTGTCTGGGGAGAGGAAAAAATGAGAGACGGAAGTTAAAATGGAATGATCAAAATGTCAGAGGCAGATGTGAAGGAATAGATAGGAGAGAGAGAAGAAAGCCACTTGAAGAGAATTAGCGGACAACAAACAGGAAAACGGAAGAGAGAAACTGCAAAAATAAAATATCCAGACAACAAAGGTAGAGAAAGAAAAAGCATTTCCCCCCTCCTTTACAAAGCCGTGCTAGCAGCTCCGATGTTCATAGAATTCCTATTAGCGTCTGAACTTATCGCTGCGGCCAGTGCTAAAAATGCTAGCGGGGGTTTATTGTTAATGTTTTAATTAAATGGAATATGGATAATAATTAGCAAAAATATTGTTTAAATTTTGACAAAAAACGTGCATAATTTGCTGATTTTATGCTCAGAATTTTGAGTTTTTGTTTTACACAAAATTCCGCCAGGAGTAATATCATGGATATATGATATGCCCTTCTAGAGCAGGTGATGGAGGCTCTAAAAGGGTACGAGATAAACAAAAAAAGGGAAGAGAAGTAGAAACTGGTGGCACATGCTAGAGGGCAATTTACAAAGCTTATTTATTTGGATTAAGCTCAAGGGCCCAAATGCATTAAAAACTCCATTAACCTGGCAAAAAATAGCGGGTTCGGAGCGACTTAATTTTACTGGGCTATGCTCACACAGATAATAGCCTGCTGAAAGAGGGGAGGAACTGTGTCTGGTGCCCGCTCAGAAGAACAAAGCGGTAGGTAGCTCCTCCCCCCCCCATTCCTCATATCAGCTCCATTTTGTCTTGCAACTGCAGCTCTCTCTCCTGTGGGCTCATCTGACCGTGACTCCGAAGCAACGATCAACTGAGTGGCAGGACTCCCCCAAGCCGTGCAGGGGAAGCCCTGAAGCTGCCGGCGGCTTCGGGGAGTCCTACAGTTCAGTTGATTGGAGCTTCTCTTGCTGGCTCAGCTGATTGTGATTCTGGAGGCCAATCAGCTCCAGGGAAAACAGGGGCTGCCAGTTCACCTGTGGCCTTTTTTTTTTTTTTTTTAAATGAGTGGAGCTGTTGTGTGTGTGTGTGTGTGTGCGCCTCAAACAACACATGCACAACAGTTACAAATTTTTGCACTGTAAAAGGAGGGCATTTAATTTTTTGCATCACAAGGAGAGCTCATTTAAACACTAATGAGCTTGTGATGCATTTACGTAGAGTTCTTGGTGGCTTCTATGAAGATCGGTAGCAGCTCTGGAGAACCCTTTTGAAAATTAGCAGGGGAGCTTCTGTGCCAGTAAGACTGCTTTAATGAGTCTTACTTGCTATGGAAAACTTTTGAGCATTGGGCCATGGTGAATTAGAGCCAGATGCGCTAAAATCACTATTAAAATCCTGTGGGTCACTGTGGGGCCGGTTAATGGTCCAATTTGAAAACAGCGATTGATGTTGAAACAATTACGCATACAAATGAATTTCATGGTTGTCCACCGTAAACCCATCTGATCAGTCCTGAAGCAGCATCCTTCCATTCCGCTGTTCGGGGCAGAAAGAGCAAGCAGACAGACAGACAGACAGACAGACAGACATGTGCTGAGAAACTGCCCAATACCACCTAACTTTGAAAAAAAATATCAGCAGGAGGGAAGCCCACTCTCCTGCCTTGGCCATCCGACCCTACATACCCTGACTCTCTACCTCTAAATTGAAGATCAGCAGGAGGAATGCCCACTCCCTCCTGCTGCCAAGGCCCCCTGTGAACCTCTGACACCCCCCCATACCTCTAAATTGAAAATTGACAGCAGGGTTTCACACTCCCTCCTGCCTTTTCAAAATGGCAGGCCTTTCCCTTCTCAGTGCATCCTGGGATTCACTGGGAGGGGCTTAAGACTCTTGCCCATGCACCTAAGGTCCTGGGCCAGTCGGGGCCTCGGGCCCCTTCACAGTGCATCATGGAATGCACTGGGAGAGCCCTGACTGGTTCAGAAACCTAAGACCTCCTTCTATGGGCAGGTCCTCAGGTGCCTAGCCCAATCAGAGTCTTAGGTCCCTCCCAGTGCATCCCAGGGTGCACTGGGAAGGGGAAGGCCTGCCATTTGAAGAGGCGGGTCTGCCGGCAGGAGGGAGTGGGCATCCCTCTTGCCGATCTTTAATTTAAAGGAGGGGGCGGGGGTTTTCCAGGTAGCTGAGGCAGGAGGGAGTGGGCTTCTCTTCTGTTTGTTTTTTTTTTGTTTTTTTTCCAAAGTTCGGGGGTGTAGGCCATCAAGGGGAGAGGGTGTCCTGGCATGACTTTTTATTTTTTTATGGGGACTGATATTGTGCATGTGTGTAACACACAACATCTGTGCCTAATAAAATAAAAAGCTACTGTTCAGCACTTTTTTTTAACACTACTGGCACCTTCAGACCTGTCCAAAGATTTTGGAGCATTAAAAACTGGCGTTTTATTTTGTACATCATTTGGGCATCGATTGGCGGGCTCATTTTAATATTAATGAACTCGTTGCAATCTGTTTACATATGATTATCAGAGTCTGCTACAAACCATGGAAAAGACCGCGATTAGCCATTTTGGCCATCAACACCAAAATACTTTGATGCTATAACAGGTTAAAACTGGTTTAGCATCGATGTTTAAAGGTATGGTGAGTTTTGAGCATATGGGCCTTAGGTACCAAAAGTGTTTCCCTGTCTACAGAGGGTAAAAATCTCATACTCCTATTTACTAAAGTAGCAAATTTGCATGCTATTGTACCACAGGAGAGTTTACTGCATGATTCACTAATTGACAGTCTGCTTCTCCCGCCGCTTCCCCCACCAAATACAGTGGGCACTCCTTCCTACCATGTGAACCTCTTGGCACTTCCTGGAATATCCATGGTAGTCTAGCAGAGGGCAGACTGACCTGTTTTTTGGATGCTTGATTAGTGGGGAAACTTCTGTGCATGTACGACCTGCATTTGAACAAGCATACTTTAAAAAGAAAGTAAACTCGCCTGTATACAGGTGGACACGCCAATATTTCCTTCTTATAGGCCATAGTCTCTTAAGTCATTTCCGTAGTTTGAAAATGATCTGTTAATACTTATTGTTTCCAATTGTAGGCTTTCTTTAGAAATTTTAAAGAAAACTTTCAGACAGTATATAAATAAGCTATTAAAATGATGTACATTGGAGGAGGAGGAGCCTACTGGTTAGGGCTATGGCCCAAGAACCAGGGGAACTGAATTCAATTCCCATTGCAACTCCTTGTGATCTTTGACAAATCACTTAACCTTCCATTGCCCCAGGTATAAAACACAAATTGGAAGCCCACTAGATCAGAGAGAGTACCTGCATGCAGTGGTGTACCGCGGGGGGTGGGATGCCCTGCCCAGGGGGCACACTTAAGGGGGTGCACAGTAGGCACACCGGGTCTGAAACCTTCAACCCTACTCTGCCGTTACTTCTTTCCTGAGTCAGTCATTGCGGGACCTTCCTATGCCTCCCTCTGGCTGCCGGTCCACCCCCTCCGAAGTAGTTTCCTTGTTCTGGAGCAGAGTTGGTAGCTGTGAGGAGGTGCAGCAAGGTCCCGCAATGACTGCATTTAAATTCAAGAAGCATACAGCAGCAGTGGGGAGGTGAGGGGGCAAGATACTAGATGGCATTGGAGTGAAGGGAGGGAGAGATAAGGGAGCAGGATATTGGTATGGAAGGGTGGTTGATGGAGAGGGAAGTGAGGCAGATGCTGATGGAATTGATGTGCAGGGAGATAGAGAGACAGAAGGGGCAAGGATTCTAGGTGGAATTGGGTTGGAGGGAGAGAAAGAGGCAGATGCTGATGGAAGTGGGGTGAAGGGAGAGAGAAGGTGCAGATGTTGATGGAAGAGGGGTGGATGGAGAGAGAGAAAGAGCAGACATTGGATATTAGTGGAGAGGGGGAGCCTATGATGGATGGGAGAGAGAAAGGGGGCAGATGCTGATGGAAGTGGGGTGAAGGGAGAGTGAAGGAGCAGATGCTGATGGAAGAGGGGTGGATGGAGAGAGAGAAAGGGCAGACATTGGATGTTAGTGGGGAGAGGGGGAGCCTATGATGGATGGAAGTGGGAATGGGATAGAGAAAGGGAGCAGATGCTGGATAGAAGTGGACAGAGGAGAAGATGCTGAATGGAAGAGGAGAATAAAGAGGGCACGTGATGGAAGAAGAGGATAAATAAAACGGGCACATGCTGGATGGGGAAGAGGATAGAGTTAGTGAAGGGGGTGAGGGAAAAAGGTGGCAAGTTATAGGTAGACACAGTGAAAAGGGAAATTGACTTGATAGTAAGAATTTAGTCTAGATAGATGAAGAAAATAAATTGAGAAGGAAGATGGGGGAAGAAGTGAGAAGGGAGAGGAGAGACCATGAGGGTTTGGGAGAGGGAAGGAAAGGAGAAGAGAGAGATGCCAGACCATTGGGGGAAGGAAGGGAAGAAGATAGGCGCCAGACCAATGGGGGTGGAGGGAGAAATGGAAGGGGGAGGAAGGCAGTTTCTGGAAGGGGCATAAGAAGGAAAGATGTCGTATAGAAGGGGCAGAGAGAGGATGGAAGGAAGAGAGTGATGAGAAGATGAGGAAAGCAGAAACCAGAGAAGACAAAGGTAGAAAAAAAATTTCTATTTATTTTTTTGCTTGAGGATAAAGTAGTATTGTAGCTGTGTTGATAAATATTTATAAATTTAAAATGGAAATAAGGTGATTCTTTTATTGGACTAATTGTAATACATTTTTGACTAATTCAAAGACCAAAACTCCCTTCCTCAGGTGAGGACAATATACCATAATAGTAGTATACTTTACAGACCTGAGAAAAGAGGTTTTGACCTCTGAAAGCTAATTGAAAAGTGTATTAATACCATTTTATTGGACTATCTGATTTTCCATTTTTGCTTTATTTTTCCCCCTCCTATTATGAAGCCGCATTAGGTTTTTTTATTGCCATAACCAGTGATAAAAATGTCTAAAGCAGCTTTATAAAGGGGGGGGGTGTTTATGAAGCCATATTAGGGATTTTTTTTATCGCTGGCCACAGCGATAAAAGCTCTGATGTTCATAGAATTCATATGGGTGTCGGAGCTTTTACTGCTCTGGCCTGCAATAAAAAAACCCTAATATGCTTCAAAACCCCCCCTTTTATGCGTTAGGCATTTTTATCACTGGCTGTAAAAGGGAGGGGGGAGGGTTATTTCTTAATTTGTAAAGTGATGATTGCTATTTCTCTGTTTTTTTCAAATTTACATCTGCTATCTTTATATTTTGCAGAATATTAGGGGACATGCATCACTCTTTCTGCAGTGTTGCATTGTATGCAGAGTCCAACTTCTTGGTGGTTCAGTTTAACTTTTGCCTACATATTTCTATTTTAACCCCCCCCCCCCTTTTACAAAACTGTAGCGTGGTTTTTAGTGCCAGCCTGGGCGGTAACAGCTCCGATCCTCATAGGAATTCTATGAACGGAGCTATTACCATTGTGGCTGGTGCTAAAAAATGCGCTATAGTTTTGTAAAAAAAGGGGGGGGGGGGTAGTTTGTGATTACATATTCCATACTGGGCGAAGGTGGTTTTCTGTGTGTACAAAAGATATGGTTCTTTGTTAGCACTGACTGTGCAAGATCAATCTGTACTAGTCTGGCTTGTTTAGTTTTCAATGGGTGTATTGATATTCTACTGCAGAATGCGAACTGGGAGAGATGTAAGATGTTGCCTCTTCCCAGGTACACTCTTGTTGTGCCATGTGTGGATTGTTAGTAAAAATCATGCTTTTCATATAGATGAGAAGGGTGTCAAAAATGATGGGTCCCAGGTGTTACATATGCTAGGTACATCACTGCCTGCATGTATTATAATATATAAAATTCATTACCCGTTTTACCCCCTCCCCCCTTACATTTAGGAGACTGGAAGGTGTATTCTCTCTCTGCATATCGATGTCTTTAGAATAAAAGTTATGCAAGAACAAGAAAATGTGTTGTGTTTTTTTAAAATTGCTTCCATGATTGTCTTTCAGCTGCAGAGCTTTCCACAGGTGGCAGAAATCATTATCCTTGGGTGGGACAAACATTACTGTGGGACTGGTGTTGATCCAACAGGATATTTTTATTTTGTCTTGCATATGCTTTGAATTTAAACATGCTTTTGTACATCAGGCTAGTGTGCCTCAAATCTGTTTTTTTTCTTCGTGAGATCCAGTTAAAAACCGTGGCAGATGATTTGTGTCCCACATTCTGGATAGAAATCATGGTATTCAGATGCCGAGCTGAGGTTCAAGAGGTTTTTGTGGGGGGTGGGGGATCTGTTTTGATCTCTCCCAGTTGGCATTCTGGTTTTGTCAGCATTCTTTTTCTTCTTTGTGCTTATGGGATAGATGCTTGATAAAGTAGACCCTGAATGTTCCAGCAACAAGAATGTGCCCATTTTTTCAGATGATACAAACAGCTGGAAATGATAACTTCAAATGAGCTTAAAAAACAGCAACAGCCTCTCCTCTAACTGGCCTGCTCCGTGCTCTTCCCCACCCCCAGTGAGGTTTCATCTTGGTCGCAACCCAGCTGAAGGTCTTCTGTGACCCCCCCCCTGCTGCATCCTGACCCACAGGAAACGAAGCGCTCCTCTGGATAGACCACTGCTTGATGCGTGTAGCATTACTTATTCCTTCCATTTCTTCATGAATTCTGTCCAAAATGCTGTCTAAACAATGCACATTTGGAAAATGTTAATCGGGAAATTTAGATCAAGGCTAATGTGCCGAAGAGCCAGAGCACACAGTGCATGTGACATGGAAAGCTAAAACTAGACCCAAATGGCACTGTGTGCTCTGACCTCTCTGCTTATTTTGTGTAAGTGTTTCTGAAGTGTTTCACTTTGGGGACAAGCTTGGTGTGTTATCATGTGCAGCTGGAAACTGGAGTTTGCTTTCCAGATTGGCAAAATTATATTCTGTCTAGAGGGAACACAAAATCTACAGGATTCAAGGAATTAGAGTACTCTGGGATCTGTTCACATACATTAAGATAAACACATTTTTTTTGGCCCTCCAGATGGTTCCATGTCAGAGTTGTGCATGGGCAGAAGGACTTGGGTTCAGTTCCCAAATTTTAGCAGTCTTCTCTTTGTGTTCACAGCCCTGGTAGAAAGGATGGGTGGAGGAGTCCCAGACATTGTGCAACAGTGGCCAGACATAGGACGTATGACTGCAGGGTTCTGGAAGGAGCTGAGAACTATAGGTTCTAATGGCTGGATTAAGTGAGTCAGAACGAGTTGGAAAATAAGGGGAAGATCCTTGGGATAGTCCTGAATGATAGTTCAAGTCGCCGTAACCCAATCGGGAAAAAGCTGCTGGGCAAGAAAAAGAATTAGAAGAACAACAAAAATTGTGGAACAGGATCAGATGTACCAGCTGTAATTTAATAAGCATCCAAAAACATAAAAGCAATCTACAAAGAATATATACAGTCACAAGTGACCTACAGTAAAAACCAAATACAGTACTTCCCCCCCCAAATTTGCGGGGCTTCCGTTCAGGAACACCTGTGAATTTTGAAAAACAGTGAATGCGGTTTAGGAGCTGATCGAAGGCAGGAGAGGGCAGATAGGGCGCTGGCGGGTGCTGGAAAATCTTTTGCGGTATTTTCCGATCTCCTCTTCCTGGTACTAAAGTCAGGCTACGCCAATCAGGACCTTCTTTGATACGCCAGATAGCATGTCAAAGCAGCTCCTGATTGGTGTAACCATGACTTTAGTACCAGGAAGAGACGGTCAGACAATAGTAAGTCCGCAATTCACGAACCATGAATTTGTGGGGGTTTACTGTATCTAAAATTACAAATGACCTGACAGAGGCCGTGTTTCAGCAAAACTAAAAATGCCTTTCTTAGTGTGTTTACTGGGTCCTTGGCTGTCTTTTATATATATAAAAAAAACCCAATATAAGTCACAAAAAATCCAAGTGATTAAAAGCTGCAATGTTCTCATGCCTTGGCCAAATCCATTATTTTGATTTTTCAACTTGGTCTACTGATGTCATAAGAACCAGTCGCCAGATTGCATTGATGGCTATCCTGAGAGATTTTAGAGTTTCAACAGTGGTCGTGCTTGGGAAATTGAAGACACATTTCTCACTGTTTAAACCAGTGTTTCTCAACTCGGTCCTGGAGTACCCCCTTTCCAGTCAGGTTTTCAGGATATCCACATTTAATTTGCACAAACTTGATTTGCATACACTGCCTCCATTATATACAAATGCATTTCATGCATATTCATTGTGGATATCTTGAAAACTTTACTGTCAAGGGGGTACTCCAGGACCGAGTTGAGAAACACTGGTTTAGAGCCCTGAAATGGTTAAACCATTGAACCTCTGGAAAGAACGACTGACTGATGAATAAATCCAGTTATTGGGAAGTGCTCAAAAGCAGCGCAGGAACGTGCTAAAGTTCAAGAGGAACAGCATATGGCAAGAGGATCGGCGTGTACAGACAGCATCGGGGTTTCAAAATGAGCAGCGTGATGCAGACAGACAAAAGAATGTAAAGTGACTCAGTATGTGTGGGATTTGGGCAGCTAAAAATTGATGCAAAGTTTAAATTCTAATTTATGGCATACGTTTGAAAAATGCAGGAGGAGGTTTTCTTGGTTTCGATGCCTTAAAGCTTCCTGTTTATTCCCCCAAGAAATTTTTTATTTTTTTTTTTTTGTGACGGCTTTGAAATTATCTAAATCAGGGAATCTCAAAGTCCCTCCTTGAAGGCTGCAATCCAGTCAGGTTTTCAGGATTTTCCCAATGAATATTCATGAGATCTATGTGCATTCAATGCATATTCATTGGGGAAATCCTGAAAACCCGACTGGATTGCGGCCCTCAAGGAGGGACTTTGAGACCCCTGATCTAAATAAACCTGTAGCTAAGTTACAGTGCAAGTTAGCAATGAAAACAAGTACCAAGGAATTTGCTGGGCTAACAGACAAATGAGCAATCTGAAAAGTAGTATGGGTTTTCTGTGCTAGCGCTTCTTTGGCTTCAGGGAAAGCGCTTGCTGGAGTGTAATGAATCTGGGTAGCAATTGCAGCTGAAACAATATGTATCCTGACCCCAGAAAGAGCTGAATATCACTTAGCCCATTCCTCTCTCCTCCTCTTGATCTGATTCACTACAGTGGCTTGGGCATTCTCTGGTCATCTAAATGCGTTTCCGAAAGGTCTCCTGGTGACCCTATAACAAGTTGGGTATTCGGGATATTGACAGTGAATGTGTATATACCAAAATTGCATATAAAGCCTAGCTCAGGGGTAGTTAATTCCGGTCCTCGAGAGCCGGAGCCAGGTCAGGTTTTTAGGATATCCACAATAAATATGCATGAGATAGATTTGCATCTCAAGGAGGCAATGCATGCAAATCCATCTCATACATATTCATTGTGGATATCCTGAAAATCTGACCTGGCTCTGGCTCTCGAGGACCGGAATTGCCTACCCCTGGCCTAGCTGAACCTGCATGACTTATTTTTCTCTATACTGGTTCTGTAGTACATTCAAATTTGTCTTGCATATCATCATTGTGGATGTCTTGGAAATCCGATTGGCTGTGAGATTTCCAGGACAGGTTCAGGTACCCTCTGAAGTTCAGCCCCTTTCCCATGGGGACAAAGCATTCAGCTAGTACAGTATACCCAAGTGTGGAGAAGAAGAAGCAAATGTGTGATGCAAGTCATTAGTATGAGTAGTTAAAAACAACTAAGGTGGTTCTTTTTGTTTTATGATGTCTTTCTTTGCTGTAAAGTTGTTAGAATTTCAGAGTTTTGAACGCTTCTACTAGTTACTGCTGTACAGTGCCATGTGGTCAGGGCTTTCAGGTGGATTTGGTGAATCCCACAACTCTACAACTCTGCTTTTTTTTTTTTTCTTTACTTTTGGCTTGTTGCAGTTTGATTTGTGCCTGCTCAACCAATCAAACTGCATCAAGCCAAAAGTAAATTTTTAAAAAACATGACTCTAGGGCTGGGGATTCACCTAACCCCTTGAAGGCCTTAACAGTACTGATCTGAATTTGATTGGTTGAGCAGCTGCTGTCTGCCCAGGAAGCTGCCTCTCTGCACTAAGTTCCTGTTCCCACATAGGCGGGATCTGCAGAGAGTGGCTTCTGGGACAGTCCAGAGGCAGCAGGCTCACCTCATTCCTGCTGCCAGCCACCTGAAGATTAAATTACAGCGACCGGGCCCAGGGAGGAGGCAAGTGTGAGAATTGGGAGCTAGAGTTCATGAGGAGAAGCAGCGTTGGAGAAGGGAAGGGATGGGGCTAAAGAAAGCATGAAAGGAGGGAGGGGTGGAGAAACAGCATGGAAGGGAGGGAGAGCTGGAGAAAGAGAGCATGGAGTAGGGTAGTACTGGTAGTAGGGTAGTGTGTTTTGTTTTGTTTGTTTGTTTTTCTCTTTCTTTCTCTTTCTCTCTCTCTCTCTGCCACTGCTGCTGTAAATGTTAGAGACCCTTTTAGTCAAGGGCAGTAAAGTTCTTTTTATTCTTACCATGTACCAAGATCTTGGTTAAGAACTCCTAATACAGTGTGATTAGCTGAAGAGTGTGCTCTGAGAAAGGATATAAACAAGATGGAGTTGGTGCTGCTCATCCCAGTCCTTGAGGCATACCTAGTCTTCCTCTATTTTTATTTTTTCATTTGATTCCCTATTCACCCAGGAGTGAGCTACGTTCTTCAAATCAATCCTTACTATCTATTCCATCCTTTAGGCAGCTTTTTTTGGGATAATTACCTAAACTCTAGTTTCTCGCTATATCTGCAAACAGAAAAATCCCTGAAGTCATTTAAGTCTCACTTGAAGACTTATTATTTCAAAATGGTATTTGAACCTAGTTCTTAATAGTTTGTTTACTTTGCAACTCGAGACTAGGGAGTCTTTATCTCTGCAATATTTTCCCTTAATTCTGACTAGGTAGTTAATTTCCTTGTAACTTTTTCATATTACTTGATCAGGTAGTCACTATCTTACGCTTATCTTTACTTTTCTTTTCCTTATTCTTTCTGTACCCTACCTTCTTGTTCCTATCCTGCTTGGTTTTTTTCTTTAAGGTATTGTAAACCTTTCCTGCCCTATTGTCCTTTTGTGTTTAGTTTGGTTAATTTGTTTCGTGTACTCTCCCCCTTCTTATGCTTTTATTTTCATATTGCCCATTGTTTTTATTAATTGTACACCGCTTTGATTTGACTTTTTGTTAAAAATGGCGATATATCAAATAAAATAACTAACCGTAATTGTAATTAGTCTCATCAGGTTTTCAAGTTGTCCACAATGAATATGCATTTGAGAGATTTTCCTTGGGATGTACATCTATCTCATGCATATTCATTGTGGATATCCTGAAACCTGATGGGTCTAGGTATGCCTCAAGGACTGGGTTGAGAAGCCCCGGTCTAGAAGGCGGCTGCTAAAATGATCAGTGATCTTCATCATAAAGTATATTAGGACACACTTGTATACTTTGTGACAGCTGTACTGGGTCAGATCAGGTCCAGTAGCCCATTCTCATGGTGGCCAATCCAGATCACTAGTACCTGGCCAAAACCCAAAGAGTAGCAACATTAGATGCTACCGATCCAGGGCAAGCAGAGGCTTCCCCCATGTCTTAATAACAGACTATGGACTTTTCCTCTAGGAATTTGTCCAAATCTATTTATTTATTCAATTTTCTAAACCGTTCTCCCAGGGGAGCTCAGAATGGTTTACATGAATTTATTCAGTTACTCAAGCATTTTTCCCTTCTTAAAACCAGCTCCGCTATCTGCTCTTACCATAATCTCTGGCAATGCGTTCCAGAGCTTAACTATTCTCTGAAAAAATATTTCCTCCTATTGGAGTAGAACGGATACAAGTGGATCGACTTTTCAAATCCGTCAAAAATTACAAAGACTAGGGGACACTCAATGAAATTACAGGGAAATACTAATGTGGCCATAGGATAACATGCATGCGTTAGCTTTCAGCGATAAATATTGCGCGCTGAATGCTAACGCGTGCATGTTATCCTATGGACGCATTAGCGGTTAGCGCATGTGCTGATTTGGTTGCAAGTTAAACACGCGCTAAAATGCTTAGCACACCTTTGTAAAAGAGGGCCTTAATCTCAAAATGTGTCAGAAATAGAAATCTGTATGACAAAGAAGCATATCTATTATGATGGGACAAGGAATTAAGAAAGCAATAAAATCTGCTACATTGGTTATTTTTTTATTTTATTTTTTATTTTTTTAAGAATTGAATTAGTTTGGGTGCTTTAAGTGCACTGTACCCCCTTGGCTGTTGCTTGCGAGCGTTTTTGTGAATAATCTGTTGCAGATTGTGTCATTTGCTGTGTGAGGTACAGTAAATATTACAGTGATTTGGTTTATGTCTACAGTGCATCATATTCATGGTATCGCACTGGGCCAAAACAAAGGCAGTATGCAGTACAGTTATTTTTATCTTTAGAGGAATCCCTATTTTTTTTTTTTAATAGGCGGATTGTGCTGAATTATCCAATTTGAGCTGCAGGCTGGTTCAGTTTTGATTAAACCCATACAAACTCTGCTGAAGAATGATTCATGCCTGGAAAGCGGTGTAGTTGGAATACACACCAAATTGCACAGAACATCAGTTTGGATAGCCCTTGTAGATCTCTGCTATTGTGGGAGAGAGAGAACACATGTTGCAGATGTTAATGAGCCTCTAGGTGGCTTCAGGACAAATTATTATATCTCACTGTTCTCCAACTTCCACTTTTGTTGCCACCTGAGGGGAGGGGGGTGAGCTAGAGCAGAAAACACTCTCTACTCCCTAATCCAGCTCCACTTCTCTTGCTCCTGGTTCACCCAGCCCTTCCCCCAGCTCTAGTGGGCCACTTCGGAAAGGTGGGGGGAGGGTGAGGTTTGGTCTACACATTAAGCTCTGATTATTCATAACACCTTGTCCTTCTTCCTCACCCCCACCCCACCACTTCATACCCTACTTCCCATCTTCTGAAAGCCTTTCACCTTTTGGAATTGAACTTTGACCTTATTTAAGAACAGCATATAATATGGAAGAAAAAATGCTGCATATTTTCACATTCACTTAAATATCAGAACATACAATTATGACAAGTACAGCTATACAAATGATTACGAGGAACTGGAAAAACTGGGATTGTCTCAACTTTACATTCTGGTGGGCAAGTCTATGTCTAATCTATAAATATGAGAAAATGAGAGCTGATTTGATAGGGAATATTACAAACTTTAAATTAATTTGGGGTCCATTGACGTCTTTTGTAGAATTATTATAGTTATGTTTTTTGTTAGATAAAATGCACATCCGGGGGGAGGGAGGAATATAAGTTTTTTTTAATCGATTATTTTTAAGGATGGTAATTGGGGGGAAGAGTGGTATTTTTGAGGATTGATAAATAAGTCTGAAGGTTATATATGTGTAATTTATGTTTTAAAAAATGTATAGTGTATTTTGGAAACTAAGATAAAATTTTATAGATATCTTAATGATAGAGAATAAGGTGGGTGGGGGGAGGGTATTGATCTGTATTTATCTTGTAATATATTAAGTGATGTCTAAATTGTACAATGTTTAATTATCTCTATTTTCACTGGTTGAAAGTGTTTTTAAAAATGAATTAAGTTTTAAGTTTATTAAAAAGTTTGTTATACCGCTTATACAAATTTCTAGGCGGTGTACAGCAATAATAAAAAGAGGGAAATCTTTAAAAATAACAAAACAAATTAGTATTGATATATTAAAAACAAGACAATATTAAAAAGCGACAAAAAACAAAACCATAGACTGAGACTAAGGAAATAAACTACACACAAATAGGGAAAAGGGAAGAACTACAGCATTTAAAATAAAGCACATTTAAGGGCTAAAATAATGGGTAGGGAGAAAGACTGCAATTAGTTTAGTCCTGAAAAGGACAGTTTTAACCGAAAGCATCCTCAAATAACATACAATTTGCCATCAGAATAGAAATCAAATACTTCAAAGATGTAAATAACAAGATCACAAGCACTGGAAGATACTATGAACAGTTACAGGCAATATTTGCTCTTATGAATAACACCACAATAGACCCCAATATCAACTTGACAGAACATCCCTAAAATAAGAATTAAGGAACTGGATTAGAAACATGAAAACTCATGTAAAGTATAAGAGCAAATTATTACAATATAAACAGTAGCCCCCAAGTGTGAATAAACTGAAGTAACTCTTCCTTAATAAATAAAATAAAAAATTGTTTTCCTACTTAAAGTTCTGTTCTGCATTATCTACAATTTTAATTAAACATAAAACAAATAAAACAACCTTTGACTCTTTTGGCCTGCGTATACTTGCTTTTTTATTTATTAAACAAGTGATGGTTTTACCTCCTGGGCCAATGAGAATAATTCTTTCCTATTGTCAGTCTTTTGAAAACATCTTGGTTTATACTGAGAAGATGAACCTAATTATAATTTTCCATGAATTTTAATAGTAGTTTGATTGATAATTGCTTAATATGCATGTCTTTGTAATCTGCTCCAAAGTACCTGCAAAGGGAACTCTGAAAAGACTTGTAATAAAACATCAACAATCTGGTAGATGATGGCAGCAAAAACTTAACTTAGTAGGTTGGTTAGGGTTGAAAAAGCTAACCCTCTTCTTTATACCTTCTTAAGCAGTGTACGGTAAATGCTTTGCCTATTAAATACATTTCACTGCCGTCTTAAGCTGATGTGCTCATTGCTTGGTTTTTGAATCCCATCACCGTTTTTGTCTCCACCTTCTGTAAGAGAACATTCCAGGCATCTCCCATCAGTGCTATGAAAAATGTGTCCGAATTTGCTCCTGAGTTAGTTGCCTTCCAGCTTCATATCATATCCCCTAATTTTGCAGCTTTATTTTGGAAAAGGTTCACTTTTTTGTGCATTTAAATGACTGTACCAAATCTCACCCAATGTACTTGTATTGCCATTCAGAAGAGAAATTACATCACAGTAGTTGTTGTATAAAACAGATGGCAGGTCTCAAGTCTCATCT
The DNA here is from genome assembly GCF_902459505.1 of Geotrypetes seraphini. Lineage (NCBI taxonomy): Eukaryota > Metazoa > Chordata > Amphibia > Gymnophiona > Dermophiidae > Geotrypetes > Geotrypetes seraphini. The sequence goes on from NC_047095.1 coordinate 24,170,665, forward strand.
TGTTTATAGGTTTTTTCAGTGCAGTCTTTGTACCATTTTCATTGCTTTTCTCTGGATTCTCTCTAGCTGCCTCTTTATAACCTTTGTAAACTAGTCTTCAGAGCTGAATAGTAAGGCCTCATGAGTAACCCTTATAAGAGCACTGCTGGTTATGCCTTCTTATGCAGCCTAGTAACCCTTTAGCTTTGACTGCTGCTTGATCATAAGATACTAGTTATCCCAAGGTACTTTCCTGATCATTGAAAGTTCAATTAGCCCAACACACATCTATCTCATTGTTATTAACCACTAAGATAATACTTAAACATTATCCAGGGCTGCTTTCTTTTAATGTATAAGTATGCTAAGAAGCAGAATGGTTCTCGTACTTTGTCCTTGTTAAACTTTAACCTCTTCTCTCTCCCCTCCCCCCAAGATATTGAGCCAATGGTGGTCAACAAATTTTAAAGGCGCTGACTGTTGTAGGCTGGATCTGACCTGAATATTCAGTGTTGAACCTAATCCGAGCACAAGCATAGAATTTATCCCAGGACAAGCAGGCAGCATATTCTTAACGCATGGGTGACGTCACCGACGGAGCCCCGGTACGGACCTTTTTAACTAGAAAGTTCTAGTTGGCCGCACCGCGCATGCGCGAGTGCCTTCCCGCCCGACGGAGGAGAGCGGGGTCCCCAGTTTCTTAGTTTCCGCGGAGCGAAGAAGACGCATGTGTTTTCAACGGCCGTTGAAAAACTAATTTTTGCCTTCCCGCTCGCGTATTTTTTCACTTTTTTCTTATCAGATTCCCTTTATTTTTGTTTAAAAAAAAAAAAAAAAAAACTCGTCGAGTTTTCCTTATTTTTTCAGGCCGGCCCCGGCGGGGCCTGTTGCCACCATACAGGCCTCCGGGTTCGATTTTGCGGAGGCTGTGTTTCCATTCATGCCCCCTCAACCGGGTTTTAAGAAGTGCCAGCGGTGTGCACGCCCGATCTCCCTCACCGACCCACACAATTGGTGCCTCCAGTGCTTGGGTCCAGAGCATCGGGCTGACACCTGCACCCGCTGTGCTACGCTTAAAAAGCGTACTTTGAAAAATCGGCAGATCCAGCAAAATATTTTGTTTGGTACTGGATCTGCCATGGAACCGGCTGCGACATCGACGGCACCACAAAAGTCGGCACCGACGACATCAACACCACCGGACCCTTCCTCGGGGTCGTTGGGCCCAGGTAAGCCGGCTAAGAAGCCTCCCACTTCCCTTGAGCGCCCTCCTGCCACGGTTGCGACACCGGCCCTCCCAGCACCGCACCGGCCCCGCAAACGCTCCGCTCCGATCTCGGTGAGTGCCTCATCATCGGCCTCCTCATCACCGGAGCGTAGAGCAGCACCTATGTATCGAAGAAGAAAAAAGCGGTACCGGTGCCTCCCCTGGACGACCGCATCGCGGCCATACTCCAAACACAGTTACAGGAACAGCTGCAACAACAGCTCCAACAACTGTTGCCGGCGTTGCTGGCACCGCACCTTCCGGTACGGGACCGGTCCGAGCCTCACACTGTCCCATCGGTGTCGACCCCCTCGGTACCGATTAATACTTCCATGCCGGTGCTCTTGGCAGAAACACCTACAGTACATACCCGTGATGCTGCCGACCCTGTCCGGTCCCAGGAACGACATCGGTCTTCCTCACCCGGTACCGCCTCGGTGCGCTCAGGCAAATCTCTTTCAAAGACCCGCCATGCCGAGCCCTCCACACCGATGTCCAAACGTACGCACCCCGATGTTAGGGACCCAGATTTGTGGGAAGACTCCCCTCACGGTACCGAGGAGGACGCTTCGTCAACCGACAAAGAACCCTCCATGACCGACACCGTCTCCAAACCAGAGCAATCCTCTTTCTCCAAATTCCTTAGGGAGATGTCAGCAGCTCTTTCCATTTCCTTAGAATCCGACTCTAAAAAGTCTCAGGCTTTCCTCGATGCCCTAGACTTTGAGCAACCTCCCAAAGAATTTCTGAAGTTGCCCGTCCACGACATCTTACGGGAAACTTTCTATAAAAACTGGGAAGCTCCCCTCACGGTTCCTGGAGCCCCTCGTAAATTGGATAGCTTGTACCGGGTTATTCCAATCCCAGGGTTTGATAAACCTCAATTGCCCCACGAGTCCCTCCTGGTGGAATCTACTTTGAAAAAATCTCAGGGTTCCAGTGTATATGCCTCCACCCCTCCTGGCAGAGAGGGAAAGACCATGGATAAATTTGGTAAGCGCCTTTTCCAAAATGCCATGTTAGCCAATAGAGCCAACAACTACACCTTCCACTTCTCCTTCTACATGAAGCATCTGGTGCAACAGCTCTCCTCCTTACAGAAATACCTTCCTGAACGTAAGGTCCCTCTTTTCCAGCAACATATTTCCAGCCTCCTCCAACTCAGGAAATTCATGGTTCGCTCCATCTACGACTCATTTGAGCTGACCTCTCGCGCATCTGCCATGGCGGTGGCCATGCGACGTTTGGCATGGCTGAGAGTCTCTGACCTGGACATTAACCACCAGGACCGCCTGGCTAACGCACCTTGTCTGGGTGATGAACTCTTCGGAGAGTCCCTGGACTCAACAACCCAGAAACTCTCAGCACATGAGACCAGGTGGGACACTGATTAAACCTAAAAAGAAGACTCCACCTGCTCGCACCTACAGACAGCAGTCTTCATACCAGCGCAGGTTCTCGGCCAGACCTCTCAACCCGCCTCAACAGCAGCCCCGCCGACCTCGTCAACAGCATCAATCTCAGGCTCGCTCACAGTCTCACCAACCTGCCAAGCCTCTCCCTCCCTCAGCCCTTTTGACTTTTTCCTCCAGGGCATAGCCAGTCTCCCATCATCATTGCCTCTTCCTCAGCCTATCGGGGGTCGCCTCCAAATCTTCCTCAGCCGTTGGGAGGTCATCACATCAGACCAATGGGTCCTCAACATCATTCGCCACGGCTACTCTCTCAACTTCCAGACTCTTCCACCAGACAATCCTCCCGTAGAGTCTGCTTCTCACTCCTCCCAAACCCCCCTCCTCCTGAGGGAGGTCCAATCCCTCCTTCTTCTCAATGCCATCGAAGAGGTGCCTCCGGACCAAAGGGGTCAGGGATTCTACTCCCGCTACTTCCAGGTTCCCAAGAAAACAGGAGACCTTCGTCCCATCCTCGATCTCAGGGACCTCAACAAGTGTCTGGTCAAGGAGAAGTTCAGAATGCTCTCCCTTGCCACACTTTACCCTCTTCTCTCTCAACACGACTGGCTATGTTCCCTGGACCTCAAAGAGGCCTACACTCACATCCCAATCAATCCGACTTCACGTCGCTACCTACGGTTTCAGATACAGCACCGTCACTATCAGTACAAGGTGCTACCTTTTGGCCTCGCTTCATCGCCCAGGGTGTTCACCAAGTGCCTTATTGTGGTGGCGGCCTTTCTCAGGTCTCACAACCTCCAGGTGTTCCCCTACTTGGACGATTGGTTGGTGAAAGCACCTACGTCTCCACTTGTGCTACAAGCCACTCATCACACCATCTCTTTCCTCCATCTCCTGGGGTTCGAGATCAACTACCCCAAGTCGCATCTGCTTCCCACACAGCGACTTCAGTTCATTGGAGCAGTTCTCGACACCACACTAATGAGGGCGTTTCTCCCCTCCGACCGTCAACAACCCTGCTCCACCTCTGTCGTCAGGTGCTCCTTCATCACTCCATTCCTGCCCGACAGATGATGGTTCTCCTGGGCCACATGGCCTCGACGGTCCATTTGCTTCCTCTGGCGCGACTCCACCTCAGGACACCTCAATGGGCTCTTGCCAACCAATGGTCACAGACCACGGATCTTCTTTCTCATCCCATCTCTGTGACATCGTCTCTTCAGCAATCTCTTCAATGGTGGTTGAACTCCTCAAATCTTTCCAGGGGTCTACTCTTTCATCTACCCCCTCACTCCATGATCATAACCACGGATGCCTCCCCCTATGCGTGGGGAGCTCACCTGGGAGATCTACGCACCCAGGGACTCTGGACCCCTCAGGAGCGTCAACATCACATCAATTTCCTGGAACTCAGAGCCATGTTCTATGCTCTCAAGGCCTTCCAGCACCTTCTCTGCCCTCAGGTTCTTCTCCTGTGCACAGACAATCAAGTCGCCATGTACTACATAAACAAGCAAGGCGGCACCGGATCTCGCCTCCTTTGTCAGGAGGCTCTCAGCATCTGGACCTGGGCCACGGCCCGCAATCTCTTCCTCAAGGCTATCTATATCCAGGGCGAACAGAACTCCCTGGCCGACAATCTCAGCCGCATCCTTCAACCTCACGAGTGGACTCTGGACCCTTCAACACTCCACTCCATCTTTGCTCGCTGGGGCACTCTGCAGGTGGACCTCTTTGCAGCGCCTCACAACCATCAGCTGCCCCAGTTCTGTTCCAGACTCTTCTCTCCTCATCGTCTGACCCCAGATGCATTCCTGCTCGACTGGACGGATCGGTTCCTCTATGCCTTTCCTCCACTACCTCTGATGTTGCGGACGTTATCCAAACTCCGCAGGGACAGGGCCACCATGATCCTCATCACTCCTCGGTGGCCTCGCCAACACTGGTTCTCCCTCCTGCTTCAGCTCAGCTCCAGGGAGCCCATTCCTCTTCCTGTGTTTCCTACTCTGCTTACGCAGCAACGTCAGTCTCTACTGCATCCCAATCTGTCTTCGCTCCACCTGACAGCTTGGTTTCTCTCGGGCTGACCTCTCCAGAGAATCTGTCTCAGCCTGTCTGTCGCAATCTGGATGCCTCCAGGAAACTGGCCACCCTCCAATGTTACCATCAGAAGTGGACCAGGTTCTCCTCTTGGTGTCTACTGCATCATCACGATCCCACCTCATTAGCGGTGGAAACTGTACTGGACTATTTGCTCTCTCTGTCCGACGCTGGCCTCAAGTCTACCTCAATCAGAGTCCACCTCAGTGCCATCACTGCGTTTCATGAGCCTATCCTCGGAAAACCTCTCACGGCTCATCCACTGGTTTCCCAGTTCATGAGAGGCCTCTTCAATGTCAAACCACCTCTGAAACCTCCTCCTGTCGTCTGGGACCTGAATGTGGTTTTATCAGCCCTCATGAAACCCCCTTTTGAGCCTCTTGCCACAACTTCGCTCAAACTTCTAACATGGAAGGTGCTTTTCCTCATTGCCATCACCTCTGCCAGGAGGGTTAGTGAGATGCATGCACTGGTCGCCGATCCACCGTTCACTGTTTTTCACCATGACAAGGTGGTTCTGCGTACCCATCCTAAATTCCTCCCCAAGGTGGTCTCGGCTTTTCACCTCAACCAGTCCATTGTGTTGCCTGTCTTTTTCCCTAAACCCCATTCTCATCCTGGGGAACAGGCGTTGCACACGCTGGATTGTAAGCGTGCCCTTGCATACTACCTTGACCGTACCAGGGCTCACCGCTCCTCCCCTCAGCTCTTTCTGACCTTCGATCCTAACCGTCTAGGTCGTCCTGTCTCTAAACGGACACTTTCCAACTGGCTTGCTGCCTGTATTGCGTTCTGTTATGCTCGGGCCGGTCTCTCACTGGAAGGTGCTGTCACGGCCCACAGGGTCAGAGCTATGGCTGCTTCTATGGCTTTCCTCCCTTCCACGCCCATCGAGGAAATCTGCAAGGCTGCCACTTGGTCCTCAGTTCACACGTTCACTACTCACTACTGTCTGGATGCCTTCTCCAGACGGGATGGACACTTCGGCCAATCTGTGTTACAAAATTTATTTTCCTAATGGCCAACCATCCCTCCTCCCTCTCTGTTAGTTTGGAGGTCACCCATGCGTTAAGAATATGCTGCCTGCTTGTCCTGGGATAAAGCACAGTTACTTACCGTAACAGGTGTTATCCAGGGACAGCAGGCAGATATTCTTACGTCCCACCCTCCTCCCCGGGTTGGCTTCTTAGCTGGCTTATCTTAACTGGGGACCACGCTCTCCTCCGTCGGGCGAGAAGGCACTCGTGCATGCGTGGTGCGGCCAACTAGAACTTTCTAGTTAAAAAGGTCCGTACCGGGGCTCAGTCGGTGACGTCACCCATGCGTTAAGAATATCTGCCTGCTGTCCCTGGATAACACCTGTTACGGTAAGTAACTGTGCTATCCGGATCATAGGCAGTCACTGGACGTTATCCTGGGTCCTAGCCGATATGCAGACCGGTGTCTGGATAACTGGCTGGATAAAGTTAGGAGATTCTCTTTTTGCTAGCTAACTTTTTTATTTGTGCGCTTATCCTGTTAGGGATCTAAAATTTCCACTAACTGGATAAGTCCCAGCTCCACTCTGAATCCTCTCTTGAACCACCCTGGCACTAACTGCTAATTATTTATTCATTCATGAAGAGATTCACCTAAAGCAGTTTACAATACATTGAACAGTAATTTTAATTTTAGTTTGGGGGGACAGGGGGAAGGAGGGAAGAGAAAAGGAGAGGCAAAGGGGTAGGTTACCCAGTACCTACCCATGTTCACTGTAGGCCTCCTGAAAAATTTGGTTCTGGCTAGAGGTCCGTCAGACCCAACATTCTGCTCCTAACAATGACCAATCCAGATCACAAGTACCCAACAAGATTCCAAAGAACCAATCCAATATATCCATATATCCAATATATATTCAGCAGCACTAGACAGTTAGCTGTCAGCCAGTAGGATTTAACTAGGAAGGAATCTTCATACTAGGACTAGAGGACATGCTATGAAGCTAATAGGTAGCACGCTTATAACAAATTAGAAAGTGGAATTTGTTGCTGGAGGATTTTATCTAAACCCTTTCTTTAAAAAAAAAAAAATAAATAAATCAAGAAGGCTAATTGCTTTTATAAGCTCCTGGAGGAAAAATTCACAATCATGTAGACTTGGAAAGCCACTGCTTATTCTTGTTATAAGCAAGATATATTGGATTGGTTCTTTGGAATCTTGTTGGGTACTTGTGATCTGGATTGGTCATTGTTAGGAGCAGAATGTTGGGTCTGACGGACCTCTAGCCAGAACCAAATTTTTCAGGAGGCCTACAGTGAACATGGGTAGGAACTGGGTAACCTACCCCTTTGCCTCTCCTTTTCTCTTCCCTCCTTCCCCCCTGCCCCCCCAAACTAAAATTAAAATTACTGTTCAATGTATTGTAAACTGCTTTAGGTGAATCTCTTCATGAATGAATAAATAATAAATAAATAATTACCTTAGCTGGTAGAGATCCCCATGTCTTGTCAGATGAAGAAATCTGGAGCCATTCTGATAAGCTAAAGTATTCCTGCTGATACAGGTATTGTGAGCATGCTCAGTTCTCACAAATGAACTGAGTGTGCATATGATGTTCTAAAGGTGATAAGAGTTGGCTTTGTATTTTTTCACTTGGTAGGGTTTACCTGGCTGCTGGGTGAGCCTGAGGCAAAGGTGGACAGGCCCAGTTCAGCCCAGGCTCACCTGTGACTGTGTCCTTGGTCTGACCTAGTATGGCTATTCCTGTGTTCTTTCCAATCCCTCCTATTGATTTCAAAATCTATCCCAATTTCTGAACAATCCTATCATTCAGAACTACACAGTAAGCTAGCCATGTTAGCCAATCCTATTAAATCAATTAATATTAAACCAATCCTATTAAATCTCCCAGATATTCCATTTATTTCCAAAGGATCTCCCAGAATAGCAACCATATTAGGTTTGTCTCTTTCTGAGTGATGCTAATCCTGGCAGCATGCCAGTCTCTAGGCTGAGTCTAGATGACATCAGTGGGTCGCTGGTAAGAGCAGTGGCTTGGAGCTGAGCCAGGCTTAGTACAGGAGAAGCAGGTGAGCTAGAGAGTTCTTAGGCCTACTGCTGGACTCGGGATGGAATCCTGATTTGATATATTGTGGCAGTGCTGTTCAACCCGGACTGGGGCTCACACAGCCAGTCAGGTTTTCAGGAGTCCCACAATGAACATGCATGAGCGAGATTAGCATGCACTGTCTCCTTGATATGCAAATCCCATCTCATGCACATTGATTATGGGTATCCTGAAAACCTGACTTGGTTGGGTGTTCCTCGAAGACTAGGTTGAGAACCACTGTAATACAGGAAAGCCTAGACATTTTTGAAAACTTGTTTTATCCCAAAATATGATATTGAAATGTAATATATTGCTGTTAAATGGTTTTGTTGGGGTAACCAGATAATTGGCAATGCTGTGTATTGCCATGTGAGAAATGGGTTCAGGTTCCAAGGTTGACTTCTACTCCTGATGCTGGAGATGTGGTAGAGGGAGGGTATGAAAGAGGCCTAGCTGTTGCACTGTAGTAACACCTAATGGATAGAGTTGGGGTGGACATGTTCTGTGGTCTGAAGGAAACCTAGGCCTGTGTCCCCTCAGCCAAGGACTGTTGCTTCAGTGGCTGGCTTGATAGAGAAGAGAAGGGGTTAAACTGAAAGTTCTTGATGCTATAGCCCAGTAGAGGCTAGTTTCAAATAAGATGGGAGCACAGAGGAGGTGGCAGAAACTGACACACTAAAAACAAAAAACGCACCTTTTTGATGATTTTAGAAATACCTTGAAAATATGTCTGATATTCTTTGATGCTAAAATGAAGAAGAATATTTTAGCTGCTATTCCATTAATTGATAAGAAGGAAGTTCATATCGAAAAAAATGGACAGCTAAGGTCGAGCCAGCATGGGTTCTGCAAGGGTAGGTCGTGCCTCACAAACTTGTTGTACTTCTTTGAGGGGGTAAATAGCCAGGTGGACAAAGGTGAACCCATAGACATAATTTACCTAGACTTCCAGAAAGCCTTCGATAAGGTACCACATGAGCGGTTGCTCAGGAAACTATGGAATCACGGGGTGCGAGGGGAGGTCCACCGATGGATCAAAAACTGGCTGTCAGACAGGAAGCAGAGGGTTGGTGTAAAGGGCCACTACTCAGACTGGCAAGGGGTCACGAGCGGGGTTCCTCAAGGGTCAGTGCTGGGACCGCTCCTGTTTAACATATTCATCGACGACCTGGAGGCGGGAACAAAATGTGAGGTCATCAAATTCGCAGATGACACCAAACTATTCAGCAAGGTTGAAACCACGGTAGATTGTGAGGATCTCCAAAGGGATCTTACGACACTGGAAGAATGGGCGAAAAAGTGGCAAATGAGCTTCAACGTGGGGAAATGCAAGGTCATGCATATAGGGAGAAGGAACCCGATGTTCACTTACAAAATGGGGGGATCAATGCTAGGGGTCAGTAAGCTGGAAAGAGACCTGGGAGTGATGGTAGACACGACATTGAAGGCGTCGGCACAGTGCGCCACAGCCTCGAGGAAAGCAAACCAAATGTTAGGTATCATTAAGAAGGGTATCTCGACCAGAACGAAGGAAGTCATCCTGCCACTGTACCGGGCTATGGTGCGCCCGCATCTGGAATACTGTGTACAGTACTGGTCACCGTACCTCAAAAAGGACATGGCAATGCTTGTGGGAGTCCAGAGAAGAGCAACTAAACTGATTAAGGGTATGGAAAACCTTACATACACTGACAGACTGAAGAGGCTGAGGCTGTTCTCCCTGGAGAAGCGGAGACTCAGAGGAGATATGATAGAGACCTTCAAGATCCTGAGGGGCATCGAAAAGGTTGACATGGACAGATTTTTCAATTTGAAAGAAACCACAAGAACAAGGGGTCACTCGATGAAATTGAAGGGGGACAGGTTTAGAACAAACGCAAGGAAATTCTTTTTCACACAGAGGGTGGTGGACACATGGAACACCCTTCCTGAAGCCGTGATAGGAAATAGCACAGTACAGGGTTTCAAGGAAGACCTGGATAGGTTCCTGGAGGACAAAGGGATTGAGGGGTACAGATAAGAGCAGTGGAAGGTTTAGAGATAAGTGTAGAGGTAGGCATAAAATTAGTCAGGGACTGCTGCTCAGGCAATATGCCTGATGGGCCGCCGCGTGAGCGGACCGCTGGGCAGGATGGACCTCTGGTCTGCCCCGGCGGAGGCGACTACTTATGTACTTATGTACTTATAAGTTCTTCAATTAAAAATTGTGTTGTATTGGGAGGAGTTTGCGGCAATTGATAAGAAGCATAAGAACCTTTTGTAAAACCATCCACATTAACTGCTTTTACCACATCCCCTGGCAACACATTCCAGAACTGAGCGAAAAAGTATTTCCTCCGATTGGTTTTAAAAGTATTACTCTGTTACCTACCTTATCAAACTTTTTCAACAATCTTTACCAATTAGATGACCATTTGCAACAATATAATTTCTTACATGAGCATCAATATGTTTTTCGTAAGGCTCATAGTACTGAGTCTAATAGCCACTTTGGATGAACTTAGATGTAGTTTTGATCGAGGGGTTAAAATATTTAATAGTGTTCCTCAATATTTCTGCTGCTTTCAGTATATTGAATCATGCTATTTGCTACAAAGGCTGTCTGATTGTGGACTTAGAGGGACAGTGTTACATTGGTTTGAATTATTTCTGAAAGATAGAACACAGAAAGTATGTGTGTATTGGGGGGGGGGGGGAAATTTTTCAAAATGCAGGGACATGTATACAGGGTTCGCAGGGCTCTGCATTGTCTGCGGTTTTGTTCAACCTGTACTGACTTTCCCTCTGCAAATTGATGAAACAGCAAGGTATCTGCTTTATGCTGATATACAATTTTTTTTCCTATTGAAAAATCATTGTTGCAAGCTGCGTTGAGGTTGAATGAAACCTTGGAGCTCATTAGAACCTGGATGACTGTAAATGGATTGATGTAAAGAATGACAAGGAGACAAATGTTTCCCTGTCCCTGCGGGAACTCATTTTCCTGTCCCGTCCCAGCGAGTTCTTTTCCTGTCCCTGTCCCATTCCTGCAAGCTCTGTCCTCATCTGCAGAAGCCTCAAACACTTTAAAACATGGCTGCCCAAGTCCAGTCCTCGAGATCTACTGGCAGGCCAGGTTTTCAGGATATCCACAATGAATATGCATGAAATAGATTTGCCTGCACTGCCTTCTTGGTATGCAAATCTCTCTCATGCATGTTCATTGTAGATATCCTGAAAACCTGGCCTGCCAGTAGATCTCGAGGACTGGACTTGGGCAGCCCTGCTTTAAAATCATAAGTATTCGAGGCTTGTGCGGTTAAGGCAGAACTTACAGGAATGGGACAGTGCCAAAACTCACCAGGACGGGGAAATTGAGTTCCTGTGGGAACAGGGAAAATGTCTCCGTGTCATTATCTAGATTGATGATAAACATTTCGAAGATGAAAATTATGTTGGTGTCAAAAGAACAAGAGGTGGAAGTATCTGCTGCTGTTACTGTGTTAAACACATTGATGCATTTTTCTGATAAGATTTTAGGGATCATATTAGATCCTTGGCTTACTTTTCGATCGCATGTACAGAATGTTATTAAGAAAATGTACTTTAAATTACGAATGTTAAGTAAGGTTCAATTGTATTTGCTTAAGTATGATTTTAGGAATGTTTTTCAATCTATTGTGACAGTAGGGTTAGACTATTGTAATATTGTGTTCCTTTGGTTGTTGGCAACAAGTATGAATGTTTTTACAGGTGGCACAAAACTCCATAATACGTTTGTTATATGGGATTAACAGATTCAAGCGTGCTACGAAACATTTTATAGCAATATCTGTGGTGTACCGTGTGAAGCATAAACTGCTATTGATGGTTTATTTGAGTCTCGACCAAATATCGCCCAAATATTTGCAAGACTGCTTGGTGCCTTATGTACCATCAAGATCCCTGCGTTCCTCAGCTCGGTCTGGGTTGGTTGTTCCTCCTCAAATCTCTGCACCATGAATTTATAAGAAAAAGTGTGTTTTCATGTGCTGGACCATCAGAGTGGAATAGACTGCCAGTGTATTTTTGGCTTCCCAATCAAAGTCCCCCAAAGTGTAGAATCGTACAACTAACAAAAAAGGAAGACTACGAATGTTAGAAGAAATTTTCAACCATAATGGCGCTCTGAACCTTGAATAGGTGGTGAAATCACAAACAGGGGACAACCCCCTGTAGGTGTTTCAATGCTCTATCATTGCACCATCTTTATCGGTAGAAAGATTTGTTGAAAAAAACTTGTAAAACTATATTGACTGTGATACAAAAAACTATAATCTCTCAAATGCTTGAGAAGGTTAAACTTCACTTGCAAGGGTGTTTAGGAAGTGGTCTCAATCCAACGGACTCTAACGCGTTTCGCTGTTGTCTTCTTCAGAGAACCCCCATTAGCTGGATCGATAACAGAGTAAAACTTCTTCCTTCCTCTTCACCCGTAATTACATCACTTCCTGGAAGTGAAGCATTTAAGAGTTGAAGATATCACTGATAATAGTTTTTTGTATCACAGTCAATATAGTTTTACAAGTTTTTTTCAACAAATCTTTCTACCGATAAAGATGGTGCAATGATAGAGCATTGAAACACCTACAACCGGTTTTCCCCAGTTTGTGATTTCACCACCTATTCAAGGTTTTGAGTGTCATTATGGTTGAAAGTTTCCTCTAACATTCGTAGTCTTTTCTTTTTTTGTTAGTTGTATGAGTGTATTTTTGGCAACAATAAGATTTGTCTCAGTTTAAGAAAATGTTGAAAAACATTGGGTCCCCACGCGACATCTCTGCAGATACTAAAAAGGGGCCCCTAACTCTAGACCTAGTTGAGATTGTGCCCCAAAACTTTAGATATCTTTAGAAGAGGTCCCAACATATCCCCTGAAAAAATGTCATCAATTTCTGAGGTAGTCAAGTGGGGAGTTCTGGACTACTTGACATGGAATGAGCCATCTTTTTTGTCAGATGAAATACGCCACTTAACATACAGACTCTGATTGAAGCATTGACTTTCAGTTTTATTCCTTTTTACAGCATAAAATTTAAGAAAAGTGTTGATAGGTTTATGAATGAGATTTGTGATTTTGTTAAGTGTTTTATTATGTATGTGATATTTATAACTGTTTTGGATAACTACGAACTATAAACACTGTTCCCCCATTTTAGCCACACCTCATACATACAAATTAAAATGCATCATTTTTCCTCTGTGCAGAGATCAGTGAGAAAGCTATGGCATGTCGTCTGTGCCTTCCAAGAACTTGCCAAGTTTTCCCTAACTAATATGTTTTATCAATATGGCTCCAAATACATTTGAAGTTTAACATTATACTCGTAGTTCTGCTTGCTAGCAAATTGATGTCCACTTGCTCGTTTCCTGAGCATATATTTATCCAGATTCCAGATCTTGCCCAAGTATATGGTGAACATCTGTACACACCATAAGTCAATCTGTATGAATCATTCATGCAATACACACACTGGTGCATGTGCAAAAGGTGTGCTACAAAATTGTGTTATGTTAGCTGACATAGTTCATTTAATGCAGAGCAGATGTAAGGATTCTGAAGTGGGATATCATAGACCACATGAAGAAAAATAACCTGATTAAAAACAGAATTCGGGGGAGCTCTACAATTTGAGAGGGGAGGAGCTTGACACCTGCCAAAGCCTATAGCATATTCTAAGCTACTGACTGTTCATGGGAATGGGAAGGCTATGCTGTACTGCCAGCCAGTACCTGCCTGGAAACCTTTGTATAGAGAGTTTTAGATGGTGCCTATGGCTACACATTGAACAATAAAGGCTATTCTGTAGGGATGGCTTACATCTACTACTACTATTCATTTTCACAGCGCTACTAGATGTACACAGCGCTGTACACGTTATATGCAGACACTTTAATCCGACTGTTCTGATTTATATTTTCACTTTTTTTTTTCCAGTTTATGTTTTATTGTTAATTTCATTCATTGATTTGCCCCTTGTTTTGTTTTATTTTTAACATATAAATTTCTCCAAAATTCTATTGCTCAACGGTTCCTCCTTTCTGCAGCTATTCCTATCTCTCTTCTTTTCTACCTTAGATCAATGTAGTCTTGTTAGAATGTTTATTTTCTTATTTTTTTCTTCTATTTCTTACTTTTATTACTCAACTAATTGTTATTTTTCCAGGTACTTCAGTTAGATTGTGAGCCTTCGGGACAATAAGGGAATTTCTAAGTACCTATTCTTTATTTATTTATCTTATTTTTATTGTATCCTTTAATGTATATTTCTCTGTAAACCTATATTACTTATAATTTTAATGCACACTATTGTCTATTTTCTGTAAACCGCTTAGAATCCTAACGGAGTTTAGCGGTATATAAGAAATAAATTACATTACTTTCTCTGTCCATAATAGGTTCACAATCCCCAGGGTCACGAGGAACTGCAGAGGGAATTGAACCAGTTCTCCAGGATTTTAGTCCACTGTATTAACCATTAGGCTACTCCTTCATTCTCATATTAGAGGGGGGGAGAACAAATCCCTCACCTAGGATCTTAATCATACTTAACAAGCATTTAAACTGAAGGAGAAGGGGATGGATAGAAACCGATTTAATTCAAGTTATTTTCTCTAACGAACAAATGAAAATAGGGTAAGACCCAAGAGTGAGGGTCTCATAAGGCTCCTTTGAGCAACCAGATGTATGAGAAGAGCAGGTGTTAGGTTCCATGAAGTAGAGAATGACACGGGGACAAAGTTTGCCCCATCCCTGCGGGAACTCATTTTACTGTCCTGTCCCCGTGAGTTATTTTCCTGTCCCTGCCCCATTCCTGCAAGCTCTGTCCTCATCTGCACAAGCCTCAAACACTTTTTAAAATCAACCTGCTCTACTCGTTTTTTCCCCCCCCCCAAAAAGGACCAGAAATCTTTTTATAAAACACCCTCTAACTCTTTTGTAATCCGCCTTGAATCGCAAGGTAATGGTGGAATAGAAATCCCTAATGTAATGTAATGTTAGTGTCCGAGCCTTATGCAGTTAAGGCAGAACTTACAGGAATGGGACAGGGAGAGTGACAAAACTCGTGGGTACGAGAAGGTGAAATTGAGTTCCTGTGGAGATGGGGACAAATTTGTCCCTGTGTCATTCTCTAACATGAAGTAAAGACAAAGTAAGGGGAATAGGCGGAAGGCTGTGGGCATAAATGTTTGTGGCCTTGCAATAAAATTCCAGATCTGCAAGCTCTACTGGTGAAGGCAAACGCATTATAGATATGGCCAAATCAGGTTATCATACGTTTGGGCAGAGTAGAAGTAGCAAAAACTGATATTCCGTTTGGAAAATAATTTAATAGCAAAATGCTTAGGTTAACTAGGCACATGGGTAGTTTTTATAAAGGCTTACAAAACGCAGATCACATGCCGTCACCTTTCAAACTTCATCATGGCAATTTTCTCCTCAAATTTATCAATTTCTTAATTGTTTAAACTGTTAAGACCATCAAATAGAGAAATCTCAAAATATGCAGTTTCTTAGATTCCCAACATCCTCATAGGTCAATTTTATAATTAAACAAGCTGATGCTCCGGCGTTGCACGGGTATTTAATTATAGCAATAACACTGTAAATGGATTCAAATAAAGATACTTTATAGTGGTGAATGAAATTATTGTTTAACAGCTTAATAAAAGTACAATATTCAAATTATAATGTGAAATATTTGACAAAATGAATACAATACAACTAATGCAAAACGTGATTATAAACAACATATTTAGTTTCACCTCCAGGAGCAAGAACATATAAATTGTTGGGTGAACCCACCCTTGAGCAAGCAACATAGAGTTGTGGGCCGAGAGACCCCCAGAACATATCACCCCAGGTAATGAGGGATCTGCATACCAAGTTTCGTTCAAATCGGTCAAGCCGTTTTTGAATTACTGTGAGAATGGCAGCTTTTTACATTTTTTCCATTGACATGAATGGGTGAAATCTGATTTTCTGTTTGTAGCTCCGCCCACGTGTGCAGGTGGGCCGCGAGACCCCCAGAACATATCACCCCAGGCAGTGAGGGATCTGCATACCAAGTTTTGTTCAAATCGGTCAAGCCGTTTTTGCGTGATCGCGGCACATACACACATACATACACACATACATACATACATACATACACACATACATACCTCCGATTTTATATATATATATATATATATAGATAGCGTCCAAAAGAGTATTTAATTAAAGTTTGAAAAACCGTTCAGGAGAATCGTTCACTCGTGGAGCATTCTAAACTAAACCTTAAGTTTGTATACCGCATCATCTTCTTAAAGATAGAGCTCGACACGGTTTACAGATAATTCAATAAATGAGGGAAGGACATAATAAGAAATTAGAGGTTGTGAAGAGGGATAGCTAGCTTTATATTTTAAATAGATAGCTTTACGTTTTGGAGAAAAGCCAGGTTTTCAGATGCTTTTGGAATAATTGGAACGAGCCTAGGTTCCGCAGCGGGGCAGGGAGGTGCATTCTGTGGTGGATTTGGTTGGAAGATCATTTGGAAAGCAAGTGATGGCTGCATTTTTATTGAGTATCACAGTCTGTTTTGGCCTGAAATATTATATAGAAAAATATTTCTTCCTAGTGAAGCTATAATATAACTATAATAAATAATTATCACACTCATTATCCACATCAAAAATATCTTATTCAATTCATCAAAATGTTCAATTTATTCATGCTTCCACGAGTAATAAAATTTATAGGATATAATTTATAATGACCTCAGTGGCTACACTCTAGCATCATATTTCTTGTAAAGCTAGAGTTATACCGTAGCCAGCCTCCTCATTGGCCATTTTTATTGTCATCTTTCTATTTGAGTTCAGTGTGAGGGGATGAGTGGTATAGTAGCAGGTGTCCCTACGAACACTCCATCACTGATGTTGCTGTTAAGTTAGCTTATGGAAGGTGGCACTAACCTGCCATGTCTGAGGAGCAAGGCTCAGGTTGGGAGATTTTAAATGCCCTGGAGCAAAGTTGATCAGAGAGACCCAGAGGGAAGAGATCACGAGTACAGAGGTTTCCTGAAGAGGGACTGGGAATGAAGGAATCCTTGCAAGGCGTTGGTTGGGGCTGTAGTAACTGTGGAGGAGGCCCAATGAAGCAAGGAGTGGCTCCATTTCCAAGGTTTACACCCAGGGTAAAGAGTATAAGAGGAGAAATAGACTGCAGTGTATATTTTTGTTTGTGAAGACTCTGATCTGAGTGTCTTATCTAGAGCCAGGCCTGGACTTGAACTGTGCTGTAGAAACCTAACAAGATAGGACTGCTGAGGAGAGGAGAAACCATTGTTAATATGCTTATTGCCATGTTAAGCCCTGAGTCTGTGACAGAAACAAACTACTATTTTGTTTGCCTGTTTAGCATAAAGTTTCCTTTTGATTTACACTATACTTAGGGTTACCATATGGCTCCAGAAAAAGGAGGACGGATTGAAACAGCTGGGTTTCACTTCTATTGCTTTCAGTGGAAGTAAAACCTGTACATCTCAATCCATCCTCTTTTTTTTTTTTTCCTGGAGCCATATGGCAACCCTAACTGTATCCTGACTGTGTTTGTGGGGCTCTCAGGCTGTCTACTAGCCATACTATCACATTCAGATAGTGAAATAATTGATTGAGTCCCACTGCAAGCTTTATCTATTTTAACTCCAGAAAGCGGTTTCTCTCTTGTTGTTTTAACAGAAAAGAGAATCTGACAAAATTTTAAGAAATCCAGATCAGCAGAGTAGCAAGTATAGCCTTCCACAACAGAATTTCCTAAAACACCATCTGTGGCCATGATTAAATCCAACTGGTGACCCTTGCTTTGAGTACAAGAAATATTAATCAAAGTCAAATTCATCTTAATAAAAAAAAAAGAAAACAGAATGAAAGTAGAATCCTGTGGAAACTTAAGAATCTAAACATGCATAACGCAGAGAAGAAATGAGATTGAGACATTCAGATACCTGAAGGATATTAATAGTGAACAAGAAGCAAATATTTTTATTTGTAGTTTTTACAAATAATATTTTTTAATCTAGCCCTCAACCCACCCACTGTTACCTACTGGAGTGGAGGAGTGGCTTAGTGGTTAGAGCAGCTGGCTCAGCATCCTGAGGTTGTGAGTTCAATTCCCAGTGCAACGCCTTGGGACTCTGGGCAGGTTACTTAACACTTCATTGCCTTGGGTACAAAATAAGAACCTGTATAAAATATTTGAACCACTTTGATTGTGTAAACTACACAGAAAAAGTGGTATACAAGTCCATCCCCTTTATTACTACTACTTATTTCTATCCTTATTTCTATAGCGCTGCTATAATGCTGTACATTAATATTGAAGAGAGAATCCCTGCTCAATAGAGCTTACAATCTAAAACAGACAATCAGGACAAATGTAAATGTTATGGAATTTCTCACAGAAGGAATGATAAGGTAGACATGGGCACTTTACAACTGATTTGGAGTTAGGCGATAAAAGCAGCCTCAAAGTGGGCTTTTAGCCTAGATGTGAATCATGACAGAGATTGACATACTGACTTAGGCAGTCTGTTCCAGGCGTACGTTACAGCAAAATAGAATGGACGGAGTCTGGAGTTGGCAGTAGAGGAGAAGGGTAAGGTTATAAGAGAAATTTACTTGATGAACAGAGTTCCCGGGGAGGAGCATGAGGAGAGTTACTGAGGAGCTGCAGAGTGAATGCACTTGTAAGTCTATAAGAGCAGTTTGAACTGTATTTGGAAATGAATAGGGAGAAAATGAAATGATTTGAGGAGAGGGATGTGAGCCATAGCGGCATTGGCGAAAAATAAGTTGTGCATCAGAATTTTGAACAGATTGATGGGGAGAGAGATGGTTTAGTGGAAGACTTGTGAGAAGCAAGTTGCAGTAATCTAGACGAGAGGCGATAGAGTGTGGATAAGGGTTTTGGTAGTGTGCTCAGAAAGGAAAGGTCAGACTTTGGTGTTAGAGAAATAAAAGGCAGGCTTTAACAGTCTGTTGGATTTGTGCAGAGAAAGAGAGAAGAGTCAAAGATGACTCCGAGGCTCTGAGCTGACAAGACAGGGAGGATGAGAGTGCTATCCACAGAAAGAGATTGGGGGAAGAGGAGAGTTGGGTTTAGGTGAAAAGATAAGAAGCTCAGTCTTGGTCACGTTCAGTTTTAGAAGGTGGTAAGGCATCTTGGAAGCAATGTTGGAAAGGCAGGCTGAGACTTGGGCCTGGATTCCTGTAGAAATGTTTGGTGTAGAGGGTTAGATCCGGGAGTCATCAGCATAGAGGTGATACGGAAAACCCATGGGAAGAGGTTAGAGCATTGAGGGAATGAGTATAGATGGAAAAAAGAAGAGGTCCCAAGACAGAGCCTTTGAGGTACACCAACTGATAGTAGAATAGCTGTGGAGGAAGATCCACAACTGCATACACCAAAAGAGTGATGGGAGAGAGAAGAAGAAAAAGGGAAGAACAGAGCCCTGAAATCCAAGTGAGAACAGCATATCAAGGAGGTGGTGGTGGTGGTGGTGAACAGTGTCAAAAGTAACAGATAGATCGAGATGGATGGGGATAGAATAGAGGCCTTCGGATCTGGCCAGAAAGAGGTCAGTGGAGAGTTTAGAAAGGGCAGTCTCTGTAGAATGCAGAGGGTGAAAGCCTGGTTGAAGTGGGTCAAGAGTAGTTTGAGATGAAGGCACTCATGACAATGGTGGTGAACAGCATGTTCAAATAGCTTGGATAAGAAAGGGAGGAGGGAGATGAGGTGATAGTTGAAATGGCAGATAGGGTCCTCTTTCTGCATCCTTAGCCTGTGGAAAAGAACTTCTAGAACAGGGATTCTCAACCTGGTCCTCAGGACATACCAGTCAGGTTTTGGGATACCCACAATTAATATGAATAAGAGAGATTTGCATACAATAGAAGAAATGCATACATATTTATCTTGTGCATATGAGGCTTCACATGAATAGGTGTAAAAATAATGGCAGGAAATATATTTTCGTGGAAAGGATAGTCAATGCATGGAATACCCTCCCAGAGTAGGTGATGGATATTAAAATAAGACTTCAAAAGGGAGTTGGATAAGCACAGAGTATCTTTTGTCTCAATAAAAGTGATGAGATGGTGGAAGAATTAATTAGCAGTTCTGTCCAGAAGGCTAGAAGTAAAGTAATAACTAGAAATCCTATGGAAATGTAGGTGCTCAAACTGTGATGATAGAATCACTAGTGTCCTAGTGGATATGAAAGTAGCTGGTTCTCTCTGGAAAATTTATGAATTTCACATATTCATGGTTGATAGTGGTGGGGCTCTGTCTAGAAAGGTCAAGAGGAACTGGGAATCCTTAAGATTTATTTACTATTTCATATACCACCCTTCCTGAGGATATCACAGGGCAGTTTATTGTAAAATATAACATGAAAGAAAGGAACGCCATTGTTAAAAGAGCAAAGAAGCAAGCATATGACATAAATGCTTAAGATGAGAGACAAACCAGTATTAGAATCTAATTAAATTAATCAGGTCAGCGAATCCGCAGTGCTTGGCCTCCAAATGTTCACCTCCAAATGTTTTTTGGGAATAAACATGTCTTCAGTGATGGGGAAGTACAATAAAATGCACTACCACTAATAGATTTTAACATAGCCACCTTTGGCTAAGGAATTTGCTAGCTAATAGCTCTGCCAATGTTGCTGGCTGTTTGGATTATTGTATGACATGTAGTTGGATGTGGGAGGGGATGTGTGTTGGGTATGGACTGAAAAAGAGGATATTGTCTCCTCAGCTATCCAGAAGGGTGGAATATAACGGCAAAAACGTTTGGATAATGAGTAATATTGGGTGATAACTCTCAGAAGATGGTAGCTGGACTATATCCTAAGCAGTGTGGACAGATTATAACTGGGAAGGCGAGGTGAACTGGATGGTCTTTTCCTGCCATTTTGCACTAGGCCAGAGCTAGGCAATTCCGGTCCTCGAGAGCCGGAGCCAGGTCAGGTTTTCAGGATATCCACAATGAATATGTATGAGATGGATTTGCATGCACTGCCTCCTTGAGATGCAAATCTATCTCATGCATATTTATTGTGGATATCCTGAAGACCTGGCTCCGGCTTTCGAGGACCGGAATTGCCTACCCCTGCACTAGGCTACTAAGGTGCTCATTTTCAAAGTACATAGACTTACATCATAGTAACATATGCAGCTTTGAAAGTCCATGTGCCTTGAAAATGAATCTCTCTAAATCAGGGATCTCAAAGTCCCTCCTTGAGGGCCGCAATCCAGTTGGATTTTTCAGGATTTCCCCAATGAATATGCATGAGATCTATGTGCATGCACTGCTTTCAATACATATTCATTGGGGAAATCCTGAAAACCTGACTGGATTGCGGCCCTCAAGGAGGGACTTTGAGATCTCTGCTCTAAATTAACATGTTCCAGTAATTGTTTACAGAAGCGTAATATTGTACTTTTCAAACTGATGGTGCTCTTAAAAATAAATACCAGACAACTTCAATTACGGGTGCAAATTTTAGGGTTCATTTAGAGCAGGGATGTCAATGTCCCTCCTTGAGGGCCACAATCCAGTCGGGTTTTCAGGATTTCCCCCAATGAATATGCATGAGATTTATTAGCATACAATGAAAGCAGTGGATGCAAATAGATCTCATGCATATTCATTGGGGAAATCCTGAAAACCTGACTGGATTGCGGCCCTCGAGGAGGGACTTTGACACCCCTGATTTAGAGTAAACCTGTTTTCCCACTTGCTCTCTAATCACAGAAAGTAAAGTAAATTCACCCCTGTCATGTTAGGGAACATTCACTAGCCAGGACCGTACCCTCATTTTTCAAGGTACATATCTAGTGAAGGAGGTCCTGCTTTCACTAGTCTCCAGCTGTACATTCATCTCTTTTCTTATAATACTGGAGGGAATCGGAGGAATGCAGAGCCCTAGTGGGAAGACATAGCCCTGCCTCCAGGAAAGCCCAAGATGTAAGAAATGTCTGAGGAAGAAAACAAGTAAGGATTAATTGTTCCACCTTTTAGTACCTAGAGACTTCCCCGCCCCCCCTCCTGAAATCTTCTGGTTTTTAGCTTGTCAACAGAATATAAGCATGATGATAAATGGGATGGAACTTTTCTCATATGAGGAAAGAGTAAAAAGGTTAGGGCTCTTCAGCTTGGAAAAGAGACGGCTGAGGGGCGATACGATTGAAGTCTACAAAATCCTGAGTGGAGTAGAACGGGTACAAGTGGATCAATTTTTTTTACTCTTGTCAAAATTACAAAGACTAGGGGACACTCGATGAAGTTACAGGGAAATGCTAATAAAACCAATAGGAGGAAGATTGTGATAAGAGCCGACAATGTAGCTGGTTTTAAGAAAGGTTTGGACAATTTCCTGGAGGAAAAGTCCATAGTCTGTTATTGAGAAAGACATGGGGGGAAGCCGCTGCTTGCCCTGGATCGGTAGTGTGGGATGTCGCTGCTATTTGGGTTTTTGCCAGGTACTAGTGACCTGGATTGACCACCGTGAGGACAGGCTACTGGGCTAGATTGGACCATTGGTCTGACCCAGTAAAGCTATTCTTATGTAGGATATGATAAGTAGCCTAATATAACAATCAGCACAGTTAGAAAATACTCAAAGAATCAAAGCAGTGCTGCCAGAAACTGAACTTGTAGAATAGTATAAAAGAAGCAGAAAAATGCCATGGAATTTGTAATAAGCAGTGGCAGCTGTTCTTTTGTATAGTTTGGCAGTGCTGGTTTATGAGCAGACATTGTGTGTAATTCACAAACAAATGACTGATGTAACAAGCATCACTAGAACAATATTTACATATGTCAGGAAAGGATCACTCTTGAAAAAATAATAGTATATGTTTTGCCATGAGTTCAGTTATTTGAAAGCAGCAGTGCTACAAAAAAAAATAAAAATCAGAGGCTTAAATATCAGTTTTAAATGAAACTGCTATGCATATTTTCTCCTTCTTGAAGTGTTAAATGATTAGGGACTTGATATTTCCTCTTGCTTGGTGCTCTCAATAAAGAGCTGCCTTGTTAATCTGGATCAGACTGCCCATCTTCCCTGGACGTTTTAAAATGCCTAAAAAAAATCATCTATCTCCTGAAAAATGTCCTTATTCTGATTTTGAAAAGTCCAGAATTTGGACATTCTGTGTTGCAGTTTGTCCAAATAGCAAGGAGGGATTTTTTGTCCGCCTAAAATCTAGGCGGCTTACAATAAAACATCCACAATCACCAAGAGACACATGTAACTGATGGTTCTTGAATTTTATATTAGTAAATTTATCAGACTATTGTGGGCGTGTTGTAGGTGGGACTAGGGAGGGCCGAAAAGTAGAGCGTCCAAATATAGAATTTCGAATGGGAAAATATGGCCAAGTTTAAAAAGTAGGTTTTTATCTAGGCCAGTGGTTCCCAAATCTGTTCTGGGGGACCCCCAGCCAGTCAGGTTTTCAAGATATCCCTAATGAATAGCATGAGAGAGATTTGCATACCTGTCACTTCCATTATATGCATATAATCTCTCTCATGCATATTCATTAGGGATATCTTGAAAACCTGACTGGCTGGGGGTTCCCCAGGACAGGTTTGGGAACCACTGATCTAGACCTTTTTCAGTCCTGTACATGTTACAAAAAAGTGTTCTTGAATGAGCAGCGGAACACTGGAAAGATTGGGGGATTAAGGAGGAGTCATGTTTCAGCGAATGCTATCCTATTCCTTCTTTCCTGAAAGAGAAACTGGAAAAGAAAACCAGGCTATTAGCTGACAGTATTATGACCATTCTGAAATATGCAGCAAGCAGGTTACAAGATTAGCTTTTTTTTTCAAATTATAATTCTGAGCCTTCCAAGAACAGAAAATATTTAAATATATATGACACCTGCAAGCTTGAAGACTTTTGAAGTGGTGTACGTTCATATACAGTACAAATTTTTCAGGTCCTTGAGGCAGTAGTGTAGTGGAGGTGGGGGCAGACCGCTCCAGGCGTTGTCTTGGTGGGAGTACCGGCACCTCTTCACCCCCAATGCCACCTGCCGGCATGGCTCCCTCTGAAATCACTTCCAGGTTTCGGGGCCAGGAAGTGATGTCAGAGGGAAAAACCAATGCCGGTGCGAGCAAGTAGAGAATGACACACGGTGACAAAATTTATCACTGTTCCCATGTATAATTGTGGGAAACCATCTCCATCCATGTCATTCTTTAAGGAGGGAAGGGAATCAAGAGTATGAGGGAAGAATCAAGAGTATGAACAGGCAGAGTCACTGATCCCCAAGACTTGCATTGAAAAATGCTGGTGTAGAAGGACTGAGGTTGAGATTGTTTCCAGGATGGGAATGGTGATGAATTTTGTCATCGTGCCATTCTCTAGCGAGCAGCAAGCTGGAGAAGCTGCTCGTGCTGGCTAATTCTCTGTTCAGCAGGGACATCTGTGTGGCCATAGTTTTGAAAATAATGCCAGATACATATTCATGTCCATGGTTTTGTTCGACACTCAAAAGTTGGAAGTTTTCTTTGGAAAATGACTGTTCATTTTGGACGTTTTCAGTGTAAAAACATCCATTTGATAGCCATAAGAACAGGGAATCCAGATGTTTTTCCTGTTTATTTATGGCTGTAAGATTGCCTTTTTTGGGAGACATTATGAGCAGGACAGCTTTTTGGATTCATACCTTTTTTTTATGCCACTCATAGCCAAAACATTCAAAAACAATAAATAAATACAATCTCTAATCATAAAAAAATTTTAAATCAATCTTGCTTATACTCCAGCAAGATCCCTTTATTCTTTAGATGATCACTGTTTGGTCATCCCACCCCCTGGTAGGGCTTTCTGTGAATCAACCCATAATTCTTCCTTTCTCTTCCTAGTCCCCAAACTCTGGAATAACTTCCCACAAACACTTAGAAATATAACAACCTTTCCAGCATTTTAAAAGGCCCTGAAAACATACTTTGAGTTAGCCTATACCTAACTCTCTCAGAGACAATGTGTTGGACCCTGAATTATGAGATTTTTATTCCCCCCCTTGATTTTAATGGCTGTTTATCTACTCCTTGTGTGATTCGGCTCTTTCTTCTTTCTTCAAAATTTACCTTTTGTTTTAGTTTGTACACTGCTTTGACCTAGATAAAGGCAGTATAGCAAATTTTAAAATGAACAATAAAAAATTTACTTAAGTATACATAGATGAAAGCTTACAAAAAAAGGTATCGTGAAATGTAGAGTTAGCAGATGGCTGCAGAAAAAGGAGGACAGATTGAGACATCCGGGTTTTACTTACATTGAAAGCAATGAAAGTAAAACCTGGATGTTTCAATCTGTCCTCCATTTTCTGGAGCCATCTGGTAACCTTGAAATGTCATCCGAAAAGACCATCACAAGCATCATGAATAGGCAAGTTGGAACAAACGAATTTTCAAAAATTTCTTGAATTCCTTTATATTGGTAATCAAGTGTAAATACGACAGCAATGAGTTCCATAACTTTGGGGCTGCTATTGCTACGACCAGGTATTCCCAGCGCTGATGTCAGCCCACTGGTTGCCCACAACTAAACACTGCATCTTCAAAGGCCTAGTTTTAGCATACAAATCCCTCCACAACATGGTACCCAGATACTTCTCACATAAACTTCCCCCCATCGCTCCCAGCCTGCAAATACCCCCTGGACACACTCTCCCAACTTCATACAGCCTAGAAACGATCCTACTCCCACTTCCTACCAAACCTATGGAATAACTTACCTCCCCACATCAGATCCCTAGAGGGTCTTCTAAGCTTCCGGAAAGCTATAAAAACCTTTTTCCCTAACCTCTCTTTCCTTGACCTAATCCTTGGAAAAGCCCTATTATCTACTAGGCCCTGGAATCTCTGATAGAAATTATACTGCGACTCTGTATGTTGTATAGTCTTACCATGTGTGATTATACTATTAACTCTGTAGGCTTGTATAGTTATATCATTCTGAGAATATTCTTAAGTGAAGGTGAATTGTAATGCCTTCACAATTACTCTGTAACCTGTTCTGAGCTCTTTGGGGAGGACGGGGATATAAAATCAACCAAATAATGAAAAATCTGTCCCTGGGCTTCACATAAATGAGTATGGTGAAGATTACTACTACTGCTGTGTATCATTTCTATAGCGCTGAAAGGCATAAACAGCACTGTACATTTAGCATGTAATAGATGGTTCCTGCTCAGAAGAGCTTACAATCTAATTAGGACAGCCAGAACAAATGGGACAGATTAAGTATATTCAACAAGCAGAGATGTTAAGGTCTGAGTGTCCTAGGTGGTCGACAGACATAGGAGCAGTTTTCAAATCGTGTACAGAATTTATTCACATTTTCAAAGCAAATTTTCCTACATTGTTTCCACATGCTAATTTTCAAAGGCAAAATCCCCCACCCTAAAATTGATTGCAGTGGAGGAGTGGCCTAGTGCTTAGAGCTGCTGCCTCAGCACCCTGAGGTTGTGAGTTTGATCACAACCTGTTCCTTGTGACTCTGGGCAACTCACTTAACCCTCCATTGCTCGAAGTACCAGATTATGAGCCTGCCAGAACAAACAGGGAAAATACTTAAAAGAACCTGATTACTGTTCAATGTATTGTAAACCTTTTTGAGTGAATGTTTTCATGAAAAGGCAGTTAATAAATCCAGATAAATATCTAGGATCTATGTATGTCTGGGCATAAGAACATATATAAGAATAGCCTTACTGGGTCAGACCAATGGTCCATCAAACCCAGTAGCCCATTCCCATGGTGACCAATCCAGGTCACTAGTACCTGGCCAAAACCCAAGGAGTAGCAATATTCCATGCTACCGATCCAGGGCAAGCAGCGGCTTCCCCCCATGTCTTAATAACAGACTATGGACTTTTTCCTCCAGGAAATTGTCCAAACCTTTCTTAAAACCATATCTGCTTTTACCACAACCTCTGGCAATGCGTTTCAGAGCTTAACTATTCTCTTAGTGAAAAGAAATTTCCTCCTATTGGTTTTAAAAGTATTTCCCTGTAACTTTGAGTGTTTGCAATTTTTGATGGTGTGAAAAATCGAATGCTTCTTTATTTATGGTAAAGCAAGCTTTTTTTACATTTCCCTGAAGAGGGTAGTTTCAAGCTATTTACCTGGGTCTCTCACTCTTTACCTCGTAAAAGCCTTACTAAATTGTTCTGGCAAAGCATGGCATATACAGCTGAAGAAGGGGCCCCCTTTACCCCCCCCTAGAATATTGTAAAAATATATAAAAATCTTAATAGAAAGAAGACCTAAAAATAAGGTACTAAGAGGAAGAATAATTATAGGTGTGAAACAAGCACGCCAGTTCTGATTCATGAACATCATTTTGCTGTTTCAGTAAGTGATAATAGCCCGTCTGAATACATTTGAGAACTGTGAACTTTGCATATTTGTCTCCAGATTTCCTGTCGAACTGAGAAATTATCATTAGATTAGTTAGAGTTTAGAATGAATTCCTGACTGGGGAAGGATGCCAAGCTGTGTATTGTTATCTGGAATTGTCCCCACCGAAGCTCATACAGAGGTGAGAGCCTCGGCCGACATTTAAGCACTTTTCTCAGCGTGAGACAGGCCTTTGCCAGTTGATCTGCAGTATTCAGAGATAAATGGACAAAGGCTGATTCCATAAACTATGTGGTACACAACTCTATAGTTTGGTTGGCAGGACAGGAAAAGTTGCCACGTGTGCATTGCAATCATTAAAAAAACAGAAAAATATTGACCATTATAGACAGTGGCCTTGTGTGGGTTTTGTTCTGGGCGTAGCACCAGCCAAAGGTTTAAGTATAGGGCAAAACTAATGTACACTGCACGCTGTCCACATTCTAATTTTTATTTATTTAATTTAATTCATTTTCTGTCCCATTTTCTCCAAAGTGCTCAGAACGGGTTACAAGTTAAACATACATAATATATGGTCAATTTGCCATAATTTCAGTTCAAGTTTGCAATACAAGATTTATCCTAACTTGACACATACTAGAGGGTCTAATACTAATATATATATAACACACAGTTTACAGGTTACAATTTGCCATAGTTATCCTTCCAAAGTATAAATATTGATATCTTTGTCTGTCCCCACACATTCCCCCCCCCATTCTAAACAAAATGCTAAAAATTGTGCATGCAATTTAATTCAATAACAAGCTATTTAGCAGCAATTATTGGCATTTTTACAAGAAATTGGGTTGATGAGTGGAGCTGAGTAGCAGATTCCCTTGCAGTCATCGCATTAAAAAGGGTAAAGCAGAGTGATCACTGTTAGTTGAGATTCAAGGGTTATCCACAAGGAATGTGTATGAGTGAATTCTTTTATGTATGTATGAGGAATATGTATGAGAGAAATGTGCATATTCTGGGTTTTCAGTGCAAGCAAGTAGTCCCCTGTGGATATTTTGGAAAACCTGAACTGGTTGTGGAGTCGCAAAATAGATTTGAGGTTAAAACATAGTAGTAAGGAATTTTTAACACTTCAGAATTTTAAGTTGAAGCAAACAATCCATTACCATCCTTTTCTCATTCTCAATTTTTTGATGCGTTTGGCATGAAACAAGAGTGCCTGTGGCTGAGCTCTGTTTGTCTGCCCATATGCGTGTTTATACGTGTGCAGACAGACACAGAGCAGGAGCCTCAGGGAAGCCAGGCTCTTCCATCAGAAAATGTGTCAGCCTGGCAGCCAATGGAGCAGCTAGGTAGTGGGGAGGCCAGGTCTCATCACCTGAAGAATGGCAGATGGAGGTGGTGGAAGTCCCCCATCCCTGCTAGCAGAGATTGCAGTGTAAGCAGCTGTTGGCCAGAACTCACACGTGATCTCTGCTAGCAATGCTGACCTGGCCTGGATCAGAATCTCATTAGAGCAGGTGATAATGAAGTGGGTTGGAGGGGAGGCGTTTGAGAAAAGAAGGAAGGAAAAGCATATCCCTTGCACATGTCTCTCTACATGCATTCCTACTCTCTGTATACAGCCCTTCATGTTTCTTCCATCCCCGATGTCTCCTGCATAATCACTTATATTCCCCCACATACCTCAACGCATGCAGACCAGCCACAGACTCACACACCGCCTAAATCACCCTGTATCATCAAATCATATGTCCCTGTCCTCGCCCACACACACCCTGCTACTTTATTGGGTTATATTGTTAAGTGCACACTTTCCACCTGTAGTTTAATATTTGAGAACAGATTTCTGCTTGAAGGATTCTAACAGCTTTTCCTAGAGGTCTTTTTACTAAGCTGCTGCAAAAACTGGCCTTAGCTTGCTCTTGTGTGACTTTTTCCTGCATTTCCTGCATTTATTTATTATCACAGCAGTAAAATGGCTGATTTTCCATTTGTTGCATTAATGGCCATGTGCTAATGATGCCATTAGCACCCAGCTAATAAAAAAGCATTCCTCCATGAGCATTTACTGATACCTATTTTGTAAACATTAGATCCTGATTGTATAAAAGACGCCGATCTAGGGGCCTACCTTAGGCCCCCTTTTATCAAGCTGCATTAGGGTTTATTTTATCATAGGCTGCTGCGGTAAAAGCTCCAACACTCATAGAATTCCCATGAGCATCAGAGCTTTTAAAGAGGCCTTAATTTTTTTAATTGAATTAATTGGTGCTGATAATTGAAAGTGCCATTAAAAACCAATTAATTTTTTTCCCTTGGTAAGAGTCATTTCTGTTAAGCGGTCACGATATTTCTTTGTTTCAAATCAATAATTATGGAAATACTTGCATAAATAAAAAATAACAATTAATACAAATTAATTAGCTGGTAGGCATCTACAACTTCAGTGCAAGCATCTACACCGAGGTGCCTACTGGCAAGTAGGGGTGGATTTGAGGCGGAGTTTGAGTGTGGACTGAGTTAGACGCCTATCTTAGGTGCTGGTATTTTTAGGCCAAGAAAAAATTCTGGCTTAATATTACACCTCCTAAGTTATTTATGCTTACTGGTGCCACTAGGCACAAATCTACAAATGGTTCTTAACTTTGATTATGTGGTAGATGCTGTTTTCCTTGGTGCCTACTAAGTTAGACGCTCTTTATAGAATCTGTCCCCAAGGGCATTAGGCCCCTCAGCTATATAATAAGATATATGGTAAGAAAAGCATTGTTGTTTGAATGTTCTAATATGTTCTTATTGGGTGTTTTGTTGGTATCATGCTGACATCGTATTATATCTAAGAACATAAGAGTTTCCATATTGGGACAGACTGAAGGTCCATCAAGCCCAGTATCCTTTTTCCAACAATGACCAACCCAAATTATAAGTACTTGGCAAGGTCCCAAAAGAGTAAAACATACTTTATGCTGCTTAGCCTAGGAATAAGCAGTGGAGTTCCTCAAGTCCGTCTTATGGACTTTTATTTTAAGAAATTATCCAAAGCTTTTTTTAAAGCCTGCTAAGCTAACTGCTTTCTTCAAATTATCTGGCAACAAATCCCAGAGTTTAATTACATGTTGAGTGAAGACATATTTTCTCTGTTTTGTTTTAAATCTACTGCGAATCTTAGTAGCTTTATTGCATACCCCATCATCCTAGTAGTATTTCTAAAAGAGTAATCGAGCGATTCACATCTACCTGTTACACTCCATTCATTATTTTATAGATCTCTATTATATCTCCCCTAAGCTGTCTCTTCTCCAAGCTGAAGAGCCCTAGTCACTTTAGCCTTTCTTCATAAGGAAACCCTCCCATCCCTTTGATCATTTTCATCACCCTTCTTTATACCTTTTTGTAATTCCGCTATATCTTTGAAATGCAGCAACCAGAATTGCATACAGTATTCAAGGTACGACCGCACCATGAAGCGATACAAGGGCATTATAACATTCTCATTTTTATTTTCCATTCCTTTCCTGATAATTCCTAACATTCTATTTGCTTTCTTAGCTACTGATGCACCCTGAGCTGAGGGTTTCAATGTATCCTCAACAAAGGTACCGTGATCCTGTTCTTGGGTGGAACACATAGCTATAGTTCAGGTTCCTCTTTCCCACATGCATCACTTTGCATTTGGGGCAGGCACAAAAGAAACTGTGGAATTGATGGTCCTGATGAAATCTTTATTTGAAAAAGGTGCAGAAAAAATAAAAATAAAACGCATTATAAAAACATAAAACACAGTAAAATGTATATGGTAATATTATTCAGTAAATGTATATGGTAATATTATTCAGCACTGCAAACAACCATACATCAATACATAAAAAAAGGAGAAAAGACCTCAGTGTCTAAAGGGATTTATAAAAAAAAACATCCCATATAGACTTAAAATTACCACTTTGAGATCAGCAGACACATCCTCGATCAAAAACTCCAAGATAAGTGGAATTATTATAAAATAACAAAGTCCTTAAATATCATCACTTATCTGCATGGTTGTTTGCAGTGCTGAATAATATTGGATGTTGTTTTTGGATACTTGATAGTGAGCATTGTTGTGGTATAGACCCAACATGGGCCGTGTTTCGGTCATAAAAGACCTTCTTCTGGGGTCCTAAGGAATAAGAAAAAGAAAATATGTTTAGAGAGAAACGCAGTAAAAATAGTAGGAGAAGCTAGATAAATATGTAGTTAATTGAAGACATGAATTGAAGAAAAAATTAATGTTATGCGAGTATGACAGATGAGAAAAGAATAGCAGAGGAAAAAAGACTAGATTGATTAACAATAAATTAATTGTGGTATACAGCTAAGTAGTGATATAATAGTGAAAACTAGTGATCTGATAGTAAAGCCTGCATAGTATGAAGCCAGAGGAATAAATGGTGCCAAATATAAAAATGTCCATCTAGAGATGTGAAAATACTGTGAAAGATGGAAAGTATGGGCGGTGACTTTTTTTTTTTTAAATAAATCTTTATTGATTTTCAAGTAGTAACAGTGCAATACATATGAATCTGAACGTAATAACAAATCAAGAAAAGCACTTTGAACTTACAAATATTCAAAAATAATCTTTTCCCCCCACCCCCTTTACTTAATCAATAATATAAATGCAATTATTCTTCCAATAACCCACTCTTATTTAAAGTAGTAATACATTTCCACCCCGGATGACCCTGGCGGTGACTCTTAACATGGAACACATAGCTATAGTTCGGGTTCCTCTTTCCACATGCATCACTTTGCACTTGCTCACATTAACCATCATCTGCCATTTTGATGTCCAGTCTTCCAGTCTCACAAGGTCCTCTTGCAATTTTTCACAATCCTCTTGCGATTTAACAACTTAGAAAAACTTAGTGTTATCAGCATAGGGTTATTGTTTTTATATGGTAGCCTGAACCCTATTACATTACATTACTGATTTCTATTCCACCTCAACCTTGCAGTTCTGGGCGGATTACAAAAGAGACAACTGGACATTTCCAGGATAATTACAGAGAGAATTCTGGTCATTTCCAGGAGAAGTTACAAGAATAATGGAGCTATATATTTCAAGAGCTACAAGATGCTGTACAAATAGGAAATAGTGCAGATCCAGTATATATACCGTTAGGGAAGCAGTTGACATGCTTGAGGCTAAAGAGAAGGGAACTGGTGAGGGGGGAGTTGCGTTGAGGGGGGTCCGGTTGGGGTTAAGCCATCTGTATAAATTTTTTGAAAAGGTGGGTTTTGATTTCTTTGCGAAAATATTTGTAGTCGTTTGTTGTTATCAGCAGGTTGGAGATAGTGTGGTCCAGTTTCGCTGCATGCGTCGCCAGCAGACTGTCAAAAATCTTCTTGCACTGGTGCCTTTGAGTGGGGGGGTAGGTAAAAGGGGTCTTAGTTCTTCTTTGCCTAGTGGTGTCGTTTTGGTACACGTGGTTGTTTAGGTAATTGGGGGCTGTGCCATTTATTGCTTTGAATAATAGACAATATAGTTTGAATTGAATTCGTGCTTGCATTGGCAACCAGTGTGAGTCCAGGTAGGCCGCGGTGACGTGGTCAAATTTTCTCAGTGAGTAGATTAATCTGAGTGCAGTGTTTGGATTGTCTGTAGTTGTTTTATCATTGTTGCAGGGCAAGGCAGATAGAGTATGTTGCAATATTATTGATAATATTGAGAGACTATCGCTAGGAATCTCTAGTGCTATTTTGAACACAGTGCCAGCAAACCCAGTGGGGGTAGGAGTGGATGTCTTTTGAAGGGTGATGAGTGCTTTGTGTGATGGGGGGGGGAGGCTGTCTTTGGGCAGGGGGCATTGTGATGTGGTTGAATTTAGGGGCTATTTAGCGGGAAAGGTCTTGAACCACGTTGGTGAGGGGTCTTTAGGGGAGGGGAGAATGGACTGGGGGCATTGTAGGTTTGAAAAACATAAGGAAGTTTAAGCTCATCAAAATCATCCACAAACTTCCTCCAACATGAAACTGCAAAGGACAGTCAATAGATGAGAGAAGAGGAAAAGCTGCAGATCCAGGTCTGTTGCAAAAATATTTAAGCGTGTCAAAGCAGCTCCTGATTGGTGAGGCCCGACTTTAGTACAGGAAAAGGCGGTCGGAGCATACCGCGAGTGATTTCCTTCACTTGCCGGCACTCCGGCCGCCCTCTCCTACCTCTCCAGCTGTCCTCTCGTGCCCGGTCATTCGTAGTTGGAAAATACCATGAATGACCGGGATCATAAATCATGTACCGCGAATTCATGGGGGAGCATTGTATACTGATACCACTCACCATCTAGTCAGTTCAGTGGTTCTAATTAGCCGAGGCCTTATCTCATCTACTATCCACATGCAAGTCTTTGTGTGCCCAGCTCATCCAATTGGAGAACTGTTCTGCATGTGATGCAAGTGTGCATGATATAGAGCAGTGGTTCCCAACCCTGTCCTGGAGGACCACCAGGCCAGTTGGGTTTTCATGATAGCCCTAACGAATATGCAGATATTCATTATATGCAGATCTCTCTCATGCATATTCATTAGGGCGATCCTGAAAACCCAACTGGCCTGGTGATTCTCCAGGACAGGGTTGGGAACCACTGATATAGAGGACATTGTAAGAAGAAAGGGAGGAGACAAAAGGAGAAAGAGAGAAGGAGATATTCTCAAAAGGAGAGAGATTTCTTTGATTGGCATTATTTCACCAGTCAACATGCCGTTCCAGAAAAGGGTTGAGTGCCTTGCACTCGGTACTCAAAAACCTAAACTCATAAATATGAGCCATACTGAGTAAGAACCAGTACTGGGTAGCGTGTGAGCTGCAGCTTCCAGAGAAGTGCTGTGTGCAGTTTAACTGTGCTTCTGAAACAGTTTTCTGTTACACAAACAGACTGAATACACAGTGGAGTGAGGCATCCTGTCTACAAGACCTTGTCCTGGTGCTAGCTTTGAAACTCTAGTTTGGAGTCTGAGAAGTAGCATAGCAAGAGATGTTGGCGCCCGCTATGGTGGTGGCACCTAGCATCACCGTGCCGTGCAATCCCCCCCCTAACGGTGTGCTTCCCATGTACCTCTTGAAATGTTCACCAGTGCCAGCAGCATCTTCCATCTGCTGCTCGCGCCGACCTCGGCTCCCTTCTAACATCACTATGTTTTACAATTCTGTCCTCTCCTTCTAAGATACTCTGAGCTTTCTTAAATTCTTATATTGTCCTAGTTGGCACCACCTTCATTTGGAATCTGTTCCGTGCATCCATTACTTTTTCTCTGCTGAAATATTCACCTTAAATTAGTCCTGATTCTATCCCTGTTCACACTTATCCTATGATTCCCTCCTTCCAGAGCCTCCTTTCAACTGAAAGAGGCTTGATTCTTGAGAATTTATACCCTGGAGGTTTTAAATATCTTTATCATATCACCCCTCTTCAGCCCTTCTTCTTTCTTTGAGTCATGGACCCCTTTAAAAATCTGATGAAAGCTATGGATCCCCCCCTTCCCCAGAAGTAAACACAACTTTGCCTGCAATGATGTGTTTTTATTTTAGGAAACCTCCCTCCTCCAAGGCAGCACAGGGGCTGCCAGACTGGAAATGGGACTTCTCTCCAACGCCTCTCTGTCTCCCTCAGCTTTTCCAAGTCTGCAACTCTAGCCTCAAGGGTTCGGTCTCGTTCTCTGAGAGCCAGGAGCTCTTTGCAGCGAGCACACACACATAATTTCTCACCAACCGGGAGATAATCATACATGTGACACTCGGTGCAAAAGACTGGATAGCTCCCCTCTTGCTGCTGGACTACTGTCTGCATCTTATGAGGCTGCTTAATTAAATCCTATTAAGGTACTGGGTATGTTAGACTGGTATAGAGAGCCTTAAGGTAACTTGTATGCTTTTAGTTTTTGAGTCTTAGCAAGTAATGAAATGTAATAAGAATATGTAATAACTTGTTCACCTGTTGTTCTAAGTAGGATAATTGACTATTTAATTAAGACTTGTAAGTAAAGGAAATGAGTTAAGGGTGGATGGGAATGTAGGCTTTAACTCTATGGATATTGGCTAAGTAAAGCTTGTACTTTTAAGATCTAAAACTATCTTTATAAAAAAACTTACAGTTTAACTTTTATCCCCCCAAATTAGCAAAGCTCAGAGCAAAATAATGTATAGTTACCCAGAAAAATATCTTGTCTCCTCTGCTTCTCTCCTCTCAGAAAGATTGTCTTTGCATTAGCTGGGGAAATTTAAGAGTAGTATAAGAGTAATTTGAGCATAGGAGTAGGTGGGTAGAGGCAGTTCACAGGTAGCTGTGAAAACTTTTAATGCTGAACCTCTACAACCTCTCTCTTAGAACCAGTCTTACTGAGGGTTAGGCACTAGGCCAGCATTCCTCCCCTTAAGGGGGGTCACCTGTGGAGTCCGATCTCCAAGAAAGTTCTCAGAGTTCAGTCTTTTTAGGCATGAGCAATTAGGAAATTACACTTACTGCCTGGGAACAAAAATCGTGTTAACATAGTGAAAATGCTGGCACTTTATATGTTAGTCTTCATAGGCCTTCACACGGTATATGGAAGGCTTCCAGAGTTATGTGCATAAGTTACGCACTAAAATGCAATACTGACATGCTCATGTTTACACTTGTCTTTTATGTGGAATAAATGAGAGCACAAAAATGTTGACGCACAAATGCCGCCTTAGGCTCTTTTCTATAATGGAATCTGAGCATCCACATGGAATTATAAAAGTTGTACTCGGCATTTTGGAGCCCAAATTTGTGTGACCTTCATAAAATAAAAAGTAGGGGAGATTATGGCACAATGGTTAAAGCTACAGCCTTGGCACACCTGAGGTTTTGGGATTCAAGCCCACGCTGCTCCTTGTGACCCTGGGCAAGTCACTCAATCCCCCCATTGCGCCAGGTACATCAGATAGATTATGAGCCCACCGGGACAGATGGGGAAAACTGCTTGAGTATCTGAACAGTGGCATAGTAAGGGGGGGTGGGGCGGTCCACCCCGGGCGTTGTCTTGGTGGGGGTGCCGGCACCTCTCCTCTCCATTCTCTGCTCCTTCTCACTCCTCCCCTACCACGCGCATGTCTTCAATTCCCTGCCACCGGACCTCTAGCTTTTCGCCGGTGAACAACAGCTTCAACCTGCTGCTCGCACTGGCCTTGGCGCCTCCCCTCTGACGCTATTTTCAGGTTCAATGACTAGGAAATGAAGTCGGAGAGAGTACAGACGCTGGTGCGGGCAGCAAGTTGAGAGATGCTGCTCCCACCGGAGAGCTGCACAGGGGAAGGGAGCGTGCACGGTGGGGGGGGGGAGGAGTGGAAAAGAGGGTGAGGGGGCGCCCCCTTCTCCCACCCTCGCTACACTACTACCTGAATAAATTCATATAAACTCTTCTGAGCTCCCCTGGGAGAACAGTATAGAAAATGGAATAAATAAAATGACAGTAAAACCTTGGATTGCAAGTAACTTGGTTTGCAACTGTTTTGCAAGACAAGCAAAACATTTTATTAAATTTTAACTTGATATGCAAGCAATGTCTTGCAGTACAAATGCATACAGTATATACAGTATACACACATCACAACTGAGCCAATGGTTCTTCTCTCTCTGATGCTGCAGGAGTGTAGTGAGTGCTCTAAATGAGCGAGGTCTTGCAATACGAGAAAGTTTAGTATTTTATATTAAAGTTTTTGGGTTGTGGAACGAGTCGTCTTGAGTTCCCATTATTTCCTATGGGGAAATTCGCTTTGATATATAAGAACATAAGAACATAAGCAGTGCCTCTGCCGGGTCAGACCAGAGGTCCATCCCGCCCAGCAGTCCGCCCCCGCGGCGGCCCAACAGGTCATGACCTGCCTTAATCACCAGAAGGGGCCCCCTTGCCCCCTAGGTTTCTCATCGAAGTCCTATCTTCCCATCAATGTCCTAACCCTCCGGCCTTGCACCTGCACGACCTGGTGAGCTGTCTATACTTATGCAACACCCCAGCACCTCCCTCAGTACCCCACGATCCCCTTTTCCCTCAGGAATCTGTCCAATCCCTGTTTGAATCCCTGTACTGTACTCTGCCGGATCACTTCCTCCGGGAGCGCATTCCATTTGTCCACGACCCTTTGGGTGAAGAAAAACTTCCTTGCATTTGATTTGAACCTATCTCCCTATGAGTGCTTTGGATTACAAACAGGATTCTGGAACGAATTATGCTCACAAACCAAGGTTTTACTGTATGTGCATTTGTCCGGTGGATTTTTTTTTCCCCCCTCCCTATTTTATATCCTTTATTGAGGCATGGCCCAGCCCCTGCAGTGTCGGTCTTTAACCAGGACTGAGGCCTTGCACCAGCACTGAGGCCAGCACCTTGGTGCTGATAGACCCTCTTTTCCATCAGGTGGTTTTGATTGCTGCCTCCATGTGTCCACAAGCCTGGCCAACCTGGGGAGCAGAAAAACCTGACCTGTAAATCGAAAACCAGTGGGCTTCATGCTTTACTGTTCTCTTCATTTACTCAGAATTGATGAACCTCTCTTCAAGTAACTGCAAAGAATGACATAGGAACATAGTGGTCCAACAGCTAAAAAAAATTGGTAGGGGAGGGTCATTGGGGTGGGCAGACTAGATGGGCCGTGGCCCTTATCTGCCGTCTATTTCTATGTTTCTATGTTTCTATGTTTCTATTCAGTCTACTCAATTATTGCTGTCATTATTTCTAAGGATATATCCTAGTTGCTAGCCGTAGTGTGTGACTGCCTGTAGGACATTATGCCTTATTTATTGCAGTCTCTGCTCTGTCCTCCTGGTTACTACAAAATGGTAGAACCTCACTATTCATCCCCTCTCTCTTTCATTTCCAACCCCAGATGATAAAACCAAAATTGCATACCCCCACCCCCATCCTCTCAGTCAGAACCATGTGAATCAGACTGCACTCAGACCCCAGGCAACAGGCTAACTGGCAAGCCACATAGGAGGAGAATGATGGCAG
Source organism: Geotrypetes seraphini (assembly GCF_902459505.1). NCBI lineage: Eukaryota > Metazoa > Chordata > Amphibia > Gymnophiona > Dermophiidae > Geotrypetes > Geotrypetes seraphini. The sequence goes on from NC_047095.1 coordinate 24,208,968, forward strand.
GTCAAATGCGCGCAAGACAAAAGCGCCAAGACAAGTGAGCGCAAGACAAGTGAGTGCAAGGATAAAAGCGCGCAAGACAATTGAACGCAGGGACAACTCAGCGCAATGACAATTCAGCGCGCCTCAAAATGGCGCATTGTGGAAGTCAAGCGCACGTTCACCACATCACCACGTTATCAGTATGGTTACCTTGCCTCTTTGTGCTTTGAATATAAGTCACGTGAATGCATTTTCGTTACTATGGTTACGTTTCCTCTTTATATATGTGCTCAGAACAGCCCGCCTTCCTTTCACTGCCTGACTGTGTCCGTTATAGGTAAAGCTCTGGTTTTGCTAGAACTTGCTCTATAATAGATATTTGTCTTGCGCGGATTTCACTCGCCTTTGGTGAGAGCAACCATACTTCCAAATTCCATTTTGCAGGTATGGAATACAGGACTGGTGAGCCCCATGTTGACTGCTACTAATAATAATAATAATAATAACTTTATTCTTATATACCGCCAACAATCTTGCGACTTCTAGGCGGTTTACAATAAAAGAAACTGTAAATACAATCAAATGAAGCTTTATGAACAGCTAATTAAAGAGTATAGCAGTGTATATTTCGTACAACGAATTAGAGAATCTAGCAGTGTACATCTGATGACATTAATGATGTTAACGTCAGTTTGTGTGTTGCAAGGCCAGGAAGTGCCAAGTTGTTTACACAGAAGTAGAAATATTCCGTAAGTTCATAGAGTGTTCATATTTAGCGAATAGGGGTTGGGGTTAACAGTTTGCACGTTCAGGTATGTGGTGATGTTACGAGGGGGGTTGATGTTCCGGTTCGTTACCTAGGTATTTCAGGAATAGGTAAGTTTTTAGGTGTTTCCTGAATTCTTCATAGTTGTTAATGAGCGTAAGGTCACAGTGAAGGTCCAGAGACAGAGAGCAGTTTGGAAACTACTGACCTGTATATTTAGTGGCTATTTAAACATATAACGTATAATGGCTAAGTGATGGTATAAATCATGCCCCTTTTTTAATTGGCATATAACAGTTAAGTTTGGAAGTATAATCTGTTCAGATGCCTTGGTTTTAACATTGTTCCTAACTCACCAGAGCTGGTATGGGGGGAGGTGTCCTAGGCCTTCATATTTCCCCTTCCATATTTTTGCTCCAGGCCCCAGTATATCTTACAGTGGTCTTGTGTCAGACTCTTCAGTGCTTTTGAATATCAAGTTGCCAAGTATTTCCTGATGCAAAGATAATGTCTCTCTTGGGGTTGTTGGTTTTTATTTTTCTCATTTTATATTTGAGTCTTGCCTCGACATCTGATTCAGGCAGGATTAAAATACCATGGGACGAGGAATGGATGGTTCTGAATTTATGTTCTCAAAAGCCTGTTAGTGCACAGGAAAATAACTTGGTTTTTTTCTAGATGAACGTATTAAATTTTGCAAGGATCTAGCATGTATAAGAGAACTAATAGGAACCAATCAGTACCGCAGACTTTATTTATTTATTGTGATTTATGAAGAGATTCACCCAAAGCGGTGTAATAAAATTGTAAGTTTATGTTAAGCTGTAATGGCATGACAATAGTGATATGATCAAACAGAAACATAAATACAATCAATGAGATAAACTTGGAGATGATTAATTGAATCCTATCAATAAGATTAACATGTTACAGTATCAGAAATATAAACATTCAACAGCACTGTAAAACTATCACATAACAGAAATGTGATACATGTCAGCAGACTGAAAATGATACCATAATAGACAAGGAAGAACATTTATATAACATAGATATGATACAAAGTTGTCACACTACAAACTTAACAGGCACACAGAACATTTAAATAACATTAGATATTGATTTTTTTTTTTTTTTGGGGGGGGGGCAGTGTCTCCAACTAGTTTAGTCTTGCACACACTGTGACAATAATGAGCCCCAGTCCTAAGCCAGGGCATGTGGAGTGTGTTCTCAGTCTCTTAAATTTACTTCCAATGCTGGTTGTAGTACTTTCATCATGCCAAAGATAACTTCATTCTTGAGTTCATAGGTTGTAACATGTATAGATGTGCTTGGAAATTCCTTTTAACCAAGCACACAAAAATGATGGGAAATATTTCTGTATCTTGCTGTGTTTGCTCGATCTCAGATTGTATTTCTTGGTACTGGAGGATCTCCTCTCTCTCTATACAAGGGCGAATCAAAAATGAAAGGTCATTGCTAAATTATGCAATAACCAGAACAGAGTTAGCGAAATGCAGCCTATGTACTTGTACATTGCTTTTGGATAGTTCATCCACACACAGTGCAGTGCTCGGCCTTTAGTCATGTGGCAGCCATGAGGTCAGAAACATGGACGATCCATTGCAAGGTTGCACCATGGAAGAACATGCAATAGTGCACTTCTGTTAGAGGGAGTGAAACCTGTGGAAATTCACCATCGCATATTGACTCAGTATGGACATAGCACCGTGAATCAATGAAAGGTTTACAAGTGGGTGAAACGGTTTAAAACGAGAAGGTGTAACTGACGAAGGTCGTTCTGGTTGCCCATCAACATTGTGCACAGAAGAGCGCATTGACAGGGTGGATGCCTTGATTAGAGAAGACCAACGGATAACGGTGTCTCAATTGGCTGCAAATTTGGATATCGACTATGGATCTGCATTTGCCATAATGCATGATGACTTTGGGATACAGGAAAGTCTGTGCATGATGGGTTCCCAAATAGCTTACTGATCTGCAGAAGCAACGGCGTGTGGAGGTTGCGACCCAGTTCCTGAAACGGCAGGAAGAAGGTCCCACGTATTCTGGAGAGAATTGTTACTGGTGACGAGACATGGGTGCATCACTGCAACCCGGAGAGCAAAACACAAAGTACGATGAATTAAAGGAAAAGTGCTCACCTGGCTTCGGGAGCAACCAAACTTATCTGCAAGCTAGTTGAACGATACAAAAAAAATATGTCGTCTTGCATGGGGACTATGTGTAAAGGTGATATGTTCATTTGTTCACAGTTCTATTAAAGCCATTAAATATATTTTGCCTTTACTTTTTGATTTACCCTCGTATATGATTTACAAAGTAATAGCTTGGAACTGACACTTGGTGATCAGGGCTGTTCTGGTGATTTTCTCCCTTTTTTCCTGTAAGGGTGACCTTTTGCCTATCCTGTTATACTGTGAGCCATACAGTTCCCTGATATGTGGTAGAAGAGATGTGGCCAGCTGCTAAAATACTTCAAAAATCCAATCTGATATATAAGAATGGAGGAAGCGATAATGTCAGTGAGGGGTATTTTCCTTGTCCATGTTATTGTCTTGACCTGGTGCTCCATTACCCCGCCTTCTGCAGTGTAGCAAACAGACGCATAGCTTTGTCTATATCTGTATTGTGAATAAGTAATTTTATCACAATAAAATCCAGCTCCCCACTCCTCCCATCGTTTCCGAAAATCTTTCTCTTTGACAGTATGGAGTTGGATAGTAAGTGAAGTGAAGAACAATTCATACAGAGAGTGTTGATATATAGTGGTTGGGCATGGATTTTAGCAGGTTTATCTGTTTCCAAATATGTACTGGGATTTATACAGGTGATTTATGAAACATTTTTGTCATTTCTTCACATTTTTTGATTTATAGAAAGACAAATTCATCTCTCTCTCTTTTTAACTATAGAGCTTTTTTTAAATGTTTGGGTGCATTCCTCTGTCGAGTGCTGAAGCAAACCTATCTAAAAAGAACTGAACACATTAGTAGGAAGTTAAGTTTTTCCATGTTTATTCTGGCACTGTGAGCGTGGTAACAATCAGGGTTACCCCCAGGATACATTTTCTGAAAGATAAAGAGAAACTTTATATACTGCTCTAACCACTGTGTGTGTAATTAAGGTAAACTCAGCTCTACACAGGGAAAAGAATTGGCAGAATAAGTCAATTCCAGCCCCCATGGATTCCATTTCCAACAAGTAACTTGTCCATCCTCACAAAGAGAAATATGCTAGGCATTCTGAATAGAATCATTCTACTGAGGTAGTCTTTATAGGGAGTTCTTCCTGTAGACAAACGACTGCTTCTGCGGTAACTATTTCAAGAGGGAATCTTATGGGAGTGGAAGGAGACATATATAGATGGATCAGAAATTGGTTGGCGGATAGGAAACAGAGGGTAGGGGTGAAGGGCCACCACTCGGACTGGAGGAGGGTCACAAGTGGTGTTCCTCAGGGCTCGGTGCTCGGGCCGCTGCTATTTAAGATATTCATAAATGATCTAGAAACAGGGACGAAGTGTGAGATAATAAAATTTGCGGACGACACCAAACTATTTAGTGGAGCTCGGACTAAAGAGGACTGCGAAGAATTGCAAAGGGACTTGAACAAACTAGGGGAATGGGCGACGAGATGGCAGATGAAGTTCAACTTGAGAAATGTAAAGAATTACAGGTGGGAAGCAGAAACCCGAGGTACAAGTTTCAAGTTTATTAAAATTTTGATTTACACGCAATATCAAATATTTTCAATGTGTGTCACAAAAATAAAATTGGGAGATAAATAAAATCTATATGATGGGAGGGATGTTATTGAATGATATGATGGGAGGGATGTTAGTGAATGAGAGTACCCAAGAAAGGGACTTGGGGGTAATGGTGGACATGACAATGAAGCCGACGGCACAGTGCGCAGCGGCCGCTAAGAGAGCGAATAGAATGCTAGGTATAATCAAGAAGGGTATTACAACCAGGACGAAAGAGGTCATCCTGCCGTTGTATCGGGCGATGGTGCGTCCGCATCTGGAGTACTGCATCCAATATTGGTCGCCGTACCTTAAGAAGGATATGGCGTTACTCGAGAGAGTTCAGAGGAGAGCGACACGTCTGATTAAAGGGATGGAAAACCTTTCATACGCTGAAAGATTGGAGAAACTGGGTCTCTTTTCCCTGGAGAAGAGGAGGCTTAGAGGGGATATGATAGAGACTTATAAGATCATGAAGGGCATAGAGAGAGTAGAGAGGGACAGATTCTTCAAACTTTCAAAAAATATAAGAACAAGAGGCTATTCGGAAAAGTTGAAAGGGGACAGATTCAATACAAATGCCAGGAAGTTCTTCTTTACCCAACGTGTGGTGGACACTTGGAATGCACTTCCAGAGGACGTAATAGGGCAGAGTATGGTACTGGTGTTCAAGAAAGGATTGGAGAATTTCCTGCTTGAAAAGGGGATAGAAGAGTATAGATAGAGGATTACTGCACAGGTCCTGGACCTGTTGGGCCGCTGCGTGAGCGGACTGCTGGGCATGATGGACCTCGGTTCTGACCCAGCGGAGGCATTTCTTATGTTCCTATGTTCTTATTTTCATGAGGCCTGAAACTTGCTGAAGAAACATGCTGATCATTGATAAACTTGCCCATGTGGGGGATCTGAAAGTGAGTGTTCCCGCTAAGCTGCGCTGGGGTGCGCTGGCGCACAAAATATTACCTCGCAGCGCACAAGTTTCTCGTCACAGCGCACACAGTGTAGAGCACAGTTCTTCAACCGCCGGTCCGCAAACAAAATCTTGCCGGTCCGCGAAGGATTCGGTCCCCGCCGCAACGAAAGGCCGGCGTCAGCTGACTTGCAACTTCCTGTTGTAGTCGCTGTGCCGGGACTCCTGCCTGCGCCGGGACTCCTGCCTTCCACCGCGTTTGCCTCCTGCCTTGTCTCCGCACCTCCAGACCAGCAGCGGCAGCTGTGTATGCTTTTAACTTCGGCACAGAGCTGCCCCTAATCAATAGTTTAGCGCGGTTTCATAAGGCAGCCTCGGGGCCTTTGCTAGGCCGGCCCACATCGCATCATCGAAGCGGGCCGGCTATCAAAGGCCCCGAGGCTGCCTCATGAAACCGCGCTAAACTATTGATTAGGGGCAGCTCTGTGCCGAAGTTAAAAGCATACAGAGCTGCCGCTGCTGTTCTGAACTCTTGGGCCGCTGAAGGAGGGCAAAAAGCAGCTGTCCTGGAGGTTTCCCTTCCTCTCGCCTTTACAGGTTCCTTTTTTCCACCTTTTTTTTTTTCCTTCAAACGGCAACGGGCCCCAGCATCGACATCAATCAAGTAAGTTCCACTGTCAATCAAGCGGTTCTGCTCGGCCAAAGCTTCCCCTGTGACATGAGCCACCCTCAGGGGAAAGAAAGTGACCCACAAAGGTGAGGGGAAGGGGGGCAGATGATGGAAGTTGGGGGGGGAGAGAGAGAGAGAGAGAAGGGGCAGATGATGGAATGGAGGAGATGAGAGAGAGAGAGAAGGGGACAGATGATGGAAGTGAGAAGAAGGGAGAGAGAGCAGAAGGCAGATGGATGTCAGTTGAGAAGGGAGAGCAGATGCTGAATGGAAGTGGGGAAAGAACACATACTGGATGGAAGGAGGAGATAAATAAAGGGGGAAGAAAATAGTAAGATAATGGAGGGGTGAGGGAAAGGGGTGACTGACAAGCTGTGTGTAGACACAGTGAAAAGAGGGAAACGGGACTAAATAGTAAGAAAGAATTTAATTTAGATGGAGGCAGAAAATAGAGAAGGAAGACCAGAGAAGAAAAGGGAAGAGAGAGCAGAGAATGATCAGATCTGAGTGGAGGAAATGAGAAGAGAGATATGCTAAAAACCACAGGGGGGAGGGAAGGATAGAGATGCAGTTATTTTGAAGCTACACTGTTAAGTTAATATGCTGTTGGTAGAGTTGCAGTGGCATCCTAAACATATTTCTGGCAAGCCAACTGTATATGGTGACATTATTAGAAGATGACTGTGTGAAACTTTAGGGAACTTGGATGCCAATCAGTTTTTGGAAGCCAAAGGAAAACATACATTTTTTGTATGCTATACTGTATGTTTGGCTCGTTTCTACTTCAGTTTTGTTCTTGCCTTTTCGTTTTGTCTTCCTTCCACCATCTCTTATCTGCCTTCCTTATCATCCTTTTCAATGTGATTTGGCAGCTCCTGTCAATCATAGGCTGGCTGTGCAAGATTGCTAATTCTAGATGCCTGGGTGACCTAATGCCTGTGCATGTGATTTTCTGTTTTTGTGTTTAAAACATTTTGCTGAAAGCACAACAGTGCAAAAGAGTAAAACAGATTTTATGCTGTTTATTCTAGGAATAAGCAGTGGGCTTTCCTAAGTCCATCTTAATAATGTCATGCAGATTTTTTAAGGAAATTATCCAAATCTTTTTTTAATTACATGTTGAATGAAAAATATTTTCCCAGGTTTGTTTTAAATCTACTACTTAAAAGCTTTATTGCATGCCCCTTTACTCCTAGTATATATTTATTTTTATTTTTTATTTTTTAGTATATATATATTTATCTTTTGGCATGGCCCATCAGTTATAGCATTTGCTACATGATGGGCCATGCCAAAAGATAAATGTAGCATTTGCTACATGAATTGATTTTTTGTCACGTATGGTTAAGGGGCTGGAGGAGTTGCCGTACAGCGAAAGATTAGAGAAACTGGGCCTCTTCTCCCTTGAGCAGAGGAGATTGAGAGGGAACATGATAGAAACATTCAAGGTACTGAAGGGAATAGACTTAGTAGCTAAGGCAGGGAGAACGAGAGGGCACTCTCTAAAGTTGAAAGGGGATAGATTCCATACAAACGTAAGGAAGTTCTGTGGTAGAAAGCAACATATTTATTTGGCTCATAACTTGCTGGCGCCCGATATTTTTAGCTCACAGTGAAAAAAGTTTGCTCACAACACCCGCCCGCTTAGAGGGAACACTGATTCTGAACTATTAGTTATGAAAACAAAATGAGGGGAAATGGGGTTCTAGGGTATTGGATGGTGGTAAGGAATGAGGGGGGGAGGACATGTTTAGCCTACTGGGTCAGATCGATCTTATGCTTATTTTTAAACCCTAAAGGGATGATGACTCAGAATGATATTTTCCATAGCTGGAGGGAGGGAGGGAGGGAGACCATAATGAGAGAGAAAAAGCAATATGATCTGCGAGGGAACTTTTTTAAACTAATTTTCTCTGAAATGACACCTGCTACTGGTCTAGCGGTTTGGATCATTTAGCATTAAAGGCTCGAAGAGTATCAAGGTGGATAAATATTAAACCTAATTGAGTCAGTATTTAGCCACTGCAGATAGCAAGTTAGGAGTGGACTGGTGGTTAGAGCCAGCTGCCTCAGCACCCTGAGGGTGCGAGTTTGATTCCCACTGTAGCTCCTTATGACTGGGCAAATCTCTTAACACTTCATTGCCCCAGATTCAAAAGAAGTGCCTGTCTAAAATATATAAACTGTTTTGATTGTAGTTTAGCTATGGGGAGAGGAGATGGCTAGGATTGGCTTACTGTGGTGCAGTGATTAGAGCTACAGCCTCAGCATCCTGAGGTGGTGGGTTCAAACCCTCCCTCCCTTAACCATCTCTTTTCCAAGCTGAAGAGCAAGAAACTCTTTAGTTTGTACACATTCAAGAGGTTTTCCATGCCCTTTATCATTTTAGTAGTAGTAGTAGTTCTCCTTAATGCCAGTAGCATAGCCAGATAGCCACTACTTTGTGCTGGAAAGGATCTCTATCAAGAGTCGCACCAATTCCAGTTGTATAATCACAAAGGTTCACAGGCCTGAGATACTTCCAGCTTTTACTGTATATACTCAAATATAAGCCGACCTGAATATAAACTGAGGTAACCTTTTCCCCCCTAAAAAGGAGGAAAACGGTTGACTTGAATATAAACCGGGGGTGGGGGTGGTAATATTCAATTGCCCTGACCTGCTAGGCTCTTTACCCAGTCCCTCTTCCTGTTCTGCTTGGCTTTGTACCCTGTCCCCCTTCGCTTCATATTCTTCCAGGCTCTGTACCCTGTTCCCTCTCCCTCCCGATGTCTTGCAGACCTTCGCCATGCCTGCCATAAGACCTGATGGGCCAGGACAGGAGGGATCCCTCCTGTCCCAGCTGTTTGTGACAGCTTTTACCTCCCTCCCATTTCCCCTGCATACCTTTCAAATCCCTGGTGGCCCAGCAGTGGGCTGAGACAGGAGCAATCTTCCTGCGCTCCTGCCCCATGCAGAGCTGCCTCATGCTGGCCTTAGGCATCGTAGGCATGCCTAGACATCGCCATATGCATGCAAACAATGCCTACATTGTAGGCATCTTTTACCACGTTTTTTTTTTTCTAAACATGCATCCCAATTTGTCTGTTAGACACCTTACACTGCCTCCAGTTGGGATGCTGTTTTTATAATCAGGCCCTAAAGATGCAAAGAAAACTAACATTTTAAATCCAAAATTGAAACTTTAAAAGCCAGAAAACGCAAAGTGTGGGTTTTCTGATTTAAAAATTTCAATTTTAGATTAAAGAAGTGATATTCAGTTCTGCTATCCAAAAACTATCTGAATAACATAGAAGAGAAAACTATATCCTAAGTTCCCTGGATATCAGCACTGAACATAGCTGTTGTTCAAATAACTCCTGCAGCCAGCTGTATACCCAGATATTCAGCATCTGTGTTTAAAAGGAACACCGAAGAGTTTAAACATTGAACCAATAAATCTGTTTTGAATCTATTTGTAAGATCGTGCATGACTATTTTGAGAGTGTTTCAGCAGTTCTGTCACCATATCTGTGCATATATATCTGGGGTGTTCCCTGTGCATGGATTTCACTGAAATTTGGTTTACTAGATTTCCAGTACTTATGAGAAATTTCAACCATATGGTAACTGTTTTGTAGTCGTATAACTTGAGCTGCTTCAGTCAGAACTCTCTCAGTAGACCTGAGGTATATTCAACAGAAAGTTAAACTTCAGCATTCCCAACGCGCACACAGGCAAGTCCTTATAATTTTATTGAGCAAATAAAGTAGATTTACTCACAGTTGGTGAATCTCCTAGATGTTGCAGCTGGAGAAGTTGTAGATTTTGAAGAATGAAGGCAGAAAGGAAGTAGGCAGAAAGGTGCTCCAAGTTTCAGGAATGAAATGTTGAATGATTCTTGCATGTAGCTGGGTAGATTAAAGTAAAAACACTGGTGCTTTGCTGGAGTTGCAGCCATATGCTTAAGATGGAGCTATACATGTGACTGGGGTTGAGACAAAAGAATTTCATAGAAACATGATGGCAGATAAAGGCCAAATGGCCCATCTAGTCTCCCCATCCACAGTAACCATTATCTCTTTCTCTCTCTAAGAGATCTCATGTGCCTATACCACGCTTTCTTGTCTGTCTCCACTACTTCTTCCAGGAAACTGTTCTACACATCTACCTCCCTTCCTTAGATTGCTCCTGAGCCTGTCGCCTCTTAACTTCATCCTATGCCTTCTCATTACAGAGCTTCCTTTCAAATGAAAGAAACTTGACTCATGCGTGCATATCTCTATCATATCTCCCCTTTCCCGCCTTTCCTCCAAAGTATACATATTGAGATATTTAAGTCTGTTCCCATATGCCTTATAACGAAGACCATGCACCAAATTAGCCTTCCTCTGGACCAGCTCTATCCTTTTTATATCTTATTTATTTATTCAATTTTCTATACCGTTCTCCCAAGAGAACTCGGAACGGTTTACATGAATTTTTTCAGGTATTCAAGCATTTTTCCCTATCTGTCTCGGTGGGTTGACAATCTATCTAATGTACCTTGGGCATTGGGGGGATTAAGTGACTTGTCCAGGGTCACAAGGAGCAGCGTGGGTTTGAACCCATAACCTCAGGGTACTAAGGCTGTAGCTTTAACCACTGTACCACACTTGAAGGTGCAATCTCCAGAATAGTACACAATATTCTAAATGAGGTCTCATGCAGGTGCATCAATACCTCCTTACTCTTCCTATGCACCCTAGCATCCTTCAAGCTTTTGCCATCACCTTTTCAACCTGTTTGGCCACCTTGAGATCATGACATACAATCACAAGTTCCATCGTTCTGTCATGCACATAAGTTCTTCATCCCCTAAACTGTACCATTCCTTCGGGTTTTTACAGCCCATATGCATGACCTTGCATTTCTTAGCATTAAATTTTAGCTGCCCAATTTCAGACCATTCTTCAAGCTTTGCTAGGTATTTCTTCATGTTATTCACCCCATCCGGGGTGTCTACACTATTGCAGATTTTAGCATCATCCACAAAGAGGCAAATCTTACCTTGCAACCCTTCAGCAATATCGCATATAAAATGTTAAAAAGAACAAGTCCAAGAACAGAACCTTGAGGCACATCACAGGTAATATCCCTTTCCTCTGAGCGATCTCCATTAACAACTACCCTCTGTTGTCTACCATTCAACCAGTTCTTGACCCAGCCTGTCACTTTGGGGCCCATCCCGAGGGCACTCTGTTTATTTATTAGACGTCTGTGTGGAACACTGTCAAAGGCTTTGCTAAAATCTAAATACACCACATTTAGTGCACTCCCTCTATTCAGTTCTCTGGTCACCCAGTCAAAGAAATTGATCAGATTGGTTTGACAAGACCTACATCTAGTGAATCCATGTTGCCCCTGGTCCTGTAATCCACTGATTCCAGAAACTTCACCATTCTGTTTTAAAAATGTTTCTATTAATTTGCTTACTATAGAAGTCATACTTACTGGCCTGTAATTCCCTTCTTCCTTACTTCCATCTTTGTGTAGAGGAACCACATTTGCCCTTTTCCAGTCCTTTGGTACTACTCCCGACTCTAGAGAAGCATTGAAAACGTCAGTCAGCAGAGCCACCAGAAGTTCATTCAGCACCCTTGGATATACACCATCCGGCCCCATCACTTTCTCTATCTTTAATTTAGCTAGCTCCTCAGTAACACAACCCTCTGAAAATCAATCAAGGATCTACCACTTCTCCATCACTATTCGCATTTGTCTTCTGCGGTCCTGCTCCCAGCGCTTCAGCCATGAAAACAGAGAAGAAATATTTAAGTAATTCAGCCTTTTCTTTATCAGCTTCTACATATTCTTCCCCTTCACTTTTGAGTCTCACGATGCTACTTTTTTTACTTCTTCCCATCACTGATATATCTAAAACATGTCTTGTCTCCCCATTTTACCATGTCTGCTATTTTTTCTTTCATTTGTATCTTTGCTTTCCTGACTGCTCGACCAGCCTCTCTTAACTTTTTCAGATATTTTTGTTTGTCTTCCTCTTTCTGCGATCTTTTGTAGTTTATGAAATCTGACCTCTTATTCCTTACCCTCTCAGCTACTGCTTTTGAGAACCAAAGCGACCTCCTCTTCCTCTTATTTTTCTTACTTTCCTCACAAAAAGGTTTGTCGCCCTTATAATAAATCCTTTCAGTTTTGCCCACTGCATTTCTACTCCTTCTAGACATTCCTAACTGGCAACAATTCCTTGACGTAATCCCCCATCCATTTAAAGTTAGTTTTTTAAAAAGTCTAGAACCTTTACTTTTGAATGAGCCCTCTCTATACCCGTCTTAATATTAAAACCGTACTTGGGGAGAAGCACCCAAGAAATGCCCACAGGAGAGGCCAATAGAGACAGAGCTTGGCAACAGGTAACAGAGCAGACCAGGAAGTACAGCAGTAAGACAAAGAACCCAAGTTTAGATGAGAGGAAGAGGGAAGGAGTCTTAGGAGAAATATCAGTAGAAACAAATCTTGTACAGTAAGCAGGAGTGGCTGCAGTAAGTATGAAACTACATTTCACACAATGCTGTGCTCACACACTAAGGCTGCAGCATAAAGTCCCATGAGAAGAGAGAATACATTAAACGCATCTTAGGGCTGTACTATAAACTAGTGCAAGACTGCTGAGAGCAGAACAGTAACCAGCTCTGAATACACAATACTACAAACACAACTTACTTGTGTAACACCAAAAATGTACATCTCGAATTTGCCGAAAAGCTAATTCGCTGGAATGATTCCTTCTTACCCTTCAAAACTGACTTACTAAGATGTTTTGGAATTACAGATCTAGGATAACGACTCGGAGTATGCAGCAAAATACAGTACTATAGTAAAAGATGGTAGATGAAGACTCAAAATGATCCATCCAAACCGCCCAGCAGTGGTTTGCCTACTTTGGATTGATGGACAAGAAATTTCCAGTATGGAACTCAACAGCCTCTATTCCTTCCTCTACATTCATCACCCATACTCTCAAATATGAACCACTGTTGAGAAGGTCTTCACAAGCCTGTATTCTCCTTGTAAAAGATTCATAGAGTGTGTTCCTTCTCCTTCCTTGCATGAAAGGCATCATGGAACAGATGTGGGGTAAAAAATATAGCTAGAACATATGGTAAATTCTTCCATACCACTTTAAACTTCCACATTTCAAATATTTCATTTGAGATTCATAACCACTATAAAACTCACAGATTTTGTCTACATTAGTCTTCCAGTACTATATAGCTTTATCATTTAACCATGGCCTTTTTTTCTTTTATTACTGTGGACACTTCAGCTTTGTATGGCTGTCCCTTCATTTATTAAAACCTTTGTAAGGAAACTTTGAGGCCTGGCAGCTGCACAGCACTCCTAACATATGGGGAGATTTAGCCACCACATAAAGCTTTTAATTCTTCTGTGAAAGCAGTCCAGGAAAATTGTGGGGTATTGGGGTGGTTCACTAGGAAGACTATATATTCTGCTGGTACACAAAGCTAGTTAATTCATGGGTTGAATCCACAGGCTATCAGAGGTTGGGCTGGTCGAGCCATCTTGCCTGGGCCACTGACTTGAAGAGGCCTTGAATTTAGACACTTGGTAATTTCAGTTAGTGCACTTCTATAAAGAAGGCACAAATATTTATGCATCATTTACACGTGTTAGTGACTAATATTGGCACATATAAGCAGGGTTACCAGATGTCCGGATTTCCCTGGACGGCTTTTCAAAATCTAGCACGTTATTCAGGTTTTGAAAAGCCTCCCTCAAAATCGCCTTTGGACAGGAGGGCAACGCAATGATGTCACGTGCACGACATCAGCACGTTGCATGCGTGCATGCCCTCCTGCCCGACCAGAGCAGGCAGCAGGGGGTAGGGCTAGGGCGGGACAGGGGTGTGATGGGGCGGGGATGGGTGGAACTGGGAGGGCAAAGGGTGGGTCTAAGGGGTCTGGATTTTCCAAACGGAAAATCTGGTAACTCTACATATAAGCATACAAGCCAAAACTCTGCTTAAGTACTCTTGTATAAGTATATGCATATCTTACATTCTACCACTACTACTGTACTGCTTGCAAATTTCTCTCATATAAACATGACAGCAGATAAAGGCCAAATGGCCCATCCATAACATCTGCTATCTCTTCCATTCTCTAAGAGATCCCACATGCCTGTCCCATGCTATGCTGAATTCAGATGCAGTCTTCATTTCCACCACCTCCATTGTGAGATTTTCATGCATCTACCACGCTTTCTGTAAAGAAGTATTTTCTTACATTACTCCTGAGCCTATTACCTCTTAACTTTATCCTGTGCCCTCTCCTTCTGGAGTTTCCCTTCATTTGAAAAAGACGCACCTCCTGTACATTAATGCCACGGAAATATTTAAAAGTCTCTATCATATTCCTTTTCTCCCGCCTTTCTTCCAGAATATACATATTAAGGTCTCTAAGTTTGTCCCTATATGATTTATGACAAAGACCACTAACCAAATTTGTAGCAGCCCTCTGGACTGACTCTGTCCTATTTATACCTTTTTGAAGGTGTGGTCTCCAAAATTGCACACACTATTCCAAATGGGACCTCACCAGAGACTTACCGTATACCATGGCATTATCATCTCCTTCTTCCTACTGGCCATTCCTCTCCTTATACCTGACTGGCAGGGATTCCTCCAGGACTAGTTTTTGGGAATTGCAACCCTGCATTATATACCCATGTGTGGCAACTAGACGTGAGCCTTTGCATCAGCTTTTTGGCTGGCTTAAGTGCTCAAGCCTAAGTGTGTATGTATATATGTGTGGGGAGATATATATATATCTCCCCACACATATATATATATCTCCCCACACATATATATATATCCCCATATATATATATATACCCTGATTCTGCAAAGTGCTCCCGAATGTAGGCAGCTGTAGTCATCCTACAGCTGTCTAATCAGCCAATCGGGAGGCACTTTAAAAAAAAAAAAAGAAAAAATGCTCCCCAGGCAGGCCGCCTATATTGAAGGCTCCTCCAGGGAGCCTAGAGAGGCCCGCAAGCCCGCCTAAGCTCACATAAGACTAGGCGGTAGCCTTAAGCGAACCTAGGCGGCCCTACGCATCTCCCTAGCAGAACAGGAGACGCTTACAATGTAGGCTAGTAAAATGCTGGCCTACATGGTAAGTAGATGCGGGCGCTGTACCTAATCGCGGCAAGGGTCTCCCTGCCATGATTAGTATAGTGGTCGCGCCTACGGCCACAAGTCTCCCCTCTTCCCAGTGATTGCAGCAGGAGGGTGCCCAACCCCTCCTGCCGGCCCCCCCAAAGGCCCTTCCGACAATCACGGCAGGGGGGTACCAACCCCTCTTGCCGACCCCCCCATGGCCATCCCAACAATCGTGGAAGGAGGGTGACCAAACCCTCCTGCCGGCCCCCTCAACGGCTCCCCCTAAGATTGCCAGGAGGGGCCTTAGGAGCCTGGACCATCAGGCCCTAGGATCCTGTGGGTTGGGCAGGGGTGGGATGGGCCCGCCTCATTTGGACGGAGGCGGGCCTGCTAGCCGGATGTGCGAGGAGCCGTCTGGTCCAACTTGAGAAAGTAAGTCTAAGGGGGGTTCCCGTGTGGGGGAGTTCATTGGGGACGGGGTCCGGCAGGAGGGGTTGGCCATCCTTCTGCCATGATTGTTGGGAGGGCCATTGGGGGGTTGGCAGGAGGGGTTGGGCATCCTTCTGCCACAATTGTTGGGAGGGCCATTGGGGGGTCGGCAGGAGGGGTTGGGTTCCCTCCTGCCGTGTTCGTCCGGGGGGGGGGGCAGGTTTTGTCCGCAGGAAGGGCTGAGCACCTTCCTGCCGGCGATCGTCGGAGGCGGGTTCTGTTGTCAGGAAGGATTGAGCACCTTCCTGCCGACGATCTTAGGGGGGGTGTTGGGGGGTCCGGCAGGAAGAGTTGGGCACCCTCCTGCCGGCAATCTTCGGTAGATCTAGGTAGAATACAATCAGGCTCATAATAAGAAAACCATAGATGCCCAAAAAGCAACCTAAATCGGCACTTCGACATCCAAGTGCCGATAATAGAAACTGTCTTTCTGTACGTCTCGCGAGGTGTTCCAGCCTCTGAGTGTTCAGAGCCAAGATGAGTGGGGTGGAGGCATTTTATGGGCAGGCTTTGGGTAGTCTCAAAGGTTTTGCAAGACATCCTGTACGAAACTCCCCCAGTGCTCTCTGACCCCCCTTCCACCACACAAAAAATAAGAACAAAAAGGTACATACCTGTCTCTAAAACAGCAGCATCTGGGAGGCCTAGTAGAGCTGCTAACAGGTGTCTTAAGTAGCCTAATGGGTGGGCTAATGAACCATAGAGAGGAGGCCTTAGGTCCACAAGACACTCTAATCACTACATTTATGGTTGAATGTCTAAGCCCACCCAAAGCCTACTATATGCCATAAAGGTACAATTGGGGTAGTCCACAAGAGGATATAGTAGGTTTTGGGGGGCTTACCATAAATTATAAGGGGATTATAGTGAGGTATACAGCTGGACCCTTTATATGATGTTCACAGCAGTGCCCTCTAAGGTGTCCCATTGCTCTGTCGGGAAGTCTATGTGGCCAGTTCATTACTATGCTGGCTCCGCCTACTTCCAAATAGTCAAGGATTAGGATGTTTCCAACCTGAATGTTTTTTGGAATAAAAAATGGGGAATAAAGTTAGATGTCCTGGTGGCCAAGGCGGGTTAGTAGACAATTTAAAAAAAACTAAAAAAAATTGGACGTCCAGCAGTTTGCCATTCGAAAATGGCCATTTTTGTTTCTCCAACTTTGGATGTTCAGCTGAAAAGTCCAAGTTGGACATAGATGTTTTAAAAAAAAAAAAAATGCCCCTCCATATCACATACCCAATTATTTCTAACATAAAATAAAATCTAGATTGCAATAAAAACATATAAATCAAGAATAAATAAAACAAAAATTTAAGAAATGTCACAAAAAAATCTTGCTGCAACCCGATGATGATATCTAAAAATTAAAAGCAGTAAGCTTGAATCCTACCCTGTACAGTCTCTATCAGTAAAAGTCTAGCTCCCAAAAGCCTGTGACCAGCTGTGTCTTTAAAAGCTTCTTGAAATGTTAGTGTCTGAAATCAGCCTCATAGGTACAGTTAATTTGTTCCACTCCAGTGATTCTGCACTAGAAAATGAATTTGTAAAGCAGAAAATGTGGTTCAGAATCAGGCACATGGCTATGCAAGACCCTGGATAAAATAAGAACAAACATAACCCATGCCTTGCAAAAACTACCTGTTATCAGTGTAGATCAGCAACCTCTGGCATAAAGTACCCTCTTGGCTTGAACATTATTCTCTCATGAATGCCAGCACTTCTAGCAGTTTTCAAACCTGCAAGCTGACTGCTGATCTTGTGATGCTCAGCCAGCCTGCAAGTTTTGGTATTACTTTCAGCGCCAACCTTCAAGAGAGTACAGTGTGGTGGGAAGAAGTTAGTTTGGGTTCGTGCATGGATGGCTCTGCTTGGGAGAGGCCTACTCAGTTTTGGTTTTTTTAAAAATCTTTATTGATTTTCCAAACAACAATAGTGCAAAACACAAATATATATACATATAATAATACCAAGAAAAGCACATTCATACATTATAGACATACATGAGCAATCATTTTAATCCTCCCACCCAACCAATAATTAACAAGAAAACATAAAGCCATAGAATCTTTTAATAATCTTTCCCAATTTGAAATAATAGTGCATTTCCCCCTCTGCCCTCCCACCCTGGATGTGTTTGTTGAAAGGGCCAAAAATAAGATCAATTATCATTCCTTACAGAATTTTGTCAATGGTTCCCAAACTTCCATAAATTTCCTATAATGTCCCGGTTGTATGGCCATCATACGTTCCATTTTAAAAGTGTGGCATAGAGATTCCTACCAGAAAGTATAATTTAATCGATCCCAGTAGTCTCTCTTAAGAAGGTGGGGTCATCCTGTGACGGCTTCTTAGTGGGAACTCCCCATGACATCGCCACATTGCTGTGAGTAATTTTTTTTTTGGCGTGTGGTCTTAAAATATTGCTGACTCAGTGCACAGATAATACTGTTCACTCAAGAGGTTGCAGAAACATCTGGCGATTAATATCCTTGCTCTTAGCTGCTGACCTGACCTTGAAGGGAAGGGATTTCGGATTGAGCTCATGCTTTTTTCAGTTACAGCACAAGATGCATTAATAGTAGGTATTTTCCTTTCTCCAATGGGGCTTACTGTCTGAGTTTGTACCTGAGGCAGTGAAAGGTTAAATGATTTGCCCAAGATCACAAAGCGCTGCGGTGGGATTTGAACTGCACTTTACTGGTTCTCAGACCATTGCTCTAGTTGAATAGTTTATTAGCCATGTCACTTCAAAGATGCGACTATTTCGTTCTTTTTGTTTTGGAAAAATGTTTGACCCTGACATGCTTGGGTTTTTTTTCCCCTCTTGTAAAGAACGGCTGTGGTACCCTCTTGCATCATGAAAAAAATGTCTTTTAAAATATAAAAACAAATAAACATACAAACTAAACCAAAATAAATAGAAACAAAGAGAGGTTTTAAAAAAAATAAATTAAATAAAATAGAAACCTAAGCCAGGGGTCTCCAAATCTGTCCTGGAAGATCCCCTGCTATTTGAGTTTTCAGGATATGCATTGAATCTGAATGAGAGTCTGTATGCAGTGGAAAAGAACACACATATCTCTCTCCTGCCTATTCATTGTGGATATCCTAAAATCCTGACTGACTGGATCCAGGACTGGATTGTAAACCATTGGCTTAGACTAATGGTTATTAAACCTGTTCTGGAGGACCCCTAGCCAGTCTGGTTTTGAGGATATCCCTAGTGAATTTGCATGAGACAGATTTGCATACCTGTCACTTCCATTGTATGCAAATCTCTCTCATGAATGAGAGATCCTGAAAATCCGATTGGCTGGGAGTCCCCCCAGGACAGGTCTGAGAACCACTGGCCTAGCTCATAAGCTTTTTGCTAGAACCTTATCCTTACGCCACATGCTTGATGCTTTTTTTTTCTCTTTGCTTTTTTCATGCAGGTCCTCTGCCTCAGATGGAGTGTGTGTTGTCGCCCATCGACAACTCCCATCCTGTTCAAGCCTTGCTGGAGAGCTTCACGGTGTTGTCGGGCTGTGCTAGTAGAGGCACTGCAAGCCAGCCCCAGGAGGTGCACATCCTTAATCTGAAATGCAGCGAGGAGAGTTCTTGCCAACGTGACAAGGAGGTAAAGAGAAACTTTCCAAAATTTCATGGTGACAGAAGGAACTTTGGTTTCTATGCAGCTGATAGCCTGAGCAAGACAGGAACCCTTAGGATGCTGTGTTTGAGGAAATTTTCAGGCGGTCTACTTAGGGAACAAAGTCCACAGCTACATTTTAAATATGGGGCTCCTTTTACGAAGCCGCGTTAGCGTTTTAACGTAATAGTGCGCGCTAAACTTCCGGCCACGCTAGACGCTAACGCCAGCATTGAGCTGGCGTTAGTTCTAGCCGCGTAGTGCGGGTTTAGCGCGCGCTAAAAAGCTGCGTGCGCTAAAACCGCTAACGCAGCTTCATAAAAGGAGCCCATGGTCTTTGCACCAAGTTTCAAAATGAAAGTGTGGACATTCTTTTTTTAAAAAAAATTGCCATTGGTTCAAAGTGCCTATGGATATATGCATCTGTTTTTGAACATATCTCTCTAAATATAACTGAAAGTACAACAGCATGTGTATTTACAACCTAGTGAAGGAGGGCACTTTATAGATGATGTTTTACACACTGAAATGGCTTTGAAAATGTTCCTCTCTTGGCAAATACCCCAAATTGTATATATTGATTGATTGGTTGATTGAGCTGGCCTGTTTGATCCTGCAAAGCATCATCTGTGGTTGAATATTTGTCTGGATGAGGTCTCCGGTATTTTTACTGTCACCTTAACCTGGGAGAAATGTGTTCTTTTTGTGCTGAGGACCCTTGAGAAGGGAACTTGGTTGCAGATAGCCTTTTTATAAAGGTAAATGTGCACCTCTCTTGGTATACATGAAAACAGATTTCTCCAAGATTAGCAGCAACAAAGCTAGTGGGTTTTATAGTAGGATTTTCAAGCTGAATGTGTTACAAATTAGCATTAATACCTGGGCTGACTGCCATTGTTGCTATAAACAAATATTTTAAGTTCAGATTCTTTTAACCGCTGTGATACATATTTAATTGATTCTTAACGTATGGTGAATGTAATTCTGATAGCAAGTCTTGCTGACTCTAGCAGTTCTTGTGTAGACTATAATTACTTTAAGTATGCCTCACTCTTGGAGATTTGAGAGAGAAATTCTAGGAGCAGATAGAAAAGCAGTGGAATAATCTTGCTCTACTAACTAGTATATTGCTAGCTTTAAACCAATCAAAACGTTCTTTTTGGGATTTTTCTTAAGGCCTGATATTCAGATGTGTCAGGAGCAACGCGGATCATTCAGTGCGGCTCCCTGCGCTAATAACTGCTATCGCGGTTCAGTAAATTTTTAAAAAATATTTAATGTGGTGTCTTATATACTGCTAAATCTCCCAAAGGATTTGACGTGATTTACAAAACAATTAAATTGACTTAAGTAATGGCCAAAAATCTAAACAGGTACTTTGAATTTCCGTCTCTGTCCCAACAGGCTCACAATCTAATTATGCAAGTAGTACCTATGAAAGAAATAAATTACAGTGGAACCTCAGTTTCCGAGTAACGCGGTTTGCGAGTGTTTTGCAAGACGAGCAAAACACTCCCGCAAACCTTAACTCGCAAAACGAGCATGTCCCGATAAACGAGCCCCCCCCCGCTCTAACTGACATCGCAGCCCCCCCCACCAGTGAACGCCTCCCCGAGAACCGGCATGGCACCCCTGTGCTGGAAACGGCATCTGCCCACCCGCCCACTCAAACAAGCTCCTTACCTAACATGACCATTTATTTTTTTCATCAAAACGAGACATCTATTAATATACAACCCCGCCCCAATCCCACCCTAGCCCCATCCCCAATTTCTTCCGTTCATTTTTCATGTACACACTATCTTATTAATTCATAATGGTAAACATAAAATTTTTTAAAAAACACAAAGCACACTGTACACAGAGAAAATGTTAATTATCATTTACGAGTTTCGGTTTTTTTCAAAGATGTCAAGGCAGATTACTTTAAAATATGCAATGTCACCTCAGTAACTATAGAAAAATAGACAAATATAGTGCAAAATATAGACAGCAGATATAAATTCTCAAAACAGACACATTTTGATCACTAAATTTAAAATAAAATCATTTTTCTTACCTTTGTTGTCTGATGATTTCATGAGTCTCTGGTTGCACTTCCTTCTGACTGTGCATCCAATCTTTCTTTCTTTCTTATTCAACATTTCTTTAACAATCCAGCCCCATCCCCTTTGGGTCCAGGTCTCTCTCTCTTTTTCCTCTATTACCCTCCTCAGATCCAGTGTCAGTTCTTATTTGTACCTTTGTTCCAGGTCTCCCTCTCTCTCCCTCCTCTGTTATGATCTTAAATCTCCCTGTTCTTCCCCAGGGTCTCTCCCCCCCTCTGTCTGAACCTCCCATAGTCCTGCATCTGCCTCCTGTCTTTTCCCTTGGTCCAGGCCTTTCTCTCTGTAGTCTTTCTAATCTGCTTACAACCCCCTTCTTTTTTCTGCCTCTTTTTTGCTTTCCTCTCTCCCAGCATATTTTAGCAAATCTCTCTCCTCTTGTCCCCCTCAGATCTGGTATCTGTCTCCTTCCTCTTTTCCTCCTCCCAGGACTGGTATCTGCCTCCTCCCCTTCCCCCCTGCTTAGGCATCTCTCTCTCCGCTCCCTTCCTCCTGTTATTCTTAATTTATTTTCTGCCTCTTTCTAAATTCTTTCTTACTATTCAGTCCTCAATTTCCCTCTTTCATTGTGTCTACCTATAGATTCCACCTCTTTCCCTCACCCCTTCCAGTATCTAACTCTATCCTCTTCCTTCAATCCAGCATATGCCCTTTTTTCTCCTCCCCACTTCCTTCCAGCGTATGCTCCCTCTCTCCCCCCCCCCACTTCCATTCAGTCTGCCCCCCACTTCCATTCAGTGTCTGTCCCTCCTATCCCCCACACTTCCATTCAGTGTCTGTCCCACTCTCTCTACCCCTTCCATCTCTGCCTCGCCCCTTCTATTCTCTGCCCTCTCCATCCAGTGTCCGCTCTCTCTCTCTTCCATATGGTATCTTCCTGCTTTCTATGCTCCTTCCATAAACTGTCTCCTTTGTACATGATTCATTTCAGCTTCACCCCCTCTCAATTTTTCTGTCTCCCTATGCTCTGGAATATCTCTCTTCTTTCCTTCCTTCCTTCCCACTCCACCCCATGGTCTGGCGTCTATCTCCTTCCCTTCCCTCCTCTATGCCCTGGCATCTCTCTCCCTCCATGCTCTGCCACCTCCTCTCCTTCTAGTCTGGCATTTGTTTCCCCTCTCTCCCCCCCATGCCCTGGCATATTTCTCCTCTCCTTCCAACTCCCCCTCCCCTTCCATTATTTGGCATCTCCTCTCCTTCTTTTCTCTCACTCCCTCCTTCCTTCCTTTCCCATGGTCTGGCATCTGACTCCTTTCCCCACATGCCCTGGCATCTCTCCCTCCCCTTCCATGCCCTGGCATCTCCTTTCCCTCCCTGCCATGGACTTGGTATCTCTCATTTCTCTTCCTTTTCCTTCTCCCTCATTCTGTGTCAGCATGCCCCCTATCTACCTATTACTCCAATATCCAGAACCTCCTTTTTCTTCTTACTGTATCCACCCCGTGTCCAGCATCTCCCACCTGTCTTCCTACTCACTTCATGTCTCTCTTTTTTTTTCCTTTACCAAACAACCTCCATGTCCAGCATCTTCCCTTGTTTTTTTTCCATCCTTATCCTTCTAAAACGTTGGTGTGTCCGCCTCGCACCCTCTTCCCTGATAGGTCCTTTCTACACCTCCCGAGTCTCCGCTGCTGCATCCCCCACTTCAGTCCGCAATGCATTATCTTCCCCTCTAACATGGACCTGCAGTTGTTTACCCTGCAGAGCCTTGAAACACTCCTTCCTACGCAGAGCATCGGCCTGCAACCGGCCAACGCCGTCTGCCATCTTCCCACAATGCACTGCTCCCGCAAGGCCCTGCACAAACTACCGCTGAGCCTTGCAGCTGCTGCGCTAAGGACCCGTCCTAGGGGACAGTGGAGAGGGTAGAATGCATCGATTGGTGCCTGAGCGCTGTTCCTATCCCATTAATGAAAGGGAAATTCCGGAAGAAACACTGTCCTACCAGAAGGCCTTGAGCATTAAATGGGGTAAGGAGCTTGTTTGGGAGAGGAGAGAATGAGAGCCATAAGGCCTTGAGCATGTGCAGGTGCTCAAGGCCCAGCCCAGCCCAGGCAAGAGGCGGGATCTTTCCTTAACTGGCACCGGCAAGCAGCAAATGGGATAAGGAGCTTGTTTGGGAGAGCGGGCGGGCGGATGCTGCTTCCAGCACGAGGGTGCGATGCGGTTCTCGGGGTGGGGGGGAGCGTTCGCGGGCGGGGGGTGCAATGCTCGTTTGAGCGGGGGGGGGGTGATGGAGTAGCGCCGGTAGCCTCGGGGGGGGGGGGGGGGAGGAGGAGGTGGAACGTATCAAGCGAGTTTCCCTTACTTCCTATGGGGAAATTCACTTTGATATACGAGCAATTTGGTTTACGAGTATGCTTCTAGAATGAATTATGCTCGTAAACCAAGGTTCCACTGTACTTACATTTACCTATATAAAGAGAAGGAAGAGGGAAAATATAATACAATAAATTCAATTCTTTAGGTGCATAAAAGGCACAACAGAAGGGAAAACTTCAATATCAAAGAACCCCAAAGAAAAATCCTGAAAAAATAGCAGAATTAAACAAGCCTAACAAAAATAAAGCAAAAAGACAATTAAAAATAAACCCCAGTCATTCTCACTACCCTCAGTCAGCTTTTAATTCCATATCCCCAATCAAGCCAGGCCACAAAAACGACACCTCCACTAAAGTTTCCCTACTCCTGAAAGGCTGGAACCAAATGCTGCAGTTCCGCCAGCCCACTCTGAGATGACAATACGAAGAGAGGTGGACTGTCTTCCCATGGGATGCCAGAAGAAGTTGTGGGCTGGGACCTGGATGCAAGCTAAGGCTCTGGGCTGAAAGCTGAGTGTAAGAGGCGTTTTCCATGCTATGTCAAATTTTTTTAAAAAATGTTATTTTACTGAACTTTACAAACCGCCCTTGTATTTAGGAGACTTGTGGTGAGAGTTTGGCATAATCAAGATCTTATTCCTAATTCTGAATATGATGGGAAACCAATGGAGATCATTGAGCGGGGGAGTGATATGGTCTTCCTTCCATTATAGAGATTAGGTGGCTGTGTTTTGGATCAGTTGCAGATCTTTACAGAGGAGCCCATGATAACAAATGGTTGCAGTAATCATGACGATTCAGTACAAGAGCTCGGGTAAGAGTAAAACGGTACTTTCTCTATAAAGTTTAATTCTTGAGCTTTGGGATGCAGAGGAAAGATGGGCGTCCAGATGTATACACAAAGTGACTTGTGCTTAAGGAGAGGCTCAGAATAAATGAGGAAGGTAGCAAGGTCATGTCCTTCTTGGTGGTCAGATAACTTCTGACTTTGAGGGAGTAAGCTTGAGGTTACGATTTACAAGCCATGAGGCAACTGAATCCAAGCAGTTAAGATTGTGTCTATCTGGAAATAGTCTGGCATTGGTGAAAGCAACAATTTGAATCTTGTTAACCAACAAGTGCCTGTTTGCCCCAAAGTTCTGCATAAGGGTAGCCAAAAGAGACCAAAAAGCATAAATAGTGTCAGGACTGAAGCTTGAGGAGCCCTGTAAGTGAGAGCATATGCAACTGATTGCTGATCATTCCAGTCCATCCTGGAAGTATGAAAGAAGTGAAAACAATCCATCCTGGAAGTATGAAAGAAGTCCATCCTGGAAGTAAGAAAGAAGTGAAAACAAAGGCTTGACTATAAGAGTGTAATCTACAAGATCAAAAGTGGAGATCATGTCCAAGAGTATGATAAAATGACATCTCCCTCCTGATTTAGACAAATTTTGATAGCCATGACCAGGGATGACTTTGCACTATGGTCAAAGCAAAATCCTGATTGTTTTGGATGAAGAACTTGAGTTGTAGCCAAGAAGTCTGTGCGTTGACCAGCAACAGCTTTCTCCATGGTTACTCAGAGATGGGGCAGAAATTTGTTATTTTTCTTTTGTTTTGGTATTTTGTTCTTTTTAACAGGATGAATCCTGGCCTCTCTGTTTAATTGGAACATTGCCCTGAGTAAGATTGGAAATAAGTCATGATCTAAATGTGAGATAGAAGACCTAACTAGAGAGTTCTTGAACAGTGTGTCCACAGGGGAAATCAATGATTTTATAACCAAATTTAGTTTTTTCAGACTAGATTGAATTGAAAGATTGAAGGTTTAGAGTGCAGTAAGGTGACTCATAACTGGGAGGAAGGAAAATAGCTGAGGTTCAGAATCATTTGGGAAGATGGTGAGAGTAGTCTTGATTCCAGAAAACACAAAGAGGGTTTGTCTACATAAAAGGATGATTGAGCTTTACTTACTTTAATAAAATTGAAGTTAGTAAAACTATTGGATGTGAAAATATTGATGTTTCAGAGAGAATAGGGTAAATTTAGCATTGTTCAAAGTTGTTAAAATGCATTCAAGATTGTGAAAAATTGCAGGCAGACCTTAGGAAATATAGAAGACTAAGCGTCCAAATGGTAGATGAAATTTAATGTGGACAAATGCAAAGTGATGCACAGTGGGAAGAATTACCCAAATCATAGTTACCAGATGCTATGGTCCACTTTTGGGGTTAGCACCCAAGAAGAAGATGTGGGTGTCATTGTAGACAATATGATGAAACCTTCCACCCATTGGACGGCGGCAACGGCTATAAAAACAAACAAGATGCTAGGAATTATTAAAAAAGGAACAGTTAACAAGACGAAGAATGTTAAAATGTCTCTGTATCGCTCCATGGTTCGACCTCACTTGGAGTATTGCGTTCAATTCTGGTCTCCTTATTTCAAGAAAGATATAACGGAACTAGGAAAGGTTCAAAGAAGAATAACCAAAATGATAGAGGGGATGGAACTTCTCTTGTATGAGGAAAGACTAAAAAGGTTTAAGGCTTTTCAGCTTGGAAAAAAAGACAGCTAATAGGAGATATGAAGTCTAAAGAATCCTGAGTGGTATAGAACGGGTACAGGGAGATCGATTTTTGTTTTTTACTTCGTCAAAAATTACAAAGACTAGGGGATACTTGATGAAGTTACAGGGAAATACTTTTAAAACCAATAGGAGGAAATTTTTTTTCACTTAGAGAATAGTTAAGCTCTGGAACGCATTGCCAGGGGTTGTAATAAGAGCGGATAACGTAGCTGGTTTTAAGAAAGGTTTGGACAGTTTTCTGGAAGAAAAGTCCATAGTCCGTTATTGAGAAAGACATAGGGGAAGCCATGTTTGCCCTAGAATGTTTGCTTGGAATGTTGCTAATATTTGGGTTTTTGCCAGGTACTAGTGACCTGGATTGGCCACTGTGAAGATAATAATAATAATAACTTTATTCTTATATACCGCCAACAATCTTGCGACTTCTAGGCAGTTTACAATAAAGAGAAACTGTACATACAGCGAATTACAGAGTATAGCAGTGTACTTCTGATAATGGGAACATTAATGATAATAACAACAGTTCGTATGCTGCAGGGCCTTGAAGTGCCATGCGGCTTACAAAGAATTGGAAAAATTCCATAAATTGAATGGGGTATTCATGGGCTACTGGACTAAATAGACCGTTGTTGTGAACCAGTAAGGCTATTCCTATGTTCTTATGGAAAATCCTATATATGAGTAGCTGCAGTTGGTTCTCATTAGAACATAGATTAGCAAAATAAGTTTTTTAGGCTAAATGAATATTTGCCTTGTGAAACCTATAGCAAACCTTCAAAGATTCAGGTTAGATCTAGACTTGTGTTTGTGCCAGTGTTTTCTAGCATGGTGAAACTGCCTTTTTAAGGAGATGTAGCCTCTGATGGAACCAGTGGTAGTCGTGTCAAGAGCGGGCAGAATACTCAGTAGTGTGACTGACTTCTGATGCATATAGTTAGTACAATCCCATTTTGCACGTCACATTATTTATCTTCTAAGCATGGGGAAGTGCTTAGAGAATGATTTTACATTTGGCAGCTAATTCCTCTAGATTTAATAATAATAATAATAACAGTTTATATACCGCAGGACCGTGAAGTTCTATGCGGTTTACAATGATTAGAAATGTGTTTGGCCTGGAGATTTTCTAAATGATTCCCTAAGAGTGTTTGGTTGGAGTTTGGACCAGTTAAAATATGACCAGAAGTGGTCTGTCCAGGAAAGTAGGAGGAAAGAGAAGGCCCTTGAGATCTCCTGGGCAGGTTTTAGGAGAAGAGAAGGTCCAGAAAATGCCCTGGTGAGTGCATTGGGCCATGTATATTTTGCGTGGAATTAACTGTTCCATAAAATGAAAACATTCTTTTTGGGACTTAATGAAAGAGCAAAATGGACCTTGGTGTCCTAGAATTTAAAGTGGTGAATAATGAGCATATTTAGACACTAGAGAGGACAACTCTTCTAAGGTAGGGGTACTGATTAGAGAATGACATGGGGACAAATTTTTCCCTGTCCCCACAGGAACTCAATTTCCCTGTCTTGTTTCCACGAGTTTTGTTGCTGTCCCTGTCCCATTCCTGTAAGCACTTATGATTTTAAAGTGTTTGAGGCTTGTGCAGATGAGGACAGAGCTTGCAGGGTGGAGACAGGAAGCAAAAATGAGTTTCCACGGGGATGGTGAAAAATTTGTCCCCAATCATTCTCTAGTACTTATGGTGGGAGATAGAGGAGAAGAATATTATATGCAGAGTGATGAGAAAAGTGCATGAGCAGTGCCTCAGGAAAGTGAAGGGCAAAAGGCTTCCCTCTGCAATAATGAAGGAGATAGGGGGTAGTGTTCCTCCAATTCATTCTTTCTATGTGGAGTTATTGAAGTGAAAAGAATAATTTGGAGGATAAGTCTGGAGAAGGAAGGAGAGGCTTTCTTTCTTCAACCAATTGTTTTCTATCAAACATATAATGTCTAATCTGTGTGTTGAAATTGCCATAAATCAAGGTTGCTTTGTTTATAGATCACACATTACACAGTTCAACCTGATAAGGCAAAATACAAATAGAGCAAGATTGTGTGATACTCTATTAGGGTTCTATAGAGCAGACAATGGGACTGAGAAACAAGACAAGAACTATGGACTAACTTTACTGCAGAGGGGCTTTATAAACAGGTGTGGTGGCTGTGGTTATTTGCGGTCAAGAATTATCGGTATAATAGTGAGTGGATGGCCAGCAAAAAGAAGAAAGCTGTAGTACCAAAATTGAGAGAGAGAGAGAGGAGTTGACAGAGTGAAGGGCAAACCCTTTGGATGCATGCAAAGGAAAAGGTTGAATAGACTCACTTCAACCTGTTGCATTGAAACTAGAATAAATGGATGTCACCTTGGGGCAATGGGTAGGGTATAATCACTAAAAGCCTGGGAGAATCATCAGGAAGGATGCAGGCAACAATCTGGTGCAGTTTAAGGGAGAATCAGCTGGGAAGAAGCAGCCATTGTCTATTGCCTCTTCCAAGAAGGTCTTAATTGAGTCCCTGGCTAATACCACAACGTGCCAGTTGATCTTGCAAGAAAAAAGAGATGAAGAATCAGCCACATAACTGAGTAACATTATTATTATTAATAATTTTGATTTTTCTCACACTTTTCCAAGAGTAACTCAAGATAAGTTACAGTCGGGTAGAAAAGATATTTTCTTGTTTCTAGAAGACTTATTATAACATAGTAGATGACGGCAGATAAAGACCCGAATGGTCCATCCAGTCTGCCCAACCTGATTCAATTTAAGCCTTCTAGTGGAGGATTCCGGCATCAGGGGATTTGAACCCTGGCTTCCCGGTTTTTCAGCCTGCTGCTTAAACCACAAAGACCCATCTGAATAACTAGGATTCTCTGTGGAGGTTATGCAGACTTTTCAGGTGTCACATTTACCGTGTTTTTAGTTTGCAGCTTCCTATAATGGATACATACAATTTTGAGAAACTATTCTACCTGAAAAGATGTTTATTCACATAGTGGAGAAAAGGAATGGTAGACATGGAACATACAATACAAAGACCAGATGACCTGCACATGGGTGCAAAATGCTATTGGATATATTAATGTTCTTCTTTCAAGTCTGAAGATTGCCGAGGGTGTTAAAAGAATGGAAAACAGCATCTGACGCCAGGACTTGTCTTGTTGTTTTTGGAGGATTTGAAGGTTAGAAGAATGGAAAAGAGTGCTTGATGTTAAGACTCATCAGCTTTTGTGGAAGATAGCAAATGAAGATTTCGGTTTGATTTGCGATTCTTTTCCCCTTGAGAAAGATATTTACTGAAACATGGTTGTTATGCCAGTTTATACAGAATAAGCTATACACTTCTCGCTCCGTATTCGCGGTTTCAGCAACCGCGGGTTTGATTATTCAGTTTTTAGCTTGCTGGCTCCTCCCCCTTCCCAAATTACATCAGCTTGCATAGAAAAATCGCTGATTTTCAGCACTTTCTTCACCGTGTTTTGCCTCTCCTTCAGGAACAGGCCAGGTCTCCAAACATGTTATTCGCGATTTCACCATATTCATATTTACCATAACATATGAAAAAGTTATTTGCGGTTTTTCTGTATTCTTGGATCTGTTAATCTCCTATCACAGCGAATACAGAGGGAGAAGTGTACAAACATTTTGAATGATTTTTTTTGTGTGTGTGTGTCGTGGGGGTGGGGGGAGGTATTAAATGAAACATATTACAGACCCAGTAATCATTTGGAAATGGGTCCTCCTTTCTACCTGTGCTGCTGCATTCCCAAACCTAGCCAGGAACAGGCTTATAGAAATCTCAAACTCTATTGCCTATAGTTGGCGTCTGTAGTCTGCACCCCTGTGGCTGTACTGTAATTATAGGTATGGAAATGGTTGATGTTAAAATGAACAGGAAGTTAGCGGCAGGCTCACTGGGAACAGCAATCAGCAGAAGATTGTAAACAGCATGGAGAGATCAGGGTTTTACTTTTAGGATAAGAGTTTGAAAACAAAGTGAAGCAAATGTTATCTTTTCCATCCTTGAAAAAAAATCAACACTTTAGTTCCCTTTTGAATGAAGTGTAAAATCCAAAACCAAAACTGTCCATCACTTTATATAGGGTACAGATAAGCTATTTCTTGGTATCTGTAGCTGATTGTACATGTGTTAACAGTAAAATGCTCTTGCATGTTATTGCAGCAGTTGTTTTCAGGGGCAGTTTCTTACTTAAATTTGCAGGATTATTTTTAAAGATATTCCATTAGATTTCACTTGCCTTTTTTCAGAATTCTTTGAAGTTGTAGCATTGGAGATGAAAAACTCTAAACTGATGGTGTATAGATAACATTACATCATGCTTCTGATTTTCTGAAATGCATTTATTTTGAATTTGGATTTAGCTTACACATTTTTCAGTAATAACTCAAGGTAGGCTACATTCAAGTACACTAACACCCTGTTTTACTAAGGTGTGCTATGCGTTTTAGCGCACGCTAAATCTATGCGTACGTTTACACGTTCATAGACTAACATGAACACGTTAGCGTTTAGCACGTGGCTAGCGCGCTCTAATATTTAGCGCGTGCTAAAAAGCATAGCACACCTTAGTGTTTCTTTATCCTTGGAGGGCTTAGTCTAAGGCAGGAGTCTCCAAAGTCCCTCCTCGGGGGCCGAATCCAGTCAGGTTTTCGAGATTTCCCCAATGAATATGCATGAGATCTATTTGCCTGCACTGCTTTCAATGCATATTCATTGTGGAAATCCTGAAAACCTGACTGGATTTGGCCCCCGAGGAGGGACTTTGGAGACCCCTGGTCTGAGGGGTCCTTTTGCTAAGTGTGCCTGTTTACTGTGGCTATGTAACAGAGGCATCCTTTTTTTTTTCCAGTATAGAGCTCTATGTTTATCGCCACCTGTTTAGGAGACAATATGGTCTGCTGCGTTAACTGTGCACTAACCAGCTAGCATGTGTAATGTAGGTGCATTAACTGGTTAATTCAGGAACACCTACTCCCCCTCTAAATGATTACAAAAAATAATTATTGTGCACTAAGGGCCTGATTCTTGAAAACATGTGTCCTGAGGGCAGGCAGCGGTAGGCGTCCTACTACCTTCTGGAAGCCAATTGGGATGCACGTTTTAAAAAGAAAACTCTCCCAGGCAGGATGATTCTTAATAGTTTATCATGCTTTTTATTTATCTATAAATTTGCTTCCCCTTCCTATTTGTTTTTTCCTTTGTTATTACTCTTCCTTTCCTATCCAATTATTGTAATTTCTTTCCTATTTATCCTCACAATTCAAGTATGTCTCTATACCCCAACTAACATTTTAATATACGTATGTAATTAAGCATGTTTAGTATTTAAAATTTTTTTATTTTATATTGCCAATAATATTTAATGTGTTAAGGTATTAATCTGTATGTATTAAGGCTTTGTATTGCTTAGTGATTTAAAATAGGCGATTCATTAAGAATAATTAAACTTGAAACTTGATGCCCACCAATCATACAGATGAGCCGCAGAAACCAAAACAAGCTGCTTCCAAAATAGTGAGTCTCTTAAGCACACAGGGTGATTCGATGATGCAGTGAAGATTATTATGCAGCAGGTTTCAAGTTTTATTTAAAATTTGATTAATCACCTATCAAAACTTTTAGGCGATGTACAGTGATTAAAAAAGGGGGAAGGTATGCACAACATATATAAACCAAGATGATTAAACACAGACAATGATATTGACGGACATACTGAGACACGGAAGAAAATGGGATGAACTACAATAAGTAAAGGAAAGTTAAACATTTAAAAAAATGGTAAAAACAAAGGAGAGGCCTAATCGATAAAAGCACCTAAAGAGCGTAGACGAGAAAGTTAAGAAATGCAGATCTGTTTCGGGTCTTTAAATGAAGCCCTTGTGCTTGAAATTGTCTGCTCCGCCTCTGCTCTTCTTATTTCCTGTGATTGTATTATGATACATGCGAAGCCCAAGTTTGCCAAAATTGCCTAGGTCAGTAGAAGGATGCCCAAGTCAGGACATTCCCAATTTGCAGCATATTTTAACAAAAAGCTTCATGAAATGTGAAGCCTTTTATACAAAAGGTAGAAGAAGGCCAGCATAAAATGGGGGCATTGTGGCAGCAAAAACAGCCAGCTTATGAAATCAAGAAAGATGCTCAAAAAAATTGGTGTCACGCAGAGCTTTGTATGTACAAGTACCAGATTTTGCAAAATTGTGTGTCCAATATAATCTTATTAATACATAATGGTAACCACAAAATAAAAACAAACAAACCACAAAGCACACACTATGTAGAGAAAATGTATATTTGGGGGGTTTTCAAAGAGGTCAAGGCAGATGACTTTAAAATATGCAATGTCACCTCAGTAACGACTATAATCAAATATAGTGCAAAACATAGACAGCAGATATAATGACACATTTCGATCACTAAATTGAAAATAAAATCTTTTTTCCTACCTTTGCTGTCTTGTGATTTCATGAGTCTCTGGTTGCACTTCCTTCTGATTGTGCATCCAATATTTCTTTATTTCTGCCACTTGCATGCTTCCTCTCCTTCAGACATCATTCCATTTTCCAACCAACATCTCTCTCTGTCCCTCCATGAGTCCAACTTTTCTTCCTCTCTCTTCCACCCCCACTGGCAACATGTCTCCTTCTCTCTCTCATTCCCTCCCCTGCTGCAAAGGGAGTGGGGAAAGAGAGAGATCCAGGGTGCATCTCTCCCACTCCCTCTACCGCCACATCCAACATTTCTCCCTCCTTTCCAACAGTCCATCATCTTTCTCTCCGCCTCCTGCACGTTTCCTCTCCTCCAGTCCTCATTCCTTCCCCCAACCAATCTCTCTTTCTCTCTCTTTCCGAGTCCAACGCTTTCTCTTTCTCCTTGTCTCTTCCCTCAAGTGTAACATCCCTCCTTCCCAACTCCACTCACAACATGTTCTCTTACCATACCCCATTTCTCCCTCTCTCATCACTCATTCATCCTGCAACAATTTTTCCTTCCCTCCCCCAACCCCACTCACAACTAATATGCTCTCTCCCCATGCACCATCTCACCCTCCCTTCCAGTGTGCAGCACCTTTCCTTTCCCTCCCCTTCTCCTTCAAATCCAGCAGCACCTTTCCCTTCCCCTCCCCTTCTGCCAGGTCCAGCAGAACCTCTTCTCCTTGTCCAGCAGTACCTCTCTTCTCCCAAGCGGGCAGCTCACTGCTTGATTTTAACTTCCCCATACAGCTGCCGCTAGTGTTAGTTTAGCTGTGGTTCCATCAGGTAGCCTCAGGACCTTGGCTAGGCCGGACTG
Source organism: Geotrypetes seraphini (assembly GCF_902459505.1). NCBI lineage: Eukaryota > Metazoa > Chordata > Amphibia > Gymnophiona > Dermophiidae > Geotrypetes > Geotrypetes seraphini. The sequence continues at coordinate 24,242,643 of NC_047095.1, forward strand.
CCTCGGATGATGCAACTTCCTCTTTTGTTGGAGGCGAGCCAGCCTAGCATAGGCCGTAAGGCTGCCTGATGGAACCACTGCTAAACTAATGCTAGCAACAGCTGTGTGGGAAAGTTAAAAGCACCCAGTAAGCTGATGCTAGGGAGAGGAGAGGTACTGCTGAGCCGGTGATTCCATCAGGCAGCCTTGGGGCCTTTGCTAGGCCGGCTTGCCTCTGATGATGCAACTTCCTCTTTCATCAGAGGTGGGCTGGCCTAGCAAAGGACCGAGGCTGCCTGATGGAATCGCTGGCTAAACTAACGTTAGCTGCAGCTGTGTGGGGAAGTTAAAAGCGCATAGTGAACTGCTGCTGCTGGATGTGGGAGGCTGGAGATATGCGATGGCAGAAGGAAGGCAGGAGATATGCGACGGCAGAAGGAAGGCAGGAGACATACAGTGCCGGTGCCGCGTACCCCATGACAATGGTGCGCGAACCCCCTGTTGAGAACCTCTGCCATAGACGGTGGGAAAAAATGCAGACTAGATGAGCATGTCCCCTATTACTGGAACTGGCTAATCACCTTTCTTAAAGTTAGGCATGGTGTATTTAAAACCAATTTTGAGAATAGCTTAAAATGAAGCAGATATAGTAATATGGCCATTGGGGATGTTATTTTTCAGTCACCCAGTCACCCAAAAACAACATTAGGATGCTTAGTGGAAGATAGCCAGCTCAATGAGAAGTGGGGCTTCTGCAAGAGCTTATCTGGAGTTAGGTATTACTTAATGAAAGGCCATGTAACCCAGTGCTAAATCATTGACACTCTTTCTTCCAGGATTTCCTTAGCATTTCATTATCCTTTCACTGTTTACATAGCATGGACATTATTCATGATAGATTTTAAAACTTTTGTCCAAGTACATAATGACTAACTAAGAGCTATTGATGTTTTGTTAGGGAAGACCATTCTTGGCCATGTAGAACTGCCATTATAGCATATGTTATGTTATAATGTTTTATGAGGAAAGAATAAACAACTGATATGTAAAATTAACATTTGCCATTGAAATTTTTCAAATTAATTTGTAAATATGTGAACAAGGCTGAAAATTTCAGAATGGAGTTTCAATATACTTAGAAAAGGAAGATGAGATTCATTAGATTCATTTTATGGACCGACCTTACTATATAGGAAGAAAATGACCATACCTAGCCTCTAGGCCAGCGTAGGGCAAACTGCGTGCTGTGACGAGAATCCTGGTATGCCGCAAAAGGCATGTGCAGACGAGTCAGCCAGTGCCGGCGCCTCTCCTCCTCGCATTCATCCCTCCTGCTCTCCGTACCTCCCCACCGGTGTAGTCCTTTTAGGGTTAGCAAGCTCAGGACCCCTTCTGGAGGGTCTCCGTGCATGTGTGGACGTTGACGCGATGACATCACACATGCAGGTGGCGTCATCACATAGATGTCCCCGAGTTTCATGTGCCGCTTCTTGGAAAAGTTTGCGAAACATTGCTCTAGGCAATTTCTGCTTGATGTGTAGCCCTCTGGTCCTTTAAGATTTGAGTTTTTACTCCTTTTCAACATTCTGCATTTTAGCAGAGGAGGGGAGTTGCTGGTCCTACTCTGGGGCTTTGCGTCTTGTCTCTGTCTCTTCTTGTTCTTCTTTATCGCCTGCGTTAGCTCTGCTCATCTGCTGATCTCGCCAATGGAAGGGTCAAGAAGCAACCAGCTTAGATATTACTTAATGAAGAAGCCAGCTTACAAAGATGGGCACACTTAAGGGCCAAGCCAATAAAAGGGGGAAGGGGTTTCTTGAGGGACCTTGAGGAGCCAAGGTCCTGGTCATGGGTTAGATCAGACATGGACAACTCCGGTCCTCGAGGGCCGGAATCCAATCGGGTTTTGAGGATTTCCCCAATGAATATGCATTGAAAGCAGTTCATGCAAATAGATCTTATGCATATTCATTGGGGAAATCCTGAAAACCCAATTGGATTCCGGCCCTCGAGGACCAGAGTTGCCCATGTCTGGGTTAGATGGACCTGGAAAGTTTCTTTTTTTTTTTTTAAATCAGTCTTTAGTGTTAGATCCTTTTTTTGGTAGGACACTTAAACTGTAAGGATAAATGTAACTTCTGTGGGTTGTTTGCGGTGATGTTGGTACACCAAAATTCCAACTCAGAATCCTCTATTTTTCTACTGTCTATGTATAGTGAATTTAAGAGAAATTTAATTAATTATAGAAACATATTTCTTTATGTACAAAATTAGGACTGATAGACCACAAAAATATTTATTTGAAGTTTGAATAGAGAACCTGAACAAAAAAAATGATATAAATATAAAATGATAAACTTACAATATTTATAATGTATAAATAATTTATTTTATAGTTGAAGTTTTTACCGACTCCACAGGCCTGTTTTGCAGTGGGTTAGGGTTCAAAATAGATTTTAGCTGGTAATCCCTTGAGGATGATTGGGGTAAATGCTGGGATTTTGATTACATTAAAGCTCAGAGTAGATATAAGCCTACCACGTAGGCTTGCAAAGCTAATAGTGTACAGCATGTACTTTTAAGGAGTATGAGGGCACTTTTTTAAAGCATGATTGTATGTAAAACTTTGATTGCACGTCTTATAAAATTAGGTCACACCTAAAAGTATGCATAATGCAAGCTAGCATGTATTGCACAGTAGACATGCTCATGGGCAGAGCATGAGTGGTGTCATGATTGATGTGTAAAAAAGTTTGCATGATCGCATGTATTGTACATATGTATTCTTCAGTAGGTATAAAGTCCACGCCTTCAATTAATGTGCATTGTTTGCAAGATTTGTGCTAGTGTTTTATAAAAATGTGTAAGATATGCAAAACACAGGTGCCTTCCTACACTATTATACCTAGAATCCTTGTATTCTAGAGGTGGAAGTTCAGTGGAGCTGGGGGTGGAGTTGTGAGTTGTTATAAAGCATAACCTGTGATTTAAACAGTAAATGATCATTTTATGAGTTCAGATATGTTTTTAATTTCAGAATTTTTAATTTCTGTGTGGTGTTAGTACATTATGTGTGTCCTTATTAATGATGTGTACAGTCGAAGGATATATTTACACTCCTTTTTTATGGTTTGTCTGGGGTTTTTTAACTTCTTTGATTGACTATCTCTTGTCAAAATTTACTATTTCATTTTTATTTTATTTTATTTAACATTCTCTGATAATAAATGTTTTTATTTATCAATGTGTGTATTCACAGTTCCCTCTCACCACCTTCAAAATATAATTTATTGGCATAATAGGCCCACAGCTCAATTAACAAACTTAAAACAAAACAATGTCAGGTTGATATAATTGAAGAATAGCATAGGTTCATCCCTTCAAGCCATAAATAGAATGCATACTGTCATGAGCAGGAAAGGTGAGAAACATGGGGCCCTTTTCCAGGACTTATTCTGAAGACCTCAGAGATAAAACCATTCATTGCCAATATGTGGTTCCCTCTTGGGTGTTGGAGAGGGGTGGGTCCTTCGGATGAGAGACCATGAGTGAGGGAGGAGAGTCTCATGGAGGTGGATCTGCCTTAGGTAATAGAAGAGGCTCAGGCAGACCCTGAGGGCATGGAGTGGTCAGTACAGAGCCACCTGAAGAGGTCCAAGAGATGGAACAGGCATGCGAGAAGGAAGGTTTCCCCGCTATTCCTTTCTATTTGGGGTTATGACAAGTGGGAGGTGGGATAGACCCGTCAAGGAGAAAGTCATGTCCTAAGGGGAGGTGGTGTCAAATGCCTAAGAACGGGGTAAGAGGAGTATAGTGGATTACCTATCCTCATTTTAAGCACTGCCAAATGACTGTGTTCCATGTGAGATGAATCCTGGGGAAGAAATGATTTGAATAAGAATTTGAATGTAAAATTGAATTCTATAGAGACTAAGGAGGCCTCTGAAAAGGAAAAGGAGGGAGGATGGAATTTTCCCAGAGCGTGAGATTCCTTCATTTCATAGAAGATACACCAGATGAACTAATATTAAAATTTCACCTTGAGAGAGAAAGTGACCTCCTGAAAGTACTTGAGGGACTACCAGGTTCCAAAGGGAGCTTAGGCTCTTTTGAGCTTATGGGAGGAGGACTTCTTTATGTAATATTTCTGATGTTAATAGTGTATTTTCATATAGTTGTTTTTTGTTTTTTTTTTCGATTTTTCAAATGTATACATTGTCAAGTTCAAAATATCAATAAAGAAATTAAAAAAAAAAAAGTAGTTTGCTGGAAATCATGGATTCTGGTTCCTCTGATGGACTGTATCCAGAGACCTAGCATGTAGGCTTATAGTGGAGATTCTTCTTGGCTCCCGTGAGTTCCCATAGTCTCTCGAGACTACGACGGGAACTCCTCACAGCCATTTCCTATTGGCGATCTACACGGGGCAGGAGTGTAGGAAGATTGCTCCTGCCCCGAAAGCCCGCTAGACCACCAGGTAAGGCCGGGACGCAGGGGGAGAAGGCTAAACTGTGTTGTTGTTTTTTTTCCCCCTCCCCAAAAAATCGCGAATATGTGAAATCGCGATTGCCGAAAATGCGAATGGGGAGGGAGAAGTGTATTCCTAAGCTTGCTAAAGAGAATCACAAAGCCTCCCCTAGGAATACATACAAGTCAAGCCTTCCAGCAATAAAACCTCCTAAAGCCCTGCCTAAAGCAGGCAGATCTGGTTTAGCTTTACCTATGCTAGTTATAGGGAAACAGATGGAAAGACTACATCTCCCAGCAGGCATAGCGCCAGGGAAAGGAAAGAGCAGGGCTGGAATACAAGCCACGCCCAATCAGGCTCAAACTGGTTTAGGCCAGGTGAGAAGTTCTCAGAGAGCAGGCTACCCTAACACACCTGCAGGGAGGACTAATCAACTCCCTGCAGTGAAAGAAACAGGAGTAATTTTCCCAAAGGAGGGGAGCCAGCTCCAGAAGCAGTTGGAGGGCCAGCCTCCGAGTACACATCTGCTCCTGACCCAGCAAGCCAGAGCCAGTCAGCAGGTTGTAAGCCACAGATTGTCAGCCCAGAGAATCAGGAAGCCACAGTCTACCTCCTGGCTACCAGTCCAGGCAGAGGTTGGTGAGATAGAAGCCACAGAGAACGGTGAGTCTGTGTTTGGGCAAGACAATGAGATGGCTGATGAGGACCTTGCTTATAATATGGCGATAGAAGAAACAGAGTTGCCCAGTATAGAAGAAATGGAAGTAAGCTAATCTTTTCCTGTTAAAGAGAGCTGAGATAAAATTTGGACTGTGTACTAGATTACTGGAAGGCTGAAATTTTTGTTTGAAGAAAACGTTAGTTGAGACAAGTTTTTTTTCTCTTTTGAAGATAATGGGCTTGGAACTGACAATTGTTTGTGTTTTGAATGCTGCAATGATATACCAGGTTATAGAAACCTGGAAAAGCCTGTTTGAAAGTTTGCTTTTGATTTTGATCAATAAATTATATCAGGAGATTGTACCTATGTGACTGGACCTGGTTTTTTTTTAAATTCCAATACCAAGCTACCAATAGAACCTCACGTAACCGCTCGGCTGAGGTTTTGTGTGCACTGGGTAAGGCCACTTACTTAGCCCTGCTTGGCCGCGCCCGGTCACAGTATACAGTGTAACTAACACACACACACACCTTTCCCATCTCTGCGCCCTAATTCCTGTAGACTATGTACCCCACCAGACCCTTATCCTCACCCCCCCCCAAGCCACCACAAAGGAGGAGGGTTCAGGAAAAGAACATTCAGTCACACATTAGGAAGGCTAGCATAATACTGGGCCAGTGAACACAGTTTTGAGTTGTCGTTTCAATATAGGCTTGAATTTATTCCATTGATGAACTCTTGATTTCATCAACGTTCTCTTCCTCCTTCGTCTGTCTCCGCTTCCTGGCTGTTTGATACACCTCTGCAGAGTTTGGTTGTTTATGGCATGACTCAAGTAATAGTTAAGATGAAGTGACTTGCTCCCCAGGTGCTATCAAACGTAGAAAATAACTTCTTAAGTGCAGTATAATAGCCTTGCCTTTTTTGTAGAAGCTGCCACGATAGAGCAGAATGGCTGCTAATCCCACGGCTGCTTTTAGAGTGACTCACCAATCAGTGAGAAGAAAAGAAAAGGTGGAGAGGTTGGAGAACAGGCTTAAGTTCATTTACCCAGGAGAAAAGTAGCATGTCCGAGGACGTTAAGTTATTTGCTCCTTTTGGCAGTGTGTAGCAATGGGTAGATTTATTGAATTCATGCTCCAGTGTAGTCTTTACTTTAGATTTTGCAGGGGGAAAATATTGACTTATTTTTAATGGGGGGAAAAAACACATGGGCACAAGCAGGAATAACCTAATAACCTATTCAGGAGGGTGTAAATATAGCAAACTTAGAATGGTTAACTGTAATCTTATGTAAACATAATATACATACGATACATACATGTATAATAGTGTAATAATGCAAAACAAGAAGAGTTCACCAAATGGTTCCACAGTGAGAAGGAGACGACCAAAAGCAAATGCACTTCTATCTCTTGTGGCTCAACCAGAACGGACCCTGGAAGAAGGTTGTTTTATACCGAAACATGGATTGTGTCGGGTCCATGCCACTGTGTATTATTTGGATGTGTCAAGTATATGCATCACTTTTTACTTGTGAAGACTTAACTTTTTACAATAAACTGGTTATTGAGATCATCGCTGCCGCAGTTCTGTTTTGCTTTTGATAATGCAAATACAAACATGGTATCCTAACCAAGCAGCTAGGAGGCCGGCAGAAATCACAGTGGAATCCATCTGACTCTGTATTTAAAAACCATTACAGATGTCTATTGGAAGCTTCTATACCGCTACTGATGACTGGGAAGTCAATTCAGAGCAGTTTTCAAAAAAGATACAATCGGCCAACTTTTGGTAAATTAAAAAACAAAGAATATTTTAACAGCAGCCAATATTGATAACTTCTCCCCTTAGTATGTAAACAATATGTAAACAATCGGATGAAAAATTTCAAATGAATTACTACATTGATATCCCCCTGAATATGAAGCTTTGTATATAAAAAGACAAAACTAATGGGTAGTAGGATAGGAAAGAACTATTGAAACACACTTCTCTGCTTTGTGGTTTGATAAATTGTCTTTTCTACATGCACATCTGTGTAAATTGCAGACTAAGTCAGTCTAGAAGTAATTTTTAACGTGGTTTGGCTTTTCTGCAATTAGCAGAAATGCCAAATATAATTTTTCCAGAACATGTTATCCACGAAAGACAGGCCGGTCTGAGAAAGGAGGCTCACTTGAGGGGGGAAGGTAGAAAACTATAAATGCAGAGTCTGTAAAACATTTTCATTATCAAAAACCAACATTTCCAAAGCTAGCTCCATGCTGGGGTTTTTTTTCCCCTTCTACACTAATGTAAACCAGATCATGGTTAGTGAATTCATGCACAGCCCAAAGAAAAAAAGAATATTTATATGTTAAGTCACTTACTGCAAAACATTAATCCCATGGTTCTCCGTAGGGAGGACCTTTTGGGGACTGGGGGGAGGGAGCAACACATGCATGTAATTACATATTAAAAACTGCAAGGCCTATCAATCTGCCCCTTTTCCTTATGAACTGCAATATGGCAATTACATACGTCTGCTTTTTATTCTATCCCTTGTATCTCGTCTTACAAATTATTTGTGCTTTTATGATTCAGTACTATTTAAGGGTTTTTTTCCCCCCAGTATCTCTGCTTGGAGACTGGTTTGGCATTTATCAATCTCTAAAAATCCAAGTAAGGGTGTTGGGGGGTGGGGGTCTAGGATTGAATGCAGAAATGAAGGAGCAATCCAGTTCCATTTACAACACATTAGAAGATTGAAGTCCAGAGGAGCTGAAATGTACATTGAGCCCTATGTCAAAGGGCCTTAGATTATGTTTATGGTTTATTAGTCTTGTATCCCATTTTCTGAAGGCATAACAATGTGGTGTACAAACTAAAGTTTAGACAGAAAGGAACTCCCAATCTTAACAGGAAAGAAGAGATGAAGCTGTTTATTTATTTACTCAATTTTTTAGCCTGTCTTCCAAAAGAGCCCAGAATGGGTTACAAATCCACATATGTAATATCATAATCAACAGCAAAGTGATACAGGCATATACATGCACTCTTACACAGGTTTAAATTTCAAATAATCACAATAACAAATTATTATTTTTTTTAAACCCATTCACATCAAAATTAAAAGGTCAGAATCCACATTTGCAGGCATTTTAAAGTTAAAAATATACATTTTTATAGTTTTCCAAAAACTTAACAATTGTCTCTCTCCTTGTGACTGTAGAACTCGTCCAGGAACATAAATTGGTAATGTCTCTAACATATAATCTGAAACATTTTGAAAGCCAAAACCAGGGCCTTGAAAATATAATGCCTTCCAACAGGCAACCAATGAACAGAGAGACATGGTCGTGAATGCTCAAATTTTTCAGCAAACAAGGTGCTACATTCTGTGTACTTTGCAATCATAATTGATTCTTTGCAGACAAACCTACAAGCAGTGCATTGCAATAATCCCTGCAATATAAGATAAAAGCATAAAGTAGCTGAGAAAAATCTGCTTCAGAAAAATACATAGATTTTTCATAGTTGACGTGAATAGTAAGAAAAAAGAAAAGGTAGATACAACTTGAAAGATATGATTTGTAACTGATAATCCAGAGTCGAGTAATACTCCTAAACTGCATACCTAGACTTTAGCTATCAATATAGCATTACCCCAAGAAAACGAGGTACGAGGATTAATACGATTATCTCTATATATCCAAAGACATTGATGCATTCAAGAGCAGCTTATTTATAGTCATCCAATCTTTAACTTCTGTCAAACAGTCCTGTAATTGGTTAATTTGTAATTGGTTAATTTGTGTGTTGCGATCAAATCCTAATGGAATATATAATTGAATATCATCTGCAAAAGAATGGATCCTAATCTGATGTTTCAAAGCAACATTTATTTATTTAATTCATTATCTATTCCGTTCTCCCTAAAGAGCTCAGAATGGGTTAAGGGTTTCCATAATATATAGTTAAAAGGGTTACAATCTGCCATAGCTACAGTGCAAGATTTTTCAATACCAAGTTTATATCATAATTTGACACATACAGAGGATCTAGTACCAATATCGATCTCATGTCTATTATACAGATTGAAAAGTAATAGTGATAATAAAGCGCTGGGCTCAGACATATTGGACCCCAACAACAAACTCTGTGATTTTTGATCAAGAGAGCAGGAAAACCGGTGCAAAGCAACATCACAAATCCCAATCTCAACAAGCCTGGATAAGAGGATGATTAAGAGCATCACAAACAGCATATAGCTCTAATAAAATCAACAGTATTTCCAAGTCATCAGTAATATCTAATAAAACAGTTTAGGCACTATGGAATTTTCTAAACCCTGACTGATACACAGAAAGTGCTTCATGTTTCTCAACAAAATCCTGCAGCTACACTAAAACCACTTTTTCTAAAACAATACAGGGCTCCTTTTACTATGCTGCGCTAGCGGTTTTAGCGTGCGCTAAATTGCGCGCGCTAGACGCTAACACCAGCATTGAGCTGGTGTTAGTTTTTGGTGTGTAGCGCGGGGTTAGCGCACACCGTGGTAAAAGGAGCCCACCATGTCTTATATACCAAAAATTCTCTGCAACGAATCTATGTGGTTGACAATAAGAATTAGATCAAAAGTTTGGGTGGTTGTATATATCTGCATCTCGATGGCCATGAATTTGGACTTGGAGGTTGAAATGTACAGCATCAGCATCTATGAGACAAACTTGGTTTTTCATGTTGCATAGGATTTTTTGGACCCCAGTTTGTTTTGCAAAAGTTAGACAGTTCTAAATCTAATAGATGCTGGCATTGTCATATTGATATCGGGACTTTGGATCATCTGTTGTTCTATTGTCCATTGATACTTAATTTTTGGAAGTCGAAATGGGGCCAAATTAATGTTATACTTGGGTCATCAATTCTGTTGACTTTTGAAGCTATAATTTGTGGTACTCTGGCATAACTGGAAGGACAACAGATGTAGAAGTCACATTCCCGCTGGGGACGAGCGATCACAGCATGATCAATTTTAAAATTGACATTGGTAGGGGAAACGAACCAAGATCCTAACCACAACCTTTAACTTCAGAAAAGGAAAATATGACAGCATGAGAGGCATGGTTAAAAAACGGCTCAAGAAAAGGGCAGCCGAAATCAAAACGGTCAATCAAGCATGGTCCCTACAAAAAAATACCATCACCGAAGCACAGAATCTCTACATTCTGCAGATATCTAAAGGAAGGAAAAATAAGAACAAAGGAGAAACCAGCTTGGCTAACTAAAGAGGTGAAGGATGCAGTAAGGGAAAAGAGGAACTCGTTTAAAAAATGGAAACGTGAAAAAACAACAGAGGCCTGGAACAGTCACAAGGATGACCAGAAGTGTCACAAGGCGGTAAGAGATGCCAAAAACTTCAAGCCTTTTTTTAGATACATAAAAGGGAAAAAACCAGCAAAGGAGGCAGTAGGCCCTTTCGACGACCAAGGAAGAAAAGGGTGCATCAAGGAAGACAAACAGATTGCAGATAGGCTAAATTCATTCTTTGCGTCTGTCTTTACCAACGAGGACACTGCATCAATACCCGAAACAGGGAGAGTGTTCAAGAGAGAAATTGAGGAAAGCCTCACCACAGTGAATGTGGATTTGGACAAGATGTACTATCAGATTGACAAACTAAGAAGTGACAAATCCCCTGGACCAGATGGAATTCACCCAAGAGTGTTAAAGGAGCTTAAGGTAGAAATCGGAGAACTATTACAATCCCTAGTTAACATGTCAATTAGAACCGGGCAAATACCAGATGACTGGAAGATAGCGAATGTCATCCCAATCTTCAAAAAAAGGATCGTGAGGAGAACCGGGCAACTATAGACCTTTGAGTCTTACGTCAGTTCCTGGGAAGATGGTTGAAGCACTAATTAAGGAAAGCATAGTGCAACATCTGGATAATCACGACCTGAGCTAGTTAACACGGATTCAGGAAGGGGAAGTCATGTTTGATGAATTTACTTCAATTTTTTGAGAAGGTGAACAAACAAATCGATAGCGGAGAACCGGTGGATATAATATATCTGGACTTCCAGAAAGCGTTTGACAAGGTTCCACACGCAAGGCTTCTGAGGAAACTACAAAGCCATGGAATAGAAGGGGATATACTAAGATGGATAGGCAAATGGCTGGAAAACAGAATGCAGAGGGTGGGCATAAATGGGAAGTTCTCGGACTGGGAGAAGGTAACAAGCGGTGTACCCCAGGGCTCAGTTCTTGGGCCCATCTTATTCAATATCTTCATAAATGACATGGAAGAAGAAACAACAAGTAATATAATCAAGTTTGCAGATGAGACAAAACTATGCCGGGCAGTTGGGTCACAAAAGGACAGTGAAGAACTCCAGAGAGATTTGAACCAGCTAGAGAATTGGGCGGAAAAGTGGCAGATAAAGTTTAATATAGAAAAATGCAAAGTGATGCACCTGGGCAGAAAAAACAAGGAACATGAATATAAAATGTTAGGTGTAACATTGGGCAAGAGCGAACAAGAAAAGGACCTGGGGGTACTGATAGACAGGACGCTGAGGCCGTCGGCTCAATGCACAGCGGCGGCAAAGAAAGCAAACAGGATGTTGGGCATGATAAAGAAGGGAATCACGAGTAGATTGGCGGCCGTCATAATGCCGCTTTACAGAGCAATGGTCAGACCACACTTGGAATACTGTATTCAACACTGGTCTCCCTACCTAAAGAAGGATATAACCCTGCTGGAGTGGGTGCAGAGGCGAGCCACGAAGCTAGTAAAAGGTATGAAGAATTTCAGCTACAAAGAACGCCTCGGAAAACTGGGATTGTACACCCTCGAGAAGAGAAGACTGCAAGGGGATATGATAGAGACTTTTAAAATACTAAAAGAATTTGACAAAATAGAGCAAGAAACATCGTTATTCACATTGTCAAATGTGACTCGGACAAGAGGTCATGGACTGAAACTGAGGGGCAACAGGCCAAGCACAAATGTCAGGAAGTTCTTTTTCACACAGCGAGTGGTGGACGCTTGGAATGCTCTCCCGGAGGACTTGTGACGGAGACCACCATTCTAGGATTCAAGGGCAAGTTGGATGCACACCTTCTTGCAAATCACATTGAGGGATACGGGTAAACAAGGTCTTCATCAGGGATCATCTAGCGTAGCCTCCGCGTGTGCGGGTCGCCGGACTAGATGGACCTAAGGTCTGATCCGGTGAAGGCATTTCTTATGTTGTTATGTTAAACCTTCTTTGGATCGTTATAAAAGCTGGCATTTCTTAATAATGACGGGAATAACAATGCACGCGATTGGAAGAGTTACGATCAACTTAATTATACTTTTTGGGTGGGCGAACTTATGTTGCAGTTACAAATATGAAAGAATGAATGCTGAATTTTTGGGATATAGTAATGCATTTAGAATAGTGTGGAGCCCGTTGACATCATTTGTTGAATCACATCAGTTGCCATGTACCTTTTCTTTTTAGTTAATTTCCTTTAAGATCCAGGGTGGGAGGGAGTTGGGAAGGCATCATTATTTCTTGTATTTAGTTTATTGAAATTCTATATGTGGTTATACTTTTATGGATGAATGCGAGGAAGGGGAGAAAATGATTGTTTTCAGAATGTTTGTATATTTAAAGTGCTTTTCCTGAATCATTTATGTTTAAAATTTTTGCAATGCACTGTTAATATTTGAAAATTAATAAAGATTAAAAAAAAAAAGGATTAGATCAAGTTTGGGTGGTTGTTAGGAGGAAGAGGTGAAGATAAGAGGTTATAGGGAGAAAAGGTATGTCTTTATTTTTTTTCCTGAACTCAAGATATGCGGTGGGTTGTCTTAGTTGTGTTGGTAGTTTGTTCCAGATGTGGCAATCTTGGTATTTGAAGATGGTCTCAAACGTCCTCTTCGGACGTATTTTTTGAGGTGATGGGAGAGGTAAGTTGAAGCGTCATGTTGTACGTGAGTTGAATAAGGAATGAGGAACTTTGCTATCGGATGGAGTTTTCTCCATAGATCGCTTTGTGAATAGTAAATTAGAAGCAGGTCTAAAATTATTTGGTAAATCAGAATCCAAAGTAGGTTTTGTTGGGTTTTTTTTTTTTTTAAATTGACTATTTTTGCTGCAGCATGTGTACAGTAATGCCTATCAGCAGTAGTGGGGCTCTTAATGTGTGTACGGTGCTTGCAATTTCCCCCATGCTCCTTTGAAAATTGACCTCTTAGAGGTTCAGTCATGAATGAACATGCACAGTGCAGACTTCTGCTAGACACCGTGCTTTAAATAAACAAGCCAGTTCTGGCTGACCACCACTTCCTCTTACCCTGGCGGGCAAAGCTTAAGAAAGAGTGCCAAATTCAGTGACCAGCAGCTTTTGAGCTGACTTAGGAAAACAACAAGCTCCAAAGACTTGAATCCAGAGTAAACACGGGGAAAAGGCCACATTAAACACGATTAAGCAGGCAAGTGTTAGCCGGACAAAGAGAAGTTGTTGTGAATCTATCAAGAAAAGGAAAGCACGGAAAGAATGGGAAGCAAGCGTGCTTTAACAAATTAGTGAGCGTGATAGTTACTGACTGGTTTAATTTGATGCTTTCAAGAGAAAGTGTTATGGAGTGTGCGCTTCAGATATTTTAAGTGGGTGCAGCTCTGAGGAATGCAAGATTTCTTTTGCAAACAGATTCAGCTTTGAGGTTCATGTGGCTGTCACATATCACTAAGCTTGTTTTTTTAAATTTCTTTTTCTTTTTTTGTGGTGCAAGTTTAGGGGTGTGAAGGAGTAGCCTAATGATTTAGAGCAGTAATTTTCAACCTTTTTACACCTATGGACCGGCAGAAATAAAAGAATTATTCTGTGGACCGGCATCGATCCATGGACTGGCGGTTGAAGAACACTGGGCTAAGTCGTTGGCCAGACCCCGCCCATCTTTACCCAATCTCCACCCCAGACCCCGCTCCCATCATAGTACTAATTGCACCTTGCACGTCCCGGGCCTCATCTGGAAGCCTTCCCTCTGACATCGCAACGTCAGAGAGAAGTCTTCCGGTTCAGGCACAGGATGCCCGTAGGAGCCATTGCCCGTGGCTTTGTGCACTGAATCAGTTAGGAAGAGGGAGCTGGCTTGAAGATAACGCCGCATCGATCGCACCGTGGACCAGCGGTTGAAGAACACTGTTTTGGGCCTGATGCACGTGCTGGCCCTGTGGACCGGCACTGGTCCATGGACCGGTGGTTGAAGAACACTGATTTAGAGAAATAAGAAAGCTTGATTTAAGTTCCTCTCACGATCTTTGTAGGCTTGAGCAAGTAATGTCACCCTCGGTTGCCTCCGTGCATAACCTTGCGTGTTATACGCGTGAGCGCGTTTTACAAATTTTTTTTTACATAGTTCCCCCCCCGATGTCCGATTCACCTCCCCCCCCCCCCCGCAGGACCGCTCGCACCCCCACCCCGAAGGACCGCTCACCCGCACCCCCACCCCGAAGGACCGCTCGCACGCACTCCCACCCGCACCCCCACCCTGAAGGACCGCTCGCATCCCCACAGCCTCCCGACCCCCCCCTCATCATGTAGAAGCTCCTACCGGTGTCCTGCTGCTTCCTCTTGGCGGTCCCGGCCCTTCTGTGAGCCCTGCGTCTGCGCTGCTTCGTCTTCCGGCGGTCCCGCCCTTTCTCTGACGTCTGACGTCAGAGAAAGGGCGGGACCGCCGGAAGACGAAGACACTTTAAACAATGCTGAGAACATTAATTTTCATTTTTTTGCAGTTTCTCCTTCAAATTATTGAGCATTCGGAATCTGGGTTAATTCAGTTAATCTGAAAGCATTTTTAGGAGCAGTTTTGCAGGAGAAAATATAATGATATTACATAGCTGAGATGAAAGCCTTTTGTACTTTTAGGAAAAAAGTGGGTCAATTTAGTTCTTATCATGAGTGAATGAGTGTAATTTGTCTTTTCTTGTATGTTTTCACCTTGGTAAGACTTCAGAAGGAGAAACACTGAAGCGGATGCGTGTACAATGTCTTTATTTCTAACTCTAAAATGTTAATATCCAGATTCTGGTCGATGGATAGGATTGGTAATTCTGTCTATGAACAACTAGTCACATATTAATCTTTTGATTATTCCCTTGGAGACTGAAAGGATGTAAAGCAATTGTTCTGGTAGATTTCCCAGCCAAGTGTTGTTGCTTGTGAGGGGAACCCCAGAGCTTAGCCAGGATCTGTGGCACTGTGTCAGAAATGAACTTGGGCAGGCTATATGGGTCTTATGGTTTTTATTCATCGTCGTGTTCTGTATTTATATGCAAATTCTGAAATAGCATTCATAAGGGAAAAACTTTAAATGTTTATGTGAGAGGGATAGTTTCAAAGACCATAACTTATAATTTTTCATATTTAAAACAGCTGTAGAAGCGCCAAATGACAACATTTCAGCTTGGGCGGCACGCATAGCAAAAGGCCTGCTGTAGTTCTTATGAATAATCCCCCCTTTTACTAAACCACGATAGCGGTTATTACGCAGGGCTGCTTCCGGCGCTCATAGCATAACAAGGGTACATGGTTAGGACATGAAGAAGGAATGTTTAGGGTGGGCCAAATATTTTAAAAGAGGAATATATATGGATGCAAAAAAAATAAGTCATGTTGGCATTCAGAACTGCCCCATGGTATAAATAGATGTCTGTTTGGAAGGGCATGTGTAAAGTTTCAAGTTTATTTTTAACTTATTATCCCACATCAAGACCATCTAGGCGGTTTACAGGCCAAATAACAAGACACCATTATTAAAGGAAAAGACGGACATGGCAGAAGAGGGAAGGGGGAAGAACTACAAAATTCATGATAGGAAAGAGAGGTGGAAAGTACACAAGGGAAGTTGGTACGTCATTCAATAACTGTTCTTCCTGAGCCTGCAGGAAAAGGGGATAAACTCATTGGAAAGCAGTTTTAAGGAATGTTTTAAACCGATCAAGAGATGAGAGATCTTAAGTGTTCAGCAGTTTGTTCCAGAGTTCAAGGCCTTGGATTGAAAAAATAGAATGTCTGGTGTCGTCGTACACTATTTCTCTAAAAGTGGGAACCCCGAGGTGATGTTGTGTTTTTAGGATCAGAGTGACCGGGAAAGAATATAAGGTGTTAGCTGGTGGGAAGGGAACTCTAGTTTCCCTGAAATTTTGAATTTAAAACCCAGAAGAAGGAGTTTAAAAAAAAAAATTGGGATTTATACGATGGGAAAAGAGTAACCAATGAGAAGACTAGAGTAGATGAGTCATATGGTTGTATTTCAACATCTGGTGAATAATCTTGATGGCTGTATTTTGAACAGTTGCAGGTGACATAGGTCTTAAGCTCAGTTTCCATATAAAGAATTACAGCAGTCAAGCTCGTAACTCAGATGGAAGAGAGAGCCAAAAAATGAACGTCTTGATACTGGAAAGAGTCCATTAATATTTTTTTATACCTGACCCCAGAGAATGAGGGAAAAATTAAAAGGAAAGGATCTAGCACCAGAGTAACTATAATATAGGGAGAAATTAAATGATCTCAACAGATATATTAAGGAACAGTCCCTTCAGACATCTTAAATATCATACAAGCAAGTTAAAAAAAAAAATACAAACTTGTTCAAGGAGCCAATGAAGAGAAATCAGGGCAGGAAAAACCCTGTGAATCTCTTTTTTTATTTGAACATAAGTTTGGCAGCAATTGTAATTTAGAGAAGTGTTTAATGAGAGAGAAGCATAGAGATTATTATAATGGTCCTGGTGTGGTAAAATAAAAACTTGAAATAACAAAGCAAAATGCTTCTCAAAATATTGCTGAATCTTATGAAGCTGCTGTAGCTTAAAAAAAACACTGCCCAGATTACGTAGATGGCCAACCCTGAGGTTCAAAAGAGTGGAATCTAAAATAATGCCCAAAACCCTTGAAGTGCGCTCAACCTTTAAGGAAAGGTCTTTAGATATAACAAGGTCAGCTGGTAATGAAGAGAGACTATGAGCTATCCATAATAGTTTTAGTTTTTTTTCCTTATTTAAATGAAATCCATGTGTAGTACTACAATATTCAATTTTAGAAATACATGAGGCAATCTTTGAAAAGGTATCAAACTGGTTAGCAGTAACAGGAACCAATAACATGTCATCTGCATCAGTCGAGTGTTGTGTAGAAAGAGTAACATCTTATAGTCTTTGTTCTGTATAGTAATTTTTTAAAAACATATGTTTATTGAAAGTGGAAAGGGGCACATAGATTACAAAACAAGGCAATGATAAACACAAAAACAATCATATATAGCAAAGGCAAGCAAAATCAACATGTCCCCTATAGAAAACCCCTCATGAGAACACAGCAGTCCAGAACCAGATATAAAGCTGATCCTGTCCCAGTTACTGTGCCATTTAACCAATTGAATTGAGAGCAAATTTTCATTAGGCGTTCGCAATAAAAGCGCCTAACGACACTTAACCTTAGTGCGGTATATAAAATCAGCCATTTGACCCATAAGTGTAAAATAGGGCACACAGCATTTAGCACACGTTAAACTTTAGTCATAGTACATGGGCTTGTCGAGTCGCTGGGGCTTGCGCGCATCTGAGAAGCAGAAAGCTATGCCGTCGGTAATTTCTCTATCAGCAGGGCCTCCCAAGGTGGACAGGTTTCAGCAGAAATGTCAGACTAACAATGAATCGCCCATCTGGGCAGCAGCAGACAGGCAGTGTTGGAGGTGGAGGATTGTGTATGATGTGACGTTGGCAATAACATTTATACAAGATTTATACTGCGCAGAAGAAAGGCCCGGCAATCTACAGTACTTCTGTATTCAGTCACGAAAACTTGAGGATGTTCATCAAGTTGCTAGGACTCGAACATGAGTCGATGGCATCTAACAACAAGAAGCTTTAGTAAAAGGACCCCTTAGTTAATGTGTTCCAGATACTCTCAATGAAAGCAAATACTAGCATTTCTGAAGGCCTGACAATCTGACAGCTTTGTGCTAAAAACCCAACTTGGTCTAGGTGGATATCATTTATCCTAATCAACAACACCTTAGCTAACAGTTTTCTATCCAAATTGAACAGTGATATCGGCCTATGTGATACACATTCCATTTTATCTTTTGTATTAGGTCATCTAGGTCTCCACAATGGGCATCCCAATGAAAAATTTAACTGCAGGACTAATTTTGAACAATTTGCAAGCAGACAATCCATCCAGGCTGAGTATTTTAGCTTAATGGTAATGATTTTATTAGCTTCTATGAGCTCATCATCAATAATATGCTTATCCAGCCCTTTATATTTGATTGCACAATCTTTGATTGTTCTTCTTGATTTTAACATTTTATCTTCCATAGTAATGGAATTGTGTTACTAATTTTTACTGTGTATCGAAAAGGAATATTGGCTATGGTTAATCTTTCTCAGTCTTTGAATGCTAGCGGTTTGTCTGTGTTGCTTTCCTGCTTATAGAATCCTTGCGTAAGTCTCTTCAGTTTGAACTCTTTGGTCTGTAAACAATTGATTTAGTCTTCCTCTGGCTTCTATTAACTCCCTTTGCACTTTCCTAGACCCTGATCTTTAATGTAGGGTTTCCGGTGTTCTAATCTCGGCATTCTGTTTGAGCCTCTTAGTCTTGCTGCTTTTATTGATAAAGAACTCCTAATTACTGCTTCAAATGTGTCCCAGAGTATTTAATTTGATGCCATACCATTATCTTTTAACTCTAAGAAATACTTTTTCTTTTAATAAGCTCCTGCACAATTTTGTTGTTGTTGTTTTTTTTTTTTGTAACCCATTATTAAACTTTCATCTCTTATCATTCCTATTCAACCCTGCACCACAGACTTTTAACCTGCCGGAATATGATCCGGGAGTTATGTTTCTACATTAATTAACATAAGAACATAAGAATTTCCGCTGCTGGGTCAGACAAGTGATCCATCATGCCCAGCAGTCGGCAGCCCTCTGGTCAAAGACCAGCACCCTAACTGAGACTAGCCCTATCAGCGTACGTTCTTGTTCAGCAGGAACTTGTCTAACTTTGTCTTGAATCCCTGGAGGGTGTTTTCTCCTATTCCCCTATGCCCTATGCCAGGGGTAGGGAACTCCGGTCCTCGAGAGCTGTATTCCAGGCGAGTGTTCAGGATTTCCCCAATGAATATGCTTTGAAAGCAGTGCATGCAAATAAATCTCATGCATATTCATTGGGGAAATCCTGAAAACCTGACTGGAATACGGCTCTCGAGGATCGGAGTTCCCTACCCCTGCCCTATGCCATCTAGAAAAATATATGGTAATCTATTCTAGTGAGGTTGAATAAAAGATGTAGTTCCTGCCTCGTGCGTGTTTGTGAGGCATGACTGATGATGTGGGGTTTGGACTTTACTCCTTAAGAAAAAGCTATGTATCTCTTTAGGATTGCAACTCAGTCAGATCTTTGCTGGCTGGCTATGGTACTTGTGTAACTTATGATTCTGACTGGTTCAGCTGGGGCCAGCCAAGAAGGGCTGGAGTGTTTTTTCCTTGATTTTCCTTGACTCTGTTTGCTCCCTGCTGGATCATTGCATATCTTGTCTTCTTTGTCCAGTTCCCAGATTGCTTATCTTGCCAAGTTCCTGCTTTTCCTCCTGTTTCAAGAATAGCCTTGTGTTCCTGTTTCCTGAAATATGCTGTTAATTAAACTAGCCTGTGCACAGTTCTGTGAACTCTGGTTTTATTCTTACTGGTGGTAGTGGTTCCCCAGCAACAAAACTCCTCAGAGGGACCCCATTCTAAATAGCAGGCTATGTGTTAGCTAGCCGGGGACCTGACAATTTCTCTGTATATACCTAACAGTTCCAAGTTTTTGGTCTCTCCATAGGCACGTCTTCTAGTGGAGGAGTATCCTATTTATTTCTTTATTTCATTTTCTATCCCATCCTCGCCAAAGAGCTCAGAACAGGTTACAGCAGTGTCTCTCAAACGTTCTCAAGCTGGGACACACTAAAGATAGTGGCCACGGCTTGAGGCACCCAGAAGTGTGCGGATGTCGCCTTGATGACATCATGCAAATGCGTGACATCATCACGTCTACGTCCGCGCACGTGCAGAGGCCCTCTAGATGGGCCCTGAGACACCAATAGGGGGTTCCAGAAGGGAAGAGGGCCAGAGAAAAGGAGAGGCAATGGCACCAGCTGATAGCCTACAGCAGAGTTTTTCAACTACTTCAAGCTAAGTACCCTCTAAGTCTAACAAATATCAACTGAGCACCCCAACCACAGACCTCCCTAGGCCCACCGTGAAGTTCTATGCGGTTTACAATGATTAGAAATGTTACAGATTGAATGGAATAAACAAGTACAGACTTAGTGATTGATAGTTCTAGCGATCGTTTGTTGAGGACTAAGATTGTATAGGTTGGTTTCCTAAGTATTTCAGGAACAGATGTGTTTTTAGGCGTTTCCTGAATTCCCCATAGGTAGAAGGCACGAGCAATTGTTCAAGGTCTTTACCCCATAATGCTGCTTGATGTGCGAAAAGATGTTGGTGATGACTTTTAAATTTACAACCTCTAACCGGTGGAGAAACAAAGTTCGGGTGTGAGCTTCGCTTGTGTCTGTTGGTTGTGAAAGAGAAAAGGTCTGTTATGTATTTAATGGTAATGCAATTTTTTCCATTCATTTTTCTTATACACACAATGTACACAGCATATATAAATTTTCAAAACTGACACATTTCAATCACTATATTGAAAATAAAATCATTTACATCAGAACATAACATAAGAATCGCCTCTGCTGAGTCAGACCATAGGTCCATCGTGCCCAGCAGCCCACTCCCGCGGTGGCCCTCCAGATCAAAGGCCTGTTAGTGATCTTATACATATAACATTTTGCCCTGTATAGTATCCATCTAACCATACCCCTCAATTCCCTTTTCCTTTAGGAATTCGTCCAATCCTTTTTTGAACCCCCAAAATCGTACTCTGCTCTACCACCTCCTCTGGAAGCGCGTTCCAGGTGTCCACCACCCTCTGAGTGAAGAAGAACTTACTAGCATTTGTTCTGAATCTGTCTCCCTTCAATTTCCTTGAGTGCTGTCTTGTTTTTGTTACCCCCGCAAGTCTGAAGAATCTGTCCTTCTCTACCTTGTCTATACCCTTCATGATCTTGTAAGTTTCTATCATGTCTCTTCTAAGTCTCCGCTTTTCCAAGGAAAAAAGCCCCAGCCTCTCTGCATATGAAAGGTTTTCCATGCCTTTTATCATTTTTGTTGCCCTTCTTTGTACCTATCGGCGTCCTATGCAGGCTGCTGTAATTAGCTTTAAAGGTGAGACCGGGAGGCCAGGGGGGAAGCCGGAGGACGCTAGAGAGAAGGAGGAAACATGCAGGCCTTCAGTGGATCGGGCAGCTCTGGCGCTGTACCGCGTAGAGAAGTCATCTGGCAGACGGCTCTCTTCCTCCTCAGTGTGCCGCGGCACACTTGGAATCTCGGAGGCACACAGTTTGAGATACACTGGGTTACAGGCTAACATACGGAAGTAATATACAGTTAAAGATTACAGTTCGCCATTGTTACAGTACAAGATTTTATGCTAACTCGACACAAACTAAGGATCTAATACTAATATACATAATATACAGTTTACAGGTACAGTTTGTCATGGTTATAGTGCAAAGTTTTTCAATACAAGTTTTTAACCTAATGTGACACATACCAAGGATCTTGTATCAATATACATTTCTTTATAATCTATCGGTCGTGGGCAGGGGAGTTGGGTGAAGAGGTATGTTTTTTTATTACTTTCCTAAAGTTGAGGAGTCCTTCAAGGGATCTGATCGGGGGGGGGGGGGAGGGGGGGTGGCAGTTGATTCCAGTGGCTCAGTATGAAGTGGGAGTAGGAACGTCGTTTGGCAGTTGAAGGGCACAACTGGGGGGGGGGGGGGGGCTTTTGAGCCATATTTCATCCTGGGAGCGGAGACACCTGTTAAGCATGTACGGAGGAAGCTTGGTTATCATATAGCCTGGCATCATGTCGTGTAAGGACTTGAAGACACAACGTTTGGCTACAGGCAGCCAGTGAGCAAATGATAGAGCCTGAGAGACAGAATTAAGGGGGAGAGGATGTGTGCCCAACTTCGTTTTAGCAGGCACGAGTCCTGGTGCCTGGTTTTAATTGCAGGAATCGGCACCACACCCTATTCTGTAAAGGGTGCTCATTCCTAAATGTCCTTTAGAGAATTGTGCTGAGCACCGATTTATTTTTTTTCCCTCAAAAAATAGTTGGGCAACAAATCTAGCCCCATGTGTTTATTCTCAACCAATACTGCTTTTGTGGCGCTGTTCAACCATGAAGCCAGGGCCATACTTAAGCTAGTGAGAAGGTCTGGAGGTCCGATTACACTGTGCTTGAAACTTTAGTCACTCATGGAGGGATGTTCCCTGGATACAACCAGCAAGATCGACAAACTGTCCTTCGATTCAGCAAAGTAAACGAGAGAGGGTGGGTGCAGGAAAAATGAGGTTTGATGCAGATGGTGCTGATTAGACCTCTGTAATAGATACCAGTGCTGCTTGAAAATAGATATCAGTTGGAAACAGAAAGAGTTTGTAAAATGCAGTTTTTCTTGGTTGGAGGAAGGATAGACTTTTTCCACCACAAAGCTTAAATTTGATATTTGTGAAATATTGGAATAACATTTCTTGTCACCATGTTAGGCCCAGGACTAGTCAAAGGAAGCCTGGATATAAATAGTATCGGCATAAAAAAGACATTTAGCCACAAATTATATTTTCTGAAACTACAAATAATGAGGGTTCTAACAATTCATTATCTGTAAAGATCATTTACTCATAATCCTTTTGAATGGGAAGGTATCACTGTTGAATTTTGGGAGATTTCTTTTTCTTTGGGCCTGACATTCACAGGACTACTCTGGAGAGCAGATCTAACGCCCAGATTCTGTATAGGACGCCCAGTCTCAGAAGCCGACGGGCATTATACAGAATCGTGCCTAAGCCCGCCTAAAATGAACCCAATTCTCTAACCGATGTCCAAGTTATAGACGCCGGTTAGAGAATGGGGTTGCCACTGAGCTTATCACAGCAAGGGATCTCCCTGCTGCAAAAGGTTTAGTAGTAACCCATCCCCCTTCCCTCCCCCCCCCCCCCCACGAAGACTACCGGCAGGAAGGATGCCCAGTCCCTCCTGCTGGAACCCCCTCCCTAACGAACAGGGCAGGAGGGATGCTCAATCCCACCTGCATGGGTCCCCACTGGGCCCCCCTCCCACCCAGGACCCCCTCTAACCTTTTTGTTGGCCAAACGGGTCCTCCATCCAGCTGTCAGAATAGTGGGCCTGCTCCTTCCCGGTGAATTGTGGGATGCACCGGGGAGGGGCCTAAGGCCATAGGATAGGCCTTAGGCACCTGGGCCAACCAGAATCTTAGGTTGGCCCCACCCATAGACACATGGGCCAACTTAAGATTCTGGTTAGCCCAGGTGCCTAAGGCCCCACGCATGGGGCCTTACCTTAGTTTGCCTGGTGCTTTCCAATTTTCAAATACAGTCTAGGTGGTATATAAAAATTTAATAAATATATACAATAAGGGACAGATCTTCTGGCATTGTGCTATCAGTGTGGTTCTTGGGACAGGTTTGAGCAGCTCTGCAGTGATTCCATCAATGCCAGGTGCTTTGTTGTTTGGCAGCTGCCTCAGCATCCAATCCACTTCACTTTTCAATAGGTTTGGCTTTGCTTCCTCTTGACCCCTAAGCTCTTCAGGGTAGTCCGTGCTGATGTATAATTCCTCTGTGTATTCTTTCCATCTCTGTTTAATGTCCTGCTGTTCGCTAATTTCATAACCATCACAGTCATTGATGGTTGACTGGCGTGCTGAGAGAGGCTTTTTCACTTGTTTCACAATGGTAAATAATTCCCTGGCTTGGCCCTTCTTCTAGGCTTCTTAAAGGTTCATGCATTGAGCATCCAGGAAGTTGTTCTTTTCTTTCCTGGCTGCTTTTTGGAAATCAGCATTTCGTCTCCTCGCCTCATTCAACCTGCCCTTATCCTTTGCCTCTCTCTTCTTATTAGCAATTTGGAGGGTGTTTGCAGTTAACCAGTTCCTACCACGTTCTTCCTTCTTGTATATCACATGCTTTTGAGCAGTTTCAGTGATGATTCCTTTGATCTTTGCCCACAATTTGTCTGGGCCCCCCTCCTTTAGCCAAAATAATAATCCAGATAGTTAGAGGGCTCTCACTAGGATATGAATCTGACATTCAACTCTTCACCTTGCATCTGCCTATAATTCTAAATGGAGTAGATTGTAAATATAAAAGTACCGAGTAATTAGGGTGAAAATCAACTGGTCCATGACAGCTTATATCATATTTAAATCACTGTATTCTTTATCAGGGATTTTATTAGTTCATTTCAAAGATAGGTTGAAACAAATCCTCCGGAAAGCAGACAGTTTTTTTCTAGATAATTTCCTCCAAATAGAACTGGTATAATAAGTTCTGATGTAAATATTATTAGAAAGAAGTTAGTGGGGACCAAGTAATCTGACTTTGAGAGCTTCAAGCTGTCACAGTGTTGGACGTGCAACAAAAGGTAATTCTCAGAAGTACAAAAGTACAGTATTGAAAACCATCTCAGAAAATGCCGTGTATTGTAACACCATTACAGAAACTCATGTAAACTGCTCTGAATTGACTCCCCAGTCATTAGTAGTAGTATAGAAGCTTTCAAGAAACATATTCTAATTGCTTGACTTACCAGGAAAATGCATTTAAAATGCTGACAAATTGTATTTCCCTCATTCTGTCGCAATTATCCACAAAAGCAATGCCATTAAAATTGGGAGACAGTTCAGTGGCACTGCTTAGTTAACAGAAACTGGTACTTTTTGAATGGTAAACTGCTTTGAGCTGTATTTGTCTTATTATGCGTGTTGTTGCCTATTGTGTTGAAAGTTTTAGTAGTGTACTATGCCATGCTATGTATTTGAATATTTTTATTGCTGTAATTGTCTTTTACCTATTGTCAAGTTATACCACCTTGGTGATTTTCTTTTTTCAAAAAGGCAGTATACGATAATTCCTAATGAATAAATAATTTGGGAAAAGTGAGCCAAAAATCCAAAAATAGCTATTTCTTTACTGTAATACTAGCTCTTAAAAGCAATGTTAGCCTCTGGACACATTTGTAAGAATGAATTTTAAATATATTTTTTTCTTTCTGCTTGGTGTATTCATAGGGTAGGTTGTTTTGTACATATTTTAAAGCTGTTATGACCCTTGGTGCAGACAAGCTGCTAAAGCATGACTAAGTTTGGTCTTTTATAGATTGTTCAGATGCAGCCACAACACATCGCCCAACAGATAGCTGAGACTGGATTAAAAGACAACTGTGTATCACTGAGACACCCAAAGGTCCATGTTTTCATTCTTTCAGCAGTTTAGATAAATTCCATGTTGAGTAAGAGTTGGAGGTAGAGAATGATCGGCTGTCACCTGCCAAAACGGGGAGAGAAAAAAAGTAGTTGCCCCATGGAGCAGTGAGTGGCCTTGTCTCCGCAGTCAAGTGAGGGAACTCGCACGGTCATGGATCGAATGGTCCAGCAGCCCCCTCCCTCCTTCCTTCCTCCTGATTGCTGCCGTCTGGGCATCTCCCTCCCTCCCTCCCTTCCTTCCCTTCACCTTTGTGGTGATTTTCATTTTTCTTCTCTCCCAGCGGCATAAGCATTTCAACAAGTTGTGCACGGCTACTTGAATCTTCTTCTCTGATGCTACTTCCTGTTTCTAGTTATGTCAGAGGAGAAGATTCAAGCAGCCACGCGTGACTTGTTGAAAGGCTCTTGCTGCTGGGAGAGAGGAAAAATGAAAATCGCCACGAAGGTGAGGGGAAAGGAGGGAGGAAGGGAGATGCCCGGATGGCAGCAATCGGGAGGGAGGAAGGGGGATGCTGGACTGCGAAGGACGCTGAAGGGAAGTGGGGAGGGAGAGGGGAGAAAGGAACAGACACTTCATGGAAATGGGTAAGGGAGAGAGAGGGGAACAAGCTGGAAGGAAGTGGAGAGAGAGGGGAGAGGAGGGAGGAGCAGATGCTGCATGTTAGTAGGTAGGAGAGAGAGATGGAAACATGCATGGAAATGGGTAGGAGAGAGGGAGAGGGAGGAGCAGATGCTGCATGGAAATGAGTAGGGTAGAAAGAGAGGAACACACTGGAAGGAAGTGGAGAGAGATGGGGAGGGAGGAGCAGATGCTGTATGTTAGTGGGTAGGAGTGGGTAGGAGAGAAGGGAGAAGACGCTGCATGCTAGTAGGTAGGAGAGAGAGGGGAGAAGACTCTGAAGGAGATGGGGGCCAGACCAATTGGGTGGGGTGTGGGGTGGAGAAGAGATGGAAGGGAGAGGCATAGTAACAGAGCAGATGCCATATAGAAGAGGCAGAGAGAAGGCAGAAAGTGGATAGAAGGAATAGAATGACGAGAAGATGAGGAAAGCAGAAACCAGACAACAAAGGTAGAAAAAAAAATTTATATTTCTTTTCTTTTTGCTTTAGGATAAAGTAGAATATTAGTAGTGTGGATAAACATTTATAAACAAAGCCCTGCCAGCTGAATTAATAAAATGACAATTGTACAGAATATTGTTTATTTTTATACTTTAATAAAATAAGTTCAGTATAAAACTTTGAGGCTTGTGCAGATGGGATTAGATGGTTTGTGAGGATGGGGTGTGCTCGGGGACTGAGCTCGCGGGGACGGGACGGGGACCGAGCTTGCGTGGACAAGATGGGGACTGAGCTTGTGGGGATGGGACGCGACGAGCTCACAGGGACACATTTTTTTCCCTGTGTCATTCTCTAGTTGGAGTGATTGTAGCAGGTTTCCAGGTCTCACCCCGTCTGAGTAGAAAAAAACGACATTTCAGCCAGCATGATGGCTGAAACATTGGTTCTTTCTACACAAACATGGTGAGATCCAGAAACCTGTTTCATGACGCCAGACGCAGAAGCCTAAGAGAACATAAAAATTGGAGTGTTAACTTTGTTAATTTAACGCTAATAGAATTTGTATAAATAATATTTGGCCGAAGATTACCATGTGCTGCTTCAAGTGTACTAGTTGTCCCTTGGGAAGTTGACTTCAAGCACTATTTTCCCTTTCACTGTCCAGCTGTCTTGGTATATCTCTGGAACATCCTATAACACGACATGTTTTTACAGTGATTTGTTAGGACAGATTTGTAATGACTGTATTGGACAATGAGCTGTGAATGTATCTGAAGGCCCTTGAATTAGTATAGTTTATTTGACCTTAGGAATCATTGACACCTAGCGTTTCATCTTGTTTAACTAAAAAAGCTCCTTCAGTTCTGACTTAATGTCTTGAAATTGCAAAACAAAAGGGTACTTGTGGAGGGCTGCTTTCTTTGATCATGTTTCAGCATTTGTGCCCAGCCTTCCTCTGAGAGTGCAAATCATTTTACCAGAGTTGCAGGGCAGCAGTCCATGATCTGTTTTCTTTTCTGGTTGCTGTGGCAATACTCAGCCTTCCATGAAACTCTCATCTCCATGGAAGCCAAAATCTTTGCAGCTGTCTTAACCTCTTTGACATTAAAAATATCACTTTGAGAACCTTTTGCCGACTTCAGAGGCTTGTGATAATGATTTACCTGGTAATGCATTTTACATTTTTGATGATGCTCGTGTGCATAAGTTATCTTTGACTTGCTACTGTGATTTATACAAGTTTATAAGGATTTTATGAGAAAGTATATGTTGAGTGATTCAATCAGAAATGAAATAAAAGCTTATAATGGTAGTTCTCAAACTGTGGGTTAATATGAGAAATGCTCATTAGCAGAACTCAGGACAGACTCTGTGGAGCAGAGAAATGATTTTATTAGTTGCTCTTGCAAGAGGGTGTCCACCTGCACCAGCAGAGTAGGCACACAGAGCTTGGTACAATCCTTCATTATATACTTAGTTCATATGTTTCTTAGTCCCTCCTGCCTGTCTGCTCATTGGTTAGAGTAGTAACAGTTCACAACCTATCAAATGTTTCCCTCTCAACTTCCATTTTCCACGCCCCTGTTTATTTCTCCCATTACTCTCATTCCAACTCCCAACCCTATTTCCCATATTTGGTTATTCACATACCCCATCCTTCTATCATGTGTCCATCCCTTCAGCTACATTCTTATGTCATGACCCTATGTGCAGAATCTTTAAATAAGTTATTGTCTATTATGCTGTAACTGGTTTGTATAAAGGTGGTGACATTAGCCACAATATATTGTATATTTAATAAACCCAGCCTGCATCTTATACCCTTGTCTGCAATTGTAACTGCTGAGATCGCACATTCTAGAGGTACTGTGTTCTTACTTAGTTACAAAAGACCATCTTCAAGAATGTCTCGTGTCCCTCCCCTCTTCGTTCCTCAGCAATTTGCCAGTTCTGTACTTTTTCTGTAGACTTCTGTAGTTTGCAATAACTAACGCTGGTTTATTCAATTAGCATTGCCACACATTATTAATGCATCAATGAGTTTATGTATGAGTTTATCTATTCCCTAAATTATGTGTTAATACCTTTTTCTTACTGTCTCTATATTACATCCTGCAATAATTAACACCATACAACTGTTTGATAAATAATATTAGTATAAATTCTTAAGAGTTATTTCATTTCTCACAGTTAAGACCCCAAATGAGGTCACATCAGTGAAACAGTCAAAGAAACTGGGCTGCTTATGCTTCCACTGCTGCTGGACCTCCTCTGTGACCTATGAATTTAGATCTGCCCTCTTCTGATTTGTGGGCTTCTTGTTTGACTAGAAACCCATGCTGAATACTGGGGTCTATGAGCATTCACTAGCAAATAGGGTCCTGTGCTGACTGCTATTGTTACAGTTGCTATCCTTGGCTCTGTTACCACCACAACAACCTAAGTGCTGCCTGATTTGCTGAATCAGATCTATTCACCAATTCACTTTGGTGAATCGATTTGTTTTCCCCAAAAATCGGACTCACCGATTCAGTAACCAACCCTTCCCCCCAGTGAGATCTGACATACCTCCAGGCCTCCTAAACCAGCAGCAGTGGTGAATGGCAAGCAGAGGCAGCGCTCTGAACAGATTGCTCATGGCCTGCCCCGCCAGGGCATTCCCCTCTTCCACATCACTGAAAATGTGGCAGAGGGAAGCCCTGATAGGGCAGGTCGTGAACTGCCTGTTCGTTGCCAGCTGGCCACCTCTACTGCTGCTTTAGGAAGCCTGATAATATGTCAGATCACATGAGGGGGAGGGGGTTTGGTCAGGAAGTGCTGCACAGGAGATAGGAGGGAGGGATGGAAAGCTGCTGCACAGGGGGTGGGGGGAGAGAGGAAGAATTGTTGGACATAGGTTGGAAGGGAGAGTTGCAACAGAGTCAGGAAGGGGTGAGAAGGAGAAATTGTGCATATGGTAGAAGGGTGGGAGACGTGCATGGATAAGAGAGAGAAATGTTGGTCAAAGGGTGGAGGGCAGGGATAGATGATGCATGGGGAGAGAGAAAGAAATGTTGCACATGATATTGAATGGGAGGAAGGTAGAGATGCTGCATGGAGGAGAATAGAGAGGTTTGACCCAGGGTACAAGGCAGGGAGGGAAAGAGAGAAAGAAGAGAGATGGTATAAAGTGGGAAAGAGATGTTGAATTTGAGAGTGGAAGGGAAGGTACAGAGATGGAAGATGGAGCACGGAGAAAAAAAAATAAATGTCAAATGGGTTGGAGTGTGAGTGAATAGAAGACAAGCAGAAACAAGAGCCTGGAACCAACATGATTTGAATAATTTGACCAGACAAAAAGTAGAAAAATAATTTTATTTTCTGTTTTGCGATTACAATATGTCAGATTTTGAAATGTGTATCCTGCCAGAGCTGGTGTTAGACAGCGAGCGTAAGCTAGGACCCAACAGAGAGAGGAAAAGTTTTTTTTAAAAAAATTTTTGTTTACAACACAGTGCCGGCATGTGTTGAAGAGGGCAAAGGGATGGGGGTAGGGTGAAAAGAGTAAAACATGAACCCACCAGGATGTTTGAAAAAACCAACACCTGATTGGGCAAGGAAAAGTGAATCAAATCAAATTTTTTAAAAAATCAGTTCAATAGGCTGAATTGAATCGGGCAGCAGTACCACCATGATGATAACGACTCATACTTTGAATGGGGAGGGGAGGAGAGTGGAAATCTGTTTTGTTTTCATTGTGATCTCAGGCTGTGTGAACCCGTTTTAATGCCCAATGAATTGTTATTGGATAAGAGTATTGCTTTATAAGGTGGTTGAAAGATTTGTTATAGGTTAGTAGGTCAATTTCCAAAGCCATTTGTGCAGATTAAAAAGTGATTTTTCCAGGGTGCACTGGTAGTCGGAAAATTACTTTTACTAAAAGTTGTGCAGTTCTGTAGTCTGCATTCATTCAAACCATATTTAGGGGATTCTTTCTTGGGAGTGCGTTTTGGGCAGGAATGAAATCCTACATGTGTAGATAGTACTTAGATACCCATGCATGTTTTACCTGTAGAACAAAATCAGATTCAAAAGCCCATGGGTCTGTTCCATGTCGATTTTCAAAGAGAACATATGCAACTTTTCCTCATTCCCAGAGACAGTTCAGGCTTCCTGTGCTCTGTGCAAAGATTGAGGGTTCCTTGAGGAAATTAGAGTCATGAGTGAGGGACGATCAAATTATGGTTGAAATACCATAACTTATTGTTAAAAAGTTATTTCACCCTCTAGAAGGGCGTGTAGCACAATGTTTTTGAGCTACGTGCTTGACTTAGGAACCTTTCTGACAACTGTTGGCGTTGTCTTACTGCTTGTCGAGGTTTGACTAAGCTGAAAGTTTATTTGCAGGACGTGTCTATTTTTCTTTTATTTCCACCCATAACTATCAATATCATTGGCAGCAGGAGAGGGAAAACCATTTTTGTTTGTAGCTATTGTCCGTAGTTAAGAATTCAGATTTTCTGTTTAGTGCTGCATGGAATGATCCATATCCTTTCCTCTTGTGAAAGAAGATATCCCAGAAAATTAAAGAGGTGTCGTATACGAAAGGAGCTAAACCATTTTCTACTAACTGCCCTTCCTTTTCCTATTATCTAATTTCATGGCAAAACTCTCCACTGCTGTTCTTGACATTTAAAATGTACACATCTTTGTAATAAACCTTTCACAGGTGTTTTGAGTCACATTTGGCTAGGGAGGGGGCTAAAGAGAAACCTAATAAAGCTTCTCACCCCTCACTGAAATGAAGTTAGCAGCTGAATTTAAAGGAGCAGCATTCTGGATTGCTCTGAATACCGGCTATCCTGTTCTTGGCTCTACTTGCTGTTCATTCAGTTTCACAGGGGAGCTCAGAACGGTTTACATGACTTTATTCAGGTACTTAAGCATTTTTCCCCTGTTCTTTCCCGGCGAGCTCACAATCTGTCTTAATGTACCTTGAGAAAATCTGACAAAGATGGAAAAACAAAGAGCTCCTTTTACTAATCTGTGCTAGCGGTTTTAGTGCATGCGCTAGACGCTAACGCCTTCATTGAGCTGGCGTTAGTTTTTCCGCGTAGCGCGGGGGTTAGCACGTGCTAAAAACCAGGGCTGTGGAGTCGGTAGATAAATGTTCCGACTCCTCAGTTTTTTGTACTTAAGACTCCGACTCCAGGTACCCAAAATTTCCTCCGACTCCGACTCCACAGCACTGGTTAATTTTCAGATCGTTAAAATGGAATGTCAAGTTGAGAGAAATGAGCATTTTCGACACCACCTTCTTTTTGCTTTTAATCAAGGTTCTAAGGCCGCAGAAGCTGCTCGCAACATTTGTGCTGTGTATATAGTGGGTGCTATAGCTGAAAGAATCGCTCGTGATTGGTATGCCAAGTTCAAAAATGGAATCGGTAGATAAATGTTCCGACTCCGACTCCTCAGTTTTTTGTACTTCAGACTCCGACTCCAGGTACCCGAAATTTACTCCGACTCCGACTCCTCGACTCCGATTCCACAGCCCTGCTAAAAACGCTACCACAGCTTAGTAAAAGGAGCCCAAAGTTTACAAAGCATGGTAAAAATATAATACGACAAAACATAGGATGGTGAGACAGCATGGCAAGTATAGTTCAGCAGTGTTTTATATGTTTTAATCCATTTGGTATAATACATAAACTTTATTTATTTATTTGCATTTCAAATTAAATACAAGAATCCTCTTGTGACAGAAATACAGAGCACCATTATTAAGAAATATATATGATTATCATCAAAGAAAAAGTTCAGAAGAAAAAGGTAGACATAATAAACTACAAATCATATAAATATTAGAAGAATATTCAAAAACTATATCCCTGGAGAAACAAGTGGAAAAAGATAGAGAGATCTATTCCTATAAGAAAATTTATAACAAATAAGGCTTTACGTGGTATAAACCGGCCTTCCCTTCTTTCTTTTACAGCTCTAGTACTATTGCATTAATTTTTTTGCATCCAAAAAGGTTCGAAGCTGCTCCGGCTCAAAAAATACATATTTTGTACCAACATATTTTATCTGGGTACATAAACTTTAAAGAACGTAGCAGTTTATATCATTAAAAGTTTTTTTTTAAAGAAAAAGAATGCCATAAAATCTCAGTACAGACCTACTTCAGACATCTAAAAGTCAATTATTCAATAATTAGTATGAAAGTATTTTGCAGAAAGTGTAGTATACTCCATGATCCAGCTCCATATCTAGGTTAAAAGCTTGCTTCAGAACAGTTAGACACTATACCATTACAACTTTTTTCACCTACAAAACCCCCTAAAGTTATACTTGAAGCATTATGGGACTTGATAGTGAATTTGGGGAATTCTTTAAATCCTCAAATAAAAAGTTTGGACAAGGAATTAAAAGAACAAAAAGAAGAAATAAAAATGTTAAAACAGGATATATCTCAATTAAAAACAGAATCACAAAATACAAGTAAGGAGCTAATATCTTTAAAACAAAATCAAGATTTGCTGGTTAAAGATAATATAATACTCAGGAGGAAGCTGGAAGCTCAGGAGAATAATGGTCGAATTAACAATTTGAGATTTATAAATTTTCCAAAGATCTTGTCAACTTCTCCCAGAGAAATGGTGAAAAGGTATTTTTTGGAAATATTGGAAATTCCTGAAAGCTCCTTACCTCCTCTTACAAGAGTGTACTATCTTCCTGCCAAGCCCCAATCCAAAGAAGAAGGAAAGATTGAGGAATCCCGGGACAGATCATTGGACATTTCCGCAATTCTGGAACAATCGGATAGAGAATTGGCTGTTCCAGCCACTCTCTTGTTGTCTGTGGCTTTGGCTCCAGACAAGGATTGGATATTAAAACTTTTCTTTAAAAATAGGTCCAAAGACTTCCTGGGATATCATATTCAGATTTTTCCTGATGTCTCTAGAGAGACTCAAAAGAGAAGAAAAGAATTTCTACTTCTAAAACCTGGAGTGACTCAAATAGGGGGTATTTTCTTTTTGAGATATCCATGTAAATGTGTGGTTAGATATTTATCTTTGAAGTATATTTTTACAGAGCTGTCTCAACTGATTAGTTTTTTCTCAGCGAAATGTCTTGAGAAAGGAATAACAGCGCCCATGGAAGGTTAGCCCCCCGTACTGTAGTAAGACATGCATTTCCTTTTAATTTATTTGATTTATATTTGTTCTACTCTTTAAATCTTGGATCCAATACATGGAGGACTAGTGTGTGATCAACTAGATTATTATTACTTCATTTATCTAAATTTATTTTCAAATTGAATTATGATTGTGGTATATCTTAATTCTGGAAATTTAGTTTATTATGTTGTTTGATCTACTTTACTGTACAAGATGTATATGCTTGGTAATATTATAAAATTCTATAAATAAATAATTAAAAAAAAAGCTTGCTTCCTCTTATTTGAAGGCTGCTTTTTTTATCCTGTAGTATTTAATTTCTTACATTTTAAAGTGTTATGGCAGAGGAGGTAGCAAGGGCACATCTTTCAAGAGGCTACAAAAAATTCACAGGTTATAGGCCATTATTTTGTGAAATGTATAATGCAGATCAGCTCCTGGCTTACTTACAACTCAAAGCTGCTTTTCACAAGGTTTTTTTAAATTTTTTTAATTTATCAGTTTTTAAACATTATCATTTTTACAAACAATAATTCAAGGAGAGAAAAGAAAAAAAACCAAAACACTACCATTCACTTATTTTAAGACATAGTCTTACATTACCATCAATCTCCTCTAGTCCACATAATGGAAGAACATTCCTAAAATTTACTAAAAAATAGTAACATATAATCAAGATCTTAAACTAAGATCTAATTTATAGTGCATAATTTTACTAAACTCCATTTATAATTAATTCAAGTGGGAACTGACTGCTTAATCTCATGAAGCTGTAAGAACTGTTCCAACTGCATTGAATCCCAAAATGCGTATTCACATTCCTTAAATTTCACTAAGCAAGAATGTAGCTCCTTCACAGGGTTTTTTAAAATACATTGTAATGACAAGGAACTTTGTGCATTCCCAGCCACATGAAAATTTTGTAATAAAGCAACACCTTGCATGGTGTTCACAGCTCTTTAAAGGGTCGGCTGGCCCTGATTCTGAAAGGTAGTCTCTCTGAGGGGAAATGACTCTATAATGGGCCAAAGGGGCATGACTTAGTGAGCATATCAAACGGACACAGTGTGAGAGTGCTCTGCAAAAAACAACCTTTCAACGAAGAAAATCGGCGTCATAGCTGAAGTTGGGTTTTTGGGTTTGTTTTTTTTTAAAACCCCTACATTCTTATTATTCGTCACAGATACCTAGTAAGTCAGACACTTCGACTGCTTCTCTTCCAAGTGGCAAAAACCCTAAATAACAATCCAGGCTCGCCAGAAAAAATGGCGCTGAGAACAATTGAACTTTTAATCTCTGAAATGCGAGCATTTAAAAATGTCATGCAAGAACAAGTTGAAGAGTCTAAATTAATTTGCACTGAAATCGAGACATTAAATGCTCAATTTACCGACACTTGACACCGTCTAAATGCCTTTGAAGATTTTATAATGAAACATAGAAATTGACGGCAGAAAAGGGCCATAGCCCATCGAGTCTGCCCATACCAATGACCCACTCCCTGATTCTTACTCTCCTAGAGATCCCACATGAATATCCCATTTTCTCTTGAAATCTAACACGCTGCTGGCCTCAATCACCCGCTGAGGCAGCTCGTTCCAATGATCGACCACCCTTTCGGTGAAGAAGTACTTCCTAGCATCACCCCGAAATTTCCCTCCCCTGATTTTCAGCGAGTGTCCTCTGGTTACCGAGGGTCCTGTAAGACTGAAGATATCATCTTTCACCTCTATACGCCCAGTAATATACTTAAAGGTCTCAATCATGTCCCCTCTCTCTCTTCGCTCCTCCTCGGTAGTAGTAGTGGTAGTACTAGTAGTAATAAACAGAGATTACATGAAACATGACATAGACAAGACAATGAAATCCCAAATCCCATGCAGAGCCCAAATAACTTGACTCTATTGGGAAGCTCAAGAATATATTATAGGCCTAAAACAGATCAGGAATAGGTAAATAAGAAATAGATTTTAGGCCCAATTTAAATTTCCGATAAGGTCTTGAGAATAGTAGAAGTTTCATTTAGGGCAGGTGTTACATAGAAATATGACCTCAGATAAAAGCCAAATGGCCCGTCTAGTCTGCTCATCTGCAGCATCCACCATCTCCTCCTCTCCTTAAGAAATTCCAGGTGCCTGTGCCACACTTTTGAATTCAGACAGTCTTTGGCTCCACCACCTGTACTGGGAGAAACTTTTTTTTTTTTTTTAACATGGAATTATTTCCTTAGATTGCTCCTGAGCCTATCACTTCTTAAACTTCATCCAGAGCTTCCTTTCAAATGAAAGAGGCTCGTCTCGTGCGCATTTATGCTTGGAAATATTTAAACGTCTCTATCATATCTTCCCTCTTTCCTCCAAAGTATAAAGATTGAGATCCATGGGTAAGAAGCAGACAACTTTTGCAAATGCCCCCCTTCGGATTTTCTTTTGAGAATAATACCTATGAAAAAACTTTTATTGAAGAAAGCCTTATGAGGCTTTTTTACATGCGAGATGATGTCCTAAAGAATTGTGAAGCTTCCAGCTGACAAATATATTTATTTTTGTTCAAATTAAAATTTAGAAAGTCTTTATTAACTGGGATGAGCATTTATTCCAACTATCACAATAACCTTAAGCAATCTTTTTTTCAGAAGAGTCCTTACATTAAGTCAGAATTGAAGACACTTTTTGAACCCAGGGACCCTAACCTATAGAGTAGGCTTGCTGTTCTATAGTAGGCTCTGAAAACTGTTGCTTATAGCTATTCTGCATACTGTTTTAGAGCCCATTTTACAAAGCCACAGTGGTGATGCTGCCGCGGTAAACGCAGGAAGCTCTTTCAATTTGTATAGGCTCGGAGCATGTAATTTTTCAATTTGTATTTTGTATTTCTTTTTTTTTTTTAATAATTCTTTATTCATTTTCACAAATTACATTAAGTGTTAATATTTTCATTCTCAGTAACAATAAATCACTTATAAACAATCATTGGTATATTACATATATTCTTATCCCTATCCCTCGCCCATCCCCCCCAACCATATACTCCATTATTGTATGATATATGTAATAATAAAATACCCCCCTCCCTACCTCATAAACTAATAAACATAAGGGAAATAATTTTACTTAATCTTGACAATATTTTGTTAATGGTTTCCATACATCCTGAAATTACTTAAAATATCCCTTTTGTAACCCAGTAAATATTTCCATTTTATAGATATGGCATAAAGAATTCCACCAAAAGTTATAATTTAATCTCCTCCAGTCTTTCCAATTATATGTGATTTGTTGAATGGCAACCCCTGTCATTATAAGTAGCAATTTATTGTTGTTCGCAGAAATCTGACTTTTTGCTCTCATATCCATACCAAATATCACAGTATCATAGGATAATGCCACTGGGTTCTCTAATAAATTATTAATTTGGTCCCAAATTGATTTCCAAAAATTCATAATATATGGGCAATGAAACAATAAGTGATCTAAAGTTCCTGCTTCTAAATGACAATGCCAGCATTTATTAGATAAAGAACTATCTATTTTTTGCAACCTAACAGGGGTCCATAATGCTCTATGCAACAGAAAAAACCAAGTTTGTCTCATAGATGCTGACACCGTACATTTCATCCTCCAAGACCAAATTTGTGGCCATTGAGATGCAGTAATTTCATGCTTAATCTCAATGCTCCAAATATCTCTTAAACCAGTTTTTAATTTCTTCTTAGTAAATCCATTTAATAATTTATACCACTGGGCGGCCTGGTGACCCAAGAAGTCTGTCTGAAAACAAAGAAACTCCATACTATAATGATTATTAAGGTTTTTCCAATCAGGGAACCCCACCTGAATGGCATGCTTCAGTTTTGTATTTCTTATCTTTTCATTACCTTTTCTTCTTTAGTTTTTTTAGGGCTGCATTTCAAGTAAAGTTTTAATCATGCAATTAAAGATATGTTTTCCCCACTGCAGCTCCTTGTGACCCATGTTCCTTCTAAGCAGAGTGCATGAGCAATTGCTTGTACATTTTACATGGTCATTTCATGGTTACTCACTAAAATACTGACCTGACCCAACTTTCAAACAAAATTAAGCTATAAAAATTTAAACTAAATCAATTACCATATGTGTGATGGGTTGTTTGTTTTTTTTGTACTCTATACAGAAATGCATTGCTGAACATGGTATAAAAAATTGTTGTTTTTTAGAACTTGCTGTTCAAACACACACCAAAAAAATTTACACGCGCTGGGCCACTCCTTAGAAGGAGCATTACTTGTGACTTTGACTTACCCAGAGTTACAAGGAGCTGCAGTGAGGAAAAAAATAAATAACATATTTTTAATCGCGATTAAACTTTTATTCAAAATTCACGGTGAGAAACTAATCTAATCTACAATTTGTAAGTTCTATGCCTAAATAGGTTCAAGGCGACGTACAATTTGGGTGTTAGGAGAATAAGGAGAAAGGGGACATTAAGCAGGAGGGGTGAAGAATCTTCTATGGGGAAGCATTGAGGAGATATTAAAAGTACAGTTTACACTGGATGAGGAAGACATCTTTGATTTCGAACAAGCTACTGATTGTCAATGGAGTATATTGTCTCGAAGATATATTTTGGATTTCTGTACTTGTTGTTTAGTCAATTGGCAGTATCACAACAGCAAACTCACTTCACACGAGTGACTTTAAAGAGATCACATATAGCAGCCATAGAGCTGGTGTAAATGGTGTAAGTGCAGCAGAGATGTTCATAACTTAGTATTTGTGCGCATAAGTGAGAGTGCCGCCTGTGTCCTGCCTCTGTACAGTATATGCCTCCCTTGCAAATATATGCGATGTGAGTGAAGTGCGTATTTGCAGAATAGCACTTAGGCGCCTTGCTAGCATTTGTACACATGGGTGCATGCATATGCGTGAAAATACTAGTATTCTAAACATTTACATAGGTTAATATGCACATAAATGTGAGCACCTAGGTAACAGAATTGCCCATTAGATGTCTTCTATCATGTATCCTGCTTCTACTACTAAACATTTATATAATGCTACAAGATATACATAGTTCTGCATGATATACAGAAAGCCCTGTGCTATTGAGTTTATGGTCTGCTTTACAGAGAGACCTTACATAAGAACATAAGAAGTTGCCTCCGCTGAGGCAGACCAGAAGTCCATCTCGCCCAGCGGTCCGCTCCCGCGGTGGCCCATCAGGCCTATTGCCTGAGCAGTGGTCCCTGACTATCCCTATGACCTACCTCTACTCCTATCTGTACCCCTCAATTCCTTTATCCTCTAGATAGTTTATGGTCTGCTTTACAGAGAGACCTTACTACCGACAGTTACATTGGCTACCGATCGAGGCACGTGTAAAGTTTAAGTTCGCCTGTTTCTGCTTTAAAGTACTATATGGCCTAGCCCCCAGTTACATAACTGGCCTTTTTTCCTTCTTAGCCAACAGGCACAAGAGAAGCACACACCTGATCTTCGTTTCCCCCCAGTTAGAGGATGTAAGCTCAAAATACACCACCAATACCTCCTCTCCAACCAAGCAGCACTATGGGGTAAAGATTTAGAACAACTGCTCACGCCTTCCACTTATGGGGAATTTAGGACACGCCTAAAAACATATTTGTTCCTGACGTGCAACTCTATCTCTTCAATATCGGTTACCTTGAACTATTAACTCGATCTCTTTCCTCTGTCAAGTTCATTCAACCTGTACCATCTTTTAATCTTTGTAAACCGCATAGAACTTCACGGTCCTGCGGTATATAAGCTGTTATTATTATTATTGAGGAACTAATATATGTAATTTCTATAATGGGTTCAGGATGTTAGGCCAGAATTTCTCCTCTCTGTTCTTTCCCATTTCATATGTTAGAGATGGCCAAGTTCTAGTAGAATCCGAGAAGGAAGATTGGTCACTGTGGAAACAGAATGCTGGCTAGATGGACTATTGGTCTGACCCAGTATGGCTATTCTTATATTCTTATGAGAATAGGGAAGGAAGGGTGTAAAGTATAGTAGCATGTAGAAGAACATCAGTTAGTCTATTTCACTGAGATGATGGTGAACTCACAGACAGAATTTTCTAGAATACCTACCTATGGCCCTCTGTTCTCATCTCTGTTCCACTGAGATGAATATGCAAATATGCAAGTAAATCTCATGCATATTCATTGTGGAAATCTTGAAAACATGACTGTGGTTTCATACCCCTGGCATAACAAAACTTCTTTCCATAAAACAAGGTGTGCACTTCTGCTTTGTGCGGTGGGTCATGTGAAACGCACAAACCCCAAAATTTTCAAGAATTACCGTAAGTGTTCAGGGACAGCCATTTCAAATGTGGCTATAACTTTTATATTTAATAATTCTGTGGAAGCATTGTTTTCTTTTTCTTGTCTTTGGTGTTTTTATTGACTGATAATGTTTGTTGTAGCTTGCCCAGAGCATTGTGGGTTTGGCAGGCTGTGAATTCTTTAATTAATTTTTGATATACCACAATATGCCAAGTGTCAAAGTAGGTTGCATTAAAAAAAAAAAAGATAAATTAATAAAAAATTTATTCTAACTTGTACAGGTTATATAAGGAGAGCAATTTTAAGAAGCCATTTTCAATTGGGAAGGCACTGCTTTACCTGAGAAACAGACTTTTATACAATTGCTCATCCTATATACCGATAAACATATGTGCTTAGTATCTGTATACATGTGCATTATCTGTGCCATGAAAAGATGTTTCTGATGGTGTTGCTGGGAAGGATTTTGCAATTTTCTTCATACATTTTTGATTCTTGTTTTACCTCGGTCAAAAACATCTGCTCATTATTGCAGATGTATACATGTGTTGGTCTTTTTCCAGGAATAAATTTGAAAGGGAAATTATGCGATTAGTTTTCTCTTTGAAAATCCAGCAAAGCCTATCTAATGGGCAGTTTATAAAATATATGCCAGTGTTTAGCAGGTTGAGTCAGAATGCTGTTCTACAGCTCGCAAAAACTGTTTCAGGAAGTAACCTTATTAAAACACATTACTCCACTTCTTGCATGTTTCATTTAGCTATCTGTGGACCCGGTGTCAGGTCAAAAGCGCGCCAGGACAAAGGCGCGCCCAGACAATTGAGCACAGCGCCACCGCCACGCCGCTCTAAATTTCTGTTTTTAGTGCTCCGACGGGGGGGGGGGGGCGTGGGGTGGAAACCCCCCCTTTACTTAATAGACATCGCGCCGCGTTGTGGGGGTGTGGGGGGTTGTAACCCCCCACATTTTACTGAAAACTTCACTTTTTCCCTGTTTTTAGGGAAAATGTTCAGTTTACAGTAAAATGTGGAGGTTACAACCCCCCAAACCCCCCATAACGCCGGTGCGATGTCTATTAAGTAAACTGGGGGGATTCCCCAACAAAACCCCCCATCGGAGCCCCTAAAAACTGTAATTTAGAGTGGTGCGGCGACACGTGCTGCGCTCAATTATCGGCACGCGTTTTTGTCTTTCGCACCGTTGTCTATGAACCGTGGACCCTGTCATTCATTCATTTATATACACTTCCCCCTCCCCATTCGCGGTTCCTGCACTCGCGGTTTCATATAATCGCGATTTTTTTCTGGGGAGGGGGAAAATAAAAAAAACAAGTCTTAATGTAAAAAAAAAATCCATCATTTTTTCCTCCCTGCCGCCTTCCCAGCCTTTCCTGGTGGTCTAGAGGGCTTTCGGGGCAGGAGCGATCTTCCTATGCTCCTGACCCGTGCAGATCGCCATGAGGAAATGGCTGCTGGGAGTTCCCGTAGTCTCTCGAGACTACGTCAGGAACTCCCTACAGCCATTTCCTGATGGCGATCTGCACGGGGCAGGAGCGTAGGAAGATCGCTCCTGCCCCGAAAGCCCTCTAGACCACCAGGTAAGGCCAGGAAGGCGGCAGGGAGGTGGGGGTGGGTCAGAGCCGGATAATCGTGTTTTTTTGGCATTCACGGTCTGGCTCTGCCCGTATCCCTCGCGAATGACGAGGGAGAAGTGTACATCACTTATAGCCTAAGTGGTTTACATTCAGGTACCCGAGCATTTTTCCCTATCTGTCCTGGGATGCTCACACTCTGCCTAATGTACCTGGGGCAGTGGCAGATTAAGTGACTTGCCCAGGGTCACGAGGAGCAGTGTGGGATTTGAACCCTCAGTGCCGAGGCTGTAGCTCTAACCACTGTGCTACACACTCCCCTCTCCCCTTTAAAATGGCTGCTCTCTGAAAGAGCAAGTGGGAATATCCTACATAAAGCTTTGTGTCTGTTTTGCCCTCCAGGTTACTCTGCATTTGACTCCCATTTCATCAGTGCATCTTCACGAGAAGCCCGTGGTATTTATCCTGAACGCTCAGCAGCCCTTGATATGGAAGTTGAAAATGGAAAGGCTTGCCTCAGGGGTTCGAAGATTTTTCTTTGTAAGTACACAGGGCCCATCTTATCTTTATCCACACAACATATGGAGTTAATAGCATTAACTTTCCAGGCTTGGCAATGTATATTAAAGAGGAGAAAATGCTAATGAGAGGTTGGATTTCAGTGCATGTCTCATGGGACCAATTAAGTGGCATGGGAAAGCAGTTGGAGAACATGCCTAATTACTGCTTCCTTCATATAAATAAAGCTATTGGTCTTAGAGAATTTGTGTTCCCTCTTTCAGATATTGTTGAAGGAGTGTACGTGCCAGCTCTTCTGATTTTGACTCTTCATCGGCTCTTAGGGTCTGACCTTTTACCCGGTCTCTTTTTTTTTTTTTCTGAGCCCCGGTGATGACCTGTTCCTTGAGCACTCCTAACTGTGTCTCCCTGGCTGCTTAAAATGATAGACTTAGAGCAGATGCTTCCTGCCTGGTCTTGTTCTGTGCATTCTGACCTTACTAAGCAGCATGAAGTTTCTGAGTAAAGGGGTGGGAGAGGGCAAAAAGCCACATTTCTAAACCAGAACAGGCTCTGAGGCACTCACTCCTGTTTTGTTTTGTTTTTCTGCCAGTTACTGGGCCATGTAGAAAGTCCATAGAAATTTCAGCTTTCTGCTTCCACCAGCCCTGTGGAAGGCAATTCTATAACAGAGTAGTAGTGCTGGGTAGAAGCCTACTCTATTGACATTGA
This sequence comes from Geotrypetes seraphini, assembly GCF_902459505.1. Lineage (NCBI taxonomy): Eukaryota > Metazoa > Chordata > Amphibia > Gymnophiona > Dermophiidae > Geotrypetes > Geotrypetes seraphini. The sequence continues at coordinate 24,285,532 of NC_047095.1, forward strand.
GACTGATCCTTTCCTTCTCCCACTCCCAGATGTCCCCTTTTCTACCTGGTCACTCCTCCAAAACAGACATGATTCCATTGGTACAAAATTAGCCACAACTTTTTTTTAATAGCAAAAACCCCCCATAAAAATTCCATAACTTTCCCCGCGCTTATAACTTTTTTCCAGAATCTACACAAAACATAAGAAACCCCATTAGCTGTGGCCTCATAGCGGCTATCTGCTGTATTACTAACTTGACAGATCTCCTTAGGGCAGGGATCTCAAAGTCCCTCCTTGAGGGCCGCAATCCAGTCGGGTTTTCAGGATTTCCCCAGGGAATATGCATTGAAAGAAGTGCATGCATATAGATCTCATGTATATTCATTGGGGAAATCCTGAAAACCCGACTGGATTGCGGCCCTCAAGGAAGGACTTAGAGACCCCTGCCCTAGGGTTACCATATGTCCATGAAAATCCAGACTTGTCCACTTTTTAGAGGACTGTCTGGGTGCTTGGAGGGATTTCTAAAACCCGGCAGTTTGTCCAGGTTTTAGAAGATCCCAAACTTAGGGCTGCGTGTGGAAGACCCACTGCGTAGGCGCGGATTTCAGTGTGATGATGTCATATGTTTGCATGCATGCATATGACACCATCGCACCAAAGTCTGTGCATGCGCAGAGGCCCCCCCGGACCTCGAGGAAGGAGATGGGAGCTTTGTTTAGGGGCGAGGCTGGGGCAGAACGTGGTGGAGCTGGAGGTAGAATGGGGATGGAACAGGGTGATGCTAGGTGTCCTTTTTTTTTTTTAAGAGGAAATCTGGCAATCCTAGCTCACTTTTCTGTTTCTGCTCCCCCCCACTGAATTGCAGCGATTCTGCTGGCTGTGCTATGCCCCCTTCCTGACGAGAAGGGAGCCCAGTAGTCCAGTGAATACGGGGTTGTAAAGGTTTCACAGCACTTGAATGATTGAGATTTCAATAGTAAACTGTCCAGCATTACCGTTAAATTCCTGCCTCCATAAATTTTTCATCCGATTCAGATAAGTAACGTTTATATTTATCATTATCTACTACATGACTCATCCAATAGTTTATGTCATGTTATTTGGAGGGCAGTATGAGGTACTCTCTATGTGCTATGATGGTCCCTCTACACCAGTGGTTCCCAACCCTGTCCTGGTGGACCACCAGGCCAATCGGGTTTTCAGGATAGCCCTAATGAATATGCATGGAGCTGATTTGCATGCCTGTCACTTCCATTATATGCAAATCTCTCTCATGCATATTTATTAGAGCTAGCTTGAAAACCCAATTGGCCTGTTGGTCCTCCAGGACAGGGTTGGGAACCACTGCTCTACACAACCATTGCTAGCATTTTTATGACACTATTTGGTTGGTGACTGAGCACTATATATAATTTAATATTCTATTAGCACATTTTCATGTGGCATTCGTAATTGAATGTTTTTATTTCTTTTTGTCTTTTATGATATTTTTTTTAAAATATTTGAAGAATTAAACTTGTGGAGAGATTTTTTGTATTTTGCACTTTAACACAAGTAATTTAAGTGTTGCTCCTGGAATTTGTTTAGTTTAATCCTAGCTCACCCCAGCCATCAAAGTTCAACTCCGTCCCAGGACACTGTCCTGCTCTTGTGTAAATCTTACTAGGCTACTAGCTGGAGCCCTCTGGGCTGACACAAAATCTCCATACCAAACGGCTCTCCCCCTTTTCCCTATGAGGGTCTCAGTTGACACCTTCTTGTGAAATCATAAGGCTCTTTCTTGCCTTAGAGGCTCCCCAAACATAGTAACCAACTTTGAGTGACTGCCAGCTGCAACATGCAACAACTAGTTTACCTCCCCTCCAACTGCCCCACCCCAAGGAAACTATTGCAGACCACCCCTTTAAAATATTTTAAACCAACTCAATTCTTGTTAATTGGGGTAGAATTACCTCCAGGATCTCCTTCTGAATTTGCTACCCCCCTTTACTGCCTTCCCATTCACTCTGCCCTTTTGCCCCTTTTCACCAACCCGATGCAACCATTTTTCCTATTTCTATTTTCAAAAATCAATGCTACCAGGATCCAGTCACACTGCCCCAACCCTCTACTCTGATCCCTACTCTCCTCCCAAAGCCCTCCCCCCCAGGCTTCCAGAATTTTCTATGGCAGTGTCAACACAGGATAAGCCATCCTGCATTTTATAAAGGAACCTAGGAACAAGGTTCTATAAAGGAACATAAATGCCTCTTTTCCTTTCCTTTATTATCCTAACTTGCTATATGTGTACTGAAAAGTTAAGCGTGAGCACTAACACCTGCCATAGAGCTGGTGTTTTAGCACTTAAGTGCCGCAGGTACACACGTAACTTTGAGCTCTGACCATGTATCTGCCTTCCTTGCAAATAGTCACTGTGTAAATGTAGTGGGTAAAGTCCGTTCTTGTTATTTGCGTGTTCCAACGTGCAATTTTGTGTATCCGCAGTTGCATCTATTGTGACCAGTTCGCACCGCTGTGTTTGTGTATTTGCATACCTGCTCTAAAAAACCCCAGCTTCCTATGCTTTCATTTTCATGTCTGGTGTTCGCGTTCAAATACGGCCCCTAAGTGTCCAGAAAGTGAATTACAAGCTTCTGCAGTGCTGTACAGGACCCTAACCCTATTTTCTCAGGAGGATCCATTGTTCACCACAGTTTTGAGGCACAATGTGTACTGCTGGAACCTAACCTCTATTTTCCCATAGACCCGTTTCATTATTCGCAATTGCGCAGTTCACGAACGTTACCGTGAATAACGAGAACGGACTGTATTTACAGAATAATGCTTGGGTGAAATTCTGATGCTTACACACATATCCTAGCATTCTAATCGTTTGCATAAAATTGGTGTGTTAGTGCCTGTGTTGTAGAATTAAACTCCCTTTGTGCTGTGCCCCACCAGTCTTAGGCCTAGATGCTAAAAAACTGTCCGTGCACATGAGACTGGTTAAAGCCAGTCTTACTTGCAAGGAAACTTCAGCCTCCGGTGCACAAAAGGGTTATCCGTGGCTGCTGCCAATCCCAGTCGTAGCCACCGAGATCCTTATGCAAATGCATTACAAGTACGTACAGGACGTATCGAGGTGAAAGATGATATCTTCTGTCTCAGGCCACTAGAGGGCATCCGCTCAAACTCAGGGGCGGGAAATTTCATGGCGACATCAGGAAGTATTTCTTCACAGAAAGGGTGGTTGACCGTTGGACTAAGATTCCAGCGCAGGTGATCGAGGCCAGTAGCGTGCTGGACTTTAAGAATAAATGGGATACCTATGTGGGATCCCTACGAGGGTCGAACTGAAACATCGGTCACTAGGTATAGACTTAAGAGGAAGGGTCAATAGGGTGGGCAGACTTGATGGGCTATAGCCCTTTTCTGCCGTCATCTTTCTATGTTTCTAAGTACCTCATTAGTATTATAATGAGTACTCTGTGTAATGCTCAAAACAGCCCACTTTTACAGGCAAAAATTTCCGGCAAGTCAGGAGCTGCTAGCAGCTCTTTATGCGTGTGTTGTGTGCCTTTATGTCCAACATACACAACACAGGCACAACAGTGGTACCTGTTTTAGGACAAAGAAAACCCCAGCTTCACAGCTACTACTGCTGTTAATTATTTCTATAGTGCTACCAGGCATACGCAGCGCTGTACAGGACAGTCCCTGCTCGAAGGAGCTTGTAATCTAAACAGCCAAGGCAAACAGGATGCCATGGATGCAGCTGAGCCAGCAGCCTCTGCTCTCCCTCTACCGGCTCAGCTGATCACGGCTCTGGAGCTGCGATCAACTGAGCTGGCAGGGGAAGTCATGATCAGCTGATTACAGGTTCACTCTCCCTGTGTCGGCTCAGCTGATCAGCAGCTCCGATGAGTCCTGCTGGCTCAGCTGATCACGGCTCCAGAGCTGTGAGCAGCTGAGCAGAGGGTGAGCAGCGGCTACCGACAGTAAGAAAGAGCAGCCTGCAAGAAGTACTGGGCCTGCTCAGAAGAGTTGTGCCTAACAATTTGCTCTTCTGAATAGGCACCAGGCACAGATCCTCCCCCTTTTACCGGGTCTGATCTGCACAAATAGCATGCATATAATTTGCATGTGATTGTGTTGAGCATCACCTGGTGAATTAAAATTGCTCCTATTTATTACCATGTTGTCGGAGCTTTGTGCATTAGGCCCTTAGAGAATTATCCCTCTGCAGCAGCAAGCATCTGACCCTAATTGCTAAGTACCAGTTCAGCCTTGAGGAGATCATCTTCCTGCTACTGCTGCCCCATTCCCATGGCTTTGGTCCTTAGAAAGATTCTCCTCCTCGTCCTGCCAATTTTACCAGTTCCTGCATGTCAGGTTCTAGGTCCTCTTCTGCTGAGCCCCTCTGATCTTGGAAAGATATCCTCTTGCTGTGTTTTTCCCTGCCCACAAAATACAGCCCTAGACTATTCTTTCATACCTTCTCTTTTTCTTGGGCCTCACTAGGCCTGGGGGAATCCTATCCCTGCCAGAATGACTGCTGATTTACCTTTTAACCTTTGAGAAAATAAATGAACCATGTCCCAAAGAGAAGGTGAATGACAGAAGAGAATGAGAGGGGAGTGTTCTTTCGAGACAGTGAAGGGTGCCTGAGAGAGTTGCAGAGTATAAAAATGAAAAGGAAAAAAATGAAGTGGCGAAAGAATCGGTGAAAAAAAATCATGAAAAATATTTGTAAGGAGAGCAGTTAGGCATGAAAGAGAGAGAGAGAGAGCGAGAGAGTTTATTTAGAAATAAGAGGTAGATAAAGTGGAAGAGAAACAGTCAAATGACCAGCGTTCATAGAAGGGAGATGCATTATGATTCAATGTAAACAACTTTGTAACAAAAAACAGGTAGAACTGCATTTTATTTGAATGGAGGAGACCAGTTTTCGAAGCAGCTTTTGCTGCTTGAACATTTCCTGTTCTCGATATGGCTTAAAGTCCACTGTTCTCCCAGGGGAGCTCAGAACGGGAATCACTCCTAATATTTTGATAGTGGACTGTAATGGTAAGGTTGTACCCCTAATTGTGATGTTTTCCTCATGGAGGTTCGAGGGGCTTGCGAAGAAGAATTTGTTTTTTTTCAGGATTTAGTTTGAGTTTGTGATTCATTATCCAGCCTTCCATTGTTTGGATATTCTCTTCGATTCACTTGGATTCCTTTGAGGGCAGAGTGGTTGTAGGGAGGAGGATTGTGATGTCGTCGGCGTAACTGTAGCTCTTAACTCTCAATAAGGCTAGGCGATTCCCAAGCAAGCATAAATACATCTTGAACAGGATGGGGGGCCGTGGGGATCCTTGTGGGACTCCACGAGGGTAGGTCCAGACATGTGACAAGTTGTCATCACAGAAGACTTGATATGAGCGACTGGTAAGGACAGATCTTGTGATTCCTATGGCATCTAGGCATGAAGGTAGTAAGTGGTGGTCTACTAAGTCAAAGGCGCTGCAGGTTGAATTATAGTATGAGAGCGCTTTGTCCTCTGCTGAAGAGTTGGTAGATGTCATATCGTTTGTAGTTGTCATCCTAATGCATACAGTTGGGAAATTTGCCCCAAAATGAGCACGAAAATCTCCCTGATTAGGTTTTGTCTACACTCTCTGGTACTGAATTGTTTGCTTCGCTAGCAACTAGTGTTAAGGTCTAGTGGCTACTAAAATGAAACCACTAGCATTAACGTGGGAAGGACTACACAGCATGGTTGAGAAGTAAAGTGTGTGGTCTCTGACCAGAACTAAAATACAAGTGAGTCCAGCTTCCTATAAGTCTGGTACCTGTTTAAGTTTGTTAGTTTTTGTTGTGAGATAGGAATGGACAGAACCGGGGCCAAAATGAAATCATATGAACTTGGCAGAAAGATGGAGCTCTTCTTATGTTGAAAGATCCAAATTGTACCTACTATTTGTACTCGTAAATCATACACTTTCAGCTGGCCAAAATCTTTGCTATTTGCTTTGTATAGTAAAACAGGCTTGTTTTAATTTTTAAGGGCATGATATCATATATCATGAGGAGCACTTTGAAGCAGAGCTGCACTTTCCTGCCGACAGTTAATATTTTATAGGTGAGCCACAAATCTACCACATGTGACAATGGCTGGCTCTGTGACAGCAGTGTAATGTTTTAAACAGACTTTGTAGTCCAGCAGTCTCAAACTCGTGGCCCATGGGCCGCATGCGGCCATCCGGGTGCTATTTTGCGGCCCGAGGTCTGGACGCGATGATCAACTGCTCCCTTGCTGCAGTTGATTGTTCCAGTAAAAGCTGCGGCCAGCGGTGGCTCCTTGCGCCATCCACACCAGCATTTCTCTTCCCCCTTCCCTTCCTTGTGGAGCAGCAGCGTGTCTGGCCGGCTCCCTTGCTCAGTCGATCGTTCCGTTCAAAGCCGCGGGTGGCGGCTCCTCGCGCTATCCACTCCTGCATCGGAAGTCTCTGATGTCACAACATCGGAGAGGCTTCCGAAGCAGGTGCGGATCTCGCGAGAAGCTGCCACCCGCGGCTTTGAACGGAACGATTGACTGAGCAAGGGTGCCGGTCAGACACGCTGCTGCTCCATAAGGAAGGGAAAGGAAGGGGAGGGGAAAGAGAGATGCTTCTGCTGCATAGGAAAGGGAGACCCTAGGGAAATGCTGCTGCTGCACAGGGAAAGAGAGAGGGAGGAAAGGGGGAAGAGAAATGCCTCTGCTGCACAGGAAAGGGGGAAGGGAAATGCTGCTGCTGCTGCTGCACAGGAAAATTGAGGGGGAGGGAAAGGGGAAGAGAAATGCTTCTGCTGCACAGGAAAGGGGGAAGGGAAATGCTGCTGATGCACATGGAAAGAGAGGGGAAGGGAAAGGGGAAGAGAAATGCTTTTGCTGCACAGGAAAGGGGGAAGGGAAATGCTGCTTCTGTTGCTGCTGCACCCAATTGGGGAAAGAGAGGGAAGGAAAGGGAAGGAAGACAAGGGAGAGGAGAGGAACAAGAGATGCCAAGTTCATGGGAGGGAGAGAAGGAAAGGAGATACCAGATCATGGAGAGGGAGGGAGAGATGCCAGGGCATGGGGGGAGGGAAGGAAACAGATGCCAGACCAAGGGAAAGGAAGGAAGGAGGGAGGGAGAGAAAGGAAGGGAAGAGATGTCATACCATGGAAATAGAACAGAAGAAGAGAGAGATAGGAAGGGAAGGTAAGACATGGAAATGTATATTTTGAAAAGAAAGCAGAAAAATTGAATATTAAGTTAATGCCAAAGATGGATGCAAGGCAGAAAGAGAAGACGGAGAGAAAAACAGTCAAAGGACAAGAAGGCCCTGGAAACATAGTTAAAAGCACAGAAAAATAAAGTCACCAGCCAGGGAAAATGATTTTATTTTCAATATAGTGATTGAATTGTGTCAGTTTTGAGAAAGAAAAGATATTAAACTTTAAATGTGAGGGCTGCAGAAAAAATAGAGTATTTGGAGGGCCGCAGAAAAAATAGTTAATGTCTTATTAAAGAAATGACAATTTTGCATAAGGTAAAACTCTTTATAGTTTATATATCTTTCCTTTTAACTGTTAAAGGAAAGTTTTATAAACTATAAAGAGTTTTACCTCATGCAAAATTGTCATTTCTTTAATAAGACGTTAACTTTGTTTTCTGCGGCCCTCCAAGTACCTATAAATCCAAAATGTGGCCCCACAAAGGGTTTGAGTTTGAGACCACTGTTGTAGTCCATCCGTAAATGGACATGGTCACTGGCGAACAGATCTGCTACTGAGCTATAATAGAAGACGATGGCGCTTTGGTCTCTTAATTTTAAGTGATGGTACTATCTCTTTGCCACATAAATCAGAACTTCACCAAAGCAGAACCAGTCCCAGCAATTATCAACACACACATTGTACCTGCCCTGAAGATGGTGTAAATGTGTGTTGGAACTCTACAAAGTGCGCCATTATAGAATACTAGCATATGTTGACATTTACATGCCAACTTGTAGGCGCATTCTCCTATACCATGTGCCAGAGGTTGTGGTAAGAGCAGTTAACGTAGCTAGTTTTAAGAAAGATTTGGAAAAGTCGATAGTCTGTTATTGAGACAGACATGGGGGAAACCACTGCTTGCCCTGGATCGGTAGCATGGAATGATGCTATTATTTTAGTTTCTGCAAGCTACTTGTGACCTGGATTGGCCACTGTGGAAACAAGATACTGGGCTAGATGGACCATTGGTATGACCCCCATATAGCTATTCTTAATGTGAGCCAATTATAGGACAGTCAAGCCATTGTGAGATCACTGATGAGGCTGGCTCTTAGGCAGTGCTGGAATGAGGCATTATGACATCACAATCTCAGCTTTGGAATGTTGCTACTATTTGTGTTTTTGCCAGGTACTAGTGACCTGAATTGGCCACTGTGAGGATGGGCTACTGGGCTAGATGGACCATTGGTATGACCCCATATAGCTATTCTTAATGTGAGCCAATTATAGGACAGTCAAGCCATTGTGAGATCACTGATGAGGCTGGCTCTTAGGCAGTGCTGGAATGAGGCATTATGACATCACAATCTCAGCTTTGGAATGTTGCTACTATTTGTGTTTTTGCCAGGTACTAGTGACCTGAATTGGCCACTGTGAGGATGGGCTACTGGGCTAGATGGACCATTGGTATGATCCAGTAAGGCTATTATGTTTTTATGATTGTGGAAGACATGTGAATGCCCCCCCCCCTTGCAAATGTGCGTTATGCAATTTTGCACTGACTATGGAATTCCAATTAGCATCCGACTAGCACTTTTGCATGAGTCTGTAGCATTCATAGACGTAAGAGCTAGTTTTCTCTAATCGGAGCTCACACATGGGGCTAAATATTCAGTAAATGGCACACAGGTGTGGGCACCAGAAACAAATGCGTGCTGAGCATTATTCAATAAATGGTGCTTCCAGGTGGGTGCTGTTTATACAACAATGCAAAGTGCTGGGATCTGTGCCCAGCTTTTAGACGCAAGGTAAATTCCCCCCAATGTAAATTCCCATGCCTAAATGAGGTGCAGATCTCCCAAATCCAATAATTATGTGCGCATCTTAAGGAATTCCCCTCCCGTGGCCATGCCCTTTTTTCAGCTACATGCTAAAGGATTCATGTGTGCAACTTTTGTAGCATAATATTTAGCATTAGTAGTGGTACAGAAACTGTCAATAAACAATAAAGGATGCAACTAATGCTGATTTTTCTTTGACCAAGGTGCAGGGAGCTTAGGGCAGTCTGTACTATTCACTGCTATGGCACCTACATTGAACCCAGTGGTGTAGTAAGGGGGGACGGGGGGACCGCCCCGGGCACCATCTTGATGGGGGCGCGGCTCATGCCACCCACCCATGCCATGCTCACGCCCTCCCTTCCCCCCTCCACTCCATACCTCTTTAAATCTTCACTAGCGCGAGCAGTTTCTCAGGCCTGCTGCTCAGGCTGGCCTGGCGCCTCTCTGAAATCACTGGGTCACGGAGCCAGAAAGTGACATCGAAGGAAAAGGCAATGCTGGTGCGAGCAGCAGGCCGGAGAAGCTGCTTGTGCTGGCAAAGATTTAATAAGGTACAGGGGAAAGGGAAGGCGGGGAAGGAGCGGTAGGCGTGGGGGTGGGGAGGGCACCATCACCCCGGGTGCCTCCTACCCCTTGCTAAGCCACTGATTGAACCTGCCTGTGATCTGATGCCTTGGTTAGAAGATGGCCTCTGGAAGAAGACTCGGTGGAAATGCAAGAATAGTGGATATAACTCTTTGAGATGGAATTGATAATAAAATCTTTTGTATAATTTATTGCAACTCAAAAAATCCAACCCCTATATTCCTACCAAACCTACTTCAGCATCTCAAGAACAATGATCCGCAACGTGGCAACTGAGTTTTAATGCCAAAAAGTGTTAGGTTATAAAACCTTGGCAGCGGAAATCCACGCAGAACTTACACCCTGAATAGTGAGACCTGAGCAAGAACTATTGCAGAACGGGACCTAGGTGTAATCATCAGTGAAGATATGAAGTCTGCCATTCAAGTAGAGAAAGCATCATCCAAGGCTAGACAAATGCTGGGTTGCATCCGTAGAAGTTTTGTCAGCCGGAAGCCCAAAGTTATAATGCCATTGTACAGGTCCATGGTAAGACCTCATCTGGAACATTGTGTTCAGTTTTGGAGGCCACATTATCAAAAGGATGTCCAGAAGCATGCTTGTAAACCAAAATACTCATATATCAAAGCGAGTTTCCCGATAGGAACTAAGGAAAACTCGCTTGATACGTTCCCACCCACCCCCACCCCCCCGAGGCCAGCGGCGCAGCTCTACCCCCCTCCCGAGAACCGGCATTGCTTCCCCCGAAGGGCCCCCCGCGTGATCTGCCACCCTCTCCCGTGATCCAGCACCCTCCCCCCTGCGATCCGGCATCCCCCCACTTGCGTCGCACTCCCCCCTCCGCGATCTGAAATCCCCCAGACCCACCCGAGAATCTCGGAGACAGCGTGAACTTGCAGGTCTTGAGCATGCGCAGATGCTCAAGGCCCAGCAAAGAAGAGGACGCAGATCTTCCAGCACCGGAATGTCTTGTGTGTTGGTGCCGGTGCCGGTGGCCAGATGGCGGTAAACAGTGTGTTCGGGTGGGTCTGGGGGATTTCAGATCGCAGCAGGGAGGGGGGTGTGACGCGGGGGGGGAGGGTGCCAGATCGCGGGGGCGCAGCTCGCAAATCGAGGCAAGCTCAGTTTCCGAGGTGCCGATTCTGCGAATGTTTTGCTCATCTTGCAAAACACTCGCAAACCGGTACACTCGTAAACTGAGGTACCACTGTAAATGCATCTTTGCTTCCCGTGGTTTTTCCAGTTGTTTGTAAGGGAAAATAAAAGCCAATGAAAATAAATCCAAGCAAAATCTTGTGGAAACAGCAGTGTGTCTTCTGTCAGTTCATAAATTTAACCCTTTCAGGCAAAGATTTTCAGGCACATTATTTTCAGTGAAATTGGTTCTCTTTCTAAAGCTAACCCTTTGCTGGTTTATCCAGACCACGTCTCAATGGGGCGAGCCTTCTATACTTGAGTGTGGATGGGAGTGGGGGGACCTAGTTATATAGTACACGAACCGGGACATTTAACTTCTTCAGCAATATTAACACTATTAACCTCTGTAGTAGTAGAGCAAATGAGAAAACATGAAGAAAACAAGAACCTGTTCCTTTTTCCATGAATACTTTTGGGGGGAGTTATGTATATATGTGTTTCTCCTTCTGCTGCAGCTCTATCCCTGTGTGGTACCACTTGGCCATGGCTGTTTGCTAGTCCATCTCGGAAGTTTCACTCCCTACGATTCCTAGTCATTGCATAACGATGACAGCTAGTGGCCAGATTCAGGGTCCAAAACGGAAAAGAACCCCGCCAAGTTGCAAATGAGGGCTTTTGTAGGCACAGGACTCAACTTTTCAAAATGATTGGAGTTGCTAAACCCAATAACAGTTACGTCTCCCAGGACACAATCGAGGAGTTTGTTCAATATTGGGGATGCTCAAGCTGTATGCTCTCTTAGGCTTCTGTGGCTGGCGTCATGATGGTTGCTGTGTTCTGGATCTTGTTGGAACCGACGTTTCTGCCATCATGCTGTGGCTTTCTTCAGGGTATGCTGTGAGGTCTGCAGTTTGTCCTTATATATAGAGGTTTCAATGACCTGATTGAGAACATGGAGGTCTATATATAAAGACAAACTGCAGACCTCACAGTATACCCTGAAGAAAGCCACAACATGATGGCTGAAACATCGGTTCTAACTACCCAGATGTGGTGAGACCCAGAAAACAGCAACAGTCATGCTCAGGCTATAGTTAGGAAGGGTTTACATGTGCTTGCAATTGGGAATGGTTAAAAGGGTTCTCAGAGATGCCACTTTATTCAGTTCCAGGCTGGTGATTTTAGTAGTGTCCTGGATTTCTGACCACCCCATGCTGTTGTATTATGGGACTTGCAAACTGATTTCAGTGGGAATCAGGCACTACAAATCCCACACTGCTCTGGGATGCAAGTTCAAAACCAGGACTGGCCAAGAGGTTTCCGGTCTGAAACTGGATAACTTCACATCTCTGTGTTCTGTTCAAAGTCTTAAATTTGTTTAATACTAGAGGCATGTTTTCAGCCCAACAAACCGAATTATACAGATCTTGTAGATCAGTATACGACTCAGTCATGTCTAAGTCATGAACCCAAAACAGCGATAAGACAAGTTTATAAAAGCAAATTAATTTATTTTTCTGAAATTATTCTTCTATGTAATCGAGTTATCCCACAAACTCCTGAAAATATGTTGTTAAAGACTGTTTTTTTTCTGTAACAAGTTTTTGAAATCTTGACTTCTACTGCTGGAACCGGTTAGTATTAATGGGTTAAAAACTCTCCAGTCTCATACCATGTAATTGTGGTAAGTTGTAATTTCATGGGTAGGACCATCATCAGCCAGTGAGACTGTTTGATTTCCAAATTCCATTTTACTGTGTTCTGGAATAAGAGGGAGATTGCCACATTTTGCTTGAGTGCACATGCAAGTAATGGTAAAAATATGTTTGCAGGCCCATTTTATTATATTGTTGATGTTTAATTTAGCTTCTCTTTAGCTTGCTTTTTAAAAAGTAATTTTGCACAAACATTTATTTTTACACACATCTGGTAGGCTAAATTTTAAATTGAATGTGCAAGATGGCATTTCATTGTAGTTCTGTGTGTACCCAATAACAGGGTTCCAGCGGCATAGTCCTATCTTGGAAAATGAGACCACACAAGGTCCTGCTGAGTGATGGCTGGCAGGGAAATAGATTAAACTCAGACCGTAGCATCCATATGAAACAGCACGGAAAAGTTTAACATTTTTCAGAATGGTTCATGTTTTTTAAGCCTAAAACAGGAAAAAAAATCCAAAATGTTGGTACTGTCTCAATAGTGTGTGTTACTGCGCCCTGCTGCTCATTAGTGAGCACTGCTTATCAAGAGATGAATTGCTGAAAACATTATCGCTGCAAAAAAAAAAAAAATCCTAACAGTTACACAGGAAACTAACCCCCTCTTTTACAAAGGTGCGCTAAGCTTTTTAGCGCACTCTAAATGCTAATGCATTCATGTTATCCTATGGATGCATTAGCAGTTAACGCATGTGTTGATCTAGCGCTAAAACGCTTAGTGCGCCTTTGTGAAAAAGGGCCTAAATCAAATAAAAAATTTTAGGCCTGCATACCATTCATGCTGAGTGCTTTCCCCTCTGAACAGTTTGTGTATTTTCGATGACATGTTCAAAGGGGTATGCTTGAACAGCTTTTAAACTGTTGCGTCCTCTGAGCCATTGCAATCATTGACTTTTAAACATGACATAACATAAGAATTTATTTCTAGAGACTGCAGTTAACGTAAAGTTCAATGCGGTTTGCAAAAAAGTGGCTACAATACATGATTCAGGTTGATAGATACGTTACTATTAAGAGCTGAAAAGCTTCAAGAACAAAAAAGTCTTGCGGCATTTTCATATAATGAAGATAAGAAATACAGTGCTCCCCCGGTCATTCACGGTATTTTCCGACCGTGAATGACCGGGCGGGAGAGGGCAGCTGGAGCGCCGGCGAGTGATGGAAATCACTCGCGGTATGCTCTGACCGCCTCTTCCTGCACTAAAGTCAGGCCTCACCAATCAGGAGCTGCGTGTCAAAGCAGCTCCTGATTGGTGAGGCCCGACTTTAGTGCAGGAAGAGGCGGTCGGAGCATACCGCGAGTGATTTCCTTCACTCGCCGGCGCTCCGGCTGCTGTCTCCTGCCTCTCCAGCTGCCCTCTACTGTCTCTCCCGCTAAAAACCGTATTCGCGGTTTTAAAAGATTTGCGGGGGTTCCTGGAACGGAACCCCCGCGAATATTGGGGGGAGTACTGTAGATGTTGAGAAGAACTGCTTAAAATCTTTGTCCCATAAAGCAATCTGAAAAGAGTTTTATCGTGGTATCTTTTGTACCTACAGCCCTTAACTGGTGGAAAGACAAAGCTTTAGTACTATGCGAATAATGCACAGATGAGTAACATAACGAATCTATCAAGTAAGAAGGAACCAGACTGAAGTTTTTCTTGCTGCTCTGGTAGCAATCCAGTAAAAGCGAGCACAAGCATTGTTAGGAATCAGTTTTGCTTCCCTTTGTTTTAATTATTATATATGTTATATTGTAACCCATTCTGAGCTCTCTAGGGAGGATGGGCTATAAAAACTAATTAAATAAATAAATAAAAGAATGGGCTTCGTGTGCTCAGAACTGGCACTTTTTGGATCAGTACCTGGAACCTGATATTTTTCTCCTTCAGGTGTACATAAATTATTTTGAGAATTATGCACCTTGTAGTTAAAATTCTATTTAGGTGTTTCTTGACGTAAAAGAAAAAAAAAAAGCTTCTATTGTTTCAGCCCAGTGCTGGCCTCCACTTTTTTCTGCTTTTTTTTTTTTTAAAAAAAAAAATGATTTAAATGTTTTGATTCTTCACCACCAAACCACAGGCAGTGCTTTGCCTCGCATGAGTCCTTGGATGGCTGACAAAACGCGCTGAAAAACAAGTGCGATTTGTTTTTCATTGCTTAGTATTTAACAGGAAATCTGGAGACTGAGCATCCAATCACTTGTTAAATGGACCCAGATGTGAGCGAGCCTCCTGCTTGCTTTCAATAGGACACGTGTGGAAGGTACAGAGCGTGTGCAGTTCTAGAGTTCAGAGCGTGTGTAGTTCTAGAGTTTAAAACATAATAACGTTCACAAACAATAACCTTTCAGGATTCAGAATGAGGCGCGGGACTCTCCCTCTTGTAGGCAAATGTATATTTAATTGAAAACTGCTGTACAAAGGAATTACAGAACAGGAAATTTGCTTTTAAAAGATTAACTCTTCCTCCTGCAAAGCTGCCCACGTTCACTGGCCGAAAAATAAATTTATGGGTTGTTTAATTAAAGCAATGAGCAAAAATTCAAGAATTTCTTATGGACAGTTCCTTTTTTAAAAAATAATAAATACAGTATAAAGATATATACAATGCGTTGCATTTTTATTTGATAGAATTCATAAATTAACAAAAATTTGAATATCAATGATCTGTGAAAATCAAGCTCTCAGTCTTAAAATATTTTGTCGTATCTTGTAATGAATAAATGTTTATAAATTGTACATCTTGTATGCTGAGATGTATTTTTGTACACTCTGCTATGCACCAGCTGAAGAGAAAAATTGTTAGCAGAAGGCTTTACTGTTTGGTTTTGTTTTTAACTGTAGGAAGAAATCAGATTCCATATTTGTTTTTTGTTATGTGCTGGATGGCTGTAGTATAGAGTTCAGCTGTCCTTAACCTAAAAACAGCAATAAATGCTTCACACCCCTGCTGAGATTATGGGGGCAATCTTCTGCCTATAATGCCTGTTTTCTGTGTCAGAAAAAGATTTTATAAAATTTAGTGGTCATGTACATGTGCCAGAAGATGTGGACTGTGCATACATATTCCAAGGAATGAAACTTGGGTGGTGTAGAAGTGGAGTTGTGAAATGTGCATATTTATAAAATGGGCAGGGAACAAACTGGATAGAAAGGGAGGAAGGGAGCAGATACTGTGGATGACATGGAGGGGAGAGGAGGCAGATGCTTGATGAGGAGAGGGGACAGACACTAGATGGAGGGGGGGAGGGAACAAGCACTAAGCTGGATGATATGGGGGGAGGCAGCCACTGGAAAAGGGGATGGGAAAGAGGGAGGTAGAAATGCTAGACATGGAAGGAGGAGAGAGAGAGAAATGTTGGATAGGTAGGGTTACCATATTTGTGAAGACAAGATGACACCTGCCCTGCTCCTCCCCACAATATCTCGCCCCTGGCCCTATCCACCCCTGCCCCTCCCCCACTTTTCACTCATTTCCTTAGCTACCCTTTCCATCCTCTGTACCCTTTTACCTGCATAGAATGTGTACAGTGCTGTATATGTCTAGTAGCGCTTTAGAAATGATTAATATTAGTACTAGTATTGGTCCCAGCTCATCCATATCTCTTTTTCCTTCCCTTGCCTCCAAGATTTTTCTATCCCTGTCCCCATATTCCGCCTTATCCAGCTTCTCTTCCTTCTTTACCCTTTCTCCTGTACCCCACTCCAGAACCAATCTCTCTCTCTTTTCTCCCTTTTCCCCTCCCCATGGCACTGCATCTCTTTCCTCCTCCCCAAATCCACCATCTTTCTTAATCTCCCCCATCCCAGCATCTGCCTCTCTCTTCCACTTCACCTTCTATTCCCCACAGATCCCTGTGGTAGCATCTACCCCTACCCCATAGCCATGGGTGTCTCTTTCTCTTCTCTCCCCCTCCTTCCAACTCTCACCCCGCGGGAACTTCTCTGTCTCCTTCCAAACCCCCCCCAACTCAGCAGAATCTGCATAACTTCTCGCTCCACCTCCCTACTACCCCACCCATCTCCTTGCTAGTTGCTGCACTGAATCTTCAGGGAGCCCGGCAGCAGCAATGAGATGAACCTGCTACCATCATGTGTGTGTGTGTGCGGAAAGCCAGCTAAACCCGGACAGACTCCCTAAATCTAAAAAAATTCATCTGGGCACCCAGTTAGTCCTATAAATAGAGGACATGTCCAGATTATCCCGGATATGTAGTAACCTTAGACTTAGGGGAGGGAGAGAGAGATGTTGGATAATGGGGCAGAAGTAGGGAAGAACTGGATGGGGAGAAAGATGGTGGGGGAGGGAAAAGGGTTGGGCCAGGAGGATGGGAAAGGGGGGAGAGAGAGAGAGGGAGAGGAGATGCTGGACTGCAAGAGTGGAGGGATGGGAGATACTGGAAATGTGGAATTTATTTATTTTGGTATTTTTTTAATATTCTTTATTCATTTTTAAAACATACAATAAGTGGAATAGCATATAACATCAATTTATACTTAAAATACATCATTTAATATCTTATTAAAATCTAATTCATATCACATATTCCTCCCTCCCCCATAATCAATAACCTTTTTCAATATAAGAACAAATTAAATAACCCCCCCCCACATTATTTGCATTAATAAAATAACTTTGGATGCACATATTCAAGGGGAAAAATGATATTCAATCTTTACAATATTTTGTTAATGGCTCCCAAATATCCTGAATTTCCTAAAATTCCCCTGCTGCATGGCAAGGATTTTGATAAAACTTTATGCACAAAGTCCCACATGTATCAAACGAACTTTGGTAAAGTTTTAGTTTCGCCTGTGGAATATTCGTGGAGATATAGCCATTTGTTTGACCCCATACTGCAATGACATACAGTACAACAGTGACATTCTGACAACTTTGAGACACAATATCTCACGAGCTATGTTTCCAAAAAAACTGAAACTTAGCTACCCTGCACAACTTTTGGAGCTCTATCCAGTGCTACCAATAATAATTTTTGTCGAGCACTGAGTGAATGGCTGAATTACAGTAAACTTGGCCGAAAAAATTAGTGCTCCACAAAAGGTCAAAGTTTGACATTACTTAGCTCCCACAATAATTGAGTAATAAATGCGAAATTTGGCGCATAATGTCTCAGTACAACGTTGTTTTCAAAAGTACAATTTCAACCTCCAAGCTCTTTCCATTAGTTTACAAATTAAGTGTAAAGTTGCTAATTTGTGTAAAAAGGCCAAAAATAGGGTATTTTCAGCCTGCTTTTACAGAAAAATACCTTTCAGAAACTCTTTCAAATCAGTCTCATTAGAAAGAGCATATTTCAAACCCCCTAGAAAAGTGGGCTTCATTTTTCAACGCAGGTTAACAATGCCCGAAAAAGAGGGACAAAGTTGGGAGATGTCACCATGGCAACAGCCTACGTTTCAACTTACAATTATGTCACTTTTCACACTGTTTTTCCCTGTTTATTTTTACTCAAGCTTTGGGTACAATTATAGTGTTCTTAATTAATGATTATTCCTAACTAGAAATTGAGGTGATAATTTTGTTGCATGCAGATCACAAATTACAACTTGTTTTCTTTTTCAGATCCACATTATTATTAATTCAGTTTAAAATGGATGCCAACGAATCGACTAATAATAATCCTTTTCTGCCAGACTGTGCCATTGGGCAAAAATTGTTGTCAAAGTGGCATGACAGCACATTTTATTCTAAAAAATGTGGGCTCATTTTTTTACATAATTTGTCAACCGATGAAAAATTGCTTATCACTCGGCGCTCTGAAGTTGAACTGATGGATAAAGACCAAATCTGCCTCCACCACAAAGCAAAGTATCTCGACAAATACGAATTAAAGCAAACATCGTGTTGTAATCCATTTGAAAAGAAAAATCACATTGTTCAAAGTGGATTGTTAAAAGTCGATCTTGCCATGTCTAATGATTTTAGAAAAGTGGCAAAAATAAATATCAAAAATATCAAGCCAGGTCAGAAACTTTGCAGTAGGTGCAAAGCCCAATACATTTCAATGAGTGAAGCTACTGCAGCATCTTCATCGTCAGACGATTTTGATATCAGCATCTCCGATGCAGTTGATCAAAGCTTGACTGCTTTAGGAACCTCTCCATTGAAAATTCGAAGGTTAGCTAGTAGAGATAAAGCCGGCTATGTGATACGAAAAATTGAACGTGTGCAGAATGTGATAGCCAAGAAGATTACATCTGCTGCTGGAGTTTCAGCTGAAGAAGTTGGGCCGTCTCGTCAGTCTGTAGAATGCAAGTTATGTGAAGATTACACTGACCTCATTGAAGAAATGAAAACGAAAATTGCAATATCCAACAGGTCAATGAAAGTTCAATTATTGACGATGGCCCCAAAAAGTTGGGCAATAAAGGAAACAGCAATGAAGTTTGGCGTTTCAGAGCGCATGGTCAGAACAGCCCAAAAAGTAAAGAAAGAGAAAGGCATTTGTTCTATACCTGATGCAAAAATTGGCAAGTCCCTTCCAAAAAAAATTGCAAATAGAGTTCAAGATTTTTACGAAGACGATGAATTCAGCAGAATATGTCCTGGCAAAAAAGATTGCATTTCAGTCCGCCTCAAGGGTTTAAAAGTACAAAAGCAAAAGCGGCTGCTGTTGTGTAATTTAAAAGAGCTGTACGTGGCGTACTGTAACAAATACGGAACTGAAATTGGTTTTTCCAAATTATGTGAGCTCAGGCCAAAGTGGTGTGTAACCGTTGGTGCATCAGGTGCACACTCCGTGTGTGTCTGCACGATACATCAAAATGTAAAGCTCATGCTACAAGGCGCCAATGTCAAAGAGAACTGCAAAGTTCTTATGGAAAAAACTGTGTGCGACCTAAATGTCAAGGACTGTATGCTACAACGATGTCAAAACTGCCCTGGTGAAGAAGCACTAACAGCATACCTGGAAGAAATATTCAAGGATTTAGATCCAGAAAAATCAATAGAATTTAAGCAATGGGTTCACGCTGACCGTGAAACATTAGAAACAAGCGTACTAACCATGGACAACTTTATTGAAAGACTTGCAAGCAAGATTTGGAAGTTGACAAGCCACCATTTCATTTCAAAACATCAAAGTGAATATTTGAAGATGTTGAAGACAGGCTTAGAAGAAACGGAAATGATCGTTTTGATGGATTTCGCTGAAAATTACTCATTTGTTGTACAGGATGCCGCCCAAGGCTTTCACTGGGAAAATTCACAAGCTACGGTACATCCTTTTGTTGCATATTACCTCAATGAAGTGGGCACATTGCAAGTTGTAAACTGTTGCATTATTTCTGATCATATGCAACATGATACGATATCTGTACACGTGTTTATTCAAAAGTTGATCGAATTTTTGGTAACTCAAACAAGCATTACCAAAATATACTACTTCAGTGACGGCTCAGCTGCACAATATAATAACTACAAGAACTTTGTGAATTTGTGCAATCACAGAAATGATTTCAACATTGAGGCTGAATGGAATTTTTTTTGGAACTAGCCACGGAAAATCACCCTGCGATGGAGTTGGTGGAACAACTAAACGACTGGCTGCCCGAGCTAGCCTCCAAAGACTATCAACGGATCAAATATTGACGCCAAAGGATCTATTTAACTTTTGTGACCAAAATATACACGGAGTTAAATACATTTATGTTCCAAAAGAAGAAATTGAAGAAAGCAAAAAGTTTCAAGAAGAAAGATGGCATGAAAGCAGCACAGTAGCCGGTACCAGAGAGCACCACCAATTTGTACCAGTCGACTCAAACTCGGTTCGTGTCAGCAAAGTTTCAAATGACACAATAAATTTTGTTGCCAAAATTTCTGATACTGCCATTCCAAATTTGAAAGTGTCCGAAATCTTTCCTTGTTGCTACGTTGCCTGTACTTACGATAATCAATGGTGGATAGGCAACATTGTTGAAGTCTCAATTGAACAAAATGATGAATTGATAAAATTTATGCATCCTCACGGTCCAGCTCATTCGTTTTATTGGCCAGAAAGGCAAGACGTTTGTTGGGTTCCAGAGCAACACCTCATCTGCATGCTTTGTGCCCCTTCAGTTACATCATCCGGCCGCCAATATCAATTTCCAGAAACTGCATTGAAGAAAGTGGCTCAAAAATTTAACAAAATGTTATAAAGATTGCTGGCAGTTAAAATCAAAGTGGACTTCACTTCGGCTTGGGAACTATATAAGATACCCAATTTAGGCTTGGGAACCTAGGATAAGACACCCTAATCATTGGCTTTGGAACCAGAAAGATACCAACAAAAGGCTTTGGAACCTTGACAAAGAAACCAAATGCGAGGCTTGGGAACCTGGACGAAGTGGCCCACCCGTGGCTGGTATTGCACAGCTATCGGGCGTGACCCCTATGGCGATGGGATTGCCAGTTCAAACTCTTGAACTGGTAGTGACAATGTCACCATGGACCAACGCAATAGAGTAGTAGTAATACTACGTCAATACAAAACTGTAACTTTAAAAATGACAGAACTATGTTGAAATAGAGGTTGTTGCCGTGGCAACGTCTCCCAACTTTGTCCCCCTTTTTCAGCCATTGTTAACCTGCGTTGAAAAATGAAGTCCACTTTTCTAGGGGGTTTGAAATATGCTCTTTCTAATGAGACTGATTTGAAAGAGTTTCTAAAAGGTATTTTTCTGTAAAAGCAGGCTGAAAATACCCTATTTTTGGCCTTTTTACACAAATTAGCAACTTTACACTTAATTTGTAAACTAATGGAAAGAGCTTGGAGGTTGAAATTGTACTTTTGAAAACAACGTTATGCGCCTAATTTCGCATTTATTACTCAATTATTGTGGGAGCTAAGTAATGTCAAACTTTGACTTTTTTTGGAGCACTAATTTTTTCGGCCAAGTTTACTGTAATTCAGGCATTCAATCAGTACTCGGCAAAAATTGTTATTGGTAGCAATGAACAGAGCTCAAAAAGTTGTGCAGGGTAGCTAAGTTTCAGTTTTTTTGGAAACACAGCTCGGGAGATATTGTGTCTCAAAGTTGTCAGAATATCATTGTCGTACTGTATTTCATTGTGGTATGGGGTCAAACAAATGGCTATATCTCCACAAATATTCCACAGGCGAAACTAAAACTTTACCAAAGTTCGTTTGAGACATGGTGGACTCTGCATATGAAGTTTCATCAAAATCCGTGATGGTCATGCAGGGCACTTTCCAAGAATCTGATCACTTGACATGGAATGACCCGACATAGGAAGTTCCACCAAAAGCTATAATTTAATCGTCCCAATTTTTCCAATTTCTCATTATGGCAATCCCTGTCATAACGAGTAATAGCTTGTTATTATTTGAAGATAATTGGCTCTTGGCCCTCATTGATGTGCCAAATAACACAGTATCATAAGTTAATGCAACTATATTCCAGCAAATTATTTATTTGCCCCCAAATTAACTTCCAAAAAGGAAGTATCAATGGACAATAGAATAGCAAATGATCTAATGTTCCAGCTTCAAGATGACAGTGCCAGTATCTATTAGACTTAGAGCTATCTAACTTCTGTAAATGAACTGGGGTTCAAAAAGCTCTATGCAACAGAAAAAAGCAAGTTTGTCTCAGATACAGACACTGTACATCTCATCCTCCAAGCCCAAATTCGTGGCCATTGAGACGCAGTAATTTGGGGCTTAATCTCAATGCTCCAAATGTCTCTTAGACCTGTTTTTGGTTTCTTATTTAAAAATCCTGATATTAATTTATACCACTGGGCGGCCTGGTGTCCCAGGAAGTCCACCTAAAAACATAAGAACGGCAGACAATACTGATTACTAAGATTTTTCCATTCAGGGAACCCTACCTGAATGGCCTGCTTCAACTGCAACCATCTATAATTTTGTGATTTATTAAGACCAAATTTGTGTTGCAATTGTGAAAATTCAAGCAGCTTACCATCAGAAATGACATCATCCAAAGTACGTATACCCACCTTCATCCAATACTTCCAGATGACTTTAAATCCGCCAATTTAGGTATTTATATGCTGCCTTTCAAGGATATCTAGGCAGTTTACAATCAGGTACTCAAGCATTTTTCTTCTCTGTCCCGGTAAGCTCACAATCTATCTAACATTCCTGGGGCAATGGAAGATTGAGTGACTTGCCCAGGGTCACAAGGAGCAGTGTTGGAATTGAGCCACAACCTTAGGGTGCTGAGGCTTTAGTTCCAACCATTTGGCCACTCCTTCCTTCAGAATCATATGGAAGAGATCAAGGGGATGGGTGGGAAAGGAGATAAGTGAGAGGAAGAAAGTGAGTACAGAGGTAGAAATAAGGTGTAGATGAAAGGTAGCAGGGACCAGGAGGCTGGGGAAGGAGTGAGATGGGAAATGGCAGTGCTACAGCATGAGGAAAGGAAATGAAAGTTGAAAAATAAAAAGAAAGGTAAGAAAGAGGATGAAATTTGAGTGGACGGACAGAAAAAAAAAGATGTAGTGAGGGAATGAGAGATGGGACAAGCCAAATGGATAGCAGGCATTGGAAAGAGAATTAGCAGAAGACACAGAAAAGCAGAAGAGAAACTGGGACTAACATGATGGGAAAACAAAATGTCCAGACAACAAAAATAGGAAAAAGGTATTCTATTTTGGAATTTATTAACTGGAATATGTTAGCTTTGTATTGTTCAGTAGCTTGGGGCATAAACAACTGTGGAGGCATGGCAGGCTGCTAAATCTTAGCACTCTATCAATAAATAGACCAAACACATTTCAGGGAAACTGTCCAGAGAGGTGCCATGAGTCAGCACCAACTAAATATCACTTAACAACAACAGTATACTAGTATTCTTGACCGCATTCATTGATAAGAAATTCAGTAGCTTCATTGGTAACTAAATACAGTGCATTTTGGAATTTGATTTAGATCTGCTAGTAATGAATGCTTTGGCCCGTCCTTGGGTTCTATCATGGTTAGATGGAGTAGATAACCACTCCCTATTAAGCTAAACTTCATGATTTTATAAACCTTTCATGTTCCCTTTTATTCTTCTGCAAGCAAGAGTCCTGACATGCCAAGCCATTCCAGCCCCTTTATCATTTTTGCTGTCCTTCTTTTTTTTAACTTTTATTAAAGAAAGCAAAACAAAACATACAATATAGGAGTGCAGTGGCTCTTCAGCACTCCCCGCTACAAAAACAAATGTTGAAATAGACATATACAGTAAGCAAGCATATCTTCCCCCGCATCCCTCCCCCAGTTCAGGAAACACATCCAGCTCAGCAGAGACCAGAGCAGCGTTTCCAATTCTTATAACAATGCCATAATCGGGCAAAATGCCCCATACAATGATAGTTACGAGCAGTAAGCTGATACAGAACATACCAGTCATCCATCTTTGCCAACACTCTAATGCAATTAGGAGATTGGGGAAGCTTCCAAGAAGAGACCAGCACCAGTCTAGCTGCAGTAAACCAAAGCTTACAAAACGTGGTCTCCTCCTCCTCAAAAGTAGAAGGAAAGTGGTGGAGAAAAGCCAATTCAAGCTGAAATATCACTGCTTTCCCCCAAATTAAAGTCAGAAAATCAAATACCTTATGCCAATAACCCCTGATAACAGGACAAGTCCACCACTTATGAAAATAAGTCCCCAACTCCCCACAGCCCCTCCAACACATTCTATCCCCCGGCCCCACTTTGCAAAACAAACTGGGGTATAATACCATCTCATCATTACTTTAAACCCATTTTCCACAATAGTGGTGGCCAAGTCCAGTGATTTAACATGCCCCAGGGTAACAGCCCAGTGATCCGAAGAGATAGCTTTCCCCAAATCACCCTCCCATGCAGCCATATATGGCAAAGAAGGACCCCCTCCTAAACACCAAGCAATGATAGATCCCCGAAATAGCCCCCTTTCTCAATGTAGGACCCAACAGGCATTCAAATCATGTTTTCCCCAAAATCAAGTCCCCCAGCATTCTAGACTCTAGGATGTAATGCATCACTTGAAGATAAGGGAAAAGATCCCTCAAGCAGAGCCCATATTTATCCTAAAGCTCCCCAAAGTCACGGATCGTTTTCCGAGCAGGAACCACAAACAGTCCTACACAAACCAGACCCCTCCGAGCCCACATCACAAACACATTTCCCTCCCGTCCACAACCGAAGAGTGGTGGCTATCAAAGCTAAATCTCCCCATCTAGGGCCTCCAGGACAAACCCAGGGAAGATGAAGAAGCGTGTCCAGTTGCAAATCAGCCCCTTCAATCTGAACTCACTGCTTAGGCAACTGAGTTTGCCACACTATCAAAGCCCTCAATTGGGCCGCTTTATAATATCTTTGTAAATGTGGAACCTTCCCAACCCCTCCTCTGAAGTACTAAGGTATAAAACCCTCCTGCTAATCCGAGGCTTCAGAGGTCCCCAAATAAAGCCCCACCATTCCCTCTCTACTCTATCCAACATCTTTTTATCCACCCAAATAGGCAAGGTCTGAAATAAAAGCAAAAAATGGGGCAAAAGAAACCATCATCTTCAGGATTGCAATTCTGCCTAACCAAGAAAAAGAAAGACCACTCCAGTCGGCCAAAGCCTTGCGCATCCTTTGCTTTCCTTCTTAATATATTTTTAGTGCTGCTATTTCTTTTCTGAGATGTGGCAATCAGAACTTCATGCATGGATCATTGTCGCGGCATTTATATTCTCTGCTTCATTCTTACCTGGGTCTCTTTGAAAATCAGTCCTGTGACCTTAAATTTGAGTTTAGTTGTGAATAGGAGGCACTGATCTTTCAAAATCTACCATATTTATTTATTTGAAACTTGTAAGATCTTTCACTAAAATGTGGTAAGGTTTTGTACTGTTGCACCTGAGTTGTAATAACTAGCATGTGCTAATGCAGGGAATGTGTCCAGAATCTACACTGCATTTACAATACCTACTGCATGGGAATCATATTACATGTAGTGGCAGACAGCATAAGAGCACCTGTGCTCTCGGGAACTGAATATAAAATGGTACAAGCACCCCCCCTCAAAAAAAAAACAAAACATTCCTGCATGGTGGCACACCTCCTATCTGATCTCTCCTCAATAAGCCCACCCGCTCAATCTGATTTTCCCTGAAATTTCCTTCTGATCCAATCCCTTGTCAAACCCTGCCAACCAATTTTGATCCTTCAAATGTTTTCCTGATCCAAACCCCACTTTAAAATTCCTCCCTTCCACTCCCCTGCACCAGCTTCACCCTCCCTTAAGAACATAAGAAGTTGCCTCCACTGGGTCAGACCAGAGGTCCATCGCGCCCAGCTGTCCGCTCCCGCGGCGGCCCATCAGGTCTATGACCTGTGAAGTGGTTCCTGACCATTTCTATAACCGACCTCTACTTCTGTCTGTACCCCTCAATCCCCTTCTCCTTTAGGAACCAATCTAAACCTTTCTTAAACCCCTGTAATGTGCTCTGGCCTATCACAATCTCCGGAAGCGCGTTCCATGTGTCAACCACCCTCTGGGTAAAAAAGAACTTCCTAGCATGTGTTCTAAACCTATCCCCTCTCAGTTTCTCCGAGTGACCCCTTGTACTTGTGGTTCCCCACAGTCTGAAGAATCTGTCCCTGTCTACCTTCTCTATGCCCTTCAGGATTTTGAAGGTTTCTATCATGTCTCCTCTAAGTCTCCGCTTTTCTATGGAGAACAGCCCCAGCATTTTCAACCTGTCAGCGTATGAAAAGTTTTCCATACCTTTTATCAGTTTAGTCGCTCTTCTCTGGATCCCCTCAAGTACTGCTATGTCCTTCTTGAGGTACGGCGACCAGTACTGGACACAGTACTCCAGATGTAGACGCACCATTGCACGATACAGCGGCATGATGACTTCCTTCGTCCTGGTTGTGATAACCTTTTTAATGATACCCAGCATTCTGTTCGCTTTCTTTGAGGCTGTCGCACACTGTGCTGATGCTTTCAGTGTTGTGTCCACCATCACCCCCAGGTCCCTTTCAAGGTTGCTCACCCCTAGCAATGATCCCCCCATTTTGTAGCTGAACATCGGGTTCTTTTTCCCTACATGCATGACCTTGCATTTCTCTATGTTAAAACTCATTTGCCACTTTTTTGCCCACTCTTCCAGTCTCGTTAGGTCCCTTTGCAGGTCTTCACAGTCTTCCGTGGTTCTAACTCTGCTGCAGAGTTTGGTGTCATCAGCAAATTTAATAACCTCACATTTCGTCCCCGTCTCCAGGTCGTTAATAAATATATTGAACAGAAGCGGTCCCAGCACCGACCCCTGTGGAACCCCTGACCCCTCAGAGCACCCATGTACAGACCCTGGTGGGTCTAGAGATATGGAGTGGGAGCAATCTCCCTTGCTCCAGCTCTGACTCTAGGTCAGCTATAAGTCCTGGACATGCTCTGAGAGATTGGAGGGTGGTGGGAGGTTTGAACCGATATAAAGGAGAAGGGCTTTGTGATGATGATGGGGTTTCAGGTGTGAAGAGTGCAGGTTTTATGGAAGTAACTCTTTAAGAAGCCATTTAGTTTAGGCAGCAAGAACACATGCAGAGTAAATGCTGAGATTCTAGTCCTTTATGTATATACTAGTGTTTAAGCCCGTTACATTAACGGGTGCTAGAGTAGATCCCGTCATATGTCCTTAGTGCCCTCAGTGCCTTCTTCCTATGTCCTTAGTGCCCCCAGTTCTGCCTTCCTATGTCCTTAGTGCCCCCAGTTCTGCCTTCCTATGTCCTTAGTGCCCTCAGTGCCTCCTTCCCGTGTCCTTAGTGCCCCCAGTGCCTCCATCCTGTGTCCTTAGTGCCCCATTGTCTCCGTCCTGTGTCCTTAGTGCCCTCAGTGCCCCTTTCTATGTCCTTAGTGCCTCCTTCCTATGTCCCCCTCACTGCCTTCCAGACTTTGTCCCACTCCCACCCTCTGAAGACAGCCTGCTTGCCTCCCTCCCATCTCCCTGTGCACTATAACCCTTGAGCAGCATGTTCCATCTCCCCTCCCCGCCACTACCGCGGCCGTGCAGCCGACCCCACTGACCCTCCCACTGCGAGACGACCGACAAACCTCCCGGCTCCAGCAGCTTCCGCAGCACTCTAAACACGCTGCTTCGCGGCCTTCTACTGCCCTAATTTCCTCTGTCGCGTCTCTGTCTCTGATGATGTCATCAGGGACGTGACAGAGGAAATCAGGGCAGTAGAAGGCTGCGAAGCAGCGTGTTTAGAGTGTTGCGGACGCTGCTGCAGCCGGGAGGTTTGTGGCCATCTCGCGGTGGGAGGATCAACGGGGGTTCGGGTGTGCCGGGGGGGGAGGGGACAATGACGACGAACTGCCTTACACGAAAACAGAACCCTAAGCGCGCATACACACTCCTACCTGATCACGGAACATGGAACACGCAAGTAGGAGTGCACATGTGCGTTAGGGTTTTATTATTATAGATATGAACTTGTGTGCATAAATGAGCAGCAGTTCTTGGCTAGGTGGTATTCTCTAAGTACATATCTAGATCTAACTGTGTGTACTTTGTGGGAGGGCAGAGCGTATACATATGTACATTATAAAGTCATATAATCTATGTGCAGTCTTTCGCAGTCTAGGTTCTATGGCTGGTGTAAGTGTTCATGCCTTAAATATGGGTGGGTTTTTGTAGACTTTTCACTAGAATTCTATAAAGAAAAGTGGGTGCTCTCTTTTAAAATTACCTTCATAATACTGTCTCCCATTTCAGCTTCATCATCTTTTGCGCCAAACACTGATTCCTGTGGCTGTGGCCCTAGAATTCTCCCAATAAGGATGTAGTGGTCAGGGTGGTGGTCAGCTTTTGTGTTCCTTGCGCCAATCACTAATTTCTGGAGCTGTGGCCCTAGAATTCTCCCAGAAAGGATGTAGTGGTCAGTGTGGTGGTCTGCTTTTGTGTTTTTTGCGCCAATCACTAATTTCTGGAGCTGTGGTCCTAGAATTCTCCCAGAAAGGATGTAGTGGTCAGTGTGGTGGTCTGCTTTTGTGTTCCTTTGACTGTAGTACTCAATCTGTTGATGTGCTCTGGTTCCAGTCTTGGGCTTCCTTACATACTTGTAAATTTATCCCATTATGTTTTATCCCTTAAAAGCTGCATGTATTTCTTGAGCCACAGCTCTGCTCATTGTATTCACTAAATACACATAAGAATATAAGAATTGATTTAACGTATTTTCACGTAGATAACGCGCACCCGTGTAAAACGCGCACACGGGTATAGCGCGCAAAAAACAAATTTATGCACAGAAATTTTTATATACCGCGCACACCCGTATACCGCGCATGCTGCCCGACTCTCCTTTCGCCCGCCCCAACTCTCCTTTCCCCCTTGAAGTCCTGTCCCTACCCTGAAAGCCTGATGCCCCCCCTGATGTCCGATTCACCCCCCTGCAGGACCGCTCGCACTCCCACCCCGAAGGACCGCTCGCACTCCCACCCCGAAGGACCGCTCGCACCCCCACCCGAAGGACCGCTCGCACCCCCACAGCCTCCCCCCCCTCCCCCATGGAGAAGCTGTCTACCTTGTTTCTGGATGCCAGCGAGCCCAGCTGTTTCCTCCGCCCCTTCTCTGAGCCCTGCTGCGCTGCTTTTTCTTCCGGCGGTTCCGCCCTTTCTCTGACGCCAGAGAAAGGGCGGGACCGCCAGAAGAGGAAGCAGCACAGCACAGGGCTTTGAGAAGGGACAGGACCGCCGGCAGAGGAAGCAGCTGGGCTGGCATCCGGAAACAAGGTAGCCAGCTTCTCCATGGGGGAGGGGGGGAGGCTGTGGGGGTGCGAGCGGTCCTTCAGGTGGGGGTGCGAGCGCTCCTTCCGGGTGATGAATCGGGCGTCGGGGGGGGGGGGGAAACTATGTAAAAAACATTTTGTACAACGTGCTCACGCGTATAACGCGCAAGGTTATGCACGGTTTGTAAAAACCACGTATAACGCACGCATTATATGCGTGAAAATACGGTACTGGGACAGACCGAAGGTCCAACAAGCCCAGTATCCTTTTTCCAACAGTGGCCAACCCACGTCCCAAGCACTTAGCTAGATCCCAACTAGCAAAACAGATTTATGCTGCTTATCCTAGGAATAAGCAGTGGATTTCTCTAAGCCATCTCTGTAATGATTTCTCTGTAAGGAAATTATCCAAACCTTTTTTAAACCCTGCTAAACCACATTCTCTGGCAATGAATTCCAGAGTTTAATTACGTGCTGTGTGAAGTAAATATTTTCTCTGGTTTGTTTTAAATCCACTACTTAGTAGCTTCATCGCATGCCCCCTAGTCCTAGTATTTTTGGAAAGAGTAAACAAGCGATTCACATCTACCCTTTCCAAATTAGTGTTGTTTTTTTGGTTGCCGAGTACAAAGGCGAGAGTTTCTATTTCAGCTAGACTGCATTTTTTAAGGAACTTATGAAAATTGCCATTGCACTGGCAGAATGTCAACATTTTGAGCCAAAGGCCTTTGCTCTTTAATACGTCTAAACTTGGCATGGCAGTGCTTGTTGTTTGTTCCTTACAAGCTAGCACAAATTCTTGCTTTAAGAAAATTATTCTTTCTGCAAGGCGTCTGATGTTTCTGATGCTTGAAAGAGAATTACATAGAGACAGAGAAATATGATGGCAGATAAAGGCCAAATGGCCCATCCAGTCTGCCCTTCTGAGTGGTAGATATTCTGCCAAAGAGAAACAAAAAAAAGTCCTGAGTTCTGTGGTTGCTGCACAAATGGTTATTAAAAACATAGTTATAAGGGATTAATGCATAAGAGAGACTATTTTAAATCCACACTAGTTTCTTTTACACTGTTTGTGCTTTGGTTAAAGGGTATTGAAAGAATCTGGGTTGTAGTCAGAGGGTCATAGATTTGCCAGAATGTTCTCAACCTCTTGAGAAAAACCACATCTTTCCATTTTTGCATTTATATGTTTGAGGCAGTGGTTCTTTACCTTTTTTTATGTGGGACACAGCTGACAGGCTCTGATCCTATAAATCTCAGTCCTTGTACACCAGCATTCTTCAATGCAAGGCTTGAGTTGTCAGTGAGTGGTTGTGCTCATTCATACTCTGATTCTTCCCTCTCTAGTGCTTAACTTAATTTTAAATTGGTTCAATCGGGGCTGTTAATTGAACAGCACCATTATACAGTATATGTACTGTATGTATATAAATGTAACTAGCCTAGAGATAATGCCACTCCAGGATTTTCTTTCAGCAACTGCAGTCCTGTACTTTGCTCTTAAAAACACTTTACTTTCCACAAGACAGTTTTATTAGGGTCATGCTGTTGCCCTTCCCACCCTCCAGCCCCCCAGTATATTAGCAGCTTCACAAACTGAGCTTATACCTTAAGAATAGGATTACTACATGTCCTCTTTTAGAGGAATGTCTGGGATTCCCGATGTCTTTCTAAATTTTAAGGAATTTGGGGTTTCCTCTCCCCTGGCCCCACCTACCTCCTCCACTGAAATTAAATATTTGGGCCAGCCAGCAATGTCAACAAGGTGAGCCTGCTGCCATCAGCTTGCCCCAGAATCCTTCATTCTGCATTTGTCTCACCTACGCAGGAACAGGAAGTTTCTCACAGGTGCTTCTCTCTCCCTCCCTACAATGCCCCTCCTGTGGGTGCTTCTCTCTATCTTCCTCCCTCCACGACCCATGGATGCTTCAGTTCAATCCCTCCTCCCCCAGCAGGATCTGGGGGCATAGGCTCTCTCTCTCTCAAGTCCACCCCAGAATTTAATGGATCTCTCCCGTCCCCTACCTACCTCTTCTGCAGAATAAAGGCTGCAGGCCGCAGGCTTACCTTGTTGAAGCTGCTGGCTGGCCTGAAGATTTAATTTCAGCAGAAGAGGTAGGTAGGGGACGGGAGAGATCCATTAAATTCTGGGGTGGACTTGAGAGAGAGAGAGCCTATGCCCCCAGATCCTGCTGGGGGAGGAGGGATTGAACTGCAGCATCCATGGGTCGGGGAGGGAGGAAGATAGAGAGAAGCACCCACAGGAGGGGCATTGTAGGGAAGGAGAGAGAAGCACCTGTGAGAGGGGGTTTGGAGGAAGAGAGAGAGAGAAACATCCATGGGAGGGGGGTTGGACGGAGGGAGTGAAAGAGGGAGAAGCATCCACAGAAAGGGAGGGTTGGAGGAAGGGAGAAAGAGAGAAGCACCCGCAGGAAGGGGGTTGGAGAGAGGGAGAGAGAGAAGCACCTGTGGGAGGGGAGTTGGAGGAAGGGAGTATGAGAGTGAGAAGCACCCATGGGAGGGGGAAGGAAGGAGACAGAGAGGGGGAGAGGAGCACATGCAAGAAGGTGGTTAAAAGGGAGAGAGACAGAAGCACCTGCAGGTTGGGGAGATGGAAGGAGAGAGAGAAAAAGAGAAGCACCGCAGGAGGGTTTGGGAGGAGAGAGAGAGAAGCACCAGTGGAAGGGGGGTTGTAGGGAGGGAGAGAGAAGCACCTGTGTAGGTGGAGGGAGAAACACTGAGCTAGATGCACAAACAGGATCGGTAAGACCATGTGGGTCTGCTCTGATTTATGGCCGATTCAAAAAGAGATATTGATGCACTAAAACATTTGCATGCAAATGATTCGTACAGAGATTCGTCGTAATCTCAGACTCTCCCATCCGATTAATGACTGTGAGAGGTGATGATTAGTAGTAGTAGTATTTGGCAGCCTGACACTATAGCAGTTCTGTTGCTGGGGAAGCCATGATTTTGAGGCCAGGAACTGCCAGGTCAGGAGAATCCAGTGATTACGGTACTCCTGTCCCCCCTCAATGCCTGGGAGGGGAGGGGGAATCCCATTTAAATGCCAAAGGGAAGAGAGAAAGAGAGGTACTTTTTGATGTAGCTACCCCCTTTAAGTTGCTCCTTGGGGCATGAGGCCTCATATTGGAGATCCAATCCCCATGTGAAAGAATAACACCTCTTCAAATGTTACTTTCCATGAATAACTTAGCTTGTTAGATTTAATAGAAACATTATTCATTTTGGATGATAATGACTTGCACTGTAAACATTTGAATGCTTTGCATCTCATTATTATTTTATGTACACTGCAGTAGAAAGTCCCTTATTAAGAGGAAACGCCACGCATTATTGGCAAATTCCATTTACACAGCTAAGTAACTAGGATCCCTACTGCAACTGCAAGGTAACTACCAACCTAGCAAATTAGTTCTAATTTACTCTTCTGATATTTGTGTGTTTTATTTCATAAGAAGTGTTTCCCTACTGGGTCAGACCAAAAGTCCAACAACGGATATCCTATTTCCAACAGTGGCCAATCCAGGTCACAAGTACGAGCCTGGCAGAGTCACAGATGGTAGCAAGACTCCATGCCACTTAAGTCTAGCAATGGCTTTCCCCAAGACTATCTTAACAGTCTATGGGCTTTTCTTCCAGGAATTTGTTTAAACCAGAGATGGGCATCCTTGGTTCTTGAGGGACACAACCCAGTCAGGTTTTCAGGATTTCTCCAGTGAATATGTATGAGATTTATTTGCATGCACTGCCTCTATTGTATGTAAACTGATACAGTGCATATTCATTGGGAGAATCCTGAAAATCCAACTGGGTTGCAGCCCTTGAGGACTGAAGTTGCCCACCCTTGGTATAAACCTGTTTTTAACTGTTTTTTACCACTTGCAGCAGCAATGAGTTCCAGAGGTTAACTATATGATTAATGAAAAAAGTCTTCTCTTGTTTGTTTTAAATGTGATGCTTTTGGAGTGTCCCCTAGTCTTTCTACTCTTGAAGAAACAATAAATTTGCATTTACCCATTCCACTTCATTTAGTATTTTATAGAACATTATAATTCTTCTCAGCCATCCCTCTTCGCACTACCATCAGGCGCTGCACTGCAGCTTGAGTTCTCAAGCAAGGTCCTTGGCATCATTATCGATTCTTTTCTCTCCCTCAACTCCTTGGCTAAATCATGCTTTTTCAGCCTCCACGTGCTGAGGAAAGTAAGATCCTATTTTCACCAACAACATTTCGCCATCCTTGTCCAATCCATCATCCTCTCCAAACTAGAATACTGCAATGTCATCTTCAAAGACTCCAGCTAATCCAAAATACTGCAGCCAAGTTGATCTTTGCAAAACGCAAGTCTGACCATGTCTCCCCACTCCTAGCCCAAACTTCACTGGCTCCCAGTGATTTCCAGAATCCATTTCAAATGCTCTTGCCTGACTTTTAAAATCATTCACAGCATCCTTCCTCCCTTAATCCCACTATCTTATAACTCCTCGAGTCCTAACTCTACCAGACCCGCCCAAAGGTATAAACTATCCTTCCCCTCTCTACACGGTATTTGCTATGCAGGCAAACTGGGAAAATTCCTTTTCTTCAGAATCACAGGTCTTTGGAACAACCTTACTACCCCGCTGCGGAACCTGGGCTCCCTCCAATTATTCCACAAGCTACCGAAAACCTGGCTTTTCACTAAAATGTAATTCTATCCCCCCTTACTCTTCTTTTCTATATATAAGTTCATGTAAACCTTTTTTTTTCCTTCTCTTCCTATATTTTAAGTTCTTGTAAACCGTGCTGAGCTCCACATCCGTGGAGATGATGCGGTATATAAACTTAAAGTTTAGTTTAGTTTCGAATTTTATAGAACATTATAATTCTTCTCAGCCAACTCGTCTCCAAGCTGAAGAGCCCCTACCTCTTTCCTCATATGACAGTCCTTCCATCCTATAAATCATTTTGGTCATCCTTCTTTTTACCTTTTCCAGATCTAATACATCATTTGCACACAATACCCAAGATGCAGTCTTACCATGAAGCGACAGAAATACATTATGATAATCTTTTTTTCTAATACGGGGCAAATCTTTACAGGATGTGCTGCAGTTAGGTGGCAGCAGGCACCCTGCCATTGCCTAACCGACCAATCGGGGGACATGTTTCTAAAAAAAAAATTGAAAGTGCCCTTCCAAAGCGCTGGTCTCATGCTTACGGAGGCACATAGGGATGCCTACAGATACCTAAGGCTAGCAGGGGGAGGGGGGCGTAGTTTGCGCTGGAAGTGGCCTTAGGCGTCCGTAGACATGTCCCTATGCGCCTTCATAGAAGCAAGACCGGCACCTTAAATGTAGGCCTTTAAAATACTGGCCCATATTTAAGGCGCCTGTGTTTAAGAAAACAGCATAGATTCTACAAATTGTGATTGCCAGGTGATTGGCGGCCACTGATACCGACATCATTTATAGCAGTGGTCTCCAACTCAAACCCTTTGCAGGGCCACATTTTGGATTTGTGGGTACTTGGGGGGCCTCAGAAAAAATAGTTAATGTCTTATTAAAGAAATGACAATTTTACATGAGGTAAAACTCTTTATAATTTATAAATCTTTTCTTTTGGCCAACTCTCTCCCTATTTACTTAAGGGAAGAACGTAATCTGGAGAAATTTAAGAGTAATTTAAAAACTTTTCTTTTTAAGGATGCTTTTGATAATTAGTTAACAGTCTGCTGGTTAAAATTTTTATTTTATTGTTTAATATTATGACTTTTGTTTTCCCTGCCTTTCGTTTTTTACCCTGATTGTCTTACTTTTCTTTAAGGAATTTGTATTTCATTCTCCTTTTTCCTTGTGTTCACTGTTTGTTAAGTATGTCTTTTAGTCCGCTTGGAATTAAAAAATTGTTAAAGTATTGTATTGTCCCCCAAATACTGTAATTTTTTAAAATGTTCATCGCTTAGAAATATGATTAAGCGATTAATCAAAAATTTTATTAAACTTGATATTGTCATTTATAGCTAAAGAGACATATGATCAAGAAACTGTACTGTTTTACTTTTGTGATTATGATAAACATACCGAGGGCCTCAAAATAATACCTGGTGGGCCGCGAGCTTAAGACCACTGGTTTAAGGAATCCAGCAGATAATGGCTAAGTTCACTTTCTTGGCTACTGCCATGCACTAGCAGCAGATTTTAACACATTATCCAGGAAGACCTCTAAATCCTTTCCCCTCAGCGATGATAATAATAATAACAACTTTATTTTGTACTCCAAATGTGGAACCTAGCAATCTGTAGCTATAATCTGGGTCATTCTTCCCAATGCGTATCACTTTGCACTTGTGCACATTAAATTTCACAGCATCCTGCATCATCACAAGTGATACAGGACCAGGACTAAACTTTATTTTTCTTCATAATTATTTAAACAGCTAACCATTTTAGGGTTTCAAAGCTGGAAAGACCACTGGTCAGTGGATTTTATTAAATACACGTTTTCATTAATATTTCTATGCAGACTCAACCTTTCTACAATAGTTAAAAATCCCAAACTTACTACTGATTCTTTGAGAGCTGAACATATTACTTTATCTGGCAGCTTTAGGAGCTTTATTACGTACCGTAAGGGAGCCAAGTTTATTATTTTTTCTGGACGTCATTCAACCAGCTCATCCAAAAATAAAAAAAAGGCCCATCGTTTTATGTTTCAACACCTGCCCCAGCATGTTAAGCACTTAACATATTTAACAGATAAATTTAGGAAAATATAGCTCATCTTAGAGTGCAGCAGACACACAGAAGTGCCTCCACTGAAATAAATGTTTACTCGTTATTACTAGTTTAATGAGGAGAGTTAGAAAGTTGAATAGAAGAAAGCACACTAGCTAGCTAATTATTTTAAATATGCATTGCTCTTTCTTTACTTTCACTTTCACATGTAAGATTTTTAGCAATAGGAATAGTAATGGTTAGAGTGTTAAGCTGAGACTCAGGAAAGCCAGGGTAAAATCACACTATGCTCTATTTAGAGGTGTAGGAGGCACGCACCCTCCCCACGGTCCTTTCCCCTCCCCCACGCCACATTCGCGCCCTCCCTCCTGTACTTCTTTAAATCTTCACTAGCACAAGCAGCTTCTCCTCGTACTGGCGTTGGCTTTCCCTCTGACATCACTTCCTGGCCCCGCAACCTGGAAGTGATTTCAGAGGGAAGCCAGGCCAGCGTAAGCAGCAGGCTGGAAAAGTTGCTTATGCTGGTGAAGATTTAAAGAGGGGGGAGTGGAGAGGTGCTGGCACCCGGAATGGCCCATCTCCTCCTGCTCCCTCCCCCTTATTATGCCACTGGTTCCATGAGACTCTGAGCAAGTCAGCTAACCCTCCACAGCCTCAGGTAAAAGCTTAAATCATAAGCTGTCTGGAGGCAGAGAAATACCTACTGTACCTCCTATGATGGTCATCTTTTATACGCTCATAGGAACTCTATCACTGTCAGAGTAGCACAGAGCATTGAGCTTACTCGCTGGCAATAAAAACCTATTGCGCAGTTTTGTAAAAGGGCGTTATATAAGGTGATACCTTCTTACTGGTCTGCATTAATATATACTATATCTTGAATAGCTTTTCATGAATGAACACTCCCTTCTGCAATTCAAGCTGAAGTTGAAGCATCCAGTCAATGTTGCTTAAACCAAGGAATAAATCCTAGATTACACAACTGGGGGAGGAGGGGGGGTCAGTGGAGGTTAACGTGTTTGCAGAATGATAAAAAAATGACAGACTCTCAAGTTATATCTGGCAGCGAGTTAAAAAAAACAACGTGTCTTTGTTAAGAAGAGTGAGTGGCTTACAGTGAGATAAAAGATGACTGGAATAAAAGAACTTTCATTCAGATCTGCAACTATGGATTAGAGAATGACAAGGGGACAAATTTCCCCCGTCCTCCCAGGAACTCATTTAACCGTTCCTGCAAGTTCTTTTCCTGTCCCTGCCCCATTCCTGTAAGCTTGCCCTCATCTGTGCAAGCCTCAAACACTTTAAAATCATAAGTGTTCGAGGCTTGTATGGTTAAGGCAGAGCTTACAAGAATGGGACAGGGAGAATGACAAAAATCATGGGGATGGGATGAGGAAATTGAATTCCTGCAGGGACAAGGACAAATTTGTACCCATGTCATTCTCTACTTTGGTACATGGGCCATATCGGCCTTAGGATTGTGTGGGATGGGCCAGAGAGGGGCGGGCCCGCCTCATTTGGATGGAGGCAGGCCTGCCGGACAAACGGTGGGAAGACCCGTCCACCTAAACATCTTTCAAGGTGAGCTGGGGGGAGGGTGTCCCGGGAGGGGGGTTTCATTTGGGGGATCCAGGGATGGTGAGTTTGTTGGGGGGGTCCAGC
This sequence comes from Geotrypetes seraphini, assembly GCF_902459505.1. NCBI lineage: Eukaryota > Metazoa > Chordata > Amphibia > Gymnophiona > Dermophiidae > Geotrypetes > Geotrypetes seraphini. Next base: position 24,323,128 of record NC_047095.1, read on the forward strand.
AGGAGGGGCTGGGCACCCTCTTGCTGGTGACCTTCTGGGAGGGGTGGGGAGTTTCATAGCTGTAGTCCGGCAGGAGAGGTTGGGCACCCTCCTGCTGGCCAGTGATCATCGGGGAAGGGTGGAGGGATTGTTGGTGGGGGTCCAGCAGGAGAGGTTGGGCACCCTCCTACCGTGATCGTTCAGGGGGGTGGGCGGTCTAAGGCAGAAGGGGTTGGGCTCCCTCGTGCCACGATCTATGTGGGGGATGGGAAGTCTAAGGGCAGGAGGGGTTGGGCTTCCTGCTGCTGCGATCATTTGGGGGGGGGGGACTGGCAGCCGTGGCCGCTATACTTATCGCAGCAGGTAGATTCCTTGTCGCGATAAGTATAGTGGCCGTGTCTACAGTAACCCAGTTCTGTAACTGACATCTGTAACGTGGACGTTGGTTACAGAATCAGGTTTATTTTGGGTGAGCGTAGGCCTGATTCTGTATAAGATGCCTGTCCCGGGCGTCCTATACAGAATCTGGGCCTTGTGCCAATTCTATAATAGCATCTTGGTATCAAGATTCCATTATAGAAGTTGGCATTGGTATTCCCATGTGTAGGCAAGACTTTGTGCAATATTGGTATGCCTAAGTGTATTAAATGATGCACATAATTTATAGTATTGTACAAACTACATGCATACTGCTACTACTTCTCTTTTCTATAGCAGTACTAGTGGCTTAGTGGTTAGAGCTGCTGCCTCAGCACCCTGAGGTTGTGAGTTTGATCCCAATCTGCTCCCTGTGACTCTGGTACCACAGCTAGTTGGTGAGCCTGCTTGGATAGATAGGGAAAATACTTAAGATTACTATTCAGTGGAATGAAACAGCTTTGGGTGAATCTCTCCTTGTAAAGGGTGGTTAATAAATCCAAATAATTGAATAATATGCAGGTACCTGACTCTAATGGGCTCACAATCTAAATTTTCTACCTTGGGCAATTTGAGGGTTAAGTGATTGGCCTAAGATCATAAAAGCTGTAGTGAGACTTGAACTCAGCATTCCAAAATCAAAGCCCACTAACCATTAGGCTACTCCTCCACTCATAACTGGGAGACCCATGGCTGGCCCATGCTTTGCCCATACAAATATGAGAATGTTCTGAGGGCCACCAAAAGATTTCGGGTGTACACATTTAAGCCCATACTAGTTAAATACATCATTGAAAATTCTATTTTCATCATGCAGTCTTCTGAATTTTAGTAAAACTTTGGCATGGTTTCCACAGTTCTCTGAATGCAGGCGTTTATGGTTTCTCTAGTTTTGTCATATCACTTCAGTATATCTGCATCTAAATATGAATCCTGACCATTGACCTGTCCTACTGCCATATGTACATATGGTGCTGGCATAGTAGGTCCTATACCTGCCCTACGCCAACCTTTGACCATGTCTGGCCTATGACAATCCCTTTTTCAGACATTTAATGCACTATCTGAGCGGGGAAGATTGAATTTAACAAATTTGCAGGACTTGAACATTTGAGCGTGTAATACCCCTTTTGAGAAGTCTTCATTGGCTACCTTTTAATTCCAGAATTAAGTATGAGTGCCTGTATAGCTTTTAAAATTTGTCATGGTCAATCAGTAGAAACTTTAACATCTCTAATTTCTAATTTTTTTAGACAAACTAATCGTAAATCTACTCGTGCACATCCTTTGATGTATTCATCTATTAAGGATATTCAATCTAAGAATTTACTTTTTCATTCTTTGTCATTTATTTTACCTCTGTTTGGAATGAATAACCAGTCAATCTGAAATCATGTAGTAGTTAGGTGCCATCGTCTCATGTTCGAGTCCAAGAGATCAGTTTTGTGCTAGTTTGGTAAGGTCCTCCAGTCATGGTTGTTTTCAGTGTGTTCAGCCATCTATCTGATTGCAGGTCACCCTCTTCACCTGGTTCCTTCGATCTTCCCAAACATGATGTCCTTTTCCAATGATTTTTCTCTTTTGAAAGTGTGACCAAAACAAGACAGTTGTAATTTTATCATTTGGGCTTTGAGTGACATAGGCAGTTTGATCTCTTCCAGAATCGATTTGTTAGTTCTTCTGGTGGTCCATGGCACACATAAAATCCTTCTCCACCACCAAAGCTCAAACGAGTCAATCTTCTTTTTGTTTCAGTAGTGTCCAGCTTTTGCATCCATAATTGACCACTGAAAAAATGAGTGTGTGGACAAATCTAATCTTCGTTTGGAGTATTATTTGTATCATGTTGATCTTGTACATCTTAGTAAATCTTTCGTAAATACCTGAAAGCTTTTCTTTTTCATACCCTTTTAGAATGATAATCTTAATTAATGTAGTATTGCTTTGTTTCTAATAATTGTTATTGTGAACTGTTTTGAGCCCTTACATTGGTCGGGGTGATGTGGTATAAGAAGACAAAAGATTAGATTAGATATCATCCAATTGTTTGAGGGCCACAATCTGAAGACTGCTGACTTAGAGGGAATAGTGCTCCCGTTCAATAATGATAAGAAGCTGCTCATTTAAGCTGTGTGTGGTTCATTTTTACATAATTATATACTGATGCTTTTATTGTGTTCTCTGCCCTTAGCCTGCAGATAGAGCGGTTAGCAAATGGATCTAAATAAACAAGTTCTTATGCAGATGGAAAGTATGTCCTGTTATTTGAAAGCCCTTCTCAACTCATATCCTTTGGGACTTCAGTACACGGTGTTTCATCGCATTTCCAGAGTGTTGTGTTTATGCTGGATTTAAACACCCGGTCTGCTGATGTCATTATGTGGTTCTGGGCTTGGAAATGGTAACCCATACAAGTAATAATTTTACCATGGTTTCGAAAGACACACATGCTAAAATGAGCTTTTTTCTCCTCTGTCTCCGATGTCACTGTCCGTCTTGGGTTCTGTATCTTATTAATGGCCCTCTGTCCTTCCATTCAGAAGTCCCTCATTTGGCAGTAACGCTGAAGCTCTTGAGCTGGAGTTGGCAGCCTCTGAGTTGACTGAGAGTCAACAGCCTCTGTTGGAAGGGAGCTCTCTCAATGCTCGTTGGCATTCTAGTGGTTGCAGTTCTGAATGCGGCCTCCTCTGCTTGGGTAGCTTTCATTATTTCCTTCTTTGTGGAGAATTTGGCATTTGTGGATGGTGTGAATTGGTGTCCTCCCATTTATTTAAGAATAAGGAAAACAATTGGGGATCGTTTAGGAGGGGATATTTCCTTCCTACTGGTTCTTGGGTTTGTGAGAATTATTACCTGCTGTCTCTATTTGGTTGTTCCTACTAACTGCATTCCATGGGGGGGGGGGGTCTCTTATCTTGTGGATAGGGGGGGTCGGGGAGGTGCTGCAGGGTGGGGGGTACATTACGCTTGAAAATTCTTGATGACTGCCTATTTGCTGTATATTACACCTTACATGTTACATCTGTGTTCTTGCGGTGTAGTTTGGAGTTTGTTATGTTTTTGTTTTATCATCAGTAAAAAAAATGATTTTACTTAAGAATAAGGAAAACAGAAGCCTAGCAGTTTTCCTGTGTACCGCCTTGCAAGCAAGTAACCTTGTTTCTAAGAGTGAGAAGGCAACTCACGCTTCATGTTTGTGCAATCACTGGCCTCTTTTGAGACTAGCAGTGATATCGGAGGCGTACCTACCTTTGAGTGAGCTCAGCAAATGCCAGTGCTGTGCACTTAGTGCCAATTCTATAATGGCATCTTGGCATCAAGATTCCGTTATAGAATTTAGAATTGGCATATCCATGGGTAGGCGAGGCCTTGTGCCATATTGGTACACCTAAGTGCATTAAATGATGCATGTAATTTATAGTATCATATAAACTACATGCATGCTACTACCAAGTCTCATTTCTATAGCACTACTATTGGCCTAGTGGTTAGAGCTGCTACCTCAGCACCCTGAGGTTGTGAGTGTGATCCCAACCTGCATCCTGTGAATCTGGTACCACAGTTAGATTGTGAGCCTGCTGAGATAGATAGAGAAAATACTTAAGATTGTTATTCAGTGTATTGAAATAGCTTTGGGTGAATCTCTCCTTGAAAAAGGTGGTTAATAAATGCAAATAAATAAATAATATGCCGGTACCTGTCCTTAGTGGGCTCACAATCTAAATTTTGTACCTTGGGCAATGAAGAGTTAAGTGACTTGCCTAAGATCATAGAGAGATGTAGTGAGAATTGAAGGTTCATGCACCTGACATCCCCGCGTCAGAATCTGGCATCTCTCCAGCTCTCCCTCCCCTCCTGCTTGGCCTCCACACACTGCAGCAGATTGTGGCAGAGAGAAAGCTGATGCACCAGTAGGCAGAGCTTTTCTTCTGCTGTGCTGTGCTCTGCCTCTCTGATGCAACTTCTGTGGGCAGGATGCAGCAGAAGAAAGGCTTCACCTGTTAGAATGGCAGCTTTCAGTGTTCTATCTGCTACAGTGTGTGTGGGTGCCTGGCTGAGGGAGTGTGGATTGGAAGTTGGTTTGATGCTAGATCTAGAAGAGAAGCTGAACTGGCTGGTGGGGTGGGGGGCAGAGGGAAAGAGATGCTAGACTTGGTAGGGAGCAGCAGGAAAGAGAGAGATTTAAAGCAAAGGGAGGAAGGAAGAGAGCAGACAGATGCTAGAACCAGGCTAGAGGAAGGGAGAGAAGAGACAGATTGAGACCTGGAGCAAAAGAGAAGAAGAAAGGGGGCAGATGCTGGACTGGAGGGAGCAGAGAGAAGAGATAGAAAAAGCCTGGACTAGCCTAGACCAGAGGGGGGTAGGGGAACAGATGATGGACCAATAGAGGGAGGGAGAGAGAGGTTCCAGACCATGGAGGATGGGGGTGGGAAGAGAAGAGAAGAGAAGCTGAAACTGGGGAGGTGCAGGGACATAGAAGAGATGGTGGCCATGTAGGAAACATAAGGATAAGGACAGAGGGGCAAAACTGAACAAAAAGGGAGGGAAAGTAGCTTAGAGGAGAGATGCTGAACATGAGATGGAGGGGAGATAGGGACGGAGACGCTGGACAGAACATATAGAGGGACACACAAAAAAGATGAATGCTGGACATAGAGAAGAAATGTCAAAAGGGCAAGAAACACAGGAGAGAGTTAAGGAAAAAAACAGAGAAGAGCAAGAGAGTCACCAGGACCAAAGCAATGCTCAGACAGCAAAGGTAAAGGTGGCAAAGTGGAGGAGGGGCTTCTGAATGTTTTAATTGTAATATGTCAACCTTAGTAATCGTGCCCCCTTCCTCCTTCCCTCCCTTGAGAGTGATGGTGGTATAGGAAACCCATCTCAATTTTTCTGCCCAGGGCCAATTCAGTCCTAGCAATGTCACTGGGTGATATCAATTGTCAAAATATGATGGTGGTTTTATTGATGTGGACACATGGCCTCCAAGAACTGAACCGAAAATTCCAACTCATTCTTTGAAGGCCCAAAACAGCTGTTGGATGGTAAGGTGTTCATTTGCTGCTGACCTGACCCCATAGTTCTTTAGGCAATCTAGAGGTGAACAGAGATGATGAGGAGGTTTGAGAGTTAATTTCTCAATCTTTTTGAAAATACATGGTAAAGACCCACATTTCTTGTCTTGTGCCTGTGATTAGTATTGCCTGCTGAGAAGGCCTGTTTTGGGTCTCCCTATTGGTTGTCCCCTTTCCTCAAATACAAGACTAGTAAGCAGATGCCGATTTATTTCAAGCTGGAAAGGACCTGGTGCAAATCAGGCACAAACACTGATAGACACTCCTGGCGAATAAAAGTTTCAGAATACAAAAGAATGATCAAAGAAAAGCGCCACAAATACTACTCCCAAACTATCAACTGCCCATCCCTGAACTGCAATAAACTCTTCAAACTAGTTAATTCCTTATTTGACACTGACCTTCATAAAAGCTCCCCCACAGATCTACCACCCTCCCCAACTAATCTAGCCGACTACTTCGCACGCAAAATTCTTAACTTGAAAGCATCTCTCGCAACATCCAACACTTACCCATCTATTCAGCTACCCACCCCAGAAAATGATAGTTCAATGGCCGACATGACCTGGTCTCGCTTCAATAACCATGACTGGAGCCTATTCCTTAAGTTATACTCTAAATATTCTAAATCCAACTGCCTATTAGATAACTGCCCTCCACCCGTCATGAAAACTGCCCCCCTCCCCTTCAAAGCCGAAGTCTTCAACTGGATCACTCTCTGCTTGTCTACTGGTTTCTTCCTGCTGGAACTCGGCCACATCCTCGTGTCTCCGTTAATCAAAAATCCCAAGGAACCATCCTCTGCAGTCGCCAATTACAGACCTATTGCCAATATTCCTCTCTTCCTAAAAATCATGGAAGGTCTTGTAAATTACAACCTCATGGATTACCTAGAAAAATTTAATATCCTTCATGATTCCCAGTCAGGATTCCGAACCAACTATAGCACGGAAACCGTTCTAGCCTCATTAACCGATCACCTCCTCCAACTATTCTCATTGGGTAACAGCGCACTGCTACTCCAGTTTGACCTCAGCAGTGCATTCAACCTAGTAGACCATGATATACTGCTTAGCTGCCTCGATTCCATTGGCATTTCCGGGCAAGTACTGTCTTGGCCAGCAGTCTCAAACACACGGCCCACGGGCCGCATGTGGCTCTCCAGGTTTTATTTGCGGCCCGCGGTCTGGAGGCCATCATTCTCTTCCTTTTGGAGCAGCAGCCGGCTCGTTCGCTCAAAGCCACGGGTTGGCGGCTCCTTGCGCTATCCACTCCTGCATTGGAAGCCTCTCTGATGTCACAACAGCAGAGAGGCTTCAGACGCAGGCGCGGATCTCGCAAGGAGCCGCCACCCGCGGCTTTGAACGAACGAGCCGGCCAGACACGCTGCTGCTCCAGTGGCGTACCAAGGGGGGGCGGTCCACTGTTCTCTTCCCTGCAGGGCCGACCAACTCTGGCGGCCCGACGTCAATTCTGACGTCGAGAGGACGTTCTGGCTAGCCAATCGCTGCCTGGCTGCCTGGAACGTCCTTTCCGACGTTAGAATTGACATCGGGCAGCGAGAGTTGGTCGGCCCCGTGCAGAAGAGAAGCAGGGAGATGGCCTGTTCCCGATAGCGGCAGCAGCAGCAGCCTATTCCGCGGCGGCGGTGGCATGGTGGAGGGCAGTAAGGAAGGAAGAAAGAAAGAAGGTGGGTGGGGACAGGGAGCCAGAAAAAAAAGCAAAAAATGGGGTACGGAGGAAGGAAGAAAGAAGGAGGGGGGACAGGGAACCAGAAACAAAGCAAAAAATGGGGCACGGAATCAGAGAAAGAAAGAAAAAGTTGGTTGAGGGAATGAGGTCTGGAGGAGAGGAAGCATACAGGAGGCTGAAAGAAGGGAAGAAGTATTGGATGCACAGTCAGAAGAATAAAGTGCAACCAGAGACTGATGAAATTACCAAACAAAGGTAGGAAAATGATTTTATTTTCAATTTAGTGATTGAAATGTGCCAGTTTTCAGAAAGAAAAGATATTAAACTTTAAATGTGAGTTTAAATGCAGAAAATGCAGAAACTTTAAATGCAGAAAAAAATAGAGTACTTGGAGGGCCGCAGAAAAAATAGTTAATGTCTTATTAAAGAAATGACAATTTTGCATGAGGTAAAACTCTTTATAGTTTATATATCTTTCCTTTTAACTGTTAAAGGAAAGTTTTATGAACTATAAAGAGTTTTACCTCATGCAAAATTGTCATTTCTTTAATAAGGCATTATCTATTTTTTCTGTGGCCCTTCAAGTACCTACAAATCCAAAATGTGGTCCCGCAAAGGGTTTGAGTTTGAGACCACTGATCTTGGCTTACAGGCTTCCTAAAAAACCGCACTATTAAGTTCATAACGATGGAACCTTCTTCTATACATGGTGCAACCCCTGTGGAGTTCTCCAAGGCTCCTTCTCTGTTCAATATCTATATGGCATCACTAGGACACATGCTATCGAACCGAAACTTGAAATCCTACATTTATGCAGATGACATCACAATCATCATCCCTATTACCTCACTGTCACAAGAGACAGTACAACACATCTCAACTGTCCTCACCATGGTTGAAAATTGGACCACTCGCTTCAAACTGAAACTAAACCCAGATAAAACCAAATTTTTCCTTGCAAGTCCCAACCACAAACTTACGACCACCACCCTGTAACTCAACGGTCTAACATATCCAATCAATCCCACCATTAAAATTCTCGGAGTCATCCTGGACCACTGCCTCACCTTTGAAGATCATACCAATGTTCAGGTCAAAAAATGTTTTTCCACCCTTTGGAAACTCCGTTCTATCAAACACTACTTTGATTTCTCCACCTTCAGTTTGCTGGTCCAATCCCTAATCTTAAGCACCTTGGATTATTGCAACATCATATATTTGGGGTCCTACAAGAAAACCATTAAACATCTTAGACTTATTCAGAACACTGCCGCCCGCCTCATCTATGGCCTCAAAAAGTCTGACCATGTTAGCCCCTTCTACAGAAAACTTCATTGGCTTCCAATTGAAAAAGGGTCATCTTCAAATTCGCCTGCCTCTGCTTTAAAACCTTGACTGGATCATCCCCGATATACCTGTCACGTCACTTTGTGTTCCCAGGCTCTAACCGAATACACAATGCCCACCTGTTTGCCTTCCCCTCGCCAAAGGGATGTATTTACAAAAGATTCCTGGACAAAACCCTCTCTTTTCAAGCTGGCAAATGGAATGATTGCCTTACCACCCTCATCTTTCTTGCCCCATCCTACCTATCCTTCAGAAAATCTCTCAAAGCTTACCTCTTTGATAAATTTCTCTAACCCCATCCTTCCTTCTTTTCCTCTCCTTCCCCGGATCTTACTATCCTCATCCTGCACTCCCTTGTAACTGTATATATTCCTTTCTCTCCTCTCTTCATCCTTCCAAAGTATTTTAGATCAATGTAGTCTTGTTAGAATTTTTATTTCTTATTTTTCCTCTATCTCTATTTTTCACTTCTTTGTTATTCTCCAGGTACTTTAGTTAGATTGTGAGCCTTCGGGACAGTAAGGGAATTTCTAAGTACAGTCAAACCTCGGTTTGCGAGTAACCCGGTTTGCGAGTGTTTTGCAAGACGATCAAAACATTCTCGCAAAACGTGTCTCGTAAACCGAGTGTTGACTCGATTTGCGAGCACCCCCCGATAACCGGCATCGCTCCCCCACGCTCGCAAAGGGCTCCCTCCCGCTCGAATCGACACCCCCCCCTGCGAGATCAGGAACCCCCCGCCCGACCAACTTTAACTCACCCCCCTTTTGGCACCGGCAAGCAGCCCACAAGTGCCGGTGCCGCTTGAAGATCTTCTTCCTTGTCTCTGCCGGCTTTGAGCATGCATCTGCGCATGCTCAAGCCCTTCTAATTTTCCCTCAAGCGGCACCGGCACTTGTGTGTGCCAAAGGGGGGGTGAGTTAAAGTTGGTTGGGCGGGAGGTTCCTGTTCTCGCGGGGGGGGGGGGGCTTTGCGAGCGTGGGGGGAGCGGTTCTCGTGCCAGTGCCAGACGGGGGGGGTTGAGTTAAAGTTGGTCGGCTGGGGGGTGCCTGTTCTCACGGGGGGTGCCGGATCACGCGGGGGGGGGGGGGAAGACTTTGCGAGCGGGGGGGGGAGCAGCACCCTGGCCTCGGGGGGGGGGGGGGAACATATCAAAGCAAGTTTCCATTATTTCCTATGGGGAAACTCGCTTTGATAAACGAGCATTTTGGATTACGAGCATGCTCCTGGAACGGATTATGCTCGTAATCCAAGGTACCACTGTACCTATCTTACTTTTTTATTTTAATTGTTACTGTTACTGGTTACTTTACCCTGGTTAATCAGACTCTGCATCTTCGTTGTAAATGTACAGTCTCTTCTCCTGTAAACCGCTCTGAACTGTTTTGTGGTATTGTGGTATACAAAAATAAAGTTATTATTATTATTATTAATATGGAGCCTGTTTATTAACTGATGCCAATGTTTTGCAATTACTGTGGGTTAATGGATAAAGTGAGCTTGGAGGTAACTGCAGGATCTCTGTTGGAGCCATTCCCAACACTTTAGGGAAGGCAGTTGGGAGACAATTCTGTAACAGGATGCATGGAAGAAGCAGGTTCTGTACAGGAACATAAGGGTGAGGGTAGGGGGGAGCGTAGTAATTTTGTACAGATTGATCAAGTTAGGCATTGGGGTGATATGCCCCAAGTTTGAATTTTTTAACGGCAGTTGTGCATACAACTGCCATCACAGTTAAAGTTAGTTTATTCAATATACCGCATTTCTTAACAATTGTAGTCAAATCAAGGCGGTTAACAAAGTTAAAAACAATGGGTACAAGATTTTTAAAAAACCAAAAACAGACAGGGGAAAGACCAATACTGTAAATAAACTGGGACAAACTGATATTCAGGGAAGGGGAAGGGATGAGTTACAATATTTATAAGGGAAAGGGGAAATTAATAAAACAAAGGAAAAACACAAGAGGTTAAGGGGATAAAGTTGGTTTTGTTTTGTTTATTCTGGGATAGGAAGCATCTGTAGGGATTCACAGTCGAAAGGCTTTCTGAAATAAGCCTTCAGCTGTGATTTGAAGATTTTAAGAGATTTTTCCAATCTCAGATAAAATGGTAACGAGTTCCAAAGGCTCGGGGCCATCACTGAGAAACTTGACTTGCGGTTAGCATCCAGGAACATTTGTCAAAATGATGGTACAGTTAACAAATGCCGAGAGGAGGAACAAAAGATTCCTTGTTGGCATATATGGCATCAGATGACTGTACAGAAACAAAGGAAGGCCAGATGATCGAATCTGAAATGTAAGAACATTATGTTTGAAAGGAATCCTATATGCTATTGGAAGCAAATGTTCAATTTTAAATAGCGGAGTTATATGATCAAATATGGAGCAGTGATAAAGCCTAATACTAGCATAAGTCCACATGAGTGACATAAATGCTTGTGCCTTACTGTAGGCAGTTGTGTGTGTATCTGCCCGTGTATCTGCCCATGCCCCTCCCAGGTCTAAGGGCTAGATTCACAAAGCAAACCAATCATGTACCGATCAGTTTGCGACCCCTTAGTGACCCCGACCCAATTCACTTACCTCTCTTCTGACCTCCAATCCACGCATGCAAATGAGGGCAACGGCATGCAAAGTAGGCAGGGACGTGATTCACTAAACAAAACCCTGCAACACCGACTGGGCTGGATGATCAAAAAAAAGCGACTGCTTGAGGACCAGTCGCTGAAGCCCTTTCCGGCAGCCCTGCCTTCTGCCGCCCTGCTTTCTACCCTGTCCACCCCATTCTGCAGCCCCAAACGCGCCTGCCTGCCCCGAATGCCCTGCCTGCCTGCCCCGAATGCACTGCCTGCCTGCCTGCCCCGAATGCGCTGCCTGCCTGCCTGCCCCAAATGCGCTGCCTGCCTGCCTGCCCCGAATGCGCTGCCTGCCTGCCCCGAACCTGCCTGCCTGCCCCCCTTCCCCGCAATGCAAGCCCTTGGTTTTAACCTGCAGACTTAAGCGGGTTAAAACCACAGGCTCCATTAAAACGATTGCCTTTAAAAAAAAAAATTATGCCGGCCCTGAGGTCCAGCTCATGCGCAGATCATCTACAGATGGTCTGCGCATGCGCGGGGATCGCTATCGAGTGATCTGGGAAGGCAGATGGAGGTGTTCCTCTAATCGCCCCCATCTGCATATTGGGGCTTCGTGAATTCATCGGATCTGCCCGGATCAGGCTTGATCGGGCAGGTTTGTGAATCTAGCCCTATGTGCCTTTATTGTTGCATGCTCTTTAATTTGAATGCACAATTTACAGATTACCAACTAAGGGAAGTTATGCATGTAACTGCTAAGTGGTGCTAATTTATCGTCAAACCCAATTACAGCTTGTTTTTGCTTGTTAACACCAATTATCAGTTCATTATTAAGTTACTTGTGTAACTGACCTATAATTTGCTTTTCTTTCTAGAATACTAGCATAACAGTAAAAATACATGTCTAATTTGGGCTGAAGTTGGTCATAGAGATAATGTATGCTAGAGCTATGCGTGTAATTTAGAGCATTCTATATAAGTTATGCATGTAAATTGGAGTCCTGCCTGTGCTCTGCACAGACTCTTCTTTCATTTATTCCTACCTGTAAAATAAGTTCTATGTAAGATATGCAAGTACAAGGGGCCGCTAAAAAGTTCTCAACCCAACCAACAAAGTTCTCAACCCAACCAACAAAATTGAGCTAGCCTCCATCGAGGGCTATACACTCAGTCCAGCAATTTTCCACTTTTTTCATTCCATTTTTTTCTGACACAACAAAAAAAGTAGAAAATTGCTGGACTGAGTGTATAGCCCTCGATGGAGACTGCCCCAATTTTGTTGGTTGGGTTGAGAATTTTTCAGTGGCCCCTCATATTTATAGAATGCAATTACGCAGATTTTAAGCATTTAAATTTGTATGTGTACACATACACACAAGCCATTATTTTAATCATTTACATATGTACTTTATAGAATTAGAGGATGGGACTGCCTTTTCTGTGTGGTTACAATCAAAGTGGTTTACATATTTTAGACAGGTTGTATGCAGATGACATTCTTTTTTCTTCCCGATGGGATTGCAGGGTTCTGAACTGAATGATCAATTGAATTTCTATTTGCAGCATGTTGTTAATTGAATGATGAAACATGGTTTAAGTTTGAATGTTGGAAAGTCTGAGGTGATGTTGGTTGGGAGATATGGTCTGAAATTTGGGCCACAAAGTATTTGTTTGGAGGATGTATGTTTAAGAGTATAGAAGGAAATAACTCTGTTGGGGGGGGTGAAGGTTGATCATCATCTTAATATGCAAGCCCAAGTGTCATCTTAATATGCAAGCCCAAGTGACTAAAATGATTAAATCTTGTTTTGTTCAACTTCACTTGCTTTTTCATGGGAAGTTTATGCTTGCTCCTATTGACTTCAAGTCTATGGTACAGGGGTTGGTGCTTTCCAGACTTGACTGCTGCAACGCACTATATCTTAGCTTATCAAGTGCCAAATGTAGGGCGTTGCAGATAGTCCAAAATACAGCTGCCCACCTGGTTATAGGTGTGCCTAGGTCTGCTCACATCACCCCTGTGCTTTGTCAACTCCGTTGATTGCTGGTTATGTTTAGGGTACTGACCAGCACAGAGAGGGACAGAGCACACAAAACACAATACAGTGAAAAGGATCTCAGTGAACAGGGGCTTATCTTTATTGATCCAACATGAGCTGTGCTTGAACTGATTCTCTAACTAACTAAAACTTAGCTTTATATACCGAGTCATCATTCAAAGAAAGCTCGACTTGATTTACAACAGTTTAAAAAAACAAAAAAATTTTCCAATGATAGAGATTGAAGAAAGACGTAAAATCTTTCAAAATGTTTAGCGAATAGAGTGGTTTTTAAAGATTTATGGAAAGACAGAAATGAACTAGAGCTCCTTAGACTAAAGGGGAGATCATTCCAGAGTTGAAATATTTTAAAGACCAAGGATTGGTCTTAACTCCTTTAATTCCTTTTCTAGAGGGAAGGGAGAGTTTTAATTGTTGTGTATCTCTTGCAAAGGAAAATCTATAAATATTCCATAATAAAGGAATGAGGGGAATAAAAATACCATGTAGGATTTTAAAAGAAATGCAAGCACATTTAAATTGAACCCTAAGATAAACCGGAAGCCAATGGAGAAGTTTGGTAATCGTATTTTGCTTATTGGCTGGTAAGATTCTGACAATTGATTTGGATCATCTCTCACATTCACTTTATTTCTAGAGCATCTGCTGTTGCTATTGTGGGAGAAAAGTTGTGGAATAGCCTTCCTGGCCATTTGCGGTTGTGTGCTAATAGATGGAATTAAAAAAAAAAAACCAAAACACTTTTAAAGACCCATCTTTTTGCAACTACATTTTCATTATCTGTATAATTTAGAGATTGCATTATGCTGGATTGTTTGTGACATTGCAAAGATTGTGTGTGTGTTTTATTTGTATTTGTGACCTATGATAAGTATTGTTATTTGTAGACTGCCTAGTTATAGGCAGTGTATACATTTTTTAAATAAATAAATAAATACTATTTTGTACCTGGGTCAATGAAGTTTTAAGTGACTTGCACAGAGTCACAAGGAGCTGCACTGGGAAATGAACTCACAACTTCAGGGTGTTCAGGCAGCTGTTCTAACCACTAGGCCATTCCTCCACTCCACAATTACTCCCATCATGTAGGACAGCAGACATTGCTGTATGAGAATTGTAACCGTGTTCTGCGTTATTGCTCATGCCATTAACCTGCAGTAATAGCCATTGCTGTGCAGTACCTGCTTGACTGCCTTTCTCAGTTATCTGTAGACATAGCAGTCCCATAAATTCCCATTTTAGGTTTTGAACTTGCTGCTCATAGGGCCATATTGTTAAGTGTTTAAAATGGTATTTAATGAACACGGTTACATAGCTTAGCAAATTGGCTCCTGTATGTTGCTGTTGTATCTGATTAACATGATGTGCCATTCTATTTCAAATGAAACTACTAACATTAGTATTTCATTTCTCTTCCCATCAGGTATCTGCGGGCTCCACTGTTCAGTCTGAGGAAGGGAATTTTTCCTTGTCAGCAGAAACGGAGGTAAAACAGCTCCCTCAGGGAATCCCTCGGGGAAATGAGCATCTGCTACAGTGGGCCCAACGGAAATACCGAGCAGTTACTTCTTTCACTGAACTGAAAATGTCTAGGAACATTTACATCAAAGTAGGTGAAGGTAAGTGTCACCAGAACAGATAAAGAGGACGTCCTAGAGACACGGGGGAGTGTGTGGCAAAGTGCTTAAAGCTACAGCTGAACCAAGAAGATGAAGGAAGATGGAATTAAATATTTAATATAGCGGAGGGAGAGAGGAAAGAAAGAGAGGACGAGAGACACATTGGTATAAGAGAAGGGGAGAAGCTGGACACAGGGAGATATATGGAAAGAGGGGCGATAGTGGGCATGGATGGGAGCATAGGGACAGACACACAAAGGTGAACGCTGCTTAGGGTAGTATGGACACCGTGGGACAATGCCAGACATGGGAGGGTATATGGACATAGAAGGAAGATGGCTAGACATGGGGGAGAATAGGAGTCTAGAACTGAGATACTGGACTTAAGTGGGGCATAGGGACATAGAGAAGTGACGCTGGACACAGGGGGATGGGATAGGGACACATAATGGTAGTGATGATGAAGGCAGTGAGATGGGCACAGGGGAAATACCAGAAAGGAAAATATAGGAAACGGAGAAGGGAGATGATGAACATGGGGGAAAACATATACAGAGAGGGAAGGATGGATGGTGAGCATGGAGAGAGAAGAAATGTCAAATGGTCAGGAGACCATGGCGAGTGAGTTAAGAGAAGGCAGAAGGAAATAGAAACAGAGCCTGAGACCAATGTGATTTGAACAATAAAGTGACCAGACAACAAAAGGTAGAAAAATAATTTGATTTTATATTTTGTGATTAAAATATCTCAGATTTGAAATGTGTATCCTGCCAGAGCGGGTGTTAGACATAACGGGGGACCTCAAAGCCCACTACCAGGCTGTGCTTCTTTAGCTTCCAGCTGGCTTAGGGCTTTCTTTGATCATGGTGGAGTTGCACTCCCCTAACACTATTCCTGCCATGTCTGACTGAGGTATTGTTAGCATGATTTTTCTATGTGGCATTCTGCAGTAATTTGGCAGATGGGGAGGGGAAACAAAGGTTTTGTTGATCCTTGTTCTGTATTATATGTGATTTATACAGTAATAGGACAATTGTACAGAATATTATTTCTTTTTATACTTTAATAAAATGATTTCAGTATAAAATCATAACTATTCAAAGTTTTTGCAGATGGGATCAGACAAGAGTTTGTAGGAATGGGGTGGGGACAGAGACTGAGCTTGCGGGGATGGGGCAAGTACGGGGCCAGAACTCACGGGGACAGGGTAGGGACGGAAACGGAGAGTGCCCCCATGTCATTCTCTAGCCTGATCTTTAAAAGGGAGATTCTGAGCCATGCCCCTGACCCAACCACTCTACTTCCTGGCTCCACCTTCCAATAGACTTCAGCTGTGGCGCCAACAAAGCTGCCTTCCCCTTGGACACTTGAAGACACCTTAATAAAACATCATCTCCTACTGCCACAGGACCAGTCTTGTGATAAGCAGCACTGTGAGATTTTGCAGGTCTTATCACGAGGCTGGCACTGCAACAGGAGATAAAGGGGATGGGACTTGATATACCGCCTTTCTGTGCGGTTACAATCAAAGCAGTTTACATATTTGAGACCTGGGGCAATGAAGTGTTAAGTGACTTGCCTAGAGTCACAAGGAGCTGCACTGGGAATTGAACTCAGCTACATCCTCAGGGTGCTGAGGCAGCGGCTCTAACTACTAGGCCACGCCTCCAGGGGAATTAGCGCATCTCCTTCTGCCAACGGAAGAGGAGGCTGCTCAGTGGGAGTTCTTCACTCCTCGGCAGGAGTTGGGGAGATGACCTGTAGAAGGGAGAGTCTCCTGTTGAATGTGTGGGATATGTGGCAGGTTTGCCGTCGAGGGTTGTAATATTAGCTTAACGTGTTTCAGAAGACAACACCTTTTTTTTTTTTATTTTATTTTTTTTTAAATCCCAAAATGGCGTTAAACTCACCAAAAGATAATACCGGCTTTGGTTATACAAGACCCATGAAAGTAGTTTCAGTTCAGTTTGCGGAGATAAATGTCTGAAGAGCAGGAATGTTAGTTATTCTTTGCTTCTTGAGATAAGCACCTGATGATTGATGTTGGAACTAGCTTTAATCCTCTGAGAGGCCTCCCAGCGTAATCTTATCTCTGCTGACAGCCAACATCTAGAGGGAGAGTGTCAAAGGAACAGAACAAGGATCTAATATCAAAACACAGGAGGCGCTGGTGAAATTAAAAACGCACAAATGATGTATGTCAACAGTCTAAGATAATGCGCAACTGTAGCTTCCAAATCTGGTTTACAGAAACTCCAAAAGTTCTGATTTACAAGGGGCTAGATTCACTAAGGCCACGGATCGGATCCAGTCCATGGTCGGGGGGCTGATTCATGAAACGCCCTCATGTAAATGAGGGCAATCGGAATCATGCCCCCAATCGACTGCACAGATTACTCTTGAGTGATCCCGACACATTCACAGACCATCTTTGCCTGTAGATAGTCTGCGCCCGGCAGAGCTGGAAACATTACTTTTTTACTTTACTACTTTTTTTTTTATTTTACTTCGTGAGCCCATGGTTTTAACCTGCTTTAAACCTGCGGGTTAAAACCACAGGCTTGCACTGTGGGGAAGGGCAGGAGAGTCAGGGCAGAGAGTAGGGTGGCGAGTCACGGCTGCCAGATCAATTGAGGGGCCTGTATATCAAACCGCGGCTGGTCACCTAAAGTTCACCGGCGGGGTTAAGGCTTTGATTAGCAGAATCTGGGCAGACAGCAGGTTTTTGCTCAAGCGACTGGTCCTCATTAGTCGCTTGTTTTTGGATCGGCCAGCCCAGTCGATGTGCCGCCTTTAGTTTACTGAATTGCGTCCTTCCTACTTTGCATGCGTGGATCGGATTGGAGGATGATTGGCCACGAGGTTAGTGAATCGGGTCAGAGGAAAATCGGGTCACAAAGTGGTCTGGACACAATCGGTGTCCTTAGTGAATCTAACCCTAGGTACGAACATATGCAAATGCAAATGAATGAAGCCATTATTCCAAATATATACAAACTGACCTGTTGGGAGTTCTTGAAGATGTTATTTGAAAGCTATTGCTATTACAACAGATTGCTCATGGGAGTCAAACAGGTAGTGGAAGGGGGAGGAAGTGGTGCAGATGGGATTTATCCTCCTCCCCCTATTACAAAACCATAGCGCGGTTTTTAGCGTCAGCCACGTCGGTAACAGCTCCGACGCTGATAGGAATTCTATGAGCATCAGAGCTGTTACCGCCACGGCTGCGCTAAAAACTGAGCTACGGTTTTGTAAAAGGGGAGTAGGGTTATTGAATATTCTCCTCTGCTTCAGATATTAGGTATGTTTTCAGCTAGGGTCCATGCTGGTAGCAGTATTAGAGTTCTGAAGCAGCACTGGTAACAGGATCAGATCAGTTCCTTGGATAAGAACCAGGCTGGATTTGCCCATTGTCTTGGAGCTTTTAAGCCTTGAGCTTCTGCCTACAGAATGTCAGGGGCTCTACAAGAATTTAAGAGCAAATGGGATGCCCATTTGGGATCCCTTAGGGTTAAGCCAAGGGAACCTGTCACCAGGAGTGGGATCCCTAGGATAGTAGACTTGGGGGTGGGTCAGTAGAGTGGGCAGACCTGATGGGCTATGGCCCTTATCTGCCGTCATCTTCTATGTTTCTATGTTTCTACTTGGTGAGACAGTTTCTTTGTTGGCATCCTTATTCTTGCTCGGTAGAACATGGCACATGTTGACAGGAGAGAGAGACGCAGAAATTTGATGCTCAATCTCAATGCTCCAAATGTCTTTGAGGCCAGTCTTTGTTTTTTTATTTATAAATCCTGTTATCAATTTATACCACTGTGCGGCTTGGTGTCCCAAGAAGTCCGCCTGAAAGCATAGGAATTCCAGGAAAGGGTGGGTGGGAAGGGAATAAATTTATTTATTTGATGTTATACTAGAAATAAATTCAAGTGATGTATTTAATTTTAAATGTTTTATTATTTGTACACTTGTTGTAAGATTAAAAAATGAATAAAGAATTAAAAAAAAAAAAGACAGGAGAGAGAATACTGGAGGGTTGAGGTGTCTTATGTAGTGCTCCAGATGTCCCCACTTCTCCCCGCCTGTTAAATATTTTTTGACAGCCTTTAGGGAGGTCAGTCCAACGAACAAAAGAAGAAGCTCCTCGCCTCAAAATACAAACAGTGTAAAGGCAAAGGAGGCATCCTATCAGCCGATAGAACAGTCTTTATTTGAACACATGGTCCCAACAAGGATCCTAGTTTTGGCGTGTATATAACGCCTTCCTCAGGGGACACTAAATAAGCATCTGATCCTGGTATCTGTGCGGTTCACTGAAGAGATCTATATAAAAGGGTAGCTGGTAAGCTTGAAGCAAATGCGCCAAACTGCAGGTGTTAGTCCAGCCGTTTGGATTTATGTTTTATCTAGATGCAAATGACATACAGATGTCAGTCCTCATAGATGACAAAGAAAAATGGGGAGACCCAATGATTCATCGCAGAACATTGTCGGTCATTTCATGATGCGTAGACCACGGGGGATCAGTCCAATTCTTTATATGTGAGGTTGCAAACCATTGGACCCCTGAGGAAGGCGTGTTCACCGAAACACGGACCGTGTAGGGTCCGGTTGGATTTTTATCACAGTATTTTTTATCATTGTACTTTTTTAATTGAATTTTCATGGTTTTATATGTCAGTGTTTAATAAATTATCTCCAGAACATCTGTATCCACAGTTTTTGTTTTTGTAGTCCTCATAGATGGAAATCTAGCTAAAACTTTGGTTGGCAGCAGTGGTAAGTTGGGTTTTGAGCGAACGTTCGGGTTATAAATGAACAAAAGCTGTAAATTTGGTGCATCTGAGATTAACAGTTGGTACCAGTAAGAATTGGATCAGTGGTGATATGGTTGCTGTTGAGGATGCCCAGAATTTAAAAATTAAGATGGACTTGGGAAAATCCACTGTTTTGGTTTTTTTTTTTTCAGGGATAAGCAGCAATAAGGTACCATTATTTATTTATTTAGTCGATTTTCTAGCCTGTTCTTCCAGAAGAGCCAGGAACGCGTTACAATTTTACATACATGGTGAAAGGATAGCAACAAAGATACAAATTTGCACATAGCAATACAGTAAAACCTTGGTTTGCGAGCATAATTCATTCCAGAAGCAAGCTTGTAATCCAAACGCACTCATATATTAAAGTGAATTTCCCCATAAGAAATAATGGAAACGCAGACGATTCGTTCCACAATTCAAAAACTTTAATCCAAAACACTATATGTACTTGTATTGCAAGACCTCGCTCGTTTAGAACAGTCAGTACACTCCTGAAGCATCAGAGAGAGAAGAACCATTGGCTCAGTTGTGATGATGTGATGAGTATTTACTGTTTGTACTCGTATTGCAAGACTTTGCTCGTTTAGAACAGTCACTACACTCTTGCAGCGTCAGAGAAAGAACCGTTGGCTCAATTGCGAAATGTGTACACTGTATGTACTTATATTGCAAGACATTGCTTGTATATGAAGTTAAAATTTAATAAAATGTTTTGCTTGTCTTACAAAACACTTGCAAACCAAGTTACTTGCAATCCAAGGTTTTACTGTATACTGTACAGAACAACCGATAAGGCAATATGAGTAGAGCAGCTAGAGATAACAGTACATTCGTTGCATAGAGCAAATACTTTCAGGAAATACATGGTGGAAGGATAGTAACAAAGGTACAAATTCACACACAGCAAATATGCAGAACAAGCCATTGAAAGGACGAACGGTAGCAGTGAGATAATTCCTATGTACTGCGTGTAGGACTAAATAGATATTAAGGGAGATGTTAGATTGTGAGCCTGCTGTGACGGAGAAGATACCTGATTACCCCACGTGGCTTCTTGTGCCCCTGGGCAAGTCACTCAATCCTCCATTACCCTGGGTACTTTAGATTGTGAACCCGCCGGGACAGACGGGAAAAATGCTTGAGTACGTAATTGTAAACCTCTTATACAACCTTGATAGGCAGTGTAAATACCTCATAAATAAATAAAATCAGTTTTACTCTTTTGGGATCTTGCCAAGTACTTGTGACCTGGATGGATCACGGTTGGAAATAGCATACTTGGGCTTTGATGCTTATGTTCAGATTTTGGGAATTGGTTGAACAGAGGTGGTGTACTTTCAAGCTGGTTGGAGATGCAATGATATCAGATCAGGGAGTTTTTGGTCTTCTAGATCACTGTTCTTCAACCGCCGGTCCGCGGACCGGTGCCAGTCTGCAGGAAATTTCTGCCGGTCCGCACAGGGCCGGCAAGATCGCCGAGTTATTTTCAGCTGATCCGCGCTGGGCCGGAGAGATCATGGGGAGCCTCCGACAGTGGCTTTCTCCCCTCTCTGCAGCTCTCCTTTACTTACCAGCGCAGCAATTCACGAAGGCAGCCTTGGGGCTTTGCTGAGTCGCAGCTGCCTCTGATAATGCAACTTCCTCTTTCCTCAAAGGCGGCGCGACCCAACAAAGGACCCGAGGCTGCCTTCCTGAATCGTTGCGCTGGGAAGTAAGGAGAGCTTCTGGGAGGGGAGAAAGCCACTATTGGAGTCTGGGAAGCTGCTGGGCAAGGGAAAAAAAGGGACAGCTGCTACTGGAGAGGGAGAAGGAGAGATGCTGCTGGGAGGGGAGGAGGGAAAGGAATCTGGGAAGCTGCTGGGCAAGGGAAAAAAAGGGACAGCTGCTACTGGACCTGGAGGGAAGGAAAAGGAGAGATGCTGCTGGGAGGGGAGGAGGGAAAAGAGTCTGGGAAGCTGCTGGGCAAGGGGAAAAAAGGACAGCTGCTACTGGACCTGGAGGGAAGGAGAAGGAGAGATACTGCTGGGAAGAGAGGAAGAGAAGAGAGTTACTGCTGGACAAGAGGAGGAGGGAAGGGAGAAGGAAAAAAGGAAGGAATCAGCTGGCAGGGAGATTAGAGGAGGGGCAGGGGAGAGACAGGCATGAGAAAGTAGAGAGATTGATGATGGAAAGGGGTCAGCAGAAAAATAAGCAGAGGGACAACGATGGTAGATCTGGTGTAGGAGAGATAAAATGAAGAGAGCAGTGAAGCTGGAATGAATCATGTAAATAGGAGAGAAGGGGCGCAGGCTGGATGGAAAGGGGAGAGGGACATAGAAAGAAGACAGATACCATATGGAAGGGGCAGATGCTGGATTGAAGAGACAGAGAAGGCAAACGCTGTAAGGAAGAGAGTAAAAAGAAGATGAAAGCAGAAACCAGAGATGACAAAAGATAGAAAAAAATAATTGTATTTCTATTTTGTGATTAGAATATATCAGATTTGAAATATATATCCTGCTAGAGCTGGTTTAGACATCTGGGGACTGCAAAGCCCAGGCAGTGCTTCTTTAGCTTCCAGCTGGCTTAGGGCGCTCTCTGACCAGGAGGCAGTTGCCCTAGTTGCACTCCCCTAAAATTATTCCTATCATGTGTGACTGCAGTATTCTGTTAGCATGATATTTCTGTGTAGCATTCTTTAATAATTTGGCTTGTTCAGTTTTCTTGATAGTAGAGGGGATATATGTGAAGGGGAGGGAAGACAGGGGTTTTGTTGATCTTTGCCCTGTATTATTTGTATTTATAAAATGACAATTGTACAGCATATTGTTTCTTTTTATACTTTAATAAAATACATTCAATATAAAATCATAACTGAGGCTTGTGTGGATGGGATCAGATGATTTGCGGGGACCGAGCTCGCGGAAATGGGGTTTTTAAATTTTAGTCCTAGTAGTTTGCCAAATAATTCTTTTATTTCTGCCGGTCCATGGGTGTAAAAAGGTCGAAAAATACTGTTCTAGATTAATAGTATTCTCTGTTTATCAGCTTTCCTATGAAATTATGAAGAGACTCCAAATTATTCAAAGTATTGTGGCTTAGCTGGTAAGGAGGAGTGAAAAGCAGTCTAGTGCTGGACTGCTACTTGTCACATTGTACTAGTTCCATTTTCAGCCACTGATTAGTTTAAGCTTTTATTTTTAGCTTTTGGGTGCTGCAGCAGAGTCATCCTGCTTTCCTGCTGGAGAGGGCGAGATAGTGTGCATTTCCTTGACTTTTCTTTTGTTGATGGGCATGGTCGCAGGCTAGAACGTTCTCGCTAGTTAATCCTCAGTTGAGGAGCAGGTTGCTTATAGAGGTCCACCAGGAACTGGATTCTGTTAACATTCAGGCAAAAGGGGAGTCTTTTTGTTCCCTTGTTGAGGGCAGGAAGATTTACTCCTGCTTTTCATAGTTCTAGGGCTGGAAGGAATTCATTACCGTCTGTTCTGAATTTAGCATTTTTGTATTGTACACTACTTTGGACAGGCATGTTTTGAGAAGTGATCTAAGATTTAAGAAATAAAATAAAGGTTAGATGACCTCTTTTAGAAAAAGCATGTGAATCTTTTTTTTTTTTTCTTCTTCACTATAAAACAATCACTTCTGAATTTTTGTTGAGGGAAGGGGTCAGTATCGAGCTGGTGGCACTCTGTTTTGCTGACCACCACCAGTGTTAAATCTTGGAATTTCAGTGCTTGGCCATGTCCAGACTTCAGCATTGAATTTTCAGGTTTGGAGCCGCTAACACATAGGGTTAACTGCGACACTTGTGGGTTATGCATAAAGATGGTAATGACTTTTATATGGTCCTATTTATGCAGTTAACCTGGCCAGTTATCTGCTGCCAGAACGCCCCCGAAAAGTTTTGACTTTGGCACTAACTGGTTATTTTCGGAGGCACTAACTAATTAAGCAGAAACATAGAAACAGGATGGCAGATAAAGGCCAAATGGCCTATCCAGTCTGCCCATCCACTATCCCCTTCTCTCCCTAGGAGATACCACTTGCCAGTCCCACACTTTCTTTAATTCAGACACAGTCTTTGTCTCTACCACCCCTACCAGGAGCCTATTCCATGCGTGTATCACCCTTTCTGTGAAAAAAGTATTTAAGATTACTCCTGAGCCTATCACCTCAACTTCATCCTATGCCCTCTCATTCCAGAGCTTCCTTTCAATGGAAAGAGACTTGTCTCATGTGTATTATGTCATGTCTCCTCTCCCCCGCCTTTCTTCCAACGTATACGAGTACATACTGTATTGAGATCTTTAAGTCTGACTCTGTATGCCTTATGACATAGACTATCAACTATTTTAGTTGTCTTCCTGTGGACCAACTCTATCCAGTTTATATCTTTTTGAAATTGCAATCTGTAAAATTGTAAATAATATTATAAATGAAGCCTCACCAGAGTCTTATACAGGGTCATCAAATATCTCCTTTTTCTTACTCGCCCTATGCACCCTTTTCAATCTGTTTGGCCACCTTAAGGTCATCAGATACTATCACTCCCAAGTCCCCCTCTTTTGAAGCACAAAAATTCTTCGCCCCCTAAACTGTACTGTTCCCTTGGGTTTCTACAGACCAAATGCATGACCTTGCATTTCTTAGCATTAAATTTTAGCTGCCAAATTTCAGACCATTCCTCAAGCTTCACTAGGTCCATTGTCGTGCTTTCCACACCATCAGAGGTATCTGCTCTATTGCAAATTTTGGTATCATTTGCAATGAGGCAAATCTTACCAACTGGTCAGCCCTTCAGTAATATCACTTACAAAAAGTTTAAAAAGGATAGGCCCAAGAACCAAACTTTGAGGCACACCACTGGTAACATTTTTTTCCTCAGAGCGATCTCCATTGACCATTACCCTTTGTCGCCTTCCACTTAACCAGTTCCTGACCCAGTCCGTCATTTTGAGGCCCGTGCCAAAGGCACTCAGTTTTTTTATTAGACATGTGTAGAAAAGTGTCCAAGATCTTGCTAAAATCTAACTTTGCCACATGTAGTACACTCCCTCTATCCAATTCTCTGGTCACCCAGTCAAAGAAATTGATCAGATTTGTCTGACTAGACTTGCCTTTAGTGAATCCTTGTTGCCTCGAGTCCTGTAATCCACTGGATTCCAAAAAAGCTATTATTCTCTGTTTTAAAAGTGTTTCCATTAATTTTCTTACCACAGAAGTCAGACTTACCGGCCTTTAGTTCTCTACTCCTTCCTTTTCCCTGCTCCCCTTTCCTCCCTTTCCCCCTCCCCCTTTCTTCTGTGGCGAGGGACCACATTCACCTTTCTCCAGTCCTCTGATACCACACCTGACTTTAGAGAAGCATTGAAAATGTCAGTGAGACTGAGTTCAACTCCTAACTCCTCTCACCTTGGGTTCTGCATCCCCAACCCTATATGTCTGTCCAAGTTAGATTGTAAGCTCTTCTGAGAAGGGACTGTTTATTAAATGTCAAAATGTACAGCACTGCATACGTCTTTCAGTGCTATATAACTGATAAATAGTAGTAATGTGAGATAAATTAGCATGCACTGCCTCCATTGTATGCTTTCTCATGCATATTCATGGAGAGTATCCTGAAACCCTGCCTGGCTAGGTATTTTCCTGAGGACTGGATTGAGAACTCCTGATGTAGTGTGCTGGCATTTTAACCATTGTCTATCCTCAGTGCAAGTAGACAGCAGCATTTCTGCCAAGTCCACTACTATTTATCCTTACTGGTTATCTTCTAATATATTTAACCTGTGTTGGTTAATAATACGTTGGTTTCACCTACATATTTTAACAAGAATGTATGTTTTACTGTCGGCAAAGAGGAAAAAATAGCACTTTTGACGCATACAGCCGTCTGGATTCTTCAAAGAACACAAAGACGTCCTGTTTCAGGAGGATTGACCCATTGGGGTTTGAGATTATATTTGTTCCATTTCCTCTTATTGTAGTTCAGCCTGTATTGCTCCCGGCATCTATAAATAGCAGGGATGGATTCCAAACAGTTGTTAACAGAGATTAAGGAAAAAAAAAAAGGGCAACCATAGATATTAAACTGACAGAAAAGAAAGTGTGAAATGCAAACCATCCGACAGAGTGATTTTGGAGAAGTCAAATACGTCAGAATGGTACCTGATTTGGAGAACTTCAGAGTGCCCCCCTAAAAAGTGGAGTGAAACATAAATACAGTAGATGACAAAGATGATGTTCCTTTAAATTCTGATGACAGTATTAAAGAAGTGTAGAGCCCTGGCAGAGCTGATGACCAGTATTTCTGTTTCATATGCTTCACTAATTAAAAATGAATTGCATTTCTTGGTCTCATGTCCATTCTCCTTCATTCTACTTGGTGGTAGACTTAAGTGAATTAGGAATGGGGCCCTCTCTGGGGTGTGGGTAACTGCTGAGAAGGTGGCTTTTTGGAAAACAAAATGAGCACAGACACAAAGAGTGGTTTTATTAGCAGTAGCTCTAGTACTAAGGGCAAGTTTAAAACAGCACCCGCCTTTTAAAATGTCTAAAATAGAAATCCCAGTGAATCAAGGCAAGACAGGAGTTTAGATAAAACTTGGAGCAAGAATCTAGCAAAGGACTAGAAACTGGCCAATAAACTAAAATAAGACACAAAGCAAGACACTAAGGCCTAGATTCTTAAAAAAACTGAGTTAAAAAATGATGGGCTGCTATCACAGCTGTTCTGGTAGTGAATGAAAAAAAGTGAGTCATTCTCCAAAAAACGCTCATATAAATGAGGTTGGTGGAGAGTAGCGAAGACTCGCTAAATTTGCATGTGCCCATCACTGGTAATGGGCACATATGACGAAAACACCACCCCCCCAAAAAAAAAAAACACAACAGCAGGAGAGATGTTCAATCTCTCCAGCTGCCAGCCAACCCCCCCCCCCTCCTTCTACCTCCCGCAGCGAGAGAGATGCCAATAGGAGGGGCCTTATACAACCTGAGCCAATCAGAGCCTCAGGCTCCTCCCTGGATGCACCGGGAAGGGGCTTAAGGCTCTGATTGGCCCAGGTGCCTAAGGCCCCTCCTATGGGGTGTCCAGGCCAATCAGAGCCTTAAGCCCCTTCCCGGTGCATCCCAGGAGGGGAAGGCCCATTTTGCAAGAGACAGGCCAGCTGGCCAGAAGGAGTAGGCATCCCTCCAGTCAGCCATCTAATTAGAGGTACGGGGAGAAGGGTTGTAGGCGGGGGGGGGGGGGGGGGTTGTGATACAGTGGAAGAGAATGGGCATCTCTCCCGCTGCAGAGGTGTTTCACTTGGCAGTAGAAGAGAGTGGCCATCTCTCCCGCTGCAGGGTGGAGGAGGGGAGAGGATTCACTTGGCAGTGGGAGAGAGTAGGCATTTTTCCTGCTGCAGTGTGTGTGTTGGGGGGGGGGGGGGGTCGCTTCTCAAAATGGCTTTTCTAGAAGTCTCCGACACTGCCATGCTGGGGTTTTAAACAGTGCTGTCACTGTACCGGCACCCCTGGACCAGTCGCTGATTTTTGTCACCAAAAGTCGATACAGCTCTTGGAGAATGGCTCACCGTTTTTTTAAAGAATCCACCGGAGTGCTCATTTTAATGTTGAAGAGCCCATTTGCATGTCAATGTCGGAGACTGCTAGAAACCTTGCTAAAAACAGAGATAATTTTGATCATCTGCCACTAAAATGCGTGCAGGCTAAATCACTGGAAAACAGTTAAACTTTTCAGAATCTGTGCCTAAATAATCTAGAAGCAGGGCAGATAAACACCCGTTCCCACTCCCGCGGCACTACCATGGAATGGTCAACTGTTGCCATGGTAATACCAAGCAAAATTGGCAATGTTTCCCCATTATTATGCAAATTCCCGTGGTAACCCCAGATTTCCTGCAGCAGCGGGTTGCCATGCCACTCTCTACCCTACACCCCCACAGTAGTCCATCCCCTGTAGCTAGCTACAGAGCTCAGTCATAGCAGTATCTTCCATTCATTCTATCCCCTCTTCTGCGAATAGGCGATATAAGAGCTCTTAACCTGTTGGAGCTACCTCTTTCATTTTTGTGACATGAGAAAGTACTTGGGGGGGAAGGGAGATTGAGAAAGAAAGAGAGGCACTATTGGAGCTATTCTCTCTTAACACTTCTTATCCCCACTGGCACAGGTTTTTTTTTCCTCCTTTGTTAGTGCTTTTTAAGAGTTAAGAAATTTTATTGGCAAGATAAAGTTTGTATGTGTTGCCAAAACAGTAAAAAGGAGTAATATGTTTACTGCCCTTCTTGGGATAAAAATAGCGAAGTGGTATTACTAAGAACCACAAAACAGGACAAAGTAATCAAAATCTAAATAGATTACAATTAAGTGCTAATAACAATAATTAGATATATGCCAGGCCAGATGAATAATATGAACAGTTATAATGTTCTGGTATTTGCCCATGTTCTGTGGATAGTACACATTTCACTTAATCATTATGATGTCAGACCATATACACATGTGCTTTATTGAACCAGTTTTCATTTAAAGAGGTGTTAGTTTTCAGCTGTGGGTTTTTTTGTTTTTCAACTTTGAATATTTATATCATTTATAGAGCTTTGAAGTTAACATTGTTGTAGCCTGATTTGTTGAAAAGTATTTTTAATATGAATACTTTGTATTATTTCAAACACAAATAAAGCTCTGTAATTGAAACGCTACAAAGCACTGAAAAAGTATACTTTGCATAGCTGGCAAAAAGATTTTGAAAGTTGAATGTGCTTATTAATGAGCTCTCAGCTGCCACTGACCTGTTATAATTCCTTCTTCAGAACTCTTATCAGTACCTGGAAAATATTAGAGAAAAGTAAATTAAATGTACTTCACCTGAGATTAGGAAGTGGATTTGAAAGTATGCAGATGGTTGGTGCTAAGCCCTTGTTACGTAATTATAGAACAGAAAAATGATATCCTAAACCTCAGATCCCCTTAATATTCCTCCTTGGAAAATATAATTTGCCAGTCTGAAACATAAGAACAATACAAGGAAGACGTATTCATCACCACAGATGATTTTTTTTATTTTTAAAAAATTATTTATAACCTGCTTATCCACAAATCTAAGTGAGGAACAAAATCACATTAAATAATACCGACAAATTCAAAACAGCAAAGCAAAACAGGATTAAAAAGAACAGTCATAACTCACACTGTCGCATTGCTCACCCCCTTTCTAAAATACCAGAGCGTATCAGATTGGCGCAGAAACAAAGGTAAAGCATTCCATAGTGCCGGGTTCTGGACAGAAAACATAGGACTCACCACCGCTAAAGATGGAACTTTTCAAACTCGAGCTATCTGAGGACTGTAACTCACACGAAGGACAATGCCACTGCAGAAGAGAGCAAACATTTGACTGGCAATTATGCTGAAGAACCTTAAATGCAAAACAAAACCCAAAAAGGGAGATCCAATGATCCACAGTAAAAATAATCCAAAAATAAAAACAGGCTGTGGACGTGAATGTGGATTTTACGCGCCACTCTGCTTGTTTCAAGCCATTTTCAGGTGTTATGCTCAAAGACACGTACATTGTTTTGCTCATATTTTTATCTTTGTACCTTACATCAACCGGACCCCTGAGGAAGGTGGTCTCGCCAAAACACGGACCGTGTAGGGTCCGTCAGGACAATCAAACATGTATTACTAATTCAGACTTTTATTTGTATTTTTATTGTGAAGAATGAATAAAATCATCTTTCAGGACATCCACATCCTGTTTTTATCTTTGGATTTTTATCTTTGAAGAACCTTAAACATCACACAAAGAACCTTAAATTCGACCTGCATGCCATGATATAATTGCAATAGAACCTGCTAAGCCAGTAGCTCTCATGTAGTTGAAAGCCAAATAACTGGTTGTGCTCTTGGGGGAATGGGGTTGAATATGTTGCTCTGTGAGACTTTCAGAGGGTTGAGTTTTTTTTCTTTTTACCTCTTGGGTAATAACGTTCTCCCTTCACCCATCTTCTTTTTGGTGTGGTTGTTATGTAATTTGCTGCCAAGCTATCTAGCCATGAGGTGCCTATGGGGCTCATTTTCAGAGCACTTACACACAAAGTACCGTAAGTTTCTATGGTACTTTTTGTGTTTAAATGTTTTGAAAATGAGCCTCCAGGACAGGTTTACAGTCTAGTATAAATATTCCAGACCATAAAATATAACGAGTTGTTATTACAGGGAGGTAATATGCAACCTAGATCCAAATTATTATCATTATTTTTCTTATATACTTGTAGAAGAATTGCGTGAACCACTGTGCATATGTAACCTGTCCTCTGTGAAGGCTCATAGCTATGATCGGACCTTCACTGAAATGTATATACTCTGTTTTGTTTTTCAGATTCTCTTTTTCCTTCCACCTGCAATATAGAAAAGAACTTTCTGTCTCTGAATTATCTGGCAGAATATCTCCAGCCTCAGCCTGCCCTGGGATGCCTTATGTCAAGTTCAGATGAAGAAAGGGAAGTCCACATCATTGAGTTAAATTCTCCTAATACTAATCCTTACAGGTAATGTAAATGCATAAGAAACACTCAAGTTCTTTTTATTTCTCTTTATATGAGAACATAAGAATTGCCGCTGCTGGGTTAGACCAGTGGTCCATCGTGCCCAGCAGTCCGCTCCCGCGATGGCCCTTAGGTCAAAGACCAGTGCCCTAACTGAGACTAGCCTTACCTGCTTACGTTCTGGTTCAGCAGAAACATGTCTGACTTTGTCTTGAATCCATGGAGGGTGTTTTCCCCTATAACAGCCTCCGGAAGAGCATTCCAGTTTTCTACCACTCTGTATATTCTTTCACATGTAGTGGGTGAATCACCTTGATATTGCTGCAGATGGCGTTATATCAGATACAAGATATTACAGTGGGGGGACGGAAGTGAAAAATACTAGAATCAGCAAAACCCAATCTGTGAAAAATATTTTAAATTAACCATGACCACCTTTATAGTAATATGGAGAAAAGTCCTCAGTAAAATACAAAACAAACAAGCGAACTAAGCTCCTGAAAAATCCCCATCAG
Organism: Geotrypetes seraphini; assembly: GCF_902459505.1. NCBI lineage: Eukaryota > Metazoa > Chordata > Amphibia > Gymnophiona > Dermophiidae > Geotrypetes > Geotrypetes seraphini. The sequence continues at coordinate 24,353,761 of NC_047095.1, forward strand.
TCCTTAACGATTGCTTTCGAGGGGGCTGCTGAAAAGTTCTCAGCCCAGCCAAGAAGAGAATGATGTGGAGCCACGAAACTTACAAGTTATTCCACACTTTTCTTGACACTTTTAGTTTCAATGATATGAAATGAAAAATGTCAACTGCGCAAGAGATTTTTAGCACTGGCTGGCGCGCTGAATGCTCTGTGATGATCCCAACGGTCATAGAGTTCCTCTGACCATCGGAGCAGCGCACAGCATTTAGCACACTGACCGGCACTAAAACCTCTTGTGCAGTTTTGTAAAGGGGGGGGGTAAGTAATTAATGTATATAGATATTCCCATTGAAGCAGGCCATTCAGAAGGGGTTCCCTGAATGGCGTAACTTAAAGACTCAGTATAGCTTGCTGGGGCATCAGGCAGCCAAGTGCTATAAAATAAACTTAAACTAAACTAAAGGTTAACTTTGTATACCGAGTCATCATTCTGAGAAGGCTTGACTCGGTTTACAGCAATTAAATAAACAGGGAATGATTTACAAATGATAAATAGAAGATAATAGCAAAATTTCAAAATAATTAATTTTCAAAATGTTTGACAAATAGAAGTGGAACTCCTTAAAAAAAAAAAAAAAAAAGGGGGAGATCATTCCAGAGTTGAGAGTTTAAAGACCAAAGATTGACTGAAGATCTTTTTTTTTCTTTAAATTCTTTAGTGATTTTCCATACTTCAATAGTGCAATACATGAATATATAACATATAATACATCAATACAAGCACATTCAAGTTACAAATATACATAACCAATCATTTTCTCCCACCCACCCACTCAATGATTATTCAATCAAACACAAAAACATAAACTTTCCCAATAACCTTACCCTAATCAAATTAATAATATCCTCCCATCCACCCCAAATGTAAATACTCAAAGGTCAAAATTAGAACAGAAATAACCCCCCCCCCCCCTTCCACCCTTCTCTGGATGTGTATGAAAAAAAACAACAAAAAATTGACATAATCAAAGACCAAAGATTGACTGAAGATCTTGACTCCTTTAATCCCTTTTTTAGAAGGAAGGTAGATTTTAAATTGTTAGATACCTCTTGCAAAGGAGAATCGGTAAACATTCCAAAATAAAGGAATAAGAGGATTAAAGATACCATGTAGAACTTTAAAAGAAATACAAGCGCATTTAAATTGAATTCTAAAATAAACCAGGAGCCAATGAAGACTCTGAAGCAAAGAGGTCACATGGTCAAATTTACATTTTCCAAAGATCAGCTTCGTAGCAGTATTCTGAATTAATTGTAATCTATGAAGACAAATTTTTGTAATGCCGTGGTAGATAGAGTTACGGTAATCAAGACGAGATAATATAATTGATTGAACTAAGATAGAAAAATGACGATGATGAAAAAGATGTCTAACCTTACTCAGCATTCGCAAACTAAAAAAGCTTTTCATGACCAAGGAATTTATTTGGTCCTTAAAGGAAAAAGAGGAATCAAAAAGGACTTCCAATATCTTAGCAGAGAACTCAGTTGGTAAGGAGGACCCAGATACCAGAGCTACAGTAGGAGGAAGACATTCCAATCTTCCTCCTACTGTTGCTCCTCCACAAAAGCTTAGTTTTAGTTGTATTAAGCTTCATTCAGACAGATAAAGCCCAGGCTTGAAGTTTGGAAATGCAAAGATTTACTTTGGAAACTAGATTGGTAATATCTGGATCAATCTCAATCAATATAAAGATATCATCCGCATAAGTGAATAACGTTTCCCAAGTTGACAGCTTAAAGGTGTTCAGTGTGGTCATATAGAGATTGAATAAAATTGGAGAGAGTGGGGAGCTTTGAGGAACCCCAAAGGGAGACTGCTAAGAGTTGGAGATATCACCTTCAATATTTACTGAATAGGAACGGTACAGAAGAAATTTAGAAAACCAATCCAAAGCAACCTGATGGAGACTTATATCTGAAAGTAGCTGAAGTAAAATATCATAATGTACTACATCAAACGCTGCAGATAAATCGAACTGGAGTAGAATAGAACATTTATTTTTAAGGCGAATTTGTTGAATTTTTGAAAGAAGAGAAATCAATAAGGTTTCAGTACGAAAATTAGAGCGAAATCTGAAATGTTGAATAAAAAACAAAAAACTAGTCTTAGAGACATTTGGAGCATTGAGATAAAGCAGTAGATTTCTGCATCTCAATGGCCATGAATTTGGACTTGGAGGATGAGATGTACAGTGTCAGCATCTATGAGACAAACATGGGTTTTTTTGTTGCATAGAAGTTTTTGGACCCCTGTTAGATTATAGAAATTAGATAGTTCTAAGTCAAATAGATGTTAGCACTGTCATCTCGATAAAGGGACACTGGATCATCTGCTCTTCTTTTGTCCCTTAATACTTAAATTTTGGAGATCCATTTGGGGTCAAATCAATAGAATACTCAGGGAGGAGAGAAGCCTCCCATGGAGCAAAAGCTCACTTGATCTTGATTAAAAATATGAAAAACTTCAGCATTAAAGTTTGGTACTTGGCAAAATGAACAAAGTATTTCTGCGATGCTAGCCAGATAAGATTACAAGTGTCCACCTTTGGTGCATCCTAATTAGGCTGCTGGGTATACACCAATGATCCTGGTTGTACAATGAGCTAATAGGAAATTTAATTTATATTTGCTACTTAGGTTTTTAAAGGCTTCAGTGTCAAAGCATTTTTAAATATTTTTCTTACCCTGATCACAAGAATACTAAAAGTTGCCTTCTACTACCTTCTAAAGTTGCCTTCTACACTTTAGGTTTCGGTATTACCTCTACGGGCTCTTCAAACTTCAGACTTATCTGAAGAATTGCTGACAACCTTTCAAGTGTCTGCCACAAAATCAGTGGCACCAAAACTTGAGTGGACATGCCAGAAATCAGTGTACAGTTCACAGCCAACCAATAACAACAAGCAAGACGTGTCACACCTTATAGAGAAATTTAATGTGGACAAATGCAATGTGATGCACATTGGGAAGAATAATCCAAATCATAGTTACAGGATGCTGGGGTCCACCTTGGGAGTCGGGGCTCGAGTAAAAGATCTGGGTGTCATCGTGGATAATGTAATGTAATGTAATGTAATTTATTTCTTATATACCGCTACATCCGTTAGGTTCTAAGCGGTTTTCAGAAAATATACATTAAAATTATAAGTATGAGAGGTACTTAGAAATTCCCTAACTGTCCCGAAGGCTCACAATCTAACTAAAGTACCAAGAGATCTGTAAGGGAGTGTAAGATAATACATGGAAACGTTCCGCCCAATGTGCAGTGGCGGTCAAGAAAGAAAACAAGACACTAGGAATTGTTAGAAAAGGGATGATAAACATGACTGAGAATGTTATAATGCCTCTGTATCCTATTAATTGTAACCCTATGAATTGTCATCCTACTAATTGTCTTCCTACCGATTGTCAGGATCCCTTTTTATGGAATAGGATTCCAGCAGAAGTGAGACAAATAAAAAAACTATCACATTTAGAAAAGCCATTTCATTCATTTTATTTGAAATTTTTAAAAAATGATTAGGAAGTTGAGTTGTGAATTCTTTTAGCTGAGATTCTTTATTAAATTGTTTGCATTAATCCTGGTTTGTTAGCCAGTCTCTTAAAATTGTGATCCACATACAGCCAGATAGGTATATTGCGGAAATATAAGAACTGCATTGTATTGTATTGTTTAAAGGCACAGTGCCTCTGCTCATCTGATGGTTATTTGTACCAGTGTCAGCTATATGCTGTTTGAAAAGACAGTTTCAATTATGATTTAGGTCTTGGAGGAAGTGCTGTAATGCATCTGCTTCATGTTGTTGCAAAGCCCCAACAACAGGTAATATACTTTGACAGGGTTTTCATGTCTCATAAACTGATGATCAAGCTCTGACAGTCAAACTTACATGCAACTGGGACTGTCTGTGAGCCATGGCTAATTGGTAGTGAACTACAGGACAGCCAGTTATTGCAGTGAAAAGAACATGGCAATTATGATTGTCTTTGATACAAAAAACAAAGTACTGGCTGTGAAGTGCAATCGCATTTCAGTTCTGACTCTGGCAAGTGAATTTCAAAGTACTGATCCACTTCTTACTGCTAAGCGATTCAAATGTACTGAGCGGACAGTAGTCAGTATTATTCAACCTAATCTGATAGCAATTTATAATGCCAAAATGGGTGGAGCGGATCGATGGAAACTTTATCATATACAGAATAGATGAGAAAGGAAATGAATGGTGGTGGACACGTTTTGCAAATTATGTAAATGTATGCAGTGTATGGCAGTTGCATCAACTGGTCCGTGGCAAAGACATAAATCTGCTGGAATTTCATCACCATTCATCCTCCCTACTCTTGGTTTCAAAAGGTTCTAATGGTATCAATGATATCTCACCTGCTGGAAAACATTTTCAAGGCAAAGATTCATAATTAAAGAAGTGTGACCCATGTCATGACCCAGGGAGAAGTGGTAGACCCTGATCACTTTTCAGAGGGTTGTGTTTATGAGGAGCAAGCTAAATTAAAGGTAGACAAAGCAATGGGGCCGGATGGTATACATGCGAGGGTACTGAAGAAACTTAAGGAAGTACTGGTGGCTCCGCTGACTGACCTTTTCAGTGCTTCTCTAGAGTCAGGAGTGGTACCAGAGGACTGGAGAAGGGCAGATGTGGTCCCTCTACACAAAAGTGGAAGTAAAGAAGTAGGGAATCACAGGCCAGTAAGTCTGACTTCTGTGGTAAGCAAATTAATGGTAACACTTTTAAAACACAGAATGGTGAAGTTTCTGGAATCCGGTGGATTACACGACCGTAGGCAACATGGATTCACTAGAACTAGGTCTTGTCAGACAAATCAGATCAATTTCTTTGACTGGGTGACCAGAGAATTGGATAGAGGGAGTGCGCTTGATGTGAGGTATTTAGATTTTAGCAAAGCCTTGACAGTGTTCCACACAGACATCTAATAAATAAACTGAGTACCCTCAATATGGGCCCCAAAGTGATGGGCTGGATCAGGAACTGGTTGAGTGGAAGGTGACAGAGTGAAGTGGTTAATGGAGATCACTCTGAGGAAAGAGATGTTACCAGTGGTGTGCCTCAAGGTTCTGTTCTTGGGCCTGTTGCGGATGATACCAAAATTTACAATAGAGTAGACACCCTGGATTGGGCGATTAACATGAAGAAAGACCTAGCGAATCTTGAAGAATGGTCTGAAATTTGCCAGCTAAAGTTTAATGCTAAGAAATGCATAAGCATTTGGGCTGCAAAAACCTGAAGAAACTGTACAGTTTAGGGCAGGGGTGGGCAAACCTTTTGACTCATGGACCACAATGGATTCTTAAATTTGACAGAGGGGCTGGACCAAGAGCCTCTTCCGTTTCCCGGGCATCACTTCTGCTGCTGGCCAGCGGCCCGACACGTACGTGCGCATTTGTGTCTCTCAGAGCTGTGGCTGGCCATGAGGGAGTTCCAGGTGCACCGGGAGCGCTTCTTCCACTTCGTGCCCTCGGGGGTCCAGTGTCTGCATTACTGCGACCACTTGGAGCACTTGGCCGTGGCCTGCCTGGATGGCTCCGTCAAGGTCTACAACCTGGCCGCCAAATTTGGCGTGCCACATTAAAAAAACTAAGCAGGTTGGATATGGCCCACAGGCTGTAGTTTGCCCATGACAGAAGAGCAAGACGTGGATATGATTTTATGTGATGATCTTAAGGTGGCCAAACAGGTTGAAAAGGTGATGGTGAAAGCTTTAAGGATGCTAGGGTGCATAGGAAGAGGAAAAAAAGAGTTATTGATACCCCTGTATAAGACTCATTTAGAATATGGTGTACAATTCTGGAGACCACACCTTCAAAAAGATATAAAAAGGATGGAGTCGGTCCAGAGGAAGGCAACTAAAATGGTTTGTGGTCTTTGTTATAAGGTATATAGGGACAGACATTAATATCTCAATTTGTATACTTTGGAAGAAAGGCGGGAGATATGATAGACGTTTAAATACCTACGTGACGTAAATGCGCATTAGTCGAGTCTCTTTCATTTGAAAGGAAGCTCTGGAATGAGAGGGCATAGAATGAAGTTAAGAGGTGACAGGCTCCGGAGTAATCTAAGAAAATACTTTTTTACAGAAAGGGTGGTAGGTGCGTGGAACAGTCTTCCGGAAGAGGTGGTGCAGACAGAGACTGAATTCAAGAAAGCGTGGGATAGGCATATGGGATCTCTTAGAGCAGTGGTTCTGAACCCTGTCCTAGGGGACCCCCCAGCCAGTCGGGTTTTCAAGATATCCCTAATGAATATGCATGAGAGAGATTTGCATATGATGGAAGTGACAGGTATGCAAATCTCTCTCATGCATATTCATTAGGGATATTTTGAAAACCCGACTGGCTGGGGGGGACCCCTAGGACAGGGTTCAGAACCACTGTCTTAGAGAGAGGAAGATATAATGGTTGCTGCAGATGGGCAGACTGGATGGGCCATTTGGCCTTTATCTACTATCATGTTTCTGTATCTTAGGTCAGTGGTTCCCAACCCTGTCCTGGAGGAACACCAGGCCAATTGGGTTTTCAGGCTAGCCCTAATGAATATGCATGAAGCAAATTTGCATGCCTATCACTTCCATCATATGCAAATCTCTCTCATGCATATTCATTAGGGCTAGCCTGAAAACCCGATTGGCCAGGTGTTCCTCCAGGGTTGGGAACCACTGTCTTAGGTTATCACATCATCAGACATTCTAATAGATGAACTATGATTTTGTGAATTCAAAAGCATCTCTTCCTGTATATGTAGCAGATGCCAGATTGGCATTCATGCTAAATGTTTTAATGTCCATCACTTTAATACAAATAGCTCTTACTAGCAGAACATATTTTAGACACTGTGGGGCCCTTCTACTAAAGAGTTAAACCCTAGTGCAGTAGTGCACCAGAAAAGTCTTACCACAAAATGTATTAAAGCTTTTTGCAGTACTTTCCTTGGATTTGCATGCTAAGCACACATTAACTGGTTTGTTTGTTTTTTTTAAGAGGCATGTGGGTGTTGTGAAGCTCAAAGGAAAAATGCACGATACATTTTACTCAAAATAAGAACTTCCACACTTAGGACCGGATTCTCTAAATGGCGCTGTTAGCAGAGGCTGCTTAGAAAAGTGGCGTTGATCATATGTCACTCAGGTGATTATTGCTGTTTGGAGAATCGCAGCCATGTTGAAAGTAAGCATAAACCACACATACTCTAGACGTAGGCACTGATTGGCACCTCTGTGGACGGGAGATGAACGAATGTAGGTGCTTGAAAATGCATACTTTTTTTAAATTTAGATTTTAATTGGTTTTAAACGATGCAGTCAATTACCATGCTGTTTATCACCAATTAAAACGATTAAGTTAGGTGGCAGTAAGGTGCCTACCTTTCGACGCAGTTTTGAGAATTTGGGCCTTAATCTTTATCAAAAGCTGGACCATCAGAAAGTAGGTATCATGGACTCAACTACTCTGAATAGATGCAGTCAATCAACACTTTGTCAGTCCCCACTATTTCTTTTCTCTTGATAAAATATTTTCAACTCCCCACCCTCCCCATATTCAAAACTACTTAACCTGGCCGGTGACGGGACTAAATCGCGCGAGACAACGGCGCGCCGACAACTTGAGCACAAGGTTGACGGCGCGCCGAAGAAAAGCACTATTTTAAAGGGCTCCGACGGGGAGTGTGTGGGGGGGAACCCCCCCACTTTACTTAACAGACATTGCGCTGGCGTTGTGGGGAGTTTGGGGGGTTGTAACTGAACTTTTTCCCTAAAAAACAGGCAAAAAGTTTGGTTTCAAGTATAACGAGGGGGGTTACAACCCCCCAAACCTAGTGTTTTAGCACCTAACTGTGGATATTAAGTGGGAGATAGCCTTGTTTAGCGACTGACGTAGGCCTGTTATTTATGCAACCTATCTTTAGCTGCTAAGAACTTAACCGGTTAGCGCTGAATATCAGCATAACGGTTAAGTTGCCGTGGCTAAAAATAAAACTGGATATTCAATGCTGGAAATGGCCTGGCATTGAATATTTGGTAGGTAATGCTCTCCCAACACTGGCTGAATATCAGCCACAAATTGTTTAGCTATTTTTTTCAAAATACATTCTCATCAAACAATTAGCATGAAAGTTACAATGTATATTTAGTAAGCGTGGTAAGCACTTAAAGACCAGATCCTAGAGCAAAACCTGTTCCAATCTGCCATGTACTAGTGAGATGATTTACCATTCAATAGAGCAAAAGTAACAATGGAGTCTCAGCAAGAAGATGGATGGCTTTGAGTGGCCCAGTCAAAGGCCAGAATGGAGTCAAATAAACGTCCATGATAAGACTCAAATATTGCAATTCATAGATGATCCACAGTCAACTTAAAAGTACTTAATCTATAACTAACAAGAATAAGCAAAACCTGCACTGTCCTGCTCTGTAAAATTAGTAGACACCTATTCTAAACATCTCATCATAGTTGTTGATGCAATAAACGGAGTGTGAAGTCTAATGCAATCAATATTTTTTTATTTCTTAATTAGTATAACATTTTGAATATGTCTGTAATTTGTATTTTTTTTGACAGCAGAATGTGCAAAATGTACACAGATATAAAGTTTTTTTAAAAAAATAAGGTACTTTAGATCGCTATTCTGTAAGACACCTGAACTCTAAATCTGGCCATAGTCCACACCTTGTGGTTTTTCTCATACATCAAAAATGATGAGTTTAGCTAGTTCTGAAAATATTTCAATTATGCATCCTGTGAAGATTTATTCCTCAGCTTAATTTTGCAGAATAGAGACACTAATGGCATAGGATGCCTTAGGGCTCCTTTTACAAAGGTGTGCTAAGCGTTTTAGTGCACGGACCGGATTAGCACGTGCGAACCAAAAATCTACCGCCTGCTCAAAAGGAGGCGGTAGCGGCTAGCGCGCGGGGCAATTTAGTGCGCACTAATCTGCACGTTAAGGCCCTAGCGCGGCTTTGTAAAAGGAGCCCTTAGTGCAGGGGTGTCAAAGTCCCTCCTCGAGGGCCGTAATCCAGTCGGGTTTTCAGGATTTCCCCAGTGAATATGCATGAGATTTATTTGCATGCACTGCTTTCATTGTATGGTAATAGATCTCATGCATATTCATTAGGGAAATCCTGAAAACCCAACTGGATTGCGGCCCTCGAGGAGGGACTTTGACACCCCTGCCTTAGTGTATCAGACCGAAGAATTTGGATGAGCTGGTGAGGAGGTGGGTGGAAGCTGGAAGGCCAGATTGTTTCTTTTCATTCCCGTTAAGTTTTCTTGATTACTTTTATTTATGGAAATGAAAATCACCTACAAAAGATTGAAACAAATACAGAAAATACGAATTTGTGTAGTACAATAGACTTAGAATAAGTGGTTTAATGTTCTGAGTTTAAAGTAGTAAGTAGCAGGAATACCTTTCAGTGAAAAAATATTCTACAATTGAACTAATGATTGCCATGGTAAATGAGTAAATTCATTGTGATAGAAAATCAGTTTAGCATGTGTATAGTAGTAATCTGTTTTGCACATGTTGTATTGTCTGGGATGCACTCCAGTTTTTTAATCAGCTGGCCAGACACTGGAAACATGATGGATTCAAAGATGCTTGACGACTGAAAATGTCTGGCATTCTAACTTCATTTTGCCTTTATTTTCCACATGCAGCGCTTTCCAGGTGGACATAATCATCGATATCAGACCCCTTCGACCAGACACGCAGCTTGTCAGAAACCTTGCACTTATCCTCAAGTGTAAAAAGGCGGTCAATTGGGTTATCAAGTCATATGACATTCAGGGAAAACTGGAAGTGCTTGTAAGTCGATAAAGGATTTTCTCTATTCTATGCTGTTAACAGCTTATAGTTGATATGAATGACTTCTACAGTAATATGCTGGTTTCTAGGTTCTGCTTTATTTGATTAATATAGAGAGGGTTGCGCTCTTAGAGGAGGTTGGGGGGTGGTGGGGTTGAGAGCTAGTAGTATTGCAGATGTATGGAAGGGCTAGTGCTAATCAGAGCTCTGGTTGCAAAAAGAAGCATAGAAACCTGATGGCAAATAAAGGCCAAATGGCCCATCCGCAGCATCCACAGCCTCCCCTCCTTAAGAGATCCCACGTGCCTGCCCCATACCAAGAGCACTCAGTTGATCTATTAGACGGCTGTGTGGAACATTGTCAAAAGCTTTGCTAAAATCTAAATACACAACGTCTAGCACTCTCCTTCTATCCAATTCTCTGGTCACCTAGTCAAAGAAATTGTAGTGAATCCATGTTGCCTCGGGTCCTGTAATCCACTAGATTCTAGAAACTGCATTATTCTCTATTTTAAAAAGTTTCTATTAATTTACTTACCACAGAAGACAGACTTACCGGCCTGTTGTTCCCTGTTTCTTCCACTTTTGTGTAGAAGGGCCATATCCGCCCTTCTCCAACCCTCCGGTACCACTTCTAACTCTAAAGAAACATTGAAAAGGTCAGCCAGCAGAACCACTAGAACTTCCTTAAGTTCCCTAAGTTCCCTTGACATGGGGAAAGCCACTACTTGCTCTGAAGTTGGTAGCATGGAATATTGCTACTATTTGGGATTCTGTCAGGTATTTGTAACCTGGATTGGCCTGGAAACAGGATTCTAGGCTAGATGGACAATTGGTCTTAACCAATATCGTTATTCTTATGTTCTTATGAAGGTAAGTGTGTAGTTTCCTTTCTAGAATAGATGCCTACCAAGTGCCCTCTAGGTACCTACTTTAAAGTGCACTGTGGGAAAAGGGCACCATTTTGCAAAGATCTAGTTAACTTCTGATAAGGGAGAAGCAAATTGCTGCTGGGCTTAAAGGAATTTGTTTTACAGTCATTTACAAAATATTCAGCACAGATTTACTGTTCAAATCAAGGGAACGTTTATTGACACAAAATATGTAGTGGTAGGAAATAACAAGTCTCTTCCAGAATTACTGTCTCTCAAAAATAGAGTCCAGTAAAATTACACAATACACAGCAGAATTTAAACGTTCCAAGAGTTCCTTAAGCCTCCCTTACCTCCAAGACTTTCCTGGAATCAGAACTGGCTCCTTTCCTCACTGCTACAGATTGTCCCTTGCACCTGTAAGTTTGGCAGTCCCTGCCCCACAATGCTTCATTTTTCCTCTCCTTGAGATGGACATCTTCCAAATCCTGCAGTCGCAGATTTCTTCCTCACAAAACTAGGTTTCAGCCACACAGCTGCAAATGTCTAGTACACGACCAAAGATCCTTAGTCACCAAGAAGATTTACAAAGGGCTGGGCTGTCTCTCACTTTCTGAGAGACAGGGAGAATTCCCTCACTCCCCAAACCAGTACAAAAACAAATTAGGAATAAAGAGGTGGTATCATTTGGGAAAGACAGAGTGGTATTTCCATTGGAAAACAGGAAAAATAGGAAAAATTTTTCTAGGTACAGGTCAGCACCCTTGCTGCCTCTGCTCACTACTCTTAAGAAAACAAGTGGACAGGCAGTCCACAAGGATCAGAGCGGAAAGAAAAAAATGGCAGACCGAGCCACAGAAATTGATCCAGACACCTTTTAATTAACAACAGTTGCAGGAGGGGCAAATCACAGAGCCTAACTTAACTGCTTGAGGGGCTATAAAACCAAACTGGTGTCGGGAAAAAAAAATGATTAACAGTGAGGAGGGAGCCGGCCTGAAGGTAAACACCAGGGGCACAGAAGGGAGGGAGGGAGAAGGGCATGAGACTTGAGAGGAAGGGAGCACAAACTTGGGAAAAATGATGAAAGGAAGGAGGGAGAGTCATGAACTTAGTACACAGAATGAAGGGAAAGATAGAGGGAGCATGAGCCATAAGATGGAAGAATGGAGGGAGTGAAGGAAAGAGATGCAGAGGTGAGGGAGATAATAGAAAGGGAGAATTGGGTGTCTGAGAGAGGGAAAGAGATGGTGCAATTGGGGAGATAAAGAAAGAGGAGGAACGGAGACAGAGAGAGAATTATTGGATGGTGGTGGGAAAAGAGTGAGGTAGAGATGCATGGGTGCAGAGAGAAGGGGGAGAACATGCTGGGCCAAGGACAGAGAGAGAGATAGTGGGCAATGGTCTGAAGGGAGAGAAGTTGGACCTGGGGTGGTGTGGAGGAAGAGGGAAAGAGATACTTGAAGGGAGAACTGTTGGGAAGAGAAAGAAAGAAATGGTGGACCTGGGGAAGGGAGGCAGGCAGGCAGGGGGAGAGATGGGATGGGGGGCAGTAGGGAAGAGAAAGAGAGATAAGTTGGACCTGGGGATGGGAGGGAGGAAGAAATGTTAGGCCTGTGGATGGAAGGCAGAGTGATGCAGCATCTCTCTCTCTCTTTTTTTTTTCTCCATTTCATTGTTCAGCATCAAGGGGGGAGGGAAGAAGAAAAACAGAAAAGAGAGGGAGCAAAATGTTGGGCCATGGAGATAGAGGAGGAGAGATGGAACCATGGAAGGGCAGTAGGGAAGAGAGCTGTGATAAGATGATGCTAGCGGATGGAAAGAAAGGGACAGGGAGTTATAGTCTGACCAGTGGAGAGAGGGTGGGGGATTCTGAAAGTGGTGAGCCATGTGGATGAGGTCAAAATGGAGATGACAAGATGAGTAAGAGAGCAGTGAGTACAGTGGTAGAAATGTGGTAATGGGGAGTAGATAGAAGGGAATAGGAGGCTGGGAAAGGAGTGAGATGGGAAATAGGAGAGCTAGAGACTGAGAGAAGATGGAGAATTGAGAGGTAGCTGGACATTTAAAAAGAAGAAGGGTGAGAAAGAAGGCAAGATTTGAGTGGACAAGGGCAGAAAAGAAAAAGTTAAGAAAGCTGCAAGGGAAAATTCAATATGTTGGAGACAGGCATAAGAAGGAAATGGAGAGGAGAAAAAAATGGACAGCAGACACTGGAAAGAGAATTAGTTGAAGATAGAGAAAAAGCAGAAAGAGAAACTGGAACCAAGATGATGGAAAAACAAAACATCCAGACAATGAAATATGTTATCTTTGGGATATGTACATCACAATTATTTTTGTATTCAGTGGCATAGTCATATACAGCTGATTTGGGGGAGGGACTAGAACCCAAAATTAGTGGATGGGCACCAAAGTTTCTCCCTGCCTGAGTGCAATTTATAAATACTTGAGCTAGTGGGGATTCTCAAGCCCTTCCAATTGAAAACATCTTCCTTCAGTCTGGCAATTCAAAATCTCCAAGCTTTGCTGCCAATGGCAATATCCTCAAGCTGCCCCTGCTTTCATGTATGCATGAAAGCCAAGGGGGGGGGGGCAGGGAGGAGGGAAGGCAACAGCTCTGCAATATTGCTGCCAGCTGCAGAAGTTGGAGGGGGAGGAGGTGGCTGTCAGTTGGTGAGGCTTGGGGGATCCCTACTAGCTGCAGCAGGGGAGATATTCATTTTGAGGGAGCCTAATCTTAAAGTGGGAGTACCAAAAAAGCAGTAATATTTACCCTGATTAAATGATCCTCCACGTGCCCTGCTGACAGCTGATTCAGCATCCCCGCTCTGATGAGGCTCACTTCTGAAGAGGCTCACTGTAGCTGTAATAGAAGTGAATGGGAGAACCAGGAGCGCACATCCCTGCTCATCAGAATGGGGATGTGGAAGCCTGTGGTTGCTCCCACTGTCAGCGGTGTATGTGGAGGATCACTCAGTCAGGGTAAGTATTACTACTTTTTGGATTCCTCTCCACAATGTCCCTTTAATGAAGGTTTATTATTAGATACGTACATCTTCTATATTAGTGATTGCAAATTTGGGACCTGCTCAACCTTTTTTTGGCTCATCAGCTAGTGTTAGTGTTTGTGTGGCCCCAGGAAAAATTTTTTCGGCCATTGTGGCCCAGGGAAGCCAAAAGGTTGGACACCCCTGCTGCATATAATCGAATATAAACCAATCTGAATATAATTCAAGGTAACCTTCTCCCCTCCCCCCACCAAAAAAGGATGGAAAAAGGTTGACTTGCATATAAACAGAGATTAGAAATTGAGGTATGTGCATGTCATTTGTCAGTGAATATGCCATAAATAATCACTAATTTTTCAGTTGGGGCTGTTTCAAGTCCAAAAAAGCTGAAGGAGAGCCAACAAATAGCTTCCTACTTCGACCACGAGTCACGACATCAACCAAAGTTTCTGGATTATCCCTACCAGAACACCTGGCCACAGTCACACATGCAGAAAACAAGAACAAAAAAACCCTATCCAGATATGAACCCACAAACTAAAAGTACACAAACGAAGCCCTAATATTCCATACTCTGCACATAGTACACCACGAGAGAAATAGAAAGAATCGCATTTCTTCCTGAAGTCCAATACTGTCAACACCAGCCCTCATCAGGGATTTCCCTGTTTCCTGTGGAATTTGCAAGAGAGACAAGCCCAGAAGGGTACCTAAGTGGCAGTAGTGATGCTGGGCACTGCATCTCTCAGCTTGGCGGCATGATAGAACAGTGGCTGCGTAGTGTATTGGAGGTTGGTGGTGTAGTCTGAACAGCAGGAACTGCTGTTCATGGTGAATTCCTTTGAATGTCTGTAGTGCTCAGTGGGAGGAAACATCACAACAATGATGGCAGTGATCCTGAGTATAATATTAATATGTTAATTTGGACTCCATTTCTACACCACTCTCATACTCTGAGTCTCATTGAGTAAAGTATGGACCACCGCTTGTAGATCCGTTGTGATATTTATGGTGTGATTAAAGTATGTAAGAATTTTTTATTCCCAGGTTAGCTTGATTATTTGATGTTTACGTTTGGATACATTTTGTAGGAAGGATTATTGGCATTTTAAATGCTTGTTTCTTCATTCTCTTTCTTTTGGGGTTGTTGTTTTTTTTGTGTGTGTGATTTTGTGAACCATTTTTAACCAGGAAAATGGAATATAAATATGAGTGAGTAAATAAATAGATAATTAATTCCCAGGAAAAGTGCATAGGCTGTGTTTTGGAATGGTAGAGAGAATTGTGATCAGAAGCATATGTGAGATGATTGATTGATTGTTAATGTTTGTTGTAATCCACTTTGTACTGATTTGCTGGCTAAGTCAACTATAAATGCCATATTAAATTAAATTTAATATTATGTAATGTTTTCATCCACAAAGAGCTATGGGGTACAGTTTTACAGGATGTTTGTTCCTTATATACAAAAATTCCGCAGGATGAAGCACTCAAAATACTAAGAACTCTTTGGAATTCTAGACCATCCCTTCAAAAGGTTCCGACCGAGTTTCTACTAAAGTTGAGTGCTGTTGCCTTAAGAAATAACTATTTTATTTCCAACGGAAATTTTTTTCAACAACTTGCAGGCATAGCTATGGGGGCAACTTCTTGCACCCACTGTAGCGAACCTTTACATGTCATGGTTGGTATGCCGGAATTCCAGTTTGTAATGAAGTGGTGGCGATTTATAGATGACATTTTTTTTAAAATCTGGACAGGCACAGCTGAACAGCTGTGTGATTTCACTAGAAATTTAAATTTAAATTGACATTGACATACAGTACTAGACAGATGTTTTAATCCAATGGGAGGAGGGTAAGATAGCCACTTCAGTTTTTCAAAAAGAAACCGACATGAGATATGACAACATGCATCCTATGCATTTGAAAACAAGCATTCCATTCGCACAGTTTTTGAGATACAGAAAGGTATGTAACTCTACGATACATTTTTACAGGAAGCCAAAATATTGGCACAAAGATTGACTACTCAGTGCTATCCACCGTTCTATAGTTATGAAAGCTAAGAAGCGTGCTTTGAACAACCCGAGAGAATCCCTTCTGAATTACAGACAACCTCAAGATGAAGTTGATATTATCTCATGCATAGTAAAACAAACTCAAGTATCACAGAAAATCATTAATAAATCTAAAGAAACATTTACCATTGCTGAAGACATTACTATGGGCTCCTTTTACAAAGGTGCGTTAGGGCCTTAACACGCGGAATAGCACGCGCTAGCCGCAACCGCCTCCTCTTGAGCAGGCGGTAGTTTTTCGGGTGGCGCGCACTAATCCGGTGCGTGCGCTAAAAACGCTAGCGCACCTTTGTAAAAGGAGCCCTATGTTTTGAAAATTAAAAAAAAAATTTTTTTTTCTCAGTCAAGAAACAGAAACTTAGCGCGCGCCAAACGCTAACGCGTGCGTGTTAGTCTATGGACACGTTAGCGGTTAGCGTGCTAAAACGCTTAGCGTATCTTAGTAAAACAAGGGGGTTGGGAGATGGGTTATGTCACACCTCTAAAGAGCCAAAACCAAAAAGTTCCCCCTAACCCAAAAGAACAAGATGGAGGATAGAGACGGCCGAACCAGCCAACCAACTTGCTGCTAATAATTAGTGTGAGTGGGATACCCTCAGTCTCACAGCTTGCATATGGGAACAAGTCCCTAAAGCACCAGCTGTCACAATCAAAACCCACAAGGGTATTTACTTGTGAAACATCCCTGGGTTACCCAATTGAATTAAACTAGTGCACAAAAAGTGGTAAGTGAAAAAAAGTGAGAAATAAACCCAAAAAAAAAATCACTAAAACACAGTGAAATGGTTCAAGTGTCTCTATCCCCCAATTGGGAGTAAGTGGCATCCAAAATCAACCGGGCTGGCTCAAGAACGAGCAAAATCAAAAAGAGAGTACTTAGCTTCTCCATAAGTCTAAAATGCGGAATAACCAGCTTGAAATTCAGCTCAAATACAGGGACATGGCCCCTGTGGTCGTTGCTCTAACTGTAACGTTATGGCTACCATCTCTACGTTCTTTAATCCAACTGATGGGCGAGAATACAGTTTAAAACAGAACTCTGATTGTCAATCTAAGAACATAATTTATGCAATTAAATGCTCCTGTGAGTTGTTATATATAGGGCAGACATCTAGAGCATTTACTATCAGGCTAACAGAACATAAGAGCTGTATTAAGACTTGCAAAATGACGGCCCCAATAGTAGCCCATATTGTAGAACAACAACATGTGATTGAACAAATGGCTACTTCTTTGAGATGCGGAGATGTCAGGAGATTGCTATGGCAAAAAGAACACCAGTGGATTAATCGTTTACAAACCATTGAGCCTCATGGTTTGAATACAACATTTGAATGGCAACCCTTCTCTTAAAGTTTTGGGATCGAAGATGCAATGATGTGGATATGCTTGTTTTGATGGAGTCTAGATTGCGTTATGCTGCTGTGTCCTACAATGATTTTTTTACAAAGTTTTTGGTATGAATAATGTTCAGTTTTTTTCTGAGCTTGTTCTCTGTGTTTTCCGTTTTGGCTTCTTGTTTTATCTCTTCTCATTTTGTGGCTCAATGAATCGCGCATCACGGCAGTGAAGACACCGGGACGCCTGGCTGTTTTGAATGAGCCGGGCGCCTCTCTCGGTCCTGCGATCATTTTGGAATTTTGCCAGCATCGCTAACTTCAGTAATTTCCGAGCGTCTGAAATTTCATAAAATGATACTTTGATTAGGATTCCCCTGATGTAGCCTCGTTGAAGAGGAGAAACAGTAGGACTGACTGTTGGGATCAAGCTGTTGTGAGTTCTTATGAAAAAGCAGAGCAAAGAATGAACCACCCAAGACAGACTCTGTGAAGATAAGTTTATACTCGTTTTCAATGAGATGCTGCTGATATGATATAGAGAGGTTTTTTTTTCTCCCTAGCTGTAGCCGTCCCTTCTATGTTTAATGCAGCTGAAATCTAATTATCATCCTATTTTGAGAAGATAACAAAACTTGAAAATGAAGTCTATTTAACAGTGGTGAGATTGATGAGATATTAATATATGGAGTTTTTTCAGACCAGTGATGATACGAGTGGCTTAGGGTACAGTGCAATCCCGGTCACTCATGTATGAGGTCTGTTTTTCTCCTTTTTTGTATTTATTATTTTTTGTCAATTTTGTTTGATTTTGGATGACTGTGATTTCCTGCTTAACACATCAACAGCGCGTTCTTTGCTCTCTCTATACTGTATTTGAATATATGGCTGTTTCCCTTTATTTACAGTTTTTCAGTCATCTTCTGTACATGGCCTTTGGTTTTTGGGGCAGATTATCACCTAATGCAATGCAGCTATTAAATAGCAGGCAATTACCAAGAGACCAGCATATCACACTATTTTCCTAGCACACATAATAATATAACTTGCATATGATCTTTCATGTTACATAGAAGGGCATGCTAATTTTAGCATGCATATGCTAATAATTTTGCAGACTAATATGGCATGATAGTCTTATTACATGTTGTTTTTATCACATGAAAATTTATCATAAAGATCCTGTTTAGGAAAGACACCACTTATGTGACCTCAAACAAGTTAAGCCTTTGTGCATCAGTTCTGACAAATGGAAGCTAATTCTATGTTTGATCTTTTTTGTCAGTAAAAAAAAGTAGTTGGGTTTTAGAAGCTAAGCGGAGAATTCATCAATGGACGCTAACCACACCCATTATATTTATTTGAGCATCTTTAGCAATTAGCATGCGCTAACGCAGGTGCGCCCATTGATAAATTGTACCCTAAATGGGTTATTTGTTGTATTTAATAAGAAAATGTCTTTGGCACTAAATCATATAATCTAACCTGTTATCCTTTTGATATACAGGCACCTAACAGCATTGGTTTTGGAAAAGAAACTGAAAAATCCTTGTTTATGACCAAAACGGTAGTACCTACCATTCCCTCCTCCCGGGAGAACTTGCTGAAGTGGGCCGATGATCATGACTATAGTCCAATTACTTCCTACACAGAAGTACATGTGGCGAATAGATTTCATATCCGATTAGCAGATGATGGTAAGGATAATAGTGTGGGAATCTGTAGTACTGTATATCCAAAAGAGCTAAAAAAAAAAAAAATTCAATATTGCAGAAATATAATTTTATAGAATAAATTTTATTTAAAAATATGAGGCCTTTCATATATAATAAATAGGAGTGCACCTGGCACACTGCCCTAGTGCTGGGGTAGGCAATTCCGGTCCTCGAGAGCTGGAGCCAGGTCAGGTTTTAAGGATAGCCACAATGAATATGTATGAGATGGATTTGCCTCCTTGAGATGCAAATCTATTTCATGCATATTTATTGTGGATATCCTGAAAACCTGACCTCTCTCCGGCTCTCGAGGACCGGAATTGCCTACCCCTGTTCTAGGAGTATTACTCGCATCACACTTGATAATGTGGTTTAACACTGAATAATCTAATCTAATCCACAATTTATTAATCACACTATACCAGGGGTAATGTAATTCCGGGCCTCGAGAGCCACAGGCTGGTCGGGTTTTCAGGATATCCATAATGAATAGGTATGAGATGGATTTGCATGCACTGCCTCCTTGAGATGAAAATCTATCTCATACATATTTAGTATGGATATCCTGAAAACCTGACCTGGCTCTGGCTCTCGAGGACTGGAATTGTCTACCCCTGCCCTAAGGTGTTACTCAACCAAAAAGCATAATCGTTGGTCTAAATATTTCATGTGAATCTCTTTATTTAAATGCTATACTTCTAACCCTTTCAGCATATATTGTTCTATATAATTGTTAATCTGTAATCTTTTCAAAAAATGTTGCTCAATCAGCAAGGTGTAAATGAAGTTTTTATCTTTCCAATCGCTGCATTCACATCTGGAAATTGAGATATAAGTCCAACATGAATTCATGTTTTGAGCTAGAATAACTCTATCAGAAGTTTTTATCAGCAAACGGTTCTCTAAACTGCTATACCGCTATATGACACTAACCTTTTTATATAGGAGACAACTTTTAATTTTATCCAGTCAGAACAGGAAGAACCCATCCTACATCATATCAACAACATGCATTTTAGTTTGTCCAAAAATATCAAGTTCATGGGATATGACCTCCACTAGTTTATTTTTGTTCTCTGTCTGACCACTGTTAGTTGTGCCAAATTGTAAGCTTTTTAGTGAACATTTAGAGGTTGCTCAATGATTTATAATACATAAAATGTAAGTACAGAATTTATATTAATTTTCCATCTAAACCTGAATTGTGAGCAAATGCACATGGAAGGAAGTTAAAGTACATACTGTTACGTATAGCTGAACCAGAACGTACACAGGTAAGACTAGACTCAAGTTCTGGGACCCATGCCTGGAAAGTGACATCATAGAGAGCGCCGAAGCCAATGCTTGGTAGCCGCTCACACCAAAATTTAAAATACACACGGCGGGAGAGAGGCTTCACCACCCTGGATGCTGCTCACCCTTGCTACGCCATTGTCTGTGTTGCTGCTTTTGGAGAATCGCATTTAGGAAGCGACATCCCCCTTCCCTTCTTGTTTAACCCTCCCCTCTCTGTTTAACCCTCCCCTCTCTCCTTCCTTTTATTTTTATTTTATACAATGTAATTAAAATCCTCCCTTCCCTCTCTCTCCTCTTGTTCTCCCACCTGTCCAAAATTACAACCTTGTATTGGCCCCATTTCCCCTACTCTTATTTTAATTTTTATTCATTTTAAGTAATTTTAAGCGTTTGTTGTTTTTTTTTTATTATTCCTATTATTGTAAACCAACCAGATACTGTGATGGTCGGTATATCAAGCTATGAATAAACTTGAAACTTGTAGCTTCTCATATTCATCATAAAGCTTCATCAATATGTGAATCCCTGAGTCTGTTCACTACTATGATATTCTTGCATGCTGCTAAATTTCCAAGACCTTGAACATAGCCAGATGAGCTGCCTTTTTCAAAACAGCCTTTTGGTCAGTGTGTAAGTACATCATCAATTGGTTGGGAGATATGAACTGGACTTTTCCCTAGCAGCCATACTTCAGGACTGCTTCTAGTCTTTGACATTCTTACTTAGTTTTTATACTAAAATGTGACTTCAGCTATTTCAATAGTAGCTGGTCCATGTGGAGTTCCCTGCCAGGTTTTTTGAGGTTCTGAAGTAACAAGATGATGGTTTTTAAGAAATTGTTTGAAACCCACTTTTTTGTTAAAGCTTCATTTTTTTTTTTTAATTATTGATTTTCAAATTTTGACAGTGCAATACAAATATATTAAACATAAGCATTATACATAACGCACCTAAAATACACAAAATTAATACATTACCAATCCTTTTCTCCCTCCCTTCCTCACATAACTATTACACTGCACATAACATATATTATTACAATACTATAGATAAATACCTTTAGCAAACCCAAATACCTTCCTCCCCCCCCCCCCCCCGGATGTGTAGGGAATCTATAAAAAGGGAGATACCTGACTTTCATTGCAATTAAACATATGCAGTCATTGGGCTCCACATCTTATTGAATATCATACTAGACCCCAAACACTCCGCATTCATTCTCTCATATTTATACGTGGAACAAATATTTGTCCACCAAAATGTATAATTAATTCTTTCGTAACTCTTCCAGTAATCATCTGGATGGCTATTCCGGTCATAATCAAGAAGAGCTGGCTTTTATATCTATCTAAAGAAGGCTTAATATGCAATATTGTACCACAAATTATGGCTTCGTAGGTTAACGGGATTGATGACTCAAGAATAATATTTATTTGTCCCCAAATTGACTTCCAGAAATTAAGTATCAATGGACAATAATACAACAGATGATCCAAGGTCCCTATATCAATATGACAATGCCAGCATCTATTAGACTTTTAACTATCTACTTTGTTAAAGCTTTTTATTAACTCCTGCAGGGTTCTGGGTACACATCTTTTTGAGTTCTAGGCAGACAATTGTAATGGAAGTAAATTTTATATTTTATCTGAATAATCTAACTGCAGCTAACTGTCCGCTATACTTGTTAAATTTTGTTAACATTTGTGAACTTTTAATATATTTGTTTTATATGTAATTGCTCAGGTTTGGAGCGGAATAAACATTTTAAAATAAAATAAATAATGTGGTTTTCAACTGCCTATTTATCACTAAATTAACTTTCTGCTTTGTAGCAGTACTAGTACAACTTGTAAGTTCTTCCTGTCAAAAACAACAGCTTCAAAGAATAGCTCTTTAGTATCCTTAGAAACATGACGCCAGATAAAGGCCAAATGGCTCATCTAGTCTGCCCATCCGCAATAACTATTACACTTCTCCCTCCGTATTCGCTGTGATAGGGGATTAACAGAACCGCAGATACAGAAAAAACACAAATAACTTTTTCATATGTTATTCGCTGTTTTCTATTAAAAACTATCGTGAATATGTTGAAACCGCGAATACCATGGTGGGAGACCTGGCCTGTTCCTGAAGGAGAGACAAAACACAGTGAAGAAAGTGCTGGGAATCGGCGATTTTCTCTGTAAATGCTTGGAATCAGCGATTTCTCTATACAAGCTGATGTGAATAATCGAAACTGTGAATGCTGAAACCGCGAATACGGAGGGAGAAGTGTATCTCTTTCTCTCTTCGAGAGATCCCATGTGCCTGTCCCAGGCCCTTTTGAATTCAGACAGTCTCTGTCTCCACCACCTCTTCTGGGAGACTGTTCCAACCAATATTAAGTAAGTATCAGTTTCTAACCACATTACCCCATTGTTATGAATAGTCAGCTGCATTATGATGATATTTTTGGACCATGAGTGACCTCTAAATTTCTCCCACACTACTTCAGATTTTAATCGTATCTTATCTACACAAGGTAGAACATATTCAGACTTGTGGAGGCATGTCCTGTTAAGGTTGAATTTTTACCATAGCCTTTTGGACCACCCTAATGCATTAATTCTCCAGGTTCAGGTCTTTTAACAAAAAGATCTAGAGATGGGGGGGGGGGGTGGAAGGTACATTATTCATTTTTTAAATTCATCACATCCCATTTTATAATGAAGACCACATAGAATTTCCTTATGCTTCCACAGTTGCAATTCCCCAAATTCTCCTCCATCCCAAACCCCGCTCCTCACAGTAAAAAATTTAACAAACCAAAACAAAATATCCTTCCCTCCATAATATCCTTTAAAAAAAAAAACCAACTCCCCACAAGGTTGGGAGGGTGGGAATTCTTCAGCTTTGCTCTCACAAAAATCCCCCTACACAACTATCATCCTCCATCAATTCATCACACAGAGCCAGCCAAAAGTTCCTGTCTGCATCCGATTCCTCTCTTCATCCCTTTAATTCTTTTAACCAATCAACCCTATTGCCCTTCTTGTCTTCCCTTTAGAACTCACTTTAACAGTTGTTACCCTACTCCTTAAAATACTTTGCTAATCCCCCCTTTCATCTCAGTTAATTATTTCAAAACCACATCTTTATTAAGCCATATAAAATTGTGGCATTCTGGCTTGTGGTGCGGATATTATGCCTTGAAAACTTTTGGTGATCCTGACATCTAAACCTCTGTGGTTGGTTGCTAGGCATTTCTCACATGTTAAACTTACTTTCTTCCTGTGCAGTGGAGATGAATGATGAAGAAGAATATTCAATTCCTCCAGAGCTCACAGAGCTTTTACGAATGAACTCTCAGCTCCCAGAGCAGGCCCGCACTCCAGCTGCTGGTGTTATCGTTCCATTCCATGGAAACAGAGAGAGGATTGTCCAGGTGGAGGAGGTCACACCGCCCATGAAAGATATGCTGGACAGGATAGTACGTGGAGGGGGCATTGAGGAGTTGTTTCCAAAACCTAAAGAGCCTGAAGAAGTGCAAGGAAGTATCAATGTAGCGTTATCAGTCAAATGTGACCACCAGAAAATGGTGGTAGCTGTGGACAGGGAGAGCCTGCAGGTTTGTGCTCTTTTGAAATTATTTATAGGGGGCTCTGTGAAATCTGTGGGGGGAAACAAATATCCCATGCCATAAAACATATTTGGTTAGATATACTTCTTTTGTTTAATTCCGGAATACGATGACAGATGCCAAGTTTGTCTTTTCACGTGAAGCTGTTTCACAAATAGGCTTTAGATATGAAATATAAAATTCTGTGTCTAAGGCCTCTACAGTAAGACTTGTGCTAAAAAAAATTGTTTAACAAAGCAAAACAAAAAGAAATCCAACAGGTCTGCAGTAAAAAGCAAACACCAAAAGACAAAAAAAGACTGCAGAATTCAATGTACAAGGTGCGGGAATGTTTATTAAAAATCTATACAAAATTGTAATCCAAAGAAGTGGCTCTCATATACATGGAGTACAGACCCCAACATGGTCCATGTTTCGGAGAAACACTCCTTCCTCAGGGGTCCAAAATATCCTATATATCACAGATAGAGAGTCATGTGCTGAACAACGTAGTTGTACAAACCAATTAAAATTTGCGAGTCAAAAGCAAAACTTCTTCTGTGTTGGGTCTGTACTCCATGTATATGAGAGCCACTTCTATGGATTACAATTTTGTATAGATTTTTAATAAACATTCCCGCACCTTGTACATTGAATTCTGCAGTCCTTTTTTTGTCTTCAAAAAAAATTGTTTGACTTGCAAGGTGGTAAAAATTTAGGCCCTCTTATACTAAGGCATGCTAACCGAATTAGCGCGCGCTAAACGCTAACGCGTGCATGTTAGTCTATGGACGTGTTAGCATTTAGCGTGCGCTAATTTGATTAGCGCACGCTAATTGGTTAGCGCATCTTAGAAAAAGAGGGGGTTAGTGAGAATAGTAAAACGCTAAATGTGGTTTGCGATGGTTTTTACTGGTTCTAAGTTAAACTTGTGCAACACTAGCGTGATCACGGTAGTGTGTACAGCAACTTAAAACTGCCGAAATCTCCACTGATTAACCAGTCAAAATGAAAGGGCTGCTTATTATGGGGAAGCTTCCCATGACTCGGTGTATCCTGAGGCCCCCGCCTACATTTCCAGCAACTATTTTTGCCATGGTCGCAATTCTTGAAATAGCACCATGGCACTGCGTTTTCTAGGCAGCCACCATGAACGACACTATTTTGAGAATCTGGCCTTTAGTGCCTAAATGTAAGTGCCATTTGTTAGCTAAAATTACAAAATACTTGCATTTATCTAATCTAATCAGAATTTCTGAATCGCACTTATCCCAGTACAGGTTCAAGGTGATCTACAAGGTAAGAGGTCCATACAGGGACATGGGGAAGGTTACATCAAGTTTCAAGCTTATTAATGATTTGATATATCACCTTATCATTTATTTCAAGGTGTTTATACAATAAAAACAATTAGGGTAAAACAGATAATATCTTCGACTACAGACTACAAAGGCTTCAGGAGAGATATTAAAACCTTACTCTTCAAAAAACGCATAAAGCCTATCCAGCACAACCAATCCCAACCCAATATCCAACACTCTGTTTACCCTTAGATCTCACTAATACTCTTATCTACCAAACGTTATCTAAAACCCATAATTTCACCCTATTCTTATCTCCTAAAGACTTCCACTTCCCTTTGGTAACCCTTTACCCAATATATATTACCTTAAAAATTCTATGTCATCGCTTATTCTATTCCTTCAAATTTTGAATGTAATTTTTGTTTTAGTTTGGATGTAATCCGCCTTGAACCGCAAGGTAATGGCGGAATAGAAATCACTAATGTAATGTAATAATACAATGAACAGAATTAAACAAAAGATAAGGTACACTACTGGACAAACAGGTACAAATGGAGAAAAGGGAAGAACTTCAGTAGTTAAAGAAAAGTGAAGTACAAAGGAGAAAACAAAAGGACAGGGTTAAAAACATGTAGGTCCAATACAAATAGACTAAAAAGAAAAAGTTTAAAAATCCTTAAAAGGACATTCAAACTTGAAAAGCATCTTTAAAAAGAAAAGTTTTAAGAAATGACTTGAATTTCTCAAGGGTTGTTATCTCTCTTAGAGCGTTCGGTGCTGAATTCCAGAGGAAAGGGGCAACTACTGAAAAGATAGTGTTTATTCTAGTATTTATATGGTTCAGGGATGGGATTGCTAATAGATTTTGATCAGAGAGGAACGAAGAAGACATGATGAAGTATACGGTATCAAGAGCTCATTGATAAATTCCGGTTGGCCAGTATTCCTTGTTTTAAAAGTCAGTAATAGTGTTTTATAACTGACACGGTGATGGATACATAGTAACATAGTAGATGACGGCAGATAAAGACCCGAATGGTCCATCTAGTCTGCCCAACCTGATGTAATCTAAAAATTTGTTTTGCTTTTTTTCCTTCTTCTCCTTAGCTATTTCTGGGCAAGAATCTAAAGTTCTGTCTGATACTGTTCTTAGGTTCCAACTACTGAAGTTTCCGTCAAAGCTCACTCCAGTCCATCCACACCCTCCCAGCCATTGAAGCCCTCCCCAGTCCATCCTCCCCCAAACGGCCATATACAGACACAGACAATGTGGCCCTGATTCTCTAAAAGTGCGTCCCGATTTTAGGCAGCTGTAGACGTCCTACAGCTGTCTAATCAGCCAATCGGGATGCACGTTTTTAAAAAAAAATGCTCCCCAGACAGGCCTGAAGGCGCCTCCGGGAGCCTAGGGAGACCCGCAAGATGCCTAAGCTCGTCTAAGGGCCTTAGGCGGGCCTTAGGCTGAACCTAGGCGGCCCTACGCGTCTCCCTAGTAGATGAGAAGCTTAAAAATGTAGGCCAGCAAAATGCTGGTCTACATTGTAAGTAGACGCGGCCGCTATACTTATCGCGGCAAGGGATCTCTCTGCCGTTATAAGTATAGCGGGCCGTGGCCCCTGACCGATCACTGGCAGGAGGGTGCCCAAACCCTCCTGCCCGAAGACGCACCCCCCTCCCCGGCACTACCGACCGCCCCCCCCGACACTACCGCCCGCCCCCCCCCGACATTACCGATCCCCCCCCCCGACAATATCGGTCGCTGGCAGGAGGGTGCCCAATCCCTCCTGCCCGAAGACGCACCCCCCCGGCGCTAACAACCCCCACTCCACCAAACATGTTCTTACAGATGGGTCTTGCACGTCGAGCAAGCAGGCACGCCTCGTCGAAATGAGGTGGGCCCGCCCCTTCCCGGCCCATCCCGCCGAAGCCTAAGGCCTGATTGGCCCAGGCTCTAGAAGCCTGGACCAATCAGGCCTTAGGCATAGCGGGTCCGCCCATCCCCACTTAATCTAAGGCCTGATTGGCCAATCAGACCTTAGACTTAGTAGGGATGGGCGGACCCGCTATTCCTAAGGCCTGATTGGTCCAGGCTTCTAGAGCCTGGGCCAATCAGGCCTTAGGCTTCGGCGGGATGGGCCGGGAAGGGGCGGGCCCGCCTCATTTCGACGAGGCGGGCCTGCTTGCTCGACGTGCAAGACCCATCTGTAAGAACAGGTTTGGTGGAGTGGGGGTTGTTAGCGCCAGGGGGGGGGTGCGTCTTCGGGCAGGAGGGATTGGGCACCCTCCTGCCAGCGACCGATATTGTCGGGGGGGGGGCGATCGGTAGTGTCGGGGGGGTGGTCGGTAGTGTCGGGGAGGGGGGTGCGTCTTCGGGCAGGAGGGTTTGGGCACCCTCCTGCCAGTGATCGGTCAGGAGGCCACGGCCCGCTATACTTATAGCGGCAGAGAGATCCCTTGCCGCAATAAGTGTAGCGGGCCGTGTCTAATCTAACCCGATTCTCTAACCCGCGTCTGTAACATGGACGCCGGTTACAGAATCGGGGTTTAGTTTAGGCCGATTCTGAATAGGACGCCTCTCCCGGGCGTCCTATACAGAATCAGGGCCTAGGTGTCTTGCGGGCCTCGCCTTCAATATAGGCGGCCTGCCTGGGGAGCATTTTTTTTTTTTTTTAAACGTGCATCCCGATTGGCTGATTAGACAGCTGTAGGACGCCTACAGCTGCCTAAAATCGGGACGCACTTTTAGAGAATCAGGGCCTGTAAGTCTGCGCAGTACTGGCTTTAGTTCTTCAATATTTACCATTATTTTCTGATTCTAGATCCTCTGTGTTTATCCCATGCTTTTTTGAACTCCATCACCATTTTCCTCTCCACCACCTCTCTCCGGAGCGCATTCCAGGCATTCACCACCCTCTCCGTAAAGAGAGGATAGGAAACCAATGGGATTTTTTTATTTTTTATTTTTTATTTATAAGTTTTCACATTAATTAACAAGCATATCATCTTGTACAGAAAGTGTAATTAAGATAACATAGTATTGAAATTACCATCCAAAAAAATAATTCAAATTATAATAGGAAATTATTTCTCTACTTAATCACACACTAGTCCTCAATTTATTAGGATCCATGATTAGGAAATAGGAGTGATTGAACCATCTAATAATTAACAAGAAAGCTCACTATCTGATG
This sequence comes from Geotrypetes seraphini, assembly GCF_902459505.1. Taxonomy (NCBI): domain Eukaryota; kingdom Metazoa; phylum Chordata; class Amphibia; order Gymnophiona; family Dermophiidae; genus Geotrypetes; species Geotrypetes seraphini. The sequence continues at coordinate 24,382,051 of NC_047095.1, forward strand.
CTGAAACAGAGCTAAATTATTACTCGGACTTAGATATTATTCCATTTCAAGGCGCTTATTGGAGAGGAAAGCCGTCAACTGAGCCGGTTCAAAAAACACATATTTTAAAGTACGATACCTCACTACACATTTACAAGGATATCTGAGGAAGAATAAACCACCAATTTGAGTCACACCCGGTTTCAATAATAGAAATTCCCTTCTTCTCTTTTGAGTCTCCCTAGAGACATCAGGAAAAATTTGAATATGGAAACCCAGGAAGTCTCTGGATCTATTTTTAAAGAAAAGTTTAAGGATCCAATCTTTGTCTGGAGCCAAAGCCACAGACAATAAGAGAGTGGCTGAAATAGCCACTTCTCTATCTGATTGTTCCAATAAAGTGGAAACGTCCAGGGAAAGTTCCTGAGGTTTTCCAACACCTTCTTTCTTCTGAGAATCCTGAGTCTTTGTAGGTAGATAATACACTCTTGACAAAGGTGGTAAAGAGTTCTCAGGAATTTTTAAGTATTTCCAGAAAGTAACGCTTTATCATTTCACTTGGGGAAATTGACGGAACCCTTGGAAAATTAATTAAACGTAAATTATTAATCCGGCTATTGTTTTCAAGTACTTCCAATTTTCTCCTTATAATCAAATTATCCTTTACAAGTAGATCATGTTGGCTTCCAATCATTTTTATATCCTTCTTTTCTTCTTGCATATCTGATTTCAATAGTTTAATATCCTCTTTCAAAGTTTTTATTTCTTCTTTCTGGTCTTTCAATTCTTTATCTAAATTTTTAATTTGGGGATTCAAGGAATTCCCCAATGCCAGTACTAATTCCCAAAGTGAATCTAGTGTAACTTCTGGGGGCTTAACTGGAGCAAAAGGAACTATTAGTGTAGTATAAGCAGGCTCAGGTGATTGGTTTACCTCCCCAGTGCCTTGTTCCTCCATAGCAGAAGATGATCCGGTTGCTGGTTTTTCCAAAAGAAGCAAGTCCTTTTGAGCCATTTCCTGCAGCGAGCCCTCCGATTCACTGGCCTCTCGAGGGGAGAATACTGCCTCTTCAGACACACTCTCCTCTCGCGGTGAGCTGGCTCCCAGCAGCAGCGGCTGGAGGGGAGGCGTCCTGACGTCGGGGCTCAGAGTGACGTCTAGCCCGTGGGTTTCTGCCGAGGCACTCCTCTCTGGCGGCACTCTCAACGAGCGATTCCCCGAAGCAGCTGGCTCCGTTTGCAGGCGTCTGAAAATGTCCTCGATTGTAGGAACTATGGGCACTAATCGCTGGGAGGCACCACCGCTTCTGCCCCGTCTTTTCGGCATCGTTGAAGGGTAAGAGAAAAAACACTCTCAGACGATCTGGCAGCATTCAGATAGCGGCAGCCATCTTGGATCCTTGGGATTTTTTCAAGAGAGGAGTTACGTGGTCAAATTTTTTAGCCTTGTAGTGTAAAGGTTCCATTGTTGTACATGGATGAATGTACACCTAGGCCCGGATTCTCGAACCAGTGCCGATCTCAGCAGCTACCTTAAAAGCAGCTGCTGATTGTGTGTCAGTCATGCATTGCTGTCGATTTTGGAATCGCGCTGATGCAAAAGTTAGGCGCTAGAAACATAGGCTAGGGTTTTCCAGGCCTTCATTTTTGGTGCCTATCTTCATGTGAATCGTGCCTATGTAGGCACTTTAGGCAGCTTAATGCCACTTCTGTTTTTGGCCATGCCTATTTGGTGTTCAGTGGCCCAAAGTGCCTACATAGGCACGATTCTGGTGCCGATTTTCTAGGCGACGGTATGCGCCTCAAATCTCTGTTAAAAATGCTATTTGGATGGTGTTTTTAGCGGAGGTATGGGTGCCTACCGGCACCTAGCAAAATCAGCTCTGACTCAAAAATCCAGGCCTTAACACTCATAAGTGCTGTGGGCCAGATTCAGTAAATGCCGCTCAGATATAGGCACTGGGAAAAATCTTCACTAAGTGCTATTCTGTTAAGGGTATTGTGGGCTGAGTGCCCTTTATAGGAGAGCACTTAGAGAGGATGCCCGCACCCAACTTTGGGCATGAAGATTTATGCCTGTGAAAACCATTTTAAATCCTGGCGAGCAAGTTGGATGCATAACCCCCCTGATATTCTATAACATTGCGCCTAAAGTTTTGGAGTGCCCCTGACCTGTCCACGCCCCACCCATGACCATGCCCCAAACAAGACATTTTGGGCAAGCAGAGTTATAGAATAGCACATGGGCAGAAGAGCACATAATTTCAAATTAGTGCCAGTTAACTAAATTAACAGCAACAATAGATTTCTAGCATCCAGTTGGCTAAATAGTTTACAGATGCATCTGGCCCAACTTGGCAGCCTATGTAGAATTCAGGGGTATATGTATGCTCTTAAAGCTTTTTTGATATAGAGACGCTTTTGAACAATGATCTAATCTCCTACTTTCCTCTCCCCCTTTGTTCTATCCTTCTTTTTTGTTTTCTCTCCTTTACTTTGCCTTATTGTAGTTCACTCTTAGTCCTTTTCTGCCATGTTAGTCCGTTCTGTCTTTGTAACTGATAATATGTATTTTTGTTGCGTACCCCCTTATTTTAAATATTTTGTATAATCGCTTAGTATTACGATAGGTGATATATCAAATAACCATTAAACTTGAAACTTGCTTAGTGTGCAAATACAGTGGATTGGGGGGGAGGGGTGACGTCCATAGGGATAGGGCATAAACAGGGCTCCCACAGGTACATAACTTACTAGATACAGTAGCTCATGTTAGGTATGCACAGTTATTTATTTCATTTGTTTTCTGCCCCGTTATCCTTAAAGAGCTCAGAATGGGTTACAGGTTAACATGCATAATATACAGTTAACAAGTTACAATCTGCGAAGTTTTTTTCAACACAAGTTTTTAGCCTAACTCAACACATACTAGGGATCTAATATGGGTTACAATTTGCCATAGTTAGTAAAGCATATTTATACCTATTATTGGCATGGCATAAGTGGGCACACCTAATTGTACATAAGAACATAAGAGTTGCATTATTGAGACAGACCAAAAGTTCATCATCTCACCCTCCTGTTGCCAACAGTAGACCACTTTGGTCACATGTACCTGACAAGATCCCAAGGAGTAAAACATATTTAATGCTGCTTATCCTAGCAATAAGCAGAGGACTTCCTAAGTCCATCTTAATAATGGGTTTTGGACGTTAATTGTAGGAAATGGTCCAAACCTTTTTTAAACCCTGCTAATGAATTCCAGAATTAAATTACATGTTGAGTGAACAAATATTTTCTCCAGGTGGGTTTAAATCTACCACTTCGTAGAGACGTAGATGTCTATTTGCACGAGTATTCTATACAGACGCTGCTGTAGAATTATTTATTTAAATGGATTTATTTACCATCTTTTTTTGGCGAGGAAGAAAATTCGCCCATGTTGGTGGTGTACAGCAAGGTTAAACTGAACCTAGGCAACAGACAATTACAGGACAGCAGCATCTGGATTTCCTAAATTAGGCACCCACTTATAGAATTCCTACTGTTGTTGTTTAGGCCAATGGATACACGGGGACTGAGCTTTCCCTCCATGATCCTGCTTGCCGAGCGAAGATGAACAGCACCCATTTTATCTTGGAGTCTTCGTTGGCTGACTGTGGAACTCGGCAGACCATTGGTGCTTCAGATGATATTATTTACTATAACACTGTGAGTATCTTTGCAGGGATACTACGTGAGTAGCATATTGTTAATAATGGTGGAGAAATGAGAGAGTAAGTTTTGCCATACATCAAGAGGTTGCTTCTCTAACCTGTTAGACTTGTTACTGTGCTTAAATACCACTTGTTATCAAAGTGTTTGGCTACAAGAGTCCCTAGATTTAAAAAAGAAACACACCCACTGGGATTAATTTTGTGATGGGTCAGGTACCAGTAAATAGAATGGCCTTCTGCACACTGCTGTGCCATACCTAGCACATAGAAACATGATGGCAGATAAAGGCCAAATGGCCCATTCAGTCTGCCCATCCGCAATAAGCTTAGCATTATCTCTTCCTCTCTCTAAGATGTCCCATGTGCCTATCCCAGGCCCTCTTGAATTCAGACACAGTCTCTGTCGCCACCACCTCTTCCAGGAGACTGTTCCACACATCTACCACCCTTTCCGTAAAAAAAGTATTCCCTCAGATTACTCCGGAGCCTATCACCTCTTAACTTCATCCTATGCCCTCTCATTCCAGAGCTTCCTTTCAAATGAAAGAGACTCAACTCATGAACATTTACACCACATCTAGGTCATTTAAATGTGACTATCATATCTCCCCTCTCCTGCCTTTCCTCCAAAGTATACAGATTGAGATCTTTAACTCTGTCGCCATACGCCTTATGACAAAGACCACGCACCATTTTAGTAGCCTTCCTCTGGACCGATTCCATCCTTTGAATATCTTTTTTAAGGTACGGCCTCAAGAATGGTACACAATATTCTGAATGAGGTCTCACCAGAGTTTTATACAGGGTCATCAATACCTCCTTTTTCCTACTGGCCATACCTCTCCCTATGCCCCTCTAGCATCACATGAAGCCTCAATTGGCAAGGCACAGAATGGAACTGAAGCAGGAAGGCTAGTAACACTAGCATAATGGAAACAAAAGCGGAAACACTAGTTTTAGATAAGTAAATATCCTATAACTTTCACGCACATTCTTTACTCTTCCATATGGCATACTTTGTCAGGGACTTACTCAGTATATGCAGTTATTAAACAAAATGTTTAAAAAAAACCCTAGTGTGATAACTCAGGCCTGTAGGGTGTCGAACGCCGCAACTAGATAAAGTGATGGAGGGAAAGGGCTTGGGACTTGTATACCATGTTTTTGTAGTTATACAACCACACTCAAAGCAGTTTATATACAGCTGCTTCAAGCATGAAATGAAGAGTCCATTTTGCTTTGACTAAAATTACTATTTCATATTAAGTTTTATTCTTTAATGTTTTGACTCCATTGTAGAAATAGATACAAGGAAATAAGTGTTAACAAAACATATATATATGTATATACATATGTGTGTTTATATATACACCTATACATGTATATATACACATATGTATATGTGTATATATACATACATATGTGTACATATACATGTATATATACATATATATGTATGTGTGTATATACATATATATATATATATATATATATATATATATATATATATATATATATATGTGTGTGTGTGTTTTGTTAACATTTATTTCCATGTATCTATTTCTACAATGGAGTCAAAACATTAAGGAATTAAAACTTAATATGAAATAGTAATTTTAGTCAAAGCAAAACGGACTCTTCATTTCATGCTTGAAGTAGCTGTATATAAACTGCTTGAGAGGGGAAAAAGAGAGCGAAATCTGTATTTGTATCTATATCTGTATTTGTACTACTGCTACGTATCATTTCTATTTGTGGACTACCTTTATCCATTTCTTTGACAAGGTTTTGAGGGCTAATGTTCCCTCCAGTTCAAATACTTAGCTGGTACCAAGATTTAGTTGGTGCATTCATTACTTTCTGAAGTTGGTAGAGTGCAGGCTTAATTTAACTTGTGAATAAATGAGTTTGGAAACCAGTTTAAAACAATAAAGCAAGCTGCCTTCGGTCATCAGAGAATATATGTAAAGCTGGTTTTGAAACCAGTTGTTTAAAGCCTTGTGGTGAGAATGTGGCAGATAAATTCTGTTCCAAATTACCAAATAATAGGTGGGGGGTCAGACAAAAATTTTGTTTTCGTGACAGAGGGATGACTGTTCCTCAGAGGGGTGAATTCCTGATGACTGAACGTAAACAAACAGGGTTCATATTCCACCTCATTATATCTCTCATAGAAATTCTTTGAGCGTCAGAACTAATACCACTAAGGCCGGCAATAAAATGCCTAACATGGCTTCGTAAAAGGGGGCATTAGTTTGATCCCTACTCTTGTATTTTTTTCATGGTGATTCACATAGGGGTATCCCCTTTGCCTGTGTGGCTTTTCTTAGCATTACTTGGAGTTTTATATGTATAATTAGTGTTACCTGCACACAAAACGTAAGTGGTAGATTTCACAAAACTGTACGTCCAAGGATAACCTCTTTGAATGTCACTGCATATATAACATAAGTGGAACCTCTCTTTGGGGTTCTTTTGCTAAACTGTGGTAAACACTACTATGGGGATACTGCAGCAAAAAAAAAAAAAAAAAAGCGCCTTACCGCAAGGCATGCTGAGGCATTCCAAGGTAATTTTTGAATATACATGAACAAATTTATTTTTTGTGCTGGGGGGTGGAGAGTTAATGTCTTTTGTGCCAATTGGTTAGCACAGCCACATTGCTTTATGCTAACTGATTCATGAGCCCTTACCACCTACAAAATAGGTCACAGTAGGGACTCACGCACTAATGGCAAAATTAGTGCATGACACTTAATTCAAAAAGTTATTGTAAGAGTCCCAAGGACTGCTCATCATTAGTGACTATGGAGAAAAAAGCCTCAAAAATATTACAGCAACACTTTACAAACAGTAAAACAAAGCTGCAATTATCATAGGCAAAAAAACTCCACTTAATATCTCCATTAGTCCCAGAATGAAACGGTAGCCAACCATGTGCACAAACACATAACTTAGCTGCTGTTGCCAGAGATTGCCGCAAATGCTTCATATAACCATCCTCTCCTCTTGCTTCCAAAAATAGAAAATCTCCCAACAAGGAACCATATTTTGCCGTTAAAAAAAGGCTGCTTCAGGGGAAAAGTAGTGCATGGCCATTAATACTGAAAACAGAAAAGTTGGCCATTTTACCTCAGAGGAAAAAAATGGTCTTAGCACACAGGAATGACCTGTGTAATGATGTTCTAAGGCCATTTTTTTACCACAGTTTAGTAAAAGGATCCCTATGTTATACATATGGCCCACTTTGCATATGTTGATAGCTCTTATAATAATAATAATAATAATTTATTTCTTGTATATCGCTATACTGTGAGGTTCAGAGCAGTTTACAGTAAAGATACAAAAAAGATGCGATAAAATAAAATAAATGAAGAAAAGTACTTGGAAGTTCCCTGACTGTCCTGAAGGCTCACAATCTAGCTAAAGTACTTTAAGAAGAAAAAATAAAAAATTAATAGATATAGAATAGATAACACTAGAGATACAATACATACGAAATTATTTCTGGATACATTATATAGGAAATTATTTCAAGTTACATTACATAGAGAGTTACATTATATAGGAAAATACTTAACATAGTAAATTACATATCAATGGAAAATTAAATCTGGTTACTTTACATAGAGTCTTAATTGATGTGCAATTTTAACCTTTCCCCTCACCATGCATGTCTCCCTCTCTTCATAATGGACATAATGGTAAAGGAAAATGGTAAAAACCAGATGACATAATTTGAGGTTGAGGGGTGGTAGATTCAAATGCATAAACAGTGCCTATGCCTTGTAAAATCACCTTTTGTTGTTCAATATGGTAACATGAGAGATCGTCTTTTAAGAAGAGAGGTGAGCATTTAGCACTGCCACTTTGAATTTTTTGGCCATTTAAAAAGGGGGGGGAGGAAACATCACTAAATATACCTACAGGCTGACTTTAATTTTCATTTTGGATTCTATCGTTATGGGACTTTACATATATTCAATTGGGGGAAAAAGAAAATAAATAGGCGGTGGCAGATTTTACAACCTTGCATGAGCACTGAGCACAGCATTCTTTTCATATTTGGTAACCAACAAGCAGCAAGCTAAGGAAGTGTCATTCCAGCCTGCGTAATCTGGTCAGAGGAGGTCCTGGTTTGAAGAATGGATGGCGGAAAACCAGTTGCCCAAGTGACGTATGAAGTACTAACTGTCAAGTTGAGGGGAACTACTTCACTTTATGTAAGCGTAAGCTGCTTCTACTGGTAGATACTGCTGTAGGCAAGGAACAAGTTTATTATTATTAATATTCAAGTTTCAAGTTTAGTAACTGCTGGGAGTATTTCCTCACTTCTTGAGTGTTTGTCATATTCTTCAAATTGCGAAAACATGAATCATGAAACAACTGAATAATTTGAATTTTTAACAAATGTTGATAGCTAGTGTTCTCTTTTCCTATGATGGCTAGATTGTTATTCAGCTCCCAAATTCTGAAGGAAGTGGATGGCCGAACAATTATGATGATATGGAGTCGGGAGATAATGGATTTCCTGGAGACACGGATGAAATGGAAATGGGTCTTCCTTTCTTAGGTAGACCTGAAATAGTAGTGGTAGGTGGTTTTGATTTTCATTCGTTAGAAGCTGTACAAAAATAAAATCAAAGTATAATTTTGGTAAAATGTTTGAGAAAAGTGAAATATATCTGCTTTAATAAAATTTCTTACTGTATTAATTACTTTTGATTATTTCAGTTCAATTGCACTCTACGCCAGGACAAAGGATCTTATTTTGACCCTTTTGTGTTATGGCCTCCTGAACCTGAACCGGTCACCAATGTTACCTTCAACATGGAGCTTTACAAAACAGACCTCTTTCTTTCTCCTTCACAAGGCCTCTTCTCTGTTGCGGAAAATGGACAGATTTATGTAGAGGTGAGAAAAATAGAAAGCATTTCCAGTGCACTGCCCCCCTCCCCCGCTGCATTGTCATATCTTTTATTAAGAATCAAAAACAACAAGATCACATGCAAACAGAATGTCCTAAAGAAAATGCAAACATTCACATAAATACAATATGTAGAATCTGATTGTGATCAGAACAGTCAAAACTAAAGCCTTATCCTACACCACTAAGACTGAATACTATACCAAGTCATTACTTCAATCTACCTTCCCTCTCAAACCATCACCCCCCTCCCAAAACCAAACCACATAAAGCTAGGACTGCTATTTGTGGCCTAATTTAAGTGGTTATATGTGGTAAGGGGCTGAATATCGGCCCTTAACACAACTTCCCCACTGGAACACCCATGAGAGAGCCACTTTTAAATTTGGCACAAACCGGTCATTTTTAGCAGACATAACCAGTAAAATGATGTTGAAAATGACCAGATAGCCATGAACAAGCAATTTAAGCGGTCGGCAGCTGTTTCTGGCTGGTTAAATCATTTTGAGTATTGGTTTGTTAGTAACCAGATGGGCTTTTAAGGGCTGAGTTGGGGAAGGAAAAAGTCCTTAAGAAAATGTGAGATGAAGTGCCAAGCCCTGCCCTCTTTCCTTATTTCCTCATCATTTAGAGGGGTCTTGTAATGAATAGCTATGATGCAGGACTCGGGAGTAAGGAGCTCACCTGTTGTTCTTAGCTTTTTGGTTTTTTGTTCATCTCTGAAAATCCATTCACTAAAGTGCCAGCCTTTGTATGCCAGTAGGAAGAGGTACAAAACAAATGCAGCAAGTCACAAAAGCAGGAGCAGCAACACAAAACAGGTGGCTAAAGATACAACCTCATTAGTAGAGCAGTCTCTGATAGCAATGCGAATTGATGTCATCTACAGTATCATTTAGATGTTAGTCAATGCCCAACATGTTTTGGCATTCAAATGGCAACGAGTTTTGAAGCAGTCCAAAGTGGGTTCTGGGAGCTCAGCGTAAGCAACCTTTGAAGTACTGAGTCCTCTCTTTTAATAATAATTTATTTTTCTTGTATACCGCCCTACCAGCAGTTCTGGCCGGTTCACAACAGAGAGAAAAAAACATTTCAGTTATACAATCTCATATCCAGCAGGGTTCTATACCATACTAGATATCGGATCTGAGAATGGTGGCAGTTGACCGTTTAATGCAGCTGATGCACCGAGATGAAAGTGGCGGTGGTCTGGCTGTTGCAGAGGTCATCTGATCCGAATGACATGCCTGCATTTTAGCATTGCATTGACTCTGATCTAAATGACTAGCCTGTATTTTGGCACTCATTACTACTTCCTGGGAAACCTCATGGCTGAAATAGTGTGTGTTGGCTTGGCTGCATACATCAGGGCTCAAGGAGCATACCAGCTTTCTCTCCTTGGCATATCGTCTTTATGAACTTCTAACATCAGATCCTATTGTCTGACTGGAATTTACTTTACTTCATGCATTTTATTTTTATTTATTGTTTTCTCAGGTACTTTAGCTAGATTGTGAGCCTTCGGGACAGCTAGGGAAATCCAAAGTACCATTTTTATTTATTTTATTTTAATGTATCTTTAATCTATCTTCATTGTAAACCGCTTTGAACCTCACGGTACAGCGGTATATAAGAAATCAAATCAAATCAAATATACATTATCTAATGAACATAAGAACATAAGCAATGCCTCTGCTGGGTCAGACCTGAGGTCCATCTTGCCCAGCAGTCCGCTCACGCGGCGGCCCAACAGGTCCAGGACCTGAGCAGTAATCCTCTATTTATACCCTTCTATTCCCTTTTCCAGCAGAAAAATGTCCAATCCTCTCTTAAATCCCAGTACTGTATTCTGCCCTATAACGTCCTCTGGAAGCACATTCCAAGTGTCCACCACACGTTGGGTAAAGAAGAACTTCCTGGCATTTGTACTGAATCTGTCCCCTTTCAGCTTTTCCGAATGGCCTCTTGTTCTTTTATTTTTTGAAAGTTTGAAGAATCTGTCCCTCTCTACTCTCACTATGCCCCTCATGATCTTATAAGTCTCTATCATATCCCCTCTAAGTCTCCTCTTCTCCAGGGAAAAGAGACCCAGTTTCTCCAATCTCTCAGCGTATGAAAGGTTTTCCATCCCTTTTATCAGATGTGTCGCTCTTCTCTGAACTCTCTCGAGTAACGCCATATCCTTCTTAAGGTATGGCGACCAAAACTGGACACAGTATTCCAGGTGTGGGCGCACCATCGCCCGATACAGCGGCAGGATAACTTCTTTCGTCCTGGCTGTAATACCCTTCTTGATTATACCTAGCATTCTATTCGCTCTCTTAGCGGCCGCTGCGCACTGTGCAGTCGGCTTCATTGACCTGTCCACCATTACCCCCAAGTCCCTCTCTTGGGTACTCTCATTCAATGACATCCCTCCCATCGTATAGTTGTACCTCGGGTTTCTGCTTCCCACATGCAATACTTTACATTTCTCAACGTTGAACTTCATTTGCCATTTTGTCGCCCATTCTCCTAGTTTGTACAAGTCCCTTTGCAATTCCTCACAGTCCTCTTTAGTCCGAGCTTCCCTAAATAGTTTGATGTCATCTGCAAATTTTATTATCTCACACTTCGTCCCTGTTTCTAGATCATTTATGAATATATTAAATAACAGCGGCCCGAGCACCGAGCCCTGCGGAACACCACTCGTGACCCTCCTCCAGTCAGAGTAGTGTCCCTTCAACCCTACCCTTTGTTTCCTACCTGCCAACCAGTTTCTGATCCATCTATGTACGTCTCCATCCACCCCATGGTTCTTCAGTTTCCGGAGTAATCGTTCATGGGGCACCTTGTCAAAGGCTTTATGGAAATCAAGGTATATGATGTCTATGGGGTCACCTCTGTCCATCTGTTTGTTAATTCCTTCGAAGAAGTGTAGTAAGTTGGTTAGGCACGATCTCCCCCTGCAGAAACCATGTTGGCTGGTTATAAGAAGTTTGTTTCTTTCCAAGTGATCATCGATGCTTTCTTTTATCAGTGCTTCCGCCATTTTTCCGGGAACCGAGGTCAGACTCACTGGTCTGTAGTTTCCCGGGTCACCTCTTGATCCCTTTTTAAAGATGGGCGTGATGTTGGCTGTCTTCCAATCCTCTGGGATCACGCCTGTTTTCAGGGATAGATTGCATATTTGCTGCAGTAGTTCTGCTATCTCCTCCTTTAGTTCCTTCAGAACCCTTGGATGGATTCCGTCCGGACCTGGAGATTTGTCTATTTTTAGTTTATCTATCTGCCTGCGCACATCTTCAAGGCTCACTTCCATGAATGTTAATTTTTCTGCTTGATTTCCATTGAAGAATTGCTCAGGTTCCGGTATGTTGGTTGTGTCTTCATTTGTAAATACAGACGAAAAGAACATGTTCAGTCTTTCCGCGACTTCTTTCTCCTCCTTCACTACTCCCTTCCTGACTCCATCATTCAGCGGCCCCACCTCCTCCCTAGCTGGCTGTTTCCCTTTAACATATCTGAAGAACGGTTTGAAATTACGAGTCTCCCTGGCTAACTTCTCTTCATACTCTCTTTTAGCTTTTCGAACCACACGGTGACATTCTTTTTGATACTTCCTGTGCTCTATCCAGTTTCCTTCAGTTTTGTCCTTTTTCCATCTCCTGAATGAATTTTTCTTATTACTTATCGCTTCCTTCACTATTTTAGTCATCCATATCGGGTCCTTTATTCGACTCTTTTTGCTCCCCTTTCTGAATCTGGGGATGTAAAGATTTTGCGCCTCGCTCACCATGTCCTTGAAAAAAGACCAGGCCTGTTCTACCATCCTCCATTTCTTGGAAGTGTTCTTAAGTTTATTCCTTACCATTTTCCTCATTGCTTCATAGTTTCCTTTTCTGAAGTTGAAAGTTGTCGCCATGGTTCTCTTTCCTTTTGGTATTCCTGCTTCAACCTTGAACTTGATCATGTTATGGTCACTGTTTCCCAACGGTCCCACTACTTCCACTTCCTTTGCTGGTCCCATTAACCCATTTAGGATTAGATCCAAAGTGGCATTTCCTCTCGTCGGTTCTCTAACAAGCTGCTCCATGAAGCAATCTTGTGTAGCCTCCAGGAATTCTGTTTCCCTAGCGCATTTTGAGTTTCCAAGACTCCAGTCTATCCCGGGGTAGTTGAAATCTCCCATAATAACTGTGCAACCGTTTTTGCATTCTTGTTTCATCTCGGCTTCCATTTCCTTATCGATATCTCCGGTTTGCCCGGGTGGGCGATAGTATAGGCCCATTTTTATTTCATGTCCCTTTCTTCCTGGTATTTTAACCCATAGCGATTCCAGCTTGTTGGTCGTCTCCGCTGTGTCTATTCTTGTCGATTGTATGGTTTCTTTTATGTATAGGGCTATTCCACCTCCTTTCTGTCCTGACCTGTCCTGGCGATAGAGCTTAAATCCCGGCAGTGCTGTATCCCATTTGCTTTCCTCATTCCACCATGTTTCAGAGATTCCAATGATGTCTAAGTCTTCTGCATTGGCCACGGCTTCTAATTCCCCCATTTTGTTTCCTAGGCTCCTTGCATTAGTATATATGCAGTTTAGATCCTGGCATTTAAGTGTCTTCATTTCCTTTCCCTGTGTTTCGGTCTTTAGTGTCTTCTCGTTTGGTACACTCTTCTAACCACTTCTTCTGGGTTAGTCGACTCCTGTAATTTGTCCTTTGTTTCTTCCGAGCCTTGCATTCCCTTAGTATCATCACGTAATACCTTCTTCCGAATCATCGACGTTAGGTCGACTGTCGGCTTTCCCCTTCCTCTTAGTTTAAAGCCTGTTCTATTCCTCTCTTGACGTTGTTTGATAGAAGTCTTGTTCCCGCCGTGCTCAGGTGCAGTCCATCTCTCCTGTAGAGCTTGCTCTTGCCCCAGAACGTTGTCCAGTTCCTCACGAAGTGGAATCCTTCTTCCTCACACCATTTCCTCATCTACGCATTTATTGATTGTAGTTCCTCCTGCCTTTTCACATCTACCCTCGGTACCGGTAGGATCTCTGAGAACGCTATCTTCTGTTTCCTCATCTTCAGCTTCATTCCCAGGATCTTGAACTGTTCTATCAGCGTGCTCCTTCTGTAGTCTCTCCTGCTGACATCATTCGTCCCGATGTGGATCATCACTGCGGTCTCTTCCGTCTCCGCTCCTTCCAGGATCTTCCAAATTTTGTCCACGATGTCCTTGGTTCTTGCTCCTGGGAGGCAGGTCACCAGTCGATCCTCTCTCCCTCCTGCTATGTGGCTGTCCACATGCCTTAGGATCGAATCTCCCACTAGGATTGCTGACTTTCCCTTCAATTTTCGCTTCGGTCTCAGGTCAATGTCCCCGGTGTGCTTCGCTCTTTCTTCTTCTGGGCATCGATTAGCCAATTTCTCTCCCTCTTGTGGTGTTCCTCTTTGGGTGTCTTCTTTGGGGTCATCTGCTTCTTGTTCTCCCTTCCGTGTTGGTGTTGGTATATCTTCATTTTTCATCTGAAGTTTATCCTCTTCCACCCTCCTCCTGTATGCCTCCTCAATGAAATTCTCGAGTTCTCTGACTTCCTCTTCGATGTGTCTCTCACTCATGAAGTCTTCAGCTGTCTTGACTGGGTCCTCCATGGTGTAGAGTTCTTCTAGCTCCTGTATCTTGTCCTCTAGTCGCTTGACTTCCTTCTTCAAGCTTTTCAGCTCCTGGCACCGACCGCATACATATGACTGTCTCCCCGAGGGGAGGTAGTCATACATATGACAGTCCGTGCAGAACACTGGAAAGCTCATCTTCTGGTTCCCCTCTGCTTCCATTGTCGTTCCTGCTTAAAGATAACAGTTAAGATTACGTGTTTCTTCTATGCCTGCTTCCTGCCTTCTTCCTGTGTGTGCAGCCTTTGCTATACCTTACCTTACTTATGCTTATGTGTTTGTTCCTCCTGTGCCTGCTTCCCTCAGTACCTGCTTCCTGTCTTCTTCTTGTGTGTGCTGCCTATTCTTCTTATGTGTGCTGCCGTTGTAATACCTTCTTCTTGTGTGTGCTGCCTTCTTCCTGTGTGTTCTGCCTTTACTCTACCTTCTTCTTGTGTGTGCTACCTGTGTTCTACCTTTGTCAGATTAATACAGCATAGTTAAAATGCAGTTTCAAACATGCTGCTGTAATACCTCAATTAAATACAATTTAATTAAAAAGGAGGTTTAAAAAAACATAACCTGATAAAAATACCATTGTAAACATAGGCATAATAAAAATCAACATTCCTGTTTATCAAATAAATGAGTGTTTAAAATAATTTCCTAAATATAGGGTAGGAATATGTTTTGACAATCAACTGACCTATCCAGGAATGGTACACGTCCTAGCAGCAGTGTTCAGCTGTGTCCCTGATGTAGGCATTTAAATTTTAAAACACACTGGGTATCAACTGTAACATCTAAATGATATCATAGGACATCATCGATCCACACCACTGTCAAGAGGTTGCTATTCTAATAAAGTTCTGTATATATTGTGACTGAGCATAGGGCTTGGTTATAAGTGACCATTCTGTTTTGCACAACTCATATGTCAAACTGAGCAGATGTTTGGAGGTGACGGAGAGTGACGGAGAGTATGGTACTGTATAGTTTAGAAGTCTCAAAGTCATAAAACACTCTTTCTCAAACAAGTGCTTTTATTTGAGCAAAATCTCGCTTTGGCAATAGTTCAAAACAACAACACAAAAACTGGACCTTCTCAGATACTTGGGTCCTAATGCAAAAACAGCTTCAGCTCACTGCACTGATTCAATGCTTTCTTTTTTCCACAAAATAAAAAAAATATTTCTTCTATGCAACCACTTTCTTTTCTCTTTTAACCACACTTTGGTTCTGTCATCATCTCAGTTAGTCCAGACCAGTAATCTCTCGAACGAATGGCAAGCAAACACCTTCATAGCCTTTTGCCATTTTGGAATCTTCATAGTTTAAGCAAACATACTTCCACATTTCATGGAACTTTCACTTTCCCAGGTCATAGGATCAAACCTGATAGCACTATTGAGCATTGCTAGTTTTCACAGCTCAATAGTGTGGAATTCAAAACCACCCCAAATCACTAGATGTAGTAATCCCACCCAATCCTATTCGGGTTTTATTACTACACTTCTGTTTAGGCAGATTCTGTCACATTTGCTTTCTTCTTACAGCTTATCAAAAGATGCACCTTCTGCCTTGCAACTTCACAAACTTAGCATGCAATTACAATCCAGTCCTTTTACTCATTAGAGAGAGCTTTATCCCACAGCTAGTGCTTTAGGGCTTGGTTAGCAGCTTTAATACTTCTCACCTGGAATATACCTTTAACTCATATTGCTTCCTCTTCAGGAAGTAAACTTTCAATCCTTTAACACTTTTAATTAAACTACCATCATACTGTCCATGGGAATATCATCTAAATAGCCTTCATTACAGTCAATAGGCTCTTCATCATTCATTTGCATTATATTATCAGATTACAGATACATACTGTCTTCCTGGTTTTCCAGTTCAGGGTACGCTACCTCTGACTTTGAAGCTTGGCTGTCCTGCTTCCAATTCCCTGCTCCCAAAGCAAATGCGGTTTGCTTCCTGGCTTCTGCTTAGCTGCTTGTTCCAGCCCTGCTCTCCTCTCTCTTGATTAGCCCTGCTAGGGTAGTTAAGGCTAGGGTCAGGGGTGAGCTGCTCCCTGATTGGTCGAAGCTTCCTTAGAGTTGTGAACCTGTTTAAACACGATTGCTGCCTAGTGTTTAATGTCAGCAAACTTAGGTTCACCTTTTACTGTCTTAAAGGAGTCTCCCTGCACTGGCTTTGGCATATTAGGCACCTGCCTAGAAAAAAATAAATAGGCATCTGTCTGGTAGGTTCCTTTCTTAGGAGTCTAGGCTTCGGCACATGTTTAGTATTACCAGGGAATGGTGGCTGCACAGCTATTCTACCATCAGCCTGCTCTTCTGGGTGACTGCTGGTGCTCACAGGGTCTTCCCTGTGACAATAACCACAGCTTCTAGCTGTTTTGTGTTGGTGCTCCTGTTTTTGTTTTTTTTGGGGTGGTTTTTTTTTTTTCAGATTTGTATGCCTGCAGTTTTTCAAGATATGTGCATGTAAAGTCTAATAGATGTTGGCATTGTCATCTCGAAGCAGGGACTTTAGATCATCTTTTGTTTTATTGTCCCTTTATCTTAGCCTTTTGGAATTCAATTTGGGATCAAGTAAATTGTTTATTGGAAAAGCATGTGGCATTATCTTATGATACAATACTATGATACAATACAATGAGGAAAAAGAGCCAAATATCATCAAATAATAATAAACTTTTGTTGATCGTGACAGGAGTCACCATTCAACATATCACAAATAATTGGAAAAATCATAGTAGACTCAGTTATAATTTCTGGTGGAACTCATTGTGTCACATCTATAAAATGGAAAGAACAATAGCTATACAACAAGGGAATTATAATAATTTTAATCAAATTTGGGAGCCATTAACATCTAATTGTAATGAATAGACACCAGTTTCTATTGAAATATACACCGTCTAATGTTGGGAAGGGGGAGGGTTATATATTATTATTTATACTGGGAAAAATAATAGTGGGAATGATGGGAGGGAAGGGAGGGAATTTTATGTATTATAAGATAAATTAGAAAGATTGTCAAGTGATATATTTAATTTTAATGTTTTGATGTTTGTACACTTGATGTAAGATTGAAAGTGAATAAAGATATATATATATATATATATATAGATAGATATATATATAGATATATAGATAAAAAAGATATGTGCATGTACAAAACTGCAGAGTTTAGTTATTTTAGGGTGAATCTAATGGGACTCTGGCAGATTTATGGTTCAGTACACAACATGACTTACATTGCACTGAAAAGAGGAGCTTTACTATTGATTTATGAGAATACTCATCAACTAGTCATTCCTTCCTAATTAGGCCTACAACCTTAAAACTTGAACTGTTTGAGTAGACATGCATGTACTGTGTTGTTTGAATAGAAGCATGAGGATTACCCCCCCCCCAACCCCTTCATCCACCAAGCCTTGCTGAAATAACAGCTTTAATGTATTCTTATTTCTGCAGGTTTCTGTGACAAAGGCCAATAAAGAATTAGGGTTTGCCATTCAAACGTGCTTTATCTCATCTTATTCAAACCCTGATATGATATCCAAGTACACAATTATTGAGAACATCTGTCCTAAGGATGAATCTCTTAAATTTTACAATGTGCAAAAGGCTAACTTTCCAGTACCACATGCACAGACTGATAAAAAACGATTCAGCTTTATTTTTAAGCCTTTGTTCAATACGTCCCTGCTTTTTCTACACTGCGAAGTAACGTTATGCGCTAAGAAGGAGAGAGATACTCAAGGACTACCTAAGGTCAGTGGACATTTTTCTCTTTGTATTTTTTGGGTTTTCTATTGTTGCTTTTTCTCTATTTCATACAATGAAATTTATATGGAAATAACTCTACCAATGTATATCTTAATATATCTGGAAGAGGTTCTGTGAGAGAACTTCCAGAGACAGAGAGATCTTCACTGGTAAGACTTTTCTGGGAAATTGCTTACAAACTTGGAAAAAGGGAAACCTAAAGGTAAATAGGTAAGCTCGGGGACTTTATTTTATTTAAAGAACACTACTTACTTAGCAAAGGAGTTTTAGGCATAGGAAGTCTGAGTCTAGCATTTCAAGAGCCTATTTTAAAATCGCTATAGTATCAGTATAAAGCACAGCTGATAGGCACAGGCAGCTTCAGTTTAGACTTTAATTCCCTCCCACCCACCTCTGGCCTGATCTGATTTATAGGCCCTTGAACCAATTAAAAGGCTAAAAAAATAATTACCATATTTTTCACTCTATAAGACGTACTTCCCCCCCCCCCCAAAAAAAAAAAAAAAGTGGGTGGAAATGTCTGTGCGTCTTATGGAGCGAATATTACCTTTTTAAATCCTGGTGGTCCAGTGGTGTGACGGCAGGATCGAGCTTTCTGCGCTCCTGCTTGGGCCTGCGCCCCTGACTGGATGGCTGGCATCAGTTCTCGTGGTCCAGGGAGGAGGGTTTTAGATTTGTTCAGAACTGGTCAACATTTTGGGGAAGGGGGAGCCTATTCCGCAAAGATGGGCTCTATCTTAACCAGGGTGGATACAGGCTGCTGGCATCAACATTTAAAAGGAGATAGAGCAGCTTTTTAAACTAAAAACTGGGGGAAGGCTGACAATCATTCAAAAGAGCGTGGTTCGGGACAAGGTATCCTTAAAAGATATCTCCATAATAGGGAAGGCAGGGCATTCCGATAGCAAGGTTGCAATAGGGGCCACAGTAGACCAGGTTTCCTTAAATACAGAGCAGACTGATTTTTAAAGATTGCACATTCCATGCCAACTGCTGAGTAAGTTGTAAATAGGAATGACAAACATTGTTTGAAATGTCTGTATGCAAATACCAGAAACTTAAGAAACAAGATGGGAGTGATAGAATAAATTGCACTAAATGAAAAGATAGATATAATAAGTATCTCTGGGACCTGGTGGAAGGAAGATAACCAATGGGACACTGTTATACCAGGATATAAATTATATCGCAGAAATAGGGTGGATCAAATTGGTGGAGGCATAACATTATATGCTAAGAAGTGCCTTGTATCAACTAGACTAAAAATTCTACAGGAACTGAAACACACCTTGGAATCCCTGTGGGTGGAAATTCCATGTGTAAAGGGAAAAAGGACAGCGATAGGAGTTTGCTGCCTAACCAGGATGAACAAACAGTGCTGAAATTTTATTGGTAATTAAGGAAGCTAGCAAATTGGGTAACACAATAATAATGGGTGATTTCAATTACCCAAATAAAAAAAGAGGAAGGAGAATGAATTCACACAACCCTTGCCAAATTCTCCTTGGTTTGAAACATAATGTACAATGAATGAACCACAAACAATGAGTAAATACACTAAAAAATAAGTGGAGAAAAAGACCTCAATAGTCCATGGTAAACACTCTGAACCAAGCTAGAGCATCTTTGTTCTCTTTCATTGGTCTTAAAAAAAAATTTGACTTAAAATTCTAGTCAAACACATTGATGCACACCCAGTTTCAGTCTAAAAAGTTAAATGCAGAATGTCCCAACATGTGCAAACATGCAAAAACGGCCAATGTATTTAATTTGAAAATTTCCACATCAAGTCTGCCATCTCATGTCCCAGTTCACACTGAATCTTCATTCGATGAAGCCGTCTTCTCTCCCTCCTACAGGATACCTGTTTCACACAAACTTATTGCTGCTTCAGGGAACTGAGAGAGAAAAAACAAAAAAATGTTGTCAGTGCAAAGCCATCTGTTTGAGAGCCTGTGTTATTAAGATGGCTTGGGGAAATCTACTGGTTTATCCCTAAGATAAGCAGAATAAAATCTGTTTTTCTCCTTGGGAGGTGGCCAGGTACTTGTGACCTAGTTTGGCTCACAGTTGGAAACATGATACTGAGCTTGGTGGACCTTTGGTCTTTCCCAGTATGGCAATGCTTATGTTCTTACTATAAATTAATAAACATTTATTTTTCTTCCATGGTCCATTTGCAAGTTGCACATCAAAGAAGGCAAGAAAACTGAAAATTCATTCTATGGGAATACTTTTATAAAGTCATTTTTGTGCATATGACAAGCATAAAAAAAATATGGCAGGAGTTTGGTAGAGCATAGGCAAAGTTTGCAAGTACTCAACCTAGATTATGAAATATACTGATATACGCATATACAGGAATAATCTAGGAATGGACATTTACCCCTCCTCTTGAGTAGGTATAAGCATCTATGCCTGCAAGATAAGTGGGATTGCTTATAGTTAAGCTAGTATGAGTGTTTTATATAGTCAGTCCTGTCCTGGAGAGTCCACAGCTATTTGAATTTGTCAGCCAAATTAAAATTACTGGGTGGGTGTTTGCCTTTTGGGGCCTGCAGTTTTGAAAGCAAATATTTTTGCAGATTAAGGAAGAAAAGGATTACAGTATTTGCATTTTCTTAGGAGAGCATTAGGGCCTCTTTTAGTTGAAAAAAATTAGCTACAGCTCAAGAACTGTAGTTATTTTCCCAAGCTGAAAACAAATGCATGCCTCCCTGCATGGAGGTTTTGAAGAATTAAAGGGCCCTAAAGCCAGAATCAGAGGACTCTGAACCCTCTCTCCCAGGAGGACCTGAACACTCTTGTGGTCCAGAAGTTTGGATTAGACCCTACCTCTCCTTTCAAAACCTGCCCCTTCCCATAGAAAAGTGCCAGTTTGCACACATAACCCACTTCTCTTATCATCTTAACCCCCCTCCCCCACCCAGCATCTCAACACGCTCCAGGGGTGATGGAGGCAGGACAAATCTGCACTTGCTCTTGCCCAGTGGCTGTCTCTTCGAACTGCTGCTACTGGTAATCTCATGGGAAGACCTCTGATTTGGGCTGGAGGGCTCTTTAATTCTTCTGCATGAATGGACAAACATTTTTGAAAACACTGCCACATCCTGGAGCAAGCACAGTTTCTGGCTATAGCAATGCCTGGAGATTTTCATGTGAAGTATAGCCAATTATCCCAGGACAAGCAGGCAGCATATTCTTAACGCATGGGTGACGTCACCGACGGAGCCCCGGTACGGACACTTTTAACTAGAAAGTTCTAGTTGGCCACACCGCGCATGCGCGAGTACCTTCCCGCCCGACGGAGGAGAGCGTGGTCCCCAGTTTCTTCGTTTCCGCGGAGCGAAGAAGTCGCATGTGTTTCAACGGCTGTTGAAAAACGTAGTTCTGCCTTCCCGCTCACGTATTTTTTCATTTTTTTCCTTTCGGATCCCTTTATTTTTCTTTTAAAAAAAAAAAAACTCGTCGAGTTTTCTTTATTTTTTCAGGCCGGCCCCAGCGGGGCCTGTTGCCACCATACAGGCCTCCGGTTTTGATTTTGCGGAGGCCGTGTTTCCCTTCATGCCCCCTCAACCGGGCTTTAAGAAGTGCCAGCGGTGTGCACGCCCGATTTCTCTCACCGACCCGCACAATTGGTGCCTACAGTGCTTGGGTCCGGAGCATCGGGCTGACACCTGCACCCGCTGTGCTACTCTTAAAAAAGTACATTAAAAAATAGACAGATCCAGCAAAATATCCTTTTCGGCACCGGATCTGCCATGGAATCTGCCGCGACGTCGACGGCACCGCAAAAGTCGGCACCGACTACTCCGACTCCACCGGATCCTTCTTCGGGGTCGCTGGCCCCAGGTAAGCCGGCTAAGAAGCCTTCCACTTCCCTTGAGCGCCCTCCTGCCACGGTTGCGACACCGGCAACCCCGGCACCGCACCGACCCTGCAAACGCTCCGCTCCGATATCGGTGAGTGCCTCGTCATCGGCCTCCTCATCACCGGAGCGTAGAGCGGCACCTATGGTACCGAAAAAGAAAAAAGCGGTACCGGTGCCCCCCCTGGACGACCGCATTGCGGCCATACTCCAAACACAGTTACAGGAGCAGCTGCAGCAACAACTCCAACAACTGTTGCCGGCGTTGCTGGCACCGCACCTTCCGGTACAGGACCGGCCCGAGCCTCACACCATCCCATCGGTGTCGACCCCCTTGGTACCGCTCAACACTTCCATGCCGGTCCTCTCGGCTGAACCACATCTCTCCCAACCTGTGGTACAAACCCGCTCTGCTACCGACCCTTCTCGGTACCAGGAACGACACCGGTCTTCCTCTCCCGGTACCACCTCCGTACGCTCTGGCAAGTCTCTCTCCAAGACCCGCCATGCCGAGCCCTCCACACCGATGTCCCGCCGTGCGCACCCCGACATCAGGGACCCAGACTTATGGGAAGACTCCCCACACGGTACCGAGGAAGACGCTTCATCGACGGACGAGGAACCCTCGGTGGCTGATACCGTTTCAAAACCTGAACAGTCCTCGTTCACCAAATTCCTCAGGGAGATGTCAGCTGCTCTTTCCATTCCCTTAGAGTCTGACTCTAAAAAGTCACAGGCCTTTCTCGATGCCCTAGACTTTGAGCAACCTCCCAAAGAATTCCTGAAGTTACCCGTACATGACATCCTACGGGAAACTTTTTATAAGAACTGGGAGAACCCCCTCACTGTCCCTGGGGCCCCTCGCAAATTGGATAGCTTGTACCGGGTCATTCCCATCCCAGGGTTTGACAAGCCTCAATTGCCCCATGAATCTCTCCTGGTGGAGTCCACCTTAAAGAAAACTCAGGGCTCCAGTGTCTATGCCTCCACCCCTCCTGGCAGAGAGGGAAAAACTATGGATAAGTTTGGCAAGCGCCTTTTCCAGAATGCAATGCTGGCCAACAGGGCAAATAATTACACCTTTCACTTCTCCTTCTACATGAAGCATCTGGTGCAACAACTCTCCTCCTTACAAAAATACATTCCTGAACGTAAGGTCCCTCTTTTTCAACAACAAATTTCCAGTCTGCTCCAACTCCGGAAATTCATGGTGCGCTCCATTTATGACTCATTTGAGCTGACCTCTCGAGCATCTGCCATGGCTGTTGCCATGCGGCGGCTGGCATGGCTGAGAGTTTCTGACCTCGACATTAACCACCAAGACCGCCTGGCTAACGCACCTTGCATTGGTGATGAACTCTTCGGTGAGTCCCTGGACTCAACAACCCAGAAACTCTCGGCTCACGAGACCAGGTGGGATACTCTGGTAAAACCTAAAAAGAAGACTCCGCCTGCTCGCACCTACAGACAGCAGTCTTCCTACCAACGCAGGTTCTCGGCCAGACCTCTCAACCCGCCTCAACAGCAGCCTCGCCGACCTCGGCAACAGCATCAAACTCAGGCTCGCTCACAATCTCACCAACCTGCCAAGCCTCTACCTCCGTCAAAACCATCTCAGCCCTTTTGACTCTTTTCTCCAGGGCAAAGCCAGTCTCCCACCATCATTGCCTCTTCCTCAGCCTATCGGAGGTCGCCTCCAACTCTTCCTCAGCCTTTGGGAGGTCATCACATCAGACCAATGGGTCCTCAACATCATTCGCCACGGCTACTCTCTCAACTTCCATACTCTTCCACCAGACAATCCTCCCATAGAGTCTGCTTCTCACTCCTCCCAATCCCTCCTCCTCCTGAGGGAGGTCCAATCCCTTCTTCTTCTCAATGCCATCGAAGAGGTACCCTCAGACCAAAGGGGTCAGGGATTCTACTCCCGCTACTTCCTGGTTCCCAAGAAGACAGGAGACCTCCGTCCCATCCTCGATCTCCGGGACCTCAACCAGTGTCTGGTCAAGGAAAAGTTCAGAATGCTCTCCCTTGCAACGCTTTACCCTCTTCTCTCTCAACACGACTGGCTATGTTCCCTAGACCTCAAAGAGGCCTACACTCACATCCCAATCAATCCGACTTCACGTCGCTATCTACGGTTTCAGATACAGCACCATCACTATCAGTACAAAGTGCTACCCTTTGGCCTCGCATCATCACCCAGGGTGTTCACCAAGTGCCTTATTGCGGTGGCGGCGGCCTTCCTCAGGTCTCACGACCTCCAGGTGTTCCCCTACTTGGACGATTGGTTGGTGAAAGCACCTACGTCTCCACTTGTGCTACAAGCCACTCAACACACCATCTCGTTCCTCCATCTCCTGGGGTTCGAGATCAACTACCCCAAGTCGCACCTCCTTCCCACACAGCGACATCAGTTCATTGGCGCACTTATCGACACCACTCTGATGAGGGCGTTTCTCCCCTCCGACCGACAACGGACCCTGCTCCACCTCTGTCGTCAGGTGCTCCTTCATCACGCCATCCCAGCTCGACAGATGATGGTCCTCCTGGGCCACATGGCCTCGACGGTCCATGTGCTTCCTCTGGCGCGACTCCACCTCAGGACACCTCAGTGGACTCTAGCCAACCAATGGTCACAGACTACGGATCCTCTTTCTCATCCCATCTCTGTGACATCATCTCTTCAGCAATCTCTTCAATGGTGGTTGAACTCCTCCAATCTTTCCAGTGGTCTACTCTTTCATCTACCCCCTCACTCCATGATCATAACCACAGATGCCTCCCCCTATGCATGGGGAGCTCACCTGGGAGATCTTCGCACCCAGGGACTCTAGACCCATCAGGAGCGTCAGAATCACATCAATTTCCTGGAACTCAGGGCCATGTTCTATGCGCTCAAGGCCTTCCAGCACCTTCTCTATCCTCAGGTTCTTCTCCTGTGCACAGACAACCAAGTCGCCATGTACTACATAAACAAGCAAGGCGGCACCGGATCTCCCCTCCTCTGTCAGGAGGCCATCCGCATCTGGACCTGGGCCACGGCCCACAGTCTCTTCCTCAGGGCTGTCTATATCCAGGGCGAACAGAACTCCCTGGCCGACAATCTCAGCCGTATCCTTCAACCTCACGAGTGGACTCTGGATCCTCCCACACTCCGCTCCATCGTTGCTCGGTGGGGTACTCCTCAAGTGGATCTCTTTGCAGCTCCTCACAACCATCAGCTGCCCCAGTTCTGTTCCAGACTCTTCTCCCCTCATCGTCTGGCCCCGGATGCATTCCTGTTCAACTGGACGGATCGGTTCCTCTATGACTTTCCTCCACTGCCTCTGCTGTTACGGACGTTATTCAAACTCCGCAGGGACAGAGCCTCCATGATTCTCATCGCCCCTCGGTGGCCTCGCCAACACTGGGTTCTCCCTCCTGCTCCAGCTCAGCTCCAGGGAACCCATTCCTCTTCCTGTGTTTCCTACTCTACTTACACAGCAGCATCAATCTCTACTGCATCCCAATCTGTCTTCGCTCCACCTGACAGCTTGGTTTCTCTCGGGCTGACCTCTCCAGACAATCTGTCTCAGCCTGTCCGTCGTATTTTGGATGCCTCCAGGAAACCGACCACCCTCCAGTGTTACCATCAGAAGTGGACCCGGTTCTCCTCTTGGTGTCTACTACATCACCAAGATCCCACCTCATTGGCGGTGGAAACTGTTCTGGACTATTTGCTCTCTCTGTCCGACGCTGGCCTCAAGTCTACCTCAATCAGAGTCCACCTCAGTGCCATCACTGCGTTTCATGAGCCTATCCTCGGAAAACCTCTCACGGCTCATCCACTGGTTTCCCGGTTCATGAGAGGCCTCTTCAATGTCAAACCACCGCTGAAGCCTCCTCCAGTCGTCTGGGACCTGAATGTGGTTTTATCCGCCCTCATGAAACCTCCTTTTGAGCCTCTTGCCACAAATTCACTCAAATTTCTTACATGGAAGGTGCTTTTCCTCATTGCCATCACCTCTGCCAGGAGGGTTAGTGAGCTGCATGCACTGGTTGCCGACCCACCTTTCACTGTTTTTCACCATGACAAGGTGGTTCTGCGTACCCATCCTAGATTTCTCCCCAAGGTGGTCTCGGACTTCCACCTCAACCAGTCCATTGTATTGCCTGTCTTTTTCCCTAAGCCCCATTCTTATCCTGGGGAACAGGCGTTACACACACTAGACTGTAAGCGTGCCCTTGCATACTACCTTGACCGTACCAGGGCTCACCGCTCGTCCCCTCAGCTCTTTCTGTCCTTCGACCCTAACCATCTAGGTCGTCCTGTCTCTAAACGGACGCTTTCCAACTGGCTTGCTGCCTGCATTGCGTTCTGTTATGCTCGGGCCGGTCTCTCACTGGAAGGTGCTGTCACGGCCCACAGGGTCCGAGCTATGGCTGCTTCTGTGGCTTTCCTCCGCTCCACGCCCATCGAGGAGATCTGCAAGGCTGCCACTTGGTCCTCAGTTCACACGTTCACTACTCACTATTGTCTGGATGCCTTCTCCAGACGGGATGGACACTTCGGCCAATCTGTGTTACAAAATTTATTTTCCTAATGGCCAACCATCCCTCCTCCCTCTCTGTTAGCTTGGAGGTCACCCATGTGTTAAGAATATGCTGCCTGCTTGTCCTGGGATAAAGCACAGTTACTTACCGTAACAGGTGTTATCCAGGGACAGCAGGCAGATATTCTTACGTCCCACCCGCCTCCCCGGGTTGGCTTCTTAGCTGGCTTATCTTAACTGGGGACCACGCTCTCCTCCGTCGGGCGGGAAGGCACTCGCGCATGCGCGGTGCGGCCAACTAGAACTTTCTAGTTAAAAGTGTCCGTACCGGGGCTCCGTCGGTGACGTCACCCATGCGTTAAGAATATCTGCCTGCTGTCCCTGGATAACACCTGTTACGGTAAGTAACTGTGCTTTATGTAAATAAGCTAAGATCTCATTTGCATCTCTTAACTACATTTTGTAGAAATGGATGCTAACTTGTGAACATTTTCACAGCTTAGTACTGTATATAGATACCAATGAGCAATCAAATGAAATAAACAGTGAAAATGAGATAAATCTGAATATGCCCGTCTCTAGATATACAAGTGTATCTCATGCATATTCATTGTGGATGTCCTGAAAATCCAAATAGCTTTGAGTCTCCTGGACAGGATTAGGAAGCCCTAGTTTAATTGGTAAGGAGATTCATATAAAATTCAACTGTAAGCTGAACCCTTTTCCGTGATCAGCATGCATCGTTCAAGCCTTTTATCTTAGTTTTCTTTCCTACAGCAGCAAAGATAGGCATATTGAAACAGCATTCCTAATTGAGCCTGTTCAGTTGTAAAAGGGCTTAGTGTCCTTCAGGTTTAAATCAGAAAATATGCTAAGATAATGTTCACTAAAATGAAACAAAGATAATATGAGGATACCAAGGTCTGTCTAATCAAATGGCTATTCCTATCAATCGAACCTGATAATCTCCTTAAGGAAGAGGCAAGTTATGACATCTAATGATGTTACAATTGGATAAGACAGTAACTTCAGTTAAATGCTTGCACCTTTCACCAGTTTTATTTTCCCCAAGAATCAGTGTTGCAGCAATGTTTGCCCATCACAGGGCAACTGAAGATGCATTTCCTTTGCCTGAGTACTGCAGAGATTGTTTGGGGATTATGATAACACTTGAATCTCTTGTTTCTCTCTTGTAAACTGTCTTGAGCAACAGTGATAAAGGAGCAGCTGTGGACTATTTTGAGGGGTTTGTTTTGGAGGAGTCCCTGACCTCTCTCATGGTTGTTTTCACCCTACAGTGCATTCCTCCTGATGAAGCCTGCACCTCTCTTAATGTTGAAATGATACTGGCTATGATGAGAAACAAGAAGACCTTTACCAAGCCCCTGGCTGTGGTCCCTAATGCAGAGAAAACAACAGGTAGTACATTAGGTTTTGAAAAGCTCTAAACTCATTGTATCGTATTCTCGTCCATAAATTTATAAGCTCCTTAGATTTTATTTTATTTAACTCCTATCCTTTTTTTTTTTTTTTTGGCAGTACATAGTTCAAAGTGAGTTGCACTTAGGTACAGTAGATATTTTTCTAGCCCTGGATAAGGTTACTAGACATCCAGGAAAACCCGGACATGTCCTGTTTTTAGAGGACTGTCCAGGCACCCGGAGGGGCTTTCCAAAACCCGGCAGTTTGTCTAGGCTTTGGAAATCCTGAGCTCGGAGGCCATGTCTGGAAGCCTTTGCGCATGCACAGCTGTCACCATGATGATGTCATACTCATGTGTGTGATGTCATTGCATTGACATCTGCGAATGTGTGAAGGCTTCCAAATGTGGCTTTCAAACTCGGGGAGGTTTGTGTGGGGTGGGACCGAGGGGGGAGGGGGGGCAGAATAGGGTAGGGCCAGGCATCCTCTTATTTTCAAAGAGGAAATTTGGCAACCCTAGCCCTGGAGGGCTTATATTCTGAGGTCAATTATATATCAGCTTGATTTAACCAGACAGGAGATTATTATATATAGGGCTATGGATTAATGGAGATAACTAATACAATTATAGTTAGTTAATTTTTTGCATGAGTAAACATTTTAATCATGATTTTATCT
Organism: Geotrypetes seraphini; assembly: GCF_902459505.1. Classification (NCBI taxonomy): domain Eukaryota; kingdom Metazoa; phylum Chordata; class Amphibia; order Gymnophiona; family Dermophiidae; genus Geotrypetes; species Geotrypetes seraphini. Next base: position 24,410,597 of record NC_047095.1, read on the forward strand.
TGGTTCAACACTGCTATACCCTTGTGGGCAGCATCTGCAATGCAAGCAGGCTTCCTCTGCTGGCTCCAAGAGCCTTCCTGCACCCATGGAAAAGAAAGTTGCATCAGAGGAGGTGAGATATGGTTTCAGGAAGGCTCTTGGGCCTTGCACTGCTTGCATTTCAGATGCTGCCCGTGATGTAGGCAAGTATAGCAATTTATTTTATTTTATATTCCGCATAAAAACGAGCCCCCAAATTCTATATAATGTGCCTAAAGTTACGTGCGCACATCGATGTGTGTAGCTCAGTGATTCCCAACCCTGTCCTGGAGGAACACCAGGCCAATCGGGTTTTCAGGCTAGCCCTAATGAATATGCATGAGAGAGATTTGCATATGATGGAAGTGATAGGCATGCAAATTTGCTTCATGCATATTCATTAGGGCTAGCCTGAAAACCCAATTGGCCTGGTGTTCCTCCAGGACAGGGTTGGGAACCACTGGTGTAGCTGATGTACTTGCACAACTTAATTGAATAATAGACTTAGGGCTAGATTCACTAAGCAAACCGATCAGTTTGCGACTCCTTTGCGACCTGATTTCCCTCCGGCCCAATTCACTTACCTCTCTGCTGCCCATACTCTGATCTGCATGTGCAAATGAGGCAAATGGCATACAAAGTAGGCAGAGATGCCATTCACTAACCAAAACCCTGCAATACCGACTGGGCTGGCTGATCACAAACAAGCGACTGCTGAGGACCAGTCGCTCAAGCCCTTTCCGACTGCCCTGCCAGCCCTGATCTTATGTTGCCCCGATCTCCTGCCTGACCCGAACTGCATCCCCTGGCTATAATGAAAGGAGCTGTCTTTTCTCCAGCAGCCCCAACTCTCCCGCTGCCCCGACTCTCCCACTGCCCCGAACGCCTGCCTGCCCCGACTCTCCCACCCTTCCCTGCAGTGCAAGCCCTTGGTTTTAACCCACAGGCTTAAAGCAGCTTAAAACCGCAGGCTCCCAAAAAGTTAAAAAAAGAAAAGAAAAAAAAAATTATCTGCCGGGCCCAGAGGTCCAGCGCATGCGCAGACCGTCTACAGATGATCTGCGCATGCGCTGGGATCGCTATAGAGTGATCCGGGCAGGCAGTTGGGGGCATGATTCCAATCGCTCTCATTTGCGTGAGGGCGATTTCGTGAATCAGCCCCCTGGACATGGATCAGAACCATGCCCTTAGTGAATCTAGCCCTTAATCAGCACTGGTAATTGTCAAGCAACAACTCATAATTGATATTAATTGGACTTAATTGAAAGTTGCCCAGTTTGGTAGGCGCATAGTACAAAGTAGTATGTGCTTTGTCCATTGCGCATAGCTAAACGGGGGAATACATAAGAACATAAGAATTGCCACTGCTGAGTCAGACCAGTGGTCCATCATGCCCAGCAGTCCGCTCACACGGCGGCCCTCTGGTCTAAGACCAGCACCCTAACTGAGACTAGCCCTACCAGCGCACGTTCTTGTTCAACAGAAACTTGTCTAACTTTGTCTTGAATCCTTGGAGGGTGTTTTCCCATATAACAGCCTCTGGAAGAGCGTTCCAGCTTTCTACCACTCTCTGGGTGAAGAAGAACTTCCTTACGTTTGTACGGAATCTATCCCCTTTCAACTTTAGAGAGTGCCCTTTTGTTCTCCCTACCTTGGAGAGGGTGAACAACCTGTCCTTATCTACTAAGTCTATCCCCTTCAGTACCTTGAATGTTTCGATCATGTCCCCTCTCAATCTCCTCTGTTTGAGGGCGTGGGCGTGTCTTCGAATTATGCACATATTTTTGAATTATGTGCCAATGTGTGCACAGCTTAGGCACAGGCATTTAGGCCAAGACAACCCTGGCATAAATAGAGTATGCCTAGAAGTTGGGATGTCTAGCAGTGCCCAGGCAGCACTAAGTGCAATTCTGTTCAGTGTTCATAACTTTTATAGAATCGTACTTGACGCCGCACTAATCTGACCCTAAGTGGACAACAGTAAAAACATACATAAAATAAACACAAAATGACATATCAAAAACATAAAACAAAACTTATAAATCGGTGAGCCAGAAAGTCTCAATGCCAGAGCTGTTGACTCAAGATTACAAATTTTAGGCATGAGATTTAATTACAATTAAAATGTATAATTCCTAATTATTTGCTGGTATGTCAGACACAGCATTAAATGGATATTGTGATGGGCATGCAACTCTGGAAGGGCGTGGCCATGGGAGGAACAAGGGCAGGTCAGGAGCATTTCCAGAAATGAGGTGTGATGTGATCGAATCCCTGCATTTGCACACCTAACGGCCATCATGTCTATTTGATATATGATAGATACAAAGTGCTGCTGAAGATTGACAAGTTGTTTTACAAGCATGATTTTGGTTTGATGTGTAGTGCGAGAATATCGGTTGGGCCCTGGCATTTACATCAGCCTTTGGTAGTCTTAAATATTCACGCCCAAAGTTAAGCGTGAAATGTGCACTAATCTGTAAAGGTCGTTCCATACAGAGCACCCTTTACAAAGTGCTAGCTTAGCACAAATCATCCTAAAATTTCCTTAAATTTGGGCACCATTTATTGAATCTAGACTCTGTTATATTATAGAGAAGGTACCTACCATGTGGTTTCAGGACACCTAAAAGGAGGTGTCTGGTTATAAAATTCCTCCCCCAAAGCCTCAAGAGTTAAATCCAGCATGCTTCTATCATCATCTGACCCATTTTGTAACACATATAGGTTCTGAACATATTTGGCACTTTTTTTTAAATAGTAGTTTATTGAATATCCAAACACAATTTAAAATACAAACAAGCAACACATGCTGTAAACCAGGGGTGCCCACACTTTTTTGACTCACGAGCTACTTTTAAAATGACCAAGTCAAAATGATCTACCAACAATAAAATTTAAAAAAAACACAACGCACACTGTACGCATAGAATTGTTAATTATCATTCCTATTCCGGGGTTTTTTCAAAGAGGTCAAAGCAGATGACTCTATGCACTGTCACCTCAATAACAACCATACAAAAATAGACAAATACCCACCCCCCTCCCTTTTTATTAAACTACAATAGCAGTTTTTAGCGCAGGGAGCTGTGCTGAATGCCCAGCGCTGCTCTCGATGCTCATAGGCTCCCTGCGCTAAAAACCACTATTGCGGTTTAGTAAAAGGGGGCTTTATTGTAAAATATAGACAGCAGATATAAATTCAGACACATTTTGATCACTACATTTAAAATAAAATCATTTTTCCTACCTTGTCTGGTGATTTCATGAGTCTCTGGTTGCACTTTCTTCTTCTGACTGTGCATCCAGTCTTTCTTCCCTTTCAGCCTGTATGCTTCCTCTCCTCCACACCTCATTCCCTCCCCCAACTTTTTCTTCCTCTCTCCCTGTCCTTCCTTTCTTTCTCTCTTCATGCCCCCTTTCTTTTTTTCTGTTTCTCTTCTTTCCTTCTGTTTCCCTGCCTGCCCCCTTTCTTTCTTTCTCCCTGCCCTTCCCCAAGCCACTGCCGCTGCCATCGGGGAACAGGACCCAAACGCCACCAATGGATAACAGACCCCAAAGCTGACGCCAATGCCGCCCCATGCTCTCTCTGCTTCGGGCCGATCAATCTTCCTCTCCCCGACGTCAATTCTGCCGTCGGAGAGGAAGTTCCGCCCAGCCAGGCAGCGATTGGCTGGCCCGAACTTCCTCTCCGACGGCAGAATTGACGTTGGGAAGAGGAAGATTGATCGGCCCGATAGATTGCCAAGGCAAAGGGAGTCCTGGATGATCGACTCACTTTGCCTTGGCGAGCTACTGGTCGATCGCGATCGACCTATTGGGCACCCCTGCTGTAAACAGCCAAGATTTCCAGAGCAACTCTGAGTCAAATGCAGAAGATATTAAGAACCAGCAGAAGAGGGGGGAACAATAACTTCTATTCATTTTAAGAACCTTTTCATGGGGAACTTCCCCCTCTCATCACCTCCCCAAACCTCTCAAAAACAAGCCAGGGACTTATCACACAGTTCCTAAAAGAAGCAAACCCACCACACTTAAACACCCTCAAGAAAACTATGCAGATATAAAAGGCAACCACCATATGTCCTCCCGTTTGGGAAGAGTGCATTTCTTGAGGCATGTTTGGCAATTTACCCCATGAAATTTCATTCACTCTACCACATGTGTGTAGTTGGAGGTATGGAGTACCTCTCTCGCCCACCACCCCCACGTGGTCCAGGATCTAAACCTCTCTCTCCCCTCCTTTCGATCGAGCATCATCCCTTCTTACTGGCAATCTAGCATCTCCCTCGGTATTTCAAACTGCTCTTCCTTTCCCCGGTGTACCTTTTTAAAAAAAATTTCTATGCTTGAAGCGGTAGCCAGCGGCAATGTATAGCTACTGCTCGTGCCTTCCCACAGTCTTCCCCTCTGACACAACTTCCTGTTTCCGCATAGGTGGCTGAGGGAGTGGGGGAGGAAGAATGTGTGTGGAAAGGTGAGCAATAAAAAATGTGTACAGGAGAGGGAGGGGCAAATTGAAGACTACAAGTGGGGATAAAGGGAAACAAAAGGAAAAGGTGGAAATAAAAAAAGAAGAGAGGGAGAAAGCTGCTTTTATGGAACCAATAGACTGGAAGAGACAAGACCATCATGTTAGATACAGGTAAGTAATCTTCACTTGAGTGTTACATATTGCAATCCTGAATGTAATGCTTGTTGAAAGTTAATGTTAAATGCAGATAAACAAATTTCCTTAACTATTCAGTAATTTGATACTGTTAAGGACCATTCTTAGAATGCTTTCCATTGAAAATCCAAAGTTAGAAATCAGGAATCTTGTCAGCCTTAGCTGGGCAACGTGTGCATGCTTCTTAATTCTGCTTTATGGACATGCAGCTGAAGGAAGTAAAGAGCAACTGTTTCTGCTTAACTCTGTGGAGGCACATGTTTAAAGGGGGGGGGGAAAAATACGTCACAGCATTCTTATTTTCCCTCTAGGAATGAAAGAAATTGCACTCAGGAAAACTACAGTAAAATAAAGAGTGTGTGTTTGAATCTGTTGGGTATACTAACAATAGGTTTGTGCAGATGTGCTAATGACAGCATAATGGAGCATTTGGTAACCAAAACTAATTTAGAGATGTTTACAAGCTAGATCATCAGGACTTTTTTTTTTTTTTTTTTTACAAACTTATAATAATAAATTGTTGTTTTACGTGCCTTAGCCCTATAGAAGAATGTGGGTAACCAAACCTGCTCCAAGGTCATTTTCTAGAGCCTGTTCCAAACTATTGTGTGTGTCTCCAGAAATGTCATTGTGCCTGAATATTATACAATAGAAGATTAGTCAAGAGGAGCCACATCCCCATGGAAAGGCATATATGCCACATGTGAAATACACTATCCTTTGTGTACAAAATTTTCCCCATACTGCATATTTTCCAAAGTGTTTTCATGGGCACAAGGTTTACATGTGAAAACTGTACAGTGAATATGCACATATACGACATGGAACTCATAATCGAAAGAGAAAAACGTCCAAAAACTGGCCTAAGTCAGCACTTGTACGAACATTTCCCAAATATGTCCAAGTGCCAATAATAAAAACGGGTTTTGGACGTATTTCTAAACGTATGTAAAACATGGTCTAACACAAAAACCCACCTAAAATCACCAGATAAGCACTGCAAACACATAAAACAGACCCCCACACACTACCCCAGTGATCACTGACCCTCCCCCCACCCCCATAAAAATTTTAATCATAACTTTAAAATTCTGCCTCCAGTCCATCATCACCTGGCCGCCTGGCATAGGAAAGGCTATTCATCCAGCACAGAGGCAGCTTAAGTCGTCTTGGGAGTGGGTTAGGGACCCATGGAGAGGAGGACCCATGCCCATAAGCCCCTGTAATCACTGCATTGATAATGAAACATGTGCACTGCCCTATACATCCCCACAACCCTTTTTTACTGGCATATAAGTGGCTCCTGCAGCCATAAGGGCTATTGGGGTGGTAGATAAGTGGGTCTAGGGGATTCTGGAGGTGTTTTGGGGGGCTCACCGTAACATATAAGGGAGCTGTAGTGAAGAGAAGACATGGCACCCTTTTTGTGAAGTTCACAGCAGTGCCCTGTAAGGTACCCCACTATTTAGGTGTGCAGTCCAGACCCCTCCCACGTCCAACAGGGCTTGTTCTAGGCGTTTTGGACGAAAATGTGGCATAAAGATGGACGATTTAGCGGCTTGGACGATCAGATCGGCAGGACGTATAATTAGACAATTTTCAAAACGGAAAAAAAGTTGGACGTATCTTTTGAAAATGTGTCTTAAGCTGTTTTTTACTTTGGACGACTTACGAGATGGACGTAACCGGACTTAGACGTCCCTTTCAATTAGGCCCCTCCACATGTATATCAAAGCCAAGGTAGCTCAGACCTAGGTAATGGCACATGGCTCTAATTCTAGAAACATGGGGGTCCTTTTACTAAGACCCGCTAGCCGTTTTAGCACGCGCTAACGCATCCATGATATCCTACGGATGCGTAAGCGTTTAGCACATGCTAAAACGGCTAGCACACCTTAGTAAAAGGACCCCATAGTTTCATGTTTTTTTTGTTGTTTGTTTTTTTTTTAATTTACAAGATTTTCAATTTTACAAACATGAATTAACATTTAACACTTGATACAGATCAGGAACATGCAACTAACCAAACAAAACAATAGGAAAAATAAACTCTTATTTAGTCCACAATATGGGAGATCAAGAAAAGAAATTAACTTCAATGAAAATTATCAAATAACTAATACTGGAGTACCGGCAATAGATGACCCAACTTACAGCCGAATGGCAAGTCATATATCATTAGGCATGGTTACCAACCCTTCTTTTGACTCAATAAATTCTAAAAGCTGTTTAGGCTAAAAAAAAAAAGAAAATTCTTATTCTGATAGGAAACATAGCATTTTGCAGGAAACTTAACAAGGAATGTAGCCCCCAGAGCCAGAACCCTTGGCCTCAAGGTCTCTGGGTTTTTTGAAAAAGATCTGGAAAAATTCTAACACTGGAGCCTAAAACTTGGTCATTCATATGACAGAAATACAGACGTAGAACAAACTCCCTGTCACTTTCCAAAGCTAGAGTTACAAGCATGGTAGTTCTATCAGTAACCGCTTCTAAAGAATTTCCCAAAAATGAAGACAAGTTCATGTCCACCTGTTATTTCAAGTTTATGTTATATTTTGATATCCTGCCTATCATTATGTCTAGGTAGTTTACAATAAAAAAAACCCCACAAGGTTAAAACTGAAGGGAGAAAAAATAAAAACAATACATAAGACTAACCCCCTCTTCTATTAAACTGCGCTAGCAGTTTTTAGCGCAGAGAGCCTCGCTGAATGGCCCGCGCTGCTCCCGACGCTCATAGGAACTCTATGAGCGTCTGGAGCAGCACAGGCCATTCAGAGCGGCTCCCCGCACTAGAAACTGCTAGTGCAGTTTTAAAAGAAGAGACCCTAAAATATTCCATTATAAGAGCATAAAGACAGGAGACATAAAGAAGGGGTAGGGAAAAAAAACACAATATTAAAAAAGAAAAGAAAAAGGAATACAGAGGCCTGACGCATTGGGAAAAAGGGGTACGAGTCATGCACTGCACTGTCAATGGCATCCTTAAATAGAAAAGTCTTTAGATTTGTCTTACATATCGATAAGGATGTTTCATTCCTGATATACATGGAAGCGCATTCCATAGTGTCGGAGCAACCACAGAAAAAATTGTCTTGCAGATTGCGTCATAGAATATACGGCGAAGTGAAGGAATTGAAAGGAGAGTTTGCTGAGAAGATCATAGAAACATGACAGCAGATAAAGGCCAAATGGCCCATCCAGTCTGCCCATCCGCAGTAACCATTATCTCATCCTCTCTCTGAGATCCTCCATGCCTATCCCAGGCTTTCTTGGAATCAGACACAATCTCTGACTCCACCACCTCTTCCTGGAGACTGTTCCACGCATCTAGCACCCTTTCTGTAAAAAAAAAAAAAAAAAAGTATTTCCTTAGATTACTCCTTTTTTTTTTTTTTTTTTTTTCCAGTTCAATAATTTTTATTAAGTATTTTAAAGGATACAAGAATCATTTAAAGTACATAGAAACAAAATAAAGCTTTCTGTATATAAAATATATAAATCTATGTTTAACTGTATAGGAGCAAAGGCTCCAATTATTAAAAATGTATGTAAGGGATATATAAGATAAAGATGAGAGAGAGCAGTAAAGGAAAAAGGAAAGAAAAATGAAAGAGAGAAGAGAGGAGAAGAAAAGGATAACAGGAGTGTCTAAGAAGATGAGCGTACATAGGAATCTAAGAATGACCATGGAGATTTGTTGTATTTCAAGTTCATGCAGGTTCGGAATGTAACTCTCTTCTCATATGCATAGGATTCAAATCTATGATACATACTCAGAGAGTTCCACCAAAAGGTATAATCTAGTAGCGAAGGTGATTTCCAATTTTTTAGAATGTGCATGAGAGCAGTCACCAACATGGTATCAATGAGTTTAGGTGGACAATTTGATTACTTAGATTACTCCTAACCTGTCACCTGTTAACTTCATCCTGTGTCCTCTCAATCCAGAGTTTCCTTTCAAATGAAAGAGACTCAACTCATGCGCATTTACGCCACGTAGGTATTTAAACGTCTCTATCATATCTCCCTTTTTCCGCCTTTCCTCCAAACTATACAGATTGAGATCTTTAAGTCTGTTCCCATACGCCTTATGACGAAGACCATGCACCATTTTAGTAGCCTTCTTCTGGACTGACTCCATCCTTTTTATATCTTTTTGAAGGTGCGGCCTCCAGAATTGTACACAATATTCTAAGTGATGTCTCACCAGAGTCTTATACAGGGGCATCAATACCTCCTCCTTCCTACTTACCATACCTCTCCCTATCCACCCTAGCATCCTTCTAGCTTTTGCTGTCACCTTTTCAACCTGTTTGGCTACCTTAAGGTCATCACATACAATCACACCCAATTCCCATTCTTCTGTCGAGTATACTTCTAGATCAGTGGTCTCAAACTCAAACCCCTTGCAGAGCCACATTTTGAATTTGTAGGTATTTGGAGGGCCTCAGAAAAAATAGTTAATGTCTTATTAAAGAAATTACAATTTTTACTGAGGTACAACTCTTTATAGTTTATAAATCTTTCCTTTTGGCCAAGTCTTAATAATAATATTGTAATTTATAGCTAAAGAGACATATGATCAAGAAACTGTTTTATTTTATTTTACTTTTGTGATTATGATAAACATACAGAGGCCTCAAAATAGTACCTGGCGGGCCGCGAGTTTGAGACCACTGTTCTAGATCATCTTTGGAACAGGTGTATTTGTTTGTTTTGGGTGGGGGGAGGTCAATGTTAAAATGGCACATAGGTTCCTGTGCTTATATCCCGGAGAAAACAATAAAGCAGTTGGTTCACAAAAGCCAGACCAGCAGAAAGAGAGCAAGCCTAAAAAATATACAGTATATATATATTCCAAATGAAATTTGTAATTGTAGCAAGAACACATGAGGTTTAAAAATAAATGCCCAACTTGGCCAAGTTTCACCCTACTCAGGGCTTCCTCAGGGGCAAATGGTGACAGATAGGTGTAGATCACAGCTAACGCCAACGTGATTGTAGCAAACTCTCACCCTCAACTTGAAACCTAGGCAATATCTGCACCTGTTAATGTAAAGCAGTGGTTCTCAACCCTGTCCTTGGGACCCCCCAGCCAGTTGGGTTTTCAAGATATCCCTAATGAATATGCATGAGAGAGATTTGCATACCTGTCACTTCCATTATATGCGAATCTCTCTCATGCATATTCATTAGGGATATCTTGAAAACCTGACTGGCTGGGGGGGCCCCAGGACAGGGTTGAGAACCACTGATCTAAAGGTTGTGTTTGCAGTGAAAACAGAATAGAAATTTGCTAAGTTCCTGGACTTAAATAGTCCTTGCATTAACCCCCCCTCCCTTTACTAAGCCACAGTAGGGGCTAAAATTTGTAAAGGAGAGTAAATGGAAGAATGTTGTTGTTATATCAGTCAATCTGCTCTGTAAAATGTATTTGTTTGGCAGAAAATGTCTCTCCTTTCTGTCCACACACACATACAAACTCAGAGATGCTTGAAAACATTTTTTAACGATTAAAAGGCTTTCTTTTTTGTAGCTTTTTAGTTTAATAGGTATTGCTGTCATTTCACAGCACATTAAGTTGAATGCTATTCATTTTTTTGACTCATTTTGATTCATTTTTTTGAAACAGGTTCATCAAATTCAAGACATTTTGATCACCAACCAAGTAAGTTCTTTGTATATAATTTTTTTTTCTAAGGGGGAAATGTGCATTTTTGCTAAGTTCATTCTAATTTTTTGTTGTAAACTGCCTAGAACTGAAAGGCAGAAGAGGAGACTTAGAAGAGACATGATAGAAACTTTCAAGATCATGAAGGGCATAGAGAAGGTAGACAAGGATAGATTCTTCAGACTACGGGGAACCACAAGTACGAGAGGGCACTCGGAGAAACTGGAAGGGGACAGGTTTAGAACCAATGCCAGGAGGTTTTTCTTCACTCAGAGGGTTGTGGACACATGGAATGCGCTCCCGGAGGAGGTGATCGGGCAGAGTACACTAAGGGGATTCAAAGAGGGATTGGATAGATTCCTGAAGGATAGGGGGATTGAGGGGTACAGGGAGAGGTAGATAGGATATAGAAAGAGTATAGATAGAAAAATAAGGGGGCTATAGGGCTAAATCAAGAAAACCTGACAGGTCATGGACCTGATGGGCCACCGCGGGTGCGGACTGCTGGGCGCGATGGACCTCTGGTCTGACCCAGCGGAGGCAACTTCTTATGTTCTTAATGCATGTGTCCAAATTCAGCCCTCAGGGACTACAAAAAGGCCAATTTTTTTAGGATATCTCTAGTTAATATCTGCATGAACTTGGGTAAGGTAGCCTGTATGGTTCACAAAGCGATCTATAGAGAAAACTTGAATGGACTAACTTCTGTTATCGAAGTCCCACACTCCTTCAATTCACAAGTATCGCAACGTTTCAAATTATCCTCCCCATCACCTCAACAAGTTTGGCTTAAGAAAATGTTTGAGGCTACCTTTAAATACCAAGGACCTCTTATCTGGAACAAACTGCCAACATGTCTAACACAACCCACCACTTATCTTGACTTCTGGAAGAAACTGAAGACATACTTCTTCTCTTTATAGCCAACCTCATATCTTTCATCTCTTCTCTAACAACCACAAGATCTTTACTTAAAAATGTAACCTGAAGAACTGGATTCAATTCTTATTGTAAACCTCATAGATTCCTTGTAGAGAATTGTGGAATATAAAATACTGTGGGCAGGATTCACAAAACTGTCTGACCATTTAATGATCGTTGCTAAACCAGTTTGACTAGTTTAGCGACGGACCTAATTTGCCGTTCCGATGTACAAAATGGCCCACCACATTCTTTTCCATGCATTCATACATTCTCCAACCGTGGTATGCAAACGACCTCATTACTATTAAAATGAGGTCATTAATATTAATCTAAGCCATCGGATCAGTGGCCTAATATTGCAATGCCACGATCAGCTCGCTAATATCGACCCGAAAAAACAGACAGGTCTGCCATATTTTTCTTTTTTTTTCCTATGGGCACAGATAATGTATGTGTGTGTAACACATGTGTAAAGAGTGGCCCATAAAAAATTTTAAAAAGTTGAACCGGCCCTCCCCCAATGATGCTCCTGGGACCACATCGGGAGGGCATTTGTGCATGTGACGTCATGGTGTCACATCTGCACATGCACAGATGCCCTCCCGATGCAGCTCCGAGGTATGAGAAGAGGTTGAGGGTGGGGATGGGGCGTGATTTGAGTGGGGCTGGGTGGAACTAGGCGGAGCCATGGGTCCAGATCATAGCCACAGCATAGCCATGCCGGGCACAAGCTTCTCTCTCTATGCTACTGGGTCACTGTTAAAAAGCAAAACATCATTTTACTGTCAATTCCAGTTATTATTAACTTGGTCTCATTGCAGAAAATGGGACCTGGGCTATGTCCTAACAGTAGCCCATATTTGATAGCTCTGTCCCTTAATCTGTAATGTGTTAGAAGGAAGCACAGTATTTATTATTCTGTACTGGCATCCATTAGTGCATGCTGAGGACCTACAGTGAATTGAATTGTATAGGTAACTCTCGGAATTATTTTACATTTTAAAAATTGATTTAGTAAAAGCAAAAACTATAAGGGCTGCTTTTTACTAAGATGCGAGACAATAATGACTGTAGCACACCTTATACGGGTCTTTCCTGCAAGCTGCCATTTTTAGCGTAGCCAGAAATGGCCAATTTTCCAGATTAATAGCCATGAGCTAATGTTGCCATTAGCGCACGACCATTAACAAAAATTAGTGCGTGAGCACTTACCGACACCTATTTTGTAGGTGGTAAGAGCTAAGGTGCTTAATCCTGTGTTAACTAGTTAGAGCATAGTAATGTAGCTGCTCTAACTGACTAGTGAAGAACTGCACACTCTCCACCCCCAGTTATGTCTCCTCTACAGAAAAATAAAAATTATTTATAGCTTGTGGTTTGCCCACGAACATTACAAAATCCAATTTCCACCAGATCCACCCAAAAACTAAAATTATCCTTCCCCTCCTTAAAAGGCATATCCCATGTTGGTAAACTAGGGTCTTCCCTCCCCTTCAGAATCACTCAGCTCTGGAATAATCTTACTTCCCCTCTTCGTAACTTGAGTTCCTTTCAACTTTTCCGTAAGCATCTGAAAACTTGGCTATTCTCCAAAATGTAACCTTCTTCCCCTCTCTGGTACTCTAAGCCCTAACCTCTCTTTATACTTATTTCTATAATTCCATTGGAGTTCCGTTCTATCCCAACTCCTGTAAACCGTGCCGAGCTCCACATTGTGGAGATGATGCGGTATATCAATCCAAGATTTAGTTTAGTTTAGTTTACAAAATTACTATGGGAAGCATCAATGCATCTGTTGATGAACCCTTTTAAACTGCGGTAAACATGTGCTACTGTGTACTTCAGCTTAGTAAAAGGAGCCCTAAAGGTTTTCTAAAAATGTTGCATTTTAATAGGTCATCTAGGAAGAGGAAAATGTAATAAGTTGATTTATGAACATAAGACAATTAATATGCTTCTGATAACAGAAGAAAATACCGTACAGATGTTACTTGCAATGGGCTAAAAATGTTTTTATATAGTACATTTGGGATTTAAGAAATCCAGTCGTATAGTTCCACACCCTGACAGATTTTCAAGAAAGAAGACCTCTTAGATTAGGATAATTCTTCTATGAAAGAACCTATTTTATTTTTGTATTTAAGAATTAATGTCGTACATGTATTAAAATTGCTGAACAGGGAAAGAATTCTGTTTTTGTTTGCTATCCTTAAACCAGTATTGCTCCTCTTATTCCAGATGAGGTCTTTGTACCCTTGGGGGATTGGGGCCACTTAAATTTCAGAGGTTACAAAGTGGCTTGACCGACCAGTGGTGTAGCTAGGACTGAATGGGCAGGTAGAAAAATTAAGATAGGCCCCTTATAAACACCATCTCTCACAAAATGAGTAACCATTTAGAATAGCATTGAGTGCTGATTTTCCCACCCAAATATGAGCACCAGGATTTGCGTCTGCTGAAACCAGGTATAATTTCCGACAACCAATTTGGGCACATATTCCTGGTGTTCTGTAACACTGTATGCAAATTTTAGGAATGTACCTCCCATGGCCACACCCTCTTTTGGATGTCACATTATGGGATTTCACTTCACACGTTATAATCTCAGTCAGTACTCTGGCATTGGTAAACCATTCATAATACCACAACTATATCTCTCAATGCCGCTCTCTCTTCTTAATAAATTGCTTTAGTCAAACTATCAGGGCTTCAGACATGCCATTTGGTCACCACACAATTTTTTGTGTTTGCTTGGTTGCCAAAAAAATTTCCATGTAGATCGGGATGGTGCAGAATAAGTTGTGAAGGGGGGACCTTTTCTTGAAGCAGCCTGTCGGCGAAACATGTCGGATATGACAGGTCCCTTTCCCAATGAGATAAGATCATCAAGAAAAAGAATATATAATAAGATAAGTTTTAACCAGTTTTTATAACAGTTAAGTTATTGATATTAAGCACTTTAAGCACTTTAATAAGTTTGAGAAATAATGAAGCACTTTAAAAAAAAACAAAAATTGTGAAACATATTGAGTAGGGGCTAGTGAAGAAGCCATAGCCAGTGAGAAGAATTTTGACAACCAAGCAAACACAAAAAATTGTGTGGTGACCAAATGGCATGTCTGAAGCCCTGATAGCAATTTATTAAGAAGAGAGAGCGGCATTGAGAGATATAGTTGTGACATTATAGGATTTCAGCACATTGTTATAGAATAGCATGTTTCAAAATGTGTACCCAAGTCCAAATCTGTACCAATTAACACCTAATTATTGGTGCTGGTTGATGCCTTAGCCAATTTAATTGAGAGCACATCTTGGGTCAGTACCCAAACATCAGCACCCAGTTTTGGACATCATATATAGAAACAGAGAGAAGAGATGCTGCACAGGAAGTGTCATGGCAGTGCTGGCCACAGGTATCCAATTTTAATTACTATCTCTGCCAGCAATATGCTGTACATTGGGACGAGTGGCCTGGAGCGGGTAGGGAGGTGGAGGTAAGTAGATAGATGATGGATCCATAGGGAGCAAAAGAAGGGAGGGATGCTCGACTCATTGTTATCTATGCTGCTGTGGCTGGCAAAACATGCATGAATAAAAATTATTTTACTGTACTTTGACTTCAATGCTTTTTTTTTAAGTTGATTCTAAAGAAATCTTTAATTTTGTTCAAACAGATTCTTCATTGCATAAATCAATGAAGGATCGTATTAATAAATGTTCCTTTTGGAGCTAGTTCCCCTTCTGAGAGACTTAGGCCTCTTCTATCAAACTGCGCCAGCAATTTGTAGAGCGGAGAGCTGTGATGAATGGCCCACGCTGCTCCCGACGCTCATAGAGTTCCTGTGAGCGTCAGGAGCAGGGCAGGCCATTCACCACAGCTCTCTGCGCTAAAAACTGCTAGCGCAGTCTGATAGAAGAGGCCCTCAGTGTAAATTAATCTGTTATATTGTACACTATAAATTTGAGACATTAGAAATGCTTGCACCTAGAAATTGAAGTTTTAGAAAACAAATTTTAATACAAAAAAATTAGATCACTCCATCTTTTTGGCTTTCTTTCCTGGTTTTGCTTTGTCCCTTATCTTGCATTTTGAGCTAATCATTCCAAATCTGGGCATGAGCAAGTTGAGTACAGTACTCCCCCAAAATTTGTGGGGGTTCATTTCCAGGAATACCCGCGAATTTCGAAAAACCGCAAATGCGGTCTTGAGTCTGTAAAAAGGCAGCAGATGGCAGCTGGCGCACCAGCAGGTGCAGTAAATCATACCCGATATGCTCCAGGGGGGAGAGGAGAAGGAGTTGGCTATGCAGAAGGCTGATTGGCTGACTGGGGGGGAGGGGGGAGAGGAGGAAGAATCGTCTGTGCAGAAGGCTGATTAGCTGACCGGGGGGGGGGGGGGAGAGGAGGAGGAATCGGCTGTGCAGAAGGCTGATTGGCTGACCAGGGAGGGGGGAGAAGAGAAGGAGTCAGCTATGCAGAAGGCTGATTGGCTGATCGGGGGGGGGGGGAGGAGGAGGAGGAATCGGCTGTACAGAAGGCTGATTGGCTGATCGGGGGGGGGGGGGGGGGAGAGGAGGAGTAATCGGCTGTGCAGAAGGCTGATTGGCTGATCAGGGGGGGAGAGGAGGAAGAATCGGCTGTGCAGAAGGCTGATTGGCTGACCAGGGGGGGAGAGGAGGAGGAATCGGCTGTGCAGAAGGCTGATTTGTGGACTCATTCCCTGTATTTTCTGATCGGAAGAGGCAGTCTGAAAATCAAATAACCGAGCATGGTTCTATGGGATTGGTCAGAATAACATCGTGTAGCAATATAGATTAAGGATAAACACACAATTTGTAGCCATCCAGGGACAGAGCAGAACAGCAAAAGTCAGGGAGGTGGGAGTGTGCTAAATAAAGCAGAATCTTAAGTTGTCCGTGCACATACTCTGTTAGCTTGGAACTGAATGGCATATCTGTCTTCTTTTGTAAATGCAACACAATGAATGTTTAAACATCTATAGAGTTAAAAAGGTTCACTGTTATCCAAAATTATAGGAATGTATGTTTTTATCTTTTAGCCATTCTCTATGGACTAGACACACCTACAGTTGTTGGAATTGCCTTTGCAGCCTTTATAATTGGAGCCCTGCTAGTAGGAGCATTATGGTATATCTATTCACATACAGGTAAGAGGTCATTTCATTTTATAAAAAAATAACTACTGAAGCTAGTTTTATTTATTTTTTTCTTGGAAGTTTCTTTTTTTTCTTGTGCCTTATACAGTTTTTGGGGTCTGACTTGCCACCTTCCACACTTGCATTTGCAGATCAGATGGAACCTTCCTGAAATTGTTCACCACATTTATGCAAAGCAAACAAAAGGTCACCAGATAGTTCCACAGTAGAAAGGAAAAAACCAAAAGCAAGGAAACTGTGGAAACGATGATCTCAATAACCAGTTTATTGGTCGTCACAAGAAGTAGTGGGTTCTCTGAGGCCGCCCATGAGGGCAAAACGCGTCAGAACCCGATAGCACCATCATAGTATGCTTCTCTGGCTCCACCAAGTTATGGACTTTTTAACGTTTATTGAAATTGATTGAAGCCACAAAAAAGCATGGACATTAAGCACTAAGCACTTTATATCAAAGAAAACAATCACAGCAAAAAGATAAAAAGATAAACAGTTTTATTAGTGTAGGGGGAGGTGCAGGGGGAGGTGTAGGGGGTCCGCACTCTGGAGCATGTCCTCATTTGCGGGTTCTCTACCTGAGGGTTCTGAGCACTTCCAAGTTAGTTTACATATAATACGAGATATTTTGTTTAAACAACACAGGGAGGAGATCGGTAATATATTTCAGTAAATTAGCCACCATTGGATCTACCTAATATTAGATTTAATTCCCCGAGTTAGGTTTTGGCCTTCCTTTCCACTGCCATATCCAACATTTCTGGGGTTTTTCCCACTGTCTACCATCTCTCTCTCTCTCTCTCCCTGCCCTGTGCCCTGGGTCAAACTTCTTTTTATTCCTCTGCATGCAGCATCTCTCCCTTCCTCCCCTCCATTATGTGCAACAATTCTTTCTCTCATGCAGCATCTTTCCACCCAATGTCCAACATTTCCCTTTCTCTTTTCCATTCATATCTCCCTACCCTCCACCATATGCAAGATTTCTCCCTCTCACCCCTTTCTATCTCTCCCTTCATCTCTTCCTTTCTCCTCTCTCTCCCCATGTGCAGCGGTTTTCCATCCCTCCCTCCCGTTCCTCGGTACAGCAGTTTTCCATCCCTCCCGTCCATCAAATCTCCCAGAAGCTACATGATTCGAAGCTCAAGGAATACATAGAGGAGGTTGTCAGCGTGACCTGCACATGTTGTACAGCAGGAGGCACTGCAACACAGGGACCCCTAGCATACAGGAGGCCTCCTAAAGCAGCAGTGGTGGAGGCAGGCGGGCAGAAACAGGCGGTGAACAGGTTTCTCAGGGCTTCCCTCTGCTGCTACATCATCAGTGATGTAGCAGAGGGAAGGTCCCAGCGGGGCAGGCCAGGAGCAGCCTGTATCTCTGCCTGCCAGCCGCCGCCACCACTGCTGCTGCTTTAGGAGACACAGACGTTTCAGGAGACTCAGTATTAGAGAACATCAAGGGGACAAATTTTTTCCTGTCTCTGCAGCAACTCAATTTCCCCATCCCGTCCTCTTGAGTTGTTTTGCTCACTTATGATTTTAAAGTGTTTGAAGCTTGTGCAAATGAGGATGGAACTTGCAGGAATGGGGCAGGAACAGGAAAAGACCTTTCCATGATGGGATGGGAAAATGAGTTCCTGCGGGGATGGGGAAAAATTTGTCCCCGTGTCATTCTCTACTCAGGACTCACTAAATCAGTGAGTCTGATTTTTTTTTTTTTTTTAAGTGAATCAATTCAAATCAGTGAATTGGGCAGCACTAGTGCTTGGGCTGGAAGTAAAACAGTTGACTAAAATTTATCATAGTTTGCTGCATTGTAATGCCATATGTAGCTTATTGTACATTTCCATGTCCATTGCACTAAGATTAGTTTTCATGCTGAGTCACTAAAGGTGTGTCAGCCTGTAAAGAGTCTAGTTTTCACTACAACTGATATACTTAACAAAACTCTTTACTTCTAATGAGTCCAGCTATATATCTACGAATGATTTGATGGTTGTAGAAAAATGTTGAAGGTTTGTTGCATTTGCCTGACAAACATTTGCAAAAATCTAGAATAGGACCCAGACATCTGCTTCAGATCATCCAAAAAGTGGAAGCATATGCTGTCAGTATGGTAGATTTACACTGGAATTTCTGAAGATCCAGAAAATATTCTTTTGGATTCACTTTAGCTATAGTAGCCTAAGAATCTGCAGTGTATTTTCACAGTGAATCTAGGAGAAATCTGGAATTTCCATCAAACTTCTACTAATCCACCCGCTTCAGTTTCAAAATATTTTCCAGGCTTTAATCTAGTGGTTTATAGACATCTCTTCAGGGACTTCTCCAGTTCAGTCTTCAGAATATCTATAATAAATATGCATGAGACTTATATGCTTACACTGCCTCTTTTTTGCAAATATATCTCAGACATATTCCTTATAGAAATTCTGGTTTAGGAGCCACTGCTAAAATCACTTGCATTGTACCTGAATTTTAGAGCAGAGAGTTGTGAATCTGGAGGCCTTGATTTTATTCTCTGTCTACAGATAACTGTGTGACTGCCTAGCAAGGTACCAAAAGCAGCAGTACTTCGTATTCGCTAGAAATAGTCAAACCGGAGAAGGAAAGAGCCTTCTGCTTTGATACATCTAGTTCTTATTAACATCTGTTGTGTCTTTATTCTGATATTTGCTATTTTTGGAACTGTGTAAAGAAAAAGAAAAGAAAATAACCCCAAATCCTTAAAACGCACTCGCAAAAAAAGCAAGCTGTGCAGTTGAAAGATCCTAGTTGCAGGAAACACTTTAATTTACAACCAGCTTCCCTTCGTGGAGCTACATGACTTCCTGTTGGTGGCTAGGTGCCTTAATCTGCCTCATGGTTTCTGCTACACAGGAAGTGCACAGAATTGTAAAAGGACATAGCTGAGCTGCTAGCTGTTTCCTCACTTCTGATTTTTGCTATCTGAGAGGACAGGATTTGAAGATCAGATCTTTTTTTTCAAGATAAACGAAGGAGCCTGAAATGAGAGTTTTGAAAAAAGCCCCAACAAAGATTAAATTAGCCCCACAGACTGATTATATTTTAAAGCCTTTATTCAGAATTAGAATCATATTAATGTAGATTTGTTGCTTACATTTTAAATTCTTTCAAACAAGAACTATGGCTTAGATTCACTAAACCTTCCGATCCTGTACCAACGATCTGCGATCATTCCCCAGCCAGATTCACTAAACAGCCCACTGCCCACTTAACGATCCAATCCGATCCGATCCAACCCATGCAAATTAGTAAAATCCCATGCAAAATAGCCAACCAATCGATTCACTAACAATTGCTTGGCTATTTTGAATCGGATTTTACTATCCTAAAATCTGACTGCTGCAGACCTGTTGGTAACTGTGTTACCGATAGGTCTGCTGTTTTTTTGACAGGTCTGCCTGTCTTTTTTTTTTTTTTTTCTATGGCACAGATATTTTGCATGTGTTACACACGCAAAATATCTGCCCCATAAAAACAAAATGAAAAGCCAGGCAGACCTGTCAAAAAAATGCTGCCCCCTAACAAACGCAACCCCTTCCCCATGACCCACAAATGGCAGAAGGGATGCCCAAGGGAGGAGCCCAAGTCGCCTGAGCCAATCAGGGTCTTAGGCTTCTTCCTGTGCATCATATGATGCACCAGAGTGGGGCCTAAGGCCCTGATTGCATCGCTGGAGCCCGAAGGAGCAGGAGGGACTGAGCACTCCTCCTGCTCCCAACATCCAGGTACCAGGGGGGGGCTTACTGGTACCTGAGTTACTCTACCTCACAAACATAAATGGATTTGAATTGTTAGAACTTTATGCATAGACCTGTGCTTTAAATTAAGTCAGAGTTTAACTACATTCTTATTGAGATTTAGAAATAACAGTGAGCAAGGAGGTTTTATTGAAGACTGTGAGGTACTTACCCTATCTAGTCCTTGAGCAAGTTTCGTTCTGGCTGAGGACGGCGATCTAAGGCTTTTTTCCTCCTTGCAGAAGCTTAGTACATGGTACAAGATTCAAATGCATATTTAACTTGTCAAAGAAGTGAGTATTGCATTGTATTGAACCCCACTATTTACCCTTCTCCATTGAGAATATTGACCATTTATACCTACTCTCTGTTTTCTGTCTTTCAATCAGTTCTTAATCCCTAATAGGCCATTACCTCCTACCCCATGACTCTCTAATTTCCTCATGAGGTACTTTGTCAAATGCCTTTTGAAAATCCAAATACACAATATCAACTGGCTCAACTTTATCCATATGCTCATTCACACCTTCAAAAAAGATTGGTAAGGCAAAATTTCCCTTGACTAAACCTATATTGGCTTTCTCTCAATAATCTAAAGCAAGTCTCATAAATTTTAGACACATCCATGAGCAGATGCCTTTACTATGGATGTTGTTCTGAAGTGGTAGTAAGGTGTTTTTTTGTGAGGATCCATAATGATCATCTTTTAAGGGTACTGGATGCCACCCCTATTCAGAAAACAGTAGTGAACCAGAAAACTTAGATTATGTTAAAAAAAATTCTTCAACAGACTACAGACTTAGCTTTATATGGTTTAGCAAAGCATAGGGCCTACTATATTTAACCTGGAGTAGATGACATGGTAAATATGAAATTATTTATAAAAAAAGCCATAATGCCCAAGAACAATGCAAGAGTATTGATGCCCTAGGCAAATATTTTGCCATAAGCAGACCTCCTACCTCCTCTCCAATGAATTTTCAGGTGTCTATGATAAAAGGGATGCAAGAATGAATGGCCAGTATAGCCTGAGTGAGAAAATTGTTCTCTGTGAAAAGAAATCCTGCAAAAATGGTTCAGTCCAGCAAGATACTCCTACTTAAACAATAAACTAAATAAAACTGAGAGGCAGTTGATCCATTGTTACATGAGTTTCCAGCCACAGATGCTTACAGATTTCTGGAAACATCTATTCTGACAATGACATGAAACACAGGTCACATGACTTGCGTCTCCCTATGGAGGATGTCCACCATCAAAAACAAGAACATTTACCTAGGTACATAGGCCCAGATTCACTAAAGATAGTGATTCAATCGCTGTTGGACGATTCCTGGCCAATTTTAAAACAGTGATTGATTCGTTATCTTTTTTGCATGCAAATGATTTGGATGGAGGTGCAAATCATTTGAATGCAAACTCCTGACTCAATCGCTCAGTGAGTGATTGAGTCAGGGCAGCCCTGACAATAGTGCCAGAAGCAGCCTCCTGTCACTGCTGTCAGGGCTTCTGCCGTTTTTGGGTTTTTTTCATTTAAAAAAAAAAAATGGAACTGATATTTTGCATGTGTTACACATGCAAAATATCTTGCCAATAAAAAGAAAATGAAAAAAATCCAGCACCCCCTCCCCCCCAAAATGGCAGGAGGGATGCCCACTTCTTCCTGCCACCAGCACCCCCTACCGAACCCCCCCCCCAACTTAATAAGGCAGGAGGTATACCAACATTCTCCTGCCACCAGACGCCCCCTGCCCCCATCAGTACCCCCCAAACATGGCAGGAAGGATGCCAACTCCTTCCTGCCACCAGATGCCCCCCGCCCGCGACATAAAACTAATCCCCCTGTCGGAACCCCCTCCCCTGAACTTGACAGGAGGGAAGCTAACTTCCTCCTGCCATTGGAACCATTACTTATCTTGTAAGGTGACAACGTTGCTGCTGTTACTTCCAAATCAAACTACCTGCAAGAACTGTGTAAAATGTCCAGTGCCTTCCTCCGACATTGGCAAGCCGGCATTTCGCTATTCGCAGCATCAGGGTGGTTGGACGTGATCTCTGTAAATTGGCACAAATGTTTTGCTCATTCCTGCCTTTGCCACAGGACTGAGCACAAAAGTTTGTGGGGTCATATGCCGGTTCATCGGAGGCACATTGGCGGGAGGGGGGGGATGTTTTTCTTTTTCTTTTTCTTTTTTTATGGGGCTGATATTGTGCATGTGTAACCATTAAAAAGGGCTGAACTATGGTTATCTTCTCTACTATCTTCGTTATCTTGTTAAGAATAGATAGATACTCTCAACAGTTCAACATTCAGTCCAATATTAGGCAAAACAATTTCATATATAAGTGCCAATGGGATATCAGACCACCCTCTGAGCAACTTAGCTCAATAGGGTTAAATTCCTTATTTTTCCCGAGGGCACAACTTCTCTATCTCACGTTCTTATTATTATTTTTTTTTCATTTCTTATCTAAATTTATTAGAGTTAATTTTCATAATTTAGTTTAATAACTTAATTTTGATTTCTCAATTCATAAATTAATCTCATGACTTAGCTTAACTTTCCAGCCATCACTGTTAATCCCCTCAACCAACGCGTTTCCCTCTCTTTGTCAAGGCAGTGGGGAAACTGAAAAGAAAAGAAAAACACAGAATATACTAACATTAAAGTAAGAACCATACTACCCCACCACAAAATTAATTGTGGCAGAGACCACTCTTACCTATGTAACTTTCACATCACTCATGCAGCCGTCAGCTCTCCTAAAATGGCCGCGGTGTTCTAACACTGAACTGATATTCTTCCTCCCCAGTGACGTCACACCCGGCTACCTGGGAAATTCAAAGCCTACCTCAAAACCTTTAACCAAAGTTATAGGGCACCAATTGTTATTTTACATTTTTATATTATGTTTTTGACATTAATTGTAATAATTATACTTTTATTTTTGTTTTCTGACATTAGCTTTGACAACCTCCCTCCTGGATCACCCAATTCTCAAATTAAAAATCTACCTCCGCCATCCAGTCAGATGTTTCATTTAACCCTTCCAGGGCCATTGAGTTTAATTTGACTATGGTTAGGCAGCTAAGCGGCTGGTCTTGGCCAGTCACTCTTTTTGGATCACTAAAACCCCTGGGTTTTTTGTGCATAGCCAAGCGATGTTAGTGCATCAATCACTTGGCTAGTATGCATGGGGTTTTAGCTAATTTGCATGGCCAGATTGGAAAATGGGCGATCGAGGGGAAAAACATGTGATTAGCCATTTTGTGCATCGGATCGGCAAATGCGATCGTCGCTAAAGCAGTCAAAAGTGGTTTAGCGATGATCGCTGACTTTAGTGCATCTGGGCTCAGTGTCATTGTTGAGGCAAAGGCTAAGAAAGCAAATAGGAATTATCAGGAAAGGAATGGAAAACAAAGATGAAAATGTTATCATGGCCTTGTATCGCTCTATGGTTGGGCCGCACCTCGAATACTGTGTGCAGTTCTGGTTGTTGTGATCTAACTAGGTACTTGGGTCCTGGGTTGACCACTGTTGGAGACAGGATCCTGGGCTTGATAGATCTTCCGTCTCTCCCAGTATGGCAATTCTTATGCTCTTAATTTTGATTCATGCCCTGATTACTATTTGGCTGTGGTAAAGGGCTTTATTTTGAACTAATTTACTGTAACTTGAATGTAAATTACCTTGGAGCTGCTACTTAAAGCATGAGTGAATACAATTAGAAAATAAAAGCTTTAAAAACATTAGGATTGGCTTCCGTTGTTACAGAATAATACAGTTTGTTGCTTGCTGGGTAAGATGAAATATGATAATACTACTCTGCTTTTGAGGAGTTTGCTTTGGTTGTCTATTGAATTTAGGACACGATTTAAAATCCTTTGTTTAATATTTCGATCTTAACATGATTTGGGCATAAATATTTAGATGACTTGGTAACCCATGTGCCTTCAAAGACTCTGCATTCTTCCAAACTATTTTTTATTACAACTTCATGGTCAAAAAAAACAAATAAGATGGCCTTGTGACTAGAAAAGGAGAATTTTCTTAGTTTGTACTCAGCATTTGGTGCTCTGCTCTGCTGAGTTTACGACAAATGCTGAACTATCTGGCATTTTATAAATATGCTACAGCTTGGTTGTTTAGTCTGGGTTCTAGATAAGCAGGATGATGATACATTAGCTATTTTATTTGTTCTTTATGATGTTAATGTATTTTTGTTATTAAGGATTTTTCTATTGTAACATCCTCGGGGGGTTTGCAGTGCATTAAATCAAATTTGATAAATAAATTAATAGATAACTTTCCTGGGTGGAGTTTGTCATGTATTTATTTTTGGCTAGCTCAAAGGAAAAAAGCCATATTTCCAATTTCCATGTAAACAGCAGGAAATTTGTCTTTTGACCTGATTATCAGCCAGCAGGCTATTCCATAAAAGAGGCACAACAACAATGAAAGCTCTAGTTCTGCAGTAGGCCAGATACATCTCATGCAAGGGAGAGACATAGCTTAATGGCTGTAGCTAGCATGCAGGTTGCTAGTTGACTGAGTTATTTTTAATTTGTTTAGCAATTTATTTGTTAGAACATAAGATTTGCCGTTGCTGGGTCAGACCAGTGGTCCATCGTGCCCAGCAGTCTGCTCACGCGGCGGCCCTTAGGTCAAAGACCAGTGCCCTGATTGAGTCTAGCCTTACCTGCATGCGTTACGGTTCAGCAGGAACTTATCTAACCTTGTCTTGAATCCCTGGAGGGTGCTTTCCCCTATAACAGCCTCCGGAAGAGCGTTCCAGATTTCTACCACTCTCTGGGTGAAGAAGAACTTCCTTACGTTTATACGGAATCTATCCATTTTAACTTTAGAGAATGCCCTCTCATTCTCTCTACCTTGGAGAGGGTGAACAACCTGTCTTTATCTACTAAGTCTATTCCCTTCATTATCTTGAATGTTTCGATCATGTCCTCTCTGTCTCCTCTTTTCAAGGGATTTGGCTAAATGTATTTTTTTCAGTTCTGGCTCAAGTTGAGTTATATTCAATTACACTAAGAAATTTTCTGTCCCAGGAGGGCTTATAACCTAAATTTTTTTTAATGTAAGGTAAATGAGGGGGTGAGGGGGTTAGTGACTTGCTCAAGATCACAGGGAACCACAATGGGATTTGAACCGAGATTTCCTGATTCTTAGCTTGATGCTGTAACCATTAGGCTACTCCACTCCAGAATGCAGAATGTTGTGCAGTTAAATTATAAAGCAGAAAATGTATCTGAGCCTGATTTAAGTCCCCCACACAGCAGGTATTTCTTCAGGTGGACTATTAAACTCATATAGGAATTATTATGTGATATCAGTGTCTTGCAAAAAGTGCTGCATAATTTTAGTATCTGCAAAGTAGGATTTCAGTATCTAAATTAAACTGAATCTTGGACTACTTATATACCGAGTCATCCCTGAGAAGCGAGGCTCGACTCGGTTAACAATACAGTGGAACCTTGGTTTACGAGCATAGTTCGTTCCAGAAGTATGCTCGTAAACAAATTGCTCATATATCAAAGCGAGTTTCTCCCCTCCCCCGTGATTCTACATCCCCCCGAGCACCGAAACGAAATTCCTTATCCCGATTGGGCACCGGCACCAGCACTAAAGCATAGGATGTGCCGGTGCCCTAAGATCATCCCTCTTCTGGGCTGGACGGTGCGTTGGAGATCCTCCCTCTTGCCTGTGCTGGGCTGGACTGGGCCTTGAGCATTTGCGCATGCTCAAGGCCTTCTGGTCTTGCTCTCTTCCAAGATTCTCAGATTCAGAATCTCGGAGAGAGTGAGACCAGAAGGCCTTGAGCATGCGCAAATGCTCAAGGCCCAGTCCAGCCCAGAACAGGCAAGAGGGAGGATCTCCGACGCACCGCCCAGCCCAGAAGAGGGAGGATCTTCGGGCACCGGCATGTCCTATGCATTGGTGCCGGTGCCCAATCGGGGTAAGGGATTTTGTTTTGGTGCACCGGGGGGGGGGGGGGGAGGCTGGATCGCGGGGGATGGCACTCATAAATCGAGTCAAACTCGGTTTCCGAGGTGCCGATTTTGCAAATGTTTTGCTTGTCTTGCAAAACACTCGCAAATCTGTGCACTCGTAAACCAAGGTTTGACTGTAGTTGTATTTAAAAGAAAGAATTAATCTCATAGAAACTTATCTGCTAGAAAATGCTGAAACAGTAGTTTTCAGAATTTTTCAAAAAGCTTGAAGGGATAGGATCTTATTTGAGAAGGTAGGTTGTTCCAAATTACTGTTAGTAAATAGGGGAAGGAATGAACAATTTTACTGATAGATCTGGTACCTTTTACAGTGGGAAAAGAAAGTTTAAATACTTAGATAATTCTGCATCTTGAAGATCTCAAAGAATTTAAAGCTAGAGGGACCAACGAATCAAAAATACCATGTAAGATTTTAAAAACTATGTAGGCACATTTAAACTGAACTCTCAATCATAAAGGAAGCCAATTTCATTAACAGAGGTGACACACAGTCATACTTTGTTTTACCAAAGATCAATCTTGCGGTGGTATTTTGAATTAACTGGAGTCTTTTTTTCATTTCCTTTACTCAAACCCACATAAATGGAGTTACAATAGTCCAGTTGTGCCAAAATGATGGATTAGACCAGAATTGCAAAATGATGTTGATAAAACAGGTGATGGACACTTTTCATTGTATGCAAACTGAAGATATATTTCTTAATCAAATGGTTTACCTGACAATAGAAAGAGATAGAGGAGTTTAAAAAGTTTCCCAACACTGAGTCTAGAAGAAAACTCAGTTGACAGAATATCACCAAAATTAAGGGCAATTGAACTAGGAAGGTTTGCAATTTCTGGACCAAACCAAAGTAATTTTGTTTTTATTGTGTTTAATTTCATTTGAACCAGAGATGACCACAACTGTAATTTGAATAAACAAGAATTTGTTGGCTGTAAGGTTGACTTCAAGCAAGATAAAAATATCATCCGCTTAAGTAAATAGCTATTCGATAGGGCTTAGGTTAAAATTTTAACATAGTCATATAGTTATGAAAGAGGATAGGAGATGGTGGGGAACCCTGGGGAACACTGCAATCTGGTCACCATGCAGAAGATGTTGTGCCTCCAAAGTTCACTACATAGGACCGCAATGAAAGAAATCCTTTGAACCAGGGCAGAACGTTATCCTCCATGACTATATCTGAAAGCAGTCTAACTAGAACATGATGGTTTACTACATCAAAGGCTGCTGAAAGATCAAATTGTAATAGTATGGCATATCTATTCTGAGATAATAAACTTTGAATCTTAAAAATCAGTGATAGTAATAAAGTTTCTGTGCTAAAATTAGAACAGAATCCATGTTGAAAGGGCAACAAAATGGAAAATTTATCTAGATAACTTGAAAGTTGTTTGGAAACAATTTGACTCAATCAGCTTAGTTACTAGAGGAATGTTTGTAATAGGACGATAACTCATTGGACCAGCAAGATTTAGATCGTTACCTTTCAGTAGTGGGGTAAGAACTATATGGCCCATAGATGCAGAAAAAAACCTGTTCTCTAAAAAAAAATAGTTTAGCATAATGGTTAACCAGGAGACAGCTTGATTGGAGATTTCTCGGAAGATGTAAGATGGAAACTTGTCCAAGGAACATTTGTTTTGTCCTAGTCTGTTGCATAATGTTCTGACCTGAAGTTAAGTAGCAGGTACAAATTCTCTCCAGTATCTATCGACTGGAATATTAGTTGTTGTTTCCAAATTAAATGATATATCCTTCTAGTCTGCATTAAGAAAGAAGGCTCTTATAGTTTTAATCTTATCATCAAAAAACTTTACAAGTTCACCAGCATTTGGTACCCTATTCGCATGACTATCTTTATTAGTAGTAGTAAGGGATCTCCAAAATTTAAATAAAGATTTACTCTGGTCTTTAGCTCTACCAATTCTATAATCCATAGTATGATTTTTGAGCTTTATTTAATTCAGATTTATAAGCTGTGATTTTTATCCTCCAATTCAATTTGTCTACCTCTGTTTAACTTTTTTTTCACTTTCGTTCTAATTTCCTACAATTGCGCTTAAGCTCATGATGGCCAACAGTATATATACCAAGGGGCCTGATTATATCGTAGTGGGCTGATTTGGAAATTGAAGGAGACATATAGTCCAACATTTTTGTTGATTCCTCCATCCACAAATTCAATATACCATTTATTTCATACTCTGTTGGGGAGTCGGGGATAACTGATAATAAATGGGACCAAAACTCCTCAATATTAACCTTTTTTTTCTAATGTTTAGTAACCTTCCTGTTGGGCTTTTATGTATTTTGGACATGAAAATAGGTAGGTTAACATTTCCTAAGAGATGGTCTGATTAGGGGACTCTCTGCCAATCGCAATCAGAAATCAGTATCGTATTTGTTCAATACCTTGAATCAACAGTTTTCACCTCATTCCTTTGAACACACCAGAACAGTTGAGTATTTCAGCTGTGTGCATCTAGCAGTGCTATAGAAACAATGATTAGTAGTACTAGACTGAGGATATCCCTAATGAATATGAGGTAGATTTTCATGCAATACCTCCACTATATGCAGTACATTCTATACATATTCATTGTGGATATCCTGAAATACAAAGAGGCTGGGTGTGTCTTGAGAGAGAAAAGACCCTTAGGAGACCCTCAGAAGGGGCATTGTGCTGTTGAATCAAACCTACCATAAGATCTATGAACTGTGCAAAAAGTGCATATTTTCCTGTCAGCATAAATAATACTTTTGCAAGAGGACTTCATCTTTGCCCTAGATGCTGGCAAACATCTGCTGACTGTGACAAGTGTTGAATATTCTGGGACTTTCCAAGAAATGCTTGGGTCACAAGAAGAAAACCAAACCACATAACTCCAGGTCAGGACGACTTCACTATGACCAGTCTGGTCTCTAGAAGAAGCTCTGTTAATTGTCGACTGTATCCTATTTGTTGTCATGACTAGTCTGTTTTCAAACGATTGTGAATGTCTACTTGTAACCCGTTCTAAGCTTCTGAGAGAACGGGATAGAAACTGAAATAAATAAATATTAACCGCAGGTGAAAATAGCTGACAAATCTACAATCCGGCTTAGAAGGGAAACCTTCCATTCACTCTCAGAAATTATTGACCTTAGTATTAAAAATGCATTGTTAGGGAAAATATAGAAGTCATATTTGACACCAAGTGGCACCATGCTTCATTATGACTCAATTGCCAGTATGTATACCATCCAATCAACAAAAATGACAAGTGTGACAATCCAATAGAAACTAAGTATGTAATTAGTATCCAGGTAGCACTCTTAAACCCTAGGCTACTAAACTAGGGTATAAAAGTAGCATGCCTGCTGACTTAAGCTCTAGAACGGAATGGGCAGCACATGACTTACCGGTATTCTGTGTTATTCTTCCGTTAGCCTAAATGCTGTTTGTTATATCCTATTTGGATGCATCAATGTAAGCTGTCTTTTGTAATATACTGTTTTATTATATACAGCAATTGGGCTGTCGGTGTGAGGTCATTAAAATGATTGAAGGGGGCTAGCAGCGGCCTTTCCAGTCTTGAAGACTTAGTTGAGATGCACTAGCTGTGGCATGTGTTCAGAGCTTTCAGGGGATTCAGTGAATCTCTAGCTTTACTACAGCCCTTCTTTTTTTTGTTTGTTTGCTCAACCAGTCAAACTGCATCAAGCAAAAGGTAAACCAAAAATAAAATAGCAGGATTCTAGGGCTGGGGATTCACCCAACCCTTTGAAGGCCCTGACAGTACTCATCTGAATTTGATTGATTAAGTAGCTTCTGCCTGTTGTCTGCTCAACCAATTAAATTCAGAGCAGGGCCTTCAGGGGGTTGGATGAATCCCCTGAAGGCCCTGACCGTATGCCACTGTGCACTAGTAAGTAAGGCAGGTAGTAAGGTGCTCCCTAACTCTCTGCTGGGGTATTGATTCAGTACAGCTTGCTAGAAAGAGTGCCATATACTAACCCACTCACATCACTTACTGTGCCACCTAGGGTTCTGTGGTGCTAGCTTAGTTACATCTAATTCTGTTTAGGGTTTGTTTTGTTATTCAGAACCCATGGTTAAATGAGTTAAGCTTTTTAAATTAGAGATAGCATGCATTCAGAAATGTTATGAACCTTGGCTTTCTCTCTTAATTTTTGGTTGCCTTGAGTTAGACATTTTTTCAATCACAGCATCTCAGTTCTCTATATCTAGGGTTACCAGATTTTTGCTTGAAAAAAAGGACATGTGGCCCTGCCCCGTTCTGTCAATAGTCCCGCCCTGTCCTACCCACAGTCCTGCCTCATTCTGCCACCCAACCACAGCCCCACACAAACATCGTCTCTTTGGGGCTGCATCTGAAGGACATCCGCGCGTTCACAGATGCCCTCCAGACACGGCCCCGATCTTAACGCTTTTCAAAACCCAAACAAAGTACCAGGTTATGAAAAGCCATCTGGACGCCTGGACAGTCCTCTAAAAAGAGGACATGTCTGGGTAAATCTGGACTTCTGATGGTCCTATCTATATATGAACTATGATATAAACTTATTCTTTGACTTATAGTAACAAAACATGTTTGTCCCCTGATTGGTAAAAAGAAAATTGTTCTTAATTCAGAGATGCCTTTTCCATTTTAACTACAAGGAGAAATCTCCCCAACCCCCCCCAAAAATAGAGTGAGGGGGAGACAGCCCAACAACCCACTACCACAATAAGGAATATTAATGATAGAAGGGAGCCCTCAGTCGCACAGCTTGCAATGGGGATACACCCCTAAAGCTCCAGCTGTCACAAGCATACACCCAAAGGGATGTTATCTGTGAAACATCCCTAGACTACCTTTATGTGAATTTTTATGTGATAAACCAATACACAAAACCATGTGCTAAAGGTGAAAAAGAAAATTAACACACACACTAAGTTGTTAGGGCTGTCTCTACCCGTCATCCAGGGGTAAGCATGCGTCCACAATCAGCTGAGCAGGCATTTTCAACTTTGCTTTACTATCTTTGGCTGGTATTGGAGAGCCTTAAAAAAGACAGCATAGCCGGTTTCTGAAGAAGGGGGTTTTCATCCCTCGAAACGGAGTCCTGTTGGACGAATTTTGATTTTCTGCTGGCTAACTTTCTACGGAGAAGCTAAGTACCTCCAGTAGATGTTTATACTATTCTGTACCTGCTCAGCTGATTGTCGACGCTTGCTTACCCCTGGATGAGGGGTAGAGACAGCCCTAACAATTTAGTGTGTGTGTTAATTTTCTTTTTCACCTTTAGCACATGGTTTTGTGTATTGGTTTATCACATAAAAATTCACATGAAGGTAGCCCAGGGATGTTTCACAGATAACATCCCTTTGGGTGTATGCTTGTGACAGCTGGAGCTTTAGGGGTGTATCCCCATTGCAAGCTGTGCGACTGAGGGCTCTCTTCTATCATTAATATTCCTTATTGTGGTAGTGAGTTGTTGGGCTCTCTCCCCTCCTCACCCTATTTTTCTTGGGACTGGGGAGATTTCTCATTGTAGTTTACACTTTTCTCCCTTGTTTTTGGGGGTTTGTTCGTTGTTCTTTTCCATTTTAAGACATATTTCTCACAGAGAACATTTACCCATTCATTCTAATATCTAGTATGTAGACAGCTGGTTGGAACTAATGCTTTTTTGATGAGTGTGGTGTCAGCTAAATAGAAAAATAAGAAAAAAGGGAGGTTAAAGTTGTCATTGCCTTCAGTTTTATTGCACAGCTGGTTAGTTTTATATTTAACAAATAGGAAAAAAATAGTTCTCATCAAATTAGATTCAATTCATATGGTCACCGAGAGGACTAGAGAGTCAATAAATCATTAAACAGCTATCAGAAAATGGATGCTTCTGGCATATACCACAAAATAGTATAGCACTTCACAAAGTCCAGCCTTAATCACCTTAAATATAGAACTCATCTTGAATGCTGGAAGAACTATTGATCACTGAACACCTCATGGGAAAGAGATATATCATGCTCTGAAATTGAGTGTTCAAATTTGTTTTCTGAATTTCGTAGGAACTGCAAAAAAATGTCTGACACACTTAGATTCAGATCATTTCTTTCAAAATTCATACTGTTAGAAGATGCAGTGTATTTCTGCTGAATTTATTTCAGGTATTTTTTAACAAGTTGGGGGGTTTTCATATCTTTGATAGATCTTTTATGATCTGTTTCAGTACCAGTATTCTAAAATTAATATTTTAATTACTTTATACAAAAAAAATCAGTCTTCAGGTAAGAGATTGATAAATCTTGGTTCTCTTGTAACCTCTGGATTCCGAAATGGAAACTTTGTGAAGCTGGAACAAGCCTGATAGGATCACAATGTACCTTTAAGCTCCTCTTCCCTATCTTTATGATTGGCATATATATAAGATTTATGTGAAAATGAGTGACACCAGGGTCTTCCTGAAGCATACTTCTGCTTTCACCTTATATCTATAGTACTGCCCAATTGACCATAGTATCTTTGGTTTCTGTCGACCCCAAATCTGCAACTGAAATTGGCTACTTTTGGCAGAAACCATAAATGAAACTGCCCCTCCGTGACTCCCTCACCCAGACCTGACCAAAACAGCCCCCATTCTGAACCCACACCCCCTCACTCTCTGTCCCCTCCCCCCAATCAGCTGTAGGGCTTTCACAGGCCTACCTTAGGAAGCCCTGGTGGTCTATTGGCCTCTTCAGAAGCAGGAACAAATTGCACACCCCTCTCGTTCCTGCCCTATGCCACTGCTTTTGTCATAGTGGCTGCCGAGACTTCCTCCGAGAGGTCCTGGTAGCTATTTTACAATTGTAACTAGCACAGGTAGAAGCAAGTCTCCTGCCTGTGCTGGTTCCAGTTGCAAAATGACTACTGGGATCTCCCGGAGCAGTCTCGGCAGCCATTGCGACAGAGCAGCAGCAGAGGGCTGGAATGAGTGGGATGTCGGGTTCATTCCTACCTCCAAAGAGGTCACTAGACTACCAGTGCTTCATAAGGTGGGAAAGGGGGGGTGGGTGGGAGGTGGCAGAAAGTGATTGAGGGAGAACATGTATTTTTGGCTGAAACTCCCAAACCTGGATTTCAGATCAGTTTTGGTGCCGAAAATAAAGTTCGGTTGGCCTCTAACTTTATAAATAGGTTTATAAATGGAGTGGAGGCGTAACCTAATGCTTAGTTCAGTGAGCTCAGAACATGGGAACTTAGTTTGCTTCCCATTACAACTCCTTGTTACCCTGGGTGAGTCACTTAATCCTCTATTGCCTCAGGTTCAAAACTTAGATTCCAATGCAATAGGTGAGACATTCTAGACCAGTGGTTCCTTCCTTCCTACCTAAGGTTATTTTAGCCTTCCATGTTAATCAGGATGTGTGTTTGAGAGTGGGTATCCCTCCTACTGATCTTCACGGAGGGATTGGGGTGGGGGGGGGAGGAGGGTTCGAGTGGCCTAGGCTAGAAGGAGTGGGCATCCTTCCTGCCAGTCTTCACGGGGTGGGGGTGGAGGGCTGGACCTTTGGCAGGTGGGAATAGGCAACCCTTCTGATTTTTTTCTATGTTTGGGGAGTGGGGTCTGTGCCTATTTAAAAAAAGAAAATCAGCACCATGTTTTGAGGCTGCGCTCAGTTAAAGGAAGGAGAGAGGGAGGGCGGGAGCGAGGGGGTTCGTAGCTCAGGACTGCCGCCTGCTTCTGCCACTAAGGGGCTTGAGTGAGGAAGGGTGGCTTTGAGGCTCAGGACTGCTGCCGTGCTGGTGCTTCGAGGCGGGAGGAAGGGGGGGTTCCTTTCAGCTGCTTTGGGGCTTGAATGGATGGAGAGGGGACTTGCAGCTCAGGACGCTGCCACACCGGTGCTTTGGATCAGGAAGGAGGTGGAATTTGCAGCTCAGGACTGCTGCTACTTGTAGTTCTTCAGGGCTTGAGGGAGGGAGGGGGTTTTGCAGCTCAGGGCTGCTGGTGCTTCAGGGGTCTGTTTCTTTTTTTTTTTTTTTACCAGTTGGTTGAGAGTGCCGGTTAACCGAGACCCGGTTAACTGAGATTTAGACCACTGACTAGTTAAGTAAGTGGCTAAAGTTAGGGCAGTAAAAAGACTGTCCTAACTTAAGTCACAAAACTAACGGTACAGTCTGAATATTGGCCAGTGCCCAGTTAATTTCCAGATTATAGCAACTGCCTCCCCCCTTCTCCCACCCCCGAAGGAATAAAGGGCCATTACTCAGACTGGCAATGGGTCACGAGCGGAGTTCCGCAGGGGTCGGTGCTGGGACCGCTTCTGTTCAATATATTTATTAACGACCTGGAGGCGGGAACAAAATGTGAGGTAATTAAATTTGCGGATGACACTAAATTGTACAGCAGGGTCAAAACCATGGAGGACTGCGAAGACCTCCAAAAAGATCTGACAACACTGGAAGAGTGGGCCAAAAAGTGGCAAATGAGCTTCAACATAGGGAAATGCAAGGTCATGCATGTTGGGGAAAAAGAACCTGATGTTCACTTACAAGATGGGGGGGATCACCGCTTGGGGTGAGCAACCTTGAAAGAGACCTGGTGGGAGTGATGGTAGACACAACACTGAAGGCGTCGGCGCAGTGCGCCACAGCCTCAAGGAAAGCGAACAGAATGTTGGGTATCATTAAGAAAGGTATCACGACCAGGACGAAGGAAGTCATCCTGCCACTGTATCGTGCAATGGTGCGCCCGTACCTGGAGTACTGTGTCCAGTACTGGTTGCCGTACCTCAAGAAGGACATGGCAGTACTTGAGAGAGTCCAGAGAAGAGCAACTAAGCTAATAAAAGGTATGGGGGGCCTATCATATACTGACAGACTGAAAAAGCTGGGGCTTTTCTCGCTGGAAAAGCGACGACTTAGAGGAGACATGATAGAAACCTTCAAGATCATGAAGGGCATAGAAAAAGTGGATAGGGACAGATTTTTCAAACTATGGGGAACCACAAGCACAAGGGGACACTCAGAGAAATTGAAAGGGGAGAGGTTTAGAACAAACGCCAGGAAGTTCTTTTTCACCCAGAGGGTGGTGGATACATGGAACGCGCTACCGGAGGATGTGATAAGCAGAAGCACGCTACAGGGCTTCAAAGAAGGTCTGGACAGGTACCTGGAGGACAAAGGGCTAGAGGGGTACAGATAAGAGTAGAGGTAAGGTTATAGGGATAGGATTAGATGTAAATTATAAAATTAGTCAGAGACCACCGCTCAGGCAGTGGGCCTGATGGGCCGCTGCGGGAGCGGACCGCTGGGCGAGATGGACCTCTGGTCTGCCCCAGCGGAGGCAACTTCTTATGTTCTTATGTGAAGAAGGACCAATTGAGAAACTCTTCACCTACTCCTGTAGCCCCCCCCCCCCCCCCAAATCTTATCCTGGTAGTCTAATGGAATCTTAAGAGCAAATGCGACACCCACTCACTTCTGCCCACTGTGGCTCCTTTTGCCGCAACTTCTAGCAGCAGCCTTACAAAACTAGTTAGTATCGACTGGATTATCTCCTGACTCTCTTATTCTCTATATGCCATTCTTTTTCAGATATATCCTCTATATGCCAGACTTTTTAGCAGAATCTGTGACTAAACTCTGTTCAGATTCACTACACCATCCTTTCTGACTTCCTCCGTAAAGAGCATATTCCCAGTATTGATCTCCTTCATAGATCAAATTTTTTTTTAGATTAAATGGGGAGGAGTTGGGAGACTACTTTTCCTAAAATCAGTCTTTATCTTTCAGTTCCATGCAGAATATTGAGACCACATAAAATCTTGAAGCGAATAGACTTAGTAGGTTGTTCACCCTCACCAAAGTAGGGAGAATGAGAGGGCACTCTCTAAAATCAAAAGGGGATAGATTCCATACGGTTGTAAGAAAGTTCTTCTTCACTCAGAGAGTGGTAGAAAACTGGAACACTCTTCCGGAAGCCTAAGTAGAATATCTGGAGAATGTATATTCTGTTCAATATTCTTAAAATCATGTATAGTCCTGAAATATTTATTTACACAATCTTTTCCTGGTGCTGTGAAAAAAACCAAACAAAAAAAGCGGGAAAAATTCCACGTCATAAAGTATACAAAAAACAGTGGAACAAAGACTATATTGTGAAAAAACAAACTTCAGACATGCCAGAGGAATGTTTTCCAAAAACCTGGAAGCTGATAGTTATGTTTAATTAGGAACTTATTAAAATAAACGGACATAGTAACAAATTCTGTTGGCAAATAAAGATAGAAAGGCAACTATTCAGACTTCCTGGATGGGGAGTAGGATTGGCATGCTTCCGAAGTATAAACAGTAAAGCACATGTTGTGTTCTGATGGGATACAGCTTATTTATGATATGCTTGACATAGCCATCTTGTTAAGGTTAAGCCAGTGGTCAGAAATGTGAAGTGTTTACGCTATCGTGTCAGTAGAGGAGTTTTGTAGACTCAGCTATGTTCTTTCTTTTGTTACTTTTAAAATTTTATTTTAAAAATTATAGATTTGCTTGCAGATGGGAGGAATTATTAAAAGAAAAAAAACCCCATATAGATCTGAATGGTTTGCTTGTTTTGTTCATCTTATGCGTTCAATGTCTGTTTTCTGTAAATATACCCTTTTATGAAGGCGCGTTAGGGCCTTAATGCATGGAATAGCATGCTGTAAAATGCCGCGCACTAGCCGCTACTGCCCCCTCTTGAGCAGGTGGTAGTTTTTCGGCTAGCGCGCGCTAATCCGGTGCGTGCGCTAAAAACACTAGCGCACTTTCATAAAAGGAGCCCTATATCTAGGTTGCCATTTGTTTCATTGGGATTGTGGTACTGAGCTGAAAATGGAGTGGCATTCCAAGTTGGTACACTTGGACAGGAGGCTATATCCCCGTCCTAGATGGAGGTGTCTCATTAAAATGCTTCCAGAATGAGAAAAATAGTGCAATATGGTATTCCAAGCTGAAAGAAATGGAAACATCCTTGAAATTTTACTCTTTAAGAAAAAAAGGACATTTATCATAAAGATATGATGTGTACACTCTACAAGTTGTATTGATAGAGTGTGGTTAATGTAGAAATGTGGAATTTGGTTATAAAAAAAAAAATTGTGGCAGTGAAACTGTAATAAGCCCTCGCAGCAGGGAACATAGGCCAGCTCTTCAGTTTGCAAAACTGCTTTCTTGGCACAGATGTGCAGGAGGCCCTGGAAAGGGGTTGCAAGTGGCTGCAGTTCCTGTATTCAAATGGCAACACAGCTATTCCTAATGTCTTGTTTTGATGAAGGAGAATTTGCTCGTGAGTGACGTATAGAAGTGCCCTGTAGAATCATGGCAGGAAGGGAGAGTCGTAAGTAATTGACAGGAAAATCGATGCACATTCTAGAATCTTCCAGCACAGCTCTGTGCAAGTTGGCTTAATGTGCTGGCGAGATCCATATTCAATAAAGTATCCGGTATTCTCTGGTGATGCCTGGAATCTGAAGTTAAGTACCTGTTAATTATAAATCACATATTTAAAGCCAATGTTCGTAGCATTGTATACTAACCCTTGGAATCTTAATGATGTATAACAACTGAGGAATCTTCCCAACTGGTTTTGTCAGATTAACAAAACTCTATATATTAATAGTGGACCTTCATATAGCCGGAGGAATGATGTTCCCTTCCTCGGTTCTTCCTGAAAAATGATAATCATTAAGTCCTTGCAGCCATACTTTATGCTTTCAGTCCAATGTGCTCAAAAATGTGACACATCACATTAAAAAAAAATCACTTATCTTTCAGAAATATTCCATCATGTGCCTTCATTCATCCGACATACCATGTTTTGATTATCATCTCCATCAGGGATGAATGGCCAAAGTGGACCACATATGCTGCTCATCTTTCAGTCAAAATGTGATATGGGTGAATGGATGGAGTGAAGACACAAGACGGAATATTTCTGAAAGAGAAGAAGTGATGTTTAGGATTTGTTTTGGCACATTAGACTGAAAGCACTAAGGAGGGAAACCTATCAGGAGGTGCCTTAAGCTTGGTAGCATGTAAGTATGAAAATGGCAGGTTTCTAGTCATTTCTGTGGACACATATGTGCATAATTAACAATAATCTGACTACCCACTGTTCTGTAAGTATGTGCATATCTTCATTAATGTGTACTTTGCATGTGGTCATTCACGTGGGCAAAGATAGGGCTGGACAAACACTAAAAATGAGAGGAGTGGCCTAGTGGTTAGAGCTGCTGCCTTAACACTCTGAGGTTGCAAGTTTGATCCCAGTCTGCTTCTTGTGATTCTGGGCAAGTCACTTAACTTTTCACAGCTACTACAGTTAGAATAGATGGATAGGGAAAATACTTAAGAGTGCCTGATTACTTTAGGAGGGGCCTTAGGTGCCTGGGCCAATCAGGCCTTAGGCTTCTCAGAGATAGGTGGGCAAGGGGCAGACCTGCCTCATTTCGACGGAGGCAGGTCTGCCAGCCGGAGGGTAGGAAGACCTGTCCGGCCAGCTTTTAAGGTTAGTGGGGAGGGGGGCAGAGTGGGGTCTTACTTTCGGGGGTTGTCTTCTGGCAGGAGGGGCTGGGCACCTTCCTGCCGTCGATCGGGGGTGGAGGGCCTTCCGGCAGGAGGGACTGAGCACCCTCTTGCCGGTGATCGGGGGGTTGGAGTTGAGCACCCTCCTTCTGGTAATCGTGGGGGTGGGGAGATCTTCCGGGCAGGAGGGATTGGGTATCACTCGTGCATCGTTCGATTGGGGGGGGAAGGGGGAGACAGGCAGCTGCTATACCTAGCACGGCAGGGAGATCCATTGCTGCGATAAGTATAGTGTCTACTTACAATGTAGGTCAGCATTTTGCTGGGTTAGGGTGATGCGTAGGGCCGCCTAGGTTTGCCTAAGGCTACTGCCTAGCCTTAGGCGGGCTTGCGGGCCTTCCTAGGCTCCTGGAGGCGCCTTCAATATAGGCGGCCTGCCTGAGGAGCATTTTTTGTAAAAAAATGTGCGTCCCGATTGGCTGATTAGACAGCTGTAGGATGCCTACAGCTGCCTACAATCGGAACGCAGTTTGCAGAATCGGAGCCTGAATGTATAACCTACTATAAAATAAAAGAAAAACCTGATTTGAATGCAAAATGCAATATAATTTTATTTTTTAACACTTGTTATTTTCATGTTACCTCTTCAGAGGACACAGCAGGAAGACATCAGGTCCCTACTTCCTCCCCAGCCTCGGAAAACGGCAGTGCTGCACCCAGTATTGGCAGCACACAAAGCACACCCTGCTCAAGCAGCAGCACAGCCTAACCCAGGAGAGAGAGCCACTCACAGCGGAGTAGGACGACAGAGGTTCCAAGTGACCATTGACATTGGCTTTCTGAAGCTGAAAGGATCCGGTTCTTCTTGAAACAGGAGACGGAATCTCACTATAAAGTCACCTGATATTCTGGATAACTACAGGCTCTGAAATTTTACATGACAAAACTACTAATTATGCAGTTCTTCAGCCTGCAAAAAAAGGATTCCTAAGTTTTCAATGTGAAATACATGCCAGTTTTTAAAATGCTGCTTTTTTTTTTTCTTTTCTTTTTTTGTTTATAAAAAATAAATTTTGGATTTTTACATGAAAAATAATGCAAAGAGCTTGCAGGAGCTGTTAGCAGGATTGAAATCTGCCTTTTTATCATCAGAATATCACTCACAGATCTGGATGAAAGCATGTAAAAAGAATGGATCGTGTGCATTTGAGCACTTCGGAGCAGACAGTGTTCACCTGCATCATTTAAAGCTTGAGCACCACCATGACTGTTTTCATGTTACATGCTGTATAGGTGCAGGTTATGATGTATTGAATTGTGTTTTGCATTTGATACAATTTATTCTAGAATGTATATTCCAAAGCCACATTTACCAATCTATGCAGTGGACCAAAATGGTTGCCCCTCCCCCCCTCCCCCATATTTAGTCATGTCCCCTTTTTACTGCACACACATACACTATAAATCTGAAATTGTGTTCAGGCCAAGGTTCTGGAAGACATAGCATGTGTGCTACTTTTTTCTTCGTGTCCACTTGTTGCATTTTAGAGTGGAGTATACCAGCCGAGTCTCCTCAAGATACACTTGGCGTTCTTATGTTTGTTGCCAACAATGATCGTGGACCTGAGATTCAAAAAAAATGTCCCCCTCTTTTGCAAAAGCTAGCAGTGTGCAGGCCAGCATGGTAAATGCTCTGACGCCCATAAGAATTGAATGGGCGTGGAAGCATTTGCTGGGCGGCACTCAGCTGTGGAGCTTTGTGAAAGGGAACCTTTATGCCCTACTGTCGGCCAAACTTAGAAATCTTCTTTATGCAGGAGCTTAAAAGTTGTGCTTCAGAATTTATAAGTGTCACGCATTTGCCTCAATTTATGAGTCTAATTAACGAGCCTAGTGTTAGGAAATCAGTGTTAAGCTCCTGAAAGTTTTCTCCACCCTAAATCCATTACTATTGGCACCCACTTTTTATACTCCTAAATCTACGAGTTTTTAATGAAATTTTTGAGTATAAATGTGAGAACTCTGCCCTAAAGATTTTTTGAAAGGGACAAGTTTAGAAGCATAGCTCTCAAAGAGGCTTTCTTACTAAGCTGCATTATTAGGTGCTAATGTCCGCAGCTTAAAATGGCATATTTGTGGGATGTGCTCAGGTGTCCTGCGTTAAGTGCCATTTTAGTGTTCGCTAATCCACACACTCAAAAGACTTTTCTAATTTTGGGGAGAGGGTGGGTCAGGAGGGCATTCGTTTGCTAATCAGGTAGCATAGTTATATTACCAACCACTAATTAGTTAGTGTAGGATTATCGTGTACGCTCTTACCATCTGCAAAATGGATGGCAGCAAGGGCCAAATTCTGTAAACTGTGCCTAACTCGGTAGGTCCTTAGCAAAGCAACACCTGCCAAAGTTTGGCATCATTCGTAGAATCGCACCTGGCAGCACCAAAATCAATCATGACATCATGTTAGGCACTGATACATTAAGCCAAGATTTTCCTGGCCTAATATACTAGCCCACTCAAAACGTGATGAAAACCCTTAGATCAGGTGATCAAAGTATAAACTCCAACTGAATTATCACCTTAAAACATTTTTTAAAAAATTTTTCAACGTCTGTAAATAAATACATATGTTCTCTTCCACGCTGTCAGTGGGGTTCGGGTGGGAGTCCTGCGAACATTGTCCCCTCCTGAAGAAGCTCCAATTCATGAAACTCGAGTTGGGAGATCGAGGAAAATATGAGACAGCGTTAGAAAATTTATCACAAGACTTTAAGACCAGTGCGGTTGTAGGACGGGTCCCAGCAGCACCACCGCCTATTAGTTAGTGTTTAAGATCTATGTCTGTAAGCAGGTGGTATGAGATGGTGATCAGCTGTGATGGTCTCATTAACAGTCTGCTCCGTGTTCATCACTAGAGGTTGGTTGTTGGGTCTGAGCTTTTCACATATACATATTTCTCTCTATGTATTTATTTAAAGAAGTTAAAAAACATTTTTTTTTAATGTTTTAAGGTGATAATTCAGTTGGAGTCTAATGTACTAGCTCGTGACATAGACACCTGCCAGCGCCTAACTCAGTCCAAACCTGAACTCCGCTCCTCACCATGCCTACTTTCTATATAGATACCTACTGGCTAATTAATTTTTTTTATTCTTTTTAAATCAGTTTTTAATGTCACTTTCAATTATTGATGCCAATTAAGCTGATTTTAAAAATCAAGTTAGGCGCCTACATTGGTAGGCGCTTTTTATAGAATCAGGGCGTAAGAGCTCATGCAGTAAATTTTATTAATGA
Source organism: Geotrypetes seraphini (assembly GCF_902459505.1). Taxonomy (NCBI): domain Eukaryota; kingdom Metazoa; phylum Chordata; class Amphibia; order Gymnophiona; family Dermophiidae; genus Geotrypetes; species Geotrypetes seraphini. Next base: position 24,452,674 of record NC_047095.1, read on the forward strand.
CAGTGTGCTAATGGCAACATTGATGCTTAGGCATTAATTTTTAAAAAAACTAAAAAATTGACCATTTTACACTGTGGCAAAAAAAAAAATAAAAATGGCCTTAGTGCACGGGAAAAACCAACATAAGGGACATGCTAAGGCCAGCTTTTGCCACAGCTTAGTAAAAGATCCCAAAGATAGAAGCATATACCATTTGGAATAAGTATACAAAAAGTTGTAGAGCTCCCATATTTTTTATATCCACTGTCTCTAACAGTGAAGCTGATTTTTGTTTTCCCAAACATTTCATCTAGTTGGCAGTAAGACGAACGATGACATGACTGTTAACTATTGACATCTACCCAAAATAGTGCTGGAATGTAACAATGAAAACTTTAAGGCTAATAGCTGCTTTATAAATACTCCTCTGTTATTTTGGCAGCCTTATTATTTTCATTAAATCAGTGTGTAAGTACAAGAGATGCGAGGTGCAATTAGTAGGAGAGTAGAATATGGGATTACCACTAAGAGGCTGAAGTACTAAAGAGCAAAAAACTGTACAGACTGGTAAATATGTGCCATTCATCTATTGGCACTGCCAAGCTAAAAAGCCCATTAGATAAATTATGTTAAGTTTTTTGTTTTATGGGTTTTTAAAAAAAAATTTTGACCAGAAAATTGTGGTTGCCATAGATACGAGGGATGTTCAATCATTTATCTACCTGAGTATGAAAGAAAATACCAAGTGTGTTGAAACAAATCTGTGCATGTTGTGACATGTCTCAAGGTTACTCATGGATAGTTGCAACTCGGTGGGAGTCTAACATTCCAACGTCAGGAGGGTCCTCATGCAAATCAAGTAAGAAACTGATAGATTTGGAACACAATTAAGTGATAAAAATTTCTCACAAAAGAAGGGAAAAAGCCAAAGGATATCCATGAACATGTGACTGCAGTTTGTGGTGAGTCTGTTCCATCATCCTACAAAGTAAAATTTTGGAGCAAGCAGTTTAATTGGGGTAGAGAGTCTGTTGAAGATGACCCTCACACTGGACGGTCTATGGAAGCAACTTCCACAGAAATGTGCAAGAAAGTCGATTTAATTTTGGCAGACAGATGAATTAAGGTTTCCCAAATAGCTGAAGAAATGGGCATCTCAGCAGGCATAGTTTGGAAAATAATTCATGTAAAGTTGGGCATGTCCAAGGTTAGTGCAAGATGGGTGGTTCCAAGAATGCTGACGCCATGTCAGATGGTCACGAGGCTCCAGTGCTGTCAGGAGAACTTGGAGATGCTCCGAGAAGACCAAGTGAACTTTTTCCATCATTTGGTGACTGGTGATGAGATTTGGGTGTATCACAGAGATCCTGAGTCCAAAATTGAGTCAATGTAGTAGAAGCACAAGTCATCCCCCACCCCAAAAAAGTTTGACAGAAAAATCTGCAGGTAAAGTCACAGTTGTTTGGGATGATGAAGGACTTCTGCTTCTGGAGTTCATACCATACAAGACAACCATAACTGGGGAGAGTTACGCCAACACAATGATTGATTCCCACAAAACAGTCGATCAAAGAGAAAAGATGAAGAAAACTCACAGCAGACGTGTTGCTTCTTCACAACAATACACCGGTGCATATGTCACGAGAATCACAGGCTGCCATCTCAGAATGTGGGTTTCAGCAACTGAACCATCCACCCTATAGTCCTTATCTGGTTCCCTCAGATTATTTCCTGTTCTGAGTTTTAAAGAAATCTCTCTGTGGACATCGGTTTTTAAGTGATGAAGATGTCGTCGTTTGAAAGTCAAACAGAAAAATTATTTTCAAAAGGATTAAAGTAATTGCAGGAATAATGGATGAAGTGTATGGAACTATACTGAAAAATAAAACAATGTTTATAAAACTCTTGTTTCCTACTGAGGTAGATATATTATTGAACGCCCCTCGTACTATGTGGAAATAAGGGTCATCAAGCAAGCTGTACTCTGTACCTTTTTATTGCAATTAACTTAGTGCATCGTGACCAACATTTGAGATGACCTGGTGAAGAGAGGGGACATAAGAACTGCCATACTGAGCAAGACCAAAGATTCATCAAACCAGGTTCCAACAATGACCAATCCAGGTCCCAGATACCTGGCAGAACTTCATACTGCTTTATCCCCCAGAGATAAGCAGTGGCTTTCCACAGATCTACCTTCATTATGCTGGAAAGTAGCCATAGGCATATTAGTTTGATGAAAAGGTCACTCTAGCTTGTTTGTTGATGCTTATTTATACCATGAGTTTTCTGTGAAATCTTTACAATGCTGTTTTTGTGATTTTATTGTGCACTCTTAGTTAGTGACCTGCTTTGTGTAATTTTGCATTCCAGTAACTTGTTAACACAAAATTTCATGAGTATAACGATATGCAAAATTTAGTTATTTGCCCTTTTAGTTTGCAAAGCATCCTTTGTTGAATTTTGCCTCCTTTAGCATATCAACCTCTAAGTTAAATGTTAATAGATATCTATAAAATGATGGTGGGCTGTAAGAATAGCTCATCTACTAACAGCATGCACTAATGCCATTAATTTGCATTATCTACCATAAGGCCTATGAGAATAAAATGGACCCTGCGGTAGATAACATGCTTTATCAGTTTTAGCTCACCCAAGGGCCCTTTTACCAAACTGCAGTAAAAAGTGGCCTTAGCACATGCTTGCTTACATGGGTCATTCCCACGTGCTAAGACCATTTTTATCACATGGGTAAAACGGCCGAATTTCAGCTTCTTTTTTTTTTTTTCTATTAATGGCCACTTGCTAATTGTTCCATTAGGTAGGCGGTAAGGACTCATTCACTAGCCACGCTAATCGGTTAGTGAGCAGCAGTGTAGTTGTACAAACAAATTAGCACAGAAAATGCCTACTTTCTGTACTGACCTGCCCCCAGCGCTAAAAAATATCCTTTATTTTTTTTGCAAGGGGAAAGCATAGGCCACTGTCAAAGTTATTGTGGGAATCCTGAGCATGCTCCGTGGTAAGGCATTTTAAACTGCCTGTTAGAGACTGCAGCTTAGTAAAAAGACCCCACTATTAGTAAATGAGCCCCTAAATTAAACTACCTGTGTGTTGGATGGAGACAGGCTTTGCCTTACCTTCAGCTGAATGTATTTTGTAAGCGTATGCTTTATATAAAATCTTTACAAATGTCTTCAAAGAAGACTAATCTTTGCAGCACTTATAGCTATATTTTACTACATAAAGTCCATGTATAAAGATATATTTAAGTGTTTCTAAAAATTGTAAGCTATTCGTAAGAATTTTTTAAAAGTCAGTTACTGTGAATTTTAGAATTTCTCTGTACATTAAGAAAAAAAAAATAACTTTTTTATACCCTTTCCATCCCAGATTAAAAGGGGCCGCTGAAAAGTTTTCAGCCCAACCAAGAAGAAAACAATATGGAATCATGAAACTTACAAGTTATTCCACACTTTTCTTGACACTTTTCATTTCTTTTCATATCATTGAAATGAAAAGTATCAAGAAAAATATGGAATAACTTGTAAGATTCATGGCTCCATTTCATTCTCTTCTTGGTTGGACTGAGAACTTTTCAGCGGCCCCCTTGGAATAGAACATGGCTCTGGGATTTTCATAGGAAGAATTAGAAAATCAGTGATTTTGGAATGGAAGGGGTAAAGTATCCTTGTGTAAAATAGCTAAGTGTATATTTTTGAGAAAAATGTCCTGTATTATCAATGATTATATTCATATTTTACTTTTATATTTAAAATTATTTTTCAGATTTATATCCTGAGACCAAGAAACCAAAAGGCCATGTGTGAAAAAGCAAAATGTTGAATTTGTTTTTGTTTTTGTTTGAGATTTCTATTGAAGATACTTTTAAACTGATGAATCATTTGTTTTATACAGTTATTTGGCTACCTTCTATACATTTAACATAGCTCAGTGGCATAGCCAGATCACCAGTTTCAGGTGGATCCCGAGTCAAAAGTGGATGCCCACCCCCCACTCCATCCTTTCCATATCTTACCAGCACCTCCCTTACATACAAATTTAAATACCTGAGCTGATGGGGATCCCTAAGTCCCACCAGCTGAAGACTACCTCCTCAGGTAGTCAAAATCTCTTCTAACCTCAACAGCCCATGGACTGCTACCACCGGTGTGTCACACATGCATGAAACTGAGTATGTGTGGGGCTCGGCTTGGAGACACTGCCACTGGCTGCCACTTGGAAGGAGTTCTGTCTGGCAGAGGAGGAGGTCTTCAGCTGGTAGGACTTGAGGATCCTTGCTAGCCACAGTAAGGATATACCAATTTTGGGTGGGTCTAAGCTCAAAATGGGTGGGCCCATGCCTACCTGTGGCTATGCCACTTCCTCAGCTGTTGTTTATGGAGGTTGTTTTCGGAGGGTTAGGTGTAATGTACGCATACACATGTGAAAAAAATTTACAAGTGTAATCACCCTCACCTGTTCACATATTACTGCAGTAGGCACAGTTTTGAAGAAGGCATGTTGTGAGTGTGGTTTGGGTGGCCCTTCAATATAATGTGTATTCTGATTTTCAAAACCAGTAGTACACACATGTTTTGGAAACTATCCTAAACAGCATTTACACCTGATTTGAGTCCTATGAGATTGTAGGCTAGCTTTTTATTTAAACCTGGGAATAGGTCTGCAACCCACCAAGGTTGCACAAGTTTGAGTTTCAGGGCCTGGCTCTCCGTTTGATTCCTTTTATACTATCCATGTAACTGGGGGCACTTATACATGTAGAATGCAAAATTGCTGCTAACATGTAAGTGTCGGCAATTAATGCATGCAAAGCCCGAACTAATATTGTATTTTTTGCGTACATATTTTTTTCTAAAATGGCTTCCTATGTTGTGCATGTATTTTGTGCAGAGTGTGAAGGACAATTCTATAAGTGGGTGCTTACATTTATGCACATCTTGGGCCAGATTCTACAAAAGTCGCCCTACCGCCACCTAACTTAATTAGTTTGATTTGATTTAAGTGGCACGATAATTGGTTGTGCCATTAAAACCCAATTAAACCCTCATTAAAAAAAAAAAAAAAAAAAAGCCGCCATTACACGGCCTCCGGGTCCCTGGTGGCTAGCAGCCTATAGTGTTGCCGAAACCCAGAAGTGGGCATGGTTGGGGGCGATGCCTGACTTCAATGTCACTATGCACCACTGGTTGCGATTCAGGAAGGACTCTGGGCCCTGGAAGTGTATGCCTGTAAAACCCTGGCCTACATTTCCTGCACCTAGGGTCCTTGGAAGCAGCACCTGTTGGTGATTGACATGCGACAAGCACTGCTTACAGGAGATCAAGGCCCTTGTATACGTAAATGTAAATATCAGCTGCCCTTTTGTAGGTGAATGTATACCTGTACATGTAAGTGACAAGCCAAGCACCTAAGTGCTATTCTGTGAGGATGCACATAAGTGCCATAGTGTGTAGAGCAGTGGTTCCCAACCCTGTCCTGGAGGACCACCAGGTCAATTGGGTTTTCAAGCTAGCCCTAATAAATATGTATGAGAGAGATTTGCATATAATGGAAGTGACAGGCATGCAAATCTGCTCCATGCATATTCATTAGGGTAATCCTGAATACCCGATTGGCCTGGTGGTCCACCAGGACAGGGTTGGGAACCACTGGTGTAGAGAATGACAAGGTGACAAAATTCATCACCATTCCCGTCCCCTCAGATAGCCGCAGGAAATCATCCCGTGTCATTCTTTAGTGTCTATCTCAACCTCAGTCCTCTTACACCAGCATTCTTTAATGTAAGACTTGGGGGTCAGTGACTGTGCTAATTCATACTCTGATTCTTCCCTCTCTCCTTAAAGAATGACATGGAGATGGTTTCACCGGGTTAACTGTGGAGGCAGGAACGGTGATGAATTTTGGCACCGTGTCATTCTCATGTACAGTAAATGCAAGGGGGAGGGGTATTCACATGGGTGGGATAATGGGCAGAATCTCTCACACTTATACATATGACTTATAGACTTCTGTAAGTTATGGATGTTTCTGCCTCATTTAGGTGCCCACGTTTTGCCAGCTTGGAGTGGAGTAGTAGGCTAGTGGTTAGTGCAGTGGCCTGAGACCCTGGGGAACTGGGTTCAATTTCCACTGTGTCTCCATGTGAGTATGGGCAAGTCACCAAACCCTCTATTGCCCTAGGTACAAAAAGTTCCTGTATATAGTATGTAAACTGCTTTGATTGTAACCACACAAAGGTGATATATCAAGTCCCATCCCCTTTCACCTAAATGCTAGGTGTGTTGATGCCAGGTTACAGTAGTATTCTGAAATGGAATCTGGGCACTGATGTGCCAGCAATCGCCATGCAACATCTGGATGCCTAAACAGCCGTGCCCAGTTATAGAATTGCCTCAAGATGTATTTTCTAGAGGACACCACATTCAATGAGCCTTTTATAAAATACTGTTGCTCTTTTGCATGCACAGATCTAAACGTATGTTTTCTGATATAGATGCCCTGTACAAAGTCAAGCTTTATGAAGATAATTTTATAAATGATTTTTATAAGTGTAAACAGCCTCATATAAAATAACCTCCTTTGCATGTAACCTCACTGCAGATGTGTTCTGGAGAGAAGTTTATGAGAAACACAGTTAGAATCACAAAGTACACACACAGGTTATGAGATACATACCTAGCAGGTGTAAATGTATGAAGCTGCATGCTTAACCACAGTTTTAGCAGTCAAGTTTTGTGAATCATATCTTTCCTGCTTTGTATGCCGATTTCCATTATTTGCATGCATGGATCAGGATTGGATCGGAGGAGAGGTTAGTGAATCGGGTCGCAAAGGGCTCACAAATTGGTTTGCTTAGTGAATCTAACCCTTAGTCCAGTATGGCCTCATCCTGTATGTGTTCCATTATCAACTGCTGGAACAGTTCTCCTTGTAGAGAATCCAGGATCACTCAAATTCTAGGAGACTCAGCAATAGGGATACCCCAATCAACGTTTGTCACATTAGAATCACCTATTAGTAGTACTTCCCCTTTTACAGCTATATTTTGAATGTCTTCTATTAAGTCTCTGTCCACTTCTGTCTGTGAAGCTGTGATAAACTTTTTCGTTCATTGCTGCATAGGAAGTAATTCTGTATAAAACATAGTAGATGACGGCAGATAAAGACCCGAATGGTCCAGTCTGCCCAACCTGATTCAATTTAAATTTTTTTTTTTTTTCTTCTTCTTAGCTATTTCTGGGCGAGAATCCAAAGCTTTACCCGGTACTGTGCTTGGGTTCCAACTGCCGAAATCTCTGTTAAGACTTACTCCAGCCCATCAACACCCTCCCAGCCATTGAAGCCCTCCCCTGCCCATCCTCCTCCAAACGGCCATGCACAGACACAGACCGTACAAGTCTGCCCAGTAACTGGCCTAGTTCAATCTTTAATATTATTTTCTGATTCTAAATCTTCTGTGTTCATCCCACGCTTCTTTGAACTCAGTCACAGTTTTACTCTCCACCACCTCTCTCGGGAGCGCATTCCAGGCATCCACCACCCTCTCCGTAAAGTAGAATTTCCTAACATTGCCCCTGAATCTACCACCCCTCAACATCAAATTATGTCCTCTGGTTTTACCATTTTCCTTTCTCTGGAAAAGATTTTGTTCTACGTTAATACCCTTTAAGTATTTGAACGTCTGAATCATATCTCCCCTGTCTCTCCTTTCCTCTAGGGTATACATATTCAGGGCTTCTAGTCTCTCCTCATACGTCTTCTGGCGCAAGCCTCCTATCATTTTCGTCGCCCTCCTCTGGACCGCCTCAAGTCTTCTTACGTCTTTCGCCAGATACGGTCTCCAAAACTGAACACAATACTCCAAGTGGGGCCTCACCAATGACCTGTACAGGGGCATCAACACCTTCTTCCTTCTACTGACTACGCCTCTCTTTATACAGCCCAGAATCCTTCTGGCAGCAGCCACTGCCTTGTCACACTGTTTTTTCGCCTTTAGATCTTCGGACACTATCACCCCAAGGTCCCTCTCCCCGTCCGTGCATATCAGCTTCTCTCCTCTCAGCATATACGGTTCCTTCCTATTATTAATCCCCAAATGCATTACTCTGCATTTCTTTGCATTGAATTTTAGTTGCCAGGCATTAGACCATTCCTCTAACTTTTGCAGATCCTTTTTCATATTCTCCACTCCCTCTTCGGTGTCTACTCTGTTACAAATCTTGGTATCATCTGCAAAAAGGCACACTTTTCCTTCTAACCCTTCAGCAATGTCACTTACATACATATTGAACAGGATTGGCCCCAGCACCGAACCCTGAGGGACTCCACTAGTCACCTTTCCTTCCTTCGAGCGACTTCCATTAACCACCACCCTCTGGCGTCTGTCCGACAGCCAGTTTCTGACCCAGTTCACCACTTTGGGTCCTAACTTCAGCCCTTCAAGTTTGTTCAACAGCCTCCTATGATGTGGCTCCTTAGCATTCATTAACACTCATTAACACACTCATGCTAAATGAGCGAAGTGCTTTAATTCCTACTTAATATAGGTTTCATGGCCACAGAAAACGGTCAGAGCTTAAAGGAAAGTAAGCTGTGCTAAGTCTAGTTCAGGTTTTTAAATTGGCTTGAGTGTTAAAAATGAAGAGCCTTAACAAAAGGGTAAGTGTTTGGGGTGGAGGGGTCAAGTCACACACATGGTTTTTGTTTAGTTTAATATTTCCAAATCTAGGGATAGGGTAGGAAAGATCCTGGCTGTGATCTTGGGTTCATTAATATTTTCTCACTCATGCCTTCAACTCCCCGTGTAAGCATTTATTCATTCCTGTTTGCTTGAATAGTAGGGCTAAGTCTTAAAGAAAACCATGAGAAATAAAGTGGGGTCAAGGGACAATAAGCAAAAAAAGAACAAGAGATTTTTAACTTTTGTGTGCACACAATCTCATTTTCTTATAAATAATAATAGTTTTATAATTTATTTTTATATACCGCCAAACCATCAGTTCTTGGCGGTTTACACAATAGTAATTACAACAAGTAATTAAAGTACAGATCCAAATAACAGTGTCTTAAAAAAGAAAATAACACAATTCAATAAAGATACTAACAAAATGTGATCCTAACTTACTCAAAATAAAATATGCACAGTACAAATTATTTATACTAAAATGGGTAAGAAACTGTAAACATTATTCCATAAAAATAATTAATAAAAATCCGCTTATCATGATAATTTTGAAATCGATTAAATTTTGTATTGTTTAAATAGATAAGTTTTAAGATCTTTCCGAAATTGATAAGTAAGGGCTGGAGAAATAAGAACATTCAAACATGAATTCATTATTCCTGCTTGAAATGCCAGAGTCCTATCTAAGAATTTCTTAAAGCAGCAAGCTTTTGCTGAAGGAAAATAAAACTAACCGGATCTATGTATATTTTTTTTTAATTGCACTAGGGGGAGAGAAGCCAAAAGTGGTGCTCTGCTGGCTGCCATTTCCCCCGTCTTCTTTTTTTATTTTTTTTTTTTTATCACAGCTTTCTGTGCAGTTGTCACCTAATTTCTGCCAGTATCACTTAGGAATAAGAGCAAGGCAAAGGGGGATTTAAAAAAAAAAACCCAAAACAAAACAATCTACAGCAGGGCTTCCCAAACCTGTCCTTAAAAGACCCTGTGGCCAAAATGAACATGCATGAGAGAGAAATGCACGTACTAAGGAGGGAAAATTTATCTCGTGCATTTTCGTTGTGATCATCCTAAACACCCATCTGACTGTGGCATCCCCAGAACAGATCTGAAAGTCCTTGATTTACAGTGCACTGGCAAGTAAAACTGGAAGAAAGGGAATGAGGATAGGATAGCTTCTGTGACATCACAAGTGGGAATTATTAGCCCTGATCTCTTTTTTTTTTTCTTTTGTAAATCTTTATTAAATTTCCAAACTACCATAGTGCAATCAAACGATTTCAATATACATAAGTTTACACGAAATGCACATTAAACTTATAAACATTAATGCACAACTATTCCCCCCAACCAAATAATCAGAAAAATTACATACCTACAGGAAACCCTCCATATATTCCCCGAATGAAATTCCAATGCAAAACCCTCCCCCCTCCCACCCACCCTGGATGTGTATGCTTAAGGGTCGATAGAATAAAATCAGTTATCATTCCTTACACAACGTAGTCAATGGTTCCCAAACATCCATAGATTTCTTATACCGTCCCTATTGTACAGCCATCGAACGTTCCATGATCTCTAATAAAGGAAAATAGAAAAGATTGCTGCCCTCCAAGCACTTCCCAAGTGTAGTGCTTGGTGGAGAGAGCCTTAGTTTGCATTTTTGTGTTGACCCTATGGGGCTCATAATCGAAAGAGAAAAACGTCCAAAAACCGGCCTAAGTCAGCACTTGGACGAACATTTCTCAAAAACGTCCAAGTGCCGATAATAAAACTGGGTTTTGGATGTATTTCTCAACGACCTAGGCCTTCATAGTGCCGCTCAACGTCCAAAGCTAAACAGGGCATTTCGGGAGGCGTCGAGGGCGGGAGTTAGGTGGGATGTGGGCCGGCTTAGACTTAGTCGTACAGCATGTATAACCGAAAATTTAACAACAGAGCCTAGACGGAACTTGGACGTTGTGACTTAGACCATGTAAGTCACAAAAACCCACCTAAACTCACCAGATAAGCACTTCAAACACATAACACAGACCCCCACACACTACCCTAGTGATCACCAACCCCCCCCCCCCTAAAAATCATATTCACAACTTTAAATTTCAGCCTCCAGACCATCATCACCTGGCCGCCTGGCATAGGAAAGCCCAGTCGTCCAGCACAGAGGCAGCTTAAGTCATATTGGGGGTGGGTTAGGGACCCATAGAGAAGAGAACCCATGCCCATAAGCCCCTGTAATCACTGCATTGATATTGAAACATGTGCACTGCCCTATACACCCCCAAAACCCTTTTTGACTGGCATATAAGTGACTCCTGCAGCCATAAGGGCTATTGGGGTGGTAGAGAAGTGGGTCTAGGGGATTCTGGAGGTGGTTTGGGGAGCTCACCGTCACCTATAAGGGAGCTGTGAGCAGAAGCCATGGCACCCTTTTTGTGAAGTTCACAGCAGTGCGCTATAAGGTACCCCACTATGTTGGTGGCATGTCTGGGTGTGCAGTCCATCACTTTGCAGACCCTTCCCACGTCCAACAGGGCTTGTTCTAGGCGTTTTGGACTTGGACGGAAAGTTGGACGGAAATGTGGTATAAAGATGGACGATTTAGCAGCTTGGACGATCAGATCGGCAGGACGTATAATTAAACGATTTTTGAAAGTCAAAAAAAGTTGGATGTCTCTTTCGAAAATGTGTCTTAGGCTCTTTTTAACTTTGGACGACATGCGAAATGGACGTAAACAGACTTAGACGTCCCTTTCGATTATGCCCCTCCACGTGTTCAGTTGGGTCTGAAGCAACGGGTGGAAAAGGTTTCTCAGTTGTCTCAAAAGAAAACTGTATATATTTGTTCTCTGTAATGTATGTATCTCATGTAATATATGTCAGACTGTCCAAACCCAGACTGTACTGCTGGTTGTGCTACTGATGCACTTCAGGTTGGGTGATGCTAGTACTGCTTCATGGGTGGTTGTACAAAGGATGTTCAGGAGAATTTGATGATGTTTAAGACTGTCTTGTAGTTCTGAGGAGTAGCATTTATTAAAATGTCTACATATGTGGCTTCATTAACCCCCCCCCCCCCTTTTTTTTTTACTAAGTCACTATCAAGGTTTCTACTGCAGCCTGGAGTGTTAAATACTTCAGTGCTGCACCAATGCTCATAGAATTCCTATGAGCGCTGGAGCAGCGTAGGAACATTTAGCGCACCGTGCCGCAGTAGAAACCTCGACCGTGGTTTAGTAAAAGAGGGCTTAAGTGATTTTAATTAAGCAAAGAAATAAAGCCAGAGAAGGTAATTCTATAACATGGTGCCCACCAAAGACTCTGATTATGTAATTATTTTAAAGTTTATTCTATTTTTTAAAAAAGTAGCCCTCTAGCAAGTGACTGAGAAATGCTTACATAAAAGGCATGAGCAGTTACTCATCTCATGCCTAGCTGTAGAGAATTACACAGTCGCACAATATATAGGGAAATATACTGTTGTGAATGTAGAGATCAAATGAGTTGAAATCAAAGAAAAAAAAAGATCTCTAAGATGAGTCCAAAAGTATTCAAACTTAATAACTCAACTTGATTTTTCATACACTCAGAACTCTGTAATCTAGCCAAGGACCAAAGTCCCTATAGCATGGACCCATGGTTTCCTTGAGAAAGGTTTTATGAAACGTGGTCCGCGTCGGGACCCTCAATACCTCAAGAGTTAAGTACAATTGTCTTTTTTTTATAATGCACAAATGAAAATAAGAATCGCACGTAATTATATTTTTGATGATTTATTAATGATAATTCATATGCAATGATCGGATAGTGGGTCCAGCTATAGGGACTTTGGTCCTTGGCAAGATTACACAGTTCTGAGTGTATGAAAAATCAAGTTGAGTTATTTTTGGACTCATCTTGGAGAATTTTTTTTCTTTGATAGCTGTAGAGAATGACACGGGGACAATTTTTTTTCCCGTCTCGACGAGTTCTTTTCCTGTCTCTGCCCCATTCCTGCAAGCTCCGTCTTCATCTGCACAAGCCTCGTGCACTGTAAAATCATAAGCATTCGAGGCTTGCGCAGTTAAGGCAGAGCTTACAGGCATGGGGCAGGGACAGGGAGCGTGACAAAACTCACAGGGACGGGACAGGGAAATTGAGCTCCTGCAGGGACAGGGACAAATTTGTCCCTGTATCATTCTCTCCTTGGTATAATTTGGTCCTTTTTTGAACTTTGTGTGCCTTTTCACAGGTCAAGAGTAGAGAATGACATGGGGACAAATTTGGCCCTGTCCTGGCAGGAACTCAATTTTCCCATCCCATCCCCGCGAGTTTTGTCACGCTTCCTGTCCCTGCCCCATTCCTGTAAGCTCGGCCTTAACCACACAAGCCTCAAGCACATGATTTTAAAGTGTTTTGAGGCTTGTGCAGATGAGGATGGAGCTTGCAGGAATGGGGCCGGGACAGGGAAAGAACTCGCCGGGACAGAAAAATGAGTTCCCGTGTCATTCTCTACCTAGCTGCCTTCACCTATGCTCTGCTCAAACTCCACCATTTCATGTGCCCACTGGCAATGTGTGCACCATAAAATGATAGCGCATACTTTTACACCAATTTACACATGTAAACGGCCACAAATGCATAGAAATAACTACAATGCCACCATTTCTGTGACTTCTTGTAGAATTACCCCCCCAGTGAGTCCATTGATGAGTGGTTGGTTTGAGCCCCCTCTTTGTACACAGTATTTCAGTGGAGTTGTGAAAATGTGGTGTATACTTTTAACAACAATGCTGTGTTGCCTTATCTCTTGTACATAATAAAGTTATACACTTTATATCAGGTACTAGTATGTTCTGATTTTTTTTTTTTTTTAAATTTAATATTTAAAAGGTTCTTGCAATTGTAATAAAAGGTTAATGTATGTTATGTTTACTCAAACTGTTATTAGTTCCAAGCCAAGCTAAGATGTACAAAACTTTGAGAATCGTCCATATTGTTCATATTATCTTACCAGATAATATTCAGCTAGTGATGATTGATGCTTTCTTAAGAGTAGTTAAATAAGACCCAAGTATTTAATGCTGGACCACATCCAAGCACTGTCATTGACTATTCAAGCGTGTGCTGGCCAATATTAAGCTGGAACGCAAAACAAGAAAAAACTGCAGACAATATGTACAAGATGCAAGCTGGGTTTATTATAGCAAATATTAAATGCGGTCAATAATACCACCTTTTTACAAGCCAAGGGACCTGACACGGTCCGTGTTTCGGTAAACATGCCTGCCTCAGGAGTCCATGGTTGATAAGGTTTTGAATCAAACTGCAATTTAAATTGATAATGAACAAAAAGCCTGTGCAGTAATAAGATGAACGCGAGCTTTGGCATCCATTCTGTACTGGAACCGTCGGCTAGTGGGAGGGGGCAGGAATGGTCCTTTTCCACTCCTGCCTCATATGGCTCCCAGGTAGAAGATGGCACTTGCTGTGCTTCACTGCGGGATAGGGCAGAAATGAGAAAAAAAATATTTTGTTGTGAGGAGGGAATGAGGATGGATCTTTGTTCCTGCATCACTCCCATACCAATTTGGCTTGAATAGAAAGGAGGAGGTTACTCGTAGCAATTGAAAAGGAGAGCACAGACAAACAGGGTCCGTGCAGGAGAGAAGCTAGCAAAAGAGGAACTGGTGATGCCAAAGACAAAGAGAGACACTTGAAGGGGAGAAGAAATATTTTTTTTTTTTTAAATATATAAACACATCATTGCTAGTTGAAAGTTTATTTGTTCCATTTAGGCCAGCCAATGAAAGTCAGTAAATAAAATATACATATACAGTATAGCACTGCAATGCTGCTTTCAACATTACATCAGGTTGTGTACATATTTATATGATTTACAGGCGAAGGAACATCTGTGCTTATATATAAATTAAAACAAAAATCTTATCAGTACATTCTTTGTCACGTACACTAGTTCTCTTCTTTAAAAATTCTGTGACCTTGATTATGGAGCACTCAGTTTGGACATGAGGCTTTTTCTCGATTTTCCTAATGCTTCTGGCTCACAGTTGACCCTTGCTTTCCCCATGAACACTGGGCCTAAATTCACATTTACAATTCCCTCCACTCAACCAAAGGATTATATCTTGAGAATCTATGGCAGGGGTGTCAAAGTCCCTCCTCGAGGGCCGCAATCCAGTCGGGATTTCCCCAATGAATATGCGTGAGATCTATTAGCATACCATGAAAGCAGGACATGCAAATAGATCTCAGGCATATTCATTGTGGAAATCCTGAAAACCTGACTGAATTGCGGCCCTCGATCTATGGAAAGGATTTGACCAGAGCAGGGTGGTCCTTCCTGGACATTGTTGGGCTGTGCTCACAGGGCAAAGTGTTGGGGTCTGCATAGCCAGCCATGCTAAATCAAATCCAGAGATTGGGTTTTAATCATGAGCTACGTACCTGTTGTATTAGCAAAGTCAGCAGATTCTGTCTTCTTTTCTTCACTACACTTGGGTTATGTGTCACTGTAGCTGGGCAACATAGAGAATAAAGGGAGAATCTTTTGAAGTGAGTAAAAATAAAGAACAGACATAAGATTCAAGACAGGGTATGAGGGTTAGGAGTAATGCACCCTCTAAGAAGTGGCCAGGTGGGTGGAATTTGTTTTTTTTTTTTTTAATGTGAGCAACTTATTCTAAAATCCAACAATTTTTGATCCTAGTATTAGCAACGCATTTCGGTATATAGCTTAGTGGTTAGAGTTGCTGCCTCAGCACCCTGAGTTTGTAGGTTCAATCCTGAAAGATTGGAGAGGCTGGAGCTCTTCTCCATGGAAAAGCGGAGACTCAGAGGAGACATGATAGAGACCTACAAGATCATGAAGGACATAGAGAAAGTAGAGAGAGATAGATTCTTCAAATTTTCAAAACATATAAGAACAAGAGGGCATTCGGAAAAATTGGAAGGGGATAGATTCAAAACAAATGCTAGGAAGTTTTTCTTTACTCAGCGTGTGATGGACACCTGGAATGCGCTTCCAGAGGAAGTAATAGGACAGAGTACGGTACTGGAGTTCAAGAAAGGATTGGACAATTTCCTGCTGAAGAAAGGGATAGAGGGGTATAGATAGGGGGCTACTGCGCAGGTCCTGGACCTGTTGGGCCGCCGCGTGAGCGGACTGCTGGGCACGATGGACCTCGAGTCTGACTCAGTGGAGGCATTGCTTATGTTCTTATGGTGACCCTGGGCAAGTCACTCAACCCTCCAGGTACTATAGTTAGATTGTGAGCTGCGAAAACATATGGAAAATACTTAAGAGTACCTAATTACTATCCAATGTAAACTGTTTTTGTAAGATGTCTGAAATGTCTGTGAAGTACTATTATATGTGTGCTGTTGTACTTCGCCTTGAAAAAAGGTGGATTATAAATAAACAAACCATAAGTGTGTGGTGCTGTGGTTAGAGCTACAGCCACAGCACCCTGAGGTTGTGGGTTCAAATCCCACACTGCTCCTTGTGACTCTGGGAAAGTCACTTAATCCCCTCATTGTCCCAGGTAGATAGATTGTAAGCCTGCCAGAACAGACAGGGACAAATGCATGAGTACCTGAATGTAATTAAAAAATATAAATAAATTGATTTTTATATAGTTTCATTTTGTTTAAAAGTCAGGTCAGGTCAATATTTCTGTGAGCAACCGAAAGGGAAAGGACAGAAGTACTGGACCCATGGAGGGGAGGGGGGGGGGCTGGAAGTAAGGTAGAGAGACGCTGAACCATCAGCTGGGGCTAAAGAGAAGGGCTAGAGGTATTGGACCCATGGGGAGAATCATATAAGGGGGCTGAAGGGAAGTGAGAAAAGTGTTGGACTGCATGTCAGGGGGAGCGGCTAGAGGGAAGGTAGAGAAGTGTTGGACCTGTGGGAGAGGGGCTGGAGCAAACTAAGATAGGTGTTGGACCTGAGGGAGGGAAGGCTGGAGGGAAGAGAAGGGAGAAAGGTGCTGGACCTACTGGGTGCAGGAGAGAGAAGGGAAGAGAAAGAGATGCCAAGCGAAGAGGATGAAGGAAAAGGGAGTAAAATACTGAAAGAGAGAGAGACATATTAGTGTAAGGGAAGAAGAGAGGGGAGAAGCTGAACACAGGGAGGTATACAAAAATAGAGGGGGAAATGATTGGCATGGAAGGGAGCATAGTGACAGGGACATAAAAGGGAGATGTTGCATGAGTGTGGTATATGAACACAGAGAGGCAATGCCAGACATAAGATTTGCAGAATAGGAACACAGAGTGGAGATACTGGACTTGCAGGGCATAGGGACACAGCATGATGATGTTGATTGTGAGGAGATGGACACAGGGGAGATACTGGAAATGGAAGTATGGGGACACAGTGGAGGTTGTTGTAATGGCTTTGGTATTATTTCCAGGCTATGACATATATGGCAAAGGCAGTCTTACACTCTGACATGAACATGCTGCCAGTGGTATAGTAAGGGGTGCGGACTGCACCAGGCGTCATCTTTGTGGGGGTACCCATGCGCTGGCAAACATTTTCCTGCATTGGTCTGGAGCTACAGGAGCATGCAAGAGCCAAGGGTCCTACCTGATTCGGTGCTCCTTTTTCCTCCAGCATTGCCTATATTTTGTCAGTGAGATTTTAGCTTTGCTTTTAAAATGTTATTATTTGTGAATTTGTTTTCTCTAGAAATCTGAGGACTG
Source organism: Geotrypetes seraphini (assembly GCF_902459505.1). Classification (NCBI taxonomy): domain Eukaryota; kingdom Metazoa; phylum Chordata; class Amphibia; order Gymnophiona; family Dermophiidae; genus Geotrypetes; species Geotrypetes seraphini. The sequence continues at coordinate 24,470,063 of NC_047095.1, forward strand.
AGGGTGGCGTCATTTGGGTAGAAAGGAAGACAGGGATATTCAGTAGGAAGTGGAATATGAGTGTGTGTGTGTGTGGGGGGGTGCTATGAGGGCATGGGCTTTTAGATAGAACAAACTCATGGATTTCAGATGGGTATAAAAGGGGTGCTGAAGGATGGAGAGTGGTCTGAAGGGATGTGGAGGTCTGGGGGTAAGGAAAGTTGATGGACAAGGGGGGTCCATGTCAGTGCTTGGCAGGAAATAGGAAAGCAGACAAGCAGGGTAGGGAAAGGAGTAGAGAATTACATGGGGACAAATTTTTCCCTGTCCCCGGAGGCTGGCAAGCAGGAAACAGAGGGTTGGAGTAAAGGGCCATAACTCAGACTGGCAATGGGTCACGAGCAGAGTTCCACAGGGATCGGTGCTGGGACCGCTCCTGTTCAATATATTTATTAACGACCTGGAGACGGGGATGAAATGTGAGGTTATTAAATTTGCTGATGACACCAAACTCTGCGGCAGGGTTAGAACCACGGAAGACTGCGAAGACCTACAAATGGACCTAACGAGACTGGAAGAATGGGCAAAAAAGCGGCAAATGAGTTTTAACATAGAGAAATGCAAGGTCATGCATGTAGGGAAAAAGAACCCGATGTTCAGCTACAAAATGGGGGGATAATTGCTAGGGGTGAGCAACCTTGAAAGAGACCTGGGGGTGATGGTGGACACAACATTGAAAGCATCGGCACAGTGTGCGATAGCCTCAAAGAAAGCGAACAGAATGTTGGGTATCATTAAAAAGGGTATAGCAACCAGGACGAAGGAAGTCATCATGCCACTGTATCGTGCAATGGTGCGCCCACACCTGGAGTACTGTATCCAGTACTGGTCGCCATACCTCAAGAAGGACATGGCAGTACTTGAGGGGGTCCAGAGAAGAGCGACTAAACTGATAAAAGGTATGGAAAACTTTTCATACGCTGACAGGTTGAAAATGCTGGGGCTGTTCTCCCTAGAGAAGAGGAGACTTAGAGGAGACATGATAGAAACCTTCAAAATCCTGAAGGGCATAGAGAAAGTAGACAGGGACAGATTCTTCAGACTGTGGGGAACCACAAGTACTAGTGGTCACTCGGAGAAATTGATAGGGGACAGGTTTAGAACAAATGCTAGGAAGTTCTTTTTTACCCAGAGGGTGGTGGACACATGGAACGCACTTCCAGAGGTTGTGATAGGCCAGAGCACAGTACATGGGTTCAAGGAAGGTTTAGATAGGTTCCTAAAGGATAAGGGGAATGAGGGGTACAGATAGAAGCAGAGGTAGGTTATAGAAATGGTAGGAACCACTTCACAGGTCATAGACCTGATGGGCCGCCGCGGGACCGGACCGCTGTGCGCGATGGACCTTTGGTCTGACCCAGTGGAGGCAACTTCTTATGTTCTTATGTTCTTAACTAATTTTTCTGTCCCATCCCCGTGAGTTCTTTTCCTGCCCCTGCCCCATCCCTGCAAGCTCTGTCTTCAACTGCACAAGCCTCAAATACTTTAAAATCATAAGTGTTTGAGGCTTTTGTGCAGTTAAGGCAGAGCTTATAGGAATGGGACAGAGACAGCGACAAAACTCACAGGGACAGGACATGGAAACTGAGTTCCTGCGGGGCCAAATTTTGTCCCCGTGTCATTCTCTAGAAAGGAGTACAGATGGTGAAAGGAAGCAAGGAACTGGCCTGAGGAAATTAGAGTTGGGTGAGGAAGGGGTCAGGTGAGAAGAAAAGACTAGGGGAATGGTGAGAGAGAGAGACGAAGCAACTGTGGGTAGAGTAAATACAGTTTAACAAAATGTAAGACTGCTGCTTTTTTGGTGATGGCTACAGGAGGTAGGATATTGGATTGTGTTCAGCACCCCCAATAATTTTGAAAAGTTGGCTCCTATGCTAAGCACCACTTCCAACTCCAATAGCGTGCAAATGCCCCCCCCCCCCAAATTACACCAAGTTTTGAGCAGGCGTAAATATGCTTTATTTAAAGATGCTTTTATTATTTAATGATTTAAAACTCTGTTTAAAAAAATTTTTTTCCATGTTCAAACTTTTAATCTTCTAAATATATTCTTTGCCCCTTCCCTATGTGTTTTTTACCTTTTATGTTTCTTCCATCTTAGATTGAGAAAATTGTAACTGTGCCCCTTTTTCCCTAATGTATCTAGTTAGTGATGTAACCCCTTAAGTTCTAACACTGTATGTTATAAATTTTTTGTTTTTTTTAAAAATTGTTAAAAATTTTTAGCTTTTAATAGTGTTTTGTTATCTTATATGATGTTTTAAACTGTACATCGCTTAGAAAGTGTTATAGTCGATTCATCAAATAAAATTGAACTTGAACTTGAACTTGCGCATGTAGTCTGAGTGTATCCAGATATTTTATAACAGATGCATGAACACTGCAACGCTGTCCACACCGGAAATAGCTTCACACAGATCACAGAAAAGGATATGCACACTCTCCATGCATGTCCTTTTTACAAACATCTTCTGTCGTACCGTTCTGTATAAAGCCATTTTTTTTGCATGTGAAACAGGATTTGCATGTGGAAACACAGGGGGATGATCTGGTATTTTAGTTAAAGTTTCTCAAATAGACTTCTTGACAAAGTGGAGAATGAATTATACAGGGCTAATAATGCAAGCTGAAGGATTCTTCATTTTTGTGATGCTGTCATACGTTTGTAAAATGCATGTACTGTACCAGAGTCAAATCGGACATTAGCAAAAAAATAAAAAATAAAGCGATAAATCAGGTCGGCCATAATTCAGGTTCTGACACAAGACTGAGCATTTCTCTATTTGGAACGAGTTATTCAGGCCTTTCAGTACAAACTTGGTCTGATTCCTCATCGTTATCCTTGAGATTTATATTTGCAAAGAAATATGGAACAGAGGTCTGGACTGTACATTGTTTGACGGTACATTTTAGAACAGACTTCACAGCCGTAAATCCCTTTAGCTAACATGATTTATGTTTCAAAAATACTGGAGAGTAAAAGCATACAGTATTTGGGATGTGCACATTTTCACTGATAGGTATTGGCTGCCACTCTGTGAATAATTTTAATGATTTTGGATACTTAAGAAACTTCACTGACGCTCTTATCTGCTAACCCCCAAATTCTGTACATAGCACCTTATGTTTTGCTCACAAACTGGTATATGCAGCCAATTTGAGCGCACAACTAGTTTAATTAGCCCCAAGGTCAAGACCAGTGCTCTAAACGAGTCCAATCTCACCAGTTTAGCAAGAACTTGTCCAACTTTGTCTTGAAACCCTAGAGGGTGTTTTCCCCTATAACAGACTCCGGAAGAGCGTTCCAGTTTTCTACCACTCTCTGGGTGAAGAAGAATTTCCTTACGTTTGTACGGGAATCTATCCCCTTTCAACTTTAGAGAGTGCTATCTCGTTCTCCCTACCCTGGAGAGGGTGAACAGTCTGTCTTTCTCTACTAAGTCTATTCCCTTCAGTATTTTGAATGTTTCAATCATGTCCCCTCGCAGTCTTTTCTTTTCAAGGGAGAAGAGGCCCAGCTTCTTCAATCTCTCACTGTACGGCAACTCCTCCATCCCCTTAACCATTTTAGTCATTCTTTTCTGGACCCTTTCAAGTAGTACCATGTCCTTCTTCATGTACGGCGACCAGTGCTGGACACAGTACTCCAGGTGAGGGCGCACCAAGGCCCGGTACAGCAGCATGTTCCCCTTCTTGATCATTCCTAGCATTCTGTTCGCCCTTTTCGCCGCCATAGCACATTGTGCAGATGGCTTCATCGACATGTCAATCAGAACTCCCTTTCCTGGGAGGTCTCTCCAAGTACCGCCTCAGACATCTTGTATTCGTGCATGAGATTTTTGTTCCCGACATGCATCACTTTGCACTTATCCACATTTTCCATTCGCACTTTTTCCATTCGCAGTTGGATTGCCCCTGTCTTGAAAACAAGACTGACTGGGTGTGTCCCAAGGGCTGGGGTAAGAGCCCCTGCTCTCCACTAACTGTTGGGGAATGTCAGGTAACGTGGAGAAAAAACAAGTGCTAAAGGCATTAAGCGATCAACACTGTCTGCCACAGTAACTATTACCATACATAGATGGGGGACAGGTACATCTGTCTGGTAGCATGAAAATGGTTACACAGACATTCATACAGAACAGAGGTGTAGCCTAGTGGACTGTAAACCAAGGGACACTAGTTCAAATCTCACTATAATCATCATAATTATTATTTTTTTGTAAATGTGATCCCTCCAGGAACAGAAAAATATCTATTGTACCCAACTGTACACCACTTCAATAGCCTTCAGGTGTCTTATATCTTTAGGTATGTATTTTTCTGTTCGTGAAGGGAGCTTCAGAAAAAAAATTAATAGTACTATAGTGGGATTTAAACGGTGTCATTTGGTCTACAATCTACTGCACTAAGCATTAGGCTACTGACCCAGTTGCTTAGTAAAGGGGGGGTGCGGGGTTTGCGGTCTTCCTATGGGTGTGACACCCCTCCTCCTCTCCAACCCTCCCCTACTTCTCTTCTTGCCATGCACGGGCACCCATTGCCTTTCCCCTGTACCTTTTTTTATTTCCCCGATGCGAGGCTACTGCTGACATCGGTATCGGCGCTCTTTCTGATGTCATTTTCAGGACCCCGTGCCTAGGAAGTGACGTCAAAGGGCTAGCCAACACCGATGTAGGCATACATGCCAGATTAGTTAAAAAGGTACAGGGAAAGGGGAGGGGTGCCACCGTCCGGGTGCTGCTCATTCATCCTACACTACTGCCCTGACCTTGTTCGCTTCTTTGTTCAGAATGGTGATAATATGTGGAGCTGATAAACAGAGCCTGGTTTTACTTTCTGGTTTCACTTACAGGGGAGAGAAGTGGGAGGGCTACAGCAACCACTGGGGGGGGGGAGATAAGGCAGGGTCATGCCTTAATCCCTCCAGTGGTCAGCTGCTCAGAGTCCCTTTTTGTACCTTAGACATGACTGAAACCATAGGCAGTGTAACACTTTTTGTTTGGGGCGGGGCCCACAAGCTCTGCCCCAGATCCTGCCCAATCTTCACCCCCAGGCCCCGCCCCATAATAGTACTAATTGTAATACCATTTTTTCCATTCATTTTTGATATATAGACACAACATAGTACATTATGGTTAACCACAAAATTAAACTACGCAAAGCACACTGTATGTTTCTCAACATTCATTCCTACCAGAACACCTGGCCTTGGTCACACATGCAGATGCAGGACCACAAACTAAAAGTATTAATATATACAAACAAATCCCTAAGATGCAAGACTCTGCATGCAGTACAACCCCCAGAGAAATAGAAATAAATGCATTTCTTCCTTAACAGTACAAAATATAGACAGATGTAATTTCTCATAACTGACACAATTCAATCACTAAATTGAAAATAAAATCATTTCCCCTACCTTTGTTGCCCAGTGATTTTGGTTTTCAAACCATCTTTTCCAATCTCTGGCTGCACTTCCTTCTGTCTGTGCTCTTAACTGTGTATCCAGGGCCACTTTATCCATTTGCTGTTTTTCTCTCCTTCACTTTCTGCCATACATCCTTCTTTCCAATCAACTGTAATAAACAGGGTACTGTGGTTTATATGAGGAGGTAAGTAAAGTATACTACAATGTATACTGAATACATACAAATACAACTTACTCCTATATATCTATAGAAAATACTTTATGTCTTAGTGGGTTGATCAATTTTTCATGAGTGCTCAGAGATATGAAACTCTAAAGGGGAGTAACAACCCCCCTCACACTGTCCCAGGAGCCAGTCAAAGAAGCTGCTGAGCGCCAAGCAGGTAGCGCCAAAGCATGCTGGTTGCCACTTAGCGGCAAAAGAAATCAGCTGCCACTGACCGGGTTAACAGCGGGCAGGAGCGCGGAAAGCTCGCTTCTGCCTGCTGCTCCCCTGGACCACCAGGGATCAAATTTTGGGGGAGGTCATAGCACCCCATTCTGGCGCCTATGACTGAAACAGCTCTAGACAAAAATGTTCTTCTTTTTAGACTTGGGCATTTCTTCTCATATGAAAATTGCTGTTGACCATCCTACTTTTGTGGCCTCCATAGCCCCACCCCAAAACATGCCCTCTTGCTAATTGGATGAACTGCAGTGTAAAAAGACCAACTTCAGACTTTCCAAAATCAGGATTTGGATGTTTTTTATAAGACACTTTGAGGCATCCATCTACATCATCTGGGGCAGCCTCCTTGGAGCGGCTGGGGCACGGGCAGTGTGTCTGGGAGGGAATGCATGGATGGGAGAACATCGCAGGGGAGGAGACATAGACATCCTGGGACTGTCGGCCAAGTCTCTTCCCTGAAGAAGTCCTTTTTCTGGAAACTAAAATCCTGTTAAAATGTTTATTTTATTTTTCCTCTAACTCTACTTTTCACTTCTCTATTACCCTCCAGGTACTTTAGTTAGATTGTGAGCCTTCGGGACAGTAAGGGAATTTTTCAAGTACCTTTCCTATTTCTAATCTTAATGTATATTTTCTGTAAACCGCTTAGAACCTAACGGATGTAGCGGTATATAAGAAATTACATTACATTTGAAAATGAGCATGAGCACCTTAGTCTATGCAAGAACTGGAGTTCAGTTTTTACATCTTTGTTCCTAGTTTGCTAAATTGCTTTTCTTGAGGAAAAGCTTGTTGCTACAGTCTCTCTGGCGTATTTTCAGACTGTGACTGAGCCAAGCAAACTCCTGTGAAAACATACTTTGTACCACTGTAATGGAACTGATTCCTCCTTTTGATACATGGCCCAAGCTGGGTCTATAAATAAAGATTGTTCTTCCTATCAATTCTTTAGGTTTTAGGGGGGAAATTCTAGAAATGGCGCCCTACCGGCACCTAAGTTAAGTAAAAAAAAAAAGTCATTTAAAACGACAAAAAATTGTACTGTTAAAGCACCTACTGCTTTAATTTGCGCCAGATGCACGCCTATATAGGCGTTTTAGGCTGCCAAAAGCCACTATGGGCGTGGCTAATGTCAGAAGTGGTGTTAGGCAGCCTTAAATGCCTACGTAAGCGCGATTCACGGCATAGATAGGCACCAGATTTGTAGGCCCAGAAAACCCTGGCCTACATTTTTGGTACCTATCTTTTACAGAGGTGTGATTCTGTGTAGGGCACCGTCACATGATTGACATGCGATCAGGGGCCGCTTTTTAGGTGGCTGCCGATATTGGTACCCTACAGAGAATCCAGGCCTTTATGCTTTTTCTTCTATTTGGTTGCTTTGTTGCACTATTAATTTCCCTCTCATTTGGTAGGCCTGGTTCAATTTGAAAACAGTTTGTACTTCTTTGTTCCTAACTTGCTAAATGCTTTCTTGAGAATGGGCTTGTGGATGCAATATCTCTAGAGTCGTGTCATAGAGAAGGTAGGTTTAAGAAGCGGTTGATCTCCTTAGAAGTAGTTATGTTGATGTAATTTAACGGGTGAGCTTCGATGAACGCCTCCCTCCTTTATTGGCAGCATCACAAATCAGAGGCAAGGATCTGCTACAAATCAACAGGCGGATCAGACCAAATAAAAGAGGTTAGTCAGTCCAAATAACAAGAAGATTTCAGTATTTGATTATTGCCCTTGTATGCTTTCTTTTCCTATTATTTTTCTTATTTATTTTAAAATTTATACACCATCTACACCTAGACGGTTTCCAAATGTACAACATACATAGTAAAGACAACACTACACGAAAAACTGTGGGGTCCTTTTACTAAGGCGCGCTAGACGTTTTAGTGCATGCTAAACGCTAATTGGTCCATAGGATATAATGGACGCGTTAGCGTTTAGCGCACGCTAAAACGGCTAGCGCACCTTAGTAAAAGGACCCCTGTATCTTTAGTGCATTTTGCTTCTGAATCCCTTTAAATCTTATAAAAATGCTGCTACAAATAATTGGGTCTGTAGCAATTTTCTAAATCCCGTTCTATCAGCACACGTCCTTAACGGACTCAGCATAGAATTCAAGAGTTTAACCCCAGCGCAGCAAAAAAAAAAAAATCATTTACACTGGTTTCCACATGTCTTGGGCTAACATTACTCCTCAGAAATGCCACCTGATCATAGTGATCAACTGGTCACTCCCTTCTTAAAATAAGGTGGTATCATATCATATAACATCTGATGACCAATTGTCAATGCCTTATATTGTATTCTAAACCTTACAGGCAACCAGTATAGCTGTTGCAAAAATGGTCTAATATGCATATACCTTGGTACTACACAAAGGAGTCCAACGAAAACTGCAGTATCACCAGCCAAAGCAAAAACAAAAAGCAAACTGCAGACTCCTATGTACCAGATGCAGGCAATGTTTATTATACCAAATATTTTATGCTGTTGAAAATACCACCTTATAACAAACCAAGGGACCTGACACGGTCCGTGTTTCAGAAAACACTCCTTCCTCAGAGGTCCATGGTTGCTAAGGTATAAAGTAAACCACAATAAAAGGTATAAAACAGCTGTCTGTATGGTATCCTTCTCAACTTAGAGTGTGCGACGCAAAACTAGTAAAACAAAAGCAACCATGGACCTCTGAGGAAGGAGTGTTTTCTGAAACACGGACCGTGTCAGGTCCCTTGGTTTGTTATAAGGTTACTGCATAAAATATTTGGTATAATAAACATTGCCTGCATCTGGTACATAGGAGTCTGCAGTTTGTTTTTTGATTTTGCTATACCTTGGTACTCTCATCACAAGCTTCTTGTTTGCCTTTATGTAGGAAGATGGTGGCATCTTCAAATATTATGTTATCTCAAACTCATATCACATATTCCACAGCAGGCCCTCTTCTCCCAATTCCTGATCGAGTTGCAACCATCTGATAACAGCGAATGTCTTCCCTGTAACTCCTTGTCACTGCAGATTTGCCCTTATGCCTTTATAACCTATAACATGGATGTTTATAACTCTGACCAAGTAATATGGTTATGGTACCTCTTTCTGCATTATTCTATACATTGGGTCCTACTTTCATCTATTTGGATTAGCCAATAATTCCAGATTGGCACTATCTTGCCTTGTCTGGCCTTGCTATGTTATCCGTATTACCTCCGTCTCCTCCAGCAATTGGCCTCAGCCTTTTGAGAGTGTGAACTTGAATTATCATGCTATTGAACATTGTTATTTCTCCTTATGACATCCGCCTTAATTTGCGAATTAGGGAATAAACTTACTAGCTAGAATGGCCACACTCTTAGGAAGATCGCTCCTGGGGTGGATCGACCCCCCCTCCTCCCCGCACCCCCCTTACTATGTTACTGAATGGAAATTTCACATTTGTAATTTGCTTTGATAATTGTCATCACGTCTGACTTATTAGAATCAATGACCCTAATAAATGAGATTCCCCCTTGGGACATACAAAATTATTCACCCAATTCTTTTTTTTTCTTTTTGTGTTCTTTAAAATATTATTATTTAACATATTTATTTATTGGTGAGAGTTTCTATTCCGAATATTTATCTGATGCTTGCATGTGATATAAAGTGTATAAATGAAAACCAACTAAAAGGATCCAGCAGAAAGCTGCTACTGGAAGCTGATCCGTTGTGTGTATCCCCTAGGGCAGGGGTAGGGAACTCCGGTCTTCGAGAGCCGTATTCCAGTTGGGTTTTCAGGATTTCCATAATGAATATGCATTGCAAGAAGTGCATGCAAATAGATCTCATACTGGAATACGGCTCTCGAGGACCGGAGTTCCCTACCCCTGCCCTAGGGGTTCTTGTACTAAGTGTCAATGACTAAACCAGGAAACAAAAAATTACCTCAAAAGCCTTGTTGCATAAATGGTAACTGTCCAGGCATTTACTTTTCTCTCTTTAGCCAAGTGTTAAATGAACGGTAGAAATATGATTCACCACATGCAAAATGTAAAACAATATTATGAGTGCATTTAGACATTAGAAAAGCAATGTGTTGGAAAAAGCTAGGTTGAGATCAGTAGTAAAGTCATACTGTTGACGTTAATGTCTCAGTTGTGTGGAATATGCTGAATATTTGAGAGCAGATGCCTGTACACTATTGTGTATTTGCTTATCACACTATCCGGATAGTTTGTGACTGGTGAAGGGAGGGGGTGGGGAGGAAATAAAAAAATGTCATAATGAAGTTTTTTTCACCTCTGTTTAAGTTCACTTTGTTAATGTAAACTCACATGTTACCTGTGATATTTTTTTAAAAAACCCAATAAATACCTCACTTCTGATTTCTGGACACGTTATAAATCTACTTTTTCAATAGATCAATATACAGTTTTTTATTCACATTGGGAGAAGTTTCGTATAACTACTCTTGATGCAATAGCCCCTGTGCATATATATATATTACATTACATTACATTACATTACATTAGGGGTTTCTATTCCGCCATTACCTTGCGGTTCAAGGCGGATTACAAAAGGTTAGTTTAAAAAGGACAGAATTACAATGATTAGCTAGAGAGGTAAGTTGTAGATCTTAAGAGCATTTAGAGGTCGTGTTGTTATTGCTGTTTCAGGAATTTTTTGAAGAGTGTGGTTTTTATTTCTTTTCTGAATGTCCTATAGTCTGGGGTGGTCATCAGAAGGTTGGAGATCTGGTTGTCCAGTCTTGCGGCTTGAGTGGCTAGGAGGCCGTCGTGTAGTTTTGTTCTTTTTACTTCTTTGATTGGGGGGGGTATGAATGGGGAGTGCGTTTTTCTGTGTTTGGTACTGGGTGCTTGGATGAGGCGATTGTTCAGGTATGATGGGCTGTTTCCGTGTAGGGTTTTAAATAATATGCAGTAGAATTTGAAATGGATTCTTTCTTGGATTGGGAGCCAGTGTGAGTTGATGAAGGCTTCAGTGATGTGGTCATGTTTTTTCAATGAGAAGATGAGTCTCAAAGCTGTATTTTGGATTGTTTGGAGTTGTTTTATCGTAGTTGCAGGACATGGAAGGAAGAGTATGTTACAGTAGTCCAATATATAAAAAAAAAACGACATTGAAGGGCTGAAGGCAGATATGATTCTAAACTTCTTGAACTGAAATTTATATTTATAAGGCGACAAGAAAGAATTTGGTTTAAAACTGGAAAAAAATGAAGACCGAGAGCTGGAGAAAAGGGATACGTGATTATCTTCTCCCTCCCCCCTTTTTTTTTTACCACGCTAGCATTTTTAGCGCTGGCCGAGGTGGTAACAGCTCTGAGGCTCATAGAACTCTATGAGCGTCAGAACGGTTACTGCCACGGTCAGCACTAAAAACGTGCAGTTTTGTAAAAGGGGAGTATAAGAGGAAATTAAAAGAAAAATGAGGTACCCTATATACTCAAATATATACTGACCCAATTATAAACTGAGGTAACCATTTCCCCCCCAAAAAGGGGAAAAATGGTTGACATGAATATAAACCGGGGAGGGAGGGGGGTTTAATATTCAAGTGCAGTGCTTTGCCCTGCTCTACCACGCTCTGCATCAAGCTCCCTCCCTCACTCCCTCTCCTCCCCTGCCTGTCTCTGTCCCCAGCCCTACTCCCTTCCTACCAAGTTCTGTATCCTGTGCCCTCCCCCCCTCCCGATTACTTGCAGGTCTCCACCAGGCCTGCCGTGAGACTGGTGGTCCAGCAATGGCTGGACAGGAGGAAAGAGGAGAATTGTTGGGCACAGGGAGGGAGAGAGAAATATTGGACATGGTGGTGGGAGAGGCGCAAGGTTCAGATGCATGGGGAAGAGAGAGAGGGAGAAATGTTGGATGTGGTGGTGGAGAGGGAACAGTGGGACGGATGAAGAATGAAAGTAAATGTAAACCTCCCATCTTTTCTTTCTAATTAAACTATAGTACTTTATTTTGAGGACATTTTCATTAATGTTTAATGATTTTATAGACTGTATACTGTACAGGATCCAAGTTACATACAAATTTGACTGAAGAGCAGTTTTAAAAATTGAATTTGTTCTTAACCCGGGGATTGCCTATACTCCGATAATTAAAAATCCAAAGGAGCCTGTGTCGCTCATTACTAATTATAGACCAATAACAACAATTCCTTTTTTTGTTAAGTTGATGAAAGGTTCAGAATTAATGAACTATTTAGATCAATTTTCTATTTTGCACACTTCCCCATCAGGATTCCATCCAGTTCACAGTACTGAAACAGTACTTGCTTCACTGTTAGATCATCTGCATATATTTGTTTAGTATAGGCATTAGTGCCTTACTTCTACAATTTGATTTAAGTAGTGCATTTCACCTCATGGACCACGAGATTTTACTTAGTTGTCTGGATGCAGTTGGTATATCGGGTTAAGTACTAAGCTACAGACAGCAGTCCAGCAGTGAGATGGGTATCAAACATTCTTTTGCATTGAAAGTCACATGTACGATTCAGTGGCATAGCCCCAGGGGACCTGGGCCCTCACTTTGGGCTTAGGGACTGTGAGCACTACCCCAACATCTACAAAAGGAGGGTCCCGGGGTATTCTGACATCCTGCACACCCATTTCAGGCACAAAACCAGAACCCAAAGATACACACTCACACACTGTGCACAGTCAGAAAAACTTCTCTTTATTCTGGTTACATTGAGGGGAGAGTGTGGTGCAGTGGCTAGAGCTACAGCCTCAGCACCCTGAGGTTGTGGGTTCCAACCCACGCTGCTCCTTGTAACCCTGGACAAGTCACTTAACCCCCCCATTGCCCCATGGACAGGGGGGGAAAAATGCTTAAATACATGAATGTAAACCACTTAAGCTATAAGTGGTATGTAAATACTGAAATAAATTATATACTTGTGCACACTAATAGGCTAGGTTGATCTTCGCAGAAAGCAAATTCGATCATGTTTCCCCGCTTCTGTCAAAACTTCACTGGCTTCCGGCTTGGAAAACCCATACTAGAGGCCATCTCTTTCGCTGACTTTAGAAAACTACTGAAGACACGTCTGCTTAACAAGTTCTAAATCTCAAAGCGTGTCCTACCTATCCTATCATCAATTCCCAACATCTGTCCACACCTTAATCATGCCACTGTAATAACTTTCAATCCTCAGAGCTATCTGATGAACTCTTTCAACCGTTATTGTATTTCAGAATGAATGCTTTTGTACTTCTGACCAAACGTTTTACCTTGTATCTCTATCTCTGACTAAATGTATCTTCAGTTGTAAACCGCTTTGAACTTCTGGTATAGCGGTATATAAGAAATAAAATTATTATTATTATTATTTCTAGGATTCACTTTAAATGTACCTGCCTAATTTTCAAGATCCTACATGGCATTCTTCCTACCCTAATCCCGCTATCCTGGAATTCTTCGAGACCTGACACTACCAGATCCGCCCTCACACTCAAACTATCTTTCCCCTCGTTAAAAGGCATCTTGTATGCAGGTAAATTAGGGAAATCCCTTTTCTTCAAATTCACTGAGCTTTGAAATAACCTCCCTACCCCGCTGCAGAACCTAGGCTCAATTCAATTATTCTGAAACCATCTGAAAACCTGGCTTTTCTCCAAAACGTAAAGCTATCTATTTAAAATGTAAAGCTAGCTATCCTCTTCATAACCTCTAATTTCTTATTATGTCCTTCCCTCATTTATTGAATTACCTGTAAACCGTGCCGAGCTCTATCTTTATGGAGATGATGCGGTATAAAAACTTAAGGTTTAGTTTAGTTTAGTAATAGAAAAGATTATACAAAAAATAATATCAGATACATAACCACAACTCTTACACACAATAGTATAAGAAGAACCATCATTATATGCCATATATACACAACTGTAGAAGCAAAGGGGAAAAAAAGCCAGCAAAGAGACAGGCAGGAAAGAAAAGGTAGGAGTTTGTGCCACTGGCAAGTGAAAAATAAACTCTGCTAGCCAGGTAGGACAGTTCATCTTTAGGCTGATTTCTTATAGGTTATTCTGTACCATAGGATTTAGATTTGTCAGGAATTGAGTAGCTGAGCCACATTCTGGGGAAGAGGGATTCTGATTCAAAAATATGGACTCCTCCTTAACTGTGACGGAACTAAAGTCTATTAAAGTCTAAACAGGAGCTACAGCAGTGTTTAAACTACAACCTAATAGAAAGCAGGCAGTCGCGTGGGAATGTATGGTTCTGAGTGAGGCATCTGTGAAGGAAGTCAGAGCAATCCAGTAGAAAGACTGAAATAAAGACAAAGTAAGCCAGGTGCTTGTCACGGAAGATCAGAATAAAGATGATAAATTAGCCTTGTCAACTACCATGTAGCTTGTAGGTAAACACACTTTAAAATGTCAGTACACAAACGCTAGACATCTAAAAAATAAGATGGGAGAGTCAGAGGATATAGAAATGAAGAGGTAGATATACGGTAACAAGAATCTGAGACCTTGTGGAAGGAGGTTAACCAAAACCAATAGACACATTGTTACCAGGGTACAAATTATCTCACAATGATAGGGTGGATTAAATTGGAGGGGAGAGAGTGGCGCTATATGTTAAAGAAGAAATTGAAAGGGGTTTGGTTTGATATACCACCTTTCTGTGATTACAGGTACTTATTTTGAACTTGAGGTAATGGAGGGTAAAGTGACTTGCCCAGAGTCACAAGGAATGGCCGTTGCAATCGAGTCTAGTTCCCCTGGTTCTTAGGCCACTGTACTAACCATTTAGCTATTCCTCCGCTTGAACAGAATACAAATTTAACAGGAAACAGCCAAGTGAAATCCTTATGGATAGAAATTCCATGTATGAGGGGAAGGAGAATATTAGTTGGGCAATGCTACCATCAGCCTGGCCAGAACCAGTAGACAGATGATGAAATGATAACAGAAAGCAGGGAAGCTAACACACTTAGTAACAGTATAATAATGGATGATTTCAGGTACCCCCAATAGCAACTGGTTAAATGACACATCAAAGAATGCTAGAAAAGTAAAGTTCTTAGACAAAAAAAAAAAGACTCATGGAGTGATAGGAACTGACAAGAGAGGGAGTTGTTTTAGATCTAGTTCATAGTGGAATGCAGGACTTGTTGCAAGAGGTAACAGTGTTGGGTCTGCTTAGCAATAGTGATCATAACATAATCAAATTTAAGTTAATAACTGAAGAGAAAACTCTAAGGAAACCCACTGCATCAACATTTACCTTGTGAAAGGGCCACTATGATAAAATTAAGAAATGGTTTAAGAAAAAGAAGAAGCTAAAAGTAGTAGCTGCAAAGTTTAGGAATTTGGCACAGACATTTGACACAGACATTTTTTTTAAACTACCATTTTGGAAGCCCTGACCAAATGTATTCCACATATTAAAAAAAGGAGGAAGGAAGACCAAATGACAACTTCTGTGGTTAAAGGGTGAGAGAAAGAAACTATTAGATTTTAGGGAGTTAGCTTTGTAAGAACTAGTATTTAAGAGTGACAATACGGAGGAGCTGAAACAAATCTTGGTGAATCTGGAAGATATAATAAACTAACCTCTCCTTTTATGAAGACACGTTAGGCTTTATTGCCAGCCATGGTAATATTAGCTCTGAAGCTCATACCAGCACAGCTGGTGATAAAAAGCCTTACACAGCTTTGGAAAGGGGGGGGGGGTTAAATCATAATTTAAAGCGAAATAAATTACCTGGATGAGATGGTATATACTCCAAAATACTGAAAAATCTAAAAAATGAAGCTGCAGATCTGCTATTAGTAATTTATTAATTGTCAGTAAAATCATCCATGGTATCTGAATATTGGAAAGGATCCAATCGTAACTCTGATTTTTTAAAAAGGTTCTAGGAGTGATCCAGGAAATTATAGACCAGTAAGCCTCATATCAGTGCACAGTATGATAAAACTATTATAAAGAATAAAATTTCTGAACATGTAGACAAACATGGTGTAATGGGATAAAGTCAACATGGATTCAAGGGAAGTTTTGCCTCACCATTTTGCTACATTTTATGAAGGTGCAAATAAAGACGTGTATAATGCTGAGACCGTTCATGTAGTATATCTAGATTTTCAGAAAGCTTTTAACAAATCCTTCATGAGAGATTTCTGAGAAATTTGAAAAATTATGGAATAGGAGGCAATGTTTTATCCTGGAGTGCAGTGGTCTCAAACCCGCGGCCCAGGGACAACATGTGGCCTACCGGGTACTATTTTGAGGCCCTCGGTATGTTTATCATAATCACAAAAGTAAAATAAAATAGTTTCTTGATCATATGTCTCTTTAGCTATAAATTACAAGGAAAGATTTATAAACTATAAAGAGTTTACCTCATGCAAAATTGTCATTGCTTTAATAAGACATTAACTATTTTTTTCTGAGGCCTTCCAAATACCTTCAAATCCAAAATGTGGCCCTGCAAAGGGTTTGAGTTTGAGACCACTGCTGGAGTGGGAACTGGTTAAAAGAAAACTAGAGTCTTTCTATTTAGGAAGGTAATATGCAGAAACAAAACAAAAACATAAAGGAAAAAAAATAATACCTTTTTATTGGACTAACTTAATTTAGAAGGGCAGGATAGAAAACGAATTAAATAAATAAATAAATAAAAGGTGATAGCCTGTTGTTGGACTAGATAGGTTTCTAGACTAGTTATGAGGAGCTATCCCCTTCAATTCAGAACAGAGTATGAAAATACAAAGGAATTTTTAAAAAAGTATTCTGACAAAGAGTCTAAAGGGTAAAGGTGGTAAGAAGGAAGGGTGTCATGGTAAAGTTGGCTGAAGGTGAAGTGGCTCTGGGTCAGGAGCAAGCATGTGCAAGCCAAAGGAAGTCTAAGGGGGCTCTATTTAGACCTGTGGGATGTCTTCTGCCTGCCTGGACCACTTTTCTTTTGCGTTGGGTCAGCAAACAGGAGAAGCTAAGCAGATCTAGGTGGAAGGAGATGGAGCTTATCCAAGGCAACAACAAAAAGAAAAAGAAAAAACCCACTGGAAGTAAAGAAACTGGACTTGAATAGAGAAGCAGTTCTTGAAAGCGGAATTCTAATATACATGGTGCAAAATGAGACCTAGTTCTGGCAACCTTTACCCAGGCCAGCAGGAAGTGTGGATCACAGAGATGTAAGGTAACCTGTTAGTACTGAGGGACCACAGTGGATTGAAAAACAACCCTACTTTGCATTTAAAATATTCTGATTCTTGCTTATTAGGTGACCATATGCGTAATTTGAAATTTCAAGAAAGACTGAACACACTGTGATGTTATCGGAAACCGATAAATCAGCTGTCCTTTATGTGCAGTGGCAAACAACCCCTACAGTGCAAGTGGAGCTAGGGAAGGAATAGGCCCACTTTCAAGCACTTGTATGTCTTCTAAGGTGAATTTCTCTGTGAACCAGGGGGCCCTTTCCAATGTTTTGCTTGGGAACCCTTAATTTGATCTTCTGCCCCTAGTTTTCGTCATTCTTTGATTTTGTATGAATGAACATCCTTGTCCGGTCACATATATGCTGCTTGACAAACATTGACAGAAAATTCTCAAATCTAAATATACCACTGTATATTTTAATGTTTTTATTTCTAATACTCTGTAGATTAAAACATGATATTACTGCGTAGTTTTTGCAGATTTTGGCTACATTGACAAAACACAACTGTGGTCACATTTGCCATGTATGTTTGTGGATTCAATATTCCTGGTATTTACAGTTTTTAAATGACAGTTTTGTAAACTATTTTGCGTGAGTGAATACCAGAAAAAGCAACCTGGCATGCAGCCCTGCTGCATAGAAGCCAGCGTATTTCCTCATCTCGAAGCTTTACTCCCTAGGCTCTAGTTGTTTTTCCCCTCGTCGCATACATGTCTTCTCAGAACCTTGAATTATTCCCCCGTCTCCTGGATCAGACATCTCAGTATTTTTGTGCATTACATCCTTTTTTAGACATCTGTGTTATCCCTTGAGCTTTAGATATGTAATCACAGTAAGGCCAAAGCTTTCCTTACTTTAAAGTGCCAATAGTTCTCGTAACATCTCAGTTCCTTAACTAAAGGTCTTGATTTAAAATGTAAATACTGGGGCCGGCAGGCGATTATCTACCAGTTTTAATCTCTGGCTTAGCAAATGCTTTTTTTTTTTTTTTTTTAATTCTAAAACAAGAGACACAATCTTCTTGGAAATAAAATAAATGTTGTTTTGTCACATAACGGCACAGTCTAAGATTCTGCACTTGCTTATCTTCCATCCCATTTTTTGTGTGAAATTACTTGGTGCTGAAAGCACTACGAATTATCAATACTGTGCCATTTTCAAAAGCAGCTTTCAGAGGAAGCATGTGCATTGATACTAGAGAATGACACGGTGACAAAATTCATCACCGTTCCTGCCCCGTGGATAACCGCAGGAAACCATCTTCATGTCATTCTTTAAGGAGAGAGGAAAGAATCAGAGTATAATTGGGCACAACCACTGACCCGCAAGCTTTGCTTTGAAGAATGCTGGTGTAGAAGGACTGAGGTTGAAACAGACACTACAGAATGACAGTCTCTGGTATCCAGAGCAGATATTGTGATGTCATAATGCCTCATTCCACCAGTGCCTAAGAGCCAATCACATCAGTGATGTCACAATGGCTTCATTATCCTTGGTTCACATAAGAATCAGAGTATGAATGGCCACAACCACTGACCTGCAAGCTTTGCTTTGAAGAATGTTGGTGTAGAAGGACCGAGGTTGAAATAGACACTAGAAAATGACATGGGATTATTTCCTGCGGTTATCCGCGGGGACGGGAACGGTGATGAATATTCTCTAATTGATATTAAGGGCTCTTTTTATCAAGTCGCGCTAGCAGGCTTAGCAGAGCTAGCAGGGCTAGCAGGGTTAATCATGATGTAATTTGGGGGGGGGGGGGCAGAGTCAGCATGCGAAAAATCACGAATAAGTGAAACCGTGAATACGGAGGGAGAAGCGCAAAAGTAGTTGAGACTCGGGCTTTAACCTGTGTTACGGATAGTGGGAATATTCATTTCAAAGTAGAAAGGCTGGAGAATGTGACTAGGAGATGTAATCTTCGGATGATAAATTTCCCAAAGTCATTTCCTATGTTAGCACACGATATGTTTAAAAAAAATACCTAATTGAAATTTTGAAAGTGCCCGAGTCTTCCTATCCGCCTCTCTCAAAAATGTACTATTTACCTAGTAAAATTAAAGCTCAAAATCCAAATCAGCAGAATTTATCTGCTGATAGTTTGGATTTATCGAATTTCCTAGAGAGATCGGATAGTGAAGCCCAGGCTACTGCTACGCTGCTGGTACAATTTGCTTATAAAGATGTTCCATTTATGTCAAAAGTTGTATGAATGTATCCTGATGTAAAACATTCTACACAGAAGAGAAGAGAAGGTTCTCATTTTGAGACCTCAGGCACTGCAGTTAGGTGCCATGTTCGTTCTGAGATACCCCTGTAAGTTTGTTATGGTTTATCAAGGGAACAGATATGTTTTTTATGAACTACAGCAGTTGTCAAAATTTATTTCCGCCAAAGGGCAAACTGTATCTATTAGCTCAGTGAAGCTATGTTCAAGGGCCATCCAGCCGCATCTTTATTTTTCCTTTATATAAGTTACTAGTGAATTATTTCAGTCCAATTCCAGTTTCGCCTCCTATATTGTGGACTAACTATACAAGCCGGTATACTTATTTTCTTTGTTAAATTGTGGAGATATTTCTTGTGAATGATTGTTAAAATTGGCATTATTATTTTTTTTGACTGATATGTTTGTCAAAAAGTTAAATATATAAAAAAAAAATAAAAAAAAAAGAAGAGAAAACCCCGGAAACATATGAAGAAGGCGTGCTGTGCTAGGACAGGTGCAATTAGAACTGGGAGCCAAGAAACAATCAGCTAGAAACTTCCAGTTGACAAATGAAAACACTTAGGGCCTTTTTTACAAAGCCGCTGTGCTAACGGCCCTGAAGCCCATAGAGATTTAAAGGGCTTTGGGGCTGTTGTCGCGTGGCAGCAGTTAGCACGGCTTTGTAAAAGAGGCCGTTACTGTGATATCCTTAACTTTTGTTCTTTAATCAGCTTTCCATAAACTAAGGAAGTCTCAGGGTTAGGGGCTGATGCTCAGAACGAAGTCAGGGGGGGAAACGTGCTTGGCCTATGCGCAGAAAAGTTTCATACTAAACACAGTTCTTTTTTTTTTAACTTTATTTAATTTTTAATGCCAACAAAAAGGTGCAATACAATTTATATACAAATAATGATAATCAACCAAGCACTTATAATCAATCAGTATTTATACAAAAGATAAAAATTCCCTCCCCCATCCATCATTACCATCAGGAATAATATCAAAACAAAAGATATACCCCCCTCCCGCTCCCAACCCCCCCCCTGGATGTGTGGGTGGAAAACAACGGAAAATAAGGATAAAGGACAACTATAGCAAATCTAAACGCAGCTCTTGTCCAGGTAAAAAGTGAAGTACATATCAGCGACGCTCTTCAGCACCTTTAAATAAAGCTTGATCATCTTTACTTTTTCACGTGGAAGGTTATATTTAAGAGCAGAAAACGGGCTACAACGTGTACTTTCACTTTTGGGTTTGCTTGGACTCGCACACTTTTCTTTCTCCAGTACCAGCACTTTCAGGTTTGCACACAGTGGCGTAGTAAGAGGGGGTGCTCCGGGCACCGTCTTGGTGAGGGCGCCGGCACCCTTACTCCTCTCTGCCCTTCCCACGGTCCTTCCTCTGCCGCATGCGTGCCTTCACTTTCCACCCCTCCCCCCCCATCATTCCCTGGAGCGAGCAGCAACTCAAACCTGCTGCTTGTGCCGTCGGCTCTCTCTCCGATGTCACTTCCAAGTCCCGTGCCGAGGAAGTGACATCAGAGGGAGAGCCGAACTGACGTGGGCTGTAACTGAGTGATGCTGCTCACACCAGAGAAGTTAAAAGAGGTATGGGGTAGAGAAGGAGTGGGGGAACAAGAGGATGGGGGAGGAGCACCTGCGTGCACAGGCTTTTTTCCACTTCTCCTAACAAATCAAAAACCAGCAGATATTAAACTGAAAAGCCAAAGAAATACTCCCTTCAAACTCACCAAAGCCAGCTGCTAACTGGCAGGGGTCAAGGACAATTCATTGCAGCCATTTCATCGTGGCAAAATCACCATTGAGCCATCATCCTATGATGAAACAGCCGTGAAGAAATGGCTGGGAGCTACAGCAGGGCAGGAATTTCAGGTTGACTGCATTGGAGGGGGGTGCTGATACCCCCCCCAAAGAATTTTTTTCTTCTCTCCCCCTTTCCTCCCTGTCTGTGATCCACCGGCACCTCTCAGGTGATGCCCCCAACACCCCACCAAAGTTCTTCCTTTAATAAGAAACGCCTTCACCGGATCAGACCAAGGTCCATCTAGTCCGGCGATCCGCACACGCGGAGGCCCATTTAGGTGCTCCTTGTTGGAGACCCGGATTTCCCGTATCCCTCAATATGATTTGCAAGAAGGTGTGCATCCAACTTGTGTTTTCCCTCCCCCCTCTCCTTCCTGTCCACAATCTGCCAGCACCTCTACTTGCTTCTTGAAGGGGGTGATTCAGCGCAGCCTCCTCCCTGTCTGTGATTCGCCAGCACCTCTCCCTGCTCCCGTGTCTGCGGCAACGATGGAACGAGACAATTCAGTGTGGTTGTTTCATTGCAGCTGCACTGAAGCGTCCCATGATGAAACAGCCGCGAAGAATTGTCCCATTCCGAGCTGCCAGTAGGTTTCCAGTGGTAAAAGCAGGGTTTGTGCGCTGTTCTCTGAGCACTGGGAGGGCATAGCAAATGACCTTATTAACATCCATTTGACTATGTTTAAATAGAAGTTGTGGCCGACTCTGGAGCCCTCTGAATATTCTGCATAGATTAATATGAGGACTACCTTTATAATATGGAGCTGCACTAATCCAAAACTAGCCAGAAACCTCTTGGTCAGTTGAATGACTTGAGAGGCTTTAAAATCGTTATTAAATTACAGATTCCATTTTCATTGACCGCATAGTAAGAAAATTGCACTTTTCAGATGTAGAAAATATGAGTCTCAGCAGGTGAACAATTTCATCACAGACATCTAATTTAATTTTAATTTCTTCCATTTGTGCGTGGCACATACCTATACAAGCTCTAGGCGACATTACAGAGGAAGGGGTTAGAAGAGGGTAGGGAGGAGTGGAGAGGAGAGAAGCATGTAGAATATTTCTTAGAAATTCCTAACTTTACAGATAGGAGAACCATCTATGTAAATGATATCTAAATGAATTAAAGGGATATGTAGGCTAGGCTTCTCTCTGAGGATTACAACCCTGCAGGCTACACATTCATAAAAAGTACGGGCAGGCAAACTACAGGGACCTATTTCCTTGCCTGGAACCGTGTCTACAGAAATCTGCAGCTTTTTTTTTTATTTTTTTTTTTAGCACAGTATTACATTTGTGCTAAGTTTATTTGCATAATGGACTTGGGGCTAGATTCACTATGGGCACGGATCCGATCCGATCCGTGAGGGAGCCGATCCAATCCGTGTCCGCGGGAGCTGATTCATGAATTGCCGAATTGCCTTCATGTATATGAGGGCGATCGGAATCACGGCCCCAACCGAGCACCCGGATTGCTCTATAGCGATCCCAACGCATGCGCAGGCCATATGTAGATGGTCTGCGCATACGCTGGCCCTCTGTGTCCAGCAGAGCAGGAAATTTCTTTTTTTTTTTTTGCTGTTTTTTTCTTCCCAAGCCCGTGGCTTTAACCTGCTTTAAGCCCATGGTTAAAACATGGGCTTGCACTGTGGGGAAGGGCAGGAGAGATTCAGGGTGAGAGAAGGGTGGCGAGTCGGGGCAGTAGGAGAGATTCGGGGCTGAGAGCAGGAGATCGGGGCTGAGAGTAGAGACGCAGGGCAGAGAGCAGGGTGGCAGAAGGCAGGGCAGTCGGAAAGGACCTGAGTGACTGGTCCTCAGCAGTCGCTTATTTTTGGATCGGTCAGCCCAGTTGGTGTCTCTCTCTCTCTTTTTTTTTTTTTTTTGTGAATCGCTGCCTGCCTACATTTGAATGCCGTTCCCCCTCATTTGCATGCGCGGATCCGAGGATGATCGGGACAGAGGTTAGTAAATCGGGTCAAAGGGAAATCGGGTCGCAAAGGGGTCGCTAAGTGGTTGAAAGTTGATCAGTCGGCTTAGTGAATCTAGCCCTAATGTTGGCTTATAGCAGGAAACTTTGACCCCCCCCCCTGACCCTTTCCTTTTGTAAAGAATATGGTGGGGGGAGGGGAGGATAGTGCTATAACATTTGATTTTGGTCCCCACAAGCCTATGGTTTTGCATTGTGATGGTCAAAGTCAGTTTGTCTTTTTTCTTTTTCTCTCTCCATGGCTTAGTTCAAGAAAGATGTTCACCATATGTACAGAACAAGGGAAAGTCATGAGGTCTGCTTTCTGTTACAATAGCATATCACATCTGTAGTTTACCCACACCCCATATCAAAACCCACAAGACATCACTGCCAGATCACAGCATTTGATTTTGAAACTGTAATTAATCTGAAAGCTTTTTTTAAACCTTTAATCTAAGTTATAACAACTCTGGTAATAATAAGCTATTGTACTCGGAGCTGAATTTGGAACTATGTAAATGCCTCTTCTCAGTCCAATACACTTTGAAGTATTTATTCCTTCATACAATAGGGCTATTAGAAACTATGCTTCACATGAAATGGAGTTTCCAAATTGAATTAGGTCTTCTATAAAAGATAGTAATTCCTCATAAATACAGTACCTTCCACTGTAGCCATTTACTATTTAATTCATTCCATTTGCTGATGGTTTTGAATCTTTTATATGAGCAAGATCGTATATTTAGACAGAAAATTAGTGATATTGGGCAGAGGTAGGGTTACCATATTTTCACACATGACCCCGCCCAGTTCTGTCCCAGCCCTGCCCCCCACAAAGCCTCCTCTCATCCTCCCCATCTAGCTCCGGCTGTGTCTGGAGGGCCTGGAGCACATGCGGATGTGTGTGACATCATCCACACATGCTCAGAAGCCCTCCAGATGCAGATTTTGACAGGAGGAATGGGGAGGAGGAGCTGTGTCTAGCGATTGCTCTTTTGAGCAGGCGCCAGGCACAGTTCCTCCCCCTTTTACCGACAGTGCTCCATCTGAATAGTATGAATATAATTTGCATGCTATTGTTGGGAAAAAAAAAATGCTCCCACTATGGTATTTTATACCATGGCGTCGGAGCATTGTACATTGGGGCCTGGGTCTTATAACCCGGTGAACACAAAAAGGAGGTGATAATTAGGGGTGTGCAATAGTTTGAAATGATATACCCCAGGATTCTATAAACAGTGCCCAAAGCTGAGCGAACAAAATGAGCGTGTGTCCAATATGCACACAGCTTAATTGAGTAATGAACCAATTATCACCAATAATTAGGAGCTAACAATCAATTGTTGGCATTAATTATAAACTATGCAGACTTGCACCCTGGTCTTGCTAAGCACTATTCTATAAAGATGCATGTGCAAATCTTTTAGCATGAAACTGAAAAGGAAGTGTGACCATGGGAGGGGCATGGCCGGGTAAGAGGTGTTCACTAAAGATGCACACAGCATTATAGAATTTGGGGGATGTAATCTAATCTAATCAGTAATATTATAGTCCGCTATTTTTCAATTCAGATTGAAAGCAGATTACAACAAGGGGAGCACAAATACTTAAAAATGATTCCACAAAGAGTTAAAATATGAAAAATAACATTTATTTAAAAAAAATGTAAGTCTTTAAAGCTTTATGAAAAATAATATAGGAATCTAGACTTCTTATTTTTAATAGAAGAATGTTTCACTTCTGAACAGCCTGATAAGAAAATGATCATTCAAGTTGACTCTTCCTATTTATTTATTTAATTTGATTTATATTTCACCCTCCCCAAAAAGCTCAGAACGGGTTACAAGGTAACATACATAATAATTAAAACAAATGAGATACGATAATTAAGCACGTATGGCTATAGTGGAAGTCATTCATGCACATAAGTACACCTATCTTATTTTATTTCTTAGTTAACATATAGGAATGAATATGGTATAATCAGACCTAATTACTCTAAGAACTGTTGGAAACTGAAATTTAAAACTACAGTTACTCCATGTCATAATATGGAGTATTATGTCATGGAGTAATATGTCAAACTAATATGTCAAGCTAATGGAAACTCTAATCAAACACCAATTGGATAAAATCCTGGATGAAAAGAATCTACGGGATCCCCGACAACATGGATTTACTAAGGGGAGATCATGCCAATCCAACCTGATCAGCTTCTTTGATTGGGTGACGGAGAAGCTGGATATTGGGGAGTCCCTAGACATCGTGTACCTGGACTTTAGTAAAGCATTCGATAGCGTACCACACCGCAGGTTGCTGGGCAAGATGAGTTCTATAGGATTAGGTGACACATTGACGCAATGGGTTGGGAACTGGCTTGGAGGTAGGCTTCAAAGGGTGGTGGTGAATGGCACCCCCTCCGAAATGATGGAGGTGATCAGTGGAGTGCCACAGGGCTCAGTCTTGGGCCCAATCCTATTCAACATCTTTATAAGGGACTTGGCAGAAGGGCTTCGAGGTAAAATAACATTATTCGCCGATGACGCCAAACTAAGTAATGTAGTGGGCAAATGCACAACAGACGAAGATTCAATGCCCGACAACATGATGCACGACCTACTCCTGCTGGAGCGCTGGTCTAGGACATGGCAACTCAACTTCAATGCCAAAAAATGCAAAATTATGCACCTGGGCAGCCAAAATCCATGCAAGTCTTATACCCTTAATGGCGAGATCCTAGCAAAAACGGTAGCAGAACGAGACTTGGGGGTAATCGTCAGTGAGGACATGAAGTCTGCCAATCAAGTGGAGCAGGCTTCATCCAAGGCAAGACAAATAATGGGTTGCATACGAAGGGGTTTCGTCAGCCGTAAGGAGGAAGTCATTATGCCATTGTATAGATCCATGGTGAGGCCCCACCTGGAATACTGTGTGCAATTTTGGAGGCCACATTATCGCAAGGATGTGCTGAGACTGGAGTCGGTGCAGAGAATGGCCACCCGAATGGTCTCGGGACTCAAGGATCTTCCATATGAAGAACGGCTTGACAAATTACAGCTATACTCGCTCGAGGAGCGCAGAGAGAGGGGAGACATGATTGAGACGTTCAAGTATCTTACGGGCCGCATCGAGGCGGAGGAAGATATCTTCTTTTTCAAGGGTCCCACGACAACAAGAGGGCATCCGTGGAAAATCAGGGGCAGGAAACTGCGAGGTGACACCAGGAAATTCTTTTTCACTGAAAGAGTGGTTGATCGCTGGAACAGTCTTCCACTACAGGTGATTGAGGCCAGCAGCGTGCCTGATTTTAAGGCCAAATGGGATAGACACGTGGGTTCTATTCACAGAGAAAGGTAGGGGAGGGTCATTAGGGTGGGCAGACTAGATGGGCCGTGGCCCTTATCTGCCATCTATTTCTATGTTTCTATGTTTCTATAATAAAATTAGTTGGAACACATAAAGGAGATGTTAATTGTTTTGGAGCATTACCATGTAAAGCCTTATGTACTAGACAAGATACCTTAAACTTAATCCTTTATCAATTGTGTGGTTTTTATTCTTAATTGTTTTTTACTTTTACCCTGATTTTATTTGTAAATCGCATTGGATTGTGATACTGTGATCAAACTTTTAAATAAACTTGAAACTAATTGGAAGCCAGGGCAATTTATGCAAGAGTGGTGAAACCCTTTCAAATTTTCTAGGGGAAAAGGAATAAGGACTTGTATGCTGCCTTTTTGTGGCTTTTGCATTCAAAGCTCAGCATCACAAGGAGCAGCACTGGGATTTCATCTCACAGCCTCTGGATGCAGAGGCAGTGGCTCAACCAGTGATCCACAGCCCTTCCTCCTTCTAGCTCAGTGGTCTCAAATTTGTGGCCCAGGGGCCACATTCGGCCCACCATGTACTATTTTGAGGCCCTCAGTATGTTTATCATAATCACAAAATTAAAATAAGAGTTTCTTGATCATATGTCTCTTTAGCTATAAATTACAATATTATTATTAAGAGCTGGCCAAAAGGAAAGATTTATAAACTATAAAGAATTTTACCTCATGCAAAATTGTCATTTCTTTAATAAGACATTAACTCTTTTGTCTGAGGCCCTCCAAGTACCTACAAATCCAAAATGTGGCCCTGCAAATGGGTTTGAGTTTGAGACCACTGGTCTAGCTGAAATGATTAGTCTAGCAGCTGTATTTTGAAGCAACTGTGTCTAGTTTACATGTGAGGATTTACACCAGGCTTCAGTAGGTGTAAATCCTCACATACAAAGTTGGGCGTGGATCCCGGCACTACACGCTATTCTATAAATCGCACCCAACTCAGATCACCATTTATAGAACAGCATTCCATGTGCATTTTGTTTAGCACCCAAATTTGGATGCTATTTACTGAATCTGGTCCCTGGAGTATATTTTTGACATTCCAAATGTTACATCTTTGGCAAATGAAAAGGAGCAGAAAAATCAGAAAGAATGCCCCCTTTCTCCCGATAGTGCACACATGCATTCTATAATTTATGTGCATAAGTTTGAACCCCCATGCTTCACTCAAGCTCTGCCCATGTGTACTCCTCCCCCTTTGCAAATAGATGTTATTTAAGTTAAGCAGATATTTGCAGAATAGTGATTAGCTGAACTTTTGCTACTTACACATACTTGCACACACAAAACACAAACAAACCTCCAGTGTTATGTACCGAGTTTATCGCTTTTAACTTCCTCAAATATAAAGCATTTCATGAAGGAGGAAAAAGGCCTCAGGAGCCACGGAGAGCAAATACTACAACATTTTTCTTTGCCTCTCAACGTCAAAATTGTGTTGGAACATCTTTGAGCACAGATAAGACAATCTATCCAATTTCTATTAAGATCCTGGGTGTAATTCTGGATCAAGGTCTGACCATGAGGAACCAAGTGGATGCCCTGGTTAGGAAGGGTATTTATACCCTATGGAGGCTTTGATCTGTCAGGGCATACTTTGATGCCTCATCATTCAGACTTTTGGTCCAGTCTTTGGTCCTCAGTCAGCTGGATTACTGTGTCACATACTTGACAGGCATTTAGAGAAACTTGCAGAGATTGTGAATTGTCCAAAATGCAGCAGTCAGCCTTATTTGTAAGTTGAAGAAGTATGATAATGTTGTGCCTTTTTTTTTTAGAGTTGCATTGGATGCCGGTGGAGGCTCAGGTAAGGTTCAAGGTGTGCTATTTTAGAGTGTGGTACTCGGCTCCATGTATTTTTGTTCTTGCATTTCATGTGCAATTGTTATGTTCTGTTTGGAGTGTTTTTCAATAAAAGCTTTTCAATTAAAAAAAAAAAAAAAAAAGTTTGGCTGTATTTCTTATAAAATCATGTTTGGACTAACTCCTAATTATCTTACAAATCTGTTCTCCTTCAATAATAGTAAATACACTAGACACTCGCATGCAAACTTAATTTTTCCATCCCTTAGAGGATGCAAATTTTAAAAATATCATCATCACCTTCTATCTTATCAGGCAGCACTCTGGGATAAAGATTTAGACCAGGGGGTGTCCAACCTGCGGCCCAAGGGCAGTATGTGGCCCCGTGAAGTATTTTGTGCAGCCCCGGTCGAGGACGATGCAGTGTTTTCCTCTGCTGCCCCCTGGTGTTTACCATCTTGCCGGCTCCCTCCTCTGTCTTGCTGCAGCGTTTGCGCATTTGTGCGGCGCCAGAAAATTTTTTTTCGGCCAATGCGGCCCAGGGAAGCCAAAAGGTTGGACACCCCTGATTTAGACCTTCTAACTATGACCTCCAGTACCTATTTAGAATTTAGAAGACATTTTAAATGTACTTGTTTACTAAATATTTGAGCAACCACAACTAAGCTATTCCATTCAATTGTAATAATGTTTTCTTTTGTAAACTGCATAGAGCTTTACGGTTCGATTGTTATGTTACAACTATACTGGCTCCCCTGCAATACTCTATCATTGGCTATAAAAAACCTCTTTGTGTAAATGTGAATTCTAAACACAAATTCTAATAAACGTAAAATCTAAACGTAGATTTTAAATGTATCTTCTACAAGCAGGTTGGCAGTCAGCAGGTAAGCAAGTAAAAAGTAATTAAATGCTTATCTAAGTGGATCCTGCCAAAGTAGCTCCTCACCAGCTGTCCCCACAAATTCAGTGCTTTCTGTAAGTCCAAATGTTGCTGTAGCCGATGGTGGCCATCGTTTCACGATCAAATTGCTGCATCAGGGCTCTGAGAAAACATTAACACTACATGACTTTGTGTCAGGAGCAGCTTCATTGGCTTCCAATAGAGGCAAGAGTTATTTAAATTTGGATGTATGTTATAAGGTGGCACATGGTCTTCTACCAAGTTATCTTATGGACCATTTCGAGTTTGTAGATTCCAAACGCTCACAACAAAACTTTACTTTGTTCGCTTTTCCTTCTGTTAAAAAAATGTTTACATAAAAGACAATTTGCACAAACTACTGTCCTTTCAAGTTGCTACTTGGAAAAAGATTTTGGTAATTTAATATTAAATTCTACCTTCTATGTAATGTAATGTAATCTAATTTATTTCTTATATACCGCTACATCCGTTAGGTTCTAAGCGGTTTGAAGAAAATATACATTAAGATTATAAATGAGAAGTAAGAAGGTACTTAAAAAATTCCCTTACTGTCCCGAAGGCTCACAATCTAACTAAAGTACCTGGAAATTAATAAAGAAGAGAAAATAAAGATGGTTGAAAAAAGAAAAATTCTATGTGAATTTATAGGATGGAAATTAAACTGACAGTGAAGAACTGTATGAAAAATACATATGGAATTCAGTTAGAGAGGGTAGGTTACAATCTATTTATGGTATTTGTTTAATTGGAAGGTGTTAAGGTGGGTAATTTGGGGGAAGGTTATCTGAAGGTAGGTGAATCTTCTGGAGGTAAAAGAGGAGGGGTTAAGATATTTGGATGAATTTTTTGAAAAGCAGGGTTTTGATTTCTTTTCTGAATGTTTTGAAGTTGTCTGATATTGTCATAAGATTGGAGATGGAATGGTTGATTTTTGCTGCTTGTGTTGCTAGAAGGTTGTCAAACATTTTCTTGCGTTGTGTGCCTTTGAGTGGGGGGAAGGCGAAAGGGTTCGATGTTCTTCTGTGTCTTGAGGTGGAGATTTGGTTTAAGCGGTTATTTAGATAGGAGGGGGAAGAGCCGTGTAATGCTTTGAATATCAGGCAGTAGAATTTGAATTGGATTCGTGCTTGTATGGGTAGCCAGTGAGAGTCTAAGAAGGCAGTTGTTATGTGATCATATTTTTTGAGTGAGTAGATCAATCTGAGGGCGGTGTTTTGTATGGTCTGGAGTTGTTTTATCATAGTGGCTGGACAAGGAAGATATAGGGAGTTGCAATAATCCAGCAGACCTAAGACTAGGGATTGGACGATTAGTCTAAATTGTGCTTGGTCAAAGAATTTTCTGATTTTACGGAGATTTCTCATGGTTAGAAAAGCTTTTTGGGTTGTTTTGTTGATCTGGGGCTGCATTGTGCAACATCTGTCTATCGTAACTCCTAGGAGTTTTAGTTCGGGTTGTATTGGGTATTTGGTATTTTTGATTTTCAGTTCAGTGATGGTAGGAGTTTGGGCTTTTTCGAGCAAAAGGAATTTTGTTTTTTCAGAATTTAGTTTTAGTTTGTGATCCATCATCCATTTTTCTACTGTGTCTAAGGTTGTTTCTAGCTTTGTTGTGGTGGTGGTCTCTGATGGGTCGAATGGGAGGATTATGGTGATGTCATCAGCATAGCTGAAAGATGTGACATCTAGGGTATCTAAAGTGGCTCCTAGGGAGGAGATAAAGAGGTTGAAGAGCGTAGGTGAGAGAGGTGATCCTTGTGGAACTCCGCAGTGATTTGTCCATGGTTCTGATTTGATATCATTGTATTTTACCCTGTAGGTTCTAGATTTGAGGAACCCCTGAAACCATTTGTAGACCTTGCCTGAGATTCCTATGGCGTCGAGAATTTGTAGTAATAAGGTGTGGTCAACTAGGTCAAATGCTGCGGAGAGGTCTAATTGTATTAATATCATTTTTTTTCCTTTACTGATGTGTTGTCGGGCTGTATCTAGTAATGTGACAAGTAGTGTTTCTGTACTATGGTTAGTTCGGAATCCTGATTGTGAGGGGTGGAGTAGGTTATGTTTTTCCAGATATTCGGTGAGGTATTGTGCCACTAGGCCTTCTATTATTCTATCAACATTTTAGGAAATTGTTGAAAACCAATCTTTTTGAAAAATTTTTTAAAAACTTAATTTTAGATCTCATTGTGTTTGTACAGTTCTCTTTTATCTTGCAAACCCTATGGAACTGTAGAGTTTTGCAGAATATAAATAAATTTTATGTTATGTTATGTTGAGTGAAAAAAGCCCAAGCCAAAAGTACTAAATATTTGGTGGTCATTATTTCACTGGAAGTGGTGAACATTTTTTTTTAAATGCTCACTGCTGCTGGACAAATTAGATCTGGGCATTCAATGCCAGACAATGTCTGGGCACCAGTATTGAATATCCAGGGTCAGTTATTGACCTGTAGGTTATAGGGTACCAGCCAATATTCAGTGCTGGCAC
Organism: Geotrypetes seraphini; assembly: GCF_902459505.1. Lineage (NCBI taxonomy): Eukaryota > Metazoa > Chordata > Amphibia > Gymnophiona > Dermophiidae > Geotrypetes > Geotrypetes seraphini. Next base: position 24,501,766 of record NC_047095.1, read on the forward strand.
CCACATAACTGACCTGGCAGACAGTACTACTTTTGTGTGGTCCTATCTGCCCAGTTAGGTGTGTGGGCACTAGCATTGAATGTGACCCAGTGCTCCTATGCCTGCTAGCCCTGTCCATACTGTGCCCCAGAACACCCTGGCACTAACTGGATAGTGCTGTGGTGGTCAGATGAGATAGTCAGAGGCCCTGCTTGGTTAAATATTGTTGAACATCCCCTCCTGGTTGCTCACTGAGGTTTATGTGGGCAAGAGTCTCTCTTTTCTTTTTGAATCTCTACCCCTTCAATTTTTTTATATTTTGGGCTAGGATATTTTTCACTCAAAGCTATACAATTTTTCTTCCTTTTGACATGAAGTTTGTATCCCAAAAAGTAGAGGCATGCCTTAAATGTGTATAAAGGATTCCAGTAGGGTTGCCAAGATATTTACTAGGGCAAGTGGAAAACTTTTATGCTTGAAGTGTGCCAAACAAACTAGTCTGTAGCCCTGCCTCATGCTTCCTCATTGTTGGTGCTGGGTTGGTAGGGCCATGGCCCTAGTGGCTCACCCCATTCCACTGCCCATGGTACATGCAGCATTTTGGCAGCATTCAGGACATGTGGCCTGTAGCAATGAATCTTCATTCATTGCTACAGGCCACATGTCCCCCTTTTATCAAGCCCTATTAGGGTTGTTGTTTTTAAATCACTAGATGCTGTGGTAAAAGCACTGATGCACACAGCAGCAGGTGATAAAAAAAAATCCTAATGTGGCTTGTTAAAAGAGGGCCAAAGTTTGCTAGAAACGTCCTTTTGGGCTTTGACCAGGAGTACATCAACCCCTAGGTGAAGAAGCCCTACTGCTTCTGGTGCTCTTTGCATTAAGATTACACCGCTGTAAGCGTTGCTTGCTGTACTTTCATATTTCCTGATTAATAGAAACACACACATCTTGGATCTGAAGTTCATACTGCGTTTTGATCTTTCGGTAAGTAATGAAATCATTCTCTTTGTATTTGTTGATCTGGCTTCTATAGCACACGGCAGAATGCACTTGAGGTTTCTTTGTTAAACAGCGTTTGTGTCTATCATCTTCACATTTTGGTTCTATTCATGCATGGGTTCTGTCTCTTGCCCTAAGGCTTCAATTACACTGCATCATTCTCTTGCCAGCTTTTCAGATTATAGATATAAACAAGAACACATACGGTACATGTCTTCATGCCTCATCAAGTAGCAAATGACCTGTTGAGCTTCTTTGGTTGCTTGCCTGAGTACTGTGTTAATTTTCCTTTAGACATTTGTTGTGTTCAAGCAGTACATAAGTTCTACAGTTTCCTCACCTAATGAATATCTGACAATAAAAACAGACTTTGTGGTTTTTGGATAATTTCATCTTTAAAACAAATATTTCTGCAGTAGGATGGGCCATTGTGGCTCTTAACTGTTGCTTCATGTAACTGTTATTATTTTTTCTTTGAGAGATTTCATTTACAGTGTGCAGGAAACCACGCTCCCTCATATGGTTTTAAAATCAGTGACTGATAATAAAAATCAAATATAAAATAATATTATAAAAACATTTACATTTTATTGAATATTTTGCTGAAATCTATTTTGTGGAGCATTCTTGTTCTGTTGTTGGATGTTGGTGTTCGCAGTAACTCTCAGTAGGGCACATGTAATATTTTGATGAAAAACAAAGATGTATTTGGCCAGATGTTGGATGATCCTATCTTTATTCACAATAGGGTTGATTCACCCTTTTTGGCACTAGGAAGGACGCACAGGGGAATAATTATTTTGACCAGCTGGCAAATACATTTTTTGTAATTTCCTCCCAGAGCAGGATCAGTTCGTGTGGGCGAATAGTATTGAATTGCATGCAGATCTTAAGGAAATTATTATATCCATTCCACTTTGAGCTGTGGAATACATCGAGTGGAGGAGTAGTCTGCTGGTTAGTGCAGCAGTCTGATAAGCTGAGGAACTAGGTTCAATTCCCACTACAGTTTCTTGTGACTTTGCTCCAGGCTTAGGGTTACCAGATGTCTGGGAAAACCCGGACATGTCCTCTTTGTAGGGGACTGTCCGGCGTCCTGGATGGACTTTCCAAAACCCGTCAGTACGTCCGGGTTTTGGAAAGCCCTGCCAAGCTCCAGCCACATCTGGAGGGCATCTGAGCATGCGGGGATGATGTCACACACATCCGCGCATGCTCCAGGCTCTCCAGACGCAGCTGGAGCTTGTCAGGGAAGAAGACAGAAGGTTTGCGGGGGTGGGGCTGGGGTAGAACAGGGCGGGGCCAAAGGCGGAACTGGGCTGGGCCATGTGTCCGGATTTTTGCACCCTGAAAAATGGTAACCCTATCTTCATGTACAAAATAAGTATCTGTATATAATACGAAAACTGCTTTGATTGTAAGCACAGAAAGGCAGTATATGAAGTCCCATCCCCTTTCTTGTCCCTTATACTGATTGCTTAATTTTTCTCTTCATGATCCCTTTTTCGATATACAAAGTTGGTCATGTGATTTTTTGAACATGAATGGGTTGCTTTGGTCTACCCTACCATCAGATCTGTCTGTCTGTGGCTGTCTCGGGTGATCGAGTGACTGGGTGATCGGGTTTGTTAGTGTCCCTGTTTGGGTGGATGTGTAGCATGATGAGTGTATCAATGTGTGTGGGCTGCCTTTGTGCTGCACACCTGTGTGCTGCTAGAGGATCACACAGAGTGTTGGAACAGAGGAGTCAGAAGGTTAAGTGACTTGCCCAGGATCATAAAGAGCAGCAGCAAGATCTATCCCCTGACTTCCATGGTTCTCAATGTTTGGTGCATTTTTTTCCCTCTTATTATGTATCTGTGAAAAGAACAAATCAATTGCTCTGTTTTGTGATTCATTCAGCACTTTGTGGGCCCAAAAGTCAATGGTGGCAACACGAGTGTTAAACACCAGCACTGACATTTAAATTAATACAAATATCCAGTGCTGCTATCCCTGTTCCCTCTAAGCTGAGCAGGTGTCTTCCAAATGCATTGCTACCTGTAGCTTCAATACTGTGTTTTCAATCTCTAGGGACAGGCAGGTTCCTGAAGTCCTGCAGAACTAGCCTGTCCCTCACTATTGAAAATGTGATAATGAAACAGCACCCCCTACTGGTAAGGCTGAAGGTGGAGGACTCCCGCTTAACTTAGAGGGAACAATGGCTTCTATATGTAGTCAGTGGTGCTGAATATACGTATTAAGTAGTCACTACAATATGACATGGTAACAAAATTCATCACCATTCCTGTCCCCGCGGGAAACCATCTCCATGTCATTCTTTAAGGAGAGAAGGAAGAATCGGATTATGAATGGACACAGCCACTGACCTTCAAGCCTTGCATTGAAGAATGCTGGTGTAGAAGGACTGATGTTGAGATAGACAATGAAGAATAACACGGGGTTGTTTCTCGCGAGGATGGGAACAGTGATGAATTTTGTCACCGGCTCATTCTCTAATAGTCACTACTGCTGTCGCTATCCTTTAAGTATATATGCAGTAGCTTATTTGGATAGTGGTTGAATAGTGTTGCTAACTGGATAATTTTTCAACCTGCCTATGCTCTGCCCTCCAAAAATCCAAGGATAGTGGAGTGATATATTCACTGAGCAACAGCAAAAGGTTAACTCCACTGAGTTCCTGAGTGGTCTTTGAAGATCATTCTTTCTGTTATCCTTCATGACCCCAGAATATAGAAGTATGAAGCTCTCTCCCTCCCCAACTGTAGCCTTTGGAGTCATATATGCAACAATGTGCCAGGATGCCCCACTACACATCACTTGAAACAGATGGAAATATGAACAGGGAAATGTTCTTAAGTATATGTGACCTGCTGTCCTAAAGCATACAATACACAAAAACCACACCTAGATCACAGCTCTAAATTTCTGTGTACATGTGTTCATAGTATCTTCTCTATAAGTGGTGCTTTGTTTATAAATATTTTTATTGACTGTAAACCATCTTGATAAATTTTGATGGACGGTATATCAAAGAAATAATAAATTTGGAAATTTGCTTATAAATACATGATAGTTTACTTAAGATTTCTAACATCTTCTGAGAAAGATGGGATGACATAGGCAACTTTTATGTATCTGAATTGATGGGTTCCACATTTGAAGGCTAATTTATTGCAATAAAGGCTCTCAGTCAGGCTCTTTCTACAGGTCCTGTAAAATCTTGTGTGAATACTGATAAGATAGGCATTATTACTAGTACTCACCTAATGATAAGGTTGATATTCAAAGGATTTATGCTCCAAAAGTCAAGAGTTAGGCTCCTAAATTAGCTTCTGTGAAAATTTGCTAGGCCTCAGTGCCTAAATTTAGGAGCATAAAAAATTAATAGCAATGGAGGCAGATTTAGGATAGGGAAAAAAGTTAGGAGCTTATCATGAGGTTAATAAATCTAGGCAAATGAATGGCAGGCCTAACTTTTAAGCACCTAAATTAAGATGAATTTTCATTTCAAAACATGGAAGGGCATTTTCAATAGTGCATCTAAGTCTGACTTTGGGTGTTTCCCGTAAGATATCAAAAAGAAGGGGTTGGGAAACATCCATTTTGGAAACCACTAAAAGTCTAAACTTTTCTTTTTTTAAAAAATGGCCTGTTTAGATGTCTTGGCTCTTAGGATGTCTAACTTTTTTGGTCATTTTTGAATACAAAAATGTCCAAGTTCAAAACATCCATATCAAGCCATTTGGGCATGGGAGGGACCATCATTTTAATGGACTGGCCACACAGACATGCCAACAAGGCAGTGAGGCCCTTAGGGGGCTCTGCTGTGAATTTCACATAAGGGGTGTCAGGTACATATTTCACCAGAACCCCATTTTAGTGTATGGTGAGCCCTCTAAAACTCCCCCCAAACCTATTATACCCACCTTCTACCACCCCAATAGTCCTTATGGCTGATGTCATCTACAGTATAGAAGGTTTTGGTGGGCTCACGCTTTCCATCATAAATGTAGTAGGTACCCTGTTTCCCCGATGATAAGGCAGGGCCATCAAATAAGACAGCCCCCCCCTTTTTAGAAAAAAATGTAAAATAAGGCACCCCCCCGCAAATAAGCCACCCACCGATACCTACGCTTACCCGAATCGGGTGGTACGGTGGGTGACTCCGTGTGGTCCCTCTGTCTACCGTATTTGCCTCCATGGCTGCGTGCCGCGCCTCATCATGAAGTGAAGAGGAGGAAGTGACAGGACTGCAGCGCGCGCACGTGACTCCGCGCAAGGAAACACAGGCAGCTTCCCTCATCCCTCCCTAACGGAGACTGCAGGAGTTTGTTCACGGCCAGAACATCCAAAAGTGAGACACGCAGACAGGTTTCTTTTGCTGTGAGCAATACTACTTACTGTATATAAAGCCTGTTTAAAATGCATACGGTATATAAACAATGGTTTCACATTGTCAAGTCCCCTCTGATGCTGCACTACAGAATAATCTCTTTACTGTGTTTCCCTGATGGAGAACATTGGGGACATTAAATGGTACAATATATGGTATGATGGATAAAGCTGGCCATACACGGTACGATTTTTCGGCCGACCGATTCTTCAGCCGTCAAATAAGACAGCCCCCCCCTTTTTTAGAAAAAAATGTAAATAAGGCATCCCCCCGAAAATAAGCCCTAGAGCATATTTTGGCCTTCCAAAAAAAATAAGACAGTGTCTTACCATCGGGGAAACAGGTAGCATGGGATATAGGCCTAGATCCCCCTCTCTATGGTTCACTACACCATCCATCAGGCTACTCCAGACATCTGCTTGCTGCTCTACTAGGAAGTCCCATAATATCTGCAGCTGTCATAGAGGCTGTAAGTACTGTTTCTTTCACATCTTTGGGGGTTGAGAGGAGTGAGTGAACACAGGGTCAGTTTGGGTACCTTTTTGGCCCTTATGCGCTTTGAAAACAGGTCTAACTCCAAGCCACCAAATGATGCCCTGGACGTCTTGAAAAAAGGTTTGTTTATCTCTGCAAAATGTCCAAATGCTAAGCCCACCCAAAACATGCCTCTTATATGGCCCCTTAACATTTAGGCATCCTTGAGGTTGAATGCCCTGCAAGATATCTGAAAACTTAGTTTTGAAAATCAGCACTTGGATGTTTTCGCGATTAAAACACCCAAGTGCCGGTTTATGCCATTTTGTGGACGTCTACATTTTTTGAAAATGAGCCCCTTAGGCTCCCAAATTTTGCTGAAAATAGGACACTGATTTATAAGCTGAAATTTAGGAGCTCAGCTTCTTTTGAACATTTTTATAAGCAGTCTTGTAGAACGGAAATGTAAGACATATAAACACAGTTGTAATGAACAGCTGGGGTTGAGTTTTAAATTTATTTGTACATTAGCTGGTCAACAACTATTCTACAACTACTCCATGATTTCATCAATTGGCAGATAAACTCACATACCTGCTGCCGAGCTCCAAAATGGACTCCTCATTCAAACCATGAAACATATGGTTTTTGTTTTAATAATAATAATAAAAAATCATTACACATGGGAGGTGAAACTAATGCATTGGATTCACACATTGTCAGGCCAAGAAGATCTGACTGTGCATGTATATTACATCAGTGCATACAGTAAAGAGTCATACTAGATAAATTATTTCTCCATTTTAGCTTGGATTGATCAAAATGGAGGGTCTTAGAGCTGGAGGTGCTCCTGATCCGTTTCTGACTTTGCACTTTTGTTGAGTACATTAATAGAAAGGTTATTTTTCTTTATTAAACTGCTTGGGTAGTCTTGTTTTTGTATGCACTGTTTTAGGATACGTTCACAGTCCCTTTTTCTTGGGGACTTTCAGTTATATTCAGTATTTTTGTAGGTTTTATTTCCCATGAGAAAATCAATAGAAATACACGAATCACTATTTTTCCATGTAAAATATGGACGTTTAAATAAAAAAAGGCCCTACTAATGGTATATTCCTATGATGTTCAACTTCCAAGTATGCAAAACGGGAAGGAATCTTTGGCCGTTTTATAAGATTTCATCACAGCCAGCTGCCGAGCTGTGAGATCCGTGTGGTCACATGGGACATCCCTGATTCTAAAGGGCACTGCAGGGCTCTGGAGATGAGGGACTGTGGGCAAGATTCTCAGAAAACCACATTATAAAGCGACGGTCTGCTAACGCAGCCGTTTGAATAGCAAATTTTTAAAAAGCGAGACATTCTCCAAACATCTCGCATGCAAATGATGTCGGCGGCCAGCAGGGGAGATTCGCTAAAATTGCATGCGTCAAGTCGCTGGTGCCAGTGACCGGCACATGTGCAGAATATACAAGGAAAGAGGCGTGAATGTGCGCATGTCCCTGGAAAGCAACGCAATGCAATCAGCACATGCGTTGTTTGAGCATAAAATATGCTTACGTCATGTGCGCACGACACATGTGAATCTTCCTTGCTATAAAGCATCGGTGGCGCCATATAAGTAGGAAGCGGTGTGTCAATCATAGGCATACAAGAGCTATTGGACGAATGGGAGGGGAGAGGAGAAGCAACGTCGACTTTTATCAATTGCGCATAAAACATGCCTTTCTCTCCAAAAAAACCACTATAATTCAGGTAAATCTTGTAATTTGTATTTAATGTAAAATTTAATGAAGACCCACAACTAGAAACACACAAGACAAGGGTATACATGCTCAAGAAGAAACGTTGGCTTTTAACAAGCGCGTATGAAACATGCCTGTCTCTCCCATAAACTCAAAAGAAGTGTGATTTTACTACCCTCCACTTATAAAATATATAGATACACTTTTTTTTTTTTTCATTAGCCAAAGTCAAACACAAGTGCTGGCACTGTAACGGCACCCCCGAACCAGTCACTGCTTTTTGTTGCCAAAAGCCGACGCCGCTCTTCGAAAATGCCTCTGCGATTTTTAAGAATCTACCGGAGGGCTCATTTCAATGTTAAAGAACCCATTTGCGTGCCATTGTCGGAGATGGCTAGAAACCTCGCTGATGAAAGAGATAATCCGGTTTGATAAGCCACTGCTAAAATGCGTGCAGGCTAAACCAGCGGAAAACAGTTTAACAACCGCATTAAAGTTTTGAGAATCTGGCCCTGTACTTTCAAAGGCTTGATACTAGCATACAAGTCCTTTCACCTGGCTACATGTCAGCTAAACTTCCTCCATATGTCCTGATCAGGCCGCTTCGCTCCCAGGTGGAAACACGTCTCTAAATATCCCCTGGTCGTGCCCTTCAACTTCAGAGCGCCAGACGATCCTACTCCCTTTTCATATCAAGCTACTGGAATCAACTACCCCCACAGATCAGGTCCCTTGAAGGGATTCTGAACTTTAGGAAAGCAATAAAAAGTTACCTTTTCACCTAATCTTCCCACCCAATGCTGAAAGGGTGGTTGATCGCTGGCATAGTCTTCCACTTCAGGTTATTGAGGCCAGAAGCGTGCCTGATTTTAAGGCCAAATGGTATAGACACGTGGGACTATTCACAGAGAAAGGTAGGGGAGGGTCATTGGGGTGGGCAGACTAGATGGGCCGTGGCCCTTATCTGCCGTCTATTTCTATGTTTCTATGTTTCTAAGGTTAAGAGGAAATGCTCACTAAATTTACAGTATATTGAATTAGATCCTCTGTATATGTCAAGTTAAAATGGAAGCACTGTTCTATAATTATAGCAAATTGTAACTCGTTGTCTGTGTACCATGCATGTTAACTTGTAACCCATTCTGAGCTTGTTGGGAAGAATGTAATGTAATGTAATTTATTTCTTATATACCGCTAATCCGTTAGGTTCTAAACGGTTTACAGAAAATATACATTAGGGTGCAATAAAATTATAAGTAAGATAGGTACTTAGAAATTCCCTTACTGTCCCGAAGGCTCACAATCTAACTAAAGTACCTGGGAAAAAAACATTTAGTAGAATAAAAGAGGTAAAATAGAGATAGAGGAAAAAATAAGAATATAAACATTCTAACAAGACTACATTGATCGAAAGGACTTTGGAAGGTTGAAAAGAGGAGAGATAGGGATAGATGCAGAAGGGAGGAACCGTTAAACAATAGAATTCTGGGGAAATTTAAATAATAAAATAAAAACAAAACAAGGGGCAAAACAATGAATGAAATTAAAAATAATTCATAAAATGGAAAGAAAGTGAGAAATAAAATCAAAAACAGTCTAGACTGAAGTCCAGCTTGAAATGACTTCACTGCTTAACCCCCAGAGACCCAAATATAGAAAAAAACGTAAAAAAATGTTTTCGAACGTTCACATGTTGTTATAGGAGGCTTGTGATCCCTAAATCAGTGTTTTTTTTTTTTTATTTTGACATTTTAGTAACTTTTGGGGAGGATGTTGTAAAATTGCAACGCTGGGCCTGTAAGGTAGCAGAATTTCAATAGTGTCACTCTCTCTCTGAACACATGTAAGGAATAATTAAAAGTTTATTTGTACTTTACAGCTTATAAAGACCCACCTAAGTTTATGTATATACACAACAACAATAGTATAATAAAGAAAAAAGTAATTTTTATTATCAATTTAATACAAAAAATGAGTATCATATAAAAACGCAAATTTTTCCCTGTGAAGCGCCCATTGACTTCTATCAGCGGTAATCAAGAAATTTCGTGTTTTTGCACAAAAAATTTCATGTTAGCGCAAATACGGGTAAAAACGGCCACGCTATGAAATAGCACTTGTGCTATCTTCATAGCACGGTTTTGTGAATCGAGCCCTATATGTGCATGTTTTATTTGTTCATTTATTCAGTTATGGTAGTTCCAAAAACAGTTATTTTGCTCTGAAAAGCACAGGCGAACATTGCACTTCCTGCAAAGTGTGTTGGTATAGCCTTTTGCACAGTGTCGGCACCGTCCTCTATCGGCTTTGATGGGAAAATGTCCAATCATGTCCTTGCAAACTTCCTTTGGAGGGTGTGCATTTGACTTTTTGGCTGTCATGGCAGCTGAAGAACCTCCATCATCTGTAAACTGCCTCTTTTGGGAAGTCAAGGTGCCCCCTCTTGATGAAACTGGGCTTGCAGATGGTCGCCCTCGCTTTGACACTGACCCAGCCGTTCCGATCAGGATAAGAGAAGATGCCAACTGGGCCTGAAACATTCTCCTGTTTAGCATCTGTTTCTTTGGGATATCCAAAGCTTTGCAGTCCCTTTTGTACAGGAGCCAAGCATTGATCACAGCTAGGTTAATGGTGTGCCAGAAGATGTAAAGGTACCAGCGGTAGGACTTCAGTGGAAACTTGTATTTTGCTGCAAATGAGTCTAACAAATCCACTCCGCCCATGAATTTGTTATAGGCAGCCACGATATAAGGCCTCTCAACTTCAACAAATCTTTTGGCAGTTTTGTCCCAGCGTTGAATCTTCTCCACTGGTTGTGGGCCAGCAAAGGAAGACACAAGTGTAACCTGTCTGTTGTCAAACCATTTCACAGCACAAATGTTGTGATTTGACTCCACTCTGACATCAAAGCTTCCTCTTCCCTTTTTCTTCAAGCTTTTCTCATCCTCAAGATTACAGTTTGGAAGGTGCACTTGTCTGGCTGTTCCTGTGTAATGAATTCCACAATCCAGCAGCCTAACTATCAATGGGATGCTGGTGAAAAAGTTGTCTGCATAGATCTTGTAGTTGTGACTATGTGGAAGTGTGGAAGCAAGTTTCATCACAACATCCCCTGATAGTCCAAGTTCAGATCTTGCCCGTATTCCATTCACACTGCCTTGGTACACATCAAAATCACAAAGTATACCAGAGATTCCAGTCCTTGCCCACAGCTTGAACCCCCATGGGTTTGGCTTGCCACGCATGTACTGTTTGATGCTGCTGAATTTCCCCCTGAAAGGGATCATCATTTCATCAACAGAGTTATGTTCTTCAGGGACCACTTTTAGGCATTTCTCTCTGAAAGCATCAAGCCATGGTCTGAGTTTCCAGAGTTTGTCACTTTTTTGTTCCATCTCAGACACGGTTAGATTGTTCACAAAATGTAATGATGTCAACAGAGACTGGAATCTGTTTCGTGACATTACATCAGCGACAGGACTGTATCTTGTGTCTGCTTCCCAGTACATACGGACTCCAGGCATTTGGACAAGACCCATCTTCAGATACATGCCAATCATCTGCTCTATTTCCTTTGTGTTTGTGTTTATAGATGATCCTTTCTTCTGAAAACTGTACTGATTTGTGTTATCTGCCAGAGCGTTGATCATATCTTCTGTCACAAACTTCTGAAAGTACTCCAGTGGTGTGCAGAGGGAATGGACATCATTACTCCAAAGCAGGCAACAGGGTTGTATGACTTCATGGCCAGATAAACAGACCTATTTACACATTCAACCATCCAATGGTGTTGCAGAACTGAACAATAGGTTCTATTAGTAATGTACATGAAGTTTTAAAAAGAAAAAAAATGGGGGAGGGTTTATTTTGTAGCCTTAAATGTGATGTTGTAATATTACAACACTGGGTCTCAGGGGAGTGCAGACAAAACCTTGCTATCACTTTGACCCACTGTTGTAAAATTACAACATAGAAATAACCAGCTCTAAATCTCTTAAAATCAGTATATTCAATGATGTCATAAAATCTGCATGATCTACACATATTAATGATCACATAAAAAAATATTTCAAGCTTTTTACTTACTTTAGTCCTGATGTATCCCGTCCAAAACAACAAGATGATATACTCCAAAGCAGGCAACAGGGTTGTATGACTTCATGGCCAGATAAACAGACCTATTTACACATTCAACCATCCAATGGTGTTGCAGAACTGAACAATAGGTTCTATTAGTAATGTACATGAAGTTTTAAAAAGAAAAAAAATGGGGGAGGGTTTATTTTGTAGCCTTAAATGTGATGTTGTAATATTACAACACTGGGTCTCTGTGAGTTAAGCTGCCAAATTTCTGCAGGTGACAGCTGATCTTTGCCAGCACACCGGGTGCCTCAAGAAGGGAGAGAAATGAAAATCCAGCAGTCAGCCATCCCCAACATGGCTATCCCATCTGCTGCACGTCAATATCAGCTGGTTAACCATCACCATCCTCTTCTGTGCAACGGCCAGGGAACCGCCATCATCATCCTCAGCACATCTGCCGTAGGCCATCTCCGACAACTCGAGGTGTCACTCCCAGGGGAGACTTCCATGTCTGCAGACCAAAAGAACCAGATAGAACAATAAATAGATAAAATGTGGATTCTGATGCTTGCACAGGACACCACAATACTACAGCCCCACATTCTCCAGCCCCTTTGCTCATTCTCCCACTCCCTTTTTGTAAACTACACTGGCCTCTGATAGAGGCCAGGATAGTTTTCAAATTTGGCTTTATGGTATATTGTCATGTTATCGGATTGATCAATTTGCTTTCAATATATTAAGGTGCCCTTCACGTTTTTCTACTTTTTTATGTTTCGTACTGTAAGGGGCTGCTCTAAATACGAGGGTAAATCAAAAAGGCAAAATACATTTAACAGCTTTAATAGAAGTAACTGTGAGCAACTGAACATATCACTTTTCCACATAGTCCCCATGCAAGATGACACATTTGTTGTATCGTTCAACTAGCTTCGCCATTCCTGCAGAGAAGTTTTTTGGCGGCTCCCGAAGCCAGGTGAGCACCGCTTCCTTTACTTCCATCAGGGCCGCCATCAGAAATTTCTGGGCCCCTTACTGAGCAATCCTATTGGGCCCCCCACGCACCCCTTCCCCCCCCCCCCCCCGACAACCCCCTCTTCTTCCATGGGCCGAATACACACATACTTTTCTGCTAATGCTCCACCTAAGCCAGTCCCGTAAAATCTTCTCACGTCCATTGGGTGATTGGCTTAGAGGAGATATTCATAAAAAGAACGTCCGTCAAGATCTTTACTCATAGACTGTGCCATTTGCTTTAAATCATCTTCCATCATTAATCCAAATTGCACAATTCTTTCTCTGTCTTTGTCCTGAATGGCATCTGGCCACATTGCTGGATCCTTCCAGTCAACAAATTTATGAGCACATTTTTAAACAAATGTAGTTTATCCTTGTACTCCTTATGTAATTTTAATCATCTATGGATATGTTTGTATGTTTATTGTTCAAAATGGTTTTATTTATTTCCCCAAATTTATTTTTGTTATACGCATTGAAAATATTTGATATTGCGTTTAAATCAAAATCTCAATAAACTTGAAACGAATGCCCGTGAGATTGTGGGAGGGTTAAATACTCAAAACTTAGAAGAATAACAATTTACTTAAAGTTTTTGCTACGCCAGCTTTCTGGTATCTTTACATACAGTGGCATACGTAGCATATGTAACACACGGGGCCCATCATTTTTTGGCACCCCCCCCATCTGTAAGAAAAACATGATTTTTAGTAACAAACCACACGTCACACATGAGTACCTAGGAAAAGGCAGCATCTTACATATTGCAGTGAGCAGTACATCAATACACCCATTGTAAAACTAAACAAGCCAGACCAGCACAGATCAATCCTACACCGTCAATCCTAACAGAAAACCATGTCTTTCGAACACACAGAACACAGAAAACACCTTCACCTAGTATGGAATATGTCATCACAAACTAACCCCTCACCCTTTTACAAAACTGTAGTGTGGATTTTAGCCACAGTGGTAACAGCCCTGACGCTCATAGAATTCTGAGCATCAGAGCTGCTACCACCACGGCTGGCGCTAAAAAACGCTCCACAGTTTTGTAAAAGGGGGGAAAAATAGAAATACACAGTTTTAACGCTCTAGCTCAGAGGTGCCCAAACTTTTTGAGCTTGTGAGCTACTTTAAAATGACCAAGTCAAAATGATCTACCAACAATAAAATTAAAAAAACACAAAGCACACTATACGCTGAGAAAATGTTAATTATCATTCCTATTCTGGGTTTTTTTCAAAGAGGTCAAGGCAGATGACTCTATGCATTGTCACCTCAGTAACAACCATACAAAAATAGACAAATATACCCTCCATCCTTTTTATTAAACCACAATAGCAGTTTTAGCGCAGGGAGCTGCGCTGAATGCCCAGCGCTGCTCTTGACGCTCATAGGCTCCCTGCGCTAAAAACCACTATTGCGGTTTAGTAAAAGGGGACCATATTGTAAAATATAGACAGCAGATATAAATTCAGAACTGTGCATAGTAAGTGAATGGAAGTTTTCATCTCTGGGAATTTACCCAGTTAACTATTAAGTTATTTGGGCAAATTCCTTTGAAAACTGTGGTAATACTGCCTCCACTTTGCTAAATTCAAAATAAAATCATTTTTCCTACCTTGTCTGGTGATTTCATGAGTCTCTGGTTGCACTTTCTTCTTCTGACTGTGCATCCAATCTTTCTTCCCTTCTATCAGCCTGTATGCTTTCTCTCCTCCACACCTCATTCTCTCCCCCAACTTTTTCTTCCTCTCTCCCTGACCTTTCTTTCTTTTTTTCTGTTTCTCTTCTTTCCTTCTGTTTCCCTGCCTGCCCCCTTTCTTTCTCCCTGCCGTTCCCCAAGCCACTGCCACTGCCGCTGCCATCGGGGAACAGGACCCAGCAATGGATAACAGGCCCCAAAGCCGACGCCAACGCCGACGCCGACGCATGCTCTCCCTGCTTCGGGCCGATCAGTCTTCCTCTCCCCGAAGTCAATTCTGCCGTCAGAGAGGAAGTTCCGCCCAGCCAGGCAGCGATTGGCTGGCCCGAACTTCCTCTCCGACTGCAGAATTGACATCGGGGAGAGGAAGACTGATCGGCCCGATAGATTAGATCGCCAAGACAAAGTGAGTCCTGGGTGATCGACTCACTTTGCCTTGGTGAGCTACTGGCGCCCCTGCCTTAGAACACTGCCTAGGACCCTGGGGGAGCCCGGGCCCCCTGTCAGCTCCGGGCCCCTGAATGCAGGACTGGTAGTACTGCCCTGATGGCGGCCCTGACTTCCATCATGCTTTGTCTTTTGCTGTCCGGCTTGCAGTGATGCACCCATGTCTTGTCACCGGTGACAATTCTCTCCAGAATACTCGTATCTTCTTCAAACTGTCTCGGGAATTGGGTCTCAACCTGCACACGCTGTTGCTTGTGCAGATCAGCAAGCTGTTTGGGAACCATTATAGCAAATGCAGATCCATAGCTGATATTCAAATCTGCAGCCAGTTGAGACACCGTCAGTATTCTCTAATCAAGGCATCTGCCCTGTCAATGTGTTCTTGTGTGCGCGATGTTGATGGATGACCAGAATGACCTTCATGGCTTACACCTGTTCTTCCTGCTTTAAACCTTTTTACCCACTCAAACCTTTTATTGATTCATGGTGCTACGTCCATACTGAGTTAATATCCAACAGTAAATTTCTGCAGGTTTTACTCCCTCTGCACATTGTTCTTCAATGGTGCAATCTTGCAATGGAGCATCTATGTTTCTGAACTCGGGCCTGCCACACATCTAAAAGCTGAGCACTGCACTGTGAATAGAAGAACTATCCAACAGGCAATGTACGAGTACACATGTCGCATTTTGCTAGCTCTGTTCCAGTTATCGTGTAATTTAACAATTGCTTTAAATTTTTGATTCGTCCCCTTAGTGAAGGTTGCGTCAGAGGAGAAGCTTCTGCCCACACACGCACGCGACTGCACGTACGCTCCGGCAGCTTTCAATAAGTCTGAAACCTTAAAACACGCCACAAAGGTAAGGGGGAGGGAGGGAGATAGATAGATTCGGGTGGCAAGGTAGGAAGGAGGGAGAGGGCCGCGCGCGATTAGTGACCGCGCGCGTTCACTCCTTTAACTGCGGGGACAAAGCAATTCAATGCTCCGCGGGGCGCTCCACGGGGTGGTGGATGGACTTGTCCCTGTACATGCAGTGAGCACCTTTCCCCCCTCCACCGTTTTGGCAGGTTGCCTGTGGCTACTCGCAGCTAGCCATGGGTAACATCCACCGTGTCATTCTCTAATACGAGCATCTGTATCTTATTATCATTATAGGAAAATGTTAACAACTTAGGCCATCTTATACTAAGTCATGGTAAATGCTCTGATGCTGCTCCAACGCTCATAGGAATTCTATAAGCGTTAGAGCAGAATCAGAGCATTTAGTGCTCTGGGCTGAGGTAGAAACCTCTATCATGGCCTAGTAAAAGGGGGGGGGGTAATTCTTTAAGCAATGTGGGGGGGTATAATGTGGATGTAATGAATGTTTCCATTGTTATTTTGTAATTCTCTGTGAACGCACAGTTCTTTTTATGTATTAACCGCATAGAACTGCAAGGTGTTTGCGATATACAAATGGAGAGTTATGTTATATGTTACTTCCCCCTGCCTTGTTGGACACCCCCTTGCTCACTCTCCCCCCTCTTTTGCCAGAGACCCCACCTCTTATTTATTTTCTACCACAACGTCTGCTGGATCTTGGCTGATTCTACTGGCTTTTAGCAACTTCTGTGCTCATTGTACACAAAAGCCTGCGCTTCTGGCCAATCATTGCAAAAACAGCATGGGATTATGAGGATGGTGAGGGGCCAAAGTGTCCAAGAGCCACGTGGAACTGTGAGTTAGCAAAGTAGTGCCTTGTTCCGGGTGCGCTTCTGTCCGCTGTTGAAGCACCGTGGAAACCATAAAGCAGTTGCTGTAAGTCAATTCTAAAACTGGGGTGGAAATTGGTTTAAACCTTTGAAAGCATTTGTGAATTTATCACTGAAAACTGGTTGAATCAAAAATAATATACCCCCTCCTTTACTAACGCTTAGCGTGGGTTATAGCGCCAGCAGCAATGGTAACTGCTCCAACGCTCATAGGAATTCTATGAGCATCGGAGCAGTTACCACCACTGCCGGCGCTAAAACCCGCGCTACGCCTTAGTAAAGGAAGGGGATACTCAGGGCAGGATTAACCAATAGACCAAGTAGGCACTTGCCTAGGGCCCGAAATGGTCAGGGGGGCATCAACATTGTTTTTTCCAAATGGCAATGGGCCCCTCCAGCATCGATCGGCAACATGGGCCCCCCCCCCCCCGGATCGGAAATGCGGGCCCCACCCCAATCGGCAATGCCGCCCCCCCCCCCCCCATCGACAGAAAGTAAGACAAACAAGCAACGCGGGTAAGAAAGGCAACGGGAACTGTAATTCTGCAAGCGGTGCTCCTTGCCCAAAGCTTCCCTCTGACGCAGCTTCCTGTTTCCGCCTGGGTGCATGGTGGGATGGGGCAGGGGGCCCAGTGTACTTGTGTGCCTAGGGGCCCTAAACGAATTAATCCTGCCCTGGGGATACTGTATATTCTGTGACACTGTGGTGATTGTAGAGCATTTCAGTGTTTTTACCATGCTGAAGGAGGACAATTCCAAAGTGCAAACAGATTTCTTTAGTCCAGGGTGCTCAGCCCGGCCCTCAGGGAACCCCAAGCCAATATTGTTTCATGAGATATTTGTCTTCATTATACGCCAATGTATTTCATACATATTCATCGGGGTCGTCTTAAAAACCAGACTGGCTTGGGTTCGCTGAGGACTGGATTGAGAAATCCTGCTTTAGGCTGCAGGCTCTTGACAATTAGATAGCACTGGGGATGCCTCATTGAAGATGATTTATACAGTAACAGTGGTGGGATTATGCAAGCCTCATCAGTGCAAAGATCTGTGAGGTGGCCGTGCGGCACCTTTGCCTTGCCTCCAGCTGATGTCATTTTCAAGGGAGACCCTGTTCCATCATCTCTGCCAACTGTGGTGGGGGCCAAATGAGAAACATAAGTAAACAAAACAAAAACCAAGGGAGAATATAAGAACACTTAAAGGAAGGGGAAAACACGGCTGTTTTGACAGATTACTGTTCAGTTTAAGTCACGGGAGTTGTGCCAAGCGCTTTACTGGTATCTAGGGCTTATGGAAATATCTCTGTTTCACAGCAGAACAATCCTTTTAAATCACAATGGAAAACTTTACACATGATAGTCATTCAACAAGTGTTGTCTGAGGGTTGTTGTTTTTTTCCCTGTTAACTATTTTCCAGAGGCTAAATCACACTGTTTATATGCTGCCATGTCTTTCTGTTATAGCAAGTGAAGATATTATATTTGCTTGCATGCAATATATACCAGTGCAAGTTTGCTGCCTTTGGTCAAGTGTGAAAATGTTTGTTTTCCTTTCCTCCAATCTCTCATTCCAATAATCCTCTCGGGTTCCACTCCCCCTTCAACCCCCCATTCCCTCCTACAACCAAGCTTCTCTTCTCACTCTGCTGTTGTGAAATAGCTAAGGGCTATTAGTTGTTACTGCCCAGGATTTCCCTGTACCTTATGGAAATGCTTTTGTTGGCAACGAAATGAAAGAAAATGGAAGAAATGCTGTTTGTTTTCATTTTATTTGAACAATCCCTTCTCCTGTGGCTAAAACAAAATAAACAGTAAAAAAAAAAAAAAGTCCTCTACTAGGCTTTGTTCCCATTCCTCCACCCCCTCCCCAGCCTCTCATACCGTCTGCTAATATCTTCATGAGGCAGAAATAATCCCCAGTCGTTTTTATCTCATCAAAAATGATATCAGTGGGCAAGAGATTTGAACCGTTGTAGATCACTGCAGTACAACCAAATGGTGCTGGCTATTTAAAAGTACAGAGTGGAAGGGTGCAATTTTCAACTTATTTTTATATTGACCTTTAACACCAGGATAACTAAAACACACATTTTTGTGTGTATTCTCACATCACTTAGAAAAGCATTTTTGACATGACATCCAAAGATGAGTTTGGACGTTTTGTGGAAGACACACAAAAATCCAGTGGTGAACATGACCATTTATGAAACTGAGACATGTCTATCTTTTTATTTTGAAAATGGCCATTTCTTAGATGTGCATCTATCTTTTTGAACCATTTTTTTGAAAAAAACCACATATAAAAGAAAAACACCCAAAACAAGCCATTGGGATGTAGGAGGGGCCAGCAGTTTTAGTGGACTGGCCACAAAGATATCCCAGCAAAGCAGTGGGGTACAGCAGTGAACGTCACATAAAAAAGCCCCAGTACACATCTCACCATAACCCCCTTATAGTGTATGGTGAGCCCTCCAAAACCCACTCAAAACCTACTGAACTCACTAGGATACTCCAGGAACCTACTTGTTGCTCTATTAGGACTGGCCATAACATCTGAGGTAGAAATGCACTGTTTCATTCACAGCATGGAGGTTAGGAGGGGGTCATGACCACGGCGGGAGACCAGATCTCCAGTGGAAGAAAGGAAAGGATGAAGAATAGGATTCCAGAGCACAGGAGGTGGGAGGAAAAGAGAAAAAGATGCCAGAAAAGGGGATGAAAGGGAAGGAGGAAAGAGAGATATCAGACTACAGAAAGGCTGGAGAAGGTGGATGGAGGGGGGAGGAGAGAGATTCCAGATCAGGGAAGGAGGAGGGAGAGATTCCAGACTAACCTAGGGGGAGGAGGAAGGGAAATACAAAGAGATGCTAGACCACAAAGGGGGGGAGGGAAGTGAAAGAGCAGAGAGAGATGCCAGACTGTGGAAGGAGAGGAGAAAGATCCCAGACAATAGGAGGGGGAAAGGAGGAAGACAGATGTCAGACCATGGGAGATGGAGAGAGGGAGGAGATGGGTACACAGGGATGGAGGGGAGAGAGAGGGAGGAGATGGTGCACAGGGGTGGGGAAAGGGAGAGAGAAGGAAGATATGACACAGGGTGGGAGGGGTGGGGAAGGGAAAAGATAGAAGGAATTTTGTTTATGGATGGATGGGAATAGGGGAGAAGAAAGAGAGAGGAGATGGTACACATAGATGTACGGGAAGGGCAAAGAGAGGGAGGAGATAGTGCACATAGATAGATGGGAAGGGAAGACATGGAAAAGTAGATAGATTTGAGAAAGAAGCTGAAAAATGGAAGAAAGTTAAATGTTGAAAGTTAATTCCAAAGATGGATGGATGGAGCATTAGAACCTTTTTATTAAGGGTTCTCCAGAGCTCATAACCTCACATTGATTAGTTTGAGTTATTGTGTGATTGCGGCGGTGCCAGCTGACCCATGAGTCATACAAGCTCCCCAGGCAAAAAACCTAATTTTTATGTGTTTTGTCTTTAAAGTATCTGGCATTTAAAGGGGCTGTTTTTTCTATAAAGATGGATTAGGGCAGAAAGTGAAGGAGATAAAAACAGCAAATGGAATGTTGGGGGGAAGGGTGAGGAGAGCTGCTGAATAGTTGAACAGGAAATTCTGGATTGTAGCCGTAGAGGGACAGAATTATTAACTTATTTATGCTGTAATTCTTAGTCTGATTTCTTGTTTATTGGAATCTATCCTGAACCGATATGATAGTGGCGGACTAGAAAACTCAATATAACATAACTTAGAAAAAGGGAGGTGACATTAGGCATAGTGAAACTGTGTGGGAGAGACAACGGGGAAGGCAGTTTGACAAAGAGTGTATAAGCAGTAAAACAATCAGCCGAATCAAAAAACAGAAATACCCTCACCCCCATCCACTGTATGTATGCCAACACAAGATTGGTAGTAAATAAGATATTCCTCCTGAATGACCTAATCTCAACCAACAACCTAGACCTCTCATTCATATTGGAAACTTGGCTAAAGGACCTAGATAGCCCAGAACTACCCCACCTCTGCCCTCAAGGGTATAACATACTGCAATTCCCTAGGAAGCACAAGTGAGGAGGTGGCCTAGCAATAATATACAAAAGCTCCTACATCGTTACCGAGCTAGACTCAGCAGCCCACTCAGATCTAGAATACATTGCTTGCAAACTTGAAGACACATCCAACTCCGCGCTCAACAAAAGTGGAATCCTACTGATCTACAGACCGCCCAACTCCCAGTCAAGCTCTATCCCCAAAATGAATGAAATAATAACAAACCTAGCATACCAGTACACTAAATTACTCGTCCTCGGAGACATCAACCTCCCTCTCAAATCTACCGAGAACAAAGATGTCTTCAAACTCAAACAGTACTTGAAGATTGTGACATCATGATCATACCCTCAGGTCCCACCCATGAGAAAGGACATACCCTAGATATACTAGCATCAACCCCTGCCAACCTTGCAACTAACGCCAAATGGACCCCAACACCGTGGACAGACCACTACCTACTAAACTTCTGCTTAAACTTCGCAACTGAGAACCAGAACAACAAGGCCACAAAGGAAGTGAAATAGATAGTTGCGCGGGGACAGAAATCCCACCCGTCCCCGCCAAAGTCCCACCCGTCCCCACCCGTCCCCATGAGGACTCCCACCCGTCCCCACCCGTCCCCGCGAGGAATCCCTCCGTCCCCACCCGTCCCCACGAGGAATCCCCTCCATCCCCTACGTCCCTGCGAGGAATCCCCCTACGTCCCCGCGAGGAATCCCCTACATCCCCACCCGTCCCTATAAACTACAGAAATAGTTATTTCATTTAATTATGCTACTGAATTAAAGGCTCTGGTAGAAACCCACTTAAAAATAAGCAAAAAGACTTTATTAATTTGGAAATATTAATTGGGAAGAATACATACTTTGTAAACGGGTTTCTACCAGAGCCTCTAATGTTTATAAATTTTTATCAACACAACTAATATACTACTTTATCCTTAAGCAAAAAAAAAAAAAAAAGAATTTTTTTTCCTACCTTTGTTGCCTGGTTTCTGCTTTCTTCATGTTCTCATTCAATTCCTTCCATCCACTGCCTTTCTTCTCTCTGTGTCTTCCATTTGCTCTGTTACTGTGCCTCTCCCTTTCTCCCCCCTCCCAAATTGGTCTGGCACCCATCTTTTTCCCTCCACTCCCCCCATAGTCTGGCACCTCTGTCTTCTTCCCTGCCAGCGTCTTCTCCCCATTCCCTCTTCCCCATTTCCTTTCAGTGTCCTTCTCCCCCACCATCTTCCCCATGTCCTGTCAGGCAGCATCCTTCTCCCCCCTCTGCCTTCCCCATGTCCTTTCAGTGGCCTTCTCCTCCCCCCTGTTTTCCCCATGTCCTTTCAGCAGCCTTCTCTACCCCTGTTTTCCCCATGTCCTTTCAGTGGCATTCTCCACCCCTTTGTCTTCCCCAGTGCTTTCAGGGTCCTTCTCCCCCCTCTGTCTTCCCCATGTGCTTTCAGCATCCTTCCCCCCCCTCCTCCCGTTTACCCCATGTCCTTTCAGCGTTCTTCTCCACCCCTTTGTCTTCCCCAGTACTTTCAGCGGCCTTCTCCCCCCTTAAGCGTCTTTTCTTCTCCACTCCACCTTTCCTCCCTCCCTTTGTGGCGCTTTCGCACCCGACTGACAACAGAACAGGCCCGGTCGGACAAATCTCCCTGTCCTGTAGCCGCGAATCTAAATTACCTTCTTACAGCAGCTGGAGTAGTGAAGCTGCTGTAAGAGGTAATTTAGATTCGCGGCTACAGGGCAGGGAGATTTGTCGGCCGGGCCTGTTGTCGGTCGATCGGGGGACCTGACTGGCTGTGCACATTCTCCGGGGCGGACTGCCCCCTCCCCTCTCTTTCGTACGCCATTGCCTTCTTCCTACCTGCCCTGCTGCACACAGCCAACCGGAAGTCTTCCTGATGTCAGCGCTGACGTCGGAGGAAGGGAGGGCTTTGCTTAAGCCCTCCCTCCGACGTCAGCGCTGACATTGGGAAGACTTCCGTTCAGCTGTGTGCTGCGACAGGACAGGTAAGGAGGAGAAGACTACCCTCGCGGCTCGAGTGCACTGCGATCCAACCCCGCAGGAACCCCGCGACCCTCGGAGGCGTCCCCACGGGATCCCCGCGAGCCTAGGGGGCGTCCCCATGGGATCCCCGTGACCCTAAGGGGCGTCCCCACGGGATCCCCGTGACCCAAAGGGGGAACCCGCGGGTCCTGCGGGATTCCCGTCATCCCCGTTCCCGTGCAGCTCTCTAAAGTGAAACTCATGCGAGGAAAGACCAGACCTTTTTTGGAACTTAGTTGAAAATACACTAACCCCTCCTTCAGACTGCACTACAACTATGTTAATGAGCTGGAACCAAGCCATTACCAATGCATTGGACACACTCACCCCCCTCCACCCTTGAAAAACAAAACAAACCCATAACTCCCCCTGGTTCACCGAATCTCTGAGATCAGATAAACAACTATGCAGGCGTTTGGAAAGAAAATGGTGAAAAAGCAGAACACTAGAACACAGAACACTATGGCAAGAGGCAATAAACAAATACAAATCCAACATATCGGAGGCCAAAAAGAACTACTATGCCAGCAAACTAGGCACCAAAACGCTAGATAACAAGAAACTATTTCACCTGGTGCGACAGCTCACAACCCCACTGGCTTGAGAACCCAAAGGACAACCCAACAAAATCATTGCTCAGAATCTAGCAGACTTCTTTCTCAACAAAATCAGAACTGTACAATCAGAGGTAGCCAAATCAATCCCCACCGAGACAAACATTCTCAATACATCTCAACTCACCCCTGAACCCACCAAAGCAGACCAAATCTGGACCTCATTCTCCAATCTGTCCATCCCTGACACAAAAAACTACTATCCAAACTATCCATGCGTTGCAGCTCCCTAGACAACTGTCCCTCTTACCTTTTCACTGCCGCTCCTGGAAAAATCACCACCTGGATCACCAACTTACTCAATAACTCCCTAAACCAAGGCCACTTGCCAAAGATAATGGGAAAGATTGCCCTCACCCCGATACCAAAATCACCAAAGGCAGGTCTCTCTTCGGCTTCAAATTATAGACCTATCGCCAGCATACCCATTTTCACAAAAATCATTGAGACCTACGTAAGTAAACAACTCACAATTTACATGGAGCAACACTCATGCCTCCACCCATCCCAATTCAGATTCTGTCAACAACATAGCACAGAGCTTCACCTCCTCACCTTAATCACAAAAACCAAACAACTGCTCAGCACAGGGCGCCAAGCAATACTCCTCCAATTCGATACTTCAGCAGCCTTCAACTCAGTTGACCACCATTTACTACTAATAAAACTATCAGAAATAGGCATAACAGGCACAGTGCTAAAATGGTTCTCAGATTTCCCCCAAAAAACCAGAGAACATATCGTCAATAAGAGCGGAGAGACCTCCAACCCCTGGAAAGCCTTCTGTGGTGTGCCACAAGGCTCCCCACTCTCCCCCATCCTATTCAATCTCTTCATGAGCTCTCTAGGTAACATTAAATTCGAAGACAAAAGCATTATTTCATACGCAGATGACATTTTTCTCCTTATTTCCATAACCAAAAATCAATCAGACTTATCCAACAAAATATAGAAAAAATCCAAAAATGGGCAACAACCAACAAACTGAAACTAAACACAACTAAAACCAAAGTTCTATACTTCCACATGGCCCATCAAACGGCACCTACAAGCATCACCCTTCGATCAGGTGAAACCCTCTCCATAGATGAATCCTCCAAAATCCTAGGTTGCATACTGGACTCCACTCTAACCATGGAACCCCAAATATCTAGTCTCCGAAAGAAATCCCTCTACACTCTGAAACAATTAAGACTAATCAGACCTTACTTTCACCAATACCACTTTGCCTTAATCATACAACTGATCCTACTACAACTGGACTACTGTAACTCCATCTACATGGTAATCAACACTGCTCTAATTCACAAACTGCAACTCATCTAAAACACTATCATAAGACTTATCTTCAACCTGAGAAAATACGACTTAGTCACAACCTTCATCAAACAAATGCACTGGCTACCTATCCCATCACAAATAACATTCAAAATATCTTGCATCATTCACCGCATACTTTATGGAAACTCTGCAGCCCACTCATCCAGCTCTTCTCAATAGTATGATATACTTCCCGCAGAACCCTAAACCAGATGCTACTAAATCTCCTATCCACTAAAAATCTTCACTATAAATGAGTTATCCACTCCATGCTTACCTTTCTAAGAGTAAAAACTTGGAATGGCCTTACAAAAAGGACCAGAATTGAACCTTGCCACATCATCTGCTGAAGAAAACTGAAAATTCATCTGTTTGATACTTAATCTCCTTTAGCTTCTCCTCTCTCCCTTTCCCCTTCCTCCTCTCTCCCCTCTTTTTATTTCCCCTTCCTCTCCCTCCTACCTATCCACCTCCCCTCTCTCACTCCTCTTTCTATCCCCTCTTACCTCTCTTTACAGTCACCTTGAGCCTGTATAGGTATGAGCGACGCACAAATAGAAGATTAGATTAGAAAAGAGAAATGTAGCAGAAAAAGATGAAAGGAAAAGGTCAATTTCAAAGACAGATGACGGAGAGGAATGGAAGAAGACAGTAGGAGAGAGAACCAGTAGCGTACTTGGCTTGCTTACTACCCAAGGCAGATCATGCCTTCCTCCAGGCAGAAGGGGGATGCATGGAGCAGTCACAGGATCATGGTCCAAATTGGCATTATCTCTGGCTCTTCCAGTCCCCTGCCCTGGAACAGGAAATTGTCATCAGAGGGGGCAGGATGGGTGTGCACATATGGATCATGGAGCCACAACCATTCCACTCACTCCCCAGCCCTTGGTACACCACTGGAGAGGACACATGCAACATGGACAGCAGACCCTGGAAAGAATTAGGGATAAAACAAAAGAAAGCAAAAAAGAGAGACTGGTATTAACATGATTAGAAAAAATTAAATGCTAAGACAACAAAGGTAGAAAAAAATATTATTTTTAAAAGTCTATTATTTGGAACAAATGCTAGAATGAGAAGTGCATGTCTCTTATATAGTTGTATTATGCAATCCAGTTAGCAAAACGTTTTGGGGAAAAGCCTGAGTGGCAGCAAAATAGACCACCACCTCTCAAATCTGCTGACCACGACGCCCAACTACAAAACATTCAGGAAAGAACTGAAAACCATACTATTCAAGAAATTTGTCAAATGATCTAACCAAACCGTATCGACTGGAGCAATGGTCTACTACTTGGCAACTGAGTTTTAATGCGGAAACCCATGCAGAACTTACACTCTGAATGGCGAGACCTTAACAAGAACTGTTACAGAACGGGACCTGGGAGTAATCATTAGTGAAGATATGAAGACTGCCAATCACATAGAGAAAGCTTCATCTAAGGCTAGACAATTGCTGGGTTGCATCCGAAGAAGATTTGTCAGCCGAAAGCCTGAAGTGGTAATGCCGCTGTACAGGTCCATGGTGAGACCTCATCTGGAGTATTGTGTTCAATTTTGGAGGCCACATTATCAAAAGGATGTGCTAAGAATAGAGTCGATTCAGCGAATGGGCAATAGGATGGTCTCAGGACTCAAGGATCTCCCATATGAAGAATGCCTAGGTAAGTTGCAGCTATACTCTCTCGAGGAACGCAGAGAGAGGGGAGACATGATAGAGACGTTCAAATATGTTACTGGCTGTATTGAGGTGGAAGAAGACATCTTTTTCCTTACAGGACCTACGGCGACAAGAGGGCATCCGTTAAAAATCAAGGGTGGGAGATTTCATGGCGACATTAGGAAGCATTTCTTCACCGAAAGGGTGATTGATCGTTGGAATGATCTTCCACTTCAGGTAGTTGAGGCCAGCAACGTTCTCGATTTTAAGAAAAAATGGGATAAACATGTGGGTTCACTTAGAGGAAGTGCTTAGGGGGAGGGTTCTTCGAATGGGCAGACTTGTTGGGCCGATGGCCCTTTTCTGCCGTTTCTATGACCATTCTCAGATCCCGACACATACTATAGCTATCAACCTTGTAATCTCCCTGGGAATGCCTAGGCTAATTTCTTGTTGTAAACCACCTAGAACTGAAAGGTATTGGCAGGATAGTAGACACCAATGTAATGTAATGTAATAATGTTGCAAATGTGTATTGGTGTTGGTGATGTTCTCTAAAATTGTTTTTTACATCTATGAATTTTCCAAATATATGTGCATACCAACTTCCTTTTTATCCACAAATGAAGTATTGTGGGTGAAGGGTAAGTTCATTTCTGGCCCTGGCCAGGCCTCCAGTTCTACTTCTTTTTTGTCTACAAATTAAATCCTGCTGATCAATACAATAGAGAGGTTGATATCTATGAATTGTAGTCCTTTTGAGATCACTGCTGTTTTTTTTTGTTTTTCTAAGCTATTTGTAGATTTCTAAATACTCCTTATATGGGTTTTACAGCTCCATAATATGTCAGATGTGGTTATGGTGATTAATTGCTTTTGTATAATATTTTCAGGTAGTTATCCTGTATTTCCTTTATTGTATTATTTTCTGATTTCTATATCAGTGTTTCTTAACCAAGGGTGTGCTTGAATGTGATGTCTATCTTTAAATATACAAATAAAGAAAAAAAATATAAACTTGAACTTTGTTTTTATTAGCATATTACCCAGAAAAACTATCCTTGTATATAGGAAAAGACTGAATCAGCCAATTCAATCTGCTGAGCTGGAATGGAATCTGCAGAATGGAAAACTCCTGCATGTAGGTGATACATCATCATAAAAATGGCTTGGATGGAGTCCAATAATGTTTCAGTTTAGTAAAACTCACCATACAAAAGATGTGGTTTATCATAAATCTGAGAGGAATGCCACACTAGGGCAAATATAATATAGATTTTGAAAACTGAAAATGCTGAATCCTTACGCATGTTAATTTGTTATTACCAACTGCCAAAACAACTGCAGTAAAATATGTATGAGTTAAGTACACCTAAGAAATATTAAACATTCGTCTAGTGTACTGGCCATTTTACTAGTAAAATTTTCCATTTTCAATAAGTCTTTCAGGCTGATCTAGTTTTCTTATTATGATAGAACTACTCTCAGTCCTCTGTGACCTCAACCCACACTTTACAAACCAATAAATGCCATATCACGCTCACAATAAATTGATATTTCAGCGTTTATTTCCAAGTATGAACAGAACTTGCCCTGAAGTTCAGTACATGTAGTAGGAAAAAAACAATTTCTCATTGATGTCAGTAAGAAGGAACAAGAAGATATGTAGCATTCCAATGACATATCAAGGATAATGAGCTACAACCGATGTTCCGAGGCAAGGCACTGAATTCTTCATCCTTAAGCAAGATTCTTAAAACAAGGTATATTCCAGGCATATAGCAAAGGTACAGGAGTTGGAGTCAGACTCTCTTAGGAGAAGTAGTTCTATCTAGGACCATCACTGGTAGGAAGGAGGAATGGAGAGAAATGAGGGTGATCATCCTGAACTGTTTCACCCCTTGGCATTTTTTTACTGATCGCATACACCCATATCCCCACTGTAAAGATGTATTTATCAGAAAGTTAAACTGTTAACATGTTAACACACATGGAAAGATTTGTTTAATCTTCTGAATTACCGTATTTTTCTGTCCATAAGACACACTTTTTCTACCCCCAAAAAGGGAGTGGAAAAGTAGGTGCGTCTTATGGATCGAAAACACCTCCCCCCCCACCTTTTTAAAGTGGCGGTGGTCCAGTGCAGTCTCCTGCTGGACAGCTGCCTTTCTTTTTGCAGAGCGACACACAACATAGGCGCGACCTAATAATCACTGTTCCCTCTAAGCTGAGCAGGAGTCCTCCACCCACAGTCTCACCAATAGAGGGTGCTGTTTTACTGTCACATTTTTCAATTGTGAGGGACATGCAAGTTCTGCAGGACTCCAGGGAACATACCTGTCCTTAGCGACTGAAAATATTCCACCCCCTAGTGGTAGCAATGCAGCTGGAGGACATCTGCTCAGCTTAGAGGGAACCTGTGTGTTTTTTCCTGCCTGGTCCTGCACTGCTCTGTGATTGGCTGCAGCTAGTTCTCATGACTGCAGCATATATGAGACTACATTTCCCATTTTTATTGTACACTGCTGCTTCAGGCAGCAGGTGGCTTCTTTGGGCTTTGGGCTGCAGGCTGCTTTTCGGGCTTCAGGCTGCTTCTTTGGGCTTTGGGTGGCTTCTGGCTGCTTCTTCGGGCTCAGGCAGCTTTGGGCTGCAGGCTGTTTTGGGCTTTGGGCTGTAGGCAGCTTCAAGCTGCAGGCTGTTTTGGGTTGCGGGCTTTCCAGCACCAGACGCACCAGACCACCAGACACACCTATGTGCAGAGGAGGAAAAAACAAGAAAAAAATTCTGAACCAAATTTTTTTTCTTGGTTTTTCCTTCTCTACAGGTGGGTGCATCTTATGGTCAGGTGCATCTTATAGACCAAAACATATGGTATGCTTTATTGAATAAATATTGCAATTGTACTCACAATTAGTAGTTCTCAGAGGTTAGCAATCTGTGGACACGGTTTCCTCCCAACCTCCCTTGGTTTTTTGGATAGTGTTCACTATGGTTCAAACCATTATCTTGGCACAGCTGGATTACTGTAATTCCATTTATGTGGGATTAAGCAAAGGAAATGAGAAACGGCTGCAAATGGTTCAAAATTCTGCAGCCAAACTGATTTTTGGAAAGAAAAAATTTGATCATATGTCACCTCTGTTGAGGAAATTACATTGGCTTCTGTTTCAGTTGAGAGTTCAATTTAAATGTGCCTGTTTATTATTTAAAATTTTACATGGACTATTTGTTCCTTTGATGTCTTTATCTCTATACACCATGAGATCTTCGGGCACGAGAACAACTAATATGTATAAGATCTCTTTTCCATCATTAAGAGGAATCAAGTCTATTAGTAAAATTTCACACTGCTTTCCATACTTACTAACTGTGATATGGAATACTTACTAACTGTGATATGGAGTAGCGGTAGATTATAGGGATAGTCTGGGACCACTGCTCAGGCAATGGGCCTGATGGGCCGCCGTGGGAGCGGACCGCTGGGCGGGATGGACCTCTGGTCTGCCTCAGCGGAGGCAACTTCTTATGTTCTTATGAATGGACTACCTCCTCAAATGAGATCTTGTTTATCTCTTCAGATCTTTCACAAAACCTTAAAAACCACTATGTTTCATCGCTTTTTAGGCTATAGCTCCAATGAATGTTAATGGGTCTTTCTTTGTGATTTAATTATGTAATAAGAACATAAGAACATAAGCAGTGCCACTGCTGGGTCAGACCACAGGTCCATCCCGCCCAGCAGTCCGCTCCCGCGGCGGCCCAACAGGTCACGACCTGTCTGAATCACCCCTTGGTTAAAGTACCCTACGATCCCTTTGTCCCTCAGGAATCCGTCCAATCCCTGTTTGAATCCCTGTACTGTATTCTGCCTGACCACTTCCTCCGGGAGCGCATTCCATGTGTTCACGACCCTTTGGGTGAAGAAAAACTTCCTTGCATTTGTCTTGAACCTATCCCCCTTCAGTTTCTCCGAGTGCCCCCTCGTACCTGTTGTCCCTCTCAGTCTGAAGAACCTGTCCCTATCCACCCTCTCTATGCCTCTCAGGATCTTGAAGGTCTCTATCATATCTCCCCTGAGCCTCCTTTTTTCCAGAGAGAAGAGACCCAGCTTATCCAGCCTCTCGGCGTATGGGCAGTTTTCCAGCCCTCTTACAAGCTTCGTTGCTCTCCTTTGGACTCTCTCAAGTACCGCCATGTCCTTCTTGAGGTGCGGTGACCAATACTGAACGCAGTATTCCAGGTGCGGGCGAACCATCGCCCGATATTGTGGCATGATGACTTCCCGCGTCCTGGTTGTGATACCCTTCTTTATGATGCCCAGCATCCTGTTGGCTTTTTTCGACGCTGCTGCGCACTGTGCGGATGGCTTCATTGATGCATCCACTAGCACACCCAAGTCTCTCTCAAGTCCGTTGTCTCCCAGCAGTGCCCCCCCCATTTTGTAGTTGAACAACGGGTTCTTGTTTCCTATATGCATGACCTTGCATTTCTCAACGTTAAAGCGCATTTGCCATTTGTTTGCCCAGTCTTCCAGCTTGTCCAGGTCCCTTTGCAGGTCCTCACATTCCTCCCTGGTCCTAACCCTGCCGCAGAGTTTGGTATCGTCCGCAAATTTTATAACCTCGCATTTTGCCTCCGTTTCCAGGTCGTTGATAAATATGTTGAAGAGCAGTGGCCCTAGCACCGATCCCTGCGGCACACCGCTCGTGACTCCCCGCCAGTCAGAATATTGGCCCTTCACTCCGACCCTCTGCAGTCTACCCGACAGCCAGTGCTTGATCCATCTGTGTACATCCCCACCCACCCCGTGGTTCCACAGCTTCTTAAGCAGCCTTTCATGTGGCACCTTGTCAAAAGCCTTTTGAAAATCGAGGTAAATGATGTCTATGGGTTCCCCTTTGTCCACCTGACTGCTTATTCCTTCAAAGAAGTACAGTAGGTTCGTAAGGCATGACCTTCCCTTACAGAATCCGTGCTGGCTTGTTCGCAGTAAGTCATTTTTCTCGATGTGTTCGCAAATGTTGTCCTTGATCATCGCTTCCACCATCTTCCCTATAACTGAAGTCAGGCTCACCGGCCTGTAGTTCCCGGGGTCACCCCTCGATCCCTTCTTAAAGATAGGTGTGACATTTGCCAGTTTCCAGTCCTCCGGCACCTCTCCTGTTCTCAGGGATAGGTTGCAAACATGCTGGATTGTGCCTGCTATTTCCTGTCTTAGTTCCTTTAGAACCCTTGGGTGGATCCCGTCCGGTCCCGGCGATTTGCAGCTTTTTAGCCTGTCTATCTGTTTGA
Organism: Geotrypetes seraphini; assembly: GCF_902459505.1. Lineage (NCBI taxonomy): Eukaryota > Metazoa > Chordata > Amphibia > Gymnophiona > Dermophiidae > Geotrypetes > Geotrypetes seraphini. Next base: position 24,533,356 of record NC_047095.1, read on the forward strand.
GGACATCCTCCTGACTTACCTCTATATGCTCCAATTTTTCGGCCTGTTCCCCACTCATGAGCTCCTCTGAGTCCGGTATATTGGATGTGTCTTCGCACGTGAAGACCGACGAGAAGAACGTGTTCAACCTCTCAGCTACCTCTTTGTCCTCCTTAATCACTCCTTTCCTATCCCCATCATCCAATGGCCCCACCTCCTCTCTCGCTGGTCGCTTCCCCTTTACGTAACTGAAGAATGCCTTGAAGTTTTTCGCCTCCCTGGCCAGCCCCTCCTCGTATTCCCTTTTTGCTTTTCTAACCTCTAATCCGAATTGAGCTCCTATTTTTAGAAGATGATTCGGTATATAAGACTAAGAATTAGATTAGATTCACTATTCAACCAATGAGTATTCCAAGCCTAGGTCTGATGTTCCAGTTGTCCCTCGCCTCATTCTGGCACTCCAGTTGCCTTTCTCCATTCATTCCAAGCCTCAGTCTGGTGCTCCAATTGCTTCTCTCAGTGCATTCCAAATCTTATTCTGGAGTCATCAGAGATTTAATTTTTCACTACACTCCCTATAGGAATCCCATAGCAACTTTGTTTATCCATGCAGGAATCCCACAAGCCCCATTGCCATGCAGCTCTCTAATTCAATCGAACTGAAATAAATTACTGTGAATCTGGAAGAGGTGCTAGAGCAAATCATCAGAACTAATAGTATTCAAAAATTAAACTGTAAGCCTGAGACTGGAAATCTGTGAATGATTAATATAGTTGAAAAATGAAATGAAGCCAATGTAATATCAAGTTTTAAAAAGAACTTCAGGGTTGATCCAGGAAACAGAGACCAGCGCCTGACACTGATGCCAGGCAAAGCTGTGGAGGCTATTGTCAAGAAAAGAATTACTATATACTGTAAATGAATAAAATATGAGCCAATGGAGAAGTGCCATCATGGATTTAGCAATAAAATACCATACCTTACTAATTAATTAGAATTTTTGAAATAGGATATGGATAAGTGCAATATAATTGACACAATGTATCTGGATTTTTCAGAAGAAATTTGATAAAGTCCTTCATGAGGAACTACGTAGTCCGAAACCTCTCTGACCTTTTCCTGGAGGTACACTGTTGGTCAGATTCTCAGTAGATTTGTATGCAGTGGGTGCTTTATCTCAAGCATATTTATTACAGGTATCTTGTGGAAGTGAAGCATCTTTTTAGTTAGAGGAACCAATAAAAACAAATCTCCAGTTCTTGCCCTCAACTTCTCTATTTGCTGATATTATGTTGGACAAATATCATTTGAGCCATGGTCCCAGAGGCCCACCTCATTTAGCTGAGTAATCTGTAAATCAGAACAGTTAAATATGCTTCCAGGATAGTTTGGAAAATATAGAGATAGGGGCAACATCTTGTTGTAGTATGGTATATGGTTAAAGGGTGGGAAGCAAAAATAGGACAAAATGGTCAGATTTCACAAAGGAGAGAGGAGAATAGTGGAGTATCCTAGGGATTTCTGCTTGAACTATGTTGTTTAATGTATTTATCAATGATGGGGTGACCAGTTGTTACAGCAGTTAAATGAGGACATGGGTAGAATTGTAAAATGGATGAAACATAAAGGCTTTGAGCTGAACATAGGAAAAACTGAAATTTTGATTGTTGGCGAAGTGGATGAGCATTTTGTGGCCTTAGGAGGTGAATGTACTGTATATGATAGCTTGATTAAGATTCAGGAGGAAATTAGAGTGCTTGGTGTTATCATGGACAATAATAATAATAATTTTATTTTTATATACCGCCCTACCACATAGTTCTAGGCGGTTCACATACAGTACTAAAAATATACAAACAGTGAATAAAAGTATGATCTAAAAATGACTAAAATTATACAATAATTGAATAAAATGCATTAACGAAAATAGATAGATATTCCTTAAAAATACAGGTCTCAAAAGTAGTCCAGTCCGCTTATTTCACTATGCGAAAATTATTGCACTTGAAGAATATATTATCGAACTGGGACCTGAGACAGGTACTACAAGCGTTAATACAGTGGAACCTTGGTTTACGAGCATAATTCCAGAAGCATGCTCGTAAACCAAAATACTCATATATCAAAGCGAGTTTCCCCATAGGAACTAAGGGAAACTTGCTTGATTCGTTCCCACCTACACCCCCCCCCCGAGGCCAGCGGCGCTGCTCTACCCCCCCAAGAACCGGATTGCTTCCCCCGCTCATGAAGGCCCCCCCCACGTGTGATCTGCCATCCCCCCCTGCTCATATCACCCCCACCCCCGCTCATATTACCCCTGGAATGCAATGTCTGGAAACTTATGGCTTTGTAGAGATTTATTGCAATTTAGAAAGTTGCTTAAAACTTATTTGTTTGTGCAAGCTTTCCTACGCTAATATTTCGGTTTTTAGTAAGTTATGCCTCTCTGCTAATAATAATGTCCCCTTATTATTTTAACTCTATTCAAAAACCCAATCAGGAGACTCATGCTATCTTTTCAAACTAGTATGTCCCTGTAGTATGTCCCTTTTTAACATATTCATAAGGGACTTGACCCGAGGGCTTCAGGGAAAAGTAGTGCTGTTTGCCGACGGCGCCAAACTGTGTAATATAGTAGGTGAAAGCGATCTCACGGATGGTATGGCGCAGGATCTGATCAAGTTGGAAAACTGGTCCTCAACATGGCAGCTGGGCTTCAATGCAAATAAGTGTAAGGTGATGCATCTCGGCAGCAGAAATCCATGCAGAACATACACCTTGAATGGAGAAACACTAGTTACGACCTCAGAAGAACGGGACTTGGGAGTAATCATCAGTGCAGACATGAAGGCTGCCAAACAAGTAGAGAAGGCCTCATCCAAAGCAAGGTGGATGATGGGATGTATCAATAGAAGCTTCGTCAGCCGTAAACCAGAAGTCATAATGCCACTGTACAGAACCATGGTGAGACCTCATCTGGAGTACTGTGTGCAATTCTGGAGGCCACATTACCGTAAAGATGTACTTCGAGCTGAGTCGGTCCAGCGAATGGCCACTAGGGTGGTCTCCGGACTCAAGGGTCTCTCACACGAGGAAAGACTGGGCAAGTTGCAGCTCTACTATCTAGAGGAGCGCAGGGAGAGGGGTGACATGATTGAGACATTTAAGTATGTCATAGGTCGTGACGAGGTGGAAAACGACATATTCTTTCCTAAGGGACCTTCAGTCACAAGGGGGCACCCGCTCAAACTCAGAGGAGGGAGATTTGGTGGTGACACCAGGAAGTATTTCTTTACAGAAAGGGTGGTGGATCACTGGAACAAACTACTGGTGCAGGTGATCAAGGCCACTAGCGTGCTCGTCTTTAAGAATAAATGGGACATCCACGTGGGATCTCTACGTGGGTCGAGCAGCACTCTGACTTAATGAGGTGGGACAATAGAGTGGGCAGACTTGGTGGGCTGTGGCCCTTTTCTGCCGTCATCTTTCTATGTTTCTATGCTTATCTGGTGACTTTAGGTGGGTTTTTGTGACTTAGACCATGTTTTAAATGATCTAAGTCACAACGTCCAAGTTCCGTCTATGCTGTGCTGTATAACTTTCGGTTATACATGCAGTACGACTAAGGGCTCCTTTTATCAATGGGGATTAGCGTGTCGGACATTTCATCACGTGCTAACCCCACGGCACACCAAAAAACTAACGCCTTGTTAATGGAGGCGTTAGCGACTAGCGCAGTAGGCGGTTGAACGTGCGGTATTCCACGCGTTAACTGCTTACCGCAGCTTGATAAAAGGAGCCCTAAGTCTAAGCATGCCCATGTCCCATCCAAATCATGCCCTCAACACTCCTCCTGAAATGCCCCGTTTAACTATGGTCGTTCAGTGGCACTGTGAGGGCCTAGGTTGTTTTAAAATACGTCCAAAACTCGGTTTTATTATCGGCACTTGGACGTTTTTGACTGATGATCGTCCAAGCACTGACTTAGGCCGGTTTTTGGACATGTTTCTCTTTCTATTATGAGCCCCCATACTATTTTGAAATAGAATGCAATGGATAAAATGAGACTGGCTGGCCTAAAAAATGGCAATTTAATGCTTCCAACTTTTAAATTTGGTATTCTAAATTTTCTTCAGACATTGGATGGTGGACTTTCTGTTCTCATCCGTTTCCTGTTCTATCCTCTTGGTCCCTTAACTGTGTGTTGGGCTTGCAGGTGGTGTCTCTTGCAGATGCAGAAAACCCTTGAGGAATCTGAACAACTTCATTCCAGTTGTTTAATTTTAAGTCCAAACACTGAGATCTACTTTGATTGGCTCCCAACATTAATTTCTTTACAAAACTAAAATATCATTTCTGAAACTGTTAGGTTTCATGAAATGTCATGTCAATAAGTGAATTTTTATGCTATATTAATATCTTTTAATAACATAATTGGAAGGTGTCGCTTGTTAACACAGATATATAGATATTTAAATAAGAAAAATAGTCTCAGAAAGATACACCAAAAGGTGACAAAACTGCTACATCTGTAGTAGCCAATCCTATCATGTTTTTCAATCATTGTCAAAAAGTCTTTACAAACAAGCTAAATTATTTATGTTGAAACAAAAAAAAAATTGATTTGTCTTGATATTCAGTAATTCTTCCTTCAATGATTTCACAATCATTTTATTCTTTTATTCTATGTATCCAAATTTAGTTCTACTGCCACATCAACTTGTTGACTTATCAATGAGAGCCGTTCAAGTCAATGGCAATAAAATATAGCTAGTACTTAATAAATTGCTGGGTTTTCATCTTAATGTAGCCATCCTTCTAGGTGTGCATAGTATCAAGGTGGCTCACATGGAGCCAGATCTATGCTTAGAAGGATCATATAAGACCTGGCATGGGAGAAAAGGATTCTTCAACTCAAGTCCCAATGTGTACTATTATAATTAAAAGGTATATTCCAGTCAAGTAAGTGTTCCAAAATAAATTATTTGACCTAATAAATCTCTTCCAAACAGGCCAATGGAAGTAATTCCAATACAGATGGTGAATGGTGAATAGAAATCGTGGGGTGATCTCTGAGATGTTTAGCCTCTCGACGCAAAATATCATTCCACTTCATTTCTATCATGTTGGCCTTTTGGAAAGTCAGCTGGGGGCAAACTTTGTTCTTATAGCTGGATTGTGGGCTGCAGACTTACAGTGTACCCTATTGGAGCAGCATACCAGTAGAGCTTTGAAGAAAGCTCTAAAATTGATGTCTGATATTACCCATTTGGAACTTCAACATAAGTTTCTACTTGGCTTTTATGTCTCTCCTACCCGGGCCTATCGGATGCGTATCAGTCAGTCTCACTGTTGCCTTAAGTGTTCCACCGTTTATGCCTCTTTGGGTCACCAATTTTGGTCCTGTCCGAGGGTTACAACATTCTGGATGACTTTGGATAGATATGTCTCAAACCTCTGGCAGCGCAGTTGGACTCCTACACCAGCAACTTTGTTTGGACGATACAAGATTGTAACCCTAAAGCCCCGGGGAATGGCAGCCTTTGTTGATCGAGTTGATGGGTAAGAAAGCCATATTGCAAGTTTGGCTCTCTCCAAGGCTGCTTGTAATATCAGAAGTGATTGCCAGTGTTGCATATGTCCCATATATGGTGATTCAGTGTAGGATGGGCTGGGGTGGGCATCAATGTGAACTCCACTAATATGAAATATGAGGATGTTACTGGCCAGACTTTATGGTGGGGAGGGCTGCGGTGGATGTTCTGCAGGCGACAGGATGGTTGGATGGCCTGGAGTGGGCTTGGATGGCGGCTTCGGCATTTGGAACTTAGGACAATACCAGACTTTACAGTCTATGGCCCAGAAATATCAAAGAGGAGACAAATTAATCTAGTATTTTTTAATGGGTATGGCTTATGGGCAGACTGGATGGATCGTTCAGGTCTTTATCTGCCATCATTTACTATGTCACTCAACCTCTTCCCCTCATTGGGCCACCTTCCTCCCTTCCCCTCACCATCGCGGGCGCTTTTCATAGTGTTCTCTTTTTGAGGTATCTGGATGCAGCTTCGTTATCACCAAATCCCGCATAACTACCTTAAAGCTTCTCCTCTGATGCATTTCCTGTTTCTGCCTGGGCGGCTTGGTCAGAGGAGAAGCTTTGGGACAGTCGTGTGGGACTTGGTGAGAATGTTGCCGTGGCAGCAAAAAGTTGAAGCATCAAAAGTTGAAGAATCAAAACAAAGACGCCAGTGCTGCCATCAGTGGCCACTGGATTCGCCAATTGCTCAAGGGGGCGGCAGCTGGTCCTCAACGCCCCCTCAATGTGATTTGGACACAAAATGCCCCCTTAGACTTCTCAGCATCTACCGGTGCGTGGTAACGCCTCCGTTGGGAACCACTGGTGTAGACCAATACATTAACCTGTTGACATAAGTCACTATATTTCAAATGACTCTAGGCAAAGTTTATTGAACACGGATACCCTATGGGGCAAAATATTCAAAATACAATTCTCGGGGTACATAAAGAAACACTAGCGAGATAAAGAAGGCTATTGGATATGACTCGGCTGTGATACAAAAATTGAATTAGTGAAATCATCAAAATAGACAAAACTTCTTTTACATTGAGACTACGAAGATAAAATCTATGGCAATAAGATATCATATCATTAACCATAGCCAGGTAGAAACAGGAAGTTGCATTATTAAGGACAGACCACGGCTGAAGGAAAACATGGAGAGGGACCACAGGCAGCGCTTCAGAATCACTGCTGCAGCTGGCGATCTCCTGCAACAAAAATGTTTTTTGTCAGCAAGAAGACTGAAGGTATGGGCAATGTCAGACTGGGGGAAAACATACTGGCTTGTGGGAGGCCCCCCATGGCCTTGGGGCTCAGGGCAATTACCCTGTTTGCCTAGACAGCCATGTTAAGAGTATTTCCTGTGACTATATTAATTGAGAAAGACTCTAAACAAAAGGATTAAGCCTGTGACATAACAGAGATGATCACTATCCTTTTGTGTACATAAATAAAGTGTGTTGACTTTTACCTGCAAGTTGCAACCTGTGTGTGTATGTGTGCCACATTTGTGTGAGGTCCTATAGCTAGCTGCTAGCCATGCTACTACATATGATTTCAATAGGTAGGATCAGGGATTGTATAAATCTTATACTGTTTTGGCCAAAAAGACTCACTCCTGGAAATGGTGGCTTGGCAGCTCTGCTAGATTTTATTTTTCATATTGATTGCTATGGAGACTACTGTGCTTTTCTTTGTTTATAACAAAGTAAGACACAATGGGCTTTATTTATAGAACCTTTCCCAGGATGAACCTATGGAAAAATCTTAAATGAAGTCTAATGTACAGTATGTCATTACCAGCAAACTAAATTGTTATCTCCATAATAGACTATTTCTTACAAGAAAGTGGAACTTGAGAACCTTGCTGTATGTTTATGTGGATATATGGTTATATGAAGATTATGTTCAGGCTTATGCAAACTTGCTCATTGCAAAAGTTAGCACCATGGGTATCAAGAAGAAGGGTAGATCATGTGAAATTTGCAGGTTTTATTCACTATTTTAAGTCTCAATGTGGCCATGCTTCATCAAAGGGGCTGCTTGAAGGGTGAAGCAGCCCCTTTGATGTTATGGCTTCATTTGATTTCACTGAGCAGTCTTTTCAGTGGTATAAACTCCTACACTTCTGCAACAGATTCAAGAATAATGCACGGCCACATTAAGAACATTGTGTGGTTGTGCATGCTGTACCTTAGAAGGAACACTGGTAGGGACAGCTGGGCCTTTTGTCAGCTGGGAGCAGAGGTAAGCAGCAAGAATCTTAAAATCTACAAGTTCTGAGTTGCATACAAATCCAGATAAGAACAGCTTTAAAAACATAACTTGTTCTTAACCCAGGGACTGCCTGTAGCTGGTTTCAGCAGGCGTAATTCTGGCAGCCAAAGTTAGGTGTGAGATCAGTGCTTAAATGCGACTCTATAAAGGGCATGCACTAAGCTTATAATTTAATAAAAGGGCCCCACAGTTTCCTGCAAGAGTGATCTATATATTTATTGGGATTTATTAACCGCCTTTATGAAGAGACTCACCCAAGGTAGGGTTGCCAGATTTTCCTTTCGGAAAATCCGGAACCTAGCCCTGCCCCCAGGCACACCTAGTTACACCCACTCCTGCCCTAATTCCACCCCCAAGCCCGCTCCAGCCCTGCCCCCTGCTGGCTACTCTTGGGCAGGGACACTACGTGATAATGTCTGCGCTTGCGCGGACGTCCTCCCTGCCTGACTCAGCTTTTCAAAACCCGGACAAAGTGCTGGGTTTTGAAAAGCCCTCCGGACCCCCGGACATGTCCTCAAAAGGAGAACATGGCCGGGGAAATCCGGACGTCTGGTAACCCACATATAACGTACCATTTTGTTAACAGCATAGCATTAGTAAAATGACCAAATAGAAGCATAAATACAATCGATGAGGTAAAGTTGGAGATGGAAAATTAAATCCTAGTAATAGGACTAACAAGATACAGTATCATAAAACAGAAATATGATAAATGCCAGCAGAATATGAGCAGTACCATAATAGGTATTGTGGAAGAGCATTCTGATTCCAAAGGCAGACAGTGTTTCCAGAGTTAATAGCTGATGAGTCTGGATTTTCATGGAGACCAGGGCAAGATTAACCCTTTCCTAGGCCCTATACAAACAAGCGCTTTGGGCCTCCTATTGTAATATAAACTTTAAAACTCTCTTAAATAGGGCAACTAGTGGGTCTGACTGCAGAGGAAAGCTGAAAAAAGAGAAATGAAGCAGGTAAGAAGTGCCACTTGCCTATTTCTCTTGTCACCAGGACAACACTGCCTATGAAGTGGCGAGAACAGAAAGACCCCTGCAGGCTTTGACTACTACCCCCTACCCCTATATATATTCTCTTTCTCTCTCTCTCTCCTTTCTGATGGAAGCTGTGTTGCCAAGGCAAATCGAGCGTGATAGCATTGAATTAGCACATCTGAGAGAGCCCTTAATCATTTGAACCCTAGGCTCGTGCCTAGTAGGCTTATGCCTTTATACTGCGCTGCAAAGAGGGAAGAGCGATCTAGCCATTGGAACACAGAATTAGGATAATCCCTTCTGCCGCTGCTTTTGCATTCAGTCTAACCTGGCACAAGTTTCCAAGTTTATTCATTTCTTGTTATACCATCTATCCCAAGAATCTAGATGGTTTACAGTAGGTAAATACAATAAAAGTTAAAAAAATATATTGTCCAAAATATTAGGGGGGGAGATAAACAGACTTGACGAACAGCAAACAAGTAGGGAAGCTGAGGAAGGGAAATAAACATAAGAACATAAGAAGTTGCCTTCGCTGGGTCAGACCAAAGGTCCATCGTGCCCAGCACCCCGCACCCACGGCGGCCCATCAAGTCTATGACCTGTCAGATGTTCCTTGACTTATCCCTATAATCCCCCTTTTTCTTCTATCTATACTCTTCCTAACCTATCTCTACTTTTATCTGTACCCCTCAATCCCTCTATCTCTACTTTTATCTGTACCCCTCAATCCCCCTATCGTTCAGGAATTTATCCAATCCTTCTTTGAATCCCCGTAGTGAGCTCTGCCCTATCACAACCTCCATGTGTCCACCACTCTCTGGGTGAAGAAGAACTTCCTGGCATTGGTTCTAAACTTGTCCCCTTTCAGTTTCTCCGAGTGCCCCCCTTGTACTTGTGGTTCCCCGTAGTCTGAAGAATCTATCCCTGTCTACCTTCTCTATGCCTTTCATGATTTTGAAGGTTTCTATCATGTCTCCTCTAAGTCTCCGCTTTTCCAGGGAGAAGAGCCCCAGTCTTTCTAACCTATCAGCGTATGAAAGGTTTTCCATACCTCTTATCATTTTCGTTGCTCTTCTCTGGACCCTCTCAAGTATCATCATGTCCTTTTTGAGGTACGGCGACCAATACTGGACACAGTACTCCAGGTGCTGGCGCACCATTGCATGATACAGCAGCATGATGACTTCCTCTGTCCTGGTCGTGATACCCTTCTTAATGATACCCAACATTCTGTTTGCTTTCTTTGAGGCTGTTGCACACTGTGCCAATGATTTCATTGTTGTATCCACCAGCACACCCAAGTCCTTCTCAAGGTTATTTTCCCCTAGCAATGAACCCCCCAATGTGTAGCTGAACATTGGGTTCTTTTTCCCTATATGCATGACCTTGCATTTCTCTATATTAAAGTGCATTTGCCACTTTTTTGACCACTCTTCCAGTTTCTATAGCAGTGGTTCCCAACCCTGTCCTGGAGGAACACCAGGCCAATTGGGTTTTCAGGCTAGCCCTAATGAATATGCATGAAGCAAATTTGCATGCCTATCACTTCCATCATATGCAAATCTCTCTCATGCATATTCATTAGGGCTAGCCTGAAAACCCGATTGGCCTGGTGTTCCTCCAGGACAGGGTTGGGAATCACTGTTCTATAGGTCCCTTTGCAGGTCTTCACATTCTTCCACAGTTCTGACCCTGCTGCAGAGTTTGGTGTCATCCGCAAATTTAATAACTTCACACTTCGTTCCCATTTCCAGGTCATTTATGAATATATTGAACAGCAGTGGTCCCAGCACCAACCCCTGCGAAACACTGCTTGTGACCCACTGCCAGTCCGAGTATTGGCCTTTTACTCCAACCCTTTGCTTTCTTTCTGCCAACCAGTGTTTAATCCATCGGTAAACATCCCCTTCCACCCCGTGGTTCCACAGCTTCCTAAATAGCCGCTCGTGGGGTACCTTGTCGAAGGCTTTTTGGAAGTTGAGGTAAATGATGTCTATGGATTCCCCTTTGTCCATCTGGCTGTTTATCCCTTCAAAGAAGTGTAGTAAGTTTGTTAGGCACGACCTTCCCTTGCAGAAGCCATGCTGGCTCGCTTTCAGTTGTCCATTCTTTTCTATGTGTTCATAGATGCTGTCCTTTATCAGTGCTTCCATTATCTTACCCGTAACCGAAGTTAAGTTTACCGGCCTGTAGTTCCCCGGGTCACCCCTCAATCCCTTCTTAAAGATAGGTGTGACATTTGCTATTTTCCAGTCCTCTGGGATCTCCCCAGTTTTCAAGGATAGATTATAAATTTGTCGGAGTGTTTCCGCTATTTCGTGTCTTAATTCTTTTAGTACCCTTGGGTGGATTCCGTCCGGGCCAAGGAGAAAGAGGGTGAGTACAATAGGGGAGGAAATCTATTCTGTATTTCATCATAAAGTAGGAAAGTGACTTTAGGTCCTTTTACCAAAGGGTATTAAGCCCTTAAGGTGCAATTAGCATGCACAAACAAGCTACTACAGAAACACGCTAAAGTGTTTTACGTTATTTTGCCTGTTTGCGTCCGCCAACTTGTGCATTACTGATTTTTTCAATATAGTTCTGGGAGGGGGAATGTCATGGGTAGAGAGTGGGCATGGATGCTTTAGCTAGCTAGTGCATTATGTTTGACAGGCACTAAGGGCCAGATTCTGTAACTGGCACTTAAAAAAAGGTAGATATCCCACAGAAGAGATATCCATTCTTGATCACAAGAATGACTTTAAAAAGCAAGCAGAAATGGGAACAATTTCAATTAGTCACTTTCCTAAAGGTGGAAGAAATAATAAAATCTCTAAATTCCTCAGCCACATAATCAATCTCTGCTTACAGGGACAGTCCCTGATTGCACAAAGGAGGCTGCTGTAACTCCTATCAACAAAAAAGGTAAAATCACTGAAGGAGGTTATGCCAACATCTCTAATCTGCGTTTATTGGCAAAGACTTTAGGAAAAAAAAAACTGTCCTGGGGCAGCTCAAGGAATACCTGGAAGATAATAAAATTTTCCACTCTCAGCAATCCGAGTTTAGAAGTCACCATAATACAGATTCCCTTTTGCTAGATCTAACTGACAAAATCCTATGCAAAGCTGACGCCTTATGGATCCAACTCAGCCACAGTTTTTATATACAGTATATATATATATTTTATTAACAGTGGATGGATGTGTACAAGGACAAGTCACACTCATAATACAACAAATGCTAGAAACAATAAAGAATCAAATATGCACAGAAGTGCTTCAACTGAATTCCAAACCAGTCAAAAACTTGGTCAGAGTACAACTACTGTAAATACAGCTCTCCAAGTGTAAGCTAGAAAAGAAGAAAATACATAAAGTGGTGGATAAATAGTCCAGCCGAAAAACCAACAGGGTAAAAGGAGAGAGCTGGCAACCCCCCCCCCCCCCCCATCACCACCACTGAGTACACACACAAAAAGAAAGAAAAATCTACCCCTCCATACATACCCCAGCACTCACTCCATTCAGCTCAACTGTCAAACTCCCCCTTCACTTATCTATCAGAATCCCCTCCCCAACCCCTCCTTCCCCAAAAGCCCAAGGTACAGCAGAATATGGATACGGAGAACAATGAAGGGAGGGATAATGGGAGAGATGGTAAAGTGCTAATCACAGCTTTTGATACAGTCTCGCATCTGAAACTCCCTCAAAGACGTAAGAAATTTGGTTTCACCAGAAATCTTTGTTTGTGGCACCCTGGAATTGGATGGCCAACTCTTTTAGGTAGTTGGGGGCGTTGCCAGTCAGGATCTTAAAGGCAGTGATGCCCAATTTAAACATGATTCTTGCATTATGGGAAATGTAGTTTCATGTAGCAGGGCTGTAAGTGTTCCAATTTCTACAGTCTATACATGAGTCTTACTGTTGCATTTTGAACTAGTGGTGGTGGGAGAAGCAAAGGCACATGCAGAGAAATGTGAACATAGAAGAACAGATGGGAGGTGTTATGGATGGAGCTGGAGATCGGGACACTGCCCCAGGTACACAGGTGCCTAACTTAAAACATTCGCCTGTAATGTAGGCCAGGGTTTTAAAGGCCTACATTATAGGCGCCTAAGTCCATTAGCGAATTGCACCTAGTGGTGCCTAACTCTTTCTCCACCCCTAAACACACCTACTTTGATGATAGGCAGTTATCTTTTGTAGAATCGCGCCTAAGAAGATAGGAGTCTATCTCCCGATTCAATTTTATTTTTTCCAATAATGAGCTTGTTAAAAGCTCATTATTGAAACTAATGTACTACCTTAAGTTAGGCGTCTCTTATAGAATTTCCCCCTTACTGGCTAACACAACACAGGAGAACTTAGCATCTAAACCAGGGGTAGGGAACTCCTGTCCTTGAGAGCCGTATTCCAGTTGGGTTTTCAGGAATTCCACAATGAATATGCATTGAAAGCAGTGCATGCAAATAGATCTCATGCATATTCATTGGGGAAATCCTGAAAACCCGACTGAAATACGGCTCTCAAGGACCGAAGTTCCCTACCCCTGATCTAAACAGAACTCTAAGCAGGTACCGTACACTGAAAACTTTAGTACACATCCTGTATAATAAAATGAATGCAAAATGTTAAAAAGTGGGAAATCCTGCATTACAATGCACTTACAATTTTTAGGGCAGTTGAGTAAAAGAGCCTCTTTATCGTCATCTCCCTGCTTTCTTGACTTTAATTAGATGTAATAAAAGTCATTTTGATTATGATTCCTGTACTTCGTATTTTCAACCTTTTATGTTACCAGAAAATGCTCTAAGGCCTCAGGCTATCCTCCCTAGAGGCGGCTGTAAGAATAATTCTGGAATTTTAAATTTCAGAGTGTAATGGAATTATGTATAGATGAAAGGAATATAAATTCAGAGTATTGTTATCATACTTAATATCTATTTGGGTAGCAGGAAGTGTACATGACCTCGGCAGAGAATCTTGTATATAAAGATTTGTTCATGTGGGCAGGGAGAATTCTTGTCTTTAGGTAGGGGGAAAATGCTTGGGGGAGTGGTCAGGGATTTCATAGCTTTTTATCATTCTTCCTTGCTGAAATAACAAAGCAAAGTTATGTTAACAAAGAGCTTTAGTCAGCTGAGGCTTGAACTAAGCACTCTGGTCAACTTTAACATGCATTCTACACTTTGGAGCGGTGCAGATAGATTTGGGAAAGATTCTGATGATGATCACATTTGTGCTGATATACAGGGCTGATCCAGTCCAGGTTTTGCCTCGTTGCTTGCAGGTACTTCTTGCTCTGGATTTCCTATGAAAAGCAAGACAAGCACCTGCATGTAATGGGACAAAACCTGGACTGGATCAATCCTGCTGGGCAAACCTAATTTAGAGATTCTCAGTGGAGTTAAGTACTGAACTAGGTCTTGAGGCAGCTGTGGTTCAGTTTATTCATAATCTGGCAGCTTGCACTGCTGAGAAACTCTTTCATAGTCTAAATTTCCTGTGCTCAGTATCACAAAATCCTAAACTAAGGGTTAAATGTGCCAAAGTTTGCTAACCCATAGAAGGGAAGCTAGGAATAAACAACCATAAACCACACAATAGTTATTATTGACACAGGCCTTTCTGAAAAAGGTACAAAAAAATATTCAACATGTAACTTCTAAAGCCTGTTGCCAATGGACCGTACTGAGTGGGGGCCAATGTACTTTTGAATCAAGTATCTTTGCCAAGTATTTACTAAAATAGGAGAACTTTGTAGCAAAAGAATAAATAGTGTGGTAGTTATTCAAAATAAAAAGATTGCTACATACCTTATATGGTAAGATTCTAATAACTTTTTGGTCTTTATTGTAGTGGGTGTTCCACTGTTGTCTTTTCTAATAAAAATAGCCATGGTTTGCTAGATAAAGTTATCTTCTTTCCTGAATTCTAAAAGCAACTCTTTTGTAGTCATTTACAAAGTTTGTCACCTTCCTGGAATATTTACTATAGCACAATAATAGGAGAATGCCTGTGCCTAATTTGTGTGGCACACAGAGGCACTAAGCTACGTGCACCTTGTAGAATTGCACTAATGTCATTGCAGTCGGTGCCAATTTGGGGGGCATAATATATACAATCTGGCCACCTTCAATTTAGCCACCCTTTTATTTATTCCACAGCCTTTGTCTCACCTATCTTAACTGTATTGTATATGTCTGAAGTGCACTTATACCTTTGCGGACCTCCCTCCCCCCCCCCCCCCCCCCACCCCACTGACATTGTGAATATCATATTTGTGTTACATGAATGTTCTAATGTGTTGCCTTTAAGATGTTTTCATTTGCATTGTGCTGACTGCATAACAATCTGTGTTTACATAAATGGTCTTTCATATTGCCTATTATGGTTATCCTATGGAGCAGTAGCCTAATAGTGAGCTGAGAACCAGATGAACTGGGCTGAATTCACACTGTGGCTCTTTCTGACCCTGGGAAAGTTGCTTAATCCTCCATTGCAAAACTTAGATTCTGAACCTGTTAGGGACAGGCTGCGCCATATGCCTGGAACAACCTGCCCGAAATGGTACGCCAGGCTCCATCTCTGGTGATATTCAAATCCTACTAGAAAGAGCCCGCAAGTACTCCTACTCACATTTCCTACCCAAATTATGGAATGCAATCCCACCGACCATTAGACCACTGACAGGCTTACTAAACTTTAGGAAAGCAGTAAAAACCCACCTTTTGATCTGACTCTTGCAAACACGCCCCTATCCTCTATTTCTACCTCAGCAAAATTATTCTGCCACACTGAATATGCCCTCCACTTGACTTACAGGCAGAATTAAGTCTCGAGGCGCACACTCGCTGCGAAACTAAGCCAGATCTTATCTCCCTACTACATGTACCCAAACCATAAATGCCAAAAACTGTCCTATACTTCGAATGTATTGTAATTCTAGCTGCTTTACTTATAGAGCCTAAAGGTTGCCATGCTACTGTGCTCAGCCCCCAAATCTTGTATTCATCTCTCCATACAGTTCATAAGAATTATCCCTCTGCTGCCGTTCTTCCCTTTAATCTGCTGTTCTGAATATCTTATATGTGAATTTGCAGCCTTGTTGCCTATCGTTTGCCATGCTACTGTGCTCAGTACCCAAAACATGTACATAGAAATTTCTACTACTTCTCTTCATCCTTTTATTTATTTATTTTAAAAATTTCTATACTGTTTACAAACTAAACGGTTTACATCATTTACATACATAATTTTAAAACAAAAACAAGATAAAATAAACATACAAACAATCCGCAGAAATCATGTCTACAAAATAATACCATAGCTTGCATAGTAAAGATCAAGAATAATTCATCAACTCTGCCAGAGAGGAAAATTATTGGCTAGAGAAAGGCATCTTTTGATTAGTTGTGCTGTTTATCTGCTGTATATGAAGTTGTAATCTTGTTGCTAAACCTTCTACTGTGTATGTAAACTTGTAACCCGTTCTGGGCTCTTCTGGGAGGATGGGCTAGAAATTCGACTAAATAAATATATAAATAAAGCCCACTGTTTTGAAACTGCATTTAGGTCTTATAGTGTACTAGTTTTTTAGCCCGTTATATTAATGGGTGCTAGCAGTCCTTCTTCCTTACTTTTTCTCCCCCCCCTGTCCAGCAACACTCCCCCCCCTTTTCTGCTCCCACTGTCTAGCAGTAGGCCTTTTCCCTTACTTTTACCTCCCTCCTTCTCCATTGGTTTTACCTCCCCCTTGCCAGCAGCATCTCTTCCCTGCTCCCCCTGTCCAGCAGTAGCACTTCTCCCTAACTTTTACCTCCCCCCTGTTCAACATCACCCCTTCCCTGCTCCCCCTGTCCAATAGTAGCTATTATCCCTTCCTTTTACCTTCCCCTTCTCCCTATCATCGGGCCCTCTCCTCCTCTTCCCGTTGCTGGGGTGCCTGCAGCGGTGCCTATTTCCAACACTCACACACTCTCCCTGTCCTCCTACTCTAGGGTGCTCAATTTCTCCTCCCCCCAAAAAAAAACAGACATTAGTGTTGATTGCGCGACTACGTGTGGCAGTCCTTTGCCTCCGGTTATCTGTGGGCAGCGTTTGGGGTTTTTTTCATGTAGGCCGGCTTCCAACCGCCATGTGCGCCGTGCACCGCAAAGAGCCGCACATGCCGCAAATAGAATACTGCCACGGAGTCAGACACCACGGCAGCAGGGATTACAGTGTTGTAAGTGCACATGCGCACTTAGAGTTTTATTATAGAGGATTAAAAGTTGGAAGCTTTATCAGTTTTTCATTCTCTCTATAACCCCTACCCTCATTACCTCTTCATCTCTTTATAGTCCCCTTCATGAACAGCATATATTGATCTACCCTGTGGACTGTGTGTCTGTCATAATTAGATTGTAAGCTCTTTCGAGCAGGGACCATCTCTTGCATGTTTAATGTGGCACTCCCTAGCCATATACTTTCTTATAGTGAACAAGTTCTTAGATAATTTCTGAAAATGTATTAGCTTATCTGGATGGAGAATTCTTCAAAACTTTGACAGTTGTTTAAGTAAGAATTTAAAATATAGAACATGTAAAATTGGTAGTCCGTTATTCTATTGATGAGCATAGATGATTGGAAAATGCTTTAGCCAAACCAGTTCAGTGTTCCGCCTTCTCTGCCTGGAGGAGCAGAAGCATAAGATCGAGAGCTGTGTGAATGCTTGAAGAGGATTGCACAACAATGAATGATGTTGAAGTTGAGTTTTGTGAATTCTGGACATTCTTGAATTCTATATATTGTGCCTTTCTTCTTAGGAGCTACCTGGACTGATAGAGAATTTTCTCAGCTCTTAAATAAAATATCTTTCATGAATATGTGAAGGAACTTTAATACAGTCATTTGGGGATACTTCAAAGTCAAGAAGTTCAAATAATTGAGAGAGAGGCTCCTGCTCTATTTTCATTTTGATGGGCAAAGCTTGCACCACCTGCCTTAGAAAGCCAGTAGAAAAGAATCTTTCTGGTGGAGACTTGTGTCATTGAGGAGGAGAGGAAAGATCAGAAGGCATATCCATAGGATTCTTCTGCTGAGTTTTCTGGCAAGTCCTCATCTGAATGCTTAGAGATATCTGAATCAGACTCCTCAAAGTACTCTGTGCAAGGCAAGCCAGGGGATGTATATCAACAGGAGCATCAACTGTGCGTTGAGATGGAGGTTGCTGGTCTTAGACAGGAGATAATTCCTCTACTAATGTTGATGCATGCATCAGGTGGGTCTATGCTGACTCCATTGCTCATTGTCAAGCAGGAGTGTGTGACTTTGTCCTTGATCGACACTTCAATGCATTCTCGGGCTGGGCTGAAACAGGAATGGTAGTCTTTAAAGCCTGTGAAGACTACATCTGCAGTAGCCCTGAAAGCTCTTATTTGAGCATTAGAGAGTGACATAGTAATTGTTACCACAGTAATTTCATGGTTACCATGGTACTTCCCATGGTAATGGGAAAGAGTTGACCATTTTAGCCAGGATTACCTCAGTAGTGGTAGACTGTTCTATGGTAGTGCCACATATACAGGAACCTCAGCCACGGAGGGGCCTTAGGCGCTTGGACCAATCAGGCCCTAGGATCCTGTGGGTTGGGCAGTGGAGGGGTGCCCGCCTCATTTGGACGGAGGCGGGCCTGCTGGCTTGACGGTGTGAATTGCTGTCCAGCCAAATTTGGAGGTAAGCCCAAGGAGGGGTTCCTGGATGGGGGCTTTCTTTGGGGGAGGTCCAGCAGGAGGGGTTGGGTACCCTCCTGCCAGTGATCTTAGGGGGGGTCGGGTTCTGTCGGCAGGAAGGGTTGAGCACCTTCCTGCTGGTGATCGTGGGTTTTGTCGGCAGGAGAGGTTGGGCACCCTCCTGCCACGATCATCATGGGGGGGGGTAGGGGAGACGGGTGGTCGTAGCCGCGTCCGCTATACTAATCACGGCCTACATTGTAAGCATCTCCCGCTCTGCTATGGAGACCCGTAGGGCCGCCTAAAAACATAGAAACATAGAAATAGACGGCAGATAAGGGGAACGGCCCATCTAGTCTGCCCACCCCAATGACCCTCCCCTACCTATCTCTTTGAATAGATCCCACATGTCTATCCCATTTGGCCTTAAAATCAGGCACGCTGCTGGCCTCAATAACCTGAAGTGGAAGACTATTCGAGCGATCAACCACCCTTTCAGTAAAAAAGAATTTCCTGGTGTCCCCGTGCAATTTCCCGCCCCTGATTTTCCACGGATGCCCCCTTGTTGCCGCTGGACCCTTGAAAAAGAAGATATCTTCTTCCACCTCGATGCGGCCCGTGAGATACTTGAATGTTTCGATCATGTCACCCCTCTCTCTGCGTTCCTCGAGTGAGCATAGCTTTAATTTATCCAGCCGTTCCTCGTACGGGAGATCCTTGAGTCCCGAGACCATCCTGGTGGCCATTCTTTGGACCGACTCAAGTCTCTGCACATCCTTGCGGTAATGCGGCCTCCAGAACTGCACACAGTACTCCAGGTGGGGTCTCACCATGGATCTATACAGTGGCATAATGACATCAGGCTTACGGCTGACGAAACTCCTGCAAATACAACCTATGATTTGCCTTGCCTTGGATTAAGCTTGCTCCACTTGATTGGCAGTCTTCATGTTCTCACTGACGATCACCCCTAAGTCTCGTTCTGCTTCAGTTTTTGTTAGGATCTCACCATTAAGGGTGTAAGTCTTGCATGGATTTTGGCTGCCCAGGTGCATGACTTTGCATTTTTTGGCATTGAAGTTGAGTTGCCAGGACCTAAACCAGCGCTCCAGTAGTAGTAGGTCGTGCATCATGTTGTCGGGCATTGAATCTATGTCCTTTGTGCTTTTGCCCACTACATTGCCCAGTTTGGCATCATCGGCGAATAATGTCATTTTACCTCGCAGCCCTTCCGCTAAGTCTCTTATAAAGATGTTGAAAAGGATCGGGCCCAGGACCGAGCCCTGCGGCACCCCACTCATCACCTCCGTCATTTTGGAGGGGGTGCCGTTCACCACCACCCTCTGAAGCCTACCTCCAAGCCAGTTCCCAACCCATTTCATCAAGGTATCGCCCAATCCCATAGAACTTATCTTGCTCAGCAACCTGCGGTGTGGTACGCTATCGAATGCTTTGCTGAAGTCCAGGTATACAATGTCCAGGGACTCCCCAACATCCAGCTTCCTCGTCACCCAGTCAAAGAAGCTGATCAGGTTGGATTGGCAGGATCTCCCTTTAGTAAATCTGTGTTGACGGGAATCTCGTAGATTCTCCTCGTTCAGGATCATATCCAAATGGCGTTTGATTAGTTTCCATTAGTTTGCTCAGGTTTGCTTAAAGCCTAGGTTTGCTTAAGGCTACTGCCTAGCCTTAGGCAAGCTTAGGGGGGCTTGCGGGCCTCTCTAGGCTCCCTGGAGGCGCCTTCAATATAGGTGGCCTGCCTGGGGAGCTTTTTTTTTTTTTTTTTTTAGAAAAAGTGCCTCCCGATTGGCTGATTAGACAATCGGGAGCACTTTGCAGAATCAGGGTCTTAGTGCCCAAGCCAAAACCAGCCACTTTGGGAGCGTTCTGGGGTAGAGTTGGCACTTAAGTGGTAAGTCACATAAATAGGACTGCATAAAAGGCAGCCCTATATTTATACAGTTCTTTATAGCTGGTTTAAGTCATGAATATTGCACTTAACCAGATACATTTTGTCCAGCTCCATATACCCGGAAATTAAAAGCTGGAGCCTAGGCGTGGCCCAGAATTGACTTTCCAGGTATAATAGCAGTGTTGTTCAGCAAAATGTTGATCACTGCTGACTGATTATCAGGACCGCTGTGCATAAGCTATGGATGTAAGAATGGAAGTACTCCCAATTAGTGAGTAACAAGGACCTTAACCAATAAAAAATGATGGTGGGAGAGGACATTAAATTGTAAAAACCACCACTGTGGTTCAAAGAGCCAAAATTTATGAACATGTCAAATCGTCTGGCCAATCATTTAGGCTGTCTTGACTATCATTGGTCCTCTCCCTTCAAGTGCAGTGACACTGAAAGTAAAGTGATGATAAAATTTATGTTCAATTATCCCTTGTAGAACTTGGAGATTCCACAAATCAAAAGCAATATTCTAAGAGCCATTAAGGAGTAAAGTCCATATGTCAGTATATAATCACTTCCCTAAACACTCAAAGATTATCTGAGCTGCACAGTTGCTGTCTAACAGATCCCCTCCGTTTCGGTTCACCTTAGGGTCATTTCTGATGTGCAATAACAACCAATCTGACAACTGTGAGGAGATGCCAGAAGGACATTTGCCAGTCAAGTCAGTTGTTACCGCATGTCAGGACTGTCTCTGTTGAAAGTGATTTGACTACGTCAGACACCAACTGTACAGCTCAGATAAGTGTGCTACATAAGCGATCTTAAAGACCAAGTTTGGGGATAATTACACTATTTTTGACAAATTAAACATGAGTAATTGTATGTGCATTGCTTTCAATAGAAGTAAAACCCACATGTCTAAATATGTCCTACTTACTTCCATTGCTTTCAATGGAAGTAAAACCTTGATGTCTCAATCCGTCCTCCTTTTTCTGGAGCCATATGGTAAACCTAGTAATGTCTCCCTTAATGCGTAAAATCTACTAATTACTCAGCAGTACTGAACAAATACAACTATGCATTTTTAATTTTTGCTTGTAAACTATTTTCAACAATTGATAACCAATGAAGCAGTACATTTGTAAAATGTTATACATAAGTTATGTGTAAATCAATAATTGCTAACTCTTTATTTATAATATTTTCTTACATTTTTTTACTGCAGAAAAGTTTCTCAGATTGATCTGAGCATAAACCTAAAAAGTAATACTGTAATATAGATCATAAGAGAATGCAAAGAAAAGAAATAAGGAGAAAAGGACCAGTAGAGAGAAAGAAATGGATGATCCAGTAGGACTGGAGTTTTCCATATGTTTAAAAGAAGAGTTCACTTCTATGGTTTAAAACACCAAAAAAACTGACCAGGTATTTTCAATTGCCTTATGATGAGAAGTGAAATATATCAGGACCTGCTATCAAGGCCATTGGGTTTTCATTGCTCTCTAAGGGAACTGATTGGGGACTTACAGTTTCATGGCTCTTGTGATTATGTGAACTGTTATGCTTAATAAGTAATTTAGTGTTCCCTCCCTCCAGCCACCACTGAGTGACTATGATAGGCACAGCTGTTTCTATACTTATTTGATATTACTTTACATGCTAGAAGACAAGAATGGATTCTTAGCCACAGAAAAGCAGTTTAGGA
The DNA here is from genome assembly GCF_902459505.1 of Geotrypetes seraphini. Taxonomy (NCBI): domain Eukaryota; kingdom Metazoa; phylum Chordata; class Amphibia; order Gymnophiona; family Dermophiidae; genus Geotrypetes; species Geotrypetes seraphini. Next base: position 24,555,500 of record NC_047095.1, read on the forward strand.
TGCATGAGGCCTCTCTGCAATGGATTGGTCCATGTGTAGTTTCAAGTTTATTAAAATTTTGATTTGAACGCAATATCAAAACATTCAATGCGTTTAACAATGATAACTTTGGGGAGACAGATAACAATCATTTAAACAAGAAAAACATACACTCTTATCTATGGTGATACATAAGGAATAGAGGGTAAATTACATTTGTTAAAAATAAAATAACCAAAAAAAAGACATTTGGGAAGGCACAACTTCAGGAGGGATATTAAAAGGTAGCTTTTACTGAAAGAGGATTTCAGTAAAAGAGGCAAAACTATTTGTTTTCAGACAGTTACCCTGGGGAGAAACTTTCAAAAAGTTCATATGTACAAACCTCCAATGTCACATGATGAAGTTATGTGCCAGCAGGAGTTTACATTTCTATAACAGCTGGGTTAATGACAGATCTAAATTTGTTTTAGAAGAAAGCAAACCAGCTGTATTTCTTCTGGAAGACTAGCCATGAAGGAGGTGGCTGTCAGATTGTACTCTGGATAGCCATCAGAAGAAAGAATGTGATAGGGACATTAGGGTTAAAAAGGAAATTAAGAGTGATGGAAAACAGCAGGCTTCAGATGGCTAAAGTAATACTGAGAAACCCCAAGATGTTCAGATCAGTCAGCCCTCTAAAGCCACACTGCCACATGATTATCAAATGCACACATTCCTTGTCTTGTTTGCCTAGTGCTCTTAGCTTCCACCTGCTCCTTCAGACTTCCAGCCCAACTGGGACTGGAACCCAGCTGGGTTACAGCATTGTAGGTTTTCTCCTTTTCTAACCCAACGTAAGTCACTGCAAGGACAACCTTTGACCAACAACTCATGCAACTGATCTATATTAGAAAGCAAAATGTATCTATTTTTGTTTTATTTATTTAGATAATTTATATACTGCCTTTCTGTGGTATAATCAAAGCAGTTTACATTCAGCATTCAGACCCTTTTCAACGACCCTAGTGGCTTGTCGTGCCACATCTGTGAAGCAGATAGCTACGCCATCGGTAGTTCCACTACCAGCAGGGCCTCCCAAGGTGGACAGGTTTCAGCGGAGATGTCAGACTAATGATGTACCACCCATCTGGGCAGCAGCAGATGGGCAGTGCTGGAGGCGGAGGATCACATTTACTGTGACAACGGTGACAACATTAAATTCATACATAAGAACATAAGAAATTGCCTCCGCTGAGTCAGACCAGAGGTCCATCCTGCCCAGCGGTCCGCTCTCGCGGCGGCCCATCTACTGTGCAGAAGAAAGGCCCGGCAATCTACTTCTGTATTCTGCCATGAAAACTTGATGATATCATCAAGTCACTAGGACTCGAATACGAGTCGATGGCACCTAAACAGTGGGTTAATAATCTAAGTTTCTGTATCTAGGAATTGGAGGGCTAGGTGACTTGCCCAGGATCACAATCTGCTGTAGTGGGAATCAAACCCTGAACCCCAGGTTCTCAAGCTACTGCTCTACACCTGTTCTGATGTCTTTGACAAGTACGTATATTGGCAATAGTAACATAGTAACATAGTAGATGACGGCAGATAAAGACCCGAGTGGTCCATCCAGTCTGCCCAACCTGATTCAATTTAAATTTTTTTTTTTTTTTTTTCTTCTTAGCTATTTCTGGGCAAGAATCCAAAGCTTTACCCGGTACTATGCTTGGGTTCCACCTGCCGAAATCTCTGTTAAGACTCACTTCAGCCCATCTACACCCTCCCAGCCATTGAAGCCCTCCCCAGCCCATCCTCCACCAAACAGCCATATACAGACACAGACCGTGCAAGTCTGCCCAGTAACTGGCCTTAGTTCAATATTTAATATTATTTTCTGATTCTAAATCTTCTGTGTTCATCCCATGCTTCTTTGAACTCAGTCACAGTTTTACTCTCCACCACCTCTCTCGGGAGCGCATTCCAGGCATCCACCACCTTCTCCGTAAAGTAGAATTTCCTAACATTGCCCTTGAATCTACCACCCCTCAATCTCAAATTATGTCCTCTGGTTTTACCATTTTCCTTTCTCTGGAAAAGATTTTGTTCTACGTTAATACCCTTTAAGTATTTGAACGTCTGAATCATATCTCCCCTGTCTCTCCTTTCCTCTAGGGTATACATATTCAGGGCTTCCAGTCTCTCCTCATACGTCTTCTGGCGCAAGCCTCCTATCATTTTCGTCGCCCTCCTCTGGACCGCCTCAAGTCTTCTTACGTCTTTCGCCAGATACGGTCTCCAAAACTGAACACAATACTCCAAGTGGGGCCTCACCAATGACCTGTACAATCTTTTGCCTCTCCATAATCTCAGAGTAAATAACATAGGTAGACTAGGGAAATTTATTGTGCTAATTTGAATTTTTTAGTATATTAGAAATATAAAATAGGTTTTTCTATAATAGCTGATTTTGTATTTAAAAGAAATAATCTAGAACAGTGGTTCCCAACCCTGTCCTAGAGGACTACCAGGCCAATCAGGTTTTCAGGCTAGCCCTAATGAATATGCATGAGAGATATTTGCATATAATGGAGGTGACAGGCATGCAAATCCTCCAGGACAGGGTTGGGAACCACTGATCTAGATCCCTTGGTAGGGAGGAAATCCTTAGTGCACAACAGCGGCAGTTTGTAACCAGATTCTGGTTTACATGTACCATGTTAAGGAAGATGATATTATTTGCAACCTATGCTAAAGTAACCATCACTTCAATGGTGGCTTTAAGACAGGGAGTTATGGATGAAAGTTTATTGCTGGAATCCTGAAGGAGCAAGAAGAAACTTCCATGAAAGAAAAATTAAAAAGTGAAGAAGAAAGTTTATTAACAAAACAAATCAGTGGCACTTTAACTGACATTAATAAGACAATGTTTGGATGATGAGTTGTAATAAATTGACTTTATACAGTATATAGTAAGTTAAAGTAAGAGCTAGCTAATGGATGAAAAAAGATGAAATTTTGTTTCATTCTCATAATCTATCGGAGTGGCATTGCACTACCCTAATAAAATGTAAGAAAGAATGTGCAAAACATCATAATTAATTTACCAGTTAGCAGTACTTCTCATTTTACCTAGTTCAACTCAACAATGGCTGAATGAAAATCCAGATTTCCTGAATGCGCAAGAAGAAATAAGCACTTCATGTGTATTTCATAGAAAAGGAATTTAGTACTGCTTTGGGGAGATGAATTTTGCCCAGTTTATGCTGAAAAATCTTTCAGCGATTAACATTTCAAGTTTTCTTTTTAAAGGACATGATATACCTGAAATTTTTTAGACAATCATCAATAAGCAGGTTTTATATTTAGTCAGTATTTTTTACCCATATCTAGCACATATTGATATTCTCAAAGCACCAAATACTTAGATTGATTAAATGTAGATTACAATTATGTATAAGACCCTCAGGAGCATTAAGGATGAGATAAATACAGTAGTTGAGGGCAGAAGTGGAGGTATAGTAGGAAAGAAATACTCAGGATCCTATTGACTAACATACAGTAAGATTTATGGTACCTTTCCTGTATTATAATTTGTTTGTAGAGTTTGTGTAGGATGCCTTGATTTTCTTTGAAGAATATCAGGAGAACAAAAATGTTCCATAGAAAACAGAAAAAGCAAAAAAGAGGAGATGGCCAAGCAGTTAATAATTTATTGATGATCTGACATGGCAATGTTTCAGCAAATGCCTGTGTCAGGGGACCTTCATAATCTATGTAAGTAACCTTAATATATCTTCTCAAACAATAAGCTCCTCACACAGCAAGATGATCTAACAAAGATACTGTAGCACCAGTCTTCCACGTTTATGATCACCACAGAGTAAAATTTTACTCCCATATTGGCACTTATACTAAACTGCAATAAAAAGTGACTTTAGCGCACCTATACATGTTTTTTTTCACCACATACTAAAGCTATTTTTACTGCAGCTGTAAAAAATTGACTTTTGAGCCAGGGGAAGGCTGAAACCCCTGCCCAACAAAGGAAGCTCAAATAAAAAATTTGGTACAATTATATATATTTCCAATTGAAAATATTTATTCAATTTTATTAAAAGCCAATTAATTACAAATGCAGCCTTTCCATAAAATTCCAATAAAAATATAATTCTTACAAAGAAGAAGTCTCAAAGAGTTTCATCATGTACCTTCTCTGTCCAGAGGTCTCAGCTTTACTCTGCCTTCACTGAAAAATAGAAACATGATGGCAGATAAAGGCCAAATGGCCCATCTCATCTAGTCTGCTCATCCACAGTAACCATTATCTGTTCTTCTCTCCGAGATCCCACGTACCTATCCCATATCTTCTTGAATTCAGACACAGTCTCTGTCTCCACTACTTCCTCTGAGAGACTGTTCCATGCATCTACCACCTTTCAAATGAAAGAGACTTGAATCATGCGCATTTATGACATGTAGGTATTTAAACGTCTCTATCATATCTCCCCTCTCCCGCATTTCCTCCAAAATATACAAATTGAGATCTTTAAGTCTATCCCCCCTATGCCTTATGACAAAGACCATGCAACATTTAGGTAGCCTTCCTCTGAACCAACTCCATCCTTTTTATATGTGTTTGAAGGTAAAGCCGCTTAGGCGGTGTATCAAATGTTTATTAAACTTGAAACTTGAAGGTATGGTCTCCAAAATTGTACACAATATTCTAAATGAGGTCTCGCCACAGTCTTATACAGGGGCATCAATACCTTCTTTTTCTTACAGGCTATACCTCTTCCTATACACCTTAGCATCCTTCTAGCTTTCGCCGTCACCTTTTCAAACTGTTTGGCCACCTTAAGATCATCACATACAATTGTACCCAAGTCCTGCTCTTCTGTCATGCATATATGTTCTTCATCCCTAAATTGTACTGTTCCTTCAGGTTTTTGCTACCCAAATGCATGACCTTGCATTAAATTGTAGCTGCAAAATTTTAGACCATTCTTAAAGCATAACTAGGTCTTTCTTCATGTTATTCACCACATCTGGGGTGTCTATTGCCAATTTTGGTATCATCTGCAAAGAGGGAAATCTTACCCAATAGCCCTTCAGCAACATCACTTATAAATATGTTAAAAAAAAACAGGCCCAAGAACAGAACCTTGAGGCATACCACTGGTAACATCCTTTTCCTCAGAGCAATCTCCATTAACCACTACCCTCTGTCTTCTTCCACTCAACCAGTTCTTGACCTAGCCCATCACTTTGGGGCTCATCCTGAGGGCACTCAGTTTATTTATTAGATGTCTGTGTGGAGCACTGTCAAAAGCTTTGCTATAATAGAAATATACCACATCTAGCACACTACTTCTATCCAATTCTCTGGTCATCCAGTCAAAGAAATTGATCATAAGAACCTAAGAATAGCCTTACTGGCTCAGACCAATGGTCCATCAAGCCCAGTAGTCTGTTCTCATGGTGGCCAATCCAGGTCACTAGACCTGGCCAAAACCCAAGGAGTAGTAATATACCGATCAGATTTGTCTGACAAGACCTACCTCTAGTGAATCCATGTTGCCTCAGGTCCTGTAATCCACCGGATTCCAGAAACTTCACCATTCTCTATTTTAAAAGTGTTTTCATTAATTTGCTTACCACAGAAGTCAGACTGGCCTGTAATTCCCTACAGGTACCGCCTTGTCACACTGTTTCTTCACCTTTAGATCTTCAGACACTATCACCACAAGGTCCCTCTCCCCATCCATCCATATCAGCCTCTCACCTCCCAGCATGTACAGCTCCTTCTGATTTCTAATCCCCAAATGCATTACTCTGCATTTCTTTGCATTGAATTTTAGTTGCCAGATATTAGACCGTTCTTCTAACTTTTGCAGGTCCTTTTTCATGTTTTCCACTCCCTCCTTAGTGTCTACTCTGTTACAAATCTTCGTATCATCTGTAAAAAGGCACACTTTTCCTTCTAACCCTGCGGCAATGTCGCTCACAAACATATTGATCGGCCCCAGCACCGATCCCTGAGACTCCAGTACTCACCTTTCCCTCCTCTGAGCGAATTCCATTAGCCACTACCCTCTGGCATCTGTCCATCAACCAGTTTCTAATCCAGTTCACCACTTTGGGTCCTAACTTCGGCCTGTCAAGTTTATTCAAGAGGAACGGTGTCAAAGGCTTTGCTGAAATCTAAGTAAATTACATCTAGCATATGCCCTTGATCCAATTCGCCAGTCACCCAATCAAAATGTAGGAGAAGCAGATGCAAGCACAGCAGAACAAACAGCAGTCCAGAGAAACATATAATGTAATAGACTTCTGGTTGAATTAAAGTCTATTGCATTATATATTTGTTTGGTCTGCTGTTTGTTCTTCTGAGCATGCACTAATGTTGCCATTAGCACATGGCCATTAAAAAAAATTAACTCTTGAGCACTTAAGGCCTGATTCTATAAATGGTGCCTTACTCAGTAGACACCTAGGAAAATAGCATGTCATTCAAAGTTAGGTACCATTTGTGGAATCATGCCTAGCGGTACCTAAATCAAGTTAGACATTTGTTGGCATCTACAACTTAGGTGCCAGTAAATTAGGACAGGATTTTCTTGGCCTAAAATACTAGTGCTTAACTCAATCCACACCTAAACTCCACCCCTAAACATGCCTACAGCCAAGTTATAGGTAGCTATCGAGTTAGGCACCTACTGACAAATTCATTTTTTAAATCAGGTTTTTTTTTGTGAAAACAAATTTTTATTGAACAGAGAAATAAACGTGAAATGCAACAGAAGATACAATATCGGTTCAAAAAAGTTTTTTGTTTCATATCCAACCATACCCGTTCCCCACCCCCACCACAACCCAAAAGCAAAAGGACACAGAGAAAGCCAAGGAATGCAAATCCAAACAGAGAAAGGAGAAGATATGTGTATATAAAGGAAGCCTGGGAAATATAGCAAAATCAAATGCAGGGCTCCCTACCCCTTACACCAGCATGGTAATTGTAAAGGCATAAATAACAATAAAGACAACTGGTAAGGAAAGGCAAATTTAACACAGATAGTCTATGCCTTTTTTTTTTTTTTTTTAAATTCTTTATTCATTTTCAAACTTACAGTAAGTGTGATAAAATGTCCTAACAAATTAACAATATCTATATCACTTAATAATCATCAATAGTAACAGTGATAAATACTTAACTCCCACCCTTCCCCCCCTTACCTATCAAATAATCAATACTTATACAATACATAACTATAAAATTCCCCCCCTTCCCTCACAATTGAACTTGTAAATTTAAGGGAAAAGAAAATTTCATCTAATCAGTACAATACTTTGTTAATGGCTTCCAAACATCTTGAAATTTCTTGAAACTACCCCGCTGTATTGCCAGAAATCTCTCCATTTTATATATATGACATAAGGAATTCCACCAAAAATTATAATTTAATCTACTCCAGTTTTTCCAATTATACAAACTATACCTTGAAAAGAGATCATCACTCTAAATAAAGAACAAGGTGGAATACAAGGAAATAGCATATATCCCAAATGCCAGCAAACGATAACAGCACTTCAGGGCCCTGGACTCTGATGGGCCCTGACTGATTCCATAAAGGACACCCCACCTCCACCCATTCCTCCGCCCCCTGGATGGCACCCTACTATGCTCAAAGTAAAATAAAGCAGCTACCAAAAGAAAAAAAATAATAATAATAAAAATCCCAGAATGACTGAGGAATGACCAGGAGATCCAGAACCACAACAGACAATTCCAGGGCCAACCCCTTACCACTCAAGGGGAATCAAATATTGAGAGAGTTAAACATCAGACTACTGATTCTAGGAGACAAAAAGTTTACATAAGGTCCCCAGATCTTTAGGAAGATTTTCGGAAAGAAGCACGCACCTGACCCTTCTCAAGCAATATCAGAGCATGTAACCGATTGCACCAAGCCAAATAAGAGGGAGTGTGATCTGAAACCCATTCGCCCAAAATAATTTTCTTAGCCACCAGCCCTGCCTTACGCAGAAATAACCAGTTTGCTCCAGGGGGAAGTCGAAATGCTTCATATTTATCCAAGAGAAACCCCACCGGGGTGAGGGAAATAGACTGGCCAAGTAAAAGTTGCAGGACCACCCACCTCCAAAAAGACTTAACCACGGGACAACACCAAAAAGCATGGAAAAAGGACTTGGATGCACTTTTACATTTTTCACATTGATCAGACTCTGCGAAACAGGAATGATATAATTGAACCCGCGTAAGATACGCGTGATGCAATATCCGGAATTGACATTCCCGTAGTTCAGCAGATACCGAAAGAAATGGAATCCGGTTAATAAAACAACCGATATCCAAATCAGTGGGCTGCACACCCAAATTCAGCACCCAACGATTACACAAAGTCTCCCAAGACTTGGGCTTAAATCAGTTTTTAATGGTGCTTTCAATTATCAGTGACAATTAACCAATTAAAGAAAATTAAGTTTGGTGCCTACATTGGTAAGCATTGCATTTAGAATCAGTGCCTTACTTCCACCCATTTTGTAGGTAGCAAGGGCTCATGTGCTATCCGTGCACTAAGCAGTTAGCATGGTGGTAATATAGCTGTACAACTGTAAGCATTATGGTAACACAGTCACTGCTATGCTTCAGTCTTGTTCTATAAAAGAGTGTATTACTGCATGAATGAGACTGATAATAATGGTATATGGAGAAAATTGATGAGTATAGTTGAAGAAGAAAAAGTTTGTTATTGAAGAAATACTTTCAGTATTCCAGTGGAGTATTTTTAGACCCATGAAGAACTGAGGTCTTTTTTTTGTGGTTATCTCTAGTCTTTGTGAGTAAGGATTGAGGGCTCTTGTCTCCCTATCATATAGCCTGAGCACATATATATGTTTTGAATTTATAGTTATTGATGTGTTCCTCATTTTGCTGTGGTAGGAGTACAGTTACAGTAATTGAAATCACCCATTATTATACTGTTGCACAATTTGCCAGCTTTCCTAATCTATGAAAACATTTCTTCATCTATCTGCTCATTCTGTCCCAGGGGACGGTAGTATAACCCTACCTTTATATTCCTTCCTTTCACACATGGAATTTCTATCCAAATGGATTCTACACTACTATCAATGTCATGCAGAATGTTTATTTTATTTGATTCAATTTCCTCTTTAACATATAGCGCAATCCCTCCTCCAATCTGATCTACTCTATCCTTGCAATATAATTTGTACCCAGGTAATATAGTATTCCAGTAGTTGTTCTCTTATTTTATTTTTTAGGCTTCTAGCATTTGTATAGACACTTCAAATTCTGTTTTTCCTTGTGTCTACAGGCTGCTGAGAAGATGACAGGGATAACTTGACATCTTTACTCTGCTTCCCTCTTAAGCACTCTTGGCTTTCTTTCACCATTTTGGAAACCTCTCTATTGGGACTCCCTAAATATTCTGATTCCACACCAAACCATCTGCTCCTGGGTGCCTGCCAGATTTCCCCCCATCTTAGTTTAAAAGCTGTTCTAATTTCCTTTTTAAATGTTAGCACCAGCAGCCTGGTTCCATCCTGATTAAGGTGGAGTCCATACTTTTAGAATAAGCTCCCCCCCTTTCTCAGAAGGTAGTCCAGTTCCTAACAATCTAAATTCCTCATTATTGCACCCTCATCTCAACCACACATTGAGATTTCAGAGCTCTGCCTGCCTCTTGGGTCCTGTGTGTGAAACTGGAAGCATTTCTGAAAATGCTACCCTGGAGGATCTGGATTTCAGCTTTCTACTTAAGAGCCTATATTTGGCTTCCAGAACCTCCCTCCCACATGTTCCTATGTCATTGGTACCTACATATACCAAGATAGCTGGCTCCTCCCTAGAACTATCTAAAATCTTATCTAAGTGACGTGTGAAGTCCGCTACCTTCACACCGGGCAGGCACATGACCATGCAATCCTCACACCCACCAGCCACCCAGTTATCTACATGCTTAATGATCGAATCACCAACAACAGCTGTCCTAACCCTTCCCTCCTGAGCAGAAGTCCCTGGAGACACATCCTCGGTGCGAGAGGATATTACATCCCCTGGTGGGTAGGTCCTGGCTACAGAATTATTTCCTACTTCACCAGGGTGATGCTCTCCTTCTAGGAGACCTCTCTCCTCCAAGGTAGCAGCTACTAGACTAGAGGTGGGGCTTCTCAACAGCATCCTTGTATGTTTCCTCTATGTAATTCTCTGTCTCCCTCAGCTCCTCCAAGTCTGCTACTCTAGCCTCAAGGGAACATATTCATTGAGAGCCAGGAGCTCTTTGCAGCAAGCAAACACATAACTTCTCAGCAACCGAGAGAAAATTATACATGTGACACTCAATGCAAAAGACTGGATAGCACTCCTCTTACTGCTGGACTACTGTCTGCATTTTATTATTGAGCTGATTAACTACTAGGGATATATTAGACTAGTACAGAGAGCCTTAGGATTATATTCTTATTTAGTATGTTGATTCTTAGCAGGTAATGAAATATAATAAGAATATGTAATAAAGAATTCTCCTGTTGTCCTAATTAGAATAATTGACTATAAATTAAGACTATAAGTAAAGAAATGAGCTAGGGATGAGTGGGAGAGGGGAGGGCAAGAGGGAATGGAGACTAAGCCAGACCCTGCTCTGCCTGCCAGAGACTATCTCTAGCAGAAGGTTCAAGCTTACAAAACTGTAGAACTATAAAAGGGTATTATTCTATGGACACTTGCTAAGTAAAGTTTGCTCTTTAAAATCTAAACTGTCTATAGAAGGGAACCTACAATTTAGCTTTTTTCCCCAAACCTATCGAAGCTCAGAGCAAAATAATGTATACTTACCCAGAGATATATCTTCTACTTTTCTCCTCTCAGAAAGAGAATGTCCTCTTTTGTAGAAAAAGTTATGGATAGTATATACATGAACTGTTTTCTTGAAAAGTAAGATATGAAATGGAAGTGTGCACTTCCTTCCCTTTCCTGTCTTCTGTGTACCAGTTATCTGGTGATGCTTATGCAGCACACATAATCAGTAGAATTGAAATGCATATTTCCATGGGTTGGGGGGGGGGTGGTGGTGGTGAGGGATTTGGGAGAACCATATTCATTTCACCTTAAATGGCTAATTTCTGTGCTAAAAATGTTTATTGGGAAAGCAATTATATAAGTAATGTATACATGGAGTAGGGGAAAAATTGTATGAGTATAGTGGAATGGTTCTTATATTTAACAAGTCCTGACAGATGTATCTATTAGGCTAGTCCCAGATCTATGTGCCTCCTCCTGTGGCATTGCAAGCCTGCAGGGAGGAAGATAGCCTTCTAGCAGTTATTTATTTATTTATTCAATTCATTTTTTTATCCCATTCTCCCTAAAGAACTCAGAACGGGTTACAGGTCAACATATATAATATATAGTTAACGGGTTACAGTGCAGGGTATTTTCAATACAAATTTTATCCTAACTTGACACATACTAGGGGTCTAATACCAATATACATAATATACAGTTTACAGGTTAAATTTGTCATAGTTACAGTGCAAGATTTTTCAATACAAGTTTATACCTTAACGCGCCACATACTGAGGATCTAGTACAATATACAAAATCCTTCAGCCGTAGGCAGAGGAGTTAGGATGGTGGTGGTGGTGGTGGTGGGGATGTTGCAGAGGTGCTGTACATAATTAAATAGTTCACTTACTTTTACTGGAAATTGGTCTGAATGAGTTCCTCAACTTCCTTTTCCTGACAAGGATGGAAAGGGGGAAATCATGTTTTTGAAACTCCTTTGGGGAGCTCCTTCATGAGCAAGTGGGATAGAGTGGGTTTAATTTAGCACCAGGTTCCTAGGGTATTATAACTGGCTTTCCTAGGGGGTTTGGGTGGAAAAGGTGAACAATGGGTTCTAATTAATTTATGTCTATTTATCTAATATAATAAAATGATAGGCCGCGCATGCGCACTAAAAAAATCGTGTTCCCTGATTCATCGCGGAAACACGATTGCGCATGCGCGGGTTTTACGTCACCACCTGATCGCTTAGTACGTCACAGCCTCCCTGCTCTACACAAGCCCGACCGCAGCCAGACGACGATCTCCATTCCTCCTGCCGCCGCCGATCTCCATTCCTCCTTTGCCACCCACCCCCTTCTCTTCCCCACAACCTCCCTGCTCTCCACAAGCCGGACCGCAGCCAGAAGACAATCTCCGTTCTTCCTTTGACACCCACCCCCTTCTCTTCCCGCGGGCCCCAATGGCGATTCCAGCAGCGTGTGCATAAGTCTTCACACGCTGCTTCGGGCCCTTCTACTGCCCTGATTTGCTCTGCCGCGTCTCTGATGATGGCATCAGGGACGTGCCAGAGTAAATCAGGGCAGTAGAAGGACCCGAAGCAGCATGTGGAGACTGATGCAAGCGCTGCTGGAATCACCACGTTTGTAGTCGGACCGCGGGAAGGGAAAGGGGGGGGTAGAGGAAACGCTAATGCTGTTGCACAGGGAACTGGTGGGGGGGAGGGAAATGGAGGGGGAGGGAATGCTGCTTTGGACAGACAGACAGACAGAGAGAGGAAGGGAAACATAAAGAAAATAAGAAAGACACAGGGGCAGGTGCACAGGGAACTGGTGTGGGGGGAGGGAAATGGAGGGGGATGGAATGCTGCTTTGGACAGACAGAGGGAGAAAGAAGAAAGACACAGGGGCAGGGAGATACACAGAAAGACAGACAGGCAAAGGGGGCCAGGGACAGAGACAGACAGAAAGGATAGCGGGAGCCGCGTCAGGAGGGGTGCGGGATGCGGCAGTGGGAACTTTTCCAATGGGTGCAACTGGGCAGCTGTCGGGAACCTCTGATCAGGGATAGAGCAAGGTAAGAGTATCATAGGGATAAGAAGGAGGAGGGGGGATAAAAAAGCAAGGGATGCCTACTGCTGGACAGGGGGAGAAGGAAAGAGATGCTGAGGAACAGGGGGGGTGAAGAAAAAGGAACAGAGGACAGCCAAGGAAAAAGAAAGGCAGAAAGAAAGAAAGCGGCTAAGGAGAGAGAGAGAAAGAAATAAAGACAGACACACACACATATGTTCTAGCACCCGTTAATGTAACGGGCTTAAAGACTAGTTGTAATTATAATGGAAGAGAAAGTTTTAAATTTTGTACTGTAGCTCACTACCTTCCCTAGTGAGAGTGGGGATGAAGTGAGCCTGTACTAGGGATTTTACTGCTTATCGTGTTATTGTTTTTCCTATAATATTTATTTTTGGTTTATCACATAATCCTCCTTGGGTCCCCTCTTTAGGGGAGGAAAACAGTCTTAAATTAGGAATAGAAAAATACTGTGTCATGAGCAACCAGTAGCCTTTCTAAACTAAAACTCAAGCACAGTTCAAATGTTAAAGTACAAGGAGTTGGAAAAAAAAATCTTATTAATTTTCTTCATCGTAATGCACTGTAGTGGCATTTTTTGCAGTAGTAAAATGATGATAGCTAAGTGTGGCTTATCGAAATCTGTCAAATTGCTCATAGTTCTACCTAATAATCTCTCACATAAACAAAAAGCCCTGTGCACCACTTCTGCTGAGCCGCTGTTTCAGCCCAGTGCTCCCTATTTTATTTACACAACAATTTGTAGAGAAATCTAATAAAACAGCAAAATGTTTAATCATAAATTGAAGAACTTGCTACCCAGAAAACTTTTGCTTGAATAACCAGATCTGAAATATGGCATAAACTGCATTAAAGTGACCATTCTGTCAAATAATGAAGATGAGGCACGGCAACAGAATGCCACGGTACACTTTAAAATATCACCCCTAATGTGTGACAGTCAAGCACAATTCTAATTCCCTGCGTGGGTTCCTTGAAAAAGTTCCACGAAACGTGGTCCACGTCGGGACCTGTGAGGCTATATAAAGGTAAGTTTTTTACATGTGCTTATTTAGTCATCAATTGGATCCAGCTGTTGGGACTTCGGTCCTAGGCTGAATTACACAATTCTGAGTGCATGTGAATTTAAAGTTAAACCTTATTTTCAGCTATTGAATATTCAATTGGAGACCATTTGCGTTTAGTTAGTAAAATAATGAAGATGAGACGTACTTTATGAGCACCTTTCGCTAAATTCTTTGTAGTGACAACATTACTAATAAGGTTTAATAAGTATGCTTTGACAATTTTGAAAAAAGAGTGGTCTCAGAAACTCCTGTGATCTGACTCAATGGATAGTTTCCGTGCTCACCATAATGCTTGCAGTTCAAGCTATATCACTGTGATCCCAGTAAGTCTCTAAGGCAGGGGTGTCCAACCTGCGGCCCCGGTAGGGTGATGCAGTGTTTTCCTCTGCTGCCTCCGGGTGTTTACCATCTTGCCGGCTCCCTCCTCTGTCTTGCTGTAGCGTTTGCGCGGTCCCAGAAAATTTTTTTCCAGCCAATGCGGCCCAGGGAAGCAAAAAGGTTGGACAACCCTGCTGTAAGGGATGTCACCGCAGTTGATGGTGGCAGTGCAAGTATTTGCAAATGGTTCTGGGGCAAAATTTGGAACCATAGCAAGACCTTTGTTCCTTAGTCTGCTTATTTGGCAGCAGACTGACTTCAGCAGCAATCTGATGTTCTGGTATATCAAACAAAGCGGATTATTAAAAGAAATACAAGCGTCCAAAGAAAAATTGGCGACCTTACTAAAAAGAAAACAAAGTTAATGTATAAAGCAGAGAGAGGCTGTTTAATTTTGCCATCCTCACACAAAGTCTGTCCTTTGTCAGTCGGTAGCTATGAATCAAAAGCTCTTGTACTTAATTCATCCAAATTTGGGGCTTAGAAGATTTTACATCTGAAAGCAACTGGCTGGCTTCAAATAAAAATATCAGTTCACTACCTTCAAATAGAGGAAAGGAGAGTTTTTCAGTGCTAGATGGGGGTACAAAAATAGTCATTGAGGAATCAATTTCAAAAGCATTTTTCTGGTTAGCAGGTTATTTCTAACTGGATAAGTGCTGTCCAGTGGAATATTCAGTGGCACAAACAGAATCATTTCTCTGAATATCTCCTCTGACTGCCTTGACACTATTTAGATCAGGGGTGTCCAACCTTTTGGCTTCCCTAGACCGCACTGGTCGAAAAAAATGTTTCTGGGGCCGCGCAAATGCTGCAGCAAGACAGAAGAGAGAGCCGGCAACACGGTAAACACCCAGGGGCAGCAGAGAAAAACACTGAAACACCCTCGACCGGGGCCGCAAAAAATACATCACGGGGCCGCAAGTTGGACGCCCTTGATTTAGATAGTGCTGGGGCATTTTAAAGACAGGGCTTGGGCAGAGACAGGTTATTTGGTTAGCAGGGATTTTTAGTCCACTAACTGGATACCTATCTGGATAAAATTAGGGTAGTAAGAAAGCTTTGGTAGATTTATCCAGATAGGAATTTGGTTTGTGGCTCAAGTATTGCAGTTAGCCAGATAGTGCCGATTCCAAATATTCAGCCCTGAATATCCAGCACTGAATATCCAGATTATATTTAACTGCATTTATTTAATTTACTTATTAGAATTTGGTCATGCCTTTTTCAGTGTAGCTCTCAAGGTGAGTTAGAGTTAGGTTGAGAAGATACTATTCAGTGTATAGAATTTATGTGATAACAATATTTATACACAGAATATCATTCCAGCACCTGCACAATGTATATGCCTGAAATTTGGGGGCTGACACAATTTTTTGTGTGCAGACCTGTGTCTCCTCACAGTGCAGGACTTATGTTTTTTGTACCAGTACGCCTCCCACATGTAGTGCTGCCCAATTCACCAATTCAAATCGATTTGTTCTCCCCCAAAAATTGGACTCGCTGATTCAGTGACCAACAGCTCCCCTTCCCCACTGGTAAGAACTGACATACCTCCAGGCCTCCTAAAGCAGCAGCAGCAGTGCTGGTGGTAGCCAGCTGGCAGAGGGAAGCACTGGTGGGGCAGGCCGCAAGCAGCCTTTTCACAGAGCTGCCTCTGCAAGCTGGCCACAGCCACCACTTCTGCTGCTTTGGGAGGCCCAAAGGTACAGTGGTGCCTCGCATAACGAACGCCTCGCACAACGAACGCTGCACACAACGAACTTCATGTCTTGATTCACACAACGAACTTCGTTTCACACAACGAACTTCACACAACGAACTTCGTTTCACACAACGAACTTCGTTTCACACAACGAAGTCGCCCGAGCTGCCGATGTATTGCATCCTTCCGCGCAGGCACTGCAGGCAGTCGTTAGTCACTGCACTTAACTGCCCTCTCTCACTGTATACAGTCGTCCTTTTAAGATAAAGTCAATATTTTTTATATATCATGGCTTCTAAAAAAAGCAGGAAGGTGATTTCTGTTGAAATGAAACGGGAAATAATTAGAAGGAGTGAATGTGGGGTAAAACAGTGTGACCTCGTCAAAGAGTTTGGCCTCAGCAAGACCACCATTTTCACCATTTTGACAAATTTATCTTTTTTTATGTCATCTTAGCATATTTTATGCTGCAGAACGAATTATTTTTTTTAACATGTATTGTTATGGGAAAACGCGTTTCACATAACGAACTTTTCGCATAACAAACTTGCTCCTGGAACGAATTAAGTTTGTTGTGTGAGGCACCACTGTATATCAGATCTCATAGCGATGCCCTGTTCCTGGTTGGCTGAAGAGACAAAAAAAAGCTCCACTTTGGGGTGGGCAGGTGGGAATTAACCTCAAAGGTCACCTGTGGAGTCTGATCTCTAAGAAAGTCCTCAGATTTCAGTCTTCATCTCTTGCTCTCTCCACCTGCTTGCACTGAGAACTAGATCTGCCCTGATAACTCTATTTCAGCTGCTGCCCTGGGACCACTCCTTTTCTCAATCTAGACTAGTGCGCTGATCTCCTCTCATGGTTTCCAGTATCACCTCTATGCTGACGACTCCCAGATCTACCTCTCTGCACCAGATAAATTTACTGAACTCCAAATCAGTCTCAGCCTGCCTGTCCGACATTGCTGCCTAGATCTCATCGCCATCTAAAATTGAATATGGCTAAAACAGAGCTATTCATCTTTCTGCCTAAACTTACCTTCCCTGTTCTCTGTCTCTGTGGACATTCTCATCCTTCCTGTCGCATCTGCTCGCAATCTCGGGGTCCTCTTTGACTCCTCCCTCTCCTTCTCTGCCCAGATACAACATACCACTAAAACCTGCTGCTTCTTCCTCTATATTACCAAAATCTGAACCCCCTTCTCCGAGCACACTTCCAAACCTTATCCACACCCTCATCACCTCATGCTTAGATTACTGCAACTCGCTACTCTCAGGTCTTCCACTCAGCTATCTTTCTGCCCTTCATTCCATTCAAAATTCAGCTGCAGGGCTCATGTTCCGCGAGAGCCGTTATACTCTTGATACCCCCTCTCCCAAGGATGGCTCCCCATCCTTTTCTGAATGCAATTCAAATTCTTCTTATTGACCTACAAATGAATTCACTCAGCAGTCCCACTTCAGCTAAACTTCAATGCTAAAAAATGCAAAGTGATGCACCTGGGTAAAAGAAATCTGTGCAGGACTTACACGTTAAATGGTGAGACCTTTGTTAGGACTGCGGAAGAACGGGATTTAGGAGTAATCATTAGTGATGACATGAAAACTGCCAATCAAGTGGAAAAGGCTTCCTCCAAGGCAAGGCAAATGGGTTGTATCCGTAGATGTTTTATAAGCAGGATGCCAGAGGTCATAATGCCACTGTACAGGTCCATGGTGAGACCTCATTTGGAATATTGTGTTCAATTCTGGAGACCACATTACCGGAAAGATGTTCTGAGAGTTGAGTCAGTTCAGCGGATGGCCACCAGGATGGTCTCGGGGCTCAAGGATCTTCCATACGAAGTAAGGCTGAATAAATTGCAGCTGTACTCACTTGAAGAACGCAGAGAGAGAGGAGACATGATTGAGACATTTAAATATATCACAGGTCGTATCGAGGTGGAAGAGGATATCTTTCGTCTTATGGGACCTTCGTCCACCAGAGGGCATCTGCTGAAAATCAGGGGAGGGAAATTTCATGGTGACTCCAGAAAGTATTTCTTCACTGAGAGGGTGGTCGATCATTGGAATGAACTCCCACGGCAGGTGATTGAGGCCAACAGCGTGGCAGATTTCAAAAATAAATGGGATATTCATGTGGGATCTCTAATGAGGTAAGGACAGGAGGTTGATGAGCAAACTCATGGGGAAGGGTCACTGGAGTGGGCAGACTTGATGGGCTTTGGCCCTTTTCTGCCGTCATTTTTCTATGTATCTCTCTTCATTTATCCCCCTTCACCGCGAGTCCCACTTAGCTGGCAGGTCCCTCCTATCTGAGAATTTTATGATGCTTTTGTATCATTCCATGGTGTGACTGCACCTCAAATATTGTGTGCAATTTTGGTCACTGCATCTCAAAGAAGATATAGAATTAGAAAAGGAACAGAAAAGGGAGATGAAAATGAAAAAGGGGATGGGCTACTTTCCTATGAGGAAAGCTAGGACTTTTTAGCTGGAGAAGAAACAGCTGAGAGGAGATATGATTTGAGTTCCATAAAATACTGAGAGGTGGAAGAGGTAGATGTAAATCGCATATTTACTCCTTCCAAAATTACAAGGACTAGGGAGTACATAATGAAGCTACTAAGTAGTAAATTTAGAAGAAATAGTAGAAAATATTTCTTCATTCAACATCTAATTAAACTCTGGAATTCATTACCAAAGAATGTGGTAAATGCAGTTAGCTTAGCAGGGTTTAATAAAAGGTTTGGATAATTTCCTAAAAGTCAATAAGACTTTACTAAGATGGACTTGGAAAATGCACTACTTTTTTCTAGGATAAGAAGCACAAAATCTGTTTACTCTGTTGGTATATTGCACATGGAAAGGTTTATGTTCTTATGGCTGTATACTGCTACACTTAATTTTTTCAGCTGACCCTGCACTTACAGAGGGGATCTGGTGAGTTGTAATATGAAAGAAAGCAGAGGGTTTTCTAACAAACCAGACCAATCTTGTAGGGCCCTTTTGCATAGAAAATTAGCTATACGAGTATTCCCTAATCACTGGACTGTACACTGCATGGAAAACTGATCCCAGTTGATCCATAAGTAATATATGGAAAGTTTATTGTGCTCATTTTGTTTAAGTTAGATAGATTGCAAAGTTGATAATATATGGCTATATATATGATTATGGAAAGATTGGAATGAGAGGGAATAAAAGGAGATGAGGAATACAAGTAGTTTTACTTTTTCTAAGGAATGCCTGAACAGATTTTAGTTATGGAAAATGAGATGTATGCTATAGAGCAGTGGTCTCAAACTCAAACTCATTTTGGACTTGTAGGTACTTGGAGGGCTGCAGAAAAAATAGTTAATATCTTATTAAAGAAATGACAATTTTGCAGGAGGTAAAACTCTTTATAGTTTATAAATCTTGAACTTAACATTCAATTTTTCCTTTTTCTGCTTTCTTCTCAAAATCTACTTTTCCTTGTCTTCCCTTCCTTCCTATCTCTCTCACCTTCTTGCCCTATTTCTACGGTCTGAAATCTCTCCTTCTTTTCTCACCCTCCCTCCTTCCTTCCTTTCCCCTAGTCTGGCATCTGTCTCCTTCACTCCCTCCCCCTCCCATGCCTTGGCATCTCTCCCTCCCCCTCTATGTTCTGGTATCTCCTTTCTTTCCCTCCCTCAGACTTGGCATCTCTCATTCTTCTACTCTCCCTCCTTCCTTTGCCCCAATTGGGTGCAGCATTTCCCTCCCCCCTTCCCCATGCAGCAGCAGCATTTCTCTTACTCTTCTCCCCCTCTCCCGTGCAGCAGCATTTTTCTCTTCCCCCTGTGCAACAGCATTTCTCTTCCTCCTCCCTCCTTCCCTGGACATGATGATAGAGAGTTGGCTCCCTTGATGCGGTCTTTTTTCTATTCAAAGCCATGGGTGGTGGCTCTTCATGCATTGCGTGCCTGTGTCAGAAGCCTTCTCTCTGACATTGTGACATCAGAGAGGCTTCCGACACAGGCACAGATCACATGAGGAGCTGCCGCCACCCACAACTTTGAATGGAAAAAAAGACTGCAGTAAGGGAGCAGAATAGTACCTGGGGGGCCAAGAATTTGAGACAGCTACTATAGAACAATGGTACTCAGACTTAATTTGGAGAAAGATACCAGCCCTCCCTTCTTGCTGCCAGTTGGATTTTCTACAATACGTGAGGTAAATTTGCATGCAGTGAAATCAATGAATTCAAATTTTTCTCATGCATATTCATTGTGGATATCCTGAAAAGCCAATTGGCTAGGGATGGTCCAACATGGGTTTCAGAACCATTGCCATAGAGATTAAGATGAAGCAATATTGCAGCAAATAAAATCAAAAGGAAAAATTAGGTAAGAAAATTAGGATTGTTAGGAAAAGATCTCCCCTGAAATAAGTGGGGCCCAAAATCAATGGCCATTTGAGCTGAAGGTGTTCTTGGAAAGGAGCATATATATTCATGTTGAAAGCCTCTAAGCTGAATATGGCCAATAAAAGGTCAGGCAGGTCTTTGGGTTAAGAGTTAAGAGAATTAATGGCGGTATCTATGGAATCCCCTCTTCTTAAGCTGTCTGAATATCAGAAAAGTGATTGACAAATATTTGTTTGTTCTTTTGAAGGGATTTTTAGCAAAACTTGAACATCTGCTTCTGACCCAGAGATAATTGAAGTGAATGAAGTTGAATGTTTCTGCAGAATATTATGGAAATTAAGTAGTACAAAACATTTTAAGGAGTTTAAAAATGTCCCTACTGTGGATAGTTGACATATTTTTGCTTGGTATCTAGCTAGTATTCTAGTGAAACCACAGACAGCACGAGCAAACATAGGAGGAAACAATACATCTGTAGCTGCTGGTAGACAGTGCTGCCTGCCAAATTTGGCCACAGTTTCTTTAGATAAATAGCTTTTCAGTGACGTACTGAACTGAAATTACATAAACAACAGAAATTACTGAGATCTAGGCCCCAGGGTTTTGTGGGTTTCAAAGTGTTCTGCAATCAATATACTGACATCTGCAAACATTTTTCTGCAACAGCTGATGCCAGAAACAGTATGAGATTAACATCACTTAGTAACTCTTGTAAAGACCCTGAGTTGAGTAAGTTTGATTACACTGAAAAACCACTTTCCATCCACAGCTCTGCAGAAGTCCTTCACACTGCCATGATCAGCACCTTATATGGGAAAGTTTTATGAAAACATTACCAGTTGTAACTTCTTAGATATTACTAGTAACTGTGTATTCTTCATAGTTTCAATTTTGCATTGAAAAATCTTTGTATTTAATTCCTTTTCACTAGGCAAAACACTCATGTAATATGAAATGAGATTAAGAACTTGCATTGTTGGAGCAGGTCTGAAACATTTATATTCTCATTAGCTTCTATATTCAAAAATATGCTAGCCAAAAATAATGTTTCAAAGTCTAAGAGCAACAGAGAGCAAACATTTAAAAAACAAACAAAAAAAAAACTCGTCAGTTTGATTGCACAATTTTTTAAATAGTAGAATGTTGGTTCAAAGACAGTGGAGGAGTAGCCATGTGGTTAGAGAACTGGGTTAACAAGGAGAGAAGACTAATTAAAAATCCTACTGCTACTTTTTATTAAGCAAGTCACTTAACTCTCCATTGTTCCAAGTACAGATTATGAATAATTGTTCCCCTAGCCTCTTTTTAAAAAAAACCTACCTGGCACCAATTTTAGACTTCAGCACAACAAACTCACTAGGACTTTCCCCACCTCTCTCCTGCTCCTTCTCCAGACCAAGAGCAGCAGCAGGGGGCCATAATTTGCCAGTCTTCATGAGCGTGGCTGCCGCTCATGTCCCCTCTGTAGTCACCTTCCTCTTCTAGGACAGAGCTGGGAGCCACATGTACAAAAATTGCATTTAAGCTGATTGTTGCAGTTATTTTCCTGTCCTTGGAAGGCGGACAATCTAAGGGCTCCTTTTACTAAACTATGGTAGATCTTTTTATTGCGGGAAGGCGAGATAAATGTTCTGATGCTCATTCAATTTCTATGAGCATTGCAGAATCAACCTCACTAGCCCACAGAAAGCAGCTCTACCACGGTTTAATAAAAGCCAGCGTAAGTTTGTACCCGAGACAGCAGAGAAATGTTCCTTCACTACATGTCAAATACAAACCAGATTAAAAAAACAACAACAAACAAACATTAACTTCTAATCTTTTCCCCCTTTCTATCTCTCCACATAAACAAAAAGAGGAAATGGTCTCCTAGACATTACTGCACAAACCTAAAACAATGTTCATAAAAGTTAGTCAATAACATTGAGATATCCACTTCAATAGTGATTACTTTCTAGTTGCAAAAAGGCCCACAAATTTTAATACAAGGCCCCATACTATTGCTACATATGGATGACTATTTAGATATAAATACACATGGAGGGGCATTTTCAGATGGCCAGTTTAGATGTTTTGTGGAACCCACACAAAAATCCAGTACCAAACATTCCCATTTTCAAAACTGCAAAATGTCTATCTTGTTTTTTTGAAAATGCATGCGTTTGTGCTCAGTGCATCTATCTTTTTGAACCATTAAAAAAAAAACTAAAACATGTCCAAAACAAAAACGGTACATTGGGATTGGGTGGGATTTGGAAGACTCACAAATTCCACTGTATGTGTAGTGGTTAGAGGGCAATATAGGCCCATCTCTATGGTTCACTATATAACCCAATAGGCTACTCTAAGAATCTGCTCACTACTCTACTAGGCCTGACCATAACAACTGAAGCTGTCATTCAGACAGGTATATACCGTTTCATTTACATATTTTTGGGGGGGGGAACACTGGGGAGTAGGGGGGTCATGCTTACATCTCTTTAGTGGTTATCTGATAAGTTTGGGTAACTTTTTGGCACTTATTTGTTAAAACAGGTTTAGCCACAGATTTCCAAATTGTGCCCTGGACATATTCTAAAATGTTTGAATATGGCCGAAAAATATCCAAGTCATAAGCCTGCTTTAGTCCCACCCAAACTATGCTTCTAACATGCTCCTTAAGATTTAGATGTACTATAGACAAGCACCATAGAAATCCATCTAGAAAATAGGTTTCAAAAATAGTGAATTGGAAGGGTTTGGTGAACAAAACATCTATCAGCCCTTTTATGCCACTTTTTGGATGTTTTTCTTTTTTTTAAATGAGCCCCATAATCTAGCTTTTCAACTACCTGTTGAAAAAGTGTCCCAGTTTCTTTCCTCTAATAGGTTGCCACTATTACTCAGGCAGCTCTAATTATAGTGGCTAGTTTGCCCTAAGTCATAAGGAAATTTTGAGTAAAACTATAATCTGTAATCAGCTACTATCACAATGAAAACTACAAAAAGAGATGCACCCCTTCACTGAAATCCTAACCAATCAATGACCAAATAATCATAAATATTAAAAGGACAAATTATTTTATAGAAACTTTTAATATTACAAAGGTTTTTGAATTCTTGGCAGTTTACAAAAAAAGGATAAAAATGTATACCATATATACTCAAATATAAGCCGAGATTTTGGGTCAAAAAAAGGGAGTCTCTGCTTATATTTGGGCCATCGCTTACCCACCCTGGCCTAATCCAAACCACTACCCCACCAACTACTACCCCCCCCTGCGGTGGACGGGACAGGAAGAATCCCCTTCTGCCTCCTGTGCCTGCTAAAATTGGACATCTACACCTCCCTCCCACCTCCCCCAAGTATTTTTCAGGTCCCATTTGGTCAGCCAGTAGGCAGAGCAGGAGCGATCTTCCTGCCCTCCTGCTCTGTTCGATGCCACTGGCTGATTCCACCTCTCCTACATTCCTTTTGGGTCCCTCAAAGCCAGCTGGTGCACGGAGCAGGAGCGATCTTCCTGTTCCGTTTCAGGCTGCTGGCTGACTGGTTGCTGCGAGTTCTTGACTCGCAAGGCTGCTAAAGGGAGGGGAGGGGGGGTTGGATTCGGTTGGGACAGGAGACAGGGGATCCCTCATATCCTGTGCGGCAGGCCAGCAAGGCATCGGGAGATGATATAGGGCAGTGAGGGAGAGCAGACAGGGTGCAGAGCCTGACAGGGAGGGAAGGGGGCTAGGTGCAGAGCCTGGCAGGGGAGGGAGTGAGGGAAGGGGCACCGGGTGCAGAGCCTGGCACTTGAATATTAAGCCCACATCTTATATTTGAGTCAACCACTTTTCCTCCTTTTGGGGGGAGGAAATGGGGGGATGTCAACTTATATTCGGATCGATTTATATTCAAGTATATACGGTACAACACTAATAAAAGCCTTCATGTGTAATTTGTAACAGAGGTAAAATACTTAGAAAAACATAAAGGCTCATATTCTATAAATGGTGTCTTAAGTTAGGTGCCCTACTGGTGGCTAATTTAATAGGTAAAGTAATTTAAAAGCAAATTAAAAATCCCTTTAAAACAGAAATATAGGCGCCTACTGGCATCTTTGGAGGTGCCTTAGAATGTCTAAGGTCAAAGTCGGTGTGGTTAGCACCAGAAACCTTAGGCGTTCTAAGGTGCTTCCGTAGACACGATTCTTGTTAAAGGTAGGTGCCGTAAATGTAGGCCCTTAAAAGCCTGGCCTATATTTACAGTGCATACCTTTGACAAAAACTGCGATTCTGTAAACAGCGCCACTGTGTGATTGACACACGATTGGCGGCTGTATTTTAGTTGGCCAGCAATAACGGCCAAAATGAATAAAATCAATTAACACCTTAAAAGTTACTGTACTCATTTGCATGGTAAGCTCCTTCAAAGAGACAGTTAAAAAAATGATTCTCCTTTCATCATAGCTGCATAGTTTGAAATACTGGATGCAGTAAAGATTCTTCTGCTGTTATTCTTGTTGCTGGGTTCAGATCTAAGAGTTTATCGAGTAAATTATAAGCCTCATCAGGGACCTTGTCCCAGCCTTTCATATCAACTGTAGACATTGTGATCTCTGTTTTTTTATCACTGTGACAATGTTCCAGTGTACAGTTCTTTAAAAGTGATTGTTCTTCATGGGTTTGGGGAATAAGCATATCATCCTTTTTATTTTTTTCCAACACAGCTAGCTGCATGCTATACTGTTGCAGTTCATTTGTTGTTGTTTTTGCACAGCTTATGCCTCTCAACCTCTCACAAAGTATCTTCAAATCCTGCCCTGGAATTTCTTTACTACACAGAAGTGACTTTCCTTAAAAAAAAAAAAAGAGAGAAAGAAACGCATAAGCATACCTTACAAATATTATCCTTTTATGCTGTGGAAATGGACTATAGAGCTGTTATACAGACTTAAATGCTACACATTTTACAAGACAGTAAATGTAAAGCAAAGAAACTTACCTGTAGTAGGTGTTCTCAGAGCAGATATATATTCTCACATGTGAGTGGCGTCATCTACGGAACCCGGTACGAACACTTATCAAGTGCACTGAAACTTTAAATTTTACGGCAATGGTTGTACCACGCGTGTGCCGGTGCCTTCCTGCCTGACGTTGGCTCACAGGATCTGCAGTTCAGTGACAAAGCTAAGAAGCCAACTAGGGAAGGTGGGTTAGTTGTGAGAATATATACCTGCTGTCCATGGAAAACACCTGCTACAGGTAAGTATCTTTCTTTCTCCAAGGACAAGCAGGTATAATATTTTCACAGGCGGGACTCCCAAGCTTCCAGGGTCAGGACTGGAGAAGAAAAAGGGTTGGTGGAAGTTGGCGTTCAAGAAGTAAATAGATTTTGCAGAACTGTTTGCCTATACCGACTCGCTCTCCTAGAGTTTTGCTCTAAACAGTAGTGTGAAGTGAAGGTAAGGATCAAGTAGCCACTTTGCAGATATCCTCAATAGCTGTAGTGCAGAAATGATCCACTGAAGCTGCCATAGCTCTTATATTGTGGGCTGCGACACGGCCCTGTAGCATCAACCCAATCTGAATATATGCAAAGGAGATACAGTCCGCTAGCTAAGTGGAGTGGTTTTTTTGGTAACAGAAACTTCAAGTCTATTAGGGTCGAAAGCTACAAAGAGTTGGGAAAAATTTCTATAAGGTTTAGTTTGATCCAAATAGTATGTTAGAGCACACTTGCAGTCTAAAGTGTGGAGAGTAGTGCTGCCCGATTCAGGAAAAAAATTTTGATTCGATTCAGCCTATTGAATCGATTTTTCGATTCGATTTTCCTGCCTAATTGGGTGTTTTTTTCAAACATCCTGATGGGTTTATTTTATAGCCTCTTCACCCCCTTTGCCTTCTCCTAACCACACTGGCGCTGTGGTGTAAACAAAATAAACAAACAAAAAAGACTTTTCCTCTCTCTGTTAAAATCCTAGCTCACGTTTGTGGTCTAACACCAGTTCTGGCAGGATACACATTTCAAATCTGACATATTGTAATCACAAAACAGAAAATAAAATTATTTTTTCTACCTTTTGTTGTCTGGTCATTATTCAAATCTTGTTGGTTCCCAGCTCTGGTTGTTTTCTGATAACTTGCTTGCCAGGGTCTCCTTCTTTCTTCGTGCTAACCATCCATCTTCTATCTCTGTCCTCCCCTTCCGTTCCTTCCCCCGTGCTAAGCATCCATCTTCTATCTCTGTCCTCCCCTTCCGTTCCTTCCCCCGGAAGTCTGGCATCTTTCCTTTTTTTCATCTCCATCCACAGATCCATCTTTTCTCAACTACCCTTTCATCCAGCATATCTCCCTCCTTCCGCACTACCCCAGGGTCCACCATATCTCCCCTTCTTTTCCCCAACTACCCTCCTATCTAGTATCTCTTTCCCCCTCCACACCATCCCTTGTATCCAACTTCTCTCCCTTTCTGTTCCTTCCCTCCCTAAATCCCATTGTCCACCATCTCTCTCCCTCTCCTGTTTTAAGACCCATTATTTCTTCCCCCCCCCAAGGTCAGGCATATGCATATCTCTTTGAACCCCCTTCCCTCCCTCCGTGTACTTCTACACCAGGGCCCCCTCACCTGAAGGTCTGTCCCCCCCTGAAGATCTGCACCCCACCCTTGAAGGCCTGTACCCCACCCCTGAAGGCCTGTATGTTCCCCCTGGCCTCCCGCGTACCATTTACCTAATATCAGCAGCCTGCAGAAAAGATTGCGGTGCTAGCAATCTTTGCAAGCTGCCATAGGTCTTCGGAGATGTTTCCTCTGCCGCAGTCCTGCCTTGGACGACAGAGGAGGGGCGGGGCCACGGCAGAGGAAACAGCTCCGAAGCCCTATGGCAGCTTGCAAAGATCGCTAGCACCGCAATCTTCTCTGCAGGCTGATATTAGATAAATGGTGAGCGGGAGGCCAGGGTTGAAGCCGGACACCAGCGGGAGGCCAGAGGGGAAGCCGGACACCAGTGGGCGGCCAGGGGGGAAGCCAGACACCAGCAGGAGGCCAGGGGGGGAAGACAGCACTTCCTGAATGACCCTCCTTCCTCTAAAGCAGGTGCAGAGGCAGCGGCCAGCCGGCCAGCAAGAGGCAGTGCTGACACTCCTGCTTTAGGGGGCGAGGGTTAGTTACTGAATTGGAAGGCCGATTTTTTTTTTTTTTAAATCGATTCAAATCGATTCACCCGAAGTGAATTCAAATTGTGAATCAGGCAGCACTAATGGAGAGCACTTCATCAGGATGAAAATGTGGTTTTTGGGAAAAAAACAGGCAGAACTATGGACTGGTTGAGATGGAATTCCAAGATGACTTTAGAAAGGAATTTCAGACGAGTCCGCAGGACTACTCTATCATGGTAGAATCTTGTATTAGGTAGATCTGATACAAGTGCTTGAAATTCACTCACCCGGCATGCAAATGTAATGTAATTTATTTCTTATATACCGCTACATCCGTTAGGTTCTAAGCGGTTTGAAGAAAATATACATTAAGATTATAAATGAGAAGTAAGAAGGTACTTAAAAAATTCCCTTACTGTCCCGAAGGCTCACAATCTAACTAAAGTACCTGGAAATTAATAAAGAAGAGAAAATAAAGATGGTTGAAAAAAGAAAAATTCTATGTGAATTTATAGGATGGAAATTAAACTGACAGTGAAGAACTGTATGAAAAAATCCATATGGAATTCAGTTAGAGAGGGTAGGTTACAATCTAGGGCTATGAGAAAAACCACTTTCCAAATAAGATGTTTGAATGAGCACATTCATAAGAAAATTCATAAGAGCAGAATACTACATCAAGATCCCAGGCTACGGGCAGGATTTTTAAAGGTGATTTAGTATGGAAAAATCCTTTCGTGATCTGGATACCAAGGGATGAACAGAAAGTGGCTTTTTACCCAATGGAGAATGCAAAGCACTGAGTGAAGAAGGTAGTCCAGAATGGATGTAAGAGGACATGTGACAGGGTTCAAGAAAATGGTCCATCTGAAGCAGTAACACTTTTGTGTGGAAGGTTGTCTGGATGCTTCAATAACAGCCGAGACTGGAGTAGAAAGTGTGTATTTATGCGCTCAGTAAGATAGTGCCATGAGTGTTAATGATCAATGGTTGGGATGTAGGAGAGAGCTGCTGCTCTGTGTGAGTAGCATTTCCAATCTGTGGGGTTCCCGAGCTGAGAGTTGTAGAAGGAGAGGAAACCATGGTTGACGCAGCCAGCAGGGTGCAATGTAGATCATGGTACCCCAATCCTGGCAAAGTTTGAGTAGAGTTTTCCTGATAAGGTATTGGAGGGAATGTGTAAAAAGAGATTAGGTTCTAACCTTTCTAATATCTTTTCTAGTAGATAGGTGTGTCACACTGGACGGATAGGTAATATCCCCATGCTCATGAACCATGCAGAAGGAATCCCTCCTCTTTCACTAGAGGGCTCTGCTGCCCCCTTTCAGTTTGTATCAAAGCAGGCTTTAACCCAATATAGAAACATGTGAAGGAGAGTTACGGGAAAACTCCCAGAACTACAGCTCTGCTGCTCTGAAATCATAATAAACATGCTAAATATTGCCATTAAACAATCCAAACAGAAACATTTATGGAGCTCAAGTATAACCTCAATATGTTATAGGAATAGTTAATTTTTTTATACTCCTAAAGACCGACATCCTGTGTTCCGGAAATATAGAAATGTGCAGGTAGGCTTCCGTCAAGTCTAGGGAAGCTAGAAATTCCTCCAGAGCTATCACTGCGATGACAGACCACATGGTTTCCATGTGAAAGTATGGAACCTTCAGGACCTCACTGACATGTTTAAGATCCAGAATGGGTCTCCAATCTTCTGAGCCTTTTTTGGTCACTGTGAAATATATGGAGTATCTGACCTAGCCTGATTCTACGGTGGCACTGGTTCTATGGCCTGAATATCTACAAGTATCTCTACTGTTGCTAAGACTCTGCATGACTTTTTTGGTGCCCCACTAGGGAGTTCACAAACCAGTCTGTCAAGGTATGGGAAAACTCTAGCTTGTACCTTCCGCGAATGATCTCCAGCACTCAGCAGTCTGATGAGATCTGCACCCAGACCTCTGCATTTGCAGAGAGCCTTCCTCTTATCCTGAGGGGGGTAGACTGGCCCTGGTGTCATTGTGCTTTCTTGGAGGTTATGTAGGACAAGGTCCTATAAATCTGTCTTGATCCTTAATAGATCTCTGAAATAAGGCCCAGAAGAGAGCTCACAGTATGCTATGAGGCAGAGCTTTTGGCCAGTGATCTACTATGCTAGCCAGATCTGCTATGATTGTCCAGACCCTTTCTGAATAACATCTGTGCTTTGAAAGGGAGGCTGCAGAGAGCAGCTTTGGAGGTGGAATCTTCTGCTATTGCCTGATCCAGAGTATTCTGCGGGCTGAAATCGAATAAGCTGAGACTTTGTTCATGTCTTGGATGATGTCTGAGAGCAGCCGCCAAATAATCCACCTATGCTAGCATCAGCTGAGGCAAAGGCTCACTTCCTGCCAGGGTAAGCCCAAGCATCAGGTATGACAAGTGCGTGCTACAAAAATGGCTGCTGCAGCTGCTTTGATTCCCAAGACCAAAGCTTTGAAATGCTATTTTAGGACCATATCCACTCTCCGATCTTGCGTATCCCTTTAATACTATGTCTCCCTCAAACGGCAGGAACATGTGCTTGACTACATGAGCTACCTTAGGCTGAGAGAACATCTGTCACCATTCTGGGAAGTTACATCGGAAGGAGGGACTTGGTGGCAAGAAGGTTCAGAGCAACGCTCCATACAGGAAGCTTCCAACTGGTTTGTAGGCTTGCCCTGGAAGGCACAAAGGGGCCAACCCAGGAGAGTTGCAGGTTTTTTGTTACCGCTTGCGACTGGAGAGCCAGATAGGGTGCAAGGGCTGTTGGATCTGCGATAGGGAGGGGGGCTGCTGGACTCACAAGGGGTGAGCTGTTGCTGCACCCATGAAGGAGGAAGGGGTTTGCTTGGGCTGCTGCTGGATCTGGTCTGGGGATTGAGGGGAGAAGGGAAACATGTGCTGGGCCCATGTGGTGGGTGGAGAAGAGCTGGAGAGAAGGGATAGGTGACAAGACACACACCTATGTGCTGAAGAGAGGGGACAGAGGAGTTGGACCCATGGGAAGGGGGCTAGAGAGAAGAGAGAAAGTTGCAGGACCTGCAGGGAGGAAGAGAAACAAGGAAAGGGAATGAGAAAAGCTGAACCAAGGGGATGATGGAAGAGTGCGTAAACATAGTGGAGGGAGGGAGAAAAGAGTGTGAGACACACATTGGTGTAAGGGAGATATACAAAAAGAGGGGAGATGGTGGGCATGGATGAGAGCATAGGAACAGGAACAAAAAGGGGAATGCTACATGGTGATGGTATATGGACACAAAGGAGTAATGCTAGACATGGGGGGAGGGTATATAGACACAGAGAGAAGATGGCTAGACATGGGGGGGAATAAGAACGCATAAGGAAGATGCTGGACAGGGGGTGATATAGAGGAGTGATACTGCATACAGGGGAAGGGGGGATCATAGAATGGAGAGATGATGAAGGCAGGGAGATGGTCACAGGACAAATACTAGCTGAAAAATTCAAATCTTGATCTTGGTTCTGAAACATATTTTTCCGAGAAACTTAGACTCACCATTTGAAAAAACAATTATGAAAGTACTTTATGATTCATAATATACTAAATAAGTATGAACTTCACAAATTTATGCAATTAAAGAGATACAAACCAAATCTTTTAGCTGCTTGAATGGTCTCTTTGGATCCACGAATTGTCATAATCTGTGCCAAAGCAGTTAAATCATCACTGGCTTTGAAAAATGGATAACGTCCACTAAGCAAAGAAAGGAAGATGATGCCTGCAGACCACATGTCAATGGCTGGAATGGAAAGTAAGCTTTAAGTTAGTCACTATATCATCCGGATTCCTTAGAAAAAGATTGCATCATTCATGACTATCAAATATACCTACAAAGTAATCATAGATTCAACGTCTACTTTGACCACATAATTACATTTCAATAATTTGTGAAAAAGTGTACTGTGCAAATCAAGTAGTTAGTCAGTAGTTTACCAACAGTCCCAGACAGCAAATTGTTTTAAAATATATTAAAGGTAGGATTATTGTAGAAAATATAAAAAGATGTCTGCCAATAATCTAAAACAATATGAATCATTGCTGAAAGAACAAACAGGGTCACTCACAAAAGTTTTTTTTAAACAGACACAGTCCTCTGTCTAAGTCCTCACTGGCCTAGAACTACTGACCTGATAGGCTGGCTCAGGGTGAGAGCACCAAGGCACAATGTGGGATCTGGACCTTGATGAGGCTTAATCTTTTCTACCTGACTGGCTGGACACTGACACCATTTTAGCCGGTACTGACCCTGTCACCTCTTTAGATATCAGCATCAATGTGCAGCCAAGTATGAGAGTATTATATAATGTTGCCTTTTAAATCTTTTTTTTTAAATCTTATCTTGATAATATCTGTAGGTATTTTTGTAAAGCGATTGCACAATGAGACAAAGTAAGTACAAATAAAAATAGGTGATGCCAAGAAAGCGCCCACAACAGGGCAAAATAATTTCAGAGTACAGGCTTGATTATGTCCAATGAAAGAGTAATCTAATGATTAGAGAATTTGTCCAGATTCAAAGCTTTCTTATCCCACTGATATTTCTTGAGATCTTGGGAAAAACTTTTTAATCCTTCACTGCTTCAGATACATCTGTATTTGGATTTGATTCATGCCTTTTTCAGCTATAGCTAAACATTCAGGTACAGTAGTTACTTCCCTATCCCTGCAGGGCTTGTAATCTATGTTTGTACTTGATGTGTGAATTAAAAGTCACAAGGAGCTGCAGTGGTATATGAACCTGGCTTCCCTGGTTCTTAGTCCACTGCTCTAACCATTAGGTAACTTCTCCAAATACTAGATTATAAGCTAAATTTAATAGAGAAATAACTTATATGCCTGAATGTGTTATTCACCTTGAGCTGGGATTTTGAAAACACCAAACTCAAATAAGAGGTAAGGCAGGCTCACTCCTGGTAATAGGTTACCTAAACCGCTTCCCAATGAGAGGACCCTTCAGCTTTAATTGCAAAGCACGAGAAGACTAGGCTGTTTGGTGGCCCTACGCCGTCCATCATGCCTTGCGCCACAAAAAGATATGGCAAGATCTCTGCAACGACATGAAATTAGTCTGGCAAGATGCAGGAAAATGAAGGGGCACGAGAAAATGGTTCCATTGCCCTGGAAGTGATAGTGTACATGGATGGCAAATATAAGAGAATGAACAGTTGGTACCTGTAGTTTGATTAGGACATTTCGTTAGCACTTCTGGAGCACGAAATCCTGGAGTACCTGCTCTTGGAGCAACTTGTTGACGCCTTTTAATTCAAGGAAAATATTTAAAATAGGATTAATAAAATTTAGGGATATTTTCTCCTATGGTAAGATCTTTTCTTTGAAACACCATGGGGCTCCTTTACTAGAGCTTAGCACATGGTTACAGACATCAGCTTATACTAAGCGCCATGTGGCCCATAGGTATAAAATAGGACATGCATTTAGTGCCTATAAAGCATTAGTAAAAGAGCCCTATGTTTATAAAACAGCAGTATATACGAGTATACACAAAATTAATCACCCATGAATTTTCCTTAAATGCAAATCAAAAATCTTAAATTAAACTCAATGTAAAGTACTGCTATTTACCTGAATAAGGACTGAGCCAAGAACACAACTGGGTGACTCCTAGGTGCTCAACTTTTCATTTATTATCTTCTGACAAGGAATAGCCTTCAGATCACAAAAAAGGTGCAAATGCTGCAATACTAACACCAACCACCTGACTGCTATGGCTTGACTGAACACATTCTCTTATGTGGACTGGTCTGAACAGTAATTAATTTATTTTAAAGATTTGTAGCCTGCTTAAAACCTAAGTGAGTTCCAAATATACATGCATAAAAATATGATATAAATAGCTGCTTCACAAAATAGCATCCAGAGAAGCAGATTCAGAACAGTTACAGTGGTTGCAGTGATTTTGATCTGTGGAGAATTCAATTTCAATTAAATTTATCCTCAGGTCTATGAAAAGGCTCATGAGACAAGCTGCTATCTGGGTCTGGTAACCTCAGAGTAGCCACTGACCAGTTGAAGAGATTTGGTAGTGGTCTTTAGTGTCTATACCTTTGAAGTCACTAGGCCTGCAGCTGTTTAGTACTTCTACCAAAGATAATTTGTTAGAGTATGCAGAAGAGGATCTCTTGTAATCTTCCACCAAGACAAAAAGAAACTTATTTTCTCTCTCACAGCGACAGCAGATGTGCTTGTGGCAATGTTTCCAGACTCACTTTTATAATGTTCAGTGTCTAGGCAAATAAAGCATGTCAAATAAGTATCTGAAGTTCTGCCATACTTTGGGCAGAGACTGAAATCCACTGTTGCATTTTATGCTTTCAAGTAGCTTGCTACTCTGGCTCCTGTTTTCTCATTGGTATTTTTTAATTTAATTGGATTAATGTGACTCGTTTCTCATCTTGGTTACCTTGTCACAGAGATCTTAACAATAGTAAATTAGGATGACTGCACCATGGAGGTTATCTACTAAGGTGTGCTAATGAATTTAGGTCCCCTTTTATCAAGCTGTGTTAGGGTTTTTATTACGGGCTGCTATGGTAAAAGCTCCGACCCTCAGAATTTCTTTGAGCGTTACATCTTTTACCACAGTGGCCTGCGATAAAAAAACCTTTAATGCAGATTGATAAAAGAAGGCTTTGGTAAGCACTAAATGCCCTGTAGCCTATAGGAATAGAATGGACTACAGGACATTTAGTGTGCGCTAAATTCATTAGCTCACCTTAGCAGACAGACCCTATTATGTTGCTATTTTTCCCCCACTATTTGTGTTATCTCTATTTATCTGGTGTTCTAAAAAAAAACAACATGTGGGCAAAATATAAAACTGACTGGATACAAACAAGTGGATATGTAATTTTAAGTTCAAGTGAGACCAATGCTACAATGCTGATTTTTGCACTGGATAGCCAATATTTTGTTATTAAATTTAAGAAGTTTCTACATGGGCCAGCTATAATAAACACTTTGTTCAAGCACAACAGAGAGAACATTCTAGTGCTAACCGATTTGGTTCTACTACAGATGCATTACTCTTACCCTTACATCTACAATAGCTTGTATGTGGTGTTTTCTTTTTTTATGCCAAGCCTGTTCTGAAAGATTGATCAGTTTATCAAAAACTTGTCTGCATTTTCCCTCTCATTATATATTGTACTCTGACCTGATACAAGGGTAAATCAAAAAGTAAATGCAAAATACATTTAACGGCTTTAATAGAAGTAACTGGGAGCAATTGAATATACCACTTTTCTACATAGTCCCCATGCAAGATGATGCATTTGTTGTTATCATTCAACTAGCTTCTGCATTTTGAAGAGAAGTTTTTCGGCTGCTCTCAAAACCAGGTCAGCACTGCTTCCTTTTAACTTCATCATGCTTTGTCTTTTGCTTTCTGGGTTGCAGTGATACACCCATGTCTCGTCACTGGGTACAATTCTCTCCAGAATGCTTAGATCTTCTTCATACTGTCTCAGGAACTGGATCACAATGTCCACATGCCGTTGCTTGTGCAGAACAGTAAGCTGTTTGAGAACCCATCGTGCACAGACTTTCCTGTATCCCAAGTAATCAAGCATTATGGCAAATGCAGATCCATAGCTGATATCCAAATTTGCAGCCAATTGAGACACTGCTATCTATCGGTCTTCTCTAATCAAGGCAGCCATCCTGTCAATGTGCTCCTGTGTGTGCGATGTTGATGGACAACCAGAACGACCTTCGTAGGTTGCACCTGTTCTTCAAGCTTTAAACCTTTTTACCCACTCATAAACCTTTCGTTGATTCATGGTGCTATGTCCATACTGAGTCAATATCAGACGGTGAATTGCCACAGGTTTCACTCCCTCTGCCCAAAGGAAGTGCACTACTGTATGTTGTTCTTTGATGGTGCAATCTTGAAATGAAGCATCCAGGTTTCTGACCTCGTGGCTTGTCACACAACTAAAGGCCAAGCGTTGCACTGTGTGTGGATGAACTATCCAACAGGCAATGTACAAGTATATATGTTGCCATTTCATTAGTTCTGCTCTGGTTATTGCATAATTTAACAATTGCCTTTAATTTTTGATTCAATCTCAAATTTTTATTTCCTGAAGTCCTGCTACACCAATCCAGATCTTGATCTCCCCGGAGACAGTTTGCAAATCCTCAATAGAGGCCCTTAACAGATGAAAAGCAGGGGACATCCCTGGCTCAAAGAGAATCTTTTGACAATGAGACACCACTGCCTCAGAGGTGGCCTTTTTATTCTGCTAATAATCAGGCCCTTACCTCCAGCACCCGACATGGGCTTTCTTGCAAGAAACCTCTGCGGCCAAGCTTTCCTGGAGATCCTTAATGATCTTGCCAAATCTTTGAAGACAAGCAACCTCAAAAGGCAAGCTTACTCAAGCATGAATTGAAGAATGAGTTTGCCAATCAATGCCAATATCAGAATCAACGAACCATCCCTACTGAAGCAGAGAGATAGCACAATGTCATAAATGGCATCAGCAGGAAGGATGCCCCAGACTCCAACTGTGCTACCTAAGGTGAGGCAGGTAGCTAATGGATCCACTGTAAGAAGGGTCTGGCTACATAAAAATCAAAGACAGAGGCCTGGATGCCAAGTATTGACATGCAGTCATGGGAGTACTTAAAAGCAGTGCTGTCCTCCACTGGGAGGATAATCTTCTTGATAACTGCTGTCACCAAAGTGTTCATTCTGAAGAGGAATAGAACCTATCCAAATTTTCATGCTCAGTGAACTGTAGACAGATGCCTCCTACCCCCCCAGTACCATTTGCAAGAGGGCATGATGGAATGAAAAATCATTTGAAGGTCCTAATGTGCCAGCTCCTACATGTCTTGCAGAGTTCGCCTTCTAACATGAGACCTGACAGAATCACTGGAAAAAAAAAAAAAAAAAAAAAGGAAAATAACCCCCCCCACACAAAAATACCCAAATGGCACCACCCTGGTGAAAAGTGCTCAGATTTTAGATTCCTTGTTCAGACCTGTCCTTCTCTGCTGCCAACTGCCTGACTATCTGCTCCTATGAAATAATTAATCTGGGAAATCTCCTGTTAAACTTTGTGTTTGAGATTTTTGTGCAGACATCCCCTATCATAAAGGCCTTGTTTCTCCATACAAGAGAATGACATGGGGATAAATGTATCCCCATCCCCGCAGGAACTCATTTTCCCGTCCCGTTCTGTCCTTGCCCCATTCCCAAGCTCTGTCCTTATCTGCACAAGCCTCAAACACTTTAAAATCATAAATGTATGAGGCTTGTGTAGTGGCAGAGCTTATAGGAATGGGCAGGGACAAGGACAGCGACAAAACTTGTGGGGACAAATTTGTCCCCATGTCATTCTCTGCTCCATACCCAGGCCTGACTTACCCACCCATCACCCCAGATTTCTTGCTCAGGCTACACCCTCCCCAGCAGTCTCAGTACCCATCTAACTAAATTCCTTCCTTCCTAGGCTTGATCTCCCTCCCCTCAGACAAGTTCAAATCCTCAGTATCCTCTGCCCCCTCTCCAATGTGGACACAACCTATTTTTCTTTCTCTCTATTCTTAACCCCCAGCAAGACCTCCCCCTCAGTTTCCTTTATTTCAAATCACTCCCATTGGGTGCATAAATCCTCAAACATTTCACTCGGCTCTTTCTAAAATTCTTCTCCCCCTTTAGCACACGTTCCCATAGCTGTTTTTGAAACTACTCTCCTCCCTTCCCCCCACAGTATGCACATTCCCACAGCTGTCAAAAATCCCCTATCCCCATAAACAAGCACAATTCCTTTTCAACTCTCTTGGTGCACACCCCACAACTGTGTGTGTGTGCTGGGAGTGGGGAAAGGAGAGGATAACGAAATCTGGGAAGGTGAATGAGGAAAATGTTGATCTAGAAAGCTATAGTGATGAGTATATGGGGAGGAGTTAATTTGAGAGAGGGTTGAAGCCCAGCCCTCTCTCAAATTAACACCTCCCCATATACTCCTCACTATAGCTCTCTAGATCAACATTTTCCCCATCCACCTACCCAGCTTTCTCTATCCTCTCCTTTCCCCACTCCCAACACAAACATACTTCTCTTTCCAGTTTTCCTCCTCTTCTTAGCAACTTGAACATGTACCCCCTCCTGAAGCATGGCATTGATTATGAAGAGAGAGAAGAGAGCAGCTCCATCTTGGGCTGCTCTTCTCCTCTGCCATTCAGCATTGAATGCAGAATCTGAATTACTAGAACACAGCCCCATTTGGCTGAAACCAAAGCTACAATTGAAACTTAATCATCTAGTTTTGGCCGAAGCCAAAACAAAGTTTGGTTGTGCGCATGTGAACCAATGAGACCCACTGGAGATTGTCTGAGCTTGCAGGCGGCAACCCTCTGCTAAACCCAGAAAAGAATATGAGTTACCCTCCAATCCCAGGCAAACACAGGCTGATAACTGGGACAACCATTTTAACATGGACTTCTCAACAAGTCCAGTGCAGATATAGTTACATATCCTCTGAGAACTTGTGAAAAAAAAAAAAAAAAAAAGGATTACAGAAGTACCTGGTTACGAACACCCAGCATACGTTAGACTCATACTTATGAATGCAGTCACCCTCTACACTGGCCATGAGTTAATCAATCTTGCCAAAAAGCATTTGTCCTTTGAAGGGTAGTCTGCTAAAGATCACTTTAGAAGAAGAGTCACCAGCCCTGTGCCCGATCCAGAGCATCCTGTGAGCAGAGACTGCATATGCCAAGACTTTGCCCAGGACCGTAATGAAGTCATATAAGGAATCTGACACATAATCCACCCCTTCCAGCACCAGCTGGGGCAGGCAGTTACCTCCGCCGAGGGTACCCATTGCAGTCTTGTGTGACAGTCCTGTACAGTAAACAAGGCTGCTGCTGCAGCCTTGATGGCCAAAGATAGTACCTCAAACTGCTTCATTAATACCATGTCCACCCTGAGATCCTGTGAATCCTTCAACATCACTCCTTCTCCGCTAGAGACTTGAGCCACTGCTGAGCTCACCTTTGCCTTATCAAACAGCTGCTGAAACTCTGAGGCCTTGGGATAAAGCCTGGACATAGCTTTTGCCACCTTTAAGGATCATTCCAGGGTCTAGAAATAAATCCGAAGGTGGATGAAAGAATTCTATCCTGCTTGATGAACCCAAAAATAGAATCAGAGTCATCCAGGACAGAGCCACTGTCTTGAGATAAGAGAGGCAAGGAATCTTACCTCCAACTTGGCTAATCTTGGTCCGAGTGGTCATTTGCACTAGGAACTGGATCACTGATCTCAGGAAGAGAAAGCTCTCCCTGGAAACACTGCGACACACACTCTGACTACAGAGTGTGGCCCAGGTCTGTAGAAATGCTCTCCAAATGAGATGGACCAATTTTGAGCATTAACCGACACATCATTGCAAAGTTCTTGTGGAATCCACACGTTTTGTGCCCCTGCCAGTTTCAGGAACCAGGTGGGATTCTCTTCCCATCTCCGGAACCCAGGATGGTTCCCCAACCCTGGAAGACATGGAGGGGGCAAAGTTCAAAGGTCCTGCCCACTCCTCAGGCAGGCCATGGCCCACAATACATGGACACTCCTCCGTTGGCAATCTGGCACAAATGACACATGGATTCGTGTTAGCACATGTTGAGGAGTCCATCCCTATTGATTTTTGTAAAAGTCAAGGGGTTTTGAGGCAGAAAAAAAGCTTTGAAAAAAAAAAGATTGTTTAAAATCCAAGATAGCCACTGCCAGAAAAATCGCACCAAAAACAGTCCATGGAAACTTATTTTAAAAAATTAATTAACTCCAAAATAGGGTTTTAGAGGTGGGAGACCTGAACCCTACCCAAAGAAGCACTCAAATGACTTTTTCAGACACTCCCCCTCCAAAGGAAATAATAGGGTTGTACTCAGTTCTGTGTAGTGCCTGCCTGTCAGCTTTTTCCTGCAGCCTTAGAAACTTCACCAAAGTACTTCAATCTTTGAAATCTTTGGGCTGCCAGTTGGCTGACTCCCCTCCACCACCATGGAACCTCGAAGCGCAAAGGGATGGGAAATATGCAGCTAGTACCCTTATACCCCAATGATTTTTACTCGGGACACCCTCAGCCTGTGCTTAAGCCTCTGAAAAAAAAAAATTCAGAAGGCAAACTGGCTCCCAAGAGAACGGACCCTAAGTTCTGAAGTAGCACACAGCAGGCTGACCCCACAGGTCCACCCAAAAATTTGTCCTGTGACGATGCAATCCAGCTCTGCGGAACATGCGTCCTTCCCCAGGCAAAGATTCCCTGAATAAGGGGTCTCAAGGCACGAAAGCCACTGAAAAGAATGAACTTTCAATGATGACAAAAAAAAGAAAAATAAAGAAGAGCAGATCAGAAACGGATCGCTTGCAGAAGGAAAAAACTGAAGGGGGCACTATATTCCACTGCAATGTGGGGAGGTGCTGAAAGCTGTGTCACCTCTGCAAGACCCAGTTCATGGGTTTGGATTGAACACCATACGTACAGAATTTGAAGTAGATGTAACAGAACATGATTTTTAAATGGGCTAGTATTATATAAAACAAAATGTAGTGCATTCTTGCATAGCACTTTACCTTGAAAGACAAATACTGCATACTCTGTCTGTTGCATAACATTCACAAGTCAGGTTAGCTGGGAAAGTAGTGGCAGCTCTCTTAGCAGTACCATTATTCAATGTTTTTGAAGAAACAACTTTCTTTCTTGTCACCAACTTCTTTGATGCAACATTTATCACTTTGTTTTGCTTTGTCAACTGTAATGAAAAAAAGTGCAATATTTTCTAAGAGGTATGAAACATCTGATACACCTTTTTCCAAAGAGTAAGCCTCGAAATCCTCTATCACTTTAAACAAGACCATGAAAACCCTCCCAAAAAAGCAGATAGTATTTAGAATTATACTGCTTAAACCAGATAACTATTAAGACTATATAGCAAGATGTTTTGTATTTAAGTTACTATTCTGCTAAATTTGGAAGTGTAAAGAGAATTTTTTACACTTCCAAATTACTCTTGAGAATTTAAGAGTAGACTGTTTTGAGAGAGATCAAGCCAGATATTCCTAAAATAAGGAAAATTTATATAACATGCAAAAGCTGGAATATCAGATTGATCAATAATACTTTGTTTTATTTTTTGTAAAATTACATATAAATTTACAAACCAAATTTGCTAAAAACAAACAAACCCAAAAACATGTTTCTTGGAGAAGGTGCAAAAGTCCATGAAGAAAGAAAATTAGAACTATAAAGATAGTGCTGCAATCAATACAGAACAATTTCCTAACTCAGTAGGCCATTCTGTTGCAAACACATAGGATTCTGTACTGAAGCCGACATATCAAAGCAGTGCCAACATCTAGGGATAGACAGATGAGCCTGCCTGCAGTGCCGAGGACCCAAATGCGGCATTTTCTTGGGCTGCCACATCCACTCTGTAGAACCTTGTAAAGGTATGGAGAGTAGACTAAGTAGCTGCTCTACAGATTTCATCAGGTGAAACAGCCCAGGACTCCGCAACACTTCTAGTTGAATGTGCTATGATAGAGATAGGTGGCTGTTTTTGCAGGCAATATAAGAAGAAGAAATTGCCATGCACATCCATCTGTCAGTTGAAGCCTTGGATGCTGGTCTGCCTTGTCTTGACTGGCTGGTCAGCACAAAAAGATGGTTGGAGAGACATGAATCATTGGTCTTATCCAGGTAGTGAAGTAGAACTCTTCGCCCATCCAGCCTCTGCAAAATCCTGTCCTGTTTAGCCAAACCCATAGGGTGAAAAGCAGAGCGTTTGCAGGATAAGCCACCGGGCCATGCTTGCTCAGCTTCCAGAGTCCAAGGTAGATGGGTCTGCAAAGCATCCCTGTGCAGAACCTGGTGAGAGAGCAAAGCATGTGAAACACATCCAACGTGGCAACCAATGATCCCAGAACCTGAAGATAATCCCATGCCGAAGGAGCTGGCCGCTCCAGAAGGGAAGAAAGCTGAGCACAGTTTCTGCCAGCGGGCTACTGTAGAGAGATATGGCCTGCTGCCGGGTCGAAAGGAACCCCCAGGTATCCGAACGAGTGCGTGGGCATCAGATAGTTTATTCTTGTCTCTTAAAAAAAATTTTTATTAGATGTTTTGAATCTGACAAGTCAACCCAGGTCTTCCAGCACTTGAAGCACTTGCGGATCAGAAAAATGGGGATGTGTAAGCACGTCTCTGTATGAGCTAGAAGTGCAAGAAACTGTCCTGGAGTCACTGCTGCAATAACCGAATGTACGGTCTCCATTTGAAATTATGGAATCTTGAGAATCACAGTCATGTGCTGAAGATCCAGAAGAGACCTCCACTCTTCAGAGCCTTTCTTAGGCACAAGAAAATATATGGAGTAACAGCCTGGCCTGAGTGGTCCATAGTTTGAAATTCCAGAAAATGCTGAATGGTGGTTGGAATCCTGAGCTCATTATCCGGGTGATATGAGCAGAGCCCATTAACCAATCTGTCAGAGGTAGAGCAAATTCCAGTTTGTAACCTGACCAAATAAACCCCAAGACCCATTGGTCAGGTGTAACGTATCCAGACAAGCAGAAATGTTTTACGAAGACCCCCAATCCGCAGCGGAGCATCCGTTGACCTAGCACCATTGAGCCTGTGCTTCAGGAGGTGCAGCACTGAATTCGGGAGGCTAGGAATGACTAGCCATTATACCATTGTGTCTCTTGCACATGGCTGGAAGAGCTGGGCGCCAAGAAATCAGAATGACAAGAACCTCAGGAGGGGGAGAATTGATGGCAGCCATTCAGGAAGCGGCGCAGGGCAAGGCTGGAGCACCAAAAGCTTGCTCCTGCCTTGTGCACTGCTGGCCCTTACATAAAGAGGAGGCAGCCATCCAGTGAGGGAGGAGCAGGAGTGCAGAAAGCTCGCTTCTGCCAATACACCACTTGAACACCAGAATTTAAAAGTCCAGGGGGGGAGAGGGCTGAGACTGCCTAGGAGCTGGGACTGCCTACCACTTACACCTGCCCTGTACCCTGTCTTGGCCTACCACTAGACCACAAGAGGAGTACCTGATTGTAAAACCGCTTAGATAACCTTGATAGGCGGTATATAAAAAAATCCTAATAAACTTGAAACTTGATAGGCCCAAGCGCCTTAGGCCCCACCAGTAGGCGGAGCTTTGGGACGGATGGGCCAATCCGGCCTCATTCCGTCGTTGGCTGCCTGCCGGACAGGCGGGTTTGGCTCCCGTCTGTCTGGCCAACTATACAAAGGTACGGGGAAGGGGGGTGGGGGTGTCGTGGGGGTCGGCCGGGGGGGTCGCAGGTCGGCTGGGGGGGCGGTCGGAGGTTCTTGGGGGGGCAGTCGTTGGGGGGAGGGGGGTTTGCGTCGAGGGCAGGAGGGCCTGGGATCCCTCCTACCTGTAATGTAGTGCGGGGTGGGGGTAGGGGGTCGCCGTGGCCAGGAGGGTTTGGGCTCCCTCCTGGCCCGAACAACTAATGGGGGGGGGGGGGTCGCCAGGGCCAGGAGGACTTGGCCTCCCTCCTGGCCCGATATTGTCGGGGAGTTGGAGAGTCGGCGGGGCAAGAGATCTTGAGCTCCCTCTTGCCCCGATCGTGTCGGGGGTGCCGCGGTTGGCTGGGGCAAGAGGGCTTGAGCTCCCTCTTGCCCCGATCGTGTCGGGTGTCGGGACCACCAAGAGGAAGCAGCAGGATACCGGTAGGAGCTTTTACATGATGGGGGAGGGGTTGGGAGGCTGTGGGGGTGCGAGCGGTCCTTCAGGGTGGGGGTGCGGGTGGGAGTGCGTGCGAGCGGTCCTTCGGGGTGGGGGCGCGGGTGCGTGCGAGCGGTCCTTTGGGGTGGGGGTGCAAGCGGTCCTGCGGGGTGGGTGAATCGGACGGTGGGGGGGGGGGAATCTATGTAAAATAATTTTTGTACAACGCGCTCACGCGTATACCGCGCAAGGTTATGCACGGTTTGTAAAAACACGTATAACGTGCGCGTTATATGCGTGAAAATACGGTACTCCCAGCCTGCATAGAAAAGCTGCTACAACTGCTAAACATTTGGTAAATACCCTGGGAGCTGATGCAAGGCCAAAAAGCAGATGTGGTACTGGTGTGTTTCCCTATACAGAATCTTATATACTTCCTGTGGCTGAAGTATCAAAATGTGGGTGTTGTTATCCTTTAAGTCCAGAGAGCACAGCCAATCTTTCTCCTGAATTATTAGAAGGAGGGTGCCTAGGGAAATCACCCTGAATTTTTCCTTGACCAGGTTTTGTTCAGGGCCATTAGGTCTAGGATGGAACAATTCTTA
Organism: Geotrypetes seraphini; assembly: GCF_902459505.1. Lineage (NCBI taxonomy): Eukaryota > Metazoa > Chordata > Amphibia > Gymnophiona > Dermophiidae > Geotrypetes > Geotrypetes seraphini. The sequence continues at coordinate 24,599,414 of NC_047095.1, forward strand.
GATTCACTATAGCATGTGTGTTCTTCGTTTCTCCTTAGCATGTATGTTATTGATACCAGTCTTAAATTCTCTGTGACATATATGTTGTGAATCCTAATAATTCTGTGTATGTATCCTTGTAACCCGTTCTGGGTTCCTGAGGAGGATGGGCTATAAAACTAAATAAATCCTTGTGTCATTTTGGGCACAAGGAAGTACCTTGAATAAAATCTTTTCCCTTTTTCCCCTGGTAGCACAGTCTTGAGGGCACTGCACAAGAGCAGAAATTTCCTCTTCCAGTCCCTGCATGTGTGAACAGCTGATGAATGATGCTCTCGGTGAGCAATTTGGAGATCTACTGACAATGGAAGAGTGTAACAAATATGGACAGAACCTGCCTGTCAGAGATTACAAGGGGTTATTCTTTAGCTTCCCTCCCACCAGAAGATCATCCAGGACAGATACTTGGACTGCCACTATTCTTTCCTGCATCGAGTCAAAAGCTTGCTTCTTGTTTTCACTGGGGAGCTGGTTGGGACAGGAACGCTGGGACTGCTGGGCAAAGCGGGCGGAGGCAGATACCTATGCTTCTGAGAGTAATAGGATCACGCTAGAGCCATTGGAAAACCTCCTAGGCTGCATCTGCAGGCTGCTGATACAGGGACTGGATGGTATCAGTGTGCTACTTTATGAGGGTCAGCGATCTCCACCTTGTACCCAAAGAGATTGTCTCCTCAGAAGGGAACGTCTGCTAACCTTTCCTGAAGCGCAAGTTCTAGGTCAAAGACACACAGCCATGAGAGTCTGTGCATTCCCACACCCATAGCAGAGAATCTGGATACAATATCAAAAGAATTGTAGATGCTCCTGGCCAGATTTTTCTACACTGCAGCTGCTTATTGGCCAGAAGGAGAGAATTCACAAGAGTTAGCATACTATGTACAAGATTTTTCAAGAAGCTAATAGGACTGGATGCAGACAAATAGAAACGGCCTGAAAAGGTTTTTTTTCTCTCAAATGAATCTTGAGTCCTGGCTTCTCTACCTCAAGGCAAGGCAAGAGTCCTGGAGCTCCTAGCTCGTTTGAGAGTGGATCTGACAACCAGAGTGATGAGGCAACTGGGCCTTCTCTAATCTGGGAACCTTCTGGATACGATATTGCATATCCACCCTCTTAGGTGTGACCTGCACTGAAAAGGGGAGAGTTCATTAGTTCCTCCTTAAGGATAAGGTGCAATGGCACTGTGACCCCCTTCCCTAGGAGGAGACTCAGTCCAGAACAGACAACATCTCTGCCCTAGACACCTCCTCTGTCTCCAACTTAAAAAGGATAGCAGAAGCCATCTCCTTAACATAACCAGTAAAAAAGAGAGACACTCTGGCAGAGATTTCTTTCTTCTGCAGAGGTGAAGAATCAGAAGGGACCCTATATGACTCCTCCTCCGAGAAGAATGGAGAGCCCTCATCTGTATCCCATGAGTAGTATCAATCAGACCCTTCTCCAAAATCAGAATATAAGAATTGCCGCTGCTGGGTCAGATCAGTGGTCCATCGTGTCTAGCAGTCTGCTCACGGGCCGGCCCCTAGGTCAAAGACCAATGCCCTAACTGAGATTAGCCTTACCTGCATTTGTTCTGGTTCAGCAGGAACTCGTCTAACTTTGTCTTGAATAGATAGAGAGACACGTTGAGCCTGCCTCAGCTCAACAGATCTATGTCTACGCCTCAGAGGATGCCGAGGTACAGCCCTACTCTCTGACTCCGGGGAAGCTTTCTCCCCCAATGATGAGGGAGGTACTACATAGGTTGATACAGACATCAGTACCCCTCAGGGCTTTAGCGCCGAGGATTGCTCTACAGGCCTAGCATGTGCCTCAGGGAAGCATGCAGGTTGAACCTCAACAGGCACAAGTGCTCTCAATACTGAGCAGAATGCAGTTGAAGAATCTGTGTCAGCTTTTTCCTGAGAATGGCTCAGTACTGCTCATTAAAAAGACAAAGGCTGGGAAGATAGGTCAGAAACAGCCTGAGAGGGACTCTGTGCTGAACCAGATGAGGGGACCTGACTGTCCAGAAACTGACACACCGGCACATCAACCAAGGAGGTGGGGCTATCTTCTTGGTACCAGTGATGCTGATGCCCCAGCACAATACATCGAAGAAGATTGGTGCTTGTGCTTCCCCCAATGCTCAGCACTGTAGTCCTTCAGTACCGAGGATGATATTAAATCCATATGCATCCTCGGTGTAGGGTACAATGCTGGGGACTACTACCAGTGCCTGATGTTGAGAGAGGTAGAGACCTCTTCGACACCAGTGCACTCCCAGTGTGTTATGATGTCTTGGCAGCCATCGAGGTCGATGCTTCCGACCCTTGAGAAGCCAAAAAGTCTCCTCAGTTTAACCTGCCATGATCTCTCTGTCCTCAACTGCATTTGTCAACAGAGAGAATAAGAGTTAGTTTCATGGTCAGATACAAAGCATCCAACACATCAAGAGTGCGTGTTCAAGTCTGAGATTACCCAATTGCATCAAGTGCACCTCTTAAAACCATGGGAGGTCTTCTTTAACATGGAAAAAAGGATCGCAGCCAAATTAAATTCCTCAATTTTGAACTACAAAGGAGCCTAGCAACTGGCAAAAAATAAAGTAACTACTGGAAAAAACCTAAAGAAAATACAAGGGGGAAAGTGAAAAGAAAACGATGCAAGGTAAATAAGGAAAAGCTCTAATGGGAAGGCACTGAAAACCTTCAAAATCATGCTGAAGTGAAGAACATTAAGACGTATCCTTCCACCTCCGCAGAAAACCAAAGACTGATCACCCTGTGCTTGTATGTGTGGCACTGCTAGAAATGTCTCTCTACAACTTGCTAGCAAACATTCTCACCGGGCTTCGTCAGATAGCAACTAGCAGTAAGAATATGAAGATTGCTTGTCCTTGGAGATTGAAGATTTAAACATAGACAAATGAATTTATATGTCTTTATAACACAGAAGAGGTGGCAAAAATAGTGCCTGGAATGAAGATGCGGACATTTATATTTACTCAAAAGGGGATAGTTAAGCTAGTTGATATTTTATAAAAGGCCATATACACATGAAAAAGATTTTCTAACACTACTCCCTTTTGCATGTAAAAAGCTATTTATGCACATGAAGGAGCTTTTATCAAATTACCTCTGGAGTTATGAATTAAGAACTGTGCGCAGTATGAAGAAGATACATACTTTTACATGATCTGTATGTAAGCATGTTTAGGAAGCAGAATTTAGGCAGCCATGATTTATCCATCTTGGTTATAAAATACACAGGTATATGTGTACTTTATGCAAATTTAAGCCTGCTCCTGAGTAGGCTTAACTATAGACATTAAAGGGTCATGGATTTGGTATACTGCCTTTCTGCAACACAACAAAAGTAGTTTACATATATATTATATGCAGGTGTTTTCTCTGCAGTCTTAAGTTTTGTACCTGGGGCAATGGAAGATTAGATGACTTGCCCAGGATCACAAGGAGCTACAGTAGGAACTGAACCCAGGCTCTCAGCCCACTGTTCTAACCATTCCTCTTTCTCCTTAGCATTTTATAAAGATATAAAAATGTGTTTTTATAATACAGGCCAGAAATAGGCACCTACTTGGCATTCACACGTAACTGCCCTATTAGGAAATTACTCCCTTAATCTCATGGTGCCAACAGACTGCTCACCGAAATATGGTATTCCTTAATAGAACGGATCACAATTCAGAAAAATATTCTGCAACTCTGAATCACTGAACTGAAGCATAAGAGATAAAGGAAAATTTGGCCAGGTTATTTCTGGTCACTTCTCAAATAGCTAAACAGACTGCCAGGTATTTCTCCCATGTTATTCATAATCTCTAACAAGTACTACTATGAATAAATAGCAACAGTAATGCAGTTTTACATAATCTGTCACATGTAATGAAAAATAGTGGTCAATATTAACACATCTACTTACCCTCACTGTGACATTCTGTTGGGAATTAGGGCTTTTAATATTAAAATTTCTCTCTCCAAAAACAGAGCGCTGGGCAGAAAGGCCAGAAAATTCTTCCTATATAACAAAACAAAACAAAAAAACCTCAAATACAATAAGAAGCACAGTAAAACCTTGGTTTGCAAGCATAATCTGTTCCGAAACCATGATTGTTATCCAAAACACTCGTATATCAAAGCAAATTTCCCCCTAATAATGGAAACTCCAGACGATTCGTTCCACAACCCAAAAACTTTAATACAAAATACTGTATGTACTCGTATTGCAAAACCTCACTCGTTTAGAACAGTCACTACACTCCTGCACTGTCAGAGAGAGAAGAACCATCGGCTCAATTGTGATGATGTGATGTGTGTATACTATATGTATTTGTATTGCAAGACATTGCTTGTTTATCAAGTTAAAATTTAATAAAATGTTTTGCTTGTCTTGCAAAACACTTGCAAACCAAGTTACTTGCAATCTGTATTTGTATAATGTATGCCTATAAAATTAAATTTATATAGTACAAGATAATTTTCAAAAAGCCATTTAACCAGTCAAAAGTAGCATCTGAAATGTGCTTAGCCAAAACATGCATGGGAATCTACAATATTTAACTCAGAGTCCCACTAAGATTGTTATTTCTTCAATAGTATTCTAACTTGGAATCACATATAGCTCATAAATACCTCTTATTCCAAGTGATAAATATCCGTTGTGATATACTCCGTCCTCACCCGACCATTCATTTACAATGTGTCAAGATGATGACGGCTTTCTTCTCTGCCTCTTTATACTCCCTTCAGATCAGCTGACCCTTGATGTCATCGGGACAGTAAGGGAATTTTTCAAGTACCTTTCTTATTTCTAATCTTAATGTATATTTTCTGTAAACCGCTTAGAACCTAACGGATGTAGCGGTATATAAGAAATAAATTACATTACATTACATCACTACCAGAGATCCAGATCAAAATAGAGAAGCCCATTCTAAGGCTAAATTCAAACCCTTGGGCACTACAGAATTAATTTTATAAATCAATTTTTTGCTCAAGATAATTAAACGTTAATCATTACCACCCTCCTTCCCTTCATTTTGATTAGAGAATGACACGGTGACGGTTTACCCGCGGCCACCGCATTTAAGCCGCGGGTCACCGCCGAAAACGGGGAAGAAAACTAGCAGTCGCTGCGGTGACGGGGACAAGGCCATTCACCGACCGCGGAAACGGTGAACAGGTTTGTCCCCGCGGGCCAATGTACCCCCTTCTAGGAACCGCTATTTACCTGTGTTTCACCGTGCTCCTCATTTGTCAGATCAACCCTTCCTGCCAATCGCAGCAGAAGGGTACCCAACCCCTCCTGCCGGTCCTCCCAATGGCCTCCCCTAAGATCGCCGGCAGGAGGGTACCCAACCCCCCCTGCTGGACCCCCCCCCCAACGAACCCTCCCACCCCGGAACCCCCTTAGTCTTACTTTCCAAGTTGGACCGGACAGCTCCTCGCTCGTCTGGCCAGCAGGCCTGCCTCCGTCCAAATGAGGCGGGCCCACCCCTCCCCTCCCCTGCCTAACCCACAGGATCCTAGGGCCTGATTGGCCCAAGCACCTAAGGCCCCTCCTATAGCGGGAGTGGCTTTAGGTGCCTAGACCAATCAGGCCCTAGGATCCTGTGGGTTGGGCAGGGTAGGGGCGGGCCCGCCTCATTTGGACGGAGGCAAGCCTGCTGGCCATACGTGTGAGGAGCCGTCCGGTCCAACTTGGAAAGTAAGACTAAGGGGGTTCCGGGGTGGGAGGGTTCGTTGGGGGGGGGGGTCCAGCAGGAGGGGTTGGGTACCCTCCTGCCGGCGATCTTAGGGGAGGCCATTGGGAGGACCGGCAGGAGGGGTTGGGTGCCCTTCTGCTGCGATTGTCGGGAGGGCCGTTGGGGGGGTCTACAGGAGGGGTTGGGTGCCCTCCTGCCGTGATCGCTGGGGGGAGGGGAGACTTGCAGCCGTAGCCGCGGTCACTATGCTAATCACGGCAGGGAGATCTTTGCCGCGATTAGGTACAGCGGCCGCGTCTAATTACCATATAGGCTAACATTGTAAGCATTTAAAGTACATGTCGTGTTTGTTTTTGCATTGCTAGCCCCAGGGGTGGTGGAAGATTAGTGATTGAAAAACTGTATGAAAAATAACTATTTTAAATTTAGTGATCAAAATGTGTCAGTTTTGAGAATTTATATTAATTAATTTTTTCTCTGCGTGTTTTGTTTTTGTATAGTTATTAACTAATATTTAACTAAGTTTTAAAGTTTTAAAGAATGTTTCCTTTATACGTAAATAAAGAAAAGTGAATGGGATTGCAGTGGCGGTGACGGGGCGGTGAATGGGGTGGCAGTGGCGGTAACGGGGCGGTGAAGAGGATGGTGAGACGGGGACGGGGCGGTGACGGGGATGGTGAGACGGGGACGGGGCGGTGACGGGGATGGTGAGACGGGGACGGGGACCAATTTTTTCACCGTGTCATTCTCTAATTTTGATCTATAATACGCCGTCACCGTAAGTCCCCCAATGTATGATTCTTACTTATCCAATGCTGGACCAGCGGAGCTTGTAAAGACTCCTTAGTGATCCGAGACTTGTGCTCTGTCAGCCTGTTTCATGGATCTACTTGTCCGGCCAATATATATTAAGGCACAGGGGCAAACAATAGCGTAGATGACATTCTTGCTATTACAATCCATGCATTTGTTTGAAAAGAGAGTTAAATCTCTACCTGGGACTTTTTGGCATCTATAACATCGTTTATGAGAACCTTTACCATGGTTTGTCTCCTTACCCCAAACTTTTGAAAATCAAACATTTGGCCTATTGTTCTCCCTCTAGTATACCGTAAGCTATTCTAGGGACATGTGTACTCTAGAACGGCTGAACATTTGATTTAAAGAATGTGAATCCACTGGCCAGTCTTACAACTTCACCAGACTCTGGGGAGTTTCCCTAGAATAGCTTATACTAGAGGGAGAACGATAGGCCAAATGTTTGATTTTCAAAAATTTGGGGTAAGAAGACAAACCCATGGTAAAGGTTCTCATAAACTATGTTATAGATGCTAATGGTGCGTAAATTTTTGTGAATCACATGATTATGCGTTTGGGCTTGCACGCAGTAGTTTGTGCAAGCCAATGCATGTTTTGACTGTCATCTTGCAAAAGTGCACAGTAAGTTTGTCAAATGCTGAGCATAGTACGAGACGATTACTTGTGGCTGGCAAAGCTTAGTTATGAGTTTTCAGATCAATATAGTTCCACTGCACATTCACAATAAAGTGCCAATGACCCTTCAACATAACATGTTTTCGCAAGCAAGTAATGCTTATCTTTGAAGCTTTAACTCTCAAAGAAATGTTGGGTCCAAGATGAAAGAGGATAGCTTCTGTAGCAAAAAACATGCTCTTTCAAATGATATAAAAAAACAATCAACAAAAAACTACACATTAGAGATATTTGAATCTGAAAAACAGAGAAAATTTGCATAAAGCCATACTTTTTGGATGGTCATACCTTCATCTTGTAAAAGCTCATATTGCAAATCTTGGAAGTAGTACCTCATGGTACATGTCTGCTGGTAAAGTTGTACCCTCAGTTGACTTACCTACCAGCAGCAGTATGGAGCCAAATTTTGCCCAAAATTTTTGTTCGTTAATTTTTTTGCCTACTTTACTGACCTGTAGAAATGGAAGCACGTTCGCAAAAGATTTCAAACTTAGCACAGAAACATGCACCAAGGTGTTGTACCAAACAGCAAAATTTCAGACTCCTAGGTAGTTTCTTTCTGCCGCAGTGCTTAGGCAAAGTTGGCGTTTTAGGTCACACAAGGCATGGGAGTGGATCGATTGCTTTTGTTCAACTACTACTATCTCCTGACCAAATTGAGATAGATCCAAAAATTTTTGCAGTTTCATTTGAGACCCTAAACACCCCTGTAAAATTAGGTTGGATTTCAAGGGGGTTGAGCGAGGGCTCCTGGTCTACTTGACATGGAATGACCCTTTTGCACTACTGTAGACGAATCAGAACCACGTACCACGGGTGATGTGGCCAATTCGGTGCCACAAGAATCACCACCCCTTGGTGGGTCGCTATTCTTTGAATAATTCAGCCTAACATAGGCCATGGGTTCCTTTGTTGGCCATGGTTGAAACAAGGCATCTATGCCGGTGCTTTCCAGCTCTACTCTGAGGCTGAAGAATCGAGACGAAACCTTCTTGTTGTCACATGATGTTCTTAGATCAAACACTGGTCTCCTCCAGCATTTTACAATTTTGTTGAAAGCACTTTGGGACAGAGTCTGGCTATCATGATACACTGCTTATCCATTGTCCATTCCTGCTAAATGCGTCATTGAAATGGCTTGTAGATGGGATTCTGCCCAGTGAAACAACATCTGGGCCTCTCGTTTCAAGGGAGCACTCTTGGTGCCTCCCTCTCAGTTGATGTATGTCACCACTTTGGTATTAACCAAGACTGCCATGCTAGGTAACTGGCTCAGTTCCAATTTGTTGATGAACCATTTTCTCTGAGAGGAAAACCATCGGCCCTGAAACAGATGAATCTCGCAATGACCTCCCCAGCAGCAGAGACTGGCATTTGTCATCAGTATCACCCAAGATGAAATGCAGAAAGGCAAGTCCTTGGACAGTGTCTCCACTCAAAGCCTCCAAGGTCAACGCCACTGGGAACAAACCTGACTGCGGCGACCAGCAGGATAACAGTGCATTTTGAAGAGGGTGTAAATGAGCTTTCACCCAAGGTACCACTTCTATGGTCGCTACCATCGACCCCAGTACTTGCAAATGTAGGAATTGACTTTGCCAGGAACTCTAAGATCTGGATCATCTTGTGAGATTATAGAAGAAAAACACGGCCTTCTGTCATATTGCAGAGAATCCCCAAGTACTCCTGGGATTGGGTCAGTTCCAGGAGCCTCTTTCAGAAACTGATAATCCACCACAGGTCTTGCAGGAGCTGGACAACTTGTGTCACTGCCTTCAACTAATAGCCAATCTGTTGATCAAATCGGGAAGGATTACGGAAGACTGGAAAGTGGTGAATGTTACGCTGATCTTCAAGAAAGGTTCAAGGGGAGATCTGGGAAACTACAGACTGGCGAGTCTGACCTCGGTACCGGGAAAGGTGGTAGAGGTGCTGATAAAGGACCGCATCATTGATCACCTTATCGGACACAATCTGATGAGGACCAGCCAGCACGGCTTCGGCAAGGGACGATCTTGTTTGACAAACTTGCTGCACTTCTTTGAAGGAGTAAATAGGCAGATGGATAAGGGAGAGCCGGTCAACACTGCATATCTGGATTTTCAGAAGGCGTTCGACAAGGTCCCGCATGAATGACTACTTTGAAAAATTGTGAGCCATGGAATCGAGGGTGAAATACTCATGTGGATATAAAACTGGTTGGCGGATAGGAAACAGAGAGTGGGGGTAAATGGACAATACTCAGACTGGAAAAGCGTCATGAGTGGAGTGCCGCAGGGTTTGATGCTTGGACCTGTGCTCTTCAACATATTTATAGACGACCTGGAAATTGGTTTGATGAGCGAGGTGATTAAATTAGCGGACGATACGAAACTATTCAAAGCATGAATATGCAGAAGAATTGCCAAGACCTGCAACAGGACATAAACACGCTCAAGAAATGAGCCGCCACATGGCAAATGAGATTTAATGTGGATAACAAAAATCTTATACATGAATTCAGGATGTCTGGTGCAGTACTCGGAGAGACCCCCCAGGAAAGAGACTTGGGAGTACTAGTCGACAAGTCGATGAAGCCGTCTGTGCAATGTGCGGCGGCGGCAAAAAGGGAGAACAGAATGCTAAGAATGATTAAGAAGGGGATCACGAACAGATCGGAGAAGGTTATCATGCTGCTGTACCGGGCCATGGTACACCCTCACCTGGAATACTGCGTCCAGCACTGGTCGCCGTACATGAAGGACACGGTACTACTTGAAAGGGTCCAGAGAAAAGCGACTAAAATGGTTAAAGAGCTAGAGAAGTTGCTGTACTGGGAGAGGTTAGAGAAACTAGGCCTCTTCCCCCTTGAAAAGAGGAGACAGAGGGGACATGATCGAAACATTCAAGATCATGAAGAGAATAGACTTAGTAGATAGAGACAGGTTGTTCACCTTCTCCAAGGTAGAGAGAACGAGAGGGCACTCTCTAAAGTTAAAAGGGGATAGATTTTGTACAAACGTAAGGAAGTTCTTCTTCACCCAGAGAGTGGTGGAAAACTGGAATGCTCTTCCGGAGGCTGTTATAGGGTTAAACACTCTCCAGGGATTCAAGACAAAGTTAATCAAGTTCCTGCTGAGCCGGAACGTACGCAGGTAGGGCTAGTCTCAGTTAGGGCACTTGTCTTTGACCTAGGGGCTCCCGTGAGAGCGGACTGCTGGGCATGATGGACCACTGGTCTGACCAAGCAGCAGCAATTCTTATGTTCTTATGTTGTGTCCCTCAGTCTTGGACAAAGCCCTGATCAACCAATTATCCAAGTATGTGTATACCTGAATCCTGACTTGCACAGATGCACTGCTGCGAATAACATCACTTTGGTAAAGGTGTGAGGTGCTGCTGCCAAACCAAACAGTAGTGCTGAGAACTGAAAATACTTTTCTAGCACATGGAACCTGGGAAACTTTCTGCATTCCAGGAAGGTGGGGATAAGTATGCAATCCTCTATCAAATCTAGCGAGGCTAGGAATTCCCCAGTGCTAATGAGGCAATGACTGAATGCACAGTCTCCATCCAGAACCTGGAAATATTTAGTGCTGAATTGACAGACTTCAGATCCAGAATTGGAGCATCTGCCCAAGTCTGATTCTGCATCTAGCTCAGACTCTATGGCTTAAAGATCCAGAAGCCATTTTGCTGTCACTCAGACTCTGTCCACTTTCTCTGGCCTTCCAGCTGGAGACTGTACAAAGAAATCCTGAAGAGGATGAAAGAATTCATAATATAACATAACAATCAGCTTATATACCTCAGGACCGTAAAGTTCTAAGTGGTTAACAAAAGACTACAAAATAAGATATACAATTGCATAGAATGAAAATTAAATGACCAGATTGAAAAAAAAAAAACAAATTGCTGAAATTATGATATCCGTGTGTATGCAAACTAATTACCCAAATATTTAGAGAACAAATATGTTTTTAGATGTCTCCTAAATTCCTCTCGAATAATGTCAAGGACCCATTTGTCTTCCTCCCATTTGGGGTAGCTCAGGTTTCAACTTGGTGTCATTGGTACTTCTTAGAAGTAGCTGCTGAGCAGAAACCTGGTGTCTAAGCTCTTCTGGAGCCCACAAACCTAGATCTATGAAATGATCTCTGAGCAGAGGTGCTTGTTGATGACTGGTGAGACCATCTGGAAATCACAAAAGGAACCCCACTTGACTCCCCTCCCCCCAGGGAAACGTGTTTTACTGTTTGGTAAGGACTTAGGATGACGATCTACCACACTGGTCATAAGATCATCCAAGCCTTTGCCAAAGAACATTTGCCATTTGAAAGTAAGCCTGCTCAATGTAGTTTTAGAAGCAGAATCTCCTGCCCAATGTCTGATTCCATGCAGCCCCCCCTTGAACAACCACCATAATACCAGGCTGTGCAGATGACCCTTTATAATTTCATACAAGCTCCAGGCAAAGTTCACAAGATCAGAGTAAAATCCCTGAACTGGATCTCTTAAGGACCTCTGTAGGGACATTTTCTGTCCTCTCATGGGCTCCAAGGTGTCTGCACATCTGCGTTTTGTCAACGATGTCAAGTCGCTATTTGGAGGGCTCTAGGAGGGATGTTTGACCCCAAATGTGTGCATCCTGCAACTCCAAGACCCTGAAGGAAACAGAGGGGGCTAAGCCCAGTGCTCCCACCCCTTTTAAGTGCCCCGTGGCAGAAACTCTCTCCAGCAATCCAGCACAAAACTGGCATGATACATGAGTAGAAAGGCCTGGGAAGTCCATAAAGCACAGTTACTTACCGTAACAGTTGTTATCCAGGGACAGCAGGCAGATATTCCCACACATGGGTGACGTCACCGACGGAGCCCCGCAGCGGACAGCCTCGAAAGCAAACTTGCTTGAAGATCTCGAACTTTCGAGCACTGCACCGCGCCTGCGCGCGTGCCTTCCCGCCCGAACTAGGGGGCGCATCTCCTGAGAGGATCCTCAGTTCAGATACCTAGCCAAGAAGCCAACCAGGGGAGGTGGGAGGGTTGTGGGAATATCTGCCTGCTGTCCCTGGATAACAACTGTTACGGTAAGTAACTGTGCTTTATCCCAGGACAAGCAGGCAGCATATTCCCACACATGGGTGACCTCCAAGCTAAATAGAAGGGATGGAGGGAAGTTGGCATATTACGAAAAAAGATTTTGCAAAACAGATTGGCCAAAATGGCCATCCCTCCTGGATAAGGTATCCAGACAATAATGAGAGGTGAAAGTATGAACCGAGGACCAAGTGGCAGCCTTGCAGATTTCCTCAATAGGAGTCGATCGGAGGAAAGCTACAGACGCCGCCATAGCTCTAACTTTGTGGCCCGTCACTCGACCTTGCAAGGAAAGACCAGCCTGAGCATAGCAGAATGAAATGCAAGCAGCCATCCAGTTGGAGATCGTGCGTTTTGATATAGGACGTCCCAACCTGTTCGGATCAAAAGATATGAAAAGTTGAGGAGATGTTCTGTGAAGTTGAGTGCGTTGAAGGTAAAAAGCCAAAGCACGTTTACAGTCCAATGTATGAAGAGCCGCCTCTCCTGGATGAAAATGAGGCTTTGGAAAAAATACAGGCAAAACAATAGACTGATTGATATGAAATTCTGAAGCAACTTTAGGTAAGAATTTAGGATGAGTACGTAGAACAACCTTGTCATGGTGAAAAACTGTGAAAGGTGGATCAGCCACTAACGCTTGTAACTCACTGACACGTCGAGCAGAAGTGAGGGCGATCAGGAAAACAGTTTTCCAAGTGAGATACTTGAGATGAGCTTTGTCAAGTGGTTCAAAAGGAGATTTCATAAGTTGAGCTAAAACAACATTGAGATCCCAAATCACAGGAGGTGGTTTAATAGGAGGATGGAGATTGAGAAGTCCTTTCATAAAACGAGAAATCATAGGATGTGCAGAAAGAGGTTTTCCATCCAAAGGCTGATGAAAAGCAGCTATAGCACTAAGGTGGACTCGGATAGATGTAGTCTGAAGTCCAGATTGTGATAAATGAAGTAAATAGTCCAGAATTGATGTCAAGGAAGCAGATCTGGGAAGTAAATTACGTGTAGAACACCAAGCAGAGAATCTTGTCCACTTTTGACCATAACATTGTCTAGTTGATGGTTTTCTGGAAGCAAGTAAAATATCTTGAACAGACGGAGAAAATTGAGAAAAGTCTGTTATATAGAAAGGTACCAAGCTGTCAAATGTAGAGACTGTAGATTGGGATGAAGCAAAGATCCTTGATTCTGCGTGAGAAGAGAAGGAAATATTGGTAGAAGAAGAGGCTCCCTGGTGCTGAGTTGAAGTAGAAGGGAGAACCAAGGTTGCCTGGGCCACCGAGGAGCTATCAGAATCATGGTGGCCCGGTCTGATTTCAGCTTGACTAGAGTCTTGAGAATCAGAGGAAACGGAGGAAAAGCATAAAGGAATTGATTCCTCCAGTCCAGTAGAAACGCATCCGCTTCGAGACGCTGAGGAGTATGGATGCGAGAGCAAAATTGAGGCAGTTTGAAGTTGAGAGGTGACGCAAACAGATCTATCTGTGGAGTCCCCCATCGAGCAAAAATTTGGCGAAGAGTAGGAGAATTGATTGTCCATTCGTGAGGTTGTAGAAGACGACTCAATTTGTCCGCTAAACAATTTTGTTGACCCTGAATATAAACCGCTCTGAGGAAGATGTTGTGAAGAATCGCCCATTGCCACAATTTCAGAGCCTCTTGACAGAGGGAGTGAGATCCCGTCCCTCCCTGTTTGTTGACATAATACATGGCTACTTGGTTGTCGGTACGTACTAGAATCACCATGTCGTGAAGTAGATGCTGAAAAGCTTTGAGAGCATAGAATATCGCTCTGAGTTCCAACAGATTTATAGGACACCGCCGGTCCGCTTGGGTCCAAAGCCCTTGAGTGCAAAGACCGTCCACATGAGCTCCCCTTGCATACATTGACGAGTCGGTTGTGAGGACCTTTTGATGAGGAAGAGGATAAAACAGTAAACCTCTTGAAAGATTCAAAGAGAGCATCCACCAGCGGAGAGACTTCTTTAATGAAGGCGTGATGGAAATTAGTCGAGTTGGTGGATCCACTGATTGTTGCCATTGAGATGCCAGTGTCCATTGAGGAATGCGAAGGTGAAGTCTGGCAAAGGGCACCACATGAACTGTAGAAGCCATGTGACCAAGCAGAACCATCATTTTCCTTGCTGGAACAGAGGAAAGTTGGCAGAATTGGTGAGACAGTTGAAGGAGTGCATCCTGACGTGGTTGTGGAAGATATGCTCTCAGATTGATAGTGTCCAGAGTAGCTCCTATGAACTGGAGGGACTGAGAAGGAGTCAGCTGAGATTTGGGAAAATTGATGTGAAATCCCAAACTTTGCAGAAAAAGAATAGTCTGTTGGGTCGCTGCAATAACCCCTGAAAAAGAGGGAGCCTTGATGAGCCAGTCGTCTAGGTATGGAAATACTTGAAGACCTTGGTTGCGAAGAGCTGCAGCTACAACCACTAGGCATTTGGTGAAAACTCTGGGAGAAGAAGCCAGTCCGAAGGGGAGAACTCTGTATTGAAGATGAAGATTTCCTACCTGGAATCTGAGATACTTGCGAAAGTCTGGATGAATAGGGATATGAGTATAGGCCTCTTTGAGATCTAGAGAGCACATCCAATCCCCTTGATCCATCAAGGAATATAGAGTCGGCAGAGTGAGCATTCGAAATTTCTCTTTGACTAGATATTTGTTGAGAGCTCTGAGATCCAAAATCGGTCGCAAATCCCCCGTCTTTTTGGGAACTAGAAAATAACGGGAATAAAATCCCAAGTTCCTTTGTGGAAGAGGAACTTCCTCCACTGCTCGCAGGAGAAGAAGAGCTCGAGCTTCTTGAAGAAGAAGGGGAAAATGCGACTGATTTGAAAGACACTCTCTTGGATGGCGATCTGGAGGTGCCTGAAAGAGTCGAAGAGAGTATCCCTCTCGTATGATGGTAAGTACCCAGAGGTCTGAAGTAATGAGCTCCCATTGGTGATAAAAAGTGGACAGGCGACCTCCTATGGGGAGGTGAGAATTTGGAAACAGAGAAATTTGAATGCTCAGGTCGAGATTGTCAAAAAGACTGAGCAGGTTTGGTGGCAGCAGGAGTCTGAGATTTTTGTTGCCTTTGTTGTGGAGGAGGCCGACGAGCAGGAGGTCTAGAAAAAGCAGGAGTTGTTTTCTGCGGATAGCGACGTGGAGTTTGTTTGAAACCTCTAGTTGGTACAGGTTTAGGTTTTGGACGAATGAGGGAAGCAAAAGAGCGCTCATGTTCTGAAAGACGCTTTGTAGCTGCCTCAATAGAGTCATCGAATAATTCATTTCCTTGACAAGGAAGATTAGCCAATCTATCCTGAAGGTTTGGATCCATGTCCACTATCCGTAACCATGCTAATCTACGCATGGCTACTGCAAATGCCGACACTCTAGACGAGGGTTCAAAGGCATCATAGGAAGCTTGTAGCATGAAAAGTCTCAACTGAGAAAGAGTCTTAAGGATATTTTTAAATTCTGATAGGCGATTGGTAGAGATGTCCGGGTAAAATGAAGATAAAATCTTTAAAAAATGGTTGAAGTAGGACGTAAATATGTAATTATAATTAAGAACTCTATTTGCCATCATAGAGTTCTGGTATAAACGACGTCCAAACTTATCCATGGTACGGCCTTCCCTACCAGGAGGAACCGAAGCATAGATTTTGGAGGGATGTGCTTTCTTCAATGATGATTCTACAACTAGAGATTGATGAGAAAGTTGAGACTTTTCATACCCTTTACATGGGACCGTTCTATAACGAGATTCTAATTTGGATGGGATAGCAGTGATAGAATAAGGAGTTTCCATATTGCGAGTGAAGGTCTGCTGTAGAACAGGAGTCATAGGTAATCTGAGTGACTCTTTTGGAGGGTGGGGAAGCTCCATATCCGCTAAGTACTCAGGAGTATATTTTGAGTCTGAATGAAGGTCTATCTTGAGAGCTTGGCCCATGTCAAAGATAAATTTGGCAAAAGAAACTGATTTTGGATCAGATGTTTCCTCAGGAGAACCACTGCGTGATTTATGTTGAACTGAATAGGATGGAGAAGCCTCTCTAGAATATGGTGTCTAGGTCGTCGGAGTCGAAGCCTTTGAGACC
This sequence comes from Geotrypetes seraphini, assembly GCF_902459505.1. Taxonomy (NCBI): domain Eukaryota; kingdom Metazoa; phylum Chordata; class Amphibia; order Gymnophiona; family Dermophiidae; genus Geotrypetes; species Geotrypetes seraphini. The sequence continues at coordinate 24,615,833 of NC_047095.1, forward strand.
GGAGCAGCCGCTACGGTCGAGGCCGGGTCCGAAGATTGCTCCATGCCGAAAAGTTGAAAAAATTGAGCACAACGTCGTCGAAAGGCCCGAGGAGTAAGGGTGAAGCAGCGATGACAATCTTCTGGAGAATGAGAAGAACCCAGACACTGTAAACAACGGCAGTGGGGATCGGTGACAGAAATCACCCGATTACACTGTCGACAACGTTTAAACCCGGTAAGAGGCCGGGACATGGAAAAAATAAAGTCCGTGTCGAACGAAGGAGCCTAGGCCCAAAGCTCGACGGCCGAACAAAAAAAGAAAAACAATATTTTTTTTTTTTATGAAAAGAAAAAGAAAGGATTAAGAAACAAGCACAGCGACCGACTTAAAGAAAGAAACAGCCGCGGTGATGAGAAGGCAATTGCTGCAGAGCAAGAGAACGTGTCTTCTTGTCTCCGCGGAAATAAACGAACTGAGGATCCTCTCAGGAGATGCGCCCCCTAGTTCGGGCGGGAAGGCACGCGCGCAGGCGCGGTGCAGTGCTCGAAAGTTCGAGATCTTCAAGCAAGTTTGCTTTCGAGGCTGTCCGCTGCGGGGCTCCGTCGGTGACGTCACCCATGTGTGGGAATATGCTGCCTGCTTGTCCTGGGATAAAAATCAATTAGTAGTAAAATCAAGGTGTTTTGAGGCAGATAGAGGCTTTTACAATAAAATCGGGAAATCTAAAATGGCTGCAGCGGTAGTGATTAGTGCCAAAGAATGGCCCAAGAGAACTAAATAAAAAGTTTCAAAAATTCAGAAAGAGGGAATTTGGAGGATGGGGACTCTATAGGGAGCCCCAGAGACACTTAAAATTTTAGTTCTTGAATCACTCCAAAGTCTACCATAGACAGTAAAATTGTACTCACAAAACTACCTAGTGCTGTACCTGCATCAGCTCACACTGCAGCTAGACAACAGAGAATATTTCTGCCTCAGACAAGCACATAACATCTTCCAGCTGCTTGTCTCTTCGGGCTGCCTTTTAGACAGGCTTATAGACCCTGAAACCCTTGACCCTACTAGCTCCTCATGCATCTTTGAGGGATAGGGGCAGCCAGCACCTGCTACAGCTTGCTGGAACAACGCAGAACCACTCAGCCTAATAAATTGGGGTGAGCTGAGCTTCCGGGGAACACTCCCCGAGCTATCCTCAATCTTAGTGCAGGCTGGCTAGGTAGGTTCCCTGCAAAACTGGTTGCGGCCTCCCACCCCCAGCTACAGTCCTCTGAACCAGAGACTATCTTCTCCCAGGCAGAGCTGTCCCTGAAATCTTGGGAACCTCTGGAGCACTGCAAAGCCTCGAACTTTGGCTTAATATCCAAAAATAATAAATCATTGAAGAGCAGAAGAAAAGACAATTTCTCAACTCACATGCAAAAAGGGAAACTGAGGAGATGGGGCACTGCCCACTGACACAAGGAAGCAGAGCTGAAAAGCTATGGATGATTCTTTCTGCAAAACTCGCAGGTAAAGGTGAATAACCCACTGGTCATGCTCCTTTTGCGCTGAAAGAGTCTATCTTCAAAATAAAAATATTTATCAAGAACTTGCAGGCTTCTGGCACTAACATATCAAGATGGAACTACTAATAATCATTTCTACAATGCTACTAGACATACGAGAACACAGCACTGTACATCAAAAATATAGAAGGAAGTCCCTACTCAAAAGACAAACAAACTGGACAGGAAGGCACATCAATATACAGTGCTCAGGTGGGGAAATTACTGATGGAATGATAAAGACAAATATTGGTGCTTAGAAAGTGGGTTGGAGTTTGAAACCAAAAGCATCTTAAAGAAGTGGGCTTTGAGTCTGGATTTGAATATTGCCAGAGATGGAGCTTGAAGTACTGATTCAGGCAGTTTGTTCCAGACATATGGTGTAGCAGAGAAGAAGGGACAGAGTCTGGAATTGGCCATAGAGAAGAGTACAGATAAGAGAGAGGGACTTATCCGATGAGCGGAGTGCTTGGGGAGGGGGGTGCGGGATTGTCGGGAGCTATGGAGTAAATACATTTGTAGGTTGGTAAGAGGAATTTGAACTATATGTGAAAATGGATAGGGAGCCAATGAAGTGACTTCAGGACAGGGGTAATGTGGGCATAGCAGACACTGGATACTTAAGAATAACTCTCAGAAATAAGAGAGAGTATAAGTAAATGTGCTAATGGAAAATCCTAAGATTAAAAAAAGCCTAGTTGTTTAGGATTTGGCCATTCCTATCACTGTGTATTAGATAGGTACGCTATAAACTCTTAGTTGTTGTAATCTATATATATAAAATCGGAGGTATGTATGTGTGTATGTATGTGTGTGTGTATGTGCCGCGATCACGCAAAAACGGCTTGACCGATTTGAACAAAACTTGGTATGCAGATCCCTCACTATCTGAGATGATATGTTCTGGGGGTCTCGCGGCCCACCTGCACACGTGGGCGGAGCTACAAATATAAAATCAGATTTCACCCATTCATGTCAATGGAAAAAATGTAAAAAGCTGCCATTCTCACAGTAATTCAAAAACGGCTTGACCGATTTGAACAAAAATTGGTATGCAGATCCCTCACTACCTGTGGTGATATGTTCTGGGGGTCTCGTGGCCCACCTGCACACGTGGGCGGAGCTACAAACAGAAAATCGGATTTCACCCATTCATGTCAATGGAAAAAATGTAAAACGCTGCCATTCTCACAGTAATTCAAAAACGGCTTGACCAATTTGAACGAAACTTGGTATGCAGATCCCTCACTACCTGGGGTGATATGTTCTGGGTGTCTCCCAGCTCCCCTGCACACGTGGGCGGAGCTACAAACAGAAAATCGGATTTCACCCATTCATGTCAATGGAAAAAATGTAAAACGCTGCCATTCTCACAGTAATTCAAAAACGGCTTGACCGATTTGAACGAAACTTGGTATGCAGATCCCTCACTACCTGGGGTGATATGTTCTGTGTGTCTCCCGGCCCCCCTGCACACGTGGGTGGAGCTACAAACAGAAAATCAGATTTCACCCATTCATGTCAATGGAAAAAATGTAAAAAGCTGCCATTCTCACAGTAATTCACAAACGGCTTGATCGATTTGAACAAAACTTGGTATGCAGATCCCTCACTACCTGTGGTGATATGTTCTGGGGGTCTCGCGGCCCTCCTGCACACGTGGGCGGAGCTACAAACAGAAAATCAGATTTCACCCATTCATGTCAATGGAAAAAATGTAAAAAGCTGCCATTCTAACTGTGACCAATTTGGACGAAACTTGGTATGCAGATCCCTCACTACCTGGGGTGATATGTTCTGGGGGTCTCGCGGCCCACCTGCACACGTGGGTGGAGCTACAAACAGAAAATCAGATTTCACCCATTCATGTCAATTAAGCTGTAAAAAAATACTTTTATTCACCACTATAAAGTATCTTTATTTGAATCCATTTACTGTGTTATTGCTATAATTAAATGCCCGTGCAACGCCGGGGCATCAGCTAGTAAGTTTATATAAGGAGACCGTTCTCATACTGCTGACATCATGTGAAGTATTTCAAATTTTTTGTGTTCTCTTAGAATATGTGAATTATTGTATAGCTCAATACACCCATAGGAGATCAATATTTATGCTTCTGGGTGTCACACACACAGTTGACCTGTAATCCTGCTGAGTTAAGAAGCTGGTGGGAAACTGCAGACCTACAATCTCAGTCTGGAAGATGATCAGGTAGTGATTCAGATAGCAAACACTAAATCCACAACAGGTAGAAGATAGGAAGTGAGGTTGTAGAAAATCTCCTCAATTTCAGAATACCCTCACTTGTAAGGGTTAGGTTATCAAGATATTGCTTAATCAATCAATGTCAGAAAGTGTAACTTTAATTTGAAAACTGACAAGAACTCATGATGTATTGAAGAAAAGTTCTTTATTACTTGCCCCAACAGTAATGTGCCCAACAGGACCCGTTTTGCCCGCAAGGGCTTTTTCAAGGGTTTATAACAGGGAACACTCTTATTTTTGGCGTCCTCATATTCCGGGGCAGGAGCTGCTTAAGCAATATCTTGATAACCTAACCCTTACAAGTGAGGGTATTCTGAAACTGAAGTGATTCAGATAGTCCCACTAATCATCACTGGGAATGAAGACACCTTTTCTTGCTGTACAATAGGGTCAAGTTTTAGAAAACCTATTTTTCCCCCAACTGAAAAGTCGATTTTCTTTCTGGTGATACACAGCAATGTGTGTGACCAAGCTGTAAAGCCCAAGTATTCCCTAATATTAAATAAGATTACATCTAAAAATTACTCCAAAAATCCCATTAAAATCATTGCCATAAATAATGTCTAGTATTATACAATATTGCCCCCTAGTGGATCAAAATAATAAAAAAGAAATAAACCAGTACAATATTAATAGAGAAGGAAAGACTCCAAACCTTTTGTGGTTTGATCTGTATTTGTGCGAGTGACCAAACAGCTGGCTTGGCTGAAGATTGCTGAGCTAGCTCTGGAGGTACTGCAGCCTTATTTCCTATCATTCTGTGACCTTTATTTTGTAAGCAACTTTTCTGCTGGCTTTCAGACTGCACAACCTTAAGAAGTTCTATTTTTGTATCTGAGGTTCCTTGTGCCAAACCGAAGTCTACTAGGGCATACCTAAAGTGAAAAAATTTCAAAATAAAAGTCAAATAATGCAGAAAATTTAAACAATATCTGAAAACAGAATCAAGATTAATGAACAGCTGCAGAAAGATTAGGTTCTTACCTCAGTAATCTTTCTTGTAGATGTATATTTTGGTCCTGAACACTAAGGTCTTGTATCTGAACTAGCAAGTTACTTGCAGAAAACTTGTCAATCATGCTTTCAACTCCATTTTCTTCACAAGAAGCTGCTCCTGCCCTCTTAGTTTGTACAAAAGCAATCAAGTAGCACTGTAATAGACGTAAATGTAAGGAGGAAAATGAGATTCCCCGACACTTCAATTGTGTTCTACTCTATAATAAAAATAGTAAACAACATTATAACATTCAAAATTGTGCAACCAGCACTAATTATTCATAGAGCTTATAGCTACTTGCATGACTCCATGTTGAGGGGCACCGAGGGACCAGTATGCAGACCGGATATGCAGTCAAGGGAGGTCTGCTGTCTACCCGGAGCCAGAATACGAGATGTGACCACCTGTCTGGATAAACTTCTCAGGCCCCACGACCACTTCCCCATGATGCTCATTCACGTCGGGACGAACGACACTGCCAAGAACTCCCTGGAGGACATAGCTAGAGACTTCGGAGCTCTGGGAAAGAGGCTAAAGCGGACAGGAGCACAGGTAGTATTCTCTTCAATTCTTCCAGTTAGGGGCAGAGGAAGGGACAGGGATGAACGTATCCTGAGGACGAATGAGTGGCTACAACGATGGTGCCAGGAAATGAACTTCGGATTCCTGAATCACGGAGAGGCACTACAGGGACTACAGGGACCAGACGGACTCCACCTGACCAACAGAGGTAAGAATGTATTCGGACACAGGCTAGCCCGCCTACTTCGAAGGGCTTTAAACTAGGTAAGTCGGGGGTGGGTACCCACTTTTACACCGGAGCAGTAAGTAACAATCCTGATGGGGTGAACCAAATCTCCGCTTCTAAGTCCGAGGTAAGTACCCTTATTGCAAAACAATCACTAGGTGACACTTTAATTCAAATGGATGGCTCACTACAGGAGCCTAGCAGACAGAAAGAGTGGAGAGCTATGTATGTTAACGCACACAGCTTAGGGAATAAATTTCTAGAACTAGAAACAGAAATAGTTAATGCAGACCTAGACGTAGTAGCAATATCCGAAACATGGTTCACAGACTCTCATGGGTGGGATATAACTATGCCAGGATACAACCTGCTTCGAAAAGACAGAGAGGGTAAGTCAGGAGGAGGGGTTGCACTTTACATCAAAGAGAACATCAAGACAACAAGGATCACGGATGTCAAGTATACTGGGGAATCCATCTGGGTGAACTTGGCCAGAGGCAGAGAAAAATGCCTGTACCTTGGTGTGGTATACAGACCCCCAAGACAATCGGAGGACAAGGATGCAGAATTAATCGAAGACATTGAGAATATCACCTTACGGGGGGACGTCGTTCTGATGGGAGACTTTAACATGCCTGATGTAGACTGGAACACACTCTCAACGAAAACTTGTGATAGCAGGAGGATATTAACATCCATGAAGGGAGCACGGCTCAAACAAATGGTACTAGAGCCCACTAGAGCCCAGGCCATCCTGGACCTGGTACTTACGAACGGGGAAAGCGTCTCGGAGGTCTCGGTGGGAGAAACGCTAGCCACCAGTGACCATAACATGGTATGGTTTAACCTTAAGAAAGGCTTCCCCAGGTCACAAACAAAAACAAGGGTACTCAATTTCCGAGGCACCGACTTCACACGCATGGGTGATTTCGTCCATCAGACGTTGCAGGTTCAAGAAGTAACTGATAATGTGGAAGCTATGTGGTCAACCTTGAAGTTGACCCTTCATGAGGCAACTGAACGCTACATAAAATCGGTAACCAAACAGCAAAGAAAAAAGAAACCCCAATGGTTCACTAAAGAGGTCTCTTACCTCGTCAAAGAAAAGAAAAAAGCATTTCTCTCATACAAACGCACGGGGAAAAAAGAAGCAAACATTGAATATAGGACAAGGTCTGCAGCGGTCAAAACAGCAGTCAGAGAGGCCAAACTTCGAATGGAAGAAACTCTAGCGAAGAACATTAAAAAAGGGGACAAATCCTTCTTCAGGTACATTAGCGACAGGAAAAAGAACACAAACGGGATAGTACGCCTTAGAACGCCAGAAGGAAACTATGTGGATACAGATTCTGATAAGGCCAAACTACTGAATGATTACTTCTGTTCAGTCTTCACCTGCGAGGCATCAGGGCAAGGGCCACGTCTGGAAGCAAAGCAAAGCATGGAAGACCCATTTCAGAATTTTGAGTTCACACCAACTGATGTTTACAGAGAACTGTCAAGACTTAAGGTGAACAAAGCTATGGGACCGGATAATTTGCACCCAAGAGTGCTCAGAGAGCTATGCGATGTTCTGGCGAAACCGTTAGCCACGCTCTTCAATCTCTCCCTAGGTACGGGAAGAGTCCCCCTAGACTGGAAAACAGCCAACGTTGTTCCTCTGCACAAAAAGGGCTGCAAAGCAGAGGCTGCGAATTACAGGCCAGTGAGTCTCACATCAATAGTGTGTAAACTCATGGAAACCCTGCTTAAAGGTAAATTAGACACAATATTGGATGAGGGAAATCTGAGGGATCCCTGTCAACATGGATTCACTAGGGGCAGGTCATGCCAATCCAATCTTATCAGCTTCTTTAACTGGGTGACAGGAAAGCTAGACTCGGGAGAGTCTCTAGACATAGTGTACTTGGATTTCAGTAAAGCTTTTGACAGTGTACCGCACCGCAGATTATTAAACAAGATGAAATCGATGGGGTTGGGTGAGAAACTAACTGCATGGGTCACTGATTGGCTGAGTGGAAGACTTCAGAGAGTGGTGGTCAACGGCACCCTCTCTGAGACATCGGAGGTGACTAGCGGAGTGCCGCAGGGATCAGTCCTGGGACCATCCCTTTTCAACATATTCATAGGGGACTTGACCCGGGGGCTTCAGGGTAAAGTAACACTGTTCGCTGACGACGCCAAACTGTGTAATATAGTAAGTGAAAGCAATCTCGTGGATAGTATGACGCAAGATCTGATCACGTTAGAAATCTGGTCCTCGACATGGCAGCTGGGTTTCAACGCTAAGAAGTGTAAGGTCATGCATCTTGGCAGTAGAAATCCATGCAGAACATACACCTTGAATGGAGAAGCACTAGCTAGGACTTCAGAAGAACGGGACTTGGGAGTTATCATCAGTGCAGACATGAAGGCTGCCAAACAAGTAGAGAAGGCCTCATCCAAGGCAAGGCAAATGATGGGATGTATCAAGAGAAGCTTCGTCAGCCGCAAACCTGAAGTCATCATGCCACTTTACAGATCATTGGTGAGACCTCATCTGGAATACTGTGTGCAATTCTGGAGGCCGCATTACCGTAAAGATGTGCTTCGAGCCGAGTCGGTCCAGCGTATGGCCACTAGAATGGTCTCCGGACTCAAGGGTCTCTCATACGAAGAAAGACTGGGCAAATTGCAGCTCTATACTCTAGAGGAGCGCAGGGAAAGGGGTGACATGATTGAGACATTTAAATACGTCACAGGTCGTGTCGAGATGGAAAACGACATATTCTTTCCCATGGGACCCTCGGTCACAAGGGGGCACCCGCTTAAACTCAGAGGAGGGAAATTTAGTGGTGACGCCAGGAAGTACTTCTTCACGGAAAGGGTGGTGGATCATTGGAACAAACTTCCGATGCAGGTGGTCAAGGCCACCAACGTGCTCGACTTTAAGAATAGATGGGATATCCACGTGGGATCCCTACGAGGGTCGAGCTAAGGAACTAAGTCATCAGCACTCAGACTTAATGGGGTGGGTCAGTAGAGTGGGCAGACTTGATGGGCTGTGGCCCTTTTCTGCCGTCACCTTTCTATGTTTCTATGTTTCTATGACCTGCTATCAGGCAAAAACTTAAGCCAGACTGTATGTTAATGAGGATTTTCCTATACATCATTTTTTTTTTATCCTCTCAGCATCTCTGATAGACAAAATTCTTCAAAACCAGACTAATCTTAAGGCAGAAGGCAGGCAAAGCCTGTACACAGTGCGGGACTTCAGGACCACTAGACATATCTACAAAAAAATTACTGAGGTAAGAACTAATCTTTCTTTCTAGTACAATGTGTCTAGTGGTCCTGAACGCTAGGGACATACCAAAGCAGTCCCCAGAGTCTAGGGCAGGCCTGCTGAGCCTGCCCTCAAAAAGAAGGAACCAAAAGCAGAGCCCTTCCTTGCTACTACATCCACCCTTTAGAACCTGGCAAAGGTACGAAGGGTAGACCATGTAGCCACTCTACAAATCTCCTCAGGCAAGACAGCCCTAGTCTCCACCCAAGAGGCAGCAACCCTTCTAGTGGCGTGCACTTTCAATGTGATTGATGACTGTTTTACCAAACTCCATATAAGTGAAGGAAATGACCATTTTAATCCATCTAAAAAGGCTGTAGACGCCGGCCTCCCTTTCTTGGCATGACTGGTCAGAACAAAAAGGTGATTCAAAAGGTGAAACTCAGTAACTTCAAGGTACCGAAGAAGCACTCACTTGGCATTTAGCAAATGCAATGCTTTATCATTTTCCTAGGGCGGAAAGTAGGCAAACGGACTTCCTGATTGATGTGGAAGGACAAGACTACTTTCAATAAAAAGGACAAAACTGTGCATAGGGAGAGCCCTGATTCCGTGAACCTAAGGAACAGCTTCTTGCAGAAAAGAGCTTTTAAATCAAAAAACCATCTCACTGACTTAATTGCCATTAGGAACACAGTCTTGACTTAAGATCCAAAAGGGAAGCCTCCTATAAGGGCTCATACGGAGCAGTACTGAGACCTTGCAACACAATGTTAAGGTTTCAGGAAGGGTAAAGGGAATGCACTGGGAGGGCGCAACCGTAGAGCCCCTTAAATGAATCGGGCAAAATCTGGACAACAACCCAAGGATTCTCTTACCACAAGTTTGGAAACAGGAAAGACCTACTATCTACTGACAGCCTCTTCTGAAGTCCCTCCTGCAAAAAGTCCAGGACTACTGAAATATGAGCTCACCAGGGTTCAATCCTTCACTACACACTAGTGCTGAAAGGACTTCTAGGTCTAAGCATAGGATGCTACCGTGGATGGCTTTTTAGCTCTGAGTAACGTGGTAACAACCACATTCGAATAACCATTGAAACCACATTTGAATAACCATTGCTCATCAGGGCTGGCCGTTCAAGAGCCATGCCATAAGCCCAAAGTATTCCAGATTCTCAATAGGAACAAGTCCCTGAGTGAGAAGATCCACTTGAACAGTATGAGGCCTTTGACCCTCTGGAGACGGATTAGGTCCACATACTTTGGTTTGCGAGGTCAATCGGGTACCACTAGAACTACCAAGTTGGGATGGATTGCAATCCTCCGAATGACTCAACCCCTCACTTCCGAACTCGAATCTTCTGCTGTAAAAATGAGGCATCTTGGTGTTCACCACCGAGGCCATCAGATTCATCTTTGGAGGCCCCCACCACCGAACCATAGCGTCAAAAACCTGTGGAGACCATGACCATTCCCATGGGTCGAGAGTCTGAGAAAAGTCAGCCTGCACATTTTCCACTCCTGCTTTGTGCACGGCTGAGAGAGCCTGCAGAGAGGAGTTGAGCTTCTAGGCATAACGGGGCGCTTCTCATGCCTCCTTGCCTGTTGACATATGCTACCGCTGTTGCATTATCTGAGAAGACCGACGGCCTTGCCTTCCAGAGATTTCTTTAGTGCCTGTACCACTAGACAAATGGCTTCGAGTTCCAAGGTGATTTATGAACCACTTCTGCTGAGCCAGAGTCCAATGCCCTTGGACTGGAGACCGTTGCAGTGACACCCCCCTCTATAAAGGCTGGCATCGGTTGTTAGTATCTCCCAGATGTGAAGAAGCATGCCCCTGGAAAAGGCAGCTGACCTCAGCCACCACTGCAGGTTGCTCTTCTTCGTTGTAGGTAGCCAGGGAAGCTCTTGTATCGTGTGACTGAGGGAATCAGTGAGAGAGGAGGATCTTGGATGGGTCTCGTGCATTCTGGCCCAAGGAACCACATCTATGGATGCAGTCATCGACCCCAAGACATTACATTACATTGGTGTCTTCTATACCGTCAATATCTTTCAGTTCTAGGCGGTTTACAAGAAGAATTGGCCTGGGCATTTCCAGGGAGATTACAAGGTTGATAGATATAGTATGCATCGGGATCTGGGAAGGATCGATACGATTTAGTTAGATCATTTGACAAATTTCTTGAATAGTATAGTTTTCAGTTCTTTCCCGAGGAGATCTTGGAGAGAGCGAGAGCCAGAAGGCCTTGAGCATGTGCAGATGCTCAAGGCCCAGGCAAGAGGCAGGATCTTCGTTCACCGACATGTCCTGTGGGCTGCGTGCTAGTGCCAGATAAGCTAAGGCTTCTGTTTGGGCGGGCCGTTTCTCAGGGAGAGGAGGGAGGTCATGGAGCAGCGCCGGTGGCCTCGGGAGGGGGGGAACAAATCAAGAGAGTTTTCCTTACTTCCTATGGGTAAACTCGCTTTGATATACGAGCACGCTTCTGGAACGAATTATGCTCGTAATCTTGGTTTACGAGCATAATTCGTTCCAGAAGCATGCTCATATATCAAAGCGAGTTTCCCCATATATACATACACACATATGTATATACACATATAACCTCATATATACCAGAGTCAAAGTTTCTGGGAGCCCCTGTAATGGTTAGGGGCATTTCCCAGTTCATATGAAGACTCTTTTGAGAAGTTCTTTAGGAGGGTGATCATAATCTAAGCCCTCCATTCAGCACTGTAGGCGGAATCAGCTTCTAGCTCGAGTGGTAACTTTTTCCCCAACTGCCTAATAAAGTGAAAAAGTCTTTGAGTAAAAGATTTAGCCGTTTGTGGACACTGGTGTGGAGACTTTACCAAAGGAGTGTCGTAAGCCTCTGTCATCAAGAAGGCTTCAGGTACATAGGAGGATGGGGAAATACATGGAAGGACAAGAAGCTATATTGCACTGATGGGCTACATATTACTACAGCAGGAAAAAGAAACCTTGCAGAGAAATTTAGACAATATTTTTCTAGGCATTTAAACTAGAAGGTGGGGGTGGTGTATGTACGAAGGACAATTATAGAGACCACCCCAGGCAAAAGAAAAGATGTGATAGTAGTAAAGGCTGCAACATAAGCAATATCAGCAACTCATTTCTTAGTATTACAACGGAAAGTGAAACGACACAAAAATCCATACAAAAAAGGAGATTATCGCTGAAAAATAGCTGGAAAGCGATGACCACAAATGCTTGCAGTCTAAGCAACAAAGTTCATGATCTGCAAGCCCTGATATTAGAGGCAGATTTAGATATTGTTGCTATCACAGAGACATGGTTCAGTGAATCACATGGATGGGATGCAAACATACCGGGATATAATCTTTTTAGGAAGGACAGAGATGGTCATAAAGGTGGAGGAGAAGCTCTCTATGTAAAGATCAATATCCAAGCGACCGAAATGCAAGGGACCTGGGGAGAGGAAGAAGCGATATGGATTGCTCTGAAAAGAGAAGATGGAACTTCTATCTACGTGGGTGTAGTCTACAGACCTCCGACTCAATCGCAGCAAATTGATAAGGATCTGATTGTGGATATCCAAAAGTTTGGAAGGAAAGAGGAGGTTCTGCTGTTGGGAGATTTCAACCTGCCGGATGCGGACTGGAATGTTCCGTCTGCGGAATCGGAAAGAAGTAGGGAGATTGTGGATGCCTTTCAAGAGGCTCTGCTCAGACAAATGGTGACGGAACCTACAAGGGAAAAAGCGATATTGGATCTGGTCCTCACAAATGGAGAGAGTATCTCTAATGTTCGAGTGGGTGCTCACCTGGGTAGTAGCGATCATCAAACGGTTTGGTTTGATATAATGGCTAAAGTGGAGAGCGGCCACACGATACTTAAAGTCCTAGATTTCAAACGTACGGACTTTAATGCAATGGGAAAGTACCTGAAGAAAGAGCTGTTAGGAAGGGAGGACATAAGAGAAGTGGAAAGACAGTGGTCTAAGCTGAAAGGAGCGATAAAAATGGCTACGGACCTTTATGTGAAGAAAATCAATAAAAACAAGATAAAAAGGAAACCGATATGGTTTTCCAACCTAGTGGCTGAGAAAATAAAGGCGAAAGAGTTGGCGTTCATGAAATATAAAAAAACCCAAGAAGAGGAGAGCAGAAAGGACTACAGGGTGAAACTGAAAGAAGCCAAGAGAGAGATACGTTTGGCGAAGGCACAGGCGGAAGAACAAATGGCTAAAAATGTAAAACAGGGAGATAAAAATTTTTTCAGATATATTAGTGAAAGGAGGAAGATAAAAAATGGAATTGCTAGGCTAAAAGATGCTGGGAACAAATATGTGGAGAGTGATGAGGAGAAAGCAAATGTGCTAAACAAATACTTCTGTTCTGTGTTCACAGAAGAAAATCCTGGAGAAGGACCGAGATTGTCTGGCAAAGTTACACGAGAAAATGGAGTAGATTCTGCGCCATTCACGGAGGAGGGTGTTTATGAGCAACTTGAAAAACTGAAGGTGGACAAAGCGATGGGACCAGACGGGATCCATCCCAGGATACTAAGGGAGCTCAGAGAGGTTCTGGCGAGTCCTATTAAAGACTTGTTCAACAAATCTCTGGAGACGGGAGTGATTCCTGGGGATTGGAGGAGAGCGGATGTGGTCCCTATTCATAAAAGTGGTCACAGGGATGAAGCAGGAAACAACAGGCCGATGAGCCTCACTTCAGTTGTTGGAAAAATAATGGAAGTGTTGCTGAAAGAAAGGATAGTGTATTTCCTTGAATCTAATGGGTTACAGGATCCGAGGCAACATGGCTTTACAAAAGGTAAATCGTGCCAAACGAACCTGATTGAATTTTTTGATTGGGTAACCAGAGAGCTGGATCGAGGACATATGCTAGATGTAATTTACTTGGATTTCAGCAAAGCCTTTGATACAGTTCCTAATAGGAGGCTGTTGAACAAACTTGAAGGGCTGAAGTTAGGACCCAAAGTGGTGAACTGGGTCAGAAACTGGCTGTCGGACAGACGCCAGAGGGTGGTGGTTAATGGAAGTCGCTCGAAGGAAGGAAAGGTGACTAGTGGAGTCCCTCAGGGTTCGGTGCTGGGGCCAATCCTGTTCAATATGTATGCTAACGGATGTAGCGGTATATAAGAAATAAATTACATTACATTGCTGAAGGGTTAGAAGGAAAAGTGTGCCTTTTTGCAGATGATACCAAGATTTGTAACAGAGTAGACACCGAAGAGGGAGTGGAGAATATGAAAAAGGATCTGCAAAAGTTAGAGGAATGGTCTAATGCCTGGCAACTAAAATTCAATGCAAAGAAATGCAGAGTAATGCATTTGGGGATTAATAATAGGAAGGAACCGCATATGCTGGGAGGAGAGAAGCTGATATGCACGGACGGGGAGAGGGACCTTGGGGTGATAGTGTCCGAAGATCTAAAGGCAAAAAAACAGTGTTACAAGGCAGTGGCTGCTGCCAGAAGGATTCTGGGCTGTATAAAGAGAGGCGTAGTCAGTAGAAGGAAGAAGGTGTTGATGCCCCTGTACAGGTCATTGGTGAGGCCCCACTTGGAGTATTGTGTTCAGTTTTGGAGACCGTATCTGGCGAAAGACGTAAGAAGACTTGAGGCGGTCCAGAGGAGGGCAACGAAAATGATAGGAGGCTTGCGCCAGAAGACGTATGAGGAGAGACTGGAAGCCCTGAATATGTATACCCTAGAGGAAAGGAGAGACAGGGGAGATATGATTCAGACGTTCAAATATTTAAAGGGTATTAACGTAGAACAAAATCTTTTCCTGAGAAAGGAAAATGGTAAAACCAGAGGACATAATTTGAGGTTGAGGGGTGGTAGATTCAGGGGCAATGTTAGGAAATTCTACTTTACGGAGAGGGTGGTGGATGCCTGGAATGCGCTCCCTAGAGAGGTGGTGGAGAGTAAAACTGTGACTGAGTTCAAAAAAACGTGGGATGAACACAGAAGATTTAGAATCAGAAAATAATATTAAATATTGAACTAAGGCCAGTTACTGGGCAGACTTGCACGGTCTGTGTCTGTGTATGGCCGTTTGGTGGAGGATGGGCAGGGGAGGGCTTAAATGGCTGGGAGGGTGTAGATGGGCTGGAGTAAGTCTTAACAGAGATTTCGGCAGTTGGAACCCAAGCATAGTACCGAGTAAAGCTTTGGATTCTTGCCCAGAAATAGCTAAGAAGAAAAAAAAAAAAAAATTTTAAATTGAATCAGGTTGGGCAGACTGGATGGACCATTCGGGTCTTTATCTGCCGTCATCTACTATGTTACTATGTTACTATTGTAGACTCAAAGAAGTTCTCAGATGAATCAGATTGTAAATCAGAAGGATATGAAGGCCTTGGTGAAGAAATGCATTAAGAAGATCGATGCTCTCTTTGATTCTGGTACCAGTCCGATGTAGAAGAAGAAGTATGATACGAAGCTGTTTTTCTCTTCGAAGAACGGGAGAGAGCGATGTTTTCTCTTTGAAGCAAGCGAGGAAGAACGATGCCCACTGGATTGTTGATGAAGAACTGGACCGGTGGTGAGAGGATCGATACTTAGACATGGAACATTGATGTCACTCCAGAGAACCAGCTGCAGTACCATAGGACCTGGTAGCCATGTACTTAGGCTAGGTCGGTACCAAAGGATTCGATACTGGGGTAAGCAGTTTCCATGCATCACCCAAATTCCTTCAGAACAGTGTATCGAGTTGCACCCAGAAGAAAAGCACCGGTACCTCTGGCTTATCTGCCAGTAACATTGGTGCCGCGGCTTGCCCCAAAGAGGGTGACCTCAATGAAGATGCACACCTCGAGGTTGAGGTGGTCGTCACTGTTTGGTTGGCATCAAGAGACTCAATGCAAAAGTGACCTGTGATGCCGGCTAGGAAGCTGGCGGCTTCTGAGCTGGCTTACCAACAGAGTGATGTCTTCTGACGCTGATGTCGATATTTTTGATACGAAGTCTGACCGATGTCTATGCCGGTCTCGAACAATCTTTCCTGATGAAGTTTCCAGCTGATTATCGAACATTTCTACAGGGTAGTACACCAAGTCAAAAATGACACAGGGAAAAAATACTATCATTATCAATTAAGAAAGCTGAAAACAGAGTACTCAAACAAGCTTCCCTTAATCATTAATAATTAATACTTAAATTAAAAAAATATATACTTCTTAAATGGTAGGATTGTGCTTAGACACCACGGAGGGGACCAAGGGGGAAAACCCTCAACCACCTCACCACCCAATCATTGCATGATCCTCCATATTTTTAACCCGGTGTTCTGGGATAAGAGACTGGAAGCACCAACTGTCAGAAGAGAAATTGGCCTTGGACACCAGGAGCACTTTTTTTTTTTAGCCCATTAACAGCCTGAAAAGGTCAAAAAGACTGTGGCAGCCAAATCGATGGCTGAGGAAAAATTAAGGCCTCGGTGGTCAAAGTCCCCAAGGAAAAAAAAAAAGTTCCCTTTTTAAAAAAAAAGAAGTAAACTTAAAAATAAGTTAAGAATACAGTGGTGCCTCGCATAACGGACGCCTCGCACAGCGAACGCTGCGCATAACGAACTTTTTGTCTTGCTCCCTATAACGAACTTCGTTTCACACAACGAAGTCGCCCGAGGGGCCCGGGGGGGGCGGAACTACTCTCGCCGCTTCCTAATGTGAGCCGGGAACAGCAGCACCCTCCTGTCTGAATGCAGTGTTCCATCATCTCCCTCCACCTTACCTTAGATGCCGAGTTTTCCGGCTTTCTTTTTCGGCCAGCCACACACTTTCAAAGAGCAGCACATGCGCGCATGCTCTGTTGTTCAATCTTCTCCTCTGACGCAACCGGAAACCGGAAGTTGCAGGAGAGGAGAACATTGATCAACTTCAGCAGCTGCGCGTGCACAGCTTTTTGAAAGCGTGCGGCTGGGTGAAAAAGAAAGCTGGCAAACTCTGCATATAAGGTGAGGTGGAGGGAGGGAAATGTAGGGCTGCAGAACGAATTATTTTGTTTTACATGTATTCTTATGGGAAAACGCGTTTCACACAACGAACGTTTCACATAACAAACTTGCTCCTGGAACGGATTAAGTTCGTTGTGTGAGGCACCACTGTAAAAGAAAAAAAACCACGTGAGCAGGAAGGCAAATGGCAAAAAACTGAACGTTTAGAGACATGACTTCTTAGCTCCGCGGAAAACTAAGAATTGAGGAACCGTGAGCCTGCATCGGGCGGGAAGGTACTCGTGCATGTGCAGTGTAGGCAGTTCGCAAACTTTCTTAAGTTCTTAAAGTGGCGATGCACTCTTAAAGCTGTCCATACCAGGGCTCTGTGGATGACATCACCCACATGTGAGAATATGCTACCTGCTTGTCCTGGGATAATATCCAAATCAGTGCACAATATTGTGAGACATCTAGCTTCCATTGAATTATTTGGCATACAATAAGATAAGTGACATCTTTTTATATACATCAACAAAATTTATAGTGGTGTTGATATGTCGATTGATGATATATGAGGAACATGATGGTGCTATGATGGTTCCCCTCATAATTTGTTGGCCATCTGCATGACATGGCTTTTGGAGCACTGAGCACATCACATATATATTGGTTAAGTTACCGGAGGAAACTAATTATTTAGTTAGTTAATTGATTCTTTACTGCATTTAAAAAAAAATCTTCTTGATAGTACATATGAGTGCAGAATTTAATACATTTACTCCCATGCAATAAAGTACAGTGGAACCTTGGTTTACGAGCATAATTTGTTCCAGAAGCATGCTCGTAAATCAAATTACTTGTATATCAAAGCGAGTTTCCCCATAGGAAGTAAGGGAAACTCGCTTGATATGATCCCACCCACCTCCACCCCCCAAGGCCAGCGGCTCTGCTCCACCCCCCCCTGAGAACCAGCATCGCTCCCTCTCCACTTGCGAACGCCCCCCCCAATGTGAACCCCCCTCCCTCCCCGCGTGAACAGTATTCAGCCTTACCCCCCATCTAGCACGCAGCCCACAGGATGTGCCGGTGCTGGTGAAAAGAAGTTCCTGCCTCTTACCTGGGCCTTGAGCATCTGCGCATGCTCAAGGTCTTCTGGTTTTCGCTCTCTCCAACTTGTAAGCCGCGTGCCGGTGCCAGATGGGAGGTAAGGCTGAATGCTGTTCAGGCAGGGGGGGAGC
Source organism: Geotrypetes seraphini (assembly GCF_902459505.1). Lineage (NCBI taxonomy): Eukaryota > Metazoa > Chordata > Amphibia > Gymnophiona > Dermophiidae > Geotrypetes > Geotrypetes seraphini. The sequence continues at coordinate 24,633,825 of NC_047095.1, forward strand.
GATGCTGGTTCTTGGGGGAGGGGGGGGTGCTCACGAATCGAGTCAACGCTTGGTTTGTGAGACAAGATTTGCAAGAATGTTTTGCTCGTCTTGCAAAACACTCGCAAACTGTGTTACTCGCAAACTGAGGTTTGACTGTATTATACTATAGCCCATGCCAGCACAAAAAAGACAGACAGTCTGTACTGCTGGATGAAAAAAAAATTGTACTCTATATTTCACAATAGAATCATTTGGGCACTTACTTTTTCAGCCGCCTGTTGAACAGGAAGTTACTGGGTTTGACATCACGATGAACAATGCCAAAGGAATGGATGCGCTCCAAGGCTTTAAGAAGATTGAACATATATTCTCTTACTTCCTCAAAGCTAAGAGAGTTCAAAATGTCCTAAAAAGATATAAAATGTCACAGCTATTCAATTACAGTTGATAGAAGGTACACTTCTGAAAGTCCAGATTAAATGGATTGAAAAGAATCAAACCAAACCCTTACCAGAAAGGCATCATGTTCAAAGTATGGCATAATGATAACTACATGATCATTTTTCCTAAAGCAATGCTTGACTCCCATAACATTGTCTTGCCCCCTGAGAAACAAATAAAACCATGTGTTAGCAACATATTTTCAGAAATTATATTACAAATTTTCAGAAAATTAAAACAGCGATATCTCTGCACCTGAGCTTACACTTCTTTAGATTTTACTCAGTTTCCAGAAATACATGCTAAATGAAACAAATCAATTACTATTGTCATTGTATGTGACAGCAAAATTATGTGAAATTACATCATGAATTACAAATTTAAAATAACTCAAAATTAGCAATCTACCTAAAAAGCCACTCATGTGAAGAAACCATTTGTGCTCAAGTTCTCAGGTTTGACTTAACTGTCCAAGAGCATCCAACTTGAAACCAACAACTCACATAGCTGGCCATATGTTCATAAAAGATAATTTTTTGTGTATATGAAAATAAGAGCAAAGAATTAATGAAGTACTGCAGAATGAATGCACCATAGGCAAGGAAAAGCAACTTGAAATTTATGCAGAATCAGACAGGAAGCCACTATAGTGATTTAAAAATATGTGCTACATAATCAGATTGCAAATAGAAGAAAATTCATACTGTTGACTTCAGAAGAGACTGCAATGGAAACAGGTCAGTAACAGAATTGTGAGAAGCAGACTGCAATCTAAACAGGAGGTGATAAGTGAGAACTAAGATTTTGGAGAGATCGTAGATAAAGAAGCTGTACTGTCATCATTATTCAGACCCTTCCTCTTTGAGAACACTACCAAAATACTTATGCACACCCTCATCATCTCATGCTTAGACTACTGCAACTCGCTACTCTCAGGCCTTCTGCTTAGCCATCTCGCTCCCCTTCAATCCATCCAGAATTCGGCTTCAGGACTCATATTCCGGAAGAGCTTCTATACTCACGTTACCCCTCTCCTAAAGTCACTTCATTGGCTTCCCATCCATTTCTGAATACAATTCAAACTCCTCTTACTGACCTACCAATGCATTCGCTCAGCTGACAAGAAGATGAGGAAAGCAGAAGCAGAATTTTTTTTTCTACCTTTGTTGTAGAGGCATAGAAATCGAGCAGATGCCACAAGGAAGAGGCAGAAAGAAGGCAGACAGTGGATGGAACGAATAGAATGACGAGAAGATGAGGAAAGCAGAAACAGAATTTTTTTTTTTCTACCTTTGTTGTAGAGGCATAGAAATCGAGCAGATGCCACAAGGAAGAGGCAGAAAGAAGGCAGACAGTGGATGATGGAACAAAGAGAATGACGAGAAGATGAGGAAAGCAGGAGGCCATCATGTACATTGTGGACTCCTCCCACTGCCAAGAGCAGAGAGCTACTATTAACTCTTTTGAAACATTCAGGAGTTTTTTCAGTCTGCAAACTGTGTAGAGAGACAGAAAGCAGTTGGAGTGAGAAAGGAAAGGAGCATTTTGTACTATGGAGAAAGCCTGTGTCTCTCTAGTTAATAGTTTGGTGGGAGCTGGTAGAAAATTTCTCTAAGCAGCTATCTCTATACATATAGCTCTGAGGATCAGTGTCCCAGAATCCTGAATAATTGGGAATTTCTATTTGTCCTATTTACACTTGAGCAGATGGAAGATTATTAAAGATGGAAGACCTAGTTTCCTGTATTTTGCTGATGGGAAACCATTAGAGTTGAAAGACCTAGTTTCTACATTTTGCTGAAGTCACAGGCATGAACAAACTTGTTTTAGTACAGATGCTACTGTGTGGCCCAAATGCGAGTGTGTAGATTTCTTGCTGTGAAGAGTTTCTCAAGGACACAAAACAGTGCAGAAAAGACAATGAACAATTTAACAGTACTGGAAGGAACTGAGCAAGTCAGCAGGACACTCCATATATGGGATCCAGAAACTGATAAGAACTGCATAGCCATGCCAAGCCCACAGGTGGGGGCTAGCTGATGTGCTGAATGTACCCATGTGAAGAAAAGAAGATTTCGAGAGGAAGAAAGTTCTAGAAGCCATTCCTGTCCAGGGCCTAGCAGGGAAGGATGGAGGTGTGGATTAGATAGACAGCATTTTTGCTCCTATAGGGATTGTACTTGGACAGAACTAGGGGAGGGTCTTACAGAATAAAGAAACGTGTAAATAACCCAGTAAGTGTGTAAGGTGTAGTCAGAGAGACTTTAGCATACATACAGAACTGCTGGCAATCTCTTTGTATCTCTTTCCATTGTTTAGCCATACTTACTGCTCTGATTTACTAATTTATACTAATTTACCTTTTTATACATATATGATCACTGATTCATTTCTGATTTTTTACTAATAAACCAAGTGATTCGTTTTGGCTAATCACTGAGCGTTGGTCTGGCCATTAATTACCCTTAGAGGGGAAATCACAGAGGAGCTAAGTAGCGACTTCTCACTTTTTTTTTTAAATCTGATAGTGTCCTTCTGGCCTGCCTCCTGTGCACATAATCAGCCATAGGGTACCATAGGATTACAAATGTATCTTAAATAGAAAACTATCTGTATAGATTTTCCTCAAAATAAAGCATTTTATTAAAAAAACAAAAGCAAAACTAATTTAAATATTGATTTTATCCACCCTGTCATATATTAGCTCTTCTTTGAAATCTTTTAGAATTTCAATCATATATGGATACTATAACGCTAACTATGTAGAGATTTTCCTCCCTGTCAAGTTAAGAGCCTAACAGCCACAACACTAACTTCTCAGGTACTTACCCAGCAACTGTAAGGCACTGAAGTTCTGCTGCAATTCGCAATGGATGACTTGTTGGTATCAAATGTTTTAAAGCAAATTTTTCTTCGTTTCCTGATATTAACTGTGCTGTAGCCAAATATACGGAACTGAAAGTGCCTGTGAAAAATATGCAAATATTTAACAGCTCTCTCTATAGTCACTACAAATTTTAATGTACTCATACTAAACAACTATCATATTAACATCAGAAATATTCTAAAATATGTATTTTGCAGATATTTGTTTTTAGGTCAGTCATCAGTTTAATTGATCCTAAAAAAATATATTATGGATGTGTATTTGTTCTATATCTTTTTTTCTTAACATCAATATATAAATATTACATACACAAACACGCATACAATAGAATCTGTTAACTGGTATTCAAATAACTGGCACTCTCAACGAACCAGCCCAAAAATTGTTGGCAAAAGAAAAATTGTCTCTAAAGTGGTGCTCCTGACCCAATAACTTCCCCTCCCCTCCCGCCCCACATGCATCAGCAGCAGCCACAAATCTCCCTCCCTCCCTCCAGCTCCCAAAGCATCACAGCAGCCACAGATCTCCCTTCGATCCTGAAACAATATAGCCGGTCCTGACAACCCCCTCCCACCATCTGTTCCTGAAGCAGTAGAGCCGGCCCCGACAACCCCCTTCCTCAACACGGAATCATGGCTGCATTTCACTGGGGATGCACTTGCGCTGCTCCCGGGCCCATTTTTGTCTTTGAATTGGCCTTGGATGGACTGAGTGGTATAACCTCCCCCTCCCCAAAGAGGCAGAGGGGTCTAAAACTGATGCTACTTCACCCCCTTACACGCTGTGTGGCACACAGAATATGGATGCTCGACTGGTAGCCATCTGCCGCAAATGGGGCATGAATCCGAAATATCTTGCCCCGAGGAGGCCATCTGATAAGTTTTCTTGCAAAAATGAAGCTTGTAGATGTAGAAAAATGCTTTAAATTCAGATCTGGAAACTCCAAGATGGCAATTGTGGAAGCAATTTTACTAATAAAACTGTCTGGGAAAACTACAATGTGGCATCCAAAGTCAATCAATTAAGGATTCATCTAATTTCTTATGTATATTGCACACAATACAAGGTGATCATGATAATATTTTGGACGTCGCATCACTCTACACTCAGATCCCACAAGATAGGCACTACAGATTATAGCTGAGGTGCTCCAACATAGAATCTTGCCCCAGCGCATATCTACAGAATTTTTGATAAAATTGGTGAAATGGGTCATCTGGGTTTTTTTTAATAAGCAGATTTGGGAGTGGTTATGGGGGCGACATTGGCACCATCAGTGGCCACTCTATATATGTCAAGATTTGAAGAATATATAGTATATCAAACCCCATATTTTCAAAAAGTCGTATATTGGACTAGGTTTTTGGATGATATCTTTTTTCTACGGAGAGGTTCACAAGAAAAATTAAAGTTTGCGGAATAATTCTGTGGATAAACAGTTACATTTTACAATGTCTTGCCCCCAGACCCAGCTTGAGTTTTTGGATCTGTTGATAAGTGTGAAAAAAAAATTTTTTTAAACCACCCTCTATAGGAAACCAGTGGCACAAAATACACTTCTCCATTATACTAGTTTTCACCCCTTTAAATTGAAGTTTAATCTACCCATAAGCCAATTTTTGAGAATATGGCATATCTGTTCAACTATAAATGAGTTTAAATGCCAAGGCCGAATATTAGAACGTTTTTTAATAAGGGGATATCCAAAAAAAAAAATCTATAAAGCAAGCTTTTTTGTGAGCAAGGTTTGCACAGAGAGATCTATTATTGAGTAAAAGCTCTGAGGATATTAAAGAAGAGAGTGGTAGACTGACATGTGTTTTGCCATAATCCCAGGCAGATAATCATTTGGTTGAAATAATGAAAGGCTTTAGGCATATTTTGCAACTCCATCCAGTTTTACAAGAATTTCCTATGATAGCGTACAGTAGGGGTAGTACAATAGGGCAGAAATTAAATTTCCAAAAATTTAGAATAGGGGGGTTGCAGTGGAAATGGAATGTTATCATGATAAATGCAGTAGGTGCCAAAGGTGTGATAAAACTAGAAGGGTCACATTGGGAAGTACCGAGCAAGAATTTTCTCATAAAATCTAGAGGAAAAACTGATTTTAACAGTAGTTTTATGGTATATATGCAATAAATTTGTCCATGTGAGCTGGTTTATATCATTAATGGAGCTCAATCTGTACCCCAAAGTACACCAGTAATAAACTACTCTTCATGCCTCTAAGGCAGGGGTGTCAAACTCAATCATATAAGGGGCCAAAATCTGAAAAAAAGGATAAGTTGCCAGCCGAATGTTTTAGTAAGATACTTAGGGGTCCTTTTATTAAGGTACGCTAACTGATTTAGCGTGCGTTAAAGGCGCACCTTAATAAAAGGACCCCTAAGTGACTAAGGTTTAGTCTTAGCAGAAATATACGGTTACAACGTCTCCAACCCCACACCTGCTCTGTGATGTAATCAAAATAAATATTGTAATCACATAATTTCTACCTTTTGTTGGTTCCAGGCTCTGGTTGTCTTCTGAAAACTTGCTTGCCAGGGTCTCTTGCCCATTTTTCATTTTCTTCTTTCTCCGTACTAACCATCCATCTTCCATATCTGCTCCTCCCCTTCCGTTTCCCTTCCCTCCCCCGGAGGTCTGGCAACTTTCCTTTTTTTTCGTGTTCATATTTGCAGCTGCAGCAATGGAACCCACCATCCCCAGATCCACCATCTGTCTGTTTCTCAACTACCCTTTCATCCAGCATCTCTCCCTCCTTCCCCATCATCCCAGGGTCCACCATCTCTCCATTTCTCTTCCCAACTACCTTCCTATCCAGTATTTCTACCCCCTCCACACCATCCCTTGTGTCCAACTTCTCTCTCTCTGTTCCTTCCCTCCCTCCAATTGCCCACCATCTCTCTCCCTCTCCTGTTTTATTTCTTCCCCACTCCACCCCTCTCCCTCCAAGCAAACATATTCCCTTTCATTTTAGCCTCTCTTTCTATCCCTCCCTTCCTTTGTTCAGCATTTCCTCTCTTGTCCCTCTCCATCGAGGATCTTCCCCTTTCCTCCCTGCTTTCCCCTCCCACATATCCAGTATCCACTTTGTGTCCTTACTCCCTCTCTCCATGCTTATGATCTCCCTTTGTCCTTCTTCACCCACCCCTGATCTAGCATTTTCTTGCTTACTCTGTTCCCTGCAGTATTCAGTATCCCGTATCCCCATTTGTGTCCCTAAATTTCTGTATCCTTATTATCCCCTCACTCCTCCTTAGCCCGGCACGTGCACATCTGGACCCCTCCTTCTCTCCCTCTGGGTACTTCTACACCAGGGCCCGCCCCCGTCCCGAAGGCTTGCATGTTTTTCCCCCTTCTTCCCAGTCTCACCTTCATATTTGGCCTGCCGTTCCTACCCTCCTTCCATCCTGGCTTCCTGGTCTCCTCTGGCCAGCCAGCAGCAGCTGCTGCTGCTGCTGTTCATGCGCGTCTGCCTTCACCTGGTCTCCTCTTCAGAGCAGCCTGCTGAGGATCGCTGGCCTGCTTTAGCGAACCTCGCAGGCCGTTGTCGACCTCGGTAGCATGTTCCCTCTGACGCGATCCCGCCCCTTCTCTGATGTACGGGATCGCGTCAGAAGGAATGTGCTACTGAGGTTGACAACGGCCTGCGAGGTTCGCTACAGCTGGCCAGCGATCCTCAGCAGGCTGCTTTGAAGGAGATCAGATGAAGGCAAACGCAAGTGAAAAGCAGTGGCAGCGGTTTGTGCTGGCGGGGCCAATTTTTAACTCATCGTGGGCCAAATTTTGACATGTCTGCTCTAAGGTCTGACTGACATCCAAATTACAGGCTTAGAGAAGAACATTCCGAGTGAGATAGTAGGCAGGTGCAGGAAATAAATGACAGGTGTGTCATTCTGGATCCTCACCTATCTACTAAAAAAGATATTAGCAAGATAAGAACCTAATCTCTTTTTCTAGTGCAATAGGTGTGCCATTCCGGACAAGCAGGACATACAAAAGCAGTCCCAGAAATCTAGGGCGGGATAACTGCACCAGCTTGTAACACTGAGGACCCCCTTTCTTGCCACCACATCCACTCTGTAAAACTTGGCTAATAATAATAATAATTTTATTTTTATATGACGTAACACCACAAACAGTTCGGAGCGGTTTAGAGAGGAAGAAACTGTATATAGATAGTGATATTACAAAAAAAACTTTCAAAATTACATTCGCATGGTAAGATTAATCAAATGTTTCTGGAAGTGTTTTAGAAGTACATCGAGGCAGAAGTGGAGTCGGAGAAATTTATCAAAGAGATAAGTTTTGATTGACTTCCAAATGTACAGTGGACTAAGTCACCGCCCTACAAATCTCTTTGGGGGAGACTGTCCTAGCTTCTGTTCATGACAAAGCCACATTTCTAGTCAAATGCGCCTTTACCAAAACAGGAGACTGTTTTCCCACACACAATGTACGCCAACGAGATTGCCCTGGAAATCGTGGCCTTGGAACCTGGCACACCACGCATAGCTGGATTCGTCAGCACAAAAAGATGGTCAGTTAGTCGAAACTCATTGGTAACCTCCAGATTTTGGAGAAGCTTCTTCAGAATCGGGCGTGGGACAGAGGCATGAAATAGTAAACATCGTTCCTGCCCTGCACAGCATGGAGGCAGCCAGCAGTCATCCAGGATGTTTGTTCCACTCAACAAGGCCTGCACAAGAAAACACGCCTGATCTTACTACCGGCGAGGGAGGTATTTAAGGGGGGTGATGTATAGGCAGCCCCATTGTATAGGCCAATTTACTTTTTAAATCTCTTAGATAGGCTGCCCCATGTTACTAGCCACGGCTTATCTAAGAATTTTAAAACTTAAATCACGGTTTCCTGTGGCCTATACATGGGGAAAAACGGTATTGCACTAGAAATATATACTTTTTCAATGGGCACTGCTGTTGTGCATGTATTGTGTGCCTCACACAACATAGGCATCACAGCTACCAGCTGACACCTCCAAACCCCACCCCATACCCTATTTAGATGACAGGCAGGACAGATGCCCACTCCCTCCTCCCGAAAGGGCCTACCTCTTCAAAATGGCACCCTGTCCCTGCCCATCACTCTCCCCTCTGCCAGCTCTCAGCTCATAGTTGCCAAGTCCGTGGTTTTCTCGCCCAATTGGGCTGCTTTGGAACGCTGGTTGCAGGAAATTTTGAGTAGCTGCACGTTTTAGATTTTTGTGTGGTAATTTCGGCTGCATCATAGCACAACTTGTGTTGGATGGGAAGGAAAAGCAGTTACTAACCGTAACAGGTGTTAACCAGGGACAGCAGGCAGATATTCTCATGAATGGGTGACGGACCACTTTAAAAGTGCTTCGCCACTTTAATTCTTTAAAAAGTTCGCGATAGCCTGAACCGCGCATGCGCGAGCGCCTTCCTGCCCGACGTAGGGCACACAGTCCCTTAGTTAAGATAAGCCAGCTAAGACGCCAACCCAGGGAGGTGGGTGAGATGTGAGAATATCTGCCTGCTGTCCCTGGATAACACCTGTTACGGTAAATAACTGTGCTTTATCCCAGGACAAGCAGGCAGTAGTGCTGTCCGAATCAGGAAAAAAAATTTCGATTCGATTCAGCCTATTGAATCGATTTTTCGATTCGATTTTCCTGTCCAATTGGGTGTTTTTTTCCAAACATCTTGGTGGGTTCATTTTATAGCCTCTTTACCCCCTTCGCCCTCTCCTACCCACACTGGTCCTGTGGTGTAAACAAAATAAACAAACAAAAAATACTTTTCCTCTTTCTTTTAATCCTAGTTCACGTTCACAGTCCAACATCAGCTCTAGAAGCATACACATTTTTAATCTGATACATTGTAATCACAAAACAGAAAATAAAATCATTTTTCCTACCTTTTCTTGTCTGGTTATTTTTCAAATCATGTTGGTCCCATGTTGGTCTGGTTGTCTTCTGATCAGGCTCTCCTTCTTTCTTTTTGCTATCCATCCATCTTCCATCTCTGTCCTCCCCTTCTGTTTCCCTTGCCTCCCCAGAGGTCTGGCATCTTTCTTTTTTTTCATCTCCATTCCCCCGCAGCTGCAGCGATGAACCCCACCATCCCCAGATCCACCATTTCTCCTTTTCTCATCTACCCTTTCATTCAGCATCTCTCTTCTGTGTCCCTGTCCTCCACTCCAGTACTGTCCCCCTTGTGTCCCTGTTCCTATGCTCCCTCCATGCCCAGCATCTTATCTCTCCCCATATCAAGCTTCTTCATTCTCTCTTCCTTACCTCCTGTATCCCCTTCCCCAGGTACAGGCTTTCTCCTACTATCTCTCCTGCAATCCTGCACCCTGCCCACCTACTTTGGAACAGTATCTGTCCCTCTTGTACCCTTCCCCTTGTGGTCTTGCATTTCTTCTCCCTCTCTCCTTTAGTCCAGCACCTCTCCTTTGCTTTCCTCCCCCTCTTTTTGGTTTAGTCTCTCTCTTCCCTTCACCCCAGGTCTGGCATCTCTCCTCTCCTCTCTTACTCCTTCCTCCTCCTCCCTCTGCACAGGCCTGCCTCCCTACCGCGAAGGAACCCTTCCTCCTCTTCCCTCTGCACAGGCCTGCCTCCCCACCGCAAAGGAATTCTTCCTCCTCTTCCCTCTGCACAGGCCTGCCCCCCTGCCGTGAAGGCACTCTTCGGCCTGCTCCCCGCCACGAAGACCTGCTCCCCCCGCAAAAGCCTGCCCCCTGCCGTGAAGGCACTCATCGGCCTGCTGCCCCCACAAACCTGTATCTTCCCCCAGCTTCCCCACTCTTACCTTTAGGCTAACATGTTGGTGTTATAGCGATCCCTGCAGCTGCCCGTCGTCCTCAGCGGCACGTTCTCTCTGCCGCGATCCCGACGTCAAAGCAGGGGCAGGATGTAGCAGAGAGAACGTGCCACTGAGGACGACAGGCAGCTGCAGGGATCGCTATAACACCAACAAGCCTGCAGGCTGCCGTGTTAGCCTTAAGGAGGTAAGAGTGGGGAAGCTGGGGGAGGCCTTTCAGATTGACTCTTCCCCCTCAAACAGGAGCGGCAGTGGACGGCTAGCAAGAGGCAACGCTGCAGCTCCTGTTTTAGGAAGGCACGGGGGAAGGGTCGGTCATTGAATTGGGAGGCCGATTTTTTTTGAAAATTGAATTGATTCAAATCAATTCACCTGATTCGAATCGGTGAATCGGGCAGCACTAGCAGACAGCATATTCTCATGAATGGGTGACCTCCAAGCTAACAGAGATGGGATGGTGGGAGTGTTGGCCTAAGAAAATAAATTTTGTAATACAGATTGGCCGAAGTGCCCATCCCTTCTGGAGAAAGATTCCAGATAATAGTGAGAAGTGAATGTATGAACTGAGGATCAGGTTGCAGCTTTACAGATTTCCTCAATGAGCGTAGATCTAAGGAAAGCCACAGAAGCTGACATAGCTCTAACTTTGTGGGCTGTGACACGACTCTCCAGTGTCAGTCCAGTCTGAGCATAGCAGAACGAAATGCAGGCAGCCAGCCAGTTGGAAATTGTTCTCTTGGATACAGGACGCCCCAACTTGTTTGGATCAAAAGAGATGAAAAGTTGGGGAGATGTTCGTTGTGGCTTTGTCCGGTCAATGTAGTAGGCCAAAGTCCACTTACAGTCCAAAGTATGCAAAGTAGTTTCTCCGGTATGAGAATGAGGTTTAGGAAAAAAAACACTGGTAGAACAATTGACTGATTGAGATGAAATTCAGTGACAACTTTTGGAAGAAACTTTGGATGTGTATGCAGAACCACCAAGTTATGATGAAAAAATGTGAAAGCTGGATCTGCTACTAATACTTGTAACTCACTGACCCACCTGGCAGAGGTGAGAGCAATAAGGAAGACACTTTCCAGGTAAGAAACTTGAGATGAGCTGTGACCATTGGTTCAAATGGTGGCTTCATCAAACTGGAAAGAACCACATTAAGGTTCCATACTACTGGTGGAGGCTTGAGAGGTGGTTTAACATTGAAAAGCCCCTTCATGAACCTGGAAACCAAAGGATGAGCAGTGAGAGGTTTTCCCTCGACTGGCATGTGAAAAGCAGTAATAGCACTGAGATGGACTCTGATAGATGTAGACTTGAGACTAGAGTCAGACAGATGAAGATAATCCAACACCAATTCCACTGCCAAGGATGTTGGATCGTGATGATAAAGACACCAGGAAGAAAATCTAGTCCACTTTTGTTTCCTGGATGCTGACGAACAGGCTGAGAAAGACGTAAGACAGATGAATTCAGCCCGAGAGAAACCAAGCTGTAAGGTGTAGAGATTGCAGGTTGGGATGTAGAAGCGATTCCTGATTCTGAGTGAGCAGAGTAGGAAATATTGGAAGAGGCATGGGCTCCCTGGAGCTCAGTTGAAGTAGAAGGGAGAACCAATGTTGTCTGGGCCACCATGGAGCAATGAGAATCATGGTGGCTGCGTCCCTCTTGACCATGAATACAGTTCGCAACATGAGAGGAAGTTGAGGGAATGCATATAGAAACAGACCCGTCCAATCCAGGAGAAAGGCATCTGCTGCCAGACAGAGGAGAGTAAAGTCTGGAACAAAACTGGGCAGCTTGTGATTGTGAAGAGCCACAAACAAGTCCACTTGAGGAGTACCCCATTGAGCAAAGATGGACTGGAGAGTTGCAGAGTCGAGAATCCATTCATGAGGTTGAAGAATTCTGCTGAGGTTATCTGCTAGGGAATTCTTCTCCCCTTGAATGTAGATCGCCTTCAAGAACAGATTGCGAGCTGTCGCCCAAGTCTAAATTTTTTGGGCTTCCTGGCACAACAGAAGAGAGCCCGTGCCTCCTTGCTTGTTTATGTAGTATATTGCTACTTGATTGTCCGAGCAAAGGAGGAGGACCTGAGGGCAAAGAAGATGATGAAAAGCCTTGAGGGCATAAAACATCGCTCTAAGTTCTAAGAAACTGATGTGAAATTTCTGCTCCCTGGTGGTCCAAACCCCCCCCCCTCCGAGTCTGCAGATCGTTCATATGAGCCCCCTCAAGCATAAGGGGATGCGTTTGTCGTGATGATCTTGTGATGAGCGGGTAAATGAAAAAGAAGACCTCTGGATAGATTTGAGGAGGTCATCCACCATTGAAGCGACCACAGAAGAGATGATGTCACAGATATATGTTGTGAGATACGATCCATCGCTTGGTCTCAGCAAATTCAAAAGTCAAGGTGCAAGGAGGGAAACGTGCCCCGCCGGGCCGAACTCACGAAAGCGAAAAAGTAAAAAAATTTTTTTTACTATAAAAAAGAAAGAAAACAAAAACTGACTAAAAAGTCAAAAAATAAGCTGCGTGAGCAGGAAGGCAGTGAAAAAATATCAACAGCCATTGATGAAGCGACTTCTTAGCTCTGCGGAAACTAAGAAACTGAGGGACCACACGCCTTACATTGGGCGAGAAGGCACTTGCGCATGCGTAGTTCGGGCTATTGCAAACTTTCTAAAGACCTAAAGTGGCAATGCACTTTTAAAGTGGTCCATACCGGTTCTCCGTCGGTGACATCACCCATTCGTGAGAATATGCTGCCTGCTTGTCCTGGGATAAAGGAAAGCTGCGGACCTCTTGGTGGGCAATCTCATGAGTTTAACGAAAGGATGAAGTGGTGGGGGAAGGATTTGAAGGAGAGGTGCCTGATCGCTTACAGAGAAGAGAGCAGAAGCAAGAGGGAAGGATGACCAGTCTCTTCCCTCCCCAACCTCCGGTTCATGATTCGCTGCTCTTGTTGGAGTCAGGCCTTCCTCTCTGCCGGGTCTCACCTACTTCCTGTTTCTGTGAAGGCAGGACCCAGCAGAGAGGAAGGCCTGACTCCAACAAGAGCAGCGAATTACGAATGTTGCGCTGCCGACTGCAGGGTGATAAAGGGAGGGAGGGGGAGAGAAATGCTGCATTTGATTGGGGAGAGGGAGGGAGAAGAGATGAAAATGAGATGCCAGACCATGCAGAACGAAAGGAGGGAGGGAAAGGAAAGGAGATACCAGGGCATGGGGATAGGGAAGAGGTGACAGAGATGCCAGACCAGAGAGAAAGGAGGGAAAGGAAAGAGGAGATACTAGAGCATAGAGGTGGAGGGAGAGATTGAAGGAGAGGAGAAAGATATGCCAGAGCATGGGGGGAAGGAAGGGGACTGAGATGCCAGACCATCGGGAAGGAAGCGAGGGAGGGAAAGGAAAGGAAGAAAAGGAGATGCCAGAGCATGGAGGGTGAGGTCCCAGGGCATGGGGGAAGGGAAGTAGATGCCATATCATGGGGCAAATTGGGGTGAGAAGGAAGGAAGGAAAGGAGAAGGGAGATATGCCAGAGCATGGAGGAGGGAGTGGAGACAGAAAGAGAAAAATGGAGAGACAAAGAGGGCAGATGCTGGATGGGATGGAGAGTGAAGAGAAAGTGAGGAAAGCAGAAATCAGAGATGATAAAAAGGTAGAAAAAATATTTTATTTTGTTGCTTTAGAATAAAGTAGTATTGTAGCCTTATTGATAAACATTTATAAATAGAAAATGGAAATAATCTTTTTATTGAACTAATTTTAATACATTTTTTACTAACTTTTGGAGACCAAAATCCTCTTCCTCAGGCAGTGATTTACCAAGTGGGAGGGGGTGTTAAAAAATGATCTGCCCCGGGTGTCATATACCCTTGGTACGCCACTGTCCGATCCCCTACCTTTAGAATATTAGGGAACCTTCTAATCAGATTAAAATTGCTTCACAGATCTGGAAGGGGCTGTGAATTTTGTTTTGTATCTTATGTGAGAACATTCGGAGCACCCTCTCATGTTTTGGGGCTGCTTTTTCAAGGTAATTGGGTGGGATTATGTTAAGCCCCTTCCCTTCCTTAAAAGCAGACTGAAACCTCACCTTTTTGATATAGCTTTCAATCCTTAACCCTATTCCTCTGCCCTCCAACCCAGCTAACAGTTCCTCTTAACTGTATCCATGACATCCTGTTTGTCTGTTTTGCCTGTTTAGATTGTAAGCTCTTTCCAGCAGGGACTGTTTTTCTTATTCTGTCTGGTAGAGCTATAGAAATAATTAGTAGTAGTAGATTATGGTGGCTCCACAATCAGCTGAGCAGAGGTAAAGAACAGTGGCAGGAGGAGGAGGAGCTGTACCTAGCCAGTAGCCATTGCTCTTCAGAGCAGATACCAGATACAATTCCTCCCCGTTTTACAGGGCTGCTCTTCACAAATAGCATGCATATAATTTGCATACTTTAGTGCTGAGCATCACCCGGATAAAAACCACCCTCACCACAGTATTTTTTTTTATTTATTATGGTGTATGAGCTTTGAACATCGGGGCCAATCTGTACCTCGCAAACGTATTACACAAAAGATCCATTAAAGATTCAGCAACTGGTGATATAATTTGGGAAAGTCACAAGAACCACAGTAGTCTTACATTAATTGCTGCTGCTAAACAACGTGACGATTTAGAATTTCATTAAACTAAAATATGCAATCAAATATTAATAATCCTAGCAATTTACCTTCCCCTATTTTATCCGTAATTTGAAATACTTTACTGAGCTGTGGCACTGCATCATAGAGTTTCTCGATATCTTCTTTCACGCCTGTAAACAATAAAGAAAGAACGCCTTTTAATTCTCAACCATAATATTAAAGCAGCTATTACGAAAAGGGAAGCGCACGCTAAACATTCTGACACAGACTGATGAACATGCTTACCAGGATTACGTTTCAACTCCTCCATCAAATAAACAAGACAGAAAGAAAACTGCAGTGCAAGTGAAACTACTTTTTATTTTTAACGCAACCGCGGTCTAATATAGGTTACTGAACACAAAGTCAGCTATATTTTAGACTAATTCCCTAAAATTGCAGATAGGATAGCGCTGCACCTACTAAACAGGAAAAACAAAAACGAGGAAGGGAAAAAGAAACCTATTAAATCATTACTTAAAAGGCGCCAAAACAACATTCAAGCTCAACCGGAAATGCTAGCGCGCGGGATACCGGTCTCAATTACGCTTTGTGTCTGGTGGCCATATTGAAGTTGGCAAACAAGTGCTAGCAAAATCTGAAACGGGAGGAGAGTGCAAGTATCAGTGTTTATATTTAAAATTATAATACTGTACTTGTAATTTTTAAATATATTAGGTAGGTTTTGAAAAATAAAATAAGGCTTAGGTGAAAACTTGCATGGAAAATAATTAATCATTGCCTGAGGGACAATAATTTTCTGCTAGTTTGTTATCAAGGGAGCCTTTCAGCATTATTTCTAGCAATTTTATTTATTTATTGAGATTTATTAACTGCCTTTATGAAGAGATTCTCCCAAGGCAATTGTTGCTGTTAGGGGTTCATGATTAAAACCTTATAACTTTCCAGAAAAATAAATAAACAAAACCCATTTAAATGATAATAATATCAAACCTTTTCAGTAGCACTCATAATTTACAGACATGTCAAGTCACATGTATTTGAAAGTTTTGTCACTCTCACACTCTTTTAGTCCTATTTTCTCACTCATCAAGTCTCAATCCGGTGTACAGTACTGATCTTACTCACTGCTTTCATTAGAAGCAAACCTTAAGAGAAGTAAATCAAGTGGTTTAACAACCATTAAGAACTCTGGATAAACACACATTCCTGCCTATTGATTCCCCTTGCCTTATCTTCCCCTTATTGCAAGTGAAATTGCATCTGAAATTGATATACAGTATATAATTTTAACTACTTGGTGGAAAACAAATTTCAGCTTAAAAATTTTACTTCTAAGCCAGGGGTCAGCAACATTTTTAAAGCAAAGAACTATTTTATTCTATATGTTTGACCCAAGATTTACAAAGAGCTGCAATAAGTAGAGAGGAGGGTTTCAGATACAATTTTTAATGCAATATTGGTATACGGTATATGTATTTAACACAAAACAAAATTTCAAGTACTTACAGAAAATAAAGAAAAACAATTTAATGAGACTTTTGACGTTGTATTTCCTGCCCCCTCTCCAGAATTAGATGAGGAACTCCATTCAGATGACTTAGTTGAAACTTGCCCAGATGAAGGAAGTATCTGGCAATATGATCTGTGGTTGAGGGCAGGATGACTAATGTGACCATACGTCCCATTTTGAACGGGATCGTCCCATTTTTAGCTCACCTGTCCCGTTCCCACGCACAGCTTCGGGATGCCGAAATGTCCCATTTTCAGAAGGAACGGGACAGGCGCTGCCTGGCTGGCCCGGAACTTCCTCTCTGACGTCAGAATTGACGTCGGGGGGAGGTGGGGAAGGCTTGTGCTGGTCTATTGAAAAAACGTCTTCTGAATTTGACATTTCAACAAGAATGGTTAGACAAGCAAGACAGCTTAAAATAGAAAGTGGCATTCTAGCAACGCCACGTAAAAATAAAGGCAAATCACTTTCAGATGATGTGACAAAAAAGGTGTCCAACTTTATGAAGATGATGAGTGCAGTAGGCCGTGTCCTGGAAAAAAGAACTATATTTCAATCAGAGTTGATGGGAGGAAAAAGTTCAAAAGCAAAAGAGGTTGCTGCTAATCAATCTGAAAGAGATGTTTGTTGAATATCGCAATAAAATGGCCCAAATTTGAGTTTCTCAAAATTCTGTGAATTAAGACCAAAATGGTGTGTCAATGTTGGTTCATCTGGAATGCACTCAGTTTGTGTATGCTCTGCACATCAGAATGTTAAGCTGATGCAAGTAGCATAGTCAAGGATGACTAAAAGGATTTAATGGGAAAAACAGTTTGCAATTTGGAGTAAAAAAATTGTATGCTCCACAGATGTGATGAGTGTCCTGGTAAAGGTGCACTTGAAGCCTACCTTTTCAATGAATACAAGGATATGATTGAATTCAAGCAGTGGATCCAAACAGATTGTGCGACTCTAGAGGTAAAACAAATGGCAGTCAAAAATTTTATAGCTGTAGCCCAGTATGGCTGGTTTGTGAATCACTGCAGCAAAACGCCTCCTGAAGTTCAGGACAGATGGTTACTTCTTTTGCCACTGTAAATGTTGGAGAAATTAACTGTGGGAATTGTTCTAAGAAAACTACAAACATTCCTGAAATTAGACTCTGGTGAAGAGAACTATATCTGACTTACCTAATAAAGTCGAGAGTCGTAGCTGAGTTAAAGCTTGATTTGATAAACCTTTTCTTGGTTGTATTGCCATTATGTCATTGAAATCTGTTATGAACTTACAAGGCAAACTGTGCTTAGTGCTGCATTAACTAAGCTCATGTTATGAACTTTGATTTTGAGGCTGGTGGCCAAATAAAGCCTACATTTTTATTTTGCCATCCTGACTGTGATGTATTCATTGAAAGGTCTACCGAAAGATCAGTTCTAGGCTGTTGCCTAAGGTTAAAAGTCCTGAAGGGCTCCCCTAGTTCCAGGAGGACCACGCCAAACCCGAGCAGTGTGTCATGACCTCGCTGCCTGCCACGCTCTTTGGGGGCACGGGTGTGACAATACACAAATGTATAACTCCATATTTTGAACTCTTTCTGTAATATATAAAGAAGGGCTATAAAGGACAAAGGAAAAGAAGCCCAAAATTGCCAGAATCAGCTAATCCTACTCTGCCAGGGAGAAAAGAAGTCTGGGGTGGACGGGAAGACTTAGAAGAAAAAACACAAGTAACAAAAAAAATTATACAGTCTACTTTAAAGTTGCAGGTAATAGGAGAGACTCATAGCAACTGCATGTCATAAAACAGTATTTCTCAACATGCGGTACGCATACCCCAGGGGTCTGCAGCGCCGGCATTGTATGTCTCCCAACTTCTTTCTGCCATCGTGTATATGCAGTGCCGGTGTTATATGTCTTCCAAATTCCTTCTGCCATGGCATATCTCCTGCCTTCTCTCCCCCAGCCTCCCTTCCCCCCTCCCGGACGAGCAGCGGCAGCTCACTATGTGCTTTTAACTTCACACAGCTGCCACTAGCATTAGTTTAGCCGGCGATTCCATCAGGCAGCCTTGGCCCGCCTCTGATGAAAGAGAAAGTTGCATCATTGGAGGCGGGCTGGTCTAGCAAAGAGCTGCTTGATGGAATCTCCAGCTCCTCTCCCTAGCGACAGCTCACTGTGTGCTTTTAACTTCCCCACATAGCTGCTACTGGAGTATTGTGTTCAATTCTGGTTTCCTTATCTCAAGAAAAATATAGTGCCTCTAGAAAAGGTTCAAAGAAGAGCGACCAAGATGATAAAGGAGATGGAACTCCTCTTGTAAGAGGAAAGACTAAAAAGGTTAGGGCTCTTCAGCGTGGAAAAAAGGTGGCTGAGGAGAGATATGATTGAAGTCTACAAAATCCTGAGTGGAGTAGAATGGGTACAAGTGGATCGATTTTTCACTCCGTCAAAAATTATAAAGACTAGGGGACACTCGATGAAGTTACAGGGAAATATTTTTAAAACCAATAGGAGGAAGTTTATTTTCATTCAGAGAATAGTTAAGCTCTGGAATGTATTGTCAGAGGATGTGGTAAAAGCGGATAGCATAGCTGGTTTTAAGAAAGGTTTGGACAAGTTCCTAGAGGAAAAGTTCCTAGTCTGTTATTGAGAAAGACATGTGTATTACTATTTAAAAAGGCTTCACTTTAGACCTTCAGTCACTTTCCGCACTGGACAGAATGCCAGGAAATCAAAATAGTATACAAATTAAGTTTTATTACATATATACAATATTTCTAGCCATAATCATTGATTAAGTACAGAGTTTGAATTAATACGTTACCGGTTATTACATCATTATTCTGTTATTACGTCATCACTCTGTCGGGGGACCACGAACAGGAGGCTTATTCAGAATGTCATCACACAGCGTATCAATGGTGGAAATGTCCCCCCTTTACAGGTAACTTTCCTCCCTTAAATTGTACTTTTTCCCCATCCCCTTTTTCCAGATTGGATTTACAAACGCGTGCTTACCTCATGTTGAGAGGGTAATCCCCAATCAGCATGTCTTGAAAACAACTAGCTTAGCTCGTGGGTTGTATACCCAGCCCCTCTTTATGGATTGGATACTTTTTCCCTCATCCCCTCTAGCCAGATTGGATTTACAAACGCATGCTTATCTCGTGCAGGGAGGGTGTGATTCTGTCAAGCACCTATCATCAAGTGCTGAAGACTCCTGGCTTTGCTCGTGTGCTGACAGTGACCTGCTCTCATAATAGGAAATTTATCAGCAGGTGCTGAAAAATTTCTGGCCTTGCTCGTTCTCATAATACTTGTGTTTCCCTGTAACAGCTATCATGGATCCTAGGCAGTGTCATTCAATATTAATAATCCTTTCATACCATACGTTTCACATTCGTGTCACATTCGGTCCTTATTGAGTGATACTGCCACAGGATACCATCGTGGGTCGTGTTGATTTACAGCATAGTCCATAAACCACATAACAATTCCACAAGGACAGAACAAGTACTATTATGGTTAGTATAATTACTAATCTGGTGCTCTATTATGCTTTTGTTCAAATTCCTTATGGACTGATTTATCCTACGGGATCCTAGTATTAACTTTCCCAACTTTAAATCCCAATTTGGAACGGAAAAGTTGTTCTCCCAGAATCCTATATCAGGTGTTCAAACATAAGTTTGATTCTGCCAAAGAAGTGTTGACATATTGTGTAAGCATCCTGCAAAGGGTACTATCATTTTTTGGTATTATTGGCTCATTAGTCACCACACATATTACGCGTGGTGCTATTTCAATAATATAGTCCATTCACACACATCATATATTATTGATTGTAATTTACAAATTCGTCCTTGCAATGTGGAGTCACAAAATGTTAAAATTAAATTTAGGTGCCCAGAAAAATTGCTTCTGAGGTTCCCCTAGTATGAGGGGTAACACTACATATTTAAACATTCCTATGCAGTGAGTATCATTACATTGTACTTCTGGGGCTTGAAATTGTTTATTAAACACGGTCCTCCATATCTGCTCATTTCTAGTGTGTTCATTGCTTTTAATTTCTGTAATCCATGTATGGTCTCTTGTTGTCACATTTGCAATGATATATCTGGAGTTAGCGCTGCAAGTGAAGTTATCTTGCTTCCGATTCATTGAAGAATGCTTCCATCTCCATGACGTAACGACCCCTTCTTTAATTGTAATACGTCGCACGGGGGCAGCGCCTCTTACCCCATACCATATTCCAAGGATTCCAAGGCACACGTATATCTACAAGTTTCAGAAAACATTATTACTCTCTCAAATAACATTTCTCCTGAGGGACATATTCCCATTTTTCCACTCCCGGTTTCATTACAAGGAGAGCCTTATCTTTCCCGATTGCAATCACCTCCGCTGGTTCCGGAGGTCCTTTAGGATTGCTAATCCAGATTTTGGCTATGGACAGTTTCCCAATCGTCAAATTGGGGGTTACATTATCCCTCCACTGCCCATATTTGTCATCTGTAGTTAGTTTTTTAAGGGCCTCTTTCAAAAGTCCATTCATCCATTCAATTAATCCCGCTGCCTGGGGATAATAGGGCATGTGATATACCCATTCAATATTATTTTCCTTAGCATATTCTTTTATCTGCCCTCCCGTAAAATGTATTTGTAAGGGCATACCATAATACTGAATAATCATGTCTAAAGTCCTTAGAGTGCTCCATTGTGACGCAGAAGCACAAGGGAATGCTAATAATAATCTACAGCAGTACACATATATTTACATTTACGACTTTCGGGTAACGGTCCTATGAAATCTATTTGCCAAATCTGGGCTGGCAAATCGCCCCGTGCCCCATTACCTTATGTGGTACTTCCCGTTCTTGATATGTTGACACACCAGACATTTTCTGATCACATGTTAGATCAAAGGAATCCCTCGTTCCTGAGCCCACCTGTAAGTAGCTATTTCTCCAAGATGTCCACTTTTCTGATGTGTCCAAATGGCTGTACCTTCCAACCATTCTTCCACCTTAGGAATTTCATTAGTAGTTGTTACAGAAATGGTAGCTGCGGCATCTGCTTGGGAATTAAACAATCGTTCCATTGAATCAACAGGCATATGTGCATCTACATGAAATACTGACACTATTGTCTCCTGTACAATTTTTTCTATGTCTTGCCACAATTCTTTACCCCACAGTTAACCAATTATGGGACTTCCACCCCATTAACCATGTAGCAAGACCATTAGCGACCGACCAGGAGTCAGTAAAAAGATATCCCACTCCCCATTTCACTGGTGATTCATGAGCATATACTGGCTTTATGATTTCCAGCTCTCCGTTAGGAATATTAGCTATTTTTTAGTGCAAAGTAGCTACCCCATGCTCACCTATTTTAGCTCTTTGAGAAATGTACCATTTCCATTTAATAATACTTTGTTCCTGAGCATATCCTACTCTATTTGACTTGGGATCAGACATTACCCATTGCATAATTGGAATTTGTGGCCGCAATAGTAATCTGTTCGGTCTCAGCCAACGCCCAATAACATGCTAAAAGTTGTTTTTCAAAGGGAATATATTTTTCACCTGCTTCCGGGAATTTCCTGTTCCAGAATCCTAAGGGTACCCGTTTCCCACTTTGTTTTTGCCATACATATAATTCCACTTCCCCCTCTCTCATGGGCCACAAATCTACAGCTGTCTGTATGGCTTGTTTAGCATTTCCAAAAGCAACCTGCTGTTCTTCTCCCCACATAAACTCATATTTTTTATTCTTTGGAGTGGGAAAATCTAATATTTTTCGTTTTGCTTTCTCTGTGATTTCCCTAATATCCTCTATTCCACTGAATTCCTAAAAATTTTACCGACGTTGCCGGTCCTTGTATTTTTGTTGGATTTATTTCCCTTCCCTTCTTTTTCATATGGTCAATTAATAAATCCAATTGCCCTTTCACCTCTTCCTTCGTTGTTCCCTGTATCAATATGTCGTCAACATAATGAGAAATTTGTATAGAGGTGAATTTCTGAAATTCATCTAAATGTTCCGCTACTATTTGAGGACAAATGGTAGGACTATGTAACCATCCCTGTGGTAGCCTAGTAAAAGTAGATTGGGCACGTTCAAACAAACCTGAAACCTACTTACAGGAATATACATTAACATTTTATAACATTTCCAATATTCTTTTATCGTTCTTAAAAACTTATTTCGGACTGCTGAAAAGTCCGCGGCCAGCCTTCAGACAGTGACTAGTCAGCCTGCTTGTTACTACAACAAAAGGCACATCCTTCCTTAACACTTCTCACAAAGCTTTCTTCCACATTCTTGTACGTTCGTTCTACAGACTATCTCCCTGCTTTTAACCATCTCTTAAAGAAACAAGGAAAAGAAAAAAAAAATTCAGGCTACGTCAGGCAAACAGCTTCTAAATTTTTATCCATAAACCCTTTGGTTCCTTGTTTACATTATTAATTTCATTACAAATTCCTACATTTAAATCCATAATTTGTTAATATTTAAGCATATTTTAAATATCGATCCCTGTTTTTGCAACATTCGTAGAATTGCAGACAGACCCCATGCTGTCTCTCTCCTTTTTCTCCCCTTCCCCCTCCCCTCTGCCTAGTGAACAAAGGAGAAACTTAAAAAGCCCGCCGTCGTCAAGCTCACATGATAGCATCGAAGGAGAAAAAAGGTGGGGGTGAAAATCCCTCCCTTTGCAGTTTGCTCTTTCAAACAAAGGAACTTTTACTCCAACATCCTATTTACTCGACCGCGCCTTTTATATTTTGTGGCAGCAATATGAACTATTAATACCCAGCTCCTTCGAGCCAAAGCAACTACATCACCCGATTTATCGGGGCATTTTTTTTTTTTCTAAACTACATCACCCGATTTATCGGGGCATTTTTTTTTTTTTTTCTAAACTACATCACCCGATTTATCGGGGCATATTTTTTTTTTTCTAAACTACATCACCCGATTTATCGGGGCATTTTTCCTAAACTTGTACAAGATCAATTGGTTCTGCACTTCCCAGAACCCAGAGCAACTACATCACCCAATTTATCGGGGCATTTTTCTAAACTACATCACCCGATTTATCGGGGCATATTTTTTTTTTCTAAACTACATCACCCGATTTATCGGGGCATATTTCTAAACTTGTACAAGATCAATTGGTTCTGCACTTCCCAGAACCTTTTCCCATGACTCTGCTAATCCATGATTATTGGCTAGTTCTTGTGCTATTAAATTATACGGTGCCTCGATCCAGCTGGGCACCTCTGTAGGTTCTTTTGAGGATTTCTCTCTCTTCCTGAACATTCCTGTATCACAAGAGCGCTCAGGTTTTCTTTAGAGAAATCCTGCCGACTACGCCAATTAATGTATTACTATTTAAAAAGGCTTCACTTTAGACCTTCAGTCACTTTCCGCACTGGACAGAATGCCAGGAAATCAAAATAGTATACAAATTAAGTTTTATTACATATATACAATATTTCTAGCCATAATCATTGATTAAGTACAGAGTTTGAATTAATACGTTACCGGTTATTACATCATTATTCTGTTATTACGTCATCACTCTGTCGGGGGACTACGAACAGGAGGCTTATTCAGAATGTCATCACACAGCGTATCAATGGTGGAAATGTCCCCCCTTTACAGGTAACTTTCCTCCCTTAAATTGTACTTTTTCCCCATCCCCTTTTTCCAGATTGGATTTACAAACGCGTGCTTACCTCATGTTGAGAGGGTAATCCCCAATCAGCATGTCTTGAAAACAACTAGCTTAGCTCATGGGTTGTATACCCAGCCCCTCTTTATGGATTGGATACTTTTTCCCTCATCCCCTCTAGCCAGATTGGATTTACAAACGCATGCTTATCTCGTGCAGGGAGGGTGTGATTCTGTCAAGCACCTATCATCAAGTGCTGAAGACTCCTGGCTTTGCTCGTGTGCTGACAGTGACCTGCTCTCATAATAGGAAATTTATCAGCAGGTGCTGAAAAATTTCTGGCCTTGCTCGTTCTCATAATACTTGTGTTTCCCTGTAACAGCTATCATGGATCCTAGGCAGTGTCATTCAATATTAATAATCCTTTCATACCATACGTTTCACATTCGTGTCACAACATGGGAAAGCCATTGCTTGCCCTGGATCGGTAGCATGGAATATTGCTATTCCTTGGATTTTGGCCAGGTACTAATGACCTGGATTGGCCACCATGAGAATGGGCTACTTGGCATGATGGACCATTGGTCTGACCCAGTAAGGCTATTCTTATGTTCTTTTATGTTCTTAGTTTAGCTGCAGTTCCATCAGACAGCCTTGAGGCTTTTGCTAGGTCGGCCCGCCTCTGATGAAAAAGGAAGTTGCATCATCAGAGGTAGGCCGGCCTAGCAAAGGCCCAAGGCTGCCTGATGGTACCACACTAAACTATTGCTAGCGGCAGCTGTGTGGGGAAGTTAAAAGCATGCAGTGAGCTGCCGCTAGGGGAGGAGAGGCACTGTTGGACAGTGAGAAAAGGTACTGCTGGACATGGGGAAGGACTGGGGGAAGGGAGAAGGGGTACTAGTGGACATGTGTAGAAGGAGAGGAGCTGCTGGACAAGGGGGAGTAAAAGTGAAGGGAAGGGAGAAGAGGCGCTGCTGGACCTGGCAGAAGGGGAAGGGAAGAGGAAGGTGTTGCATGCTGGAGGGGAAGGTGAGATGGTGTATGGGGAGAGAGCATATTAGTTGTGAGTGGGTTTGGGGGGAGGAAAGGAAGGAAAATTGTTGAAGGATGAGTGAGAGTGATGAGAGAGGAAGAAATGAACATGGTGTGGAGAAGAGGGAGAAATGGGGCATGGGGAGGGAACATGTTATAAGTGGGGTTGGGGAAGGATGTCACACTTGAGGGAAGGGACGAGGAAAAAGAAAAAGCGTGCAGGAGGCAGAAACTTGGACTCATGGAGAGAGATAGGGGGAGATGGATGGGGAGGGTAGAAAGGAGGGAAGGAGAAATGTTATAGTTGGGGGAACAGGGATAAGGATGGTGAACTTTCTGATAGCTGGCACTCTTCCAGCGGGGTCCCCCAAAGATCTCCACTTTCACCATCAGTGTTAAACCTTCTAATGCAATCCTTGAGAGCTGAACTAGATCTTGCACAAATAAAATATTTCACCTATGCAGATGACATAACGCTCATGCTATCTTTAACAGCTGCATTAGTCAGTACCTCCCCGCTGTTAAAAAATGTATCCGCTTCATAGAAAACTGGACCTCAACCCACCACCTCAAACTAAATAAGAACAAAACCAAATTCCTTTGGCTTCAATGTTCCCTCTAAGGATTGATGAGGTATATGCAAAAAAAAATATGCATGAGCGACAAGTTACATACTCCACAAATTTATGAGCAGGCGCGGAGGACGCATTTTTAAACAAATGTAGTTTATCCTTGTACTCCTTATGTATTTTTAATCATCTATGGATATGTTTGTATGTTTATTGTTCAAATGGTTTTATTTATTTCCCCAAATTTATTTTTGTTATACGCATTGAAAATATTTGATATTGCGTTTAAATCAAAATCTCAATAAACTTGAAACGAGTGCCTATGAGATTGTGGGAGGGTTAAATACTCAAAACTTAGAAGAATAACAATTTACTTAAAGTTTTTGCTTCGCCAGCTTTCTGGTATCTTTACATACAGTGGCGTACCTAGCATATGTACCAAATATGCAAAAAAAAATATGCATGAGCGACAAGTTACATACTCCACAAATTTATGAGCAGGCGCGGAGGACGCATTTTTAAACAAATGTAGTTTATCCTTGTACTCCTTATGTATTTTTAATCATCTATGGATATGTTTGTATGTTTATTGTTCAAATGGTTTTATTTATTTCCCCAAATTTATTTTTGTTATACGCATTGAAAATATTTGATATTGCGTTTAAATCAAAATCTCAATAAACTTGAAACGAGTGCCCATGAGATTGTGGGAAGGTTAAATACTCAAAACTTAGAAGAATAACAATTTACTTAAAGTTTTTGCTTCGCCAGCTTTCTGGTATCTTTACATACAGTGGCGTACCTAGCATATGTACCACCCGGGGCCCATCATTTTTTGGCACCCCCCCATCTGTACGAAAAACATGATTTTTAGTAACAAGCCACATGTCACACATGAGTACCTAGGAAAAGGCAGCATCTTACATATTGCAGTAAGCAGTACATCAATACACCCATTGTAAAACTAAACAAGCCAGACCAGCACAGATCAATTCTACACCGTCAATCCTAATAGAAAACCATGTCTTTCGAACACACAGAACACAGAAAACACCTTCGCCTAGTATGGAATATGTCATCACAAACTAACTCCTCCCCCTTTTACAAAACTGTACTGTGGATTTTAGCCACGGTGGTAACAGCTCTGACGCTCATAGAATTCTGAGCATCAGAGCTGCTACCACCAAGGCTGGCGCTAAAAAACGCTCCACAGTTTTGTAAAAGGGGGGATAAAATAGAAATACACAGCTTCAACGCTCTAGCTCAGGGGTGCCCAAACTTTTTGGGCTTGCGAGCTGCTTTTAAATGACCAAGTCAAAATGATCTACCAACAATAAAATTAAAAACACAAAGCATACTATACGCTGAGAAAATGTTAATTATCATTCCTATTCTGGGTTTTTTTCAAAGAGGTCAAGGCAGATGACTCTATGCATTGTCACCTTAGTAACAACCATACAAAAATAGACAAATATACCCCCTTTCCTTTTTATTAAACCACAGTAGCAGTTTTTAGTGCAGGGAACTGTGCTAAATGCCCAGAGCTGCTCTCGACGCTCATAGGCTCCCTGCGCTAAAAAACACTATTGTGGTTTAGTAAAAGGGGACCATAGTGCAAAATATAGACAGCATATATAAATTCAGACACATTTTGATCACTAAATTTAAAATAAAATCATTTTTCCTACCTTGTCTGGTGATTTCATGAGTCTCTGGTTGCACTTTCATCTTCTGATTGTGCATCCAATCTTTCTTCCCTTCTTTCAGCCTGTATGCTTCCTCTCCTCCAGTACTCATTCCCTCCCCCAACTTTTTCTTCCTCTCTCCCTTTCTTTCTTTCTTTTTTCTCTCTTGTTGCCCCCTTTCTTTTTTTCTGTTTCCTTCTGTCTCCCTGCCTGCCCCCTTTCTTGCTCCCTACCCTCCACAAAGCCACTGCTGCCATCATCGGGGGTAAAAGGCCCCAAAGCCACCACCGCAACCATCAGGGGAAACAGGCCCCAAAGCCACCGCCGCGGCTGCCCCAAGCTTTCTCTGCTTCACATCGGGCTGACCAGCAATCCCCCGACGTAAATTCTGCCGTCGGAGAGGAAGTTCCACCCAGCCAGGCAGCGATTGGCTGGCTCGAACTTCCTCTCCGACTGCAGCCTTAGGGCGGGTGCATAGCCAGGGCGGAACCCCCCCCCCCCCAGTATGACACTGAAGACATGGCAGTGGCTCCTCTCACAAATCCCCACCTGCGTCGGAAATCTGATGCAGTCGGGGATCTTGAGAGGAGCCGCCGCTGCATATTTCAACTTTAAAATACAGGCCGCCGCCGCTTTCTCTCACCTCGCCCTCGAGTGAGCGACAGGAGAAAGCGTATGAGCGACGCCACTGAAAATAGTGAGCAATCGCTCATGCACTCACCTTAGAGGGAACACTGGCTAGGACCCTTGACTGACCCATGCTATGCTCCAAGAATCACAGTAGATGACACAGACACTCCATTAGAAATACAATCCTGAATATTAGGAGTAGAAGTTGATAACCACCTATCCATGAAAAGCCACATGCAATCAATAATAAAACAATCTTTCCTTGTGATGAGAAAGCAAAAATCCATCAGAAAATTCTTCGAAATAGAGGCTTTCCGAATTTTAGTGCAATCCCTAATCCCTTCTTGCTCTAAAATGTTGTTATTGCATCTACAACTAGTTCAAAGTGCAACGGTAAGACTCATGTATGAACTATGGAAATCAGAACACCTACAGCCCTACTATATGAAACTACATTGGCTACCGATAACTGTAAGGATCAAATTTAAATTAGGCATCTCTGCCTCTAAGATCCTGAAAGGGAATGCCTACGACTACCTAACAGAGTGTCTGTCCAACTCCAGGGTGCCTCCTACAGATATTCCCCCAGAAATTTTTTCTACTTAAAATTCCCAGCATGTAACAATATAAAGTCTACCAAGCAAATTACCGTATCCATCCAATATCAATTAGTAAAATGCTGGAACCAACTACCATTTACACTACGAACTCACTACCTCAGATACAGAAAACTTTTACAAGATTTTCTCTACCAAGACAGGGAGCCTACCCTGAAGTATGGTAACTGAAATAGGAAATGTAAAAACCCATTTCTAAACTGTCTAATGCAACTCCTGGGACAAAATGAAGAGTCAACAATGACCTATTTGTACTTGTAGCTATGTATTTGAAACTGTGACCTAACTGTATTAATAGTTGTACTCATCTACCTGTACTAGCAACCCTATTGAATGTCTGTGTCAATTGGTCCATTGTAACTTCCTGGCTAACGGACCCAGCCTCTTGAACTGCAATCCGACCTTGAATTGAATAGGTAAAGACGGAATAGAAAACCTGATTAACATAACATTTCTTTCTGGAGTCTCCAGCCGGAAGACCAGAGAAAGTGAACAAAGACAAGATGCATTTACTTCTTGTACAAGTGATGGCATCTGTTGTCAAATGATACCACCCTAGAACCCTTACTAAAGATAAAGCATGTATATAACTGTAATGTGCTGTCTATGCCATTCGTTACCCACAACTTGCCCAAACCCCACCCCCTAACATGGCATGTGCTGTCATATTAGTACAGTAATGGTTTCCCTGCTTGTGCATTAACAGCTGACTTGTGTTAATTTGCTTAACACACTTTAGTAAAGCAGCTTCTTTATAAAAATTATTATTATTACTATTAAATGAATGAAATACATAAATATAACAATTTATGTCTTGTTTCAACAATGTGGTTTATAAAGAAAGATGAACAGTACCAGTGTAAATGATTTAACTTTTGTGTATGGTTAATTATTTAAAACATGAGATGCTATATTTTATATAGGCATATGGCAGACAAAGAGTTGAAAAGCTGGTACCTTGACCCTGTTCCAGCTGTTTCAGAAATTCCATCTACTCAGGATTTACAGAAAGAGTTAGAAAACTGTAAACCATTAGGTAACGCATTATTTTATTCCTCTATAGTTTCTTATAAGCTGTTGCTGTTTACTGTATGTTTTGCTTCTAGCAAGTAATTCAGTTGTTCCATACCATACCTTATTGTTTCTTGTACCCCGCAAATGTCTGCTAGGAATCACTGCGGCTTACATAATATTAGAAAAACTACAGAGACACGGACATTATACAAATGACTGCATAGGACTTAATGTCTATGCAGAGAAGAAAATAGATGTGTTTTAAGTGCTTTCTTGAATTGGAAGTATCAAGGTGTTTGGCACAAGCTGCCTGGCCAGATTTTGTGGCCTTGGAACTCGAAGGTGGATGCAAAGAGTGCTTTCCTCCAGACTTGACATGGGAAAGGAAATGCCAGTTTCCAGCATTGTTCTGCTATTAAATAGATTGTGAGTCCACTGAGACTTAATTACCTGTATGTATACTTTTGAGTATGGTTGTAAAACTACAAAACGGCAGTATACAAGTCTCAATCCCTATCTCTATTCCTAAAGAAATGATTTAAAAAAAGATCCAGAACTCTGTCTACATATTGATCAGTAATTTTATGTAGAACAGCACACTGTGTATGTTCAAGTAGGCTTCTATAAAATCATTTGATATGCAAGTATGCAAAAGCAGGTACAGAGAAATCATAATACAGGTACTCCACCAATTTTCCAGCAATGGACGGTCCGGCACCTCCTTTAGTCTGGTGCAAGCATCATCTGCAATCTGCTGCTTGATGGGGGGGGGGGGACTAACTTGGGACATAGGAGGGAGGGAATAGAAAAGGAGAATTGATGGGCATAAGTGTGTGAGAAATTGTGCACATGGGGGAAAGGAAAATTGGGCATAGAGAGGAGTGAGGTAGAGATGCTTGGGGAATAGAAGGATGAGAGGGAGAAATGTTGGATATGGTGGTGGAGAGGGCAGATTGAAGGGGATGCAAGGGGGAGGAATGTTGGACATAGTGATGGAGGGAAAAATGTGGCATTGTGCTGGAGAGAGGTGACAGAAGGAGACATGGGCATGGTGCTGGTGGGCAGTGGTGAAAAATGCTGCACATGATCCGGGGAATGAGATAGAGAGAAATGTTGGATGTGGCAGTAGAGGGGGTGGGAGAAATGCCTGGATCTCTCAAGACAGATGGACAGTGAGAGAGAGAGAGAGAGGGAGACATATTGCCAATAGGGATGGAGGAGAGAGGAAGAAAAGTTGGATTCATGGAGGGACACAGAGCAGTGGTCTCAAACTCAAACCCTTTGCAGAGCCACATTTTGGATTTGTAGGTACTTGGAGGGCCTCAGAAAAATAGTTAAAGTTTTCTTTCAGGAATGACAATTTTGCATGAGGTAAAACTCTTTATAGTTTATAAATCTTTCCTTTTGGCTAAGTCTTAATAATAATATTGTAATTTATAGCTAAAGAAACATATGATACAGAAACTGTTTTATTTTACTTTTGTGATTATGATAAACATATCGAGGGCCTCAAAATAGTACCTGGCGGGCCGCAAGTTTGAGACCACTGACAGAGAGAGATGTTGGTTGGGGAAGGGAATGGGGTCCAGAGGAGAGGAAGCGTGCAGGAGGCAGAAATAAATAAATATTGGAAATGCACCAGAGTCTCATGAAATCACCAGACAACAAAGGTAGGAAAAATAATTTTATTTTCAATTTAGTGATCAAAATGTGTCAGTTTTGTGAATTTATATCTGCTGTTTATATTTTGCTCTATATTTGTCTATTTTTCTATAGTTGTTACTAATTGCATATTTTAAAGTCATCTGCCTTGACCTCTTTGAAAAAAAGCCTGAATATAAATGATAATTAACATTTTCTGTGTGTACTGTGTGCTTTGTGTTTTTTAATTTTGTGGTTACAATTATGTATTAATAAGATTATATTGTGTGTATATGAAAAATGGATGGAAGAAATTGAGTTATAATTAGTACTATTATTATGGAGGTGGGGTCAGGGGCGGAGCTTGGGTGGGGGTACTCGGTGGTATTTTTTAGGCTTAGGGGGTACTTGGCTTGAAGAAGCTGAGAATCACTGATCTATGGTCTAGCTTCATGATTTCTAGACCTCGGTCTTCCCATTTATGGGTACATGCCACTTTCTTCATACCTGTTCGGTATTACCTATCCAGTAGTGCTACTCCAATACTTCAAACTGAGAAGTTCCTCTATTAAATCGCTCTATATATTGCTCTACTTAAACCTACTATATACATTACTCTATTAAACCTATTATATATATTACTCTATTAAACCTACTTTATATATTACTCTATTTATAGAGCAATTATAATTTTTCTATTCTACTATTAACGCATTGCAATATAGCCTGCATTTTTTTGCTACTTTCTAAGGAGTTAAAAATCAAAAAGAGAACCAGTACTGGCACCTTGTACTCTATTACCTTAACAGCGGCTCGAGTTTTCTTGATTGCCTATTCATACCCCTGTAATGATGAGTCGTAAAGCAGTCTAATATCCAAGGACAACTCCAGAAGAGGATTGGACCAGATCTGCCTCAGCCAGTAGGGTGAGATTAGGATCATGGTTCCTTGCTTCTGCTTGAGTTTCAGCAAAGTCTTCCCTAGCAGAGGCATGGGAGGATATGCATACAGAAGGTTCCCCCTCCCTAATCCAGGAAGATGGGATCTGATGCTAGTCTATTGCATGATTTGTGTCAGGAGCCTGTGAGAAATGGGCTCTCCTTCACGGAATGTTTCTTCAGGCCACATATTGTGCAGGCAAGGACAAGTCCCCCAGTTCTGTTCCAGGCTCAGATCACACAGCAGATTAGTATTGGATGCCTTCTTCTGAATTGTGGGATAAAGAAGACTTTACTAAAACTCAAGTAAGATCCTTTCACTTGCTTTACACAAAAACTGCTTGTGGTTTAAAGACCAATTCTATAAGAGTTTACCTCAATGCAATTAGTGCTTACCATTCACGTGGAAGAGTAAGTCCATCTCTATATAGCCTGTAGTTGTTCATTCATGAGCTTTGTTATTAAGTAAGCCCCCTATCAAATCTACTGTCTCGTGGGATCTCAACGTGGTTTTCACCCAGCTAATAAAAGATTATTTTGAGTCACTTGATTCCTGTCATCTGAAGTTTTCACCTTGAAAGTAGTATTGCTGGGCTCAATCTCCAATTAGCTAGCAGATTGCATCTCCTTTGCTTATGGGCTGATCCTTGGGTGATGTGAAGGCTTGTAATGTCAGAGCCATGGCAACTTCAAGAGCCCACTTGACATTAGCCTCCATAGATGAGATTTGCAAGACTGTGATGTGGTCCTCTGTCTACACATTCACATCTCATTACTGCCTTGAGTAGAATTCCAGACCTGATAGATGGTTCAGTCAGACAGTCCTGCAGGATTTGTTTAGCGTCTAGAATCTAGCTCCACCCCCTGTAGGCTCACATTGATTGGAAATCAGGCCTTGATATTTTGAGTCCCTATTGTCCTTGCCTTTTTATTTTTCGTGAGCTTGGTAGCTAGGAATCCCCAGATATGAGCACTGAAGGCCTGTTTGTCCTCAGAGAATGCAAAGTTACTTACCTGTAGCAGGTGTTCTCTGAAGGCAACAAGCCAGATAATCTCACAGACCCTCCCACCTCCCCTTCAAGATGTTCTATAAGCTATATTATAAGACTAAAGGACCTCTGTGTCGAGTGGGAAGGCACCCACATGCATGGTACAGTGCTACTAGAATTTCCACTAATAAAAGCTAATTAGCTCCATGCAGGGCTCCATTGGATGACATTATCCAGCTGTGAGAAAATTCGATTTGCTGTCCTTGGGGAACATCTGCTACAAGTAAGTAACTTAATTTCACTTTTTTAAAATTTGACATTGCAGTAACTGTCTTATTTTGGTTTTCTTTACAAATAAGACATAAAACAAAATGTACACAATTTTTAAAGAAAGCAGTCAAAAAACAATTCATATGTTAGAATATTATGTATGCTCTTATAGCTTTAGGTTTTACCATATTATACCTAAGTCAGATGTAGGGATTGGAATTAAAATTGCCACAAACTTAAGGCCTCTTCTATCAAACTGCGCTAGCAGTTTGTAGCGCGGTGAGCCACCCTGAATGTCCCGTGCTGCTCCTGACGCTCATGGAGTTCCTATGAGCGTCGGGAACAGCGTAGGCCATTCAGCGCAGCTCTCTGCGCTAAAAACTGTTAGCGCAGTTCGATAGAAGAGGCCCTTTGTTTCATCATTCTTTTGTTTTTCACAATGATAGAAATCATAATTGGATTACAGATTTTCAGTGACTTCAAATAATAAAATATTTTCTAAAATTTCAGAACAAGAAGAAACTGGAAATTTAAAGTATAGGAAAACGTAAGCTTGTTATATATTATCAAACTTCTGAATTATATTGTATTACTAGTCTTTAAACCCGTTACATTAACAGGTGCTAGAATATATATATGTCTGTCTTTCTTTCTGTCTCTCTCCCTACCCCTGTCTTTTTCTTTCTGTCTCTCTCCCTCCCGCTGTCTTTCTTTCTGTCTGTCTCACTCCCAGGCCCCCTATGTCTGTCTGTCTTTCTGTCTCTCTCCCTGCCCCTGTGTCTTTCTTCCTTTCTTTCTGTCTCCCTCCCTACTTCCCTGTGCAGCAGCCGCAGCATTCCCTCCCCCCCCACTTCTCTGTGCAGAAGCCGAAGCCAAATTCCCTCCCCCTCCATTTCCCTGTGCAGCAGTATTTTTCCCCTCCCCCCCCACTTCCCTGTTCAGAAGCCGAAGCAGCATTCCCTCCTCCTCCATTTCCCTGTGCAGCAGCAGGATTTATCCATCCCCCCTACTCTTCCCGCGGTCTGGCCGGCTCCCTTGCCGGAGTTATTTTTAAGTTTAAAGGTGCCGTGGCGGCTCCTCTAATGATCTCCACCTGCATCGGAAGTCTTCTCTGATGCAGGTGCAGCTCGTGAGAGGAGCTGCCATGGCACCTGTAAACTGAAAAATAACTCCGGCAAGGGAGCCGGCCAACTGGCAGTTCAATGAGAGCCACAGCTTCAAAACGGAGCCCTCTGTTAGGCAGTGGATTTGCTCACCTTTGTAAAGCCTTGGGATTTTTGAAGCTTCGGTCTGGCCTGTTCCCTGCATGCCTTGCCATAGTGTATTTTTTAGTTGAAAGATGCGGTGGCAGCTCCTCTCATGATCCCCCACCTGAGTCGGAAGTCCGGCGCAGGCGGGGATCATGAGAGGAGCCACCGCCACGCCTTTCAACTTATAAATACACTGCGGCAAGGCAAGCAATGAGCAGGCCAGAACAAACAACAGCACGGAAAACAGAACCCTAAGAGCGCATGCTCACTCCTACCTGCCGGAGACCTACAGCTCACGGAAAACGGAATATGCAGGTAACAGTGCGCTAGGAAGGGAAAGGAAGTCAGGATATCCGGCACACCTGAGCGTTTGGGGCGTGGTCCCCAGCTCCTAAACCTCAGGTCTGCCTGGCTGGAAGGAGAGAAGCAAGCAGGCAGCGAAAGCAAGCAGTCGCAAAGCTCAGGGCTGAGAGCTCTGCAAAACTATGCTGTTCCTGAGCAGATGGAGCTGGTAGAGGCTGGGGCAGGGGCACCTGAAAATCCTTGCGAAGAGTTCCAAGATATGGAACTGGATTTTGAACCGGACAGCCCATGGAAGTCTGCTAGCCAAAGGCAAGTGACTAATACTATAACTATGGATTACAAATGTACAAGTTTTTGTTTTAAAGCCTATTTTTGAGCAAGTCTGCCTGTGTTTGTTTGAAGGAGGTGGGGGTTTGCCCACGTTAAATGTGGAGGGATAGAGGGCCATATCTTGGCAATATTCCAGCACGTGGAGCACACCACCTTCCCCAGCACTACTGCGGCTGGAAGAATCAGTGCTGTGGCACTGATTGAAACAGAAGTCTTTTTGGTAAAGACTATGGACTTAGGCTGAGACTATATTTTGAATGTACAGAGAACCTTTCTTGTTTGGAAGTCTTGCTACAAAGAAAAATAATCCTTTCTGCTGAGATTTAAGGTTTCTAGTTTTGGAGTTTTGAAACCTTTTTTCTTTTTGAGAAATATTACACTGCACTAGAACTGTTAAGTTTATTTATTCCTGATATTCAAGGACTTACCTATTGGTGGCTATTACCTGACAAGTTTAGTTTCTTTGATTACTTTATGTTGAAGACTGGTGGCAAGTTGATATATAAAGCAACCATTTTTGTTTGTGGAAATTGCACAATTAAATCCAGTCCAGTTTTTTTGATTTTCTTATTTACCGACTTTGCAGTGTGTTTTTTTTTTTCTTTCTGGTTTGGCGAATCCCTGACTTATTTATCCCTGTGTTGCTAGCCGCAGCTCACAGGAGCCAAAACTTCTGTGTCCCAGCGGCTCGGGACCCATTGCCCTGACCCCGCTGGTGACAGTGTGTGTATGTGTCTCCAGTTGCTTGTCTGTGAACTACCAAGACTGTATGAAGATCCTTTTTTAATTTCATATTCACATTCAAGACATTATCTTTGAAGGAAATGGCAGAAATCTTATTTACAACCAATAAACATTGGATTAAATTCAGAAAAAAAAGAATACATAATACTGTTATTGCAATCCTCGACTATAAAGGGGCAAGATTAGAAAAATCCTAGGAAAGGGAATTTACATTGAAATATTCTAAAGCAGGGGTGTCCAATGTCGGTCCTCGAGGGCCGCAGTCCAGTCGGATTTTCAGGATTTCCCCAATGAATATACATGAGGTCTATTTGCATGCACTGCTTTCATTGTATGCTAATAGATCTCATGCATATTCATTGGGGAAATCCTGAAAACCCGACTGGATTGCGGCCCTCGAGGACTGACATTGGACACCCCTGTTCTAAAGGAATAGAACAGTCTAATCCAATGATATAGGACTCCTTTTACTAAGCCGCGTTAGGGCTTTAACGCGCGGAATAGCGCGCACTAGACCTTAATGCCAGCATTGAGCTGGCGTTAGTTCTAGAAGCGTAGCGCATGGTAATTTCCTGCGTGCGCTAAAAACACTAGCGCACCTTAGTAAAAGGAGCCCATAATTTATAGGACTCAAATTACACTAGGTCTTCCTGGGTTGCATCAGTATCCCATTACCTTCAAGGAAAAACTGCAACTGAACAGGATCATAAAATATTATCTTGATAGGAAATGAAACATTTGCTTGGAAATCTTAATTGATAAACAGCTGCTAAGGAAATCACTTTATTGCAGTAAGACAAAAATTCCTTCACTTGTGTCCATTTTGAAACGTCAGGAAACATATAAATCCTTTCTTCCAAAAAAGAGACTTGTTTAAAATTATAATAAAGCTTTAGTATCATCTCTTTATCTTGAAAAAAATACAAAAGAAACCAAAAAGTGTAGCTCGAGCAATAAGTTCTATGTCTGATACCAACAAAGCTGAAACCTCCATTTCTTCTCCAAGAGGTTTTAGGTCTTTCTGTGATCTCAAAAAGTAAAGTTTCTATAGAGGAGGAATATTATATTCTGAGATCTTCAAAA
This sequence comes from Geotrypetes seraphini, assembly GCF_902459505.1. Taxonomy (NCBI): domain Eukaryota; kingdom Metazoa; phylum Chordata; class Amphibia; order Gymnophiona; family Dermophiidae; genus Geotrypetes; species Geotrypetes seraphini. The sequence continues at coordinate 24,670,863 of NC_047095.1, forward strand.
TATTGATCAGAAAAATTTTAAACCGTTCTCAAGAGTCATATATTTAGGAACAGGAAAATTTAAAACTCTTAAATTAAGGCTTCTATTTTGATTCCCTAAATTGTCAATTTTTCTCAAGAGCAGAACTTTGTTAGACATCTGTTGTTTTAATAGGTTTACTGTTGCATTAGTTGACTGTTTAATTTTTTCAATCTCTGATGTATGTTTTTGAATTACTTTCTCTACATGGGCAAGTTTAGTAGAAAGGTTTAGAGAGAGTCATGAAATTAGTACATACCAAATGAGTTTTCTATGGCAGACCAGAGGGATTCCAGCGTTATCACCGAAGGCTTTTTGAGTTGCTTGAGTGTAGGTATCACTGCCCGTTCTTGAACTGAGGTCCCAGTAAAAACTGGACCTGGTCTTTCTCTACACTCCCCACCACTCGACATTGCAGGTGCGCCACTCCCATTGAGTTGCAATGCCACCACTGGCGTTGAAGCTTCCTATTCTGGGTTTGCCAAGGTTGCACTCTCATTCACACTCGGAAACATCTGATGACCCTCCATGAATGGCTGATGTTCTACAGCCTCTCCAGGACTGGGGGGTCAGCCGAGCTCAATGAAAGATTGTCCAAGCTGAGCTTTTCCCACAGCTCAGCAGCAGAAACACCCGGAGTCACTGGAGTGACTGTGTAAGATGTTATAACAGTCTGCTGTGGAGATGAAGTAGCAGGTACCGGGGGGAGGGGGGTAAACCCTCTGCTGCCCTCTGTTTTTGGGCATCATAAGTTTAGTTAGAAAATTTTTTGCAAAGAAAAAAGCAATCCCTCGAAGCAGGATCCTTCACCTACACATCCTATTCGGTCGCCATCTTGCAGTTCTTCAGTTTATCATTGAAGAAGAACTAGCCATTAGTGCTGTAATGAAAATCTTTAGTTTCCAAGAGTTACATAAATGTTAGTGCTGGTTGCACTCAGGTATGTGGCTTCTTTGGTTCCACATTGTTTAAACTATATCTCTCTTGTTTAATTAAATGTTTTTTGTTGCAGAGCACAAAAGATTTGAATTGTCAGGGAGTTCCCTGTGCCTTCTTTGCTATTTCTCCTTTTAGGGGTTATCTATTTCTTTCCCACGAACTGAGGGGCTGTGCACTGCCCAGTGACACAAGGAGGTAGAGTTGAAAAATGTAGATGATGCCTTCTGCAATCCTTATAGGTTTGGGAAAGTAACCCACTTGTCAAGAATACTGTACCCTTCTACTAGAAAGAAGATTATTGAGGTATCAAGGTGGGGAACTTTCTGTGTCCTCCCTTTCTCCCTCCTTCCCCCATCCTCCCATGGTCTGTGGCTTCTTTTTTAAAAAAAGTTTTATTCATATTGATAGAGACAGGGAAAGAAAATGGAGAAATCTGGTAATATCATTAGTGACAGCAAATTGGAGGAATTCCTGGCAGTGAGGGTGTCGGCAGCAGGGAGGTACGTGCCAGATTGAGGAAGGAGAATTGCATATGCCAGCTAAATGTTGCAGCTGTCAGGTACCACAGTTGCCTCTTATCTCAATTCCACATTGTACATCATTTCTAAAATGCCACTTATAGTTTATATATATAAATATTGTTGAACATGTTACGACAACTCTTTAGTATATATTTTTTGTTTGTTTTGCAGCTTGTTTAAAATGCCTAAGCATTTATCTGAACTTCTAGAATATCATGCCAGTTCTGGTGAAATAGTGTTAGATACTATTAGCAACACCAGCTTACAGAATATGGGAGGAAAACAGATGAACAGCCCTGGTAAAGAGATGACGCAATATTTAAGTTTTAATCAACTTAGTGTACAAAATTTTGATGGGAGACCAGAACACAAATCAAAATGCACCCTTGTTTCCTTCAGCTTTTTTATCTATCAATGTTCCTTGTAATTATAACTCTAACCTTCTCTGTGTTTTTTAATCTATATATATAAAATCAGATGTATTTATGTTCCACCATAACTCCAAAACACATGGGCAGATTTCAACCAAACTTGGTATACATATCAAGTACTATCTGGGCACAAACACTGTGGGGATGGGAAGGGGATGATATGTAAAGAATCATCGAAAAAGACAGATATTGCTTTGACCAATTGTGCCAAGCTTGGGAAATGATGTCACAATGTGCTGTGCTGTCATTGCTGTAACAATGCTTCCAAGGAAACATAAGGCAAGTTATCCCAGGACAAGCAGGCAGATATTCTTGACTGATGGGTGACGGCACCGACGGAGCCCCGGTACGGACAATTTTAGAGTGATTGCACTCTAAGAACTTTAGAAAGTTCTAGCTCGGCCGCACCGCGCACGCGCGAGTGCCTTCCCGCCCGACAGAGGCGCGCGGTCCCTCAGTTTCTTAGTTTCCGCGGAGCTAAGAAGACGTGTTTTCAACGGCTGTTGAAACTTTTTTCTCTTTGCCTTCCCGCTCGCGTAAACTTTTGATTATTATTAATCTTATTTCTTTTCTGTTTCTATTTGTAAAAAAAAAAAAAAAAAAATCCATTTTTTCTTTATTTTAATCTTTCCCCGGCGGGGCCTTCTGCCACCATCGAAGCCTCGGCCTTCGATTTGGCTGAAGCCGTTTTTCCTTTCATGCCCCCTCAACCGGGTTTTAAAAAGTGCCAGCGGTGTGCTCGGCCTATATCTCTCACGGACCCACACAACTGGTGTTTACAGTGTTTGGGTCCTGAGCATCAGGCCTCCACTTGCACCCGCTGTGCCACTCTAAAAAAAACAGACATTAAAAAATCGCCAAATCCAGCAGCGATTGTTGTTCGGTGCCGAGATGTCCGACCCCGTTCCATCGACTCCAGCTTCGGCACCGATTCAGTCGGCACCCTCTTCTTCGACGCCGCGTGATTCCGCACCGGCGTCTCACCAGTCAGGTAAGCCGGCTAAGAAGCCTTCCCCGCTGGAGCGTCCCCCGGTCTCGAGTGCAGTGAGTCCAATCCTGCCGACTGGGAGACGCCAGCGGAAGCGTTCCGCCCCTATAGAGGTGAGTCCCTCGACATCGGGCTCCTCATCTCCGGGGCGTCGAACGGCACCGCAGGTACCGCAGAAGAAAAAGGCGGTACCGGTGCCATCCCTCGATGACCGCATCACGGCCATCCTTCAGGTGCAGCTTAAGGACCAATTGAAACAGCTCCTTCCTGCTATCCTGGCTCCGACCCTTCCGGTGCCGGTCCGCACCGAGCTACCGGTACCGATTGTGGAACAGCCTGTGTTACCTGCTTCCACGACTTCGGTACCGCTTCAACTAACTTCATCGGTATCGATGCCAGTTCTTGCACCGGAGCTGAGAGCTCACCATCAATCGGTGCAGACTTCGGCACCAGTGCGACCGATAACATCTCCTGACTCGATATCGATGAGGTCGGGTAAGTCGTTACACAAAACCCGACACTTACAATCATCGACACCTGAGTCTCAGGACCATACTTCCCATGTCAGGGATCCTGATCTGTGGGGAGACTCAGAGGAACCCTTTCTTTCTGAAGGCGAATGTTCCTCAGAGGAGGAGGATTCAACTGTCCCTGACCCATCCTCCAAACAAGTCACTTCCTCTTTCTCCTGCTTTTTAAAAGAGATGTGTGACTCCTTATCCATTCCTTTGGAAGCTGAATCCAAAAAGTCCAAAGCTTTTTTGGATGCCCTTGATTTTGACCAGCCTCCAAAGGAATTTTTGAAACTCCCTCTTCATGACATCTTGAGGGAAACTTTCTATAAGAATTTAGAGACTCCTTTAACTGTACCAAGGGCCCCACGTAAACTGGATTCTCTATATAAGGTAATTCCCATTCCTGGGTTCGACAAACCTCAACTTCCACACGAATCCTTGACTGTCGAATCCACCCTTAAAAAATCTTCAGGAGCCAGTGTATATGCATCGGTACCTCCTGGCAGAGAAGGCAGAGCCATGGATAAATTTGGTAAGAGGCTCTACCAAAATGCTATGTTAGCAAATAGAGCTAGCAATTATGCTTTTCATTTTTCTTTTTATTTGAAGCATCTCCTTACCACCATGGCTTCATTCGAAAAGTACCTTCCTTCACGAAAACATCACTCCTTCCATACCTGCTTGTCGTCTCTTTTTCAATTACGTAAGTTCATGGTTAGATCCATATATGACACCTTTGAACTTACATCCAGAGCGACAGCAATGTCGGTAGCTATGCGTCGCCTGGCCTGGCTTCGGGTATCCGACCTTGATGTTAATCATCAGGATCGGTTAGCCAACGCCCCTTGCCTAGGGGATGAGCTCTTTGGGGAATCCATGGACTCAACCACACAAAAGCTCTCTGCTCATGAGACACGCTGGGATACCCTGCTTAAAAATAAAAAGAAGCCTCCTCCGCCTAAACCATATAGGCAGCAGTCGGCCTATCAACGCCGCTTCACAGCTCGGCCATTACCTACCACTGCTCAGCAACCCAGGCGTCAAAGGCAGCAACAACGTCAGCCTCCCAGACAGCAGCCACAGCAGCAACCTGTGAAACCACCTCCTCAGCAGAAGTCACAGCCCTTTTGACTTCATTCTCCACAGTATAGCCAGTATTCCTATTCCTGCTCTCCTGCCTCAACCTATAGGAGGTCGACTTTCTCTGTTCCTCAGCCGATGGGGAAGTTATCACTTCGGACCAATGGGTCCCTCAACATCATCCAACACGGCTACTCTCTCAACTTTCAGACCCTTCCATCTCAAAACCTGCCAAAAGAGTCTGCTTTGAACAGTCCTCAATCTGCCCTCCTCATTCAGGAGGTTCAATCCCTCCTTCTTCTAAACGCTATAGAAGAAGTTCCTCAAGATCAAAAAGGGCAGGGATTCTACTCCCGTTATTTTCTAGTCCCCAAAAAAACAGGAGATCTCAGACCGATTTTAGATCTCCGCGATCTCAACAAACACCTGGTAAAAGAAAAATTCAAGATGCTTTCTTTAGCCATCCTTTATCCTCTTCTCAATCAAAACGACTGGCTATGCTCCCTCGATCTCAAAGAGGCATACACTCGCATACCGATCCATGTAACCTCAAGACAGTATCTCCGCTTCATGATCAATCATTGTCATTATCAATACAAGGTGCTGCCCTTCGGCCTTGCCTCCTCTCCAAGGGTCTTCACCAAGTGTCTCATTGTGGTAGCGGCATTTCTACGCTCTCACCACCTTCAGGTCTTCCCTTACCTGGACGACTGGTTAATCAAAGCCACATCCGCTCAAGCAGTTCTACTGGCCACCAACCAAACCATCTTGTTTCTACGAATTCTGGGATTCGAGATCAATCTACCCAAATCTCATCTCATCCCCACTCAGAGACTTCAATTCATTGGAGGCGATCTTGGACAACACTCCTCATGAGAGCTTTCCTACCATCCAATCGTCTTCAGAGCCCTTCAGTCTCTTTGTCAGCAGGTGCTTTCACTGCCTTCCATCTCAGCCAGGCAAATGATGGTACTCTTGGGGCACATGGCATCTACAGTTCATGTCACGCCCCTCGCACGTCTTCACCTGCGCACTCCTCAATGGACCCTTGCTACTCAGTGGTCCCAAGCGACGGATCCTTGCTCACGACACATATCTGTGACATCATCTCTTCGTCAGTCTCTTCAATGGTGGTTGGTATCCTCCAATCTATCCAGAGGTCTTCTGTTCCATCAGCCTCCTCATCAACTGGTCATCACCACCGACGCCTCTCTTATGCATGGGGAGCTCACTTGAACGAGTTCCAGACTCAAGGTCTTTGGACAGCCCAGGAAAAGAAGCATCAAATCAATTTCCTGGAACTCAGAGCGATGTTTTATGCCCTCAAAGCCTTCCAACATCTTCTCTTTCCTCAGGTCCTTCTGTTGTGCACAGACAATCAGGTTGCGATGTACTACATCAACAAACAGGGTGGGACAGGCTCTCAGCCTTTTATGCCAAGAAGCCCAAATAGATCTGGAATTGGGCCATAGATCACCATCTCTTCCTGAAAGCTATCTACATTCAGGGAGCACAGAATTCTTTAGCGGACAAACTCAGCAGAATTCTCCAGCCTCACGAGTGGGACACTCGATCCTGTAACTCTGCAGTCTATCTTCACATCAATGGGGCACTCCTCAGATAGACCTCTTTGCAGCTCCTCACAATCACCAGCTGCCCCTCTTCTGCTCCAGACTTTACTCTCCTCACCGTCTGGCAGCGGATGCTTTTCTCCTAGACTGGTCGAATCTGTTCCTGTACGCCTTCCCTCCGCTGCCTCTAATGTTGAGAACCTTATTCAAGCTCAAGAGGGAACGAGCCACAATGATTCTGATTGCTCTGAGGTGACCCAGGCAACATTGGTTCTCCCTTCTACTTCAACTCAGTTCCAGGGAACCTTTTCTTCTTCCTCTGTTTCCTTCTCTGCTTACGCAACAGAAGGAAACCCTTCTACATCCCAACCTCCAGTCTCTGCACCTGACAGCTTGGTATCTCTCGGGCTGACATCTCATGATACTCTTTTATCTCAGCCTGTTCGTTCCATTCTGAATGCCTCCAGGAAACCAACCACTCTGCAATGTTACCATCAGAAGTGGACGAGATTTTCCTCCTGGTGTCTTCTTCATCATCTTGATCCAACTTCTCTGGCAGTGGAGACATTGTTGGATTATTTGCTTTCTTTGTCTGACTCTGGCCTTAAGTCCTCTTCCATCAGAGTCCACCTCAGTGCCATTGCAGCTTTTCATGAGCCAGTCCATGGAAAGCTTCTCTCAGCTCATCCCCTGGTATCCAGGTTCATGCGAGGGCTTTTCAATGTGAAACCACCTCTTAAAGCCCCTCCTGTTATCTGGGATTTCAATGTGGTTCTTTCCGCCTTAATGAAGCCTCCATTTGAACCTTTGGCTACCTCTCCTTTCAAGTTTCTCACTTGGAAAGTGCTTTTCCTTATTGCTCTTACCTCTGCCAGGAGGGTCAGTGAGCTTCATGCACTGGTCGCAGATCCACCTTTTACGGTTTTTCACCATGACAAGGTGGTTTTGCGTACACATCCAAAGTTTCTCCCTAAGGTTGTCTCTGAATTCCATCTCAACCAATCCATTGTTCTACCTGTTTTCTTTCCAAAACCTCATTCTCATTCTGGAGAACAAGCTTTACATACTTTGGATTGTAAAAGGGCTCTGGCTTACTATCTAGAGCGTACGAAACCCCACAGATCAGTTCCTCAACTTTTTCTGTCCTTTGATCCAAATAAATTGGGACATCCCGTTTCTAAACGTACGTTGTCTAATTGGCTGGCAGCGTGCATTTCATTCTGTTATGCTCAGACCGGACTGACACTGGAAGGTTCTGTCACGGCCCATAGAGTCAGAGCAATGGCAGCTTCTGTAGCTTTCCTCCGTTCCACTCCTATTGAGGAAATCTGCAAGGCTGCTACTTGGTCCTCAGTTCACACTTTTACATCTCATTATTGTCTGGATGCTTTCTCCAGACGGGATGGACACTTCGGCCAATCTGTTTTGCAAAATTTGTTTTCCTAATGGCCAACCTTCCCTCCATCCCTCTTTTTGTTAGCTTGGAGGTCACCCATCAGTCAAGAATATGCTGCCTGCTTGTCCTGGGATAAAGCACAGTTACTTACCGTAACAGGTGTTATCCAGGGACAGCAGGCAGATATTCTTGCGTCCCACCCACCTCCCCGGGTTGGCTTCTTAGCTGGCTTATACTAACTGAGGGACCCGCGCGCCTCTGTCGGGCGGGAAGGCACTCGCGCTGTGCGCGGTGCGGCCGAGCTTAGAACTTTCTAAAGTTCTTAGAGTGCAATCACTCTAAAATTGTCCGTACCGGGGCTCCGTCGGTGCCGTCACCCATCAGTCAAGAATATCTGCCTGCTGTCCCTGGATAACACCTGTTACGGTAAGTAACTGTGCTTTTCCAACAGCTATATCTAGAGCTTTACAGACATTACAGGATAAGAAAGATAAGTGTCTAATCCAGGGCTGCCCAAGTCCGGTCCTTGAGATCTACTGGCAGGCCAGGTTTTCTGGATATCCACAATGAATATGCACGAGAGAGATTTGCATGCACTGCCTTTGTGGTATACAAATCTCTCTCATGCATGTTCATTGTGGATATGCAGAAAATCTGGCCTGTCAGTAGATCTCAAGGACCGGACTTGGGCAGCCCTGCCACTTTAATCCATAGTTTTCAGGCTCGCTGAGACACTCCTGATGCCGTTTAAGTCCAAGTTCAGCCCCATAGAGAGGGCCATTCTTGCTGCTGAGATTGGAATATCCGGGATTGGGATATCTGGGACTGGAATTGGGATATCCGAGCAACGCTGGGTAATCAGCTAGTATAGATATAAAATCTTTACCATACTGTATGTAATAGTTTATATACCCTCTCCAATACAAAGCCATGCTAGCGTTTTTAGCACCTGCCATCATGGTAACAGCTCTGGCACTCATAGAATTCCTATGAGCATCCGAGCTGTTGCCACTGCAGCCTGTGCTAAAAATGCTAGTGCGGCTTTGTAAAGAAAGGGGATAGTAAAAATTCACTTTTAACAGAGCACTTCCTCTTGTTTTCCTCAGCAGCAGAATCAGAAGAGGCTTTTGGGCTTTTAAGACCTGTTACAGAAATCCGTATCCTATTCCTAAGGATTTTAATAGAAGTAAAAAGTGTTTTGATTCTAGCAGTTTTGATATGTTGTCTAAGTCCAATTTAGGACGTTTTGTTGAAAATGTCCAAATATCGAGTGGTGAATGTAACAATTTTTGAACCAGAAAGTCTTTCTCTTTGGTTCAAAAGTTGCCATTTTCTAGATATTTTTGTGTTCAGTAAGTTTATCTTTTGGTACCGTTTTTGGAAAAAAAAGATGTCCTGGAAAAAATGCACAGAAATAAGCTATTGGGATGTCTGGGGGCCAAGATTGTTAATAGACTGGCCACAAAGACATCCCAGCAGAGCAGTGGGGCATCATAGGGGGGCACTGCAATGAACTTCATATAAAAAGGTACACATCTCACCATAACCCCTTTATATTTTATGGTGAACTCTCCAGAAATAGCAAAAAATGTACTGTACCCAACTGTACAAGTAAAGAATCGACCCTGGTTACTCCACAGACAAAGGAATCCAACAGAAACAAAAGACTCTGTGGAGAGTTGATGTTCCAGATGTAGACTTTATTAAAAGTTCAACTAAGTAATCCACATAAAAGTATCTAGGACCCAATCCACTGAAAACTATGGACCCAACATGGTCCGTGTTTTGACAATACTGTTTTCCTCAGGGGTCCCATGGATAACAATATAATGAATTGGTATAGTGTGAAGTGTGTAATAAGCCTACATCTGGAACATCAACTCTCCACAGAGTCTTTTGTTTCTGTACCCAACTGTGTCACTTATATGTAGATACTGTAGGTATTTTTTTGTTTTTGGAGGATTCATGTTCCACCACAAGTGTACCAGTTAAAGTGGGATATGGGTCTGGGCCCCTTCTCTACAGTCTTCTGCACTGACCACTAGGCTACTTCAAGGACTTGCTTGCTGCTCTAAGAGGAATGCCCATTATTCTAGGACAAGCAGGCAACATATTCTCACATGTGGATGACATCATCCATGGAGCCCGGTACGGACAGTTTAAAAAGTGTACTGTCACTTTAAGTTTTGAGACACTTTGCAAGTGCCTTCCTGCCTGATGCCCGCTCGTGGCACCTCAGTCCTGTTAACTAAAACAACTGGTAAGGAAATTGCCTAACTTTGAAAAGTATATTTCTTTAAAACACCTTACAGAATATCAGCAAACTATTCATACTTTTTCACAGAGGAGTGTGTGGCGCAGTGGTTGGATCTACAGCCTCAGCACCCTGGGGTTGTGGGTTCAAACCCCGCACTGCTCCTTGTGACCCTGGGCAAGTCACTTAATCCTCCATAGCCCCAGGTACGTTAGATAGATTGTGAGCCCACCGGGACAGATAGGGAAAATGCTTGAGTATCTGATTGTAAAAACCGTTTAGATAACCTTGATAGGCGGTATATAAAAATCCTAATAAAAACTAGAAAGAATATAGCAAGGTCAGCTTTTGATGCTTCTGAGATGTTATCCAGGGTATCTTCTTTGTCAGTGGCTATGAGACGTCTAGCTTGGACCTCAATCTCCAGGATAGATTAGCCAATATTCCATGTTTAGGAGATCTTTTTGTCGATTCCATTGAGGCAGCCATGCAAAAATTGACACAACATGAAAAGAATTGGAATTCTTTAGTCAGAACAAAGGCTAAGCCTCAAGCTTCACAGCAGTCTGCTAAGCCTTCCTCATCATATCAGAGGCGATATTCTTCTAAACCTTCTGCTTCTAGGCCACCACCGCAAAAGAAGCTTAGGCAGCAGTTCAGGCAGCAGCTCCTCAAAAGCCTGCTCAGCCCTTTTGAGGTGCTTATGGAGAGCATAGCTGCTGTTCCCATATCCCAGTTACTTCCTCAATCAATCGGAGGTCATCTTCAATTCTATCAACAACGTTGGACTCTGATAACAACCAACCTGTGGGTTCTCAAAGTTATTTTGTCACTATACCTCCAAATCATCATCCAAGAGAATCCTTTTTCAACCCTCAACAGACATCCCTTTTTCTTCGGGAAATAAAAGCACTGCTTCAACTAAATGCCATAGAGGTAGTACCACCTTCTCAGAAAACTCAGGGGTTCTACTCCAGGTATTTTCTCATCCGAAAGAAGACAGGAGGTCTACGTCCAATTCTTGACCTCTGAGACTTAAAAAAATTCCTAGTCAAAGAAAAGTTTTTAATGCTATCTCTGGGAACTTTATATCCACTATTATATCAAAATGATTGGCTATGCTCTCTAGATTTAAAAGAGGCTTATACCCATATACCAATTCATCCTGCTCACAGAAAGTTTCTGCGATTTCAGATAGCCCATCAACATTTTCAATACAAAGTTCTGCCCTTTGGCCTGGCCTCCTCTCCAAGAGTGTTCACCAAATGCCTGGCAGTAGTGGCAGCAGCTTTAAGAACTCGAGGGTTTTATTTTTCCCATCTCAATTATTGGCTCATAAAAGACACCTCTCCTCAAGGGGTGGGTGCTCTCAGCAACATAGTCAACCATCCTGTTTCTTCAGCAGTTGGGGTTCAAAGTCAACTTTCCGAAATTTCAACTTCAACCCTCTCAAACTCTACAATTTATAGGGGCCCTGCTGGACACCATTCAACTTGGGACATTCCTATCTCATCAAAGACAAGACAATTTGATTCAACTTTGCAATTAAGTCTTTCATTGTCCATCAATCTCAGCCAGACAAATGATGAGACTATTGGGTCACATGGCGACTACAGTCCATGTTACCCCCTTCGGGAGACTTCATCTCAGAACAGCTCAGTGGTCCCTGGCGTCTCAATGGTCTCAAGCTGTCGATCCATTCTCTCAGAAAATTACAGTCACATCATCGCTTCGTCAATCTCTTCAGTGGTGGATGAATTCCTCAAATCTTTCCAAAGAGCTGCTGTTTCAAATGCCTCCACATCAGAAACTTCTGACCACAGATTTATCCAAGTATGCTTGGGGAGCTCACCTGGACAATCTTCACACACAAGATCACTAGTCTACTCAGGAACAGAAGATCCATATAAACCTCTTGGAACTCAGAGTGATTTACAATGCTCTGCAGACTTTTCAAAACAGTATATCCAATCAAGTCCTCCTACTAAGCATGGACAATCAAGTTGTGATGTCTTATATAAACAGGCAAGGAGATACAGGTTCTCTGACTCTTTGTCAAGAGGTTGAGAAGATTTGGAACTGGGCAATTACTCTAAACATATTTCTAAAAGCTGTCTATGTTCAAGAAACACAAAATACTCTATCTGATAAATTCAGCCGATTTCTTCGGCCATATGAGTGGACACTCAACTCCACGGTCTTGCATCAGATATTCTTTCTTTGGGGGGACTCCTCAGATAGACCTATTTATGTCCTCCCACAATCATAAAGTGCCTCAATTCTGTTACAGACAATACTCTCCTAGAGGCAGATGCCTTTCTCCTGGATTGGACAACCAAATTCCTTTATGCGTTTCCACCAATTCCTCTCAATCTCAAGATGCTAGTCAAACTCAAGCAAGAATTGGCCACCATGATCCTGATAGCACCTCAGTGGCCCAGACAACCGTGATTCTCCCTCCTTCAATCCAATACCCCTGCAGATCTTTCCATCTCTTCTCACGCAGAGTAAAGGGTCTCTTTTACATCCCAATCTACAGTCATTGTACCAGACAGCTTGGTACCTCTTGAGATGACCTCAGTACACGCTGATCTTTCTGATTCTGTCAGTCATTGTGGATGCATCCAGAAAACCTTCTACACAGCAGTGTTACCAACAGAAGTGGACGCGGTTTTCAACATGGTGTACTCTTCATCATCAAGATGCTTCATCCTCCTCCACTTCTTCAGTGTTGGACTACCTTCTCCACTTATCCAATTCAGGTCTTAAAACCACTTAAGTCAGAGTTCACCTTAGTGCTATTGGTGCTTTCCATGATCCAGTCAACAATAAATCTCTAACTGCTCATCCTCTTGTTTCCAGGTTTATGAAAGGACTTTTCAATATCAAACCACCTCCAGTGTTTTGGGATCTTAATGTTGTTTTCTTCAGACTGATGAAGCCTCCATTTGAGCCAATGTCTTCTACTCATCTTAAACATCTCACTTGGAAAGTGATATTTTTAATCTCTAGCACTTCTACACTTTGAGTGATTGACCTTCAAGTATTGGTGTTGGACCCACCCTTTACAGTTTTCCACCATGAAGTTCTCTGCATCCATCCTAAATTCTTACTGAAAGTAGTCACGGAATTTCATCTAAATCAATTGATTATGCTTCCAGTTTTCTTTCCAAAGCTTCATACTCACCCTGGAGAAACAGCTCTTCATACCTTAGTCTGTAAATGAGCCTTGGCTTATTATTTACAAAGGACTAAGCCACAGAGAACCTCTTCTCAACTGTTCATCTCCTTTGTTCCTAACAGGTTGGGCCGGCATGTAACCAAGAGAACTATTTCCACATGGCTAGCGGCTTGCATTTCCTTCTCCTATGCTCAGCCTGGGCTGCAGCTTGGAGGTCGTGTAACAGCACATAAAGTCTGAGCTATGAGCTTCAGTTGCATTCTTACTCCCATAAAAGAAATCTGCAAAGTGGCTACTTGGTCCTCAGTTCACACGTTCATGTTTCACTACTGTCTGGTATCCTATTCCAGAAGGGATGGCCAGTTTGGCCAAGCAGTATTACAAAATTTATTCTCTTAATGGCCAACTCTCCTTCCATCCCACTGCAGTAAGCATGTGAGAATATGCTGCCTGCTTGTCCAAGGATAAAGCACAGTTACTTACCATAACAGATCTACCTGAGCCAGAAATGGTTTTCAAGGGTGATGATGTGAAGGAACTGAAAGAAATTTCAGTGAACTAGAAGATGTTCTAAGCCAAATTGACAAGTTAAAGAATGATAAATCATCTGGACTGGATGGTGCACATTAGAGAATGACACGGTGGTTGTTACCTGTGGGGGATGGAGAGGAGAAGACGCTGAAGCAGCCTGAGGGGAACTGGGGAAGAAAGAGAGAGAAGAAGACACTGAGAAATGGGGAAGAGAGAGTAGGGAGAAGATGCTGGGAAATGGGGAAGAGAGAATGGGGAGAAGTTGCTGGGAAATGGGGAACAGAGAGTAGGGAGAAGACGCTGGAAGGGAAATGGGGAAGACAAGAGTGGGCAAAAGACGCTGGAAGGGAAATGGGGAAGACAAGAGTGGGCAGGAGATGCTGGAAGGGAAATGGGGAAGACAGAGTGGGGAGAAGACAGAGATGCCAGACTATGGGGGGAGCGGAGGGAAGAAGATGGGTGCCAGACCAATTGGGGAAGGGTGAATGGAGAGGCACAGTAACAGAGCAAATGGAAGACGCTGAGGGAAGATAGACAGTGGATGGAAGGAATTGAATGAGAAGATGAGGAAAGCAGAAACCAGACAACAAAGGTAGAAAAAAAATTTCTATTTATTTCCATTTTTTTTTTCTTTAGGATAAAGTAGTATATTAGTTGTGTTGATAAAAATTTATAAACAAAGCCCTGCCAGCTGAACATCTCTTTCTCTAGTTCTGCAGCCAGAACTTTGATTTATAAAGAAGGAATAAGCTAAATATCGCAGTACTGAAGCTTGTATGGATGCGGCGGGGACGGGGCAGTGAAGGGGATGGTGGTCCAGGGATGAGGCAGTGACGGGGACATTGAGGGTATCGTCTCAGCATCTCAGGCAGTCCAGCCTTTCTGGAGACCTATGTACTACTTGTGGGAGTAAATCAGTGCTGATGCCTTGAAGGATATTGAAGCTAGAGATCACCAAATCAATGTTGGTGTCTAATCACTTGGGTGGAGGGAGTCGAGGATTGACAGTGTGAAAGAAGAAAATATATTTTTATTTAAAAACTTAATATTCCGCCTGGAGTCACAGCGGTTTCCAAATAAACATACACAAGGCAAAAACAATACAAAACATTCTTCAAAACATCATCAACACACAGTGTTCTCCCTAGGGCCTTTCAGCTGGGCGGTCCGCCCGGGTAATTTAGATGACCGCCCAGCTAAATTCTGCTGCTGCTGCTGCTCAACATTAAACCCCCCCCCCAAAAAAAAAGCTGGCTTGGAGATTTCACCTTAGCCCGTAGCGAACTTATGCTCTGGGGCTCTAAAGTGTGCGTGCCGGCTTCCCTTCTCTTCCTTCAAAAACCGGAAGTTATGTCCGGGGTGGGTGGGTGGGAGAGAGAAGGGAAGCCGGCACGCACATGTTAGAGCCTCGAAGAATGCATTCGCTACAGGCTAAGGCGGAACACATATTAAAATCAAATTTACAAATTGTTCAATATCATATTTAAAAGAATGATACAAAAGTGGCCAAACAACTTTAGGAAAGGCAGATCAAAAATATGCATCTACAAACAAATATTGGTTATTGATGATCTGTCATTATTTAGTTGGGTTAAGCTCAATGGAGGTAGAGATGCATGAAAATTTGATTGTAGCATAAGGATTTTGGTAGAAAAGAATTGAGCCAGTGCACTTGCTGTGATATTAGATGGCTCATTACTTTGTACCAGTGGTTTAGTAAGTGATTTAAAATGGTTATATAATTTTCCCGAGTACAGAAAAAAAAGTCATCTTATTTTCAAGCAGTGCTTTTTTGTAATGTCATGAAAAATGTTTGAATGGCCCTAAACTAGATCAACTACCCTCGTTCATTGCCATCTGGATCTTCACTGCAGAATGAATTCTCAAGTACAGTTTTGAGTGTCATTATAGACTCAACACTTTCATTCAATGACCATCTTAATTCTCTGGTAAGAAAAAATGCTTCTTTAGTCTCTATTTGCTGAAGAAAGAGATCCTGTTTCCACCAACATTTTGCTGTCCTTGTACAATCAATCATTCTTTTGAGGTTGGATTATTGTAATTCGATCTATCTAAGTCTAACCAAGAAAAGTCTTCAAAGACTTCAACAGATCTAGGATACTGCAGCTAGGTTGATCTTTGCAAAAAGCAAATATGATCATGATTCCCCACTTTTGTTAAAACTTCACTGGCTCCCAGCAATCTGTAAGGTTTACTTTAAATGTGCCTGCCTAACATTTAAGATCTTTAATTCCCCTATTCTGGAACTCTGTGAGACCTGATACTAACAGATCTATCCAAAAGTCCCCCCAATAACAGGGAGTCCAAAAGCCACACCTCAACAATACTAAACTTAGGGCAACAGTGCCCATGGGTTACCAAATTATATCACTCAACTCTGTCAATTGAGATCCTGAGGATGTAGTACGTGGGTGTTTAAATAGTTTGCTGCCTCCAAAGATGAATCAAAGGTATGCCACTGGCCTTGGTGATGTAGGCGTAGAATAGCTGGGTAGGTAAACATAAACCGTATCTTTTTGTCCGCCAAAGTAGAGCAGAGTGGGTAAAACAATTTTCTTTTCTCGATCAACGCCGCGGAGTAATCCTGAAAGATGCACACTTCCGAATCATCATATTTCAAGGAATCTCGTAGTTGCTTGTACTGGCGCAATATTTCAACTTTATGACTGTAATTGAGCAATTTAATGATGACTATCCTCGGGCGTGCCTCTCGCATTTGCTCTCTGCCCATACGATGTGCTCACTCCAGGCAAATAGGGCTAGGCCCTCCCTCATGGGGAAAGTTATGCCCAGCCACGTTTCCATGGCCCTCAGTAAGGAGAACCCCGACATCGTCTCTGGTATACCAAGAAAGCGAAGATTAGACCTGCGGGAGTGATTTTCCAGGTCTTCAATCCGTTCTGCTCACGCACGGGTAAGTGCCCACAGGTCTTGTAAGACTTTATCCTGCTCTCCAGAAGTGTCCTCCAATTTAGACACGCGGGCCTCTACTTCCGTAGTGCGGCGGGTGGTATCTGCTAACAGGTTTTCCAGCTGCTGTAGTTGGCCGGAAAGTCGCTCAATCCCTGGTTGCACCGCCTTGGTAATTGCATGTGTGATGTCCCACAGTGCTTCAGGCGCGAGTTGAGTGACCGCGGTTGAAGTTTCCGGTGCCATTTTGTTGGTCCCCGGCGGCTGTGATCCCCTTGAATACCTTTTATATATGTCTGAATGGGATGAGGCGGAATCTGGCGAAGCTTAAAGAATGGTCTGGTAATTAGAAACTAAGATTTAGGCCCTCTTCTATTAAACTGCGCTAGCAGTTTTAGCGCGGTGAGCCACGCTTCTCCCGATGCTCATAAAGTTCCTATGAGCATCGGGAGCAGTGCAGGCCATTCAGCACAGCTCTCTGCGCTAAAAACTGCTTGCGCAGTTTAATAAAAGGAGGGGGGTTAATGCTAAAAAATGCAGGGTCATGCATTTTGGCTGCAAAAATCCAGGAGAACAGTTTAGTATAGGAGGCAAAGTACTTCTGTGTGCAGAAGAAGAGCAGGACTTGGCGGTGATTGTGTTTGGTGAGCTCAGGTTGGCAAAACAGGTAGAAAAGGCGATGGTCAAAGCCGAGCTCAGGTTGGCAAAATAGGTAGAAAAGGCGATGGTCAAAGCCAGGAGGAT
The DNA here is from genome assembly GCF_902459505.1 of Geotrypetes seraphini. Classification (NCBI taxonomy): domain Eukaryota; kingdom Metazoa; phylum Chordata; class Amphibia; order Gymnophiona; family Dermophiidae; genus Geotrypetes; species Geotrypetes seraphini. Next base: position 24,687,963 of record NC_047095.1, read on the forward strand.
GCTTGGGTACATAAGGAGAGGAATGGCCAGTAGGAAAAGGGAGGTTATAATGCCATTGTATAAGTCTCTGGTGAGGCTCCATTTGGAATATTGTGTGCAATTTTGGAGACCCCACCTTCAGAAAGATATAAATAGGATGGAGTTGGTCCAGAGGGCTGCTACAAGACTGGTTAGTGGTCTTTGTCATAAATCGTATGGGGACAGACTTAGAGACCTTAATATGTATACTCTGGAGGAAAGAAGGGAGAGAGGGGTTATGATAGATACGTTTAAATATCTCTGTGGCCTTAATGTACAGGTGGGTCTTTTTCAAATGAAGGAAAACTCTGGAAGGAGATGGCATAAGATGAAGTGAAGAGGTAATAGGCTCAGGAGTAATATAAGAAAATACTTTTTTATATAAAGGGTGGTAGATGCATGGATTAGTCTCCCAGTGGAGGTGGTGGAAATGAAGACTGTATCTATCCCGGTGAGCTCACAATCTATCTAACGTACCTGGGGCTGTGGAGGACTGAGAGACTTTCCCAGGGTCACAGGGTGCTGAGGCTGTAGCTCCAACCACTGCGCCACACATTCCTCTACTACCTAATGTACCTATTGTCAATATGTACTTGAAGCTGATAATATCGAAATTCCTTACAGTAGGGTCAAAGTGTTTTATTTATCCTCCAATACCACATGTGACTCTAGTGGTGTGATATACTGTATAATATGCCCTTGTGATAAATATTATATTGGTCATACCATTAGAAAGGTTAAGGTCCATTTAGCCGAGCATTTAAGTAACATCTGATGGGGGTGCGAGTCAGCGCCTCTTGTGTCTCATTTGGATAGAACATAAACATACATTAATGGATCTTAAATATACAGTATTGAGTCATGTTAAACATTCTTCAGGGGATTTGTCCAGATTATTGTTACACAAGGAACATAGATACATCTTTAACTGGCATACATTATCTCCCATAGGACTCAACGCTGAAATCGATTGGTTTCAGCTGTGAATCCTCAATTTCAGTTGGCCATCCTCTTTCAGCTGTTTTGTCATGTTTACGTCATTCCCTCTTTATTTAGCAGTAAATAGCGGCAGTGTGTCACTCGCTCATCTTCAGCCTGACATTTGTTAGTCCTAATAGGAAGTTGCCGTGAGAAGGTAAATTAAATTAGCAATTAGCTTCAGGTTTTAAATAATTTGCAGCTTTTTGAGTTGTTCAGTATTATCTATGAAGTTTAATGTGGTATTGAGAATGTTGTTTGTTCCATTATATATATTTTTTTCTATCTAATAACCCCTCCTGATGAAGAGTACGAAACTCGAGTCGGGGGGCCATTTTAATTTACGGTGTTTTGCACTTTAAGCACAAACACATAAGCACGAGCACTTCATTAATGTGCTGCTTTTCAACTGAGCAGTAAGCTGCCCGCTGCAAAACTTAAGATAAGTTGCTTTTTCATCAATTTTAATGCATTAAGTTTCAGAATATAGAGGTGGTAAGGGACGGTAAAGGCTATGATGGTCCCTATGGCAACCACAGTTTGGTGATTACACTGAACATTATGCTTGATGGATCTGAGCACTTTACTTTTATAATATATTATTTATATAATCTGTAATTTTTTTGAGTTTCTTTTAAGACAGCCTGGTAGTTAGGGATTTCAGATTAGTAAGAAGATATCATTCTGCTTGTCCTTGGAGAAAACAAAGTTACTTACTTGTAGTAGGTGTTCTTTGAGGGCAGTATAATGAATATTCCTACTGCCTAGCCCACTTAGAGTTGTATTCTGTCAGCTATTTCATTAGACAGTTGGTTCCACATGCAGGAAGGCACACGCATTTGTAGTAAATTGCTACCAAAATGTAGAAAAGACTGGAAAGTAGTTCCATTCTGTGCTTTGTAGGATGGCATCACCCATAAGTAAGAATATTTATCCTGCTGTCCTTGGGCATCTGCTACAGGTAAGTAACTAATTTTTCCATAAACTCTTATAGAACTACTGACTTGATTGTGTTTATTCTAGTATGATGGTATAGCAATTCATCATAAACTGTAGATTGATCATATTTTATATCTCTAAGTATTCTGATCCTTAACAAGATTTTCAGCTACACAGTTCAAAAATATTTTCAAGGAATTCCCCTATTTTAACTATATACAGTCTAAGGCTTTGGATGATGTGAGTACTGAATATCATTATATGCTAAACAGAGCAGCAATTGTACTGAAAATGATATTACATTAAAAAACTATTTTTTTCAAATATTTAGGTCCCCTTTTATCTAGCTATGGTACAGCGTTTTAGCGCAGATCGGCATAGTAACATAGTAGATGACGGCAAATAAAGACCCAAATGGTCCATCCAGTCTGCCCAACCTTGCCCTCTCTTTAAATTACTGATTTAATTTAAATTTTCCTTCTTCTTAGCTCTTTCTGGGCCAGAACCCAAAGCTCTGCCCGATACTGTGCTAAGGTTCCATCTACTGAACTCTCCGTCAAAGCTCACTCCAGCCCGTCTAAACCATCCCAGCCATCGAAGCCCTCTCAAGCCCATCCTCAACCAAATGGCCATATTTGGACACAGCACATGCAAGTCTGCCCAGTACTGGCCTTAGTTCTTCAATATTTACCATTATTTTCTGATACGAGAACCTCTGTGTTCACCCCATGCTTTTTTGAATTCTGTCATCATTTTCCTCTCCATCACCTCTTTTGGGAGTGCATTCCAGGCATCAACTACCCTCTCCGTAAAGAAAAATTTCCTTACATTACTCTTGAGTCTACCACCCCTCAATCTGAAATTATGTCCTTTGGTTTTACTATTTTCCTTTCTCTGGAAAGATTTTGTTCTACATTAATACCTTTCAAGTATTTGAACATCTGAATCATATCTCCCCTGTCCCTCCTTTTCTCTAGTAACAAAGAAAAAGAGGGTATAAAGGATAATTTATAATATTTACTTTAAACAATCTTCTTTTGCACATCAGTGTCTTATTTTATTTATGGTTAATATTTCACTCTTATTCACCCACTATTCTAATCATTTAGATAATACCCTGATTTAACAATAGAACTCATCCCCAGATTTGATAGAGAGGTTGAAGTATCATAAAATATGCATTGTTCTCAGTAAAGAGACCTCTTCTAACTTAGATGTTATTTCAAGTCCTCATCCTGAATGCATGTGATGTAATCATTTACTTCAAAACCTCCTTCCTAACCTTAATTAATTAATTAAAAGGAATAACTAACAGGAAAGCTAGGGACCTCCCTCCACTTCAAAATCACTGAGCTCTGGAACAACCTTACCTCCCCTCTTCGGAACTTGAGCTCTCTCCAAGTTTTCCGCAAACATCTGAAAACCTGACTTTTCTCAAAAAATGTAAGTCTCCCTCCAACTTAGAAATCAAGGAAACTCTTATATCTTGGCATCCCAAGTCCTCTAAATTTTCTTCACACTTCTACCTCTAACCCTCTGTTGTAGTTCCTGCCTATTTCTCCTACTGTAAACTGCGTCGAGCTCTACGAACGTGGAGATGATGCGGTATACAAACCTAAGGATTAGATTAGATTAGATTAATTGGGGGGCAACTCTTAATCAAGTTTTTGTTATTTCATTTATTGTTGTATTATCAAAACTTAAAATCCATTTATTAATTATGTACTTCTAAATACTTTATAGAAGAGCAACAACAGTGGCCTTCCAGCCAAACCAACATTGGGGGACCATGAACTACTCGACACTCAAATTAATCTTGGAGCGTTTCAGCTATCAAATAGCCTTCATCGGGGGACAATGTTATTTTTGTGCCACTTTCAAGTTTATGAGCCTTTTTGACTGTCAGTATCACTCACAAACATATTGAACAGGATTGGTTCCAGCACTGAACCCTGAGGGGACTCCACTACTCACCTTTCCTTACTCCGAGCGAATTCTATTAACCACCACCCTTTGGCGTATGTCTGTCAACCAGTTTCTAATCCATTTCACCACTTTGGGTCCTAACTTTGGACCGTCAAGTTTCAAGTTTATTCAGACTTGATATACCGCTTTTACATACAAGTTTCAAGTTTATTTATAATTTGATATACCAACCATCACAGGTATCTGGTTGGTTTACAATATTAAAAATTAATAAAAACATTACAAAAATATACAAATAAAATAAGGCAGGTTGAAACCAAGACTCGGACAGAGTTTAGACAAGTTGGATACAAGAGGAGTTGGGGGGAGGGAGATTATAATTACATTAAAAAATAAAAATAAGAGGAGGAAGAAAATCCAGGAGGAAAAGGGTGTTGCTTCTTAAAAGCGGTTCTCTGTAGGTTTTAAAAAAATTATTTATTTGTGTTATTTTTTTCCCTTGTTCCTTTGAAAGTATTCTTAACTGCAGTTTTGGTATGCATCTTTGAACAGAAATGTTTTGAGGTTGGTTTTAAATTTGGTTAGTGAGTTTTTGCAGCAGAGATGTGGTGGCATTGCATTCCAGCGGGAAGGGGCCGTTGAGGAGAAGATAGTGTTTCTGGTATAATATAGGTCTTTGATTGAAGGAACCATTAGTAAGTTCTGATCGGAGGATCTGAGGGCCCTGGAAGGGGTATGGGGGATAAGATATTTATCTAAGAAAGCATGTGAGTGGGAGAACTTAATTTTGAAAACAAGTAGGAGTATTTTGTAAGTTGGCAGCCAGTGTGATTCTTGAAGAAGCAGGATAACATAGTTGTATTTTTTGTCTTTATAAATGAGTTTAATCGCGGTATTTTGAATCAGTTGTAGTCGACAAATTTCCTTTTGAATTATTCCATGGTATAGTGAATTGCAGTAGTCTGTGTGAGATGATCAGTGAATGAATTAGAGTTTGAATAGAAGCAGGTTATAGAATGAATTAGACGGAGTTTATAAAAACAGTTTTTGGTCAATGAGCTGATTTGGTCATGGTAATTGAGCTCTTTATCAAAAATGATTCCTAGTAGTTTTAATTTGGATTCTATTTGAAGTGGACAAGAGTCGATACATATTTGTCCAGTTAAGGTATCGTTGTTTTTAACAGGAAATAGGATCCCTCAAGATTTGGTTATGTTCAATGAAAGTCTGTTGGTTCGTAGCCATAGGCTGATTTTGTCCAGTTTGAGATTGATTTCTTGGATATCATTGATGTTTGCTGGGTTAATGGGGTGATGAAGTTGAATGTCATTGGCGTAGGCAAAAGGGGTAAATCCGATAGATTGAGCTAGAGTCAAGAGGGGGGCTAAGAAGATGTTGAAAAGTAGGGGGGAGAGGATAGAACATTGTGGAACACCGTAGGTTTACAACTTTACAATCTTAAAAATTAATTTAAAAAGACGAACAACCAATATTGACAGATAGGACAAAAACAAAATGGTCGAAAACAATAGGAAAGAGGGTAAGGGTAAAATATCAAAAATAAAAAGATAGGGTACAGGAAAAAAACAACAAGGGAGAGGGAATGTCAGGAACAGATAGATGGCTTCACGTTTGTCTCTCTTCTTTTTCCTCCCCCACCCCCCTCCCATTATCAATCGTAAATCTCATAGGCATCTTTGAAAAGAAAAGTTTTAAGGTTTGTTTTGAAATTGTTTAAATTGGTTTCTTGTCGTAGTGTAAGGGGAAGGGCGTTCCAAAGTGTGGGTGCAAGAGTCTCCTATGAGGAACCGTGTCAAAGGCTTAATATTCAAGTGCCATGCCCTGCCAGGATCTGCACCCAGTGTCCCCTCTGTCACGTCGTCCCCTGCAAGGTTCTGCACTCAGCCCCCCCTCCCTGCCAGGCTCTGAATACTGCCCCCCTCCCTGCCAAGCTGTGAACACTGTCCCACCTTCCTTCCCTGTATCCTCCCCCCTAAAAAGAGCCAACCTCATCAGTGATGTCACAATGGCTTGATTGTCCCGTACTCCCCTCTGCCCTCTAACCCAGCCAGAAGTGATAGCTAGCACATGGTTCAATAACATGCACTAGCTGTCACGATTGGTGATGGTGCAGTTGAATGTACCTTCACCTGAAAAAGAGGCACCAACTGCAGCTGTGCTACCAGCAGCCTGGTAGTGCAAGGCACTGTCAGGATAGGTGCTGTGGCAATTCTCCTCCCCCAGTCGCCCCAATCACAAATGCTAACCCCCGACAGCACCCAATCCCTACCCAACACCTCCCAATCCAAACAAATTCCCTTCCACCAACAACCCCTTAACTTAAACCACCTAGTGGTTAGCCGGGACAGGAGGGATCCCTCCCGTCTCCTGCCCCGGCCGACCCTAATAATTACCACCCTCCCTCCTTCCCTCCCTCGTGTACCTAATTCCCTTGTGGTCCAGCATGTATGTGCTAAAATCCTATTTTTAAAGTTAGTAGCCAGCGACGTACCCGGGCCGGCACGCAGGAGTGAGCTTTTCGTGCTCCTGGCTGGCCCTGCATCGCTCATTGATAGGCTGCTGCAAGTTCTCGCGGGATTCGCAGTTCTCGCGGTAGCCTATCAATGAGCAGTGCAGGGCTGGCTGGGAACACAAAAAGCTTTCTTTCAGCAATACTTTCATTATTTTTCCAACAACCAAAGTGAGGCTTACCAGCCTATAGTTTCCCGCTTCATCTCTGTGTCCACTTTTGTGAATAGGGACCACTTCTGCTCTTCTCCAATCCCCAGGAACCCCTCCCGTCTTCAGCGATTTGTTGAACAAGTCTTTAATAGGACCTGCCAGAACATCTCTGAGCTCCCTTGGTATCCTGAGATGGATCCCGTCCAGTCCCATTGCTTTGTCCACCTTCAGTTTTTCAAGTTATTCATAAACACTTTCCTCCGTGAACATTGTAGAATCTAATCCATTTTTGTGTGTAACTTTGCCAGACAATCTCAGTCCTTCTCCAGGATTTTCTTCTGTGAACACAGAACAGAAGTATTTGTTTAGCATGTTTCCTTTTTCTTCATCACTCTATATATTGGTTCATAGCATCTTTTAGTTTCACAATTCCATTTTTCATCTTTCTCCTTTCATTAATATATCTGAAAAAATTTTGTCACCCTTTTTTACATTTTTAACCATTTGCTCTTAAACCTGCGCTTTCGCCAGATATATGTCTCTTTTGGCTTCTTTCAGTTTTACCCGGAAGTCCTTTCTGTGCTCCTCTTGGGTTTTTTAAAATATTTCAGGAACGCTAACTCTTTTGCCTTTATTTTCTCCGCCACTAGTTTGGAGAACCATGTTGGTTTCCGTTTTCTCTTGTTTTTATTTATTTTCTTCACATAAAGGCTCGTAGTCATTTTTATTGCTCCTTTCAGCTTAGACCACTATTTTTCCACTTCTTTTGTGTCCTCCCATCCTAATAGCTCTTTCTTCAGATATTCTCCCATTTTATTAAAGTCTGTACATTTGAAATGTAGGACTTTACGTTTTGTGCGGCTGCTCTCCACTTCAGCTGTTATATCAAACCAAACTGTTAGATGATCGCTACCTCCCAGTTGGGCACCCACTCGAACATTAGAGATACTCTCACCATTTGTGAGGACCAGATCCAATATCACTTTTTCCCTTGTGGGTTCTGTCACCATTTGCTGAGCAGAGCCTTCGAAAGGCATCCACAATTTCCCTATTTCTTTCCGTTTCCGCAGATGTAACTTTCCAGTCCACATCTGGCAGGTTGAAATCTCCCAACAGCAGCACCTCCTCTTTCTTTCCAAACTTTTGGATATCTGCAATCAGATCTTTTATCAATTTGCTTCGATTGAGTCGATGGTCTGTAGACTATATCCGCTTAGATAGAAGTTCCATCTTCTCTTTTCAGAGCGATCCATATCACTTCTTCCCTCCCCAGGTCCCTTGCATTTCAGTCGCTTGGATATCTATCTTTACATAGAGAACTACCCCTCCACCTTTTTGACCATCTCTGTTCTTCCTAAAAAGATTATATCCAGGTATGTTTGCAGCCCATCCATGAGATTCACTGAACCATGTCTCTGTAATAGCAACAATATCCAGGTCTGCCTCTAACATTAGGGTTTGTAGATCATAAACTTTGTTGCTTAGACTGCGAGCGTTTGTGGTCATTGCTTTCCAGATATTTTTCAGTGATAATTTCCTTTTTGTATAGTTTTTTGTTTCATTTCACTTCCCATTGCAATGCTAAGAAGTGAGTTGCTAATATTTGTTTATGTTGCAATCTTTACTACCATCACATCTTGTTTTTTCTGGGAGTGGTCTCTATAATTGTCCTTCATACATATGCCATCCCCACCTTCTAGTTTAAATGCCTAGAAACATGTTGTCTAAATTTATCTTCAAAGATTCTTTTTCCTGCTGTAGTAATATGTAGCCCATCAGTACAATATAGTTTGTTGTCCTTCCATGTATTCCCCATCCTCCCATGTACCTAAAGCCTTCTTGATGACACTAGGCTTTGAGCTACCTATTGAAGCCCTCTGTGTTTTTAACTATTTCCTCTCTTTTTCCATATGTAGGCAGTACTTCTGAGAAAGTTAGCCTTTACAAAAGGTTTTAAGCCCTCCCCTAGCTCCTGAAAGGCTTTCTGAGCTGAAAGTGGGGAGTTGTTGGCCAAGTCATTTTTTTCCCAAATGGATAACAACATCAGCTTTAGAATTCTTAGTTTGTTCCTTAATTATAGACATTTTTTGTTGGGTACTCCTAGTAGCCGAGGATCCTGGGAGACACTTCGCTATTTTACGCTCCTTGACTTGTGTTTCTATGTTAATGCCTTGAAACACAAATCAAGGTAAATGCTCTGACGTTCATAGGAACTGAATGAGCACTGGAGCATTTAACTTGCTGGCCTGTGCTAAAACACTCTACCGCAGCATGATAAAAGGGGGCCTTAGTAAGTATTGCCTGCTGAGATGTTTCACACTTAACACTTCAGCTTGTTTAGAATAAAAAGTTTTGGAAATAAAAAATGTATTCAAATCCCTTATAGATAGAAATAGTAGTGTTGAATTTTAGAATTTGAATGTTGAAAAGCTATTTATAGAATGACCGATGCAACAGATTTTTTGTTTTTTTAATTGTCAATTTCACACACTATACACTTCAATCAAAGTGTATGCAGTATTTATATGCTGCAATTTCTAAGATCCATAGATATCAGTAGGATGACATTTTTCAAATACAAGTTTTATTCTTTTGAAACATTTCCTTTAGCTCCTCTATACTGATCGGAATTTTGTGATTTCTGCCCCAACTGGTTCTGGGAAAACCGTCATATTTGAACTAGCAATAACGAGGTTATTGATGGAAGCTCCCATGCCTTGGTCAAATGTTAAAATTGTCTACAGTAAGTACTGTCTGTTGCAAAATTATATATGTTTTTATGGAAATCACTTAGATTTAAGCTAATGATAAATTTTAAAAATAAATACTTCTGTAGGAGAAAAGCTAATGTTTCTTGCATATATTGCCTGATTATTTATATTATTGTCTAACATTCCTATAATCTTATTCCACACCAGTCAAGCCATTAATTGACAAAATTATTGTGATTTGCTAATATCAAGAGAATAATGCCAGTGAAGATGTGGTGAATAACAAAGTGAGGAATTATTTGAAACCAAAACATAAGAAAAGCTATCGTCCAAAAAATCATCCAAGTCAAAAACACCTAGAAGAGGACCTTTTGGACGGGGGCGGGGTCAGCAAAGTGATGGACTGGCCACCCAGACATTGCTACAGAGTTGTGGGGCACCTTACAGGGCACCGCTGTGAACTTCACAGAAAGGGTGCCACATAAACATCTCACCACAACTCCCTTGCAGGTCATGGTGAGCCCCCCAAAACCTACTATACCTACCTGTCTACCACCCCAATTGCCCTTATGGCTGCAGGTGCCACCTATATGGCAGTACAAAAGGGTTTGGGGGGTTTTGGTGGGTGCACATGTTTCACCATAAATGCAGTGGTTAGAATGGCTTATGGTCCTGGGTCCTTTTCTCTATGGTTCACTAGCCCACCCCCCAGACCACTTACCTCTTTGCAGCTCTACTAGGCTTTGCTATGCCAGGTGCTGATGTTCTGGAGGCAGATATGTATGTTTTTATTCCAATTTTTATGGCTGTGTGTGTGTGGGTGGGTGGGGGGGGGGGTGTCAATGATCACTGGAGGAGTGTGTGGGGGTCTGTACTTTGTCCCTGCAGTGGTTATCTGGCCACTTGGATACCTTTTTGCCACTTAGACCTGTTTTTAGATGGCCTAAGTCACTACGTATAAGCTCCGTCTAGGCAGTCTAGTTAAACTTTTGGTTATACTTGCAATATGACTAAGTCTAGGTTGGCCCACATCCCACCCAAATCCCACACTCACCACTCCTCCTAAAACGCCCCTTTCAGCTCTGGGCGTACAGCGGCACTGAAAAGGCCTAAGCTATTTTTAGATACGTCTAAAACCCATTTCGATTATTGGCATATGGACGACTTGTCTTTTAGATCTTCCAAGTACTGATTTAGGTAGGTTTTTAGACATATTTGTTTTTTGATTATGTGTCCCTAGGTGTTTAATCCCAACCCGCAGTCTGGATGTTGCAGAAATCTTTTTTTTTTTTTTTTAATTTATTTATACATTCTTCAGTAACAAACAAGCATTATCAAACACTTGAATACAGATTCAGAAAATACACATCTCATTCATGGTAGGAGAAAAAATGTCCCCCACACTTAAACAAAGAAGAAAATTACAATTATTTAGCCCACAATCAATAGGAGGCCAAAAAACTGTAATAACAACAGCAGGAGAAAAAAAAAATCACACACCTCAATCAAAAAAAACTACATATACCTCACGCAAACATATCGACCCAACCATTTTCTGGTCAAAGGTAGACGAAACTATCCAAGACTGCGACCCAAAAAACTTCATCTCCCACTGGAAAAATGTATCCACCAACATCCTTGATGATCTGGCACCCCTACAAACCAAAACCAGAACCAGCAGGAAATCAGACCAATGGTTTGATAATGAATTACTCCAACTCAAAAGACAGTGTAGAAGATTAGAAAGAAAATGGAGAAAAAAGAACCAAGATCAAACAAAAACCGACTGGAAAAAAATCAACAAACAATACAAAAATCTACTAAAAGATAAGAGGAAAAGCTACTACACTAATCTCACAGGCACGGAAACCCAAGATTCCAAAAAAATATTCCAAATCCTGAAAGAATTAACAGACACCAAACCATACACTACCACCACGAACACACCTCCACCATCACCCACCCTCTTAGCAGAACACTTCAAGAACAAAATCACCAACACCAGAGCCACACTCATCCTTAACCCATCCCATCAAAATCCAACCACAATCCACCCTACAGGAAAAGAGGCAATCGCAGCAGACAGAATTTGGACTCAATTCCCTAACATACAATGGTCAGAATTCAACAAATTCTACAAAAAATACAGCCATGCCTCCTGTGACCTCAACCATTGCCCCTCATATCTCCTTACCACCTCCAGTGTAAAATTCCGCACCATAACTCTACAATGGATCCAATTCACGCTCACAGAAGGCACATTCCCTGCTGACCTCAGCGAAATTGTCATCACCCCAATCCAAAAAGACCCAAAAGCACCACAAAACCTCCCATCTAACTTTAGACCTATAGCCTCAATTCCGCTATATGTCAAAATTATAGAAGGCCTAGTAGCCAAACTCCTCACCAATTACATAGAGGACCATAACCTACTCCACCCCATGCAATCAGGCTTCAGAACAAACTTCAGCACAGAGACACTACTAGGCTCCCTTATGGATACCGTCAGACAACAACTTAGTACAGGGAAAAAAATGCTACTCATACAACTGGACCTATCGGCGGCATTCGACCTAGTAGACCACAACATCCTTCTACAGATCTTAGATGCAATAGGCATCTCAGATAAAGTATACTCCTGGTTTGAAGGATTCCTAAAACTCAGAACCTACAGTGTAAAATCAAACAAAGAAAAGTCAGAATCCTGGTCAAACCCCTGCGGCGTACCACAAGGATCTCCACTATCCCCTACCCTCTTCAATCTCTACACTGCTTCTCTAGGAACGCATCTGGATAATCTAGGCATAACCTCCTATAGTTATGCGGATGACATCACCATCCTCGTCCCATACGATCATTCTAAACCTACCATGACAGACAAACTTCACCAAACACTTGAAGCAGTCACAACCTGGATGAAAAATCACAAACTTAAACTCAACCAAGACAAAACCAAATTCATCCTCCTAGAAAATGACAAAATCCAAACCACAACCAACCTAGACATAAACGCAACCAAATATCCCATCCAAACCACCATAAAACTACTAGGCATGACCATAGACAGATGTTGCACAATGCAACCGCAAATAAATAAAACAATTCAAAAATCATTCGCAATCATGAGAAACCTGAGACAAGTCCGAAAATTCTTTGAAAGAACACAATTCCAACTTATAGTACAATCCCTAATACTAGGTATATTGGACTACTGTAACATACTCTTCCTTCCATGTCCTGCAACTACGATAAGACAACTCCAAACAATCCAAAATACAGCTTTGAGACTCATCTACTCATTGAAAAAACATGACCACATCACTGAAGCCTTCATCAACTCACACTGGCTCCCAATCCAAGAAAGAATCCATTTCAAATTTTACTGCATATTATTTAAAACCCTACACGGAGACAGCCCATCATACCTGAACAATCGCCTCATCCAAGCACCCAGTACCAGACACAGAAAAACGCACTCACCATTCATACCCCCCCCAATCAAAGAAGTAAAAAGAACAAAACTACACGACGGCCTCCTAGCCACTCAAGCCGCAAGACTGGACAACCAGATCTCCAACCTTCTGATGACCACCCCAGACTATAGGACATTCAGAAAAGAAATAAAAACCACACTTTTCAAGAAATTCCTGAAACAGCAATAACAACACGACCTCTAAATGCTCTTAAGATCTACAACCTACCTCTCTAGCTAATCATTGTAATTCTGTCTTTTTTAAATTAACCTTTTGTAATCCGCCTTGAACCGCAAGGTAATGGCGGAATAGAAATCCCTAATGTAATGTAATGTAATGTAATGGGGACAGCAGAGAAGCAAATATCCGGCAGCAAGTTCGCTTCACTCTATTGGGAGTAGGTATAGCTCCAATTATGACTCCACTATCTTCTTTTGCCACAATGAAATCTAACAATTGTTTGGGTTAAAAAAAAAAAAAGAAAATTTTTCCCACCAAAAGTAACAACATTTTGCTGGAAATTTTAAAATAAAAGTGGTACCTAAAGCAAGGACTCTAGGTCTTTAGACCAAGAATTCCTTCCTCCTTTTCTGCCACAATTGTGATAAATCAGGAAAACTACGTGATGAACTCATAAATTGATCATTTATATGCCTGAAATATGTTCTAAGAATTAAGACCCTATCAAACTCCAGAGCAAAAGTTACCACAAGTATTGTCCTTTCCACAATTATCTTCAGAGAATTTTCCCCAAAATTTGTTAAGTCCATTGTGTCCCCAGGTTTTTCAGTAGTATCTATTGGAGTAGAACTTCCTAATTTAGTTTTAATATTGAGATACTGAGCTCTTAAGATAGGCGGCAAACTTTCATTGGGTATCAATAAAACCTCACGCAAGTATCTAAGGACCATCTCAACAGCTGAAATTATTGGGAATCTAGGAAAATTCAACATTCTCAAGTTGTTTTTCCTTTGAAAATTTTCCAGAGACTCTAATTTCTTCTGAATAGCTATTCTTTCTTTAACAAGATCTAATTGCGATTCTTTAGCCTGGTTAATCCGTTGTTCATGCCTTTTAATAATTTCACCCTGCTCCTTCAAGACTTCAATTTGGAGATTCACCTTGGAGTTGATATTTCCACAGTCATTCCTCAAAGCCGATACTGCTTTTTAAGTTGGAGTCCATGGCCTCTATAGCTATCCAAAGAGCTTTCATATTGATTATGGTAGGTTTCACCATCTCTCCATATTGTAAGGTCTCTTCCCCGGGTTTTCAATCTAGTCTCCAAAGAAAGTTCTGTTGTTAAATTCTCTGCAGGTTCCTGCACCAAATGGGGTCCCAGCCGAACCTCCAGGGCTCAACAATTCTGCCTCCACTTCGGAAGGCATACTTGCTGCCATCTCCATTGGACTTCCAACTTTGGGCTGGAGAGGAACTCGCCATTGATCTGGATTTAACTAAGTCCTTTCCATGCTGCGCTCATCCACCTGTACTGGCGTCCCTTCTGAAGCCAGATGTGCTTCCCAGGCACCACGAAGAATTAATCCCTGGATTGTAGTTTGTACCAGCCGCTTCGGAGTCATGGCTGCTGGAGGGCCAGGACACAATATTCCTTTCTGCTTGCCTATACCCAAAAACGGCATAGGTAAGCAAGAGCATGCCGATACCTTGCCTCAGGGAGAGAGCTCCTGCAGTACATCCACCCCCATCACAATCTTGGCCTCCCGATGGCACGGAGAGAGCTCCTGCAGTGCATCCGCCCCTGTCACCATCTTGGCCTCCCGATGTTGCAGAAATCTAAATCTTTTCAGAACACATGCTGCACTCCCCCTACTGGTAGAATCAGTTTCAGTTTCTGCAAGCAGTCTGAGCAGAAGTCTTTTGCTGCTGCTCTGCTTCTGTTTCTTATTTTCTTCACTTAAAGTTTGCTTCTCAGTGACTTCAGGGCCTTGAAACCCCTCCCTGGTGGTCTGCTGTCGGAGAAAAGAATGCAGTCCTGTGGAGCTAGACATGAAGTGGGATGTGGACACAGAGAGGAGATGCTGGACAGAGTAAGATAGGGACAGGAGAGATGCTGAATAATGTGAGAAGACAGGGACACAGAGGGCAGATACTGAACATGGGGAAGATGCTGGATAGAACAGATAAGGGACACAGAGAGAAGAAAGGGGGTGGACTTCCTTTTTCCACCAGGTCCCTATTTTATCTATCTCTTCATTTAATGGCATTCTATATGACCTTCGACCCCCTACTGCCTTTCCTTCCTTTCCTGAAATAACTAAAGAGGAAACTACACATTTTCCTAGGACAATTTATTTATTCATTCATTTATTAAGCCCATCCTCCCAAAGGAGACAGAAGGGTTACAAGAGTACATTCATAATATAGACAGGACATGACATAACAGATAATACAATCTTGACGGACACAGCATAGTTGATAAAACAGCATTTCCATTACAGACATAACATAAATGGTAGTACAGCTTCTGCGTTAAAGGCCTAAACATGGTTGATAGTATAGCATCTGCGTTACAGTGGGTAGCACATTTAAGTTATACTAGTAATGACATTTGAGTTATAGTAGGTAGCACATTTAAGTTATACTAGAAGTGGCCATTAAACTAGGTAGCTATTTAAGTTGTACTGGGAATGGCATTTGAGTTACAGTAGGAAGCCTATTAAGTTATACTAGGAGTTGCATTTGTTTTTTTTTTTCCATTATTTTTTATTTTCAAATTTTACATAAAGTGTACATAATAATATAATATAATTGATAAATGCATAGTATCACTTTTATATCTAATACATTATATATTTAAATTTGATTTTCCCCCTCACCCTCCCCCCACCCTTTCATTACTTTAATATAAAATTTTTAATTTTCAAATTTTATAAAAATTATACAACATATTAGAATACAATTGATAAATATTCAATAACATTTTTATATATAATACAATATATTCTAAACAAATTTTGTCCCATTTCCCTCCCCCCATCCTTTTTTTACCTTTTATTCATATGTTACATTTTGTATAATATATTATAACTTATTATGTATAAATTATTTTCCTTACCCCCCTCTATGTGTGTCATAAAAAAATTCCTGAAAAGAAGAAAAAAAAACCAAACAAAATATTATATTATTTATTCATTATAGTATTTTGTCAATGGCCCCCATATTTTTTTAAATTTAGTATATGTCCCTCAGTTGCATTTGAATTTTGTCATTCAGGTATTGGAGGTACTGATTCATTGAGGCACTGGTTATTAAGGCACTGGGCTAGTAAAGAGGAAGGCTTTCACGGTCTTCCTGAAGTTCCATAGTCTGTCTAGTGACCTAATGGATAGGGGGATGATGTGCCATAATCTAGGTATGAAATGCGAATATGAGTTTAGGCAGTATATTCTCACATGTGAGTGACGTCATCTATGGAGCCTGGTGTGGACAGTATTAAAGTGTACAGACAGTATTAAAGTGTACTGTCACTTAAAAAAATTTCAAAGTCTCAAGACTGCCCATACCACACATTCTCTGGTGCCTCTCCCCCCCCCTCCTTTGCTGGTACCTTTCCTCCTCTTCATCTCCCCGCCCCCCGCTGATGCCTCCTCTCATTCCCCCCTCCACCCCCCACATACCTCTTGAAAAGTTCACCGTCGTGAGCAGCATCTTCCACCCCATGCTTGGCCAGCCTTGGCTCCCTTCTGATTTCACTTCCTAGTCATAGGACCAGGATGTGACATCAGAGGGGAGCCAAGGCTGACGCGAGCAGGAGGTGGAAGATGCTGATCATGCTGGCAAACTTTTCAAGAGATATACGGGGGGGTGGGGATGCGGGGGTGTAGCCCCCCACAAGAGGTCAGGTGCTGCTATGGATGATTAATTCATTGTGGCCGATTAACGATGAAATGACTGTGATGAATTGGCCATGATGAATCATCCTAGACCCCTCAGGACAAATCTTCGATTTTGGGAGATTCAGGATCTCATGTAAGACCCCCCCGTCAGAAATCTGTGATGGCCCTGGATCGGGGGAGGACCTGGCGGTTGTTAAGCCCATGGCTGGCCAGCGCATGGCAAGTGGTCACTTTGGCTATTATGTGTAAATCTTCATGTCTGCTTGCCTTTTCAACTGCAATCTTTGCTTTAATTACGGCTTACTTTCATGAGCAAGTCGTTATCTGTTTCATGTCTTGCCGAGGAAGGGCTCTCATGCTACAAGGATAAGGGAGGATTCGAGCAGCGGTGAACATTCCATCTGTGAGAGTTAGGAGATAAGGGAGACACCTGCAGAAGCAGCAGTGTCTGTGAGAAAGAGACAGCCTGGTATTCAGCACTTTCTGTGCTATAAAAGACTGAGAGTCACAGACTGGACTTTGAATCTTGCCGCGGCCACGGGAACTGTGGGTTGGGTCTCTTCCCTTGATCGATTAGATTCCCGATCAGTATTGGAAGAGGGCATGCCAATCATGGTGAAATACTTTGTGTATTGATTATTCTTTGTATATTATCTGATGTCTGTCTGCATTGCTTGGTATTATCTGACATATTATTTGATGTATATTCAATAAAGTATCTTATTACTCTGGAGCTTTGGTGGAGGTGACTTCTATATACCCTTGCTAGATGAAAACGTGGGCAATACAGTGGTATTCCACCTTTTTAAGCCAGCAGCTTTCTTGGCACTCATTACAGAATTCTTGCGGGTCCTGAAGCTGGAGTCCCTGCAGACCTCCACTGCTCAGTATTCTGTTATGAGCAGTTTTAAGCCCCAGACCACCCTTTTCTCCTTCGCATTCGGATATTGCTAACGGAGCATTGAGAGGCTCCGGAGGTCCCTTGTGGGTTGTCAGGACTATGACAAAGTTGTATCTGCTAGTTCTGGATTTTCAGGAACCGTTTGTCCTGCCTAAAGTAGATTCTGTGGTAGCGCAGGTTACCAAATGGACTTCTCTGCCTAGTGATGGAGGAGTAATTCTAAAGGATGTGCAAAATCGGAAGGAGATTTGGTCTTAAAAAAGACTATTTGAGACTTTAGTTCTGGGGCTGAAGGCAACAGCAGCATCTTCCTTTATTGCACGTACCTGTCATACTATCCTGTGTCAGGTTCTGAAAACAGAGGAGGACACCTAAACCCAGTTGCTAATTTCAGAGGTGAATTTTGTAGCAGATGCTCTCTAGGACGTGTTCAGAGTCATGAGCAAAGTCTCTGCTTATTCTGTCTCCATCCGTGGAATGCTCTGGATCAGGCAGTGGGCAGGAGATTCTGCTGCCAAGGCTATTTTGAGTAGGTTACCTTTCAAGGGCCACATGCTCTTTGGCAAAAGGTTTGGATGATCTTATGGTCAGTGTGTTGGATCGTTGCCCTAAGTCTTTGTCAGATACTACTACTACTATTATTTAACACTTCTATAGTGCTGATAGTAGACCATGTGCTCCTTGGGGGAAGGGGGGTGGGCCATGATTTTTTTCCTGGTACTCGACGGTCTTGTCAGAACTCAGGCTCCAGGCAAGCTTGACCTTCAGGTTCACGTACCACAGCAGCCTCCAAAATGTCATAATGATGCCAGGCTATTAGTTGAATTCCTTGGATAGGAGGGAGTTGTCAGCTCAATCTCACCCTCTGCTGAATTTATTTGTGAACTCTCCGGATGGATGTCCAGAAAAAGCGATCAGGGTTTAAGCAACCATGAAGCGGCTCATGAATATTCAAGCCTTAGAGCCATTTTCAGCAGAAGAATTGGGCTTGAACAGATAGTTTATATACTTTAGTGTGCCCAAGAAAGATTCAGATAGCTGGAGACCAAACCTGGATCTTAAGTCCATCAACACGGCACTGAATGTGCTCCAGTTCTGGATGGAGACCATTTGTTCAGTCATTGCTGATAGTACCAGAGAAATTTTTGGCCTCTCTGGATTTGACAGAGGCTTACTTGCATATTCCCATTTTTCCGGCACATAGGAGATTTCTGAGATTTTATGTGCTGAAATGACATTTCCAATTATCAGTGCTTTAATTTGGTCTGGAAATGGTGCTTCACACGGTTACCAAGGTGATGGTTGTTGCGACAGCGCACTTGCACAAGGTAGAGATTCAGGTAGTTATTTACTTGGACTGTTGGATGATCAGAGCATCCTCCAAGGTCAACAGCAACAAAGTGATGGCACAAGTTGTCCATCTCCTGCAAGACCTGGATTGGATCTTAAATTTTCGGAAGAGTTACCTGGAGCCAAAGCAATCACTAGAGTACTTAGGGATCTGGTTGGATATGGTGACTGTGATGAACTGGCCATGATGAATCATCCTAGACCCCTCAGGACAAATCTTCAATTTTGGGAGATTCAGGATCTCATGTAAGATCCCCCAGTCAGAAATCTTTGATGGCCCTGGATCAGGGGGAGGACCTGGCGGTATTCCACAGACCATGGTTTCTTCCAGTCACACAAACTGAAGCTACGACCCCAGATTTTGGAGATCCTGGTGATGCTAGCTCCTACTGCTTGGCACTCTTCAGGTGTTGAGGTCAATGGTAGTGACCACAGAGGTTTTTCTTTGGGCGAAGGCTCAACTAAGCCCCCTTTAGGATTCACTATTGTCCCGTTGGTATCCGTAGACAGATTCCCTCCCTATGCCGCTGACCTGAACAGAGGGGGCACATCGAAGTTTGCTTTGGTGGTTTCAGCTGGTGTCACTGTTGAAAGGATTGCCTCTCCGCATCTCCACTTGGGTGACTCTGATGACAGATGCCAGTTTTAACAGCTGGAGAGGTCATTCTGGCAGTCATCAGGGTCAAGGCCGATGATCGCACACTCAGAGGAAATAGTCCATCAACAGATTAGAGCTGTGAGCCATTCATTTAGCACAGAAGACATTGGAGACTACCCTGGAAGGTAAGGCAGTCGGGGTCTTTCCAGATAAATTCCACAGCTGTGGCATTTGTCAACAGACAGGGAGGCACCAAGGCCCTTTAGGAGTGGAGGCCTAGGTGTTTCACTGAGCAGAAGTCCACCTACAAGCTGTTTCAGTGATGCATGTAGCAGAAGTGGACAAGGTGCAGGCCAATTATTTCAGCTGACAGACCCTAGACCTGGGAGAGTGGTTTTCTTCCTGGAAGACCTTCCACAGCATTGTTAATCGATGGGGATTTCCAAAATTTGATTATGTCAGCAGCCAACAAGAAAGTCTCTTGGTTCTTCAGCTGAAGATTTGAGAGTGGATGCTCCAGCATGGATGCTCTAGTGCAGTGGTTCCCAACCCTGTCCTGGAGGAACACCAGGCCAATTGGGTTTTCAGGCTAGCCCTAATGAATATGCATGCCTATCACTTCCATCATATGCAAATCTCTCTCATGCATATTCATTAGGGCTAGCCTGAAAACCCGATTGGCCTAGTGTTCCTCCAGGACAGGGTTGGGAATCACTGCTCTAGTACAACCTTAACCAGAAAACGGATGGTTGTAAGTTTTACCTCCATGGCCTAGGATAGGCTGGGTCAGTCTGGGGTTGGTAATCCTGTGGTATGTGGATCTGATCTATCAACAGAGGGACAGGAGTCTCATTCTGCTGATTCATTCAGATCTTCTCTCACAGGGTTCAGGGGCCCTGGGTGGTCTGGAATGCTTTGGGCTTAAGGCATAGTTCTTGAGCATGTAGCATTAGTGTGCAAGGGCGAGTTGGCGGTGGTCATGGCTACTCTCCTAAAATCTAAGAAACTAGCAACTGTTGCAGCCTAGGCTAAAGCTTGGAAGACTTTTCAACGCTGGTGTGCTAAGCAGAATGTGGAGCCATTTCAGGCTCCCCTGTCAGTGGTCCTAGCGTTTCTTCAGGACAAGCTCAAGAAGGGCCTAGCTGTTAGTTCTCTGAAGGTACAGGTAGCAGGCCTATCTTTCTTTAGGGCTCAAGTGGAGAAACTTTCTTTAGCTTCACATCCTGGTGTACCCAGATTTTTGAAGGGAGGGATGTGGCTGCAGCCTCCTGTGTGACAGCCATTCCTGTCTTGAATTCTTAGCATTGTTCTGAATTCTCTGAGTAAACCTTTTTATCCCAGGACAAGCAGGCAGCATATTCTCACAGATGGGTGACGTCATCCACGGAGCCCGTTACAGACAGTGCTAAAATGCACTGTCACTTGAAGCTTTCAGTAAAGCTTCGAGACTGCATGTGTGAGTGCCTTCACGCCCGATGCTAACTTGTGAGGTCATCAGTTTTTTATTTTCTGTGGAGTGAAGAAGACATATCTAGAATTTGTCCAGTCAAGTTTGTCTTTCCGCTTCCATTTTTCTTTTATACTTATCGCTATTTTAATTTAAAGTTAGCGGCCATACGAAGGTTCCTTTGTATTAAACTTCACTTGGTTCCAACCTTGTTTTTCAAGGGTTCTTCCTGCCTGTCATAGTTTTTCTTCGTAATATTCTTTTTCTGTCTGGAGCTATCCTCGTCCAGCTGTTCAGGCTCATTATTTTTTCCTTTGGTACCAATCCCACTTTCTATCTGTACCGTTGAACATTCACATCGGTCTCAAACATCATCTTCATAGTCAACATGAGACGACTCAACTAGCGTTGCAGGCATCCATCATTCTTTGATGCAGGCTGTCATCTCTGAAGCGTGCCTCTTCCTTGGGGTTACCAACACTTTGATACTATCTGATGCACCTTAGTACCAGCTTTATAGCACACGGTACTGGTGCGTCCATTCCAGCCGGAGCTGCACTATGGAGAGGTAGCCATGAAGCTGCAATGTTAATTAGCATTGATGCCCTTCCCATCTACATCGGTACTGTCCCAGCTTAGATATAGCTTTTTGAAGCGTTATCGTTCCAGATCTTGCTCCCTCTCTATTAAGTCGAGATCCATAGATTCTCTATACTTATTATTATTTCTTGGTACCGTCATTTTTGGGACATTCTGGTACCGGATCTCACTTCCTCTGTTCAGCTGAGAACCCTCGATGCTCAGTATCGATTATTATTTTTTGGTAACATCATTTCTTTCAGTATCGATGTACCAGTCCTACATAATGGATGACTCTACCGCAGCCCAGGCGCGATCAGCTCAGCGGCCTGATCCGGAACTTATACCTGTTTTGACTTCATCTAAGTCAAATTGTATAAGTTCCGTTCAGGCAACCTGTCAAACTTTCAATTATAGCTGCAGGACAACTAAGTCTAGGTTGGCGCACCTCCCACCCTAACCACTCCTCGAAAAATGTTCCTTTTCACTTTGGGTTCACAGTGGCTATGAAAAGGCCTAAGTTGCTTTTAGATATGTCTAAAACCCGTTTCGATTATTGGAACTTGGATGACCTGTCTTTTTGATCATCCAAGTGCCGATTTAGGTAGGTTTTTAGACATATTTTTGTTTCAATTATGAACTCTACCTATCAAAATGGAAACAGAGTTCTGAACTGTTTCAACTTCTGGACTTTGAAACTCCACCAAATGAATTCATTAAGGTGCCTTTATGAGGGGGTGCTGAAAAGTTCTCAGTGCAACCAATAAGGTCTGGCTGTGAGTCTCAGATCTCAAAACTTCAGTACAGGAACAACTTTCCAATGTTCCCTGCAAGGGCCAAGATTTGTTTGGAAGGAAAATTGAGGAAGTTGCAGATAAAATCAAAAAACATACAGATAATATGATGACTTTATGTAAAGCACAGACCTCTCAACCATCATTATCATCATCCAGGAGGTACTCTTTTACTTCTACATGCTCTTATTATTACAACACTAAGGGCTCCTTTTATCAAGGTGTGCTACGGGGGTTAGCGCGTCGGACATTTCATCACACGCTAACCCCCATGGCAAGCCATAAACCTAACGCCTTGTCAATGGAGACGTTAGCGACTAGCGCGGCAGGCGGTTGAACACGCAGTATTCCGCGTGTTAACTGCCCACCGCACCTTGATAAATGGAGCCCTAAATGTCACTGTAATCAACCTTCTTCCTCTGAATCTTGACCTTCCAATCAATGGTCCTGATCAAGACAACAGAGACCACAAAGATCTCAACCTCATCCTCAGTCCATGCAGCAGTAATCTTTTTGATTCCTTTCTAGAGAACATTACCAGCATTCCTCTCTCTGTGCCTCAAAATTTTCCCATAGGAAGCAGACTACTCTACTTTCACCAGCGTTGGAATCTCATTACATCAGGCCAGGTTTGTCAGATAGTAGCTCAAGATTACAATCTACGTTTACTAAGAACACCTCCAAACAACCCACCAAAAGAATCACTTTTCAACTCCCTCTCTCCCATCCTATATGTTCTCTTTTGCTCTTAAACATTGTAGTTCAACCTGTTTCCCTCTTGTTTCATGTATTGTCAGAGTCTTAGAAGTTGGTTTGGTTGTTTTTGGGTTTGTTTGTTTTTTTACTACAACCCTGCTTTTATATTTGTAAATCACATTAGATCACAATATTCCGATCAAATCAAACTTTAAATAAACTTGAAACTTGAAGACTCTCCTTCTCCAAGAACTCTCAGCAATAGAATTTGTTCCTCTACAGGAGAGAGGCCAGGGATTCTACTCCTAAGTATTTTCTGAGGTCAGGGATTCTACTCCTAAGTATTTCCTAATACCAAAAAAAGACTAGAGGTCTCGGTCCAGTAGTTTTGTACGGTGTCTCTGGGAACTCTCCTATCTCTTAAAAAAGGACGACCAGTTTTGCTCTCTAGATCTCAAGGAGGCTTATACTCACATATCAATCTTCCCTGCCCACAGAAAATATTTTTGATTCTGCAATGGCTCTTGACACTTCGAGTACAAAGTCCTATCATTCAGACTGGCTTCAACTCTTTAAGTCTTCACGAAATGCCTTGTGACATTGGCGACGGCCCTTCACACACAGAGTTCATATTTGTATGACTTGTTGATCAAAGTTTTATCATCACTTCTTGCTCAGAATGCCATCAGCTCCACAGTTCATCTTCTAGAGCAGTGGTCTCAAACTCAAATCCTTTGCGGGGCCACATTTTGGATTTGTAGGAATTTGGAGGGCCGCAGAAAAAATAGTTAATGTCTTATTAAAGAAATGACAATTTTGCATGAGGTAAAACTCTTTATAGTTTATAAAACTTTCTTTTAACAGTTAAAAGGAAAGATATATAAACTATAAAGAGTTTTACCTTATGCAAAATTGTGTGGGGAAGTACAAGTACAAGGGGGCACTCAGAGAAATTGAAAGGGGATAGGTTTAGAACAAATGCTAGGAAGTTCTTTTTTACCCAGAGGGTGGTGGACACATGGAACGTGCTTCCGGAGGTTGTGATAAGCCAGAGCAAAGTACAGGGGTTCAAGGAAGATGTAGATAGATTCCTAAAGGATAAGGGGATTGAGGGGTACAGATAGAAGTAGAGGTAGGTTATAGGAATAGTCAGGGACCACTTCACAGGTCATAGGCCTGATGGGCCGCCGCGGGAGCGGACCGCTGGGCGCGATGGACCTCTAGTCTGACCCAGTGGAGGCATCTTCTTATGTTCTTACATTAACTATTTTTTTCTGTGGCCCTCCAAGTACTCTATTTTTTTCTGCAGCCCTCACATTTAAAGTTTAATATCCTTTCTTTCTCAAAACTGACACATTTCAATCACTATATTGAAAATAAAATAATTTTCCCTACCTTTGTTGGCTGGTGACTTTATTTTTTGTGCTTTTAACTATGTTTCCAGGGCCTTCTTTTCCTTTGACTGTTTTTCTCTCCGTCTTCACTTTCTGCTTTGGATGCATCTTTGGCATTAACTTAATATTCAATTTTTATGCTTTCTTTTCAAAATCTACGTTTCCATGTCTTACCTTCCCTTCCTATCTCTCTCTTCTTCC
The DNA here is from genome assembly GCF_902459505.1 of Geotrypetes seraphini. Classification (NCBI taxonomy): domain Eukaryota; kingdom Metazoa; phylum Chordata; class Amphibia; order Gymnophiona; family Dermophiidae; genus Geotrypetes; species Geotrypetes seraphini. The sequence continues at coordinate 24,712,510 of NC_047095.1, forward strand.
GTCCTATTTCCATGGTCTGACATCTCTTTCCTTCCTTTCTCTCCCTCCCTCCTTCCTTTCCCCTGGTCTGGCATCTGTCTCTTTCCCTCCCCCATGTCCTGGCATCTCCCCCTCCCCCTTCATGGTCTGGTATCTCTTTTCCTTCTCTCCCTCCCATGAACTTGGCACCTCTTGTTCCTCTCCTCTCCCTTGTTTTCCTTCTCCTTCCTTCCCTCTCTTTCCCCAATTGGGTGCAGCAGCAACAGAAGCATCATTTCCCTTCCCCTTTTCCTGTGCAGCAGAGGCATTTCTCTTCCCCCTTCCCTCCCTCTCCCTTTCCCTGTACAGCAGCAGCAGCATTTCCCTTTCCCCTTTTCTGTGCAGCAGAGGCATTTCTCTTCCCCCTTCCCTCCCTCTCCCTGTACAGCAGCAGCATTTCCCTAGGGTCCCCCTTTCCTATGCAGCAGCATTTCTCTTCTCCCTTCCCTTCCTTGTGAAGCAGCAGTGTGTCTGGCTGGCTCAGTCGATCGTTCCGTTCAAAGCCGTGGGTGGTGGCTTCTCGCGAGATCCGCGCCTGCGTCTGAAGCCTCTCTGATGTTGTGACGTCAGAGAGGCTTCCGATGCAGGAGTGGATAGCGCGAAGAGCCGCCACCCGCGGCTTTGAACGGAACGATCGACTGAGCCGGCCAGACACGCTGCTGCTCCACAAGAGAGGGAAGGGGGAAGAGAAATGCTGATGTGGATGGTACCAGGAGCTGCCGCCGGCTGCAGCTTTGACCGGAAAAATCAACTGCAGCAAGGGAACAGTTGATTATCACGTCCAGACCGCGGGCCGCAAAATAACACCTGTGGGCTGTGTGTTTGAGACCGCTGTTCTAGAGCTACTGGGGTTTGCTGTGAACTAGCAGAAATTCCATCTTCATCCATCCCAGACACTAGAATTTATTGGAGCTCTCTTTGACACAATTCAAGGTCAGGCTTTTCTACTGCAATAGAAGGTCAACAATGTCATACACCTCTGCAAGCAAGCCTCCGCCCTGCCTTGCATTGCACAATGACACAACAAATGCTATACTTTTAGGTCATATGGCCTCCAAAATACACATCACTCTATTTGTATGCCTCCATCTCAGAATACTATAGTGGACTCTTATCAAGACATTGATTTCAAGCTACTTTTCTCTGCTTCCATCCAAGTAACCTTACAATTTTGCCACTCCCTCTGTTGAGTGATTCTTTCTATCCTCCCTTGGGATCTTCCTGCCAGCCTCTTTCCCATCAAAAACCAATCACCACAGATGCATCGATGGCTGGGGTTCTCAGCTCATTGGCCTCCACACTTAAAGAGTATGGACTCTTTTTAAGAGCAAATGATGCAAATAAACCTTCTCAAATTTCAAGCGATATGGAATGCTCTCAAGACATTCCAGGACAGACTTCAACAAATAGTCCTCATTCGCATAGACATCCAAGTTGCCATGTTGTATCTGAACAAACATGGGGGCACAGGATCTCACCCTCTTTGCATGGAAGTTGTTCAGAAATGGACTTGGGCAATTGCTGATGAAATTCTTCTCACAAAGTTTATCTTGCAGTGAAACAAAATGTGCTAGCAGACAGACTCGGTAGACTCCTATAGCCTTACGAATGGTCTCTCAGTGTGGCAGTCTTCCATCAGATTTTCTCCAAATAGGGGACCCTGCACATAGACCTCTTTGCTTCCCCCCACAACTGTAAGGTGCCACTTTTCTGTTCCAGACTGTATGCCCCAGATACCTGGAATCTGATTCCTTCCTCATCCATTGAGGGAGCATTCCTCTATGCATTCCCCCCCCCCCCCTCCCAATATCTCTCATCTGGAAGACTTTACTCAGATTTCACCAGGAGCAGGACACCATGATCCACATAGCACTACACTGACCATGTCAACCTTGGTTTCCTCTCATACTAGAGCTCTTGATCCAAGACCTATTCTGCTTGCAGCCATCCTCAGTGTTTCTGACACAAAATAACGGATCTCTTCTCCACATGATGCCTTGCTCGTTACCATTATCAGCATAGTTTCTTTCACTGAGCAAATGATTACCTTCACCTTTTCTGAGGCAGCCTCTGAGGTCATTCAGGCATTCAGAAAACCTTCAACTCAACGATGTTATTTGAAATGGACTAAATTCTCTGCTTGGTTTGCTCCATTCTCTTGAACCTATCTCATGTCCACTTCCATACATTCTGGACTTTTTCATGTCTGTAATTCAGGCCTCAAAATCAACTTGGTTCGAGTACATCTCAGTGCCATCAGTATGTTTCACACTCCCTTAGGCAATTGACCTTTCTGTGTTCATCCCTTGTTATCCAGATTCGTGAAAGGACTTTACCACGCTAGGACCACAATGTTGCGGTCAAACGAACAGCATTTACTGACAATTCCATCTCTTAAGATCATTAACACTAGAAGACAATTTATCTTTTCTGTTACTGCTCCACAAATCTGGAACTCTCTGCCAATTTATTTAAGAGAAGAACATAATATTGATAAATTCAAGACCAATTTAAAAACATTCCTTTTCAAAGACGCTTTCGATCAATAAGTCTTACTCTTGAATTCATTAATAATGTTGTATTTGACTATCGTCCAAGGCAAGACAAATGATGGGCTGTATCCGTAGGGGTTTTGTCAGCAGAAAACCTGAAGTCATAATGCCGCTGTACAGATCCATGGTGAGACCTCATCTCGAGTATTGTGTTCAATTCTGGAGACCACACTACCGAAAAGATATGTTGAGAATTGAGTCGGTTCAGCGAATGGCTACCAGGATGGTTTTGGGGCTCAGGGAACTCACGTATGAAGAAAGGTTAAAAAAACTGCGGATGTACTCACTGGAGGAGCGAAGAGAGAGAGGGGACATGATTGAGACCTTTAAGTATATTACTGGGCGTATAGAGGTGAAAGATGATATCTTCAGTCTTATAGGGCCCTCAGTAACCAGAGGTCACTCGCTGAAAATCAGGGGAGGGAAATTTCAGGGTGATGCGAGGAAGTACTTCTTCACTGAAAGGGTGGTAGATCATTGGAACGAGCTGCCTCAGAGGGTGATTGAGGCCAGCAGCGTGTTAGATTTCAAGAGAAAATGGGATATTCATGTGGGATCTCTGAGAGAGTAGGAGTCAGGGGGTGGGTCATTGGTATGGGCAGACTCGATGGGCTGTAGCCCTTTTCTGCCGTCAATTTCTATGTTTCTATGTTTCTATGTTTCTATTCATTTTAATTCCCAACCCTGTGTTTTTGCCTAACCTCCTTTTCTTGTTTTAAGTTTTTTATTGTTTTATAAATTTAATAAATAAGGTAATAGGGTAATTTGAAATGATTTATAGAATTCTACAGTAAAACCATCGCCACCTGGAGCGGTCCCAACTCTAAGAGACTTCAATGCTGTTTGTAATTCTTTTAGTGATATAGGCTCTTCTAGACTTCTTTTTATATGATCAGGAATTTTTGTTTTTTTTTGTTTTAAGTTTTTTATTGATTTTTTCATATAACAAGTGTCATATTTTTTCATACAATCATTTTAACAATACACTTGATATATCTATAATGTACTTTATATAAAACATATCTTATTTTATCTTTACTATGATTTTACATATCATATAAACTGTAATGACCTCCTTTTCTATAATAATTTGTAGTTCAAATCCCCTTTTCCTCTTTACTCTTGTTTTGTTAAGTTTGTATATAGTTTAGTTTATTTTAATGTTCATGTTTAAATTAATGTTTTACTTTTTAATATTGTAATTTTAATTGTTTCTTTTTATGTATGTTCATCGCTTTGAAGTAAGATTAAGCGATTAATCAAAAATTTTAATAAACTTGAAACTTGATCTGTTCTAATAAAGTCTCAGTTTGAGCCACTCTCAACCTGCCCTCTCAGATTTCTCACTTGGAAAGTGTTTTTCTTCACAGCACTCATATGTGCCTGCCGGGTGAGTGAGCTTCAAGCATTAGTATCAGATCCACCCAATTCGAGATTCTACTATGACAGAGAATCCTTCAAACTCATCCAAAATTCCTGTCTAAAGTCATCTCAGAATTTCATCTCAACCAATCTATAGTTCTACCTGTCTTCTTTCTAAAGCCACATTCCCATCCAGGTGAAGCAGCTCTACATACCTTGGACTGCAAACATGCTCTTGCATACTATCTAGACTGCACTATACCTCTTAGAGGTTCTTCCCAGCTTTCTCTAACTTTTGATCCTAACAGACTCGGAGTTCCAGTTACAAAAGAACATAAGAATTGCCACTGCTGGGTCAGACCAATGGTTCATCATGCCCAGCAGTCCGTTCATACGGCAGCCCTCTGTCAAAGACCAGCACCCTAACTGAGACTAGTCCTACCAGTGCACGTTCTTGTTAAGCAGGAACTTGTCTAGCTTTGTCTTGAATCCCTGGAGGGTGTTTTCCCCTATAACAGCCTCCGGAAGAGCATTCCAGTTTTCCACCACTCTCTGGGTGAAGAAGAACTTCCTTACATTTGTACGGAATCTATCCCCTTTCAACTTTAGAGAGTGCCTTCTCGTTCTCCCTCCCTTGGAGAGGGTGAACAACCTGTCCTTATCTACTAAGTTTATCCCTTTCAGTACCTTGAATGTTTCAATCATGTCCCCTCTCAATCTCCTCTGTTCGAGGGAGAAGAGGCCCAGTTTCTCTAATCTTTCGCTGTATGGCAGCTCCTCCAACCCCTTAACCATCTTAGTCGCTCTTCTCTGGACCCTTTTGAGTAGTACTGTGTCTTTCTTCATGTACGGCAACCAGTGCTATATGCAATACTCCAGGTGAGGGTGCACCATGGCCCGGTACAGCGGCATGATAACCTTCTCCAATCTGTTCTGTCCTCCTTACTTCCATTGAAAGCAATGGAAGTAAGGAGGACAGAATGAGACATTTAGGTTTCATTTCCATTTAAAACCCGGATGTCTTAATCCATCCTCCTTTTTCTGGACCCATCTGGTAACCCTACCTTCATGTATGTTCAGGCTGGACTGATGCTGCAGGTCTATATAACAGCACATGATGTCCGAACGATGGCTGCCTTAGCTCATTTCTGCTATGCAACAATTGAGAATATTTGCAAGACAGCCTCTCGGTCCTCAATCCATACCTTCATTTCTTATGTTTAGACCAAAATTCCAGAAGAGACAGTTGGTTTGGGCAAGGCACAGAAACATTTAGCCAGAAAGCTTGTTTAAGGTGGATTACAATTCCAGCATCAATAAATTATGATGCTAGCGGCTTGGGAGTCCCACATGTGAGACTATCATACCTGCTTGTCTTCGGAGAAAGCAAGGCTACTTACCTGTAGTAGGTGTTCTCCAAAGACAGCAGGTGTATATTCTCACAACCTGCCTGCCTCCTCTAGCTGGCTTCTTAGCTTTGTTACTGAACTGATGGTCCTGTGAGCTGAGTTTGGGTGGGAAGGCACCTGGTATGGGCACTGCCTTTAAAAATTTAATGTGACAGTGTACTTGGTATGGTATATGACCATACTAGGTTTCATGGATGATGCCAACCACAATTGAGAATATACCTGCTGTGCCCAGAGAACATCTGCTACATATAACTTTGCTTTCCATTTAGTACTGGATGGTAGAAGAGGGAGTTGTGGCCTGATGCACAGTTTTCTTTCTTTCCTTCCAGTTCAGATTAGTATGAAGCAGGGGGTGGAGGAGAGGAGATGTGTTAATTCATGTGTGGGCATACACACCTGTCAGAAGTTCAGCTTTGGAAGTGGCTGGGGAAGGAGGGAAAAGTCACTTTATCACAGTTGCCTGCTTTACTTTCCAGATCACCTCCTGGCATACCAGTATGTTCAAAGCTGAAATACCTAGGCACTAGGTCCCATTTTTTAGTTGCCAAAGTGACCTGGCATCTGGGGTTTGTTTAGCCTTGTTCTAACCATTAGAGTCCAACCTCATCAAATCAGATCCACTGCAACAATCAAAGTACTTTTGAAATCTGCTTTGCTGAACAACACATGCAAAGTATTTATTTGGTCTTCACTACATACTTTTACTTCACACTATTGATTGAGCTTGTCCTCCATCAAAGATCATGCATTCAGCTGAACAGTACTAACCAACCTATTTTTGTGATCTATGCTGTATCACTTCTGTCTTCATCGCTGGATCAGGACACTCCTCAACAATAGAAAACATACATATATAAAGTTGAGTGCCCTGGATATGTGAGCAATCCACTTGTGTGCCTAATTGCATCCTGCTTATTGAAGAAAGCTGCTTATATTACATGTTTTCTGTAGATAGCAGAACTAATTTAGGCACACAATCCCTCCTTGAGAGTTACATTACTGTTTGAGGTATAGAACTAACCAGGGATGATGAAACCACTGTGTACAAGTAGAACAATGCATGCTCAAAACTTTACATTAGTTCTGAGCTCTAGGAGAGTTGTTTGGCCTAGTGATTTCTGATGATATCACACACACATGTGCCTAATTAATCTTGCTGCACTTTGAAAACATTTATTACAGGTAAAAAAAAAAAGTGTCTTTGTATAAACCTAGAACAATACTTTAACATTTTATTGCTTAAAACAGGAATTCCTTTTTTTTTTTAAATAGAATACTTTTTAAATCTGTGTAATTTGTTTTAGTGGCACCAATAAAGGCTTTGTGCAGCCAACGTTTTGAAGACTGGAAGGAAAAATTTGGACCCATAGGGCTTATTTGCAAGGAACTTACAGGAGATACACAAATTGATGATTTATTTGAAATGCAGCATGCCCATATTATCATGACAACACCAGTAAGTTACAAAGATTCTAATAATTACAATTGAAAACATTTTGGGTCCAGTATTCAGACAAAGTAGAGCTCCTAAATTTATGCTTTTAAGTTAGGCTTCTAAAATTGTTCCCTAATTTTCAGCTGAAATTTCACCAAATTTGGCCAAATTTATTAGCCTATTGCTGAAAATTAGTGCTAAGCTCTTACGTGACAATTCTATACTTGGTAGCCTCAATATAAGCACCACAGTGGGACTTTCTTAGCTTCAATTCTATAATCAGCACTTGTTATCCCGCACATCAAGAAAAAGTATTTGAACGGCTTACAATTCTAATATATAACATGAAAGAGAAAGGAAAAGGGTAGGAGCAGGTAGGTAAATAAGAAGGTAGGGAGAACGTGGAAAGATAGGATAAAGAAGGTCAGCAATAGGAAGGGCAAAAGGCTTGTCTAAGTAGTCCTGCAGGCCCCCAACTGGAGAGTGGGGGTGAAAAGGTGTTTTTGTTTTGTTTTGTTTTTAAATTATTCATTTTATTTTCAACATCAAGTGTACAAAAATTTCAACAGTAAAATATCACATCACTTGAAATATTTCAATAATAATTAAAATGAGCTTTATCTCCCCACCCCCCCAATTCATCCAATAACCCAAATATTAAACATATAATAATAATATCCAATTTTTAATATTAAAGTATTATAACCCACCCTCCCCCTCTTTCTTTCATTAGTATCCCATAAGGAAAAGAAACAAATAATCATTAATCCTTACAATAATTTATTAATGGCCTCCACACATCCTTAAATTTATCAAAATAACCATTTTGTACTACCAGTACTCTCTCCATTTTATATAAATGGTATACTGAGTTCCACCAGAAACTATAATTTAATCTAGAACAATTCTTCCAATTATGTTATCTGTTGGACAGCCACTCCCGTAAGGATCAACAAAAGCTTATTATTAGCAGCAGAAATTTGACACTTAGCCCTCATACTCATTCCAAATAAAACCGTATCATAAGATAGTGCCACATGATTTTCCATCAGAAGATTAATTTGGTCCCAAATTGAATACCAAAAGGCCTTAATAAATGGACAATGAAATAATAGATGATCCAAAGTTCCAACTTCAATATGACAATGCCAACATCTATTAGACTTAGAGCAATCCAATTTTTGTAAACGAACAGGGGTCCAGAATGCTCTATGCAATAGGAAAAACCATGTTTGCCTCATAGATGCTGACATTATACATTTCATTCTCCAAGACCAAATACGTGGCCATTGAGACGCATTAACCTCATGCCCAATCTCAATGCTCCAAATATCCCTAAGACCATTTTTGGTTTTTTTATTCATATGATTAGATAATATTTTATACCACTGTGCGGCCTGGTGACCCAGAAAGTCTGCTTGAAAACAGGAATTCTAAACTAAATTGATTATTTAGAGATTTCCATTCAGGGAACCCTACCTGAAAAGCCTGCTTTGATTGCAACCATTTATAACTTTGTTTTTTATCAAGACCATATTTATGTTGCAATTGTGAAAAATCAAGCAGCATACCATTGACAATAACATCATTTAAGGAACGTATATCTGCTTTAATCCAATCTTTCCAGACAATCTTAAAACCGCCTATTTGAATCTTGGAGTTTACCCATATAGTTTGATAAGTAGATTTTCCAATAGGAACAGGAGTTAATTTGTCAACAGATCTTATAGTTGTCCAAGTATCCATTAATATTCTATTATCTTTACGTATTTTAGGCATTTTGATACTCAGAAGAAGACCAAGTCTAAGTGGAAACATGAGCGATCTTTCAATCCATAACCAGTCCTAAAGCTGTTCCAAAAGCTCTGGGAGGACCCAATACATACCTTGGCGCATGATATAGAATTGGTGATACCTATAAAAGTTGGGGAAATTTACCCCACCCTCCTTAATTGGCTTTTGTAAAGACACTAGAGCAATTCTTGCAATTTTACCCAGCCAAATAAATTTGACCAGAATACTATTTAATTTTTTATAAAAAGACCCCTGAAAAAACACTGGTATCATACCCATTTGGTAACAAACCACAGGCAAAATCATCATTTTAATAGTTTGAACTCTTCCCCACCAAGATAAATGCAAAGGATTCCACTGCTCACATAACTCTGCCACTTTTTGCAATAAAAACTTTTCATTTACTTTCATTGTCTCTTCAATTGTATTTTTTAATCAAATGCCTAGATATTTTATTCCATCTTCCTTCCAAATAAAAGGGAAAGAATCAAATAATCCCTTTATACAATGCACATTCAAAGGAAGAACTTCTGATTTAGTCCAATTTATTTTATATCCTAAGAATTTCCCAAATGTATCAATCACTTCAAGTAAACATGGAATGGTTGTTTCCGGATTTCTCAAATGAAGCAATATATCATCTGCATATGCAGATACCTTATATTCAACTCCCAAACATGGAATACCCTGTATGTTCTTCACTTGTCGAATAGCCAACAACAAGGGTTCAAGTACTATATCAAAAGTAAAGGAGACAAGGGACAACCCTGTCTAACTCCCCTTTGCAATTTAAAACAATCAGAAAAATTATTACAGTGGTGCCTCACACAACGAACTTAATTGGTTCCAGGAGCAAGTTTGTTATGTGAAACGTTCGTTATGTGAAACGCGTTTTCCCATAGGAATACATGTAAAAAAAAATAATTCGTTCTGCAGCATAAAATATGCTAAGATGACATAAAAAAGATAAATTTTTTGTTATTATTTTTATTTAGATACATCTAAAAACATACATCTCCCTGTCCTTTTACTTCCACTATCTTCCTATCCCATCTCTATTCCCTTTTGTCCCTCTCCCCATGATCAATCATCTCACCACCTCTCTCTGCCCTCACCCTCAGGGTTCAAGATTGCTTCCACTCTTTTTCCTGTTGTTCTCTCTGCCTGTCACCCTATGATTTAGCATCCCTTCTGCCCTTGTCCAATATTTCCCCTTCTCTCCCTCCCTCTCATCCCCTGCTCCAACATGTGCTTTCTCCACTCCACCTTTCCTCCCTCCCTGCCTCCACCTTTGTGGCGCTTTTGCACCCGACAGACAACAGAACAGGCCCGGTCGGACAAATCTCCCTGTCCTGTAGCCGCGAATCTAAATTACCTTCTTACAGCAGCTGGATTATTGAAGCTGCTGTAAGAGGTAATTTAGATTCGCGGCTACAGGGCAGGGAGGTTTGTCGGCCGGGCCTGTTGTCGGTCGATCGGGGGACCTGACCAGCTGTGCACATTCTTCGGGGCGGACCGCCCCCTCCCCCCTCTTTCGTTCGCCATTGCCTTCTTCCTACCTGCCCTGCCGCAGCCGCACACAGCCGAACGGAAGTCTTCCTGATGTCAGCGCTGACGTCGGAGGAAGGGAGGGCTTTGCTTAAGCCCTCCCTCCGACGTCAGCGCTGACATCGGGAAGATTTCCGTTCGGCTGTGTGCTGCGACAGGGCAGGTAAGGAGAAGGAGACTACCCTCGCAGCTCGACCAACCCCGCTGCGATCCAACCCCGCAGGAACCCTGGACTTCGTTGTGTGAAACGAAGTCCGTTGTACGAATCAAGACATAAAGTTCGTTGTGCGCAGCGTTCGCTGTGCGAGGCGTTCGCTGTGCGAGGCACCACTGTATTTATATATAACCGAGTAACAGGGGAGCTATACAGTGCTTGAATCATTTGTATAAATCCGGGTCCAATACCAAACCAATTCATAGCTTGATACATGAAATTCCATTCTACATGATCAAAAGCCTTCTCAGCATACCGAAAAAGCCGGATCATCAATTTTTTTTGTTAGATATAACATATGGAATGCCAGTCTATTATTAGAAGAGTGCCTTTGAGCAACAAAACCTGTTTGATGCATACCAATTATGTGAGGAAGAGCTTTAGCCAAACGCAAGGCTAAAATTTTAGCTAACAATTTACCATCTACATTTATTAAAGAAATAGACCTGTAATTTGAAACCAATGTAGGATCTCTATTTGGCTTCAGTAAAACAATAGTTAGAGATTCTGCCATAGTGCCTGAAATACAACCTTTACTTAGTTGAGTCTGATATAATTTTAATAAATAAGGTAAAAGGGTAATTTGAAATGATTTATAAAACTCTACCGTAAAACCGTCACCACCTGGAACGGTCCCTACTCTAAGGGATTTCAATGCTGTTTGTAACTCTTTTAGTAATATAGGTTCTTCTAAACTTCTTTTTATATGATCAGGAACTTTAGGCCCTTCAATTAGACTTAAAAATTCCAATCCATCTTTTTCTTTTCCTAAATAAGACTCAGAAGAATAAAGGGTTTTATAATAATTCAGAAATTGTTTTAATATATCTCCAATCTGAGAATGAGAGTTACATAACTCATCTTTAATTACCGTATTTTCGCGGATATAACGCGCACCATTGTAAAACGCGCACAGGGGTATAGCGCGCAGAAATCACGATGATATGTACAAAAACTTTTCTATACCGCGCTCAGGCATATAACGCGCATGCTGCCCGACTCTCCTCTGGCCACCCCGACTCTCCTTTCGCTCTCCCCGACTCTCCTCTGGCCACCCCGACTCTCCTTTCGCCCTCCCCGACTCTCCTCTGGTTGCCCCGACTCACAGTTCACCCGCCCTGACTTTCGGTGCACTGCCCCGCCTCTCCGTGCCTGTCCCCCTTGAAGTCCTGTCCCCCCTTGAAGGTCTGCCTGTCCCCCCTTGAAGGTCTGCCTGTCCCCCCTTGAAGTCCTGTCCCCCTTGAAGGTCTGCCTGTCCCCCTTGAAGATCTGCCTGTCCCCCCTTGAAGTCCTGTCCCCATCCTGAAAGCCTGATGCCCCCCCTCGACGTCCGATTCTTCTCCCCCCTCGGCAGGACCACTCGCACCCCCACCCCGAAGGACCGCCGACTCCCCGACAATATTGGGCCAGGAGGGAGCCCAAACCCTCCTGGCCACGGCGACCCCCTAACCCCACCCCGCACTACATTACGGGCAGGAGGGATCCCAGGCCCTCCTGCCCTCGACGCAAACCCCCCTCCCTCCAACGACCGCCCCCCCCCAAGAACCTCCGACCGACCCGCGACCCCCCTGGCCGACCCCCCCACCCCCCTTCCCCGTACCTTTGGAAGTTGGCCGGACAGACGGGAGCCAAACCCGCCTGTCCGGCAGGCAGCCAACGAAGGAATGAGGCCGGATTGGCCCATCCGTCCTAAAGCTCCGCCTACTGGTGGGGCCTAAGGCGCGTGGGCCAATCAGAATAGGCCCTGGAGCCTTAGGTCCCACCTGGGGGCGCGGCCTGAGACACATGGTCGGGTTTGGCCCATGTGCCTCAGGCCGCGCCCCCAGGTGGGACCTAAGGCTCCAGGGCCTATTCTGATTGGCCCACGCGCCTTAGGCCCCACCAGTAGGCGGAGCTTTAGGACGGATGGGCCAATCCGGCCTCATTCCTTCGTTGGCTGCCTGCCGGACAGGCGGGTTTGGCTCCCGTCTGTCCGGCCAACTTCCAAAGGTACGGGGAAGGGGGGTGGGGGGGTCGGCCAGGGGGGTCGCGGGTCGGTCGGAGGTTCTTGGGGGGGGGCGGTCGTTGGAGGGAGGGGGGTTTGCGTCGAGGGCAGGAGGGCCTGGGATCCCTCCTGCCCGTAATGTAGTGCGGGGTGGGGTTAGGGGGTCGCCGTGGCCAGGAGGGTTTGGGCTCCCTTCTGGCCCAACTACACAAAGTACGGGGAAGGCGGGTGGGGGTGTCTTGGGGGTCGGCCAGGGGGGTCGCGGGTCGGCTGGGGGACGGGCGGAGGTTCTTGGGGGGGGGGCGGGCGTTGGGGGGGGGGGGTTTGCGTCGAGGGCAGGAGGGCCTGGGATCCCTCCTGCCCGTAATGTAGTGCGGGGTGGGGGTAGGGGGTCGCCGTGGCCAGGAGGGTTTGGGCTCCCTCCTGGCCCGATATTGTTGGGGAGTCGGCGGTCCTTCGGGGTGAGGGTGCGAGTGGTCCTGCCGGGGGGGGATGTATCGGACGTCGGGGAGTCGGCCGGGCAAGAGGGCTTGGGCTCCCTCTTGCTCCGATCGTGGATGCGGGTGCGGGTGGGAGCGCGTGCGAGCGGTCGTTCGGGGTGGGGGTGCGAGCGGTCCTGCTGGGGGGGTGAATCGGGCGTCGGGCGGGGTGGGAACTATGTTTAAAAACTTTTGTATACCGCGCTCAGGCATATAACGCGCGAGGGGTATGCGCGGTACGTAAAATCACGTATAACGCGCGCGTTATATCCGCGAAAATACGGTACACATTTTTTCCTTTCTTTTCTTTGCCTTTAAATAATTTGCCAATAATCTTCCCGCCTTATTTGAACTACCATAATACAATGCTTGCTTAGAAAAAATATATTTCCTTACTAATCTAGAGGAAATCTCATTATATTTATATTTTGTTTTCAATAAATCTCGAAATGTAGATTGCTTCCATTTTCCAATCAGTTTTAATTCTAATTCTTTAATTTCTTTTTCTAAAACAACAAATTGCTTTCTTAACTGTTTCCTATTACCGTATTTTCGCGGATATAACGCGCACCGTTGTAAAACGCGCACAGGGGTATAGCGCGCATAAATCACGAAGATATGTAAAAAAACTTTTCTATACCGCGCTCAGGCATATAACGCGCATGCTGCCCGACTCTCCTCTGGCCACCCCGACTCTCCTTTCGCTCTTCCCGACTCTCCTCTGGCCACCCCGACTCTCCTTTCGCCCTCCCCGACTCTCCTCTGGTTGCCCCGACTCACCCTGACTTTCGGTGCACTGCCCCGCCTCTCCGTGCGCTGTCCCGACTCTCGTTCACCTGCCCTGACTTTCCGTGCACTGCCCCGCCTCTCCGTGCGCTGTCCCGACTCTCGTTCACCTGCCCTGACTTTCCGTGCACTGCCCCGCCTCTCCGTGCGCTGTCCCGACTCTCGTTCACCTGCCTTGACTTTCGGTGCACTGCCCCGCCTCTCCGTGCCTGTCCCCCTTGAAGTCCTGTCCCCCCTTGAAGGTCTGCCTGTCCCCCCTTGAAGGTCTGCCTGTCCCCCCTTGAAGTCCTGTCCCCCTTGAAGGTCTGCCTGTCCCCCTTGAAGATCTGCCTGTCCCCCCTTGAAGTCCTGTCCCCATCCTGAAAGCCTGATGCCCCCCCTCGACGTCCGATTCTTCTCCCCCCTCGGCAGGACCACTCGCACCCCCACCCCGAAGGACCGCAGACTCCCCGACAATATTGGGCCAGGAGGGAGCCCAAACCCTCCTGGCCACGGCGACCCCCTAACCCCACCCCGCACTACATTACGGGCAGGAGGGATCCCAGGCCCTCCTGCCCTCGACGCAAACCCCCCTCCCCCCCAGCCGACCCGCGACCCCCCTGGCCGACCCCCACGACCCCCCCCACCCCCCTTCCCCGTACCTTTGGAAGTTGGCCGGACAGACGGGAGCCAAGCCCGCCTGTCCGGCAGGCAGCCAACGAAGGGATGAGGCCGGATTGGCCCATCCGTCCTAAAGCTCCGCCTACTGGTGGGGCCTAAGGCGCGTGGGCCAATCAGAATAGGCCCTGGAGCCTTAGGTCCCACCTGGGGGCGCGGCCTGAGGCACATGGGCCAAACCCGAGCATGTGTCTCAGGCCGCGCCCCCAGGTGGGACCTAAGGCTCCAGGGCCTATTCTGATTGGCCCACGCGACTTAGGCCCCACCAGTAGGCGGAGCTTTAGGACGGATGGGCCAATCCGGCCTCATTCCTTCGTTGGCTGCCTGCCGGACAGGCGGGTTTGGCTCCCGTCTGTCCGGCCAACTTCCAAAGGTACGGGGAAGGGGGGTGGGGGGGTCGTGGGGGTCGGCCAGGGGGGTCGCGGGTCGGCTGGGGGGGAGGGGGGTTTGCGTCGAGGGCAGGAGGGCCTGGGATCCCTCCTGCCCGTAATGTAGTGCGGGGTGGGGTTAGGGGGTCGCCGTGGCCAGGAGGGTTTGGGCTCCCTCCTGGCCCGATATTGTTGGGGAGTCGGCGGTCCTTCGGGGTGAGGGTGCGAGTGGTCCTGCCGGGGGGGGGATGGATCGGACGTCGGGGAGTCGGCCGGGCAAGAGGGCTTGGGCTCCCTCTTGCTCCGATCGTGGATGCGGGTGCGGGTGGGAGCGCGTGCGAGCGGTCGTTCGGGGTGGGGGTGCGAGCGGTCCTGCTGGGGGGGTGAATCGGGCGTCGGGCGGGGTGGGAACTGTTTAAAAACTTTTGTATACCGCGCTCAGGCATATAACGCGCGAGGGGTATGCGCGGTACGTAAAAACCACGTATAACGCGCGCGTTATATCCGCGAAAATACGGTATACACAGAAAATGAAATAATTTGTCCTTTCATGGTTGCTTTAAAAGCATCCCATAAAACTCCAACAGAAATTTCCTCCGAATTATTAAGCAAAAAATATTCCTCAATTTTGACCTGTAAATCTTCACAAAATTTAGAATCCGCAAGCAATGCATTATCAAATCTCCAAACAGGTTTAGAATTATCCTGATCTACCAAATTTAAATCTATCCACACACCTCCATGATCCGATAATATTATTGGATCAATGGAAGCTTGTGTAACCTGCTGTACCAATTGATCATTAACAAAAACATAATCAATTCTAGAGAAAGATTTATAAACATGTGAACAAAATGAAAATTTCCGATCATTAAAATGAAGAATACGCCATATATCTTTTAAATTACAAGATTGTACGAAATTATCTAAACCTAAAGATTTCACAATCCTACTAGGTTTTTTATCCAATAACGGATCAATAACAGCATTGAAATTCCCTGCCACCACTAAATTAGTAGCAGCCAATGGTAAAACTAATTGTTGTAGAGATTTAAAGAATTCAATTTGATTCGAATTAGGGGCATATATATTGAACAACGCCGCAGTCGTATTGCCCATGCTCATTTCAACATGCATCCATCTTCCTAAAGGATCTGCATTAATCATATTAAATGTTGCAGAACACTTTTTATTAACCAAAATTGCTACTCCAGCCTTTTTCCTTGTCGCGGGTGCATAAAAACAATGTTTCATCCAATTTCCAGATAGATTCATAGATTCTGCACCAGACAAGTGTGTCTCTTGCAGGAAACAAACATCTGCATTCTGCTGCTTAAGATATAATAATGCTTTTTTCCTTTTGATCAGATGGTTTAGGCCATTAACATTTAGAGAGAAGATTTTAAAGGTCATTATGAAGATAAAATACAATATTCAAGATATATCCACTCCAACAGCATATTATATTCCCTTTCCTTATGCCCATATTCCAAAATAACCCCTCCTCTCTCTCCCCACTCCCTCCCTACCCTACCCCCATCCCTCCCCCCCTCCCTAAATGCAAGCTTCAAAACGAACATACAGGCTAAGCAAAAGAAAACCCCCCCGGTAGACCAACATCCAAGCAATTCTAGTAATCTAGCTACATCTTTCAATAATAAAAAGAAAGTCATAGGAAAAAAAGAAAATTATAAAAACTTTTCTACATTCCAAAACCCCTTGTTTTTAGTTTTTGGGTTTTTTCCCCCCCATTTCCTCAATTAATCTTAAATAGACAAATAAGTCCCCACTACTCATTAAAGAAAATAAGATAATCATTCAATTATAATACCCCTCCCTTCTTTTTTTTTTTCCCTTAAAATGCATTGTACAAGAGATCCCATAATTATATCTTGAAGACATATATTTCCACCTATTAAAACCATTGCTCCCAACCAAAATTATATTAACATGTAAATAACCCCTCACTTGAGATAATATTTAAGATAACATATATAACTCATATCATTACTTCATTTAAAACCTATAGATTAAACTATATCTGCATATAAGCGAAACTTATCAAACATATGATGACATAAAAATATCAGTTCCATTAATCTTCCAAATGCAGCACTCCAAGCCATTCCATTATTTATTACTCTATCCAAATGTTTACATATCATAACTCTATAGAATCTTCAATCAGATTCCCATATTCCAAAACATCCTGCAATAGACTTATATGTTGACGCTGCATTTCTTTTAACCAAACTCAATTAGCTAAGTTTTAAATCCACACAATAGGAACCGTATGGCATATATCCAAAAGCAGGCCGTATCTTACAGACTCTGCCTTCGATCACGAGTTAACATACCATACTGTCATATATCTCTCTGCATTACAGAAGAATTCCATCACATGATCTTTTCCTTCCATCCTTGTAATACTCCATTCCAGCGTCTGTACACTGTGAAACCTGCATAGAACAAATGCAATTGCTCCGTATTTGCAAATTAGACTCCATTTGTTCTCTACTTTACTACTCAAAGCAATCCTCCTTGAAGTTCTTTTCTTCGCATTTCCTGCTTCTTAAAGGAAATGCCTTTGTTTCCTTAAAAAAACAAAACTCCAAGAAAGTGTAAGTGCTATCCTCCACACTGGTAGAACCTCTGTATTACAACTATGCATACTGTTTCAATGACTTTAAATCTTTCAGATTAGCTTCACAGGATCTTCTTCCCTTAAACAGTGCGCTAATCACAAGTTCCTTAATCTTTAATTTCTGATCACAGAAGAAGATTAATATAGCGCACTGAAGTGGAATCTTCATGCATTTAAATAGCCACGAGACCAATATGGAATGCTGCTTTAGAATCAAACTGTAACTTATTCCAACAGAACATGGCAGATATAAAAATAATATATTTCCATCTATTTAAAGAAATATATAAACTTACATCCATTTTTTTTTTTTAAATAAAACATCAAATACTTATTTCATCATCATCTCTTTCAGATAATCATTGGTGTTTCACATGTGTCCAAAAACTCTTTTAATTTTCCTGCCTCACTAAAACTCAAAGTTTTATTTTGATATGTCACCCGCATCGTTGCCGGGTAAACCAGTCCAAAACGAGCACCCAATGCCCTCAACTGTGGACGCTAATCAAGCAGTTGTTTTCTCTTAAACGCAGTTACTTTAGCAAAGTCAGGCACAATAAAAATCTTTGCATCCTGACATTTTAGATTCTTGTTCTCTTTTGCTAAACTTAATATTTCTGCTACCTGTTGGTATCTGAGCACTTTAAAAATTAATGGACGTGGTCCTTTTTGAGCATTTAACCTCTTCGTTGGAATTCTGTGTGCTCTTTCCAGCTCTAAGTGATATTTATTCTGAAGTGGCAGAATTTTCGGCAAAAAGTTAAGTAAAAAGGTGATAGGATCATTTTTTTCTATCCCCTCTGGTAATCCGATCACCCTCAAATTATTTCTTCTTTCTCAATTCGATAAATCCTCAATCTCCTGCTTTAACAATTCAATCTCCTTATGATCTTTCTTATTTTGTAATAACTCCATTTCATTACTTTCCACCCGTTTTTCCATACATTCCAAATTCAAATCTACCGCATCTAATCTTCTTGCTAATCCTGCCACTTCCCCTTTTATTTCTTTCATATCCTTTGAATTTTCCAGGACAATGTCCCTTATTTTTTGAATTTCCCTCATCAAGTCCTTATTATCCACCTCATCTGATGGCAGCGGTATTAACAGAGGGGATGTTGATTCAATCTTCGACCTCTTAACGCTGCTTGATCCCGCACCCGCTGATAAAAACTTACTCTGTTTACCTGAGGCCATCTTAGAAACACAAATACCTTTTTGAGTATAACTTTCAAATAAAATTTCCACACAAATATTACAAAAGTTAGCCTAACACTCCGGAGCACTTCAATTACACAGCCATCACCGTTCGCGCCAAAGCCATGCCCCCTGAAAAGGTGTTTTTGAAAAAGGTTTTGAGATAAGTTTTGAATTTTTGTAAAGAAGTCTGAAGATATAGATGGGGGAGTGGAGTTCGACAGCCTGGGGCCAACAACAGAAAAGATCAAGTGATGATCTGCCTGAAGGATTGTATAACCAGAAAGTGCTATTGGGAGGAGCAAAGAGAGTGGGAAGGCAAGTAAGTTATCAGGAGCCATGCTAGAAAGAGTGGAAAGCCTGTAGTTTGTACCTTGAAAACCAGGAACAAAATCTTATATGTGATTCTATGCGTAATTAGAAGTCAATGTGCATGCTTCAGAAGTAAAGCCTGTAATTAATTTGATGGCAGTATTTTGAATCAGTTGAATATGGTGTAAGTCTTTCTGTCTAAGGTCTTTATATAATAAGTTACAGTAATCAAGTTGGGCAAGCACCAGGCTATTCTTATGTTCTTATGTGTTAAAATCTGAATGGGGGTGCAGCAGTGATCAAATTGAGTGTGTCAACTGTAGATTAAAGAAACTTTTTCTGAAGTAGAGATTTATGAACTGAGGCTAAGAGCATAGTCAGGATGGATACTAAGAATTCTTAAGGAGAGGACTAAAGGGATGGGGGTATCGCAGAATTCAAGTTTCAAGTTTATTATGGATTTAATTAATCGCTTATTCAAAATTCTAAGCGATGTACAAAGGAGTAAAATATGAATTACAATTATCAAAGGGAAACAAACTAGATAAATACGACTGACTTGTCAAAACATATGGTACAAAAGGAAAAAATAGGGAAAGAAATACAAGTTAATGATAGTAAGTAATTCTAATGATAGTAAGTAATTCTAATATAAAGGCTTGGCATGCCAAAACTTCAGCATTCCCACTTACAGCCTGTCACGGGCTGGTACAAGTTAGTGTGCCATACAATGGGTACAACTTATAGTATTCTATAAGATGTATGTATTGTATGACAACATGTCTATGGCCTGCCTGTGTATACCCCTTGCAGAGTCACATTAAATTAATTTAGCAAATACATTTTAGAATGGCACTTAATATTAACGTGTAAATACCAGATATTGGGACTAATGACAAGCATGAGTGCTGTATTATATACTTACAAACATTTTTGGTGCCTAATATAATGTGAAGCTGGAAGCAGACCCACTCCCAAATAATTCAGGCCTCGCTCCTGCTTTCTAGGTCTGACCGACCAGCTGTGTCTAGAAACATAACATCATACTTCTTAACCGCGTAACCATGAGTTCTACGCAATTTCCAACAGATTATAAACTAAAAACAATTTAAGAATGACAGAAAAAAATTATTTGACCAAGTATTTTGAAAAGAGATGTTTCAGTTGAGATCTGAAATATTTATAAGAACAAGCGTTCTTCAGATATGTTAAAGGGAAACAGCCTGCTAGGGAGGAGGTGGGACCGCTGGACGACGGAGACAGGAAGGGAGTAGTGAAGGAGGAGAAAGAAGTCGCGGAAAGACTTAACATGTTCTTTTCGTCTGTATTTACGAACGAAGACACAACCAACATACCGGAACCTGAGCAATTCTTCAATGGAAATCAAGCAGAAAAATTAACATCCATGGAAGTGAGCCTTGAAGATGTGCGCAGGCAGATAGAAAAACTAAAAACTGACAAATCCCCGGGTCCGGACGGAATCCATCCAAGGGTTCTGAAAGAATTAAAGGAGGAGATAGCAGAACTACTGCAGCAAATTTGCAACCTATCCCTGAAAACAGGAGTGATTCCGGAGGATTGGAAGATAGCCAACGTCACACCCATCTTTAAAAAGGGATCAAGAGGTGACCCGGGAAACTACAGACCGGTGAGTCTCACCTCGGTTCCGGGGAAAATGGCAGAAGCACTGATAAAAGAAAACATCGATGAACATTTGGAAAGAAACAAACTTCTGAAAACAAGTCAACATGGTTTCTGCAGGGGGAGATCGTGCCTAACTAACTTATTGCACTTATTCGAAGGAATTAACAAACAGATGGACAGAGGAGACCCCATAGACATCATATACCTGGATTTCCAAAAAGCCTTTGACAAGGTGCCACACGAGCGTCTACTCCGGAAACTAAAGAACCATGGGGTGGATGGAGATGTACATAGATGGATCAGAAACTGTTTGGCGGGTAGGAAACAGAGGGTAGGGGTGAAGGGCCACTACTTGGAATGGAGGAGGGTCACGAGTGGTGTTCCGCAGGGCTCGGTACTTGGGCCGCTGCTATTTAATATATTCATAAATGATCTAGAAACAGGGACGAAGTGTGAGATAATAAAATTTGCGGACGACACCAAACTATTTAGTGGAGCTCAGACTAAAGAGGACTACGAAGAATTGCAAAGGGACTTGAGCAAACTAGGAGAATGGGCAACGAGATGGCAGATGAAGTTCAACGTTGAGAAATGTAAAGTATTGCATCTGGGAAGCAGAAACCCGAGAGTACCCAAGAAAGGGACTTAGGGGTAATGGTGGACATGACAATGAAGCCGACGACACAGTGCGCAGCGGCCGCTAAGAGAGCGAATAGAATGCTAGGTATAATCAAGAAGGGTATTACAACCAGGACAAAAGAAGTTATCCTGCCGCTGTATCAGGCGATGGTGCGCCTGCATCTGGAATACTGTGTCCAATATTGGTCGCCGTACCTTAAGAAGGATATGGCGTTAGTCGAGAGGGTTCAGAGGAGAGCGACACGTCTGATAAATGCTAGGAAGTTCTTCTTTACCCAGCGTGTGGTGGACACCTGGAATGCGCTTCCAGAGGACGTAATAGGGCAGAGTACGGTATTGGGGTTTAAGAAAGGATTGGACAATTTTCTGCTGGAAAGGGGGATAGAAGGATATAAATAGAGGATCACTGCACAGGTCCTGGACCTGTTGGGGCCGCCGCGTGAGCGGGCTGCTGGGCACGATGGACCTCAGGTCTGACCCAGCAGAGACATTGCTTATGTTCTTAAACTCCAAGCAATAACAATCAAAATTCTCTGTCATGTGAAGCTGCTTGGAATGTTAAAATATGGTCCAGAAATTTCTTACTTTTTACAGCCCTATACTGGCAGAAAGGTGAATAGAGCATGAGATTTTCTACTATTTTTATACAATGCTAGAGAGAATATTAACCATATAAAACGGAGCAGTATCATACATAACCATATATCAAAAGCAATCTAAAAGATACCGCTTTGATAAGGCCACCATCCAGGATCTCTGCGTGCAACTCTACCCCCTCCTACAGGCCCGCACTTGTAGGAATAACCCCATACCTGTTCACCTTAAAGTGACAGCAGCCCTTACAAGTTGGTCCTGGCTGTGAACACTGGTCTGACTCAGCCTGCCATATCAAAGTGCCTCAATCAATTCCTCCATGCCTTTCTGACCCACCCAAGACTACATCTCCTTCCCCAGGCCCTACAGGACAGCATGGGGGAGTTCTATAATGTGGCACAATTCCCCTCTGTTATTGGGGTGATAGACTGTACCCGCATTGCTTGGGCAGATGAGGCCAATTATCGAAATCGCAAGGCCTACCACTCAATGAATATGCAGATGGTGTGCAATGCACAGTGGGAGATCCTGGATGTGTGCGCCAGATACCCTGGGTCCACAGCATTCGGGCATCTACAGGAGAACTACCCAAGGGGAGTTAAATGGCAGTTGGCTTCTAGGTAAGCCCATAGGTGATGGGGTATCCCCAGCGAGTGTGGCTCATGACACCAATTGTCCACCCTCACACTCCAGCAGAGGAGGAATATAACTGGTGACACCAAGCTACCAGGTGCATCATAGAGCAGACCTTTGGCCAGCTAAAGAACAGGTTTCGATGCTTTGATCGCTCAGTGGGCCAGTTGCTCTACAAACCTGAGAAGGTGGCACAGATTTTCATGGTGTGCTGCATGCTACACAATCTTGCGCTCTGGAAAAGCCAGCCACTGCCAGAGCCCCCACAGCAACACCATCAGCAGCCACCAGATGGAGAGGATGACGAGCCTCCCTCCCTCCATGCCACAGAGCTGACCAGGGTGCCTTCCAGGAAGGGGTCAGCACCAGGCACCGGCTAATCCAAACCCAATTCCTGTGAATTGGACACCTTATCCAAGCCAAATGACAAAATGGAGCTTCAGTGAAGCTAAACCGAAGCTTGTAAACTACAGCTACTATATACAGGTTCAGTGAAACCCCAACTGAATCCGGAAAACTGCAGTGAAAATATAGAGCTTAAGTGAACATAAACTGAAGTTTGAAAACTCACTGATAGTCAGTTTCAGTGAATATAACACCTTTAATTACACATAGCATTTGTTAGAAACACCCCCCTACCCCCCCACCCCCAACAAGATTCTAACTACTGTGAATACAGTAGATTGTGTGGTACACAGCGCCAGTGGCGTACCTAGGGTATGTGGCACCCGGGGCCCATCATTTTTTGACACCCCCCCCCCCCATGTAAAAAAATTTTTTTTTTTTTTTTTGCAATAACCATGAAATGGAATAAATGGTCAGAATAGAAACAGGCAGTGAAAATTTTCTTTTATTGAACCTCATATATGTAACCATTATTCCAAACATAACAAAACATAAATTATGTCTAAATTGTCATGACATTAGAAGTACATATGGAGTAGTTGCAGGCAGTGGCGTACTTAGGGTATGTGGCACCCAGGGCCCATCATTTTTTGACACCCCCCCCATCTATATGAAAAATATGATTTTTAGTACCAATCTACATATCGCACCACAAGAGTGTACCTAGGAAAAGGCTGCATCTTAAACACTGCAGTGAGCACTAGAACACCAACACATACATTGTAAAACTAAACAAGCCAGATCCCGCACAGTCAATTGGTCCTGTAGTCAATGCCAACTGAAAACTATGTCTTTTTCATACACACAGAACAGAGATACACCCTCGCCCAAAATGGAATAATCACAAACTAAAAATAGAAATATGTAGACAAAAGTTAAACTGATCCGCCAAGAAACCAGACCCTGGATACAATGCAACACCACAAAAAACAGTAACACATGTCCTCTAATACAGTGCAAAATATAAAGACAGTAGATGTAAATTTGAAAAAACTGATACATAACAATCACCACTTTATAAATTAACAAATAAAAATAAAACAAATAATGAGATATAAAAAAATACAATTTTATTGGACTAATCCCCGTAAGCTCGGTCCCCATCCCCGCAAACCACCTGATTCCATCCACACAAGCCTTGAATTGTTTATATTAAAGTATAAAAAGAAACAATATTCTGTACAATTGTCAATTTATAAATCAGCGTCTTCTCCCCACTCTCTTCCCCATTTCCCTTCAGCATCCTCAGCCCACTCTCTCTCCACTTTCCTTCAGCGCACGCACATAAAAACAAGCAAGTAATTTTATATCATTTTCATTCTATTCATTCATAGAAATTAAAGTCTAGATAATGCCAGTCACATAACAAAACATGATTTTACAAAAATAATTCCCTGCAGTCAAGCCTGCAAGGATTATTAGATGTCTTTCAGCAGTTCCCCTCCCTCCCTCCCCCTTACCTTTGTGGCCAAGTCAAAATGATCTACCAACAATAAAATTTTAAAAACACAAAGCACGCTGTACGCAGAGAAAATGTTAATTATCATTTATATTCTGCGGGTTTTCAAAGAGGTCAAGGCAGATGACTTTATGCAATGTCACCTCAGTAACAACTATACAAAAATAGACAAATATTCCCCCTCCCTTTTTACTAAACTGCGATAGCGGTTTTTAGCGTAGGGAGCTGCGCTGAATGCCCCACGCTGCTCTCGACGCTCATAGGCTCCCTGCGCTAAAAAACTCTATTGCGGTTTAGTAAAAGGGGGCCATAGTGCAAAATATAGACAGCAGATATAAATTTTCAAAACGGACACATTTTGATCACTAAGTTGAAAATAAAATCATTTTTCCTACTTTTTTGTCTGGTGATTTCATGAGTCTCTGGTCCTTCTTCTGATCCTTCTTCTTTCTCTCTCCCCCTGGCTCCCCTCTTTATTTCTGCCTTTCTTTCTCTCTCCTCCTGGCCCCCCTCTTTCTTTCTGCCTTTCTTTCTCTCCCCCTTGACCCCCCTCTTTATTTCTGCCTTTCTTTCTCTCCCCTTGGTCCCCCTCTTTCTTTCTGCCTTTCTTTCTCTCTCCCCCTGGCCCTCCTCTTTCTTTCTGCCTTTCTTTCTCTCCCCCTTGACCCCCTCTTTATTTCTGCCTTTCTTTCTCTCCCCTTGGTCCCCCTCTTTATTTCTGCCTTTCTTTCTCTCCCCTTGGTCCCCCTCTTTCTTTCTGCCTTTCTTTCTCTCTCCCCCTGGCCCCCCTCTTTATTTTTTCCTTTCTTTCTCTCTCCCCCTAGCCTGCACAAAGCCATCGTGCCGATTTCTCCACTTCCACGATTCTTTCCCTACCCTCACCCCCAAGCCAGCAGCCGATTTCTCCCTGCTCCTTCCCCGATGTCCTGATGTCCTGAACTTCATCGGGCAGCAGCAGCATTCACAATTCACTGATGTTGCCCGCTTCAGGCCTTCCTCTCTGTCGGGTCCTGTCTTCATGAAAACTGGAAGTAGGCAGGACCCGGCAGAGAACAAGGCCTGAAGCCGGCAACAGCAGCGAATTGTAAACGCTGCTGCTGCCCGAAGAAGGTAATGGAGCACCGAGGCAGTCCGCTTCTCCCCCCTCCCAGCCGAACCCCCGCTGACCCTCCTATCTCCCCCCCCCCCTGAACCTTTCCGACCTTCCCAGCGAGAGCAGCAAACCTCCTTCGCGGCTTTCTCCTCCCTCTGCCGCGTTACTGATGACGTCATCAGTGATGCGGCAGAGGGAGGATAAAGCCGACGCTACTGGAGGGAGGTTTGCTGCTTTCGCTGGGAGGGTCAGAAAGGTTCACTTGGGGGGGGAGAGAGATAGGATGGTCAGCGGGGTTTCGGCTGGGAGAGGGGAGAAGCGGTCTGCCTTGGTGCTCCAAGGCCTGGCGCCATTACCTTTTTCGATAATGGCGCCGATGCTGCTTTCGCTGGGAGGGTAGGAGCGCGATAGGGACCGGGCCAGCTGTGCACCCCCCCCTAAGGCGGCACCCGGGATGGACCTCCCCCTCGCCCCCCTTGGTACGCTACTGCCCTGGGGAAACAGCCTGCAACAAGATCGCGCGATGCCAGAGATCTTTGCCTGCTTCGGCTGTTTCCTCCGCCGCGGTCCCGCCCCTCCTCTGACATCAGAGGAGGGGCAGGACCGTGGCGGAGGAAACAGTCGAAGCAGGCAAAGATCTCTGGCATCGCGATCTTGCTGCAGGCTGTTTCCAGACGCGACACCCGGCGCAGGGGGGGGTAACTGGACCGGACCGGGAGCACCCCCTCAGGGCTTGGTACCCGGGGCGGACCTCCCCCCCCCCCCCCCCCCCCCCCTTGGTACGCCACTGCACAGCGCTATGAGAAAATACATCATTTCTGATATCAACTAAAGTTTTTTGAACATGTGATGATTGGGTGGTGAGGAAGTAGTTTTGGGGTTTTCCCATGTTTATTGCCTTGGAGTCTCTGAGCATTAGTTTCATTACTAGTTGACATACTTTTCAAGTACTGAGTTTTACTCTTTACAAGAGTGATTTTCTATTTGATATGATAAACTTCCTTTAATCACTCAGTTTTTGGAAGTGTTGAGTTCAGTGTCCTCATTTGGATTCATTTGAAAGAGTTTTCATCTGGTAGGGCTTGGGGATCCCTGCCAGCCACATCACAGGTGCATTATTGCTGGGTGGGCCTGAGCCTACCCGTGCTACATCATTGGTCCACTCAGAATGAGTGCAATTGGCATCAGTAATTTACACAAATACATTAAGTTAGACTTAGGCTATGTCAGTTTGGAAGAGAAAAAGTACCGTAGCTGCAGAAAAATAAAAAGTAAAAAATCTCTATGGGTACTTTTTCTATAGGCAATTTTCAAATGAAAACTGATGCAAAGTCCAAAGATTAAACTACCTATAGACAATCTATGTTATGATGAAAATTACCTCACTATTTATCCAATGACCTTTTAATTTTTTATTGTCCAGTTTGTGTGAAACATACACCAATAGCTCTTTATCCATATGTCTAAGAATCTCAGGGAGGCTCTACTTGTTTTCTTGACAATTGATTTTTTTTTTCTGCTAGGAAAAATGGGACAGCATGACTAGAAAATGGAGAGATAACACTTTAGTTCAACTGGTTCAACTCTTTCTCATCGATGAGGTTAATATATTTGTAATTCTTCTGGCCTGAAAAGTTCATGTTTTTAACTTATTATGATGAAATTCTACTCCATTTCATTCCATTTACTAAAAGTATTATATATAAATATATATATTCAGTAATAAAACAAGTTTTTGTGGGGCAGTCAGGTTTGCAAAGTCTCTGTCATCCATATTCATTGTGGATATCCTGAAAACACAAACAAAAACAGGCTGTGGAAAACACAATGTTCTTGACTTTCCTTTTATTTCTTCCAAAAGTATTCAAGCAAAATTGAAAAACTTGTCCACATTGATCATTTAAAAAACTAACAGACCCGACACGGGCCGTGTTTTGGCAAACAAGCCTTCCTCAAGGGTCCAATCGTAAATGGTGTGTTTTTGATGTGGAACTACTTTTCAAATCACAAAAATGCTCTTGCCTTATAAACAGAAGTATGCTGTTCTCCTTCCCGTGCTACAGCTGTCTAAAGATGTGGTCAAATATCAGGAGCTCACTCCAACAATTCTGCAGCAAGATCATTTGGTCACCTACCTCAGCCAAGCAGTTACAGGCATCAGTCCTTTTCCCACAGTTCTGCCCCCAGCTGATGTCTAGGGAAAAAAAATCAGAAGTTCCTTCTCTCACTCATTTTTGCTTGAATACTTTTGGAAGAAATAAAAGGAAAATCAAGGACATTGTGTTTTCCACAGCCTGTTTTTGTTTGGATTGCTCCTTTTTCTGTGGATCATTGGGTCTTGCTCTGCTTCTCACAATTTGATATCCTGAAAACCCAACTGGCCAGGTAAGGACTGAGTTGAATGCCACTGCAATAAAAGTATTAATAAGTACATAAAAAATACAGTCAAACCTCGGTTTGCAAGACAAGCAAAACACTCCTGCAAACTTTGACTTGCAAACCGAGCATTGACTTGATATGCGAGCCCCCACCTCCGGGAACTGGCTTGGCCCCCCCATGGCCCACCCCAAACCCTTATCTTGAGCAGACACCGGCACGCAGCACCAACCCACAGGACATATGCGTGCCGGTGCTGAAAGAGCCTGCTGTGCCTGCCGCTGATCTTTGCTGGGCTGCTGCGGGGCCATGAACAACTGCACATGCTCAAAGCCTTCTGGCTCCCACTCTCTCTGAGATTCTCATGAGTACAGGATCAGCCCTAGCACTGAACCTTGAGGGACTCCACTACTCACCTTTCCTTCCTCTGAATGAATTTCATTAACCACCACCCTCTGTCCGTCAACCAGTTTCTAATCCACTTCACCACTTTGGGTCCTAACTTCAGCCCGTCAAATTGGTTCAAGAGCCTCCTATGAGGAACTGTGTCCATGTTGCCTCTGGACAGCCAGCTAAATGAGCCGCCCTCTCAAAATTCACCAAGAAATGGTCTGGATCATCCTCCGGTCATTTTAGGTAATATGAGCACAGATGACTGGCAAGGCATCCAGGTCCCTGGAATCTTAGAAATACCTGGGCCTGAGAGCCCTGTTGCACTTCTTCCAGTTTCTGTAGAGCCTGCCTTTGCTGCTCAGACTGCGCCTGCATAAACTGCTGCTGTTGCTACTGCTGGGTCTGCATAAATTGTTGTTGCTGCTGTTGTTCCTCCATCATGATCTGGATTAGTTTCTCCATGTTTTATTGGCAGCCCTAGAGCACACTGGATATAAGAAAAAATAATTCTGCCTGACCGGCACTGACTGTACTGTTCAGGCTCCACTTTCAAGATGGAGCTAATCCCCTTAGCCTCTAAATATGGCTGGATACTAACCTTCAGACCGCTGAAGTTTGTGGGTTCCACTTATTTTGGGGGGTTAAGTGGAATCCAACTCTTAACAGCACATGTAACAGTGCAAGTGGGGTTTAGGTTTGGGCACAGCCAGACCCAGACACAAGTGGTAAAAGAAAGAAAGAAAATTCCTGCACCCTGTTACTTCACAGGGGGCAGGTATATAAGTAGCAGTCTCTTTGTTCAAGAAGCAAAAGTCCTGATATTTTTTAGGGCTTGTGACTGCCAAATCCATCTCTGTAACAGTACTTCTTGAGACAGGTGCTGGTCCCAGCCAGACCTCAGAATGAGACTCATAGGCAGTTAAGTAAAAGAAAAATTTTTAGAACGAGGATATCCAAACAAAATAATTAAGAGAGCTTGGAAAAGGGCTAAATTTTGTCAAAGGTCTTGGTTGATGCAACCAAAAGTTAAAAATAAAGAACAACATACAGTTTGTGTATTACCATATTCAAACAACAGTAATGCCATCAAACAGATTATATTAAAACATTGGCCCATTCTCCAATATTATCCAGCTCTGTTAGAAAAACCGAAGTTTGCTTTTTCTAGGTCCCAGAATCTGGGGGAGATGTTGAAATATAAAAAAAGAAATAAGTCGTTTCAATCCAGGGGTCCAGCTGCTGGATGTTCTTCTCTTGCCCCTACGACATCGCAAAGCACTGGTATTTCTTCGGGGATGTCGGTTTCTCAGGTCACTCCAACTGTTTCGCAGTCTGTTCAGGAGACTACAGCTGCGTATCCGGACCTCACCGATCCTTTATTCCCCAGATTGGAGGATTTGGATTGGGATGCTGGATCCACAGATCCTTTAGGGGCTCCGGATTCTGGAGAAGACCTGACTGTGGTGCACTTTTTTAAAGTTGCGGCACTCCCTGACTTGATTGCTGAATATTTACAGGAATTGGACTTGGATGACAAGCACACTTCTTCATCTTCTTCTCCATAACTTTGCAGTATGCACACCCAATCTACCAGTTTTTCCTGGCATCCGGATTTGAGTTTTTTAGTCACAGAACAGTTTGACTCTCCAGAAGGTCACTTGTGGACTGCTCAGGTTATGCCTTATTTGTATGCTCTGGCACAGGAGTGTCAGCAGTTGCTGGGGCAACCCAAAGTGGATTCCTTGGTGGCCCAGGTGACCCGGTGCACTTCGCTACCTAGTGACAGAAAAATTTTTGAAACAGCTAATTTGGGTGCCAAAGCTGCTGTGGCTATGTTATTTGTGGCACGTGCCTGTATGGCTCGGCTGTATACATTAGAAACTGAGGCAGTAGATCTTCCTCCTCAGCTTGTTATGGCTGGGGTGGACTACCTGGCGGATGGCTTATATGACCTTTTGAGAGTGCTACCAAAGGTCTCCACCTATTCGATATTGGCCCGCCGAATGCTCTGGGTTCGGCAGTGGGCTGGAGATTCTACCTGAGACTGTGTCTGAATTCAAAAGGGCCTAGGATAGGCATGTGGGATCTCTTGGAGAGAGAAAGAGATAATGGTTACTGCGGATGGGCAGACTAGATGGGTTATTTGACCTTTATCTGCTGTCATGTTTCTAAGGCAACCCTGGCTCGTCTGCCTTTTAATGGGCAGTTATTGTTTGGCAAGGGGTTGGATGATCTCATGGATGCTGTGATGGACCATTGACAAAGTCTCTGCCAGATAATAGGGCCAGATCTAAGGGGGCTGGGCATTCTACTTTTCGTGGCTCCAAAAGAAACTTTCAGGAATACAAACAGTTTTCTCCCTCATCATCGCAGAGATCTTCAAGGGGCTTCAGAGGTCGATATGCAGGCTACAGGCGTTTCCAGCCTGCCGCCACCCATCCTGCCAACAAGACACAATGATGCCAGGAAGCCGGGGTCCCCTCTAAAGATAGGGGGTCAGGTATCAGAGTTTCTGCCTACCTGAATGCGCATTAAAGCAGACCAGTGGGTCTTGGAAATTATTCGATCAGGCTACAAGCTGGAATTCACCCAACCCCTGTCTGATTGGTTCATGACCTCTCCTGCAGGGGGGGTCAGGAAAGAGCGTGCAAAGTCCAGGCTACGGTTCAGCGCTTGCTGGATATTTGAGCAATAGAGCCAGTGCCAAACAATTTTTCGGGCTCAGGCAGATACTCTGTTTATTATATCATGCCAAAGAAAGGATCAGAAGATTGGAGATCTATTCTAGATCTGAAACATGTGAATGCTGCTCTCAAGATTCCTCGGTCCCGGATGGAGACCGTGAAGTCAGTCATTTTGGCAGTGTATCTGGGGGAATTTTTGGCCTCCTTGGATCTTACAGCTCACCCCAAATTTCTCCGGTTTCATGTACTGGATCAGCATTATCAGTTTGCAGCTCTGCCTTTTGGCTTGGCAACAGTACCCTGGATGTTAACCAAAGTGATGGTGGTAGTAGCAGCTCATCTGAGGAAGACGGGGTTGCAATTTCACTCATATCTGGACGACTGTTTAATCAGAGCGCACTTGTTGGCAGAGGGGCATTCTACAGTGGAAAGGGTGATCCAGGTTCTGGAATTCTTGAGCTGGATTGTCAACTTCAGGAAGAGCCATCTGATGCACACGCAATCCCTAGAATACCTGGGAATTCTGTTCAATATGGCAGAGGGCCATGCTTACCTGCCTGAATCTCGCAGACAAAAGCTATGTGTGCAAATTTCAGCTCTTGAAGAAAGTCGGCTCCTCCAGCATGGCACTACTTGCAGGTGTTGGGCTCCATGATAGCCTAACCCTAACCCTAACCCTGGACAAAGACGCATATGCATCCTCTTCAACATGCCTTGCTTTCTTTGGCACCACACCGAGATGCCTTGGAGATGCATCTGCCATGGACATTGGAGACCAGAACAAGCATGGCCTGGTTGCTTCGCTCTCAGTCGCTCTGCAAGGGCATCCTGTTACAGATTGCCTCCTGGATTGTGGTAACCAGGGATGCCAGCCTTTGGGGCTGGGGGATCACTGCGATAGTCATCCCCTTCAGGGCTACTGGACCCCATTGCAGAGGAAGTGGTCCATTAACCGGCTGTGGGAGCATTGCAGACTCATCTGAAGGGGCGAGCTGTTCAAGTCTTTTCTGACAATGCGACGGCAGTGGCATATGTCAATCGACAGGGAGGGACCAAGAGCTCACTAGGTAGGGAGTTCTCCTCTGACAGTGCAGGCTGAATCTCCTTAAGGCACTGTTTTATTGTTGTTCCGGTTTATGCTGTTTATTAACCTAGCTCAGTTATATTTAATTGTTGCTGACTTGCATTTATTGACATGAACAGATTAGACTGAGTGGTTGGGGAGTGTCCCCATACCCCTCTCTTTTTTATTTTTGTCCTCTTTACATAGCCCTGGCTGCTTTTCAGCTGATCCAGGAGAGGCCAGTGGTGAGGTGAGAGGGGTGGAACTGAAGCTTCTGGAATTTGAGGCTTCCTACAAAGCCAAGACAGGTGAGTAGAAATAACCCAATCATCCCGGAATAAAGTGTGGATTTAAAAGAAAGAAGATAGCAAAGTTAAGAACCTAATCTTTTATTAAAAAGTGTGCTTTGGTGAGCTCTTGCTAAATAACGTGGAGATTAATATACAGTAATATTTTGCATAAGCCTGGTAACCCCTTATTTCTTTATCATTCCTCCAGACCGGCACAGAACAGATGGGTTTACGTTCCTCTTCCAGCAGATGGAGACTGAAACATTGACAGTACAAGTGTACTGTGCAGTCTGTTCTGTCTTCAGCAGGTGGAGTGGTAAGCTTGTGCAGTCTGCTGAGGTTTGTTAGGGCCTATTGGATCTGATTATTGAATCTTTCTTGTCCCTTTTACTGTCCGTACAGAGCTTGTGGGACCCTGTCAGGGGTTCTACCAACCTCAGGGATGCCACCCTCAAGTCTCTCCCCCCATTCAGTCTCCTACTCTGGCTGCCTCTGGAGGATTTTTGGAGGCACCGGTTGTGCACATTTTTCACCAGGAAGAGCTGCAAGAGCATATTCTTCTGGTGTCTTCGGTTTTATGCTTTGAGGAGGAAACTGTGGATCCTCTAATATGAGAGATCTGGTCAGCATCCTGCTCTTTTCTTATGCATCAGGATATTCGGGATGTGGTATATGCTAAGTGGAAGATTCCAGACATGCCTTTTCGCTTGGCACGGTCTATGGGCCAAGCTCTACCCCATTCTTGATGGGAATAGAGATACTTTTAAGTCTCCTGTGGTTGATGTGGTGGTCTCCACTATCGCTCGAAGACATACAGTACCAGTTGAGGGTGGTTCAGCCCTGAGAGACCCTCAGGACCGTAATATGGAGGCTCTCCTTAAACAGAGTTTTGATGTGGTTGCCTTGGCTGTCCAGGCAGCAATTTGTGGTGGTCTTGTAGCCCGGGCGTGTTTCTGGTGGTTTGAGCGGGTCTTGGACCATGATGCAGCTGACAGGTCCTTAGTGGATCAGGAGGTGGCTAAGATTGAGCTTGGTGCTTCTTATCTCTCTGATGCCATGTATGATCTGGCCTTGTCCAAGTCCATGGTCCTTGGAGTGGTGGCCCACCGTACCCTGTGACTTCAGGGTTGGTCAGTGAATGCGGCATCTAAGTCTAAAGTCAATAAATTTCCCTTTTGGGGCTCCTTTCTCTTTGTGGAGGAGTTGGATAAACTAGTTCAGGCCTTGAGTGATTCTAAGGTGCCTCGGCTTCTGGAGGACCAACCTCACCAGGCTTTGCGGGGTGGTGCCGCCCGTGGGCATTTGCATGATTTTCATAGGTACTGCCTTGGCCGAGGGTTGGACCCATTTTCTTCCAGAGGTTGCTTCTTTCAGTGCATGCAGTCCTTTTGGGGAGCCCACTGTGAAGGGCGAGACTCCTCCGGGGGCTCGTCTTCGGCTCGCTCGGCCCAATGACTCATTGCCAGTTCTTTCCCTGATGCCAGTTGGAGCCCAGTTGTAGGAGTTTTACTGGGAGTGGGCCGAGATCACAACGGATCAGTGGGTCCTAGAAGTGATTCAGGATGGCTATGCTCTAAAAATTTTCCCGTCCTTTGCCAGATCATTTTCTCTCCTCTCTTTGTCAGGCAACTTGGAAGAAGAGGGCTTTTTGGCAGACATTGCTCAGGTTGCTGGACCTCAAATCAGTGGTCCTAGTGCCCCCTCAGGAGCTTTGCACTGGCAGATACTCCATTTACTTCATGGTACCCAAGAAAGAGGGGACTTTTTGGCCCATTTTGGATCTGAAAGGTGTCAGCAGAGCTCTCCGGGTTCTGTCTTTTCACATGGAAACCCTGAAATCTGTCATTCTGGCTGTGCAGCTGGGGAATTTCTGACTTCTCTTGACCTGACAGAGGCATATCTGCATGTTCCCATTCGGGCCTCTCATCAACGATTCCTATGCTTTGTGATTTTGGGAGAGCATTATCAGTTTTGTGCACTTCCTTTTGGTCTAGCCACTGCGCTGTGCACCTTCATCAAGATTATGGTGGTGGTGGCAGTGGCCTTGTGCAAGGAGGGCATTCTGGTTCACTCCTATCTGTATGAGTAGTTGATTCGAGCAAAGTTGTTTCAAGAGAACTCCCGGGTTATGTCTCGGGTTGTCGAGTTTCTGCAGTCTCTGAGCTGGGTGGTTAACCTATCCAAAAGCTGGTTGATGCTTTCTTAGCGCTTGGAGTATCTTGGTGTTCTCTTCGACACCAGCTTGGGGAGAGTATTCCTTCCAGAGACCTGGGTGTGCAAATTGCAGGTGCAGATTCGCTTCCTGATGGATTGTCGATGCTTGCGGGTGCAGGATTTTCTGCAGGTCTTGGGGTCGATTGTGGCCTCCCTAGAAGTGGTCAGGTGGGCACTTCTTTGGAGATGGTTGCCTCAGTTTCATGATCTGGACTCTCCCGTGACTCCTCGGGGGTTAGTTCATTGCAGCCTAAGCTGGTGGCTACAGTCTTACAATCTGGTTCAGGGAGTGAGCCTTGATCAGTCCCAGTGGACAGTGCTTCTCACGGACGCCAGTCTCCTCGGTTAGGGGGGCCCAATGTCTCAGTCATTTGGCTCAGGGCAGCTGATTGCTGGTGGTGGCATCCTGGTCGATCAATGTTCTAGAGCAGTGTTCTTCAACCTTTCTACACCTATGGACCGGCGGAAATAAAATAATTATTTCGTGGACCGGCAAACTAATAAGATTGAAATTTTTAAAAACCCCATTGCCACCCCGTCCCTGCAAGCTCAGTCCCGTTATCCATCTGATCCCATCCACACAAGCCTCAAATAGTTATGATTTTATATTGAACATATTTTATCAAAGTATAAAAAGAAACAATATTCTGTACAATTGTCATTTTATAAATATAAATAATACAGGGCAAGGATCAACAAAACCCCCGTCTCCCCTCCCCTTCACATATAAACCCTCTACTATCAAGAAAACTGAATAAGCCAAATTATTACAGAATGCTACACAAATATCATGCTAACAGAATACCGCAGTCACACATGGCAGGAATGGTGTTAGGGGGAGTACAACTAGGGCAACTGCCTCCTGGTCAGAGAGAGCCCTAAGCCAACTGGAAGCTAAAGACGCACTGCCTGGGCTTTGCACTCCCCAGTTATGTCTAACATCAGCTCTAGCAGGATACATATTTTAAATCTGATATATTCTAATCACAAGATAGAAATAAAATTATTTTTTCTATCTTTCGTCGTCTCTAGTTTCTGCTTTCATCGTCTTTTCACTCTCTTCCATCCAGCGTCTGCCCTCTGTCTCTTCAATCCAGCATCTGCCTCTTCCATCCACTGTTTGCCCTCTACCCCTCCCCCTCCCATATGGTATCTGCATTCTTTCTATGCCCCTCTCTCCTACACCAGATCTAGCATCTTTGTCCCTCTTTCCTTATTTTTCATCTGACCCCCCCTTCCCAACATCAATCTCTCTCTACTTTGTCATTTCTTTATCTCTCTCCTTTCCCTCATCTGATCTCTCCATTCCATCCTGACTCCTTCCCCTCCTCTAATCTCTCTGCCAGCTGTTTCCTTCCAATGTTCCTCCTCCCCTGTCCAGCAGTACCTTCTCCCTTTCTTCCTCCCCTTATCCAACAGTAATTCTCGTCCCTTCCCTTTCCCTTCTCCCCTGTCAGCAGAAGCCCCTTCCCCTCCCTTGTTCGCGAGCACCCCTACTCCCTTCCCTCCTTCCCTCTCCAGCAAATGTTTCCTCTATGTAGGCTAGCGGCAGCTCTGTGTGCTTTTAACTTCGGCACACAGCTTGCCCTAAGCAGTATTTTAGCCACGGTTTCATGAGGCAGCCTCGGGGCCTTTTGGTAGGCCGGCCCGCTTCGATAATGCAATGTGGGCCGGCCTACCAAAGGCCCCGAGGCTGCCTCATGAAACCACGCTAAAATATTGCTTAGGGGCAGCTGTGTGCCGAAGTTAAAAGCAACAGAGCTGTCGCTGCTTGTCTGGGGGTGCAGAGACATACGCGGCAGGAGTCGGTGGTGGAAGGCAGGAGTGCGGCATAGTGACGGCAACAGGAAGTTGCACGTCAGCTGACGCCGGCACCTTTTGCTGTGGCGGGGACCTGAATCCTTTGCGGATCGGCAAGATTTTTTTGTGGACCGGCGGTTGAAGAACTGGAGACTAGAGCTAGTATTGGTGAAATTTCAGTCCTTGCTGGAGGGCAAGTTAGTTCGAGTTTTCTCAGGTAATGCCACAGCAGTAGCTTACATCAATCGCAGAGGGGCACCAAGAGTCATCTGGTGTCGCAAGAGGCCCCTCTCCTCATGGAGTGTACGGAGGCTCATCTTCTGTATATCTCGGCTTCCCACATAGCAAGAGTGGACAATGTCCAGGCGAACTTCCTCAGTCGTTATGTGCTCAATCCCAGTGAGTGGTATCTCAGACAGGAATCTTTTGAGCTGATTGTTCAGTCATAGGGCCGGCCGATCATGGACCTCATGTCAATGCCAAAGCGCCGAGGTTCTTCAGTAGGGGCAGGGATTTCCAAACCAAGGGCCTAGATGCATTGGTGCAGGTTTGGCCAACGAACGGCTTACTGTATGTATTTTCGCCTTGGCCTCTGGTGGGCACAGTTCTTCTTCAGATTGCCTGGCATTCAGGCCACGTAATTCTCGTGGCTCTGGACTGGCCCAGGTGCCCGTGGTATGCAGATGTGGTTTGTTCTCTCATGGCAGATCCTCTCCTGCTACCCCTCTCATCCGATCTTCTGACTCAGGGTCCCATCCCAATGTTTGATCCGGGTCCCTTTTGTCTTATGGCTTGGCTCTTGAAAGGGAACACCTAAGTAAGAAAAGTTATTTGGATAAGGTGATCTCTACCCTCTTGGGTTCTCGTAGACTTTCCACCTCTCAGGCTTATGTGTGTATTTTACGTCTTTTTGAGGAGTGGTGTTCCCCTTCACACTTCTTTGCCTCACATCTTGGAATTTCTGAGGGAGCACAGCTTTGCCTGGTCCTCTCTTAGGGTGCAGATTGCGGCTTTGTCTTCCTTTTGCGGTCTGTTACATGGTCGGTGTTTGGCCTCTTCGGATGTGATTCGTTTTTTGCGGGGAACGAAATTGCTTCGCCTTCCGGTTCATCCATCGGTACTGGCCTGGGATCTCAATCTGGTTCTTTTCATGCTTGTTTGTCCGCCTTTTCAGCCTCTTGGTTCCTGCACTTTGAAGGTCCTTACTCTTAAGGCGGTCTTCCTGGTGGCCATTACTTCAGTGAGGCATGTTTCTGAACCGCAGGCCTTCTCTTGTAGGTTGCCATTCCTGGAGTTTTCTAAGGAGTGGGTTGTGCTGTGGCTGGTTCCCTCCTTCCGAAGGTAGTTTTGCCTTTTCATGTCAACCAGTCTGTAGTCCTCCCAGTATTGGGTAGTTGGCAGGGCTCTTTGGAGCAGAGATAATTGTGCAAATTGGATGTCTATAGGGTCCTTTGTGCTTATGTTCAGTGGACCCAGGTGTTTTGTCAGTCGGATCATCTTTTTGTCCTTTTAGCGGGTCCTCATAAGGGAGACGGTTCTTCCAAGGCTACCATTGCGCGTTAGATCAAGGAGGCTATCGCTTTGGTATATCTTCTTCAAAAGAAACCTGTTCCAGATTTTCTCAAAGCTCATTCCACTCGGGGTCAGGTAGCCTTTTTGGCTGAGAGTTCGCTGGTGCCTCTGGTGGATATCTGTAAAGCTGCAGTTTGGGTATCTCTCCATTCCTTTGTTCATCACTACCGTGTGAATGTTCAGGTATGTCGGGATGCGGTGTTTGGTGAGTGTGTTCTTGTAGTGGCCCTTTGGGGGTCCCACCCATGATGAGTATTGCTTTGGTATGTCCCATCCATTCTTTGCCAGTCTGGAGGGATGATAAAGAATGAGAAATTAGTCCCAATTCAGCACAGATCCCGCCCTTCATTTGGTTTGGTGTTCTTTTTGCAGGATTTTGTTATCTTAGTTGTTGGGGAGTATATTAAGAGTAGCGGCATTTCATTCGGCTGTTTAGCTGGCGAACTGTGAGGCGTTGCTAGAAGGTTCTTGTTCTAATCAGTATTCAACGGTGTGTTCAAGTCTGATTCAAACATTTTCCTTTGTCTTCTCCATGTGAGTGTGGAGTTGGTATATTATTATTCAGCCTAGTTAGTTTCTGCTTGGCTATTTGTTAGACTGATTGTAGATGGTACTGCACAGCCCACTTGTCCTGTAGCCAAAAGTCAATGTCTCAGTCTCCACCTGCTGGCAGAGGAGCATAAACCCACCCATTCTGTGCCGGTCTGGAGGGACTAAAAGAAAGAAAATTAGTAGGTAAGAAGCTAATTTCTCCTTGCATATGGCATGCCTTCATTTGCCAGTGCAAGTCTTCAAATTTTTATGTGCACACTAACATTTTTTGGGACCTTTTTAGCTTGTATGTTATTTCAGCAGTGGATATGAATGCCTTAACATATTCAACTTTATTGGATAGGCTTCCAAAATGATAATTAAAGTTCTTTTGAGGTTTTATGTCTTTTACTTATGTCTTATGTAAATCTGTTTTCCAAGTTGAAGAGAATAACAGTTCTAATCTCTGCATGTCTAAATATGTTTTAATTTCATGTCTTTTCTAAATTTATTGTTATAGGTGCATGTTGTGAAAGATGAAAGCCGCGGTGCAACACTTGAAGTGGTAGTCAGTCGAATGAAAACAATTCAGTCCTCTCTGTTACGTAGCTGTGAGAATCGTGGTGCAGTTGTACCTTTGAGATTTGTAGCTGTTTCTGCAACAATCCCAAATGCTGAAGATGTAATTCAAAATGATATGAAATTTTAGTATTTGTTGTTTATTTAACCTTTGATCCTTTTGAAAGTTCCTTTTCAGAATTTCATTACAAGATCTAGCGAGACCACAATCCATCTCATTTGATAAAGTATCAGTTACATGATCTGCTAGCTAAAATGTCAACTGCCAGAATCGATAGCCCTTAAAAAAAATATAGTGTCCTATCTGAGATCTCTTAAACTATTTTAGGTTTTGCTACCTTTTGTCTAGGCACATATCTTTGCTATCTAAGGTAGTTTACACTTACAGGAGCATCAAATCAACCCTTCTAGCTAGCCAATAGATCACATAACCAATGGCATAAATTTCTGATTAGAATGAGTCAACAAAGTATTTAGGGCTAAATGCATTAAAGTCTCCAATCATCTAACAATCGTTGCTAAACCAGTTTGACTAATTTAGGGACCGATCATATTTGCTGACCCGATGCACAAAATGGCTCATTGCATTCTCCCATTCTGGCATGCAAATTAGGTCATTAATATTAAAACCAGGCATCCGATCGAAGCCCTACACTTGCATGCCAGAATCGGGTCAGTAGGACCGACCTGGAAAACCTATCAATAACTTTGTTAGTGATAGGTGTGCCTGTGGTTTTTCATTTTTTTATATGGGCTAGATGCATTAAACATGGTCCAAGACTGTGCGAGTATCTGTTGGCTGATTTTTTGACCGATTGTAGAACAGCGATCGATGTTCCAACAAGTTTCCATGATTTGCACGGAGGTTCACTAAAATCTCATCTAACCAGTCATTCTGAGAGTGATTTTGACACATGCGCAAAGCCGGTTTGGGGAAGCTTGAACAGCTGAGCGGCAGGGTTAGTCCCAAAGCAGCCCACTGCCACTCAGTTGTTGGGGCTTTTATCTTTTTTTTTTTTTTAAATGGCAACGATGTGCATGTAAACGAAGAACAAAAAAAAACCAACAACTGCAGAAATGGTGTACAAGACGCCTAGTCTTTAATGAACAAACATAAAAATAATCATGAGCGTAATCATGAAACAGTTTGTATCTACAAAGGTTGATGAATCTGGACCCGACACGGACTATGTTTCAAAGACACACTCTTTCCTCAGGGGTCCTATCGTAAGCAATTGAATATTTGTAAACAAATATAAATGTGTATGTTGAGTGTGAATGGTGACAACAAAAATGTGACAAGATGATCTTGTGTGTGATAGTGGTGAGATCATCATGAAATATGTGGTTGAAGGGTGATAATTAACCTACTGAGCATACATATGAGTATGATGGTGAAATGTGAATGAGTGAAGTGGAAAGTTTGGAAAGAACCATAAGACCCATGCAGTCAAGTATGGAACATAGTGCCATATGGATCAAGAAACTATAAGACTGTGAAAATATGAGAAATCAGTACAAGGGATGACATAAAAAGAAAGAAATAAAAGGATATAAATACATACCAAACATGTATCATATACAGGAAAACCTTATGGATAACAACTGGAAATAACTAAAAGGAAATATACTCCCATTAAAAGCTAAAATACAAAATGGCATAAAAAAGGGGTAGGGAGCTTATAAATAAAGAACAGAGAGCCTAGAAGTAGGGAGACATAGTGTGAGTAAGGCCAAGGATTATGGAAATATGAGAGATGATAGCATGGCACAAGATGGGGGGTGGTGGGAGG
Source organism: Geotrypetes seraphini (assembly GCF_902459505.1). Lineage (NCBI taxonomy): Eukaryota > Metazoa > Chordata > Amphibia > Gymnophiona > Dermophiidae > Geotrypetes > Geotrypetes seraphini. Next base: position 24,753,034 of record NC_047095.1, read on the forward strand.
CAGCGTTATAATCATGAAATATGGTGACATACAGGAAAAAGAGAGACACACGTGGCTAAGATGTTAACAAGACAACCATGATCCAATGGGGTAACAAAAAGTGCAACCATGTTATGTAGGAAGTGAATATTGTGAAGACTACATTATGTGATATGTTAACCAAAAGAAAAGGGAGATGTGCTGGTGCTTCGTGAAAAACTAAAAAGATAAAAAACGAGCTATAGAAAGAACAGGAAACTACTAGTGCATCGCAGGGGCTGGCAAAAATGAAAGCAAACTAACAGGATGCATTGTTCCAAGACTCACCAAAAGGACCGGGCTAACAGAGCTAATAAAAAGCAGGGAAATGAAAATCACAGGAATGACACTGAAATGTAATACTGGCAAAAGAAGAAAAATTACAATGTATATTTCGCGGAAACATGAAGATCTGTAAACTTACCAGTGTGATGAGCAGCGAAGAAAACTGTGCAAGCTCTTACGTGGTGCAGGAACCAAAACAAAAGTGAAAAACGCCATGGGGAAAAAACGTGAATATAAGATTGTGAAATGTGATGAAGTCATGTGCTGGTTTAAAGGAGAGAAAGGGCCGGTGGTAAGGGAAAATCATGACGAAATGCAATCAAAATAATACATAGAACATATGCTGACTGATGCAAAGAAATGTGAGCTTAGTGAAATATATGATGTAATGTGAGATCAAATAAGCAATACTGATGAAAATTGTGTGTTGTGTGTGTTTGGTGAGAAAAAAAGCAGTGTTGGAGATATATAAAATTTTAATTAAAATAAACATTGCAAGAGTGAAAACTTAAATGAACAAATGAAGTACAACATAGCAAACTACTCATATGCATGATTGCAACATAGGGCTCCTTTTACTAAGCTGCACAAGCGGTTTTAGCACGCACGCTAGACACTAACGCCTCCATTGAGCTGGCATTAGTTTTTCCGAGTAGCGTGGGGGTTAGCGCACGCTAATCTGCAGCGCGTGCTAAAAACGCTACCGCAGCTTAGTACAAGGAGCCCATAGAGTGAGGCTGACAAATACATAATGTGATTGAAGAAAAGATGAGTAAATGATACCATGGCCAAACCATTTGTATCATGTGATTAGGAAAAAAAGAAGAGAACCTGGCCAAAACCGTAATGATCTATGGTTATTATGGAATAGAGAGACTAAAAGAATCATTTATAGAAATGTGCTGTTAGGGTGTTAGAGACATCAATGTACCGCAGTGCATAAGGGAAATGACATTACGTATGAGTGGATGATACATGAATGTAAACCCCAAATCTTGTATGTGAAGTACATAAGGGAAATTACATTACATAAAAATGGATGGTACATAAATGTAAGCCCTAAACCTTGTATGTGAACCATTGTAAAGTGAGAAAAACATCTCATTTATACAATAGGAACAGTGGATAAATAAATATGAGTAAAAAATGAAAGCATGAATGAAACATAATATAGATGTTACATGATTGAAAACTGAATTGGCCATAATATAAGTAATGTTACATAAATAAAAACAGCGTCTCTGCTGTGCATAAATTCCAACATAGATATAACATTGCATTGGTGAAAATGTGTCAATAAAGCCAGTGATTCATGTGGATAAAAACATGAATAAAACATTGCATTCATGATGCTACATAGAAAAAAGCAGCACCTCATATAAATGAATATATACAAAATTTAAGAAAATAAATAAAACATTTCATCGATCATGATACATGGATGAAAGCAGTATCACATGTACATAAATACCAACACAAATATAGCTTTACATAATTGTTAGAAACAGCACCACATATAAATAAAAATGATTTGAATACAATAGCTAACTGTCCAGACTAGCCTGTGAGCAACATCTCCTGTGTATGAATATGCCAAATAGGCGGACCAGGTGTCGCAATGAGATAGCCATAACACACTTATAAAAGAGTCTATATTAATGAGAGTTAAACACATTTTAAAGATCATGATTTAGAGTGGCATGATGCTACATAGAAAAAATGGTGTTGACACTGACCTCATTGGTACCAGCTCAGCCTGAGCGTAATTTTCATAGGTCACAGGGTACCGCTTCATAGTCTGCCTCAAAACGTCACTCTGCTTCACATCAATGTTCTTCAAGTCGACATCGATGCTCATCTTCGGAGCATCATTCTGTATCCAAAGGACATCGATGCTCTCGCTCCAAGTGCCGGCGATTGTCTTCATTGGAGCATCAATCATCATTGAAGCATTGATGCACATCTTCACATCAAGATTCTGCATTGAGGTATCAACGTCCCTCAACTCATTAGGATTCTGCATCGAGGCATCAAAGTTCTTCCTCAGGACATTAAGAAACTTCATCAAAATGTTGACATTCTTCGTCATGACAGCAACGTTCATTGTCTAAATTTTGATGTTCCCAATCTAAGTATTCTACTTCGAAGCGTATGTTAACAAGATCATTGCAGTACCAGAGATCACTTTCATCAGTATCATCAGGTTGGTACTGTCATCATAAAGAATCCACAGAACTCGATCAAGACTCAGATTTAATGTCAGATCAGAGTGGCTCAAAGTGGAGGAATGATTTGTCAGGTCCTGAAACTTATGGTATACCTTCAGAACCATCTCCCCCACCACCTAGGAGAAGATCCTTCCTGAAGGTCTTTCTTTTACCAAATATATCAGGCAGTTGGGTAAAGAGAACATAAGAATAGCCTTATTGGGTCAGACCAATGGTCCATCAAGCCCAGCAGCCCGTTCTCACGGTGGCCAATCCAGGTCTCTAGTACTTGGCCAAAACCTAAGGAGTAACAACATTCCATGCTACCGATCCAGAGCAAGCAGTGGCTTCTACCATGTCTTTCTCAATTACAGACTATAGACTTTCTCTCTAGAAAATCATCCAAACCTGTCTTAAAACTATCTACGTCATCTGCTCTTACTACAACCTCTGGCATTGCGTTCTAGAGCTTAACTATTCTCTGAATGAAAAAATGTTTCCCCTTTTGGATTTAAAAGCATTTCCCTGTAACTTCACGTGTTCCCTAGTCTTTGTAATTTTTGATGGAGTGAAAAATCAATCCATTTGTATCCAATTCTACAGCACTCAGGATTTTGTAGACTTCAATCATATCTCCCCTCAGCCGTCTCTTTTTCCAAGCAAAGAGCCCTAACGTTTTTAGTATTTCCTCATGCGAGAGGAGTTCCATCCCCTTTATCATCTTGGTCGCTCTTCTTTGAACCTTTTCTAGTGCTGCTATATCTTTCTTCCTGTAAAATTGGAAGCAGATATCAAACCCAGAGCGGAGTTACTGGAGGCATTAGATTATAATGAACCTCCTAAAGAACTTTTAAAATTGCCTCTTCATGCTTTCTTGAAAGAGTCTCTTCTAAAGAATTGGGAGACTCCACTGACAGTGACTATTTCTCCCATGATGTTGGATTCTCTTTATAGGATTATTTCTTGCCCAGGATTTGATAGACCGCAACTCCAACATCAGTCATTGCTGGTTGAATCCACTCTAAAGAAGACATCTAGTTCCAGAGTCTATGCCACAGCTCCTCTAGGACATGAAGGCAGAACCATGGACAAATTTGGTCAGCGTTTGTATGAAAATTCAATACTAGCCAATAGAGTATTGAATTACAATTTTTTCATGTCCTTTTATTTCAAACAGTTGGTAAGGAAAATATCAGTGTTTGAGCAGTACATTCCACCAGCTCATTTTTCTGAGTTCAAGCATATTACTTATGCTCTAACATAAATAAGGAAGTATATAGCTTGTACTTCATTTGATGTGTTTGAGCTGGCATCCAGAGCTTCGGCTAAGGCCATAGCTAAGAGGCGTTTTGCATGGTTGTGGGTATCTGACATGAATATCAATCATCAAGACCGATTAGCCAACATACCATGTGTAGGGGAAGAGCTTTTTGGTGAGAAGGTGGAGTCCGCCACATAGAAACTGACTTAACATGAGCAGAGTTGGAACACTTAATAAAACCAAGAGGCTCCCCAGTCTAGCAAACCTGTTCAGAAATCATCTTCCTCTTCTTATAAGAGATGATATACTACTTCTTCAGCCAAACTACCACCTTGGAAGAGACAGAGAGAACAAAAATCTCAAAAGCAGTAACCATCTACATCTCAGAAACCAGCTCAGTCCTTTTGACCTGCTTCTAGAGAGCACAGCCCATGTAACACCTTTACAATCTCTTCCTCTTAAAAGGAGCCCTAAGTGCTAAGAGTTGTGGGTCCCTTGTACACATAAATGCACAGAAAAGTAGTTCTTACACACGAAGTGCGCAAAGTTCTATAATGACCCACCTAAGTGTTATAGCATATAAATGCATGGGGGCATAACGTAGGCAGAACTACCCTTTCCACTTTTAGACACCTGCAGTTCCCCCTAAATGATACATGTGCTGATATTGAGTTAACACTAATATTCTAGGATGACAACTGGATGTCCAGGCATTATAAAATACACTCCTATCATGCATTATTAGGGTACCTAACAGGCATCATCCTGTTTAAAAAATTGCTTCCTCAATGTCTTCAAATATCAGTTTTGCTATCTTTTGACTATGTTAATTTTGACTAGATTTTGTTCCAAGGCCGCCTTTCTTAAGTATTTTTATGTGTATTTTGAAATAAAAGATTTTCTTTTTTATTTTGGGCTAACAAAACCTGTTTAAAATATCCTCTTAAATAAATCTACTCTTCAGCATTTCATGCCATGTTCTTGTTTATTTGATATTCTATTGAGGTTGTAATAAAAATCAAAACAGAGGCATCTGGATTTACCTAGATTTACTATAGTGAAAATATTCAAGTAAGGAGAACTTCCAAAGATATAATCAGATTGGATTATTTTTATTTCTACAAAATGTTGAATACAATTTTGTTCCAAAATTCTTCTTAATTTTGAGAAGGGGTGAAATTATGTCATTGTTTTTATTGAAAGTACAATTCTAGCAAGGATAGCAAATATGAAATTAGTATCTAATTCTTCTTTATAGATTTCAGAATGGCTTTCGCATGGTGAGGCAGCAGCCATATGCCTGAAAATGAATGAAATGCATCGACCGGTAAAACTACGCAAAGTAGTACTGGGTTTCCCATGCAGCAGCAGCCAAACAGAATTTAAATTTGATTTAAGTCTTAATTACAAAATATCTAGTGTTATACAGACTTACTCGGACCAAAAGCCAACGCTTGTGGTAAGCTGGATATTTTCTTGTTTAATATGTTTTAATTTTATGGTGTCAGGTCAAAGAAATAAAAAAAGCCCTTTCTTTATTATAGTTTTGTGCCACAAGAAAAGGAGTACAGCAGGCAGCTTCTGTTCTTGTGAAAGATGCTAAATTTATTATGAGTACAGAACACAAACAAAGGTATTCTACCTATCTTCTTTTTCTAATATGATAAGGTATATATTTAAAATACACTCACAAAATTGTTTATTTTACTAAAATTATGTTTTCTTCTGTGTCTAAAAGATGTCTGGAAAACATAATTGATAAAACAATAGCTGCATGAATTACCTAGTTCTTGATGATTAAGGTGTTCATTTACAAAGCACTTAGACACAAATTGCTATAGGTTACTATGGTACTTTGTGAGTCTAAAGTGTTTTAAAAATGAGCCCTTACATATAACCAATTTTAAATGTTGCTGCCCAATTATGATAGATTTTTGAGGCAAGTTTTAAAAAGTTGTGTGGACCATGAGCTCATTGTCAAAAGGAAAATATGCATGATGCTTTACTTTGAAAATTAATGACTTGGCCACATCATAGGTGAAGATTACATCTGCTTTTTAGCAAAGTCATAGTCCTTGCTAAAACCACCCATAGCCACTGATCTGCCAATGCTGTCCTGCAGTGCACAGATCAGTCTCTTTTCACTGTGGACAAGCAGGCAGCATATTCTAATGTGTGAGTGATGTCATCCATGGAGCCCGGTATGGACAGTGCTAAAAGTGTACTGTCACTTTAAAGTTCTTAAGAAGCTTTGAGACTGCCCATGCAATGTACGCGCACGTGCCTTCCCACCTGACAGCTTGTGGTTCCTCAGTTCTTCATTTTCCGCAGAACAAAGAAGTTGTGTTTGGACTCTGTCCATGCAAGTTGCCTTCCCGTTAACATTTTCATAGCCTTTTCAGCTTGTTTACTTTTCTTATTACTAGTGTTTTATTTCTTATTATTTTCGACTTGGGTATTTTTTTGGACCAATTTCCCTCTAGGAATTTTTTCTTCTCTTGTTTTCAGCTTGTAGACTTTGATCATATCTCCCCTCAACCGTCTCTTTTCAAAGACAAAGAGCCCTAACCTTTTTAGTCTTTCCTCTTACGAGAGGTGCCACACATGCTTTGGCCTCAACTGTTTATCTCTTTTGATCTTAACAGGTTGGGTCTGCCTGTAGCCAAACAAACTATTTCCACATGGTTAGCGGCCTGCATTTCCTTTTGCTATGCTCAGGCTGGGCTGCAGCTTGAGGGATGTGTTACAGCACATAAAGTCCATGCTATGGCAGCATCAGTGGCATTTTTGCATTCCACTCCCATTGAAGATGTTTGCAAAGCGGCTACTTGGTTCTCAGTTCATACATTTACATCTCACTACTATCTAGAATCCTATTCCCAACGAGATGGTCATTTCAGCCAAGCATTTTACAGAACTTATTTTCTTCCTGAAGGCCAACTCTCCCTCCATTCCGTTCAGTACGCTAGGGAGTCCTACAAGTGAGAATATGCTGCCTTTTTGTCCAAGGATAAAAGCACAGTTACTTACCGTAACAGGTATTATCCGGGGACATTACATTACATTAGTGATTTTTATTCCACCAATACCTTGCGGTTCAAGGCGGATTACAGATTTCTGGACATGTCCAGAGGTGTTAAAGAGTAGAGTGGGTTGCTTCAGAGGATTGAAATGTTTCATACGGACAACAGACAGATATTCTCACATCCCTCCCACCTCCCCTGGTTGGCTTCTTAGCTTGCTGAGGAACCGTGAGCTGCCATCAAGCAGGAAGGCACTCGCGCATGTATGATGTGGGCAGTCTCAAAGCTTCTTAAGAAGTTTAAAGTGATAGTACATTTTTAGCACTGTCCGTACTGGGCTCTGTGGATGATGTCACCCATATGTGAGAATATCTGCCTGCTGACCCCAGATAACACCTGTTTGTGTAAGTAATTGTGCTTTCCAGTGCAGTAGGTGTCATTCTGTACAAGCAGATTATCTCCCCATGGCTGCGAACTTTATACAGAAGAAATCTACTCCGGATATTTTCTGTGACCCTCCTACTTCACCGGGAGCTCTACTGTCACCTGCAGTTTATCCCTTCTGCATGCGAGCTGGAATGAGTGTTTCTGTTCTGCTCTCTCCTTTTTCTTGTTTTATTCAATGTTTTCAATTTTTATTTGGTGTTTTTAAAAGCTCAAATCTTATCACCTTTAATGTCAACTCTTCCTGCCTAGAGAAGAAGCAGACTGAGGTCTGAAGCTGACAGGTCAATCCCTGGTGATACCTATTAGCCAACCTGCAGAAATATTTTGGAGGACTCCTTAAATAGACCTGTTTGCTTCTCCCCACAATCACAAATTGCCTCATTACTGTTCTAGTCAGTATTCTCCTCAATGTCTGGAAGCAGATGCTTTTCTTCTGGATTGCTAAAGTGCATTCAGGGATATAAAGTTAATAGACACAGAGCCAGAAAAGCTATAATAAACACCGAAGAGAACTGGCCTGTATAGGTGACTAACCTATGAAGGGTGATCAAACAGATTTATAAAAAAGCTCAGAGATACGAAACTCTGAAGGGAAGGTTGTGAGACCTCCCTTGGAAAAAGAGTTTACCTTCCAGTCATAGTCCTTTTATGAAAGTCTTTGATCACTTCCTTCAAAGGTATATATAAAAACTCATCTCTAAAAACTTCAAAAAAATGGTTTTGTCCTAACAAGGTACTGCTTTCCAAATTGCAAATGTCACTGCACCCATGGCAAATTCTGAAGAATTTACTTAGCTTGTAAGCAGGATTTAGGGGGTCCCAACGCGGCCCCGCTTCGATTCCTGCTTCAGGGGACCCGATTGTGGATACTCTAAACAGGTTCCTAGAACAAGTTCAAGCTGGAAAAGGTTTCTGTTGTGACATACAGATGAAGATTCGCTGCTGGAACGTAGTGACTTCTAAATCTCTGACGGCTCAAAGATTTAGAAGTCACTACGTTCCAGCAGCGAATCTTCATCTGCTCTTGGACTTTGTTCTACTGTGAAGAAATCAGGTCTTCCTGTTCTTTTGTTTTGTCGATTTATGCTTGAAGATAAACCATACATATGCTTGTTACTAATATACAGAAAGATAATTTGTTATAGAGCTGCCTCTGTGTTTTTCTGAATGAGAGCGAAAAGACACAGGTTTTCCTCTGTGTCTCTGAATAGGTTAGATTTAGAGGTGCTGTGGGGGAAGAGAGAAAAATAAGCAAGAGTCCTGAGAGAGGCGGGTAAACAAGGATCCAGAGAGAGAGATAGGCAGCGATTTTAACCTCCTCCTACATTTGTAAGTCTGAGACTTGTTCTAAAAATAGCATCTATTATTGTTAATTACATCTTTTTGCAGCATCTTTCTGTTCATAATTTGGAAATTGTTTGAAACAATGGTTCTCCATTGATAAGGAAGGTGTGACACTTACAGGAATGGTAGATGGAATTAATCTGTCTGGCTTCTTTGTTCCATTCAAGTAACATATCTTTTTGATAAACAGTCCAGTCTGGCTCGATACTTAAGGTATGTGGATTCTGTGCAGGGGCTTTTAAGATCTATCTGCACTGACATGCCTAGGATCAGATTCGTTTAATATAATATTCCATAGGCCTTTGCTGACATTGGTTAGGCCATACTGACAACCAGCACTCAGCAGTGCAAGGCTGACACCAGTCAGTCCTTTGGGCCATGCTATATAATATGTTTTAGTGTCTAAGGCAAGGGTAGGGAACTCCGGTCCTCGAGAGCTGTATTCCAGTCGGGTTTTCAGGATTTCCCCAATGAATATGCATAAGATCTATTTGCATGCACTGCTTTCAATGCATATTCATTGGGGAAATCCTGAAAACCCAACTGGAATATGGCTCTCGAGGACCAGAGTTCCCCACCCCTGGTCTAAGGGGTACTATCTGAGCTCCTTTGATTCTGTTGGCTGTTAGTTGTTCATTGATTGTTCAAGTGTTTTTTTTGTTTGAGCAGAACAGTTTATTGGTTTGGGAAGTTTCCCATTTTCCTTTACTTCACATAATTTTGATGGAGCTCTTGCAGGCTTAGGTACTAACTGTAGGCAGCAGCAGAGCTCCCAGTGAAGTAAGAGTGTCACAGAAAAAATCCAGAGTGGATTCCTTCTGGGAGAGAAGATAAAGCAGTCAGGTGTGCAGATGGTATTCTCGTCCATTTTCCCTTTCGAAGGTAAGGGTCAGGTCAGAGAAACACGCATCCTGGAGATTAATGCGTGGCTATGTGGATGGTGTCATCAAGAGCATTTTGGTTTCCTGGTCCATGGGATGATTTTCCAAGGGCTGCTGAGCAGGGATGGTACACATCTATCAAAAAAGGGAAGAAGTGTCTTTGGCGGCAGGCTGGCTAATCTAAAGAGGGCTTTAAATTAGAAGTAATGGGGCAGGGTTGATCAAAGTCCCCAGGTGAGTATAAGCCCTCAGGTAAGTAAATTACTGAATATCTGTACATGGATAGGAAAGGGGGCAATATCTAGAAAGCAGTATATACTAATTCTCAAAGTATGGGAAACAATACTCTGGATCTAGAAGCTGTGATGGGACATATACCGCCTCTTTTACAAAGCCGCGCTAGCGGCCCCGAAGCCCATAGAGATTTAAAGGGCTTCAGGCTGTTGTTGTGCGGCTTTGTAAAAGAGGCAGACAGTGGCAATCACAGAGTTGGACATAGTGGTAATCACAGAGACATGGTTCACGGAGAACCATGACTGGGATGTAGCTATACCAGGCTATAATCTGTTCAGGAAAGACAGGATAAGAAGAAAAGGAGTGGGAGTAGCGTTATATTTTAAAGATCATATTAAATCCACAGAATTGCAGGATCTGCAGGGCAAGGAAGAGGCACTGTGGATCAATTTGGAAAGAGGGAATGGTAAATATATTTACATTGATGTGATATACAGGCCTTCAGAAATGGAAGAAATGAACAGAAATTTAAAAGTAGACATTCAGAATATTTCTAAAAAATTAGTTTTACTAATAGGTGATTTCAACATGCAGGATGTTGATTAGGGTATCGCAATTGCGGGGTCTTCTAGAAGTAGGGAGATCCTGAATTCTCTACAGGAAGAACTGTTCCAGCAGTTGGTAATGGAACTCACATGGGATGGGCTTAGTGCTTACAAATAGGAAAAGTTTTTCTGATGTTACAGTGGGTGATCATCTGGCATCCAGTGATCACTGCATGGTATGGTTTAATATTTAGATGGGTAAAGAGAGGGCTCATTCAAAAGTAAAAAGTTCTAGACTTTAAAAAAACTAACTTTGTTCAGATGGGGGTTTAAGTCAAGGAACTGTCTGGATGAGAACATCTGGAAGAAGAAGAAATGCAATGGGCAAAACTGAAAGGAGTTATTGTAAGGGCAACAGACCTTTTAGTGAGGCAAGTAAGTAAAAGTAAGAGGAAAAGAAGGCCACTTTGGTTCTTAAAAGTAGTAGCTGAGAGGTAAGGAATAAGAGGTTAGCTTTCATAAACTACAAAAGATCACAGAAAGAGGAAGACAGGCAAAAATATCTGGAATAGATAAGAGAGGCTAGTCGATTAGTCAAGCAAGCAAAGATACAAACGGAAGAAAAAATAGCTGACACGGTAAAATGGGGAGACGACATTTTTTAGATATATCATTATTCAAAAAATATATTTGAAAAACTCTACTTCAATTCAGTGATCTTACACATTAATACAAAAATAAATATCACCTTGTAATATTAAAAAAAAAATCTTTTAATAATAATAACAGTTTAATAATAATAACAGCAGGACCGTGAAGTTCTATGCGGTTTACAATGATTAGAAATGTTACAGATTGAGTGAATAAACAAAGTTATAGTTTGAATGAATAAACAAAGTACAGATTTAGCGACAGGTGGTTCTTGCGCTCGGTTGTTAAGGACTAAGATTGAATAGGTTGGTTTCCTAAGTATTTCAGGAATAGATGTGTTTTCAGGCGTTTCCTGAATTCTCCAAAGGTAGTAGGCACAAGCAATTGTTCAAGGTCTTTACCCCATAATGCTGCTTGATGTGCGAGAAGATGTAGATGATGACTTTTAAATTTACAACCTCTAACCAGTGGAGAAACGAAGTTCAGGTATGAGCTTCGCTTGTGTCTGTTGGTTGAGAAAGAGAAAAGGTCTGTTTTGTATTTAGGGGCTAAGCCATAGAGTACCTTGAAGCAAAAACAACCAAACTTGAATTTCACACGTGCCTCCATCGGTAGCCAGTGTAAAAGTCGATAGGAAGGTGTCACTTCTTCAGTCCACAAAGTAGTCTAACTGCTGTATTTTGAACTAGTTGCAATTGCCGCATGTACTTCTGGGGGAGTGCTAAGTAGGCGATGTTACAATAATCGAGTTGATTCAGAATAAGAGATTGTACTAGAATTTAAAATGATGAGGCATCGAAGTAAGCTCTGATGGCCCGAAGTTTCCAGAGGGTGTGAAAGATTTTTCTGATCAAGGAGTCTACCTGGTCTTTCATGGTCAGGTTCTGGTCCAGTGCTACACCCAATATCTTCATAGTGGGTTGAATTGGATAACTAAGGTTGTTGATGCACATTTGTGCTTTAGTGTCGAGTGGGTGTGGCGCTGCTATGAAAAATTTTGTTTTCTCTGAGTTTAGTTTTAGTCTGAATTCGGTCATCCATTGCTCCATCCGATTTAATACTTCTGTTGCTTTGGGGGTGACTTCTGAGACAGAGTTGGTGAATGGGATAATTATCGTGAAGTTGTCAGCATAGCTAAATAGTTTTATCCCCAGCTGGGATAGTTGTGCACCGAATGAGGACATGTAAACATTGAAGAGCAAAGGGGATAGTGGTGATCCTTGTGGCACGCCAGATGGATTGCTCCATTTATCTGAGAGATCATGATTAAAATGGACTTGGTATGTGCGTGATATAAGGAAATCTTGAAACCAGTTCAGTACTTCTCCTCTGATTCCGATTGCGTCTAGGCATTGTAACAGTTTTCCAGGGTCCACCAAGTCAAAGGCGGAACTCATGTCAAATTGCATGATTAGGGCGTTGAGGCCCTTACTGAACAAATAATGCAAATTGTCCAGAATGGCCGCAATTACTGTTTCAGTGCTAACTAGAGGCCTAAAACCAGATTGAGTTTCGTGCAGGAGGAAGAATAGTTGGGTTTGTACCAATCCTTCCATGATTTTTACCATAAATGGAATAGATGCTATAGGTCTATAGTTGGTTATTGATGTTGCTGGTTCTTTACAATTTTTTGGGATTGGGGTTATTATAATATGACCATTGTTGGTGAGGAAATTTCCATTGTATAGGTTATTGGTTAGATAATTCAATAGGGATAATTTAAAGCCTAATGGAGCTGCTTTCATAATCTCTGGGGGACATGAGTCCAAGACACAGTATGAATTAGACTATCTTATATAATAAAACGCTAGCTGCGCATGCGCACGCCTATCAGCGTGCTTCCATGATCAGTAGGTATGTAGCCGCAGGAGTGTGCATGTGCGCTTACGTCACCAGCCGCCGATGCCTCCACAAGCCGGGACTGCAGCCAGCCGCCGATCTCCGTTCCTCCAGCGGGCGGGCGGGCGGAGGGGGGGGTGTTTCGGAGGAGAGGGATCGCAGCCGCTCAGCGCCCCCACCGAAGAGCCCAGTAACTTTCCGCCCCGGCTCTTAAACTGACCCCGCTGCCTGGGACCCGAGTCCTTTGCCGCCCCCCCTTCCCTTCCCACGGGCCAGACTACAAACCTGGCCATTCCAGCAGCGTGTGCAGCAGTCTTCACACGCTGCTTCGGGCCCTTCTACTACCCTGATTTGCTTTGTCGCGTCTCTGATGAGTAAATCAGGGCAGTAGAAAGACCCGAAGCAGCGTGTGAAGACTCCTGCACATGCTGGAATCGCCAGGTTCGTAGTCGGAACCGTGGGAAGGGAAAGGGGGGTAGAGGAAACGCTAATGCTGCTGCACAGGGAACTGGTGTGGGGGGAGGGAAATGGAGGGGGAGGGAATGCTGCTTTGGACAGACAGACAGAGGGAGGAAGGGAGACAGAAAGAAAAGAAGAAAGACACAGGGGCAGGGAAAAAGAAAGACAGAAAGAAAGAAAGCGGCTAAAGAGAGAGAGAGAAAGAAATAAAGACAGACACACATACATATATTCTAGCATCCGTTAATGTAACGGGCTATAAGACTAGTTTGTTATATAATTTGATGTAGTTATTCCAATCTGAGTTGTGGAAGGAACTCCAGATCATATCCGCTGGTATTTCATTTCTTGGTATATCAATTGATTGATGTTCGTATGCAGGAATTGTCGAGTAGTTGTTTCTTAGGTTTTTGATTTTTGAGTCGAAATGTTCTGCTAGTTCGTTTGCTGAGGGTAGTTTGGCATTATGCATGGGTTGAGTGTGGCGTGTGGTGTTGAATAAATTTGTAACTATGTTGAACAGTTCTTTTGTATTGGCTCCTTTTGAGCCAGTATTAGATGAGTTGATTTTGGACGAGTAAAATGTTTTACGTTTTTCTTTTAGCTGTTGTTTGTAGAGTTTTATGTTGGATTTCCAGATGTTTCGCTCAAATCCCAACATTTTTCCTGGTTTTTTCCAGATTCTCTCTAATCGTCTTACTGATTGTTTCATTGTTAGGAGTTCGACGTCAAACCATTTGTTGTATTTGTTTGAGCAGCTTTTGCTCTTTCATATTAGGGCAATTTTATCTAAGATGGACGTGCTAGTTTTCATCCAGTGAGCATGGAAGTCAACTCCTTCTTCTTCTTCTATCTTCGCTTGTAGATCATATTGTGACCGATATTCCTCTGGATTGATATGGCCTCTTGTGAGGTGATCTCTTTTTGTCCGTGGGCGTGTCTTCATTTTTAACTGGGTCCAAATTAGATTGAAATAATATGTGAAATGGTCGGACCAGATATCATGACACCAGGTACCGTTTGAGAGAGATGGGAGGGTTTGTGTTTTCCTTTATGGACATCGCTACCATATCTAGGTGATGGCCTTTTTCATGCATTTGAGTGGGTGAAGGGAAATTGTAATTGAGTAGCGAAAGAAAGTTTTTTAAGTCTTTTGCTTCTGGATTGTCTATTTCATCTAGATGTAAGTTTATGTCTCCTGCGATTAGGTTATGTGATGAAGTGATTGAGTTGTGTAGGATGAATTCGCAGAAGTCCTCTCTAGCTTTTCCAGCTTTTCGGCGGAACATAGAATAGTATACAAGAAAAGGAGTCTTCTAGTTCCTTATTGCTAATTTTGCAAGCTAATATTTCTATTGATCAGTCATTTTGGAATCCAAAAGTTCAACCACAAATCCTTCTTTGGCGACAATTGCTAATCCTCCCCTTCTTCTTCCTTCGCGATTTAGCGTGTGTATTTTAAAATTATCTGGTATGAGATCAGACAGAAGCCACATTTCCGTTAGAAAGAGATAGGCTATTTGCTTGTTGATGATCCAATCTTTAATTAAGAATGCTTTGTTCCTAACAGATCTGGTGTTGAGATATGCACAGGGAACAGAAGTAGATGTGATAGGTTTGGTGGGTGTAGTTTTCTGATAGGTTTTACTTCCCTTATCCTTTTGTTTTTTGGGGTACGTTGATGTCTTCCATTGCTTGAGATTACCTTGATTTGATTTTTTCTATCTTCTTGTTGGTTGATTATAAACCTAGTGTGTAAAGCAGGGTAATGGGTTAAGTGTAGCTGTGGATAGAGTGACTTAACATCCTTAATGTTATTGCATATTAAATAGATTAGTAGGAGCAATAGGAGATGCATGCTTGTAGGTTAAACTGACTCCTTGTCCTAATGGCTATTTGGAGTTTCTGATACTTCCCATTTCTAGGATAATTAATTAACGGTGAATCAGATAGGTAATTTTAAGTTTCCCACTGGTTTGGGGGAGGGGGTGGATCGCTTGCCTGCAGGTTCGGGCTCCTGCCTCTCTCTCCTGCTGCCCACTGGTATCTATATTGATTTATAAGTTTCCCCGCTGGTATTGGTGCTGGTTCTTGAGTTTCCCCGCTGGTTCGGAGATGGGTGGATCAATTCTCTTGCCTGCAGGGTCGGGCTCCTGCCTCTGCTGGTATTGGTGCTGATTTATAAGTTTCCCCGCTGGTGTTGGTGCTAGTTTTGAGTTTCCCCGCTGGTTTGGGGGATGGGCGGATCAATTCACTTGCCTGCAGGGTCGGGCTCATGCCTGCTGGTATTGGTGCTGATTTTTAAGTTTCCCCGCTGGTATCGGTGTTGGTTTTCAGTTTCCCCGCTGGTTCAGGGGAAGGGCGGATCAATTCGCTGGTATCGGTGCTAGTATCAGTGCTGGTATTGCTACTGATTTTTAAGTTTCCCTGCTGGTATCGGTGTTGATTTATAGGTTTCCCTGTTGGTTCGGGGGATGGGGAATCAATTTGTTTGCTTGCAGGATCAGGCTCCTGCTTCAATCCCCTGCCCTCTGGTATCAGTGCCGATCCTACAGGTTTCCCACGGACTGTCTGCCCACGGGGTCGGGCTCCCGCTCTCCCTCTCCTCCCCGCGATGGTTCCGCAATGAAGCTCAATGCCACTGAAGGCTGACGAAGGCAGCAGCAACCTCCGCAGCCCTCCCCGTTCAGCTCCCTGGCGCAGCGCTTGGGAGTGCGGTCGCTCAAATCCCAACCTCGGATCGTGGCTCTCTGCTCCACCACTGCATCCGGGCAGGGAGCACTGCTGTTGTGGGCGGCGGCGGTGCTGGTGGAGAGAGCGGCACTGCTGTAGGTCTCCCGCGGTGGCCTCGGCCCTGATCTTGGCTCTCTCCCATGCCCTTGCCTCTGCTCTGTACTGCGGAGTGCGGCTCTCTACCGCGGCACGTGGGCAATTCTTCCCTACCAGGGCGTGCGGGCCAAGTGGGCCGAAGGTCAGGTGGATGCCGGGTGGATGCCGGGTGAGCTGATGTTAGGAGGAGATCGACAGTGGTGGTTCATGAGGCGTCCTGGCCTCGGCTCTCCGCCACCTCACTGCCCCAGCTCCTGGTCGCGGCGTGCAGCTCTCCACCCCGGCGCCCGGAGGCTCTCTGCCACGATGCGGCGGTTGAAGGCGATCGAAAGCGATCAAAATGGCAAAGGCAATCGTCTAAATGAAATTAAAGGTAAACGAAATTAAATGAAAATAAACGAGTAGCGCGAAAATGAACGAGTAGCGCGACCTCTTTGCTCTTCCTTGTGTGTGGCGCAGTGGTTGAAGCTACAGCCTCAGCACCCTGGGGTTGTGGGTTCAAACCCCACGCTGCTCCTTGTGATCCTGGGCAAGTCACTTAATCCTCCATAGCCCCAGGTATGTTAGATAGATTGTGAGCCCACCGGGACAGATAGGGAAAATACTTGAGTACCTGATTGTAAAACCGCTTAGATAACCTTCATAGGCGGTATATAAAATCCTAATAAAACTTGAAAAAAAACTTGTGTGAAAAGCTCAGACCCAACAACCCAACTCTAGTGAATGAATATGGAGCAAGTTGTTAATGAGACTATCACATCTATTCACCATCTCATTCCATCGCATATAGACATCTATTTCAAATGTTAAAAAACAGCCTGTGCTTATCTTCAGCGGTGGAGTTGTGGGACCTGTCCCGCATACTTCCTTCGACCCCTCCCCCTCAACTTGAGTTTCATGAATTGGAGTGGGGACACCGTTCGGGGGACTCCAACCCAAATTAACTGACAGCAAAGAAGATATATCATTGATAGGAAGAAGTGCAAAAGTGGCATTGTGAGACTCAAAAGTGAAGGGGAGGAATATGTAGAAAATGATAAAGAAAAGGCTGAATTGCTTAACAAATATTTCTATTCATAGCTGAAGCGCCGGGAGTGAGACGATAGAAGACAAATACGAATAGTGGTCGATTTTCAGAGGGTTGTGTTCATGAGGAGCTAGCTAAATTAAAGATAGACAAAGCGATGGGGCTGGATGGTGTACATATGAGAGTGCTGAAGGATCTTAGGGAAGTTCTGGTGGCTCTGCTGACTGGCCTATTCAATGCTTCTCTAGAGTCAAGAGTGGTACTGGAGGACTGGAGAAGGGTGGATGTGGTCCTTCTACACAAAAGTGGAAGTAAGGAAGAAGTAGGAAATTACAGGCCAGTAAGTCTGACTTCTGTGGTAATCAAATTAATGGAAATGCTTTTAAAACAGAGAATGGAGAAGTTTCAGGAATCTGGTTGATTAGAGAACCAGAGGCAACATTCATTAGAGGTAATTCTTGTCAGACAAATCTGATCAATTTCTTTGACTGGGTGACCAGAGAATTGGATAGAGGGAGTGTGCAAAGGCAATCGTCTTTGATTTTAGCAAGGCCTTTGACAGTTTTCCACACAGACATCTAATAAATAAATAAACTGAGTGCTCTCGGGATTGGGCCCCAATGTGATGGGCTGGGTCAAGAACTGGTTGAGTGGAAGATGACCGAAGGTAATGTTTAATGGAGCTCGCTCTGTGGAAAGGGATGTTACCAGTGGTGTGCATCAAGGTCCTGTTCTTAGGCCTGTTCTTTTTAACATTTTTATAAGCGATATTGCTGAAGGGCTGTCAGGTAAGAATTGCCTCTTTGCGCATGATACCAAAATCTGCGATAGAGTAAACACCACGGATGGTGTGAATAACATGAAGAAAGATCTAGTGAAGTTTGAAGAATGGTCTAAATTTGGCTGCTAAAATTTAACGCTAAGAAATGCAAGGTTATGCATTTGGGCTGCAAAAACCTGAGGCAAAAGTACAGTTTAGGGGTTAAAGAACTTATGTGCATGACAGAAGATTGGGACTTGGGTGTGATTATTTGAGATGATCTTAAGGTGCCCAAACAGGTTGAAAAGGTGATGACGAAAGCTAGAAGGATACTAGGGTGCATTGGAAAAGGTATGGCCAGTAGGAAAAAGGAGGTATTGATGCCCCTATAATAAGATTCTGGTGAGACCTCATTTAGAATATTGTGTACAATTCTGGAGACCGTACCTTCCAAAAGATGCAAAAAAGATGGAGTCAGTCCAGAGGAAGGTTACTAAAATGGTGCGTGGTCTTCATCATAAGGCGTTTGGGGACAGACTTAAAGATCTCAATATGTATACTTTGGAGGAAAGGCGGGAGAGGGGAGATATGATAGAAATGTTTAAATACCTACATGGTATAAATGCGCATGAGTTGAGTCTCTTTCATTTGAAAGGAAGCTCTGGAATGAGAGGGTATGGGATGAAGTTAAGAGGTGATAGGCTCAGGAGTAATCTAAAGAAATACTTTTTTACAGATGTAGATGTGTGGAACAGTCTCCTGGAAGAAGTGGTGGAGACAAAAACTGTCTGAATTCAAGAAAGCATGGAATAGGCACTTGGGATCTCTTAGAGAGAGGAAGAGATAATGGTTACTGTGGATGGGCAGACTAGAATCGCCATTTGGCCATTAGTTTTCTATGTTTCTATATGGCTCGTTGCCATATGGAGATAACCCACTTGTTCAAAATGACATACCTATCTACTGGAAAAGATATTATCAAGGTAAGAACATAATATCTTTATTAATGCCTGCTAAATAGGAGGGGTTAAGTGCTTCTGCATTAATCAACTGCAGGCATCACACATTAATGTGAATGTTACTGCATGACATGCAATGAAAAATAAAGGGAATGCCTCCAGTAAGTGCCTTGCAAAATTTGCATCTTTGTGTGGTAAAAAGTCCCATGTTAAGCTGTTAGCTGCAAATTTTACAGTAGTTTAGTGATAGGGTCCTTATGTGCTGAACCTGAGCATACAGTTCTAACATACAGCATATTACATTGGTCCCTGAGTGCTAAAACAATAGATGGCTTTGTAAAAAACCAAAACAAAAAAACTTTTGCTCAATAGGCAGAGTTAAGGCCTGAAGTCTCCATCATGGATGTTTGCCATATTGGCAGCATCTGCTATACAATGCCTTTATAATTTAAAATGAAGGGATTATGATAATTTACTTTTATTTTGATAGGCTGCTAAAGACTGCAAATGCAGTGAAAGACTTCAAACTGAAAGGCAGGTACAGTATGGTCATTAGCGACTGATGTGAACTGAGCCTGGGAATGTATTATTTGAAGAAATGGGATAATACAAATGAATAATCTAATTGGAGATTTATTGTAGCCTTAATACATTTTAATCATGTCACAGATCTTTTAATATGTGGTATTGGGTACCACCATGCTGGAGTTGATGTGTCTGACAGAAGGTTAATTGAAAGAACTTTTACTGTGGGAGACTTACCAGTACTCTGTAAGTATGATGATATCTGTTGAAAAAAAACCTGTACAATACAGTTACCGTAATGTAGCAGAAAGACAGGTTTTCTTCTATTCTGTTATTTTTTTTCTTTCAAAGTGTCCCCTAGGAGATCTAAATTGTTAGTTTCACACATACAAGAGCATGTTTAGTTTATTCTTATTAAAAACTTGCAAAAGAAGATTTAAAACTACAGCATCAAATACACATTCATTTAGTTGAACAAATTGGCCATTTGACTTTTCAAATCTTTTGCAATTTATCACAAAATTAACATTTTATTTTGATTTAGTTACCACGAGTACATTAGCAATGGGAGTAAATCTGCCAGCACATTTAGTAGTTATAAAATCAACAATGCACTATGCTTCAGGAATGTTTCAAGAATATAGTGAAACTGATATACTACAAATGATTGGCAGAGCAGGCAGACCTCAGGTGCGTACCTATTTTAAATGATTTTTTATAAAGCTGGATTTATAAAGCTGGACTAGAAATACAGGGAAAATGTGTTTTTACTAATCACTATACCTTGCTTTATTACTATATTAAAATAAATGAGCTAATTTGAATGAATTCACTCTAGAATTTTGCATTATCCTTAATTAAAATATGTATTATCCGGTTTATTCATTGTAGTTTAAAACAGAACATGGAAGATACATTTTGTTAAAATGATCAATATGATAACTGACAAAACAGGATATTCTGTAGCAAAGATATAGGAGTCTGTATTCTAGGTGAATCATCTCTGGTCATGACTTGCTTGTAGAAGAATTCCAATCATATCTTTCAACTCCTCCTCCTTCTCCAATGGAGTATAATGCAATCTTTAGTTTTTCCTTCTGCAATGAGCTATATTTTTATCCGTTTTGTGAGGCCCTAGAGGTCCTCAATTTGGGGTAGCTCTGCCTAGGAGAGGTCACAGATTCTGCATCCCCCATGTGTACTTGCTGAGCCAGCCTGCTTTCTGCATTTTGGAAGCTCGGTGACCATGCCCCTGGGAACTAGTACATCTTCTGATTTATCAGAGACTTGAGCCCAGACTGTGGGGCCCTTGTGTTAGTCTCTTTAGGCTTCAGGGAGCCAACTGTGTTTTTTCATTCCTTCTGTCATGGCACGAGGATCTGTGGGAGTTAAGGTCACAGTCAGTACCGGTCTGATTGGCAGCCCAAAGATTTCCAGTTTGGGATCCGTTCTGGAAGGATTTGAGGCAGGAAATCTCTTTTCAGTCAGGCTGCAGGTGAGCTGACACAGGCAGGTACCAGCACAGCATAGTGAGTACAGTCCATTATTCCTTATGAGAAAAATTGGGGGAGGAGGGTTACCATATGGCTGCAGAAAAAGGAGCAAAAAAAAACAAACTGCAGGCTTGTACACGATGCAGGCAAATGTTATTGTGACAAATAAATCATATCTAAAAACCTTTTACCAAGCGAGGGAACCAACACGGTCCGTGTTTCGGACAACCTTCATCAGAGGTCCATGGTGAGAAAGGAGAAAAGAAAAAACTGTCATAAAATAAGCTGGAAAGATAACGTTAGATGACACGCCGAAAGATGCAATTGGCGATTATTTACAGTAATTTGCGTCTTTCGGCGTGACATCTAACGTTATCTTTCCAGCTTATTTTGTGACAATTTTTTCTTTTCTCCTTTCTCACCATGGACCCCTGATGAAGGTTGTCCGAAACCTTGTTGGGTCCCTCGCTTGGTAAAAGGTTTTTAGATAAGATTTATTTGTCACAATAAAATTTGCCTGCATCGTGTACAAGCCTGCAGTTTTTGTTTTGTTTGCTCTGGTTGGTTTTTCACTGCAGACAAAGTTGGACCCCTTGTCTTCTCTGGTTTTGCTGCTTTGCAGAAAAAGGAGGATACATTGAGACATCCA
Source organism: Geotrypetes seraphini (assembly GCF_902459505.1). NCBI lineage: Eukaryota > Metazoa > Chordata > Amphibia > Gymnophiona > Dermophiidae > Geotrypetes > Geotrypetes seraphini. The sequence goes on from NC_047095.1 coordinate 24,774,470, forward strand.
GGTTTTACTTCAATTGCTTTCAATGGAAGTAAAACCCAGATATCAATCTGTCCTCTTTTTTCTGGAGTATACAAAGAATTGCAAAAACAAAAACAGTTTAAGATACTACGACCATGACCCAAGAGAGGCGTGCAGATTTATACTGTTGCCTAATGCACCAATTAGGTCAAGTGACCTGTAACTGATGATTGACCTGACTGGTGCGTTAGGCAACAGTATAGATCTGCGCACCTCTCTTAGGTCATGGTTGTAGTATCTTAAACTGTTCTTGTTTCAGTGGGGTTTCCATGTTTCTTATCCTTTTCTCATGAAGCAGCTGTGAATAAGCACCCAGCCCTAAGGAGCGTTGCGGCTTATGAAATAGGCAGCAGTTACCATGAACCCTTGATAAAGCCATTACCATTGGTGAAACGGGTCCCGTTGGGCTGTGGCTGCCTACATCACTAAGATAAGTGATAAAGTTCTTTTGATGGATATATGTTTTGAGGCAATTGAATGGAAGTAAATGAGATATTCTCCCTAAGATTTTTAAAGAAGAATTTAAATAAATAGTTTTAAACTGTAAAAATCTCAACATTAATAAGAGAAGGGAGGAGGTTATAAGGATCGATGAATGAAATGTGGACCCTTGTAAGTCATGGCTTAGGTTCATTTACTAACTACCAAGCTGGATTCTGAGATCCTTTTCCTGCTTTTTTCCACACTCTGTGCTTTAGAGCAGTATTCTTTAACCTTTTTACACCTATGGACCAGCGAAGGCCCTGAGGCTACCACATGAAACCACGTCTAAACCATTGTTAGCAGCAGCTAAGTGGCGAAGTTAAAAGCACACAGAGCTGCCGCTGCTGGTCCGGGGATGTGGAGAGAAGACAAGAAAGGCAGGAGTCCCGACATACACAATGGTATGAGTCCTGGCATATGCGATGGTAGGAGCAAATCAGCTGACACAGGTGCTAGAGCTTGTTCACAATTTGTGATACACTGAAGGTAACTGCCTGGAGGGGACCTGAATCCATCATGGACCGGCAGGAAATTTATGTGGACCGATATCGGTCCACGGACCGGTGGTTGAAGAACACTGCTTTAGAGGGTGGAACCTGATTGTAAGGTTGGAACATTTCCATTTGATCCCACTCACCATATTTTTTGAAAAACAGACTTCACAGACTTCAGAAGGCTCCTTAAGAGTATCCAAGATATGTCCAGACTTTACCCTATGGTTCCGAAATTTCAGCAACTGTTTAGTCATCCAAAGGTGGATTCCATGGTAGCTCAAATAATAAAGCATACCTTTCTTACTAGAGAGGGAAGCGTAATATTAAAGGTTGTTCAGGACCACAAGGTGAACGTGGCTCTTAGGAGGCAATCTGAAGATCTAGCTGTGGGGATCAAAGCTGCAGCAGCAGCCTCGTTTTAAGCACGTGCTTGCCACACCAGATTACGGTAGAGTTCTGAGGCAGAGAAGGACATATGCCCCAAGCTGGTGCTGGAAGGGTAGATTATGTTCCACATTATCAGAGACAAGAGCAAGGTGTTGATGTATGCTGTTTCTGCTCGCAGGATGCTCTAGATCAGGCAATGGGTGGGCAATTCAGCCTTCAAGGCCACCTTAAGCAGATTGCCTTTAAAAAGGTGGATGCTATTTGGTAAAGACATAGATGGTCTCATGGCCAGTGTGCCGATTGCTGTCCTAAGACTCTGCCAGAGAGCAGACCTCGCCAACCCACTGGGGGAGGCAGGGGCAATTTTCATTCCTCACGACATTCCCACCAGTATTACACAGGTGCCTTTGCTCAGAGATCTTGTCAGGGATCCAGACAGATATTTGGCAGTTCCAGATCCCAGGAACCTTTGCGGTCTTATATCAGCCCTGCTTCCAAGAAGACACAATGAAGCTAAGGCAAAAGCTGCGCTCCTGCATATTGACAGGAGGCAGTTGGCATTCTGGAGAGCATGAGAGCAAATTTCCTTGGACCGCTGAGTTCTAGATCTTATTTGAGAGGGTCACAAAATTGAGTTCTATTGCCCTCCCCCAGATCTGTTTGTGGATTTTTCAGCTGGATAAGGAGGCCAGGGCCGAGTGATGGTACAAAGGCTGATAAGACGTTCAAGCCATAGAACCAATCCCTGACAAAGAATTGGGCTATGGCAGATACTCCATATACTTCATAGTGCTCAAAAAAGGCACCGAAGACTGGAGACCAATTCTGGACCTGAAATCTGTAAATGTGGCCCTAAAGGTACTGCGCATCCATATAGAGACAGTCCAGTCAATAATTGCAGCGGTGGCACCGGAGAAATTCCTAACATCCCTAGAATTGATGGAGGTTTACCTTCATAACCCCATTTTTCCGGCCCACAGGAGATATCTGAGATTCCATGTCCTGCAAAGGCTGTTTGCAGCTCTACTCTTTGGGTTGACAATGGCTCTGTGCACCTTCACCAAGGTGATGGTGATGATCGCAGCTCACCTCCACAGGATGGGGAATACAGGTACATCCATACTTGGATGATTGGCTGGTCAGAGCCCCGTCAAAGTCGTAGGGAGGGCAAGTAATGTGGCAAGTTGTGAATCTCCTACAGGATCTAGGCTGGTTAGTCAACTTAAAGAAGAGTCATCTAGAACTGACCCAATGCTTGGAGTATTTGGGAGTCTGCTTCGACACGGTGAAGGGCCATGAAAACAAGCTCAGGAAGCAGATTGCAGATCTCTTAGCGATTCAAACTGCCTGGCATTCCCTTCAGGTCTTGAGCTTGATGGCAGCCACTCTGTAACTGGTTCCCTGGGCTAGAGCACATATGTGCCCTCTACAGGATTCCCTCTCCCGCAGCATCATTCCCTCCAAATGCAGCTTCCCTGGACAGTGGAAATGAGTAGCAGCTTGCATTGGTAGCTCTGAGTAGACTCCTTATCGAGGGGTGTTCCTCTCTGAATCCCCTCACAAGTGATCCTCACAACCAGACCGTCTCCCTTCCCCTCCCTTTCACAAATATCCCTTCCACTATCGAGAAAACTGAATGAGCCAAATTACTACAGAATGATATACAGAAAAATTATGCTAACAGAATACCAACACACAGATGACAGGAATTGTGTTAGGGGAGTGCAATTAGGGCAACTGTCTCATGGTCAGAGAGAGCCCTAAGCCAGCTGGAAGCTAAAGAAGTATGGCCTGGGCTTTGTGGTCTCCAGTTATGACTTAACACCAGCTCTAACAGGATACATATTTCAAATCTGATATATTCTAATCACAAAATAGAAAATAAAATTATTTTTTTTCTACCTTTTGTTGTCTCGTCATTTTATTCTTCAGATCGTGTTCATCTCAGGCGCTGGTCTCTGCTTTCTTTTGTCTTAGCTCACTTGCCAGATCCCTCTACTACATTCAATAATGACATGCAAATTAATGTGGTGGTCTGATGACAGAAAAAAATCCCATCATACACTTCAGCAGTAAGAACATAAAAATAGTCAAACTGGGTCAGACCAATGCTCCATCTAGCCCAGTATCCTGTTTCCACAGTGACCAATCCAGGTCGCAATTACCTGGCAGCATTCCATGCTACTGATCTCAGATCTCAGGACAAGCAGTGGCTTCTCACATATCTGTCTCAATATTAGGCTATGGAGTTTCCTCCAGGAGCTTGTACAAACCTATTTTTTAGCCAAGCTAGGATAACTGCTGTTACCACATCCTCTAGCAACGAGTTCCAGAGTTTAACTATTATTTGAGTGAAAAAACGTTTCCTCCTATTGGTTTTAAAAGTATTTCCCTCATCCTCTGGCAATGAGTTCCAGAGTTTAACTATTATTTGAGTGAAAAAACGTTTCCTCCTATTGGTTTTAAAAGTATTTCCCTGTAACTTCATTGAGTGTCCCCCAGACTTTGTAATTTTTGAAAGAGTAAAAAAATTGATTCACGTACCATTCAACATTACTCAGGATTTTATAGACCTCAATTATATACCCCTGTAATGGGTCAAGTGGTTACTTCCCTTCACTTCACCAGGCTCCTCTAGACGCTACCTCAGTCAATATGGCCATGAAAAATTATGCTAGCCTCAACCAGTCCCTCTGATCACCACTGGTCTATCTTAACCATTACTGAACTTCTGGATCTTCTGGTTGCTTCCGGTACTATTTCCAGTCTCTCTGCTGGTTGCCACTGGTCCCTCCAGTCCTATCACCAGTCATTCGCCAATCACCATCAGCCAAAGACTTCTGGTTCTTCTGGCTGCTTCTGGTACCATTACCAGTCTCTCCTCTGATTTTCTCTGGTCCCACAGTCGCCATCAGCCAGGATACTACCGGTACACCAGTCCCCGGTAGTCCCTGTCACCGGGCATTCAGAAGCACAATACTACTGGTACACTGGTTCCTACAGATCTTCCTGTCACTGGTCACTCAGATATTTTCCCTGAGCACACTGGTTCCTCTGGATGCTCTGATCACTCAGATTAGGCAGATTCAAATGGTACAAAACACAGCTGCAAAATTTCTGCTGGGAAAATTGAGGCAGACGAGTACAACCCTGCTTCTGAAAGAGTTACACTGGCTCCTGATTGAAAGCAGGGTGAATTTCAAGATCTTGTTGCTGATGCACAAAATCATCTCTCTGAACCACAATATCTAGCAGCCAGACTACATTACCATACACCGGAACGTGCCCTACACTCGAGCCAAAAATGCCTGTTGGAAATGCCCTCCTTCAGAGACATCAAATACAAAAGCATTAGGACAAGAATGTTCTCAGTGATGGCTCCAAGGTGGTGGAATTCCCTTCCGAAGGACGCCTCATCTTCCGAAGAAAAAAAAAAATAGAAAAACTAGAAAAGGACACTAGAAAGTTCAAGAAAGGGATAAAGACCATCTTCATCACAGACTATGTTAACTAATAAAGCAACATAGAGGAGATACTGTAGCTGGCTAGTCCCGATTAGGTACACAACATAGAACATGATACAGGTCTTACGTGTGCATATAAGTAGGATTTAGTATGAACATAGTACACAATCGAAAAGATCATAATCGAAAGAGAAAAACGTCCAAAAATCGGCCTAAGTTGGCACTTGGACGAACATTGTCCAAATACGTCCAAGTGCCAATAATAAAAATGGGTTTTGGATGTATTTCTAAATGACCTAGGCCTTCATAGTGCCGCTCAACAACCAAAGCTAAATGGGGTTTCAGGAGGATTGTCGAGGGTGAGAGTTGGGCGGGATGTGGGCCGGCTTAGACTTAGTCGTACAGCATGTATAGCCGAAAGTTATCGACAGAACAGGATCGACAGAACTTGGACGTTGTGACTTAGACCTTGTAAAACATGGTCTAAGTCACAAAAACCCACCTAAAGTCACCAGATAAGCACTGCAAATACATAAAACAGACCCCCACACACTACCCCAGTGATCACTGACCCCCCCCCACCCCCATAAAAATCGTAATCACACCTTTAAAATTCAGCTTCCAGACCATCATCACCTGGCAGCCTGGCATAGAAAAGCCTAGTCGTCCAGCACAGAGGCGGCTTAAGCCGTCTTGGGGGTGGGTTAGGGACTCATGGAGAGGAGGCCCCATGCCCATAAGCCCCTGTAATCACTGCATTGATACTTAAACATGTGCACTCCCCTATACACCCCCAAAACCCTTTTTTACTGGCATATAAGTGGCTCCTGCAGCCATAAGGGCTATTAGGGTGGTAGATAAGTGGGTCTAGAGGATTCTGGAGGTGGTTTGGGGGGCTCACCATGACCTATAAGGGAGCTGTAGTGAGGAGAAGACATGGCACCCTTTTTGTGAAGTTCACAGTAGTGCCCTGTAAGGTACCTCACTATTTTGGTGCCATGTCTGGGTGTTCAGTCCATCACTTGCAGACCCCTCCTACGTCCAACAGGGCTTGTTCTAGGCGTTTTTGACTTGGACGAAAATGTGGTATAAAGATGGACGATTTAGCGACTTGGACGATCAGATTGGCAGGACGTATACTTAGACGATTTTCAAAACAGAAAAAAAAATTTCGGACATATCTTTCGAAAATGTGTCCTAGGCTGTTTTTTTACTTTGGACAACTTACGACTTAGACAAAAAGTGACTTAGACATCCCTTTCGATTATGGCCCTCCACATGTATATACGTAGGATGATTGACTGTGGTATAAATGTGTACATATATATAGGATGACTGATTATGGTAAAAATGTGTCTGAATTGAAAACTATCTCAGAAAACGCTAACTCTGTATTGTAACACTTTTACAAAAGCTCCTATAAACCACTCTGAATTGACTCCTCAGTCATTAGTAGCAGTAAGCTTTCAATAAACAATAATTATGCTTAATGAGGGTTAGGTTTTGCCAGCATTCCTCCCCAAAATGGTTGCCTGAGCTTCAGAGAGAGCTCTAGTTTTCCAGTTTCTTTGTTCTGGGAATCTTGTTTCTATCGCGACACAAAACACTAAATACTCCAACGCTGCTCTGACGCTCATAGAATTCCTATGAGCATTGGAGCAGTGTCGGAGCATTTAGCACTCCTTGCTGTGGTAGAAACCTCTACTGCGGCTTAGTAAAAGAGGGCCTAAGTCAGGCCACACAAATTGCAGGCTAAAGTTATTCAGATACATTTATCTGGTTAACTGTAACTTTATTTCCAATGGCAGGACTTATCCATGGATAAACCCATTTGGATAACTTTAATACTGACTGTCTTACTGAATATTGGCCCCAGTGTATTTTCAATCCTTGGCTGCTTTTCACCTATCAAAATATGGTTGGATTGGCATTATCTTAAATGAAAGGTCTATTGGTTATCAGATATTTTTATGTCATTAAAAATCTATAATTACAGAAACAGGAGAAATGATCTTCACTATAAAGTTTCTTTCCAGTTTGACACTACAGCTACCGCAGTCATTATGACCAGGTTAAGTACAAGAGAGAAGTATGTACAGATGTTAAATGGTGCAGACACTATAGAAAGCAGGTAAGTATTTACCATATGTAAAAAGCAACAATGTAAATTAATGAAATGTTTTATTGGTTAAAAATGTTTTATATTATTTTCCAGAAATAGTCCTCAGAGTTGGGTAATGTCATCTGAGAAAGTCTGAGTCTGAGCCTGAGCTATAGTAAACAAAGCTTTCTAAGGAGACCTTTTACTAAGCAGCTATATATAACATGTATTTATTTCCTTCCCTAGCCTCTACCTGCTTGTATCAGACAGCATACCTGATTTTCTTATGAGGCAACAAGCCAACTTTCCCTCCATCCCTTTACTAAAGCTAGGGAGTCCCACATGTGAAAATATGCTGCCTGCTTGTCTTTTTTTTTTTTAATCTTTATTCATTTTCAATCGAAAAACAGTGCATACAAGAATTCATACAAGTTATTTGAAAAAACAGCACTTGCATCTATCAATAAAATACATGAGAATCATTTTCACCCCTCCCCCTGATTTCAATGTATAAAAAAAACATACAAGTCAATAATACTTTCAAGTCATTAATAGACCAGTCCCTATATACCAGGGGTGTCAAAGTCCCTCCTCGAGGGCCGCAATCCAGTCGGGTTTTCTGGATTTCCCCAATGAATATGCATGAGATCTATTTGCATGCACTGCTTTCATTGTATGCTAATAAATCTCATGCATATTCATTGGGAGAATCCTGAAAACCCGACTGGATTGCGGCCCTCAAGGAGGGACTTTGACACCCCTGCTATATACTATCCCTCTCTCTCTCACCCACCCCCCTTCCCTGGATATGTAAATTATAACCAGAAGTAAAGGGAAAAAAAACATTCAATTAGAATCAATAAAATTGGTCAATGGACCCCAAGTCAGTTTAAACCATTTGTTACCCCCTTGCTCTGAAACCATTTTCTTGTATCTATAACACAATCATAATGATTTCTCCAAAAAGTGAAATTTAATCGGTCACGATTTTTCATAATCATTTGGATGGCTACCCCAGTCATTATACCCAATAACCTGTTTTTATGGCTTTCTACTGGAGATGTAGGAGAAAACAATGTCCCACATATTACTGCTTCATATGACAGCGGAATCACAGTTTCCAGAATCAGAGTAATATGTCCCCATATAGATCTCCAAGAACTGAGTATAAAAGGACAATAGAATAATAAATGATCCAGTGTCCCTATATCAAGGTGAATGTCAATAACCTGAAGATTCCTAAATGTATTAATGGAGATTGGTCGGGTCTATGAATTGAGCAAGTTATCAGATGGTCAGAGAGGGGAAGAACTGAGGTGGAGAAATTACTGTTTAAGCAGTTGGAAAAGATAACCAGATCAAGGCAGCGGCCATTCTGGTGCATAGGGGGTGGTGGAGAACAGCTGAAGATTGAATGAGGATGTTAAAGCAAGAAACCTAGAGGCTAAGAATCAGAGGGGTCATTAGGATGATTGTTACAATCACAGAAATAAGGGAAGGAGATTAAGATTCAAGAAAGAAGGAAAGCCAGGAGTCAGCCAGTGTGAAAGGAAGAAAGGGACTTATCGCAGGACAAGCAGGCAGCATATTCTCACATGTGGGTGACGACATCCACAGAGCCTGGTATGGACAGTGTGCTAAATGTAGGTGGGCAGATGCTAACACGTTAATATTCTATAAGAGTACACATGTAAGTGCTCTTATAGAATAGGCTCACAAATAGGTTATAGGCTTCATAATTTGGGCACCTATCTTGTAGCACCTAGTTATAGAATAGCTCCTAGAGAAACAGCATCATATGTTACTGAATATACTCATTCCCTATTTAAACTTTGTTCTATAATGACTATAATACTATTATTCTATTATACTAAGTTATAGAATTCAACAGTCAGTAAAAATAACATATTTACTGTGGATAACATTATATTTTTTAAATCAAAGTCTAAATATCTGTTGAACTTTATTAGTTTGCACAGACACCTTATTGAACACTTAAATGCAGAAATTGTGCTGCATACTATCACAGATGTTAACATAGCTTTGGAATGGATAAAGTCTACATTCCTGTACATCAGAGCTTTGAAGAATCCAGTACATTATGGTATGTTTTTAGTTAAATATTATTGTGTCTAATATACTTAAAATAACAGGTGGTGTATATTACTATGAAATTATAAACTCCTAAACTGGTAAATGCTAAGGGGCAAAGTCTATTAAATAAATAGGTGTCTAAAGTTAGGCACTTATCTTAATTAGTAAATTGGCTTCAATTATGAGCGTTAAGAAGCTCATAACTGAAAAAAATAAAAATTAATTGGGCTACAGGCACCTATCTTTCTAGGCGTGATTCCTCAAAAGATAGGTGCCTAACAATAGGCGTGTTTAGGAGTGGTGAGTGACTTAGGCACTGTTAGGCGTGATTTTGTAAAGGACGTTGAGGGGCATAATCAAAACAAACATCTAAATCCATTTTGGGTCTAAGGCTCTAGTCGCCCAAAATCCATTCTCAAAAAATGTCCCCCCAACTTTTTTTTTTTTTAAATAGTCTACTTCTATGTCCAGCCGTTTGATCATCCAGACCGCTAGTATGACTATCTTTATACTACATTCTCATCCATAAAATTGTCGAAGTCCAGAATGCCTAGGACAAGACCTTTTGGACGTGGGAAGGGCCAACAAAGTGATGGACTAGCCACTCAGACATTGCAACAGAGTAGTGAGGCACCTTATAGGGCACTGCTGTGAACTTCACAAAAAGGGTGCCACATAAACATTTCACCACAACTCCCTTGAATATCATAGTGAGTCCCCCCCAAACCTACTATATCCACCTGTCTACAACCCCAATAGCCCTTATGGCTGCAGGTCCCACCTATATGGAAGTATAGTAGAGTTTTGGAGGGGTTTGGTGGACTCACATTTTTCACCATGAATGCAGTGGTTAGATTGTCTTATGGTTCTGAGTCCTCCTCTCTTTGGTTCACTAGCCCACACCCCAGACTACTTAAGCCACCTCTGTGCAGCTCTACTAGGCTTTCCTATGCCAGGTGCTTATGTACTGGAGGCAGGTATGTACGCTTTTATTCTGATTTTTATGGCAGTGTGAGGGGGTCATTGATCACTTGGGGAGTGTGTGGGTGGAAGGGGGTCTGTACTTTGGGTCTGGTCTGTAGTTTGGGTGGTCATTTTGGATACTTTCTGGGCACTTGACCTGTTTTTAGATCGCCTAAATTACAACGTATAAGTTCCGTCCAGGCAGCATTATAAAACTTTCAACTAAGTCTAGGTCGGCCCACATCCTGCCCTAACCAGGCCTTCAAAAACACCCTATCTTCAAAGACACAAAGGTCAGCCACCTTGATTGTTCCAACTACAGTCCAATAGCCAACATACCATTCATGTCAAAACTGATGGAAAAGGTGGTTTCAATCAAATCTCAGAATTTATTGAAAAAACAAAATTTCTGCATCCCAATCAGACAGGATTCCACCAAAATCACTCCACAGAACATTCGCTATTAGGCCTAACAACCTCAATCCTGTACTTCTGTGACCACCATCAATCTGTTCTTCTATTCTCTCTTGATCTATCTGCCGCATTCAATACTATTTACTGTCAATTGCTCCTAAATAGGTTGTCCTCAGCAGGCTTCAGCGATCAATTGGTTATAGATTAAGGTCCTTGGGGGACTCTGGGCACCTATGTTTTAAGATCTTTCATTTGTAGGGCATGAAACTTGTAGCTGATATGGCTGCAAAACATAAGGGCCACTTTTTGATCTGGCCACCAAAAATATGTGAACAGTGAACCGCTATGTGTGCTTATTTTATATAGTCACAAGATTGATGTTTCCATTAGGTGTCAGCTAGAATGCTGAGATTCGGGAGGGACAAATGGTAGAGGGCAATTTAGGCATTTCTCCCTTCCTGTTAGCAATGAGTAGAATAGGTGGAGCTAGCAGTCAGACTGCCAGATAATCAAGAAAGTGGGGCTTTCACTTGCCCCTGGGATAGGCACCTGGGATCTCTCAGAGAGAGAAAGAGATAATGGTTACTGCGGATGGGCAGACTAGATGGGCCATTTGGCCTTTATCCGCCATCATGTTTCTATGTTATTGTCTCGTGGGCCAAATATTATTACACCGAGGGCCAGATTTGGCACACAGACCAGAGTTTGACACCCCTGCTCTAAGGTGTTACATAACAATTCATCATCCAACATTTATTCGAATAACTATGGGATTCCTCAAGGCTCAATACTTTCTCCACTTCTGTTTAACATCTATTTGGCTCCTTTACTGACGTTTTGTCAGTCCATCGGTTTTTCAATATTTGCTTATGCTGATGATATTCAACTCCTGCACCCTCTTGACCCAACAAACACAAATGAAATACATGTCATTAATCAAAAATTGGGGAAATTAGTCTTTGGATAAATAAGTATATGTTGTCTTGAGTAATACTAAAACCAAATCCTTAATCTTCCCGTGGAAAGAAGGAATCTTATCCGATATAGATCAACAACACCCCACTCAAAATGGTTATGTCAGTAAAAATCCTAGGCGTTATTATAGACCACAAACTAAGTTACCATGAACAATTCAGCACCGTGATAAAAAACTGTTTTTACAGACTGAGACTTATTCGATCACTGGCAAACTTTCTAGACCCATCTTATATCTCTGGTAATAGCTAAACTAGACTACTGCAACTCTGTATACAAAGGCATCTTGTTAAAGGAACTCAGACATCTTCAAATGATCCAGAATACTGCAATTAAAATCATCACTAAATCTAGAAAGTTTGACCATGTTACCCCCCCCCCCCTTGATAAAATCTCATTGGCTTCCAATTTCACATAGAATAACATATAAAATAGCATTATTAACATTCAAGGTCCAAATCACGAAAGCCCCAAGTTTCATAGATAAAATATTAATTCTCCATACACCAGTTAGATTACTTAGATCTACCACTCAAAATATATTGTTCGTTCCTTCCTTAAAGATCAATAACACACGACGCATCATCATATTTTCAGTAACAGCACGCATGATCAGGAATTGTTTACCTGCCCACTTAAGGGATGAAAAAAATCTCAACAAGTTCAAAGGCTTACTAAACAGTTTCCTGTTCAAAGACACCTTTGAACTGTAAAGTTTCTGGCCCCTCTTACGCTTACCGTGCCAAGCTGTACTTCTGTGGAGATGATTCGGTATACAAACTTAAGGTTTAGTTTAGTTTAGTTTAAGATCCAGACCACAGCCGAGGCCCACTCTGACCACAATGAACTTCAGTTTGACCCCTTCCCTATTGTTTTAGCCCTTTTGCATTCTCTTTTCTCAAATCATTGTATGGCTGCATTCCCACTTCACTGGACTCCTTGTAGAGAAATGATCACTGATGCGCATTGTATTTTCCAAAACAGATAATACTTTTATTGTTAGTATAAAAAAATTATAGCAGCATAACAGAAAAAATTTGTATTATCAATCTGGAAATACAATGGAGAGATTATACAGACAAAGGCCAGCGCATTTCTGAATGTATTTTGAACTCTCTGGCCTAAAAAGCATGAAGTTATATAAAGGGATTTTTTCTTTGTCCTGCAAAACACACCTCCATCTCTGTTTCTGTATCATCCCTTTAGGTGCAAATATGCTACATGTCTAACCCACCCCCAGTCCACGCCTCTATCTTCCCCGATGGTGCCCTGGACAGGAATGTTTCTCAATTTTTTTTTCTTCACATGAGTACACCAGCCCCCACTTCTGGGCCATATCACCTCCCGGATGATTGTCACCATATATGGAGTACTCTGTTGAATTGCACTTTTCACAGCTCTGTTTGTGTCCTTGGAAATCTGTTGTTGCAACAGAAAATTGAAACATAAGCACTCAATTAGACACACAGCATCTAGAAAAACCCAGTCTTTGTCAGCCTATGACTCACGTTGAATGCAGGAAACAGTCTTCCATCCTGTAAAAAGTTTCCCATCTCACTACTTACTTGGAGGATTTAAAAAATCCTGTGATGTCAAAAGTAGGCTAACCAATTTGCAGATGAAAATCTGGTGTCTCGGATTCCTTTAAATCCACATTATTATGCTCTAACAATTGATGGCAAAGATTCTGATGGTATATTGAGAACCTACATACAGTACTTCTTAATTATATTTACAGGTGTCACTAATAGTGATCTAGGAAAGTTCAAATAGCACAAATTATTGTGCCTAACTAGATTTGTTTATATATTCAACTTTCCTTTATAAAAAGTAGTTTCTAACAAGAGGTTGAGATGTCTGACTTCGCTCTTCACATGTAGCATCCATAGAGTCTATTTAATGTTACATCTAGACAATTCTTGTATTTGTTCCACAACCATTTGAGAAATACCTCTTATTATTCCAGGACAAGCAGGCAGCATATTCTCACATGTGGTTGATGTCATTCACGGAGTCTCGATAAAGACACTTTTTTTTTCCCCAAAAATCTTTATTCATTTTTAGCTCTTACAACATGTGTATAATATTATATCAAAGAACTCAAACAAATCACTTGACAATCTTAACAACAGATTCATAAGAACATAAAAGAACTCCCTCTCCCTCCCATCCCTTACTATAACAATGACTCAAGTAAAATTCACATCTTATATCCCCCCATTCCACACTAATTATACTCTTGTACATAAAAAGGTATCTAAGGTGTCTAATCATTAGAATATGCAATCAATGGCCCCCATATCTTTTTAAAGTTATTATAATTCCCTTTCTGAATAGTAAGTATTCTTTCCATTTTATAGATATGACATAATGAATTCCACCAAAAGTGCATCGCCACTTTAAGAAATTTAGAAAGTTTGTGTTAGCCCGCACCACATATGTGCAAGTGCCTTCCTGCCCGATGTAGGTACACAGCTCCTCAGTTCTGTTTTTTCCGCGGAGCTAGAAGTCATGTTTTTCAAACGTTCATTTTGCCTTGCCTTCCCACTCAGGTGTTATTTTTATTCTTTTATTCTTTAGTTAGTTTCTCCCTTGGTTTAAAAAAAAACAACAACATTTCGGGAATCCAAATTCCCTTCGTCAGCCATCTGGTGGTTTGACTGGCAGGGCCTATTCATGCTTAACCATTAGACTAAGGTGGTCTTCCCATCAATATCACGCCCGGTGACGGGTTTTAAAAAGTGTGACTGGTGTGCTCGGACTATTTCAATTACAGACTCTCACAACTGGTGTTTACAGTGTCTACGTCCAGAGCACTGGGTTCAATCCTGCGTATGTTGTTCAACTCTACAGAAACGCACTATTTGAAGTCACATTTTACAGCAAGAAAAGTTGTTTGGTGTCAGCATGGAGGGAGATTTGTCATCGACACCATCAACATTGAAAGCTACAATAATGAAGACATCGACACCGCCTGATGTTACATTGACCCCGGTATCGCAGGTCATCGCTCCATCTGAAAAGCCAGCTAAAAAGCCAATAGCTTCCCCAGTGGCGTACCAAGGGGAAGAGGAGGGTGGGGGGGGGGGCGGTACGCCCCGGGTGCACGGCTTGGAGGGGGTGCATAGCCGGCCAGGTCCTCCAGCCCTTTCTTTCCTCTGGACGCGCCGCTACAGTCCTACCTCTCCCGCCGACAAGAAATCTTTCTGACGTCAATTCAGATGTTTGAGAGGACGTTCCGGGCCAGCCAGGCAGTGATTCTGGCCCGGAACGTCCTCTCCAACGTTGGAATTGACGTCGGAAAGACTTCTTGTCGGCGGGTGGAGGTAAGATTGCAGGCGCAGACCTGGAGAAAGTAAGGGGAGAAAGTTTTTTTTTTTCCCCACGGTAGGTAGTGCAGGATGTAGGCAGGCAAGCTGGCTGGCTTTAGTGCAGCAGGAAGGGAGGGCGATAGGTAGGCAGACAGGCAGGCTGGCTTTAGGGGTGGAGAAAATCTAGAAAGCTGTGGGGGGGACATAAGAAGGCACTGGGGGCACTAAGGACATGGGAAGGAGGCACTGGGGGCACCATGGACATGGGAAGGAGGCACTGGGGCACTATGGACACAGGAAGGAGGAACTGGGGGGCACCATGGACATGGGAAGGAGGCACTTGGGGCACTATGGACATGGGAAGGAAGCACTGGGGGCACTAAGGACATGGGAAGGAGGCACTGGGGGCACCATGGACACGGGAAGGAGACACTGGGGGCACCATGGACACAGGAAGGAGGCACTGGGGGCACTATGGACACAGGAAGGAGGCACTGGGGGCACTAAGGACATGGGAAGGAAGGAGGGAGGGAATAGAAAGGGCCTGAGTGCAGAAAGAAAAAAATGAAAGAAAGGATATACAGTCAATTAATAGATGTCCCCTTTTGATGGAAAACATAAATGGTCACGTTACCTCTGACTTACGTTTTCTGCAGCAGAGTCGGCAGCTGCGCTGAGGTGCAGGAAGGTCCTGTGATGACTCATCTGCCGGCTCTGCTCCGGAAGAAGTAAGTTACGTTGGAAGGGGTGGACCCGGCAGACGCAGTCATTGCGGGACTTTGCCACAACTCCCTGCGTCTGCCGGGTCCACCCCCTCCAACATAACTTACTTCTTCTGGAGCAGAGCCAGCAGACGAGTCATCACGGGACCTTCCAGCATGCGGCTGCTGAGTCCACTCCAGAGCAAGTACGTCGGAGTGGGGTGGACTGGCAGCCGGCAGCTACAGTCATCGTGGGACCTTGCTGAATGAAGGGAGAGAAAGGAGCAAGATTGCTGGAATGGAAGAGTGGTGGAGGGAAAGAAAGGAGGCAGGGTGGTATGGAAGGATGGTGCTGATAGAATTGATGTACAGAGAAAGTGGAGAGACATAAGGGGGAAGGATATTGGAGGGAAAGAAAGGGGGCAGATGCTGATTGAAGTGGGATGGATGGCGAGAGAAAGGGCAGACATTGGATGGTATTGGGGAGCCTATGCTGGATGAAAGTACAGATGGGAGAGATAAGGGAGCAAATGCAGGAAGGAAATGGGAGGAGAGAAAGAGGAGAGCAGACGCTGGATGGAAGTGGACAGAGAGAGAAGGTACTAGATGGAAGGGTTGGAGAAAGAGGGTACATGATGGATGGAGGGGATAAATAAAAGGAGGGAACATGATGAGGAGAAAAGGATTGAGTTATGGAAACACTGGAGGGGTGAGGGAAAGTGGTAGCAAGCTTTAGGTAGACAGTAAAAAAGGACATTGATGAGAGGGTAGTAAGAACGTAATCTAGACAGATGCAGAAAATAAATTGAAAAGGAAAACGAGGGAAAAAGGGAAAGGGATTGCAGAGGAGAGGTGTGGGAGAGGGAAGGAGAGGAGACAGATGCCAGACCGATGGGGGTGAAAGGAGAGATGGAAGGGGGGCATACAGTTTCTGGAAGGGGCATAGAAGGAGAGAAGATGCCATATAGGGGAAGAGAGACGGCAGACAGTGGATGGAAGGAAGAGAGTTACAAGAAGATGAGGAAAGCAGAAACCACAGAAGACAAAGGTAGAAAAAAAATTTCTATTTATTTATTGCTTTAGGAGACATGTGTCACTGTTTCTGTGGTGCACTGTATGCAGAATCCAGCTTCTTACTGGTTCGATTTAACCTTTGTCTGTGTATTTCTATTTTATCCCCCCCTTTTACAAAACTGTGGAGCGTTTTTTAGCGCTAGCCGTGGTGGTAGCAGCTCTGATGCTCAGAATTCTATGAGTGTCAGAGCTGTTACCACCGTGACTAAAATCCACACTACAGTTTTGTAAAAGAGGGAGGGGTTAGTTTGTGATTACATATTCCATACTAGGCGAAGGTGTTCGAAAGACATGGTTTTTTGTTAGGATTGAGTACAGGATTGATCTGTACTAGTCTGGCTTGTTTAGTTTTACAATGGGTGTATTGATGTACTGCTCACTGCAGTATGTAAGATGCTGCCTTTTCCTAGGTACTCATGTGTGACATGTGGTTTGTTACTAAAAATCATGTTTTTCATACAGATAGGGGGGTGTCAAAAAAATGATGTGCCCTGGGTGTCACATATGCTAGGTACGCCACTGAACTTCCCAGACAGGGTCGCAGGTCACTAAGGCATCGAGTCCATTCATGCCGACCAAGCAAAAACTCCTTATGCTCCATGTTCCAACATCGAGAGGTGCATCATCATCTGAGTCATCCTTTCCAGAACAAGTCTTCTCAATTTTTTGTCTCCTTTAATCCTAACAAGTTGGGGCATCCTGTTTCAAAGAGAACAATTTCCAACTGGTTGGCTTCCTGCATATCGGTCTGTTATGCGCAGGCTGGGCTACAACTGGAGAGTCAGGTCACAGCCCATAAAGTTCGAGCTATGGCAGCTTCAGTAGCTTTTCTCCACTCTATTCCCATTGATAAAATATGCATAGCTGCTATTTGGTCCTTGATTCATACCTTCACCTCACATTATTGTCTGGAGTCTTATTCCAGATGGGATGGGCACTTTGGCAAAGCAGTATTATAAAATTTATTCTCCTAAAAGGCTAACTCTTCCACCATCCCATTCTGGTTAGCTTGGAGGTCACCCACATGAGAGAATATGCTGCCTGTTTGTCCTGGGATAAAACATAGTTACTTACCGTAACAGGTGTTATCCAGGAACAGCAGGCAGATATTCTCACAACCCTCCCACCTCCCCTGGTTGGCTTCTTAGCTGGCTTACTGAACTGAGGAGCTAAGCGCCTACGTCGGGTGGGAAGGCATTCGTGAATGCATGGTGTGGGCTATCGTGAACTTTCTAAGTTTCTTAAAGTGGCGATGCACTTTTAAAGTGTCCATACTGGGGCTCCGTGGATGACATCACCCATATGTGAGAATATCTGCCTGCTGTCCCTGGATGACACCTGTTACGGTAAGTAACTATGCTTTTTCTACACAGTATAAATTAGATGTCGCCATTGTCGCATCCTCCACAATCCTCTGTCTCTAACACTGCCCATCTGCTGCTGCCGCCTAGATAGGTGGTGCATTGTTACTCTGGTATCTTCTCCACTGAAACCTGTCCATTTTGGGAAACCCTGCTGGTAGTGAAACGACCAACAGCATAGCTTTCAGCTTCTCAGATGCGTGCAAGTCCCAGTGGCATGACAAGCCCATGTACCATGATTGGAGAGTTATTACAATATATATATTTAATACAGATATAAAAGAGGATGATTTTAATAGTGGAAAAATAAACAGACAATAACAGTCCAATACTCCTTAAAAAAAATTTTAAACCCTTTAAGATCATTTTAGCATTAATCAAATTTATAACAAACAATAGGTTATTTCTTAAAACTTGATCACCAATCAAGTTACTGGCCTACAGTTAAATAATTCATAAAAAGCTAAGGGGCTCATAATAAAAATAAAATAAAAAAAAGTTCATAAAAGTGGCCTAAATCAGTACTTGGACAATCAAAAAGACAGATCGTCCAAGTACTAGTTCAAGTTCAAGTTTATTCGTTCTTAATGAATCGCTTATTTAGATTGCTAAGCGATGTACAACATAATATAAATGTGCAGATAAAATATTGGTGCTGACGTACAAAATTAAAACTTACAAGAATTGTGTGGGAAAATGGGGAGAAAGTTACAATCTTTAAATAGGAGAGAAAGAAAAACATAAAAGGAATGAACAAAAGGGGGGGGGGGGTAATTTTGGCTACTTAAATAAAAATAGTTAATTTGAGAGCTAAGAATCATATGTATCTTTAAAAAGATGTTTTTAAGGTTTTTTAAATGAGGATAAATCTTTTAATTCTCTAATGTACTGAGGTAGGAGGTTCCATGATTGGGGGGCCATTACAGAAAACATGTTGTGCCGTCTAATTCCTATAACTTTCATCGAGGGAACGGAAAGAAGATTGTGGGAAGTCGAGCGGAGAGATCGCGAAGTGCTTTATGGGATTAACCACCTATTAATAAATTGTGGTTCATTATAACTCAAAGCTTTAAAAACTATAAACAGTAATTTAAAAGTAATGCGGTGGCTTACCGGAAGCCAATGGGATTTAATCAACAGAGGGGTAACATGATCATATTTTTTCGCATTGTGGATCAGTTTCACGGCAGTATTTTGGATTAATTGCAGCCTTCTTTTTTCTTTTTGAGTGATATTAAGAAGGAGGGAGTTACAATAGTCTATTTTGGATATTACCAAGGAATGTATTAAAATATTAATAGATTTAGACTCTAGGAATTTGGCAAGTGAACGAATTAAACGTAATTTAAAAAAACATGATTTAACAATATTGCTAACATGATCATGATAGGTAAGTTTATCATCAATGAAGACGCCTAAAATTTTTATAGTGGTGACCAATTCCAATTCGGTGTTGTTAATGAAAAACGGAGTGCTTAATGCTATATCCCTTTTCCAAGAAAAAAGCATCGATTTTGTTTTTTTGAGGTTTAATGCAAATTTATTTGTGTTGAGCCAGTTTTTTATGATTACAAGTTTATTGTTGATAGATGTAATGTCTTCTTTGTTTTCAGGATCTAATGGATGGAGGAGTTGAATGTCGTCAGTGTATGCAAATGTTGTGAAACCTAGTGATTGTGCTATATTTAAAAGTGGGGAAAGGAATATATTGAAAAGAAGGGGAGATAGTATTGAACCCTGCGGGATACCATATTTTGAAGAGTAAACTTTGGAATAGCTGTCATTGAAGCTGACGATAGATGAGCGATTCGATAAAAATGAAACGAACCATGTTAAAACTTGGTCTTTGATCCCAATTGATTCCAGATGATCGATTAATAGTTCATGATCAATTGTGTCAAAGGCGGCAGTTAGATCCAGCGAGATTAAAATTACGGATTTATGATGATCAAGGAAATAATGAATATTATTAGTCAAGCCTATCATAGCATACTCCGTATTATGGGATTTTCGAAAACCAGTTTGGTGGGGGTGGAGAACATTAGTAGATTCGACAAAATCTGAGATTTGCTCAAACACAAGTCTCTCGGTAAGTTTTGCCAAAAAAGGGATATTTGCGATGGGGCGATAATTAGAAATTTTGTCCGAAGAAATTTTGTAATCTTTCAAAATTGGGATAATGATGGATTTTTTCCAGGTATGGGGAAAAGAAGCAATGAGAAGACTGTTTTGAACTAAAGAGTGGATAAAGGGTTCCAAACAGGAGAAAATTTTTTAAGATAAAAAGGTGGTATCATTTCCTCTCGTGAACTTTTTAAATCGATTCTATGCAAATGAAGTTCTATGTCGTTTATTGTCGGAATTTTAAATTTAGAGCATTTGGATGTAGGAATAGATAAAGAATTGTTATTATCTATGGACTTGACAAATGTACTTTGTTGGAATGTATTCCGGACTGCATTTATTTTGATTGAAAACTAATCCGCGATTTCTTGAACTGTAAGAGTGCTTTTTTGATTAGTACCTTTTTTTAATATAGGAGAAACTGATAATCAAAGCTGGTTTTATAAATATCTAAAACCAACTTAGGCCTCTACCCTGCCTCTAAATGCCTAGAGCGAAAAGAGGCTTTTATAGAGGAGAGGAAAGGGTTTGAGGTAGGCCAACCTAGACTTAGTCATACTGCAAGTATAACCAAAAGTCTAGGGAGATGGCCCAGTTGGAACTTATACGTTTTGACTTAGACCAAGTATAAGTTCCGAATAGGGGCTGCTGAGCCAGCCAACGTTAAGGTAAGTTGGGGGGGTGGGGGGTTAGGGCCATTCAGGGGGCGATATGTGGATTCAGGGGATTGCAGGGGGGGGGGGAGGCAGGGAGGGTTGGATTCCAGCAGAAGAGATTGGGCATCTGTCCTGCCGCGATCATTGGGAGGTGGGGAGATTCTGTAACCGGTGTTGTTTTTGACAGACGCCGGTTACAGAATCCAGCTTTTAGGTGAAGGACTGGCCCCTCCTTTGCCTAAAAGGTCCTGTTTTGGGCGTTTGAGACATGGGCAATTTTTCGGTTGATAATGTTTTGTAAGGTTAGATGTAGTGGTGGTCTGGGCGATTAAACTGCTGAACATAGAGGTGGGCTATTCTAAAAAAAACAACTCATTTTGGACATTTTTTTTTGAGAATGGACATTTTCCCTGCTGCTACTTTCAGCATTTAGGAGCTTAAGCCAAAAGGGGACTTAGACATTTTTTTTTTATTATGCCCCTCCACATTTTTAAATTAAGGCAAAAAGACATATAGTTCTGATTGTTCCTAATAGCAACTGGGAGAAGGTTCCTAATTTCTTATGTTCTTATCAAGACAAAGTTAGACAAGTTCCTGCTGAACCAGAACATGCTCAGGTAGGTCTAGACTCAGTTGGGGCACTGATCTTTAACCAGAGGACCGCCATGTGAGCGGACTGCTGGGCACGATGGACCACTGGTCTGACCCAGCAGCGGCAATTCTTATGTTCTTCAGTTCCCATTCCAAGTAGTGTAAGTTGCTCTGTCCTTTTCAGCCTACAAATGGTTTTCGAAGGTATGGTCAGTCTCAGTTCAACTGGGAAGTGAAGAATCCTAGATGGAACCTAGATTATTATAAAGTTTTCTTATAGGTAGGACAAGGCCATAGATGATCTTAAGCATGAAGACTAAGATCTTGAATTCAATGGGAGCAAGAATAGGGAGCCAATGTAGCTTAATCAAATAAGGAGTTACAAGATCATAACATTTTCCATTAAGAATCAATTTAGCTGCTATGTTATGAATGGCCTCTAATCTCTGAATTTATTTCTTAAGAAGACCCATAAAAACAACATTACAATAATCAACAGTGGTAAGAACCAAAGATTACACCAGTCAGTAAAACTGAGGGGGCTTTTAATTTGCAATTTAAAAATACACTAGCCTCTTTTTTTTCTTTAGAAAAGTGCATTTCAAATTGAACTTGGAATTATTTACAAGTGCAATTGTATCTTTTTGTGTAGGATTTCCAAGTGGATTGGACAGGACTGGAATTGAAGCAGGATTGCAAGGTTTGCTACTTTTTACCTTTTGTTAGCATTAACAGTCCCTTTTACAAAGCCACAGTAGCAATTCCCACCTGGCACATGCAATAAAGTTCATTCAATTTCTGTGGTCTTTGTCAGATTTGCCAAGCCAGGAATTGCTACTGAAGTTTTGTAAAAGGGGCCCTAAAATTGTTGTTTTGGGCTGTAATCGTGTAATCACTAATACATGGGCATGCGGTGACCCTGGCAAGTCACCTAGTCCCCCCGTTGCCCCAGGTACATTAGATAGATTGTGAAACAAGGAAAAATGCTTGAGTACCTGAATAAATTCATGTAAACCGTTCTGAGCTCCCCTGGAAGAATGGTACAGAAAACTAAACTAAACTAAAACTAAACTAAAACTTAGCTTTATATACCGGGTCTTCAGCCAGAAAGGAGCTTGACTCGGTTAATAGTAACTAAAAAAATTCTTTAAAAAGAAACAATCAGAAAATATTAATATGACTAGTTTCCAAAGTGTTTGGCAAATAAAATAGTTTTTAAGGATTTACAAAAAAGTTGAAAAGGACCAGGACCCCTTAAAATAAGAGGAAGTTCGTTCCATAGTTGGGAAAATTTGAAAACCAAGGATTGACTGAAATTCTTGACTCCAGTGATTCCTTTCACTGAAGGAAGGGAGAGTTTGAATTGTTGGGTGCCTCTTGCATAGGAGAATCTATAAGCATTCCATAATAAAGGGACAAGAGGGATGAAGATACCATATAAAATTTTAAAAGTAATACATGCACATTTAAAGTGAATCCTGACATAGACCGGAAGCCAATGAAGGTTTAAAAGCAAAGGAGACACATGATCAAATTTACTTTTTCCAAAAATTAATTTCGCAGCGGTATTTTGTATCAGTTGGAGTCTTTGAAGACAGGTCTATGTTATGCTGAGATAGAAAGCGTTACAGTAATCTAGCTGGGATAATAAGATAGATTGGACCAGAAAAGAGAAGTATTGTTGGTGGAAAAGGTTTCTGACCTTTCTCAACATTCGAAGGCTAAAAAAGCACTTCTTAAGAAGAGAGTTTATTTGATCCATAAAGGTAAGAGAAGAGTCTATGAGAACTCCCAATATCTTGTAAGAGAACTCGATCTGCTGGGAGACCCCGGAATCCAAAATTACAGTTGGAGGAAGACAGTCTAATTTGGGGCCTAGCCATAAAAGTTTTGTTTTTGCAGCATTTATCTTCATCTGGACAGACATAGCCCTGGCTTGGAGTTTGAAGATACAATGATTTATTTTAAAGGCTGGGTTGGTGAGATCTGAATCAATCTCAATTAATATAAAGATGTCATCCGCATAGGTGAACAGTGCTTCCCAAGCTGACAACTTGTAAAGTTTCAATGTAGTCATATAGAGATTGAACAGGATTGGGGAGAGTGAAGAATCCTGAGGGACCCCACAAGGGGGCTTCCAAGATTTTGAGATGTCACCTTTAATGTTAACTGAATAGGAACGAGATGATAAGAATTTGGAGAATCAGTCGAGAATAGCCTTATTAAGACTGATGTCTGAAAGTAAATAAAGCAGAATGTTGTGATGCACTAAGTCAAACGCCGCAGACAGATCAAACTGAAGCAAAATAGCATATTTGTTTTGTAATCGTAATTGTTGAATTTTTGAAAGTAGGGAGATCAGCAAAGTTTCAGTGCTAAAATCTGAATGAAATCCATGTTGAAATGGTTGAAGTATTGAAAATTTCTCAAGATAGTTAGTAAGTTGACTAGCGACGATTGATTCTATCATTTTTGTCAACAAAGGTATGTTGTCAATTGGTCGATAATGAGAGGAAATGGTAGGATCTAGATCTACTTTTTTTTAGAAGAGGGGTGAGAGTTATTTGCCCCATGGAATGCGAAAAGTTTTCCAGTGAGTAGTTCAAAAGAGTGGTCAACCAAATTATTGCTTGTAAGGGAATACTAGCAAATAGATATGACGGAAAAGGGTCCAGATAGCATTTACACTTTCGCATCTTTTCACACAATTTAGAAACTTGAAGTTCAGACACTGGATTCAAAGAGCACCAGAAACAATTTGCTGAGATCTCCATTGCAGGATCCTTAGAGTATATAGAAAAATATCCAATATCTACTGCAGGAAAGGATTGACTGATAAGAGAAATTTTATCTTGGAAGAAGCAAGCTAGAACATCAGCTGAGGGAGATGGAGATTGATCAGATTTAGAATTTGAACTGATCAGAGAGTGCCAAAGTTTGAATAGGATGTTAATTTGATTATCAGACTTAGTTATTTTACATCCATAGTAAGTTTTTCTCACTTTCCTTAGGTTCTAAGTTGTATTTTCTAATCACATACCTCCAATTTAATTTATCTGTCTGAATGAGATTTTTTCCATTTTCTTTCTAGCTTCCTATAGTTTTGCTTTAGGACTCTATGAATGGGTAAAAACCATGGTGCATTCCGTGAATAAGAGAATAAACTGAATAAATAAAGCTGGGAAAGCTAAAGGATACATGGCACTAATGACCTGCTTGGTTTCTTTCACTGTATCTTCATCATGATCCTCATTCTCAACATCCTTTTCATCATTAAAATCCTGGAAGATAATTGTTTTAGATTCAAACAGTTTTTATTGATGCAAATATCATCAAATACAATAAATACAGCATCATAAAGCAAGCAGCCGATAACATTGCTGACTACAAAATGAAGCATACTGTATAGTAAATAGAATCCTCTACAATAAAATCAAATAGAACTTTTTTTGACTCTAAGGCCTTTTTTCAGACTTTATCATATTTGTATCAGACCATGAAGTTAATATTGTAAGTACTTTCAGAATGAGAGCATGCTATTCTCTGTCACAAGTTCTTTCCCTGATTATTAATTATTTTCTGTATAAAACAGACAGGCTATGTCTGGATGGTGTAGATAACATGAGTTGGGATCTAGCGAAGCTTGAAGAATGGTCCAGAAATTGGCAACTAAGATTTAATGCTAAAAAAATGCAGGGTCATATGCAAAAATCCAAGAGAACGGTGAATAAGTATTTCTGTGTTCAAAAGAAGAGTGGGACTTGGAAGTGATTGTATCTGATGATCTTAAGATAGAAAAGTCAACAGTCAGAGCCAGGATGATGCTTAGGTGCATAGGGGAAGGAATAGCCAGTAGAAAAAAGGATGTGATAGTGCCATTGTATGTCTCTGGTGAGGCTCCATTTGGAACACTATGTGCAATTCTACAGACTGCACCTTAAAAAAGATATAAATAAGATGGAGTTGATTCAGAGAGCTGCTACAAAATTGGTTAGCAGTCTATGTCATAAAGTAAATGGGTGCTGAATCCCAATATAAACGACTGGGTTAGGTCAAAAAAAGCCTAGTTCCAAAAAACAGAATCACAAATAAACAGATAGAGGAACCAGTTCAAAAAATACTTTCAACGGTGCTCAGAATCCAAGATGGAATGTAAGAACTCAGAGTGGGGGATTAACCCCCCCTGGTAGGGGTTAATCCCCCACTCTGAGTTCTTACATTCCATCTTGGATTCTGAGCACCGTTGAAAGTGGAAAGTATTTTTTGAACTGGTTCCTCTATCTGTTTATTTGTGATAAAGTAAATGGGGACAGTCTTAGAGAACTCAATATGCATACTCTGGAAGAAAGGCAATAGAGAGAGGATATGAGAGAGGCATTTAAATATCTCCATGGCATTAATATATAGGTAAGTCATTTTCAAATGAAGGAAAACTCTGGAATGAGAGAGCATAGGATGAAGTTAAGAGATAATAGGCTCAGGAGTAATCTAAGGAAATTCTCTTTTTACAGATAGGGTGGTAGATGTGTAAAATAGTCTCCCGGTAGAAGTGGTGGAGACAAAGACTGTCTGAATTCAAGAAAGTGTGGGACAGGCACATGGGATCTCTTAGGTAGAGGAGGAGATAATGGATGCTGCGGATGGGCCACTTGGCCTTTATCTGCCGCATGTTTCTATAAGTATGCTGACTGTGTAAGTGAAATATTTGCTTAGCTGCCTGCATGAGTATTACATTTCACTAAAATATGTACTTGAGATAAATTGTGACTGAAACATGTACATATCATTTAAAATAGCAGTTCCATATATTTTTGGATGGGAAGAAGAAAAGAGCAGCTGGGAGGGGTTATTGACATTAAGGGCTCCTTTTACTAAGCCGCGCTAGTGGTTTTAACGCATGCACTGGATTAGCATGCGCTAGCCAAAAATCTACCGCCTGCTCAAAAGGAGGCAGTAGCGGCTATTGCACGCGGCAAATTGGTGCATGCTATTCCGCTTGTTAGGGCCCTAGCGCGGCTTTGTAAAGTGAGCCCTAAGTTTTAAAGAAAAAGGCTAGGGAAGATGGAATTCCTCTCCATTTCTTCAATAGAACCCCCTATTTGCTAATGTAAAGAATTGGTTGATTGGGGAGCTTCATACTTAGGTGTACAGAGTGGGTATAGACAAAACTCCAGCCTCTTGATACCAATGTGTATTGGGCAAGGGGAATGACAACTTTCAAGGTTCTACCTTCTGTGGGATGATGCCTTATTCCTCTGGCAACCAATTTGTTATCCTTTGGGCACTCATAAAACCACAGTCCAATCCGCTCTCTAAATAAAAACACAATTTATTGCTGTAACATCTCTAAAGTAAAACGGATACAGTGCAAAGCAAAATCTTCTATGCAGACACTGTAAGATAGTATGAATCTTCTCCTTTCTCTTCACTAACTATTGACTGGGTTTTGGCCAGGTACTAGTGACTTGGATTGGCAACTGTAAGAACGGGCTACTGGGCTTGATGGACCTTTGGTCTGACCCAGTAAGGCTATTCTTATGTTCTTATGACTGTAGTCAGTTCGTTCATTCCTTTCTTCCAATTCCTCTATTTTCCTTTCTATCTGTAAGAAGCAATATTCTTCTGTTCTGTTTCAGCTTAGGCTCTACAGTATACAGATCCTTTTTGTACTCCTGTCCTCTATTTCAGGGAAATTCTAGCCCAGCAACCAGGTATGTAGCCAGACATACAATTTGGTGCGGTGTTGAGCCCCAAGTAGGTAGGCATGGGAACTGAGAACCCATCCTAGATGATCCAGCATCTGTTAAGTTCATTTCCCCAATCCCCAGTACCTTTTTAAATCCTTCAGTGCTATGCTGGGCTGGCAGCAAGAAATGACTCTTCTTTAGTGTCCTTTCAGACCAGCACAGAATGGATGGGTTTACGCTCCTGTGCCAGCAGGTGGAGACTGAGAACACATTGACTTTTGGTAGTAGTGCAAATGGCTGTGAAGTCCCAAAGATAATCAGTCTTTTCTCTGGTTAATTAGGGCCTGTTGGGTCTGATTAGTGGCCTTTTTGGCCCTGTTTTTGTTGCTCAGAAAGAGCTTGAGGGATTATTTCGGGGGTCCATTCAACCTTGGGAGTGCCACACTCGGGTGGCCAAGTTCCTTCCCCCTTTTCCCCCACCACCCCAAATTTTTATTAGTGGTGCCTCAGCAGTACATCTTGCCACAGTTCAGGCAAAGACTACAACTTTAAGAGCCTGTGGAGTCTGCTCATTTGTTAAAGTTTTCCTTTGCAAAAAAAAAAAAAATATCTTGAGGCAGTGCTGGTCTGAAAGGAAGTTTTACATGAGCTCTAATTGATTTTTATTGTTAACTGGCGGTTTTACTTTCCTTTTAGTGATTTGCAATGAGCACTTTAAAGAGACTGAAAAAGTGCTCATTGTGTTCCCAACGAGCGGTTAATGCGGCTGGCGTTTGTATGAAGTGCTCCAGCTGCTGCAAAGGGGAATCCTCGTCAGTTTCAGGTGCTGGCAAACAGGGTTCCCCTTTGCACGTGCACTACTCGTTGACTGTAAGGAAGTGGGGAAGCCCAGGCTTCTTCTACCACCCACACAGGGATTTCTCCAGCTGCTGATGGTCAGGGAAATAAGGAGTATTGTGTTCAATTCTGGTTTCCTTATCTCAAGAAAGATATAGTAATGCTAGAAAAGGTTCAAAGAAGAGCGGCCAAGATGATAAAGCAGATGGAACTCCTCTCGTATGAGGAAAGACTAAAAAAGGTTAGGGCTCTTTAGCATGGAAAAGAGATGACCTAGGGGAGATATGATTGAAGTCTACAAAATCCTGAGTGAAGTAGAATGAGTACAAGTGGATTGATTTTTCACTCCGTCAAAAATTACAAAGACTAGGGGACACTCGATGAAGCTACAGGGAAATACTTTTAAAACCAATTGGAGGAAATTTTTTTTTCACTTAGAGAATAGTTAAGCTCTGGAATGCGTTGCCAGAGGTTGTGGTAAGGGCAGATAGCGTAGCTGGTTTTAAGAAAGGTTTGGACAATTTCCTGGAGGAAAAGTCCATAGTCTGTTATTGAGAAAGACATGGGGGAAGCTACTGCTTGCCCTGGACTGATCACTCTATGGACCTGTTCAAAGAGTAAAGTTGATGATATAACTCAGTTCACAAAAACTTGCTCAGAATCAAGGAGGGGAAAACTGGGGCAAGCCCCAGAAAAACCACCTCACAGCCCAATCATTGCATGGAGAGTAAACAGAAACGTTATATCATTCCTTTTTTTTTTTTTTTTTTTTTAGTTCAATAAATTTTATTCAGTATTTTAAAAAATACAAGGAGCAATTCAAATACATAAAAGTAGTATAACATTTTGCATTAATATACAGTTAATTATAAAGGCCCATATTATTAAGAAAAGCTCAGAGTTGTTTTTGGATTTGTTTGTGGTGATGTATGACAATAGAAAGTGAAATAGGACAAAGTAAAAATTGAAAGAGAGAGGAAAAAAGAAGAGAGAAAGAAAAAAAAAATATATATATATATAATTTTTAAAGAGAGGAGAAGACAGGAGTGTCTACATAGTAGAATGTACATATGAATCTAAAAATGACCAGGGTGATTTTTTGTTTTTCCAATTCATGGATTTATGGAGTGAAATTTTATTTTCATATGCATATGATTCAAATCTGTGGTACATACATAGAGAGTTCCACCAAAAAGTATAATCTAATAACGAAGATGATTTCCAATTTTTCAGAATATGCATGAGAGCAGTCACAAACATGGTATCAATAAGTTTAGGAGGACAATTTGATTGCGCGAAACAGGGGTGTTGAGATCGAAGAATTATAATGTCCATAGAAATCTCTTCTGAGCAGTTGGTGATAGATTGTATGGTATTCCAGATTTTGGACCAAAAAGAACGGACCAGAGTACAATGGAAGAACATATGATCAAGAGTTCCTTCCTCTTTCAAACAGTTCCAGCAGATAGAATCTTGTTTTAATTTGGCTTTCCACATACGAAATGGGGTCCATATTGCATTCCACATTACAAAGAGCATTGACTGTGAAACTCTAGAAGATAAAAGTGGGCGATTTGTTGAAGACCAAAAGAGTTCCCAGTCAATGTCAGAAAGTGGAATGGTTATTATATTATCCCAGTGTTTCATAGCATGATATGAGAAAGTGAAGGATTGGTCTCTTAAAATATTATAAAAAAAAGATATAGCTTTCCCTTTTGATAGAGACCGTAAAGACCAATGGTAAATAGTATTTTTAGAAGATATGAAGTCATATTGTATCTGTACAGAAGACAGTATTTCACTGAGTATGATCCATTGTGAATAAGCAGAGGATGTTAGTAGGTATGTGGAGCAAAGTATATCAAAAGGGATTAGTTTATTAAGAGTATATAATTGATGAACAAACCATATACCTGTCCGTTGCCACCGTTTCCATGAAAGGGATTTGCCTTGGTTTTGGATATTGGGATTGTTCCAAAGGGACATGAATGGGCTAACACTAATTGAGATATCAGCTATTTTATCTAAATGATGGAGAGCATGCTGCGTTGAATTCAAAAGAGAGTATTTTCTCAAATGTCTGGGTATTGGTATCGTTAATAGGCAAGAGATGTGTAAAGGTTTGCATAGAAAACATTCCATTTCATACCAATTAGGAGGGTCTTGAGAGAAGGAGTCATTGACCCAGTAAGCTCCATATTTAGTTAATGAAGCAATATAGTAGTGGTAGAAATCTGGAAAGTTAAGACCACCGTTAATTTTAGAGGCCTTCAGCTTGGCTAGAGCAATTCGGGGTTTTTTCTTGTTCCATATAAATTCAGATAGCTTCTTATTTAGCCAATGGAAAAATGATTTCTGGCATAAAAGAGGAAGCATTGAGAGGATGTAATTAATTTGAGGTGCTAGGGTCATTTTGATGGATGATATTCTACCCCACCAAGACAAATAAAGTGGAGACCACCTAGATGTAGTGTTAAGAACTAAATTTTTGATTTTGGATATATTAAGATCTTGAGCAAAGACTGGATCTTTGTGTATTAAAATCCCTAAATATTTCACAGCTTCATTTGACCATGTGAATGGAAAATTAGCCAAGTCTGATTGAAGAATGTTATTGTTCAGAGGAAAGATTTCTGATTTCTCCCAGTTTACAGAATATCCTGAGAAGCTAGAATATTGTTTGATGATATGTATAAGATGAGGGAGAGAAGATTGAGGGTTCTTTAGAAAAATTAATACATCATCAGCATATGCTGCTAGTTTGAAGTCTCGATCAGAGGAGGGAATACCATTAATTAGCGGGCATTGTCGAATAGCAGAGAGAAGAGGCTCCAACACTAAATTGAACAATAGTGGTGAGAGAGGACAGCCCTGTCTAGTGCCTCTGTGAAGGGGAAATTTATTGGATAAAGAGTTATTAATTAGAATACGAGCATTAGGACTATAATATAATGTTTTTATCCATTTCGTGAAAAATGATCCAAAGTTATACCATTTTAGGACACTGAAAAGAAAAGACCACTCCACTCGATCAAAGGCTTTTTCAGCGTCTATAGCTAGGCCTATTATTGGGTCTGTCAATGTTTTAGCATGTGCATTCACGTGGTGAAAAAGTCGTAGGTTATCTCCTATATATCTTTGTTTAATAAATCCCGTTTGGTCTTTGTGTATAAGATGTGGAATCACTTTGGTGAGTCTTAATGCAAGTAACTTTGCCATTATTTTATAATCTAAGTTAAGGAGAGAGATGGGACGGAAGTTTTTGACCAAGGTAGCGTCTCTGTCAGGTTTAGGGATTACAACGATGGTGGCTTCTGTGAAATTAAATTGTTTATCTGGAGAGGAGTGGAGGAAATCATAGTATGTAAGGAGATGAGGAGCTAAGATGTTTCGAAATAGTTTATAAAATTCGTTAGTAAAACCATCCGGACCTGGGGCTTTTCCAGTCGGTAGGGAAGATATAGCAGTTTCTATTTCTGTTATGGTTATCGGAGAATCTAGTTCCAATTTAACAGGCTCCGATATGGTCGGGTGAGATAAGGAGGAAAGAAAAGAGTCTATATCTGATTCAGGAGCCACAACTTCAGACTTATATAATGAAGTATAAAAATTTTCAAATTGAGAAGAAATTGAAGATCTGGTTTTGACTAATTGTCCTAATGAATTTTGGATAGATGTGATATGTAATCTTTTGGATTTAATTTTAAGGTATCTGGCCAGTGGACGACCCATATGATTATCTCCCATATAATGACCAGAATTGGAAATGAAGATATCTCGTCTGGCTGTGCATGAAACTAAAGTATTATATTCATATTTAAGTTTTTGGATATGATGGAGAATAGTTGGGTCATGTAAGTGATTAGACATATGTTGTATTTCTAATGTTTTAATAGCGTTTTCTAATTCTTTTTCTTTTTTCATGGACTGTTTTTTTTTCCAAGAGGCAATTTTTATCAATTCACCTCTAAGGGTTGCTTTATAAGCTTCCCAGATTATGGAAGGACAAACTTCAGGATCTTTAGAGTTATTTTCGAAGAATTCTAATGTAAATGAGTTGATTTTATCAACAGTTTCTTCATCCAAGAGTAAGGCGTTGTTTAGTCGCCAAGAAGGAGATTCATTACGTGGAGCCGAAATAGAAATATATAAAGAAATGGCAGCATGGTCCGTAAGGGAGATTGGATGTATACTAGTATTAGTAAGGTGATGAATGAGAGAGGAGGATATAAGAAAGAAATCAATTCTCGAGTATGTATTATGCGGTGGTGAAAAATGTGAATATTCTCTACCTTTCGGGTGAAGTAGTCGCCAAGGATCTACAAGGGAGAAAGCATCTTTTAGGGCCTGTAGAGCTGTGAAAGACTTGGTCTTGGATGGTTTACAGGAAGAAGATCTGTCAATATATAAGTCTTGGATTTGGTTAAAATCTCCACCCAATATCAGAGAACAAGAACTGAATTCAATTAGTGCTAGTTGAATGTCTCTAAAAAAATCCGGGTGATCTTTAACCGGGCCATAAATATTGAGAAGAACAAAGTCTATTGAGTGCAACGCAGCATGTACCAGACACCATCTTCCCTCTGTGTCTGTTTTAATTGAATGAATAATGGGAGAGAGTTTATCTTTAAGAAAGATTGAAACACCATTTTTCTTTTGATAAGTCGCAGGGGAGTATATATGAGCAGAGTATCCCTTTAGTTGAAATTTCGTGGCGGCAGCAGATGGGAGGTGGGTTTCTTGTAATAAAATTATGTCTGGATGTTTATTGGACACATAATTGGATATCTTTTTTCTTTTAATGGGATGATTCAGGCCATTCACATTAAAGGAAAAGACATGTAGGTCAGCCATAATATATGATTTGCGTTGGAGAGATATGCAGTATATCACTTTTGTCGAGAGAAGATATCTGATATATTAGTGAGATAAGGTAGACACTCCTGTCTAATAAGAAAAGTAGAAAAGACATTAAAATAAGAAAGAAGAAGATAGTAATGACCTCATAATATGTGGTCAGAAGATAGATAAACCAAACTATCATGTACATATTAAAATATTTTAAGGATGCTTCTATGAGCATATAAGAATGACGCATGTGAAGCATCTAACATCTAACAAGATCCACACCTAATCAGTAATATAAATGTAAAGATTAGTGTGCTTAATTTAGCAGGTTATATAAAATTTGTATTTCATTACATAACATAACATGTTAAGATAAGAGCTTATTGGCTCAGATTAAAATATTAAATTTGGAATTGATTTGATCAAACAGATACCTCAAAGTAAAATATATGGCTGATAATATTAGCCCGTTGGGGTAGTATTTGTCTCAGGTATAGAGTCTATAAATAGTTGTGCGGTTGCTTTGTCTGTGAATGAGTGTGATTTCCCTTCTCTCCATATGCGTAAAGTCGCTGGATACACTAGTGCAAACTTCACTCCTCGATGATGCAGTGTAGAACATAGTGGCACCATCGTCTTGCGAAGGGTGGATACATGTAGGGAGTAGTCGTTGAACAAAAGTAATCTTTGACCTTCATATTCAAGTCGACCATATTTTCGAAAGGCTTGTATGATAAGATCTTTATCTTTCCAGTTGATATATCTAGCAATAACTGCTCTCGGGCGGTTGTTATTCTCTGTACGTTGGCTCAAGCGGTGTGCCCGCTCGCATGGAAAACCAGAGTCAGGGGTCACTAGGCCAAGTTGTTTTGGGAGCCAAAGTTGAAAAAAATAGTATAGATCCTGATCAGTACGGAGATCAGGTAGCCCCACTACTCGTAGATTGTTGCGGCGTTGACGATTCTCCTGGTCGTCCAAACGTGTTGTCAGTGTTGCTATTTGATTTTGCAATGCTGTTACTTTTTCACGATCTTGCAAAGTTGCATCTTCATTATCAGACACCCTTTGCTCCACTGCTGTAATACGTCCAGCGTGTGATTCAAAACGATCATTAATACAGTCTACAGCCAGTTGTAATTTAAGAAATTTTTCTTCCAGGGCCTCGGTGACCATTTTTGAGATTTCTTGGGCCCAATCTCCCCATTGTGTCAAGGTTATAGATGGAGTCGGTGACGTCGCCATTTTAAGTTCTGAGCAGGATAATTTATGTTTAGGTGTTTTTGCCGGTCTTACCGGCATTTCTATTTGATGCACACTTTTAAATTGCTACGTATTTAAATGTAATGAAAATCAAATTGCAAAAGCACAGATTATATTAAATCAGGTGTGTAAGAGGAGCCGTTAAGCCATCCGTGCGTTTTTCGTGGCGATCAGGTCATGGACTTGAAATCACCTTCCTCTTCGGCGGTTCACAGTGGGCGGTGCCGAAGTGGCTGTTAGGGGGCGGGGCAAACCGCCGATTTCAGGCTCCTCCGGTGCAGTGAAGGGGGATGCCTCGATCTCCCTTCCCCTTCACTGTGCTGGATTTTGAAGAGGGGTCCTGTATTCAGAGCCCTCAAGAGGGCTGCAAAGGCAGACTTGTGCCGAAGTGGCTGTTGGGGGCGGGGCAAACCGCCGATCTCGGGCTCCTCCGGTGCAGTGAAGGGGGATGCCTCGATCTTCCTTCCCCTTCACTGTGCTGGATTCCAAGGATGGATATTGAATTCAGAGCCCTTAAGAGGGCTGCAAAGGCAGACTTGTGCTGAAAGTGGCTGTTGGGGGCGGGGCAAACCGCCGATCTCGGGCTCCTCCGGTGCAGTGAAGGGGGATGCCTCGATCTTCCTTCCCCTTCACTGTGCTGGATTCCAAGGATGGATATTGAATTCAGAGCCCTTAAGAGGGCTGCAAAGGCAGACTTGTGCCGAAGTGGCTGTTGGGGGCGGGGCAAACCGCCGATCTCGGGCTCCTCCGGTGCAGTGAAGGGGGACGCCTCGATCTTCCTTCCCCTTCACTGTGCTGGATTCCAAGGATGGATATTGAATTCAGAGCCCTTAAGAGGGCTGCAAAGGCAGACTTGTGCTGAAAGTGGCTGTTGGGGGCGGGGCAAACCGCCGATCTTGGGCTCCTCCGGTGCAGTGAAGGGGGATGCCTCGATCTTCCTTCCCCTTCACTGTGCTGGATTCCAAGGATGGATATTGAATTCAGAGCCCTTAAGAGGGCTGCAAAGGCAGACTTGTGCTGAAAGTGGCTGTTGGGGGCGGGGCAAACCGCCGATCTCGGGCTCCTCCGGTGCAGTGAAGGGGGATGCCTCGATCTTCCTTCCCCTTCACTGTGCTGGATTCCAAGGATGGATATTGAATTCAGAGCCCTTAAGAGGGCTGCAAAGGCAGACTTGTGCTGAAAGTGGCTGTTGGGGGCGGGGCAAACCGCCGATCTCGGGCTCCTCCGGTGCAGTGAAGGGGGATGCCTCGATCTTCCTTCCCCTTCACTGTGCTGGATTCCAAGGATGGATATTGAATTCAGAGCCCTTAAGAGGGCTGCAAAGGCAGACTTGTGCTGAAAGTGGCTGTTGGGGGCGGGGCAAACCGCCGATCTCGGGCTCCTCCGGTGCAGTGAAGGGGGATGCCTCGATCTTCCTTCCCCTTCACTGTGCTGGATTCCAAGGATGGATATTGAATTCAGAGCCCTTAAGAGGGCTGCAAAGGCAGACTTGTGCTGAAAGTGGCTGAAATCAATGGTGAATCCGCCTGCTCGCCCTATCGTGGCGGGCATAGGATCTATTTTGGAACCATTGTCGGAATTCTTAGATCTCCAGCTTAAAGACCAAGTTCCTTTATCTCCTTCATACATCAAAGATACGGGAGCCATGATCAAACTTTTGGAAACCTTCCAAGATGTACCCACGCATGCTATCCTAGTATCTTTAGACATCGCCTCACTGTATACTAATATCCCTCAAGATGCAGCCATTCACATCATCACACACCATCTACAACAGAAGTGTTTATCCGCTCAACGGGTACAATTTTTAGTCAGTATAGCCAAGGTGGCACTTGGCATGAACTATTTCCAATTCGACAGTCATTTTTCATTCAAATTAAAGGTACTGCCATGGGTGCCAAAATGGCCCCCACTATTGCATGCCTATATGTGTCAGCTTTCGAACAAAGGTACATATATCCTTCTGAACATTATCCAAATTTATTGATGTGGAAGCGATACATTGATGATGTATTCGCTGTCTGGTTGGGTACTCATGAAGATTTAACATCATTTATTTTGTGGCTTAACCAAGATGATCCAAATCTTCAGTTTTCCATCAACTCTAATATGCATACTCTACCGTTTTTAGACATTAACATCACCTTACAGGACGGCAAGTTTTCTACTACAATCTGTAGGAAACCTACAGACAGAAATACCCTACTCAGGTATGATAGTCATCATCCGAAACATCTGCGTGACAACATCCCTACGGGGCAGTTTTTAAGACTCCGCCGCATATGTTCTACCCAAAGTGATTTTTTGCACAAAGTTGAAGATATGAAACACCGTTTCAGTGAACGGGGGTACCCTCATTCTGTTGTTAAGAGGGCCTTTAAAAGAGCTTTATTTGTCCAAAGAGATGTTCTTTTTTCCCCTCGTAATAAGGAGTCTGAGTCTTCTCCAGTGTGTGTTATTCCCTATTCTCAGCATGCTTTCAAGATCAAACGCATCATAAAATCACATTGGAGTATTTTACAACATCACGCTGTTTTTCATGATTCCCCTCGTTTCGCCTACTCTCGTAGTCGGTACCTCAAACAATGTCTGACAAGGTCCCAATTTTTATCAGAGGGGCCTGCATTGAGTTCACCTGGGAGCTGTCATTCCCCTTGCTTATCCTGTAAAGTTTGCCCGTACAGTGTGCCTCTTACTAGCATCAATTTACCCTCGTGGATGCATAAACGTACTAATATACCTTCTACTAACTGCTCTACCAGTGGAGTTGTGTATGTCATCCAATGCCCCTGCGATAAATTATACGTGGGACACACCATCAGAAGTATCAAAGTGCGTATTGGAGAACACCTCAGCAGGATTTCCACTTGAGTAATGGAAGCTCCCCTCACCCAACATTGGGTGACTGAAAACCATCTCCTTACTTCAATGAAATTTTCTATCTTGGAAGTCCCTGTGCTACCTCGTGGTGGCAATTTAAAAGCCAAATTACATGTGAGGGAGCAGTATTGGATTTTCAAATTAAACACCTTGCACCCACTAGGTCTTAACAGTGAGATCGAGTGGCGCGCTTTTCTGTAATTCAGCATTTTTTCCGTAATTTAGGATTTATGTCATCAATTCTTTGATGCAATTCACATCTTTTTCATTTTTTCATTTTTATTTTTTATTTCTTCAGTATTTTTCGATTGACAGTGTCTCTTCAGTCTTTTGGCACCTTTGTTTTTCCGTATGTGCTATGATGTCATCACGTGTTTTTGCGCGTGATCACGTCCTTCAGAGCCCTTTAAAATCATGGCGGTCTTTCCGCTCTGGTTACCTCTCAAAGCAGCTAAACCGCGCTACTTGCGCTTCTATATGGGAGACAACAGTCCATTCTGGTGAGTCCTTTTTCTGCTTAG
Organism: Geotrypetes seraphini; assembly: GCF_902459505.1. Taxonomy (NCBI): domain Eukaryota; kingdom Metazoa; phylum Chordata; class Amphibia; order Gymnophiona; family Dermophiidae; genus Geotrypetes; species Geotrypetes seraphini. The sequence continues at coordinate 24,811,714 of NC_047095.1, forward strand.
CCGAAAGCTAAGTTTAAATTGCTTCAATTTTTATGTGCTAAACTTTTTTAACTTATTTTTGAATAAAGCATTGATTCATTTAATTTTGTTTTTTCAGAATCTCTGTACCTATCGCATGAGTTTTTTTATCTATTCCTGTGTGTTCCCTGAGGCAGGATCGAAACGTGCACGTCGGAACCCGCAAGCTGCAAGTTAAGTTTGCTCAGTTCTTTGACTAAAAAAACCTAGTTAATATAGTGCTGAACGTTAACATTTTTTATAACACAAAAAGCATATATGGAATGATATAACATTTCTGTTTACTCTCCATGCGATGATTGGGCTGTGAGGTGGTTTTTCTGGGGCTTGCCCCAGTTTTCCCCTCCTTGATTCTGAGCAAGTTTTTGTGAACTGAGTTATATCATCAACTTTACTCTTTGAACAGGTCCATAGAGTGATTTTTTCTTTTTCTTTTCAATACATGCACCTTTTCACTCTTGTTACATTGATTTTAACTTGTCCCCCTCTTCATATCTGACTAGTGCCCTGGACTGATAGCATGGAATATTGCTACTCCTTGGGTTTTGGCCAGGTACCAGTGATCTGGATTGGCCACTGTGAGAACAGGCTACTGGGCTTGATGGACCATTGGTCTGACCCAGTAAGGCTATTCTTATGTTCTTATGTTACTGTCGATAGTGCTGGGTATTCCCTTAATGCTACAGGAGCTGCTTTCCTGGAGTTCTGCATTAACGGCTGGGTCCATTCAGGCCTCTTGCTGCTACAGGCCTCAGGGGAGATTTTTATGGTGGGCTTTTCTTTGGTTTTGGCGGGAAGCTCTGCCATTTTGCCTGTGTCTTCAGGTGACCTCCCTCTTGTTAAGACAGGAACAGGTCCTTGGTGCGTCTTCTGCTCCTACAGTGAGTACCTTTTTGCTGCTGGGAGAGGGTTTGCCCCTGATTTTGTTTTAGCCATGTACAAGGCTTAATTGTAGGCGGCTGGGGATTCGGTTTCTTCCTCGGGTGTCTTCAGTTTTTCTGTGGGGTCACTGCCTTCAAAGTCTGCTCCTGTTTAGCCCCCTTTGGCGTCTGCCTTCGTCCAAGTTGCCATGGGTTTCTTGTGATGAGGATTTTTCCTGGTTGACCCGATTTCACTGGATAAAGATTTGAACTTTTTGGTAGACTCCCAAGATCCTCTCAGGGGGACGGATGATGTGGACGGCTGAGTTTTAGAAATGCCGGTTCGCGAGGATGCTTCAGTCATGCGCATTTTTTACTTGGAAGATCTGCTGGAGCTTATTCTTCAGGTGTCTTAAGTTTTGCATTTTGAGGCAGAAGCTAAGGACCCATCCTCGTGTTGTGGACCCTCTGCTTCGGGGGATCCGGTCGGCCTCCCGCTCTTTTCCTATGCATCAGGATATTTGGGATGTGGTGCATACGCTGTGGAAGACTCCAGATGCTCCTTTTCACTTGGTTCATGGCCTGGCTCTATCCCATTCCTGATGGGGATAGGGATACCTTTAAGTCTCCTGTGGTTGATGCTGTAGTCTCATCCATTGCTCACAGACATTCAGTGCCGGTTGAAGGCGTTTCAGCCTTGAGAGACCCCAGGACCGTAAGATGGAGTCTCTCCTTAAGCAGAGTTTCAACATGGCTGTCTTGGATGTCAAAGTGGCAATTTGTAGTGGTCTGGTGGCCCTGGCTTGTTTCCACTGGTCTGGGCATGTCCTTGTCTGGGAGTCTTTTGATTGGTCCTTGGTGGACCAGGAGGTGGCTGAAACTGAGCTCGGTGAGTCTTATCTTTATGATGCCATGTATGATTTGCTGTGGGCAACTTCCAAGTCCATGGCCTTCAGTGTGGCCACTCATCAGACTCTGTGACTTCGAGGTTGGTCAGCAAGTATAGCCTCTAAGTCTAAGTTCAGTAAATTTCCTTTATGGGGTTCTTCCTTTTCGGGGAGGAGTTGGATAAGCTTGTTCAGGCCTTGAGTGACTCTGGTGCCTCGGCTTATGGTGGCACCAGCTGTGGGCATCTGTGTAATTTTCGTCAGTGTCTCCCTGGCTGGGGCTCGGCTTCTTTCCCTTTCAGAGGCTGATTCTTTCAGCGTATGCAGTCCTTTCGGGGAATTTGCTGGGGGAGTCGTGACTCCACTGGTGGCTCCACCTAATCTAATCTAATCTAATCTAAACCTTAGGTTTGTATACTGCATCATCTCTACATTCGTAAAGCTTGGCACCTGCGCACGTCCAGCCCAATGACTTGATTTGGGTCCTTCCCCCAGTTCTGGTGGGTGCCCAGATGTGGGATTATTACCAAGGGTGAGCCAAGATCACAATGGATCACTGGGTCCTAGAGGTGATTTGGGACAAGCTCTCAAGTTTTACTGGCCCTTACCAGATCGTTTCCTCTCTTCTCCTTGTCAGGCAACTTGGAAGAAGGAGGGCATTTCGTCAGATGCTGGAAAGGTTGCTGGACCTCAAAGCAGTGTCCCAGTGCCTCCTCAGAAGATTCGCACTGGCAGGTACTCCATTTACTTTGTGATGTCCAAGAAAGAGGGGTCTTTTCGGCCCATTTTGGATCTTAAAGGTGTTAACAGGACACTCCAGGTTCCGTCTTTTCGCATGGAGACCCTGAAGTCTGATTCTCACTGTTCAGCCTGGGGAGTTTCTGACTTCTCTCGACCTGATGGAGGCCTACCTGCATGTTCTGATTCAGGCCTCCCATCAGTACTCCTTCGCTTTGCGATTTTGGGAAAGCACTATCAGTTTTATGTGCTTCATTTTGGTCTGGCCATGGCCCTGTGGACTTTCACCAAGATTATGGTGGTGATGATAGTGGTGGTGGTGGCGGTAGCCTTCCACAAGGAGGGCATTCTGGTTCATTTTTTCAGGAGAGCTCCCTGGTCAGGGCTCGGGTAGTGGAGTTTCTGAAGTCCCTGGGCTGGGTTGTCAACCTTTCCAAAAGCTGGTTGACTCTGGCTCGGTGCTTGGAGTATCTCGGAGTTCTCTTTGACACCAGCCTGGGAGAGTCTTTCTTCCCAAGGCCTGAGTGCTGAAATTGCAGTTGCAGATTTGCTCCTTAATGGATTGTCGTTACCCTCAAGCGCAGGATTTTCTGCAGGTATTGGGGTTGATGGTGGCCTCCCTGGAAGTGGTCAGGTGGGTTTGGGCTCACATTCACCCCCCTTCAATATGCTCTTCTTTGATGGTGGTCTCTGCAAATGCACAATCTGGACTCTCTGGTCCCTCTTTGGGAGTTGGTTAATCGCAGCCTGCGCTGGTGACTATAGTCTTCCAATCTGGTTCAGGGAGTGAGTCTGGATCAGCTCCAGTGGACAGTTCTTCTTATGGATGCCAGGCTCCTCATTTGGGGAGCACAATGTCTCAGTCGCTCGGCTAAGGGCAGCTGGTTGCTGGTAGAGGCTTCCTGGTCAATCAATATTCTGGAGATCAGAGCAATTTGGTTGGCATTAGTTGCTTTCCAGTCTTTGCTGGAGGGAAAATCGGTTTGGGTTCTCTCAGACAATGCCACAGTGGTGGCTTACGTCAATCTTCAGGGGGGAACCAAGAGTCATCTGGTAGAGCAGGTGGCAGCTCTTCTCATGGAATGAGCAGAGGCTCACCTTCTGGACATCTCGGCTTCCCATATAGTGGGAGTGGACAATGTCCAGGCAGACTTCTTCAATAATCATATGCTGGAACCCGACTCATGGTATCTTGAGCAGGAAGCCTTTGAGTTGATTGTTCAGTTGTGGGGTCAGCTATGCTATGTGGGGTCATGGCTATGCCAAAGCACCGAGGTTCTTCAGTCAGTGCAGGGATTACCAGGTCGAGGGGCTGGATGCTGTGGTACAGGCTTGCCCGAAGATGGACTGCTGTATGTCTTTCTTCCATTGCCACTGGTGGGTAGAGGTCTTCTTTGTATTGCTCGGCATGCAGGCTGCGTGATCCTGGTGGCTCCGGACTGGCCCAGGCACCCGTGGTATGCAGATCTGGTTCATCTGCTCATGGCAGGTCCTCTTCCTCTGCCCCTCTCACTCGACCTTCTGACTTAGGGGCCCATTCCCATGTTCAATCTGGGTCCCTTTTGTCTTATGGCTTCACTCTTGAAAGGGAACACCTAAGTAAGAAAGGATATTTGAATAAGGTGATCTCTACCCTCATGGGCTTATGTACACATTTGGCATCTTTTTGAAGAGTGGTATTCCACTCTTGACATAGTTCCCCTTCATGCGTCTTTACCTCACATATTGGAGTTTTTGCAGGATAGCCTGGAGCGGGGGCTTGCCTGGTCCTCCGTAAGGGTTCAGGTTGCGGCCTTGTCTTCTTTATACGGTCTGTTGCATGGTTGCCATTTGGCTCTTCGGATGTGATTCATTTCTTGAGAGTGGAGAAATTGCTCCATCTCCATTTCGTCCTTCGATTCCGGCCTGGGATCTCAATCTGGTTCTTTCCATACTCGTTCATCCTCCCTTTGAGCATCTCGGCTCCTGCACCTTGAAGAACCTTACTCTTAAGGTTGTGTTCCTGGTAGCCATTACTTCCACGAGACGTGTTTCCGAACTGCAGGCCTTTTCATTTAGGCCTCCCTTCCTGGAGTTCTCTAGGGAGTGGGTCGTGCTGTGGCCTGTTCCTTCCTTTCTCCTTTTCATGTCAAACAGTTCATTGCCCTTCCATTCTTGGGTAGTCAGGAGGGCTCTTTGGAGCAAAGACGGTTGCGCAAATTGGATATCTGTAGGGTCCTTTGTGCTTATGTTCAGCGTCTCGTGGGTCCTTGTAAGGGGGATGGTGCTTCTAAAACTACAATTGCATGCTGAATCAAGGAGGCTATCGCTTTGGCGTACCTTCTTTGGAAGAAACCTGTTCCAGATTTTCTCAAAGCTCATTCCACTCAGGGTCAGGTAGCTTCTTGGGCTGAGTCTTCTTTTGTGCCTCTGGTGGATGTCTGCAAAGCTGCAGTTTGGTCTTCTCTCCATTCCTTTGTTTACCACTACCATGTGGACGTTCAGGTGCTTCAGGACGTGGTGTTTGGTAAGCATGTTCTTGTGGCGGCCCTTCGGGGGTTCCACTCATGATGGGTTCTGCTTTGGTATGTCCCATCTGTTCTGTGCCAGTCTGGAGGGACAATAAAGAAGGAGAAATTAGGTTCTTACTTTCTAATTTTCTTTCTTTTAGTCCCTCCAGACTGACACAGAACCCGCCCTGTTGTTTTTATTCGTTTTTCATAGAGAGTACATTTTTTCCTGCGGTATATTTATGTCTTGGTTTTTTGGGGAGCATAGTAAGAGCAACAGCGTTTGGTTCTTCTGACTTAGCTAGCGAACTGTGGGGATACCTTGAAGGTTCTTGTTCTAATCAGTATCCGAGAGTGTCTCCCTGTCCAATCCAGTCAACTGCTTTGTCTTCTCAATATGAGAGTGGAGTTGTTGTGTTTATAGTTCACAGTTCTTTAATTCTTAGCTAGTTCCTGCTTGGCTATTCATCAGACTGCAAAGCCCACTTGTACTACTGCCAAAAGTCAATGGGGCTCATAAAAAAAAAAAAGTCTAAAAAGTGATCTAAATGGGTACTTGGACGATCAAAAAGCCTGATCGTCCAAGTACTCATAATCAAAGCAGGTTTTAGACATTTCTAAAACCAGCATAGGCCTTTCCCCTACCTCTAAACACATAGAGCAAAAAGAGGCGTTTTTAGAGGAGGGGAAAGGGCGGGCGGTGGGCGGGAGGTGGGCCGACCTACACCTAGGCGTACAGCAGGTATAACCAAAACTTTAGGCAGGTTGCCTAGTCGGCACATACGTTTTGACTTAGATCAAGTCAAAACAGGTATAAGTGCCGAAAAGGGGCCGCTGAGCTGATCGCTGCAACTCAGCGGCCCCAGCAACCTGCCTACCCCCTACCTCAATGTTCACTGCAGGAGAAATGGCTCATCTCTCCTGCTGCGATGGTGATCACCCACCCCCCTCCGAACCGCGGCACTTCGGGGTGAGCATTGCGGCAGGACATCTCCCTTGCCGGTGATCCTCACCCCAAAGTGCCGCGGTTCGGATAGGGGAGGGCGGTCACCATCTCTGGCAGGAGAGATGAGCTATCTCTCCTGCAGTGATCAGCCCTTCCCCGGCTATTACGATTGGGCAGGAAGGGGCCCAAGCCTTCCTGCCCGGAAACACCCTGAACCCCCGACAGCATTGGGACATGAGGGAGCCCAAGCCTCTTGCCCTGCCAACTCCCTGACAGCATCGGGGCAAGAAGGAGCCCAAGCCCTCTTGCCCCGTGATCCCCAAACCCCCTCCCCACCGAGTCCGATGGGGCCAGGAGGGAGCCCAAGCCTTCCTGGCCCAGCAATCTCCAATCCCCCTCCCACCCACGATCTGGCCAGGAGGGAGCCCAAGCCCTCCTGGCCCGGCGACACCCCCTACAGGCATGAGGGATCCCAGACCCTCCTGCCCTCGACACAACCCCCCACGACCGACCCCCCCCGCCGACCCCACAACCCCCCCACCCTCCCTCCCTGTACCTTAAAAATTGTTGGTTGGATTGATGGGTGCCAAGCCCGTCCATCTGACAGGCCAGCCATCTCCGGAATTGCTGGCCTTAGGGCCTGTTTGGCCTAGGCGGCTCAAACCCCGCCCACAGGTGGGGCTTGAGGCGCCTGGGCCAACCGGAATCGGCCCAGTTGTCTTAGGCCCCTCCTGTGGGCAGGGCCTTAGGCACATGACTCCCTCTTGCCCCGATGCTGTCGGGGAGTCAGCGGGGCAAGAGGGCTTGGACTCCTTCTTGCTCCGAACGTAGTCGGGGGTTCGGGATGCTGCCGGGGCAAGAGGGCTTGGGCTCCCTCTTGCCACGAATGTAGTCGGGGGTTCGGGATGCTGCGGGCCAGGAGGGCTTGGGCTCCCTCCTGCCCGGATCATTGTAGGGGGGGGGGGATTCTGTAACCGGTATTTTTTTTGACAGACACCGGTTACAGAATCCGACTTTTAGGTGAAGGACTGGCTCCTCCTTCACCTAAAAGCCCTTGTTTTGGGCGTTTGGGACTTAGGCTTTTTGTATGTTGATTATATGGTGTAAGTTTAGACGTAGTGGTGGTCTGGGCGTTTAAACAGCTGAACGTAGAGGCAGGCCATTATCAAAAAAATCCTCCTTTTGGATGTTTTTTTTTATAATGGACATTTTCCCTGCTTCTACTTTCAACGTTTAAGACTTTAGGCCTAAAGGGGACTTAGACTTTTTTTTTTATTATGCCCCTCAATGTGTTCTCAATCTCTACCTGCTGGCAGAGAAGCATAAACCCATCCGTTCTGTGCTGGTCTGGAGGGACTAAAAGAAAGAAAATTAGCAGGTAAGAGCCTAATTTCTCCATACCAGCTGGCCCTGAGCCTTCCTTCTGATGCAACTTCCTGCACCTGCAGAGGGAAGGCTTATGGCTGGTGTGAGAACCTGGTATGAGTTGCTGCCAGCACAGCACAGCTTTTGAGCTGTCCTAAATTAGACCACTTACCTATGCAGGTGCTGGCACCTAATATTGCAAGCATCTGAATAACTTTGAGGCTCTTCCCCAGTGCTACTTCTGGCCTGCCCACTTTTGGGCGGTCTGTGGGGATATTCAGTGATACACTCTGATTAAGTGCCACTGAATATCCCCACTTAAGCAGTAGAAAGCGATTTAAGCAGGCAGGAGAACTTGCTGCCCGCTTAAATTGCTTTGAATATTGGCCCCTAAAATTACAGCAAATGGAATTCTGAAGGAATAAAGTAAAACATAATACCAAACACTGTAAATCTTATGAAACGCCTTGCTGAAGGTAAATGCCGCCTTCTGAAAAAAGAATACAGTAATAGTATGAGATGACTAGCTATAAATATCAATATACATGCTGAAAAGCTATATGTTAAAAAAAAAAAAAAATGCTGAGCAATCTTCTATCACCTAAGGGGTATCTTTAAAAAACAATAGAATGGTAACTTTAAACTAAGGTTCTCATTAGAGAATGACATGGGGACAAGTTTGTCCCAATCCCCACAGGATTTAAATTTCCCCTTCCCGTCCCTGCGAGTTTTGTCACTGTCCCTATCCCATTCCTGTAAGCTCTGTTTTAATTGCACAAGCTTATGATTTTAAAGTGTTTGAGGCTTGTGCGGATGAGGATGGAACTTGCAGGAATGGGGCAGGGACAGGAAAAGAACTCGTGGAGACGGGAAGATGAGTTCCCACGGGAACGGGGAAAATTTTGTCATCGTGTCATTCTCTAGTTCATATGTTGAAAGTTGTGCTCCCTGATGCAGGGCCAATTCAAATCATATCATGTCAGACCTGGGATTTGGATCAATGGAGAAAGATAAGTGATTTGAAGATTTATAACTAAGAGTGATATGAAAGCGTTTTTGAGAAGTTGTTTGCTGTTTTTTAAAAAATAATCATCAATATACAAAGGGCATTGTGGGGTGCTATATCCCCCCAAAAAATAAAAGTGAAAGGATGAATTGATGATGGAATCATAAATAAAGAGGCTTTGGTGATGCTATGAGGCTTTTGATTTACGGTCCACTTTTCCATATAGTTTTAGTTAACCTTATCAAAACTTGCTGTCATAAACAAGGAACAAAATAGGCACATTTTTGAACATTTCACATGATATATGCTAAAGTATGCATTTTCACAGGCATTGTTTTTGTTCTTAATAGAGCTGTGTTTGAAGAACTTGAATGATTTATCATCTGTTAGTTTGATTAGAATGGATGAAGAAATAAATTTTAAGCCAACTGGTATGTAAAATTATTTGTTATAATCCTGACTTATCAACATAATTTAGAACTGCTGTCAACATAACACTGAACATCTAGCTGTGTCCAAATTCTCTCCATAAGTCTATAGAAATGAATGGCAGATAGAGACTGCCAGGTATGTGTGGTGTGTCCATTTTTCATGCATTCTGAAAAACTGGTTTCATCCTTGCTTTTCCATGGTTGTGTTCCTGCCCCATGATTCTAGAGCTGTACTGGATAGAATATTTTACTTTTCGACCAAATACAAATAATAGGCAATGAAATTTTAGCGTAATAAGAAGTGTGAAATCAGCATAATAAGTAATAAACAGTGTGTTTATTTCAATAGGATTTAGCACAGTACAGCCCTGGGTTATTTGTATTCAAATTTAAATCACTATTTGGACAAATACAAATAATGTATTTGAGATCAAATCGAATACAAATATTTATACAGTCCTAATTCTAATACTCCTTTTTATACAGCTACAGTATATTTTCATTATGGAAAAATAAGTTTGTATATATTGAAATTGAATGCTCATCCCATATTGATCTTTTTCTGAGTGCCTTGCTGCCGTCTATCTTTTGAACCTTGCTTAGAGAACAATTAGTAGTTCAATTGCCTTATCAGTTGATCCCAGCAAAACATTATAACATTGTAATGGATCAATGAAGACCCACTAGCTGTCCTCAGGCCACATAAAAAAACATACAAGAAATGTGAAGGGTGAGAGTGAACATGGACAGAGAATTGAAGAGGTTATAAACAGAGACAGAGAGGTAAAAAGATGAGAGATGGAAGAGGTTTGGTGGTCCCTGGTGCCAGTCGTCAACAGGAAGCCGTCCGACAGCAGCCTCAGATAAACAATTCTGATACCAGGCCTCTGGCTTCTCCTCCATGGAGGGGGAGACTCCCCTACTGGGAAGCCAGAAAAGGTGGTCCAAGTGGAAGCCATAGTCCGCAGGTTACTGGATATGTGGCCATAGATCCCATTCTGGAGCAAGACTCAGGTTCCGGCAGATACTTAATATACTTCACCATTCCAAAGGGAGGCTTCAAAAACTGGAGGCCGATCCTGGACCTGAAAGTGGTCAATGCAGCCCTAAAAGTGCCTCGTTTCTGGATGGAAATGATACATTCGGTGATTGCCTTTGTGGCTCTGGGAAAATTCTTAGCTTCCCTGGACCTGACGGAGGCCTATATCCATATTCCCATATTTCCAGAACACAGGAAATACCCGATGTTCCATGTTCAGCAGCATTAACAATTTGCAGCGCTACTCTTCAGGTTGGCGACTGCTCGAAGGACCTTCACCAAGGTGATGGTGGTGATTGCAGCCCACCTGTGCATGCTTGGAATTCTGGTCCACCCGTATCTGGATGACTGGTTAATCAGGGCTCCGATGGAGGCTGAGGGGTATCAGGCAGTTCACCAAATTGTTCAACTGCTGCAGCGCCCGTTTTGGGTGATCAACTTCCAAAAGAATTACTTTGAGCCGACACAGGAACTGGAATTCCTGGGGGTTCACTTCCACATGGGTTCATCAAGGTGTCCCTCTCTACATTGCACCAGGAGAAGCTCCGCCACTTAATCAGGGAATTTCTGGCCACTCCGGCAGAATATCCAGGCAGTATATCCAGGTCCTAGGATCCATGGTGGCAACAATCGACATGGTTCCTTGGGTCAGGACCCACATGCATCTGCTGCAGAATGCCCTAATCCCCCGCTGGAGTCTGCAATGGGATCGGCTGCATGCCTGACTCTCCTGGATGGCGGAGGCTTGGAATAGTCTAGTCTGGTAGTTGTGTCCCCTTTCCCTGTCCAAGGATCTTCCCCTCGGGATATCTGAGTGGGTGATCCTTATGACAGATACCAGTCTCTTTGGATGGGGTGCTGTTTGTCTGGACAGTTCAGGGTCAGTGATCCCTCTCTGAGTGGAAGTGGTTGATCAATCAACCACTTTGGGCAATTCAGTTGTTGTCTCTGGAATTAAGCCGTGTATGTCTTCTTGGACAATGCAATGGTGGTGGCTTACATCAATTGCCAGGAAGGCACCAGAAGTGCCTCCCTGATCGTGGAGACCTAGCTTCTCTTCTGGTGGGCCAAAAACCATCTTGTGGTGCTTTCAGCTGCGAACATGGCTGGGGTGGACAACATCCGGGTGGATTATCTAAGTCTGTCAGACTCGACCCTAGGGAGTGGTCCCTATCTCAGAAGGTATTCAGCTGCATAGTGGAGCGTTGGGATTGCCCCATATTCGACCTCATGGTGTTGGCAGTCAACAAGAAGATTGATTCTTCAGCCGCCAGAGCGAAGCTGGTAGTGAAGGCTTGGACATGCTGGTATAGCCTTGGCCACTGAAGAGCTTTCTCTATGTCTTTCCTCTGTGGCCCATGATAGGCTATCTGCTGAGATGGATTGTAGCTCAGAGGGGTCGGGTGATTCTTATAGCACCCAACTGGTCGAGACGTCCATGGTACGCTGACATGGTTCATCTGCAGCTGGATCAGGGACTCAGACTTCTTTGTAATCCTCATCTTCAGGATCCAGACCGCTTTGATCTTGCAGCCTGGCTATTGAGCGCACAGCCCGCAGGGTTTCTGAGCTTCAGACTCTATCCTGCTGGGATCCTTTCCTTAGGATCACAGATTTCAGCATGTTTATGCGCACTGTTTCTTCTTTTCTCCTGAAAGTGATCTCTGCTTTCCATATTAACCAAGAAGTTTGTCTTCCTACCTTTACTTCCTCTGATTTGAGGGAGCAGGACCAGGTGTTGTGGTCCCTGGATGAGGGCAGGATCTTGTTGCAGTACATGGAGGTTACAAGTTTCAGGTCTACGACCATCTGTTCATACTGGTGGGTCCTGCCATTTCAAAATGGATCCATATGGCTATTTCTTCCACCTGAAAGAAGCCCCCCCCCCTTTTAGAGAGGGCTCATTCTACCAGAGGCATCTCTTCTTGGGCAGAGTCATTGACGAACTATTTGAAGGAAATGTGCAGGGCTGCTACCTAGTCCTCTTTGCATACTTTCACCAAGTTTTACAGAATTGATGTGGCAACCAAGCAGGATGCTGCTTTTGGTTTCTTCATTTTGGCAGCAGACTCATCAGTCCCACTTGAAGTTACGTCAGCATGGGTTGAGAGAGGAGTTGAGGAGAAACGTTTAGATACCAACTTGCATGGGAGGGGCTGCTGGAATCACTGAGAGGATTCCGCTGCTTGGGGGGTTGCAGGACTCATGAGGGGATTCTGCTGCTTTGGACTGGTCTGGGTGGAAGCTGGACCTGGTCTGGGGGGTTGAGTGGAAGAGAGATAGGGGCTGAAGCTGCCTTTCAAACCACGGGTTCCGAGAGGAGGGACAAAGTGCTGAACTTGCTGGATGTATGGAGAAGTCTTCTTCAATGCTTTGAAGTAACAAATGACTTTTATCTTTCACATCATCCTTCCTAAAAAAAAAGTCGATAGGTTATTATTGAGATGGCTTATGGAAATCCACTGCTTAATCTGTTTTACTACTTGGGATCTAGCTAGGTACTTGGGACCTGGGTTGGCCACTGTTGGAAACAGGATGCTGGCTTGATGGACCTTCGGTCTGTCCCAGTATGGCAATTCTTATGTTCAATATGGTGAGACTAGGCAAGTCTGCATCTAAAGCAACCATCTCCAGATGGATTTGTATGACTATTTTATCTGCGTACATTAGCTATAGAAAACAGCTACCATTTGTCTTGAAAGCACACTGTACTAGAAGTGCAGTGTCTTCATGAGCAAGTCCTTCTAAAGAGAACTGTAGTAAAGAATGACATAGAGACAAATTTTTTCCCATCCTCGCAGGAACTCGTTTTCCCATCCCGTCCCGTCCTGGAGAGTTTTTTTTCCTGTCCCTGCCCCATTCCTGTAAGCTCTGTCTCATTCAGCTTGTCTCTCAGAATCAAGAGCTCTGGAGGGTAAGGGATCTAATTTAGAAGTGCTAGGCATAGGAGGAGGAGCCCTATTGGGAGAGCTGAGGATAGACATGATCTTCCTGAGATCCTAGTTGTCTTTACTCAGACTGTTGACAGGACGGGAGACTCTTTTCACAGGTTGAATTATGACCCTGGCAGCTAAGGAGTCCCACATGTGAGAATATAGTGCCTGCTTGTCCTCGTAAAAAATAGATACTTAACTGTATCAGGTGTTTTCATGATCTGCCCACCTCCCCTCATTGGCTTCGTAGCTTTTATTTTCTACTGTACTGATAGTCTTACCCTTCTCCAATGTCGGATGGGAAGGTACCTGCATGCATGAGGTGTGGACCCTGCCTCAAATATTTAAAGTAACAGTGCACTTGACAGTGTTTGCACCGGATTCCTTGGATGATATCCGCTATACCCGCCTTTAGTTTTATGAAAGGTCTAAATCATTAATCACCACACTTTGTGATCTAGAGGGTAAATTCTGAATATAGCTTTCCCATATAAATCAGAATTATGTTTTCCTACAATGACTAGCATTCCTGTTCTGCATTTCATACATCTGTTAAGAAACTTGAATGTCAAGAGATGCATTCTTTTCCAGTTGCTTAGCTATTTTAGTTTGATTCTATTCTATCTTTTTGTTGTCTGATGATAAGACAACCTCTATTCTTTGGGAAGTACTGCTTTGTTTTGATAAACACTTACTGGCCAATTGCTGCACAGGATTCTTAAGTGGTGATGTCAAGTCATTAGTTCTTACTCTCCAGCTGCTGGCAGGAAACCATAAACTCAAGCATCTGGACCAGTCTGGTGAGACTCAAGAAAAGGAAATTAGCAGGTAAGGTATAATTTCTGTTTTGCATAAGGATTACTAGCATATACAACATGTCATAACATAGCAGAGGACAGAATTTCAATATAGCTGACTTTTGAGCCAGTTGGGTAATATGTTGCTTTAAGATGCTTCCAGAAATATCCTTTGTTACTTCCAAATGCTATAAAGAAAATTTAAACCCTACTCTGACAAGACAGTGAGAAACAGATCTTACATAACTACTGCAGAAAAACCTCCCAAGTAGGGCTTAGTTTGAAGTTGCCTGAAGAGATCATGGATATCAATGAAGAAAGTAGGGCTGAACAGTAGACTTCCAATAAGATCCAAGAGAATAGTCACATAGTCAATTTATTGTATAAATCCACAAAACTAAGTGCATACATGCAGAAGACTCGACTTGGCACCATGTTTCAGCGAAAGATACACCTGCCTCAGGGGTTAAAACACTCTGTCAGACCTCATAAACAATTCTATTCTATCTTTTTGTTGTCTGATGATAAGACAACCTCTATTCTTTGGGAAGTACTGCTTTGTTTTGATAAACACTTACTGGCCAATTGCTGCACAGGATTCTTAAGTGGTGATGTGGACACTGTGAGCAGTATTGTATTTGTGGCTCAGATTTTGGAGATATATATGGTTCACAGTGTCATGTTTGTATTGTTTGTTTATGAGGTCTGACAGGCGTATCTTTCGCCAAAACACAGTGCCGTGTTGGGTCTTCTGTGTGCATGCACTTGGTTTTGTCGATTTATACAATAAATTGACTACTTGACTATTTTGGCTCTTGTTGGAAGTCCATTGTTTCAGCCCAATTTTCTTCATTAGCTGTTTTATCGTGGGGGGTTTTCCCATTGGACTTTTGTATTTGGGAGATCATGGATGTATAATTTCCAGGGTCTATTGAAGAAGACTTGCTTCTCAATTTCCACCAATCTCTATTTGCCAATTCCAAGGGAAGCATCTGAAAATGTATAACCATTTTGGGAAAAGAACCATTTTGAAAAGAGCAATACGCCCACCTAGGGATAATGGTAATGACTGCCATTTTAGCAATTTTTGTTTTGTATAACTCATCAAATCTGGAATATTAAACTTATATAGAGTTAGAATTTGCTGGAATATAAATTCCCAAATATTTAAATTTATCTTCCATCCATTGAAGCGGAAAATTAGAACCCCAATGTATATGTAAATTATCATTAGTAGGCAGAGCTTTAGGGTCCTTTTATCAAGCTGTGGTAGGGGTTTAACACGCGTAATACCATGCATTAAATCGCCTGCCGCACTAGCCGCTAACGCCTGCATTGAGCAGGCGTTAGTTTTTTAGCCGGCCGCAGGGGTTAGCGCATGATGAAATGTCCGACACGCTAACCCCGCTAGCGCAGCTTGATAAAAGGACCCTTAGACTTATCCATATTTAATTTAAAACCAGAAAAATCACCAAATTCAACAAAGCTTTCCAATAAAGATCTTAATGAAATCCTGGGGTTAGATAATGCACCAAAATATCATCTGCAAAAGCCGCAATTTTAAAAGGTGAAGACCTGATGTCAACTCCAAAAATATCTGGATTAACAAGAATTTCATGAATCAATGGATCCAGGGTCAATACAAAAAGCAACGGAGACAAAGGACATCCTTGCCTCGTTCCTTGACCTGCCGCAAAAAAATCCAAAAAACAGCCATTAATAAATACTCTAGCCTGTATATATGAATATAAGGTTTTAATGGCATCTTGAATTACCCATAATACCATATCTGGCTAATACAGTGAACAAAAAATTCCCATCTTACCCTATCAAAAGCTTTCTCAGCATCAAAACTAATCAACAATGATGGAATATTTTTATTATGTACCCACTCTAAAGAATATAAAATAGATCTAATATTCTTAACTGCTGTACGTCCTTTTACAAACCCTACTTGAGGTTCAGCAGTCAGATTGGGCAATAACTTTGCCAACCTATTAGCCAATAACTTAGCTTCATAACAAAGCAAAGAAATCGGCCTATAAGATTCCACTTTATTAGGATCTTTACCTGACTTTGGAAATACAATTATCTGAGCTTGACAAAGCATTTTAGGTAAAATTTGTTTCTCAATCTGATTATTAAACATCAATACTAAAGGAGTAGCTATATTCTGTCCAAGAATCTTATAAAACTCAGCTCTATAACCATCCATACCGGGAGCTTTACATAATGGACTTTGTTGTATAGCCAATAATAACTCATCCTCTCCAATAGGACGATTTAAGTCTGTTCGTTCTACCTGTCCAATACAAGGTAACTCTAGACTGGACAAATAAATATTACTGGACAAACCTGTATTTTGACAAGGAGCAAATGAAGAGGAATAATAATCCTGAAATACTTTACCAATATCCTTATCTTTCATAACAAAGTGACCCTGAATTGATTGAATTCACGAAATCCTAGATGACAAATATTTACCCCTCATTAAATGAGCCAATAATGCTCCTGGCTTATCATGTTTATATAGTTGGTATTGATAATATTTCACAGACTTAATAGCTCTTTGATGAAGAAGTTCATTCAATTGAAGCTGTATTGCTAACAATTAAGCACAATTATCTTCTGAAGAACATCTGGCATGAATACCTCTAATTTTTATTAATTGTTTTTCCAAACGCAATATATCCCTATCCCTAGCTTTTTTCTTTTGACTAGAATAAGCAATTATCTCCCCCCTCAACACTGCCTTTGCTGTTTCCCAAAATAAAGTAGGAGTTTCCTTATGTTGTTTGTTAGTAATCTGATAATTATTTCAACAATCTAAAATATGTTTTTGAAATTTAACATCATGATATAAATCTAATGGAAATCTCCATTGAGGCAAACCCACAGAATCAGAAAACAAAGATAATGTAACCCATACAAAGGCATGATCTGAAATCTCTGTAGGTCCAATAGCGGAATCTTGAATTTTGGAAAACCTTATATCTGAACAAAGGAGATAATCAATCCTAGAATGAGTATTATGGGCTCTAGAACAATGAGTATAATCCCTATCTAATGGACACATTACCCTCCAAATATCCATTAAATTTAAGAAATCACAAAACAAAGGAATTCCTTTAATTAAATCTAACCTATCTGCAGCCCTAAGAACTGAATTTGGAGCATATAAATTACAAAGCCACATATTACCCCATTAATCCTAACTTTTGCTATTATAAAACGCCATTCCAGATCAATATTTATTTGTATCTTTTCTACCACTAATTTTTTATGAAATAAAATAATCACCCCTGCCTTTCTATTAAGGGTCGGAGCCTCAATATAATCACCTACCCACCAAGTAAGAAGTTTAGAATGCTCTTGTGCTGTTAAATGTAATGTAATGTAATGTAATTTATTTCTTATATACCGCTACATCCGTTAGGTTCTAAGCGGTTTACAGAAAATATACATTAAGATTAGAAATAAGAAAGGTACTTGAAAAATTAAATGAGTCTCTTGTAAAAAAAACAATTGACGCATGATGCCTTTTTAAACTTTGTAATATCTTTTTCCTTTTTAGTGGTGAGGAAATACCCCCCACATTTCAAGTAATAAAATTCAACATCATTATAAAACTTGACCAAAAAAGACACTACAAAATCCAGTAATATAAATCCAAATTAAACATAGGAACTGTCCCAGCCCCCAGCCCCCATCTAGACCAAACAAAAATAAACTCCAAAATATACCACCTCCAAAAATTGAAAGAAAAATAAAGATTTTTGTCAACTTCCATCCCAACCACCCTTCCCCATCCCCCAATATCTTAGAATCTTTAATAAACCAAATCATCTCCCCATACTTCCATTTTAGTGCCTGTTTGGCTCATTTGTTTTATTTTTCCCACAGACACTGGAAGACTGATGGCTTTGTACTACATTACATATGGTACAGTGAAGCAGTTTTGCAGAATTAATGGAACAGAGTCATTAGCTGAACTGGTACAGAAGGCTTATATCTTTTAAAGCAGTTTTTAAATTGGAAAGGAACATACTGTTCTGAGACTGATTTATTGAGGTGATATTAAACAAAAAAACTTGCTAAGCATATATTTGTGGTGCAAATGATTCCTTATTCATAATAAGAAGTAAACACGTTTATTTTAAGAATACAAATGCTTTTTTGAAAACGTATTGCTCAATATGCAATTTATTCAGTTCTCCTTCATTTTGAGCAATTTTCAATAAAATTGTGCTTTGTCTGTTGCATACTTGCACAAAACTTCTTTAATATGTTACCATGTCAGGCAACATGGAGCTTGTGTATGAGAGAATATCATTTTTATAATGTATAGAACACATCCTAAAATCATCCATGGAGTATGGCTAGACCAGGGGTAGACAACTCCAGTCCTCGAGGGCCAGATCCAGTCAGGTTTTCAGGATTTCCCCAATGAATATGCATGAGATCTATTTGCATGTACTGCTTTCAATGCATATTCATTGGGGAAATTCTGAAAACCTGACTGAATTCCAGCCCTCGAGGACCGGAGTTGCCCACCCCTGGCTAGACCCAAACCTGGACATGCCAATACACATCCAATGCATCACAAAAAATGCTTATGTCAAACTCTACTGGGTCAGAAGACTAAAACCCTACCTAATCCATCAAGCAATGTCCAACATAGTAATATCCCTAGTATTCTCAGTCTTCGACTACTGCAATGCAGTCCTGTTGGGCATTCCAAAGTACATGATCAGACAAATCCAAATAGTACAAAACGCAGTAGCTAGATTTCTGCTGGAAAAATCAAAGCAGACAAGTGCCACCACACTACTGAAAGAGTTACACTGACTCCTGATTGAAAGTAGGATGAACTTAAAGATATGTTGCTGACACATAAAATCATTCATCTGTCAGAACCACAATACCTAGCAACTAGACTAGACAACCATGCACCAACATGCACCCTACCCTTGAGCCAAGAGTACCTACTGGAACTACCCTCCTTCAGAGACATCAAATGCAAAAGCGTCAGGAAAAGAATGTTCTCAGTGATGGCCCCAGTGTGAGTGGAATTCCCTTCTGAAGGAATTAAAACTAGAAAAGGACACCAAAAGGTTTAAGAAAGGAATAAAGACAATACTCTTCACAGGACACTTTAGCAAATAAAAAAACATTTAAAGGGAATAACAACATAGAGGAAACAGCAGGCTACACCCCACTTGGAACACAAAAGGGTGAACTCACAAATAATACAAAGAAAGATGAGTATATGACAATACAGAAACTATAATTATAATATATGTATATAGGTGGTATAAATAGGTAAGATTCACATATATTTAGCTCATGTAGTGTAACACCTTTACTGAAGCTTAGGTATTGTAACACTTTTACTGAAGCTCATGCAAACCACTCAGAATTGACTCCCCAGTCATTAATAGCAGTATAGAAGGTTCCAATAAACAGCTTTAATATGCTATTCTTTAATATGCTTTGTACTTACCTATTTGTTATACATCTGTATACATTTTGTAGCATTAATATCATAATGTTTTTATATAAGAAATAACATATTTCTGTCAACAAGCAGGATTGAATAGGGCATAAGTGGGTGATGTCATTGGATGATGCTGAGATAGAATAGCTCTCCCAGTGCTCAGAACTAACTGCAAAGGTCTGAGCAGGCACAGCTCTTCCTGCATGCAGTGGTCACCTTAATACTTCAGTTTTTGTTTTTATCTACTATGCCAAATGTGTGTGAAAATAATGCTTTCCTGTATTTTAGAGACTCTTAGCATCTGTGTGTTTTTTTAAAAAGAAAAGTTTATTTTCTTAGGGCCCCTTTTACAAAGCGACGGTAGCGATTCCCACGCAGCAAAGGTGATGCAGTCCATTTAGTTCCTATGGGCTGTGTTGCATTTGCTGTGCCATGTCTTGCTACCATGGGCTTTGTAAAAGGGGTCCTTCCTTGGTATTTTATTTTCAGTTGAAATGTTCAGATGAAGTCAGGGTTCTATCCTGCCTGCAGTGTGAAAGAAAGATCCAGAACCATAGCCAGGCTGACTTCAAACCTGTGGAGAGATGCGCCAAGAAAAGACTGCTTGAATCGGCTCTTCCAGTGGCATAGTTAGTACTGAATGGGCCCTGAGTGGAAAAACGGAAATGGGCTCCCTATAACACCATCTCCCCAAGGTGGTGGAGCCACCCAGACTCCCGACAGAGTCCTCAAAAAAAGGACATGTCCGGGGAAATCTGGATATCTGGTAACCCTAGGACTGCCAAAGGCAGCGTGTTTAGCTGACTGACCCTGCTGGCAACCCGAATATACCCTGTTAAAATGAAGAATGGTCAAAAACTGCCCAGATGCCTTATGGAGCCCTCAAAAATAGGACATCCGGCCATCTGGTAACCTTACATATGGTCTCTTCCTGTTCTACTTCTATTTTAGGTTCTAGAAAATACTTGGATTGTATGAGCTTCTCAGCTTTATCTTTAGCATTACTCCAGCAAGGCTTGGCTTGTGTAGGCTGTTCACTCCAGCTCCTCGCTTGAACTGTTCTCTCTGGCTTACTTTGCTAGGGTAATTATGATCATCTTCAGGTGAGGGTTTTGCTCTCATTGGTGGAAACTTTTGTGGAGTAATACACCTATTAACTGCAGTCTTCAGGCTAGGGAACTGGATAGCTTTTGTATCAAAAATTCCCTGTTTAGTTTACTTGGCCAGCCCTGCACCTGGCTGTGCCATATTTATTCTACTATCTGCATCCCTAGAAGAAGATAAATATGTGTTTGCCTGTTCTTGCTTCTTTCCCTGTAAGAGTTGGACTTCATTGCAATATGCCTTTGAAGCTCACTTCTACATAGTTTCTCAGGAGCTAGTCTGGGGCCCACCGCAAGTGTCTGACCTTGGCTGTGAGAAAACAGCTTGTTTACAAGTGCCGAAAGGATTCATGATGTCTTTGTTCAGAAAAGATGGTTCATAAGAACATAAGAACATAAGCATTGCCTCTGCTGGGTCAGACCAGGGGTCCATCGTGCCCGGCAGTCCGCTCCCGCGGCGGCCCCCCAGGTCCATGACCTGGAAGTGTTCCCTACCTAACCTAAAATATCCATACCCCATTCGCTCAATGTCCTGTAAGGTAACTCTATCTGTACCCTGTAATCCCCTTCGCTTCCAGGAAGTCATCCAGTCCCTTTTTGAACCCCAGAATTGTACTCTGTCTTATCACCTCTCCGGGAAGCGCGTTCCAGGTGTCCACCACCCTCTGAGTGAAGAAGAACCTCCTTGCATTCGTTATGAATCTGTCTCCTCTCAGTTTTTCTGAATGACCTCTTGTTTTAGTTGCCCCTGCTAGTCTAAAGAATCTGTCCCTCTCCACCTTCTCTATGCCTTTCATGATTTTATAAGTTTCTATCATGTCCCCTCTCAGTCTCCGCTTCTCCAGGGTAAAGAGCCCCAGCCTGTCCAACCGTTCGGCATATGAAAGGTTCTCCATACCCTTTATCGTCCTCGTTGCCCTCCTCTTGACCCTCTCGAGTATTGCCATGTCCTTCTTGAGGTATGGCGACCAGTATTGGACGCAGTATTCCAGATGTGGGCGCACCATTGCTCGATACAGTGGCAGGATAACTTCCTTCGTTCTGGTAGTGATACCTTTCTTGATAATGCCCAACATTCTGTTCGCTTTTTTTGAGGCCGCTGCACATTGTGCCGCCGGCTTCATTGTGCTATCTACCAATACCCCCAGATCTTTTTCTTGGCTACCTTTCCCGAGTACCCTCCCTCCCATCGTGTAGCTGTACATGGAGTTTCCTTTCCCTATGTGCAAGACCTTACATTTCTCCACATTGAAGCTCATCTGCCATTTTTTTGCCCACTCACTCAGTTTGTTCAGGTCGCTCTGCAGTTCTTTGCATTCCTCAACAGTTCTGACCCTGCTGGAGAGTTTTGTGTCATCCGCGAACTTGATAACTTCGCACTTTGTCCCCATTTCTAGATCATTAATAAATATATTGAACAGCAGCGGTCCCAGCACTGACCCTTGCGGAACACCACTTGTGACCCCTATCCAGTCAGAGTAGTGCCCCTTTACTCCTACCCTCTGTTTCCTGTCCGCCAGCCAATTTTTGATCCATCTGTGCACGTCCCCATCCACCCCGTGGTTCCACAGTTTCTTCAGTAAGCGTTCATGGGGCACCTTGTCGAAGGCTTTTTGGAAATCTAGATATATAATGTCTACTGGGTCACCTTGGTCCAATTGCTTATTTATCCCCTCAAAGAACTGCAGTAGATTTGTCTGGCATGATCGGCCTTTACAGAAACCATGCTGGCTCGATCTCATCAGATTATTTTTTTCTATATGCTCATTGATACCTTCCCTGATCAGTGATTCGGCCATCTTCCCCGGAACAGAGGTTAAGCTCACCGGTCTGTAGTTTCCCGGGTCGCCTCTCGATCCTTTTTTGAAGATCGGTGTAACATTCGCTATCTTCCAGTCCTCCGGGATTACCCCTGTTCTCAAGGACAGGTTGCAAATATGCTGCAGTAGCTCTGCTGTTTCATCTCTGAGCTCTTTCAGTATTCTCGGGTGGATCCCATCTGGGCCCGGAGCTTTGTCCGTTCTTAATCTATCTATCTGTCTGAGAACGTCTTCGAGGCTTACCTCCATGCATGATAATTTCCCCTCTTGATCTCCCCTGAAGATTTTTTCCGGTTCTGGCACACTGGTTGTGTCCTCTATTGTAAAGACCGACGAGAAGAACTTGTTTAGCCTACCAGCCACTTCTTTTTCCTCTTTCACCACTCCCTTCCGGTCACCCTCATCCAGGGGCCCCACCTCCTCCCTCGCTGGTTGTTTCCCTTTCACATATCGGAAAAATGGTTTGAAATTTCTTGCTTCCTTGGCCAGTCTCTCCTCATACTCTTTCTTGGCTTTCCTGACTACTCGGTGACATTCTTTTTGATGCTTCCTGTGCTCTCTCCAGTTTCCTTCAGTTTTATCTTTTTTCCACTTCCGAAATGATTTTTTCTTGTCTCCTATCACTTTCTTTACTTCACTGGTTATCCATGCAGGGTCCCTCGTCTGATTCTTCTTGGAACCTTTCCTAAATCTTGGTATATATAGGTTTTGCGCCTTGTTTACTGTGTCCTTGAAGAGGGACCAGGCTTGCTCCACAGTCCGAGTTTCCTTGGAGCTGTTTCTGAGCTTCTTTCTCACCATTTGTCTCATGGCATCATAGTTCCCTTTCTTGAAGTTAAATGTTGTTGCCTTGGTTCTCTTTCCCATAGGTAATCCTACTTGCACTTTGAACTGTATCATGTTGTGATCACTGGTTCCTAGTGGTCCCATGACCTCCACATCCTTTGCTGGTCCTTTCAGCCCATTGAGGATCAGATCCAGAATCGCTGATCCTCTTGTTGGTGTCTCGACAAGTTGTTCCATGAAGCAGTCATGGACTGCTTCCAGGAACTCCGTTTCCCTTGCACATTTTGAATTTCCAAGACACCAGTCTATACCAGGATAGTTGAAATCTCCCATAACTATGGTGTTTGGGTTCTTGCATTCCTTTCTCATGGCCTAGCAAGGCCTCAAGCCTCCAAAAGGTGATGCAAGGAATCGGATTACCCTTGTACTTAGTTATGCACATAAATGTATAGAGTAATGTCATGTATGTGTGCCAGTTCCAAAGAGTCTTGTTTCTTCTAGCAGTTTCATGCATGCTTGACTCTTTTGTTCTTCTTGCTTGCAATGTCTTCTCTCTTCTCTCACCCTTACTTATTCTTAATCAAAATAACTGGAAAAAACCCTATCTCCCTCTGTGAGTGCTCTAAAATACAGCCTGCCAGTCAGGATACCTTCACTGTAAAATACTGACTGGAGAAAATGAATTACCTCTATTCTATATTCCTAACTAAACTAGAACATATATTTCCTGTCTCAGCTACTGAAGAGAGAGTTTGGAATGCAGCTACTGCAAGCTGCAGCTGCTCTGGAACCCACAACTCACTCTCTCTTTTTCTCATACACTCTGAAGAGAAGATGAAAAGATTGCTCTTTTTGTCTTTCATCACAGGTTCACAAACTTGATATTATTTTCCAGAGCCTTAGAGAGAACCTATCCTGCTTTTATTTACAGTGCAACTGTCAATCTCTTATTCTTAGAATTTATTTTCTAATAGGCCCAGGCTCTATTCTTCAAATACCCACTTAACTTACATAGCACATATTTGCAAGGGGGTATACACTGGGGCAGAGCATGGGCAGAACTTAGGGAACACAGGCGGGATACTATAAGTTATGTGAGTACTTGCTGCATTTAGGCATTTACATTTATTCCAGCTCTATGACTGGCATAAATACAAGTGCCTAAATGCAGTGACATAAATGCAACTGGCATGTTATATTTCTAAAATAGATTTAAAATAGATACATTTTTTTACTAGTTGTACATAAAGCTTTCTTTCAATAATCTGAAGCCACTTAAATTAGACTTTCCAAATTATATGTACCGTATTTTCACGTAGATAACGCGCACCCATGTAAAACGCGCACATGGGTATAGCATGCGGGGAACACAAATTTATGTAATAAAATGTTAATATAGCGCGCACACGCGTATACCGCGCATGCTAAAACCTCCTCCCGCCTACTCCGAACCGGCATCCTCCCCTCGCTCGCGTCACCCCCCTCCCCCTCTGATCCGAGATAATCTGATCCGGCATTCCCCCTGTGAACCGGCATCCTCCCCCCCCGCTCACATCACCCCCCCTCCCCCCTGATCCTACATCCTCCCCAGCACCGCAAATACAACTCTTACCCAATTGGGCACCGGCACCAGCACCAATGCACAGCATGTGCCAGTGCCCGAAGATCCTCCCTTGTTGGTTTGGGCTGGGCTGGGCCGGGCGGTGTGAGAGAGATCCTCCTTCTTCCTCTGCCGGGCTGGACTAGGCTTTGAGCATTTGCGCATGCTCAAAGCCTTCTGGCCTCGCTCTCTCCGAGATAAGCCTGGCAGAGGAAGAAGGAGGATCTCTCTCGCACCGCCCGGCCCAGCCCAGCCCAAACCAACGAGGGAAGATCTTCGGGCACTGGCACTGGCACATGCTGTGCATTGGTGCTGGTGCCGGTGCCAGTGTCCAATCGGGTAAGAGTTGTATTTGCGGTGCTGGGAGGGATGTAGGATCGTGGGGGAGGGGGGTGACACGAGCGGGGGGGGAGGATGCCGGCTCGTAGGGGGAATGCCGGATCAGAATGTAAAAAAAAAATTGTAAAACGCGCTCACGTATAACGCGCATGGTTATGCACGGTTTGTAAAATCGTGTATAATGCGCGCATTATATGCATGAAAATACGGTAGTCCAGGAAGCTAAATATTGATCTCTGTGTGGTATTGATGTTTCAGTGATAAATGAGAGTGCAAGTCAGTTGTGTGTCTGATTTATTCTGTTGTCTATGGAGAACCACCTTTATAGGTATACAACTTCACTTTCTATTAGCATCACAAATGTACAGTATACAGATATTTTGATAGCAATTTAAAGTTACATTCAAAAGGAAGTCTAAGATGGTTGCATAAGCCTATCATCAAATGTAGTGATCTTATTAATGATAACAAAACAAGTTTTATTTTCATGGATGTATTAGTGAAGGGATAATTTACTAACCCCCCTCTTTTACGAATGCATAGTGCAGATTTTAGTGCCGGCAGCGGCGGTAACTACTCCGACGCTCAAAGAATTCCTATGAGCGTCAGACCAGTTACCGCTGCTGCCGGCACTAAAACCCAAGTTATGTGTTTGTAAAAGAGGGGGTAAGGAAATATATAAAAAATGTATTGATAAAATGTGTATGTTTATGTTAAAATTTGCTGAATTACTTTTTTTTAACATGTAAATCAAAGTGATGCATATTATAAAACAAGATTAAAACTAATCAGAAAAGGAACACCATCATTTACAGAAAAGTAACAATCACAAAAGATGCAATCATACTCTTCTAAGCCCAAAAGCACTGCTCACCTATCCTTCGTTTGTACAGGTTGAAATGGTATCAAACTGCAATGAATTTTCAGATGTACAGTTAAGAACAAATGAGAAGAAAATACTTAACACGCTGAATAAGGACAAGAACAGAATAACTATAAGGTAAAAAAACCTAAAATGTATTATGTTAAAGAGCAAAGCTAGAACTCTTTTCATGACAAGCCTGGTCTATTGTCTTGCACAGATACCCCATGGAAGGGAAGATAAAAACAAGAGAAATGAAAGTGAATTGGTAAATACATTCATACTTCCTTGAAAGTAGTTATGGAAAATGGTGCTTATAATAGCTCACATTAGTGCAAAATTGTAATGCCTGTTACTATACTTATAATACTGTTTAGTATAGTGAAAATATTGAATTTTTAAAAACTTTTATATTTATAAAAAAAATACAATTGGACAATTAAGAACAACTTAATACTAGAAATAATTCCATATTCAATCAAGAAAGAAAAAGAATAAATATATACAGGCTGAATAATATTCAGCTGGCAGTGGGCAGCATTTTTTTAATTGCTGACTGCTGCAGGCAGAATTAGTCCCCAACATTCAGTGTCTGGTTACCCCATATCACCCCACTTTCAAATTCTAATACCCCTTCCTCCCTCTTTCCCCTTTCCCCACAAACAGAGCTAGGCCTCCCAACAAGACCCTGCCCTCTGTAGCCCTCCTCCTAAGGCATACCTTTAAAATCCCTGGTGGTCTACAGATCTAGTGGTCAACAGCGATGCCCACTTGCTCCTGCCCACTGCTGCCCCAGCCTCAAAATGACCACCATGATTTTTAGGGGTAATTTTCAGTACCAGGGTAGATCAACAATAGAGAAAGAGGGTTCTCACCAGCCATAGTGCCAAGACAGAGGTAGAACTTATGGATACAACTCTAACCTGAAGAGGGCAAATCAGGGGAAACAACCAGGGAGCTTGAGACCACAAGCTGCTAAAAGCAGCACAAGTAAAGGTGAATGTTTTAAAATTTTTCTCTCTTCTTTGTTTTCAACTCATTTGAGGCAAAGAGGCCATGAGGTGGTTTCTGCCTTATTCTCCTGGGTAGAAGTGCCCCTCTTTCCTTCTCTAGCCATGGAGGCATGGTGTAAAAGAGAGAGGAGAAATAAATAAATGCAAATTTACCAGCAAGTCAGTGGAGCATGTGTTTCATATTTGTTTGGCTTTGATTCATTTGTGACTTGCGTACAAGAGAGAGAAGGAAGATAAACTAAGGAAAGGAAGAGTTGAGAATTTACTACCACTATTTATCACTTATAACAGTTCACAAAAAGAAAAGACTTTCTGGTCAATATTCAGCTTGTGGTGACAAGCATTTTTTTAAACATTTAACATCATCAGCAAGTTAGACAGGAGAGGTGGAGCCACTATTACATATTTGGGTGGAGCCACTATTACATATTTGGCTGGCCACTGCAAAAGACCCTTATTGACTGGGATCCAAATGGGGATATCTGACTTAGGTCTCCTCCCTCCCCCCACCCAGAGGAGCACTTGACTTCCCTGATTCTGATTCCTCCTCCATTCCCCACTTCCCAGGAGCAAGACTTCCTTTAACTAGGATCTTTCCACTATAGCCCTCACCTTGATCCTACATTTAAAATTCCTGGTGGTCTCTAGGAGACAAAATGCAGGAATGATCCCCACTTATTCCTGCCTATCACAACTCCTGTGTCAAAATGACTGCCACAACCTCTAGCAATAGTCTTAGAAACATGATGGCATATAAAGGCCAAAGGCACATCCAGTCTGCCCAACCCAACCTACATAGCAGCCAAACTATAACCATACTTTCCCAATCGCTCCCTCCACTCTGACTCAGAGAGACAGCTCTGTATCCCCGCAGGAAGATCTCTCAAATTAGAAACTAGCCACTTTATCCCTCGCCTGTGGAACCAACTACCTACTCAGATTAGGTCACTGGACTCACTAATGACCTTTAGGAGAGTAGCAAAGACCTTCCTTTTTACCAAAGATGCTGGCTCCTTGTAAACTAACCCCTTTGAAAGCTTCTATCTACATCCTCTCGCCTCTATATTGTTAGGAAACTGTCTCCTTGTATGCTTCCATCAGTATCCTTTCTTCCTTTTTAATACTTTTGCCCTCTGTAATCCCTGTCTTTAACTTCATGTCCTCCTCTTTCACTGTGAATGTCATTTTGTAACCCATTCTGAGCTGTTGGGCGGACAGGATAGAAATCTAAATAAATAAATAAATAATCTCTTCCTCTCTCTAAGAGATCCCACATGCCTATGCCATGCTTTCTTGAATTCAGAGACAGTCTTTGAATGACCATCTCTTCCAGCAGACTGTTCCACACATCCAGTGGCGTACCAAGGGGGGGGGGCAGTCTTAGGGGGGTGCACAGCCGGACGGGTTTGGAAAATTCCTGGGCTGCGACAGCACTCAGTGGCATCAGCGCCCCCCTTCCCCTCTGCGACGGCACTCAGCGGCATCGGTGCTCCCCCTGCCCCGCAACAGCACTCAAGTTCGGCCTCCTTCTCCTGGCATCAGCAGAACTTCAGATCAGCAACAGGTGCTCAGTCAAAAGCTTCCCCTGACTCAGCTTCCTGTTTCCGCCCAGGCAGTTCAGTCAGGGGAAGTTTTTGACTGAGCATCTTTTGCCGATCTGAAGTTCTGCTGATGCCGGGAGAAGGAGGCTGAACTTGAGTGCTGTTGCGGGGCAGGGGGGGGCGCCGATGCTGCTCAGTGCCATCGCGGGGGGAGGGGGGCCTTGCCGATCTTGTTGCCAAAATTGGAAAGGTGAGGGAGAAAGATGGCCCTGTGGTGGATGGAGAGATTGAGAGAAGGGGCAGATGATGGAAGTGGAGAGAAGGGGGAGAGAGAAGAGGGCAGATGATAGAAGTGGGGGAAAGAGAGAGAAGGGGCAGATGATGGAAGTGGGGAGAGAGAACAGGGCAGATGATGGAAGGAGGGGGGGAAAGAGAGAGAAGGGGAGAAAGAAGAGGGCAGATGATGGAAGGGGAAAGAGAGAGAAGGGGCAGATGATGGAAGTGGGGAGAAGGGGCAGATGATGGAAGTGGGGAGAGAGAAGAGGGCAGATGATGATAGTGGGGGAAAGAGAGAAGGGGCAGATGATGGAAGTGGAGAGAAGAGGGCAGAGGATGGAAGGAGGGGATAAATAAAAGGAGGGCACATGATGGGGGAAAAGGTTTGAGTTATGGAAATACTGGACGAGGTGAGGGAAAGAGGTGGCGAGCTGTAGGTAGATGAGAGGGTAGTAAGAACATAATCTAGATGGATACAGAAAATAAATTGAAAAGGAAAATGAGGGAAGAAAGGGATTTCAGAAGAGATGTGTGGGAGAGGGAAGGAGAGAAGAGAGATGCCAGACCAATGGGGGGTGAAAGGAGAGATGGAAGGGGGAGGCATACAATTTTTGGAAGGGGCATAGAAGGAGAGAAGATGCCATATAAGGGCAGAGAGATGGCAGACAGTGGATGGAAGGAAGAGAGTAACAAGAAGATGAGGAAAGCAGAAACCAGAGAAGACAAAGGTAGAACAAAAATTTTCTATTTATTTGTTGCTTTAGGAGATATGTGTCACTGTTTCTGTGGTGTTGCATTGTATGCAGAGTCCAGTTTCTTGCTGGTTCAATTTAACCTTTGTCTATGTATTTCTATTTTATCCCCCTTTTACAAAACTGTGGAGCGTTTTGTAGCGCCAGCCATGGTGGTAGCAGTTCTGATGCTCAGAATTCTATGAGCATCAGAGCTGTTACCACCGTGGCTAAAATACACACTACAGTTTTGTAAAAGGGGGAGGGGCTAGTTTGTGATGACATATTTCATACTAGGCGAAGGTTTTTTCTGTGTTCTGTGTGTTCGAAAGACATGGTTTTCTGTTAGGATTGACAGTGTATGATTGATCTCTACTAGCCTGGCTTGTTTAGTTTTACAATGGGTGTATTTATGTTGTACTGCTCACTGCAGTATGTAAGATGCTGCCTTTTCCTAGGTACTCATGTGTGACATGTGGCTTGTTACTAAAAATCATGTTTTTCGTACAGATGGGGGGGGGTGCCAAAAAATGATGGGCCCCGGGTGTCACATATGCTAGGTATGCCACTGCATACATCTATCACCCTTTCTGGGAAAAGCATTTCCTTAGATTACTCCTGAGCTTATCACCTTTTAACTTCATCCCTCATTCCAGAGTTTACTTTCAAATGGCAGAGACTCAACTCATGCGCATTTACATAATGTAGGTATTTAAACATCTCTATCACATCTCCCCTTTCCCACCTTTCCTCCAAAGTATACATATTGAGATCTTACCTTCATCCATGACCTCTTTATCTCTAAAAAGCTCCACCTGCTAGCACAAACTTAAACTTGGATCTGCCCTGAAGACTCTGCTTCGGCTGCTGCCCTGTATCAAGGAGGGTACCTTTTCTCACACACGCTTCGCCCAGATAGTTATGGAGGCGGTGTTGGACTCTTACCATCTTGTAAATATCAACCCCTTCTTCTGCAGCTCTACTCACTCGAGGAGCGTCGAGAGAGGGGAGACATGATCGAGACATTCAAATATCTCACGGGCCGCATCAAGGTGGAAGAAGACATCTTCTTCTTCAAGGGTCCCGCGGCAACAAGGGGGC
Source organism: Geotrypetes seraphini (assembly GCF_902459505.1). NCBI lineage: Eukaryota > Metazoa > Chordata > Amphibia > Gymnophiona > Dermophiidae > Geotrypetes > Geotrypetes seraphini. The sequence goes on from NC_047095.1 coordinate 24,841,892, forward strand.
ATTCGTGGAAAATCAGGGGCGAGAAACTGCACAGTGACACTAGGAAGTTCTTCTTCACTGAAAGGGTGGTTGATCGCTGGAATAGTCTTCCACTTCGGGTTATTGAGGCCACCAGTGTGGCGGATTTTAAGGCCAGATGGGATAGACATGTGGGATCTATCCGCAAAGATGGATAGTGAGGATCACTGGGGTGGGCAGACTTGATGGGCCTTGGCCCTTATCTGCCGTCTATTTCTATGTTTCTAATCTCACTGCTCTCCTTCCTTTAAAGTTCACTTCATCCGTCTATTCGCCCTCATGTCTCTGAATAGCGGTTATTTACCGACCCCCTGACAAATCTTTCTCCTCCTTCCTCACTGAGTTTGACTCCTGGATCGCCTTCTTTCTTGAACCCTCATCCTCGGTGACTTCAACATCCGTGCCGATGACCCTTCTGACTCCTATACGTCCAAGTTTCTTGCTCTAATGTCCTCATATGACCTCCAGCTGTGCTCCACCACCCCTACTCACCAGAAAGGCCACTGCCTTGACCTTGTCCTCTCCTCCAACTGTTCTATCACTGAATTCTGCACCTTGAATCTTACCATCTCCGACCATCAGCTGTTAACCTTCTCAACTCATCACTCTTCTCCCCAGCTCTGATCGATCACTACCCATACGTTTAGGAACCTTCAGACTATTGACCCCGACACGCTTTCTACCACTGTCTCATCTCTCCTTTCTACTACTACACTATAAAATATTCAGTGCTAACTTGGTATAGCTTTTGTGATTTGTTCAAGCTATATGAAATGGCTCATATCACTAACCTAAAAGAAATTACATTCTGGTACATGATGAATTTGTTATTCATAGAGATGTGAACAGAACAAATGTTTTTGGTCATTTTAGGTTTCTTTGGCTCTTTTTTGTTTGTTTTATGCATTCAATTTCATAAAATTTTAATGTACATTAGAACCTCTTATGCATAAAAACTGGCTTAATGTGTGAAACTTCATAGGTTAACATGCTTTTAGATTAATTTTGCATGTATTAAAATGTTTAAAGCATGCTAATGAACCAAATGTGCACTTAAATATGCATTCTTTTTATTAACTTACTGAACGATTACCAGCATGTGAGATATAGGCTAACCCAAATAGTTTGAATCTGATCCTAACACACAATTCAATATCTGAGATTTTTTTCTTTTTAGTCTTTTTCAGGCCCATCTTGGCTGCATTCCTATTCAAGATTTTTCCCTGACACAAGACATAGCTAAAATTTTCAGAAATGGCACAAGAGTCACTAAATGTATGGTAAAATTTTATTTTCTATGCATTTGATGATAAACCCTATTGCTTCAATTTTAGATTGAGCTCATTTTTTTTCTTTAGGTTTATCTGAATTTCTGGCATCGCAAGAAAATAAATTTTCTGCATTTCTGAACTCTTTGATTTTGGCTAAGTGTTTCAGGTCAAAACTATGGGAAAACTCTCCATACATATCCAAACAGCTGGAAAAAATTGGTATGTTCTTATGCATTTATGTACTCCCATTTGCACATATCCGCTGTATTTCTGCAGAGGTCAAGCCTCGGTTGCCTTTCACTTCCATACTGTGGATGTCTATAGCCAGTCTGCTGAGACTGTATGTGTTCCTCTACCCACTTGCCTCCTGCAACCAATCAGCTGCCTAAATGAGACCTCCAGCCTATATTGCTATCATCAGGTGGTGGGGCAGAATCCTAGAGTTGGATTTTGTTCTCCTTTACAGCCTTCTGTTATTTCTTGATCTTGCCTGAGCCCAATCTGTTGCAGTGAGCTTGTAGCTGGAATATGATCTCAGTGCCTCTTACCTACAGGTAAAGGGGAGAGGAGGGAGAGAGCTGTGGTAACCTGTTTACTAAAATGGAGGGAGAATGTATGTTGGCTTGCTACTGGGAAAAAGGAGAAAGAAACAAGATGGCAGGGAAGAGAAGAAAGGCAAGTGCAGAAGGTGAGGAAAAAGGCAGGGGCAAATATTTGAAAAGTGAAGAAAGGCAAAAGACTTACAAAAAAAGGGAGGAAAGCTGTAGATGGAAAAGAAAAGACAGAAGTTGGGGAAATTGGGAGAGAGGTAGGGGCTAATGATGGAGGCCAGGGAAAAAAAGCAGACAGCAGTTGCTGGGAAATAGGAAGAAAAGGTAGATGAGAAGATGGTGTGGAAATGCAGGAGGCTCGGGGTCCTTTCCTTTGGGAGCCTTTGGGGTTCAGGGAGCTGGCTGTGTTTTAATCTCCCCCCACTGCACTACGAGGATCTGTGGGGGTAGCGTCCTCAGTTGGTATCTGTCTGACTGGCAGCCCGAAGATCTCCAGTTGTGGATTAATTCTGCTAAGGATTTGAGGCAGAAAGTTCTCTCCATGCAGTCAGGCTATGGAGGGGGGGGGGGTCAGAAAAAGTTATTTTAAAGGGTTTCTGGGGCCAGAGTTAGGATCCCCCACCTCCAGAACTCCTGTCCCTGAGTTTTTTAAACTTCAGAGGAGCCCCCATAGGCTGTTTTTTGCCACAAATTCGCTGGCGGTAGCCATCTTGGATTTTAAACTTTTTTTTTCCCTAAAGCCTCCATCTGCCTCAAAACCCCTTGATTTGTCTCAAAATCATTGGGGATTGACTCCTCAAGCTGTTCTGCCTCTATATCATGCCAGTTTTGTGCTGTATGGTTGGCTGAGGTGTGTCTATGTACCATGTGCTGAGGCAGAAGCCTCGAGCTCAGCCTCCTTGGAGTCCTCTAGGGCTGAGTAACTGCATGGGGTCTGAATGGTGGGGAAAAAAATCCCTTCCGGAGACCACAAACAGTAAAGGAACAAAACACAAGTGTGTGGATGCTTTACCCCCCAGCCCGTCTTCCTTTCACTAGCATCTTTGTGATTGCCACCATTCTGTTCCATAGTTATTTTATTGGGTCTCAAACAAATATGCGCAAAACAATTGCGAATATTTGATAGTAAACCCGTCTACACATGCACGCTGCACATTCATATATACGCGACTCACATTAGTATCATAAGGAGCAATAAGCCAGCACATGCATACTTCGGATATCATCTACGCATGCGCAGTTCGGTCCCCCCGCTTTGACACCAATGTATTCCGAGTTCTCAGTAAACTATGTTTTTGGAAGACAAACATAAAGAAATTGCACACATTTGATGTTTAACACGTCAATTTTGCGCTGGGAAAATCCGTCAATTGCGCGCAAAACAACGATAACTTTAAAATGAGGACAGACGTCATCACCATGCACAATGGATGCATGCTAATGTCATCACGCGATTCATAGTCAAGACATATGCGTGCCACGCTGACGTAAAGAGAAGCTGATCTGTGATCCTGCAGGGGTCTATGGGCCCACCTGTTCAAGGCTTTACCCCCAGAGTTTGTGAATCTCCTGTGGAAAGCTTATTTGATGGGTTTGGGGCACACTGCATTACCTGAGGGTACGCCGGCATTGGCCCAAGGAGATTCTTCCATTGGTGGTCTCCCCACCATAGAGAAAGCTGACTGCAAGCCTAAGTGATCTAGCAGAACAGGACTGGGAGGATTGGAGGTCTTACTCCATGCCTTTATTGCCCCAAGGCTCAGCTGCTTTCCTGGAGTATTCTGTTTTTTTTAAATACATGGACTATATCTAGTCTGGGCTTCCAGAATGATATTTTTAAATAACATCCACGCCTGATGTATATTTTTGACCTTTAAGTTTCTTTTTTACCATTCTCCTCATGTTATCTTAGTCTCCTTTTTTAAAGTTAACTGTTATTAGATTGGATTTCCTATGTAAACCTATTCCAGGGATTATTTCAAATCTGATCATGTTATGATCACTGTTATCAAGTGATCATAACATGCACCATTACCTCCCTCACCAATTCATGTGCCTCACTAAGAACTAGATATAGAATTGCTTCATCTCTTGTCGGTTCCTGAACCAGCTACTCCATAAAGCAGTCCTTGATTTCATCAAGGAATTTTATCTCCCTTGCATGCCCTGATGATAACATTTATCCAATCAATATTTGTCAATCCAGAGGTTCATGTGTCCCTTCCAGAAGAGACAGCCAGCTTTACTCAGCAATGAGAGGTCATGAGTGGAGAAGGATAAACTGGTGTGTTGAAGGCATTCAGACTCGAGGAAGACCAGAACGAGGTGACAAGTCATTCGGACCAGAAGACAACCAGAGCAAGGCAAAACTGTATAGCCTTCTTCAGTTTTTCTACATATTGCTTTGTTGATTTCTCCCTCTGGCATTTTTGTAAGCACAATGTCAGTATTGCTCCTATTAAATGGTGGTCTGATTCCATAACTGCCTTTCGTTAAGTTCTTACATCTCTATTTGATGATCTCCAATGATCTTTCACACAGATACATTGTCATCTCAAAGATTCAAAATTTACAAACACAAAATAAATGTGCAGTATTGCTGCAATTCGATTTTTCGGCTGCGTTTGATGTTGTTCGTCATGACATCTTGATTCGTATGCTATCAGACATAGGCCTAAACCAAGTAGTTCTGAATTTGTTCAGTAAATTTATATCATTGCGATCTTATGAAGTACATTTGGAGGATGAGACTTCCTCTTCATGGAGATCTGGCTGTGAGGTGCCACAGGGTTCGCCTTTGTCACCGATCCTGCTCAATGTAAATATGACTTCTCTTAAAAACTTTTGTCTCACATCAGCAGAAACTATATTCACTTACACAGACGATATTTTTATCTTATTGGAAGTCAACTGTGATCTCAGCAATTTGGCTTCTAGTATAGATTGATGTATTTCTAAACTCCAAATGTGGGCAATGTCCATCCAAATGAAATTGAACGCTGCTAAAACCAAATTGCTTTGGGTTGGATCAAGATTAGAAAAACATCCTACTTCTGTTACACTGAATACAGGTATCTCAATGCACATAGATTTTTTTCCTCTAGAGTATTGGGTATTATCCCAGGACAAGCAGGCAGCATATTCTTGACTGATGGGTGACGGCACCGACGGAGCCCCGGTACGGACACTTTTAGAGTGATTGCACTCTAAGAACTTGGAAAGTTCTAGAGACCGCACCGCGCATGCGCGAGTGCCTTCCCGCCCGACCCCGACGCGCGGTCCCTCAGTTTCTTAGTTTCCGCGGAGCTAAGAAGTCGCATTTTCAACGGCTGTTGAAATATTTTTTCATTCGCCTTCCCGCTCGCGTAAACTTTTTCGGGTTCTTTTTGCCCTTCCGTTTTTCTTTCTTTTAAAAAAAAAAAAAAAAAATTTCTCTTGTTTTTGTCAAGTTTCTTGATTTGACCCGGCGGGGCCTACTGCCATCATCGAGGCCTCGGCCTTCGATTTGGCAGAAGCCGTTTTTACGTTCATGCCCCCCCAGCCCGGGTTCAAGAAGTGCCAGCGGTGTGCACGGCCTATTTCCCTTACAGACCCGCACAACTGGTGCCTTCAGTGTCTGGGTCCGGAACATCAGGCCTCTACCTGCACCCGCTGTGCCACTCTGAAAAAGCGGACTCTCAAAAATCGAGAGATACAGCAGAGACTGCTTTTCGGCACCGACATGTCCGACCCCGCGTCTTCGGCGCCGGTCTCGGTACCTGTTTCGTCGGCACCCACCTCATCGACGCCACGCGATACCGCGTCGACGTCGCAGCATGCAGGTAAGCCGGCTAAGAAGCCTTCCCCGCTGGAACGTCCTCCGGTCTCCATTGCAGAGAGTCCAATCCTGCCGACCGTGAGGCGCCAGCGGAAGCGCTCCGCCCCTATTGAGGTGAGTCCCTCGACATCGGGCTCCTCATCTCCGGGGCGTCGAGCGGCACCGCAGGTACCGCAGAAGAAAAAAGCGGTACCGGTGCCCTCCCTTGATGATCGCATTGCGGCCATCTTGCAGGTACAGCTGAAGGAACAGCTCAAACAACTCCTTCCAGCTCTCCTGACACCGAGCCCTCCGGTATCGGTCCCCACTGAGCAACCGGTACCGATCGTGGAACAGCCAGTATTGTCACCATCCACTCCTTCGGTACCGGTACGCTTGACCTCATCGGCATCGATGCCTGTCCTCGCACCGGAGCCTAGGTCTCATCACCAATCGGTACAGACATCGGCTCCGGTGCAACCGATAACATCGCCCGGTACCGCGTCGGTGAGGTCGGGTAAGTCGGTACAGAAGTCCCGACACCGAGAACCATCCACCCCTGAGTCTCGGGACCGTGGTCCCCATGTTCGAGACCCTGATCTGTGGGGCGACTCTGAAGAACCTCTTCAGTCAGAAGGGGAGTGTTCATCAGAGGAGGACGAGCCTGTTCTGCAGGATATTTCCTCCAAACCTGATTCCACCTCTTTCTCTTCTTTTTTAAGAGATATGTGTGAATCTCTTTCCATTCCTTTGGAGGCTGAGTCTAAAAAGTCCAAAGCTTTTTTGGACGCTCTTGATTTTGACCAGCCTCCAAAGGAATTTTTGAAACTCCCTTTACATGACATCCTGAGGGAGACCTTTTACAAGAATCTGGAGACTCCTCTTACCATCCCGGGAGCCCCTCGCAAATTGGATTCCCTTTATAAAGTCATCCCTATTCCTGGTTTTGATAAACCACAGCTCTCACATGAGTCTCTTCTTGTAGAATCCACCCTCAAGAAGTCCTTAGGAGCTAGTGTCTATGCCTCTGTCCCTCCTGGCAGAGAGGGTAAAGCCATGGATAAATTTGGTAAGCGACTTTACCAGAATGCGATGCTTGCTAATCGTTCTGGTAACTATGCTTTTCATTTTTCGTTTTATTTAAAGCATCTCCTTACCACCATGGCTTCCTTTGAGCAGTACCTTCCTGTGGGGAATCGTGAGGCTTTCCATCAGTGCTCTTCAGCTCTTTTCCAGCTCAGGAAATTCATGGTAAGGTCTATATATGACACTTTTGAGCTTACCTCTAGAGCAACAGCCATTTCTGTAGCCATGCGCCGTTTGGCTTGGCTCAGAGTCTCTGAGCTTGATGTTAATCATCAAGACCGGTTGGCTAATGCCCCATGTTTAGGGGATGAGCTGTTCGGAGATTCTATGGACTCAACGACCCAGAAGCTCTCGGCTCATGAAACCCGCTGGGATACCCTTCTTAAGACCAAGAAGAAACCTCCACCTTCACGGCCATTCAGACAAACGGCCTATCAGCGGCGTTTTGTGGCTCGCCCCTTGCAGCCTTCCACTCAGCAACCTAGGAGGCAGCGTCAACAGCAGCGGCAAACACCTAGACCTCAGCAGCAACAACCAGCTAAGCAGCCTCCTCCACAAAAATCGACTCAGCCCTTTTGACTTGATCCTCGAGGGCATAGCCAGCGTTCAACCATCTCCTCTCCTCCCTCAACCGATAGGAGGACGACTGTCTTTCTTTCTCAGCCGGTGGGAAGTTATCACTTCGGACCAGTGGGTCCTCAACATCATCCGCCACGGCTACTCTCTCAACTTTCACACCCTTCCGGGCCAAAGTCTACCAAAAGAGTCTGCTTTGCACACTCCTCAATCTGCCCTCCTTTGTCAGGAGGTTCAGTCCCTCCTGCTTCTAAACGCCATAGAGGAAGTTCCTCTGGACCAAAGGGGGCAAGGATTCTACTCCCGGTATTTTCTAGTCCCCAAGAAAACAGGAGACCTCAGACCAATTCTAGATCTGCGAGATCTCAACAAATGTTTGGTCAAAGAAAAATTCAAGATGCTATCTCTAGCTACGCTTTATCCTCTCCTCGATCACAACGACTGGCTATGCTCTCTCGATCTCAAAGAGGCCTACACTCACATTCCAATTCATCCGGCCTCCAGACAGTACCTTCGCTTCATGATCAATCACTGTCATTACCAATACAGAGTGCTCCCCTTCGGTCTTGCCTCCTCTCCAAGAGTGTTCACAAAATGTCTGGTAGTGGTGGCAGCATTTCTGCGCTCCCACCACCTTCAGGTTTTTCCCTACCTGGACGATTGGTTAATCAAGGCCATTTCATCTCAGACTGTTCTTCTGGCCACCAACCAGACCATCTTTTTTCTACAACTACTGGGGTTCGAAATCAATATACCCAAGTCTCACCTTCTTCCTACGCGGAGACTTCAATTCATTGGAGCGGTACTGGACACGGTCCAGATGAGAGCCTTCTTGCCGGACAACCGTCTTCACAACCTCCAATCGCTCTGTCAGCAGGTGCTGTCCCAGCACTCCATTTCTGCAAAGCAGATGATGATTCTTTTGGGTCACATGGCCTCCACAGTTCATGTCACACCCCTGGCACGGCTTCACCTGCGCACTCCTCAATGGACCCTGGCTCTCCAGTGGTCTCAAGCGACAGACTCTTGCTCACGACACATATCTGTGACATCGTCTCTTCGTCAGTCTCTACAATGGTGGTTGATATCCTCAAATCTCTCCAGGGGCCTTCTGTTCCATCTGCCTCCTCATCATCTGATCATCACCACCGACGCCTCCCCTTATGCATGGGGAGCTCATCTGAACGAGTTCCAAACTCAGGGCCTTTGGACTCCTCAGGAAAAGAAGCATCACATCAATTTCCTGGAACTCAGGGCAATGTTCTATGCCCTCAAGGCCTTCCAACACCTTCTATTTCCTCAAGTCCTTCTAATTTGCACAGACAACCAGGTGGCTATGTACTACATCAACAAGCAAGGGGGAACGGGCTCTCGCCTCTTATGCCAGGAAGCCCAGAGAATCTGGTCTTGGGCATCCTCGCGCCGCTTATTCCTGAAAGCGATTTATATTCAGGGAGAACAGAACTACTTAGCGGACAAGCTCAGCAGAGTTCTCCAACCCCACGAATGGACTCTCGACCCATCGACTCTACAGTCCATCTTTGCACAATGGGGCACTCCTCAGGTGGACCTTTTTGCAGCTCCTCACAATCATCAGTTGCCCCAATTCTGCTCCAGACTTTACTCTCCTCACCGTCTGGCAGCGGATGCGTTTCTTCTGGATTGGTCCAATCTGTTCCTTTATGCTTTCCCTCCTCTGCCTCTCATGCTTCGGACCTTGTTCAAACTAAAGAGGGAACGAGCCACCATGATCCTGATTGCACCACGGTGGCCCAGACAGCATTGGTTCTCCCTTCTACTTCAACTCAGTTCCAGGGATCCATTTCTACTTCCACTGTTTCCATCTCTGCTTACACAAGATCAGGAAACCCTCCTCCATCCCAACTTGCAATCGCTACACCTGACAGCTTGGTATCTCTCGGGCTGACTTCAACTGATTCTTTGTTATCTCAGCCTGTTCGCTCCATCCTGGACGCCTCCAGGAAACCAGCCACTCTACAATGTTACCATCAAAAGTGGACGAGGTTTTCTTCTTGGTGTCTCCTACATCATCATGACCCCAGGTCTCTTGCTGTGGAACCTCTATTGGATTATCTGCTTTCTCTGTCTACTTCTGGTCTCAAGTCTACTTCCATCAGAGTTCATCTCAGTGCCATTACGGCTTTTCATGAGCCAGTCCAGGGGAAACTCCTTTCAGCTCATCCCCTGGTCTCCAGATTCATGCGAGGTCTTTTCAATCTGAAACCATCTCTCAAAGCACCTCCGGTGATCTGGGATCTGAACGTGGTTCTCTCCGCCTTGATGAAGCCTCCATTTGAACCCTTGGCTACTGCCTCTTTCAAGTTTCTCACTTGGAAGGTACTTTTTCTTATTGCTCTCACCTCTGCCAGGAGGGTCAGTGAGCTACATGCACTAGTTTCTGATCCACCTTTCACTGTCTTTCATCACGACAAGGTGGTTCTACGTACACATCCAAAGTTTCTCCCTAAGGTTGTTTCTGAGTTTCATCTCAACCAATCTATTGTACTACCTGTTTTTTTCCCTAAACCTCACTCTCATTCCGGGGAACAGGCTCTTCATACTTTGGACTGTAAGCGGGCTTTAGCTTACTATTTAGACCGTACTAAGCCCCACAGATCATCTCCCCAACTTTTTTTGTCCTTTGATCCGAATAAATTGGGACGTCCTGTTTCTAAACGTACGCTATCTAACTGGCTTGCTGCGTGCATTTCATTCTGCTATGCTCAGTCCGGACTGACACTGGAAGGTTCTGTCACGGCACATAGAATTAGAGCTATGGCAGCATCTGTAGCTTTCCTCCGTTCCACGCCCATTGAGGAAATCTGCAAAGCTGCTACGTGGTCCTCAGTCCATACTTTTACATCTCATTATTGTCTGGATGCTTTCTCCAGACGGGATGGACATTTCGGCCAATCTGTTTTGCAAAATTTGTTTTCCTAATGGCCAACCTTCCCTCCATCCCTCTTTTTGTTAGCTTAGAGGTCACCCATCAGTCAAGAATATGCTGCCTGCTTGTCCTGGGATAAAGCACAGTTACTTACCGTAACAGGTGTTATCCAGGGACAGCAGGCAGATATTCTTGCGTCCCACCCACCTCCCCGGGTTAGCTTCTTAGCTGGCTTATCTTAACTGAGGGACCGCGCGTCGGGGTCGGGCGGGAAGGCACTCGCGCATGCGCGGTGCGGTCTCTAGAACTTTCCAAGTTCTTAGAGTGCAATCACTCTAAAAGTGTCCGTACCGGGGCTCCGTCGGTGCCGTCACCCATCAGTCAAGAATATCTGCCTGCTGTCCCTGGATAACACCTGTTACGGTAAGTAACTGTGCTTTATCCTTGATTCATCACTTTCATTTTACGACAGATAAATTCTTTGACAAAAAAATATTTTTTAATCTACGTATGTTGAGGAAAGTTAGACCATTGTTCCATCAAGAACATTTTAGAATCAGAGTATGAATGGCCACAACCACTGACCCGCAAGCTTTGCTCTGAAGAATGCTGGTGTAGAAGGACCGAGGTTGAAACAGACACTACAGAATGACAGTCTCTGGTATCCAGAGCAGATATTGTGATGTCATAATGCCTCATTCCACCAGTGCCTAAGAGCCAATCATATCAGTGATGTCACAATGGCTTCATTATCCTTGGCTCACATAAGAATCAGAGTATGAATGGCCACAACCACTGACCCGCAAGCTTTGCTCTGAAGAATGCTGGTGTAGAAGGACCGAGGTTGAAACAGACACTACAGAATGACAGTCTCTGGTATCCAGAGCAGATATTGTGATGTCATAATGCCTCATTCCACCAGTGCCTAAGAGCCAATCATATCAGTGATGTCACAATGGCTTCATTATCCTTGGCTCACATAAGAATCAGAGTATGAATGGCCACAACCACTGACCCGCAAGCTTTGCTTTGAAGAATGCTGGTGTAGAAGGACCGAGGTTGAAATAGACACTAGAAAATGACATGGGATTATTTCCCGCGGTTATCCGCGGGGACGGGAACGGTGATGAATTTTGTCACCGTGTCATTCTCTATAGAGACGTTTAAATGCCTATGTGGTGTAAATGCACACGTGTCAAATCTCAGTTAAAGTGTGTTACAATTTTTAACACACGTTAAATATTTAACATGTTAATCACGCCATTAACATGTTAAATATGCAGCCCTAGCAAATAAGTAAGATAAATTGATAATTGGGGCATAAAAGGCATTAATATGCAATGAAAGCATTCAAACTTTTATCAGAGCACTTAAACATATTTCAGGGAATTTGTGTATTTTTACATAATTTCTAGAAATTTCCTAGGTATATAACATATTATACAAAATTTAAAGCTAGTCGTTGCTTTTCCACATAAAATTGTACCATTTTGTCACTAGCGCTTTTTAAAAATTACGACAACTCCAATACTGGCACCCCCCCTATTCCCTATAAACTTCGATTACAGCTGGAGAGGGGGCAGGGGGGGGGATTTCCCAGGGTAATTTCAGCCCAGGCAGGAATAAATACAGACGACATGTCCCTATTTTAAGGTGTCACGTGTTAATTTAGGGAGTGAGGTAAGGCAAGGCCCCTGTATAACAATCATCTCTACTTACTACAGGGATAAAGAGGAGGTTATAAACAACAACAACATGAAAAGTGCCAGACAGGATTAGCACCGGGTCTAACAGCGAGGCCTAGTTTCCAGCCAGCCATAATCAGCATTTTCTTTCTGCAGCTGCTGGCTAACACGGGTGTTTTAATATCACGCACTGTAGATGTTTATCTTACTTCAGGCTCTATGATGCAAAGCTGGGCTTTGAAACAGAAGGAAGCCCCAGCTGCTATAAAGAGTAAAAGGGGTGGGTCTTGATATACCACCTTTTCTGTGTGGTTACAATCACAGCGGCTCTACTAAGGATTCATAATTAGATCCCCTAAATATGCGTAATCTCGAGTGTGTGTGTCACCTAGGCAGTTGCCTAGTGCATGCCATGAGTGGTACGTACCCAGTACATAAATTAAATGTATTTGTGGTTGGGACTAGGCCTGGAGTTGGTGCACATCAGAAGGCCGAGTGGACGATGCAGAAAGGCTTGCAATAGAGCCACTCACAGATGTTGATCGTATGTAGGGTTGCCAGATTTTCCAATTGGAAAATCCAGACCCCATAGACCCGCCCTGTAATGCCTTAATTCCCCCCCCCTTCCCCCCTGCTCTTGTTAGGCAGAGAGGAAGTCCGTGCATGTGCATAGTAAGAGGTGATAGGCTCAGGAGTAATCTAAGGAAATACTTTTTTACAGAAAAGGTGGTAGATGCGTGGAACAGTCTCCCGGTAGAGGTGGTGGAGACAGAGACTGCGTGCGAATTCAAGAAGGTGTGGGATCTCTTAGAGCGAGGAAGAGATTATGGTTACTGTGGATGGGCCAACTAGATGGGCCATTTGGCCTTTATCTGCCATCATGTTTCTATAACCATAAAGCTCTATGACATCACAGTGCAGGTGTAAAGAGCCTTAGCCAATAGGAAGAGGAGATGCAAATGTTAAGAACCTAGCCAATACGTAGAGGAGGAGATAGTGGCTGCTCTGGATGGGTCATTTGGCCTTTATCTGCCATCATGTTTCTATAACCATAAACCTCTATGACATCACAATGCAGGTGTAAAGAGTCTTAGCCAATAGGAAGAGGAGATGCAAATGTTAAGAACCTAGCCAATAGGGAGAGGAGGAGATAGTGGCTGCTCTGGATGGGTCATTTGGCCTTTATCTGCTCTTTGACCTCACAATGCAGGTGTAAAGAGCCTTAGCCTATAGGAAGAGGAGATGCAAATGTTAAGAGCCTTAGCCAATAGGGAGAGGAAGGGATAATAGTTACTGCGGATGGGCAGATTAGATGGGCCATTTGGCCTTTATCTGCCATCATGTTTCCATGTAAAGCCCAGGCACAGGACCCCCCCAACCCCCCCCCTGTTTTGCATGCCCCGCCCTGTTCTTCCTTCAGCCCTGCCCCCACAAAGCCTCCTCTCTTCTTTCTGACAAGCTCCAGCTGCATCTGGATGCGCGGATGTGTGTGACATCATCCATGCTCAGAGGCCCTCCAGATGCGGCTGGAGCTCGTCGGGGCTTTCCAAAACCCAGACAAATGCCGGGTTTTGGAAAGTCCGTCCGGGAGCCCGGACAGTCCTCTAAATAGAGGACAAGTCCAGATTTTCCTGAATGCCTGGTAACCCTAACCAAGGTACGCCTATTAACCTGATTTTAAGCTCAAACTCCCAATCCAGAGGGTGGATGTGTCTTACAAACCAATTCCAGTTCATTAGGTCCTTGTTGGATTTTTTAACACTAATCCAAGCCCCTGTGTGTCAGGCCCTGTCTTAAGAAATCCCAAGATGTACCACTGGGAGTCATTAAACAGCTGGCAGCTTTGCTCACTGTCGAGATTCCTCCGCCGAGGAGACAGCAATCTCAATGTTATTGCTGGAAAAAGGGTGGTACCAGGATGTGCATCCCAGAAGTGGCCCCATGCCCAATTCTAACCTCTTGGAGCATTAAAGCTTGCTAAAATTATGTTGGGACAAAACTGCCATAGAACTAAGGTGCTCTAGATGTTAATATAAGAGAATGAACTTTTAATTACAGTATATTCTCCCATATAAACAGAGAAAGGTTTCCTATAAATTACATCCCAAATCAGGTCAACTTTCCCTGATGTCCTCTCTTCCTTCCCCCTGGTACCCAGCATTTTTCTTCTTCCCTACCTCTTAACTCCCCCCCAGAGTATCCAGCATTTCTCTCCTCCTCCTCCTCCTCCCTACCCCCACCCTCCAGCATCTTTCACCCTCCTCCCCATGAGGTTTTTCCTTCCTTATATCCATCGCCCAGGTCAGCGATACTTTGATCTACATAACACCAGAAGCGTTCCGGTCAGCCAGCACAGAACCTGAAGCGCGTGAGCATGCCAGCTCCCGCCCCTTCCAAAACAGGACGTTTCAGAGGATGGAAGCCAGAAACATTACTTAAGGTTGAGAAGAACTTAAAGCAGATCACAGAAAACCAGAAAAAAAAAATGCAATAGATCAAATGAACAAACTAAAGAATAACAAATCACCAGGACCAAATGGCAGACACCCCAGAATAATAAAAGAACTCAAGAGTTAAATTCCAGACTAGCAATCTGTAACTTCTCTTTCAAATCAATTGCAGTATTTCAGGAATAGGACTGCATGGGTGATCCATTAAACTAGAGACCGATAAGCTTGACATTCATGCCAAGCAAAATAGTCTGAAGAACAAAATAATTTACCATTTGGATAGACAGAGGAGAAAGTCTTGCCTTACCAATTTGTTAGATTTTTTTTTTTTAAACATATATATATTTTTTTTTTAATAGACATACGGACAACGGTGAGTCAATGGATAGAGCTCCTCTGGATTTTCAGAAAACATCTGCAAAGAAGCTCATAGGAGACTTGTCAGAAAATAAAAGTTATGCTACAGGAGGAAATTTTTTATTTGTGTATTAATATATAAGCACATAAGCACATAAGCATGGCCTCTGCCGAGTCAGACCATAGGTCCATCATGCCCAGCAGTCCGCTCCCGCGGCGGCCCCCCAGGTCAATGACCTGTAGTGAACTATTACTCAAGAGCATTTTGTCTTGTATAGTAACCCTCTAATTGTACCCCTGGATTCCCTTACCCTTCAGGAATTCGTCCAATCCCTCTTTGAACCCCAAAACTGTACTCTGCTCAACCACCCCCTCTGGAAGCGCATTCCAGGTGTCCACCACCCTCTGGATGAAGAAGAACTTCCTAGCATTTGTTCTAAACCTATCTCCCTTCAATTTTTTTGAGTGTCCTCTAGTTCTTGTTGCCCCCGCCAGTCTGAAGAATCTGTCTCTCTCTACCTTCACTATACCCTTCATGATCTTATAAGTTTCTATCATATCCCCTCTAAGTCTCCTCTTTTCCAGGGAAAAGAGCCCCAACTTCTCCAGCCTCTCAGCATACGAGAGGTTTTCCATGCCCTTTATCATTTTTGTCGCTCTTCTCTGGACCCTCTCGAGTATCGCCATATCTTTCTTTAGGTACGGCGACCAGTACTGGACGCAGTACTCCAGATGCGGTCGCACCATTGCCCTGTACAGCGGGAGGATAACTTCCTTGGTTCTGGTAGTGATACCTTTTTTGATAATGCCCAACATTCTGTTCGCCTTTTTTGAGGCCGCTGCGCATTGTGCTGCCGGTTTCATTGTTTTATCCACCAAAACCCCCAAGTCCTTTTCTAGGTTGCCTTTTCCCAATGTCATCCCCCCCATCATGTAGTTGTACATCAGGTTCTCTTTCCCTATGTGCATAACTTTACATTTCTCCACATTAAAACTCATCTGCCATTTATCTGCCCACTCACTCAGTTTGTCCAGATCCCTTTGGAGTTTTTTACATTCCTCTACAGATCTAACCTTACCGGAGAGTTTTGTGTCATCCGCAAATTTTATAACTTCACACTTTGTCCCTGTTTCCAAGTCATTAATAAATATATTGAATAGCAGCGGTCCCAGCACTGACCCTTGTGGGACGCCACTTGTGACCCCTTTCCAGTCAGAATAGTGTCCCTTTACTCCTACCCTCTGTTTCCTGTTTGCCAACCAGTTTTTGATCCATCTGTGTATGTCCCCTTCCACCCCGTGGTTCCACAGTTTCCTTAGAAGGCGCTCATGAGGTACCTTGTCGAAGGCTTTCTGGAAGTCTAGGTATACTATATCTATGGGGTCACCTTTGTCCAAATGTCCGCTTATCCCCTCGAAGAAGTGCAGTAGGTTTGTTTGGCAGGATCTTCCAGTACAGAAACCATGCTGGCTTGTTCTCATCAGCTTATTTTTTTCTATGTGCTCACTGATACTGTTCTTGATCAATGATTCAGCCATCTTCCCCGGAACTGAGGTCAAGCTGACCGGTCTATAATTCCCCGGGTCGCCTCTGGTTCCTTTCTTGAAGATAGGTGTAACATTTGCTATCCTCCAGTCTTCCGGTATTACCCCTGTTTTCAGGGATAGGTTACAAATCTGTTGCAGTAACTCCGCTATTTCGTTTCTAAGTTCTCTTAGTATTCTTGGGTGAATTCCGTCCGGGCCTGGCGATTTGTCAGTTTTTAGCCTATCTATCTGTTTGAGTACGTCTTCGAGGCTTACCTCCATGCACGATAATTTTTCCTCTTGGTCCCCCTTGAAGAATTTTTCCGCCACTTCCTTTTCCTCCTTTACCACTCCTTTTCTATCCCCCTCATCCAGGGGTCCCACTTCCTCCCTCGCCGACTGTTTCCCTTTCACATATCGAAAGAAAGGTTTAAAGTTCCGTGCCTCCTTTGCAAGTTTCTCTTCATATTCTCTCTTTGCTGTTCTGACTACGCGGTGGCATTCTTTTTGGTGCTTCCTGTGCTTTTTCCAATTTTCCTCAGTTTTATCCTTTTTCCATGTCCTGAAGGATTTTTTCTTATCTCCTACCACCTTCTTAACTTCTTTTGTTAACCATGCTTTTGTTAACTAGCTAAAAAACAGGAAACTACGCTGGGTGTCCAGTTATGGCATGAATTTCATTTCAAGTTTCAAGTTGAATACAATTTTGATTAAAACGCATTATCGTATCGTCAATGTGATGCACAAAATTTAAAATAAGGTACGATTGTGGACTGTATTATATGATTTATATGGATGTTTAAATTTCAATTCTTGGTATGTAATATGACTAAACATCTTGTATAGGATGCATTAAAATGATAAATAAATAAAAAATAAAAAATAAATAAGGTACGACAAACATAGCATAACATACAAGAAAAAGATTCCCCCTACCGTTGTTGTCTCTCTCCCTCCATGCTGTGCCGTGCGTTGCCTTCTGGCCTGCCACCCAGTGTTATCTTCGGGCCGGTCCACTGTGAGATCAATGCAGCGTCTTCGGGCCGGCTCCCTGAGTGCAGCGTTGCACAAAGTTGTGGGCAGCGCGCGTCCCGCCCCCTCATCTGGAAGCCTTCCCTCTGACGTTGCGACGTCAGACAGAAGGCTTCAAGGTCAGGCACAGGACACGCGTAGGAGCCTTTTCCCACGGCTTTGTGCACTGCGGCACTCATGAGAGCCGGCCCAAAAACGCCGTGTTGATCGCACTGTGGACTGGAGTCTGAAGAACACCGTCTTTTGCCCGATGGACGTGCCAGCCCTGTGGACTGGCAGAAAATTTCGACGGGCCAGCACCGGTCCACGGACCGGCGGTTGAAGAACACTGGCATAGACCATCCACCCTACTCACCAGATCTTGCTCCATCTGACTATTTTCTGTTTCCAAACCTTAAAAAGAGTTTGAAAGGTCAACAATTTTCGAGTGATTCAGAGGCGATTGAAGTGGCGGAGTAGTTCCATCTTAATGTCTAACAAAAATTGGTCCACAGTCAACGTTTATTCAAAACAGGAAAAAAGATTGAAAAGGACAGATGACTAATAAATAAATAAGTAAAAAAATAGTTGTATAAATGTAACTATGATCCCCAACCCTTAAACAAGATAATGCTGTCGAATTTGTTGTGGATTTGTATATATTTTTGTTTTTTAACTATAATTTTTTATATTTATATATATATTATTTATTTTATATTATTTATTCTTTACTTTTTATTTTTTATTTGTTTAATGGACATCAGTATGAGCCATGTGAAAGGTGCCCAGTATAAGGCTCAGGCAGTAACTTTGCGATGACTAGCATCATCCAGATAGTATCTGGATAAAGATTGTTGCCTCATACATCATGTTTGTCCATGGCCAAAAAAAAAACAAATCCACAGAAGTGAAAAAATGAATCACCAAACTGTCCCTTGCAATCTTAAATCCCCGAGATATGGCATATAACCTCCTAAGGGTGAGTTAAATAAGGTATCTGTGGCAAAAAATGCTAAAGCTAAAATAAAATGTTATATGGTATAAATAACTGAAAAAAGTGCTGATGAAAAAATTGAAATGTTCAAGACTAAGTAATGAAAAAAAGTGAACACGCCCACCAAGAAAAAAAGAAGAAAAAATGAAAAAAGTGACAAGAAGTCCAAATATACAAAATCACATGCTTAAAAGAAGGGACTAAAGATTCATGCAGTAAGATAAAAAATGACTGGCAGTCAATCCATTAGGTCTGAGTGAAAAGCGCTGAACAAATCCAAATCAATATGTTACAAAGTCCAGCAGTTCATATGAAAAATTCAAAGAGAACATAAATTCTATAGGTCATCACTTGAATGCACATATGTCCCCGATTTGAGAAAATGTAGAAAAGCGAGTGTTTCTGAAATCAATCTCCACTCCATGACATCAGAGTATTCTGGGGGGGGGGGGGTTACAGAAACTTCAGACATGTAAGTTTCATGGCTCCATTCTTGGTAGGGCTGAGAACTTTTCAGCACCCCTTCATACTGTTTTGGGGTTTTTGCATGATCTGGAAAAGGGAGCAATGAATGAAGAAATCAAATTTGCTGATGACAAAAAATGATTCTAAAGTAGTTGAATCATGAGCTGATTGTGAGAAGCTGCAGGAGGACCTTCGAAGAGCGAGAGTCAAAACTGGCAGCTGAAACGTAATGTGGATAAAATGCAAAGCGCATACAGCACATACGGGGGGGGGGGGGGAGGAATAATCAAATCCTAAAATCACCGTGCAACAGCGGTTCGAAAAGCAAAGAAAATGTTTAGGGAGTTACTTGGAAAGAAATCAGATGATGCCATCCGTATTAAGGATGTGGATTCATTAAAAGGCGGAGAGTAGAAGCTGATCTGGGGGAGGTGGGGGAGAGGGCAAAGGCAGGAAACTGCTGAAAGGCAAATTCTAAGCAGAGAAAAGTTAGGAAAAAGATATTATGGACATTGATTTCCCGGCGGGGGAGCACCGAGAAAAGAAACCGCGCCTTGTTGCGCGCGTCCTCGTGCGCGTCTACGTGTGGACGTCTAGTGCGGACGTCTACGTGGGGACGTCTAGTGCGGACGTCTAGTGCGGGCGTCTAGTGGGGACGTCTAGTGGGGGCGTCTAGTGGGGACGTCTAGTGCGGACGTCTACGTGGGGACGTCTAGTGCGGGCGTCTAGTGCGGGCGTCTAGTGGGGACGTCTAGTGGGGACGTCTAGTGCGGGCGTCTAGTGGGGACGTCTAGTGGGGACGTCTAGTGCGGGCGTCTAGTGCGGGCGTCTAGTGGGGACGTCTAGTGGGGACGTCTAGTGCGGGCGTCTAGTGCGGGCGTCTAGTGGGGACGTCTAGTGCGGGCGTCTAGTGGGGACGTCTAGTGGGGACGTCTAGTGCGGACGTCTAGTGCGGGCGTCTAGTGGGGACGTCTAGTGGGGACGTCTAGTGCGGGCGTCTAGTGGGGACGTCTAGTGGGGACGTCTAGTGCGGGCGTCTAGTGTGGACGTCTAGTGCGGGCGTCTACGTGCGGACGTCTAGTGCGGGCGTCTAGTGGGGACGTCTAGTGCGGGCGTCTAGTGGGGACGTCTACGTGGGGACGTCTAGTGCGGGCGTCTACGTGCGGACGTCTACGCGTGCGCGTCCTCGTGCGCGCGTCTTACATTCAGCACCTAAACCCCAAACTCAGATAAATGCCTTGTTCTCCCCTCCTCCAGGTTGCTGTTGAAAGCCTCGGGGAGGATCGGAACTCAAGCTGGAGGAGGATGCACAAGGTTCTCACGGAGAAATTCACAACCACTCCCTGCAGCTCATAACCCAAATTCCACTCAGCCTGAGAAGGGTTCCGGCACGCAAACTGTTCAACAGCAGCCGAATCAGACAGAGGAGGGGCGGGACCGTGGCGCAGGAAGCAGCGCAGGGATCGCTGACGCTGACTTCGCGATCCTGCTGCGGCTGCTTCATAGGTGGTGCGGGGAGGCCAGGGGGGCGAGCGGTCCTTTGGGGTGGGTCGGGGCATCAGGCCTTCAGGGTGGGGCGGGCGGGCAGGCAAGCAGGCTTTCAAGGGGGAGGGGGTGACAGGCAGGCAGGCAGGCCTTCAAGGGGGGACAGGCCTTCGGGGGGGGGTGCAGACCTTCAAGGGGTGCAGGCCTTCAAGGGGGGCAGGCAGGCCTTCAGTGGGGTGCAGGCCTTCGGGGGGGGGGGTGTAGGCCTTTGGGGGGTGCAGACCTTCAAGGGGGTGCAGGCCTTCAAGGGGGGGAACAGGCCTTCAAGGGGGGAAAGGCAGGCAGGCCTTCAAGGGGGGGGGACAGGCCTACAAGGGGGGGGACAGGCCTTCAAGGGGGGGTGCAGGCCTTCAAGGGGGGTGCAGGCCTTCAAGGGGGAGACAGGCCTTCAAGGGGGGGAAAGGCAGGCAGGCAGGCCTTAAAGGGGGGACAGGCCTACAAGGGGGGGACAGGCCTACAAGGGGGTGGGACAGGCCTTCAAGGGGGGGGGACAGGCCTTCGGGGGGGTGCAGGCCTTCGGGGGGTGCAGACCTTCAAGGGGGGGACAGGCAGGCAGGCCTTCAAGGGGGGGACAGGCCTACAAGGGGAAGGGACAGGCCTTCAAGGGGGGTGCAGGCCTTCAAGGTGGGACAGGCAGACCTTTAAGGGGGGACAGGCCTTTGGGGGGGACCATGATTTAGAAGTACACGGAGGGAAGGGGGTGTTCAAAGAGACATGCATATGCCAAACTTTGGGGGGGGGGGAAGAAATAATGAGTCTGAAAATAGAGGAGAGGGAGAGAGATGATGGACCATGGGATTTAGGGAGGGAAGGAACAGAAAGGGAGAGAAATTGGACACAAGGGATGGTGTGGAGGAGGGATAGAGATACTGGATAGGAGGGTAATTAGGAAAAGAAACGGAGAGATGGTGGACTCTGGGATGGTGGGGAAGGAGGGAGAGATGCCGGATGAAAGGGTATTTAAGAAAAGGTGGATCTGTGGAGGGAGATGAAAAAAAGGAAAGATACCAGACTTCCTGGGAAGGGAAGGGAAATGGAAAGGGAGGACAGAGTTGGCAGATGGATGGTTAGCATGCAGAAAGAAGGAGACCCTGGCAAGCAAGTTATCAGAAGAAAACCAGAGCCTTGGACCAACAAGATTTGAAATATAACCAGACAACAAAAGGTAGAAAAATTAATTTTATTTTCTGTTTTGTGATTATAACATGTCAGATTTGAAATGTGTATCCTGCCAGAGCTGGTGTTGGACTGCAAACGTGAGCTAGGATTTAACAGAAAGAGGAAAAGTCCTTTTTGTTTCTTTATTTTATTTACACCACAGCGCCAGTGTGGTTAGGAGAAGCCAAAGGGGGTGAAAAAGCTATAAAACCCACCAGGAGTTTTGAAAAAAATCACCCAACTGGGCAGGAAAATCGAATTGAAAAACCAATTCAATAGGGCTGAATCGAATCAAAAAATTTTTTTCCTGTATCTGGCAGCATTAGTTTGCGCTACTGTCTTAGACTTTAGGACCTGGGATTGGGGAGAGATGGCATCCTCAGTACTTTATAATGCAAGTGAAACGAGGATTTGGTCAGACTTTTGAAGGGTCTGCAGAAAAAAAATATTGTATAGGCCGGGGACATGAGACAGCAGGAAATGGGAACTTTTCTTCCTTCTATTTTTGTGAATGGAAAGGCTGAGGATGTCAGAGAGGTCAGTTAAAATATGTGCTTTATAAGAAAATATAATAATGTGTTTTATAAAGTTTATAGCATAGCTGGCCTACCCAGTGAGGTGTTCCTAGTGGTGATGGTGGCAGCGTGTCAATGTGTTGAGAGGAAGAGGTGGTCTGGGAAATTCTGCTGAGCAAACTCCGGGCCCATTTCCACCCCCCAGTTAGTCCACTCCACTCAACTGATTCACACACTGAGTGGGTCTTTGGGTGTTGTTTTGGGATCTCTTCCAGTGGTTTATCTCCTTCTGGTCCAAGGAAGGAAACTTTGTTATCCTTAGCATTGACCTACAGAATATGTTTGTAACAGCGCTGCTTGTGTGGCATTAGGCTATGTAGTGATCGAAAGAAAAAACAGACCTTTGCACATTTTTGCACTATATGGTGGGTGTATGAGGAGATTCACATTTCCTGCACAGCTAAGTCCATGTGAAGTTACCTTGTGCTGTATTTGACATCTAGCAAGGTCTCTGTTTGAAAGGAAAGATCTAAACTTTAAAATGAAGTGGCCAGAAGTTATGGTAAAAGCAGATAGTGTAGCTGGTTTTAAGAAAGATTTGGACAAATTCCTGGAGGAAAAGTCCATAATCTGTTATTAAGACATGGGGGAAGTGTCTGCTTGCCCTGGATCGGTAGCATGGAATGTTGCTACTCTTTGGGTTTTGACCAGGTATTAGTGTCCTGGATTGGCTACCCTGAGAATGGGCTACTGGGCATGATGGACCATTGGTCTGACCCAGTTAGGCTATTCTTATGTTATGTTCTCATCTGTAGGGGCCTTTGTTTTCACTTCTTATTTTAATGTATTTTTTTTCTGGGAACTTATCAGTGTTTTTTATAATGGGAACAAAAATGGAAGAGAATTAATGTGTGTGGAATGGGGGGGTAACTAATTTCTTCAGCTAAATAATTCAATCCACTTCAAACAGACATAGGAGAACTTGTGCACCATTCACACACCCTCCAACCAAAAACGTCAAAAGAAAAAAACTGTTCGACAACCTCCTAGCCATTCGAGCTGCAACACTCGACCCCCAACTCTACAACCAATTGATATCAACCACAGACTGCAAAACCTTCAAAAAGAAATAAAAACCCTTCTATTCAAAAAACACATAAAACCGAACTAACACAATCAGAACTGTCCCAAGCATCACCTGCAACTACTCCATATGTACTTCTAATGTCATGACAATTTAGACATAATTTATGTTATGTTATGTTTGGAATAATGGTTACATATATGAGGTTCAATAAAAGAAAATTTTCACTGCCTGTTTCTATTCTGACCATTTATTCCATTTCATGGTTATTGCAAAAAAAAAAAAATAAATTTTTTTACATGGGGGGGGGGGGGTGTCAAAAAATGATGGGCCCCGGGTGCCACATACCCTAGGTACGCCACTGCATTTTTCAGTATTGGTACAATCTACAGTGCTTGCCCAGATAGACTATTGTAATTCAGTCTATTTAGGTTTTAAGCAGGGCAGTCTATAACAACTTTAGCTGATACAAAATATGGCAGCTAAACTTATATTTGGGAAGCAAAAGTACAATCATGTTTCTCCTTTGTTGAGAAAGCTTCACTGGCTTCCAGTCCACTTCAGGATTCAATTTAAATATGCATGCATGATCTTTAAGCTTCTCTATGGAATATTTTGATCCTTTAGTTCCCTTATATTGGAACACCTTCAGTTCTTGCCATTTAAGGAATACACAGAAATATAAACTATCTTTCCCTTCTTTTAAGGGTATTAAATCTATAGGAAAGCTTATTCAATCTTTTGCCTTCAAGCTGGTAGAGATGTGGAATGGACTTCCTGACTCCATTAGACTGATAGGCCAGCTACAATAATTTCGTAAAGCCCTGAAAACTCTGCTGTTTACACAAAACTTAAATGGCTTAACTATAGTATCAAAGAACTGACAGTAATCCAGGTTTTTTTTCTTCTATGCTCTTTCTTATATACTCTAGTCATAATTACATGTGAACCGAGTCAAGCTCCGTTGGGAAATGACCCGGTATATAAATTGAAGACTAGTTTAGATTAGACCTGTTGAATAGATGCTGATGCTTAGATTATTTACACTGCAGAACAGAATTAATCTTTCTCTATTGGGGGCATTTTCAAAACACAAAAACATCCAAAAGTCGTCATTTGGATGTTTTTCTCTGCAAAGCGTGCAAGTGCCGATAATCAAAACAAAGAACTTAAGACATTTTGCAGGACGTCTCCTCCAAAACATCCAACTTGGAAAGGGACGTGTTATGGTGAGCTGTGGGCTGGGTTAGACTTGGACATTTTGCAGAGATAATCAAACCTTTTGAAGAACATCCTAGACGGAACATAAATGTTCTGAGCTAGACTTGTTTTAGAAGCATCTAAGTGCCCAAAAAGTACCCAAACTGACCAGATGACCACTGGAGGGATTAAGAAATGGCATCCCCCACACATACTCACCCAGTGGTCACACACTTCCTCTCACCTCTCAAAACTCTGAATGGAAAAGTACATACCTGTCTCTAGAACAGCACAACCAGGTATAGGAAAGTCTACTAGAGTAGCACACAGGTGTTTTAAGTAGCCTATTGAGTGGATTAGTAAACTATAGAGAGGAGGAGCCAGGCTCATAAGACACGCTAACCACTATATTTATGATGAAAAGTGTGAGGCTACAGAAACATCCAAGTTGAAAGCATCCAAATAGGCAGCATTTAGATGTGGGAGGGGCTATCATTGTAATGGACTGGCCACATAGACATCCCAACAGAGCAGTGGGGCACCTTAGCGGGCACTGCTGTAAATTTCACATAAAGGGTGCCAGATATACATCTCACCATAACCTCTTTATAATTTATGATGATCCCTTCAAAAAATTACTATACCTACCTACTACTATCCCAATAGCCCTTATGGCTGCAGGTGGTACTTTTTTGGCGGTATAGTAGGATTTTGGTGGGTTTTGGTGGACTCACACTTTCTACCATAAATGTAGTAGTTAAGAGTGTCTTAAGGACCTGGCTCCTCTTCTCTATGTCTCATTAACTCATCCACCAGGCTACTTAAGACATCTGTGTGATGCTCTACTAACCTTTACCATACAAGATGCTGCTGTTCTACAGAGAGGTATGTATTTTATAAGGATTTTTTTTTGGGGGGAGGGGGACTATTTGGACATTTCTAACTTGGATGTTTCTGTGGTTGAAAATGGCAAATAAAATTAAATGTCCTGGTGGCCTAGATGTTTTTGGCAGACAAGACATTCAAACAGAGGATTTTTTAAAAAAAAATTATTTAGACGTCCCATTCGAAAATGGCCATTTCTTTGCTTCTGACTTTGAAGTTTTGCAGGAAATGTCCCTCTATATCATTTTTCTGTGTTGCTGTTGCATGTGGTCCAGTCATAGTTTTAATTAAGTTTAGAGAATCAGGTCCAACATGTTTAGAACAATTTTTTGTTTTATTGTAGTAATGTCTTAATGTAATTGTTTTATAGGGGTAACATTATCAAATGCTATGGTAAATGCAGGCCTAACGTCTTTTAAAAAAATAGAAGATATCAATGCAAGGGAACTTGAGCTGGTATGATTTTATTATTCCCTTCCTTTTAGGAATTCATGGGTAGATTGTTGATGCCATTGTTCTTTTATGTATGTACTTTACAAATATGTAGAATTTCTTTAGTTTAATTTTTTTGGGGGTTGGCAGCCAAGACATTCAAGCATTCAACCAAGATATTCAAGACATTTTTTGGCAGCCAGGACATTCAAGCAGAGGATTAAAAAAAAAAAATTATTTAGACGCTATTTAGATGGCTATTTCTCTGCCTCTGACTTTGAAGTTTTGCGGGAAACATCCAGTCCTTTTGAAAATGGCCCTCTATATAATTTTTCTGTGTTGCTGTTGCATGTGGTCAAGTCACAGTTTTCTGTCCCCATCTGATGCCATCAGTTTGTTTATTCATGATGCACATCTGTATTTCAAGATCAAGATTAGGACCTCATTAATAGTGTCCTGTAATTTGTTCCTTGAAATGATCTTTCTCAGTTTATTCTGCTTTTTTAGTTCTTGCATACTGAATACCTGGGTAATCTTGATATGTCTTGACTGAAACTACACCATGATAATACATTCATTTACTGGTTTCCAGGGGCAGGGCTGGTATGTCTTCCTTGATATTTGAACCTACAGACCATTTGAAACCTGTTGCTAACTTACTCAACACAACGGTATAATTTGGGTCTACACTTGAGTTATCATGGGTCTTTATTTATAACCACTAGAGTCTGCAGCATATAAACTGTTATTATTATTATTATTTAATCACCACCTAGGCCTCTATGTCGTACCATAGGGGATCAAAAACTGTTGCCCTTTTCAAAAAATACATGCAGATTTAGGGGGAAATTCATGAAAGGGCTTTAAATGTGTTAGTGCGTGCTAACCACTAAAGACACCTATAGCCTTTAGCAGTTAGCATGTGCTAATATGCTTAACACCCTATCACGAATTCCCCCCTTAATCTCTTTATTTAATTGTAATCTGTATGTGAATTGTAAAAGAATAGTCAAGAAAATTGTATACAAACATTTTCCCTCAGGTTATGTTCACAGAAATAAGCATATACAACAAAAAAATTAAGCGATAGCCATATTTTACAGATTGTGAACAGACACCCTCCATTTGGGAACCAAATTAAAGAAGCTGTAACGTATTTACCAAAATATGAACTTGGTGTTGAACAGGTATGTTTCCTTTATGAATTCTCTGTTCTATGGCTGCAAGCTAGATAATTGCCTCAGGTTTGAGTCAGATGTGCCAGATATGAGAGCAGTGGCATCTCTAGACAAGAATATTTGAGGTGGCAACAGGGATCAGTTTAGGTATGGGAGGAGGCAAGCTGCGGCAATATTTCCTTCAATGTTTAATTATCAAAATAAGACACCATTGCCTTCTAGACATAAAGAAACCCCCCTCCAGCCATTCAGCTACCTAGTAAAATTGCCATTATGATTGATTCAATACATTTTTTTAAGCAGGAATGGATTATCCGCAGGATTAGTCAGAATTTCAGTATAAATCTTGAAGCTCCAGTTATGTTTTACAAACTCCATATTCCCCAACAGTGAAGCTATCCCCCTTACAACCTGCCATACAAATAATATTCAAATTGTAATTGTCACTTAAGGAACAGCACATGCTCCTTCCACTGCCAGATACATCTTTCCAGTACAATAGGTGTGTCATTCTGGACAAGCAGGCTATCTTCCTATGGCCACAAGCCATATGCAGAAGGAATCCATTATGGATTTTTTTCTGTGATCCTTCTACTTCACCGGGAGCTCTACTGCCACATGCAGTTTTTCCCTTCTACTCGCGAGCCGGAAGGAGTAATTTTGCTCTGCTTTCTCCTTATTGTCTTTGGTGTTTTCCAATTATATGTGGTGTTTTCAGTGCTCAGAGCTTTCTATCTTAAGTGTCAGCTCTACCTGCGTGGAGAAGAAGCAGACTGTGGTCTGCAGCTGACAGGTTGATCCCTGATAGTACCTGTTAGCCTGTCTACACAAGTATTTTTGGAGCTCGGGGCTTTCCCCGCTTGCCATCTCTCATCTACTGCTTAGTAGAGGTTTGAGCACAGGCTGTTAGGCATCTGTAGGAAGCTCAGCGTTGTCTCGCAGGGTGCCGGCTTCATTTTTTTTCACCTTCCCTTTCTGGTATTGCATCCATTACTCTGTGGGGGTGGGGGTACAATCAAATGTCATGTCTGATTGGCAGCCCGAAGATCAGCCTTGAAGAAACAACTTCCAGCATGAGGCAGTGACTCTTCTCATTTCCAGCTACTGTAAAGAGCTGAGGCAGGCTGCAGCATATTGCCAGCAAAGGTCATAGTAAGGCTGTTACAGCCTCTAAGGCACGAGCGTCAAAGTCCCTCCTTGAGGGCCCCAATCCAGTCGGGTTTTCAGGATTTCCCCAATGAATATGCATGAGATCTATTTGCATGCACTGCTTTCATTGTATGCTAATAGATCTCATGCATTTTCATTGGGGAAATCCTGAAAACCCAAATGGATTGCGGCCCTCGAGGAGGGACTTTGACACCCCTGCTGTAAGGTGAATCGTTGGGGGGGAAGGAGTTACCATATGGTTCCAGAAAAAGGACAGACTGAGACATCCGGGTTTACTTCCACTGAAGCAATGGAAGTAAGGAGGACAGACTGAGACATCTGGGTTTTACGTTCATTGACAGTAATGGAAGTAAAACCCGGATGTCTCAATCCGTCCTCCTTTTTCTGGAGCCATATGGTAACTGTAGTGGGAGTGAGGTCTAAAAATTACATTTTTAAGGGTTTCTGCATGTACCTGTGTTCCCCCTCCTAAAAATTCTTAAAATTGCCAGTTTTAAACTGGGAAGTTTGTAATTTTAGCGATTTTAGGCGCACAAATCTTGCTGGCAGCCATTTTGGATTTTTAATGATCTTTTTTTCAAAAGCTCCTTGCACTTCCAAAACTACATTTTCTGCCTCAAAACTGGTTAAGATGGAGTCCTCAGGCTTTTCTACTCAGGTTTAATGCCAGGTTTGCACAAATGCTGTGCCTCAAGAGCGTCCTTTTGCTACGTGCCACACCACGCAGGCTGGAGAGACAGGAGTGGCCAGCTTAACCTCTCCCCCATATGCTCAGCTGACAAAAAGGGTGACTAGTCCATTAGGGTGGCCTTTTCTATTTTCAGGGACTGGAAATGGTGACCATTCTGCGCTAAAGGACACAGATACCTCACAGACCAAGAATGCAAATTAGAGTCATTACAGGGTGACTCATCACTCCCTGGACTGGCTTTCTTCTCAGAATTTATGACACTATTATGGAAAGCATTTCAGGAGAGCCATTCTCTACTCAGGCAGTCTTTCTGCGTGTTGGATTTGCTTCCTCAAGCTGTAGCCTCTCAGGGCACATCTACTTCACAGTCTGCTGCTGCTGCTCAGGACTTGGAAGACCTATTTGCAGGGGATACTGATGAAGATGAAACTCTTACTATTCCTTATTGTCTAAGGATGTGGCTTCTCTGTCAAGGGACCCGGGAACGTATACTGGCACTTTAGATCCTATCTTGGCTTTTAGACCCCGGTTCTGCGTGTAAACCTGCTTCCTTACCAGATCTCATTTCGAAGTCTCTGCATGAGCTCAATTTGTGCACCCAACCAGCTTCTACCTCCTCTATCATTTGTGGTGTGAGGGTTCAGTCATCCGCATTTCCCTGGCATCCGAACAATATCTTGATTTCAGAGTAGTGGGATTCTCTTGAAAGTTCCCAAAGTAGCAAGAGCAATGTCACATCTGTATCCAAAGCACAGGAGTGTCAGCAGCTATTTAGTCAGCTTAAGTCCCACTGGTTTTAATTTTGTTAACTGCCTTGACTTGACAATAATTGTTTAAAAAAAAAAAAAAAAAAGCGGTATATCAAATAAACTAATTGTAACATATTGCCTAGACGACTGGTTGATCAGAGCCCCTTTGTTAGCCGAGGGTCGGCACACAGTTGATCTGGTGATTCAAGTCCTGAGGAGCTTGGTTGGATTGTGAATTGCTGAAAGAGCAATTTGATGCCATCTCAGTCCCTGGAGTACCTAGGAGTACTGTTCGACACAGCTGCTGGCTGGGTCTTTCTTCCAGAGGCACACAGACAGAAGCTTTGCTCTCAGATTTTCTGTCTCCTGGAAAAGTCTACTCCATCAGTGTGGGACTAACTTCAAGTCCTGGGGTCCATGGCAGCCACAATAGATGTGCCTTGGGCAAGAGCCCACATGCGTCTTCTTCAGCATGTGCTGGTCTTCCCAGATGGACGCATTACAGAGCTGTCTACCATGGGCACTAGAAGCTCGAGCATGGATTGGTGTCTTTGTCCACAGTCCATCTCAAAGGGCACACCTCTTTGGATAGTTTCCTTGGTGGTTGTGACAGTTGCCATTCGCGGTTAGTGAGCTCATGGCAACCGTCACCCGATTCAGGGACGCTGGATGCCCTCTCGGAGGAAGTGCTTGATCAACAGACTGGAATGATGGACCATTTGGTTGGCTCTAGTAAAGTCGGAGAAGATTCTTGAAGGCCAGGTGGTCAGAGTCTTCTCCGACAATGTTACAGCAATCACATATGTCAATCGCCAGAGTGGCACCAAAAGTGCATCTCTAAGTCTGAAAGCACATATGCTCTTCCGCTAGGCAGACTGTCATCAACAGGCATTCTCGACAGCGTATGTAGCAGGAGTGGATAATGTTCAAGCAAATTTCTTCAGCAGGCAGACCTTGGATCCAGGTGAGTGGATGCTGTCATCGACAGCATTTCAGGCCATTGTTCAGCACTGGGGGTCATCCACTCTTCGTCCTAATGACAGCAGCGAAGAACAGAAGTCAGACAACTTCAGTCGCAGATTTGAGCCTGGAAATGAGGGTCTTGACACTACTACTACTATTTATCACTTATATATCGCTGAAAGGCGTATACAGCACTGTACATTTTGACATTTATAGATGGTCCCTGCTTAGAAGCTTACAATGTAACTTGGACAGACAGACATGACATATGAGGTTGGGGATGCAGAACATAAAAATAGCCTTACTGGGTCAGACCAATAGTCCATCAAGCCCAGTAGCTCATTCTCACAGTGGCCAAACCAGGTCACTAGTACCTGGCCAAAATCCAAGGTGAGAGGAGTTAGGAGTTGAAAGCACTCTTGAAGAGGTAGGCTTTTTAACTGAGCCTTGAACACTGCCAGAGACTGAGTCCGCCGTAGGGATTCGGGCAGCTTGTTCCAAGCATACATCGTAGAAGGGATGGAGTCTGGAGTTGGCAGTTGAAGAGAAGGGCACAGATAGGAGGGATTTACTAGCTGAGCAGAGCTCAAGGGGGAACACAGGGGGAGATAAGCGAAGAGAGATAGTGAGAGGCAGCTGAGTGAGTGCATTTGTAAGTCAGTAAGATGAGTTTGAATTGTATTTAGAAATGGATGGGAAGGCAATGAAGTACTTTAGGAGAGGGGTAATGTGAATATAGTGGCTCTTCTGGAATATGAGTCGTGCAGCTGAATTCTGGACGGATTGGAGGGGAGTGAAATGGCTAAGTAGAAGGCCTGAGAATAGCGAGTTGCAGTAGTCTAAGCGCGAAGTGATGAGGCCGTGGATAAGTGTTTTGGCAGTGTGCTCAGAGAGTAAGGGTCAGATTTTGGTAATATTATAGAGGAAGAAGCAGCAGCAGGTTTTAGCAATATGTTGTATGTGGGCAGTGAAGGAGAAAGAGGAGTCGAAGATGGCCCCAAGATTACGAGCAAACAAAATAGGAAGGATGAGAATGTTGTCCACAAAGACGAAGAACAGGGGAAGCTGGGAGGTGGGTTTAGGCGGGAAGATGAGCAGCTCTGTTTTAGCCATATTCAATTTTAGATGGCAGTGAGACATCCAGGTGGCATTGTCAGACAGGCAGGGTCTCAGTAGAGATATTTGTTACAATGAGGTAGATCTAGGAGTCATCAGCATAGTGGTGATACTGTAAGCCATGGGAGAAGATCAGCGCTCCAAATAAGCAAGTGTAGATTGAGAAAAAGAGTGGTCCCAGGACAGAGCACCAGTTGATAGTGGGAAGGCTGTGGAGGAGGAACCACCATTGCATACACTGAAGGTGCGATGGGAAAGATAGGAAGAAAGCCAGAAGAGGACAGAACCTTAGAATCCCAACAAGGACAGCATATCAAGGGAAGTGATCAACAGTATCAAAGGCGGCAGACAGATTGAGAAGGCTGAGGATAGAGTAGAGGCCTTTGGATCTGGCCAAGAACAGGTCATTGGAAACTTTAGAAAGGGCAGTTTCCGTGGAATGCAGTGGGCAAAAGCCTGACTGAAGCAGATCCAGAATAGCAAATAACTTTGATAAGAAGGGGAAGAGGGAGATGGGGGCGATAGTTGAAGGGACACATGAGGGTTTCTTGAGGAGGGGTTGCATATTTGAAGACATCAGGGACAGTTGCAATGGAGAACGATAGGTTGAGGATGTGACAGATAGGAGGGATGACAGAGGGCGAGATAGTACCAAGTAGGTGAGTGGGAATTGGATCGGAGGAGCAGGTAGTGGATTTGGACGATAAGAGAAGATGTGTGGTTTTTATTTTCAGTGATCTCAGAGAAAGAGGAGAAGGTGGCAGGTATTAAGGGAAGGTTAGTAGAAGGGGCCTCAGGGCATCCTGTTGTATGTCTTCCCTCCCCTGGCCTTTGATAGTCTGAATCCTTCAAGAGATTGCAACTCATCAGGATCCAGATTAGCCTCGTAGGCTGTGGTACGCAGATCTGATGCATCTACAAATAGGTCATGGCATCGGGTTACAGGTACATCAAGTCCTCCTTTCGCAGGGCTCAGTATGCATGGAGGATCCTGATTGTGTGTTAGTATGTAAGAGAGATTCAGCAGTGGTCATTGCCACCCTTCTCAAGTCTAAGAAGTCAACTACAGTTTCTGCCTGTGCTAAAGTATGGAAGTCTTTCTAGCACTGATGCGCCCAAGAACGTGTGGAGCCATTTTCAGCTCTGGTTTTGGTGGTGTTAGCCTTTCTCCAAGCAGGCCTTGACTAGGCCTCACCATGGCTTCCCTTCGGCACCAAGTCGCAGGGCTCTCCTGTTTCAGGGCCCAGGACCGCCAGCTTTCACTGGCATATCATCCAGACATCGTCAGGTTTCTGAAGGGTGCTCTCCAAATTAGACCACTGCTCAAACCACTGTTCCCTACATGGGACCTTAATGTGGTTCTACGATGTCTAACCAAGGCTCGGTTTGAGCCACTGAAGGAAGCATCCCTTTTGGACTTGACGCTAAAGGCAGTCTTTTTGATAACGGTTACCTCAGCGAGACGAGTCTCAGAGCTTCAGGCTCTTTCTTGTAGAGAGCCTTTCCTTAAAATCTCAGACTCTGGAATTTCCTTACGCACTGTTACTTATTTTTTTGCTGAAGGTGGTTTCAGCATTTCAAGTTAATCAAGAGGTCCGCTTACCTATCTTCCAGTCTACAGGTTCTAAGAAACAAAACTGCATTTTGAAGAAGTTGGATGTGAGAAGAGTCCTTCTTCAATATCTTGAGGTCACCAATGAGTTTAGGCTTTCTGACCATCTGTTTGTGCTGACTCACTTGACTAAGTGAGGTGCGCCCGCTTCCAAGGCCATTTTCTCAGCCTGCATTATCTATGGGAAACAGTCTCCTGTTTCTATCAAGGTGCATTCAACCAGGAGTGTAGCTTCGTTGTGGGCTGAAGCTAGAACAGTCTCTCCAGCTGAGATTTGTAGAGCTGCGGCTTAATCCACTCTATACACATTTGCAAAGTTTTATAGGGTGGACTTTGCAGCACAAGAGAACTCTGCTTTTGGTTCCTATGTGTTATGGGCTTGTACATTCAGCCCGCCCTAGATTTCTGGGATTGCTTATGTATATCCTACTTGTCCAGAATGACATACCTATTGCACTGGAAAAAGAGATTATGTCTTACCTTTAATATCTTTTCCAGTAAATAGATGTGCAATTCTGGACCCCCCACCCTGTCCTTCCTGCGCCTGCCTACTGTATCATTCTGTTTCTTTTCTTCAAGGCTGTATCTTGGATGCCAGTCAGCTCTTTGGGCCCTGAAGAATTCTGTATAATATGTTTTCAGCATCTACAGGGGTCATACCTGAGCTCCTTTGATGCTTCTGTTGGCAGTTAACAGGTCACTGATTGTTCACATGTTATTGCATTAGAGCAGAATAGTTCTTTGTTTGGGAAGTTTCCAATTTTCCATACTTCACACAATTTGGATGGAGCTCTTACATGTTTGGGTACTAACTGCAGGTGGTGGTAGAGCTCCCGGTGAAGTAGGAGGGTCACAGAAAAAAATCCGGATTGGATTCTTTCTTCATATGGCTCGCAGGAAGATAACCCACTTGTCCAGAATGACACATCTACTGAAAAAGATATTATCAAGATGAGGCAATCTCTTTTTCTAGAGACATGATCCTGGCAGCTTGGGAGTCCCATCTGTGAGAATATACTACCTGCTTGGCCTTGGAGGATGCAGAGTTACTTACCTGTAGCAAGTGTCCTCCGAGAACAGCAGGTATATATTCTCACAACCAGCCTACCTCCCCTAGTTGGCTTCTTAGCTTTGTTACTAAACTACAGGTCCCGCAAGCCTAGGGCTACCATATGGCTCCAGAAATAAGAGGACAGATTGAGATATCTGGATTTTACTTCCATTGAAAGCAATGGAACTAAGGAAGATGGATAGAAAATCTGGGTACAATGGAAGTAAAACCTAGATGTCTCAATCTTTTTTGTGGATCTCTATAGAAACAATATATGGGAACTACAATTATAATATTGGGCATTCCAATTTAAACATTCCATAAACTATTAATGCCACTTTCATTAAATTAAATTAAATTTTATTACATTTAAATTTATAACCAAGTAACTAATTTCTGAATAATTATAAATAAATAACTGTAAAGTGCTCAGTGCCACCACCAGGTCATTGCTAATGCAGTTCAGACCATGATAGTTTTGGAATCATCATTGCGCTTTACTATTCACTTCCTTCCATGAGTCATATGCACAATAACTTAAACATTATTCAAAACCCACTGCTGTTAAAGTTACTTATATTGTTCTTCATATAAATCATAACATTCAAAGCGTTTTTGAGACAGTACTTATCTTGTTGAAATCCTGTCCACCGTTTTATTATCGTATCTCATAAACTGCACCAAATTAAGTCCGTGTTAAAGTGCTTTTTCGTGATAAACTGCCTTCCAGTGCCAAATTAAAATAAGATAGTCATGCTTGCAATCAGTTGTGATTTCTACATGCCCTCCGACCCAAGCTGGTTTTCATAATCGTCTTTTTTCTGGAGCCATATGGTAACTCTATGTGAGCCGATACCAGGCAGGAAAGCACCAGCATGCTCACAGAATGGGCAATGCCTTAAAATTAAAAGTGACTCCCTTATTTGGTATTTAGGCCCTACCCAGTGCATCCCAGAGTGCACTGGACAGGGCTGGATGATGCCATTTTGATGATGCCTCCCTGGAGGGAAGGATTTCTATCCACTCCTCCCTACTACTTGAGATGTTAGGCTGTGGTGGTGGGGGAACTAGGACTATCCTAGGTCACCAGGGAAGACTCCAGGGGAGATGTCTGGCTTGGCCTGGTCACGTCAGGACTGGCCAAGGGGCCTCTTGTGAGGGTGCCAGAAGAGGTCCACTGGATTACCAGGGAATATTTTTTTTTAAGCGGGAGGGATGTTGGGGGATTGTGGGAAGAGAGATGTTGGGCCCTATGTTTGGGAGAGGTACAGAGGGAGAATGCAGGCCAGGGCCAGAATGACACACCTATCTACTGGAAAAGATATTATCAAGGTAAGACATAATCTCTTTTTCCAGTGCAATAGGTGTGTCATTCTGGACAAGCAGGAAGTACCGTAGTATTAAAGAAAAAAGCCCAAAATGCATGTCAGTGTTCCTGTCAGTGCCTGAGCCAATCAGATTGCTGCCTGATTGCTGTGCAGAATCTGGAGAAGCAGTTTCTGAGCTAGTGCTGCAAAAGGAAAAAACAACTTCCAGGGGGTATGAAATCCCAGGGGTCAGGGTACAATTTTTATGCATCATGGCAATCTTGCTCCTGGATTTTGTCAAGCCATGCCTTTGGGAGCAAAGTCCAAATTTTAGCAGCTTGATATCAAAACAAGAAGGGAAAAACATTTATAGTTAACATTACTTATATTTGGAAACGGAAGCATTTTTAACACCAAGTTTTATTGTATGGACTTCTTACAGCCTTTTTACACAGGGCTACATGTTAGTTGTGATTTCTTTAATTGGATCCTCAGTAAGTACAATAATATGTTTCAACTGAATTCTCATAAGAGTTCACCTAAATTTGCAGCTGTGTGTTTTTCTCTCTCTCAAGATCACAAGATATAATGTTACAACAGCAGAAATAATAGTGACCATTGCATTAACAAATTATAAGCTGCTACAGAACAAAAGAACAGCACCAGACTCCCACTATGTAACCTTAGTCATAGGAGATGCTGATAACCAAGTGATTTATAAACAGAAAATCATGTAAGTATGAGCAATCTTCTTTTCATTATGTTTGGCAATTCTACTATTAACTACATAATCCTGTTAAAATATAAATAGTGCGGTAATCTCATAACAGGGTGACCATGCAAAGGTCCAATACAGTAAAGCACCTATTTATAATAGCAGTACAGCTGTCTATGTGTCTTTATAAAAATATGAGGCATGTTCAGTGACACCTAGTAATGCTCAAACCCTCTAACATCTACTCCAAAGAAGTATAATGTGTAAGTATACTCTGCAGAGGTAATTTTATTAACCATTTTCAGACACATTTGAAATTTGTGAGCAATAGTGTCCATTCATGCATTTTCCATATATATATGCACATCTGTTTAAAGCAGGTAGCATTTTTTACCTTTATTTATCTTGTGACAGGTACACCCAGCTAACTCCTCACAGCCAGCTGGAGCCCTGTCCGACCGAGCAGGTGACTGAGTGATTTACTTATAATGCCTAAGATTCAGTGCCTCCCATGCACACTGTGAGCTTGGCTTTAAGATATCAGGGTTTTCATAAAATATTACACAGCCTTAATTATATAGTAACGTTTGAGATGATGGCAGACAAAGACCCGAATGGTCCATCCAGTCTGCCCAACCTGATTCAATTTAAATTTTTAAATTTTTTCTTCTTAGCTATTTCTGGGCAAGAATCCAAAACTTTACCCGGTACTGTGCTTGGGTTCCAACTGCCGAAATCTATGTTAAGACTTACTCCAGCCCATCTACACCCTCCCAGCCATTGAAGCCCTCTCCAGCCCATCCTCCACCAAACGGCCATATACAGACACAGACTGTGCAAGTCTGCCCAGTACTGGCCTTAGTTCAATATTTAATATTATTTTCTGATTCTAAATCCTCTGTGTTCATCCCACGCTTCTTTGAATTCAGTCACATTTTTACTCTCCACCACCTCTCTCGGGAGCGCATTCCAGGCATCCACTACCCTCTCCGTAAAGTAGAATTTCCTAACATTGCCCCTGAATCTACCACCCCTCAAATTCAAATTATGTCCTCTGGTTTTACCATTTTCCTTTCTCTGGAAAAGATTTTGTTCTATGTTAATACCCTTCAAGTATTTGAACGTATGAATCATATCTCCCCTGTCTCTCCTTTCCTCTAGGGTATACATATTCAGGGCTTCCAGTCTTTCCTCATACGTCTTCTGGCGCAAGCCTCCTATCATTTTCGTCGCCCTCCTCTGGACCACCTCAAGTCTT
The DNA here is from genome assembly GCF_902459505.1 of Geotrypetes seraphini. Taxonomy (NCBI): domain Eukaryota; kingdom Metazoa; phylum Chordata; class Amphibia; order Gymnophiona; family Dermophiidae; genus Geotrypetes; species Geotrypetes seraphini. The sequence goes on from NC_047095.1 coordinate 24,879,216, forward strand.
CTTACATCCTTCGCCAGATACGGTCTCCAAAACTGAACACAATACTCCAAGTGGGGCCTTACCAATGACCTGTACAGGGGCATCAACACCTTCTTCCTTCTACTGACTACCCCTCCCTTTATACAGCCCAGCATCCTTCTGGCAGCAGGCACTGCCTTGTCACACTGTTTTTTCGCCTTTAGATCTTCGGACACTATCACCCCAAGGTCCCTCTCCCCGTCCGAGCATATAAGCTTCTCTCCTCCCAGCATATACGGTTCCTTCCTATTATTAATCTCCAAATGCATTACTCTGCATTTCTTTGCATTGAATTTTAGTTGCCAGGCATTAGACCATTCCTGTAACTTTTACATATCCTTTTTCATATTTTCCACTCCCTCTTTGGTGTCTACTCTGTTACAAATCTTGGTATCATCTGCAAAAAGGCACACTTTTCCTTCAAACCCTTCAGCAATGTCACTCACAAACATATTGAACAGGATTGGCCCCAGCACCGAACCCTAAGGGACTCCACTACTCACCTTTCCTTTCTTCGAGCGACTTCCATTAACCACCACCCTCTGGCGTCTGTCCGACAGCCAGTTTCTGACCCAGTTCACCACTTTGGGTCCTAACTTCAGCCTTCAAGTTTGTTCAACAGCCTCCTATGAGGAACTGTATCAAAGGCTTTGCTGAAATCCAAGTAAATTACATCTAGCATATGTCCTCGATCCAGCTCTCTGGTCACCCAATCGAAAAATTCAATCAGGTTCGTTTGGCACGATTTACCTTTTGTAAAGCCATGTTGCCTCGGATTCTGTAACCCATTAGATTCAAGGAAGTACACTATCCTTTCTTCCAGCAACACTTCCATTATTTTTCCAACAACTGAAGTGAGGCTCACCGGCCTGTAGTTTCCTGCTTCATCCCTGTGACCACTTTTATGAATAAGGACCACATCCGCTCTCCTCCAATCCCCAGGAATCACTCCCGTCTCCAGAGATTTGTTGAACAAGTCTTTAATAGGACTCGCCAGAACCTCTCTGAGCTCCCTTAGTATCCTGGGATGGATCCCGTCTGGTCCCATCGCTTTGTCCACCTTCAGTTTTTCAAGTTACTCATAAACACCCTCCTCCGTGAACGGCGCAGAATCTACTCCATTTTCTCGTGTAACTTTGCCAGACAATCTCGGTCCTTCTCCAGGATTTTCTTCTGTGAACACAGAACAGAAGTATTTGTTTAGCACATTTGCTTTCTCCTCATCAAACACCACATATTGGTTCCCAGCATCTTTTAGCCTAACAATTCCATTTTTTATCTTCCTCCTTTCACTAATATATCTGAAAAAATTTTTGTCTCCCTTTTTTACATTTTTAGCCATTTGTTCTTCCGCCTGTGCTTTCGCCAGACGTATCTCTCTCTTGGCTTCTTTCAGTTTCACCCTGTAGTACTTTCTGCTCTCCTCTTCTTGGTTTTTTTTTAAATATTTCACGAACGCCAACTCTTTCGCCTTTAGTTTCTCAGCCACTAGGTTGGAGAACCATATCGGCTTCCTTTTTCTCTTGTTTTTATTGATTTTCTTCACATAAAGGTCCGTAGCCATTTTTATCACTCCTTTCAGCTTAGACCACTTTCTTTCCACTTCTTTTATGTCCTCCCATCCTAACAGTTCTTTCTTCAGGTACTCTCCCATTGCATTAAAGTCCGTATGTTTAAAATCTAGGACTTTAAGTATCGTGCGGCCGCTCTCCACTTTAGCCGTTATATCAAACCAAACTGTTTGATGATCGCTACTTCCCAGGTGAGCACCCACTCGAACATTAGAGATACTCTCTCCATTTGTGAGGACCAGATCCAATATCGCTTTTTCCCTTGTGGGTTCCGTCACCATTTGTTGAAAAAATTGATGAAAAAAATAGAGTTCAGCTTTATTTTCAAGCTCAAACAAAAATCCACTTTAATTTGTTAGAAACCAAAATTCATGAGTGTAGTCCAAACAATATTTCCATACAACTTATCTTCAGGCAGCAGGAGAAATACTGGTTTCTCTGTCTCTCCCCTTCCCCGTGCTGTTGGCACACCAAAAAAATCTTCACTAAGGGGCTTGGCCTGCGAGTGCACAAGGATGGTCAGGTAAGGCAGAGGCTCCATATTCACAGACATTACTGATAAAAAAATACGAAAATAAAAATCTTATTTAAAGTAAAAAAGAAGAAAAACAACAACGCTATGGCTTCAGGAAAGCAGAATAAATCAGATATAATGCCTTCAACTACTGGCAGTGTCAAAAGAGCTAAGCCGGAGCCGGCAACACCGTCGAAATGTCCGTTGTCAAGGGATAAAACTGACATCAATTTATGGAAAGAACTACAAGAAATAAAAGAAATTCTTTTGAAAAACGCCAAAAAACTAGACGATATTCAGGAAGAAGTAGCGACTTTAAATAAAAAAAACTGAAGTGCTAGAAATCAAAACAACGAAGTTAGAAATGAAAATGGACAGTTTTGAAGCTGAAAAAAGGCAATATAAAATGAACAGAGATAAAATCTTTGCACTCACCAGGGAGGTGGAGGATTGCCAGAATCGCATGAGGAGGAGTAATCTGAGACTTTTGGGTGTACCGGAAGGGGTGGAGAAAAATAATCCGGTCTCATTTGTTGAATACTTCTTGATGAAAGTCCTGCCCCTCAAATCCAAATACCCGATAGAAATTGAACGTGCACATCGCATACCAATGAGGAGACCTGATACTTTACAAGGTCCTCGCCCCCTAATTTTCAAGTTGCTAAGGCACCAACAAGTTTTAGAGGTGTTAAGAATGGCTAAAGAACATCCGAATCTAAAATGTCAGGATGCTAAAGTGCACATCGTTCCTGATTTCGCTAAAACAACGGCAGATAAAAGGAAAAAATTTTTAGATATGAGGCCGAAGTTAAGAGACATCGGAGCTAGATTTGGCCTGATATACCCTGCGATTATGAAAATAACTATTGACAACAAAACTATGAGCTTTGATGAGCCTGTGAAACTGGAAATGTTTTTAAATCAAAGGGAACAACCGATGTCAATCTAATTTGGATTATTCACTTCATGGAATTGAAATTGATTCTTCTTGATTTTTATTTGATTTGATTTATTATCATCTATAATATATTTGAGAATAAGCTAAATGACAGTTTGGCTCTGAGTCATTTTGAATGGAAACAGTGAAATGGAATGCTGATGAAAAAGACAGTTTGTCTCTCTATGAGCATTTAATCTCTTTATCACAAAAGATGACTTTTTAAAGTTGAAATGATTTCCTGCTACATATATTGAACAGTTATTAAAATCTCTGATATATGTTATTATATTATATTCATGAAGATATGATATTAATATGCAGAACTTATGGTGACAGATTTAATTTATATGTTTTGATGAGTTAATGGAGATTTTTTATAAAGTAATGTAATGTAATGTAATGTAATTTATTTCTTATATACCGCTACATCCGTTAGGTTCTAAGCGGTTTACAGAAAATATACATTAAGATTAGAAATAAGAAAGGTACTTGAAAAATTCCCTTACTGTCCCGAAGGCTCACAATCTAACTAAAGTACCTGGAGGGTAATAGAGAAGTGAAAAGTAGAGTTAGAGGAAAAATAAAAATAAAATAAACATTTTAACAAGACAGCATTTATCTAAATAATTTGGAAGGTAGAAGAGAGGAGAGAAAGGAATAGAAGCAGAAGGGGGAGCCGTTGAACAGTAGAATTCTGGAGAAATTTAAATGATAGAAATAGAACAAAACAAAGACAAAAGGCAAAACAATAGATAAGATTAAAGATAAATCATAAGCTGGAAAGAAAAATAAAATAAAACTTTGTCTTCAATCCACGTCTTAAATACAAATGATTTCTGTGAGCAAAGATTTTTAAGGGACTCTAGTTTAGGGTTTAATAGGTTCCTTGAAATTACTTAAAGGGAATATACAAATTTTAAAAAAATAAATAAATAATAACAATAATAAAAAAGGGAGAATATATATTATTAATAATTACTTTTTATTTCTAGGTTTATTACAAGTCTAATATTTTTAGCAAATATATAGAGTTTCATATTCTCTTTTGTCATTTATAAAGTCAATGAAAGAGCTTTATTTAGTTTTTTATTTGATTATTAATATTTAATACATATGATTATTACATACAATATTGTTCTATAATTGTGGTCTGTAAAGAGCTTTTAATTTATGCTTTACTTGGTCTTATATGTGCAGTTACAGGTTTTATCAGTCAATATTAAGGGTGGGAAAGGGAGGGGTGGGAGGGGGGTTAAAGGAAATTGATAACTGGAGTAGGGATATTGAATTGGGGGATATAAAAGAAAATGGTGTTTATTCATTTCAAATAATTTCAGTTTTTTGTTCAGATATAAGAAATGAAAGATATTTTGTAAAAATTAATTGGATTGATGGAGATTAAAATTTTTTCACTCAATGTCAATGGCCTTAATCACCCAGTAAAAAGAAAAAAAAATATTTGCATTTTTAAAAAGGCAACAGGCTGATGTGTATTACATTCAAGAGACACACTTGTCAATGGCAGAATCCAAAAAATTAGAAGATAATTGGGTGAAACACTGTTTCTTTGCTCCTGCAGTAGGGAAAAAGGCAGGAGTGGCTATAATAGTTAACAAAAAATGTTTAGCTTCATTTAAAATGAGGGAATTTGATCCTTTAGGGAGATGGATAAAAGTGGAAATGAGTATGGGAAATAATACTTTGACTTTACTAAATATCTATGCCCCGAATTCGAACCAAAATGATTTTTTTACAAATATACAAAAATTAATACTCCCACTGGCTGCTTCTAATTTAATAATAGCTGGAGATTTTAATGCTGTTATGGATCCTTTTTTGGATAAAAAACCAAGCAAAAATATAAAATCATTAGGGTTAGATAATTTGGTGAATACTTGTAATTTGAAAGATATATGGCGTATTCTTCATTTTAATGATCAGGAATTCTCTTTTTGCTCGCCAGTTCACAAATCTTTTTCAAGAATTGATTACATATTGGTATCACATTCCATGGTGCAAAAAGTGACACAAGCCTCCATTGATCCAATTATTTTGTCTGATCATGGAGGAGTGTGGATTACATTTACACTAGATAATAATGAACATAATAGATCATTATGGAGGTTTGATAATGCATTGGTTTTGGATTCAACTTTTCATGAAGAAATCAAATTAAAAATTTTGGAATTTTTCCAAATAAATACTTCAGCAGATATTAATGCGGAAATTTTATGGGATGCATTTAAAGCTACTATAAGAGGAAATATCATTTCTTATTCTGCATATATTAAAAAACAACTTATTAAACAATTTTTAGACTTGGAAAAAGAAATTAAACTGCTGGAGTCTAAATTAATTGATAAATGGAATCATCAAAATTTGCAAGCTTTATTAAAGGCTAAGGGTAAATATAATGAAATTTCTTCAAAAATGGCAAGGAAAGATTTGTTTTCTTCGCAAACCTTGTATTATGGAAAATCCAATAAGGCAGGAAGTTTACTTGCAAATTATCTTAAAGCAAAGAAAAGAAGAATAAAAATAATTGCAATAAAAGATGAGAAAGGAAATATGCACAATCAAATTAGTAACATCTTAAATCAATTTTTGGCTTTTTACAAAGAGTTGTATTCTTCCGAGTCTTCTGATGATAAAGTTCAAAAAGGTAAGGAATTTTTAAATCTTCTTGAGGGTCCAAAACTTCCTGATCATATAAAAAGAAGTTTAGAAGAACCTATATCATTAAAAGAATTAGAAACAGCATTGAAGTCTCTTAGAGTTGGATCCGCTCCAGGTGGAGATGGTTTTACTGTGGAATTCTATAAAACATTTCAAAATTCTTTATTACCCTATTTACTAAATTTATATCAATTCCAACTTAATAAAGGTTGTATTAAAAGTACCATGGCAGAATCTGTGGTGATTGTTTTGCCAAAGCCAAATAAAGATCCCACTTTGATTTCGAATTACAGGCCAATATCATTAATTAATGTGGATGGAAAATTATTGGCTAAAGCACTGGCATTAAGATTGGCAAAGGCTCTCCCTTACATAATTGATGTACATCAAACGGGTTTCATTGTTAACAAACATTCTTCTAACAATACAAGATTGGCGTTTCATACTTTAAATTTATCTAAAATGATGAATGAACCAGCTTTTGCTCTATCTTTAGATGCAGAAAAAGCTTTTGATAGGGTAGAATGGTCATTCATGTATCAGGCTTTGGATTGGTTTGGTATAGGTCCTGAATTTGTTCAAATGATTAAAACTTTGTATAGATCCCCTATGGCAAGATTATACATTAATAATAATTTATCTGAAAGTTTTAAACTACATAGAGGAGTTAGACAGAGATGTCCACTATCTCCTTTGCTGTTTGATATTGTGTTAGAACCCTTATTGATAGCTATTAACCAGACAAAGGGGATACAGGGTATTCCCCTGAAAGAATGGGAATACAAATTATCTGCTTATGCGGATGATATTTTATTATATTTGTGCAATCCAGGTTCAACTATACCGTGTTTGTTAGAATTGATTGAAAGGTTTGGAATGTTTTCAGGATATAAAATCAATTGGAATAAATCTGAAATACTTTCGCTTAATGTTCATTGCATAAAATCTATGTTTGATTCATTTCCTTTTGTTTAGAAGGAGGATGGATTAAAATATTTAGGAATTTGGATTAAAAATTCAATAGAAGATACAATAAAAGAAAATGAAAAACTTTTATTAAAAAAGGTTTCAGAATTATGTGAACAATGGAATCCATTACATATATCTTGGTGGGGGAGAGTTCAAACTATAAAAATGATGGTATTGCCTGTGGTTTGCTATCAAATGTGTATGATTCTGGTATTTTTTCAAAACTCTTTTTATAAAAAATTGAATTCAATAATTATTAAGTTTGTTTGGCTTGGCAAAACACCTAGAATTGCTTTGGTATCTTTACAGAAATCAATTAAGGAGGGTGGGGTAAATTTCCCAAATTTCTATAGGTATCATCAGGCCTATATTTTATGTCAAGGTATGTATTGGGTCCTCCCAGATCTCATTGAATACACTCCAGATTGGTTATATTTGGAATGGCGACTCATGTCTCCTTTACATCTTAGTCACATTCTCAGTATCAAGATGCCCAGATTGTATAAAGAAAATAAACTTTTATTAGATACATGGAAAACTCTGAGGTATGTAAGTAATTTAACTGAAATTCCTATTAATAAATCAACAAATCAATCTATATGGCTAAACTCCAAGATTCAAATTGGCGGATCTAAGATTGTCTGGAAGCATTGGTTAAATGCAGGAATACGATCTTTAAATGATGTTATTTCAAATGGAAAAATGCTTGAGTTTACACAATTGCAAAATAAATTTGGACTGAATAAATCACAATTCTATAAATATTTGCAATTGAAGCAGGCCATTCAGGCAGGGTTCCCTGAATGGAAAAATCTAAATTCTCAATGTAGCATGGAATTTTTATGCTTCCAAGCAGATTTTCTGGGACACCAGGCCGCACAGTGGTATAAAGTTATTAGTGATTTGGTTAATAAAAAACCTAAAAATGGTCTTAGGGATATTTGGAGCATTGAGATTAGGCATCAAATTTCAGCATCTCAATGGCCACAAATTTGGTCTTGGAGAATAAGATCTACACTGTCAGCATCTATGAGACAAACTTGGTTTTTTCTTTTGCATAGAGCATTTTGGACCCCTGTTAGATTAAATAAATTAAATAGTTCATTGTCTAATAGATGCTGGCATTGTAAGCTTGATGTAGGGACTTTGGATCATCTTTTATTTTTTTGTCCCTATATATTAGCCTTTTGGAATTCGATCTGGGATCAAATAAATTCTTTATTAGAAAATCCTGTAGCATTAACTTATGATACTGTGATATTTGGCATGTCTATGAGGAAAAAGAGTAAGATATCGGCAAGTAATAACAAACTTTTATTGATTATGACAGGAGTTGCCATACAACATATCACTACCAATTGGAAGGACCACAGCAAGCTTAACTTTAATTTCTGGTGGAATTCACTTTGTCATATATACAAAATGGAACATTCAATAGCAATACAAAATGGAAATTATAAAAGGTTTAATGAAATATGGGAGCCATTGACGTTGTTATGTGATGAATAAACACCATTTTCTTAACAATACTTATGAATGGAGGGGAAAGGGGTGGGAATGTATAAATAAAGAACAAGGTTAAAAGAAAATATGAAAAAGATTGATTCAATGAAGAAAATAGTATGGAAAAAGAAGGGGGGGAGAAGGGTTTAGATATATATACATTTGTTAATATCTTGATAGATTTATCAAGTGTTGATTGTAAATCTATGTATCACTTTTATTGTACACTTGATGAAAGATTTAAAAATGAATAAAGAATTAAAAAAAAAAAAAAATCTTCACTCAAAACTTCCCCCTGCCTGCTACTCTTAGCAGGAACTGGGAACATAAATAACAGCTTGTTTAACCCAGAAAGCTAGGCCCTTGCTGGTACAAGTAACACTGGACCTGAGTGCCACTTGCCTGGACTGGGTAGGTTGAAACCCTATTCTTTCTCAGGCACAATGAAATAAACACATGTTCATTTTAAAACCCCTGGGTTTCTCTATCTCTCTCTTTCAACTACAGTCCAAATCATAAGAGAGAGCAAAATAAAAAAATATATTCATGAAACTTTCAGTAATATCCCAAACAAAATAAAGCCCTTAACTTGGCTTTCTCACTATCCAAATGAGCACTTTAAAAACAACTCCACTTTAGTGCTGTGAGCTCAGGTTTCAGCTCAGCACAAGAAAAAAACCCAGGAAAATAAACATTGCAGAAAACATTTCACTCCAGCTGGGAGATTCTAACCTGCTTACAAGCTATGCTACAATCCATGGCTTCAGGAGCACATTGTGTAACAGGAATGTTTCCCACAGCATCTGTTCTCCATTCAGCATGCTTGAATCTCCTGCAGGAGAATCTCTGTCACAGCCGTTGCTTGTGTCCATTTGCTCCCAGGTCTCCTCCCCTGGACTCCTCTGACCTTCATTCCCCTCGGTCTTCCTCCCCTAAGGTGACCATTTATTTTTTTCATCAAAAAGGGGACATCTATTAATTGTCTGTCCTGCCCCCAATCCTGCCCTAGCCCTGCCCCAATCCCACCTGAGTCCCGCCCCAGCCACGCCTCAATTTCTTCCATTCATTTTCATGTACACATAATATCTTATTAATTCATAATGGTAACCATAAAATTTTAAAAAACTACAAAGCACACTATACACAGAAAATGTTAATTATCATTTATATTTGGGGGGGGGGTTCAAAGATGTCAAGGCAGATGACTTTAAAATATGCAATGTTCCCTCAGTAACTATAAAAAAATAGACAAAAATAGGGCAAAATATAGACAGCAGATATAAATTTTCTAAACTGACACATTTTGATCACTAAATTGAAAATAAAATCATTTTTCCTACCTTTGCTGTCTGGTGATTTCATGAGTCTCTGGTTTCGTTTCCTTCTGACTGTGTATCCTTTCTTTCATTTCTTTCTGCACTCAGGCCCAACAATTGTCCCTTTCTGTTCCCTCCCTCCTTCCTTCCTATGTCCTTGTTGCCCCCAGTGCCTCTTTCCCATGTCCTTAGGGCCCTCAGTGCTTCCTTCCCATGTCCTTAGTGCCTTCAGTGCCTCCTACCATGTCCTTAGGGCCCCCAGTGCCTCATTCCCATGTCCTTAGTGCCCCCAGTGCCTCCTTCCTTAGTGCCCCCAGTATCTCTTTCCCATGTCCCCCTCACTGCTTTCCAGACTTTATCCCACCTCCACCCATGAAGCCAGCCTGCCTAACTCCTTCCCTCCCTGCCGCGCAAAAAAAAAGCCTCCCTCCAGTGCCCGATTTAACCCCTCCTTTGCCTCTACTTCTCATGTAGAAAGGCCTACTAGCACTCTCTTTTTGCTGAGAAATATTTTATTAAGAAAAGTTTGGACAATTTCCTGGAGGAAAAATCCATAGTCTGTTATTGAGAAAGATATGGGGGAAGCCACTGCTTGCCCTGGATCAATAGCATGGAATGTTGCTACTCTTTGGGTTTTTGCTGGGTACTAGTGACGTGGATTGATCATCATGAGAACAGGCTACTGGGCTTGATGGACTATTGGTCTGACCCAGTAATGATATTCTTATGTTCTTATTTTGGTCCAAGCACTTATTCTATCTCACCTAGATTACTGTGATGGATATTTGTTCCCTTTCTGAATTTCAGAATTTCAAAATTTCAGATGTCCCAGAATGTTGTAGCTAAATATGCCTTAAGAAGTTTGATAGGGTGATTCCCTCTTTGCATTGATTGTCTTTTTAGGCGTGTATTTCTTTTACATTGGCCTGTCTGATTTTCAAGCTATTTGATGTTTGCTTTCTTTTCCTCTCCATCCTAGTATTTCTTCAGCAGGATTTTCCAGACTACTAGTTTTTATTCTTCTTCTTCCAGAATACAATATAAGAAATTTTGGGAAAAATCTTTTATCTGGCAGGCAGTTCAAATTTGGCCTGCATTGCTACTAGTATTGAAAATGTTTCTTCCTACATACCTTTTCGAAAGGAGATGAAAACTTGTTTATTTAAGAATTTTTATTAGGTTAATTTCAGTCTTTTTCTGTCTTATTTGGTTGTTTTGCAATCTGCCTTGAACCTGTTTTCCTCCAACAAGATTTTCATAATTAAACTCAGTAATAATCATGATCATTACACAAAAGTGCTATTACAATGCAGGTTAAAGTGTGCTGGTGGTTCTTTAAGCTTGTTTGGCTGTCAGGACTTATTACACTGCACAACAAATTTTAACTTTTAACGTCCACCTCCCCGGCTGCAGCTCTCCTTCTTACCTCCCTGCTGCTGCTGGCAATCGCCGCCCAGAAGCCTTCTTCCTGATGTCGGAGAGGATGTTCTGGGCCAGCCAATCACTGGCTGGCTGGCCCAGAACATCCTCTCCGATGTCAGAACTGACGTTGGGAAGAAGGCTTCTGGGCGGCAATTACCAGCAGCAGCAGGGAGGTAAGAAGGAGAACAGCGGTGGCAGCTGCGGTGGCGGGGGGGAGGGGTTAAATCAGGCGCCCATCTTCCCAACTGTATGTCCAGCCCTGGCTCCTCCTCCCGCCCTAGCTATGAGTAGCAGAAGGAGCTGAGAGTGACGCCTTCTTTTCTATTCTCCCCCAATCAGTGCTAGAGGGCTCTCCCCACCCCAGGAACCGTTCTGACCAATCAGCACTGAAAGGGATTGAAGACTGTGCATTACTCAGCATTTCAGCATCCCGAAGCTATGTGTAGGGACAACGGGACAGGGGATCCAAAAACGGGACTGTCCCGTTCAAAACAGGATGTATGGTCACCTTATCCTCCCCTAACTCAGCTCTGCTGGAGGACAAGGGCTCAGACAAGGGCTCCTCTCCTCTGATTAGCTTAGGTGAGCACGAGGTCTCCTGGTTTGTAGCCAAGGCAAATCTCTTTCCAATGGCGTACCTGGGGGGGGGGGGGCGGTCCACCCTGGGTGCACGCCTTAGGGGGAATGCATAGCGATCCGGGTCTGGAACGCCCTACCCTACTCTTGAGAAAGACCTGCACCTCAGCGTGGCTGCCGGTGCACCCCCTCCGATATACGTGCTTTGGAGCAGAGTCGGCAGCCGTGCTGAGATGCAGGAAGGTCCCGCGATGAATATGTCTTCCAGCTCTGCTCCGGAAGAAGTAAGTTACGTCAGAGGGGGTGGACCAAGCAGACGCAGTCATCGCAATTCCCTGCGTCTGCCGGGTCCACCCACTCCGACGTAACTTACTTCTTCCGGAGCAGAGCCGGTGGACGTACTTATCCCGGGACCTTCCTGCATCTCATCGCGGCTGCTGACTCTGCTCCAAAGCAAGTATATCAGAGGGGTTCACCAGCAGCTGCGCTGAGGTGCAGGTCTTTCTCAACAGTAGGGCAGGATGTTCTGGACCCGGACCGCTATGCACCCCCCTAGGTACGCCACTGGACAGTCATCGCAACTCCCTGCGTCTACCGGGTCCACCCCCTTTGATGTAACTTACTTCTTCCGGAGCAGAGCCGGCAGACGTATTCATCGCGGGACCTTGCTGCATGAAGGGAGCAGGGCTTCAAGAGTGGTGGAGGGAGAGAAAGGGGGAAGGGTGGTACTGATGGAATTGGTGTGCAGGGAAAGGGAAGAGAGGCATAAGGGGAAAGGATATGGATGGAATTGGATTGGAGGGAAAGAAAGGGGGTAGATGCTAATTGAAGAAGGATGGATGGAGAGAGAAAGGGCAGGCAGTGGATGGTAGTGGGGAAGGTAGAGGGGGAGCCTATGCTAGATGGAAGTGCGGATGGGAGAGATAAAGGAGCAAATGCAGGAAGGAAATGGGAGGAGAGAAAGAGGGGAGCAGATGCTGGATGGAAGTGGACAGAGAGAGGAGAAGGTACTAGATGGAAGGGGTAGAGAAAGAGGGCACATGATGGAAGGAGGGGATAAATAAAAGGAGGGCACATGATGGGTGAAAAGGACTGAATTAGTGAAATACTGGAGGGGGGAGGGAAAGAACTGGCGAGCTGTAGGTAGACAGTAAAAAAGGAAATTGATGAGAGGGTAGTAAGAATGTAATCTAGACAGATGCAGAAAATAAATTGAAAAGGAAAATGAGGGGGAAAAGGGAAAGGGATTGTAGAGGAGAAGTGTGAGAGAGGAAAGGAGAGGAGAGAGATGCCAGAAAAATGTGGGTGAAAGGAGAGATGGAAGGGGGAGGCATACAGTTTCTGGAAGGGGCATAGAAGGAGAGAAGATGCCATATAGGGGCAGAGAGATGGCAGACAGTGGATGGAAGGAAGAGAGTAGCAAGAAGATGAGGAAAGCAGAAACCAGAGAAGACAAAGGTAGAACAAAAATTTTCTATTTATTTATTGCTTTAGGAGACATGTGTCACTGTTTCTGTGGTGCTGCATTGTATGCAGAGTCCAGCTTCTTGCTGGTTCAATTTAACCTTTGTCTATGTATTTCTATCTTATCCCCCCTTTTACAAAACGGTGGAGCGTTTTTTAGCGCCAGCCATGATGGTAGCAGCTCTGATGTTCAGAATTCTACCACCATGGCTAAAAACCACACTACAGTTTTGTAAAAGGGGGAGGGGTTAATTTGTGATTATATATTCCAAACTAGTCGAAGGTGTCTTCTGTGTTCTGTGTGTTCAAAAGACATGGTTTTCTGTTAGGATTTTCGGTGTAGGATTGATCTGTACTAATCTGGCTTGTTTAGTTTTACAATGGGTGTATTGATGTACTGCTCACTGCAGTATGTAAGATGCTGCCTTTTCCTAGGTATACTCTTGTGTGACGTTTGGATTGTTACTAAAAATCATGTTTTTCATATAAATGGGGGGGGGGGGGTCAAAAAAACAATGGGCCCCGGGTGCCACATATGCTAGGTACGCCACTATCTCTGTCTCTTCTTAAAGAGGCAGAATGGAGAAAAGGTGCAGCTCAAGTGTGTGTACTTTTTCTAGATTGCACTGTTCTAGCTTTGAGAACTGACACAGGGATAGGACTGAGATGCTTTAGAACTGGTTCTGTTTCCTGCATTTCAATGTCAGGGGAGCGCAGCATGGTGTCCCTGTCACAATCTCTTGCATGGATCAAAAATTCCTGGGTATTTAGCCCCCCCTTTTATCAAACTGTGTTAGGGTGTTTTATTGCCGGTCGCTGTGGTAAAAGCTCCAACACTCATAGAAATTCTATGAGCATTGGAGCTTTTACTATAGCAGCCAGCAATAAAAAAAAAAAAAAACCCTAATACAGCTTGATAAAAAAATGGGAAAAAAGAAGAAAAAAAAAAGAAATAAGGGGGACATAGCCATAAGCGTTCATGTATTGAAAGGACTCCCGCCAAGCCGAAGCCTAGCGGATGAAGAACCAGCTTCCACGTGGCGATAGGAATATGGCTGCCATTCTGATTGCAGGCTTCGGGAACGCCATTCTGATTGCAGGATTCGGGAGCGCTGCAGGAAGTCTCCACTGATCTCCATAGAGTAGCGTAGCACTTTAAACTCTGTCTATGTTAGTTGGCTGGAGATCCTCAAGGAAATCCGACAGAAGCTGAGAGTCAGTAAAGTTTTTGGTTTGATTATTAATTGTAACACGCATCGTGGCAGGGAAAAGCAGGGCCGCCATCAGAAATTTCTGGGCCCCTTACTGAGCAATCCTATTGGGCCCCCCACGCACCCCTTCCCCCCCCCCCCGACCCCCTCTTCTTCCATAGGCCGAATACACACATACTTTTCTCTGTCGCCGCACTCTTTGACCAAAAGATTTGTAAGCCTGCAACCACGTCAAGGTAGACTCTTTCAGCAGGGCCCTAACCTAACCTAAACTAAACTAATCTATACCTATCTATTCTAAACTAACATATGTCTAATACTGAACTAATAACAAACTAACAAACATCTGCATAATAAATAACTAATAAATAATAGTGCTAGTAGCTATAATTCACTTTTGAATATAAAATCTCAGTTAAGGATTGCTTTTGACCTTTGTAGGCCAGAAGTAGATCACAATTGCACAATATTTTTTGTAACAAGTATTAAATGTGTTTTTATAAATACTGTAAGCTTAATAAATATATCAGAAAAAACTATACATCTGAGCGCATATCTGAACATACACATCTGTATGATCCCATCCTCCTCAGCTTGCCTATAGCTGCATCATGCATGTTAAAAATGTACGATATGTTGATATGTGCACCTTCCTTCCTTCCCATCCATTCTCCTCAGCCTGTCCTTACACATCCACAGCTGCATGTTAATGATGATGTATATGTTATGATGATAAATAAGTGCATATGAGCACATCATTAACATGCAGCTATGGATGAATATAAAAAAGAAACAATATTCTGTACAATTGTCAATTTATAAATCAGCGTCTTCTCCCCACTCTCTCTTCCCCATTTCCCTTCAGCGTCCTCAGCCCACTCTCTCTCCACTTTCCTTCAGCACACACACATAAAAACAAGCAAGTAATTTATATCATTTTCATTCTATTCATTCATAGAAATTAAAGTCTAAATAATGCCAGTCACATAACAAAACATGATTTTACAAAAATAATTCCCTGCACAGTCAAGCCTGCAAGGATTACTAGATGTCTTTCAGCAGCTTCCCTCCCTCCCTTACCTTTGTGGCCAAGTCAAAATGATCTACCAACAATAAAATTTTAAAAACACATAAAGCACGCTGTACGCAGAGAAAATGTTAATTATCATTTATATTCCGCGGGTTTTCAAAGAGGTCAAGGCAGATGACTTTATGCAATGTCACCTCAGTAACAACTATACAAAAATAGACAAATATTCCTCCTCCCTTTTTACTAAAACGCGATAGCGGTTTTTAGCGCAGGGAGCTGCGCTGAATGCCCCACGCTGCTCTGAACGCTCATAGGCTCCCTACGCTAAAAAACGCTATTGCGGTTTAGTAAAAGGGGGCCATAGTGCAAAATATAGACAGCATATATAAATTCTCAAAGCAGACACATTTTGATCACTAAATTGAAAATAAAATCATTTTTCCTACCTTTGGTAATTTATCAGTCTCTGGTTGCACTTTATTCTTCTGACTGTGCATCCAATATTTCTTCCCTTCTTTCAGCCTCCTGTATGCTTCCTCTCCTCAAGACCTCATTCCCTCCCCAAACTTTTTCTTTGTTTCACCCTGCCCCTTCTTTCTTTTTCTCTCTCTCCATACCCCCTTTCTTTCTGTATGTCTGTTTTTCTCTCTCTCTTACCCTGCCCCCTTCTTTCTTTCTCTCCCCACACCCTCTTTCGTTCTGTATGTCTGTTTTTCTCTCTCTCTCCGTGCCCCATTTTTCTTTGTTTCACCCTGCCCCCTTTCTTTCTTTCTTTCTGGCTTCCTGTCCCCCCCTTTCTTTCTTTCTCCCTGCCCTCCCCTATGCCACCACCATTGGGAAAATGCTGCCACCGCCACTGGGGAATAGGCTGCCACTGCCGCCAGTGGGAACAGGCCGGCGCTGAGTTCGCCCTGCTTCTCTTCGCCATGGGGCCGACCAACTCTCGCCACCCGACGTCAATTCTAACGTCAGAGAGGACGTTCTAGGCCAGCCAGGCAGCGATTGGCTGGCCCAGAACGTCTTCTCCGACATCAGAATTGACGCGAGTGGCGAGAGTTGGTCGGCCCCACAGGGAAAAGCAGGGAGAACTTGGCGCCGGCCTGTTCCCGATGACGGCGGTGGCACTCAAGTGGCTAAAGAGCCGCAGTTTGCCGGCCTAGGGAGAACACTGGAGGGTGGCCAGCTGTGCATCCCCTTGGGATGTAAATTTGGGGCGGGGTGGGGCGGACCGCCCTCCCCCCCACCCTCCCCCACCTTGGTATGCCACTATGTGTACCTCACTCCCTCCATATGACCAAAAATTCTCCTTTCTTCTATTCCCCGTATACACAACCATCTCTTTCCCTCCCTTCCTCTCTCACAAGTCCATGCCTTCTGTGTCCAAAAACCCATTCTCTCCCCCACCTCAGCATCTCTTTCCCTCCCTTCCTCTCTCCCAAGTCCATGCCTTCTGTGTCCAAAAACCCATTCCCTCCCCCACCTCAGCATCTCTTTCTCTCCCTTCCTCTCTCCCAAGTCCATGCCTTCTGTGTTCAAAAACCCATTCCCTCCCCCACCTCAGTATCTATTTCCCTCCCTTCCTCTCTCCCAAGTCCATGCCTTCTGTGTCCAAAAACCCATTCCCTCCCCCACCTCAGCATCTCTTTCTCTCCCTTCCTCTCTCCCAAGTCCATGCCTTCTGTGTCCAAAAACCCATTCCCTCCCTCACCTCAGCATCTCTTTCTCTCCCTTCCTCTCTCCCAAGAGCATGCCTTCTGTGTCCAAAAACCCATTCCATCCCCCACCTCAGCATCTCTTTCCCTCCCTTCCTCTCTCCCAAGTCCATGCCTTCTGTGTCCAAAAACCCATTCCCTCCCCCACCTCAGCATCTCTTTCCCTTCCTTCCTCTCTCCCAAGTCCATGCCTTCTGTGTCTAAAAACCCATTCCCTCCCCCACCTCAGCATCTCTTTCCCTCCCTTCCTCTATCCCAAGTCTATGCCTTCTGTGTCCAAAAACCCATTCTCTCCCCCACCTCAGCATCTCTTTCCCTCCCTTCCTCTCTCCCAAGTCCATGCCTTCTGTGTCCAAAAACCCATTCCCTCCCCCACCTCAGCATCTTTTTTCCTCCCTTCCTCTCTCCCAAGTTCATGCCTTGTGTCCAAAACGCACTCCCTCCCCCCTTTTGTGTTCCGCGTTTGCCTCCCAGCCCATCTTTGCAACGTTCTCAGAAAAACGGAGCTCGAGTCGAGAGGCTTGTCTTCTGTTTCCTGCCTGCCCTGTCGCGCACAAATAGCCGACCGGAAGTATTCTCCGACGTCAGTGCTGACGTCAGAGGGCAGGCTTTGCTTAAGCCCTCCCTCCGACGTCAGCGCTGACATCGGGGAACACTTCCGATCGGCTATATGTGAGCGGCAGGGCAGGTAGAAACAGAAGACGAGCCTCGCGGCTTGAGATGTATTGAACTCCGCAGGTTCACCGTCAAGTTCTCTCCTGTGCACCTGGGGCGGACCACCCCCTCCCTAGACTGTGGCCTAAGACCCTGGGGGAGCCCGGGCCCCCTGTCAGCTCCGGGCCCCTGAATGCAGGACTGGTAGTACTGCCCTGATGACGGCCCTGGGGAAAAGCATGCCAAATTGGGCTTTGAGCTCTCTAAGCTTTGGTCGATAGGAAAGTAGTTGCTTCCTCCACAGCGCCGCGTTCTTAGTAAGATCCGGTACAAAGAGAATAGTATGGGTGTCTAATTTGATGGGCGACTTCAGCTTCGCTCTCTGCATTACCTCCGATAATTGCGTGTATCGCAGGAACCGGACAATAATAGCTCTGGGGTACCTCGCATTCGCTGGTCTGAACGACGGTACTCTATGAGCTCTCTCCAATTCAAACTCTCTCGAAAATTGGAGGTTGAGGATGTCAGGTATTAACTTTTCCATAAAGGATAAAATATCCGCTCCCTCCTTTCCCTCCGGTACCCCAAGAACACGGAGGTTGTTCCGGCGTGAGTGGAGCTGAAGATCCTCCAGATCCTTTTCTAGTTGAGGAACTTTTTTCATCTGGCCCTGCATGCTTTTAATGGTAGCTTGTGCAGAGGATTGAGCATGTTCCACACCATCCAGTCTAGTAGTCAGCTGCACAATGTCTTGTTTTAAAGTTGTTAAGTCTTGCTTGATTTCAGAGGTGTCCTCTTTGGTCTCGTTGACGACCTCCCTCATAGCCCGCAGTTCAGTTAAGAGGGCCTGAGTGGATTCCGGCTCTGTCTTGTCATCCGCCGATTTTTGTGGTGATGCAGGCTCGGGCTTGTGGCGTTTGCCCACTTTAGACGAAGCCATCAGGTATAGGAAAGATAGAGCGCTGATTGTTTGATATACCGTTGAGGATATCACCGATTTTTTATTGATTATTTAGTCTGATATGCCGGAGCACGCTGACTACGCCGCCATTCCTTATCGCGCCCTCTAGCGATTTTTTTCGGCTGCATGATATATTAACTCATTTATTTATGACCACTAATCAGTATAGACTTAACTTATCTTTTATCCAGTTGGAGGTTTTATATATAAGGCTCTTGTCTGTCCAATAATTTATGATGGTTGGTTCTTTTATGTTATTTATTACCATTTTTTTATATATTACATATATTTTAAATTAACATCTTTGTTTTAGGTAATATATGTTGTTTATTTCGTTTTTATGCTGTGTTTGCTATTTTATTTGTGATGTATTATGTTTGGTTTAAGATAAATGTTACATATATATATATTTTGAATATCATTTTAAGTCTATATGCTTATTTCTTGTTTCTTTCTTATGTCTTATGATAGTTATCTTTCCAGCTTTTTTGTGACAAATTTTTCTTTTCTTTTTTACCACGATATGTATTCTTTATATATATCCTTTTTTTAATTTTCCACTTTCCCTCTCACTTTTAATGCTTTCACTTTTTCCATGGTCTTTTTATAGTAATCTATTTAGAACTTTTTTCAATAGCTACACTTAAGTCTACTCTGGTTACCATTTGCCTTTTACTAATACCTGGCTTTCTTTGGCTATTTTATTATTTATTTCACGTTTTTTTATAGCTACCTTAACTTTTATTGTTTCTAACTGTTATCCACTATGATTCGGTTTGTTCCTTTATGTGCTTTCTGCATGAAGTTCATTTTCATTGCATGCAGTCTTTCCTTCTTTTCCACACACTTGTTTTATGAGTGATCACCTTTGATAGCATTGGTCAAACAAGATCACCATGCTTTTATATATAGTATATTTTATATAATAGTTTACATCGCATTTATATTTTTTATAATAATTTTAATATTGTATTTTGTATTATATTTGTACTTAATAGGACCCCTGATGAAGGTTGTCCGAAACACGGACCGTGTTGGGTCCCTTGCTTGGTAAAAAGGTTTTTAGATATAATTTATTTGTCACAATAAAATTTGCCTGCATCGTGTACATGCCTGCAGTTTTGGTTTGTTTGTTTCTGGTTGGTTTTTTACTGCAGACATGGTTGGACCCCCTGTTTTCTCTGGTTTTGTTACTGAAGTCCAAGTACATGACGTCGAGGGACTCCCCCATATCCAGATTTCTTGTTACCCAAAGAAGCTGATCAGATTGGATTGGCAGGACCTTCCCTTTGTAAATCCATGTTGATGGGGATCTCTTAGATTCTCCTCGTTCAGGATCGTATCCAATTTGTGTTTGATTAGCGTTTCCATGAGTTTACTCACTATCGATTTGAGACTCATCGGTCTGTAATTCGCAGCCTCCGTCCTGCATCCCTTTTTGTGGAGTGGAATGACATTAGCCGTTTTCCAGTCCAACGGGACTCTTCCTGTACTCAGGGAAAGATTGAAGAGCGCGGATAACGGTTCCGGCAGGACGTTACTCAACTCTCTAAGCACCCTGGCTTTGTTTACTTTGAGTCTTGATAGCTCATAGTAGACACTGCTGGGCATAAACTCAAAATTTTGAAATGGGTCTTCCGAGCTTACCCTTGTCTGCAACTGTGGGCTGGATCCCAGCGCCTCACAGGTGAAGACTGAGCAGAAATACTCATTTAATAGTTCGGCTTTATCAGAGTCTGATTCTACATAATTCCCGTCTGGTTTCCTAAGGCGTACTATCCCATCTGTGTTTCTTTTTCTGTCACTAATATACCTGAAGAAGGATTTATCGCCCTTCTTAATGTTCTTTGCTAGATTCTCTTCCATTCAGAGTTTGGTCTCTTTGACTGCTGTTTTGACAGCCTTAGACTTGGCCAGATAGTCTTCCTTAGTCTCCCGTTTTCCTGATTGTTTGCAGGAGATAAATGCTCTTTTCTTCTTTTTTATGAGGTCTGAGATCTCCGCAGAGAACAACTGCGGTTTATTGTTTCTTCGCTGTTAACTTACTGTTTTTATATAGCAGTTGGTTGCTTTGTGTAGGGTTGATTTCAGAGTTGACCACATTACCTCTACATTATCTGTTTCAACTTGGTTTTGCAGCACCCGATGGACGAAATCTCCCATGCTTTTGAAGTTAGTGCCCTTAAAGTTGAGGACCTTTGTTGATGTGTTTGATCTAGTGAAACTTTTCCTGAGGTTGAACCATACCATGTTGTGGTCACTGGAGGCCAATGTATCGCCTACCGAAACCTCTATGACACTTTCTCCATTGCATCTTAGAAAAGGCTGTGTGTCAGCAGACCTTTTTTTAAAATGCTAACAGAATCTGAGAGCTCAACATGAACATCTAAATTCTGATATGTTCTAAAAATTGCCTTTAAATCAATTTAGTTTAACTAAATATTTTAAGGAGTACTAACAAACATAATGCACGCTAACAAATCAACATCCCTATTAACTACTGAGTAGGTGTGATGAGGAAATGTCAGACTTTGATGGTGGGAAATGAATAAAAGGGGGCAAAAATATCAATTATCTTTTTCTTAAATATTGTTATTGTAGGGATTCTGCTCTATTAAAAACTGGAAGCTGGACTAGAAAAGTTGACATAAAAAGAGCTGTAAAGTCTGAAGAGCTGAGTATAAATGTGATCAGTTCTGAGTATGGTAAGGGGATGCAGATTTAATAAAATTGTACATACATTTCTTTTTCAAAGTATTAAAAGTGAGTAAGTTTATATATTTTGTAACTTAGAAGTGTATTTCCAGTGCAATAGGTGAGACATTCTAGACAGTAGGGTTGTTTCCCTATAGCCACATGCTGCTGCAGAAGGAATCCACTCTGGATTTTTCACCCTGCCTCTGTTGTACTTCACTGGGCTTTCTAGCTCCACCTTCAGTTCTTTCCTTCTGCTCGTGTGCCTGCAGGAGTGTTTGTTATACTCTCCCCATTTTATTATTTTAATTTGATATAATTTCATCCCCTTTTCAGGTAATTTAGTGCTTGGAGCAAATTTGAAGCACTGCCTGTTTGAGAATTCACAGACTTTGGGCTGTAGCTGACAGGCTGATCCTACTAGTCACATGTTAGCCAGCCTGCTTAGTTTCTCTGGAGCTTAGGGCTGTCCTTGAGGAGGTCTCACCTCCTGTTAATCAGGGGTTGAGCACAGGCTGTTAGGAACCCTTAAGAAGGGCCGCAATCCAATCGGGTTTTCAGGATTTCCCCAGTGAATATGCATGAGATCTATTAGCATACAACAAAAGCAGTGCATGCAAATAGATCTCATCTGTATTCATTGGGGAAATCCTGAAGACCTGGCAGGATTGCGGTCATCAACATATCACAAGTAATTGGAAGAATTGCAGCAGACTCAATTACAGTTTTTGGTGGAATTCGTTATGTCACATTTATAAAATGGAAAGAACAATAGCCATACAAAAAGGGAATTATAAGAAATTTAAAGAGATTGGGGGGCCATTGACAAATTATTGTAATGAATAGATACCATTTTTCCATTATAAGTACAATGTAAATGAGGGGTAGGGAGGGAGGGATTTTAGAATTTTATTGAATATTTAGATCAATAGGAAAGAAAATTGTATAGGATATATGTGATTGAATAGGTTATGGTAGGGCTGGGAGGGAGGGGGTTAAATTTTATGATTTAATATTAAGCATGATAGAGATTCAAGCGATGTTTTCAATTTCAATTGTCATTTATTGATACACTTGTTGTAAGATATAAAAATGAATAAAGATTTTTTTTTTTTTAAAGGAGGGACTTTGACACCCCTGGTCTAGTTACTTTTGAGCAGAACAATTTATTTATGCCTGTTGGTACAGGTGCCTCTACTTCACATCTTCACATGTATTGGGTGGCTCTATGTGCCCTTGTACTAACTAAAAGTGGAGCTAGAGAGACCAGTGAAGTACAACAAAGGCAGAATGAAAAATCCAGAGTGGATTCCTTCTGCAGCAGCATACAGCTATAGGGAATGTCTAGAATAGGGGTAGGCAATTCCAATCCTCGAGAACCGGAGCCAGGCCAGGTTTTCAGGATATCCACAATAAATATGCAAGAGATAGATTTGCATCTCAAGGAGGCAGTGCATGCAAATCAATCTCATACAATATTCATTGTGGATATCCTGAAAACCTGACCTGGCTCTGGCTCTTGAGCACCGGAATTGCCTACCTCTGGTCTAGAAAGTCTCATCTATCTACTGGAAAAGAGCTTACCAGGGTAAGTACATAATCTCTTTATATCAATTTTATAGCTAGGAGAATAATTTTATAGCAGAGTGCCTAGGCAAAATAGGCAAGTAGGTATATATGTTACACATATTTAATAATAATATTTGCCTATGTGCCTAAGTGCTGTTAAGAATCAGTGCATATTGCATATTTTATAAAAACATATGAATAAGTACTGATCCCACAAATTTTGTGTTAAAATCTGTCCTTGAAAACATCAGGATCAGATTTAAAATGTTTGGGTCCATAGGCCAGACTGAAGAGTGGTTGATGAGGGGAGGTTTCTCAACATTAAATATATTGAAGAAGTGGAGTGTATCAATGAAGTCTTATCAATTCAAATACATAAATTGTATTTACCATCATAAAAAAGTATTGTCTTGACTTCTCACTCTGGCTCTGAGTGTTATCAGCTGTTTAAACTGCCTATATTACCAGACTGGACTCCATGGTTAATTAAACAAAATTCTTTAATACAAAACTTAAAGAAATAAATAAACTCACAGTTCAGTTGATCTTAAAGAATTTCTTTTTCTACAATGTCCACACTCTACCAGCACATTCTAGAGATAGAGAAAGCCAGAAATGTCTTCCACATACTCTTTGTGAAGGATAATACAAGGGGCCACTGAAAAGTTTTTAGCCCAACCAACAAAGTTGGTGCAGTCTCCATCAAGGGCTATACACTTACAGGCAGATTCTGTATAGGACGCCGGTCTCAGCAGCCGCCTAAGAAGCAGCTGAGAATCGCACAACGGCATCCTATATAGAATTGTGTCTGCCCTTATGGACTGACGCCTAACCCTGCCTAACCTCCCCCAGTCCACCTCCGATTCTCTAACTGGCGCCCATGTCCTAATGTGTTTGGAGTCAATGTTGACTCTGGGGACACCTTTATCCGTTTTCTACTATGTTGGCATTGGTGGAAATAAAGTTTACATATTTTTTTTTTACTTTTCCTTAGTTTGTATGTAGTTTAAATCAATAACTGAATAAAGTTCAAGTCCATTTTGGAGGAATGATAGAAATATTTTGGAGGAATGATAGAAATATGTATGGAAAAATTAGAATTGTGAATATAATTCTAATGAATATCTTTTTGTATTATATTATTGTATATTTATTTGATTCCTTCAATAAAATGTTATAAATTAAATTAAAGTTCAAGTCCAATTCTATTTTTTTAGTGTAGTGTTTTTTTTTTCCATCTGTTTTGTGTTGTAAACATTAGTTATCCCAGGACAAGCAGGCAGCATATTCTTACATTATCTATCGAGCACGGTACGGACAGTCCACAAGTGCAGCATCACTTTAAAAACTTGAAGACCACTGCACCACACATACACGGATGCCTTCCCGCCTGCCATCCAATTGTGGGACCATCAATTCTTCATTTTCCATGGAGCTAGAAAGCCGTTTCTTTCAGTTTCTCTCAGTGCATGTACAGTATTATATGCATCTATTTTAGGCATCTTTTTGCTGTATATGTTTTGTGCACATGTTATTTATTAGTACTTTTGTGTCTTCCTTTTAACCCAGTTTCATCGTTCTTCATTTTTTTATCGAGTTTTTACTTTTGGCTTTTGGGCCCTCTTAAGCTTGTCTTCAGGCACTCATTGAGCCCTGTTCAGTTTACAATCAGCTCAACCTCTCTGAATCATTCAGTCTTTTGACTTGGCATCAATGGTTTTTCCTCCAATGTCCAAAGCTTCTAGTGGATTTAAGTGGTGTTTTCAGTGTCACAGGGCTATTTCTTGTACTGTTACATTCAGTGCCTGGATCCTGATCATCATGATTTCTTTTTACCTGCTCTGATCAAAATTACAGAAAATTACAGTTTGAAAAACTTTTTGGGTCATCTGTTTCTATGTCAGAAATGGTGGGAGTCTCTGATGCCACTCCCAGGCATCCAATAACTCAGGTACCAATGACATCGACATCTTCTATATTATCGGTGCTGCCTGCATCGGGAGGCTAAGAAGCATAAACACACTTCCCCCTCCAGGAACACTTCAGCATCCTCTCAGGCATCTTCACCATTGATGCGCTCTAAGCATCAATGCACTGAGGACAATTCACCATCTATACAGTTGGCATCACCGTTGAAGTATGCCTTGATACTGGGATCACCAGTGCTTTGACGCTCAACTAATGTGCCTATGATACCAGTGAACATACCATTTACAGTACCATCTCTGCAGAAAGAGCTAGTTCCAGGGCTGTTCCAGTACTGTTCCAGTCACAAATGCTGCAAAATTCCACTCAAACAATGCCAGCCTCAGCTCAGTCTGAGCATTGTCTGGATACTCAATTAAGGCACCAATCCATGCAATTCTAAACCTTTGAGCTCTGAACAGATATTTGGTGAAGGAAAATTTTGCATGATCTCACTGGAAACCCTACTGCCACTGTCAGAAAAGAATGACTAGCTTTGCTTTCTAGATCTCAAAGAAGCATACTCATATTCCCATTCTACCTATTAACAAGAAATACCTCTGCTTAAGAACATAAGAATAGCCTTACTGGGTCAGACCAATGGTCCATCAAGCCCAGTAGCCCGTTCTCACGGTGGCCAATCCAGGTCCCTAGTACCTGGCCAAAACCCAAGGAGTAGCAGTATTCCATGCTTTCGCATAGGAACAATCATTTCCAGTACAAGGTGCTTCCATTTGGCCTGGCATTAGCACCCAGAGTTTTCACGAAATGGTTGAACACACGAACTTAGTAACGAAGAAGTGCTTTTTTGCACTATGGAAATTAAAGTCCATTAAAAAATATTTTGACCCTTTATCTTTCAGATTATTGGTACAGTCATTGGTTCTATCTATATTGGACTACTGTAATATCATCTACTTGGGTGTATCTAAAAAAACTGTGAGAAAACTAAGAATATTTGGACTGAAGAAAAGTGAGCATATTAGTCCCTACTTTAGACTACTGCACTGGTTACCAATGGAGACACGAATAATGTTTAAGTTTTCTTGCATTTGCTTTAAATTGGTTTGGGGAATAGCCCCTACCTATCTCTTACCTCATTTCGTGCTATACAGCCCTACTAGGATCACCAGAAATTGTAAATTTTTGCCTACCCAAGTATCACTGGTTATAAATACAGGTTGTAAATACAGTTGTTTTTTAATTAATGTATTTTAATAATATTTGCCTGTTTTATCTGTATGTTATTTTATTTGCACTGTATGTATCAACTTTTCCTGTTGTGAATCACTTTGAACCTTTTTGGTATGGTGGTATATAAAAATAAAATAATTATTATTATTCATGTTTCAAGCAAGTAAACAGCAGTCTCGGTTAGGCAAGTACATCAATGGAGCCAGGTTGACATATGGCGCTTTTCGGAAAGAAATTAAGACTGCATTGTTTGAAAGATTAATTTCCTAAACAAAAGTTATACTAAATTTAATAATTTTATACTGACTATCCTTGAGAAATATGTTCTACTTTTACTATTTGTATTTTGTAAATCGCTGATTGTCCAGTTCTCTTCAGGGTAAACCGCCTAGAAGTCGTATGATTGTGGCGATATAGAAGAATAAAGTTATGTTATGTAGCTGTGGTAGCAGCCTTGCTCTGCACATATAGCTTTCATGTATTCCCATACTTGGACAACTGGTTGATAAAAGCCTCTACACCTTTGTAGGCCCAGCAAACCAGGGATGCAACAATTCACCTACTAGAGCTTCTAGGGTTTGCAATCAACTACCCGAAGTCACACCTGGAACCCACACAGACTCTAGAGTTCATTGGAGCACTTTTGAACACCATTCAAATGAATGCATTCCTACCACAACAGAGACTCAACATAGAAACATAGAATATGACGGCAGAAAAGGGCTGTAGCCCATCAAGTCTGCCCACGCCAATGACCCACCCCCAGACTTCACCCGGCTAGAGATCCCACATACATATCCCATTTCTTTTTAAAATCGAGCATGCTGCTGGCGTTAATCACCTGCAATGGAAGTTCATTCCAATGATCGACTACCCTTTCGGTGAAGAAATACTTCCTGGCGTCGCCATGAAATTGCCCGCCTTTGATTTTCAGCGGATGACCTCTTGTGGTTGAAGGTCCTTTAAGAAAGAAGATATCGTCTTCCACCTCGATGCGGCCCGTGATATATTTAAATGTCTCAATCATGTCCCCCCTCTCTCTACGTTCCTCGAGCGAGTATAGTTGCAGTTTATTCAGTCTTTCCTCATATGGGAGGTTCTTGAGTCCCAAGACCTACACTCTAATTCAATTTTGCCGTAAAGTTTTCTTGCTACATTTCAGCATGCCAAATGCTCCTAGTACATGGGCATATGGCGTCTACAGTAAACGTCACTCGCTTTGCCCGTCTCTATCTCAGAGACCCTCATTTGGCTCTTTCAACCCAGTTGTCTCAAGTGACAGGCCTTCTCTCTCAGCAGATCAGAGTGACATCAGAACTTCAAAAATTGCTCCAGTGGTGGCTAATATCTACCAATCAGTCCCAGTAGAGTAGCAAGCAGGTGTCTGGAGCAGCCTGGTAGTCAGTGCAGTGGACTCCAGAGGAGGGGACCCAGGCCCATATCCTACCCTAACTAGTACACTTGTGGTGGAAAATATGTGCCCACCAAAACCCTTCTGTACTGACATATAGGTGACATCTGCAGGTATAAGGGCTATTGGAGTGATAGACAGGTGGGTATACTAGGTTTTGTGTGGGTTTTGGAGGGATCCCCATACAATGTAAGGGGGTTATGGTGAGATGTGTTCCTGGGACCCTTTCTGTGAAATTCACTACCATGCATCTTAGGGTATTCCACTGCTCTGCTGGCATGTTTATGTGGTCAGTCTACTCAAAATTCTGGCCCTTCCTACATCCTAATGGCTTGTTTTGTCCATTTTGCATTTGGACATTTTGTTTTATGAAAATGGTCAAAAAAGATAGACACACTAAGGGTGAACACATCTAGAAATGGCCATTTTTGAAAAAACAAGATAGCCATTTTGCAGTTTCAAAAAATGTAATTTTCTCTACCCAGTTTTTTGATGTCATATTGAAAATGGCCCTCTAAACCCATTGGGCCTCTACCTGTTGCCCGAGATCTTAACTTGGTATTATCTTATGAAGCCTCTTTTTGAGCCACTCACAACTTGCTCTCTCAAGCATCTCACTTGGAATGTTGTGAACCTGTGCCTGATCCTCCCTACACAAGATTCTATCATGATAGAGTGCTACTCTGAACTCATCCAAAATTCTTACCCAAAGTTGTCTCAGAATTCCACCTCAATTAGTCCATAGTTTTACCTGTTTTCTTTCCAAACACACATTCCCATCTGGGAGAGGCAGCTTTTCACACCTTGGACTGCAACTGTGCTCTGGCATACTATCTCAACTGGACTAAATCTCATAGAGGAGCCTCCTAGCTCTTTATGGCTTTTGATCCTAACAGACTCAGAGTTCCTGTTACCAAGAGAACCATTTCTACTTGGCTGGTGGACTGTATCTTCTTCATGTATATGCAGGCTGGACTGACACTGCAGGGCCATATAACAGTTCACAGTGTCTGAGCTATGTCTGCCTCGGTAGCTCATTTCTGCTCCACGTCTATTTGAATTCCAAATACTGATGATTAAAAGTCCTCAGTTATCAGAGACATTGCACAGAAATATTTCAATACCTAAGGTTTTTTTATTTGACCTTCTAATGGGGTTTATGATTACTAACACATGCATTGGCTTCTCACTATTATGAATCACAAAGCAAAACAAAATAAAGTGCATATAAAGTTCTTATTTTATCTATATCTCTGAGTCCAATTCACTGTATTAAAATTTCACTCACAATGTAGCATTAAGAATGCATGTAAAGACAGTCCCGATAAGCCACTGACAATTATATCAAGAATATTTCATAACAGAAAAACATTTCTGAAATAAAATTCTCTTTTTTTCCTCTTCTCTCGAGGAAACAGCTTCAACAGAGCTCTGTTTCATAGCTGAATAATCCTTCTTCAGGAACCCAAATAATAAATGTATGAGAGAAGGGCTTCATTCTTCACACTGCAACATGGTAGATCAGAGAGGAACGCTAAACCCAACAGCCTGCAGAAGAAGGAAATGATGTCATCCAAACAACTTTATTAGTATAGAGGGGCATAATCAAAACATACGTCTAAGTCCGATTTGGACGAAGGTTACTAGTCGACCAAAGTCGGCAGCAGGAAAATATCCATTCTCGAAAAGTACATCTAAAATATTTTTTTTCTGAAAATTGTCTCTCTACGTCCAGGCATTTGATCATTCAGACTGCTACTACGTCTATTTTTATACCACATTCTCAACCAAAAATTCATCCAAGTCCCAAATGCCCACAACAAGAGCTTTTGGATGTGGGAGGGGGCCAGCATTGTGATGGAATGGCCACTAGAGAATGCGGGCCATTGACAACATATTGTAATGAATAGATACCATTTTTCCATTATAAGTACAATGCAAGTGAAGGGATGGGAGGGGGGGATTTCTGAATTTTATTAAATGATTGGATAAGTAAAAAAATAATATTTCATAGGATATATTTGATTGCATATGTTATGATAGGGATGGGAGGGAAGGGATTAAATTTTATGTATTATTGTTAAAAATGACAGATATTCAAGTGATGTATTTAAATTTCAATTGTTAATTTATTGATACACTTGTTGTAAGAAGTAAAAATGAATAAAGATTTATATAAAAAAAAATCAGTCCTGGAACTTTTTGAACAGACATCGTATTTTTTTTTTATCACATAAAGATTATTTGCTTACAATTTATATCCTTTTGTTTCATCTGGGTTTTAGTATTGATAACCACATCTATTGAGGACATCTGTAAAGCGGTTACTTGGTTCTTGATCCGTACCTTCACCTCTCATTATTATTTAGAGCAAATCTCCAGGAGAGACAATCAGCTTGGACAAGCAATTCTGTAGAAACTTTTTACTTCCTGAGTGCCAACTTTCTCTCCAGCCCTTTTGGATTTTGCCAGGCTCAGGTTTAGATATCCATTATCTTTTCCAGAATCATGATCTTGGTAGCTACAGAGTCATAAGAACATAAGAATTGCCGCTGCTGGGTCAGACCAGTGGTCCATTGTGCCCAGCAGTCAGCTCCCGCGGCGGTCCTTAGGACAAAGACCAGTGCCCTAACTAAATCTAGCCTTACCTGCATACGTTCTGGTTCAGCAGGAACTTGTCTAACTGTATCTTGAATCCCTGGAGGGTGCTTTTCCCTATAACAGCCTCCGGAAGAGTGTTCCAGTGAGAATATAATGCCTGCTTTCCTGAGAAAGCGAAGATACTTACCTGTAGCAGGCATTCTCTGAGGACAACAGGCATATATTCTCAAAACCCTCCCACCTCCCCTAGTTGGCTTCTCAGCTTTGTGATTGAACTAATGGTCCTGCAAGCTGACTTTGGGCAGGAAGGCATTGGCACATGTGTGGTGTGGGCACTGCCTAAAAAGTGCACTTGGTACTGTCCTTACTAGATTTCATAGATGATGTCACCCACATGTGAGAATATATGCTTGCTGTCCTCGAAGAACACCTGCTACAAGTAAGTATCTTTGCTTTATATATAAATGTATGTATTTATTTACTTTTTTATTTTAATTTATACTTAAACATAATTGGACTGACAAAATATGGTCCATGTTGAGTCCACCAAATAGGTGTGAGCTGTTTGAAATAAAGAACTTTTTTACTGTTTGCAGTCACATGCTGTACATCTAGTGATGCACCAAGGAAGGGCAGTCCGCCCAGATGCAAACCATAAGGGGGGCTCCGTTATACACCAAAGGTTCCCCATGCTTCAGGGCCCTGTGTAAAAGCAGAATTTGGTGGATCCTCTGGATCTGCCATTCTGCAGCTTAAAATTTTTGACCATTAGCAGTGTCAGTGAGTTAAACATGCTGCCTTTGGCGGCCCAGAAGATTTCCCTTTGCTTCAGCATCCTGCCTCTGTGAGAACAGGAAGTTGAAGCAGAGGGAAATCTTTCGGGGCCACCGATGGCAGCATGTTTAGCTCACTGATATTGCTAGTAACTAAAGATTGTAAGTTGCACTGCCTACAAGGAGAAGAAGAGAGTGAGAGGTAGCGGATCCCATGGGGAGAGAAAGAGAGAAATGCTGGATCTCGCCACGTCTTTGTAGGTAGAACCAACATTTCAGCCACCATTCTGTGGCTTTCTTCAGGGTATGCTGTGAGGTCTGAAGTTTGCCTTTATATATAGTGGGCTCACTGACTTGATTGAGAACAGGGAGGTCTGTTGGTCATGAATTTGAATTTTGGCAGGAAAGTTCATTGACCACAAATTTGAAAGGTGGTGGGAAAGTTTGTTGGTCACAGATTTGAATTCTGGCTGCACATTTGAATTTTGATGTGAATATCCCTTGGACCCAATTTTAAATTCTAGTGGGAAAGTCTGATAGACTAAAAATGGCACGTGGAAACATTAAGGAAAGCGACATCAGTGGCTATCATGAAGGAACTGTTGTGACTCTTTTTTATGGTAGGATTTCCTAGGGAGGTTCTTACTGATCAGGGGAATAATTTCCTCTCCACCGAGATGAGGGCTTTCTGGGAATGCTTTGGTATACGCCATATTAAAACTTCTTCTTACCACCCGCAGGCTAATGGCATGGTTGAACGTTTTAATCAAACATTGAAGCAGATGCTAAAGAAAGGCATAGGAGACAACCCTACAGACTGGGATCTGTTCATACCATTGGCCTTATTTGCAGCTAGAGAAAAGGTGCAAGACTCTTTGGGGGTAAGTCCTTATGAAATGTTGTTTGGACGACTACCCAGGGGTATGCTAGATATGCTCAGGGAAAAATGGGATTTTCTCACAGAATCAGGGAGCAGTATAATTACATACCTAGCCCAGTTGAAACAGGGGTTGCATCGGGCTATGAAGATAGGAGTGGAGTCATCGTCATCAAAAAACCTACTACAATAGGGGTGCAAAGACCCGCAAATTGCAGGTGGGAGATCAGGTGTTGGTACTGGCTCCCTCAGACACACACAAATTCTTAGCTCGATGGAAGGGCCCAGCCACTGTGATAGAAAAAGTGGGTGAGATAGACTACCGGGTAAAGGACCATAAGAACAGGGTACAGACATACCATATTAATCTCCTGAAGCCCTGGAAAGATAGGGAGGTATTGGCCTTGGTGGACAAGGTCCAGTGCATTAGAGCTTACCCACAGCCATGTACCAAAAAACAGCTCAGGGCCTTTCTAGGACTAATAGGCTACTATAGGAGATTTATCCAGCATTTTTCCACAAAAGCAGCCCCACTGACAGATATGTTAAAGAAAGGGAGTCTAGATGCCCTGCAGTGGGAAACGGACAGCATACAGGCTTTTGAAGGCTTGAAGGAAAGCCTATGTCAACAGCCTGTCCTAAAGGCTCTGGACTTCAACAAGCCTCTCATCCTTCAAACAAATGCCTCTGGCAAAGGGTTAGGGGCTATCCTAAGTCAGGAGAGTGAAGGGATTGAACATCCGGTCTTGTTCCTTACCCGTAAGCTTCAGCCTAACGAAAGGAACTATGCCACAGTAGAACAGGAATATCTGGCAGTCAAGTGAGCAGTACAGACATTAGAACATTATTTGCAGGACCATGCTGCCTTAAAGTGGCTAAGCACTATGCGTAACAATACCACTCGTCTGACACGCTGGTATTTAGCATTACAATTCTTCAGGTATCATGCGATACACCGCCCTGGAAAGCTTAATACCAACATAGACATTTTTTCCAGAATTTCTGAGAATACGGGACACCCTCAAAGTCTTCAGGATAGTCATCCTTTAAGTAGGGGGGATTGTGACAAACCCGTAGCCAGCTTTTTCCCTGTAGTGGATAAAAGCAGAGCACGGTCCCTAGTCAGGAGAGCTGACCAGGTTAAAAGTAAGGATATTGAATAGGACTTTTACTGAGAAATGGAGACCTAGTCCTGCAAGGAATGCACATTATCAGCCTAGAAGAAACCAGAATTATTTCCCTAGGGATTTCCTGCCCACCACCCCCCCTGTTCCTAGGAGAGAGGGGTGGGGCTATGACACACGTAAAAGCGGAGCCCAGAATCACAGAGAGGGGAGCAGAAATGGAGGGGAAGCTGAGGAACCAAGGCAAAGTCACGACCAGCAGCAGTGCAAACAGGCAGATGAGGAGAGAAGTCTCCCTCCTCAACCCCACAGTAGTGAGGACATGGAGATGGCAGAGGATTTCCCAAGCTTCCCCGAACCCAGCTGCTGGAAAAGAGGAGGTAATGGACACTGCTGAAGTGTGTCCAAAAGCTGACTATAACCCAGAGGGAATGGAGGTTAGTCCATAAGTTAAAGGAAAGCCAAGAATCTGTCTCTCTAACTGCGTTTGAGTGCTGGCTCTCTGCAACCAGAGCCCAGGTGTCACTGATTAGGGAAAGAAGGAAAACCTCTCACTCTGGGACTGCCCGGAGATTGTTGTTTGCTAGAGGGACTGTATCTTTGATAGCGTGAAGCCTCTGGGTTAAAGCCTTTGTAAACCTACCAGCTTATCTAATATCCTGCTGTGTACTGGGAAGCTCAGCTGATGCTAATGAGCCTAGGAGTCTGCTCTGAAAAACTACACCTTACCCAGCTAGGTTAGCTGAAAAGCCTGGAACTTTATTTCTAAAGCTTGCCACTTCATTTATCTGCTTTGTGATGCAGTTTGCTTTCATTGTTTGGAAGTTTATTTTCATGGCATTTCTGTTTATTTGAACCCTGGTGAAGAGGACTATCTTTAAAGCAGAGAAAAGTCCAGGGAACTGCAATTGTATGCCATACTTGAACTTTAAGCCATTCTGACAATTCTGACAGCTGTATGATATTTTTGTTTTATGCTTAATTTTTGCATTCCATGAGGGTGGATGAAAGTATTCAGACCCCCTGTTCAATAAAGCCTAAGTATGTGAATTTGAACAAACCTGAATCATGTCTCCTTTTTGGCAAAGTATCTCAGTATGGCCTGGCAGACTAGGCAGGTGTCTAGGTCTGTTTTACCTGAAAAACCTTCCTTTTTCCTGGGGAAGCCACGCCAACAGGTCAGGATTCGGCACAGTTAAGCTGCCTGCCGGTCAGAGCAGGAGATAGCTGTGTAACAGTAGGTAGAACTGACGTTTCAGCCATCATGCAGTGGCTTTCTTCAGGGTATGCTGTGAGGTCTGCAGTTTGTCTTTATGTATTGTGGGTTCACTGACCTATATATATATATATTCACTGTTTTATGTACTGGCTTCCTTGATGGAAGGGGCATAGAAAGAGGACAGGGGGAAGGGGGAAAAGGAAGGGGGAAAAGAGCATCCACAGAATTGAAAGGTGAGAGAGGGCAGACAATGGATAGAATGGGCAGAGAAAAGGGCAGATGCTGTATGGAAGGGAGAGAGTGAAGAGAAGATGAGGAAAGCAGAAACCAGAGACAATAAAGGTAGAATAAAATACAGTTTATATATGTATGTATACAATATATATATATATATATATATATATATATATACACACTAGTCTTATAGCCCGTTACATTAACGGGTGCTAGAATATATGTGTGTGTGTCTCTCTATTTCTTTCTCTCTCTCTCTCCTTAGCCGCTTTCTTTCTGTCTGTCTTTCTTTTTCCTTGGCTGTCCATCACCACCCCTTGTCTGCTCCCCCTGTCCATTTTCCCTTCCTTTTACCTCCCCTGTGTCCACCACCACCCCTTCACAGTTCTCCTTATGCAGCAGCAGCCCTTCTCCCTTTGTTTTACCTCCCCTCTGTCCAGCAGCACCTTCCTTCTCCCCCTGTCCAACATTAGGCCTCCGTTCCTTTTTCTTCACCCCCCTGTCCATCAGCACCTCTTTCCTTCTCCCCCTGTCCAGCAGTAGGCGTCCCTTCCTTTTTATCCCCCCCTCCTCCTTCTTATCCCTATGATACACTTACCTTGCTCTGCCCCTGATCAGAGGCTCCCGACAGCCGCCCAGTTGCACCCATTGGAAAAGTTCCCTCTGCGGCATCCCGCACCCCTCCTGACGCGACTCCCGCTGTCTTTCTTTTTGTCTGTCTCTGTCCCTGGCCCCCTTTGTCTGTTTGTCTTTCTGTATATGTCCCTGCCCCTGTGTCTTTATTCTTTTCTTTCTGTCTCCCTTCCTCCCTCTGTCTGTGTGTGCAAAGCAGCATTCCCTCCCCCTTCCATTTTCCTCCCCCCACACCAGTTCCCTTTGCAGCAGCATTAGCGTTTCCTCTACCCCCCTTTCCCTTCCCACAGTCGCGACTACAAACGCGGGCCCGAGTCTTTTGCCCCCCCCTTCCCTTCCCGCGGGCCCGACTACACATGGCGATTCAAACAGCGTGTGCATCAGTCTTCACACGCTGCTTCGGGTCCTTCTACTGCCCTGATTTACTCTGGCAGTAGAAGGGCCCAGAGCAGCGTGTGAAGACTGATGCACACGCTGCTTAAATCGCCAGTCGGGCCCGCGGTAAGGGAAGAGGGGGGGCGGCAAATGACTCGGGTCCCGGGCAGCGGAAAGTCGCTGGGCTCCTCGCTGGGTGCGCTGAGTGGTCGCGATCCTTCTCCTCCCAGACCCCCCCCCCCCGGAGGAACGGAGATCGAGTTGCCGCCATTTTGAAGATCGTTCTGCCCTGCTCCTTGCCTTAGTATATTTTTAATTTGAAAGACACGGTGGCGACGGCTCCTCTCAAGATCCCCGACTGCATTGGACTTCCGACGCAGGTGGGGATCCTGAGAGGAGCCGCTGCCTCGTCTTTCAACTTAAAAAATATAGTAAGGCAAGGAGCAGGGCAGACCGAAGAACAGCAGAGTCTGGTGCAGTTCGAGAGAGGAGCCGATAGCATGCAGAGTGAGAGGCGGAGGTGAGGAAGGCCGCCGCAGCTGTATAAGTTTTTTTTAAAATTTGAAAGCCGCTGCCGCAGCCAGGGCCGCACATGTGCACTCGTGTTTTCGCGACGGATCAGGGAACACGACTTTTGAGTGCGCATGCGCGGCCTAGCATTTTATTATATTATATATATATATATATATATATATATATGTATGTATAAAATACAGTATATATATTGTGACAGGGAAGCTCCTGTCCCAGCTAAAAGGACTACTAAACCCATCAGGCACACAGCCCTGGTCCCTGCAAAACCTGGCATGGAGCCAGGACAGCTGGCTCAGCCAGGAGTGGGAGAGAAAAGGCAGATCACAGCACAGCCCAAGAGCCAGATAGTGAGGGCACTGAAAACTATTAGTTTCCCCTATTACTCCTTTCCTCAAGCCCAGAAACCTAAAACCAACCCAGGAGGGGGTGGAGTCAGACCCTGGGGGGTGTCAAACAAATTGCCTCAAGTAAGAAGCAAGCATGTCAATCAAGGAAGTTCAGGTGGCTCTAATCAGGAGAGCCCAGGCACACGTCGGGACTGCAGCTTCCAGGGAGGTCCTATTCCCCAGCCTATAACGTTACCGAGAGGTCAGCCCAGCAGGAGGGAGAGTGTAATCTCTGGGAGGTACTGTCCTTTGCCCAACCAACCTTGGGAGGGGGGGGTCCCAGGAGATTTGCCTCAGAGAGGAAACGTTATCAAAGAGCTGACGAGCAGGCAAGGAGGGGGATGGGAGGAACAGCCTAGGATATGGGATTGGAGAAACAGCTTGGAGTCCCTGACTAATGAATGGGAAATGAATAGTATCCCCGATGAGAAGGAGTTTGAGGAGGACATGGATATAGGAGGGAATGAAATCTGAAAGGGCCTTCCTACCTTATGAGAAATCCAGTCCTTGTGGGTTTAAAACCCTGAGCTAGAGCAAGGCTGTGATTAAGGCAGAAGCAGCTCTGCCTAATTAAGAGAAAGAATTTCTTGGAAGTCCGTTTGCCAGGCTTTCATGAAAACCAAAACATACCAGAAAAGTTATGAGTTTTGTTCCTTTTGAACTGAAGCCATAAAGGAGAAACCAGTGTGCCAGCACAAGTAGTGCCTGGCTGTAGGGGAGAAGGAACAGTGGCTGGCAAATGCCAGCAATTCCCCAGGAGGGAAATTTGGATCAGAAAACTAAGGACACATTTGAATTCTTGTTTTGAATATGCCTTTTTCTTGTTTACCAGAACTGTTTGAGTTCTGTCCCTGAAGCCCAGGGCGGGTTGCCTGGACTTGAGCAAGTGTGACTGCATTGGTGAACCTGGAGGATTAATTACTTGTTTGAACCACTTTTCTTGTTTTCCTTTTTCCTGAAAGTACCAATAAACTTGAGTGCAGTTTTCCTGGAAATCCATTTTCCTGGTTTTTCTTTCTACCAGCCAAATAAAAGGCGCTACATAAATCTACCTGTGGTCCGAGCCCGGCTTCCCACCTACTCAGGAACCAGCCCGGCCACAATATACACACACTAGTGTTTAAGCTCGTTAAATTAATGGGTGCTAGAATAGATGTGTCTGTCTGTCTTTCTGTTTCTCTCTCCTTGGCCACTGTTTGTGTCTGTCTTTCTGTCTCTTTCTCTCCTTGGCCTCTGTCTGTGTGTCTGTCTGCCTTTCTGTCTCTCTCCTTGGCTGTTGTCTGTCTTTCTGTCTCTCTCTATCGCTCTCTGTCTGTCACTCTCTCCTTGGCCACTGTCTGTGTGTCTTTCTGTCTCTTTCTCTCCTTGGCCTCTGTCTATGTGTCTGTCTGCCTTTCTGTCTCTCTCCTTGGCTGTTGTCTGTCTTTCTGTCTCTCTCTATCGCTCTCTGTCTGTCTCTCTCTCCTTGGCCACTGTCTGTGTGTCTTTCTGTCTCTTTCCCTCCCGTTCCTCACCTGCGCCCCGCTCCCCTTCCTTTGCCCTCCCCCCAGCCCACCCCACCCCATCTCTGCAGCAGCGCCACCAGTCTCCAGCGCCATGGCAGCGAATAAACAGATCCTCATCCTCGACCCACCCAACAAACTGAAATTCAGAGGTAAGGGCTATTGGTTTGCTGCCGGTCGGGCAGAGAGCGCGGCTCCTGCGAGCTGCAACGGTGCTCTGACCCAGAGGGGAGAGTGGAGGCAGAGGAGAAGACCATGCGACCAGGGAGTGGCAGTGGTTGTGGCCTTCCCTCCCCTAGCTCCGTAGCTCGGTCGCTGCTGCCTCCTTCTCTCCCCGGTGTTAGCCCCGAAAGTGCGCACGTGCCGCACGCACACCACAAATCAAACAAGGCCATGGAGTCAGAAACCACGGCGGCAGGGATCACAAAATTGTAAGAGCGCATGCGCACTTAAGGTTTTATTATAGAGGATATATATACTGTATGTGTGTATATGTATATGTATATATATATATTGGACTAATTTTAATATATTTTTGACTAACATTTGGAGACCAAAAACATGATACCATAACAGCAGTATTAGAGAATGACACGGGAACAAATTTTTCCCTATCCCCACGGGAACTCATTTTCCCATCCTATCCCAGTGAGTTCTTTTCCTATCCCTACCCCATTACTGCAAACTCTGTCCTCATCTGCAAAAGCTTCAAACACTTTACAATCATAAGTGTTCGAGCTTGTGCAGTTAAGACAGAGCTTACAGGAATGGGACAGGGACAGCGACAAAACTCGCAGGGACAGGACAGAGAAATTGAGTTCCTGCGGGGATGGAGAAAAATTTGTACCCATGTCATTCTCTAAGTAGTATACTGTACAGGCCTGAAGAAGAAGGTTTGGGCCTCTGAAAGCTAATTGAAAAATGTATTAGTCCAATAAAATGGTATTATCTTATTTTACATTTTTGTTTTATTTCTATTTGTTAATTTGTAAAGTGGTGATTGGTATTTACTATGGGTGTTTAAAAAAAATTTATAATTATTATCTATTTTGCACAGTGTATGAGGACTTTATCATTGTTTCTGTGGCATTGCATTGTATGCAGAATTTGGTTTCTTGATGGTTCAGTTTAACTTTTGTCTATATATTTCTATCTTTTAGACTGTGATTACTTCTTCCTTACTGGGTGAGGGTGTATCTGTGTTCTGTGTGTATGAAAAAGAAATGGTTTTCTGTTAGCATTGACTGTGCAGGATCAATCTGTACTAATCTGGTTTGTTTAGTTTTACAATGGGTGTATAATAATTTTATTCTTATATACAGTATCGCCAAAGCCATAGTAGTTCGAGGCGGTGTACAACAAGAAGTGCTGGACAATCAAGGAATAAAACACAATATAAAATCATCAGTACATACATACAGTGTAAAAGTAAAACAGTAAATCCTTAACTTACAAATCGATTAAATAATTTTATTTTTACTAATTTTCTAAAACTAAAGTAGGATGAGGAATGCATAATGATATTACCCAACCATTCATTTAATTTACCTGCCTGGAAAGCAAGAGTTCTATCCAAGAATATTTTATATAGACAGGCCTTTATTGTAGGATAAGTGAACATATAAATTCTACGAGTTGGCCTGTTAGAACAGTTCAGTTTAAAATAATGTTCTAGTGCTCACTGCAATGTTTAAAAAAAATGATCAGCCCTGTCAAATACACTAGATACACCATTGTGTATATCATTTGTATCTTTTGGTTATGTCAATTGTTTTGGTTTGTGATGTAGAGACTGGTTCTTCCCTTTTCTTTCTTGTTTCACAGTAATATATCACTTTCATTAAAACGTAACTAGTAACTGTAATATATTACTTATTCCTCGCAGTAGCTAGTAACTTTAATGTATTATTTATACAAAGTAGCTTGCCCAACAAAAAAAGAGGTATTGATACCCCTGTATAAGACTTTGGTGAGACCTCATTTGGGATATTGTGTACAATTCTGGAGGCCTCATCTTCAAAAATATATAAAAAGGATGGAGTCAGTCCAGAGGACGGCTACTAAAATGGTATGTGGTCTTCATCATAAGGCATATGGGGACAGACTTAAAGATCTTAATTTATATACTTTGGAGGAAAGATGGGAGAGGGGAGATATGATAGAGATGTTTAAATACCTATGTAATGTAATTGCGCATTAGTCGAGTCTCTTTCATTTGAAAGAAAAATCTGCAATAAGAGGGCATAGGATGAAGTTAAGAGGTGATAGGCTCCGGAGTAATCTAAGGAAATACTTTTTTACAGAAAGGGTGGTAGATGCATGGAACAGTCTCCCAGAAGAGGTAGTGGAGACACAGACTGTGTCTGAATTCAAAAGGGCTTGGGATAGGTACGTGGGATCTCTCGGAGAGAGAAAGAAATAATGGTTACTGCGGATGGGTAGACTAGATGGGCCATTTGGCCTTTATCTGCCATCATGTTTCCATGTTTCTATAATGCCTGGAATAGAACACCGGACATGACAGCCAGTTTGGTCATACTGTCCTACAGAACTTGTTCAGTGTCTAGAATCCAACTCTACCCTCTTAGGCTCATTTTCCCTCTGTTTTAGGCTGCACCTCCATAACAATTTGTATATAGTTTCAAGTTGATTTGATTCTGACTTGCCTTGCGTTGCAAAGCCCTATTATCCTTGCATTGTTTTTTTCCATGAGCCTGGTAACTAGGGATTCCCAACTGTAAGAATTAATTTCCTGCTTGTCCTCAGAGAAAGTGAAGTTACTCATCTATAGTAGGTGTATTCCAAGGACAGTAGGGTATGTATTTTTACATCCCTCCCTCCTCTCCTAGGAGTTGAATTCTTTTTGCTGTGGTATCATACTAATGAGTCTATGTGCTCACACTGGGCTGGAAGGCAGTCATGCATGTGCAGTGGGTTGCTGCCATTAGCCTCTTAAAGCTATAGAGCACTAGGTGGCGTCTGCCCCAGGACTCCATTGGGTGACATCACCCAATTGTTAAGAATACATGTTCTGCTGTCTTGGAGAGCATCTGCTACAGCTGAGTTACTTTGCTTTATTTGTACCCTTTTTCTCTATCACTAAATCAATTCATTTCATCTTGCTGCATCATACAGCTGGAATAGATTTATCTACTTAGAGTCTACAAGCTATTGCTTGCAATGGTTGCTGATATTCCTGGAGTGGCCTAGAGGCAGAGCCAGAGTGGACAAGAAAATTATACAGATTCTGCTGATATTCAGTACTGGCACCCAGATTATTATTCAGATAAGTTGGGATAGCAACACAGCTGTTCTAACTTGGCCAGATGGTTATCTGGGTACCAGCACTGAAAATTAGTAGTACCCAGCAGTGGCAAAGTGAGGATAAATG
Organism: Geotrypetes seraphini; assembly: GCF_902459505.1. Classification (NCBI taxonomy): domain Eukaryota; kingdom Metazoa; phylum Chordata; class Amphibia; order Gymnophiona; family Dermophiidae; genus Geotrypetes; species Geotrypetes seraphini. The sequence goes on from NC_047095.1 coordinate 24,920,235, forward strand.
GCGCCCCCTTCCCTTTCCCCAAACTTTTTTAATTTTCCAGGTATGAGCAACAGCATGAACTTTCTGCCTGTGTTGTGTCAGCCATCCCTCTGACATCACTTCCTAGGTGCGGGGTCCAGAAGTGATGTCAGAGAGAGGCAACACTGACACGGGCAGCAAATTTGTAATGCTGCTCTAGCACGGAAAATTAAAGAGGTATGAGGGAAAGGGCGCATGTGTGCATAGGGAAGGTCAGGAAGGAGCGGGGATGGAGAGGATGCTGGATGCCTACGCCCCTTACAAAGACCACGCCCAGGGTGGACCACCCCCTGCACCCCCTGGTACCCAGATAATTTCCAATAGCATCCTTATACAAAGACATTCAGGCCCATATTTCATAAATGGCACCTTTAGGTTAGGTGCCGGTAGGCATCTTACCGGTGCCTAACGTAAGTGCAAAATGCTGTTTAAAAAATAATAAAAGCATTAAAAAAAAATGTAGGCACCTAAAAAAAAAAAAGGCGTCTGCATTGTGGCTAAGGAGGCACTTTACGGCGTCTAATGCCACTGTAGGTGTGGCTAACATCAGAAGTGATGTTAGGCATCGTAAAGTGCCTTCATAACCGTGATTCATGTGAAAAGTAGGCACTGGAAATGATGCAGGCTTTAAAAACCCTGGCCTACATTTCCGGCGCCTACCTTTCATGAAGCTGCGATTCTACAAATGGTGCCAGTGCGTGATTAACATGTGATCGGTGGCTGTTTTTTTAGGTGACCACCAATACCGGTGCCATTTGTAGAATCCAGCCTTCAGTGCTAGTATGCAGGTACAGATCAGCACTAATTATTTGGAGAGAACTTTAAATGCCATGGTTGGCATTTTAAAGCAGTGCTGACCACGGAGTTTAACTATTGGGACTGGAGGGAGACTATTATTATAATAGCTGGACACTTAGGTGCCTGTCAAAGGAGCTGTTCAGTGCATAGGGCTGCTTTTACTAAGCTGTGATAGCATTTTTAGCACGCGCAGAATTTTAGTGCACGCTAAACACATGCTACATGGCTAGAACTAATGCCATCTCAATGTTAGGTCTAGTTCGTGTGGCAATTTAGCGCACGCTAAAACCACTATCACAGCTTAGTAAAAGGAGCCCATAGTGTTGAACAGCAACAAAATATGCCTTAATAAATCTTTTTTTTTTTTTCTTTAAAAGTTGGACTCGATATCCAGCAGAAATACACCGTTTTTTACACAGGGCCCAAGAAGTTTGGAATACGAGGGACTGATACTAAGAAATCTGATACATGTGAGGAATATCAAGATTCTACAGCAAAAAAAAGCAACGTGGGTATGCAAAGAACTATTTCCTTTCCTGAAGAAAATCTTACTGGTTTTGTTCATTTTCAATTTTAGTATAATGGTAGAAAAAAGAGATACACATAGGATAAATTTCTAACAAGTTTAGATGGATGAATATTGAGAGATACTGAGGAATATAGATTTTTCAATTCATACAAAAAAATGTTTTATTATGGCACTTTTAGCCTTAAACAGGCACCATTCAAATATATTTCATTCATAGGGAGGTGGGGTAGCTTTTATGGATAATCCTATATATATATATATATATATATATATATATATATATATATATATATATATATACAGTGTGTATATATTGTAACCGACAACCTCAAGGCAATGGGTCTTGGGTCACCGGAACAAGAAAATAACTCTTGTGAGTCACTGTGTGCTGCACAAGGAGAGAAAAAAAAGACATTCAGAGCAAGAAACACCACCGCACCAGGTAAGTACTTCCACAAAAATACTTGAAATTTATTTTTCTCAAATCAAAAATAAACAGGAACCTTATCAGGATGGTTTCTGTACATGCAAATAGTCCCAAAATTAATACTGCAAAACTATTGTATAAGCCAATAGTCTCTAAGAGTATCTCAGGTAGAAATAGTCCAAATGTATTCAACAAAGAAAATCTTTCTTCGAGCAGAGCAAAGTCCACTTTCAATCCATAGTCCATGAACTAAGCAGAAAAGAAAAAAAAACCTCAAAAACCAAAAACAAGCTTCAGGGCTGTACAAACTCAGCCTGAGTCAGTGCAATCGCGCTGACTTTCTCAGCAGCTGAAGTGCTGGTCAGATAGTGTTCTCCGTGTGGTAACAATTCTGCCAAAAACAGGCCCTCTATCCCACCACAATGAACACGGGGCAAACCCCACTGCCAGTGACTGAAACAGTCCACTTCCCTCACCAGAGAAAGAAAAAAAAACCAGTAAACTTCAAGAAATACAAATACCAAAAATAAGTCCTTGCACAGTTCTTATAAGCATTTCTCCCCTCTTCAGATATCACAGGGTTATACTTGTAAGCAATCTGGACAAGTCAGACTTCAGGTACTCACACAAGCATAAGTAGTTACTTGCTTTTCATACAGCATACTTCCATGGGTAGGACCTCATCTGGCAACTCAGCATTTGTCCCAGGGTCAAGCTCCATATCCTGAGACTCCTCCAGCATACTAAGAGGCACTTCCTCACCAGCCTCTGCAAGCTCCATAGATTCTGGAGGTTGACTGTTATCCAGAGCTCTCAGCCCTGAGCGCTATGGCCTGTCCTCTCACTGTTCCTCCTGCTTCTGTCTCTCTAACAGTTTAGTTCTTAGGGATAGCAGCCTGCAGCCCCGCCCCAAACCCTCAGGTGGAAATGATTTCCGGGCAATTATCCTAGGATTCTAGGGGGATGGGAAACCTGCATTTCTGCTCCCCTGCTCCCTCTACAGTTCAAGGAAGCAAAGTCATCAACTGACTCAAATTGTGGTTTAAATCGGGCTATGTGAGTAGAGCCTGTGTTAGACCTGTGCACTGCTCTGGGGACACTCCTAGCAGGCATAGGCTGCATACCACAATATATATACACTAGTCTTTAAGCCCGTTACATTAACGGCTGCTAGAATAGATGTGTATGTCTGTCTTTCTTTTTATATTCTCTCTCTCTCTCTCTCTCTCCTTGGCTGCTTTCTGTCTGTCTTTCTTTCAGTCTCTCTCTTTCATCAGCTGTCCACCACTACCCCTTGCCTGCTCCCCCTGTCCAGCAGTAGCCCTTCTCCCTTCCTTTTACCTCCCCTGTGTCCAGCAGCACCCCTTCCGTGGTCCCCCTGTCCAGCAGCAGCCCTTCTCTCTTCGTTTTACGTCTCCCCTGTCCAGCAGCACCCTTTCACTGCTCCCCCTGTCCCTCTTCCCTGCTCCCCCTGTCCAGCAGCACTCCTTACTTGCTCCCCCTGTCCCTCTTCCCTGCTCCCCCTATCCAGCAGCACTCCTTACTTGCTCCCCCTGTCCCTCTTCCCTGCTCCCCCTGTCCAACAGCACTCCTTACCTGCTCCCCCTGTCCAGCATGTGGCTTCCTGGTCATTTGCGTCTGCCCTCCTCTTATTTAAAGCAGCCTGCTGAGGATCCCGGCCAGCTGTAGCGAACCTTGCAGGCCGCTCTGCACCTCGATAGCACATTCCCTCTGACGCGAACATGCTACTGAGGTACAGAGTGGCCTGCGAGATTCGCTACAACTGGCCGCGATCTTCAGCAGGCTGCTTTGAAGAAGAGCAGCAGCGTCGGCAGCTGTTGGTGAGTGAGGGTGGGAGGGGAGAGTCACTGGCGTGTTCCCTGCCTCCGTGTTCGAAAATGGAATTCGGCACGGAGTGACACTGCACGGCGTCAGCGATCACAAAACCCTAAGTGCGCATGCACGCTTAGGGTTTTATTATAGAGGATATATATATATACTAGTCTTTAAGCCCGATACATTAAAGGGTGCTAGAATAGATGTGTCTGTCTGTCTTTCTGTCTCCTTGGCCGCTGTCTTTTTGTCTCTCTCTCTCTCTCCTCGGCTGTCCACCACCACCCCTTGCCTGCTCCCCCTGTGCAGGAGTAGCGCTTTGTTTCTGTCTTTGTCTTTGTTTCTTTCTGTCTCTCTCTCTCCTTGGCCCCTGTGTCTATCTTTCTTTCTTTCTGTCTCTCCTTAGCCGATGTCTGTCTTTCTTTCTGTCTCTCTCTCTCCTTGGCCGCATTCTGTATGTCTGATTGTCTTGCTTTCTGTCTGTCTCTCTGGCCCCCTATCTGTCTGTCATTCTTTCTGTCTGTGTCTCTCACTGGCCCCCTGTCTGTCTGACTGTCTTTCTTTCTCTCTCTCTCTTTGGCTGCTGTCTGTCTTTCTTTCTGTCTGTCTCTCTGGTCCCCTGTCTGTCTGTCATTCTTTCTGTCTGTGTCTCTCCATGGTCCCCTGTCTGTCTGTCTTTTTTTCTTTCTCTATCTCTCCTTGGCCGCTGTCTGTCTTTTTTTCTTTGTCTCTCTCTCTTTGATTGCTGGCTGGCTGGCTGTCTCTCTGGCCCCTGTCTATTTGTCTTTCTGTTTGTCTCCCTGTCTCTCTCCCTGGCCCCCTGCCTGCCTGTCTCTCTCTGTTGTGCCATGCCTGCCTGTCTCTCTGTGGCCCCCTTCTGTCCCCCCCCCAGAGCAAACCAAGATTGCTGCCTGCCCTCCAGCACACCCCTCCCCCAAAGCAGTCCCCTTTCCCTCTCCACTTCCCTGTGCAGCAGTAGCAGCTGGACACCTGGCAGCACCTGCACCCTGTCTGCTTCATCCAGGCCGAAGGACAGCCTCCTGCCGTTACTCTCAGCAGTGAACCCTCCTGCCGTTGCTCAAACCGCTGCAGTGCCAGTGCACGCGCCAGAAATGGAACACGGAGGCACAAATCATGAAGGCAGGGATCATGGGTAAGGGTTTTATTATATTAGATATATATATATTTATTTATTTATATATATACACAAACCCATCATGCAACCTATAACCTGGAATTTCTGAGTTACTCAACTGGAATTTCAGGATTAATATCAGCTGTACTTCCTGAAGCAGAACTTGCTTACTACACATATTTAAGTTGATATCAGTTGCATGCACCTTTTCTGACTAGTTAGTCATCCTTTCCATCTATATCAACTGCTGCTTCCTTTTTTTATCTGTCTATATGTCCCATCTCTGCTTGTTCCCTTTGATATGTATTAAGATGGTTTAATGTGTATTGTGCTGACATTGTAAATAACATGTATAGTATTAATGCTTTCCTATGTTGTAATGTGTATATTGTATATTGCCTACATACAGGTGTATCACCTTGGGTGGATTTCTTCAAAAAGGTGGTAATTAAATCCAAATAAATAAACAGATTAATAAATGTATTCATTCATTAATCTTGGGCATGTTATTGTCATTCAACTACCTCTCCTATATACAGTAGATTATAATTTCTGCAGAATGCTGCAGCTAAGCTTATCTTCAAAGCTGGAAGTTTGATCATGCATCTCTGTTTTTATTAAAACTTAATTGGTTACCTGTCCATGCCAGAATTCTTTTTCAATTGCTTTGTTTTAGTTTTTGCTAATTATTTCTCAGCTAAGATTGAGTTCCTTTGCTCTTCTTTTATCCCTCACCAAAGCTTCCCCCTCTCTACTCTCTAATGTTTTCTCCCGCATGCTTAGTTATTGCAGCTGACTTGCTTCTTGACACTGTAGCTGACCAGCCCAAATAGTCGGCTCATACTACTTTCTTTCCCTCTAAATGGTCAAATATCACCTTTGAAGTTAAGAGCATCCTTGAATAAGACAACATGTCCTCTTGATTAGGCATTCTGGGGAGCCACAGAGGAAGCTGGCTGGTCTTTGTGCTGGCTTCACACAAGAATGATTACTGGGAAAGGGAGAGCTGTGATATTCTCTTCTGGAGACGGAGAGAGGGGGCGAAGGAAGGTTCAGGGAGACTGAGAGTAGCTTCTGGAGGGAGGACGAGGGTAATATTTCTTGGGATAGGGATGGAGGTAGAAATTTGAGAATGATAGCTGATGACAGGTAGTGAAGAGAGCTTATGAGTGGCATCTAAGGATGGGGAGTAGTTTAAATTAAGGCTAGGGACAGGGGAGAGGAGAGGGGAATGAGATATAGACGGCTGGGTTCATTCTGGGGCTGTGGTGAGGGGACAAATGTACAGGACAGAGATGGTATGGCTAAGCTGTGGAGAGGTGACTTACAAAAAACAAGGAGAGTCAACAGAGTCCTCCACTGAATTTCACTGGATATGAGCTACTTTTCATATACAGTACTTTTGAGATATTTATACAAAGCCAGAAGTTCAATTATTTAAAAAATTGGGCTGCATGTTGAAAGATCACTAATTTAATCTACTGTAAGCATTTTTACATCTTTTGTTAGGTAAAATTGATATACAACAGAAGGTCGAGATAAAAGCAGAATCACCATTTTCTTCTTACCTGACCGATTTAAGAAACCGAAATGCACTTTCATCAGCTCCCTCAATAAAGCGACTAAAGGTAATCTGGAAAACATTCTCCTGTCAGAAAAGGCATGGTAATTATTGATGCTTATTTTTTAAAAAAATATCGCTATTCAAAGAGGCCCTGACAGTGAAAGCAGTGAAGATACATTATCTGTATATCTTTATGAGACTATTTAGGGGAAAAGTTATCTTTTTAATGTTTTATTTCTTGAACTTTTCAATTATAATCACTAAGTACAACCCTCCTTGAGGATATGACTCAACTACAAACAAAAACCAAAATCTGTAGACGCTCAGACAAATGGTTCGACAATGAACTATTCCAACTCAAACAGCAAAGCATCCCTCCTGCCGGTGAAGAGCGTGATCGCATGGGGGGTTTAGGGAGTGATGGTGGCAGGAGAGATAGGCATCTCTCCTGCCGTGATGTGTCAGGGAGGTTGTGGCGGGTGGTGGCAGTAGAGATTGGGCATCTCTCCTGCTGTGATCATTGCCGGGGGGAGGGGGGGAAGGAGACGGTTCCACGATTCTCTAACTGGCGTTGTGTATGTCAGACGCTGGTTAGAGAATTGTGCTTTTAGGCAAAACACTGGCCCCTCCTTCACCTAAAAAGTCTTGTTTTGGGCGTTTGGGACTTGGGTGATTTTTTGGTTGGGAATGTGTTGTAAGCTTACACGTAGTGGCGGTCTGGGCAATTAAACTGCTGGCCATTCGTGGGGGAAAAAAACACATTTTAGACTTTTTTTTTCTGAGAATGGACATTTCCCTGCTACCTACTTTATATGCCTAGGGCCATAGGCCAAAAGACGTTGTTTTTTATTATGCCCCTCTGAATTGGAATCCAAAATATAAGACTTGGAACAGTAGCATCAACAACTAAATACTGATTTGAATATATTAGAACATCTACAAAAGTCACACTGCTAACAAGTAAATATTTATGCAATCAGCAAATTATTATGCAAATAATAATAATAGTTGTCATCACTAGCAGAATATTTAAAAATGAATTTGGAAAAGACAAGCATACCAGCCATTAAAGATCATACTGGTAAAATACTTACAGACGATAATGATATATTGCAGCAATTTCTAACTCTCTATAGACAACTATATTCATCATAATCTACTGGAATGTTGCCTTCTTATTTACTGGCAAACATACCTCATAACATATTGGAGGATATAGACCATACATGTCAAACTCTGGCCCACAGGCCAAATCTGGCCTGCGGTGTCATAAAATTTGGCCTGCCAAACAATTTGCAATTTGCACTGAAGCTGGCCCACTGGAGCCGCTGCTGGGAGTTGCGGTCGCACGCTACCATGAGTGAGTCGACAGTGACACTGGAGTTATTACAGGCAGATTGGTGGCCAGCTTTTGATCCTGTTGTGAACGGCAGATATTTTTATTACCCATGAGCCGGAAAGGGGAGGAGTGAGAAGACAATGGGGCTGGAGCCGCTGCTGGGAGTTGTGGGCGCACACTACCAGGAGTGAGTTGATGCTGGAGTTAGTACGGGACTGTACCCTGCGTTGAGTGTTGGGTAGATTGGCGACCAGCTTTCGATCCTTGCTGAAGGGCTGCTTTCGATCCTTGCTGAAGTGTCTGACCTAAATCGGTTAGCTACAAGGTTTTCTTAAAAATAATAATAATAATAATAATAATTTTATTTCTTATATACCGCTGTACCGTGAAGTTCTAAGCGGTTTACAGTAGAAACAGAAGGAATGCAATAAGTAAGATTAATTAAGATGAAGAGAGAGTACTTAGAGTTCCCTGACTGTCCCAAAGGCTCACATTCTTGCTAAAGTACTTGAGAAAAATAAATTAGTTAGGTTATAAACATAGAGTAGAAGAAGGTAGGAAAACAGTTCATAGGAAAATTAATTTTGAATACATTATACATTATATATTGTTTAAACCGTTCATAGGTAAAGATGCAGATATTATGTTTTATAAACGTTTTAAAGGTGATATTGCCCAAGTAACCAATAGTATTTGCAATGGATTAACAATAATGGCATGTCAAACTAAACTAAAATTTAATAGGGAAAAAAACAAATTTATGGTGATAGCAATTTCAGTCAACTAACTAGTAAGGAACTTATTAAAGGTATTCCCTACAAATCAGAAAATTAATTAAAAATCCTAGGAGTCAAAATATCTTTTGAACATCAAGCGAAACAGGTGTCAAATAGGGTGTTCAAAGTTCTCTGGAAATTGAGAAGAATTAAATCATATTTTGACTGACTCTGCTGTCTTTCAATTAATAGTACAATCCTTGATATTAACACACTTGGATTATTGTAATTTGATATACAACTTTTACAAAATACAGCAGCAAGATTGATCTGCCCAATCACATGATTTGAATAATGACCAGACAACAAAAGGTAGAAAAAATAATTTTATTTTCTGTTTTGTGATTACAATGTCAGATTTGAAATATGTATCCTTTCAGAGTTGGTGTTGTAACCCTATACTTCTACTAAGACTAAGGGGTGCTTCTATTAAGATGCGCATTTAACGCGCACTTTATTAGTAGGACTAAAAAAAAAAAAATTGGTTAGCGTACCTTAATAAAAGGACCCCTAAGTATCTTAATAAAAAATTTGGCCCCTTATGTGATTGAGTTTGACACCCTTGATATAGACAATCAACGTCTTAAACAGCCCATAACATTGGATGAAATCATAACTGCAGTTCATAATATGGCGATAAAAAAGGTACCTGGACCTGATGGTCTCTGTTGAATTTTACCTTGCTTTTCAAGATGCATTGTCACCTTTTCTGCTGCAATTCTTTGAATTTCTCATTGAATCCGGACAAGTGACTGGCTCTTTCACAGAATCCACTATCTTAGTCTTGCTGAAACAGACAAAGATCCACTTAACGTCCAAAATTATCAACAATTGGGTTAGGTGCTACTGTTCTTTCATGGTTTAGGTCATTTCTAGACAATAGGATATTTATAGTGACTACATCAAAATTAACTTCTTCAACTTTTAAGTTATCTTGTAGAGTTCCACAGGGTTCAGCAATATCACATGTTATATTTAACATATTCGGTATTGGACCATCACCCACATACCCTGCCTAATAGTAGACCCAGACCCTCCAAGGGTTCTGGGCGTTTTAATTTTCGGAGCTCCAGACACTGCACATTCCACATTGCAGAGATTTTCCCAGAGTTTCTGAGATTGGTATGCGGGCCACAGGCATTCCCAACCTTCTGCCACCTGTCCTGCCATAAAGACACAATGACATCAGGATGCCAAATGCTGCTCTGCGGATGAGGGGCCAACTCTCGGAGTTTCTGCCTGCCTGGATGCGATTTACCGCAGACCAGTGGGTCTTGGACGTTATTCGATCAGGATACAACATGGAATTTGCCCAGCCTCTGTCAGATTGGTTTGTGGACTCTCCATCTGGATGACTGGACAAGGCGCTCAGAGTCCAGGCTACTGTTCAGCACTTTCTGGATATTCAAGCTAGAATGGTTTGTGGATTCTCCGTCCAGATGACTGAACAAGGCGTTCAGAGTCCAGGCTACTGTTCAGCACTTTCTGGATATTCAAGCTAGAGAACCATTACATCACAACCTCTCAGGCTCAGGCAGATTCTCTGTATACTTATTGGAGGCCTATTCTGGATCTTCAACATGTGAATACGGCTCTCAGCATTCCCCACTTCCAAATGGAAACTGTGCGGTTGGTCATTGCAGCAGTGTCTCTCCCCACCCCCACCCCCCGATTTCTGCAATCCCTGGATCTTATGGAGGCTTACTTACTCATTCCCATATTTCCGCCCACCACAAGTTTCTGCAGTTTCATATTCTGGATCACCATTATCATTTTTTGGCTGTTTCAAAAGGTTTACTGAGGACCACATCCACACGGCGGTCCTGCATATCTTTCAACACAACTCCCCTGTCACTGGGAAGAAACGTGTGCTTAGTCACTTGTGCCACCAAGGAATCCACCTTGGGATGCCCAAAAGCTGCTCACACTCCTGTGCCAGTGGGACATAGTTCTAGCACTCTTCAAAGTATCTTCTGGAGAGTCAAACTGCTCAGACCCATAAAACTCATATTCGGATACCAGGGAAAGGTCGCAGAGTGTGAGTGCCCACTACAGAGCCAGTGAGAAGAAGTGGATGGAGCTGGCTGAGTCACTAAGTTCAATTCCTTCAAAGATTCAGCAGGAAGATAAGGCAGATCCACAAACTTAATTAAGCACAGGACAATAGGATCATCACCAGGATCTGGATTCCCCAAAGGATCCGCAGATCCAGCACACAAGCCCTGATCTTCCGATCCAGGAAGAGCTGCACTGACAAACAATGAATCATGGAGGTCAGGATTGGCATCCGGATCCTCCAAATCATGAGTAAGCAGAGCAACAGCTGGATCAGGCGGAGGCGAGGACGCGCCCGAAGGTACCACTCCACCCAAAAACATCCTGGGGGGAAAGGAGACTGCTCAGGAGAACACAAGTTTTCTTCTTTTTTCTTTTTAAACTCTGATTACAAAACCTCATGATTTTAGAGAAGGTATCCAGCACCTGGGGCATAGAATCACCCTTAGATGACTTAAATTCATGTGTCCGCAAGCTGGCTGACCGAAGAACCAGCCATACCCTGTAAGTAATGGAGGCCACCCTCTGGGATGGCTGAGCATCTGATTTCCTGCTTCTGTTGGGGGAAAGTTAAGCCGGTCTCTACAGCCCACCCCCCCTCCCTCTAAAAGAGCTACATTTGTACAATCCTGGCATGAATTCACAAGAGGAGAGCCCGAGGACTCCATACCAGCAGTTTTCCAGGCAAAAATCAAAGTTTTGAAGAAGCAGGGAGAAGAAGAAAAAAGATAGCAAAAAATCCAAGATAGCCGTTGGCACACCAAATGGCACACCGTTGGCACACCAAATTCACACAAAAATTTAAATATTTTTCATACTTCCCAAAGTCCAAAAACAGCGATTTTAGGATTTTTCATGAGGGGGAGCTCAGGGAAACATGCAGAAACTCAGAACACCCCACTTTTTAAACTTTCCCCAACGTCTCTCACAAGCTGTCAGCTCCTTATACTCACTGTAATCTGATATACTGGAATCCACCTGCTCACAGCTCTTACTCAGCAGCTGTATAAGAATTCACTGCCACAATGATGAGAATGTTCTCACAAAGCAGATCTTCTGGCTGACAGTCAGATTCCATTGTCTGACTATGCCTCCACCCCAGCGGACCACCCGATGTGCACCAGGTGGATAGAGGCTCGAAAGCGCAGCCAGCATGCTGCGGAACACCACTGAGCCCCCTAAGCATGCCATACAGTCTGCGCTCGACCCCCTGCTTAACAGAAGGTGAGACTACTTCAGGGGATGGCCCTGAGCTCCAAGGAAAACTATGCAGACTGGCTATTAGGTACCCAAAAGGGATAGGCCTGTCAGCTACAGACTGAAGTCTGTGAATACTCAAGCAGGCAGAGCTCCAAAACTGCTTCAAATGCGAAATTACCCGAAAAGGGGACGACATTACATTGAATTTAAAACAATAAAATGGGGAAAGCAGAATACACACAGGTGCAGACATGATTGCAGAAGGAAAGACTATAGAGGGCGCTAAACCGATCGGTGAAGTACTACAGAGGCAGAGTGAAAAATCCGGAGTGGATTCCTTCTGCAGAGCATGCGAGTATGGGGAAATAACTCTATTGTCTAGAATGTTTCTCCTATTGCACTGGAAATTATATTGTAAAGCGCCATGAACAGTTGTATGCTATAATAGTATATAAATTTGAAAACATAAGAATAGCCTTACTGGGTCAGACCAATGGTCTATCAAGACCAGTAGCCCGTTCTCACTGTGGCCAATCTAGGTCACTAGTACATGGCCAAAACCCAAGGTGTAGCAATATTTCATGCTACCAATACAGGGCAAGCAGTGGCTTCCCCCATGTCTTTCTCAATAACAGACTTTTCCTCCAGGATCTTGTCCAAACCTTTCTTAAAACCAGCTACACTATCTGCTCTTACCACATCCTCTGGCAAAAATACTGGCACAGATTACAAGAGGTTCTTCCCTAAATAATTCACAAAGATCAGAATGACTTCATGTTTGGTAGACTCTCTAGTGACGCCATAACATCATACTGCAAGCTGCTCAATCCAATCATTCCTTAATAGCTATGGCCCTTGATGCAGAGAAAGCTTTGAAAAGGACTGAGTGGCACTTCATATTAAAATGGTTTGGATTTGATGATGGTTTCCTTAAAATGATAAAAGTACTATATATTGCTCCTGCTACAAAAATAAAAATAAACAACTCTTTTTCGGCATCATTCCATCCGTCCAGAGGAACAAGACAGGGTTGTTCCTCTCTCCGTTGCTATTCAGTTTTGCTTTGGAACACTCCTTATTATGATCAGAACAAATAATAATATCGCGGGAGCTCAGTCACAGCAAAGAGCACCCAAATTATCTGAATATGCAGATGATGATCTGATGTATAAATAGATATTTGGCAGTATCTGGTTATAAGATGAACATTTCAAAAACAGAAATAATGCCAATTAATGGCCCCATCAACTACGAGATAATTAAATCAACCAACCTGAAACTCTCTATCTCAAAACTGAAATATTTAGGTATCTACTTTGGATCTACAATTGAGGAAACATTAACTTATAACATTAACTTCATATTGGATTTCACTCGAACTCTGGTTGAAAAATGGTCCCCTTTGAAGCTGACATGATGGGGCAGATTAGAGACCATAAAAATGATGTCCCAAAAATAAACTATATATTAAGCATGATACCTATACTCTTTCCGAAACATTTTTACAATACGTTAGAATCTCTTTTAAACAAATTCTTATGGAACAACAAAGCTCCTTGTATAGCCTTGAAAAAGCTTAAAATGTACTACAATAAATGGTGGTGTGAACTTTCCAAGTTGGTGGGGAGGAAGCTCAGAAACATCTTTAGGATGGAGACTGTGGGAAGCGCCTGGACCCTATTCAAGGACACCCTGCAGGAAGCACAAAGAATGTACGTCCCCAGTTTCAGGAAAGGCTGCAAGAACAAGCGATCAAAGGACCCGGTTTGGATGTCAACTGAAGTAAAGAGGGCAATAAATGACAAAAAAGTATCCTTCCGGAGATGGAAAAAGGACCCAACGGAGGAAAATCACCAGGCGCACAGGAAATGCCAAAAGGAATGCCACCAAGAGGTTAGAAAAGCGAAAGGGGAATACGAAGAGGGGCTGGCCAGGGAGGCGAAAAACTTCAAGGCATTCTTCAGTTACGTAAAGGGGAAGCGACCAGCGAGAGAGGAGGTGGGGCCGTTGGACGATGGGGATAGGAAGGGAGTGATTAAGGAGGATAAAGAGGTAGCTGAGAGGTTGAACACGTTCCTCTCGTCGGTTTTCACGAGCGAAGACACATCTAATATACCGGACTCAGAGGAGCTCATGAGTGGGGAACAGGCCGAAAAATTGGAGCACATAGAGGTAAGTAAGGAGGATGTCCTCAAACAGATAGACAGGTTAAAATGTGGTAAATCACCGGGCCCGGACGGGATCCATCCAAGGGTTCTGAAGGAACTAAGACAAGAAATAGCGGGCACAATCCAGCATGTTTGCAACCTATCCTTGAAAACTGGTGAGGTACCAGAGGACTGGAAATTGGCAAATGTCACACCTATCTTCAAGAAGGGATCGAGGGGTGACCCCGGGAACTACAGGCCGGTGAGCCTGACTTCAATTATAGGGAAGATGGTGGAAGCTATGATCAAGGACGGCATTTGCGAGCACATCGAGAGGAATGGCCTACTGAGAACAAGCCAGCACGGATTCTGTAAGGGAAGGTCGTGCCTAACGAACCTTCTGTACTTCTTTGAGGGAATAAGCAGTCGGGTGGACAATGGGGAACCCATAGACATCATTTACCTTGATTTTCAAAAGGCTTTCGACAAGGTGCCACATGAAAGGCTGCTTAGGAAGCTGTGGAACCACGGGGTGGGAGGGGATGTGCACAGATGGATCAAGCACTGGTTGTCGGGTAGACTGCAGAGGGTCGGAGTGAAGGGCCAATATTCTGACTGGCGGGGAGTCACGAGCGGTGTGCCACAGGGATCGGTGCTGGGGCCGTTACTCTTCAACATATTTATCAATGGCCTGGAAAAGGAGGCAAAGTGCGAGGTTATAAAATTTGCAGACGATACCAAACTGTGCGGTAGAGTTAGGTCCAGGGAGGAGTGTGAGGACCTGCAAAGGAACCTGGACAAGCTGGAAGACTGGGCAAACAAATGGCAAATGCACTTTAACGTGGAAAAATGCAAGGTCATGCATATAGGGAAAAAGAACCCGTTGTTCAACTACAAATTGGGGGGGGCATTGTTGGGAGACAGCAGACTTGAGAGAGACTTGGGTGTGCTGGTGGATGCATCGCTGAAGCCATCTGCACAGTGCGCAGCAGCCTCGAAAAAAGCCAACAGGATGCTGGGCATCATAAAGAGGGGCATAACAACCAGGACGCGGGAAGTCATCATGCCATTGTATCGAGCGATGGTGCGTCCACATCTGGAATACTGCGTTCAGTATTGGTCGCCACACCTCAAGAAGGACATGGCGGTACTTGAGAGAGTCCAAAGGAGAGCAACGAAACTGGTAAAAGGGCTGGAACACTGCCCATACGCCGAGAGGTTGGATAGGCTGGGGCTCTTCTCTCTGGAAAAAAGGAGGCTCAGGGGAGATATGATAGAGACCTTCAAGATCTTGAGGGGCATAGAGAGGGTGGATAGGGACAGATTCTTCAGACTGAAGGGGACAACAAGTACGAGGGGGCATTCGGAGAAACTGAAGGGAGATAGGTTCAAAACAAATGCAAGGAAGTTTTTTTTCACCCAAAGGGTCGTGGACACTTGGAATGCGCTACCGGAGGAAGTGATCAGGCAGAGTACGGTACAGGGATTCAAACAGGGATTGGACAGATTCCTGAGGGATAAAGGGATCGTGGGATATTGAGAGAGGTGCTGGGATGTAACACAGGTATAGAAAGCTAACCAGGTAATAAGTATAGAAACCCAACAGGTCGTGCATGTGCAAGACCGGAGGGTTAAGACTACGATGGGAAGATAGGACTTCAATGAGAAACCAAGGTGGCAAGGGAGCCCCTTCTGGTGGTTCAGACAGGTCGTGACCTGTTTGGGCCGCCGCGGGAGCGGACTGCCGGGCAGGATGGACCTATGGTCTGACCCGGCGGAGGCACTGCTTATGTTCTTATGTTCTTATGTTATGACTGCCTTCCTTCTGAGATAGGGATCCAGATGGCTGTTGGAACCAGATAAAGATATACCTTCTTGGCTGATTTTGGAAAAATGCTGTTTACCTGATGCTCCTATAAGATATGTACCCTTTATGTCAGACTTACACATTCCCTCTGAAGATGTGATACTGAGATCTACTAAACAAGCAATATTGGAACTGGACACATTCAATAAATATTTAGCACTCCAGGCTACAGTAGAAACCTCTATTGTGGCTTAGTAAAAGGGCGGGTTAGTCTTCAAATCTCACCACAACTCTTAAACTACTTTAATTTTATTCATGATCCTCCTGAACCACAGTGAAGATTTACTGAAGCTACAATTGTAGTATTCCCTAAACCAGGTAGAGATCCAAACACTGTCAAAAACTATAGAGCTATCGCACTTCTCAATTTAGTTTAAAAAATGATGGCAAAAATACTAACTTTTAGGCTGAATAAAGCTATACATGTAGACATGCTCATATCCAAAGATCAAGTAGGATTTATGAAAAACAGATACCATATTTTTCGCTCTATAAGACGCACCTGACCATAAGACACACATACTGTAGAGAAGGAAAAACCAAGAAAAAAATTCTGAACCAAATGGTGTACCCTGTCCCACCGCCCTGCCCTGTACCCTGTCCCCCCCTCTGGTGGTCTAGTGGTAGGCCAGGACAGGGTACAGGGCAGGTTTAGTGGTTGGCAGCCCCCCTCGGTACCTTTTTTAAATTCTGGTCCAGCGCTGTATCGGCAGGAGCTTTCTGCGCTCCTGCCCCTCCCTCTCTGGATGGCTACCTCCTCATTTCTTGCAGCAGAGCGACGCACAAGGCAGGCATGAGCTTTTTGCGCTTCTGCCTGGTCCCGCGCTGCTCCCTGAATGGCTGCCGTAAGTTCTCACAATCCCATGTTCTTGGAGGAGACAGGAAACAAATCTCTTTTCAACTCCAAATCCTTTGACTATAATCTTCTAAGGCTGCACTGACCAATATCCTGGACTATACCACTGTACTCACTGCCAGTGTAGTAATATGCCTGAGCTATAGTAAACAGTTCAGGTAAATTACTATACTAGCAAATAAATTATGCTCTCTGCTTTGAGGAGCACATACTGTGTTTCCCCGAAAATAAGACTGTCATATTAATTTTGGGTTCAAAAAATACACTAGGGCTTATTTTCAGGGATGTCTTATTTTTTTCATGTACAACACTCATCTCTCCCTTCCTCTCCTCCTCCCCAATTCTTCCTCTTTCCTTTCTCTCACCCCGAAGCTCCCCAACTCCATCCCTGATACTAGTGCTGCCCGATTTGGCGGCGACAGTGCTTTCTCCCCCCCCCTGTGCAGTGTCCTCATCTTCTTGTGCAGCATCTTTCTATCTCTCCCTGCCCGATTCGCCAGCGGCAGTGCTTTCTCCCCACCCATGTGCAGCATCTTTCTATCCCTCCCTCCCATACCCCTGTGCAAAAAAACCCTGCCGATCCTACCACCGTGAGACCGAGGCCTCTAAAAACAGCAGCGGCGGCAGCGCTCTGAATGGGCTGCTTTGCGAACTTCCCCACCAGGGCCTTCCCTCTGCCGTGAAGCAGCCCGTTCAGAGAGCTGCCGCCGCTGCTGGTTTTGGAGGCTTTGGAGTGGAGGTATGTCAGTCTCACAATGGAAGGGTCAGCGGGGTTCTGTTGCACAGGGGGATGGGAGGGAGAGATAGAAAGATGTTGTACAAGGGGATGGTTAAGAGGAGAGGAAAGATGCTGAACATGGGGGGGAGGTGCAGAAAGCACTGCTGCCGGCAAATCGGGCAGCAATAGTATTAGGGATGGAGTCGGGGACATTCGGGGATCAATTTTAATTAGGTCTTATTTTTGGGGTAGGGCTTTTATTAGGAGCACCTTTAAAAATCATGCTAGGGCTTATTTTTGGGATAGGTCTTATTTTCAGGGAAACACGGTAGTAAAAAAGTTCTTAGACCTCTACATGCTGAATGTTTAAAATATTTATACTTTATATTTTGTAATAGATGCAGATATTAAGTAAAACTCAAAATCTAGATCTTCAGCAATTTTCCTTCATACCACAAGCTTCATGTCCAGCATTACCCAGGTGTGTACAGGAATTATGAGGACAATATTTAAAGTTATTTCCAAATAACTAAGATGTTACTTTGGTAAATCTTGCAGATGAAAATTATTTTCTATTTAATGGATAAGCATATGTGCAAGATTTTATAGTACATGTATTTTTACCTGAAGGAAAAAGGACATTCCTTGGGGGTAGGGTGGGAAAGGTGATCTGAGTTCCTAGCAGATGAAAATTAATTTCCATTTTATGGATAAGCATATGTGCATGATTTTATAGTACATGTATTTTTACCTGATGAAAAAATGACATTCCTTGGGGTAGTGTAGGAAAGGTGATTTGAGCTGCTAGCAGATGTTGGCAGGATTACTCATTTTTTTCCCCATTTTCGTATGACGTGTGAATAAGTTACAAAAAGCACATGCACACAACACACAAGAATTAGCTATGATATACCTTTTATTGTAATACAGGAAATATAATCAGGCACAACTATAGCTCACTCTGCAATCTTTATTCAGTCGCAGGACCAGTTACAGTATATAATAGTGTCTTTCACTCTCACCAAGTTCACACAAAGGCTGCAGATTTCAAACCAGGAATATAGATATAGACACGGAAGCACACACTGTCTGAGATCTGTGGAATGTCTCCAACAGGTGTGAGGATGCTTCTTATCTAACCAAGCAAAACTAGTACAATTATGCCTTCTGCTTGAGGGGTGCTGAATGGAGCATCCAATCAGAACTTGTGCATGTACTAAAAGGAAAAAATACATTATTTATTACAAATGCATGCTAAGTGTAACCGACCCTGTCTCCCAGGCTCTATCGACGTTGTGTCTTCAAGGGCCTGATGCTAGCGTTCAAATCCTCACTAACAGTGCTAATGTTTAGCCTAAAACTGGTAATGCTGTCACGATCTCACATCACTATAACAAAAACAGCATCTACATTATATTTGATATATTTTATGTATTCTTAAAATTTTTTGTTATTGAAGTCTTCAGAGTGTGCCAAACAATTCTTAGGCTTGATTCATATGTGTTTTAAACTATTTGCAAACGCATAAATATTTCATATGTCTTTAAAAAGGAAGAAAAATTTTTGTACTTAGCTTCAGCAGTAATTTAGCCCTGCTTGAGCATAACAATAATTTTCTTTGAATGTTGGGTAGGACTTCTCATGATATGTTTTGCCGAAGGCTTTTTCAAGAACGAGTCCCCTGTAAATACAATGCAAGGTGGTGAAGAGCTTTATATCATTTGAAAATCCATAATCAAAATTCTCAGACAAATCACCCCTTCTATTTTGCTCCGCTGCATCTCAACAAGGTATCTTTAGTCATAAGATGGCCGCGGTGTTTTTTCATTAAATCCATGAATCATCAAATACATCTCTAATGACGACAGTAAAAACAGGAGGAGTTTATAACAATGTCATCCACTCGATTTCCAAGTTCAATCCAGAGGCCCGGGTAAGCAAATTGCAATCTCAGATTTGCCTGCTTAAGGCGTCCCAGTGTCCTCTGGCACAGGATTTCCTCCAAGTCTTGGGGTCGATGGCGGCTTCCCTCGATGTAGTGAGTTTGAATACCGATGAAAGCTACTTCCTGATTGGCTGTACCTAGTCTTTAAGGGTTTTGTTTCAGTGGCATTTGGTGGAAGAGCAACGGATGCAGTTGAGAACAGAAGTGTTCCTGAAGTGCTGCTTTGTTTTTGGGTTTTTTTTTTGTATAACATTTTTATTAAAGAGTCAGAGGGGGGAGATTGATTTGGGAGTATGAGTGGTGTATATCTGAATGTGTGACTGGTTTGTGTTGCCTGGTATGCGTGCTGTCCTTTGTGTAGGGGATTCTTGGGGGAAATCAATTAAACAAATTTCTGGGGCCAATGAGGGAAGTGGGCTGTTCTTGCTCTTGAACAGTCTAGTGTTTTCTTGGCATACTATGTACGGTATTCTTGTTGATGGCTATTGTGTTTTTTCATGGATGCCTTTGATTGTTTGCGTATTTCATCCTTGTAAAGTGCTGCTTTGTGATAGTGTGTGTGACTCAATTTTGAGTGAATATTTGACAAGAAATAATAAATACTGAAGTGATTACTATATGAAAAATATTTTTGTGTTGGGAAATCCAATTTTCACCTTCAAGGCAAGGAAACCTTTGAGGGAGCTGAAACTTGAATATATTGGTTCTTTAAATTTATTCCTGATGGGATAAAATAATTCTAGCACAAAAGGCATATGAGTCTTGAACAAGAAGGTTATTCACCTCTAATCACGATTTGTGTAGAAGGCATTGTCTACATTTTTCAGCTCCACCTCCTGTATCACTGGGCTGTGCTCTATCTCCTCAGTTTTTCCTTCTACATGGGAGCTGACGGTATTTTTCTGATCTGTTCTGATCTTGGTTTGTTATTTTTGTTTTTATATCCTGATTTAGAGGCTTCTCGGTGCTTCAGTTTTACTGGGGCAGCTCTGCCTTGAAGGTAACCCTTTTACACAACAATTACATGACCAGCCTGCTCTAACACATTTGAATGGCTCGGGGACCATTCCTCTAGTAGCAGAGCTCACTCCTGGTTGTAACCAGAGCTTGAATGCAGGCTGTGTGGCCCTGTGTTGGTCTTGATGGCTTTTCTGGGGGCCGGCTGCATTTACCCCACTTACGATGCAGATGGGGGATCGCAGACTATCTCATTGTCTGTCTGGCAGCCTGAAGAAACAAGCATCCAGATATGTTTTACATGCTTATCTGTGGCAGAAGTCTTCTCCATTTCCCAGCTGCTGTTTCAGCTGAAGCAGGCAGAACACCATCAGTACTGTAAATACAGGCAGTTCATGGGTTAAGAACGGGTTCTGTTTTTTAAATCGTTCTTAAGTTGAATTTGTATGCAACTTGGATCCTAGTATTCTTTCTACATTCTCCATCTCCTTGAGGCCCCTCTTGCATTCTTTTCCATCCATCCCACTGTTCCCTCTCCACCACCACATCTAACATTACTCCCTCTCATCTCTCTCTTCCCCATGCATCTCTACCTCACTTTTCTCCCACCACCATGTCCAATAATTCTTTCTCCCCCCCCATGCCTAACAATTATCCTCTTTCTTCTTCTCCCCATGTGCACCATCTCTTTCCCTCTCTCAGAGAATCAATTCTCCTTTTCTATTCCCTCCCTCACCTCAGCATCTCTTTCCCTCACTCCCTCCATTCTTCCACTTCTTCCCTTCATTCTGTGTCCCAATTTCATGCCCCCTCTCTCCTTCCTTCCATCATTTATCCGAAGTTTGTGCTCCCTCCCTCCCGAGTCCCAACACGCCCCTCTCCCTCCCTCCTGAGTCCCATCGTGCCCCTCTCTCCCACCCTCCCTCCATTCTGTGCCTCAGTACATGCCTCCCTCTGGCAGGTGTTTACCTTCTGGCTAGCTTCCTCCTTCTTCCTGCCACAGTGGTTTCTCTGCAGAAAGTGGGCGGCAGCTCCTACGTGTGGAGAAGTGACGTCAGAGGGAAGGATTCTGGCTCAGCCGTGAGACGCATGTAGGAGCTGCAACCCACAGCTTTGTGCAGAGAAACTACTGCAGCAGGAAGGAGGGAGCCAGCCAGAAAGTAAACACTCAGGAGTGGTGCTTCTAACGTGAATCCCATGGCTGAACCGGAAGCTCCAACGCCAGAGGAAAGGCTTTCAGCTCAGCCGTGGGATGCATGTAGGAGCTATCGCCCACAGCTTTGTGCAGAGAAAAGACTTCAGGAGGAGGGAGCCGTCCAGAAGGTAAACACCCACCTAAGGAGGCACGTACTTGAGGCATAGAATGGAGGGAGGGAAAGAAAGAGGCACATTGAGACTTGGGAGGAAGAGCGGTGCGTTGTGACTAGGGAGGGAGGGATAGGGGAGTGATGGGACACTGAAGATAGAACAGGACCACCATTTGTAAGTAAGTGTCTGATGTAACTTGGATATACATAAAACGGGGACTGCCTTTACAGTCCATTGAAGTCTATGGGAGACATAAAGGGGGAGGGTTAAATTGCAGTTTTCTGGGGCTATGATTTGGGTCCCCTACCTCCAAAAATCTCTTTCCTGAATTTTTTGCAGTTTGCACTTCTGGGCCATTTTTTGGTGTCACAATGCTGTTGCAGCGGCCATCTTGGATTTCCCAATTTTATTTTAAAAGCCTCTATCTACTGGCAATTGCTCAAAAGAGCATGGTTCAGGACAAGGTATCTTTAAAAGATATCATAAAGAGAAAAACAGCATCCCAATAATGATATTGCAATACAGGCCACAGTAGACCAGGCTGATTTTAAAGATTGCAAACTATCTCTGTCTACTGCTGAGCAAATTGTAAATAGATTACAGACAGATGCTGAAATGTTATCAGAAATTAGGGAGGCTAACAAACTGGGTAACATAGTAATAATGGGTAATTTCAACTACCCGATATTGACTGGGTAAATGTTCGAGGTGCTATCCAAAAGTTCGGGGAATTCGATTGTATAAAAAAAATTGCTTACTGAAACTCCTAGTTTCTACCATCTCCTTCAAAGTAGTCTCCTTGAGAATGTATACAGCGATCCCAGCGTTTTTCCCATGAGTCCATGCATCTATGGAAGTCATCTTGGGTGAGTGCCTTGAAGACCTCCGGCAGTCTTGGCACAAATTTTGCAGAAATGCGTTGCATGTTCAATTTGTCCAACAAAATTCATTGAACTGTCCCATATGACTGTCCTACTATCTCACAAATATCGTGAATAGTTTGCCTATGATCTGCAAGGATAGTATCATGAACTTTTGCTATGGTTTCTGGTGTTGTGCTTGTTTACAGTCATCCGGAATGGTCATCGTTGTGGACAGATGTTTGTCTGTCCTTGAAGCATTTGTACCAAAGAAAGGTTTTGCTTTGGCATATGGCATTATCTCCAAAGGCTTCCTGGAGCATATGATGGGTTTCTGCAATAGTTTTTTAAAGTTTGAAACAAAATTTGATGCAGATTCTTTGTTCAGTAAAATCCATCATATCGAAATCCACCAAGTCACTAAAACACAACCTTACAAAATCACACAGAACAAAACAATGTGACCACTTAGCTGCATGCCCATTGGCACACTGATTCACAAAGTATACTGCTAGACACGTCTAGTGGCGGAAGAGCATACTATATCCAGTTCGCACACGATGTTCACATTCCCCAAACTTATGAGCACCTCGTATAATTAGGGCATGCTAGGGAGATAAAATTCCTTGATGAAATCAAAGACTTCTTTATGAAGCAGCTGGTTCAGGAACCAGCAAGAGATGAAGTAATTCTAGATGTAGTTCTTAGTGGAGCACATGAATTGGTGAGGGAGGTAATGGTGCTAGGGCCACTTGATATCAGTGATTATAACATGATCAGATTTGTTATATTCCCTGGAAATCCTTTATAATACACAGGAAATCCTTTTGTTTCTTGGATCCAAACTTTATACTGGAAACTATCCTCTAAAATACTGATCAATGCCCTCTTTCCGCTCTACTCTTTAATATCACTCTTGAACCACTATCATCATCCATTCGACAATCACCCACTATTCAAGGCATTGTCTCCACATCCACACAAATTAAAATTGTAGCATACGCTGATGACATTCTTCTATTCTTTCGTAATCCGCTATTGTCATTATCAGCCTTTATACACATTGTCCAGTCATACTCTGTACTATCAGGATATACAGTAAGGTCAACTGGGAAAAGTCAGTTATAATTCCTCTTAATGATCAGATTAGCCAATCAGACGTGGCCCACTTTGGATTTTTCTGGTTGTCCGAAACAGTGAAATATCTGGGTATTTTCATTCATAAAATCCCTACTCATATCATAGATCTCAATATCACATAACTAAAAGAAATAATATCCCTCTCAATCTCTAGATGGTCCCTGATGTACATAATCCTGGTGGGGTAAAATATCTTCAATTAAAATGACTCTAGTACCCCAAATTAATTACATTCTATCCATGCTTCCCTCCTTATGTAAACCCTCCATATACCATTGGATAGATTTTAAAAAACTGATCAGTTTTATTTGGAACAATAAAAAAACCTAAGATTTCACTCCACAAGCTTAAAGCTTCCAAATATAACGGAGGTATGAATCTCCCTGACTTGCAAAAATATCATACAGTATCCTTAGCGAAGGATGGAGCCCATTGGCTCCTGACTGAATCCTAAACTTATAACTCAATACTACCACCTTGGTTAGATCAAGAGTTATATATTTGTAATTCAATTCCTTACTACTATGTCCTAGACCAAACATCTGAAACAATTCACGTTGCTCATTGCTACTCAGACAGCTCTCTACTTATTAGATAAAACAGCAACTAATTTGATCTATGCCCATTCAAGTATGGCTATATGGAATAACTCAGTTATAAAACATAAAAAGAGGACCCTTAATTGGAAGACCTGGCAAAAAAGCAATATTTGGTATGTCAAGCAGCTCTTCTATAATGGTAGTCTAATGTCCTTTCCTAAATTTTCTGAAACCTTTCCTTTGTTGAAATGCAACATACAATAGACAATTCTCACCTCTATTATAACTACACTACACTTAACTGATATCTCTTGTTTACTGTCTTGGAGCACATCAATACTTACTAAGGGTAAAGCTATCTCCATTCTGTACAAACTTAGGTACTCACATCATGTCTTTCCCAATGATATTAAGTTGCAATGGGTTAAAAAGCTAAACATCTCTTTAACAGATATAGAATGGAAACTATTTTGGTCAAAAGTTAACAGACCCCTTCTTTCAGCCAACCTATCTCAGTCTTTATTTTTCTTAATGTGGAATGCAGTATGGACCCCTTTTAAAATGCATAAAATCAAAATCCATAAAGATGATATGATGGCATTGTTCGACTTCTCCAGGCTCTTTAGAAAACATGCTATATGAATGTAAAGCAGTTCACTCATTTTGGAACCAAATATGTCCTACTATTAAAGCTATAACAAAATGTACCGCAAATCTTTCTTTTGAAGTAATAATTATATGTTCTTTACATCCTTGCTTTGAAAACTGCTCATGCGACTCGAGACTGATTGACTCATTAATATTTGTTGGTATACAACAAATACTGCAGAATTGGAAATCTGCTCCTCTTCTAGCCTACACCTTTTGGTGGAATTCAGTCTGTCTTTATAAGAAGTTTGAACAACATGCCACAGGAAAACTTTACCCTATGCCTAACTTTATTCAAAGTAAGCATTTCTGGGGGTGGAGTTGGGGAAGGTTCTGTATTTGGGTAGGCACACTTTTGAGAACATGTGTATAACCATAAAATAATCCAGAAAAAGTATGTATGGTAATAAAAATTTTAAAAAAGGTATAAATGCAAGTGGATAAATTTTCTGGATTAATTTTCAAAATAGAAGAATACACATAATTTAGATTTGAATATTTGCCAGCACCCACAGAGGATAAAGGTTATGTGTGAGTTCAGTTATAAAATTATTCCCTTAGGAGACATTTTAATATAATAAATAGGAAGGAACCGTATATGTTAGGAGGAGAGAAGCTGATATGCACGGACGGGGAGAGGGACCTTGGGGTGATAGTGTCCGAAGATCTAAAGGCGAAAAAACAGTGTGACAAGGCAGTGGCTGCTGCCAGAAGGATGCTGGGATGTATAAAGAGAGGTGTAGTCAGTAGAAGGAAGAAGGTGTTGATGCCCCTGTACAGGTCATTGGTAAGGCCCCACTTGGAGCATTGTATTCAGTTTTGGAGACCGTATCTGGCGAAGGACGTAAGAAGACTTGAGGCGGTCCAGAGGAGAGCGACGAAAATGATAGGAGGCTTGCGCCAGAAGATGTATGAAGAGAGACTGGAAGCCCTGAATATGTATACCCTAGAGGAAAGGAGAGACAGGGGAGATATGATTCAGACGTTCAAATACTTGAAGGGTAATAACGTAGAACAAAATCTTTTCCAGAGAAAGGAAAATGGTAAAACCAGAGGACATAATTTGAGTTTGAGGGGTGGTAAATTCAGGGGCAATGTTAGGAAATTCTACTTTACGGAGAGGGTAGTGGATGCCTGGAATGCGTTCCCGAGAGAGGTGGTGGAGAGTAAAAATGTGACTGAGTTCAAAGAAGCATGGGATGAACACAGAGGATTTAGAATCAGAAAATAATATTAAATATTGAACTAAGGCCAGTACTGGACAGACTTGCACGGTCTTTGTCTGTATATGGCCGTTTGGTGGAGGATGGGCTGGGGAGGGCTTCAATGGCTGGGAGGGTGTAGATGGGCTGGAGTAAGTCTTAACAGAATTGGAACCCAAGCACAGTACAGGGTAAAGCTTTGGATTCTTGCCCAGAAATAGCTAAGAAGAAAAAATTTAAAAATTTAAATTGAATCAGGTTGGGCAGACTGGATGGACCATTCGGGTCTATTTCTGCCGTCATCTACTATGTTACTATAAACATGGAATAAGAGAGGCTATTTAAGAATGATTGAAAACTATTTTAGAAGAAATAATGGTCATATTTTTAAAATTACATAATTTTAATTTGAAAATTACTAGCATTGTTTTTCTGATCAAGGACTCAACAAATTCAGAAGTCTGCATCACCTTCAGAATGGCAGTGGAATTCTGTCACTTTCCATGGAAGTTCTCAGCAGCATGAACAATCAGAATGTTTTGCACAAAGTAAGTTTGTATGGTTGAACCATGTTGTAAGAGCAAAGTTATTTCCTAGCATCCTTTTACACACTGTAATACTATTTAGGTATATGATGATGAGTAAATTGGAGTGATACCTTATTGGTCACTTTTCACATTTTAGGCCATACTTAGACTACTGTAATTTATTTCTAACAGGTTTTCTAAACTGCCTCTTTCCCTGCAATCTGTGCAAAACTCAGCTATACAACATATCTTCTGCCAACCTTGCTATACTCACCTTACCCCTCTTCTTAAAACACTTCACTGGATCCCTATCTGCCTTAGCATACAGTTCAAATTCCTATTACTAACCTACAAACTCCTATTACAAACCTACTAACCTATAACTAATGACTCCTATTACTAACTTCCTATTATTAACCTACAATTCAACTGTAATCCACAGAAACTAAGGGCTCCTTTTACGAAGCCGCATTAGAGGTTTAACGTGCGTAATAGTGCATGCTAAACTGCCGGCCGCACTAGCCGCTACTGCCTCCTCTTGAGCAGGCAGTAGTTTTTCGGCTAGCGCAGGGGTTAGTGCGTGATAAAAAGTCGCATGCGATAAAGCCGCTAACGCAGCTTCGTAAAAGGAGCCCTAAGTCTGTCAGGGCCATTTTTTGGAAGCCCTGACGGACTTAGTTTCTGTGGATTACAGTTGGATTATAAGTTAATAATAGGAGGTTAGGTAATAGGATTTGTTCATTTTCATTTTTAAAATTTGTTTATTGAAGTTTTAGAAAAAACAAGAAACACGAGAAACAAAAATAAAGAAGGAAATTATACATCAAACATGTTACTAATGACAATAAGGATGCATCAAGGTTACAATAAGCATCCAGAAATGAGCAATCCAAAGTATATATATATATATATGAAGCTATATAAATGGAGAAATCCAACAAGCACAATGGAGACCTTGTGAATATGAGATAGCCTAATACAAATATCAAGGCTAGTAATTAGAATAAAAAAGTAAAATTAGGGTAAGCCATGATATAAAACAGGCAAACCAGTTGGAATGACTGTATACATTAGTGTCGAAGAGAAAAATTCCTAAGTGGAGACCATATTTTATTGATTTTGTATCCACTGTTTGTAAGGGAGTTAGCTTTACATTCATAATTATGAATAAATACCATTGGCCACCAGAAGGAGGTATTTAGGCAGATTTCCTATGCGAGAGAACCATTTGTATGGTAAAGGCTATGAGAATATCAAATAATTTAGCTTGCCATTTGTCCAGGGCACCAGACAGAGTGAGAGAGCGAAAAAGAATGATGTCAAAAGATATTGGGGATGTAATAGGAAGTAGAGAACATATAGTATTCCAGACAGATTTCCACAGTTGGATCTGAGCAGGAGAGAGCAGAAGAAAAGCAGCTACAGAGAGAGGCAGAGGAAGAGAGAAGCCAAAGGGGGGAAAAAGCAGATAAAACAGCAGGAGAGAGAAGCAGAGGCAGGAGACCAAGAGGGGAATCGGTGAGAGTTAGCTCCACCCCCCCCAACGTCCACCACCGAAGCTCCACCTTAAAATGGGAGGGGCCAACGGAGCAGAGTTGATCAGAGCAGGAGAAAAGCAGCAAGTCTTGCTCCTTAATGCGCTCCTTTGTGCGATCCTGCAGTGCGTACTAGATATTCTTATGCTAAAAAAACTTAAAGTTTTGCAGCCTTGCCTAAGCAAAGCTGTTTTTTTTCTTCTCACTTGCTTTTCTATTTTCCAAAGGGCCGTTTGAATTTGCTTTAACTTTAACACCTACTCCTACTCACTATTCTATCATCATGGATAACTCTTTCTTACCAATTCCGGTTTTCTGGGGAAATGGACCATTGAAACCTAATTTTAATCAGAATCCCCAACACTCTTTTGTACGTTCAAATATCTTAATTCCTCCCAATCAATTAGCTCCTTCCCCTCGAACTCAAATTTCCTCAGAACATTCAGTTAAAAAATTTAATATTGGCTTATCAATACCCGCTCCATTAAATCCAAATACCATCTAATTAAAGACGTGATTACTCAACAATCTTTTGACATTTTATGTTTAACGGAAACATGACTCTCAGAAGGCGAGGAGGCATACCTTTCTTATGCCTGTCCCCAGGGATTCTCCTTTGTCTATAATCATCGTAGTAATAAAAGAGGAGGAGGGCTGGCAATAATCTTCCGAGAAGCTTTATTGCTACATACTGATAACTCCTTACCAAGCTCCTCTATAGAATTCTTACAAGTCACTATGTTAACTAAACCAAAAACTGACATACTTTTACTTTACCCCCCCACCAATTTCCTCTGACAGTATTATACAACTTCAATCGTTGCTTTTTGATTTTGGCAGTTCCACCTTAAATCCTTTAATTTTGGGTGACTTCAATATTCATTTTGATGACATCAACAACAACTATACAAAAACCATTGTTTCTTACATAAATCAACTAGATTTACATCCACTAATAACCCTTCCAACACACCAGGCAGGCCATACATTTGATATGGCCCTAATACCAACAACTACAAAGAAAAACCTATTACTAAATAACTGCTTACCAGTTCCCTGGTCCGATCATTCCTTAATTTCTTTATCTTATATTATTTCACATAATCCAAATTATAATAAACAACAAGTAAAAAATTTCAGAAACTACAACAACCTTTCTTCAGACTTAATTCTCTCCTCCTTCAACTTAGACTTTACTAACTCTGATACTAATTCCTTGGATGAACTAACTAACCTCTGGAATACAGCTGTAAAATCACTCATAGACAAACTTGCGCCGATACATACTAAAATAATTTCCGCCTGTAAAATTCAGAATCCCTGGTTCACAACTGAACTTCACCACCTAAAAAGACAAACCCGATCTCTAGAACGTAAATGGAGGAAAGATAAATCTCAAACCAACTTACAAATATTTAATGAGCAAAGCAAATTTTATAAAACAAAAATCAACCAAGCAAAAATGAAATTCTATTCAGATAAAATATTTAAAGCCAAAAACTCATCCACACTTTATTCAATATTAAATACAATAACAACTTCAAATTACAAACAACAGTCTATAACTAATGGTTCTTCTCCCTCCGCTCAGGAACTTGCTGATTATTTTATGGAAAAAATTAATAACATTAGAAAAACTTTCTTAACAAACCAATACGTTACAAATGATGATCAACAAACCAATACAGGATCATTAATCTCAAGATGTTCCAAATTTAAGATACCCAGTTTAACAGAAATTGAGTCCACTCTTAAATCTATCAATTTGATCCAATTCCGCCATTTATCTTAAAGCGTTATTTTCATATCTTTGGACCTTTTATCCATACTTTAATTACTGAGAGCTTGAATCAAAGTACGGTACCAGCAACATGGAAAAAATCAATTATTCGACCTATCATCAAAGATAAGAATGTCAGTAATGAAGACCTATCTAATTTCAGACCTATAGCTAATTTACCATTTTTGGCAAAAATGACAGAGAAGGTAGTTTTCAATCAAATCTCAGATTTCGTAGAAAAAACCAACGCCCTGCATCCTAATCAAACTGGCTTTAGACATCATCACAATACTGAACTCTCATTAATTGGTATGACCACCTCTATTCAATATTTCTTAGACCACCATCAATCAACACTATTAATCTCTATTGATCTTTCCGCCGCCTTTGATACAATTGACCATCAACTCCTTCTTGACAGATTCCAATCTATTGGTATCTCAGACCAAGTCTTTTCTTGGTTTGCATCCTATTTAACTGACCGCACATCTACCGTTTTCTTTAAAGACTCACTATCAAAATCTTCATCAACTACTTATGGGGTTCCCCAAGGGTCTATTCTTTCTCCATTATTATTTAATATCTTTCTTGCCCCTATAGTCACTTATGTCAATCCGTGGGTTTTCAAGTTTTTGCATATGCAGATGATATCCAACTGCTGCATCCTATAGATACTAATAAAAAATCGGATATTCAAGAGATCGATGAAAAGTTAGATTTAATACATCATTGGTTGAAAACAAATAAACTTGCACTTAACATCAAAAAAACCAATGTGATGTTTTTTCCTTAGAAAGAAAATCTTGAACTCGTTGCTCCTATTACTATAAAAAATGTCCCCCTTCAAATAGTTAAAAATACAAAAATTTTAGGAGTTACTTTCGATAATAAACTAAATTTTCACGATCACATCAGTAATATTGTTAAATCTACTTTTTATAGATTACGTAGGATTCGATCTATTTCAAAATTCTTATGCCCAAAATCACTAAATATTCTTATTCATTCTTTGGTAATTTCAAAAATAGATTATTGTAATTCTCTCTTTAAAGGAATATCATTAAACGAAATTAAACGTCTCCAAATTATCCAAAATATCTCCATTAAACTCATAACCAAATCGAGAAAATTTGACCACGTTACACCACTTTTGAAAAATGCGCATTGGCTCCCAGTTATTCACCGGATAACATACAAACTCTGTTTACTTACCTTTAAAACTCTTTTGAACAAAACCCCAGCATTTATATATAAATCATTAATTCCGTATCATCCATCTAGAACATTAAGATCCAATGAACAACATCTTTTAACCATTCCATCGTTTAAGATCATTAATACTAGACGGCAGTTCATCTTTTCTGTGACCGCTGCACAGTCCCTCCCAATTTATTTACGAATGGAGCAGGACCTAGGAAAATTTAAAAGTAACTTAAAAACCTTTCTTTTTAAAGATGCTTTTAGTAACCTCTAGGCCATAGATTACATATTATTAAACTATGTTTTAATTTGTCTTCCTATTGTACTTTTCCTTTGTATTGCTTTGCTATTCCTAGTTGTATTTCGCAATCCCTTCCTTCCCTATGTTCCTTAAATCAGTGATTCCCAACCCTGTCCTGGAGGAACACCAGGCCAATCGGGTTTTCAGGCTAGCCCTAATGAATATGCATGAGAGAGATTTGCATATGATGGAAGTGATAGGCATGCAAATTTGCTTCATGCATATTCATTAGGGCTAGCCTGAAAACCCAATTGGCCTGGTGTTCCTCCAGGACAGGGTTGGGAACCACTGCCTTAAATGATGTCTTAGTTTTTAACCCAATGTTATTATTTAAAGTTTGTATTGTATTGTTCATTCTGTATTTTTTAATGAATGTATTTTAAATTGTTCATCGCTTTGAAATTTGACTAAGCGATCAATCAAGAGATCTATTAAACTTGAAACTTGATGATACAAAGTTATTCAGAGTAGTAAAGACACAGGGGGATTGCGAACATCTGCAACGTGACATAATCAAGCTCGAGGAATGGGCATCGACATGGCAGATGAGGTTCAACGTGGATAAGTGTAAAATGATGTATGTCGGTAACAAAAATCTCATGCACGAATACAGGATGTCCGGGGCGGTACTTGGAGAGACCTCCCAGGAAAGGGACTTGGGAATTCTGATGAAGCCATCCACACAATGTGCAGCGGCAGCAAAAAGGGCAAACAGAATGCTAGGAATGATAAAGAAGGGGATCATGAACAGATCAGAGAAGGTTATCATGCCGCTGTACCGGGCCATGGTACGCCCTCACCTGGAGTACTGCGTCCAGCACTGGTCGCCGTACATGAAGAAGGACACGGTACTACTCGAAAGGGTCCAGAGAAGAGCGACTAAGATGGTTAAGGGGCTGGAGGAGCTGCCGTACAGCGAAAGATTAGAGAAACTGGGCCTCTTCTCTCTTGAACAGAGGAGATTGAGAGGGGACATGATCGAAACATTCAAGGTACTGAAGGGGATAGACTTAATAGATAAGAACAGGTTGTTCACCCTCTCCAAGGTAGGGAGAACAAGAGGGCACTCTCTAAAGTTGAAAGGCGATAGATTCCGTACAAACGTAAGGAAGTTCTTCTTCACCCAGAGAGTGGTAGAAAGCTGGAACGCTCTTCCAGAGGCTGTTATAGGGGCAAACACCCTCCAAGGATTCAAGACAAAGTTAGACAAGTTTCTGCTGAACAAGAACGTGCACTGGTAGGGCTAGTCTCAGTTAGGGTGCTGGTTTTAGACCAGAGGGCTGCCGCGTGAGCGGACTGCTGGGCATGACTCAGCAGTGGCAATTCTTATGTTCTTATGTTCTTGTTCATTTATGGATTTTGCTACACCCCTGATGCAGCAACTGAGCAAAACTTGGAATTTTCCTACTTGGGTTCACAGAACATTGTATTCCCGTGCAAGAGCCTGGACTGAGTCTCTATATGGAAGGACACTGATGCTATGCTGGGGAACAGATAAGTCCTTAAAGTTACCAATTGTATGACCAACTGTCTGTACTCCTATAATGGGGCTTAGCTGTGCCTTACTACGGGGTTTTCCTGGCATTAGTTGCTGTGATAGATCCTCAGGGCAAACCCATTGTGAGTTGCCTTTTTTCAGCCCCAAATAGGGCTGGCGCTCTCTAGAGGTAGTAGAGTTTTTTTCCTAAAACCCATGAAGCCTAACAGGTTTTTTCTCCATCCCTCATTTATGCCATTGTTATTCGGCTAGTGTTTTCTGATGTTGTCTTTTTGCCAGGAGCCCCGCATGCATATTTATTTAGGAGCAGGCTTTTCTAGTGTATGTGATTCTCTTGCTTCCCCAATTTACTCTATTAGTAAATAATTGAAATTACCCATTATTATACTATTGCCCAATTCTCGAGCATTTCTTCATCTGTCTATTCATTTTGTCCCAAGGGATGGTAGTATAACCCTACCTTTATATTTATTCTTTCCCTTTCACACATGAAATTTCCATCCATAAGGATTCCACACTACTATCTATTCAAGAAGGAGGCAAACCATCATAATGCAGTGTCTCGGATTCCAGTTTCAGAGAGCTGTGCAATGAGGAGAGGATGGACAATAGTTTTGAATGCCATGTTGCGATCCAGCAGCACCAGAAGGACATCATTATCCTTATCTTTGAGTTTCCAGCAGTCATCAGTGATGTTGAGAAAGACAGTTTCAATACTATGGAATTTCCTGAATCCTGATTGGAAGGCGGATAGGGCTTTTTCTTTGTTAATGAAGGAGTGTAATTGGTTTAACACTTTTTCCCAGGATCTTGGAGATGAGAGGTAGGTTGGAGTCAGGTCTAAAGTTGCTGGGCATATTGGGGTTGAACAGTGGCATAGTAAGGGGTGTGTGGTCCGCCCCGGGTGTGGTCTTCCTTGGAGTGCTAGCACCCCTCTTCCTCTCCAACCCCTTCTCACTCCTCCCCCTGCCACACGCACCCACACCCTTTCCCCATCCCTTTTTTAACTTCAGCGCGAGCAGCGACAAAGTTGCTGCCTGCATCAGCTTTAGCGCTTTCTCTGACGTCACTTCCAGGAGGATTTGTACTATTTCCTTTCCGCTTTCCTTAGTTCTCTTTTTTTTAGTTCTTAGGTCATCTGTAAACCAGGGGGAGGAATATTTGCGGGGATAGTATTTGATCTCTTTGACTGGGGCTAGTCCTTCGTATAGGGTTTTTACCTCAGAGTGCCAGTTCACGGCAGCCTTATCAACAGATTCAGAATTGGGTTTTAATGTTCCTACTAGGTTAGAAAGGCCTATGGAGAGATCTTCTAAGTTGACAGAGTTGTTGTTTTATATCTTCATATGTTTGGTTTGCTTCCTGATTGATGGCTGAGTTGTTGTATAGGTGTGGTTGAATATGATCAAATGGTGAATGGACTAGGGTATTGGTTTGGTGGTGCAGCCAGGAGTTCCTGTGGTAGCGGAGTATCTTTCTGAATAAAGATTAGGTCTAGGATATGGTCTGCAGAGTGAGTAAATGAGGGGACTATTTGCTGGAAGCCTAGGTCTGATAGTGAAGCAATGAAGTCTGCTGCAGATCCGGTCTCGTTTGGATAGTTTGCAATGTTAAAGTCTCCAAGTATGATGATTCGGTTGTATGTGATAACTAGTTTGCTAAGGACGTATAGTAGGTCATTTAAGATGGACATTGGAGAGTGCATTGCTATGTATAACAAGGTGAAGATTAGGTTTGTTGTGACCCACTGAGAAGGTAAGGCACTCTAGTGCATCTAGTGTGATGGCATATTCTCTACCACCTCCATACATCCACTTGGTTTGGTGAATGAGGTGAATATATATATATATATATATATATATAGGCTCATCGGAAAAAACCCTTACCACTTTTCCTTCCAGGGTGTTCTCTAGAGCAGTGTTCTTCAACTGCAAGTCTGCGGACCAGTGTCAGTCCACAGAAATTTCCTGGCGGCACATGCATCGGGCCCGAGACAGTGTTCTTCAGCTGCCAGTCTGCGATGTGATCGATGTGGTGTTATCTTTGGGCCGCTCCCTCTTCCTCATTGCCGCATTGCACAAAGCCGAGGCCAAAGGCTCCTATGCATGTCCTGCGCCTGAACCGGAAGCTTTCTCTCTGATATCTCTCTGAGAACACAACGTCCGAGGGAAGGCTTCCGGATGAGGCACGGGACACACGAGGAGCCACTGCCTGCGGCTTTGTGCACTGCATCAGTGAGGAAGAGGGAGCCGGGGGTGGCATAAAATGGCCAGGCAAGAGCAGGCCAGAAGGTAAGGCACAGCATGGAGGGAGGGAGACAACAAAGGTAGAGGGAATGGTTTTATTTTTGAACTTAGTGATTGATTTGTGTCAATTTTGAGAATTTTCATCTGCTATCTATATTTTGCACTGTTCAGGAAGAAATGCATTTGTTTTTTTTTTCTCTGGGGTTGTACTGCATGCAGAGTCTTGCATCTTAGGGTTTCGTTTGTATATATTAGTACTTTTAGTTTTTGGTCCCATATTTGCTTAGAGGTTATCTGTGTTCTGGTAGTAATGAATATTGAGAAGCAAACAGTATGCTTTGTGCAGTTTAATTTTATGGTTAACCATTATGTGTTGTTAATAAGATTATACTGTGTGTGTATATATGAAAAAATGAATGGAAAAAATGGTGTTACAATTAGTACTATTATTGGGGCGGAGATGGGCAGTGTCTGGCCCACGAATTACCAAGTGTTCTTCAACTGCTGGTCCGTGGACCGGTGCCAATCCACAAAATAATTATTTTATGACCGCCGGTCCATAGGTGTAAAAAGGTTGAGGAACACTGCTCTAGAGCTCTTAATGCCAGCCTTATGGCTTGAAGCGCTAGGCAGTTGACTAACCATCCCTTCTGATAGGGTGTCCACATGCCTTGAACAGAGTGGTCTCCACAATGAGCTCCCCAGCCAAAAAGACTAGCGTCAAAGAAACATAGAAACATAGAACATGACGGCAGAAAAGGGCCACGGCCCATCTAGTCTGTCCACTCTAATGGCCCACCTCCTAACTACCTCCATGAAGAGATCCCACATGCCAATCCCATCCTAGCATGCTGCTGGCCTCAATTACCTGTTGTGGAAGATTATTACAGCGATCAACCACCCTTTCGGTGAAGAAATATTTTCTGGTGTCGCCATGAAATTTCCCACCCCTGATTTTCAACGGATGCCCTCTTGTTGCCGTGGGTCCTTTAAGGAAAAAGAGATCCTCTTCCACCTCTATATGGCCTGTGACATATTTGAACATCTCGATCATGTCTCTCCTCTCTCTGCGTTCCACGAGTGAGTACAGCTGCAACTTACCCAGTCGTTCCTCATATGGGAGATCCCTGAGACCTGAGACAATCCTGGTGGCCATTCGCTGAACCGACTCAACTCTCCACCAGTGGCGTACCTAGGGTATGTGGCACCCGGGGCCCATCATTTTTTGACACCCCCCATGTAAAAAAATATTTTTTGTAATGACGATGAAACGGAATAAATGGTCAGAATAGAAACAGGCAGTGAAAATTTTCTTATATTCCAAAGATAACATAACATAAATTATGCCTGAATTGTCATGACATCAGAAGTACATATGGAGTAGTTGCAGGTGATGCTTGGGACAGTTCTGATTGTGTTAGTTCGGTTTTATGTGTTTTTTGAATAGAAGGGTTTTTATTTCTTTTTTGAAGGTTTTGTAGTTTGTGGTCGAGGTCAATAGGTTGTAGAGTTGGGGGTCGAGTGTTGCAGCTCGAATGGCTAGGAGGTTGTCGAACAGTTTTTTTCTTTTGACGTTTTTGGTTGGAGGGTGTGTGAATGGTGCGTGAGTTCTCCTATGTTTGGTTGAGGTGGATTGAATTATTTAGCTGAAGAAATTAGTTACCCCCCTCATCCCACACACATTAATTCTCTTCCATTTTTGTTCCCATTATAAAAAACACTGATAAGTTCTCAGAAAAAAAATACATTAAAATAAGAAGTGAAAACAAAGGCCCCTACAGATGAGAACATAACATAAGAATAGCCTAACTGGGTCAGACCAATGGTCCATCATGCCCAGTAGCCCATTCTCATGGTAGCCAATCCAGGACACTAATACCTGGTCAAAACCCAAAGAGTAGCAACATTCCATGCTACCGATCCAGGGCAAGCAGACACTTCCCCCATGTCTTAACAGATTATGGACTTTTCCTCCAGGAATTTGTCCAAATCTTTCTTAAAACCAGCTACACTATCTACTTTTACCATAACTTCTGGCCACTTCATTTTTAAGTTTAGATCTTTCCTTTCAAACAGAGACCTTGCTAGATGTCAAATACAGCACAAGGTAACTTCACATGGACTTAGTTAGAAACATAGAAACATAGAAAGATGACGGCAGAAAAGGGCTATAGCCCACCAAGTCTGCCCACTCTACTGACCCTCCCTATCAAGACTGAGTGTCTTATTAGGCCTCTGTAGGGATCCCACGTAGATGTCCCATTTATTCTTAAAGTCAAGCACGCTGTTGGCCTTGGTCACCTGCTCCGGAAGCTTATTCCAGTGCTCCACCACTCTTTCCGTGAAGAAATACTTCTTAATGTCACCCCTAAATTTCCCTCCTCTGAGTTTGAGTGGATGCCCTCTTGTGGCCGAGGGTCCCCTGAGTAGGAAGATGTCATCTTCTACCTCGACACGACCCGTGATGTATTTAAACGTTTCAATCATGTCTCCCCTCTCCCTGCGTTCCTCCAGAGTGTAGAGCTGCAGTTTGTTCAGTCTCTCTTCGTACGAGAGACCCTTGAGCCCCGAGATATTCCTAGTGGCCATCCGCTGAACCGACTCGACTCTGAGCATATCTTTGCGGTAATGTGGCCTCCAGAACTGAACACAGTACTCCAGGTGAGGTCTCACCATGGTTCTATACAGTGGCATTATGACCTCAGGTTTCCTGCTTACGAAACTTCTATTGATACATCCCATCATTTGTCTCGCCTTGGATGATGCTTTTTCCACCTGGTTTGCAACCTTCATGTCTGCACTGATGATCACTCCCAAGTCTCGCTCTACTGTCATCCTAGCCAACGTTTCTCCATTTAAGGTGTAGGTTTTGCACAGATTCCTGCTACCGAGGTGCATGATCTTACATTTCTTGACGTTGAAGCCCAGCTGCCATGTTGCGGACCAGCTCTCCAAAGTAAGCAGGTCCTGCGTCATACAATCCTGCAAATTATTTTCCCTTACTATATTGCATATTTTGGCGTCATCGGCGAATAATGTTACTTTACCCTGAAGCCCTCGTGTCAAGTCCCTTATAAATATGTTAAAAAGGAGTGGACCCAGGACTGAGCCCTGCGGGACTCCGCTGGTCACTTCCTTTTTTTTAGTTCAATAATTTTTATTGAGTATTTTGAAAAATATAGGGAGCATTTCAAATACATAAAAACAAAATAAAGCTTTGTGTATAAAGAATCTGCAAATATATATTTAACTGTAGAGGACCATAGCAGTAAGAAAAGCTCCAAGTATTGGAACTGCTTGTGAAGACTATATGAGAAAAAGATGAGGGAGAACAGAAATAGAAATTAAAAGAGAAAGGAAAGAAAGAAGAAAAGAGAAGAAAAGGAAGGGAAGACAGGAGTGTCTACGAAGCAGAGCGTACATAGGAATCCAGGAATGACCAGGGTGATTTTTTGCTCTTCAAATTCATGGAGGTTCGGAGTGTAATTTTATTCTCATATGCATAGGATTCAAATCTATGATACATACACAGAGAGTTCCACCAAAAAGTATAGTCTAGTAGCGAAGATGATTTCCAATTTTTCAGAATGTGCATGAGAGCAGTTACAAATATGGTATTGATGAGCTTAGGAGGACAGTTTGATTGTGCGAAACAGGGATGTTGAGAGCGAAGGATTATAATGTCCATAGAGATCTCTTCCGAGCAGTTAGTGATAGATTGTATGGTGTTCCAAATTTGAGTCCAAAAGGAGCGGACCAAAGTACAATGAAAAAACATATGATCAAGAGTTCCCTCCTCTTTCAAACAGTTCCAGCAAACAGAGTCTTGCTTTAAGTTGGCTTTCCACATGCGAAATGGGGTCCATACTGTATTCCACATAATAAAGAACATTGATTGTGAAACTCTAGAAGATAAAAGCGGGCGGTTTGTTGAAGACCAAAAGAGTTCCCAATCAATGTCAGAAAGTGGAGTGGTGAGTATAATATCCCAGTGTTTCATAGATTGAGGTGAAAAAGTGAAGGAATGATATCTCAAAATATTATAGAAAAAAGATATAGCCTTGCCTTTTAATAGAGTCAATAAAGACCAATGGCGGATAGTATTTTTGGAAGTCATGAAGTCAAAACGTATATGCACAGAAGACAGCACTCCAATGAGTGAGAGCCACTGTGAATAAACAGAAGAAGGCAGCAGGTATGTGGAGCAAAGTATATCAAAAGGAACTGACGCAGTAAGAGTAGATAATTGATGGGCAAACCATATACCTGCCCGCTGCCACCGTTTCCATGAGAGGGATTTGCCATGGTTTTGGATTTTGGGATTATTCCAAAGAGACATGAGTGGGCTAACATTAACTGAGATCTCAGCTAATGTATCTAAAAGATGAAGAGCATGCTGCGTTGAACCCAACAAAGAGTACCTTCTCAAATGTCTGGGTACTGACACCGTTAGTAAGCAGGAGATGTGTAAAGACGTGCATAAAAAGCACTCCATTTCAAACCAAGCAGGAGGATCTTGGAGATAGGAGTCAGTAACCCAGTAAGCTCCATATTTAGCTAGTGAAGCAATATAATAATGATAGAAATCCGGGAAGTTAAGACCACCGTTAATCTTAGAGGCTTTTTCTTGTTCCAAATGAATTCAGATAGCTTCCTATTTAGCCAATGAAAAAACGACTTCCGGCATAGAAGAGGAAGCATAGAGAGAGTGTAATTAATTTGAGGTGCTAGGGTCATTTTGATGGATGCTATTCTACCCCACCAAGACAGAAAAAGTGGAGACCATCGAGATGTAGTATTTAGAACTAGATTTTTGACTTTAGATATATTAAGATCTTGAGCAAGAACCAGATCCTTATGTATTAAAATCCCCAAGTATTTCACAGCTTCATGTGACCATGAGAAGGGAAAATGAGCCAGATCTGATTGAAGAATGTTATCATTCAGAGGGAAGATCTCTGATTTTTCCCATTTGACAGAGTATCCGGATAGGAGGAAATATTGTTTGACAATATGTATAAGATGAGGAAGAGAGGATAGAGGGTTCCTAAGAAAAATTAAAACATCATCAGCATAGGCTGCTAATTTGAAGTCTCGATCAGAGGAGGGAATACCGTTAATTAAGGGGCTTTGTCTAATAGCAGAAAGAAGAGGCTCCAACACTAAATTAAATAGCAATGGTGAGAGAGGACAGCCCTGTCGAGTGCCTCTTTGAAGGGAAAATTTATTGGATAAAGAGTTGTTAATCAGAATACGAGCTGTGGGTTGGTGATATAATGCTTCTATCCAATTCGTGAAGAATGAGCCAAAATTATACCATTTCAGGACACGGAAAAGAAAAGGCCACTCCACCCGGTCAAAGGCTTTTTCAGCATCAATAGCTAGGCCTATTATAGGGTCTGACATTGTTTTAGCGTGAGCGTTAATATGGTGAAAGAGGCGCAGGTTATCTCCTATATATCTTTGTTTAATGAACCCTGTTTGATCTTTATGTATAAGAGATGGAATCACTTTGGTAAGTCTTAATGCAAGTAATTTTGCCATTATCTTGTAATCTAAGTTAAGGAGAGAGATAGGGCAGAAGTTTTTAACCAAAGTTGCGTCTCTGTCAGGTTTAGGAATTACTACAATGGTGGCTTCAGTGAAATTGAATTGTTTGTCCGGAGTGGAATGGAGGAAATCATAATATGTAAGTAGATGAGGGGCTAAGATGGTGCGAAATTGTTTAAAGAATTCGTTAGTAAAGCCGTCCGGGCGTGGGGCTTTCCCAGCAGGTAGGGAAGATATGGCAGCTTCTATTTCTGATATAGTTATCGGGGAATCTAGTTCCAATTTAACAGAATCCGATATGGTCGGATGAGTTAAGGAGGAAAGAAAGGAGTCTATATCTGATTCAGGAGCAGCAAATTTGGATTGGTATAATGAAGCATAAAAATTTTCAAATTGAGAGGAGATTAAAGATCTGGTTTTGACTAATTGACCTGATGGATCTTGAATAGCCGTGAAATGTAGTCTTTTGGATTTAATTTTAAGGTATCTGGCCAAAGAGCGACCCATAAGATTATCTCCCATATAATGACCAGAATTGGAAATGAAGATATCACGCCTGGCTGTACATGAAACTAAAGTATTATATTCATATTTAAGTTTTTGAATACGTTGGAGAGTAGCTGGGTCATGTAGGTGATTAGACATATGTTGTAATTCTAATGTTTTAATAGAATTTTCTAAGTCTTTTTCCTTTATCATGGACTGTTTCTTTTTCCAAGAGGCAATTTTTATCAATTCACCTTTAAGGGTTGCTTTGTATGCTTCCCAGACAATGGAAGGACAGACTTCAGGATCTTTAGAGTTATTTTCAAAAAATTCCGCTGTGAAAGAATTGATTTTTTCAACAGTTTCCTCATCTAGGAGTAAAGCGTTGTTCAGCCGCCAAGAGGGGGATTCTTTGCGTGGAGCCGAGATGGAAATATATAAAGAGACGGCAGCATGATCCGTGAGAGAGATTGGATGTATGATAGTATTGGTAAGATCTTGAATAAGAGAAGAGGATAGGAGAAAGAAATCAATTCTCGAGTAGGTATTATGTGGTGGTGAAAAGTGTGTATATTCTCTGCCTTTCGGGTGAAGTAAGCGCCAAGGATCCACAAGGGAGAAGGCATCATTTAGAGCATGAAGAGCTGTGAAAGACTTGGATTTGGAGGGTTTGCAAGAAGAAGATCTATCAATATATAAGTCTTGGATTTGATTAAAATCTCCTCCCAATATCAGAGAACAAGAACCAAATTCAACCAGCGCCAGCTGAATCTCTTTGAAAAAATCCAGGTGATCTTTAACCGGGCCATATATATTGAGAAAAACAAAATTCACTGAGTGCACCGCAGCATGTACCAGACACCATCTTCCTTCCGTGTCTGTTTTAAAAGAATGAATAACGGGAGAAAGTTTATCATTGAGAAATATTGAAACACCATTTTTCTTTTGATGAGTTGCAGGGGAATATAAGTGAGTGGAAAATCCCTTTAGTTGGAATTTCGTGGCAGCAGCGGGTGGGAGGTGGGTTTCTTGCAAGAAAACTACATCAGGGTGTTTGTTGGACACATAATTAGCTATCTTTTTTCTTTTAATGGGATGGTTCAGACCATTCTTCACATTAAAGGAGAAAACATGTAAATCAGCCATAGTATATGATATGCAGTGGTGAAACATAGAGTATATCTCCTCTGTCTAGAAAAGATAACTGATATATTTGTAAGGTCAGGCAGACACTCCTGTCTAAGAAGAAAAATAGAGCATGAAAATAAGAGAAAAGAAGT
Organism: Geotrypetes seraphini; assembly: GCF_902459505.1. Lineage (NCBI taxonomy): Eukaryota > Metazoa > Chordata > Amphibia > Gymnophiona > Dermophiidae > Geotrypetes > Geotrypetes seraphini. Next base: position 24,962,499 of record NC_047095.1, read on the forward strand.
CAGTAATATCAGCATAATGTATGGTCAGAAAAGAAATAGACCACATTATCATGCATATTTTAAAACATTTTAAGGGTGCTCCTGTGAGCACGGAAGAGTAACACATATGGAACAACTAGCAAAATCCACACCTAATCAATAATAGAAAACATGAGATTAATGTGCTTAACTTAGCAGACTATGCAATATATGTATTTCATTACATAGCATGGTGAGATAAGAGCTTCTTGGCACAATCTGGAGTACCAAGTCTGGAAATGATTTGAGCAAGCAGAGACCTCAAAGGAAACTGCACGGTTGATGTCAAGTAGAATTAAACCGCTGGATCCATCACTGGGGTACCGCTAGCCACTATTACAGGCATAGAGTCTATAAATTGTTGTGCAGATACTCTGTCTGTGAAGGTATGTGGTTTTCCATCACTCCATATGCGTAGAGACGCCGGATACACAAGTGCAAACCGCACTCCCCGACGGTGAAGCGTGGAACATAGCGGCACCATCGCCTTGCGAAGGGTGGATACATGTAAGGAATAGTCATTGAATAGTAGCAGTTTTTGACCTTCATATTCAAGTCGACCAGATTTCCGAAAGGCTTGCATGATGAGCTCTTTGTCTTTCCAGTTTATATATCTAGCAATTGCTGCTCGTGAGCGGTTGTTATCCTCCATACGTTGGCCCAAGCGGTGTGCCCGCTCGCAAAGAAATCCAGTCACTGGGGTCAACAGGCCAAGCTGCTTTGGGAGCCAAATCTGAAAAAAGTGGTAGAGATCTTGGTCAGCTCGGAGTTCAGGTAGCCCCACAACTCGTAGATTATTGCGGCGTTGACGATTCTCCTGATCATCCAATCGTGTTGTCAATGCTGCCACTTGAGTCTGCAAAGCAATCACATTCTCGCGATCCTGCAGTGCTGCATCCTCATCTTCAGACACCCTCTGCTCCACTGCTGCAATACGGCCAGCATGTGCTTCAAAACGATCATTAATACAGTCTACAGCCGACTGTAATTTAAGAAGTTTATCTTCCAGGGCTGCGGTGACCATTTTCAAAATTTCTTGGGCCCATTCACCCCAGTGCGCAGAGGTTAGAGCGGGAGTCGGCGACGCCGCCATTTTGAGCGCGGAGCAGGCTGATTTATGTTTAGGCGTTTTCGCCAATCTTACCGGCATTCCTGTCTGATGCGCACTTTTAAACGGCTCTACACATACACAACCGTCGAGAAAGGCCCACAGGTGAGGCAGAAACAGTTCGAATAATTTTATTCGTTAGGCAGGCTAAAGAGCTCAGGGACGCTCGTGACCCCAGGCCTCTTACTGCTGAGCAGCGCTGGAGAATTCAGGTCTTTTTTTTTTTTTTGCCAATTTCGCCGACGCTTTAAGGACTATGTAAAAATAATAAAGTATAAAAGCACAGTTTTATTTGAATTTAGGTGTGTGTAAGAGGAGCTGTTACACCATTCGTGTGGTCTCCGTGGCGATCAGGCCACGCCCAGAGGTGCTGCTCTTGAAGAAAACTCGGTCCAGCAGGGGAATTCGGGGGCGGAGCAGGGCTCCCACGCTACCCGAAGTCACCGGGCCGAAGAGAGGAGCAGCCCCGAAGGCAGGGAGCTGCTTCTGAGGAGAGCGATGAGAGTCTCTGGGCTTCGGGGCGGAGCAACTCTCCCCAGGAACTCCTGCTGGTGGCTGGAGGGGGTCTGGTAAAGGCTGTGCGCTGTTGGCGCTTTAAATTTTTTAAATTCGGGTCCCCCGTTGGTCTGGGAGAGGGGCGGAGTAAGGGCTCCCACGCTCAACTCTCCCCAGGAACTCCTGCTGGTGGTTGAAGGGGGTCCGGTAAAGGCTGTGCACCGTTGGCGCTTTAGATTTTTAAATTCGGGTCCCCCACTGGTCTGGGAGAGGGGCGGAGTAAGGGCTCCCACGCTCAACTCTCCCCAGGAACTCCTGCTGGTGTTTTTAATAATTAAATAATTAAATAGATGAAGAAGTGTTGTTTAAAAGGAGGGAGCTCAACTGTCAGCCAGCCACCATCCAGCCTCCAAGTTCCGCTGGTCACTTCTGATGTTTCAGAGAAGGTGCCGTTGACCACCACCCTTTGAAGTCTACCACTCAGCCAATCTTTGACCCAGGTAGTTAGCGTCTCACCTTTCCCCATTGATTTCATCTTACTTAAAAGCCTGCAGTGTGGGACACTGTCAAAAGCTTTACTAAAATCCAAGTACACTATGTCCAGAGACTCCCCGGAGTCCAGCTTCATAGTTACCTAATCAAAGAAGCTGATGAGATTCGATTGGCATGACCTGCCCCTAGTGAATCCATGTTGTTTGGGATCCCTCAGATTCCCCTCCTCCAAGATCATGTCTAACTTGCGTTTAATTAGTGTTTCCATTAGTTTACACACTATCGATGTGAGACTCACTGGTCTGTAATTCGCAGCCTCTGCTCTGCAACCCTTTTTGTGCAGAGGAACGACGTTAGCTGTTTTCCAGTCCAGTGGGACTCTCCCCGTCCATAGGGAAAGATTGAAGAGCATGGCTAATGGCTCTGCCAGGACTCCGCACAGGAAATGTGAATTTCCTCATACACCCACCATATAGTGCAAAAATGTGCAAAGGTCTGTTTTTTTCTTTCGATCACTACATAGCCTAATGCCACACAAGCAACGCTGTTACAAACATATTCTGTAGGTCAATGCTAAGGATAACAAAGTTTCCTTCCTTGGACCAGAAGGAGATACTGATAAACCACTGGAAGAGATCCCAAAACAACAACCAAAGACCCACTCAGTGTGTGAACCAGTTGAGTGGAGTGGACTAACTGGGGGGGTGGAAATGGGCCCGGAGTTTGCTCAGCAGAATTTCCCAGACCACCTCTTCCTCTCAACACATTGACTCGCTGCCACCACCACCACTAGGAACACCTTATCGGGTAGGCCAGCTATGCTATAAACTTTATAAAACACATTATTATATTTTCTTATAAAACACATATTTTAACTGAACTCTCTGACATCCTCAGCCTTTCCATTCACAAAAATAGAAGGAAGAAAAGTTCCCATTTCCTGCTGTCTCATGTCCCCGGCCTATACAATATTTTTTTTCTGCAGACCCTTCAAAAGTCTGACCAAATCCTCATTTCACTTGCATTATAAAGTACTGAGGATGCCATCTCTCCCCAATCCCAGGTCCTAAAGTCTAAGACAGTAGCGCAAACTAATGCTGCCAGATTCAGGAAAAAAAATTTTGATTCGATTCAGCCTATTGAATTGGTTTTTCAATTCGATTTTCCTGCCCAGTTGGGTGATTTTTTTCAAAACTCCTGGTGGGTTTTATAGCTTTTTCACCCCCTTTGGCTTCTCCTAACCACACTGGCGCTGTGGTGTAAATAAAATAAAGAAACAAAAAGGACTTTTCCTCTCTCTGTTAAATCCTAGCTCACGTTTGCAGTCCAACACCAGCTCTGGCAGGATACACATTTCAAATCTGACATATTGTAACCACAAAACAGAAAATAAAATTAATTTTTCTACCTTTTGTTGTCTGGTTATATTTCAAATCTTGTTGGTCCAAGGCTCTTGTTTTCTTCTGATAACTTGCTTGCCAGGGTCTCCTTCTTTCTTCTTTCTGCATGCTAACCATCCATCTGCCAACTCTGTCCTCCCTTTCCATTTCCCTTCCCTCCCCAGGAAGTCTGGTATCTTTCCTTTTTTTCATCTCCCTCCACAGATCCACCTTTTCTTAACTACCCTTTCATCTGGCATCTCTCCCTCCTTCCCCACCACTCCAGAGTCCACCATCTCTCCCTTTCTTTTCCCAATTACCTTCCTATCTAGTATCTCTATCCCTCCTCCACACCATCCCTTGTGTCCAATTTCTTTCCCTTTCTGTTCCTTCCCTCCCTCCCTAAATCCCATGGTCCATCATCTCTCTCCCTCTCCTCTATTTTCAGACCCATTATTTCTTCCCCCCCCCCAAAGTTTGACATATGCACGTCTCTTTGAACACCCCCTTCCCTCCATGTACTTCTAAACCAGGGTCCCCCCCAAAGGCCTGTCCCCCCTTAAAGGTCTGCCTGTCCCCCCTTGAAGGCCTGCACCCCCCTTGAAGGCCTGTCCCACCCCCTTGTAGGCCTGCACCCCCCTTGAAGGCCTGCACCCCCTTGAAGGTCTGCACCCCCCCCGAAGGCCTGCACTCCCCCCGAAGGTCTGCCCCCCCTTCAAGGCCTGTCCCACCCCCTTGTAGGTCTATCCCCCCCTTGTAGGCCTGTCCCCCCCTTGAAGGCCTGTCCCCCCCTTGAAGGCCTGCCTGCCTGTCCCCCCCCTTGAAGGCCTATCCCCCCCTTGAAGGCCTGCACCCCTTTGAAGGTCTGCACCCCCCTGAAGGCCTGCACTCCCCCCGAAGGCCTGCCCCCCCTTCAAGGCCTGTCCCACCCCCTTGAAGGCCTGTCCCACCCCCTTGTAGGCCTATCCCCCCCCTTGTAGGCCTGTCCCCCCCTTGAAGGCCTGCCTGCCTGTCCCCCCCTTGAAGGCCTGTCCCCCCCCTTGAAGGCCTGCACCCCCTTGAAGGTCTGTACCCCCCCGAAGGCCTGTCCCACCCCCTTGTAGGCCTGTCCCCCCCTTGAAGGCCTACCTGCCTGTCCCCCCCTTGAAGGCCTGTCCCCCCCTTGAAGGTCTGCACCCCCCCGAAGGCCTGCACCTCCCCCCGAAGGCCTGTTCCACCCCCTTGTAGGCCTGTCCCACCCCCTTGTAGGCCTGTCCCCCCCTTGAAGGCCTGCCTGCCCCCCCTTGAAGGCCTGCACCCCTTGAAGGCCTGCCTGCCTGCCTATCACCCCCCTCCCCCTTAAAAGCCTGCCTGCCTGCCTGCCCGCCTGCCCCACCCTGAAGGCCTAATGCCCCGACCCACCCCGAAGGACCGCTCGCCCCCCTGGCCTCCCCGCACCACCTATGAAGCAGCTGCAGCAGGATCGCGACGTCAGCGATCCCTGCGCTGCTTAGGCGCTGCTTCCTGCGCCGCGGTCCCGCCCCTCCTCTGACGTCAGAGGAGGGGCGGGACCGCGGCGCAGGAAGCAGCGCCCAAGCAGCTCAGGGATCGCTGAGGTCGTGATCCTGTTGTGGGCTGCTTCATAGGTGGTGCAGGAAGGTCAGTGGGGCGGGACTGAACGGCAAGGCCAGGAGTACCCCCTTAGGGCTGGCACCCGGGGCGGACCACACCCCCCGCCCCTCCCTTGGTACGCCACTGCTCTCCGCACATCTTTTTGATAATGCGGCCTCCAGAATTGTACACAGTATTCCAGATGGGGTCTCACCATGGATCTGTACAATGGCATTATGACCTCGGGCTTACGGCTGATGAAACTTCTACGGATACAGCCCTGGATACGGATGATTTGTCTAGCCCTGGATGAAGCTTTCTCCACTTGATTGACAGTCTTCATGTCTTCGCTAATGATCACCCCCCAAGTCACGTTCTGCTACAATCCTTGCTAGGATCTCACCATTAGGGTGTAAGTCCTGCATGGAGTTTTGCCGCCAAGGTGCATGACCTTGCATTTTTTGGCATTGAAATTTAGTTGCCAAATCTTTGACCAATGCTCCAGCAGGAGTAGGTCCTGCATCATACTATCGGGCATTGAGCTTTTGTCGGGCACTGTGCTTTCATCTGTTGTGCGGTTGCCTACTATGTTGCATAGTAGGCAACCGATCGTGAACGTCATCTACTCTGTGATCCAAAGGGGCATGCCCTTTGACAGGGCCTCTCTCTTAAGCCACCAGCGTAGGCTGCTCCTCGTTGTCTCCATCCAGGGGAGTGACATCTGAAGAGGATGATATTGAGAGGACCTCTGAGACAGGAGGGACTCTTCTAGAGGCAGCATGTGTGCCCTGGTCCAGGGAACAACCTCCAGGTAGGCCACCATAGAATCCAACACCTGAAGTTAATGCTGGGCAGTGGGGGTCGGAAGCACTAAGAGATCCATTTCTTGAGTTTCTATTGGCGTGACTTGGGAACAAAAACATGACCTTGCATCATGCCAAACCGAATGCCCAGATATTCCAAGGTCTGAGAGGGTGTTAACTTGCTCTTCTTGAAATTGACTTAGGATGGCAGTCCACTTCACTAGTCATAAGGTCATTAAGTCCCTTGCCGAAAAGCATCTGCCCTTTGCAGGGTTGCCTGCTCAATGTTGTTTTAGAGGCCAAATCACCAGCCCACTGATGTATCCAAAGCATCTTGCGAGCAGCAATGGCATAAGCCAAGACCTTGCCTAAAACCATATTAGATCATACAAAGCATCTGCTACAAAATCCACTCCCTCCAGCACCAGCTGGGGGCAGGCATCCTCCTCCTCCAATGGTACCCAACATAGCCTTGTGTGATAGGCATGTGCAGTGAACAAGGCTGCTTTTGTTGCCTTGATGCCCAAAGAAGCCACCTCAAATTGCTTCTTTAACGCCATGTCCACCCTGTGATTCTGATATTCTTTTAGCCCTTATGGCTGCAGGTGCCACCTATATGGCAGTACAGTAGGATTTTGGTTTTTTTTGGTTAACTCACATTTTCCATCATATAAATGCAGTGGTTAGAGTGGCTTATGGGCCAGTGTCCTCCTCTCTATGGTTCACTAGCCCACCCCCCAGACTACTTAAGCCATCTCTGTTCAGCTCTACTAAAGTTTCCTATGCCAGGTGCTGATGTTCTGGAGGCAGGTATGTACATTTTAATTCCAATTTTTATGGCGGTGGGGGGGGGGGGAGTGTCAGTGAACACTGGGGGAGTGTGTGGGGGGGGTCTATATTTTGTGTCTGCAGTAGTTATCTGGTCACTTTGGATACCTTCTGGGCACTTAGACCTGGTTTAAATTGCCTAAGTCACGATGTATAAGTTTCATCCAGGCAGTCTCATAATACTTTCGATTATCCCTGCAATATGACTAAGGGCTCCTTTTACTAAGCTGCGTAGCAGTTTTAGCGCGTGCTACATTGCCGCAGCTTAGTAAAAGGAGCCCTAAGTCTAGGTCAGTCTCTATCCCGCCCACATCCTGCCCTCACCACTCGTTCAAAAATGCCCCCTTTCATCTCTGAGCACACAGCGGGATTCAGAGGCTTAAAAAGTCTCTGGATATGTCTAAAAATCTGTTTTGATTATTGGCCTGATTTTTAGGTCATCCAAGTACCGATTTAGGTGGATTTTTAGACATATTACTGTTTTGATTATGAGCCCCCTATTGTATAGACTCTTTCGTGGATTAACAGAAAGAAGATTACCAAAGGTAAGAACCTAATCTTTCAATCCATACTACAAGTGGCAAACAATTTATACACAAAAAATGTATAAAATTCTTTAAAGACAGTAGCTAAATCAACATCATTTTATGTGCTAAGGTAGTAATATGTTTTTACACTTCTGTCAATTGTATTTCAGAATTTTCTGTATGGAAACATCCTATTACTTCAGGTGAAAAAAAATTTCACTCACTGGCAACAAACACAAATCCTGAAATATCTTTAATATCGAACTTGACTGATGCAGATAAAAGCCAGTCAAAGTCAATGGAAGCTTTGCATGTGTCATTTGATTTGGGGGATGATGTTTGGAACGATTTTGATGATGATAAATTGATCAGTGCTTGTAGCTCTTCAGCCATGGAGACTGAAGGAGACTCAGGTAAATCTATTTCAGTCATAAATGTTTTTTCTTTATGAATTGCAATGATAAAATGTAGAAGATAGCTATAATTGTGAGCTTGATAGTCTTTGCATGTGTGAATATATCTATGCAGGTATCAGAAAATACTGTACATAAGCATATTCATACTGTGCGAAAACAGAGCTAAATTTTTACTTAATGAACCTAAACTGATTAGAAACAAAAACAAAGGTTTATATTTCAGACCTCTAATCTGTATAGTCATGCCTCTTTAGCTTTATTTTATTTCTTATTTATTTATATTAATTTGATTTCTGCCCAAAATGCACCAAGCAACTTAAATAATAAGGACATTATTTTAGAAGCATCTCTACATGTAAATAGCAGTATTTATATGTGTAGATTGATATACAAATGCAAATACCACATTGGAATGAAACCTATTTACACATGATGATGCTCACTATGTTTGCTTTGCCAGGATAGGGGTAGAGAGAGGAAATAGACTGAGCGAGCGTACCATATTGATGTTGATTCCCTATTTTATATGCAGAATCCACATTGTTAAAAATAATTCTAAACTGCATGAATACTTGTTCCCAGGTATAAATAAATACCTGATTTAAGGAGTAGGTGTTGTAGGGCAAATATGTGATGACTGTGGCTAGGTAATATCTGTACTTCTCCCTGGCTCTACATGCATTCTATGTTTAAAGGGCTCAATGCAGAAATTCAAAGTGGGTTTAAAAATCTTTCTCTTTTAGGACACTTTCAATCCATAATGAGTAGAGCTCTTTGTGATGCCTCTGTCATGCTTGCCTTCTGGGGAGATTAGGTTTGAAGGTTCAGTTGCTGAATTTGCTATATACCGGTACTCCTTTCATTTTTTCTGTGTTGTACCTTAAATTACTTCTTTTTTTTAATCTGTCTTTTTCATCACCTTATTAAGTTATTATCAATGCACATTGGTTACCAGTCGAACATAGAATAAGTTACAAAATCTTACTTTTAACATTTACAATAAAATTAAACAATGAACCAAAGTTCATTAACAGACTTTTAATTCCTTATAATACTTTAAAATCTCTTCGTTCAATGACTCAAAATCTTCTCGTCATACCTTCTTTAAAATTAATCAATACGTTGCACTCCAATAATTTTGCTGTCACTGCCCCTACTCTCTGGAATTCACTGCCAAACCATTTGCACAGTGAATCTGAAATAAAACAATTTAAAGCAAAATTTAAAACATTCTTGTTCCAGGATGCCTTTGGACAACAACTGTCCTCTTAAGGACAAAAAATTAAAATTAAAATTATTATTTTTTACCCTAACCTGTTTCACTTCTCTTTTACGATTGTAGTTTTTCCCCTTTTTTCCTATTGTTTGAAGTTGGTCTATATGTCTTATTAGTGTTTTATTAAGACACCTAGATTTTATCTAGTATCCCCAGTTTTAATATGTTTTTAGGTAAATTTTATATTGTACACCGCTTAGAAACCTGATTAAGCGGTTTAAAAAATCTTTTAATAAACTTGAAACTTGAAGTTTATTTTTAAATCATTCAGAAAGTCCTCTAATGGGCATTATATCAAACAATAAAATAATTAAAACTTGCTGGTAATTAGAAAAATGAGATGACGCTTTCCGTGCAAATACTGATGTAAGAAAAGCATCAAATATAGGCAATCAAGCTGAAGCAAAATTTCTCAGTAGTAGTTCCTTTACAAAATCTTATCATCTCCCAAAAATTATGGGGCTCATAATCAAAACTTAAACATGTATAAAAACCCACCCAAGTCGGCACTTGATGTCCTAAAAGACAGGTCATCCAAGTGCCGATAATCAAACTTTTTTTTTTACATATTGTGACAGTTCAGACCTTGCAGTCAGCCCTGCCACCCAGAAAAAGAAAGCAACGGTACTTCCAGACAGTAAGAAAAGGCAGCCACACAATAGAGGTCAATCCAATGCATTCAGAGCTGTCTATCCCCAGCCAGAACTCAGACAGATTCCTTCTATGAGAGGGCAGGAGTGGCCCGGAGCTGCAGCAAGGCACATCCGTTCACAGCTCCAGCATCATGTGACCCCTGATAGGTTTCACTAATGCAGTGCGTAGTCATAGGCAGGCCTAAGTAGGCACAGGCCCACGCACTTTGTTCTCAGGACCACCTAGCAGTATTGCATCTCTGATGTAGCTGGTGGGGCTTCCTGAGTCTTGCCAGCTAAAGACTCCAGGCCTCCCTCCTTCCCCTCCGCCTAAGTATTCTGGTGTCCGAACTCCACCACCAATTCCCCTCATACCTATTAATATCTTCATTTATTTGCCAGCAGCAAGCATTGATTCTTAGCTGCTATTTGAACTGACCCTGGATCTTCCCTCTGATGCAACTTCCTGTTTCCACATAAGTAGAAACAGGTCAGAAGGAAGACTTGAGACCATCTCTGTGCTCACTGCCAAAAAAGAAATGAACCCCGCCCTCCAGCTGACCTCTTCGTTTGTGTTCCGTCGGGGGTCAGGTTCCTGAAGAAGGGCTCCTCCCGAAACCAGCGCGGTTGAACCTTTTCTCCTGGCGCGGTTTGTTGCGTTTATTAGTCTGTGAGATGGTTTCAGATAAGTATTGGATTTATTTGGTATTTTTTGTATGGTGATTCTTGATCTTGTTGTGTAGTTCGGGGGGTCTGGCTGGCAGGGTTTGTTTGGGGGTCGCTCAGGTTGTTTGTGTTGAGTTTGATTTACTCACTTTGATTGTTTGATTGGTTTGATTTAGTGGACTCAGGTCCCTTTAAATTTCAGCACATTTAGGGTGCTCGATGATGGTGTGGGGGTGGATGCTTACCGCCTTGACCCAGAAGTGAAGTGTCGGAGCTGCGCTCCTATCACTGATGGTTCATACTGAGAGCATCCTATATTATATTTATCTAATTCTGGTGTGTAAGTTGTGTAGCCAATTTTGGCGTCCTGAGCGTCCTCCACACAAACCTTGATGTGACTAGGTTGCCTTTTTGTGTTATTTCTAAAAAAGAAATGAAGGCATTAAAAGATATGGAGGGGCAGAATGAGTTGAGAAATGCCCAGTCACCCAGGGGGAAGGGGAAAGGTGGGACAGATACCGCGTAGGGAGCGGAGTTCTTATGCCCACCCATTTTAGGTTCAAGCCCACCTAAAATTGGGTGTCTGACTATGCCCCTGCACTAATGTACTATTTTTCTTTTGTTCTTGATAAGTTTAGAACATTTTCATGATTGTCTCCTAATCTTCATTGTCACTGAAATATTGATCTCCTGCTATGAGTTATGTATTTTTTGATATTATTTGAACGGAACATATTTATATCTTACCACTATAGTAATTACTATTAATTTGAAATATTTTTAAAATTGAATATATTTTAATTGCAGTGTCTCTTAACACAAAGGCTAAAAATGTCTTCTTTCAAAGTGCAGTAGAACATGCAGCATCACTTCAAAAAATGCAGAGCAAGTTTCCACATAAAGTTTCAAAGAGGCAAGTTTTAATATATTAGAAACGGTGGCAGTAATTTTGTAATGGATTTAAGCATAAAGAACAGCATTTTACAAGCTAAAGAAGGGTCTTATAAAATTGTATGATGGTATATGCATATTAAAGGTAGACAAACACTAACATAGTGCCTACTTTAAAGCAGTATAAGCCAAGTCATTTCTGGGGTGGAGAGAAGCAGCACTGGTACTGTACAAATACACTCCATATGCACATAATCTTACCAGGCTAGTACATAATGCATATACCTGCCTTAAATCAGGTGTAAATGCATGTGTCTACTTTCCTTGGTGCAAATTTATAAAAGTGCATATTCTTAAGGACCCCAGCTATACCAAATGTGGACAGTGAGAAGGGCTTATGGCTGAAAACAGGAAGGAAACAGAAGCAATGACCTAACACTGAACTTTTCCATCAGTAGGGCAGATAAACTACACTGGCATTTTTGGCCGAAACCAAAACATGGCCAATTTGGAATTTCAGGCCAGTTTCGGTACTTCTATGGTTGGTATAAATGTGGGTGTGTAAATTTTTGGCACATTCACACTGTTCTATAATGGCAACTGTGTTCCCAGATACCATTATAGCATAAGTACTCCCTATGCTGTATTGGTGCCCCCAAAACAGGAGATTCCAAAACACTTATCCATCCTACAAAGACAGAGATAGTGATGGGAACACAGCTTCTCCAAAAGGAGGGAAGCCTCATTTTCAGCCCAGAACAAGTAGAACACTAGGCCATGCCTCACATATATATTGTCTTTATAAAATAGATGGTCTTTTTTCGAGTGCAAAATCTAGGGGTTATATTTGACTTTATTGAAGTTTATTTTTATTTATCATCATTTATTTATTTTTCAACAAAAACAATTATTGAACAAATCAATCAATCTCATTACAAAAATATAAAATATCTAAACAAGTTAGAAATCATTACAACAAATTAATAATTTTCAAGACTCTTCGATAGCCCACTTTAAGGGAAAGACAATCACACATATCAGAGGGAATGATATTAAAGCAGAATTTAACCAATTATTCTAAAAATTATTAATAGTGGCCCCTCCCCATTCATTAAATGGACTAGCTAATTACTCGATGTCCTACAATGAAACTCCCTTTCCTTCCAGAAAAAATTGTAATTGGGAGGGTTCATAAAAGACATAAGTATTTTGATCCAAGTAAACCATACATTTACACGGAAAACGTAGTTGAAATTTTACCCCCAATGCTTTCACATTTTTTTTCATCTCCAGGAATCTCTTCCTTCTTGTTTGTGTAGATCTTGAAACATCTGGAAAAATTGAGATCTTTCTATTCAGAAAGGAGACTTCTTTATGCTTCCTTATCCTGTTGGACTACAAACGTTACTAATAAGGTTGAACGCAATACTACTTCCTCCTGAAAGTTTTCCAGTATATTTGAAATATCTAATGGAATAGAAGAAATCACAGAAAGTGAATCTCCTGGTTCAGAGGTGGAAGGTTTTTTAGGAGAAACTGGCAGGAAATAAATCTTATGTAGAAGAGGGAGACCTTCTTCAGGGTATTGGAGAACTTCCTTCAAAAATGTATAAAATATATCTTTAGGTAACAGTAATAATTTTAGAAAAATTCAACAATCTTAAATTCAGTTGTTTCGTATAGTTTTCCAAATTTTCCATCTTCCTTAATAAAACTAACTTATCTTGAACAACAGTTCCACAAGTTGTTTGAAAACCTTGCACTAATGTCTCTAAACCGCTGAATTTCTCCCCTTGGGTCTTCAATTCCTCTTCACACTTTTTCACCTTTAAAGTTTGTTCCTGAACAAGAGGGAAGGTTCCCAGGCATACCTGGTACAGGGAGTCCAGTGCAGTCCAAATCGAGTCCAAAGTAGAGGTCTGCACGGGAACGGGGATCGCGGGGATCCCGCGGGGATCCCGCGGGTTCCCCCCCTGGCCCACGGGACTCCCACGGGGACGCCCCCTGGCCCACGGGACTCCCACGGGGATGCCCCCCTGACCCACGGGAGTCCCACGGGGACGCCCCCTTGCCCACGGGACTCCCACGGGGATGAAAACAACCTACCTAAATTCTGGCGATGCAAGCATGCAGCTTACAAGTCTGGCGTCGCGTCGGGAAATAGCCATGTTGAGCAGTGAGCTCAGCACGTACACAGATGAAAGCCTTGCTTGCTGATTGGTCCGGCGGCCCCGCCCCACCGTGCCGCCGGACCAATCAGCAAGCAAGGCTTTCATCTGTGTACGTGCTGAGCTCACTGCTCAGCATGGCTATTTCCCGACGCGGGCATTAGGCTGTTTTTTGTCATTTCGGGTGGGGGATAGCAGCGGCAGCAGCAGCCTGAAAAAGAAATCATCCTGGCCGGGTTCGGTGTCATGCTCCGGAGCTTCTACAGCCTTCCTATCTCCCTCTCCCTTCTACCTGCGGCTCTCTTCGGCAACTCAGCAGCAACGATCGACACAAGCTTCTGGCGTCGGGGCCTACCCTCTGCGAGTCCCGCTTGTTTCAACTTCCTTTTTCCACAAAGGTGGGACTTGTAGAGGGAAGGCCTCGATGTCGGCAGCTTGTCTTGATCACCGCTGCTGACGAGTTGCTTAAGAGAGCCGCGGAGCAGGGGGGTGTTGCCAGGTGCAGGTAGAAGGGAGAGGGCCAGATGCAGGACTCGTGGGTGAGGGAGGAGAAGAGAGAGGGGAGAGAAACAAAAGGAAATATTTCATACTGGGCTGGGCCGGAGTGGAGAGAGGGTGGAAAGATTCTGGCTACAGGGTGCAGTAACAAAGGAAAAGGGGGGAAAGCTGAAAATGGAGATAGTGACACAAAGAAGAGAAAGGGTAAGCAGGACCTACTGAATAAGGATAGAGATACAGAGGGGACATGAAGAGGAGGTGAAATAGAGACATAGAAGTAATGCTGAAAAAGTGTGTGGGGGGAGATAAAGACATTGAAAGGGCAAATGGTGAATATGGGGTAAAGACAAGGACAGAGACAAATGAAGATTCTGAAAAAGTGGTGAGATAGGGATATAGGTGAGATGGACACAAAGGAGGGTGATGCTGGAAAATAGGTGGAATGGTAATTCTGACAGACACAGAAGGGAAATGCTGGATCAAGGAGAGATGGGGCTCAGGCTGGATGGAATGAGGAGAAATGCCTTGTTGGCCCGGAACTTCCTCTCCTACGTCAGAATTGACGTCAGGGAGCGGAATGCTGGTCAGCGCGACGCTTCTGCAGGGAAAGCTTGGGACAGCGGTGGCTTGGGGACTATTCCCCGATGGCGGTGGCAGCAAACCGAGTGGCTTGGGGGAGGGCACGGAGAAAGAAAGAAAGGGGGCAGACAGAGAGACAGAAAGAAGGGGGAACAGGGAGACAGAAAGAAAAAGTTGGGGGAGAGAATGAGGTCTGGAGGAGAGGAAACATACAGGAGGCTGAAAGAAAGGAAGAAAGATTGGATGCACAGTCAGAAGAAGAAAGTGCAACCAGAGACTCATGAAATCACCAAACAGCAAAGATAGGAAAAATGATTTTATTTTCAATTTAGTGATCAAAATGTGTCTGTTTTGAGAATTTATATCTGCTGTCTATATTTTGCACTATGGCTCCCTTTTACTAAACCGCAATATTGTTTTTTAGCGCAGGGAGCCTATGAGCATTGAGAGCAGCGCGAGGCATTCAGCGTAACTCCCTGTGCTAAAACCTACTATTGTGGTTTAGTAAAAAGGGAGGGGGTGTATTTGTCTATTTTTGTATTTTGTTACCGAGGTGACATTGCATAGAGTCATCTGCCTTGGGAAATGTATATGGCAGATATCTTTGTTTTGTGTTCAAAAGAAAAGGAAATGCATTTCTGGTTTTATTTCTACAGTGTTGAAGTACTTGTTGGCCCTTGCTGTGACTGGTGGGGATCCCCAAGCACCGCCAGCAGAGGACCTCCTCTAGAGATGGTCAGAACTCCCCTCCACCAAGCGCAGCAGTCGCTGGCAGCATCCATGAGCCACTGAGGTGCCAGCATCTGTGACTCAGGGACGCTACTGCTGCCTGCCAAGCTTGGCAAAAGGGACCCCAGGCCAACTGCAAAGGAAGTCCTCAGCTGACAGTTTGTGGGTTCTCATCAGCTGAGTATTTATATTTTATATTTACATTAGAGGTTCTGGTAGAAACCCATTTACAAAGTATGTATTCTTCCCAATTAATATTTCCAAATTAATAGTCTCTTTGCTTATTTGTAAATGGGTCTCTACCAGAGCCTTTAATTCAGTAGCATAATTAAATAAAATAACTATTTCTGAAGTTTATAGGGAAGGATGGTGACGGAGGGGATTCCTCGCGGGGACGGGTGGGGACGGAGGGGATTCCTCGCGGGGACGGGTGGGGACGGAGGGGATTCCTCGCGGGGACGGGTGGGGACGGAGGGATTCCTCACGGGGACGGGTGGGGACGGAGGGATTCCTCACGGGGACGGGTGGGGATGGGTGGGATTTTGGCGGGGACGGGTGGGGACGGGTGGGATTTCTGTCCCCGCGCAACTCTCTAGTCCAAAGTAATCTCAGCGGGTCTAATGAGGGGCTGAATAGATGGCATCACCCCTCTCTGCGCCAGGATTGCTGTATCCTCCCTCGATAAAGATCCTCCGGCCAGAGTCTCCTGGGAGGCTAGCCAGCCCGAAAGCTCTACTGGCAACGTTGAAACCGCCACCACAATCGCTGCTAGCACTCCCCTTTCTCTCGGCTGCAAGGGAGGCGCTGGTCCCGAGGGGCTAAGTGAGATCTCGCTTCACAAAGCCGATGCCTCCTTCACATTCAGCTGAGTGGGTGCGCCCCGAGGCGAGGAGGAGAGAAAGCCCATAAGAACTCCATGCTGCATAAGGACAGGTTCCAGTTTTTGGGCTGAGACCGCCACCCTGCCCCTTCTCTTCATCATAGCCAAAATGCTTCCGACCACAAAAATCCCAAGGTAAATTTTTCAACAGGCAAAAGCTCTGTTATGGACGCCTGTCCGCTATGGCGCCATCTTGTCTCTCGACTTTTTTGAAGTTTAAGCCCCAAGATTAGGCTGTGGTTAGAAATTCCTATTTTAAATTCCACTTGTTGAGTAAATTGAAGTCTTATTTTCTCCAGAGATGATTTCTGCATGGTAGTTCAGGCCTTGCTATTAACTAAGTTGGACTATTGCAACACTATGTACGTGGGCTTGTCTGAGGCCTGTAGCCATTCTTTACAGATTGTTCAGAATTCTATTGTGCATCTTTTGCTCTCTATTCCTTGATTTGGACATATATCTGTCTCCCTTATAAAGTTGCATTGATTGCTAGTCACTTTCAGAATGAGATATACGTAAGATGCTGTTGTTGGTATATCAGGCATTATACCTTTCATCTTCGCACCATCTGAAATTGCTGTTTCAGGTATATTATCGTTTCCGCTCTTTGCATTCTGAGGATGCTTGTTTGCTTATTGTCTCTTTGATCTTTTTCTTTTGAAGATATGAAATGTAGCACTTTTTGATCGCTGTACCAAGGGAGTGGAATTAGTTACCAATGACACTCAGGCTGCTGAGAGATACAGCAGTATTTAAGAGAGCTTTACTATGTTATCTGCTTAGGGCAGCATATGGATGGTGCAGTACTTGGATAGCACCTGACTGTTGGTTTTATTTGGACTATTTTTTTTGTTGTTGAGATTCTTGGCTGTATATATGAATTCTCCGAGGATAAGCATTTATATATTCTCATGGTAATATCATCCACGGAACCTGGCATGGACAGTCAAAAAGTGTACTGTCACTTTAAATTTTAAGGACCACCTGTTACCTCATGGGTGCTGATGCCTTCCTGCCTGATTTCTGCTTGCAGGACCTGCAGTTCTTAGTTTTCCACAGAGCTGAGAAGTTGCATTTTATAGTTCTCCTTAGCAGTCAAACTTTATTGGGTGCCTTCCTTTCACTTTTTTCTTCAGCTTTTGTCATCATTTGTTTTATTTTATATTCTTCTCTTCTAGTCAACTTTTATGGACTTTTTTGGATTTTCGGGGTTTTGGGGCCTTCCGGCCCTCAGAAGCCTTTTCCGATCCGGAAGCATCAAGTTTAGTAAGGGGGGTGGACCACCCCAGGAGCTGTCATGAGTGGGAGCACCGGCACCTCTCCTCCTCCCCATACCTCTTTGGTTCTTTGCCATCTCGAGCAGCATCTCCAACCTTCTGCTCACACTGTCCTCGGTTCTCCCTCTGAAGTCACTTCCTGAGGATGTCAGAGGGAGAGCTGAGGCTGGTAAAGGCAGCAGGTTGGAGATGCTGCTCGCGCCAGCGAAGAACTAGAGAGGTATGGGAGGGGAAAGGAAGGTGTGAGTGTGGCGGGGGCAAAGAAGAGGGTGGGGTACACCACCACTCCAGGAGCCTCCTACCCTCACTACATCACTGTCTCTGGGCCATTAAGCCCTTTGACTTTGCATTGGCGCTTTTCCCCTCGATATCCAAAGCGCCAAGAGCTTCGAGTGGTGCACTCGGTACAACCAGCCCATTTCAGGCTCTGACCTGCACAACTGGTGATGTGTTTTGGTCCTGAGGATCAGGACATTTCTTGCTCTCATATGCAGAAGAGGTTGCTCAAAGCCCATATGCATCAATTCACAGAATACTTCGGTACCGCATCAGGGACATCGAGCATAGCCAGGGATTCCAATCCTGACACTCAACTTCAATCTACATCGGCATTGATGCCTGCATCAATTGCATTGACATTACGTCATTCTGATTTTACGCAGTGCAGGGATTCCACTTCTTCATCGGTACTGCCTGCATCAGGATAGCCAAGTAAGAAAGCTAAGGTGCATAAGCATGTCTCCCCCACTAGATATGTCTTGGCATCTTTTCAGGCTTCAGCTCCCTCGATGCAATCCAAGCATCAGTTCAGGGAATATCAATCACCATCCCTTCAGCTGGTGTCTGCTCAGAGGCTTGCCTTGACACCCAGTGTCTCAAGCACCTTTGTCTATATTGGTCTATCAATACAGGAACAGCTCTGAGCATTGCTTCAGCAAGAGCTTGCAGGGCTAGGCAGTTGCAGCCTCTCCAGGCTCCTGCAGCCTCCACACCAGCCTCAGCCCAGCCTGAGGATGTGTCGGCATGCCATTCAATTCAGTGCTCCAGGATTCCTCAATGTCAAGCATTGACACCCAGAAGAAACTCAACATATGCATCGTCCTACAGGATTATGATTCACCTGGTTCTCCTCAATGCTCCTTGATGTGTTCTCAGTGCTCTTCTTGATGCTCCACTCAATGCACTCCTTCACGGTCTACTACAAGAGAATACTTTGATGAAACTGATTCTGATCTCTCACCACATTCAAGTGATGATCTTTCTGAATTCTCTGCAGACAAATCTTATGGTGTACCATCTAATCCTTCTCCACCTCCTTCTCCTGTTTGTTTCTCTGAGACTCTTCTCCACCTCCACCATGTCGTAGATCTCTATCTGAAAGCTACTCTTTCATCAGCTTTGTACATCAGATGGATGAAGCTCTTCCCATCAAGATGGAGTCTGAGGAGGAACCTTGTGTGAAATTAATGAAACTCCTACACTATGAAGAATAGCCTAAAGAATTTATGAAGGATGTGCTATTTAAAAATTGAGAGACACCTCTCACCATACCAGTGGTTCCCCACAAACTGGGCTCTGTTTAAAATATGACTTGCTCTGGCTTTGATAAACCTTAGCTACAACCCCAGTCTTTAGTGATCGAGTCCACCTTAAAGCGTGCCAACAGTTCTCGCTCATATGCTACTGCTACTACACTCCATCAGGCAGAAAGACCCAGAACCCTGGATAGAATTGACAAATGTATATTCCAAGCACCTATGTTTACTAATAGAATAATGGACTACAACTTTTGTATGTCCATCTATTTAAAGCCTTTAATAAAGAAGTCCAAACTTTAAACATCATCTTACTTTAGACCAGCTCAAACCCTTCCAACATGTTATAGTGGGGTGATCATTTGGCATTCAGTGATCATCGCATGGTGCAGTTTAATATTAAGACAGGTATAGAGAGGGTTCATTTGAAAGTAAAGTTTCTAGACTTTTAAAAAAGCTTTCTTCAGATGGAGGATTATGTTGAGGAATTGTCTGGATGGGAATATCTGGAAGAAGTAGGAAAGAAGGGCAAAACTGAAAGGAGCTAGTGTAAGGGCAGTAAACTATTTTGTAAGAAAAGTAAGAAAAAGTAAGATGAAAAGAAGGCTGCTTTTGTTCTCAAAAGTAGTAACTGAGAAGGTAAGAAAAAAGAAGTTAGCTTTCATAAACAACAAAAGATCGCAGAAAGAGGAAGACGAACAAAAATATCTGGAAAAGTTAAGAGGCTGGTCAAGTAGTCAGGAAAGCAAAATTAAAATGGAATTAAAAATAGCTGACACAGTAAAAGGGGGGCAATACTTTTATTAGGTATATTAGTGATAGGAGGAAGTACAAAAGTGGCATTGTGAGACTCAAAGGTGAAGGGGTGCATCACTTTGCATTTGTCCACATTAAATTTCATCTGCCACTTGGATGCCCAGTCTTCCAATTTCCTAAGGTCTGCCTGCAATTTTTCACATTCCGCATGCGTTTTAACAGCTTCGAACAGTTTACTGTCAACCTCAAAGAACACCTTCTACAGGTATGTAACTGCTTTTTAGTTTGTGTATTGTATGTTTTTTAATTATGTCTGTTTTATTGACCCTGCCTTGGTAAAGGCAGGATATAAATAATAAACCTTTTAAAAAAAAAAACCTATAAATCTATAAAACATGCATATGCCTGTGGGCCTTATTTATAGAAATGCAGTATAAGTTGTCAGTTACCATATGTTAATTGCCAAAATTAATGCAGCGTGATCAATGCAAAGGACATTTCACAGCATTGTTAGTTCATTATCTGTTGTATTAGCAATTAACATTAATGTTAAGGCACAGTCCTTGTCCATTTCTCTGCCTATTTCATACTCCCTTCCATATTCACTGTAAACAACTAATGCAGCTTAGTTAATAGCCTAGTAAAAGGAATGGGGAATTTGAGCTACAAAGAACGCCTCGGAAAACTGGGATTGTTCACCCTCGAAGAGAAGACTGCGAGGGGATATGATAGAGACTTTTAAAATACTTAAAGAATTCCTCAAAATAGAGCAAGAAACATCATTATTCACACTGTCAAATGTGACTCATACAAGAGGTCATGGACTGAAATTGAGGGGCAACAGGCCCAGGACAAATGTCAGGAAGTTCTGTTTCACACAGCGAGTGGTGGACGCTTGGAATGCTCTCCTGGAAGAGGTTGTGATGGAGACCACCATTCTAGGATTCAAGGGCAAGTTGGATGCACACCTTCTTGCAAATCACATTGAGGGATACGGGTAAACAAGGTCTTCATCAGGGAACACCTAGCTTAGCCTCCGCGTGTACGGGTCACCAGACTAGATGGACCTATGGTCTGATCCGGTGAAGGCATGTCTTATGTTCTTATGTACCTCAGTGTGTATGTACAATATTTAAAAGAAAACTACAACTATATTGTACTGGGTAGCATATAAAACATATATATTTTAACTGTTGCAGTTTAGAGTCCTGTGCTCTTTAGTTTTGTCTTCATTTTTCTTCAGGTTATCCAAAATGCAAGGTATGTCAGCTGAAGATTCACAAAAAGATTTACCTTTCAATATATCATCAAATATAAAATCTGAGCTAAATGGAAACAAAACTGCTGTGAGTAAAACATACTTATAATCATCTTTTTTACAGTGTTCACAGGAGATAGGCAGAGCAGTTATTTGTTATAATTAATGATGATTATAAATAATCCATTTTGCAAATATTACAAACTACATTTTGAAAGAGGGAAATTTTATAACTGAGTTCCATGTGTTAGGTGTCCTGATGGTGTACACCAGTGGTCTCAAACTTGCGGCCCATGGGCCACATGCGTCCCCCAGTTACTATTTTGCGGTCCGCGGTCTGGACACAATGATCAAGTGTTTAGTTTCTGGACGGCTCTCTTGCTGCAGTTGTTTTTCCTTCAAATCTGCGGGCATCGTTGGAAGCCACTTTGACGTCATGACATCAGAGAGAAGGCTTCCGATGCAGGCTCAGATTGTGTGAGGAGCCGCCGCCACCCACAGCTTTGAAGGAAAAATGACTGCAGCACGGGAGCTGGACTGAAACTAAAGAGGAAGAGAAATGCTGCTGCTGCTGCTGCATAGGGAAGGGAGGAGGGAAGGGGAAGAGAAATGCTGCTGCTGCTGCACAGGGAAGGGGGAAGAGACATGCTGCTTCTGCTGCACAGGGAAGGGGGGGAGGGAGGAAGAGAAGTGCTGCTGCACACAATTGGGGAGAGAGAGGGAAGGAGGGAGAAGGAAGACAAGGGAAAGGAGAGGAACGAGAGATGCCAAGTCCATGGGAGGGAAAGGAAAGAAGGAGAGGAGATACCAGACCTTGGAGGGGGAGGGAGAGATGCCAGGGCAAGGGAAGGGAAGGAGACAGATGCTAGACCAGGGGAAAGGAAGGAAGGAGGGAAGGAGAGAAAGGAAGGAGAGCGATGTCAGGCCATGGAAATAGGGAGAGAAGGAGAGAGAGATAGGAAGGGAATGTAAGACATGGAAAAGTAGATTTTGAGAAGAAAGCAGAAAAATTGAATGTTAAGTTAATACCAAAGGTGGATGCAAGGCAGAAAGTGAAGACGGAGAGAAAAACAAAAGACAAGAAGGCCCTGGAAACATAGATAAAAGCACAGAAAAATAAAGTCACCAGAAAACAAAGGTAGGGAAAATGATTTTATTTTCAATATAGTGATTGAAATGTGTCAGTTTTGAGAAAGGAAAGATGTTAAACTTTAACTGTGAGGGCCGCAGAAAAAATAGGGTACTTGAAGGACCGCAGAAAAAATAGTTAATGTCTTATTAAAGAAATGACAATTTTGCAGTTTATAAATCTTTGTAGTTTATAAATCTTTCCTTTAACTGTTAAATACAATAACTATAAGACATTAACTATTTTTTCTGCTGCCCTCCAAGTACCTACAAATCCAAAATGTGGCCCTCCAAAGGGTTTGAGTTTGAGACCACTGGTGTACACTGTGTCAATTCTTTAATGGCATAAATTGTGTATGTCACAGTATTCTGTAAGTTACATGCATAAGTGGGAAACATGCCCATGTCCTGCCTGCGCCCCACCCACATGTACACACCATGCACTAATGTGCTTATTCACTACTTTACCCCCTCCTTTACAAAGCTATGCTAGCATTTTTAGCGCTGGCCACGGTGGTAACAGTTCAGACACTAATAGTAATTCTATGAGCGTTTGAGCTGTTACTATGATGGCCGGCGCTAAAAATGCTAGCACAGCTTTGTAAAAGAGGGGGTTATAGAATGGCATAGTGCACACATGCACATAAGTGCCACTTTGCTGTGTACTTAAATGCGTACAATTATAGAATTGCTATTTTTATTTACAGTAAGGTAGGAATTTGCAATCATTAGCTCACTAGCAGAGGTCCCTGTGAAGGTAAGCAATCTAGAGTGCAGTCCTAAAGATCAGTTTAAAACAAGTTGAATAGCATTAGCTTTAACAAGATAGGCTGAAACTACACTAGCATTTATGATTCATAGATTATTAGGTATTTTCTATATCGCCTTCTGTAAATCACCTGGGGGGAAGGTAGAGAGTGCCTTGAACAATGGGATGGGGGCTAGAGGGAGGGGAGAGAAGTATTGAACCCATGGGGGAGTGGGGCTGGACAAAAGAGAAGGGAGAGAGATGCTAGATCTGTAGGAAGGAGAGAGAAGTGAAAGGAATGAGAAATGCCAAACCAAGGGGATGAAGGAAGAGGTAGTGAAATACTGAACACATAGCCGAGGGAGGAAAGAGAGAGACATGCACATTCATTGGTGTAGGGGAGGAAGACAAGGGAGGTATATAAAAACAGAGGAGTGATGATGGCCATAGAGGGAAGCATAATGTAACCTGAGATCAGAGTGAATGAGGCCAGAGTGGGTGGGGTTACAATAAGGACAAGGACACAGGGAATATGCTGTATGGGGATGATATATATACACAGTGGGAAGATGCTAGACATGGGGAGAATAGGAACACAGAAGGGAGATGTTGGACTTGGGGGAGGGACATAAGAACACAGAGGACTGATGTTAGATACAGGGAGAGGGTTAAGAGTGATGATGATGAATGTGGGGAGATGGACGCAGAGGAGATACTGTAAAGGGAAGTATAGGGAACACAGAGAAGGCAGATGCTGGACATAGGGAAATGATAGACAGAGATGGAAGATAGATGGTGAGCATGGAGAAAGAAGAAATGTAAAATAGGCAGGAGACCCTGGCAAGTGAGTTAAGAGAATATAGAAGGAAACAGAAACCAGAACTTTGAACCAACATGATTTGAAAAATAAAATGACCAGACAACAAAAGGTAGAAATAATTTTATTTTCTGTTTTGTGATTAGAATATGTCAGATTTGAAACGTGTATCCTGTCAGAGCTGGTGTTAAATATGACTAGAGCACAGTGCAGAAATTTGAGTCTACTACCAGGCCATGCAGCCTTCAGCTTCCAACAAGCTTAGGGCTCTCTCTGGAAAGGAAGCAGTTGCCCTATTTGCACTCCCCTAACACCATCCCTGGCATGTGTGATCTTTATATTTTGTACAGTATAGGAGGAAATGGGTTATTATTATTTATTGATTTGATATACTGCCTGTCCTAGCAAAAGATCTAGGTAGTTAACATTATAAATATTAAACAAAAAAGAAAAGAACTCCATTTGATAAAAGAAAAGTGACATAATTCATTCAGATACACACATTCTGGAATACTTACAATGCAGTCAAAAATTCAAAGGATGTTGGGGAGCAGGCAAAGATGGTGACTGCTTGGTGTAGACGTTTTTAATTTGTTTCTACTGTGCTGTATTTTTCATTGCTTATATTACATTATGCTGCATACGAATGTAAAGGGAACATCCGAACTGTTCCCTCAAGTACAAGGGGTCACTCGGAGAAGTTGAAAGGGGACAGGTTTAGAACAAATGCTAGGAAGTTCTTTTTTACCCAGAGGGTGATGGACGTATGGAACGCGCTTCCAGAGGCTGTGATAGGCCAGAGCACATTACAGGGGTTCAAGGAAGGTTTAGATAGGTTCTTAAAGGATAAGGGGATTGAGGGGTTCAGATAGAAGTAAAGGTAGGTTATAGAAATGCTCAGAAACCACTTCACAGGTCATAGACCTGATGGGCCGCCGCGGGAGTGGACCGCTGGGCGCGATGGATCGCTGGTCTGACCCAGTGAAGGCAACTTCTTATGTTCTTATGTTCAATAAAGACTTCTTCACCTTCACAGCAGTCAATTTTGAAATTCGCTGCCGCCAAAGGTCCTGCTGGAATAACCAGAGAGTTTTACACTGTGTCTTTGGGTGGAAGAGACCCCGAAGATTTGGATTTGGATGTCACTAATCTCCTCTGGTTACTGTTCCACCACTGCACCCTAATACCCCTGTGACTCAGCTGGGGGAAGGTTGCACGAGAGAACTTGTAGAGGAAACACTGTTTCGAGGGATTGTTGTCGTGAGGATTGCAGGAATTCAGGAAGATCCTGGAGTAACCTTGAGATTTTTTCTCAATTGGTGAAACCTGTGGTGGTGGTGACCTTAGCATATGGGAAGATTTCTAAAACCTGAATTCTACAATCTCTAAGGGCTTGTTTTACAAAGCCGAGGTAACGGCCCCGAAGCCCTTAGAGATTTAAAGGGGTTTGAGGCTGTTGCCGCGCGGTAGCCGCTAACGGGGCTTTGTTAAACAGGCTGTAAGTTTTCCTAGGAAACTGCTGCTTTTGTGAGTACTGTAGATAGTCTGGGGGGAAAAATAGACAGTACCAAGGATGGATTTGCTTCTGAATTGAATTCTGTTAAAGATAATATTAAAACTCTTTAAGATCTAATATCTGGCATTATTAAAGAAAAAAATAGTGTTAATTTGGAAGATTGAGCAGATAGAGAATTATAATCGTAGACTAAATTTTCTGAACTTTCCAAACTCTTTGGTGATAACTCCCATGTAAATTTTCAAGAAATACAGAGATTCTGAGATTTCCCCTTGAACATATTCTGCATGTGAATTGAATTTATTATATTCCAACAAAGAAAGGCATGGGAGTGACTCCAGAGACAGAAGATGTGATTTTGAATGCAGGAGAGGCTTTGAATGTTACAGGGCTAGGTATGTTGGGGCAATTATCAAATAGAAAATTTGTGACACCAAGAAGGAGGAAATCATTAAGTTAAAAAAAAAAAAAAAAACCTCTTGTTTAAAAATAAAAGCATGCAAAATAGATTCCTTCATAATGTTCTTATACTTTATTTATAAATTATTTTATCCCACACTATCTACAAACCCCCTCTTCTACTAAAGCCCGCATTGTGGGCCAGAGCGGTAAATGCTCCAATGGCCATAAGAAATGAATTGGCATCAGAGCATTTACCGGGTGGCACTTGGCTGCTCGGCTCTGTAAAAGGGGAGGCGAGAAAGGTAGCTTATAACAAACATACACAATACTTGTAGACTCCTCAACAAAAAAGTCATTGTCTGGCAACATAGAAACATGACGTTAGATAAAGGCTAAATGGCCCTTTCAATTTGCAGCATCCACTGTCTCCTCGTCTCCCTAAGAGATCCCACATGTCTGTCTAATGCTTTCTCGAATTCAGACACAGTCTTTGTCTCCACCATCTTTACCTGGAGACTATTCCATGCATCTATCACCCTTTCTGTAAAAAGTATTTCCTTAGATTACCACTGAGCCTATCACCTCTTAACATCATCTCATGCCCTCACTCTGGAGTTTCCTTTTAAATGAAAGAGACTCACCTAATGCGTATTTATGCCATATAGGTATTTAAATATCTCTAAATTGAAGTGATAGTAAAAATAAATAATTAGCAAAAATATCACCCACCAGCAGTGGGCTCAATTTCTGAGATCTGACTTTCAAACAAAATGGTGGAGAAAAAGCCTCAAGAATTATAGCACATAGCAATCACTGATGATTTTAAAGCTCATGTTGTTTTTATCATTGGCAAAAATACTCACACCTCAACAGAATGTCAGGATCTCAAAGAAATTCAGGACCCACTACAGTGCACAGTAGTGCTGCTCGATGCAGGAAAAAAAAAATTTGATTTGATTCAATTCAGCCTACTGAATCGATTTTTCAATCTGATTTGATTTGATTCGATTCGATTTGATTCTCCTGCACAATTGAGTGTTTGTTTGTTTTTTCAAAACATCCTGGTGGGTTTATTTTATAGCCTCTTCATCCCCTTTGCCTTCTCCTAACCACACTGGCGCTGTGGTGTAAACAAAATAAACAAACAAACCTTTTCCTCTTTCTGTTAAATCCTAGCTCACGTTTGTGGTCTAACAAAAGCTCTGGCAGGATACATGTTTCAAATCTGACATATTGTAATCACAAAACAGAAAATAAAATTATTTTTCTACCTTATGTTGTCTGGTCATTGTTCAAATCTTGTTGGTCCTAGGCTCTGGTTGTCTTCTGATAGCTTGCTTGCCAGGGTCTCCTTCTTTCTTCTTTCTCCATGCTAACCATCCATCTGCCATCTCTATCCTCCCCTTCCGTTTTCCTTCCCTCCCCTGGAGGTCTGGCATCTTTCCTTTTTTTCATCTCCATCTACAGATCCACCTTTTCTCAACTACCCTTTCATGTAGCATCTCTCCCTCCTTCCCCACCACCCCAGGGTCCACCATCTCTCCCTTTCTGTAACTTTCATCCCTAAATCCCATTGTCCACCATCTCTCTCCCTCTCCTCTGTTTTTAAACCCCTTATTTCTTCCCCACAAAGTCCGGCATATGCATGTCTCTTTAACCCCCCCTTCCCTCCCTCCCTCGCTCCGTGCACTTCTACACCAGGGCCCCCTCCCCTGAACGTCTGCACCCCCCTGAAGGCCTGCACCCCACCCCTGAAGGCCAGCCTGTCCCTTCTGAAGACCTGTACCCCCCTGGAAGGCTGCACCCCCTCACGAAGGACTACATTCCTCCCCCCACGAAGGCCTGCGTATTCAATTTACCTAATTTCAGCAGCCTGCCCTGCATAAGATTGCTGGCTCTAGCGATCTTTGCAAGCTGCCATACGTCATCCGAGTTGTTTTCTCTCTGCCACGGTCCCACCCCTCCTCTGACATCAGAGGAGGGGCGGGACTGCAGCAAAGAGAAGACAACTCGGACGACGTATGGCAGCTTGCAAAGATCACTAGAGCCAGCAATCTTATGCAGGGCTGGCTGCTGAAATTAGGTAAATTGATGCCAGGAAGCCGGACACCAGCGGGGAAGCCACATTCTGACTGACGCTCCCCACTTGCCCTGTAAAGCAGGAGCGGCAGGCCAGCAAGAGGCAGTGCTGCTGCTCCTGCTTTAGAGGCGAGGGGGAGGGTCAGTCAATGAATTGGGAGGCTGATTTTTTTGTCGTGGTAAATCGATTCGAATCGATTCACCCAAAATGAATCAGTGAATCGATTCGAATTGTGAATCGGGCAGCACTATTCTCAGCTTCCCCAGCCCGATTCAAATCCCTAAAGCAAATCATCCCCAAAGCTTCCCCAGCCCCCCTGCCCGATTCTCAGCTTCCCCAGCCCCCTGCCCAATTCTCAGCTTCCCAGCCCGATTCTCAGGTTCCCCAGCCTCCCTGCCTGATTCTCAGCTTGCCCAGCCCCCCTGCCCGATTCTCAGCTTCCCAGCCCGATTCTCAGCTTCCTTGCCTGATTCTCAACTTCCACAGCCCCCTGCCCAATTTGCAGCTTCAAGTCCCTAAAGCAAATCATCCCTAAAGCTTCCCCAGCCCCCCTGTCCGATTCTCAGCTTCCCCAGCCTCCCTGCCTGATTCTCAGCTTGCCCAGCCCCCAATCCAATTCTCAGCTTCCCCAGCCCGATTCTCAGCTTCCCCAGCCCCTTGCCCGATTCTCAGCTTGCCCAGCCCCCCTACTCGATTCTCAGCTTCCCCAGACCTCCGCCCATTTTGCAGCTTCAACTCCCTAAAGCAAATCATCCCCAAAGCTTCCCCAGCCCTCCTGCCCGATTCTCTGCTTCCCCAGCCCCCTGCACGATTCTTAGCCTGCCCAGCCCCTCTGCCCAATTCTCAGCTTTCCAGCCCGATTCTCAGCTTCCCCAGCCTCCCTGCCTAATTCTCAACTTCCACAGCCCCTGCATCTAAGCTCCGGTTTTAGCATGCACAATGGCACAAGACAGTGCAGTGCAGGAATAGAGGGCAGCGGAACTACTTCCAGTGGATTTATTTTCAACGAGTTTGAATCAGAAGATTGAATGGTGTGCCTTTTTTTGAACTCTGACTTTTTTGAATTCTGCCATTTTTAAATTTTTTTGTTTGTTTGTTGTCCTTTTACATAAAGTTTGTTACTTTTGGACCATTTTTACCCAGAAGAGGTTTCCCGGAAGTAGTTCCGCTGCCCTCTATTTCTGCACTGCGCTGTCTTGTGCCGTTGTGCACGCTAAAACTGGAGCTTAGATGCTTAGTTGTACTCAGATGAAGGTAATTTTGAAATTCGAATCCCTGAAGAAACCATTTCATCGATGGAGAAACAAGATCTACCACACCTCCAGCCCTATTTGCCTTTGGTTTTCTGCAATCCCTCATCATTATCCTTCAAAAGCCTGCTGAAAAAAAGTTTTAAATTGGCATCTAAAAGTAAGCAATGATTGATTCTGTCACATATTCTGAGATACGGTATTCTATAATCAGGACTGTAATCATAAGAACATAAGAATAGTCTTACTGGGTCAGACCAATGGTCCATCAAGCCCAGTAGCCCGTTCTCACAGTGGCCAATCCAGGTCACTAGTACCTGGCCAAAACCCAAAGAGTAGCAACATTTCATTCAGAATCCTAAAGAATAGCAAGATTCCGGAACCCCAATGAGAGCAACTTTCCAGAGCTGAGATTGTGATGTCATAATACCTCATTCCATAGTACCTTAGAGCCACCCTCATCAGTGATGATACAATGGCTTGATTGTCCTATACTAAGAACTTAAGAATAGCCTTACTGGGTCAGACTGATGGTCCATCATGCCCAGTAGCCTGTCCCCATGGTGGTCAATCCAGGTCACTAATACCTGGCCAAAAACTAAAGAGTAGCAACATTCCATGCTACTGATCTAGGGCAAGCAGTGGCTTCCCCCATGTCTTTCTCAAAAAATGGAATCCCTATATTCCTCCAGTGTAACATATCTTATCCCAGGACAAGCAGGCAGGTATTCTCACTAATGGGTGACGTGATCCAACGGAGCCCCGATGCGGACGCTTCTTTGAAGAAAACTCGAAGTTTCAAGTTGCCTGCACCGCGCATGCATGAGTGCCTTCCCACCCGATACACCGGGCGTGTCTCCTCAGTTCTTACTTTTCCACGGAGCTGAGAAGTCCTTCTTCGACTCTCTGCGCGAAGTTTTCCTCACTTGTGCCTTCTAAGTCCGCGGTTTTAGTTTTAATTGATCTTAATCGCTGATTTTCATCGTGTTTTATTGTTTTAAAAAAAAATTTTTTTTCGTCGTTCTGTCCGACCAGGCAGGCCACGTGGCCGCAGCCTCGCGGCTTCGATTTTGCGGCGGACCTCTTTCGGCCTATGTCCTGGCCTATTACCAGTTTTAAAAAGTGTGACAAGTGCCAGCGCGCAATTTCGCTAACGGACTCTCATCGACGCTGTGTTCGGTGTCTCGGGCCTGAACACATCCCGAAATCGTGCCAGCCTTGCTCCACTCTAACCGCACATGCTTTCAAGCGCCGTTGCATCCTGTGGGAATTGCTCTTCATGGAGTCCTCGACGGAACCGTCAACCACAAAGGGACCCACACCTTCGACATCATCCGCAGCCCCACAGTCTTCCACCTCTGCGGCGCCGAGTCTCATCAAGCCCGCCTCGTTTGTCCCGGCTCAGACTCCAGCGTCTTCTGCGATGCCTTCCTCAACCTCCTCAGGTCAGGTAGCCCAGCAGCCCATTCCCTCAGTAGTGTTAAAAGTGCCCAAGGCCTCGAAGTCCAAGCACTCACACACTGCACCGAGGGAACGCGAGGCCCCGCAGGTGGTCCCATTTCAGATGCGGATCCATCCTTGCCAGCCTTGTCTTCAGTTCTGGACTATCTTTTGCACCTGTCTCAGTCTGGCCTCAAGTCTTCCTCGATATGAGTCCATCTCAGTGCAATTGCTGCTTTCCATCAGCCTCTCCAAGGGAAACCTCTATCTGCTCATCCGGTGGTTTCCAGATTCATGAATGGGCTGTTCCATGTCAACCCTCCCCTCAAACCGCCTCCAGTGGTTTGGGACCTCAATGTTGTTCTTTCACAACTTATGAAGCCTCCATTTGAACCTCTCCACAAGGCTCACCTGAAGTATCTCACTTGGAAAGTGGTGTTTCTCATTGGCCTCACTTCTGCCTGAAGAGTCAGTGAGCTACAAGCCTTGGTTGCAGACCCACCTTTTACAGTATTCCATCATGACAAGGTGGTTCTCTGCACACACCCGAAATTCCTTCCTAAAGTTGTCTCCGAATTTCATCTCAACCAATCCATCGTCCTCCCGGTGTTCTTTCCGAAGCCACACTCTCACTCTGGAGAATCTGCTCTTCATACTCTGGACTTTAAGTGTGCTTTGGCTTTCTACCTAGAATGCACCAAACCTCACAGAACTGCTCCTCAACTTTTCATCTCCTTCGATCCGAACAAATTGGGACGCCCCATCTCCAACCGCACCATCTCCAACTGGATGGCGGCTTGCATCTCATTCTGCTATGCCCAGGCTGGATTGCCCCTTGACAGAAAAATCACAGCCCACAAGGTCAGAGCGATGGCAGCTTCTGTAGCCTTCCTCAGATCAACACCGATTGAGGAGATTTGTAAAGCTGCCACTTGGTCCTCGGTTCACACCTTCACTTCACACTATTGTCTGGATACTTTCTCCAGACGGGATGGACAGTTTGGCCAAACTGTACTACAAAATTTATTCTCCTAAGTTCCCAACTCTCCCACCATCCCATTCTGGTTAGCTTGGAGGTCACCCATTAGTGAGAATACCTGCCTGCTTGTCCTGGGATAAAGCAATGTTACTTACCGTAACAGTTGTTATTCAGGGACAGCAGGCAGCTATTCTCACGTCCCACCCACCTCCCCTGGGTTGGCTTCTCTGCTAGCTAGCTGAACTGAGGAGACACGCCCAGTGTATTGGGCGGTAAGGCACTCGCGCATGCGCGGTGCGGGCAACTCGAAACTTCGAGTTTTCTTCAAAGAAGCGTCCGCTTCGGGGCTCCGTTGGATCACGTCACCCATTAGTGAGAATAGCTGCCTGCTGTCCCTGGATAACAACTGTTATGGTAAGTAACATTGCTTTTTTGTTTTCTTAACTTGACATTTCAATTTTTTATTTTTTTCAGAACTACTATCTAGTTCCTTTTCAACCATCAGAA
This sequence comes from Geotrypetes seraphini, assembly GCF_902459505.1. Lineage (NCBI taxonomy): Eukaryota > Metazoa > Chordata > Amphibia > Gymnophiona > Dermophiidae > Geotrypetes > Geotrypetes seraphini. Next base: position 24,994,167 of record NC_047095.1, read on the forward strand.
AATACAATGTGTACTGCAAGCACCATAGAAAATTCACTGAAACCTTCTGAAGTCACTGGAGAGTGTGATCTTTTTAGTTGGAATTACACAAATAAAAAGAGCATAAATACCAGGTGAGAATATATACTGAATGTTGATAATTTTATCTTGATGGTAGTTTTAATTGTTAATATAGCAAAAATTAAAATTTAAAATTCAGAATGTTATGAAGAGCACAATATAATATGGCAATTCTGTTTGTAAGGCCATATAACTTGTGGCCCTACATTTATGTGCTGAGTGTATGTATAAGTTATAGAATTCCAGTGCTTACACATGTGACTGTTATAGTTATGTATGTAAGTGTCAGCTGGGTGTCAAGCAGTATTCATTAACATTAATGCACAACTCTCTTAGGACTAGATTCTATATATGGCGCCTACATAATTCAGTGCTGAAAAAAACACTTAGGGCTATTCTATTAATAGTGCTCAAAGTTACGCACAATATATAGATTAAAGCTTAGCGTTGGGAACCATGCCTAACTTTAGACACAGCCATTTACACCAATGAAACATGGGACAAATTTTCCTGCCTAAATCCCCCCTTATTCTGTAATTATACATGTAACTTGGAAGAACGCCCCTGATCTTCTGCTGACCCTCCCATTTCCATACATATTAATTAAATCCAATTGGCACTGTTAATTGCTTTTTAAGATCCCAGTTATTGTCACTAATGGGTTGATTAATTAAATTGCGCACACAAATTGGGGTGTATCCAAATTTGCATGCACAATTTTTAAAGCATTTTATAGAATTTGGGGACTAGTGTGTAAATACAAGAAGTATGCAGGGGGAGGTGCATGGGCAGGACATGGATGTGCCCAGCATTTTACACTTTCCCTCTCTTCTACAAAGCAGCATGGTAACGGCCCCACAGCCCATAGAGATTTAAAGGGCTTTGGGACTGTTGCCACGTGGTAGCCGCTAGCATGGCTATGTAGAAGAGGGGGTTTGACTCCTCTCTCTCTTTCTCTGCATAAACCATTTTCGTTGCTCTCCTTTGGACTCTCTCAAGTACCGCCATGTCCTTCTTGAGGTGCGGCGACCAATACTGAACGCAGTATTCCAGATGTGGACGCACCATCGCTCGATACAATGGCATGATGACAACCAGAACACGGGAAGTCATCATGCCATTGTATCGAGCGATGGTGCGTCCACATCTGGAATACTGCGTTCAGTATTGGTCGCCGCACCTCAAGAAGGACATGGCGGTACTTGAGAGAGTCCAAAGGAGAGCAACGAAAATGGTAAAAGGGCTGGAACACTGCCCATACGACGAGAAGTTGGATAGGCTGGGGCTCTTCTCTCTGGAAAAAAGGAGGCTCAGGGGAGATATGATAGAGACCTTCAAGATCATGAGGGGCATAGAGAGGGTAGATAGGGACAGATTCTTCAGACTGAAGGGGACAGCAAATACGAGGGGGCATTCGGAGAAACTGAAGGGAGATAGGTTCAAAACAAACGCAAGGAAGTTTTTTTTTCACCCAAAGGGTCGTGGACACTTGGAATGCGCTACCGGAGGAAGTGATCAGGCAGAGTACGGTACAGGGATTCAAACAGGGATTGGACGGATTCCTGAAGGATAAAGGGATCATGGGATACTGAAGGAGGAGCTGGGATGTAACACAAGTATAGAAAGCTAACCAGGTAATGAGTATAGAAACCAAACCAGGTCGTGCATGTGCAAGACCGGAGGGTTAGGACTTCGATAGGAAGACAGGACTTAAATGAGAAACCAAGGTGGCAAGGGAGCCCCTTCTGGTGATACAGACAGGTCGTGACCTGTTTGGGCCGCCGCGGGAGCGGACTGCTGGGCGGGATGGATCTGTGGTCTGACCCGGCGGAGGCACTGCTTATGTTCTTATGTCCTTAATCCAATAGACTGCTAAAGCCTGTCATTTATTGCTTTATAAGATCACTAAAATCTGACTTTTCCTTTCTCAGCACACTACCAAAACCCTTCCTGTTGCCCAGTTTATTGCAACTTGCTTCTCACAGGTCTTCCACTAAACCAGGGGTGGGTAACTCCGGTCCTCGAGGGCCGGAATTCAGTCGGGTTTTAAGGATTTCCCCAGTGAATATGCATGAGATTTATTTGCATGCATTGCTTTCAATGCATATTCATTAGGGAAATCCTGAAAACCCGACTAGATTCCAGACCTCGAGGACCGAAGTTGCCCACCCCTGCACTAAACCATCTCTCTCCCCTTCAATCTGTTCAAAATTCTGCTGCATGACTTATATTCTGCCTGTATCACTCTCCTGAAGTCACTTCATTGCCTCCTTATCCATTTCCACATAAAGTTCAAACTCCTCTTATTGACTTACAAGTGCATTTACTCTGCTGCTCCTCAGTATCTCTCCTCTCTTATCTCTCCTTATATTCTTCCCCAGGAACTCCGTTCATCTATTAAGTCTCTCTTATCTGTACCTTCTTCTCTACTGCCTTATCTGTCCCTTCTATCTTATTGTTCAGTATGCCTGGAACAAATTGCTTGAGTCAGTACGTCAAGCTCTGTCTCTGGCTGTAGTCAAATCTAGACTAAAGGCCCACTTTTTCGAGGCTGCTTTTAACTCCTAATTCCCACTCACTTGTAAAGTAGCCATGTCTTTTTATTAAGGTTGCATATTTAGTGTGTTAATATAATTAATGTGCTAAATATTTAACCCACGTGAAAAAAATTTAATCGCGATTAATGCGATTGCCTGATTCTGTGTGACATGCCACTGCTTCTCCATTCTGAAAGTGACTGTAGTATCAGGTCAGCATCTGTGTGCTGTAGCTGGCTGTGTCTGACCCAGAAACAGGAGGTGACATCAAGCTCTGATGTAACTTCCTATTTTGGGGTGGTTTTGGGTTTTTTTGCATTGACACAGAAGCACTCACACCAACTCTGTCACGCCTGAGATGATTTTTCACAGTACCAGCATTCCTGGACCAGCCGGTAATTTATGATCATTAAAAGCCAGCACCTCATTTGGAGAATCACCAATCGATGATAGACAATCACCCGGAGTGCTTGTTTAAATTTTAATAAGCCCATTTTACTACCATTTTAATAGTAATGACCTTATTGTATGACATTTGCATGCTAGAGCCGGAGGCTGCTAGGAAGCTCAGACAAGACCACGGTGAGCCGTTCTAATAACTGGACAGTAAAATGCTGGTATGCTAAACAGGCTGGAACCGGTTTTACAACCATTGTTAAAGGCACCATAAGTTTTGAGAATCTGGCCCCTAGAGATCCATTCAAATTATCACTCAAAGACAGATATGGAATGTTCAAACTTTTTTTTATTGAAGATAAGTGCAAAACAATTACTGCTTGAGATAGTCATAAGACTAACTTAGACATCCTATTGAAATGAAGATGAAACATTTCTTGATAAAGTGATAACTGGTGATGAGACATGGGTCTACGGTTATTACATGAAACCAAAACTCAATCGTCTCAATGGAGATCCAAAACATCTCGAAGACCGAAAAAAGCTCGGCAAGTTTGGTCGAACATCAAAGTGATGTTAACAGTTTTTTTTACAGTCGCAGTGTATTCATTATGAATTTCTGCCACAAGAACAAACTGTCAACCAAAATTACTATTGTTGAAACAGCTCCGTGAGAGAATCAGGAAGAAGTGGACTGAACTATGGAGGGAGCAGTTGTGGTTCCTGCATCACGACAATGTGCCCACTCATGCCACCATCAAAATTTGTGAATTTTATGCAAAAAACGCAATGACAGTTCTTCTCCAGTCACCTTACTTTTCTGACTTGGCCCCTGCTGACTTCTTGTTTCCTACACTTAAATCTACGCTGAAAGGAAAACGATTTGACACCATTGAAGATATAAAGTAAAATTCGGCAGTCCAGGGGAAATCCAAGATGGTGTCATGGTGGTAGTATGCGCTGGAAGGTAGAGAAACACACTGAAAAGCCATATTGAAAGGCCACACAACTCGGGCTCGGTGATTTCAAGTAGTTTTCTGACATATCTTAGTTCCCTGTCAGTGAACAATGGGGAAGAGGAGAGAAAACGTGCGTGAGCCTCCTCCAGTGGCACCTTCCAATCTGGGAATGAGACAGATGACCCTCGATTCTTTCTGAGCTCCGGGTAGCAGTTTGAATGGGGCGAGCCATGTAGAACGAAAAGCACCTCCTCCTCCGGGTAAAAGTTTGCCAGAGGTCCAGCGCTTAGCAGGGGATTCTGAGCAAGGGGGGCAGATCTCTTGGAGTTTGGAGTTTTCTCCAAAAGATCTTCAGATACAAGCTGCTTCCATAACCCTGGGTCAGGAAAGAGTGAGTAATATTTTGAAAACTAGGACCCAGGGAAATTTTGATTTAGAGGAACAAGAAATGATAAGACCTGCCGTTGTGACATTAAAAATTACTATGGGAAGCCATTAATGGCATAAAATCCTCACTAATTAAAGAAGTAAAATAAAATACACTGGATTTGAAAAATATTTCTCATTAAAATTCAGAGTCCAGGCAGTGGAATCTAGTGAAGCCTTGATGATTAAAGAAAGAAATTATATTGCAAGAAGATTGGAATACCTTGAAAATCAATCAAGGCATCTTATTTTATGATTTTTGAATTTTCCTAAATCTCCACTGATTTCAGCTGTAAACATGTTTAAGAAATATCTAGTGGAGAGTTTAAAGATGCCATCGGAGGCACTACCGCCTTTTACCCACGTACAGTATCTCCAGACCTGGAGTACTTCGGCTAATCTGGAGCCTACAGCTGAAACAGAACAACTACTGGGACTTACTACCTTTTTGGAGCCTTCTTTGGAGGTTATTACAGTGTTCCCCTGTGAATTCGCAGTTGGCGGTTCGCGATCCTGGTCATTCGCGATCCTGGTCATTCGCGGTATTTTCCAACCACAAATGACCAGGCAGGAGAGGGCAGCCGGAGAGCAGCGAGTGAAGGAAATCACTCACTGTATGCTCCAACCGCCTCTTACTGTACTAAAGTCGGGCCTTACCAATCAGGATCTGCTTTCCTTCACTTGCTGGCTTTCCAGCTGCCCTCTCCTGCCTGGTCATTTGTGGTCAGAAAATACCACTCCAGATACCTACTTGCTGCTCTAATAGGATTTCCCATACCACATGCTGCTGTTATAAAGACAGGTATGTGCTGTTTCATTCAGAACTTTGGGAAGTAGGAGGGGGTCAGTGACTACTGTGGGAGTGATGGGGGTCATGCCTTCATCCCTCCAATGGACATCTGTTCAGCAATGGGGCTGGATGGTGTACATCCGAGGATGCTGAAGGAACAGGCTCCACTGACTTACCTTTTCAATGAGTCTCTAGAATTGGGAGTGGTACCGAAGGACTGGAGAAGAGTGGATGTGGCCCCTCTCCACAAAAGTGGAAGTGAGGAAGAAATAGGGAATTACAGGTTGGTAAGTCTGATTTCTAAGGTAAGCAAATTAATGGAAACGCTTTTAAAACAGAGAATGGTAAAGTTTCTTGAATCCTGTGGATTACAGGACTGGAGGCAACATGGATTCACTAGAGGTAGGTCTTATCAGTCAAATCTGATCAATTTTTTGACTGGGTGACTAGAGAATTAGATAGAGGAAGTGTGCTAGATGTGGTGTATTTAGATTTTGACGGTGTTCCACACAGATGTCTAATAAATAACTTGAGTGCCCTCGGGATGGGCTGGGTCAAGAACTGGTTGAATGGAAGGTGACAGAGGGTAGTGATCAATGGAGATCACTCTGAGGAAAGGGATGTTACCAGTGATGTGCCACAAGGTTCTATTCCTGGGCCTATTCTTTTTAACATTTTTATATACGATATTGCTGAAGGACTGTCGGAAAAGACTTGACTCTTTGCGGATGACTCCAAAATCTTCAATAGAGTTGACACCCAGGATGGTGTGAATAACATGAAGAAAGACCTGGCGAAGCTTGAAAAATGGTCTGAAATTTGGCATCTAAAATTTAATGCTAAGAAATGCAAGGTCATGCATATGGGTTGCAAAAACCTGAAGGAATGGTACAGTTTAGGGGTTGAAGAACTGATAGAAGAGTGGGATTTGGGTGTGATTGTATGTGATGATCTTAAGGTGGACAAACAAGTTGAAAAGGTGAAGGCGAAAGCTAGAATGCAGCTAGGATGCTAGGTTGCATAGGGAGAGGTATGGTCAGTAGAAAAAAATAAGATTCTGGTGAGACCTCATTTAGAATATTGTGTACAATTCTGGAGGCCGCACTTTCAAAAAGATATAAAAAGGATGGAGTCGGTCCAGAGGAAGGCTACTAAATGGTGCGTGGTCTTTGTCATAAGGTGTATGGGGACAGATTTAAAGATCTCAATCTGTATACTTTGGAGGAAAGGCGGGAGAGGGGAGATTTGATAGAAACATTTAAATACCTACTTGATGTAAATGCGCATTTGAAAGGAAGCTCTAATATGAGAGGGCATAGGATGAAGTTAAGAGGTGATAGGCTCAGGAGTAACCTAAGGAAATACTTTTTTATAGAAAGGGTGGAACAGTCTCCCAATAGAGGTGGTGGAGACAGAGACTATGTCTGATTTCAAGAAATCCTGGAATAGGCATGTGGGATCTCTTAGAGAGAGTAAGAGATAATGGTTACTGCTGATGGGCAGATTGGATGGGCCATTTGGCCTTTATCTGCCATCATATTTCTATGTTGTTTGCTTTTAAAACAGATCTAGCTCTGAACATCTAAATGGCATCCTGTATGTCATGGCAAACCTTTGATTATGACTACAAGATGTCCAAGTGCTAAGCACACCCTAAGCCTACCCATAATATGCCTCCAACATGCCCCCTTTGAACTTTGGACCCACTGTAGACAAAAAGCCTAGCAAGGCATCTAGAATATCAATTTTGAAAATAACTACTTTTCAATTTTGAAAATAACTACTGTCCAGTAAGATATCCAAGTGTCACTTTATGCTGCTTTTTGGATGTCTTTCATTTTTGAAAATGAACCCTACAGTCTCTTTCTGATAGCCACTTCACATTGATTCTTTCTAATAGGAATAATCTTGAACACAGTATCTTCTCTAATAATCCTACTCCTGAGCAGAGTTTCTCTCTCCTTTTCCCTAAGGCTTGAAGGTCAGGCAGATGCTTCACTCCTTAATTAAATAAAAGGCAGAAGGTGGGTGAAAGCGTTGTCATTTACATGCACTCGACACAAACTCAAGTCAAGGAAGGCTTCATGCAAGACATAAACTCAACTAGGTTCAAGGGCTGAGCCCTAAACACATAACTACTCTGAGCAGTTCCACACAAATCCACCACACTAAAAAATCCGTACACATTAGGGGACGCTGATTTCGACTTAAAAAGGGAAAGTCAGTACCATTGCAGCCATCTCAGAAGGGTATGGTCCTGAAACCTGGAACATACTGGGCTAATTATTCATAAAAATATCCTTATGCAACTTTACTGACTCACGTGGCATAGTGGGGGTGAGAAGCGCCCCTCCCTTGTCTCTACCTCCCACTCCTTCCCAATCCCACCTGCCAAGCGTGGCCCCCTTTCCCTTCACTTGTACCTCTAGTTGAAGTTGTTGTTCGCGGCGGTCAACAACTGTGCTCCTTGTGACCCCATAGGCTCTCATTCTGACGTCACTTCCTTACATGGCACCCACAAGTGATGGCAGTGGGAGAGCTGACGGGGTCGCAAAGAGCACATTGTTGACCACCACGAACAACTTGAACTAGAGGTATGGGAGATGGGAAGAGGGCACGCATGTGAAGGGAAGGAATGGGAAGAGGGGGGCAGAGAGGAGGAAAGTTGCCAGTGCCTCCACCAATTTGGCATCCAGGGCAGACTGCCCCCTTGCCTCCCTTACTACACCACTGCAGGCTCATAAATGTATTTGTAATTAATGTGAATGCACTTACTGCCTCCTATTCAAGTGGTGGTAAGTGAATCCATATTAAGTTTACAAGTGATAGTATGAGGTAAAGTACTGTTGTGCAGTCCATGCCCATTCTATGCTTACTTATTGCCCTGTAATATGTTATGCAACTAGTATGTTGCATAACAACTGCATGCTATTATGCCAGCCCAGTAATGATTACCTTGCTCATTTGCTAAGAGTAGCACATGTTAATTGCTGAGTGCATTTTAGTAAAAGGAGTTCTAAGTTTCTAACTTGTTCATTTCTAAAAAAAATTAATTCCTCATATGAAATAGAATTCTTATCTAAACTCAAAGATGAGAATGTGTCTAAACCATTTTTAAACCTAGCAATTGATTTTCAAATGTATAAAATACCAACCCCCTCTTTTACAAAGTTGTGCTATGCTTTTTAGCGTACGATAAATATTATCACGCACTAAACACGCACTAAACGCTAACGCGCGCATGTTAACCTATGGACGCATTAGCGGTTAGTGCACGCATTGATTTAGCATGCGCTAAACATGTGCTAAAACGCTTATCGCACCTTTGTAAAAGAGGGCCCAAATGTATACTTCACATTATTGCATTTCATCAACTTTTGCATGCAACAAATTATATTTCAAAATGATCTCTGTTTTTGTTGTTTTTTGATTAGGAAAAATAGATGTTCATGTTTTTAGTCATACTAGTAGAGCGTGCAAACTGGTCTGATGTTGTGTGCTTTATTTTTCAGGGAATATATTGCAGATGATGAAACCAAGGCCTTTATGGGAATATTTGATGATATATTTTAAAAGGAAAAAGTCTGTAGACTAGCATAAATCATTTATCCCCCCCCCCCTTTTTTTTACAAAACCATAAAAGCGGTTTTTAGCATCGGCTGGCACGCTGAATGCTCTGTGCTGCTTCCAACACTCAGAGTTCCTATGAGTGTCAGGAGCAGCGCAGAGCATTCAGCGTGCCAGCCTGTGCTAAAATCCAGGCCTGTGTGTCTAAGTGCTTTGAAAATATGCCTCAGTGGATTTATGTTCTTGCAGTCTGCATAAATTCTTTTTAGTATTGACCCATAAGTGTTGCCTTCTATATCCTTGTATGTTATGAATGGACAAAGGTAACATTTATTGCATATATTTGTTTCCATTGGTAACTGATCAAATGTATGCAGTAAAAATGTATTAATTTGTAAGAAATACATTGATATTTAGTTTCCATTTCATTGGTAAACTATAAAAATTGACTATGTTATACAATTAGGTTTACAAGCAAATGTTCTTCTAGTTATAATATATCTTATTTCTAATGTAAATTTTCCCTGTCCCCATCCTCTGTCCCTGTCCCATTCCTGCCATCTCTATCTTCATCTGTACAAGCCTTGAACATGTTAAAATCATAAGTGTTTGAGGCTTGTGCGGTTAAGGCAGACCTTGCAGGAATGGGACAGGAACAGAACTTGTGGGGATGGGGCCAAATTTGTCTCTGTCATTCTCTATTTCCATTGTTTTACAAATGTTATAGTTTTGTTGTATTTTAATAAATATAAAATAGGCTGCAGAATTCAACTTTATATACCTGCATTTTAGTTTTGATTTTCCTAATTATCAAACTAAACTTCTGCACTTTCAAGAAAAGTCTGATTAATTTGTAATTAACTGGAATTCTTTCATCAGTTAAGAACCACAAATAAATCTTTAGTGAAACTTTTTCACTAGACCAGCTAATTTCATATTGGTGGCACACTATGAACTAGACTCAATAAATAGTGTTTAAAAAACAGTGCTGAAAAAAATTGCACAGAGCGCTATTCTATAAATAGCACTCTGAGTTGGGTGCCATTTATAGAATAGCACTTAGAGCTATCTGTGACAAACTTTAGGTGCCATGATTTACAGCAACTGAAACCTGGTGTAGATCCTGGAGCATAATTTATGTATGGATCCCCGGTATTCAGTAATATTGTGCACATCTTCAATGAATGCCCCTCCCTTGGCTATGCCCCTTATGCACACTATAAGATTTTCACATGGATCTTTATAGAATAGCGCTTGATGTGCATGCAAATCCAAATGATTGGCTCATTAACCAATTTAATTGCTCAAACATCTCTGGATAGTGAACAATTTTGCATGCAGAAATTTGTACACCATTTATAGAATTAAGTTCTTTACATCAGTGGAGTGAATGGGGAGTTCAAAGAGTTTGTCAGTTTTGGATGTACAGTACAGTTCAAAAATAACCGAGAAACCATTTTATTCTAAACTGCAATGGAAGTACAGGTAGCATGATTCAAAAAGGATACTTTTCTCATACTGTTGCATATGATTTTGAACTGAAAGCTGAGCACAAGATGAACACGAATAGAACAGGAACAATTTTTAAAGGCTGAAGAAAAGTTCACATTACAGGCAGAGTGAGAAGTTCACAGGGTGCTTTAAGCCTTCATGAGATATCCAGTGTTGACATAGTTCTCCTTATTGGCTGTATGTAAACAGTTGTGGACTCCTGAAGTGGGCTTTCAGCTGAAACATGATCATGTCATATCATCACATTTTTGATATAGTCAAACATAACCAATATCTGGATTTGAAAAAAGTAATTTTTGTGGAACTTCTATGCTTTGGGTGTTCCTCTCTGGGCTGTCACCACTTCCTGTTTGCTTTCCTGGTGATGAACATGAAATATTAGGCACCAAGAGTGTGCTACTGTTAAGATGAGTTATTTTATCACTAGTTGTGCTATTTTAGCACAAGGTCTCATTGAATAAAATGGGACCCTATAGTAAAATATCCCTTTTTTTCATCTTTATTCATTTTAAGAACCAACACAAAGTGCAACATATTATCCAACAGTAATCAAAATAGACAGTACTCAGTTCCATCAATTGATTTAACAAGTACTTATCCCTCCCCCCACCCTTTCATACAGAATAAAAACAATCAAGAGCAATACAAATGATCAAGATAAACAAATTACAATTCAAAAATAAAGTATATATTCCCCCCCCCACCCTTCCTGGATGTGTATAATCAACGGGCAAAACTAATAATCAATCTTTACAAAATTTTGTTAATGAGTCCCAAATTGTTTTGAATTTCTTATTGTGTCCCAATTGTATTGCACTCATACGTTCAAATTTATAAGTTTGGCACAAGAATTCCCACCAAAAACTATAGTTTAACCTGTCCCAATTTTTCCAATTTTTCAAAATAATAATAATAATAATTTTATTTCTTATATACCACTATACCATAAGTTCAAAGCGGTTTACAACACGATACATACAACGAGTATGTGAAATGAGGAAAAAAAATAGTTTGAACTGGGATACAAATTACAAATGGAAGAGAACCAAGTTGTTTTGAATCTAAAGATGTGATTGGCAACTCCCGTCATGATGAGAAGTAGTCTATTGTTATGTGAAGTTATGGGACTCTTGGCCATCAATAACATACCAAACAGCACTGTATCATATGTCAATGCCAATGGAACTTCCAGTATTATATTGATTTGACCCCAAAAGGATTGCCAAAATTTAAGTATCAAGGGACAAAAGAAGAGCAGATGATTCAGTGTCCCTATATTGAGAAGACAGTGCCAGCATCTATTTGACTTAGATCTATCTAACTTTTGTAATCTAACAGGGGTCCAAAAACATCTATGCAACAAAAAACCCCATATTTGTCTCATAGATGCTGAAGCCAAGTCCAAATTCGTGGCCATTGAGATGCAGAAATCTACTGCTTTGTCTCAATGCTCCAAATGTCTCTAAGACTAGTTTTTGTTTTTTTATACCACTTGGCTGTCTGATGCCCCAGCAAATCTGTCTGGAAGCACAGACCCGGTAAGCTATACTGAGTTTTTAAGTTACGCCAATCAGGGAACCTCTTCTGAATAGCCTGTTTCAACTGCAACCACTTATATACTTGCGACTTTGCGATACCAAATGTTTGTTGCAGTCATGAAAAGTCAAGCATCTTTCCATCTGATAACACATCATCCAGTGTGTGTATGCCTGCCTGCAGCCAGTGCTTCCAGAGGATCTTAGATTCACCAATTTGAATCTTGGAGTTCAACCACAAGGACTGACACGTGGATTGATGAATCGGAATAGGTATTAAGTTATTAATAAATTTTAATGTCTGCCATGTAGATAATAAAATTCTATTGTCCTTATAAATCCTAGGTAACTTGATATTAAAACATGACACAAACACAATGGAGACAGGAGTTGCCATTTTAAATAAGGTCAATCTGGGAGATGTGAGAAGTTTCAAGTTTCAAGTTTGGGAAGGTGGCTGACACCGGCGCTAAAGGGAGGATCCTTGAAAAAGCTGAAAGCGAAACATGTTTGGTCTACTCCTTCCATAATGCACTTGAATTTGAATAGAAAGATCTTCGAGAAAATTATTTTCAGATAAGTGGCATTGTTATTAAGATCATATTTATTTATTTATTTATTTGAAGAATATAAAAGAACTACTTAACATAAAGCACAAAGCACTAAAAAAAACAAAAATAATAGATAAGTAAATACATTGAGAGTTTGAAAGTTATGTTGAGCCGGTAATGATAAGACCACGTAAAGCTCACCGCGATGAGATATATTGAGGCGGTGGAATGGTAGGGCTGAGGCTCATTATTAATAATTTAAAAAAACTAGTAAAAAACAAAAATCTAAATGAAAGGGGTTTTTGGGAGGTAATTTAGAAGACGAGATTAAATTACTATCTCTAAAAGAAAAAAGATAAGAGTAATACATCATCTTTATAAAGAAACTGAGGTTTTTGAAAATAATAATGATGTTACAAGAAGAGATGGAATTTGGATTAATATATAGCCTGACAGAAGGGGAACTATACAAGGTTTGAATCATTTGAATAATCCGGATCCTATACCAAACCAATCCATTGCTTGATACATGAAAACCCATTCCACATGATCAAAGGCTTTTTCTGTGTCCAATGAAACATAGAAGGCTAGATCGCCCATTGTTTTTGCTAAATTTAGCATATGTAAAGCTAATCTGGTATTATTTGAGGAATGTCTCTGAGCAAAGAACTCCATTTGGTGCAATACCGATCATATAAGGGAGAGACTTGGCTAATCTTAAAGCCAATAGCTTAGCCAGAAGTTTTCCATCCACATTGATTAAAGAAATAGGCCTGTAGTTTGAAACCAACATGGGATCTTTATTTGGCTTCGGCAAAACAATGGTTAAAGACTCTGCCATAGTACCTGAAATACAACCCTTAGTCAGTTGTGATTGATATAAATTTAGAAGATGAGATAAAAAGTGTAATTTGAAATGATTTGAAAAATTCCACAGTGAATCCATCACTACCCGGAGTGGATCCAACTCGGAGGGATTTCAATGCTGTCTGGAGTTCCTTAAGCGATATAGGTGCATCAAGATTACTTTTTATATGCTTGGGAATTTTTGGCCCTTTAATTAACTTTGAAAATTCCAACCCATCTTTTTCTTTATTTGAATAAAGCTTGGAAGAATATAAAACCATGTAATATTTCAAAAATTGTTTTAAAATATTTTCAATCCGGGTATGAGATTGATCATTCTCATCCTTATTGGCTGCAATTCTTACTTTTTTTAGCTTTGAGATAATTAGCCAATAATCTTCCCGCTTTATTCGAGTTTCCATATAAAGAGCCTGCTGTGAAAACAAATCTTTCCTAGCTAATTGTGAGGAAATCTAATTATATTTATACTTAACTTTCAAAAGTACTTGGTCAGAAATACCAAAAGAAGATAATCTGTTGATGACTAAATGATGATCTACATTGTCGAATGCTGAGGATAAGTCAAGTGAAATCAGGAGAACAGATTTGTGATGGTCCAGATGGTACTGGATGCTAGTTGTAAGGCCTATCATAGAGTGTTCAGTTGAATAGTTAGACCTAAAGCCTGTCTGATTGGGGTGCAAGGTGCTGTACTCCCATTTTGATGCCAATTGGGATTCTAAATTCAAAATAATTTTTTCCAGATTAGAAAATTCCAATTTTAGCTGTTTTTTTAACATAAGCTGAATAGGAAATTATTTGCCCTCTAGTTGTAGCTTTGAAAGCATCCCATATTTTTTCCAATGAGATTTCCTCCGAGATGTTGAATTGAAAATATTAATTCATTTTTATTTGAATTTCCTCTAGAAAGTTTGAATCCGCAAGCAATGCATTATTGAATCTCCAAACAGGTCTAGTAGAATCTTGTTCATTAAACTGATGTTCAACCCAAATGCCAGCATGATCCGTCAAAAGAATGTTGGCCTTTGTAACATGTTGAATGAGAGTATGAGAGACAAAAATATAATCAACTCTAGAAAATGATTTATGCACTTGAGAGCAAAAAGAAAATTCCTGAGCATTATAGTGAAAATATCCCATCTTACCAGTAGCAAACATTGATGAATTCCCCCCTATGTGGAAGTATCAAAGGTGCAGTCACATACTAAGTAGTCAATTTTCAATTGACACTGACACCACAATATTTTAAGCACCCTCACCTAACAATACATATGATCAATGCTATTATCCATGTAAATATCAGCACAGAATATATACTTGTACTTGTTATGATGGTGACACTATCTTGAACATTTAGGCCTTTCATTGAGCAGACCTAGATGTTTCTGAATAACTTATCCATCTAGGGGTTAAATTCAAACAATTTTTTTTTATGAAAGAGAAAGCATATACAGACATAACATAAGAATCAAGCAGAATACAAGAAGAAAAATGAAAGTGGTACAGCATAGTGAATCCACATAATCCTTCATCAAAATAATTTATTTCCCCCATCCCTTAACTACAAAATATCAAACCAATAACCAACCCCCCCCTATAACACTCCCCCTCCCTACCCTGGTCCATCTAGTAGTTAAATATAATAATTGGCTTCAATTATGAGCTTTCACTAGCTTTTCAAAACCCGAACAAAGTGCCGGGTTTTGAAAAGCTTGGAACAAATCACTGTCAGGCAGCAGCGCATCCGCACATGTGCAGATGCCACGCGATGATGTCATGTGCATACGCGCAGGCAGCGGAAGGCGGGGCTAGGGTGGGACTGGGGCCTAATGGGTGGGGATGGGTGGAACTGGGCGGGTCTGGGGGCGGGTATAGGGGTCCAAATTTTCCGAACTAAAAATCTGGTAACCCTACTTTCAGCAACCATCTGACCAAGTCACTTACTGCTTTTGGTTGCAAAAACACAGACCAGGGGCCAGGGACAGTTAACTGGTTCTTTGCAGCAAGTCCTTCAAGTTCTTGCCTCCTTAGTTAATTGAACATTGTCTTTTCCACTGTGCAGCAAGTCCTCCAAGTCCTTGATGCAAATAATTCAGTACAGTTGCACTTGCTGTCTGCCTGGGCTAATGCAGCAAGGCTCACATTGATACACGCACAGGCTAGTGACATCAGAGATCACCTGATCTACTGGCACATGCATATGTGTGCTGACCTCCATGTGCAGCCAAGTGCAAGTGTCAGTAGATTAGGTCACCTCTGATGTCACTGTCCTGTGCGTTTGACAATGTGAACATTCCTGGGCAGAATGCATGTTCAGTTGCACTGAATTACTGAAGGGAGGTGGTACTTGGACATCTTGGAGGACACTGGGTAAATGATCACGGGAGCATGGACACTCCCTTGGGAACCATGCAGGGTCATGGACGAAGGAAAGATGCTGCTTCTCCTAGCTGCTGGTATCATGAAGTAATCACTGCATTACCAGTCAAAATGTAATTAACTATAGTTACATCATTACTATAGTTAATTAATGGTTTACAGAATAATTGATTACTCAAAAAAAGTTGTCAATTATAGTAACACAATACTTGTAATATGATAACACACAACACTGCATTCCTCATAGTTACTTCCAGCTGCAGTCAGAACTTTCATAGCTAGCCCTCCCCTTTCTGGGCTCTAAAAATTTCCTGATCTGGTAATAGTCCTCCATTTTGGGGAGGATAGGTGACAACAGGAGGACTGGGGACAATGAAAGCTACAATGATGCTAGGGTGCATAGGAAGAGGAATGGCCAGTAGGAAAAAAGAGCTATTTATGTCCCTGTATGAGACCTCATTTCGAATATTGTGTACAATTCTAGAGACAGTATCTTCAAAAAGATATAAACAGAATGGAGTCAATCCAGATGAAAGCTACTAAAATGGTCAGTGGTCTTCATAAGGCTTACATGGACAGACTTAAAGATCTCAATATGTGTACTTTGAAGGAAAAGCGGAATAGGGGAGATATATTCACATCTATGCCACGTAGGGTTTTTTAAAATGTATGAGGCGAGTCTCTTTCAATTGAAAGGAAACTCTGGAATATGGGAGCACATGTAGGATGAAGGTGACAGGAGATAGACTATGAGGTAACCTCAGAAAATACTCTATCATGAAAATGATGGTGGGTGGATGTGTGGAACGGCTTCCCGGTGGAGGTGTAGGAGATGAAAGTATATCTGAATTTAAGAATGCTTGGGACAGTACATTGTAGATGGTATGGTTAGGCAGACTAGATAGACAAACTAATCCTCAAAGTGTTAAGTCAATGACCAATGACCCTTACATTGTGATGTATAAGAAATAAATCTTTTTTCAAATACCTCTTGACTTGGGATTTTTTTATTTGTAAGGCTGAAGGACCTCAAGTGTTCATAGCTTCTGTCTTTTGAACTAGTCCTGTCAGAACAGCTCTTTGAGAACTATCAATAGTCCAAATTGCCTTTCTTTTTATATCTAAAGCTGTTATCTTTTTTATTATTTTTCTTATCTTCTTTTGTTTTTATTTAATAATTCATATAGTGATAGTGGTCTATCTAGTACTACTCATAACGAAAATACAACTTTAAAGCTGGTATTAACACTGATATTTATCAATATTAAAGCTTACTGCCTTTATAAAGCCTATAGTACTTAGCTTTTTAATTCAGCTGTTTTGGTCGTACTGGCAGTTCCCGTCTGTGTAGAATGGCTGTGAAGGTAACTCAGCTGGTGCTCTCGGCTCCTGGCTGGGTTACGTTTGCTCTTGTTCCGCTCAACGGAGCATCTCCGTTTCACTCACTTAAGAGCTTCATCAGATTAGAATTTAGTTCTCATTCTTATCTGCTGTCACTATTCATGCCAATCACCCTACTTCTTGCAGAATAAATCCAACGGTGAGGAAGCAGCCTTCTTCATAATACTGTGGAAAATTTTTCAAAGGACTAGTTCCAAAGATAGACAGCCGTGAACACTTGAGGTCCTTCAGCCTTACAAATAAAAAATCCCAAGTCAAGAGGGTTTTGAAAAAAGATTTATTTCTTATACATCACAATGTAAGTGTCATTAGACAGACTAGATAGGCCATATAGTCTTTATCTGCCTTCATTTTTTAATATTTCTATGTTTCCATGGAAACTCCCAGTCTGACCCAGTGGCATACCTAGGGAGGGGCGGGGGGGGGGGGGGGCGGGCTGCCCCGGGTGCCAGCCCTAAGGGGGTGTTCCCGGCCTTGCCGTTCAGTCCCCCGCCACCCCCGAAGGATCGCTCGCCCCACTGACCTTCCTGCACCACCTGTGAAGCAGCCCGCAGCAGGATCGCGAAGTCAGCGTCAGCATCCCTGCGCTGCTTCCTGCGCCACGATCCCGCCCCTCCTCTGACATCAGAGGAGGGGCGGGACCGTGGCGCAGGAAGCAGCGCAGGGATCGCTGACGCTGACTTCGCGATCCTGCTGCGGCTGCTTCATAGGTGGTGCGGGGAGGCCAGGGGGGCGAGCGGTCCTTCGGGGTGGGTCGGGGCATCAGGCCTTCAGGGTGGGGCGGGCGGGCAGGCAAGCAGGCTTTCAAGGGGGAGGGGGGTGACAGGCAGGCAGGCAGGCCTTCAAGGGGGGACAGGCCTTCGGGGGGGGGGGTGCAGACCTTCAAGGGGTGCAGGCCTTCAAGGGGGGCAGGCAGGCCTTCAGGGGGGTGCAGGCCTTCGGGGGGGTGTAGGCCTTTGGGGGTTGCAGACCTTCAAGGGGGTGCAGGCCTTCAAGGGGGGGGAACAGGCCTTCAAGGGGGGAAAGGCAGGCAGGCCTTCAAGGGGGGGGACAGGCCTACAAGGGGGGGGGACAGGCCTACAAGGGGGGGGGGACAGGCCTTCAAGGGGGGGTGCAGGCCTTCAAGGGGGGTGCAGGCCTTCAAGGGGGAGACAGGCCTTCAAGGGGGGGAAAGGCAGGCAGGCAGGCCTTAAAGGGGGGGACAGGCCTACAAGGGGGGGACAGGCCTACAAGGGGGTGGGACAGGCCTTCAAGGGGGGGGACAGGCCTTCGGGGGGGTGCAGACCTTCAAGGGAGTGCAGGCCTTCGGGGGGGGGGGTGCAGTCCTTCAAGGGGGTGCAGGCCTTCAAGGGGGGGAAAGGCAGGCAGGCAGGCCTTCAAGGGGGGGACAGGCCTACAAGGGGGGAGAAGCTACAAGGGGGTGGTACAAGCCTTCAAGTGGGGGACAGGCCTTCGGGGGGGGGGGTGCAGACCTTCAAGGGAGTGCAGGCCTTCGAGGAGGGTGGTGCAGGCCTTCAAGGGGGTGCAGGCCTTCAAGGGGGGACAGGCCTTCAAGGGGGGAAAGGCAGGCAGGCAGGCCTTCAAGGGGGGACAGGCCTACAAGGGGGGGGAGAAGCTACAAGGGGGTGGGACAGGCCTTCAAGTGGGGGACAGGCCTTCGGGGGGGTGCAGGCCTTCGGGGGGTGCAGACCTTCAAGGGGGGGACAGGCAGGCAGGCCTTCAAGGGGGGTGCAGGCCTTCAAGGTGGGACAGGCAGACCTTTAAGGGGGGACAGGCCTTTGGGGGGGGACCATGATTTAGAAGTACACGGAGGGAAGGGGGTGTTCAAAGAGACATGCATATGCCAAACTTTGGGGGGGGGGGGAAGAAATAATGGGTCTGAAAATAGAGGAGAGGGAGAGAGATGATGGACCATGGGATTTAGGGAGGGAAGGAACAGAAAGGGAGAGAAATTGGACACAAGGGATGGTGTGGAGGAGGGATAGAGATACTGGATAGGAGGGTAATTAGGAAAAGAAACGGAGAGATGGTGGACTCTGGGATGGTGGGGAAGGAGGGAGAGATGCCGGATGAAAGGGTATTTAAGAAAAGGTGGATCTGTGGAGGGAGATGAAAAAAAAGGAAAGATACCAGACTTCCTGGGAAGGGAAGGGAAATGGAAAGGGAGGACAGAGTTGGCAGATGGATGGTTAGCATGCAGAAAGAAGGAGACCCTGGCAAGCAAGTTATCAGAAGAAAACCAGAGCCTTGGACCAACAAGATTTGAAATATAACCAGACAACAAAAGGTAGAAAAATTAATTTTATTTTCTGTTTTGTGATTATAACATGTCAGATTTGAAATGTGTATCCTGCCAGAGCTGGTGTTGGACTGCAAATGTGAGCTAGGATTTAACAGAAAGAGGAAAAGTCCTTTTTGTTTCTTTATTTTATTTACACCACAGCGCCAGTGTGGTTAGGAGAAGCCAAAGGGGGTGAAAAAGCTATAAAACCCACCAGGAGTTTTGAAAAAAATCACCCAACTGGGCAGGAAAATCGAATTGAAAAACCAATTCAATAGGGCTGAATCGAATCAAAATTTTTTTTCCCTGTATCTGGCAGCATTATTTTGCGCTACTGTCTTAGACTTTAGGACCTGGGATTGGGGAGAGATGGCATCCTCAGTACTTTATAATGCAAGTGAAACGAGGATTTGGTCAGACTTTTGAAGGGTCTGCAGAAAAAAAATATTGTATAGGCCGGGGACATGAGACAGCAGGAAATGGGAACTTTTCTTCCTTCTATTTTTGTGAATGGAAAGGCTGAGGATGTCAGAGAGGTCAGTTAAAATATGTGCTTTATAAGAAAATATAATAATGTGTTTTATAAAGTTTATAGCATAGCTGGCCTACCCAGTGAGGTGTTCCTAGTGGTGATGGTGGCAGCGTGTCAATGTGTTGAGAGGAAGAGGTGGTCTGGGAAATTCTGCTGAGCAAACTCCGGGCCCATTTCCACCCCCCAGTTAGTCCACTCCACTCAACTGATTCACACACTGAGTGGGTCTTTGGGTGTTGTTTTGGGATCTCTTCCAGTGGTTTATCTCCTTCTGGTCCAAGGAAGGAAACTTTGTTATCCTTAGCATTGACCTACAGAATATGTTTGTAACAGCGCTGCTTGTGTGGCATTAGGCTATGTAGTGATCGAAAGAAAAAAACAGACCTTTGCACATTTTTGCACTATATGGTGGGTGTATGAGGAGATTCACATTTCCTGCACAGCTAAGTCCATGTGAAGTTACCTTGTGCTGTATTTGACATCTAGCAAGGTCTCTGTTTGAAAGGAAAGATCTAAACTTAAAAATGAAGTGGCCAGAAGTTATGGTAAAAGCAGATAGTGTAGCTGGTTTTAAGAAAGATTTGGACAAATTCCTGGAGGAAAAGTCCATAATCTGTTATTAAGACATGTGGGAAGTGTCTGCTTGCCCTGGATCGGTAGCATGGAATGTTGCTACTCTTTGGGTTTTGACCAGGTATTAGTGTCCTGGATTGGCTACCATGAGAATGGGCTACTGGGCATGATGGACCATTGGTCTGACCCAGTTAGGCTATTCTTATGTTATGTTCTCATCTGTAGGGGCCTTTGTTTTCACTTCTTATTTTAATGTATTTTTTTTCTGGGAACTTATCAGTGTTTTTTATAATGGGAACAAAAATGGAAGAGAATTAATGTGTGTGGAATGGGGGGGTAACTAATTTCTTCAGCTAAATAATTCAATCCACTTCAAACAGACATAGGAGAACTTGTGCACCATTCACACACCCTCCAACCAAAAACGTCAAAAGAAAAAAACTGTTCGACAACCTCCTAGCCATTCGAGCTGCAACACTCGACCCCCAACTCTACAACCAATTGATATCAACCACAGACTGCAAAACCTTCAAAAAGAAATAAAAACCCTTCTATTAAAAAAACACATAAAACCGAACTAACACAATCAGAACTGTCCCAAGCATCACCTGCAACTACTCCATATGTACTTCTAATGTCATGACAATTTAGACATAATTTATGTTATGTTATGTTTGGAATAATGGTTACATATATGAGGTTCAATAAAAGAAAATTTTCACTGCCTGTTTCTATTCTGACCATTTATTCCATTTCATGGTTATTGCAAAAAAAAAAAAATAAAAAAATTTTTACATGGGGGGCGGGGGGGGGGGGCAAAAAATGATGGGCCCCGGGTGCCACATACCCTAGGTACGCCACTGGTCTGACCTAACCCATTTTTAAAAATTCACAGGTTTTAGGGATATGCGTTAATTAAAAATTACATAGGAAACATTATTGCCTATCATTTCAAATAAAAATGACAAGAATACAACACAGTATTTTGTGGATTTATGTGTGTTCATAGTGTGCACTCTTTCAAACGAGTACTCACGTTTTGCAGAATGTGCAGTGTTCACCATGAGTGCGCACTGTTTACAAAGAGGGTGGTCTTTCAGAAAGAGTGCACAATCTTTCACAACATTGTGCACATTTGCACCATCTTTCTGAAAGAGTACATCATGTTTGCATATATTGCCTACTCTGTAAACAGTGCTTACTCTTTTGAAAGAATGCACATTCTTAACAATATTGTTTCTGTAATGAAAAATAACCCCTCCCCAGAAAACATTCCCATAAATTACACAGGATACCCCACAACAGAAACATTTTCGAGCAGCACACCCCGTAACAACTTTTAAGCAGATTATCATCCAAGTCAAATTTCATTCCATTCCATAGAGTTTTCACAGAATTCTGTTACCTCAGACAAATTGATAGAAAGACATATTATCAACTCCTTCTGTATATTTTCTTTCCAGCAATCCATTAGATTGGGAAGAATATGTGAGTGAATAAACTAATAAAATAGAGAGCGAAGCAGATGCTCCAACTGTTATATTCATTAAAGCAACTATTTCTATGCCGTTTCAATTGCATGTTTCTTGCACTTTTGCTTTACATATTTGTATGTCCCTCGATATGTTCACTATATTAGTGAACGGAATCCTCTGTAATCACCTTTTTGAAACATTCTGTCAAATGCTTTCACCAGCACTATAATATGCTTAATTTTATTCAATATGTTTCTGCTTTATTTCTTATTTTTGGATGTGGTATCCATTGAATTCACTTGTTTGTATACAAAACACCCACCTACAGTACCAGAAAGTAGTGGCAATATACCAGGCATTTCACTTTACCATTTTATAAGATTATTACTTTGAATGGCTGAAATTACTCTCCTTTTCCCTCAAACTACAGCTTCTATAAAAGGAGAAGATTAGCACTTATTATTGGATTTTTATTTTTTTTTTGTCTTATTCATGAAACTGATGCACTCTCAATATTTTAATTTAAGGTTTCTCCCTGCAGACTGCTACCCCATATCTTTAGTTTTCATTTTCACATGTTGCCTATCAAGAAATTATTGTTCATTCTTTGGGGAATTTACCCAGTTTCTCTTTGCAATACATTGTCATATTTCATTTGATTGTAAAAGGTTTTAATTTCCATTTCAATCCACAGTCCACAGCTGTAAACAATTCTCTCACTACTTCTCACTTTCAGGACTATTTTCAGTGGTTTTGACCTAATTTTGTTACACCACTTTCTGATTTTTCTTTCTTCTCAGTACTAATCAGCATCTTATATGTATAAAGTAACATATTGTCCAGATTGTGCTATAGACGTTGACAGTTTTTCTCAGCTTTTAGTAGGTCTGAGTATTTTATAATGCAGCACCCTCCACATGTGCAGAATATTTGATGCAAATCCATGCCTCACCTTTTAAAGGCTTGGAATGCCTAGAAATGCTTTCATCTAAAACTCATGTTGTTCAAATTGGATTTTTTTTTCAAATATATTTATTAGAAAAGTGGCAGGGATGACAACTTTTGTAATTGTGTACATTTACTCCTACTACTTACAGTATCATTTCTATAGCGCTACTAGACATACACAATGCTGTACATCAAAACATAGGGCTCCTTTTACCAAACTGCGTTAGGGCATTAATGCGAGGAATAGCGCATGCTACATTGCTGCGCGTGCTAGACGCTAATGCCAGCATTGAGCTGGCATTAGTTCTAGCCGCGTAGCGTGTGGTGTAGCGCGCGGTAATAACCTGCGTGCGCTAAAACCGCTAGCATACCTTAGTAAAAGGAGCCCATAGAGTCCCTGCTCAAAAGAGCTTACAATCTAGACAAGATAGACAAACTGGACAAGAGTGTGCATCTATACACAGTGCTCAGGTGGGGTAATTACAGAAAGAATGATAAGACAGATATTGGTGCTTAGCAAGTGGGTTGGAGTTTGGAATTGAAAGCAGCTTCAAAGAAGGGGGCTTTGAGTCTGGATTTGGATACTACCAGAGATTGACCCTCAGCCACAAGAGGGCATCCACTCAAACTCAGGGGCGGGAAATTTCATGGCGACACCAGGAAATATTTCTTCACCGAGAGAGTGGTTGATCCTTGGAACGAGCTCCCGGTGCAGGTGATCGAGGCAAACAGCGTGCAAGAATTTAAGAGCAAATGGGATGCCCATGTGGGATCCCTTAGAGGGTTAAGCCAAGGGAACCTGTCACCAGGAGTGGGATCCCTAGGATAGTAGACTTGGGAGTGGGTCAGTAGAGTGGGCAGACCTGATGGGCTATGGCCCTTATCTGCCGTCATCTTCTATGTTTCTAAGCAGTTTGTACCAGGCACACGGTGCAGCAAAGTAGAAGGGATGAAGTCTGGAGTTGGCCATTGAGGAGAAGGGTACAGATAAGAGACCCAATGAACGGAGTGCCGGGGGGGGGGGGGGGGTAGAGAGAGAGAGAGAAGAGGAGCTGCAAAGTGAATGCACTTGTAGGTCATTAAGAGGCAGTTGAACTGTATGCAAAAATGGATGGAGAGCCAATGAAGTGATTTGAGGAGAGAGGTAATGTGGGCATAGCAACATTGGGGGAATATGAGGTGTAGAGCAGAGTTCTGAACAGATTGAAGGGGAGAGATGGTTTAGCAGGTCAATGAGAAGTTGGTTGCAGTAATCTAGGCGAGAGGTGATGAGGGTATGGATAAGGGTTTTAGCAATGTTCTCTAAAAGGAGGGGCCTGGTTTTAGCGATATTGTAGAGAAAGAAATGACAGGTTTTGAAAGTCTGTTGAATATATAAAGAGGAGAGAGTTGAGTCAAAGATTACCCCCCAAGGTTGCTAGCCAATGAGATAGGGAGGATGAGGGCATTGTTTATAGAAATAGAGAATGGGGACGAGGAGAGATGGGTTTAGATGGAAAGATAAGGAGCTCAGTCTTGGCTATGCTTAATTTTAGATGGCAGCGAGACATCCAGGTAGCAATATCAGACAAGCAGGTTGAAAGCTGTTGAGATTTCAGGTGTAAAGAGATAGATCTGTGAGCTATGGGAGGAGATTAGGGCATCAAAGGAAGCTATGAGAGGAGATTAGGACATCAAAGAAAGAAGTGTAGATTAGAGAATGACACTGTCCCCACCCTGTCCTCATGAGCTTGGCACCAACCCCGCCCCATCCCCGCCAGCTCAGTCCCTATCCGCGCCCAACCCCCATGAGTTCACGCCCAGTCCCCTTAAGCCATCTTATCCCATCCGTACATGCCTTCAATATTTATTTTATACTGAACTTATTTTATTAAAGTATAAAAAGAAACAATATTCTGTACAATTGTCATTTTATAAACACAAATTATACACAACAAGGATCAACAAAATCCCTGTCTCCCCTCCCCTTCACAAATATCCCCTCCACTATTTTGAAAACTGAATAAGCCAAATTATTACAGAATGCTACACAGAAAAATTATGCTAACAGAATACCGTAGTCACACATAACAAGAATAGTGTTAGGGGAGTACAACTAGGGCAACTGCCCCCTGGTCAGAGAGAGCCCTAAGCCAGCTGGAAGTTAAAGAACAGCCTGGGCTTTGCAGTCCCCAGTTATCTCTAACACCAGCTCTAGCAGGACATATTTAAAATCTGATATATTCTAATCACAAAATAGAAAATAAAATTATTTCTATCATTTAAATTTCTCCAGAATTCTACTGTTCAACGGCTCCCCCTTCTGCTTCTATTCCTTTCTCTCCTCTCTTCTACCTTCCAAAGTATTTAGATCAATGCTGTCTTGTTAAAATGTTTATTTTATTTTTATTTTTCCTCTAACTCTACTTTTCACTTCTCTATTACCCTCCAGGTACTTTAGTTAGATTGTGAGCCTTCGGGACAGTAAGGGAATTTTTCAAGTACCTTTCTTATTTCTAATCTTAATGTATATTTTCTATAAACCACTTAGAGCCTAACGGATGTAGCGGTATATAAGAAATAAATTACATTACATTACATTACATCTTTTGTTTCATCATTTTATTCTTCAAATTCTCCTAACCATTTGACATTTCTTCTTTTTCTCCATGCTTACCATCTGTCTTCTATCTGTGTGTATGTATTGTTTCCCATGTTCAATATCTCCCTTCTCTGTCTTCTATACATCCCTTTCTAGTATTTCTCCTGTGCCCATCTCCCTGTCTTCATCATCTCACCATTCTATGATCCCCTCCTCCCGTGTACAGTATCACTCCTCTATATCCCTATGCCTCCCTGTCCAGCATCTTTCTTCTGCATTCTTTTTCTCCCCATGTCTAGCCATCTTATCTCTGTGTCCATATACCCTCTCATATTTAGCATTACCCCTCTGTGTCCATATACCACCTCCATGCAGGTGCAGCATTCCCCTTTTTGTTGCTCCCTGTTCCTATGCTCCCTTCCATGCGCACCATCTCCCCTCTTTTTGTATATCTCCCTGTGTCCAGCTTTTCCCCTCTCTTACTCCCTTACACCAATGTGTATCACACTCTCTCACCCCTCCCTCCACTATGTTCAGTATTTCACTCACTCTTTCTTCATCCCTTAGTTCAGCTTTTCTCTTTCCTTCTCTCTCTTCCTCCCTGCAGGTCCTGTACCTTCTCTTTTGTAATTAATAAGCCACTTCTATTAACCCACTATTTTTTATCATTCAAACGAAACCCCATTATAACAACAAACTCAACCCCCCCCATAAATTAAGAGGTTCAAGTATCATTAAAAATGTATTGTTCTCAGTAAAGAGACCTCTTATAACATGGATGTTATTTCAAGACTTCATCCTGAATATATATAATATAATCATTTACTTCAAAACCTCCTTCTTAACCATCCCTATATATTATATGTATTCAGGATGAAGACTTGAAATAATATCCATGTTATAAGAGGTCTCTTTACTGAGAAAAATACATTTTTTTATGACACTTCAACCTCTTAATTTATATGTGTATGTGTGTGTGTGTGTGTGGGGGGGGGGGGATGAGTTTGTTGTTATAATGGGGTTTCATTTGAATGATAAAAATAGTGGGTTAATAGAAGTGGCTTATTAATTACAAAAGAAAGTAAACACTAATGTGTAAAAAAAACTCTTAAAGGTGGTATTGTATAAATTATCCTTTATACCCCCTTTTCTCTGATCAATAATATCTTGTGGGTTGAATAACTTAGAAGGTGATCCATTTGCTGTTGTTTGACTCTTTGGGTTTTTGCCAGGTACTAGTGACCTGAATTGGCCATCGTGAGGATGGGCTATTACCGTATTTTCGCGGATATAACGCGCACCATTGTAAAACGCGCACAGGGGTATAGCGCGCAGAAATCACGATGATATGTACAAAAACTTTTCTATACCGCGCTCAGGCATATAACGCGCATGCTGCCCGACTCTCCTCTGGCCACCCCGACTCTCCTTTCGCTCTCCCGGACTCTCCTCTGGCCACCCCGACTCTCCTTTCGCCCTCCCCGACTCTCATCTGGTTGCCCCGACTCACCCTGACTTTCGGTGCACTGCCCCGACTCTCCTCTGGTTGCCCCGACTCACCGTTCACCCGCCCTGACTTTCGGTGCACTGCCCCGCCTCTCCGTGCCTGTCCCCCTTGAAGTCCTGTCCCCCCTTGAAGGTCTGCCTGTCCCCCCTTGAAGGTCTGCCTGTCCCCCCTTGAAGTCCTGTCCCCCTTGAAGGTCTGCCTGTCCCCCTTGAAGATCTGCCTGTCCCCCCTTGAAGTCCTGTCCCCATCCTGAAAGCCTGATGCCCCCCCTCGACGTCCGATTCTTCTCCCCCCCTCGGCAGGACCACTCGCACCCCCACCCCGAAGGACCGCCGACTCCCCGACAATATTGGGCCAGGAGGGAGCCCAAATCCTCCTGGCCACGGCGACCCCCTAACCCCACCCCGCACTACATTACGGGCAGGAGGGATCCCAGGCCCCCCTGCCCCCGACGCAAACCCCCCCCCCCCCCAGCCGACCCGCGACCCCCCTGGCCGACCCCCACGACCCCCCCACCCCCTTCCCCGTACCTTTGGAAGTTGGCCGGACAGACGGGAGCCAAACCCGCCTGTCCGGCAGGCAGCCAACGAAGGAATGAGGCCGGATTGGCCCATCCGTCCTAAAGCTCCGCCTACTGGTGGGGCCTAAGGCGCGTGGGCCAATCAGAATAGGCCCTGGAGCCTTAGGTCCCACCTGGGGGCGCGGCCTGAGACACATGGTCGGGTTTGGCCCATGTGCCTCAGGCCGCGCCCCCAGGTGGGACCTAAGGCTCCAGGGCCTATTCTGATTGGCCCACGCGCCTTAGGCCCCACCAGTAGGCGGAGCTTTAGGACGGATGGGCCAATCCGGCCTCATTCCTTAGTTGGCTGCCTGCCGGACAGGCGGGTTTGGCTCCCGTCTGTCCGGCCAACTTCCAAAGGTACGGGGAAGGGGGGTGGGGGGGTCGTGGGGGTCGGCCAGGGGGGGTCGCGGGTCGGCTGGGGGGGCGGTCGGAGGTTCTTGGGGGGGGGGGGGCGGTCGTGGGAGGGAGGGGGGTTTGCGTCGAGGGCAGGAGGGCCTGGGATCCCTCCTGCCCGTAATGTAGTGCGGGGTGGGGTTAGGGGGTCGCCGTGGCCAGGAGGGTTTGGGCTCCCTTCTGGCCCAACTACACAAAGTACGGGGAAGGCGGGTGGGGGTGTCGTGGGGGTCGGCCAGGGGGGTCGCGGGTCGGCTGGGGGACGGGCGGAGGTTCTTGGGGGGGGCGGTCATTGGGGGGAGGGGGTTTGCGTCGAGGGCAGGAGGGCCTGGGATCCCTCCTGCCCGTAATGTAGTGCGGGGTGGGGTTAGGGGGTCGCCGTGGCCAGGAGGGTTTGGGCTCCCTCCTGGCCCGATATTGTTGGGGAGTCAGCGGTCCTTCGGGGTGAGGGTGCGAGTGGTCCTGCCGGGGGGGGGGATGTATCAGACGTCGGGGAGTCGGCCGGGCAAGAGGGCTTGGGCTCCCTCTTGCTCCGATCGTGGATGCGGGTGCGGGTGGGAGCGCGTGCGAGCGGTCGTTCGGGGTGGGGGTGCGAGCGGTCCTGCTGGGGGGGTGAATCGGGCGTCGGGCGGGGTGGGAACTATGTTTAAAAACTTTTGTATACCGCGCTCAGGCATATAACGCGCGAGGGGTATGCGCGGTACGTAAAATCACGTATAACGCGCGCGTTATATCCGCGAAAATACGGTAGATTTGATGGACCATTGGTCTGACCCTGTAAGGCAATTCTTATGTTCTTATGAGTTCAGTGTGGTAAAGAGGCGGCGAGGGTTGGAGCTCAAAGTCAGTCAGGTGGGTGTAGTAATTTTGTTTGGCAAGTGAGAGAGCAGATTGGAAGGATCAAGAACTACCTGAGGTTCAGGAAAGGTTGAGGAACTAGATAAATTATTGCTAATATTAGATGGATATTGGAGAAAAGAATTTCAAAAGCCTGTATATTTTTTTGCATCATTGATTATAGATTATAGCAAAGCTTTTGACTGTGTGGATCATGATAAACTATGGAGAATTCTAATGCAAATGGGAATACCAAAACATCTAATTCAGTTAGTAAAGAGCCTCTATGAAAATCAAAAAGCTGCAGTAAGAACTGAATATGGCAACACTGATTGGTTCTTAATAAACCTGGTGTAAGGCAAGGATGCATCTTGTCGTCCTATTTGTTTAATCTTTACAGTGAAGCTATTTTCAGAAAAGCAAATTTGGAAGAAGAGCGCATAGGTTTTAAAGTAGGTAGTAGTAAAGAAGACATGTTGCATCTGCTGAGATAAGTTAAAGCTGATATAACGGGATTAGAACTGAATATAAACATAGCAAAGATTATGAATATGAAAAAGGAAGATTTTGAGCTTGAAGGCGATAGAATAGAAGTTGTAAAGAATTTTAATCTTTTAGGCTCTTTGGTGAACAAGGAACTAGCAGTGAAGAAATAGCAGTGAACTAGCAGAAATACTCTGCAGAATAGCAATTGGTTGCTCTATAATGAAAGCTCTTGATAAGGTATTTAATGGCAAAGAAATAACAGTTAAAATGAAGATCAGACAGATCCATGCACTCATTTTCTCAGTAGTCAATTATGGATGCAAAAGCTGGACATTATGGAAACAAGACAGAAAGAGGATTGACTCATTTGAATTCTGGTGCTGGAGAATAATTCTATGCATGACTTGGACCACCAAGAGAACTAACAAATTGATTTTGGAAGAGATCAGACTGGATATGCCACTCGAAATCCACATGATGAAGTTATATCTATCTCATTTTGGACACACTGTTAGAAGAGAGAGATCAATGGAGAAGAACATCATGTTTGGAAAGTTCAAAGGAACTAGGTGAAGAGGGCAACCTGCAACTAGGTGGCAGGATACGTTGACAACTATTATGGGGATGACGCTAGAGGACCTCATCAGACTAGCACTTGACTGACTTCTTTTTGGATCTTTAACTCATCAAGTTGCTAGAACTCATACCTGAATCAATGGCACATACTTACTGTACATTGTTGAAAACTCATAACATAGAAACATGATGGCAGATAAAGGCCAAATGGCCCATCCTGTCTGCCCAGCAGCAGCATCCAAGTTTATTTACAGTTTGATAGACCAGCTATCACCAAGTCTCTTGTCGGTTTACAATACTAAAATAAGAGTTTAAAATAGTTAAAATAAAAATGGGGCGGTACATGGACAGGACAA
This sequence comes from Geotrypetes seraphini, assembly GCF_902459505.1. NCBI lineage: Eukaryota > Metazoa > Chordata > Amphibia > Gymnophiona > Dermophiidae > Geotrypetes > Geotrypetes seraphini. The sequence continues at coordinate 25,024,254 of NC_047095.1, forward strand.
AGAAAACAGGGAGGGGTAGTTTGATATGAAAGGGAGGGGAAAGATAAAAAAAATACATCTAAGTTAAAATAAAAATTAAGGATGGGAAGGCAGGGGAGGGGAAAAAACAAATGAGGAGGGATGGTCGCTTCTTAAACGCGGTTCTTAATATATGTTGAAAAAATGGCTAGACAAAGGTCTAACTTGTATTTTGGTAGGCATCTTGGACTAGAAAGGTTATAAGTTTAATTTAGAATTTGTCAAGGATATATTCAAAACGAAGGTGTGTCGGCAAGGCATTCCAGAGGGATGGGGCAGTAGCAGAAAAGTTAGTGTTTCGAGTATAATAAAGGTTTTTGATTGAAGGAACAGTTAGAAGATTCTGATCGGCATATCTCAGGGCCCAAGAAAATGCATAGGGGATGAGATGTTTGTCTAAGAAGGATGGAGAATGGGTCAGCTTGATTTTGAATGCGAGTAGGAGGATTTTATAAGTAAAGCGATGGGAGACTGGCAGCCAGTGTGATTCACGGATTAGTGGAGTGATGTGGTCGCATTTTCTTGCATTGTGGATGAGTTTGGTGGTGGTGTTTTGGATAAGCTGCAACCAACAAATTTGTTTTTGAATTATCCCCTGGTATAGAGAGTTGCAATAATCGATGTGTGAAATTATCAGAGAGTGAATTAGAGTTTTAATGGAGGTGGGTTCAAGAACGGAGGTTATAGAACGAATTAGGCACAGTTTGTAAAAGTATTTTTGGGTGATGGAGCTAATTTGGTCAAGATCCCATGTGCCTATCTCATGCTTTCTTGAATTCAGACACAGTTATTGTCTCCACCACCTCTACCAGGAGATTACTACATGTATCTACCACACTTTCTGTAAAAAAAAGTATTTTTTTAGATTACTCCTGAGCCTATCACCTCTTAACTTCATCTAATGCCCTATCATTCTGGGGCATCCTTTCAAATGAAAGAGACTTTCCTTAAAGGCATTTATGCCATGTAGGTATTTAAATGTCTCTATCATATCTCCCTTCTACCTTTCCTCTAAAGTATACATATTAAAATCTTTAAGTCTGTCCCCATATGCCTTATTACAAAGACCACTGACCATTTTAGAAACCTTCCTCCTCCTTTTTCCTGTTGGCCATACCTCTTATGCACTCTAGAATCCTTCTATCTTTCTCCATTGCCTTACCTTAAGATCATCACATACTATACTATATGGCATAAATGCTCAAAGTCTACAAAATCCTGAGTGGAGTAGAACGGGTTCAATTGAATCGATTTTTCACTGTCACATTACAAAGACTAGGGGACCCTCAATGAAGTTAAAACAAAAAATGGAGGAAATTTTTTTTCACTCAGAGAATAGTTAAGCTCTGGAACACGTTGCCAAAGGATGTGGTAAGAGTAGATAGTGTAGCTGGTTTTAAGAAAGGTTTGGACAAGTTCTTGGAGGAAAAGTCCATAGTCTGTTATTGAGAAAGACATGGGGGAAGCCACTGCTTCCCTGGATCGGTAGCATGGAATATTGCTACACCTTGTTTTTTGGCCAGGTACTAGTGACCTGGATTGGCCAACGTGAGAACGAGGTACTGGGCTAGATGGACTATTGGTCTGACCCAGTAAAGCTATTCTTATGTTCTTATCACACCCAAGTCTCACTCCTCTTTTCTGCACAAAGGTTCTTCACCCCCTAAACTATGCATGACCTTGCATTTCTTAGCATTAAATCTTAGCTGCCAAATTTCACACCATTCTTGAAGCTTTGCTAGGTCCTTCCTCATGTTATTCACATCAGGGGTGTCTACTCTATTGCAGATTTTAGTATCATCTGCAAAAAGGCTATTCTTACCTGACAGTCCTTCAGCAATATCGCTTACAAAAATATTAAAAAGAACAGGCCCAAGAACCTTGAGATACACCACTGGTAACATCCCTTTCCTCAGAGCAATCTCCACTGATTACTACCCTCTCATCTTCCACTTAACCAGTTCCTGACTCAGTCCATCACTTTGGGGACCATACAGAGGGCACTGTCAACAGATTTGCTAAAATCTAAATACATAACACCTAGTGCACTCCCTCTATCCAATTTTCTGGTCACCCAGTCAAAGAAAATTATATTTGTCTGACAAGTCCTGCTTCTAGTGAATCAATGTTGCCTTGGGTCCTGTAATCCACTGGATTCCAGAAGCATCATTATTCTCTGTTTTAAAAGCATTTCCATTAATTTACTTAAGAAGTCAGACTTACCAGTATGTAGTTCTCTACTGTCTCTTTGCAGATCATACCAAAATCTGCAACAGGGTAGACACATAAGAATATAAGAATTGCCGCTGCTGGGTCAGACCAGTGGTCCATCGTGCCCAGCAGACCGCTCACGTTGCGGCCCCCAGGTCAAAGCCCAGTGCTCTAAATGAGTCCAGCCTCACCTGCGTACGTTCCAGGAGCTCATAGGGCATAGCCGGCAGCTGCAATGTTTGGAGGGGAGAAAGGAGCATGGAAGGGTAGTGGAGGAAGAGAAAGGGGGCAGGGTGGTATGGAAGGGTTGTGAGAAGGATGGTATAGAAGGGTGGTGGAGGGAGAGAAAAGGGGCAGATGCTGATGGAATTGTGTGCAGGGAAAGGGAAGGATACTGGTTGGAATTGGGTTGGAGGGAAAGAAAGGGAGCTGATGCTGATGGAATTGTGTGCAGGGAAAGGGAAGAATACTGGATGGAATTGGGTTGGAGGGAAAGAAAGGGAGCTGATACTGATGGAAGTGTGGGGGGGGAGAGGGAGAGGAGAGAGTGAAATGCTAGACCATGGGGTTGTGGGAGAGGGAAGGGAAGAAGAGAGATGCCAGACCATTGGAGGAGTGAATGGAAGAAGATGGATGCCAGACCAATGAGGGTGAAGGGAAAGATGGAAGGGGGAGGCATACAGTTTCTGGAAGTGGCACAAAAGGACAGAAGATGAAAGGAAGAGAGTGACAAGAAGATGAGGAGAGCAGAAACCAGACAAGACAAAGGTAGAAAAAAAATTTCTATTTATTAATTTTTTTGCTTTAGGGGACTTGCATCGCTGTTTCTGTGGTGTTGCATTGTATGCAGAGTCCAGCTTCTTGTTGGTTTTATTTAACCTTTGTGTACGTATTTCTATTTTATCCCCCCTTTTACAAAACTATAGAGCATTTTTTAGCACGGGCCGTGGCTAAAAACCATACTATAGTTTGTAAAAGGGGGGAGAGGTTAGTTTGTGATTACATATTCCATACTAGGTGAAGGTGTTTTCTGTGATCTGTTTGTATGAAAGACATAGTTTTTTGTTAGCGTTGACTAGCCTTGTTTGGCGAAATGCATCAGGCATGGTTCTTGGGAGCACCTTGAATTAACCTGATTTGAATCTCCTTATTTTCTGCCAATCTTCTTTTGTTTCATGTTGGATTCTTTGGTGGACTGTTTGCCTTGTTGTTTCGTTGCAAGTTAACATACATGGAGTGAAACGTTATAGAGGAGTTACAGATTTGGTTGTTTATACATACATATGGGTTACAGCAGTGGCGTACCAAGGGGGGGTGGGGGGGCGGTCCGCCCCGTGTGCGAGCCCTGAGGGGGTGCTCCGGCGTCCGTTCCCTCCCCCCCCCCCAACGTCTGGTTCTTCCTCTGTGGCCTCCCCGCACCATTAAGAGTACCGAAGCAGCCTGAAGCAAGATCGCGATGTCAGCGATCTTGCGCTGCTTCATGCTGTCCTCCGCCGTGGTCCCGCCCCCTCCACTGACGTCAGAGGAGGGGGGCGAGTCCGCGGCAGAGGACAGCACAAGCAGCTCAAGATCGCTGACATCGCGATCTTGCTGCAGGTTGCTTCTACTCTAAATGGTGCGGGGAGGCCAGAGGGGAAGAACCGGACGTCTGGATGGGGGCTGGGAGGGGGGGGGGAGCGAGCGATCCTTCGGGGTGGGGGGGAGATGCAGGCCTTAAAGGGGGGGGACAAGCCTTCATGGGGGGAGACAGGCTTTTGGGGGGGGACAGGCAGGCAGGCCTTCAAGGGGGGGACAGGCAGGCAGGCCTTTAAGGGGGGGGACAGGGGGTGAGACAGGCCTTCAAGGAGGTGCAGGCCTTCAGGGGGGGGTGCAGGCCTTCTGGGGGGGTGCAGCCTTCGGGGGGGTGCAGGCCTTCAAGGGGAGGGACAAGCCTTCAGGGGGAGATGCAGGCCTTAAAGGGGGGAGAAGCCTTCATGGGGGGAGACAGCCTTCAAGGGGGGAACAGGCAGGCAGGCCTTTAGGGGGGGACAGGGGGGGACAGGCCTTCAAGGGGGGACAGGCCTTCAAGGGGGTGCAGGCCTTCGGGGGGTTCAGGCCTTCTGGGGGGGTGCAGGCCTTCTGGGAGGGTGCAGCCTTCGGGGGGGTGCAGGCCTTCAAGGGGGGTGCAGGCCTTAAAGGGGGGGACATACCTTCATGGGGGGAGACAGGCTTTCGGGGGGGACAGGCAGGCCTTCAAGGGGGGGACAGGCAGGCAGGCCTTTAAGGGAGGAACAGGCCTACAAGGGGGTGGGACAGGCCTTCAAGGGGCGGGACAGGCCTTCAAGGAGGTGCAGGCCTTCGGGGGGTGCAGGCCTTCAAGGGGGGGGGACAGGCCTTTGGGGGGCACCTTGGTGTAGAAGTACACAGAGGGAAGGGGGTGTTCAAAAAGATGTGCATATGCCAGACTTTGGGGGGGAAGAAATAATGGGTTTGAAAATAGAGGAGAGGGAGAGAGATGATGGACCATGGGATTTAGGGAGGGAAGGAACAGAAAGGGAGAGAAATTGGACACAAGGGATGGTTTGGAGGAGGGATAGAGATACTGGATAGGAGAGTAATTGGGAAAAGAAAGGGAGAGATGGTGGGCCCTGGGGTGGTGGGGAAGGAGGGAGAGATGCCGGATGAAAGGTAGTTAAGAAAAGGTGGATCTGTGGAGGGAGATGAAAAAAAGGAAAGATACCATACTTCCTGGGGAGGGAAGGGAAATGGAAAGGGAGGACAGAGATGGCAGATGGATGGTTAGCATGAAGAAAGAAGGAGACCCTAGCAAGCAAGTTATCAGAAGACAACCAGAGCCTGGGACCAATAAGATTTGAAAAATAACCAGACATCAAAAGGTAGAAAAATTAATTTTATTTTCTGTTTTGTGATTACAATATGTCAGATTTGAAATGTGTATCCTGCCAGAGCTGGTGTTAGACCGCAAACGTGAGCTAGGATTTAACAGAGAGAGGAAAAGTCCTTTTTGTTTCTTTATTTTATTTACACCACAGTGCCAGTGCGGTTAGGAGAAGCCAAAGGAGGTGAAAAAGCTATAAAACCCACCAGGATTTTTGAAAAAAAATCACCTAACTGGGCAGGAAAATCAAATCGAAAAACCAATTAAATAGGCTGAATCGAAATTTTTCTTCCTGAATCGGGCAGTTTGCGCTACTGTCTCAGACTTTAGGACCTGGGATTGGGATTGCAAGTGAAATGAGGATTTGGTCAGACTTTTGAAGGGTCTGCAGAAGAAAAGTATTGTAAAGGCCGGGGACATGAGACAGCAGGAAATGGGAACTTTTCTTCCTTCTATTTTTGTGAATGGAAAGGCTGAGGATGTCAGAGAGTTCAGTTAAAATATGTGCTTTATAAAAAAAATATAATAATGTGTTTTATAAAGTTTATAAGCATTGCTGGCCTACCCAGTGAGGTGTTCCTAGTGGTAGTGGTGGTGGTGGCAGTGTGTCAATATGTTGAGAGGAAGAGGTGGTCTGGGAAATTCTCCTGAGCAAGCTCTGGGCCCATTTACACCCCCCAGTTAGTCCACTCCACTCAACTGGTTCACACACTGAGTGGGTCTTTGGGTATTGTGCCTAGGTAGTTGTTTTGGTATCTCTTCCAGTGGTTTGTCAGTATCTTCTTGTGGTCCAAGGAAGGAAACTTTGTTAACCTTAGCATTGACCTTTTGTAACAGTGCTGCTAGTGTGGCATTAGGCTTTCTAGTGATTGAAAGAAAAAAAACAGACCTTTGCACATTTTTGCACTATAGGTGGGTGTATGAGGAGATTCACATTTCCTGCACAGCTAAGTCCGTGTGAAGTTCCCTTGTGTTGTATTTGGAAGGAAAGATCTAAGCTTAAAAATGAAGTGGCCAGAAGTTATGGTAAAAGCAGATAGTTTAGCTGGTTTTAAGAAAGATTTGGACAAATTCCTGGAGGAAAAGTCCATAGTCTGTTATTAAGACATGGGGAAGTGTCTGCTTGCCCTGGATCGGTAGCATGGAATGTTACTACTCTTTGGGTTTTGACCAGGTACTAGTGACCTGGATTGGCTACCATGAGAATAGGCTACTGGGCATGATGGACCATTGGTCTGACCCAGTTAGGCTATTCTTATGTTATGTTCTCATCTGTAGGGGCCTTTGGTTTCATTTCTTATTTTAATGTATTTTTTTTCTGAGAACTTATCAGTGTTTTTTTATAATGGGAACAAAAATGGAAGAGAATTAATGTGTGTGGGATGAGGGGGGTAACTAATTTCTTCAGCTAAATAATTCAATCCACCTCAACCAGACATAGGAGAACTCGTGCACCATTCACACACCCTCCAACCAAAAACGTCAAAAGAAAAAAACTGTTCGACAACCTCCTAGCCATTCGAGCTGCAACACTCGACCCCCAACTCTACAACCTATTGACCTCGACCACAGACTACAAAACCTTCAAAAAAGAAATAAAAACCCTTCTATTCAAAAAACACATAAAACCGAACTAACACAATCAGAACTGTCCCAAGCATCACCTGCAACTACTCCATACGTACTTCTGATGTCATGACAATTCAGACATAATTTATGTTGTTATGTTTGGAATAATGGTTACATATATGAGGTTCAATAAAAGAATATTTTCACTCCCTGCTTCTATTCTGACCACTTATACCATTTCATGGTTATTACAAAAAATATTTTTTACATGGAGGGTGGGTGGGGGGGGTATCAAAAAATGATGGGCCCCGGGTGCCACATACCCTAGGTACACCACTGGGTTACTAAACTAAAACTAAACTAAACCTTAAGTTTGTATACCGCATCATCTCCACAGAAGTAGAGCTCGACACGGTTTACAGGAATTACAAAAGAAAGGAAACTCCAATGGAAAGAAGAAGAACTTGGTAAAAAGGGGAGAGAGAAGGGATTAAGTGTAGAGGAGAGGGAGGGAGTGGTTACATTTTAGAGAAAAGCCAAGTTTTCAAATGTTTTCTGAAGCGTTGGAGGGAGGTCGCACTCCGGAGAGGGGCAGATAAGCTGTTCCACAGCTCGGTGATCTTGAAGAGGAGGGATGTTCCAAGTTTTCCTGTATGGGATATGCCTTTTAAAGAGGGGAATGATAGTATGAATTTTTGAGAGGATCTGGAGGAGTTAGGATTTGCGGAGAGCCAGGATAGTGGAAACAGGGGAGGAAGGATGCCGTGTAGAGACTTGAAGGTTAGGCAGGCGCATTTGTAGTGGACCCTGAGGAGAACTGGGAGCCAGTGAAGCTTAGATAGAAGCGGGGAGACGTGGTCGAATTTGCTTTTTGCGAAAATTAATTTAGCCGCGGTATTCTGAATCCGCTGGAGTCTGAGAAGGCTTTTCTTTGTTAGGCTTAGGTAGATGGAGTTGCAGTAATCCAGTCTAGATAGAATAATGGATTGAACGAGGACAGCGAAGTGTTGTTGGTGGAAGCAGGATCTGACTTTCCTTAGCATGTGAAGGTTGAAAAAGCATTTTTTTACTAATGAATTGAGGTGATCGTTGAAGGACAATGTAGAGTCAATGATGATTCCCAGAACTTTGCTTGAGTGCTCATGCGGCAGTTTGGTGCCTGAGGATAGTGGGATGAGGGTGGGCAGCTGATCTAGTTTTGGGCCTAACCATAGAAGTTTTGTTTTGGTCTCGTTAAGTTTCATTTGAACGGTGAGAGCCCAGGATTGGAGGTTTGTTATACAAGAAGAGATGTTATCAGAGAGGTTGGTGAGGTTGGAGTCGGTCTCGAGGAGGACAAGAATGTCATCGGCGTAGGTGTAGAGTGTCTCAAAGGGGGAAAAGTTTGAGGAGGGAGGACATATAGACGTTGAAAAGAATCGGGGAGAGAGGTGAACCCTGAGGGACTCCGCAAATTGGTTTCCAAGGGGAGGATGAGATACCGTTCATGTTAACGAAGTAGGAGCGAGAGCGTAGGAATTTTGAGAACCAACCTAAGACTGTGGAGTTTATGCCAATTTCAGAAAGTTGGAGGATTAGTATGTCATGATGGACAATGTCGAAGGCTGCAGAAAGATCAAATTGAAGAAGGACAGCGAACTTGTTGCAAGAGTGAAGATGTTGGACTTTTGAAATTAAAGAGGCCAAGAGGGATTCAGTGCTAAAGTTGGGTCTGAAGCCATGTTGGTAGGGTAGTAGAATGGAGAATCTCTCAAGATAGGATGAGAGTTGGGTGGCTATGATGGACTCCAGCATCTTGGTCAGGAGAGGAATGTTAGCTATTGGGCGATAGCTGGACGGTGTGGAGGGGTTTAGGTCAGCTTTTTTCAAAAGAGGGGATAAGACAATGGCTCCCATTTCTGCAGAAAATAGGCCTGAGAGTAAAGCGGAATTTATAAGTTTGGTGAGAGATGAGATGGCTTGTGTGGGAATATTTTCGTATAAGTAGGAGGGGAAAGGATCCAAGGTGCAGTTGTAGGATTTTAACTTGAGGCAGAGTTTGGAGACCTGGGAGTCGGAGACAAGATCGAAGGTGGTCCAGGATCTTTGGCATCGGTTAGATTGGGGTTGGTGGTGACCTTTGGCATCGGTTAGATTGGGGTTGGTGGTGACAAGCACCAGGGAGTTGTAAGAGGGTGTTGGAGGGAAGGAGCATTGTAAGGTGGAGACTTTCTCATTGAAGAATTTTGCTAGTTCATCGGCAGATGGAGAGGAGAGGGTTGTGTCGGAATCGTGTTTGGAGGATATGGAACGCCAGATGTTGAACAGTGTATCACTTTGGTTGTTAGATCTGGAGATTTTGTTACCGTAGTAGTTTTTCCTTGATTTTTTAAATTCAGTATTGTAGAACTTGATATTCGCTCTCCAGGACTGTCTGTCAGTGGGGGATTTAGATTTTTTCCATTTTCTTTCCAGTATTCGACATTTCTGTTTCAGATGTCTGTGGTATGGAAGGTACCAGGGGGCCTTGCGGGAGTAGGAGACGCTTTTAGTGGATAGTGGGGCAAGGGAGCGGTAGGTGGTTTCAGAGAGGGTGATCCAATTGAGCCAGTTGGATTCAGGGCTTGGAGGATTGGGAGTGGTGGAAAATAGGTTGAGGAAATTGTTCCAGAACAGGTCGGGTTATAGTTGGTTAATGTACAGTGAGGCAGTTGAGAGGCATTGTAAACTTGTTTATTAATATAGATTTATATTTCGTATAGTATTACTGCTTTACAAATATTTGAACACTTTTATATATGCATGGAAAGGGTTCAGAGTTAAAGTCCTGGGTAAGTAGGTGGAAAGGGAAGGAAGGGGGATTTGTTCAGAGATTTTGGGGGTTGCATAGAAGAAAAACTGTGCACTGGTATGCTAATCTTTGTTTGTTTTTAATTTAAAAAAAAAAAAAAAGAAATACAAGTGGAAATAAAGAAGTAAATAAGAAAACAGATAAATGAGGGCGGGACATGGGCGGGGTAGGGGCGGGGCAGGGCCAGGGGTGCCCAGTGTATTTGTGTGCCTAGGGGCCCTCAAAGAATTAATCCTGTTCTGTTTCTGGGAGGTCTCTCCAAGTACCGCCCTGGATATCCTGTATTCGTGCATGAGATTTTTGTTACCGACATGCATCACTTTACACTTATCCACGTTGAACCTCATTTGCCGTGTCAATGCCCATGTCTTGAGCTTGATTATGTCACATTGCAGATCTTCATAATCCCCCTGTGTCTTCACTATTCTGAATAACTTTGTATCATCCGCAAATTTAATCACCTCACTTGTCGTACCAATGTCCAGATCGTTTATAACAGTGGTTCCTAAACCTGTCCTGGGGGACCCCCAGCCAGTCAGGTTTTCAAGATATCCCTAATGAATATGCATGAGAGAGATTTGCATACCTGTCACTTCCATTATATGCAAATCTCTCTCATGCATATTCATTAGGGATATCTTGAAAACCTGACTGGCTGGGGGTCCCCCAGGACAGGTTTGGGAACTACTGGTTTATAAAGATGTTGAAGAGCACGGGTCCAAGCACCAAGCCCTGCAGCACCCCACTGGGAATGCTCTTCCTGTCCAAGTATTGTCCACTTTCTGTTTCCTATGCTCCAGCCAGTTTTTAATCCATGTGAGTATTTCACCCTCGATGGCTTGCAATTTTCCGATGTAGTCATTCATGTTAAACTTTGTCGAACGCCTTCTAAAAATCCAGATATATAATGTCGACCAGGTCGCCCTTGTCTATCTGCCTGTTTACTTCCTTGAAGAAGTACAGCAAGTTCGTCAAACAAGATCTGCCTTTGCTGAAACCGTGCTGGCTGTCCTCATCAGACCGTTTCCGTCAAGGTGATCAATGATGCGGACATGCGGTCCTTTATCAGCGATTAATTAGGACCTAGTGAAGCTTGAAGAATGGTCCAGCATTTGGCAGCTAAGATTTAATGCTAAAAAATGCAGAGTCATGCATTTGGGCTACAAAAAGCTCAGGAAAAGGTACAGTTTGAAAGGTGAAGAACTTTTGTGAACGAAAGAAGAACGGGACTTGGATATGATCATGTGTGATGATCTTTCAATGACCAAATAGCAATGGCAGCAGGAACAGCTAGAAGGATGCTTGTGAGCATAAAGAGAGGAATGGCCAGTAGGAAAAAGGAGATGATGCCCCTGTAACATTCTTATGAGATCTCATGTAGAATATTGTGTATAGTTCTGGAGACTGCACTTTCAAAAAGATATAAACAGAATGGAGTCAATTCAGAGGGTGGCTACTAAAATGGTCAGTGATCTTTGTCATAAAGCATATAGGGACAGACTTAAAGATCTTAATATGTATACTTTAGAAGAAAGGTAGGCGAGGGGAGATATGATAGAGACATTTAAATACCTATATGGCATAAATGTACAGGAGATAAATCTCTTTCAATTGAAAGGAAGGTCTGGAATGAGGAGCATAGGATGAGAGTTAAAGGGGATTGACTTGGAAGTAACCTGAGGAAATACTTTTCACAGAAAGGATGGTGAATTCCTGGAACAGCCTCCCGGTAGTGACAAAAACTGTATCTGACTTCAATAAATCTGGGGTCAAGTACATATGATCTCTAAGGGAGTGAAAGGGAGCATAGATGGCATAGATGGGCAGACTGGATAGGCCACATAGTTTTTATCTGCCTTAATTTTTTTTTGTTTCATCTTTTTCTGTGCTGGGATGAATTGTTTCCTGCTGTTCACAGGGAACACCAGCCACAGGTAAGTAACTTGTTTTTCCTCAGGCATTTGGGAACTTTGATGCTTTCTTCCTATCGCTCACAATTCCCAGTTACTAGGCTGATAGATCTTGAAATAATTGTAGGAGGACAGAACCTTTGTGCCAGTGCAGACATCGAATCTATAATAGTGCCAATAACACTCATATTAAAATAATAACATCTACCATAATAGATGATGGCAAAAAAAAAAAAAATCAGTCTCTCCAGTTAATCCTATCCATGCTACCACAGATACATGCAGTCTGATCTGAATACCACGTGCTACCCAGGGCCTTGCCCCTGTGACCACTGTTTCTCATTTTAATATTTTTATATTATTTCTGCATGCCAAACATTTCTCAGGTCCCACAATTGTCCATATCTTTAGTTGGATTTTAAACAACCTAGTGTTGTAGAATAATGATACAGTAAGGCAGTAAGACACAAGGAGAAAATGGATCTGGACAATAAAAGTGTTTCTCTTAGAACAAAGAAATTTTATTAAAGTCTGCATATATCTTTCATAGTAAAAAGAAGCATGTAACTGCAAAGAGGCATGATATATTCTTCTGCAACTACTACTTTAGTGACAAATCTTATTTGTGAAGCTTTATTATTAAGTGTAAATAATTCTCACAGCTTCAACAAAGAAGAACCAGCTGGAGAGTATAGCTCAATTTGCATATAAATGAAATGATTTCATCTCAGATAAGAATATTAAAAAATATAAATTTCTACAGTGAAATCTTCATAGAATTACAAGTATTAAGGCTACATATTACAGTTTCCCGTAGTCTGCTTCTTGTTCATAGCAGCAACAGATTGCACTATTCTAATTATCTAGTTTGCATCAAATTTGTTCACCATGAGAGCATGGATTTTAATAGGCACTGGTTAAGATGTTTCTATTTAAATAAATGTATAGAGGGCAGATGGTTAAATGTATTAATTATATTTAGATATTAATTATATTTAGACTGTAAAATAGCAATAATTCCTAACTGTGAACGCTGAACAGTTTTCCACTATAGTACATTCATAGGACACTATTATTGAGAAAAAGATTTCCCTGAGTTCGTATAGAAATGCTGATCCCTGATGCAATTACACCACAAAACTGGCACTGACGGGATTCATGAGTAGTTTCCATTACTCCTTGAATGAGAAAATTGAATTCAGCCTTTGATTTGTCAAGGGTTTGAAGAAAGTGTTCATACCACAGTGCTGGTGACTGTTTTGTTTCTGTTCGGACCTTGTTGATTGGGGATCCACTTTTGAACTAATTAAGTTTTCGAGACTGATTTATGATTATTTATGTTTTTATTTCATAAGTTAGTTACTACACTTAAAAAAAAAACCCACTGGACACTGTTTCTGTTGGGTACAGGTGCTTGCTGCACCACTTTATCCTCTGTGGCCCCGATTCTATATATGCTGCCTAACACTTGCTCACATTAAACATCATCTGCCATTTCAATGCCTAGTCTCCTACTCACAACTTGGTCCTCTTGCAATTTTTCACAATCTTCTTGCGATTTATCAACTTTGAACAACTTTGTGTCATCAACAAATTTAATCACACTCACTAGTTACTCTCATCTCTAGATCATTTATAAATATGTTGAAAAGCAGTGTTCCAGGACAGATCCTGGAAACCCCACTATCTACCCTTCTCCATTGAAAATAGTGACCATTCAATCCTACTTTCTGTTGTTTTCTTTTAACCAGTTCTTAATCTACAATAAGACATTACCTCCTATCCCATGACTTTCTAATTTTCTGAGGAATCTTTCATGAGGTACTTTGTCAGATGCTTTGAGAAAATCCAGATACACCATATTGACCAGCTCACCTTTATTCACCCCTAGTAGATTAATGAGTCAGTATTTCCTTTACTAAATCCATTTTTGAAAGCCAAATCGCTAGATGTGAAAAAATATATATTTTTAAAATTGTCCACCAAAACGTCCAAAGTTATACCCCATTTTCAACCCAAAAAATGGCCAAATGGTCTGCATTTGAATATAGGAGGGGCCAACCTTGTAACCTTGCCCCCCAGACATGGCAACAGAGCAGTGGAGCACCTTACAGGGCACTGCGGTGAACTTCACATAAAGGATGCCACATAAACATCTCAAAATAGGCTTCAAAAAAGAATCCAAAAGATTTGCCAATGATACAAATAGTAATACCCAAAACGCAATTGGCAACAACTTTTTTCTCCCTGGTGAGAATATGCCAGAATGTAAAGCTCAAATAAATATTAGAAAATATATATAATAATAATAATAATGATAGGACATCAGTATGGGCACAGTTCACTGTTTGGAACAAGCATTAGTTTGATTGCACTAAATCTGGTGGATTATGCTTACAGGATTTATGGTCACCTGTTGCTTCAATATTATAACGTACTCCACTAGTCTCAAAATCACTTCACATATGTTCCTCAGATTGCCACACCATTCTAAAGTGTGGTAGCATATCCTCACTGGAGCATTATTTTATGTGATGATTTTGGACTTATCTTTAATCTTTGATTCTTTACATATACATAATCTATGAATTTGTACTTTGATACTGTGCAAATTAAATGACTTATCTTTTGAACCGGGTCTGCATCATTCAAAAGATAAGTCATTTAATTTGCACAGTATCAAAGTACAAATTCATAGATTATATATATGTAAAGAATCAAAGATTAAAGATAAGTCCAAAATCGTCACATAAAATAATGCTCCAGTGAGGATATGCTACCACACTTTAGAATGGTGTGGCAATCTGAGGAACATATGTGAAGTGATTTTGAGACTAGTGGAGTACGTTATAATATTGATTGAACTGATACCCGTGCTGTTTTTTGTTTTGAATTTTCACCTGTTGCTTCAGCATGAACTAGCTTCCTTTGCATATCATCTTATCAGCACTTTAATTTCCACTCCTGACGACGACACCGAAACGGGGCTCTGTCGAGTGGTGATGTAAACTTTTGATGGGATTTAGCTAAGTACTTTTCATTAATAGCTACAGTTTTTCAATGACTTTTTAATGTTAGCACATTGCACTTTAATGCTCCTTATGTAGATTTTTGATGAATTTTTGATACCGGGAGATTAAAACGTTCTTACTCCTTTTTTTCACCTGGTTTGAATTTATGCCAATGGTTTGTGGATTTTTGCCCTAACAAACTTAAATATTGGACACAATGATGTATGGGGTAGGTCTTATTTAGACCCTGTGTCTGGTGCTTGTCACCTATGAGATCCTGCCCGGGATTAAATCTTGTTCCAAACAGTGAACTGTGCCTGTACTGATGTCCTATTATTATTATATTTTTTCCTAATATTCATTTGAGTTTTACATTCTGGCATATTCTCACCAGGGGGAAAAAAAGTTGTTGCCAATTGCATTTTGGGTATTACATAAACATCTCACCAGAACTCCTTTATAGGTTATGGTGAGCCCCCCAAAACCCACTATATCCACCTGTCTATATCCCCAATAGCACTTATGGCTGCAGGTGGCACCTATATGGCAGAAGAGTAGGGTGGGAGGGGGGTTGGTGGCCTCAGATTTTCCACCAAAAATGTAGTGATTAGAGTGGCTTATGGGCCTGGGCCTTCCTCTCTGTGGCTCACTAGCCCATCCACCAAGCTACTTAAGACACCGTTGTGCATCTCTACTAGGCTTTCCTAGTGCTAATGTTCTGGAGTCAGGTATGTACATTTTTATTCTAAACTTTGTGGTCACTTTCGATACTTTTTTTGGCACTTATACCTGTCTTTAGATCATCTAACTCACAACATATAAGTTTTGTCCAGGAAGTCTAGTAAAACATTTGATTATCCCTGCAGGATGACTAACCACTCCTCCAGATACACCCCTTTGTGCTCTGGGCGCACAGTGGGATTCAGATGCCTAAAAAATTCCTTCATATGTTCAGAAATGTGGTTTATCGGCACTTGGAGGACCTGTCTTTTAGGTCGTCCAAGTGCCGACTTGGGAGGGTTTATAGAAGTGTTTAGGTTTTGATTATGAGCCCCCTAGAATATGACTGCAAATTGGTTCATCTAGTCTGACTAATAATACGGCCAGAGTTGGACCTGCTATTCCATGCATCTATCATGATCAAATACTTGCATCACAAATAGGACAGCCACACAATCACAGAAGAGTGGTACTCATTACTGTTTAACTGTCTTATCCAATGAATGATATTCCCTTCATTTTCTACTGGTTTTACTTTATGTAAATCACTCCGATGGTTGTTACTAAAATGTGGTGTATTAAATGTAATGAAACATAAACAAATAGTTGGTGAATGCCCTGCCCACTTCTGTGCCTTAGCTCTGTTTCTGCTGTTTCTGTATTGTTTATTAAAATTTGCTATACCACCTAGCCAATAAGGATCCTGGCTGTTTACAATAAAAATGAAAACAAAAGAATGCCATGTAATGAAAGGATGGCCAAACCACACATAATCCACACTCATCTTCATCTTGCTGAACACTACCTGCACAGCAGTCTCCAAAAATGAGTTTTCAGAAGTTTTTTTTATTTTATTTCTTCAAAGACTATTAAGCATGGATTCCAACAGGGAGTTGATTCCAAAGTGAGGACACTAGTCAAGTGAAAGCAGCCTCTTGAATAGAATTCAAATGGTCATCAGTCAAAGGGGGATGAAAAGCACAGTGTTTTACTCGGGCTATGCGATGAAACCAATGAACTCAAGTGTAGGGGCACATTAGCATACCATATACAATAGGTCAAAAATAAGCATCTTAAACATGTGCTCTTTTCAGTTGATTTTCCCTGACCCTCTGTATGCCCTTTGCATTCTATCTATCTCTAAGCCTGATAATTTTCACATTCCCCACTGAAGCCATCACCTTCATCAAACAAGCTTTTCTCTTTCTTTGAAATCTATGAGAGAGAAATGGCAAGAAAGTGGTAGTAATTTCAGAATACAGTGAAACCTTGGTTTGTGAGTATAATTCGTTCCAGAAGCATGCTTGTAATCCAAAGCACTCATATATCAAAGCAAATTTCCCCTTAGGAAATAAAGAATACTCAGACGATTCATTCCACAACCCAAAAACTTTAATACAAAATACTCTACGTACTTGTATTTCTTTTTTTTTTTTTTAATCTTTATTCATTTTTAAAACTCATAATAAGTGTAACATAAAATATCATTATTTTATACTTTAACATCACTTAATATATCATCAAATTCTAACTCTCATCAAATATCCCCCCTCCCTTACATCCAACAATTATTCTTAAGCAGAAAAATCATAAAATATTCCCCCCCCGGATGTGTATGAACAAAAGGGAAAATATTAATATTTATTCTATGCAGTAATTTCAATCTTTACAGTATCTTGTTAATGACTCCCAAATAACCTGAAATTTCTTAAAATTCCCCTGCTACATGGCAATTATCCTTTCCATTTTGAATATTTGACACAAAGAGTTCCACCAAAAGCTATAACTCAGCCTTTCTCAACTCAGCGTACTAGTATTGCAAAACCTCGCTCATTTAGAACAGTCACTTCACTCCTGCAGTGTAAGAGAGAGAAGAACCATCGGCTCAGTTGTGATGTGTGTATACTCTAAGTACTTGTATTACAAGACATTGCTTGTATATCAAGTTAAAATTTAATCAAATGTTTTGCTTGTCTTGCAAAACACTTGCAAACCAAGTTACTTGCAATCCAAGGTTTTACTGTATATTCAAATCTTAAGTCTCATTTCACAAAGCTTCTGGTGCAGATTCTATACTATTTTGGTAGCCCTTCTCTGAATATCCCATAGTGTACCTATGGTGCAAATTATCTTTCTCAGACAGACAGAACAAGATGTGAACACGACAGAGACAGCTCATATCCTATGAATGATTCCCAAGTGGATGTTTTTAGTGATAAGAACCAATATTGCAATTTCCATCTCTCATGCATAGATTTGATTTTAGTACTTTACTGTATCTGCTTCAAATAAAATAATTTATATTTTATTAATAAATACATTTGTGAATAAATGGGGAAGAAAATATAACTATTACTGAAAAATCATGTGCTACATAAGGATGATAGGAGGCACAGGTGACTGCATCTTCTCTTTTAGAGTCAGATTATATTAACACAATATTGTCTCTAGAAAATGACATTCCTGCTTTCTGGAACACCTTTTCAAAACTGCAACTGCTGAGCCAGGATATTATGCACAAAGGATGAAGTTGTCAGTTTAGACTGCTGAATTGAAAAAGAGTTCCAGGTAAACTAGGGGTTCATATAAATTAATCCGTACTAATAGACTATATAGCATCCTATCAGAATGCTTCTCCAGCTCAAGGAGTGGAGGTTTTATAGATAAAGTGATACAATTTTCAAAATTATTGCACCATGGGAACATTAAATTCCAGCAGGAAGAAGGTTTTATGCCATATAATTTATTTTAGATTTCTATCTAGGGTACATTATGATACTCCACATGAAAGTCAAATCCACCATGTGAAATGATTTCCAGATGATAAGTCTACCCCAAGAGTGCCAGTAAAATAGATTCATGGTATATCTGACTTCTACATTCTATGAAGATAGCTTATAAGTTTCTTTGAATGATTTGAGTAACACAAACAAAAAGCAGTGCTAAAACCGATACAATTTTCCAGAATGGATTGAGTTGGAAATAATCCACTGACATTTTAAGAGTTTTAAGGTTAGTTTTATCTATACAATGTTATATATATTACTTATATTTAAAGTAGGAACATCAGCAGTTTTTGAGGGGGAAGGGGCTATTTTCAAACCTATTTCTCTAGGTTAAACAGTATTTTACCTGCAGAAAATTGATTTTTTGAAAATTTACCAGCTTGTATACAGGTAAAAGTGCCCATATTTCTTCACTGAATGGAGGCTCCCCTTTGAAAACCACAAGAGTTGGGACATTGTTCTTGATTCAGACATTTGTACCTACTCTGTACGTGCCAAAAATCTATGCAAAGCTTGCAAAATGAAAGCCCACACATGGTCTTTTTCTCCCCTGACCTAAACCCACATCTTTTATGACATGTGTAAACATACTTGGACCATGTACAAAGTGAGAGCTTTTTACCTGTAGAGGGGGAAAATGAAACATAATGTCAGATAAAAGCCTATAAAGAAATGGGAAGATGTTTACCACATCTGATGTTAGCAGAAGAAATAGTCACCCGTATCCATCTGGAAATCGAGGCTGGTCTACCTCTTTGATTCGGATCCGTTAGGACAAAGAGATGGTCTGAAAGTTGGAAGTCATTTGTTGCCTCCAGGTAATGAAGAAGAACCCTTCTGACATCTAGCCGTGCTAGTATTTTGTCTTGCTTCTTCACGCTTGTGGCCTGAAATGCTGGCAGTTGGACTTCATGATTCACATGGAATGCCAACACTACCTTTAGAAGGAGGGAACCATACATAGAACACTTCTATGTCCGTGATTCTGAGGAATGGCTTCCTGTAAGACAAAGCCTGGAATTCTGAGATCCTCTATGCTGAAACTATGGCCACCAGAAAAAATGTCTTTACAGTAAGATCAAACAGCATAGCCTCCTGTAAGGGCTCTTACGGGGCCTTACTTAGGGCCCTTAACATGAGGTTAAGGTTCTAGGAAGGACAAGTTTGATGCACAGGCAGACACAACCACACTGCTCCTTTCAAAAACCTGCAAATATCTGGATGAGAGACCAAGCTTGAAAACATGAGAGACTGACCACCTGAACCTTTAAGAAACTAAATGCCAAGCCCTTCTCCAGACGTTCCTGGAAGAATGAAAGGATCACTGCTCTCAGGGTCCTCACTTGCTCTATCTGTTGCTCCGAACATGCTGTAAGCCCAAAGCGTTCCAGATTCTCTAGGGCGACTGGACCCAGCGAGAGCAGTGTCAGATGGAGATGGAATTTCAGAATCTGGTCTCTTTGTAGTTGGACTAGATCTGTGTACCATGAGCAATGTAGCCAATCTGGAACCACAAGGATCACCAGCCCTCAAAACATTGCTATTTTTTGAATGACTTGGCCTATCACTGGCCAAGGTGGGAACAAATACAAGAGATCCCTGGCAGGCCAATGTTGTACTAGAGCATCTACACCGATGTTTTCCCACTTGCTCCTTCGACTGAAGTACTGTGTTGTCTTTTGATTGCGGGCTGATGCCATAAGGTCAAACAGGTTCCCCCAGTGCTGAACAATCCTGTTGAACGCTACCTGGACAAGGACCACTCCACCGGATCCAATGGCTGCTGCCTGAGAAAGTTGGCCTGAACATTGTTTACTCTCATTACATGCACTACAGAGATGGCTAGTAAATGGTTCTCTGCCCAGCAAAATAACAGCTAGGCTTCAGGTTTTAATGGCACACTTGGTGCCTCCTTACCTGTTGATATGTCAATTTTTTAATACATAATTTTATCTGTTATTATTGTAAACCGACCAGATACTTGTGATGGTTGGTAATGGCATAAATTTAATTGACTGAGAAGACTCTGACCACTTTCCCTCCCAGATCTCCTGGAAGGCCCTTAACATCATTCAAATGGCTCTCAGCTTCAATCTGTTGATGAACCATATTTTCTGCGAAGGCTCCCAGTAGCCCTGAGCCAGGTGGTCTTTTCAATGACCTCCCCAACTGTAAAGGCTGGCATCTGTGGTCAGAATCACCCAAGTTGCTATGCTACCACTGCAAACTCCAGAGAAAATCTAATGTTCATTTCAAAAGCATCTGAAGGGAGTCCGTCTGCGGTGACCAGTGGGACAATAGTAAGTCCTGGAGATGAGCTTTTGCCCATGGTACCACCTCTATTGTCACCACCATAGACCCCAATAACTGCCATAGACCCATAGACCCCTAATAACTGCCATAGACCCCAATAACTGCCAAAGACCCCAATCTCCTGCCTCAACTTTTGTTTGCGCACCTCCAAAAGGAAGACACGGTCCTCTGCTGTGTTGAAAATAATCCCCAAGTATTCTAGGGATTGTGAAGGAACCAGATGACTCTTTCAGAAATTGATGATCCAACCCAGTCCTGCAAGAGGTGGACTAATTGTGCCACTGCCTTGTGACCCTCTGTCTAGGACGCAGCTCTGCCGAGTCAGTTGTCCAAGTACAGATGAATCCCGGCTCCATGTAAATGTGCTGCCACCACCACCATTATCTTGGTAAACATGTGTGGTGCCATTGCCAGTTCAAACAGAAGTGCTGAGAACTGAAAATGTTTCTCAGCACATGGAATTTGAGAAACCTTATGTAGGCTGGAAAAATAGAGATATGCAAGTAAGCCTCTGTCAAAACCAGAGAGGTTCTCATGGAGCAACCGAGGCAATAACTGATCTCACTGTCTCCATACGAAACTTGGGCACTTTCAAGGCTGCATCAACTGCCTTTTCATCCAAAATTGGTCTCCAGTCATTTGAAACTTCTTTGGTATGATGAAGTATATAGAGTATCTGTCCGTGCCCAATTCGGCCTCTGGGACTTCTTCCATTTTGATCTGCAGCAGCTGCTGCACTGTTGCTGGTACTCTGGCTGGTTTCACTGGTCTCCCCGCTGGGAAGTCTATGAAACAATCTTGAAGCAGCTGAAAAAATTTGAGCTTGTATTCCTCTCGAATGATGTCTAATAGAGAATGACTTGGGGACAAATTTTTCCCCATCCCGTCCCTGCGAGTTTCCACATCATAGAAACATAGAAAATGACGGCAGAAAAGGGCCATAGCCCATCAAGTCTGCCCACTCCAACAACCCTCCCCTAATCTACACTCTATCACTCGTCCCCCAGCTGCCCTCCTCTATGCTACCCTTGTAGGGATCCGACGTGGGCATCCCATTTATTCTTAAAATCTTGTATGCTGCTGGCCATGATCACCTGCTCCGGGAGCTCGTTCCAATGGTCCACCACTCTTTCAGTGAAGAAGTACCCCATGAAATTTCCCCCCCCCCCTGATTTTCAACGGATGTCCCCTTGTGGACGAGGGTCCTTTTAGAAGGAAAATGTCATCTTCCACCTCTATTCGACCAGTGATGTACTTAAACGTCTCTATCATATCTCCCCTTTCCCTACGTTCCTCGAGAGAGTATAGCCGCAACTTGTGCAGCCTGTCTTCATACGAGAGATCCTTGAGCTCCAGGATCATCCTGGTGGCCATTCGCTGAACCGACTCAACTCTCAGCATATCCTTACGTTAGTGCGGCCTCCAGAATTGCACACAGTACTCCAGATGCGGTCTCACCATGCTTCTGTACAACGGCATGACCTCTGGCTTCCGGCTAACAAAGCCTCTATGGATACATCCCAGCATTTGTCTAGCCTTAGATGAAGCCTTCTCCACTTGATTGGCTGATTTCATGTCTCCACTAATGATTACTCCCAAATCCCGCTCTGCTGTAGTCCTGGACAAGGTTTCACCATTCAGTGTGTATGTCTTACACGGATTATTGTTACCAAGGTGCATGACCTTGCATTTTTTCGCATTAAAGCCCAGCTGCCAGGTTGTGGACCAATGTTCCAGTAAAAGCAGGTCCTGCCTCATGCTGTCGGACAAATCATTTTTACTTGCGGTGTCACTCACAGTGTTACATAATTTGGCATCTTCGGCGAATAATGCTATCTTACCTTGAAGCCCCTGAGTCATGTCTCCTATAAATATGTTGAAAAGGATCGGGCCCAAGACTGATCCCTGCGGCACTCCACTGGTCACCCTCGACGTTTCAGAGAGGGTACCGTTAACCAACACCCTCTGAAATCTCCCGCTTAGCCAGTCGCTGTCCCTGCCCTTTCCTGTAAGCTCTGCCTTAACTGCAAAAGCCTCAAACACTTATAATTTTATAGTGTTTGAGGCTTGTGCAGATGAGGTCAGAGCTTGCAGGAATGGGGCAGGGACAGGAAAAGAACTCTCCGGGACGGGAAGGAAAAATGAATTCCCGTGAGGCTGGGGAAAAATATGTCAACGTGTCATTCTCTAATGACCAACACCCACTGGTCTGTGCAAATCCGTACCATGTCTCCCGATACTCCATAAGTCTCCTCCCTATATGGGGAAGATTGGATAGGGATCTGGCATCATTGGGACTTTTTGGATATGGATGCTGAGTAGGAAAAGCTTTTCTAAAATTGCTCAACATATATACATAAAGTAAGTGCAATGAAACAGGGTAGTTACTGTTACATGATCTCTGTGGAGATGTTTCCAGCGTAGTTTGGGCAAAACAGAAGTGGAGTTGTGATATGTGTGCATTTTGGAGCAAGTGTAAATTTCTGTTTGGGCTTTTGTGCATTATTGAAGCTTATTCTGTCAGTCTATTTTATAAAGACACAAACGCGCCTATGTTTGCTTTATAAAGTAGGATAAAAAAAGGCACATTTATGGACTTCTTACATAGGTGGTCCTGTTATAAAATTCCCTTGTGTCTCATTATCCTTATACAGTTTAGAGAACATTTGAAGGCCTACTTATTTTGTAAGGTTTTTAACTGAAATTGGGAGATTTTTCTATCACTGCTTTATTTGTCTATGTTTGTAATGAAGACTATATTTATTTTTTTAAATGTATCATTTGATTTAATAATATATGTTTTTATTGTAACTTGCTCAGAACTATAGGATAGTGTGGGTTATACTTTTTAAATAAATAAAGGGGTCCTTATACTGAGCTGCGCAAAGTGGCCAGTGCTATCCTCAGCATGGGACTTTCCCACGTACTGGTCACTTTTAGTGCGGCAGTAAAATAGCCTTATATTCTATTTTCACTATTAATGGTCACACGCTAATTTCCCCATTAGCGAGTAAGCACTTACCAACTCCTATTTTCTAGGTAGCAAGGGTTCACACACTAATCCCCAAACCCGCCGAAACAACCTACCCGCCTCCCTTCCCTCACAGGACTCCCCTCCCCCAAATTTAGAAAGAACCAGCAGGAGGGATGCCCACTCCCTCCTGCTACCAGATGCCCCCCCCCCCGGCCACCCTGAACCACCCCCCAAACCATCTCCATACCTGTACGTAAAGATTACAGCAGAAGGGATGCCCGGTCCCTCCTGCTCGCAGACCCATTACTCCAAAATGGCGGGCCTTCCCCCTTCTCGGTGCATCCTGGGATGAATGAGGAGGGGGCCTAAGGCACAGAACACAATTATTCTCTGCTCCCAAACACATCCCCAGTGTTAAAAAAAATAAAATCTTATTTTAGCACTGCAGGATGCCTGACAGTGCCCTGCGGTAGTGGTTTTAACCTGCGATAAGCACGTGTTAGTGCTTACTACAGTTTAGCAAAAGAGCCCTTAAGAGTTTTAATAAAACTGGAGAAAAAAAACTGGGGAAAAAAAACCATGCTTTATAAAAATGTATCCAAATTATTTCATTGTTATTAATAGCCCTAATTTTTACCTAAAAGTGGATGCTTTCCTCAGTTTGGAAAATGCTTAATATTATTAAAATAGGATATTTTTACTGCACTCATTAGAAAGAAACCAGTTTTTAAATCTTGTTTTATTTTCAGGAATATACTAATCTAAAACATCAAATATTCAATTTTAATTAACCCAGTATTGTTTTAAAGAAAACTTACTTTGGCCTTTTAATTTAAGTAAGATTTTCTTCTTAGATCTTTAATAAGACCCCTACAGAGTAATAAATCAATGTAATTATCCTTATTAAGAGATCATCCTCCTGAGACTGTCATGATGGCAGAGGGAACTAAAGTAATTTGCAGGCAGCACTGAGGCTTTCCATGTAATACTGTAAGCCTTATTCTACAGTTTAATTCCCAGTACCTGAAAAATAGAGGAGAAAAGAAAGAAAAGTGATATCACATGGAATATATGAATCTCAATGCCAGCCTTCAGTCACATAAGACTTATGAACAGTAATCTAAATATTCAAGCTAAATGAAATATATCCAGGGTTATTTTTATTTTTTTCTTCCTAAACCTTGCACTCCAGATCACAACACTAACTTTTGAGGGTTACAGGGTAATCTTTGAAAAGTATGCCTCCTCCATTTTTATTCTTTCATTTCTTTAATATCTATTTCATGCTCAATTTGAACAATAGTGTTATCTACGATGGATTGCGTATATATGGTGTTCAATTCAAACCTGTGAACCAGGTCTTGCAGAAGCGATACTCATAGCTAATACCTCCCACACAGGAATATAGTGCTCTTCAGTTTTGTCCCAAAACAATCAATCACCACTGGAATAAAACATAAAGAACGGGTATGGGGAACTTTCCCACCAACATCACAGTTCTATTTTGCAACTTATAAGAGAACAAGGAATTAGTAATAAAAATGAAATATTCAAGAAACATAGGCCCTGATGCACTAAAGTCAGCGATCGTCAATAAACCTGTTTGCACAAGTTTAGCGACGATCGCTGCTACCCACCCGATTCACTAAACTGCCCACCACATGTTTTTCCACATTTTCCAATCCAACCCATGCAGATGAGTAAAACCCGATGCAAAAGAGTCAAGCGATGATTCACTAACATTTGCTTGTCTATTTTTCATCGGGTTTTACTATCCTATAACCCGACTGCTGTAGACCTGTTGGTAACTGTGTTAGACAGGTCTGCTGGTTTTTTGATAGGTCTGCCTGGTTTGTTTTTTTTCATGGCACAGATATTTTGTGTGTATTACACACGCAAAATATCTGCTCTATTTAAAAAAAAAAAAAAAGAATAAAAAAGAGGCAGACATGTAAAAAAAACTGCCCCCCGTGACAAACGCACCCCTCCCGGCGATCCACAAATGGCAGGAGTAATGCCTACACCCTCCTGCCACCCGATGTTCCCCCCACCATGCTGAAAAATATAGCATGAGGGATGACAGCAGACACCCCCTCCCTGTACCTTTAAGTTGGATGCAGGAGGGGTGCTCAGTCCCTCTTGCGCAATGCAGGCCTTAGGCCCCGCCTCGGTGCATCATGTGGTGCATGGGGAGGGGCCTAAGACCCTGATTGGCTGAGGGGCCTCAGGCTCCTTCCTTGGGAGGGGCCTGAGGTGCCTGAGCCAATTAAGGACTTCCTGAGCTAATCAGGGACTTCCTCCCTTAAGCCCATTTTGTAGCGTATCTTAGTAAAAAGACCCAAAACCCATATACTGTAAAAGGTAAAAACCACAAACCTCCTTAGGAGGTATGTAAATACAGAGGGGCATAATCAAAAGAACCATCTAAGTCCAATTTGGACAAAAGGTGCTAGTTACCCAAAGTTGGTAGTGGCAAAATTTCCATTCTCAAAAAGTATGTCCAAAATATTTTTTTTTACCCAAAAATCATCTATTTATACATCCAGGTGTTTGATCGTCCAGACTGCCACTACACCTATCTTTATACCACATTCTAGACCAAAATATCATCCAAGTCTGAAACGTCCAGAACAAGACCTTTTGGATGTGGCAAGAGTCAGCATTGTGATGAAATGGCTACCTAGACATGGGAACAGAGCAGTGGGGTACCTTAACAGGGCAATGCTGTAAACTTCACAAAAAGGGTGCCACATACTTATAAGTCATGGTTAGCTCCCCAAAACCCACTATTCTATAACCCCAATAACCCTTATCGTCTGCAGGTGCCACCTATATGGCAGTACAGTAGGTTTTTTGTGGGCTAACATTTTCCATCATTGATGTAGTGGTTAGAGTGGTTTATGGGCCTGGGTCCTTCTCTCTATGGTTCAGTAGCCTACCCCACCCCCCAGACTACTTAAGCCACCTCTGTGCAGCTCTACTAGGCTTTCCTATGCCAGGTGATGATATTCTGGAGACAGGTATGTACGTTTTTATTCTGAATTTTGTGGGGGTGCAACAGGGTCAGTGAACATACTTTCTCTGCAGTGGTTATCTGGTCACTTTGGATCTCTTTTGGGCACTTACATGTGTCTTTACATCGTCTAAGTCACAACATATAAGTTCCGTCTAGGAAGTGTTGTCAAACCTTCGATTATTCCTGCAGGATGACTAAGTGTAGGTCAGCCCACATCCCATCCTAACCACGTCTCCAAAAACGACCCTTTCAACTCTGGGCGCACAGCAGGATTCAAAGGCCTAAAATGTTCCTGGATACTCTAAAAAGCCGTTTCAATTATTGGCACTCGGACGACCTGTCTTTTAGATCATCCAAGTGCCAACTTGGGTGGGTTTTTAGACATATTCCAGTTTTGATTGAGCCCCATAGTGTATTTAGATGCAATAGTAAACCTAGTATTATATGTATATATAATATGTAGGATTGATTTGTGCATATAAGTAGGATGATCAATGTGCCAGTAACATAAGTAGCCCTCAGGTAAGTAAATCACTGAATATCTCTATACAGATGGGAAAGGGGGGCAATGTCTGGAAAGCAGTATATAGGGTCATTTCATAAATAATGCACACTTTTTTTTTTTTTTTAATTTATGTGTTTTATTTTTTTCATGTGTTTCTTTACAATCCTTCAATATAGTCTCCCTGTTTTGCAATGACCAAGTCCCAACGTCTGGAAGCTTCATTATTCCATCCAAGACACTGTTTTTGTTCAGTTGCTGAATGGCTTGGGTAACGGCGGAAGAAAGCTCTTCCAGAGACTCAAAACGATGTCCACGCATAGGTTGTTTCAACTTTAGAAAAAGGTCGAAGTCTGGTGGACTCATATCTGGACTGTAGGGAGCATGAGTTAACACCTCCCAGCTGTATTCGAGTAGTTTTTCAATGACACTCTCTATGTGCGGGCAAGCACTATTGTGAAGAATAAGTGGCCCAGCCAAGAGCAACCGAGATCAGGTTTTATGCATTTTTCTGTGCATTTTTTGCAAAAAATCATGATAATACACTGCTATCACACTTCTTCCACATGGAACTTTGTCTTTGGTGATGATGATGCCTTCATGATCATTCATCGGTTGTTAATTTCAGCCTTCCTTGTCTTGCATCATCATCTACGCTCACAAGACCACTCCGATAATGAGTTGCCCACCGAGAAACTGTACTACGGTCCACTGTTAACTCAACACAAACTTCACATAAAGCACTGTAGATTTCTGTCGGGTTTTTGCCATGTAGAGTTTCAATCTTAATGCATGACTTTTGATCGTCAACAGACACAGTACCCGAGACACCTGCAGCCTCCATTTCTCACACTTGTCACAGCCACACTATGTACACTACAGAGCTCCTAAGCACACGTCCTGCTGCTTCGAGCACCAAAGTGAAACAAGGTTTGCTGCAATTGCATCATCCACTCCCCAATGTTGCCAACCTGTGCATTATTTATGAAATTAGATAAGCGATTAAATCAAATTTTAATAAAACCTTTAAATTACCCACATCTTAATGCTCGAAGTGTGGGAAACAAGATGCTGGATGAAGAAGTTGTGATGGAAGATGAGTTGGATACAGTGGCGATCACGGAGACATGGTTCATAGGGAACCATGACTGGGATGTAGTTATACCGGGCTATAATCTGTTCAGGAAAGACAGGGTAGGAAAAAAAGGAAGGGGAATAGCATTATATGTTAAAGATCATATTAAAGCCATACAATTGCAGGATCTGCAGGGTAAGGAAGAGGCACTGTGGATCAATTTAGAAAGAGGGAATGGTGAATATATTTACATTGGTGTGATATACAGGCCTCCACAGACAGAAGTGGACAGAGATTTAATAGTAGACATTCAGAATATATCTAAAAAAGGGGAAGTTTTACTAATAGATGATTTTTAACATGCTGGATGTTGATTGCGGTATCTCTGTTACGGGATCTTCTAGAAGTAAGGAAATCCTGGATTGTCTACAAGAACTGTTCCAGAAGTTGGTAATGGAACCCACGTGGAATGGGGTTATACTGGACTTAGGGCTCCTTTTACGAAGCCGCGTTAGCGGCTTTATCGCATGCGCATTTTTAGCGTGTGATAACCCCTGCGCTAGCCGAAAAACTACCGCCTGCTCAAGAAGAGGCGGTAGCGGCTAGCGCAGCCAGCAAATTAGCGTGTGCTATTACGTGCGTTAAACCACTAACGCGGCTTCGTAAAAGGAGCCCTTAGTGTTTACAAACAGAGAAAGTGTTTCTGATGTTTCGGTGGGTGATCATCCGGCATCCAGTGATCACTGTATGGTAGGGTTTAATATTAAGATGGGTATAGAAAGGGCTCATTCAAAAGCAAAGGTTATAGACCAGTGTTTTTCAACCTTTTTACACCTATGGACCGGTAGAAATAAAAGAATTATTCTGTGGACCGGCATCGGTCCGTGGACCAGCGGTTGAAGAACACGGGGCCAGACCCCGTCCGTCGTGGGCCAGACCCCGCCCATCTCTACCCAATCTCCACCCCAGACCCCATCCCCATAATAGTACTAATTGCACCTTGCATGTCCCGTGTCTCATCTGGAAGCCTTCCCTCTGACATTGCAACGTCAGAGAGAAGGCTTCTGGTTCAGGCGCATGATGCCCTTAGGAGCCACTGCACGTGGCTTTGTGCACCGAATCAGTTAGGAAGAGGGAGCTGGCTCGAAGATAACACCGCATCGATCACACCGTGGACCAGCGGTTGAAAAACACTGTTTTGGGCCTGATGCACGTGCTGGCCCTGTGGACCGGCAGGAAATTTCTGTGGACCGGCACTGGTCCATGGACTGGTGGTTGAAGAACACTGTTCTAGACTTTAAAAAAAAAACTAACTTTGTTCAGATGGGAGATTACATCAAAGAATTGTCTGGATGGGAATGTCTGGAAGGAGTAGAAATGCAGTGGGCAAAACTGAAATAATTGTAAGAGCGACAAACCTTTTTGTGAGGCAAGCAAAAGTATGAGGAAATGAAGGCTGCTTTTATTCTCAAAAGAATAAACTAGAAAAGATCGCAGAAAGAGGAAAAAATATCTGGAAAAGTTAAGAGAGGCCGGTTGTGTAGCAAAGATGCAAATGGAAGAAAAAACAGCTGACACGGTAAAATGGGGAGACAAGACTTTTTTAGATATATTATTTATAGGAAGAAGTGCAAAAGTGGCATTGTGAAACTCGAAGGGGAGAAATATGAAAGAAAAGGCTGAATTACTTAACAAATATTTCTGTTCTGTGTTCATGGCTGAAGCACCGGAAGTGGGACTGCAGAAGACAAATATGAATAAGGATGGAGGAGTGGAAGACCCTGCTTGATTTTCAGAGGGTTGTGTTTGTGAGGAACTAGCTAAAATAAAGGTAGACAAAGCGAAGGGGGCTGGATGGTGTACATTCGTGGGTGCTGAAGGAACTGAGGGAAGTTCTGGTGGCTCCGCTGACTGACCTTTTCAATGAGTCTCTAGTCGGGAGTAGCACCGGAGGATTGGAGAAGGGCAGATATGGTCCCTCTCCACAAAAGAGGAAGGAAGAAGTAGGGAATTACAGGTCGGCAAGTCTGACTTCTGTGGTAAGCAAATTAATGGAAATGCTTTTAAAACAGAGAATGGTGAAGTTTCTGGAATCCTGTGGATTCCAGGACCAGAGGTAGGTCTTGTCAGATAAATCTGATCAATTTCTTTGACTGAGTGACCAGAGAATTGGATAGAGGGAGTGCACTAGATGTGGTGTATTTAGATGTTAGCAAAGCCTTTGACAATGTTCCATACAGATGTCTAATAAATAAACTGAGTGCCCTTGGGATGGGTCCCAGTGACGGGCTGGGTCAAGAACTGGTTAAGTGGGAGGTGACAATGGAGTGATCAATGAAGATCGCTCTGAGGAAAGGGATGTTACCAGTGGTGTGCCTCAAGGTTCTGTTCTTGGACCTGTTCTTTTTAACATTTTTATAAACAATATTGCTTTCGGGTATGATTTGCCACTTTGCAGATGATATCAAAATCTGCAATAGAGTACACACCTAGGATGGTATGCATAACATGAAGAAAGACCTGGCGAAGCTTGAAGAATGGGCTGGAATTTGGCAGCTAAAATCTAATACTAAGAAATGCAAGATCATTCATTTGGGCTGCAAAAACCCAAGGGAATGGTACAGTTTAGGAGGATGAAGAACTTATGTGTACAACAAAAGAAGAGGATTTGGGTATGACTGTATCTTAAGGTGGCCAAACAGATTGAAAAGGTGACAATGAAAGCTAGAAGGATACTAGGGTGCAAAGGGAGAGGAAGCTATAGAATGAGAGGGCATAGGATGAAGTTAAGAGGTGATAGGCTCAAGAGTAATCTAAGGAAATACCTTTTTACAGAAAGGCTGGTAGATGCGTGGAACAGTCTCCCGGAAGAGGTGGTGGAGACAGAGACTGTGTCTGAATTCAAGAAAGTATGGGAAAGGAACGTGGGGTCTCTTAGAGAGAGGAAGAGATAATAGTTACTGTGGTAGGCAGACTGGATGACCCATTTGGCCTTTATCTGCCATCATCATGTTTCTATGATTGATTATGGCATAATCATGCCAGTATTAATAACTCTGTATTGTTACACCGCCAATATAGAGCCCATGTATTGTAACACCTCACTGAAGCTCTTTGTAATTCTGTATGGTAACATCTCTACAGAAGTTCATATAGCGTAACATCTTTACAGAAGCTCATGTAAACTGCTCTGAATCAACTCCCCAGTCATTAGTATTGTTGCTCGATTCTCTGCAGTGACTTGATTAATTTGCTAGAAAAATCAGATTCACCGTTTCAATGAGTCCTGACGATACCTCCGGGCCTCCTAAAGTGGCAGTGTCCAACGGGCAGAGGCAGCGCTCTGAACAGGCTGCTCCTGGCCTGCCCTTCCCTCTGCCACATCACTGATGACGTGACAAGAGGGAAGCAGGCTACAAGTAGCCTGTCGATTGCTACTGCTTTTGGAGGCCCAAAAGTTGAGGTCTCACAGTGGAGGGGTGTCAATCGGGAAGTGCTACACAGGGTGATAGGAGGGATGGAATGCACAGGGGGATGGAAGGGAGGGATGGAAAGCTGCTACTCAGAGGGATGAAAAACTACTGCACAGGGGGATGGGAGGGAGGGATGGAAAGCTGTACATGGCAAAAGAGAGGAGAAAGGAAGAATAGTTGGACACAGGGTGGAGATGAAAGGAAAGATGCAACAAAGAGGTAGAAAGGGAGAAACCTTGCATATGGTGGAGGGGAGGAGAATGCATGGATAAGAGAGAGAGAAATGGACATAGTATGGAGGGCAGGAAGAGATGGTGCATGGGGAGAGAGGAAGAAACATTACCCGTGATAATGGAAGGAGGAAGGGGGAGATATTGCATGGAGGAGAATAGAGAGGTTTGATCAAGGGCACGAGAGAGAGAGAGAATGGCAAGACAGTAGAAAAGAAACAGAAATCATACCCGATCAAAGATGGCCGCGAGTGGCTGAACTTCAGAAGCGTCTCTTGAGCATTCGGTAGAATTTGGATTTTACCTTGTTATATTTGCTCAGCTTTGTTTGAGAATTTCCCCATGCCTAAGAGGAGAGGGAAGAAGTGCTGCCGGAGCCTTGCGGTGCTCTAAAAATCCTCCTCCTCTCACTATCGAACAGCTCTTGAATCGGCTTCAGAGGTGAAACGAACGGGGTCCGTTTCTTGGTCCCGAAACCACCCCTGCACACACCCTGTCGCTTGTTCAGATATCTGGAGGCAGTCCCCTTAGGAAGGAATAATACTCAGACAGTGCCCTATAGGAATTGCCTATTTATTAGTCTTACATCCAGTTTTATAACTTTTGAACATGGGTCAGTGGTATTAGCAGATGATGTAAGTACAAACCATATTTGGTGACAGGATACATAGACTTCAAAGAAGTAATCAACACAAGAAAGGGGGGTAGAGTGGGTAAACAGCATATGTGCTTCCTTTATCTCTCTCAACCAGAGCATAGCTGTGGGGAGTCGAACCTCCATTGTCCCAAGCAGCTAACTTTATTAACAAAATTAAATTAACTTGTCTCAGAACATTAAAGCAGAATCAACACAAACTGGGTCTGTGTTTCCCAGCACAGAGTTAGAAATATATGTGTGTCCCTTCAAAAGGGAGTCGACAACTTCGGGGAATCGCCCGCAGGACTCGGCGGTACAGAGTGATGCCGCAAGGATCCCTGGGCTAGAGGTCACGTTGAGCCCGGAAGCAAGAGACACTCCCCCCCAACTACAGCATACTAGCTCGCCGCAGGTATCAGGCGTGTCCATTGAGGCAGTACCTGTAACCCAGGAGGCTTGTTCATCTGCAAGCTATGATATGGATCTACCGAAAGACTTTTTGAGTCTGGAGAGTGATACAGCGGCTGGAACATCAAGGAAAAGGGAGGTACAACAAGACTTGAAACCAACGAATTTGGGAGGTGAGACTTCTTTTTTGGTTGAAAAACCCATTGAAATCACAATGGAGTCTCTCTGGGACCTAGTTGTTAAATTAGGAAACTCATTGAATCCACAAATTAAAGTGTTGGAAATGAAAATTGATAAGCAGAACTGACTTTATTACAATCAGAAATGACCTCAGTTAAAACCATTTCTCAAAAAAATGAAAGTGAAATAGTAGGGGTTAAACAAGTACAAGAAACTGTGATTAAAGATAGTACAAATATCAGGCGGAAACTGGAAATGATTGAAAATGGCCATCGTGCCAATAATTTGTGGTCCCTAAATTTCCCTAGGGTTCCTTCTATGTCCCCCAGGAAAATGTTAAAAAAATATTTTTGGGGAGATTTTTTCCAGTTTCAGAAGAACTAATTCCACCAATCACACAAGTATTTTACTTGCCTGACAGAAAATTGGATCAGCAATTGATTAATGAGGGGCAACAGGAACCACAATTGGATATTACTACATTATTGGAAAGTTCAATGAGTGAATTAGTTAAACCGGCAACATTGTTGGTAACTGTTGCATTGATGCCAGATAAAAACTGGATAATGAAGATGCTCTTTAAAAATAGAACTAAAGAGTTTCTGGGTCAAAAAGTACAGATTTTTCTGGATGTCACCAAAGAGACTCAAAAACGGAGAAAGCAGTTCCTGTTATTAAAATCTGGAGTAATTTCAGTGGGAGGAAATTTTTTCCTTAGATTTCCTTGTAAATGTATTGTTCATTATGGTTCAGATAAATATGTTTTCTTTGATCCGACACACCTAACTAAATTTGTAGTACTGAAACGTCTTGAGAAAGGTGAAATAATGGAAGTAACAACTGAGATTCATGCTTAATTACTCCCCGCAATTTCAGTCACTTAGATTTTCTTAAGATTAAGATTATATTGATCTTTCTAGATTGTTATTTGTCACTCTATTGAAGTCTTGGATCATAAATTAATTGTGGACTAGGAGAAGATGTTAATATCTTCTATACTGTATTTTTTTTCACCTCTTAGTTTTATTATAATCTTACTGTGCAAGATGTTATGCTTGGGAATATTATATAAAATTGATAAATAAAATTAAAAAAAGAAAAGAAACTGAAATATTGGATATGGCAGTGGAAGGCAAGGTAGAAAGATGAAAGTTGAATGGAGAAAGAAGAAAATATCAAATGGGCAGGAGACCTTGGTAAGCAAGTTAACAGACGACAAACAGAAACCAGAGCCTGGGACCAACATGATTTGAATAATAAAATGATCAGACAACAAAGGTAGAAAAAAATAATTTGATTTTCTGTTTTGTGATTATATGTCAGATTTGAAATGTGTATTCTACCAAAGACAGTCAACCTAAGCTAGGACTTAACCGAGAGAGAAAAGGTCTTTTTAAATTTGTTTACACCACAGCACTGGCATGGGGTAAAGAGGGCAAAAGGGGTGGAGTTGGGGTGTGTGTGAAAAGGTTACAAAAATAAACACGCCAGGGCATTTGAAAAAAAAAAAAAACAAGGAAGGAAAGGAAGGAAAAATGAATTGAATCGATTTTTTTTCCCCTAAATCGGGCAGCACTAGTCGTTAGTAGCTGTATAGAAGCTCTCAATAAAAATAAACCTCCTGGGAGGTACAACGCTATGTTTTCTTGTTTTGGAAGTAATAGTCAATAAGTTGCTGAATAATAGCACTTGAAATGTAGCACAAAAGGTGAAAAGGAGCCATCAATTCCCACGCTTCCTACATGATTTCTCTCTTTCTCTCCACCGCTCATAACAAACGTCAAACACGCCCCGGCTCACAAGTCCTCCTTCTCCAGTGATACAGATGACCGTAGAGCAGGGTACGCATGCGCTAGCTCCTTCACGTCGGGTGACGCGTGGCTCTGGACTCGGCGAGCAAGGTAGTTACGTCACACTCGGCGTCCTTCCCTACGTTCAGTCTTTTTGCGCCGGCGCAAATTTAAATCTCAAAAAGAAAAAAAAAAAAGTCTCAGCGGTGTCACGGGCAAGGCCGGGAGTTGGGTGTGTTTCGAAATGTTTTTTTGTAGCAGTGTTGTGATGCTTTAGTGTATGCAGAGTTTTCTTCCCCGCCCTATGGTCCTTAGTTGGGCAGAAGTAGCCGCAGACTCCTGCGGCCTCCATACACTCGGCTCGGGTCTTCTGGTTTATGCCGGATAAAGCAGGTGGGTTTCGTGAGGAGCAGCCTGCTCCCTTTCCCTTTAAATCGTACCCGTTGTTACGATTAGGGTTCTCTCTGCTCTGGAGCGTTCCTTATAAATCGCAGGTAACTGTGTTACAGTCTGAGACGCCTTTTGAATCCTGGGAAGTGTAGTGAGGCTGGGGGGGAGGGTTCGACTGACGCATTTTGCCGCACAAGGTAATATGGCGTCGCGGCAGCCTGTGCAGCGGATTGAAGCAGTGATTGGCGATTTCCAGCGGCCAGGCCTGAGAGCTGCAGGCTCATTGCAGACGGGCAGGTGAGCGGCGAGAAGCAGCGTGGCGGAGAGTACGAGCCACTGGTTTGGGCATCTTCATTCTCCCCTGGGCAAAGGCGCGTACGGCTGGGGACCTCAGGGCTCTGGGTGAGTGCGGACAAAGGGTTGTTTCAGGTTGAATGTGAGTGTTTTGTTTAATCACGTGAGGCACTCTAGCCAATGAGGGCGCACGCAGCGTGAAGAAAGATATAAATAGGCGGCCTGTAGGACAGGCGACCGCCATTGCAATGTGTTAATTTTGGCAAGTAAGGATAATGGGAAGTGAAGATTCTGTTCACTTCTCACCTTGCATCCCGACCCCTTCGCTAAACAGTTTGTTTCACCAATATTAAGGGGCAGGTGTATGTGCAAGCACTTTTTCTTTAGGTCCTTAATGCCTTCCTTAAAGGTAGTTAAACGCACTAAAAGCTTCTGTCTTTGCACTTGTCTATTTTTTTTTTTTTGTAGCTGTGCAAGAAGAAGATAAACAATGATTAGCGTTAGAGTGGTTTTGCATTTTATATTCACTACCAAGCTCCGATCTAAACACTGTAAAATTTTGCTGACATATTTGCTTAACGTGTAAAACCAAGACACAAAGAAGTCAAACATGCTACCACACACATGCTACTGGCACATTATCACCTTGTGATGGGTTCTGGTGATCTCATTTTACACATAGTAGACCTGTGTGATCTGGATACAGTACTGTAAAATAGTTCTAAGTATAAAGTGGTCTGTCACTGTGATTTAAGATATTCAGTATAGAATTCTGAACTGTAATTTCAAAACTATTGGAATACACGTTTGTTCCTTTGATACTTCATTCAAATTTTTTTAGTGTTAGTTCTCTTAAGGGTGGTATATCAGAGTGGTTTGCTATCTATATCAATTTTAGAGACACCTAAGTGGTCCAGTGGCAGAGGGTTAAGTGATTTCTGTTTTTTTTAATGAATGTTTAATATTCATCAAAAGCACAAGGCCTTTGAAAAGGCTGGGTGGTCCTGAGGGATGGTGGTCATTTGACTTGTGAATGTAGTAGTTTCATGGTCATGCATTACTAAAGCAAATATGATTCAGAGTCTATCTACATAATAGTTACTGCTGCTTTTTTCTCAATCATTTTTTTTAACTTTAATAGTGATGACTTGAAATTTGATCACAAAAACATCTCTGTCTCCCACTTTGTGTCAAGTGGCCCCAAGAATACACCAAACAATTATAAAGTGGACCTCAACATCCCAAAAGGATCAGTACTCGAGGAGTCCATAACTCCACCAAAGAGTCTTAATTTTTTAATTATTGGTCTGCTCCGGAAACAGGTCAGAGAGAGAAAAATTCCCCTCAACAAATAGGGAAGAAAAGGTCTCTAGCCAAAAAACTGGGCATTTATCAACTAACTCAGAAAGAACACGTGACACAAAAAAGATAAAAAATATCTACGAGGTTATAATATCAGTGCTGAGTGCTGCACCTCAAAAAATGCAAAACACAATCATCCAACTTGTATTTAGCTTTCAAACAGAAAGTGCAGTTTCTCAAAGTTCCGTCTTCTGCCGATCAAATGATGTTTGTAATCCACCAAACTGTTATACCAATTCGTCATCCAGATGCAGATCACCCATATTCCAACACTTACACTCAACAAGAGTCCTTGCATGACCTCTTTCTGGCCTGTTTCCAGAGCGGACCAATGATTAAAAAATTAAGACTAAACTAAACCTTAGATTTATATACCGCATGATCTCCACAATCGTAGAGCTCGGCACGGTTTACAAGAGTTGAGAGAGAAAGGAACTCCAATGAGATTAAAGGGTATAGTGAGAAGGATATTTGGGGGGCTTAGGATGCTAAAGATGGGGTAGGTATTACATTTTTGAAAAAAGCCAGGTTTTCAGATGTTTGCGGAAGAGTTGGAGAGAGCTCAGGATCCGGAGGGGGGAGGTAAGGTTGTTCCAGAGCTCAGTGAATCTGAAGGGGAGGGAGGTCCTTAGTTTTCCTGCACGGGAAATGCCTTTTAATGAAGGAAAGGATAATTTTAGTTTGTGAGTGGGTCTGGTGGTATTAAGATTTAAGGAGTTCCAGGAGAGTGGGATGAAGGGAGGGAGGATGCCGTGAAGGATTTTGAAAATTAGGCAGGCGCATTTAAAGTGGACCCTGGTGGAGTTATATATTCTTCGAGTACTGATTCTTTTGGGATTTTGAGTCCATTTTATAATTGTTTGGTGTACTTGTGGAGCCACTTGACACACAAATTGGGAGACATTAGATGTTTTTGTCTTTACCTTGAAGTATTATTGTCTTCCTTTCCCTAGATTTTTTGATAGCTGAAATTTGATCATACATTTATGATAGTACACTTGTTTCATATGACACACTAATGTATGCAAGAGTGAGAAATTACAAATAGGTTTTAGTGTTAGAACTCTTTGGTGTTATC
Organism: Geotrypetes seraphini; assembly: GCF_902459505.1. NCBI lineage: Eukaryota > Metazoa > Chordata > Amphibia > Gymnophiona > Dermophiidae > Geotrypetes > Geotrypetes seraphini. The sequence continues at coordinate 25,061,909 of NC_047095.1, forward strand.
TTTAAATCTCTTTTATGGGTTTCTTTTTGTTGGGGGCAATTACTCTGTTGGTTAATTTTGCGCATACTGTAGTACTATGACGGGCATGACCCTCGCTCCTAAGTCAGGGCAAGTGAAGTATCTCGGTCTCTCAAATGTACTGTTAATGGTTGTTGTAGTACTTGCATACTGTATGTACACTTTTTAAAGCCTATTTAATCATCAATTTTAATAATAATAGCTTTATTTATATCCCGTCATACCTTTCAGTTCAAGACGATAAGAGATGCTGATAACAGCAAGTTAACATTGGTTGGAATTGGGAAGGGAGTTGGAGCATTCCATGAGTAGAGGCTGACTGAAATTGCTTTTTCAGTTTTGGCCAAAATAGAAACTACACCAAAACTTTCTGTAAGCTTTCAGCCAAAACTCATCACCTGTTTTTGGCTTAAGCCTAAACCTCAATTTTGGTTGTACGACTGTGAACCAGTAGGAGTTGCTGGAGATTGTGAAGCTTGCAGTCTTCACCCCTCTGCTAAACCCATAAAATCCAAGCCAGAATATAATAATGTAAATAATGAGACTGCATTTTATCTCCAAACAAAATTAGTGTCTACAACATGGACTGCAGCTGATGAAAACTGAAACTGCAAGCCACTGTGCTTTTACAGTGACCAAGGAGCTTATTCCAAATTTGCAAATTTTAATTTCTGTTAAATACTTTTGATACAGATATTTATTTGGAGCACTAATGTGCAAGATTGCAGCACAAACCAAAAAAAAATGGTAGCACCTCTGCCAGATTATTTTACAATCCATGCGCTCTAGTGCTGTAGTAAGAGCAGGTGCCATGCCCCAGTTGTGGCAGCCATTTTGAAGCAGAGCTGGAATGGGCAGGAGTAACTGGGAATCACTCCTGCCCCAGCTATTTGCTAGATCACCAGGAGGGCCTGTGGGTGGGAGCAGGCACTCAGGGGAGGGGGGGTCTAGGAGGAAGGTATAACCACTATGGGGAAAGAGGGGGAAGACAAACAAAATACGGTTATTTCCATCTCAGACTTTAAAACATGGCTGAATTTGAAACCAGGCAGAAAATGGATTTTGGGACATTTTCAACTCTAGTCGAATCCAAAATTTGTTTGGCCTCTAGCCAGAAACTGGCAAATGTATAGACTGCTTAGTTGATTGCCATATGTTTGTGTTTTTCTGTCCTTCTGCTAAGATCCAGTAAGAGTGCAAAACAGATTCATTTTGGAGATGCAGGGTTTTTAAAAAAAAATTATAGGGACTAACATACTAACGCTATGAAAAAGTTTGCAAGATAATTGACTGCTTTATGTGACAGTTTTTGCACATTGCCATGACTGGGAACTTGTATACTCCTGGCTGTGGTAACGTGCAAGAAATTGTAACAAAAGGGGACAGGACACTATGTCCTTTTTAGGTCTGTGGCCTGCTATACTCCCTAGCCCTGAACTGGGGCTCAAATTTAAAAAAAGAGGGACAAAAACGAGAAGTGATGTTCATCTGTACTAACTACACAAGTGACATTGTGCAGTACTTTTACTGTGCCCTAACGTAGAGAATGACACAGGGACAGAATTTGTCCGTATCTCCGCAGATAACCATGAGAAACCATCCCTTGTCATTCTTTAGTGTCTATATCAGCCTCAGTCCTACACCAGAATTCTTCAATGCAAGACTTGAGGATCAGTGCTGTGCCCAATCATACTCTGATTCTTCCCTCTGTCCTTAAAGAATGACACGGGGGATGGTTTCCTGTAGTTAACCGCAGAGACAGGGACAAATTATTTCAGTCTTTATTAACTTGTGTGCAGTTCAGTGAATCACATGACATGCAATGCACACATACATGCCATGCAGTGCACACACACATGCCTTGCTTGGTAACTGCTTAGTGCACTTCAGTAAGGAGGCCCCTTTGTTTTATGTTCTTTTTAGAAGAGATATGTGCTTATTTACTGAAAAAACATCTGAGGATCCTTTCTATTACTATGAAGACAACATTTCTCAACATACAGTGGTGAGAAGTTGAGCAATATGCTCGGTTGCATTAGATTTCCAAGAATAATTCTTTTATACCGTAGAGCAGTGGCCTTCGCTAATTTTTAAGCGAGGGCCGTTTTGGATCCAAAAGTGCTGGAGAGCTGACAAATATCTTCCTACTTTGGGTCACGATACCAATAACGTTTCACGACATTCATTCCTACCAGAACACCTGGCCTTGGTCACACGTGAAGAACATAGATAAACCCTATGCAAATACAGGACCACAAACTAAAAATCTGAACATACACAAACGAAACCCTAAGATGCCAGACTCTGCATGTAGTACAACAACGGAGAAATAGAAAGAAATGCATTTCTGCTTGAACAGTGCAAAATATAGACAGCAGTTGTAAATTCTCAAAACTGACATATTTAAATTACTAAATTGAAAATAAAATCATTTTTCCAACCTATGTTTGGTGATTTTATTTTATTTTTCTAATCATCTTTTCCTAGTCTTCACTTCTTGTTTTTCTCTCTCCTTTTTTCCCTTCTGTCTGTGCTCTTAATTCTCTTGTGAGGGTCATCTTATCCATTTGCTGTTTTTCTCTCCTTCACTTTCTGTCCTACATCCATCTTTTGGCATTAACTTTTAACATTCAACTTTCTTCCATTTTTTTTTTTTTTGCTTCCTTCTCAGATCTGTCTGCTTTTCCATATCTTCCCTTCCCATCAATCCATGAGCACTATCTCCTCTGTCTCTGCCCTTCCCCTCCATCCATGGATGCTGTGGATGGGGCACACTGGATGGGCCATTTGTCTTTATTTACCGTCATATTTCTACAGTATGTTTCTCCTTTTTTTCCTCTCCTATTCCTATCTATCCATAAACAGCATTTCTTCTATCTCTTTCCCTCTCATGGTCTTGTCTTCCCCCCCCTTTCCCTCTCCTTTGGTCTGGGATCTTTCTCCTCTCCTTCCCATATCTCTTTTTCCTCCTTCCCTCCTTTCCTCTCCTTTTTGTGGTCTGGCATATCTCTGTTTTTCCCTTCCCCTCTTCCCTACCTTAGTCTAGTGGTCTGACATATCTCTCCTTCACTTCCGCTCTTTTCTGTGGTCTGGTATCTCTCTTCCTCCTTCCCTTTCCCTTTGTCTGGCACCACTGCCTCCTTTCCTCACCCCTCCCGTGATCTGGAATCTCTGTTCCCTTTCTTCGCCTGATTATCTGGCATATTTCTTTCCCTTTGTTCCCCATCTCCACAGTCCATCATCTTTCTTTTACCCTCCCCATATTTCTCTCCCCTCCCTCCCTTGCATCCCCTTGTCTGGCACTACTATTTCCTTTCCTCACCCCTCCCGTGATCTGGAATCTCTCTTCCCCTGATTATCTGGCATATTTCTTTCCCTTTGCTCCCAATCTCCACAGTCCAGCATCTTTCTTTTATCCTCCCCATATTTTTCTCCTCCCCCTTTCTTGCATCCCCTTGTCTGGAACCTATCTCTTCTTCCCTTCCCCGTCCCATAATCTGGCATCTCTTTTTCCCTTCCCATTCTTACCCTGGAGGGAACTCATGGCAGCCATTTATGTTTGCAGCTCTGCACAGGGCAGGAGTGTAGGAAGATCGGTTCAGCCCTGTTTTACAACAAGACCACCAGGCTTTAAAAAGTAAGTTGTGGAGGGAGGCGGGAGTGGGTTAGTTGGCTCTAAGTAAGTTGAGGGGTCTGGGAGGCTGGAGGGAGGTGGGGATGGCTCAGAGTCGACCCCAAGTATTGTAGAGGCATTAAAACAGGGGTGTCCAATGTCGGTCCTCGAGGGCCGCAATCCAGTCGGGTTTTCAGGATTTCCCCAATGAATATGCATGAGATCTATGTGCATGCACTGCTTTCAATGCATATTCATTGGGGAAATCCTGAAAACCCGACTGGATTGTGGCCCTCGAGGACCGACATTGGACACCCTGCATTAAAAAGTAAGTTGTAGTGAGATCCAGTAGGGGTATAAAAACCGTGAATAATCGAAGTTGCGAGTGCATTGATCTTTTTATTTAGGGAAGTCTACTATCATCAACTTAAAGAATGAGTCTTTCTGTAGAAAACCATGATTTAAATCAAGAGTAGTGATTTAAATTGTGATTAAAATAGTGATTAAAATCAGCATGGATTTGATTTAAATGAAATTGATTTAAATCAAGAGTAGTGATTTAAATTGTAATTAAAATAGTGATTAAAATCAGCATGGATTTGATTTAAATGAAATTAATTTAAATGATGATTTAAATCATTAGTCAGACTTGATTAAAATCATCCTGTGACATTATGAATGGATTAAAGCAGGGGTGCCCAATACATTGATCGTGATTGACCGGTAGATCACAAAGGCAAAGTGAGTCGATTGCGGAGCCCATCCCGGGCTCTGTGATAGACTTGTGTTGCCTTCACAATCTACCGGGCTGACCAGCCTTCCTCTCCCCGACGTCAATTCTGCCATCGGAGAGGAAGTTCCGGGCCAGCCAGTCGCTGCCTGGCTGGCCTGGAACTTCCTCTCCAACGGCAGAATTGATGTTGGGGAGAGGAATGCTGGTTGGCCCTTGACGCAGGGAAGCAGGGAGAGCTTGGGGCGGCGGTGGCTTGGGGGCCTGTTCCCCGATGGCAGCGGCAGTGGCTTGGGGGAGGGCAGGCAGGGAGACAGAAGGAAAGAAGGGAAACAAAGAAAGAAAGAAAGAAAAAGGGGCATGAAGAGAGAAAAAAAGAAAGGGATGCAGGGAGAAAGAAAGGGCAGGGAGAGAAGAAGATAAAAGTTGGGGGAATGAATGAGGTCTGGAGGAGGAGAAGCATACAGGCTGAAAGAAGGGAAGAAATATTGGATGCACAGTCAAAAGAAATAGTGCAACCAGAGACTCATGAAATCACCAGACAACAAAGGTAGGAAAAATTATTTATTTTCAATTTAGTGATCAAAATGTGTCCGTTTTGAGAATTTATATCTGCTGTCTATATTTTACACTATGGCCCCCTTTTACTAAAACCGCACTAGCAGTTTTTAGCGCAGGGAGCCTATGAACATCGAGAGCAGCGCGAGGCATTCAGCGCAGTTCCCTGCGCTAAAAACTGCTATCATGGTTTAGTAAAAAGGAAGAGGGTATATTTGTCTATTTTTGTATGGTTGTTACTGAGGTGACAGTGCATAGAGTCATCTGCCTTGACCTCTTTGAAAAAATCCTGGCATATAAATGATAATTACCATTTTCTCTGTGTACAGTGTGCTTTGTGGGTTTTTTTTTTAATTTTATTGTTGGTAGATCATTTTGACTTGGTCGTTTTAAAAGTAGCTCGCAAGCCCAAAAAGTGTGGGAACCCCTGGATTAAAGGAATATATTTACCAAAAAATGTAAACACTGCATGACTATATAGCCTTATGCTAGTACATAATTAAAAACTAATCCTTATTTTTAGTACAATGTATCTAATGGTCCTGAAATGATAGTTTTCTGCAAGCAATTTGCAAGTTGAAATACAAATTTACAGAACCCCGTCAATCATGTTTTCTACTCCATCTTCTTCCCAGGGAGCTGCTCCTACACCCACCCCCAGTTTTCTGCAATCTACTGTAGTTGCTCAGAAGTGCTTCTGCTCTGTGGTTTTTTTTTATTATTTTTGGGTATTGTGGGTTTTTATTTGGAGGCTCAGTGCCTAGAGAGTGTCGGTGCCTTGGAGGCTCAATGCCGCCTCCTGCCTGGGAGAAGATGAAGACCTGGGTGGTGGAGGTCTGCTGCTAGCAGGCTCAGCCCTTGGGGACACCTAGCTAACCAGCATGCTTTGATATTTTTTTGAGCTCAGGGGCCATCTGCTGCATAGCTACTCGCATCCCTGATTTACTTGGGGGCTTGAGTGCATACTCTCTATCATCAGCTTGGAAATGAAAAGAAAGACCAGTGGATTGAATAAGAGTAGCTAGTGGACTTAGAAACAGATTGAATAGAAGTGGAGAAATGATAGATCCTTGTGGAACACCACATAACTATGGGAAGTTGAAGATGTGGTAGATACCTTGTATGTTCGATTAGACAGAAAAGAAGAAAACCAGAATATAACAGTTCCACTAAGGAAGGAAAACTACATTCTCTAATATCTTTGAAAGGAAACAAAGTTTTGATACTGGATGATAGTTTGCCGGGTTTGCTGGATAAAGTGATTTTTTTAAAGAATAGGTCAAACTATAGCAGATTTCCATAAAATAGGAAACTACTGTTGAGAGGCTAGAATTAATTATAGTACAAAATCATCCCAGTTTAAGCAAAAAAATTACTTGCAAAAGTTACGAATCTGGTGCTTAAAGGGACACAGACTAGACACAGAGAAAACTCAAATATAGCAAAGAAATTTAAATTTTGAATATTTAAATTATTTGAATTATATGGGGTCCTCAGTATGAGGTGTTAAGCTTCAAAGAACAGATTGCAAGCAGTCTCTGTCCCTTTAAGCACCAGCTTTGTAGAATTAATTATAGACATGATATGGGGCATCAGTTCAAATTGGGAGATTGTTAGCCAAGAGGATGGAAATAGATCCAAAGAGCATGAGGTCTTATTTACTTAGACAGGATTTTCCACAAGGAAAAAGAGGACTGTAATTGAAATGAAGACCATGTTGAATGGCCTAAGAATGGAATAGCTACATTTTCTGAAAACATACCATATATACTCGAATATAAATTGAGATTTTTGGAGGAGGAGGGCAAACAAAAGAGCCCTTCGGTGGACTGGATGGAGGACTGCCGCTTGATGCCTGGAGGAGCTGGAGAGCAGGGAGGTCTGCGCTATCTGCCAGTAGCGCGCATGTGCACTCCTGCCTGCCACAGACATACGGATCACGCAGGTAGGAGTGTGCATGTGCGCTTAGGGTTTTATTATTATAGATTATTATTATCATTATTATATTAACCTTGTATACACTCCTTTGTAACATATCTGTCATAATGGCCAATATCTTTTTATTTGTTTAAACTGATGTTATTGTAAACGTTGTGTGGTTTTACAGTAACAAAAATATTTGTGTTAAAACTTATGGCAAGGATGTCTAGTCTTTGTAGACTGGCTTACCAGGATCACCCAAGTTTCTAATCTCAGTTTATATTTGAGTCAACTACTTTTCCTCCCTTTTGGGGGGGAAAATGGGGTCTCAACTTATATTTGGATCGACTTATATTCAAGTATATATGGTAAGTGTCTTGTGTCATCGTTAAAGAATAAAGTTGAGAAGCAGGATAAGTGTGCAACACTTTCTGTAAATTGATAATCTTTGTGGAAAAGAATTGTGCTAAAGTTTTAGCTGCAGGGCCTGAACATGATAACTTTTGAGGTTTGGCGTTAATGGAGCGAAATATTGAATAAATGTCTTTGGATGGATTAGATGATTTTTTAAATCAAGTCTTGATAATGTTTAAACTTTTGCCTTTTTTAGATGGAAATTATAATCCCTATGCATTACTCTAGATTTAATTAAGTCAGTAGACAATTTACCCCCTGTTTTACTAAGGTGAGCTATGTGTTTTAATGCACGCTAATGTGTCCATAGATTTACATGCATGCGTTAGAATTTAGTGCATGGTTAGTGTGTGTTATAATATTTAGCGTGTGCTAAAACACTTAGCGCACCTTTGTAAAAGGAGCCCTTATTTTTTTCTGAAATACGTTCAGCATTGTGTGGCTGTCTGGAGGCCATAATTGGTTTTTAAAGAGGTTAGTGAGGTTCAAATCTATCTCGAGAAGGACAAGGATGTCATCTGCATATGTAAATAGAGTTTCAAAGGGAGATAGATGGAAGAATTTCAGAGAAGACATATAAATGTTGAAAAGAATAGGGGACAGGGGTGATCCTGTGGAACATCACATAGTGGTCTCCAATGACATGGTTCCATTCATGTTAACAGTGTAAGAGCGGGATCGTAAAAATTTTGAGAATCAATGCCTATCTCAGAAAGTTGGTAAATTAGGATATCATGGTGGACAACATCAAAGGCCGCAGATAGATCGAATTGTAGTAGGATAGCAAACTTATTACGAGATTGAATCTTTGAGATTAAAGAGGCCAGCAGGGATTCAGTGCTGAAATTGGGTCTGAAGCCATATTGGCAAGGTAATAGAATGGAGAATCTCTCTAAGTAGGATGAGAGCTGAGTGGCCTCGAGCATTTTGGTCAGTAGAGGAATATTTGCTATAGGACGATAGCTGGAAGGGGAGGATGGGTCTAGATCGGCTTTTTTTCAGTAGTGGGGTCAGGGCAATGTGTCCCATTTGAATGGAAAATAGGCCAGATAGTAAGGCTGAGTTGATAAGTCTGGTGAGAGATGAAATAGCCTGCACGGGAATTTTCTCGTAAAGGTAGGAAGGGAACGGGTCCAGGGCACATTTGCAGGATCTTAATTTGTGGCACAGTTTAGAAACCTGGGCTTCGGATACATGTTCAAAGACTGTCCAGGATCTGTCTACTGGGATAGGGTTAGTGTCACTGGGCACTAGAGAATTGTAAGTGCCTGCTGATGGAAAAGAGCTTCTTATAGTAGCAACCTTTTCGTTGAAGAATTTTGCTAGGTCGTCCACTGCTGGAGAGGAGGGGAGAATAGAGGAGTCATTTTTAGAGGTTAAGGAGCGCCAGATGTTAAACAATGTGCTGCTCTGGCTATTGGGTCTGGTGATTTTGTCACCATAGAAATTCTTTGTTGCTTTTTTTAGTACTGTATTGTAGAACTTGATACTGTTCCTCCATGACTGTCTTATCTGCAGGGGATTTCGATTTTTTTTTCCATTTATGCTCCAGTACTTGGCATTTCTGCTTCAGTTCTCTGTGGTACAGAAGATACCAGGGGGGCCTTACGGGAGTAGGAAACCGTTTTAGTAGATAGAGGGGCAAGAGAGCTCCCCCTCTCCACATTAGAAAACAGATCGAACACTCTTCTTTGCTTCAGACCAAATCCCTAACTCTCCCCTCCCCCCTCAACACGGCCCACCTTTCTATACTTTTCCCCCTCCTCCCCCCCAGATCCCTGCCCCCTCCCTCTCATACAATATGCGTTGTTCCCCCCTCTCATAAATTCAATTGTACTCTCTTACAGTACATACCGTATGTGCTCTGTATTAGCCTCTCCTTCACTTAAATTGTCAACGTAAACTAGTTTTTGGCCCTTTGATTGACTTGTTATGTTCTTCTTGTTTTTCAACTGCACTGTATGTAACTCTTCTATTTGTTGTGAACCGCCTAGAACTCCCTGGGTATGGCGGTATACAAAAATAAAATTATTATTATTATTATTTTATGTAGACTTAGAGAGGTTTACCCAGTTGTGCCAGTTGGTTTCTGGGATATCAGGTTTGGGACAAAAGAAAAACTGGTTGAGAAATTGGGTCCAGAACTGTTCGCTTGCAATTTTTTTACGGAAGGTAATAGATTTTGTGGCGCGGGGTTGAACCCCAAGGTGAGACATGAAAATGGGGAGACAGAAGGTACCTAGAAAATGGTCGGACCAAGGGACATGTTCCCAGCGAACACCTTCGGCTAGAGTTTTGTAGTCCATAAGGTCGAGGAAACTAATGATGTCTAGGGTGTGCCCCTTTTCATGGGTTGGAGAGGGTTCAGGAGAGGGAAAGCCCAGAGAGGTGCGAAAGTTGTTACATTGAGTCTGTTCTGCAAACTGTGTTGTACAGAGAAGAGATGCAGTGGAGAAGGTATTAAAGATCAGAGATGAAGGAGATGAGAAGACCCAGCTTGGAGACAGCATGGCGAGACCTAGGAAAACAACATTGTGGCAACTACACTCACCCAGTTAACTTGGCTGGAGCTCTGGAGTCATGGTACAGGTAAGAGAGGCTCAGAGACAACAACATAGGTCAAGGCTTTTCTGAGCAAACCTATGGTGATTTCAGACTGGTTATCACATGCCCAGTTCATAGAAAGGTGTGTAAAAATGGCAACTGTTAGTCATGTGTATAATCAGGAGAGGAGGGAACATTATATTAATCAGTAGGGTGCTCATGAGCCAAAACAGAAGCAAACAAGATATGGCCTCTTTGCTGGAATTTGTTAATAACATTAAATTAACTGTATAAATGACATTTTATTTATTTATTTAGATTTATAGCCCGTCCTCCCCAGAATCCCAGAACGGGTTGCAGTGGTACATTCACAATATATTGGAGACGGAAGATTAAGGGTACATTCACAATATACTAGAAAATTGCAGTAAGGGTTAGAAAGGTGCATTCACAACTTGGCTGAAGACTTCAGATTGATTGAGACCATGGTAGGTGTTCGAGCAGTACAAGTTATAGTATGCCGCAATCAGCAATGAGTCTTAGGTGATCAGTTTCAGTTATAGACTGCTATAGCCTGGTCTTTAAGGTCTCAAAGTAGGTATGTTCTGGTTCGAGAACAGCATGGTTTTTACCACTTTCTGGAAATGTAGCAGGCTTATCTATAGCTTGTATGTCTGGAGGAAGCTGGTCCCATAGTTTTGTCACACTATGAGAGAAGGATCGTTTCTGAGCAGTTTCTAGTTGGAGCTGGTGAGATATGTAGTTGGTGTTCCAGCTGTGATCTGAGTGATCTGGTCAGGTGATAGATGGGGAGTTTTTCAGCTGTATAGTGGGGAGTCATGCCATGGAAATGCTTAAAGGCAATGGTCAATTGTGAAGATGGCCTGTTTTCCTGTGTGTAGCCAATGTACTTCATTCAGTGCTGGGGTTATGGGATCGAAAGGACCAAGGTTTTTCAGTAGCCCGATTGCTGCATTCTGCACTCTTTATAGTCAATGTTGTTCCTTCATAGGAAGGCCGTTGTACAAGCTGTTACAAGAGTCCAGGGGAGATGGCACAAAGGCGTATAGCAGTTGAGTGAAGTCCATGTCAGAAAAGTATCACCGAAAATGCTTTAGTTGTTGTAGGTGGTAGAAGGATGAGGACACCACCTTGGAGATCTGTGCTGAAAATGTAAGGTTGGCATCTAGGATGATCCCTAGATTGCATACTTGGTATTTGGGTATGAGAATGGTGAGGGAAGGTTGAGAGGCTAAATGAATCCATAATAGCTTGGTTTTGGATGGTTTTGACATTTTAAAGGCAATTATATGACTACAGATGTAGTTACAAGTATTTGTACTTTCAAATGAATATTACTTAATTTCTACAAAAAACATTCACCAACAAGAAAGAATGTCCAAATATTCAATATCCAAAGCAACATTCAATATAATTCAGCATTACCTATGGTACCCAATAAAAAAAGAGAAAAGACCTCAGTGTCTAGTAGGGGTTCTAAACAAACTACCCACATAGACAAGCCAATCTCAAAAACTCAAGTTTGAGACCAGCAGACACATCCATAATGGAAACTCTAATCAAACACCAATTAGATAAGATCCTGGATGAGGAGAATCTACGGGATCCCCGACAACATGGATTTACTAAGGGGAGATCCTGCCAATCCAACCTGATCAGCTTTTTTGACTGGGTAACGGGGAAGCTGGATATAGAGGAGTCCCTGGACATTGTGTACCTGGACTTTAGCAAAGCATTCGATAGCGTACCACACCGCAGGTTACTGAGCAAGATGAGTTCTATAGGATTAGGTAACACATTGACGAAATGGGTTGGGAGCTGGCTTGGAGGTAGGCTCCAAAGGGTGGTGGTGAACGGCACCCCCTCCGAAATGACGGAGGTGATTAGTGGAGTACCACAGGGCTCAGTCTTGGGCCCAATCCTATTCAACATCTTTATAAGAGACTTGGCAGAAGGGCTTTGAGGTAAAATAACATTATTTGCCGATGACGCCAAACTGAGTAATGTAGTGGGCAAATGCACAACAGACGAAGATTCAGTGCCCGACAACATGATGCACGACCTACTCCTACTGGAGCGATGGTCTAGGACATGGCAACTCAACTTCAATGCCAAAAAATGCAAAGTTATGCACCTGGGCAGCCAGAATCCATGCAAGTCTTATACCCTTAATGGCGAGATCCTAGCAAAAACGGTAGCAGAACGAGACTTGGGGGTAATCATCAGTGAGGACATGAAGTCTGCCAATCAAGTGGAGCAGGCTTCGTCCAAGGCAAGACAAATCATGGGCTGCATACGAAGGGGTTTCGTCAGTCGTAAGGCGGAAGTCATTATGCCATTGTATAGATCCATGGTGAGGCCCCACCTGGAATACTGTGTGCAATTCTGGAGGCCGCATTATCGCAAGGATGTGCTGAGACTGGAGTCGGTGCAAAGAATGGCCACCCGGATGGTCTCGGGACTCAAGGATCTACCATACGAAAAACGGCTTGACAAATTACAGCTATACTCGCTCGAGGAGCGCAGAGAGAGGGGGGACATGATCGAGACGTTCAAGTATCTTACGGGCCGCATCGAGGCGGAGGAAGATATCTTCTTTTTCAAGGGTCCCACGACAACAAGAGGGCATCCGTTGAAAATCAGGGGCGGGAAACTACGAGGTGACACCAGGAAATTCTTTTTCACTGAAAGAGTGGTTGATCGCTGGAATAGTCTTCCACTATAGGTGATTGAGGCCAGCAGCGTGCCTGATTTTAAGGCCAAATGGGATCGGCACATGGGATCTATTCACAGGGCAAAGGTAGGGGAGGGACATTAAGGTGGGCAGACTAGATGGGCCGTGGGCCCTTATCTGCCGTCTATTTCTATGTTTCTATGTTTCTATCCTCGGTCAAAAACTCCAAGATAAGTAGTTTTATATTATAAACAAAATACAGTCTTTCAGTATCATCACTTATCTGAAAATATGGTATTCCACAAGTTCTTTGACATAGTTCTGAAACATGGAAGCAGGAAAAAACCGGCACAGTGGAGCATAGAGCAATAGCACAGCAGCTAAACAATCATCATCGCTGGCATAAAGGATTCCACAATATCCAACAGGGCCCCCTGTTTCGCAATCAAGCTTCTTCAGGGATTTGCTGCAAAAAAAGAAAAAACGGTTTGTATAAACAATCAAGAAATAAAAAACGATCAAAATCACAAACTGCAGCACAGCTCATAGCATCAGTTAACCCACTTCAGCTCCTGTTATAAAATGCCCCCCCGGCGTTCTATCTGACTTAAGGCTCTCAGCGTCATGACGTGCACATGATGACATCATCTACATTCAAATCTACAGCAAAAAGTCAAAATTCAAACCCAAAAACAAAATCAAAAACAAGCTTTCCATTCCACACAGCCATTCAAACCAATGAGTGAACAGGTCTGAAGAAGAAAAATCCAGCACTGTTCTCTTCGCAGCAGGAGTTGTTTAAAATCACCCCCTCGGACTGAAGGAAACACTCTCTCCAGAACCAAGCAGTGCAGATCTTCAAAATTATGATGTAAATCCATGCAGTGTTGCACCATCGGGGGGTTCCACTCGTTCTCTTACAATACAGGATCGATGTTCTATTAATTTAGTCTTGAAAGCCCTCGATGTCTGCCCCACATAAAGTTTTTGACAGGGACATCTGATGATATACACTATCCCTCTGCTCTCACAGCCTGTAACTTGACGTAAACTATAACTTTTCTGATCTGCTGGGTTCACAAACAATAAACACTCCTCCATCACATCACACATAGAGCAGTGCCCACATTTGGTGTGACCAATCTCCCCACTGTTATACTCATTCCTAACAGAAGATTCAATCACAACTCTACTTGTTGGACAGAACAAATCTTGAATAGTTTTGTTACGAGAAAAAGAAAATATCACAGTGCAGTCCCGAAAACAAGAGTGCAGCAAATCCCTGAAGAAGCTTGATTGCAAAACAGGGGGCCCTGTTGGATATTGTGGAATCCTTTATGCCAGCAGTGATGATTGTTTAGCTGCTGTGCTATTGCTCTATGTTCCACTGTGCCGTTTTTTTCCTGCTTCCATGTTTCAGCACTATGTCAAAGAACTTGTGGAATACCATATTTTCAGATAAGTGATGATATTGAAAGACTGTATTTTGTTTATAATATAATACCAATTATCTTGGAGTTTTTGACTGAGGATGTGTCTGCTGGTCTCAAACTTGAGTTTTTGAGATTGGCTTGTCTATGTGGGTAGCTTGTTTAGAACCCCTACTAGACACTGAGGTCTTTTCTCCTTTTTTATTGGGTACCATAGGTAATGCTGAATTATATTGAATTTTGCTTTGGATATTGTATTACTTAATTTCTACATATTTCAACTATGATTTGATGTAGGTAAAACTCATTTTAAGCAGTTTCTGAAGGTACGAGGACTGTTCAATAATTTATCTATCTGAATATGTGTATGTTGTGACATGTCTCAAGATTACTCATGCATAGTGTGGCTCAATGAAATTGTGGCTTGTGCAATTAAGTAAGAAATTGCTAGATTTGGGGCACTGTTCAGTGATAAAATATCACAAAAGAACGGTAAAAGCCAAAGGAGATCCATGAATGCATGGCTGCAGTTTATGGTGAGTCTTCCACATCAACCTACAAAGTAAAATTTTGGAATAAGCAGTTTGAGTGGTACAGAGTCCATTGAAGATGACCCTCACACTGGACGACCTGTGGAAGCAGCTTCCACAGAAATGTGCAAGAAAGACGAGGGTTTAATTTTGTCAGACATACGAATTAAGGTTTCCCGAATAGCTGAAGAAATGGACACTTCAGCAGGTACAGTTTGGAAAATAATTCATGAAAAGTTGAACATACCCAAGGTTAGTGAAAGATAGCACCATCATTGTGGTAATCCTTCCCTATCAATTTAAGACAAGAACACTGTTTCTAAATTTAAATGAGTCCTCGGAACCTTCCTATTCCAGGCTTTTAATATCTAAAGCCCTTGCATACGTCTTCAGCCTTTGATTTGATTTTGATGCCCTCCTTTTCATCTATTATTCCTTCAAATATTTTTCTTATCCTTTTGGTTTGTCTCTTTCCCCATCCTTAATTTTTGTGATGTATCCTATTACCCTTTTTCCTTTTGTATCCAGTGATACCCAATAGTGTTTTGTTATTGTTTGTGTCCCCCCCCATTTTTTTATTTTTATTATGTTGTTTTTTAAAAACATTTGTACAAATGTTTTTAATTTTCTGTAAACCGTTTAGGCTTATAGGCAGTATATCAAATGCAATAAACTTAAACTTGACGCCTTGTCAGAAGGCCACAGGGCTCCAGTTCTGTCAGGAGAACTTGGAGATGCTCCGTGAAGACCAAGTGAATTTTTTTCATTGTTTGGAGACAGATCACCTATCATAGAGATCCTGAGTCCAAAATGGAGTCAATGCAGTGGAAGCATAAGTCATCCCCATAAAAGCTCAAGACAGAAAAATCTGAAGGCAAAGTCCTGGCAATTATGTTCTGGGATGATGAAGGACTTTTGCTTCTGGAGTTCATGCTGCACAAGACAACCATAACTGGGGAGAGTTACACCAACACAATGATCACTTTGCAGGAGTCAGTTAAGGAGAAGAGATGAGGAGAACTCACTCACATAGGCGTGAAGCTTCTTTATGACAATGGGCCGGTGCACATGTCTCAACAATCACAGGCTGCCATCTGAGAATGTGGTTTTCAGCAACTGAACCATCCACCCTATAGTCCTGACCTGGCTTCCTCGGATTATTTCCTGTTAACAAGTTTTGAAGAAATTTCTCCGTTGACATCGGTTTTCAAGTGAAACTGTGACATCCTGGTTTGAAGGTCAAACATAAGAATTTTTTCAAAGGGATTCAAGTCATTGCAGGAAAAGTGGATGAAGTGTATGGAGCTATCGGAGGACCATATTGAAAATTTTTTAAAATTTGAAAACTTTTTTCTTTCTTACTGAGGTAGATAAATTATTGTATGGCCCTTGTATCAGGACAAGCAGGAAACTGAGGTTGACCTGTTCTGTACTAAGAATGAGCCAGCTTGCGTCTAGGAAGAGCTCTTCTATACCTTTGTTTCTTGGTGGAGATTATTTGCTTGGCATCTGGGCTGGGCCAGTACTGGGTTGTCTTCTGTGTTAGCTGTGTGCTCGGTGACTCCCTTCATCTGTGTATCTACTTTCCAGCTGGCTGTGCTCCCATGTTCCTGGTCTGTGTCCAAATTACAGTTGGCTATGTACATGGTTTTTCCCCTGGATTTCCTTTTACTCAACCTTTTTGCAGGAGGTCACAAAAATCCTTATAACAGTGTATTTATTTAAGGCTTAACTGAGGATTAAACTTGGCTTAAATTTGCCGTGCTATGCATTCTTGTTCCTTTTATGGGGACCATTTCTTTGTGGTCATTTATGCCCCAGCTTGTTTTCACATAATCTTACAAGGGGTAGTTCTGTAAACTTGTCTTTACCCAAAAGTGCCTTCCAGTTTTTATATTAAAACATAACTATCCTTCCTTTTTAATAATCTGGAGTACCAGATCACTATGGTGCCTGAAAGTTGAATCTTGGTGCATGGAATTTTGTGCCCCTGAATTAGCGGTTGCTACAGTGGCAGCAATGAGCACTATAACCTCTGTAAGAGCAGCTCTTGCTATGTTTCAGTTATAAGATGCAGGAAAAATTCTGGTGCAAATCTAGTAAGGGTCAGTTGTGCAGAGATAAAGGAGTACTTGTTTCTACAGTGGTGATAATAGGTGCAATGAGGCTGAAAGAAGGTTGAGGAATGGTGGCTAGCTGGCTGGTCTATTGGGTATGTGTGAAGGTACCTGACTAACAGAAGGTTGTTTGGCTTGTAAGAAGGTAGGGGGTAAGGACTGCTGGAGAGAGACTGGATGAGAGCAGGTATTGGGGAAGAGATGAGAGAAACTTTTAATAGCTGCTCCTAAGGCCACTCCCTTTTTGCTTCACCTGTTTCCATGGCCTGATTATGAAGCTTTCTTTTCTCTTGGACATGAAATGGGGAAAACTGTCTTAGGTCAGAAATTAAAGGAGTGGGGGGTGGGCATTGTGACAAACTTGGTGGCTGGTTAAAAGAAAATGTTGCTAAGGCCTGTGGTGATGCATTTTTGTAGAAGCTGTCTGTGGCATAACTTGTGTTTTTGTAGAGCTCTCAATTTGTAGCTTATATTTGAATATAAAGATTAACAGTGCAGTCCTCTATAAGAGAGGCTGAAATCTTATAGATTTGTTTTGGCCAAACTGATTAAAGCCAAACTGATATCCACTAATGTCGAGGTTTTGGGTTTCTTTGGCACCCTTCCTACAGCTTTTAGCAAAGTGTGGTGTCTCTGTGCTAGTCAGCCATATTGGTTCCTATGATCATAAGCCTAAGTGTTCCACTTCTATGGCTGCTGTTTAGGTTTTCAGTTTTCACATATTTGTGGTCAGGCTTTGGATACGCATCTACTATTTGTGAGCTAAATCCTTCAAAATGGCGCACTTCGTGAAAATATTTTAAATATTTTTAGGGCTACTGTTGCTGTGGTGTAGGCACATTACTTGGTCTTTAGATTTTCCTGATATCGGAACCAGTGGCTCTATGAGCCACCTGTACATTTATTTTCAGCAGGTTTCCTGGAATGAAGGATTATTGACGAGCTGTGGAATAAATGGAAAGACGGACCTAGCAAGAACATAAGAATTGCCGCTGCTGGGTCCATCGTGCCCAGCAGTCCGCTCACGCGGCGGCCCTTAGGTCAGAGACCAGTGCCCTAATTGAGACTAGCCTTACCTGCGTATGTTCTGGTTCAGCAGGAACTTGTCTAACCTTGTCTTGAATCCCTGGAGGGTGCTTTCCCCTATAACAGCCTCTGGAAGAGCGTTCCAGATTTCTACCACTCTCTGGGTGAAGAAGATCTTCCTTACGTTTGTACGGAATCTATCCCCTTTTAACTTTAGAGAGTGCAATCTCATTTTCTCCACCTTGGAGAGGGTGAACAATCTCTCTTTCTCTGCTAAGTCTATTCCCTTCAGTATCTTGAATATTTCTATCATGTTCCCGCTCAGTCTTCTCTTTTCAAGGGAGAAGAGGCCTTGTTTCTCTAATCTCTCACTGTACGGCAACTCCTCCAGCCCCTTAACCATTTTTTTTTTTTTAAATTTCTTTATTGATATTTTGAACTTGACAATGTATACATTTGAAAAATCGAAAAAAAAACAAACAAAAAAACAACTATATGAAAATACACTATTAACATCAGAAATATTATAATAAAAATTTTAAATCCCTTCTTAACCTATAACAGTAATGATATTATATTATACTCATCAATATTATAGAATATTATGAAATTTATACCTCTAAATAAATAATACACCCCCCCCCCCCCACCCTGGATGTGCAAAGGAATCTAACATAAAGAAAAGTACCATGTCCTTCTTCATGTACGGCGACCAGTGCAGGACACATTATTCCAGGTGAGGGAGTACCATGGCCCGGTACAGCGGCATGATAACCTTCTCCGACTTGTTTGTGATCCCCATCTTAATCATTCCCAGCATTCTGTTAGCTCTTTTCGCTGCTGCCACTGCCGCACATTGCACGGACGGCTTCATTGACTTGTCGACCAGTACTTGCAAGTCTCTTTCCTGGGGGTTCACTCCAAGTACCGCCCCGGACATCCTGTATTCGTGTTTAAGATTTTTGTTACTGACATGCATCACCTTACATTTATCCATTTTGAACCTCATTTGCCATGTCGCGGCCCATTTTTCAAGCATGTTTATGTCACGTTGCAGGTCTTCGCAATCCTCCTGCATCTTCACTACCCTGAATAACTTCGTATCGTCTACAAATTTAATCACCTCATTCGTTGTACCACTTTCCAGATCATTTATAAAAATGTTGAAGAGCACGGGTCCACGCACCAAACCCTGCGGCACTCCACTGGTGATGTTTTTCCAGTTCGAGTATTGTCCATTTACCCTCACTCTCTGTTTCCTATCCGCCAGCCAGTTTTTAATTCACATGAGTATTTCACCCTAAATTCCATGGCTCGCAATTTTTTGAAGTAGTTGTTCATGCAGAACCTTGTCGAACGCTTTCTGAAAATCCAGATATACAATGTCGACCGGGCCACCCTTCTCTATCCATCTGTTTACTCCCTCGAAGAAGTGCAGCAAGTTCGTTATAGCTCACTCAGATAATGAGATTATTGTAGATGGCACTTGGGAATGTGCTAAAGCCACATGATCATATAGCTAGTAGTTGTTTCCAACTCATGGCCCTCAAAGTCCTCCATTGCAGCCCTCAGTTGGCTGAAAAGTTATTCAAATCCTGTAATGTGTTAATTTCAGTCTTACCCACTTGATATAGTAACTGCAAACAAAGTGTACTCAGGTTTTTTATTTATGGAATTTTCTAGTATTGACAATCTGAAATAAAGTGAGTTTAAAAAAAAGAGACCTTGACGTGTTATAGAATCAATATTGGTATTAATTTTTAATGTTTAATACCATTTCTGAAAAAAACAGGTCAAGGTGGTTTACAAAATTACTAGTATGTGTAAGCTTGAAATCTTTTGGATGACCTTTACATGAAAAAGTTTGGTGACTACTGCCTTATGGTATTGGTGAAATCAACTACCATATGAAGATGCAGTATCTATTGCGGGAGGTGATAGGTAGGCTTGTTAGGAAAGCTGCTTACCTGTAACAGGGATTCTCCAGAGACAACAGATGTAAGTGATGTCATCTGATGGAGCCTCATGTGTCAGTAATCTCCTAGATGGCTCTGAACATATGTGGGTACTCCCTTCCCATCTCTTCAGTCAATAACAAAATTGTAGTAAAAACTTGGCAAAAAATATTTTAAGGAATATATGGGGATGGAGAGAGGGTCGGTTTACAGCAACTTTTCTTCCTTTGAAGCCAATGCAGAGGAATGCAGGCACATGCTAAGGACCACATAAAAAACTACTGTTCTGATGACCCAGATAAGATTTAATGGGTGGAGGAAAAAATTCAGTAATTATCTTTTAAGAGGCAAAAAGGTTGCAGAGAGCTGCTTTGCTGAAAGCTGCATCTTGGAATGACAGTTGATCCATTTATTCCTTCTATACAACATCTGCCCTCTCTCTTTGCCCCTTCCACCCAACCTCTGTGGCTTTAGCACATTCCCAAGTGCCATCTACAATAATCTCATTATCTCTCTACCCACACCTTCCATCTACTGTCCACCCTCTCTCTGCCCCTTCCATCCACTGTCAACCCTCTCTCTGCCCTTTCCATCCAGTGTCTGCCCTCTCTCTCTTCCACACGGCATCTTTCCTCTTTTTATGTCCTTCAATAAACTCTATATCCTGTGCCCTTTCTCCTTTATACATGATTCATTTCAGCTTCACCCCGTCTCCATTTTTCTGTCTCCACCCCTTCCCCTATGCTCTGGCATATCTCTTCTCCTTTCCTTCCTTCTCACTCCACCCCATGGTCTGGCATCTCTATCTCCTTCTCTTCCCTCCCCCCATGCCCTGGCATCTCGCTCCTCTCTTTCCTTGCTCTGGCACCTTCTCTCCTTCCTTTCCCCTGGTCTGGCATTTGTCTCCTTAGTTTCCCTTCCCTCCCTCCATGCCCTGACATCTATCTCCTCTCCTTCCATCTCCCCTTCCATTATCTGGCATATCCTCTCATTCTTTTCTTCCCCCTGGTCTGGCATCTGTCTCTTCCCCCCCCATATGCCCTGACATCTCTCCCTCCCCCTCCATGGTCTGGTATCTCCTTTCCTTTCCCTCCCAGGGTCTTAGCATCTCTCTTTCCTCTCCTCTCCCTTCCCTGATCTTCCTTCTCCCTCATTCCCTCTCTCCCTCCCAATTGGGTGCAGCAGCAGCATTTCTATCCCCCCTCCAATTGGCCACAGTGCAGCATTTCTTCCGCTCCTCCAATTGGCCACAGTGTAGCATTTCTCTCCTCCCCCCCAGTAGTGCCGGCAGCATTTCTCTCCCCACACTGTGCAGCATTCACAATTTGCTAAAGCTAAAGCAGGAGATAGGGAAGTGAGGCGGGAAGCTTACAACTAGCTGCTCTAGCTTGCTTCGGGCCTTCCTGACTGCCGGGTCCTGCCTTCGTGGAAACAGAAAGTAGGTACAATCTGGCAGCAAGGAAGGCCCGAAGCAAGCAAGATCAGCTAGTTGTAAGCTTCCCTCCTAACTTTCCTATCTCCCGCCTTAGGCTCATGCCCTCGGGGCTCTGTAGGCGAGACTGCACACTATGCCGGCTCAGCAGCGTGCCCATGCGAAAATGGTGACCCGCCAAGGCCAGAAACTCCACGGCTCTACGTTCCTCATACTCAGGATACTCGGGCTGCCATTCGCCTTTTCCCCACACTAAAGCTCTCCTTTGGCGCACACACGCTGCAAACTCTCACACAGCCCGCGCACATTCTGCACCAGTTGCTCAAGTGAAAGTGGCT
Organism: Geotrypetes seraphini; assembly: GCF_902459505.1. NCBI lineage: Eukaryota > Metazoa > Chordata > Amphibia > Gymnophiona > Dermophiidae > Geotrypetes > Geotrypetes seraphini. The sequence goes on from NC_047095.1 coordinate 25,083,229, forward strand.
CACATTCGCCTATCTCTCCGCTGGGGTCTCCGATGCGTGCGGTGGTCCTGCCAATGACCGCAATGATGTGGTGGTTTGCGCGCTGAAAGCACAGGAGTGCCAGTAGAGCTGGCAAGTGGCCCACGTGTAAGGAGTAAGCTGTGGGATCAAAGCCACAGTACACCATCTGTGCGCCACTCTGCAGTAGAAAAAAAGTCAGGCTGAGACGGGAGTCAAACGTTTTTCTGGCGACTCTTCAGGCCGAGTCAGCTCGGGGAATTCCCAAACCGGTGAGAGGGATTAAAAAAAAAATATATATATATATATATATATATATATTTTATTTTTTTTTGAGCAGCAGCAGGATTTGCAGCTGAGATGACAACCGACTGGTAATCTAAATTAGCTGGGCAAAGCGCCCTGCTAAAAGACTCTAGGGAGAACACTGATTCCCTAGTATTGTCCAGCTTCGTTAATTTTAACTTGGTTTTAATGTATCTTTTATATGTATTATTAGTATTGTACATCGCCTAGAAGCCTAATTAGGTGGTATAAGAAATTTTTAATAAACTTGAAACTTGATAGATAGTGAGTCCACCGGGACAGACCGGGAAAATGCTTGAACTACCTACCGGTAATCTAATCTTCAGTTTATATACCGGGTCATCTCCCAAAGGAGCTCGACTTAGTTCACAAATGATTAAGATCAGAGTGACATAGTATGTAAGCCTAAAAAAAGAAAGTACTATTAATGCATCATTTCCAGAAAAAACACTGATAGTTTATATTAAGATACAAATTTGAATAAAAAACTAAAAGAATAAAATGTACCATTATCCCAGGACAAGCAGGCAGCATATTCTCTACATTTGGGTGACGTCACCGACGGAGCCCCCTAGCGGACGTTTTCACAAGCAGACTTGCTTGAAGACCTTCAAGCTTACGATTAGCCCGCGCATGCGCACGTGCCCCTCCCACCCAGTCTAGGGCATGCGTCTCCTTAGCGTGTCCTCAGTGCTATGTTTTCCGCGGAGCCAGAAGCACTGCTCCCTTGCTTCGCGTGATCTCGCTGTCCCTCTTGCACCGCGGCTTCTTCGGTTAATTTCAGTTAAGTCGCTGTGCTTGCGTCTTTATTTTTTTCTTCTTTCTTTCGTTCGTATATTTTTGACTGGGTCCTCCGGTTTTGCTCTGGCTGCGGCTGTCTTTTTTCTTATGTCCCGGCCTCGATCTGGGTTTAAAAACTGTACTAAGTGCAACTGGGTTCTCTCCATCACCAACCCGCATCGTTGGTGTGTGGAGTGCCTGGGTGCGGAGCACCGTGCTGAGTCGTGCCCATGTTGTGCGACTTTGCAACCACGGGCTCTTCGTCGGAGGGTGGACAAGATTCTCCAACTCTTTGGCCCCATGGATCCTGCGGAACAGGCCTCAAGCTCGGCCTCGGCGACATCATTGGATGCCTCAGCTTCGAAGACCTCGGCCTCAAAGTCCCCCTCGGCCTCGGCTTCTCCTGCTACTCTTGTCTTGGGTAAGTTTTCTCTTTCCTCCTCAGGTGTGCCGGCAAAGAAGCCTACCTTAGAGTCTCATGTCAGTGCCACCTCGTCGGCGTCTTCAAGACCTCATTCTAAGCGTGTCTCCTCACGTAGGGAATACTCTTCCTCGAGGTTGCCCTCGAAGGAGCGCACTGTTGCACCTACGATCCAACATCTTTTGGTCTCGGTGCCTATGTTCGAGGACATGCTTAAGGCTATCCTTACCACGCAGCTTTCCTCGGTGGTGAGCCAACTGGTCCCGACCTCGACGCCTCTGACCTCGGTTTCAACCCAACCTCGGTCTGACCAGCCTGAACGTCCTTCTCTCGTGGTCTCGGGGCCGTGTCCGCAAGACTCGTTGGGTTCCCTCGAGTGATTCTTCATCCCCCGAGTCGCCTGTGACTTTTCGAAGGTCCAGGACAGGGGCCCGCTTTTCGCCCGCTACTATGTCGAGGCTTGCCCCTCCTACAAAGCACCAGTCTTCTCCGCCCCTTCGGGGCAGGTTGCCGACCGCGAAGCCTTCCAGGCACACCCTTGGCCTTGAGTTGGACTCTAGTTTACATTCCCCGTAGAGGCAGATGCCAGCCTCTAGGGGATCTTCTTCGAAACCGGTGGAGGAATTTTCCTTTGCCCCATCTTCTCCGAGGCTCTGCCAGCTGATTCCTCGGACTCTGGGGTCCCCCCCGGTCCACCTTGCCCGGGGTCATTCCTCAACGCCCCCCAGACACTTTAGTCGAGCCTCTTCGATCTCCCATTCGCGGGACTCTGAGGCTCCGGCTTACTATTCGAGGGAAATTTCTCCCTCTTTCTCGGCTGCCCCCAGATCTCGCTCGAGGTCTCCTCAGGAGGATGAGTCTTCTCCTCGAAACTCCTCCTTTATTTGTTTCATTTCTGACGTGGGCAGGGCCTTGAACCTAGACCTCCAGTCTGAGTCCCGTTATACCCATTAATTCCTGACGGAAATGGGTGTTGATCATCCACCCTGTGAGGCGCTGCGCTTGCCATTGCACCAGGTTCTCCGGCAGACTTTTCTCCGGAACCTGGAGACCCCCTATGCAGACACGGCCATTCCCTCCAAGTTGGAGTCCCGTTACCAGACGATCCCGGTTAAGGGGTTTGAAAGTTCTCAGCTTTCTCACCAATCCTTGGTGGTTGAGTCTTCCTTGAAGAAATCCAACCCCTCAAAGGTTTATGCTGCCGGGCCGGGAGGGCCATACAATGGACAAGTTTGGTCGCCGTCTTTATCAAAACTCAGTGATGGCGAATTGTGTCCTCAACTATAACTTTATCTTCACATCCTACCTCCGGTTCTGTGTGGACGCCCTTCACTCGTTCCAGGAGGACATACCATATTCTCGGCGTCAAGAGTTTCGTCTCCTCGAGGAGACCCTCTCCCAGCTCCGCCTCTATATGTTTCAGTTGGCCTATGTCGCCTTTGAGTTGCCCTCAAGGGTCACAGCCTTTGCGATCACCATGCGTCGCCTCGCTTGGCTCAGGATTGTGGATATGGATCCGAATCTTCAGGATCGTCTTGCCAATCTCCCATGTGTGGGTCATGAGCTCTTTGATGATTCCATCGAGGTGGCCACTAAGCGCCTCTCGGAACATGAACAGTCCTTTGCCTCTCTGGTGAGACTTAAGCAGAAGACCCCTCCGGCTCAGTAATACAAAATTCCTCTCTGGAGGTACCCGCAGAAATCTACTCCTGCGTTCTCTCGGCCTCCTTCGAAGCGGCTGCAGCAACAGCAGCAGCGTCAAGCTAAGGCCCAGCCGCCAGCTCCAGCGAAGCCTGGGCTGTCATTTTGACAATCCCGGTCTGAGCCTTCGGGCTCCCTTCCTCCTGGAGCCTTCCCCCCTCCCCATCTGGGGTAGTCTCCATCATTTCTATACCCAGTGGTAAAGTCTTACCACTGACAGTTGGGTGCTTTCCATCATCTGGGAGGGGTACTCCCTTCACTTCAGTCACGTACCCCCAGACCTTCCTCCAAGAGACTTTCCTTCTATCTGGTCTCAGCTGCCTCTCCTTCTGCGGGAGGTTCGGGTCCTTCTTTGCCTTCAGGCGGTCGAGGAGGTTCCTCCGGACCAGTAGAATACGGGGTTTTACTCCCAGTACTTCCTGGAGTCCAAGAAAACGGGGGATCTGCGTCTGATCCTGGACCTCTGTGCTCTGAACAAGTTTTTGGTCAAGGAACGGTTCAGAATGCTCACCGTCCCTATGTTGTACCCCCTCTTGGACGAAGGGGACTGGCTGTGCTCGCGGGTGAAGACTGAACAGAGGTATTCATTTAACAGTTGGGCTTTTTTCGAGTCAGTCTCTACATAGTCTCCGTCTGGTTTTCTGAGATGTACTATCCCGCCCGAGTTCTTTTTTCTGTCACTGATATACCTGAAGAAGGATTTATCTCCCTTCTGGATGTTCTTTGCTAGAGACTCCTCCATGTGGAATTTGGCCTCCCTAACTGCTGCTTTGACGGCTCTTGACTTGGCCAGATAATCTACTCTGGAGTCCTGTGTCCCTGATTGTTTGTAAGAGATGAATGCTTTTATTTTTCTCTTTGATGAGGTCAGAGATCTCCGTAGAGAACCACTGTGGCTTGTTCCTACTCCGTTTGCTTACTGATTTAACATAGCGGTTTGTTGCTTCCTGTATGGTGGTTTTCAAAGTTGACTACATTTCTTCCACGCTGTCGGTGTCTGCTTGGTTTTGTAGCGCCTGGTGAATGAAATCTCCCATGTCTTGGAAGTTTGTGTCCTTGAACTTGAGAACTTTGGTCTGTGTGGTAGATTTTGTGAAACCTTTCCTGAGATTGAACCATATCATATTGTTGTCACTGGAGGCCAAAGTTTCACCCACCGAGACCTCTGTGATACTTTCTCCATTAGTAAGTACCAGGTACAAAATTGCCTGATCCCTTGTTGGCTCAAATACCAGTTGCCTGAGTTCTGCTCCATTCAAAGAGTTTAATAGCTTCCTGCTGCTGCCGGAAGCAGAGGAAAGCATGACCCAATCCACATTGGGCATGTTGAAGTCACCTACCAATACTGTGTCCCCCTGCAAGGTGATATTCTCTATATCTCAGATTAATTCCATATCTAGGTCTTCTTGATGTCTTGGGGGGGCTGTATACTACGCCAAGATACAGGCATTTGTCCTTCCCTCTGGCCAAATTTACCCAAAGGGATTCCCCAATGTACTGTACATCTGTGATTCTGGTGACCTTAATGTCATCTTTAGTATATAATGCTACCCCACCTCCCATTTTGCCCTCCCTGTCCCAGCGAAGCAAGTTGTAACCTGGTATGACCATGTTCCACCCGTGGGAGTCTGTGAGCAAGGTCTCAGATATCGCCACCACATCCAAGTCGGCATTCCTCATTTCTGTTTCCAAGTCTAGGATCTTGTTTCCCAGACTGTGGGCGTTGACGTACATAGCCCTCCATGTTGTGTGTTTGTTGTATCTCAGTGGGGAGCAGAACGATGAGGAGCGGTGCGCTTCAAGTAGAAGGCCAGCGCACACTTACAATCAAGAAAATGCACAGCCACTTCTCCAAGGTGAGAATAGGGCTTCGGAAAAAACACAGGAAGAACAATGGATTGGGTTGATGTGAAAATCAGAAACAATCTTAGGCAAGAACTTAGGGTGGGTACAGAGAACCACCTTATCATGATGGAAGACAGTGAAAGGAGGGTCCGCTACCAAGGTTTGAAGCTCACTGACACAGCGGGCAGAAGTGAGAGCAATAAGAAACACAACCTTCCAAGTAAGATACTTCAAGTGAGCCCGCGCTAGCGGCTCGAACGGGGGTTTCATCAATTGGGCAAGAACCACGTTAAGATCTCAAACCATAGGTGGAGGTTTAAGGGGCGGATTAATGACCTGGAGGCGGGAACAAATTGCGAAGTTATTAAATTTGCGGATGACACCAAACTCTACCGCAGGGTTGAAACCATGGAAGACTGTGAAGATCTGCAAAGGGACCTAACGACACTAGAAGAATGGGCCAAAAAGTGGCAAATGAGCTTTAACGTAGGGAAATGCAAGGTCATGCATGTAGGGAAAAAGAACCCGATGTTCAGCTACAAAATGGGGGGATCACTGCTAGGGGTAAGTAACCTTGAAAGAGACCTGGGAGTGATGGTAGACACAACTTTGAAGGCGTCGGTACAGTGCGCCACAGCCTCAAGAAAAGCAAACAAAATGTTGGGTATCATTAAGAAGGGTATCACGACCAGGACGAAGGAGGTCATCCTGCCACTGTATCGTGCAATGGTGCGACCGCATCTGGAGTACTGTGTCCAGTACTGGTCGCCGTACCTCAAGAAGGACATGGTGGTACTTGAGGGAGTCCAGAGAAGAGCAAGTAAACTGATAAAGGGTATGGAAAACCTCCATATACTGACAGACTGAAAAAGCTGGGGCTGTTCTCCCTGGAAAAGCGGAGACTTAGAGGAGACATGATAGAAACCTTCAAGATCCTGAAGGGTATAGAAAAGGTAGACAGGGACAGATTTTTCAGATTATGGGGAACCACAAGTACAAGGGGGCACTCGGAGAAATTAGAAGGGGACAGGTTTAGAACAAATGCCAGAAAGTTCTTTTTCACCCAGAGGGTGGTGGATACATGGAACACGCTTCCGGAGGCTGTGATAGGCCGGAGCACGTTACAAGGCTTCAAAGAAGGTTTGGATAGGTTCCTAGAGGATAAAGGAATTAAGGGGTACAGATAGGAGTAGAGGTAGGTTATAGGGATAGTCTGGGACCACTGCTCAGGCAATGGGCCTGATGGGCCGCCGCGGGAGCGGACCGCTGGGCGAGATGGACCTCTGGTCTGCCTCAGCGGAGGCAACTTCTTATGTTCTTAGGTGTTATCCAGGGACAGCAGGTAGATATTCTTACAACCTGCCCACCTCCCCGTGGTTGGCTTCTTTGCTAGCTATCTGAACTGAGGACATGCTGAGGAAACGCATGCCCTAGACTGGGCGGGAGGGGCACGTGCACATGCGTGGGCCAATCGCAAGCTTGAAAGTCTTCAAGCAAGTCTGCTTGCGAAAACATCCGCTAGGGGGCTCCGTCGGTGACGTCACCCACATGTAGAGAATATCTGCCTGCTGTCCCTGGATAATACCTGTTACGGTAAGTAACTGTGCTTTACTGCAACACTTCAGTAGGTAAGCCTTTAAGATATTGTGTAAACAGCCAAGTATTTAAATCTTTCCTGAATTGTTGTAGCTGGCCTATCAATCTGACAGAGTCAGGGAGTCTGTTCCAAATTTCTACCAGTTTAAACGCCATAGATTTACTAAGCTTCCCAGCAGATTTGAGTCCTCTAAAAGAGGGAAACAATAATTTATATGTTGTATAATCCTCGAATAACAGGATCCGGTAGTATTCCAACATAAAGGAATTGAAGAGTCAAGTATTCAATAAAGGAACTTAAAGATGTATGTAAACCACTTTGAGTGTGGTTGTAAAACTACAAAAAGGTGATATACAAGTCTCAATCCCTTTCCCTTTTGCGATGCTTCAAAACTACCCGCATTATGCATGCACGAGTGCCTTCTTGCCTGATGTCGGCTCTAGGTGCCTCAGTTCTTTGTTTTCCACAGAGTGAAGAAGTTGTGTTTGGACTCCATCTATCCATTTATCGATGCCTTTGAAACATAAGTGCCCTTGTAAGGGCATAACATAGCAGCAACCATTCCCAGTGTTCTTTCCTTAAATGTTCTTCTTTTCTATAACATTGTAGTTCCAACCTTTTTTTCCTTTTGTTCCTGTTCATCCTTTGTTTAACGCATCCTTGGATGTATTAACTTCCCGTAAAGTTATCTATTTTAAATTTGTATTATTGTTAATTTATGTTTTTTTACTAAAATTTGTACACCGCCTTGAAGCCTGATTAGGTGGTATAAAAATTTTTTAAATAAACTTGAACTATAACTATACTATAAATAAACTTGAAACTTTAACTATATTTTTTTGTCTTTTTGACTCATTTTCTTTTTTCTTATTCTAGTGTTTTATTTACTTACTTACTTTCTTTCTTTTTGACTTTGGTTATTTTTTCTGACATTCAAAACTTTCCTCAGCTCTTCGGGCTGTTTAGCCTTCAGGTTTTCAACTTGTTGTATTCGGTCTCAGTTTTACAACCATTGCGTTTTTTGACCTTGCTGCTGAGATTTTTCCTCTCATGTTGAGGCCTTCTAGCGAGTTCAAGAAGTACTCTTGCTGCCAGCGACCCATATCGATCACTGATATGCACAACTGGTGCATTCAGTGCCTAGGGCTGGAGCATCAAGTAGACTCTTGTACCTGCTGTTTTACATTGGAAAAAACATTTTTAAGGCTCTGCACATTCAGCAAGAGAAGCTTTTTGGAGAAGCCATGGCCTCTGAGGACAAACTGACGGTACTGGCATCGATGCCTTCCTCGACATCTGACTCTGTTCCTGCATCGGGTAAACCTGCTAAGAAGCTGTCCTCATCTCATCCAGTGTTCCAGGCATCTTCAGCATCAAGTCCCTCCTTCAGTGCAGGCTGTGTCTCATTTAAGGCGTGCTTCCTCATCGAGGTCACCCGCACCACTGCACCCTGCGGTATCGATGGTATCGGGTGTTGAGCCAGCAGTACTGGTGCAGTCCTTCCAGGATCAACTTAAGGAGTTTTTTTCCTATGGGAGCTAGCCATTCTGTTTAAAGCACATGCGCCACTGGTGCTTGCACCGAGTCCCTTGGTACCGACCCAGCCTGAGCGTAGCATATCGAGGCCTAAGGGTACCAAACCTTGCTCTCCAAGTAAACGTACATCTCAAAGATCATCAAGATCTCTCAGTACCGATCCTTGTTCTTCTAGTAAATCCAAAAGAACCTTGACATCTCACAGTACTGGTTCTCATTCACCTCACCGTAAGTCAAAATCTACACATTCTCAACATTGAACTTCTTATCTTCAATTGACTGGTACTGACATCATCGCTGGAGTTCTTGACACATATTGTGGATCTAGTACCAATATACATTGTATATTGTAATCCATCGGTCGACGGTAGGGGAGTTAGGTGAAGAGGTATATTTTTATTGCTTTCCTAAAGTTCAGGAGTCCTTCAAGGGATCTGATCTGTGGGGCAGTTGATTCCATTGGCTCGGTATGAAGAGAGAGTAGGAATGACGTTTAGCAGTTTGCAGTTGAAGGGCATGACCAGGGGGCATTTTAAGGTGTATTTCATCCTGTGAGTGGAGGGACCTGTTTGACATGTATGGAGGAAGCTTGGTCATCAGGCCTTTGAAGACACAATGTTTGTTTATGGGCAGCCAGTGAGATGATGATAAAGCCTGGGAGACAGGACAAGGAGGATTTTTAGAAGTATGATTGCTGCGTTTTGTACGCACTGGAGATAATGACATACGCTCTTCATTGTGTGTTCGATTAATAGCACGTTGCAGTAGTCCATGCATGAGAGGACAAGGGCTTAGAGTAGTTGGGTGAAGTCAGACTCAGAAAAGTAGTTCCTTATTTTTAGAATGACAGCACCTAAGCAAAGGCAGAAGGATGCTGATCATTTGACCTGGTAGATCACACCATACTATTACAAATACTGGAAGCCATAGGGATCTCAGGTAAAGTACAAACCTGGTTCCAAGGATTCCTACAATCAAGATCTTACAGAGTCAAGACAAATGATCATAAATCAGACTCCTGGTCCAACCCCTGCAGTGTCCCCCAAGGGTCTCCACTATCACCAACACTTTTAAACATCTTTATAGCCTCCCTTGGGTCCAGCTTAGACAAATTAGGTGTAACATGATACAGCTACGCAGATGACATCACCATTCTCCTGCCTTTCCACCAACCAGCCCCTGCCACAGTAGAAAAACTGCAAAAAACTCTCTAGAAATAGTTGAAAAATGGATGAAAGATCACAAACTAAAGCTGAAAACAGACAAAACAAAATTTCTACTGCTAGAAAAGGACAAAACTCCAACCATAACAGAATTAGAAATAAACGGTACCAAGTAACCTATACAGCCTGCCCTAAAACTCCTTGGGGTGATAAAAGATAGATGCTGCACCATGCAACTTCATATCAACAAAAAAGCCTTCACAATCCTGCGCAACGTGAGACAAATAAGAAAATTCTTTGACAGGGAGCAATACCATCTCATAGTTCAATCCCTGGTCCTGGGACTTCTGGATTACTGCAACATCCTCTACCTACCATGCCCCGCAAGCATGACAAAACAACTGCAAATAGTACAAAACACAGCCCTAAGACTGGTCTACTCACTAAGCAAATATGACCACATCACCACAGCATACCTGGCTCCCTACACAAGCACAAATACTATTCAAAGCAATGAACGGCACCGACCCCACCTATCTAATTGATCGCCTAAACCGGAACAAATCAACCAGACTCAGGAGAACTCGGACCCCATTTACTCAAGCCCCCAATCAAAGTCACACAGCGCAAGAAAATGTACGACAACCTCCTAGCAACACAAGCAGCAAAACTAGACCATCACCTCTCAAACATACTGAAAACTACGACAGGCTACAAAACATTCCGAAGGGAAATTAAACCCTGCTATTCAGAAAATTTATCAAGGAGAACTAATTCACCTCCTTAACCATACCATATCTTGAAATTTTTCAAGCAAAGTCTCATCCATGTAATTTGGACCCTTTTTGTAACTTTTCCTGGAAATGTCCAGTTATCTTTCTCTGTGATCCGCCTAGAACTGCAAAGTATAAGTGGAATAGAAGTCAGTAATGTAATGAGGAAGATATCTGAGAGATATGGTTGGAAAGCGATAGGTTGGAGTCAATAAGTATTCCTAGGCTGCGCCCTTGATCTTTTGCAGTTATGGTACTTGAGTCCTAGTGCAGGGAGGGACGTGCGCAGTTGCAGTGCTCTTGGATCCAAAGGAGTTCTGTTTTGTAGGCGTTTAGTTGTAATTTGTTGAGGGGAATTTTTGGGCATAGGGAGGGAGAGGAGTCAGGTACAGAGGTATGGATATGAGAGGGAGAAATATGGTTTGTTTGTTTATTTCTCACCCACCCTTATCCGGGGCGAGTTACATATTAACATACAAAATATTTACATTTATCATACAAAACACTTCAGAGACACACTATAACAAATTACATACTTACATATCAAATCAAATTACATATAACATACATCATATCAACGACGAATTTCAATTTAAGGCCAAAACTGGCTAAACCTTTACATATATCAAAATACAAGATGCCTCAATTACAGACATCCATAAACCAATAAAACAAACCAGACCATCAAACACTTCCGTGACCAGCACTCAAGAGTTATCACTCCTTCACCTTCAGCCAAACTCAGACCCTATATTTCATTTTAGAGAACAGATGTCTTTTCAGAAGTTTCCTAAAGCTCTGAACATTTTGCTGCTGGTGAATGTATCCTGGAAGATTGTTCCACTCCCAGGGGCCGATGCAGTGAAAGACACTATTTCTGGAAGAGGAAAGCCTTAACTCCTGCACAGATGGTACAGACAGATCACAATGCTCAATTGAGCGGAGCAGTCAAGCCGGCTCACGCGGCAAGACGCTCTGGACCAGGTGTTTAGGGGCCAACTTCTGTAAGCACATAAAGACATTCACCAGTAGCTTGTAACGGATCTTATCCTTTACTTTCAGCCAATACAACCTTATAAAATATTCTGTTACATGCTCACGTCTGTTCAATTTAACCAAAGAGTGCATCACTGAATTTTGGGCCACCTGAAGCGCCCCCAGAACTGATTCTGGTACTCTGAAGAACACCAGTCTGCAATAGTCGAAAACAGACAAAACCATCGACTGTAACACACACCATCCTAAACAATGTGGCCATTAGATAAGGTCTCAATCCATTAACTAATGGAAGATGAAAATACACCTTCCGAACTACAGCAAGCACCTGCCCTCTCATAGTGAGTCCTGAATCCAAAAGCACACCAAGATACTTCACCTCGCACCTTACCAATACTCTCTCCCCCATCAACTCAACTGTCTCTGGAACATTAGCACCCAGGGTTCTTGTAACATACAACACCTGTGTCTTCCGAATACTTAACTTCAGCCTGTTACGGTTCATCCAGTGTTTAATCTCTACCACTACCGACTGTTGAAACCCCCATCAAAATCCCCTTCAATGGGGAAAAATAATTGGATGTCATCAGCATACAGTCGGTATGATACGTCCAGGTCTGAAAGCAGTTTACACAGCGGAACAAGATACAGATTGAACAAGGCTGAAGAAAGAGCAAATCCCTGTGGCAGCCCTATTTTAACCTCCTTATGGCTTGATAGTTTTTCACCCATAAGCGCCTCCTGCTGTCTCCCCCTCAGAAAAGACTCAAACCAAACCAAGACCAATTCATGAATCCCACATCCCCACAGTCTGCTTAACAAAATTGCATGATCCACCATATCAAATGAAACATAGAAACATAGAAAGATGACGGCAGAAAAGGGCTACAGCCCATCAAGTCTGCCCACTCTACTGACCCACCCCATTAAGTCTGAGTGCTGATGACTTATTCCTTAGCTCGACCTTCGTAGGGATCCCACGTGGATGTCCCATCTATTCTTTTTTTTAAAATTTTATTTATAACCTTTTAAATTTAATCAAGCATACATAACTTGAAAAAGATCGGAAACAATCAAGCAAGCAAACAAAAAGAAATCACCTAATTATACAATCAGATGTAATGGAAACATTAACTAATATTTAGTCCACAATTCCACAATTATAGGGATCAAGAGAGGAAATTTTCACAATTAGAAATATAACTCTTACTAGAGTAACGGCCTAGGTAACCCTAACTACAGCCGGATGGTAGGTCATTTATCATTGGACTAAGATTCCAACCTTTCTTTTGGTCCAATAAAATCTAAAAGCTGTTTGGGCTCAAAAAAAAGAAAATTCTTACTCTGATAGGTAATATAACATTTTGCTGGAAATTTAACCAAAAAAGTAGCCCCAAGAGCTAGGACTCTTGGCCTTAGGGCCAAGAATTCCTTCCTTCGCTTCTGGGTTTTCTGAGCCAAATCTGGAAAAATTCTCACATTAGAGCCCAAAAACTTATCATTAATATGTCGGCAATACAAACGAAGAATATATTCCCTATCACTTTCCAAAGCCAATGTCAGCAACAAAGTAGTTCTGTCGGTTACCACCTCAAGGGAACTTTCTAGAAATGAAGACAAGTTTATGTCCAAATTTTCTTTCGGATCTTCAACAGCTGTAGATTCCCCTTGAGGCTTCTTTAAGGTCAGATAATAAGCCCTCACAATTGGAGGTAAATTTTCCAATGGAATGGAAAGAACCTCTTGAAAATATTTTCTCGCCATCTCAACAGGTGAAATGACGGGACATTTAGGAAAATTCAAAAGTCTTAAATTGTTCTTCCTCAAAGAATTTTCAAAGTTCTCCAACTTACGGGAAATAAATGATCTTTCTTTAACCATTTCCATTTGTACAGTTTTAATTTCCTTTAAATTTTCTTCTTGTTTCTCCAATTTTTTAGTTAAGTCAGACAGACACACTCCTTGCTGTTCTACTTTGGAGTAAATAGTCCCATAGTCAGATTTGATAACTGAAAGACTCAACTTAAGGTTGGCGTCCATGATAGATATGGCCTGCCAGAGCGCCTCCATATCTATTTTCTGCGGTCTTTTTAATTCCCCAAAACAGATGGCATTCTCTCCTGGAGCACCTCTCACCTCTCCTTCCATGGTGTTGGGAGATAGCTGACATATTCCACCTGCACCTTCCTCCTGAGTCTCCCGTGCTGGTGTCCCTCCTTCACTGGAGCACAGCCCTTCCTCTTCGGGCAGCTGAACTCCTGTGTCTCCCTGCATCTGAGTACTTCCGGGTTGGGGAGGGACCGACCTCTGCTCCGGGCTCAGTATCGCCCGTGCAGCTCCTGCGCCGAGTTCCCCCGATGAATCCGGGCTCACCCCCGAGGTAGGAAGGGTTCCTTCAGATGGACGGGAAAAGGCAGTCGTTATCGTAGTTTGAACCAGACGCTGTGGGGTCCCAAGCGCCGGAGGGTTAGGGCGAGAGATCCCTTTTCTTTTCCCCATTTCGTTAGGGGAAAGAAAATATGCAGCGCTGTTCACTATCGATTCAGAGCGCTACTCCCGTTCAAGCGTCCGTCTTCGCCGCCATCTTGATCCCGAGAGCTCCCATCTATTCTTAAAGTCGAGCACGCTGGTGGCCTTGATCACCTGCACCGGAAGTTTGTTCCAATGATCCACCACCCTTTCTGTGAAGAAGTACTTCCTGGTGTCACCACTAAATTTCCCTCCTCTGAGTTTAAGTGGGTGCCCCCTTGTGACCGAGGGTCCCTTGGGAACGAATATGTCATTTTCCACCTCGACACGACCTGTGACGTATTTAAATGTTTCAATCATGTCACCCCTTTCCCTGCGCTCCTCTAGAGTATAGAGCTGCAATTTGCCCAGTCTTTCTTCGTATGAGAGACCCTTGAGTCCGGAGACCATTCTAGTGGCCATCCGCTGGACCGACTCGGCTCGAAGCACATCTTTACGGTAATGTGGCCTCCAGAATTGCACACAGTATTCCAGATGAGGTCTCACCATGGCTCTGTAAAGTGGCATTATGACTTCAGGTTTGCGGCTGACGAAGCTTCTCTTGATTCATCCCATCATTTGCCTTGCCTTGGATGAAGCCTTCTCTACTTGTTTGGCAGCCTTCATGTCTGCACTGATGATTACTCCTAAGTCCCGTTCTTCTGAAGTCCTAGCTAGTGCTTCTCCATTCAAGGTGTATGTTCTGCATGGATTTCTGCTGCCGAGATGCATGACCTTACACTTCTTAGCGTTGAAGCCCAGCTGCCATGTCGAGGACCAGTTTTCCAACGTGATCAGATCATGCGTCATACTATCCTTGAGATTGCTTTCACTTACTATATTACACAGTTTGGCGTCGTCGGCAAACAGTGCTACTTTACCCTGAAGCCCCCGGGTCAAGTCCCAATGAATATGTTGAAAAGGGATGGTCCCAGGACTGATCCCTGCGGCACTCCGCTAGTCACCTCCGATGTCTTAGAGAGGGTGCCGTTGACCACCACCCTCTGAAGTCTTCCACTCAGCCAATCATTGACCCATGCAGTTAGTTTCTGACCCAACCCCATCGATTTCATATTGTTTAATAGTCTACGGTGCGGGACACTGTCAAAAGCTTTACTGAAATCCAAGTACACTATGTCCAGAGACTCTCCCGAGTCTAGCTTTCCTGTCACCCAGTCAAAGAAGCTGATGAGATTGGATTGGGATGACTTGCCCCTAGTGAATCCATGTTGACAGGGATCCCTCAGATTTCCCTCATCCAATATCGTGTCTAATTTACCTTTAAGTAGAGTTTCCATGAGTTTACACACTATTGATGTGAGACTCACTGGCCTGTAATTCGCAGCTTCTGCTCTGCAACCCTTTTTGTGAAGAGGAACAACGTTGGCTGTTTTCCAGTCCAGGGGGACTCTCCCTGTACTTAGGGAGAGATTGAAGAGCATGGCTAACGGTTTCGCCAGAACTTCGCATAGCTCTCTGAGCACTCTTGGATGCAAATTGTCCGGTCCCATGGCTTTGTTCACCTTGAGTCTTGACAGTTCTCTGTAAACATCAGCTGGTGTGAACTCAAAATTCTGAAATGGGTCTTCCATGCTTTGCTTTGCTTCCAGCCGTGGCCCGTGCCCTGGAGCCTCGCAGGTGAAGACTGAACAGAAGTAATCATTCAGCAGTTTGGCCTTATCAGAATCTGTTTCCACATAGTTCCCTTCTGGCGTACTAAGGCGTACTATCCCGTTTGCGTTCTTTTTCCTATCGCTAATGTACCTGAAGAAGGATTTGTCCCCTTTCTTAATGTTCTTCGATAGAGTTTCTTCCATTCGAAGTTTGGCCTCCCTGACTGCTGTTTTGACCGCTGCAGACTTTGTCCTGTATTCAATGTTTGCTTCTTTTTCCCCCGTGCGTTTGTATGAGAGAAATGCTCTTTTCTTCTCTTTGACGAGGTACGAGACCTCATCAGTGAACCATTGGGGTTTCTGTTTGATTACCGATTTTATGTAGCGTTTAGTTGCCTCATGAAGGGTCGATTTCAAGGTTGACCACATAGTTTCCACATTATCAGTTACTTCTTGAACCTGCAGCGTCTGATGGACAAAATCTCCCATGTGTGCGAAGTCAGTGCCTCGGAAATATTCAGAAACACAACCAGGAATTGTTTTCCCTCATCAAGACCCACTCTCAATTCATCAAGCATAGATACCAACAAAGTCTCCATACTATAGTTTTTTTCTGAATGCATATTGATGATCATCCAAGATATAATGATCCTGCAGAAACTGATGAAGTTGGAAATAAACCATCTTTTCCATTATTTTTACCAGTACGGGTAATGACGCTATCAGATGGAAATTACTCGATTTTTAGGACCCTATTTTCTTGTCCTTCATCAATGGTTTAATTGTCAAAATTTTCAATGACTCTGGAATTTCACCACTCTTCAAAATTACATTGATAATCCTGGTAAGTATTGGAACCACCTTCCCTTCTAATTTCTTCAAAGCATCACCAGAGGATTGCATTGGTCTGCAAGAATTTAAAGCAACCCGCACGTCATCCTCTTCCACTTCCTGGAAAACATTCCACTCCTCCCCTTAATGGTAGTGGAGAAGAAGGAACAGTGGGACAGATTGAAAGGGAGAAATGTTGGACATGGTGGTGGAGGGAATGGAGGGAGAGGTGACAGTAGAGGTGATGGCAGTAGAGCTGCACCCTGGATCCCCCTCTTTTACAGCTCCCTATGCAGCAAGAGGTGAGAAAGAGTTTTTGGACAGTGAGAGAGAGAGAAAGACATGATGCACATGGGGGTGGAGGAGAGAGAAAGAAATGTTGTGCTGGAGTGGGGAGGGGAAAAAGAGGAAGATTAATTCAGTACAGAAGGGAGTGAAGATGCTGTACAATGGGAGGAAGGGAAGAGAGAGGGAGAAATGCTTGACCATTGTAGGAGGAACCAATGGACAGCAACGAAGACGGGAAAGCGGAAAAAAAAAAGAAACTGGGACCAACTTGATGGAAAAATAAATCTCTAGACAGCAAAGGTAAAAAAGGAATATATTGACTGGCTTTGGGAAATGTACAGTATATAGCAGATGTCTTTGTTTTGTGTTCAAAAAAAAGAAAAGAAAAACAATGTGGAGAAATAATATTCGTGAGATGGACTTTATTAATATTAAAATAATATTAAAACTTGCCAAACCACATAAAAACCTCTAGGACGCAGTCCGCTGAAAAGCTTTGGACCCTGGACCCAACTTGGTCTGTGTTTCGACAGAATGTCTTCTTCAGGGGTCCCTATGAAGTCCTATGGTAAAGATACGTGGATAAAAATGCCAGTCGGAAATAAACTGATCCGTAAAAGCTGTGTGCAGGACATGGGCTCAAAAAGCCGAGTGAAAAGCCCATGTCCTGCACACAGCTTTTACAGTTTTAATATTTTTTATATTAATAAAGTCCATCTCAGGAACATCATTTCTCCACATTGTTTTTTGTTTTTTCTTGGATTTGTCTGTGAAGATCATTGGGTCAATTCTCTTGTTTGAAAAAAAAAGAAAAAAAGAAATGCATTTCTGGTTTTATTTCTCCAGTGCTAAAGTACTTGCTGATCCTTGTGGTGGTTGGTGGGGATTACCAAGCACTACCAGCTGAGGACCTCCTCCAAGGATGGCCAGAACACCCCTCCACCAAGGTCAGCAGTCGCTGGCAGCATCCCTGAGCCACTGAGGTGCCAGCATCTGTGGCTCAGAAACACTATTGCTTCTTGCCAAGCTTTGCAAAAGGGATCCCTGGCTACCTTCAGAGGAAGTCCTCAGCTGATATTGCTTGGGGGTCTTCATCAGCTGGAGTATTTATATTTTATATTTACATTAGAGGCTCTGGCAGAGACCCATTTACAAAAGTATGTATTCTTCCAAATTAATATTTCCAAATTAATAGTGTCTTTGCTTATTTGTAAATAGGTCTCTACCAGAGCCTTTAATTCAGTAGCATAATTAACTACTTCTGAAGTTTATAGGGATGGGTGGGGATGGATTCAATTGTGGTGAAGGATTCATTCCAATGGGGACGGGCTTGATTTCTGTCCCCACGCAACTCTAGGGCAGCTATGAGGAAATTGGATGAGTTTAAATTGGGCATGGGTGATTAAAAATTTACCTTGCAGTAGAGAATAACAGGGGGACAAATTTATCCCCGTCCCCATGGGAACTCATTTTCCCATCCCGGTGAATTCGTTTTCTATCCCTGCCCCTTATCTGCACAAGCCTCAAACACTTCAAAATCATGTGTTCGAGGCTTGTGCAATTAAGGCAGGGCTTACAGGAATGGGACAGGGAAATTGAGTTCTGCGGGAACGGGAAAAAATTTGTCCCCATGTCATTCTCTACCTTGTACTCTAGACCAGATGCATTCCACACTTTAAAGATAGAAGGAAGGCCAAATGACAACAGCAAGGGTGAAATAAGAAGTTATTAGAAACAAAATAACAGTTCAAAAAAATGGAAACAGGATACAAATGAAAACAAGAAGCATTATAACCACTGACAGGTCAGATGCAAAGCATTGACAAGAAAAGCTTGCAACAATATTTTAAGGGTTTAGGTCAAGATTTTTACTTGGCCAGCCCAAAAAGACACTTCAGCTTTTCAGTAGTAAATTACTTGACCCACTATTGGCTCATATTCCACTTATGCCGTAGTTAGATAGCCTGATATGGTACTCTAGAAATTTCTGATAACAAAGTAGAATTCTTTGTTAATCAGTGATGGCACGGATCTATGTCCTAATGCAGCAAAAATAACCCAGCACCATGAAACCTCCCTCATGGTTGACAGTCAAGATGAGCCTCTGGAAGGTGGTGGTGGTGTTTTTTCAAGCATGAAGTATATTACAAAATAATTTAAATTTTTGACTAGTTTCTTTACAAAGCATTATTTCAGAGATGTTGTGGGTCATCCAAATATTCTGTGGAAAGCTTGAGGTTTTTAGAGAGCCACAGTTTATTCCTAGTTAACTTCCTATAAAAAAAAACTATCCTAGTGGTGGATAGATTAAACCCTAAATGTTTAGAAATTGTATTTTAAATCTGTCTGGAAGCATCAACTACATTAGTCATAGGTTCTCTGAAATTTTTGATCATGCAACCTGAACCTAGCCATTCATACATGGAAGCCTTCAAATATCAGAGCTGAAACCACTCTTATGGAAGAATGGGCCAAAATTTCTTAAGGTTGGACTCATGAGATAACTTTAAAATAACATTTATTTTAACTAAAGGAGTTGTCATCAGTTATTGAATGAAGCAAAAGATATCTATTGAATCTGGCAAGGTAAATTTATGCTTATTATCTTTCTATCAGAATTTAATCATGCTTTGCTATTAAAAAAAAGACAATTTTAGACAGTTTCAAATAAACTTATTTCTTCAACAATTGTATATCATATGTTTGGATGTGTTTAATGTTTCAAAATTTTAGTTTTTGGTAGCTTTCAATGTCAGTTTAGAGTAAGAAAAGTATATTTGCCACTCTTCATTTAGCCATTGGTACAGTGTTTTCTTTGTTGACTATATGGCTGAAGTTCAGAGGTGATGGGTGCCCTGTTTCGCTTTTGGTGGTGATTTAGGCTCATCCACTTCATGCTACAGTGTGGAAAGCTACTTGTCATCCTTATGATGTATTAATAGGCCACATATTGTAATAGTTATTGTTGTAGTGTTTGGTTAAAGGAGATATGCTTAAATTGTATGTTTTGTTGAAGTGAAAAAAGGAGTTAGGGATGATGGAACTAAGGATGTGTGTGGGTACGATAGTTGCTGTGAAATAGTAAATTATTTGTTTTGCTTTACAGATGGAACTTGGAAAGTGAATATTGCTGGGAGAAAGATCACACATTTAACCCTTCTCTTGCCTCCATTCTATCCATTGGAGGCATATTAGGAGAACTTTCACCCATGGAAATGGAGGAAAGAGGATGTTATAAATTTCCTGGAGGATACACTAAGGACTAGATGCACTAAAGTCAGTCAGTAATACCGATTTGATCGCTGTTGGCCGATTCTCTGGCCGATTGTGGAACAGTGATCGATACGCTACCAAATTTGCATGCAAATGATTTGCATGCAAAGCTGATGGATCAATTGCTCAGTGAGCAATTTACACATGTTCAGAGCCCTAACAGCAGTGACAAGGGAATCAGCCTTCTGTTACTGCTGTTAGGGCTTCTTTTTTATTTTTTAAATGGCACAGATTTTGTGTATGTGTTACACACGCACAATCTAGAAAGAAATCCTTCAAGAAATAAATTAAAACCATACTCTTCAAAAAACAAGTTAAACCTATCCAGCACAACAATCCTAACCCAACATCCAACACTCTATAAACCCTTAGTACTCTCTAATTTTTCTAGTTACCAAACATTATCTAAAACCCATAATTCTACCTTTAAATTTTATCTCATCGTTTAATCTATTACTTCCAAAGTTGAAATGTAATTCTTGTTTTAGTTTGGATGTAATCCGCCTTGAACCGCAAGGTAATGGCGGAATAGAAATCACTAATGTAATGTAGTCTAGCCCATTAAAAAAAGAAAAAAGCTCCCCCCCACCCATGCTGATGGCCCACCCCAATGACACCTGAACAAATCAAGGCCTTAGGCTCCAGGGGCCCAAGGTAACACATGCAAAATATCTGTGCCATTGGGGGGAAAAAAATGAAAAAAAACCATGCAAACTTTGTCTAACACAGTTCCCAACAGGTCTAGATCAGTCGGTATTTTCCAAGAGCTTAAACCCCTGTTTTTTTTTTTTTTTTTTTTTGTATAGCCAAGCGATGTTAGCACATCAATCGCTTGGCTACTTTGCAGGGGTTTTAACTAATTTGCATGGCCGGATCAGAAAATGGGTAATCAAGGGGAAAAACACGTGGTGAGCCATTTTGTACATCAGGTCGGTAAAAGCAATCATCGCTAAAGCTATGAAAACAAGTTTTAGTGTCGTTCCCTGACTTTAGTGCATCTAGCCCTAAGTACTGTGCAGCAGGATCAATTGTCTTTCTTTCTTAGATAGTGTTGCAGTCGGAGTATGCTTGTCCTGCTTATGTGGCCTGCTTATATATAATGCCATGCACTTGACGGTTGACATGAGTTGTATTTATTTTATTGAGGCTTTTTCAGTGTATGAATTAATTTTACTTAAAAAAAAAAAAAGAATGCTGCCATATTTACTGTATTAACTAGTATAGGGCAGCTGTTTTGCCATACTTCGTTGTGACTTCTGAACTTGTTCTTCCTGTCTGTCCTCAAGAAGACTTATTTCATGATTCTGCTGTTGCAGGCATAAAGAATCTCAGCAGACTATAAAGCATATAGGCGGGGAAGGGAAACACCTTGTTTTTATAGTCCACAGACTGTTCCTCTTCCAGTATCATAAAGATCTCGAGAATAAGTGCAAAGTTGTAAAAATATTTTGGATCATCAAAAATCCCTATCCTTTAGCCAATAAAAATGTTAAGAAATTAAATGCCTTTTTGTATTCTTTTTTTCCTGTATCGGATATCTCAGTTTGAAGTTGTAATAATAAAAACTCCACATATTTGTGATACTCTGATACCTAAGATCTGAAATGTTATTTTGCATCTCTTCCTTAAGAGTACAAGACCCTTTAGGTGCAATGACTGGAAAAAATTACCAGGGATGCAATCTTAAATAATAAAATGCTAGCCCGCGCATGCGCACTCGTGACGCGTGTTCCCTGATCCCTTTTCTGTCGGGATGTGGCCGCACGAGTGCGCATGCGCGCTTACTAGGTCACAAGACATGCGTCGCAAGTGCGGGACCGCAGCCAGCCAACGATTGCCTCCACAGCGGAAGGACTGGACCCCAGCGCTGGACATCCTGCTCTCCTGTCGGCTCCTCTCACGAGCCGCACCAGCGTTGGAGAAGGCTTCCGATGCTGGTGGGGATCGAGAGGAGCCGCGGCGCACCTCAAGGGGCGGGAAGGGAAGCGCAAAAAAAAGTCCAGCTGATACTTTCTTTGCGAGCCCCAATCCAAACGCCGATTCAAGCAGCGTGTGCAGCACTCTCCACACGCTGCTTCAGGGCCTTCTACTGCCCTGATTTGCTCTGCCGCGTCTCTGATGATGGCATCAGGGACGTGCCAGAGTAAATCAGGGCAGTACACGGCCCCGAAGCAGTGTGTGGAGAGTGCTGCACACGAAAAGTCACCGTGCCTCAGCGGCCTGCGAGGTTCCTTACAGCCGGTAGGCTGTTTTAAAGAAGAGGAGCCGCATACTGGACAGGGGGAGCAGGTAAGAGGGTCAGGGGGAGAAAGTAAGGAGTGCTGCTGGACAGGGGGAGTAGGGAAGAGGAACAGAGGAGCAGGTAAGAAGTGCTGCTGGACAGGGGGGAGCAGGGAAGAGGGACTGGGGAGCAGGGAAGAATTGCTGCTGGACAGGGGGAGCAGGGAAGAAGGACAGGGGGAGCAAGTAAGAGGGTTGGGGGAGAAAGTAAGGAGTGCTGCTGGACAGGGGGAGCAGGGAAGAGGAACAGAGGAGCAGGTAAGGAGTGCTGCTGGACAGGGGGAGCAGGGAAAAGGGACTGTGGAGCAGGGAAGAAGTGCTGCTGGACAGGGGGAGCAGGTAAGGAGTGCTGCTGGACAGGGGGAGGTAAAAGGAAGGGAGAAGGCCTACTGCTGGACAGGTGGAACAGACAAGGGGTGATGGTGGGCAGCCGAGTAAAGAGAGAGACAGAAAGCGGCCAAGGAGAGAGAGAGAGAAAGAAAGACACACACAACTATTCTAGCACCTGGCTAAAGAGAGAAAAAGAAATAAAACCACACACACACATATATATTCTAGCACCCGTTAATGTAACGGGCTATAAAACTAGTATCAAATAATAGCTGAAATAATTTTTTCTTGCTCCCACCCTTTTTTTGCAAAGAACTAAAAAATTCCAATTATTGTGACTAAAATTGTTCATTTCTTGGTTGATATTTTTTTTTTTCTTATTGTGTGTAGTCAGATGCTGATGACGTCACCTGTATGTATTATCTTCCTGGATCCTTTAGATTTAAACAAATCTATATTTATGTATTTTTGAGGTTTGGCTTTCTGGTTAAACATGGTACCACTTGGTGGCAGTACTACCTTACTTAAACAGTTTCCAATGTCATTAACTGAATATTCCAGTTTTGTTAAGGAATAGTCATAAACAAAGTTTGTGTGTTGCTAAAGCATTTTAATAGTATAGATACACTGTGCCATTGTATCATCCTGTAAAGAGAACATTGTTTTACACTTACAATAAGTTAATAAAGTAATTTGGCAGATGACAATGTAAATTTTATTTCTCAGGTGAAGGTTATACAGAAGACCTGAATTTGAGGAAGTACACTGGATTATGTTTGTATCTTCTAAAAATTAGGTAAGCATGCTACATTTCTGGGTTATATCTAGCAAGGCATCAGATGCATAATTTAACCATGATAATGTTTTAAAATAATTTCAGTATAATTGGTATTAATCATGTGATGAGTTTAAAATCATAATCTTGTTGGACCAATTAAAATATTAGCAATAGCAATGGTTAAAATATGAGTTCACAATGTAATCAGCTTGTGAAATTTACAGTGCCTCTTTTTCTGTAGTATTTCAAGATAATTTTCTTTGAACAAAAATCTTCAGTACCATGTAGACTGGCTCAAAGTTGTGGTGTGCTTTTTCTGACCCTATCATGGGGTCAGTGTTGTGGTATGAGCTGTGCAGATATCACCAACTTAAGTTATTCTGGTGCTGTAGTTAATCTATATATTTAGCTCTACCCATATACAGTAGGAAGTGGCACTGAATATATTGATAGTGTGGTGGCTGTGCTATTTGGTGGACTTAAACTAAATATTTAGCCATTTGATAAATTCTATATCTCAGCTTTCCAGATATTTTGGCCACTCTTGCTTCCTCCTATACCAGCTCACAATAATAATGTTATTTCCTCTATAAACAATTGAAATAGCCTAATGATATCTATATATTTTATGAAAGTACATAGACTGTTTAATTCGCTTTTGAATAATGATCCAATAGAGCAGGGGTGCCCAATACGTCGATTGCGATCGACCGGTCGATCGCTCAGGCAACCCCAGTTTCCCTTCTGTGCTGTCCGGCTTTCTCTCTGGCCTCCCACATATCCCTTTTCCTAATTTTAGCAGGGAGCAGCCTGCAGAGAGGATCGCCAGTACTTTAGCAATCCTTGCAGGCTGTCATAGGCCTCAGGAACTGTCTTCCCTCTGCCACGATCCTACCTCTTACGTCAGCGGAGGGGTGGGACCGCGGCAGAGGACGACAGCTCCTGAGGCCCATGACAACCTGCAAGGATCGCTAAAGTACTGGCGATCCTCTCTGCAGGCTGTTCCCTGCTAAAATTAGGTAAACGGATGTGTGGGAGGTCAGGGAGGAAAACACAGGCCTTCCGGGGGGGGGGGGGGGGGACAGACCTACGGGGGGGGGGTGCAGGCCTTCAGGGGGGGCAGACAGGCCTTCAGGGCTGGAGTGCAGGCCTTCAGGGGGGACAAGCCTTCGGGGGAGGAGGGCCCTGGTATAGAAGGGAGGGAGGGAAGGGGGGGTTCAAAGAGATGTGCATTTGCTGGACTTTGGGGGAAGAAATAATGGGTCTAAAAACAGAAGTGGGAGAGAGATGGTGGACAATGGAATTTAGGGAGGGAAAGAACAGAAAGGGAGAAAAGTTGGACATAAGTGATGGTGTGGAGGGGGGATAGAGATTCTGGATAGGAGGATAGTTGGGAAAAGAAAGGGAGAGGTGGTGGACCCTGGGGTGGTGGGGAAGGAGGGAGAGCTGCTGGATGAAAGGGTAGTTGAGAAAAGGTGGATCTGTGGATGGAAAGATGCCAGACTTCCAGGTGAGGGAAGGGAAACGGAAGGGGAGGACAGAGATAGAAGATGAATGGTTAGCACAGAGAAAGAAGAAAAAAGGAGACCCTGGCAAGCAAGTTATCAGAAGACAACCAGAGCCTGGAACCAACAAGATTTGAATAATGACCAGACAACAAAGGTAGTGATCAAAATGTGTCCGTTTTGAGAATTTATATCTGCTGTCTATCTTTTGCACTATGGCCCCCTTTTACTAAACTGAAATAGCGGTTTTTAACGCAGGGAGCCTATGAGTATCGAGAGCAGTGCAGGGCATTTAGCACAGCTCCCTGTGCTAAAATCCGCTATCGCTATTTAGTTAAAAGGGAGGGGGTATATTTGTCTATTTTTGTATAGTTGTTACTGAAGTGACATTGCAGAGTCATCTGCCTTGATCTCTTTGGAAAAAAAAACCCAGAATATAAATGATAATTAACATTTTCTCTGCGTACAGTGTGATTTGTGTTTTTTAAAATTTTATTGTTGGTAGATTATTTTGACATGGTCATTTTAAAAGTAGCTCGCAAGCCCAAAAAGTGTGGGCACCCCTGCAATAGAGTATAATTGTTCTTTGATATGGTAGAGTTCCAGACCACCTGATAGAACTTGCTTAACAATGGGTGCAGGGCAGAAGTAGGATATTTCACTTCACAACTCAAGATACCAGAATTTGAATGTAATCTTTTTTTTTTTCCCCCCCTTAGCAGCAGCTGAATCCAGAGACGAGTGGATTATGACCATCCACCAACAGGCGAAGATAGAGAGAATCAAACTGAGCTCTTTCATATAGGATGGTAAGCTCCTTGGCAAGCCAGTATTCTCTATCTACATTAGGCAGACGAATGGTCTTTCTTAGACTCCTGGCTTTGTCTGCTGCTCAGCTCCTGCTTTAGTTTTTCTAACTCATTTGAACTTGGGGGGGCTTAGGTTTTTGGGGGGTTTATATTGTGGGTTACACCTGGTTGGCACCAGGTCCCTGCTCGCATCCCTCCGTTCGCCCTGTGGCTGCTTTTCTCTTCTCCCTTCTCACATTAAAAAAAAAAAAAAAATTACCTGGAGAGCAAGCACTCTCTCTGCTTTTGCAAGGGCTGCTAGGGTAAGCCTTGCTAATTTGCCACCGGTATCTCACAGGCACATCTGTTGATTCTCCATTGTTTGCTGGATGTTCTTGCCTTGTCTGGTGTTATTGATAACGTAGGCAGTGCTTTCATTCCTTTGTTAGGGATTATATGCAGCTTCTTTTCTAGTTGCGACTCTAAGTGTATGGAGCTTACCCTTGTTCTTTTGTGGTGTCCAGTGCATCAGCTCCTCTCGGGAATTTTTTGTTGGGTGCCCTTCTCATTATATGGACTATGTAGGGGGCTTGGCTCAGGCTCTCGTCCGTGTTTCTGCTGATTAGGTGTGGTGGATGCTGGTATCCTTTCTTGAATTGTGGATGGCTTTGGCAGTAGCCTGTCCTCCTCCTAACCTGTGCATCTGGCTTTTGATCTTTCTGCAGGGCGTGGGTCAATAGGTTAGTGGTTTCTCCTCAGTGGATGGAGATTGATTGGGCCTTCTGTCTCCCAGGTGCTATTCCTGCGTCTTCCAGGTATTGGGTTCTTTGACTCGGTTTGATGTTGATTTGTGGTCTGGACTTCAAGAAGTATATATCCTCTAATTTTCTAGTTCACCCATTTCAGCTTCTACTATCCTTTGATTTCATGGATTTCCATCCTCTGGGGATTGGCAGGCTTGGTAGCATTCTCCAAGCCTTTGACTTTTGTGACTTGAGTCATCCTTCTGATGACTGCTTTGCTACATTCCACTCATCTCTGGATTCATCTGCTGCTGATGACAAGGAAGGAAAAATTATATCTTGTCTGATAATTTTCTTTTCTTTAGTCACAGCAGATGAATCCTGAGTTCTACCCTTTCTGAATGTTTCATTTCTCCTTGCTTCTGTAGGTATTATGCCTTCTGGTGACATGACATTGGACTACTTTTCAACCTCATCTCTCAATACTGTGCAGAGGGCGTTCTGGATCTGTTTGATTTTGAAGATTGTCCTTCTTGGGCATGGAAAATACTGGCTTTCCAAGGAGCTTACCATCCTATATGACAGAACTCAGTTTGATTCTGTCTATCTCCACTTGCTGGTGGATGTCATAACCCACTCATTTTTGGATTTTGAGTAAAGGAAAGAAAATTATCAATTAAGACATAACCCTGGATGTGATACAAGGAAAAATTAATACCATGAACTCTTTCCACTGCAGAAATCTCTCCTAATTCTCTTTTCCTGCCCTTCCAAAATTGTCACCAGTGAATGTGGGGGGAGGGGAGAGAATCCCAGATAAACAGTAGCTGTTTTATAAAATAATTTTCGAAGGCTGCTTCTTTTATTTTGTATCTGGGCAATGAAACTTTAGTAAATCAGTACCTTAAAGAGCTTCTGCAAATCATGTCAGAAGCCAACAGTCTCCCTTCTCAAAGCAAGCTGTCATCTGTGTGACAGCACCCTCATGATAGGTGAAGCAAAGAAGCTATTGCCTCTTCTGTCTCACATATCACCATGATCTAGATCCCCTTCAGTCTCTCTTAAACCCTGTTCACCCAATATTGCTTGTTCTTTTCTGGCACCTATTCTCTTTACATTGATAAAACTCAAGTTCTCCACCTCAATCAAACTGGCTTTCAGAAAAATCGCTCTACAGAACATGCATTAATAGGTTTAACTACATCTGTACAATATTTTCTGGATCAGCATAAATCAGTTATTCTCGTCTCCTTATCTATCCAAAATAGTTTTGCCATCCCTCAAGGATCTATACTGTCCCCTTTACCATTTAATATTAAAATCTATCTGGCCCTGTTATTGACACTTTGCCAATCTATTGGTCTTACTGCTTACACTTACACAGACAATATTCAGATCATCCACCCCATTGATGCCTCCAGCTCCAACGACATTAGTCTCATTAATTCAAAATTAGATAAAATTAGTCAATGGCTTCACTAAAATATGCTATCACTTAGTATATCTAAAACCAAATGTCTTCTGTTTCCATGGAAAGATAATGTACAGCTTACATCTCCTATCGCCATAAAAGATGTGCCAATGTATTTCTGTTAATGCTATTAAAATTCTGGGAGTAATAATAGGTAGTAAACTGTCTTATTGTCCACAAATTAGTGCAGTAGTAAAGAATTGTTTCATCAAACTAAGGATGATTAGATCTCTTGCGAACATTCTGGACTCCCAATCTTAACATTTTAATCCACTCTCTCATTATATCCAAGCTTGACTACTGTAATGCATTATATAAAGGTATCTGCCAAAAAGATATCCGTCGCCTACAATTGACACAAAATACTGCCATAAAAATGATCACAAACAGGAAGAAATTTGATCATGTCACTCCCTTACTAAAGTGTGCACTGGTTGCCAATCCCACACTGAATCATATATAAAATAGCTATTCTCTCTTTCAAGTCCCAAAATACTAAAGAACCGGCCTTCATTCACAAGCTCCTTATTCCACATGATCCTTTAAGAGTCCTAAGATCCTCCTCTCAACATCTTCTTCATACACCATCTTTGAAAATCATTAGAACGCGTCGGGCCTCTTCATTTGCAATTATGGCCCCCACAGTATGGAACTTCTTGCCACCTCATATTAGAGCTGAACAAAACTTGGATAAATTTAAGGGAAATCTAAAATGCAACCTCTTCCAAGATGCATATGATTGCTAATAGATTGGATGAAAGCCAGGATTGTTTAATAATCTTAATTTTCTAGCTTCCCTATTTTTTTTTTTTTTTACCCCCTGTTTCCTTTGCTTTTAAAATTGTAGTTCTCTTCACTATTCTTTTTATACCTGTCAAGTATTGTCTAGTCGGTACTTATCTGTTCAATGTTTCCCCCTTTTTTTTATAAATTGTAAAATGCTTAGAATTCATAATTACCGTTTTATCAAAATTTTAATAAACTTTATGTATTTATTTATTTAATTTTTTATAACATTCTCCCAGGAGAGCTCAGAACGGTTTACATGAGTTTATTCAGGCACGCAAACATTTTTCCTTGTCTGTCCTGGTGGGCTCACAATCTATCTAATGTACCTGGGGCAATGGGGGGGTACAGAGCTACCTCACACACAGCTTGTCCCCCATTTAAGAACATAAGAAGTTGCCTCCACAGGGTCAGACCAGAGGTCCATCACGCCCAGCAGTCCGCACCCGCGGAGGCCCCATCAGGTTCACGACCTGTCAGGTTTTCTTGATTTAGCCCTATATCCCTATCTACCTCTATCTGTACCCTTCAATCCCCCTATCCTTGAGGAATCTATCCAATCCCTCTTTGAATCCCTTTAGTGTACTCTGCCCGATCACATCCTCTGGGAGCGTGTTCCATGTGTCCACAACCCGCTGAGTGAAGAAGAACTTCCTGGCGTTAGTTCTAAACCTGTCCCCTTTCAGTTTCTCCGAGTGCCCCCTTGTTCTTGTGGTTCCCCGTAGTCTGAAGAATCTTTCCTTGTCTACCTTCTCTATGCCGTTCATGATCTTGAAAGTTTCTATCATGTCTCCTCTAAGTCTCCGCTTCTCCAGGGAGAAGAGCCCCAGTTTGTTCAGCCTGTCAGCGTATGAACAGCCTTCCATACCTTTTATCATTTTTGTCGCTCTTCTCTGGACCCGCTCAAGTATCGCCATGTCCTTCTTGAGGTACGACAACCAATACTGGACACAGTATTCCAGATGCGGGCGCACCGTCGCTCGATACAGCAGCATAATGACTTCCTTCGTCCTGGCTGTGATACCCTTCTTAATGATGCCCAGCATTCTGTTTGCTTTCTTTGAGGCTGTCGCACATTGTGCCGATGATTTCATTGTTGTATCTACCAGTACACCCAAGTCTCTTTCAAGCTTACTCTCTCCCAGTAATGTTCCCCCCATTTTGTAGCAGAACATCGAGTTCTTTTTCCCTATATGCATGACCTTGCATTTCTCTATGTTAAAGCACATTTGCCATTTATTTGCCCACTCTTCCAATTTGCTTAGATCCCTTTGCAGGTCCTCGCACTCCTCTGCGGTTCTAACCCTGCTGCAGAGTTTGGTGTCATCCGCAAATTTTATAACTTCACACTTCATTCCCGTTTCCAGGTCGTTTATAAATATATTGAACAGCAGCGGTCCCAGCACCGACCCCTGTGGCACACCGCTCGTGACCCTCTGCCAGTCTGAATATTGGCCCTTCACTCCAACCCTTTGTTTTCTGTCTGCCAACCAGTGTCTGATCCATCTGTGTACATCCCCTCCCACCCCTTGGTTCCACAGCTTCTTAAGTAGCCGCTCATGGGGTACCTTGTCAAAGGCCTTTTGGAAGTCGAGGTAAATGATATCTATGGATTCCCCTTTGTCCATCTGGCTGTTTATCCCTTCGAAGAAGTGCAGTAAGTTTGTTAGGCACGATCTTCCCGTACAGAAGCCATGTTAGCTTGTTTTAAGTTGTCCATTTCTTTCTTTCTATGTGTTCGCAGATGCTGTCCTTTATCAGTGCTTCCATCATCTTACCCGGAACTGAAGTCAAGCTCACCGGTCTGTAGTTTCCCGGGTCGCCCCTCGATCCCTTTTTGAAGATAGGCGTGACATTTGCTAGTTTCCAGTCCTCCGGTATCTCCCCAGTCCTCAAGGACAGATTACAAATTTGTTGGAGTGTTTCAGCTATTTCATTCCTCAGTTCTTTTAGTACCCTTGGGTGGATTCCGTCCGGGCTTGGTGATTTGTCGCTTTTCAGTCTATCTATCTGTCGGAGGACACCTTCCTGGCTTACCTCTAGTTGCTCCAGTTTTTCATCTTGATCCCCACTTATGCACTATGATTTCTCTGTTTAAGCTTCAGCTGCCTTTTTCAGCCTCTCATCCCCTCACTAGCTCTAGCTCCTCACACCCAATCTTAGTCTGTCCCAGCTGTCTCATATCCCCATATCTCCAGTGACTTGTTCACTCTCCCAAACATGCATAGCTCGTATCACTTCCCCATATTGTCTTTACCCCTTTACTATGATCCATCTATCTACTTCATTCTCTAATAGTTATTTACCCTGCTTTTTTTCTCCTTAATATCAACATCCATCACTCTGCACCTTTCCTTGCTCACACCAGTATTTCTTCTCCCTTATCTTTCTAGCATCAGCCCCTTTCTATTATCTATTGTGCCCTCCCCCAACAGCAGCTTCACTGCTTCCTTAACAGTAGCCCTAGCTACTGCCCCCCCCAGCGGAAGCCTTTTCCCTCATCTGTTGGAGGAGGTCAGTGTCCCTCCTTCTTATTGATATACATGTATTTATTTTATTCAATGTTTATTCTGCCTTTGCAGTTAAATTGTTTGAGGCAGATTACAATATCATATACACAGAAATGATCAACCAAATGTCTCTACAAAACAAACACTTCCAATTGCCTCCGAAAGGGCACAGAATTCCTCAAGCAGCATATTCCATGTAATTGCCAGTGATTCAGAAAAATGACTCACTTAGTTGCTTACCTTGCCATCATTTAATCCTGGTATCAGAATTCAGTTTATCCCATTAGAGTAAGAGCTTGTGATGGGCCATACCATTCTAGCTCTGGTTCTGCAACCTCTAAGATATTAAATACAAGAGCAACTAGTATAGATAAGTGGGGGTTTATTGATATTGGAATTTGTCTTTTATTATGTTTATTAATAATTGATGCATATTGATGTCTTTTAATGCTGTATTTATTGTATTTGATGATATTTGCATCAATAAAAACTGTTTTAATTTAAATATAAGAGCAAACCTTAAATTTCTAGTGCAATAGGTGTGTCATTCTGGACGGATGGGGATAATATTCCAGTATTTGCAAACCGTGCAGAAGAAAACCACTCCAGCTTTTTAATCCTGACTCCTTCACTAGAGGGCTCTTCTGCCTCGGTTTTTCCTTGTGCTTTCGAGCCAGAAGGAGTCTTTCTGATCTGTTAAGTTCATTTATTTGGGGGGTTTTTTCTGTCGTTATAACGGCATTTTGAAGGATTTGGTCTTCAGAGCTCTCCTAGTTTTGAGGGTCAAGCTCTGCCTGTGTGGAGGAGAAGCAGACTGATGTCTTCAGCTTTCAGACCAATCCCTCTGTGTAACCTATTGGCCAGCCTGCAAAAACCTATTGGAGCTCGGGGTCCGTTCCCTTTGTAGCATTGCTCACCTACTATGTGGCAGGGGCTGAAGCACAGGCTGTCAGGCATCCATATGGGGATCAGCAGGGACCCGCAAGGTGCCTGCTGCATTTCTTCTCCCCCCCCTTTCATGTCCACAGGGGTTTTTGAGGCTCAGCCATACATCGGTCAAACTGGCAACTCAAAGATTCAGCGCTAGAGGATTCGAGAAGAAAAAAAACACCCCAACAAATTTTTAGATTGAATATGATTGGGCAGACTGGATGGACCATTCAGTTCTTTATCTGCCCTCATCTACTATGTTTTGAGGCAGTGATTTCTTCTCCCAGATGTGGCTACCTTTTGGAGCTGAGGCAGGCTGCAGCACATATCATTCCGGAACTTGGAGGCGAGGAGGATGGCAGTTTGAGTGCAGAGCTCCTCTCCCTGGACATTCTCACTAAAGATTTTATAACTATTTAATCCCTTCAGTTTAACTAAAGTGATTTCAGATGGCTTCAAGAAAACAACTTACATTGGATACTGCATTTGCTACAGATGGGAAAAGAAAAGACCAAAACCAAACCCTGTAACACCATCTAACACCATTCCAGCAGGGGAGAGCCGACGGAGGAGGGCTGCAGTCCGGCCATCGGACCAACGGTCGGCTCGGGGGCCCATTCCAGGGGGGCACCCGACACTGTCTTCGCTCCTCCCCCATTCCAGCAGGGGAGAGCCGACGGAGGAGGCCTGCAAGTCCGGCCATCGGACTAACGGTCGGCTCGGGGGCCCGTTCCAGCGGGGCACCCGACACTGTCTTCGCTCCTCCCCCATGCCAGCAGGGGAGAGCCAACGGAGGAGGGCTGCAAGTCCGGCCATCGGACTAACGGTCGGCTCGGGGGCCCGTTCCAGCGGGGCACCCGACACTGTCTTCGCTCCTCCCCCATGCCAGCAGGGGAGAGCCAACGGAGGAGGGCTGCAGTCCGGCCATCGGACCAACGGTCGGCTTGGGGGCCCGTTCCAGCGGGGCACCCGACACTGTCTTCGCTCCACCCCCATTCCAGCAGTGGAGAGCCGACGGAGGAGGGCTGCAGTCCGGCCATCGGACCAACGGTCGGCTCGGGGGCCCGTTCCAGCGGGGCCCCCGACACTGTCTTCGCTCCTCCCCCATGCCAGCAGGGGAGAGCCAACGGAGGAGGGCTGCAGTCCAGCCATCGGACCAACGGTCGGCTTGGAGGCCCGTTCCAGCGAGGCACCCGACACTGTCTTCGCTCCTCCCCCATTCCAGCAGGGGAGAGCCGACGGAGGAGGGCTGCAGTCCGGCCATCGGACTAACGGTCGGCTCGGGGGCCCGTTCCAGCGGGGCACCCGACACTGTCTTCGCTCCTCCCCCATGCCAGCAGGGGAGAGCTAACGGAGGAGGGCTGCAGTCCGGCCATCGGACCAACGGTCGGCTTGGGGGCCCCTCTCCAGCGGGGCACCCGACACTGTCTTCGCTCCTCCCCCATTCCAGCAGGGGAGAGCCGCGGAGGAGGGCTGCAGTCCGGCCATCGGACCAACGGTTGGCTCGGGGGCCCGTTCAAGCTGGACTTCAGTTTTGACTGTTTTGATTTTATTTTCAATTCTTTTTAGTTTATGATATATTTTTTAATCTCACTTATTGTTTTACCACTTATTTTGTTTTATTTTATCATTCAAATTTCATTTAAATTTCTCCAGAATTCTATTGCTTCAACGGTTCTCCCTCTGCATCTATTCTTATCTCCCCTCTTTTTACAACCTTTCAAAGTCCTTTAGATCATTGTAATCTTATTAGAATGTTTATTTTCTTATTTTTCTCATCTATTCTCTATTTTATTTCTTCATTACTCTACTAATTGTCATTTTTCCAGGTACTTTAGTTAGATTGTGAGCCTTCGGGACAGTAAGGGTATTTCTAAGTACCTATTTTACTTATAATTTTAATGCACCCTATTGTCTATTTTTCTGTAAACCGCTTAGAATCCTAACGGAGTTTAGCGGTATATAAGAAATAAATTACATTACATTACATTACAATTACATTACATTTCCAGCACAGGTCACAGTGAGTAAGGCTGTTTAAACCTATGAGGAAAGTCAGGTGAGGGAGGGTCTTTAAAACCATTTTTTGTTTTGTTTAGGTTTCTGCCCCTTCCTTAGGTTTTTCCACCTCCAAAATCCAAAAATTGCTGTTTTTGGTTTTTTTTTTAATTTTTTTATTTTAAAGTGTTTTGGTGTCAAAATGCTGCCATGGCAGCCATATTGGATTCACCGATATCAACCCCCCCCTCCGAAGTTTTCCAGTCCAGAAGTTTCAAATTACCTAGTTTTGCTTCAAAACTGGCAGGGATGGAGTCCTTTACCCCTAATTCATGGCAGATTTGTGCTGGATGGGTGCCCAAAGAGTACCCTTATGCCACATGTTGCGGAGCATGTGAAGGGAAGAGGAACAGTTGGCATAGTCTCCCCTTTGCTCTCTAGGGTTGAGGAACAGTTGGGGGGGGGGGTCCATTGCTAGGAGTAAATCCCTTCCAGAGCTCTGGAATGGCAGTCATCCTAAACGCAAGAGAGTGGAGGCTGCGAATCCCAAGAGATGCAAGTTGGAGTCAACTAAAGGAGACTCCGTGCTGTCTAATACGTCATTTTTTCCAAAATTTGTTAATCTTATGTAGAGAGTTTATCTGGATGGCTGAAATCCCCAAGGGGAATTTGGTAGCAGTGGCGTACCTAGGGTATGTGGAACCCGGGGCCCATCATTTTTTGACACCCCCCCCCATGTAAAAAAATATTTCTCTAGCAACAGCAGCAGATGAATCCAGAGACCAATGGGATAGTACACATCTACCAGCAGGTGGAGATAGAGAAACTGATTAACAGGTGGTCCCATTGGCTGGCACTCCTCCTGTAATGACCATGAAACGGAATAAATGGTCAGAATAGAAACAGGCAGTGAAAATTTTCTTTTATTGAACCTCATATATGTAACCATTATTCCAAACATAACATAACATAAATTATGTCTGAATTGTCATGACATCAGAAGTACATATGGAGTAGTTGCAGGTGATGCTTGGGACAGTTCTGATTGTGTTAGTTCGGTTTTGTGTGTTTTTTTGAATAGAAGGGTTTTTATTTCTTTTTTGAAGGTTTTGTAGTCTGTGGTCGAGGTCAATAGGTTGTAGAGTTGGGGGTTGAGTGTTAGGAGGTTGTCGAACAGTTTTTTTTTCTTTTGATGTTTTTGGTTGGAGGGTGTGTGAATGGTGCGTGAGTTCTCCTATGTCTGGTTGAGGTGGATTGAATTATTTAGCTGAAGAAATTAGTTACCCCCCCCTCCATTCCACACACATTAATTTTCTTCCATTTTTGTTCCCAGGAAAAAAATACATTAAAATAAGAAGTGAAATCAAAGGCCCCTACAGATGAGAACATAATATAAGAATAGCCTAACTGGGTCAGACCAATGGTCCATCATGCCCAATAGCCCATTCTCATGGAGCCAATCCAGGTCACTAATACCTGGTTAAAACCCAAAGAGTAGCAACATTCCATGTTACCGATCCAGGGCAAGCAGACACTTCCCCCAAGTCTTAATAACATACTCCAGGAATTTGTCCAAATCTTTCTTAAAACCAGCTACACTATCTGCTTTTACCATAACTTCTGGCCACTTCATTTTTAAGTTTAGATCTTTCCTTCCAAACATAGACCTTGCTAGATGTAAAATACAGCACAAGGTAACCTCACACGGACTTAGCTGTGCAGGAAATGTGAATCTCCTCATACACCCACCATATAGTGCAAAAATGTGGAAAGGTCTGGTTTTTTCTTTTGATCACTACATAGCCTAATGCCACACAAGCAGCGCTGTTACAAACATATTTTGAAGGTTAACAAAGTTTCCTTCCTTGGATCAGAAGGAGATACTGACAAACCACTGGAAGAGATCCCAAAACAACTACCCAGGAACAACACCCAAAGACCCACTCAGTGTGTGAACCAGTTGAGTGGAGTGGACTAACTGGGGGGTGGAAATGGGCCCGGAGTTTGCTCAGCAGAATTTCCCAGGCCACCTCTTCCTCTCAACACATTGACACGCTGCCACTACCACCACTAGGAACACCTTATTGGGTAGGCCAGCAATGCTATAAACTTTATAAAACACATTATTATATTTTCTTATAAAGCACATATTTTAACTGAACTCTCTGACATCCTCAGCCTTTCCATTCACAAAAATAGAAGGAAGAAAAGTTCCCATTTCTTGCTGTCTCATGTCCCTGGCCTATACAATATTTTTCTTCTGCAGACCCTTCAAAAGTCTGACAAAATCCTAGTTTCACTTGCATTATAAAGTACTGAGGATGCCATCTCTCCCCAATCCCAGGTCCTAAGTCTAAGACAGTAGCGCAAACTAGTGCTGCCAGATTCAGGAAAAAAAATTTTGATTTGATTCAGCCTATTGAATTGGTTTATCGATTCGATTTTCCTGCCCAATTGGGTGTTTTTTTCAAACATCCTGGTGTATTTATTTTATAGCTTTTTCACCCCCCTTTGGCTTCTCCTAACCACACTGGCGCTGTGGTCTAAATAAAATAAAGAAACAAAAAGGACTTTTCCTCTCTCTGTTAAATCCTAGCTCACGTTTACGGTCTAACACCATCTCTGGCAGGATACACATTTCAAATCTGACATATTGTAATCACAAAACAGAAAATAAAATTAGCTTTTGTTGTCTGGTTATTTTTCAAATCTTGTTGGTCCAAGGCTCTGGTTGTCTTCTGATAACTTGCTTGCCAGGGTCTCCTTCTTTCTTCTTTCTCCGTGCTAACCATCCATCTGCCATCTCTGTCCTCCCCTTCTATTTCCCTTCCCTCCCCCGGACGTCGGGGGTTGAACCGGACGCGGGGGGGGGGGGGGAAACTGGACTGGGAGCACCCCCTCAGGGCTTGCACTCTGGGTGGACCGCCCCCCCCCTTGTTACGCCACTGTTTGGTAGTGCACCAGGAGGCGCACAAGATGGCTGGGGCTCGCAGGGTACATTTGCCCCAGTGTCGGAGGCTGGCCAGGATCTGTTGGGCCTTTCTGAGGAAAATTCAGAGGATGAGGGATCTATTTCTATGCCCTTAACTGTCATAGAGCGAGCTCTCTCTATCAGGAGATACGAAATTGGTGGCAGGTGCATGTGTGCTAGATACAGTGGTGGCCCTCGGTCAAGGGGAGGAACCCACAGTTAGCCAGCTGTTCAGACCTCTGCTCTGTTTGAGCTTATCACTGACTCTCTCCAGGAGTTAAACTTAGCCTCCCAGCAGGTCCCCTCTGCTCCGTGCTCTGTAATGAGAGGAGTTTGAGCCCAGTCATCTTTCTTTCCTTGGCATCCTGATATCAATGTATTGCTCATGGAGCATTGGGATGCTCCTGAAGGGTCTCTTAAAGTACAGTTGGACATTCTTATATGAACTTTGAAGTGAATTTATATGTATGATTATTGTGAATTTATTGATACAAATAAAGCTCGTCTATTCCAAGGTTGATGTGGTCTATCCCACTCCCCACTTGTTCTTTTTTTTTTTTCTTTATTCATTTAAGAACATACATAAAGTGCATTAGAAAATACAACAATTTTTTACAATAAAACAGCACTTTTAACTAACAAATAGTAATAAAAATATATTTCCCCCCTTCCCCACCCTCCCGCCTATTCCGTATATGCATAAAACTCTATTAAAAATGGAAGGCTTGTACTAGTGATTGGTTGTTACAAAATTTGCTAATGGGCCCCAAATCTCATTAAAGTTTTTACAATGATTAAGTTAGTTCCGAATTCATATGTTCATATCGATAGAATAAGCATAGGGATTCCTACCAAAAGATACGATTCAGTCTATTCCAATTTTTTGTGATCATCTGTATAGCAATCCCAGTCATAACAAAAAGTAATCTATTCTTAGCTGCAGAAATCGGAGACTTGGGTTGTAACATAGATCTGAATAGAACAATATCATATGACATTGGAATGGAAGTATCCAGTATCTTATTAATTGTAATCCATATCAACTTCCAGAAGCTGAGTATTAAGGGGCAATAGTACAACAGGTGATCATCCAGTGTCCCTATTTCAAGATGACAATGCCAGCATCTATTAGACTTTGAACTATCTAATTTTTGCAAACAAACAGGGGTCCAAAAAAATCCTATATATCTCATCCTCCAAGACCAAATCCGAGGCCATTGAGTAGCAGAAATCTCTTGCTTTACCTCAAAGCTCCAAATATCCCTTAGGCTCGTTTTTGGTTTCTTATTCAAATATTCTGATATTAATTTATACCACTTGGCGGCCTGATGCCCTAGGAAATCTGTCTGGAAACAGGCCCGGTAAGCTATACTGATTCTTTAAATTTCGCCAATCAGGGAACCCCTTCTGAATGGCCTGCTTCAATTGCAACAATTTATATGCTTGAGAGTTTGTAATACCGAATGATTGTTGCAGTTGTGAAAAATCAAGCAGTTTTCTGTTTGATAATGCATTATCCAATGTATGTATACCTGTCTGCAACCATGTTTCCAGAGGATCTTAGACTCGCCAATTTGAATCTTGGAGTTCAATCATAAAGACTGACACATAGATTATTGCACTGGTACAGATGTTAGATTGTTAACAAATTTTAATGTTTTCCATTTGGCACAAAGAATACTATTATCCCTGTAAATTCGGGGCAACTTGATACTTAAAATATGGCTTAATCATAATGGGCCTTATATATGTTAGCTTGTAAACCACATATCATAACACCTCCTTCATATATATTTTTCTTAAGTACCTTTACCCCGATCCTCAGCGAGGCCACATTCCCACTCGGTATTCATTCATAGTGGGCGGCTTTATGCCTCCAATCGTCACTGTGAAGCGTAATGGTCTGTTCAGAATGGAAATTATTTATGAGGGAGTGATAACCTTGAAGAAACCGTTGGTAATACATGGGTGAAACATGTTGGTTTATCGCCCCCATTGAATTATGACCATAAGCTAAGTACAAATAATGAAATTTAAATGTTATAGAGCATAAATATAACGGAAGATTGATTGATAAGAAAGAAAAGAAAAAGAAAAAAATTAAAATCACATAAAACCCCCCCAAAGATTGAGCGATCCAAAGACGATTGGAGGCATAAAGCCGCCCACTATGAGTGATTACTGAGAGGGGAAGGTGGCCTCGCTGAGGATCAGGATAAAGGTACTTAAGACAAATATATATGCAATACTGCAATAAAAATAATTACGAAAAAGAAAAAATTTGATCATGTAACACCACTTCTAAAGGGAAATGGAGGAAAGATGCCCACGCAGAATTTTGCGCAGGTTGCTGCATTGTGCTCTTATGCAGAATTCTTCCAGGAGTAGACTGTCAATAGATGAAATGGCAAATTGAACTTAAATAGTTCCGAATATGAGTGACTCTTATTGATTACATGTTTTAATATTTTATTAGGTCATCATTGTATCTGAACTTGAATTGGGCAATCCTGGGCTAAATTATGAAACGTACTACAACTTGAAGTTTGTAGGTAGGTCTAAACGGAAGATTTTCTTGTTAAAATACACATACTACTTTGATTTTTGTGTTTAAAATTTTAAATAAATAGATTCAAAGTTTATACAATATCAAATAATCCTCAAATTCTTATAAGTCAAAAAAACATAGTTCGCTGCCCTGGATGTTTTTCAGTTTGTTTCACACATTTGTGGTGGTAAAAATTTTTAGAGGCTAAATACATAATCAATTTAGCAAGCACTAAGGAGCGTGTCTACTAGTTTTTACATTTACTGCTTCTTAAGTGTAAAATCTAAGGTGTTGTACATAAATTTATGTGGTAAATGCAGAGGGCATGGTCAGCATCTGTCTT
Source organism: Geotrypetes seraphini (assembly GCF_902459505.1). Lineage (NCBI taxonomy): Eukaryota > Metazoa > Chordata > Amphibia > Gymnophiona > Dermophiidae > Geotrypetes > Geotrypetes seraphini. Next base: position 25,122,838 of record NC_047095.1, read on the forward strand.
GTATTTACATGCATGGATGGATAATGCAGGATCAGTGGCCCTTTTATGCTAGATGCCCTCTTTAAATCTGTTTTACTACTTGGGATCTAGTTAGGTACTTGGGACCTGGGTTGGCCACTGCTGGGACCTTCGATCTGTCCCAGTATGGCAATTCTTATGTTCTTAGATTGACCTTTGGTGATAGTACAAGGGGATTCGCTCCTGCCTCAACCATGAGATTATCTGGGAGACCCATGAGTCCAGGGTAAAAGGCGTTTCAGTTCAATGGAGGCTGATTTAGGGAGATTCTGTTAGATATAAGGACCATAGCTATCATATCTGACTGTAGAATGGTAATGTTTTGCACTATAACTGTTAGTGCTAGCTATGCCCTGTCTCTCCTCATGATCTTCCAGGATCCCATCCCTATCTGTGCTATGCAGCTAGTGCAATGTTTTTATAGTGTTGGCTGGTTTTAGTGTGTGGTAGCCATTAGCATATCTGAGTGAGTATACAGGCTCCTAAATTTTTTGATACACACTACAGGCCATAATGTACTTCAAATAACGCACATCCATAATATATTTTAAACAGCACATTAATCCTATGCTGAAATCCTCTTCCTTTGCTTTAAAAGAAATGAGGCAACACAGACTGTTTTAAACTGTCTATGTATTTTTTTAAACTTTTAGAAGCTTGACTGATTTAAATTCATGTTCATAGATTAGAATTTTCTTCAGATTTTGCAGGAAGCTACACACATGTAGAGAAGATAGTCTATTAAAAATTTTTTCATGTTGATATTACCATTTAGCTGGTGGATGCATTGCATGTTGCTGTGATTTTCATAATCTATTAATGTGTGATTTTGTAATTATTGAAATGTATACTAAATGGATGTCTCTGCACTAGTAAATGAAACTCTAAAATTGAGTATGTAATAAGCAAAAACTTGTTAGCAGCTTTAATGAGTGTTGAATCACAGCTAGAGGAAACTGCTGGTATTTTCAACTGCAAAAATGTATTCATTTAAAGAGAGTCATGACCAAGGTGCATATTAATTTCAGTTCAGGGGAAAAATGTTTCTCAAAAGGAGATGATTGTTTGGTTTTATTAGCTGCTGATCATCTTATCAAGATAAATACAGGACATACCTTTTACAAAAATGTTTTTAAACTGAAAGCGTATTACTAAGTTAGTTTTATACAGGTTTTTAGAAGAAATGGACCAACTGTAGTAGTGTAGAACTTTTTCTTCATAACTGCCTATTTTAGTGCCATCTACATATGATTGCTTACTGCAGGGCTCAAGAAATCCTGGGCACCATGGTGCCTAGAAATTGAACCTTGATGCCTTCATCCCCCCTCCCCCCTCACACCCTGCCAAATTTATTTTTCCTTTGACAGTGCTCATACTGCTTCTCCCAACTCTTCACTGCAATTGGGCTCTCTATAGTTGAGTTGCATGGTGCTGGAAGTTCATGAAGTCATATTTCTTGGGACTTGGAGCCATGAGACTACCCAAACCACCTGCACCACGTAGCTCAACTATAGAGAGAGCCTGATTGCTGTACAGAGCTGGGAGGAGCAGTGTCTAAGCGTAGACATCATTATGGGGTGGTCTGGCTGGAGCTGCAGCGCTAGGACCGGCCACAGGTCGCAGACTTGCAGAGGTCTTCTTTTCCACAGCCACCTGGCTTGCATGACAAATGTGTTTGAACTGTGGGTTTTGTGAGTAGGGAACCCTATATGGTTCAAATAAATCATAAAAACCCCATGGTTCAAACATAGGTTTCAATCACAGAGGCTTGGCAGCTGTGGAAAGGAGGAAGGAGGAACCTCAGTGAGTCTGATCCATGACTGGTGCCAGAGCTCCAGCTAATTAAGCTACTTGGCCAAGTATTTAATCGCATATGAGAGTGTTAGGAGCCCAGGACTGGCTGAACTAAGGGCTAGATTCACTAAGCTCACCAATCAACTTCCGACCACTTAGTGACCCCTTTACGACCTGATTTCCCTCCAACCCGATTCACTAACCTCTGTCCCGATCATCCTCCGATATGTGCATGCAAATGAGGGGGAATGGCATTCAAATGCAGGCAGGAAGCGATTCACTAAAATAAAAAAGCAACACCGACTGGGCTGGCCAATCCAAAAATAAGTGACTGCTGGGAACCGGTCGCTGAGGTTCTTTCCGACTGCCCAGCCTTCTGCCGCCCTGCTCTCTGCCCTGCTTCTCTGCTCTCTCCTGCCTGCCCCGAATCTCCTGCTCTTGCCCTGAATCTCTCCTGCTTCCCCGACTCGCCACCCTGCTCTCGCCCCGAATCTCTCCTGATTGCTGCCTCCAACTCGCCCCGAATCTCTCCTGCCCTTCTCGCAGTGTAAGCCCATGGTTTTAACTCTCGGGTTTAAAGCGGGTTAAAGCCACGGGCTCGCAAAAAAGTTAAAAAACAGTTTTGTTTTGTTTTATAAACTTCTCTGCCGGGCTTGGAGGGCCAGCACATGCGCAAACCATCTACAGATGGTCTGCGCATGCGTTGGCATCGCTAGAGAGCAATCCCGGCAGTCGGATGGGGGTGTGATTCCGATCACCCTCATTTGCATGAGGGCGATTCGTGAATCAGCCCCCGGACACGGATCGGATCCGATTAGTGCCCTTTGTGAATCTAGCCAGATGTCCTTTCTGCTGAGTTTGGCCTGTTAAAATAGCTCTGCGAGTGTGGTTAAAGGAGAGACCAGCAGTTTCCTATACACTGAGTCACACTGATACATGCATTAGTAATCTTTTTCATATTACTTAGGAAATAGTGCTTGCTTTGTTCTGGCAAGAGCCTCATAATGATCCATTCAAGCATGCCCGATTCAGGAAAATAAATTTCAATTCAATTCAGCCTATTGAATTGATTTTTCGATTCGACTCGCTTTTCCTGCCTAACTGGGTGGGTTTTGTTTTTTTCAAATATCCTGGTGGGTTTATTTTATAGCCTCTTTTCCCCCCTTTGCCCTCTCCTACCCACACTGGCGCTGTGGTGTAAACAAAATAAACCAAAACTTTTCCTCTCTCTGTTAAATCCTAGCTCACGTTCGCGGTCTAACACCAACTCTGGTAGGATACACATTTCAAACCTGACATTGTAATCACAAAATAGAAAATAAAATTATTTTCTCTACCTTTTGTTGTCTGGTCATTATTCAAATCATGTTGGTCCCAGGCTCTGGTTGTCTTCTGATAACTCGCTTGCCAGGGTCTCCTTCTTTCTTCTTTCTCCTTGCTAACCATCCATCTTCCATCTCTGTCCTCCCTTTCCGTTTCACTTCAGTCTCCCGGAGGTCTAGCATCTCTCCTTTTTTTCATCTCCATCCCCGCTGTTGCAGTAATGGATCCCATCATCCCCAGATCCACCATCTCTCCCTCTCTCAACTACCCTTTCATTCAGCATCTCTCCCTCCTTCCCCAGTTCTCCCTTTCTCTTCCCAACTACCCTCCTATCCAGAATCTCTATCCCCCCTCTACACCATCCCTTATGTCCAACTTCTCTCCCTTTCTGTTCCTTCCCTCCCTAAATCCCATTGTCCACCATCTCTCTCCCTCTCCTCTGTTTTAGACCCATTATTTCTTCACCCCCTCCCTCCCTCCCCAGTCCAGTATATGCACGTCTCTTTGAATCCCCCTTTCCCTCCCTCTGTGTACTTCTACACTAAACTATTCTCTATCCCCAGATGGGCTCACAGTCTAAAACTAGGCAGAAGCGGGAGAGCAGGAGGTCAGGGGGGAAGCCGGAGGACACTGCAGCACCTCCTGATTGACCCTCGCCCCCTAAAGCAGGAGCGTCGGCAGCCGGCCAGCAAGAGGCAGCACTGCCGTTCCTGCTTTCGGGGGCAAGGGGGGTGTGTCAGTCACCGAATCGGGAGGCCAATTTTTTTTTTTTTACAAAAAAAATCGATTCGAATCGGGAATCGGGCAGCACTTCTCCAGAGTACAGGCAAGTTCTCTACAAAGCTTTTTGTCTCCTTTTGCCCAAATGGAATTGGCGTACCAGTTGCCAGAAGAACTTTTAACAAAATGGTTGATATCCTGAGTCTAGTTCTGTTATGGAAAAAACAAGGTAATCCTTTGAGTAACAAAGTAAAATCTCATCAAATCCTTTACAACTGTTGTGGTTTTTCTAAAGTATATTTCTTTAGATGCAACTTATAAAACAATAATAAGGTCTTTGCTTTATTCCTTTACTTTGCTTTTCTGCTTAAGCCGAGCCACAATAAGGTACAGTGCTTTTGCTTAAGTTGTACTGGCAATTCTGCTTGTATGATGTTCACTCCAACTTAGATAGTATAGTAGCGCTAGATAATATATCAATGTTTTATAAATTCTTTCTTAGTCCAGTTTCTTTACAACAGTACATCTTAGGAATTCAGATATCTACCCTTATCGATAGATACAGGTGGTGGGATTCTTCATGATTCCAAGTACTATTTCCCAACTATTTACTTATTTCAATTATCTATATAATACCTATATAATAAAATGCTAGCCCGCGCATGCGCACTCGCAACAAGCATGTTCCCTGATCCCTTTTCTGTCGGGATGCGGCGAGCTCTGACACCAACGGCAGCGCCACTGCGATCGGGAAAGCACAGCACAGCCCTCCCGCCCCCCCTCCCGCCCTCACTCACTGCCAAAACCACCACCTCCTCCTTCTCGCCGGCTCACCCGCTTTAAATGAAGAGAACGCTGGCTTTGCTGTCTTCTGTCCATTGCGGGCCGCCCTCTCTGACTACTTCCTCTTTCCGCTAGGGTTGGCCGCAGTGGATAGAAGACGCTGAAGCCAGCGGCTGTAACCGCCAATATCCGTTCCTCCAGCGGAGGGGGGGGGTGTCTGGGAGGAGAGGGATCGCGGCCGCTCAGCGCCCCCACCGAGGAGCCCAGCAACTTTCCGCTGCCCGGGACCCGCCTCATTTGCCGCGCCCCCCCCCCTTCTTCCCTTACCGCGGGCCGACTGGCGATTTAAGCAGTGTGTCCAGCAGTCTTCACATGCTGCTTCGGCCCCTTCTACTGCCCTGATTTGCTCCGGACGTGCCAGAGTAAATCAGGGCAGTAGAAGGACCCAAAGCAGTGTGTGAAGACTGCTGACACGCTGCTTAAATCGCCAGTCGGGCCCGCGGTAAGGGAAGGGAAGGGGGGGGAAAAGGACTCGGGCCCGCGTTTGTAGTTGCGACTGTGGGAAGGGAAAGGGGGTAGAGTAAACGCTAATGCAGGCACAGGGAACTGGTGTGGGGGGAGGGAAATGGAAGGGGGAGGGAATGCTGCTTTGGACAGACAGACAGAGGGAGGAAGGGAGACAGAAAGAAAAGAAGAAAGACACAGGGGCAGGTGCACAGGGAACTGGTGTGGGGGGAGGGAAATGGAGGGGGAGGGAATGCTGCTTCGGACAGACAGACGGAGGAAGGGAGACAGAAAGAAAAGAAGAAAGACACAGGGGCAGGGAGATATACAGAAAGACAAACAGAAAAAGGGGGCCAGGGACAGAGACAGACAGAAAGAAAGACAGCGGGAGTTGTGTCAGGAGGGGTGCGGGAAGCGGCAGAAGGAACTTTTCCAATGGGTGCAACTTGGGCGACTGTCAGGAACCTCTGATCAGGGGCAGAGCAAGGTAAGTGTATCATAGAGATAAGAAGGAGGAGGGTGGGAGAAAAAGGAAGGGACGCCTACTGCTGGACAGGGGGAGAAGGAAAGAGGTGCTGATGGACAGGGGGGAGGTAAAACAAAGGGAGAAGGGCTGCTGCTGCATAAGGAGAGCAGTGAAGGGGTGGTGGTGGACACAGGGGAGGTAAAAGGAAGGGAGAATGAACAGGGCGAGCAGGCAAGGGGTGGCGATGGACAGCCAAGGAAAAAGAAAGACAGAAAGAAAGAAAGCGGCTAAGGAGAGAGAGAGAAAGAAATAAAGAGAGACACACACACATATATTCTAGAACCTGTTAATGTAACGGGCTATAAGTCTAGTTTGATATAAATATAATAAATAATAAACTTAGCTTATTCAAAGTCCATTCCTCTTCCCGACGCGCATCGCCGAACTTTCTCAAATAATTGAAATAAGTAAATAGTTGGGCAATAGTACTTGGAATCATGAAGAAGCCCACCACCTGTATCTATTGATAAGGGTGGATATCCGAATTCCTAAGATGTACTGTTGTAAAGAAACTGGACTAAGAAAGAATTAATAAAACATTGATATATTATCTAGCGCTACTATACTGTCTAAGTTGGAGTGAACTGTTTTGGTGTAAAGAGTGAGATTCTCTTTATATATACTATAAATATTGAAAGATGGCTTGTATGATGTGGCATCTCTTCCACTGTTTTTCTTGTATGTATTGCGTAAATATGAGAATATGTAAGGATGTGAGCAGCCGCACTAAGCTTTGGAAGTCACTGACTTGTGTGCCTAACTCAGCCCTGCTTGTTGATTGGTGGTGGTGGTGGGGGGGATCATTATTTCACATCTTTCACATGTTTTCTGTAGAGGGCAGGATTGATAGGCACACAATCCTAGAGAGCTGTCTTCATTCTTAAGCTTTAAAACTGAGGAGCTGAGGAAACTGCTATATGTTGAAAACACTGTGGATGCTCAAAATTTTATACTTAGAATGGCTCTCCCAGAGCTAAGACCTATCCTGGCTACATGCAGTGCTACCTTCTTGTGTGCACGATCAATCTGCTGTCTGCAGAAAATACCTGTTATGAATGAGCAACAGTGATAAGCAGTATACTAAACTGATCAATTTGCACACATTTCCAAGTTCAGGCAAAGCACTTGTTTAAAAAAAGAAGTTTCAGTCTTTAATGCTGAATTACTCTATTTCTAAAGATCAGTTGACTATTCAGCCCTTACGCATGGATGGTGTCATTATGGAAACTTTGTAGAGCCATGTACCACATTTGTTTGGGACTTTGCTATTCCAGCATCTTCGATTGCGATTACTTCTGTTCCAATTTTTGCCAGAGCCCATCAGATATATGTGCCTTTATTGCTTTTCAGAAGATGGAGGACCTGGAGGCAAGGTGTCGCTGCCAAGACATGGAAGTGCAATGTCTGGATTATCCATGTTCCGTACATCGGAGAAGGAAGCATCAGTGAAGCACTGGTCTGCATCAGAGTTCACACCATAACGGGTGAGAGGAATTAACACAAAGACATTGTCTGCTAGCCAAGTGTATATGTGGACATCTCGTATAGAATATTTTAGTTTATTAAAATTTGACATATTGCTTACATGAGCCATATTAAGGTGGTTTATAAAACAAACAAATAGCTATTAAAGTACATAGACTAGAGTCTAACAAAGAAAAGTTAGAGAACTGAGGAAAACCAGATTACCAGCTGAAAAGTTAGAGAATGAAAGACTGATAAAAGTGGGAAGCAACATCAGTCTCTCAAAAACATAGCAAACATGAACATTCCTAAAATTGAAATGTACCCCAAAATAAATATAATAAAACAGGGGCATATAAAGGAAAACTTGATATAGTGTATGCTCCTGAAAAGGCACAAAAAAGCTTTAATCTTACGTGAAGACAAATATGAAAACAGAAAGCTATAACCTAAAACTTTCTGCAAGAAATAATTGGAAACAAAAAATTACTCAATTTCACAGTGGGGGACAGAGGTAAGTGGTGAATATGCCATGGGAGTGGAAGCAACAAGCTGAAGGTTTGCCATGGTTGAGGAGATTAAAGATAGTGACAGCTGGAAAGGTGAGGAGAAAGCATGAGAGATGGGGTATTGCATGAGGAAGAAGACTTTAGGGGCAGACAGAATTATGGGTCATGTTGAGATTTAGAGGGCGATAGAAGTGCAGTTGGAGTGAGAGAGGGAACTGAGGAGGCTGGAGTCTGAGAAAGGAAAAGGCAGGAAGGAATTTCAGGCCTTATAATGGAGGAATTCTTCGCAAAACTTTGCAAATAAACTTCGCAGAATTTTCAAAACTTTTGCGCAAAATTTTGCTGAGAGTAACCTTTAGCAACATGTGCTATGATGACTTGGTGGTTGATCTCACCTTTCCAGTGAGCAGAGTGACATGGCTCTAAAGTTCACAGTGCTATAATGGGTATTGACAAAGTTCAAAATGGCCTCTATCTTTACTTTACTCAAGCTGTAAGGTAAGTAGCAGACATACCCCTTTGCCTGACTATTGAAATAGAATTTCTGTTGCATTTATTATGCTGGTGGAATTTTGATGTGTTTTTGAGGCAAGCTAAGGAGAGACTTAACTTTGACACACTGGTAGCAAAGTGAGCTTTAACCTTTTTTTCCCTCATACCCTAAACCATTAACTATTTCCAGTGTAATAGGGATGGTACGCTGAACCATGGGTCTTCCATCCGCTCCCGTGAGTCCATTGCAAGAGATATTGTTCACTGTATCAGCACCTCCTCCTTCTGCCTGCTCTCTGTTGTCCCCAGTTAGGCCCAGATTCACTAAAGATAGCGATTCAATCACTGTTGGCCGATTTTGAAACAGTGATCGATTCACTATCTTATTTGTATTCAAATGATCGCCTGCTCTGAAACTGACTGACTGGGGACAGCAGAGAGCAGGGAGAAGGAGGAGTTGCTGAAAATGGTGATCCATTATCTCCTGCAATGGACTCATGGGAGTGGTTGGAAGGCCTATGGTTCAGCATACCATCCCTATCTACTGGAAAAGATATTATCAAGTTAAGAACCTAATCTCTGTCTGTTGGTGGGCAAAATCACAAATAAGCCTTCTTGTTTTGTACAGAGAAGACTTGAGCAAATCCAAGAATCCCAAACCATGGTTACTGCATTGGCACAAGGTTTTATATATGCATTGGGAAACTGTGCTGAGCTTTATTGCACCGCTCTTATGCATCGCTTTCTGCATTAGCCCCTTATCGGGTTGCTTACCTTCATCAGAAATCTGTGCAAACATTACTTAAGTCAGGGGTGTCCAATGTCGGTCCTCGAGGACCGCAGTCCAGTCGGATTTTCAGGATTTCCCCAATGAATATACATGAGGTCTATTTGCATGCACTGCTTTCATTGTATGCTAATAGATCTCATGCATATTCATTGGGGAAATCCTGAAAACCCGACTAGATTGCGGCCCTCGAGGACCAACATTGGACACCCCTGACTTAAGTCTTTTGGTTGTGATGTAAGTCATTAAAAAAAAAAAGTGCAAGGATTATCTAGCAAAGTACTTCAATGGGATGGTGGTTAGCTAAATAAGAGAACATTTAGGGCTAGATTCACTAAGCAAACCGATAGTATACTGATCGGTTTGCGACCCCGATTTTACTCCGGCCCGATTCACTTACCTCTGTGCCAATCCGATTCTGATCCATGCATGCAAATGAGGGGAACGGCATGCAAAATGGGCAAACGTCCTTTCAAACTGTTCTCGGCCTGAAATCCCAGCCCTGCCGCCCATCTCTGCCGTTCTGCTCTTTGCCCCTCTGTGACTTGGCTCTGCAGCTTCTCTTCTTCCTCTTGTATACCAGACACCCACTTATGAGTATGCTTATTGCCCCTTCCAGCCTAGCCCTGCTCTTGCTGCCCTGACTCTCCTGCTCTCTGCCACCCTTCCCCCGCAGTACGAGCCCGTGGTTTTAATGCGGGGCTGCACTGCGGGGAAGGGCAGCAGAGAACAGGAGAGTCAATAATTGCCTGCTTTTAAAGAGACGGCTGCTGCTGGGGATCGCCCTTCCAGAGCAGGAGAGTTGGGGCCAGTAACCCCCCCCCCCCCAAGCAAAAGGGAAAACATATGGTTTGTGCATGCGGCAGGATTGCACACTAGCGATCTGTGCGGTCGGAGGAGGGCGTTCCTTCAATCGCCCTCATTTTAATTTTTGGGTTTGGTGAATTGGGAGCGCCTGCACGGATCGGGCACGGAGAGTCAGGTAAGCGAATCTAGCCCTTAGTAAAGTATCTGCTGTGTGGGTTCTTTTTGGTTCTGTTGTCTGAAACACACTACAAGCTAAAAAAAAATTTCTTGTGTGTTGATAGTGATATGTCTTTAGTCTTTTATTACATTTGATGTACTGTTCAGGTGGCCCGATGGGCTTCCTGGTGGTTTACAATAAAAAACAGATGTCATATGTGTGCTAAAATGCTACTTAATTTCAAATGCTTAAAATCTTTGTTGTATTGCTTTTAACATTGTTTTCTTGCCAAGAAAGACAAGTATTGTCCTAATGGATGATTTTTGTTTACAAAATACATTCACAATTAGCATAAACTAAATAGCAAAGCAGATTTTTTTTTTTAAACTAAATGTTGTAAGATAATGTCAAAATGGTTTGTTAGATTAAGTTGTGAATGCCAATAGTGACAATACATGAGTTGTCTGTATTTAGGTGTTCAGCATAGTTTTAATGAGCTCACATTGAATGCATGCAGTATAATTTGTGCAAAAACCATGTTGCATGCTGAAAGGTGGCATTACACACAGATGTTAACCTATTTGAAATAAATACAATTAATAGTGCACATAAAAGAATGGAATTAAATAAACTTTCTTTGAAAAAGAATAATTAATGCTCAGAAAATGGACAGCATAGGTTTGACGATAGGAAGGTTGCATATAATCTGGGTTACTGAGTGACCTAGGAAGTTTGCTCAAAGGGATTACAGAATAATTATGTTAATATGCAATTATCACCTCATTTCTTCTGTAGTAACCTCAAGATGTAGTGTAGTAAGGGTGTTATAACAAGTGCTGATAGTTTGCAAAAATACTGATGTTTGAGATTTCTGAGACAATAAAATTAGCTTGAGGCATTTAAGTGATGATCAGTCATCTTGATGACGGATATGACCTAGGTGTGTGTTTAATGCTTGTTATATGTGGCTAAAGGCAATAATGGCTATAGAATAGTCTCTAGAATTTAAGAAAAATAATGAAAACAGTTGTTGGTGCTTTGCAATTTAAAGCATCAATTTTAACTAGAAAATGTACACTTTGTAGTAACTGGGTTTTATGTTGCATGTTGTAATCATTTTTTTCTTTTTAAATAAAGATTTTCATCTAAAAATTGTCTATATAAGTTATCTGCTCCTGTGTTTTGTATATTGTGCATGTGATACTAGAACATATCTTCAGAGATGAAGTTATAGTAGATTTTCATAACACTAATAACGAGGGCTGTAGTTTCCAAGAAGATGTTGCCACCCTGTTGTTCAGGGGGTACCAATGAAGTTGCTTTAAATGGGAAGCGTCTGTTCTTCCTCTGAACCCCTAACACCAGAACAGATGGGTGGAACATGGAAGGTTTTACCTCTGAGGTGGTAACAGTGAAGCCACTCATTAACACTGAATTTACCACTTCGTTAGCAACGTTGCTTCCTGTTGAGAAAAGCTAATATAGGATTTTAAATTGACTGAGCATACATTTGTCTAACATTCATTATAATAAAGTGGGACACAGATATAAATCTTCCAGATCAAAAGTCATTTATCAATATCTATATGATTTGATAAATGTAAGTCTGTAGTGACTTAATTTTACTATTCTTTGAGAGCAACTCCAAAAGCAATAATTGTGCTCATTTTGCAAAGGGTCACTTTATTATTACTAAAGTTTTTACTGAATCTGATCAGTCTAGTATTAACCATGCTTTGTTAATGAACAAAATATTGTCCAATAGGTTTGTGTTGACTGAAAATTAAGGGTTTATACATCAACGAATGATGCACACCATAGTATGTTGTCCGCAGCATTATTGATACAAATCTATAATCACAGAGCACATGATATTTAATTGGTGTGTGTGTGTGTAGGGGGGGTTTTAAATGGGATAGAAATTTAGATGAATGAGGCCAGCCATGACCGATAGTGGATGTAAAAAAATATGAGCAGAGATTACCAATTCATAGAAAAACAGGTTTTAAAAAAAGGTTCTAATGCAATGTGTCTAGTGGTTCTGAATGCTAGGTCATGTATCTGAACTAGCAAGTTGCTTACAGAAAACTGTCAATCATGTTTTCCAGTTCCACTTCCTTCTCAGGGAGCTGCTCCTTCCCCCCTCTGTTTTCTTCAAGCAAGTTGCTCAGAAGTATTTTTGATCTGCTCTGCAGCTTTATTATTTTGGGGGTATTTTTGCTCAATGATCTTTGGAGACTCGGTGACTGGAGGTTCCTACTCTGGTGGGACCTCTGCCTGGGAGAAGACACAGATTTGCACAGTGGAAGTCTGCTGCTAGCAGGGTCAGCACCTCGGGGACACCTAGCTAACCAACCTAATGGTATTTTTTTAGAGCTCAGGGGCTGTTCCATGATTGTCAGGAGCTTGACCACAGGCTGTGTGGGCTCCTTCCCAGCTCAGCCAGGACCAACAGTGGGCTGGCTGCATGATCATTTCCCCCCCTCTCCCTTTTATGGCATGGTTTTCCAGGGGTTGAGGTTCAGTCTGGCCTCAGTCCGACTGGCAGCCAGAAGACCAGGTTCATCCAGTGAATCTGTGAGACAGATTTCTTCTCCTTTTGATTCCAGCTGAAATCCTATGCTGAAGCAGGCAGGCACCACATGGCACAGTGAGTAAGGCTACCGAATCCTATGGGAAGAATCAAGGGGTCTCTTAAAAATTGATTTTGAGGGTTTCTGACCCTAGATCCCAGGTCCCCCTCCTCCAGAGCTCTGTTCTCTGTGATTTTATTTTTTTCCCCTTCAGGAAGGTCTCCACGGGCTGTTTATGGCATGATTTTTCTGGTGGTGGCCACTTTAGATTTTAAACAATCTATTTTTCTCTTTTTGCCTCCATCGCCCTCAAAGCCCCTTGATTTTGCTCAAAATTGACTGGAGATACTTGTGATTTCATGTGCCAGAGCACCATTTTCAGTTCTCTGCGCGCTCCTTCGACCTGGCCATGACACCTCACACCTTTACGAAGGTGATGGTGGTGGTAGCCGATCTGATGTGTCTTCGGTAGGGTCGTGGCCCTTAGTTGAGCACCCATCCTTACCTATTTACGCAGGGTCTAGTTTGCGTGGAGGACTCGAGTCGCTTTGCTCTTACAGCATGGCTCTTGAGCGCACAGCTTTGGAACACAAGGGCTGTTCTGATGTGATCCTTGGCACTCTTTTCATGTCTAAGAAGTTGACTGCTGTATTTGTTTATGCTACGATGTGGAAGACTTTCCAGCATTGGTGCACTCGGAACAAGCGGAGCTGTGTTCTGCTCCACTTTCGATGGTGCTCGCTTTTCTCCATGCTGGTCTTGATCAAGGCCTCACTGTGGCATCCCTTCAGGTCCAAGTGGCTGGGCTGTCTTGTTTTCAAGCCCGGGGTCGTCATCCATCTTTGGCATCTTGCCCTGACATTTCCAAATTATCTGAAAGGGGTTCTTCGCATTAAACCACCAATTAATCTGCCATTCCCTTCGTAGGACCTCATCCTGGTGCTGTCTGGTCTACCCAAGACTCTCATTGAGCCCCTTCAGGATGCTTCCTTTTTGGACTTGACGCTCAAGATGGTCTTTCTAGTCGCTAGTGCTGCCCGATTCACGATTTGAATCAATTCACTGATTTATTTCGAGTGAATCGATTCGAATCGATTCAAAAACAAAAAAAAAATTGGCCTCCCAATTCATTGTCTGACCCTCCCCCCACACCCCCTAAAGCAGGATTGGCAGCGCTGCCTCTTGCTGGCCGGCCGCGGCCGCTCCTCCTTTAGAGGGCGAGGGGGAAGGGTCAGTCATGAAGTGCTGCAGTGTCCGGCTTCCCCCCTAGCCTCCCGCATCTCCATTTACCTGAGTCCAGCAGGGAGCAGCCTGCAGAGTTGATTGCTGGTACTTTAGCGATCATTGGAGGTTGCTATAGGCCTCAGGAGCTGTCTTCCCTCTGCCGCGATCCTGCCTCTGACGTCAGAAGAGGGGGCCTGACCGTGGCAGAGGGAAGAAGCTCCAAAGGCCTATGGCAACCTGCAATGATCGCTAAAGTACTGGCAATCATCTCTGCAGGCTGTACCTGCACCGGAGCTACTCGGACCTGGGCCGGCTCTTTAAGCGCCTGCTGGACTCCTTCCCCAAGGACCACGTCAAGCTGTCGCAGTCGCCCCTTCTTGAAGGTTTGTGCAGCTGCTGCTTCTGCTGCATGCTTGCCAAATTCAAGAAGTATTGGGGAGGGTGATAGGAATATTTGCAACCTTATGTGTTTGTTTTTGTGCTTTGATTTTATTCCTACTTAAAATAAATGCTGCAAAATACCCTTGCTCTATATAATGCCCCTAGTTATTCTAATGCATCAGCTATTTGGGGAGGGATGGGGGAGATGTTGATTAATGGAAAGAAGTAAAATGGTAATACCTTGAACTTTATTCTTTTTTTTCAACTATATACTTTATTCAGTTTTCCAAATAAAATATCAGTTTAAATGGGTTTGTTATTGATTCGTTTTTTGGACAGCTGTCATTAGCAATGCTCTATATTGTGCAATGCTATGCAGTGCATTGTGAGCCAGCAGACATACTCCCCCCACCCCCACCCTATGGTGGCGGTGGGAGCTTGATAAGAGAGGGAGGGGCTCGGGGAAATGGGTGCCAACCTGGTACTGGCCACCCCATAGTAGGCTGCTCCCTGCTGGAATCAGGTAAATAGAGGCATGGGAGGTAAGGGAGGAACACAGGGTGGAGGTTCAGTCCTTCGGGGGGAGGTGCAGTCCTTCAGGGGGAGACAGGCCTTCAGGGGAGGGGTGCTGGCCTTCATGGGGGACAGGCAGGCCTTCGGGGGTGAGGTGTAGACCTTCAGGGGAGGGGGGCCCTGGTGTAGAAGTACACGGAGGGAGAGAGGGAGGGAAGGGGGGGGGGTCAAAGAGACGTACATATGCCGGACTTTGGGGGGATGAAATAATGGGTCTAAAAACAGAGGAGAGGGAGAGAGATGGTGGGCACGATGGACCATTGGTCTGACCCAGCAGCGGCAATTCTTATGTTCTTATTTAGGGATGAAAGGAACAGAAAGGGAGAGATGGTGACCCTGGGGTGGTGGGGAAGGAGGGAGAGATGCTGGATGAAAGGGTAGTTGAGAAAAGGTGGAACTGTGGATGGAGACAAAAAAAGGAAAGATGAAAGATGCTAGACCTCCAGGGGAGGGAAGGGAAATGGAAGGGGAGGACAGAGATAGAAGATTGATGGTTAGCATGGAGAAAGAAGGAAACCCTGGCAAGCAAGTTATCAGAAGACAACCAGAGCCTGGGACCAACAAGATTTGAATAATGACTAGGCAACAAAAGGTAGAAAATAATTTTATTTTCTGTTTTGTGATTACAATATGTCAGATTTGAAAAGTGTATCCTGCCAGAGCTGGTATTAGACCGCAAACGTGAGCTAGGATTTAATAGAGAGAGCATAAGTCTTTTTTGTTTGTTTGTTTATTTTGTTTACACCACAGTGCCAGTCTGGTTAGGAGAAGACAAAGGGAGTGAAGAGGCTATAAAAGGGATGAAGAGGCTATAAAATAAACCCACCAGGATGTTTGAAAAAAACACCCAATTGGGCAGGAAAATCCAAATTTTTTTTTTTTCCTGAATCAGGCAGCAGTACTGGTTGCTGTTACGTCAACAAGGCGTGTCTCTGAACTCCA
Organism: Geotrypetes seraphini; assembly: GCF_902459505.1. Lineage (NCBI taxonomy): Eukaryota > Metazoa > Chordata > Amphibia > Gymnophiona > Dermophiidae > Geotrypetes > Geotrypetes seraphini. The sequence continues at coordinate 25,138,415 of NC_047095.1, forward strand.
GGCTCTTTGTGAACCGTTCCTCCGGATCTCGGAGACGGGGATTTCCTTGCACACAGTTCCTTCCTTTTTGCCGAAGATGGTTTCAGCTTTCCATGTTAATCAGGGAGTCCATTTGCCAGTTTTTTAGCCTGCTGGTTCAAAGATGCAAGGACAGACAGACGCCAGAGGGTGGTGGTTAATGGAAGTCGCTCGGAGGAAGGAAAGGTGAGTAGTGGAGTCCCTCAGGGTTCGGTGTTGGGACCGATCCTGTTCAATATGTTTGTGAGTGACATTGCTGAAGAGTTAGAAGGAAAAGTGTGCCTTTTTGCAGATGATACCAAGATTTGTAACAGAGTAGACACCGAAGATGGAGTGGAAAATATGAAACAGGATCTGCAAAAGTTAGAGGAATGGTCTAATGCCTGGCAACTAAAATTCAATGCAAAGAAATGCAGAGTAATGCATTTGGGGATTAATAATCGGAAGGAACCGTATATGCTGGGAGATGAGAAGCTGATATGCAAGGACAGGGAGAGGGACCTTGGGGTGATAGTGTCCGAAGATCTAAAGGCGAAAAAACAGTGTGATAAGGCAGTGACTGCTGCCAGTAGGATGCTGGGCTGTATAAAGAGAGGCGTAGCCAGTAGAAGGAAGAAGGTGTTGATGCCCCTGTACAGGTCATTGGTAAGGCCCCACTTGGAGTATTGTGTTCAGTTTTGGAGACCGTATCTGGCGAAGGACATAAGAAGACTTGAAGCGGTCCAGAGGAGGGCAATGAAAATGATAGGAGGCTTGCGCCAGAAGACGTATGAGGAGAGACTGGAAGCCCTGAATATGTATACCCTAGAGGAAAGGAGGGACAGAGGAGATATGATTCGGACGTTCAAATACTTGAAGGGTATTAACGTAGAACAAAATCTTTTCCAGAGAAAGGAAAATGGTAAAACCAGAGGACATAATTTGAGGTTGAGGGGTGGTAGATTCAAAGGCAATGTTAGGAAATTCTACTTTACGGAGAGGGTGGTGGATGCCTGGAATGTGCTCCCGAGAGAGGTGGTGGAGAGTAAAACTGTGACTGAGTTCAAAGAAGCGTGGGATGAACACAGAGGATCAGAAAATAATATTAAATACTGAACTAAGGCCTGAACTGGGCAGACTTGCACCCTGGTCTGTGTTTGGCCGTTTGGTGGGGGATGGGCTGGGGAGGGCTTCAATTGCTGGGAGGGTGTAGATGGGCTGGAGTAGGTTTTAATGGAGATTTCGGCAGTTGGAACCCAAACACAGTACCGGGTAGAGCTTTGGATTCTTGCCCAGAAATAGCTAAGAAAAAAAATTTAAATTGAATCAGGTTGGGCAGACTGGATGGACCATTCGGGTCTTTATCTGCTATCATCTACTATGTTACTATCATGTTTTGAGGAAACTAGATGTGTGTAAAGTGCTTCTTCACTGTCTCTGGAGGTCACAAATGAATTTTGTCTTTTTGACCATTTGTTTGTGCTGACTCATTCTGTCAAGCAAGGGCGCTTCTGCTTCTAAGGCCACGATTTCCAGATAGATTGGTGAGACCCTTTTGTCAGCCTACATTCTTTCTGGGAAACAGCCTCCTGTTTCAATCTAGATGTGTGGCTTCTTCGTGGGCTAAAGCTAGAGCTGTCTTCCCTGAGGAGATTTGCATGGCAGCAACGTAGTCCTCTTTACACGCGTTTGCCAAATTTTACAGAGTGTATGTGACAGTGAGACAGGACTCTGCCTTGAAGATCGGTGCAGTAAGCTCGCCCTAGGTTTCTGGGGACTGCTTTTGTATGTCCCACATGTCTAGAATGGCTTGCTTGTTGCGAGATTATCTACTTACCTTGGTAAGCTCTTTTCCAGTAGATAGGTGAGACATTCCTGCGCCTGACTACTGTCTCGGTTTGTTTTTGGGTCTCCAAGTTGTACTTTGGTTGCCAGCAAGCCCTTGGAGGCTGGGAAGTACAGTATACCCCCACAAATTTGCAATTCGCGGACTCGGTCATTCACATTTTTTTCTGACCACCTCTTCCGGGAACCGGGACCTCACTGTGCACATCCTCCAAACCCCCCCTTATCTACAAGCGCCACTAGCAACACCTGCAGCCCTCTCCTGCCTCTGATCCCCGCTCCTAAACTGCATCTAATATTCACGGTTTTTCGAAGTTCGCATGTGGGGCCATAAACACCCTGGGCCAATCGGAGCCTCAGGCCCCTCCTGGTGTATCCCAAGATGCATCAGGTGTGGAGAATACCCAGTTAGACGATGCAGCAGCAGCTGCAAGTAGGATGTCCTGCCGGCTCATCTGTTTAGGTAAGGGGGAAGAGTGCAGCGGAGACGGGGGAGAGAGGTCACTACTAGCAGGAGAGAATGGGCATCTCTCCTGCTGCCGGGGGGGGGGCAGGGGGGGCGTTCAGGTCAGGTTGGACAGGATTTTTTTTTTTATTATTTCTTTATTTGCAGCAGGAGAGAGTGGGCATCTCTCTTGGGGTGGTGGCGCATATTCGGGTCAGGTTGGACAGAATTTTTTTTGTTGTTGGATGGGTTTTCTAGCAGTCTCTGACACTGACCTCTGGACCAGTCATTTTTTTTAGTCGCCGCTTTTTAAAAATGGCTCGGCATTTTTTAAGAATCCACTGGAGGGTTCATTTCAGTGTTGAAGAGCCCATTTGCATGTCAGTGTCGGAGACTGCTAGAAACCTCGCTAAAGATGGAGATAATTCATTTTGATAATCCACTGCTAAATTGTGTACAGGCTAAACCGCCAGAAAACAGTTTAGCGACGGTGTTAAACTTTTGAGTACCTTGCCCTTAGCACTTCCCTTTCTGTCCCGAAGGCTCACAATCTAGCTAAAGTACCTGAGTAAACAATTATTAAAATAGTAAAGATATAACAAAATTCCAAGAATGGTAAGGGAAAGGTACAATTCAGATAATCAAAAAGAAATAAAAAGAATAAAATTAAAGTAAATAAAAAGAAAACAAAAAAAACCCCAAGCAAACTGAAGAAACAATAGTCTCTGGAGAGGTCTTCTATTAAATCAAGACTTCGACTGAACAACGAAGCAGTTGAAGGATCCGATGATCAGAGCAGGATCTGACAGAGGAGGTCCTTCAACACAAGTACAACACTATGACGCCCATCCCAACAGCAACAGATAGAGAAAGCTGCCAGCATAGCTGTTTTGCTGGTGGAGCAAAGGAGCCATGCTGAAGCCAGATCCTCCCATCCTCAGAAAGCAAGCAAGAGGACCTCCGACCTTCAGCCGCTGGGCCAGAGCCAAAAAAGGCTAAAGGGGTAGGGCATGAAACCTTCCTTGAAACCGGCACTGGGTCGCAAATCATACAGCAGGTCTGACAGGTCGAGCTGCGCTGCCGAAGAGCCAAGGAGCTCAACTCAAATTCAGCTATCCGAGCTGGCACTCCAGAATCACCATCGTGGAACCAGATGGTGGGAGCAGGTAGGAAGTCCTCCTGACCGTTAGATAAGAGCCAATGGTCAAAATTAACTTAATTTTTGAGAAGCTATTTATTCCAGGGCCAAAAATCCCCCCAGGTTAAAAGTGAATTAGATAACACAAAATAAAAAAATATAGAAGAAATTAGTTATATTAGCATCTTTTGCAAGCAAGTGCTTTTGCTAAAGCCTTGAATCAAGAAATTCTGCTTTTTCTTTTGAAAGATTTAGATCACTAATAGATCATTGAGTACAACTTGTGTAAAGGTCTCTGGTTCTGAATCTTCATCATTCACATCAGGATCAGATAATTCTGGATTGTGACCAGCTGCTGCATCATCATCACATTCCTCATCATGTTCCACAGAAGCAAGTCCATCTTGTGGAGGTACAGGGACAGGCCTAATAGCAGAATCCAGAGTAGGATATATAATTTTGTGCTTAGTTTTAGCTGAAAATCCACTTGTGTTAACAAGGCAAAAGTAGCAATCTTTAATATGGTCTCGCGGTTCCCTCCATATTATTGGGATTACAAATGACATCGCTGCCATTCGTCAATTGAGCCAGTCACGAAGTCCATTGGAACAATGAGTACAGATGATATGTGGAGCCCAGGACTTATCCTGGTCAACCAGTGGACAGCCAAAATACAATTTGTATACCTTCTTCAGATCTACGGTAATTGGCAACGTGCTTTCGTTGTGAATGAACCACAGACGTAACAGAAACTATCTGGATGATTAGTACAATGTCTTGGCATGATAAAGACTGATTTTAATCACAGTAAATAATGTCTGTAGCATAATAAACCATAGACAACTGTCATTAACCCTCCTTATCCTATAAACGCATGATAGAGCGCACATATAAGAGCCTCATTACAAAAATGTGACATGCTAGTGATAAAACTAAACACAGATTTGAAATCGGCATGAAAAATACTATAAAACCCACCCAACATTAACTCTGATGAAAATGTGTTGACCTGTGTTATTAGTTATACTGTTTTGCTACTTCATTACTGTTCTAAGTTGCTCTAATTGTTTTGCCATACCAATAGCCATGTAATTTTGTATTGCCTTATTGCCAATGAATTCTAATGTACAGTATTTATTTATTTGCTCATTTGTTTAGCCCATCCTCCCAAGGGAGTCCAGAATGGGTTAAAGAGTACATTCACAATAAGGGCCAAGGCATGATATAGATGACATGATGACAATGTAGACCTGACAAGATCTAATTTCCAGAATGTGGTTCCTATCTGACCCTTATTACCAGTGTTACAAAGAGTCTTGGAGGTGTCTAGGCGCAAATCATCCTAGATCAATAAGATGGCCATATCCACTAATTATCCAATGCACCAGCAGACCTCTAGGGTATGACCCAATTACAGCCCTACCAATTGGATTGTTTACCCTGAAAGTTCACCTGAAATTTCCAAACCTGCAAAAAAGAGGCATTCCAAGGCCCAACTCTAAACATCTCTTTAAGAGAATACCAACATCCACCAAAATCAAATGCTGAAGACGGATCAAAAGAAATCAATACAACAGAGTCATATTAAAATACCAGTAAATTTGATCCAACACCACCGCCAAGAGCATTTGTTCCACTCCCCAGTCTAAAACCTGCCTGTGCTACATCTAGCAACTCATTGTCCTCCAAAATCTACTTAGCTGGCTCTCTTTCAATCAATTTGGATAACGTCGGTAGATTGGAAAATAGGCTATACCGTATTTCCCCTGTGTATAGGCTGCAGAAAATGCCAGGTTTCATTTAAAACCTGCTAGATAAGCCACCCATGTTACTAGCTGCGGCTTATCTATATTAGCTGAACTGTTTTTTAAAAATCATTCTCGTACCTTTTAATCCCCCTTAAATACCTCCACAGCTGCCGGCTGCCTCCTCCAATCTCGCTGTGCAGGGCAGAAGTGATGTTTTCAATCTCAAGCCTGGCCCTGCACAGCTTCCTGAATGGCTACCATCGCAAGAACTGACGGCAGCCATTCAGGAAGCAGTGAGGGGCCAGGCTTGAGATCAAAAACATCACTCCTGCCCTTCATAGCGAGATTGGAGGAGGCAGCTTGTCCAGCAGGGGAGGCAGTCTGCCAGCGGAGGTGTCTTCAGAGTCGAACAGCGGCACATGCAGAGGGGCCTGGGCCTAAGCTCCATGGTCGGCACCAACCTGTCTCCAAGTGATAATTCGTTGGCATCTGCACCTTCCACCATCATCCACAGTTTGCTCAGGAAAGCTGGCACGTTCGCATTCTGCTTTATTGTTCCGCAAAATTCGGCCGCGAACTCCACCAGGCTCGAGAGAAGAGCAGCAGCGTGGTACAAGGTATTTAAGGGGGATGATTTTTTAAAAAGTTCAGCTACGGTACTCCTCTAATGGGGCGGCTTATCTAACAGAGAGTTTTCATGTCTTTAAATAAGCCGCCCCATTTAAGCAAGCTGTACCCAATACACAGGTTTGTAAAACCTATGTATAAGCCGCGGCCTATATATGGGGAAATATGCTAATTTCCATGTTTCATCTATTTTAGACACTCATTTTTCAAAATAGGTTTGAGATATGCCTCCTTTTAAACAACAAGACAGGCAATCCTACAACAGTGATGCATTAACTAGCTCAGTTATCCAATTAATCATATTGTCTGAACATGCTGAATAAAAAAAACAACAAGAACAAGGTCCAAAAGTAACACCTTTCCCCTCACCAATTTGAGCGATTCTTTGCTCTTTGCACTGTAACAAAATCAAGTTTCTCTGTCGTGTTCATCCTGTACTCTTGGCGGATTTCTATGCAACTGCAGAATTCTGCACAAACCTTCCATTCTGCCCCTGTCCCCTCCTCCTTCCCTGTGTGGGGCTGGCCTTTCTCCCTCTGACTGCCCCCCCTTACCCCATTAGATCAGACATGCCTGTGGGCCTCACAAAGAAGCAGCAAATAAACTTTGCAGAAATATTGTGCGCTGAATTTTCAAAATTTTTTCACAGAATTCCACCAAGAGTACCCTTCTCCAGAACTACAAACAGCATCTGACAATAAAATAGTGCCTAGTTGCTTCCTCTCTAAATTTTGAGATTCCCATAATCTCAGAATCTACCTCTTCATATGAATGTGGTTTGTGCCTTATTGTACTCATTTAGATTTATCTATTTTATCCAAAATGAATTAGCCATGACATCTGCCTCCAGACCCTGGATATGGGGTTGATCTCCCACATTGCCCTGATGCCGTCCAAAAAAAGCTCTTTCACAACTTAAAACATTTCTTTAGGTTTAATCTTTACAACATTAATATTCTGTAACTCAACTTTTGTGAAATGAATTTGCAGCAAATGCTTATCTTCAGCTCTTTCTGTTCTAACCATTGCCCTCTCCAACTTTCACAAAGCTCTTTTCTGCTCAAATAAAGTATATGTATACCATTTCTATTGAGAACGTGGGTGTAATTTCCTTGGTTTAAGGGGAGCTAGCTCATCAAGATCCTAACCAATAGCTGGTTCCATTCCTCTACTACTGACTCTAAGATAATCCATACATTACCTTCTCACCAATATAGTAGATTTCCAAATGTGTCCAATCTACCTTTCCCCTAATCTGCCTAGTTACATAGGCCTAGATCAGTGGTCTCAAACTCGCGGCCCAGGGGCCACATGCGGCCCGCCAGGTACTATTTTGAGGCCCTCGGTATGTTTATCATAATCACAAAAGTAAAATTAAACAGTTTCTTGATCATATGTCTCTTTAGCAATAAATCACAATATTATTATTAAGACTTAGACAAAAGGAAAGATTTATAAACTATAAAAGAGTTTTACCTCATGCAAAATTGTCATTTCTTTAATAAGACATTAATTATATTTTCTAAGGCCCTTCAAGTACCTCCAAATCCAAAATGTGGCCCTGCAGAGGGTTTGAGTTTGAGACCACTGGCCTAGATGCACTAAAACAGTGGTTCCCAACTCTGTCCTGGAGGACCACTAGGCCAGTCAGGTTTTCAGGATAGCCTTATTGAATATGCATGAGAGAGATCTGCATATAATGGAGGTGCCAGGCATGCAAATCTGTTCCATGCATATTCATTAGGGCTATCCTGAAAACCCGACTGGCCTGGTGGTCCTCCAGGACAGGGTTGGGAACCACTACACTAAAAGCTCTGATCATCTATTGATTAGTCGCTAAACCAGTTTGACTAGTTCAGCAACCGACTGAATTTGCTGACTCGATGTACAGAACATCTTACTGCATGGTTTTCCGTGCATTTGTACATTCTCCGACTCTGCCATGCAAATGACCTCTTTGCTATTAAAATTAGGTCATTAATATTAAGCCATCTGATCGATAGCCTAACATCGCAAAGACATTTTGTGACTGGTAATAACAACCCCCCTCCCCCCCCCCAAAAAAAAAGACAGGTCTGACATTTTTTCATAGTTTTTTCTACTGGCACAGATGTGGTGTGTGTAAATAAATGCACAATATCTGCCCTATTAAAAAAAAAGTGGAGCAGCCCTCCTCCTCCCACATCCTCCAGAATAAAAATAGAAGGAGGAATACCCACTCCCTCTTTCCACTGTGAACTCCCCCATGCCATGAACCGCATCCCCTTCCATACCCCTAAACGTTGAGGGGTGGGGGAAAGTAGGAGGGATGCCTATTCTCTCCTGCTACCGGATGCCCCTCCCTCTGTGGGACTAACCCTCCCAGAATTGACCATCTGACCCCCTTCCCCACTTCCTATACTGAATGATGGCCATTCCCTCCTGCCACCCCCCTCTAAACTCCCCCCCATACCTCTTATGTGAGGAAGAAGACAGCAGGAGGGATGCTCAGTCCCTTCTGCCCGCTGGCCTGCCTCTCCTGGAGGAAAAGTCCATAGTCTGTTATTGAGAAAGACATGGGGGAAGCCACTGCTTGCTCTGGATCAGTAGCATGGAATGTTGCTTCTCCTTGGGTTTTGCCCAGGTACTAGTGACCTGGATTGGCCACCCATAAGAACGGGCTACTGAGCTTGATGGACCATTGGTATGACCCAGTAAGGCTATTCTTATATTCTTATGGCAGGCCTGCTCCTTCCCGGTGCATCTTAGGTTGCATGAGGAGGGACTTAGACTCCTAAGGCCGCTCCCTGTATCTCTATTATTTTAACATCAAATAATAAAGTAGTTCTTTGTTATTTCTTACATTGTTCACCAGTACTAACATCTTCTCACACTTTCTCAGATATATGCTAGTATGAGGTTGTATGAGGCTATATAAAAATACAGAATATGCTAGTATGAGGCTATATCAAAATATAAAGATAACTTTCCGATATTCTGAGATTGATATTAAATGGTAATGCTGACTGATTTTTGGATGAATATATTCTTAAGAATATTTTTGTAGAAATAAAATATGAAAGATTTCATGTCCATGATATTAAGAACCAGTAGATTGATTTACATATGAAGGAACTGAGCACTATTAAAATTCTCTAGATGTTTGACTAATTATATATTTATATATTTTATTTACAGTAAATGTATTCAAAAAGAAGACTAATATGGAAGATTATAATGCAACTGTCGAGATTATTGGTGCTAAAGGAAGATGCCTAGAGAACAGCAGTTCCCTCCCTGTAGAGGAAAATAGTGTGGTACTTAAGAAGCTACAGGATAGTCCAAGGTCCTTTCATGAAAACAGTACATTGAGTGTGCCTGAAGATCTTCCAGGGGACACATCAGAAAAAGCCTTAAGTGAAGTCCAGTCAAATCTATTTATACATGCTGGTGCTCCTATTGTTTCTAGTGAAAACCTCTTGCCTACAGAAACTGTTAATGGACCAGTTTCACAGACCACCTTAACTAAGGTTTCCATCATGGATAAAAGTAGTGCTTCATTAAGCTCTGGACAATCTTTAGGTCAGCAAAAAGATTCTTCAACTCTCAAGGCTGTGCATGACCTTGAGATACCTAAAACGCATAAATCAAGTAAAACCCAAGTTTTATTTTTGGTACCAGATAGTTCACATGCCAAAAATATAACTCATTCCATTAAAAAAATGTCTACCTCTGCTTCACTTGTTCATGGTGAGACACAGATATCTACAGGGAATAATTTAAAATCAGATAGCACTTTAAGCCAAGAAGTGTGTGAAGACAGAAAAAGTGTAACCATAAAGGAGGAACATGTTAAAGTAGATGAAACTTTTCTAGGTACTGATGATTACGGATCAAGCGATACAGCTTGGGATCCACACAAAGAATTTATGCAGTTTCTTATGAATGATGAAAATCCTGTAGAAAAGCCCCAAGTTCCTACTGCACCAGTAGTGAAAAAAAGAAAACGAAAAATGGACGTCAGTAAGATAACTCGTTGTTATTCTGAGGATTATTATAGTGATTCAGATTATGCTCCTAAGAAAGCAAGATCACCAAATAATGAAGTACTAGAGCAGAGTGAAGAACAGCTAATAGTGCCACAAAGATATGCATTAACACAAATTAAATTGGAACCAGCTGAAGATAATCTTCCAACTGAAACTGTAGAAGCCATTCAACAATTGATGTACAGTCCATCTAGCACTTTTTCTGATGGAACGTCACCTGTTCCTGCAGATGTTTTTTTTTCTAATAAATCTGGAGACATTGATCCAGAGTCCCCATCAACTTTCAGTACTGAACAAGAGCCAGCATTTTACCCATGTACAAAGTGTAATGTGAATTTCAGAGAGAAGAAACATCTCCATAGGCATATGATGCATCATTTGGATGGGAATAGTCATTTCCGACATCTGAATGTTCCAAGACCCTATGCTTGTAGGGAATGCGGAAGGACTTTTCGAGATCGTAACTCACTTCTTAAACACATGATTATTCATCAAGAAAGGAGACAGAAACTGATGGAAGAAATACGTGAGTTAAAAGAATTGCAGGATGAAGGTAGGAGTGCACGATTACAATGTCCACAATGTGTTTTTGGTACTAATTGTCCTAAAACATTTGTGCAACATGCTAAGACACATGAAAAAGATAAAAAATACTACTGTTGTGAGGAATGCAATTTCATGGCTGTGACGGAAAATGAACTGGCGAGCCATCGAAGTATTTCTCATGGAGCAATAGTGAAGTGCTCAATTGTTAAATCTGAAATGTCCCACAGAAAAGCCGAGAAGAAAACTGTGAAAGATCCATACTTAAATTCATTTAAGTCTGATGGATACATGTGCAAGATATGTCCTTTTACAACCCCTGCTAAAAGTATCCTAAAAAAACACATGGAATATTTACATCCAGCATCATGTATAAAGCAGTTTGATGACCAGTTTATGCTAGAAAACAAAGAAAGTGATACAGACAATGAACTTTTAGATTTTGGTAGTACAAAGAAAGAGTTCATGAAACAATCTTCATTTCCAAAGAGCTCTGCTTTAAAGCAAGATATCAGAAAGCCATTTGGATCAGCTTCCCAATCTACCAATTTTACAAAACTCCATAAAAAATCCAATAGGATACAAAAAGCCAGAAAAACTGTTTCACAGTCTCTCATATGCAGTCCAGATAGTTCCCCAAACAAAACCATTTTGATTCAAAATAAAATCCAAAAACCGAAGCACTTCCAAGAGTCAGCAAAACGAAAATCAGATGTTAAAGTGAGCAGTACTTATTTATATAGACAAAAATGTAAGCGTTACAGCTTGTTTAAAAAATCAAATCAATATCCATTGAATTATAAGAAACAAGAGAGAAGTTCTTTACATCTGTTTTCAACTTCAGGTAATACTCAAAGCAATTACTCAATGATCGATTCTCAGGAGGAGGATGCAGAACAGTCAGATGTCTTTGAAGACCCTAGACATGGCGCCGTAAAGAGAGTGATGAAATCCAAACATGAAAGGCCAATAACTGAAGATGATTTGGACTGTTATCCAAATTTCCTGCATAAAATGACTGTTGTTGTTCTACAGAAGTTTGGCCGTGCTGATAAAGTCAACTATGAAGTGGAAGATGAATACTCATGGGATAATGTTGAACTTTGTGATTATACAGCACAGTCAGCTGAAGATGATGACTACATGGATATCAGTCAAACACGTGGAAATGGATACCCCATTTTCAAAAGGAAATCAAATAATGAAGCTGGCAGTGAAGTAGCTAATCTTCATGATGATCAAAAAGATGATTTTTATTTTGAATATTATGAGAATGCTGATGATAGTAAATTCTTGCATGATTTACATAGTAGTGAGCATTTTGAAAATGCAGAAACTGCATTGCCAAACCATAACTCAATTTTTCATTGGACTAACTTATCTCTTGAGAAAAAATCCTGCCCTTACTGTCCAGCAATATTTGAAACGGGTGTTGGTCTATCTAATCATGTTCGTGGACATCTTCACAGAGCAGGGTTAAGTTATGAGGCCCGCCATGTAGTCTCTCCAGAGCAAATAGCAACAAGTGACAAAATGCAGCACTTCAGAAGAAATGGAACACCTACCAAACGAGTTAGAAAAGGTAAGGTGGTGGTTTTAATTAGGTGGATAGCCAGCAAAAGATTGACATATTTATTACAAAAAAAAAAAAGGATTGGTTTCTTTATTATGCACTTTACTTTCTTCATGCATGTAACAGAAAATTTTTATTGTGCTGCAGTTAAGTCCTCAGCACTGAAGCAGACACTCAAAACAAAAATTCACTGAATTTTAAAACAGTTCCTCACAATGACTAATTTATAAGTTCCTACATGGGTTTAGAGCACTGCACCTTGTAAGGGAATAACTTTTCTCCAAGGACAGGCAGGTCAGCTAATTTCTCCATATGAATGATGTCACCTTTAAAGCTCAGTTCAGGAATCACTAACCACAGCAACTTATAAAAGCCTTTGAGTACGCTCACCAAACATGTATGCCTGCTCATGACTGCCAATGTCACATGGGACTTCCTCAGTCTTAACTTTTCCATTTAGATGATTAGACCTCCTTTTTTTTTCTTGTTAGTTGCCTCGGTACCAATGATTACTGGCTTCATCTTTTTTATTCTGCAAGTCATGTTGCTGCCATGTGGTTTATTTTTATGGTTATCTTAGTTCCTTAGGTCTTTATATTGAATTTAAAGTTGTATTTCATTTTTTCATGTCAGCTTGGTGTGGGCTGCCTAGAGGCCTTGAGCTCCTGGCTGGTGAATTTTGTTAGCATCAATTCATTTGATTTTGCTGCAGCTATTTTTAGTATTTGGGTTTAGAATCCATCCATCTTCTAGAGGCCACTTCTCTCAATTCCAGGCTGCCTACACAAAAATAAAGGAAGACATGGTTTGTAGGCACCAAAAAATGTTGGTCTGCTTGTTCTCTTTTCTGTTGAAGGGAGCCTGTACTAATTACCGTATTTTCGCGGATATAACGCGCGCGTTATACGCGATTTTACCTACCGCGCATACCCCTCGCGCGTTATATGCCTGAGCGCGGTATAGAAAAGTTTTTAAACATAGTTCCCACCCCGCCCGACGCCCGATTCACCCCCCCAGCAGGACCGCTCGCACCCCCACCCCGAACGACCGCTCGCACGCGCTCCCACCCGCACCCACGATCGGAGCAAGAGGGAGCCCAAGCCCTCTTGCCCGGCCGACTCCCCGACGTCCGATACATCCCCCCCCCCCCCGAAGGACCGCCGACTTCCCGACAATATCGGGCCAGGAGGGAGCCCAAACCCTCCTGGCCACGGCGACCCCCTACCCCCACCCTGCACTACATTACGGGCAGGAGGGATCCCAGGCCCTCCTGCCCTCGACGCAAACCCCCCTCCCTCCAACGCCCGCCCCCCCCCCCCAAGAACCTCCGACCGCCCCCCCAGCCGACCCGCGACCCCCCTGGCCGACCCCCACGACCCCCCCACCCCCCGTCCCCGTACCTTTGGAAGTTGGCCGGACAGACGGGAGCCAAACCCGCCTGTCCGGCAGGCAGCCAACGAAGGAATGAGGCCGGATTGGCCCATCCGTCCTAAAGCTCCGCCTACTGGTGGGGCCTAAGGCGCGTGGGCCAATCAGAATAGGCCCTGGAGCCTTAGGTCCCACCTGGGGGCGCGGCCTGAGGCACATGGTCGGGTTTGGCCCATGTGCCTCAGGCCGCGCCCCCAGGTGGGACCTAAGGCTCCAGGGCCTATTCTGATTGGCCCACGCGCCTTAGGCCCCACCAGTAGGCGGAGCTTTAGGACGGATGGGCCAATCCGGCCTCATTCCTTCGTTGGCTGCCTGCCGGACAGGCGGGTTTGGCTCCCGTCTGTCCGGCCAACTTCCAAAGGTACGGGGAAGGGGGGTGGGGGGGTCGTGGGGGTCGGCCAGGGGGGTCGCGGGTCGGCTGGGGGACGGGCGGAGGTTCTTGGGGGGGGGCGGTCATTGGGGGGGAGGGGGGTTTGCGTCGAGGGCAGGAGGGCCTGGGATCCCTCCTGCCCGTAATGTAGTGCGGGGTGGGGTTAGGGGGTCGCCGTGGCCAGGAGGGTTTGGGCTCCCTTCTGGCCCAACTACACAAAGGTACGGGGAAGGCGGGTGGGGGTGTCGTGGGGGTCGGCCAGGGGGGTCGCGGGTCGGCTGGGGGACGGGCGGAGGTTCTTGGGGGGGGGGCGGTCGTTGGGGGGAGGGGGTTTGCCTCGAGGGCAGGAGGGCCTGGGATCCCTCCTGCCCGTAATGTAGTGCGGGGTGGGGTTAGGGGGTCGCCGTGGCCAGGAGGGTTTGGGCTCCCTCCTGGCCCGATATTGTTGGGGAGTCGGCGGTCCTTCGGGGTGAGGGTGCGAGTGGTCCTGCCGGGGGGGGGGGGGATGTATCGGACGTCGGGGGGGGCATCAGGCTTTCAGGATGGGGACAGGACTTCAAGGGGGGACAGTGCACGGAAAGTCAGGGGGGGTGAACGGAGAGTCAGGACAGCGCACGGAAAGTCAGGGCAGTGCACGGAAGTCAGGGGGGGTGAACGGAGAGTCGGGACAGCGCACGGAAAGTCAGGGCGGGCGAAAGGAGCGTCGGGCATCATGCGCGTTATATGCCTGAGCGCGGTATAGAAAAGTTTTGGTACATATCATCGTGATTTCTGCGCGCTATACCCCTGTGCGCGTTTTACACAGGTGCGCGTTATATCCGCGAAAATACGGTAGTCCTGTATGTGGGGATTGGCAACCAGAAAATTTTCATGTTTTTCCTTGGGTTGTTTTTTTTCCCATTTCAAGATGAATGAATGACCTGAATAGTGTGCACTTATGGCCCTGATACTATAAAGTCTGTCTAAAATTAGATGCCTCACTTAAAACATCAAAAAATAGGCTGATGTTTGAGCAAAAATATGTTTTGAGATTATTTTTAGGATCTCAAGTATTCGCTGTTATATTGCCACTTGAACAAATCACGGCATATAGCAATCTTGCGAACTATCACCGGTCCTATTAATCTCTTATTTTAGCATTTCATTTTTCATTTCCTTTTTATATATTTTACTATGCTAGTGCATTAATAGTATCATTATTTTATTAACATTATGATACTTAGCTCGGGTGCAGAAGTTTTAACCCGGCCAGTTGGAAACAAGAACAACCACGACGGAAGATCTCCATTTCGCTCACATTCAAGATGGTAAAGCTTCTTCAGGCACAATGCGGTTTGTAAGCATTGATTGAACAACCCGGTACTGCGTACCGTAGAAACGATCCCTACTAGGGATAACTGAAATCGCATGCTTTGGAAGATCTCAGAGCGTCCTACGCTACTTCCGGCAATGCTTAACCGGTTAAGCATTAGCATAGTAAAATATATAAAAAAGGAAATGAAAAATGAAATGCTAAAATAAGAGATTAATAGGACCGGTGATAGTTTGCCAGTTTGCTCTATGTCTAGTTTCAAGTTTATTTATTTGTTTGATTAAACACTTAACCAAAGGTACAAAGCGTTGTACAAATAGTAAAAGTAACATAATATACATAATTCATTACAAGACATACAAGGGTAACTTACTTTTTAAAGTCACAGGAAACAATAGGGAAGAGGAGGAGAAATACAATTTTAGAGAAAAAGAACATAAAAGGGAAGTACACAGAGGGATAAGAAGAAAGAGTTTGGTGGCAAAGATAGGGTCAAAGTAGAGAACTGTTAAAATTATATTTTAGTTAGACATTGTGTTTTCAGTTAAAAGCATCTTTAAAAAGAAAGCTCTTTAAGCTGCTTTTAAATTTCTGCAAATCTCGTTCCAGTCTTAGATATAGGGGAAGAGAATTCCATGTCATTGGAGCAGTTACAGAAAAAATAAGAGCATGGCGAGTTCCAATTATTTTCAAGGAGGGAACATGAAGAGTAGACTGTGAGGTTGATCTAAGAACTCTCGAAGAGTTATACGGAATCAGGAGCCTGTCTATAAATGCTGGGGCGTTAGTTTGTATAGTCTTGAAAACTAGAAAAGCAATTTTATATGTCGTGATTTGTTCAAGTGGCAATATAGCAGCGAACACTTGAGATCCTAAAAATAATCTCAAAACATATGTATGCTGTTTTTGCTCAAACA
Source organism: Geotrypetes seraphini (assembly GCF_902459505.1). Lineage (NCBI taxonomy): Eukaryota > Metazoa > Chordata > Amphibia > Gymnophiona > Dermophiidae > Geotrypetes > Geotrypetes seraphini. Next base: position 25,154,386 of record NC_047095.1, read on the forward strand.
TCAGCCTATTTTTTGATGATTTAAGTGTGGTTCACAAGAGTTAAGAAGGGATTGTGTAAAATTAGATGCCTACATTGGTGCTTCTAGCAAATGTAGGCACCTAACTTAATTGAGTAATAGGCTTAAATCGGTGCTGATAAATGACAATAACACCCCATAATTGACATTAATTGGAGTTAATTGAAAGGCGCATAAATTGCTAGGTGTGATTCTATAAAAGTTAGGCACCTAGTACAAAACACACAGTTAAAAGTGGGCGTGGTTAAGGGTGGATCATGGGTGTGTTTTTGAGTTAGTTGCAGGCATTTAGGCCAAGAAAAGCCAGGCATAAATAGGGTGCACCTAAAAGTTGTGACACCTAAGGCTCCTTTTACGAAGGCGCGTTAGGGCCTTAACGCGTGCTAGCCGCTACCGCCTCCTCTTGAGCAGGCGGTAGTTTTTCGGCTAGCGCGCGATAATCCAGCGCGTGCACTAAAAACGCTAGCGCACCTTCGTAAAAGGAGCCCTAGTGATGCCTAAACCACTTATGCAGCACTAAGCATGATTCTCTACAGTGCCCCTAACTTCTATAGAATTGCACTGAGCACCAATTTTCTATTTATTTATTTTAAAAATGTCGATACCATTTAAAATTAAATGGTTTACATAATTTACATTAGTATACTACTATGTTTCACAGATATTATAACTATACTAGTCTTTAAGCCCGTTACATTAACGGGTGCTAGAAAGCAGCCCCCTTTCCCTCTCCCCCTCCAGTTCCTCCCTGTCTCTCCGTAGCCCCCCTTCTGTCTTCCCCCCCTAAGCAAAATGATCTGCCTCCCAGCACACCCCTCCCCCCCGAAGCAGCTCCCTTTCCCTCTACCCTGCCAATTCCTCCCTGACAGTGTCTCCGTGGTCCCCCTTCTGTCTCCCCTCCCAAGCAAAGCTGTCTGCCTACCAGCACACCCCTCCCCCCCCAAAGCAGACCCCTTTCCCTCTACCCCTCCAATTCCTCCCTGACTGTCTCTCCGTGGCCCCCCATTTTTTCTCCCCCCCAAGCAAAGCTATCTACCTCCCAGCACACCCCTCCCCCAAAGCAGACCCCTTTCCCTCTGGCCCTCCAGTTCCTCCCTGACTGTGTCTCCGTGGCCCCCCCTTCTGTCTCCCCCCCAAGCAAAGCTGTCTGCCTCCAAGCACAGCCCTTCCCCAAAGCAGGCCCCTTTCCCTCTCCAGCTCCAGTTCCTCCCTGTCTCTCCGTGGCCCCCCTTCTGTCTCCCCCCCCCAAGCAAAGCTGTGTGCCTCCAAGCACACCCTTACCCCAAAGCAGGCCCCTTTCCCTCTTCCTTCTTCCCAGTTCCTCCCTGTCTCTTCGTGGCCCACGCGATTTTCTCTTCTCGCGGTCTGGCCAGCTCCCCTAGTCCCTTGCCACCGCCGCCACCCCCTTCCTTTCCCGCGGTCGACAAACCTCTTGCCTCCAGTAGCCGCTGCAGCACTGTAAACACGTTGCTTCGCGGCCTCTACTGCCCCGATTTGCTCTTCCATGTCCCTGATGACGTCATCAGAGAAACGGAAGAGCAAATGAAGGCAGTAGAGGCCGCGAAGCAGCGTGTTTACAGTGCTGCGTCGGCTGCTGGAGGCAAGAGTTTTGTCGACCGCGGGTAGGGAAGGGAAGGGAAGGGGGTGGCGGCGGCGGCAAAGGACTAAGGTAGCCGGCCAGACCGCGAGAAGGGTAGGCTGAGAGGAACCCGGGACCGTGGCAGAGGCTCGTTGCACAGTGTAAATACAGTTGCTCAGTGTGAGGCTTCCTTCGCTCTTCCGGGTCTGCATTCCGACTCCTCAACGCGCCAGCCTGAGCCGGCATAGGCGGTTGAGGGTGGAAGGTTGTGGTCGGAGTTGCTAGGCTGCAGCGGATGTGTGAGTTGCGAGTGTGGGGCCTGCAGCGGCGCGAGGTGGAGACGGAGAGCAGGCTGTGGTGACGTTGTAGGCGCGCATGCGCACTCGTATTTTCGGGACATCTCAGGGAACACGTTTTTTTTAGTGCGCATGCGCGTCTACCATTTTATTATATTAGATATTCTTATCCTTTATTACTTTTATATAAAAGATTTTTTTGGTGATGTGCTCAGACCTGTAACCCAATAAATAGTGTAGTCACTGTATTGAGTTTAACAAGGGGACCATCATTGCAATCACCTGTCCCCGACCCTCCCTGATTGAATTTAAACTTATTCAGATTCTATGATAGTACTTATCTGAATGGAGAGGTATTTGTTGTTAAACTTGAGCTGGTTAAATCTCAATGGTGACTGTGTTCAAACGAATAAAGTGATGCTTAAAATCCAATGGTGATAATTTATGTAGTCATCAATCCCCGTCCCCCCGACTCGAGTTTCGTATTCTTCGTCGGGGAGGGACACTGAAAATCTAAATCATAATTAAATTCAAAACATGGTCATAATTTTAGTTTACTTAACAGTTATTTTATAAGATCCAAGCTTCTACTTGTCTCAATGTTATTACTGTTTTTCTAATTAACTTATTTAAATACCTGTTGCTGGCTAACTGAGGCCAGACACGTTCAAAATCTCCTGGCCATCTGCAAAGCTCTGCTGGAACTGTGTGCTTTTAAAGGAAGCTAAGCGGAAAAGGGGGTTGTTCCTGTTAGACCCCGGATGTGAACAGCACCATGGATATACTGCTATATAACTAGCCACTCGATATCCACATTCAAACCTGTTGGTTGCAGGGTCTGCCAATTATATATGAACCGCTGTTCTTTTTGAATAAGCATTTTGGATATGTCCCCTTCAGTGTTATGAATTTGTATTAACACTGTGTATTTGAGATCTTCCAATGCATGTGATTTTTCCAACCAATCAGATACCAGGGGGGCGGAGACACGATTTTTTCTTATGTTGCTCAGATGTTCTATGATTCGTGTTTTAATCATGCGAATCGTTTGGCCTATATATAATTTTTTACAGGGACACTGTATGCAATAAACCACCTTCTTGGATTCACAATCTGTTCCTGTGTTTAATTTAAAGTGTCGTCCTTCCGACCCTGGTATTTCAATGTAATTCGTATCAAATATATAACGGCAGACCCTGCATTTACCACAAGGCTTGAGATTTAACCAGCTCAAGTTTAACAACAAATACCTCTCCATTCAGATAAGTACTATCATAGAATCTGAATAAGTTTAAATTCAATCAGGGAGGGTCGGGGACAGGTGATTGCAATGATGGTCCCCTTGTTAAACTCAATACAGTGACTACACTATTTATTGGGTTACAGGTCTGAGCACATCACCAAAAAAAATCTTTTATATAAAAGTAATAAAGGATAAGAATATATAGTTATAATATCTGTGAAACATAGTAGTATACTAATTTTAGTCATTCACAGAGTAACATTGTATATTTCCCAATCATTGTTCGGCTTACATAATTTACATACATAAATTAAAAACAAAAACATGGTAAAATAAACAAATACAAACAATCCTCAGAAATCATATCTACAAAATACCATAGCTTGCAAAGATAATTCATCAACTCTGCCAGAGAAGAAAATTATTGGCTAGAAAAAGGCATCTACAAATTACTGCGTCTTGAGTAATTTTCTAAACATGCCCTTTTCACGGCAATTTTGTATCAGACCCACCAAGGAGTTCCATATCTTAACTCCTGCACAACAAAAAGTCAACAAACCTTGGATTCTCAGAGCCCAATGATCTTTTTGGTGTATAGCACCATACATAGAATCAGGATCTATATGCAGACACTTTTCTGATAGTGGCCACTATTTTCAGCAAAAGGCATTCATTTCAAATGACAGTCAACCCCTAGTTCTTGGAGAAAATAGTTACTTGCCTGTATCAGGTGTACTTCAGGATGGCAGCACTTGAATCCTCACAACCCTCCCACTTCCCTAAGCGGATGAAGGCCTCTAACTCTTGATGAACTGAGGAGGTTCTCTGTAGACAGCAGCAGGTGGGAACAGGCTTGCATGTCTGGCAATCCTACTTAAAGGTTTCTAGGAAAGTTGCCAGGGTAATGCTCCCCATGCTGGTCTTTGTCAAATATGTCATCTATTTCTGAGTACTTCAATCTTGCTATACTCAGAGAATAGCTGTCACTGGTTATAGCACAGACACTCTGACCTGATCTACAGTGGGGTTTTGAGTACAGTTGGGGGCAGTAATTGAGTTTGTTACATTGTCTTGTAATCATGGAGGAAGACTTATTTTCCTACTAAAGACGAAAATAACATTTTGAAATAATTCTATTTTGCATAGGCTGTGTTGAAGTACCATGGCAAAGAGTCTTGACAATGAATATTTATGACCACCTAAAACTTTACTTTTGAAATGTTCCTAAATCATATTTTCTGATAAAGTTTTTGCACTTTACTGGGTCTCTTCATATTTTGATTTTCTGAAATCATCCTCTCTGTGGCATGATTTTGTCTATTGATACTGTAAATGCCATGCAAAGTTTAACCTGTTTCTCAGTGTGAGTAGGAGGGAGGGTGACCTGCAATGAAAGGAAACAAAGCATCTTCATGAAACAAAATATGTAGATTAGCTTTAATTTTATCTGTTAGCAGTTGCAGTTTTTTTGGTTTCATGTTGCCTTGAAAGAAAAGGAGCACATTGAAGTCTGAAGAACTATTTGCAGCAGCATCAGATGAAAAAGTGCAACTGCTAACTTTACAGCTAAACACAGAACAATGAGAACAAACTGAGGGAACAAAGAGGATCTGATTGCACAAACATGCTAGGATGCCATATAAAAGTCAAAATGTCATGTTCACACATTACAGAATTTGATTTAAAAAAAATATTGGAGAGAGCAAGAATATGGAAGAATGTACCTGCAAAGGATTGTTCAATATGTTACTTTCTCTTTTATCAGTTTACTTGTTGCCCTTGTTTTATGTTTATTAAAATTGTTATAGACCGCCTATACAGCCAAAAAGGATCAAAGCGGTTTATATCATAACTTAATTAAATTTGTGAAAAGAACTTCATTAAAACAATAAAAAAGTTGATTAAAATTAAAATTCCGCACTGTGGACTACTAAACATTGTAGTTTTTACTTAAGGGATGTGTTAGCAGTTGGAAATGATGTAATATACAGTATAATAATGGCAATGTATATTCAGTTTGTTTGTTTTTCAATAGTAAATATTAGAGCTGTACCGAATAGCATATTTTAGGGCTCTTTTTACAAAGGTGCATTAGCGGAATAGTGCGGAATAGCGCGCGCTAAAAACGCTAGCGCACTTTTGTAAAAGGAGCCCTTAAGATTTGGCCAAATAGGAATAATGAAAAATATTATTCAGCCAAATACAAATGCTGAATATGAATAATGGGTATTGAACTTGCTTAACAAGTAATAAAACAAAAATAATAAAAGAAGAAACATGAAATTGGAGATGAAGTGTTTCTGAGAAGTTCTGAGAGAAGAGGACATTTCTCTGGGTAAGTGAACATTTTACTCTGTGCTTTTGGTGATTTAAAGATTAGGGATAAACAAGAAAGTGTAGGTTTCTTGATACAGTCTGAATTTTAAAAAGCAAACTTTATTAACTAGTTTCCATAGTTGTTTCCCCTAGTTTTAAACTTGAAGTTTCTGCCAGAGGTAAAAACTTAGGGCTCCTTTTACTAAGGTGCGCTAGCGTTTTTAGCGCACGCAGGAAATTACCGCATGCTAGACCGTGCGCTATGCTTCTAGAGCTAATGCCAGCTCAATGCTGGTGTTAAGGTCTAGCCCGTGCGGCAATGTAGCGCGTGCTATTCCTTGTGTTAAAGCCCTAGCGCACCTTAGTAAAAAGAGCCCTTAATTGTCATAGCCTACAACATTAATAGATATCCTCTGGAAGGCACATCAGGGCCTAGTTTATTCCCACCCACCCACTCCAACATATCTGTTCATTTATAGTCAATTATTCTAATTAGAATAATAACTAGGAAAGTTTTCATTACAGAGTTTTAGATTTCATTGCTTGCTGAGAAGCAAATACTAAATTATGCAGTATACCATATAATCGTAAGGCTTTTTCTATTAGTCTAATATCCCTAGTACCATAAGTTTTAATTAGTTAAACACCTCAATAATACTAAGATGCAGACAGCAGTCCAACAGTGAGAAGGGTGTTATCCAGTCTTTTGCATTGAGTGTCACATGTATGATTATCTCCTAGTTGGTGAAAGGTTACATGTGTGTGCTCGATGCAGTGAGCTCCTAACTTTCAGAGATGGTCTATTCTCTTCAGGCTAGAGTAGCAGACTTGGAGGATCAAAGGAGATAAAGAGATGCATAGAGCAAATCTGTAGGAATGTTTTAGAAAAGTCCCATTTCTGCCTGGTAGCCCTTGTGCCTCTTTGGAGGAAGGAGGGCTTTTTAAAAGAGAACATCACCCTGGTGAAGCAGGAAATAATCCTGTAGCCAGGACCTGCCCCTAGCGAATCCTCTCACACCAAGGATGTCTCCAGGGGCTTCTGCCCTGGAGGGAAGGGTTAAGACCGCTGTTGGAATTGGTGATTTGATCATTAGGCTAGCTGAGTGGCTGGTGGACATGAGGATCGTCTGACCACTTGCCTGTCTGGTATGGAAGGAGGAGGACCTCACACATCACCAAGATAGGATATTAGATAGTGATGGGGAGGAGCCATCTGTCTTGTTATATGCGAGTACCAGTGACATAGAAAAATGTGTGAGAGAGGTTCTGGAAGCCAAATTTAGGCTAGACAGATGAAATCCAGATCCTCCAGGGTAGCATTTGTGGAAATGCTTCCCGTTTCACATGTAAGACTCAAGATGTAGGCAGAACTTTGAAGTTTCAATGCATGGTTGAGATAACCGTACAGGAATGAGAGATTATAGATTTGTTGGGAACTTGGTAACATTCCTTGCAAAGGGGGAGCCTATTCAGAAAGGATCCATCTTAACTGAGTTGGAACTAGGCTGCTGTTTAAAAAGGAGATAGAGCAATGTTTAAACTACAATGGGTGGGAGAGGGTGAGCCGACAGTTGCCCAGTAGTTCGGAGTTCGGTGTGCAGTATCCTTGAAAGATTGAAACGCAACAATCCCTAAAACATTCAACAGTGGTGAAAGAAAGCCAGGAGTGTTTAAGGGAGAGCACAGTAAAGGATGCAAATTATCCCTGTCAACTTCTAAGCAGCCTGTAGATGTAGGGAAAAACACAATTTGAAATATATGTATACAAATGCTAGAAGCCAAAGAAATAAGATGGAAGAGGTAGAGTATATAACACTAAATGAAGAGGTAGATCGGCATCTCGGCGACCTGATGGAAGGAGGACAATCAACAGGATATTGCGTTATCAGAGAACAAATTATATCACAATGTTTGTGGATCAAATTGAAGGGAGATTGCACTATATGTTAGAGGGAACCAAGTCAAACAAAATATACATTCTACATGAAACAAATAGCAGCGTGGAATCCATATGAATAGAAATTCCATGTGTGAAGGGAAAGAGAATACTGGTAGGGCTGTACTACCATCTACTGCAGTGGTCTCAAAACGCAAACCCTTTGCAGGACCACATTTTATATTTGTAGGTATTTGGAGGGCCACAGAAAAAATAGTTAATGTCTTATTAAAGAAATTACAATTTTGCATGAGGTAAAACTTTATAGTTTATAAATTTTTCCTTTAACTATTAAAAGAAAGATTTGTAAAATATAAATAGTTTTACCTCATGCAAAATTGTCCTTTATGGTTCAAACAATTTTTATTGAAGGAACATGCACAAACTTGAAAGAAAAAGAAAAATAAGAATAGCAGGAACAAGCACCATCAGAACAAGTAGAACCCAAATCTTATGGCTCCACTCCGTAGACAACAGGAGTTAATCAGACAGTGCATATGTCCTTCATATAGAGTCCCAATCACACTACTGGGTCAGATTATAACAAAAATGTCCCCAAAATCCTGAACAAATCAACAAACAAAACAAGGGGACTATAAAAAGATATAATCCTTTAAACCGAGAAGGTGCTCAGAACTAACGGATGGTAAGAAAATCACAAAACTGGGGACAAGCCCCTGTAAGTGTTTTCAATAGTCTATCATTGCACCATCTTCAATGGGTAGAAAGGTTTAAACTGTGTCTGAATAAATATGTGGTTTTAAAGTGTCCATTTCTTTATAAAACAGCAAACTCCAATAAGTTAAAATGCAAATTGTTCATGTGGAGGGGCATAATAAAAAAAAAGTCTTATGTCCCCTTTTGGCCTAAGTTCAAACGTTCAAAGCAGAAGCAGGGAAAGTGTCCATAACCAAAACAAACGTCCTTGTTTTGATTATGGCCTGCTTCTACTAAATGCCCAGATCACCACTACGTCTAAAAGTACACCCCCACGACATCTACACTTTTTGGCCATAATGAACCAAAAAAACACCTAAGCTCCAAACATCCACAGAAGGGCTTTTAGGCGAAGGAGGAGCCAGTCCTTCGCCTAAAAGCTGGATTCTGTAAGCGGTGTCTGTCAAAAACAACACCGGTTACAGAACCCCCCCCCCCTCCTGCCATGTCAAACCGCGAAACCCCCCCCTGACAACATCAGAATAGGCCCGGGGGCCTTAGGCACATGGGCCCAAACCGACCCATGTGCCTGAGGCCCCGCCCACAGGAGGGGCCTAAGGCTCCCGGGCCTATTCTGATTGGCCCAGGTGCCTTAGGCCCCACCTGTGGGTGGGGCTTTGGGACAGCTGGGCCAATCCAGGCCCATTCTGGCGTCGGCTGGCTGCCGGACGGGCGGGTTTGGCACCCGTCCGTCTGTCCAACTTTAAAAGGTAGGGGGGTGGGGGGGTTGTGGGGTCGGCCGGGGGGTCACGGGTCGGCGGGGGGGCGGTCGTTGGGGGGGAAGGGGGTTGCGTCGAGAGCAGGAGGACCTGGGATCCCTCCTGCCCGTAATGTGGTGGGGGGTAGGGGGTCGCCAGGGCCAGGAGGGCTTGGGCTCCCTCCTGGCCCAATCCAGTCGCCGGGGATGGTCGCCGGGGCTAGGAGAGCTTGGGCTCTCTCCTGGCCCGTTAAATCAGAGGGGGGGGGGCACCGGGGCCAGGAGGGTTTGGGCTCCCTCCTGGCCAGATCGAGTCGGGGGGGCACGATCGGCGGGGCAAGAGGGCTTGGGCTCCCTCTTGCCCCGATGTTGGTGGGGTCGCGGTTGGACGGGGCAAGAGGGCTTGAGCTCCCTCTTGCCCCGATGTGTGTGTGTGGGGGGGTGATGCATCGCGGCAGGAGAGATGCCTCATCTCCCCTACCGTGATGCCATCACTCCTCTACCCGAGCTGCCGCGACCCGCGGTAGGAGAGATAGGGCATCTCTCCTGCCGCGGGTCACGGCAGTTCGGGTAGAGGAGTGATTGCATTGCGGTAGGGGAGATGAGGCATCTCTCCTGCCGCGATGCTTGTGGTGGGTAGGTTGCTGGGCCGCTGAACTGATGGCGCCAGCGGCCATCAGCTCAGCAGCCCCTTTTTCGGCACTTAGACCTGGTTTGACTTCGTCTAAGTCAAAAAGGTCTAAATACCGACTAGGCAACTGTAAATGTTTTGGTTATACCTGTTGTACGCCTAGGTGTAGGTCAGCCCACCTCCCGCCCACTGCCCGCCCTTTCCCCTCCTCTAAACACACCTCTTTTCTCTCTGTGCGTCTAGAGGCAGGGGAAAGGCCTAAGCTGTTTTTAGATACGTCTAAAAACCAGCTTTGGTTATGGGTTCTTGGACGATCAGGCTTTTTGATCGTCCAAGTAGCCATTTAGGACACTTTTTAGACGTATTTTTTTTTATTATGAACCCCATAGAGTCCACAGCAGTGCCCAAAAATACCCCACCATCTTGTCATTTCTTTAATAAGACATTAACTATTTTTTCTGTGGTCCTCCAAGTGCCCTTGAAGTGGTCCAGAGGAGGGCGACAAAAATGATAGGAGGTTTGCGCCAGAAGACGTATGAGGAGAGACTGGAAGCCTGAATAGGTATACCCTAGAGGAAAGGAGGGATAGGGGAGATATGATTCAGATGTTCAAATACTTGAAAGGTATTAACGTAGAACAAAATTTTTTCCAGAGAAAGGAAAATGATAAAACCAGAGGACATAATTTGAGGTTGAGGGGTGGTAGATTCAAGAGCAATGTAAGGAAATTCTACTTTACAGAGAGGGTGGTTGATGCCTGGAATGCTCTCCTGAGAGAGGTGGTGGAGAGGAAAACGGTGACAGAGTTCAAAGAAATGTGGGATGAACACAGAGGATCTAGAATCAGAAAATAATAGCAAATATTGAAGAACTAAGGCCAGTACTGGGCAGACTTGCACGGTATGAGACTGTATATGGCCTTTGAGGATGAGCTAGGGAGGGCTTCAATGGCTGTGAGTGTATAGATGGGCTGGAGTAAGTCTTAACAGAGATTTTGGCAGTTGGAACCCAAGCACAGTTCCGGGTAAAGCTTTGGATTCTTGCCCAGAAACAGCTAAGAAGAAAAAATTAAAATTTTTTTAAATTGAATCAGGTTGGGCAGACTGGATAAACCATTCGGGTCTTTATCTGCTGTCATCTACTATGTTATTACATACAAGGAGAGACTGGAAGACCTGAATATTTACACTCTAGAGGACAGGAGAGACAGGGGAGATATGATACAAATGTTTAAATACTTAAAAAGTATTTAGAGGATATTTTTGAGGTTGCGAGTTGGTAGGCTTAGGAGTAATATTAGGAAATTCTTTTTCATGGAGAGAGTGATGAGTGCCCAGAATGCCCTCCCAAGGAAGGTGGTGGAGAAGACAGTGACAGAATTGAAGAGCGTGTAGGACGAACACAGAGGATCTCTAATCAGAAAATGAAGGGTATAATTGGAAGAACCAAGGCCGGTACTGGGCAGACTTGAAAGGTTTGTGTCTTGTATATGGCTATTCAGCTTAGGATGGGCTGAGGAGGGCTTTGATGGGAACTCCAGTAATTTGGGATGGTCTAGATAGGCTGGAGTGAGCTTTGATAGCAACTCCAGTAGTTGGCACCTAAGCACATTACTGGGCAGACTTCTATAGTCTATAACCAGAAATATCAGTGAGCAAAGATGATTGAACTTAATCGTGGATTTTTAATGCATGTACCTATTGGGCAGATTGGATGGACCATTCATGTCTTTATCTGCTGTCATTTACTGTGTTACTATGTTTAGCTTGAGAAGTTTGGTTTTTTTTATCTGTAATTTATCAAGTCACTAGGACTCAAACCCAGGTCGATGACACACACACTCGGCTTCCAGAACCCATTAGTACCTATCCTAACCTTTCCCTCTTGGGTAGAAACCCCTGGAGATACATCCTTTATCCCCTGGAGGGCAGGTCCTGAATATAGGATCACTTACTGCCTCCCCACAATGACGTTCTCCCTTCAGGAGACTTTTCTTCTCATTGCATTACAGAGATTGTCAGACTGGAGTTGGGACTTCTCTGCTATGTCCTTGTAGTCCTCCTCTATAAACCTCTGTCTGCTTCAGCTCCTCAAAGTCTGCTATTCTACCCTCCAGAAATCAGACCTGTTCCCTGACTGTTTGGAGCTCTTTGTACCAAGTATACACATGTGACTTTTCACCAACTGGAAGGTAATCAAATATGTGACACTTAGTGCAAAAAAACTGGATAACCCCTTCTTGCTGCTGCCTCCCATCTTCTTATTGTCAATTTCTTAAGTTGCTAAGAGAGTGGGAATACATAAAGTCCCCTAAGATGTTAGTTATGTTAGACTATGCTAATATTTTATTTTTTTAATGTTATTAGTATGTCCCCTGTATGGATCTAAGTAGACTCTATTTCTAAGAGCTAATTACTGGCTAATAGAGATTCCCTAATTAAATGCCTCCTAATTAGCTCAAGGTCCTATAAATCGGAAATCGGGCCAGGAGTTGGGGTGGGTGTGAAAGAACTAAAGTCTAAACTGAGCCTTCCTGTACCTATTAATGGTGCTTTATACTTATACTATAGGAGCTTTAAAATAGCCCCCTTAAATGCTAACCTAAGGAATGAAATAGAAACTTTATATTCTAAGAAAACCTATCCCTTAAACTCCTTTGCTAAATGAGCAAGGTACTTAAAATAATGTCCCTGAGCCTACCTATTTTAAGTCTGCCTTTCTTCAAGTTTAAAAGAATTTATCTGCAAATTCTTACCAGTGAAGACCTGTCCACTCTGGAAGTCCTCCATTAGCACTTCTTCTGGACACTAACACTGAAACCTAGAAGGGTTTTGAGTTCAGTGTCCGCCATACCATTGTCAATCTCCAGTGCATCAGAGGAGAAAACTGATATATTGGAGATCATCAATGTCTTGATGCTCTCATTTGAGTTCTGCTCATTCTGAGATGTAGAGGTTGAGACAGCCAGAGAACCACATGACTCCTCTAGAGTATTTCTCAGAGTCGGAAATAGCATTCTTGGAATTCTGACTATAAACCAGATAGATTATCGGAAAAGGATTTGACTGGGTTACTGTCATCTATTACACTACATGAAAGCAAAAAGTACCTACTTCTCTTTTGTTTACTTTATTAGAGAAATGGTCTGGTCTGGTTGAGCCACTTTGTAGTTGACAGGTCCTGTCTTCTCTACTAATTTGTAAGGCCCTTGCCCTTTGCTTAGCAGTTTGCTTTCTGATGAGGGCATGCAGACTAAGACTGTACCCTAGTACGAAAGTTCTCTGCACAGTTTTCTGGTTGTAGGGTTGGGTTTGACCCATCTGGGTCTTCTCTAAGCAGAGCTTGGCTGCCTCACTTGCTTCAGCCTTTCTTGCATGATGGGCATGTATTTGGCCAAATTCTTTCCTAGGCTAGACTCTTCCTCCTCCCAGGCTTCCCAGACCACATCCAGGATTCCTCTAAGTCTCCGGCCTTCTAACAGTTCAAACAAAGAGAATACTGTTGAACTCTGGGGCACTTCATGAACAACAAATAATATGTACCAGTTCTTCCCATCTTCTGCCGCAATCTTCATCAGCATTTTCTTGAGTGTCCTATTAAAGCGTTCCACCAGACTGTCAGTCTGGATGGTATACCAATGTTTGCTTTTAGCAGGGCACACATTTGCTTCATGACTCAGGACATAAAAGTGGAGCCTTGGTCAGTCAGAATATCAGCAAGGATCCCCATGTGGGGATCGACTTCCTATGGAGCATTGGCCACAGTGGTAATCTTCATATTACATAGAGCAAAGGCCTTTGAGTAGCACATGGCATAATCTAGAATGACTAAAATGTACTTGTTGCCACATGTTGTTTGTTTTAGTGGTCCCACAAAGTCCATGGCCACCTGGTTGATGACAGTGGGCATGAGCACATGAGGGGATGGTGGCACTCCTGCAGGGTAACTCAGCTTGCTTGCAGGACTAACACAAAAGGGCTACCTGTTTAAACATGTCAGGCCAGGATATGTTCCTGGGTTTTTTCTTTTCCCAGGTGTCCTCCCCCAATAGGTGACTGTGTGCTAATTGTAAGACCTTCCTGCAATAGGAATGTGGAACTAACAATTTCTTTACCTTTTCTCCCTCCAGGGTTCCCTTAGTTACCATATATGATAAATCATTCCTTACCTTGAAATATAGGAGAGCTACCTTAGAGGGGTCCTGATTGCCCTTGGAGATTCTTGGCCTGGGCTTCACTAAAGTATTCTTCCTTTGCTTAAGCCCTCTTAAAATCTTTTAGGGTCCTTTCCCCACCACTCAGACAGACTAAAGCAGTGGTTCTCAGCCCTGTTCTGGGGGACTCCCAGCCAATTAGGTTTTCAAGATATCCCTAATGAATATGCATAAGACATATTTGCATGCCTGCCTCCTCCATTATATGTAAATCTCTCTCATGCATATTCATTAGGCATATCCTGAAAACCCAGCTGGCTGGGGGTCCCCTAGGATAGGGTTGAGAACCACTGATCTAAAGGGTCTGGTGTGTCCTGTCCTTCTTTACTTGATTCTGTATCCTCATCAACTGCAGCCTCTAAGTTCAGTGGGCAGCACAATATTTCCAACCGCTACTGTCGGCAGGGTTTAGGCAGCTTTAGGCTCTCCGTATAGTGGCCTATATCCTAAAAAAAAAAAAAAAAATCTGGGAAAGACAACTACTCTTGGGAAATGCTGACCCAAGATAACTGGGTAGGGAAGCCATAGCCTGGCCAGGCTTAGTAATTGAGTATTTCAGTTGTCACGTTTGTTTAACGACAGCACTAGTAGCACATAGCACTTTACTTTTCAACGCACTTTATTCTCAACAGTACTGGAGGTTTACAAGCATGCCACCTAATCCAGCTCAGTCATCTTGAAGATAAGTGAATTTTTCTTACAGTTTACACTGAGTGTTTGAAGAATGTTTTAGGTTGGCATAGGGACAATGAAGTGATATGATGGTCCCTAATATACCCCAGTTTGGTGAGATCACTGAATCAAAGGGTATGGTCTGAGCACTTCATATTTAATATATTTATTGAATTCTATAGCTGTGATTAGTATGATTAGTGATCAAATAATCATCACAGAATAATATTAATTATCTCCCCAGTTATTGGCATAATTTGGTGCGGTTAACACAATAACTACTATTAATCACTTATATAACGCTGAAAGGTGTACACAGCACTGTACATTAATAAGAGGACTGAAATATCAGTGAAGTACAAAACAAAATCATTTACCTGATAAAAACTTAGTAAACAAATAAGTTAAAAAAAATATCTAAATTGCATGTAAAAAATTGATGACAAAATTGTAGGCAAAAAGTCTGGCCTAATTGGGCTTTCTTGAAAAGAGAGTAGGCACTCTACAAAGATCCTCCGAGTAATCCCTCATTGCAAGGTAGGCAAAAAGAAGAGTTTTTTAATTATTCATTGGGGGGTCCTGAAAATAGTGTTCTAATAAATAATTACGGTAGGTATCTACCCATGTAACACTTTATACAAATGACAACCAAACTTAGATTACACATGGGCCTCCTACAGAAACCAATGAAGCTTACAATAAAAAAGGAGGCACATGATCACATTTATGCAATGAAAAAAATAATTGTATAGCAGTATTCTGAACTGTACGCTAACATTTCAGATATTTTTGTGGAGCTGCCAAATAAATGATGTTACAGTGATCTAAGATGTTTTAAGATCAAAGACAGAGTCAAAACTTGGAAGGGATAAGTATCAAAATAAGAACAAATCAAGTAAAGCTTCTATAACATGGAAAACCCTTTTGAGTAACAGAATCAGACATTGCATTGTAAGTTTCCTATTCAAAGTGACTCCCAAAATTGTAATAGTTGAAGCTAATGGATAATTACAAGCCCCGATATGAAGAAGGGCATGTATTGGAATGCTGATGTCGGTGGTTGAAGCATCCCACTAATTTGCTTGCTATGCAGGTAGCAAGGATCTCGGGCCTTGGGTAGTAGACCTTTTCATCCCTGCCAGAAAAAGGTAGGACTCGACACCATGTGGGGGAGACCTGAGAGGAAATATGTAGCCTAGTGGCACTGTGACCTGAGAAAGATTGGGAACCACCACAATAACTCCTTTAAATTCTCTTTACCCCTTGCTAACTTCCTCTGTACTCTCTCCACAGCTCCACTACCAGTGCCTGTTCCGGTCACATAGCCCTTCTCCCTCTTTACAGTTCCTTTATGTTTCTTATAGCTTTGTACACCAGCATTCTCACTCCCAGACAGTAACCCCTTCCTATAGCTCCATTCTCGGTCTGTCTCCATTACCTAGCCTCTCTTTCCCATACAGATAATTTCTGCTTCTTTCAGCCTTTCATAGCAGAGTTCTCCCTCCTTGCCAGTAACTCCTTTCAGTCCTAGACATCTTTATTCTTCCCCACACAGCTCCTCTTCAGCACATGTCCCCATCACCCAAACCCTCTCCCCCTTATATGTTCTTCTGTTTGTTTCAGCTTTTTACAGCAGAATTCTCTCCTAAGCAATAAATCCTTTCAATTAACTTACCCCTTCCTCAGTGGCGTACCTAGCATATGTGACACCCGGGGCCCATCATTTTTTGGCACCCCCCCCCCCATCTGTACGAAAAACATGATTTTTAGTAATAAGCCACACGTCACACATGAGTACCTAGGAAAAGGCAGCATCTTACATATGCAGTGAGCAGTACAATATCAATACACCCATTGTAAAACTAAACAAGCCAGACTAGTACAAATCAATCCTACACCGTCAATCCTAACAAAACCATGTCTTTTGAACACACAGAACACAGAAAATACCTTCGCCTAATATGGAATATGTCATCACAAACTAACCCCTCCCTCTTTTACAAAACTGTAGTGTGGATTTTAGCCACGGTGATAACAGCTCTGACGCTCATAGAATTCTGAGCATCAAAGCTGCTACAACCACAGCTGGCACTAAAAAACGCTCCACAGTTTTGTAAAAGGGGGGATAAAATAGAAATACATAGACAAAGGTTAAATTGAACCTACTATATATACTATATATCAAGAAGCTGGACTCTGCATACAATGCAACACCACAGAAACAGTGACGCATGTCTCCTAAAGCAACAAATAAATAGAAAATTTTTGTTCTACCTTTGTCTTCTCTGGTTTCTGCTTTCCTCATCTTCTTGTTACTCTTCCTTCCATCCACTGTCTGCCATCTCTCTGCCCCTATATGGCATCTTCTCTCCTTCTATGCCCCTTCCAGAAACTGTATGCCTCCCCCTTCCATCTCTCCTTTCACCCCCATTGGTCTGGCATCTCTCTCCTCTCCTTCCCTCTCCCACACCTCTCTTCTGCAATCCCTTTCTTCCCTGATTTTCCTTTATAATTTATTTTCTGCATCCATCTAGATTACGTTCTTACTACCCTCTCATCAATTTCCTTTTTTACTGTCTACCTACAGCTCGCCACCTCTTTCCCTCACCCCCTCCAATATTTCCCTAACTCAATCCTTTTCCCCCATCATGTGCCCTCCTTTTATTTATCCCCTCCTTCCATCCTCTGCCCTCTTCTCTCTCTCCCTTCTCTCCACTTCCATCATCTGCCCCTTCTCTCTTTCCTCCACTTCCATCATCTGCCCTCTTCTCTTTCCCCACTTCCATCATCTGCCCCTTCTCCCCACTTCCATCATCTGCCCCTTCTCTCTCTTTCCCCCACTTCCATCATCTGTCCCCTTCTCTCAATCTCTCCATCCACCACAGGCCCATCTTTCTCCCTCACCTTTTTGATTTTGGCAACAAGATCGGTAAGGCGCCCCCCCTCCACGACAGCACTGAGCGGCATCGGCGCCCCCCCCCCCCCCTCCGCGACAGCACTCAGCGGCATCGGCACCCCCCCTCCGTGATGACACTCAGCGGCATCAGCGCCCCCCCTCCGTGACAGCACTCAGCGGCTTCGGTGCCCCCTTGCCCCGCGACAGCACTCAAGTTCGGCCTCCTTCTCCCGGCATCAGCAGAACTTCAGATCGGCAACAGGTGCTCAGTCAAAAGCTTCCCCTGACTTAACTGCCTGGGCGGAAAAAGGAAGCTGAGTCAGGGGAAGCTTTTGACTGAGCACCTGTTGCCGATCTGAAGTTCTGCTGATGCCAGAAGAAGGAGGCCGAACTTGAGTGCTGACGCGGGACAGGGGGGGGGCTCTGATGCCGCTGAGTGCCGTCACAGCCCAGGAATTTTCCGGACCTGTCCGGTTGTGCACCCCCTCTAAGGCTGCACCCGGGGCAGACTGCCCCCCCTTGGTATGCCACTGCCCTTCCTATTCCTTTCTCCATAACTGCACTCCCAGCTCATGTCCACATCACCCAGCTTCCCTCCCTGCTTTCTGCACAGCTGTCCTTCACAGCTATATTTTTCTCCCAGCAAATAACCCCTTTCAAAACCCTTCACCCTTCCTAGCCCCTCTATTCCTCTCCCAGTTATTGAGTAGAGTGGAACGGGTAGATGTGAATTACATATTTTACTCTTTCTGAAAATATTGGACATGGAGACATGCAATGAAGCTACTAAGTAATAAATCTAAAATAAACCAGAGAAAATATTTCTTCACTCGTCATGTGGAATTCATTGCCACAGAATGTGGTGAAAGTATTTATCTTAGGGTTTTAAAAAGGATTGAATAATTTTCTAAAAGAAAAGTCCATTAAGATGGGCTTGGGAAAATCCACTGTTTATTTCTAGCATAAGCAGCATTAAATCTGTTTTACTCTTTTGGGAGCTTGCCAGGTACTTATGACCTGGATTGGCTTCTGTTGGGAATAGGATATTGTTCCCATCAGTCCAGTATGGCAATTCTTAAGTTCTTATTTGGCGGCCCCTGCTGTCTCAGATGCTAACCTCAGTTTCATTCTGCGGCTTTATGTCTTACTCATATAATGAATAAACTACTGTATATGATATAATGTGCAGACAGATAAACAATTACAATTATAACCCAACCCACTCCACCTCTGTATTAAGTCCCTTTGGTGAAACTTTGCCAGAAGTAAATAAATCCACTGCTCCTTCCTGTGAAGGATTTGAATGACATCTCTTCCACATTCCAAGCATACCTTTACCAACAAAGCGTAATTCCTCTGCCCTGCGTTTTTACTTCCTGCCAGTGTTGAGCTGGTTTAATTTTGCTATTTTTTTCCAGCGTTTATTTTTAGGATTTTTCTTTGGGGTTCTTTGATAATGAAGTTTTCCCTTCTGTTAAGCCTTTTACACACCTTTAGTATTGAATTTATTGTATTATGTATTCCCTATTCCTTCTCTTATAGGTAAATGTAAGTAATTATTTCTTTCATAGTACTATAGTTAGATTGTGAGCCTGTTGGGACAGAGAGGGAAATTCAAAGTACTTGATTAGATTTTTGGCCATTACTTAGTCAATTTAATTGTTTTGTAAACCGCCTTGAATTTTTTGGGAGATTTAGCGGTATATAAGACACCACGTTAAATAAAAATAAATTAAGATATTTTGTTATACGGATTTTAATTTCCCTTTTTGTCCGTCCAATATGATAAAGATTGCAGGGACTTTGTGAGGTGTTGGTCATAATATAGCCCAAAAAATTTCTAATATTTGGAATCAAATCCTGAGATATTACCCACACTGATGGGCAATATTCATAATTATTGCACTTTTAACGACCTCCAAAATTGCCTCCCACTACGTTTGATTGCAACATTGGAATACTTTTGGAACGTCTCCCTGATACTCGTTTGCTAATGTGTTAATCAGTTTTCAAAAGCCCAATTTCTGTGTATAAAACCCTTTTGTGGTAGAAATAGCTTTAACAATTGTTCTCCTAGTTTCAGATCTATTTGCCTTGCTTATGTAATGGCTTATTCAAAAGATGAAGACACTTCTTCTAAATGAGTGTCGATCAGCAGGAGGCAAAAGCGGAAGCAGATTAGACTCTAGGAGGGTCAAAAGTAATAGAGCATGAACACTTAGTCATATTTTGTAAACAGCGCTGGCTTTGTGTCAATCACACTTAGTAACAGAATTGTGGGTACTGGTGCCTAAGAAAAAACATAGCTGCAAGTAATGTAGGCCAGGGAGAATTGCACACAGCAGTGAATAGAGGGGAAGGGAGAGGAAGAAGAGAAAAGAAGAAGAAATCCCTCAGAGGCCAAAGAAAAAAGAGAGGTGTACATATAGAGGGTATGTATTGAATAATAGAAAAAGAGAGATATGACTACACAGAATTTAAGTAAGTCTCGATAATGGCCCATTTCCTAGCGGTTTTAGTATATAGAGGCAAGGACTTACTCCTAATCCATGATTCTATTTTTTATGAGGCCAGTGAAACTTAGGAATTGGAAAGCAGACCTAAAACTGTACAGTCAACCTTCTGAGCAACAAGTAACCCTCCCTCCCCCTAGTGCTGACCCTCTTGTACCCAACTTTAAACTGGTACCAAGTAGTCACCCTCCTAATTGTTCCCCTCCCCCTCCTCCCCATTCAAAAATAGCCTTTTCCCTGATGATCACCTCTAGGAACCCTCAAAGCTGTTCCTGGGCAGTTGAGCAGGACAACTGTTCCTTTGTTTAGCATCATTTGCAGTTATTGACTTTAAAGATTCCTGAGGAAGAGGATAATTTGAGTTGGAGGGAAGAAAACTAGTGATCGTGAGGGATCTAGGAGGTACTTTTGACATGAAGTATAAGAACTGGGAGATTTGCAGTTGATGAACAGAGGGAAAGGCACTTTGGACCAGATTCTATAAATGGTGCCTAAGTGCACCTACATTGTAGGCACTGCTCCACGTGGTCGTCTAAATCAACTGCTAGGTGCCGCTTATACTGGTGTCTAAGCATTCTTAGGTGTTGCTAGACGCCGGTACATTAGACCAGGTTTGACCAGGCTTAATTTACTCGCGCCTAACTCAGATGTCTAGCGACACCTAAGTCAACCATACCTATGCTCTGCCCCTAAGCATGCCTACTTTTCAGGTAGTTGTTGGATGTGTTGGATGATGCCTTTACTTAGGCACTAGAGTTGTGTGTGGAACTCTTTAATTGGGGTTATTTTTGTTAGTTTAATTTATCAGTTAAGTGGTGTGGTCAATTACCATGCCATTTAAGCTAGTTGAAACAATTGAGCTTGAGCGTGCATTTTTAGTTAGGCATCACTAGGTATCCACAATTAGGGCACCGTTTATAGAATTTAGCCCTTTATCTTTGAAATAAGATGTGGGAAGCAAAAGAGGGGAGCTTTCATGCTTTAAATTGGGTGCTAGGAGAGATCAGTAGGCTTTCTTCTGAAAAAAAAACCCCAAACCCATTAAGGGCTTAAACGCTGTTTATTAGCACTAACCATCCAAGTTAAAGAAAGCTGGTCAAATTTTGGGTTTGGCTGAAACTACAGTTAAAGGTCTGTCTGATCTGTTTAGTGGGTTTTTGAGAACTGATCCCAATATAATTTAAAAACTAGTTGTTGCGAAAAATCTGTTATATTTTATAAACGTTATTTCTATTATCTTATTGTAGCATAGTAAGTATTCAATTGTTTTATAGTTTTTCATGATGGTTCTGCATCTGTTTTTTAACCATCTAGTAAACCATACTTTTGTGTTATAAAGTTTGAAGAGCTCAGAATGTTTTTAAACTGAACCTTTCCTTTTCTTCAAGTTGTAGAGAAGTCTGAGAATGCTGCTGAACACACGTGTCAACTCTGTGGAGGTTGGTTTGATACTAAAATTGGATTGTCAAATCATGTTCGAGGACACTTAAAAAGGCTTGGTAAAACAAAGTGGGATGCACACAAGTCTCCAATCTGTGTTCTGAATGAAATGTTGCAGAATGAAGAAAAATATGAAATAATCCTGAAAACATTGAACAAAAAGCGCATTATTCCTCGACCTTTTGTAGCCCAGAAGTTTGCAGCAAGTGATAACTTATCTGCAAATACGATACCTCTTGAAACACATAAGACTGAACCTGTGTCTGTACAAGTATTTCAGGAAGAAGGGCTGAATTTATCAAATGATTGTGATGAAACAGTACTACATGGCGAAAAAAGAAATCAGTCCCTTTCACTGATTGAACTTCTCAAAAATAAAAGATTTGGAGATGAAAGGAGTCTAGATGGTTCCCCTCAAAAGATTTATAATCAAACTGCAAGGAAGAGGTTTGTTCAGAAATGTGTTCTTCCAATAAATGAAGACTGTTCATTGATATATCAACCACAAAAATCAATGGACTTCACTATGCAGTCAGGTAAGTGGTTTTTTTTTCTGATAAGGGTTGACTTAAGTCTGTTTGCTTTAATTTGAAAGCAGTTTGCAATGGTGGAAGATATTTCTTTATAAGAGTTTCTTTCATTTTAAAAAAAACGTGCTCTCAAATTGCTTTCATTTTGAGTAGAGAATGACACGATGACAAAATTCATCACCGTTCCCGTCCCCGCGGATTAACTGCGGGAAACCATCTTCATGTCATTCTTTAAGGAGAGAGGGAAGAATCAGAGTATAATTGGGCACAACCACTGACCCGCAAGCTTTGCTTTGAAGAATGCTGGTGTAGAAGGACTGAGGTTGAAATAGACACTAGAAAATGACATGGGATTATTTCCCACGGTTATCCGCGGGGACGGAAACAGTGATGAATTTTGTCACCCTGTCATTCTCTAATTTTGAGTACTTCATCAAGATGGTTTTATTTTAGTATCTACAATAACTGCCAGCTGAATGTTTTATTTCTACATAATAGCTTCTAGTATAGACTTTTGTCAATTCTGATCCACCCACTTGACTTGTAGCATTAATGATTACATTATTAGGTACTATCACTCCTTCATAGAAAGAGAAATAGGATATGAGTTAAACAGCAAATCTTACAACACACTTTGCTTGTATAACAAGCACAATTAATTATCATCCACAGAGTAGCTGCATGTCAAATTGTAATCAGTTTGTGAAAAATAAGAAATGAATGAATATTGTATTGTAATTAGGTTAAATCGTATGTAAGTATGTCAAATTGTAAACCATATTATGTATCCGTTCTGAGCTCATTGGGGAGAACGAGATTAAAAACTAAAAAATAAATGGATGGGTCTTGAGTGTGATGATGCAAGAGTGCTTGTTTGATTTGAGGTCTGTCGCTCCCAAAATGGGTAAATTACATTTCTCCTGGGAAGACAAATTGCCGAGAAAATTGTGGAAGATAGAAAAAACAGAAGAGCTGTTTCGTGAACAGGGCCATAAGGTTCCATCTTCTTTTAGGTTGCCTTAGGTTGTTCTTTTAGGTTGTGTTAAAATGGCCAATTAAATTAATATGTTCTCCAAAAGTTAATTTAGGTGACCTGCTAAAGAAGATCAAGTAGTAGGATGTTGATATCTGAAAATACGCATTACAGAATTGATCATTTAGGGAAAATTGGGAAAAGTAGAGACAGAGAAGTACTCTGTTGATGTAAGCTCTTTGTTTTCTTAGAAAACATATAAATTTAAAATTTGATTGAAGCTTGTGATTTGAGCTATGGATAAAGAAATTCTAAATAATAGAAACACCATTTATGCCTTTTTATAATATAGTTACAAAGAAGTCATTTCTGTTGTAATATTTTCAGTTCAGGAGTTTAGTATTGTTTTATCATGTTTTCTTTCCAAGATGTTTGTTGATCATTTATTTAGCACAAAGATTTTAGCAAAAAACTTCAAATCATTAACTTTCATTATTGATTGCGCATCCAGAGTAATGAACATAAAATGCACTGAATAAAATGTTTTGTCTAACAGCTGTTTGGTGGTGTGTGTTACCACCTTTTCTTCCTGCTTTCATCAGCAACTTAATTTAGCATGGAGCCTTTTACAGTCTTGTGGCTAAAACACTTTAATTACCACTTCACTGATGAAGAGAATTTTAAGTGTAGTTGACAATGTTGTAAGTTTTGAAACTTCTCAATAGAATTATTATTGAATCACAGGATTGTGTTTGAGGCTAGTGTCTGTATTTTTACTTAAAATAACATCTATTGTAATAACAATATGTTGAAATCCATACTTTTCCTCTCTTTTAAAAGGATGATATGGGGATGGGTACCTATGGTTAACCGCAGGAGAGTGGGGACGGGAACAGAGCCTGCGGGGATGGGGTAAGAATGGAGACAAAGCCCATGGCCAAGGGGACAAATGTCTCCATGTCACTTTCTAAAAGCTTGAGACTGGCTCAGGGGAGATATGATAGAGGTCT
The DNA here is from genome assembly GCF_902459505.1 of Geotrypetes seraphini. Classification (NCBI taxonomy): domain Eukaryota; kingdom Metazoa; phylum Chordata; class Amphibia; order Gymnophiona; family Dermophiidae; genus Geotrypetes; species Geotrypetes seraphini. Next base: position 25,178,066 of record NC_047095.1, read on the forward strand.
ATTGTAGGCGCTACTTGGCAAGGTTGTAAAAAAAAAAAAAAAAAAGCACCATTTATAGATCACGCTTAGCGGCACCTAAGCGGACCTGTGTGTCCTAGACATAGGCGCCGCTCCATTAAGCCAGCTTCTGTTGCAGATCAGGAGTCCGTACTATAGCTGTTGATTCACTTTATGAACTTAAATTCCTCCCCTTCTGCAGTGGAGAACAGTTCCATCCTCAGTTTTATTTTGAAAGGAAACTCTGCAGTGAGAAGTCATAGGATGAAGTTAAGAGGTGATAGGCTCTGGAGTACTGTAAGGAAATACTTTTTTACAGAAAGGGTGGAAGATGCATGGAACAGTCTCCCGGAAGAGGTGGTGGCGACAGAGACTGTTTCTGAATTCAAAAGGGCCTGAGATAGGCACTTGGGATCTCTCGGAGAGAGAAAGAGATGGGCAGACTAGATGGGCCATTTGGCCTTTTTCTGCCATCATGTTTCTATTTAATAAAATACTGCTAGATTTTTTGCATAAAATGTCTTTTTATCAATGTATCATTGCTGAGTGTGAAAACATAATATATATATCTATAATACCAAGAAATTTGCTCCCTTAAGCAAAAATAGCAAACTTTAGGAACAGAGCTTCATGTAATCAGTGGCTTTGAGTGACCTCAGGATGAGCTTTTAAAAATTTTTTAAATGATTTTCTGATCAGCACAAATAAATTAAAGGGGAAAATTTCAATCTGCTCAGTTTTTCGACTATAGGTTTTTCTGGACAACCCTACTGGGCAGTAAGTGTAATTTCCTAATTATTCATGCCTAAAAAGCTTAGAAAATGTCTGTTTCCATAACATTTTTCTTTTGTGACCAGGAGAGTCAAATTTTGCAATTTACTTATTTAAAATGTGAAAACAACAAATTTTCATCTTTTCATTCTTATAAAGTCATAAAAAGCAACATATCAAGCATAATTAACATGTATTTATATTGAAGTTATACAAAGATGACCACAAAAGATTTAGAAATGAGTAGATTTTTGAAATTTATGATTATATTGTAAGTCACTTTCACAAATCAGCCCCCAGATGTAGTCTCCCATCATGTTCTCATTTTATTGTCCTTGGTAGCAGCACTCGAAGTCCAATATATCCTAGTGGAAACGCTCACCTTGCTCCTCTGAGTAAGCTTCCATGTTCTCCTTGAATGTCTCAAGATGAGCATCGAGGACATGGACTTTGAGAGACATCCTATAGCCCATTGTAATGTAATTTTTCACCATATTCTCAACCAACTCCACATATTTTTCGGCCTTGTGATTGCCCAGGAAGCCCTGAACTACTGTGACAAAGCTGTTACAAGCCACTTTCTCCTTCCTAGTTATCATCTTGGGAAATTCCTTGCACTCCAGGATCTTCTTTATTTATGGTCCAACAAAGACACCAGCTTTTACCTTTTGCCTCAGACAGATTAGGGATGTCTTGTAGATACTTGAAGGCTGCCTACTCCTTATATACATCTCTGACAGCTTGTTTCATTAGGCCCAATTTGATGTGCAGTAGAGACAGCACCTTCTGAGGGGTCCACCAGTGGTATCCATTTGACATTGTTTCTCCCCACAGAAAACTCGGTCTGCTATGGCCAGTCCTGCCTTTGATAGTGCACTGACCCAAAGGCAGAGATAGCAAGGAAACTTGGTAAAACCGTTTTGGAGACCCATTAGGAATGCCACCATTTTAAAGTCTCCGATGACCTCCCAGCCATATTCATCATACTTCATAATGCCTAGTAAGATCTTGATGCTGTTATGATCATCTTTGAGGTGCACTGAGTGAGCAGTATAGCTTTGATTCTTCTGGATGACGCCACTCTTTCGGGTTACAGGTGATTCCAGTTGCCTCAAACTGGTCGCATTGTGGCAGAAGCAGAGCTTATCTTGATGGGTGAAGAAGGTGGAAAAAGCTTGGTGATGCTTCCTCTTATCTGTGACTTGCACGCTTTCATCCAACAAGTTCCACAACTTGAGCCTAGACATCAAAAGCTCGGCATTGAACTTGGTGAGACCAAGATCTCTGTCAAGCCATTGAGGTCTTTTTGGTTTGGATACTGTGGAGCACTGTACCCCAGCAGTTCACGTGGCAAAGCTCTGTGGTCAGCCATCTGAGTAGCCCTTGTGTAGAGGCTAAAGATTTCAAGTGTATCTCACATGCACACACACATTCATATATGTGACCATCTGTGGGGAAAAGGTAACTAAAATCATCAGAAACAAAAAGTGAAAATTTGTATTTTAAAGTTATAGAAGTTCAGACGTGAATTTTTCAGACTGTTTATGGACTCATGACACTAAAAGTTGGCCATGCTCAACATTTTGGATCTGCTACATTAGTCACTTTTTTTCAGAGATGGTCACACATGTCTGTGTGTAAACATGTGTGTACATGACCAAGGTTTTGAAACTAAAACATAAGAATTTCCACTGCTGGGTCAGACCAGTGGTCCATCGTGCCGAGCAGCCCGCTCATGCGGCAGCCCCTAGGTCAAAAACCAATTCTCCAACCGAGACCAACCCTACCTGTGTACGTTCCGGTTCAGCAGGAATCTGTCCAACTTTGTCTTGAATCCCTGGAGGATGTTCTCCCCTATAACAGACTCCAAAAGAGCGTTCTAGTTCTCTGCAACTATACAAGTACTGCCCTGGACATCCTGTATTCATGTATGAGATTTTTGTTACCGACATGCATCACCTTACACTTATCCACATTGAACCTCATTTGCCATGTCGCTGCCCATTTCTCGAGCGTGGTTATGTCACGTTGCAGATCTTCGCAGTCCCCCTGCGTCTTCACTACTCTGAATAAGTTCGTATCATCCACAAATTTAATCACCTCACTTGTCGTACCAATTTCCAGATCGTTTATAACACTGGGCATTCACGTCGCTTGTAAATGTCAATGTATATAAAACCTATAATTTTATTCTTAAGAAGCACTATATTGGTAAAATATAAAAAAACTGTTTAAAACAAATTAGCAACTTTACATAAATTTAAAATGTATTCAAATAACACTTAGGATTTTCTTAATTGCTTCTTTTTCTTGGTTTTGTCTTTGTTTCATTAGACTTTCTTATTTTGATAGCCATTTTAAACTGTAATTTGATTTGCTACCAGTCATGCTTATTCAAGGTCATCAAGGTTATCGGCTAGATCTACTAAAAGACGCTGCCACATTAGTATATGCTAACACACATTAATGTATAATGTTTGCTGCAGGTTCTGTTTTTTTACACTGGGCCTGTTTTCTGGTAGGGCACACTAACATAGCAGCGCATTTAGTAAATCTAACTCTACAAATGTTTTTCAAGGCCCTGGAAAACTGCATCCTTCTGCTGTAGCATTAGAAAGGCTCAAAAGGCAGTCTCTGAGACATGGAGAAAACAACTTTAATAAGACTGTGTCTCTTGTTCAGGTTATTTTGTTCTATGTGTATACCTTAAATGCCTTTTTTTTTTTTTAATTATTTATTTATTCAATTTTCAAAAATACAATTCAAGATTTACTTGTACAGAAAGCTTTAAGTCAAGAAAATAAAACCACAACAATATTATAAATTCAGGAATACCAATTAACTTAAATCAGCTCAAGTCCACAAAAGATCCAAAATGTAATTATAAACGGAAAAAAGCAAAGAAATATTATTAAAGAAAATAATGCAAGTCAGCTGGTAAGGACATCTTAAATATTCTATACTCCTCCATTCTTTTCCTTCTCTAGCCGAGAAAGAGAAAGGAAAGTTGTCAACTGGTAAGGCTCAAAGAAAACATATTTTTGGGAATTATATTGTATAACGCATTTACATGGATATCGCAGGAAAAAAGTTGCTCCAAGAGCTATAATTCCCGGTTTTAACATAAGAAACTCTTTTCTTCGCCGTTGTGTATCCCTGGCTAAATCTGGGAACATTTGTATTTTGAGTCCCATAAATTCTTTTGCTTTATTTTTAAAGAAAAGTCTCAAAATCCAATTCTTATCCAATGTTAAAGCTAAAGTTGCCACTAATGTTGCAGGAGTAGCCATTTCTTTATCTGATAGTTCCAATAATGCCGATACATCTATTGGTCCATGGTTATCTTCCTGTTGCTGAATTTGATTTTTCTTGGGAAGATAGTACACCTGTGTAAATGGAGGTAATGAACCCTCAGGAACTTCTAATATTTCCGTCAGGTATCGTTTTAACATCTCTCGCGGAGTAATTGTTGTAATTCGTGGAAAATTAATCAGTCTGATATTGTTGCCTCTTGAAAAATTTTCAAATGTTTCAATCTTCCTTCTTAAGTTTACATTGTCCTTAATTAAAGTCTCTTGAAGCTGTTTGGAAGATTTTAATTCATTTTTGATACTGTCTAAAGATGTATTTGAGTCAGCAATATCTTGCTTTATTAAGGTAATTTCTTTTTCTTGGTCTTTCATTTTCCCCTCCACTTGCACTTGTTGGACGTTAATTGTTTTCGCCATATTTGCCACCAGGTCCCACAAGGCATCTAAAGTAACTTCTTGGGGCTTAACTATGGTAGGAATTTGTAAATGAGTAATCAAAAGTTTGTGCTCACCATTCGACCGCTCTCCTCCACTTCCCTCTGCTTGAGTAGGTCCAGTTTCAGTTGTTACAGCACTCCCGACCATATTCAGGCTCTCCTGCAAAACCTGTGAGCCTGAATCGGCTTCCTCAACACAGCTCCGCGCAGCCTCTAGGGGAGAGCTCATCCCGACTTCCGGTGAGCTCTCGACCCCTGGGGAGCTGGTTGCACGGGGGTGCAGAGGAGGAGGTCTTACGTCGGGGCTCAAAGTGGTCTCAAGGCTTCGGTGAGACACCTCCGTTCCGTTCCCACGGGGCGTCTCTAACTGCAGTCCCGACGTCATCATGGTGCCCTGGAATCGCCGAAACAGCGCTTCTATGTTGCCGGAGGTAGGTGTTCCGGAGCGCAGGGAGGCCCCACCGGAGCTCTTTCCCCTTCTTTTCGGCATTTTAGAATGCAAGGAAACCAAACAAAACAGCTCAGTAGAGCTCAGAAACTTCAGCTGTAGCGTCTGTTCGGCGACCTGCTTCAGCGGCTTGCATCCGCGGCCATCTTGGCACCTTAAATGCCTTTTAACTTCCAAATTTGTGAGAGGACAGTTTCAATGCACCTTCAGTGATGATTATAAATAAGCTTTTGTAAAAGTTAATTCCAGTGCAATAGGTGTATCATTCTAGATAGAGAATGACACGGGGACAAATTTTTCCCCATTCCCACATGAGCTCGATTTCCCCGTTCCCCACAAGTTTGGTCGCTGTACCTCTCCCATTCCTGTAAGCTCTGTCTTAACTGCACAAGCCTCGAATGCTTATGATTTTAAAGTGTTTGAGGCTTATGCAGATGAGGGCAGAGCCAGGAAAAGAACTTGCCGGGACAGAACAGGACAGGAAAATGAGTTCCCGCGGGGACAGGGAAAAATTTGTCCCCGTGTCATTCTCTAATTCTGGACAAGCGTGTTATCTCCCCATGGCTGTGAACCATATGCAGAAGGAATCCACTCTGGATTTTTCCTGTGACCCTCCTCCTTCACCAGGAGCTCTGCTGCCACCTGCAGTTTTTTCCTTCTGCATGCAAGCCAGAAGGAGTGTTTCTGTTCTGCTCTCTCCTTTTTCTTATTTTATTCGGTATTTATGATTTTTATTTGGTGTTTTTAAGTGCTCGCAGCTTATCACCTTTAGACTGAGGTCTGCAGCTGACAAGCTGATCCCTGGTGGTACCTGTTAACCAGCCTGCCCAAAGTATTTTGGAGCTCGGGGCTGTCCCTGCTTACCTTCTCACCTACTGCTTAACAGGGGTTTGAGCACAGGCTGTTAGGCATTCGTAGGAGGCTCAGCAATGTCTCACAAGGTACTAGCTGCATTTTTCACCTCCCCACTTATGATGGCATATCCGTCTGTCCACAGGAGTGGGAGTGTGGCCAGATGCCATGTCTGGCTGGCAGCCTGGAGGTCAGCATTGAAGAGGAATTTTCAGTAGGAGGCAGTGATTCTCCTCCTTTCCAGCTATTGTAAAGAGCTGAGGCAGACTGTGGCACATTGCCAGCACAGGTCACAGTAAAGCTGTTACAGCCTCTGGTAAATTGGGGGGGGGGATGTCTGAAAATCAGGTTTTTTAGGTTGCCTGCATGTTCCCCGTCCACAAAAATCCTAAATTCACTGATTTTTAACTTTAGTAAATCAGTTACTTTAGCGATTTTAGGTGCGAAAATCTTGATAGCAGCCATCTTGGATTTTTAGCAATCTTTTTTTCAAAAGTTCCATGCACGTCCAAAATTCAATTTTTTGCCTCAAAACTGGTTGGACTAGAATCTTTAGGCTCTTCTACCCTAAATTCATGCTAGGATTGTGCAAATTCTATGCCTCTGGAGAGTCCTTGCACCACATGCACGGAACAGAGAGGCAGGAGTGGCCAGCTTAACTTCTCTGCATGCTTCGGGGCCTGGAAATAGTGATCGTTCCACGCAAAACGAAGCAAAGCAAAGCGCAAGGTAGTGTCATCACATGGTGACTCCTTGCTCCCTGGTATGGCTTTCTTCTCAGAATTTATGAATTTTATGTGGAAAGCCTTTCATGAGAGCCGTGTTCCTGCGCAGACACACTGTGCGTCGGACTTGCTTCAGGGCGTACCCTCTCATGGCACTTTTGCTTCTCAGTATGCCACTGTTTAGGACTCAGGAGACCTGTTTACAGGGGATACTAATGATGAGGACAAATTTATTGTTTCTTTGTCTATGGATGCTCCTCCTATGGCAGGGGATCCAGGGACAATACACTGGCACTTTGGATCTTATTTTGCCTACAGAACCTGGGGACAATCCCACGGTTCTACGTTGATTTCAGTCTTCTGCCTTACCGGATCTCATTTTGGAGTCTCTGCATGAGTTGAATTTGGACACACAGCCAGCTCCTCATGTGTGGAGTGAGGGTTCAGTCCTCTATGTTTCTCTGGCATCCAGACATTAATGTCTTGATTTCAGAGCAGTGGGATTCTCCTAAAGGCTCTCCCAAAGTAGCAAGAGCCATGTCCAGGCTGAATTCTATGGCACAGGAGTGTCTGCAACATTTTTGTCAGCCTAAAGTAGATTCCTTGGTTGCACAGGTTACTAAGCGGTGTGTTGCTTAAGGATATGTAGGACTGCTGAGTGGGTGATGTTCTCAGGAGACTTTTTGATGCAGTGGCTTTGAGAGTCAAAGCTGCCTCAGCGGCATCCTTTGTGACACGTGCTTGTCTGTCCAACTACGCACTTTGGAGAGTGAGGGGGGATGATACTCTTCCTCAGCTACTTTTATCTGTTGTGATATTATACACATCCTGGGTAAAGCATCAGCTTATTCAATGCTCTAGATCAAACAATAGGCTAGTGATTCCACCTCTAAAGCTACTCTGCCCAAACTCCTTTTTGAGGGGCAGTTATTATTTGGTAAAGGCCTGGATAATCTCATGAACTGCATGGTAGACCATCGCCCCAAAACCCTGTCTGAAAGTAGACCCAGACCCTCTAAAGCAGGGGTAGGGATCTCCAGTCCTCGAGAGCCGTATTCCAGTTGGGTTTTCAGGATTTCCTCAATAAATATGCATGAGATCTATTTGCATGCACTGCTTTCAATGCATATTCATTGGGGAAATCCTGAAAACCCGACTAGAATACGGCTCTCGAGGACCGGAGTTCCCTACCCCTGCTCTAAAGGCTCAGGGCACTCTAGTTTTCATGGCTCCAGGCGCTTTTGCCAAGATTCCTGTTCCACATCACAGAGATTCTCCCAGGGCAACAAGCAGAGGTTTTCTGAATCCAGGCGTACTCAGATCTTCGCATTCCATGCTGCTGCATCCACCAAGAATTTGCAATGGCTCTAGGCTGAGGGAGGTCCCTCTTCATATCTGTGGCAGACTCAAAATTGCTGCAGGCCTGGGTTCAAATTTCGTCCAATCATTGGGTTCTAGACATTATTCAGTCCAGTTACAAGCTGGAATTTGCCCGATCTCTAACGGATTGGTTTGTGGACTCTCCCGCAGGGCACCCTGAAAAGGCTGACAAGATACAAGCCACTGTGAAAAGGTTGCTCAATATTCAGACCGTAAAGCCTATGCCACGCGACAACTTGGGGTCCATATACTTTATTGTGCCAAAGAAAGGATTTGACGATTGGAGACCTATTCTGGACCTTACTCACATAAATGCAGTGCACAAAGTTCCACACTTTCGCATGGAAATGGTTTGATCTGTCATAGTGTGGTCACCCCGGGAGAGTCCCTAGCTTCTCTAGATCTGACACAGGTCTATTTACATATTCCTATTTTTCCAGCCCAAAGAAAGTTTCTCAGATTTCATGTTCTAAAAAATCATTATCAATTTTCAGTTCTACCCTTTGGCTTGGTGACAGTTCCTCGCACCGTCACCAAAGTGATGGTTGTGGTAACCATCACAGGCTGATCAGGGCTCCCTTGTTGTCTGATGGTCGGCGCACAGTGGATCAGGTGATCCGAGTCCTGGGTTGAATTGTAAATTACCAAAAGAGCAATTTGACGCCTACTCAGTCCCTGGAGTACCTGTGAGTCTTGCTTGACACAGCTACCGGCCGTATCTGTCTACCAGAGGCATGTAGACAGAAACTTGTGTTCTCAGATTTCTTGTCTCGTGAACAAGTCAGCTCCGTCAGTGTGTGACTTATCTTCAAGTCTTGGGGTTCATGGTGGCCACAATAGATGTTGTGTCTTGGGTGAGAGCTCACATGTGTCCTCTCATCACATGTTACTCTCACTCTGGTCTCCACATATGGACGCATTACAGAAGAGTCTACCCTGGATGCTGGAGACTTGAGCCAGCATAGAATGGTGGCTCTATCCTCAGTCCTTCTCCAAGAGCATGCCTCTTTGGATTGCTTCCTGGAAAGTCATTAATGTCAGATGCCAGTTTCCTAGGCTGGGGAGCTCATTACAACCATCATATGATTCATAGTAACATAGTAAATGATGGCAGATAAAGATCTAAATGGGTCCATCCAGTCTGCCCATTAGTTTTACCCATTAAATACATTATTAATTTAACTTGTCTCTTCTTTGATATTTCTGTGTCATAGACTGTAAAGTCTTGTCTAAGGTTCCAAATGCTGAAGTTGCCGTCTAAGCTCACTTCATTCAGCCTATCCAATCATCCTGTTTGCAGGATATCTACCATAAAGTCTGTCCAATAACATACTCATGTTCCAAGTTAGTGGAGTTCCCATTGATGCCCTCCCCAGCCCAATCCTACACCAAATCATCACATATGGGATATAGACAGTGCAAGTCTGTCCAGTACTGGCCTTAGCTCTTCAATTTAGATTCTTCATTTTCTAATTAGAGATCCTCTGTTTATCTCATGCTTTTTTGAATTCCATCACTGTTTTCATCTCTACCACTTCCCTCAGGAGGGCATTCTAGGTATTGTACCACCCTCTCTGTGAAAAAGGATTTCCTAATATTGCTTCTGAGTCTTCCTCCCTGCAACCTCAAATTATGCCCTCTAGTTTTACTATTTTCTCTTCTCTGGAAAAGATTTGGTTCTATGTTAATACCTTTCAAGTATTTAAATGTCTATATCATATCTCCCCTGTCCCTTCTCTCCTCCAGAGTATACATATTTAGGTCTTCGTCTCATCGCATACTTCTTTTTGTTCAAACCCCTTACCATTTTCGTCGTCTTCCTCTGGACCACTTCAAGTCTTTTTTTATCCTTCGCCAGATATGACCTCCAAAATTGAACAAAATACTCCAAGTGTGGCCTCACCAACGACCTATACAAGGGCATGAACACCTCCCTTCTTCTACTGGTTATTCCTCCTTCTATACAGCCTAGCATCCTTCTGGCTACAGCCACTGCCTTATCACACTGTTTAGACGCTTTTAGATCCTCAGACACAATCACCCCAAGGTCCCGCTCTCCATCAGTGCTTATCAGCCTGTCACCTCCCAGCACATACGGTTCCCTCGGTTTTCTACCCCCCAAATGCATCACTCTGCACTTCTTTGCATTGAATTTTAGTGCTAGACGTTAGACCATTCTTCTAACTTTTGCAGATCCTTTTTCATGTTTTCCACTCCCTCCAGGGTGTCCACTCTGTTACAAATCTTGGTATTATCCGCAGAAAGGCTAACCTTACCTTCTAACCCTTTAGCAATGTCACTCACAAACATATTAAACAGAATCGGTCCCAGCACCGATCCCTGATGCACTCCACTAGTCACCTTTCCCTCCTCCGAGCAAATTCCATTAACCACCACCCTCTAGCATCTGTCTGTCAACCAGCTTCTGATCCAGTTCACGACTTTGAGCCCTAACTTCAGCCCATGGAGTTTAAGAGACTCCTATGAGAAATCATGTCAAAAGGCTTTGCTGAAATCTAAGTAAATTACATGTAGTGCATGTCCTTGATCCAATTTCTCTGGTCACCCAGTTAAAGAATTCAATCAGATTTGTTTGGCATGATTTACTTTTAGTAATCCCATGTTGCCTCAGATCTTGTAATCCATTAGATTCTAAGAATTTCACTATCCTTTCCTTCAGCAAAGTTTCCATTATTTTTCAATAACTGAAATGAGGCTCATTGGCCTGTAGTTTCCTGCTTCATCTCTGCAACCACTTTTGTGAAGAGGGACCACATTTGCTCTTCTCCAATCCCACAGAACCTCTCCAGTCTCTAAAGATCTATTGAACAAGTCTTTAGGAGGACCCACCAGAACCTCTTGGAACTCCCTCAATATCCTGGGATGGATCCTTTCCGGTCCCCTCGCTTTGTCCACCTTCAATTTTTCAAGTTGTTCATAAATGTTTTCTTCTGTGAATGGTGCAGTATCCATTCAATTCTCAGGTGTAACTTTGCTGACCAATTGCGGTCTTTCTCCATGTTTTTCTTCTGTGAACACCAAACAGAAGTATTTGTTTAGCACATTTGCTTTTTCCCTCATCACTCTCCACATAGCGGTTCGTACCTTTTTTTTCAGTCTCATAATTCCATTTTTTGTTTTCCTCCTTCCACTAATAAACCAGAAAAAAATTTTGTCTCCCTTTCTTATATTTATAGCCATTTGCTCCTCTGCTTGCACTTTCGCCAGACATATCTCTCTCTTGACTTCTTTCAGTTTCATTTGATATGCCTTTCTGTACTCGCTTGAGTTTTTTTTTTATATTTCACAAATGCCAATTCTTTTGCCTATATTTTTTCCGCCACTAATTTGGAGAACCATATTGGTTTCCTTTTTCTCTTATTTATTTTCTTCACATAAAGGTCGGTAGCTCTTTTTATTACACCTTTCAACTTGGACCAGTTTTTCCACTTTCCTAATATTTTCCCATCCAATCAGCTCTTTCTTCAGGTACTCCCCCAAGCTACTAAAGTCTGCATGTTTGAAATCCAGGACTTTGAGTTTTGTGTGGCCATCCTCCACTTTGGCTGCTATATCGAACCAAACCGTATGATGATTGCTACTTTCCAGGTGGGCCCCCATTCGGACATTAGAGACACTTTCACTATTTGTGAGCACCAGATCCAGTATCGCTTTTTCCCTCATGGGTTCCATTACCATTCAGGGGCGCTAAACGCCCTCTTAAAAGAATTGGTCAATCAACAGGCTAGAACTGCGTACCATTCAGTTGCCTCTGGTAAAATTGCAAAAGACTCTTGAAGGGCAAGCGGTCAGACTCTTCTCGGACAATGCTACAGCGGTGGCATATGTCTATCACCAGGGAGACACCAAGAGTGCATTTCTGTCTGGAAGCCCGCATGCTCTTCCTCAAACATTGGTGTGCCCAAGAACAGGTGGAACCGTTTTCAGCTCTGGTTTTGGTGATGTTGGCTTTTCTGCAAGCCGGCCTTGACAAGGGCCTCACCATGACTTCCCTTCAGGTCCAAGTAGCAGGGCTCTCTTGTTTCAGAGCTTGGGACAGCAAACTACGTTGTTGTCTCATCCAGACATTGCCAGATTTCTGAAGTGTGCTCTCTGTATCAGACCACCGATCAAACCATTGTTCCCTTCGTGGGACCTTAATGTGGTTCTGTGAGATCTCACCAAATCTCTGTTTGAGCCGCTAGAAGAAGCGTCCCTCCTGGCCTTGACGCCAAAGGCTGTTTTATGGTAGCGGTGATTTCAGTGAGATGAGTCTCAGAGCTCCAGGCTCTTTCTTGTAGAGAGTCTTTCCTTAAAATCTCAGAAACTGGAATCTCCCTATGAACTGTTCTTTCTTTTCTGCCGAAGGTGGTTTTGGCGTTTCATGTTAATCAGGAGGTCCACTTACCTGTATTCTAGTCCACAGGATCTAAGAAACAGGACTGCATTTTGAAGAAGTTGGACATGAAAAGAGTGCTTCTTCACTATGTGGAAGTCACCAACGAGTTTAGACTCTCGGACCATGTGTTTGTGCTGACTCATCCGACTAAGCGAGGTGTATCCACTTCCAAGGCCACGATTTCCAGATGGATTTCGTCGGCTTACATTACCTGTGGGACAGTCTCTTTTTTCTGTTAAGGTGCATTCAACCAGAAGTGTAGCTTCATTGTGGGCAGAGGCTAGGGCAGTCTCTCCAGCGATTCATAGAGCTGCAACTTCATCCACTCTACACACATTTGCAAAGTTTTACAGGGTGGACATTGTGGCAAGAGAGGGCTCAGCCTTTGGTTCCTCAGTGTTAACTTGCCGGTACAGACAGCTCACCCTAGACTTCTGGGACTGCTTTTGTATGTCCTGCTTATCCAGAATGACACACCTATTGCACTGGAAAAAGAGATTATGTTCTTACCTTGATAATATCTTTTCCAGTATATCGATGTGTCATTCTGGACCACCGCCCTGTTCTTCCTGTGCCTGCCTACTGTCTCATTCTGTTTACTCTTTTCCAAGTATGTATCTTGGATGATAGTCAGCCCTTTGGACCCTAAAGAATGCTATATAATGATGTTTTGGCTTCTACAGGGGTATACTACCTTTGATGCTTCTGTTGGCTGTTAGTTGTTCATTGCTTGTTCCAGTGTTATGTTCGAGCAGAACACTTTATTTGTTTAGGAAGTTTCCCATTTTCCCTTACTTCACACGATTTTGATCGAGCTCTTGCAAGTTTGGGTACTAATTGTAGGTGGCAGCGGAGCCCCTAGTGAAGTAGGAGGGGCACAGAAAAAATCCGAACTGGATTCCTTCTGCATATGGCTCGCGGCTACGGAGGGAGAGCCCGCTTGTCCAGAATGACACACCTAACCACTGGAAAATATATTATCAAGGTAAGAACACAATCGCTTTTTATCTTGCTTTAATGCAAGTCTAATTTCTAATGAATAAATGAATGAGTACATTACCTGCAAATTTGTGTAGTGATGGGATTTTTCTTTCATCTCTAACAGAGTGGTTTTTATATGATAATTCTGCCTTTTGTTGACACATTGACCTAGAAAATAAGAGCAGGAGCGAAATGAGTGCTATAGTGGTAAATCTATGATTGTGATAACCTTTATTTAATATGAGCTTTTTGTTTAGGTTGAACTTATATATTTAAAGTGGGGTTTTTTAAGCATTAATATATTTAAAGTGTGTGTGGTTTCTGTTTGTTTGTTTTTTTAAGCATTAGACTGTAAGCAGAAGAAGTCTAAATCACGATCAGGAAGTAAGAAAAAAGTGCTGCCGTTACCTCATAGTTCTGATGACGTTTACATACTGAGATGCAGGTTTGTACTGTTTGGTCAATGTTACTTCAGCAGTTTGTGCAGTTTGAAGTTATTAAGTGTTTTAAAAAACTTACAAAGTATGTCAGTTTGCAATATATTCCTGGCTGGCTGCTGATGAATCACAATTGCAGTATGTTGTCTGAGCAATGGTATATTGAGCTAGCAAAACCTAGGTTTGCCATTAAAACTTCAAACAATATTAAAATGTTACATTATTATAAAAACATTGAAGATTGTATGCATCCCATTTTTCTCTAAATGGATTCAAAGTGAGGTATAATTAAAACAAAAAAACAACCAAATGTACTAATAAATGCTAAGCAGACAGCTAAATAAGTAAAAACTTAAAAATAACATCATCTAACAAAGTCCACCTATCACTGAAAAACCAGCTCACAGTCTATAGAAGCAGCGCTCACACACACAAAAATTCAGTAATCCACAGAATCCAATCCTAAGGAAAAAGACAAGTTTTAAACTTTTTCCAAATGTTTGTTCCTTGTTTCCTATGAGTTCCAAAGTGATGGTGCAAAATTTCTTAAGTTACACTTCTTGTGATAAATAATCTACAGACTCTAACAAAGAAAGTTGTTACAAAAGATCATTCTGTAATGCATAAGACACAAGACGTTCAGTTGGCATATTTATTAACTTAACCTGGACTGAGACACCAAATTGCTTTATGCACACTGCTTCTTGTAGAACTCCAGAACTGCTGTGGTTTCCTGTTCTTTTTTTTTTTCTTTTACTTTTTTATTCCCCTTTCAGAATTGCATGCTTGAGTGTCAAGAGCTGGAGGAAGCTGCTTCTATAGGGTACCCCTCAGGATGGCTGGCTAACAAGATCAAGAGTCATTTCACCTCCTCTCTAGACCTTGACACATTACTCCATGGCACACCCAGATCTAGCCAGCAGCTAGCCTCAGCAAATGGAGAATCTGAGCCTGGTATTCTGCACTGTAATATATAATGTAAGCCATGAAGGTGGCCCATTTAATATGATTTAAAATTTTTACCTTTTGGAAGAACTTGGTGTTAAGTTTCAGACTTCTGGTAGATTCCAGTCACTCTGACTTGCTGTAGGATTCTGGATCTCTTCTTTCAAATATTCTAGCAAGGTCTTTATGCCAACAGGGATGGAATGATTCCTGATGTGAGCACTTCTGAAATGTAGTGTACCCTCGGGACAGTTGAGGCTTCAAAATCTATTTGTAGATTTTAATGATAGTGGTCACCCTTTTACCGCCATTGTGTTTCAGTTCTCAAGTACTCTGTTTGTCGGTCTAACCCATTATTTTTAAATTTTAATAGTATGTCTAAATGTATGTTCATCTTTATTGTAACTCGCTTAGTAAATTTGAATAAGCGATTTATCAAACCAAAATAAAACTTGAAACTTGAACTTGAAACTTATATCTGCTATGCAAAAAGTGTCGACTGGAAGTCATCTATCTTGCTATGTAGTACACGATAGTGCCCAAAACACAGAGAAGCCCAAAGGAATTGTGTGAGCTCGAAAGCTTTATTCAGCCATTAAACATCATTAGCTGGGAAATAGAGTGCCCAACATGGCCACGTTTCCCTCAATAAAGCTGTATCAAGGGTCTAATATAATGAGAAACATGAGAAGTTAACAAATTAACATTTATCCAATATCAAGCAACATTGACACATTAAAATCATAGGTTATAGTTTGTAACTGACAAAACTTAAAACTTTTTTAATTTTTATAATTTTTGTATCAATGTTGCTTGGCATTTGATTTATATGTGAATTGTTTCATGTTTCTTGTTATATTAGATTCCTGATGCAGTGTTCATACAGAGCATGGCTACATCAGACACTGTGTTTCAAGTTAAGGATGTTTAGTGGCTGAATAAAGCTTTCGAGCTCACACAATTCCTTTGGGCTTCTGTGTTGTGGTGTGGTCTGCTGAAATCATAGCACCTTCCTTTTTATTATTAGTGGTTAGACAGAAAACTGGTTTGGAGATACACACCAATACCAGGAGAAACAGGGGACTCCACCATGGCAACACAAGATATTTATTGAGCAGACTCCAGTGTTCATATTTTAGAGGTGCAATGTCAGATGAAGACAGCAATGCAGTATCTGCAGTGCAATAAGTTTTCAAACAAATCTGCAGTCCGAGGAGCTTTAAAATACAGTGTGTTATAATTTCACATGATATTCAGATACTTGGTTTGACGGAAACATGGTTGCGGTATGGAGAAGATTTTCATTTTGGATTCTAGTCCTCTAAATCATAGTTATTTAACTAGATCTCATACTTAGTAACATAGTAGATGACGGCAGATAAAGACCCGAATGGTCCATCCAGTCTGCCCAACCTGATTCAATTTAAAAATTTTTTTTTTTTTTTTTTTTTTTTCTTCTTAGCTATTTCTGGGCTAGAATCCAAAGCTTTACCCGGTACTGTGCTTGGGTTCCAACTGCCGAAATCTCTGTTAAGACTTACTCCAGCCCATCTACACCCTCCCAGCCATTGAAGCCCTCCCCTGCCCATCCTCCTCCAAACGGCCATACACAGACACAGACCGTACAAGTCTGCCCAGTAACTGGCCTAGTTCAATCTTTAATATTATTTTCTGATTCTAAATCTTCTGTGTTCATCCCACGCTTCTTTGAACTCAGTCACAGTTTTACTCTCCACCACCTCTCTCGGGAGCGCATTCCAGGCATCCACCACCCTCTCCGTAAAGTAGAATTTCCTAACATTGCCCCTGAATCTACTACCCCTCAACCTCAAATTATGTCCTCTGGTTTTACCATTTTCCTTTCTCTGGAAAAGATTTTGTTCTACGTTAATACCCTTTAAGTATTTGAACGTCTGAATCATATCTCCCCTGTCTCTCCTTTCCTCTAGGGTATACATATTCAGGGCTTCCAGTCTCTCCTCATATGTCTTCTGGTGCAAGCCTCCTATCATTTTCGTCGCCCTCCTCTGGACCGCCTCAAGTCTTCTTACGTCTTTCGCCAGATACGGTCTCCAAAACTGAACACAATACTCCAAGTGGGGCCTCACCAATGACCTGTACAGGGGCATCAACACCTTTCTTCTACTGACTACGCCTCTCTTTATACAGCCCAGAATCCTTCTGGCAGCAGCCACTGCCTTGTCACACTGTTTTTTCGCCTTTAGATCTTCGGACACTATCACCCCAAGGTCCCTCTCCCCGTCCGTGCATATCAGCTTCTCTCCTCCCAGCATATACGGTTCCTTCCTATTATTAATCCCCAAATGCATTACTCTGCATTTCTTTGCATTGAATTTTAGTTGCCAGGAATTAGACCATTCCTCTAACTTTTGCAGATCCTTTTTCATATTTTCCACTCCCTCTTCGGTGTCAACTCTGTTACAAATCTTGGTATCATCTGCAAAAAGGCACACTTTTCCTTCTAACCCTTCAGCAATGTCACTTACATACATATTGAACAGGATTGGCCCCAGCACCGAACCCTGAGGGACTCCACTAGTCACCTTTCCTTCCTTCGAGCGACTTCCATTAACCACCACCCTCTGGCGTCTGTCCGACAGCCAGTTTCTGACCCAGTTCACCACTTTGGGTCCTAACTTCAGCCCTTCAAGTTTGTTCAACAGCCTCCTATGAGGAACTGTATCAAAGGCTTTGCTGAAATCCAAATAAATTACATCTAGCATTTGTCCTCGATCCAGCTCTCTGGTCACCCAATCAAAAAATTCAATCAGGTTCGTTTGGCACGATTTACCTTTTGTAAAGCCATGTTGCCTCGGATCCTGTAACCCATTAGATTCAAGGAAATACACTATCCTTTCTTTCAGCAACACTTCCATTATTTTTCCAACAACTGAAGTGAGGCTCACCGGCCTGTAGTTTCCTGCTTCATCCCTGTGACCACTTTTATGAATAGGGACCACATCCGCTCTCCTCCAATCCCCAGGAATCACTCCCGTCTCCAGAGATTTGTTGAACAAGTCTTTAATAGGACTCGCCAGAACCTCTCTGAGTTCCCTTAGTATCCTGGGATGGATCCCGTCTGGTCCCATCGCTTTGTCCACCTTCAGTTTTTCAAGTTGCTCATAAACACCCTCCTCCGTGAACGGCGCAGAATCTACTCCATTTTCTCGTGTAACTTTGCCGGACAATCTCGGTCCTTCTCCAGGATTTTCTTCTGTGAACACTTCTGAAAGGGGTGGTGGGCTGGTGCTGATATTTGATAATAGATTTCCCTTTACAGAGCTACCTACTACTATGCTTCCTTACAAAGAATTGTTGTTAAGAAAACAGTTTTCGTGTTGAGTTTAGCTATCTGGTGATTATTTACTGCCTACCAAATTTTCCATTGGAAATATGGGATAAAATTTATTTAACTATTGCTCAACTGTCTTTAAGATATCCTAATTTGATCATTAGAGGTGATTTTAATATTCATTTTGATAATTTAGGACATTCACATACCAAATATTAAAAAATCAATTTCTTATTGATTTAGAAATGAAACAGTGTCTAATTTCCAACACATAATGTTGGCCATATTTTGGATCAAACCATTTCAAAAGTCACAATTGATTTTAATTTATATAATTTTTCAGGTCATAGCCTCTCTTGGACTGATCATGAACTTATTTTATTTTCATTGTATGGATCACCACTTTCTTTACAGCAAGCTGAGTTTACAACTCCAGTTTTTAGCTGGAATTAAATGTCTACCAGATAGTTTTACATCTTTGAAGATGGAGAATAAGGCTTCTCTATGGCAATCTACGTTAAAAATGAACTCGATTGGCGGGCTCCTCCCGTCTTAGTTGATAATAATAAATTAAAGTCAGGTAATTTGTTTCACTCAGGTTTAAAATAATTGAAAAGAAAAATACGTCATTTGGAGCGTCATTGGCAAAAATCAAAAACCTCTGAACTTACACAAAAACAGTTTGGCAAGATCTAATTATAGTAAGAAATTGAAAAAATCCAAATGAGAGTATTTTAATCGGAGGTTAGAGAGTTGAGAAAATAAACCAAAAGAATTATTTAGGCTTTATTATTCTCTAACTAACAAATCAAAACAGGACAAAACAAATAGTTATATGAAAAAATTAGGACACCGCATGAAATATTCAGTTCTTTCTTAAGAAATGTTCACATATCGATGTCAAATCTTTTTTTCTTTTTTTATTTATCTCTATCTCTGGAAAAGAAAGTGATGTAATTGCAGGTAAGCAACAAAAATTTTCCTTGATTTACTTATGAAACAAAAGATATCCACAAAAATGTGTATTCTAATCTATATATATATAAAATCGGAGGTATGTATGTGTGTATGTATGTATGTGTGTATGTGCCGCGATCACGCAAAAACGGCTTGACCAATTTGAACGAAACTTGGTATGCTGATCCCTCACTACCTGGGATGATATGTTCTGGGGGTCTCGCGGCCCACCTGCACACGTAGGCGGAGCTACAAACAAAATCAGATTTCACCCATTCATGTCAATGGAAAAAATGTAAAAAGCTGCCATTCTCACAGTAATTCAAAAACGGCTTGACCGATTTGAACAAAACTTGGTATGTAGATCCCTCACTACCTGGGGTGATATGTTCTGGGGGTCTCGCGGCCCACCTGCACACGTGGGCGGAGCTACAAACAGAAAATCTTATTTCACCCATTCATGTCAATGGAAAAAATGTAAAAAGCTGCCATTCTCACTGTAATTCAAAACCGGCTTGACCGATTTGAACAAAACTTGGCATGCAGATCCCTCACTACCTGGGGTGATATGTTCTGGGGGTCTCGCTGCCCACCTGCACACGTGGGCGGAGCTACAAACAGAAAATCAGATTTCACCCATTCATGTCAATGGAAAAAATGTAAAAACCTGCCATTCTCACTGTAATTCAAAACCGGCTTGACCGATTTGAACAAAACTTGGCATGCAGATCCCTCACTACCTGGGGTGATATGTTCTGGGGGTCTCGCGGCCCACCTGCACACGTGGGCGGAGCTACAAACAGAAAATCTTATTTCACCCATTCATGTCAATGGAAAAAATGTAAAAACCTGCCATTCTCACTGTAATTCAAAACCGGCTTGACCGATTTGAACGTAACTTGGTATGCAGATCCCTCACTACCTGGGGTGATATGTTCTGGGGGTCTCGCGGCCCACCTGCACACGTGGGCGGAGCTACAAACAGAAAATCTTATTTCACCCATTCATGTCAATGGAAAAAATGTAAAAACCTGCCATTCTCACTGTAATTCAAAACCGGCTTGACCGATTTGAACAAAACTTGGCATGCAGATCCCTCACTACCTGGGGTGATATGTTCTGGGGGTCTCGCTGCCCACCTGCACACGTGGGCGGAGCTACAAACAGAAAATCAGATTTCACCCATTCATGTCAATGGAAAAAATGTAAAAAGCTGCCATTCTCACTGTAATTCCAACTATAAAACACTTTCTATGACACTATAACCACTAGGGACATCGTTTCTATTCTACCACGGACACCATACATATAGAGTTTGTATGTTCTAACTGTGTTTGTAACTGTTTCCTTCATGCACCCCAGTTCATAATGTTATTACATTACATGAGTACTCACATATCCTGAACTAGGAACACAGGTTCCATTCTGAACCAGGAACAAACTACATGGAGTTTCTTTTCAACCTGAGTTTCCACATATTGAGTTGTTTAAATCAATACTGAAACTTTTGGATGCCACTTATTCCAACAGATCTTCCTTTTCAGTTTAAGAGATTGCAAATTCCAGTGAGACTTGCATTCTCTATCACAATCAACAAATCACAGGGACAGACTATTACATACTGTGGAGTGGATTTAAGATCCCCCTGTTTTTCCCATGGACAACTCTATGTTGCTTGATCAAGGGTGGGTTCACCCAAGAATTTATATGTTCTTGCTCCTGGAGGTGAAACTAAAATTGTTGTTTATAATCAAGTTTTGTGTTAGTTGTATTGTATTCATTTTGTCAAATATTTCACATTATAATTTGATTATTGTACTTTTTATAAAGCTGTAAAAAAATAATTTCATTCACCACTATAAAGTATCTTTATTTCAATCCATTTACTGTGTTATTGCTATAATTAAATACCCGTGCAACGCCGGGTCATCAGCTAGTTGAGGAATAAATTAAAGCACCTTACACCCTAATATCTAGTGTTACCCCCTTTGGCTGAAATAACTGCAGTGAGACCTTCTTGTAGCCATCTACCAGTCTGACATCGGTCTGAGGAAAGTTTGGCCCACTCCTGAATGCAAAATTCTTCCAGCTGTGAGATGTTTGAGAGGTTTCTTGCATGTACACCACTTTTCAAATCACCCAATAGTATCTCAGTGGGCTTAAGATCAGGGCTTTGACTCGGCCACTCCAGGACTCTCCATTTCTTAGTTTTCAGTCAGTCCTTGATGGATTTTACTGGTATGTTTTAGGTAATTGTCGTGTTACAGGGTCCAGTTCCGCTTCAGCTTTAATTTTCTTATAGTTGGTCTCACATGTTCCTCAAGCACCCTCTGATACACGGTAGAATTCACGGTAGAATTCATGGCCAGGTCCTGCTGCAGCAAAGCAACCCCAAACCATGACACTTCCATCTCCATGCTTCAAAGTTGGTATGAGGTTCTTTTTAGAGAATGACATGAGTTTTGTCCCTGTCCCTGCCCCATTCCTGTAAGCTCTGCCTTAACCGCACAAGCCTCGAACACTTATGATTTTAAAGTGTTTGTGGTTTGTGCAGATGAGGACAGAGCTTGCAGGAATGATGCAGAGACAGGAAAAGAACTCAGGGGGATGGGACAGGGAAAAATTTGTTCCCGTGTCATTCTCTAGCTCTTTTCCTGGAATGCTGTATTTGATGTACACCAAACATGTCCTCTCTGGTGTCCAAATAATTCAATTTTAGATTCATCTGTCCATAGAACACTATTCCAGAAGTCCTGATGTTTGTCTACGTTCTCTCTGGCAAACTTCAGTCTGGCCTTGATGTTTCTCTTAGAGAGCAAAGGTTTCCTCCTTGCACACCTCCCATGCAAGTTAAATTTGTGCAGTCTCTTTCTGATTGTAGAGGCATGCACTTTCATATCAACAGTAACAAGAGCCTGCTGTAGGTCCTTTGATGACATTTTAGGGTTTTTGGAGACTTCTTTTAGCATGATGCGGTCTGCTCTGGGGGTCAACTTGCTCGGATGTCTGTGAATGTTGGAAGTTGTTTGGAAAGTTTTCCACTTGTACACTATTTTCCGGACTGTGGAATGGCTAATGTCAAATTCTTTCAAGATCTTTTTAAATCCCTTACCCTTTCCCTTTCGAGATCTTTTTAAATCTTCTTTCTAAAGGCCTCGGCCAACTCTTTTGATCTCACCATGATGTTCACTCTCACCGTAGCAGTCATAAGCACACTAAACTAAATGTCTGAGGTTTAAGTAGAGCAAACCTTTAAAATGCTGAGTAACGATGTTCTAATCATGTACACCTGTGTGTGATTTGAGCCACTTTAAGTGGGAGGATATGTGGGGGTGTCTTAATTTATTCCTTAGTTAGAATACACTTCTCCCTCCATATCCACAGGGGTTAGGTGCAGAACCAGACCGCGAAGTATGAAAAACCGCAAATAACTTTTCGGCCGGCTCTGCCTCCCCCCTGCCTCATTCTGGATCTTCTCGCCTCCCTCCCGGCATCCCAGAACTTACCTGGTGGTCTAGCGGGCTTTCGGAGCAGGAGCGATCTTCCTACCCTCCTGCCCCCTGCAGATCACTCATAACAAATGGCTGCCATGAGTTCCCAAAGTCTCTTGAGACTACGACCGGAACTCACGGCAGCCATTTTCTATGAGTGACCTGCACGGGGCAGGAGTGTAGGACAATCGCTCCTAACTCGAAAGCCCGCAAGACCACCAGGTAAGGTCTGGTATGCCGGGAGGGAGGCATGGAAGGTCCGGAATTAGCTGCTTTTTTTTTTAATAAAAAAATTGCGAATAACCGAATCCGCGGATTCGGAGGGAGAAGTGTACATATTTTTGTGGATATCTTTTGTTGTATGAGTAAATCAAGGAAAGTTTTTGTTGTTTACCTGCAATTACATTACTTTCTTTTCCAGAGATTTAAAAAAAAAAAAAAAAGATTTGACATCGATATGTGAACATTTCTTAAGAGAAAAATGAATATTTCAATAGGTATCCTAATTTTTTAACATGACTGTATATATGCCTACAGCTGACTCGTTAGCCAATTTCTTTGAAGATAAAATCATATCACTAAGAAATATGTTTTCTTCAAATAATGTTATTTCAAATCCAACTGTGCTTTCTGAAAATACTGTTACTTCTAAACTTAATGATTTTGTGCCTTGCACAATGATACAACTTAGTAAAATTTTCAATGGAATTGATATCTGTAAAATACTTGATCCATTTGCCTAAAAGTTGGATGTTTATTCATTCAAATTTCTATACCGTTCAGGGGAGCTCAGAACGGTTTACATGAATTTATTCAGGTATTCAAGCATTTTTCCCTGTTTGTTCCGGTGGGCTCACAATCTATTTGATGTACCTGGGGCAATGTGGGGATGAAGTGACTTGCCCAGGGTCACAAGGAGCAGCATGGGTTTGAACCCACAACCCCAGGGTGCAGAGGCTGTAGCTTTAACCACTGCGCCACACTCTCCCCCTACTTCCTTTTTTTACAGCAGATGATTAATCAAAGTCTTGAAGAAGGAATATTTCCAACAGCATGGAATCATACGTTTATTACTCCTATTCTTAAATTGACTAATTCTGATATTACAAATTAACAAAATTGATATGCCTATTTCCAATCTGTTCCTAGGTAGTAAGATGGTTGAACATGTTGTCGTTCTACAACTCACATCTTTTATAGATAAAACAAATGTGCTGCATCCCAAGCAATCAGGTTTTCATGCCAATCATAGCACTGAAACTATATTATGTCGATTTCTTAATGATGTATTGGAGATTTTACAGTGGCTATTTGGCTCTTGCAGTTTATTTAGATTTGACTGCTGCTTTTGATCTTGTTGATAATCAAATTATGCTCATAGATTAGCTGAGATCGACATAGGGTCCAAAATATTATTCTGGTTTTCATCTTTTCTTGAGGGTAGGACCTTCTCTGTTATTGCAAATCATATCACATCCTCTATTCAGGAGTGTCAAAGCCCCTTCTCAAGGGCCGCAATCCAGTCGGGTTTTAGGATTTCCCCAATGAATATGCATGAGATCTATTAGCATACAATGAAAGCAGTGCATGCAAATAGATGTCATGCATATTCATTGGGGAAATCCTGAAAACCCGACTGGATTGCGGTTCTCGAGGAGGGACTTTGACACCCCTGCTCTACATTCAAATTACCTTCTGGTTTACCACAAGGTTTTTCTCTGTCTCCTGTCTTGTTCAATATATTTTTGACACCTTTAACTGCTATTATTTATTGAAAGCTTCTATACAGCTACTAATGACGGGGCACTAAAGAGCATGAAATTCTAGCATATTGTTATGTAAATGATATCATACTGGTAACCAAAATAGATCCAATTAGTCTAAATATAAATTATTTGCAACTAAATTTTCCTTTAATAAATATGTGGTTGAATAATAATAAATTGCTTTTAAATATTAAGAAATGTTTTTCTTGTTGGATTGTAAGACATGGAATTGAACCTAATATTACATTTATCCCCTCTTCTACGAAACTGCGATAGCAGTTTTTAGCGCAGTGAGCCGCGCTGCTCCCGACACTCATAGAGTTCCTATGAGCATTGGGAGCAGCGTGGGCCATTCAGCGCGGCTCTCTGTGCTACAAACTGCTATTGCAGTTTTGTAGAAGAGGGGGTTAGTTTTCTTGGAAAACATTCCAAAGGTTAGTAAATTCAAGTATTTAGAAATCATAATAGATTCAAATTTATCTTTCAATGATCGGATCTCATATGAATATAAGAATTACCATACTGGGACAGACAGAAAGTCCATCAAGCCCAGTTTCCAAAAGTGACCAACATAGTAAAACAGATTTTTTGCTGCTTAGTTTAGGAATAAGTAGTGGATTTCCAGAAGCCATCTCAATAATGGTCTATAGACTTTTTTCTTTTTTTTTTTTAAATAAAATTTTTTATTGATTTTCACACCAGTGAGCGAACAATGAAAAAACAAGCAATACAAATAATGCATAGAGTGAAATGCACCATTGAGAAACAGCAAATCAAAATACCAATCAACCCCTTCTGAGGGAGAGGAAAACACAACCATGGAAGAAAAATAATAAAAGGGTGCACAAAGCATTCCCCCAAGAAGGGCAAGTTTAGAAATTCATGAGCAAAGCCACAGTACAGCTCCCACACTAAGAGAGAGAACCATATTTTTGACATATATGGATCCCCCATCCCCCAGCTACCTACCCCTCCAACCCAAAAAAAGAGACAGATAACCCAACCCCCCTCTCCCTGTTGTCAATTCCAAGAGCAGACCCCCATCCAGTAACCCCACACAGAATCATCCATCCACTAGCGTATTAGCAAGAAATGCATGCCCAGGGCCCAGTAAGATTTTCTCCTTGCCCTCTAATCATGGCGTTCCCCTCTAAGCTCCCATACCATCATTTCCCGCATGGAATTCACCCAGGCCCCCAGAAACGGTAAATGTTCATCCATCCAAAATGATGAATCAGGTCTGTTATTCTTGAGAGATGATAAATAGTAGCATATCATCCGCGAACATAGTAATGCAACATTCCTGACCCCCCACATGGATTCCCACCAAGATCAGAGAGTGTCGAATCTTAGTAGCTAAGGGTTCTAAAAACAATATAAACAAGAGAGGGGACAAGGGACAGCCCTGTCTTGTCCCTCTGAAAAGGGAGACAGAGCGCGTCAGGTCCCCGTGCAAATTACATAGTGAAATTCGAAGAGACATGAGGTGCGTATGGTTTGCCCAGCCCAAAGTGACTGAACACTCACTCACAGACC
The DNA here is from genome assembly GCF_902459505.1 of Geotrypetes seraphini. Taxonomy (NCBI): domain Eukaryota; kingdom Metazoa; phylum Chordata; class Amphibia; order Gymnophiona; family Dermophiidae; genus Geotrypetes; species Geotrypetes seraphini. The sequence goes on from NC_047095.1 coordinate 25,203,812, forward strand.
ATGCCACACGTCCAATCACAGAAATAATACAATGAAACATACTAGTTATCAGGCATTGCAGGCATAAGTACAGGCCCCAAACATCTTGGAGAGGCCGAACCTTCCTGCTAAGCGGCCTAATGTGATATGTTGTGCACTGAGTATCCAAGGCAGCCTGAGGCTCCAGGAGACCCTCAAGCTGCCAAGTAGAAGCAAGTACAGGATCCCCAACAAGGTCTGCCATGGGGGCAAAGTAACAATCAGGGCCCAGCCAAGTCCTGAGAAAGTGCACCGCACGCCATCTCCCATTTGTTATTGGAAAGGCTGATGTCCTAGCTGCCTAAGGACATCGGCAGCATGCATGCCACAGGAAACGGCAGGAAAACTGCGAGGGGTCCCACATAAGTTCCCACTCACTCGGGAAACTGTCAAAAGAGAGAGTAAAATCCCCTGATTGTTGCTAGTGGAGCCATCACCAAGGCTCTCAGGGTGCGGGTGCTCCACGATGATCAGCCAGTAAGGCCTGCAGGTCTTCTTTTGTCTCACACAGTTTGGTCCCATCTGCGGTGTGGATCCGAACCTGGGCCGGAAACAGGACGGTGAAGCGCAAGCCTCGGTTCTGCAGCTCCGCACCATACGGGGCCAGAGCCTTGCGTCTCCCAGCAATATCCATGGAGTAGTCATTAAAGAGCAGAATTTTTTTGCCCTCATATCCCAGAGTCCCAGCCTTTGGAAACTGTGCTAGAATGCGGTCCTTCACCGCCACATTCAAGTACCAGGCTATCACTGGATGCGGTCAAGTGGCATGTGCCCCGAAGTGATGCACCTGCTCTACCACTCCGCAGCCAGGATCCAGGTGCAAGCCCACGTGCTTCGGCTGCCATTTTTCAATAATGGGCCACAGCTCAGAGTCCTTAATGTGCTCTGGGAGAGCTATCAGATGCAGATTGTTCTGTCTCCCCTGATTTTCCTGATCCTCCAGGCGAGACTGTAATAGATTACAAGTGATTTCGAGCTCCTCAGGTTATGGTCTGTCCTCCAGCTGTACCATAGAGCGATATAAGGACATTATAACATTTTCATATGTATCTATTCCTTTCCTGATAATTTCTAACATTCTATTTGCTTTCTTAGCCACCACCTCACAATAAGCTGAGGGTTTCAACATATCCTCAACAATGACACCTAGATTAGAGACAAATTTTTCCCCGTCCCCGTGGGAACTCATTTTCCCATCCCATCCCTGTGAGTTCTTTTCTTGTGCTTGCCCCATTCCGGCAAGCTCTGTCCTCATCTGCACAAGCCTCAAACACTCTAAAATCATAAGTGTTCAAGGCTTGTGCGGTTAAAACAGAGCTTACAGGAATGGAGCAGGGACAGCAACAAAACTCACAGGGATGGGGTAGGGAAATTGAGTTCCTACAGGGACAAATTTGTCCCCATGTTACTCTCTAACCTAGATCCTTTTCCTGGGGAATGGCTCCTAACATAGAATCCAACACGACTTAGCTACAGTTCAGGTTCCTCTTTTCCACCTGCATCACTCTGCACTTCTACATAAGAACATAAGAAGTGCCTCTGCTGGGTCAGACCAGAGGTCCATCCTGCCCAGCAGCCCACTCATGCAGCGGCCCACCAGGTCTAATTATACGATGTCTATGAGGTCCCCTTTGTCCATCCGTTTATTAATTCCTTCGAAGTGCAATAAGTTCGTTAGGCATGATCTTTCCTTCCAGAAGCCATGTTGGCTTATTTTCATAAGTTTAGTCCTTTCTAGATGCTCCTCGATGCTATCTTTAATCAGCGCTTCCGTCATTTTCCCCGGAACCGAGGTCACCTCTTGATCCCTTTTTAAAGATGGGTGTAACGTTGGCTATCTTCCAATCCTCCGAAATCATGCCTGTTTTCAGGGATAGATTACAAACTTGCCGTAGTAGTTCTGCTATTTCCTCCTTAAGCTCTTTCAGTACCCTGGGGTGGATTCCGTCCGGGCCTGGTGATTTGTCAGTTTTTAGTTTTTCTAACTGCCTGTGTACGTCTTCAAGATTCACTTCCATGGATGCTAATTTTTCTGCTTGTTCTCTTTTGAAGATTTGTTCTGGTTCCGGTATGTTGGATGTGTCCTCATTTGTAAATACTGACGAAAAGAACATGTTTAGTCTTTCTGCCACTTCTTTATCCTCCTTCACCACACCCTTCCTATCTCTATCAACCAACGGTCCCACCTTCTCCCTGGCTGGCTGCTTCCCTTTAACGTATCTGAAGAACGGTTTGAAATTTCGTGCTTCCCTGGCTAGCTTCTTCTCATATTCTCTTTACTTTTCTAACTACGAGGTGACATTCTTTTTGATACTTCCTGTGTTCTTTCCAGTTTTCCTCAGTTTTACCCTTTTTCCATTTCTTGAACATAACAATAGTCTTACTGGATTAGACCAAAGGTCCATCAAGCCCAGTAGCCTGTTCTCACGGTGGCCAATCCAGGCCACTATTACCTGGACAAAACCCAAAGAGTAGCAACATTCGATGCTACCGATCCAGGGCAAGCAGTGGCTTGTCTCATGTCTTTCTTAATAACAGATTATAGACTTTTCCTCCAGGAAATTGTTCAAACACTTCTTAAAACCAGCTACACTATCTATTCTTACCACAACCTCTGGCAATGCGTTCCAGAGCTTAACTATTCTCTGAGTGAAAAAATATTTCCTCCTATTGGTTTTAAAAGTATTTCCCTATAACTTTGAGTGTCCCCTAGTCCAGTGTTTCTCAAGCTAGTCCTGGAGTACCCCTTTGCCAGTCAGGTTTTCAGGTATGAGATTCGTTTGCATACATTGCCTCCATTGTATGCAAATCTTTTCCATGCATATTCATTGTGGATATCTTGAAAACCTGACTGGCAAGAGAGTACTCCAGGACTGACTTGAGAAACATTGCCCTAGTCTTTGTAATTTTTGATGGAGTGAAAAATCGATCTACTTGTACTCGTTCTATTCCACTTAGGATTTTGTAGACTTCAAATCATATCTCCCCTCAGCCATCTCTTTTCCAAGCTGAAGAGACCTAACCTTTTCAGTCTTTCCTCATATGAGAGGAGTTCATTCCCCTTTACCAACTTGGTCGCTGTTCTTTGAACCTTTTCTTGCGCCACTATATCTTTCTTGAGCTAAGGAGACCAGAATTGAACACAATACTCCAAATGAGGTTGTACCATGGAGCGATACAGGGACATTATGACATTCTTAGTCTTGTTAACATCCCCTTTTTTAAATTATTCCCAGCATCCTGTTTGCTTTTTTGGCCGCTGCCGCACATTGGGCAGAAAATTTCATCGTATTGTCTACAATGATACCCAGATCCTTTTCTTGGGCGCTAACCCCCAAGGTGAACCCTAGCATCCAGTAACTGTGATTCAGGTTATTCTTCCCAATGTGCATCAGTTTGCATTTGGCCACATTAAATTTCAACTGCCACTTGGACGCCCAGTCTTCCAATTTCCTAAGGTCTGCTGGCAATTTTTCACAATCTGCATGCGTTTTAACAACTTTGAACAGTTTAGTATCGTCTGCAAATTTAATCACCTCGCTCGTCGTCCCAATTTCCATTTATAAATAAGTTAAATAGCACCGGTCCCAGTACAGATCCCTGTGGCACTCCACTGTTTACTCTCCTCCATTGAGAAAAATGATCATTTAACCCTACCCTCTGTTTTCTATCCGATAACCAATTCCTAATCCACAACTGAACTTTGCCACCTATCCCATGGCTTTCTAATGTTTCCAGATTTTGAATACGTTTCTAGATTACTTTAATTTTTCTGGAATGGAGTAGCCCTGTAATGGCTAGAGCAACAGGTTGAGAACTAGAAAAGCCTGCTTCCAATTCCACTGCAGCTGCTTATTATCTTTAAGTCATTAACCCTCCATCGTCTCAGGTACAAACTTAGGAACCCTTTACTAAAGCTTAGCACATGCTAACAGACATTAGCATGTGCTAAATGCTGGGTATCCTATTTTATACCTATAATCCATGTAGTAATTAAATGCACACTCTAAGCTTTAATAAAAGGGCTCCTTAGATTGTAGCCCTACAAGGACAGAGAAATACCTACTGTCTCAGAATCGAACTTATCTTGAGCTACAGCTGAAAGGCTAAATCCAAAGTCCCTTTCTTTCTGTCAAGACAGAATACTTGTGTTTACCATTTAAGAGACTCATAGAATACACAAGGCACAAACAGTAATAAAGTAGTTCAGTTTAAATAATAATAAATCTGCCTCATGATAACATTAGAGAAAATAGTAGTCATTTATAAAATTTTAAATAGAACTGATCAATTTCTCTCGTTTCCCAAGTTGTAGCTAGGTCCATTTTGACTTTTTTTTTTTATTGGGTCCAGCACTGAAGAATTTGTTTTGATTTTAGCACTTGTTTTATATTCCTGATTATCCAAAAGGACAGATATCTGAAAAGGCCTGGCTGCTTAGATAGTTCAGCGATAAGAAATATATCGAGTAAACACTGAATTTAAATGTGGGACCTGCATTATGACAATGGTTCTGAATATCTGATTGACTAAATGTTGGCATCTTCACACAGGTTTTGTGGCTTAGTCTTTCGTGGACCTTTGTCTATCCAAGAAGATTGGATAAAGCACTTGCAGCGACATATTATCAATGCAAATCTTCCACGAACTGGAGCTGGCATGGTGGAAGTTACATCGCTGCTGAAAAAACCTGCCTCAATTACTGATGCATCATTTTCTTTATTAATGGCAGAAGCAGCATCATAGAGGAAGAGAGCCTAAACATAAAAAATAGGATGTAAATTTAAATATGTCATTACATTTTGGTTTTAAAATTGAAAAAAGTAGCCATGTTATAAAATCCATAAAACCTGAGAAATAGAAGAACTACATTGCAGTAACATCAGAAGTTGAACACTTGGAATTACAGTGAATGGTCTTTATATTTTATATAGGTTAGAAATTATTTTTAAGCTTTGTTTATGTCAGTTCCATACTGTCTTCACTCTTGATAAAGTTTCTTAAATTCACGTGTGGGCACGCGTAGATTTTATTGGAAGAGCATATCTACAGTGATTTTCAGAATTGAGATTCAGTTTATTCCAAAAACAAAATAGACATGCATTATAAAATATTATATTTTGTTTGTATGTATGTAGTGTTTTGTACAATATCAGGAACTTCTAATCAAAATGTATTCATTAATTTAGGGCATTAAATATCATGTGTTTCGTAGTTAAAATGTCCAAGTAGGGCAACTAGTACTATTCTATTTAGGTGTATACTTTTTTTTCTGTCACAGAGGCTTTTTTGTACTAAAAAGTGATGGAAAAATTGTTAAATATTTCAGACAACTGTGTATAATTAAGAAACTAATTATGTTAAGGAAATATTCTCTACTTCAATTTTATTTCTCACTAACAATAAAGTGGTGCATCCATGCTACCTCCTTTTTCTACAAATTGTATTTACCCGACAACCTTTCTGTTTCCAAGTAGACCTGGAACTCAGCTGGTCACTTTACAGACCTTTTGTTTTGTTAATAACCTTCAGTGCTTTTTCTGTGTGTATTTTTTTTTTTAGATTTGGTTTGCTTACAGAAAGTTTGCCTATTTGCTATGTTACTGAACACTGTAGAATCATAATTATAACATTGCTCACTACACTGTTTAAGTAAGGCTCTCATAATTCTTTGGTTTCAGATTGGAGCTTTACTGCAAAATTGAACACAAACTGAACTGTTTCTACATTTGAAGAAAAATGTTTACAATTAATTTTAGAACTTTGGATGTAACATTATGTATGAAAATTGTGTAACACTATGCTCATGCCAAGGGCCTACTTTCCAGAACTATTGAAATAAATGTGCTGTGAGGATGGAACTGTGGTCAGGTGTCCTTAGTCATGATACATTGTGATTCTTCCTTTAAAATTGTCTCCCAACAGTAATTTAAAAACAAATGTTTTAGTACTACTTTCATCTTTTCTATGGTTGCATTTAGAAATATCCTTTTTATATGCAAGGAAACTTTTGTCAATGTAGGGTAATACCTGCAGTAAAGCAAAGGATATGCATTGACATTTCTTAAATATGTAAATAAAAGTTACAACAGTTACAGCTAGATGAGTGTTTGGTGGAACATATACATACCTCACCACCACTGGAGCGACTTCCTTGTGGTATATTTCTTGGTCCAAGAAATCCTCTAAATAAAAGTTTTGAAGAAAAGTTGACTGTTTAATATGCAGCATTTATTTGCATCATAAGAAATTAATTTAGGTTTAGAAATCTAACATTTAAAAAAAGATAAGTTATATACCATAGTCCCCTGAAATTTGTGGGGGTTCCATTCCAGGAACCTCTGCAAATTTTGAAAAACCGCAAATGCGGTTTTTCGCCTGTCAAAAGTCAGGAGAGGTCAGCTGGAGCACCGGTGGGTGAAGAAAATCAGTCGTAGTCTGCTCCGACTGCCTCTTTCTGTAGTAAAGTCAGGCTTCACCAATCAGGAGCTGCTCTGACATGCAGCTCCTGATTGGTGTAGCCCGACTTTGCTACAGAAAGAGGCGGTTGGAGCAGACCGCGAATGAGCGGGTCTGCAATTCGCAAACTGTGAATGAGCGGGGGAACACTGTATATTGTAAATGCACTGACTCCCATGATGAAGTTGCTTCAAAATTGTTTTTCTACTATTTTTATTGCTTGATTTATACAACTGAAAAGATACTACATCCATCACTTCTCTCCCTTCACTCTGTCCTTCTTTGAAAATTAGCCCCCCCATTGTGCTTTTCCCTCTCATCCTCCCTTCCAAACTTGGCTCCTATTGTGATCCTCTGTTACTCTGTGTTTGGTTATTGTTACTTTGGCCTTTTCTTCTATCCTTAAACATGCTTTCTACTTCTGTTTTCACTTTAGCATGCTCTTTCCACACTGCCCCACCCCCCTGTAGTAATATATATCTTCATTTGCCATGCCACTGTTTGCAAATATTATCATGTACTGACCGTTTTTTTTGCAATACCTCAACATTTTTGCCTGTTTGTGTCTTATGGCTCAAAACAAATACACACCTGAACCAGGAGGCATGTTTCCATGAGTAAGAAGAGGGCCTGCCTGGTAGGGATGAGGGATTAGAAAAAAAAAAAGATGCTTTTCTTAAAGATCAAGGTTTATTTTTGACACTGTTAGATTACCACGAGAGGGTCAGAATTAAGATAATCAAGGGACTGAAGACTTAGAAAATTTTTGTACTTTGTTGAGAAACTTTGAGAATAATATCCATTACATCTGATGGTTCCATAAGCCGAGGATGAAAGATTTTTGGAATGTGTCAACTCAGATATCCTCAACAATTCAGTGCACCTTGAAGAAGTAGAAGTAAGAAGCTAGGGTTTGAATTTTTATGTGAAAAGAATCTTTTAGGTCCTCAGAGCTAACACAGTACCCCAGAGAAACTGAATCAGAAGAATGGACACCCATCTACCTGAATAGGGGTGTACATTGAGGATTGAGCCAGCCAGAAAGGAAGGCCATAGCTTGAAGAAAGGACAAAGACCTATGCTTTCTGAAGAATGATCTTCAGGGTTTCTACTAGTCTGAATTATTATATCCAAGCTGCAATTATGGCTGGCTAAATCTGGATGGACTATATCCGATGCTGGGCAGATTTCTATGGTTTGTGCCCTGAAAATGGCAAGGACAGATCAAGATTACGAACGAGTTACTGTGGATCGTGGTATGAGTTTCGTATTGGGCAGACTGGATTGGCTGTCATAACTAAGTAACTAACCCCTCTTTTACTAACGCATAAGGTGGGTTTTAGAGCTGGAAGCGGCAGTAACTGCTCTGACGCTTATAGAATTCCTATGAGCATCTGAGCAGTTACCGCCGCTGTCAGCGCTAAAACCGCGCTATGCGTTAGTAAAAGAGGGAGTATGTTTTGTAACTATTTTTCCTCTAATTGACATGAATCGCCCACCTTTTATTCAGCTAAAATTTGGATTGTTTCATTGTTATAGAAATGAAGCCCACCTCCCCGTAAGGCCCAAAGCAAAGTTGCAATTTAAGAATCCAGTGACTAGCACAAAGAATAATACAAATACATGATGCTATATCTTAAATTATTTTCTAAAATGACAATGCAATACTAGCTAGATGGGAGGAGAAAGTGAGTTCTAAATTTTAGCAGACTGGAAATAGAATGAACTTTCTAAAAATCATTTTACTTGTAGCCTGAAATGGATGGAAAGCAGAGAAGACCTTGATTCGTTATATGGCTTGCTTGACCCACTGGAACAGGGATGTCAAAGTCCCTCCTTGAGGGCCACAATCCAGTCGGGTTTTTGGGATTTCCCCAATGAATATATATGAGATCTATTAGCATACAATGAAAAGCAGTGCATGCAAATAGATCTCATGCATATTCATTAAGGAAATCCTGAAAACCCAACTGGATTGCAGCCCTCGAGGAGGGACTTTGATACTCCGGTGGAGGTATCCTGGAACAGAGCTTTTAGATAGGGTTACCATATGGCTCCAGAAAAAGGAGGACAAATTGAGACATCCGGGTTCAATGTCGCACTCCGTCGTCCTCCGTCCTACTTTTAGAAGGCTACCCAGATGGTATTTTATAAACTCCCTCCTTTACAAGGCCGAGCTAGTGTTTTTAGCGCCGGCTGCCGCTCTGACACTCATAGAATTCCTATGAACATCTGAGCTGTTACCGTCATGGCCGGCACTAAAAACGCTAGCGCGGCTTGTAAAGGAGGGGGTAAATAAGATATTTTTAAAACCATTCAGGTTTCCACAGGCAGCTAGTGAAGGTGGGTTAATAGAGGGGATACATGATCATATTTTTTTTTCCTGAGATTCTTACATATAAGGAATTAGTCCATCTGAGTTGAAATTATTGATTTGTACTACCAGAGCAAAATGATTCTTGAAGAAATAGGAGCAAATCCATTTAAGTTGTCTAAGATTTTAAAACATCTTTACTAACTTATTGACTTAAGATTTCATAGACATGGCAGAATCTAATATCACTCCCAGGGCTAGAAGGGAGGAGCCAGATTCAAGACAGGATGAAAAATACATACAGATTTTTCTAAAAATTATATCCAGTAAACCACGTAATTCTTTCAATTGGCCTATCACTGTCTTGTAATTTCACAAACTTGTAATAATTCTAATAATACACACAGGAAATTATTTAATAAGTGCTAAAGGAAAGATTAAAACTCTAAACAACAATTTTTGATCAAGTCTATTGAGTAAAGATCTAAAACAACAGAAGATACAGGGAAATTGGAAATTTCAAGCTCATCCAGATTTTCCAGCTCCCAATGGATAACTACTTTACCCTCGGAAGTAACTTTTCATCAACTTCAAACATAGGTGACTGCTTGCCCTTTAAGCTTATTTTCTTTTAAAGGGCATTATCTAATTTAGTAGAAAGTGATAAGAACATAAGAATTGCCACTGCTGGGTCAGACCAGTGGTCCATCGTGCCCAGCAGTCCGCTCACGCGGCAGCCCTTAGGTCAAAAACCAGTGCCCTATTTGAGTATAGCCTTACCTGCATACGCTCTTGTTCAGCAGGAACTTATCAGCCTGAGATGTCCCACAACTTGGAAAAACCAGGCTTAACTACAGCACTAGCATGCCAGAGGCCTTCTCACCATCCATACTGATCCACTGCAAGTTCACTTCCATCTGACACTATTACTGATGAGCTTCCAGCAACACCAAAAAGCAGACAAACCTCACACTGAGAGCCAGTTGACTGTAGTTCTGCTACTGTGTTGGGCCAACCAGGCTGGAAAAGTAGATTTCACCGATCCTGCTCAGTGAAACATCAGTCTTGGTTAGGACAGTGGCTCCTTCACCTAGCCCTCTCTCTCATCCATGCTTCTGTTCAGCTGCCAAATACCCCAGAAACTGCAGCAAAGATGGCTGACAAACATGGGACCTGCCCATAGCAGCTCTAGAACCCAGTTTTAGGCCTGCAGATTAGAGCACGCTGGCATGCTGCTATCCAATACACCATCTTATCTCCATCTAGTTCTACAATTTCTCATGAAATCTAGATAATTTGCTTCTTTATCAAACTATGATTACTCCCAAGTGAGGAGGCAGCAGGTAAGTAGAGGAGTACCATAGTTGAGCATTAGAGAAACAAGTTGTGATTCAGGGAGGTCAGTCCTGCTTTTCCCACTGGCACTCTTTGAAAGTCACATCATCCTCCATTACCTCCATTTGGACAGTGAAATACAGTAATTCAGATGCCTGAATGTAACTCACCTTGAGCTCAGATTTTGAAAATAAAATTAACAGATCTAAAATCCTAAACGATCCACTGCTGGACCATATTGTCAGCTCCGGCATGTGGGCCAATCTTCTTGAGTCACCCAAGAATCTGTCATCTTTTTATAATTCAATAACATGCATTTCCCCTCTCTTTTACCTATCCCAATGGACTTATTAATTGCAAGAATAGCTACAGTGACCGAAACATGATCTGATCTGAGGATTAAAAACTATGTGCTGTTTTGTCCCCTAGGTCAGTGGTCGGCAAACTCATTAGTCAAAAGAGCCAAAGATCAGCAGCAGATTAAGATTTCTTTTGAGAGCCAAATTTCTTTTCAAGAACCATGTTTTTAGGAGTCGGTTTAAACTAGCTACTAACATTAAATAAAACCAGATATAATAATAATTATTATTTTATTTATTGACAAAGAAACCTTTTTCTACCTTTTGTTGTTTCTGCTTTAATCATCTTATCTTCACTCACTTCTTTCTAGCCAGAATCTGTACTCTCTCTGTCGTCCATGCAGCTTCAGCCCCTTCCGTGTCTGCCCTCTCTCTCTCTCTGCCCCTGCCATCCACTGTCTGCCCTCTCCCCATTTCATATGGCATCTTCCTTCTTTCTATGCTCCTTCCATAAACTGTTTCTCTTGTGCCCCTTCTATCCTTTGTACATGATTCATTTCAGCTCTGCCACCTCTCCATTTTTCTCTGTCACCCCCCCCTCCCCCCCCCCCCCCTATGCTCTGGCATCTCTCTCTTCTCCTTTCCTTCCCACCCCACGGTCTTGCATCTATCTCCTTCCCTTCCCTGATTCCTTGACATTTCCTTTCCTTTCATCTCTCCCTCCCCATCCATGCTCTGACATCTCCTGCTTCCTTTTCCCTTGGTCTGGCATACCTTCCTCCTTCTTTCCATGTCTTGGCATATCTCCCTCCCTCTTTTCCCCCATGCCCTGGCATCTCTTCCTCCCTCCCTCTGTTCCTTCCATGCCCTGGCATCGCTCCCTCCCTCCCTTCCAAGCCCTGGCATCTCCTTTCATTCCTTCCTTTCCCTTCAGTTGGGTGCAGCAATTCTCTCCTCCTCTACTCCCTTTCCTCCTTCTGTCACCCCGTCCCCGGTCGGCAGTGCAGCCCCTAAGCAGGTGCTCCAAGGCCTGCCGTCATGAGCTTCTTCAGGCAGCAGCAGCATTCACAATTTGCTGCTGTTGCCGGCTTCGGGCCTTCTCTGTTGGGTCCTGCCTTCATGGAAACAGGATATAGGCAGGACTCAGCAGAGAGGAAGGCCTGAAGCCGGCAACAGCAGCTAATTGTAAATGCTGTTGCTGCCCGAAGAAATTAAAGATGCCAGGTCTTAGAGCACCCAGGGCAGACCGCTTCTCTCCCTGTAGCCGTGGCCCCTTTGAAAAGAAACATTTAGCTCTCCCATGCGAACCCTGCCGACCCACTGCGAGATGATCGACAAACCTCCCTCCAGCACTCGGCAGCCGTAGCACTCTAAACAGGCTGCTTTGCAGTTTGCGGCCTTCTGCAAGTGATTCCCTCTGCCGTGTCACTGATGATGTCAGTGACGCTGCAGAGGGAATCACCAGCAGAAGGCCGCAAACTGCGAAGCAGCCTGTTTAGAGTGCTGCGGCTGCCGACGAGTGCTGGAGGGAGGTTTGTCGGTCGTCTCGCGGTGGGAGGGTTGATGGGGAGGTCCCGGGACAATGATGCTAGGGGGGGCTGGGCAATGACTCTGCTATGAATCCAGCGAAGGCGATGCCCAAACAGCCCTAAAGCACCGCACCGGCAAGGCCCCCATAATCATTTTGGGCCCTATCCTTTAATCCGGCTCTGATGGAGCCGTTCTCACAAACTGCCGGCGGCTGTCCCGAAGCGTTCCCTCTGCGGCGATCTGCCCTTTCAGAAACGGGAAGTTGTGGCAGAGGGAAAACTTTGGAGCAGCCACCGGCAGCTTGTGGGAACAGCTGCTGTGTCGGGGCCCTTATGTGCAGGAAAATTTTGGCTACTGGCAGAGCCGCGGTTTGCCGACCACTGCCCTAGATGAACCTTGCCCTGGGATTGTCTCTATACAATGCTGGTAAAAGTGTGAGGCTTCCGGAACTACTCCATCTATTTTTACCCATACAGTTTTATTATACAAGGTTAAAAGAAAATTGCCTTCATTCATTGTGGATATCCTGAAAACCTGACTGGCAAGAGGGTACTCCAGGACAAACTTGGGAAGCACTTATAGAATGCTAGCATATATGGGTGTATGTATGAGCTTTGTGCTCAGCAGATGATTTATGCACAAATGCATTATTATGTAAATTAGGTATTTATATATACCGCCTATCAAAGTTATCTAAGTGTGGGGTTTTTTTTACAATTAGGTACTCAAGCATTTTCCTATCTGTCCTGGTGGGCTCACAATCTATCTAATGTACCTGGGGCCATGGAGGACTGAGTGACTTGCCCAGGGTCACAAGGAGCAGTGCGGGGTTTGAACCCACAACCCCAGGGTGCTGAGGCTGTAGCTCCAACCACCGCACCACCGTGTGTGTGTGTGTGGGGTGGGGTGGGGGGGTTTCACAGAGATGAGCACAGGTTGAGGCAACATTTACACACAAAGTAACATAACATAGCAGATGACAGCAGATAAAGACCTGAATGGTTCATCCACTCTGCCCAACCTGATTCAATTTAATTTTTTTCTTCTTAGCTATTTATGGGCAAGAATCCAAAGCTCTACCCAACTGCCGAAATCTCCGTTAAAACCTACTCCAGCCCATCTAAACCCTCCCAGCCACTGAAGCCCTCTCCAGCCCATCCTCCGCCAAACGGCCATATACAGACACAGACTGTGCAAGTCTGCCCAGTACTGGCTTTAGTTCAATATTTAATATTATTTTCTGATTCTAGATCCTCTGTGTTCATCCCACGCTTCTTTGAACTCACATGCTAAAGAGCTGCATTAGGTACTAGCCATAAACCTGGTGTAAGCGGATGCACCTAAATGTGCATTATTGCCTGTTTACGCTTGTATTCCATAAAAGAACAGGTGCTCTACCAGCTTACTTTATTTATTTATTTAAAAATTTATATACTGCCTATAATCTAAGTGGTGTTCATAAAATGAACATAAACATAATTTAAACACAAAACTTAAAATGAACAAACTTCCATTCACTCCGAACTGAAATTATATCTCTACTCGCTCTCAACAAACAACCGGTGTCAGGTCAAAAGCGCACCGGGACAAAGGCACGCGCAGACAATTGAGCGCAGCGCGGAGGCGCGCACCACACAATATTACTGTTTTTACGGCTCCGACGGGGGTGTGTGGGGGGAATCCCCCACTTTACATAATAGAGATCGCGCTGCGTTGTGGGGGCATTGTGGGGGGTTGTAACCCCCCACATTTTACTGAAAACTTCACTTTTTCCCTGTTTTTAGGGAAAAAGTTAAGTTTACAGTAAAATGTGGAGGGTTACAACCCCCCAAATCCCCCACAACGCCGGCGTGATCTCTATTAAGTAAACTGGGGGAGCTCCCTAACAAAACCCCCCGTCGGAGCCCCTAAAAACTGTAATTTTCTTCAGCGCGCGCCTCCGTCTTGCGCTCAGTTGTCGGCGCACGCCTTTGTCTTTCGCCGACTTGTCTATGAACCCAAACAACCAATTCACAACCCAGACGTTCCTACAAACAGTTTATCCTCAACCTGGGTGAACAAACTCCAGGAACCAATGGAGAAACTATCCATAAGAAACAGACTTAACTAAACTAAACTAAATCTTGGATTTATATACCGCATCATCTCCGCAGATGGAGCTCGACACGGTTTACATGGTTAGGGAAGGAACGGAACTCCAGTGGAATTATATAAGTAAGAGAGGAGAGAGGTTAGGTGTAAGAGTGAACAGGAACGGGACGGGGTTACGTTTTGGAGAAGAGCCAGGTCTTCAGATGGGCTGGAGTGGCTGGGCTGGAGTGGCTCTACAGATAAGCGTTCACAAACAACTTGGTTTTTAACAGTTTTTTAAAAACTACAATCGGTACATAATCTTAAGTGTCCAGACAACTTATTCCAAAGAGACACTCCAGCAATTGAGAACATTTCGCCCCCCCTAACTCTGGTGCCCCCATAAAGCAGGAAGTACATTTTTAGGTTTAACAGATGATAAATAAAAAAACAACAACCGTTGATTATGAAAAACATTAATTATGATTGTTTTATCATTTTAACAATTTAAAAATGCATTTACTTTTTCAAAGTGGAGTTTGAGGTCCCTTGCAATATGAGGCCTTAAGCTGCAGCTTGTCTAGCTCATAAATCCAGTCCTGTTAATAAAACTTAGCAGTTGGTCACACTAGGGGCTCCTTTTACAAAGGTGCGTTAGGGCCTTAATGCGCGGAATAGCGCGCGCTAAGTTGCCATGCACGCTAGACCTTAACGGCAGCATTGAGCTGGTGTTAGTTCTAGAAGCGTAGCGCGGGTTTAGCGCGCGTTAAAATCCTGTGTGCGCTAAAAACGCTAGCGTACCTTAGTAAAAGGAGCCCTAGGGTTTCATTGAAAAATTAATTTCCTGTTCTTTGTTTAGACACGTCTAATTTTCCTTCAAAATAGTCTTCCCCTGACACGCCTAATTATCTCCCATTTTTATTATATGATATGGATTTAATTACAAAAAAAAAAAATCAATCAAATAGTAGAGAAAAAGTTTAGAAAGTTTTTTTTTATATTCCTAGAACAGCTGAACAATCTTTCAAGCTCCACAGATTGTAACAAGAAATACTGCTTTATCGGTGGTGTGAAAAGGGGTCGGGTCTGAAGCAAAATTAATTACTAAGGCAAAATGGAAAGAGAAATAGAAGGTATTGAGATTTTACTTCAACATAAACATTAAAAACATCAGTTCCACTTAAGAACGATGAAACATTTAGCAGAATGTTCAAATTGCATCCTGCAGATGAACAAAATTCACTAATAAATTAAGGGGTCCTTTTATTAAACTACAGGAAAAAGAGGCCTTAGTCTGCCATTATGCAGATGTTTCCCACGTTCTAAGGCCATTTGTAATGTAGCTGTAAAAAGAGATGGTTTTTCTATATTTTGTATTACTGGCCATGCGCTAATATTACCATTACATATCCTATACAGAATTGCACCCAATTCTCTAACTGGCATCCGTGTCACAAGTGCTGTTTAGAGCAGTGTTTTTCAACCTTTTTTGGGCAAAGGCACACTTGTTTCATGAAAAAAATCACGAGGCACACCACCATTAGAAAATGTTAAAAAATTTAACTCTCTGCCTATATTGACTATATATAAAGTAATTCTCTTGAATAGGAATCAAATAAACACAAAGAAAGTATTTTATAATTACTTTATTACGAAATAAAAATTATAAAATACTTTATTCAGTGCGAAACCTGGGCCTGTTTGGCTGAACACAAAGCTGATATTCTGGCTGGAATCGAAGAAAGACACACACGTAGCTCTTCGTCAACAGCTCTCAGTCTCTCTCTGTATTTGGTTTTTATAGCATACAAAAATAGACAAATATACCCTCCATCCTTTTTATTAAACCACAATAGCAGTTTTTAGCGCAGGGAACTGCGCTGAATGTCCAGCGCTGCTCTTGACGCTCATAGGCTCCCTGCGCTAAAAACCACTATTGCGGTTTAGTAAAAGGTGACCATATTGTAAAATATAGACAGCAGATATAAATTCAGAACTGTGCATAGTAAGTGAAGGGAAGTTTTCATCTCTGGGAATTTACCCAGTTAACTATTAAGTTATTTGGGCAAATTCCTTTGAAAACTGTGGTAATACTGCCTCCACTTTGCTAAATTTAAAATAAAATCATTTTTCCTACTTTGTCTGGTGATTTCTGGTTGCACTTTCTTCTTCTGACTGTGCATCCAATCTTTCTTCCCTTCTATCAGCCTGTATGCTTTCTCTCCTCCACACCTCATTCCCTCCCCCAACTTTTTCTTCCTCTCTCCCTGACCTTTCTTTCTTTCTTTCTGTTTCTCTTCTTTCCTTCTGTTTCCCTGCCTGCCCCCTTTCTTTCTTTCTCCCTGCCGTTCCCCAAGCCACTGCCACTGCCACTGCCATCGGGGAACAGGACCCACCAATGGATAACAGGCCCCAAAGCCGACACCAACGCATGCTCTCCCTGACGTCAATTCTGCAATCGGAGAGGAAGTTCCGCCCAGCCAGGCAGCGATTGGCTGGCCCGAACTTCCTCTCTGACTGCAGAATTGACGTCGGGGAGAAGAAGACTTATCGGCTCGATAGATTAGATCGCCAAGACAAAGTGAGTCCTGGGTGATCGACTCACTTTGCCTTGGCGAGCTACTGGCGCCCCTGCCTCGGGCCCCCTGTCAGCTCTGGGCCCGGCGGCCCTGCGGCACACCAGGCAACATCTCGCGGCACACAGCGGTTGAAAAACACTGGTTTAGAGAATCACATTACCGCTGAGCTGATTTTTGCAAGGGAATCTCCCTGCTGTGATCAGCTGAGCAGCAGTGGACTCCTGAACCCCATTGCAAGTCGGCCAGCAGTAGGGATGCCCACTCTCTTCTGCCGAAACCCCTGAAACAACTCCCAGAAGGAGAGATGCCCACTCCCTCCTGCCGACACCCCCCAACATCCCCGGCAGGAAGGATGACCACTCACTCCTACCGGCACCCCTAAAACCCAAACCCCTGACTCTCCACACCCCAAAGCCCCCCCTCCCCAGACCTTGTTTAGCAAGGCCGGCCAGAGAGATGCCTACTCCCTCTGACTGGCAGGCTTGCCACTTCAGAATGGCAGGCCTTCCTTTTCCTAGTGCATCCTGGGATGCACTGTGGAGGGTCCTAAGGCCCTGATTGGCCCAGGTTTCTAAAGCCCCCCCATAGGAGGGGCTTTAGGCACCTGGGCCTACCAGAGTCTTAGGCCTTCCCATTGCAATCTGGGATGCACTGGGAGTGGCTTAAGACTCAGATTAGCCACTCCCAGTGCATCCCTCTGGCCAGCTTTGCTGAATAAGGTACGGGGTGATTTGGGGGCTCCCTGCCATGACCGCTGAGCTGATCGCGGCAGGGAGATTTCCTTTCTGCGATCAGTTTAGCGGCCACGTCTATTTGAAGTGTAGGCCAGCATTTTGCCTGCCTACATTTCAGGCGCCTACTGCTTAAGCTCGCCTTAGGCCACTTCTAGGTGAAACCACGTCCATGCCCAACCTTGGATGAGCTTAGTGTCCCTAGGCGCCTCTCTGCACTCCCGACAGATGCCTACAGTGAAGGCGGCCTGCCTCGGGTTGTTGTTGTTTTTTTTTTAAGAAAACGTGCATCCCTATTGACTGCTTAGTCAGTGGTAGGATGCCTACCACCACCTACAATCGGGACGCTGTTTATAGAATTTGGCCCTTAGCATGCATTAATTCCACATGACACTGTAGTACACCTATGGTAGTCCATGTTTTGCTGTATTAGCTACATGTTAGCAACTAGCACAGCTTAGTAAAAGGACTTTATAGTAAGGAATAATCTTGAGATCATGCATCATGGTTTCTCTGAAACAGATGCATAAAGGGAAAAAAAAGTTCCTAGTTATCAAAAACATAACCATTAATTAAACCTTTATGAAGGCAATCTAGAATCGGATCTTCTAATATTACATATTTGAATAAAAATATTGTACAACTTTTTTCAACAGCGGTTAAAAATGTGTACAAAATGTGGAAAAAATAGGAAATCTAATTGTTATATTTAAGGAAAGATACTAACAGAAAAAATATAATAATTGTATGTTTACTGCATTGATACAGATAAACAACTTCATTTATGAATTTTCATAACTTACATGTAAAACTAAGGGCACATTTCAATTTATAAGAAGATAATGTGCTTATGGATTTAAAAAAAAAAAAAGTTGGCATGTCCCAATGGGATCTGCATCTTTCACTGAGCTATGCTTACAGTGTGTCTGCCAGATGGTTGACAGAAGTCTTTTGCAAGAATATATCTTTGTAAGGGCTGATGTTCCACAATACTTGGTGATCAGACTGTTATTGAATACAACACCGTCATGGTTTTTAAATCACATTAAAGGTTTGCTTTATTTATCTGTCCCATGAGATTTTGTCCCATGAGATATTACAGACACTGTCCTCAAGGCCACGATTTGATGTGTCCTAATGAACAGGTCCTCTTTATTCAGTAAGTGGCTCCTCCATCTCACACACAAAATGCCCTGAATTATGTTTAAAAATGCTCTGTCTTGTAGCAGACCCAATATGTTATAAAATGCAATTTTAATGTAATTGAATTTTCTTAAACATCTTGTTATGTACTGTATGTTTGAAAACCATAGATATTTGTATGTTACAAAACATAGACTGTACAATTAAAAATATCTAAAGCCATCTTTTATTTTTTATTTATATACCACTTATGTCCTAAGTGGTTTTATATTCAGGTACTTTATCATATTTCCCTATCTGTCCTAGCGGGCTCAAACTCTATCTAGTGTACCTGGGGCAACGGGGGGATTAAAGGCTAGATTCACTAAACTTTCCGATCCTGTACCGACGATCGCACAACCAGTTTTATTGGTTTTGCTATCGTTCCCCGACCCCGACCTGATTCACTAAACTGCTATACTATCAATCTCTGATCTGATCCTCCCATGCAAATGAGCAAAATCCCATGCAAAATAGCCAAGCAATTGATTCACTAACAATTGCTTGGATGTTTTGAATTGGGTTTTACTACTGTCAAACCCGACTGCTACAGACCTGTCGGTAACTGTGTTACTCACAAAAACACTTTCACCAAAAGGAAAAATGAAGGTATAGTAAATAAAGACACAAGCAGAAACCAATCTTAACGGAGGAAAAAGCCTCAGACAGGGGCCCGCCCACCTCCACAATGGTGGAATAGCGGTGTTCAGGCGATCACTTCACTGGCATAAAACCTCCTACTTTGATGGTCTTAGCAATGTGTTGAAAAATTGCTTTCAGAGTTGAGTGATATGGAAGAAGATAATAATAACTTAACGTTCTCCTTAAAGATCGGAACACCAACGATGGCCAGCGTTTCACTGTCAAGCTGCCTCAGGGTGTATCAAGCCCGATCGCACTAGAAATATAAAATACTCAAATCAGGATAAATTTTAAAAAACCGGTGTGTATTATAACTACATACATCATGAAAACCGGCTACATACCTCTCATACGGACGCCGCTCGCGTCTCAAAAGATCCAAAGATGGCGGCATGATTAGCAAACCAGATTAAATCATACCGGTGTTATGACGTATGCATACGTCAGCACCGGAAATAAAAAGCCGGCTAAACAAGCCGGTAGTGATTGTTTCAAAATTGTCAATTCTTTCAAAAATAAAAATATGAATATATGAATAAGAGTAAATGATGCAGAAAAGGCGGTGTTCATTCTGGAATGGAAACCTACTGGAAATTCCAGAAAAATATTATATTTTTCTTCTTATTAATCTTCTACTTCTATTGTTTTTTATTGTTTTTTATTTTAATTTTATGATCTTTTTATATATATTTTTTAAAAAAAAGATTTTTCTTTATTTTGTGTATTTTTATTTTTGTTTATTATATTTTTATATATATACCTATATGTGTAGTAGAAACCAAATTTCAAAGACTAAACAGCTAAAAAGCAATATTCCAATCAGATCTGACATTTAGTCTAACGGGTTCCTCGCTGTTGAGCCTATGGATCCAGAATTGCTCTGCTCGTAACAGACGTTGAAGTCTAGAGGTCGAATTGTCCGCAATATGGTCAATTGCGCAGCAGCGTAGTTCAAAGAATGTGTGGCTATGTTCCAAACAGTGTGTCACCATAGGAGCCTGTAACCTGTTGTTGCGAAGACAACTCTTGTGTTCAATAACACGGGTTTTAAATGGACGTGTGGTTTGTCCTACATAAAGTTTAGGACAAGGGCATATGAACACATATACAACAAAGGAAGAGGTGCAGGTAGTCAGATGTCTTAACTTGAAAATTTGCCCTGTGCACGGGTGCACAAAAGTATCATTAAGTTCCAGGGTGACCTGACACCGATTTTTTTAAATTTATCCTGATTTGAGTGTTTTATATTTCTAGTGCGATCGGGCTTGATACACCCTGAGGCAGCTTGACAGTGAAACGCTGGCCATCGTTGGTGTTCCGATCTTTAAGGAGAAAGTTAAGTTATTATTATCTTCTTCCATATCACTCAACTCTGAAAGCAATTTTTCAACACATTGCTAAGACCATCAAAGTAGGAGGTTTTATGCCAGTGAAGTGATCGCCTGAACACCGCTATTCCACCATTGTGGAGGTGGGCGAGCCCCTGTCTGAGGCTTTTTCCTCCGTTAAGATTGGTTTCTGCTTGTGTCTTTATTTACTATACCTTCATTTTTCCTTTTGGTGAAAGTGTTTTTGTGATTATTAGTGATATTCACCATATCCGAGTTTTTTTGCGGTAACTGTGTTACTGACAGGTCTGCCTGGGTTTTTTTTCATTTTTTAAAAAAATGGCACGCAAAATAGCTGGCCAATTAAAAAAAAAAAAAGATTCCCCCCATCAAACCGCGGCCTTCTCCCCCAAACCCCCCGAAAAAAAAGGCAGGAAGGATACCCACTCCCTCCTGCCATCACCCGGCTTCCCGACAAAAAAAAACCAACACCCCAAAATGGTAAGAGGGATGCCGACTCCCTCCTGCTGACAAATACCTCCCCCCACCATCAAAAAACCCGGCAGGAGGGATTCCCACTCCCTCCTGCCACCGATCCCAGACCCAGACCTTTGATCCCCACTCCCCTCCACATACCTCAAAAAGTTGGGAGCAGGAGGAGTGCTCAGTCCCTCCTGCTCTGTACCCACCTGTGACGCATCTGGGCCTTAGGCCATGCCTCGGTGCTTCATTTGTGGGGAGGGGGGCCTAAGGACCTCATTGGCTCAGATACCTCGGGCTCCTCCTTTGGAAGGGGCCTGAGTCACCTGAGCCAATTAAGGACTTCTTAGGTACTCACTAAGGCCAATCAGGGACTTCCATAGGTACTCTTTAAGGAAGTCCCTGATTGGCTCAGGCCCCTC
The DNA here is from genome assembly GCF_902459505.1 of Geotrypetes seraphini. NCBI lineage: Eukaryota > Metazoa > Chordata > Amphibia > Gymnophiona > Dermophiidae > Geotrypetes > Geotrypetes seraphini. Next base: position 25,225,201 of record NC_047095.1, read on the forward strand.
CCAAGGCAGGAGCCCAAGGTATCTGAGCCAATCAGGGCCTTAGGCCCCTCCTTGTGCATCACATGATGCACCGGGGCGTGGCCTAAGGCCCAGATGCATTGCGGGAAGCTATGGATCAGGTGGGACGGAGCACCCCTCCTGCTCCCTCCCAACTTTTACAGGTACTGGTGGGAGAGGAGGAAGGGAACAGGAACTGGAGGGGGGCTCCCTCCTGCCGTTTGTTTTTTGCTGGGTGGGGGGGGGGAGTCAGTAGTCAGCCTGATGGCAGGAGAAAGTGGGAATCTCTCCTGCCATAATTTTGAAATGGCGGGCAACAGGGGGGCTTTTTTTTGTTTGGGGAGGGGCACGTTATCGGGATGAGGGGGGCTTTTTTTTTATTGAGCTGATATACAGCAAATCTTCATGTGATTTGAACAATTGTCCTCCTTATCTACTAGCTACAGCGTCCACTAAATTCACAGCTGGTCTCACGCTATGGCTGCAAACTACCCTAAGGGAAGGTCAGTTCCCCCCGGAACTTGGCGAAATCATAATTACTCCCATACTAAAAGACCCCAAAGGCCCAATAGACAGCCCAACAAATTATAGACCAATCGCTTCTATACCTCTATACGTCAAACTCATAGAGGGTCTAGTAGCACAATATCTCGCCAATTACCTAGAAGACCACCACATCCTACACTCTACTCAATCCGGATTCAGAACCAATCACAGTACTGAAACACTTCTGGTTTCCCTACTAGACATAGCCCGTCAGCACCTCAGCAAAGGAAATAAGTTACTAATCATCCAACTCGATCTTTCAGCAGTATTCGACTTAGTTGATCATTCCATACTACTCCAGATACTAGATGTCATAGGAATATCAGGTAATGTTCTCAATTGGTTCCAAGGATTCCTCAAAACAAGATCATACAGAGTCAAGTCAAATGATCTTCTATCCGACTCATGGTCAAACCCCTGCGGAGTTCCACAAGGATCCCCTCTATCGCCCATACTTTTCAACCTCTTCATAGCATCCCTAGGCACGGCCCTAGACGCCCTAAACATTACATCCTTCAGCTACGCGGATGATATAACCATCCTCCTCCCCTTTGACATCCAAGACCCCACCTCCAACGGACGCCTGAAAACAACATTAGAAACTGTAGAAAAATGGATGACGAACCACAAGTTAAAACTGAATGCGGAGAAAACCAAATTCCTACTACTAGAGAAGGAACAAAAACCATCCCTAACAGAACTAGATGTAAACACAATCAAATATCCAATACAGAATACTCTCAAAATTCTGGGAACACACCTAGACAGAGGCTGCACAATGCAAACACAAATACACAAAACCATAAAAAAAGCATTCTTCACCATGCGAAACCTAAGAAAAATAAGAAAATTCTTTTCCAAAGAACACTTCAAGATCATTGTACAATCCCTCATACTCAGCTCCTTAGATTACTGCAACAGCCTCTCCCTACCTTGCCCAAATACTATGATAAAACAACTACAGACCGTTCAGAACACAGCTATCAGACTCATCTACTCGCTCAGTAAATTCGACCACGTCACACCCACCTATGTAGACTCTCACTGGCTTCCGATAAAAGCAAGAACTCAATTCAAACTCTACTGCTTACTTTTCAAAGTAACCCATGGTATGGCCCCCAATTACCTGAACAACCGTCTTTGCCGCTACCGACTACCCAGATCAAGAAGAACTCAGAATCTTTTCACCTTCCCCCCTCATAATGGTACCCGACGTAAGAAACTTTACGACAGCCTTCTAGCAACTCAGGCAGCGAAAATTGACCCCACCATCACCAAACTGATGATCAAAACAACAGACATCAAAGTGTTTCGGAAAGAAATCAAAACATTTCTTTTCAAAAAACACGTCCTTACTTAATATTCCCCTCCCCAATCACACATGCACTCTCCCCAGCAAATAACACACTAGTCATCCCCTTGAACCTCATTTACCAAAAATATCCAAACTCCTAAATAAGCATCTCCCTTAGGTATCCATTTAACCTTCTCCTAAAAAAGCATCTCCCTTAGGTATCCACTTAACTGATTCCTTCAAAGTTAGGTATCTTTCTTCAGTTGCCTATATTGTTTTCCCCACTGAACCTTGTAACTACTTGAACCCTGTCAAGTTATTCTATCGATAAATCCAGATATCTTATACTTGTATTTCTATACCACAACATGTAATTTACTTAAATCGTTGTAATGTAATTCTCTCGGTAATGTCCTGATCTCTTTCAACTGTAATCCGCTTAGAACCGCAAGGCACAGGCGGAATAGAAATCACAAATGTAATGTAATGTAATAAAAACAACCTGGATGGTAGCAACTTCTGTAGCAGGTCCAAGGTTATGGAATGCCATGAATGGTTCATTAAGACTTTAAACTTTAAATCCATTAAAAAATTCCTGAAAACTCATCTGTTTGTCAGAGCATTTTTATAAATAAGGAGATTTCTCTATTTTTCCTACAAGGACTAAGGCCCTTTTTTACTAAGGTGTGCTAACCGATTAGCACGAGCTAATCGATTTAACGTGCGCTAAATGTTAACGCGTGCATGTTAGTCTATGGACGTGCTAATTCGATTAGCGTGCGCTAATTGGTTTGCGCACCTTAGTAAAAGAGGGGGTAAATCCTGAAATAAGGGTTTGATATATTTTTACTTTTCAAGTTAATTTGTTTAGAGATGTAGAATTAGTATATTTTATGTATGTTATTTCAAGTTATGTATGTGACTACTGTAATCTGCTTAGTGTATAAGCGGAATAGACATTTTTTAAATAAATAAATAAATTATTGGCATCTAGGTTTTTCAGAAAATCAGGCCTAGTGGCGCCTAAAGTCATCTCCATGCCTACTTTGACCTTGGGAAACATTAGCTTCTATGCTGTAGGTGCTGTAACACCTACTCTGGCATGCGCCTATTTTTAAAGAGCTTTTAATTGGTTTTAAATAATGTGATCAGTTACTGCACTGATTAAAGCCAATTAGAGCAATTAAGTTAGGCACTGGTAGGCCAATCAAGGAACCTACCAGTGCTTAACTTACTGTGCTATTTACAGAATATGGGGCTAGATTCATCAACCTGCCCAATCAGGCCCGATCCGGGCAGGTCCGACGAATTCTGGAACCTATAATGTACAGATGGGAGCGATCGGAGGAACGCCCCATCTGCCTGCACGGATCGCTGTTGTGCGATCCGCGCGCATGCGCCCTGGACCTCTGGGCTCGTCACAGAATTAAAAAAAATTTTTTTTTAGAGCCTGTGGTTTTAACCCGCTTAAGCCCGCGGGTTAAAACCACAGGCTTACACTGTGGGGAAGGATGGAAGAGTTGGGGCAGGCAGGTAATAGGGGAAGGCAGGAGAGTCTGGGCTGCAGGAGGCTTGGGAAGCAGCAGCCCCTGGAGTTGACGCCGGTAACACCGGTGGGTGGGAAGAGAAGCCACAGGGAGCAGGCTGCTGGGAAACGAGGATCTCTCCGCTGCAGATCTTAGCTTCTAGGAGGCTGTTCGGTTTAAAAAGTGTGTTTGAAGAAGCACAGGCTTCAGAGAGGGCCCAGAGCTCTGATGCCACTCCCGGGCATCCTGCCACTTCCACACCTGCCACTTCCAGGGGCATAGAAACATAGAAATAGACGGCAGATAAGGGCCACGGCCCAGCAAGTCTGCCCACTCCAATGACCCTCCCTATCTATCTTTGCGGATAGATCCCACATGTCTGTCCCATCTGGCCTTAAAATCTGGCACGCTGCTGGCCTCAATAACCTGAAGTGGAAGACTATTCCAGCGATCAACCACCCTTTCGGTGAAGAAGAACTTCCTAGTGTCACCGTGCAGTTTCCTGCCTCTGATTTTCCACTGATGCCTCCTTGTTGCCGCGGGACCCTTGAAAAAGAAGATATTCTCTTCCACCTCGATGTGACCTGTGAGGTACTTGAACGTCTCGATCATATCTCCCCTCTCTCTACGTTCCTCGAGTGAGTAGAGCTGCAACTTCCCTAACCGCTCCTCGTATGGGAGCTCCTTGAGTCCCGAGACCATCCTGGTGGCCATTCTCTGGACCGATTCCAGTCTCAGCACATCCTTGTGGTAATGTGGCTTCCAAAATTGCACACAGTACTCCAGGTGCGGTCTCACCATGGATCTATACAGTGGCATAATGACTTCAGGTTTACGGCTGATGAAACTCCTGTGTATGCAACCCATGATTTGCCTTGCTTTGGATGAAGCTTGCTCAACTTGATTTGCAGACTTCATGTCTTCCCTGACAATCACCCCTAAGTCTCTTTCTGCTTCAGTTTTTGTCAAGATCTCGCCATTTAGGGTGTAAATCCTGCATGGATTTCGGCTTCCCAGGTGCATGACTTTGTATTTTTTGGCATTGAAACTGAGTTGCCAGGACCTAGACCAGTGCTCCAGTAGAAGTAGGTCATGCATCATATCGTCTGCCATTGAATTATTGTCTGTTGTGCTCTTGTTTACTACATTGCTTAGCTTGGCATCATCGGCAAATAATGTTATTCTTCCTCGGAGCCCTTCTGTCAAGTCTCTTATGTAGATGTTGAACAAGATCGGGCCCAGGACAGAGCCCTGTGGCACTCCACTTATCACCTCTGACATTTCGGAGGGGGTGCCATTCACCACTACCCTCTGAAGCCTACCTCCAAGCCAGTTCCCAACCCAATTTGTCAATGTGTCGCCCAAACCTAAAGAACTCATCTTGCTTAGCAACCTGTGGTGTGGTACGCTATCAAATGCTTTGCTGAAATCCAGGTAGACGATGTCCAGGGACTCACCAGCATCCAGCTTCCTCGTCACCCAGTCAAAGAAGCTGATCAGGTTGGATTGGCAGGATCTCCCCTTAGTAAATCCATGTTGGCGGGGATCCCGTAGATTCTCCTCGTCCATGATTCTATCCAATTGGGGTTTGATTAGGGTTTCCATTAGTTTGCTCCCGAGTCTGAAGTGGCAGCGCTCATGCTACACAGCCGGGCACTCGGGTCTCTTCAGCAGATCTGGTTTTGCACAGTCTTCTATAAAAAGGAAGAGGATTATTGGTTTCTGAACGGCATATCTCCAGGAGATCGGGGCTGACAGGGCGGCAGAAGGCAGTCGGAAAGGGCTTCAGCGACTGGTCCTCAGCAGCGCTTTTTTTTTTTATCGGCCAGCCCAGTCGGTGTTGCAGGGTTTTGTTTAGTGAATCGCGTCCCTGCTTATTTTGCATCCCTTGCCTCATTTGCATGCGCGGATCGGAGAATGGTCGGCAGAGAGGTAAGTGAATCGGTGTCGCTAAGGGGTCGCAAACCGATCGGTACACGATTGGTTTGCTTTGTGAATCTAGCCCATGGGCCCTACTGCCTACAAAATGAATGTCTGTTAGGACTCACGCCGTAATATTGTTAATGAGCACACACTAATGGTGCATGGCCATTGATTCCAGAAATAGGAAAATTGGCCTATTTTGTGCCTTGGCATGAAACCCACCATAAGGGCGTGGTAAGACTACTTTTGCCGTGACTTTATTAAAAGGACCCCATAGTTAGGTGACTATTATTTATTTTTTGGGTTTTATATACTGTCCTCCCAGGAGAGCTCAGAAGGGGTTACAAGTTTACATACATAGTAAAGCCTGGTAAAATATAACATGAAAAACATAGCACAACATGATGAGCATTGCATGATAACCATAGGATGGCAGCTTAGCATGGCACCCAACACAAAGAGGAGTGGTCTATTCACATCAGCCTCCACAACAAATGTACATTTATTAAAAAGATATCAATCATTAAAACATACATAGAATAATTAAAGCCCAATAACGAGTCCTTAATCCTTTTTTGCTGGACCTAGACACGGTCTGTGTTTCGGCATCTAAATGCAAGCCTTCATCAGGGGTGTGCTTGTAACTCACCAGTAGATGGCGCTGGTGTCATGGTAATACATAAAGGATTGCTCTTGGCCTGTGTGACCAAGTGAATCTCTTGTAAAAGTAAAACAAAAATGGAAAAGTCGGTTCAATGTGCTGTTTGAAGTTCCACACACATTTTTTTCTCATGGGGGGAGTGGCATGGCAGGAGGGAATGGGCATCCTTCCTGCTGATTTTTATATTTTTGCTAGCACAGAGGAGATTCCCGGAGGCCACGTTCATTGGGGTCATTAGGGAGGGCCTTCATTGGGGGTGGGGGTGGGGAGGGTTTCATTTTTTTATGGAACACATACAAAATATCTGTGCCATTAAAAAAAAAACCCTGAAAAAAAACCCAGGCAGACCTGTCGGTAACACAGTTACCAAACAGGTCTAGTACTATTGGGGTTTTTTTAAATTGCTAAAACCCTTGCTTTTTTTGTGCACAGCCTAGCGATGTTAGTGCATCAATTGCTTGGCTAGTTTGCATGGGGTTTTAGCTAATTTGCATGACTGGATCGGAAAATGGGTGATCAAGGGGAAAAACATGCAGTGAGCCATTTTGTGCATTGGGTTGGCAAATGCAATCATCGCTAAAGCTGTCAAAACAGGTTTAGCAGGGATCGCTGGCTTTAGTGCATCTGGGCCTCAGATACTTGTCTGCCTGGTGCAAAGGTGACAGACCTCACACTGCCTAGATAAGATTTTAAACAGTGCTGTGGAGGAGCTGGCTGTCTTGGTACACATGGGTACCAATAGCATAGGAAAGTATATGAGGGAACTTCTAGAAAAAAATTCAGTCTCTTAAGTTGAAAGTTGAAATCCAAAGCCTCTAGCGTAGCATTATCAGAGAATTTAAACAGTGCTATAAACACTTTGAAAGATGGAGGAATTTCTTGTTAGTTTGGAAAGCATTGAAAATTCCTGAAATTCAAATAGGCGGTGCTGGGATCGCTTGGAAGAATTGGATGCAGGCAGGTATTTGGACATTAGATGACGTTATGTCTAATGGAAATCTGCTTGACAATTGTACTCTCTTACAGTACATACCGTATGTGCTCTGTATTAGCCTCTCCTTCACTTAAATTGTCAACGTAAACTAGTTTTTGGCCCTTTGATTGACTTGTTATGTTCTTCTTGTTTTTCAACTGCACTGTATGTAACTCTTCTATTTGTTGTGAACCGCCTAGAACTCCCTGGGTATGGCGGTATACAAAAATAAAATTATTATTATTATTATTATTATTTTTCACAATTGCAACAGTCATTTGGAATTTTAAAATCTCAACAATACAGGTGGTTGCAGTTGAAGCAGGCTATTCAGAGTGGGTTCCCTGAATGGAAAAATTTTAAAACATATTTTAGACTGCAAATCCTTTGCTACCAAACTGATTTAGTAGGTCATCAGGCTGCTCAGTGGTATAAATTGATTTCTGGATTTTTGAATAAAAAGCCAAAAAATAGTCTTAGAGACATCTGGAGCATCGAGATAAAACAGTATATTTCTGTGTCTCGTTGGCCACGAATTTGGACTTGGAGATTGAAATGTACAGCATCAGCATCTATGAGACAAACATGATTATTTTTGTTACATAGGATTTTCTGGACCCCAGTTCGATTAAATAAAATAGATAGTTCTAAGTCTAATAGAGGCTGGCATTGTCATACTGGTATAGGGACTTTGAATCATCTGTTGTATTTTTGTCCGTTTATATTAATATATTGAAAGTGTTCCAATGTCATATGAGGCTATAATTTGTGGAACAATTTTACACGTGAAACCCATTCTAGATAAATATAAGAATCGTCTATTTATGATCCTAACAGGTATAGCCATTCAATTGATTACAAGTAATTGTAAAAACCATGATAGAATTAATTATACATTTTGGTGAGTGAATGTGTGTACTACATACTGATACGAACGAATTAACACAGAATGTAGGGGTTTTAGTGAGGTATTTAATAAAATTTGGAGCCCATTGACTAAATTTGTAAAAACATAATAATGTATTTTCATCATATCTCTTCTTTTCTTTGGTTTATTTATCTTTACATATCCAGGGGGGTGGGGGGTTGGAGGGAGGGGAATAAATATTGATAGTGATATTTCGGTAACTTTATTCTTTATTTGTATTGTATATTAGGATATATTATGATATTATTATGTGCAGGAAAATGAAATTCTTGAATGATATTTATGTTACCTGTATAGATAATAGTAGAATATCTTTTGTTCTTTCATTTGTATGACACTGTTTTTGATTAAAAATCAATAAAGAATAAAAATAAATAAATAAATAAATTCCTGAAATTCCCCTGTATAGGTCATTCATGTCCCTGAATCATCCCTGCTCTCTGTCCTCCTATGGTCTCTTCTCAGGTCTTCTTCTCACCTTCTGTTTTTCAATTCACAATCCTTGCAACAGTTACTCACGAGAAATTTTTGCATGGGGCCTGTTAGTTGGTATACTGTACACTCACAGGCTCCATGATTAGGGTTACCAGACATCTGGATTTCCCCGGACATGTCCGTGGGTCCGGATGGCTTTTCAAAACCCAGCACTTTGTCTGGTTTTGAAAAGCCTCCTCAAATCGCATCAGGCAGGGAGGAAATCCGCGCATGTGCGGATTTCCTCCCTGGCAGACAAGAGCAGGCAGCGGGGGGTGGGACTGGACGGAACTGGGGGCGGAATTATTGAATTACAAGGCTGGGGGGGGGGGTTAGGGAATCGGATTTTCCGACTGGAAAATCTGGCAATTCTAGGCATGATGGATCCACACTCTTCTTCCAAATGGGTTCCTGTTACCAAGGAGAAGTGTCTGAAGTCCTGGCCACCACAAAGCCAGTGAGCTTTCAATTGTTGACATACCCCATGCTAACTTTTTTCTTCAGTAGCTGTTGCAAGGACTATGAATTTTAAACATCAGGAATTCCTGAGCACGGGACAAAGGGTCATGGATTCTCTATATAGAGGCATTCCAGGATTGTTTCATATTCTCCAGACTCCCAGGAGATCTCCTTCCTCCACTACGCTTCTGGCATTGATGTTTTAAATCTGCTTCTGGATATAACTGAAGATAATATGACTCTCCTTAGGTCACACAAGAGAATCAGTAACAAAAGGGGAATCTTGAGCATATGTCATAGACCTGCTCTTTCTTTAAACCAGGGCTGCCCAAGTCCGTTCCTCAAGATCTACTGGCAGGCCAGGTTTTCAGGATTTCCACAATGAATATGCATGAGAGAGATTTTCATACCAAGAAGGCAGTGCAGGCAAATCGCTCTCATGCGTATTCATTGTGGATATCCTGAAAACCTGGCCTGCCAGTAGATCTCGAGGTCCGGACTTGGTCTGCCCTGCTTTAAACACTAGGCTACACTTATATCAATCTTTCATTTGCAGGGTTTCACTTTAAAAGGAAAATGCAGGTGCATATAACGGACAGCAGGCCCAAACAGCAGAATTTGATGCCAAAAGCAGTTGCCTACCTTACCCATGTTTAAATCTGGGCCTGATTACATCTGTGTTTCCCAGGCAACAAATGCAGAAACATGGTTAAATTACCACAGGTCTGAAACATGTGAGTGGTAGAATCAATTGTCAAAGCTTCAGCTTTAACTACTGAACATTTGCATATATTTAATTAACATTCTTAATTCAACCACTTTCTCCTTGTTCCCCTTCGGTTTGCCTTTTCTACTGAATGGAACAAAAAAATGAGGACTTCTCTTCACAAAGGTTGTTCATCACATACAATCACACCCAATAGTCAAGATCTTAATGTGGCCACACAGGTTGAAAAGGTGACTGCAAAATCTAGAAGATGACAGGTTGCATAGGGAGAGATATGGCCAGTAGGAAAAAGGAGGTATTGATGTCTCTGTACAAGACTCTGGTGAGACCTCATTTAGAATATTGTGTACAATTCTGGAGACCGCACCTTCAAAAATATATAAAAAGGATGGAATCAGTACAGAGAAAGGCTACTAAAATGGTTTGTGATCTTCGTGATGAGGCGTATGGGGACAGACTTAAAGATCTTTGGATGAAAGGCGGCAGAGGGGAGATATGATAGAGTCATTTAAATACCTAATTAATATAAATGCACATGAGTTGAGTCTCTTTCATTTGAATGGAAACTCTGCAATGAGAGGGCATAGGATGAAGTTAAGAGGTGATAGGCTACGGAGTAATCTGAGGAAATACTTTTTTATGGAAAGGGTGGTAGATGCATGGAACAGTCTCCCGGAAGAGATGGTGGAAACAGAGACTGTGTCTGAATTCAAGAGGACCTGGGATAGGCACGTGGGATCTCTCAGAGAGAGAAAGAGATAATGGTTACTGTGGATGGGCAGACTAGATGGGCCATTTGGCCTTTATCTGCCGTCATGTTTCTATGATGCCTTGTGATGTCTCCATCCAATAATTGTCCTGGGAATAAACTGTTGGTACAATGCACTGGCAGGAAACCACAAAGGTGGAAATAAATGAATGGTTTATTACAGAAATAGTCACTGGGCTATAACAGTAAACATGATCAAATCACATTCAGAAGTGTGTCAATGAACACCATCCCCTTCCCCCAGGGTAACTGGGCCTCTATGAGCTTCATAAAAGGGCATGATGTTGTTAGCTGAAGGCACTGAATATCAGGAGAAGCTCAAGGGATTTGTGGCATGTTGCAGGCCTGTTAAACAGATCTGTTTGTATCTATCAAGAATTGCAGTTCTCCATCACTGTGCTACAGAAATCTAATCAAATCAGAGACCACAGTTAGAGAGAGAGAAAGATAATTAAACTGTTGCATGACCCACAACTCAAAAAGGATGTAATGGAACTAGAAAGGCAACCCAAAGAATAAAGGGGATGGAGCAGCTTCCTCAAGAAGAAAATTTAAATAGGTTAGAGCTCTTCAGATAGAAACAGTAGGATAGAAATCATGAGTGGCATGAAAGGAACAATTAAATAATACCCAAAGTTATTAGATAGTATATTTATTTATTGGATTTTAGCTCATGCTTTATTGTTGCAGGGACGGGGACAAATTTGGCCCTGTGTCATTCTCTGCTTTAAACATTAGGCTATTCCTCTATATCAGGGATCTCAAAGTCCCTCCTTGAAGGCCGCAATCCAGTCAGGTTTTCAGGATTTCCCCAATGAATATGCATTGAAAGCAGTGCATGTACATAGATCTCATGCATATTCATTGGGGAAATCCTGAAAACCCGACTGGATTGCGGCCCTCAAGGAGGGACTTTGAGACCCCTGCTCTATATGGATGTCAATGTGGCCATTTTATAACATGGATATTCATCTGCTACCAAGCAGAGGCTCATATGTCTTGTTTTGCCCTGCTCATAATTTGGACATTTCATGGATGTTCATGCTGGACAATTTCCAGCACATGAATGCCATCTCGTATTTATTTTAGAATAGGTTGTATTCTGTTCTAAAATACACATGAGATGGACTTCCATTTGTATTATACTGACTGGGACGTCCTTTCGAAAATGCCCCTCTATGGTGCATGCTAAAGACTGGCACCTAGCACTTACATGCACAAGTGCTAGTTTGTGGCATCAATCGCATGCACAAGTGTTATTATTCTAGAACTCGCATGCACAGTTGTGGCCTATCTTTAGGTAAACTGTTGGAAATCCTTCCAAATAGGAGAGCTGCCTTGATCAAAAATGGGGTATAAAGTTAGATGTCCTGTTGGCCAAGACGTCTAAGTAGACAATTTTCAAAAATTATATTTGGATGTCCAGCAGTTTGCTATTTGAAAATTATCATTTTTGTTCCTCCAGAAATAAAGTATTAAAAAAAAAGGAGAGCTGCCTGTTGAATTCTAAAGTAGTTACTATGAAAACAATATATCTTCTTAAAAAGGAGTTTTTTTGTGTGTGTGAAAGGAGAGTCTTCACAACTCACGACGGGGTTAATACCTTTAACTCAGAGTTGACACACCAGTAAACCCAAAAGGATATTTACTTGTGAAACATCCCAGGACCTCTCCCACAGTGCAAATCATATGTGAGAAATATAGTGTCTCTCAGTGTCCAAATGAAATATACTAAATACTTGTCAATAAAATTTCAACTGCTGCTGTCCTACCCTGTGAAAACAGTTCAGCTTCCAATAACCATGCCGTTATAAATTATAATGATAGTAGTGTTTAAGCCCCTTACATTAACGGGTGTTAGTCTGATCCAGTATGGCTATTCTTCTTATGTCTTACCTCCATATTCAGACTCCCATTTCCCCTTTTACCTTCCCTATTGCCACCTTTTTTCACCAACTTACAAATCTGTCCCCTTTCTCTGTCCTTCACCGCCATAGAACTCCCTCTCCATTCCCCCTTTCCCCATCAACCTTCACTTATTCTTCCAGCTTCTATCTTCAGCCCCTTTCTCTCATATGCCCCCTTTTTAGCCCCCAGCTTCAGTCCCAGTCCTTTTCTCTCAAATGTCCCCTTTTGTAGCCCCCTTCTCTCACCTCCCCCTTTTTTCCAACCCCAGCTCCCTTCTCTCACACATTCCCTTTTTATAGCCCCCCCAACCCTAACTCCCTTCTCATACCTGCTCTTCCAGCCCTCAGTTCTAGCCCCCGTCTCCTTATCACACCTGTCTTCCTTTTCAGCCCCCAAATCCAGACCCAGACCCCTTCTCTCACAACTCATCTTTTGCAGTCCCAAGCTCCAGCCCTCTTCTCCAAACTGTCTTCTTTTAACAGCCTCCTACACCAGGTCTCTTTTCCCAAGAACCCCTCCCCCTCCTTTTAAAGCCTCCATTATTATTATAGATGAACATAGTCACAAAAAACAGCTGGAAAAAATCAGAAGTTGAGCACAGTCCTTATCTTGGTGATTTATTGACCAAAGGTTTCTCAAACCATTTTGCGTGCTGCTATAGGTGTGAAGGGGCTCCGTTTCGGAGGTAAGTCTCACCTTCCTTGGGAACGTCAGCACTATTTTCACGCTGCTTGTGACAATAATCCAGTGATCTGTGAAACGTGGAGGCAAGCTATGCCTATATCCATATAACTTAGTAGATATAAGTATATCAGTGGCCCAGGTTCCCATTCTAGACCCCTAGCAAAGATTTTGCAGAAAGACTCCATAGTGGGGTTTAATTTTTCTTTACATAGAAACAGAGAAAATGACAGCAGATAAAGATCCATCCTTAACAGATACTAAACTCTTACAATGCCTTCCTCTCCCTTAGAGATTAATATGCTTGTCCTATGCTTGTCACATACAGGTCTTGAAAACTACCACCTCCACTGGAAGTTCTTTCCATGAATCCACCACCCTTTCAGTGAAGAAGTGTTTCCTTCAGTTACTCCCAAGTCTAACCCCTTTCACCTTCATCTTATGCCCCATTCTACAGCTTTCTTTCAATTGAAAGAGGCCTGCCTCCTCAGCATGTATGCTACTGAGGTATTTATACGTCGCTATCATATCTCCTCTCTCTCTCTCGTCTTTCTTCCAAAGTATTTCATATTTCATATTTATTTGATATACTGCATATCACGTCAAAATCTAAATGGTTTGCAATTGTTAAAAATAAGGGAACAGTTACTGGCAAACCTCCCCCCCCCCCCCATGAAATGAGTATCTCTTTCCTTTGTCTGTGCTCTAAACTCACTCAAAATTGTTGGATGGTTGCGACTAATAAATTTTAAAAATAAATAGAGACAAAAGGGACCTATATTAAAATGGGATCCATAGGGGCAGCATCTGTAAGGGATATAATACCTTAGGCAGTAACACCAACAGTGATTGTTGTTCCTTGTTTGTACAATGTTCCAAGTTGACATAAATAAAGCTTTTAAAAAAAATGAAAAAGAAAAGGGATTTCCTACAGAGAGAGAAGGAAAGAAATCAAACATATATCCCAAGCATGACATCAATGGCAAAACATCAGTGAGTGGTAAAATAGGCACCAGGTTAACTCAAGAAGGAATGCCTTCAAACAATTTTTAAACTTCTTGAATGAAGTTATATCTACGGAAGGGTCAATCAGGGGCACGGATTAGGCAGAACTAAACAGTCACCTATGGCTAACGTGACCATTTATTTCTTTCCTCAAAATGGGACAGGATCGCCCCCTCCCCCCCCCCCAGATCCTCCACGGATCCCTCCCCCGGAACCTGTTAAATATAGTGCAAAATATAGACAGCAGATATAAATTCTCAAAACTGACGTATTTTGATCACTAAATTGAAAATAAAATCATTTTTCCTACCTTTGTTGCCTGATTTCATGAGTCTCTGGTTGCACTTCCTTCTAACTGTGCATCCTTTCTTTCATTTCTTTCTTGCTGTCTTTTTTTCTCTCTCCCTGCCCCCCTTTCTTTCTTTCTCCCTCCTGCCCTACCCCCTTTCTGTCTTTCTTTCTCCCGGCCCCCTCCCCCCTTTCTTTCTCTCTCCCGACTCCCCTAGCTGCTGCCCACCCCATCCGCCGCCTATTTCTCCAAGCCACCACTGCACTAACAGATCATCTTCATGCAGCAACTGCACAAGCCTTCCCCCCCCCCCCCACATCAATTCTGACATCGGAGAGAAAGTTCTGGCCCGGAACTTCCTCTCCAATGTCAGATTTGATGTTGCGGGTGGGGGGGGGAGAGGGGGTGGAGGCTTGTGCAGTCACTGCACGAAGATGATCTGTTAGTGCGGCGGTGGCTTGGAGAAATAGACAGTGGCGGCCCGTTTTTAGCTCACCTGTTCCGCTCCTTTTGAAAGTGGGACATTTTGGCGTCTCAAAGTTGTGCATGGGGACAAAGGGACAGGTGAGCTAAAAACGGGATGTATGGTCACATTACCTATGGCAGCAGTTTCTGGGGAATGCAAAGAGTGGCTCAAGGTAGCAATATGGGATACTTTTACCAGCAGGGAAGGTGCTAGTTTTCAAACTAACCATTTACCCAGTTTCTTCTGGGAGGGGTGGCATGTTGGGGTGATCATGATAGCTGAAGGAGGGGAATGAAAGGCTGAGATTAGCTTAGGGTTCCTAATGCCCTTGAACTGGCCCTGGGGCTAATACACTAAAGCAAAAACATCTTGTGCAATGAAGACAAATTTTGAGATGCGAAGACCTTGCTAACAGACTGCTTTGTGAAGACGCAACTGAGGTATCCAGAATGTTGCTGCTAGGCTTATGATAAGGTAACACCTTTATATCTCAGATTGCACTGGCTTCCTTTCGAAGCAAGGGGTATTTTTAAATTATATACTGTACATTGATTTTCTTGATCTTCCATGGAGAAATCCCAGACTATATGATGAATTTAGTAGAACTACCATCTGTTAAGAACTATAACTTGATTAGCAGTCATCTGAGGTTAAGATTTCCAAACCCTAGAGGTATTAAATATAAAACAATACACTCTATGGGGCTTATAATCGAAAGAGAAATACGTCCAAAAACCAGCCTAAGTCGGCATTTGGATGAACATTTCTCAAAAACGTCCAAGTGCCGATACTAAAAACGGGTTTTGGACTTATTTCTGAACAACCTAGGCTTTCATAGTGCCGCTGAACGACAAAGCTAAATGGGGCATTTCGGGAGGAGTGTCAAGGGCGGGAGTTGAGCAGGACGTGGGCCAGCTTAGACTTAGTCTTACAGCATGTATAACCGAAAGTTATACAGCCCACAATCGACTGAACTTGGACATTGTGACTTAGACCATGCAAAACATGGTCTAAGTCACAAAAAACCACTTAAACTCACCAATTAAGCACTGAAAACACATAATACAGACCCCCACACACTAGCCCAGTGATCACCGATCCTCCCCCCCCACCCCCATAAAAATATTAATCACACCTTTAAAATTCAGCCTCCAGACCATCATCACCTGGCAGCCTGGCAAAGGAAAGCTTAGTCGTCCAGCACAGAGGCAGCTTAAGTTGTCTTGGGGGTGGGTTAGGGAACCATGGCGAGGAGGACCCATGCCCATAAGCCCCTGTAATCATTGCATTGATACTTAAACATGCACACTGCCCTATATACCCCTAAAACCCTTTTTTACTGGCATATAAGTGGCTCCTGTAGCCATAAGGGCTATTGGGGTGGTAGATAAATGGGTCTAGGGGATTCTGGAGGTGGTTTCGGGGGTTCACCATAACCTATAAGGGAGCTATAGGGAGGAGAAGACATGGCACCCTTTTTGTGAAGTTCACAGCAGTGCCCTGTAAGGTACCCCACTATTTAGGTGCCATGTCTGGGTGTGCGGTCCATCACTTTGTAGACCCCTCCCACATCCAACAGGGCTTGTTCTAGGCGTTTTGGACTTGGACGAAAAGTTGGACAAAAATGTGATATAAAGATGGACGATTTAGCAGCTTGGACGATCAGATCGGCAGGACGTATAATTAGACAATTTTCAAAACGAAAAAAAGTTGGACGTATTTTTTGAAAATGTGTCTTAAGCTGTTTTTTCACTTTGGACGACTTGCGAGATGAACGTAAACGGACTTAGACGTCCCTTTCGATTATGCCCCTCCATATCTTTTCCAAAATAGTCTCTTTCAGGACAACTAAGAACTATCCCCTCTTATGAGAGCTTCCATATAGGTCTGAAGACCTATTGTTTTCAAGATATCTCTTTCACTCTAACAGATGAGCAGATTTTCTCTGTTTTTATATTTTAATTTTAATGTATGATCGTAATTTTGATATTAATGTAAGATTGTAATTCCTGGAGATGGTCAGCCTTTTATTAATTCGGATATCACATTGAACTCCTATTGGGGTATTATGTAATGTAATGTGTGGAACAAGTAAGCTAGATAGGTGGGCAAGTCAGTGTAGAATATAACATAACATAAATTTTTATATATAAACTGCAAAAGCCTTTCAGTTCTATGTGGTTTACAAAACAGATGGGCTGACCATTGACTGAGTTACAATAGACAGAACACTGGCATCAAGTTAACAATAGTTTCGCATCAATATGCTGCTTTGGAGGGAGTATGAGAACAGAGGGGATTTTAATAGCTTTCTAAAATGCATATATGAGGTTGAAATTTTAACCATTTGGCCCAGTTCAGGATCGCTGGAAATGGCTTGGTATGATACGAGTCGGTTAATGAATCTGTTCCGAGTACAGCCTTTGACTGAAGGGAAGGTAAAAAATGATCGGGAACGTGCAGAGCAGCTTGGCGACGAGAACAAGAAATGAGCAGTAGGCCGTGTAGGGCTTTGTAGAAGAGGCATCCAAACTTGAACAGAACTCTTCCCTCGACAGGAAGCCAATGTAATATCTGATATGGAATGGTATAAATAACAGGAAGCCAGTGCTCTTCTCTTAGGAGTGATATGGTCGTATTTACAGTAGTACTAAAATAGTTTAATTGAAGTATTTTGGATAGTTTGTAGTCTTCTTGGTTGAGTGGATTTCAAGCTTTGAGACAATAAGTCATAGTAGTCCAGATGATTAGTTACCAAGAAATGTGTAAGGCCCTTTAACCAACAGAAGTACATGAATTTGATGGAGGACAAAGAAGGAGCTCTTCAGAAAAGTGCAGATCAAAATTCAAGTTCCCATCAAGGGTGAGATATTTAAGTCTGTCCCCACTTACATCCTAAAGATGGTTTGATTTTGGGAAGGGATACTGTAGAAGGGAAACTGTAGAGTCTATTTTGAAAAGAATTTTCAAATTAAAAAGTATAGGCCAAAACATTAGCATTTAAATTGAAATGAAAACTATTGATTTGATCCAGAATTACCTAGATGGGTTCATAATCTAGACAAGAAATGTTTCCTGTGTTGTGCTAGTACAACTGTGAGTGAAAATGTCACTGTATATTTCTAGCTGTCATTGCGGCATCCTAATCCTTAAATATGTCAATGTTCGATGCTGTTGCATGCAGTACAAATACAGTTTCATTTCTTTTTATTTCCATCCCAGCCTCTTTGTTCTGCTATATACTGTAACCAGGTAGGGATCGGAAATTACCCTATTTACCTAGCAGAGGGGCAGCAGGATTGGGGTAAAGGAAGTAGGCTTTTCCTTTTTGTGTCTGTACACCTCAGGTGAGAAGAAGGGCTTTAACTACATCTTTTATGAAAGCTACCCTGAGCAATATGACAAGAACATTGCTCTTTGGTCTTGCCTGAGGGGTACAGGTCACACTAGGATAATTGTAGACTATTGGAGAATGATGTCTACTGTGAGGGAGTTGAAGCAGGGAGCCTTGAAAGGGTTCTGACCCTTACTAATAAAAGCTCACCATTGAAGTGTTATGACTGGTTGCATTTGTTCTGATTTTTTATATAAACATTAATAAAAATGCGATAACATACCGAGAACAACCCAAAACAGATAGAGCTGTATTATATCAATCTTTAAGCAAGAGGACACAAAAGTCAAGATAAAAGGGCAGTAGGCCCTCTATTACAACTATAACTATGTGTGCTTTTCACTAATGTGCCTGCTTTTATCCCCAAGATGCAGAGATGTTCCCTGCAGGGGGGAAAGGATGGAGAATGGAGCACATGTAATTGTGATTATACAAACCAAGGCATGTCGCTACGGTCTAGTTTTGCTTAGCTTTTTGATGCTAAGCCCCTGAGTAAATGTTACTGCAGCATTTGCATCACCACAGGTAAATTATTTTTTATTGTTGTTTCCTAAAGAATCAAAAAAATATTTTCCTGTGAAAAATTGTAGAAATTCATGCTTTATCATTTATTTCCACTTCAGTCTCTGTAGACTTGTACAAGTGGAACATGAGGCCTGGGATATTAAACAGTACCTTTTAATACATAAACAAAAACTGAGTATGTAGTAAGACAGCCCACCACATCCTTTCTCTTGTCCCCAACTAGCCACTTCGAAGACATGGGTAAGATCTCGAGGGAGGGGAAGAGGAGGGGCATCTCTCCACAGCGGCTTTAAAAGACAGCAGCCCCGATGTAGAGCCCACTATTTGCATTACCGCAGCCAGGAATCCCATGATGTTCCTGGGTGTTACAATGCTCTATTTTTATTTATTCATTTTGATTTCTATCCCGTTCTCCCAGAAGCTCAGAACGGGTTACAAGTAGACATTCACAACCGTTTGAAAACAGACTAGTCATGACAACAAATAGGTTACAGTAGACAATAAAAGAACTTGTTCTAGAGACCAGACTGGTCATAGCGAAGAGTACTAGTATGTTGAGGAGGCATATGTACTTTGTTTTTTGAAATTGCTGCTCCTGCTGGGCATGCTGGCAAGATATGTGGAAGGGCATAATCAAAACACACGTCTAAGTCCATTTTGGACCTAGTGCTCTAGTCGCCCAAAGTCGGCAGCGTCCAAAGTCCATTCTTGAAAAATACACCCAAAATTCCCCCCCCCCAATTGTCTATAGTATACCCCCACGAATTTGCAGTTCACGAATCGCAGGCTCAGTCTTCTGTGGTATTTTCCAACTGCCTCTTCCTGGTACTATAGTCAGGCAACACCAATCAGGAGCTGCCTTGACATGCCAGATAGCAGCTCCTGATTGGTGTAGCCTGACTTTAGTTCTAGGAAGAGTCAGTCGGAAAATATTAAAAATGATCCCGCACCCGCTCCAGCTGCCCTCTCCTGCGTCCGATCCACTCCTAAATCGCATTTGCGGTTTTTCAAAATTCGTGGGTGTTCCTGGAAAGGAGTACTGTACTTCTACATCCAGCTGTTTGAATGTTCAGACCTTTAGTACATCCATCTTTATACTACATTCTCATCCAAAAAAATCGTCCAAGTACCAAACGCCTAGAACAAGACTTTTGGACATAGGAAGGGCCAGTAAAGTGATGGATTGGACACCTAGACATGGCAACAAAGTAGTGGGGCACCTAACAGGGCACTGCTGTGAACTTCACAAAAAAGGGTACCACATAAGCATCTCACCACAACTTCAAGTTGAAGTTTCAAGTTTATTAGGTGTTTATATATCGCCTATCAAGGTTATCTAAGTGGTTTAACAATCAGGTACTGTGGCAAGGCCGGTGCCGGGTTTTGACTTAGGCCCCGTTCACCGCTCTGCCACGGCCGACCTACACGTGCCTTCAAAATAAGTTCAAGGTCCTGCTGGCTTAATAATAAGAAAAAACAACAAAATGGTCAGAATGAATAAAGTTCTTTTCCAAAGAGTGTCTCAATTTATTGGCCTTGAAACACTTCATGCATGGTAAATGCTACAGTTCCAAACAATATGCAAAAATAAATCAGGGCTTTCAATAATATAGCCCTCACCTTCTTGTCAGGTACAAATAGGTAAGTGTCACAGGCAATACCTGATAGCTCAGCTTCAATAGTCTCAATAACCGAGCAGGTAAAGAAAAAATCACATACAGCAATCTTAATTGTTCAGCCTTAAATGAGTCTTTCCAAAAGGTTGCTCCTTGGATTGAGCAACGCTGCAGAGACCTGGTTTGCAACCGGTCTGCCCCAACCAACTAAGCACACTGGTGGGGGGAAGGGAGTAGCTGAATCCACCTGAAATTAGCTTGCCAAAATTTTGGCCCCACAAACCCAACCCGAGGATGGTTGGTGGATTCTCCCCGCTACTGCCTTTCACTCAATTGGCACAACAAGTCCCAAACAAACGGCAAAAACTCAAAAATTGTCCAATAACAGCAATCTTGCTTCAATGTCCCACAAAAAACAGGCCCACTTGTAGCCGTGAGCTCAGCACTGCTCACTTAGCTGTACACTGGGATTTAGCAGGCATTCCAAACCACAAAAATCCCCAACTTTTCCAATATAGAAAAAACCAGTAAAGTTATGGAACTTAGCTTTCATCCATCACTGTTTCTCCATGTTCCATGGGTTCAGGATTGGAGAGTTGGCTGGCTTCAGGGACAGGAGCTGCCTCTGGCATTTCAACGTCCTGTCCTATAGTTGGGTCAGGAGCCCGGTCCTGAGAGGATCCTCCCTGGTCAGAGCCAGGATAGACTAACTTACTTCTGCTCAGGGCAGCCTCTAATGCATGCAGCTGACCACGCCCCTAACCTGAAAGGGGGAAGGGCAGCTTGCTGCTTGCACTGCATTTTCCTTGGGGTTTTAATCATTGTTGGCAGCTGAGTACTACCTGTCCTAGGAGTTTGTTTCCTAGGCTGTTCCCTTTGGTGACACCCCTCCTGCTGCTCTGGGCTATTCTCATATTCTTCCTGCCTTCCCCAGGGCTCAGGAACTTGGTGTCTCAATTGCAAATCTGCTCCTAGCTGTGAACTAGAGTTTCCCCTGTCACATTGGTTAGCCCTTTTTTTGATAAGGCTAGGGTTAGGAGAAGACTTGCCTGGAACAAGTTTAGCTTTAAGGCTAGGGTTGTGACAGTACTCAAGCATTTTCCCTATCTGTCCTGGTGGGCTCACAATCTATTTCACGCACCTGGGGCTGTAGGTCATGGTGAATCCCCCCAAACCCACTATATATACCCATCTACAACCCCAATAGCCCTTATGGCTGCAGGTGCCACCTATATGGCAGTAGAGTAGGGGTTGTTTATTTTTTTTGGGTGGACTCACATTTTATACCATGAGTGCAGTGGTTAGAGTGGCTTATGGGCCTGGGTCCTTCTCTCTATGGTTCACTAGCCCACCCTCCAGACTACTTAAGCCACCTCTGTGCAGCTTTACTAGGCTTTCCTTTGCCAGGTGCTGATGTTCTGGAGGCAGGTATGTACTTTTTTATTCCGATTTTTATGGTTTGGGGGGGGGAGGAGTCAGTGATCACAGGGGGAGTGAGTGAGGGTCAGCAGTGGTTATCTGGTCACTTTGGCACTTAGACCTGTTTTTAGATCACCTAAGTCAGGGCTGCCCAAGTCCGGTCCTCGAGATCTACTGGCAGGCCAGGTTTTCTGGATATCCACAATGAATATGCATGAGAGAGATTTGCCTGCACTGCCTTCTTGGTATGCAAATCTCTCTCATGCATGTTCACTGTGGATATCCAGAAGACCTGGCCTGCCAGTAGATCTCGAGGACTGGATTTGGACAGCCCTGGCCTAAGTCATAACATATAAGTTTCATCCAGGCAACCTCGTAAAACTTTAGATTATCCCTGCAGAATGACTAAGTCTAGGTTGGCCCACGTCCCGCCCACATCCCGCCCTAACTACTCCTTCAAAAACACCCCTTTCAACTCTGGGCGTACAGCGGGATTCAGAGGCCTACAAAGTGTCTGGATACGACTAAAAAAAATTTTTTGGATTATTGGCACTTGGAAGACCTGTCTTTTAGGTCGGCCAAGTGCCAATTTGGGCGGGTTTTTAGATGTATTTCTGTTTTGATTCTGAGCTCCACAAGGAAGTATTTTCTTAGATTACATGTATGTCTACCTTTTTTCACTTTCATCCTATTCCTCATTCCAGAGCTTGTTTTCAGTTGAAAAAGACTCACCTCCTGTGCATGGAGATGTTTAAACATTTCTGTCATACCTCGTATCTTCCCTCTCCCATCTTTCTTCCAAAGTATACTGTATATAATGAGATCTTTAAGTCTGTCTCCACACACCTTATGATGAAGACCACTGACCATTTTAGTTGCTGCCCCCTGGTCTGACTCCATCACATCTGATCTTTTTGATAGTGTGGTTTCTAAAATTGAACACAGTACACTAAATGAGATCTCACCAGAAACTTAAACCAAGACATGACCATCTCTTTATTCCCTGCTGGCCATTCCTATCCCTACACACCCAAGCATCCTTCTAGTTTTTGTCATCACATTTTCTACCTGTTTGGCCACGTCCAGCTTCTGCCAGGGCCTGTGCAAGAGTACTCAAAGCATTTAGAGCTGGGCCCCTTCTCTGTCTTTCAGGTCCCCTCCTTGAATTGGCTTAGCTGCTCTTTGCCGCACCCAAGAAGCTGCTGCCTTTGGCAACTGCCTAGTTTGCCTAATAATTCAGCAAGCCTAGAAGCCAGAAGTACTTTAAACCCCTATACTTTATTGCTTCCATGAGTTTTTGCAACCCAAATTTATGACCCTGCATTTTTAGCATTAAATCACAGCTACCATGATCTAGACCAGTGTCTGTCAAACTGTGTGGCCTGGCACAGTGGTGTGCCCAGAAGAGATTCCGGGTGTGCCATGAGAAATTCCAGAATTTTATGTTATTTTTTAAAAATTCCCTTCATAAGTACAGTACTCCCCCCAAAATTTGCATTGGTTCTGTTCCAGGACCACCCGCGAATTTTGAAAATCTGCGAATATTGGATGTGGTACTAAAATGACTAAATATGCCCTCCAAATCAAATTTAAATAGAGTAGAATGTGTGTTCTCACCCATAATGATGAAGGTATGCACAGGAAAGCAGCAAAACAAAGGATTTACAGCTCCTCGGGTGGCGCCTCTTCTTCAGGCATGTCAGGAGGAATCATATCTTCTGACGGGGATGGTTATTGATTATGGGGATGAGGAGGAGGATGTCATCAGCATACGATAGCACAGTTTCATCTTCCATTTTGATGAGGCCCAGTGAGCTCATGAATAAATTGAATAGGATTGGGGATAATGGGGAGCCATATGGGACGCCACAGAATGCCTTCCAGGGGTTGGAGCATGATTCTTGCTTTTTGACCATGTATTCACAATTTTGTAGGAAGTCTGCAAACCATTTCAGTACAGTTCCTGTTATTCCGATTTCCGAGAGTTTGGTTAGTAGTAATTGGTGGTCCACTGAGTCGAAGGCTGCGGAGATATCAAATTGGAGTAAAATGGCCTGATGACCCGAGCTTAGCAATTGTTTGATTTTAGTGATTAAAGTGATGAGGAGGAGCTCGGTGCTGTGCTGTTTTCAGAAGCCATATTGGGATGTATGAAGGCAGGAGTGTTGCTCTATGTATGAGGCTAGCTGCTTGCTGACGTGAGACTCGAGAATTTTAATGAGAATTGGAATGCCAGCAATCAGTCTGTAGTTGGATGCTATGGAGAGGTCTGCTTGGGCTGTTTTCGGTATAGGGGTTAAGGCTATTTTACCCATTTCTTTGGGTAGGTACCCTTAATTCAAGGAACTATTTAGCAAGCCAGTTAATGATATGAGCCAGTTAATGATATGATGTGGAGCTGTTGAAAGAAGGTAAGGAGGACAGTTGCCAAGGGGACTGCTTTGTAAGGCTAGTTTTGATATTAATCTATTGGTATCGGGGAAGGAAAGGTTAGTGAATGAAGACCAGATCTGGTCTGCATTTATGGGTTTAGTGTATTCCATATAGTTGTATTGGGATGAGTTTTTCCAATTGGACCAATTTGACTTTGTTGAGGAAGAAATCTGCAAGTTCTTGGGCTGAGATTTTGTTAGAGAAGGCTGCAGATTCTTGGTTTGGGGGGGGGGGGCTGTCAGTTGTCATACTAGGCGGAACAGTTTTTTGCTGTCGGTTGTGTTACCTCCTATTTTACTGGCGTAGTAATTTTTCTTTGTTTTGGATATGTTGTCCTTATATTGGTTTATGGCTGCTCTCCACTGTGATCTGTGTTCTAGTGTCATGTTTTTCCTCCATTTCCTCTAGACATCTGCATAGTTGTTTGTCTAGTCTTAAGGACTCTGTAAACCAGGGCGAAGTTCGATTTGGTTTTATTTTGCGTGGGTGGAGGGGGGGTATAGTATCTAGGGTTTTGGCTATGATTTTGTTCCAGTTGGTTATCATTGAGGTGTTGTTGTTCGAGGGGGAAGGGAGTGATTTTGACACTATGTTCCAGAAGAGATCAGGTCTTGTTTTCCTGCGGACTAGTCTAGCGTATTTGGTGGCTTTGGAGTTCAGATCTATGTCAGTTAGGTTTAGGTCGATTCTAGGAGAAAGTGATCTGTCCACGGGACAGGAGACCATTTAGCCCTATTGACTATATTAGGGGGAGAAGATGCAAATAGATCTAAGGTATGGCCTTTTTCATGGGTGGGGTCTGAGGGTATGATAGTGATTTAGCAGTCCTTAAGTAGAGTCTTGAGTTTAGTGACTTCTTTATTTTCTGCAGATTCAAGGGGTATGATTAGGTTGTCATGTTGGCAAATGAAGTTTGTTATTATTTCCATCATTTTCGTGATGGAGTCTGAGTTAGTGCTAGGGGGGGTCTGTAGAGTAGGAGGATTCCTACATTCTTGTGTGCAGGGTTGTGCTCACTTTCGAGCTTGCAGGTGATGTATTCTAGGGATTGGCAGGCCCCTATTCTCAGGTACAGGAGCTCACACTAATAGACCTCCTTTAATTCAGATAGGCACCCGAGGTATCTGGGCTTGGAGTATGCTGCGACAGCTCAGGGCTCACCTTAACCCACTTGGGCATGCTCTCTCTCTCTCACTTTCAGAGTATCCAGCCTGCAGCTTTCTTCTGAGTTCCACAACTTTATCCCTCCTCTATAAGGCTTGCCTGCAGCTGCTGCTCTCCTCCCTGCTTCTGACCTGGCTTGCTCTCTCTTTCTCCTGCAGCGGGACTTTTCAGCAACCAGGCTCTCTCTCCCACCTTCGAGCAGGGCTCTCTCTCTCTTCTCCTGCAGCATGACTTCTCCTCAGCCAGGCTCTTTCCCCTCAGGGCGCCTTCTGGGCTGGATTATAGTTCCTTCAGTAGGATTCTGTCTGCCCCAGCAGGTCCAGTGTTCTTCCTCTCCTCTCAGGGCTCACCTGCAGCTTCTATTCTTTGGGATCATGGGAACTTATCCTTGAGCAGCGTCCTTCTCAACTCTAGGGTGCAGCCTCTATTGTCTGGGATTTCCTATCTGCCCTCACCTCCTTCTGGACTTCTCCACTGCTTCTCTGCACTGCCCTGCACAACACCCAAGGTTCACCTTTACTTAGGAAGGCTTCCTTATTCTCTCCACAGAGGGTCCAGCCTGAAGCTCCTTTCCTGCCTGGGCTTGCCCTTGCAGTTACTGGGGTTTCTCTCTGCTTCCAATCAGGCTCTCTCTTCTGCCTCAAGTTCTTCAGCACCTGCCTTCTTCTTGGGGGCTTATCTGCTCGTCCACAGTCCAGCTCTTACCCAAGTTTGAATCTCTCTGCCCTACGGCTGCCTTCCTGTGCTTCTGCCTGGGGTTGCTGGTCTTGGGCTGCTCACTCTCCTTACTGGGCTTGTCAGTCTCTTCAGCAGGGCTTCTGTAGCACCTCACTGCCTAGGCTTGCCTCTCTTGATGTGGGTTCTGGTCTGCCCCCACTTCCTCTGGCTTAGCTTAAGGAAAGCGGGGGGAGGGGGGGGCAGCCTGACGATTGAGGAGAGCAGACGCATGGAGTAAAAGCTCCTCCACACCGGCTTACATTTACAGATTGTTGTGACGTATTCAAGCTGTTTCATCCATCATTTCTTCACTGAATATGTGCAGCTTACCTCCCTCCATGACACCACCAAAACCTACAAAAGGGGACCAAACGCCAACGCCGCATTCCAGTGATAAAAGGCCGAAGACAGATCCTTGCACACCAGAAAAAATGGCGCCGAAACACGAGGACTCCAAACTTGATACTCTCATCAAAGAGTTGCGTTCAGTTAAACAAATCATGCAAGAGCAAGTAGAAGAGACCAAATTACTGCAAGTGGAGATTGAAGCACTTAATGCTCAATTTGTTGATGCCAGACATCGTCTTGATGCACTCGAGGAACAATCTGCCTCAATTCAACCCAAACTCATCTTAATTGACAAACATGAAAAACTAATCTCTTCTCTTCAGCACGATATGGAAGATTTATCGAATCGCAGCAGATGGAATAACATTCGTATTATCGGCATTCCAGAGAATTCGGAGGGCACGGATATGATCGTCTTTCTCACAGAGTTCCTGCTGAAAGCCTTGTGCCTGACCTTCTCTTCCCCGCTGGAATTTGAGCACGCACACCGGGTCCCATCTCGGCCCTCCGCTCATCTGATTTCTGCAAGACCCATTGTAGCAAAACTACTGCGTTTTCAATATGCTCTTCAACTAATTACTACAATGAAATCTCATCTGCAACTCCTCTACCAGGGCAAGAAGTTTTTCATAATTCCTGACCTTGCCAAGTCTACTGTTATCAAACGCAAGGAATTTCTTTCTCATCGTCAGGAACTGAGAGATATTGTGGCGAAATATGGCCTCATGTACCCGGCTCGGATGAGGGTAATGTATAATAATCGTACCACCTCCTACACCGATCCAGATGAACTTAAAAATTTCTTAGACTCTCTGAAAATGCAATGATGTGCTTTTCTCGGTAGGGCTGTTCTGATATCTATATGCTTCTCTATGTTACTTGAATACCCAATTGTACCATTTATATAGTGTGGAGCTGTTTTTCATGCTCCTTGTGTTTTCTCACCTGTGGTTTGCGGGAGCACCCACAAATTGTACTGCTAATATCTCACTTGTATGGCCTTTTCGTAGCCATGCAGTTGATTTATTTCTCTGATTTTCTACCTTTACTTTTTTTTTCTTTTCTCTCTTTCATGGCTCTTATGCCGAAATGGTCTTTTCTTACATCAGATAATATGTAATATTGCTTCTTGTACTGTTATACACTATGCAATGTTTTTCCATGTGGATTATTATGCTTACTGCTATCCTATACCTCATAATTTTCCTGATGGCTGATTTACATATCATTTCCTATAATGTCAATGGACTTAACCATCACATCAAACGAAAGAAAATAACCTATTATCTCACCACTAAACATCCTGATGGTATATTCTTACGGGAAACACATCTTCCCTCAGCTGCTGCATCCAAATTCAAGGTATTAGGATTCTCAACCCATTTTTTTTCTCCTGCTACTTCCAGGAAGAAAAATGGTGTATCTATTTTCTTTAACTCTAAACTACCTATTGACATTATATCTCATAAAACTGATGCAGAGAGTAGATGGTATTTGGTATATGCTGTGTTGCACTTGATTGAATATATCTTCATGAATATCTACGCTCCTGTCACTGATAATCCAGATTTTTTTAGAGAACTCCAATCGACACTCTTGGAATTTAGCTCTTGCGCTCTTGCCATGGGAGGTGATTTCAATCAAATACAAGACCTAATGCTTGATAGATCGTCCCTATGCAAATCCTCCAAATCCAGAACTTCATAATCTCATTGATAACTTCGCTTTAGTAGATCGGTGGAGGCTCCTAAACCCCCAAAGGTAAGGAATACTCACATTTCTCCCCACCACACAACACATATACAAGAATTGACTATTATCTCCTTTCCCCTCAGTTGATCCACTCTGTTACAAATGTCATATTTCATCCTATTACCCTTACTGATCACGCATCCATCTCCTTACACCTCACTATCTCCCCCACTCCTTGTAGGATACCCTCTTGGAGATTTAACAATCATCTTCTTCTAGATGATGAAATCATTGATAAAATAAAGTGCTTTACTGCTGAATTTTTTGCAATCAACTCTAAAGATCCCGAGATACGTCCCACCATCCTTTGGGAAGCTTATAAGGCCTCTCTTAGAGGGGAAATAATTAAACTATCTTCTTGGAAGAAAAAACAAATGGTCCAAAGAGAAAAAGAATTAGAGGTATCAATTAAACAATTAGAATCTCAACATATGTCCAAACACACACACAATCCTTCTGTATATCATCAGCTTCTGAAACTCAAATATGAGTACAATTCCCTCATCTCTTACAAAGCTAGACAAGATCTTTTTCTTCATGCCTCTGGACATTATATGGGTGATAACATCAAGGGCAAACCTTTAGCTAAGTACCTTAAGATGAGACAAAAAAAAATTACATATATGTTCTATTCAAAATTCCACAGGACATATTGTCACCTCCAATGATGCTATTGCCTCTCAATTTGAATTATTCTACACTGACCTCTATAAAACTGAATTCACCTCTTCTGAATCAGATATTGACTCTTTCTTAGCCAAAATTGATCATCCCCAATTGAGTGCTTCTGCGAAAGCAGAATTAGAAACGCCCATATCTCCCTCTGAAATAATTCTCGCAATATCCTCTTTAGCCAACAATAAGGCCCCTGGACCAGATGGGTACACCAATGAATTTTATAAAAAATGTAATGTTCTGCTAGCCCCTTATCTCTTCAATTATTATAATTTCATTCATAATTCCTCAGAAAAACAATTCAACTTCACTGAGGCCACTATTGTAGTGTTCCTGAAACTGGATAGAGACCCTACCCTTGTTAAAAATTTCAGACCCATATCCCTCCTGAACTTGGACTACAAAATTCTGGCCAAAATTCTTTTGATTAGACTTAACAATGTGATATCCTCTTTGGTTCATAAAGACCAAATTGGATTCATTAGAAACCATCATATAGGAGATAACCTGCAACTTTTCCATCATATTAATGTCCATGTTAAACATCTCATGGAACCCGTGGTAGGACTTGCCATTGATGCTGAAAAGGCTTTTAATCGAGTTGAATGGACTTTCCTACTTCGGGTTCTACATTGGTTTAACTTCGGAACATACTTTACTTCTTGGATAAAAGTACATGGCCATTAATGTAAAAAAATAGAAAATCATGATTTTTACAGCCACAGTTAAAATTGCCTTAGCGTGTGGGAAAGACCTGCATAAGGGCATGATAAGGCCACTTTTTACCGAGGCTTTGTCAAAGGACTTCTAAGGGCCCCTTTTACAAAACAGAGAGTGCAGCAAATGTGACACAGCTCATACAATTTGAATGGGCTGCGTTACATTTGTCATGCAGGAATCACTACCACGACTTTGTAAAAAGGGTCCTAACTTTGCTGCAACAATCACTGGGCTTGGCTAGTCTCAGCCCAGTTCTCTACGCCCAGTCCTCTGCTATGATCATATTAAGGAAAAAGAAAAAAGGGAAGAACTAGGAATAAAATAAAGAAGAAGCAAGAGTGCCAAGAAAGAGGCAAGTTGGCATTTTGAAGACTCTAATACAGTGGTCTCAAACTTGCGGCCCACCAGGTACTATTTTGAGGCCCTCGGTATGTTTATCATAATCACAAAAGTAAAATAAAACAGTTTCTTGATCATATGTCTCTTTAGCTATAAATTACAATGTTATTACACTTCCCCCTCGCGAATTCCATATCTATGGTTCGGTTATTTGCTATTTTTTGGCCAGAAATTTTTTTTCCAATTTACGGGCTATTTTTAGCCCTGTAAGCCCCCCCCCTTAAGCCTTACCTGGTGGTCTAGCGGGTTTTCAGGCAGGAACAATCTTCCCACGCTCCTGCCCCGTGCTGATCGCTCACAGAAATTGGCTCGAGAGACTATGGGAGCTCAAGGCAGCCATTTCCTATGAGCGATCTGCACGGGGCAGGAGCATAGGAAGATCGCTCCTGCCTGAAAACCCGCTAGACCACCAGGTAAGGCTTAAGGAGGGGCTTACAGGGCTAAAAATAGCCGGGGGAAGTGGGGGCTAAGGGCAGAACCGGCCCGAATATTATTTGCGGTTTTTCCATATTCGCGGGCCGGCTCTGCCTCTAACCCCCGCGAATACGGAGGGGGAAGTGTATTAAGACTTAGCCAAAAGAAAAGATTTATAAACTATAAAGAGTTTTACCTCATGCAAAATTATCATTTCTTTAATAAGACATTAAGTATTTTTTCTGCGGCCTTCCAAGTACCTACGAATCCAAAATGTGGCCCTGCAAAGGGTTTGAGTTTGAGACCACTGCTCCAGTACACTGCTATAGAAGTTACTACTGTGCTCTCTTCTGTTCCATTAACAGCCTTCTTTTGCCAGCATAAAATGATTCTTCCCAGTGTTTGTGTCTTCTCTACAAGTGTCAGATTCACAAGTGTGTGTCATGCAATTAATTTTAGGAAGACAGAAATGTGAAATTCTTGCCGCAGCAGGCATGTATGCACATGTATAGACCTTAGCATTTAGACGCAAGGATTCACTGAGGAATAGTGCTTAGAAGCTTTAAGCAACTCAAAAGCAGGCCTTTCCTTACATTCAAGAATTTGATTTAGAGCAGAAACGACGAACTAGTTGAAAAGCAGCTCATTGCAGCTTTCCTTTCTGCATCATCAGAAGCCAAGAAGACAATTGATGGCATTACATCGGTCGTCCGGTTTAGAGTCGACTAGCCCGCAAAAATCAATAGGTTTCCATTATCAGGTCCGGCTGGGTCACTGGTCTGTCAATGAGCTGTTACAATTGCTGTACAAGGGTGAGCCTGACCAGTCAATTGCTGCTGACAAGAGGAAAACATGCTGACAGCCACTAGAACAAGTCAGAACATAGATTTGCACTTCGGTTTGCCATCCAAGGAGACTCTGAGCAAGGCCATTTTCAAGATGTAAGGAGGGCCCACGCAGCAGGCAAGAGCAGTGGCCGCAGGGAAGGGGTAAAATGTGGATCTCAACTGCACGTCCTTAAAAAAAACTCTTCCTTTATTGACAGCTGAGGTTTCAGATTTCATGAGTCTCGCACACGCCTCCTCCCCCCCCCCTCCTATTTTCTACCGTAATGACGGAGTTTTCTGTATCCTGCGCTCAAGGCTACTCCAGCAACAAATTAAGCATTTCTCTTTGTTGTTGCTTTTCACTTTTGATAGGAGACTAAACCACCAGGATGAGTTAAGGACGTCTTAACCGCAGTCATTGAAATATTAGCAGTTTTAAAGGGTTGGCCCCTCATTTCTTATGCAAGAGTAGCAGTTCAAATCGCAGACTTGCCGGTTGAGTAAAATTAAATAGCCGTCTATACTCTGCCTTTTTAATTCTTCACCTTTTCAACTTTCTATTCAATTCCCTCGGCCTTGGCTCAGATTCTTCTGGAGCCGGGAACTTGTGATCTATCAAAAAAAAATCGGCAATCAATTACGATACCGGAAGCCAAATGCATGAGCGTTTTTTAAACTAGGATGCACAACCTGAAAGATAGCTCTCTATCTTTTTTTTTTATTATTATTATTGTTGTTGTTTATTTATTTAAAAGGCTTTTAAGAGATAAAAGCAAATCATTCCACGGGTATAATTAGATGCAGCTGTCTTATGACTTCAAGCACTTGGTAGTTCAGTTTTCTTATTGCATGAATTAGAAACATTTATTATTTTTTAATAAAATGCTTCTTATGGAAGGCTCTTTATTGCTCTACCAAATGTGATTATGTGAGCTGGAGGGAATTCAGGTTAATATGTTGACACACTTAACAATGCGGGGGTCAGGCTGCAGGCATCCGCTGGAGCCCCCCTGACAGGTCCTAATCAGGCGCTGCCCTAAAGGCAGAGCTTTAATTATTGCACTGCACGCGGGCTTGCCAGCATTAAATTGAGACATAATTAGGACTCGGGACTTTAATAATTGTCCTGACTAATTGGGCACACAAGTACGTTGTGCAGCTTGGCGTGATTAGATAATTAGTATTTCAAAATGACAAAATTGGTATTCTTGAATACAAATTATAAATTGAAAGGAGGGAGGGGGGGGGGGAAGCAGGGAGCGTATCTTTACAAGTCTATTAAGAGTTTAGCAATGTTGGTAATTTCAAGTCCATTAGGAACCAGAGAGTTCAGCTCCCTGTCCTGGCTGAGGGATGAGGCGGCCTTCCGCTCCCTCCCTTCTGATCCTCCAGCTCTTGAGTAGGACTCCCCCTCCCCCCACTTGGAAGTGAGCTGAGGACTCTCTCCGGAGTGTCACTTTACTCTTCCTCTATGTGTGTGATAAATGGGGTATGGAGGACATAAGGAGTCTTTTGAAACCTTTTATCTTTTCAGAGCGTTTTAATCTCTAGTGCAGCGGTTCCCAAACCTGTCCTAGGGGCTCCCCAGCCAGTCAGGTTTTCAGGGTACCCACAATTAATATCCATGAGAGACATCTGCATGCAAATCTCTCCCATGAATATTCATTGTGGATATCCTGAAAACCTGACTGGCTGGAGAGCCCCCAGGACAGGTTTGGGAACCGCTGCTCTAGTGCAGTGGTTCCCAACCCTGTCCTGGAGGAACACCAGGCCAATCGGGTTTTCAGGCTAGCCCTAATGAATATGCATGAAGCAAATTTGCATGCCTATCACTTCCATCATATGCAAATCTCTCTCATGCATATTCATTAGGGCTAGCCCGAAAACCCGATTGGCCTGGTGTTCCTCCAGGACAGGGTTGGGAATCACTGCTCTAGTGGCTTTATGTTTTATTTATAGCAGGGGTGTCAAAGTCCCTCCTCGAGGGCTGCAATCCAGTCGGGTTTTCAGGATTTCCTCAATGAATATGCATGACATCTATTTGCATGCACTGCTTTCATTGTACGTTAATAGATCTCATGCATATTCATTGGGGAAATCCTGAAAACCGGAATGGATTGCGGCCCTCGAGAAGGGACTTTGACACCCCTGATTTATAGATATATATATATATATATATATCAGTGGTGTCAAATGTTAGTCCTCGAGGGCCACAATCCAGTTGGGTTTTCAGAATTTCCCCAATGAATAAGCATGAGATCTATTTGTATGCACTGCTTTCATTGTAGGCTAATAGATCTCATGCATGTTCATTGGGGAAATCCTGAAAACCGGACTGGATTGCGGCCCTCCAGGACCACCATTTGACACCCCATATTGGAGGAGGGGCGGGGGACTTTTGTTGGACACGTTTGTCACCAGGAGAGTGAAGGCGTGATTGCTCTGAAGAACAGGGGCATTTGACGTTTGTTTTCTGCCTGAGACACGGCGTCTCTTCTTCAGATTGCCTCCTAGCTGGGGCAGGAAAGCTGCCTCCTCCAGCCCCATCAGCTGGCAGCCACACCCGTGTTTATCCTCTCTCCCGTGTAGTGCCAACAAATCGTCTCCGTGTTTATTAGACACCGAGGCAGACTTGGTGTCAGCTCCATCCCAGTTCCCCGGTTGAAGTGCTATTTAAATTCATCAAAATGCTAATTAGGTGCAGAGGCCTAGGCTGTTGCAAGAGCCTGGTGGGGCTCCTCTGGTGATCCCATTCTTTCGTAATAATTACTCGCTTAAGGATGCTGAGAGAAAGCAACTATGGGTGCGACCGAGAGCTGGTCAACAGACATCTGCCCCTCAACCCCCTTAGCCAGGGGGCTTAACCCGACTCAATGCCTCTGCCCTCCTAACCTCCCCCCCAATTCAACTGGAGTCTGATCCAGCTCTACAAACCACAAACGTGGAATGGGCATGTCAGATATGTGAGTGATAAAGCAAATCACCGCCACAATAATAAAGTCAATGCAGCTGTGCAGACAGTCCACTTATATTTCTCTGTTTTTGCTCAGGACAGTACAATTAGACCTGGGGAGGGGGGATTCTAGCTCTAGAACAGTGGTCTCAAACCCAAACCCTTTGCAGAGCCACATTTTGGATTTGTACTTGGAGGGCCTCGGAAAAAATAGTTAATGTCTTATTAAAGAAATGACAATTCTGCATGAGGTAAAACTCTTTAAAGTTTATAAATTTATTTTTCTCAAGTACTTTAGCAAGAATGTGAGCCTATGGGACAGTCAGGGAACTCTAAGTACTCTCTCTTCATCTTAATTAATCTTACTTATTGCATTTCTTCTGTTTCTACTGTAAACCGCTTAGAACTTCACGATACAGCGGTATATAAGAAATAAAATTATTATTATTATAAATCTTTCCTTTTGGCTAAGTCTTAATAATAATATTGTCATTTATAGCTAAAGAGACATAGGAGCAAGAAAACTCTTTTATTTTACTTTTGTGATTATGACAAACATACCCAGGGCCTCAAAATAGTACCTGGCGGGGCCGCGAGTTTGAGGCCACTGCTCTAGAGTGTTTAAAAAGGCGGTTTTGTGATTCTGTAAAGGATAGACAAACCAGTATTTAGAGAAACACGTCTGCAAAAGAAAAGAGGGATAATTCTGGTTATCACATAAGAACATCTCAATTTCTTACAAGTGGGAAGCGATTTTTGAAAGTCAGCACTAGATATGTGCATGGTTTGTACTGATAACCGGATTTCTGCCTGAATGAGCATCTTTGAACGCCAGCGGCAGTAAGAAATGGAACAAGCTTCTGCTTATCCTTAGTTCCCCCGACCTTTGCTAAAGATACTCGAAACGCGTTGGGAAGGGGAACCGGAAGGACTAAAAAAAGATAAGTCGAATTTTAAACCACATACGTTAAAATGAAAATAAATTAAGTTATAAACATGATAAAAGGGAATCATGAAGAGCACCACTCCAGCCCAGTTCGTTTGAACTGGTGGAATCTGAACTCCCATAACTCATTAATTATATGAACTATCTGAGTGTGTATTGTTGAATGAGCATCATACATGCAAGGACTCTGAAACAGGATCTTGTGTTCCATACAGGTGAAAAAAAACCCCAAAACCATCCAACTACCTTTTTTTTTTTTTTTTAATAAAGACTAACCTAAAGCTCTACTTCTGCCAGCGTCCAGTTTTTCTCTGCATAAAATATAACACCCTTGTAGAAAAGTGCGAGATCTGTCAGAACCAGTCTGCTTCCACCACCCCCTAATTCCACTTTTCTTTTTTGAAGAATTTTGTTTACGGCTGATCATTCAACGCCTCGTTGGCTCTGACTGAAGGGAAAAAAACAACAACAAAACACCCCACCTTATAAATATATGATAACCATCCTGTAATAGATAGTGTGACAAATGACTTCACAGTGTGTTTCAGGCTGCTAATTGATCGTTTCAGGCCGGGGACTGTATGGAATAAATTATAGCTATCAAAGGGATACAGTGGTTCGTTTTAGGGGACAGTGATTTCTGCGTCGTTTCTTGTTTCCGTATTTACCCACTTTAGATGTCTGGCATATTGGCGAGGTTCGTTTTGTTCTGCTGCCTTGTAAGAGATGCAAATCTCAGAGCGGTCGGCAGAGGCCACTCTACATGAATAAGGAGCCGAGATCAGCTCCTGCCACTGCCTGGCCCCCAAATGTGCTTTTAATTAAAACCTCACAATTAGATGGAGGAGGATCCTTTGTAGAGGCCAGTTGGGGTTACAGCAGAGTAAGTACTGAACTGAATATCCTTTATTACTTTCCAGAATAGCAGGAGGGAAATCGGATTTGTGGTTACAGGCTAGAGTCTTTGGAAGATGCTCAGTGGATTTTTTTTTCTCTCTCTCTCTCATCGTTTAGACTTCGATTTACGTAGGGAAAATATTGCTTTCGTTTTGGGTCCAAGTAGGGAACACAAAATGTCAGACAAAAAAATATATATATATTTTTCCCCCTCGATTGATTTCTCTTCCACCCCACACGTTTTCTAAGCTAAATAGATGGGATAATGCCTACAGGACAAACAGAGCAACACCAATTTGGTCAAAGAATTTAGCCTCTCTTTTGAGCTAATTACTATTAAAAACAAACAAGCCCACAACAACCCAAACGAGTTGTTCAGGTACTATCTGCATGGACAATTGATACAGTTTTTTTTTCCCTGGGGAGGGCAAATACCTAGCAACAATAATTATCTGAAAATATCTGCGTTTGTATTTCAATGTGCTGGGCAAATGCACTTGTTTATACTGAATTTTAAAAGCCTCTGTTGGTCTCTTTCACTGTATTGTGTGTATCACAAAGAAAGAAGGAAGGAAAACATCTCTCTGGAGGATTATATATGATTTATTGTTTCTTTACTGATCACAGAAAGGTGGGGGTTACTTAAGCAAATATATCTGTATTGCACTGAGGCTGTATTTTATTTAGCATGTTTTTAGAGCATTAGGCCCTGCTATGTAGGTTTGTGATTTCAGTGGTTCTAATTATTAAATGAAAGGATAACTCTGACCTAAAATGGTCATGGCATTAGAAAAAGGGCCTGGGTCTTTGTACATATCGACCAGTATTATGATTACATTTGAATATCCTCTATCTATCTATACAAGGAGCTGATGAAAAGTTCTCAGCCCAGCCAACAAAACTGGAGCAGTCTCCATTGAGGACTATACACTTTGGGTCCAGTGATTTTCCACTTTTTTTTTTTTTTATTCCATTGGAAAAATCCGGAACAAAAAAAAAGTGGAAAATCACTGGACTAAGGGCAACTTTTACTAAGGTGCGCTAGCGGTTTTAGAGCGTGCTACAATGCTGCATGCGCTAAACACTAATGCCTCCATAGAGCTTGCGTTAGTATTTTTCACTTAGCGTGTGGTTAGTGCGCGCTAAAAACGCTAGCGCACCTTAGTAAAAGGAGCCCTAGGTGTATAGCCTTGAAGACTGCCCCAACTTTATTGGGCTGAGAACCTTTGGGTGGCCCCTTGAGTGTGTCTATATTCACTTTCACAATGTAAAATATTAAAATATTACCACTAAATAGATGTTTGTTTGTTTTTAAATTTGAGTATGAGGATGGTATGAGTATATATGTATGGTATGCTCTTCAGTGGGCCTTATACACTTTCCATGCAGACAGATATAAGATAACTCTCCAATACTTTACCCAACCTCCAAAATATCCAGCGTTCCCCTCTGTGGAATTACAAATTGTTAAACATACTCTCATATATAAGATGACATATAATTTGAGTTTTAGTGGAGATATGCTAGTTTCATAAGTTTTAGGTACAGTTATGTTTTGTGTAACCTTAAATCCAGCCGAATCCTCAATTAGAGTTCTACGTAGGTTACGGGCAACATATGTTTGCATACAATTTTGTATAGGATTAAATATGTTGCAAAGAATTATAAATCAAATTATAAATACAGTCTGAGGTAATATATCATAAATAGCAACTGACCATTAACCAATATTTTACCAACGCATTATCATCAGTTAGAGAGGCAAGAGATTGTTGGGGTTTTTTGGCCCTTCCAACCAAAAAGGCATTCTTTTGCCCCCCCCCCCCCACCCCCCGATTCAGAAAAACTGTGTATTGATTTATTTGGGTGATGAAAAGCAGAACTTTGCTTCATGATTTAGGGCCCTCCAAAGTAGGAATGTATAGACCTTGGCACTTAGATGGAATGATTCACTGAGGAACAGGTCTTAGAAGCTTTAGCAACTCAAAGTAGTCCTTTCCCAACTTTCAAGAATTTGATTTAGAACAGTAATGATGAAATAGATGAAAAGAAGCTTATTGCCCTTTTGGATTATTCTTTACACACAGGATAATTTTTTGACAGTTTCCATCTATAAAACCATGTTATACATGTGGAAAAGAGCTCTTATATAATTGTACAATTATAAGTACACAGGCAAACACAATTGCATGTGTTTACATAGAAACATACATAGAAATAGACGGTAGACAAGGGCCACGGCCCATCTAGTCTGCCCACCCCAATGACCCTCCCCTACCTATCTCTTTGAATAGATCCCACATGTCTATCCCATTTGGCCTTAAAATCAGGCACGCTGCTGGCCTCAATGAAGTGGAAGACTATTCCAGCAATCAACCACCCTTTCAGTGAAAAAGAATTTCCTTGTGTCACTGTGCAGTTTCCCTAGAAGTTCCTGGGTATGCAGCCTGGGTAGAGCGGAGGTAAATTTTGATGTACTGCATGTGTGCATTCTGTAATGTATAGTGTACACACTCATATTTACCATTCAGAAGAGGTGTGCATTTGTGCAAGAGGGTTTCTGCACTGCTGAGGCTTGTTCTGGGAAAGGTACATAAGCACCTGTTGCTTTTATAAACACTGCTCTGGAAGAATGCAAGCGTGCTTTCTCTGAAAGGAAAAAAAAAAAAAAAAGATATTTTTGTGATGCTTCAAAATTTTGCAACAGGCTACAGCCAAGTCCTGGCACAGAGCATTAACTGGAAGCATGATCACCTCAGCTTTTTTTTTGTGGAATTGTACTGTATTCTATTTTCAAAGAACAATGATTGCCAGAGAAGTCCTATTTATATAGGTAGGTTTTTTAAAAAAAATATTTTTGCACAAATTGCCGTTGGTGGAAAATTACTAAAGATTGTTTTAAATATGCATTTGTAGAAAACTTGGGCCTTATAACAAGATTAAAGCAGTAAATGTGAGTGCTGTGTTAGTACCAAGTGAAATGCTGAGTTTATTACGCTTTATATTATGATCCCATCATACAAAAAAAAAAGATGAAAAATTGTTCATATTACATCATTTTTTAGTCTATTTTAAATAGTACAAGTTCTTTTGGAATTATTATATGACTGGAGTGTTCTAGAGGTTTTTAGGGCTTGTATAAATCAGGAATATTCATTTCTAACTTTAGCATCCTTTCTACAAAATTATCCCATCAGCTATAAGAATAGAACCAACATTTTGTGCTGAATTTTCTTCTAGAGATGAAAACAAATTCACTTTTTGAGTACATTCTCTCGACCCCCATTCACAACCATTGCCACCTTCCCTCCCCCAGGTAGTTCAGGTGAAATTCTTGGCACCCCTCCCCAAAGCATTTCAAACAAAATAATAGATATGCAGGGCTGCATATGCCTTTCAGCGCTATATAAGTGATAAATAGAAGTAGTAGTAGTAATATATATATATTTAAAAGCCATCTTTTGGCCAAACAATGTGTACAGTTTTAATATTTATACTATTATGATTGTCTATTGGTTATGTCCAGCATAATCTTGCTTGGTTAATCTCTTCAAAAAGGCAATAAATCCTACTAGATAAAGAAATTAAAAATGAATAGAATACTTTATATGGGAATTGGCAATGCATAGAGTCACTAGCCAATAACGTCATTTCCTCTTCCAGTTACACTGATCAGATAGGTAAATGAGGTTGGAGAGTAGCGAAGGTTCGCTAAATTTACGTGGGATGAGTTGCTGATGTTAGCGATTGGCGCATTCAAATGAGGTTGGTGGAGAGTAGCGAAGGTTCGCTAAATTTACGTGAGATGAGTTGCTGGTGATAGTGATTGGCACATGTGCAGAATACACCACGAAAGAGGTGTAAATGTGCGCAAGCTCCGGGTAAAGCAATGTTGTAAGCGGTATGTCAATCATAGACATGCCAGAGCTACTGGTTGAAGGGGAGGGAGGAATGACACAACATCGGCTTTCAACAAGTGTGCATAAGACATGCTTTTTCTCCCCCCCCCCCCCCGAAACTGCTAAAATTCATGTAAATCTTGTTATTTGGTTTTAATGTCAAATTTTATCATGGGCAACAGGAGAAACTGCCTTCACAACAGTGAAAGGCACGAAAATAACAACTACTAGTTTCATTTTCAGCCCTATGTTTATTCGTTGCACTCGCCGCCAGTTTTTATCAAGGTATTTTAAAAGA
Source organism: Geotrypetes seraphini (assembly GCF_902459505.1). Taxonomy (NCBI): domain Eukaryota; kingdom Metazoa; phylum Chordata; class Amphibia; order Gymnophiona; family Dermophiidae; genus Geotrypetes; species Geotrypetes seraphini. The sequence goes on from NC_047095.1 coordinate 25,265,223, forward strand.
GTCTATTTGCAATATTTGGATATATGGATTTGCATACCTATGGTTTTATCATTCAATAGCAAGACTCCTGAGGCAGGCCTTTTGAGGCCGAAACACGATTGTGTCAAGTCTGTTTAATAATTAAAGGATTGAATGCCATCTGGTCTCATTTGTTGTTGTTTTCATGTCAAATTTTATCATGGACCACTGTCAGACACACATGCTCAAGAAGCATGCTTTTGTCTACCCCCCCACCCCCGAAAAAAAAAAAAAAAAGAAATACTATAATTTATGTGAGTCATGTAGGGTTTATTTTTTCATGAGTCACAGTCAAAACACACACCAGAGATGTGCTTTTTACAGTACCAGTACTCCTGGATCAGTTGCTGATTTTTGGTCACCAAAAGCCAACGCCACACTTGGAGAATTACTCGGCGATGATGAAGAATCCACCGGTGTGCTCATTTAAGTATTGATAAGCCCATTTGCACGGCAGAATTGGAGACTGCTAGGAAGCTTGAAAAAGAGCCTGGTAAGCTATTTTGATAATCCGCCACAAAAATACATGCATGCTAAACCAGCTGGAACTGGTTTAGCGATTGTGTTAAAGGCAACCTCCACTGCCCCAGGTACATTAGATAGCTTGTGAGCCCACCAGGACAGATAGGGAAAATGTTTGAAGTACCTGTATGTAAACCGCTTTGAATATGGCTGTATAACTACAAAAAGGTGGTATAGAAGTCCCTTTCCCTTCATTCAGGGACTCTTTTAAAAAAAAAAGGATATTAAGCTCTTAGGGCTCCTTTTACAAAGCCATGGCAGAGATTCCTATGGGCTTTAGTGCATTTGCTGCAGGAGAATCACTACTACGGCTGTGTAAAAGAAGCCTTTAATGTAGCATTAGTGTGAGAAAACAGGCTATTGCAAAATGCATCAAAGCATTTTTCATTATTATGTGTGCTTCAGACACATTAACTGTTTAAAAACTGATATTTTGTTGAGAAAGTGTGCCATGGGTGGAGAGGGGGGGTCTTCCTGTGCTATCTGGCTAATACATTCTGATTAGCGCATGCTAACTGGATAATGCAGACTTAACATAGGAATACTTGGTGCTCCCGTGTTAATTTTTTGCAGGCCTCGTGCACTAATGGCATCATATGTGCACAACCTGCAAATAAAAAAAAATAATGCTCTAAAAGGTGCAGTATTAAATCTGGACTTGGCATGCAGGAGAGATCCACGTTAGAATGCATTAAGCCCAGATTTCAGTGCACTTTTCATAGTACATGGGCCCCTTAATGCCACCTTCCTTCCTCTTTTTTTCTCATTCAGAATTACAGAGGAGGTACAATGTGCAAGTGACAGAAAAAAAACCAAAACAGACCTGGTTGTTGTAGATCCTCAGGTGCTATATGCCAGGAAGCCTAAGACTCAAATTTTAACACCTGAAGTGTGATATTAAGCTTATAGAATGGTGCTTGCAAATAATATTTGGTTTTATTGCATGGAAGAGGTGATTTTAGCAGGGTTGGTTGCCATTTATAAATGTAGAAAGCTGATTCACACATGTAAATCAATATACTGCACAAAGTAATTGGTGTACGAGCCAACTGCAAAAAATTGATGTTAGCAATCAATTAATGCAGAATGTACTCAAAAGACATATTATAGTTAATTGGCATTATTAAAATATTTACATTTGCATTTGCATCTTCCTGGGCATTATTCTATAACCTCTGTGCGTACTACCCAAAAGGGGGCAGGGATGTGGTGGGGGTGTTCTAAAAAATTTGCCCTACACAAAAATTGAATGAAAGAATAGTGCCATTCCCATACCCAAGCGTCATGAGTTAGGTGCCAGAATTTTCAGTAGATTTCAGCTGGCGTAAACATCATTGTCCAAATATGGTCACCGGAATGGTCTCTAAGGCCCTGATTCTGCAAATGATGCCTACAGTTAAGTTCGTAGGTCAGTGCGCCTAGCCGATCTAGGCACCTAATTGTTTAAAAAGCTTAATCAGCGTAGATAATTGGCAATTAACTTGTAATTGATGCTAATTGCATTTTGAGGCACTTATCAGAAAGTAGGTATAGTTAGGAGGTGGATTGTGGGCATGTAAAACAGATTTTATGCTGCTTATCCTGGGAATAAGTGGACGGCCAAAATCTGCCGTTGCTTTATGATATCACTAAAATCCAACCCTTCCTCTCTGAGCATATCACCAAAACCTTATCACATCTTGCCTAGCCTACCTCTCTCTCTTTCAATCCGTTCAAAATGCTGCTGCATGACACATTCATTTATTTATTTGGTTCATTTTATATCCCATCCTCCTCAGCGAGCTCAGAACGGGTTATTCTGCCAGAGTCGCTGTGCTCACATCACCCTCTCCTACAGTTGCTTCATTGGTTCCCATCCGTCTCTGCATACAGTTCAAACTTCTCTTATTAATCTACAAGTGCATTCCCTCTGTAGCTCCCTGATCTTTCTCTCTATTCCTCTCTGGGAACTCCGATCATCGGGCAAGTCTCCCTTGGTTGTGCCCTACTCCTCCACTGCTAATTCCAGACGACGTCCCTTCTCTCTTGCTGCATCATGCACCTGGAACAGACTGTCTGAGTCGGTTCGACAAGCTCCGCCCCTGGCAGTATTCAAGTCCAGACTAAAAACCCACTTTTCCGAGGTTGCTTTTACATACATCATAACCCTCTTATCCTAAAGCAACCCACTATAGCCTCCTTGTGACCCTGGGCAGTTCACTTGACACTACCTTGCCCCAGGTACAAAACTTAAAAACTTAGATTGTGACCCTGCTAGGGACAGAGCTGAGTAGCGCTATAGAAATGATTAATAGTAGTAGGTACCTGTTTTGGATTTAGATGCCAGCAGGTGACTAACTTAGGTGCACGCATTTAGACCAAGAAAACCCTGGCATAAATTGGGTGCGCCTAAGGTTATGATGCCTATCGATGCCTAAGCCCACTTTGGGTGCCACTGGGCGCGATCCGATATATTGCAACTATAGAATCACGCCTAGCACCGCACTACTCAGGCGCTTAGGGGTAAATTCTCTATTACTGCGTTTAACTTAGGCGTGCTTTGGACGTCCGATATAAGTGAATAATTACGGAGTTAAGGGTCTTAATTAATGTTAATTGGAAGATAAATGACACATAGACGTCCCTAAGAGGTAGTTGACGGACTGACGTCTACAGAAAGCATAGTCCCGTCTCCAGCTCTGGACGTGGGCGTTCCGTGGGCGTGCCAAATGGGGACGCTAGATAGGCGCTACCTGAGTGACCGCCTGCGTCTAAATATCGTGTATTATGTAGACGTAAGAAACCCTGGTCTAACTTGGATTTCAATGCCGTTTCAACTTTCGTAATTGCGGCTCTTTGTTAGACGCGAGGCAGACGTTCGCTGTGTTTTTTCATCAATAATTCCAATAGTGAGTTTGAATAGGTAATTTTCATCTTTTCTCTGTCCTAATAAATATAATGTCAATGGAACACATTATATTGCATGGATAACAAACCACATTTCTGCCCGAACAATAATATAATTTACACATGGCTTTTACAACCCCCTTTTTTTCTCAACAAACAGCCCAATGAACGTCCAAAACGATTTCAAAATTCTAACGGCTTCTATGACGTCAGATGCTACTTTATGGTTAGGGTTAGGGCTACAGTTAAGTAGCTCGGTAGCTCAGTGAGTAAATGCGCTGTACCAATCATCCATAAGTTGTGAGTTCAACTCCCGGCTTGTCTTTTACTTGATTATAACATGAGGGGTTTATGCTGCAGGAGTGTGTTGTTGGGGTGTTGCAGGGGTGTCTAGGATGACAGAGAATAGTCACTTGCATTTTCAACAATGCATTTGAATTTCTTAAGATGAAACCTTAGTGAGCCGCGGGCGGAAGGTCACCGCAGCCTCGCACCTCAGATGAAAAGGTTAATTTTTTAGGGACTGTGTAAGCTGATCTGGGACAGTCTTCAGCGACTCGGAGCCCTCCTCCCGGCTGGGCAGAAGGAGGAGGCTTTGGCGGTGGTGGTTTTGGTGGTGAGTGAGGGCGGGAGGGGGGAGTCGCCTGGCTGCTGCATCTGCACTCCTGCTGGCCAAAGACCTACTGATCACAGAGCAGAGATCACAGAAGCACGCAGGTATGTGCGCATGCGCGGCTAGGGTTTTATTATATAGGATATACACCTATCGCATCTCATTTTCATCACAAACACATTAGCGAGACTATACACAATACATTACAAAGTTGAGCTTGGGTTTGATAAAATAAACAGCATAATTTTGACTCTGTATTACATTTATTGAACCATACTTAAGAATATGGGTGTTGCATCCGTGACAACGGTGCTTTACACCATTGAGCTACCAGTCTTTTGCCTCAACTGACTGTGATATGATAGCTAAGTAGAGTATACTTTAGCACATCACTAAGGTATGCTATGACAGGGGAACCAGAGACACAGGTGTAGGTCAGTGAGTAAAAGCACTATATCGATCATCTGTAGGTTGTGAGTTCAACTCCCAGCTTGTCTTTTACTTGTGGCATATCTACCTTCCAGGTGCACCTTGATGATGTCACAATATACATAGTAACATAGTAACATAGTAGATGACGGCAGATAAAGACCCGAATGGTCCATCCAGTCTGCCCAACCTGATTCAATTTAAATTTTTTTTTTTTTTTCTTCTTAGCTATTTCTGGGCAAGAATCAAAAGCTTTATCCGGTACTATGCTGGGGTTCCAACTGCCGAAATCTCTGTTAAGACTTACTCCAGCCCATCTATACCCTCCCAGTCATTTAAGCCTTCCCCTGCCCATCTTCCACCAAACGGCCATACACAGACACAGACCTTGCAAGTCTGCCCAGTAACTGGCCTAGTTCAATATTTAATATTATTTTCTGATTCTAAATCTTCTGTGTTCATCCCACGCTTCTTTGAACTCAGTCACAGTTTTACTCTCCACCACCTCTCTCGGGAGCGCATTCCAGGCATCCACCACCCTCTCCGTAAAGTAGAATTTCCTAACATTGCCCCTGAATCTACCACCCCTCAACCTCAAATTATGTCCTCTGGTTTTGCCATTTTCCTTTCTCTGGAAAAGATTTTATTCTACGTTAATACCCTTTAAGTATTTGAACGTCTGAATCATATCTCCCCTGTCTCTCCTTTCCTCTAGGGTATACATATTCAGGGCTTCCAGTCTCTCCTCATACGTCTTCTGGCGCAAGCCTCCTATCATTTTTGTCGCCCTCCTCTGGACCGCCTCAAGTCTTCTTACGTCTTTCGCCAGATATAGTCTCGAAAACTGAACACAATACTCCAAGTGGGGCCTCACCAATGACCTGTACAGGGGCATCAACACCTTCTTCCTTCTACTGACTACGCCTCTCTTTATACAGCCCAAAATCCTTCTGGCAGCAGCCACTGCCTTGTCACACTGTTTTTTCGCCTTTAGATCTTCGGACACTATCACCCCAAGGTCCCTCTCCCCGTCCGTGCATATCAGCTTCTCTCCTCCCAGCATATACGGTTCCTTCCTATTATTAATCCCCAAATGCATTACTCTGCATTTCTTTGCATTGAATTTTAGTTGCCAGGCATTAGACCATTCCTCTAACTTTTGCAGATCCTTTTTCATATTCTCCACTCCCTCTTTGGTGTCTACTCTGTTACAAATCTTGGTATCATCTGCAAAAAGGCACACTTTTCCTTCTAACCCTTCAGCAATGTCACTTACATACATATTGAACAGGATTGGCCCCAGCACTGAACCCTGAGGGACTCCACTAGTCACCTTTCCTTCCTTCGAGCGACTTCCATTAACCACCACCCTCTGGCGTCTGTCCGAAAGCCAGTTTCTGACCCAGTTCACCACTTTGGGTCCTAACTTCAGCCCTTCAAGTTTGTTCAACAGCCTCCTATGAGGAACTGTATCAAAGGCTTTGCTGAAATCCAAGTAAATTACATCTAGCATATGTCCTCGATCCAGCTCTCTGGTCACCCAATCAAAAAATTCAATCAGGTTCGTTTGGCACGATTTACCTTTTGTAAAGCCATGTTGCCTCGGATCCTGTAACCCATTAGATTCAAGGAAATACACCATCCTTTCTTTCAGCAACACTTCCATTATTTTTCCAACAACTGAAGTGAGGCTCACCGGCCTGTAGTTTCCTGCTTCATCCCTGTGACCACTTTTATGAATAGGGACCACATCCGCTCTCCTCCAATCCCCAGGAATCACTCCCGTCTCCAGAGATTTGTTGAACAAGTCTTTAATAGGACTCGCCAGAACCTCTCTGAGCTCCCTTAGTATCCTGGGATGGATCCCGTCTGGTCCCATCGCTTTGTCCACCTTCAGTTTTTCAAGTTGCTCATAAACACCCTCCTCCGTGAACGGCGCAGAATCTACTCCATTTTCTCGTGTAACTTTGCCAGACAATCTCGGTCCTTCTCCAGGATTTTCTTCTGTGAACACAGAACAGAAGTATTTGTTTAGCACATTTGCTTTCTCCTCATCACTCTCCACATATTTGTTCCCAGCATCTTTTAGCCTAGCAATTCCATTTTTTATCTTCCTCCTTTCACTAATATATCTGAAAAAAATTTTATCTCCCTTTTTTACATTTTTAGCCATTTGTTCTTCCGCCTGTGCCTTCGCCAAACGTATCTCTCTCTTGGCTTCTTTCAGTTTCACCCTGTAGTCCTTTCTGCTCTCCTCTTCTTGGGTTTTTTTATATTTCATGAACACCAACTCTTTCGCCTTTATTTTCTCAGCCACTAGGTTGGAGAACCATATCGGCTTCCTTTTTCTCTTGTTTTTATTGATTTTCTTCACATAAAGGTCCGTAGCCATTTTTATCACTCCTTTCAGCTTAGACCACTGTCTTTCCACTTCTCTTATGTCCTCCCATCCTAACAGCTCTTTCTTCAGGTACTTTCCCATTGCATTAAAGTCCGTACGTTTGAAATCTAGGACTTTAAGTATCGTGTGGCCGCTCTCCACTTTAGCCGTTATATCAAACCAAACCATTTGATGATCGCTACTACCCAGGTGAGCACCCACTCGAACATTAGAGATACTCTCTCCATTTGTGAGGACCAGATCCAATATCGCTTTTTCCCTTGTGGGTTCCGTCACCATTTGTCTGAGCAGAGCCTCTTGAAAGGCATCCACAATCTCCCTACTTCTTTCCGATTCCGCAGACGGAACATTCCAGTCCGCATCCGGCAGGTTGAAATCTCCCAACAGCAGAACCTCCTCTTTCCTTCCAAACTTTTGGATATCCACAATCAGATCCTTATCAATTTGCTGCGATTGAGTCGGAGGTCTGTAGACTACACCCACGTAGATAGAAGTTCCATCTTCTCTTTTCAGAGCAATCCATATCGCTTCTTCCTCTCCCCAGGTCCCTTGCATTTCGGTCGCTTGGATATTGATCTTTACATAGAGAGCTACTCCTCCACCTTTATGACCATCTCTGTCCTTCCTAAAAAGATTATATCCCGGTATGTTTGCATTGTGCTGCTGGCTACTTCCTCTTCCTGTGAACTAGAAGCCACATTCAGGTCTAATCTGTGTTTTGATTCTGTTTCTAAGTTGGGCCAGTGTGAGTTATGGGATTTACCTTTGTTCTGAAGAATGAGCTGATTGTTGCAATGTTTTAAGACCAGGAGAGTGTTCTTTCGAGCAAGATATCACTTCTAAACTATCCTCTCTGAAATAATGTCTCTGGGAAATCGAGAGAAAGCTTATTGGATGACTTAGGGTGCCTTTCCTGCCAGTCTTTGTGGAACTTAAACAAAGTTTATAAGAAGTCTATATGGTGTTCAAAGTCCTATCCTTTCCACTTCTAATAGGAGGTGAGTATGCCATTTCTGTACAGCTTTCTGTGTAGTATACATCTACCGGTTCCCACCTTCCATACTGATAATGTAAGTTCAACACCCACTCGGTAAGTTTCATCTTCTAGTTCTCCTTTGAAACATAACATATTTTTTTTCCTTGTATTAATGGTAAACTGTACAATTCTGATATCTTAGAGGAAAAAGATACAACACAGCAGTGTTCTCTGTCTGCCATTCCCTACCTCACTGATATTGCTAGATCAACTTATATATAGTTTACAAAATGGTATACTGTGTTTTGGTTATCTTTTTCATCATCCTATACTTACAATGCTGAATGAGTGATAATAAAGAGTATAAAAAAAGTATAATCTTAAAAAAAAATAAATAAAATCGTACTCACGTCTATCACGGGTCCATTGGAGACGTCTTAATGACGTTTCAGAAACCTGCGTCTATCTTGCGCGAAGAGGTTGTAGGGACGTCTACCGCACGCCTAAGTACCGTTTGATTGACACTTGCGTTTGCCAGAAGTCTAAAGCACGCCTATGTTAGACGTACTAATAGAGAATTTACCCCTTAATGTTTAAGTGCCATTTATAGAACTGGGGCCTATGCGCTATTCTATAAAACTCAGTGTGCTCTTTATAGAATAGTAAGTACTCTGTGCTAATTTGTTTTGGCACCAAAACTTGAGCACCATTTGCTGAATCTGGTCCTATGCTCAGGAAAAAAAAAAGAGGCTACTTATTTTTCATCATAGCTTGTATATGCTTATTTATATATTTACTTTTATTTTTGCATGCCAGTAGGCCACCTCACCTGATGCCACGCTTACTTGTGATGATGTCATCACTTTGCCAGCTGTTTTGTGTTACAAAAATTACAACAATTGAAATGGTAGCACGAAAGCTATCTAAATGATATGAGACCCAATGTGTGTGTTCAAGAATACCAAAAGGAGCCAGAAAATGCAAACATGCTAAATAAATTCAATGATATTATATTTTTAGTACCAGAGGAAAGACCTCAAACCACCCCGATGTCGTGTGTTCACACCAGACACCTTATTTTTGGGTTCCAGGATATCATCACCTCTGTTTCTTTTTCTTTACTTTATATTTTCTTATTTTGAATTATCTTTTCAAGTGTATTTTTTCAAATATTCAAATTTTGGCAAATATCCCCTTATCGCATCAGTCAACTTATGTGGCAACATGACTAGACTTGTATATATTTCTCTTTTAGCAGTGAATTAATCTTTGGTTAAATGTAAAGTAATATGAAGCACTTTGCTTTTGTTCCCCCCTCAAAAAAAAAAAAAAATAATATAATTGAATTTATTTAGTGTGCTTATATTTCCTGGCTCCTTTTAGCATGAAAGCTATTCCATAAATTAAAGCAGCCATATCAATCAGGTGTGATAGATGACTTATACAGTATTCCCTCAAAATTCGCAGGTGTTCCGTTCCAGGAACCCACGAACTTCGAAAAACCGTGAATGTGGTTTTGAGTCTATAAAAAGGCAGGAGAGGGCAGCTGGGGCGCTGGTGGGTGCAGTCAATCATACCCAGTATGCTCCAGTGGGGAGAGGAGGAGGAATCTGCTGTGTAGAAGGCTGATTGGCTGACTGGGGGGGAGGGGGGAGAAGGAGGAGGAATCAGCTGTGCAGATGGCTGATTGGCTGGAGAGGAGGAGGAATTGGTTGTGCAGAAAGCTGATTGGCTGACCATGAGGGGAGAGGAGGATGAATCAGCTATGCAGAAGGCTGATTCACGGACTCATTCCCTGTATTTTCTGACTAGAAGAGGCAGTTGGAAAATTCCGCGAATAACTGAGTCCGCGAATTTGCAGGGGACACTATACTACTACTAATCATTTCTATAGTGCTACTAGACATATGCAGCGCTTTATACCCTAGTGGGTTCACATGCTTAGTTTCTGATTAGTTTTCTGCAAAATTTCAACATGGATTCAATGCTGTTTACAATGAGATTACTGAACAAAACCCAAAATGGCAAAAATCCTACATGTATCTTTTAAGTTTGTCAAAGTTATGATGGAAAAAGAAAAAACTACAATAGTGACCTCCTTTTTTTTCTGATTAGTTCCTCTTGTTTCTAGGACCTGCGCTGGTCAATACGAGTATGAAAAACACAGCAGATCAACCTTAAAAGACAGCAAACCATGAAGAAAAAGATTTTGAAAACATCATACACAATTTGACATGGCTGTGTTTCGCTCAAACGCAGGGCTGCTTCAGGGGTATAAATACAAATGGAAGATATGGGAAGCGTGCATTGCCAAAAATCACTGAAATAAAAAAAGTTATTGAGAGGTTGTTGGAAACTAAACCAGTTTGAATAGTTTCCTCCAGCCAAAACACAAATGTAATTCTGAATTCAAGAGGGTCTGGGATAGGCACGTGGGATCTCTCAGAGAGAGAAAGAGCTACTGTTTATTATTCAAGGCAATAAATGGAATTGCACCCACCTACCTGAACAACTGCCTAAACCGAAACTTCACACCCAGACTAAGGAGAACACAGATCCCATTCTCCTACCCACCACTCAAGGGCATTCAACGCAAGAAGATGTATGACGGCCTCCTAGCAACGCAGGCGGCGAAGCTAGACCCCCTCCATCTTTATTCTGTTGACAACCACATGTGACTTTAAATCTTTTCGAAAAGAAATCAAAACTCTGTTATTCAAAGAAACTATCTTGTCCGCTTATCCCCCTCCTCCATAACATCCCCATCCCTGCATACTCCACCATATAACCAACCCTAATCTCCTCCCTCCCTACAAGTTTCTTCAAATATCTCCCCTTCCTTAAATTTACCCTCTTAGCCTCCACTTCCTTAAATTTACCCTCTTAGCCTCTACTATGTATCTAACCCTATCTCTTATCCTAGCCTCTCTATGTATCTTTCCTTAAAATTTGTAACTTCCTGGAAATGTCCAGCCATCTTCAATTGTAATCCGCTTAGAACTGCAAGGTACAGGCGGAAAAGAAGTCTCTAATGTAATGTAATAATGGTTTCTGTGGATGGGCAGACTAGATGGGCCATTTGGCCTTTATCTGCTGTCATGTTTCTATGTTTCTATAATGTTGTATGTGCTTGGCAAAACATGGCTGTGTCGGGTTATTTATGATACGTCTCTTTATTTCCTGTACATGGAAAAATGCAGATATAGATATATGCGTTGATTTTAGAAAAGCAGGTACTTGTATATCTTTCTTTAAAACTGAAAATAGTTTTGATGCACAGTTGTGAAGGAAGGGAATTTTTAGTGTTTTGGCAGGTGTCATGTTAAAAGACAGATTGTGGAGTTTTCTTCTGGGATCACCTGTTTGGGGGAGAGGAGGAGATGGACACGCTTGAAGGTGGCTCTGTGGGTGGCAACCTCAGGACTGCTTTGGGAGGTGTCGCTCCGAGCTGTTGCCTGCTCTTTAGATTGCTGCCAGGAATAGGGACCATAGATCGTTGGTAGGAAGGTTAGCAAGCTGCATTAAGTTATTCACCCCCTCCTTTACTAACGTGTAGTGTGGGTTTTAGTGTCGGCAGCGGCGGTAACTGATCCGACGCTCATAGAATGACCGTCGGAGCAGTTACCGCCGCTGCCGGCATTAAAACCTGCGTTACGCATTAGTAAAGGAGGGGGTTAATGTTAATAAATGTCTTTTCTTGAGTTTTCATTCCACTCAGTTCATTGTTTGTTTTTTTTTTTTTTTTTACCGTATGTTTCCCTTATTTTGATAGTTTTATTGCGGTAATATTCCTTGAGTATTAATGCCACTTAATAAAATGGGCCCCTCAGGAGGGGAAAAAAAAAAGAAAAAAGAAAGAAGGCACCAGCAGATTTTCAAAGAAACATACTGAACGGTGGTTTCATCCTAAGCAACTGACTCTCCGGTGCCCCACCCCCACCCACTTCACCGCTACCATTGAGAGGAGCAACTTATGCTCCCCTACAACATTTGTGCTCTGTGTGGCCCCCACTGTTCATACAACCCTTGTTATGGCTCTGGGTCTTCAGTACCAGCGGGTCCTCGTGCTTCAATTATTTTTTTAAGCTGCTGCGACTCAATACCTATTTGCCTGCTATACATTGCATATCTTTGCAAGGTTATGACTCTCAGCTTTTCAGCTGTATAAATTTATTCTTGAGACAGATTATTTCCAGTGAAATTAAAGACCAGGATGGTGCAGTCTAAAAATAACTGAACAGTGAAAATATCTTTAAAATGGTGTGAAAAAACATAGCGCAGTATGAGATACTAATTCTCCTCCCCGCCCCTCAGGCAATTTGACTTTTTCTTTTGAATAAAGAAGACCTTAATCTAAGAGACTGGCAAAGAGAATCAAAGGCAAGGCAAGGAGTAGGTTAGAAGAGAAATGAACTGCTTCTGTATGATGCTGGAGTCTAAATGCAGGTGAAAAGGGCATTCAGGATGTACAAGGCATGTAGTTGGTCGGTAAAACAGATGGAAACTGAGCAATGTTCACTGTATTTTAAAAAAAAATTATTTTCTTCTTTTATTTGTCAGATGATCTGTAACATCTGAGTCTGGAATCCCAGTTTCCTCATTTCCTGGTTAAACATTCTAAAGCAGGGGGTCTCCAAATCTGGTCCTCGAGGCTTTCAAACTGGTCAAGTTTTCAGGATTTCCACAATGGCTAGACATATCAAAGGCTGCTGTAAATGGTGTTGCCTAAAGTTGGCAGTTGTGTGTAAGTGATAGAATTCTCTAACTTACATGCGTAATTGCAAGATATGCCCCTGACGTGCCCATGTGTCCACTTTCTTTGTAGTTGTGCACTATAGAATTTAGGTGCTAAGAACATAAGAATAGCCTTACTGCAGGGGTGTCCAATGTCGGTCCTCGAGGGCCGCAATCCAGTCGGGTTTTCAGGATTTCCCCAATGAATATGCATTGAAAGCAGTGCATGCAAATAGATCTCATGCATATTCATTGGGGAAATCCTGAAAACCCGACTGGATTGCGGCCCTCGAGGACCGACATTGGACACCCCTGCCTTACTGGGTTAGACCAATGGTCTTATCTAGCCCAGTAGCCTGTCCTTATGGAGGCCAATCCACTAGTACCTGGCAAAAACCCAAATAGTAGAAACATTCCATACTACCGATCTAGGGCAAACAGTGGCTTCCCCTATAACAGATTATGGACTTTTTTCCTCCAGGAAATTGCCCAAACCTTTCTTAAAACCAGCTACATCAATTGCTCTTACCACAACCTCTGGAAATATGTTCCAGAGCTTAACTATTCTCTGAGTGAAATAATATTTCCTCCTATTGATTTTAAAAGTACTTTCCTGTAACTTCACTGACTGTCCTCTAGTCTTTGTAATTTTTGACGGAGTGAAAAATTGATCCCCTTGTATCCGTTCTTCTCCACTCAGGATTTTGAAGACTCCAGTCTCCCTCAGCCGTCTTTTTTCCAAGCTGAGCCCTAACCTTTTTAGTCTTTCTTCATATGAGGAGCTCCATCTCCTTTATCATCTTGGTCGCTCTTCTTTGAACCTTTTCTAGCTCCAGTAAATCTTTCTTGAGATAAGGCGACCAAAATTGAACACAATACTCCAGGTGAGGTTGCACCATGGAGGGATAAAGAGGCATTATAAAATTCTTAGTCTTGTTAACCATCACTTTTTAATAAATCCTACCATCTTGTTTGCTTTTTTTGTCCACTGCCACACATTGGGCAGAAGGTTTCATCGTATTGTCTACAATGACACCCAGATCTTTTTCTTGGGCACTAACCCCCAAGGTGGATCCTAGCATCTGGTAACTATGATTTGGGTTATTCTTCCCAATTTGCGTCCCTTTATAGAATAGCACCTAAGTGCTGTTATGCACATAATTACAAATTAGTACCAATTAGCATGAAGCAAAGCCACTTAAGTTCAATTGGTGCCTAACTAAACATTGACATTAGGTATGCAACTGACAGTATTCTATAACTTGCATGCCCAAATATTTGGGCACACAACTTTATAGAATCCCGAGGGGTGGGGGTGGGGGTGGTAATTTGAATACATTGCATATAAACAGAATTCATACCTATTGATTGTAGAAGTCCTGAAAACCAGTTTTTTAACTTGCAAATTTCAAGGACCAGAATTAGAAATCCCTGTTCTAAAGCAACAAACCATTTTTCTTTAAAAAAAAATATTAGCCGTAGCTTGTGTTTCCTCTCCAGCTTTGATTATTTGGCTGCTTCTTAATAGCCTAACTCGCAGATCTGCTGAAAAGAAGGTAACCAATGGGACACTGTAATTTCAGTGTATAGTACAAAGCGACAGGGCAGATCAAATTGGTGGAGAGTGACCATGCATGTTAAGAGTGGCACAGAGTGAAGCAGGATGGCCTGAGAGGGATGTGGAGGGAAGGAGGGCTATGTTCAGCCTCATTTGCATGATCAGTGTGGGCTGAAAGGCGGAGCCATATGTGCAAAACTCACAAGTTACCCAATGGTAGGGCTGCTTCTGGAGGGAAGAAGAATGGAAATTCTGCAGGTAACATACTGCACTCTGGGATTTTCATGGATAGAAATAGGGAAGAGTATTAGCACTGGACTGTATTCATGACCATGATGAACGAATAAACTGCAAAATACAAACAGACTGGAAAGGCAAATAGAATTGGTAACAAAGTAGTAAATGGGACATTTCAGTTCCTGGTATTGACGGTCAGTGTTTCATCTGGATATGTTAAAGAGTCTCAGCATCCAATCCCTAGTGATCTTGAGTTCCTTATTATGATCACTAATTTCTCTCCCTGGAAAAGATTCCTCTTCTGCAGCTGGGGGAATCACACTTAAATCAAGGCTTTGTGGCTGCTTCTGTTTCGGGGTACGCCACTCAGGCACTTAAGGCTCTGCTTCATCTGTTCTGGCGATTAAGAGGCTGGATTACAGTGGCGTAGCGAGGGTGAGAGACGTCTGGGGCGGTGGCATCCCTCCCCCGCCCTCTTCTCCTCCCTTGCTCTTTTCACAATCCCCCTGCCCCCGTCCCTTCCCCCGTACCTCGAGTTGTTCACTGCCGCGAATAACAAGAACTTCAACGTGCTCCTTGCGAACCTGTCATCTCTGCTGCCGACGTCACTTCCTATAAGTGGCACCCGGGAGAAACGATGCGGCAGCGAGGAGTACGTTAAAAGTTGTTGCTTGCGGCAATGAACAATTAGAGGTATGGGGGAAAAGAATGGGGCGTGGGAAGGAGTGGGAAGAGACGGGAGAGTAGGAAAGGATGCCAGCGCCCCCCCACCCAACATGCACCCAGGGTGGACTCCCCCCCCACCCCTCTTACTACGCCACTCATGCCCACCAGTGGCTCTTCTCTATTTACATAAAAGGAGCCAGAAATGTTTATACATGTCTCCCTCTGTATTCGCGAGGGTTAGAGGCAGAACAGCCCTGTGAATACGGAAAAACTACAAATAACCTTTTATGTTATTCTCGTTTTTTTTTTTTTTTTTTTGTAACAACCACCATTAGTATAATGAAATCGTGAATAACAAGAGGTGCACTGATACTCCTTCACATTAAGTGACTCCCTTTTAGCCTTGTAGTGCTGGAAAAGTACCACCTTGTGGAAATAATTATGAACTTTCTTCCCGTCGGCCCAGTCTATATGCGCGCTCCAACTTAAAGGGGCTCAAACCCTCTGACTCAGAGATTAGGCGGGAGTCGGCAACTGATTGACTCCAAACCTGATGTTGTCTCAATGCGATTGATTTTTGAGATCCTCTAACTTTGCGGCTTGAGAATGTAATTGTGTACGAAGTTCCTCGAGATCCGATGAGGTTGATGTAGTCACCTCCTTTGCCGGCGCCGGCCTAGTCGCCAGCTCCGTAGTGCAGCGAGACGACTCAGCCAGAAGCGATTTTCTCTGTGAAAGCGCCAAAAATTTTATCGGTACTGTACAGTACTTTACTCATGGATGATGTCATTTGGGGAGGAGGAGCCAGCATGCCAAAAATCGCGAATACTCGAAACCGCAATTGCTGAAACTATGAATACGGAGGAAGCAGTGTACTGCTTTCTCTTCTCTGCTTCCTCAGGCTCAGTAAAAAGGTGGCAGAATACTTTTCTGGTTTCTGCCAGAAATTAAGCCCTTTGTACCAGGCACACATAAAGGGTTGGATTGTGAATAATAATGCCAACCATGAAGCCCATAGTTGAAGCCTGCAAGATTAAAGTTGCTGCTTATAAGTTTTAGACTTGTGCTAATTCACCCCCCCCACCCCTTTTATGTCTGCTCTTTGCTTTGTACTTGCCCCCTACAGAATGGGAGGAAATAAGAGGAGATGGACTGGATTAGTGCAGAAAATAGGCCCTCTTCTCCCTTCCTGCTCCAGGCTTCTCCCCATCCGCTACTTGGAAAGGAGGAGTTGGAACAGAACACCCCTGCTGCTGCCTTATCTCTGGGGTCCCAAAAAAGAGGCAGAACTATGTTTTGGGTCCTTCCTTTGAGATTAAACCCTGAATGAACAGGTTATAATGGTCAAGGCCATCCTAACCATTAGGCAGAGAATATTGTCATCCTCTGGGGGTAGGGTTACCAGATGTCCTGATTTACCCAGATGGCTTTTCAAAACCTGGCACTTTGTTCGGGTTTTGAAAAGCTGCCAGCTCAGGAGCCACATCGGGATGGCATCTGCACATTTGCGGATGCAACGTGATGACACCACCTGCGTGCGTGCATGCATGTGACATCAATGCATCATATCTGTGCATGCGCAGATGCCCTCCCGACATGTCTCCGAGCTTGAGAACAGGTTGAGGGGGGTGGGGCGGTATGGGGCGTGACTAGGGCAGAGCAGGGAGGGGCTGGGTGGAACTGTGCGGGCCTAGGGGTGGGGTCATGGGTCTGGATTTTACAATAGTAAAATCTGGTAACCCTATCTGGGGGTGGCAAAGAGCTGTTTCAATCACAGCAGAACAAGAAAATCCAACAACTACACGGCTTCAAAGAATCATAATAATACATACTGTATTTCCTACTCTTAACCTATGTTATGTTTAAGCATACAATGAATGCGAGAAAACTTTAGCCTTAATTTGGAGATAAAGAGAACATAAGAACATAAGAATTGCCCGTGCTGGGTCAGACCAGTGGTCCATCGTGCCCAGCAGTCCGCTCACGCAGCGGCCCCCTGGTTAAAAACCAGCGCCCCAACTGAGACCAGCTCTACCTCAGGGGAGGGAAGTTTCGTGGAGACGCCAGGAAATACTTCTTCACGGAAAGAGTGATTGAGCATTGGAACAAGCTTCCAGTGCAGGTGATCGAGGCACGCAGCATCTCAGACTTCAAGAAAAAATGGGATACCTATGTGGGATCCCTACGAGGGTCATGCCAAGGGATAGGGTCACTAGGGTATAGACTTGAAAGAGCGGGTCAGTAGAGTGGAAGTATAATTACAATCATACTTAAGGGGGTCATTAGACTTAATAGGGAGGGTCAATAGGGTGGGCAGACTTGATGGGCTGTAGCCCTTATCTGCCGTCATCTTTCTATGTTTCTATGTTTCTACCTGCGTACGTTCTGATTTAATACGAACCTGTCCAACTTTGTCTTGAATCCCTGGAGGGTGTTTTCCCCTATGACAGACTCCGAAAGAGCGTTCCAGTTTTCTACCACTCTCTGGGTGAAGAAGAACTTCCTTAGGTTCGTACGGAATCTATCTCCTTTCAATTTTAGAGAGTGCCCTCTTGTTCTCCCTACCTTGGAGAGGGTGAACAACCTGTCCTTATCTACCAAGTCTATTCCCTTCAGTACCTTGAATGTTTCGATCATGTCCCCTCTCAATTTCCTCTGTTCAAGGGAGAAGGGGGCTCAGTTTCTCTAATCTTTTGCTGTACGGCAACTCCTCCAGCCCCTTAACCATCTTAGTCGCTCTTCTCTGGACCCTTTCGAGTAGTACCGTGTCCTTCTTCATGTACGGCGACCAGTGCTGGACGCAGTACTCCAGGTGAGGGTGCACCATGGCCCGGTACAACAACATAATAACCTTCTCCGATCCGTTCGTGATCCCCTTCTTTATCATTCCTAGCATTCTATTCGCCCTGGAACTGGAGCTAGGGGAGAGTGGATGGGCCAGGGTAGGAGTAGGGTAACTGTTCCAGGTTCACCCTTCCTGTCCCTTCCTGGAAGGGAGGGGCTGCAGCAAATACCCCTGCTCCCTGAAGAGTCTGTTTCCCCAGAAATAAAGCCCTGGCCTGTATAACTGCTTTTCCATATGGTTCTCTCAACTGAAAAGAGCAACAGTTAGTTATGCTTGAGACTAATACTGCTTTAAACATTTAGCCAATGGCAAAAGAGGAGCTGTTAGAAAGGCCGATGATACCTCAACAGTGTTACTGAGCTGGCACCAATATCAGTTCAGCTAAAATGATTGTGGCAAATGAAATTAACTGAATTCTAGAAGTTTAGATTCTGTTATTTTCCAATTTAGTTGTATAAACAAGGCAAAGTAATATGTTCAAAGAAAATGCTGTATAAATCACAGACTTCATAGCTGGATTGAAAAAAAATGAGACCTATTTTCACTCGTCAGTCACAGCCTAACACCACTTGTGGCAAAGCCTCTCATGATCACACAACTGAAAATGGAATGAGCTAATAGCCTGTAAGAAAGCATTAGTTAACGTAGCAGGCAACAGTCAACATAATAATATCAAAATTCTTTCCCTGTACTTGAGGTTGAGCTTAAACCAAAGACAGAGTGATTATGTTTTGATTCATGATGCAAGAGAAAATGACCTCCAGGAACCATTTTATCATGGACACCCAGAAGCAATTTTGCCATATGCTTTTGGTCTGTTAGTATTCCCTCTCTTGAAATCCATATTTCTTTTATTCTATAAGAGTTATTTTATTTTCTACTACAGCACATATGTCACACTGGGATCATTTAAAAAAATATATATTTTTTTTTACAGAATACCCTCAATTGTGTGCTGTCCTATCTCACACATATTCATTATTGATATCCTGAAAACCATACCTGTGGTCCTCAGTAATCATGGTTGGAGAACTCTGATCTTTATTTTCAGACTCCTCAGCGGAAGGGGTACTTGCTGCAGCTTCTCCTTTCTAGGAAGCCTGCAGGAAAGGGGTGAGCCTAGAACAGAGCAGATAAAGCGAATTCTATCCGAATTGGGAACGGTTAGATGATGTCATCAAAGTGTGGCTGACTTAAGACTATTTGTCCATGGAGAAAAACAGTTACCTTAGCAGGGTTTAGACAAGTTCCTAAAATAAAAGTCCATAAGCCATTAGCAAGTTGGACTTGGCAAAAATCAACTGCTTATACCAAGATTATTAGCCGACGAACAGTAACTAAGTTTATTCTACTTTTAATATCTATCTAATCTTAACTAGTCTCACCCAACTAGTTTATTGCCTATGTAAATGTAATTTTCTTTAATATTCACTTACTACCCATTTTGGATCTTTTTTTTGAGGACTTGAATTGAAATTTAAGTTTATATTTGATTTCTTTCCTATAATGTAAATTTTACTTTATTATTCTTTGCTGAATTTCTTTTCTGTACAAGTTAAATCTATAAATATATAATTTAAAAAAAAAATCTAATCTTAACTAATAGTATTCTCTCTATATGGCCTATTAGTATGTTATCTATTTTTTAATGAACTGTAAACCGAATCAAGCTCCTTTGGGAAATAATCCGGTATATAAACTGAAGATTAGATTAGATAAAATCTGTTTTACTCTTTTGGAATTATGGCAGGTACTTGTGACCTGGATTGGCCACTAGGATACTAGGCTTGAAGAATCTTTGGCCTGTCCCAGTTTGTCGATGCTTCTGTTCTCATTAATAGTAAATTCACTCTGTTTAGGGCACTTTCCATGTGTGGCTGTGGTGTCTTTGAAAAGATAAGTAGCAGTAGTAGACTTATCATTTCTATGGGGCTACTAGATGTACGCAGCATTGTACACTAAACACATATGAAACAATCCCTGCTCAA
Source organism: Geotrypetes seraphini (assembly GCF_902459505.1). NCBI lineage: Eukaryota > Metazoa > Chordata > Amphibia > Gymnophiona > Dermophiidae > Geotrypetes > Geotrypetes seraphini. The sequence goes on from NC_047095.1 coordinate 25,285,096, forward strand.
CAGAGCTTACAATCTATCTGAGAAAGATAATTAGGACAAAAAAGTGATTAGATAGTTTCTCATTGTGGGAATGAATAAAACAGATATGGGTACTGACTAGAGAATGACACAGTAACAGAATTCATCCCGATCCCTGCGGATAACCATGGGAAACCATCCCCATGCCATTCTTTAAGGAGAGAGGAAAGAATCAGAGTATGCATGGGCATGGCCACTGACCCTCAATAGAAGTTAGGAGTTAAAAGCAGCCTCCAAAAGGTGATGAACCCACTCAGGAAGTCTATTCCAGGAATACGGTGCAGCAAAATAAAAGGAACTGAGCTTGCAGTGGAGGTGAAGGGTCAGATAAGGGAGACTTACCCGATGAATAAAGTTCCTGGAGAGAGTGTAGGGGGAGATACGTGGAGAGATACCTAGGAACTGCAGAATGAATGCAGGTGTAAGTCAACAAGAGAAGTTTGAACTGAATAAGGAAATGGATAGAGATACGGTGAAGTGACTTGAGGAAAGTACTAATATGAGAGGAGCAACATTAGCAGAATTCTGAACAAATTGAAGGGGACAGAGATGGTTTACTGAGAAACCTGTGAGAAGCAAGTTGCAGTAATCTAAGTGTGCAACATACGCAAAATATCTGCGCCATTGGAAAAAAAAATTTTTAAAAACCCCAGGCAGTTGGTTTTTCTGATTGTTAAAACCCTATTTTTGGGGGTAGGGGGGCGTAATAGCCAAGCGATGTTAGTGTATCTGCCTGCTTTTAAATATCAGCAGCAGTGGAGATCAACTGCTTTTACACCTAAGCAGCAACGAGACCAGCCACAACCACCGAGAGCACACAGACCCGATCCTACCAAGAGTGTGAACTCTTCCCCCCATGCAATCCGCTAAGAAGATCGACTGTCGGCTCCGGGCGGCTTTCCCGCAGAGGAGAGAATCCTGCATTCACCGTGGGCCTCATCTGGGGCAGCCTCCTTGGAGCGGCTGGGGCACGGGCAGTGTGTCTGGGAGGGAATGCATGGATGGGAGAACATCGCAGGGGAGGAGACATAGGCATCCTGGGACTGTCTGCCAAGTCTCTTCCCTGAAGAAGCCCTTTCTGGAAACGTCAATCGCTCCTCCTAAACTTACTTGCTCCACTTCATCACTGACGCTGAAACCGTGGATTGAAGACAAAGTTTTATTTTATTTTTCTTTCCAGCTTATGATTTATCTTTAATCTTATCTATTGTTTTGCCTTTTGTCTTTGTTTTGTTCTATTTCTATCATTTAAATTTCTCCAGAATTCTACTGTTCAACGGCTCCCCCTTCTGCTTCTATTCCTTTCTCTCCTCTCTTCTACCTTCCAAAGTATTTAGATCAATGCTGTCTTGTTAAAATGTTTATTTTATTTTTATTTTTCCTCTAACTCTACTTTTCACTTCTCTATTACCCTCCAGGTACTTTAGTTAGATTGTGAGCCTTCGGGACAGTAAGGGAATTTTTCAAGTACCTTTCTTATTTCTAATCTTAATGTATATTTTCTGTAAACCGCTTAGAACCTAACGGATGTAGCGGTATATAAGAAATAAATTACATTACATTACATTACATTACATTACATTACATTACATATCAATCGCTTGGCTACTTTGCATGGGGTTTTAGCTAATTTGCATGGCCAGATTGGAAAATAGGCGATTGAGGGGGAAAAACATGTGGTGAGCCATTTTGTGAATCTGGTTGGTAAAAGCGATCGTCGCTAAAGCTGTGATGATCGCTGACTGTAGTGCATCTACATCCCCATTCAGTCTTCAGCTGTGCTCCACTACTCTTACTCACCAACTGCTCACTCTCCAATTTCACCACCTCAGTTTTTCCCTTCTCTGACCATCATCTGATAACTGAATCCTACCAAGTACTTCCATGACAAGGTTCATATGATTAACTTTGAGTTCTCAACCAAGTCATATCCACATCTTATTCCCTCTACTTCATTCTCTCAGCCTTCCTTCATCCCCTGCCACAAGGAAGAAAAGGTTCTAAAATTACTGGAGCAAACTGTACATCATCTTTCCTCCAAATTCACTTCCTGTTCCTCTGATCCCTTTCTGACCTATATTGTATACTCAGCACTCTCTCTCCTACTGTCATATCCTCAATGAGAACAAAATAGAAAAATCAATGTTACTATGCAATGTATTATTCTAAAAAATGGAATAATTATTTGAGATATATGATTTGAATTTATATCAATTGTTAACATGAAACTGAACTTTTGTATGTTTTTGTAGGTTTTAAAATACATCTGATTTAGTACAAGTGTATTTTAAGAGTAAGCTTTTAACACTGTTGGTATGTATGTAAATATTTTTATAAACCACCAAAGGCATGTTACACTTTGGTTTGCTCACATGTGCACACAAATGCCACCTTGTACATGTTTTTTTACATAAGTTTTAGATATAAACTCCTGATGCAGCCCTAGTTTGATCAAAACAGGAAAACCAAACAAAAACTGCAGATAATGTACAAGATGCAGGCAAGAGTTTATTGTACCAAGGTTAAAATGCAGTGATATAAAACCTTTTTACCAACCAAGAGACCCAACACGGTCCGTGTTTCAGACAACACGCCTTCGTCAGGGGTCCATGGTAAATAAGGTATAAAATATACCGCAAAAAATGAAGGTAACAACATGTGCCTGTGTGTATAATTCGCTGAGAATCGCTGCCAAAAGTAAAGCAGGGCCACATTTTGGATTTGTAGGTACTTGGAGGGCCTCAGAAAAAAAATACTTAATGTCTTATTAAAGAAATGATAATTTTGCATGAGGTAAAACATCTTGGTGATATGCTGTTTCCCAGCCATACTGTGGTTTCAGAAGTACTTACACCTCATGAAAATAAAAAAGAGAAGAAAAAAAATCCTACCAAAGGAATGCCCTGTTCCAATTTGGCTGAACAGCCTATAAATCAAAAGATTGGGTTAAGTGGGAGCTGGGGAGGGTGGGAGGGAATTAAACACTAAACAAAGACTTTCCTCAACTGCTATCAGTGCCCTAATCTGATCTTATCTTATGTTCTGAAATATAACCTAAAATACTACATCTAGACTAGAACACTTTTTATATAAAACCCTAACCCTGACTTTCCTGAAAAATCAGAATACTGAACTAAAAAAAAGTATGACAAGATCAAATTTACCTTTTCCCAAGCTTAAATGCCAGCAGGTAATATATTCCAATGGAGTTTTTCTTCTCCTTAGCAGATCCTCACTCAGGATCTCTTCAGGGCAAGGAACAGTTGAGGTCTGGTTACCATTTTGTTAGCTGTTCTTCTAAAGTGAAAGTGATGTTGGCTACACCTCTTGTATGAGTCACCATGCACTGATGCCCACTCCCTCCTGCCATGCTGACCACCCCCCTGCAGCATGAAATGGCAGGAGAGATGCCCACTCCCTCCTGCCAACAAAGGTTCACCCTCGCGCCAGGCGTTCCCTCAAACATCACCTACCCTTCCCCACAAAAAAGGCAGGAGGGATGCGCACTCCCTCCTGCCACCAGAAGTCCTCCCAACCCCCCCAACCCCCATATCCCCATACCTTTCAAGGAAGTTGAGAGCAGGAGGGATGCTCAGTCACTCCTCCTCCGATGCCTGCCTGTCCAAAATGGTGGGCCTTCCCTTCCCCATTGCATCATGTGCTCATTCAAGCCAATCAGGACCTTAGACTCCTCCCCCTTATATCTTGGGATATAGAGGGAGGAGCCTAAGTCCCTGATTGGCTCAGATGCCTAAGGCCCCTCCCTTTGAGAGGCATCTGAGCCAATCAGGGCTTAGGCCCCTCTCCATGCACCACATGATATACCGGGAAGGGGAAGGCCCACCAGTTTGGACAGGCAAGCCTTGGAGGAGGAGTGACTGAGCATCCCTCCTGTTCCCAACTTCCTTGAAATGCACAGGGGGTGGAGGTGGCGTTCAGGGGACCTCCAGTGGCAGGAGGGAATAGGTATTCCTCCTGACTTTATTTTGGGGGAAGGGGAGGAGAGGGGATATTTGGGGTTTGCCTGGCTCAGGATTAGGCCTTCAGTGGCAGGAGGGCATAAGCATCCCTCCTTCCATTTTGCTGCTGAAGGGGGAGGGGGGTCTGCTTGGCAGGAATGAGTGGGCATTCCTCCTGCTGATTTTTGCTAGTATGGGGGGATTCCTCCTGCTGTGGTCATTGGAGAGGGCTGTCATTGGCCGGTGGGGGGGGGTAATTTTTTTGTTATTATGGGACACATATTTTGTATGTGTAATGCACACAAAGTATCTGTGCCATTTAAAAAAATGAAAAAACATAAAATAGGCAGAGATGTCGGAACAGTTACTGACCTGTTGTTTTTTTTCAGATCACTAAAACCCTTGCTTTTTTTTGTGCATAGACAAGTGATGTTAGTGCATCAATCACTTGGCTAGTTTGCATAAGGTTTTAGCTAATTTGCATGGCCAGATCAGAAAATGGGCAATTGAGGGGAAAAACATGCGGTGAGATGCTATGTGCATCGGGTCGGCAAATGCGATCGTTGCTAAAGCTGTCAAAAACAGGTTTAGCGATGATCGATGACTTTAGTGCATCTGGGCCAATGTCCCTTAAACTTCCTAACAGACCTGGGTTTAAGAGTATTTCTATTACAAAAAGAAAAACCAAAACCAGATCCCCAAAATATGTATGAAGTTGTTTTATTAATATAGGGAAGACAGAATGAAAATATTTTTATGGATGTATGGAACTGAATTAAAAAAAAAAAAAATTGGCTGAATTCTAAAAAGGAAAAAACCCAGTGTTTAAGCACTATTTTATAAACTGGTTTATAGAATTGTGCTTAAGCCTGGGAGCCTTATCTAACTTTTGTTAGGCTAATTATCAGTGCTAATTGGCTTGTTATTCAATTAAACTGCTTGCAAGTTGGATGTGGGCCCTAATTTGTGCGTGCAACTCAAGGAACCATGACAGAGATTAAAACCACACTGAATATCTCTTGTAAAATCTCAACATAGGCCAGTACAGATCATCCCATAAGCCAGTTTTTCCCCCCAATTTGTCCTCGGGACCCTTCAGCCAGCCAAGTTATCAGGTGTTCTCACTGAATATGCCGGAGATCATTTTGATTTCCAATGTATATGGATCTCATGCATTTTCACTGTTGTTATTGTGAAATCCTGACTGTGCAGCCCCTAGGACAGATTTGGGAACAAGTGCTGTAAACAACAGCAAAACAAATAGCTCTTGTTAGCAACTGCTTAATGTAAATGCCAAATGTCTTTGGTACATTAGGAAACAATGCAGATCAAAAAAGTGGGGGAGGGACACCACACATCGTTTGTTCATTGAATATTTTATGACATCTTCGTCATTGTCTATGTTTTTATTTCGGTATATGATATGTATGTCTTACATTTTTACACATATTACTTAATATTTTATAATATCCTTGACATTATGCATGTTTCTATTTTGTTATACCTATGTGTATATGTTTTTTAATGATGCGTGCGTCCTCCATATATTCACATTATTATTGTTTTCTATTACATTTTATGATATCCTCATCATTATGCATGGTTTTTATTTTTTATTTTTATGGTCATCTGTTTAATAGTCCTTTCATGATCATTCTATTCTCTCTATATACATATATATTTTTTTAATGTTAAGTATGATTTATATTTATGTATGTGCAGACACATCTTGTGCTATTTTGTCTTATAGATTTTATCTAAACACCCCTGAGGAAGGCTTTTTCAAGCCGAAACACGGACCGTGTTGGATATCCAGTACGAAAAGGATTTAAAGACTCTCTCTGAAGCTTGCCTTATGTTTTAACTATTTATATGTATATGCTATTATCATTTATATGTTTGGAATAAATTGATTGTCCCTGCAGCTGATGTGTGGTGTCCCTTCCCCACTTTTTTTGGTTCTGCATTGCTACACATGGGGTTGCGCTTTCTTTTTTGTAGAGTACATCAGGAAACAAACCAGATGATATTCAGTTTGAAGTGGTCAGTATTTTGGACAGTGCTGACCCCTGCAGGCAGAACTGGGTCTAGATATTTGCTGCCAGCACCTATTTAGTATTGAATATCTGGGTGTTTGACAGCTCCCAGGAGTTATGGAATATGGCTGATATTTAATGTTGTATCTGAAGATCTAAACAGTCCTTCATGCCCAGGGTACCAGTATAGAATATCTCTGATACCAGAATGACTTCTGGGCCCACTCTGATTCTGCCCACAGACCACCCCATCACCAACCAGATAGTGCCAAGATGGCATTATTTCGGTTAAGTGACACTGGACATTAGCAGTTGGACTGGCCAGCACAAGTTAACTGGGAAGCAGTCCCTCCTTGGTTAAACTGTTTTGAACACTGGGTCCAAAATAAATAAGGCCAACTGATCAATGAAGTACAAAAAGAGTAGCTGAAAACCTAGGAGACTGGATTCAATTCCCACTGACCCTGGGCAAGTCACTTAACCTTCCATTGCTCCAGGCACAAAACTTAGATTGTGACCCCACTAGGGACAGAGAAAGTGCCCGAATGCAGTAAGTAAATAACTTTTGACTGTACCACAGAAAGGTGGTACAGTAGAGCCATGTATGCTAATGCCCGTAGCTTAGGCAACAAAATACTAGAACTGGAAACGGAAATGAGAAACGCTGACCTTGATGTAGTGGCGATATCAGAAACTTGGTTCTCGGAGTCCCACGGATGGGATATGGTCATACCAGGCTATAACTTACTCCGTCAAGACAGAGAGGGCAAATCAGGAGGAGGGGTAGGTCTATACATTAGAGAAAACATCAAAGTTACTAAAATCACAGACATCAAATATACGGGAGAGTCCCTCTGGTGAACCTTGCCAGGGACAATAACAAATGTCTGTATCTTGGTGTTGTATACAGACCGCCTAGACAAAAGGAGCAAGCAGACAATGAACTAATGGAAGACATTGAGCCTATCACACTGCATGGAGATACAGTGCTAGTGGGAGATTTAAATATGCCAGATGTGGACTGGAACGAATCTTCCGCTATAACCAGCGGTAGCAAGAGGATACTAGCCTCCATGCAAGGAACATGCCTCAAGCAGATGGTACTGGAACCCACTAGGGGCCAGGCGACCCTGGACTTATTGCTCACCAATGTCACAGAGGTATCGGTGGGAGACACCTTGGCATCCAGCGATCACAACATGGTGTGGTTCCACCTCAAGAAAGGAAACACTGTCAAATACGTCGACTAAGATACTAAATTTCAAAGGAACTAATTTTCAGGGCATGGGGGACTACGTCTACAACGTGCTGCAAAATCTATGCAAGACAGACAATGTAGAGGAACTATGGTCGACTCTGAAATCTACACTGCTGGAAAAAACCAACATATACATAAAAACCGTGAGCAAACGAAGCAGGAACAACAAACCACAATGGTTATCCGCGGAGATCTCTGAGCTAGTAAAACAAACAAAAAAAAGCATTCGTTACCTACAAACAATCACAGCAATTTGAAGCTAAAGAATCCTATATGGCAAAATCCAGAAAAGTTAAAACGACAGTCAGAGAGACTAAATGCCGGATGGAAGAAAACATATCCAGGCAGGTAAAGAAAGGGGAGAAATCCTTCTTCAAATACGTTAGCGACAGGAAGAGGAACACAAGCGGTATTGGGCACCTAAAGAAACCTGACGGTAACTTTACAGACTCAGATGCAGACAAAGCAGAAATACTTAATAACTACTTCTGCTCAGTCTTCACCTGCGAAGCGCCAGGATCCGGTCCTCAGCTACAGACAAGGGGGGATTCTGAAGACCCATTCCGGGACATGGAATTTACTGCAAGTGAAGTCTACCGTGAGATATCAAAAATAAAAGTGAACAAAGCTTTGGGCCCGGACAATCTACACCCTAGAGTACTTTGAGAATTGTGCGATGTCCTGGCAGAGCCATTGGCCGTGCTCTTCAATCTTTCCCTGAGCAAGGGAAAAGTGCCCCCAGATGTTATCCCGCTCCACAAAAAGGGAGGTAGGTCGGAGGCTGAAAATTATAGACCAGTGAGTCTCACATCAATAGTGAGTAAACTCATGGAAAAATTGATTAAGAACAGATTAGACACGTTCCTGGATGATGAAAGATTAAGGGATCCCCACCAGCATAGCTTTACAACGGGAAGGTCTTGTCAATCCAATCTGATAAGTTTCTTCGATTGGGTAACAAAAAAACTGGATGAGGGTGAGTCCCTGGACATAGTACATTTGGACTTTAGTAAGGCTTTTGATAGTGTTCTACACCGAAGGTTTTTAAACAAGATGAACTCGCTAGGACTAGGAGAAACACTGACAGCATGGGTTCAAGACTGGCTTAGCGGAAGGCTTCAAAGAGTGGTGGTAAATGGTATCCCCTCAAACACGTCGAGAGTGATCAGTGGAGTGCCGCAGGGCTCGGTCTTGGGCCCGATGCTATTTAATATTTTTGTTGGGGGATCTGACTCAGGGACTTCGAGGCAAAATTACACTATTTGCCGACGATGCTAAACTATGCAGCGTTGTGGGCAGGGCCTCAAAACCTGACAGTGCAACCAGGCCCAACACTATGGAGCAAGACCTGCTTGTATTGGAAAAATGGTCCAGTACTTGGCAACTAAACTTTAATGCCAAGAAATTTAAAGTAATGCACCTTGGGAGCGGAAATCCATGCCAAACATACACTTTGAACGGTGAAAACTTAACAAGAACTACTGCAGAAAGGGACTTGGGAGTTCTCATCCGGGAAGATATGAAAGCTGCTAGTCAGGTGGAGAAAGCTTCAGCGAAGGCCAGACAAATGCTGGGTTGCATCAGAAGGAGCTTTATCAGCCGAAAGCTGGAAGTCATACTACCGTTATACAGATCCATGGTGAGACCTCACCTGGAGTACTGTGTCCAGTTTTGGAGGCCACATTATCAAAAGGATGTGAAGAGAATGGAGTCGATACAGAGAATAGCCACTAAGATGGTCTCAGGACTTAAAGACATCCCATATGAAGAATGCCTGATCAAACTGCGCTTATATTCTCTTGAAGAGCACAGACAAAGGGGGGACATGATAGAAACATTTAAATACATCATGGGCCACATCAAAGTGGAGGAGGAAATCTTTTTTCTAAAGGGTCCCACAGCGACAAGAGGGCATCCACTAAAACTTAAGGGTTGGAAGATTTCATGGTGACACCAGGAAATACTTCTTCACCGAACGGGTGATTGATCGATGGAATGATCTTCCCCGCCAGGTCATCGAGGCCAGTAGCGTGCTCGACTTCAAGAGTCGATGGGACAAACAGGTGGGAGTACTACAGAGTTATGCTCAATCGATAGATACTCCAGGGAGAAAGGGTCCTTGAGTGGGCAGACTTGTTGGGCCATCAGCCCTTTTCTTCCGTCATATTCTATGTTTCTATGTTTACAGTCTTGATTATCCAACCTTCACTAATCTGACCATCTAACATATCCATCATCGCATCGCTGTTAAGAAGCATATGGCGTTTCTTCCTGTTCTCCAGCTTCACATGCTGTAAGTAAGCCATGTTTTATTGAGCTGAGGCCAGTGTGTGCAGCAGTTTTTGGATCTGGGTGCCTGCTTTTGCAGTGAGGAAACCATTTTTGGTCTGAGACTTTGCTTCTCTGCACGGGAAGCATACTTTGCAGTTGATACTCCTTTAAGCACCCCTGTTAAGAAGTGCACAGTTTTCTTTTGGTTTTTTTCCAGTTTTCTGGCTTCACCCATTGCAAGGATGCCATGTTTTTATTGAGCTAAGGCCATGTTTTTCCAGTATATGCAGCAACTTTTGGCCTTGGAACCCCACTTTTTCTGTTTTTGCCTGTGAACTTTGTGTACTGTGAGTTTCCAGTTTCAGTTCTGCTGTCTTACTGTCTGCTTCAGACCATGCTTTTCTGAAAAAGGGCAGTAATTTTTAGACCTGGGACCACATTGCCTGCTGTAGAAGACAAACCCAAATGCAGCTGAATGTGCAGTAGACAAAATTGTTTAAAATCAATCATCTTGATCTTGGCGTATGGCTCCCTTGCTCAGTTCTGTATTTCTGTTCACATTGTCTGCTGTAGAAGGCAACTCAAGTTAATCTGTAGATAAATATGGTTCCCTTCTGTATTTATTTTCACATTGTTTCTGATTAGTGTTAATAAACATAATAAAATAATAATAATATAATAATATTAATAAATATTATTTTAAATAATATTAATAAATATTATTTTAAATAAAATAATATTTTAAATACAGATACTCTATGCCTGTTCTGTATGCATAAAGAATGTTTCCTGTGCAATATAAAAGAGCCCAAGAGCTAGTCTCAATGGGCGACTATAACAATGGGCTGGATGGCCCAAGTTAGTCACCCATGGTGAGACAACTTGCAGGTGCTCTGGCAGAGATAGTTTAGTAAGGTGGGGAGGGGGGAGCAGAGGTAGGTAAGGAGGGACTTGGCTTCCCGCCAGGTGGCTGGGAAGAGATTGGCTGCTAGAGAAGTAGGGAGTGATGGGTGGAGTTTATATAGGCCTCATGCCTCCGAGGAACAATGTGCTTCCCTGTCCCTCGGAGGCAACTTTCCCTCCCACCCTCCTCTTGGTATTTAGGGTTTGTTCGGGAGTAATGGGGGCTTTAGAGCTTTCGCAGTGGCAGTAATCCCGAGCTACAAGGTTTTGGCTCATTGGAAGATGAGTGGGTACTTGGTAGTGAGCTCAGTTGAGTGGCAATGCTGTGGGTCAGGTGATCCTGAAAGGAGGGCATGGAGGTCCATGCCTCCCGCCTCAGACTCATCAGGGGATGAGCAGTTAAGGGGAAATGAGCTCAGGTGAGCAAATATGCCTTGAGGTAGATGGTACGGAATATGGGCCTGGAGGTCCATGCCACCTCCTAAGCTCTTGCTGATATGGTGGGGTCAGGAGAATAGACTTTAGAGTTTTGTAAAATTGCAATGTTTTGTTGCTGCGGCCTGGTTATTACCATCTATAAAGTGTCTGTGGTTTATTTATTGTCGACATCATTGTGGAGATTATATGAGATTTGATAAGCAAGGGGCTTGGTGATTATGGGGGTTGGGAAGGGTAAAGATGGGGTGTGAGGGGCGACAACTTGGCAATTCCAGAACCATATGTTATTTAAATTTTGGGTTTTTTTTTTTTCAAATCAAACAAACCTTAAGGGTTACCATTGTTTTCCATATTATCTGACAAGTCGGTCCTGTTTACGTAGGAAATCAAGATTGTACAGTATATAAAGAATCTAATAATAATTAAAGGAGAAAGATTAAGGAGAACTAACATGTAAAAAACATATTGGAATCGCCTCACAAACTTTGTTGTCATTGAATTTGTGGGTTAGGGTGAAATCAGGCTAACAGCTCCCGTATCTGTGTGCTTAATTGCAAGCTGGCTGCGTGCTCCTGCTGAAGATTGATGCAAGTGACAAGCGGAGCTATAAAACAGCTGACAAAAACCAGAGGGAAAAAAACCCAAACTGACAGACTAAAAGGCAACCTGTGTGAAGCAAATAGGAAAATACAAAGTCACACGTATTGTCTGAGAGAAGTAGTTTGTTTTATTCTAGCTCTCTGGAGTCTTACCGACTGTCAGTGTGATGGAAAAGAAATAAAGTAATGTGGTCTATTTAGGATACAAACATGCAGATTAGATCTGCCTTCTGACAGCAGGTATTACACTTCAACCTTAAAACAGCAGCTAGAGAAATAACAACAGACACTTTGTATAGTCTCTCTCTCTTTTGCTATCTTGCTTGTTGCATTGCCGTTTTACTATCGAGGTCCTGTTTATCTGAGGGAAAATCTCTTGAAGCTCGCACCTCCCTATCTTTACTCTCATCAAGCTCGGAGCCTGTGTCTTCCTGGTAAAAAGTCAGGCTAGGTATATTTGAGAACGGCTCCTACGGTATGGAAGACCCTTAGAACGGAATACTGGGGAGGGATCTATCCTTTCCCACCAGCAGTTCAACACTTGGCTAGTCAGCAGATTCTAGAATCCGTTAATAATAATAACTTTATTTTTCTATACCGCCATAGTCAGACGACTTCTAGGCGGTTCACATCGAAAGAAGGCTGGACATTCAGCGAATTACAAATGTGTGAGGGGAATGTTGTAGAAGAAAGGGGGAGAGGGAATGTAAGCAGGGTTGAGAGGGGAGGGGATGTGAGAGGGGGTTGGGATTGCCTGAGAGATTGTTTCGGGTTTGTAGGGGGAAAAATGCGTAGAGCGAAGGTTGGTCTGTTTAGGTGATGAATTTGTCAAACAGAGTGGTTTTATTCATGTAGTTTCCCAGCCAGGATTGTTGTCTGTTAGCCTTTTACTAAAGCACGCTAGCTAAATATTAGCGCGTGCCAAACCCTAACGCATCCATAGACTATAATGAACATAAGAATTGCCACTGCTGGGTCAGACCAGTGGTCCATCGTGCCCAGGAGTCCGCTCTCATGGTGGCCCTTAGGTCAAAGACCAGTGCCCTATGAGTCTAGCCTTACCTGCGTACGTTCTGGTTCAGCAGGAACTTGTCTAACCTTGTCTTGAATCCCTGGAGGGTGCTTTCCCCTATAACAGCCTCTGGAAGAGCATTCCAGATTTCTACCACTCTCTGGGTGAAGAAGAACTTCCTTACGTTTGTATGGAATCTATCTCCTTTTAACTTTAGAGAGTGCCCTCTTGTTCTCTTCAACTTGGCGAGGGTGAACAATCTCTCTTTCTCTACTAAGTCTATTCCCTTCATTATCTTGAATGGCTCGATTATATCCCCTCTCAGTCTCCTCTTTTCCAGGGAGAAGAGGCCCAGTTTCTCTAACCTCTCGCAGTATGGCAACTTCTCCAGCCCCTTAACCATTTTAGTTGCTCTTCTCTGGACCCTTTTGAGTAGTACCAAATTTAGCGTGCCTTAGTAAAAGGACCCCTAAGTAAACTATGAAGATAGGTCAGGTCTTTCCCTCCATGCCCTCTTTAGATAATAGTTTTAGCATTGCTTATAGGTGGAAAAGGCTAAGTAGAAGAGATGGTTGTGATTGTGGGTGTTTAGCTGCATTTAGGGCCCTTTTGACAAAGCCACGGAAGCAATCCTCCCATACAGTGGAGTAGTAAAGGGGGGTTGCAGTCTGCCTCGGGCACCATCTTGGGGGGGGGGGGAGGCTCCAGCACCCAACCTCCTCTTCACCCCCACTCCTCCCCAATCTTCCCCCGCCACGCGCATGCCCTCACTCCCCCCCTCCCACCGTACCTCTAGCACTTCGCTGGCACGAACAGCTACTCCAACCTGCCCCTCCCGCCAGCGTCGGCTCTCCCTCTAACATCGCTTCCGGGTTCCCTGCCTAGGATGTGATGTCGGAGGAAGAGCCGATGCCTCTGTGGGCAGCAAGTCGGCGATGCCGCTCGCGCCGGGAAAGTTCAAGGGGATGAGGGAAGGGAAGGGGGCACACGTGGCAGGGAAGGCGGGGAAGGAGCAGGGGTGTGTGGAGAAGAGGGTGGGGGAGGGGTACCACCACCCCAGGCACCTCTCACTGTCACTACACCACTGCCCCCACGGCAACTGTGCCAGAGCCCATAGGAATTGAATGGGCTTCGGTCCATTTGCCTCAGGACAATCGCAACTGTGGCTTCGTAAAAGGGGCCCTTAATTTTTTCCAGCTGTCTTTTATTTATTTTTAACAAGGGCTTAAATGAAACTGTATCACAGCCAACAGATAAAGCAATTTGCTGCAAAGCTATGTTACTGTATGAAGTTATTTGTACTCTGTATAATCCAGCAATTGAAAAAAAAGAAGGCTACAGATTCTTAAATTCTAGATAATTAAGCAAAGCTTGAATAACAGTCCAGGAAGCATCAAACAGAACTATAAAGGCTGCTTCCTAATGTGCTCTAGCATGTGAGCCTTCATTAATGCTTTTCATAAAAAGGTCCCATTGCCTATAATAGGACCAGAAGTAAAATAATGCTCATTTATGATATTAGCAGGTGCTTACATGGTAATACATATAAGTAACAGCGGGATATGTATTGGCCCACTTACCCTCTGTCTCCCCCACCCCCAAAACACCCATTAGCAGGTGCTTACAAGGTAATACATATAAGTAACCATAGCCATTAATTTGTTTTGATAACTTTAAGCAGTTTTTCGGAATCAAAACGGAGCAATGTGACAGCATTTCACACCAATCAGTTGTGAGCTTTGTCACATATTGGCTGATGTAATAAGCACGATGTTGAGATAACGTGCTGAACACCCCTCCCCCCAACATGCACACACAAACACCCAGTTTATTCTTAATGCACTGAACTAATGACATTCAAATTTTTGGCTATGTTAAAAAAAAAAAAAATATCAGACAGAAAAATATACACACTATGCTGTGGTAATATGGCACATTTTCCTATACTGGGTCTCTATTCTTTAACAATCCCTTTCTTCTGATACTGAATGTGGGATTAGTCCTTCACTAATGAGGAGCCAATCACTACTAAGGTGCGGTGAATAAATGATTATTAGGTGCAGGGATATTTTTGTTATTAAGAATAATAATCAGAATGAAAATTTTAGGTCATTAATTCTTGAGAACTAAAAATACTATTTTTTTTTTCAAAATGAAAATTGGATAAGAATAAAAAATGTATTGGCCTGACTAGAATAAGAACTATAGGCCCCCTCTTATCAAGCTGCGTCTCTGCAGTAAAAACTCCGACACTCATAGGAATTCTATGAGCATCGGAGCTTTTACCCCAGCGGCCTGCGATAAAAAATCCCCCTTACGCAGCTTGATAATAGGGAGGGGCATTAATTGTTAATTTCCATTAACAGAAATTTGTTAAAGTGGAATGAAGATTATATGTGATGTGGACTGTATGCTTTTCATCCCAGTCCTACTCCTACCTGCACTGGCACACTCTTATTGGGAGTTAGCAGGGATCCTACAGGCCCTGCCAGCTGAAGGTGATGCTGGAAATTCTGCTCTTCAGCTCTGCTGCATCTCCCTCAGACTGCCGACATCAGCAACCATGTTCCGTTTTCAACGCATGCTTAAAAACTCTGAGGTCTGACCTCTGCTGACACCTGGACCTGGCTGTTTTTTTATGCATGCACTGTAAACCACTGTTGGTAGTCTCAGGACACGCAGCCGACTGCAGACAGTAAAGAACAGCATTTTCAGTGTCATCCTCAGGATCCCTGCTAGTCACTACAGCTGAGCTGATCAAAGAGAGCGCCTGTCACCATGCCGCTGTCAAGAATGTACTGTACGTACTTCTGCCCTAAATGTGTGGGCTCCTGCACACTGGGACCACCCATGGCTATGCCACAGCAATCAGCTGAGCTGAAGCGCTTGGAAGAAAATCCTTGGCCAACTGGGGTCCGCTTATGGGACTAGCTTCGCCAACCCCCCTCCCCCAGCCATTCGCACTGAGCTGAAGTACCCAGATCACAACAGGCGAGTTCTTTCCCAAGTATACTGTAAAGCCAGACAAGAAGATTACTGGTCAATAGTTATTTAAGAAGCCTGCTAAATATGGGGGCCTTTTACCAAGGTGCGCTAGCCATTTTAGCGCGCGCTAAAAATTAGCATGCCCTACATGCTAACGCATGCTTATGCGTCCATTATATTCTATGGATGCGTTGGCGCGCGTTAGCATTTAGCACACGTTAAAATGGCTAGCGCACCACTATGCACGATTCGGGGTTGATGGACAATTGCACTGAATGGCACTACTGGGCATGGTTTATAGAATCAAGGCCTTTGAGGCTGCACAGTCTGAACCTATTCAATAATGGAACTTAGATGCCCCACTTTCACCGGCCATTGGCTTCCAATAGAGGCACGTATAATCTTTAAACCGGGTTGCATATATAACAAAGTCGCTACTGGTCAGGCCCCCTTTTATCTAACCAATTCATTTTTTTCTGCCATTTAGAGGAACCCTAGAAGCTCCCATCCTCTTTCTGTATTCCCACCTGTCGAGGGACGTAAATACAAAAAATATCATGAGCGCACGGCTCTCTTTCCAGACAGCTACTTACGATAAGGATTTTCGGCAACTGTTACTGACCTCATACTCTTAATTACATTTCAGGAGACAATTAAAAACTTTTCTTTCTATAAAATTTATAGATTAATTAGATCATTCCCATTGCACTCATCTCATGATGTTTATTCATTGTTTTTAATCTTTTGTAAACCGCATAGAACCCCAAGGTTATGCAGTCTAGAAATTGATTTTATATTTTTGTTTATAATTGCAGGCACCAAAGTGCAGCAGGGATGAATGCAACTTACAGTATTCGGTAAGCTGTGCAAGTAAGTGGGAGCCCTGCCTTTGTATCACACTAATGTCTTTAAAGACAATATATGGCAGTAGTCTCAAACTCAAACCCTTTGCAGGGCCACATTTTGGAGTTGTAGGTACCTGGAGGGCCTTAGAAAAAATAGTTAATGTCTTATTAAAGAAATGATAATTTTGCATGAGGTAAAACTCTTTATAGTTTATGAATTTTTCCTTTTGGCTAAGTCTTAATAATAATATTGTAATTTATAGTTAAAGAGACATATGATCAAGAAACTGTTTTATTTGACTTTTGTGATTATGATAAACATACCGAGGGCCTCAAAAGAATACCTGGCGGGCCGCATGTGGCTCCCGAGCTGCGAGTTTGAGACCACTGGTATATGGGATCAAAACGGAGAAATCCACAGAGAAAACAGAGTCCCATAAATTGAAGAAATTGAACCCTTGAGAAAGCCTAAACAAGGCGAAACGGGTCTCGTTGGGCTATGGATTTGGCATTTATCTAAGATAAGTTATTATATTCCTTTGCTGGGTGGAGGATAAGCCATTAAAATTCTGAAAGAAAATAACCAGCCTTATTGATGGCTCTGCCCAAACCTCACATTTTAGGGGTCCTGACCCCAAGGTGGGGGAGACACAAAATTTTGTCACACCCACATGCCTGAGCTGACTAGTAGGTGCCCCAAAGCCCTGCCAGTGGAAACCGTCCTCACAAAGCTAGCAGCAGCACGTTTCCTGGCCTGCTGCCACTATACCAGTCGAACACCCCTCTCTGCTGTGTAGCTGCTTGTGTTTTTTAGTGAAATGTGTGTGAGGGAAGCCCTCTCCCGGAGCATGCATAAAATCCAAGCATGTGCAGGGGTCGATTGTGTATGCTCATTTTTACAGAAACCTAGCATGTGCGGGGCAAGGGCTGGCCAATGCGATGGTGGCAACCCAAGAAAAGTACCATTGACTATCTGGCTTTGCAGGAGGACAGCTTATGCTGGTGAGACTTGGGGACCCCACCAGCCAAAGCAGCAAGCTATGCCTAATTTTTTTTTTTTTTTTTGGGGGGGGGGAAGGGAGGTCCTGAACACAAATATGGGGCCCAGGCACCCAAGGCCCCCTCATGGTTATGCCACTGTACACATTTGTTTCTTTGAACATACACAAAGAAACAGATAATGATAAAAATAGCTTTATTTATATCCCGTCATACCTTTCAGTTCAAGACGGTTTACAAAAAGAGAGACTGCATGGTACAGGGGAAAATGATTACAAAATTCAGAGGAGCTGACGCAGCGAAGGTCATCATGGTGGCAGGGACATATTGCATGTTGATATCAAACAGAAATGAGTGGTAACCCCCCCACCCCCCATGAACATAAGAATAGCCTTACTGGGTCAGACCAGTGGTCCTAGCCCAGTAACCTGTCCTCACGGTGGCCAATCCAGGTCACTAGTACTAGGCAAAACCCCCAAAGGTTTTATCATTTGCCAATAATAGTGCATAATCTTTAGCGAGAGTGTGCACTATTTGCAAAGAAAGCATCCGTTCCGCATACGTGAACTAAATGCCAACGCACCCACAATTACAGAAAGAGAGAGGCCGATATTCAGACTGTGGGAGGCAGCCCAGCTAATTCCTGTGGCCGGCGCCAACCCATGGATATTAAACGCCGGGCTTTTTCTGGTGACTGGCATTAAATATCTGGGTATTTTTGGCTGGTGACTGGCATTAAATATCTGGGTATTTTTGGCTGGTGACTGGCATTAAATATCTGGGTATTTTTTGGCTGGCTTAAACTTAACTGGCTAAATCAATTTTCAGCACTATAGCAACGAAAGATAGGACTGCATTTCCGCAGTCCGATTTGGCCGCTAAACCTGGTTAGTCACAGCTGAAAGTTGGCCGGTTAAATTTTAGCTGCTAACTGTGCGTATTCAGTGGACATAACAAGTTATCTTATGCTGAGTATCCAGATTTAAGTGGCTAAGTGCTATTTAACTGACCAGCAATGAATCTTCCACAGGCATCTCACTTGGCACGGGAGTAATAATAATAATCGCAAATAAATTGACCTCCCCCAAAAATAACCCCTCCTCCCCTTTTACAAAAGCGCAGAAGTGGTTTATAGCGCACGTTGGCGCATTGAATGATCTGCATTGCTCCCGACGCTCACAGGAACTTATAGGAGCGCATCATAGGTACACATCATAAGGGAAGGGGAAGGGCAAAATGTGAAAACTTTTTTACACTGCTTTGGCAGGATAAGTGCTCCCCTCATGCAATGAGCAGGGCCCTCCTCCAAATTTGATGAACATCAACCTCGCATGAAATGAGCAACCTAAACTTTGATGCATGCGGCTCAGACGTGCCTGAACTGTTTTTAACACTACCGGACCTTGGCACTTCATTTTGTGCATCATCAGGCAGTGTCAGAGCGTCGTTCAGAGCGCTAGTTTTAATATTAATGCCATTGTTGCACTATATTCACATAGCAGAGTGGGAGGCTGCTAGGAAGCACGGAAGAGACTGCAGTGAACCATTATGTGCATTAGTAGGTAAAATACTTTGACGGTAAACCAGTAAGGTCTAGTTTAGTGTTAATCGTTAAAGGCAGAGTGAGTT
This sequence comes from Geotrypetes seraphini, assembly GCF_902459505.1. NCBI lineage: Eukaryota > Metazoa > Chordata > Amphibia > Gymnophiona > Dermophiidae > Geotrypetes > Geotrypetes seraphini. Next base: position 25,304,048 of record NC_047095.1, read on the forward strand.
TACAGCATCGGGGTCTTACCGAATTAATAATGGAAGAGCATTCCAAGAACAATCATGACCGTATCGATATCATACGTATGTGATGCACTGACAGCACCAACAGCAACTGCAGGGCCTGCGAAGGTAGAACAGATTTGTGGCAGACATATAAGAAAGATGCATAAAATCAGAATAAATACATCCACTGTGTAAAGGTGCTGACCCTGTCCATGTCGACGCACCCGACACAGTCCGTGTTTCGGCTTAAAACAAGCTTTCCTCAGGGGGCCCTAAAGGTTTGAAAGAAATGCGAGTATGCCTATTTAAAACTGGAGAGAAATGAATGGTAGTGCTCCCCCAGTGAAGTATACCGGATGCTGAGGGATGGTGTAGCTACAAAAACTATCACTTGGTATATTGTGACCTGTGAGACAGAGGTATCCATAAACCACTTTGTAAGACTAGAGACGAGCACTTTGTGGATACAAACGGGTAAGATGAACTGTGTAGAGATAGTGAAAGTGAAGGAGAATTAAGAAACATGATGGCAGATAAAGGCCACATGGCCCATCCAGTCTGCCCATCTACAGCATCCACTATCTCCTCCTCTCCCTATTGGCTAAGGCTCTTTACACCTGCATTGTGATGTCATAGAACTTTAGTAACATAATAACATAGAAACATGACGGTAGATAAAGGCCAAATGGCCCATCTAGTCTGCCCATCCACAGTAACCCTTATCTCTTTCTGTCTCCGAGAGATCCCATGTGCCTATCCCAGGCCCTTCTGAATTCAGACACAGTCTCTGTCTCCATCACTTCTTCTGGGAGACTGTCCACGCATCTACCACCCTTTCCGTAAAAAAGTATTTCCTTAGATTACTCCGGAGCCTATCACCTCTTAACTTCATCCTATGCCCTCTCATTGCAGAGTTTCCTTTCAAATGAAAGAGATTTGACTCATGCACATTTACATTACGTAAGTATGTAAGCATCTCTTATCATATCTACCCTCTCCTACCTTTCCTCCAAAGTATACAGATTGAGGTCTTTAAGTCTGCCCCCATACGCCTTATGACAAAGACCACACACCATTTTAGTAGCCTTCCTCTGGACTGACTCCATCCTATTTATATCTTTTTGAATTGCCAGATCATCGCTCTTCGTAAACCAACACTTCGAGAACATTGCATTCCACAGTTTTCTTCTGGTTCTGGTATTCCTTTCTTCACTGTGGAACCAACTTGGGCTTTTGTTGCTGTTTGAGGCATATAAGTAACCAATGAATTAGAAATAACAGAAGGCAAGTCTTGCTGCACTGCCCTATAAACTAGCACCAAAACTTTAAATTGAATCTTCCACATCATAGGGAGCCAATGCAATTCTGCAAGTAGCAGAGAAATATGAGACACATGTGACAAGCCCCCAGTAACACATACTGCAAAATTTTAGGCTACCTGCAAGGCCCTCAGAGACTTCTAAGGAAGCCCACAAAAAAGTGCATTGCAATAATCCAAGTGCGGCCTCACATAACAGTGTATTTAACCTGTCAAGAATTACACCTGGAAAGCAGCTCACAAAGTTTCAGCCCCAGACATATTTTGAAAAATACTGTTTTCACCATGGCCACAATCTGGTTACAAAATGATAAAGAAGAATCCGGAAACATGCCCAAGCTCTTGACCACTGATTGAATAGGTATCTTTATCTCACTATATGAAAAAGAAGCAGGAGCACTGACTATGCCAGAGGCCGATAGCCAAAGAATTTTAGTTTTTTCCACATTGAAAAGTAAACAATTTGCAGCCCTCCTTTCAATAATAGCAGATAAATAAGAAGCTGAAAGCCTGCTTCCTGATCCTCTGGAAACTCAAAAACAAATTGGAGGTCCTTTGCATAAAACTGGTAGCGTACCCTAAGACCTGACAAGAAACTCACAGAGGATAAAACAAATTAAGTAACATGGCTGACAAAGAAGAACCTTGTGGCATGCCAGAGCATAAAGCAAACACTCCCATTAAAAACATTAAAAAAATGCTTTGAAAAATATGACTGAAACTTTGAAAATGGTTTATTTTTCAGTGTTTAGTTTGAGATGGTATCTCCCCACTCATTCTTTCACTTTAGTTATCATTCAGGACAATATGATAGTCATGCTTGCTTGGTTCAAACTTGCAGGGATTAGTAGAAAGCCATCATCTGCATATGAGAAGAGTCATTTCCATGGTCTGAAGATGATCAAATTCAGTGTGTTATGAAGATGTTCTATAATAGTGGTGAGATGGGAGATCCTTGTGGTATTCCACATGGTTGGAGACCAGTAGTCAAGAAGGCTCCATCTTTTAATATCCATCCATAGCACCTTTTCATCAGGAAGCCTTAGAACCATTGTAATACAATTCCTGAAATTCCTATTTCAGCTAGTCTGTTTAGCAGCAGAGTGTGATTGACTGTGTCAAATACTGCTGAGACATCAAACTGTAGTAATATCATTTGTTTACCTGTGCTTAATACTGATCTATCTAAATCCTGATCCAGTTCCAAATCATTCCATTGTTTGATACATAAAGGTCCATTCCACTCGATCAAAAGCCTTTTCTGCATCTAAAGATACATGGAAGGCTGGACCACTAATATCTTTGGATAAATTTAACATATGTAAGGCCAATCTGGTGTTGTTAGAAGAATATCTCTGAGCTACAAATCCTGTCTGATGCATTCCAATGAAGTAGGGGAGAGCCTTGGCCAAATGTAGAGCTAATGTTTTAGCCAGAATTTTTTCATCTACATTAATTAAAGAAATAGGTCTGTAGTTTGAAACCAAAGTGGGATCTTTATTTGGCTTTGGTAAAACAATAGTAATTGATTCTGCCATAGTTCCTTTTATACAACCATTATCTAGTTGTGTTTGATATAAATTTAGTAGATAAGGTAAAAGGGTAATTTGGTCAAATGTAAGAATTCAAGTGTTTTTAAATGTTCAATTGTTAAACATCATTTACTATACTTGATTTTAAGATATCAAATGAATAAAGATTAAAAAAAAAATACTGATCTAACTCTAAATGTCAGATCAATCAAGCATGTTTCTGCACTGCAGTGGTTCCCAACCCTGTCCTGGAGGGCCACTAGCCAGTGGGGATTTTGGGATAACCATAATAATAATAATAATAATAACTTTATTTTTATATGAATATGCATGAGAGAGATTTGCATATAATGGAGGTGACAGGCATGCAGATCTGCTCTGTGCATATTCATTAGGGCTATCCTGAAAACCTGACTGGCTGGTGGTCCTCCAGGACAGGGTTGAGAATCACTGCTGTACTGTGTTCATTTCTGAACCCATGTTGGGAGGCAATAGTAGATTACGTTAGCTGGGCAATGACTACAAACTCTATCAACTTTGTCATGTCTGTAGCTTGCAGCTTGGGATAGGTCCAGGTCTGCTCCTTTAGGGATTGGTGTAAGTAGAATTTCCTCAAATTCCTCTGAGAACCATTCTTGCCCTAGCATACAGTTAATCATCTTGACTGACTAATTTAGCATTTCGTCCGGCATTTTTGTTTCAGATAGTCTATTCAGCAGAGGTCTTAGTTCTGTTGTTTTGAATGTATTGAACGCTGTCCATGTTCTGTCCACAGGTATATCAAATAAATTACTTTCAGGAATAGCATCTTCTAGTTGATTGTCTGCCATATTATCAAATAGTATAAACATATTCTCTATTTTATTCACAAAGTATGATTCTAGTGAGCTGGATGTGGGGGGGAGCTACAGTATGTTTGAGGCAGTCATTGCGGTACAGTTTTGTTAGAATTTTGACCAACTTCCTTAAGTCCGATTTGTCTATCCTGATCATATCCGAGTAGTATTTTGTTTTATTTATCAGTTATAATATGCATGTTGTTTCCTCCATCTGTCTCTAAGTGCTTGATTTCCTCTAAGTCTTTCTAGCTTTTGGCATTCTCTTTTCAGGCTTCTCAGTACTGCGGAATACCTTGGCTTCTTCTGGCTTCTAGGTAATTTCTACTGGTGGAGCTATTAAGTCAAATGTGATCTCAATGGATTCTGTCCATTTTTTTTAATGATTTAGGTCGGGGTTAGGTTTGTCATTTGTAAAGAGGGTCCCAGCTTTTCCCAGAATGCATGGGCATTGATTTTTTTTTTTTCCCCTCTAGATTTAATTGATTTTCCTTTTGGTCTTGGATTAGTGTGTGATATTTCACAATTTAAGTTGAATCTACATATATAGTGATCTGACCATATTAGTGGTGACCATTTAGTAAAGGACAGCAGTTTGGGATCATTTGCCATGACCATGACTAGTTGCAGGGGCGAAACATTGGTCCAGAATGACGGCTACAACACTGAACTTCCGAAAAGGGAATTACGAAGGGATGAGACTCATGGTGGGGAAGAAGATTATGAAAAGGATAAGCACTGTAAAAACGCTAGAGCAAGCTTGGTCCCTTTTAAAGGACACAGTCACCGAGGCAAAAATCTATATATACCGTGTATTAACAAGGGATCCAAGAGGAAAAAGAACAAGGAACCGGCGTGGCTCACTGTAGAGGTGAAGGAAGCGATCAGAGACAAGAAAACTTTGTTTAAGGAATGGAAAAGGTCAAGAACGGACAAAAATTGGAATAAACACAAACAACATCAATGCAGGTGCCATAAGGCGGTAAAAGGGGCCAAAAGAGACTACGAGGAAAAAATAGTCAAGGAGGCAAAAAACTTCAAGCTGTTCTTTTGATATATTAAGGGGACACGACCCGCGAAGGAAGCGGTGGGACCGTTGGATGACCATGGAATTAAGGGACTGCTATAGGAGGACAAAGCAATCGCTGACAAACTGAACAAGTTTTTTACGTCTGTATTTACCAAAGAGGATATACACTGCATACTGGAACCCATCAGGCTATATGCTGAAACGAAGACGGGAAACTGACAGGGTTAACGGTCAGTCTATAAGAGGTATGCAGGCAGATCGATAGGTTTAAGAGCGATAAATCCCCGGGACTGGATGGCATTCATCTGAGGGTCATCAAGGAACTGAAAGGGACTATAGCTGAACTGCTTCAACTAATAGCCAATCTGTTGATCAATCAGGAAAGATTCTGGAAGACTGGAAGGTGGCAAATGTTACGCTGATCTTCAATAAAGGTTTGAGGGGAGATCCAGAAAACTACAGACTGGTGAGTCTGACCTCGGTACCGGGAAAGATGGTAGAGGCGCTGATAAAGGACCGCATCATTGATCACCTTGACGGTAATGGTCTGATGAGGACCAGCCAGCATGGTTTCAGCAAAGGCAGATCTTGTTTGACGAACTTGCTGCACTTCTTCGAGGGAGTAAACAGGCAGATAGACAAGGGCGACCCGGTCGACATTGTATATCTGGATTTTCAGAAGGTGTTTGACAAGGTTCCACATGAACGACTACTTTGGAAAATTGTGAGGCATGGAATCGATGGTGAAATACTCACGTGGATTAGAAACTGGCTGGAGCATAGGAAACAGAGAGTGGGGGTAAATGGACAATAATCAGACTGGAAGAGCATCACCATTGGGGTGCCGCAGGGCTCGGTCCTTGGACCCGTGCTCTTCAACATCTTTATAAACGATCTGGACATTGGTACGACGAGTGAGGTGATTAAATTTGCGGACAATACGAAGTTATTCAGAGTAGTGATGACACAGGGGGATTGCGAAGATCTGCAACGTGACATAATCAAGCTCGAGAAATGGGCATTGACATGGCAAATGAGGTTCAACGTAGATAAGTCTAAAGTGATGCATGTCGATAACAAAAATATAATGCATGAATACAGGATGTCCGGGGGCGGTACTTGGAGAGACCTCCCAGGAAAGAGACTTGGGAGTTCTGATCAGCAAATCGATGAAGCCATCCACGCAATGCGTGGCGGTGGCGTAAAAGGCGAACAGAATGCTAGGATTGATAAAGATTCCGGGGAAGATGGCCGAATCATTGATCAAGAAAAATATTAATGAGCACATAGAAAAAAATAATCTGTTGAGAACAAGCCAGCATGGTTTCTGTAAAGGAAGATCATGCCAAACGAACCTACTGCATTTCTTTGAGGGGATAAGCAAACAACTGGACAAAGGTGACCCTATAGATATCGTATATCTGGATTTCCAAAAAGCTTTTTACAAGGTACCCAACGAGCGCCTACTAAAGAAGCTGTGGAGCCACGGGGTGGAAGGGGATGTGCACAGATGGGTCAAAAATTGGCTGGCGGACAGGAAGCAGAGGGTTGGAGTAAAGGGACACTACTCTGACTGGAAAGGGGTCACGAGTGGTGTCCCACAGGGGTCAGTGCTGGGACCGTTGCTGTTCAATATATTCATTAATGACATGGAAACAGGGACGAAGTGTGAAGTTATAAAATTTGCAGATGACACAAAACTCTCCAGTAGGGTCAGAACTGTTGAGGAATGCAAAGATCTACAAAAGTGACCTGAACAAGCTGGGTGAGTGGGCAAAAAGATAGCAGATGAGCTTCAATGTAGAGAAATGTAAAGTATTGCACATAGGGAAAGGGAACCCGATGTACAGCTATACGATGGGAGGGAGGGTATTGGGGGAAGGCAACCTTGAAAAAGACTTGGGGGTATTGGTGGATACAACGATGAAGCCAGCGGTACAATGTGCAGTGGCCTCAAAAAAGGTGAACAGAATGTTGGGCATTATCAAAAAAAGTATCACTACCAGAACGAAGGAAGTTATCCTGCCACTGTATAGAGCAATGGTGCGCCCGCATCTGGAGTACTGTGTCCAATACTGTGTCCAGTACTGTGTGCAATTCTGGAGGCCACATTACCGTAAAGATGTACTTCGAGCTGAGTCGGTCCAGCGAATGGCCACTAGGATGGTCTCCGGACTCAAGGGTCTCTCATACGAGGAAAGACTGGGCAAGTTGCAGCTCTACTCTCTAGAGGAGCGCAGGGAGAGGGGTGACATGATTGAGACATTTAAGTACGTCACAGGTCGTGTCGAGGTGGAAAACGACATATTCTTTCCTAAGGGACCTTCAGTCACAAGGGGGCACCTGCTCAAACTCAGAGGAGGGAGATTTGGTGGTGACACCAGGAAGTATTTCTTTACAGAAAGGGTGGTGGATCACTGGAACAAACTACCGGTGCAGGTGATCAAGGCCACTAGCGTGCTCGACTTTAAGACTAAATGGGACATCCACGTGGAATCTCTACGTGGGTCGAGCAGCACTCTGACTTAATGGGGTGGGACAGTGGAGTGGGCAGACTTGATGGGCTATAGCCCTTTTCTGCCGTCATCTTTCTATGTTTCTATGTTTCTTTCTTTCTAATACTGATCGCCGCACCTTAAGAAGGATATGGTGATGCTCGAGAGGGTCCAGAAAAGAGCAACACAAATGATTAAGGGCATGGAAAACCTTGCATATACCGAAAGGCTGGAGAAGCCTGGGGCTCTTTACCCTGGAAAAGCGGAGACTTAGAGGGGACATGATAGAGACCTATAAAATCATGAAAGGTATAGAGAAGGTGGAGAGGGACAGATTCTTCAGGCTAGCGGGGACATCAAAAACAAGAGGGCATCCAGAAAAACTGAAAGGAGACAGATTCAAGATGAATGCTAGGAAGTACTTCTTCACTCAGAGGGTGGTAGATACCTGGAATGCGCTTCCAGGAGAGGAGATAGGACAGAGTAATGGGTTTCAAAAAGGGCCTGGATGACTTCTTGAAGGAGAAAGGGATTACAGGGTATAGATAGAGGGGTACTATACAGGGTACTTCAGGATTAGGGCATAAACAATTCAAGTGGTGGGAACTTACAGGTCAAGGACTGGGAGGTCCGCCACGGGAGCGGACTGCTGGGCACGATAGACCCCTGGTCTGACCCGGTAGAGGCAATACTTATGTTCTTATGTTCTTAAGGGATCACAAACAGATCAGAGAAGGTTATCATGCTGCTGTACCGGTCCATGGTGCGTCCTTACCTGGAGTACTGCATCCAGTACTGGTCGCCATACATGAAGGACATGGCACTACTCAAAAGAGTCAAGAGAAGAGCGACTGAAATGATTAAGGGACTGGAGGAGTTGCCATACAGTGAAAGATTGGAGAAACTGGGCCTATTCTCCCTTGAAAAGAGGAGACTGAGAGTGGACATGATGAAACATTCAAGGTACTGAAGAGGATAGACTTAGTATATAAGGACAAGTTGTTCACCCTCTCCAAGATAGGGAGAATGAGAGGGCACTCTCTAAAGTTGAAAGGGGATAGATTCCGTACAAACGTAAGGAAGTTCTTCGTCACCCAGAGAGTGGTAGAAAACTGGAACGCTCTTCCGGAGTCTGTCATAGGGGAAAACACCCTCCAGGGATTCAAGACAAAGTTAGACAAGTTCCTGCTGAACCGGAATGTATGCAGGTAGGGCTAATCTCAGTTAGGGCACTGGTATTTGACCTGGGGGCCCGCCGTTTGAGCGGACTGCTGGGCACGATGGACCACTGGTCTGACCCAGCAGCGGCAATTCTTATGTGGTCTTTTTCGTGAGCAGAGCCAATTGTGATGTATAGAAATGAGAAATTGCCAAGGTATTGATTTAAGCTCCTTAACATCCTCCGTGGCCCCCTTCTGTTTCCCCCCTCCCAGAACAAAGCATGATGTCTGCCTCCCAGCACACCCCTCCCCCAAAGCAGCCCCTTTCCCTCTCCCCCTGCCCCCTATTGTGCCATGCATGCCTGCTCCGTGGCCCCCTTCTGTTACCCCCCGCCCAGAACAAAGCATAATTACTGTCTGCTCCCTAGCACACCCCTCCCCCCAAAGCAGCCCCCTCTCCCCCTGCTCTCTGTTGTGCCATGCCTGTTCTTACCCTCCCACTGGCATGAACCGCTGCCGCCACTGCCGCTCCTCTTCAAAGCAGCCTGCTGAGGTTCGCCGGCCAGCTGTAGCGAACCTCAGCAGGCCACTCTCCAGTTCAGTAGCACGTTCCCTCTAATGCGATCACGTCAGAGCGAACGTGCTACCAGGTGGATAGCAGCCTGCGAGGTTCGCTACAGCCGGCTGGCGAACCTCAGCAGGCTGCTTTGAAGAGGAGCGGCAGCGGTTAGTGAGTGAGGGTGGGAGGGGGGAGTCGCCGGAGTGTTCCCTGTCACCGTGTTCTAAAATAGAATATGGCCATTGACCAGAGATCACAGCGGCAGGGAACATGAAACCCTAAGTGCGCATGCACGCTTAGGGTTTTATTATAGAGGATATATAGATAGATTGCTACTCCCCCTCCCTGTTACCTTTTTCTTCTGATCTGTATTATCTTATGTCCCACTGGGAACATCTCTAGTGTTGCAGGGTCAATCTTATTCTTTAACTATGTCTCTGTGATGATCATTATTCCTAGTTCGAGTTCCACTATCATATCTCCGATCAGGGCAGTTTTGTTGCATATGGATCTTGTATCTACATCGGAACATGGAATGGGTAGGATTGTTGGGCGGGTTACAGGTTTATTGCATGTGATTGTTTTTACGTTTTTCCTGGAGCTGTTTGTGTGTTTTCTTTTCCTTTGTGTCCTACTGTATGGGGTGATCGTTTCTGTTGCGTGTGTACCCCTTAGAGAAGCACTCATGCCATCTTCCATCCTGCAGTGCCCCCTAAGCTGCCCCACTGATCTGTTGGGATGTCTGTATAGTCAGTCTAGTAAGACTGCTGGGCCCCCCCCAAACACCCCCCCCCAAAAAAAAAGTATCCCAACGACTTGTTTTTCTGCATTTTCCCTTGGATGTTTTTTGTTTCAAAAAGAAAGAAGCATTGAGCACGAAAACATCTAAATTCTCGTAGGGTGATTTTCAAACCAAAAAGATAGAGAACGACGCGCTTGGAGCACAACGCTGTCGTTTCAAGCGCGTCATTCTCAAGATTAGAGACCCTTTGTTTTAATCTACAAGTTCACTTTTAGGACCAGTAGGGACCCCTGAAGAAGACAATAGTGTCGAAACACAGACTCTGGAGGGTCCATATGTTTCTAGAGGTTCCGGCCCTAGATGTATTAATGTAGATTACTTGTTTGTCTCAATAAAGTCATCAGCTTGAACATCGACTCTCCACAATTTTTTGTTTTCTTTAATAGTGCATACTCATTAGAGCACACTACGAACATTACTTCTTAAGAAAAGAACTGCAGAAAATTAAAAACTATACAAAATAAGAGTTCCTGTAAATGACATGAAACGATAACTTTTGAACTGCACATCCTTATCACTAGTACCCCTGTTTTAGCAGAGATGTGTTGAGAAATATAACTTTACTGTTTAGAACGGTGAATCGCAAACTGTGTGTCACGGCGAGATTCCAGGTGTGCCGTGAGAGACACGTCCTGTACAAAGAGTCAGCCGGTGCCTCTCCACTTCTCTGCTCTCCCCAGTGTAGTAATTTCAGGGTTAGCAGATAGAGGGATTTCCAAAACCCGGCACTTTGGGATTTGGAAGTCCCCAAGCTCAGGGCCCGCATCTGGACGCATGCGCAGACATTGATGTGATGACATCACGCGTCGACATCCATGCACACGCAGAGGTCCTCCAGACGCGGGCCTGAGTTTAGTGTGCTGGGGGCTGAAAAAAGTTTGCGAGGCACTGGTTTAGAAAAATAGTCTCTTATGGACTTGTTGCATCGTTTTTGCCATTCTATAGTCAGCTGCTCAGTGAAGGTATAATTTTGGCTCAGAGCTCATATATTAGAAATTTCTAACTTCAACAGTGTAATTTTAATTCTTGGAAAATCTTTAATCCTAATTCTGTTTGTTTCTTTTCATCAATTTCATATTACCTGAAACCTTTCAACTGAGTGAATTACTGCGCGTTTAACTTTTGCCAGATTCTTTCACTATTGGTCTTTGAGTTTGCACCAGACTTTTAGGAGAAGTTAATAACTTTCACAGTCAGGGGCAAATCCTGTTAATGAACAAATTAAAGTTCAAACAGTTATTCAAGTTCACAGCCCATATTAATGGTCCTTTCATAAACAGTTATACATGTACTTTTTGCTCTAAATCCGTTTCTTTTTGTGGTTGCCTAAGCTGTTCAGAGACATTGGGGTTGTAGTTTTGCTACTTCTGACCTTTGAAAGACATTCCCTGGTGCTGCTGAATTTGTCTCACTTTGCTAGGAAAGAATGGGTTGTTGTTGACCTTGTTTGGCCTAAATGATTGGCTGTTACTACCTTCAGCGTTGGCGTTTCTTGTGTACCTGTACTAACAAATGTTAACTGTTAAGAAAGCTGATTAAAAATGTTTCTAGTAAATAGTCCATAGGAGGGGGTGCTGAAAAGTTCTCAGCCCAACCAACCAACTTCCTAAATTCTGAGCATTATTTTGCCCCTGTAGCTGAAAAAAAGAGTGTTATCTGATTTCGTTAAATGTCAATTTGCAGAAACAAAATGTTCTATTTTGACATTGTTTCAGATCATTGATTGAACCATATTCACGTCTTTCTCTTCTTGGTTGGGTTTCAGAACTTTTCAGCACCCCCTGGTAGTGTGAAGAGTTTCAGTCTATGGTAACCAGAGTTGAGATTGTGATGTCATAATGCCTCATTCCACCAATAAGAGCCAACCTCATCAGTGATGCCACAAGGGTTTGATTGTCCTCTACTTGGCTCACTGTTATTACATACAAGAGGTTGCTGAAAAGTTCTCAGCCCAACCAACCAACTTCCTGAATTCTGAGCGTTATTTTGCCCCTGTAGCTGAAAAAAAGAGTGTTATCTGATTTCGTTAAATGTCAATTTGCAGAAACAAAATGTTCTATTTTGACATTGTTTCAGATCATTGATTGAACCATATTCACGTCTTTCTCTTCTTGGTTGGGTTTGAGAACTTTTCAGCACCCACTGGTAGTGTAAAGAGTTTCAGTCTGTGGTAACCAGAGCTGAGATTGTGATGTCATAATGCCTCATTCCACCAATAAGAGCCAACCTCATCAGTGATGCCACAAAGGTTTGATTGTCCTCTACTTGGCTCACTGTTATTACATACAAGAGGTTGCTGAAAAGTTCTCAGCCGAATCAACTAACTTCCTGAATTCTGAGGTTATTTTGCCACTGTAGCCGAAAAGAGTGTTATCTTATTTGATTGCAGAAACAAAATTATATATATATATTTTTTTACATTGTTTCAGATACTTGATTGAACCATTTCCACATCATTCTCTTCTTGATTGGGCTGAGGACTTTTCAGCACCTCCTGTATAAGTCCAACAAGGTGTCTAGAAAAAACAGGACCCCCCAACATTTCCCCAAATAACCTAAAAACAAATGTACTATTATTATTTTTTTTTTACATACTATTATTTGACAGATGTTACTGCAAGATGCTGTAAAAACTGATCGATCCTGTTTTCCAAAATGATGTCTTTCAGGAAGTGACCATTAAGAGCCATTGTAGCAAAATAGGGTTTAACAAAGAAGATAAAGTTGTGATTACATTTTTATAACAAAATAAGGCAAACAGTGCAAAGTGTTTACTGAGGGAGTTTCCTAATAAAGGTTGGACAAATGTATTTTCAAAGGTCATACTAAATATTTAAATAATTGCAAAGTATTTTTAAAAACTTATGTAAGGGGGGTCCCGTTTTGTTTAAGATATAGTGCATATGGTGTTCTCAACAAAGATTTGAGGGGTGTCCCAGTCCCTGTTATCTTTTCCCCCTCTTTTCAGTCCTCTCTTGCCAGGACTTGTCAAGAATGAAACGGAGCAAAATCCCTCCTTGCTTCACTTTATTTATTGCACAAGTAGACCTTATAGTTTTATGAATATGGCATGACTTATTGCACTTTTTTTGAAAAGGACATAGACAATTCTCTTTTGTAATAGGCTGAGTACCATACAGGTAAGATGTCACAATATCGCTAAAACACACAACTACGCTGTTAGTGGGGAGCTCAAATCCAGGCCTTGACACCCATTTTATGTAAACCAGTGGTCTCAAACTCAAACCCTTTGCAGGGCCACATTTTGGATTTGTAGGTACTTGGAAGACCTCAGAAAAAAATAGTTAATGTCTTATTAAAGAAATGACAATTCTGCATGAGGTAAAACTCTTTATAGTTTATAAATCTTTCTTTTTGGCTAAGTCTTAATAATAATATTGTCATTTGTAGCTAAAGAGACATATGATCAAGAAACTGTTTAATTTTACTTTTGTGATTATGATAAACATACAGAGGGCCTCAAAATAGTGCCTGGCGGGCCGCGAGTTTGAGGCCATTGATCTAAACACAGTTGTGCTTGTTTCCTTGTAGTAAGCGGATAAAACCAACTCATGGAACTGCAAATAGAATTACACAGGCCTCATTTATATACTGTAACTGTGCTACATAACTCAAAAGGTCAGAATGTGGTGATACCGAGAGTTTCTGCATCACCAGCATATATAGTGGAAAATAATTTTAGCGTGCAAAATCTTCAAAGGTCCACCCTTACCTTTCTCAAAAATGTTTTAGATAGCTAATGGGCAGTTATTTAGTGACTTCAATAAAAAACCTGGTATGATTAAATAATAATACAACAGATATTATTACTTACAGAACACTTTTTTTTATATTTGCACAACAAATTCAACATTCCTCCTTTCGTCATATTCTCAGGTCCAGGGAATTTAGTCCTATGTAAACATTTTTCAGTGCCTTTTAAAACAAACACGTAACTCTCGATAGAAACCCAAGATCAGAAGGGTGGGCAAAAGTATCTCTGCCTCCCTTGCTATAGCCCCTAACCCTTCTATCTGGCATCATTGTCCCTTTTATTTGTTCTTATTCCGTCCCTTACCAGTTATTTTCCCAGTCTATATTTTCTTGGGGTACTCAGCTCATGAGATAAAGGAAGAGAGCTGTGGCTAGTATAAGGAGCATCTCTAGCACACCTTTATCGACAGGCGAGTACATAGCCACCGGAGTGATTTTCTAGACCGCTTTTCTAGAATGATCTGGAATCTTATCTCCCCCCCCTCCCCTTTTCCTGGCAGCTAACCTTTTTTTATCCCTTGATCTTTTCCTCCTTCTTGACCCTGCACCTATAACCCGATCTTTCGTTCTTGCTCGTCTTTGGCTCTTTCATACGCTCTTGTTTTTTGACCCCCTTTCACTCGTTCCCAAACCCCGATTCATTGTCCTCCCCCCCTTAAAATGCCCAGCGATCCTTTCTTTCACCTTACAACACAGCTTTGAAAACTTCTATCATTAAGGTCAACAACATATCTGAATATATCTCTGAGTCGCACCTTTCAGCTTTATTGTGAGCTGTGTGGGCCTGATTAACAACTGCCGATAAACCTCTCTGGAAATATTAGTGCAATTAAAAAAAAATAAATAAATAAAATTTTTAAAAGATATATTTTTTAAATCAGTCAAGATTTTTTTTTTTTTACCTTTCTCAAATACAATGCATGCTGATCTTTAGGCGTTTGCACGCATGAATCTTAAATTTAAGTTATAAATCCAGCCTAGGAGGCAGAAGGCTTTGGTCTGGCACTGCAAGTAATTTGCTTTTAAGCAATGTGCAAGTTGAGTGTTAATGACTGGTACATACCAGACTTGCAGAAGCTGCTGGAGTTTCCCCAATTAAACCCTCTTTGCGCTTCCAGTACACATCTACTGTAGTTTCACAGGCAGATTGAGCAAAGTGGTATATGTACAAATACAAAGATCACACTTCCTATTATCTACCTCCTGGCGAGTGTTTGATTTGTTACATCAAAAGCTGATCAAGACAAGTCTACAAAAGGCACCTCGTGTAGACAGAGCTTTACACAAGCCACAAAAATTGCCTGATTTGGGCGTTCAGGCATTGAAAAGAAGTGTTTAAAATGTTATTGACCGCCAAATCAATTGAAATTATTGGTTATAATGGAACTGGTGGTCAAAAGTGAGATGATTTTAGCTTTCTGACTGTTGGCATAAAGAAGTTGCTGACCTGCGTCCGCAGGACAGTGCATGAAAAGCTGAGTACTCAGCAAGCTTGGACATAATTGCCATTCAGTGGTTTTTATTTTTTATTATTTTATTTTTATGAGGGTTGTATTGAGGTCTTTTCCGCATTCAGGTCTGATTCCTTGTAACCATTCAGAGAGTGGTTTGATATAATCACCATGACAACTGAAATCTATGAGAATACAAATAATAGAGATGAAATAGAGTAAAGATTAGCATGCAGTGAAAAGTACAATAAGTTTCTTATTTAGCATTTAGATAACTGTCTTTCCTTAGGAGCAAGCTTCAAAGTTGAACCCAGTTTAGACCAAGAGGATTAATTCTTTCTCCCGCATGCTTGATTGAATCTCTCATTACCAAACTTTGTCTGTATTGATGTAAGATTTGATTGAAGATTAGAGCATTTAGCAAATCTTGCTTTTCTGCATGTATCAGGCCTTTTCAAGCGCAGACCGCAGTGCCCAGTGGTCAATACCCTTACTTTTATCCGGTGTCTGCTTCATTTAAACTTAATCAACTCCATCAATGAACTGGAACAGGGAAACGTCCCTGTGGTAGAATGTTGCACATTTGCTAGAGTTCTTTGCTCTCATTCTCAATCCTTTGGCGTTAAGCCTAAAATTGTAATAAGATGATTTTTTTTTTTAAAAAAAATCAATATGATAATGAAAATTGGGTTTGCATGTCTTGGTGTGCATGACTTTAAAGTGGAAAGGTATGGCTGACATTACCCAAACAAGATGTGCTTGTCTGTATTGGTAGGCTCCTTTATTGTGTACATAGTAAGCTCTGCCTGCTTCCACTGGCACTGAATATTGCTCAGGCTGGAAAATGATGCATCTTTGCAGGAGAGGCTCATATGTCATACCTAGAAAGCGATGCAGACCGATTGGATGTAAGAATTATCTGGCTTGTTGCAGTGAATTATTTGCACTGTTTCCTTTACCAGTCAACAAGTTTCTGAGGTATAGTACAGATCAATCAAACATGACAGAGCGCATGTGAAGCTTTTACTGTGTAAATCTGGACCTCTTGTCCTTGCCTTGTTGGCGCTGGCATCTGTATATCATTTTTATATTGCTACCAGTAGAGCAATTTCAAAAGTATTTGCAAGGAAAATGTATGTCCCCATCTGTTCCTAGAATCATAAATGTGCCACCTTCTGAGGGTTTCCACTGGTAATCATATCTTTAATGATCAACAAACTTGTGATATATAACTTTCCATAAAATGGGGGTTTCTTTACTTTATTGTGATTGGCTACAATAAATGGCTTTTCCATATGTTGGGGAAATAAAATATTAGATTAGCGATGGCAGTTTGCTTTAATAGCAAACAAAGGAATGCATTCAAAATGATCTTAACATAAAACGAACTAAAATATATAGTTTTATTAATACAACACAGGGCCTCAAAAAGATATTAAGCAGATTTTTTTTTTCCCATGCACTGAATTAAACTTTGCTAGTTTTCTTTAGACTTCTGTAAATGATCTTGTTTGGAGGGGTTTTTTTTTTCCATCTCCCCAGTGGACGTGGTTTTAAACTAACCATTCTTTCTTTCTGCATATTTTATCGGCGTGTAAATTCTTTTCTAGCATTGATGCCAATAAATTGTCATTTACATTTCAAAATCATACCCATGAAATACTGTTTTGTATGCCAGTTTGGTAAAAGGTTCTTTTTTTTTTTTTCCAGGTTAGGGCAGTTCTTAAAAGTAGATTAACATTCAGTGATTGAAAGATGCCCCGTTTCCCTTGAAATCATGGTCCTTTGAGTGACGTGAGTCATTTTCAAACAATTAGAGGTGGGATTGTTCACTTGTCCAGGATTTTTGCTTTCAAGAAAAAAGTGTTTCTACCTGCTAGTATGAAATCTGCTTCATATGCATTTGGTTTCTTTTTTTTTTTTGGAGATGTCATCTGTCCTGACCCAAATCTCTGCTTCATGAACATTTTGGTCAACAATTCTGGAATACACCAGGGAGAGCTGCAGTGTTTCCTAGGAAAAACAAAACAAGGGAACGTGGAGGCAGCAAAATGTCTTCTGTTCTGAACTCTTCTCTAAATCCCTACATTTATCTAGGCACAACACATAGGTGGACATGTATATATCTAGATACTGTACATAAAACACGGAGGCAATACTTATGCAATTGGAACAAGTTCAAGAGGTGACTTTTTGAAGAATTTGCTACCGGATCCTTCTTGGTGTTTTTCAGAAGATCTGGGTAGAAAATGACAGATGAATTGTATCCATCATTTTTACACCCGCCTAATGAATTTAATTCATATCTGATTTAATGTTGCCTATTTTTGAGTATTCAGAAATATATGTTGAATGAAAGCTGATCCACAAGGATTATTTGTATTAATTGTAAGAAAATGAATCATAACTGAGTGATTTAAAATAATCGAATAATCACCATTCTCTTATTATTTGCTCTCATTCAGCATCCAACTATGAGAAATATTCGTTAACTGAAAGTGCAGTTTGACAAATTTTGGGAGAGTTATGGGATTTTATTTTATTTATTTTTTTACATTAACTGTTATAAAATTACTGGCATACTTCCAAACTATTTGTAGGAGCTGTCAACAAGCGTACAAGTTGTTTTCAATAAGATCTAATCTTCTCATATTTCAGCATTTTGTATACCAGATAGTGAGCCTGATAAGAAACAGTCTTTTTAAAGGAAGAGAGGGAAACAGCTTTAGAAGAAGATAAATGATCTACTAGTTGGAAAGTGTATGCAACTCCAGTAATCAACCAAGATGCTTTATTTTCTATAGTACGATTATATAATTTCATAGTTTTTTTTTTTTTTTTTTTGGGGGGGGGGGGGGGTACAATAAAACACCCAAGGATTAAAAGAACGAACTGAAAATCCTTTAGCTTGGTAGGTCGTGGAAATTAGTAATTACTCAGAGAAACTCAGGAATCCTCCTCCGGGAAGGGGTAAAACACGGACCTGACGGACCTCGCGGATCTAAAACCGCACGTCCTTAAAAATCTGAGGTCCATGTTCGCGCCACTTGTAGTTTCTGTCTCTTACAGACCTCTATGTCATTTTAGCTCTGATGGATCCATCTTAGCATAGGGAGGGAAAAGTATTAGGATCCGTCAGCGCTAAAATGTCATAGAGGTCTGTCAGAGCCAGAGACTAGTGCTAGTGCTGGAGAGGCTCTAAAACGAATCCAATAAACCGGTTTCCTTAAATCTGAGGTCCGTGCCACTATTAGTCTCTGGCTCTGACAGACCTCTATGACATTTTAGCGCTGACGGATCCTAATACTTTTCCCTCCCTATGCTGAGACGGATCCGTCAGCGCTAAAATGTCATAGAGGTCTGTAAGAGACAGAAACTACAAGTGGCGCGGACACGGACCTCAGATTTTTAAGGACGTGCGGTTTTAGATCCGCGAGGTCCATCAGGTCCGCTTTTTACCCCTTCCCTCCTCCTCCGGTTTTCCTCATAAATGTTCACTCTAACCAAGCCCCCTTCTACATTTTTCTTTACACATAGGGCTCCTTTTACGAAGTCGCGTTAGCGGTTTAACACGCGTAATGGCGCACACTAATTTGCCGGCCGCGCTAGCCGCTACCGCCTCCTCTTCAGCAGGAAGTAGTTTTTCGGCCAGCGCATGCTAAAAATGTGCATGCGATAAAGCCGCTAACACGGCTTCGTAAAAGGAGCCCTTAGTATATTCGATAGTACAAAAGATCTGCAAAGAAAAGTATGCTGTATACCAGTGTTTTTCAACCGCTGTTCCGCGAGATGTTGCCTGGTGTGCCGCAGGGCCGCCATCAGGGCAGTACTACCAGTCCTGCATTCAGGGGCCCGGAGCTGACAGGGGACCCGAGGCAGGGGCGCCAGTAGCTCGCCAAGGCAAAGTGAGTCGATCACCCAGGACTCACTTTGTCTTGGCGATCTAATCTATCGAGCCGATAAGTCTTCTTCTCCCCGACATCAATTCTGCAGTCGGAGAGGAAGTTCGGGCCAGCCAATCGCTGCCTGGCTGGGCGGAACTTCCTCTCCGATTGCAGAATTGACGTCAGGGAGAGCATGCGTCGGCGTCGGCTTTGGGGCCTGTTATCCATTGGTGGGTCCTGTTCCCCGATGGCAGCGGCAGTGGCAGTGGCTTGGGGAACGGCAGGGAGAAAGAAAGAAAGGGGGCAGACAGGGAAACAGAAGGAAAGAAGAGAAACAGAAAAAAAGAAAGAAAGGTCAGGGAGAGAGGAAGAAAAAGTTGGGGGAGAGAATGAGGTGTGGAGGAGAGAAAGCATACAGGCTGATAGAAGGGAAGAAAGATTGGATGCACAGTCAGAAGAAGAAAGTGCAACCAGAAATCACCAGACAAGGTAGGAAAAATTATTTTATTTTAAATTTAGCAAAGTGGAGGCAGTATTACCACAGTTTTCAAAGGAATTTGCCCAAATAACTTAATAGTTAACTGGGTAAATTCCCAGAGATGAAAACTTCCCTTCACTTACTATGCACAGTTCTGAATTTATATCTGCTGTCTATATTTTACAATATGGTCACCTTTTACTAAACCGCAATAGTGGTTTTTAGCGCAGGGAGCCTATGAGCGTCAAGAGCAGCGCTGGGCATTCAGCGCAGCTCCCTGCGCTAAAAACTGCTATTGTGGTTTAATAAAAAGGATGGAGGGTATATTTGTCTATTTTTGTATGCTATAAAAACCAAATACAGAGAGAGACTGAGAGCTGTTGACGAAGAGCTATGTGTGTGTCTTTCTTCGATTCCAGCCAGAATATCAGCTTTGTGTTCAGCCAAACAGGCCCAGGTTTCGCACTGAATAAAGTATTTTATAATTTTTCACTATTCTGTTTACTTAATATTTCATAATAAAGTAATTATAAAATACTTTCTTTGTGTTTATTTGATTCCTATTCAAGAGAATTACTTTATATATAGTCAATATAGGCACAGAGTTAAATTTTTTAACATTTTCTAATGGTGGTGTGCCTCGTGATTTTTTTCATGAAACAAGTGTGCCTTTGCCCAAAAAAGGTTGAAAAACACTGCTGTATACTATACTTTTACAACTGTTCATTACACTGTAAATGAAAGCAGATGTAAAGGAATAAGTCAGATGGCTAATGAAGGATGATTCTGCTGTATTACAATCTAAAATTTAACAACTTTTTTTTTTTCCTTTTCAGCTCTAAATATAGTCCAACCTAATCGTTGGATTTAGTTTGCAGCCAGATCGGAGTTCATGTGCATCCTTGTAAAGATAAAACTAGGGGCTAGAGCAATAATTTCCAACATGGGTGTTCATTCATAAGGTGACAAAAACCCTATATTTTGCAACTAGGACAAGGTGAGTCTAAACTGATTCTGAATGCTTAATTGGCATACTTTAGGATTTTTGCAGTCTGCCCAAGGTAAGCCCTTCTGTACTGAGCCTTCCTCCCTCTGAGGTTTACATTTTAGTCTAGTATTTATAAAATGATGATAAAACTAAATGAAAGAGCCCTCCATCCAAGAGCAGGGATGATCAGTTTTCCCTACAGTAACATGAACTCCCTAGTCAACCCGATGTAACTCTACTTTTGCAAGAGATGTTACCGAAAACAGCAGCTCAGAGCGGACAATGCTTATTTAAAAAGTACATTTTACATTTTGAAACACATGAGAGCAGATAAAGGCCAAATGGCCCATCTACCAACCCATAGCACTCACTATCCCCTTCTTTCCCTAAGAGATCACACGTGCCTGTCGCACCTTTCTTGAATTCAGACAGTCTTTGTTTCCACATATCTACCACACTTTTGTTTTCTGAAAGGATTTCCTTAGATTACTCCTGAGCATATCACCTCTTAATCTCATTCTATGCCCTTTCACTCTGAAGTTTCCTTTCAATTGAAAGAAACTGGCCTCATGTGTATTTTATGCCACATAGCTATTTAAACATCTCTATCAAATCTCTCCTCTCCCACCTTTCCTCTAAAGTGTACATATTGAGATCTTTGTCTGTCCCCATATGCATTATAACATACTGTGTGTAGACTATCGACCATTTTAGTTGCTTTCCTCTGGACCAGGGATCTCAAAGTCCCTCCTTGAGGGCCGCAATCCAGTCGGGTTTTCAGGATTTCCCCAATGAATATGCATTGAAAGCAGCGCATGCACATAGATCTCATGCATATTCATTAGGGGAATCCTGAAAACCCGACTGGATTGCGGCCCTCGAGGAGGTACTTTGAGATCCCTGCTCTGGACCAACTCCATCCTATTTATATCTTCAGTCTTACCAGAACTTCACGGTATTGCGGTATATAAGCTGTTATTATTATTATTATTATAGAAGGACATCAATACCTTCTTTTTCTTACTGGCCATTCTTCTCCCTATGCACCAAAGCATCCTTCTAGCTTTTGCCATCTTCTTTTCAGTCTATTTGGGCACCTTAAGATCATCACATGCTATCACACCCTTATCTTTCCTGCACAAAAGGTCTTCACTCCCTAAACTGTACTGTTGCCTTGGGTTTTGGCAGCTCAAATGCATGACCTTGCATTTCTTAGCATTAAATCTTAGCTGCCAAATATCCTTAGCTGCCATTCCTTAAGCTTCACTAAGTCCTTCCTCATGTTTTCCACACCATCAGGGGGTGTCTACTCTTTTGCAAATTTTGGTATCATCCGCAATGCGGCAAATCTTACCTGACAGACCTACAGCAATACTGCTTACATAAATGTTAAAACAGGTCCAAGAACTGAACTTTGAGGCATGCCACTGTGCAGTGATAAATACCTGCCCATTTTATTTATAGGTCTTATTGGACAGTGACTCCATCTTTTGAACAACTGGGTGCTTTTGGAATAATTAACTCAGCTCCAGTTGTGCAAAGCCAAGTCACCTGTTCATTCCTTATAGACTGGATGGGTCTTTAGGTTCTTCCTAACTTCCCTCACATTTCCTCCCATGAGGTTTTAATGTAGATGTCTGGATAGAGGTAAAAATGATTTATCAAGGCATTTCTCCTCTAGTGGCGTTATAGTAACAATCACTCCTGAATCAGGGCAGAATGCTTTTGGTCCAATTTTAGTTGAAACTATATTAAGTTGAAATGTCCCTATATTTGGGAGAGTGAAAAATTCAACAGCTCATTAAAGCAGTAAGGAATGCTTGAGACTGTGGGGCCTTGTCCTGACTTTCAGATTTAAGCACACAAAATTTACATACTGTAAAAACAGGGAACACAAGGGCAGACGATCGCATGGCCTAAGCCAGTCTGCCCCATCTATAAGTCTAGTACATCACAAAGAACATTTTCTACTGTTTCATATGATTTACTCTCACTGCAGAAGTCTTCATAACATTTCTGTTCATTTCATGAAGTTTATTTATAAACCCTTTATTAGCATTTCGTTTGCTACTTATTTTAGTTACTGCAAAATGTCAGTTTCACAACTTCTAGGAAGACCTTTCTGCTTAGAGCTGGTTATCCTTTGGCTTTGGGATGGGAAAAGATTGGGTTTCTATTACCCTAAAATTCATCATTCTTGTTCCCCAGCTTCAGATTAGATTTTCCGGATAAATAAAGTTTCCTTCAAATGTAAGTACTTCGGTAATGATTTGTTTTCTCCAATATAAAGTGCAAAATATGCAGCGTGAAGGTTGATTGTTATTGTGGCGGTTGTCAGTTTACACCATAATGATTTTGAGACCCTCAATTTTCGTCCTGTATGTAGTGTGGTTGCATTTTCACATGCAAGTATTTAAGTCATGCACATAATCCATCCTCTAATTGCAAACAAAGAATTACTGTATCTGCTAAGATTAGTCGGTAGGTTTTGGTCTGCTTTAAATCTTTTGATGGAGTCTGGGGTACAAGGAGAAACGGGAGGGTGACTCTGGTCATGTCTCCTGCTTTAACGGAATGATCTATACCAGTGTTTCTCAACTCGGTCCTGGAGTACCCCTGTTGCCAGTCAGGTTTTCAGGATATCCACAAAGAATATGCATGAATTTTTTTTTTCCATATAATGGAGGCAGTGTATGCAAATCCAGTATATGCAAATTCAATGTGGATATCCTGAAAACCAGGACCGAGTTGAGAAACACTGATCTATACATCTCTTCCTAGTTTCCGCCCTCCCAATACCCACTAGAGCAGAAGGGCTCACTTCTTGGCATTCTCAATCAGATCTAATTAGGACAATCAATAAACTTTAATTATTGCAGTCATTGACCAGTGAACCTTTCCCTGGGAGGACAGAATCTGTGTAGAGTGATCAGTTAAGGGAAGAAGTGTTTGATCTGAGAGGGGACAGGTCACCTGTTTCCAGGGGGCCAAAGCAACAAAAAACAACGACCAAACCCCTTTTGTTTTTTGCCACAATCTCCTATCCTATGTCTGACACAAGCCTGTCTAAGTAATATTCAACTGTTTTTGTCCCTTTCTTAAGATTCATCATCCCTGGGTCTTTCTCGTTTCATTACCAAAATCCCAGAGAAACCACCCGGCAGGATCAATCAGACGCAGGCAGCCAGACAGTTTTCTTGTAGTTTATTAAAGTGTAATCAAACATCGGTTAAGTGGAAAATAAATATCCAGATCTAATAAGCTGCTCAGTCAGATCGTGTAAATGCAAATTACAAGCTGGTTCCTATCTTCCCGCCAGGGGATTGAACAAGCCGTAGCAATTGCTTCATCCGCCGCGATTGTAAATCAACTAAAATAATGGCTGGATAATGACCAGTTTGCGGTTTCAAGCAGATTGAATGATAACAAACTGCGTGTGTCGCACCAGCTTTTCATTTAGCATCTCATCATGGAGCGAGCAGCCCGACTAACAGCTTGGCTGCCTCATTAGCTTGTTGTCTGCAGCTTGTAAATTCACAATACAGCCAGCAGATTACCTGACAAAAGTTCCTGATAAGGGGGGGGCGGGGGGGAGACAATTCAATCCAACCCATCGTGCACTTGTAACTGCATGGATCCATTGCTCAGAAGAGCAGAACATTCAGACAATACGTTCACATGCAATCTTTGTACGTCTTGAATTTATATATTATATATATTAATATAATTATTATATATACATATATATGCACACACACATGCATATATGCCAAAAAGCCACAGACGTCTTAACTTCTTTTTTTTTTTTTTTTTCTTGTTTTTGCTGATGTTGATTTAGCTGCTAATTGGTGACAGAAATTGTCAACTAGGTGGCACATAGCGAGTGCAGCAGCTTCCGTCGTGGAAAGGTGAGAAAATCCTTTCAAAAAAAGCTGAACTGCTGCGCCAAAGCGGATGGCTTTTACTACATTTCCTCCAGATATTTATTGCTCACGTTAAAAAAGATACATCGGAGCCGGAGGGAAAGGGGGGGGGGGGGCAAGAAACGCGGCAGCAGAGACTCCGCCCCCCCCCCTCTTTATGTAGAGCCTCTGCGCGGCACGTTTGTTTGGCGGAACGCGCTTTGGCTTCCGGGATGCAAATTTGGCGGGCGAACGCTCAAACCCCCCTGTTTCAACAGCGAGACAGCTCAAGGCTTTAGCGGAGGATCTCCGGGGGGAGGCTCCAGAACCCCTGCTTTGACTTCTCCTTTCCTCAGGAGCATAAAATGAACAGTAATTAGGCTTTGATACTCTAGCAAATGAAGAGTAATTAGAATCTGCTATCTCAAGTCCTTAACTCCGCTCCTCATAGAATATTCACACCATTACTGAGCATTTAGATGAGGCAGAGCCGCCATTCCCGCAAACGGGAGGGGGGTTCGCCACATCCCACAGATGGTCCCGGGGAAGAGAAACGATTCGCCGGGGCCTTTGGGCCCGCAGAGGGGATTTTCTGGTTATTAGAACCCTACTAGATCAGGGCCAATTAGAAAGAAAACTGTCAGTCAAGGGGAAATTGCTACATGATTAGCGAAAAGGACAAAATCGGGTGAAAAGTGTGAATCATTCAGGCAGCTTTGATTTGCTAATCAGGGGACGGAAAAGAACAGGCAAGTCCCCAGCTGTAGCCCTGGTTTACGCTTTTCATTTTATCGTGACCTTCTTAGCAGATACTGATATAATCTGGGGGAGGGGGAGGGGGGGCAGCCAGCCAGCAGCTCTTCTGCTCCAAGAGACTGGGGCTCCCAGTGAGCCAGCGAGGTCAGACGGTGTAAATGAGATGAAGAGACCCCGGTAACAAAGACGGGAGCACGCACAATCAAAGCCCAGGCCTGTGCAGTTACAAGGGCCGGCAAGTCGTAATTATGCTAATAGTCTTTAATGGGCTAATTCCCGCTGAAAAGCCTCTTTCTAAAGGCACTACTTTCTCTGGAGAGCGGCGTTGAGAAACAGCACAAACCGTGTTTATTTTTTTAAACTGCTTTCCCGTGTGAGCTAATTTACAGTTTTCTAGTCTAGGCTTGACATTGAAGGGTGTGGTAGAGGCTTTTGTCAGGTCTGGCTGGGCCTGTACTTTCAGTCTAGAAGGAAAGACAGGTAGCAAACCGAGAATACATCTAATGAAGAGGAGCGACCGGCAGATTCTGACAGCTCTGGCAGGTGATGCACGGGGGCCATGCTAATTTTGCACGGCAGCGTTGATGGGATCCCAAAATCTTGACCACACATCCCATTAGCCTCGGTGACAGTGGCAAGAAAATATGAAAAAAAAAATTCAGTGGAAGTGGGAAGAATCCTCCCTCTGAAGGAAAAGACAGCAGTCACGGTGATGCAATGAAATCTGAAATCTTATCAAAAATATTCCTGATGTGGTGCTAATTAGTGGAGTAATATTTGACAATTTTGACTGGTTTCAGCTCTAAAATTAATCTTAGAAATATTGTGTATTTAATACATGTTCACATTATCTTTAAAATGTAAGAAAATGTACAAATTGTCAGCAATCGGAATTATTTGTAGGATTCTCTGGCTTATTGAAATGATGTTCTCTCTCTCTCTGATAGATACAAAATTGAAGATGTAAGTCATCTGCCAGCTATAAGTTTACATTTTTAAAAGCAAAGTGGGCATGCATATATTGGGCACATGGTAGCGTCTACCCCAAAAGGGCTGCAATTAGAATAAGTTTAAAACAGATTTGGCATAAATCACATTGAGATTTTCAGTCAGAGTTGCTGGCTTCTGGAACAATTTGGTTGACTTTCTTGAAATTAAGCTAGGGTTGCATATACCTCCATTAACAAGGAATCCAGGTGTCTGGTATGAATTTGTTATCGCATATGAATCAGGCTAAAAATTTTGACATGTAGCGCCTAAAATATAAATGACCGACTCTCCGGACAAATAGGAAAACTAGTCAGAAGCAGCTATATAACCGCCAAGACTTTGTCTCCAGTTCGTGGTTGACAAATAGTGCTGCACGAAGCTTTGGAAGCTGAGAGGTTACCTTGACAGACACGAAGTACAATTATCACACCATGATGAAAGAGCTTCCATGAGTATGTATTGCACCGTTAATTACTGTCCTTTTTCTACAGGCTTCTAATGTGAGGAAAACACGCAATGACAAGTGTGGAAAAGAGCAAGCACTAAATTACTGTCAGAAAAATAAACGGAGTAGCACAGTGCTGCACGGTGATTTACGGGGGCAATTAGTCACCACCCCATGGAGCTGCTGAGGACAGCACTGCGGCAGAAGTGTCAGAAAAGGAGGAAGAGGAGCAGTGCCTTTGTTTTTCAGACAACTTTTCAAAGAGAGAGAGTTTTACAGTACATTATGCAAACTGTCTTTGTGAATGCAGCTTTCAAGAAGACTTTCCTAAAGTTTCGAACACCCTTAACCTTCATATGTCCCAAGATAGCAGCACTTGCAATCAGATGTTGTCTAAGGAGAATGAAGCCAAAAATCAGATTAACTCCTTAAGTTGAGTGGCCAGCGTCGTGTTCCACTTTCCTGTTCTAGAAGTGTGTCTTCTATATCCATTCAGTCTGTACCCTGCAGTCTGGAGCAGCCAACGATCCTGTTTCTGAACTAAGGGAGATACAGGTGTACGGGGTGATTAAGAAGACTGTGAAATAAAGGTTAAATGAAAAGTACAGTTTCATCCTGTTCATTATTTAGAGATTTAAAGTATATTTGCATTAGATATGGTAATATAGTTAACACATTTTTGTGTGGATCTATAAGAAGAAAATATAATAAAATATAGATGTTAATTTGGAGGAGGCACCACCTACTTATAACTTAGGTCTGTGTAATATTTAAGAACATACTATTTAGAACCGAGGAAGAACTAGGATCTGATATACAGAGTAAGTTTATTTACAATGTTGTGTATGCAATGCAATAAATTTAGCTCTGGAAATTTAGGGATCTTTACATAAGGGGAATGTGCCACAATTTGAAATATTGCTAGAAAAGCCAAATGATCAATTATGCTGGAAGAAAGTAACTTACTCTGGTAATAGAGATCTTGTGTCTGCAGAAGATAGCTTGAGGAGATGATGGTCCCTTGCTGGAAGAAAAGTTCTTCAGTTGCTGAAAGGCTGGGAGTAGAACATGGAGACTTAGATGCAGAAGAGATGTCCAGCAAGGTGTATTGCAGCAGGTCCAGCGGCGATCCCAAGAGGATGGAGCTTAGGTGAATCTCCCCTTTGTATGGGCAACAGGAGCTATCACCACTACTACTATTAATCTACTACTATAGCACTAGTAGAAATACACAGTGCTGTACAAAACATAGAAGAGACGGTCCCTGCTCAAAAGAGCTTACAATGTAATCATGACAAACTGGTCAAGGTGTTCAGGTGGAATTACAGAGAGAATGATATGACGTAATAAATTGATGCTTAGAAGGCAGGTTGGAGTTTGGAATTGAAAGCAGCTTCGTAGAAGTGGGCTTTGGAGTCTGGATTTGAATACTGCCACAGATGGAGCTTGACCTACCGTGTCAGGCAGTTTGTTCCAGGCATACAGTGCAGCAAAGTAGAAGGGACGGAGTCTGGAGTTGACCATAGAGGAGAAGGGTACAGATTAGTGAGACTTCTGATGAGTGGAGTGCCTGGGGGGGGAGGGAGTGTGGGGAGAGATGAAAGAGGAGAGATACTGAAGAGCCACGGAGTGAATACACTTGTAGATTGGTAAGAGGAGTTTGAACTGTATGCAGAAATGGATAAGAAGCCAATGAAGTGACTTGAGAAGAGCAGTAATGTGGCAATAGCAACATTGGCGGAATATGAGGTGTGCATCAGAGTTCTAAACAGAATGAAGGGGAGAGAGATGGTTTAGTGGAAGGCCAGTAAGAAGCAGGTTGCAGTAGTCTACGTGAGAGGTGATGAGGGTCTTGGCATTGCGCTCAGAAAGGAAAGGTCTGATTTTAATGATATTGTAGAGCGAGACATGATAGGTTTTGGCAGTCTGTTGGATATGTGGAGAGAGGAGAGGTGGGTCAAAGATTACTCCAAGGTTATGATCTGACATGACAGGAAGGATGTTGTTCACAGAAATAGAGAACAGGAGAAGAGGAGACACAGGGGAAGAGGAGAGACAGGTTTAGGTGGAAAGATAAGGAGCTCATTCTTGGCTATGTTTAACTTTAGAGGGTAGTGAGATATCCAGGTAACAATGCAAATAAGCAGGCTGAAACCTTGGACTGAATGTCTGCCAAGATTTCGGGTGTAGAGAAATAGATCTGCAAGTCATTGGCATAGAGGTGATACTGAAAGCCATTTAAGGAAATTAGAGCATGAAGGGAGAAGTGTAGATGGAAAAAAGAAGTCCCAGGAAAGAGCCTTGAGGTACACCAACAGCGGGATGGTGGTGGAAGAGGATCCACAACAGCATATGCTAAAAATGCGATGGGAAAGATAGGAAGAAAAACATGAAATAACAGCCCTGAAATCCAAGAGAAGACATGGTATCGATGAATAGGTGGTGATTTACTGTGTCAAAAGCTGCAGATAGATCAAGAAGACTAAGGATGCAGTAGAGGCCTTGGATTTGGTCAGGAGCAGGTCATTGAAGACTTTTGTAAAGGCAGATTCTATAGAATGAGGAGGGCAAAAGCCCAATTGAAGGACAAGGATATCTTGAGATGAATGAAAGTCAAGAAAGAGTCGGGATCAGGTGGAACATGTAGCAGTTCAATCAAAATTCAGAGATATTTCAAAATTGTTTTTTTGCTAGGGTTGGTGATCTCATCTGGTTTGGCTGGTCACAGGCTTCCTAGCTGGGAAGAGCCCTGATGGGGTTTCATGAGGGTCATTTTCTGTAAATGTCCAGTGGCTTTTGTCCCATTCTAATCTCTGATTGTTGTGCATATCTTGGTGGGTAGAATTCTGTTTGACACTAGTACACCACCCACTGCACTTCTTTTGTCTCAGGGTTTTCAGTATTCTGAAGGCAGAAGGCTTAGGTTCATTCACAGTTTAATCTAAACTTATCGCGGCAGGGCAATCCAGTGCTGCGATAAGCTCAGCAGTGACCCGATTCTCTAATCGGCGTCTGTAACATGGACGTCGGTTAGAGAATCGGGTTCTTTTTAATTGGGCTTAGGTGTGATTCTGTATAGGACACCCATCGGCTTCTGAAACTGGGTGTCCTATATAGAATCCAGGCCTTAGGGTCTGCTTTCCAGTTTCTGAAAGATGTCCTTATGTCTTTTACTGCCTCTTCCACCTCAGCATTTAAACCATGCTGACTACCCTTTGGTCTTGTGGACTTGCAAGATGCAAGCAAGTGCAAAGTGATGAATGTGGGAAAGAGGAACCCAAACTTATAGCTATGTTATACTGGGTTCTGTGTTAGGAGTCATTGCCCAGGAAAAGGATCTAGGTGTCATTGTTGAGGATGCATTGAAACCCTCAGCTCAATGTGTGGTGGCTGCTAAGAAAGCAAATAGAATGTTAGGAATTATCAGGAAAGCAATGGAGAACAAAGATGAAAATGTTATATTGCTCTATGGTATGGCCACACCTTGAATACAGTGTGCAGTTCTGGCTGCCGTATCTCAAAAAAGATATAGGGGAATTAGAGAAGGGTGACAAAAATGATAAAAAGGATGGGATGACTTCCCTATGAGGAGAGGCTAAAGCGGTTAGGGCTCTTGGAGAAGAGATGGCTCAGGGGTGATATGATAGAGGTCTATAAAATAATGAGTGGAGTGGAAAGGGTAGATGTGAATTGCTTGTTCACTCTTTTAAAAAATGCTAGGACTAGAGGGCATGCGATGATCGATTCATGTTTCGGCCCCTAAGGCCTGCATCAGGAGTCTAATTACTATGCTGGTTTTATCAACCTATATTGTTCAGATCAAAAAATCAAATCTTTCTGATATGCATATAATATTTCTTCAAGTGGCTACTGATACTGGGACTGAAGCCCTGTCGAGCCCCTTCTACCTCCTTCTGTTGGGCTTCTGTATGGAGGATCAGTATATTGTTGCAGCACGTTTATGCTGAACGATGTCACATCTTGGTCTCTTTCTGAGTCACCAATAACATTTGCCACTTCTCTTTTTGACTTCTTTAATTCATGTAACTGGAATTCTTTGCAGGAGAATGTGGTGAAATCAGTTAGCTTAGCAGGTTTTAAAAAAGGTTTGGATAAATTCCTTAAAGGGAAGTCCATAGGCCATTATTGAGATGGCTTGGGGAAATCCACTGCTTATTTTTAGGATAAGCATCATAAAATCTGTTTTATTACTTGTGATCTAGCTAGGTACTTGGTTGGCCACTGTTGGAAACATCATACGGGGCTTGATGGACCTTCAGTTTGTCCCAGTATGGCAATTCTTATGTTCTTGCAATAAAACCATGTCAATTATACATTTTAACAATGCATCATTACCAAAGATCCTCCACAGGAATGGCTGAGGCAAAGAAATTGCTTAGTTTTTCTGCTATTACCTTATCCTCTCTGAGCTCTCCTTTTGCCCTTTAGTAATTCAGCAGTCCAATCGATGCCCTTATAGGCTTTTTGCCTCACAGGTACTTGAAATTGATATTTTGGTCTAAAACAAGCTTCTTTTCAAAATCTCACTTGCCAGTGCTTGTGCTCATCCTTATTTACCTCATTTTGAGGTTCTGCTTTCCACTTTCTGAAAGATGTCCTTATGTCTTTCATTGCCTCTTCCAACTCAACATTTAAACCATGCTGACCACCCTTTGGTCTTGTAGACTTGCAAAATGATCTTTTAAATGTTTAAAAAAGGGGACTATAAAATGAGGAACTTGGAATCCCCCCCCCCCACCTGATTGGCCCAGGCGCCTAAGGCCCTTCCCATAGGTATGAGGGGGAATCAGAGGGGGGATGGCCCACTGGGCCAATGGGTTGTGTGGCACAGGCTTATAGGTACCAGGCTTATAGGCACAGTTCTTATGTGTGTGTTGTGCACTCAACAGCTGCACCCATTAGAAAAAAGCCTGCGGCAGGAGGGAATGGGCATCCCTCCTGCCAATCTTCTGCATGGGGTGGGGGGCATCGGCGCGGAGTGGCAATGGAAGGGGGCACTAGAGCAGTGATTCCCAACCCTGTCCTGGAGGAACACCAGGCCAATTGGGTTTTCAGGCTAGCCCTAATGAATATGCATGAAGCAAATTTGCATGCCTATCACTTCCATCATATGCAAATCTCTCTCATGCATATTCATTAGGGCTAGCCTGAAAACCCGATTGGCCTGGTGTTCCTCCAGGACAGGGTTGGGAATCACTGCACTAGAGTACCAGGATTTTGGGGGGCTATATTTATGAGGAATCAAGGCTGGTGGCAGGTCCGAGAACTGCTTTATTTTCCTGTCAGTGCCTGAGCCAATCAGTGCTCAGGCACTGACAGAAAAGTAAGGCAACAACAGCTCAGACCTTGTGGGTAAATATTAGCCCCGATTCCTCATAAATAGAGGGGTGTTCCTTTTTGAGAATCACCTGGAGAGATCATTTTAATATTAATGACCTTGTTATACTACAGTTTTAATATTAATGACCTCATTTTACTATATTTGCATAGTACAACCAGAGGCTGCTAGAAAGCATGGAAAAGACCACGGTGAGCCATTTTAATAATCGGGTGGTAAAATATGTGCATTTAATGATGGTTTAGCTCCATCGTTAAATGCATGGTGACTTTAGAGAATCCGGCTCCAATTGCTGCCAAATACTTTTCCTGCTCTTCATTTTTAGAAATGAGCAGCAGTTGTCTTTCAGTCATGCTGGGTCAGCACAAGCATACATGGTCCTGTTAAATATTCTGCTGTATCATCTTGGTCACAGAGTTGCACAGTGTACAAGGGCAAATATCAGATGTTTTTATGGGGGTAATTTTGAAAGTTATATTTGCACATATGTAGTTATGTATGTGCAGAAATGGCCTATTATAGAATACTGACTGGTATAATAGGTACTTTGACATGATAGTGTGTATATTGCTGGTACATGTACAGGGGTTATTACAGGGCATGCACAGGGTTTATTATATTATGTAGTCAGGAAATGATACCAGACACAAAGCAGGCAGTAGTTTCTTGCTAAACAACAAAAGGATCTAGCTAGGTACTTGGGACCTGGGTTGGGCACTGTTGAAAACGAGACTGGGCTTGATGGTCCTTCGGTCTTTCCCAGTATGATGATTCTTATGTTTTTATATGAGCCAAATATAGGATAATCAAGCCATTGTGACATCACTGATGAGGCTGACACTTAGGCATTGGTGGAATGAGGTATTATGACATCACAGTCTGAGCTCTGGAATGTTGCTGCTCTTTGGGTTTCTGACTGGGACTTGGGTTGGCCACTGTTGGAAACAGGATACTGGGCTTGATGGACCTATGGTCTGTCCCAACATGACAATTCTTATGTTTTTATGTTATGGTCTGATTTTGAGCTGTTCTGATGGGCTGAAACCAGTGGATTTTTGCTAGCTGCAAAATTCAGTGCTCAGTCTTTTAACAAAACATTCATTCAAATGTGCAGAGCATGCAGAGGATTTTGACAAGTTCTACACAGATCTGAAGGCAAAACTGAAGAAGTAGTAGGATATACTCATTATTGGTGACAACTGGAAGGCAAAGAGTGGTACAAACAATGCAGGTTGGTATACAGTTATGGGTAAGGTTGATTTCAGAGGCAGATATGAATGGGGATGGGCTGTTAGAGTTTCTAATGTAGGATGAATTGGTGATCTGCAACACAAAGTTTCAACAGGATTGCTGTAATGATCAGTGGCGCTTTTATGACAACATATCTAAAAACATGGGTGACTTGATATTGATCAAGAATCGATGAATATCGTCTGTACCACAGTGTCAAACCTTCCAAGGAGCAGGTATAGTTTCCTGATCATAGCTTAGTGACTGTGAACATCGAGATAAAATTGAAACATAAATATACAAGACAGATAAAGCAAAGATATATCTATCAAGATATATCCAGATTAGCAGAAGCAAGAATAAAGTATGCTAGAATCAAAAGTTAGAAATTCTAATGAGGAACCAAACCTAATAAAAAAAGGTAGAATGATTATCAACAGCGATGCTCAAAGCAGCAGAAGTGAATCCTGACCTAGAGAAAATCAAGAAGAAATGGCTTACAGCTGAGATATTGAGGTTGGTGCAAGAGGAAAGAGAAGAGAAGACTAAAAGGGACAAATCTGCCACAGTGGAAAAGCAGGATACAGGCAAAAATAACTAGTACAGCAGTGTAGAGATGTGCAGTTATTATAGAGAATATAAAACTAGACAAATTTATTTAAAAAGATCAGAAATATCAAAAGAATGGTAGTCAAGGCTTCGAGCAATCAAAGATGAGAAAAGCAAGGTACTAAAAGAAACATGACGGCAGATAAAGGCCAAATGGCCCATCTAGTCTGCCCATCTGCAGTAACTGTTATCTCTCTTTCCAAGAGATCCCACGTGCCTATCCCAGGCCCTCTTGAATTCAGACACAGTCTTTGTTTCTACCACCTCTTCCTGGAGATTGTTCCATGCATCTACCACCCTTTCTGTAGAAAAGTATTTCCTCAGATTACTCCGGAGCCTATCACCTCTTAACTTCATCCTATGCCCTCTCATTGCAGTTTCCTTTCAAATGAAAGAGACTCGACTCATGCACATTTATATTATGTAGGTATTTAAATATCTCCCCTCTTCTGCCTTTCTTCCAAAGTATACAGATTGAGATTTTTAAGTCTGTTCCCATACGCCTTATCACGAAGACCACACACCATTTCAGTAGCCTTCCTCTGGACCGACTCCATCCTTTTTATATCTTTTTGAAGGTGCAGCCTCCATAATTGTACACAGTATTCTAAATGAGGACTCACCAGAGTCTTAATGACCAAACCAGATGCAGAAATGGAAAAGATTTTGCAATAATCTTTACAAAGCACAAACAGACTGTGAACTTGCACTGCAGTTTATCAGAGAACTGCTATTAATACCACCTCCAAGAGCAGAAACAGTCAATGATATCCTAGAAAAGGTGTGGACAGCAGTAAACCAACTACAGAACAATAAGAGCCCTGACAATGCTAACATTGTAGGCGAGATGAAAAAATATGATGGAGACATTGTGATACAGGAGATGCACAAACTCTACAATGCAGTATGGTG
Organism: Geotrypetes seraphini; assembly: GCF_902459505.1. Taxonomy (NCBI): domain Eukaryota; kingdom Metazoa; phylum Chordata; class Amphibia; order Gymnophiona; family Dermophiidae; genus Geotrypetes; species Geotrypetes seraphini. The sequence continues at coordinate 25,338,555 of NC_047095.1, forward strand.
AAGGGGACAAATCATGTAATTTCATGTGCAATTGTGTTAGGAACACAATAGTATTATGGAAGTGGTTTATATATATATATATATATATATATATATATATATATATATAGTTCCTTGGTAGCTGAGTTACTTCAGCACAAATGTATCTAGAGAGGGAGTGTTAGGAACAAATTTTAAACTTTTATTATTTTATCATTATGAATTGGGGATAATAGGATTAGAGAGTTAGATGTTAACTTTAAAATGGATGACAAGGGACGTGGTCTCTCTCTAAGATGGCTGACAGGCTTTTGCTTGTCATAATTCAGCTGTCTTAATATTGTACACCGCTAAGACAATGTATTTAAAGCAGTATATCAATCAAATTTTAAATAAAACTTGAAACTAGCAGATGCTCTTTGGCCTACTATCTGATAATTGGCATGACCACATGTTTAAATTAGACCAAATGTAGCTGATTCAAGCGAGAAGAAATGGACTGAAGGCAGAATTATCAGAGTGACATGACATGCCTAGATGTGGGGTGCACAATGACCCAGGTCTGGAAGAGGTTCTGGGAAAGGAGAGTGTGGCATATACATGCATCATCCAATCGGATGCTGAAGAAGGGAGATAAATCACAAGACAGCCAATGAAGAGCGACTGGTATTGTGTATTCTGTCTCCCTCCTCAAAGGATATGCAATGATGACATGCATGAAACTTTGGGACTTTCCATGTGGTCAGATGATATAAACTTTATGGATAGTCTTTATGTACAGTTATAACAATTGAGGAACTAGTGGTGTGGTTTTTTTTTTTTTAAGTTAGAGGAACATAGGGCTCCTTTTACTAAGGTGCGCTAGCGTTTTTAGTGTACACACAAGCTTAGTGCGTGCTATAGCACGCGCTAGCTGAAAATTACCGCCTGCTTAAAAGAAGGCGGTAGCGGCTAGCGGTCGCTAAAATCACTAGCGCACCTTTGTAAATAGAGTAAGAGCTAGCTGACTTAGAAAGGGTTTGAACTGTGATCAGACTTAACAAATATATATCTGATTACCTCCAGTTATGTATTAAAGGGCTGTACTAAGTTCTTTTCTTTGTAATTTTGCTAAAGTAATTCAATATTCTAATTATTCTAAATTAACTTCTGGGGTTTTTTTTGTCATATTTTGGGAAGTATTGTATGTGAAGGGTGATTTATGAGATCTGGGAACATTATCCTAACTTCAAGATAAATTAAACCAACCTCTGGGGAAAAGCATAGCTAAAAGATAATTGTCCACATAGATGCAAAAGTAGCCCAGTGCATTTTTCCGTAACAATTGCTGTTGTAGAATTGATGCTTAGGGCCAGATTCTATAAATGGCACCAAAAAAGATAGGGGCTGAGCAATGCAGCATATAGCAGCTGTCAATCTCAAGTTAGACGCTGTTTATAGAAACATGCCTAGTGGCGCCTAATTTGGACTTAGGTTCAAATAGGCATCAAAACCTTATGTGCCCCTATTTATGCAAGGATTTTTTTGGCCTAAATACCAGTGCCTAAGTCCAATTTAAGTGCTGACACAAAAAACACGCCCAAGATCCACCCCTAACCACACCCACTTTCTGGTAGACACCTCAGCCTAGGCATTTACCTGGAAGTTGTCGGCACCAACCAAGTTAGGTGCCTACAATCTAATTACACTTCCCACCTCCATATTTGTGGGTTAAGGATTCACAAATTCGGTTATTCATTAGTCTCTCAACCATCCTGCCTCTCTCCCACCTTACTTTTAAAGCCTGGTGGTCTAGCAGTGAAACTGGGGCAGGAGCGATCTTCCTACACTTCTGCACCCCCCCCCCCCCCCTGTATAGAGCTGCAAACAAAAATGGCTGCCATGAGTTCCCGTGGTCTCATGAGATTACTTCGGGAACTCACAAGGCAGCCATTTTTGCTTGTGGCTCTGCACAGGTTAGGAGCATAGGAAGATAGATTCTGCCTCGCTTCACCACTAGACCACCAGGCTTTTAAAGTAAAGTGTAGAGACTCTGGGAGGCGGTTGGGCGGCGGGGGTGGTTCAGAGTCAGCCCTGAAGTTATATGCAAATTTTTCTTATTCGAAAGGGGGCTGTGCCCCAACTCCCACGAATGTGGAGGGGGGCATGTAATTTTAAATTGGTTTTAATTGCTATTTAATGGTGCTTTTTAATTAATGGTACCTATGAAGCTTAATTGAATAATTAAGTTAGTCGTCTAGATTGGCTAAGCGCACCAGTCTAGATGCCTAATTTTTGGTGTACTTTCTTGAATCTATCCCTGACCGCCTGCTATTTGCTTCTCTGTTCTTTGCACTGTAGCTGTGTTATATTAGTTCTATAGTTTTGGAATGCTTTATTGTCACACGCAAGGGAAATGTACGCGTATGCGCTATATGGGTATAGAATTAGTATCTTTCCTGACGTGGCTACAAACTGCAATGCCACAAAAACAAGAAGATCCAAAGAATCCCATGAAGAAAGAACAAAGCAGAAGAACACAGTGGGTACAAATTAGGCGCTATGAATGGGATATGAAGCATTCGCCTCTTTTTTACAGCAAAAAGGACCCAACACCGACAGTGCTTCAGCAGTTGCGTTTGTCAGGAGTCCAGTATGAATCTTAACACTAATGGCAGCTTGTTCCGCTCAAGAGGTCCTATTATAGAGATGGAGAACTCCGCCTCTGTCCCAGCTCTACTTCTGCGCCCCTAGGATCTCACTGAAAACTGACCTCCTCAAATACAGCTGTTAATGACTGTCAGTGTCGGGTCCTTTTTGCTACAATAAAGAGCTGAATACTTCATATCCCATTCATGTGCCTGATTTGTACCCTCTGTTTTCTCTTACAAGCTACAATGACCTTTTCCCCCATTGTCTTTCTTTTCTGTGTGTGCTAGATTTTTTTTGTGTCATTCTAGCTCAGACATGGGCAACTCCAGTCCTCGAGGGCCATAATCCAGTCGGGTTTTCAGGATTTCCCCAATGAATATTCATTGAAAGCAGTGCATGCAAATAGATCTCATGCATGTTCATTGGGGAAATCCTGAAAACCCGATTGGATTCCAGCCCTCCAGGACCGGAGTTTCCCATGTCTGTCTAGCTGCTTCCACAAGTTTTCTAGGATGTCTTTTGTGGAATTTACAGAGAATCGTACAAAAGGAAGTGGGAACGGACAATGAACAATTCACTGAAGATCACTGATGTGAAACCAACATGTTTATTTCATAAAAGGACACAAATTGGTTTCACATCAGTGAGCTTCAGTGGAGTGTTCATTGTCCGTTCCCACTTCCTTTTGTACTGTTTTATGCCCGTGGGTTCTTTGTCCTGTTATCTACAGAGAATCTACAGGTAACTGTATAATGATTCTGAGTTCTTCATTTTAGTCTTTCTACCAATACATGCAAACATGAGTGGAATGCAGTGGAGCTCATGGTCCTTTTGAGCATGGATTTGAGCATGTTGCCTAATGTCTTGCTTTCCATATGTTGGATTCTATGTTATTTATAAAGATCTCGTTCTTTTCTCACCTTGACATGATAGATTGGTAGGGTGACCGGCATCAAGAGGAAGCAACAGACTTCCCTATATGGAATTATGCCTGCATGTGCATAATATGGTTGCAAGCAGTGGCATAGTAAGAGGGGTGCAGTCTGGCCCGGGCACAGCACCCCTGCTTTTCTCCACCCCCAGGCTCCTCTAATTGCTGCACGCGCATGCCACTTGCCTTCCATTGTACCTTTTATACTTCCACGCCACGAGGCTGCAGCTTGTGTCAGCATTGGAGCTCTCTCTGACATAACTTCCGGGACATCAAAGGGCCAGCCAACACCGATGTGCTCATGCCAAAGAAGTCAAAATGGTACGGGGGGGGGGGGGGGGGTGTGCGGGCAGCAGAGGGGGCAGGGGAAGGGTGCCACCGCCCCGGGTGCCACTCACCCATGCTACGCCACTGGTTGCAGGTAGATCATGTATTGTGTGCAAGAGAGAATATGAAAAGGATAGAAAGGGAGGGGCATGGGTGTGTGCGTAAATTAGAATTTTAGGCTTGATAAACTACTTTAACCCTTTATGTGGCATTGTTGCTCAGAAGCAACAAGTGTTTCTATGGCTCTTTTGGGAGATCTGCCTGCTACCTTGGTATTACTACTATTTATTATTTCTATAGCGCTGAAAGACATACGCAGCGCTGTACATTTTAACATACAATAGACAGTTCCTGATCAGAAGAGCTTACAATCTAATTTAGACAGGACATTTCAGGCTTGGGGAGGTTATAGTGGGCCTTTAGCTTGGTTTGAACACTGCCAGGGACGGAGCATGACGTATTGATTCAGACAACCTGTTCCAGGCATACAGCACTGCAAGAAAGAAGGGACAGAGTCTGGAGTTGGCAGTGGAAGAGAAGGGTACAGATAAGAGGGACTTGCCCGATGAGCGGAGATCATAGGGTGGAGCATAGGAGGAGATGAGTGAGGAGAGATATCGGGGGGGGGGGGGAGGGCTTCAGAGCAAATGCACTTGTAGGTCAGCAAGAGGAGCTTAAACTGTATTCGGAAATGGACGGGGAGCCAATGAAGCGACTTGAGGAGAGGGGTAATGTGAGAATAGCAGCTCTCACAGAATATGAGTCGAGCAGCAGCATTTTGAACGGATTGAAGAGGCGAAAGACAGGCGTGTGGGAGGCCCGAGAGAAGTACGTTGCAGTAGTGTAAGCGCGAGGTGACGAGAACGTGGACAAGGGTTTTGGTCGTGTGTTCAGAGAGAAGAGGATAGATTTTGGTAATGTTATAGAGGAGGAAGCGACAGGATTTGGCGGTCTGTTGGATCTGTTGGCACTGGTGCTCTCGTTCAACATCAAGTTATGTAAAGCAGCCTTTTTCACCACCTGCCAATTAACGGGTTAAAAAAGATTAGTGCTGTGAATCACTATGGAAAAAGTGGCGTTCCTTAACAAGTAGATTTTGCAAACAATAATTTTTCAGATAAAGTATATTTTGTCCCCTTTCCCTATCATGGCATGTTGTAGAATACTTAGAATGGCTTTTTTTAACCTGTAACCCATTCTGAGCTCATTGGGGAGAATGGGATAAAAATAAATTAATTAAATAAATAAATAAATACATGCATTTATTTATTTAGGGACCCTTTTACAAAGGCACGCTAAAGATTAGCATGTGCTAAATGCTAAGGTGCCCAAAGAATATAATGGATGCCTTAGCATTTAGCGTGCCATAATTTATAGCGCTTGCCTTAGTAAAAGGACCCGTTATTTACTTATCATTTAGGTTTCTTGTTTTTGTCATGAGAGGAAAAAATGCTCTTATAAGCTATAATGGACTTATGAGAGCACATTTATTTCCTCTCATGACAAAAACAAGAAATCTGAATGATGTTCATTAAGTCACTAGGACTCAAATAGGAGTTGATGGCACCTATAATGGGACGTGTGAGCCTATGTAGGACTTGTTCCTGCCCTGGTCAGGAATTAGAGTTCATACGCTTGGTTGAGCTCCAGGAAGTAAATAGCATAGGTGAATTAAATGGGTGGAAAGGAAGGTGTTAATGGAATATGTATGATGTCTTTGCCTCCTGCATAGTCCACATTTCTTTTCTTTAGTCTTGTTGAAAATTCTTTGCTCACCTTGCGTAGCTTCCAAATGGCTTCCTTTTAGCACATTTGCTAATTCAGCAAAACATACGTTTCCTGAGACATTTGCTCTCTGCAATCCAAAAGCTCTTGTTCTTTAAATCCTTAGTAAACCTCTTCTCCTGGGTCGGCACGTCTTCATCTCAGAGTTTGCCTTAAAGGGCGATCCTTCCAAGGAGCTAGGCTGATGTGGGGAGGCAGATGGGGAATGAACTAAAACAGAGAACATAGCTTTATGTCCTTTTTTACAGTTCTTCCTTAAATGCCATTACTTGTTTATCCCCGAAGTCATGCTCATCTCCCAAGAAAACCACATAAAATTAGAGCATTTCCAGAAGTCTTGATTGACCTCCAAAGGCTTATCCTATGGACACAAAATAGAAGAAAAACTGTGCCGGATAGGGTCTTAAGATCTTTATGGTGCTGGTTTATGTTTAGTGCAGAGATGTATTGAATTCAAGATGGTGTTTTATGGTCCTATGGCCCTTGAAATCAATCATTCCTAGGGTTTGCTTTAAAAAAAAAAAAAAAGAAATAGGAGGAAACACTTGGAGAGCAGCTATAAAAATCTAAAACCTTACTGCAGACAAAAGCAGTCTGAAGGCGGTTGATGTAAGTTATGGCACAAACATTTATTTCTAACTTAGCATGCTTGGCACCACATCACAAAAAATAGATGTTTAAACATTCTGATATCTCTGTAATGTTTTCATATGCTGCAGACACAGACAATATTTTACCTCTCTTTTAACCTAGTTAGTACAAAATGTTACATGCATATATTTACATTTTTTATATTAGAGTATGTGAAGAAATCCAACAGTGTTTTGATGGCATACGTACCACACTACTCAGTGCAGATGCAGCATTAATATCCTAAGACTTTATGCTAAAGAATGATGATTGGTAATCAGAAAAATATATCTTGTTTTTTCCCCTCATATTGCATCTGGACTGGCACTAGTTAAGGATTATCTTTTTCTGCACAGAGGGGAGGAAAACATAGAGGTCCATGAATCAATCTAGATAATGGGGAAGGCTGAATGTAATAAATAATACAGTAACAACCCTAAACTAATGAGCTGTTGCTAAGGTACATTTCACAGGCTCATCCTCGATATAAAAAGTCACTAATAATCCCTTGGTGTAATCAGATGATAAAGCTTTGCCATAAGGCAACACCTGTGCAATTAAAACTGCAGATTCTTTTGCACGTTTCATTAATTTCAGAATTTTGTAAAGACACAATGACTACACTAATAATCTGGTCTACTTGACTCCATGTCTACTAGAAACAGGGTGTCTAATTAGGTAAAGGTAATTAATTAGATATAAATGGAGCTAATCAGACTCAGTTAACATTCATTCTTTGAATTAAGACATTTTGGGACACCTACTAGTATTCCACTAGCATTTAAATTTCTTGGTAAAATGGGATTAATGATACTCCATAGGCAACACAACTGTATTGCTTGAATACAGGCACATAGCCTTTTGGTATCTCATTAATTTACAATTTGGGTTTGTATAGTTAAATGCCATTTTAGGTGAATAAAGGCATGTGGTTTTGCTTTTGCTTTTTTTAAAGATAGAAATATATTTGTGCTTACAATACATTTCATTTATTCAATCTAGGAATGATCAGTAATATATTTGTTTTACCCATGACGGGTGCCTATTAGCCCAGACCCAGTTCCTGTTCTTTGTGCTGAAGTAAGATAAGTATCAAAGAGAACATTTTATAGCTTCTTGGAGAGTCCTATTCATCATACAACAGTGACATCTACTAGCCGGCTAACTGGTGCTAGATTCCAAAAGCTGCCACAGCTTGTTACCAAAAGAACTGAACCTTAAGGGAATACTTGTGGAGAATAGCCAAAATAGCTATAAATGGAGCCTTCTGATGCCATAAGCCAGCTAGTGCAGGGTCTGGCTAGCTGAAAGCCCAAAGAAGAAGGAAGAAGCTGTTGGGTCAATGCACATAGATAGATATTACCTATTTAGGGGTGTTATATCACTTGAAAAAGTATTGTTGAAACTTCTGATAACATGGAAGAAGAAACAGACATTGAATATAATTAACTGAGAACTAAATTTAATCTTGACTCAATAAAAGAGAGCTAATAGTTCTTAGTCTTTCATATTGGCCTGTACAGAACAATGGAGAAGGAATATAACCTCAATATTAGGTCATGAACATATGTCATGATCAGTCTTGTTCCATTCCCAACAAATCAGGCAAGTAAACTGATTTCCTGAGTTTCCCAAGCATACAAAAGTGAAGGTTGACTAGGAAGAATCAGGATTTCTTTTCATGGGTTCCTTGTGGTTAACACATTACATATCTGGAGGGCCATTTTCAATAGGATGTCCAAATTTGAGTTTGTATGTTTTATGGAAGATGCACCAAACTCCAGGACCCAATATGCCCATTTTCAAAACTGCAAAATGTCTAGCCTGTTTTTTTTTGTTGTTGTTGTTTTTTTAATAGCATTTTTCTGATGTGCATCTATGTTTGTGAAAAAAAATGCACAAAACAAGTCATCGGGATGTAGGAGGGGCCAGCAGTTTCTGTAGACTGGCCACACAGACGTCCCAGCAGAGCAATGGGACACCTTAGGGGGGCACTGTAGTGGACTTTACATAAAAAGACCCAAGTAAAACCTCCTTCTATTGAGGTCCAAACTCCACCGAGTTGGATCCACTAGATCCAATTGTACATCATATCAATAGCCCTTATGCCTGTAGTTGTCACCTATATGTAGGTATAGTGAAATTTGGGTGGATTTTGGAAGGCTCATATATTGTGCCATAAATGTTGTAGTTAGAATGGAGTATGGTTGATTACACTGCCCAGTAGGCAACTCCAGGAACCTGCTTGCTGCTCTAAGAGGACTGGCTATAACATCTGAAGCTATCATACAGGCAAGTATGTACGGTTACATTCACATCTTTGGGTGGGTGGCAACAAGGGGACATCCGTGGAAACTCAGGGGCGGGAAACTGCACGGTGACATGAGGAATTTCTTTTTCACTGAAAGGGTGGTTGATCGCTGGAACAATCTTCCACTTCAGGTCATTGAGGCCAGCAGCATGCCTGATTTTAAGGCCAAATGTGGGATCTATTCAAAGAGATAGGTAGGGAGGGTCATTGGGGTGGGTAGACTAGATGGGCCGTGGCCCTTATCTGACGTCTATTTCTATGTTTCTATGAGGTCAGTAACCACTGGGGGAGTGTTTACATCATCCCTTCAGTGAAAGTAACCAGTTTCAAGGACTCAAATGTTATACACTCCTCCCTCCGTATTTGCGGTTGGTTAGGGGCAGAACAGACCCGCAAATACGGAAAAACTGCAAATAAATTTTTATATGTTATTCGCGGTTGTTTTGTAACAGCCACCATTAATAGTATTGAAATCACGAATAACAAAAATACCGCTTCTTTCTTCCCAAAGACCCGAGGGCAGGGAGGCAATGGAGAAATCACCGTCTTCTCGCTAGTAAAGCACAAAGAAAAGTCTGCTCGGAAGAGAAGCAGGAGGAAGCCCAGCGAAGGAAAGTCTCGGGGCAGAGACTGTGTGCGCATACTCTTTTGCAATTCTAGGCAGCCGCAGCTTTCCTTCTTCAGATTTGGCATTATTATTACTGCATTATATTTTCCTCACGGGACGTAATAGACAACCCTTTGCTCCTCCCGCTTTATAAGTGCACATCTAGCTGCAGTGCTGCTTCTGTCTGTGTACTTTATTTTCATCAAAAAGGGCCTGAGGCAGAAAAGTTCACAAGAACTTGCCATGCTTTTTATTCATTTAGTGTTTTGGGGTGTTTTTAAAAAAATTTTCAGTTTGGCGAAATCACTGCATACTTTTGTTTAAGCGCATATGAAGCAGGGAAGCAGCATTTTTCTGTGTGAAAGCTGTGTGAAGCGACAAAATTTTTATTGGTACTGTACTTTACTAATGGATGATGTAATTTGGGGGGAGGAGCCAGCAAGTGCTGAAACCGCAAATACGGAGGGAGAAGTGTACTCTTTAATTCAAAGAATCAACATGTACGTGTTTTGGCCTGCATCAGGAGTCTGAATGCCAAAAAACACAAACATTGCATAAAAACACAAACATATGCATAAAAAATAAATTATATTATACGGTATATCAAATAGTGAATAAACTTGGAAACTTGGATCATATTCTTCAGTATTAACTCCTGATTTCAAACTTTCTAATTTCTCATCAACTTCTGCCAAAATCTTTCAAGTTGTCTCCCTTGTCTGTTCAATAGTCAGTACCATAAGATGTAGAGAGCATTTGTTCAGTATTCCCGCCCATTTCTTCAAAAATTCCTGATTGTCCAGAAATAGTCTTGGCTCCTTAATAATGCGAAGCCCTCTAGGAATATATTCACGTTTGCAGTACTCCAGTAGCGTTGCACCATGCAGCTCCGTGCGAATCAACCGTTTTGATGTTGCTGTTACTTCATCCCACGTCAATACTGTGGTTGTTGGAATATCATCTATTTGAATAGTTGAAGGTCTTTGGAGCAAGTTGGAGACAAATTCTGACTCTAGCCCCTGAAGGCTCTCTGAGAGTGACAAAAACCATGACTAATTTGTATCCCTTGGATCAGGAATTCCAGTAAATGTTTATGTGACAATCCATCTCTTTGATCACTCTAGTCACCATTTGCTTGCGAACACTGGTTATATCTGGTCACTCTGAATACCCGTGGGCCTGCTCTGGCACCCACAGGTCAAAGTCCTTGGCTACAATATGGCCATGTCTGGATCCTTTTGGCTTACTGAGGGTTAAGCAAATACCAGCATTCATCCCCTTAAGGGTCACCTGAGAGCTCCTGACAAGTTCTCCCTTTCCAGATTACTTACTAGCCCTAGGAGTCTTTTTTTCTAAACCTTTTTTTCCCTTGGGGTGAGTACCATACTCTCAGGTATCTTTGCAGTGTCCATATGCAAATCCTGTATGCAAATTAGTTTCATCAATAGTATCTGTCCATGGCTTTAACCCATGTTTTGTTTTGTTTTTTTGGGGGTAGTGTGTTTTCACTAAGGCCTTCTTTAAATCTGGTGATGGGATGCTCACCCCATCACAGTTTGCTATGCCAAAGGTGGATTCCCTGGTAGCCCAGGTGACCAAATACACTTCCCTACCAAGTGAGAGAGGCATGGATATGGTCCTCAGGAGGCAATTTGAGGCTCTAACCTTAGAAATTAAGGTTGCAGCCATAACCTCTTTGGCACATGTTTGTCATTCTAACAACAACTTATTATTTCTATAGCACACACAACGCTGTACATGCAAGAGACAGTTCCTACTGAGAAGAGCTTACAATCTAATAATAACAGATACACAGAGGGAGCTAAAGGTGGTAGGGAACTATTAAGGGAATTACAGACAGATATGATGGTTGGGTCGGTGCTTAAACACAGCTCCAAATAAGTGGGATTTTAGTCTGGCTTTGAATACAGTCAGAGATGGAGCCTGATGTAGCGAGCCAGGCAGGTTGTTCCAAGAATGCGGCGCAGCAAGGTAGAAGGGATGGAGATGAGAGTTGGCAGTAGAGGAGAAGAGACTTGTCTGACGAGCAGAGTTCCTGGAGGGGAATATAGGGAGTAACAAGAGAGTAACATGGCTACAAAATCTAGGCACAAAACCAGAGTCTGATGGAGTCTGAGCCCCTGCCACAGCTTGTGTTAGCTGGAATAGACTATGCATCGGGTACACTCTATAATATAATCAGAGTCATGGGAAAAGTCTCAGCATTTTTGATCTCTACCTGTCGTAGAGATCAAACAATGGATCAGACAATGGGTGGATAATTCAACCTCTAAAGCAACGTTGAAAAGGCTTCTGTTCAGGAGACAGATGCTGTTTGGCAAGGGCCTAGATGATCTTATGGCCAATATGCAAGATCTTTACCAGACAGCGGACCCCTGGGCAGCTAGATGCCAGAGCTGTGGTCCTTTTGTGGGTCTTGACATTCTCGCCAGTACTTAACAGGAGCCTCTAACCAGAGGTGGACTGGAGGGGCAATGCATTCCTCCCCCTCACGTTAGGCACTCGTACCTTTGCTGGTGGGGATGTCGACCCCCACCAGCCAAATAAATAGACTGATGCCGCTCTCTGCTGCATTATGCTGGCTCTGAGCAGCATGCAAGTACTCCTCACGCATGCTCTGAGGAGAGGCCTACTTTAACACCCGTCTCCCCAAATTCTTAAAAACATAACCAGCATCTCTTGAGAGCCAGTGCGAGGCAGCTCCAGCACACCACTGGCACCCTATGATGAAAATTTCCCTATGTCCTGGGTCATAGTCTTCTATGTTCTGCCTATTTTATAAAGGCAACGTATGCAATGATATGCCTTCATTAAATAGCCTACCTGAAAGCTCTTGCACAAAATTACACCTGCTGTGCACATATGTGCCAGTATAAATCTGTGCATACACAAATAAGTGTTAATCCAATGCCTGCTCCACCCATTCTGAACCATCTAGAATGCCTATGTGTATGTCACATAAGGATCAGAGGAGTAACCTAATAGCTAATGCAATGGACTGAGAACAGGTTCAAGTCTCACAGCAGCTCCTTATGGCCTTGGCAAGTCATTTAACCCTCCTTGCCAAAGGAGAAGGCGTTATTGCAAACCACTCCTGTATCATGCCAAGAAAACCACAAAGGAGGTCTCTCGTTGTGAGGTCTCCAGGCATCAACTCTGATCCAAGGGACCATCTGAATCTGGATGTAGGCACAGCCCGGCTAAAATTCATTGCTATTTAACTGACCAGGAACAACTCCTGACCAATTAAATACCATTTAGCCGGCTAAGCATTAATGTTCAGTGCGAGATGGCTGCTGAATATTAGTGCTTAGCGGCTAGCCTGGTTACTGGCTATATTGCGCCACATAATTGGTTAGTGCCAATACTCATGGACTGACTGACTAAGTTTACCAGGCAGATAGACCTGCGTAAATAGCAGCTCTAGCTTTGGCTACTATAAGTTAGCTGGTCAGTTGATAAATATTGCCTTAACCAGCTATTTTTCCAGTGGCCAAAAAAACTCCTAGAAATTCAATGCCGATTGCCGGATAAGGCCCAGCTTTGAATTTCCGGGTCTGCTGCCGACCATGGTCTGATATTGGGCCCAGTATTGTCTGAGTGTCAACCTACATGTATGTACAGTATATCTCTGGGGAAATTACTCCCCATTTTACAAGCTTGAGCTGCCACTTACTGTATAAAATTATGGGCATGTCAAAGAGTAGGTATGATAATAAGTGCATAAATTCAATGTAGAAATATGTATGTTCTTTCCTTTTGAAACTTTGCCAGTATATATACAGGGAAAAGCATGCATGCATGAGCACACTTCAGACGTTTTCCCCAAAGTGTTTTGTTTGCTAATATTGGGTTGTATTCTTTGCTAATTTTATCATGGATTGCCTTTCAGTCTTTCTGTTGACTGGCTCCTTGCAATACTTGTTAAACCTGAGTCCTTCCATTATCTTAGTAAACTACTCTCCTTTTTAAATAGTTTTGCAGGAGGCGATGTATTCTGCTTCACAAATAGATAAGAACACCATCTGTTGTGTGACGGCTTTCCAGCTAATTGCAGCTTACAATAGTTTGCATACATCGCCTCCGGTACTTCTTCCATCTTGAGTCCTAGAGTTCCAACTTGCAACTTAAAAAAACAATTATTCCTTCTCCTGAAGCTTTAACTTAAAACATCATTACTTTTATATGTGACTTAATTTAGGTCCATAAAGCCCATGAATTCATAAAATTATGCAGGTCACTTTTCAATAACACATCTGAGGAATAGTTTTGAAATGTCTAACCTAGATGCTACAAATGATTTCTATACTGAGTGACTCTATGGGAGGTAATTCTTTAAGGAGCCACCTAGATTTAAGTGGCAAAAATCAGAAAAATGCTGGTATTCTGTTCCCTTATGTATATACATTGACACATATGAGTGTAAATGAGCATTTTCCAGCTATGCACTATTTGATAAGTACCGTCTTTCCCCAAAAATAAGACACATATTAATTTGGGGCTCAAAAAAGGCACTAGGTCTTATTTTCGGGGATGTCTTATTTTTTTTCATGTAATAATTATCTCTCCCTTCCTCTCCTCCACCCCAATTCTTCCTATTTCCTTTCTCTCCCTCCACATGTGCAATATCTTTCCTCCCTTCTCACCCATTCCCTTGTGCAGTATCTCCCTTCCTCCCATCCCCCTGTGTAGCATTTTTCTATCCCCCCACCGCCCAGCCGCCGCCACGCACCCCCCACGCCCCCACCCCACCCCCGTCGGCCCATCTCTCCCTCCCATCCAAACGGCAAGACAGGAATACCTTATAACAACGTTGGCTGCAACATGCACAGGCTGCTTCACGGTCTTCTATCTCCCAGGCGTTCCTCTGTCGCGTTGCTGATGATATCATCAGTGATGTGGCAGAGGAGTGCCCAGGAGATAGGAGGCTTTGAAGAAGCCTGTGCAGATTGCTGCTGATGCTGTTATACGGTATTCCTGTCTTATGGTTTGGATGGAAGGGAAAAATGAGTCAGCAGGTGGGGTGGGGGGGGGGGGAGTGTGCGGCTGGCGAGCAGAGGGAAGCGCTGCTGCTGCCAGGGACTAGGGCTTATTTTTGGGGGTCGGGCTTATATTAAGACCTACCCCGAAAATCATGCTAGGGCTTATTTTCGGGGAAACACGGTATGTGCCAATATCTGATGGGATGTACTTTGTAGGTGGGCTTTCAAATGGAAAGAGTTTGGGTGGAGCATGCATAGTAGGGTATGTCAATTTTGGAGATGTCATAATTGTAAAAAGTGAAAAATGGTACAATTTTATGTGGAAAATCCATAACTAGCTTTAAATTTTATGTAAAATGTTATTTACCTACCTGAAATTTCTAGGAAATTATTTTAAAAATTTACAAATTACTGAAATATGTTTGTGTTCTGATAATAGTTTTTATGTGTTTGCATATTAATGGTTTCCAAGCATAATTTGAAAAGAAAGAATCTGAAAAATTTAAGAATGATTGTATAATACTGTGTTGGGGTTTACATGGTAAATTGGTTCAGTATAAAAATAAATAGCAATTGGACAAAAGGTCCCAGAGAATGAAACAATGACAAAACTCATCACCGTTCTCGTGGATAACCATAGGAAACAATCCAATGTCATTCTTTAGTGTCTATCTCAACCTCAGTCCTTCTACACCAGCATTCTTCAATGCAAGGTTTGAGGGTCAGTAGATGTGCCCATTCATACTCTGATTCTTATGTGAGCCAAGTATAGGATAATGAACCCATTGTGACATCACTGATGAGGTTGGCTTTTAGGCATTGGTGGAATGAGGCATTGTTACATCACAATATCTGCTCTGGATACTTGAGACTGTCTTTCTTAGTGTCTTTCTCAACCTCAGTCCTTCCACACCAGCATTCTTCAGTGCAAGGCTTGAAGATTGGTGTTTGTGCCCATTCATACTCTGATTCTTCTCTCTCCTTAAAGAATGACATGGAGATGTCCTTGAGGGACCCCCTCGGTGTGATCAATCCCAGCAGAATTGATATCTTTTGATGTCTTTCAATACTGTTATGGAAATGTCACGTATTTTTCCTTTCACTGAAATGATGTCACGTGAACACGTGACTAAATACGTGGACGGAAGTGTATAAATCTAATGCTGTCGCCATTTTGCAAATGCTAGAGGAAGTTTGGCAGTTGTAAAGAAAGGAGTGAGTATTAGTCTATTCTAGGCTTTAATGAAAATTTAGAAAGATATTAATGATTTTATTCTGTTTTAGATACCTCAATGTCTTTTGGCTACTGGCCTTGAAGCAGTGGACTTAGAATATAACCCACGAAACGCTGGCTGCGTCGGCGGCATAGGCATTATACAGGCAGCATACTAAGTTATCGAATGTTCAAGTCGCAATGAAAACTGTTCGAGATAAGTAACTCAGTTGCTAATAACTTCTCTACCCTAGAGAGCACTGCAATGTTAAACGCTGTAAAGTTGAAGTAAAGTTGAACTGCAGATTTTATTACATAATTTAAGTTTCACTAGAGAAAAGTCCTAAAAAAAAAATAAAATTAAAAATTAAAATAGAAGATTCTATAAGTTTCAGGGTTTTTTGGCCTATGACTGGAGCATGGAGCTATAATACTACGCTGACAGTTCAGTCCGTGATAAGACTACGCGTAGGCTCCGATTCTGAGGCCTTTTCCTGAACTATTATATAGTATTTTCTGATGCACCTCTCACATTAAGTGGTATATGTGTTTTATATATGAGTATATTAAAACATATCACATATATAAATATCAGTACAATAAAAATTTGGTTTCCTTCGCTGCTGGACTCAACATGGTCTGTGTTTCGGCTTTAGAAAAAAAGCCTTCTTCAGGGGTGACGGTGCCAGTACCTGCACACTCATTTAGAAGCGAGTATTTTGTGTCAGTGAGCGCTTTTCCTAAGCCCTTAAGTGCCATAAAATGAGCCTGGAGCATTTCTTTTAGTCATTTCAGTATTTCAGCACCATCTCTACTGGATTGACACTGTCACCCAAGGAAGGCTTTTTTTCTGAAGCTGAAACACGGACCATGTTGAGTCTAGCAGCAAAGGAAACTGATTTTTTATTGTACTGATATTTATATATGTGGTATGTTTTAACTGCACTCACCCACTTACTTGACTGAGTCTCTAAACCTCCTCTTACCTGTACCATAAGAGCAGCAGAGATCTAATCTAATCTTCATTTTATATACCGAATCTATTCCCTAAGGAGCTCAACTTGGTTTACAATTCGTTAAAAAATGAAACATAACAAGTAAAAACTATGGGATAAAAACAGAAATTGGTTAGATTAAACGGATGGAAAAAGTTAGAAAAAAGTATGTTGAATTGCTTAAAATTACTATACGACAGCTAAAATTAAATTAACTATTATGAAAACAACCAAGTTTTTAAACTTTTTCAAAATTGAAATAATTGATCTACCAGTCTGAGAGAATCTGGAAGTCCATTCCAAATTCTCACCAATTTAAAAGTAAAAGATTTACTAAGCTTCCCAGTGCATTTAATACCTTTCAGAGAAGGAAATGATAATTTGTGAATTGTAATTCTTGAATAGCAGGGAAAATGCGAGGAGCGAAGGAGAGGTGCTGGCGAGAGACACATCCTGTAGGCAGTCAGCCGGCACCATTTCCTCTCTTCCTCCCCAGCATCTCGTGGTACACCTGAAATCTCAGGAGGCACACTAGTGTGCCTCGGCACTCAGTTTGTCATATGCTGCTCTATAAATATGTTATACATAGAAATATTTGTATAATTATGTGTTGAAGTGCTACATTTCAGAATTTCTATCTATAAGTTATGAACTAGATGCAGTAAATGGCACACAAATTTGAGTGCTGAATAAATGCCCACTGAGCACTATTCTATAAAATTTATTTATTCAGTTTTCTATTCCGTTCTCCTAGGAGAGCTCAGAATGGTTTACCTGAATTTATTCAGGTACTGAAGCATTTTTCCCTGTCTGTCTTGCTGGGCTCACAATCTAACTAATGCATTCGGGGCAAAGGGGGGATTAGGTGACTTGTCCAGGGTCACAAGGAGCAGTGTGGGTTTGAACTAGAGAATGACACGGTGGTTGTTACCCGCCGAAACAGTGACAAAAAAAAGGTCACCGCGAGTATGGAGACAAGGCCATTTACCACCCCGTGAAGTGGTGAATGGTCTTGTCTCCACAGTTAAAGCACACGCAGTGAATGAGCGTGCAGTCCAGCAGCCCCCTCTCTCCTGCCATCTATCCGTGCATCTCCCTCCCTTTCCCTTACCTTCTCTTTGTGGCGATTTCTATAAGGCTATGCGTTATATTGCAGCAGGAAGCCTTGAAGTCGCACCGCTTTTGGCTGCTGGAAAAGTCTCCTCTGACGCAACTTCCTGTTTCCGGTTGCATCGGAGGAGACTTTTCCAGCAGCCAACGTGATGCAACTTCAAGGCTCCGGCTGCAATACAACGCAAAGCCTTATAGAAATCGCCACGAAGAGAAGGTAAGGGGAAGAGAGGGAGAGAGATGCATGTCTGGCCAGCGCGAAGGGTACTGGGGGTGAGGGGATGGAGAGGAGAAGACGCTGAAGCAGCCTGAAGGGAACTGGGGAATAAAGAGAGGGGAGAAGACAATGGGAAATGGGGAAGAGAGAGTAGAGAGAAGATGCTGGGAAATGGGGAAGAGAGAGTAGGGAGAAGATGCTGAGAAATGGGGAAGAGAGAGTGGGGAGAAGACGCTGGGAAATGGGGAAGAGAGAGTAGGGAGAAGACGCTGGGAAATGGGGAAGAGAGAGTAGGGAGAAGACGCTGAGAAATGGGGAAGAGAGAGTGGGGAGAAGACGCTGGGAAATGGAGAAGAGAGAGTGGGGAGAAGATGCTGGGAAATGGGGAAGAGAGAGTGGGAAGAAGACGCTGGGAAAGAGGATAGATTAAGAATATTTGAATCGCTAGCCCCTTTTGACTCTTCCCTATCAATCTCCCCTGCCTTTTCTTCTTACCTCCCCACTTCCCTTTCCCAATCCCACCCACTTTGGTAAACTTCTTCTATTTAAAGAACAATTTTCTCTCTAGGTTTGCGGGGACGGGGCGGTGACGGGTACTGAGCTCGCGGGGATGGGATTGTGATGGGGACCGAACTCTCAGGGACGGGATGGTCACGGGGGTGAGCTTGCAGGGACAGGGTGGAGATGGGGACAAATTTTTTCTCCGTATCATTCTCTAGTTTGAACACACAACCTCAGGGTGCTGAGGCTGTAGCTTTAACCACTGCGCCACACACTTCAAGTTGGATGCTATTTATAGAATAGTGTGTAGCATCGGGATCTGTGCCCAACTTTGGGCATGAAGGCTTATACCAACTGAAACCCAATGTAAATCCTTGCACATAAGTTAGACATGGATCCTCCAAGTCCTATAATACTTCATGTATCTTTAATGTTAAATTTTATCTTGCCATACAATGTACTGTCATTCACTGTCATTGCTGATACTATAATATACCTAGCATATATAATCATTCACAGTTATGTATTATTCTGCCAAGCCATACAGCATCATGTTCCTGCCATGCTCTTTGTGTATTATCTGCCATACCATGCACTATCATGCATCATAATACACTGCCATGCTCTATTAAGTACTGTCTTTCCATGCTTCATATGGTCAGGCACTATAATGTACTGCCAAGCTCTATTATGGGGTGCCTACACTTTTTGGGCTTGCGAGCTACTTTTAAAATGACCAAGTCAAAATGATCTACCAACAATAAAATTTTTTAAAAAACACAAAGCATACTGTACACAGAGAAAATGTTAATTATCATTTATATTCTGGGGGTTTTTTTTCAAAGAGGTCTAGGCAGATGACTCTATGCAATGTCACCTCAGTAACATCCATTCAAAAATAGACAAATATACCCCCTCCCATTTTAATAAACCGCGATAGCAATTTTTAGCACAGGGAGCTGCGCTGAATGCCCCACGCTGCTCTCAACGCTCATAAGCTCCCTGCGCTAAACACCGCTATTGCGGTTTAGTAAAAGGGAGCCATAGTACAAAATATAGACAGCAGATATAAATTCTCAAAACGGACACATTTTGATCACTAAATTGAAAATAAAATCATTTTTCCTATCTTTGTTGTCTGGTGATTTCATGAGTCTCTGGTTGCACTTTCTTCTTCTGACTGTGCATCCAATATTTCTTCCCTTCTTTCAGCCTCCTGTATGCTTCCTCTCCTCCAGACCTCATTCTCTCCCCAAACTTTTTCTTTCTTTCTCCCTGCCCCCTTCTTTCTTTCTGTCTCCCTGCCTCCCTTTCTTTCTCTCTCTCTCCATGCCCCCTTTCTTTCTGACTCGCTGTTCCCTCTTTCTTTCTGTTTCCCTTCTTTCTTTGTCTTCTTGCCCCTCCTTCTTTATATCTCCCTGCCTGCCCTCAAGCCACTAGGTTTGCTGCTGCCACCGCCGCCATCGGGGAACAGGCCCCTCAAGCTATCACCGCCCCAAGTTCTCACTGTAGAAGCATCGTGCTGACCAGCATTCCACTCCCCGACGTCAATTCTGATGTCGGAGAGGAGTTCCGGGCCAGCCAGGCAGCGATTGGCTGGCCCAGAACTTCCTCTCCGACGTCAGAATTGATGTCGGGGAGCGGAATGCTGGTCGGTCTGATGCTTCTGCAGGGAGGGTGGTGGGAGACAGGGAGAGGAAGACTGATCAGCCCGGTAGATCGGGCGGCAACATGAGTCTATGTATTGGGCACTCCTGCTCTATTAGTTACCAAAATATCATACCAACCTCATAACATCACCACCCCATGCTGTATGAGGTCTTGTCCTGTCATATCCTATTAAATAATGCCATGCTTTTGAGTACTCTCTCCAACTCACATTTATTACTGGTTACTTAATAAGCTACTTCATGCCATTAATTTATAGTTTTTCCAAGCCTCAAAAAGCTTTCATTGTCTTCAAGCTTTATGTGTCCTGTTGTGGGTAGAAACTTAGAGAAATTATTCAGTCTTGAAGAACAGCATTGGGTATAAGTTGAAGACAGTGTCACCTGATGGTCTAAATGCTGAATTAAAATGTCATCTTTAATTTGGATTCCTGTATTTCTGACATAGGGGAGGAGTAATCAGTTGATAGGTTGGTTTAAAGGGAAGAATGCACAAATACCATCTTTACTCAGAGAGAAAATGGATATGAAAGGCATCTGTGGCAGCAGAAAGAGGTAATATATAAAGAATAAATTTTGGGAAATTATATGATAAGGATAGGTTGATAAATAATCTATGGCCTGTTTTTTTTATAGGGGGAGATCCATGAGAAAGCATTTGAGAAACATGTTGGATATTAAGTGCCCCGGCCAATGGATGAGATAATGCAATCAAGCTTTTTAAGCTAAGTCTTCTACTTAAATGGAATTTAGAGAATTTATATTTAAAAATTTATAAATGAAATCTAGATAAAGAAGATTTAAGTAATCACAGCTAAGACCAATGACGATAGGACACATGAAGACATGTGGCTTCAGTTGTGTTGCTGAGGTCTTAGAAAAAAAACTATAAATTAATGGAGTGAAGTAGCTTATTAAGTATCCAGCAATAATAATAATAAAGTAGCTTATTAAGTATCCAGCAATAATAATAAATGTCAATTAGAGAGTGTGTTTTGTAAGTGTGCTGGAATGGAGATTTGCCGATATTGTGTGGATTTATATGCTTCTGAGTACTATCAAGCTCCCCTATACTGTCCTATCATGTCATGATCTAAAATGTACAGCCATGCTCTACATTACTATACCCTGTTCTGTTTTACTAAGTACATAAACTTGTAATTTGTTCTGAGTTCTTCTGGAAGGACAGGATATAAATCCAAATAAATAAACAATCACCCCTGGCACACTTCAGGGATGTGGTCCGTTATCTTTGAAATTCATAGCTTACTTGCCTAGCTCTTCAAAGATCTTTAGAGACCACTTTCCTGAAGACGTTAGTGAAACACTAAACTAGATTAAATGCACAGTTCACTGCTATTTAACAAAAAGTTTTAAAAAAAGGACTGTAAATTGAAAGACCAATGACAATTGAGGGTGGACATTACGTAGTAATATACTGCCAATGTGAGAGATACTACCTCTGAGGTTCCTTTCAAAAAAGATTACTTTGAAGTGGATTGGTTCTTTGTTCATATACAAACAGTGTGGAAAATCATTTGAATCTTTAAAAATATATTGTTGGGATATGCTAGGTTATTGTTTGAAGGGAGTGTGTGGTGCAGTGGTTAAAGCTACAGCCTCTGCACCCTGAGGTTGTGGGTTCAAACCCACGCTGCTCTTTGTGACCCTGCGCAAGTCACTTAATCCCCCCCCCCCATTGTCCCAGTTACATTAGATAGATTGTGAACCTGCGGGATAAACAGGGAAAAATGCTTGAATACCTGAATAAATTTATGTAACCCGTTCTGAGCTCCCTGGGGAGAACAGTATAGAAAACTTTCCCTGCAATTCTAATGAAGTCCTTGCTCAAGTTGGATTTATAAAATAGTTGGCAATAGAAGCTATCTTGTCTTCTCAATTTTCGTCACTACATATATCGTTATTAATTAGTGAAGGATCCTTATCCTCTGATGCTCCATTTTTCTCATCTCCCTATTAGCACAATCAAGTTCCAGACAGCTGATTTCAATCTCTGAGTAGCTTGGTTCACTTCCCTTACTGGAGCAAGATTGTCTAATGTAGTCTCCAGAGAAGAATTCTACAATTCAGCAATAGCTGTGGAATTCTTAATGGTAGTTACTTCTTGACCTGGTTTCGAATTAGAAGCATAACACTTTACCTTCCTTTGTGCGGAGATTATCTGTACTGGCAGACTAAGGTTAGTTCTAATTAGGATTTCAGTCCTGAAAGTCAGAAAATTATGATCTAACCAGGGAATTGGTTCTTTATTTCTTTTCTTTTATTCCCTCAAAAATCAAACCTATATGTCTTTTCTCCTGGGAGGAAAGAAGTCATGGGTCAAGGATATGACTTGTTATATAAGCAGGATCTACAGTAACAATAGAGTACAGTGGCTCCTTAGCTATATGATAAGCTGTATTGTAGAAAAGCATTCTGATGTGTGCTTATTAGGTGTTTAATAAGTATTATGTTGGTATTGTATTATGGGGCTCACTTTCAAAAATGAAAAATGATGATAAAGCTGCATAAAGAGGCTAATGGACATTTGTTTTTTGACAAGTTAGTTGATACAGAGGAATTTGGTAGGAATTCTGAAAATATAGAGTTGCAAAAGAGGGATAACAGTTTTGAGCATCGATGAGAGAAATTATGGGAAGATTTAAGTTAGTGAACTCACCTGCCTGTTAAAGCCTGGTGGAGATGTTTGACACTGTAACACAAAAATGCAGTATTCAAAAGAGTCAAATATTGATATAACATTTACATAAAAAAGGGAAAAAATAAACTTCTAGGGAGTGAATGGTGATTTGTGATGGAACGTGGAGCACAAACACTACTACATATTAATGGCTGCAGATGCCATATGTTGACAAACTTGATGTCTACTATATTGAATATACTGTACCTCTCTAAATTCATGATTTATTAAAAAAAAAAAAAAACACACAACAGTTTTTGATATCTTCATGGTGTGCGCATGTTGCATACTGAGGTTACCATTAAGACATGTTATTTTACCGGTAATTTGTGCTATTTTAGCAGAGGTTCCATTTGATGTGAAAGCAGGTTAAAAAAAGTTTTACCCACCTGTGGGGGGGGGGGGGAAGGGGGAGGGATATGGACAGTGCGCTCTCCTATTGGTAGAACCCCAGCAACCAAGAAGAGATGGCTTGAGCAACTCTCGTGCAGGGAGACATGAGAACATGAGAGAGGGCTTCAGGCACAGCCTTATTTTGGCTGTAACTTAATTTTTAGGTTTCTTCTAGCTGTAAATGCTCAGCAGATAATTACAGGTGGCCAGAGGGGTAAAGGTAGGCTGCTGAAAGCTATGAAGTTTGGTGCATATGGGTGCCTTCTAATTTGTATGTGAGCAGAGAGGATGTTACTAAGGGCTTCTTTTACTAAGCTGCGTTAGGGCTTTAACGGCGCGGAATAGCGGGCACTACATTGCTGCATGCGCTAGACCTTAACGCCAGCATTGAGCTGGCGTTAGTTCTAGCCGCATAGCGTGTGCTAAAATCGCTAGCGAACCTTAGTAAAAGAAGCCCTAAGTGAGTGGCTTTGCGGGTGGAATTTTTTAAAAGATATTTTGGTGAAATATTGTTAATTAGAGTCTCAGTGTGGACTTGGTGGTAAGTGTCTGGACAATGTTAGATAATCATTTTTAAGAATCTTTAGTACAAGGTTTGGAAGTTAGGTTAACCTTAGGGAAAATCCTTGGAAATTTTCTTGTAATTCTAGTATGTGAAAAGTTGATGTAATGGCGATTTATTTTTGAATTTAAAAGAGAACTGTTTTGGAGATGTTAAGATAGTTCAAAGGAGAACCTAGAAATCTTAAAAAATAGAAGCTTTCAGAACCAAAAAGGTGATCAGTAAAAGGGTTTCATAAATATACCTCATTAAAATCTAATATTGGGAGCCTGGAAATATTTCTGATTGAGACTTTAACGCTGGCTTAGATAAAAATTGTGTTATTGCTTTAACGGGTCAGAGTAGCGCTGAAACCTAGAGGGCGCTGCAGGGATTTTCAGATTCAGTGAGACCCTGCTACTAATAACTGGGGTTAACAGTACAGTAACTTGTCTTAAAGGTAAACCACATTGATAACTTTCCTTCTAAGGGTCTGTAATGCAGAATATATCTGGCTCTTCATCACTGATGGGATCATAAATAACTTCACCCTTATTTCTGATTGATCATTCATTTAGATATATTAATTTAAGCTCGTTACTCAAAGTGCCTTCCCCATAAGCCCCACAAGCACTGGTAATTATAGGTTTGTAAGAATTCAGGTGTCAGACCTCCGCCTTAGGCAGAGGAATCTCAATCAAAAAGAGACTTCACAGAAAAATAAAACTACCCTAAGCACACAATTTAACTCATCTTTTTAACTAATAATTTTATTACCCCTGCAAACTTACCCCTCTCCCCATTTTATAAAACTGCGAAAGCATCTTTTAGTGCAGGTTGGCACACAGAATGCACTGCCCTGCTCCCGATGCTCATAGGAACTCTTTGAGTGTCGGGAGCAGCGCCGGCCTGTGCTAAAATCCACTCAGAGAGTCCCAAAAAACATTGGAAGAGACGATGAAAGTAAATGAAAAATCCTTATTGCTAAAGGTCTCAGAAATGTATGAGTAATGGAACCCACTACATCTGTCTTGGTGGGGGAGAGTCCAAACGGTTAAGATGATGATTTTGCCTGTGGTTTGTTACCAAATGGGTATGTTGCCAGTTTATTTTCAGGGGAACTTTTACAAGAAGTGGAATAGCATTCTTACCAAATTTATTTGGCTAGGTAAAACTGCGAGAATTGCTTTAGTATGTAATGTAATGTAATGTAATTTATTTCTTATATACCGCTACATCCGTTAGGTTCTAAGCGGTTTACAGAAAATATACATGAAAATTATAAGTAAGAAAGGTACTTAGAAATTCCCTTACTGTCCCGAAGGCTCACAATTGAACTAAAGTACCTAGAGAGTAATAAAGAAGTGAAAAGTAGAGATAGAGGAAAATAGAAAATAAACATTCTAACAAGACTGTATTGAGCTAAGTACTTTGGAAGGTAGAAGAGAGGAGAGAAAGGAATAGATGCAGAATGAGGAACCGTTGAACAAAAGAATTCTGGAGAAATTTAAATGATAGAAATAGAACAAAACAAAAACAAGTGGCAAAACAATGAATAAGATTAAAAATAATTCATAAACTGGAAAAAAAGAAAAATAAAACATTGTCTTCAATCCATGGTTTCAGCTTCAGTGATGAAGTGGAGCAAGTAAGTTTTGGAGGAACGATGACGTTCCCAGAAAAAGGACTTCTTCAGGAAAGAGATTTGGTTGATAGTCCCAGGATGCCCATGTCTCCTCCTCTGCGATGGTCTCCTCCATGCAATCCTCCCCACGACACATTGCCCGTGCTCCAGCCACTGTACGGCTGCTCCAAGGAGAATGCCCTAGATGAGGCCTGTGGTGACTATAAGAATTCTTCTTCTGCGGAAAAGCCGCCCAGTGCTGATTTTGGTGTGTGTTGGTGCTGCAGGAGCTGGGGCTGACAGGGAACCCCTGCTTTGCTGCTGCTAAGCTCCTCACAGCGCACGGATTGTGCGACACCAGCGAGAAACTCTGGAGAAAAGCCGGGCTGATGGATGCTGGGATTTCGGGGCAGAAGTTCTCAGACTCCAGGCCGGGCAATTGCAGTGGGTGGGGTAAATTTTCTTAATTTTTATAGGTACCATCAGGCCTATATACTGCGCCAGGGTATGTATTGGGTCCTTCCTGAGCTCATGGAACATCTTCCTGATTGGCTGCACTTAGAGTGGCAAATTATGTTCCCATTAGGGCTGTCTCATGTGTTGAGTATCAAGTTACCTAGTTATGTTAAGGACAATAGTATTATATTTGACACCTGGAAAACCTTGAAATTTATTAACAATTTAACAGAAATTCCAGTAGAGAAGTCCATGTGTCAATTTGTATGGCTAAACTCCAAGATTCAAACTGGCAAGTCTAAGATCACCTGGAAGCACTGGATACAGGCAGGCATATGTACATTAGATGATGTTATATCAAATGGGAAAATGCTTGATTTTTCACGACTGCAACAATCTTTTGATATTTCAAAGTCTCAAATTTACAAGTGGTTGCAGTTGAAGCAAGCCATTCAGAAGGGGTTCCCTGATGTGGCGAAATCTAAAAAATCATTATAGCTTGCAGGTTCTGTGCTTCCAGACTGATTTGCTAGGACATCAGGCTGCCCGGTGGTATAAATTAATATCTGAATTCTTGAATAAAAAGCCAAAAACTAGTCTTAGAGACATTTGGAGCATTGAGATAAAGCAGCATATTTCTGCTTCTCAATGGCCACGAATTTGGACTTAGAGGATGAGATGTACAGCATCAGCATCTATGAGACAAACATGGTTTTTTTTTGTTACAAAGTAGTTTCTGGATCCCTGTTCGTTTACAAAAGTTAGTTAGTTCTAAATCTAATAGATGCTGGCACTGTCATCTAGACATTGGGACACTGGATCATCTGTTGTTCTATTGTCCTTTGATACTCAACTTTTGGAAGTCAATATGGGGACAGATTAATACCATACTGGAATCATCAATTCAATTGACGTATGAGGTAGTCATATGTGGAACATTATTGCATATTAAGCCCCCCATGGACTGCTATAAATGCCGGCTTTTCCTAATTATGACTGGGATAACTATGCAGATGGTAACTCATAATTGGAAAAATTATGATCGCCTCAATTTTCCTTTTTGGTGGGTGAATTTATGTTCCAGCTATAGGTATGAAAAAATGAATGCTGACATGTTGGGGCATAGTAATTTATTTAAACTGGTTTGGGGCCCGTTGATGTCTTTTATTACTTCATTATAGTTGTCTTTTGTCTTTAATTTTTGTTTATTTCCACACACATCCAGGGAAGGGTGGGGGGGGGGGCTATTTCTATCTTAATCTTTGCCCTTTGAGTATATACATCCAGGGTGGGTTTACATTACTATTTTAAATAGGGAAAGGCTATTGAAAGAATCTATGTATTTGTATTTTTATTGATTAGTAATTGGGTGGGTGGGTGGGATAAAATGGTTGCACATGTATGTTTGTAAGATGAATGTGCTTTTCTTGATTTATTATATGTTTATTTACTTGTGTATTGCACTGTTAATATTTGGAAAATCAATAAAGAATTAAAAAAAAAGAAGCACAATACTTGGGGTACTGTTAAGTAACAAAAACAAAGAAAGGAGTTGACACAACTGAACTAGTTTGGTTGTCAAAATGTTCAGTAAATTGGCAACACGTGGCAAACATAACATAACATAGATTCTTATATACTGTAACTACCTCATGGTTCTGTGCGGTTTACAAGTAAAAAAAAAAAAAAATACTAATAACATAGTATGATTATAGTGAGTTAATCAAGATATTTGCCAAAGAGATATGTTTTCAGCGTTTTTCTGAAAACTAAAATGATATGAAAGCCCCCAACTTGTTTTCTCATAAAGCCGCCTGATATGATAATATTTTACCAAAGAATTGTTTATAAACACATCCCTTTTATTGATGGAAAGTCAAAGAAACGTAGTATACGTAAATGTTTCCTGTTTACGAATTTGAAATGATCAAAAAGATAACTTGGCAATAATCCTTTCAGAGCTTTAAAACATATACAGTAGTCCCCCGATATTCACGGGGGTTCTGTTCCAGGAACCCCCGCGAATGTTGAAAAACCATGAATACGGTTTTTGGCAGGGAAGACAGGAGAGTGAAGGAAATCACCCGCGGTATGCTCCGACCGCCTCTTCCTGTACTAAAGGTGGGCCTCACCACTCAGGAACTGCTTTGATATGCAACTCCTGATTAGTGAGGCACAACTTTAGTACGGGACGAGGCAGTCGGAGCATACCGCGAGTGATTTCCTTCGCTCGCCGGCACTCGGGCTGCCCTCTCCTGCCTGGTCATTCGCAGTCGGAAAACATCGCGAATGACTGGGACCGCGAATCGCGGACTGTGAATTCCCGGGGGAGCACTGTACAGCTAAACTTGAAAATTATTCTAGTTTCTGTAGACAGCCAGTGTAATCTGTGATAATACCTGGTGATACCTGTGATAATTCCTGGTGGCCTCCACCAGGAGGCCATTCCACACATGAGGACATGAGAGGGGAGTGGAGGAGTAGCCTAATGGTTATTATGGGTGGGATTGTATGTGATGATCTTAAGGTGTGATGTATCAGAGAGAATTTTTTATACCAAAACCCTCTTAACTTAAGATTTTTTTAAATTTATCTTTAAAGGCTAGAAGACCTCAAGTGTTCACGGCTGTCTGTTTTTGGAATTAGTCCTGTCAGAACAGCCTTTTGGGAACTATCATTAGTCCCAATGTGCCTTTCTTTTTTATGGTTAAAGCTATTGTCTTTTTTTGTATTATTTTTCTTATCTTCTTTTACATCTTATATCTTATGTCTTTGTCTTAGTTATTAATTCATATAGTGATGGTGATCTATCCAGTACTACTTATAACTTATAATTTTAAACTGGTATTTAAGATGATAATTATCAAAGTTAAGGCTTGCTAACTCTGTAAAGCCTATGGTACTTAGCTTTTTAGTCCAGCTGTTATGGTGATACTAGCAGCTCCCTGCTGTATAGGAAGGCTGTAGAAGTAACTCAGCTGTTGCTCTCAACTTCCAGCTGAGTCACGTTTGCCCTTGTTCTGCTCAACGGAGCGTCTCCGTTTCACTCAATAAAGAGCTTCATCAGGAGCCCAAGCCCTCTTGCCCCGCCGACTCCCCAACTCACCGACAATATCGGGCCAGGAGGGAGCCCAAACCCTCCTGGCCACGCGTCCCCCTACCCCCACCCCGCACTACATTACGGGCAGGAGGGATCCCAGGCCCTCCTGCCTTCGACGCAAACCCCCCTCTCCCCAACGACCGCCCCCCCAAGAACCTCCGACCGCCCCCCCCAGCCGACCCGCAACCCCCCCTGGCCGACCCCCACCCCCCTTCCCCGTACCTTTGTGTAGTTGGCCGGACAGACGGGAGTCAAACTCGCCTGTCCGTCAGGTAGCCAACGACGGAATGAGGCCGGATTGGCCCATCCGTCCCAAAGCTCCGCCTACTGGTGGGGCCTAAGGCATCTGGGCCAATCCGAATAGGCCTGGGAGCCTTAGGTCCCACCTGGGGGTGGGGCCTGAAGCACATGGGCCCAACCCGACCATGTGCCCAAGGCCCCGCCCCCAGGAGGGACCTAAGGCTCCCGGGCCTATTCTGATTGGCCCAGGCGCCTTAGGGGGGGGGCATCAGGCTTTCAGGGTGGGGACAGGACTTCAAGGGGGAGAGGAGAGTCGGGGCGGGCGAAAGGAGAGTCGGGGTGGCCAGAGGAGAGTCGGGGCGGGCGAAAGGAGAGTCGGGCAGCATGCGCGGTATACGGGTGCGCGCGGTATATAAAAATTTCTGTACATAAATTTGTGTTTTTCGCGCACTATACCCGTGTGCGCGTTTTACACGGGTGCGCGTTATCTACGTGAAAATACGGTAATTCAAACCACTACAACCAGACATAGGAGAACCCACGCACCCTCTAATCAAAAACATCAAACGAAAAAAAAATGTACGATGACCTCCTAGTCACCCAAGCAGCAAATCTAGACCACCAACTTTCCAATTTACTGATCTCGACTGCAGACTACAAAACCTTCAAAAAAGAAATAAAAACCCTGCTATTCAAAAACTACATAAAGACAAACTAACACAGCACGATCCATCTCAGGCTCCATTTGCAATCCACTTCGCCCTGTAGCATCTCCGAAAATGTCCAGACAACTCCTAATGTACTCCTAAATATCCTGACAACTCATATGTAATCTGCCTGGAACCGCAAGGTAATGGCAGAATAGAAATCACTAGTGTAATGTAATGTAATTATTATCAATAATTCTCAATAAGTGTGCAAAACCAGCAATATAAATAAGTGCATCAAAAATCTCAACAATGTACGTCATCAAAGTCACTTATCTTAATGGTGCTGAGCTGAGCATTCTAGTCCCAATCCATGCCATCTACTATCCCCTCCTCTCCCTTTGAGATCCAACGTACTTGTCACAAGCTTTTTGAATTCAGGTACATTATTTGTCTCTGCTACCTCCACCAGGAGGCCATTCCACACATTTACTACCCTTTCCTTGTCAAGTGTTTTTGGAGGTTACTTCTTAGTCTGTCCCCTTTCACCAGTTCAGGGATTTAAATAACCAGTATCCAAGCTAAAATTTTAGCAAATATCATTGGATCTTTGTTTGGTAGGGAGATGGGAGTAATGCATCGCTCGAGGGAATTCTTGCATTGCTTTTATATGTTTGAAATAATTGTATTCTCAAAAGGGCAGAGGACAGTTTGTCTCACATGTCTTGTGAATTCATGTTTTATTTGGCATATGCAGAGAGAGAGAACGAAAAAAGAAAAAATAACATTATTCTTGAATTTTAAAAAAATGATTAGGCTGCTTTTTTTGTACATATGTTTTTTATATATCTTTATTCATTTTCAATCTAAAAACAGTGCATACAAGAATTCATATAAGTTATTTGATAAAACAGCACTTACATCCATCAATAAAATACATAAGAATAATTTTCATCCCCCCCCCTAATTTCAATGTATTCAAGATAACCATACAATAATATTTACAAATCATTAATAAACCAGTCACTGTACATGATTTGGCTGTTTTTGTTATAAAATCCAACCAACACAAAAGAGGACTACAACAGAAGTCAATCCTTGCTGGTTACAATACCGCTCTCAGAGATCTGTGCTGTCCTCACACAATAGTGTTTGGAACCATTTTCACAGGTAGAAGATATCTTTCATAGAGTCGGTATTTTTTATGCAAAAACCATAATCATGCAAGCTCATATAAAGTGCTAGGTACAATAAATAAATAACTTTTTTTTAAAAGAATAAATATCCAGAGACTTTTTGCACTTATCTTATAATATGAGCAACCGAGAATCATAAGCCAGCTCTTTATAAGATAAGTGCAAAAAGTCTCTGGATATTTATTCTTTTAAAAAAAAGTTATTTATTTATTGTACCTAGCACTTTATATGAGCTTGCATGATTATGGCTTTTGCATAGGGCGTTCAGCCATATTATGAGCAACCGAGAATCATAAGCCAGCTCTTTATAAGATAAGTGCAAAAAGTCTCTGGATATTTATTCTTTTAAAAAAAAGTTATTTATTTATTGTACCTAGCACTTTATATGAGCTTGCATGATTATGGTTTTTGCATAAAAAATACCGACTCTATGAAAGATATCTTCTATCATAATATGAGCAACCGAGAATCATAAGCCAGCTCTTTATAAGATAAGTGCAAAAAGTCTCTGGATATTTATTCTTTTAAAAAAAAGTTATTTATTTATTGTACCTAGCACTTTATATGAGCTTGCATGATTATGGCTTTTGCATAGGGCGTTCAGCCATATTATGAGCAACCGAGAATCATAAGCCAGCTCTTTATAAGATAAGTGCAAAAAGTCTCTGGATATTTATTCTTTTAAAAAAAAGTTATTTATTTATTGTACCTAGCACTTTATATGAGCTTGCATGATTATGGTTTTTGCATAAAAAATACCGACTCTATGAAAGATATCTTCTACCTGTGAAAATGGTTCCAAACACTATTGTGTGAGGACAGCACAGATCTCTGAGAGCGGTATTGTAACCAGCAAGGATTGACTTCTGTTGTAGTCCTCTTTTGTGTTGGTTGGATTTGATTTTCATTTGAGGACTGATTTGCCTACTATATTGTTTTTGTTATAAGACATTTTATGGTTTATTGCCATGTTATCTGATTGATCAATTTGCTTTCAATATATCAGGGCACCCTTCATGGTTTTTGGCTTTTTTCTGTTTCTTACTGTAAGGAGCTGCTCTAAATTGAAAAATGTGGAAAAGATGTTGGCTTTTCAGGCTGCTAGTTGGGAGAGAAAACTAGGCCCTGTAACACAAGCATCTGTATCTTATGATCATTATATAAAAATAAGAACATAAGAAATGCCTTCACCAGATCAGACCGAGGTCCATCAAGTCCGGCGATCCGCTCACGCGGCGGCCCAATTAGGTTCTCCATTGTGGAGACCTGAAATTACCGTATCCCCCAATATGATTTTCAAGAAGGTGTATATCCAACTTGCGCTTGAAACCCAGAAGAGTAGTCTCCGCCACAACATCCTCCGGAAGTGAATTCCAAGCGTCCACCACTCGTTGTGTGAAACAAAACTTCCTGACATTTATCCTGAACCTGCTGCCACACAGTTTCAGGCTGTGACCTCTTGTCCGTGTCACATCAGAAAATGTTAGTAATGCTGCTTCGTGGTCTATCTTATCAAATCCTTTTAATATTCTAAAAGTTTCTATCAAATCACTTCTCAGTCTTCTCCTCTCGAGTGTAAACAGTCCCAGTTTCCTGAGGCGTTCTTCGTAGCTAAAATTCTCCATTCCTTTGACTAGTTTCGTGGCTCGCCTTTGCACCCTCTCCAACATAGTTATGTCCTTCTTGAGGTAAGGAGACCAGTGTTGGACACAGTATTCTAAGTGTGGTCTAACCATTGCTCTATAAAGTGGCATTATGACTTCTTCCGATCTACTCGTGATCCCTTTCTTAATCATGCCCAACATCCTGTTAGCTTTCTTTGCCGCCGCCGTACATTGCGCCGATGGCTTTAGGGTTCTGTCAATCAGTACCCCCAAATCCCTTTCCTGTTCGCAATTTGCTAATGTCACCCCCAACATTCTATACACGTGTTCTCTGTTCTTCTTTCCTAGATGCATCACCTTGCATTTATTTATGTTAAAATTCATCTGCCACTTTGTCGCCCACGTTTCCAGCTGTCCTAGATCCTTTTGGAGCTCCTCACAGTCCTTTTGAGAGCCAACCGCCCAACATAGTTTTGTATCATCGGCGAACTTTATTATATTGCTTGTTGTTTCCTCCTCAAGATCGTTTATAAAAATGTTGAACAAAATAGGTCCAAGAACCGAGCCCTGGGGCACTCCACTAGTCACTTTCACCCAGTCCGAGAATTTCCCTTTTATGCTAACCCTCTGCTTTCTGTTCTCTAGCCATTTACCGATCCATCTGTGCACTTCTCCTCCTATTCCATGGCTTAGTAGTTTCTACATAAGCCTTGCATGTGGGACCTTGTCAAACGCTTTCTGGAAGTCCAAGTAAACTATGTCTACTGGATCTCCATTATCCATATGTTTGTTCACTTATTTTAGCAATGTGGGGGGAATAATGTGGATGTAATATGTGTTTCCATTGTTATTTTGTAATTCTTGGTGAATGCACGGTTCTTTTTATGTTAACCGCATAGAATTGTGAGATGTTTGCGATATACAAATGGAGTGTTATGTTTTTGTTTTTTATTATTTCTTTATAAATTTTATAATACAAACACAAGAATCCTCTTGTTACAGTAACACAGAAAAGTAATACAAGAAAAAAAGAAAAATATATATTGCATAATAATAAAAATTCAATTAAGAAGAAAATTTTTTAAACAATACAATCTCAAACAATATGCAATATAATCCAAAAGTAATTAATCACTCTTTCTTAGACCACTATACCGCCCCATAGAACAAGAACTTAAGAGATAAGGAGATCTCCAACAATACTTAATATTTTATCAAAGAAAATGGCTTAACATGATTTTATCCGGTTCAATTCTAAATACAGCTCTTACATATGAATTAACATTTTTTCATCCAGAAAACTATGAAGTTGCTCTGGCTCAAAATAAACATATTTAGTTCTATCATATTTAACCAAACATCTGCAGGGGTAGCTAAGTAAAAAGGTAGCACCCATTTTAATTGTTTCCTCCCCAATTCCCCAATTGTAATTCCCCCCCAAACCTCTCCTCATCTCCAGTTTTTCTTTCTCGTCAAAGCCTCAAGCATGTCAACTGCTTCCCAAATTGTATATTTACTGGAATTGCACTATTTCCCAATTGTACTGCTCCCCAAATTGTAAATCTACTGGAATAGCCCAGTCATCTTTTATGTATCCTAAACCCTAAATTGTAATTCTCCAATCTTCCTGTAATTCTCCTGGAAATGTCCAGCTGTTTCTTTTGTAATCCGCCCAGAACTGCAAGGTATGGGCGGAATAGAAGTCATTAATGTAATGTAATGTAATAGACAAGAATAACTTTCTCCTAGACAATGGAGTGTTATGTTATGTTATAGTCCCTTGTGTCCTAGTGGTTAGAGCAACTGGCTCAGGACTCTAAGGTTGTTACTGTTAGTTCAGTTCACACTGCAGCTCCTTGTGACTCTGTCCAAATCACTTAACACTTCATTGCCCCATGTAAACCGCTTTGATTGCATAAACCACACAGAAAAAGTGGTATATCAAGTCCCATTCCCCTTTACCCCTTGTACACATGTTCCAAGCTGTGGAAGACTTGTGTGTGTGTGTGTGTGGAGGGGGGGGGGGGGAGAGACACACAAACAACTTGCGTGATGGCTTCTTGGTGGACTATTAGCAACATGGTTTGATATTGCCTTCCACAGGCACTTATTTACTGACCAAATGTGGATGGATGGCTGAGCTGACCAGAAGTCAACTACTTGACAGAAATCTCAGTGTAGGATTTGAGCCCAGGCTGTGGGTAAAGTAGTCAACCTACTGGTTACCCTACAAGGCCTCCTATTTTGAAACAAAATGAAAAACTGCAGCTCTAAATGTCTAACTTAAAAGAAATTTTGTGCCAGCAAGGATGAACATTCCCAATAATAGGACTTGAACATGCATTTTATGATCATACGTGGTTTGATTAGCAGTGCTGACAGAGGAACCTTGTAGAGTATTAGAGTATTTAGCAATAATCTCTTCATGAAATAGTTGTATTGGCAACACGACAGACTCCTTGAACATTATGATTTGATCAAAGTTGAACTGAGCTGTCACGCTCAACGAATGAGCTAAGTGGAGAAACTCAAAAAGATGGGACTTCCTAAAAGCCAGGTAGAAACAGAAATATGATGGCAGATAAAGGCCAAATGGCCCATCCAGTTTGTCCATCTGCAATAACCATTATCTCTTCCTCTCTCTAAGACAGGGGTGTCAAAGTCCCTCCTTGAGGGCCACAATCCAGTCGGGTTTTCAGGATTTCCCCAATGAATATGCATGAGATCTATTTGCATGCACTGCTTTCATTGTATGCTAATAGATCTCATGTATATTCATTGGGGGAATCCTGAAAACCTGACTGGATTGTGGCCCTCAAGGAGGGACTTTGACACCCCTGCTCTAAGAGATCCCATGTGACTGTCCCACACTTTCTTGAATTCAGACAATGCAGGAATGAGGATCTATATAGAGAAGGTATGAGGAATATCCGGATGGGTCAGTGAACAAATGTGCCTAATCTGGATAATAAAATCTTAGACCTGAAGGTCATATTGCCAGTGATAGTTTTAGTTACTGCTGCTGTCTTAGAAATGTACTATTATAATTCAAATATACTATATCAGATTACGTAGAAGCTATACAAGGAAGAACAGGACAGACTGGAAAGAAGGAGGAGGAAATAATCACTGTAGAGAAAGAGCAACATTAAGACATTTGCAATGCATGGTATATAGGGAAGGGAGGAGGCACTGTGGGTTATCTTTGAAAGAGGAAATAGCATATTATGATTTACAAACCTCCAAGGCAGGGAGAACAATTGGACAACAATTTAATCAAAGATACCCATGAAGGAGGCATTGCTGTGGGAGATTTTAATTTGCCAAATATCAATTACAGGACCCCTACTGCAAATGTCAGGGCTGATTTTGTGACTTGCCATGGACAAAGCCTTTGACCAATTGTGCTGGTCTTTTCATTTAAAGTACTGGATAAGTTCAGGTTCCCTGTAGAGTTTGCCCAGCGAATAAAAGACTTTTGTGCTAATCTACAGGTTCACATCCTCACTAGTGGTTTTTGATCTCCCACCTTTGAAATCTGTGCTCTCTCTCTTTTCTTTATTCTGAGCTGTTTGATCTAGCAATTGAACCTGTGCTGTTCTTAACAAGGGCCTTTCCAGGAATTACTGGGTTTAATTTGAGAGACAGAGCAGGTCACTGTATCTCACAGATCCTCCTTCCTTTGCTCCTGTATTTCTCAGATTTCTTGAGAATTGCAATGCTTACTTATAAAATTATTTTCTTAAACTTGGGTGTGTGGTTGGTCCAGCTTCTCACATCTCCCTAGATGTGCCTCATTTCAAAAGAGGGCATATCCGGGTACTGCGGTGGTTAAGTCCTTTATGGCTCTGTTCAGGGACAGTGATGCACCTATTTTGAATACAACTAAAATTGATCTCTTTGATTAGCATGATTAGGGTTTTTTTCTGGATAGGATTCACTTGCTAATATAATGAATAGTTTAACTTGTCTGCTGTATCCATTTCAGCACATTCCATGCATTTTCCAAAAATTAAGTTTGAAACTGGTAGTATGGTAGTAAGTTTGATATTAGGGCATGCGATGTTAAGGATAAATCAGTCTATCCTTGATCTTTGTACAATCAATGTTTTCCTTGCCAGCCCATGTAAAATCATTACTTCTTTCAATGTCCCTCACCTTTTTTTCCTATTATACTTTTTCTCCAAGATTCTCTTTCCATGCCATCTTTGGTGCAATCCTATCCCTAAGACAACCCTATCCTTCCAGCAGCAGGAAAGCTGTGCTCCTTACCTGTGGTCACTTTCTCTTTCACTGGTTTCACAATGAAGTCATGGGCTGGAGCCTCCTCTATGACAATAGGACCCTGTGCAGTCCAGATTTCAAGCTAAAGTTAGCACAGGAAGCAAAAAAACAACTGCAGATAAGAAGCATTGCTCTTTGTCTCCCCCTGCTGATAGAAGGGGCTAGCACTGGAGAGCAGATGTTAGAGCACTTGAAGATGCTAATGCATAGCAGTATACAGTCGGAGGCAGTAACCCCAACTTTCTCTTCTCCCCCTAGGATGACCCATATGAAAGTCCTTAACATCAAACTGGATTACTGGGAGGGGGAGTGAATTAGGCTACGAGACTTAATAACAGTTTTATGCACTGCTGTACAGAGAAATTGGGTTTTATTTCCTGACTGAGCGTCTGTTTCCTGCTTGGTTGAAATCAGAGACTTTGCCTCTGCATCCAGAGCCTCTGCAGGGAGAGAGCCTCACTGTTCGTTCAATAGTGGCATAAAACAACCCCATAGTAACATTAATAACATAATAGATCAGTAGTTCTTAAACCTGTCCTGGGGGATCCCCAGCCAGTTGGGTTTTCAAGATATCCTTAATGAATATGCATGAGGCAGATTTGCATGCCTGTCACCTCTATTATATGCAAATCTGCCTCATGCATATTCATTAGGGATATCTTGAAAACCCAACTGGCTGGGGATCCCCCAGGACAGGTTTAAGAACCACTGTAATAAATGACAGCAAGAAAAGACAATTAGCATATCTACTCTGCCCAATTATTCCTGTGCACATTGCTAAGGATATTTCCTAGTGCCAGATGCAGACGCTTAAGCATTTGTAGAGTTTTGCTGCTTTTCTAAGCCTACTTTGATTGTTTTCCTCTTTGGTTCTCTACCATCCAGTTTTGATAGGACATAAGTTCTCGTGTTTATTCCAACATCCAGCTTACCAAATGTTTTACCCTCAAGCTATGGAATAATATGAACAGCTAGCAAAACCAGTGAGGCTGTTTCCTTAACATCTGGTCTTCTGGGTTCCCATAGGCCTGCTGGATAATAAAGGGTTTCCAATCTGCCGGCAATGACTCAGCTAGTTTCCGGGAAGTAGTAACCTACAAGAACCAGTCTAACTTCCCCATCGTTTCAGTGCCATTGGGTTGTGTTTTCTTTATCTACAGTAACTAGCCTGGCTGGGTCTAATCTGACTGTCCCATGCTCTGCTGTGTTACCATGATGAGATTCCTTTATGTGTCCTTTGCTGTTTTCCTATTACTTCTCAGTTTGCTTGTCCTCTCACAGAAGTGAAGCGGTGGGTTGCTTCCAATAAAGCAGCCTTTATTTATTTATTGGAATTTATTAACCGCCTTTATGAAGAGATTCAATCAAGGTGGTACACAGCAAGTACAGTTTAACCTAAAAATTACAATTTTGTTAACAGCATAACAATAATAGACCTCTCCCCCCTCCCCCCCTTTTACAAAAGTATGGAAGAGGTTTTTAGTGCCAGCCAGAGCTCCTATAACCGTTGGAGCAGCACAGAGCATTCAGTGTGCCGGCCGGCGCTAAAAACCTGTTCTGTGCTTTTGTAAAAGGGGAGGGGGGGGGGGAGAATAATGACCAAGTGTAAATACAATAAATGAGGTAAGCTTGAAATCAGCAAATTGAAACTCAAAAATAGGGCTACCCTGAAACAACATTAAAAATATACACATTTAACAAACCACTGTGCTCTGTTCAAGTAGGCTTTAATTCTGTTACTAGTGTTAGTTTTTGTCACCTCTTCTGGTAGGTTATTCCAGGCATTTACAAACCTGCTGACAATATAGAGAAATGTTTGGACTTACCACACCTTAACTGCAAAATTTAAGATGAGGTAAGTGCAAAGCCCAAGTGGTAAATGCAGCATCTGCCCTGCATTTAGAACACAGGACAAATACTAACCAAATGGGCCCCTCATTATACGGGCAATTCTGTAATTGGGCACCCACATTTACCTGCCACTTATATGTGCAATTGTACAGAATATTGGCATTTTCACATCTTAACAGCAGCCCACATTGATAACTGCATCCCTAAATATCAGGTATAAATGTGCGTGGCTAATTTCTGGAGAAGGTGGGAGGCAGAGAAATTCATATTTATTTATTTATTTTAGAGAGAGCTCACTCCTTTATTGGAAGCTCAAGGAAAGTACCATTCAAGTATAATCATTTATTTGTGCATTTAATGCTGTCACCAGTGCTGGTTTCTGTCACCTCTTCTGGTAAGTTATTCCAGGCATTTACCTCTTTGCTAATAATATAGGACCTCTTTTACTAAATTGTGGGAAGTTATCTGGGCACTGCCAATTTTCGGTGCCATTGTCAACATAACAATCTGAGCAACGAGGACCATACAAATAGCAGTCCTAGGTTGCCCGGATGGCTATCCAGCAACTAAATATCATCCAGCACCTGGATAACTTCCGATAGCTGGGCAAGAATCAGATACTCAGTGCTGGTGCCCATATTAGGCCTGGCACTGAGTATCTGGGTCAAATCCAGCCCACAGCGTTCTGTCCCTTAAAATTCACTGACCGTTGTAAACTGAGCATCAGACTCACAATTTTTAACATCTCACGTGCCTCTGATTTTCATGTGCATCTGATTTCCTTCTGTGTACTAAATACACAGAAGGAAATGCTATTTCATAAGTGCTTCACATTTCTTAGAAGTTTAAGCTTAGCATCTTATGCAGAATTATCAGCTTAATTCAATGTGTTTATGGTCATACATCATAGGAGGAACAGTGTGAGGCTGAGAGGTTTGGATTCTTGTCTCTTTATTAAGGATAAATTTAGCCCAGGGGTGTACTATGAACTTGGCAAATAGGATTATAATAGTAAAAGAATATTGCCCACTGAATAGCAAGAGCCGGTGATTAAATTTAAATGTGTACTGTCCACACAAAACAAATACTGCCCTTTTTTTCCACATTTACAGTGAGCATTCATCACAGGTTCTGAAGATGCTAATTATTGTGTTTTTCCCTTGTAGTATACTATAAATTTTTTATACTGCTTTGTCCTCGTACAGATGACAGAAGGCCTATAATTATTGTTTTGTGAAGAAATGTCTTGAATTATCTACTATTTTTAGTGCTGGTATCCTTGGTCTCTTAATTTGCATAAACTTTAGACATTCACACATTTCTTTCATTGCTGGTGAATGATTAATTTTCCCAAACAAAAGAAGCAAATATGTACCATAAGGAGAGAACTTAAGCAACTAGGGAGCTGGTTGAAATAAACTAGTAGGCTACCCTCAGAGGACTAATTTGGTCCACACTGAGCGTCAGTATGCCTGAATCATCTTTAGTCCAGTCACAATAATGGCATTCAGATGTTTTTCTTATCAATTATTTCACATTTTCTCTTAGATATCTACAAATTATAAATACTCATCTTTAGTTTCTTCAATCACATTGGATCGATGGGGACACTGACATGATATCACATTTCACCATACAGTTGTTTTAAGGCATGTCCTCTTACTTTAGCATGCCTGCCATCTTAGGGTGGACACGTGGCTCCGCCTCCAGGCCCACTCAGTTCTGCCCAAGTCATGCCCCAGCCCCACCCCCAAACCTCTTTTCGAGCTCGGAGCCACGTTTGGAGGGTCTCCAAGCATGAGCAGGTGTGATGTGATGATGTCACATGCATGCACGCATGCATGTAACATCACCACATTGCATCTGTGTGCATGTGTAGATGTCATCCAGATGGGGCCCCAAGCTCAAAGCTTTTCAAAACCCAGACAAAGTGCAGAGTTTTGAAAAGCTGTACAGATGCCTAGACAGTCCTTTTACAAGAGGACATGGGGTAAATCTGGATGTCCGGTAACTCTATGCTATCTCAGCTACAGTCTTTACCAAGTAGCTTGGATAAGAAGGGGAGGAAGGAGATGGGGCAATAATTGGAAAGACAGGTAGGGTCCAGCAAAGTTTTTTGAGCAGTGGCGTAACTACAGCATGTTTGAAGGTGTCGGGTACAGTCACAGTGTAGAGTGATAGGTTGAGGATATGGCAGATAGAGAGAATGACAGCAGGAGAGGTAGTGATCAGTTGTTGGGTGGGAATGGGATCAGAAGAACAGGTCGTGAGTTTGGAGGAAAACTGAAAATATGCAGTTTCTTCCTCAGTGATTTCAGAGAAAGAAGAAAAGGTGGCAGGGGTTGACGGAGGGTCAGCAGGGCAATTGGGAGAAGCGAGAGGCAGTGACAATTTGGTTGAGAACTGAAGGTTAATCTTGTGAACCTTGTCATGGAAGTACTCGGCCATTGTCCAGGGAGAAAGTACAGGAGAAGTTGGAAACGAGGGCACTTTGAGTAGAGAGTTGAGTGTGGCAAAGAGACAGCGAGGGTTTGATTCA
The DNA here is from genome assembly GCF_902459505.1 of Geotrypetes seraphini. NCBI lineage: Eukaryota > Metazoa > Chordata > Amphibia > Gymnophiona > Dermophiidae > Geotrypetes > Geotrypetes seraphini. The sequence goes on from NC_047095.1 coordinate 25,379,638, forward strand.
AGAGAATCAGTCAAGCAGGTGTAGTTGTTTTGCAAGTGAAAGAGCAGATTGGGAGGAGGACAGCAGAAATTTGAAGTGCACAAAGTCAGCATGAGTGTGGGGCTTCAGCCAGTGATGTTCCGCAAATCAGGCATAGGAACATAAGTAGTGGATCTTAGAGGTCAGGGATGGGGTTTGGAAGGAGTGAGGGTATCAAGAATAGAGGAGAGAATAGTATTATAGGAAAATACTGCTTCATTGACAGATGTACATAAGAGCACAAGAATGGGTTTACTGAGTTAGATCAATGGTCCATCTAGCCAGATACCCCATCTTCATGGAGGCCAATCCAAGTCACAAGTACTTGGCAAAACCCCAAATAGTAGCAGCATTCCATGCCACCGATCCAGGTCAAGCAGTATATTCTCCCATGTCTGTCTCAACAGCAGACTGTGGACTTTTCTCCAGGAACTTGTCCAAATCTTTTTTTAAAACCAGCTACATTAACCACTCTTACCACATCCTCTGGCAACACATTCCAGAGCTTAACTATTCTCTGAGTGAAAAAATATTTCCTCCTTTTGGTTTTAAAAGTATTACTCTGTAACTTCATTGAGTGTCCCCCTAGTCTTTGATGCAGTAAAAAAAATTGATCCACTTATAGTGTTTGAGTGGAGGCGGGAGATAATGGCAGAGAGAGTGCACGGGCCAATAACCTTTAAGATTCCTGAATGTATTGGTGAGGATTGGTTGTGTCTGGAGGGGAGGGTGTTGAGTTGTGAAGATTATCAGATGATGGTCAAAGAGTGGAAGACTGGAGGTGGGGAAGTTGGTAATTGAGCAAAAAGAGACAAAAAAAGGGATAAGAAATTAAGAGAGTGACTCTAAAATCAGGGATAGATTTTATTTTTTTAAAGTGTAAAATCAGACAGGCTACTATTGCAGCTGTTATAGTAGCAATTTTAAAAAAGCAAGTCATTCTCTGAAAAACGCTCATGCAAATGAGGTTGGCGGAGAGTAACAAAGACTCGCTAAATTTGCATGTGATGGGCACATGCACAGAATAAATGAAAAACAAAACAAACCCCACAACAGCAGGAGAGGTGCCTAATGTCTCCTGCCGCCAACAACACCTCCGAACTCCCCTCAGCAGCGGCAGAGATGCACAATCTCTCCCACTCAACCGACACTCCCCCGCAGCTTGAGAGATGCCCAATCTCTCCCGCCATCAACCAACACCCTCCAACTCCCCTCAGCAGCGGGAGAAGCCAAATCTCTCCTGCCCAACCAACACCCCACACACACAATGGGAGAGATGGCCAGTCTCTCCCGCCACCAACCAATCAATATCCCCCAGCTCCCCTCGCCAGCAAGAGAGTTGCACACGCTCTCCCGCTGCCACGCAACTCCCCCGTGTCTCCAACGAACCCCGCCCTCTCCCTCTTACTTATTTTCAGATGACTGGCCGGAGGGATGCCTACTCCCTCTGGCCAGCTGGCCCACCTCTCCAAAATGGTGGGTCTTCCCCTTCCCGGTGCATTCCCCATCTAGGTGCCTGAGGCTCTGAGTTGGCCCAGGCTATTTAAAGCCCCTCCTATGGGTGGGGCCTTAAACAACCTGGGCCAATCAGAGCCTTAGAGGGGCATAATCAAAAAAAATGTCTATGTCCCCTTTTGGCCTAAGGCCTTAAACGTTGAAAGTAGAAGCAGGGAAAATGTCCATTATCAAAAAAAACGTCCAAAAGGAGGTTTTTTTTGATAATGGCCTGCCTCTACGTTCAGCTGTTTAAACGCCCAGACCACCACTACGTCTAAACTTATACCCTATAATCAACTAAAAAAAGCCTAAGCCCCAAACGTCCAAAACAAGAGCTTTTAGGCGATAAATAAATACATGTATAAAATATGCTTGGTAACGATAGGCGGGTTGCTGGGGTTGCTGAGCTGCAGCGATCAGCTCGGCGGCCCCTTTTTTGGCACTTATACCTGTTTGGACTTGGTCTAAGTCAGGGGTGTCCAACCTGCGGCCCGAGGGTCGCATGTGGCTCCGTGAAGTATTTTGTGCGGCCCCGGTCGAGGGCGATGCAGTGTGTTCCTCTGCTGCCCCCGGGTATTTATCATCTTGCCGGCTCCCTCCTGTGTCTTGCTGCAGCGTTTGAAAGTTTGTGTGGCCCCAGAAACATTTTTTATAGCCAATGCGGCCCAGTGTAGCCAAAAGGTTGGACACCCCTGGCCTAAGTCAAAACGTATAAGTGCCGACTAGGCAACCTGTCAAATGTTTTGGTTATACGTGTTGTATGCCTTGGTGTAGGTCGGCCCACCGCCTGCCCTTTCCCCTCCTCTAAAAACGCCTCTTTTCTCTCTGTGCGTTTAGAGGCAGGGAAGGGCCTAAGCTGGTTTTAGATACGTCTAAAACCAGCTTTGATTATGGGTACTTGGACAATCAGGCTTTTTTTTAGACGGGGGTTTTTTTTTTATTATGAGCCCCATAGGCTCTTATTAAATGAAGTTTTGGGTTCCTGAGGAAGGAAAAGTGATTTCTGAGACAGAGTTCTGTTGAACCCCCACAATGGAGCAGTCATGAGAAGAACATTGTATCAGGTAAGTTGCTTTCTGTATTTTGAACACTGATTATTGCAATGGAATTTGGGCTCACTGTAGAAGTCATTGGTGGAGATTTTGTTTTGATTTTGATGTTTTGAAACTATTTATATTTTTGGATTTTGATTTTGAGGTTTTGATTTTTTTTTTTTTTATACACTTTGTATGAGAAACCCATTGATGTGACAGGGACTGAGGTTACCCAGTTGGGAGGTCCAATTTGCTTATTACATGAATGAAGCATAGTCTCTGGTTACTGAGGGTTTCTTTCACAACATTAATTACACGGATATATTTATATTGATTTTTTATGTCTCTTTATTTATTTGATTCAAGATTTAAGGAGTAGCACTGATGTGGCAGACACAGCATCTATGGAAAATTCATTATGACTAGTAAAGGGCCCAAAGGCCTGCTGAGCCTTGCACCCTCTGAAATAGGCAGAAGTGCGGGAAGCCACTGAACACCTCAAGTGGTTGGAATGAAGGGAAGAAGGGGAGAGAAAGATGCTAGACACTGGGGGGTGGGGGGAAGGGAGGGATGATACTGGATAGGGAGGGGAAGAGGAAATGCTAGATGTCAGGGTAGAAGGGCCTTGAGCTGCTTCCTGACTGGGGGCAGGCCTTGAGACATCCATATGCCTAGGATCTAAAATACTTTTGAACCAGCCCTGACTAGGAAGAGAATAAAAATACAATATAGAAATTATTTGTAATATGCATTATAGAAATCATTTCAGATAAAGCATTCCATCTTTACTGTCATACATTATGGATTTCATCAGATCCCTGAGATAGCCTAATAGTTCCATAATACATCTTTATTGGGCATTATTTTCTTTCTAGTAATAAATAAATACATGTATAAAATATGTCTTTATACCTGGTTCCCTATGCATGTGTAATTGTAGTGCCTAGAGAATTATCTTTACTGTCTATCCATAAACATAAAAAATACTAATTGGCTTTCTATCATGTTGACAGAAATTTTATACCAACATACAGAGCGCAGCATTTAAATTGGTTCACTCTCCAGATTGCTGACAAACAGCAGCACCTTTCTTAACAGGAGTAAGCAGTTTGATAACTGTTGGAAAGCTGGCAATATGTTTGTTAAAAACTTTAATTAGTAAAGGGCTCTCCCAGAGGCCGGGGATGGCAAAAGGTGTAAATGGAGAAAGTGTCCCAGCCTGCATGCTCCATTGTAGGCAGAGACTCCTGCACAGATGGGCTGGTGAAGAAACTGTGAATGGACAAATGATAACAGACTATTCAGTGATTCCAACATCAGCTCATTAGCAATCTGTCAGAGATTTTAATTTGTGTACTGGTGCAAAATGCAGAGGTATCACATGGCCATGAGTACAGATCAGGTCTGTTTCTGGGACTGAGAAGGGCATCACAAAGAATCAAGTATAGTGAACTGTAAGGAGAATATATATTTTGCAAAAGGGAAGAATAGAGTACTTTTTCTGCAAAATTCATTGAGGGCTTTATCGCACGCACATTTTTAGCGCATGCTAACCCCCGCGCTAGCTGAAAAACTACCACCTGCTCAAGAGGAGGCAGCAGTGGCTAGTGCGGCCAGCAAATTAGCGCACACTATTACATGCGTTAAACCGCTAACGCGGCTTCAGAAAAGGAGCCCCGACTTCTCATAAGAACCTAAGCATTGCCTCTGCCGGGTCAGACCAGGGGTCCATCGTGCCCAGCAGTCCGCTCCCGCGGCGGCCCCCCAGGTCCATGACCTGTAAGTTCTCCACCACTTAAATTGTTTATACCCTAATCCTGAAGTGACCTGCATAGTAACCCTCTATCTATACCCTGTAATCCCTTTCTCCTTCAGGAAGTCATCCAATCCCTTTTTGAAACCCAATATCGTACTCTGTCCTATCACCTCTCCTGGAAGCGCATTCCAGGTGTCAACCACCCTCTGAGTGAAGAACTTCCTAGCATTTGTTCTTCAATCTGAATCTGTCTCCTTTCAGTTTTTCTGAATGCCCTCTTGTTTTTGATGTCCCCGCTAGTCTGAAGAATCTGTCCCTCTCCACCGTCTTTATGCCTTTCATGATTTTATAAGTCTCTATCATGTCCCCTCTAAGTCTCCGCTTTTCCAGGATAAAGAGCCCCAGCTTCTCTAGCCTTTCAGCATATGAAAGGTTTTCCATGCCCTTTATCATCTTTGTTGCTGTTCTCTGGACCCTCTCGAGTATCGCCATATCCTTCTTAAGGTAAGGCGACCATGCTAGATGGAAGTGTATAATGCTGCTGTTTTTCCCAGCAAAAAGGTGAGGTGGCAATTTCTTATCGGGATGTCTATAAAAAAACATCTATTTGAAACCTGTTTTTTAAAGGTAATCCATGTGCCCATATAGCCTTATGAAACAAGCTTGCAGATTTAGCTGCAATAATGCACAAATGTGCTCTGTAGAACATGTATATGTCGATGCATCCACATTCCACACAAGCATTTAACTCCGTCTCTACTATTTTCCCCCCCGAACAGCTATACATGGTACATATATACATGCATGCAATCTCTTCTGTGTACATATTATACAACTGTATTTGACCACAAAATTTTATGAAAGATCTCTTTTGCATGCAACACATGCAATCCTATAAACAAGGCACCCATCGAATGCATAGAGAAACATGGATCAACTCACCCGTTTTAAAACAGATTGTCCATTACGAGTTACATCTCTGTTCATGTTTCCTTCTGTTCGAGGTAGCATTTATAAGAAGTTCTTACAACGATTGTTTGCCTATCAGGCAGCCAGATGGGACAAAGAGCTTCGTAATTTGTTTTTGTTGTCCTGCTCCTGTATGCATTTCAGAAAATTATTAAAATCAACTTTATTTATGAGATTTTCAGAAAATTAATAGCTATAATGGTTATCTTGTAGGTCACTGTGGTTGTACAGTCTCTTGGCTTTGTGAACCACATCGATCTGAGAGGTTTTACGGTCTAGAAATGAAATGTAATCTAAAACATTGCAGCAGATAAAGGCCAAATGGTCTATCGAGTCTGCCCATCTGTAGCATCCACTATCTCCTCCTCTCCCTAACAGATCCCATGTGTATTCCCACCTTTCTTGAATTCAGACACAGTCTCTGTTTCTACCACCTCTTCCAGGAGACTGTTCCACACATCTATCTATCTATCACCCTTTCTGTAAAAAAGTATTTCCTTAGATTATTATCACCTCTTAAGCCATCCTATGCCCACTCATTCCAGAGATTCCTTTCAAATGAAAAGACTTGACTCATGCGCATTCACATCACGTAGGTATTTAAACATTTTTATCATATGAGTCTTCCCTTTCCCGCCTTTCCTCCAAAGTATACATATGAGATCTTTAAGTTTGTCCCCATACGCCTTATAATGAAGACCATGCACCATTTTAGTAACCTTCCTCTGGACTGACTCTATCCTTTTTATATCTTTTTGAAGGTGCAGTCTCCAGATTTGTAAGCAACATTCTACATGAGGTCTCACCAGTCATCAATACCTCCTTTTCCCTATTGGCCATACCTCTCCCTATGCACCCAAGCATAGGGAGAGGTATTCATCAGAGTTTTTCACAGGATTTAGCAGTTAATCATTAGGCTCCTTTGATGAAGCCTACAATATGAGGCAAAACGGTACCAGTCAAAGGGCAGTTTTGGCGTTACAAATCTATGTAACAAAGTTTATGAAAAATCGAGCCACAAAGTTCAAATACTTAAGATAAGTGGTGTTTTTTTCTATATATTTTTGTACAAGTTGTATTATCTGCATTGAAGCTGAAAACATCTAACGATAGTTGAAAATATTTAACGTTAAGCTATGTGAGCTACAAAACTCCAAGTCTAAGACAAGTAGCGGTTATATATCGGCATAAGATTTACATTACATTACATTGATGTCTTCTATCCTGCCAATACCTTTCAGTTCTAGGTGGTTTACAACAAGGGCTTTCCCAGGGAGATTAGAAGGTTGATAGCTATAGTATGCGTCCGGATCTGGGAATGGTCGATACGGTTTTATTAGATCATTTGACAAATTTCTTGAATAGTATGGTTTTCAGTTTTTTCCTGAATATTTTGTAGTTGGGCGTCATGGTCAGCAGATATGAGAAGTGGTGGACTATTGTTGTTGATATGGTGGCTAGTAGACCATCATATATTTTTTTGCTTTGCATGCCTTTGATTGGGGGTGGGTAAAGTGTGCTTGAGTTCTCCTTGGTCTGGATGTGTTTTTCCTTATTAGGCAGTTGTTCAGATAGCTTGGTCCATTTCCATTTAGGGCTTTGAATAGAGTGCAGTAGAATTTGTATTGTATGTGTGCTTGTACTGGGAGCCAGTGTGAGTCTTGGAAAGCTGAAGTAGTGTGGTCGTATTTTTTTCAGCGAGTATATTAGTCTTAGGGCTACAGCTGCCTAAACTCGGGACGCACTTTTGGAGAATCAGGGCCTGTTTGTCTAAGCATGTGCCAAGTGTGGCTATGTAAAGGTTGAAGAGTGTTGGTGATAGTGGGGAGCCTTGGGGGACTTCACAAGGGTTATTCCAGGATTCTGATTGTTCATTTTTTGCTTTTACTCTGTATCTTCTTGAGTGGAGGAGTCCTTCAAACCAATTGCTATTTACATTGAAGCTGCAAATGTTCAGCATTTTAGGATACTCCATGTTAGTGTTAAACAATATGGTAATTATATTTATTTCTTAACACTGGTGAAAAAAAGAAGAAAAACACATAAAAATATACACAAAAATAGTAAGATTAAATTTTGAGTTATATAAATAATGTGAAGGTTTTTGATCCATGAATGATACCTACCACCACCTTATTTTCACTAGAGAATTCTATGTGTTCTACGGTGTGATTTTCTGAGGTCTTTTCCTTCACTTAGGGCTCCTTTTACAAAGCCACGCTAGCAGTTTTAACGTATGCACCGGATTAGCGCTAGCTGGAAATCTGCCTGCTCAAACGGAGGCGGTAGTGGCAATTTGCGGTAGCGGCTATTATGCGCGTTAAGACCTTAGCGTGGCTTTGTAAAAGGAGCCCTTAGTGACACAAGTAAGCAAGTTGACCTTCTGTCATATTGGTTAATGGATTTTTTTCCACATGGAAATTATTTGTATATCGTGTAATTTAACAATTGCATTTAATTTTTGATTCACCCTCTATATATATACCAGGGAGATCCAAGTAATGTTCCTAAAAATTAGGAGCCCATAACTTGTCTACCTACAATCGATAAGTTTTTCACTGGAAGAGACTCTACTAAAATCGTGGCAATAGAGTAGATGGGAGTGTATGGAACTAAAGAGTATTTAATGCTAAATAAAATCTTTGTTTACATATATATTTGGATTTAGCTCACACATTTCTCAAGTAGTAGCTCAAGATGAGTTACAGTATATTCAGGTACACTAGATATTTCCCTGACTCTAGAGGGCTCACCATCTACTTTGGTATCTGAGGCAATGGAGAGTAATTGATGACTAGCTGATGATCACATGTAGCAGTGGGATGTTCAACCCAGGTGCTCCAAGCTCTAGGACACTTCTCCATACTGGTGGTCACATTGCTCATGATGCTTTATGACTTTAGAAGGACTGAAAAACATTTTATATCTAGATTTGATTTCTAGATTTCATGCAGCTCTAGTTCTGTGATATCTTTGATTTTGTATCCCTATAGTTTGGGTATGTGAGAAGTAAAAAAACAAGCTGGGACCGAATAAACCCTGTTATTTGGTCACTTTCTTCAATTTCAATATAAATTGGAAGAATGCTGATGCTGAGTTGTAGTTGCAATCTTGATGAATTCGTCATTTGTGATTCATGTCTGCCAATTGACTTATAGAGAGCAGTAGTTGGAAGATCAAACAGTCATAATTCTTGTAAACAACTTTGCTTGTTAGGTCATTTGAAAATGTGGATCCCGATGGATTCCCATTGCTTTATATAAACTGACATAACATTTTGCTCTTTAATAGAATCACTAAAGGGTGCTGGCAGAAGTTTTTTGAGTTGAGAAGTTTATGTTGCTCGCACTTTATGGCCAATACAGATTAGACTAAATGAACATAAATCTAGGTTAAAGACAAAGAATATCCAGGTCCCTATTGTACAGCACTGTTTGGAGCAAAAACACACAATAGAGGAAATAAGGTGGAGAATAGACTTTGTAGAAGTAGGGTGGGAGGGGGAAATATGGAAGGTAAACTAAATTTCTTAGAGCAATGGTGGATATATTGGCTAAATACAGTAAGCCCGTTTGGTCTGAATGAAGAACTTGACTGGATTTCATTGATTTAAAGGGAATCTAGTGAGGGGATATAAGTGATAACATGAAAAGGGGGGTGGCTATGTAGGAAAACAGTATAGGCTCTGACAAGGCTATGTAGCTAACAGCTGTCTGAGTAAATTAGCATATGACGTACAGGGGTTTATGTAGTTCACCCGGTGGCGGGTCTGAGGCAGCTATTTAATTTATTGGTTTGAACGTTGCTGCCATTTTACTTTAGAACAGAAGTGGTCGAGCGAGATGGCTATTTTGGATTAGGTAGGTGGGGAGTTTAAGTGGTTGTGTGAACTATCTTTAAATGCGAAAGTATTACTGCTATAACGGCTGTTTTTGTTTTAGGGAAGACGCCTTGATAAAGCTTTTGGTGAAACATGGCAATAATTCCCTACTCATCTGACCACTAAGCTAAGTGTTTAAAATTATTATTAAAGTTATTTAAAGTGCTGGCACTTAGAACAGGTTAACTTATAAAGATAGATGATATTTATGAAGAAATTTATAGAAAAGGAAAAAGTTATATATTACAGCTGAACCGATGATGAATGGGCACATAAAGCTTTAGGCAATGAAATGCTTGAGCCTTAAGTGGTGTTGCTAAGGTTCTGATGACTTGAAAAATGTGAGAAATTGGAACACTCTATAGAATACTGGTATATAGGTGTATGACTATTTATGGAATAAGGTGACACAAGGAAACATGAAGGCAGGTAAAGGCCAAATGATCCATTCAGTCTGCCCATCCACTATCTCCTCCTTTCCCTAACAGGGGTACCCAATCTGCGGCCCCTTGAAGTATTTTGTGCGGCCCCGGTTGAGGGCGATGCAGTGTTTTCCTCTGCTGCCTCTGGGTGTTTACTGTTTTGCTGGCTCCCTCCTCTGTCTTGCTGCAGCATTTGCGCGGCCCCAGAAATATTTTGTTCGGCCAATGCGGCCCAGGGAAGCCAAAAGGTTGGACACCCCTGCCCTAAGAGATCCCATGTGACTGTCCTATGCTTTCTTGAATTCAGACATAGTCTTTGTCTCCAAACCTCTACGGGGAGACTATTCCACACATCTACCACCCTTTCAGTAAAAAAGTATTTCGATAGATTATTCCTGAGCCTATCACCTCTTAACCTCATCCTATGCCCTCTCACCCTGGAGTTTCCTTTCAACTGAAACTTGCATCATGTGTACATATTTATGTCGCAAAGGCATTTAAACATCTCTATCATATCTTCCCTATCTATGTGGCCTTTATAAAGTAAGCACTATGTATGAGTAAGGTGCACCATTACAGAACAGTGCTCTGCTGGCATTTTCAGGGGTATGTATACATTTATGCGTGCAAGTGATGGTATTTTAAATATTCAGGTATAATTGTGGGTACTTATAGAATTATTCTTATATGTTTTCACTGGTTTTCACCCCTCACCAAAATTGATCCCATTCCATTAAGATTTTGGAGAGCTATTTTGCCCCCAGATTCTTAATTCAAGACTTCCCTTGTGATAAAGTTGCTTGTTTCATGTTCTTCAGGTAGGGAGGTGCTAGAAAGGTTTTCAGTGCTCTGTTTGGCGAAACTTATAGAATTACTTTTTGAAAATGAAAAGTATCTCACCAAAAAGAGTGGATTGGACAAAGCCCCTTTGATATGAAATTGATAGTACATGCCCTGGTCTGAAAATCAGAAGAAAAAAATGCTTGGTAGATTTCTTGATCTTTGTTTTGAGAGTCTAGCTTTTGGGTAGTGTTAGATTAGTAAATTATTCAGTATTATTATCATGATCTAACTAGACCACCTGTTTTGTTTTTTTTTAAATGCAGTGTGTCTTGTGTATTGCAGGCAGTGAAAGGAGCAGACCCTTTGGGGAAGATGTACTACGGTGTAAAAAGACATTCATCATGTGCTAAAGTCACTTACCATGTAATAAAATGCTTCACCCTATGTATAAACCATTTATCACAGCTCCTATGACACAACAAATGGGGTTATTGAAGCTGCAATAACATTTATCATGGTTGCCTATGTAAATGATGCATAATGAGATAATTAGGTATTCTGCTTGTATGTACTAAAGTGCAATAAGTAGAGTCGTATTGCTGCATGATAACTAAATTAGAAAAATTTTACTATCTACAGGGTGACATTAAGTGCACATTATATCAAGCATAAGTTTCCAGACCCAACGGAGTCTCTTGTGATGTTCTGGCTGCAGCAGCGGAGCACAGGCAGGAAAGAATGCCTAATTAGCTTTTACCCACGCACAGAAGGGGCAATTCTAAACTAGCCTATTTTCATAGGTAAAACCACCTAGAAAATATATTTGCAAATTGTTTAGATTTAGATCTAATTTATTTTTTTATTATTATTTTATTTATCAAGTTTCAAATTATAATACAAGAATTGAACTCTTGCTCCAGAAATATAGCAGGAAATAATAATATCTTAATGAAAATAGTAAACAAACATTTATGAAGAAATAAATCCTTACTCCTTAGACCTCTATCCTGGAAGAGAAATCCAAAGAAAAGTAAGGAGAAACTTAATTTCCATATAATTAAACTAAATTAGGCATTGGCTTAACAGCTTAAGTCCCTTAGTTTATATTGCTATTCATAAATCCAAACGTTCCCTAATGCCAGCTTCTTCAGATCTAACAAGGCTCTCAACTGTTCGAGAGAATAGAACACATATCTAACTTCTAAATATTTAACTAGACACTTGCAGGGGTAGGCTAGGAGAAATGTACCACCCACAGACAACATTTCTGATTCCATCACAAGATTTCCTATGCTCCTGCATCTGTCTAGTTACATCTGGGTACATACAGTATATACTTTTTCCCCATAGAACAATATTTTTGAAGTGCGAAAATATATTCTAAATAAAGCATTCAAATCTTGCTCAAACACCAATGAAATTTAGCATCGTCGCTCTTTATGAAGTTTCAGATCCTGTTGTCTCAAGTAAATCTCTAACATTTAAAGCTCTGTTATTATCCAAATTAACTCATTCAAATTCTGGGCTCGCTCCTACTCCTTTGGTATATACGCTTTACAGGTGGTATACTTTCTGGGGAAAATTTCGATTTAATAATAATTTATTTCTTATATACCGCTATATCGTGAAGTTCGAAACGGTTTACAATAAAGATACATTTGACAGTACATGGGATAGAAACGGTTTACAATAAAGATACGTTTAGTCAGTACATGGGATGCAAGTGGGTTACAGTAAAGATATATTTTGTCAGTACATGGGATGCAAGTGGGTCACAGTAAAGATATATTTTGTCAATACATGGGATGCAAGTGGGTTACGATACAAGTGGTTTACTATCAAGGTGCATTTTGTCAGTGTTAGGGATACAGGTGGGTTACCATAAAGATACATTATGTCAGTACATGAGATTCAAGGTGGAAATTGTAAGTCTTGATATTCTGCTGTTTGAAGTTAGTGAGGATACATTGACGTGGTTTACGATAAGTACAATGTTTAGAAATATAAAAGAAAAATGACTGTCTTTGGAGGAATTTATAAGAGGATGACTGTCCAAGCAGTAAAATGGCTCCTATTTGCAGCCTATTTTTTAAAAGAAACATGGACACCAATGCGTTTTCATAACCAGCCCCAACGGTGTGCAACTGCTGATGCACAAATCAATACCCGCTCCAAAGCTGATGTAAAAGTGTACATGAATTCTATACATGCGTGCACATATTTTCTAAAATGTATGGACATTTTAACTCTCCCTCAGCTCCATCCAAAATATGCCCTGATAGGCCTGCATAAAGGGGATAATTGTATAACGGAGCTTCTGCTATAGGCGCTGGCTATAGTACCTATTTTAAGCCTATTTTATAAGAAAAAGTAGTCACTTACTTTTTGTACTTACAGTGTACTAGCACCGCTCACATCAACCCTATAGCTGGTGTAAATATCTGTACTTGTATGTATGGGTGAACACACATAAATTATAATATTCTATAATTTATCATATGTGCACGTGTGCTGCATTCATGATCCCCCCAAGCTCTGCTCATGTGCATGTCCACTGGCAAAATACATGCCACTAGACAGCAGTCTATAAAAGGTCATTTTCACTGTAGAGAGGACACTTGCAAGCATAAATGACTAGAATATAATCATTTACACATATTCTTGCCATCTAAAACAAGGTGAATCTTTACAGAATTGTCACCAAAGTACCACTCAAAGCTAGATGCACTAAAACTGTCATTGAGACCATGCAGGTCATTGTGGGCCAATTTTTTAGCCGATTTCTAAATGGCGATTGATGTTCAAATGGCTTCCCATGCAAATGAGTTTCACAGAGGGCAGCCTTAAGCCCATCTGATCGCTTGTTTGGAAACCGTGCTCATGAGTAGAGCTGGTTTGTGGAAGCCCAAATAGCTCAGTGGCCCCAAAGCAGCCTCCTGCACTCAGCTGACACCTCAGGCAGTACTTCACTCTGAGGCGCATGGGCACAATTAAATAGAGAAGGGGGATGGCAAACTCAGCTGTTTGGGGCTTTTTTGTTTTAATGGCACAGATGTGCATGTGTTACACATGCACAATATCTGCCCCATAAAAAAAAGTCAAGCTGCCCCCCTGATGACCCTCGGGACAAAAATAGAGTCAGGAGGGATGCCCACTCCCTCCTTCCACCATGACCCCACCCCACTGAGCCAAACTGACCAACCCACCAGGACCCCCCCTCCATGTACTTTAATAAAAATCAGCAGGAGGGATGCCCACTCTCTACTGCTGCCACAACCCCCACCCTTGCTAGGATCCTCCCCTTCCCCATTCCCTGCACTTTTAAAAAATTGGCAGGAGGGATACCCACTCCTTCCTGCCACCTAATTCCCCCTCCCGGCCCCCCGAACCACCCCCACACCCTATAAACCAACCCCATACTTCTACATGAGGCTTACAGCAGGTGGGATGGCTAGTTCCTCCTGCTGACATACCCGCCACTCTAAAATGATGGGCCTTTCTCTTCCCAGTGGTGGCTGGAGGGAGTGGGCATCCCTCCTGCTTATTTTTTAATAAAGTATGGGAGTGGAAAAGGAGTGGGGATCCTGGCAAGGGGGGTCAGTTTGGTGAGGGGGGTTGCAGCAGCAGGAGAAAGTGGGCATGCCTCCTGCTAATTTTTATTAAAGTACTAGGGGGTTCCTGACCGGGGGGGAGGGGGGATTAGGTTTGGCTCAGCAGGGTGGGTTTACGGCAGCAGGAGGGAGTGGGCATCCCTCTTGCGTCTATTTTTGTTTCTGGGGTTATCGGAGGGCACTGTCATGGGGAGGGGGGTTACGACTCTACTTTTTTAAAAACATGTCAGACTTTTTGTTAACACAGTTACCAACAGGTCTAGTAAACCTGTCATTTTGGGGGGCTGGTATTAATGATCAATTTTCTTTGTTTTGTTCCAACTATGGCATTGCAATGTTAGGCTATCGATCGGATGGCTTGTTTTAATATTGATGACATCACTGTAATAGTAATGAGGTTGTTTGCATGCCAGAGTCAGAAACTGTAAGGACACAAGGAAAGCCTTTTTGAGCATAATTAGGTCGGTTGTTAAACCAGTCAAACTGGTTTAGCGACAATCACTATCGGAGCGTTTATTGCATCTAGGACTCAGTGTTATAAAAGGCCTTGGCTTTATGCATAGAAAAACCTTTAAAAAGTATTCTGGAAATTTCACTATATTATGTGTTTATATTATATTTATGATATAATTGATTATAATATTTGAAAGAAAGTGGGTGGGACGGGATATAATTTTTATGTTTGTAGAATTATATGAGAATTACAAGTGTTATTGTTGTTACTAATGATTTATTCCTGTACGCTTGCTGTAAGTTTTCAAAATGAATAAAGAATATTAAAAAAAAAAAAAAAAGTATTCCGTAAATGAAGAAATTTGTATTGACATCAATGTAGCTGAACTCTTGAGCTCAACATATTGGTTCAATGTAAAAATAAATACCAATTGAACACAAGGTCCCAGGCATTTCCTCTTCCAGCTGCAACTGTTGAAAAAACAGGGTTATGATAGTCATGCCTACAGTCAGAAGGTCAGCTTGGTATGGTTACAGCGGTTACCGTCAGTGGCGCAGTAAAGGGGGGGGAGGCGGTCTACCCCGGGCGCTGTCTTGGTGAGGGCGCAGGCATCCGTCCTCCTCTCCGCCTCTCACATGCGTGCCGCTTCCCTTCCCCCGTACCTCTGTAATGTTCCTGGCACAAGTAGCGATCCCCATCCTGCTGTCGAGCCAGCATCAGCTTTTCCTCTGATGTCACTTCCTGGACCCGCGCCTAGGAAGTGGGGGCAGAGGACGAGCCGAAACTGTCACAACAGCAGCTTGGGGGTTGGTGCATGGGAAGGGGAGGGGTGGCCCCGCCCCGGGCGCCTCTCACCCTCGCTATGCCGCTGGTTCCAGTGAATCTGTTCTGCAAGCTATGTTGTGCCGTGAAGAGGAACCAAGAGAAGAGACACAGTGGAGAAGATATTGAAGGTCAGAGATGAGAAGACACAACATGGAGGCAGCAGGGTGAGACCCAGGAAAGCACAATCCACTCACCCAATTGCTTGACTGCAGCTCTGGAGTCTCTGAGCCTTCTCTTACCTGTACCATGACAACAGCAGAGATCGAGGCATCTCTGAGCAAGCCCATGGTGGTTTCCAGACTGGCCATCACACACCCAGTTCAAAGAAAGGTGTATAAAAATGACAACTGAGGCTGCTGGTCATGTGTACAGCCTAGTGAAGGGCTGGTGGTAAGTATAAATTCAAAGTCCAAAATAATAATGCTTACCCCATCCTGATGAAGAATTTGAAATGCGTTGATGGAAGGCGGTACATTTACCATCTGATTATGACACTCAAAAGCTAAGTGCTGTAAATTCTTTATAAGAATGAAAGATTATAGAACAAAGAAGTGAACAAATGATAATGGAAAGATAAATGGTTTGCATAAACTTTATAAAAAAGAAAAAAATCTATAAGTATAAAACTGCCGGATAAATAGAATAGTTCACGTTTTGGGTGAAGTCGGTGAGGAGTGCTGCTACTCTGACATTTCTTGTCTGGAGTGGCGTTCTGAGATATCCCCAGCGTATTAAAATAAGTTATTAGCTTTATCCTTCTCTCTAATGCATGGTAAGCATTATTATTTTGGACTTTGGGGTCATGTGTACAGTCAGGAGAGGAGGGGAATGGACAGGAACCACATTACAGGTCATGGACCTGACGGGCCGCCGTGGGAGTGGACCACTGGGCGCGATGGACCAGTGGTCTGACCCAGTGGTGGCAACTTCTTATGTTCTTATGAGGGAATGTTATATTAGGGGGTCAGATGGTCACCAGGGAGCTCATGAGCTGAAACAGAAGCAAACAAGATATGGCCTCTTTGCTGGATTTTGTTAAAACAGCATTAACTGCATAATGGACATTTTAAAGGCAATTGTGTGGCTGCAGATGTAGTTCAAACTATTTGTACGCTCAAATGAATATTAAATTCTACATATTTCAACTGTTATTTCATGTAGGTAAGGCTCACTTTGAACAATTTCTGAAAATAGCTTTAGATTCAGCCTGCAAAACTGCATAATTTGGTCACTAGTAGTTTGTAAAGTTTGAAAAAATAAAAAAGTTGCTTCTAAAATTGACACTCCCTACTGATACAGGGCAGTGTTTGAAACACAATCATATCTACTACTGAAGAGTCATTTGGAAAATCATCATTCCAGCTAGGAATACTCTTCTGTGGAAGCATTCAGGAAATATGTTGATATTTATGTGAAGAAGGCCTCATTTGTTTTTCAAATCACTCATGTAGGCCCTTTTTTTTAAGGTGCATTAGGGTTTTTTAAATCACAGGCTGCTGCGGTAAAAGCTCCGACGACGCTCATAGAATTCCTATAAGCAACGGACGGAGCTTTTACCGCAGCAGCCAGTGATAAAAACCCCTAACGTGGCTTAATAAAAGGGGGGCCAACATTTTTTTGTTTTGAATTGGTGGGGTTTGTTTTTATAAAACCGTCATGAAATGGTAACAGTTTGGCAATTCACATCAGCTTCCTGTTATGAAATTATTTATTTATTACCCCATATGTTGTTAAATAACAATGGTTCTTGTGTTAAATAATTTGTATTCAGTCACATCAATGCATGTTTATGAGATTTTTTTGGTGACAGCTTAATTTTTAAAAATCAAACCAAATGCAAATAAAGAAAAAGTAATTCCTATTTTCTTTTCTTTTTATCATGTTTATTAGATTTTCGAATATAAATACAAACAAATGTAATAATTCAATACAATAATACAATATCAAATAAAGCTAACAGAATAACAACTAACCTATTTTATTTTAATAACAAATTGAAACTGAACAGAGAATTCCCATTTCATTTCAAATGAAAGCACATCCCTGGTTCTAGTAAAAAAATGACACTGATTAGCAGAATGATAAATTTTCCAAATGAAGTACATTTAAAAGTTACAAACAAAAGATGATGACTTTTATATCTCCATACAAACAGAATTTATAACTCTCTTGATTACAGTCTAGAGCTGGACAGTGAATATATCAACTTTAAAGCTGCTCTAACGTATAAATCTACCTATACTAATGTGAATATATATTATAATTAATATATGCATATATGTTTGCATTTATTCTGTAGACCTTCAATTACCCTGTTTATAAATGTATAGTTATTATTATTTCTGCATTATAAAACAGTTTGCTAATCTAAAGGGATTTCTTTTTGTCATAAATGCACATGATACTTGTTGTAAGCTTTCAAATTTTATATTATGTATTTATAGCATTTAATAACATGGGTGACTTTAGGTTAAGATCTTCCATCACTTCATTAAGTTTGTGCAGCCACTGTGCTTTTAACTGTAGCCTCCAGGCTTAGATCAGATTTGGGATGTCTTTCACGCCTTTCTGCTAATTGTGCAGTGTCTCAAATTACTGCTAAAATCTACTGGCTTCTTGCTGCAAAGACACAGATTATCGGTGGGGTCCGTCTCACCAGCTGCTTGTCTTTTCAGTAGTTCTGCCTGTGGACCCAGAACTCTCAGTGGCAAAATGGAATCTTGGGGGAAGTGTGATGTGATCCCCTACCAGACGAACCACTAGTTTGGATGTCAGATCAGAGGTAAGAGGTAAACAGCATTCAAGGTTTCTCATAGCTGGTGAAATGGAAAACATTTCTGAGATGTAGGCTTCTTCAAGCAATAGAAAATCAGACACCTCACACCATTTTAATATTCAGAGTGAAGGCAGATGGGGGTCTGTCTACTAAAGGGTGTAAAGCCCTAACGTGTTTAGCGTGTGTGAAAACGCTTACTGCAGAGCACATTAAAGTGTTTTACGGTAAGTAACTTGCTTGTGCGCACTATGAGAGCGTTATTTATATTTTTGCATTTATTTTCTGGAGAGGGTATATCAGGAGCGGAGAAGGATGTGGAAATTACCATGTGCAGACTGGTTAGCATGTCCATAACATGGGAACTCTTAGTCCAGCGGTTCTCAACCCTGTCCTGGGGACCCCCCCAGCCAGTCGGGTTTTCAAGATATCCCTAATGAATATGCATGAGAGAGATTTGCATACCTGTCACTTCCTTTATATGCAAATCTCTCTCATGCATATTCATTAGGGATATCTTGAAAACCCGATTGGCTGGGGGGTCCCCAGGACAGGGTTGAGAACCACTGTCTTAGTCCCTCCCAAATAGGAGTTGGTGAGCACTATCTGTCAAATTTTTTTCAGGTTACTTGTGCTAATGCAAACATTATCTGAAAGAGAAATACACTATTTCCTGGGTGCAGTGGCGAAGTAAGGGGGGGCATACCACCCCCAGCACCGTCTTGATGGGGGCGCCAGCACCTCTCCACACCCGCACGCTATGCTCACACTCAACCTTCCCCACCCCACTTCATTAAATCTTCACCAATATGAGCAACTTCTCCAGCCTGCTGCTCGCGCCGGCCTGGCTCCCCTCTGAAATTGCTTCCGGGTCACGGGGCCAGGAAGTGACATCAGAGGGAAAGCCAATGCCCGCGTGAGCAGCAGGATGGAGAAGCTGCTCGTGCTGGTGAAGATTTAAAGTACTGGGGGAAAGGGAGGGCGCGAGAGTGGGGAAGAAGCAGGGGCATGGAAGGAATGGGGGCGGAGAGTAGGGTGCTATCGCCCTAGGTTCCTCCTACTTGCACGAGCTAGAAATGGGCTATGCTCCCTCTGTGGTGCATGTGGGGGGCTACCAATACCTTTCTCCACACTAAGGCACACTCCAGCATTGTGAGATTTAAACTACACAGGGCTCCAGCGGCTGTGGGATCTGCCAGTTCTGCAAGTTTCAAACTGTGGAATGATCACAGTTCACCTGGTGAAGGAGAAAGATGTCAATAGTTCCTCATGCATATTAGATGGACCACTGATTGAATCCAAAAGTTACATGATTTCCTCTGCTCAACACACATTCAGTCCCTAGCAAGAATAGAAGCTCAGTGCTGTAAGGTGTGATGCCTCTCATCTGCATGTGAACTTTATTGCTGGTCTGTCCTGATTACTTAAATGTCACCACTTGTTCGACTGAGATCTAAGAGCTTGAAAAGGCCTTCTTGTAGATCTTTTGTCCCGGGCAATTAATCCTTCATTACAGCTGCAGTTTAAAGCAATCCATATGAGCACTGCCTTCAGTTTCAGCCAAGGAATGAACACATCAACAAAAAAAATTGCTTGAACATATTTTCCACTTCAGTTTACCCATCTGTTTCCCAAAAATCAGATGTAAATACATTTCAAAAATGTGTTTGTTTATTTTTTTTTTTATTTCAGGGGTCAATGAGCTATCTAGCAACTGCATGATTCATTTCATGCTGACATACTATGAAGCTGTTTTGATACTTGCTAATGCTCTGAAACACCTAATGCATTTTCAGGTTGAGTATTTATTAATTTAAAAAATTTATACACCACCTAAACCTACGCAGTTTACAGGAAAACATGCATAATAATAAAACAAAATTTAAGAAAAAACACAGTAACTGCCCTTTGCAAAGCCCACACAATCTGCCAACAATTCCAGATCTTAACTAATTAGGTATTAAAAGCGCAGTTGCAAAAAGTTGAATTTTAAGCATTCTTTTAAAAGGCCTTCTATTAGCCATAAAAGGCCAGAGTAAATTTTGGCATTTAAAATTGATGAATGGAGAGATTTGTAGTCTTAGAAGGAATAAGTCATTTTCTTTTCTCTCCACGTTACTGTTGCTCATTAACCCTTTCAGGACCAAGGGACATATTTGTCCCATAACTTTAAAATCCTATAAATTTTGATTGGGATAGTCTACAGTTCTAAATTTGATATGTACGGATTCCATATGATACTGCCTTTATGTAAACAAACTGGTTCCGACATTCATTCATTAGCGTCGTTGCCAGATTGACGAGAAGATTCACTTGCCACACTGTCCATAAGCCAGAAGTGTGATTTTTTAAAATAAAAATAATGATATTTCACAAAAAAAATCAATTTTTTGGCATCTGCAAGCCCTTTTTACCATAAAAATGTCGTCAAAACCACAAAAATTGGCCTACGATCCTTATGGTCCTGAAAGGGTTAAACTCTGAAGTTTATTTTAGGATGGGTTTGTGCTGTTTTTAGTGTGCAAAGCTAGTTTATACATATAAATGTTCATACACATGTGTAGTAGCTTTTGAAAAGCTACTATTTGCACATGCATATCCACAACATTCACTGATGTCCAGCAGGTATGTTCAGAGAATAATAATGGTGGAGTTTTAATGTATTCTATACTAGAGAATGACACGGGAACACATTTTCCCCCGTTCCATCCCCGTGAGTTTTGTCCCTGTCCCATTCCTGTAAGCTCTGCCTTAACCGCACAAGTCTCGAACACTTATGATTTTAAAGTGTTTGGGGCTTGTGCAGATGAGGACGGAGCTTGCAGGAATGGGACAGGGACAGTAAAAGAACTTGCGGGGATGGCACGAGAAAATGAACTCCCGCGGGGACGGGGAAAAATTTTTCCCCGGGTCATTCTCTATTCTATATCCATTAGGTTTGTACTTCCTCTGAACTACATAAAACAATTATTGATTGCGGTCAGTGTCACCACCTTTTAACAAACTAGCGGTCCGTGTTTCGATCAAGACGCTTTCATCAGGGGTCCTTAATTTGTTAAGTGTCAAATTAAACTGCAAACAAAAACGAAAGCCTGTATATTCTGGAGATAATCGCTGACCAAAGATCTCTGTGTGAACTTGCTTTCGTTTATTTTTGTTTGCGGTTTAATTTGATCCCTAACAAATTAGGGGCCCATGATGAAGGTGTGTTGATAGAAACACGGACCATGTCGGGTCCCCTGGTTTGTTAAAAGGTGGTGACACTGACCGCAATCAATAATTGTTTTAAAAAAACATAGCCTGCATCTTGTACGTTTGTCTGGAGTTTCTTTTGCTTTGGTTTATATTTTAGTTTTTCAAAAATCCCAGCACTTACATGTACATTTAAACCATGTAAATAAACCATGTAAACCGTGTCGAGCTCCACTTGTGGAGATGATGCGGTATATAAACCCAAGATTTAGTTTAGTTTAGTTTAGTTTACATTTCCCCATGCTTATATATGTAAATTGCAAAATTAGTACTTACACGAAGCCACTTTTTTACATATATTATTTGGGACAGTGATTCCTCCTACTGTACATGTCAACAAATATGCAGACTCCTGCACATCCTTATCTGTTTTATTAAGGGCTCTGCATTCAGTTAGCCTTTTGTAGAATACTAGGGAAATTTGGAGTATCTCAACTTGGACTTCTTTTTCCTGACCTAGATATTCTATGCAAAATGGGACTTTATGTATAAAAAGGAAATACAAGCCTATTTTTTTAAGCACAGTTTAGAAACAGAGAAAATGATGGCAGATAAAGGCTATATGGCCTACTGTATACAGTATACTCGAATATAAACCGATTCAAATATAAACCAAGGTAACCTTTTTCCACCCAAAAAGGAGGGGAAAAGGTTGACTCAAATAGAAACCAAGGTTAGAAATTTGGGTATGTGAGTGTCATTTGTCACCCCACCAGAACACCTGGCCTCAGTCACACATGCAGAAAACAAAACAAAAAAAAACATTTCAAATATAAACCCACAAACTAAAAGTACTATTATACACAAACAAAACCCTAATATGCCATACTCTGCACACAGTACACTACAAGAGAAATAGAAAGAAATACATTTCTTCCTGAACAGTCCAAAATATAAAAACAACAGATGTAAATTTTCAAAGTTGACATATTTCAACCACTAAATGGAAAATAAAAACCATTTTTCTACCTTTGTTATTTGGTGATTTTATTTTTATGGTCATCTTGTTCCATCTGTGCTCTTAACTCTGTTTCCAAGATCTTCTTAAGCATTTTCTGTATCTTTCTTCTCCTTCACTTTTTGCACTACATCAGGGGTGTCCAACCTTTTGGCTTCCCTGGGCCGCATTGGCCGAAAAAAAATTTTCTGGGGCCGCACAAATGCGCAAACACCGCAGCAAGACAGAGGAGGAAGCTGGCAAGATGGTAAACACCCGGGGGCAGCAGAGGAAAACACTGCATCACCCTCAATCGGGGCCGCACAACATACTTCACGGGGCCGCATGCGGCCCTCGGGCTGCAGGTTGGACACCCCTGCACTACATCATTCTTTGGTACTGATTTTCATATTCAGTTTTCTTCTATTTTTCTGCCTCCATTTCAAATCTATCTTTCCAACTCTTACCCTTTCCTTTGTCCATTTGCACCATCTTTTCCCTCTCTTCCTCTTCTTTCCATCTATGTGCTCCATCTCTTCCCATTTCCTCCATCCATGTGCACCATCTCTTCCCCTTCTCTCCATCCATGCCCCATCTCTTCCCCTTCCATGTGCCACCATCTCCTTCCTCTTGCTGCCCGCAGCCTCCCCTGCACCGATCCTTTGCTGTGGTCCACCCAAGTGGAAACAAGAAGTTGCTTCAGAGGGGGATGAACTGTAGCAAAAGGCCACCATCTTAGGTACTCCTATCCTTACTACCCATCCCACCACTGCCCCAGACCGACATCGCACTTACAATCTCGATGTTCCGGAAGCCGACGCCGATGCTGTATGCCGGGCTGAAGGGCCTTGAGAATCTGCACATGCTAAAGGCTTGCTGGACTCCATTCAAGAGTCTCGGAGAGGGTGGGAGCCAGCAGGCCTTGAGTATGCGCAGACGCTCAAGGCCCTTCAACCCAACACAGAGTGTCGGTGTCAATTTCCGAGGCATTGGGGACTGTAAGTGTGATGTTGGTCTGGGGCACAGAGGAGCGGGTAGTGGAGGATAGGAGTGCTGGTCAATGAGGGGTGGGGAATATAGGAGTGCTGGTCATGGGATGGGTGAAAGGAGTACTGGTCATTGGAGGGGGGCTGGAAGGAAATAGCAATGGTCAGCAGTACTGGTCATGGGAAGGGAGTGGAGGATAGCAGTGCCGGGTATCTGGAGGGGATAGAAATTAGCATTGTTGATCATTGGGTGGGGAGGGGAGGAAAAAAAAGCTCCATCATCCAAAGGAGGCTTGAATACAAACCGAGAACTCCATTTTTGGGCCATTTATATTTGAGTATATACGGTATTCAGTTTACCCTTCCATACCATCTACCATGTAGGAATGACAAAGAGTAGGCAACATGCGCTTCAGGTGATTCAAAATGCTGCGGCAAAGGTTTTGAAGGGGGTTCAGTGGCATACCGCGGGGGGAGGGGGGGCGGTCTGCCCCAGGTCCAGGCTTAGGAGGGGTGCACAATCGGCCCAGTCCCTATCGCACTCTCTCCCTCCTTACTGCCGCCTTCCTTTGTGGCACTTTCACACCATCCTTTACCTTCGTGGCGCTTGCACCCCCCCCAGGCCCGGTCCGATCCGACAAACCTCCCTGCCCTGTGGCCAGCGATGTCTAAACTGTCTTCTTACGGCAGCCACAGTGTTGTAGTTGCATATGGCATGTGTGACTGCAGTATTCTGTTAGCATGATATTTCTGTGTAGCATTTTATAATAATTTGGCTTGTTCAGTTTTCTTGATAGTAGAGTGGATATATGTGAAGGGGAGGGGAGACAGGGGTTTTGTTGGTCCTTGCTCTGTATATTTATATTTATAAAATGAAAATTGTACAGAATATTGTTTCTTTTTTTACTTTAATAAAATATGTTCAATATAAAATCATAACTGAGACTTGTGCGGATGGGATCAGATGGTTTGCGGGGACTGCGCTTGCGGAGACGGGGCAGAAATGTGTTTTTTAAATTTCAGTCTTAGTAGTTTGCCGGTCCATAAAATAATTATTTTATTTCTGCTGGTCACGGGTGTAAAAAGGTTGAAAAACACTGCTCTAGAGCAGAGTCGGCAGCTGCGCTGAGGTGCATGAAAGTCCCCCGATGACACGTCTGCCGGCTTTGCTCCAGAAGAAGTAAGCTATGTCGGAGGGGGTGGACCCGGCAGACGCAGTCATTGCGAGTCCTTACTGCAACTCCCTGCGTCTGCCGGGTCAACCCCCTCCGACGTAACTTACTTCTTCCGGAGCAAAGCCTGGAGTCATCGCGGGACCTTCCAGCACGTGGCTGCCGACTCTTCTCCAGAGCTAGTACGTCGGAGTGGGGTGGACTGGCAGCCAGCAGCTACAGTCATCGCGAGAAAGTAGCAGGACTGCTGGAATGAAAGAATGGTGCAGGGAGAGAAAGGGGGCAGGGTGGTATGGAAGGGTAGTGCTCTGATGGAATTGATGTACAGGGAAAGGGGATAGAGACATAAGGGGGAAGGATACTGGATGGAATTGGATCGGAGGGAAAGAAAGGGGGCAGATGCTGATTGAAGAGGGGTGGATGGAGAGAGAAAGGACAGACATTGGATGGTAGTGTGGCGGGTAGAGGGGGGAGCCTATTCTGGATAGAAGTGCAGATGGGAGAGATAAGGGAGCAAATGCAGGAAGGAAATGGGAGGAGAGAAAGAGGGGAGCAGACGATGGAAGTGGACAGAGAGAGGAGAAGGTACTAGATGGAAGGGGTAGAGAAAGAGGGCACATGATGGAAGGAGGGGATAAATAAAAGGAGGATATATTATGGGGGAAAAGGATTGAATTAGGGAAATACTGGAGAGGGTGAGGGAAAGAGGTGGCGAGTTGTAGGTAGACAGTAAAAAAGGAAATTGATGAGAGGGTAGTAAGAACGTAATCTAGATGGATGCAGAAAATAAATTGAAAAGGAAAATGAGGGAAGAAAGGGATTGCAGAAGAGAGGTGTGGGAGAGGGAAGGAGAGGAGAGAGATGCGAGACCAATGGGGGTGAAAGGAGAGATGGAAGGGGGAGGCTTACAGTTTCTGGAAGGGGCATAGAAGGAGAGAAGATGCCATATAGGGGCAGAGAGATGGCAGACAGTGGATGGAAAGAAGAGAGTAACAAGAAGATGAGGAAAGCAGAAACCAGAGAAGACAAAGATAGAACAAAAATTTTCTATTTATTTATTGCTTTAGGAGACATGTGTCACTGTTTCTGTGGTGTTGCATTGTATGCAGAGTCCAGCTTCTTGCTGGTTCAATTTAACCTTTGTCTATGTATTTCTATTTTATCCCCCCTTTTACAAAACTGTGGAGCGTTTTTTAGCACCAGCCATGGTGGTAGCAGCTCTGATGCTCAGAATTCTATGAGCGTCAGAGCTATTACCACCGTGGCTAAAATCCACACTACAGTTTTGTAAAAGGGGGAGGGGATAGTTTGTGATGACATATTCCATACTAGGCGAAGGTGTTTTCTGTGTTCTGTGTGTTTGAAAGACATGGTTTTCTGTTAGGATTGACGGTGTAGGATTGATCTATACTAGTCTGGCTTGTTTAGTTTTACAATGGGTGTATTGATGTACTGCTTACTGCAGTATGTAAGATGCTGCCTTTTCCTAGGTACTCATGTGTGACATGTGGCTTGTTACTAAAAATCATGTTTTTTTGTACAGATGGGTGGGGGGGTTGCCAAAAAATGATGGGCCCCGGGTGTCACATATGCTAGGTACGCCACTGAGGGGGTTAATCGGTTTGTATCAATACGCCCAGTTTTGAAAGAACTGCATTGGCTCCCCATAAGCATTTTCCCCTGTCTATCCTGGCAGGTTCACAATCTATCTAATGTATCTGGGGCAATGGGGGGGGATTATTGCCTAGGGTCACAAGGAGCAGCATGGGTTTGAACCCACAACCTTAGGGTGCTGAGGCTGTAGCTTTAACCACCATGCCACTCTAGAAATCATAGTATAGTAAAACTGAACCAAGTAAAGGACAATCAAGCCATTGTGGCTTCACTGATGAAGCTGGCTTTTAGGCATTGGTGGAATGAGACATTGTGATGTCACAATACCAGCTCTGCTTATCAGAGGCTGAAGCCTTTTACACTATTTAGAGAACTCAGAACGGTTTACATGAGTTTATGCAGGTACTCAAGCATTTTTCCTTGTCTGTCCCGGCAGGCTCACAATCTATCCAATGTACCTGGGCAATGGGGGATTAAGTGACTTGTCCAGGGTCACAGGGAGCAGTGTGGGTTTGAACCCACAACCTTAGGGTGATGAGGCTGTAGATTTAACCACTGTGCCACACTCTCCACACTATCTCATATTGAAATTTTTAACTCTGACCTCATATGTTTTATGATGAAGACCATTGACCGTTTAGTAGCCACCTTCTGGAACAACTCCTGGTCTCCACATTTGTACCCAGTACTCTACATAATCAGAGACTTTTACAGGCATCATCACTTCATTTTTCTTGCCTATGAACCCAGTATCCTTCTGGCTTTTGTCATCACTTTTCTGCCTGTTAAGATCATCAGATTCAATCATTCCCAGTCTTATTTTCTGCACCCAGATACTTCATTCCCCTATACTATACTGTTCCCTTGGTTTTTCTTGCAGCCCAAATTCATGACCCTGCATTCTTCAGTATTATAACTTAGCTGCCAAACTCTAGATTACTATTCAAGCTTTGCTGGGACCCTACTCATGTTATCCCTGCCATCAGGAATGTCTCCCCTATTATAGATTTTGGTATCATCTACAAAGAGGTAAACCTTACCAGAGAGCCCTTCCACAATACTAATTATAGAAATGTTAAAAAGAATCAAACCAAAAACCAATTCCTGCAGCACATCACTGGTAACATCTGAAATGGGGTCCCAATATAGCTGTCCCCTTCTTTTCTTTCCCCTTCCCCCTCTTTATTTTTCTTAACTATTACTAGGAGTGATGGCATTTTATCCTGTCATCATTGTAGTTCCTTTTCAAACTTTTAATTTATTTTAGCACTGCAAACTGCTGAGATCTATTGCATATAGGCCGGGCTATATAGCAAGTTTTAAATAAACCATAACCTACTAATACTTAGAGGAATAAAAAATTGGCACTTCCGCTTATAATTGCCAGAATCCATACTCGGAGGCTGTCAAGAGAAGCTACCCTTTTTGTGCACATGTAGGTATGTGCCAGCCCATACATGTGAATTGGCCAGTGCCCCATGTGTATTTTAATAAAGGCTCTGCATTCAGCAGAGTCTTTTACAAAATACCAAGGAAACTGTGACTTTACCTACCTGGACTTTCCAATTCTTAAATTGACAAGCTTTGCGAAATGGGGCGTCATGAGTTGTCGCTTAATATCTTTAAATCAGTGTCTTTCAAACTGTGTGCCAACGGCACAGTGGTGTGCCCCGAAGAGATTCCAGGTGTGCCATTAGAGACTCCAGAATTTTTTAAAATTCCCTTCATAAGTATTCACTAGAATAGATGACATGTATATCCCGTATGCAAGAGTCAATGTTTTGAGCGTCTGTGTTCATAAGGATACAACCACCCAGACAAGCATCATTTTTTGATATGATTGGTCCTTGAAAACTAACAGCAAGTACTGGTAATTTTATTTTTATGCAGTAGTTACCCTAATTTAAGCAACAAAGCAATTATGGTTTTGTTACCATTCAGATCTTCTTATCTTTGCAAACTTGGATTTTCAGCTCTGACAAATCAAAAAAAGAACGACTGCAGATGGTGGATGATGAAATGCGTGTTTGTTGACTATCAAGCCGCATTTTGAGTTAATTTGCACTCAAAAACAAGCACATTTATTGCATTGATTAGCAATTCTATCTACTTTAGTTTCACCACCCATACATAGCTTAAAAAACTTTAAATAAATAACTCTGAAATTTAATTTTTTGGGGTTTTTTGCAATTTTATAATTTCAATTATAATGTGCCGTGAAAAACATTTGCCGGGTTTAGTGGGCTAGAGCTGAAAAAGTTTGAGAGACACTGCTCTAAATCAATGCTCACTCTTTTGGCCTATGATGCCAAGGCAATGCTGGTGGCAGCATTAGGTCAACTTGATTTGGTCTCTCTAAACATATTCCAGGTTTATGCCTTGTTTATTTAGGGATAGTGGTTTTGCATTACACTGTTTCAGCTGGTCTTGGGGAGGGGGCAGTGTCTACTGGAGGAAAGAGATTCATGTTTTGGAAATGAGCTTTTCCTCTCCCTACAGACCACTAATCCTGATTTGGAAGAATTTGTTTTCCACATCCCTGGTCATACAGAGAAATTTACCCATGGGAGAATTAATCCATCTTTTTGATGGATTCTGCAGCTGGGGCTCACTGCCCCACTTCAAATTTCCCAACAAAGCATACGTTTCCTAAAACTAAATAGAGCAAATAGCAAATAAGACAAGAACATCATGTAAACAAGAAATAAAAGGTGTGTATTAGGCAAGATTATTCAGGAGGTGTAAGGGAAGTGTTATCCCTACATTTTTGGAGCAGTGCTCCCCTACCTTAATTAGATCCTTCTTCCTTCTCAGCTAGATTTTACTCTGAACACTCCTCAACATCTTTCTCAAACTGATGTCATGACCTGGGGCCTACCCATCTGTGTTGCTTAAGAGATCCATAATGGTTGTAGGTGTTTATGTTGAGAAGGAGTGAAACATCTGATTTCTCCCCTCTGTAATATGTTTGCTGATTTATTTAAATATCCAGCCCTTCCCAATTCAATGCAAGTGTTAATTCCCCAACCCTGTATGTTCATTGAAGCAGCAGAGGTATTTGAGACAAATAAAAATACCAAAAAGGTCTCAGTACAAAATGAATAGTTTTAGTATATTTGCTATTATGAAGAACTGATCAATCATCTTAGTTCTTCTTTTTTGTTCTTTTCACAGCACCATCAATGATCTTATTTGTCTTTCTTTAGGTCTCCCTCCCCAGCCCAGCGTATTAATTGTATAATGGAAAAGAACTGACCCTAGCAGATTCTGAGCCACATTTTATAAAATGTTATTGGGAAATTCAGGATGTTCACAGTTTCTTTAGTATTTTATAAAAAGCACTGTTGAAAGCAAGCCTTTAAACGGTATATAATTTTTTTTAAATAAATAAAATAAATACATATAAGGGCATAGTTTGGGGTAGGCATGGGGGAGAGTGTCCTCAAATGGTGCTGGAACTAATGCTGAATGTTCCCCCTTCCCCCTCACTACCAATATAACTTCCTTACTCTTTGCCTCTCTCAATAAAAACCTATCTCTTTGACAAATTTCTCTGACCCCACTCAGGGCAGGATTAAACAATAGGCCCAGTAGGCAGGGGAGCCCGATGAAGGAGGGCATCAACATTGTTTTTTCCAAACGGCGATGGGCCCCTCCAGCATCGATCGGCAACGTGGGCCCACCCAATCAGCAACGCGGCCCCCCCATCGACAGAAAGTAAGACAAGCAAGCAACGCGGGTAAGAAAGGTAATGGGAACTGTAATTTTGCAACTACTTGCCCAAAGCTTCCCTCTGACGCAGCTTCCTGTTTCTGCCTGGGCGCATGGTGAGGTGGGGTGGGGCAGGGGGGCCCAGTGTACTTGTGTGCCTAGGAGCCCTCGATGAATTAATCCTGCCCTGACCCTACTTCAATCTGATGTACTTCCAATACACTTCCAGATAAACCTGACTAAACTTAACATGCCCATGTAAATTTGAAAGTTCTCTGTAATGTTGCTGTATGTATACAATCTCTTCCCTTGTAAACCGCTTAGAACTGTTTATGGTATAGCGGTATATAAAAATAAAGTTATTATTATTATTATTAATAAAGTAAGCAGGTTAGCTACCATAGGTGCCCGCTATAAGAGGCTCTTGTGGCACTGCAAGCTGGACTGACAATCTTCCAAAAGCACTGGCAGCCCCCCCCCCCAACTCTCTCTCTCATATCCACACACATTGCTGATATCAGTCATATCCACACTGTAACGATTACAACAGACCTGTCTCAGGAATTCTGCCTTCCCCTTTTGATCCATCCCACCTTCTCTGATGCAACTTCCTGCTTCCACGAGTGTGGAGCATGTCAGAGGGGAAAGGTCGAGTTCTTGAGGTTAACCTGCTACAGCAGATCTGACGGATACCAGCAGCACTAGCAGGCAGATTCTTCAACCTCGCCCTCAAAAAGAGGTAAGTGTCCGACTTTGGGGAAGAGAAGGAAAGAAACAGGAGCCAGACTGGAATTGCGTGGGGGAAGGGGAACTTGCTGAAATTGATGATGGTGGTGGTGCTGCTCTTCCTCTCTGATAGTCCTGCATGGGGTTGGGTCAGCCAGGCAGGAGTAGGAAAACATGCAGGACCCAGGGAAGGGGGGGGGGATAGTTAAAGATGTGGACTTGCAAGGGAGAAAGAGTCTGGAGGCAAGAGAAGAGACAGGGAAAGATGCTGGATGGAATGGACACTGACCCTGTGAGATAGGGGGAGGGGGAGATGTTAGAATTCCTGTTGGTGGGATAGAGAGAGGTGGTAATCTAATGCAGTGGTGCCCAACCTTTTTTTGCACTACGGACTGGTTTCATGCAAGATAATTGTTCAATGGACTGGGGGAGGGTGGAGGGGAATAGCCGGTCACCACATATTATACAGAGTGGGCTTGGAGAATATGAATCACCTGTTGCAATCAATCCGTAATTTAAGTAGGACTCTTAGAATTTTTTTTTAAATGCAGCTCTGTTTTTGGTAGCAGTCTTGGAGTCTTCTTCTGTCTCATCATTGGGTCTTTCCCCCTTTTCAAAGAAGTTCTCCAGCGATGTTTGTTTTTTACTAATTTTTGCTAGGGTTAGCTTGTGGGCTTCCTGAAAAAAAAACAACAACCCTGTGATTGAGACAAGTGTGGGAAAGAGGTGAGGACGGAAGTGGTCACTTTTCAAAATAAAATACCTTGCAAACGAATGTAAATAAAAAAAATTTTTTTCTTTCTATGCGGCTCAGTTTAGCACAGCCTATGGCCTGGTACTAGTCTGCAGCTTGGCGGTTGGGGACCCCTGCTCTAATGGACAAGTGTGGGTGGGGAAGGGACAGACAGGAAAAGATGCAGGACCAGGAGGGGAGTTATAGATGTAGACTATCTGGGGATGTGTGAGAGAGAGAGGCTAGACTTGGGGTCTTGGAGGAGAATAGAGAAGGAAAACTGCTGGATGGAATGGAAGAGAGAGAGAGAGAGAGAGAGAGAGAGAGAGAGAGAGAGAGAGGGAGAGACACTGGACCCTGAGGGGTGAGAAGAGGGAGGGAGAAATAATAGCTCTAGAGTATGGGAGAGGGACAGTCAGGAAGAGGTACTGAACTCAGGATGAAGAGGAGAGTTATAGTGGACCAACAGGGGAGTGGGGGAGTGGACTAACAGGGGAGAAGGGACAGAGAGAGAGAGAACTGGACTTGAGGAGGGAAAGAGAAGGGGAAAGATGCTGAATGAAAAAGAGGGGGAGAGACACTGACACAGGAGGGAGAAATACTGAACTGGGAAGGAGTGGTTGGAATTGAGAGGGAGAGATACTGGCTCCAGAGTAGGGGATGCAGTAAAAAGGATAGGGTCACAAAGCTAGAGAAGAGTTGCTGGGTATGGAGGGAGCCAAGGACACAGAGGGGCAATGCTGGACAGAGAGGGGATAGGGACAATGCTGGTCAGGAAGGGGGTGGAGGATAGGGATACAGCGGCAATTCTGATCAAAGAGAGGCTAGAGATATGGAGAAAATGCAGGACAGATCAAGGTAAGCACACAGAGGGTAATTGTTTAATATAGTAGAGGATAGGAACACAGAGACGGCAGATTCAGAACCTGAAGTGAAGGAAGGGATAGGGATGCGGACACAGAGAGGAGGTGCTGGACAGGACAGATAGGGATGCAGAGGAAAGATGGATGGTGGACATTGAGAGAGAGGAAATGTCAAGTGGAAAGGAGACCTTGCAAAGACAGGGAAAAACAGAGAAAAGCAGAAAAGAGACTCTGGGACCAAAGAAAATAGAAAAATAAAATGCTCAAACAATAACGGTAGAAACAAATATTGTATTAAGGATGTATTCATTGGAATATATTAGGTTCTGGAAATATAGTAGACACAAGAAGAAGAACAAAATCCTCACAAAGTAGTCAATATAACAAAACAGTGAGGATGAATGCAAGGTAGTCCATGCATGAGTCCAAAAAGCTTTTAGTTGAAAAAGATGTGCACAGGTGACCATCGCTATCACCAGTGATGGGCACTTGGAAACTTAACGAATTTTCGTTACTCTGTTTGTGGCTCATGATCCCAGCTCCTTCCCTCCAGTGAATTGCAGAGCACAGTGACTCCATGTAAAGCAGAGGCTCTCCTGAAGTATGGCTGTTCTTCTGGGTCCAGTTGGAACAGGAAGTGGCATCAGAGGTGGTTGGTACCCAGCAGAGATGGTCAGTGTCCAACGGGAGAGCACTGCATGGAGCTACTGTGCTGTGTAATCCTGACACCAGGAGGAAGGATTACACAGCACGGGGAGGTTTGACGAGAGGATCTGACTCCAAGAGAGTGGTGACAAGAGGGGGAGAAGCTGGACCACATTTATAGAAGAAAGCATTTATGAACAACTTGCAAAACTGAAAGTAGACAAAGCCATGGGGCTGGATGGGATCCATCCCAGAATCTAGAGGGAGCACATACAGGTTCTGACAGGCACTGAGATATGTGTAATAAATACTTTGAGATGGTAGAGTTTCAACAGAATTGGAGAAGAGCTGATGTGATCACTCTTCACAAAAGCGAAGACAAAGAAGTAATAGGAATCTATAGGTTGGAAAGGTAATGGAGGCGCTGATAGTGAGTTTCCTGGAATCCAATAGGTTACAAGATCCGAGGCAACATGGTTTCATCAAAGAAAAATCATGTCAAATGAAACTGATTGATTTCTTTGATTGGGTGAGCTGGGGGAGGGGACCCACTCTCACACTAGTAGGGTAAGTAACTCCATCTTAGAGCCTGAGGTAAGTAATCGCGCGAGTACTGATGGGGATATTGAAAGGGACACAGGCAACACTAAGAGTGACAAAGGCATGATTGAGGGGACAAACTATCTAAGACAGAAAACCCTCCATGCAAACAGAAAGAATGAACGGCCATGTACGCTAATGCCCATAGCTTGGGCAATAAAATTCTGGAACTGGAAACAGAAATAAGAAACGCCGACCTTGATGTGGTGGCGATATCAGAAACGTGGTTCTCGGAGTCCCACAGATGGGATATGGTTATACCAGGATATAACTTACTCTGTCACGACAGAGAAGGCAAATCAGGAGGAGGAGTAGCTCTATACATTAGAGAGGACATCAAAGTTACTAAAATCACAGACATCAAGTATACAGGAGAATCCCTCTGGGTGAATCTTGCCAGGGGCAATAACAAATGCCTGTATCTTGGTGTTGTGTACAGACCACCAAGACAAAAGGACGATGTGGACCAAGAACTAATTGAAGACATTGAGACTATCACGCTGTTGGGAGACTTCAATATGCCTAATGTGGATTGGAACAAACTTTCCACCACAACCAGCAGCAGCAAGAGGCTACTATCCTCCATACGAGGAGCACACCTTAAACAGATGGTGTCTGAACCCACCAGGGATCAGGCGATCCTGGACCTGCTGCTCACCAACGGGGACAGTGTCACAGAGGTATCGGTGGGAGAAGCTTTGGCCTCCAGCGACCACAATATGGTGTGGTTCCACCTAAAGAAAGGAACCACTAGGTCAAATACTTCGACTAAGGTCCTAAATTTTAAAGGAACTAACTTTCAGTGCATGGGGGACTATGTCTACAAAGAGCTGCAAAACCAGAGCACGACGGACAGTGTGGAGGTACTATGGTCGGCTCTGAAATCCACCCTGCAAGAAGCAACCAACATTTACATAAAAACCACGAGCAAACGGCGCAGAAAAAATAGACCACATTGGTTCTCTGCGGAGATCTCAGAACTAGTAAAGCAAAAGAAAAAAGCATTCGTAACCTACAAACAATCGCAAAGGCCAGAAACCTATCTGGCAAACTCTAGAAATGTTAAGACGGCAGTCAGGGAGGCCAAACTCTGGATGGAAGAAAATATAGCAAGACAGGCTAAAAAAGGGGATAAATCCTTTTTTAAGTACATTAGCGACAGGAAGAAGAACTCAAGCGGTATTGTGCGCCTAAAAAAAATCTGACGGTAACTTCGTGGACTCGGACATAGACAAAGCAGAACTCAATAACTACTTCTGCTCAGTCTTCACCCGCGAAGCGCCAGGATCTGGACCTCAGCTACAGACAAAGGGGTACTCGGAGGACCCATTCCCGGACTTTGCATTTACCGTTGGCAATGTCTACCACGAGCTATCAAAGCTAAAAGTGAACAAAGCTATGGGCCCAGATAATCTACACCCCAGAGTACTTCGGGAATTGAGAGATGTCCTAGCAGAACCATTAGCTGAGCTTTTTAATCTTTCCCTAAGCAAGGGAAAAGTTCCCTTGGACTGGAAAACTGCCAATGTTATTCCGCTCCATAAAAAGGGATGCAGGTCAGAGGCCGAAAATTACAGACCAGTGAGTCTCACATCAATAGTATGTAAACTTATGGAAACATTGATCAAAAACAGATTGGACACGTTTTTGGATGATGAAAGACTAAGGGATCCCCACCAGCATGGCTTTACTAAGGGAAGGTCTTGTCAATCCAATCTGATAAACTTCTTTAACTAGGTGACAAAAATACTGGATAAGGGAGAGTCCCTAGACATCGTGTATTTAGACTTCAGTAAGGCTTTTGATAGTGTCCCACACCGGAGGATATTGAACAAGATGAACACGATGGGCCTTGGAGAAACACTAACAGCATGGGTAGAAGACTGGCTTAGCGGCAGACTTCAAAGGGTGATGGTAAACGATACTCCCTCAAAAACGTCGGAAGTGACCAGTGGAGTACCGCAGGGCTCGGTCTTGGGTCCGATACTATTCAATATCTTTGTAAGGGATCTGCCTCAGGGACTTTGAGGCAAAATTACATTATTTGCTGATGATGCTAAACTATGCAACGATGTGGGCAGCGCAGCAGCACCTAACGGCGCAACCATGCCGACACCATGGAACAGGACCTACTTTTATTAGAACAATGGTCCAGTACTTGGCAACTGAATTTTAATGCCAAAAAATGTAAGGTAATGCACCTTGGTAACAGAAATCCATGCAGAATGTACACCCTGAATGGTGAAAACCTAACAAGAACTGCAGCATGACGGGATTTGGGAGTAATCATCTGGGATGATATAAAAGTTGCCAATCAGGTGGAGAAAGCGTCAGCAAAGGCCAGACAAATGCTGAGATGCATTAGAAGAAGCTTTATCAGCTGAAAGCCTGAAGTTATACAGATTCATGGTGAGACCTCACCTGGAGTACTGTGTTCAGTTTTGGAGGCCACATTATCAAAAGGATGTGAAGAGAATGGAGTCGATTCAGCGAATGGCCACTAGTGTGGTCTCAGGACTCAAAGATCTCCCATATGAAGAATGTCTGAGCAGGCTACGCTTATATTTTCTCAAAGAGCGCAGAGAAAGGGGGGGGGGACATGATAGAAACATTCAAATACATCACGGGCCGCATTGAGGTGGAGGAAGAAATCTTTTATCTTATGGGTCCCACGGCGACAAGAGGGCACCTGCTAAAACTCAGGGGGGGGGGGGAAGATTTCATGGGGACACCAGGAAATACTTCTTCACCGAAAGAGTAATTGATCGATGGAATGGTCTTCCACGTCAGGTAGTCGAGGCCAGTACCACACTCGACTTCAAGGGACGATGGGACCGTTTGGTGGGGTCGCTCCAGAGGAATTCTTAAAAGATGGATTCTCGAGGAGGGAGGGTTCTTGAGTAGGCAGACTTGTTGGGCCCTCGGACCTTTTCTGTTGTCATACTCTATGTTTCTCTATAATTGAATAGAGAACATGTGCTAGATGTAATCTACTTGGATTTCAGTAAGGCCTTTGACACAGTCCCTCATAGAAGGTTCACAATTAAACACAGTGGGCTAAAGTTAGGATATAAAGTGGTGAACTGGATTGGGAATTAGTTGAATGGCAGACAGCAGAGAATGGTGGTAAATGGAGTTTACTCAGAGGATAGAAAGATAAGTAGTGGAGTGTTGCAGGGACTGGTACCAGGACTGATGCTATTGAACAGATTTGTGAGGGACATTGCTGAAAGGTTAGAAGGAAAGTGTTTGCCTTTTTGAGGATGACACCAAGAATTGCAATAAAGAGGGACTGGACAAGATGAGAATGGATCTATAAAAATTAGAAGAAAGGTCAAATGTTTGGCAGTTAAAATTTATTGTGAAGAAGTGATGCACGTAGGGCATAGAAATCCTCCCAAAACAGTATGCTGAATGCTGAATATTGACCCCTAAATGTCAGATTAGGCTAAAATTCAGTGGCACTTAATCGGCTATGTGCCACTGAATATCATGGCTAGCATCAAACACAAAGCCAGCTACCTTGGGGGCATTCTGTGGGTGTAATCAACACTTGGTCACTTAAGTGCTGAATATCAGCACTTAAGCGGTTAGGGTTAGCACATAAATGGATCATATAAATGTCCATCTTATTTTTATGTAGTAAACCACTGCCACTTAAGTGATAAATATCGACTTAAGCGGCTATGTGTTATCTTGCTTAAAAATAACCGTATATTCAAAGCTGAAGCTTGCATAGGTCCTGGCTGTGAATATCGGGGAATAATGCCATCAGCAGTGAGTAAGGCCGATGGTTGAATATTAACATAGAAACATAGAATATGACGGCAGAAAAGGGCCATCGGCCCAACAAGTCTGCCCACTCTAAGAACCCTCCCCCCTAAGCACTTCCTCGAAGTGAACCCACATGCTTATCCCATTTTTTCTTAAAATCGAGCACATTGCTGGCCTCAATTACCTGAAGTGGAAGACGATTCCAACAATCAACCACCCTTTCGGTGAAGAAATACTTCCTAGTGTCACCATGAAATCTCCCACCCTTGATTTTTAATGGATGCCCTCTTGTTGCCGTAGGTCCTGTAAGGAAAAAGATGTCTTCTTCCACCTCAATACGGCCAGTAACATATTTGAACATCGAGAGAGTATAGCTGCAACTTACCTAGATGTTTTTCATATGGGAGATCCTTGAGGCCTGAGACCATCCTAGTGGCCATTCGCTGAACCGACTCTATTCTCAGCACATCCTTTTGATAATGTGGCCTGCAAAACTGAACACAATATTCCAGATGAGGTCTCACCATGGACCTGTACAATGGCATTATAACTTTGGGCTTCCGGCTGACAAAACTTCTACGGATGCAGTCCAGCATTTGTATAGTCTTGGATGATGCTTTCTCTACTTGATTGGCAGTCTTCATATCTTCGCTGATGATTACTCCTAGGTCCCGTTCTGCAATAGTTCTTACTAAGGTCTCACCATTCAGGGTGTAAGTTCTGTGTGGATTTCCGCTGCCAAGGTGCATAACCTTACACTTTTTGGCATTAAAACTCAGTTGCCAAGTTGCGGACCATTGTTCTACTAAGTGTAGCTCCTGCGTCATAGTGTCTGGCACGGTGCTATTGCCCACTATGTTGCACAGTTTAGCGTCATTGGCAAATAATGCAATTTTACCTCGAAGTCCCTAAGGCAGGTCCCGTACAAAGATGTTAAATAGGATTGGACTCAAAACTGAGCCCTGCAGCACACCACTTATCACTTCCGATGTTTCGGAGGGAGTACCATTGACCACCACCCTCTGGAGTCTGCCACTGAGCCAGTCTTTAACCCATGCCATCAATGTTTCTCCTAGTCCCAATGAACTCATCTTGTTCAATAACTTGCGGTGTGGGACTCTATCAAAAGCCTTGCTGAAGTCCAAATACATGACATCCAGGGACTCTCCCATATCTAGCTTTTTTGTTATCCAGTCAAAGAAGCTGATTAGATTGGATTGGCAGGACCTTCCCTTTGTAAATCCATGCTGGAGGGGATCCTTCAGCCTCTCGTCGCTCAGGATCATATCTAATTTGTGCTTAATCAACGTTTCCATAAGTTTACACATTATTGATGTGAGACTTACCGGTCTGTAATTTGCAGTTTCCGACTTGCATCCCTTTTTGTGGAGCGGAATGACATTAGCTGTTTTCCAGTCTAATGGGACTCTTCTTGTGCTTAGGGAAAGATTGAAGAGCGCAGCTAACAGCTCCGCCAGGACATCTCTCAATTCCCTAAGCGCTCTGGGGTGCATTTCTACATCTTTTGCTCACTTTCTTAATATAGAGGTTGGTTGCTTCCTGTAGGGTAGATTTCAGAGCTGACCACAGTACCTCCACAGTACTATCTGTGTGTCCTGTTTTTGCAGTGCCTCATAGACAAAATCTCCCATGCTCTTGAAGTTAGTGCCCTTAAAGTTAAGTACCTTTGTGGATGTGTTAGACTTATTGAAACCCTTCCTGAGTTGAAACCACAACATGTTATGGTCACTGGATGCCAACGCATCACCCACCGAAACCTCTGTGACGCTGTCTCCGTTGGTGAGCACCAGGTCCAGTATCGCCTGATCCCTAGTAGGTTCCAATACCATCTGTTTGAGTCGTGCTCCCCTTATGGAGGTTAGTAGCTTTCTGCTGCCGCTGGTCATAGCGGAAAGTTTGTTCCAATCTACGTCAGACATATTGAAGTCTCCCAATAGTACAGTGTCTCCACGCAGAATGATGGTCTCGATGTCTTCGATCAATTTTTTGTCTATTTCATCCTGTTGTCTTGGAGGTCTGTATACTACACCAAGATACAGGCATTTGTCATTTCCCCTGGCCAGGTTCACCTGGAGGGATTCCCCGGTATATTTGATCTCTGTGATTTTGGTAACTGTGATGTCCTCTTTGATGTATAGTGCTACCCCTCCTCCAGTTTTGCCTTCTCTGTCTCGACGGAGCAAGTTATATCCTGGTATAGCCATATCCCACCCATGGGAATCCGTGAACCAGGTTTCAGATATTGCCACTATATCTAGGTCGGCATGCCTCATTTCTGTTTCTAATTCCAGGATTTTATTGCCTAAACTGTGGGCATTGACGTACATAGCCCTCCATACACTGAATTTACCCGGTCTCCATGGGGATTTTCCCATTTGAGTTAGTTTGTCCTCTGCAGTTTTGTCTGCAATGTGAGTGCTTGCCTCTGATTCGGACTCACCCCACCAGAAAGGTTACTTACCACACCGTGATGAGAGTGGGTACCCTCCCCCAACTCACTTAGTTTAAAGCCCTTCGGAGCAGGTGGGCCTAAATGTCAGATTAGGCATTTCCAATTATTCCTGAGATCACCTGGAAGTTTTCAGCAAAATGATCAAAGTAGTTCAGGATTCTTGCTCATTCTGAGGACTTCCTTTATCCCTACTGTGCACACTGGAAAGAAAACCATCAATTACTCTTCTCAGATGAACCCTAGATAATTTAATATGTATAGGATTAATTTTCTGAAATGAAGACTCATATAAAGAATCAAAATAATATTAGCTGAAAAATGATGAATAGCACTTAGCGGTATCTTGAATATAGTTTTCATTGCTGTCTGGGAAGTGGTATTTAGCTCAAACCCCCTTCCAGGACTAAGGCCATTGACACAGATCAAGTATCATATACACTCAAATATGGCCCTAAAATGGGGGTTTATATTCGGGTCAACGCCAATCCGCTCCCTCCTGGGCCAGCGATGGGCTAGTACAGGAGGGTTCCCTCTCGTCTCCTGTCCCTGCCAACTCTAAGTACTTTTACCTCCCTCCTGCCTCCCCGGCATTCCTTTTAAATGACTGGTCATCCAACGGTGGGCCA
This sequence comes from Geotrypetes seraphini, assembly GCF_902459505.1. NCBI lineage: Eukaryota > Metazoa > Chordata > Amphibia > Gymnophiona > Dermophiidae > Geotrypetes > Geotrypetes seraphini. The sequence goes on from NC_047095.1 coordinate 25,419,772, forward strand.
AGGAGATCCACTGCTGAATGGCTGCTGCAAGTTCTCATGGCAAAATCGTGAGTTCCCGCTGTCTCATGGTTGCCGCAAGAACTCTCAGCAACCATTCAGCTAGAAGCTCTTCTCAGGGCAGGAGCGAAGGAAGATTGCTCGTGTCATGGGGGGAGGGAGGTTACCTTGATTTATATTTAAGTATATAGGGTATACCTTTAAATATTACTCCTGACTTTATCTTCCAGTTTCTCTTTTTTTTTTTTTTTCCATAAAATCATAGTGCTCATTCCATTGTCCTTGAATACAGTATTATTTACAAGGACTCCGCGCTGAGTATTTGCTTATAACATTGTCTTCTGTCTGGAAGAAAAATCAATCGGCGGCTAGAATATACCTTCTCGGTCAGCACATACTGCCTGCAAAGAGCAATTTCACGTGAGTGGACAGATTGAGCCAGCCAGTCGCATCATCCAATTCTTCTTCTGACACATCCAGTCATTTCACATTAACATTACACACCTACTGAACAGCCTCAGTTCAGCCCCCCAGGAGTTTCTCTGAAGGTAGTTAACCAGAATGCAATAACACCTACTTAGAATATATTACAAATTTGCATTTGCTTTGGTTGATTCCATATTCAACAGAATAAGCAAGCTAGCTGAAGGCAGAACCCTCATTTAATTAACCCTCTTGGCGTACCTACCATGTGATTAAATGTGACTGAGCTGCTCCTTGGGGTTTCAGCTACTGGAAATACTAACAATAATCGTTTGTTTTGTTTTTATATTTAAACACATTATTGCATAGCTTGGTGCAGAGATAATTACCAACTTTATCTCCTGTGTTTCTCTAATGTTCATTAATAACAATAAAGGGCTGTAGGTTAAAAACTCATTTAATTGCCTTTATGTTAATGACATTATGAATAGCCTTAGCTAGAAGATTCTGATTTTGACCGGTATCCTGTTTCTCTGCAAAGCCCCAGGAGGGCTGCTCATTTTATCAGCATTACTGATTCGGAGTTTTTCCTTGCAGGTGGATTTTTGTACATAATCAGAATTAATGCACAAGACACTTCGGAAGGAATAGAGAAGAAACACTCTGAATAAGTAATTAAGCAGAGAGCCCAAGGAAAGATGGACCCAACAAATCTCTCAGCATATTCATAAAGCATTCAGAACAGTCACCCACACGATGAAAACTTTGCTAATAATAACGTTTAATGTCATTTTTTTTTTCTGCCTAGTTGTAGGTGGCAAAAAAAGTGCATGAATGGCAGCATTTTAGCATTTACAACACAATTTTTATTTGCATGCCGCCAATACCTCAAAAGAAGTTCAAAGCGGTTAACAAAGACAATAATCAATACAATAAAACATTACAAAAATTATAACTTTTTCCAAAACATATTCCTTAAACAAATGAGTTTTCAAGGCCTTTCTAAAACTCTTTTAATCATGATGTAAGTGACCTCAGAGAATACCAGCCAGTAGAAAAGTGTGCATCAACATTGCTGGTGAGTGCATACATGGGCAATGTACACATGTTCCAGCCCACAACTAGGCACGGGCATTTACACCAGTTTTAAGCCAGTATAGGTGCTTTCACCTTAAAACTAAGCACATTTTAGGCTACTTGCACTAGTAATTTCTATCAAGAAATGTAGGCGCCCACTTCACAGAATAGGCTTCAGATGGGTGCCATAATCAGTTCTTTAATAGGTATTCTGCTAGGTTACCTATTAAAGAACTGATTATGGGCATCCCTCCTGCCACGGACAGTGGGGGGAGGGGGAGGGGGTGGCAGCGGGAGGGAGTGGGCATCCCTCCTGCCAGCCGACTTGCGGTGGGGCTCAGGGATTCCCTGCCATGGCCACTCAGCTGATCGCGGCAGGGAGATTTCCTTGCCGAGATCAGTTTAGCGGCCACGTCTAATTGAGATGTAGACCAGCATTTCAAAGGCCTACATTTCAGGTGCCTATCATGGCCCTAGGGAGATGCCTAGAGCTGCTTAAGCTCACCTAAGGCCACTTCTGGGCATAGCCCACGTTTCTCCCTCAACTGTGACAGACACCTACAGTGTAGGTGGCCTGCCTTGGGCTGGATTTTTTTTTTTTTTTAAGAAAACATGCATTCCAATTGGCTGGTTAGACAGCAGTAGAACGCCTACCGCCGTCTACAGTCGGGACACTGTTTATAGAATATCGCTCATTGTGTCTAAGCAGCTTACAATAAAGTTATGTTTAAAATAAAAATTTAATATAAACATCATATAGCACAAATTGGTGAGGGGAAAGAACTACAATTTATGACAGGAAAGCAAAAGGGAAGGATAATACAAGAGGTCTATGGGATGGTCTATGTGTTCCAACTAGAATATTCTGTGGTACATAAAAGTTTGATAGTCAAATACCTATGAAAAAGTAACAGTAAATAAAAATGTTTTAAGATCTTTCTTAAAAGTGTTCATGGAAGTTTGAAGTTTAAGATGATTAGGAAGCAGATTCCATAGTTTGGGACCCTGGACAGAGAAAATGGAATCGCGTATAGAATCTACAAATATCTCTCTAAATGTGGGAATTATTAGATGGTTTTGATTAAGAGATCTAAGAGCTCGAGACGGAGTATAGGGTGTTAGGAATTTACTAAGAAATAAAGGAGTATCTGTAGAATGAATATACGTATATGTTTTAAACGAAACATTTGTTGTCTAACCATTGAAATTAGTGAATTCTAAACAGTTTTATGGCAGGAAATGGAAGAGCTGGGATCTGAACTTTATTTCCTAGCCTAAGATGCTTGAACGTGACCCTCTCCTTGGTGCTGCAGCCTTAAATTTCTCATTGCAGCTAGAGAAATTTTATTTTCTAAATGTTAGGGAGGGTCTAACAAAGTACAGTGGTAAATATATTACAAGGAAAATGAGGATAGGGTTTAACAGAGCAAACTGTGTAGATTTGTAATTAAGACAAAACATTTTTTTTTTCTTGAATGAATATAAGTATAACCCACGATCATTACAGTCTTAGCAGGCATGAGAAGGAATAGTCCTTGTATAATTTCATCAGCGTGGTGCACTGCCTTTGGTAATTACAGGGTCACCACACAAAGTATCACAGTAATTACCGTGTTACTTCACAGTAATTCCATTCTACTCAATGGATCTACCACATAATTACTGCTGTGTTGTGTGATAAGATTCAAGTAACCTGCTAATTATTGCGGGTCACCTCAGCATTAGACACAGGCCTACTTTTTATCACTATCAGCCCAAAGTACCTTCATGTTCTACCTCATTGTCGCTTTTATTATTATTATTTTTTTTTATATCGCACATACATCATAGACAATAAAAGAAAAAAACATTGCTCTTTGCATACAAGCCATTGGCTTTGGGTCTGCCCTGACTGTGATCTACAGTGTGAGGTTCTGTTCCCCATTTTCTTCCAAATTTCAGTGTCACTTCATTAGTGACTTTGGATTAGTGACTTCCTCTTTCATATTGTTGACTCTAAGAAGGATTTTTGATTTTCACAGGTAAAACACCACAATTTGCTTTTTACATACCCACTTACCAAAGAATGGGCACTGCCAGGGGGAACTAAGAGTGGCAGCTTTTAGGCCTTCAGACAGACAAAACAAGATGCTAATTTCAGCAGACTACATGAAGCCAAATACCAAGATAAAGGACATTCAGTGAATGACCTGCACACTTAATAAATGAAGGGCCACTGTTTAAATGGGTAATATGTCTAAGAAGCAATTCAATAATTCTCTTGCTGTCAGCAGTCTTTCTAACCATCAATCAAGCAGCAGCTGAATTTACATAGAAGACTAAGGTCTACTCATGCATCTACTGGTGTTTGGCAAGGTTTGTCCCAATTCTGGAGACCGCACCTTCAAAAAGATATAAACAGGATGGAGTCGGACCAGAGGAAGGCTACTAAAATGGTGCATGGTCTTCATCATAAGGCCTTTGGGGACAGACTTAAAGATCTCAATCTGTATACTTTGGAGGAAAGGCGGGAGAGGGGAGATATGATAGAGACGTGTAAATACCTTCATGGCGTAAATGCGAATGAATCGAGTCTCATTTGAAAGGAAGCTCTGGAGGGCATAGGATGAAGTTATGAGGTGATAGGCTCAGGAGTAACCTAAGGAAGTACTTTTTTACAGACAGGGTAATAGATGCATGTTACAGTCTCCCGGAAGAGGTGGTGAAAGCGTGGGATAGGCATGTGGGATCTCTTAGAGAGAGAAAGAAATAATGGTTACTGCAGATGAGTAGACTGGATGGGCCATTTGACCTTTATCCAGTGGCGTACCTAGCATATGTGGCACCCGGGGCCTATCATTTTTTGACTCCCCCCCCCCCCATCTGTATGAAAAACATGATTTTTAGTAACATCCACACGTCACACAAGAGTGTACCTAGGAAAAGGCAGCAGCTTACATACTGCGGTGAGCAGTACGTCAATAAACCCATTGTAAAACTAAACAAGCCAGACTAGTACAGATCAATCCTACACAGTCAATCCTAACAGAAAACCATGTCTTTTCAAACACACAGAACACAGAAAACACCTTCGCCTAATATGTAATCACAAACTAACCCTTCCCTCTTTTATAAAACTGTAGTGTGGTTTTTAGCCATGGTGGTAACAGCTCAGATGCCAACGCTAAAAAACGCACTACAGTTTTGTAAATGGGGAGATAGAATAAAAATACAAAGACAAAGATTAAACTGAAGCACCAAGAAGCTGGTCTCTGCATACAATGCAACACCACAGAAGCAGCAATGCATCTCCCCTAAAGCAAAAAAAAAAATATTTTTCTACCTCCTCTTCTCTGATTTCTGCTTTCCTCATCTTCTTGTCACTCTCTTCCTTTCATCCACGGTCTACTCTCTCTCTGCCCTTTCTATATGGCATCTTCTCTCCTTCTATTCACTTTCCAGAAACTTTATGCTTCCCCCTTCCATCTCTCCCACACCCCCATGGTCTGGCATTTCATTCTCTCTCCTCTCCCTTCCCCCCACTTCCATCAGCATCTGCCCCCTTTCTCACCCTTCACCACGCTTCCATACCACCCTGACCCTCTTTCTCACCCTTCACCATGCTTCCATACCACCCTGACCACCATTCTCACCCTTCACCATGCTTCCATACCACCCTGACCCCCTTTCTCACCCTTCATCACACTTCCATACCACCCTGACCCCCTTTTTCTTCTTCCACCATCCTGCTATGCTTTTTTCTCTCTCCATCGAAATCAGCAAGGTCCCGCGATGATTACTTTTGCTGCCGCTGCTTCGGAAGAGGTAAGTGATGTCGGAGGGGGGCTGGGCCGGCAGAGGCAAGGTCCTGCGATGACTGCAGCTACCGGTCCACCCCCCTCCGACGTCACTTACCTCTTCCGAAGCAGCGGCAGCAAAAGTAATCATCGCGGGGCCTTCATGAACTTCAGTGCGGCTGCCGACTCTGCTCTGGAATAAATACGGCAGCCGCGCTGAGGAGCCGTTTTCAGCAGCGTGGAAGCTTCCAGACCTGGCCGGCTGTGCACCCCCTTGGATACACCACTGCCTTTATCTGCCCTCATGTTTCTATGTTTCTATATGAATGTTGAGATTATAATAATAATAATAATAATAACTTTATTCTTGTATACCGCAATACCATGGAAGTTCAATGTGGTTAACAATAGAAGAGACTGTACATTTACAGCAATGATACATATTACAGTATTGTTACATTTACAGAGATGTTACATAAATGGCAGTAATAAAAAGGCATATACTAAAGAAGAGACTGTACGTATACAGCGATGTTACGTTATAGCGGTGATACATTTACAGTGATGTTAAATATGAGGCAATGAAAAGGCAGGGCGATTAGATAAAAACAGAGATTGAGTAAGAGAGGCCATGGAGGCTTGGGAGGGGGGCGAAATCAGAGGGAATGGAGGCATATCGAGGTCAGGAGGGTGCAGGGAAGGAGGGAAGGCAGCGTTAGCGGAATTTGTCAAAGAGGTAGGTTTTTAGTGACTTCCTGAACAGGTGGTAGGGCGGGGAGTTGGAGATGAGGGCGGTGAGGCAATTGTTCCACTTGCCCGCTTGGAATGCTAGGGTTCTATCAATGAATCTCTTGTAGAGGCAGCCTTTTAGGGAGGGAAAGGTGAATAAGTGGGCGTTTCTTGTGCGAGAGGGGCCTGCTGTTTCAAGGTGCTCAGACAAGTAGATTGGGGAAGATCCTGTTAGAGTTTTGAAACAGAGGCAGGCGAACTTAAAGATGATCCTTGCCTCTACTGGAAGCCAATGGAGTTTGGTGTAGTAGGGGCTAACATGGTCGTATTTTTTGAGATCATAGATGAGGTGGACGGCCGCATTTTGGACTATTCTAAGACGTTTGATGGTATTTTTATAGGATCCCAGGTAAATAATGTTGCAGTAGTCTAATATGCTTAATACCAGAGATTGAACGAGTAGACGGAAGGCTTGGTGGTCGAAGTAACGTTTGATGGTGCGCAGTTTCCAGAGGGTACAGAAACATTTTTCTGTACATTTTACTGATGTAGGCATTTGCTGAAACGTAGCTGGGTCAAAAATCTTTTTTTCTGTAGGACGCCTGCATGCTTAAGCCATTTTAAGCTGCAGTAAGCACTCACTAGCACTTACCAAAGCTTAGTAAAAAGACCCCTAACTAAAATATGAGAGTAAATCAAAAAGTAAAGGCAAAATACATTTAACAGTTTTAATAGCAGTAACTGTGAGCAATTGAACATATCACTTTTCCACATAGTCTTCATGCATGACGACACATTTGTTGTATTGTTCAACTAGCTTCTGCATTTGTGCAGAAAAGTTTTTCAGCTGCTCCCGAAGCCAGATGAACACCGCTTCCTTTACTTCATCATCAGAGGTGAATCTGCAACCTCACAGTGTCTCCATTACTGGAACCATTACTGCTAGGAACCAGATTCAGGCTGTAAGGAAGATATGGAAGATGTCTGAACCCAAGCTGTTGCACTGTCACTGCTGCTGTATGAAGATGTGCATTGTCATGGTGCAGCAAAACTGTTTTGGACAACATTCCTCTTCTTTTGATGTGAATTGCAGATTTAAGTTCATTTTGCAGCAATGCATAGTAATTTTCACCGTTCACTGTTTGCCCATGTGCGTGGAAATATGCCAGAGTAGGCTTCTTCTTAGAGGAAGGCTGATGTTTGAATTTCTTCTTCACTGGAGAAGATGGATGTCTCCACTCCATGATTTTTCTTTGCACTCCGGGTCGCAGTGATGCAACCATGTCTCATTGCCGGTGACAATTCTCTCCAGAATACTCGGATTTTCTTCATACCATCTCAAGAACTGGGTTGTAACCTCCACATGCTATTGCTTGTGGAGATCAGTAAGCTGTTTGGGAACCCATCGTGTGCAGACTTTCCTGTATCCCAAGTCATCATGCATTACAGCAAATACAGATCCATAGCTAACATCTAAATTTGCAGTCAATTAAGAACATAAGAACATAAGAAGTTGCCTCCGCTGAGGCAGACCATAGGTCCATCCTGCCCAGCGGTCCGCTCCCGCGGCGGCCCATCAGGCCCATTGCCTGAGTAGTGGTCTATACCTATCTATACCCTTCAATCCCTTTTTCTTCTAGGAATCTATCCAAACCTTCTTTGAAACCATTTAATGTTTTCTTGTCTACAACAGCCTCTGGAAGCGCGTTCCATGTATCCACCACCCTCTGAGTGAAAAAGAACTTCCTAGCGTTTGTTCTAAACCTGTCCCCTTTCAATTTCTCCGAGTGCCCCCTTGTACTTGTGGTGCCCCATAATTTAAAAAATCTGTCCCTGTCTACTTTTTCTATGCCCTTCAGGATCTTGAAGGTTTCTATCATGTCTCCTCTAAGTCTCCGCTTTTCCAGGGAGAAAAGTCCCAACTGCTTCAATCTGTCGGTATATGGGAGATTTTCCATTCCCTTTATCAGTTTAGTTGCTCTTCTCTGTACTCCCTCAAGTACTGCCATGTCCTTCTTGAGGTACGGCGACCAGTACTGGACACAGTACTCCAGATGCGGCCGCAACGTTATCCGTCAGTCTTCTCTAATCAAGGCATCCACCCTGCCAATGTGCTCTTGTGTGTTGATATGTTGATATGTGACCAGAACGACCTTTGTTGGTTATACCTGTTCTTTGTGCTTTAAACCTTTGTACCCATTCATAAACCTTTCATTGATTCATGGTACTATGTTCATACTGAGTCAATATCCAATGGTGAATTTCCACAGGTTTCACTTCCTCTATCCAAAGAAAACACACTACTACTCGTTGTTCTTTGATGGTGTAATCTTACATTGGAGTGTCTATGTTTCTGATCTCATGGCTGCCACAAGACTAAAGAACAAAAGAACATAAGAATAGCCTTACTGGGTCAGACCAATGGTCCATCAAGCCCAGTAGCCCGTTATCACGGTGGTCAATCCAGGCAACTAATACCTGGCCAAAACCCAAGGAGTAGCAATATTCCATGCTACCGATCCAGGGCAAGAAGTGGCTTCCCCCATGACTTTCTCAATAACAGACTATGGACTTTTCCTCCAGGAAATTGTCCAAACCTTTCTTAAAACCAGCCACGTTCTTACCACAACCTCTGGCAATGTGCTCCAGAGTTTATCTATTCTCTGAGTGAAAAAAAAAAGTCCTCCTATTGGTTTTAAAAGTATTCCTCTGTAACTTCATCGAGTGTCCCATAGTCTTTATAATTTTTGACAGTGAAAAATCGATCCACTTGTACCCGTTCTACTCAGGATTTTCTAGACTTCAATCATATCTCCCCTCAGCCATTTTTTTTCCAAGCTGAAGAGGCCTAACCGTTTTAGTCTTTCCTCATACGAGTGCTGCTCTGTGCATTGACAAACTATCCAACAGGCAATGTATGAGTACATATGTTGCATTTCATTGTTCTTTTCTAGCTATTGCATAATTTAACAATTGCCTTTAATTTTTGATTTACCCTTGTACATTTATTTCTGTATGATATGTAATCTGTTTTATTTTCTAAATCTCTTTAGTGTGTCTCACAAAAGGCGGGAAAGAAAATCAATAAACTAAAACTAAACTAAACTAGCAATTACAAAGCCTAAAAAAGTGAACTAACCAATTAAATTCTACACCAGTTCTATTGTTTGCAAAAGAAAAATACAGCTGCTTCTAGATGAAGTACTGGACAATTCTTTCTGATGTTGTCATACACTTTGGAATTTTCTGGCCTCAGTGTTGTTTAGTTAAAGTCATCATAGCTGTTTTCAAGAAAACTACACATTTTCTGATCAAGACCGTTTAAAACATACAAAAAAGCCTCACTTAGCTGACTGTAGATGCTTCAGGTGATTGGCATAGAAATCTCTACAATTCATCTAAAATTCAAAACACAAGCTGAGCATTCCAGAAGATGGAAATCCATCTCTGACAAGATTATTAAATAACTATATATAATTCAGATGTTTCAGTCCTAGTAAGAGTGTCATTAGAATGCTTATACTGTACTTGATAAAAAGAGATAGACCCTGGGGAAAGGAATAGAAAACAAAGATGAAATTGTTATAATGCCTTTGTATTGCTCCATGGTGCAGCCACACCTCAAATACTGTGTGCAGTTCTGGTCTCCACATCTCAGAAAGATATAGCGGAATTAGCAAAGGTACAGAGAAGGGCAATGAAAATGATCAATGGGATGGGAGGACGTCCCTAAGAGAAAAAGCTAAAGCAGCCAGGGCTCTTCAGTCTGGTGAATAGATGGTTCAGGGGAGATATGACAGAGGTATATAAAATACTGAGAAGAGTGGAATGGGTAGATGTGAGTTGCTTGTTCACTCCTTCCAAAAATACCAGGACCAGTAGGCATGTAATGAAGCTACTAAGTAGTAGATTTAAGACAACTGACGGCAGCCATTCAGTAAGCGGTGTGGAGCCAGGCTGGATGCCAAAAAGATTGCATCTGCTCTGCACCGCTGGAGATTCGAGGAGGCAGCCGTCAGCCATCCAGCAGGTAAGATAAGCCATGACTAATGCCATGGGGCGGCTTATCTACCGGTTTTAAAACATAGTTCGCTGTTTGCTGCGGCCTATATATATGGGGAAATACGGTATTCATTGTAGGTATCCTGAAAACCTGACTGGTTGGGATGCCTTCAGGACCAGGATTGGGAACCACTGATCTAGCCTTTTGTTGTGTTTTAGTGTTTCCAGGTATTCAACAGTATTTTCATGCAAAGTACACTTTTGCCATATCAGTTCTGCTTTAGTGCATAGGGTTGAAGGTTTAAGGAAAGCTACTAGGGTATGGATAAAAGGGAGCGTGACTGCAAGGGGTAAGAGGAATTAGTGTGAAGGTGAAGCGAATTGAAATTACTACAAGGGGGAAGAGAATGAGTACAGGAGGAATTGTAAAGGCAGTGACTGCAGGGGAAGGGGTGTGAAAGGAAGTGAAATGACTGCAAAAGGTTTGGGGTAGGGGTGAATGCAGGTCCGATGATGTTAGTGAGTATGAGATATGAGAGGGATTGAGGCGTTAGGGAAAAGAATGGGGAAGAGAAGCTACAGACCTTTGGATTTGAACAATTTAAGTATGAGACATGACCTGATCCACCCACTCACCACATGCTTTCTTCCCACTAGTGGTGTAGCTAGGCCCTGGGTAAAAAAGCTGAGACACCCTCCAGAACACCATCACTCCCTAGGTAGTGGGATTGTGGGGGAGGGAAGATGCACATTTCATATAATTGATATATTATAATTAATAAATTCAGGGAAAAAAACACATTTTTTCTTCCTTTGTTGTTTGAGCTTTTTTTTTTTTTTTTTGGGGGGGGGGGTTCTTATCTCTCTCCAGGGTCTCTTGTCCTTTTGATATTTCTTCTCTATGTCCATCATCCATCTTTCTTGTGTGCCTCTAGCCCTCTTGTCTAGCATCTACCCTCTGTGTCCCTGCCTTATGCTCCCTCTGGATTCACAATCTCGTTTTATGTCCTCAAGACCCAGTTTCTCTCCTTCCTTCTCTGTGGTCTGTCACCCCTCTCCCTTCCTCCATTTGCAGGGCTGGATTAAAGAGTAGGCCCAGGAGGCATGTACGTAGGGCCCACAATTGCTAGGGGGCCCCCAGGGTCGACGTTAGAGGGTGACAAAACAGGGCAGCTGCCCTTGGCACCACAGCTCAAGGGGGCCCCACGATCCCAGGCAGCTCACTTAGCAGCCATTAGCCCTGCCTTCAGCTACAGTACTGCTAAACAGGACAGCAAAAACGGCACATGACTTTTCCTCTTGCCTGCATCACTTTAGGCTCTGCCAATCTTGATCCCGCCCCCCTCTGATCTGAATTCCTGTTTTTGAGAGGCAGGATTGAGACCGGCGGAGCGAATAGCGGTGCAGGCATCCCCCGACATCAACGACAATGTGGCAGCGGCAGTCCCCCTCTCCGCTCCTCCTCCTGCGATGATTGCAGCTGCTGGCTCTGCCTCCGGAAGAAGTAAGTGACGTCAGAGGGGGATGGACCGGCAGACGCAGTTATCGTGGGACCTTGCACCAATTGCCAGCCCACCCCCTCCGACGTCACTTACTTCTTCTGGAGGCAGAGCATAACATTTGTTTGGAGGAAGAGCGAAAGGAGCATGGAAGGGTGTGGAGGGAGAGAAAGGGGGCAGAGTGGTATGGAAGGGTGGTGGGAAGGATGGTATGGAAGAGTGATGGAGCAGCGTGGTATGGAAGGATGGTGGAGGGAGAGAAAGGGGGCAGATGCTGATGGAATTGGTGTGCAGGGAAAGGGGAGAGAGACATAAGGGGGAAGGATACTGGATGGAATTGGATTGGATGGAAAGAAAGGGGGCAGATGCTGATGGAAGTGGGGGGAGGGAGAAGGGAGAGGAGAGAGTGAAATGCCAGACCATTGTTTGAGGGAAGGGAAGAAAATAGATGCCAGCCCAATGGGGTGAAGGGAAAGATGGAAGGGGGAGGCATACAGTTTCTGGAAGGAGAGAAGATGCCATATAGAAGGAGCAGACAGTGGATGAAAGGAAGAGAGTGACAAGAAGATGAGGAAAGCAGAAACCATAGAAGACAAAGGTAGAATTTTTTTTTCTGTTTCTGTGGTGTTGCATTGTATGTAGAGTCCAGCTTCTTGGTTCAGTTTAACCTTTGTCTACATATTTCTATTTTGTCCCCCCTTTTACAAAACTGGACATGGTAGTAACAGCTCTGATGCTCAGAATTCTATGAGCGTCTGAGCTGTTACCACCATGGCTAAAAACTGCACTACAGTTTTGTAAAAGGGGGAGGGGTTAGTTTGTGATTACATATTCCATACTAGGCGAAAGTGTTTTTTGAGTTCTGTGTGTTTGAAACACATGGTTTTCTGTTAGGATTGACTGTGCAGGATTGATCTGTACTAGTCTGGCTTGTTTGGTTTTACAATGGGTGTATTGATGTACTGCTCACTGCAGTATGTAAGATGCTGCCTTTTCCTAGGTACACTTTTGTGTGACATGTGGATTGTTATTAAAAATCATGTTTTTCATACAGATGGGGGGAGGGGTTTCAAAAAAAATTATGGGCCCTGGGTGTCATATATGCTAGGTATGCCACTGTGCTGGAGTTTTGCTTTTTCCCTTGGAAAAAAAAATGACACACTTGAGACATCGGTGTCTCCCCTCTCTCACTCTGTGCTACTAATTAAAAATAATAAATAGTAATACCATTGAGCGAGGGTGGTGGTGGCTGGAAGTGGCAGAGGGTTCTACGGGCTGCTTTGGGGGAGGACTAGATTATAAAGTGAATCCCACAGGTTACAGCCCGGAGATTGAGGCGAGCTGTAGGTAAGCAAGGCTCTGCCCGGGGATCGTGTCACGGGATCCAGGTAGGGAGGGACCTGCAGGCAGGTAGGTGTTCTTCCTGTCTACAGAACGCTGGCTGCGGACGGGGACGTTGTGTTTACCATAGTAACATAGTAAATGACGGCAGATAAAGACCTGAACGGTCCATCCAGTCTGCCCATAAGTTATACTCATTAAAAAATACATGATTAGATTAACTTGTCTCTTCGTTGATATTTCTGGGCTGTAGACTGTAAAGTTTGGTATTGTCCTAGGTTCCAATTGCTGAAGTTGTCGTCCAAGCTCACTCCAACCTATCCAACCATCCCGTTGTCTGCAGGATATCTACTGTACAGTCTGGCCAGTAACATCGCAAGCTACGCGGCTCAGCTCTCTCTTGATGGGCTAGGAGTTTTGTAATCCACATCATAGGTGTGTATTGGTTGGATCGGTGCAAAGTTTTCGCCCTTTTCTTTTTCCTGATTCTACCTCGTGTTGGCTCCAGTGCACCTCCCTTCCCTGTGGTAAAGCAACTCGAGATCTCTAGGGGTTATAACCACTTGTCTTGTTGTTTTGTTACAAATTAACATACATGGAGTGGAACATACTAGAGGAGTTACAGATTTGGTTCTTTACACATACATATGGGTTACAGTTGGATGACATAGAGTGAGGCAGTTGAGAGGAGTTGCAAACTTGGTTATTAATATAGACTTAGTTTCGGATAGTATTACTGCTTTACAATGCATGTGAACACTTTTATATACGTATGGAAAGGGTTCAGAGTTAAAGTCCTGAGCAAGTAGGTGGGAAGGGAAGGAAGGGGGGATTTGTTCAGAGATGTTTGGGGCTTGCATAGAACTAAAACTACACTGGCACTGGTATGGTAATCTTTGTTGTTTGTTTTGAATTTTAAAATAAAAGAAAAAAGAAATACAGGTGGAAATAAAGAAGTAAATAGGAAAACAGGTAAATGAATGGGGCGGGGTTGGGGGCCCAGTGTACTTGTGTGCCTAAAGGCCCTCGAAGAATCAATCCTGCCCCGTCCATTGGTCCAGTGTCTGTCATCCTTCTCTATCCCAACCCACTCTCTCTATCTTTCTATCCCTCTGCTCCCTTTCCACCTTCCCCCCCCAAGTCTAGCATCTGCCCTTCCCACTTCCCCATTTCCTTTGGTCCAATTCTCTCTCTAACTCTAACAGCAGCTCCACTCCCCATCTAGGAACTCTCACTGTGCTCTCCCTCTCACTTTTGCTCCATGTCTCTCCCACTCTATTCCTTCTGCACACCTCCATCCAATGTGTCTCCCCTTCTTTCTCCCTTCCCTTCCCTCATAGTACAGCATCTGTCTTTGCTCCTTTCCTAAGGTTATCATATGACTCCAGAACAAGGAGGACAGATTGAGACATCCAGGTTTTACTTCCATTGCTTTCAAACTCAGATATCTCAATCCGTCCTCTTTTTTCTGGAGTCATATTGTAACCCTATCCTTTCCTCTCTCCCGCGCCTGGGGCCGATGTCTCTCCACCCCCTCCCTAGGTGGGTCCATCCTCTCCCTCCTCCCAATCCTCCCGCAAATACTTTGAGCTGGTCATGGCAGAGGCAGCACTATAGGTTGCTCTCTGTCTAGCAAGGCCTTTTGTCTGCCAGAGTCCACCCACTCACTGGAAATTTCACCAGAGATGTGGGTCGCAGCTGAGAAAAGGTCCTGCCAGACAAAGATCAGCCTTCAGTGCTGCCTTTTAAGCAATGGGGAGGAGGCACGCAGAGGAAGGTTAAGTAGAGAGACGCTGGACCTGGACAGAGGGAAGAGAAGCGAGGAAAGGAAAGTGGAATTTTGGACAGCCTCTACCATTGGGTGGCTCTGAGCATTTTGCCGGGCTCCCACAAAGGTAGCTACACCCCTGTTTCCCACTCACCTGTACTTATGTGTCTCACAGATTTGCACAAAAACTACATGCATCCCTACTATATACAACCAAATCACACATATGTGCACCCCACCTACACACACATCACTCCCTACCAAATATTACTCATGCAATATCACACTCAGGCAGATACATTCCGTCCAGTGGGTCAGTGAAATGCATTTATTTGCAGTACATCTAGCATGCACTTTACAACTTGTTAAAAACTGCAAGAAATATTATTTTCATTTACTCCCTCAGCACGTATTGACTGTAAAATTTGCAAGTGAATGGCCCTTCCACTTTAAATCTGACTTTCATTTTAATCTAAGATAACTAAACTGTTAGAAATATTTGTATTTTGCGTGTAGCACTGTAGCTCTCATTTTTGTAAAGATTTGTATTTCAAGTATGTGTCTAGCGCATAAAATGCAAATGGTCGTGTCAGAGCAATATTTCTGCATAATTTGTATGATAAAACGTAGAGTGCCCTGTGCTGCATTTCATTAAATCTCTCTTTGCCGCCTGTGTAATTGGGCCTGCATCCAGTATGTAGAACAGGCGTGTTTACATCTGAAAAAGGATAATATCAAAGGAAAGTCTGTGGAATCGATTGAGATGATAAGGGCAATATGGAGTCTTAGACAACCACAAAACCCCTGGATTCTATGTATGGTGTCTAAAGTTGTGTGCTTATATCGCCAATTTGTGCATCCAACTTAATTGGTTAACAAGCCCATTGGTGCTGATAATTGCCGCTTAACAAGCAATTATCGGCACTAATTGGCATTACACTTGCTAAGTGTGGATCTTGAAAGGGGGTGTGGCCAGGGAAAGCGGCATTGCGGGTCATGGTTGTTCCTATAAATGGCATGCACTGTTATAAAATATGCCCAAGCCATGCCTAAGTTAGGCGCAGGTATTTACACCAGGTTTTAATTGGTGCAAATGGCTGTGATTAAATTTTAGTCATGGGAACGGGTGCTATCTGTATTCCATAAACCATGTCTAATTCAAGATAAGGTTTATAGAATAGCGCTAAGCACATTTTTTTTTTCAGCACAGATTTTCTGGGTGCTGTTCTTAGAATTAGATCCTAAACGGGCAATAATATAGTAACATAGTAGATGACGGCAGATAAAGACCCGAATGGTCCATCCAGTCTGCCCAACCTGATTCAATTTAAATTTTTTCTTCTTAGCTATTTCTGGGCAAGAATCCAAAGCTCTACCCGGTACTGTGCTTGGGTTCCAACTGCCTAAATCTCCATTAAAACCTACTCCAGCCCATCTATACCCTCCCAGCCATTGAAGCCCTCCCCAGCCCATCCTCCCCAAACGGCCATATACAGACACAGACCATGCAAGTCTGCCCAGTACTGGCCTTAGTTCAATATTTAATATTACTTTCTGATTCTAGATCCTCTGTGTTCATCCCACGCTTCTTTGAACTCTGTCACCGTTTTCCTCTCCACCACCTCTCTCGGGAGCGCATTCCAGGCATCCACCACCCTCTCCATAAAGTAGAATTTCCTAACATTGCTCTTGAATCTACCCTTCAAGTATTTGAACGTCTGAATCATATCTCCCCTGTCCCTCCTTTCCTCTAGGGTATACATATTCAGGGCTTCCAGTCTCTCCTCATACATCTTCTGGCGCAAGCTTCCTATCATTTTCGTCGCTCTTCTCTGGACTGCTTCAAGTCTTCTTACGTCCTTTGCCAGATACGGTCTCCAAAACTGAACACAATACTCCAAGTGGGGCCTTACCAATGACCTGTACAGGGGCATCAATACCTTCTTCCTTCTACTGTCTACGCCTCTCTTTATACAGCCCAGCATCCTTCTGGCAGCAACCACTTCCTTGTCACACTGTTTTTTCGCCTTTAGATCTTCGGACACTATCACCCCAAGGTCCCTCTCCCCATCCGTGCATAGCAGCTTCTCACCTCCCAGCATATACGGTTCCTTCCGATTACCCTTTGGAGGTGCTCAAACATAGAATTGTCCCCTTAGATCCTGATTCACTAAACTTTTTTTTTTTTTAAATCTTATGGTCACATAATGAGAGAAAAGACTCCATGAATCAGGCCCTGAGTCTCAGGTTGACAATGATTACTGTTGTTTATTTGTATTGTATCATAATTCTTTTTTCCAGGATAACTTGCATTAAATCTATCTAATGTCTCCTTTGTAAAACATTATTTTTCAATATGCTCAGCAGTGTTCTCTCAAAACTTTGTGGGCATTTTCGGCCCACATTCCTACTGGTTGGCATTGTGCTTCAATATTGCATTTTCAATCATGAGGGGCAAACAGGTCCCGTAGGCGTCCTGCAGAATCAGCAGGAACATGGGTCACGAATGCCCACACAATTTAGATGGAACGCTGAATTGGCCAAAATGATATTTTCTTAAATTAATTGTCTGAGTATTAACATACTCTGAAGAGATCTTGGCTCCTATTTTGAAGAAGGATATTTTTCCATCAAGGAGGACGTGTACTGTAACGCTTTTGAAATATTCATAGACTGACATTTTCCTCAGCTATTTATTCTGCCGATCTCTGGAATGGTATAACTGCGGGTAATAGGCGAGCAAGTTAATTGCAATGACTGGTAAAAAAACAAACAAACTAGTTTATGCATTTCAATGTCCTGATGTTTTAACCTTTCTTGAGTAAGACTCATGGGGTATAATTGAAGAAAAAGTGTTTTTCTTTGGGAGACAGATTGCTTTGCTAAGATAATGTTTTAGTGATGCCAATAAAAGGAAGGGCATAGAGAAACCTATGAAACTGCCAGGAGCTGTTACAACATGACTATTACCAAGGCAGAAATGAGGCCAAAGCAATGATGAATGAATGCATCTCCCACGCTCCATCAGTTGAAGGATGGCCTCGATACTCTCAAACATCTGAGCTCCAAGTGGGCCAACATTTTTCACAGCAGCACTTAATAGTGGACATTAACTTAGCCCTCTCTGAAAGGGCTGACCTGAAATATACCCTCCGTGGTTCTCCACACTGTAATCACTTGCTCTGCCTGTAATTTTATCAAATAGCAGACACCTTTTCCAGCCACTTACTGGCCAATTAAGTCAAGTTCTCACTGAGGGGGTCCAGCTGGCTTCAAGTTATCTTAGATGAATTGATTGAAGACATTCTGCAAACTATGAACTCAGTTTAATGATCTAGGTGATAATACTTGTAATTCTTCTCAGTCAGGGGAATTTGCTACAGCTGTTGTCTGCAAAGCCATATTTTGATACCCTGGAGTACCAGAAGCGAATTAATCCACTCTAAGAGTTTTATAGTACTGACTGTATTCTTAAAATTTAGAATTCATACTACACTGACTTAGGCTGATGTTTTTTTATTGATATATTTTCATCCAATTATAAAATTTTTAAGGGAAATATTATAGAATAACGAGTTATCCACAAATGTGCTTTATTCCATATCACCCATACAATGGTTCCATAAATGGTAAATAGCATATTTACCATTAACAATAAATTGTACATTTAACCATTTGCATAAAGTTCTTTGTAAATCCGGTAGACTCAGTGAATCAAAGTGCCTAATAATTACTTATATAGGGCCCCTTTTACAAAGCTGCGGTAGCGATGCTGCCGCAGTAAGTGCGCCAAAGCCCATTCGACTCCTGTGAGCTTCAGAGCATTTACTGTGGCAGCATCGCTACCGCAGCTTTGTAAAAGGGGCCCATAATGAGTCAAAATCCCCAATTACAGTGTGCCTATAACCCTGACATTCATAGGCCATTCTCAAGCCAAAATTGATCAATCAGTTGGACATGTAGACAGTAGATATTACCAGCCATCAGTTTTATTACAATTTAGGAGGAATTCATCAACGTGGGTTAAGCAATTTAGCACATGCTAACCATGCTAGCGCACACTATATGTTAAGACACTCAGGAATACATGGGCATCTTTGCATTTAGAGCAGGGGTGTCAAAGTCCCTCCTCGAGGGCCGCAATCCAGTTGGGTTTTCAGGATTTCCCCAGTGAATATGCATGAGATCTATTTTCATGCACTGCTTTCACTGTATGCTAATAGATCTCATGCATATTCATTGGGGGAATCCTGAAAACCCGACTGGATTGCGGCCCTCGAGGAGGGACTTTGACACTCCTGATTTAGAGTGTGTTAATAGGGCACGCTAATGTGGTTAGCGCACACTAACCCCCTCTTTTATTAAGGCATGCTAGCTGATTTAGCATGCACTAAACTGATTTAGCACACATTAATCGATTTAGCGTGTGCTAAATGCTAACACGTCCATAGAATATAATGGGCATGTTAGCAGGAAGCATGCGCTAAATCGATTATTGCACCCACTGATGAATTATCCCTTTAAGAACTGAATAGTGTAGTAGTCCTCTGCCCAGGACTCCCAGTCAGAGTGGTTTTCAGGATCTCCACAATGACTATGCATGCAAAAGATCTGCATGCACTAAAAACAGAAAGACGTAAGAATAGCCATACTGGGGCAGACCGATGGTCTGTCTAACCCAGTATCCTGCTTCTGGCAGCGGCCAATCCAAATAATAGCAATATTCTATACTACTGATCCCAGGGCAAGCAGCAGATTCCCTCATGTCTGTCTTAAAAACAGACTATGGATTTTTACTCTAGGAACTTGCCCAAACTAATTTTAACAGACTATGGATTTTTACTCTAGGAACTTGTCCAAACTATTTTTAAATCCAGATATGCTCACCGCTGTAACCACATCCTTAGGCAATGGGTTCCAAAGCTTATTTGTTGAGTGAAAAAAATATTTCCTCCAATTAATTTTAAATGTATTACCATTTAGCTCCTTTCAGTTCCCCTAGTCTTAGTACTTTTTAAACAATCGATTTACGTTTACTTGCTCTACACTACTCAAGATTTTGTAGATCTCTATCATATCCCCCCTCAGCTTGTTTCTTTTGCAACCTGAACAGCCTTTTTTTGATAGGAGAGGAGTTCAGTCCCCTTAAGAACCTAAGAATTGTCATACTGAGACAGACTGAAGGTTCATCAAACCCAGTATCCTGTTTCCAACAGTAGCCAACCCAGGTCCCAAGTACCTAGCTAGATCCCAAGTAGTAAAACGGATTTTATGCTGCTTATCCTAGGAATAAGCAATAGATTACCCCAAGCCATCTCAAAAATGACTATACCATGAACCATCTTTTTCTCTCCAGAAGTATTATGGACTTCCCCTCCCCACTGTTTTTTCCCTTTTATGTAATTTCTAATAGAGAAAGAAATTGTAACTTTTCCCTCCTTTCCTTCTTTAGTCATGTCTGTCTCTAATACGATTACTAATATGTTAATTGTTTTATTTAGTTTTTATTGTGATTAGTTTGTCCAATTGCATGTGAGACCACTATCTAGTGGCTTTTTAAATTGTACATCGCTTAGAAAATTTGTATAAGCGATTCATCAAATGTTAATAAAACTTGAAACTTTACAAGATGTATGTGTTCACAGCCAAGGTCATCTATCAATGCTGGGCCCCTCTTGCTATGTGAAGATATGTAGGAGTGTGCTTTGCAGGCATAGCTATGAATTGTGTCTTGTTCTGTTATCATCTTGGTACGACATGCTGTCTGACCAGTGGATTCAACTACAAGAAGCTATTCACTGTTCTTCTGTGTGTCTGACAATACCCTTTTGGACAGGTCCTGATTGGCCCATGTGCGTCACCTGTGTAAGATGAGAAAAAGAAACCGTTTAAAGTGGACTCAGTCAAATTTGGATTTGGAGAAGTTCAGGTCTGAACATGGAGAGTTCTCCTGTGCATTTAGAGGACAAATGAAGCAAATAAGAAACCTTCCTGGTTGTCATGCTTCTGATTGGCTGATGGGGAGAGACTATTCTGTGTCTGGACACTAATGAACTTTGTCTCTGGACTGCGACTTTTCCATGAAGAATTGGCAACTGAGTGCATTATGGCTTTTATCTGTCTAAAATACCTTCCACTGTAGCAGTGCTGGGATTCCAGATCTTACCTATTAGAATTTTGGGGCTCGCTGAAGCTTATAACCTGAAGAAAATTAATTTCTACAATATCCGTTACCAGACTCAGCTGAAAAGGGTGCGAGGTGAATTTTTACAGTTCCAGGGGTTAGACAATAATTTATTGGCTTGTGAAGGAGGAGCTGTTCTTGGGACTTTGGTAATTAGTCTGTCATATATTAATTGCTGTTTTATAATCTTCTCAGGAAATCTTAGTATATATATATATTCTGTGGTTGTGACAGGGTAGAGTACCTATCACTAGCCAGCGGAGGGAGCCTGAGCAGTGGAGCTCATTGAGCCTGAGAGAAGAGCTAATCTGCATAGAGCTGCAAGTACTGCTGGGAGCTGTCCACTCACCCTGAGTTGTGGTGCTGAAAAGAACAGCTCCCAGCACAGAGAGCTCAGTAGGCAAGAATCTCCTTTGGGAGCTGGGTGATCCTCGGGAAGAGAAATGCTGGCCTCTGGCCTAATTCCCGGTAAGCTCTGAAGGCTACAGTTGACCAGCTTACAGAGAGTTTGGTGCAGTGGAGTAGAGTGGCCAGGCTGATAAGTCTTGACTGGGGGGGGAGGGACGGGACTGATGCAGTGGAGAATGGAAGCCCAGTGGTGGGATGGTCTGTGGGGACCTATACAACGGTGGAGAGAAATCTGAGAGAGAGGTCCAGCCCTGTCAAGAAGCCAGTGGTGGAATGGGCCCGTGAGGACCTATACACCAGCAGGAAAGAGCTAGAGAAGTAGCCAGAGGACCCGGTAGAGCCTGAAATCGAGGAAATGGCTCAGGATTGATGACCAGTGGTGGATCCAGTGAAGAAGGATCCAGGTGACGGTTGGACCAACGGGGCTGGTGGTGACTGGCAGAGAGATTGGTGATTGGACCAAGAGCTGTTCAAAGACTCCCAAGGAAGCAGCCTGAGAGATCCTGAGAGCATTGCCCAAAATCTAAGGAGCATCTGGCAGAGGGACCGGCTGGGATGGTGGCAACTGGCAGAGTGACCGGTAATGGCACCGGAAGCTGTCGAACATGGAGAGGGCCAATGGAGGGTCGAACAAAGGATTTGAGAAGATCTGGAGGAGACAGAGTGCAGGAAAGACCCAGGGAATGACCAGTAGGGTTGGGAAGACCTGGTCATGGGTTTTAATAGAATATATGATGTATATTTAACTCTGTAATGTGTGTTTTTATTTTAGCAGAGACTTGGAGAACAGAGATGCCTGGGAGTGTGGATATGTGATGGGTAATACTGCTCGGCCCAGTCACATGATCACAATGGTGTTAGTGATATTTACTCATTACTAATTGTTTGCATATGTATACCAATTGTTTGCAAATATACATATTTATTAGTATATTTTTGTACTCCTTACCATATTTTTTGCTAAGACATTTGTTTATTGTTCTAATAAATAAGATTCATTCATTCTCTGACTTTATTCTACCAATAAGACAGCAGTAGTAGAACTACCAGGGAAGTATCAGGTGCTTTTTCCTTAGCTGTGAGTACAGGCTAATTACAGCATTATGATTATGTAAACATTCATTTACTGCACCTTGTACTAGAGGGTGAAATTCTCACCTCCTACTACTTGGTGTCAATGTGCCTCATCAGGCAGGCTGGGCATATTTGTTCACACTATGGATGATGTTTCCTGTCTGCACTGTGATGTAACCGTTCCAAATGGCCTACTTAAGTTACCCCTATGCTTCTTGTGCTCTACTTAAGTTGCTATCACATAAAAACACAAGAATTGCCATACTGGGACATATCGAAGGTCCATCAAGCCCAGTATCCTGTTTTCAACAGTGGCCAACTCAGGTTCTAAGTACCTAGCTAGATTCCAAGTAGTAAAACATATTTTATGCTAATATTGTAAACATTTACCTTACCAGGGGTAAATTCTATATATGGCATGGAAAAAAAGCCAGTCTTATCAGAATTCTATAAACTGCACCTAAATTTAGTGAGTAACTATGAAGGACTTTTGAGTCCTTCAGACATCAACAGAACCTTATTGCAAGAGAACAGACAGCCATCATTGGAAATGCCATAACTGTATGATATGCAATTACATTGGAACTTGACAAATGATTTGTTGACCCACCAAAATGGAAGAAATAGCTTTTGACAAACAATATTGCCTTGGCTCTAGGCGATGTATAAATTTTAAAAATAAATAACCAACAATTTACTGACGATTCTGAAGGATATGGGGCATCGACATTGGAAATGATTTTGAGCCAATCAGGGCTTTCGGCCCCTCCCACTGCATCCCAAGATGCATTGGGTGGAGGAAGCCCTATCAGTTGTAGTACTCCCCTGTAGGCAGGAGTGAGTGAGCTTCCCTCCTGCTGTTTTCTCATCCGTAGATACCGGTGTGTGTGTGTGGGGGGTCCGGGGATGTGAGAGAAGGGCCCACAAATGTTGGGGGATGTGGGGAGGGGGGACAGAGATGTCAGGGGGATGTCAGGGGGGAGGGGTGTAGGGTTCTGCGGCTCAGCTAATCCTGGCAGGGGGAATCCTCATTAGCTGGAGTGCCAGGAATCCCCAAAACTGGCTCAGCTGATGGGGATTCTTCTGCCATGATCAGCTGATGGGAAGCCTATAGGTTTTTGGGGTTGTTTTCTATTCTTTGAGTGGTGGGAGGAGGTCGTGACCATTGGGGGAGTAAGGGGAGGTCATGCCTTAAATCCTCCAGTGATCATCTTGTCAATTTGGACACCTTTTTGGAACTTAGATGCAACTCAAACAGGTCTAACTGCCGGCATCTAAGTTCCCTCTAGGAAAGCTTTGATTATGGCTGGGATATGTCCAGGTTGAAGCATGCCTGATTCCCACCCATAACATACTTCCCAACACGCCCCTTTGCTCTCTGGACACACAGCAGCTTAGAAGTGCTGCTGCACATACAGAAAGTTTTTGATTATTGGCACTTGGACATCCCTGCTAATAGGACGTTCAAATGCCAACCTAAGGCTTCTTCTACTAAGCTGTGATAGCGATTTTAGCGCGCTAGACGCCAAGCCCCTTCAGACCTGCGCCCACGGGCTCGCGTCTGCGGGCTGCGTTCCGCAGCTCAGTGATGTTTAAGAGGCCTAGGAGGACATGTTATCGGCAGGGGTCCGCGGGGATGTCTGTCAGTTCGTCTCAGAGGCGCCCTTCGGTCCAAAACAGCCCTGCACACTCCGCGGCTCAGTGATGTTTGAGAGGCCTCGTGTAAAAAAGATAAGCTTAGCTTTTTCCTTGTTTTTGTACAGCTGGTGTTCTGGGGTTTTGCCTAAGCAATTGTTCTAGCTGAGGGCATTTTGATTTGTAATAGTATCAAGAACCCCACTATTTATCCTTGTTCACTGAGAATTCTGATAAGTTCCTTTTATACCGCCTTTTGGTAGTTATAGAACCACACTCAAAGTGGTTTATATAATAGGTGCTTCAAGCATTTCCCCTATTTGTCCCAGTGGGCTCACAATGTATCTAATGTACCTGGGGCAGTAGAGGATTAAGTGACTTGCCCAGGGTTACAGGGGACAGCACAGAGTTTGAACTTACAGTCTCAAGGGGTTAAGGATGTAGTTCTAACCACTATGAACAACAAACCAGGGGAAAAAACAAAACCACAAGCACAAATATGCAAAAAACAGAATGGAATTGTCCAGATCAGAATGATGTGCAATAATAAAAGTGTCCTCCAACACATCTGATAATACGGAAATCTTTATTACTCCAATAACACAATAATACATCCAACGACTCAATGACTCGACATGTACATGTTTCGGCCCACAGGCCTGCCTCAGGAGTCTTTAGAGCCACTGATAGTGATATTTGAAGTGTGATTCCACTTTATTTGATTTTGCCAAAATTCATATAAAAAGGAATGGCCTATAAGAATTTTGAATACTGACATTGGGAAACCAGCTGATTTCTATCTTTTAACCAGCTCTTCTACAATAAAGCATTACCTCCTATCCCGTGATGTTCCAATTTCCAGTTAAGAGAACCAGCAAAATAGGACCACATAAATAGTAGTCCTAGCTTTGTCCATAACTGAACATTTAATGCTGGTTCCTGTACATGGCCTAGCATGAAATATCTGGGCATAATTTTGGCGGTGACGGTCAATCCCGGATTCTCTAAACAGTACCATTATTGGCAGCCGCCTTAAAAGTGGCCGCCGATCGTGTGCCAATAACACAACAGTGCCGTTTAGAAAATTGTGTCTCTGACAAAGGTAGGCGCTAGCAATATAGGCCAGGGTTTTCAAGGCCTACGTTTCCAGTGCCTACCTTTGACGTGAATCTCACCTCCAGGGGCACCTACCGGCGCCTAATGCCACTTCCAGAATTAGCCATGGCTACAGTGGCATTAGGTGCCTGCAAGCGCTTCTGAAGGCACCATTTTTTTAAGGCGCCAGTAGGCACCTGGAAAATCATTTCAAAGTGTCTTTTAAATGGCATTTTTCAATTAACGTAGGTGCCAATAGGGCACCGCCACCTACCAGCGTCCAAGTTAAGGTGCCATATATAGAATATGGGCCTCTGTGTTTATTTTTTAAAAATCTATGTACCGCCTAAACTCCAAGCGGTTTTCATAAAATTAAACATTCATAATTACATCTCAATAACAAACACTGAATATACATAATTGAAAGAATAGTATGTTATGTACATATCTCTGAAATATATATGCAGATGTTTACACCAACTTTATGGCTAGCTAACTGCTCATGTCTAAGCACATATGCACTTATATGCCCAGTTACCCTGGTATTTTATAAAGGAAAATAGGCACCAGCTTTTGTTTATCGAATATTTACCAATCAGGTCAGTGGTGTAGTGAGGGTGAGAGGCGCTCGGGCTGGTGGCACCCCTACACCGCCCCCCACCTCCACATGCTCCTTCCCCGCCCCCGCTGCTTCCCTTCCCCCGCACTTCTGTAACATTCCTGGCGTGAGCAGCAACCCCACAACCTGCTGTTGCACCTGTGTGGGCTCGCCTTCTGACGTCACTTCCTAGGTGTGGATCCAGGAAGTGACATCAGAGGAAGAGCCGATGCTGGCACGACAGCAGGTTGGGGGTTGCTGTCCATGACAGAAAGGTTACAGAAGTAGGGGGGGGGGAGGGAAGCGCCGTGGTGCACACATGCAGCAGTGGATGGTCGGGGACGAAGTGGGGAGGCGGAGAGGCCTCACCAAGAAGGTGCCTGGGGTGGGCCAAACCCCCTTCCTACGCCACTGAATCAGGTGTCCTCTAGGCTCCTCTATATAAGTGCACCGCTGTAGTATCTCTGAAGCTCCAGGCACAAGAACTGTTGGAAAATGACTATTTGTAATCACACAAATAAAATAAATCTAGATTTCTGTGCAAAACATTGAGATGCGTTTTCTTTAATTCACATGCACTGTATTCTTGCCGTAAAATTAGTTTGCCCTCGCTACAGGCAGCTGTGTTGATGGCTGATGTTTGCATTTGCTAGGCTCAGGCAGCAGGAGAGGTCGCTGCACTAAATTGAGCAGCCTATATTTTGATTCTGACCCCGCTTGTATATTGGAAGCACAACTGTAGCACTTGGCCTTCAGAAAGACATGTCACTATGGGATTGTGAATCTGTCATGGCTGAGCGCACAGAGTAGCTGCCTTTTTGCTCTCCTATCTTTGTTGCATGTCACCTGCATGACTATATAGTTAGCAAAATTCTTGCTCAGTTTCATCCATAAAAACAAATTGATTCTTAAACTTCTTAAACATTTGTCAAGGGAAATAAACTCGAAAACATATTTTTATCTCCATTGTATCCTCCAGTAAGGTATAACTGGTGCAAAGTGTCTGTACTGTGTCACAGCTGGATTGTGACCTTCTTTGAGTAAACCAGGTTAAAAAATAAACAAAACCCAATGCATTCGACGTGCGAGCTCTCAGAGGGACAGGTAACAGGAGCTACAGTTATAAATGAGAACGGATGTGTAAAATGACAGTTTCTTTTATTATGAAACCACATCTTCCAGAATGCACTGCTTTTTGCCATGGGCATAACCAATCAAAACAAAGTTTACAAATCTCTGCTAACAGATACAGAAAGTGCAGTTTGTCAATATATCTACTAGGTGGCAGCATAACACGTAAACAGACGAAACCAGTATTTCTAAGAGCATGCTTTGTTGATTCTCCAGCGCAATTTCAGTCATTCTGCTCTTAAGGTGCATCCTTCTAGTAGAGAATGGGCAGTGCAATGAAGAGTGAATGCTGATTAGTTATCTTAACAAGCATTTCTGAAAAAGCGAAGAGATGAGAAATCCTGAACTTGAGCAAGAAAATAATGGAAATGCCTGTTTAAAATTTCTATTATATAGATCTCTCTCTCTCTCTCTTTATATCTGGTCAATATTCAGCCAATAATGTCAGAGTTTTGTTAAATTCTGACCATTGCCATTTAAATTAGCTCTGCACATTTATTTATTCAATTTTCTATACTGTTCTCCCAAGGGAGCTCAGAACGGTTTACATGATTTTATTCAGGTACTCAAGCATCTGTCTGTCCCGGTGGGCTCACAGTCTATCTAATGTACCTGGGGCAATGGGGGATTACATGACTTGCCCAGGATCACAGGGGGCAGTGTGGGTTTGAGCCGACCTTAGGATGATGAGGCTGTAGCTTTAAGCACTGCGGCACTCTAAACATCAAGATGTAATAAAAGAGAGGCAAGTATAGCACAATCAAGCCATTGTGACATCACTGAGGTTGGCTCTTAGGCATTGGTGGAATGAGGCATTGTGATGTCACAATACCAGCTCTGGTTATCAGAGGCTGAAGCGTTTCACACTATTTATTTATTCCGTTTTCTATACTGTTCTCCCAGGGGAGCTCAAAACGGTTTACATGAATTTCTTCAGGTAATCAAGCATTTTTCCCTGTCTGTCCCAGTGGGCTCACAATCTATCTAATGTACCTGGGGCAATGGGGGACTAAGCAAACCGATTGTGTATCGATCGGTTTGCGACCCCTTTGCGACCCAATTTTGCTCCTGCCCAATTCACTTACCTCTCCGATCCGATTCCGATCTGTGCATGCAAATGAGGGGAACAGCATGCAAAGTAGGCAGGGACGCCATTCGCTACAGAAATCTTGCAAACCGACTGGGCTGGCCGATCAACTAAAGAAGTGAATGTTGAGGACCAGTCGCTGAGGTCCTTTCCGACTGCCCTGCCTTCTGCCGTCCTGCTCTCTGCCCTGCTTCTCTGCCCTAATCTACTGCCCTGTCTCAGCTCTGATCTCCTGCCTGCCCCGATCTGTTGCCCTGTCTCAGCCCCGATCTCCTGCTGACTCCTGCCTGCCCCGATCTCGTGCTCTGCCCCAAATCTCTCCTGCCTGCCGCCCCGACTCGCCGCCCTGCTCTTGCCCCGAATCTCTACTGCCTACCACCCCGACTTACCGCCCTGCTCATGCTCCGAATCTCTCCTGCCGCCCCAACTCTCCTGCCCTTCCCCGCACTGCGAGCCTGTGGTTTTAACCGGTGGGTTTAAAGTGGGTTAAAACCATGGGATCACTGGGCTAGTAAAAATTTTTTTTTAAAGGGGCGGCTCTTAGACACATGCGCTGACCATTTACAGATGGTCTGCGCATGCGTCGGGATCGCACACTAGCGATCCATGTGGTTGGAGGGGGGGCGTTCCTCCAATTGCCCTCATTTTAATGTATTGGTTTTGTAAATCGGCCATGGATTGGGAACGCAATGCAGGTTAGTGAATCTAGCCCTAAGTGATTGCCCAGGGTCACAAGGAGCAATGTGGGTTTGAACCCTATAGCCTCAGGGTGCTGAGGCTGTAGCTTTAATCACTGTGCCACACTCTCCCATATCCAGGCACTGGCATTGAATATCTAGCTCTCAGTGGGTATGTGCTAAGAAAATAGCATAAGAACAGCCATACTGGGTCGTACTGATGGCCTATCTAGCCCAATATCCTGTTTCCAACAGTGGACAATCCAGACCACAAGTACCTGGCAGAATCCCAAATAGCAGCAAGATTTGAAGCTTCCAATCCTAGGGACAACAGCGGCTTCCCCCACATCTATCACAATAGCAGATTATGGGCTTTTCCTTCAGGAATTTGTGCAAACATTTTTTAAACTCAGATGTTAACCAAAGTAACCACATCTTCTGGTAATGAGTTTCAGAGTAGAGAATGACACGGTGACAAAATTCGTCACCGTTCCCGTCCCCGCGGATAACCGCGGGAAATAATCCCATGTCATTTTCTAGTGTCTATTTCAACCTCAGTCCTTCTACACCAGCATTCTTCAGAGCAAAGCTTGCAGGTCAGTGGTTGTGCCAAATTATACTCTGATTCTTTCCTCTCTCCTTAAAGAATGACATGATGGTTTCCCGTGGTTATCCGCGGGGACGGTGATGAATTTTGTCACCGTGTCATTCTCTATTTCAGAGCTTAACTCTTTGCTGAGTGAAAAAGAATTTCCTTCTATTTGTTTAAAAAATATTAACTTCATTGAGTGTTTCCTGGTCTTTGTACTTTCTTTGAAAGAGTAAAAAAAACGATTTACTTTTACCCATTCTACACCATTCAGGACTTTGTAAACCTCTATTACATTCCCCCTCAGCGTCTCTTTTCCAAGTTGAAGAGCCCTAACCTCATATAAGAGGAGTTCCATCCTTCTGATATCATTTTGGTCATTCTTCTTTGAATTTTTCCTAATTCTGCTGTATCTTTTTTTGAGATATGGTGACCAGAATTGCATGCAAACGTCAAAGTGAGGTTGCAACATGGAGCGATACAGAGGCATTGTAATAATCTTCATCTTATTTTCTATCTCTTTTCTAATAATTCCTAGCATCCTGTTTGCTTTTCTAGCCACTGCTGCACACTAGGCAGAAGATTTCAGTGGATTATCTATGAAGGCATCTAGATCTTTTCCTTGGGAGGTGATTCTTAAAGGTGGACCCTTATGACACAAGATACTTAGGGGAAGGGAGGGGGTATCCTGGCTGAAAAATCAGTTTTATACACTCAAATCAAAGCCTCCTCCCGACCCCCCCCAAACAGGACCTGATCACTTTTTCAACCCCCCACCAACACATTCCCACTTCTACCCTGGACTCTCCTTAAGTTCCCTGGTCATCCAGTGAGTGATTGGGAAGAAGTAAACCCTATTCACTATTGCCCCTAGCAGCTAAGGTGGCAAAATGGCTTCTATAACCTCTGGTGGTAGTCTTGCAGTAATACAATTAGGGTCAGTCTCTAGAGGTAGGACTGAGACTATCATTAGGGATCACAGCAGCTATTTTATTGCCAGAGGTACTGGGGGCAGGAATAAGTGGAGTTTGCTCCTACCCTGATCACCCGCTGGAGCACCTAGGAGCATAATGTAGACCCAAGGGGCCTACCTGCAGATGGGGGGGGGGGATCCAGGAGAGGGATCAAAACCTGTTTGGGGATTTCCTACTGTTGGGAGGAGGGTGATTGGGTCCTGCCAGGGAGATCAGGAGAGAGAGTCCTGATGGGGGAGTCAGGAGGGTGATTAGGTCCTGTTACGGGGGTATGATTGTGAGGGAAATGGACTGCTTTTTGCACGGTCCTATCTGCCCAGATATCACCCGTTACCTGAAGTGCTAATAAATAAGATGCTAAAGAGGGTTTTCAGCAGGTGTCTGATGAAGATAGCATTTGTTCCTTCCTTTAGCTTTCTGTTGTATTACTGGTAAGAAAGAGAAAGAAAGACAACAGCTTACTGCAGTGTCTCACAAACTTTCTGGCCGGCGATACACTAAATCCAGTGCCCCAGCTGGAAGGCACCTGTAAGTGCACATAGGCCTATCTGGCCGTGACCTGCTGGTGGAAGGATCTGGGAGGTGCAGGGAGAGGAGGAGAGACGCTAGCCAGGAGGAGAGCCATCTGTGCCGGCTGACTTCCTACAGGACGTGCCTCTCGCCGTGAGACGACTCTCCTCCTCGCCACAAATCTCAGGAGGCACACAGTTTGCGAGACAGTGGCATACTGTATCAACCAGCACAAATCCACTGAGAAAAAAATGCAATAAGAAGTCGAAGCAGAAGTTTTACTGAAACAGAGTTCTAGCCGTCTTTCTCTTAGGCCTGGGAAGGGCTGCAGACATTCAACCTTGAGCAGCCATGATAATCCTCAGAAATATTTATGTTTAGCTTGATAGAGAACTTTAGCAACAAGACTTTTATAGGCAAATAAAACCCAAATGAAGATCAGGAGAGATTGCCTTTTAAATTCAAAAGGCGTAATCTAACTCTATATACACACTGCTTAAGGAACTACTGTATATAATACAGTAAAAAGGGATATTGAGAGGGGGTTTCTTTAATTTATTCAGGTTTCCTAATGTGGAAGCACCCCCTCCTTTGGAAATCAAAACAACAAGGCCCCAGATTATTTTAGGAAAATACAAGTTTTTTGAGAATGAATATTTTCTTTCCTTCCTTTTTATACATGTTATATAAGTTGGTGTGCAACTGAAGTCTTGTCTGTATGAATTTTTTAATATTCTGAAGCTGGGTTAGTTGGTAAATAAGAATTGATTGGGGAAAGTACAAACAAAAGCCCCTGTAATTCATTACTGTCAATGTTCTGTATTATTTGCTGGGCTGATTAGGTATAGGAGACAATGAACTTAACAGTTTATTGTTTAGTAATTCTTACTCCAGTCCATGAGACACCTCCAGAGTTCAGCCACCATGAAATTATTTGGCAGAACACGGAGGCAGTTCATGAAAATCTCTCTCATGCATATTCATTGTGGCTATCCTGAAAAACCATTTGTTATGGTGTCCCAAGGACTTTGCCCTTACTTGTATTATATAAAGCACAACGGAAGAGTCGTGAGGATAAGATGTCAATAATTCAGCCATGGATATACAGTTCAAAGTACATTTTATTGGTAGTAGCACTATGAAGACTCGAAGACTCGACACTGACAGTGTTTTGGAATCAATACCTTTGTCAAGAGTCTATTGAGCCATAACATATTAAAAACACAGCATAATAAAACATGTGGAGCGGCATAATAAAAAAAGACTAAGTCCATTTTGGGCCTAGAACGTTAGTCACCCAAAGTCAGAAACATCCCAAGTCCATTCTCAAAAAATATGTCCCCCAATTTTTTTTTGAGAATCATCTACTTCTACATCCAGCTGTTTGATCGTTCATACCACCAAGTTGTCTATCTTTATACCGCATTCTCATCCAAAAATTCATCCAAGTGAAAAACGCCTAGAACAAGACCTTTTGGACATGGGAGAGGTCAGCAAAATGATGGACTGGCCACCCAGATACGGCAACAGAGTAGTGGGGCATCTTACAAACACTGCTGTGAACTTCACAAAAAGGGTATCACATAAACATCTCACTACAATTCCCTTATAGGTCATAGTGAGCCCCCAAAACACCCCCAAAACCTATACCCACCCGTCTACCACCTCAATAGCCTTTATGGCTGCAGGTACCACTTTTATGGCAGTACAGTAGGGTTTTGGTGGGTGCACATTTTTCACCATGAATGTAGTGGTTACAGTGACTTATGGGACTGGGTCCTCCTCTCTATGGTTCACTAGCCCACCCCCCCCAGACTACTTAAGCCACCTCTGTGCAGCTCTACTAGGCTTTCCTATGCCAGGTGTTGATGTTCTGGAGGCAGGTATGTACTTTTTTATTCTGATTTTTATGGGGGAGGGGGCAGTGATCGCTGGAGGAGTGTGTGTGGGGGCCTTACTTTGTGTCTGCAGTGGTTATTTTGGTCACTTAAGATACCTTCTGGGCACTTATATCTGTTTTTAGATCACCTAAGTCACAACGTATAAGTTCCATCTAGGCAGTCTCGTTAAACTTTCAATTATCGCTGCAGGATGACTTTGTCTAGGTCGGCTCATATCCCGCCCTAACCGCTCCTCGAAAAATGCCCCTTTTCACTCTGGGCATACAGTGGCAGTGAAAAAGCCTAAGCTGCTTTTAGATACGTCTAAAACTCGTTTCGATTATCAGCACTTGGACGACCTGTCTTTTTGATTGGACAAGTGCCGATTTAGGCAAGATTTTAGATGTACTGTATTTCCATTTTGATTATGAACCTCATAATATAAACTAATAATGTCACATCAGGCGTGAAATAATGATAAAATCAAGAAAATATTATGTGAGACTTATGTACTATGAAATTGCATTGGGCATAATACTTAGTTTCTGAGCACACTTCACTATAAAATCTATCCCCCCCTTTTACAAAGCTCCACTTCAAAATCACTGAGCTCTGGAACAACCTTACCTCCCCTCTTCGGAACTTGAGCTCTCTCCAAGTTTTCCGCAAACATCTGAAAACCTGGATTTTCTCAAAAAATGTAAGTCTCCCTCCAACTTAGGAATCAAGGAAACTTATATCTTGGCATCCCAAGTCCTCTAAATTTTCTTCACACTTCTACCTCTAACCCTCTGTTGTAGTTCCTTCCTATTTCTCCTACTGTAAACCACGTCGAGCTCTACGAACATGGAGATGATGCGGTATACAAACCTAAGGATTAGATTAGATTACAGTAGTGGCTGCTGCATGGCAAACGTTCCAATGCCCATTAAATCCCTATGGGTATGAGAGCAATTACTACAGCAGCTTTGAAAAGGAGCCCTATATGAGTTATTTAGGTTTGGGGTATATCTCATTTAAAAAAAAATCTATATGAGTTTGTAGTCAAGAAATATTTTAATAAATTAAAAAATAAAACATTTAAAGAAATAAAGAATTATAACTTAAAAATAAATAGAAATGTATACAAGGTGCCAAGCGTCATCCAAAGGAAAGGTTGGGATCTTCAATATGGGAAATTTCTGAGGATCTAAACATCTCTTATGATTCCGTTCAAAACATTTTAACAACAGATTTCAACATGAAAACGACCTGAGAAATGGGTAAACGGTGTCATCCTCCATCAAGACAACACTCCATGTCACAAATCACTTCTGGTATGGCAATTTCTATTCCTATTATTTTTTAGTGGCAGTCTGCCATGATGATGTCGCAATGTCAAGGTTGCTGGCTATGTTGGCAATTAAAAGTGAGATAATATATAGAGTGTGCATTGTTTTACATACTTTCTAATTAGAAATGATACAAAATATCAGCAAAATATTTCATTTTTCATTTTAATGTGCACGGAATGGTTTTATGTGCTAAACCACTCGTTATATCTCCCTTATTTGTTTATCTCCTCCTTCTCCCTACCTGTTTGGTCTACTTTTTTCCTCCTTACCACTCCTTCTCTTCTCCCAGCTCTTTTACTTCCTATTCTTTCT
Organism: Geotrypetes seraphini; assembly: GCF_902459505.1. Classification (NCBI taxonomy): domain Eukaryota; kingdom Metazoa; phylum Chordata; class Amphibia; order Gymnophiona; family Dermophiidae; genus Geotrypetes; species Geotrypetes seraphini. The sequence goes on from NC_047095.1 coordinate 25,453,872, forward strand.
TATCTCTCTAGTAGCTGTCCTTAAAGATCCTGCATATTAGCTAGAGAAAACTGGAAAGGAATTAGTTAAATGGAAAAAGCTTACTGTGAATGTGGATTAAAAAAAAAATCTCTGAATGGGCTACATGAAATATTTGAGAGTTCTCTTATTCTTAACCACCTCCTCAAATTGGTCCCTAACATGGTCTGGCAACTCCATATACTCTTCCTGAGGCTTCTTGTCCACCTTTTCTAAATTAAGGCAGTTGGTATTAGAAATACATGAGTGTTAATTCATTTACCATCTCTTATTAGCAGAAGCTTGGTAAATATTTGTTGTTTGCATTTTAAGAAAGGATAGTGGGAAATATATGTTCAGTTGAATAGTTTTAATGAACTCAAACACATACATATATCTGTGTATGTTTGAAAACAAATAACGAAAAGAATTCTTTGCATAAGCATGAAGAGAATTAAACTAGGCTTCTCTCTTACTCCTTAAGTAGTATTTTTTAAACAAAATAAGGTGTTTTATTGCACAGTAATTGACTGTAGTATTTTATTTTCCTTGTAATTAAGTTTCAGGCTTTAAGACCACACTTCCTATCTTATACTTGTCATACAAACTCTTGTTTGCTTACTATAAAAATAATTAGCAACAAAGTGTTAGGCATGAATTAGAAAATGCCAACCATATTAAAATAAACGCACTTAATCCCAGAACTAGAAGTTGCCATTCTCTGCGTGCCCCGAGTTGCGCTTTTATCGGGACCACTGAAAGAAGACTGCTGTCTTGTAATCTGTAAATCTCACATATAGCAAAGTAGGTTATAGGGAACACAAGAAAAAGGAGTAACATTGGCTATGGTTCGATGACAGAATGTTCATCAAGCCTGCTATTAAGAGAAGTGAAGGTTTTCACATATCATTTTTATGTCCACAAAATCTTTTAAAAAGATCATGATTTAAATGATTAAAAAAAACCCCCAACAACCCTCGTTTTTGTATTTCTAATTCTATATGACTGGCAATGTTGTTTTAGCTGTTTGTTATAGGCTACACTTGTATGATATCCACAGAGGCAGTTTTACTGTGGTATTGTTCATTTGCCCACCATTTCTTTTGAGATTCCGGTTGGGCCTGGCAATATAAAAAATGATCTCCTGGACCAATTTTTAATTGGCACCAGAGAATTGCTGCTGCTTATACGCTTCAGTCTGTGCTTGCGGTTGTACCGCTCGTATGGTAGAATCGCCCGATGTTCTCCTTACTTTGGAGCTTGCCTATGGAATAACCTTGGTGGAATGTTGCATTTCCAGAAGGAAAATTCAGTGTAGGGGCTACTAGCTTTTGAGTATTGACAGGCTATTTGGTAGCCAGAACACCAGGTTTCTGCCAGGTACTTGTGACCTGTATTGGCCACTGTTGGAAACAAGATACTGGGCTAGATGGAACATTGGTCTAATCCATTATGGCTGTTCTTACGTTAAGGTCGAGGCTGGGCACAGAGTCTCTCAGATGATATAGGCCTTGTGACAAATTTTCTTTGGGGAGTTTGTTTTTATTCATTTATAACCCGCTTTTTTCCAGAGCAGCTCACAATAAAACACAATAATTAAAACACATCTGATACACATTTACACACCAGTAAATCAGCGACCAGATCTTACACTGTTACAATGAACTCAATACCCATATTTCATACTGCAAAACAGGCATCTCTTCAATAATCTCTTAAAGTCAAGCAAATTTCCCTGTTGTCGTATAACAGAGTAGATGAGGGCAGATAAAGACCCAAATGGTCCATCTGATTCAATCTAAAACCTGATTCAATCTAAAAATTTGTTGTTGGGTTTTTTTTTCTTCTTCTTCTTAGCGATTACTGGGCAAGAATCCAAAGCTCTGCCCGGTACTGTTCTTAGGTTCCAACCCATGCTTTTTTTAACTCCGTCACCGTTTTCATCTCCACCACCTTTCTCGGGAGCGCATTCCAGGCATCCACTACCCTCTCCGTAAAGTAGAATTTCCTAACATTGCCCCTGAATCTACCACCCCTCAAACTCAAATCATGTCCTCTGGTTTTACCATTTTCCTTTCTCTGGAAAAGATTTTGTTCTACGTTAATACCCTTTAAGTATTTGAACGTCTGAATCATATCTCCCCTGTCCCTCCTTTCCTCTAGGGTATACATATTCAGGGCTTCCAGTCTCTCCTCATACGTCTTCTGGCGCAAGCCTCCTATCATTTTCGTCGCCCTCCTCTGGACTGCTTCAAGTCTTCTTACGTCCTTCACCAGATACGGTCTCCAAAACTGAACACAATACTCCAAGTGGGGCCTTACCAATGACCTGTATGGGGCATCAACACCTTCTTCCTTCTACTGACCACGCCTCTCTTTATACAGCCCAGCATCCTTCTGGCAGCAGCCACTTCCTTGTCACACTGGGTTTTTTTTTGCCTTTAGATCTTCAGACACTATCACCCCAAGGTCCCTTTCTCTATCTGTGCAAATCAGCCTCTCACCTCCCAGCATATACCCACCTTCTGATTATTAATCCCAAAATGCATTACTCTGCATTTCTTTGCATTGAATTTTAGTTGCCAGATATTAGACTATTCCTCTAAGTTTTGTAGATCCTTGTTCATGTTTTCCACTCCCTCCTCGTTGTCTACTCTGTTACAAATCTTGGTATCATCAGCAAAAAGGCAAACCTTTCCTTCTAAGCCTTAAGCAATGTCACTCACAAACATATTGAACAGGATCGGCCCCAGTGCAAGAGAACATACTAGTCCTTGAAATCATCAACCTCAGGCATTTGACTGGAGGAATGCACAACTCTGCACGCTGGACAGAATGCAATTTCGGTAGTGGGACATAGGGTAGGATAGTACCCTTCATGCTTTCTGGGGCTATGCCATGCACACACAAATAGACCATCACCAACAGTCTAGCAGGGGTCTCAAAGTCCCTCCTTGAGGGCCGCAATCCAGTTGGGTTTTCAGGATTTCCCCAATGAATATGCATGAGATCTATGTGCATGCACTGCTTTCAATGCATATTCATTGGGGAAATCCTGAAAACCCGACTGGATTGCGGCCCTTAAGGAGGGACTGTGAGATCTCTGATCTATAGCATATGTGGTCTTCTAATTTTAGCCAATATAACTTCACATAATTATCAGTCACATGGTCAGTCCTCCCTAACTAAAACAGCGCTCTGTCAACTGAATTTTGTGTGACCTGCAGTATGTTCAGGATGGTTGCAGGCAAGCCCAAAAGAACTAACCCCCTCTTCTATTAAACTACGCTAGCAGTTTTTAGCACAGAGAGCCGTGCTGAATGGCTCACGCTGCTCCCAACATTCATAGGAACTGTATGAGTGTCTGGAGCAGCGCGGGCTATTCAGCGCAGCTTCCCACGCTAGAAACTGCTAGCGCGATTTAATATAAGAGGCCCTAAGTTGCAATAGTCCAGTTAGCCTCGAGTCCAACAACACACCCAAATAGTTAACCTCCTCTGAGAAGCTTATAGAAGGATCAAGAAAGTGAACTGAGTCGGGGATATCATTCATTTCTGCCCTTCTAAAACACATTAACTTTGTTTTTTGAACATTCAATTTCAGCCTGCTATCCTCCAACCAGTTCTTCACTTTTGTCATAACCACCTGCAAATGCTCCACGTCTCTCCCAAGCTACCTTCAACAGGAAGCAAAAGCTGGATATCATCAGCATACAGTCTATAAGAGACTTTAAAACCTTGCTGTAACTTACACAAAGGAAAAAGGTACAGACCATTTTTTACTTCTGTAGTAATTTCTGACTTCCCAAATTGAAATTCAGCATATATTTTTGCTATTGAAATACGAGGGTGCAGGCGTAATTCTCTAAAAGGGGCCTGTGACATGGGCACCAGTTAGAGAATCGGGGTGGTCAGGCAGAGTTAGGCATCTGTCCATTAGGGCAGACGCAATTTTGGATAGGACGCCAGTCTGTGATTCTCAGCTGCTTCTTAGGTGGCTGCTGAGACCGGTGTCCTATAATGAATTTCCCCCTTAGTACGCATGTGTACACTACCAGGAGATGAGTGTGCACGCTTAGCAAGTAGTGGGAAAAGCTCTATATACAGACTCATTCAACTCTTACTATCTGCCCCCCTCACTTCTCTCACCCCCTTAACATAAGAACATAGAAATTGTCATACTGGGACAGACCAAAGGTCCATCAAGCCCAGTATTCTGTTTCTAACAGTGGCCAACCCAGGTCCCAAGCACCTGTCAGAAACCCAAAGAGTAGCAACATTTCAGATTGTGATGTCATAATGCCTCATTCCACCAATGCCTAAGAGCCAGCCTCATCAGTGATGTCACAATGGCTGATTACATTATACTTGGCTCACATAAGAATTGCCATACTGGGACAGACCAAAGGTCCATCAAGCACAATATCCTGTTTCCAACAGTGGCCAACCCAGGTCCCAAGAACCTAGCTAGATCCCAAGTAGCAAAACAGATTTTATGCTGCTTATCCAAGGAATAAACAGTGGATTTCCCCAATCCATCTCAATAATGGCCTATGGACTTCTCTTTTAGGAAATTATCCAAACCTTTTCTAAACCCCGCTAAGCTAACTGATTTCACCACATTCTCTGGCAACAAATTCCAGAGCTTAATTACACATTGTATGAAGAAATATTTTCACCGGTTTGTTTTAAATCTACTACTTAGTAGCTTCATTGCATGTCCCCTAATCCTAGTATTTTTGGAAAGAGTGAATAAGCAATTCACATCTACCTTTTCCACTCCACCGCTATCATATCACCCTTGAGCCGTCTCTTCTCCAAGCTGAAGAGCCCTAGACACTTTAGTCTCTCCTCATAGGGAAGTTGTCCCATCCCTTTTATCATTTTGTGTCTCCATATCTATATCTGTACCGATATTCAAAAGCTGTTCATTTACTTGGGTTCTTGTATTACCTTATCATAAATGTATTTGACACTGACTTTGTCATGATCCTATGTTATTTGTACTTGTATCCTCATCTCTCTTGTACGGTCTTCTGCTTATTCATATCGAACTTCAAGGTGTATTGTGGTAGGCAAATAAAATTTTATGCTCTGTTATGGTATGTTAGTGTGACTTCTTCAGAGTTGTGCGAGTACCGTAATATATTACTGTGTTACATCTTATGGTTTATTGTTTATTATAGTTTAATATACTGTCTGTCCTGAGGAGATAAATCAATTAATGGACAATAAATCTAAATCTGAGAGGAAAGAATGCCAATTGTCAAATGAAAGAAAATTGAAGGAAAGGATAAGAAAAGTAATACTAGCAGGAATATATTACTGGTAACATATCACTAGTAATATATTACTTTAAAAAGTATGAGTAACCACTAAACTAAACTAAACCTTAAGTTTATATACCGCATCATCTCCACGGATGTTGTAGAGCTCGGCACGGTTTACAAGAACTTAAAATATAGGAAGAGAAAGAAAAAAAAAAGGTTTACATGAACTTATATATAGAAGAGAAGAGTAATGGGGAATAGAATTACATTTTAGTGAAAAGCCAGGTTTTTAGTTGCTTGCGGAATAATTGGAGGGAGCCCAGGTTCCGCAGCAGGGTAGTTAAGTTACTTTCCAAAAGTAAAATAAAACAGTCACTAGTTTCATTAGGAAACAAGAATTATGTTACAGTTATTAGCCTGGATAGGTTACTGTGAAAAATAATGCATTACTTTTAAAAGTAATATATTACCCATAATATATTACTACCCACCTCTGGTTCTCTGGTTGTCATTCTAGACAAGGACCTCACCTTTCATCAACAAGTTATGCTGTTATATAAAAATGTTTTCATAAGCTTAGGCTCATCCATTCTATTTCTTCTTTTCTTGATCCCTCCTCGATTAATATTCTGATTCACTCCCTAGTAATTTCAAATATAGATTACTGTAATGCCCTTTATCAAGGTATGACCCAGAAAGAAATCTGTCGTCTACAACTATTGCAAAACTCTGCTGTTAAATTAATCTATCATGCAAAAAATTTGACCATGTCACTCCTCTCCTCCGCAAAGCACATTGGCTAATTATTACTCATCGTCTCTCCTATAAAATACTCCTCCTTACTTTTAAAACAAAAAACTCTAAGCAACCGGTGTTCATAAATAAACTTTTGATCCCTTATTCATCATCCAGGACTCTCCGATCAAATAATCAAAATTTACTCTCCAGACCATCAATACAGGAACTATTTTACGATACTACTCGCAAATCCTTCTTTTCAGTTACCGCCCCCACTCTGTGGAATGCCCTCCCATTAGACGTTCAATTAGAGAACTCCCTGGAAAAATTCAAAGCCAAACTTAAAACCTTCCTCTTTAAAGATGCCTTTATTCTTTAGTACTAGATTCAGCCTCTGAACTCCTTGATTCATATGAAGCTTTGAAACATCTGATACTTCTTTTGAAATGATTCCCCTCCTAATTTTTTTACCACCCCCCATTTACCATCCTTTTTTATTAATTTTTACTTCAATGTATTTTAAACAAACTTTCCCTCCCTACTTTCCTTCCGTTTCATGTACGGTAATCCGAATTCATCTAGTATTTTTAATATTTGATAAAATCTTGCTTTTATTTTCCTATTCCTATTTTAATTGTCCCTTACAATCTTTTTATATTGTACACCATCTAGACATCTGTTTTGATAGACGGTATATCAAAAATAAAGTTACTTGAAACTCTTTCTTATTCTATTATAAACTGTTCGTGAACTGCCATGTTTTATTTTGAAAGGTAGTAAAGTATACACTATAACAAACAAATCTATTGTAATACAACAATATTTTAAAGCAGAACATTCTGTAAAGAATAGGTAGTAACAACGCCCCTGGTCCTACAGGGAGAAGTAGCCTAATAGTTAGTGAATGGGCTAAGATGCTAAGGAACAAGATTTAATTCCCACTGCAGCTCTGTGAGATCCTGGGCAAGTTACTTAAGCCTTCAGGTTCAAGACTCAGATTGTAAAACCTACTAGGTAACAGAGAAAACTGCTTCATATAATATGTATGGTACTATGTGGTTTTCAGCACCTCAAGAGGCCTATAACTCTTTCCCTCATGATTCGGGAGACAGATCTGGCCACCTTGTCTGTCAGTACCCAAAATAAGACTTTTAACTCTAATAAAAAGGTATTAGAGACAGACTACACATTCAGTTCTGTTAGCAGCTGTAGTCCATATTCTTGGTAACCTGTTCAGTCAGGGTGACTTCCCAAGATGCCTCTTTTCTAAACCAGGTCAGTTAATTCCAGAGCCTCCTGGTTCTTATACTTAAGCTATGCTATGCTAAGGATGATTTATATTCCACTTTATTCCTTGCAGATTCAGAGTGGATTATATAAAGAGTTAAGTAGGCATAGCTGTTAGATTGTTTTTGGGTTAGAGGTTATTGAGGTTATCAGGAGGTCCAGTTTTCAAACAGATATGTTTTTACATTCTTTCAAAAGATGGTGTGTTTAGGGGAGGTTCTAATTGCAATGCAGATTAGGCCCTGTTCACATAAGCTCCTATATCCTCTTCCAACAAGCTCTGTGGGAACACTTCTCTCTTCTGGATGCTTCTTTTACTAAGAAAGAACATACTGAAACTGAATCATTTTTAGTAGGCAGCAGACATTCAGTTAAACAGCCACCACTCACTAACCAGGACAAGACTTAATATGACCATATGACTCTGTCCTCCTCAGCTGGCTGTTAGTCTCAGTTCAAAACAAAAAGTACAAAGAAAATTATAAGAGAGCCTTATCCCTCACCTCCAAACTATGTGCCATGTCCTTCTATAGACCTTCTCCCTCAGGCTGTAGTTTCTCAGGCCATGCAATCTTTCCTTTTCTCAAGTTGTAAGATTTTCTTCTCTCTCTTTCTCTCCCTTCTAGGACAGTGTTTCTCAACCTTTTCAAGCCAAATTCCTCCCTAAGCCTAGCAAATACAAACCGAGTACCCCATAGAAGCTCCGCCCCAGACCTGCCTAAACTCCACCTCAGACCTGCCCAAAATCCACCCCATAATAATAGTATTAATTGTAATGCAATTTTTTCCATCCATTTTTCATATACACATAATATAATTCTATTAATACATAATGGTAACCATAAAATTAAAAAAAAATCACAAAGCACACTGTATGCACAGAAAAAGTTAATTATCATTTATATTCGGGGGTATTCAAAGAAGTCAAGACAGATGACTTTAAAATATGCAATGTCACCTCAGTAACAACTATAGAAAAATAGACACATTTTGATCACTAAATTGAAAATAAAATAATTTTTCCTACCTTTGGTGTCTGGTGATTTCACGAGTCTCTGGTTGCACTTTCTTCTGACTGCATCCAATATTTCTTTCTTTCTTCCTCCTGCATGCTTCTTCTCCCCCACACCTCATTCCATTCCCCAACCATCTCTCTCTGTCCCTCCATGAGTCCAAATTGTTCTTCCTCTCTCCCTGCCTGCCCCCTGCTACCCAACACACTCCATTCCCTCAAACTTTTTCTTTCTCTCTCCCTGCCTGCCCCCTGCCACCCAACGCACTCCATTCCCTCTCCAAACTTTTTCTTCCTCCTTCCCTGCCTGCTCCCTGCCACCCAAAACACTCCATTCCCTGCCCCAACTTTAAACTTTTTTTTCCTCTCTACCTGCATGCCCTCCCTCCCCTGAAGCTACCGCCGCAACTGATTTCTTCCTGCTTCCCTGCCCCACCCAACACACTCCATTCCCCCCGCCGCTGATGCCACAGCAGCAAAAGAGATAGGCCAAGCGCATGCAGTGACTGCACAAGCGGCCAGCCCACAAGCCTCCTCCCATCAATTCTGACGTTAGAGAGGAAGTTCTGGGCCAGCCATGCCGCGATTGGCTAGTCCAGAACTTCCTCTCCATCGTCAGAATTGACGTCAGGGGGAAGGCTTATGGGCCGGCTGCTTGTGCAGTTGCTGCTCACGCCTGGAGTGTGTCGGGTGGCAGGGTCGGTGTTGGGGGGAGGGGGGGAGTGTGTTGGGTGGCAGGGTCAGTTTCAGCGGTGGGGCGGGAAGACAGGGAGAAATCGGATGCGGCTGCAGTTTCAGTGGGTAGGAGAGGCAGGGAGAGATCCCGGACGGAGGCCAGCCCGTGTACCCCCTAGGGTACGCGTATCACAGGTTGAGAAACACTGTTCTAGGACACTCTGTTTAAAGGCCCTAATCCTAAATCTCTCCCTGCTTATTAGACTTCCACCTCTGAGACAGCTTTGGTCATTATCTTCCCAATTAGGACAATTGGTCAAATACCTCTTAGCCTCTGCTAATATGGGTACCACTTCTTGTTGGAGGTTGCAGGCTTCCTTGCCCCCACCCTTTTAGAACTTTCTCCCATAGTTCTCACAGCTGAGCCCAAGCTTTTTTCTCCCCTTTCCTTTTTAAAAGAGCAATGACCCTCTTTTTCCTGACAGGTTCAGTGTCTCTAAAACTTAAAAAAGGAAACACCCTTTCCTTTGTCTACCTTAACTTTAACCTGGGAAATAGGGAGTCAGCTCCCCCTTGTGACAACTCCAAGACAGGGCATGATCTATTCTGTACCAATTTTTTTTTTTTTTTGCTTATCTGTGAACTTAGAGTTCTAGGTTTATTTAGTCATCCAGTTCTTTATCAAAATATTATGTTTATGTATTCACATTCAAATAGTACAAGTGGTTCAAAACATGTTGAGTAGTGTTCACATTATCTAGTACAATGCAACCATACAGTATTTAATGTTTAGCATATTATGATTTCATCAGTCAACAGTGCAGAACAGCACAGCCCATAAAATTATGTAGAATTTCAGGCAAGTTTAAAATTTGAATTGATTTCATGAAAAGCATTTTGACACCTTGCTTCTTTCTTTGTGTTCACCCTGAGATTTTCTGGCACTTTCTGCTGAACTGCATGGAAAGGTTGACTTGATTATGTCGGAGAATATGCATCGTTGAGGGTGGCGAACGACCACTGGGTGATGAAAAGCACAAATGCAAGGCCCACTGCAGGAAACAGTGGGAAGGTTACCAGCAATGAGAAAACCTAAATCAGGGGGTGGGGGGCAAAGCAGGAACAAGGAAATTAGCAGGCCTGTAAGCACAAGAATTGCAAATGTCTACTGGTTTCATAACTTATTATTTTTGGCAGGGTTGCATATGTTCTCTGTGCTCATTCCATGGATCCAGCTGATTATTATTCCAATCACCAGAGGAGGAGAGAGTCCCATTAATTTGTAGTAATTAATAGCACTGATGCATTTGACAGCGCATGTTAACAAGCCTCTTTGATTGTTTGGAACTCTAACTGCGGCCCTTCTTGTTTGCATCACCTCCAAGGAATTCATAATATCAAAGCTTAACGGTATCTGATACTTGTCAAAATGCAATTTATAAAAGTTTAATTCTTTTATTGATTTAGTTTGGTTTTGATGCCCGCAGAGTCAGCTCCCTTGACAGAACTTAGCGGATTCAAAAGCTTGTCACCAGCTCGGCCTCCTTTTTGCAGGGAACAATTGCCATAGGCCAAGCCAACAGGCATGGTTTAATTGCCATTAATTAAAGCATAAATCTCTTTTTTCTTCAGTTGCTCTGCTCTTAAAGGGGCTGCATCTCTCTCTCTCTTTTTTCCCCCCCTGTGTTTGTCAGAACACCTTCTGGCAAGCAAAGTTAACCCATTCTAGCTTTCTGAGCACATTCTAGAAAATTCTTTTGAAGTGCGGCTCTTATGATCTGATGTGAAATGCATGCAGGTCGGTGATATTTAACAATCTGGATTTCTTCTTTATTGCAGTATAATGAGGTCAAATGAAACCCTCCATGGGTTGTACATATGTTTAAATGGTTTCTGCATCAAATTATTTTTGACAGGAAATAAAACAGCAGCTAAACAGAACATAAGATTTTTAAATTTGGTAAGAAAATCAGAAATCCATGATCACATAAAACCACTTTGGAAGTGATCAACTTTGCAAGAAATTACCTATACAGTATATAGGAATTTTTGGAAGAGAGAAATTATGGTGGGTTTTTATATAAAGAAAACCACTGAGGACAATAAAATGACATCTTTACCATAAATATTATTCACCGTGTACCTACTGAACTTCATCACTAGACAGACATGGGGGGAGCCACTGCTTGCCCTGGATCGGTAGCATGGAATGTTGCTACTCTTTGGGTTTTTGCCAGGTACGAGTGACCTGGATTGGCCACTGTGAGGACAGGCTACTGGGCTTCATGAATTGATCTGACCCAGTAAGGCTATTCTTATGTTCTTATTGGTAATCTGACTATATTCCCCTATTATTACAAAGATATATGGATCTCACTGTCCAATCCATTAATAACTATGTATGCAATGGGAAATGTGTGTGTGTGTGGGTTTCCTGTCGATGAAACCATCCTATCTACAATTACCTGTGAAATGAATTATCAGCCATAATTTGTTATTCAATGGCAGTGTCAAAACAATTCTGTTTCCTCATCTCTTTCTCCTCTCAGCCCTGCTGCGGTTAGGGGAAGTGTCGCCATAAGCAGATTATTCCTGTAGCATTTACACATATTAACTGTGTCAGAGGATGTGGTAAGAGCGGTTAATGTAGCTGGTCTTAAAAAAAGGTTTGGACAAGTTCCTGGAGGAAAAGTCCATAAACTGCTGTTGAGACAGACATGGGGAAAGCCACTGCTTACCCTGGATCAGTGGCATGGAATGCTGCTATCATTTGGATTTTTGCCAGGTAGTTGTGATCTGGATTAGCCTCCATGAAGACAGGATACTGGACTGGTGTCAGGTCAAAAGCGCGCCGGGACAAAGGCGCGCCCAGACAATTGAGCACAGCGCACGCTGCCGTGCCACTCTAAATTACTGTTTTTAGTGCTCTGACGGGGGGGTGTGGGGGGGGAACCCCCCCACTTTACTTAATAGACATCACGCTGCGTTGTGGGGGGTTTGGGGGGTTGTAACCCCCCACATTTTACTGAAAACTTCACTTTTTCCCTGTTTTTAGGGAAAAAGTTCAGTTTACTGTAAAATGTGGAGGGTTACAACCCCCCAAACCCCCCATAACGCCAGCGCGATGTCTATTAAGTAAACCGGGGGGGGGGGGCCCCCAACACAACCCCTCATAGGAGCCCCTAAAAACTGTAATTTAGAGCAGTGCGGCGGCGCGCGCTTTTGTCTTTCGCGCCGTTGTCTATGAACCTACTGGACTAGATGGACCATTGGTCTGACCCAGTAAGACTATTCCTATGTTCTTATGCTTTATCTTCCAGTGTGAGCAGCACTAGAGATCCACAGAAGTTGTGCACTCTATTAAAAAGTTCTGCTTAGAGTTGCTTTCAGTACCCAGCACATGAATATGTTATACATGTTTTCATTAGGTCAGCCTAGCGGGAGTGATCGATTCCAGTTCCAGTGCGCATTTTTTTTTGCAAACATCTTAAATGAATGCTGTTTGCTTAATTGGAAGCTTTATGGTCAGCTATGCTCTACCTGATGCTGATCCCCTGGAAGCTCCTGGAAATATAAAAAGAATCTTTTGCTAAATGCAGATTTTTTTAAATTAAATTTATTTTTGTCCAGGTTACAGCCCTAACATGATGATATAACCTACAGTGCATTGTGGCCGGACCTTAATAACTTCTCCAGCCCTACATCTTTTTGGGAGGTTGTTGAGGCTCCAATTAAAACAAAAAAATAAAAAATAAGCTGCTTTAATGGTCTTTTAAATTGACAAGTGAACAATGATTTTAGTATTGGTATCTGTCAAAGGTCCTAGAAAATCCTCAGTTGATAAGGCCCAATGCTTCCAATTAAGAACAGTGCAGGTCTGCAGCCAATAATGATTTCTGGGTCCCCACAGAAATGCTGCAGACACTTATTGCAAATTACTGACAAAAAGCTCTGCTGTATTGATGAGAGGAAGTACAGGAGGCTTTCTGTGTCCCCGTCAGGTATAGCTAATAATGAGGAAGCTTGAAGTTTTGACTTAGCTTTTTTCTTCTTCTTTCCGTAAACCACACTGTTTCATTGATGAGTAAAAATCTTGCCTCCCTGCAGTTTTAACCATGTTAGACATTTCTTCCCATATTTTTTACATGAACGCCACTAATTTGATGTCAAACTCTGGCATGACTCTCATCAATAATATGTACAAACAGTGCCTAATACAGCTATTGGGCTCTAAGAAGCAACGTAAGCCATCCTAAAGGTCTCACAAATACACATGCAAAATGGTTTGCTGAGTTCGCTTCTCTCCACGACAAGAGCCGTGATAATGAAGACAATTAACTGTACAATTTAAACTCATTTCCCCTTATTGGGATTTGAATTACTGTATATGAAAACCTGAACATCTGAGAAGCCTTGAGGGAAAGCAGAATAAAGAAAACCCATATTTGCAACAACTCAATGCCGGCTAATAATGGCTTGTTACTTCTTGTCCAGTCTGAATAACGTTGGTATTTACAGTCATAACAAAACTTCTCTTCTTTTTTTTTTCATGTTAACGGAGCAGCAAAAGACATCCAATTGTTACTTTAAAAGAAAAATTAAAGAACCACTTATAATGATGACAAATAGTCTAGGCGCTTATAGAGGCCTGCTTTTCTGATGAAAAAGGGACCTAGGCCATTCCTTCCTTGAAAATCATTACAAGGCGCGCTGCCATTGACAGCTTTGGAACGCCCTGCCAGTCTGCCTGAGAAAAGAAACTTCACAGGATAGATTCAAAGTTTCCCTCAAAAGTTTCCATTATAGGGATGCCTTTGAAACCTAGACTCAAGGATCAAGACATAAGTTGCATCGTTTAAATTCTTTATTGTTGAATTTTTTTGACATCTTTTATCCATACTTCTACTTTTACCCTTCCCCTCCTTGTTCTAACCCTATATGTTTTTATTGCAGTTTTTCCCCTCTCCCATCTTTTATCAGTCCAGTATTGTATGTTTGTTTGAACCTGTCCATGTATGTTATTGTCCCTCCATTTTAGAATTGTAATCGCTTAGAAATATTTGATAAGGATATATATCAAATTTTAAATAAAACTTGACAGGGAAGAGATGAAGGGCCAGCTCCGCTCACTTGGAAGATTGCTGAAGATCAGGGAGGTGAGGGTGGCCTTCTCCGAGATCCTCCCAGTACCAAGAGCGGATGGAAAGAGACAAGGGGAATTGCAAGCTATTAACGCCTGGATGAGACGATGGTGCGAAGAAGAAGGCTTTGACTTCGTGCGCAACTGGACGGCGTTCTGGGGAAAAAGCAAGTACTACAGAAAGGACGGACTACACCTCAACAAGGAAGGAGCAAGAGTATTGGCGAGCAACTTGAAGAGGGCCATCGAGAAGGCTTTAAACTAATAAATAGGGGAAAGCCGACAGTCGACCACCAGTCGATGGTACGGACAACAGGATGCCCCGATGAAAGATCAATGGGCTACTACTCATACACAGGAGAGGACGAACTCACAGCAAATAAGGAAGACAAGGCAGGAAGGGACAACTCAGACACAGGAGGGGATGACCGCACAGCAAATAAGGGAGACAACACTGGAGCGGTTAAGGAGACCGTGAAAGAAACAGTAGGGACAGCAAAGAGCAGAAAGTCCAAAAAAGTAACTCGAAGAGAACTCAAATGTATGTATACCAATGCTAGAAGTCTAGGAAACAAAATGGGGGAACTAGAGACAATAGCAAGAAATGATAAGTTGGAAATCATTGGCATAACAGAAACATGGTGGAATGAAGAAAACAAATGGGACACAGTACTTCAGGGATACAAACTATATAGAAGAGATCGAGTAGGGCAGAAAGGTGGAGGTATTGCCCTATATGTTCAGGAAGGAGTAGAATCTGTTGAAGTGGCTACGACGGAAACGAAAGAGAAGCTAGAGTCCCTCTGGGTCAAGATTCCTGGCCAAAACAGTGCAGACACGAAAATTGGCCTTTTCTATCGTCCCCCGGGACAGGCGGATGAAACTGACTCTGAAATGATAGAGGAAATCAAACGAGAATGCAAGACGGGCAATGTAATAATATTGGGAGACTTCAATTTCCCGAGGATAGACTGGAAACTAGGAACCTCCAACTGCGGCAATGAGGTCAAGTTCCTGGAGGCGCTAGGGGATTGCTTCCTGGAACAAATGGTAAAAGAGCCGACAAGAGGCAACGCCACCCTGGACTTGGTGCTAAATGGCCTCACGGGACCGACAAAAGAAGTAGAAGTTACGGCACCGCTGGGGACGAGCGATCACAATGTGATCATCTTTAAGCTTGACATCGGGAATAGAAAAAGTGCCAAAACCTTAACCAAAACCTTTAACTTTAAAAAGGGCAAATACGATTGCATGAGAGCCATGGTGAAACAACGACTCAAAAAAAAGGTGGATAAACTTGAAACAGTAGAGCAGGCATGGTCCCTACTGAAAACAACTATCACAGAAGCACAAAACCTATACATTCCGAGGATCTCCAAAGAAAGGAGAACAAAGGGTAAGGGAGAACCAGCATGGCTTACCAGACAGGTGAGGGAAACCATACAAGAAAAGAAGGACTCTTTCAAAAAATGGAAACACATGAAAACAACCGAAGCATGGAACAAACATAAAGACGATCAGAAGAAATGTCACAGGGCGGTGAGGGATGCCAAAAAGGACTATGAAGAAAAAATAGCGCAAGAGGCCAAAAACTTCAAGCCCTTCTTTAGATATGTGAAAGGGAAAAAACCCGCAAAAGAGGCGGTGGGACCCCTGGACGATCAGGGAAGAAAAGGGTACATTAAGGAAGATAAACAAATTGCGGACAAACTAAATTCCTTCTTTGCGTCCGTCTTTACGGAGGAGGATACCGCAAAAATACCAGAAACTGTGAAAGTGTTTAGTGGAGTAATAGAAGACATCCTCACCACAGTTGAAGTAGATTTGGACCAGATATACTACCAGATCGACAAACTTAAAAGTGACAAATCCCCTGGACCGGATGGAATTCACCCGAGAGTCTTAAAGGAATTGAAGGTTGAAATCGGAGAGTTATTGCAAAAACTCGCCAATCTGACAATCAGAACTGGACAGATACCAGATGACTGGAAGATAGCGAACGTCACGCCAATTTTCAAAAAGGGATCAAGAGGAGAACCGGGCAACTACAGACCTGTGAGCCTTACATCTGTCCCTGGAAAGATGGTTGAAGCACTGATCAAGGATAGCATAGTCCGGCACTTAGATATACACGAATTGCTGAAACCCAGTCAAAATGGGTTCAGGAAAGGGAAATCATGTTTAACGAATTTGCTTCAATTTTTTGAGACCGTGAACAAGCAAATTGATAGTGGAATGCCGGTGGACATAATATATTTGGACTTCCAGAAGGCATTCGACAAAGTTCCGCATGAAAGACTTCTCAGGAAACTAAAATGCCATGGAATAGAGGGAGATATACACAGGTGGATAGGCAAATGGCTGGAAAACAGGAAGCAGAGAGTGGGCATAAATGGGAAGTTCTCAGACTGGGAGAAAGTGACTAGTGGTGTGCCCCAGGGCTCGGTACTTGGGCCGATCCTATTTAACATTTATATCAATGACCTTGAAGACGGAATATCCAGTGAGATCATTAAGTTTGCAGACGACACAAAGCTATGCCGGACAATCAGAACGCAGAAAGATAGCGAAGAACTCCAGAGCGACTTGTATCAGTTAGAGAAATGGGCAGAGCAATGGCAGATGAAGTTCAACGTGGAGAAATGCAAAGTAATGCATTTAGGCAGTAAGAATAAGGAACACGAGTATAGAATGTCAGGAGCAACTCTGGGTAAGAGCGAACAAGAAAGGGACCTGGGTGTACTGATAGATAGGACCCTGAAGCCGTCGGCACAATGTGCGGCAGCGGCAAAGAAAGCGAACAGAATGTTAGGAATGATAAAGAAAGGAATCACGAGCAGATCGGAGAAAGTCATAATGCCGCTTTATAGAGCAATGGTCAGACCACACTTGGAATACTGTGTCCAACATTGGTCTCCCAAACTAAAGAGGGATATAAAACTGCTGGAGAGGGTGCAGAGACGAGCAACGAAGCTAATAAGAGGTATGGAGAACTTGGAATATGAGGAACGACTCAAGAAACTAGGACTGTTCTCCCTTGAGAAGAGGAGGCTGCGAGGGGACATGATAGAGACGTTCAAAATACTGAAAGACATCGATAAAATAGAGCAGAAAAACAAATTATTTACACTGTCCAACGTGACACGGACAAGAGGACATGGTTTAAAGCTAAGGGGGGACAAGTCCAGGACAAATGTCAGGAGGTTCTGCTTTACGCAGCGAGTGGTGAACGCCTGGAATGCTCTTCCACAGGAGGTTATTAAGGAATCCACTGTGCTAGGATTCAAAGGCAAATTAGATGCACATCTCCTTATGAGAGGCATAGAGGGATATGGGTGGTAAAACTACATCAGGTGTATACCTGACTGGGCCTCCGCGTGTGCGGATCGCCGGACTCGATGGACCATGGGTCTGATCCGGAGATGGCAGTTCTTATGTTCTTATGTTCTTATGTTAATTACAACTGGTACAAAAATATTTTTTGCTGGCAGTGTTTCTTTCTGTTTGAATGTGGACACGTCAAGGGGTTACTCATATTGGCTCTTGTATTTCTATTTTCTTTGTATAATGATTGCAGGTACAATAGGAAAAACATGCAGAATGGTTTCTCTAGCTATCTGTTAATTATGTACCGCTGAGGTTAGATGCCTTCAACACGTGCTAGAGTCCTAGGGACTTGATGAGTTACAGATCTATAAAAAGATCAGTTTTGTGCTAGTCTGGTAAGATCCTCCAGCGTCATCCCTAGGGTTGTTTTCAGTATGTCGAGCCATAACATAACATCATACTTCTTAACCGCGTAACCATGAGTTCTACGCGGTTTACCAAAGATTATAAACTAAAAACAATTTAAGGATGACAAAAAAAAAAAAAAAAAATTTGAACAAGTATTTTGAAAAGAGATAAGTTTTCAGTTGAGTTCTGAAATATTTATAAGAACAAGCTCCAAGCAATAACAATCATAATTCTCTGTCGTGTGAAGCTGCTTGGAATGCTAAAGTATGGTCCAGAAATGTCTTACTTTTACAGCCCTATACTGACGAGACTTTCTACTCTTTTTATACGATGCTAGAGATAATCTATTAACCTATTAAAATGGAGCGGTATCATACATAACTTTATAGTAAAAGCAACCCAACTTAAACAAAAGATGAGCCTCCATTTGCAGTTCACAATAAAATAGAGTCACATGAGCCATCTGATTGCAGATCGTCCTCTTCACCTGGTTCCTTTGATCTTCCCAAACATAGGGGGGTCTTTTACTGAGGTGCACTAGCAGATTATATTCTATGGACACGTTAGCATTTAGCACATGCTAAATCGGCTAGCACACCTTAGTAAAAGACCCCCCCATAATGTCCTTCTCCAATGATCTTTGTTTTCTGACAGGATGACCAAAATAAGATAGTTGTAATTTCATCATTTGGGCTTCGAGTGACATAGCCAGTTTGATATCTGCTGTACCGCTGAACTCTCAGTCAAATGCTCCTTTACCTGAACAATAATAGCTATATAGCTATTCTTTACAGTAGTTTTATCCGGCCTTTATTTCTGTTTCATTGCAAAAAGGGTAGATGTCTTCTGAGTGAGCAATTGTCCTGCAGTATATACCATGGGTAATGCTTGCCTCATCCACTCCATCAAAAGACACAGTACTCATTTTTCTAATTAATATTAATATTTCACTAATTAATATTGATAATAAAATATATGCCAAAATATTAGCTTTAAGATTAGAGGAAATCCTTCCAAATTTACTGCATAGAGACCAAAGTGGATTCACTATGAAAAGATATCCTAGTGATAATTCTCGCCTCCTCTGGAATATATTGGCTCAAGTTGCTAATTCTAATGAATCCTTAGTGGCAATCTCATTAGATGCCGAAAGGGCCTTTGATAGGATTGAGTGGGAGTACTTGTTTGAAGTTCTGGCATGGTTTGGTTTTGGTCAAAAATGTATCCATATGATCAAGATTCTTTACAACCCACAGGCCTTCACAGGGGTACTAAACAAGGATGCCCACTCTCTCCTCTACTATTCAGTTTAGCTCTTGAGCCTTTAGCTATTGCTATTAGAAGCAATCATGATATCAAAGGTATATCTGTAAAAGATTCCTCCTTTAAACTTTCCATATACGCAGATGACATAATTGCATACATTTCTGTAGATTCAATACCGAACTTGTTAGATTGCATCAATGAGTTCTCAAAAATTTCAGGCTATAAAATTAACTGGAGTAAATCATCACTCTTGCCTTTAACTCCAAAGGTATTAAAACATCATATCTCTCAATTTTCTTTTAAATGGGAACCTGAAAAGATTAAGGGTTTCTTTTACAAAGGTGCGCTAGTGTTTTTATTGTACGCGCTACCCAAAAAACTAACGCCTGCTCAAGAGGAGGTGGTAGCGGCTAGCGCGTGGGGCATTTTAGCGCATGCTATTCCGCGCGTTAAGGCCCTAACGCACCTTTGTAAAAGGAGCCCTAAGTATTTAGGAATATGGTACAGTTCAACAGGAGATAAAACTATGACCTTGAATTCTAATTTTCTTATAGAATTAATAACATCTACTCTGGAATCCTGGTCTCCCCTCTTTCTTTCTTGGTGGGGTAGAGTTGAGGCCATTAAAATGGTTTTAACCCCCCAAATTAATTAAATTCTTAGTATGGTACCATTTTCATTTTCACCTTTCCTATATAAAAAAGCTGTCAGCCTAATTGGTAAGTTTCTTTGGAGATCAAAACCACCACGAATTGCAAGTCATAAGTTAAAATTACTTAAATTAAGAGGAGGCCTAAATCTACCAGACTTTAAGAGATACCATTTATCTTTCAGATTGGCCCAGGGTTTAATGTGGTTCCAGGACTTTGATAACTGGAACACTCCTAGATGATTATCTTTTGAAAAAAATCTTAATTTCTCCAGTCCCTATATGTTTGCTACCATTTATGGACAAATATCCTTTTAAGGCCACTTTAAGATTACTTATAGCCACTGCCATTAGCATTTCTACATTCCATAGAGCTATTAATGAAGAACTATTTGAGAGGAGGCACATTCCTCTATGGTTCAACAGTTCTGCTGATATCCAAATTGTGACCGAATTACGAAAAATATGTCAATCAAAAGATATTTGGACTCTCTCACATCTTACTAGCAATGGGGGACTAATTTCTATAGGTGAACTTGAACATGTTCTAGATTATCACAGTATAGATACCAATTTATGGCAGAGGATATTGGTTCCACTTAAGTTTTTATTATCTAAATATAAGGACTCTGGTCTAACTAATTTCTCAAAGACTATAGGCCCTTTATGATCAAGATACTGAAAGGGAGATAGACTTAGTAGATATAGACAGGTTGTTCACCCTCTCCAAGGAAGGGAGAACGAGAGGGCACTCTCTAAAGTTGAAAGGGGATAGATTCCGTACGAACGTAAGGAAGTTCTTCTTTACCCAGAGAGTGATAGAAAACTGGAACGCTCTTCCGGAGTCTGTCGTAGGGGAAAACATCCTCCAGGGATGCAAGACAAAGTTGGACAAGTTCCTGCTCAACTGGAAAGTACGCAGGTGAGGCTGGGCTCATTTAGAGCACTGGTCTTTGACCTGGGGGCTGCCGCAGGAGCGGACTGCTGGGCACGATGGACCACTGGTCTAACCCAGCAGTGGCAATTCTAATGTTCTTATGTAGGAAACAAAAGAGCATCAAAACTATATAAAATCTTAAGAGAGTGTGAGGGAGAAAAAGATATTTCCTTCGATAATATGTGGGCAACAGAGCTAAATGAAAATCCAAGAGTAATAGATTGGAAATCCTTCTGGGCATTCTCAGCTAGACCTACTATGTTGGCATGCATATGCCAGTCTACATTTTTCATTATGCATAAAGCTTACTTGACCCCTGCTAAAATAGCTAAAGTGTTACATGCGACTTCATAGCTTTGTTGGTCATGCCAAAAGCAACCTGGGACTCTAATACACCTCTAATATGAATGCCCTAACTTACAAGTTTACTGAAAGTTTTGGTCCAAAATCTGCTCAATTTTTAACATGAATATTAATGAGTTGCCCATGTCATATAAATCAATCATATTGCGTTTCTCTAATCCAGGTGTATCAATACTATTGTTATATAAAAAAATATTTGATTTCATGATTGCTTTAGCTATCCAATTGGAAAGACAATTCTAAGCTTAATTTTTATGAATGGTGGAATCACCTTTGTGTCATCAGAAAGTAGGAGGAAATAATAACATTCAAACAAAATAACATACCCAGACTCACAAAAATTTGGACCCTTCTTGATGAATATGTAAGGACTCATGTAAATCCCAATTAACTTTACTTTGTATATTAACTATACTATATTTTGCATATTATTATGTATATTTTGGTATCTGCAGCTTATTGTTTGTTTCATTCTTATACTTTTGTATTTGTAAAAATTCAATTAAACTTCAATTAAAAAGAAAAAAAAAAAGGACACAGTACTAACCGTTTCTGCCTTCATCTAAAGTTGTTTCCATGATATGGTCATATCACATCAACCAGGGCGCATGTGACATTACATCCCTAACTTTAAGCATTGTGGGCCAGATTCTCTAAGAGGTGCCTTAGTGTCAGTAATTAAAACAAAAATTTAATTGGGCTATAGGCACCTACCCGATTCTATATAAGGTAGGCGCCTAACTCATGGTGCTTAGCGGCACCTAATACCTAAGTGGGCATTTCTATGGGCAGAGTGTGACATAGGCGCCGCTAAACGCGATTCTCCAAAATGGTAGGTGTCTGGAATGTAGCCCTTAAAAACCCAGGCCTAAATTTCCGGCGCCTGAGTTTTTGCGTCGGCACTGCTAGAGGCAATTTTGTAAACGGCGCCTAAGTGTGACTGACACGCGGCTGGTGACATTTTTCTAGGTGCCGGCCAATTTAGGCACCGTGTATAGAATCCGGGCCTTTGGGGGGGGGGGCAGCTTGAGCAATGTTACAGACCTCGGCTATAGTTTTTGGCAGGCTCTAGCACATTTGGGTCAGACAATGGCCTGTCATTGCCCTCTGATTTGGCCAGTTTATAGGAAAGCATGAGGCTCTCTTTTTCTTTTCTTTTTTTGCCTATGTACGAATTTCCAGATAATAAGCTTTGACTTCTGGCTGCACATTTATGGGTCTTTTCATGTTATCAACTTAGCTCATAGCGTGGAAGTAAAGAACACAGACTGCAAGTGACAGGCCAGCCAGTCAGTAAGGCAGCCCTGTCAGTATCTCTCATCCACTAATCATTTCCCTTTAGTCTATTTTCTGTCTCATTGGCCGTTTCCTTCAAAAACAAAATTGCTCATTTAAATTCTTTATGCCTGGGGCATTTTGGTCTTCAAATATTGTTGGAAAGTGAAAGGATTAGGCAAAATATGCTTTTTTAAAATGTTAATATATTTTCTGGTTCACTTTCTCCTCTGAGGCCAATTAGGGAATTTCTGCTGGCTGCATTAATGTCAAACTGACAACCCTAGCTATAATTACACTGCGCTTGAAGCCTAACTTTCACTTGTGGGTAGATGGCTGCGTCTGGCAGTGACATTGAATTCACTCTGCCAGCTTTTGATCATTTAATCATTGCTCGCTTTCTTTTCCTCTTTGCTAGCTGATTATTTCACCTTTATTCTTTCTGTTGCAAAATGCAGTGTTGCCTTTCATTATTCACAGTTGCATTTTGCAAGACTCATTAGCGCTATTGTTTCTTCAATTTGCCGTGCACCAGAATGGATAGTTCCTTCAAGTGTGGCAATCCCCTTTAAGTTGTTTACCTACTTGAATCACCACATACGTTGGTACTGTTTGACTCAGAAGATTCAGCATCTCTTTTCACCTTACAGGATTCTTTACATTTGAAACATCTCTGAAGGCCTCTGTATGTTTGCCTTTTACTCACCGAAGCCAAAACCTGCAGATGGCCAGGATCTTCCTTTGCAAAAGGACCTTTGCATGCAGTCATCTGGAAAATAAATGATATCCTCCAACGCAACCACTCCATTGTTCTGTTTAATTTCTGAACATTGCATAGGTCCTCCCAGTTGCTCCAGTATCTGCTTCACCTGGGCACGTCACCATAGCATGACAAGTGTTTGGTGCACTGGTACTTTGTCACTGCAAAACATGTCAGATCATAACATTCCAATAAAGAACATGCTGTGTTTTTATGTTGGAAATTATGTGGAAGCCTCTGAAATTCTTCTATCCCTAATTATTTTGATTTGAAGTGTAATAAAATGTTTTCTGGTTTGGGGGCTATTACACATCCTGCAGTTTGCTGTCTTCTCCTCGAGGCACTTCATAAGGGATCGGTGATCTCCTTCAAATATTAAATCACAACCGACTGCATAAGTGGCTAAGATAAAGTATGACTCATGTTTATGTTTTCTCTAGAAAGAGACACGGCTGTAAAGAATCACTGAAAGAGGAAAAGAGAAATCCTATTTTGTAGAGTTCTTCTGCTTGAGAGTATGACTCACCCCTGTAGACCCACCAATTATTCTTCTACGTTTTCTATGTATGGCAGACTGGTTGCACATTGGTGTATTTTATACTGTTTCATGTCCTTTTGCCCCAGTTTTGCCCACAGCAATTATTTTAAGTGGTGTGGCATGGCTTTCTTTCAAAGTTATTAAACAAAGACAAAGCACAATTTCACTGTGGCGTACCTGGCATATGTGACACCTGGGGCCCATCATTTTTTGACTCCCCCATCATCTATATGAAAAACATGATTTTTAGTAACAATCAATGCATGGCACAACAAGAGTGTACATACTGCAGTAAGCAGTAGAACAGCAATACAGTACTCCCCTGATATTCGCGTGGGTTCCGTTCCAGGACCCCCCGCGAATCTTGAAAAACCGCAAATACGTTTTTTCGGGGGGGGGGGGGGAGACTGGAGAGGGCAGCGAGAGAGGCAGGAGAGAGCAGCCGGAGCACCTGGTGAGTGCAGGAAATCACTCGCTATATGCTCTGATCGCCTCTTCCTGCACTAAGTCGGGCCTTACCAATCAGGAGCTGCATGTCAAAGCAGCTCCTGATTGGTAAGGCCCGACTTAGTGCAGAAAGAGGCGGTTAAAGCATACAGCGAGTGATTTCCTTCACTCGCCGGCACTCCGGCTGCTCTATCCTGCCTCTCTAGCTGTCCTCTCCTTGTTGGCAGTTCGCAGTCGGAAAATACCATGAATGACCGGGACCGTGAACCGCCGACCGCGAACGACCGGGGGAACACTGTACACCCATAGTAAAACTAAACAAGCCAGACTAGTACAGATTGATCATGCACAGTCAATGCTAACAGAGAACCATGTCTTCGTACACACAGAACACAGAAAACACCTTCATCCAGTATGGAATATGTAATTTAAAAAAAACAACTAACTTTCCCACCTCACCCTTTTACAAAACCATAGTGTGGTTTTTAGTGCCGGCCAAGGCAATAAAAGCTTCTATGCTCATAGAATTTCTATGAGCGTCAGAGCTGTTCCCACTGTGACCAGGTCAACAACTTCGCTATAGTTTTGTAAAAAAAAAAAAAAAGGAGGGGGGTTAAAATAGAAATATGTAGACAAAAGTTAAACTGAACCACCAAGGAGCTGGACTCTGCATACAATGCAACACCACAGAAAAGAAACAGTGATGCAGGTCCCCTAATATTGTGTAAAATATAAAGAAAGCAGATGTAAATTTGACAAAAATAACCCCCAGAGAAATAGCAATCATCACTTTACAAATTAACAAATAACACCCTTCCCCCCCTCTTTTATGAAGCTGCGTTAGGGTTTTTTATTGCAGGCCACGGCAGTAAAAGCGTCAACGCTCATATGAATTCTATGAGCATCAGAGCTTTTACTGCCACGGCCGGTGATTAAAAAAACACTAACATGGCTTCATAAAGATAGCAGATGTAAATTTGACAAAAATAACCCCCAGAGAAATAGCAATCATCACTTTACAAATTAACAAATAACACCCTTCCCCCCCTCTTTTATGAAGCCGCGTTAGTCTTTTTTAATCGCTGGCCTGGGCAGTAAAAGCTCCAGCGCTCAAAGAATTCCTATGAGCACCAGAGCTTTTATTGTTGTGGCTTCAAAAAGGGGGGGGGGAATAAAACAAAAATGGGAAATAAGATAATGCCATTTTATTGGACTAATGCATTTTTCAATTAGGTTTCAGAGGCCAAAACCTCTTTTCTTAGGTCAGTAAAGCATACTGCTGTTACTGTATCCTGTCATGACCTGAGGAAGGGGGTTTTGGTCTCTGAATAGTCAAAAATGTATTACAATTAGTCCAATAAAAGGATCACCTTATTTCCATTTTCTATTTATAAATATTTATCAACACAGCTACAATACTACTTTATCCTAAAGCAAAAATAAATAAATAAATAGAATTTCTTTTTCTACCTTTGTCTTCTCTGGTTTCTGCTTTCCTCATCTCTTCACTCTCTTCCTTCCATCCAATGTCTGCCCTCTCTCTATGCCTCTTCTTTATAGCATCTTCTCTCCTATGCCCTTTTCAGAAACTTGCCTCCCCCTTTCATCTCTCCCTCTACCCCCATTTGTCTGGCATACATCTTCTTTCCTCCTCTCTCCTATGGTCTGGCATCTCTCTCATCTCCTTCTCTTCCTTCTTCCACACCCCCATGGTCTGGCTTTTTACTCTCTCCTTTCCTTCCTTTTCCTTTTCTTCCTTCGTCTTCCTTCTCAATCTATTTTCTGCATCTGTCTAGATTAAATTCTTACTATCCAGTCCTCAATTTTCCTTTTCACTGTGTCTAGCTACAGCTTGCCACCTCTTTCACTCACCCCTTCCAGTATTTCACTAACTTTATCCTCTTCCCCGATCCAGCATGTGCCCTTTTATATTTATCCCCTCCTTCCATCAAGTGCCCTCTTTTTCTACCCCTTCCATCCAGCATCTTCTCCTCTGTCCACTTCCATCCAGCATTTGCCCCCTCTCTCACTTCCATTGTCTGATCCCCTTTTTTTCTCCTTCCCACTTCCTTCCTGCATCTGCTTCCCTCTTTCTTGCCTCCCAACTTCCATCCAGCATAGGCTCCCCTCCCTACTAAGATCCACTGCCCTTTCTCTCCACCCCTCTTCCATCAGCATCTGCCTCCTTTCTCTCCCTCTAACCCAATTCCATCCAGTATCCTTCCCCCATCTGTCTCTCTATCCCTCTCCCTGCACACCAATTCCATCAGCATCTGCCCCCTTTCTCTCCCTCTACCACCCTTACATACAAGTCTCCTGCTCCCTTCTCCCTCCCTGCACCCTAATGCCATCCAGTATTTTGCCCCCTCACCTCCCCACCATTGCTGTATGCTTCTCGAACCAGCAGCAGCGGCTGTAAACTTAAAGTCAGTCATCACGGGATCTTCCTGCACCTTCCCATGACTGCTGGCTCTGCTCTAGGACAAGGAAGTTATGTCGGAGGGGATGGACTGGCAGCAACGGGGAAGTGCAGGAAGGTCCCGCGATGACTGCTTTTAAAGTTTACTGCCACTGCTGCTGGCTCAGGAAAGCAGCAGCGGCAGAGTAGGGAAGGAGGTTCTGGACTCAGTGTGCCAGCTGTGCATTCAGGGTGGATTGCCCCTCCTGCCCCACTCTTGGAACACCACAGCAGTTTCAGGCTAAAATGTGTATGAATTATGCATGTTCTGAAAATCTGAAGAAATGGCATTTGTTAATTAGGGTGATAGGCTTGTCCAGAATCTGTGGTTAATGGGTTGGGGTGGGGGCTGAGCTGCACACCCGATGCAGCCTGGTTAGGCCTTGCTCCTCGGGGGAGGGGGCTTAGAGTTAGTCAGCATTTGAATTCTGGCAATTTCTGTCAGAGCAGGGCCAGCTTGACTCAGGATTGGATTTTAAAAAATGGTTTGAATGTGTGGGAGCCTTCCTTTCAAGTGTTTGAGGTAGGACTAACGCAGGGGTTTTTACAGGATCCCTCCGAAGTCAGAAAATCGCCTTCCTGCTCCTTGGAGGTGTCCAGATTTTCCTGCCCATCCACCAACAGTTCTAGCTTGGAAATTATATGGTTAATTTGTTTCTGTTGTTGCAGCTGGGGGAGGGGAGGTACACAAGCAAGGGTATGTTCAAAGGAGATCTTTTGAACAGACCTCCATTTTCACCCATGGCGAGGTCCTGTCTGATTTGCTTTATTGGACTACTTGCTGATATGGCGGTGGTCTGGTTGGTGGCTTGTTCATTTATTAATGACCCTTTTTATTAAGCTGTGTAAGAGGTTTCTAGAATGGGCCAGCACGGTAAATGCTCCGACCCTCATAGAATTCCTATGAGCGTTGGAACACTTACCTTGTTAGCCCGTGCTATAAACCTCTAGCACAGATTGATAAGAAGATTGGGGGGGGGGGGTTTAAATCTTTAATTTGCTTGGGTGTATTGAATTATGTATCTCACCAATAAATGAAGCTGCGGCCCATTTGTATACCAAATGACTGACTGTTTTTCTTATAAGTAAAATTCTATAATCGAATATAAGGTGAATGGCTGGAGGGGATGCTGGTCTCATATCCCCCATTATGGTTAAACTGACATATAAGGGGGTAATTTTATACAGCATTTATATACCAACTGCATGTATAGATGATTAGGATGATGGCATATATGCTGTGCATGCATGCACATATGTACCTAAATGTCCAAATTCCTCCTAATATGGGCACATTTTACAGGTAGGTCAATGCATGGACAGAGTCTAGGCACAGATATAGAAATACCTCCACAGAATTCAAGCCACACAATTTTAATGCTTACAGACATGGCAGATTGGAAGCTGAGAGTTTCCTGTGCATTTGTAGGGCATGATCCCTAGTATGTGTCAAGTTAGAATAAACACTTGTTTCAAAAACACGTGTCCTGTAACTATGGCAAATTGTGACCTGTTAACTGTACATTATGTATGCTAGCCTATAACCCGTTCTGAACTCTTTGGGGGGAGAACATATTAGAAAATGAAACATTCAAGATAATGAAGGGAATAGACTTAGTAGAGAAAGAAAGATTGTTCACCCTCTCCAAGGTGGAGAGAACGAGAGGGCACTCTCTAAAGTTAAAAGGGGATAGACTCTGTACAAACGTAAGGAAGTTGTTCTTCACCCAGAGAGTGGTAGAAATCTGGAACGCTCTTCCAGAGGCTGTTATAGGGGAAAACACCCTCCAGGGATTCAAGACAAGGTTACACAAGTTCCTACTGAACCAGAGCATACGCAGGTAAGGCTAGACTCAAATAGGGCACTGGTCTTTGACCTAAGGTCTGCCGCGTGAGCGGCCTGCTGGGCACGATGGACCACTGGTCTGACCCAGCAGCGACAATTCTTATGTTCTTAAATAAATATTGTGCCAGATTCAGTAAATGGTGCCAAAACTTTGGCACTAAAAAAAAAAAAAATTCAGTGCTAAACACTTTTACGAGTATAAAGGGATAGTGTAAAGGATAGTGTTTAACGGGGATCCTGCACTTTTTGGGTGCTGGACTTAACTTGCCCAAATCTGATGAAACTGCTGATGTACAAGTAAGGTAGCATTCTGTAATTCTGCAGGCAACATTTTGGAACGCCTTGATGTGCTCTTAGCCACACACCCTTTTCAGATGGGTGTGGCCATAGGAATTAGGCACTGTGACTTCTAGAGTAGTGCACAGCCAGATGCATTTGCAGATTTTAATGGGTGCCAATTGACATCAGTTATTATTGGCTGTTGTTCATAACTCATTATCCAATTTATTTGTGCATGTATCTCAGAAACATGCTCAAAACTGAGCACACAACCCTGGGTGCCATATATAGAATCCAGGGGATTGCATTCAAGGGAGAGTTCAATTTTGCAGTCTTTTGCCTTTTCTTTGATATTTGCACATGTAAATTTTGCCATCTGTGTTGGACAGATTCCAACTGATCAGGCAATGAATGTTCACACCCCAAAACAATCATTGTTGAAATCCCAGGACTCTGGTAACATTTCTCAGCACAACTGCATCTATCCTCTGAGAAAGACACCACTTGCTTTGTCCTTTCTGTCATCTCTTTGGCCCCTATCCCACAGCTTTGGGGCAACTCACTTTCTTCTGCCAATGTCTATGATATAGTATCCTTATTTATTTCATATCCCCAAGACCCCTGAACCCCTCCCCCCTCCCCCACTCAAACATTTGACAGTGAAACCTTGATTTGCGAGCATAATTTGTTCCAGAAGCATGCTTGTAATCCAAAGCACTCGTATATCAAAGCGAATTTCCCCATAGGAAATAATGGAAACTCAAGACGATTCGTTCCACAACCCTAAAACTTTAAAACAAAATACTATATGTACTTGTATTGCAAGACCTCCTCATTTAGAACAGTCACTACACTCCTGCAGTATCAGAGAGAGAAGAACCACCAGCTCAGTTGTGATGATGTGACGCATGTATACTGTATGTACTCGTATTGCAAGACTTTGCTTGTTTAGAACAGTCACGACAATCTTGCAGTGTCAGAGAGAGAGAAGAGCCATCAGCTCAGTTGTGATGTGTTTATACGGTATGTACTTGTATTGCAAGCCATTGCTTGTATATCAAGTTAAAATTTAATCAAATGTTTTGCTTGTCTTGCAAAACACTTGCAAACCAAGTTAATTGCAATCCAAGGTTTTACTGTATCTGCATTAATAATATACATGTGGGGATAACGAATGCAAATCAAGTACAGAGCTACAGGAATTGTGTTTCCTATTTGATTCCAGACCCGTCTCCTCCCCTCACCCCCAATAGTGCAATGTGGTAAAACCTACACACTGACTTTGGAAACAAAATCCTGAGAAGCATCAAAAGAGCAGGAAAATCAGAGGAATAAAAAGCATATTTGTTCAACTGGCATTTTCTTTAACGGCTCTGCTTCCTCTAGCTAGTTCCTTAAGTGGATTTGACAGCAGTTAAAAACCACGTCTCCTATAAACAGGATCTATCCTACTGTAGCCTAGAACTGCCTGTCACTTTGGGAAAGCCAATCACTGTAATAACCGCTGGATCTTTTTAAATGCAGCTAAACCTGCAGCTGGACAAAATCAATCTGCCATTTGTTGGCTCGGAAGGGAATCACTTGCACAGTTTGACGACTTGCTTGCAATACCCTTCAGCAATTTTTAATCACATTTCCCCCTCCCCCCCCCACCCCCTTCTTCTTTTCCTTGCAGCCCTCTTGGTTACCCTTTCCCTCGGACTTCAGGTAATAAGAAATGGCGCTGACCCTTCTCATCCTTCCGATTACCTTTCTGAAGCATGAACTCAGTATAAAATCACACATCAGAAAATTCACTGTAATTATTTTGCAGTGCCATCAGCACAGATCAATCAAGGAGAGAGCCCAGTAGTGGAATGCTCCTTGCAGCCATGGCAGCGGCCAGTCGTGTCCCCGCTGACTGACAGCTTTGGTAATTAAGTGATTGTAGAGATCTCTCCAACTGTTCTAACAACCTTGTCAGGGCCTGTCTGTGGACAGAACAAGCCAAAATCAATGTGCTTCCTGCGCTCGGAGCGTTTCTGATCGTGTCCTCAGCTTGCAGGGGCGGGGCGAACCGACAGAAAGCAGCCACTAAAAGTACTTGAATTAACTGGAGGGGGGTAACAGGAAGTTGAACTTTTTAGGCAATGAAGAGGAAAAGAGAGGTGGAAAAACAAACAGAATGAGAAGAAGAAGTTGTCTTGCCACTGTCACATCACTACCTTTGGGGGAAGAGTTTGCTGTCAAGGGTTTTCCTTCTCCTAAATATTTCTTTATGAGTTTTACAACAGCACCGTGTGGACAGGATTGCAGAGAGCTTCTCTATCACGGGCACGGGCTCCTGGGTGTTTTTAAACATGCCCTGCATCTGTTTTACCATTTTGTTGCAATTCAAAGCATCCTGTGTATTACTGTAATAAAAAATAAAAAATCCAGCCTTTACTCGGAGGCATCCTGTATTTGGTGTCGGAATGAGATGCCAAGTGTAAATGCCATCTTGAGGCTTTTAGTGACGGGGTAGCCAGACTCCCGAATTCTAATTTGAAATACGCTTCCCAATATATTAAACGCACAGTGACAGGTTTAGACTATAGCAGTGGTCTCAAACTCGCGGCCCGGGGGCCACATGCGGCCCCCCGGGTACTATTTTGAGGCTCTCGGTATGTTTATCATAATCACAAAAGTAAAATAAAAGTTTCTTGATCATATGTCTCTCTAGCTATAAATTATAATATTATTATTAAGACTTAGCTAAAAGGAAAGATTTATAAACTATAAAGAGTTTTACCTCATGCAAAATTGTCATTTCTGTAATAAGACATTAACTATTTTTTTTCTAAGGCCCTCTAAGTACCTACAAATCCAAAATGTGGCCCTGCAAAGGGTTTGAGTTTGAGACCACTGGACTATAGAAAATAAGACACGTTGGTGGAAGGAGATTTGGATAACTTCAACCAGTGTTAAACGTGCTCGAGATGCCATGCAGAGACTTCTGCTGTTTAATTAGGGCAATGAATCCCTTACACTGTATTTAGAAGTAAATATATTAAAGAGGCCCAAGTTCAAATCAATATGGTATTAAACAGTAGATTGGAAGTGACCGGCTGTTCATTCTTTTGCAGGAGGGGTTCGGGAAGCAGCGCACTTTGTTAATTAGGCTTGTTTATCTCATACATAGGAGATAAAGATCTGAACGGTCCATCCAGTCTGCCCATTAGTTATATCCATTAAAAATACATGATTAAATTAATTTGTGTCTTCTTTGATATTTCCTAGGTTCCAAATGCTGAAGTTCTCATCCAAGCTCTCTCCAGCCCATCCAACCATCCTGTTTGCAAGATATCTACCATAAGTCTGGCCAGCAACATACAACACAGTCAATAAAGACCTACATAAAAGGGAAAGAGGCAGGGGGAGTGCTGGAAATAGGGCTTAGGCAGAGTAGAGGTCCACCGAATTTCTGTTTCAATTTCTGATATGGCAGCAAAACTGGCCTGAAATCCGGGTTTGGATTTTGGCCAAAAATGCCAGTGCATTTTTGGCTGAAACTGCCCGTGCATTTTTGGCTGAAACTGCCCCCCCCCCCTTCCAGATCACCCTTTGCCCATCCCCTTCTGGCCACCCAAGCATCCAAAGGTAGGGTTACCATGTTTGTAAACTAAAAAAAATGAGAACACATGACCCCCGGCCCCACCTTAGACCTGCCCCGGCCCTGCAGCTGACAACTGGCAGCAAAGTGATCCTGCTACCATGGGCCTACCCTGGAAGCTTTCGCTCTGCAATGTCCCACCTATGCAGGAACAGGAAGTTACTGCAAGCGAAGGCTTCTAGGGCAGGCCGATGGCAGTAGGATCATGTCACTGACACTGCTGGCTGTTGGCTGCCTGAAATTTGGAAATTGTAGCACCACAGGAGATAAAAGGCCCGGGTAAATCCAGACATCTGGTAACCCTATCAGGATCTCCTTGGGCCTACCTTTAAAGGTTCTCGTGATCTAGTAGCCTCTTCCAGGTAAGGGCAATCCCCAGACACTCTTGCCTGTGCTGGTTCCTCAGCCAAAATGGCTGCTGAGACTTCCAATGGCAGCCTGGTGAAATTGCCATGGGAGGCCCCACTAACCATTCTGAGATTGGGAACCAGCATAAGCAGGAATTGCTCCTGGCTCCTTTTGGGTAGGGTTTTTATTAAAATAGAAATCTATACACAGTTCTGGGGTCTGTGAAAGCACATTAGTAGTTGCCAGTGTTGCCATCACTGCTGCTGCCTTCTTTCTTTGGAAAAGATGGATGAAGAGAGAGGAGAAGGAGGGCAGTGGGCGGAGACCTGCTGCTTTCATTACTATCTGAGGTCATGTAAATTTTCAGCTGCTAAGATGGGGTCATATTGGCAAAAATTTTGAGAAGCACTGACTTAGGTTAATCTGAATTTGTGAGTTAGTTTATAAATGTCCAAACTTTTTATTTTTTTTAAATCAGGGGCTACATTTTGTAACATTCGGAGGGCCAAAACAAGAACCATTGTATTTTTCCATATGTAGAGTTACCATATTTTTCTCCAGGAAACCCCATATACCCCACCCCGTTCCACCTCCAGCCACATCTGGAGGGCCTGGAACATGTGCAAATGTGTGTGACATCATCCGTGCATGCTCAGGGGCCCTCCAGATGCGGCCGGAGCTCATCGGGGCTTTCCAAAACCTGGACAAATGCTGGGTTTTGGAAAGTCAATCTTGGAGCCCAAACAGTTCTAAAAAGAGGACATTATCCAGGTATTCCTGGACATCTGGTAACCCTAGCCATATGCTTTGTCAAATAGCGGCAAAATACAACAATGTGTCACTCTCTGTGAGCCACTCTTTCTCCCTGCAGCCTTCATCCAGTCTGCTTGCTCTCTCTCATGTACTCCCGCCAAGCTTTACCCAGTCTCTTTCCACTCACCTGGCTTCAGCTGCAGAACAAAAATGGGCTTCCTGCTTCCCCACCCAGGGCTAGATTTTCAAAAAACCACGTAAAAAAAATGATAGGCTGCTGTCACAGCTGTTACAGTAGCGATTTTAAAAAAGTAAGTCATTCTCCAAAAAATGCTCATGCAAATGAAGTTGTCAGAGAGTAGTGAAGACTCGCTAAATTAGCATGTGCCCATCGCTAGTTATAGCGATGGGCACATGCGCAGAATACACAAACAAAAATAAAAAAAACAACAGCGGGAGAGATGCCCAATGTCTCCCATCGCCAACCAACCTCCCTCAGCAACTGACACATACCACTGGCAGTGGGAGAGATGCTCAGTCTCTCCCGCCCAACTGACACCCCCCCAGGCAGTGGGAGATATGCTTAATGTCTCCCACCGCTAACAAACATCCCCCCAAACCCCTCATCAGCGGAAAACCGATAAGCTGTTTTGATAATTCACCGCAAAAATGCATGCAGGCTAAACTGTCGGAAACCAGTTTAGCGACCACGTTAAAGTTTTGAGAATTCAGGCCCCTAACTCCAGTTTCTGCATGTCTGAGATGCATGGTGCTGGAAGTTCAGATTGATCTCATGTGATGCACGGGGAAGGGCCTATTGCCCTGATTGGCTCAGACACCTAAGGTGCATGTATGAGCCAATCAGGGCCTTGGGCTCTTCCCTCTGTAGCCCAGGATACAGAGGGCAGAGCCTAAGGCCCTGATTGGCTCATATACCTAAAGTTCTTCTCCTTTGGAAGGACCTTAGGCATCTGAGCCAATCAAATGCACCAAGGGGATACACATGATGCACCATCCAGCATTTTGGATTGGTGGGCCTCAGATCTGCAGGGACCGAGCCTCCCTCCTGCTCTCTGAAGTGGTGAAGGTGAAGGTGAAGGTACTGAAGTGGGGGTGTTCGGGGAGCATCTGTGTAGGAGGGAGGGAGCATTCCTCCTGCCTTTTTTGGGGAGGGAAGGGGAGAGGGGAGGGGATGGTTTGGGGGGTGTCTGGTATAGGGGATCCTCCATTGGCAGGAGAGAGTGGGCATCCCTCCTGCCATTTTCACTACTGCAAAAGGGGGGAGGGGGGTGGTCCCCAGTGCTGGATCATCAGAGGATGTTGGGGAGGGCTATCATCGGCAAGGGGGGGCTTTATTTCTTTTTTTTGATGGGGCAGATATTGTGCATGTGTAACACACAAACAACATCTGTGCCCATTAAAAAAAATTTGGCATGTTATAAATATTTTTGTGTCAGTCAGACAGGTAAGCGACTGGTCTTGACTAGTCACTTTTTTTGGATCGCTAAAAGCGATCACTTTTTTTGTGCATTGGGAAGCCATGTTAGAGCATCAATCGCTCTGCTAGTTTATATGATATTTCAATATTAATGAGCTTATTTGCATGGTCATATCAGAGAATGAGCAATCGTGCAGAAAACCTTGCGGTGAGCCATTTTCTGCATCGGGTTGGCAAATGCGATCATTGCTAGACCAGTCAAAACTGGTTTAGCGTGCATCTGGCCCTAGATAGATTGTAAGCCCTCCAGGACAGATAGGGAAAATGATTGAAGTACCTGTATGTAAACCACTTTGAATGTGGTTGTAAAACTACAAAAAGGCAGTATATAAATCTCAATCCCTTTCCCCTCCCCTCTACTCTCTTAAAGGACTTGCAGGTTTGAGGTACAGTATTCAGTAATGCTGAAAAAGTAAAGATCTTATATTGGTGACCTACATTTTACAAGTGACTGCATATAGAAAACCCTTTATGAGCTCTTGTGTTATCAGGATTAGGCCTAAGGGAAATGAGTTAAGTGAGATAAGTAAACACAGCTTTTTTTTTTTTTTTTTTTTTTTACAAAAGACTCACTTCTCAAAGAGGCCAAAGTTTTATCATATTTTTTAATTTCTCCATAAATATTCAGACACCTATCATAAGATAGGCTATGAGGATCCCTCCACGTTCTTGCAAATTACATTTTAGTGGCTAAGAGCAAAATGGGCATCAAATGGTCTTTAATCTTATTGGTACCCAATAAACAAATCTTCAGTTCTAAGGGCCCTTGTTCTACTGACCAACATTGGATTTGATCCCAGACTTTCTGCCAAAATTTGTTTATTTATTTTTAAAATTTCTATCCCGCTTATAAACTAAGGGCTCCTTTTATGAAGGTGCGCTAGAGTTTTTTAGTGCACACACACGATTAGCACGTGCCATAGCGCACGCTATCAGAAAAACTACCAGCTAAAACTGCTAGCGCACCTTTGTAAAAGGAGCACTA
This sequence comes from Geotrypetes seraphini, assembly GCF_902459505.1. NCBI lineage: Eukaryota > Metazoa > Chordata > Amphibia > Gymnophiona > Dermophiidae > Geotrypetes > Geotrypetes seraphini. The sequence goes on from NC_047095.1 coordinate 25,489,758, forward strand.
AGTAGGTTACATTTCTTACATACATAAAAAATAATAACAAATTCATCAATACAAATTAAAAGACAGGTTACATTAGACCAGTGATTCCCAACCCTGTCCTGGAGGAACACCAGGCCAATTGGGTTTTCAGGCTAGCCCTAATGAATATGCATGAGAGAGATTTGCATATGATGGAAGTGATAGGCATGCAAATTTGCTTCATGCATATTCATTAGGGCTAGCCTGAAAACCCAATTGGCCTGGTGTTCCTCCAGGACAGGGTTGGGAACCACTGCATTAGACTACATTATCTTGTTTTAGTATACATAGGGTAGCTGAGACATCTGCAGTCAAATATGAAATGCTCTCAAGAATAGATATGTCTTTAGAGATTTTTTAAAAGACATTAAAGTCTGCACAAAGTCTCATTGAACCTTTCATTGAGTTCCACATCCTTGGACCTTCCACAGAGACAGCTGCCATACTGGGTTTTTTAAAACAATGTACACCATGATTGTTTTCCAATGTTAATCTCATTGCAGATTCTGATCGCAATGCTCAGTTTGGTATATAGTGTCTCAAAACCTGGGTCAAATACCACGGTACCTTCCCATACAGTACATGATGTATAATGGTCAGAATTTGGAATTCAATTCGGAATTCAATGGACAACCAATGTAAATTTTTTTAAGACTGGAGTTATATGATCATACGGTGACACTCCAGTGATTAATTTTGCAGCTATATTCTATATCACCTGCAGGGCACAAACCCTTGCTTTAGTAATGCCCAAGAACAGTGCATTACAAAAGTCTATTTTACTGAAACAATATCATCTGCATAGATTCTATATTGAACCTCCAGTTCTCTCATAACCTTTCCCAATGATGCGATGTACACATTGAACAATTAAGCTGAGAGCTGATCCTTGTGGTACACCCCTTTTTGATGAAAAGATAGCTGACATACAATCGCCACTCTACCTCCAACACCACCTCCCTGCAATTTGTTCAGTAAAATTAATGGATCAACTGTATCAAAAGTTGAAGAGATGACTAACGAGACAACACAATACATTGTACCCCTATCCATACCTCTCTAGAGAACATCAAAAGTTGACAACAGTAAGGTTTCCACACCATGCCTAAACACATATTGGTGCACATCTAGCCAATTATTTTTTTCTACTAATACTTCAAAATCCTCTAGTACAATTTGCTCAACAATCTTTAGAATCACTGGCATCACAGAAAAAAGCTCTATAATTAGCCATATCCTGATCCGTATTCTGTCTTTTAAAGATAGGTTTTATTGTAGCAATCTTACAACAATCCGGCACATGTCCTATTTGCAAAGATTTATTCATGATCTTAGTTAAAGGTGCAACTGTATCATCTATAATCGTTTTTATCAGTGCTGATGAGCATGGATCAAAACTTGATCTTGGCGGTGTCAATCTCCTAACAACTCTCTTAACTTTTTCCTCATCTACCTCATCAAAGTTAACCCATTTATCTATTTTATTGTTGTTATGATCCTCTAACAACAACTCTGCATCATCCACAGTTGTATTTGGCATTCCATCTATCTTCTCAATCAGGAATTTAGCATAATCATTTGGGTCAACCTTCACGTCATCCTGCTCTTCATATCCCTTTACTAGATACTGCACAGTATGAAATAACTCTCTGGGATTATGTTGTACTTCCTGCATTTTCATTTCATTAAATATATTCCTTTCCTCATTACATGTATTCATTCAACTTGATCTTACAACTATTATAGTCATCCATGTCCCTAGATTTTCTCATTACTCTGTTCTTGCCCCTTATTCTCACAAGGTATATTAAAATCACCTAGGATATACAACGTATCCAAATTTATAGACAGTCCTAAAATAAACTCTAAAAAAAGTCAAACAATTTGTCACTAAAAAACCAAGGAGGGCTGTATAACAAACACAGACTAAAGTGAAGTCCTTCTAAAACAAGAACTTCTCCAAATTCCCTTGATTCATTACAGGTCACCTTAAATTTACAATCATCTTTGTAAAAAATTACTATCCACCCCCTCTCTTATATAATCTACATGCCCATTCCCATTTGTATCCTGGTGGGCAGCGTTGTCACACTATAACTAAGTCTGATTTAACCAAGACTCAGTAACACATAGGATATCAAATCTCTTTTCCTCTATTATGTCAGAGATAATTGTCATTTTATTCTTAACCAATCTAGCATTCACTAGCCTAATGTTCAACATTTTATTCTCATCTTAAATCAACATACCTCTCTCTCCAACAGCAAATTTCTTTTATTACCTTACAAGTATCCTAATGACCCATACATTCCCTCACCAATTCTAACAGATATATTATTGATGCCCAACATTATAAAATCTGAAGAAAAATTAAAAATACTTCTCTATCCGAGTTTGTCCAAAGAGTGCCCAAAGGAGCACCCTAAGAAGCTTCTTAGTTGTCACTCCTTCATCAGTGCGACCAAGGAAGCGCTCCTCTGGTACGGGTCTGGGCGTTTTCTCTCTGTGCTCCTGAATGATGCCATCTAGGAGGCAGAGCTAGCTTTGTCCCAGCCCAACAGTTTGTAGAAGCAGAAATATGGAGGCAAGCCCAATAGCATTCTGCACATAACTCTAGATTTCTCTACTTCATTATCTCTGCACACACAGTTTACTCTTGAGACTTAAGATACAATCTCAGTCATACTACTTCTTTTCTCTGTCATTCTGCTTATACTCAATAGATGCAGGTAGAAATCACAAATGGTTATATTTTTACCCTTTCTTTATATGTTCTCACCCTATCCCACTACTCAAATGTAATTCACCCTACTTTCTTTCCTAATGTTTCAAGACATGTCTGTCCAGTTGGTATACTGTATAATTTATTTGTTTGCGTTCATCCATCCCCTACCCCCTTTCTTTTTTTATTGTAAACCGCTGAGATTTTAACCTTGGTTTTACATTTGCGATATATCAAATAAATTGAACTTGAACTAGCAGTCTTCTGAGGCGATACCAGCATAGCAAGTCCTGGATAGCTAATGCAGCTCAATTTAACCCCCCTCTGGTGTGGGTCTGGTGCTTGCCCTGGATCAGTGGCATGGAATGCTGCTACTATTTGGTTTTTTGCCAGGTACTTGTGACTTGGCTTGGCCTCTGTGAAGTTTCAAGTTTATTAAAATTTTGATGAAACACTAATCATAAATTCTAAGTGTTTAACAATTAAAAACGGGGAACAGTTAACATACTTGTTAATGACAGGACATAACATATGTAAAAACAGGAGGAAAGTGGGGGAAATCCAATTTAAAAAGAAAAGAGTACAAATAAGGTTAAGAACAAGAGGCCAGTGAGGGAAATCATATTAAAAGCCGAAGAGATCTATGTAGATATCAGCTAGGGCAGACCCTGAGATCATTTAGCATTCACATGCATCTTTAAAGAGGAAGCATTTAAGGTTTCCCTTAAATTTATCTAAATTTTGTTCAGCCCTAATGTGTGAAGGTAATGAGTTCCAGATTGTAGGGGCTGTGGTTGCAAATGAAGAAGCCTTGCGAGTACTAATGATTTTTATAGATGGAATGTGAAGAAGTGCTGAGATGCTGATCTTAAGGTTCTTGAAGGATCATGAGAAATGAGAAGCTTATGAATGAACGCAGGTTCTTTGGTGTATTGGGTTTTAAAGGAAAGTAAAGAAATTTTATATGTGATTCAATGTGGAATTGGTAACCAGTGCGCACTCTTTAGCAGGGGAGTAACGTGATCAAATTTTTTCTTGTTCATGATGATTTTTATGGCAGTGTTTTGTATTAATTGAAGATGTCAGATGTCTTTTTAACAGACACCTTTGTACAATGAATTGCAGTATTCAAGCTTGGATATGATAAGGGAGTGAATTAGGATGTTAAGGGATTGGGGATCAAGAATGTTTGCTAAAGATCTGATCATTCTGAGCTTGATAAAACAGTTCTTGCCAACTGCACTAGGACAATTTACTGTCAATTATTACTCCAAGGATTTTAACTCTATCTTGGAATCTTTATAGATTCTCTTTTGCAAGGGGTGATCAACAATTTAAGCTATCTTGTCCATCTAGTAAAGGTATTAAAAGAACCAAAGCTTTTAGTCAATCTCTGTCCTTCAAGTTCACCCAACTTTGGAATTATCTTCCACTTTTTTGCGAAGTTTTAGTTCTCTATCATCCTTTCACAAGTCTTTGAAAACCATTCTGTTCACCAAACACTTTGGTAATTAATTCCTCTCCTGCTTCTGCTATGTTAATATTTGCTTAATTTAATTACTGTTTCAACTTTTCATTACCTTATCTAACTACTGTAAACCGAGTCGAGCTTTCTTGGATTGAAGACTCGGTATACAAAATTAAGCATTAGATTAGATTAGATACTGAGCTAAATGGACCATTGGTCTGACCCAGTAAGGCTATTCTCATGTTCTTAAGCATTAAACAACAGCCTTCTGAGAAGCAGACGAGTCTGCCATCAATTGTTTTGTCTCTGGGGGCATGGCTTGGCTGCAACAAGATGGATGGGTGATTCTACAGTCTTCCCTCAGGAGCACTACTCAGCTAATTTGTCAGCACAAGAGGTCAAATTTACTCTCAAAAAGTAAATATTGCAATTTGTGAAATCTTCTACAGCAGTTATGGCTTCAGGTAGACAGTCCAGATTAGAGACAGCATTTGTTGCGGGGGCTTCAGCTAAACGGGCTAAGCCAGACCCACCAACCGCTTCTAAAGTGCCACTTCCTAAAGATACTTCAGAAATGTTTGAACAAGTGTTACTGGAGCTGAAATCTGTCAGAGTTATGCTTCAAGATAATACAACAGAACTAAAGACACTAAAAGAAGAAGTTCACAATCTCTCACAGCAGTTAAAGGTATGTGATGCCAGGACTGGACAGTTAGAACATCGGCTTTCTGAGGTGGAAGGCAGTTTGAATAAAATTTAAACTGATTATAAAGCTGTGGCATGTCTAACTAAGGAATTGGAGGATGCTAACAACAGAAGTAGGAGAAACAACATTAGAGTATTAGGACTCCCAGAACGGGAAGAGGGCACAAATGACATTTCTTTTCTTGAAGATTTCTTACCAAAACTGCTCTCCCTCAATTTGAAATATCCATTAGAAATTGAAAGAGCACACCACTTTCCATCAAGGGCTTCTAACAGTCAAAATGGTCCCAGGCCCTTGATATTCAGGGTACTGCGTTTTCAACATGCTATGGACATTTTATCTACCACAAAACGAATGAAGTCATTGAAATGGCAGGAAACAAAAATCCATCTTCTGTCAGATTTTGCTAAAGTTACTGCTGGCTTGAGAAAGCAGTTTCTGCTCCTCTGACCTCAGCTACGGCAGTTGGGGGCTAAGTATGGGCTTTTGTGTCCAGTGGTTATGAAGATCACTTACAATAATAAAACCAGTCACTATGATGATCCGACTAGCTGCAAGAGTATATTAATCATTTGGAGCCTATGACATAGGGAGTGACAAGGAAATACTGGATTTATTTTTCAAAAGTGATAAATCTTTTTGTTTAATTTGGATTTGTAATGGAAGATCATACAAAGGTCTGGACAAGATATTTGTTTTAATTTCTTGGAACTTAGTTTTATTTTTTCTAATGAACAAGTTGTTGGTAAACTTGTAATAGGCTTTCAAAGAGCCAATGGATTACAGGAGAGTAAGTGAAGGGGCGGAACTTCAAGGTGCGTTTGCTGTTATAACAACAATGAACTGCATGTGTCAATCTCCTAGGATTGCCTGTTCTTTCAGCTTCAGCTCACATATTCTGAATGGTGTTTCCAGGGAAATGGAGTTGGCAAAGCAGGTGAGCTTTCAGTTTGTTTGGGATGGGTATTAATCTGCTGGAGTTGTGTGGCCATCAAAGACAAGCAGACATATATTTTATACAAGAAGCCCATTTGTCAGCTAAGGAGGCAGCCAAATTAGAAGGAGGGTGGATAAAACATTGGTTTTTTTTCTCCAGCAATGGGGAAAAAGGCAGGAGTGGAAATCCTGATTAATAAAAAGTTATCAATTTGATAACTTTCGGGCTGATCCAATGGGTAGATGGCTCCATGTTAATATGACTTCAGGAAATGATACTCTGATGCTTTTTAACATTTATGCACCAAATACAAATCAGGCGGAATTCTTTAAAAAGCTCCAAGTAATTCTTTCGCTCACTACATCTAATTTATTTGTAGCTGGAGCCTTCAATGCTGTCATTGATCCAATAATGGATAAACAACCAAGTAGACAATTAAAATCATTAGGTTTAGATAATTTTGTGCATAATTGTGGAATAAAATATATATGGCAGATTTTTCATAATAAACTAGTGGTCAAGACTGATGGTGTTTATAAGATTGTTGGCAAAAGAAGTCCCTACAATGACCACAAAATCAAAGCTAAGTTTATCTGACTAATTATGTCTTAAAACTTTATAAAATTTAGACAATTAAGTTATATGCAGTATATATAAAAAAGATATTTTTTATACATACAAAATTGATCCAGGGAAGATTCTGCACATCAAGCTTAACGTTATGATAAAGTTTGAGCGTGGAGTGGTGCATCTGAAGTTCAATATCGCATTCTAGGGGGCTTGGTTCTGAATTTGAATCTGGCTTTGTGGTTATCTTTATTGAATGAATGCTTTATAAAGATTTAGTGTGAACATTGATTGCCATTGAAGCAGGCCATTCAGAAGGCGCAACTTAAAAAATCAGTATAGCTTGGCGGGTCTATGTTTCCAGACAGATTTTCAAGGGCATCAGGCCAATAAGTGGTACAAATTAATATCTGAATATTTGGCAAAATTATAGGCACACGACGACAGACCATTTTTTCTGTTACAGCCCCTCTAGCCTGGAACTCTTTGCCGATTTATTTGAGAGAAGAAAGAATTTTAGATAAATTTAAGAGTAATCTTAAAGGATTTCTTTTTAAAGATGCATTTAACGATTAATTAATTTTATATTTTAACTTTTTTAATTATTTTAAATTCACCTACCTTCCCCATTGTTTTTATCCTTAAATGTCTCTATTATATTAAAATGCATTTCTATACCTCATTTTACCCATTGTTTTCAAGTTTGTATCGTTATGTCATGTATACTTCGGATACTTTAATGTATGTTAAATTACTATAAATTTATCTAATTTTGTAAATACTGATGTACATCGCCTAGAACTTTGAATAGGCGATTAATCAAATTTTATAATAAACTTGAAACTTGAAACTTGAAACTTGAGCCCTATATGTTGTACAGGTTATTTATTTATTTCTTAATTTCTAAAATTTCTAGACCCTTAGGGTTAACAAATAAAAGGGTTAACAAATAACAAATAAAACATTCACAATGGTTCAGAGACAGTACAATTCAACATATTTTCAATTACAGTACAATCAATAATAGCATAAACTATAACGTCAAAAGCTGGAGGAAATTATATGTTGTCAAACTTTACTAAGGGCTCCTTACTAAGCTGCGATAGCGTTTTTAGCATGTGCAGAATTTTAGTGCATGCTAAACCCTCGCTAAGCGGCTAGAACTAATGCCAGCTCAATGCTGGCATTAGCGTCTAGCGCGCGGGGCAATTTAGCACATGCTAAAACCGCTATCACAGCTTAATAAAAGGAGCCCTAAGTGTAATACAATGATCACAATTCAGATTTCTTATTAAATATATCCACTAACAAAGTTTCAGAGAAAAGCCTCCACATACAGTTGCATCTTTAACATTTTTCTAAACGGTCAGAACAGGTCCTCAGAATGCCAGGGAGAAAATTCCATAATTTTACTCCTGCCTTGGACACCATTGCTGTTCTAGATTTAGCATAACGAACAGTTTTCTCCTTCGTTGAGGCCAATCTCATAGTACCCTCAGACCTCAGATTCCTCCTCAGCTAGTACACCTGCCACAGGGTTTGAAAATTCAATGGAACCGATCCATACAAACTCTGATGTACTACTGATAACAACTTAAATCAAACCCTTTGCACCACTGGAAGCCAGTGCAGCTGTTTTAACGCCGGGGTAATATGTTCTCTCTGTGAGATACTCAAAATCAACCTCACAGCAGAGTTCATCAATTGTTGTAATGCCTTACATTTAATCTTAGCTAGTCCCTGGTAAATCATATTATAGTAGTCTAACTGAGGCAAAATCAATGCCTGTACTACTGAATGGAAATCATATGGAAGAAGCATTGGTTTCAATCGATAAAGTGTCCGCAGCTGTGAGTATCCACCCTTGACTACCCATTGAGAGAGTATAGTCTAAACATACATCTAAGATCACCATCTCCCTTTCAACTTGCAGATTTGTTCCTTGAACCTTGATTTCAGTTGGAAGCTTCTCAATCTCATCCTCACTCACTATCACTACCTCAGACTTCATATACTTATTCCAATCTTTCCCAATTTCCATCATTCCACTCTCAATGGGAAAGAAAAACAGGATATCATCGGCATAAAATCTGTAATCCACCCCAATTCACGAAATCTTTTTCCTAATGTAGCCAAATATAAGTTAAACAACAAGGCTGACAAGACAGATCCCTGAGGCACTTCTTTTTTAACTTCCTTTATCTCTGATGCCATTTGCCTACTCTGTACAACAAATGACCTTCCCAACAAGTAAGCTGAGGCTCAAATTATCTCTTTGTGAACTGAATAAACTGAAAAGACATGGGATAGTATTCTGGATTGGGAACTAGTTAAAAGATGGAACTACAATATAGTAGGGTTAAATGGTTAATTTCCTTTAATGTAGAAAGGAGAATAGTGGAGTGCTTAAATTTATAATCAAAACAAACGTCTAAGTCCATTTTGGGCCTAGGGCGCTAGCTGCCCAAAATCAGCAGCGTCCAAAGTCCATTCTTGGAAAATACTGTCCAAAAATTTTTTGGAGGGAAAAATTGTCTACTTCTATATCCAGTCATTTGATCGTCCAGTCCACTCGTATGTCTATCTTTAAACTATATTCTCATCCAAAAAATCATCAAAATCCCAAACACCTAGAACAAGACCTTTTGGACGTGGGAGGGGCCAGCAAAGTGATAGAGTGGCCACCCAGACATGGCAACAGAGTAGTGGGGCACCTAACAGGGTACCTAACCTTTTATTTAGTTGGTAATGAATCTAAATATCCTTCCTATTTTGCTTTTCACATACTCATGTACTTAATATTAGAAGTTATTTTGACATTTTTTAGAAAAAAATGCCAGACTTTCTCTGGAGAAGTGCCTGTGGGAAAGTCAGGTTTCTTCCATGATAAATAATAATTATGAAACAGAGCAATTACACTGATGCTAATGTCTTTGCTGAATAAAATAAATTTTCTCTGCATATTTTACACACTTAAAGGAGACTGGATCTAGAGAATGACACTGACAGGTACCCACGGACGCGAGACAGAGGCTATGGTAACGAGGTGGGAATGGGGACACAGCCTGCGGGGACAGGGCTTTTGGATTTAAATGAACTACTGTTAAAAGACATCAATTGTGTCTTGTCTGTCTTTGATGTGGCAACAAGAGTCAAATCTGCTGATCAGACTCCTACTATCTGCAACATCCTTCCATCACGTGCCCAGCTGCTCAAGCATCTTACTGTTACTGCAACAGATTCATCCATCATTGCTGGCATCAAGTAACATTTCCAACATTTAATAGACACATGGAGGGGCATAATCAAAAGAAACATCTACGTCCTATTTTGATGTAGGGTGCTAGACATCCAAAGTTTGCAGCGTCAAAATGTCCATTCTCGAAAAGTATGTCCAAAATAATTTTTTTCCCCAAAAATCATAAAAATATAAGAACATAAGAAACGCCTTCACCGAATCAGACCTTTTGGTCCATCCAGTCCGGTGACCCGCACATGCGGAGGCCAAGCCAGGTGTTCCCCGATGAAGACCTGTTTACTCGTATCCATCAATGTGATTTGCAAGAAGGTATGCATCCAACTTGCCCTTGAAACCCAGAATGGTGGTCTTCGTCACAACCTCCTTCGGGAGAGCATTCCAAGCGTCCACCACTCGCTGTGTGAAACAGAACTTCCTGGTATTTGTCTTGAGCCTGTCGCCTCTCAACTTCAGTCATCTATCTATATGTCCAGGCATTTGATCATTCATCCACTATGTCCATCTTTAAACCACATTCTTGATCAAAAATTTGTCAAAGTCTGAAACGTCCAGAACAAGACCATCTGAAAAAGAAAACATTGATTTTGAAACAGAAAGGCGACCATGAGGGTGAGAGGAAGAAGTGAGATGGGCCAACTAGGGGAAGAAATGCTGGAGCTGTGGTGCCCAGGGCAGCTGCCCTGCTTGCCCTCCCCTAACAACACACCAGTGAAAGTACCACACCAGAGGGTTCCTCTGATGTTTTTGGGCCCGAGGCATGTGCCTAATGGGCCTACCCTTCAATCCAGCACTGATCATATCTCTCCTCTTCTGCCTTTCCTCTAAAGTATACTGTACATAGTGAGATCTTTAAGTCTGTCCCCATATGCCTTATGACGAAGACCACACACCATTTTAGTAGCCTTCTTCTTGACCGACTCCATCCTTTTATATCTTTTTGAAGGTGCGGTCTCCAGAATGGTACACAATATTCTAAATGAGGTCTCACCAGAGTCTTATGCAGGGGCATCAATACCTTCTTTTTGCTACTGGCCATATCTCTTCCTATGCACCCTAGCATCCTTCTAGCTTTGGCCACCTTAAGATTAAATCACATACAATCACACCCAAGTCCCACTCTTCTGTCATGTACATAAGTTCTTCACTCCCTAAACTGTACCCATTCCTGTGGGGTTTTGCAGCCCAAATGCATGACCTTGCATCTTAACATTAAATTTTAGCTGCCAAATTTCAGCCCATTCTTCAAACTTTACTAGGTCTTTCTTCATGTTATTCACACCATCCTGTGTGTCTACTATATTGCAGATTTTGTTATCAATTGTAAAGAGGCAAATCTTACATAACAGCCCTTCAGCAATATCGCTTATAAAAATGTTATAAAGAATAGGCCCAAGAACAGAACCTTGAGGCACACCATTGGTAACATCCTTTTCCTCAGAGCAATCTCCATAAACCACTACCCTCTGTCGCCTTCCACTCAACAACTTCTTGACCCAGCCTGTCACTTTGGGGCCCATCCCGAGGGCACTCAGTTTATTTATTAGACGTCTGTGTGGAACACTGTCACTGTCACTGTCAAAAATCTAAATACATCACATCTAGCGCACTCCCTCTACCCAATTCTCTGGTCACCCGGTCAAAGAAATTGATCAGACTTGTTTGACAAGACCTATTTCTAGTGAATCCATGTTGCCTCTGGTCTTGTAATCCACCAGATTCCAGAAACTTCACCATTCTCTGTTTTAAAAGCGTTTCTATTAATTTGCTTACCATGGAAGTTAGACTTACTGGCCTGTACTTCCCTACTTCTTCCTTGTTTCCACTTTTGTGTAGAGGGGCCACATCCACCCTTCTTCAGTCCTCCGGTACCACTCCCAACTCTAGAGAAGCATTGAGGTCAGCGGAGCCAGCAGAACTTCCCTAAGTTCCTTCAGCACCCTCAGATGTACACTCTGTGGCCCCATTGCTTTGTCTACCTTTAATTTAACTAGCTCCTCAAGAACACAACCCTCTGAAAATGGATCAGAATCTACCACTCCTCCATCCCTATTTGCATTTGTCTTCTAATCTAATCTTCCATTTGTGTGTCACTCATACCTATTCAAGCTCTAGGTGACTTATAGAGAGGGGTGACGGGGGCAAGAGGAGGGGACTAGAACGGGAGCCTTGATTGAGAGGGAGGAAAAAAGAAGGAAGAGGAAAAAAAATCCTTGTGGTCCCGCTCCAGACACTTCAGCTGTGAACACAGAACAGAAATATTTGTCAAGAATTCAGCCTTTTCTTTATCAGCTTCTACATATTCCGCCCTTTCACTGTTGAGTCTCATAATGCCACTTTTGCACTTCTTCCTATCACTGATACATCTGAAAAATGTCTTGTCTTCCCATTTTACCATATCAGCAAGTTTTTCTTCCATTTGTATCTTTGCTTTCCTGATTACTTGACAAGCCTCTCTTAACTTTTCCAGATATTTTTGCCTGTCTTCCTCTTTCTGTGATCTTTTGTAGTTTATGAAAGCTAACCTCTTATTCATTACCTTCTCGGCTACTACTTTTGAGAACCAAAGCAGCCTTCTTTTCCTCTTACTTTTACTTACTTGCCTCACAAAAAATTCTGTCATTTTCATCCAGACATCAACTCCTTGACGTAATCCCCCATCCAAAGTTAGTTAAAAAAAGACAACCAAGAACCTTTACTTTTGAATGAGCCCTCTCCATAACCATTTTAATATTAAACCGTAACATGCAGTGATCACTGGATGCCAGATGATCACCTACTGTAATTTCAGAAACACTTTCTCATTTGTAAGCACTAAGTCCAGTATGACCCCCATCCCATGTAGGTTCCATTACCAACTGCTGGAACAGTTCTCCCTACTTCTCGCAATAGGAATACCCCAATTAACATTCGGCATGTTAAAATTACCTATTAGTAAAACGTCCCCTTTTTTGAAGGAGGCCTGTATATCACACCAATATTTACCATTCCCCCTTTCCAAATTGATTCACAGTGTCTCTTCCTTGTCCTGTAGATCCTGCAGTTGTGTGGCTTTAATATGATCTTTCTCGTAATGCTACTCCCCCTCCTTTTCTTCCTACCCTGTATAACTACATCCTAGTCATGGATCTCCGTGAACTCCATCTCTGTGATCGCCACCTCAGTATATCCAACTCATCTTCTTCCATCAGTTTTTAGATCCAGAATCTTGTTTCCCATACTTCGAGCATTAGTATATACTGCTTTCCAGACATTGCTCCCTTTTCTCATCCATGTAGAGATATTCAGTGGTTTACTTACCTGAGGGCTTACATTCACCCGGAGGATTTGATCACCCTGCCCCATCACTTCTAGTTAAAAGCCCTCTTCAGTAGATTATCCAGTTTTCAGCCGAAGAAACTTCTTCCCTTCTTTGATAGATGTATACCATCCTTGCTTAGCAGTCCTTGGAAAATCATCCCATGGCCCAGGAAGCCAAAACACTGTCGATAACACCATCCACGTAGCCACGCATTCATCTCCAGGATGCGTGCTTCTCCTACCTGTCTCTTACCCTTGACAGGGAGGATGGATGAGTATACCATCTGTACACCGAACTGTAAAGTAAAGGGACTTCTGTTTCTTAAGTTAATGTTTGTTACATTTTTGCATTTTAATGTGCATAGTTTCCACAAATAGGCATACTTTTTCTCATTAGCACAGATTTTGCACGAAGCTGCGTTAGACTTTTCTATCACCGGCTATGGTGGAATTAGCTCCGCTGCTCATAGAATTCCTATGAGTGTTGGAGCTAAATACCACCGTGGCTGATGATAAAAAAGCCTAACATGGCTTCATAAAGGGGTGGGGTAGTTAATTAAATTTGATATACCACTATGAGGCAGTACTGGCACAGCGGTTTGCATTTTAACACAGTGAATCAAAGTGCATTATTATTAACACAATTTTAGTACATTGGTCCTTCCCATGATGTGAGTGGCAGCCAATTTCAGGCTGAAGACCTCAGAATCACTGTCCCATCTTTGACCATCGCATCAGCTTTTTAAGTTGAGATCCCAAATGGGAGCATTCAATTTGTTCCAATTGCTCTTTTGGCTTAATAAAGCAATTGATTTGCACTCAAAGAGCCATTTTAATAAGAGGCATCTTAATTAACATTTTAAATGAGTTCTTCGGTTTTGACTGGCACATTCAGTCATTGCTTTGATTTTTTTTCCAATAGTCTGTTAAACAATAGATGATCTACAAGAATTAAAAACTTGAATTTGTGTTATATTAATTGATTAGTCTGTGTGATACAGTATGACAAGAAATTTCAAAATTTATTCCCTGAACTGGAACACCACATTCTTTATACCTGAAGCTTCATTAATTGCCTGCTTTCCCAGTGGTCTAATTCTTATTTTAATTATGCAGAGATACTGATGTGTCAAATACAATATTCTCTTTATATTAATATAGAAGTCAATCAAAGTGCAATCAGAAGCAGCCCTTGATGAAATTAATAAAGTAAGTACCTTTGCAATAAAGATGTCATCAGTACAGGAGCCCAGTTCCAGAACGAGAGAGAAAAGAGAGAGTGAGAGAGAGAGAGAAGCGGAGATAGAACTTCTGAAATCTGTCCTGGTGACCTAACATATTCATTGTGGACAGACTAAAACCACATTCACCAGGATAGGTTTGGGAAGTCTTGAGAGACAGAGAGGAGTTTATACAGGTAGGTTGAAACAAAGACGGAAAGTAAAGAAGAATAAATTGCTTTCCATTCTTTTTGCCTGCTCTACATCTGAAAGTTTATGCATGATGCTCAACTGAAGATGTAAAATTTCTGTAAGTTTGCAATTGATCAGAAAAATCTTTTTCTTGTTTATTCTAAGGATAAAAAATACATTTTTGGAAGACATACACGGGGGAATTCAATAAATGGTGCTGAAACTTAGGTGCTTGAGAAATTCAGTGCTAAGTGCTATTCTATAAAGGGCACACCCCTTATTTAGCTTGGATACCACACTTACCCCGCTCCCTCCTTAGCACAGGGAACCACGTTGAATTCCCCGTGCTACTCCTGGCATTCATAGGAACTCTATGTGTGAAGGGAGCAGTGCGCAGCATTCAGTGCGACTCCCTGTGCTAATAATCACTATCGTGGTGTAGTAAAAGGATGCTGGACTTACGCCTGCTGAAACCTGGTGTAAATGCTGGCATTCAAGTTAGGTAAGGCTGTATTCTATAATTTCTCATGCAACTTTTTGGAATGCCCATGGCCACACCCCCTTTTGAGATATGCATCATGCCATGCTTTAAAGAATTTAACATTTAAGCTAAGTATTTAATATTCTATGGAACCTTAATGACATAAAATATTTATGCAGTTGAACACATTTGAATATATTTAAAATAGAAGGCCTGGTGAGGATTCGATGCATAAAGGCAGATACTATGAAAATCTTTGAGTATCTTGGTGGCGTCTCTGAGGGTTTTGTTGAAAATTATCTTCAGTGAGAGTTTTAGGAGGTGATCTAAATTGGGCCACTTCTGTAATATCAATGCCTTATAGAATAGCACACATTCAGATGTGTGTGTGCAAATTTAAATGAGGCCAATTAGCATCAATAATTGTTTGTTAGCAATCAATTATTGATGATTCAGAGCTCATTATCCAATATATTTGCAAGCATATCTTGGAAGCACACTCAAAATTGGACACCTTGTATAGAATCTGGGGTACATCAAGCTAAATGTGTTAGGCGTAAAATTAAGTAGTGGACGTCAATGTTTTAATTTAAATTCTGACCAGTGCTAAAACCAGGCTTAAATGCCTGCGCCTAAGCTGTGCACGGATTGGGTGTATTCTTTAACAACGCCTAAATAGGTGTGCTTACCGGTAGTTATGCAATGCACACAGGGGCGAAGTGCAATTCTATAAAAGGTATACACACCTCGTAGAATCGCTCTACGCGCCTCTCTAGTCAGCACTGATTATGGGGGGCGCAATATATAGAATATGATCTATGTGCCTTTTGTTTCAGGAAGCATGGCATAGGTGCAGAGTGAATACTAACAAACTGCAAATAATAATAATAATAATAACTTTATTCTTATATACCGCCAACAATCTTGCGACTTCTAGGCGGTATATATATATAAATAGGGCACCCATTATTATAATGACTTAAACTGACTTAAGGTGCTCAGAACCAAAGGATGGTAAAAAACCTACAAACGGGGACAAGCCCCTAAATGCGGTTTTTAAACACCCACTCTCAACACAAATCGCTGCAAAAAATACAGAAGATGTATAGTTATACCCCTTCTGAAATCCTCAGAAAAAATAGGCTATAACGTGAGTCCTGCACAACATCCAAAGATTGAAATGGAAGGTTATTAGGATCTCAAGTGCTCACAGTTATGTGCCAACGGACCAAGTCTATTGGAGCAAACAAATCACTCTAAGATGGTAATTGTAAATAAACTGTGTAGATGGTATAATGAATGTGCCAAAGAAAATTTTTTTATACGCTCAGAATCATGGAGAGGGTAACTGGGGAAAATCCCAACACTACCGCCTCACCGCCCAATCATCGCATATGAAAAAGTGAGCGACAGATTTATATTGTGACTTTATAAATGCAAATGCCAAAAACGGCTAAAGACCTTAAGTGGTATACGTCATATCATTCAAAAGAATTCAGCAAACTTATCTTTTTTAGCTTGCAGGTTCCGACGTGCCACGTTTCGTTCCTGCCTAAGGGAACCAATGAAAAACTGTAAAGAATTTTCATATGGTGGGCGTCAAAGATTCTAAAAAGATACAAATATTAAATTAATTAATACTATATTAATACTAATGTTAAAACAAGTCTAATTTATCTAATTTATACTTTAAAACATAGATCTCGGCTATAAGGAATAGGACTCACCAAAAATAGTAACACATGTCTCACGTTAATTGTTGGTTGGTTGGAGAGCATTTCACACAGCTTCTATTTTTCTGATGTTACAAAGGCGGAAATACCGCCATGAATTTAAAGGGCTCCAACGTCACCACGTGAAAAACGTCACGTGGTCACGCTGAGCCACTGGCGAATAAGGAAATGCCAAATTGAGATGATAAGAAGGAAATTTGTAATGATTACAAAAATTGCTACACACAAAAAATGACTATAAAAACACATGCCATTTGATCTCACTGTTGAGAACCCTAGGATATAAAGTATCCAATTTGAAGATCCAATTCTATTCTCTGGCATACAGTCTCGCTTTGAGATTGCCACCTCGTGGTAAAACCGGGACTTCCAAAACAGAAAAACGTAACGATGTCAGCTGATGATTCTCTGTGACCCAATGTTGGGTAAAGGGAGCTTCCATGACATTTGTAGAAATTCTGCTAATGTGTTCCCCAATGCGCACCCGGATGCTTCTGATTGTATGTCCTATGTATAACAACTTGCAAGGACACTGTATAACGTACACTACTCCACTTGAACAGCAATTAGTAGATGTCATGTTCTTACGATTGTACACCCATGCAGGCACATTTATTTGGGAAAGAGGTACAAAATACTGACAGACTTTGCATGCAGAGCAAGGGGAATGAGTGCCACCAGATGGCGTCGGGGAATTACTCACAGATTGAAATTGAGATCTTGTTAAACATTGCTTTAGATTACGGCTTCGAGAGTAAGCGAAGCGCGGAGGTTCTTGAAAAATAGCATGATGTTGTAAAATATCCCAGTGAGAATTAATTATATGCTTAATCTTAAACGCATATTGAGAGTAAGGGATGACACAAACAAGAGACGACTCACTAACGTTGTTATTTGAAGAAAGAAGAGCTTCTCTTGAAGCATACAAAGCTCTCTTAAACACTTTTTTAACAACTGTATTGGGATAACCTCGCTCTCTGAAGCGTAATTTCATGTCCTCAGCTTTATTCAAGAATTCATCTTGTGAAGAACACAGGTGACGTAACCTCAAAAACTGGCCTGTAGGTATGTTATTACGTAAATGTCTTGGATAAGAACATAAGCAGTGCCTCTGCCGGGTCAGACCACAGGTCCATCCCGCCCAGCAGTCCGCCCCCGCGGCGGCCCAACAGGTCATGACCTGCCTTAATCACCAGAAGGGGCCCCCTATTGCCCCCTAGGTTTGTCATCGAAGTCCTATCTTCCCATCAAAGTCCTAACCCTCAGGCCTTGCACCTGCACGACCTGGTGAGCTGTCTATATTTATGCATCACCCCAGCACCTCCCTCAGTACCCCACGATCCCCTTTTCCCTCAGGAATCCGTCCAATCCCTGTTTGAATCCATGTACTGTACTCTGCCGGATCACTTCCTCCGGGAGCGCATTCCATGTGTCCACGACCCTTTGGGTGAAGAAAAACTTCCTTGCATTTGATTTGAACCTATCCCCCTTCAGTTTCTCTGAGTGCCCCCTCGTACCTGTCGTCCCTTTTAGTCTGAAGAACCTGTCCCTGTCCACCGTCTTTATGCCCCTAAGTATTTTGAAGGTCTCTATCATATCCCCCCTGAGCCTCCTCTTTTCCAGAGAGAAGAGCCCCAGTTTATCCAGCCTCTCGGCATATGGGCAGTTTTCCAGCCCTCTTATCAGTTTCGTTGCCCTCCTTTGGACTCTCTCAAGAATTGCCTTGTCCTTCTTGAGGTGCGGCGACCAATATTGAACGCAGTATTCCAGATGTGGGCGCACCATCGCTCGATACAGCGGCATGATGACTTCCCGCGTCCTGGTTGTTATGCCCCTCTTGATGATGCCCAGCATCCTGTTGGCTTTCTTCGAGGCTGCTGCACACTGTGCGGATGGTTTCATGGATGGATCCACTAGCACACCCAAGTCTCTCTCAAGTCCGGTGTCTCCCAGCAATCCCCCCCCCCCCCCCATTTTATACTCGAACAACGGGTTCTTTTTCCCTATGTGCATGACCTTGCATTTATCTACGTTAAAGCACATTTGCCATTTGTTTGCCCAGTCCTCCAGCTTATCGAGGTCCCTTTGCAGTTCCTCACACTCCTCCCTGGTCCTAAGAGATGACTCTCATACCTAAGAAGGTTGTTTCGATCCGTAGGTTTTCTGAAGATGGTAGTATAAAACCTACCATTTTTTTTTAAAGATGTTAATATCTAAAAATGGTAAAGAGTTGATAGTAAATTGCAGGTTGGGGTCACCATGATTCAACCACTGTAAAAACAAAGATAACTCATTGGGTGATCCCAACCAAACTGCAAATACGTCATCAATATAACGTTTTCAGATCAATAGATTCACAAATTGTTCAGAGGGGTATATGTATCGCTGTTCAAAAGCTGCCACATATAAGCATGCTATCGTGGGTGCCATTTTTGCACCCATGGCTGTGCCTTTAACTTGTAAAAAATAGGACTGATCAAATTGAAAATAGTTCTTACTGAGAGCTACCTGAGCAATGGAAACTAAAAATTCAATCCGTTGAGCGGAAAGGCCCTTCTGCTGAAGATGTTGTTTAATTATGCAGATTGCCACCTTCTGGGGGATGTTAGTACCGTATATAGTGCCGTGATATCAAAAGACACTAAGATTGCATGAGCAGGAATGTCTTGAAATGTTTCCATGAACTTGATCATTTCACCTGAATCTTTAATATATGACGGGATCTGGGGTACTTGATCTTTTAATTGAAGGTCTATAAATTCGGACAACGGTTCTAAAACAGATCCTATGCCAGTCACTATAGGACGAGCAGGGAGGTCCACCAAGGATTTGTGTATTTTGGGGACAAAATATACAACAGAGATCATAGGGTACGGATAGCACAAAAATTTGTATTCCCCATCTGTGATGGTACCCACTTCTAAAGCTTGTAGTAATATATGTGAGTTACCCTCACATAATTCAGTAGTAGGATCATGATCGATCAATTTATAATAAGTATCATCAAAAAGTTGACGATGTGCTTCCTGGACATATGCAGAGGTATTCAATACTACAATGCCTCCTCCTTTATCTGCAGGACAAATCACTATGTTTTTGTCAGACGACAGGGATTTCAACGCCGCCCTTTGAGGGGGAGTTAAATTGTCTTTAACATATGATTGTTGTGACTCAAGTTGTATAATATCACGTTCTACCAGATGTTCAAAAACTTGAATATGAGAGTCCACCGGACCCAAAGGGCACCAAGTAGATTTGAGTCTTTTGGATGATATTTTGGTGTAATCCTCACTGGCGTCTATTTGAGTATCCTGACTGGCGTGAACATCCTGAAAAAAGTGTTTCAATTTCAATTTGCGTATAAATTTATAAAGGCATATCCGAGTATCAAGAGAGTTGTATTTAGTAGTAGGAACGAAGGCCAAACCCTTATTGAGTACTTCTATTTCAATGTCCGTGAGTCTCCTGTCAGACAAATTAAACACACTTGAACAACTTAAGGTTTGGGATTCTTGTGTTTCGAGGGTCTCTGATTGCCAGTTCTGATGTTTGTTGCTAAAAAAGACTTCTTTTGAATAGGCACTGTGGTTCCTGGTGCAAGTGTGACACTACGTACAGTATTTTGACGTATATCATCTTCTGAAGTGTCACTAGATGTTTGTGCATACGTGGGACGTCTGCTAGGTTTACATCTTGATTTGTCCATCCAGCTATACACGAAACCTCTCTGGTAGTCAAGCTCATCTCTGCGTAATTTTTTAATTTTAGATCCTCTTAATTCGATCTTAAAATCATCAAGTTTCTTAGTCAATTCTTGAAGTTGTACGGCATATACATCATCTTGTACATTGTCTTTCAAATACTCCTCTTGTGTTTGTAAATCTATTTTGTACTGATCTAATTCAACCTTTGTGGTTTCAATAATCAATAACATTAGATCATATGAGCATTTGTTAAGGATGGCATTCCATTTCTGTAAAAAATTGGCATTATCTAAAAATAAACGGGGTTCGGTTCTCATGCGTAACCCTCTAGGTATTCGCTTGACCCTGCAGTACTCTGCTAAGGTGGTTGCATGTAGCTCAGCTCAAATAATGCGTTTATGAGTGGATTCCAATTGGTCCCAATCTGAAAAAGAGGAACCTTGTTCAGCTGAAGAAAATAAATGAAATGAAATGAAATTCCGGGTGCGCATTGGGGAACACATTAGCAGAATTTCTACAAATGTCATGGAAGCTCCCTTTACCCAACATTGGGTCACAGAGAATCATCAGCTGACATCGTTACGTTTTTCTGTTTTGGAAGTCCCGGTTTTACCATGAGGTGGCAATCTCAAAGCGAGACTGTATACCAGAGAACAGAATTGGATCTTCAAAATGGATACTTTACATCCTAGTGGTCTCAACAGTGAGATCGAATGGCGTGCGTTTTTATAGTCATTTTTTGCGTGTAGCAATTTTTGTAATCATTACAAATTTCCCTCTTATCATCTCAATTTGGCATTTCCTTATTTGCCAGTGGCTCAGCGTGACCACGTGATGTTTTTCACGTGGTGACATTGGAGCCCTTTAAATTCATGGCGGTATTTCCGCCTTTGTAACATCAGAAAAATAGAAGCTGTGTGAAATGCTCTCCAACCAACCAACAATTAACGTGAGACATGTGTTACTATTTTTGGTGAGTCCTATTCCTTATAGCCGAGATCTATGTTTTAAAGTATAAATTAGATAAATTAGACTTGTTTTAACATTAGTATTAATAAAGTATTAATTCGTTTAATTTTCGTATCTTTTTAGAATCTTTGACGCTCACCGTATGAAAATTCTTTACAGTTTTTCGTTGGTTCCCTGAGGCAGGAACGAAACGTGGCACGTCGGAACCTGCAAGCTAAAAAAGATAAGTTTGCTGAGTTCTTTTGAATGATATGACGTATACCACTTAAGGTCTTTAGCCGTTTTTGGCATTTGTATTTATAAAGTCACAATATAAATCTGTCGCTCACTTTTTCATATGCGATGATTGGGCGGTGAGGCGGTAGTGTTGGGATTTTCCCTAGTTACCCCCTCCATGATTCTGAGCGTATAAAAAAAATTTCTTTGGCACATTCATTATACCATCTATACAGTTTATTTACAATTACCATCTTAGAGTGATTTGTTTGCTCCAATATACCTTCTTTATCACTCTTATCTTGATTTTTCCTAAGTTCACCCTTTTTATATATTTGACTGAAACTGACCAAGTCTAGGCAGAGCTATCATCGGTCCTTTAACTCCTTGTTGTGTTATTTTATTTCAATTACTTTGATTTTATTATGCAATTTGTTATATTTAACTACTATTATATTTATAGTTATTCAAATACTTAGCTCGGGTGTAGATTCTTAACCCTGCCAGCTGAAGACCAAACAGAATGATGGAAGATCTCCGTTTCGCTCTCAATAATCATGGAAGAGCTTCATCAGGAACAGTGCAGAGTAACAGTACTGTTAATTTCAACGGCCCTGCATAGCCGAATAGTGGACCTGGTTTAAGCTAGTCCAAGCAAATCAATTTGTTTCATCAGCCTTACATAGCCAAATAACTAATTTAAAATAGTCCGAGATGCTGACTGCGACGGCAAAGAAGGTGTCTGACATCACATCCGGCAGCAGTGAGGTGCAAGAGGTGAGCAGACTTGCACAGAAGGTGGTAGGAAGTTATACGTCATAACTTCCTACTAGAGAATGACCCAGGAAAAAGATTTGTCCCCAAACATGGCCTTAGCACATAGGAAAGACCCTGCTGGGGATAGTGCAGGCCAATATTTTAGCGCTGCTTAGTAAAACAATCCTTTTTTTGTGTGAAATGGCACTTAAGTTAAAGAATGAAGGGGTTTTTGTGGACTTGATGATTTAAGTATATATTTCAAGACTCTTTGAGGGAGTTATTGCTCTTTTTTCCCTTATTGCTGGCTTTCTAATCAAGATTTGTACTTGATGCTTATGTAAAAATCTGAATAAATCTAAAATAATAATAAAAAAAAGAAGTCACAAGCACCTGATAGTTAGACTAGAAATAAGAGTATGATAGTTAACTTTTATTTGTATATTCAGTACCACTATCTATTTATGTAATACCTTGGAATATTATGCATTTCGGGTAGCTAGGTTGTATGTTTAAAGTTAACCCTACTATTAAGAGCTAACATTCATATGCATAACCTATTCATTTACAGTTTAATTTTATCAATAATTTTTCATGCATAAAGGCGTGTGTGTGTCAGCATGACTAGCAGATAGGCCCGGGTAATAAATACAGAAAGGAAGCCATTTATTTTCATGCAGAGGAATAGTTAACCTGTTCCCTTCACAGGTCAGTAGGAAATAGACATGTAAAGTCACTCTTTACATTCATAAATTCTCTCCCATGGCCTGCTCCTCTAGGTCTGTGGCCTGCACTAATCGGTCTCTTCAAAAGGCAACAGAATTCAAGTCCTGTTTTGCACTACTCGTCACAACTGGACCTGGCTTGGCTCTGACTTCCAAAAGAGTCACATGCCAACCAGATGCTAGGATAAACTTGGCCTACTTCAAATAAGCTTCTACTCAGTGGCGTAGTAAGGGCGCTGTCTTCCTACAGGCGCGGCACCCCTCCTCCTCTCCTCCCACTCCTCACTGTAAAAGGGGGATAATTGATTAATAGGCTTAATCAATGCTAAAAATTGGCACTTAACACCTCATAATTGGCTTTAATTGGACTTAATTGAAAGTTAGGCGCCTAACTCAAAAAATATGATTCTATAAAAAGTAGACATCTCTAGTACAAAGCACCTACCTAAAAGTGGGCATTGTAGGGGAAGATCATGGGCATGTTTTCAGTTAGCTGCCTCTTTGTGAATTAGGTGCCTAACCTAGGTGCAAGTACTTAGGCAAAAATAAACCTGGCATAAATAGGGTGCGCCTAAAATTAGGATGCCTAAGCATGATAGGTGGAGCTATGCTTGATTCTATAAAGTGCGCCTAACTTTTATAGAATTGCACTTAGTGCCACACTAGTTAATGTTTTAGGTGTACGTTCTAGACTCGGGACCTGTTTGTTTGCCAGCATCCATCTCTCAATTGTATGATGATACAGGGCTACTCGTATTAAACTCACTCGCTCTAATTCTATATATGGCACTCAAAATTGTGCATGCAAATATGCATCTGCACCCAATTTGTGCATGCAATTTAATTGATTAATGAGTCAATTAGCTCTGATAACTGTGTTCTAATAATCAATTGTATTTTTTACTTCACCTACTTAAAAGGCGGGTTATAAATGAATTAAACAAATAGATCAATTATTAGCACTAATTGCCATCAATTAAAATTTGTGCACACATATTTAGGTGCTTAGATCTGTGCATAAATTTTATGTGTGGATCCAAAAAAGAGGAGCAGCCATTGGTAGATCGGGGGAATTACTAGAATTTACAGTATACAATAAGAGAGATTCATGCCTAATTTAGGTTTGAGAATTTATACCAGGTTTTATATGGCGTAAGTCCTTGCACCCAAAATTTATTATGAATAGTTTGGAAACAAGGACCTACCCTTGGAAACATTCAACTATCCACCCAATTTTAAAAGACCCAAAATCAAACAATAATAATTGTGCTAACTTCCGCCCTATTACCAAAATCCCTTTTCTAGGAAAGTTGATGGAGAAAGTAGTGTTTAACCAGATATCAGAATTTACTGGAAAAAACGGGAGCATTACACCCGAATCAAACAGACTTTCAACAGAACACTCCATGATTGGCCTGACAGCTTCCATTCTCTACTTCCTGGACTATTATCGACCGGTCCTACATATATCACATACCCGGATGATTTACAGCTTTTGTATCCCTTAGACTCAAACTCCATAGAAGAAATATCAACTATTAATGAGAAATTATCTAAAATTGCCAACTGGCTAAATGAAAATAAACTAGCATTGAACATCACTAAAACTAAAATCATGTTCTTTCCCTGGAAAGAAGAAATCACGTAAAATTCATCAATCACCATTAACAATACTCCCCTTCAAGAAGTCCCCAGGATTAAAATATTAGGGGTCATATTTCATTAAAGACTCAACTACCACGAACAAATTAGTTCAGTAGTTAGGAGTTGTTTTCATAGACGGCGCATGATTAGATCTTTAGCCTCTTTTCTTGACAGGGCCTCATTGAACACCTTAATTCATTCTCTGCTGATATCCAAGATGGATTACTGCAATTCTTTATATAAAGGAATTACTCTAAAAGAAGTACGACGTTTACAAATAATACAAAACACCGCAATAAAAATCATTGCCAATATGAAAAAATTACATCATGTAACACCTCTCTTCCAGAAAGCACAGTGGCTACCTATCATACATAGAATCATGTACAAGATAGCTTTATTAACATTCAAAATATTAACAGCTAAAGCACCAATTTTCCTAGAAAGATGCCTAATAGCATATACTCCCATAAGAACCTTAAGATCAGTGGACAAAAACCTTGTTTCTATTCCATCTTTGAGAATCATTTATACACGTTGGGATACTATTTTTTCGGTCCTTTCCCAGGTTATATTAGGGAAGAAAGGATCCTTAACAAATTCAAGGGAGCACTAAAGTGTTGGCTCTATAAAGATACATTCGAAACTTGAATTCTCTACGAGGATATCTTAATTTTAATGGATAGTTACCCCCTCCCTTCTTGTTTTTACCTTTCTTTGTCTATCTTTTCTTTAAATTAATTTGTAGTTCCACCCTTTTTCCCTTTTTGTATTTGTATATTTGGTACACGTCTTATTGTAACAAATGCAGTCCATCTTCCCTATTTTTATACTGTACATCAGTTTAAAATATGAAGCTGCAATTTAATTTTTTTAAAAATTTTAAGTTCAACAAGTTTTATTGAAGTTTTCCATAACAGAACAAAATCAACATAGGAAAAATAACAGAAAATGATCTGATAAGTACAAAAATGCAGGAAAAAAGGTATACATTCAAATGAGCGGTACAGTACAATTGTGCCTATATCTGGTATGTTACAAGAGAAATGGTCATTATAAAGACTAGTTCAGAAATGCAAGTCATCAGTATATTCTAGTATACTTTTAATTAAACTTGAAACATGAATTATCAGTTGTATAGGATTGTTTATCAATTTTTTTTCCCCTTACTATTGTTGACTTTTACTTTGAATACTCTATCAAGATAAATAAATAGACCTTAAGCTGACAAACTATAGCCACTGCCAGGCAGGGCAGGATTAACCAATAGGCCAAGTAAGCACATGCCTAGGGCCCGAAATGGTCAGGGGTGCCCGATGAAGGAAGGCATCAACATTGTTTTTTCCAAACGGCGATGGGCCCCTCCAGCATCGATTGGCATCGCGGGCCCCACCCCGATCGGCAACCCCCCCATCGACGGAAAGTAAGACAAGCAAGCAACGCAGGTAAGAAAGGCAACGGGAACTGTAATTTTGCAAGCGGTGCTGCTTGCCCAAAGCTTCCCTCTGACACAGCTTCCTGTTTCCGCCTGGGCGCATGGTGGGGTGGGGTGGGGCGGGACAGGGGGACACAGTGTACTTGTGTGCCTAGGGGCCCTCGACGAATTAATCCTGCCTTGCTGCCAGGACAATGGGCTATGAACAAGATGGTTCATAGCAAATGGGGAAGTTCTGGCAAAAGAGAAGCAGTTTCTGTAGCACTGAACTGGAAATGGTTACACGTCTCATTTCTGGATGCAACATGCTGATGTCAAAAGGTCTGTATAGTAAGTATAGAAAGGTAAAATCGGGTTGCATCGTTCATTCACTGAAAACTGTGTAAATACTATAACATTGCTGTACCAGAAAAATACTGGGATCATGACCCTGACAGAATTGCAGAGAATGTAGAAGTTGTGATCACTAGGGACATTCTTATTCCAACTGATAAAAAGCTTGATGCTAGGAGACCAGATATTGTGGAAAGGAAAAATAAGTACAAGAATAGCCTTGTTAATACAAGTGTCAATAACAAGTGACTATTCTGTGTTACATATGGAGAAACACAAGAATATCAAGATAGAAAATTTACTGGTCAATATTCAGCCGGTGCTGATGAGCGTTTTTTTTAAACACTGACCATTTCCAGCTAAACTAAACCCAGATATTCAATGTGGAGTCATGGCTGGGTGCTGGCGTTGGTGCACCAGGAAGAGACCTAAGGCCCTGATTGGTCCAGGCGCCTAAGGCCCACAAGACCACCAGGTTTAGTGTGGTGGGAGGTGGTTAAGGGAGGGGGATCTTGTTGTCAGGGGATCCCCCATCCCTGTGGCAGAAGGGAGTGAGCATCCCTCCTACCGATCTTCCACATAGGGTGGGAAGCATCAATGGAGGGGGGGGGGGGGGGTGACAATGGCAGGTGGGCACGAGACTACCAGATTTTTATGGGGCTCCATTTAAGAGGAATCAGGGCCATTCATGGTGGTGGGTCTCAGCTGCTTTATTTTCTTGTCAGTGCCTGAGCCAATCAATGCTCAGGCACTGACAGGAAAGTAAGGCTACAACAGCTCAGACTTTACTGGTAAATATCGACCTTGATTCCTCGTAAATGGAGGGGTGTTCCATTTTGAGAATCACCTGGAGAGGTCATTTTAATATTAATGATCTCATTATACTACAGTTTTAATATTAATAACCTCACTGTACTACATTTGCATAGTACAGTTGGAGGCTGCTTGAAAGCATGGAAAAGACCATGGTGAGCCATTTTAATAATCAGGCGGTAAAATACGTGCATTTAATGATGGTTTAGCGGTATTGTTAAATGTTGACCCATCAAAAACATACAGGACAAATGTGCACCACTACTTTCAGGCCTTCCCCTTTGCGCTCTGAGGGGGAATGTGGGGGGGAATGTGGGGGGGAATGTGGGGGGGAATGTGGGGGGGATCCCCCCCCTACACTACAACTTCTCGCACTCCCACTGGGGGTGTGTGTGGAGAAACCCCTCCCCCCACTACACTGAAAATTCCCGAAGAGCGAAAAATGGAAGTTTGCAGTGTACTGGGGGGTTTCCCCCCAACGGGAGCATAAGGACTTGTAAGTGTACACACCCACTCAGAACACAGATGGGAAGGTCTCATACCAGCAGAAGCGATGGCACACATTTGTGCGCAAATGTTGGGGTGGGCTTGTCGGCGCGCCAATGTTTCTGTGCGCTTTCAACGGTGTACTTTGTTAAATGCACAGTGACTTGAGGGCTGTATACACTTAGTCCAGTGATTTTCATTACATATTTTTCCAATAGAATGAGAAAAAGTGGAAAATCACTGGTCTATATTTGTAGCCCTCAATGGAGACTGGAGTCCGTGTTCACATTAATGAACTCTAAGATGCAGGATTTTAAACTTAAACTCAACCTTGATAAGACAAAGTTTTTTGTCACCACATAAAATCATTCACCAGCCATCGATCAGTATAAATTTAACATTATATACAATTCAACCAACAATTAAAATATTGGGAGTCGTTCTGGATCAGCATCTGAACCCCAAAAAACAGATAGATACTGTGGTACACAAGGGTTATTACATGTTATGGAAATTGCGTACCATTAGACCGTACTTTGAGTTTTCTGCTTTTAAACTTCTGGTTCAATCTTTGTTACTCAGTCTTTTGGACTATTGCAACTTTGTTTACCTAACAGTCTCCAAGAAAGACATGACCAGACTTATATTGATTCAGAACACAGGGCTTAGAATGATCTACGGTCTTAAAAAGTATGACCATGTAACTCCATTTTATTGGGCGTTGCACTGGCTTCCAATGGAGGCTCATGTCTTGTTTAAGTTGGGTTGTTTCTGCTATAAGGTTATGTATGGTACCGCTCCATTTTACATGGCTAATAGATTTTCTTTAGCATCCTATAAATATAGTAGAAGATCTCATGCCCTTTTTACTTTTTCACCAGCACAGGGCTGTAAAAGCAAGAAATTTCTTGACCATAATCTAGCATTCCAAGCGGCTTCCCATGATAGAGAATTTCGATTGTTATTGCTTGGAGCTTGTTCTTATAAACATTTCAGAACCCAACTGAAAACTCATCTTTTCTAGAAATACCAAATCATTTTCCTGCCATCATTAAATTGTTTTTAGTTTATAATCTTTTGTAAACTGTGTAGAACTTATGGTTACGCAGTCAAGAAGTATGATGTTATGTTATGTTTTCGGCAGCCTCTCATACAAACCAAGAAGAGGATGAGTGGATATGGTTCAATCAATGATCTGAAACAATGTCAAAACACAGAATTTTGTTTCTGCAAATTGGCACTTAATGAAATAAGATAACACTCTTTTTAGTTATAGTGGCAAAATAATGCTCAGAATTTAGGAAGTTAGTTGGTCGGGCTGAGAACTTTTCAGCAACCCCTCACATGTTGCTTCTACATAACAAATATGGGATTAAAATAGGTACTTTCTGAACTTTTCACTTAAGTGTCTTGCTATAAAAACAAGCCTATAGAAAAGAAGATGGTAATATTCTAATAGTATTAAAATGATTTGTAGAACTAAGGCAAATCTTGATGGGGCAGCTTGTAGGAACAACTTCATCACACCCAACTCTCTTCAAATAAAGTTATTCTTCTGGTGGTAATATTCAGGCCAACTCAGCAAGAGAAAATTAAGTCTTGGTGCTGCCAAGACCAAAACTGAAGTGGGTGGTTAGAGCTACAGCCTCAACACCCTGAGGCTGTGGGCTCAAATCCCATGCTGCTCCTTGTGACCCTGAGCAAGTCACTTAATCCCCCTTTGCCCCAGGTACATTAGATGGAGTATGCCTACCAGCAGAGACAGGGCAAAAATGTTTGAGCACCTGAATGTAAACCACTTAGACCAGGGGTGTCCAATGTCGGTCCTCGAGGGCCGCAATCCAGTCGGGTTTTCAGGATTTCCCCAATGAATATGCATTGAAAGCAGTGCATGCACATAGATCTCATGCGTATTCATTGGGGAAATCCTGAAAACCCGACTGGATTGCGGCTCTCGAGGACTGACATTGGACACCCCTGACTTAGACTATGGGCTCCTTTTACGAAGGTGCGCTAGGGTTTTTAGCGCACGCACAAAACTACCACGCGCTATAGCGTGCGGTAGCTGAAAATCTACTGCCTCCTAAAAAGGAGGCGGTAGTGGCTATTGCGTGCGTTAAGGCCCTAGCGCACCTTTGTAAAAGGAGCCCTATAAGTGGTGTATATAAATGCTAAAAATAAATAAATATCCCATAATCTTTTGTTGTGTCTGACAACTTTAAATACTACAAAATGTAAAACGCTCGATTCCACAGAGCAAACTCCTGGCTTTTCCAGACTTCACAGAAGCAGATCAAAACTGAGATGTGCTGTCAACCTGAATAAAAAGCAAAAGTAGGGGTGGGACCAAATGATTTAGACGTTTCTTGTTGTCTTTTGGATGTTGTCAACCTGACCGTCTTTTTGGCTTTCTGCCTCTGGCCGTTTACACTATCCAGACTCTTCTAGTATTCTGTTGGTAGTATTTGTAATCTCGTGACAGTTTCCTGTCAATGGAAGATTCTGACATCACAAAGGGTATGGAAATAGGTTATAAAAGGGAACACTTGTAATAACAATAATAATAATAATAATAATTTGTATTTTGGCAAGAGGAAAACTTTTTCTTCTGACTCTGCTTTCCGAGGAAAAATTGGGAAGTGGGAAAACAGTTTTTAAGAATACTTAGTACATACACCATACTTTTCGCAAAGCATGCTCCAGAAATACACCATTGAATTGTTCCTAGTAATTCAGTGGACTGTAAGAAATAAAACAGGTTATAATAGGAAATCTCATGAAGCATACTCTCTTAACACTTGCTTTGCAAAGATTACATTACATTACATTAGGGATTTCTATTCCGCCGTTACCTTGCAGTTCAATCCAAACAATACGCACGGTTGCGTACATCGCCGCCTCGTGGCATCACGAGCAAAGCACAGCTTTGCCAGTTCTGCGCAATTTAAATAACAGGCGCTTAAGTTTTTAAAGGTGAATAGAAAGAAACAGCAAATCGGAGGAAGAAGGAGATTGTCGCTACAAGAAATCAGTATTTTGTTTCTTTAGTATCAAGTTTTCTGTTTTATAATCTCTTTCTTTACTCTGAAAAAAAAAACAGGAGATCGTCCACATTAAAAATAATTGGCACTTCTGGAAAAAAAAATGCAGCAAATGGGAAAAATGTAAAATAGACATTTATCTTGTTAAAAGCATAAGTTACTAGAACAAAACGTGCTACATTAGCTAGAGTTAAGACCATGTTTTATTTTCTCAGATTTTCTGCCAAACATGTTAAAAAAAAACGACAGTTTCACGGAAACACAAATGTCCTTATGATAATTTGATAGAGTTTGAATAAAGTTTTTCCTCTACTACTAATACTTTTTCTGCTGCTTATAAATTCCCTAGTGAAAAAAGGAAATGAAAAACCTTTTATCTAGGGTTAGAAGAAACTCGACTGACCAACTCTGAAGAAGTAGTATGGTTCTGTATATGTTGCTTTCTCCTGGGTTGTTGCCAAATATAGATTGACAGAAAAACATTTCATTTGATACTGGGAAGGTTTTTAAGGAAAGTCGGCCTCGTTTGCCGCTCCATGTTTTTTTTGGTGCCAGATTTTGTTTACAAATATTTTGCCATTCGGTAAGCTGGTGATTTCCCCCAAACCACCTAAAGTGATTTCTTCCAGTAATTCGGACGTGTTGCCAATTTTAAAGTCAAGACATGTGTGCATAAGAGCTTTTTTAATATCTACAACTTAAGAGAAAATCTTGCTTCCATACCATGAATTCATTTCTAAGATCTGCGTTGCTTTTAATATACTCAGCAGAAGAGACAGATCAGTAAGGCTTCTGGAAATGTCAAATGATTAAGATTCCTCTTTCACTAAATTTTAATTACCAAATATTTACAGAATAATGATCTTTTTCCTTGGCTGTGTGCAAGCATAGCAGATGCATGTTCCGACATACACACAAGATGTTGTGAGCAAAGAATACATACATTTTCTATATATTTTATAATCAAGTTTTACATCTCTTTACCGGGGATAAGGTTTTTTTGCACATGGTTAGTGATTTAACAGCAGCTCAACTACGACTGTAGTCACTTTCACTGTCCTGAAATGTTGCGTGTAAGGAAAACAAACAAACAACATCCTCAATTAATTTTTTTATACCAAAACTAGAATAATTGATTTCTGGTGCTGTTTTCTATTTAGTTATATTTCCAGTTTGAAATAAATCTTCATAATTGTAATGAAGTTATATTTTAGAAAGCCAGTCATTTCAGAATGAGTTATTTGTAATGTTTAATATAATAAATCCGATGTATAAAGTGAGACAGTTTTAACACAGGCTTGGCCTCAACTGGTCCGTCTTCAATGGGAAATGAAGTGTCTCCAAGCCATATGCAATTAAAAAAAAAAAAAAAGTATTCATTAAGGTACTTCTGCTTCCAAATATTTTATACAGAAATGACATTTGTAAATGTTACAAATTGCTAACTTGCAATTTACACACACACACACACACACAAGGCAGCAATCCATCATTGAATGACTGTACAATGAGGCTCAGCTTGACTTAGGCAGTGCGTTATTCAAGATGGGCTTGCTGTGATGGAGCAGCCAAAACAAGATGATGCTTACAGCTACCAGTTAAGAACCATCACTGCAAACCGGTTACAATACCGACAAAAAAACAGAGCTCTCTGCAAAGAAGATGAGCATTGCCCTCTGGTACATCAATTTGCTTTGCCATTATTTCCGTGTGGCGCTCAATTATTCAACTCTCCTCATCTTCTGCAGCTAATATTTATCATCGCTACCATGTACTGCTATTAATGGTTGTAGGAGGGTATGTGCTTTCCCTCGCCAGACTCGACCGTGTATTAACTAAGACTCATTCTTCCTCACTAGCTTCTGGCAAACCTATCTATCTTTGATCACCCGATCTCTATCAAGTACATTATAGTTCACTTTTGCCCCCCAGTACATTATAGGTTTTAACAATTAAAACCTATTTACATTTATGTTTGGGTGTTTTAAAACTATATCATAATATGTCTTGGTTTAATTATATATATATATATAAAAAAAAGATCCTGTATATTTATTAAATATATAACTTAGTCAAAAGGGTTGAAGACTTTAATTGGCAATATGCGAGTTAAGAAATATATTCTCAAACTGACAAGAAAGCGAGACTTATGGTTTACTTTAGATTCATTGGGTTCTTAAAATGGTAATTCCAAGTAAAATGTAACTCAAAGAACTTTGAATCATTCATTAGCACCTTATAATTACTCTGCTAATTAGGTTGAGCATGATACTTAATCAGGAGTAATACGCTGGCTTGTCACTGGCACTTCCCATTACTCTGACATTCAACAAGAGACAGGTTGAAGTCGTCCTAGAGAAATGAACACAAGTTGCTACTCTCCAAAGAACCAGTAGAATCATTTTCCAGTCCCAGCGGAATTGGCAATTTCTAATGCATGGGGGGATGCAAAAATAAAAGAAAGCAGAGTTCAGAGTCTAATTAATTTAGCCAGACTATAGCACTTAACTCCTCCTGCCTTTAGGTTCTGGTTTAGGTAACTGTACATTTTAAAGTCTGGGGAATCTAGTTATCATTTTATCTATTTATGCCTGTGTTGTGTTTTGTTTTTACTGCTGTTTTTGAATGGACGCGTCTAATACAATGTAGTCGTTTCAACACAAAGCAGATTAGTTTTAAATACTTCTTAGTTAGATCTATAATTCATCAAGTCGCTAGGACTCCAACACGAGTCGATGGCACTTAACATAACAAGTAGAGAGGTTAAATAAGAAAAGTTGTTTTCTTGAGTTGCCATTTGTGTTGATATTATACTATTGCTGTTTGTTCTTTTCAGTAGCATCTATGGATGTAATAGTGAATACTGGAATTCAGTATCTTGTATTAATTATACATTCACTGTTTTTTTTGGTTTCTGTACCATCCCATCATCATTAGGTATTTTTACTATGCTTGCTCTTCCGTTAAGATAATGGATTAATTACTACCCCGTCTTTGTTTCGTTCTCTTTCTTTCTTAAAGTTATTATTATTATTATTATTATTATTCATGATTTTTAAGATTAAAAACTGCAAAGAAGATATTTGAACCCCCCCCCCAAAAAAAAAAAAAAAAAAAGCCAAAAGAGCCAAGAATCCAAAAGCAGGTGTAGAAAAGTGTCCCAAGCTCTCCCGTCTCATTGGCTGGTGGCTCTCGCGTCAAACTCGGCGGCAGGAGGGACCAATGATTGCGGAGCCGGGCCCAGTCCGCTAAAGGTTAGAGCCGAGGGAGGGGGAAGGGAGTCTGCGGCCCCCTGGCCGTGACGTCACGGGAGGAAGTGGCTGGAGTCGGGCGGTGGGAGGATTTCAAGGAAAGAGCGCGGTGACAGCCAGGAGTCAGCAGCGCGTCCTCACTCCACACCCCGAGCCTCCGAAAGGAAAAAAAAAAAAAAAAGTTGCCAGAACTCCGGCCGCAGCGGCAGAAGCTCAGGAGGCTGCGGGCTTCGGCTGGGCGGCGCAAGATGAAGCGCAGGCAGGGACGGGCAGCCCCCCCTCCCCTCCCCGAGTGGAAGTGAGCGGCGGCCGGCTGGCGGGAGCCGGCACGTGCGGCCGCGCGCCTCCTGCAAGTTCCTCCTCGCTCGCGGCGCCTCAACTTTTCCCGTCCTCTCGCGCCATTTGAAGGACGCTTCGCCCCCGTCCGTTGTCCCCCCCCCCGCCCCTTTCAACTCTCCTCTCTTCCTCG
Source organism: Geotrypetes seraphini (assembly GCF_902459505.1). Lineage (NCBI taxonomy): Eukaryota > Metazoa > Chordata > Amphibia > Gymnophiona > Dermophiidae > Geotrypetes > Geotrypetes seraphini. Next base: position 25,524,200 of record NC_047095.1, read on the forward strand.
TGTTGGTCCTCCTTTAAAATCTCCCCCCCCTCCCCCCGCGATTGCCCCCAAGTTCTGCCCACGGGCGGGATGAGGAAGACGCGCGCCCAGGCATGAGCTCCATGGAAGGCTCCAGCTTTGGAATAGACACCATCCTCTCCGGCTCCGGCAGCCCTGGCATGCTGAGCAGCGACTACCGGCAGCACGGCGAGGCCAGGCCGGCGGATTTCCGGGGCCAGGGCCCCCTGTCGCCCTGCTCGGACATAGACACGGTGGGCAGCGCCCCGTCGTCGCCCATCTCCGTCACTCTGGAGCCTCCCGAGCAGCAGCAGCAGCAGCAGCACCTGGTCCAGGACAGCATCCAACAGGGCCACCGCCACCACCACCACCTGCACCACGGGCAGCAGCCGCCGCCTCCCCAGCAGCAAAGTTTACAGCCGTCCCCGCCGCAGCACCAGCAGGGATCAGCCGGCTCTGCTCCCAGGACTTCCACCTCCTCTTTTTTAATCAAAGACATTTTGGGCGACAGCAAACCGCTGGCGGCTTGTGCCCCTTACAGCACGAGCGTGTCCTCTCCGCACCAGCCCCCCAAAGCCGAGGGCAACGGGGCGGCCGAGAGCTTCCGGCCCAAGTTGGAGCCCGAGCTTCAGGACAGTAAGAGCAAGGTGGAGAGAGCGCGCGAGGAGCTGCACGCGGACGTCAAGGGCCATGGTGAGTGCACGTGAGCGCTAAGCACAGCCACCGAGCACGTAATAATGAGTCCTATTGTTATTACCCCTTTCGCCTAGACCCGATAATATGCATTATCACTATTATTATCACCTCAGCAGGTACCAGTTTAAGGATTAAAGAGGTGATGCATACCGTAGCAGGACTCCTGCTGTCAAAGAAAATGTAAGATAATTTTTTTAAAAAAAATTAGGCTCGAAATTGTACTTGTTATTTTCAGGATAATATTTTTTTTTAACTGGGAGAATTCTGTTGGTTTTTATTTTAGCTTCCATTTCGAGAGAAAAATATTTCATGTTTTGAAATATATAAATTTCCTTTTGTACGTATTTAATAATATATACATTTAAGCATTTCTATTATTTTCTAAATTTGGAGTTATGAATGCTACAACAAGCCAAGCACATATTTATTGTAGGATTTTCAATATGTGTTTTCACAGATTGTAAAATATACTTTTTTTTTTTGCATTGCTGTCGAAGTTTAAATTTAGCACGTTTGTTTTATCTCCAAATATGCAATGCAGATAAAATTAGTTGGCAGTAATATATATATTTTTAAGTCCTGTTAATATTTGGGGGGCATCAAGGTTGTTGTGAACGTCAGTTCTTCAACCTTGGAAGATTTTTATTGAGGGATACTTTGAAGCTTGTAACCACGGCAGACCTGTATGTGTTTAAATTTGTGTCATATTTGGAAACGGACAAAGAATAATAGAGACTGTCATGTTTACGATTCATTTTGGTATTTTAGCATTAGCATAACAGCGCGAAAAACAGATGTACAGTCTGGTCCGGCGATTTTTTTTTTTTTTTGTGCGGCAACCTCCCCAGTGGGTCAATTAGAGAGATTATTGTTCTTCCTGCAGGGAAGATCAAGGAGCGCTGCAAAACTGGTACAAACAGAGATGGATTGACATATTGATTTCCTAGCATTTCAGCAAGAAACCAAAGTTGACAAATAGAATCCGGAAATCTTAGCGCTGTCACCTGGACGTGCTCTGCAATCTGAGCTCTTCTTTGTGCTTGGGTGACACAGCTTTTCTGAAGTATGAAAACCCTCCCCTACCTTCATTTTACTATTTCCTTGTTGCAGTTGCAAAGGAAAATATTCAAACTACAAAAAAATATATATAGTAAAAAAAAATATATATATATATATTAGTGAAAGGAAAATGCTTATAGATCTATCCTGACCTTTCTTTCTCTCTTGTTAAAGTTTCATATATCAAAAATAAGTTTGTTTCCTTTGTCGCAAATATGTCCCTTGTTTCTAGCAGAATATTATATTTGACTGCATTAGGCAATAAAAGTCATGTTCCCGGAGGCTTTTGGAATTTTGGCTCAGCCAAGGAAGGTTTTTCTGGATAGTCTAGGGCGGATTGCTAGCTTGTGAGTTGATTAAATTGCCGCTGTGGGTTATTTGGCTGTCTAGGCACAAAAGAAGAAGGCGATCGGGAGATTACGAGTAGCCGGGAAAGTCCTCCAGTCCGAGCCAAGAAACCTCGCAAGGCGAGAACGGCCTTCTCGGACCATCAGCTGAATCAGCTGGAGCGCAGCTTCGAGCGCCAGAAATACCTGAGCGTGCAGGACCGCATGGACCTGGCAGCGGCGCTCAACTTAACCGACACGCAGGTCAAGACCTGGTACCAGAACAGGAGGTAAGGGGGCCAACGGCTAGGCAAACACAGATTGACACACTTGTTAAATCAAAACCCAAACTTACGGTTACACCGCAGGCAAGCAACTAGAGTCGAGGGGCAGTAACACCTTATTACACTTTTCTTGGATGGATTATGCAAAACCAAAAGAGTTATGTAAATGCTAGGTAAAGCATATGCAATATGTACTGGTTAAATATGTATCATTATAACCAGGTACATTTTTGTATCAAGAAACAAGGTCTGTTGGTAGAAGCTAGTCTAGAACACAAAAATAAGGTTTTCCGTATGGAATCATTAAGTAACTTCTCTCACAGGTTCATTTTTTTTTTTCTTTCATAATTCTGTAAAATATAAACATCTTAACTTTGCAAAAATATAAGCTCTAAAGTCAGAATTTGTAAAGGTAAAAAGCGGGTGATTGATTTAATGTTGCTACAATTAAGATTCACTTCCTAGGCAGACAGTAGTCAGTCCACACTGAGGTAACTACATAATTAATAGAATATTCAGATAAAAAAATCTGAAGCAGCAAACCCATAAATAAATAATGTGCAAGTCTAAATGACAAAATTAGAGACAGATAAACTCAGCAAAGCAATGGTAAGCAATCCCATGTCGGAATAATTGAGCAGCTTTGCTCCTGGTATGCCTTTATAATTCAGTTAGATGTGGCTGCTTTTCCAAAATTATTTTTCTAATATTTAATGTTACTGCCAAATCGAATTCTTGGGCAACAGCAAGTCTGTCAGTCTTTATTTTGTAGCATTGAAGAAAAAACTGTACTTTTTAATTGTACCAATGCTGAACCAGGTCTAGTTGTTATCTTTGCCAAAATTTTCTGTCGCATTACATATGGTTTCAGCCACCCTAATTCTGTCCGAAAACATTAGTGTCATTTGTATATAATGTAAATAGCACGCCATGTTTTGGGGTTATTAATTTTCCAGGGATTGGGTGAATCTTTGCTCTTCTGCGGAGCATTAAAACCCAGGACAAAGGGGAGCGCCAAACTATTTAACTCAAATGATTTATTTATTTTATGAATACCAAGTCGTGAACTGTGTGATTCAGTAATTGGAGAGATTGAACTATTTTAGACTACTTAATGTGAAAAATGTCTTGAAATTTCCTTTTGTCTTTCTTGCTACTTAAATGATCTGAAACAGCCTCTTCTCTCCCTCCCGTCTTCTCACACATTTGTCGAGCTGGGAGCAGACTTCACATCTGTCTTGTTATGGTATATAAAAGCCCTGTCATCGACCCATCATTTCTGTGACATGCCAGGAAGTCAGTACATATAGAATAACATTTTTTTTTAATATGAGGAGACACAGTTGCCCTGTGCGGAGTTTTTCTCTGGAACCCCCGCCAAAAGAGAGAAGCTGAGACTTTTATTCCTTGATTGTACGTCTTCTGGAAGGGACAGATGTACTATCCAATTATAAAGTAGAAATAACCACCGAGAGGTGGGGGGCATTTAACCCTAAGATAGAGCTTGTTTTAAGTAAAATAGAAATATAATTCTTGATTAGATGAAAAACACCCTGTGACAAGTATCTCTTCTATCTAATATCTCACTCTGTATATGTATTTATTTGTTTGTGTGGGTAAGTATGTCTAATAGAGTTTCTAAGCCTGTTTCCTTTTCATGTGGCAGGACAAAGTGGAAACGTCAGACTGCCGTGGGCCTGGAGTTGCTGGCCGAGGCTGGAAATTACTCGGCTCTGCAGAGAATGTTTCCCTCCCCCTATTTCTACCACCCCAGCCTGCTGGGCACTATGGACAGCACTACAGCGGCCGCGGCGGCCGCAGCAATGTACAGCAGCATGTACCGGACTCCCCCTGCCCCTCACCCGCAGCTCCAGAGACCCCTGGTACCCCGGGTACTTATTCACGGTCTGGGACCCGGGGGGCAACCGGCTCTCAACCCACTGGGCAATCCCATCCCGGGCACCTCGCACCCGCGGTGAAAGAGCAAGCACTCCCTCCACTACCATTCACTCTTCCGACAACCACTCCGGCAACTAGAACAAAAACTTCAGAGGAAGGAGAACTAGATGGAGCCAACTATACGAGAGGTGGAGAAGGGCTTCTTAATACCCACTGAAAGAAAGACTAAGAGCAGGGACTCTATAATCGCCAACCCGCAGTTAACCAGCAAGTGGGGGGGAACCCCCCCCCCCCTCAAGTTTGACTTAGGGAAAGGCCGAGTAGAGGGAAAAAGAGTTTTATTTTTATCAGGAGGTTTCATTCTCTGGGTTTGGCTAAGGTCCAAAAGGATTCGTGTCCCAAATGTGGTCGGGTGGCAGATTTATCTTCTGAATATCCTACAGGTTCTCAATCTCGGGCAATAGGCCAGTAAGAGACTACCCTCCCTCATCTAATGTCTCAGACCGTGCCCTTGATCTTAGCCAAAAAGAAATTGTAAAGGTCTAAAGGACAGAAAGGAAGGAAGGAAAAAAAAAAAGAAAGGGCAACCTGCGTACAAACTACTTTTAAAAGCAGAGAGGAGGATAATGGAGAAGTTTGCACTGATTTCCCATGACCTTTGTTGTTTTTATAAAGAGGCATGCTCCTAATATAAAAATGTACATTTGAAAGACTGCGTGCTATATCATATTTATTATATGTCGTCCAAAAAAATCACTTATATACCCTAGTAGCAACCTGATCTATCCATGTCTTTTTGATTCGGTAAAATAATGCTTAGATAACAATATATAGATTTGTGACTGAAAATTTTTTTAAAAGTTTTTTTAACACATGAAAATCAAAGTAAAACTGATTTTACTACAGAACATGTAAGACAATGAGAAATAGACACTGGTTTAAAGGTCCTGTAAATCTACACTATTACAGTAAAAATACTTTAATAATTACTTTATGTCCTTAACATATTTAATGTTGATGTACTTCATATGTGTTATATCAACTTTTTGTTTGTTAGAGTTGATGATTAAAATAATAATGTGGGCTATCTATTTCTAAATCTAAAGGCTGGCTGAAGGTCTTGGTGCAGCAGAGTGGAAGGAAAAGTGTTTACAATCTTGCTGCAGCTCCAAATGATAGCTGTCGGCTGCTGGTTGTTTTTTTTTTTTTTTTTTGCTTCTCTTTTTGAATATTTAAGAAGTTCACAAGGAACATGAATGGTTTATAAGGCTGGGTGGCCTGCCTGGGAACCGGGAATGTGCTTACCAGCCTGGCAGCTGTTCCGGAGCAGCAGAGAAGCTCACAGGACAGACAGCAAGCGGGAGGCGGCTCAGTCTAAGCAATTATGTAGGCAACGCTAAAGAGGGAAAGGACAAAAAAAAAAGAAAAAAATCCCAGCGGCAGAGAAGCAAGGAATAAGAAAAGAGAACAGCAAAGAACGAAAGAAATAGAGGGAGAGTAATATTGTGCATCTTTAGTCCCAGCAGCAATGTCCATTCTTAAGAACAAATCACCTACGCCATATTTAGCACCACTTCCATGCCATTGGATATTATTCCTGCAATTATTTTTGTAGGTGGAATAAAAGAGGGGAAAAAAAATAATATTAACTATGCAACATTTCAGATTCTAATGTAATTTGTACCAAAATTGATTAATATTCAAGGTAAAATCAGGTATATCAATTAAGATAAAGCCAATGACCTTAAAATGTTGCCAATATTAGCGATTAAAATGTAAAATTAAAAGAAGAAACAAACTGTGGCAAGGAAGAAAAATAATTAGTAATATCTTGCCAGCAGATTATTTAGCCTCACACTGTCATTTTCAGTTCTTGACCATTGGCTCTACATACCATTTGTTATCTTTGTTCGGAGTAATAACCCCTTGACCTTTGAAGTCGAATACAGTATTTTTTTCCCTTGAAATTAGAAAAATATACAGCAATTACTTATGAAAGATTCATGCAGTTCTTTCTTATCGTCTCCTCTGAGGTTTATGATAGCTTGATGCTTTATTGTGGGTTTTATTCATCACTGAAAGAGCCCCCGGGCACATTTATTTGGGCTTTGCTAATTAGAGGATGGTTTGCTGATTTCTCTGCTAATAAATTTGCGTTAAAACCATATTGACCTCTGCCTTGGTCTAACAAAAGAGAAGAGAACGCTCGGAAACGCCTCCCTCGTTTTCTGCCCCTGTCACAGCCAACCCTGACAATTATCCCAAGCAGGGGACTCAAGGCAAACGCAAAAATAAATGCAGCAAAGCCACTTATTTCTCATCTCCTGCAGATTGGTTTTCTTATTAAGATCTAAAAAAAATAAATTAACCTACCTTGGTTTCTTGAGTAGAGACAACTTACTGGTGGGGTAATGTATTCCTGATAAATCCCGATGGCTTTTATTCACACATTAGGAAATTTGTTGGCAAAGTGTAGATACATTTTTTTTTTCCTGTAGACTAAAAGCAAAAATACTCAACAGTTAGTGAAAAATAAAGAAACCAAAGTAGATCCACTGTTTCCTCTAGAAGTTAATGCGCTTTATTGTGAAAAAGGTATTTATAATCTTATTTTAAAAACCAAATATTGTTTACATATATTATCCACCAAAAAACTGTAACAGCTAATAAAAAGTTTAGGTAAAACAGATTAAATTGATACTTCAATGTTTCTTTTTGTTGCAGCTTATGCCTATCTGTATATTTATATATCATATATTAATCCATGTGTGTGTAAATATGGATACATATATGGAAATACATATCACACTATTTGTGTGTATATGTGCATATATCATCAGCTACATAGCAAGTATATTCTAAAATAATTATTCAAATGAATTGTGGGTGGTTTATATGGTAAACAATTACACAATTCTTGTGTTTTGGAATGATGAAGAAACTAAATTAAAAATCTTTGCCAATAGGTTTCAGATAAACTGTCTGATAGCATTTCTGTGCTGTAAGAATATATGCACATATTGGTGGATAAATATTCTCAAGTTAAATTCTCACCATGTTTTTTCTCAAACTTTACACCAACAGTGCCTACAATTTCTTTTCATAATTTAATTTGTTACAAAAACAAATTTTCCTTTGTTAAATGATGTTATAGGATAAATAAAATCACTTCTTCAAAATCCCTTACTTGTGTTTTTTAAGGTAATTAAACCAGACTCTGCCTTTTGAGGACAGTATTGTGCAGAAGATTTCAAAAGCCACAAATCTCCCAAATGAGAATGTCTTGCTGTAATCAGGTTGTCCTTATGTGGTAGCATTTTTTTTTTTTTTTTTTTAATAAATAATATTTTTGATTTGTCAGTTTTGGATGATTGAATTTCAGGAGGTTAAGGAGTGATATCTGCTTCAAATGCTTTTATTACCTTTAAAAAGAAAACAACCCAGATAAGCTGCAGGAAAGCAATGCATCACTCTAAATACTTTCATGCCTGTATTTTCTTGAGTTATGCGCTTTTGCTACTAAGAAGTGGCAGAGTCAAAAGAGTCATTCACTTCAAGTGAAATAAAACATTTTTCAACAAATATCCTTGTAATTGTGTTTTTCATTTAACTCATAAAGTGTGTGTTGGGAAACGGGCAGAACCCGAAGATGATGCGAAGTAGCTCACCAACCAAGCAAGTAAAATCCTCCCAGGTCGATTGAATTTATGCTGTATATGAAAACCCCACGGAATTGATAAAGCTTGGAATGTAAAAGATGGAGACTGTGATGTTCTAAGCTTTTTTAAATGTGAATTTTCTAGTTAATTTTAAACCTGGATCTGTTAATTAGTCACGGTCCGTTCCACACACAGCTATTGCAACTTTTCCCTTGGCTATATTTGCTTAAATTCATTAATTATTTGTGGTTTTCCAGAATTCAAATGAAGCATGCATTTTTTTTCATAGCATTTTGTTAAAAACGTTTGACTACCAATCACAGTCTGTATGACAGAATGGTGGACTTAGAAAATTTATTTTCGCTTAGTACATTTCTTGATTTTAATCTCATTGAATATATATATTAGTCATTTACTTGTTTATTAAAAGGTAGAGGAAGAAATTAAGGTGTTCTTTGGGTTACTCCATGGAGGGACAGAGTAATGGGTGCCTCTTCTTGCTTGGATCTGAATCTTATAGTCAGAGCCATGAAAGTGAGATGTCCAACACAATAAGCAGATTCACACTGCAGGTCTCTGCTTTTCCCTCCCAGTTTACTTTTTGCTTGTCCAGTCTTCCTTGCAATCCAAATAAATACATAGCATAACAACAAAGAAATGGAAGAGGAAACTTGATGCCTTAAGAGTTTAAGAAATTCTTGATTGGAAAGGTTTGTGCCAAATATAGCGGCAACAAAGTTAAATCGCCATGAAAAAATACATTTAAGTTTGAAATTAGTTCTTCCGCAATGCAACTTGCAAGTCAGTTTGCTAAAGTATGCTTCACTTCATTCTTTCTCATTTTTTAATCCCTACCAGTTTATCAAGCATGCATACGTTATTTTGGAATGTACAAATTTTCAACAAACTAATTTCTTCAGGACGATACTTATTGTTCTGCAGTTATTACAGCTATTGGGACATTTTCTCGTACTCCTCATTTTCAGTTATTTTGAGTTTATGTAGTTTTAAGCTAGTTTTCGTTGTCTCTCTGCAGCACCAGAGACAGCTCCTACCTCCGGTGTGGCTCTTGCAGTGCCTGCTGCCGAAAGACAAACAGGCCACAGTATGAGGGGCCGCTGAAAAGTTCTCATTCTAGCCAACAAAGTTAGGGCGAGCTCCATCGAGGGATATTGTACTTAGTCCAGTGATTTTTTTCCCTGTTTTTCATTCCATATTTTTCCGACGGAATGAAAAAACTGGAAAATCACTGGACATGGAGACTGCCCCAACTTTGTTGGTTGGGCTGAAAACTTTTCAGCGGCCCATCATACCCTTATTTGGGAGAAAGGGTGAAGTTAGGTAATTTATAGACAGCTGCCTTACAAGTATATTTTAAAAAATAAGTTTTAGGCACAAAGAGGGCTAAGTGCCAAAAAAATGAATTTCTCAGGTTTGTAAAGGAGATATGAAAAGGAAAGTACAGGTATATATTTTGAAGAAAAATTAAGTTCTAAACATTTTATTTTGTATAGAAACATTAGAAATTATTAACTATGGCAGATATTAGGAAGTTTGATAGATTTTTCATTAATAATTACAAAAAAAATTCTTTACATTTTGTTCAGTTCTGATCAAAGCCTGAATCATCCTTTAATATGATCCTCTGTTAATTCTAGTGCAGCCTATATATTTTAATAATCAGGAAATATCCATAGCTTTGAGAACACAATTTACTCAGTCTTCATTTTACCTTTAGACTGAAGTACATTGTATTTACACTTTAACAATAAAGTAATTGGCTTTAAAATATTTGAAAAGTTCAACAAAAACTTTTGATATTTCTTTGCTGTTGCTTCTTTTTTTCCTAACTAGGGGGTAATTTATGGCACTGATTCATGGTGTGACATTTGCCAAAATGTTATGGCAGAAATCCAATCACTGCTGCTGCTTCCCCAATAAATCCTTGCTTTTTAAAAAAAATGTTTTTTTACATCAAATAATCCTTATATTTTTGATTAACATAAGCAGATAAAGGACGCTTGCACCACTGTTCTATTGTCATACAATAATTCTTCAAGGAGCAGCTGAAAAGTTCTCAGCCCAGCCAAGACGAGGATGATGTGGAGCCATAAAACTTACAAATCATTCCGCACTTTTCTTGACACTTTTTCGTTTTAATGATATGAAATGAAACGAAAAGTGTCAAGAAAAGTGCGGAATGACTTGTAAGTTTCATGGCTGCACATCTTCCTCTTCTTGGTCGGGCTGAGAACTTTTCAGCTGCCCCTGGTATCTTAGGGGTGATTGCCACTGAAACAGTAAAAAATATTTTGCACTGTTTCTTTGTGTATTCAAAACTTCTCTAAACTAGCGTGTATGTAACAAGTATAAAACTCAATAAAGGTTGGAGCTTGCCAAGTTCACCTATATACTGAACCCATTTTAGAAACGTTTTCATGATTTTCTGACTTTTGAAGAATTTCCCCTGGCCCATCAGTTCTCCTAGATCTAAAATCCGGTTTATTTCTAGTTTGCTTTTGTCCTTTCCCTTACAACCAATGTTTTCTATTTGTGTTTACTGTATGCTTGATTACTCTTTATAAAGATTAACAGTGTAAGTTAGTGAAAATACCCCCAACAGGCTAAAAAGCTACAATTAAGTGCCAATTTACAGAAACTGAAATTCTATAGGTTTGGGTTTTTTTAACATTATTTCATATTATTGATTGAACAATATCCATGTCATTCTCTTCTTGGCTGGGCTGATAACTTTCAGTATCCCGTCTTACATATATCTAAAGTTTTTCTTATGGTTTCTGTAAGATATCCTTCAAACAATCTGAAGATGAAAGAAAATTTAACTCAAGAGAGACAGTTAGAAGGGGGATGACAAAATCTGCCCAGAGCTTCTTCCTGATGATAATAATAATAAAAAACGATTCCCCTCCCTCCCAAGTTCTAGAAGTCTAGCTGTTGCCTAGGTTGTAGTGGAAGTTCCTGGTTTGTATAACCTGCGTGGGGCACTCTTCCTGACCACAGGGACTTCTCTTTCTTTTCTTTTTTTTTTCTGGGCTTGGGAGATTACTCCTAGCTCAGCTCTTGAAGGAGCTGCTTTTGCACATAGCGTCTGATTTATCAGCGCATTTCACCTACCGTGTGCCTGTGGGAAATGCCTTTGATAAAGCAGGCCCATATTGTGCAAACAGAAGTGGGGCATTTAAAATTTATAGAATGGCAATTTATGCTCGGTCTACATGGAAAAATCTTAAAATAATGCTTTAAAATCTGATGCTTGCCTTTATCTGCCACCTTTCTTTCAAGTTATTCATAGGCTTTGTGATGATTGACTACATAAAATAAACTTTTGGAAACTAATATACTATAGGTTTCAGGGATACTGGACATTAGACAACTGGAACATTGATCAGTATTATGAATGAGGTGGTTGGATCATGTTTGTTTGATAGTGCATACTTAAGTATTATTGTTTATAAAACCAGAAACCAGGCTAAAATGTCAGTGCAGATAAAAAGATGTAGGAGGGGGCCGATGAAAAATTCTCAGCCCAACCATGAAAAGAATTATATAGAGCAGGGGTAGGGAACTCCAGTCTTCGAGAGCCGTATTCCAGTCGGGTTTTCAGGATTTCCTCAATGAATATGCATTGAAAGCAGTGCATGCAAATAGATCTCATGCATATTCATTGGGGGAAATCCTGAAAACTCGACTGGAATATGGCTCTCGAGGACCGGAGTTCCCTACCTCTGATATAGAGCCTTGAAACTTACAAGTTAGTACACACTTTTTTTTTTTTACACTTTTTGTTTCATTTCATTTCATATCATTGAAATGAAAAGTGTCAAGAAAAGCTTGGAATAATTTGCAAGTTCATTGGCTCCACATTATTCTCTTCTTGGTTGGGCTGAAAACTTTTATACGTATTTTATACGTACTTTATAACTTTTATACGTACGTATTTTATACGTACTTTATAACTTTTATAACTTTTATACGTACTTTAATACGTATTCTCAGACATGTGATGCTAAGGGGATTGTGGGCAAGGAAGGAGGGGAAGGTTTGCATGCCTAGCAACATGGATTTACTTTATAAAATAAAACATATGTTTAATTGTGAAGATGCAGTGGGAAAATTTTGCATGCTTGAATACTTTGTAATTCAATCCCTCAACCAATGTGGCCAATGTTATCTATAAAATTAGAAAATCAAAATGCTTTCCAGATTTCTCACCTAGATAACTGCAATGCTAATCTATTAAGGTATATAAAACCAAGTTTCTCCTTTATCCAGTAGGCATGGAAAGCGACACTTGGATATACATTAAATATATGAAATTCAAACCGACCTCATGCACCAGAAATATTTGAAGAAACACTTTTTTGAAAATGTCATTGTGTGTCTATCATAGTACAGAATAATAGCTAGGTAAAGGTCTGTAGCAGATTTTGATAAGGAACATCAACCATAATATTCAAATTTTGATGGTTGGCTTTTTAACTTAACGTTAACATCTCATTCAACCAGATGAAACTGTGGACTTCTGTGTAAAGCAATTACATTGCAGTAATATTTCACATTACAGCTTTATAAAAAATTGATCTTTGTAAAGGAATGTTTGAAGCGCTTTTCCAAAATGGACGTCAAAGACACCATCCTAAAGAGGCCACCATCACCTGCTTTTACAAGTCCCCTATTTTGAGCAGACATAACAACTTAACATATATTCTTTGACCTTTTAGTGAGATGTTTATGCTTGCTTTTTTTTTTTTTTTTTTGCTAACTTTTTATAAGTATGATTAATATATTCTAAACTGCTGGTAAATGTCAAAAACACAAATAGTGATTGGGAAATCATTTTTTTTGACAGTAGATCCTCCTGCCAGCTGCGCTAGTTTGTAACTTATTTTTTTCCTTCCATTACTCTTTTGTGCACATCCTGCCTAATAGTTAGAATTACAGCCTCCTGTACCCTGAGGTTGTGGGTTCAAACTCTGTGCTGCTCCTTTTTGCCCTGGGCAAGTCACTCAAGCCTCCATTGCCCCAGGTAGTTAAATAGATTGTGAGCCCACCAGGACAGATAGGGAAAATGCTTGAATATCTGATTGTAAACCATTTAGGCGGTATATAAATAGTTCCAGATGCGCTCCAGTTCCAGATGCGGCTTTATCAGGAGGCCAGTGAGAGAAAATAAATAAACAAAATAAAATAGAGACTCCAGCTCACTACCGAGCCAGTCCACACTGGCAGCAGTCTGTGCCCCAGCGCTCGCAACAGTAACATAACTGCTACTCAAACAAGCACCGCCCGAGGGGCAGGGGCATCCAAGGGCAGCCCTCTCCCCAAGACAAAAACAGAACCTTGACCACCCTCCGGCCCAGCAGGATCAGATTGTCTGCGAAGGCTTGGCCCAGGATCACCATCGACCAGTGGGCCCTCAGCCAACCTTTTTTTATTTGAATGATCATTTGTGAACTGAACCTCACTGAAAATGAGATTGTGCCATAGCCCTAGGTGCATCGTTGCCTGTGGTCACAGGTAGCGGCAGCTTTTCTGGACAGCCCTTGGCTCTTTTGCCTCTCCCATGCCTTAGGTTGGCATAATGCAGAACAGCATGTTCGCTAGTGAGTCTTAACTGCCTAATTATACTTGCACAAGGCACAATTATGTTTCACATACTTAAAGCGCTCACATAACAACATTTATTAGGGTAAAATTCTATTAGAATTTCTTTAAACATTAAGACCTTTCCACTTAATTTGGTAAAGCATAATGACTCTCCTAATTTTGGTAAGCTGAATAGTAACATAGGCACACAGCACACATACGGCTTCCCCATGACCACTTCATAACAAATTAACACCAACAACATTTTGGGGAACAAAAGGTCACAACTTATTTATTATAACACCCATGTAAATAAAACCCTAGGAAGCACCAGAACCTTACTCCTGAAGTATTGCTTCCTGCCATGAAAACCAGTGAGGGAGCGTGTCCTTCAATCCTTGTGGCCTGCCATACCTTTCTACCAGCGAGGCCACATTTCTCCACCCACCCGCCATGGATGCCAGCGAGGCAGACATTTTCTCCAGAGGACTGCTAAGCTCCTCCTTTTGAGTCCATTCACATGTCTGCCGCTATGGAGCCCAAGAAGATCAGGACTTCTCAGCGGCTTCTCCCTCCTCCCCACGTACAGCCATTGAGGCAGAACACCCCAGAGGTGATGTCAGCGGCGCAGGGACAGGCTGTAGGAGGAAGAGCGAAGCTAATCAGGGAAGCTTCATGGCCGCCACTATGATGCTGGCGGCGTGCCTGGGAAGAACCCTTGCCGCCTTAATGAATGATAGGTCGCTTATGAAAGGAGAATATATCCCGTTTCCTGTAACAGAGTGAATCAAGAAAATGAGAAATCGGGACTGCAAGAGGCAAGGTCAAATGCAGGAAAAGACCCGTAGTATACATTCAGCATTTCCAGCAAACAAGCTGCCTCAACTTCGCCAGCACAATACATAACTATACTGTATAGTCAAGTTGAGAAGAGTTTCTAAAGTCAGAATAACATAAAGAGAGAAATTATAAATGGCAAAATTTTGGTGTTGTACTAGGAATAAACAAACCATAATCAACACAATGGGGCACATTTTCAAAGACATGCAACCCCCCCCCCTAAAAAAAAACCCCCCAAACCCAAACAACAGCATAAACTGGCACGTGAACGTTCAATCGCCAAAACATCCAAGTGCCAAGTTTTCAGATGGTTTGCAGAGTATTCACTCTCCAGGATGTCTAAATGTTGAGAGCATATAAGAAGAATATTTTGGAAGGGATTAGTACTTGGCTGTCTTGCAGGAATAATCAAACCTTCATCCATGATGTCCAGGATGCCATTTTAGATGTCCCGAGCTAGACCTGTTTTAAAAGTGTTAAAGTGCTACAAAGCTACCCAACCTGACCAGATGACCCCACACACTCCCCCCGTGATCACTGACCCCCTCCCACCCCCAAAGATGTGACTGACATAGAGTACCTGCTTGTATAACAGCTTAAGATGGTATGACCAGTCCTAGTAGAGCATCAAGCAGTTGTTTGGAGTAGCCTGGTTGGCGGTGTAGTGAATTATAAAGAGGGGAATCCATCGCCTCTTAGCCTTTTGGCTAAGATCAAGTGTACTATCTGTTTTTAGTCTAATAAAGAGGGGAATCCAGGCCCATATCCCACCCTAACTACTACATTTATGGTGGAAAGTATAAGACCAACAATACCCACCTAAAACCTACTGCACAGCCATAAAAGTGACACCTGCAATCATAAGAGCTGTTGGGGTGGTAGACAGATG
Organism: Geotrypetes seraphini; assembly: GCF_902459505.1. NCBI lineage: Eukaryota > Metazoa > Chordata > Amphibia > Gymnophiona > Dermophiidae > Geotrypetes > Geotrypetes seraphini. The sequence continues at coordinate 25,539,456 of NC_047095.1, forward strand.
GGTACAGTAAGTTTTGGGAGAGCTTGAAGGGCTCATCATATAATAAAAGGGGGTTCTGGTGAAATATATACCTGGCACCCTTTAAGTGAAGTTTATAGCAATGTTCTTAAGGTTCCTCACTGCCCTATTGGCATGTTTGTGTGGCAAGTCCATTAAGATGCTGCTCCCTTCATGTTCAAATGAGCTTAAGATAGACTTTTAGAAATTGCACATTTTTGTATTTGAAATTTTGGCCAAAAAAGTTAGATATCCTAAGGGTCAAGATGTCTAAAAAGGTCATTTTTGAAAGGAAAAAAAAAAAAAAAAAAGTTGACATCTAGTGGTTTAAAAAAATGGATGTTTTCCCACCCCAGTTTTTGGACATCTTGCAGGAGACATCTAATGTTGGACTTAGACGTCCTATTGAAAATGACCCTCCATATGATATTTAGCACAGCTTCACCTTTTGACTACCAATAAAGGATTTTCTGGTTTTAAAGCATTTATTGTGGTCACAATATAACATCCTTTTATAGAAATAAAAGTATATTTCCCATTTATTTATATGCTATCACACTGGAAAATTTGAAGAAAACATGTCCAGTATTTTAAATGTGTATGAGTGAATTGACTTCAGAAAATGTGATGACTTACTTGTCCAGAATGAGTCTGCACATGCAGATGGAGAGTACCTTACTAGGAAAGAATTAAGGATAGGAATTAAATAGCAATGCTTTACCCTTTCATTTACATGACACACATTAGCCGCAACATAGAAGTTCCAAGAGAATTGTCTTGTTCCCTTGTCTCCTGGAGCCCATGTAGGGCTCTTTAATTGCCACATTTTCAAACTGATGTAATGGTGGGAATGTCTTAGTCATTACCTTAATGAGATAACACCTTTCCTTCCCTCAACCTACTCATTATCACGCCTCTTGTTCAAATTTCAAGTACAAAGAACTATTACTTATAAGTCTGAAGCATTCTTATAGGTCTTACACCCTTAAAATAACAAAATGAAGTGCATGTTTCGTGTATTTAAAACAGTACTGGACCAATTAGAATGTTTTTAATAAAGGGTTGAAAGAAGTAAACCAAATAGCTGGGTGTCCATTAATTATTCTTGGTTGGATCCTTTGCCTTGACCTATAGTGATGCTGAGGTGCCAAAGTGATGAATTTTAAGATGGCGGGCTGTGAAGATGTGCAGCTGCAACACTGATGGATTTAAGAAAGGAGGGTAACAAGGTTAGCTGCATGTGAAGTGTGAATTGAGATTTTTGCAAAGAGACTGTGATTGCAGATGGGCATAATGTTGTACCTTTGCATAGAATCTTGCTATTATTGCATAATGGTCAGATAGAGTGTGAAATGACTTATTACTTTCTTTTTATTCTTTAATGAAGTTGGTTAGAGAGCCAGTAATGCTGGTCAATAGCACTAATGCACAGAATCTACAGTACCTGACAGGAGCTGATTTTTTTTTTTTTTTAGCAAAACTGGTTCCAATTTTCAGTAATTTTAAATTGCAAGCACCACATGCATTCATAACCAGATCTACATGTACATATCTAGGCTGATCATGTATTATTTAAACAAATATATTCAAGTTCAGGATCTTAAGAAAATATTCTTCTAAAGGAAAATGGTAATTTAAGATAGGCCATATAGTTCATGTATAAACATAGAAGAATGAAGGCAGATCAAGACCATATGGCCTATTCAGACAGCCCAGCCATGTCATCTACTATCCCTTCTTCTCCCTTAGAGATCCTATATATTTGTCCCAAGGTTTCATGAATTCAAATACAGTTTTTATATCTACTATCTCCATCGGGAGGCTGTTCCACAAATTCTGCCCCTTTCCATAAAAGAAGAGTTTACTTCTGAGTTTGTCCCCTTTCAGCTTCACAAGCAAAAGAATTTTGACCCTTAGTTCCACAGATAAAGCAAATCCAGTGAAAATGAAAAACTCTGTGGAGATGGTGACATTCAAGATGCAGGCTTTATTTAAAAACATACAATTTGATAATCCACATAAAATATATCTAGGACCTAAACCAAAGGGAGCTTATGAACCCAATACGGTCCGTGTTTCAACAATGCTGTTTTCCTCAGGGGGTCCTATAAATAGCAATTTAATGAGTGTAATCTTACAGTATACAATATATGCATTTCTATATTTACGAGTGTAGTGGATGTAAAAAAAATTTTTATAAAGTGACTGGTGCAAAGAACATCTATATGTATGTATGTGAGTATATAGTGAATATAATAGTGACAGAGCATAAATGAAAGTCTTGTCAAGTACTATGTGACATGTGGAAGTGGATAAATAGTAAGCCAACCAAAGTACTGAAGAGTGATCATATAGGTATAAAAGTCACCTATATGATCACTTCAGTACTTTGGTCGCTTACTATTTATCCACTTCCACATATCACATAAGAACATAAGAATAGCCTTACTGGGTCATACCAATGGTCCATCAAGCCAAGTAGCCCATTCTCACGGTGGCCAATCCAGGTCACTAGTACCTGGCCAAAACCCAAGGTGTAGCAATATTCCATGCTACCAATCCAGGGCAATAACTCCTAATACAATCCCCGGATAAAAACCAAGAAAGGTGGATAGCAGTGCAACCAAATACCCACACTCCCACAACCAAGGGAATAACGTATATCAAAATATAGTATATAATAGTGAAGTCTCAGTGCAACAGTCAAAGCTATGGTGCACTGGAACAACCAGTGCTCCTGGCTTAACACAGTAAAGCGGGACTCTTTCTCAAGTCACGCTGTGCGCCATCATAATAATTTTTGGATAATCTTTTAAAGTGTAAGTGCAAAAATAGTTTAACTTAGTAGAAAGGTAAAAGGTTACAGTGCTATCAACAGTTCAAGTTTAAAGATCACAACCAGTGGAAAAGAGGACTTATCTGCGGTGGCTGCCCAATGTGTTCGTGTCCGTTCTCAAGAGTGTATCTCAATTTTCCAACTAGGCATAACATAGACGCCAAGTTATAGCTTAGCTCAACTGGTCCAGTTTCAGGTGGAACCCTTCTTCAGGAGCTATGAAGGACATCATTTTAGAAAAATATATGGCACGCCGCCAACTTGTGAACCACCAACTTTTGCACAGTGAGGTCTATGATGGTGCACGGCGTGACTTGAGAAAGATTCCCGCTTTACTGTGTTAAACCAGGAGCACTGGTTTTTCTAGCGCACCATAGCTTTGACTGTTGCACTGAGACTTCACTATTATAAATTACTAGTCTGTAAGCCCGTTACATTAACGGGTGCTAGAATAGATGTGTCTGTCTGTCTGTGTTTCTTTATTTCTCTCTCCTTGGGCGCTGTCTGTATCCTTCTGTCCCCCTCCCGAGCAAAGCTGTCTGCCCCCAGCACACACCTCCCCCCCCAAAGCAGCCCCTTTCCCTCTCCCTAACTGTCTCTCCATGGCCGTCTTCTGTCTTCCCCCCAGAGCAAAGATGTCTGTCCCCAGCACATCTCCCCCCAAAGCAGCCCCCTTTCCCTCTCCCTATCGCTCCATGGCCCCTTCTGTCTCCCCCCAGCACACCCCTCCCCCCAAAGCAGCTCCCTTTCCCTCTCCCTGGTCTCTCCATGGCCCCTTCTGTCTTCCCCCCCAGAGCAAAGCTGTTTGCCCCAAGCACACCCCTACCCCCAAAGCAGCCCCCTTTCCCTCTCCCTGTCTCTCCAAGGCCCCTTCTGTCTTCCCCCCAGAGCAAAGCTGTCTGTCCCCAGCACACCTCCCCCCAAAGCAGCCCCCTTTCCCTCTCCCTATCGCTCCATGGCCCCTTCTGTCTCCCCCAGCACACCCCTCCCCACAAAGCAGCTCCCTTTCCCTCTCCCTGGTCTCTCCATGGCCCCTTCTGTCTTCTCCCCCAGAGCAAAGCTGTTTGCCCCAAGCATACCCCTCCCCCCAAAGCAGCCCCCTTTCCCTCTCCCTGTCTTTCCAGGGCCCCTTCTGTCTTCCCCCCAGAGCAAAGCTGTCTGTCCCCAGCACACCTCCCCCCAAAGCAGCCCCCTTTCCCTCTCCCTATCTCTCCATGGCCCCTTCTGTCTCCTCCCAGAGCAAAGCTGTCTGTCCCCAGCACACCTCCCCTCCAAAGCAGCCCCCTTTCCCTCTCCCTGTCTCTCCATGGTCCCTTCTGTCTTCCCCCCAGAGCAAAGCTGTCTGTCCCAAGCACACCTCCCTCCCCAAAGCAGCCCCCTTTCCCTCTCCCTATCCATGGCCCCTTCTGTCTCCCCCCAGCACACCCCTCCCCCCAAAGCACCCCCCTTTCCCTTTCCCTCTCCCCCTGGCTCCTGGTATTGATCCCCTTCTTACCCTCCCTCCATCCCGGCGTCTTCTGGCCTGCTCCTCTTCAAAGCAGCCTGCGTTCGTGGTAGCCGGCTTTAGCGAACCTAGCAGGCCGCTCTCCAACTCGGTAGCACATTCCCTCTGATGCGATCTCATGCATCAGAGGGAGCGTGCTACTGAGGTTGGAGAGCGGCCTGCGAGGTTCTTTAAAGCCGGCCACGATTGCAGGCTGCTCTGAAGAGGAGGATCAGTGGCGGCGGCAGCGGCGAGTGAGGGCGGGAGGTGTGTTCCCTGCCGAGGACGCAGGCAGGGAGAGAGCACAGTCCCGTGCCTTCAGCCACCGCATGCACCTCTGTGAGGTCCTCAGTTACCGCGCTGCCGGAGAGCTACTGTTCACCATGGCGGGAGGGGATCTGTTCCTCCCAAAGGGGGGTACCGGGAAGACTGACTGCGAGGTCCTCAGTTACCGCGCTGCCAGAGACCTACTGTTTGCCATGGCAAGAGAGAGAGATTTGCGCGCGCATGCGCACTCCTACCGGAGGTGCCCTACATCTCATGGAAAACGGACGCACGCAGGTGGGAGTGCGCTTGCACGGCTTAGTCTTTTATTATATTAGATATATATATATATATATTTTTTTTTTTTAAGGACTGGAACTCTACTTCTGTATTCATATGTTATTCCCTTGGTTGTGGGAGTGTGGGTATTTGGTTACGGTGCTATCCGCCTTTCTTGGTTTTTATCCGGGGATTGTATTAGGAGTTATTGATCTATATTCCCCTTTGGGTGTTTGTGAGTTTTGAACCAATACAGGAACCAAGCAGTGGCTTCCCCTATGTCTTTCTCAATAATAGACTATAGATTTTTCCTCCAGGAACTTGTCCAAACCTTTCTTAAAACCAGCTACACTATCCGCTCTTACCACAACCTCTGGCAACGTGTTCCAGACAAGACTTTCATTTATGCTCTGTCACTATTATATTCACTATATACTCACATACATACATATATATGTTCTTTGCACCAGTCACTTTATACGGGGGTTCATTTAAAACTGTTGTGGGGGACCCTCTGGAGTGTGGTGGCCCAGTGCAATTGCTTTGTGTGTAAACCCCCCCCCCCCTCCCATGCTGAGCCTCATCAGGATCCAGATTTCACCTTTGCCAGGACTAGTCTCAAGTGTGCTGCAGAAGCTGGGCATTCAGGCTTATAGATGAAAGCCATTTGTCATCACTGGAGGTCTCTGCTAGCTGTATCTCACAAAAAGCAACCATGGAGAAATATTATGTCTCCTATGGCAAGGGGTGCAGCATAGACCACCAAAGAGAAAGACAAAAGAAATAGAGTTTTTAAAAATTGTTCTTTCAAGTTAATTTTTTTTCCTACATTAAGGCTAGCTGGGTTTATACCTCTTTGGTTCTATACTGTTTGTTTTGGTTTTGTCCTTGAGGTTTAAATACTGTAATACAAACAGCTGGAACAAATAACACAACAGTGTTACATGGGATTAATTGTGTCAGTTGTCAATGAAAGCAAATGATTTACAGACATAGGGTGATCACAGTGTTGATATAATGCTAGGAGAATGAGTGTTTTACATGACTGGCCTTTGTTCTCAGAGATTCCACTATCAATCCCAATAGCCTCCTATTATCCCAGTATACCTCCCGGAGAAGCCTACTCTTATCTCAGCCAGCACTGGAACTATTTAGCATTTATCTGTCCTGGGTTTAGTGGCTTGGCAAATGATAAATATATCATCATCCAATAGGTGCATTTAAGCAGAGCTTAATATGAGCTACGAGGAAACTGGAGCCATAGTGTGCCCAGGCCAATATTAGGTCGAAGAATGATTTTCCTACCTCACAGGGCATGCAGTTCAGACATGTGCGATGTTCTCTCATCATTGCATTTTTATAAAGTGAACATCAAACCTTCTGAAAACATATTTGTGAACACAAATTTGTAAATAATGGGGTTTAATAATTATTCAATACTGCATAAAGAAATGTTTAGTACTTAAGAACATAAGCAATGCCTCCGCTGGGTCAAACCTGAGGTCTATCGTGCCCAGCAGTCCGCTTACGCGGCGGCCCAACAGGTCCAGGACCTGTGCAGTAATCCTCTATCTATACCCCTCTATCCCCTTTTCCAGCAGGAAATTGTCTAATCCTTTCTTGAACCCCAGTACCATACTCTTCCCTATTACGTCCTCTGGAAGCGCATTCCAGGTGTCCACCACACGTTGGGTGAAGAAAAACTTCCTAGCATTTGTTTTGAAGCTGTCCCCTTCCAACTTTTCCAAATGCCCTCTCGTTCTTGTATTTTTCGAAGGTTTGAAGAATCTGTCCCTCTCCACTTTCTCTATGCCCTTCATGATCTTGTAGGTCTCAATCATATCCCCTCTAACTTTCCTCTTTTCCAGGGAAAAGAGCCCAAGTTTCTCTAATCTCTCAGTGTATGAAAGGTTTTCCATACCTTTTATCAGACATGTCGCTCTCCTTTGCACCCTCTCAAGTATCGCCATATCCTTTTTAAGGTACGGTGACCAATATTGGACGCAGTATTCCAGATGCAGACGCACCATCGCCCGATACAACGGTAGGATAACTTCTTTTGTTCTGGTTGTAATACCCTTCTTGATTATACCTAGCATTCTATTCGCTCTCTTAGCGGCCGCTGCGCACTGTGCCGTCGGCTTCATTGTCATGTCCACCATTACCCCCAAGTCCCTTTCTTGGGTACTCTCATTCAATAACATCCTTCCCATTGTATAGTTGTACCTCGGGTTTCTGCTTCCCACATGTAATACTTTACATTTCTCAATGTTGAACTTCATCTGCCATCTCGTCGCCCATTCCCCTAGTTTGTTCAAGTCCCTTTGCAATTCTTCGCAGTCCTCTTTAGTCCGAGCTCCACTAAATAGTTTGGTGTCGTCCGCACTGTAGAAGAGCCCTTTTTACGCTCAGATTTAAACATTGCTTCAGCTGCAACGTAGCAACAAATTGGTTTGCAATGGATTTTAAAAACTTGCTAACATTTCAGACTTTGAGGTTTGCCTTACAAAGCTTTCCACATCAGAACACTTCTCTGGACTTCCTATTTGCCCATTTTCACTAGTTAGAATATCAATTTCCTGCCTTTTACTTCTCTAAGAAGAGAGACCAATGCCAGTACAAGTTTCCGAGGAGGGGATGAGCCACTCTCACATCCCCTGGAACGGGACAGTGGTGGCTATGGTTGTCTAGTACCAGGAGTATGGGTTCAGGGCAACTAGAAGGCACTAGAAAGAACCAGAGGAAGAGGTGGACTTTTGACCCAATCAGGCAATTTACTTTTAAAAAGTGCAGTGGTAGGAAATCCTCTCTCAGTGGGGAGCAATTCCCACTTCCCTGGGGAGTTTAGGCAGTCATATTTATTTGGCTGTCTCTGAGACTCAAGCTCCTTCCTGTTCCTTAGAGGTGGCTCACTTACCCTCCCTTCATTCTTAGGTGATCAGTGTTTTATAGTGGGCTGTTATCTCAGGGATTCTCTAGGTGCAGCTTGGTGGTGGTTGGGGTCCCAAGCTAAGAGCATGTTCTGAAGGAGGTCCTTTAGAACAGAGCCTTTAATATTTCCAAGATGGTGAATTTTAGGGTTACCATATGGCTCAATAAGAACATAAGAATAGCAATACTGAGTCAGACCAATGTGTCCATCAAGCCCAGTAGCCCATTCTCACGGTGGCCAATCCAGGTCCCTGGCCAAAACCCAAAGAGTAGCAGCATTCCATGCTACCAATCCAGGGCAAGCAGAGACTTCCCCAATGTCTTAATAACAGACTATGGACTTTCCTCCAGGAAATTGTCCAAACCTTTCTTAAAACCAGCTACGCTATCCGCTTTTACCACAACCTCTGGCAACGTGTTCCAGAGCTTAACTACTCTCTGAGTGAAAAAAATATTTCCTCCTATTGGTTTTAAAAGTATTTCCCTGTAACTTCATTGTGTGTCCCCTGGGCTTTATCATTTTTGACAGAGTGAAAAATCAATCCACTTGTACCCGTTCTACTCCACTCAGGATTTTGTAGACTTCAATCATATCTCCCCCTCAACCATCTCTTTCCCAAGCTGAGGAGCCCTAACCTTTTTAGAAGAAGGAGGACAGATAGAGATATCCGGGTTTTACTTCCATTGAAAGCAATGGAAGTAAAACCTAGATGTCTCAATCCAGCCTCCTTTTTCTTTAGCCATATGGTAACCCTAGTGAATGTTAAGCTCAAGCTCTGAACCATTAGCTGTAGCTCTTATGGGAGGGCATTGTCTATTGATGGTTCTGCTATTGTTACTCTTGGACTCCTGGCTGCTGATGGCAGGTAGTGTGGTTTTGAATTTTGCATTGGGTAAGTTCAGATCAATGTTTACCAATAAACAGAGCTGTGGCCTGTTTTACTCCATCTACTTGTCTGATTTGGAATTTCGTTTATAAACAGTTAAAGTATTTAAGGTTCTAAATGTTATATTTATTGAATCTGAGTATGGAAGTGTGAGGGGTGATGTCACCCCTCTTCTTCGAGAATCACATTGGTTGCCAGTCTCACATAGAACAACTTACAAAATACTCCTACTTGTTTTCAAAATTAAGTTTGCCCACTCACCTGCCTTCTTAGAGAAATTTCTTATCTCACATACCCCTTCCAGGGCCCTCAGATCATCTGATCAGAACTTACTGATGGTTCCCTCGATCAAAGACCTCTATTACACCAGAAACACTATCTTTTCCGCAACAGCCCCTTCCCTCTGGAATGCAATGCCACCACATCTCCGCCGTGAAAACTCTCTAACCAAATTTAAAACCAACCTCTAAACATTTCTGTTCAAAGATGCATACCAAAACTGCAGTTAAGAATCTCTTCTAAGGAATAAATAAATAATAAAAAATACAGAGAACTGGTTTTAAGAAGCGACCGCCCTTTCCTTCTGTATTCTCCTCTCCCTCTTCCCTCCCTCTTATTTTTATTTTTCAATGTAATTAGAATCTCCCTCTCCCCCTCCCCCGTTCCTCTTGTATCCAACATGTCTAAACTTTGTCCTTGTGTAGGCTACAACCTGCCTTATTTTATTTCTATTTTTTTTTATGTTTTATACATTTTTAATACTGTAAACCGGCCAGATACCTGTGATGGTCGGTATACCAAATTATAAATAAACTTGAAACCTAACCTAAGCCCTGTTCATTTTACACAGTGCTTGAATTACTCTGTGCTTCATTAAACTTTTTCCCCCCCCCACCCCCCGCTCTTTTACAAAACCGTGAAAGCAGTTTTTAGCCCCGGCCAGCGCGCTGCTCCCAATGCTCATAGAGTTTAGGAGAAGCGTGGAGCATTAAGCACGCCAGCCGGCTTACGTGGTTTAGTAAAAGGGGGGAGTAATTTAGCAGTGGGTGATAAATTCATTCAGTATTAAATTGCTCATTCCAGCTGAGCACAGGAGAATTTGATACTATCACTGGTATAAATGTATTTGTTTATTTCAATTTATATTTCGCCTTTCTATGAAAGGTGAAACAATGATGATGATGATAATAATAATCAACAATGATGATAGTAATAATAGCAATGAACAATGATAATGATTGATGATGATCACCATATGTTTTAAAAACTAACAGCATGAAAGCAAATAGTCAACATATTTCAACTGATAGCAAATGTAGACTATGTAATGAATATGATGAAATTACTGACCATTTGCTTATTGGATGAAACAAAATTGCCCAAACTGACTACATTGTCATGACAAGGTAGCCACAATGATCCACCTAAGCTTGTGCAAGGAGTAACCACCAGGTAGAAAAAGTCATAGAAAATGAAAAAGTCAAGATTTTCAAATTCAAAAAGAGCAAAACCTGGAACATGGCATACTTCATAAAATGGTAATCAGAAACAATTTTCATTGACACTGTGACGACAGGAGACACAAGAATTAAAGACAAAAAAATTGGAACAATTAACAAAGTATTGATATCTGACAATAGAAATGATAAGATTCTGAAACAATACTGTAATAAACAAACACACTTCTACTTGCCATCAGAAACAAAACAGGTATATGCATGTATCACAAACACTAATATAGAAATCCTATGAGCGTCAGAGTTCTTACTGCCACGGCCGGCACTAAAAACGGTAGCACAGCTTTGTAAAGGAAGACTAAAATGAAAAATGAGGAGGAAATAGCCTCCGATCCCAGCTTCCACCCTACAGAGATGGGTAAACCTCATAGGCATAAAAAATTATTATGGTTTTTACTGCTACGTCTGTGCAGTATGTTCACACCCTGAAGCAGCCATGAATGTGAAACGCTGTCCATCATCAGTGTGACAGACAATGGTACTTAGGTCATGAATTTTTGGTCTGAGTGGAGATGGAAGCATGCTCTCGTTGAGATATCATTTAATTCTCAAACTGTAATTTCTGTGCATTGTCCTTCACAATCTCCTGCTAAATCCCTCTCTTACCCTCCCTGTTCTTATGTGTCTTAAGTTTTTCCTTTTCTCGCTGTAAGTCACCTTGGGCCTATATAGGTATTGAGCGATGCACAAATATCAGATTAGATTAGACTTCAAAGGGTGTAAAAGCCTCAGTTTAAAAAATATTTTTTAACAATATAAGAAACATGCTCTTCCATCTTCAAAGAAGTATCCAAAAATACTCCTAAAGCTTTAAGCGTACTTACAAATGAAATTGTCACTTCCTTAAATGTCACCAGTGTTGGAAAATCATGAATAACATGACTCGAAAGCAAAATGATTCTCGCCTTCTCCACATTCAATTTGAGATGATTATCATGCAGCCTAACTACTAATATTATCCAAAGAGAAATTCAAGAAATATAATGACTTGACAAAATCTTAAATACAAACCGAATATCATCAGTACAAAGACAATATTCAACTCCCAAAGAGTTCAACACTGTGCAAAGTGGCATGAGAAAAATATTGGACATGTGATGCGGGTGAATTCACTAGAAAAGGAGGTGCTACTCGGAATGGTCAGTGGTAAAAGAACGCAGGGGAGACCAAAGGCCTGTTGGCTGGATATCGTCAAGAATGACTTGAGAATGAACATCAAGCAATTGAAAGAAGCCGTGGAAAACAGGAAGTCATAGCGAGGACTGGCCTACAGAGTATCCAAGGGTCGGACATGACTGAATGGATAGTAGCAGTAGTAGTAATGTTGCAGAAAGAGATTAACCCTGAGAAACACCATGGGCTCCTTTTACTAAGGTACGCTAGCGTTTTTAGTGTGCGCTAACCCCGCGCTGTACGAAAAATACTAACGCAAGCTCTATGGAGGCGCTAGCGCACCTTAGTAAAAGGAACCCCATGTTTCATTAACAAATACTCTGAATAATTTTTCCCATCTGATACACAAAAATGACGACCGTCCAAAAAAGATTGAAACCAATTGGACACTGTACCAGTAATCCCAATTATGCTTTAAAATATCATGATTAACTATACCATACAGGTGGTTGCAGTTGAAGCAGGCTATTCAGTGTGGGTTCCCTGAATGGAAAAATTTAAAAACTTATTTTAGCTTGCAGATCCTTTGCTACCAAACAGATGTAGTAGGACATCAGGCTGCCCAGTGGTACAAATTGATTTCTGGATTTTTTAACCAAAAAACAAAAAACAGTCTTAGAGACATTTGGAGCTTCGAGATAAAACAGTATATTTCTGTGTCTCGTTGGCCACGAATCTGGACTTGGAGATTGAAATGTACAACATCAGCATCTATGAGGCAAACATTGTTATTTTTGTTACATAGGATTTTTTGGACCCCGGTTCGATTAAATAAAATAGATAGTTCTAAGCCTAATAGATGCTGGCATTGTCATATTGATATAGGGACTTTAGATCATCTGTTATATTTTTGTCCGTTTATACCTATATTTTGGAAGTCAATTTGGGGACAAATAAATTTAGTTTTGGATTCGAATATTCCACTTTCATATGAGGCTATAATTTGTGGAACAATATTACATGTGAAACCCACTCTAGATAAATACAAAAGTCGACTATTTATGATAATGACGGGCATAGCTATGCAATTGATCACGAGTAATTGAAAAATCATGACAGAATAAGCTACACTTTTTGGTGGATGAATGTATGCACTATATACAAATATGAAAGAATAAACCCAGAATGTAGGGGATTTAGTAGTAATTAATAAAGTTTAATAAAAGTTTGGTGCCCATTAACTAAATTTATGGAGATATGATATATTTCTTTTGTTCATTACCTATACACATCCATGGGGGAAGGGGGGAAGGGAGGGAAATAAATAAATACTGATGGTGGCATTTAGGTAACTTTAAGATGTATTTAAATCATATATTGTGTTAAAATGTATTAATTAATATATGTATTGAAAATCTTGAATGATATATAAGTTACCTATACAGAAAATAGTGCATTGTATGTAATACCTACAATTCTTTATTTGTTTGGCACTGTTTATTAGTTTTAAAATCAATAAAGTTTATAAAACAAACAAACAAAAAATATCATGATTAACTATATCAAATGTAGATGATACATCTAAGGACACCAAAACAAAATTGTCACCTCTACTAAACCCAGTGTGAACAGTATCTAACAGAGAGACAAGTAATGATTCTGTGTCATAATCATCCCTGAAGACAAATTGAAACTTATCCAGAATTTGATTTTCAGTCAGATGGCTGGAGTCATTCAGAGATCAGTTTAAGAAATGCATGTAATATAATTCTAAAATTCAGATATCCAATCATACTTTTATAATTCTTAGAGCCAGCAAAATTAATCATATTATGGGGAGAGTGTGGCGCAGTGGTTAAAGCTACAGCCTCAGCACCCTGAGGTTGTGGGTTCAAACCCACACTGCTCCTTGTGACCCTGGGCAAGTCACTTAATCCCCCTATTGCCCCAAGTACATTACATAGATTGTGAGCCTGCCGGGACAAAGAGGGAAAACTGCTTGAGTACCTGAATAAATGCGTGTAAACTGTTCTGAGCTCCCCTGGAAGGATGGTATAGAAAATTGAATAAAAAATAAATAAATACATATTTCCCTTTCTTGATTCTTAGAGACAATATTAATATTAGTATTGGAATGAAGAATGACAAATACGTATGATAGTAGAACCTAATGGAAAAAGTGACAATCTTAACACTAACCTGATAAATCTCCAAAATAACAATACAAAATATAGTAAAACAAAACAAACATCAAAGATATTGTACTATGATATATTGGGAAAACTGTGTCTTGGAAAAATAATAAACCATGAACATTGTACCATGGAGAATGTCAGTTATCAGGAATCATGACTACTGTAAATCAATCATTATTATCAATGATGTTTGTGCTCCTTCTCATGGCTTACATTAAGGTTGCTAGGTATTTACCATTGTTTACTTTGGTCATCCAGTATTTTATAGTTGGCAACTTTGGTCAGAGTCTGGCTTTGCTTCAGTTTAATAGGCTTGCAATTCAACTGACATGCCTTTAATCATGCAAGTATCATGTGTCCCACACCCAGAGACCAGTTCTTGTTTGTAGCTCTTTCAGGGATATAGGTTCACTTCTACTTCCCCAGTTGGTGCCACATAATAGCGTCACTGTAGATCTGGTTGAGAGTCATCACGTTCTGGATCTGGTAAAACGTTCTCTTAACCCAGCATGTGAGCCATATCATGAGAACAAGAGTGAGGAGCTGCCCAATTAATATCACCACCAATGGGATGAAATGATCTGTCTAGTATACCATTCCCAGTATGTGACTTTGCAAGGAAAATATCCCACCATGAGTGTTTAGATTCAACTCTTCAGTTATGATAAACAACTTACTATTAGCAATAATAACTGGGCACATGCTGTAGTTCTAATAAACAAAAATGGCAAGGTAAGATAAAAGTCACAGGTTCCATTCAGGATGCAATTAATATAATAATGTCCAAGATTACTCTAATATGCAAGGGTCCAGAGAAGAGCAACTAAGATGGTTAAGGGGCTGGAGGAGCTGCCGTACAGCGAAAGATTAGAGAAACTGGGCCTCTTCTCTCTCGAACAGAGGAGATTGAGAGGGGACATGATCGAAACATTCAAGGTACTGAAGGGGATAGACTTAGCAGATAAGGACAGGTTGTTCACCCTCTCCAAGGTAGGGAGAACAAGAGGGCATTCTCTAAAGTTGAAAGGGGATAGATTCCGTACAAACGTAAGGAAGTTCTTCTTCACCCATAGACTGGTAGAAAGCTGGAACGCCCTTCCAGAGGCTGTTATAGGAGAAAACACCCTCCAAGGATTCAAGACAAAGTTAGACAAGTTTCTATTGAACAAGAATGTGCGCTAGTAGGGCTAGTCTCAGTTAGGGTGCTGGTCTTAGACCAGAGGGCCACCGCATGAGCGGACTGCTGGGCATGATGGACCACTGGTCTGACTCAGCAGTGGCAATTCTTATGTTCTTATGTTTTCCTGATTGGGTACCATGAGGTATCCTCCAAGTAAAATAAACTCAAGAAAAGTATACTTTGTGAGGAGAAACCATTTCATGTACTGAACGTAGCAAAATATGAAAATATCAATTTATCTTATTTATTCATTTATTTACTTAAAAATATATAACCCGCTTAAGCCTAAGCAATTCACAAAATACATACATAATATTCAAACAGACAATACAACACCTGATCATTTACAGTTATCTAAAAATTCTCCAATATAAATAAACAATCTTTCATAAAAAAGCCTCCACAAATAAAGTTGTAAGTGGTCCAGTCTAATTATTCCATAAAAGCACTCCTGCCACTAAGATTATTGAAGCCTTTATTTTCACATAGTGCACACTTACCAACTCTTCATCGACTAACCGTAACATCCCCTCTGACTTTAAAGATCTAGGCAGGTGATACACTTTCAGCACCTGATGTAGATACGAAGGACTCTCATGGTGAATTGTTTTAAAGACCAGCAAGAGGACTTTGGGCTCCTTTTACTAAGGTGTGCTAGCATTTTTAGCGTTCGCAGCAGATTAGTGCACGCTAACCCCGTGCTACGCAGCTAGAACTAATGCCAGCTCAATGCTGGCATTGGCGTCTAGTGTGCACGGCATTGTGACGTGTGCTATTCTGTGCATTAATGCCCTAATGCAGCTTAGTAAAAGGAGCCCTTTGTAAATAATATGGTATTTTACTGGTAACCAGTGAAGCTGTTTCAGCAATGATTTTGCATGGTCAAATCTGTTTCCTCCACAAATTAACCATGCTTCTGCATTTTGAATAATCTGTAGGGCCTTAAATCTCACAGATGCTAGATATAGCTCATTGCAGTAGTCTAATCTCTGAATAATGACTGTTTGAACCACTATGCGAAAGTCATAGTTTGATAACATTGGTTTTAGTCTATTAAGCACTCAAATCTGAAAGAAAGCAGATTTGATCACCGCTAACACCTGGTCTTTCATACTCAGCATGGAGTCCAATCAGACCCCCAGTATTTTAAATTGCTTATGTATTGAAATTCTTACTTTGTTGATTTCAATACATTGAGGCCACCTAGGATCCTCATCTTTGCCAATCAAGATCACATCAGTCTTAGTAAGATTTAATACCAACTTATGGTTTATCATCCAAGTGTCAACAACTCATAAACATGTTACTAATTTTAATTGTAATTCAGTTTCCCAATCATCCATTTGAAAGAAAAACTGAATATCATCTGCATAGAAATGATAACTCACACTCATATCTTGAAATACATTTCCTGAGGAAGCTAAATATCAATGCCTTGACCATTACTCTGTATTTGAATTAAGCGGTCTTGGAAATAGGATAAAACAGTCATATACAATGCCGCCTATTCCCATTGCCCTCAATTTACCTAACAGAATATCAGTATCTACTATGTCGAATACAGACTATATATATCTAGAGAGACCATGCAGAGTTTTTTTTACCCTCATCTATCCCTTTTCTTATTTCATCCATAGTATTTAAAGTTTGACAAAAGAGAGACAATATTCATGTACTTAATGTGATTAATAAGACATTCAGAAGAGAAACCTTCCAAAGAGAGACCACGGATATGTACCGATTGTACTACAAAAAAAATTTATGTCAGAAATACTCGCTCTGCTGATTTTATCTACTAGATTATATAAAGAGAAACCTTTCTGCTATATATATATATTATATATAGCCATTAAATAACAATGAGCACAATTTAATAAATAACCCTTAGCTGAGCTATACTTAGACTGTGTGAACTATAGCTTAAATCATTGTGAACATGGTTTTTCTATTGAGCTTACTTGCTGGTAAGAAAATCTCTTTGGAAAAGGATGTGACACAATTTGGACTAATGAAAAACTGGCAAAGCTCTAGAAATGGTCGATGCGTTATGTTTCCTGGGGTATCCCCTAAGCTAAAACAAACAGACAAAACAGAGACCATATAACACAAACAAAACACAGAGTTCCAGTAAGCTTTAAACTTTATATATATCTTCTGTCTGTCAAAGATTCAGGGCTGAACCTAATCTGCCAATACCGTTTCATAGAGCTATAAGTACTTCTTATGTGCACATATGAGCAAAGTATATGTACAGATAATACATGGCATAGCCATAAGTAGAAAGGCACAATACTCTGCTCCTTGGAGAGTCTTTATCTCTGCAGATATTAAAGAAGCTTTTTGGAGTGCCTTTAAATTAAAAATGTTTGTGTTAAAATGGTCTGGGATAGTCATATGTGTATTCTATATTTGGCTGCTTGAACTCTGAAATAGAGAGAAAACAAACTTAGTCACAATGACTTCATTGTTCTGCCTTTTTTATTCACAGAGAAACAGTGGAGATGTCCAATGATTATTGCTCTTTATTAGCTCAGTGACTCTACATTAGCCCAATGGTGCAATGACTTGGCACGTAGTTGTTTCGGCCAACAAGGCCTGCCTCAAATCATGATAAACATAATGTCACAATATGGGATCTCAACAATATAACAAAGCACTGTAAGCAGTTCTAAAAAAGAAAAGAAAAAAAAAGACGGCACAACCTTGCGTAGTCTTCCAACTCTAACTTCAGTGATGCTTTGTCATCTAGAACAGTGTATTTGTGGTACCCTCAGAATATGCTGAAGAATCAGTTCTCTTCGTACGCCAGAACATGGTTATGCACTAAAATTTACCAATCCACACATTAGTACAGGGGAGGAGCCAGGAAAGGATTGGTGTATTAAAAATTCTCTCTTCCATAAGAGAGA
Source organism: Geotrypetes seraphini (assembly GCF_902459505.1). Taxonomy (NCBI): domain Eukaryota; kingdom Metazoa; phylum Chordata; class Amphibia; order Gymnophiona; family Dermophiidae; genus Geotrypetes; species Geotrypetes seraphini. The sequence continues at coordinate 25,557,047 of NC_047095.1, forward strand.
AGAGAGGCTTGGAACGTTCTGCTTTATGAAGAAGACAGAATGATAGTAGAATGGCATTAACATAGTAACATAACATAATAACATAGTAGATGACAGCAGATAAAGACCCGAATGGTCCATCCAGTCTGTCCAACCTGATTCAATTTAAATTTTTTTTAATTTTTTCTTTTTAGCTATTTCTGGGCAAGTATCCAAAGTTCTACCCAGTACTGTGCTTGGGTTCCTACTGCTGAAATCTCCATTAAAACCTACTCCACCCATCTAAACCTTCCCAGCCATTGAAGCCCTCCCCAGCCCATCCTCCACCAAACGGCCATATACAGAAACAGACCGTGCAAGTCTGTCCAGTACTGGCCTTAGTTCAATTTTTAATATTATTTTCTGATTCTAGATCCTCTGTGTTCATCCCATGCTTCTTTGAACTCAGTCACAGTTTTACTCTCCACCATCTCTCTCAGGAGCACATTCCAGGCATCCACCACCCTCTCTGTAAAGTAGAATTTCCTAACATTGCCTTTGAATCTACCACCCCTCTACCTCAAATTATGTCCTCTGGTTTTACCATTTTCCTTTCTCTGGAAAAGATTTTGTTCTACGTTAATACCCTTCAAGTATTTGAACGTCTGAATTATATCTCCCCTGTCCCTCCTTTCCTCTAGGGTATACATATTCAGGGCTTCCAGTCTCTCCTCATACGTCTTCTGGCACAAGTCTCCTATCATTTTCGTCACCCTCCTATGGACCGCTTCAAGTCTTCTTACGTCTTTCACCAGATACGGTCTCCAAAACTGAACACAATACTCCAAGTGGGGCCTTACCAATGACCTGTACAGGGGCATCAACACCTTCTTCCTTCTACTGGCTATGCCTCTATTTATACAGCCCAGCATCCTTCTGGCAGCAGCCACTGCCTTGTCACACTGTTTTTTCACCTTGAGATCTTCGGACACTATCACCCCAAAGTCCCTCTCCCCGTCCGTGCATATCAGCTTCTCCCAGCATATACGGTTCCTTCCAATTATTAATCCCCAAATGCATTACTCTGCATTTCTTTGCATTGAATTTTAGTTGCCAGGCATTAGACCATTCCTCTAACTTTTGCAGATCCTTTTTCATATTTTCCATTCCCTCTTCGGTGTCTACTGTTACAAATCTTGGTATCATCTGCAAAAAGGCACACTTTTCCTTCTAACCCTTCAGCAATGTCACAAACATATTGAACAGGATTGGCCCCAGCACCGAACCCTGAGGGAATCCACTACTCGGTTACTGGCATAACGACCATGCCTTGAAACTATGCCTGACCAACAAAGTGGGTACCAACCTTTAGCAGGGTGGAAGTTTAGGAGGAAATACAGTTTGTTTGTTTTTTTAGAAGATTAGAGATGCCAGGTACCAGTTCCAGCACACTTTAAAGTACGCCTTCACCCATGCTGACAGAAAAAAAAAAATAAATAAAAGGTCACAGTGATAGTAAATTAAGTTTGGTTACTGTTTTAACTTTCCAGAGCCTCCTAGCTTCATCCTATACCCTCTCGTTGCAGAGTAAGAGAGTCGACTCATCCGCATTTACATCACGGAGGTATTTAAACGTCTCTATCATATCTCCCCTCTCACGCCTTTCCTCCAAAGTATACAGATTGAGATCTTTAAGTCTGTCCCCATATGCCTTATGATGAAAACCACATACCATGGGAAGTCTATGAGTGTCGGGAGCAGCGCAGAGCATTCAGCGCTAAAAACTGTGCTAAAAACTGCTATCGCGGTTTTGTAAACACATGTGTGTGTGTATGTTTGTGTGTGTGGGGGGGAGGGGTATAAGTAAAAGACAATTACAAAATGTACAAATAAGTGACTGAGTAGCATCAGTAATCCAATTTTAAATCCATGCACAAAATTAATATTTTCCTGCTCTGTGTTTTCATAGCTTAGATATATTTTGAAAGAAAAATTGACAATTATAGCCAAAAGAAGGCATTTTAATGAGTTGGGTGGGAATGGAATTGCTCTGTTATTTGCATTTCTTTCCTTCTTTATAAGTAAATTCCATCAAATTATCCTATACCAGAAGGTTACAGGTTACTGAAGCAGTCAATCACAGCAAAAGATAAACTGCAGTATAATTTGGTGAGGGAAATTATGTTGGATGTTTTTTATATCAATGTATTTTAGGTTGTCTGTTCTTCCTAAAGAAAATAGAATGTCCCAAGAATTTTTTTTTAAGTCTCATCATACATTATATAAAATAAATTATCACAAAAAAAGGACAATGCATTAGAGAGAAAACTTTAAATATTCCCGAATAATTTAATAGTTTCAAAGAAGCACAGCTACTTCCAGGACGCTATTTTGACATAGGATGCCTGAAGCTAAAGCAATTAAGGCTGCAAATATTGCTGGTTGACATGACGTGTGTGTAAATTTGTCATTCATTGGCAGGGATGTGTAGCAATCTAAAACAGGGCTTTCAATATGCCAGTCTGGGGGGGTAGTTAAAAAAAATAAATTTGGGATTCATGTCTGAGACTTTTTTCTTCTGATGGAGGCATGGGGTGGCTAGTGCAGTGACATAGTAACATAGCTTATGGGCACGGGTCCTCCTCTCCATGGTCCCCAATCCACCCCCAAGACGGCTTAAGACGCCTCTGTGCAGGACGACTAGGCTTTCCTATGCCAGGCTGCCAGGTGATGATGGTCTGGAGGCTGAATTGTAAAGGGGTGATTACAATTTTTATGGGGTTGGGGAGGGTAGTGTGTGGGGGGGTCTGTATTATGTGGTTTGCAGTGCTTATCTGGTGACTTTAGGTGGGTTTTTGTGACAACGTCCAAGTTCCATCAATTCTGTGCTGTATTATACATGCAGTATGACTAAGTCTAAGCCTGCCCTTGTCCCACCCAAATCCCGCCCTCGACACTCCTCCTGACATGCCCCGTTTAGCTATGGTCATTCAGCGGCACTATGAAGGCCTAGGTCGTTTGTAAACATGTCCAAAACCCATTTCGATTATCGGCACTTGGACGTCTTTCGTGTATGATCGTCCAAGTGCTGACTTAGGCCGGTTTTTTTGACGTTTTTCTCTTTCGATTATGAGCCCTCATAGTTACCAAATAGTGCTTAGGCAGAATTTTGGCAGATCTGCATGTATGTGCACATTTATGCATGTATATGTCATCATGCTAATGACAGATGTGCGCAATCAGCGTGTAACTTCACATACTTTAGAGACTTGCCCTGATAATGGCTATTTCCTCTTACTTTCAGTTTAAAGCTGAGATAAACTTAAAAGATTAAAACTTGTCAGGGACTGTGGAGAAATAATTACCCCTTTAAAAAGATTAGGGAGCTGGAGTGCCCATTTCGCCACAGATAAAGATTTTATGGTTTTGGTGCTGAGAACTCTTCAGCAATGTGAATGGGAGATAAGGAGGAGACAGATGTTCTGAATGGAATGAGCAAAGAATGAGAAAACTAATATAAAACTAACATTTTAAAGGGTAACCTTCAACCGAATGATGCCAATACAAATTATTAGAGAATGAAACAAAGAAAGAAAGAAACTCAAATTTAAGTGTAAATCACTGGAAGCAGAGGAATACCACGTAACATAATTTAGAAATTCAGCCATTTGTTCTTGCATTGAGGAAACAGTGCTAGTGACAGGTAAAATTAATTCATATTCTGACACACATGTTGCAACACATACCCAGAAATGTTCAGTAAATGGTGTTACATTACTGAATAAACTGAGGAAAAAATTCAACTACATGTGGATACAGTTGTGCTTTAGTGGTACTTGATAAAGCTTTTGCAAACAAGGCTTTTGCATGAAATGCTGGCTTTTCCTTCTGGTCATTAGTAATACATGCTAAACTGCTAATATAGGACATTTCCCCATGGTCATTCTCATGAAATGATGAAGTCCACTAAACAGCCAATTCCCGTTATTTCAACCCAAAACATTTTACTCCCGTGAAAAATGTGTATCCAGTTTAGGACATCAGTGAATCTGCTCAGGAGTAAGTTCTCATATTGTTATACAGTATATAAATGTCAAAGGTTTCAAGCTACTAAAGACAGAGCTGGTGTAAGGGTCGTAGGCAAGGTTGACCTTCTGCCTTGTACTCTACTCAAGTAACTATGCCCTGCTCTGAGATTGCAATAAACTCAACAGGGGGAGAGTTGAGGCTTACTAAATTCCTGGAGAGATTGCTGCCCTCAAGATCATCGGAGGGAAGATCTCGCGATGCCATCAGATGGGGGAACCCTACAGATTGTTAAAAGTCTGCTGTGACTGAGCATGAGTGGGAGAATAGAGGCTTACCAATGACTAGAAAGATCTCTGCCTTCAAGATTGTCAAAAGTGTCAATGTGAGGACCAACAGGCATTAGGGGAAGACCCTGTGACTTCATCAGATGATGACTCCTATGGATTGTTATAATATTGCCATGGCTGAGTTGGAGTGGGAGAGTGGAGGCTTACCAACTGGTTGGAGAGATTTATATCCTCAAGACTACTAAATGGGAACTACAGTTGTGAGGTCCAGCAGGCTATGGAGGGAATACCTTGCAACTAGAGAGTTGCACAGGGACAAAAATCAAACCCAACCCCACCCATCCCTGCTGGAATCAAGCCTGTCCCCGTCTATCCCCACTGGATTCAAATCCATCCCCATAAACTTCAGAAGTAATTTCCTTTAATCAAACTACAGAATTAGAGGCTCTAGTAGAGATCCATTTACAAATATGCAAAGACACTTTTTTAATTTGGAAATATTAATTGGGAAGAATACATACTTTGTAAATGGGTCTCTGCCAGAGCCTCTAATGGAAATATAAATAGTCCAGCTGATGAGGAACCTCAAGCTATGTCAGCTGAAGGCTTTTTCTGAAGGTGGCCAAAAATCCCTTTTACCAAGCTCGGCAGGCAGCAGCAACATCCCTCAGTGGCTCAAGGATGTTGCCAATGTCTGCTATGCGCTTGGTAAAAGGGAGTTCTAACCACCTTTGGAGGAGGTCCTCAGCTGGCAGTGCTTGGGGATCTCCACCAGCTAGTACAAGAGTCAACAAGTACTTCAACACTGGAAAAATAAACCAGAAATGCATTTCCTTTTCAGCTGAACACAATACAAAGACATCCGCTATTTACATTTCTCAAAGCTAACATATTTTAGTCAATAAATTCTTTTTTTTATCTTTGTTGTCTAGAGATTTATTTTTCCATCAAGTTGGTTCCGGTTTCTCTTATTTCTGCTTTCCTGTCTTCTTCATATTCTTCTTCAAGGGGTTGCTGTCCATTGGTTACTCCTGTCATGGTCCAGCATTTCTCTCTTCCCTCCCTCCCATTGTTTAGCATCTTCACTCCCTTCTATCCTTGATCATTCTCCCAATGTTCCTGATATGGACTTTATTAAAATGTCAACATAGCAATCCACATAAAACCCTTTAGGACCCAGTCTGCTCGGCGCATTGGACTGGGTCCTGAAGGTTTTTATGTGGATTGCTATGTTGATTTTTTTTAAAATAAAGTCCATATCAGGAACATCGTTTCTCCATAGTGTTTCTTTGGTTTTTCTAAGTTTTATACTAAGGGTTCCTTTTACGAAGGCGCGTTAGCGGTTTAACGCATGTAATAGCGTGTGCTAAACCGCCAGCCGTGCCAGCCGCTACTGCCTCCTCTTGAGCAGGCGGTAGTTTTTCGGTTAGCGCGGGGGTTAGCGTGTTATGAAAATTTGCGCGTGTTAAACCCGCTAACGCACCTTCGTAAAAGGAGCCCTAAGACACAGGATTGCGGGTCTGAGCATGTCACATACAAATTTTAATTTATATGTTTTCATAATTTATCTAGGATTTTTTCATATTTAGAATTGGTTATATCCCAGTGATAAACAGTGTACGCCCTGAGTTCCTGGTGTTTATTGCTTGTTTTTTTTTTTTTATAAAATCTTTATTCGTTTTAAAACTTACAATAAGTGTGACAGTGAGTTAAAACATTTTAACATTAAATAGAACACTTAATAATCAGCAATAATCCAAATCATATAACTTATCTCCCTCCCTCCCCACCCTTCCATAGCAGATATAATTCTTAGGTATACATGCCCAAAGCAATCTATAGGCACTTTACATTTTGAGGTGCCTATATGAGCCAAATACACATGAATGCACACCTTCATACTCGTCCACTTAACCAACTCTCAAGCAGGTGTAAATGTAGGTGGCTGAATGTTTTAAGATATTTATTATATTTCATTTTTTTTAAATGTTAATTTATGTGTACTGATTTCTTGTATGTATTTTTATGATGCATTACTCTTGACAAATTCATAGCTTTAGTACAAAAGGCTATTCATTGACTGGACTTTAATTATAGCTTCAATATATACACTATTCAATTTAATTAATAATAATCCAAAATGACCAAATATGTATTATTTTAAGCTTTTTAAGATCCTCAAAGGGCTAAAGAACCCCATTGGTTAGAACATAAGAACATAAGAACATAAGAACTGCCATCTCCGGATCAGACCTTCGGTCCATCAAGTCCGGCGATCCGCACACGCGGAGGCCCTGCCAGGTGTACACCTGGCGTAATTTATAGTCCACCATATCCTTATATGCCTCTCTTAAGGAGATATGCATCTAGTTTGCTCTTGAAGCCTAGGACGGTTGATTCCGCAATAATCTCCTCTGGGAGGGCATTCCAGGTGTCAACCACTCTCTGAGTGAAGCAGAACTTCCTGACATTAGTCCTGAACCTGTCCCCCCTTAGCTTCATTACATGTCCTCTAGTCCGTGTCAAATTGGACAATGTAAATAATCTTCTCTGCTCTATTTTGTCGATTCCTTTCAATATTTTGAAGGTCTCGATCATATCCCCACGCAGTCTCCTTTTCTCAAGGGAGAACAATCCTAGTGTTATAAGTCTGTCCTCGTATTCCAGTTTCTCCATACCCTTCACCAGTTTTGTTGCTCGTCTCTGCACCCTCTCCAGCAGTTTTATATCCTTCTTTAGGTAGGGAGACCAATGTTGGACGCAGTATTCCAAGTGTGGTCTGACCATTGCCCTATAAAGCGGCATTATAACTTTCTCCGATCTACTCGAGATTCCTTTCTTTATCATGCCCAACATTCTATTTGCCTTCTTTGCCGCTGCCGCGCATTGTGCCGACGGCTTCAGGGTCCTATCTATCAGTACACCTAGGTCCTTTTCTTGTTCACTCTTCCCCAGAGTTGCACCTGACATTGTATACTCGTATTCCTTATTCTTATTGCCTAAATGCATTACCTTGCATTTCTCCACATTGAACTTCATCTGCCATTTCTCCGCCCATGTTTCTAACCGACACAAGTCGCTCTGGAGTTTCTCTCTATCCTCCTGCGATCTGATCGCCCGGCATAGTTTTGTATCGTCTGCAAACTTGATGATCTCACTGGATGTTCCTTCCTCCAGGTCATTGATATAAATATTAAAAAGGATCGGCCCAAGTACCGAGCCCTGGGGTACACCACTAGTCACTTTCTCCCAGTCGGAGAACTTCCCATTTATGCCCACTCTCTGCTTTCGGTTTTCCAGCCATTTGCCTATCCATCTTTGTATATCCCCCTCTATGCCATGGCTTTGTAGTTTCCTGAGAAGTCTTTCGTGTGGAACTTTGTCGAACGCTTTCTGGAAGTCCAAGTATATTATGTCCACCGGCTTCCCACTATCAATTTGCTCGTTCACGGTCTCAAAAAATTGGAGTAAATTCGTCAAACACGATTTCCCTTTCCTGAATCCATGTTGACTGGGTTTCATCAAGTCGTGTGCGTCCAAGTGCCGGACTATGCTATCCTTGATCAGTGCTTCAACCATCTTGCCGGGGACAGACGTAAGACTCACAGGTCTATAGTTGCCCGGTTCCCCTCTCGATCCTTTTTTGAAAATTGGGGTGACGTTCGCTATCCTCCAGTCGTCCGGTATCTGTCCAGTTCTGATTGTCAGGTTTGCAAGTTTTTGCAATAACTCTCCGATTTCAACCTTCAATTCCTTTAAGACTCTCGGGTGAATTCCATCCGGTCCAGGGGATTTGTCACTTTTAAGTTTGTCGATCTGATAGTATATCTGGTCTAAGTCCACTTCAACTGTGGTGAGGCTGTCTTCTATTTCTCCTGCAAACACTTTCTCCGCTTCAGGTATTGTTGAGGTGTCCTCCTTCGTAAAGACGGTCGCAAAGAAGGAATTTAGTTTGTCTGCGATTTGTTTATCTTCCTTGATGTACCCTTTTCTTCCCTGGTCGTCCAGGGGTCCCACTGCCTCTTTTGCAGGTTTTTTCCCTTTCACGTATCTAAAGAAGGGCTTGAAGTTTTTGGCCTCCTGGGCTATTTTTTCCTCATATTCCTGTTTTGCATCCCTCACCGCCTTGTGACATTTCTTCTGATCATCTTTATGTTTGTTCCAGGCTTCGGTTGTCTTTATGCATTTCCATTTTTTGAAAGAGTCCTTCTTTTCTTTTATGGCTTCCTTCACCTGTATGGTAAGCCATGCCGGTTCTCTTTTGCTCTTTGTTCTCCGGTCTTTGGAAATCCTCGGAATGTAGAGATCTTGTGCTTCTGTGATAGTATTTTTCAGTAGGGACCATGCCTGATCTACCGTTTCGAGTTTGTCCACCATCTTCTCGAGTCGTTTTTCTACCATGGCTCTCATGCGATCGTATTTACCCTTTTTAAAGTTCAAGGTGGTGGTTAAGGTTTTGGCATGTTTCCCTTTCCCGATGTCAAGTTTAAAGTTGATTACATTGTGATCACTCGTTCCCAGTGGAACCATGACTTCCACTTCTGTTATCGGTCCCGTGAGGCCATTTAGGACCAAGTCCAAGGTGGCGTTGCCTCTTGTCGGCTCTTTTACCATTTGTTCCAGGAAGCAATCCCCTAGCACCTCCAGGAACTTGGCCTCCTTGCCGCAGTTGGAGGTTGCTAGTTTCCAGTCTATCCCTGGGAAATTGAAGTCTCCCAATATAATTGCGAATCAAATCACAGAATCCGATCATCATAGGATCAACAATTTATTTTTTTTTTATAAGTTTTAATAGCTTTTTTAACTGTTTTTTTTTAAGTTTAGCAACTTTTTCATATTAATATACTTAGCTTAGTATTAGCAGCCAGTATTTAGGGAGCGCCTCTACCAACATGTACATGTTTCAAGATAACTTTTCGTCAGGGTTGAGGCTCCCGTAGTCAATCTAAAAACAAATAACAAAAATATTTCATCTTAGCCAGTGAGAATAACTATAATTTAATTTGATTTAAACCATATTATATATACTAACAAGGACCTTTCACCTATCATTTAGTATATTAATATGAAAAAGTTGCTAAACTTAAAAAACATTAAAAAAAAAGCTATAAAAACTTATAAAAACAAATAAATTGCTGATCCTATGACGATCGGGTTCTGTGATTTGATTCACATGAACCAACGGGGTTCTTTAGCCCTCTGAGGATCTTAAAAAGCTTAAAATAATATGTATTTGGTCATTTTGGACTATTATTAATTATATTGACTGAATACTGTATATATTGAAGTTACTCTTGACAAAGGCATAATTGCCAAAACACTGTCAGTGTCGAGTTTACACATTTGTATGGTGCTGCCATTAAATAAAGTGAATTTTGGACAGTCCACTGCTGATTTATTGACATCCCTTCCTCACGAATTTCATCTTTAGCTCATTATTGTCCCATTATGAGGAGCTGCTGAAAAGTTCTCAGCCAACCAAGAAGAGAATTATGTGGAGCCATGAAACTTACAAGTCATTCTGCACTTTTCTTGATGGATGAAAAGTGTCAAGAAAAATTTGGAATAACTTGTAAGTTGCATGGCTCCATATCATTATCTTTTTGCATAAGATTTGCAAAGCTGGGACAGACCAAAGGTCCATCAAGCCTAGTATCCTATTTCCAACAGTGGCAAACCCAGGTCTCAAGCACCTGTCAGAAACCCAGAGTAGCAACATTCCAGAGCTCAGATTGTGATGTCATAATGCCTCATTCTACCAATATCTAAGAGTCAGCCCCATCAGTGATGTCACAATGGCTGATTATATTATAGTAGGCTCCCATAAGAATTGCCATACTGGGACAGACCAAAGGTCCATCAAGCCCAATATCCTGTTTCAAACAATGGCCAACCCAGGTCCCAAGAACCTAGCTAGATCCCAAGTAGCAAAACAGACTTTATGCTGCTTATCCTAGGAATAAGCAGTGATATCTTCAAGCCATCTCAATAGTGGTCTGCGATTAGGATGAGATCTTTTCAGTGGTCCCTTGTAGCTTTCTATTTCTTGTTAAAATTTCAATTAGAATATTGTGCTATGTGAGGATTAAAAAATGTTCATATATGATGACGTAAACTAGAGTTGTCCTAGATGTAACTGTTTTTCTAGTAACAAGAAGCTTTAAAACTAGTTATAAAATACGATATATAAGTAGCTAAATAATAAGCTGAAACATAAAGTAAAAACTTTTTTGTACTAGACCAAACAGCATATAAAGTTTATGACAAATATAAACAAGAAAGGTGATCTCATCTCTCTAAAACATTTTTTTTACTGTCCTACAACCACTGGACCCTAGGATTGATTATGTAATGTGTGCTGGGGAAATAAATCTCCCCCTGGCTTGTGAATTATGGAATAATGTGCAGCTAAGTGTGGCCTAACAATTTCTAATGAGACTCTCCCTAATCATTTGCTATTTTTGAAATATTCCAAGATAATTAGAATTGCCCAACACCTTTCACTGCACAGAACACAGAATGAGAAAATTGTTTGGTTTAAGAATCAATTATCCATTTTGTTACTGATGTTTTTATCAGTACAGCTCTTTCTTAATAAGTTGATATGGAAATTGAAAAATGTTTCAATTAAAATAAATAAGTTGATGCTCGGTCTCCTTAACAGAAGCACTTGCGGTCACATTTTACCTAAGATTTAATTTTTCATTGACAATTAAGACACTCCGAGTCATCTGATGTTTTTGGTCCAGCAGGAAACGACGCCCTCTGATTGACTCCTGGGATCCAAGTGAGTTGTTCCCCCTGTGCCCGCACAGCAGTTTCACAAAAACTAAAAACAAGAGCTGTGGCAAATTGGATCATCGTACAAGTTTCAACTGGCCCTTTGTGTACACGTAGTAAATTGAGAGCTGATATTTCTGAGAACTATTTATTAGCAAAGCCTGGCAAAATCCCCCTCAAGCCCCCCCCTCGTTCAGAGTTATCTTTTGCAAACAGCTTTGTACCAGTTTAGAGGGGCAATTTATAGCATTTTATGTTGCGTTCAGATAATTATCATAAAAAGCCAATGAGCTTTCCAAACTAGATGAAAAGTAATAAGCCGAACTGGATTTTCAGTATTGCGGGGGATGGGTGTATACATTTTTTAACTATATACAATTTTAACGGTTAATGCGCTTGCAGGAATGGAAATACAAACAAAGAACGGGAAGATTTTCTATGCATTTCTAATGCACGCTTTATTATGATGATTTTCACCAAAGGTGTCCTAGTGACAGCCTGTAGTAGAATGAACAGTTCTAACCATTTAGTGCACAAAGGTGTGAAAAAATACTGGGCTGTGACCAGTTAGCAGGAATCATAGTCATGCATGCTCAGACCTGCAGAGCTACACCAAACCTGATTAAATCTTTCAAAGGAACTGAGATAGCCCACAGAAAGATAACATGACAGCTATTTAATTAGTTTCTTTTATTTATCCATACCATTGCTTTGATTTGTACCATGGTGAGCTGAAATTACCAAGTTGCTGCCACTCAGAACATCAGCGAAATCAAAAGGGACGATTCTATAACCACAAAAACTGAAACATGTATTAACCTTTCACAACAGGATTCCCTCAACAATAACAAAACAATCAAGTTATTGAAATTCTGTCCTCTTGATCTTTTGTTCAAACAAGTTTGTTCTTAAGACCATTAAACTATTTTTTTACTGTCTTGTAGACCAGTAAATTATCACACAGTACATATGATAAAAGTGAAGTAGTTATAAATGAACTTCTTTTGCAAGGTAAAAGAGAACATGTTTCTTCGCTGCTATGCCATTTCATGTTTGAGGAATATGCACTATTGCAATTGATTTATTAAAATATACATCAGCTTCTGCTCTACCAGATGTTGCAGTAGCCACAGATATCTCTGTAATGTTCAATACCCTTTCTAAAGTATGTGAAGCAGTTAATGCACTCATTACAGTTTGCTATGTCTTCTATGCTTGTTGAGTTACTTTAACTATTATTCTTTTTCTTCCTTTTCACAACAATCTCCTTGACAAAGCAACCCCTCCCTTATGTACTACCCAACCCCTACTATCTCCCTTCTTCTTCTTTAATATGTAACTTTTCCCATCCCATTATTTTACCCTCACATTCTAGTACTTCTGGTAATTGTTTGTTCGTTTGTTTGTTTATTTTATTATATGTTCACACATTTTTATTTTTTATTTTTTTTTTTAATTTTTCTCAGTTTTCCCTATCTTTTTAATTCGATTGTAAACCAGCTAGATATTAATTTGATGGTTGGTATATCAAAATCAATAAAACTTGAAACTTGAAACTTGAAAACTTGCTAAATTTTAGCACACACGTGTGCTATCAGCTAATACGGTGGCTCGATACCTAGAGGATAATCCTTGAAAGGGTAGCCTACATGGGCCAAGTTGTTCTCATCAAAAAGAAATTGCACGATGTGATACTCACCAGCGAGCTTTCTCCTGAGTAGCCCCCACTCTCTGAGACTTACTCCTAGAGGGATACATCTAACTCAAGACCTCATTGAAAGAAACCCATCACCACTCAAAGATTGCAGGAGAACAATATATGTTCCCAACGTGGTGTTCTGAGATCTTTTCCTCCACTTAGGTATTATATTTACTGTCAACCTGTTGAGGTACTGGATATAAATTAAGTTGACATACATCTTTCACGATGTGATACTCGTCAGCGAGCTTTCTTATGAGTAGCCCCCCACTCTCTGGAACTTACTCCTAGAGGGATTAACTCAAGGCCTCATCTACTTCAGGAAGCAGGTGAAAGCATGGCTCTTGTCCTAAGCCTTTAATAGTGTGGTCTCAAACTTTTTTCATATAAAGGGCCAAAGTTTGAATATGAGACAGCTCTGAGGGCTACCAAAAGGTTTCAAGCTTACACATAATACTAATTTTGTAAACTCCCTTGACCTGCTTGCTCAGACTGGGCATTAAACATTAACAATTAATACTAATATTGATTGTACAACACTTCAAGGATATATTTTAAAAACTCACTTTATTATGAAATGTCAAAAATAGCAAATTCCATAGATGAGACACCTGAGTAACATAAGAGATTGTTTGCAGTTACTATATCAAGTGGGTAAGTTTGAAATTAATGCTTTTTAAAGGATTTGAAACATAGAAACATTGAAATTGACGGCAGATAAGGGCCACGGCCCATCCAGTCTGCCTACCCTAATGACCCTCCCCTACCTTTACCCTGCGAATAGATCCCACGTGTCGATCCCATTTGGCCTTAAAATCAGGCACGCTGCTGGCCTCAATCACCTGAAGTGGAAGACCATTTCAGCCAATGTTTGAGGGCCGCAATGGAGGACTGCTGAAGACCTCTGCTTTGAAACATAGAGAGACTGAATATACACTTCAGACCTGTATTCTCTATATGGTGCCGATATCTGCAGCAGCCTAAAGTGGCCACCGATCGCATGTCAATCACACAATGGCGCCGTATAGAGAATCATACCTCCGGGAAAGATAAACACTGGAAATTTAGGCCAGGGTTTTCCAGGCCTACATTTCTGGTGCCTATCTTTGCTGTGAATCATGCCTAAATAGGTGCTTAATGGCACCTAATGCCACTTCTGGCATTAGCCATGCCCATAGCGGTGTAAAGTGCCATAAAGTGCCTATGTAGGCGCAATTCCAGTGCATTTTATTTAGACACCGGTAAGCATTTTAATGTTTTTTTGACATTTTAAATGGTGACTCTCAATTAACTTAGGCGCTGGTTTCAAGAAAAGTATGAAATGACTTACAAGTTTCATGGTTCCACATCATTCTCTTGTTGGTTGGCCTGAGAGATTTTCAGTGGCCCCTCATATTGTGATGTCATAATGCCTCATTCCATCAATGTCTAAGAGCCAACCTCATTGGTGATGTCACAGTGGCTTGGTTTCACCTGTACATGCGCCCATTTACTAGATGCATTGAAATGAAAAGTGTCAAAAAAAAGAGTGGACTAACTTGTAAGTTTCATGGTGCCACATCACTCTTTTCTTGGTTGGGCTGAGAACATCTCAGCGACCCCTTGTATGTGTGTAAATGCTGCTATTTACATCTATAGATGCTGCAAAATTACTTCTCTACTACTCCTTTTACAAAATCATAGTGCAGCTCTTAGCACCGGCCGCGGCAGTAACAGCTCCAATGCTCATAGAAATTCTATGAGCAACAGAGCTGTTACTACCGTGGCTGGTACTAAATACTCACAATTGTTTTATAAATGAGGGGGGGAGGGGGGAGTCTCTTTTTGTCTTTATTTATTGTTATTGTTATTTGTGTGTGTGTGTGGGGGGGGGGGGATAATTTCCCAAAAGATGCCTATGCTATAAAAGCAATATTACCAATATAGTCATCCCCATAGCTGAGGTATCACAGAAAACAGCAGTAAACAATCTTTACATGCAAAATAATAACTTTAAAAAGAATTAAACAGAAGATATATATTCAAATAACTTAAGATATAAATGTGACACCAGTAATTTGAAAATGATCATATAATAAAAATACCCAAAATTTAAAAATGCATAGCTTCACATTGTGCAGATTTCTCCTCTCAAAATCTGTCATATTCAGTGGTTAATAGAACCTGACACAGTATTGTGTCTCATGCAAATGCTGAGCCTCAGAGGAAAATCTTATATTGTATCTTGTGGTCCAGACTTTATTTTCAGCTACAATGTATAGAAAAAGAAAACATTGTGTCAGTGCATCTCAAAAGCTTGCTCCAATTACAGTCAAAATTCAAAGTAGCCAGTCAGAACATATTGTATATGCAAAAGAACCCCCCCCCCTCCAAACCCCAAACAAACCAAAATCCAACTTAAATTACACTGTACATTTTGTTTCCATAATAAGATTGGGTATTTCTTACAGATTTGTGGATGTTAATCATGGAAAAGACAACAAAAATTTTCTGTAACATGTGATTTATTTGTTTTTACACATGTGCATCAACCATCACTAGTAAATGAACATCGTTTGGTTTAAATATATTATGATGTCACTAGTCTTTACGCCCATTACATTAACAGGTGCTAGAATAGATGTGTGTGTCTGTCTTTCTTTCTCTCTCTCTCTCTCCTTGGCCGCTGTCTGTCTGTTTTTCTTTCTATCTGTCTCTCTCTTTCCTTGGCTGTCCAGCAGCACCCCTTCCCTGCTCCCCCTGTCCAGCAGTAGCCCTTCTACCTTCCTTTTACCTTCCCCCTGTCCAACAGCACCCCTTCCCTGCTCCCCCGTCCATCAATACCTGTTTTTGTTTTTTGCTTGTTGCTTTATTAACTGCAGACTTCGTTGGATTTTTATTTTTTATTTTTTTGTGCTGTTCATCAATACCTGTCCAGCAGCACCCCTTCACTACTCCACCTGTCAGCAGCAGCCCTTCTCCCTTTCTTTTACCTCCCCCCCCCTGTTCAGCAGCACCCCTTCCCTGCTCCCCCTGTCAAGTAGTACCCCTTCTCCATTCCCTGCTCCCCCTTTCCAGCATCCACTAGCCCGGGCAGCCTCAGGGCTTTTGCTAGGCTGGCCCACCTTGCATTATCGAAGTGGGCCGACCTAGCAAATGCCCCGCGGCTGCAAGATGAAACCGTGGCTACTGCGTTTGCTGGTCCGAGGGTGATAAGAGGCGTTCCGGCAGCGCAGGAAGTCAGCCAGCATCGAAGATCGAGGCAGAAGGCAGGCAGGCAGTGCACATGTGCAGCACGGAAGCACACAGCACGGCATCGTAAGTGCACATGCATGCTTAGGGTTTTATTATAGAGGATTTAGCCCTATTTTTATGAATTGCTTCTAGGAGAAGTTGATGGTTAGCTAGTTACTGCAGATTTGATGGTTACTTAAACTGAACATGTCATAGAAATGCATTAATCATGCTAACACTTCCTGCTACATTTAAGAGGAATTATGTCTGAAAGCACAAAGAATAAAGCACTGCTGAAGAAGGTTTAAGAACCATATCATTGGATGTAAAGTTGGCGATCAAGACATAAGTTGGGCTCCTCCTATTTGCACGTATTATAGGAAAAAGATTGCAGCATCGAAAGCCAAGGACATGCTCTCAACACTGTGAAGGGTAAGCCAGGCTATTGGAGCCCTTGAGCATTCATGCCCTAAATCAGTGCCTTAACTGGCTCCTGCCACTACAGAAACCACTACTTTCACACACCTACTGAGTTGGCCTTTTTTTACTTTTAACCTTCCAGGTGCCTTCATTGCTCTGCCTTTCATATATCTTCTCCTGCAGATTCAGGCATTTATCACTCATAAGTAGTGTGCCAAATATACTTCCATTTTCTCAGCTCCTTCTTTCACTCCACAGAGCCTCAAGGCCAGCACACTGGTCTGTAGTGCTGCCTGATTCACAATTCGAATTGGTTCACCGATTCACTTCGGGTGAATCGATTCGAATCCATTTAAAATACCAAAAAATCGGCTTCCCAATTCGGACCCTCCCCCCTCGCCTCCCAAAGCAGGAGCGGCAGCGCTGCTCTTGCTGGCCAGCCACTGCCGCACCTGCTTTAGAGGGCGAGGAGGGAGGGTCAGTCGGGAGCAGATCGCGGTACTAGCGTCTTTGCAAACTGCTTCGAGGCTGTTTCCTCTGCTGCAATTCTGCCTCTGACATTAGAGGAGGGGGTGGGACCACAGTAGAGGAAACAGCTCAAAGCAGTTTGCAAAGACGCTACTACCACGATCTGCTCTGCAGTCTTCACTTATAAGGTAAACGATGCGGAGAGGCCAGGGGAAACACGGAGGCCTTCCATGGGGGGGGTGCGTAGTCCTTCGGGGTGGGACAGGCCTTTAGGGGTCCAGGCCTTGGGAGGTCCAGGCCTTCAAAGGGGGGTCCAGGCCTTCAACGGGGAGTGCAGACCTTCAAGGGGGGGTGCAGACCTTCAAGGGGGGACAGGCCTTGAAAGGGGAGACAGGCCAGGGATGGTGCATAGGCCTTCAGGGGGGACAGGCAGGCCTTCAGGGGGGGACAGGCTTTCAAGGGGGGGGGACAGGCCTTCAAAGGGGGGGACAGGCCAGGGATAGTGGCATAGGCCTTCAGGGGGGACAGGCAGATCTTCAGGGGGGACAAGCCTTCAAGGGGGGGACAGGCCAGGAATGGTGACATAGGCCTTCAGGGGGCACAAGCCTTCAAGGGCGGGGGACAGGCCTTCAATGGGGGGGACAGGCCTTCAAGAGGGGGACAGGCCTTCAGGGGTGGTGTACAGGTTTTCGCGGGGACAGACCTTCAGGGGAGGGGGGCCCTGGTGTAGAAGTACATGGAGGGAGGGAGGGAAGGGGGTTTCAAAGAGATGTGCATATGCCGGATTTTGGGTGGGGGGGGGAAGAAATAATGGGTCTAAAAATAGAGGAGAGGGAGATAGAGAATGAACAATGGGATTTAGGGAGGGAAGGAACAGAAAGGGAGAGAAGTTGGACACAAGGGATGGTGTGGAGGGCGGATAGAGATACTGGATAGGAGGGTAGTTGGGAAAAGAAAGGGAGAGATGGTGGACCCTGGGTAGTGGGGAAGGAGGGAGAGATGCTGGATGAAAGGGTAGTTATGAAAAGGTGGATCTGTGGATGGAGACGAAAAAAAAGAAAGATGCCAGACCTCCAGGGGAGAGAAGGGAAACGGAAGGGGAGGACTGAGATGGCAGATGGATGGTTAGCATAGAGATAGAAGAAAGAAGGAGACCTTGGCAAGCAAGTTATCAGAAGAAAACCAGAGCCTGGGACCAACAAGATTTGAATAATGATCAGACAGCAAAAGGTAGAAAAACTAATTTTATTTTCTGTTTTGTGATTACAATATGTCAGATTTGAAACGTGTATCCTGCCAGAGCTGGTGGTTTCCCGCAAAAGTGAGCTAGGATTTAACAGAGAGAGGAAAAGTCTTTTTTGTTTGTTTTTTTAATTTTGTTTACACCACTGCGCCAGTGTGGTTAGGAGAAGGCAAAGGGGGTGAAGAGGCTATAAAATAAACCCACCAGGATGTTTGAAAAAAACACCCAATTGGGCAGGAAAATCGAATCGAATCGAAATTTTTTTCCTGATACGGGGAGCACTACTGATCTGTATCACTGGTTTGTTAGGTGGAAGATGGAAGAGAAGAAACAAGTGTCCCACGCAGTTGGAGACAATCAGACTTTTTGGGTACTGGACCTCCCCTTCACAAATGCTGGCTTTTTACAAAGCTGTGGTAGAGGTTTCTGCCGCAGGCTGGTGAGGTAAATGCTCCGATGCTCATAGAATTCCTATGAGCTTCGGAGCATTTACCTAACCAGCCCGTGGTAGAAACCTCTACTGCAGCATTGTAAAAGGAGCCATAACACAGATACATGCCAGACAAATGACAGCAGAGCCTCGCACACCAATCCTTTTAGTCCCATGTTCATCACCACACATGCTTTAATCTGCTTTTCTGCAAAAACATAAAGGAGATATATAAAGCACAAACTACAAGAAGCAAAATAAGAACATAAGAATAGCCTTACTGGTTCAGACCAATGGTCCATCAAGCTCAGCAGCCCGTTTTCACGGTGGCCAAGCAAAGTCACTAGCACCTGGCCAAACCCCAAGGAGTAGCAATATTCCATGCTACTGATTTCAGGGCAAGCAGTGGCTTCCCCCATGTCTTTCTCAATAACAGACTATGGACTTTTCCTCCAGGAAATTGTCTAAACCTTTCTTAAAATCTTTCTTAAAATGAGAAAGAAAGGAAAATAACACACCGTAATAAACGCCCCTTTACAAAAACGTAGCGTGGCAGTAAAAGCCCCCTCCTTTGATTTCTCCTGGCCCTCTTACCACCCTTTTTTATTTATTTTATCTTGATGTATTTTACTCTCACCTAACCCGTGATCCTCTTGTTTCTGTACATTTATGTCTTATCTATTGAACATATATATATTTTTATTTTTTACCTTCTTTTAAATTTTTTAGTATTGTAAACTGTCCAGGTACAAGTATGGAATAAACTTCGAAATTCCAATGCTCATAGAATGCCGATGAGCGTCAGAGCTGTTACCACTTTGGCCGGTGCTAAAAAATCACGCTACGGTTTTGTAATAGGGAGGGAAAACTAATTATATGGGAGCTGATATTCTGCCTCCCCACAACCTGCTGATCAGAAGTAGAACATGTCTCCACGGAAGTCACCATACAGAAAAAAAAAATAGTCTGATTTTCATGTTATATGAGTAATAGCAACACAGTTCTCCACTACCAGGCACTTTGTGAAATACAAAACCTGAAAAGGGGCTCCATATTTTCTACTGAATACAGTACAAAGACATCTGCAATTTAATATTTCCCAAAGCTAACATATTTTAATTCATAAATTCCAACTAAAACCCTTTACCCTAATATTGTGCATAATATAATTCTATAATATTGTATAGGAGTTCAATTAGATGCAAAAAAATGGTAGGAGCAAATAATCAAAATCTTTTAGTCATACCTTCATTATGTCAAATTGTTTACAATACCACTGGCAAATTGATCTCTGTAACTTCCCCCCTATTATGGAACTCTCTGCCATCACATCTTTGGGAGGAATCCTCTCTGGATAGTTTCAAATCTAACTTAAAAACTTTTCTTTATATTTAAAGATGCATTTGATTTATAATCCCTCAATAACTCTTAAACTACACAAATAAAATTACTCCCCCCCTTATTGTATGTACCATCTATGTCTTCCTATCCTATCAATTATTGTATTCCCTCCCCAACCTATTGTATGATAATTTACGCCTGTTATTGAGTTTTATATGTATTACCCTACATTTTACCTTTCTACGCCGCTTAGAAATTTGATAAGAGGGATATCAAATTTTAATAAACTTGATTGGATGGCAGGAAGGCAAATAAATTTGGATGGAAGGAAAGTAGATTAATACGGCAATATCTTATAATCCTTTGTTAATACTAAGGGCTCCTTTTACGAAAGTGCGCTAGCGGTTTTAACGCATGTTACAATGCCACACGAGCTAGACGCCATGCCTCCATACAATGCCCCTTAGTATTTTCCATGTAGCGTGGGGTTAGCGCGCGGGGCATTGTAGCGCGCGCTAAAAATGCTAGCGCACCTTCGTAAAAGGAGCCCTAAGTTCCAGGAGTTATAATTTGTGGTCATGTTATCTTTATATATCAATTCTTTCCAAATCACTATATAGGTAAATATCTAACATAGGACTCCTTTTACAGGGCCGCAGTAGAGGTTTATACTGTGGACCAGTGAGGTACATGCTCCGATGTTCATAGAAATTCTATGAGCGTAGGAGCATTTACCTTGCCGACCTATGATAATTTGGAAGGGTTAAATATGTAGGGGAGGTACAGATGAAACATTTTTTTCTCCAAGAATTTTGTGCACAAGTTTCATATTTAATTATACTACTTTTAAATCTGCGGTGTGCATGCTGTAACATTTTATTTTTTTTTTATTTTTTAATAACTGGTTATTTATCTGTATCAACAAAAGAGCATATCACATTCTGGTACTGTAATATTTTAAAAGAATAACTCTGCGGAGAGCTTCCTTTTGAAAATGATGTTGCAGGACCTGTACCGTCCTGAGAGGAGTCGGCTTTACTACCAGTAGACAGTAAGAAGCAGAGAGATATTCGAGTTGGCACTTTTCCCCTGAAGTAGCCCTCGCCGGGCGAAACAGAAAGCCTTTTCTGTCGGGATTTTGAGTTGGAAGCCTTTGGTGAAAACCCTCGATTTCAGATGAGTGTATTTTTTCACGGTTCCATTTGTATGTTTCATATCTCTAAGAACTGCTTACACTTATTGCATCCAGCTGTAGTCCTCGCTAATTAATGTGGTTAAGTTTGGGATTCGGGCCTTCTACTGCTTGACATTTACATTGAATTTATAAAAAAGACTTTGAGAAAATAACAAAAAGAAGATTTTGTATGAATGAAAAACGTGAGAATTGATTATTTATACATGTTTTGGAGTTTTTTATAAACCCGTGATGATGAGTGGAGGGTTGGGTACTTGTGTAGTCCCAACATCCCTCAATTGAGGTTTATTTTTCTCCGTTTCATCTTTTTGATTTCTAGTATGTCAGCTGTATCTTTGGTATACATGGTCTGGATGAATCCCTGCTCATAACTGGATTTCACAACACGTATTTTTAATATATTTATTATTAGTTTCACGTTTGTGCCTCAACAAATTGTTAGCAGGACCTGTGAGCCACATCAAGGCACTAGACACTGTCCCCTTTGGGAAAAGTTGAAACGGTATTTTATTGTGCAAATAAGTCTTTACAAAGTTGCTAACCCAATATGTGTTAAGGCAATGTACAAGTAGGTCCCTGTCTCAAGCCTATTTATAAAGACACATGAGGCACCCTTCTATCTTTATAAAATACTAAGGGTTAACCAACAGAAATTGCAGCAAGGTGGAAACTACAGGCATGGGTCTACAGGACAGCTTACGACACCACTTTTGCGAATTTGGAAAAACAAAAGAACAGGATTCATCCACATTCTTGTTTTATGCTCACAATGTTTCTATTTGAATCCTCAACTTCAGGACTTCTGAAGAAGACAGTTTGTTGAAAGATAGACCGTGTTGGGTCTACTACTACATATATGGATTTTTTGATTGTGACATACCACGAATCTACTATAATAAAATGCTAAGCGCGCATGTGCACTCTTACCTTCATGATCCGTGATCCGTAGGTCCCTGGTCACCAGGAGTGCGCATGCGTGCTTAGCTGTGCCAGTGGCCACCAGACAAATTGAAAAGCGATGGCCTCCCTGCTCTTCACCTTGCGCAGTCCTCCATCCCGGAAATACGGCCCTACCGGACGAAGTTTCTTTTTAACTTAAAAGACCCTGCGGCGGCTCCTCTCACAAGCTGCTCCTGCATCGGCGAATGCTTCCGACACAGGCGGTGATCATTAGCGGAGCCGCCGGAAAGTTAAACAAGCAGAGGGGACTGCGTGAAGGAAAGAGAAGGGGGGGGGGGCAGCAAGGGATTAAGGGAGCTACGGTGCTATCCTATCGGCTCCCAGACACAACCTACTTCTCCCGCAGCCCGGAAGACCTACACCACAACCCCGGACACCGAGCTCAACCAGCTCCCCGCGGCCCAGCAGAGGCCCCGCGACAGAGTGCGTCGGCACCCGACTAGAGGATGTATGCCATTTGCTTTCCAGATGGAAAGATACAGGCAAGACAGACACCCTGCAGAAAAAAAAACCAAACAAACTGAATTCTCTGTGCATCCTGAGAACACAAGCTGAAAAGATAATGAGGCAAACTATAAGTAGCACAAGGGCCTGGTTTCCAACAGGTGGAAGCAATGGAGCCCAAATCCCACCAACGCCAGACGGAAATAGGGAAGGTAAAAGGGGAAATGGGAGCCTGAATATGGGTAGGTAAAAGGAAGGGAGAAAGGCTACTGCTGGACAGGGGGAGCAGGGAAATGGTACTACTGGACAGGGGGGAGGTAAAAGCAAGGAAAAAGGACTACTGCTGGACAGGGGGAGCAGGGAAGGGGTGCTGCTGGACAGGGGGGAGAGACAGAAATAGAGAAAGAAAGAAAAGAAAAGAAAAGCCTAAGTCCACACATCTATTCTAGCACCCGTTAATGTAACGGGCTAAAAAACTAGTGATTGAATAAAATCCTGCATCACGGACATTATCTCCACAGGTTTTTTTCCTTTTGTTTTTTTGCTTAAAACATAGACACCCATTACAGAGCGTGTTTAGGCGGTGCTCAACATCCTAACATCTAGGCATCCCCAATTTATGCCAGGGTTTTCTATGCCTAAAGTTAGACGCCGATATCAGAGCCTAATGCGCCTGATTCACAAAGAGGCACCTAATTTGAAAACACGCCCACGACCTGCCGTTAACCACACCCACTTTTAGTGTAGGTGTTTTCGGTTAAGCACCTACTTTTTATTGAATTATGTTTTTTGAGTTAGGCACCTAACTTACAATTAAGCCCCATTAAAGCTGTGAGGTGTTAATGCCAATATGATTAAGCCTATTGTTCACATGAGGTGCCGATATTGGTGGCTAACTTTAGGTGGTCTTTCAGTGGCGCCGCAAGGTTGAGCAGCAAGGGTGATGGCGCCCCTCCCTGTACCTTTCTAACTTCAGCTCGCGCAGCCACCAACTTAGGGCTCCTTTTATCAAGCCGCGCTAGCGGGGTTAAGTTGAAACAATTTTTATTGATGCAAACAACAACAAATACAACATTAAAACTTGTATAACAATGATGATGCATCAAATAGAATAATATGATGAACATATTGATGTAGTCAATATTACATACAACACCAAGGTGCTTAGTATAATAATGATCACTAGAACTATGGCAATAGTTTCAGTAGTCCTTATTCCAGTATAAGTCCAGAACTATTATAAAAAGTGTATACTGGATAAGAATCTTAACCTTGCAGACTCATGAGTGGATAAATTAAAAACATGTCGGGTCATGTTCCCAGGGTTTAGCTGGCATAAGATAAGTACACTGAACCTCAGTATTTCTTACTATTACCTAATAAATTATTTATTTAAACATACTATTTAAACAAAAAGCACTTATAAATGAATGAAATAGCCAGTGATGAATGCACCACGTAATTTTTTCCTGCAGTAACAAGATATTACAGCAGTGGAGTGGTGGGGCTGAGGCTTTTTCATTTATCCACTCGTGAGTCTGCAAGGTTAAGATTCTTATCCAGTATACACTTTTTATAATAGTATAATAATGAGGCATCGAGTAAAATACATCCCATATAAACCTAGAAAATACCTTCATCCCCCATCAAACCCCACTCAATCTATGAATGACTACATGTTTTAAATCATTTAATACCCTCTACCATCCCTACCCAAACCCTCCCTTCCCTTCCCCATTCAAAGGTACTCTCCTTCATCCCCCATCAAACCTCAATAGGACTACATGTTTGAATCTATTTAATACCCTCTACCTTCCCTCCCCAAACCCTCCCTTTCCTTCCCCTTCCAATGGTACTCTCTACCCCTCCTCAATCTCAGTTAGGACACCCATCTTAAAACTGCACTACGACCTTTAGAAAATAAGGCTTGCAAATATGGATCCCATATTTGCATAAACAACATCTTTCGCTTCCTCATCCTTCCAGCATCTCTAGCTCCCCAGATGGCCAACTGATGCAACTGGTTTCGCCAATGCAAAAACTTTGGAGGGTTAGGGATCGTCCAATATTGAAGAATACATTTTTTGGCCAGTAGACTCATTTTCCTACACAGCGCCCTATGCCCCTTAGGCAAATGACGAAAAGCTTCTGGCAAATCCAAAATAAAATGGGATGGAGAGCAGTGTTCCCGCTAAGCTGCGCTGGCGTGCGCTGGCGCACAAAATATTACGTCGCAGCGCACAAGTTTCTCTTCACAGCGCACACACGCGTCGCAAAGGTAAGAGGAGGCTGGGGGAGGAATCGGACGTCGGGGTGGGGGTGCGAGGGTTCACGGAAGTTTCGCCCCCCACATTTCGCCCCCAGCAATTCGCCCCTCACATTTCGCCCCCCACATTTCGCCCCCAGGTATGTTTCGCCCCCGGTGGTGTGGCTGCCGCCGTCTCATCTGCTCAGCGTGGCTGGAGTCCTTCCCCTCCCTGGGCGGCCCGGCTGTGTGGGAGGGGGGATTGGGGTTTGGTTTCCGACCCTGGCGGCCGCGTCGCTGTCTTCCCCTCCCTGGGCGGCCCAGCTGTGTGGGAGGGGGGATTGGGGTTTCCGACCCTGGGCGGCCCGGCTGTGTGGGAGGGGGGATTGGGGTTTCCGACCCTGGGCGGCCCGGCTGTGTGGGAGGGGGGATTGGGGTTTCCGACCCTGGCCCGGCTGTGTGGGAGGGGGGATTGGGGTTTCCGACCCTGGCCCGGCTGTGTGGGAGGGGGGATTGGGGTTTCCGACCCTGGCGGCCGCGTCGCTGTCTTCCCCTCCCTGGGCGGCCCGGCTGTGTGGGAGGGGGGATTGGGGTTTCCGACCCTGGCGGCCGCGTCGCTGTCTTCCCCTCCCTGGGCGGCCCGGCTGTGTGGGAGGGGGGATTGGGGTTTCCGACCCTGGCGGCCGCGTCGCTGTCTCCCAGCCGCCCTGCTCCGGCCCCGGGCAGGGCGCGATGCACTGGAGAGCCGGGGAGCCAGAGAGAGAGTTGGGGGAGGCAGAGAGCAGGTTGATTTCAGGGCTGCAGGGCTCAGGGGCGAAATGTGCGGGGGCGAAATGTGTGGGGGCAAAACATCCGGGGGGCGAAATGTGTGGGGGCGAAATGTGTGGGGGCGAAACATACCTGGGGGCGAAATGTGGGGGGCAAAATGTGAGGGGCGAATTGCTGGGGGCGAAATGTGGGGGGCGAACCTTCCGGATCCCGGGTGCGAGCAGGGAGGGGGGCGATCGGAAGAGGCGTACGGCAGATGGCAGGGCGGCGAGAGGAGAGTCGGGTGGGGGGGGGGGAGTAACACCGGAAGAGAGCGGCAAATCCGGGCAAGGCAAGACTTGCAGAGGCGTACCTAGGGGGTGCGGGGGGTCGATCCCGACGGTCCGCTCAGCTCGCCAACAAGGAGAGGCAGCCGGACTCGCGTACGCTCCGACCGCCTCTTCTTGCAAGAAGCCGGGTCTTATTCAATCAGGAGCTGCTTTGACATGCAGCTCCTGATTGGATAAGGCCCGACTTCGTGCAGGAAGAGGCGGTCAGAGCAGACGCGAGTGATTTCCTGCACTAGGCACCACATGAAGTCACCCACCGTACCACTCGATTCGGGTAAGCGCAGGTATCGGTGGGTGGCTTATTTGCGGGGGTGCCTTATTTTATATTTTTGTCTAAAAAGGGGGGGCTGTCTTATTTGATGGCCCTGCCTTATCATCGGGGAAACACGGTACTACTACTAGTAAATTAGTAATGCGCTACAAAACTGAGGCCGCACGAGCGCCATTGTTTATCTATACATGCATGAAGCAAGTTCTTTTCAAGTTTCGATCGTTTGAAGCGTGTGCATAAACTTTCTTTTGCGATCTTCCATAGATTCAGTCAAATAATTTTTACATCCATTCGAAAATGTCGAAGCGTAAAGAGAATGAAGAGTTTGGTAGCAGCACAAAGAAAAAGCGCAGCCAATTTAAGAAGGAATGGCTGACCGAGTTTTTGGTTGACACCACGTTGCCGCACGCGAGTGGACGGAAAACAGTGGCGATGAAAGAAATATTCGAATATAGCGACACGGACAACGCATTAATTTGCTCCCTATGCCGAAAAGCAGGTGTTAACGGAGAATGGAGCACAGGGAAGACTTGGTCTGAGTGGAAAATTGATTATTTAAAGCGTCATCTGAATCATAATTCTCATTTAGAAGCGGTTCAAAAGCTTCACAATCAAAGCCGAGGTTTTCTAATGAATTTCTTGAAAGAAACTCCCGATAGTCGGAACAACAGAATCGAATACGCACAGAGATATAAATCAAGTCCAGAGGAAGTTAACATTTTAATTGATAATATATTGCTAGCGGTAAAGTTGAATTCGTCCATGCTATCCGTCCAGGAAATTCACAATCACATGGCTAAATACGTAAAAATACCTGATAGCTGGAGAAGCAAAAACTATGCTTTCGAGTTCCTTGACTGCATAAATGCCATTGTTAAACGGGAAACATTTACAGAAATCCGGAGGTCTCCTTTTCATACCCTAATAATTGATGAAAGTACTGATATTTCTGTTTCGAAAATGCTCATAATATACATTAAATTTAGAAGAAGTGGCAGCAACATTCATGAGACAGTTTTTGCTGGCATCAAACATCTAACTGCTTGTGACAGCACAGCTATAGTTGATGCTATAAAGCAGTTTTATAGTGAGAACGATTTAGATTTCAGTCGTATGGTCATGTTCACGTCCGATGGAGCATCAGTCATGCTTGGGAAGCATAATGGTGTAGCTGCAAAGTTACGTCAATCAGTTCCTCATCTTCTAGAGCAACACTGTGTAGCTCACCGCGAAGATCTAGGCATAGACGATGCATGGAAAACGATCCCATTCATGAAAGAGATCGAAACTCTAATACGCACCGTGTATACGATTTTCAGTAGATCGAGCGTACGAAAAGCCAAACTGGAGGATATTGCTAATGCTGCAGACTCAGATGTCATTTCATTTAAAGCTATACATGATGTTAGGTGGCTGTCTCGGCACTTTGCTGTAAGTGCAGTGGTTAGAAATTATGACATCCTGTTAGAATATTGTCAAGAACAGGTGGAAGAAGACAATGATCCCGTGCACAAATACTGCCTGACTAAATTGAGTAATCTGGAATTTAAAGTTGCGCTATTTATTCTCTGCGATGTTCTTGAGGAGCTTGGATCACTGTGTAAGCTTCTTCAGAAGAGTTGTTTGGCACCTTTGGATGCATTCCAGTTCACTAAAGCCAAATTAAGGAAACTCAGATCTCAATATCTGGGAGAAAAACCACATTTCAATGAAAATGTTGAAACTCTCATTTCATCTTGTAATTCTGTAATTAAAACAGATCATATTCTTACATTTATTACACAAACTTGTGATCATATGGACAAAAGATTTCCTGACAATGAATTAGAGGACTGGCGTGTTTTCGACAAAGACTGTATCTCAAATCCGTCCAACTTAGAGGAATTTACATTTGGAAACGAACAATTTTCACGATTATCTAACCGTTATTTTCTGTTAATGAACAAAGATGATGAACATTGTTTCAAAAGGCAGCTTATTTCAGAATATTCGGAGTTCAAATATATTATTGCTGAAAAAGTAAAAGCAGGAGCTATACAAACGCTTCAGGAAATGTACAATTTTGCTCAGCAGCATAAACAGTTCAGTGGACTAAATGCTCTATTAGACGTGTGTGGCACCTTTCAGGCTTCAAGTGCCGATTGTGAGAGAGGATTTAGCTTGATGAATGCTATAAAGACAAAGACTCGTAATAAGTTAAGAGTAGAACATTTGGAATGCCTAATTAGAATCAAACTTTATTTAGCCACAGGAAATAATGTAAACATAGACAGTGTTTACAATTTTTGGAAATCAGAAAAAGGCAGAAGAGAACAATCTTAATAAAGAATTTTGGAGCCTAAAAGCCTATGGAGAACTTCCAGAACATGCTAAAATCAATGAAACGGACACATTTGGCCCCGGTGATGACGATGAAATCCAGTTTGATGATATTGGGGATGATGATGAAGATATTGATGATATCTAACTTGAGTGAAGAATTGATTCCATTCCAGTTTCACAACAATTATTCTACAACATATTGAGTGAACTCTTCTCACTGAAGGCAAACTTTGTGCCCAATAAAATGGTTTTCAATATTTTGTTTTAATGTATTTATACTTTTGTGTAGAAGCTGGAATTGATAGATTGTCTAGAAATTGAAAGCATCAAACGTATTGTCTTCTGGACTGTTTTTAATTTACAGTTTACACATATGGATGTAACAGACATAACTACATTTGTTGTAAAACATTTATTAAGATATCATTTCATCCCTACAATTTCTGTAGACTGTTTTAAAATAAATTTGAGTTTTTCTGGTAAAAAAAAAAAATAAAGAATTTTGTACTTTCAAGAATTAATGCGTTGTTTTGTGTTCTTAAAAATATTATTTAACGTTATTTAATTTAGCGTGTAGGCCTAAAATTCCTTTGAATACCTCGTCCTCATGTATCAGCAACTTTGACAACATATTTATTTGGCTCATAACTTGCTGGCGCCCGATATTTTTAGCTCACAGTGAAAAAAGTTTGCTCACAACACCCGCCCGCTTAGAGGGAACACTGATGGAGAGTAGCGCAAAGATCTTCCAATTAACTCAGACATAAGATATTTTCATCAAGCGTTAACCCCCCGCGCTGGCTAAAAACTACTGCCTGCTCGAGAGGAGGCGGTAGCGGCTAGCGCGGCCGGCGGTTTAGCGCGTGGTATTATGCGCATTAAACCGCTAGTGCAGCTTGAAAAAAGGAGTCCTTGCTGTCAGTGGCAGCACTCTCTCTGATGTCACTTCCTAGGCATGGGCCTCGGAAGTGATTTCGGAGAGAGCGCTGAAGCTGACGCGAGCAGCACCAAAGTTAAAAAGGTACAGGGTAAGGGAAGGGGTGGGAAGGGATGGATAGAGAGGGGGGGGGGTGCCGGCACCCTGAGCAAGATGGCACCCGGGGAGGACCACCACTGCAGACTTTATAGAATCAGGGTCATTCTGAATATCTACTCTTGTAACTCCACCCCCTTTGTGCTCAAATTCTGCCCCAGAACATACCTACATATAGGGCTCCTTTTCCGAAGCCACGGTAGTGGTTTAACACGCGCAATAGCATGCGCTAAACCGCTGGCTGTGCTAGCCGCTACCGCCTCCTCTTGAGCAGGGGTAGCACGTGTTTACAAGTCACGTGCGTTAAAGCTGCTACCGCGGCTTCGTAAAAGGAGCCCATACTGTACATCGTGTAAAGATCAATATTAAATTGTCATTGCATGTATTTTCTATGCATGCAGTCACGGGGCAATTTTAGAAAAGCTCTGGTACGCACATAAAACAGGATTTTTACACGGGAAAAAAAGTTTATAAAATTAATCCATATGTGTGTAAACCCAACTGCCTACTGACTGCACATGCATATGAACATGCACCTAAACTGAGAGGATGTGACACTAGTATGAATCTTTTCCCTTCCCACATGGTTCTTAAACGCTCTTCCCCTAATCTTTGAAGAAAAAATACATGCAAAGTCAGAATATTAAAGAATTATTATTCAGAACAGCCCCGCAGTCTTCACCTTCTGACCTCCATTGATTACACCCCCCCCCTCTGCATTCTAGCATTCTAAAGTCTTGATGATAGAAGCCTCGATTTCTGGAACTTTCTATGTAACCTTATTTGCTCCCTGGATTTTTCATTCACTTCTTACAAGATAAATATGTATTATATACTGTGCTAGTCAAAATATTTTCCTATTTTATTTACCATAGGTGAGAGAGTTTGTGGTATGTCTACTGTGCATACTTCAGCCCCATTTTCATTTAGATTTTTCCTGTTAACTTCAGTATTAGCAACAGCTTTGAGTTCTGATATGCTACTTAAAATCTTCCATAATGAAATTCCGTTTGTGAGCGACTGACTGTTAGGCAGACTTAGCAAAGGTATTTGTAAATTATTTTTCTCTTAGACGCAATGTTGTGAACTGGACATCGCCATCTACCAAAATCAATGTTGTGACAGTGCTATAAATATAAAAGAAGAAAACACAAAGGCCCTTTTTTTTTCTTTTTTCAAAAGATTTTTGCTATAGGCACAGAATAGGAGAAACCCTTTTGAAAAAAAAAAATTGCTGAAAGGGATCCAAATGCAGAGTAAGGGAAGAGAATCTTCAGATCATGTTACAAACAGTAAAGTATGGATTTGGCCAGTTCTGAGGCTACTAGTTGGGTAAATATAAAATATATAAAAAAATATAAAAATTACCCCCAGAATTTTCTTGGCTTTCTTAAATATCTTTGACAGTACATGTTGCCAGCACCTTAGATCAAAATCAGTCCACCATAGGAAACCACTACGAATCCCGCACTGCTCCTTGTGACCCTGGGCAAGTCACTTAATCCCCATTGCCCCAGGTACGTTAGATAGAGTGGGAGCCCACCGGGACAATTAGGGAAAAATGCTTGAGTACCTGAGTAATTTGTAATCAGCATAGAATTGTAGGATATGCGGAATATAAATTATGTTTTTAAAAAAAAAAAGAAGACATGAGAGGGGGAGTAATTTTATGAAGGATTTTTTTTTTCACAAAAAGACTTTTTTTTTTAGTTTCAAGTTTCAAGTTTAATGGTTCTTTTGATTAATCGCTTAATCATAATTCTAAGCGATGAACAATTTAAAATACATTCAATGGGAAACAATACAATACAAACTTTAAACAATAACATAGGGTTCCCCTATCAGACATAATTTCCTTAGGGAACCCCACATCACAGAACAGTTTTATTAACTTGGCCGCTAAAACTTTGGCCAAAATGGCAGAGAGAGGAAAAGCCCAAGGAAACCTAGTGGCATGATCAAGCACTACCAATATAGAGGAAAACCCCATTTTGGTTTTTGGCAATGGACCTACAATATCAGTGGCTAAGCATGTGACTGGCTTCTTAATTATGGGTAATGGAACTAAAAAGGCCCTGATGGGATTGACATTCAAAACCTTCTCACATGCTGGACACGAGGAACAATACAGTACTGTTGAGCCTCTCTAAATATGCCAGGCCAATAAAACCTTTCTGGAGGCACTACCATTCCCTGGGATTATCTCCTTCCCTCAGCACTGTAGCGGGAGATAGTCAAAAATATCCCCAGCCAGCACACCACGTGCTGCAGCCCAGATTCTACCATAAACCAGCACCACTAACAGCTCAAACATGAAGCTCCACCACCATAAGCATGTTTGATTGGCCACAACAGTTTCCATCTCTTCATGGTTGGGTCCAAGGTTATGAAAATCTTTTCTGAATGTGCTACACCAGGTATTATTTTTTGTCTCCCTCTCTTTCTTTTCTCACTTGGTGGTGTATTTGGATTTTGGAATGATGATAATTAAGCAGGCTTAGAATATGTCCAGCAGGGCTCAGCTACAATCTTTCAACTTCTCAGCATCTCCTCACTAGTAATAAGCTCATGATAGGTGATACCAAGAATGCATTCAATTTTCATGCTATCTTTGTAGTAATTTTCCATATTTTGGCGGCTTAGATTACAACTGGCAAGGCAATAGCTGTATAGATCTATATTAATGCCACCTTGCCAAACTTATCATTGACATGTTTTCTCAGGGTTTCCACAGCTAGCATCATGCTTGTTGCAGGTTTTCGTGTCTTGCTGCATCTTTTCACGTGGAACTGATATTTCAGCCATCATGCTGTGGCTTTCCTCAGGGTATGCTGTGAAGTCTGCAATTTGTCTTAATATAGTAGGTCCTGAAACCTGATAGGTTGGGGCTTGATGTAAATGAGGCAGGAAAGTCCATTGACCACCAATTTGAATATTGGTGGGAAAGTCAGTTGGTCACAAATTTGAATTGTGGTGGGAAAATCAGTTGGTCTCTTTTTACATGACAAGATGCAGTGAGACCTGAAAACCTGCAACAAACTATAATTGACATCCCTCTCAACACTAACTTTATTGGACACAAGGGTACCAAGATATCATTAAGAGGTCATGAGTTAATAATTTATGTACTGACTTGACCAGTTGACCAGCAGCTTGCGGGATCTTGGTCTTTTTGTCACATCTGGGTAAACCTGGCCAGAGGCGGAGAAAAATGCCTGTACCTTGGTGTGGTATACAGACCTCCTAGACAATCGGAGGACAAAGACGCAGAATTAATTGAAGACATTGAGAATATCACCTTACGGGGGGACGTTGTTCTGTTAGGAGACTTCAATATGCCTGATGTAGACTGGAACACATTCTCAGCGACAACTTGTGATAGCAGGAGGATATTAACATCCATGAAGGGAGTACGGCTCAAACAAATGGTGCTAGAGCCCACTAGAGCCCAGGCCATCCTGGACCTGATACTTACGAACGGGGAAAGCGTCTCGGAGGTCTCGGTGGGAGAAACGCTAGCCACCAGTGACCATAACATGGTATGGTTTAACCTTAGGAAAGGCTTCCCTAGATCACAAACAAGAACAAGGGTACTCAATTTCCGGGGCACTGACTTAGCACGCATGGGAGATTTCGTTCATCAGACACTGCAGGTTCAAGAAGTAACTGATAATGTGGAAGCTATGTGGTCAACCTTGAAATCGACCCTTCATGAGGCAACTATCCGCTACATAAAATCGGTAAATAAACAGCAAAGAAACAAGAGACCCCAATGGTTCACTGATGAGGTCTCGTACCGCGTCAAGGAGAAGAAAAGAACATTTCTCTCATACAAACGCACGGGGGAAAAAGAAGCAAACATTGAATACAAGACAAAGTCTGCAGCGGTCAAAACAGCAGTCAGGGAGGCCAAACTTCGAATGGAAGAAACTCTAGCGAAGAACATTAAGAAAGGGGACAAATCCTTCTTCAGGCACATTAGCGACAGGAAGAAGAACGCAAATTGGATAGTACATCTTAGAACGCCAGACGGGAATTATGTGGAAACAGATTCCGATAAAGCCAAACTGCTGAATGATTACTTCTGCTCAGTCTTTACCTGCGA
Source organism: Geotrypetes seraphini (assembly GCF_902459505.1). Lineage (NCBI taxonomy): Eukaryota > Metazoa > Chordata > Amphibia > Gymnophiona > Dermophiidae > Geotrypetes > Geotrypetes seraphini. The sequence goes on from NC_047095.1 coordinate 25,590,587, forward strand.
GGCACCAGAGCACGGGCCATGGCTGGAAACAAAGCAAAGCATGGAAGATCCATTTCAGAATTTTGAGTTCACACCTGCTGATGTTTACAGAGAACTGTCAAGACTCAAGGTGAACAAAGCCATGGGACTGGACAATTTGCACCCAAGAGTGCTCAGAGAGCTATGCGATGTTCTAGCGAAACCGTTAGCCATGCTCTTCAATCTCTCCCTAAGTACGGGGAGAGTCCCCCTGGACTGGAAAACAGCTAATGTCGTTCCTCTGCACAAAAAGGGTTGCAGAGCAGAGACTGCGAATTACAGACCAGTGAGTCTCACATCAATAGTGTGTAAACTCATGGAAACTCTACTTAAAGGTAAATTAGACACGATTTTGGATGAGGGGGACCTAAGGGATCCCTGTCAACATGGATTCACTAGGGGTAGGTCATGCCAATCCAATCTTATCAGCTTCTTTGATTGGGTGACGGGAAAGCTAGACTTGGGAGAGTCTCTGGACATAGTATACTTGGATTTCAGCAAAGCGTTTGACAGTGTCCCACACCGTAGACTATTAAACAAGATGAAATCGATGGGGTTAGGTGAAAAGCTAACTGCATGGGTCAATGATTGGCTGAGTGGAAGACTTCAGAGGGTGGTGGTCAACGGCACCCTCTCTGAGACATCGGAGGTGACTAGCGGAGTGCCGCAGAGCTCAGTCCTGGGACCATCCCTTTTCAACATATTCATAAGGGACTTGACCCGAGGGCTTCAGGGTAAAGTAACACTGTTCGCCGATGCCGCCAAACTATGTAATATAGTAAGTGAAAGCAATCTCAAGGATAGTATGATGCAGGATCTGATCACGTTGGAAAACTGGTCCTCGACATGGCAGCTGGGCTTCAACGCTAAGAAATGTAAGGTCATGCATCTCGGCAGCGGAAATCCATGCAGAACTTACACCTTGAATGCAGAAACATTAGCTAGGACTTCAGAAGAACGGGACTTGGGAGTAATCGTCAGTGCAGACATGAAGGCTGCCAAACAAGTAGAGCAGGCCTCATCCAAGGCAAGGCAAATGTTAGAATGTATCAATAGAAGCTTCATCAGCCGCAAACCTGAAGTCATAATGCTACTTTACAAAACCATGGTGAGACCTCACCTGGAATACTGTGTGCAATTTTGGAGACCACATTACCGTAAAGATGTGCTTCGAGCTGAATCGGTCCAGCAAATGGCCACTAGGATGGTCTCCGGACTCAAGGGTCTCTCATACGAAGAAAGACTAGGCAAATTACAGCTCTACACTCTTGAGGAGCGCAGGGAAAGGGGAGACATGATTGAGACATTTAAGTACATCACAGGTCGTGTCGAGGTGGAAAGCGACATATTCTTTCCCAAGGCCATGGCATAGAGGGAGATATACAAAGATGGATAGGCAAATGGCTGGAAAACCGAAAGCAGAGAGTGGGCATAAATGGGAAGTTCTCCGACTGGGAGAGAGTGACTAGTGGTGTGCCCCAGGGCTCGGTACTTGGGCCGATCCTTTTTAATATTTATATCAATGACCTGGAAAACGGAACATCCAGTGAGATCATCAAGTTTGCAGACGACACAAAACTCTGCCGGGCAATCAGATCGCAGGAGGACAGTGAGGAACTCCAGAGCGATTTGTGTCGGTTACAAAAATGGGCGGAGAAATGGCAGATGAAGTTCAACGTGGAGAAATGCAAGGTAATGCATTTAGGCAGTAAAAATAAGGAATACGAGTACAGAATGTCAGGTGCAACTCTGGGGAAAAGTGAACAAGAAAGAGATCTGGGTGTACTGATAGATAGGACCCTGAAGCCGTCGGCACAATGCGTGGCAGCGGCAAATAAGGCAAATAGAATGTTGGGCATGATAAAGAAAGGAATCTCGAGTAGATCGGAGAAAGTTATAATGCCGCTTTATAGGGCAATGGTCAGACCCCACTTGGAATACTGCGTCCAACATTGGTCTCCCTACCTAAAGAAGGATATAAAACTGCTGGAGAGGGTGCAGAGACGAGCAACTAAACTAGTGAAGGGTATGGAGAAACTGGAATATGAGGATCGACTTAAAACACTGGGATTGTTCTCCCTTGAGAAAAGGAGACTGCGTGGGGATATGATCGAGACCTTCAAAATACTGAAAGGAATTGACAAAATAGAGCAGAGAAGATTATTTACAATGTCCAATTTGACACGGACAAGAGGACATGAAATGAAGCTAAGGGGGGGCAAGTTCAGGACTAATGTCAGGAAGTTCTGCTTCACACAGAGAGTGGTTGACATCTGGAATACTCTCCCAAGGGAGATTATTGCGGAATCGACAGTCCTAGGTTTCAAAAGCAAACTAGATGCATATCTCCTTGAGATAGGCATATAAAGATATGGTTGGCTATAAAATAAGCCAGGTGAATACCTAGCAGGGCCTCCGCGTGTGCGGATCGCCGGACTTGATGGACCGAAGGTCTGATCCGGAGATGGCGCTTCTTATGTTCTTATGTTCTTAAGGAACCCTCGGTCACAAGGGGGCACCCGCTCAAACTCAGAGGAGGGAAATTTAATGGTGACACCAGGAAGTATTTCTTCACAGAAAGGGTAGTAGATCACTGGAACAAACTTCTGGTGCAGGTGGTCAAGGCCACCAGTGTGCTCGACTTTAAGAATAAATGGGACATCCAGTGGGATCCCTACGAGGGTCGAGTTAAGGAACTGGGTCATTAGCACTCAGATTGATGGGGTGGGTCGGTAGAGTGGGCAGACTTGATGGGCTGTAGCTCTTTTCTGCTGTCATCTTTCTATGTTTCTATGTTTCTAGTTGCAATCCAGTCTTCCCAGTAAACTTCTCCAAGCTAATGGTTTGTTCTCCCAGCAGTGTTATATTATCAGCAAAGTCAAAATTCATGACTCAGTTTGATCATTCCACCGAATACAAACATTTGGCCTGCTGATTGTGTTTTGAATGACAAAGTCTATAGCCAGAATAACAAAAGAGATAATAGCCTTGATGCATACCAGTGGTGATACTGAAAAATACTGAGGTGCCAGTGTTTGTCTGTCTTTTACACAGCAATTAGAGTTCAGATATAATGTTCTTGAATATGCCATTGGAAGATATTGTATATTTTTGCAATGAACCAGATTGATTCCCTATGCATGCCATCCAATGCCCTTTTGAAATCAATGGAATCTATAGATAGTGGCTTTTAAAACTCAAGACTTTATTCAACGATATTCCACATGTGTGCAATTCATGATCACCCACTGTGAAAACATTCTTGATCTTCTTACATGATAACCTCAGCAGCATGTTGCAACTGCTTAAATAGAGTAGTACAGAAGACTTTGCCAGGGACTGATGATATAAGTGTGATGCCTCTCCAATTGCTTCTATAATGACATCTTTTTTGGTAATTTGACAATCATCTTTCACTTCCATCCTTCTTATTGAATGTAAGTTCAATAGACTTGTTAGTTCCTTTACCATTCCAATACAATCATATGTTATAAGTTATACTGGAATTGTACATTTTTATGACTGCATTAATATGGCCTTAGTGAATATAAGAACATAAGATTTGCCGCTGCTGGGTCAGACCAGTGGTCCATCGTGCCCAGAAATCCGCTCATGCGGCGGCCCTTAGGTCAAAGACCAGTGCCCTATTTGAGTCTAGCCTTACCTGCGTATGTTCTGTTCCAGTAGGAACTTATCCAACCTTGTCTTGAATCCCTGAAGGGTGCGTTCCCCTATAACAGCCTCCAGAAGAGTGTTCCAGATTTCTACCACTCTCTGGGTGAAGAAGAACTTCCTTATGTTTGTACTGAATCTTTTCCCTTCTAACTTTATCGAGTGTCCTCTCGTTCTCTTCACCTTGGAGAGGGTGAACAATCTCTCTTTCTCTACTAAGTCAATTCCCTTCAATATCTTGAATGTTTCGATCATGTCCCCTCTCAGTCTTCTTGTTTCATGGGAGAAGAGGCTCAGTTTCTCTAGCCTCTCGTTGTATGGCAACTCCCCAGTTCCCTAACCATTTTTGTCGGTCCTCTCTGGACCCTTTCGAGTAGTACTATGTCCTTTTTCATGTACGGCGACCAGTGTTGGACGCAATATTCCAGGTGGGGACGTACCATGGCCTGGTATAATGGCAAGATAACCTTTTAAGATCTGTTTGTGATCCCCTTCTTAATCATTCCTAGTATTCTATTTGCCCTTTTCGCTGCTGCCACGCATTGCACGGACGGTTTCATTGACTTGTCTACAAGTACTCCCAAGTCTCTTTCCTGGGGCTCTCTCCAAGTATAGCACCAGACATCCTATATTCATTCATATGATTTTTGTTACCGACATGCATCACCTTGCAATTTATCCATGTTGAACCTCATTTGCCATTTTGCGGCCCATTCCTCGAGCATATTTATGTCTCTTTGTAGGTCTTTGCAATCCTTCTGTGTCCTCTCTACTCTGAATAACTTTGTATCGTCAGCAAATTTAATCACCTCACTTGTCGTGCCAATTTCTAGGTTATTTATAAATATGTTGAAGAGCACAGACCCGAGCACCGAACCCTGCGGCACTCCACTCGTGATGCTTTTCCAGTCTGAGTATTGTCCATTCACTCCACCCCCCTCTCTGTTTCCTATCTGCCAACCAATTTTTAATCCACGTGAGGGAGGTGCTGGAAATGTAGGCCAGGGTTTTCAAGGCCTACATTTCTGGTGCCTATCTTTCATATAAATCACAGCTATGAAGGCACGTTGTGATGCCTAACGTCACTTCCAGCATTAATCATGCTGACAGTGGCATTAGATGTCATAAAATGCACCTCCATAGCTGCAATGCAGGCACCTTTTTTTAGGCGCCGGTAGGCACTTACATTTCTTTTTTAAATGCTATTATTTTTTTTAAACAGTGTTTTGCACTAGTTAGGCGCCGGTGGTAGGACACCCACCGGCACCTAACTTATGGTGCCACTTATAGAATATGGGCCTTAGTCTTAACCATGGTATCATTTGGTTTTGACTTGTGCAGTTGTGTCAATAATTATGTTTAAAGTGTGATCTCCTTTCTTGAAGTGTTCCTACCTTAAATAGAGCGGAGAATGTAGGTCAACAGTTTAACTTTTTGTGTGTACATAAGGCCCAAACCAAATTAACATGGATGCTAATACAAAGCAATGTAGACTTGTCACTTTTGATACTGGAGACATATCATTTGGGGACATTTTCTTTTATTTTGCTGTTGTTTGGCTATTTGAGTTAGAAGTCTCCAAAATGAAATGGTAATGAAGAGGAAGTTGCTTCTGTGATTCAGATGTTTTTAAAAAAAATATTTTTTGTTTGTAATTTAGTCAGTTGAAATGGTCACTGCAGGTGTTTTTTGTTTTCCCCAGGGGCAATGATGATTGCTGATGTCACCTCTATGTTTTTATTGGAACTGACATAATTTTTGAGCACATGATTTTATCTTCTATTTCCCCCCTCCCATCCCTTTTACTAAGCTGTGGTAGAGGTATTGGAGTATTTAGCCCAGAGCGCGAAATACTCCAATACTGTTCTGACGCGCATAGAATTATTATGAGCATTGGAGCAACATCAGAGCCTCTACCACGGCTTAGTGAAAGTTTTTGGTGCATTATTAAAATCATTTTGAGATAATTTTAAGGTTTCCCACTGTGTTTATTTTGATCGCTGCTGGGATGTATTTAATAATGGGGTTGGTTTTTTTTGTTTCCTATTTGTTGTTTTTGGACTGTAATTTTGGGCCATCTTGCTTACATGTAAAGAATCAAGGTCATCATGTTTATATCACAAAAAATTGCACCCTCCAAAATACAGGACAAAAAAGTCACCTTTCTTTACAAAAAGGGAGAAAAGACCTCAGTGTCTAATAGGGGCTCTTTAAGCTTCCCATATAGACAGGCTAGTTTTAAACAGAATTTAATCCTAGCAGACACATCCTTGGTCAGAAAAACTCCCAATTAGTAAGTGAACCTCTATTCTAATTTTCTAATAGTTTTATATATTTTCTTATAGTTTTATATATTTTTTTAAACTTTTCTTCAAACAACAATTGTCAAAAATAGAAGTCACTTATCTGAGCACTTCGATATTCAGGTGTAGTCCTGGAGTAAAGCAAGCAGGAAAAACTGCTCTATGGAAAAAAGCTATCAGTCAAAACATTCTTCCAAAATATCCAACAGGGGCCCCTGTTTCGCAACAAAATGCTTTGTCAGGGATTTGAGCGATCACACATCCGCTTCCACTCCTGAAGCGGGTGTGTGATCGCTCAAATCCTTGACGAAGCATTTTGTTGCGAAACAGGGGCCCCTGTTGGATATTTTGGAAGAATGTTTTGACTGATAGCTTTTTTCCATAGAGCAGTTTTTCCTGCTTGCTTTACTCCAGGACTACACCTGAATATCGAAGTGCTCAGATAAGTAACTTCTATTTTTGACAATTGTTGTTTGAAGAAAAGTTTAAAAAAATATATAAAACTATAAGAAAATATATAAAACTATTAGAAGATTAGAATAGAGGTTCACTTACTAATTGGGAGTTTTTCTGACCAAGGATGTGTCTGCTAGGTTTAAATTCTGTTTAAAACTAGCCTGTCTATATGGGAAGCTTAAAGAGCCCCTATTAGACACTGAGGTCTTTTCTCCCTTTTTGTAAAGAAAGGTGACTTTTTTGTCCTGTATTTTGGAGGGTGCAATTTTTTGTGATTTATTTTGGGCATCCTTTTCTTGATTTTTTGGATATTTTCATCATGTTTATATGCCATATACCAGCTCAACGTGGTGCCTGGATGTAGATCTTTTCATTGAAGACCCAACAGATTAGACACTGCAGTTCCTTCAGCTGAACTCTGTCAAATTGCTTCAAAGACATTACACATTGGACCAGTGGTGTAATAGGGGTGAGCGGAGCCTGGGGCGGAGGTGCCCCTACCCAGCCCCTGCCATGCCCCCTTCCCTTTCCCTGTATCTTTTTAACTTTTCCGGCATGAGCAACATGCCCATGTCACTGACGGCTCACACTTTGACGTCACTTCCTAGGTGCGGGTCCCAGAAGTGATGTCAGCGAGAACGCCGATTCCGACATGGGCAGCGATCTCATGCCAGGGAAGTAAAAAAGGTAAGGGGGAAGGCAAGGGGTACAGCAAGGAGAGGAAGAGGGGTGCTGCACCCTTAGGAAGACAACACCCAGGGTGGACCCCCCCTCCCGTACCTTCTTACTATGCCACTGCATTGGACTCCCACAGAGATAGTTTCCAGAACTCAGATATGGATTGTACACAGCGCTGATAACATATGGAATAATTTAAGTCCTCTACACACTTTTGAGGCTTCTAAAGTCCTCTTAAAGAGCATCACTCTCTATACTCTCCTGAAAAGAATTTGCACAATGTGGTACCCGCCAGGGAGCCTTTTCAGTAGTCTCTATACTCTGAAACTCACTCCCAGAGGGACTGTGCTGAACTCAAGACAATATGTACTTTAGTAAGCAGGTGAAAGTCTGCCTCTGCTCCAAAGACTTTAAAACAAGTGATTACCGACTATCTATTCATTTTGCACCTGGACTAATTTGCTGCACACCCTGTAATTGTAGCTTATTCAACGGTACATATAATTTTGCCATTACGAGGGGCTGCTGAAAAGTTCTCAGCCCAACCGACCAATTTCCTAAATTCTGAGCGTTATTTTGCCACTGTAGCCATAAAGATTTCATCAAGTGCCAATTTGCAGAAATGAAATTCTATGTTTTGACATTGTTTCAGATCATTGATTAAACTTGTGGGTCACTTGTGACTGTATACACCCTTTGTGGATTGTTTTCAAGATGATCGTTTTTAAGTTATTTGGACGCTTCTTAAACTACAAACTGGTGCATCCAGTCTTCTGTTTCACAACCTTTCTGTTGTTTTGCTGCTTCATTTCTTTTGTGGAGCCTTTTGGTGCTATTTGAATTTTGTTATTTTATCTCCAAAACTAAATGCAATACTCCAATTGGGGCCTCGCCAACAGCTTATATAGGGGCATCAACACCTCCTTTCTTCTGTTGGCTATAACTCTCTCTGTACAGCCTAGCATAGAGAGAGGCATAACCTAGCTTAGCTGGAATAGTTCTTTTGATCTGGAAAGTGTGGGTCGGACATTTGATACTTTGGTCTTTGTTTATAAGACAAAATGTATTAGTTTTGAGACCATAAGTCTTTGTAATGGAGCTGCAACTGAGAACATATTATTTGCTTTATTGCTTTAGCTGCTGCTTTTGTAACAACAATAAATTTCTATTTGCATGGAACTGTCATTGTAGTTTTCTTATTGCCAGACAATAAAGGGAACCCAAGAGTAGGGAGAAGTGTGATTATTATCCTAGGCACAGACATCACTTCTTTTCCTACAACCTTTTCCTTCCCCATGTCCCTCTCAGCATCAATCTGCCTGTTGTTCACCTCTGGAGAACCTGGCCAAAATAATCATATTGTTCTGAAAAGCATTCATATATGAGGGGAGTGTGTGGCACAGTGGGTTATTGCTACAGTCTCAGCATCCTGAGGTTGTGTGTTCAAATCCTATGCTGCTCTTTGTGACCCTGGGCAAGTCACTTACCGTATTTTCATGCATATAACGCGTGCGTTATACGTGTTTTTACAAACCGTGCATAACCTTGCACGGTATACGCGTGAGCGCGTTGTACAAAATATTTTTTACATAGTTCCCCCCCCCCCGACGTCCGATTCACCCCCCTCCCCGCAGGACCGTTCGCACCCCCACCCCGAAGGACCGCTCGCACGCACCCGCACCCCCACCCCGAAGGACCGCTCGCACGCGCTCCTACCCGCACCCGCACCCCCACCCCGAAGGACCGCTCGCACGCACTCCCACCCGCACCCACACCCCCACCCTGAAGGACCGCTCGCACCCCCAAAGCCTACCGACCCCCCCCCCATCATGTAGAAGCTCCTACCGGTGTCCTGCTGCTTCCTCTTGGCGGTCCCGACACCCAACACGATCGGGGCAAGAGGGAGCTCAAGCCCTCTTGCCCCAGCCAACCGCGGCACCCACGACACGATCGGGGCAAGAGGGAGCTCAAGCCGTCTTGCCCCCCCCGACTCCCCGACACGATCGGGGCAAAAGGGAGCCCAAGCCCTCTTGCCCCGCCGACTCCCCAACTCACCGACAATATCGGGCCAGGAGGGAGCCCAAGTCCTCCTGGCCACGCGACCCCCTACCCCCACCCCGCACTACCTTACGGGCAGGAGGGATCCCAGGCCCTCCTGCCCTCGATGCAAACCCCCCTCCCCCCAACGACCGCCCCCCCAAAGAACCTCCGACCGCCCCCCCAGCCAACCCGCGACCCCCCCTGGCCGACCCCCACGACACCCCCACCCCCCTTCCCCGTACCTTTGTGTAGTTGGCCGGACAGAGGGGAGCCAAACCCACCTGTCCGGCAGGCAGCCAACGACGGAATGAGGCCGGATTGGCCCATCCGTCCCAAAGCTCCGCCTACTGGTGGGGCCTAAGGCGCCTGGGCCAATCAGAATAGGCCCGGGAGCCTTAGGTCCCTCCTGGGGGCGGGGCCTTGGGCACATGGTCGGGTTGGGCCCATGTGCCTCAGGCCCCGCCCCCAGGAGGGACCTAAGGCTCCCGGGCCTATTCTGATTGGCCCAGGCGCTTTAGGCCCCACCAGTAGGCGGAGCTTTGGGACGGATGGGCCAATCCGGCCTCATTCCATTGTTGGCTGCCTGCCGGACAGGCGGGTTTGGCTCCTGTCTGTCTGGCCAACTACACAAAGGTACAGGGAAGGGGGGTGGGGGTGTCGTGGGGGTCGGCCAGGGGGGTCACGGGTCGGCTGGGGGGTGGTCGGAGGTTCTTGGGGGGGCGGTCGTTGGGGGGAGGGGGGTTTGCGTCGAGGGCAGGAGGGCCTGGGATCCCTCCTGCCCGTAATGTAGTGCGGGGTGGGGGTAGGGGGTCGCCGTGGCCAGGAGGGTTTGGGCTCCCTCCTGGCCCGATATTGTCGGGGAGTTGGGGAGTCGGTGGGGCAAGAGGGCTTGGGCTCCCTTTTGCCCCGATTGTGTCGGGGGGGCAAGAGGGCTTGAGCTCCCTCTTGCCCCGATCGTGTCGGGGATGCCGCGGTTGGCTGGGGCAAGAGGGCTTGAGCTCCCTCTTGCCCCGATCGTGTCGGGGAGTCGGGGAGTCGGCGGGGCAAGAGGGCTTGACGTTAGAGAAAGGGCGAACCGCTGGAAGAGGAAGCAGCGCAGGCGCAGGGCTCACGGAAGGGCCAGGACTGCCAAGAGAAAGCAGCAGGACACCGGTAGGAGCTTCTACATGATGGGGGGGGGGGTCGGGAGGCTGTGGGGGTGCGAGCGGTCCTTCAGGGTGGGGGTGCGGGTGCGGGTGGGAGTGCGTGCGAGCGGTCCTTCGGGGTGGGGGTGCGAGCGGTCCTGCGTTGGGGTGAATCAGACGTCGGGGGGGCATCAGGTTTTCAGGGTGGGGACAAGACTTCAAGGGGGAGAGGAGAGTCGGGGCGGGCGAAAGGAGAGTCGGGGTGGCCAAAGGAGAGTCGGGCGGCGACAGGAGAGTCGGGCAGCATGCGCGGTATACGGGTGTGCGCGGTATATAAAAATTTCTGTACATAAATTTGTGTTTTCCGCGCGCTATACCCGTGTGCGCGTTTTACACGGGTGCGCGTTATCTACGTGAAAATACGGTAATCCCCCTTTGCCCCAGGTACATTAGGTAGAGTGTGAGTCTAGGGCAAAATGCTTGAGTACCTGAATGTAAACCACTTAGGCCACAAGTGGTATATAAATAATAATAAATAAATAATTCCAACCCTCTCTCCCTTTCAATCCACAAGGGCAAGCTTTCTAATCACAGCAACACTGTCAGCTAGGCAAGAGTGTAGATGGGGAGACTAGCTCAGGGTAGAGTTGAGCAAGTAAACCAAGCAGAGTCACAAACAAGACAGGGAACAGAAATCACAAGTAGCGTGTGAATCAATCATGGTGCAGAAATCAGTGGGCTTAGTACAGCTGGCCTATTGGTCTAAGGATATAATACATCTAAAGTACAATTTATAAAAATAATCCGACTCTAAAAGTTAATTTGCCCAATGGACACTTGGTCTAAAAATTAAATAAGATAAAGATGTGAAATTATACATTTGTCATGTGGCAGATCACTTTAATCTAATCAAGGCATTAACCCCGGAAGCCACTTTATATTGTTATACAAAAGGTAAAAATGTAACTGGATGTGATAGAGATGCAAAGTTACATGTGCTTGATGTTGAAGAGTAGACTTCAGCCGTGTGCTTTTTAATTTTCTCATATTAACTTGCTTCAGAAAGGGTGGTAGATGCATTGAACAGTCTCCCAGAAGAGGTAGTGGAGAAAGAGACTGTGTCTAAATTCAAAAGGTCCTTGGATAGGCACCACATGGAATCTCTCAGAGAGAGAAAGAGATAATGATTACTGCGGATGGGCAGACTAGATAATAATGGGCCATTTGGCCTTTATCTGCCATCATGTTTCTATGTTTCTATATAAGTTCAAAAAATTAATTTATTTCATAAAGTTTGTGTGCTAATCTTTAATTTCTGTACCTTGCTTTGGTTCTTTCTTACAAAATTACATGGACTTTTGAATCAGTATCCCGTCTCCTCTTTTGTTTAGATCAATTGATCCATTAGATCAATTGTACCATTAGACCAATTCTTTTAGATCCAACTGACCCATTAGACATTGTGTTTTTTAAACCAGTTTTCATTAGACCAATTATTTGGAATCAGGAATGAGACAGGTTCAAGAGTACAGCAGTAATCAAGCATGGAGTATGGAAGAATTTTCACTGAAGGCAGTGCAAGCAGCTTAGATAGCAGAAGATACAGACCCATTGAAAACTGATGAAGAAGCAAGAGCGTTTGGCTGAACTTCCTTTGCCATTGTTAAGACATACCTCTTGCCGGTTCAATGGGATCCTTCAGGGGTAGACTTCTCCATCTGCCTTACATGGCCAAATTCATGGAAGCTCAGATGGTATCTAGCAGCCTTTGTGCCTCAGCTGCAAGCCTCCAGTTCTGAGGATTGCCAGAGGTTGTGGTAAAAGCGGATAGCATAGCTGGTTTTAAGAAATGAGAAAATTCCTGGAGGAAAAGTCCATAGTCTGTTAAGACATGGGGGAAGCCTCTGCTTGCCCTGGATCAGTAGCATGGAATGTTGCTACTCTTTGGGTTTTGGCCAGGTACTAGGGACCTGGATTGGCCACCGTGAGAACAGGCTACTGGGCTTGATGGACCATTGGTCTGTCCTAGTAAGGCTGTTCTTATGTTCTTAATTCCCAGGAAACCCTTACAAACCCTTGTACCATCCAGATTCAGATGTCATTTCTATACTGTCATAGCATCAAAAGCCCTTGGATAGATGTAGCAAGATCTGTTTGTCAGAGCTGTATGATACTTTACAACTTGGAGAAGATGTTTCTCCTAAAATTATCCTGGACTGTTATTTGACTAAGCTGTCCATCCACAGGGGTATTGCCCCACTGCTGCTACTGGAGGTTCTGCAAGATATAACTTGGCTTCATTTTCTCTCTTCTTTCCTATCATAAGCAATAACTTTGCAGACATCAGTGTAATAGAAGCAACCAGGGAAGTTCTCAGTCATCAGCATCTGCAATGGAGCAGATTGCAGGTGGTAAGTTATTTTGCATCATGATTTATCTCACATTTTCCAAAATTAAGTGATGCTGCTCTAACAGCATTCAGATCTCTTTCACGTATGATTGAATTAGTGAACCACTGCATAGGAACATAAGAGCATAAGTGTTGCTATACTGGGACAGACCAAAGGTCCATCAAGTCCAGTATCCTGTTTCCAATAGCGGCCTGGCAAGATCCCAAAAGAGTAAAACAGATATATGTCTTTAATTAAATTAAAGGTAGGATTTTGTGCACCCTGCTACTTTCCTTAGAGTTTGCTTTTCTCCAAGCCATTTCATTTTCTGTCCCAATCTACAATGCATTTTGCTAGCATACAGTGTTTTTCTGTTTAAATGTTTATTAAATTTAGCATATACTGTATCATTGAGCAAATATATTATACTTTATTTATGGAATGGCAACTGCCTGTGTTACAATTATCAATGTCCAAGGCAACTGAGTCACAAAACACCTATGATTTTATAGGTAATTTTAAGAAATCACACACATGTTCTTATTCTTGAGAAAAGAATAACTAAGCCGAAAGCTAAGCCAGCATATTATCTAATTCTTAATGTAAAATAATGCAGGAGTGCGGAAGATGAACATCTGATTTGTCACATCTGATACGCTAATGTTTTATCCAAAAGGAAGAACACATTGTAGTAAGCTCATTCATCTGCATAAATACCACCTGGTCCTTTCCAGGCACCTTACTCAAGTAGCAAAAGTTAGCAGCAACCTATTTATATCGGCCTGTCTGGAAGAAAGGGATGGCTTGTGAAACAATAAACCCAGTGCTCTATGCACTTTTTCTCCAGGTTTTATTAAGGAAATAAACCCCCTCTTCTACTAAGCCGCACTAGCGGTTTTAGCACAGGGAGCTACGTTGAATGGCCCACGCTGCTCCCGACGCCCATAGAGTTCTGATAAATTTGAGATAAGTCTACAAATGAACATAAGAACATAAGCAATGCCTCCGCCGGGTCCATCTTGCCCAGCAGTCCGCTCACGTGGCGGCCCAACAGGTCCAGGACCTGTGCAGTAATCCTCTATTTATACTCCTCTATCCCCTTTTCCAGCAGGAAATTGTCCAATCCTTTCTTAAACCCCAGTACCGTACTCTGCCCTATTACATCCTCTGGAAGCGCATTCCAGGAGTCCACCACACGTTGGGTAAAGAAGAACTTCCTAGCATTCGTTTTGAATCTATCCCCTTTCAACTTTTCCGAATGCCCTCTTGTTCTTTTATTTTTTGAAAGTTTGAAGAATCTGTCCCTCTCTACTCTCTCTATGCCCTTAATGATCTTGTATGTCTCTATCATATCCCTTCTAAGACAATGGTCAAGAAAAAGTCCTTCCTTTAATCTGGAGTTCAAAATATCTAGAAAGATTGATGAGAAAGAGTTCTAGTAGTCTTTAATTAAGCATGGCCAACCCCCGCAAATATTGAGGGATGAGTGTACTCAACTTTCCTAGCCTATTTTATTTATGTAGGCCCCATGCTACACAAAAAAATACGAACGCAAGCTCTATGGAGGCAGCTTAGTAAAAGGAGCCCTTAGAGCGCACTAAAGATGAGTGCACGCTAAATGCTAAGGTGACCATAGAATATAATCTTTTTAGAGCTCTTCAATATTATCTTCGGACAGGAAAAAAAAGAGAACTTAATTTTAGTCACATTTACCTTCAACTGCCGTTTAAATTTATTAATTATTATCAGTTTACTGAGGCTTGAGATTTCATACCAACTGAGGTACAACTGGGCAACAACCGCATTGAAACAATTGGAAACTAGCCCAGAGGTAGGGTAATAATGTTCAAGCCTACTCTGAACTAGTTCCTGCTGGGGAAGTCAGGAACCACCCCCCCTAAGATTATCAGAAATACAAGACACTACTAGTTTATCCCACAATTGGAATTATAACTGTTTGATCAGCGAGGTGGACTTTCATTGACTTTTGATGCAGGTGAGAATGTCAAAACATAGGTTCATGAATACAGTTTGGATTCTACATTCTCTGCCTCTGGCTGTTGGTTCATCTAAGGCAGGGGTGTCAAAGTTCCTCCTCGAGGGCCGCAATCCAGTCGGGTTTTCAGGATTTCCCCAATGAATATGCATGAGATCTATTAGCATACAATGAAAGCAGTGCATGCAAATTGATCTCATGCATATTCATGGGGGAAATCCTGATAACCCGACCGGATTACAGCCCCCGAGAAGGGATTTTGAAACCCCTGATCTAAGGAGCCACTTCACTGTTTGTTTGTTTTACTATCCAGATGGTGCCATGGCAGTTCAGGGATAGTATTGGGATAGAGGTAACATTTTTCACATAGCAGTGATTTTCAGTGTTGCTATCCAGAAAACCACCTGGATAAATTAGGACAGCAGAAAAGTTATCCAGATAAGCTATCTGGATAGTGGCTGCATATTACCATTATCTGGAAACTGCCAGTGCCTCACTTCTTTATTCAGCAGCAGCAGACACCTAGATATTGCTACTGAATATCCAGATCTTTTTGCCCACAGTGACAGGCAGTTGAAAAACAAGCTGACTTTGCTGGCTCAATGTCGAGGGGTGTGGGGATGGGGAAGAGAGAATTATTATTGTTATTATTATTTTTATCCAGCAGTAGTGTAATTCTCTGGCTTTGTATTTTCAGCATAAATGGAATTCACACTGCTGCTTTACAAGTCTTCATTCACAGATACCTGCACTATTTTATTCAATTGTGTTGCCTCATCTTCCTGTCCCTGCAGCTGGTTTTAAAAAAAGGTTTGGACAAGTTCCTGGAGGAAAAGTCCATAGTCTGCTGTTGAAAGAGACATGGGATGGTAGCATGGAATGCTGCTACTATTTGGATTTTTGCCAGGTACTTGTGACTTGGATTGGCCTACGTGAAGATGGGATACTGGGCTAGATGGACCACTGGTGACCAACAACAGTAGACCACATGAGAATATAAGAACCAGGACAGGATGACGAGGCAGCTATTTAGCTTATTCCGTTAAAAAAAAAAAATCTAGAAAGACTATTTTTTTGGGTCATTTTTCATCTATAAAAGTATTGGGAGATCTAGACAGTAATTAGTGGAAGGTATTTAGTCCATGATTACTGCCAATATAGATGAGAACTCCCATGCACACCTCAATGAACAATGGCAGGAAGCACAGTTGGTAAGACTTGCACCAAGTGCACAAAGATTTAGTTATACAATGACCACAGAACATGGTCTTCATGCACCCTGAATCCTAATCAGGCCTGTGACAATCTAGGGTGAGGGCAGAAGAAAGCATTGTTCTTTCTTGCCAATAATACGCCATCCTGGAAACACTCCCCTAAGAAATTTCATTCTTTAATGTACCAGGCTGCCTACAGAATATTTGGGTTCAGTTTCTATTCTATTGGAAATGTTAGCCAGAAAAAAAACTCCCAAATAACAGTGAAAGGGTTAACAAGGGAATCAGCTCCTAGAGTTATGTATCAGTCTCCTGCATTAATTCTGGATCAAACGCTTCAGTATAGAAATCAGTCCTAAAATAATGAAAGCGATAACTCTAAAGGCAGGGCATAATGCAGCTCTCATATGTGATGCACTATTTCAAAGCAAAATATCTCTTAGAAGACATCTATTTGTAGAAAGTACAAGAAAAACAGTACAGCAGGACTTAAGTCTGGTAATTTGCATGAGGGTTCTGAAGAGGTCCAGGATGCGCAGAATACTACACCAGGGCACAGCTATTTGCCTTGTTCTCACTGATTCTCTCTAATTTGAATTTGGTAGAATTCAAAGCTATTTTCATACAAGTATTTTTGAAAATTACTGCCACTTAACAGATATTCCTCGGTGTTCTTTGCTAGAAGCTTTTCATTCAGAAATGTCAATGGCTTGTTATCTTACGGCCAATGTAACTGCCTCTGTCTGTTTGGAACAAAGAAGTAATTAGAAATCATTCGCCATAAAAGCCCTTTTTAAAAAAAATCTCCTCTCACAAGATGCTTTGTCTTTTACTGACCCTTTTGAAACTTACATTTTTTGCAACAAAAACCTTGAGAGAAGGAAGCTTTCTTGTCTTTAATCTAAGGGCAGGGTAAGAGCCTAAGTAACTGTCTGTGGTACCACTTTAATCAACGTAATGCAGCTTGCTAGACTACAGGCTTTGGAGAGTACAAAGAAACACTCCGATGGATGCCTCTGAGTGGATGCTTTCACAGGGCATTTGACAGAAAAACAACTCTATGAGATAAGAGACGAGGTCCAAGAGGAGTCAATGACACGGCATACAGTAGATTGATACACGCTTGAAATGAAGCGACTGTGTTGTGTTGGGTCAGTAGAGGTGTAGTGGCAAAAGCCAGCTGGTCCTTCTGTGTGGCATCATTTCCTTTGTAAGTGACTTGTGAGAAAGGAGTGCAGAGTGATGGACCTTTGTTTAGTTCAAAGGTTTTTTTTTTTTTTTTTTTTACCTCTTTATTCTACAACCCCATTGTGAATTCACAGGGTTTAAAATATGTATCAGTGTCCCTTTCATTTTATTCATCTGAAAGAAATCAAAGGCAAAATAAAAAAAATACGCCCCGATTTTCTTGCCGTGATCCCAGTCTGTTTGAAATTTATAGCATTTGTACACATGCTATCTCAATATTGTCATCTCAGTAGAATTGTAGTAATTCTGTTCAAGCGTTGACTAGACAATGGACTTTTAACTTGAATTTTGAGTTACTTCTACATCAAGAAAAGCCGACGATGTTTTCCTTGCAAAGCTGCGCATTTCTTTTAGCTTGCTGTCAAAGGAATAAGAAAACACCAAAAATGTGATGTTTCGCAAGATCTCGCCGGTGCTGCGTGCTCCAGTGGAATTGCTGCTCTCTATGGCTATTCTCATTTTATATAGAAACATAGAAAGATGACGGCAGATAAGGGCTACAGCCCATCAAGTCTGCCCACGCTATTGACCCACCCTTTTAAGTCTACTGACCCTCTTAAGTATAATTGTAAATTATACTGCCACTCTACTGACCCTCTCTTTCAAGTCTATACCCTAGTGACCCTATCCCTTGGCATGACCCTCGTAGGGATCCCACATAGGTATCCCATTTGTTCTTGAAGTCTGGGATGCTGCGTGCCTCGATCACCTGCACTGGAAGCTTGTTCCAATGCTCAATCATTCTCTCCGTGAAGAAGTACTTCCTGGCGTCTCCACGAAACTTCCCTCCCCTGAGTTTGAGCGGATGTCCTCTTGTGGTCGAGGGTCCCCTGAGAAGATATCATCTTCCACCTCGACCCATCCATTGATGTACTTAAATGTCTCAATCATGTCTCCCCTCTCCCTACGCTCCTCAAGAGGTCGTATCTTCCGGTTAAGAAGTTTCATGCCCCGTGCTACTACTTCTTTTTCCTGTTTCTGTTATGTTAGACAGGATCTCTCAAATTCTATATATGGTACCTACAAAAATTGGCACCGACCAGAATGGCAGTGGGCATGATTCCTAAAAAAGGCACTCGCTATATATAGAATAACACTTAAGGGCAAATTCTGTAAGAAGCACCCAAAAGTTAGGCGTCTAATTAAGCACTGTTCAGTGCAATTCAAGTAAAATTGGGTGCTGTTTAATGAATCACGCTGAGCAGAATCTATTTTGGAGGTGCCCAAGAAATAGGCCAGCTCTAAGCACCACTAAAAGGCGCCTAGCTAAGCGCATAAGCACGCTTAAGAGCAATGATTCTGCAACAAGGCACCTAACATGTAGCCACGCTTATGCCTAACCTGCCTAGCGCCTATTGTTTTGAAGGCCGCCTAAATTTTTAGAGGTGCCTTGTTACAGAATCGCGCTTTCTTGATAGGCACCTATGTTTCAATCAGTGCTGATTAAAAAGCTTAATTGAGCTTGTTATTCAATTTAGATAGGCGCCTCTCTAGTTGGGCACCTCCGAAATAGGTGCCTAACTTTAGGTGCTGGTTACAGAATTTGGGCCTTAGTGCCAGATTCTGTAATTGGATTTGTAGATACTTGGAGGGCCGCAGAAAAAATAGTTAATGTCTTATTAAAGACATGACAACTTTGCACGAGGTAAAACTCGTTATTGTTTATAAATCTTTCCTTAATTGCTTCTGGTAATTTCAGCTATACACAGCTGAAAGCAGTGCAACATGCAGAAAGTGAAGTTTAGATAGTTTTTCACTTTCTGCATGTTGCACTGTTTTCAGCTGTGTATAGCTGAAATTACCAGAAGCAATTAAGGAAAGATTTATAAACTATAAAGAGTTTTACCTCATTCAAAATTGTGATTTAGATTCTAATCAAAAGTATCAACTGCAAGAGACAAGATTTTGGTGTAGTTTAGGTTTTTTTGTAGAGGGGAGAATCGATATCTGACTTGTGCCTGGAAAACTTGTGCCTTAAGTATCCGGTGGTCGCGTCCATAACCGCCTTCAGCTCTCACCTCTTCCAGCATCGGACACCACCGCCATCTTACATCAAGGAGTCACCACCAGGAGAGGTGCCGAATTTCACAAGAGATTACGTACACACGCACAAGCTGCACTGCCTCCAGCGATTGTCCTCTCCACTCCACCTCACAATCGCGTACAGATGCAGGAAAGCGCTTGTGTGCAGTTACAGCAGTAAGGCGGGCAACGTTCCAGAATAATGGTAACATACCGAGGGCCTCAAAATAGTACCTGGCGGGCCGCGACTTTGAGACCACTGCTGTAACCCATTCTGGGCTCCTGAGGAGGATAGGCTATAACTACCTAAATAATAAATAAATACATTCCAGTGACCTGGAAGTATATTAATGGTTCTACAGTTATTGTCAATTACTTTTTGTTAATTGAATGCAGGTTGGTTGTTTTCATGCTGTGCAATCTGAACTGGAAAAACCAGGAGAAAGTTCTCCACAATCCAAACAAGATCAAACCAACCACAGTGGAGATATGCAGAAGTATTGGTGTGCAATTTATTCAACAATCACAAAAAGTCTGTGCAATCTGAACTGACATGCACTATATTTTAAATTCCATCTTTAATCTACTAGATAAATTCAAAGCATAATCACAGTGATTGACAGATGCTAGAAATGAGTGGAACAAGTGAGTGATACCACAAAGACAGGATAATCTGTTAACAGTGCAAAACAATGTTGGTGACACTGCAGGATTTCCAGAAAAGAAATATTTTGTGCATAACCCAGCAATATTAATCAAAGCCATCATGACAGGTAAATGAAATGAGTATAATTAAAGATTGGGCTGTACATAAATGCAGCATTAGTAATTCAAGTCAAGAAACTTCAGGGTACATAAAAATAATCCTACCTTCCCCCGATATTCAGACCGCAGGACATCGCCAGCGAGCGGTCTGGGGTGAACCCAGAAACTCAATGCCAACACCACATCCGGTGACTGGTATTAAATTTCAGATTTATATTTGGCCGGCTGAGACATAGCCGGCCTGTCCAATATTCAGCGGCTAGCCGGCTGACTCAATAGCCAAAGACAGACCACCCTTTTAGGCAATTCTGTCTGGCTGACAAACTTAAACAGCTAGAAATGCTGAATATTGGCGGTGACCAGTTATGTCACGTGACATAGCCAGGCAACAGCCAATCTGCTAAGCTGGATATTCAGTGGGTAATAGCTGTCTATCTCCCATTGAATATTGCGGGATAGCTGACTATGTCTCGGCCAGGAGTCATTCCCAGCTGGCTAAATAGTGCTGAATATCAGCCTCAATGAATTGCCGCAGAAAAGATCAATGGTGTAGTAAGCAGGTGGGAGCTATCTTGGGGGCGCCGGCACCTTTCTGCCCCACTCCTTCCCCACCGTGCATGCACCTTCACTTCTCATCCCTATACCTCTCATTCATCGCAGGCGTGAGCAGCTGTTTCAACCTGCTGCTTGCTCCGGCCTCAGCTCTTCCTCTGATGTCACTTCCTGGTCAATGGAGGAGGGTAACTAGTGGAGTGACGCAGGGATCTGTACTGGGACCAGTGCTATTTAACTTATTTATAAATTATCTTTAAATTGGAGCGATGAATGAGGTGATTAAACTTTGCAGATGACCCTAAACTCTTCAAAGTTGTTAAAACGCATGCAGATTGTGAAATAGCAGGCAAACTTTAGGAAATTGGAAGACTGAGCATCGAAATGGCAGACGAAATTTAATATAGACAAATGCAAAATGATGCACATTGGAAAGAATAACCCAAATCATAGTTAACAGATGCTAAGGTTTACCTTTGGGGTTAGTGCCCAAGAAAAGGATCTGGGTGTCATTGTAGACAATACGATGAACCCTTCCACCCAAACAAGATGCTAGGAATTATTAAAAAAGGGATGGTTAACAAAACTAAGACTGTTTTAATGCCTCTATATTGCTCCATGATGCAACCTGACCTAGAATAGTGCATTCAATTCTGGTTGCCTTATCTCAAGAAAGATATAGCAGAACTAGAAAAGGTTCAAAGAAGAGTGATCAAGATGATAAAGGGGATGGAACTCCCCTTGTATAAGGAAAGACTAAAAAGGTTAGGGCTCTTCAGCTTGGGGAAATATGAGTAAAGTCTACAAAATCCTGAGTGGTGTAGAATTGGTACAAGTTGATCAATTTTTTACTCTGTCAAAAATTAGAAAGACTAGGAGACAGTCGATGAAATTACAGGGAAATACTTTTAAAACCAATAGGAAAAAAAATATATTTTCACTCAGAGAATAGTTAAGCTCTGGGACATGTGGTAAGAGCAGTATAACATAGCTGGTTTTAAGAAAGGTTTGGGCAATTTCCTGGTGGGAAAGTCCATAGTCTGTTATTATGACAGATATGGGGGAAGCCACTGCTTGCCCTGGATTAGTAGCATGGACTATTGCTACTTTGGAGAGTTTTTCCAGGTACTAGTGACCTGGATTGGCCACTGTGAGAACGGGCTACTGGGCTAGATGGACCTTTGGTCTGAGCCAGTAAGGCTATTCTTATGTTCTAAGTATATGTTTATTCATTTTTTGACACATTGTTCCTCCATTCCTTTGACATTTTTGAATTATGCTAACACATATGCATATTCGATGGAATTCTAATCATTTGTGCATGTATTTGCTACCTAACTGTAGGCAGCCATTTATAGAATTATACCCAATGGATATGTTCCTGTACAGCACCATGTATATCTGTTATGCATAATAAAAATTGGAGAACTGGGGAGGTAGTGTGTAAGTATGTTAATGTTGGAGGAGTCCTGGATATTCAGAAGCAGTGATAGTGCTTGGAAGTTCATTGAGGAGGGATGGTTCAAAGAGATGCTGGGGTGATTAAGGGACCATCTTGACTTGGTGGAGTGTCAGCCTATTAAAGTCACCTTTTCCTATGAAATAATATGTTTGTGAAGCATGCAGCCTATGGAAGATTTTGCTCACAGGGAAAATGAACAAACTAATTTGTTATCCTCCTATTTAGATGAATCAAATACCCTACCGTGTTCAGTGTTATGAGGGGCCGTTGAAAAATTCTCAGCTCAACCAACAAAGTTGGGGCAGTCTCTATTGAGGGCTCTACACAGTGGAGTAGTAAAGGGGGGGCAAGAGTGCGCAAGGAGGGTGGACCGCCCTGGGTGTCGTCTTGGTTGGGACGCTGGCCAAAAAAGCAAATAGGATGCTAAGAATTATTTAAAAAGGGATGGTTAACAAGACTAAGAATATTATAATGCCTCTGTATCGCTCCATGGTGCGACCTCATCTGGAGTATTGCATTCAATTCTGGTCTCCTTATCTTAAGAAAGATATAGTGGTGCTAGAAAAGGTTCAAAGAAGAGCGACCAAGATGATAAAGGGGATGGAACTCCTCTCTTATGAGGAAAGACTAAAACGGTTAGAGCTCTTCAGCTTGGAAATGAGATGGCTGAAGGGAGATATGATTGAAGTCTACAAAATCCTGAGTGGTGTAGAACGGGTACAAGTGGATCGATTTTTCACTCCGTCAAAAATTACAAAGACTAGGGGACACTCGATGAAGTTACAGGAAAATACTTTTAAAACCAATTGGAGGAAAAATATTTTCACTCAGAGAATAGTTTAGCTCTGGAACATGTTGCTAGAGGTTGTGGTAAGGATGGATAGCACAGCTGGTTTTAAGAAGGTTTGGACAAGTTCCTGGAGGAAATGTCCATAGTCTGGTTATTAAGACATGGGGGAAGCCTCTGCTTGCCCTGGATCGGTAGCATGGAAAATTGCTACTCCTTGGGTTTTGGGCCAGGTACTAGTGACCTGGATTGGCCACCGTGAGAACAGGCTACTGGGCTTGATAGACCATTGGTCTGACCCAGTAAGGCTATTCTTATGTTTTTATGCTTTCCATCCTCTGCTCTTTTCCATTCCTCCCCTGCCACGAGCACGCCTTCAATTCACCCCCACCATATCTCTAGTTCTTCACCAGCATGAGCAGCAGCTCCAGTCTTCTCACGCTGACCTCAGTACTCCCCTCTGATGTCACTTCCAGATCCCGCAACTAGGAAGTGATGTCAGAGGGGAGTGCCAAGGCCGGCGTGGGCAGCAAGTTAGAAGTGCTGCTCACGCTGGGGAAGCTAAACAGGTACGGGGGAAGGGGAACATATGCAATGGGGGGGGAGGGGTGGAAAAGAGAGCAAGGGGGGAGGGGGTTGCCACCATCCCAGATACCTCACACTCTCGCTACACCACTGGCTAAAAACTTAGTCCGGCAATTTTCCGCTTTTTTTGTTCCACATTTTTCTGACGGAACAAAAAAAGTAGAAAATAACTGGCTCTTGATTTAATTTCTCCAGAATGTAGCAATGATTTGAATTCAATTTAATTTATTAGGGATCCTTTAATGAAGCTGCGTTAGGCTTTTTTTTATTGCTGGCTGCGGCGGTATTAGCTCCAACGCTCCTAGGAATTCTAGGAGCGTCGGAGCTTTTACCTCAGCAACTAGTGATAAAAAAGCCTAATGTGGCTACACATAAGAGGGGGGGAGGGGTTTAGTAAGTATCTCTGCTTTACCTTTACAGCCTTATGCTGAGCAAGGAGAATTTAAATTGACGCATGAATCATAAAAAATATCTAAAATAATACATACACCATAGCATCGATAACTTGGATTTCTTTCGCTTGGCCTGACTAGATCTGAGAAAATCACAGACGTAACTTGCTCATAAGCTGGTAGGAAGGTTGCACTGTACATCTTTCATAAGATCAGGCTGGAAATTTGTATGAGCAGATCCTGTGTTAAGACATGATTCTAAGATACAGCTTCCAGGTTTTTGCTGCATTTTAGAAGTAGATTCTACAGGAAGAGTCGGTTCTGGAATGAATAACCTGGTCAATGTAGCTTTTAAATTGTATCATTAAAGAACATATTTTTGACGAACTAAGATGTTTTGTAATTGACAACAAGCCACCAAATATCAGAGGGTGTAATCATTTAAACAGATTGCAATGAAAAGAGATCTGATGGATTTTTAGATTGGGATCCATGAAACCTGAAGGGCTTAATAACCAAATAGATTGGAAACCTTTGATCTCTCTCCTGAATCTGAAATGTCTCGAGATGGGACTTATTTCTAGGTGGCACTCTGGTGGAAGCAGCATCTTGCTACTGGCCAGCACACCTGCAGGTCGGCTTTCTCCACCGTATCCCTTCCCTGACATCAAACCCCCCCCCCCCCCCTGCATGTCTACCTCAAATTTCATGTATAAAACACAGTGCCGTCCTGACGTCAGCCCCGGCGTTTTCTTTCTACTCTGGCCCGCTCTCTCTGACAACTTCCTGTTTCCGCTGGGGTAGGCCGCAGTGGAGAGAAGATGCTGGGGCTGACGTCAGGGTAGCGCTGTGTTTTTACATGAAATTTGAGGTAGATATGCGGCAGCGTCGGTGGGGGTGAGGGGCGAAGGAATAGATGTCAGGGAAGGAACATAGCAGAGAGATACGACCAGCAGACACGCTGGATGGTAGCAAGATGCTGCTCCCATGCCCGCCTAGGTACACCACTGCAGCCTAGGAAGAGGTTTTTGTAGCCTGTAATTTTTGGGGAGGCCATGGCCCCTTTGGCCTCCCCCGTTCTGATGCCCATGCCCTGTTATAAAATTACCCTCCGCAAATGTGAGTGTACTCTGCAACTAGATAGGCTGTTGAAAATTGCCCCATTGTATATTTTGCTTTGTGTAGAGAGCTAGATGGGCCACATATTTATTTATCCATCATATTTACATGAGTGATATAATTCTCTGATTGCACAAATAATGCTACAAAAGCGTGTGTGTGTGTGTCCTATTGCATTTTAGCTTGCTTTTTAATTTCCTTAACCATGCACATCACAGAGTTTAGACATATCATTATCCAGCTATATGCATCCATACTCCAACAGTTAATACATTGCAAATAATATAACTTTTAAAAATGTTAAAAGCTGAAAAATCCACTAGAGGAAAAAGAAACAGCATGCATGCAACCCTCTACTAATGAGGCACTGATGTGTAATTATAATAATGCAAGCTCGTTTCTGCACAAAGGAGTGTTTATGCCAATGAAACATTCTCCTTTCATTGAAAACTACCCTAGAGCTTGCTCATCTCTTGTGGTTTATAATTGTTCTTATGCTAATATTTAATGAATTCCATAACTGTAAACAACAATTTGGATTATTGAACTAACCCCTTTGTTGAGCTACACTGACTTAAACGAAAGCATAAAAGCCGAACAGCGCGGTTATTATTTTTATGCAGTTTAGAACTGAAATGCAAATGTTGCATACTTCTAAATAAGGAGATTAGTTACATGGGAAGGGATCAAGAGTGGGTGTGCAGTGGTGAGGATATGGTGGGCGGTATGAGATGGACTCGGGATAATCATAAATAGAGGGGAAAGGAAGGTGAGAGAGGGGTTAGGATATGTGAGACAGTGGCCGGAGGAGGTGAGGAGAAGCTGAGGAGATATTAGAGAGCAATACAGATTGAGCTAGGAGATGCAAAGGAGAGTAAGAAAGAGGGGATGAAATGGAATAATAAAGTGGGAATCATGAAAGATCAACTGGAGGGATTGTGGTGGAAAATGGCTGGGAGAGAGTGGTGGCTGGGAGAGAGTTGGTGTTAGGGACATGTGTGTGTGTGAGAGGGGACTGGCTTTAGGGATGTGTGGTAAAAAGGAGCGGTATAGTTTGAATGGTACAGCAATTTTTAAATAAAGTATAAAGTTGTGGGGGGGGGGGGAGTCAGGGCTGGGAAATAAGGGAGGAAAGGAGGACGTAGAGAGGAAGGATGTCAAGGAGGAAGCAGGGATGCCAAGGAGAGCAGGAAAGAAGCCATTTCTCTCTCCTACAATCCAAACGTTCTCTGCTTTGATTCCATTACCTCCCATCTTCTGTATCCACTTATTTTCCTCAATCCCATGACCTTGCTATCTGTTATTTAACTTTCCCTGTGTCCTGATCCTGGAACTTTTCTTCCTCTCTCTCATCTTCCTTCCTTCCAGGTTCTCCCCTCTTCCCCAGTCTTCTTTACAGATCCTCACTCACTCTCTCTCTCTCTCTCTCTTCTCTTCTTTCTCTCTTTCTCCCATCCTGAGATCATGTTTTGCTGTCCTCTAGTTATTCTCAATGTCTCCTTCCTAAACCAGTTTTCCTCCTCCCTTGTGCCAATACCTG
This sequence comes from Geotrypetes seraphini, assembly GCF_902459505.1. Classification (NCBI taxonomy): domain Eukaryota; kingdom Metazoa; phylum Chordata; class Amphibia; order Gymnophiona; family Dermophiidae; genus Geotrypetes; species Geotrypetes seraphini. Next base: position 25,616,950 of record NC_047095.1, read on the forward strand.
AGATCTCCTCATTAACATTGAAAGCTAAATAAATTATACAGACAATAAAGCTAGGTTAGAAATCTAACTTCATTTGTATAATGTGAAATAAAATGTATAATTTCATATGCAAAAGTTTTTTTTAAGTTCAATATTTTTATTGATGTAATAAAAAAGCAGATAAAATACATTTTCTTCATAACATATTCACATCCAAATTGAGTAGTCAGACCATATAGATCCGTGGTCTCAAAAACCCTTTGCAGGACCACATTTTGGATTTGTAGGTACTTGGAGGGTTGCAGAAAAAAAAGTTAATGTCTTATTAAAGAAATGACAATTTTGCATAAGGTAAAACTCTATATAGTTTATAAATCTCACCCCCCCCCCCCATTCGAAGGCCTGCATGTTCCCCCTCTTCTTTGCAGCATCCTCTAGCTTCCCCCCTGGCCTCCCGGTCTTAGTTTCAGCTAATTACCGCAGCCTGCAGAGAAGATCGCCAGTGCTGTAGCGTTCCTTACAGGCTGCCATCGGCCTCCGCAGCATGTTCCTTCTGCTGCGGTCCTGCCCCTCCTTTGATGTCAGGGGCAGGATCGCGGCAGAGGGAACGTGCTGCTGAGTACGACAGCAGCCTGCGAGGATTACTACAGCACTGGCAATCCTCTCTGCAGGCTGTGGTAATTAGCTGAAGGTAAGAGGGAGGCCTGGGGGAAGCCGGAGGACACTGCAAAGAGTGGGCAGCACTAGTACAGACCGCGGGCCGCAAAATAGTACCTGGAGGACCGCGTGTGGCCCCCGAGCCACAAGTTTGAGACCACTGATATAGATCATACATACCATATGAAATAAATTTAACAAACAAACAGATGACAGCCCTCTTCATGCCCAAGTGACATCCATATGCCTATAATAAACAGAAGAACAGATGCTAAACATAAGTACTATTGTAATGTTCAGTACTCTAACACAGGTGACCATATTTTATCGTAAGAACCAACATGACCATACTTTTCTGCATGGATTCTTTCAAACTTAGCAATCATGCATATGTTGTTCCACCACGAATTATAGGAGAGATTTTGACTGGTTTTCCAGTTAACCAGTATGGTTTTGAGTGTTATGAGTAAGAGACATCTAAGTAATTTACCAGTCTCCTTACTAACTTTCAAGCTTAAGCCATGTTGGCCATAGATAACAACAGCCAATTTAATGTCTTCATCAATACTAGTAATTGACCTAATAGCAGAGTCTATACTTTCGTCCAGTAATCCCTTATCGGGGGGCACTGAAATATCTTGTGGTCAAGTGTGCCCACATCTGATTTGCAGTACCAGCAACAATTAGAAGATGAATTTGGTAATTTGGCCAATTTATACGGCGTCCAGAATGTTCTCTTTAACAAAAAAAAAATAGGCAGATTGTGAGATAGTAGTGGAATGCAGAGAACGCGTCAATTCATGCCATAACATTTCCCAGTCCTCCTGTTCAATGTGCTTTCCAGTGTCTTTGATCCAGATATCTTTCACAGCTATCAATCCACTAAATTTCTCTTTAATGATGAATCTGTACCATGAGGCTGCCTTGCCTTTTCTTTGAGGAACAATTTGGTCATTGAGTGTCAGTATAGAAGGGAAGAGACATCAGTAAGGGCCTTAATGGAGTGACGCAATTACAACCATTTATACTGCTGTGAGTTTGGTAGTTGGTAAGTAAATATATCAGCAATTTCAAATAAATATTGCATGTGTTTTTAATCAGTCAATGTTTTCTCTAAAACCTAGGAAAACTGAAGATCTTCAAAGTCCTAATGTTGGATTCTATCAAAATGTATGGTAGAAAACTCTTTAGTTGCAAACTCTTTAGTAGCTGTCTTGGCAGGCTGACGATATGTATTTACAGGGTTTCAGTTTAGTAGCAGGCAGAACTGCTCTAAGGGTGTTTCACTCCTGACGCGATTCTGCGCAACATGGAATTTGCACAGAATTCCCCAGTCACGCTGAACGTACCTCTTTATGTGCAGAGTCTGGATCACAGTGGTAGCCAATCCCACAAGTGAACTATCTTTTCTTAGGCCAATGACACACACACACAAGACAGTTGTATCACATAGTCCACTGGTGCATGCCTGTGGCATCTGAGACCTCCTTCCTCCTTGCATAGTGCGCACTGTGCAGCGCTCAGAGCCAGAGGAGTGACCTTATTTGCGCTATCGAAGAGGCTAGAGCAGACTCATTCTAAGTACAATTGCTGCTTTCCTTGTCTGCTCTCTACCCCGGCATTGCAAGGGAAGAGCATGCAGCAAGCTATTGCAGAAGGAGAGCGGGTCTAGCTCCTTCCGACCCCCCCACTACCTCAGCACCCAGTTCACATGCCATACCCCTAGTGAAGCTCCTCCGTGGGACTGTTTCCACATAAGCACTAGGAGTCAGAAGCACAAGCTTGGCGCCAAGCCCTCATTGGAAGGGTCAGAGATCCTTGGGCAGACAAACTTCCCTGTTAGGCCACTACTTGTGTGCTTATCCTCTAAGGAGCATCCATACCTGTACTCTTTGGCGCTTTAAAATTTGAAAAAAAAACCATAAGGAGAAAGAAAAAGACCACCAAATCCTGACCCTTATGCTTTGCAGGATTGCTGATAATTAAATATGGTATGAGTTGATAATTAAATATTGGTATGAGCCCTCAAAATACTGTTTAAATGGTGACAAGGAAACTTGCAGAATTTTGCAGAATTTGCAAATTATGTACGCAGAATTTTGAATTTTTTTGTGCAGCATTCAATTGATGAAGGATTGACTGACCAGCTAAGTTACGTTAAATAGCAGGCCTACATTTGGCCGCTATAACTTAGCCAGCCAGCAGATGAATATTGCCTTAACTGCTGTTTTTAGTGGCCCCCCCACAAAATCTGGATATTTAATGCTGGTTGTCAGAAATGGCCCAGCATTGAATTTCCGGGTTTGCTGCTGACCGTGGGAGCTATCCAGGCTGCCTCCTGTGGTCTGAATACCAGGCCAAATCACTATTTTCAAAACCCATATTTTAGATGTTTTTCTATGCAGTTCATCTGCAGTGCATCTAAATCGCAAGGCAGCATATTGGGGTGTGTGGTTTGGGCAGAACTAGGGCAGGCTTATGATTTGGACGTTTTTATGCAATAATGGAACATTGTAGAAAATGTCCAGGGCAAAAATTGGATGTTTTAGGCTAGACTTGTTTCAATAAGAACATAAACAGTGCCTCTGCTGGGTCAGACCAGAGGTCCATCACGCCCAGCAGCCCGCTCACGCAGCAGCCCATCAGGTCCAGGACCTGTATAGTAATCCTCTATCTATACCCTTCTATCCCCTTTTCCTTCAGGAAATTATCTAATCCCTTCTTGAACCCCAAAACCGTACTCTGTCCTATCACACCCTCTGAAAGCGCATTCCAGGTGTCCACCACCCTTTGGGTAAAGAAGAACTTCCTAGCATTGGTTCTGAATCTGTCCCCTCTTAATTTTTCCGAATGCCCTCTCGTTCTTGTAGTTTTCGAAAGTTTGAAAAATCTGTCCCTCTCTACTTTCTCCATGCCCTTCATGATCTTGTAAGTCTCTATCATGTTCCCTCTAAGTCTCCGCTTCTCCAGGGAAAAGAGCCCCAGTTTCTCTAATCTTTCCGCATATGAAAGGTTTTCCATACCCTTTATCAGTCGCGTCGCTCTCCTCTGAACCCTCTCGAATATCGCCATATCTTTTTTAAGGTACAGCGACCAATATTGGACGCAGTACTCCAGATGCGGGCGTACCATCGCCCGATACATCGGCAGGATAACGTCCTTCATTCTGATTGTAATACCTTTCTTGATAATACCTAGCATTCTGTTCGCCTTCTTAGAGGCTGCTGCACACTGTGCTGACGGATTCATTGTTTTGTCCACCAGTACCCCTAAGCCTTTCTCTAGGCTACTTTCACCCATTACTAGCCCTCCTATTGTATAGCTGTACATCAGGTTTCTGTTTCCTATATGCAGGACTTTACATTTCTCTATATTAAACTTCATCTGCCATTTATTTGCCCATTCTCCCAGTTTGTTCAGGTCCCTTTGTAAATCTTCACAGTCCTCTTTATTCTTAACCCCACTAAAAAGTTTTGTGTCGTCAGCAAATTTTATAACTTCACACTTCAGCCCTGTTTCTAGCCCATTTATGAATACGTTGAACAGCAGCGGTTCGAGTACCGACCCCTGCGGAACACCACTCGTGACCCTTCTCTAGTCCGAGTAGTGGCCCTTTACTCCTACCCTTTGCTTCCTACCTGCCAACCAATTTTTGATCCGAAATGATGCCCAATTGTACCAGATGACCTCTGGAGGGATTAGGGCATGCCCCCCTTATTCCCCCAGTGGTCACTGACCCCTCCCACCACCACTCAAAGATGTAAATGAAACAGTACATACCTGCCTGTATGACAGATTCAGATGCTATGGCCAATCCTATTAGAGCAGCAAGCAGGTTCCCTAGAGTAGCCTAGTGGTCAGTTCAGTGGACTATAGAGATGAAGACCCAGGCCCATATCCCAGTCTACCCACCACACTTGTGGTGAAATGTGTGAGCCCTCCAAAACCCACCCCGAACCCACTGTACCTACATAAAGATGACACCTGCAAGCATAAGGATTATTGTTATGGTGTACAAATGGGTACAGTAAGTGTTGGGTGGGTTTTGGAGAGCTCTCCATAAACTATAAGGGGATTATGGTAAGATGTGTACTTGGGTCTTTTTCACTGCAGTGTCTTCTAAGCTGCCCCACTGCTCCGCTGGGATATCTGTGTGGCCAGTCCACCAAAAATGATGGCCTCTTTTACAACCCAATGGCTTGTTTGTAGTGGCGTAGAAAGCATGAGAGGTGCCTAGGGCATTGGCGCTCCTCCCCTGCCTTCAATGCCCCCCGCTCCTTCCATGCTCCTCCTGCCATGCACACACCCTTCCCTTCCCCTCGCCCATACCTCTTTCACTTTCCCGGCACGAATAGCATCGCCAACTTGCTGCCCGCATTGGCGTTGGCTCTTCCCCTGATGTCACTTCCTAGGCATGGGACCCAGATGTGACATCAGAGGGAGACCTGACGCCAGTGTGAGTGGCAGATTGGAGTTGCTGGTTACGTCGACAAAGAGTTAGAGGTACGGTGGTGGTGGTGGGGGAAGTGAAGGTGTGCACGGGTGGGAAGCGGAGTGCTGGTTGTACAAGGATGCTTTTGAGACCTAATCATCGGATTCTGTTTTGATCCCATTCTCTGCATAAACTCACATGTCCTCTGTTTTTAATTTTTATCAATACTTTTTAAATTTTTACCCTCCTTTTGTACTTGTCTTTCTTTACTACGCTTATTGTAGTTCTCCTAACTTTCCTTACGTATCAGTTCATAATGTTCGTGTGTTTCTTGTAGTTAATAACTAAGACCCTGTTTTTAATCGCAAATCACTTTGAATCCATGATATTGCGATATATCAAAATTTTAATAAAACTTGAGTGGCAAGGAGTGGGGGGCAGAGTGGAAGATGGGTACCGGTGCCCCCATCAAGACGTCACCTGGGGTGGACCTCCCCCCCTTCCTATGCCATTGTGATTTTTTTTTTTTTTTTTAAGATCCTATAGATAACACGCTAAGCTCAAAAACATCGATATAAATGGTCATTTTTCAAAACAAAAGTTAGATGTTTTTCTGGTTTGAAAATGGCCATTTTCTCTGCTGGATGTCCATTAGTATGCGGTACCCCCTGGAAGTTAATGCGGAAGCATTTAGGGTCAGATTCTATAAATGGTGCTGAAAATTCTACGCCAATAAAATTCAGTACTCAGCACTCTTCTATAATGGACACTAGGATAAACACTCTTTATGAAATAGCCTTGAGCACCGATTTCAATGTTCAACTCTTGGCACTGAATATGACTCTCAACTTTGGCACAAGGACTTAACACCAGCTGAAACTAGTGTAAATGCTGGCATGGAAATTGGGTCCAAATCCCCAATATTCTGTAACACCGAGCACATTTTTTGTGAATGCCCCTAATCTACTCCTTTATAAGGGTTCCTTCGAAACCCAGGCTTAAGGATCCAGACATAATCATATCACTGATATTTTTTATTGTTTCATTTTCTGACAGTCTATATCCACACTTCTAGTTTTACTCTTACCCCTCCTTGTTGTTCTAACCCTTTATACTTATCTTGCGCTATCACCATTGTAGTTCTTCCCCCTTCCCATCTTGTACCAATCTAGTATTGTATGTCTGTTTGAACTTGTCCATGTATGTTATTGTTCCCCCATTTTAGAATTGTAATTCGCTTAGAAATATATGATAAGCGTGTGTATCACATTTTAAATAAAACCATGCTACAGTTTTATAAAGGGGGGGGGGGTGTAAGTGGATGTATTTTTGTGGTGCTTTGTAATCCATGGATGCTATCGATGTTATAATGGAATCCGCAAGCTAAGTGATTTTCAGGTTACAAATAGTTAACAAACAAATGAAAATAATATAGGACGCCTATCACAAAATCAAATATATTCATTTAGACTTAAGCAATGGAAAGTAGTTTAAAAAAACAACAACTAGCTGTCATTCATAATACAATTTAATATACTATGTAGAGGCATTAAAGAAATAATATTGAGTTCAATGATTTCAAAATAATTAGTAATTATTTTGATTTAGACCCCAAGCTTAATTATTTTATCTTAATACTTTAAAGCATAGCGTGCTATACAGAGTTCATTTCATTTTCTGTTATCCAGGAATGTATCAATAAACAACTTTTGGTTTTAGCAGGCTCAGTGTGGAAAGCCTTTATAAGAGCCCTTCCTTTGATGCCTATTATAATAGCAGAGTAGAAAACTCCATAGTTAGCCTTAAGAGCACATCGCTACTTTGAGTTCTTAGGGGCTGATTATGGCCTATTGAGGCAGAAAACTTGTTCGAGTTCAAACTCTTTGAATTCCTTGTTCGCTCAATAGCATGTCAAAAAAGAGCATTCAATAGCTCATGTAGCAAAATCACCGCCATCCTAAATTGTCCCTATTTCTCCTTTGCATACGGTGCGCAAGAAAATCTTCCACATTCTTTCCAAGCACCATAATGCTTTGATATGGGTAACATTGCCATAACAGCCTGCATTAGGCAACTTATATTTTATTCTTCTTTTCAGTGTACATAAAAATCCCAGCTTAGTCCTTTTTTGTCTTTTGGATCCTTTGAACTCTTTCAAGCTATTTTTCAGGTCTTTTTGTGCTTTGACGGTGCTGTGCATTCACTGTAAAAGCAGTCAGTGCCGCAATGAGACCACAAGCAAAACTGTGAGTGTCTTAAGCAGGGACCACACAACTCCAGTGAGCATTTGCATATTTTAGCAACTTCCCTAATTGTGAATTTAAAAGTAAAGAAAGACACCACTTACTTCAGTGATTTCTTTTCCTGAATACTTCTGCTCCAGATATTTCACTTCCCAGTGATACCTGTAAAATGTCGACTTCAGACAAAGGTTGGGGGATTTTTTTTGGTGGGTTTTTATTTTTTGGGTGGGGGGGGGAGGAAATCCTACCATGAGAGGGCCATGGGAGAATATGCTTACATTGCATAGTGAGCTTTAAGAATAAAGTGCTGATTCGGACACAAAAGTAGACACCCTGAAGTAGCCAACCTTGGGCTCAAAGAGAGCAAGGCCAAAGCCGGACTGCTCAGTTCATTTTCCAACTCAGTAGCTGTGGTAATCCAGCCTAGCCAGCTGCTAACAAGATTGTGTCTGAAGTTTACCTCCACAATGAGATAATCAGATTACCAGTCACAAAGATCAAATAATGACCCAGCTTTAGAGCAAGTTCAGCAGGTCCTTGATAGCACTGTGTGGTCCTTGAGATTTGATTAAAAAAATTAAATGGCAAAACTCTGCCTCAATATTTCACGTTGAGGGTTTTGAATGGTTTCATGATTCTTTCGAGCAACATGCTCGCCTTTCCTCTTCTCGATTTAAAATGAAATTGTTCCTTAAGAGAATAGGAGGATGCTCCTGGCTTTGTGCTTGGTCTTGGACTGGGTTTTAAATGAAACATGCAGATTTGTTTATTGGGTAGGATGAAGGAGGAAAATATATAAGAAACAATTACACGGCAAGAAACCAGGTTACAGCATGTTTGCTGTAAAATTTCCACTCAGTATTCGGTGGTGGAATGACTGTTTTCCAAACACTGATGGTTGAAAATTTTTGTTTTGGCTACTTTATGATAGCTATTTCAGTAGTAAAAGGGATTATTCTGAGAGGCATACAAATGTGATTGTCTCACAGCAGATGGTGCGCACTGGTTCACCTTTGAGAAAAGTTAATTAAGCCAAGCATATTGTGCCCAGAGAGAGGAAACTGTACATGAATATTGAGCAATCAAACTCAGCGTCTCTGTTTTTTCAGCTTCTTTGCAATGGGACACTGAACCCCATTGAAAAAGAATTATGTACAGAATCAAATTAATTCACATCCACTCTTGCTCTCTTCCCACATTTTAATAGGGGGTGCGCACCAGGCCCTCCAGAAGTTTTGTCCACAATCAATAGGCCACACTGCTGTGTCCACTAACTTAAATGAATCAGTGCAGAAAACTCTCTTGTGAGATATTAAAAGGGTGAAAGACTGTTTAATTCAAATCCTTCCATGAAGCCTTTTCACAGCCCCAAGCGCGGTACAGTAAAACTTAGTAACCCTCCACTTTTATCAGTGAAAGAATTTACAAAACAGAAACAATTACCTCTTGTTAATGAAAATGAACACAGCTGATAATTAGGAAAATTGTGTATGTGTGTGTGTGTGTGTGTGTGTGTGCCCAATTGATTTACATAGCATAGCATTAGTTTGTAAAACAATAATGGCAGTAATGAAGAAAAAAAAAATCAAGGTCAATTACATTTATGGTAAATTCATAGTCATGGAGTTAGATTTAGATATTCAATATGGGTTTTCTTACTGGCCAGGTTCTTAATGCTTCTTTCATTATCTTGGAAATACTCGCTGCTTGGCTCTTATCCAAGCTTTGCTAACCGAAGATCTGAAAACGGGGGGGATTGTGCTGGGCTCCCATGCTATAGGGAGATCCTAAACCTGCCTGAAGCTGAAAGAGTTGCAGCCTGCTGGTGGATTTGGGGGCCCCTCCCAAGTTTCTGCGCTGGGTCCCAACATGTTAACACTGGCCCTCTCTTCTACAGCATTTGGAGATGATATTTCATATAATGGAAAGATGGAGGAATATCTATTTTTTAACTTAATTTCAAATTGCAATACATTACATTAGTGATTTCTATTCCGCCTTTACCTTGCGGTTCATGGCGGATTGCATAAGAGTTGTTATGATAATAAGAAGAACATATTGTTAAGATATTAAGAAGTACTTAAGGAATAGTTTGAGCATTTTCTAATTTGTTAAGGAGTAGTTGGTAATTGCAGGAGGAGTTCAGAGCCTGTTTGGTCGTGTTATATTGGTTTTATGTATTTTTTGAAGAGTAGGGTATTTGTTTCTTTTTTGAAGGTTTGTTTAGTAAGATCTTTCTGTATTGTATTCTACTAACAAGTAAGTTGAAATGGCTTACATATGCTAAAATTAAAAAAGGAAAGAAACTGTTTCTAGACAGAAAAGCAAAACAGTAACTCAGAATGATTATTACTTAATGATACTATAATCAAGACTGGCTCAAGGAATTGTAGCATTCTGAGTCAGTTTTCCTTAGGCCGCCCCACTCACATCATTTCTGCCCCTGTCCCTCAGAGGGCCCCCATCTCTCCCTTCTTCCCCTCCCTCCCCCCCAGTTCTGTGAACCTTGTGCGAGTTACTAGGTTGCTTTCAACCAGGCCCTGAGTAGGTTACCAGTTGTCGGGATTTCCCTGGACATGTCCTCCTTTTCAAGGACATGTCCGAGGGTCCGGATGGCTTTTCAAAACCTGGCACTTTGTTCGGGTTTTGAAAAGCTTTCCAGGTAGCAGTGACGATGGGATGACATCTGCGCATGCATGGATGGAACACTGTGACGTCATTTGTCACACCAGCGCCAGGGCCAGTTTTACACATGCTGGGGCCCAGGACAGAAATTAAGGAAGGGGCCCCTCTACTAATTTCCATACCTACCATTACTAACATATACATATAAAACAATTTTAAATTACTTCTTCACACATATGTGACACCCTGGGCCTATGATTTTTAGTTACAATCCACATGTCACACAAGAGTGTACCTAGAAAAAGGCAGCATCTTACATACTGCAGTGAGCAGTACAACATCAATACACCCATTGTAAAACTAAACAAGCCAGACTAGTACAGATCAATCCTACACAGTCAATCCTAACAGAAAACCATGTCTTTCGAACACACAGAACACAGAAAACACCTTCGCCTAGTATGGAATATGTCATCTCAAACTAACCCCTCCCCCTTTTACAAAACTGTAGTGTGGTTTTTAGCCACGGTGGTAACAGTGCAGATGCTCATAGAATTCTGAGCACCAGAGCTGTTACCACCAAGGCTGGCGCTGAAAAATTCTCTACAGTTTTGTAAAAAGGGGGGGAGGATAAAATAGAAATACGTACACAAAGGTTAAATTGAACCACCAAGAAGCAAGACTCTGTATACAATGCAACACCACAGAAACAGTGACACATGGTCCCTAAAGCAAAAAAAAAGAAAAAAAATGATTTTTTTTTGTACCTTTGTCTTCTCTGGTTTCTGCTTTCCTTATCTTCTTGTCACGCTCTTCCTTTTCATCCACTGTCTACCCTCCTGCCACTTCTATATGGCATCTTCTCACCTATGCCCCATCCAGAAACTGTATGCCTCTCCCTTCCACCACTCACTTCACCCCCATTGGTCTGGCATCCATTTTCTTCCCTTCCCTCCTCCAATGGTCTGGAATCTCGCTTCTCTCCTCTCCTCTTCTTCCCTTCCCTCTCCCACACCCCCATGGTCTGACTTTTCACTTTCTCATCTCCCTCCCCCCACTTCCATCAACATCTGCCCCCTTTCTTTCCCTCCAATCCAATTCCATCCAGTATCCTTTCCCCTTATCTCTCTCCTCTTTCCCTGCACACTAATTCCATCAGCATCTGCCCCCTTTCCCTCCAACCCAATTCCATCCAGTATCCTTCCTCCTTATGTCTATCTCCCCTTTCCCTGCACACCAGTTCCATCAGCATCTGCCCCCTTTCTCTCCCTCCACTACCCTCACATACCACCCTGCCCCCTTTCTCTCCCTCCACCACTCTCACATACCACCCTAACCCCCTTTCTTTCCCTCCACCACCCTTCTATGTTCCTTTCTCTCTCCCTCCAAACCAATGCCATGCAGCAAGGTCCTGTTATGACTGCATCTGCCGGTCCACCCCCTCTGACGTCACTTACTTCTTCTGGAGCAGAGCTGGCAGTTGAAGTTATGGCGGGACCTTCCTGCACTTCAGCGTGGCTGCCAACTCTGCTCCGGGATAAGTAAGTCAGAGTGGGTGAACTGGCAGCTGCGCTGAGATGCAGGTCCTTCAAAGGGAGGATTTTCCAGCTCAAGGGGGCCCCATAGAGCCATGGAGACCAGCCCTCTTTGCTCTCCCCTAACGCTAGCCCTGACCAGCACATGCACAGATACCTTCCTGACAAGCGACCAGGTTAAGAGGGGTAGGGCCATGGGTCCAGGTTTTCGTTCCTGAAAATCTGGTAACCTTAGCCCTGGGTCTTCCATCTTCCATGTCCCACCCATCAGAAACTGCATCAGAAGAGGCAGGGTGGCAGACCCAGGCCCTGGATGAAAGCTGCCTGTAGGAGAGGAGGGGAGAGAGAGAAAGTGATGCTGGACCCATGGGCAGGGTTGGTGTTGTGGGTGGGCAAACAGGGCAATTGTCTTGAGCCTCCATGTTATGGGGCCCCCCCAGAATTGCCTGAAATAGAAAGAGGGATAATCTGTAAGCAAGCTTTGGGTGCCCCCTCCCTAGCATCTGCCCTCGGCCCCATCATGTCTAGCAACGTTCCTGCCCATGGGTGTTGAGGGAGGGAGAAAGAGAGACCAGGCCAGGGATGGGAGAGAAAGGGTAAAATGCCAGTATCACAGGGAGGAGGGAAAAGAGAGAAGGCTTTAAACAATAGAAAAGGTGCGGTTAGAGGCTAGGGATTTTGGCACCCTGAGGAGCTGGTGCCTCACCTGGTCCAGACTTGACTATAATCAAATACTGAGGTCAAACTGGTTCCCTGCCAGGCTCTCCATAGGCTTGTTGAAAGAGAGAAGTTTAAATGTGCATAAATCAATTCTGATCATAGATGTATAGATAAAGACTTCCCTAGGGTGGGAGCAAACAATAAAAGGTAAATAATGAGTAGCCTCCAGTCGAACTTTGGAGGGAGAGGGCAAAAACAAGCAATGGTCATTGAGGGAATGCAACGTCCGTACAGGTGAATACCGGATTGTTAGTAAAAAAAGAAAAAAAAAAAAAAAAGAGGATGTGCAAAGAGAATGTAAGTCCCTAAAAGTAAGAATTAGAATGTTAATTGAATCAAAAAATGAATAGGTAACCAATAGAACAATTTGCTTTTGAATGGGACGATTTAAATTGGTTTCCTATGAATTTGAAACCTAAAGGGTCCTATATGCTAAGTTGTTTAAAGCTTTAGCACTTACTGTGTACTAATTGCCCAAATTAACACATAATGTTTGCAAAAGCCTCTACATTAACTGTTGGAGGCATTCCAAGCACTTTACATTCACTTAACCCTAAAAAAGGTTGTATTTTTAAGCACACATTAACTTCATTGCAGATAGTGTGACATCCAGAGGATGCTTCAATAGTTTCCACAGGCGAAGAAAGGACTGTAAAGACCCCAAAGCCTCCAGAATCTCTTGTATTCCCAGGGATTAAGGGAGAAGGTACAAAAAGAACCCCAAGGGTTCCGATTATGAAGCTGTGACAAGATGTAGATGGAGGGGAGAAAGCTCAACTTAGGGGAGAGTGCTGCACGCCCAGCCAGAGTCAGGCAAGCTGTCATGCCCTAGGGATTACTATGGCAGTCCAGAGTAGAGTGGTGTCAGTCCTGCCATAGTTGGGCAAGTAGCCAAACCCCGGGAATTGCAGAAGCAACCTGGGTAATTTCTGTATACTGGGTTGCTTCTGCATTTCCTGGGGCATGGCTACTTACCCAACTATGCTAGGGTAAGTAGCCAAACTGCAGAAATCATGACTACAATAAAGTCAGACATTTATACCATACAGAAATGTTCCCCACTCCAGCCAATGACAAATAAAATTATAAATAGATAAAATGGGGTCTTGAAGGATACAGTTTATCTTAATCAATTCTCACCATTTGAGGGCATCCCAAAGTGTGCCCTCATCAATGGAAATCGCATAATGTGACACATGTCAGCAAACTTTCTCAGTAGTAGTAGAACTCACTTCCAGAGGGACTATGCCTAACTCAAGACTACCTCTACTTCAGGAACTTGGCTATTCTCCCAAACCTTTAATCATTGAGGTGACTGACTATCCAATCACATCAGCCAGTTCTAGCTTTAACTAAAACCAGTTCCACACCAAAGCAGTGTTGGCAGTCTTTTTTTGAGAATATAATATGGTGGTCGAATATTACGGTATTTAATATGTCTATGGGCTCCTTTTACAAAGCTGCGCTAGCGGTTTTAGCGCACGCTAAAGTGCCCCGCACGCTAGACACTAACGCCAGCATTGAGCTGGCATTAGTTCTAGCCATGTAGCGTAGGTTTAGTGGGTGCTAAAATTCTGCGTGCGCTAAAAACGCTATCGCAGCTTTGTAATAGGAGCCCTATATGTGATAACTGTATGTGTGAAGTTATTTGGAAATAGTGAATGTATTTTATAAACTGCTTTGTGTGTGTAAAGCTATTTGGAAACTGTGAATGTAATTTGTAAACCACTTTGATTTGACTTGAAATGTCAGTATAAGCAGTGTTTAAATTTTAAATAAAGATAAAGACACATAACTTATTCAAATGTACCTATAATTTACTTTCAGTTTAGATGGCCATTTTTACTTAGCTCATTGCATTTGTCTTATCCATATTGTCTGTCTTTATAGCGAATGGAGAAATGAAATGTTTCAACAGCAAAGACAGAAAAAAGTATTTCATTCTGAATTAATTGAAATGTTTCTGTGTTGAAAGTTTGCAGTAGTTCCATTGTTCTCACTAGGTGTTGTATTAGTGTTTTAGAACCCGGTGTAATATTTACAGTGCATTTTTTCACACATAAGATTGTTGCTCTTTGGAAGATAGTGCTGTTATGATATGGTAACAACAAACAAAGAATCCAACAAAACTGCGTGAAATATCAAGTTGGAAGACAAAGGAAAAAAACTGCAGTAATGATGTTCTCAGGAAACAATAATAATAATAATAATAACAACTTTATTTTTCTATACCGCCATAATCTTACGACTTCTAGGCGGTTCACAGTAAAGAGAGCTGTACAATCAGCGAATTACAATCTTAAAGATCAATGAATTACAATCTTAACAATCAGCGAACTACAATATAGTATTAACATGTTACAGTGAAGGGGCTGGGTGGCCAGCGAATTACAGAATACAAATGGAGAGGAAGACACTGAACAGACAGAGTACAGAATACAATTGGTGAAGTACTAACGCTCGTCACTTGATGTTAGCACTCGTTTCCTGAGAAATTCTATATGACATCCGTTTTTGTTTGAAGTTTGGCAAAATCTATCTGAGTGGAAGCACATCCCAGATATTATCATTGATGGCTCTTAAGACTCCTGAAGCAGGCCTGTTGGCCGAAACATGTACATGTCGAGTCATTAAGTCGTTGGATGTATCATTGTGCTATTGGATGAATAAAGATTTTTATATTATCAGATGAGTTGGAGGACACTTTCATTAGTGCACATCATTCTGATCTGGACAATTCCATTCTGTCTTTTGCATATCAGAGGCAAGAATACATACCTAGTGTGAGTTAATACAAAATAACCTGATGGATAACAACTGGATAAAAACTGGAATCAGCTAAATGGAATGTATGAATTCATTAACAACAAAGGGAAAAGGATTTAACAGGAAAAACTAAAACAAAATTATGGATGCAGTGAAGACGGAAATAGGAAGATACATGATTAAAAGGATGGGCATGTTGATTAGACCAGAAAGAACTGTTAAAATGTGGACTGTGCACAACAACTAGTGTATTATCTAGCCCGAAAAACGGGACGGGAATAGAAAGGGCGCAATGTGAATAGAAACTGGGCTAGTGCCGTAATAAGCGTGCGGGGATCACTAGAAAAGACGATCACAGTGAGATAAGGCCCAAGGTTTAAAAAATGGCAGAGAAGTGACATCTTATAAGTGAGCAGCCGAACAAAAGTAAAGACTCCTACGCGGGGCAATGCGAAGGAGAAGAAGCCGCGGAAAAAAAATTGCAAAGTGAAACATGGGTGTTCATAGACGTCATGGTATTGGTCAAAGGTACCAAAAGAAAGATCTTAATACAGGTGGGCTTTTATCAAGCTGCGCTGCTCAGCAGCACACGCTAAATGCAGAGCAGCCCATAGTAATAGAATGGGCGGCTTGACATTTATGCCCATGTTCTCTAAACCAGTGTTTCTCAACTCGGTCCTGGAGTACCCCCTTGCCAGTCAGGTTTTCAGGATATCCACAATGAATATGCACAAAAGAAATTTGCACATAGTGGAGGCAATGTATGCAAATGTCTTTCATGCATATTCATAGGCGCCTCTAAGTGCGATTCCCCGCTAGGGCCTTCTCTCTGAATTGGGAGATAGGCGTCTATGCTATATAAGATAGGCACCTATCGCATGGTGCTTAGCGGTGCCTAAGTGGCCTTCCCCGCCAGGGCCTTCTCTCTGCCGTATCACTGATGACTCAGTAATTAGTTTAAAAAAATTAATTGGGTGATAGGCACCTATTGCATGGCGCTTAGCAGTACCTAATGCCTAAACAGGCGTTTCTGCGGGTAGAACGTGACTTAGGTGCCTCTAAGTATGATTTTGTAAAACTTTAGGCACCTGAAATGTAGGCCTTTCAAATCCTGGCCTACGTTTCAGGTGCCTAAGTTTTTACATAGTCGTGATTCTGTAAATGGCGCTTAAGTGTGATTTTATACACGGCCAATCTACAGTAATTACATTAGTGATGAGTTTAGCTTTGATGCCCTAATACCGGTTTTATAAGCTACAACTTGTACAAAACACTGCTACTAGGCTGCATGTGGTAGCACAGACACAGCAGCGGGCATGGGTCCCTCACACATACAGGCAGCAGACAGCTTAAACCAGAAGAAAAAGGCTTTAATATGCTTTTATTCATGCAGTTGGGTTTACTCCGTACATAACATAAGCCCATCTTTTCTTTTTCAGACAGGCAAGTCAATTTAACATAAGTAATCCTTCAATGTGAGCACCACAAAGGCCTGGACTCTAAGAAGCCTGACACTCAGACACAAAATAATTCTAGCAGTCTCTGCCCCTTTTGTATAAAGGTCTGTCCTACCTTGCAGGCAGAAGCACTCAAAACTTCTCGGCAATCCTTCAGCTATGCCTGCAGGTTTGGAGGCTTTCCTCAGCTTTCTTCAGAAGGTCTAAGGGTTTGGATTTATTAAGGTGTCCCGAGGAGGAATTACCTCCTGATGGAGAACCAGGAGTCGCCTAGGTACTTCCTCACATTGCTACTTGGAGGCATCGACAGATGTGACCTTATTATTGAGACATCTGCACTGGATGCTGCTGGTGTTCAGAGTATGTTTTAAAGTATTATGCAAGGTATACAGATTCCTGAATAGGGGCTACCACCTTATTAAGTCGATAAACTTCAATTTTATCAACCAACTAGAATATTCCAGTTCTCTGTGAGGACTTTAACCCTTCGATCATCCATTAGAAATAGTAATTTCAGCTAAATGGGGCCATATTGGTGGAAGAAGTGCCACTCAGTTTGAGGGTTGAACTTAATTATTAGTGATTTCATAGGTCCCTTAAAGCTCGAGTATTTGTCATGGTATTTGGGAATATTCAGATCAGAGCCTGGTTAGCTTCATGGCTAAAGTTAGGCGAGCCTTTCTACTGTCCTAACTTTAGCCGCTTACTTAACTAGTTACCAGTGTGTATATTGCTTAAGTACAAGCTCCTCCAGTTCTCCTCCCAAGCTCCGCCCATGGATTGCCCCAGCACTAATTGGACATTATGGAGGCAGGTTGTGGGGATACTCAGCAGCATCTAAGCGCCACTGAATCTCATCGGTTAGGCAGCCAGACGTGATTTAACTGGGTAGAAGCCTCTCCTGCCTGGTTAAATTGCTTTGAATATCGGGCAGTTTATGTATTACAAGCAGACAGAGGCATAGTAAGGGTGAGCAGCGCCCAGAATGGCGATGGCGGCGCACCTCTCCCACCCTCTTCCCTTTCCCGTACCTTTTTTAACTTCTCCGGCATGAGAAGCATGCCCACGTAGGTGTCGGCTCATCCTTTAACATCACTTTCTAGGCACGGATCCCAGAAGTGATGTCAGAGAGAGCGCCGATGCCAACGTGGGCAGCAACCAAGTGACGGGGAAGTAAAAAAGGGTCGCGTGCACACAGCAAGGAGAGGAGCGGGAGGGAGGGGTGTTGCACCCTTAGGAAGACTGCGCCCGGGGTGGACCGCCTCCCCACTCCCCTTCCTATGCTACTTCAAACAGAACACATAAAGAAAATACATTATATAAAAACCAAGGACAAAAGAAAGAAAAAATAAAATTAGCGTCGTCCACATCATGGGGAAACAGCTATCAGCTAAGCACTAAGAAAAACTTAGATAAAGAAAAGGGAGTTCATTACATGGCATGACATAACATTCAAATAATAGAACCCCCCAAATTCATCTCTTCTGCTGAATTAAAACTAAACAAAATGATGTGACTAACTTCCTGAACAGCAGGCTTATCTACATGAAAATTCTCAAGTTGAATAGGATCTAAGAAAATATAGTGATTGCTCCCATAAGTAGCCAGACAGTAGCATGGAAATTTAAGAAACCTCCACAACCAGAACCATAGGCTTTAGCTGCAAGAAAGCTTTCCTTTTTGATTGAGTTGGTCTGGCTACATCTGAAAATATTTTTAAAGTCTGTCCACATAAAGATAGCTGGGGTTTTTTGTTTTTTTTTTGAAAAGTAAGATTTTAATACAGCCAGCTTCGGCTCCACAGACTGAAAAATTATTGTTAAAGTGGATCTCTTAGAAATCAAATCCTGTGAAGAACCTAAAAATGGACACATCTAAAGGATCAGGAGTAGTAATTGAATCCAATGCACCCTCCTCATTAACCACTCTGGATCCCTTAGGCACATAATAGGCATTAACCACAACCACAGGCTCTGACTGGGAAAACTGCAATATGTCTCTCAAGTATATCTTAAATAGCTCAAGGGGCGCTATGTAATACGTAATAGAAAAATTGAGTATTCTCAAATTACATGTGCTGGGAACATTCTCTATAGTTTCTAACTGCAAATGTATAGTCAAACTATTCTTTGCAGCAGCTGCAATTACAGATTGCATTGTACTGGTCTGAATCTCCATTTTATTTAAGAGCAATGCAACATCCAAGATCTTTTCATCAAGTCCTGAATCTTAGCTCTAAGAATTTGCACACTCTAACCAAATTTCCCCGAAGCACATTCTTCACTTTAGTCTATAAAGCCTTCTTCATTTTAGTTCATAAAGCCTAAGCATCTTTTAATGTCACCACAGCAACCGAGGACATTGCTTCAGAGTCTGACGTGGACAGTGTAGCAGGTGACAGTTAATAGGAATAACCCAGGTGATAACGTTATCCACCCTTACTTCCTTGTGCAAAAGAGAGAGCTTTTCAAACAGATTTTTCTTTGCCCTCAGAGATGCCACCAGAAGATCACCATATCATATCTTCTGGCTTTATACACCAAATCGTCATAGGGTCAAAATATATAGTGTGTGTCTAATTTATTTATTTATTTATTTATTTTTAATTATTTTAGCCTTAAAACCATAAATATTTTAAAGAAGTTTTTCAATATTAGGATACTTAGCTGGCTGGTGGTTGATGACTAATAAGGGATTAAAGGCTCTTTAATCCCTTATTAGTCATCAACCACCAGCCAGCTAAGTATCCTAATATTGAAAAACTTCTTTAAAATATTTATGGTTTTAAGGCTAAAATAATTAAAAATAATAAATAAATAAATAAATTAGACACACACTATATATTTTGACCCTATGACGATTTGGTGTATAAAGCCAGAAGATATGATATGGTGATCTTCTGGTGGCATCTCTGAGGGCAAAGAAAAATCTGTTTGAAAAGCTCTCTCTTTTGCACAAGGAAGTAAGGGTGGATAACGTTATCACCTGGGTTATACTTTAGATACCTGATCCTTGTGAATAAACTTCATTGTTACTACACACGGCCAGATATATCAAGTTAATAGGAATAGGCATAATAGGGGATAATGTTGCTCACTTTTACCAAAGAAACAGAAGAGGAGCTTCTAAGCTTAGTACCTTATTGGGGGCCCTTACATATGGAGGGCAGTGACCTCTCCATCTTCACGGTGGGTTGGGAGGTGGGAGGATGGAGTTTGCTCACTCAAAGATAAAGTGACCTGGTCCACGAAGAACAGTTTCACTCACCATTCTGACATGTTGATCCAAAGGGTCGTTCACTTATGAAGAACTCAAGACTTCTCCTGCTTTGATCTTCCATTTCCCTATAAATACAATGGAGTAGAATCTCCTATTCCTCACTTCTCAGGTGGCTCCAAAGGGGAGCCAAAGGGGTAGGACCTGTTTCTTAGATCATGCCCCTTTGGGCATATGCTCATAGCCACACATCCATGGTCACATACTCTGGTAGGGGCTCTGGTTATGAAAGCAACAAGGTACTTGGCAGAACACTTTGCCAACTCTGTCCTGTCCACAAAGGTACCTGAGTTTGGGACCCACAGAGCACTGAACTCAGCCATGAGATATTATCCACATAGGATCTAATTCTATTTCATTATCTCAGACAGTAGGCTATTTGGGGATATTAATGTTGGCTTGACATTCTCCATGCATATTGTACAACTAATTCACAGTTCCTTTTATAAGTTACTGTACGTCTGCTGTGGAGGCTTTGCCCATACATCTCCAAGGGTAATTTGAAAACTGAATAGTTTTTTCATCTCTTGATTCCGTAATATTATTTTGGACTCTATGCAACTAGGATTAAAGACCTAAAACCAATGAAATACCATAGTGTGCAGGAGGAACCTTTAACTTTTGCTTTACCATATTCAAGATTATCATCTGCACTAGCAAAAATTATTCATAAACACTGGCATCTTTATGGTCTATTAAGGAGCACTTTAGAACCTCCAATTATGGGTTTCCATACAGACAAAACAATAGGTGAATATCTCATACAGAAGTTACACAAAGAGGTGACAACAAGCCATGATAAATGGATTAGGCAGGTTGCAGTAGTTGTAAATGGTGCTGCTTTACTATAGAAGATGTGAGTTGGGCACACCCAGATAATGATATTCAATATAAAACATGAAACTTATTTATATAGGCCTAGATTCACTAAACTCACCGATCTGGATCATTGTTGGGCGATTTGTGGCCGAGTTCTGCCAGGCGACCAATTCACTATAGAGTCCTCATTGCAAATTATCTGATCAGATGCACGACCCACCGCGATCCCATGAATCGCTGCAAAGCGAATGCGACGCATGCACAGACCATCCTGGTTGACTGTAGATGTGAGCCGCGTATTCGCTCGCTCTCCACACAAGTGAGGTCAAAACAAAGGGGGAGGGGGTGGCTGCAGTTTACTTGAGTGGACATTTCAATTTAATGGAACAGAACACACTTTAGCCAGATTATGGAACAGAACATGCTGTAGCCAGAACACGCTTTTAACCTGTGGGTTAAAACCATAGGCTCGCACTGCACTGCGTTTTTTGCAGAATATATGGGGAGTAATGTAGTTTTATTTTTTATTTTGAGAGTTGTTTTGTAACCTCGATACTGGGATTTCAAGGTGGCAGAGAGCAGGTGAGTCGGCTAGGACAGTAAACGACTGTCCTCAGCAGTCGCTTCATTTTGGATCAGCAAACCCAATTGGTGTTTCTTGTTCTGTTTAGTGAATTGATGACTTCCTACTTAGCATGCCATTTCCCCTCATTTGCATGGGCGGATCGGATCAGCTGGGAGAATGATCGGGCACAAGGTTAGTGAATCGGGTCGGGATCAGGGAACGATCGCAAACTGGTCGGGAAATGATTGGGACACAATCAGTTTGTTTAGTGAATCTTGCCCATGGTCCACTTCTTACACAGTGTATATCATTATCTGTCTGTATGTGGGTAGATTACCCCACCCAGTCAAACTTTACTTAAATGAACACAAATCCTCTATCCTGACTGAAAACAACTTCAGCTCCACTGGTCAGACATACTACACAGAACTCTAGCTACAGTTACGACTTGGATGGAAGACCACAAACTGAAACTCAACCCAGACAAAACTAAATTCATCCTCCTAGAAAATAACAAAATCCCAACCATAACCAACTTAGAAATCAACTCTATCAACTACCCTTTGCAAAGCACCCTAAAACTTCTAGGTATGACTATTGACAGAGGCTGCACCATGCAACCACAAATTAACAAAACAATACAGAAATCTTTCGCAATTATGAGAAACCTTAGACAAGTCCGAAAATTCTTCGAAAAAACACAATTTCAGCTCCTAATACAATCTCTAATCCTAAGTATCCTAGACTATTGCAACATCCTCCACCTCCCCTGCCCTGCAATAATGATTAAACAACTACAGACAATTCAGAATACAGCTCTGAGACTCATCTATTCATTGAAAAAACATGATCACATTACTGAGGCATTCATCAATTCTCATTGGCTTCCAATCCAGGAAAGAACACAATTTAAATTCTACTGTATACTATTTAAAACTATAAATGGAGACAGCCCAACCTACCTAAATGACCGCCTCATCCAAACCA
The DNA here is from genome assembly GCF_902459505.1 of Geotrypetes seraphini. Lineage (NCBI taxonomy): Eukaryota > Metazoa > Chordata > Amphibia > Gymnophiona > Dermophiidae > Geotrypetes > Geotrypetes seraphini. Next base: position 25,639,011 of record NC_047095.1, read on the forward strand.
CCTCTACCAGGCATAGAAAAACACACACCCCATTCACTTACCCCCCAATCAAAGAAGTAAAACGTAAAAAAACTATACAACGGACTACTGGCCACTCAGGCAGCGAAGATAGACAACCAAGTCTCCAACCTATTGACAACAACCCCAGACTACAAGATGTTCAGAAAGGAAATAAAAACTATACTCTTCAAGAAATCCCTTAATAAAGCTTAATACCATGATAAAGCTTAACCCCCCTCTTACCATCCCCTCTTTAACCCCAGATCCTACTTTTCCCTCTCTTGGAAACCTTCTTTGATCTAACGTTGTAACCCTTCTTCCATAACTCTTTTTGTAATCTGCTTTGAACCGAAAGGTAATGGCGGAATAGAAATCTGTAATGTAATGTAATTGGCTTTCTTATCGTTGTTCAACTAAAGATATATTACAGAACATTATTGATACGGTGCAGCAGGGATGAGCTTGAATAAATTATGTCGATCTTTTAAATTCAACTGGTCAATTACAGATGCGAAAGCTGGACACTACAGAAACAAGACAGAAAGAAGATTGACTCATTTGAGCTTTGGTGCTAGAAAAGGATTTTATGCGTGCCGTGGACTGCCAGAAGAACTAATAATTTGATTCAGGAAGAGATCAAACCAGCTTTGCAACTCAAAGCCCAAATGAAGTTACAATTGTCTTATTTTGGTCATACTGTCAGAAGAAAGAGATCACTGGAGAAGGGCATCATGTATAGGAAGATTGAAGGAATCAGGAGAAGAGGGTGATCTGCAATCAGATGGCTGGACACATTGAAAACAACCATAGGGATGACGCTGGAGAACCTTCCCAGACTAGCAAAAAAACTGATTTCTTTTTAGATCTGTAATCCATCAAGTTGCTCGGAGTCGAACATGAGTTAATGGCACCTAACACAAAGAACAATGATGGATTTTGTAGTTAAATCCAGTAATATTGCAAGCTCTAAATGAAGAACTTGATTGGATGTCATTGGTGTAGAGCAGAGATTCAAAACTTATCCTGAGGGAACCTCAGCCAGTGAGGTTTTCAGGATATCCACAGTGAATATTCATGAGATAGATTTGCATACCAAGGAAGCAGTGTATGCATATCAATCTTATGAATATTCATTGTGTCTATCCTGAAAACCCTGTTTGGGTTCCCTCAGGACAGATTTGGGTATCACTGGTTTAGAAGTTGGATTAAAATTCCATTGCCATTTTGAATACATTTTACAATATAACCTATGCTATGAAACTTTGAATATATGTGAAGGAAGATAACTCATAAATGGAGTTTTAACTATAAGAATATTATTCTTGAAGCAGCAAAATGAAACAGAAGGCTGCTGTATGTTGGAGAGACATTGTCTTATAATTGAAGTTCAACATTGGATATTGGTTGTTTGTTTATTTATCGCCCGCCTTATCCAGGGTGAGTTACATATTAACATACAGAATAAAACATAGCATTTACCGTACAAAACACATTGAGACAACACTATAACAAACTACATACATATATATAAAATCAAATTGCATAAGACATACACGTCGTTTCAGGTCAAGAACTAGCCAACCCTATCATACATCAAAAATGTAAAATTACATAAGGCACACAAGATGCCTCAATGAAAAAACATCTTTGTGTCAAATGAGACAAACCAGACCATCGAAAACCTCTGTGACCAGCACTCAGCATTCAACAGTCTTCACTCTTACCCCCTCAGCCAAACTCGTATCATATATTTCATCTTACAGAACAGGTGTATTTTCAACATTTTCTGGAAATTCTGTAAAATTTTCTGTTGGCGAATATATCTTGGTAGGTTATTCCACTCCCACTGTTCCTGGAAGAGGAAAGCCTTAAGTCCTGCACAGCTGGCACAAACAGATCACAATGCTCAGCATGAAGATGTTTTCTATAAGATAAGCGCATGCATGTTTTATGATTCCTAGTTCAAAAAGAAGATCTATGAAGATACAAGTATAGGTACCTAACAACAAGTTTGCTTATCTAATGTCTACCCTCTCTGATGGTTTGCTAATATAACTATATATATTTGGTGAACTGATTTTTCTGTTATAAATATGAAACAGGCACCTTTTTCACAATTTTTATGAACTCTACTATGCAATTGCCTTAAAAATATCACTGGAGGTTGAGCCTAGCATAAGAACATAAGCATTGCCATAAGGGAACAGATCAAAGGTCCATCAAAGCCAGTATCCTGTTTTCAACAGTGATCGATGCAGGTCACAAGTACCTGGCAAGATCCCAAAAGAGTAAAATAGATTTTATGCTGCTTATCCTAGAAATAAGCTGTGGATTTTCCCAAGTCCATCTAAACAATGACCTATGGACTTTTCTTTTAGGCGATTATCCAAACATTTTTTTTAAACCCTGCTAGGTAAACTGATTATCATTCTCTGACAATGAGTTTCAGTTTAATTACATGTTGAGTGAAGAAATTTTTTTTTCAGTTTGTTTTAAATTTACAGCTTAGTAGCTTCATTGCATGCCTTTAGTCCTTTTATTATTCTGCTCCAGTCAATATTTTATAGACTTCTATCATATCTCCTCTCAGCTGTCTCTTCTCCAAGTTGAGGAGCCCTAGCTGCTTTAGCCTTTCCTCCTAGGGAAGTAGTCCTATCCCATTTATCATTTTCATTACCATTCTATGAACCTTTTCTAATTCTGCTATATCTTTTTTGAGGTGCAGTAACCAGAATTGCGCACAATATTCAAAGTGCAATCTCATCATGGAATGATACAAAGGCATTATAATATTCACAGTTTTGTTTTCCATTCCTTTCCTGATAATTTCTAATATTCTATTTGCTTTCTTAGCCGCAGCTGCACTCAGAGGAGAGGATTTCAATGTTATCATCAATGATGACACCTAGATCCTTTTACTGTGAGTCCTAAAGTAGAACCCAGGATCGCATAGCTGTAGTTCGGGTTCCTCTTTCTTACATGCATCACTTTGCACTTGCTTACATTAAACGTCATCTGCCATTTTGACGCCTAGTCTCCCAGTCTCCCAAAGTCCTCTTGCAATTTTTCACAATCTTCTTGTGATTTAACAACTTTGTATCATCAGCAAATTTAATTACCTCACTAGTTATTCCCATCTGTAGATCTTTTGGTTTATCTTCCTCTGCTGTTGGCCATTTAGCTAACTATTTCATTTTAGTGTTTGAAATAAGTTTGTGTAGACTTGCTGTTTGGATTGCCAGTTGAGGAAAGCAGTAATTTATCCATTCTGTGATGACAAACAGGGAAGAAAAGACATCAATAAGATGTAAAAATCTGGAAGATAAGTAGGATTTGAGCATCATCTGTGTACAAAGCAATCAATAAGAAGGCCCAAGAGAGAGTTTAATTAGGAAAAGGAGCGGCCTAGCAGAAAGTCTTGGGGAACCCCTACTGAGATTGATTGAAAATTGGAGAGTGAACTGTTCCTGACACTTTGATGGCATAGCTAAAAAGACAGGAGATTACTAGCAAAATCCAGGAGCAGAGAAAGCAAAAGAGAAAAATGCAGAACATGACACTGAGAAACTCAAGTTATCCAAATAAATACAAGACTGCATTGCTTTTTCCAAAAGGTTACATGACGTTATAAAGAAGAAAGAAGGCAGACACTGCATTCAGTCTAACATTGCCAGAGTTACTCAGTAATTTGGATAATGATTTCACTGTATCCTGAGTTGCTAGAACAGTAATGAGACAAAATGTTTAATGAACAATCAGAGAAGCTACTAAAGAATGTGAGATTAGTAGCAGAATTGAAAGTTGCCAGAAAGTGAGGCACTGAAATCAGACAAGACTAATGGTAATTGGAGGGACAGAAATTGACAGGCATCATCAATACATCACTAAGGCCTGGATTCTGTAATTGGCGCCATGGTCGGCAGCCGCCTTAAAAGCAGCTGTTGATCACAGGTCAATCATGCGACAGCGCCAGGTACAGAATCGCATTTCCGTCAAAGGTATGTGCCAGAAAAATAGACCTGGCCTACATCTATGGTGCCTACCTATGATGTGAATTGTACCTACAGAGCGCTTTAGGCCACCGAATGTCACTTCCAGCGTTAGCCATGCCCACAGTGGCGTTCGGTGGCCTAAAGCGCCTCCATAGGCGCAATTCTGGTGTCAATTTTCTAGACACTTTAAAGCACAATTAAAAACGATGTCAATGAGAACAAGGAGTCAGATTTCATCAAACAACAATAAACATTTATTGATTATGACAGGAGTCGCCATTCAACATATCAGAAGTAATTGGAAAAACTGCAGTAGATTAAATTGTACCTTCTGGTGGAATCCGTTATGTCACATTTATAAAATGGAAAGCATAATTGCTATTCAAAAAGGGAATTATAATAAATTTAAAAAAGATCTGGGGGCCATTGACAACTTACTGTAATGAATAGATACCATTTTCTATTGAAAGTATATTTGCAAATGGGGGGAGGAGGGTGGTTTAAAGTTTACTGTAGGTTTAATCAATAGAAAAGAATATTTATATTTGTATATTTTTGATTAAATGTTAAGGGAAAGGGTGGGTGGGAAGGGAATAAATTTATATATTTGATGTTATATTAGAAAGAATTTAAAGCGATGTATTTAATTTCAAATGTTTTATTATTTGTACACTTGATGTAAGATTAAAAAATGAATAAAGAATTTTTTTTTAAAAAACGATGTTTGAACAGCATTTTTAGCTGAGTTTGGGCGCCTACCAGCGCCTAAAAAAATTGGTGCCAGTTTGAGAATTCAGGTCTAAGTGCACTTTGAATATGGCTCAGGAAAAAATGCTTGAGTACCTGGATAAATTCATGTAAACCGTTCTGAGCTCCCTTGGGAGAATGGCATAGAAAATTGAATAAAAGATGAATAATAAAACCTATAGAACTGATTTGCAAACGTTACATTTGTAGTATTATGTGCACTGCATTTTAGACAGGACATATAAATCATAATTGAGACTTCTGGGCCAGATCTGCCAACATAGAGTCTAAAATTCCTAGAGAAATGGATGTTTATGCACTGATTATGTGAGGTAGGAACATCTATGTTATGTTATGTTATTTTATGTTATTTTAGAAAACTATCCAAAATATCAGTGGGGCAACACAGGAACATAAATGTTTCCGTGGTGGTACATGAACATCTGTTGTATGAAATGGCAACACAAACTTTGGGCCCCTTTTATCAGGCAGCAGTAGAGCCTTTTACCTCAGGCTGGTGAGGTAAATACTCTGACACTCATTTAATTCCTATGAGCATCGGAGCATTTATCGCATTGACCCAAGGTAAAATGCTCTATCACTGCTTGATAAAAGGAGCTCTTTAAGTGTTGAGTCATGAATATTTAGGTCAGATATTTTAGAGACAAAAGTTTATTTTCCTGACGCTGTCCTCCCTTGCTTGTTTCACTTTTGTAAAGGGGGGGAGGGGGGAGAGAGGTGGGTATGTAAATAGGATTACCAGATGTCCGGATTTCCCATGACAAGCCCAGGGGTCTGGATGGCTTTTCAAAACCCGTCACTTTGTCTGGGTTTTGAACAGCCTCCTCAAATTGTGTCAGGCAGGGAGGAAATCCACACATGCGCGGACTCCCTTCCTGCCCAATGTGATTTGTGGACAAGGGCAGGCAGCAGAGAGCGTGGGCAAAAGCAGGCAGTGGGGGCGGGGCTAGGGTGGCCTGGGGGATTAGGCGGGACTAGGGGGCCTAGGGTGGGATTAGGTTGGGGATGGGCGGAACTGGGCCTGGGGTGAAAATCTGGCAACCCTAAATACAAACAACCGGAGGTTTAAGGAGCACTGTTCAACAGGGACACTTTTCTGAAACCTAAATATCCTAGGTATCAGCTCTAAATCCTGACATCCATCTTTTTGGACATAGATGTTCATTCTCCTTCTGAAACAGCAAATTAAATTCTTTTCTTGGGCCTGCCTTAATCCCACCCAAATTTCCACAGGAAATGAACAGATCCAAACAAACGAGACTGTGGAAGCGCAATGTTCTCGGACCTTGGAGATAATTTTATTCAAAATTTTCTTGATAAAAGCAATCACTGCAATAAAAACAGTAATAAAAAACTCAGTCCACATGTATCTTTTAAAAGGACCCAACATGGGCTGTGTTTTGGCTAATCACGCCTTCCCCAGGGATCCTAGGGTATGAATGTCAAGAGATGTATGTTATGCATGCTGGCTATTCATTTACTTACTCCAGATTTCTATGGAGAAGCTAAGTACCTATTAATTTCATGTTCAGCTTGTGACTGTGCTGGCTTGGCTGACTTTGGATGCTGCTGTACCCTCGGATGAGGGGCAGACACAGCTTATCTTACCTATTGATGTGTTCTATTTATTTATTTTTTAGATTTAAGTCTTTTATTAATTTATAACATTTTATTGAAGGAATCAAATAAATATACAATACTAAAATACAATAAAATATTAATTGCATTTATATTCACAATATTAATTTCAGGATGGTCTCGGGACTCAAGGAGCTCCCATATGAGGAGCAGTTAGGGAAGTTGCAGCTCTACTCACTCGAGGAACGTAGAGAGAGGGGAGATATGATCGAGACATTCAAGTATCTCACGGGCCGCATCGAGGTGGAGGAAGATATCTTCTTTTTCAAGGGTCCCGCAACAACAAGGGGGCATCCGTGGAAAATCAGGGGCGGGAAACTGCACGGTGACACTAGGAAGTTCTTTTTCACTGAAAGGGTAGTTGATCGCTGGAATAGTCTTCCAATCCAGGTTATTGAGGCCAGCAGCGTGCCAGATTTTAAGGCCAGATGGGATAGACATGTGGGATCTATCCGCAAAGATAAATAGGGAGGGTCATTAGAGTGGGCAGACTTGATGGGTCGTGGCCCTTATATGTCGTCTATTTCTATGTTTCTATATTTCTATCATTCCTCCAAAATATATTTTCATATTACCTATTACATACCTCAATACACTCCCCCTATTCCTATTCTATTTTTTTTTTTTTTAACTTATTTCCACTTTTAGCACCACTGGTTTGTGCACTAGTTTTTCATGTTAAATTTACACTTGGGTTTGCCCGGGGATGTTTCACTGATAATACCCTTCTGGGTGTATGACTGTGACAGCTGGTGCATTAAGGGCTTGTTCCCACTGCAGGCTGTGAGACTGAGGGCTTCCCATTCACCCCAATAAATTTTGGTAGGTTGTTCCCATTGGGCTGTCTCTTCCCCTCACCCCTCTTTTTGGGTCAGGGGAGACTTGTTCTCTCGATATATTTTCAGTACTCTTCCTATTGGTTTTTTTTTTGTCTCTAGACTAGACTAACATACATCTCTTGGCATTCGTACCCTAGGATCCCTGTGGAAGGCCTGTTTAGCCGAAACACGGCCCATGTTGGGTCCTTTTAAAAGATACATATGGACTGAGGTTTTTTTTAATTACTGTTTTTATTGCAGTGATTGCTTTTATCAAGAAAATTTTGAATAAAATTATCTCCAATGCCCGAGAACATTGCACTTCCACAGACTCGTTTGTTTGGATCTAATCCCACCCAAAAACATGCCCAAATTGGGATTCAAAAATGTGTGAGAGGGTCAAAATGCACCAAATAAGCCAAACACTAAAAAACACCAAGGGCCCCCCAGAATTAAGGGCCCAATAGAGGGCTTGGAGATGTGGAACTAGTTTTTATTGCAGGAGTTTTCATTCTATTATCAACCCCTGATTCAGGTATATCATGCTGAAACATGGCCCGTATCAGGTTCTACAATAAAACTCCTTTTCACTGTCCTCAATTCTGGGGGCTCTTGGTGTTTTTTAATGTTCAGATTGGGATTCAGCCAATTCTGGATTATGAATGCCTAAATGGCCATTTACGGACATCTAAAACATGAATAGCACTTCCAAATAAACCCCATATCTTGCCTCTCAGCCATAGTAAATTCTAACATTCCCCCCACCCACCCCAATACTGCTAGAATGAGGTGTATCACTAAAAAGAGGTGACAACTTGTTACAGACAGGCTATCTAGAAACATGAAAGAATTTAGTAAATAAAATAAGGCACTGAAATGAAGCTAAAGAGTGAAAATTCTTTTAAGGAGCTCAGATTGTCTTCACCAAAGAATGGCTGAAATGTATTTAAAAGACAAACTTTCCATAAAGGTCATCAGTCACTAAATCTGTAATCTTTTCATCTTTGCAATGTGATAATTCCTTTAAGTGAAATGATCAAAGTTTTAGATGTTCTGATTGACTCAAAACTGTCAAAAAGGCCCTTTGGATTATTATTCATACACTAGTAATTATTCACGTAGATTATTGTAACTACAAGGGGGTGTTGAAAAGTTCTCAACCCAACCAACTAATTGCCACTGTAGCTGAAAAGGCTGTTATGTTATTTCTTTAAGTGCCAATTTGCAAAAACAAAATTCTATGTTTTGACATTGTTTCAGATCATTAATTGAACCATATCCTTGTCATTCTTGGTTGGGCTGAGAATTTCTCAGCACCCCCTCGTATTTAAGGGACTCTTGACAACGAGATATTAAGCAGCTTCAAGTAATACAAAATGTTGCAATTAAATTGCACTTTGGAGCCAAAAAATATGATTATGTTACCCTGCTTTTGAAGACTTAGCATTGGCTACCAATCATTTACTATGTAATTAATAAAATCACAGTTCCAGTCCATAAAATACACCAGATAGGTTCTCTTCAATTCTTATCTCATTACTTGATGCCCTATACTCCCTCATGGATCCTTTTCTGTGCTCATCAGAAGTAACTGGTTTTTCCATCTTTTCGTCAAGTCTTTCTGAACATCTTTTGGGACTCTTTAATGTCATTGGGCCCATGCTTTGGAAGGGGGAGGTTTAGAACAAACGCCAGGAAGTGGTGGATGCATGAAACGCGTTACCGGAGGATGTAATAAGCAGGAGCACGCTACAGGGCTTCAAAGAAGGTTTGGATAGGTACCTGGAAGACAAAGGGATTGAGGGGTACAGATAGGAGTAGAGGTAGGTTATAGGGATAAGATTAGAGGATTAGAGACAGTTACAAAATTAGTCAGAGACACTGTTCAGGCAATTAAGCCTGATGGGCCGCCACGGGAGCGGACCGCTGGGCAAGATGGACCTCTGGTCTGCCTCAGCAGAGGCAACTTCTTATGTTCTTATGTTAACTTCCATTACCTATGGGGCTCATAATTGAAACAAAAATACATCTAAAAATAACCTCATAATACTTATAACCCCCGACCCAACCATGTCAGCAAGGGTCTGGAGGTGGCATTTCCCCCCCTGCCCCATTTCCCAGGGTCGCCTGACCCAAAGGCACAGGTTCCTGCCGGCCTGTTGTTCATCCCTGGATGAGCTCCAGCAACCAGTTGCTTGGGATACCCACCCTCCCGAGCCACTGCATGACCAGCACCTCTGGCCACCACAAGTGGTGGGTGAGCGGGAAAAGCCACCTCCAAGGACCAGGTATGCCCTTTTCTACCCCCCAGAACCCCTCTCCAATCCATTCAATATCCATTGGTGGAAATTGCTGCCAATCAATCCCCTCCCCCAGAGGTCCTCCCTTCTCCCCACTGCTTGCTGTCCTTCCTTCCCCCCCCCCCCAATCTTGATGGGTGACAACACGGGCATACAAGCCCCATGTTACAGTCACCCATCGAGACCAGTTCTCGGGCTCACATTTCTTCTAGTAGCAACAGAAACTGATAGACATCCTATATCTGGCAACAAAAAGGACAGAAGCAGTGTCAACAGTATAGACTATATCAACTAAATAATAATGGGATGCCTTGCTCGCAAGAACCAGCAAAGTCAGGCTTTGGATGAGAGAGATGGACAAAGGGTGCAGAAATGTCATATTCTAGAACTGAAATGGTGTGGTGGCCGTGTTACTCTACTTTTAAAGGTAATATATAGAAATAAAACATAACATAGGAGAATCCTTTATATGCTCATCTTCTAATGTGGTATATATCATTCAGTGTAAAACGTGCAAAGAAGGGCAATACATTGATGAAATAGGCCAGATGCTAAAGACTAGGATCATCTTACACAGATATATAATATTAAAAATTACAATGCCAACTAGGATGCCACCTCTGTTGGACAACACTTTTGAAAAACTGACCATTGCACGAATTATATTATGGTGAGAATATTAAAAGGAAATTTTAAGAAAATCCAAGAATGTAAAACCTTTGAAATCAAAATGATGAAATATTTTTATATTTGTACCTACCAGACAGGACTTAACAAAGGGCTAGATTCACTAACTCCCAATTCTGTCTCCGATCCGTTCCCGATTGCATGCAGGCCAAAATATTCACAAAAGGCCTGCATGCAAATGGGGACGATCGTTTACATGCCCCTCACCCATGGCCAGGATTGCTAGAGAGTGATCCTGGAGCATGCTTAGACCCTGACAGTAGTGACAGGAGAAGCAACCTCCTGTCACTGCTGTCAGGGCTTCTGCTGGCTTTTTTTTTTTTTTTTCATTTTTTTAAAATAGGCCTCAAAATATCAGGCCTATTAAAAAAAATAGCCTCCCCCCGACATGGCACGGCCCACCCCTGACACTGCATGGCTCGACACCCTGCCCGTTAAAAGTTGGGAGCAGGAGGGATGCTCGATCCCTCCTGCTCCGTAGGCTCACCAACCCCCGGCCGGGCCTGGCCCGGACCCCCCGACATCCAATTTGGGAGCAGGAGGGGTGCTCAGTCCCTCCTGCTCCATAGGCCCTCCAACCCCCAGCCGGGCCCGACCAGGCCCGGCACCCCCTACCTCCAAGTTGGGAGCAGGAGGGGTGCTCAGTCCTTTCTGCTCCTCCAGTTCCATCGACGTGTCTGCCTAGGCCTTAGGCCCCACTCCGGTGCATCATGTGATGCACGGGGTGGAGCCTAAGGCCCTGATTGGCTCAGGCACCTCGTGAGGCACCTGATGCGGCAGGGCCTAAGGCCCAGGCAGCTGCGTCACTGGACCCAGAGAAGCAGGAGGGACTGAGCACCCCTCCTGTTCTCAACTTGGAGGTAAGGGAGTGCCGGGCTGAGGGATTGGTGAGCCTACGGAGCAGGAGGGACCGAGCACCCCTCCTGCTCCCAACTTTTAATGGGCGGGGTGTTGGGCCATGCCGAGCCGGTCGTGGGTGGGCCGTGCCGGTCGGAGGGGGGGGGAGGGTGAGTTGTGCCTGATTACCGACAGGTCTGCAGCAGTCGGGTTTGTCAGTAATAAAATCCGATTCAAAATTGCCAAGCAATTGTTAGTGAATTAATCGCTTGGCTATTTTGCAAGGGGTTTTACTAATTTGCATGGGAGGATCGGGATCGGATCGCTACACTGGTTAGTGAATCTGGTCAAAGGGAAATCGGGTTGGAAAGGGCTCGCAAACCGATCGGTTTGCTTAGTGAATCTAGCCCAAAGACCTTGGCGTTCACATTACAAAGAAATTTAAACTGTTTTGCCACCTCTCTATCTCCTACTTATCCACCCACCCCTCCCTCTTCCTGTGAGAATATCACTAGAATGCTTTCATGTTTTTCTTACATAAACTGGTATTTGTCATCATTTGCTTATTTCTAATCTAAGGAAGGGATTATCTGAAAAAGCTAATCATAGAATGTATGTTAGTCCAATATCACCTTATTTCCTTTAGGTTTTTGTTTTATTTCTATATATTATCATATTCTAGAACTGAAATTATGAATGTAAGAAAGCAAATTATAATTTGCCTTTACTTTTACACCACCAAAAGCTTTGGTTTCCTATTTGTCAAGTGTTTAATGCTGTGCAAAAATTCTGTGAAAGAATCGTCATAAGCAATGCAAAACACAATTTAAGCAGAATTAACAATTTGCACCTTTTTGGAACATTAACAGCCCTCTGTTGTTTTTATGTAGAACTTCATTATCAATTTGCATTCCTAAAGAGGTGTAACCTTTTTCAGATACTTTGTTTGGCTTTCTTTGAACTTTAATTTTACACTGGCTGTGCTTCATTTAGTTTGTGCAAAATTAAGGTAAACTGGCAAAGGATAAGTCTCAGGATCTAGAGTGTGAGGCAGATATCTGTAGCCTGAGCTATCGGAGCTAACCGCTAACCTTGCAAACACTAACCCTGTAAGATTCTAAAAGGAAAATTAGCGTCAGAAAATATAGCAACAAAATTTTCTTCATGCCTAAGCAGCCTCTTCTTTCCCCCACTCCCATCCTTTGTTTTATGGTTGCAGAAGACAAGACAACCTTACATCCTTCTCTGTCGCTCATAGGATGCAAACGGTCTTGCTTGATAATTTCCATCTTTCATCCTGATACTATTTTCTGCTCATATACCTTTTTATACCAGATTTTCGAGGGGCTGCTGAAAAATTGTCGGCCCAAACCAACAAAGTTGGGGCAGTCTCCATCGAGAGCTGTACGTTTAGCGAGCGATATGCCACTTTTTTTCATTCCGTATTTTGCCCACGGAACAAAAGAAGTGGAAAATCACTGGACTAAGTGTGTAGCCCTCGATGGAGACTGTCCCAACTTTGTTGGTTGGGCTGAGAACTTTTCAGCGGCTCCTCATATAAACCAGGAAAATGCCAAATGCCAGATATTCACAAGCACTTATCCCTACAGCAGAGGCCACTAAGGGGGCAATTCTATATTGGGGAACTTTGCAGGAGCCTATCCTATAAAACAACACACAGTAGATACCTACTTTCCATTATTGAGTCCTAACATGACCAATGTATATGTGCCTATAGGTTAGACATGATTATCTACACTTTTTTTTTTTTTTAAACATCTGTTTATTAACAGTGAAGCAACACATACAATCAGGCGGCAGCAACGCCAAAGCATACAAGCAAATAACACAAACTTTGTGTTATCTACACTCTTGATAAAGAGCCCTCCATAGTGTTGACATGAGTGTGTGTGCCTAAGTTTTAATAATACACTTCTAACTTACTACTACTACTGCTATTATTAATTATTTCTATAGTGCTACCAGACATACATACATAACTTGTGGTATTTCTATAAGATACGAGGGTCATTTCATAAATGACAGGTTGGCAACGTTGGGGAGTGGATGATGCAATTGCAGTAAACCTTGTTTCACTTTCACTTCAGTGCTTGAAGCAGCAGGATGTGCGCTTAGGAGCTCTGTAGTGTACATAGTGTGGCTGTGACAAGTGTGGGAAATGGAGGCTGCAGGTGTCTCGGGTACTGTGTCTGTTGACGATCAGAGGCCGTACATTAAGATTGAAACTCTACATGGCAAAATCCTGACAGAAATCCACAGTGCGTTACGTGAAGTTTGTGGTGAGTTAACAGTGAACCGTAGTACAGTTTCTCGGTGGGCAACTCGTTTTCGGAGTGGTCGTGTGAGCATAGATGATGATGCAAGACCAGGAAGGCCGAAATCAACAACTGATGAACGATGTGTGAAACTCGTGCTTATGATCATGAAGGCATCATCATCACAGACAAAGTTCCATGTGGGAGAAGTGTTACTGCAGTGTATTATCGTGATTTTTTGCAAAAAATGCACAAAACCCAACCTCAGTTACTCTTGGCTGGGCCACTCATTCTTCACGACAATGCTTGCCCGCACATAATAATAATAATAACTTTATTTTTCTATACCGCCATAGTCAATCGACTTCTAGGCGGTTTACAGTGTAAGAAGGCTGGACAATCAGCGAATAACAAGAGGTCTCAATACAATACAATAAGTCAACATACAATACAATACAATACAATACAAAGATTCTGTATACAATATAGTACCATATAGTACGAGTCTAACTACAATATAATACAAAAATCTGAACACAATACAATACATAAGTCTGAATACAATACAATAGGGAATGTAATCATTGAAAAACTATGCAACTACAGCTGGGAGGAGTTACCATGAGTCCACTAGACTGCGACCTTTTTCCAAAGTTGAAACAACTTATGTGTGGACATCGTTTTGCCATTCGGCAACTGAATAAAAATGGTGTCTTGGATGGAATAATGAAGCTTCCCAGACACTGGGACTCAGTCATTGCAAAGCAGGGACACTATATTGAAGGATTGTAAAGAAATACTTGAAAAAAATAATAAACATGTAAATAAAAAAAAAAAAAAAAAGAGTGCATTATTTAGGAAATGACCCTCATACATGGATTAGTGAGAATCCTGCCCATGTTCCAGCCAGGCTCCACCTATGTGTATGCCCGCCTATAAAATATACATTATGGGGCTCATAATCAAAATGAAAATACATCTAAAATTCCGTCTAAATCGGTACTTGGATGATTAATAAGATAAGTTGTCAAGTGCCGATAACCGAAATGGGTTTTAGACATATTTAAAAACAGCTTAGTTCTCTTCAGTGCTGCTGTATGCCCAGACCTAAAAGGGGCATTTTAGGAGGAGTGGTGAGGGCGGGATTTGGGCGGGATGTGGACTGAGCTACACGTAGTCGTACTGCAAGTATAACCAAAAGTTTAGCGAGACTGCTTAGACGGAACTTGTATGTTGTGACTTAGGCGATGTAAAAACAGGTCTAAGTGCCCAGAAGGTATCCAAAATGACCAGATAACTACTGCAGACACAAAATACAGACCCCCACACACTGTCCCAGTGATCACTGCCCCCCCCCCCAACACCATAAAAATAGGAATAAAAACGTACACACCTGCTTCCAGAACATTGGCACCCTTTTTGTGAAGTTCGCCGCAGTGCCCTGTAAGGTGCCCCACTACTGTGTTGCCATGTCTGGGTGTCCAGTCCATCACTATGCTGGCCTCTCCCATGTCCAAAAGGTCTTGTTCTAGGCATTTTTGATTTGGACAATTTTTTTGGACGAGAATGGGGTATAAAAATAGACGACTTAGCAGTCTGGGTGATCAAACGACGGGATGTATAATTAGACGATTCTCATCAAAAAAATTTTTGGATGTATTTTTCGAGAATGGACTTTGAGCACTGCCAACTGCGCCCAGCAACTTAGGCCCAAAACAGACAGACGTATTTTTTGAATATGCCCCTCTAATTCTATATATCGCACAATTTATTTGAATTGCTTATCAAATCAGCTAGTACCAATAACTAGGTGCTAACAATTATTGGCAATAACTGGAATCTGCGTATGCCTCTTTATACTCGCTGTTCTATAAAGAGGTAAGTGCAAGTTTTCCATGCAGTTCCAAAAAGGCAACATGTTCAAATACCTAATCATAATCAGACCTTATGTATAGGTCATAATCTCCCCTACCCTCTATTTTAGGCTTAGCCATATTTTTTTTTTTTTTAATTATTCTTCATTACCTTCCGGATGTGTCTTCCTTAAATGTATCTTTATCTTCTTTAAAAGATTGTAGTTCACTCCTCTTTCCTTTTGTATCGATAATTATTTGTAAGTATACAGTACATTGTACGTTTATTTGTATAAAATTGTTTTATTTTTGGCTCCCAATTTAACATTGTCATACGCATTGAAGTACTTGACATTGCGTGTACAACAAACTTTTAATAAACTTGAAACTTGACAAGGGTATTTCTAGGATTTGCGCCCACTGTTATAGAATTTGAGGTATCTGCACCTAATTTAAGCACGGAGATTTACACCACGGTTCACTTGGTATAAATCCTTGCGCTCAAAACTGGGTGTAGATCCGGGTGTTAAGTGCTGTTCTATAAACAGCACCCAACTTGAAGCATCATTTAGACCAGTGTATCACAAACTGTGTGCCACACACAATAGTGTACAATGAAGAGATTCCGGGTGTGTTGCCAGGAATTTGAGAACAGATGATGTATACACGAGTCTGTCACTGCCAGCCTCTCCTCCCCCCCCCCCCCCCAGCATACCTCTGTAAATGTTTGCCAGCACGAGAGCTCAGGGCTGTGTCTGGAGGGCCTCAATGTGATGACATCACATGCATGCGTGCAATGTCATCATGTAGACGTCCCGCGCATACTCGGAAGCCCTCTAGATGCATCCCCGAGCTCAGGGAAGACAAGATGAGGTTCATTGGGGGTAGAATGGGGCAGAGCTGAAGGTGGAGCAGGGCGGAACTGGGGTGGGTGTCCCACAAAAACCATTTGCTCCATTAGTATGCCAGAGCTAAAAAAAGAAAAAAAAAAAAAGTTTGTGAGACACTGATTTAGAGAATAGCACTTAGGGGGAAATTCTATAAAGACACAAAAGATAGGTGCCTGAATAGGGAAATATTGTAAATGTCTGAGGTTTAAGTAGGGTAAACCTCCTTCAAAATACTGAGTAACGATGTTCTAATCATGTGCAGAAAAATGGAAAAAAGTTCAATGTTAAAAGTTAATGCCAAAGATAGGTGAAGTCAAAACATGCACAGGGAAAAGATATGAATATACCAGTAATATCAATATAGGTAGTGAAAAATATTGGTTTGTAGTCAAAGAACAGTCCCTTGTTATGCATTAATAATTATTCAGCAATGCTATACATATGTGAAGATTAGCTCAGAGCCATGGAGGGGTACAACGGAAGGAGAAAAAAAATACCCTCACCGCCCAATCATTGTTAAATCTTCCATACTTTTTAGCATACATTGGTGCCAAATTTATTCCAAATTGGTGCAATGGAATTCAAAAATTCTTAACTTATTTGAAATACTTAAGAGAATAAAATAAAAAACTTAGCTAAAGCTTGGTTTCTTTGAAACCATTGCACCAATTTGGTATAAATTTGCACCAATGTATGCTAAAAAGTATGGAAGATTTAGCAATGATTGGGCAGTGAGGGTGTTCTTTTTTTTTTCCTTCCGTGGTACTCCTCCATGTCTCTGAGCTAATCTTCACATATGTATAGCATTGCTGAATAATTATTAATGCATAACTAGGGTAATGTTCTTTGACTACAAAGATAAATGAAGAGCAGAAAGTAAAGGAGAAAAAAACCCAGCAAATGGATAAGAAGGCCCTGGAAAAACAGTTAAGAGCACAGACAGAAGGAAGTGCAACCAGAGACTGGGAAAAGATGAGTAGAAAAATAAGATCATCAGACAACAAAGGTAGGGAAAATGATTTTATTTTCAATTTAGTGATTGAAATGTGTCAGTTTTTAGAATTTATATCTGCTGTCTATATTTTGCACTGTTCAGGAAGAAATTATTTTCTTTCTATTTCTCTGGTGGTGTACTGTGTGTAGCGTCTGGCATTTTAGGGTTTCATTTATGTTTATTAGTACTTATAGTTTGTGGTCCTGTATTTGCATAGGGGTTATCTGTGTTCTGCATATGTGACCAAGGCCAGGTGTTCTGGTGCAAATGGATGTTGAGAAGCATACAATGTAGTTTAATTTTGTGGTTAACCATTATATTTTGTTAATAAGATTATATTGTGTGTGGATATATGAAAAATGAAAGGAAAATAGCATTACAGTCAATACTATTATTATGGGGACAGGGCTGAGCATGGGTGGGGTCTGGGGCGGGGCTTTTGAGCACCCCCAATCATTTTGAAAATTTGGCTTCTATGTCTTACTTTAACATCCATCCTTATGAATTCTACAAACTTTGGAAACCCCAGAATGCCTTAGAAAAAACGTTTTTAGTATGAGTTTCTATAAATATGGTCATATCACTCTAGCAGTGCTGGGAATGCAGTTAATCCAGCCTTATATATACAAAGCTGCTCATTAAAAGTTCAAAAACACATATTAATTTTAGCTATAGAAGTGAAATGGCCAAGCCAGCTAAAAATGCAGGCAGGAAGAAAAATGTCACATAAAACTATTTGCAGTTAATCACCAGTGAGAGAAATGGACCAACTCAGAATTAAAGCACTCAAACCAGCAGCGCTTTTTTTTAACCTTTAAACCATATGTACAGATGTAAGCTTTTTAATTTCTTCTAAATTGGAATAAAAAATCTGAAAGCTGAACGCTTGAAATTGTTTTATTGCATTTGATGCATACTTATTAGATTTAAGGAGAAAACTGCCTGGAAAAAATGATCAGACAGCAAAAATGTACCAATTATGTATTTGTCACTAACAGAGAAATCTTGGCACCTTTTGCCAAGATGCAAAAAGAAAATTAGCTATGGGCTGAATTCACTCCTACAAGAGACTGACAAAAATTTATGGCTGAAAAATATCCATTGCCTGAGATGAATGCATTTCCCAGTATCCGAGGTTTTGCACACAGGCCACACACATTTCAGAAAAGCTGAGAAACCCCTCTTGATTCTAGGATGGGTCCCTTTCTATAGCACACAGCACATGAAAAAAGTGGGAAATGAAAAAAATGGGGAATGAAAAAAGTGGGAAAATTGCTGGACTTACCCCCTCTTCTATTAAACTGCGCTAGCAGTTTTTAGCACAGAGAAGCCGCGCTGAATGTCCCGCAATGCTTCCGATGCTCAAAGGAACTCTATGAGCATTGGGAGCAGCGTGGGCCATTCAGCGCGCTAAAATCTGCTATCGCAGTTTCGTAGAAGAGAGGAATAAGTGTATAGCCCTCAATGGAGACTGCCCCAGCTTTGTTGGTTGGGCTGAGAACTTCTCAGTGGCACCTCATAGAATTGCATTGATCGATGCAATTCATGCTCAGCTTTAGGTATGAGGGCTTAAATCAGCTAAAACCTGGTGCAAATCCTGATGTGCACGTTGGATGCAGATCCTCACCCTTCTGAAACCCTGTGTGCATCTTTTGTGAACACCGCGACCCACCAATGTCCCTCTCATAACCACACCACCTTCTGAATTGCGCACGATCCAATTTAAGTATCCAATATTGCAGAATAACACACAGTCAGATCGGCGTCAAAATCATAATTAGGCCCTCTTTTACTAAGGTGCGCTAAGCGTTTTAGCGTGCGTCTAGCATGCACTAAATCAACTTATGCGCTAACTGCTAATGCCTCCGTAGGATAACATGCACGTGTTAGCGTGTAATTAGCGCGCGCTATTTACTGTGTGCTAAAAAGCATAGCGCACCTTAGTAAAAGAGGGGATTAGTGCCAATTAAGTGCTTATTAAATCTAATAATTAAGGGGTCCTTTTACTAAGGCTCGCTAGCCAATTTAGCACGTGTTCTTGGTGCAAATGTTTATTACTACTTGTAAAAAAACCAAATTCATCCACAATGACATTGATGCGGACCCAATATGGTTCGTGTTTCGGCTTGAAAAACCTTCTTCAGGGGTCCTAAGGAATGTAAAATAAATGTGTCTGTAGTATAATATATAATGTTGAATATTAGATCTATTGTGAATAAATGTGAAGATAAAGTGGTGATGGAAAGTGATAGAGTAAAAGTAGTGCAAATGGTGAATGAGAATACAAGTGCTGGTGTGAGAGAAAATATTGAATTCATATAAAAAAAGTGAATGTGAAAACATGTTTGAAACTGAATGATACAAGCAAAAAATGCTGAAGGAAACTAAAATACATACATAACATAACATAACATTATACTTATAGACCGCGTTACCAAAAAGTTCTACGTGGTTTACAAAAGATTATAAACATTAAACATAATCGTATATTTGAATGAGTCAGCTAGTCAGGACAATGACCCAACAATGGATAAAAACAAATGTGAATGTCAAGAATATAACAAAAACTTGAACCTGTTGGGAAAAGCCAATGGAAAATGTACTGTAAATCATATGGAACCTGAATCTGAGATATAAAAACAAAGCGAAGAAATGAGATAATTCTATAAACCAATGAAATATAATGAATATTGGCCTTAAAAAATACTCTTAAAAATCAGTGAAGAGCAGGACTATGTGATTAAAACTTGTAGGCACCAAATACGTCAGAGCACAACCAAGGTAAAATCAACTCTGCATAGAGAGATATGAGGCGACAACACACATTGAAAAGAAACCAAAATTAGACCAAAAACTTCGGCACAAATGATGATCTATGCCAAAATAAAAATATATTTGAACTATCAACCCTAAACTAGTGGCTATAGAAATCGGCCGCTGTCAGAGAAGCTGAAGTATATAACACAATACATAAAAACACTATAGGACTCTAATTAAATAAATGTTAGCCGTAAAAATCAGTGAAAGGCAGGACTACTTGTATGTGATTAGGACTCATAAGCACCAAATATGCCAAACTGCAAACTGGGTAAAATCAACTCTACATAGGGAGATATGAAGGGACAACACTTCGTTAAAAGCAACCAAAATGAGTGAAAAACAGTCACTAGTGACAAAGGGGCCATGCTGAGCCTACATGGAAGTTTTTTTGAACTATCAAACCATAGCTGGCAGCTATAAAAAGCGGCCACTGCCAGAGAAGTTGAGGTATGTAGCACAGTGCATAAAAATAAAGAAGCCGTAGGACGCAAGTGAAGGAAGTGATCACATATTTGGTAAGGGTAATGAATTATTGGAGATATGTCAAAACCATCCAAACAGAGAAGATGGTGTGAAAAAAATGCTGCCAAAAACTAAGGCTGTGTTGCATGATAAATAAATCAAAACGTGAATGCAACAAAAAGTATATATATAATGGAAACAAACATGATAGGAGCATCTGCTAAAGGCAATGAGATTTTATAGATGAAAAAGTTGAGACGCAAAGAATCACTCTGAAAATAGAAATAAAAACAGAGAACTACTCGGGCTTCTAATAACACACATTCAAATTTACCATCCAATAGATAGTGAAAAAATTAAACTATATTACATAGGAATGTGATGAATATACGCTTTAAAAGATAAATGATGCCCTCCACATAATAATAATAATAATAATAATTTTATTCTTATATACCGCCAAAGCCATATAAGTTCGAGGCGGTTTACAGCAAGAGGCGCTGGACAATCAGCGAAGAGGAAATGACGGTAATGAAACAGTACTAAGATCATGAACAAACTGCTTGTGAGAAAACTTGAAAAGTTTAAAACGAGAAATAGAGAAAACACATTTTTTTTTCATTTATTTTTTTCATTTATTTTTTCATTTATTTTTTCATTTATTTAGGGCTCCTTTTACTAAGCTGCGATAGCGTTTTTAGCGCATGCAGAATTTTACCACACGCAAGCTAGAACTAATGCCAGCTCAATGCTGGCGTTAACGTCTAGCACACGCGGCAATTCAGCACGCGCTACAACTGCTTTCGCAGCTTAGTAAAAGGATCCCTTATTTATTTACTCTTCCCCTCCTTTTGCAAAACTGCATAAGCAGTTCTGAGCACTGGCTGGCGTGCTGAATGCGCCACGCTGCTCCTGACGCTCATAGGAACTCTATGAGTGTTGAGAGCAGTGCGGAGCATTCAGCGTACCAGCTGGCGCTAAAAATCACTTTCACGCTTTCGTAATTTAATTAAATTAATCATGAATTAATGTAACTTAAAATAAGATTTATAACCCACTTCGATCAACAAGATCTGAAGAAAGAAACAGAGTAAAAGAATGTACAAAAATTCAATGAAAACACTTCCTAAAAACATTTCTAACTATCCTGAATCTAATATTGACTGATAAATAGTTGAGCACTATTCCAACATAAAATCACATAGATCTAGCAATAATATTATCTAGAGTAGTTAATATCCCCTCTGGAGTCTATGCCCAGCCAAATTACAACTTTTTTGATTTTCAAACTTTGATAGTGCAATACAATTGGTAAATCATAAATACTGCATAAAACACACTATTAACTATACAATTATTACATTAAACAGTCATTTTCTCCCATCCTCATCTTAATTATTAATACATATTAATACATATGATATGATTACAATATTATAATTTAAGAATTTAATTCCTCAAAGTACATTTCAATCCCCCCCAATCCCCCTGGATGTGTAAGGAAATCTAATGAAAAATAAAGAACATGACCCTTACTGTAATGCAACAAAAGTAGTCAATGGACTCCATACATCATTAAAGGACTTACTAGTCCCCAAACGTTCTGCCATCATTCTTTCATATTTATACGTGGTACACACATTTACCCACCAAAAAGTCTAATTAATCCTGTCATGGTTCTTCCAATTATGTGTGATCAGTTGAACAGCTATTCCCATCATGATCATGAAAAGATGACTTTTATACTTATCTAAAGTAGGCTTAACATGTAGTAACGTACCACAAATTATAGCTTTATAGGTTAAGGGAATAGATGACTCAAGAATGAGATTTATTTGTCTCCAAATTGACTTCCAGAAACCAAGTATCAATGGACAAAAATATGACAGATGATCCAAAGTCCCTATATTAATATGACAATGCCAGCATCTATTAGATTTAGAATTATCTATTTTTTGTAATCGAACTGGGTTTCAAAAAATCCTATGTAATAAAAATAACCATATTTGTCTCATAGATGCTGATCCTGTACATTTCAACCTCCAAGTTCAAATTCATGGCCAATGAGACACAGAAATGTGGAGGGGCATAATCGAAAGGGACATCTAAGTCCATTTACGTCCAACTCGCAAGTCGTCCAAAGTAAAAAACAGCCTAGGATACATTTTCGAAAACTACGTCCAAAATTTTTTTTGTTTTGAAAATCGTCTAATTATACGTCCTGCCAATCTGATCGTCCAAGCCGCTAAATCGTCCATCTTTATACCACATTTCCTTCCAACTTTTCGTCCAAGTCCAAAACGCCTAGAACAAGCCCTGTGGGATGTGGGAGGGGTCTACAAAGTGATTGACTAAACACCCAGACATGCCACCTAAATAGTGGAGTACCTTACAGGGCACTGCTCTGAACTTCACAAAAAGGATGCCTTGGCTTCTCCTCACTACAGCTCCCTTTTAGGTCATGGTGAGCCCTCCCAAACCATATCCAGAATCCCCTAGACCCACTTATCTACCACCCCAATAGCCCTTATGGCTGCAGGAGCCACTTATATACCAGTACAAAAGGATTATGGGGGTGTATAGGGCAGTGCACGTTTCAATATCAATGCAGTGATTACAGGGGCTTATGGGCATGGGTCCTCCTATCTATGGGTCCCTAACCCACCCCCAAGACAAGTTAAGCTGCCTCTGTGCTGGACGACTAGGCTTTCCTATGCCAGGCGGCCAGGTGATGATGGTCTGGAGGCTGAATTTTAAAGGTGTGATTAATATTTTTATGGGGGCGATGGGGGGTTGGTGATCACTGGGGTAGTGTGTGGGGATCTCTTTTATGTGTTTGCAGTGCTTATCTGGTGACTTTAGGTGGTTTTTTGTGACTTAGACCATGTTTTACATGGTCTAAGTCACAAACTCCAAGTTCCGTCGATCGTGAGCTGTATAACTTTCGGTTATACATGTTGTACAACTAAGTCTAAGTCGGACCACATCCCGCACAACTCCCGCCCTCAACACTCCTCCCGAAACGCCCCAATTAGCTTTGGTCGTTCATCGGCACTATGTAGGCCTAGGTCATCTAGAAATACGTCCAAAACCTGGTTTTATTATCGGTACTTGGACGTATTTGGGAAATGGGTTTAAGAAAGGATTGGACAATTACCTACTGGAAAAGGGGATAGAGAGGTATAGATAGAGGATTACTGCACAGGTCCTGGACCTGTTGGGTCACCGCGAGAGCAGACTGCTGGGCATGATGGACCTCAGGTCTGACCCAGCAGAGGCATTGCTTATGTTCTTATGTTAAAGTGTCGACTTAGGCTGGTTTTTGGACGTTTTTCTCTTTCGATTATGAGCCCTATACTGTTTTATCTCGATGCTTCAAATATCTCTAAGCCTATTTTTTTGGTTTCTTATTTAAAAATTCAGAAATCAGTTGTACCACTGGGCGGCCTGATGCCCTACTAGATTTGTCTGGTAGCAAACGATCTGCAAGCTGTAATACGTTTTTAAGTTCTTCCATTCAGGGAACCCACTCTGAATAGCCTGCTTCAACTGCAACCACCTATACTGTTAACACTTTAAAATACCAAATGATTGTTGCAGCCGTGAAAAATCAAGCAGTTTTTCATTAGATATAACATCATCCAATGTCCGAATACCTGCCTGCATCCAATTCTTCCAGGTGATCCCAGCACTGCCTACTTGAATCTTGGAGTTTAACCATAAGGACTGCAAAGTAGATTTCATTATAGGAACATCTGTTAGTTTATCAATAAATTTAATTGTTTTCCATGTATCCAATAAAATTTTGTTGTCCTTAGCATATCTAGGTAGTCTGATACTTAATACATGAGATAGTCGCATAGGGGACATAATTTTCCATTCTAGATATAGCCAGTCTGGAAGATGCTCCATGAGCTCAGGGAGGATCCAATACATACCTTGACGCATTATATAGGATTAATGATACCTATAAAAATTGGGAAAATTTACCCCACCCTCCACAATTGGTTTTTGTAAAGATACTAGAGCAATTCTCGCATTTTTCCCAAGCCAAATAAATTTTGTCAGAATACTATTTAATTTTTTATAAAAAGACCCTGGAAAAAAAACTGGCGATATACCCATTTGGTAACAAACCACAGACAAAATCATCATCTTAACAGTTTGTACTCTCCCCCACCAAGGCAGATGTAATGGATTCCAATGCTCATACATTTCTGTGACCTTGTGCAATAAAGATTTTTCATTTACTTTCATTGTCTCTTCCAGCATATTTTTTATCCAAATACCTAGATATTTTATCCCTTCTTCCTTCCAAAGAAAGGGGAATGAATCAAATAAACCTTTTGTACAATGTACATGAAGTGGAAGAACCTCTGATTTACTCCAATTTATCTTATATCCTGAAAATATCCCAAATTTCTCTATCAACTCCAGTAAATGTGGAATGGTTGTTCCAGGATTCCTCAAATGAAGCAATATGTCATCTGCATAAGCAGAGACCTTGTATTCCTGAACTGCGTAAGGAATACCCTGGATCTCCTCTGCCTGTTGAATAGCTAATAACAAGGGTTCCAGTACAATGTCAAAAATCAAAGGAGACAAAAGACATCCATGTCATAAGAACATAAGAACATAAGCATTGCCTCCGCTGGGTCAGACCCAAGGTCCATCGCGGCCTGCAGTCCGTTCACACGGCGGCCCAACAGGTCCAGGACCTGCACAGAAAATCTTCTATCTATACCCTTCTATCCCCTTTTCCAGCAGGAAATTGTCCAATCCTTTCTTGAACCCCAGTACCGTACTCTGCCCTATTACGTCCTCTGGAAGCACATTCCAGGTGTCTACCACATGTTGGGTAAAGAAGAACTTCCTAGCATTTGTTTTGAATCTGTCCCCTTTCAACTTCTCCGAATGCCCTCTTGTTCTTTTATTTTTTGAAAGTTTGAAGAATCTGTCCCTCTCTACTCTCTCTATGCCCTTCAAGATCTTGTAAGTCTCTATCATATCCCCTCTAAGTCTCCTCTTCTCCAGGGAAAAGAGTCCCAGTTTCTCCAATCTCTCAGCGTATGAAAGATTTTCCATCCCTTTTATCAGACGTGTCGCTCTCCTCTGAACCCTCTCTAGTAATGCTATGTCTTTCTTAAGGTACGGCAACCAATATTGGACGCAGTACTCCAGATGCGGGCGCACCATCGCCCGATACAACGGCAGGATAACTTCTTTCGTTCTGTAGTAATACCCTTCTTGATTATACCTAGCATTCTATTCACTCTCTTAGCGGCCGCTACGCACTGTGCCGTCGGCTTCATTGTCATGTCCACCATTACCCCCAAGTCCCTTTCTTAGGTACTCTCTTTCACTAACATCCCTCCCATCGTATAGTTGTACCTCGGGTTTCTGCTTCCCACATGTAATACTTTACATTTCTCAACATTGAACGTCATCTGCCATCTCGTCGCCCATTCTCCTAGTTTGTTCAAGTCCCTTTGCAATTCTTCACAGTCCTCTTTAGTCCGAGCTCCACTAAATAGTTTGGTGTTGTCTGAAAATGTTATTATCTCACATTTCGTCCCTGATTCTAGATCATTTATGAATATATTAAATAGCAGCGGCCTGAGCACCGAGCCCTGCGGGACCCCAATTGTTACCCTCCTCCAGTCTGAGTAGTGTCCCTTCACTCCTACCCTCTGTTTCCTACCCAACCAGTTTCTGATCCATCTATGTACGTCTCCTTCCACCCCATGGTTCTTCAGTTTCCGGAGTAGGCGTTCATGGGGCACCTTGTCAAAGTCTTTTTGGAAATCTAGATATATGATGTCTATGGGGTCTCCTTTGTCCATCCGCTTGTTAATTCCTTCAAAGAAGTGCAATAAGTTCATTAGGCACGATCTCCCCTTGCAGAAACCATTTTGGCTGGTTATCAGAAGTTCATTTCTTTCAAAATGTTCATCGATGTTTTCTTTTATCAGTGCTTCTGCCATTTTCCCCGGAACAGAGGTCAGACTCACCGGTCTGTAGTTTCCCGGGTCACCTCTGAAAAATTATTATTAATATACAATCTAGTAGCAGGGGAGTTATACAAAGTTTGAATCATTTGAATAAATCCAGAACCAATACCAAACCAATCCATTGCTTGATACATGAAGGTCCATTCTACACGATCAAAAGCTTTCTCTGCATCCAAGGACACAGAGAAGGCTGGATCGTTCATGTCTTTTGTTAAATTTAACATATGAAAAGTCAATCTGGTATTATTGGAAGAATGTCTCTGAGCAACGAACCCTGTTTGGTGCATACCAATGATATAAGGGAGAGCCTTGGCCAAGCATAAAGCCAATAACTTAGCCAAAAGTTTTCCATCTACATTAATCAACGAAATAGGCCTGTAATTGCCAAATTACATCTAATACGCTATGATTCTATTATCAGTCATCAGGGAGATCTCACTGCATTCCCAGCCATTTCTTAAGCAAAACTGGAGAATAACCAGGTTTTTAACTTTGCTATTAAAAAATAGTTCAGTCGATAGCGCATGGTGATTAGCATTTTATAAAGCACTGACTACGACAGGCCGAATTGGTCCCCAGTATTCAATGCTAGGACTAATATGGCTACCAGTACTGAATATTCATGACTTTTGCAGTTGTCGGGCGTTATCCAATTCTGGTGATATTGGGTGTTGGAGCCCAGATAACTACCAGGCAAGTTAGGACTGCTATTCTTGTGGTCCCATTTGTCTGGATAGTTATTCAGGCACCAGTACTGAATATTGGCAATGCCAGGTAACTCTTTGATCTACCCCAACTCTGCCCCTGGAGTAGGGTTACCAAATGTATGGATTTCCCCTGACATGTCCTCCTTTTGAGGACATGTATGGGGGTCCAGACAGCTTTTTGAAAACCACTTTGTCCGGGTTTTGAAAAGAAATTGCATTGAGAGGGGGCAGTAGGGGCGGAGCTGAGGGCAGAGCTAGGGCATAATGGTGCGGGGATGGGTGGAACTGGGCGGGCCTGGGGGGGCAGGTCCAGGAGTCCAGATTTTACTGACGTACTATCTGGTAACCCTATCCTGGAGCATCACTAGCTGGAGAACGCTGTGGTGGTCAGAGGAGTGGTTAAGTGTCATTGAAAATCTGCTTCTGACCACATAATGCTATTTAACCAGGCAGAACCCTCTCTGGCCTAGTTAAATAGCACTAAATGTGGGCCCTAGTATGGTTTCTCTCCAGCCTTTTACTAAGGTGTGCTAGTGCGCCTTAGTAAAAAGACCCCTAAGATGCACAGCTATGACTTACTCTTACACTAGAAAAATGGAAACCTCAAAACTCCAGGACTGTACTGACAAAAAATCTTTTAAGGAGTCCAAATTACTCATCGGTTTTCTCTATTTAAAATGGTGAGAAAAAAATATCAGTGGGAGAAAAAGCTCCATCTTAAAACTTATGGAGAAAAGACAACTGTTCATTAAAAAAAAATAACCCAAAACCCTCCATAAATGTTGCAAAGGTTTGCTGTACACTCTAGTGCTGAAAGATGCAGAGGGGCATTTTCATATGAAGCCTAAATCCGAGTTTAGTCGTTTTACAGAAGATGCACAGACTTTTTGTTGTTGTAGTTTTTTTTAAATTGTATATCTAATAACACATCATTTTGAGAGCACAATTGTGCAGGGCAGTACGCAACCAAGCATTTATTTAGTATCTCACTGTCATACCTCAGATAACCTTGCACACTACAACCACAACTTGAATTTTATCCTTCGTTAGACTGGAAGTCAGTGCAAGGCGATTAGAAGGTGACTCTATCCTTTTTTTTTTTTTTTTTTTTTTTTTTGCATTCATAATTATTTTAGCAGGATATTTTGCAATAGTTTTAACCTATGATTTTTCCTTAGCCCATAATATACTGCATTACAATAGTAATGTAATGTAATTTATTTCTTATATACCGCTGATTCCGTTAGGTTCTAAGCGGTTTACAGAAAATCTACATTAGGGTGCATTAAAATTATAAGTAAGATAGGTACTTAGAAATTCCCTTACTGTCCCGAAGACTCACAATCTAACTAAAGTACCTGGAAAAATGACAATTTTAGAGTAATAAAGAAATAAAAAATAGAAATAGAGGAGAAAAATAAGAAAAAACCCCAGCATTCTAATAAGACTACAATGATCTAAAGAACTTTGAAAGGTTGAAAAGAGGGGAGATAGGAATACATGCAGAAGGGAGAACTTATTTAGAAGGGAGTCTAATTTAGAAATCACAGTTGCTTGCATTAGCTGTCTGAGATGGGATTCTGCAAGGTAAAACCTGATCTGTCAATTAAGTGTGATTTTAAAAAAGATTTAACAACAGAAATAATTTGATTTTCCATAGTCAACTTTGAGTCAGCCCTAAGCTGTGGACCTCATCCATTAGTTGACTATTCTGTTAACAACCAGCTTCTTTTCAGGCAATTATGTCTACAATCCCTTAATCCATAAAATTTTACTTTTCTCCAGATTGATTTTCCAGTATCCTCCTTTGAATAATTTGAATATATTTCTCCACCTTCTCATATGTCATTTCTAAGGAATCTAATATTGGAAAGTTAATTTGAAGACCATCAACATAAGAACAGTGTGTGCTTCACACATCTTCACTTAATAGAGAAGGCGAGAAGCAGAGAGTTAAAGATCATATGGCCTATTCGATGCCCATTCATGCCAGCTCTAAAATTAATTCCCTTCTTTTAGAGATTCTCTGGTCTTGTTTTCTTGAACTCAGCTTCACCATTTTTCTGTAAAGAACTATATGCTTTGATTACTCCTTAGTCTACCCCCTTTTACCCTCATACAATGCCCCCTCAGTCCAGATCTTCTTTTCAATTGAAAGAGAACCGCCATCATTTTGACACCTGGAGCCAATGGGGCAGCAGAATGTAGACCATTCTAGACCCATCTCATTAAACACTAGGGATCTTCACCCTGGTAAGTTCCAAGGAGAAAGAATGGTCTGGGTGGGGGTGAGGTACAAGGAGGGGGACTTGAATTGTGGCTTACATTTTGTGTTGGGATTGGAGGGTTCTGAGTTTGGGGGAGGGGTTTTGAGGATCAGAGGGGCATGCTTTGGGGATCAGGGGTCTGATGACTGAAGGGTTCATGTATCAGGATTTGGGGGAAGGATTAGACAGGGTACTTGCTCCAGGGGAGAGGTTAGAAGACCTGAGTATGGAGGGGGATCGGAAAGGGGACAACCATACTGCTGGGGACACTCTACGGGGATCTAGGTGGGTCCAGGAAGGGGGGGGGGACACTCAATGAAGTTAGAGAGTAATACTTTTAAAACCAATAGGTGGAAATATTTTTTTGCTCAGAGAATAGTTATGATCTGGAATGCATCGCCAAAGGATGTGGTAAGAGCAGTTAATGTAGCTGGTTTTAAAAAAGGTATGGACAAGTTCCTGGAGGAAAAATCCATAGTCTGCTATTGAGACAGACATGGGGGAAGCCACTGCTTGCCCTGGGTTGGTAATGTGGAATTTTGCTACTATTTGGGTTTTTGCCAGGTACTAGACACCTGAAGACACCAGGTACTAGACACCATGAAGACAGGATACTGGGCTAGATATTGGTATGACCCAGTAAGCCTATTACGTTCACATCAGACTGACACTTCCTCCTTTTATGGGCTGCAGCCAATATTCAGCCAGGATCCGCATAATTGTCTTATGAGGGTCTTGGCAGAATATTGGCTAGGACTTGCATAAGTAAAGCTGGCCAGAGACAGTGTGATCAGACCAATGGTGGTGCCAGACATGGCCCAAGATTGAATATCCAGGGCTAGTTTAGCCTGCAACGTTCAGCATTTTAAAAAAATGCTGACTAACACTGGCTGTATATTGACTGGTATATGGGTAGTGAAGGGACAGTTAGACAGATGTTCACCTCACTGCTATCTCTTAATATATTGGAATTATACATTTACCAGCTAGCAGTAAAGTGGTGTGGTAGTCATGTTAGTCCTGATTATCTTTCTTCTTTTGTGCACTCCAGATTTAGTGTTTCAGTATTGTTTGTTTCTAGCTCTTCTGTTTTCTGCTTAGTGTAGAAATCATGGTGTTCACCCTATAAAAGAATCTGGTTCCTTCTGCCATAAGTTTACATGAATTCATGCCTTCATACAGTGGGGTTCAACCTAGAATAGAACTTTTGGACTTTCAGACATGGAGTTTATTCCATCTCCACTGTTAGATTTTGCACTGTGATAAAAATCTGTAAAATATTTCCCCTCTTTGTCATGATGTGTCGATTCTCTAACAGACATTCCGTAGCAGGAGAGAAAAGGAGTCTAGTAGTTAAAACGGGAGACAGAGAACCAGGGAAACCAGTGTTCAAATCTTGCCTTTCTCAATGACACTCCTTGTAACCTTAGTAAAGTCACTTCACTCTCCAGTGACTCAGAGGTACAGCTCAAATTGTAAGCCTAATTTGGCAGAGAAATAACTTGTGAACCTGATTGTAATGCACCTTGAGTTCAGATTTAGAAATGGCAAGTAATTAAATCCGGCTCTGCAAAAGATACTAAGAAGGATTTAGCAGTTCTAAACAAAGAACAATTTGGTTGGCATTTGCTTTAAACGCCATCTATGGCATTTAAATTATTCATGGATATTGAGTACCACTATCTGGATAGTGAGCAACAATGACTAGGGGACACTCAATAAAGTTACAGGGAAATACTTTTAAAACCAATAGGAGGAAATATTTTTTCACTCAGAGAATAGTTAAGCTGTGGAATGCTTTGCAAGAGGATATGATAAGAGTGGTTAATGTAGCAGGTTTCTTGGAGGAAAGGTTCATAGTCTGCTACTGAGATGGACCTGGGGGAAGCTACTGCTTGCCCTGGATCAGTAGTATGGTATATTCATTAGCTGACCAGCTAAGTTGAGCGGTCAGATAGGACTGCTTTTTAAACAAGCCTTTCTTTGGCCATTATGACTTAACTGGTCAGCTGATGAATATCGGTTTGGCTGGCTGTGTCAAACACAGCTTAACGTGGCCAGAAATTCAATGCTGGTCACCTGATGCAGCCCCAGCTTTGAATTTATGGGTTTCTGCTGACCACCGGAGGTAGCTGGGCTGCTTCCTGTAGTCTGAAAATCAAACTCTTTGTGTTTTTTGCTTGCCAATAATTTGGACGATATTTCTAAAAAAGTGCACTCATTCAGAGAGTGAGCATTTCCCTATAACTTCATTGAGTGTCCCATAGTCTTTGCAATTTTGATGGAGTAGAAAAATTGATCCACTTGTGCCTATTCTACACCACTCAGGATTTTGTAGACTTTAATCATATCTCCCCTGAGCCATCTCTTCTCCAAGTTGAAGAGCCCTAACCTCTTTAGACTTTCTTCATAAGAGAGTAGTTCAATCCCCTTTATCATCTTAATCGCTCTTCTTATTTCTGCTATATCTTTTTTTTTTTTTTTTTAATCTTTATTAATTTTCCAGACTTACCAAAAAGTGCATACAAATAAACATACATATATAAACAATTAACCGCACTTGTATTTGCACAAATATTAAAAAACAAAATACCCTACACCCTCCCCTCTTTGAAGTGGTAGCTCTTTTTCTAAAATATTCCCCTGATGCAACAATTATGCGAAACAGGGCCTGTCGGGAAACCTAAAAGGGAAATCTAAATCATTCCCCTGTGTGTTAATCATATAGCACTTGGGTTCAACTGCGGAGATTTTTTCAATATCAGAAGATATAGAGTGATCACCTAAGTTAAGTGCTTGTTTCCTACTATTTTGTGAAAATCTAATTTTAAAAAAGTTTTGAGATTGTAGTCCTTATAGCGGAGTTTTTCACAGACCAAGGATGTATTTCTCTGTGGCAATTGATTACTTGCCATAGAAAGTTTCCTGGGTATGCTCCTGGGAAACACTGAGGTCTTTTCGCCGTTCTAGTTTGGAAACTTGCCATATAGAATCTCTGATGTTGATTTATCCTATGAATATTTTTTTGTGGCTATATATTTATTAGAATATTCAGCTCGTATCAATTTATTTCTGTCTTAACTGCAGCCATTTAAATCCTTGAGACTTTGATATGCCACATGATTGTTGCAATTGTAATAAATTTACCATTTTCTCATTTGAAATTACACCATCTAAAGTACGTGTGCCTGCCTGCAACCAATGTTTCCAGAGGATTTTAGACTTGCCAATTTTTATCTTGGAGTTTAACCATAGGGATTGATACGTAGATTGTTGTATTGAAACCAAAGTTAAGACATCAATAAATTTTAATATCTTCCAGGTGGAATGAAGAATAATATTGTTCTTGTATATTCGAGGATGCTTGATACTCAAAATGTGGTTAAGACGTAATGGGTCAGGAGCTGACTTTCCAGTATCAACTAATCTGGCAGATTCTTCATGAGTTCAGGAAGGATCCAAAACATATCCTGACGCAGAATAAAGGCTTGATGATACCTGTAAAAATTTGGAAAATTTACCCCACCCGCCGATTATGTTTTTTTGCAAAGATACTAAGGTTATTCTAGCCGTTTTACCCAGCCAAAGAAATTTTGTAATGATCCCATTCAGCTTTTTATAAAAGGAACTTTGAAAATAAACTGGTAACATACTCATTTGGAAACAAACCACAGGCAAAATCATCATTTTAACAGTTTGGACTCTCCCCCACCAAGAAAGATGTAATGGATTCCAATGCTCACACATTTCTTTGACTTTCAGCAATAAAGATTTTTCATTTACTGTCATTGTATCTGCCAATGTTTTTTGAATCATTATACCCAAATATTTTATACCCTCTTCCTTCCAAAGGAATGGGAATGGATCAAATCAACCTTTTACACAATGTACATTCAATGGAAGAACCTCTGATTTACTCCAATTTATCTTGTATCCAGAAAATTTTCCAAAACGATCAATCAATTCCAGTAAATGAGGGATGGTTGATTCAGGATTTTTCAAATGAAGCAAAATATAATTTGCATAAGCTGAAACTTTATAATCTCGACCTGCATATGGAATTCCCTGTATCTCCTTTGCCTGCTGAATGGCCAACAACAAGGGCTCCAAAACAATATCATCCTTGTCTAACTCCCCTCTTCAGACAAAAACGCTCCGAGAATGAATTATTAATATATAATCTAGCTGAGGGGGAACTATATAAGGTTTGATTCATTTGAATAAATCCTGATCCTATTCCAAACCAATCTATTGCTTGATCCATAACAGTACATTCTACTCGATCAAAGGCCTTCTCTGCATCTAAAGAAACAGAGAAGGCTGGATCGTCTATTGTTTTTGCTAAATTTAGCATATGAAGTGCCAATCTGGGGCTATTTGCAGAATGCCTTTGAGCAACAAAACCCGTTTGGTGCATTCCAGTCATATAAAGGAGAGCCTTTGCTAATCTCTGAGCCAATAATTTAGCCAGAATTTTCCCATCCACATTAATTAAAGAAAAAGGCCTGTAGTTTGAAACCAACATGGGATCTCTGTTTGGCTTTGGCAAAACAATTGTTAAAGCTTCTGCCATAGTACCTGATATCTGACCCTTCATCAGTTGTGATTGATATAATTTAAAAAGATAAGGTAACAGTATAGTTTGAAAAGATTTGAAAAACTCCACTGCTATATCTTTTTTGAGATAAGGTGACCAGAACTGAATGCAGTACTCAAGGTGAGGTCACCTAAACTTAAGTCTCTGAGTGCACCAAGATTATAGAATACTACACACTTAAGTGGCATTCAGTGCCATAAGCAGTATTTTACAAACTTACCCAGATTCTATAAAGGGCGCCCAGAAATGCACATGAAACCAAATTGATTGAGTCAACAAATATAAATAATTGGATTGTAATGATCAATTTTCGATGTTAATTGGCACTAATTAAGGGTTGTGTGCACATCTAGCTATATGCTATTCTGTAAGCCTGGGTGTCTAAATCCCATAGCACACAACTCAAAAGGAAGGTTTCAGCTTTTGGTCTGTCTCCTTCCACCCCCTCTCACCCCCCTACACACACATACTCTCTTCTTTCTGCCAGCAGCTGATTTAATAGTGCAAACATTTGCCTTGGGAACCAATGAATTAGCATATCTGAAAGGCACCTCCTAGACATTTGGACTTATAGGCATTTGCCTAGATTACCTGTACCTCAGTTCTGCCCTGTCAGCAGTCACTAGCTTTCCCAACCCTTTATACACAAATGTTCATCTCATAGCATCATCACTTCTTAAAGCTCACAGCTCTTGGGTCAATCCTTGAAATATAGGGGTCTAAGACTCACTGTTTTGGGAATAATCACACATGTAACTGTACAAATAGCAGAGTCAGTTATTGTGGCCACTAAGATAAGTGGTTTTTCTATGAACTTTCTATGAATTCAGTTTTATGTGACTAAATTATTATTTTGCACAGATGCTTTAGCCATTAATTTCATATTTTTTTCATTTTTTCACAATCATATTAACTAATTTATAAAAACTACTTCTAAAAGGTTTTTTTCATAGTATTTTATTAATTGTCACACTTAACACATTATTGTATTTATATCAAAAGGAAGGAGGCGGACCAATGATTGAAACCATTATATTGCATTTGTCAAATAGCCATAGGCTGTTATGAGACACAGTAGTACGGTCTGAGGTTTGCCTTCTTTCATTAGCTATCTATCAGTACAATTGAATTGACGAATTAATAAATTAATCTTTTTTATTCCACTTTTGTTATATACCAATAGCATAAAAGCCAGGATGTCCTATTTTCATGAGAAAGAAAAAGGAGAGAAACAAGTGACAAAATAGCTCCTACAGTCAACCACAGGAGCTTTAGAACTGCAGCAAGGCCTATTTCAGGAGTGTTCCTACCCTAGGGCATTGCTTTAAATATTTTTTTGGGGGGTGGGGGGAGGAGAGATGCCAGAGCAGAACAGAAACGGGCTAAATGCACCAACGAATTATACTTTGTGGACCACTTTGTAAATAAGCAAATATCTTTTTCTGAACTATAACAAATACCTTTTTCAAAACCTGACAGCAGAATATCTCTCTCTACATTTGTGGTTTTATAAACCCAGATAGCCTGAGGTATTCGTTCCCTCAAGATCAAAAATTGTGGAGGCATAGTGAGCTTAAGAGCATAAGAACAGACATACTGTTTGTTTGTTTGTTTATTCATTTATATCCCGTCCTTACCCCATACTGGGTTAGACCAATGCTCTATCTCACTGTTCTTCAACCGCCGGTCCAAAGAAATTTCCTGCCAGTCCGCGGCCGGAACATGCCTCAGACCTGAGGAGATCAGTGCGCAAAGTTGCGGGTGGCGGCAGCTCCTACATGTGTCCTGCGCCTGAACCAACAGTCTTCTCTCTGACATCGCAACGTCAGAGGAAAAGTTTCCGGATGATGCACGGGACACGCGAGAAGCCGCCGCACTTGGCTTTGTGCACTGATCTCCTCAGGCCCGAGGCACGTTCCGGCCGCGGACCGGCAGTGAGAAAGAGGGGAAATGAGGAAGAGGGAGCCAGCCGCAAGTAATGAGGAAGAGGGAGCCGGCCGTGGGCAGCATAAAACGACCAGGTGGGAGTGCTGGTATGTTTCTTGCAGAGGGGGAGGAAGACAAGAGAGACAGCTGGCTTTCTTCAAGTTTCAAGTTTATTAGGATTTTATATACCGCCTATCAAGGATATCTAAGTGGTTTTTACAATCAGGTACTCAAGCATTTTCCCTCTCTGTCCCGGTGTCACAATCTATCTAACGTACCTGGGGCTATGGAGGATTAAGTGACTTGCCCAGGGTCACAAGGAGCAGCGCGGGGTTTGAACCCACAACCCCAGGGTGCTGAGGATGTAGATCCAACCACTGCGCCACACACTCCTCTCAAGGCGTTTGTAAAAAAGAGAGGGCAGGACACCCAGCCACACCCAACTGCCATAATGAAGCGATGGCACATGGAGGGAGGGAGACAACAAAAGTAGGGGGGAATGATTTTATTTTCAATTTAGTGATTGAATTGTGTCAATTTTGATAATTTTCATCTGCTGTCTATATTTTGCACTGTTCAGGAAGAAATGTATTTGTTTCTTTTTCTCTGGGGTTTACTGCATGCAGAGTCTTGAATCTTAGGGTTTTGTTTGAATATATTAGTAATTTTAGTTTGTGGTCCCATATTTACATAGGGGTAATCTGTTCTGGTAGGAATGAATGTTGAGAAGCATATAGTGTGCTTTGTGTAGTTTATGTTCAAATCTTTTTTATTAATAGAAAAATAGAACCAACAGAATCTAGAATATACAGAGAGTCAACAAGGTACAACAGTGCAAAGAAACATAGCCCACCCAATCCCACCCCAACAAAGCATAACCCCCCCCCATGCACACACACACACACGCACATGAGAGCAATAATGAAGGCGACCCTGAAGTCTCTAACACCCCAGGGGTCTGGACTCTAGTGGTTCCTGGAATAGCGAAAAAGGGGGGGAGTGCAGTATCCGGTGCCGAGCTAAAGTTCAACATCTCACAGACTTCCTAATGAATAGTATTCAAAATGAGGCTATGCCCTCTCGGGGAAAGAGAATTCAGATAAGCATCCCAAACGAGCAAAAAGTGACCACGTCTGCACGTCTCACGGGCCCCCACAAGGCCAAATTATGCACCAAGGAACGCCAACCCCAAAAGGACATTGGTTCTGGGACTTTCCAAGAATGCAGGATACATTTACGAGCAAGGAGACACACCTTATGACACCACAGGGACCCCCCCCCTTAGGCAAACCGCGGAAAGCTCCAGGGAAGTCCAAGACCAATTGTTCCACCGTGCCCAGGAAAAGGCGTTGGATATAAGTTACTATAGTCCTCCAAAAGGAGCAGATAGTCCAACAATCCCAAAAAGAATGAGCAAAAGTATTAGGTTCCCGTACGCACTTCAAACAAAGAGGAGAGGGAACACCCCCAATGTTATGTAACTGTACTTGGGTATAATAAGCTTTATAAAGCACCCAAACATAACAGTCCCGAAATACCACTCCCATGATCAACCAAAGGATCCCACTCACGGCACCCAGAATGTTCCACCGACTAAGGTCTCTATGAAGTTCCTGTCCCCACCGGTCCTGCAGCCGCTGAAAGTCTTTAGGACTGTCAAACTGATCTAGGGCCTTATGTAACGGTGATAATGATGTCTGAGAGCCCGCCACTCCTACAAAAAAAACCCTTAAGACTCTTCCTGATAGGTTGTGCAATCTGCTCCAGAGGAAGAGAAGAAATATAATGCTTAGCCTGACAGTAGCTGAAAGTATCCCCCCAGCAGTGACCGAGCTGTACACCAAATTCCTGATGGCCCTCTGGAGTCAATAAATGTTCCATGGTGTGGATCCCACATCGAGCCCAATCTAAGAAAGCGGGGTTATTTCTCCCCGGGAGAAAAGCCAAATTTAATTTAATTTTATTTCTTATATATTGCTATACCGTGAGGTTCAAAGCGGTTTACAATAAAGATGCATTAAAGATACAATAAAATAAAAATAAATAAAGATAGGTACTTGGAAGTTCTGTAACTGTCCTGAAGGCTCACAATCTAACTAAAGTACCTGAGAAAACAATAATTAAAAATGGTAAAGATAGAAAAGATAAACAGAAATAGAGACAAGATATGAACATCCCAACAATTCCAGTCAGACAATAGGATCTGATGTTAAAAGTTCTTAAAGATGACATGCCAAGGAGTAAAGCTGG
Source organism: Geotrypetes seraphini (assembly GCF_902459505.1). NCBI lineage: Eukaryota > Metazoa > Chordata > Amphibia > Gymnophiona > Dermophiidae > Geotrypetes > Geotrypetes seraphini. The sequence goes on from NC_047095.1 coordinate 25,677,104, forward strand.
TATGTTCCTTGAGTCCTTAATTATGAAGCCCAGCCACCAACAAATTCCCTCTCATTGATATCTGATTAGTCACCCTGGGGTTTTCACCTAACTTACTGTTAAAACTCCCCACCACCGCCCTCATAGATTTTAAAAGAACACTTGACCGGAACACAGGTGGGATGTCCTTAGTAGGTAAATGTAAAAGACTAAGAAAAGAGTGAGGGGCATAGAAAGCTAATTCAAAGGTTAAAGGGGTATATTGATCCTCTCCCTGGAGTCAGTCCTTCAAGTGGCGCAGCAAGCGGGTGTCATTGTAAAGGCCAAAATTGGGGAGTCCCAAGCCTCCCTGCATCCAGCTGTCTTCCAAGTAATGGTATCAGACTTTTGGCTTGTGCCAATTCCCACAAAATCAAGAGATTAACTGAGCCAAACGAGTAAAATCTTTTTTCAGCAAACGAATGTGGAGTGTTTGCATAATATACAACCAACGAGGAAAAATCACCATCTGAACCAAAGCTATGCGGCCCAGCAAAGACAAAGGAAGATCCCCGCCCTCCCCCCCCCCCCCCCCCCCATGTTTCTAGTTGAAGTTTGGTAGCTGCAAGAAGTTTAGAAACATTAATCGAGTAAAGCTGAGCAGTAGAAGGCAGCAAGTACACACCCAGATACTTAAAGGAACCTGAAGCCCAGCGCATCAGAAAAGCAGTCCCCCACTGGGTCTTGAGAGCAGGGGAAGGTGGTAAGGCTTCAGATTTTAATAGGTTTAGCCAGAAACCAACAAAATCCCCATATTGCCCAATGGATTCCAACAAGGCCGACAAGGAGCGGCGAGGGTCCCTAAGGTGAGCAAAAAGATCATCCGCAAAGGTGGCAAGTTTGAAACTAGGGCCCCCCCTATCTGAACCCCTGTGATGTCGAGGTTAGAATAAGCATCTCCCAATAGCAGGAAACCATAGTTCCTGCTATTGGGAGATGTTCATTCTAACCCAGACATGATTTGTGGCTGGGTGTTTGGGGTCTGCGTGTGTTTGTCTGGGGATTTTCTGGTACTTCAAAATGTCAATTGTGTTGGACATCCAACTAAAGGGTTTTTGTAATATGCCTCATTTGTTGCCATGATTTTCCTTTGTTGATTTCCCTGGCTGTTCAGGTTTTCTCTGTTCTTCCCCCTACTGGTTGTATGTTCCCTTTGCAATTGCTAATAAAGATATAAAAAAAAAAAAAGAACAAACATCTCTAAGAAGCGGATTCAGAGTCAAAACAAACAACAAGGGTGACAATGGGCACCTTTGCCTCGTGCCCCTATGAATCTCATAAAGTGGGGTCCTACAATTGTTGACCCACATGGTTGCCTGAGGGGTAGCATAAAGTGCCTTAATAGCGGAAACAAAGCGCCTCTCGAAGCTGTATTTAGACAGAGTGGTGAACAAAAAATCCCAGCCGACCCAATCGAACGCCTTCTCTGTGTCAAAGCTGATAAGTAGCGAAAAGGGGACAGCGCTTTGCATAGTTTAATTTTGTGGTTAACCATTATGTGTTGTTAATAAGATTATATTGTGTGTATATATGAAAAACGAATGGAAAAAATAGTGTTACAATTAGTACTATTATGGGGGAGGGGTCTGGGCGGAGATGGGCGGGGATTGGCCCACGACTTAGCCTAGTGCTCTTCAACCGCCGGTCCGCGGACCGGTGCCAGTCCACAAAATAATTATTTTACTTCTGCCGGTCCATAGGTGTAAAAATGTTGAAGAACACTGCTCTATCTAACCACGCACACATCTACCTGTAGGTTTTGCACCACATGATAATGCAAAATAATAGATATGGGTTTTTTTTTAACTTTGCAACTTGTCATAGACAGAAATGCACATATTCACTGTTTGTGGAGGCTTTGAAAATGCCACCTAAACATGCACTTTTTCTTCCCCAGCTTCAACACATCCCCAGGAATGCCTCCTCTTGGTAATGCAACTGAAAGTGCATGAACTGTGGTTCAACATGACAACTTTGATCCACCTTGAAGGAGTGCAATTTTTAGACTGCTGGCTAACACAATCTACTTTCACCCTGAGTAAATGGCTTTTAAAAATAGTCCTCAAAAGTAAAATAAGATTAAAACATCTAGAACTACTCCCAATTCCTGTGCCCAGTTTACTTGAAAATGCTGAACAGAATAGTAGACTATGGCAAACTGTATTCTCATTAAAACCAAAACGTGTTAAGGGGAAAAAAAGCTATTTAAAATTAGGTAATTCGCCAGTCTTTCTGCAGTAAATTGACAGTAGGGATTTATAAAAATCCATAATTATAGCTCTTTTATCTGCAGTTAGGCTAGTTAATGATGAAAAAAAGGTATACTGTATATCCTACCATATAGTTTTAATGAGGATTCTTTTTCCAGAGTTAAAAATCTCACCACATTAAATCCTGCCAATTTATTCCATTGCAAATCGAGCACTACCCTATGTCAAGAAAACCATCAAGAAGCTCATATCAGTTAGAGCTCAATGTGTAAGCCAGCATGGGTTTTGGCCTTTACTCCTGAACAGAATATTAGATTTTAAAAATAAATGGCTTTCCACTGAGTTGTCTTTGCAAATGGCTTTCTGACTTTTAATTATACGTTTAATACTTTGTTTATGCTTTCAACTGCACACCTTAGTGAGCAGACCATTCAATCACCGTGGAAAGCCAAATTAGGAACAATGATTCATGTTTATTTCTTTATTGTCTACAACTAGCAAGAAATCTTTTCTTCATTTGCTTATCTAATAAATGAATCCATCAGTACTTATTAAAACTCATCTTCGACCAGGAAAAACATGCTTATGAAAATCAGCATTTTTTTTTTCTTCTCTGGTATTTTTTTTCAGTGTCACAATACAGTGTTAAAGAAGTACTCTCACTTTTTTTTTTTTTTTTACAAGTATGTACAGTACCTAACAACTTATTTTCCATGTATAGTTATGAACCATATTTCAGCTTTGCAAGTAATAATAGACAATTGAGCTACTAAGCCCCAATCCCCTTCAAAAAATGAAAGTGTTGGATGTTAATGAACATGACGGCAGATAAAGGCCAAATGGCCCACCTATTCTGCCCATTTGCGAGAGATCCCACGTGCCTATCCCAGGCCCTTTTGAATTCGGACAAAGTCTCTGTCTCCCCCACCTCTTCTGGGAGACTGTTCCATGCATCTACCATCCTTTCTGTAAAAAAGCATTTCCTTAGATTACTCCGGAGCCTATCACCTCTTAACTTCATCCTATGCCCTCTCATTGCAGAGTTTCCTTTCAATTGAAAGAGACTCGACTCATACGCATTTACATTATGTAGGTATTTAAACGTCTCTCAATAAATAAATCGTAGTGACAGTAAAACCAAAAAGTTATGAAAATGTCACTCACCAGCAGTGAACTCAATTTCTCAGATCTTACATTCAATCAAAAAGGTGGAGAAAAAGCCTCAATTAGTATATCACGTAGCAATCATAGATGATTTTTAAGCTAATGTTTTTGTCATTGGCAAAAAACTCACACCCAAAAGAATGTAGGGATCTAGAGAGATGTAAAACCCACTACTGTGCACAGTAGAAAATAATCTTTTTATAAGTTTTCATTTTATATATATAATTAGTTCATCAAAAAAGCCTATAGTTTTAAAGGCATTTAAACAACAACAGATGAAAGGTAGAAAAAGAAAAACTTAGCTCTGGCGCCAGAACTTTGCTGTAACAAAATGAGCTTCGCCGATAACAGGAAACCTTCTTTTCAATGGCGTTTAGGTTTGCAGCATAATCAACGGCGACAGGCCAGCAATTCTTCCTACAAGATCTTGTTTCACCAACACTCCGACGGTTTCTTCAGGGATTCAAAAACCAATACCAACTTCCATCTGGGCAGTATTTGCTAAAGTTTTAGCATGCACAACGGCACAGGACGGCACGTCACAGAAATAGAGAGAAATGGACTGACTTCTGGGGGCAGCATTTCCGGGATGATGTCGTCTTGCAGTCCCCGGGATGTCCGATTGTCAATGGATTGGTTTGGGGTTGGTTCTGGATTCATACAAATGATTCACACCTTGTACAGTTCCCCTTCTGCCAGATTATATATTAATAATACTTTTTCGGAACGTTTCTGTCTGGAGAGGGGAATTAGACAAGGGTGTCCGTTATCTCCGTTGCTTTTTGACATTGTATTGGAACCCTTGTTATTGGCTAATCAACAAGCAGAGGAGATACAGAGTATTCCTTATGCAGGTCGGGAATATAAGGTCTCTGCGTATGCAGATGATATTTTGCTTCATTTGAGGAATCCTGAAACTACCATTCCACATTTACTAGATTTGATTGAAAGATTTGGAAAATTTTCAGGGTATAAAATAAATTGGAGTAAATCAGAAGTTCTTCTGCTAAATGTACAGAGGGGCAAAATAAAAAAAAAAGTCTAAGTCCCCTTTTGGCCTAAGTCCCTAAATGTTCAACCCAGAAGCAGGGAAAGTGTCCATAACCAAAACATACGTCCATGTTTTGATTATGGCCTTCCTCTGCCTAAACGCCCAATCTCCACTACGTCTAAAAGTACCCCCACAGCATGTCTACACTTTTTAACCATAATGAAAAAAAAACACAAAACGTCCAACAGAAGGGCTTTTAGGCGAAGGAGGAGCTAGTCCTTCGCCTAAAAGCTGGATTCTCTAACCGGTGTCTGTCAAAAACAACACCGGTTACAGAATCCCCCCCCCCCAACAATGAACCAGGCAGGAGGGTGCCCAAGCCCTCTTGCCATGTCAAACCGCGACCCCCCCTCCCGACGATATCGGGGCAAGAGGGAATCCAAGCCCTCTTGTCCCGTTGAAGCCGCGACCCCCCTGATAACATTGGGGCAAGAGGGAGTCCAAGCCCTCTTGCCCCGTTGAAGCTGCGACCCCCTCCCCCCCAACAACGATCCAGGCAGGAGGGTGCCCAAGCCCTCCCGCCATGTCAAACCGTGACCCCCCCTCCCGACGATATTGGGGCAAGAGGGAGTCCAAGCCCTCTTGCCCCGTTGAAGCTGCGACCCCCCTCCCCCCCAACAACGATCCAGGCAGGAGGGTGCCCAAGCCCTCCCGCCATGTCAAACCGTGACCCCCCCTCCCGATAACATTGGGGCAAGAGGAAGCCCAAGCCCTCTTGCCCCAGGCACCCACGGCACCACCGACTCATTCTCCTGGCCACCCTCCTGGCCAGGCGACCCCCCTACCTCCACCCTCACTACAGTATGGGCAGGAGGGATCCCAGGCCCTCCTGCCCTCGACGCACCCCCATTCCCCCCAATGTCCACCCCCCCAAGAACCCCCGATCGGCCCCCCCCAGCCGACCCGTGACCCCTGGCCGACCCCACGACCCCCCCACCCCATCCTCCCTTCCCCGTACCTATTTTAGGTTGGCCGGACAGACGGGTGCCAAACCCGTCCGTCCGGTATGCAGCTCAATGAAGAATGGGGCTGGATTGGCCCAGGGGCACCAAAGCCCCGCCTCCTGGTGGGGCCTAAGGCACCTGGGCCAATCAGAATAGGCCCAGGAGCCTTAGGCGGGGCTTTGGTGCCCCTGGGCCAATCCAGCCCCATTCTTCATTGAGTTTCCACAGGGCAAGAGGGCTTGGGCTCCCTCTTGCCCCGATGTTGTGTTTGGGGGGGGAGTGATTCATTGCGGCAGAAGAGATGCCTTATCTCCCCTACCACGATGCCATCACTCCTCTATCCGAACTGCCGTAGGTCGCGGCAGTTCGGGTAGAAGAGTGATGGCATCGCGGTAGGGGAGATGAGGCATCTTTCCTGCCGCGATGGTTAGGTTGCCGGGCCGCTGAACTGATGGCGCCAACGGCCATCAGCTCAGCGGCCCGTTTTTCGGCACTTAGACCTGGTTTTATTTCGTCTAAGTGTAAAAGGTCTAAGTGCCGACTAAACTGTATTGGTTATACCTGTTGTACGGCTAGGTGTAGGTGGGTAAGTTGCCAGTGTTTTTTCAGGGGTCCTTTTATAAAAATTTAAATAGTATACTTTCCAAATTTATTTGGCTGGGTAAAGCAGCTCAAATTGCTTTAGTATCTTTAAAAAACCAATTGCGGAGGGAGAGGTAAATTTTTCCAATTTTTATAGGTATCATCAAGCCTATATACTGCGTCAGGGTATGTATTGGATCCTCCCCGAGCTTATGGAAAATCTTCTGGATTGGCTGTACTTAGAGTGACAAATTATGTCTTCATTACGATTGTTTTATGTGTTGAGTATCAAGTTACCTAGATATGTTACGGACAATAGTATTTTATCTGATACTTGGAAAACTTTGAAATTTATTAATAAATTAACAGATATTCCAATAGAGAAATCTACTTATCAATCCCTTTGGTTAAACTCCAAGATTCAAATAGGAGGGTCTGGGATCTTCTGGAAGCATTGGATGCAGGCAGGCATTCGTACATTAGATGATGTTATATCTAATGGGAAACTACTTGATTTTTTACGACTGCAACAATCATTCAGTATGTCAAATTCTCAAAATTATAGGTGGTTGCAGTTGAAGCAGGCCATTCAGAGTGGGTTCCCTGATTGGCAGAATCTCAAAAATCATTATTGCTTGCAGGTCCTATACTTTCAGACAGATTTGCTGGGGCTTCAGGCCGCCCGGTAGTATAAATTAATTTTTGAATTCTTGAATAAGAAAGCCAAAAATGGTCTTAGAGACATTTGGAGCATTGAGATAAAGCAGTATATTTCTGCATCTCGATGGCCACGAATTTGGACTTGAAGGATGAAATATACAGCATCTATGAGACAAACATGTTTTTTTCTGTTACATAGATCTTTTTGGACCCCGGTTCTAAATTTAATAGCTGTTGGCACTGTCATTTAGACATTGGGACATTGGATCATCTGTTGTTCTATTGTCCTTTGATACTCAACTTCTGTAAGTCAATATGGGGACAGATTAACCTCATACTGGAATCAACAATCCCTTTGATGTATGAGGCAATTATATGTGGAACATTGCTGCATATTAAGCCTCCCATGGATCGCTACAAATGCAGGCTTTTTCTAATTATGACAGGGATTGCTATGCAAATAACCCACAATTGGAAAAGTTGCGACCGCCTTAACTTTCCTTTTTGGTGGGCTAGTTTATGTTTAGGTTACAAATATGAAAAGATGAATGCTGATATATTAGGGCATAGTCCGTTGACATCCTTTGTTACTTCAACATAGTTGTCTTTTATTTTATTTTTGTTTATTTCTATACTTATCCAGGATGGGGCGAGTGGGGGGGGGAATCTTTTCGGCTTATTTCTTGATTTAACTTGTTGGATGGGAGGGGAGGGATATTTTTCTTCTGCATTGTTATTGATGGAATTTAAGTGCTTACTTTGATTATTAAGTTTTGAAAATTAATAAAGATTTTTTTTAAAAAAAGAAGTCGATGCCCTGACCAAACATTGTGTTCAAGAAAAACATCTGTTCTCTGAATTTAAATGTGTAGTATTGGATCATATTCCTTTTACTGAAAGAAGGGGTAATATTAGAGGTAAACTCCATCAAAGTGAACAACGCTGGATCTATTTTCAGAATACGATCTGGCCACGAGGCTTGAATCAGAAGATTGAGTGGAAAAAACAATGAAAGTGAATGAAAAATTTTTATTGCAGAAGGTCACAGAAATGTGTGAGCATTAGAACCCATTACATCTGTCTTGGTGGGGGAGAGTTCAAACTATTAAAATGATGATTTTGCCTGTGGTTTGTTACCAAATGGGTATAAGAACATAAGAACATAAAACTGCTGGAGAGGGTGCAGAGACGAGCAACAAAACTGGTAAAGGGTATGGAGAAACTGGAATACGAGGATAGACTTATAACACTAGGATTGTTCTCACTTGAGAAAAGGAGACTGCGTGGGGATATGATCGAGACCTTCAAAATACTGAAAGGAATCGACAAAATAGAGCAGAGAAGATTATTTACATTGTCCAATTTGACACGGACTAGAGGACATGAAATGAAGCTAAGGGGGGACAGATTCAGGACTAATGTCAGGAAGTTCTGCTTCACTCAGAGAGTGGTTGACACCTGGAATGCCCTCCCAGAGGAGATTATTGCGGAATCGACCGTCCTAGGCTTCAAGAGCAAACTAGATGCATATCTCCTTAAGAGAGGCATATAAAGATATGGTGGACTATAAATTACCAAATATATGTGGGAATTCAATCGTGTAAGTCAGACTATAAATTACGCCAGGTGTACACCTGGCAGGGCCTCCGCGTGTGCGGATCGCCGGACTTGATGGACCGAAGGTCTGATCCGGAGATGGCAGTTCTTATGTTCTTATGTTATAGGTATCATCAATCCTATATTATGCAGCAGGGTATGTATTGGATCCTCCCAGAGCTCATGGAAAATCTCCCAGATTGGTTGTGGTTGGAATGGCAACTCAGGTCTCCACTGCGATTAAGCCATGTTCTAAGTATCAAGATGCCTAGGTTATATAAAGAAAATAGAATATTAGTAGATACATGGAAAACCCTAAAATATGTGAATAATTTAACACCTATTCCAGTTCATAAATCAACATCTCTGACCCTATGGCTGAACTCCAAGATCCAAATTGGCGGTTTTAAGGTCATCTGGAAATATTGGATGAAGGCACTTTAGATGATGTTATTTCTGATGGTAAGCTGCCTGATTTTTCAGAATTGCAACACAAATTTGGTCTTAACAAATCACAAAATTATAGATGTTTGCAGTTGAAGCAGGCCATTCAGGTGGGGTTCCCTGAATGGAAAAATCTTAATAATCAGTATAGTCTGCAGTTCTTATGTTTTCAGATGGATTTTCTGGGACACCAGGCTGCTCAGTGGTATAAATTAATATCTGGATATTTGAATAAGAAACCAAAAACCGGTTTATGGGACATTTGGAGTACTGAGATAAAGCATCAAATAACTGCATCTCAATGGTCACGAATTTGGGCTTGGAGGATGAGGTGTACAGTGTCTATTAGACAAACTTGGTTTTTTCTGTTACATAGAGCATTTTGGACCCCGGTTAGTTTACAGAAGTTGGATAGCTCTAAGTCTAATCGATGCTGGCACTGTCATCTCGAAGCTGGGACTTTAGATCATTTGCTATTCTACTGTCCATTGATTCTTGCATTTTGGAAATCAATATGGGGTCAAATAAATTGTTTGTTGGAAAATCCGGTGGCATTATCGTATGATACTATACTGTTTGCCATGTCAATGAGGGCTAAGAGCCAAATATCCTCTAATAATAATGTAATGTAATGTAATGTAATTTATTTCTTATATACCGCTACATCCGTTAGGTTCTAAGCGGTTTACAGAAAATATACATTAAGATTAGAAATAAGAAAGGTACTTGAAAAGTTCCCTTACTGTCCCGAAGGCTCACAATCTAACTAAAGTACCTGGAGGATAATAGAGAAGTGAAAAGTAGTTAGAGGAAAAATAAAAATAAAATAAGCTTCTACTTATTATGACAGGGGTTGCCATACAACAGATTACGAATAATTGGAAAAATTGGGAGAGGCTAAATTATAGTTTCTGGTGGAACACTTTATGTCACATATATAAAATGGAAAGGATAATAACCACACAGCAGGGGAATTTTAGAAAATTTCAGGATACTGTATTTGGGAGCCATAAACAAAATATTGTAATAATTTAATATTATTTTTCCCCTTAAATATGCATGTCCAAGGTGGGGGGAGGGGTATTTTGGTCTTCTTATTAAGGTAAGGAATATGGGGATGGGAATTATTATGTTTTCTTGAGTTTAAAGACTGTTATTGAATAGGGGGAAGGGGGTGATAAATTATGATATGGATTTTAACAGAATATTAAGTGTTGCATCTGAGTTTAATATGCTGTTACACTTATTGTAAGTTTTTAATAAAAAAAAAAAAAATATCCAGAGTCCATTATATCCAGAGTTGCATTTTTAAAAAAACTTTATTTAGGTCAACTTGAAACAACGTTCAATCAATGAATAACAGTCACTGCACAACCATATCAGAAACATCAAGAACAAAACTCAGCAAAACATTGGTATGGCACAAAATGATTGCAAACCCAGAACACTAAAAGATGTTCTAAAGCATTATGTCATACTGTACTGGAAAGAAAAATACTCTGTCATTTTCTTCTGGGCTGCATTTTGATACTATATCACCGGCATGCCACGCGCCTTGTAGGTGGAGCCTTCATGTCCGTTATAGCCGAAGAAAACTACAGCTAAAAGCGGCTCTGGAGACCAAATTGGTTGTCCATTATATGCAATGATTTTCTGTATGTTTATAAAGACGCACGGCCGGAACCAGCGGACCTCATCCGCTATAGGCGAGGTTCCGTTATAAGCGAGTCCGTTATAACGAGATTATGCTGTAATCCTAAAGCATCTAAGCAGGCCCCTACTCGCCCCATTTTTTTAAAGTGAGTCTTCTGTGACAGCAATCATGCTGCCCACCTCTCGCTCTGATCCCTGCCTTTGCTCTTGGTTGCCTTATTATTTTTACACCTTTTGACTTAACTGAAGTCAGAACCTATATGCAGCTTTCTCTCTTTCAATGGCAGAGAAAAAAATAGCATGAGATTGCTTATGCTTTCAGTTTTCTGCTGAGCTACCCAGTGGCGTAGCAAGGGTGAGAGGTGCCCGGGGTTGTGGTGCCCCTCTGCCACAACTGCTCATTCCCCAACCCTCCCCCATCCCCCGCCACATGCATACACCCCTTTCCTACCCGAACCTCTTTTAAGTTCCCTGCGCGAGCAGGAACTCTAACCTGCTACTCGCACCAGCATTGGCTCTCCCTCGGATGTCACTTCCTTGGCATAGGACCCGGAAGTGACATCAGAGGGAGAGCCAATGCTGACACAAGAGTAAGTTGGAGGTGCTGCTCGTGCCGGCAAAGAGATAGAGGAATGGTAGGAGGGGAGGGGAGAAGGCATGCGCATGGCAGAGGGAGAAATGGGAACAGGGGGCAGAGAGGAGGAGGGGTGCCAGCGCCCTCACCATAATAGAGCCCAGAGTGGACTTTCCACCCCCCCCACCCCCCACTTACTACACCACTGGAGCTACATATATCATTGGCCATGGGATTTGGGAGAAGAAAGACATGGATCAGCTTGTTTGACTTCTTATGAAAAGTTTCAAACCTGATTGATCAAGTGACTCCTAAAACATGCTTCGGCACTTACAAAATGGCTTCACTGTGTCCAGCCCCTTAGATGACTACTTTTATTACTATTATTTATCATTTCTATGGTGCAGAAATGCGTATACAGTGCTGTACATTCAACATGCATCAGAAGGCCCTGTTCAAAAGAGCTTACAATCTAATTTGGACAGACAGGACATATAGAGGGGCTGGGGGAGTTTCTTACAGAGAATGAAAGGATGGACATAGGATGTTTTAATTATGGATAGCTGTCTGTAATGTTTTTATATTTATTGTTTTTATATTTATTATGTGTGTAATATTGAAAATAGATGGACCCAGATAAATTTTCCATTTTTCCTCCCACACGAAAGCAGACTACTTGTCTCCTCAGATTCCTGTAGTTTCTCTCAAGCTAGTGGCCACATATTTTAATTCAATTCTTTTATTTGGTTCACTGAACCTCTTACATGCCTTTCTCCACGGATCTATGAATGATAGACATTACACCAAAGGATATATAGGGGACCTCCTTTTCCTAAGGCTAAGCCTCCTGACCAAGGGACCAACTTCTTGGAGTCTGCGCTCCCCCCCCCCCCCCCACTGAGTCCCAGAACTCTCAAAGACGTGAAGAATAAAAGGATCCTTTCTCTCTCACACAAGGGATTTTATATTCATCTCCAAGACACTGTACCTTTAAACTTGTCATCAGCTTATATTTTCAGTTACCAGCCATTGCTACCACAGACTGAAGTCAGAACGGGGACAAATTTTTCCCCAACTCTGTGGGAGCTCATTTTCCTATCCCTGCCCCATTTCTGCAAGTTCTGTTCTCATCTGCACAAGCCTCAAACACTTTAAAATCATGTGCTCGAGGCTTGTGCGGTTAAGGCAGAACTTACAGGAATGGGACAGGGCCAGTGACAAAAGTTGCGGAGATGAGGCGGGAAAATTGAGTTTCTGCGGGGACAGGGAACAATTGGTCCTCGTGTCATTCTCTAAGTTATAGCCACTACCACTAGTAAGGGAAGCGTATGACCATGTCTCAGTTCCTAAAACACTAAATAATAAAAGACAAAGCAGACAATGCATCCAAACCAAACAATAAATACAGTGTATATACTGTACTGTCAATCCCAAGCTAGAAGTTTTCTACCCTAAAAGTTCTGCTACCTTGACACTGTTGTGCTTATGTTGCTTTTCCTTCTGCTTCCTACTGCTGCTTCTTCCCCAAAATTAAAGTACTGCAACTTCAAAGCCTCCTCATAATCGCTAGCGACCTCCCAAATTTAGTTAATCAAAGAAAATGTCTTTATTGCATGCTAACTGAATGGCAGATAACACCATGCTGCTTCTCCTTAAGGGGTAGCATTAACACTTAATATGCAGTAACTACATGTGTGTTAACTGCGTGGTACATTCCATATCCCTTTCCATATTCAGCTTAGTAAATAGGGTCTTTAGATTTTTATGTATGAAAACATTAAATAATAGGGAAAGCAGATGAGGGAATAGAATAGAAAAAAGAACGCTAAGGCCAGTGGTCCTGGGGAATTCTGGAGGCTCACATAGAGGTCGTGGGCACGAAGACCCATTGGTGATTGGGGTCTGGGGGAGGGGGTTTGGGGGACACAGTCCAAGATGAAAGGACTCTCAGATTTAGTAAGGTATAATCATTTTATGTTGCCTCTAGCACTTTATTTGAAGAGGGCAAAGTGAGGGTTTTATTTATCGCTATACAGCAGTTTGTAAGTGATGATAGGCTTATGAACACCTAGCACTTAAAACTGGGAAAGTTACCACATTTTCATTTGGTTCTGCAGTCCTTTTTCCTTTATGATGAATTCTGTGATTTTCATATAGCTCCAAAGTGGGCCCTGAGTGGAAAAGTTTGAGAATGAATGTACAAAGTTACTTTGCAGTCCCATTTCATTGTAGATTGTATGTAATTTCCTATCATCTGAGTTTATGCACTAATGCACTGCATTGGTATTAAAGCAATTTTAGTTCTCCTGTTTGAAAAAAAACATTAAGATGAAATCTTGTTAAGACTATTTTATTTTGCATTAGTGAAAAGTGACAACATTTCGCAATAAAAAAAAAAATTGCCAGTCTACTTTGTCCAAACTATTTATGGCAGGAGTAATTTTTCATCCTATTTTCCATCCTGTAAAGTAGCTGCTTTCATTTCTGCATTTTCACTGATGTGTCTAAAATGTTGGTACAGAAGAAAATCTGGCACTTCTCTCTCTCACTTGTCCACTCCAATCATCTTATTGAATCAACTTTTTCCCCATAGTTTTATCTTTGGTTGCTGTTTTAAAACATTTTGTTTATGAAAAGAAAAGGAATGGTGAAATGTAGCTGCAGAACTACAAAAATGTTGTGTTAATAAGGAAATAAACATAATTTTAAAATGTATATATATAGTATCTAATATAATAAAACCCTTGCATGCGCAGTTGAAACGACGTGATCCCTGCCGCTGTGATTTGTGCCTCCGTGGCCATGTTCCATTTGCATTGCGTGCGGCAGCTTGCAGCGAGTGCGATGGTTTCAGCAATGGCGAGAGCAATGGCAGGAGAGTTCACCACCGAGAGCAACGGCAGGAGGATGTCCTTCGGCCTGGACGAGGCCAACAGGGTGCGGGTGCTGCGAGGCATCCGGCTGCTACTGCTGCACAGGGAAGTAGAGGGGGAGAGGGAAAGGGGGCTGCTTTGGGGGGAGGGGTGTGCTGGGGGGCAGGCAGCAATCTCTCTGGGGGGAGACATAAGGGGGTCATGGAGATGCAGGCAGGCATGGCGCAACAGAGAGAGACAGGCAGGCAGGAGAGGGCCAGAGAGACAGACAGAGAGACAGACAGACAAGGGGCCAGGAAGAGACACAGACAGAAAGATTGACAAACAGACAGGGGGCCAGAGAGACAGACAGACAGCGGCCAAAGAGAGAGAGACAAAGAAAAAAAGACAGGCAGACAGACAGGGGGCCTAGGAGAGACACAGACAGAAAGAAAGACAGACAGACAGACAAGGGGCCAGGGAGAGACACAGAAAGAAAGAATGACAAACAGACAGCGGCCAAGGAGAGAGAGACAGAAAGAAAGACAGACAGACACATCTGTTCTGGCACCCATTAATGTAACGGGCTTAAAGACTAGTATATATAGTATATATATATTGTTTAGACAAGGGGTAGGCAATTCCGGTCCTCCAGAGCCAGGTCAGGTTTTCAGGATATCCACAATGAATATGTATGAGATGAATTTGCATGCACTGCCTCCTTGAGATGCAAATCTATCTCATGCATATTTATTGTAGATATCCTGAAAACCTGACCTAGCTCTGGCTCTCGAGGACCAGAATTGCTTACCCCTGGTTTAGACAAACTGCTTACTCATGTTATTCAACAGAGTGTGTAGATGGACGCATGGTTAGGGAAGGCTTCACATTCAGTTCAAATGTCTGCTCTTTGGACTTAGTGAGCCAGGGGTTCTAACCACTAGTATATGCCTGAACTCCATATACACCTTCTTGTATTAGGTGCTTGGGCACCTTAGGTGCTTGCTTATATAGTTCAATCCACGTGCTGCTTCTTGTGACCCTGGCCAAGCCACTTAACTCTCTATTGCCACAGGTACCATAGCTTAGGTGCCTGGACCAATCAGAGCCTTAGGCGCCCTCCCAGTGCATCCCAGGATACACCTGGAAGGGGAAGGCCCGCCATTTTGAAGAGGTGGGCTTGCCAGCAGGAAGGAATGGGCTTCTCTACTGTTGATTTTCAAGGGAAGGTTGGGGGGGGTGGGGTCCAGGTTAATAATAATAATAACTTTATTCTTCTATACCGCCACAATCTTGTGACTTCTAGGCGGTTTACAATCAAGAGAGCTGGATGTTAAGCGAAATACAGTAAGCAGATATTCAGAGGAAATATAGAGAGCAGAGACCTTAAGAGGCAATAGTACAGAAATACAATTTGCTGAACAAAATTATAAGATGCACATTTTAGTAGGTGATGTCCGACTGGGCTTGTTGGGAATAAATAGCAATGTAAAATTACGATAAGAGGAAGATAACAGATTATATATATAACAGTGCTGTGAATTCTGGTGGGATAGTTAGGGGGAGGGGAGAGTGGGTCAATTGTTTAAGTATTTCTGGAACAGGTATGTTTTTAGGCGTTTCCTAAATTCCCCGTAAGTAGTTAGCGAAAGCAGTTGGTCTAGGTCTTTGCCCCATAGGGCTGCTTGGTGAGAGAGAAGGTGTTCATGGTATTTTTTCATTTTGCAGCCTCTAACTGGAGGGGAAATGAATTTAGAGTGTGTGTTTCTCTTGAGTTTGTTGTTAGAGAATGAGAAAAGGTCCGTTATGTACTTGGCGGTAAGGCCGTATAGTACTTTGAAGCAGAGGCAGGTAAATTTAAACCTTACTCGGGCTTCCGTTGGTAGCCAGTGCAGCTGCCGATAGTAGGGTGTCACGTGGTCAATTTTCTTTAGCCCGAAGATAAGTCTGACCGCAGCATTTTGCATTATTTGGAGACGTCTCATATTCTTTTGTGAAATTGCTAGATAGGCGATGTTGAAGTAGTCGAGTTGACTCAGTATGAGGTTAAGGTTACTAGACGTCCGGGAAAACCCGGATATGTCCTCTCTTTAGAGGATTGTCCGGGCTCCCGGGTGGACTTTCCAAACCTGGCATTAGTCCAGGTTTTGGAAAGCCCTAATCAGTTCCCGCTGCATCTAGAGTTTCTTTGAGCCTAGGCAGATGACATCACACACATACACACATGCTCCAGGCCCTCCAGACATGGCTGGAGCTGGTTGTAGAACAGAGGAGGCTTGCCGGGGGCTTCCAAATTTGGACACCATTTACTGAATCTAGTTCGTAATTCATTTAGGGGGAATCCATCAAGGGGCGCTAATGGATATAGCGCATGCTAACAGTTAGCACGCACTAAGGACTCCTTTTACTAACCTGCACTAGCGTTTTTAGCGCACTCTAATCCACGTGCTACGCGTAAAAACTAACGCCAGCTCTATGGAGGCATTAGTGTCTAATGTGTGCGGCATTGTAGCACGCGCTGAGCGCGTGCTAAAGCAGTTAGCACAGCTTAGTAAAAGGAGCCCTAAATGCTAAGACGCTGATAGGAATATAATGGGCATCTTAGTGTTTAGCATGTGCTAATCATTAGTACACGCTAATGGAGTTAACACCCCTTGATGAATTCTCCCCTTAGGGCTAGATTCACAAAGCAAACCGATCGTGTATCGATTGGTTTGCGACCCCTTTACTATCATATTTCCCTCCGGCCTGATTCACTTACCTCTCCTGCGATCCGCTTCGAATCCATGCATGCAATTGAAGTGACACGCATGCAAAGTAGGCTGGGACGCGATTCACAACACCAAATTTCAGATCTGACTGGGCTGGCCGATCACCTGAAGAAGTGACTGAAAGCCCTGCAATCTCTCCTGTCTGCTCGCCCCAAATGCCACCCTGCTCTGCCTCGATCTTCCCCGAATCTCTCCTGCCGCATTGCCGTTCTCCTGCCCTTCCCCGCCCTGCAAGCCCGTGGTTTTAACCCGCGGGTTAAAACCACAGGCTCGCAGGGCTAAAAACTAAGAAAAAAAAAAAGGTTGTATCATGGACGGGCATGGGCGCGGATTGCACAACAGTGATCCATGCAAGCAGATGGGGGCGTTCCTCCAATCGCTCATACCTGCATATTTTTCGTTCCTGAATTCGTTGGACCTGCCCAGATTGGGCCCAAGTTGCTTATTCCTCAAAGCAATTTTCTTGCAATTTGCAAAATAACAATCATAAAATATACATTAAATCTACAGAACAAGCAACAAACACAAAACCTTAAACAATCTGAGGCTAATTTTATAAAGGTTTTTTTTTTCCAAATGCAAAAGCTATTTTACTCATGGAAAAGACCATTTATAAAGTTGCTCCATGATATAAGTGTGAATAAGTATGCACAGGAACAAGACAGCACGTTCTTATATGCTCACTACTTATAGGTGTTTCATGGGTTTAGTTTGAGCTAAACAGGAGCAAAGGGTAATGTAGCTCTGTTTTTATAAAGTATGCAAGTACATGCATAGAGTACATGCCTGTGTTTTCACCTGCCAGTTTCCAGCAATTAAACAAGTGTATACAGATAGAACTGATATCTATTCCTTGTGTAAGCCAGTTTTGTATGAAGGCCAAGAGGACAAGAGTTGAGAATGACAGTGCTACCCCCTGCTGGAATGCTTCTGATGTTATTCATATTTTCCCATAAACAAGGACCCCAGTTTTCTATAGCAGTCCAGTGGTGGATATGTACCACAAAGGGTTAGAATGTTCTGTGGATTTGGAGATTGAGCATAACCTGGTCTTTGAATTCATTTTGTGAGTGAATCTGTCTTTGATTTCTTTGCACATGTATAGTAGGTGAAGATGGGGAGATCCTCAGAGAACTGTCTTTATTGGAATGAAATTGTAAAGTAGTACTATGCTTTGAAGAAAATTTCAAGTTCAAGTTTATTAAAATTTTGTTATATTACCAAATCAGATTTCAAGGCGGTGTACATCCAAAAATTAAAAGTGTACACAGTGGCGTACCTAGGGTATGTGGCACCCGGGGCCCATCATTTTTTGACACCCCCCCCATGTAAAAAAATATTTTTTGTAATGACCATGAAACGGAATAAATGGTCAGAATAGAAACAGGCAGTGAAAATTTTCTTATATTCCAAACACAACATAACATAAATTATGTCTGAATTGTCATGACATCAGAAGTACATATGGAGTAGTTGCAGGTGATGCTTGGGACAGTTCTGATTGTGTTAGTTCGGTTTTATGTGTTTTTTGAATAGAAGGGTTTTTATTTCTTTTTGAAGGTTTTGTGGTCGAGGTCAATAGGTTGTAGGGTTGGGGGTCAAGTGCTGCAGCTCGAATGGCTAGGAGGTTGTCGAACAGTTTTTTTCTTTTGACGTTTTTGGTTGGAGGGTGTGTGAATGGTGCGTGAGTTCTCCTATGTCTGTTTGAGGTGGATTGAATTATTTAGCTGAAGAAATTAGTTACCCCCTCAACCCACACACATTAATTCTCTTCCATTATAAAAAAAACATTGATAAGTTCCCAGAAAAAAAATACATTAAAATAAAAAGTGAAAACAAAGGCCCCTACAGATGAGAACATAACATAAGAATAGCCTAACTGGGTCAGACCAATGGTCCATCATGCCCAGTAGCCCCATTCTCATGGTAGCCAATCCAGGACACTAATACCTGGTCAAAACCCAAAGAATAGCAACATTCCATGCTACCGATCCAGGGCAAGCAGACACTTCCCCCATGTCTTAATAACAGATTATGGACTTTTCCTCCAGGAATTTGTCCAAATCTTTCTTAAAACTAGCTACACTGTCTGCTTTTACCATAACTTCTGGCCACTTCATTTTTAAGTTTAGATCTTTCCTTTCAAACAGAGACCTTGCTAGATATCAAATACAGCACAAGGTAACTTCACATGGACTTAGCTGTGCAGGAAATGTGAATCTCCTCATACACCCACCATATAGTGCAAAAATGTGCAAAGGTCTGTTTTTTTCTTTCGATCACTACATAGCCTAATGCCACACAAGCAGCGCTGTTACAAACATATTCTGTAGGTCAATGCTAAGGATAGCAAAGTTTCCTTCCTTGGACCAGAAGGAGATACTGATAAACCACTGGAAGACATCCCAAAACAACACCCAAAGACCCACTCAGTGTGTGAACCAGTTGAGTGGAGTGGACTAACTGGGGGGTGGAAATGGGCCCGGAGTTTGCTCAGCAGAATTTCCCAGACCACCTCTTCCTCTCAACACATTGACACGCTGCCACCACCACCACTAGGAACACCTCACTGGGTAGGCCAGCTATGCTATAAACTTTATATATTTACACATTATTATATTTTCTTATAAAGCACATATTTTAACTGAACTCTCTGACATCCTCAGCCTTTCCATTCACAAAAATAGAAGGAAGAAAAGTTCCCATTTCCTGCTGTCTCATGTCCCCGGCCTTTACAATATTTTTTTTCTGCAAACCCTTCAAAAGTCTGACCAAATCCTCATTTCACTTGCATTATAAAGTACTGAGGATGCCATCTCTCCCCAATCCCAGGTCCTAAAGTCTAAGACAGTAGCGCAAACTAATGCTGCCAGATTCAGGAAAAAAAATTTGGATTCGATTCAGCCTATTGAATTGGTTTTTCAATTCGATTTTCCTGCCCAGTTGGGTGATTTTTTTCAAAACTCCTGGTGGGTTTTATAGCTTTTTCACCCCCTTTAGCTTCTCCTAACCACACTGGCGCTGTGGTGTAAATAAAATAAAGAAACAAAAAGGACTTTTCCTCTCTCTGTTAAATCCTAGCTCACGTTTGCAGTCCAACACCAGCTCTGGCAGGATACACATTTCAAATCTGACATATTATAATCACAAAACAGAAAATAAAATTAATTTTTCTACCTTTTGTTGTCTGGTTATATTTCAAATCTTGTTGGTCCAAGGCTCTGGTTTTCTTCTGATAACTTGCTTGCCAGGGTCTCCTTCTTTCTTCTTTCTGCATGCTCACCATCCATCTGCCAACTCTGTCCTCCCTTTCCATTTCCCTTCCCTCCCCAGGAAGTCTGGTATCTTTCCTTTTTTTCATCTCCCTCCACAGATCCACCTTTTCTTAACTACCCTTTCATCCGGCATCTCTCCCTCCTTCCCCACCACCCCAGAGTCCACCATCTCTCCCTTTCTTTTCCCAATTACCCTCCTATCCAGAATATCTATCCCTCCTCCACACCATCCCTTGTGTACAATTTCTCTCCCTTTCTGTTCCTTCTCTCCCTAAATCCCATGATCCATCATCTCTCTCCCTCTCCTCTATTTTCAGACCCATTATTTCTTCCCCCCCCCCAAAGTTTGGCATATGCACATCTCTTTGAACACCCCTTTCCCTCCGTGTACTTCTAAACCAGGGTTCCCCCCAAAGGCCTGTTCCCCCTTAAAGGTCTGCCTGTTCCCCCTTGAAGGCCTGCACCCCCCTTGAAGGCCTGTCCCACCCCCTTGTAGGCCTTTCCCCCCCTTGAAGGCCTGTCCCCCCCTTGTAGGCCTGTCCCCCCCTTGAAGGCCTGTCCCCCCCTGAAGGCCTGCCTGCCTGTCCCCCCCTTGAAGGCCTGTCCCCCCCCCTTGAAGGCCTGCACCCCCTTGAAGGTCTGCACCCCCCCGAAGACCTGCACCCCCCTTGAAGGCCTGTCCCCCCTTGAAGGCCTGTCCTCCCCTTGTAGGCCTGTGCCCCCCCTTGAAGGCCTGCACCCCCTTGAAGGTCTGCACCCCCCCGAAGGCCTGCACCCCCCCTGAAGGCCTGCACCCCCCCGAAGGCCTGTCCCCCCTTGAAGGCCTATCCCACCCCCTTGTAGGCCTGTCCCACCCCCTTGTAGGCCTGTCTCCCCCTTGAAGGCCTGCCTGCCCCCCCTTGAAGGCCTGTCCCTCCCCCTTGAAGGCCTGCACCCCTTGAAGGTCTGCACACTCCCCGAAGGCCTGTCCCCCCCCTTGAAGGCCTGCCTGTCCCCCCCTTGAAGGCTTGTCCCCCCTTGAAGGCCTGCCTGCCTGCCTGTCACCCCCTCCCCCTTGAAAGCCTGCCTGCCTGCCCAGCCGCCCCACCCTGAAGGCCTGATGCCCCGACCCACCCCGAAGGACCGCTCGCCCCCCTGGCCTCCCCGCACCACCTATGAAGCAGCCGCAGCAGGATAGCAACGTCAGCGATCCCTGCGCTGCTTAGGCGCTGCTTCCTGCGCCACGGTCCCACCCCTCCTCTGACGTCAGGGATCGCAGCGCAGGAAGCAGTGGCCAAGCAGCTCAGAGATCGCTGACGTCGCGATCCTGCTGCGGGCTGCTTCATAGGTGGTGCAGGAAGGTCAGTGGGGCGAGCGGTCCTTCGGGGGTGGGGGGGAACTGAACGGCAAGTCCGGGAGCATCCCCTCAGGGCTGGCACCCGGGGCGGACCTCCCCCTCCGCTCCCCCCCCTTGGTACGCCGTGTGTACATATTTAAAAGTACAAAGCCCATACAAAGCCTTTTCCCTTGGTCTGGCATACCTTCCTCCCTTATTCCTTGGAATCTCTTCCTCTCTCCCTCCCTTTCCTCCATCTCTTCCTCCCTTCGTTCCCTCCATTCCATGGCATCTCCTTTCATTCCTTCCTTTCCCTCCCTTCATCTTCCTTCTCCCTCCAGTTAGATGTAGCAATTCCCTCCCCCTCTGCTCCCTTTCCTCCTTCTGTCACCCCATCCATGGTCAGCAGTGCAGCCCTTAAGCAAGTGCTCCAAGGCCTGGCATCATGAACTTCTTCGGGCAGAAGCAGCGTTCATAATTTGCTGCTGTCGCCGGCTTCAGGCCTTCTTCTCCGTTGGGTCCTGCCTTTGTGGAGACAGGAAGAAGGAAGGATCCGGCAGAGAGGAATGCCTGAAGCTGGCAACAGCAGCGAATTGTAAATGCTGTCCAAAGAAGTTAATGACACCAGGCCTTAGAGCACCCGGGGCAGACTGCTTCTCCTCCCACTTCTCCCCCCTCCCCCGGTATGCCACTGTCCAAATGTTCCTTTTCAGAGGGGCCCCAACACAGCAGCCATACTCACAAGCTGCCGGCGGCTGCTATGAAGTTTTCCCTCTGCCCCGATCCGCCACCTCTGCCACAACTTCCCATTTCTGACAGGGCAGATCACCGCAGAGGGAAAGCTTTAGGGCAGCCGCCGGCAGCTTGTGAGTATGACTGCCATGTTGGGGCCCCTCTGGGAACATTTAGCTGTTGAATGAAGATCGTAAAGGTTAGGGGAAGGGAGGGAGATAAAGAGAAGTTCTGACCTGTGGAGCCCAGGGCAGCTGCCCTGTTTGCCTTCCCCTAATGCCGGCCTTGAGGGGGAGGGGGGCTCACCAATCTCAGGCCTCCTATCTATGAATGTCCAGCATGCACTGCACCACTGTGTGTGCCTGAGGTGGGAGGGAGAAGAGGAGAGAGGAGGTTCCAGCTCTTCAGGTGACCAGCCGGCACGTGTGTGTCTGAACGATGACTGCCACAGCTGGGTACTCCAGGAGCAGCACATTGCTGAGTTTTCATTTTTGCTCTGCTGCTGCCCTCCACTGCCACATACCCTCCCACCATTGCTGCTGCCCCCCCTCCCCCTCACCACACTAAAACCTGGACAAATGAGGACCTATGAGGGCAAATACAAAATCTGCCCAGACGCCCTGAGTCATCGCCAAAAGGAGGACATGTCCGGGGAAATCCGGATGCATGGTAACCCTACCTCCATAGTTACATTTTATTTATTAATTGCCTTTTTCATGAAGGAATTCACCCAAATCAGTTTACCATGCAATGCTTACAATCTAACTGTAGTCCCTGGGGCAATGGAGGGTTAAGTAGGGTAACCAAATTTTCCTGAAGGAAAATCCACACCCATGGCCACACCCCCAGGCCCACCCAGTTCCGCCCCATTCTACCTGTGTCATGCCCTGTTCCACCTCCAGTCCCTCCCCCAGATGGCATCCACGCATGCATGTGAAGTCACTGCGTTGCATCCGCTTCCCGATGTGATTTTGATGGGAAGCTTTTCAAAATCCAGACAAAGTGCCGGGTTTTGAAAAGCCGTCCAGACCCCCGGACATGTCCTCGAAAAGGTGGACATGTACGGGGAATTCTGGACGTCTGGTAACCCTAGGGTTAAGTGCCTTGCCCAGAGTCACAGGGAGAGGGCTGGGATCAAACTCACAGCCACAGTAGGTCATACCTCCTAACTAACTAGTGGCTTAGTGAGGGTTGGAGGTACCCGAGGTGGTGGTACCCCCACCTTCTTCGCCACCCCCACCACTTTCCCGCTCTCCTGCCTTTCCTTCCCTTCCCTCATACCTCTTTAACTTCCCTGGTGTGAGTAGCATCTCCAACTTGCTGCCCACTCTGGCCTTGACTCTCCCTCTGATGTCACTTCCTGGTCCCATGACCTGAAGTGATATCAGAGGGAGAGCCAAGGCCGGCACATGCAGCAAGTTGGAGCTGCTGCTCATGCCATTGAAGAGCTAGAGGCTCTGGGGGGGGGGGGGGGGGAAAGGAGTGGGTATGTGGAGAAGAGGAGAAGAGGAGAGGTGCCAGCACCTTCACCCAAACAGCACTCGGGGCACTCCACCCCCCATCCCCTTACTATGCCACTGCTACTGACTATAAGAGTGCAATTCCTTAAGGAGGGTGCCGGTATTTAGATGCCAAGAATGAGTAAATGACAGAATATCAGTAAATATTCACAAATGTGTGCATATATAGAACTACTAAATGAATAATTAAGCTCTGAAACTTGTTATCAGAGGATATTGTAACAGCGGTAAGTGTAGCTGGGTTTAAAAAAAGGTTTGGATGAGTTCCTGGAAGAAAAGTCCATAATCTCCTATTGAGACAGATAATGGGAGAAGCCACTGCTTGCCCTGGGCTCAAGAGCATAGAATGTTGCAACTATTTGGGTTTTTGCCAGGTACTTGTGACCTGGATATGCCAGTACAGGAAGCATGATATTGGGCTACATGGACCATTGGTCTGATCCAGTATGGCTACTATGGAAAGCAATAAAAACATACCTCTTCACCTAACCTCCTACCCTTGACCGATGGACTACAAAGAAATGTACATTGGTACCAGAACCAGGTCTGTGTCATGTAAGGAAAGCTTATAAGGTAAAATCTTGTATTATAACTATGGCAAATCCAACCTGTAAACTGTCTGTGTGTCAATTAGGATAAAACTTGCACTGTAAGAATAACCAGGGTAAATTTTAATCAGTAAACTGTATATTATATATATATATTGGTTAGTATTAGACCCTTAATATGTGTCTAACTAGGAAAAAATTTGCATTGGAAACTTGTACTGAAATTATAGCAAATCTAGTGTAAATTGTAATCCATTCTGAGCTCTTTGGGGACAACGGAATAGAAATCGAAATAAATAAATAAATGTACTGTATATGCCAATATTCTGGCTATGCATCATCTCTACGTATCTATTATTTTTTCAACTTTCTATACTGTTCTCCCAAGGGAGCTCGGGACGGTTTACATGAATTTATTCAGGTACTCAAGCATTTTTCCCTGTCTGTCCCAGTGGGTTCACAATCTAATGTACCTGGGGCAATGGGAGGATTAAGTGGCTTGCCCAGGGTCACAAGGAGCAGCGTGGGATTTGAATCCACAACCTCAGAGTGCTGAGGCTTTAGCTTTAACCACTGCACTACTCTAGAAATCAAAATGTAGTAAAAGTGTGCCAAGTAAAGGACAATCAAGCCATTGTGACATCAATGATGATGTTGGCTCTTAGGCATTGGTGGAATGAGGTATTATGATGTCACAATACCAGCTGTGGTTATCAGAGGCTGAAGCTTTTCACACTATTTATTTATTCAATTTTCTATACTGTTCTCCCCGGGTTTTACATGAATTTATTCAGGTACTCAAGCATTTTTCTCTTTCTGTCCTGGTGGGCTCACAATCTATCTAACGTACCTGGGGCAATGGGGGGATTAAGTGACTTGCCCAGGGTCACAAGGATCAACGTGGGTTTGAACCCACAATCTTAGGGTGATGAGGCTCCCCTAACTCTCCAGAAGAATGCCTCTGCTGCAGAGCAGCAGCCAGGAGATTCTTCTGGGAGTTACTGAAGGCCTGATTCTGTATAAGACGCCTATATTAGGCACTGCTAGGCACCTTAATCAAGTGCGCCCAGCGATGCCTAATTTTGAAATTTGCTTGCAACTTGTTTTTATAACTGGCATATTTTCAGCCAATCACATAAAAATTTAAAGCAATAATTAAGAGTTGGGCACTGAATTCTTAAGATGCCTAGTAACGCCCAAATTGAGATGCCTTCCTTAAGTTTATTAGGATTTTATATACCGCCTATCAAGGCTTTCTAAGCGGTTTTACAATCAGGTACTCAAGCATTTTCCCTATCTGTCCCGGTGGGCTCACAATCTATCTAACATACCTGGGGCTATGGAGGATTAAATGACTTGCCCAGGGTCACATGGAGCAGCACGGGGTTTGAACCCACAACCCCAGGGTGCTGAGGCTGTAGCTTCAACCACCGCGCCACACACTCCGATGCCTAACGACACCTATCTGAAAAGTAGGCATGGTTAGGGGCAGAGAACAGGCGTGGTAGACTTAGGCGTCCGAGTTAGATGCCAGTAAATTAGGGGAAGTAAAACCTGGCCTAGTTTATCAGTGCCTATGTCTAGGGCTCCTAGTCGTCACTCAGCAGGATTCTAGAAGCGATGCCTAGCAGTTGATTGACAACTGCACTGAGCAATGCCTACAACATAGGCGCCGCTAGGTGCCATTTACAGAATCTGGCCTTGAGTGTTGTGGTATGTAGAGAGTTTCAGTGGGTGGAGTTAGAGGACCCTGACCTGAGAGGGAGGTGGGAGAAGTGCATAAAAGGGTTGTATTAAGTGAGTACAAGGTTTATAGTTATCTTGATCTCCAACAGAGCCTAAGTAGGGGGAGAGTGTGGCTCAGTGGTTAAAGCTACAGCATCAGCACCCTGGGGTTATGGGTTCAAACGTATGCTGTTCCTTGTGACCTTGGGCAAGTCACTTAATCCCCCCATTGCCCCAGGTACATTAGATAGATTGTGAGCCCACCAGGACAGACAGAGAAAAATGCTTGAGTACCTGAATAAATTCATGTAAACTGTTCTGAGCTCCTCTGGGGAGAACGGTATAGAAAATTGAAAAAATTAAAAAAAATTAAAAATTAAAGTACTGAGGGAGACTTCTGGAAGTGCTGACAGCCTGTAGGTGAGAGTCTGAATGAGCTTGCCAAAAAAGCATGCAGTGGAGTGTTCCAGCTTGGAAAAAAGGGTGAGACCTGGAGTGGCTCACCAGGAGAACCTTTGAGGGGATCTTAAATCAAAGACTGTTGCCAGGAGGGGACAGAGACAGACAGTATGGATACTCAGTTCTGTGGGCAAACAAGAGAGTGAGTGATTCTGCATATAGCAGAGCCTTTGTGGAGGGTTCAGCTTGGTGGGAAGACAGCATGATCCCAGGCTGAGGGAAGAGCGTGGGACCCGGAGTAGCTTACCACGAGTACAGAAGGAATTGTGTGAAGAGATTTGAGAAGGGTTGCCAGATTTCCTCTAAAAAAAAAAAAAAGAGGACACCTGGCCCTGCCCTGTTCTGCCCCCAGTCCCACGCCATTCTGCTTCCAGCTCTGCCCCAGCCAAGCCTCCTGTCTCCTTGCCTGAAGTCTGGAGGGTTTCTGCACATGCATGGGCATGGTTTGTTTATTTTTAATCCGCCTTTTTCAAGGCGGAGACAACAGCACACACTTAATAATACTTCACAGATATTTCAGACATCTTACAAAAAAACAACAGCAATATACATCACATTCAACATAAAATCAAAATAAAATACCAGCCTGACGATAAAAGCAATACAATCACTTTTTCTATACCAAGAATCAATCTGAAGCAACCTAATACAACTCAAAATTCACCAACCAACATCTCATATTGTGTATTTCATATTGTGTCATCATGTTGACATCATGTTGACATCCACACATGTGCAGAGGAATCCAGATGTGGCCCTGAACGCGGGGACTTCCAAAACCTGGACAAATTGATGGGTTTTGGAAATCCCTCCAGGCACCCAGATAGTCCTCTAAAAAAGAGGACATGTCTGGATTTTCCCAGACATCTGGTGACCCTAGATTTGGGAACATTTATTAATTTATTAAAAAATTTATATACCGCATACAACTATGCGGTTTCCATATCACATACATAGAATCTTGTTTCCCTACAATTATCACATATACCATAGACATGTCTAAACAATTAATCGTCCCTGTTATAAACAGGGATAGAGCGCAAATTCAATCAAATTCAGAAAAACAAGCAAGCTTTAAATCATATATTGCTGTCAAAAAAATTCTAAAAAGCGATTGTCAACTGAAATATACCTTAGCATGGGGAGGGGTTGCTATAAAGGACTTGTGAACTGGAATGTACCAGTAACTGAAAATTGGATTTAAATGCTTTCGTTGTAAATAGTTTGAAAGTATGAAACTGCAACTCAGATTTTCAAGTTATTAATTTTTTCACTGGTCTCTACTTGATTTATTCTGATTAAGTGAAAGACTGTGAATTGATTGAACCCCAGGTAAAATAATCCTTTGGCCTACCAGAGTAAATCTGGCCTTGGCTCGCACCCAGTTCAAAAACATAATTTTGTTTTCTAGACCCTGGTCAGGATACCTAAACTAAACCTTAGGTTTGTATACCGCGCCATCTCCGCAAGCGTAGAGCTTGGCACGGTTTACATAATTAGGATAGAAAGGAACTCCAGAAGAAGAAGGTTAGATTTTTGAAAAGAGCCAAGTTTTCAGGTGTTTGCGGAAGAGCTAGCTGGAGCCCCAAAGAGTGTATGTGAGACCAGAATTACATATAAAATGATACCTAAATGCAATGGTGTATAGTTTGAAGACAGACTTTGTAATCTTCATTGCCAGTCAGGAGCTAGGAGAAGAAAGAGGTAGGGAAGCCTACGGAGCGGCAAAAGTGTGAGGAGATGGAATGTGAAAAAACTAGACAGCAAGGTGAGAGTCTAGTTTAGGGAAACATTTTTTTCTGTTTCTAGCAAGCTGAACATCCTGGATATTTGGAAGGTCAGTATGAGGACCCGGTCAGTGTATTGAGGCCATGAGAGGGATCTTCTTCTTGCCTGCTCCTACTCTGGGGAAAGTAAGAAATAGCAAAGGTTAAAAAGAATTGTTTGGCAATAAAGTACTGGATTTTTTTTTTTTCCCTTTAATGTATTGCTGCATCCATGAGTGTGTGTGTTTTAAGCCAGTCTGTTGCAGGAGTGGGTTATGCAGCTGCTTTATGGATTATCAGGGGAAAGCTTCTGTGATGTGTTCAGAAGAATGGTTTGATACTTTAAAAAAAAAAAAAAAGACTGCCCAATTATTTTCCTGTGAGCATTGAACCAGGAAAATCCAGACCATGATATACCACTATCAGGAAGTTCTGGGGAATTCAGAGACTATAGACAGTCTTTGGTTGTTAAACCCCCACTGAGGATTTGGCTTTGTGAAACTGGTAGGGGGAAGGGAGCAAGCTAAGCTTCTTGGACTGACAGGGTTAAAGACTATTTACCGTGGATTTTGTAGCTCATATCATCTGATGGTTGGAAAGATCGATATGATTAAAGATAATACAGATTAAGCGAGTGCTGAGTCCTAAGTGAAATGTGGTACATGGAACAACTACAGGTTAGAAATACCCTTCCACCCAACACAGGGGGGACCCAGATTCAAATTCCTCCCCAGGGGATGATATACTGGTGTGAGAAATGTGATCTGTGACCACTGTGCCATTCACCAGATGAATTGGACCTGTTGTACAAGAGACAAATCACTGGGTAGTACGGTAGGTTAAGAACATAAGAAGTTGCCTCCGCTGAGTCAGACCAGAGGTCCATCGCGCCCAGCGGTCCGCTCCCGCGGCGGCCCATCAGGCCTATTGCCTGAGCAGTGGTCCTTGACTATTTCTATAACCTATCTCTACTCCTATCCCTATAACCTAACCTCAACCCTTATCTGTACCCCTCGATTCCTTTGTCCTCTAGGAACCTATCCAAACCTTCTTTGAAGCCCTGTAACTCGCCATTATTGGCACTAACAATGGAGCAACACACCTACTACAGCAGGGGTCCCCAAAGTCCCTTCTTGATGGCCGCAATCAAGTCGGGTTTTCAGGATTTCCCCAATGAATATGCATTGAAAGCAGTGCATGCACATAGATCTCATGCATATTCATTGAGGAAATCCTGAAAACCCGACTGGATTCGGCCCTCAAGGAGGGACTTTGGAGACCCCTGTACTAAAGTAATATACCTATATCACTACTCCTTCAAGAACTATTTTCTATATATACATATATACTGCCCATTGTACAAGACCCAGAAGGTACAAGTTGAGAATTAGGAGTAAAGGGGCTACCAGGAGATAGATGCATCTGAACACAAAAGAGGAGCAATACAGGAACAGAAAAGGCTACACTTGGGATTCCTGTGTGTCTTATATCTTTCAGGCTATCTTCAAACAAAATAAAGCCATAGCAGATGGCTTTATCTCAAGAGGTCCAACGGCAGCAAGCAGATGAGGGCAGAGCTTGCAGGAATGGGGGCAGGGACAGGAAAAAAACTCACCAGGATGGGACTGGAAAATGAGTTCCCTCAGGGATGGGGAAAAATTTGTCCCCGTATCATTGTCTACTGGGCACTGGCAAACAGAAACCACAATCTTTGCTAAATTTACTCAAAGAACAAATATAAATGTAGCCACTGGCCTTGTTTGGTACCCTGTGACTGGTTATATGCATAGGAGGCAGACCAGGAGAACACTATCAGGTAAAAGGAGAGTAAATAGAACAAATAGAAATTCCCCCTTTACCAGTATGGGATGCTTATTGGAGTTACAAAGTATAGAGCCTCACCAACATCAGGAATGGACTTTCTGTGAATGCAGCATGGACTTGGAGCAATGACTCTAAATAAGATGGGGACACAGATGATCTTGAAGACTTTATAATAACTTTTGAAAGGCTGGCATCAGTGGCTCAATGGTCCAGAGAACAGAGGGCCTAGAGGCCGGCCTCTTAGTTATCTGACCCCCCCCCCCCCCAAAAAAAAAAAAAAATATATATATATACGGTATATATATATATATATATATATATATATATATATAAATAAATAAATAAAATAACCTCTGTCTACCTGTTGTGCCCTTAATCCTAACTAAGCCGCTGATTATGAACCTTTAAATCTGCTGTCATGATCAAATATGACCAACAAAAGAATATTATAGACATTCAAGGAAGTAAAGACACAATCCGGTAATGTACAAAGACCCTGGTAGTAGTAGTAGTATCTGGCCCAGAATAGATTGTGACCTAAAGGGAGGACAGCTGAGAATATCATGTCAGAGAACTGCAGTAATATCTTCATGCTATTAAGAGACTGGCTGATAAGCAAGAAGTAGCCACCCTAGAGCAGGTAGCAACTACATCCTAGTTTTACATAGAAGTTCAGTCTGCAGAAGGCTCCACATTTACTAGGGAAGGGCATTTGAGTACAAGGAGCTCACTTACCCTGAGAACAGGAAGAAAAGGGGGCTCATCAATGTAACCCTAGGAAGGGAAGTCACCTGTCATGGAAGTAGGCCTCAGTGAAAAAGGGAAAATCAATATCTGGTGTCTTGTGGAGAGATCGACCATTCTGAGTGTAGAAAAAAGGGTAAGCCTGGTAGAGGAAGGGATGGAACCAAGGGAAACTTTTCTGAGTAGAAGTGGTTTTACAGGGAATCCCCATGAAGACTGCCCTAGATATCTCATGGAAATGCTGCGAGAGGGTACACAACAGAGAAGAGAGGAGGTTAATAGATCCCAAGAACAAAGTCAGATCTGATGCATCCATGGAGTAGCCACCCTGTAACAACAGAGGAAGGTGAGGATTCAATACCAGGGTAATGACCTACTGGTTAAATATATATCTCCTAGCTAACCTTCCCTATGAATTTGTTTTGGGAAGAGATTGGAGGGGTTGGCACGCAAGCTAAACACCACCATGGGTTGTGTTAACACAGGGGTCTCAAAGTCCCTCCTTGAGGGCCGCAATCCAGTCGGGTTTTCAGGATTTCCCCAATGAATATGCATGAGATCTTTGTGTATGCACTGCTTTCAATGCATATTCATTGGGGAAATCCTGAAAACCCGACTGGATTGCGGCCCTCAAGGAGGGACTTTGAGATCCCTGTGTTAACACATGCGCACAGACAAGAACTTCTAGAGAAGAGGTTGGCCCCTGAGAGAAGTTTGGGTGAAGTATTCCCCTTACTGAAGCCCCAGGTCAACCCCAAAAGGGGATAAGAGTAGTATACTGGTGCAGTGTGGCAGTGGTCAGAGCCAATATGTATCGCTGAATAAAAGGGCCTGGTCTGCTCTTCATGACTTAAGCAGGCAAGTGCCTTTCTTGACCACTTATACCACATTGAATATTGACCCCCGAGATTTTTATTCACCCAAAATTGATAAGTAATTTTTTGATATAATTCTGAGTTCCAGATTTTATTGAGGACGTAGCTGCCTAATCAATGAGGGGATACTTAACATAGGGAAGAAATCTCCAGTTACGTGTGAATAAAGGACCTCAGTCCTGCTTTTTCTTGAACTGGAAACCCAAAGGATTAGAAAGAAGTTGTAAGCCTCCTCCTCAAAAAAAGAAAGAAAGAAGAAAATGCAATGCATCAGTAAAAAGATGTTCAGAAGTTTTCCTCATCTTTATTATCTCTGTGTAGAACCTTTCACAATAGCTTTCATCCAGCTGAAGCATTAGTGCAATAAAACAAAAATGACTAATATTTTGCTTTCAGAGTATATAAAAAATGTAGCCATGAACATCTAGTAGATGCGAAATTAATCCCCTAGGCGGGAAAAAAAAGCCTTCTTAGCTTATTTGTGATTGAAACAGTCTTGAGTTATAGGGTCTATGCTTCGCTCTTGGGATAAACTTCATGCCCCATAGATAATCATTAGGAATCTTGAAATATTTGTATCTGTTATTTTCGTGAGCAGTAGAAAACTGTGCATAAGTGTTGCTTCAACCGAATTTGTACTCAAACATTTTTTTCATGATGCTTATTGCTGTAGGTAAATAATGAATACCATGAAATAAAATTAACATCGCCAGTTGATTACACTGCTTAGTACTATTAGCCATTCTTCAAATAGGGATTTTTTAACCAGATTTAATCTATACAACTTTTCACATTCAAAGAACAAGCATTTAATCTCTGTTTAACTGAAATTTAGTTTGCAATGTTGACACCTTTGCATTTTAACACAGGGATTTCTTTGTGGGACACAATCCCTTTCACTCTACTTAAAATCCCATCTTGGTCTCTAAGGGACAATAATTGAGTTTAGGCTAGCTTTAAATAGCGATAAGGACAGGGAACACAGATGGGTATTTCATTGATTAACACTAACACTGGCCTTAGGCCTCAGTGTCAGGCATTAGATTAGGACATTACGGAGAGAATGACAGAGTTTTGGTGCTTTATTTCTCCTCAATAACATTCTTTCACATATTAAGTTTATCCCACCCTAGGTAGCTACTTTATCATGCAGAAGGCCTTAATCCACTGATGTGACTCTATCTGCTCTTACTTTGATGCCGCCTCTGTTTACAAGAGTAATGCAGCCTGTGAAAGACAAAGTACTCGTGACAAGAACAACTGAATAAGGCTTTTAGATGCACAGTGCTCTGACCTAAGGAAAGAAAAAAAAAAAAAACAACTCAGGCTTTTTGAAATGAAGTTATGTTGTTTGCATCATGAAGAAACAGACATGAGTTTTTCATCAAGAAGATTCAACTTTACTGATCTTCTTGTACTGCACTTTATCTTTTCTTCACCTCTGACCTCCCTTTCAGTGCCTCCTCAAGGCATCCTGAACGTAAGCCTTGTGGCGTTTTTTTTTTTTTTTTCTCAGAAGTAGGATTGTTGGTATCCCCTCTGGTGAATTTAAGCAGCTGATGGAGTCTGTGACAAGACAGGCTGCAAATTTGGTGTATTGGCTGGGAAAGAGATTATGGGTCAGTCCCCAGTAGTAGAATACAAAAGATTCAAGCCGTTCAGGACTTTTGGGACATCCGAAAAAGATTTCATGAAATTTGTAATGATCTAAAGGTGCTTTGCAGGTTACTAGGGGCCTGAACAGCTTATAGCAAGTAAAACTGTTGGCAGCTAGGAAGTATTGTTATCACTGCTTACAGCTAAAGATTTGCTCTTTTCAAAGGTATATCATATCTATTCCATGGCAAAGAATGGTTGGCTTCCTCATAATGCCAACGGACCTTGAAGAGGATCTAGGATAATCAATCTCCCTTATTAGAGGTACTCCTGATGTTAAGGAGTCCATCTAGCACAAACAATATCCCACATATATGTCTAGATATGAGATATGATCAAAAAATGTTGCTGCTGAGCGCCATCCAATGGAAAGGCAGGGATCTTCAATATGGGAAGCGGTGCATCAAACCTTAGTAACAGAGTATGACAAGTTTCAACTTGTATGGTGTAAATCATAGATCACCAACAACCCATTAACATGACATTTTGTTTCAAACTGCAAAAAAGTGCTAAAAAAACCTACACAAAATGTTAAAATTAGTTTATGGTGATGCTGCAGTGACCATGAAGATGGTTTACAAGTGGTTCGAGCGATTTTATAATGGTTGTGAATTGGTTGAAGATGAGGAGAGATCGAGACATCCTTCAACATCAAAAATCCAAGAGAATGTTGAAAAAGTAAGTGAAATGATTCAATCAAATAGGCGATTGACTATTAGGGAAATGTCTTAGAATCTGAACATCTCTTATAAGGACTTATTAGAGCATTTAATCGAAAATGACCTGAGAAATGGGCAAACGGTTTCATCCTCCATCATGAAAACGCTCTGTGTCACACATTGCTTCTGGTATGGTAATTCCTGTCAAATAAAAACATTATGGTGTGTCCTCATCCACCTTATTCATCGGATCTAACACTGTACCACTTCTGGCTCTTCGCCAAAGTCAGAATGACCATGAAAGGTAAACATTTGAATCAATTCAGGACATCGAGGCAGCCACAACAGCGCAACTAAAGACACTCATGAAAGAGGACTTCCAGAACTGCTTCAGAAATTGGCAAGAACAATGGGATACATGTGTTCGAAGCGAGGGGGAGTATTTTGAGGGGGATTAATGCCAATGTGTCTTGTACTGTAATAATTTTTTTTATTTATTTTTATTTTGATCACACCTATATATGTGTTGGGGGTTTGTTTGTTTGTTTGTTTTACATATTCTATATTCTGTATTATTGGCTAGTTTGTGAGGAAGGTCTTATGCGATCACAAGGTCTATTCTGAGTTGGGTAACCTGTAGGAAATAAGAAGGGAGTAGTTTGATTGGTCCTCTCCAGAATGGCTGTCACTAAGACGTCAGACGCTATTGAATACAAAAATTGACTTGGAGGTAGCCATTGTTGCAATGCCTGTGAGCACGGAGCTGAAGTGCCGAAGTAAGTACCAATGTCCTTTTCGGAACATGAGGGATTATTTAGTTGTTAAGTGACAAGTTTGTAATTCAAATATATTTGTCAGCATAACCATGGATGCCCTGACGCAGCTTAGCGAAACGCTGGCTGGCCATCGTCGGCTTGGGCTAAGCAGACTTGCCTACAGCAGCAGTGCTGAGCCGTATGATTCGGAGCGGTTGCGGTAGATGAAAGACTGTTGGATGCAAAAGCAGAACATAAAGGGATAAGTGTTGGAATCAATAAAGTGTTCAACTGTTTAAACATGTCTCACTAGCACACACCCGCAAGAAGTTCATGCGTGCACCCTAGTGGGTAGTGATTTTATGGTCGCACCCTAACACAGCTGCTGTAATAGGAGTTTGGTAGAATTTGAATTTAAACATTTATAAGGAGCTAAAATCCTATACATTTTATATTTACATATTGAAGATAAGATAAAGATTGGGAGGAATGGACGGAGGAGGGTTTTTTTTATGCCAATGAGGTAGCTCTGATTGAAGCCTATGTGCATGCTAACTGGCAACAACAGGTGTGAGTCTGAGGCTTTTTCCTCCTCCTTTAAAAGGTCCTCCTTTTTACGTATTTTCAATGATTCTTGAATCTTCTAAGTATTCACTCCAGTAATGCATTTTCAGTCATATGAGGGTTTAAAATTACTTCTTGTGTAGGAAAAGTGATATAGTTGTTTTCAAAGGTGATGGAGATTTGAACATTTTGCCCCTTGAGTTTGTGGATGTGGAGTTTTTCACTGGGTGAACCCCATTATTTACCCTTCTCCATTGAGAATATTGACCATTTAAACCTACTCTCTGTTTTCTGTCTCTCGACCAGTTCTTAATCCATTGTAGGCCTTTACCTCAGAAGCCTTTCATGAGGTACTTTGTCAATTACCTTTTGAAAATCCGAATACACAATATCAACCAGCTCACCTTTATCCACATGTTCATGTATATGTTTTTGGCTGCTATAAACTCAACCAGCCAGTTCTGAATATTGACTTAGCCAGCTAAGCTTACACCGGGCAAATAAAACCTGAGTATTCAATGCCAGTCACCAGAAACAGCCTGTCATTAAATATCTGCATTCAGTGCTGACCGTGGGGGTTAGCTGGCCTGCCTCCCATAGTCTGAATAAGGGTCTGTAAATATTTGTAACCTCAAAAAAACCCTAATTAGCTGAAAAATAAATTTTACAATGAATAAACCTGAAAGAATAGATGCCCTATGTATATAGCAGACAAAGAGAGAGCTTGGGTGTCACAGAGGGTTTAGAACAGGGATCTCAAAGTCCCTCCTTGAGGGCCGCAATCCAGTCGGGTTTTCAGGATTTCCCCAATGAATATGCATGAGATCTATGTGCATGCACTGCTTTCAATGCATATTCATTGGGGAAATCCTGAAAACCCGACTGGGACTTTGAGACCCCTGGTTTAGAAGATTCAGTCTATGAGATGGAATGAAATACTGTGCTGGGGAGAGTTGGGGAGTGTAGAAAAATAAGCATCTGAAATGAATATACGAATATCAGGACAGTGAGTTCTTACTAGGGGACAAATTTTTCCCCATCCCCACAAGAACTCAATTTCCCAGACTCCTCCCTGCGAGTTTTGTCCCTGTCCCTGTCCATGCTCCATTCCTGTAAGCTCTGCCTTAACTGTACAAGCCTCAGACACTTAGGATTTTAAAGTGTTTGAGGCTTGTGCAGATGAGGTCAGAGCTTAGGCATTGGTGGAATGAGGCATTATGACATCACAATATGAACTCTAGAATGTTGCTACTTAGGATTTTAAAGTGTTTGAAGCTTGTGCAGATGAGGAAAGAACTTGTAGGAACAGGGGAGGGACAGGAAAAGAACCTGAGGGGATGGGAAAATGAGTTCCTGCGGGGATGGAGAAAAATTGTTCCCGTGTCATTCTCTACTTCATACTCAAGCTCTATTTTTTTTGCCCTGTTTCAGTGACATGTACAGACAGGTAGGTACAATACAATACAATTTTTATCTATGTACCACCAATACCTCGATGAAGTACACAGTGGTTTACATAAATAATTATGAAGACAGTATTACAATATTTAGGAATTATTAATAACAAATTCTTGAAATAGATAAGTCTTTAGGTCTTTCTTGAAAATCTGAAAATTAGATTGCTGGTTAATATTAGTAATGTTTTCCAAAGTTTTGCTGCTTGATGAGCCCATCTGGAGTTAAAAGATCTATTGTATCTTATATTCTTAATGTCTGGATACAGAAAAGTGTCATTATTTCTCAGATTGAAAGAAGGATTATTGAAAAAATTAACGAGTTGAGGTATATAATCTGGAGTATCTCCAAAATGTATTTTAAATAGTATACAACAGAATTTATAAAGTATTCGCCCTTCTATAGGTAGCCAGTGCAGTTCACGTAGGGTGCTCAAAAAAATTGGCACTGGAATAAAGTCGATGCTAAGTGCTATTCTACAAAGGACGCACTGGGTTGAGTGCCTTTTATAGAATAATGCCTAGAGTTGATTCCCCTGCACAAAGTTGGGTGCCGGTATTTATGCCAGATGAAATCTGATACAAATGCCAGTGCTCAACTCATTGCATTTCGGCGTGGAAGTGCAAGTTTTTGGAACATCCCTGCCCTTCACCTGGTCAGACCCCATTTTGACTTACTCACTATGGACCCCTTTTACAAAGTCATAGTAGTGATGCTGCCACAGTAAGTGTACCAAAGTCCATTCAATCCCTAAGGGCTTCTGTACATTTACACTTGCCACTTTAGACATTTTGCTAAATAAATTAATCAAATAGAAAGTATAAGAGTTCTTTAGAGTCTAATTTTATAACAGGGTATTGTATTCTGAGAAGGCAATAAAGGTGCCTGTGTGTCTTTTATGTAATAGATAGATAGCCAGTAGTACACAATCCTCATGCACAAATTCACACCTGATCTGATGGTGTAAATGTGTACATGTTCCCTAAGCATAAACAAAGCATCCCAGAAGAAGCCAGGGCTCTAATGCTCTAAAATCGCTGTTAAAAATATGTGAGTTGCTGTGGTGCCGATAAATTGTTCGATGTCTACAAAATCCTCAGTAGAGTAGAACGGGTACAAGTGGATCGATTTTTCACTCCGTCAAAAATTACAAAGACTAGATGAAGTTACAGGGAAATATTTTTAAAACCAATAGGAGGAAATTTTTTTTCACTCAGAGAATAGTTAAGCTCTGGAACGCGTTGCCAGAGGTTGTGGTGAAGGCGGATAGCGTGGCTGGTTTTGGGAAGGGTTTGGACAAGTTCCTGGAGGAAAAGTC
The DNA here is from genome assembly GCF_902459505.1 of Geotrypetes seraphini. Lineage (NCBI taxonomy): Eukaryota > Metazoa > Chordata > Amphibia > Gymnophiona > Dermophiidae > Geotrypetes > Geotrypetes seraphini. Next base: position 25,714,813 of record NC_047095.1, read on the forward strand.
TGTTATTTAGCAAGACATGGGGGAAGCCACTGCTTGCCCTGTATTGGTAGTATGGAATATTGCTACACCTTGGGTTTTGGCCAGATACTAGTGACCTGGATTGGCCATCTTGAGAACGGGCTACTGGGCTTGATGGACCATTGGTCTGACCCAGTAAGGCTATTCTTATGCTCTTACCGCGGCGGCATCACTTCTGTGGCTTTGTGAAAGGGGCCCCTTGGGGATTTAAGCACCCAGATTAGCGTGCAGGCAGATATGAACACAAATCCCAATTACTGCCAATTACCTGCAATAACTGATTGCTAATATCAATGAATTGCTAGTTAAATGGTACATTTAAATAATATATTTGCGCATGCATCTTTGCTCCATGCTGAAATTTTGTCACCATATATACAGTAAATCCTGGGGATACTTCATATCTTACATTAGAACATAAAAAACAGCCTTACTGGGTCAGACCAATGGTCCATCTACCCAGCATCCAGTTCCCACAGTGGCCAATCCATGTCACAAGTACCTGGCAAAAACCCCAAAAGTAGCAATTTTCCATGGTACTGATCCAGGGCAAGCAGTGGCTTCCTCCATGTCTGTCTCAATTGCAGACTATGGACTTTTCCTCCAGGAAATTGTCCAAACCTTTCTTAAAACCAGCTACGTTAACCTCTCTTACCATAACCTCTGGCAACGCATTCCAGAGCTTAACTATTCTCTGAGTGAAAAAAAAAATTTCCTCCGATTGGTTTTAAAAGTATTTCCCTGTAACTTCAACAAGTGTCCCCCTAGTCTATGTAATTTTTGGACGGAGTGAAAAATCAATCCACTTGTACCCGTTCTGCACCACTCAGGATTTTGTAGACGTCAATCATATCTCCCCTTAGCCGTCTCTTTACCAAACTGAAGAGCCCTAACCTTTTTAGTCTTTCCTTATACGAAAGGAGTTCCACCCCTTTTATCATCATAGTCACTCTTCTGTGAACCTTTTCTAGTTCCACTATATTTTTCTTTAGATAAGGCGACCAGAATTGAACACAATACAGTACTTTGAATTCTATACTTTTTGCTCATAACACAGTCAAACCGAGTAGGTTTTCTACTGTGACTATACGACTTTCCTGTGTGCCAGCACTTTATATTATACTGACAAAGAAGATCCTTTTGTATTTGAATGGGAGACCTAAGAATCTTGCTTTCTCCAGTAATGCTTCATACATATGTAGGGTAGCAGCAACAAGATTATGTCTAGTCCAGTCGACTGCATCTCTCACATGCAAAATATAAATACAAAGACTTTTGATAATATTGCGCAAAATTTTACACTAGGAGAATCATCCAAGCAGTAGGTCCTTCAACAGTTTAAATGCAACCAATTTAGATGCACCTGATTGCATATGGCCGCTGATTTCATTTTGCTAAGATAGCTTGGGGCTGACAAAGATTTTTGGTCACTTTGCTATTAACAGATGGTAGATGCAAAAGAGTATAAGCTGCGGCTATTGGACCACAAGGAGAAAGCGGTGGCTGCTCCCCTGTGGGTATCTTTAAAAGGCCATAAGCTTCAGTAGTAAAGAAGAAAAGGTCTAGTACTGGTGTTAATTACACAGAAACCACACAGAAAGTGCTCACTGTCATAGATTTGAGAGGTTGGGCATCCCTTCTTCCATAGATAAAAGACATGGTATGAAAACATGTTGCAGAGAACAATCAAGAAAAGATTAGCATAATCTTTTGCAGTACCCTCAGTAAGCTATCCATGAGTTTTCTCATTCCTTTAGCTCAAATGTCTGGATTTGAGGAATGGCATTGTAAGAATAGGCTTTGTCCTTGAAGCCTGATGGTTGTGTTTTCCCGCCTTCGTGTGATCATCCCTCTTGCTGGTGCTGCTACTCTCTGGGTAATCAGACAATGGAAGGAAAAATGAAGTGTCAGTTCATTGACGGAACCTTATCCTTGCTGTGTTGCTCTTAATCCAGATTCATCAACACTCTTATTCAGTCTTTGTCCTCTTCCTCCACTTCCCTTTCCTTCGTCTTTACTTTTCATCTCATTCTCATTTCGTCCAAATAGGGTTAAAAATTGGTAATTGTAGGGGACAAGCAAAAATAGTATATTTTGTAATTATAATTTACAGAGGACGGTAGCCTATGGTACTTCTCGCCACATTATGTGAAATAAATGGTATCCAGGGTTTTTACTACCTCAGAATTTCCTTGTTCTGAATAATATACCTTAGGAAAGCTAACGTTTTTGGGTTGGGTTTTTTTTTTTAAATCAGATCTATATGCCTTTATTTCCACATAAAAGACCTCTTATAGAGTAAATCTACCCATGTGCACAAATACATACTTGCATATAACTTAGGCCTAGAAGGGTTTGGGTGAGAAGTACAGGATGCCCACAAAAACACTCCATGATTTTAAATGGTTTCAAAACCAAAATTTATTGGAATATTCTTTCACCTTTGAGGCTACATTTTCATCAATAGAAAGCAAATCTAAATACTGCTAATAACCAGCAATACACATCAGTGTAGTTGGCCCAACAAATTTGAAGGGCTATGGCCTCAGAATCGGAGCCTACGCACAGCGGTGTCAATCACGTTTGTGATTGACACCTCTGTGCGTAGGCTCCGATTCTGAGGCCATAGCCCTTCAAATTTGTTGGGCTAACTACACTGATGTGTATTGCTGGTTATTAGCAGTATTTAGATTTGCTTTCTATTATATTTTTATATACTGCTGGGGTGATTAGTTTTAGGTTATACATTTTCATCAACTCATAAAGTTTCATATGGTATCTGTTGGTTACATACACTCGATGGGCGCCCCACCTGTTACTCGGCAAACATCGATGCGCCAATCGAGCTCAGACCAGACTATCCGAAGCATATCCGGCGTGATTGCATTTATAGCGTTCCTGCAGATCATCCATAGTTGCGGGTCGTGTAGGTACGTACACTCTGTCTTTCACGTACCCCCCAAAGGAAAAAGTCACAAACAGTAATGTCCGGTGATCTCGGGGGCCACTTGAGGAACACCTGGTCATTTTGTCGCGTTGCATTGTCTGAAGGTTGTAACTTTTGCACCAATTGCAGCTTATAAGGGTGAAAGTGCAAGTGATTGTGTAAGATCTTGCCAAATGTGCTTTTTGGGGCTTGTATTTGTTGTCATCTTATTTATAAACATATTCCAATAAGTTTTGATTTTGTAACCATTTAAAATCAAGGAGTGTTTTTGTGGGCACCCTGTATAGGAGGAACTTGGGCAGAGTTGTCAAGTACACTGATAGATTATAAAATACACACCTCTGTGTGTAATTCAGCTCTTGAGCTGAAGTAAATGTATGCATTGTGGCTGCTCTTCTATAAAGATGTATAGGTGCCTTCTCAGTTTCAGGAACTTGTTATAAAATTGCCCTTGTACAGGTCACGCATACTGTACCAATATATATATCTCACTTTTTAAAGTGTGGATTAAAAAAATTATGGGCTCCCTTTATCAAGCAACGGTAAAGTCTTCCATCACGAGCCGGTGAGGTAAATACTCCATGCGCATTCAATTTCTATGTGAGCTGGAGCACTTACCTCCTGGTAAAAAGCTTTACCACAGTTTGATAAAAAGGAGCCCATAAATTTGGCAAAGTTTACCAAATCAGAGTGATTTTTCTCTTCCCCCAAATGTGTTAACTCTGGACATGACAGGAACTGATGCTATCTTATTAAAACCATATACAGTATTACATTTCTTTATTGATGTACTATTTATTTAAAAAAATGTCTAATTCACCCATAAAAGTTCTAGGCAATGTACAAGAAACAGAATTCATTTGCATAATATACCGTCAATTTCAAAATAACTAAAGGTTTCTTTTACTAAACCATGGTAGAGCTTTTTACTGCAGGCCGGTGAGGAAAATGCTCCGACGCTCATTCAATTCCTATGAGCGTCAGAGCATTTATCTCGCCGGCCCGCGGTAAGTAGTTCTACCACAGTTTAGTAAAAGCCAGTGTAAGGCATTAAGGGCTCCTTTTACAAAGCCAAGTTAGGGCCTTAATGCACGGAATAGCGCGCACTAAATTGCCGCTGTGCTAGCCGCTACCACCTCCTTTTGAGCAGGCGGTGGATTTATAGCGTGTGCTATGGCGTACGCTAATCCGGTACGTGGGCTAAAACCGCTCACGCGGCTTTGTAAAAGGAGCCCTAAGTGTGTGAAACCCGAAATGCTTAGATTTTCTAAAGAAATTAATGTGTCTGTGGTCACGAGATGGCTTCTAACCTGGTTTATTATTTCTGCAGCTAGTACAGAGACTTTGCGCACCAGTCCCAAGTGACCCGTTTTAAGTCCTGCTGCTGCTATGGGGTTAAGCTGTGGCACTTTCTTACTGCAGGGAGAACACTAGGATTCCAAACGGTTGGAATCACCGTCCCCAAGATCAAAATATAAAAATAGGTCTAAGGTCAGGGAGCTGGATAGACCCCCAGAAGCTCTTCAGATTTGCAGCTGGAGACCGTCTCTTATGTATAAATCGTCATTAGGATTCTCACAAAGAAATGTACTGTGGGATTGCTGCGGGGTAGGTGCTTTGAATCTTATTCGTGATAAAAAGAAAAAAAAAATAAAAGAGCTTCTGGCTTGCTGACAAGAGACAAGGCAAGTTCAAGGAAGGCATTAGGAAACAGCTTAAATCTACTGGTGGATCTAGAAGTGTTTGGACAAATAGTGTGGGATTAGGACAAATGCTTCGTAGCGCACGGAAAGCACAGAATTTGGAACAGGCTAAAGAATGAAAATCTCCACATATTAAGCTTCTATGTCTGTAAACCCTTAAAAGAACAACAAAAATCAGAGCTATGGCCAGGTTTTAACCTGAAAAAATAGCTCTCTTGCGTTGTTACTGTTGTCTCCTAACTCACTGTTCAATAGCAAGGAAACTTCAACTTAATATAGCACAATACAACCTAAGTCCGACAGCAATGGAGAAAGAATTACACTTACCAACAAAGATATTTTCTTTCTACAAGAACCATAAATAAATGTTCCTAATTCTGCACTCTCAGGCTTGCAGGAGGTATGGGAGAATTAAAGGGCTTTAAGCTTTTAGGGTTCTTTTATGAAGGTATGCTAATTAACAAGTGCTAAATCTAAGAAACCCATTTTATACCTAATAGTTAGCGTGTGCTAAATCTGTTAGTACACCTTAGTAAAAGGACTCCTTAATGCACAGAAAAAGGCTAGCGTGTGGCCACGTTAAGAGGTTTGGCGGTCATTTGTCTGTTACTGCGCATTAAGGCCCTCTTTTACTAAGCTGCAGTAGAGGGCCTAAATGCTCTGACACTGCTCCAGTGCTCATAGGAATTCTCTGAGCATCAGAGCAGTGTCGGAGCATGTAGCGCCCTTGGCTGCGGTAGAAACCTCTACCGCAGCTTAGTAAAAAGGAAGAGTGGGGAGTAAACTATGGGGCTCATAATCGAAAGTTAAATACATCTAAAAACCCACCCAAGTTGGGGCTTGGACGATCTAAAAGACAGGTTGTCCAAGTGCCGATAATCAAAACGGCTTTTTAGACGTCTCGAGGGACATTTTAGGCCTCTGAATCCCGCTGTGCACCCAGAGCTGAAAGAGGCGGGATGTGGGCTGATCTAGACATAGTCGTCCTGCAGGGATAATCGAAAGTTTGATGAGACTGCCTAGACGGAACTTATACTTTGTGACTTAGGGCTCCTTTTAAAAGGAGGCGGTAGCGGCTAGCGCGTGGGGCATTTTAGCGTGCACTAAGAGTGCGCTAAAACTGCTAGTGCACCTTTGTAAAAGGAGCCCTTAGACGATGTAAAGACACGTATAAGTGCCTAAAAGGTATCCAAAGTGACCAGAGAACCACTGTAGGGACAAAGTAAAGACCCTCACATAACCTCTCCCCTCCCTTGCGTGTTCACTGACCCCATCGCACCCCCACAAAGTTCAGAATAAAAATGTATGCACCTGCCTCCAGAACATCAGCACTTGGCATAGGAAAGCCTAGTAGAACTGCACAGAGGTAGCTTAAGTAGTCTGGGGGGGTGGGCTAGTGAACCATAGAGAGGAGGACCCAGGCCCATAAGCCACTCTAACTACTACATTCATGGTGGAACATGTGAGCACACCCAAAACCTCCAAAACCCTACTTTACTGCCATATAGGTGGCACCTGCAGCCATAAGGGCTATTGGGGTTGTAGACAGGTGGACATAGTGGGTTTTGGGGGGCTCATCATGACCTATAAGGGAGTTCTGGTGAGATGTTTATGTGGCACCCTTTTTGAGAAGTTCACAGCAGTGCCCTGTAAGGTGCCCCACTGTTCTCTTGCTATGTCTAGGTAGCCAGTGCAACACTTTGCTGACCCCTCCCATGTCTGAAAGGTCTTGTTCTAAGCATTTTTGACTTGGACAAATTTTTGGACGAGAATCGGGTATAAAGGTAGATGACTTAGCGGTCTGGACGATCAAATGCATGGACGTACAGATAGATGATTTTCCTCCCCAAAATTAAAAATTTGGATGTACTTTTCAAGAATGAACATTTTGTCACTGCCGACTTTGGGCAACTAGCGCCCTACGTCCAAATCGAATTAGACTTTTTTTTTAATGCCCATCCATGTGTTACGAGTTTAAAAAAAACCTTTCTCCGTTAGGGACATGGCATGGGTGGAGAGTGGGCGTGGAAGATATTTGGCAGTTAACATGCTGCAGTTAGTGCATACTAAGGGCAAGATTCTGTAAATGGTGGTCAACTGTTTGTTGATGCCAATATGTAAAATGTAGGAATAATTCCCATGCTACTCAGGGCATGGACCGCCATATATGCACAGATAGCAAATGTTGTTCATGTTTATGGACTTTGTAGATATGCAGATAATGAATGTTGTCTATGTTTGTTGATTTTATGGAGTTTTATGAATGTTTTTGAAATTGGAAACCGCCTAGATTTTAGGCGGTATACAAATGTGTTAAATAAATAAATAAAGTCAGGTGCTGTGATGAACTGCGCTCAGCACAAATTCTATAATAAAGAAACATAGAAACATAGAGCATGACGGCAGAAAAGGGCCGGTGGCCCAACAAGTCTGCCCACTCAAGAACCTTCCCTCACCAACACTTAGTGCAGATTTCCAGGCCTTAATTTGGGCATGAGAATCTACGTCATAGGCTGGTGTAAATGCTCAGGTCTAAACCCTGCTACTTATGCTACTGTGGTCTGGCATCTCTCTTTACGCCTTCCCTTCCCTGGCAACTCTCTTTCCACCAATTTATAGAATTGCCACCTTAGTGTCTTATTCACATAGGTGCCCAATGTGCCTTCAAACTTAATATTGAAGAGACATACATAAAAATACCTCTGTAATAGATAAAATTAATGCAAGATAGTGGAGGTGATTTTTAGATGTGTTAGGTGCCAATTATCTATGTAAAAGACTGATTTACAGATGTAAATGTGCCTACACATGCAAGCAGTGATTTTAGAAAAAATGCTAAATTTACGTTTACGTTTATAAGAAGCATATGTTAAATTAGTAAGTAAACAGCAAAGGAACAATAAGCCAAAGTGGTTCACTGCGGAGATCTCAGCCCTTATCAAGGAGAAGAAAAAAGCATTCATCTCTTACAAGCAATCGGGGAAAAAGGTCTCTAGAGCAGACTACTTGACCAAATCAAAAGCCGTCAAAACGGCAGTCAGGGAGTTGCTAAGTTCCACATGGAGGAGTCTCTGGCAAAAAACATCAAGAAGGGAGATAAATCCTTCTTTAGGTATATCAGTGACAGAAGTAAAAACTCAGGCGGGATTGTACGTCTTAGGAAACCAGACGGAGACTATGTGGAAAAGGATTCGGAAAAAGCCCAACTATTAAATGAATACTAAGCTCAGTCTTCACCCAAGAAGCGCCGGGGCTTGGCCCTCAGCTACAGACAAGAGTTGACTCAGTTGACCCATTTAGTAACTTCGAGTTTACGCCCAGCAGTGTCTACAGTGAGCTATCAAGGCTCAAGGTTAACAAGGCAATGGGGCCTGAGAACCTACACCCCAGGGTGCTAAGGGAGCTGTGTGATGTCCTGGCGGAGCCACTGTTCAAGCTTTTCAACCTCTTCCTTGGGAAAGGCAGCGTCCCGTCGGACTGAAGGATGGCTAACGTAATTCCACTCCACAAGAAAGTCTCCAAGATGGAGACAGCAAACTACAGACCAGTGAGTCTAACATCAATAGTGAGCAAACTAATGGAAACTCTAATCAAACACCAATTGGATAAGATCCTGGATGAGGAGAATCTAAGGGATCCCCGTCAACATGGATTTACTAAAGGGAGATCGTGCCAATCCAACCTGATCAGCTTCTTTGACTGGGTGACAGGGAAGCTAGATATTGGGGAGTCCCTGGACATCGTGTACCTGGACTTTAGCAAAGCATTCGATAGCGTACCACAACGCAGGTTGCTGAGCAAGATGAGTTCTATAGGATTAGGTGACACATTGACAAAATGGGTTGGGAACTGGCTTGGAGGTAGGCTTCAAAGGGTAGTGGTGAACGGCACACCCTCTGAAATGATGGAGGTGATCAGTGGAGTGCCACAGGGCTCGGTCTTGGGCCCAATCCTATTCAACATCTTTATAAGGGACTTGGCAGAAGGGCTTCGGGGTAAAATAACATTATTCGCCGATGATGCCAAACTAAGTAATGTAGTGGGCAAATGCATAATAGGTGATGTTTCAATGCCCGACAACATGATGCACGACCTACTCCTACTGGAGCGCTGGTCTAGGTCCTGGCAACTCAGCTTCAATGCCAAAAAATGCAAAGTTATGCACCTGGGCAGCCAAAATCCATGCAAGACTTATACCTTGGCGAGATCCTTACAAGAACGGTAGCATAACGCGACTTAGGGGTGATCGTCAGCGAGGAGATGAAGGCTGCCAATCAAGTGGAGCAAGCTTCATCCAAAGCAAGACAAGTCATAGGTTGCATACGCAGGGGTTTCGTCAGCCGTAAGCCGTAAGTCATTATGCCATTGTATAGATCCATGGTGAGGCCCCATCTGGAATACTATGTGCAATTCTGGAGGCCGCATTATCGCAAAGATGTGCTGAGACTGGAGTCGGTTCAGAGAATGGCCATCCGGATGGTCTCAGGACTCAAGGATCTCCCATATGAGGAACGGCTAGACAAATTGCAGCTTTACTCACTCGAGGAGCACAGAGAGAGGGGAAACATGATTGAGACGTTCAAGTATAGAGGCGGAGGAAGATATCTTCCTTTTCAAGGGTCCCACGACAACAAGAGGGCATCCGTGGAAAATTAGGGGAGGGAAACTACGAGCTGACATCAGGAAATTCTTTTTCACAGAAAGAGTGGTTGATCGCTGGAATAGTCTTCCACTGCATGTGATCGAGGCAAGCAGCATGCCTGATTTTAAGGCCAAATGGGATCGTCACATGGGATCTATTCACAGGGCGAAGGTAGGGGAGGGATCTATTCACAGAGCGTAGGTAGGGGAGGGACATTAGGGTGGGCAGACTAGATGGGCCGTGGCTCTTATCTACCGTCTATTTCTATGTTTCTATGTTTCATATTATGGGCATGGGTTTAGGTGGATCTTCAAAGTACTTATTTATTTTATATAGTTACAAAACCTTTTATCCACCAATCTACAGGAAATGTTCAAATTGGCATGAGATAAATATTTAAAATAAATACATTTAACTGTAAATTCCTTAAAATAATATATAGGCTTGTCAAAGTCTTGAACATTTTATGGAAGTCAGTTCCCCCCCCTTTTTATAAAACCACAAAAGCGGTTTTAATGCAGGCCAGCAAACTGAATGCTCTACGCTGCTTCCGACGCTCATAGAATTCTATGAGGGTCAGGAGCAGTGCAGAGCATGCAGTGTGCTGGCCTGTGCTAAAAACCACTTTTGCGGTTTTGTAAAAGGGGGAATCAATGAGATTCAAGCTCTTGAGGAAAAGAGTTCGATAACAGAGGGCCAGCTGTAGCCAGTCTGGCATTAGCAATTAGAAGCACCAGTGCCAGCTACATGTTGGCTGAGTGGAATAAGCAAGTTGGCAACTACTAGGCAATCAAATCCTTCAAATAAGGAGACGTCTCTATCATTTAAAATTGTAAAAATTAAAATCTTAAACTTAATTCTCCTATAAACTTTTAGCCCAAACAGAATACCACCTCTCCAGCCAAGGTGTTGTATGCCGATGAAAAGAGCTGCCGGTAGCTAAATGAAAAGCAGCACTTTGGATCATCTGCAGTGCCCAGAGGGCTGCCTTTGGCAACATAAACAGCATTATAGTGGCATAGGCCAAACAAAATTGAAGCCTGTAATACCAACCTGAAATCATTACTAGAGAGTCAGGACTGTGGGAAACTCAATAAATGCAGTTTTAAATAAACTGCTCTAGTTATTTTTCTAAGTCAGGCTTTCAATGTGAGAGTTCAATTCAAAATCACACCCAAATTAGTTCACTCTTGACTGATGTACCAAGAAACCTGATCATGTTGTACTACCACATTGAACTTGATAGTATTCTTAGGAGAAACTTCTAGGATAATGTGGGGTAGGGGGAGTTAGAATTTAGGGATAACCAATTTCTCTTTGATCAATCTCCCATCATTTCTACAAAATTTCCACCTCTCATTCCCACAGGTAGTGATGTAGTAAGAGTAGAAGGCATCCGGGGATGTGGCGTCCCCTGTGCCCTCGTCTCTGTACCCCCACTCCTTCCTGCCCCCCATTCCACACGTGCTCTCCCTCCCTCCTGTACCTCTTAATCTTCACCAGTGCGAGTGGCTTCTGCAAACATGCCCCTCATGACCAGCATTGGATTCCTTCTGACATCACTTCCTGGCTCCGTGACCTGGAAGTGATTCAGAGAGGAACAAATTTAGACCAAGAAAGCCCTGGCATAAATAAGGTGCACCTAAAAGTTAGGAAGCCTAGCAAAGCCTAACACCATTTAGGCAGCGTTAAACATGATTCTAAACAGCGTGCCTAACTGTTATACAATCGCTCTTGGTGCTGCACTAGTCAACACTGATTTTATAGGAAAGAAATATAGAATTGTGGCTAGATGGTATACAAATATGTACCTCCTTGACACAACATATACTTTTATACAGGTAAACAGAGGAATACTATATTTTCACACATATAATGCACACTCTCTGCATTCTATACATGTGAGCAAGCTCTACCGGTATATTTGCACTAAAGTGCACTAATTGCAAAATTAGTGCATTTGTTTTTAAGACTTTTCTTTTTCTTTTTAGGTCTTTTTCAGGTTTTGTGCAGTAATAATACCCGCAAGAACCTAGAAAAAAAAAGCCCTTAAAAACAAATGTGTTAGTTTGGCAACTAGCACATCTTAGCAAAATAAACTGCTATAGTGCACATTATCCCCCAAATTCTCTATATGGTGTCTAAACAATCAACACCAATCATAACGGCACTTAGCATGATTTCATAAATGTCACTCACCATATACAGAATCACACTTATCACCTATACATATGATTAACATTTAGATGTACCCATTTAGGCCAATGAAAACCAGGCCTAAATACCTGTGCCTAAATTGGACGCATATCAGGTGTATTCTATAACAGCATGCCTAATTTTTAGGTATGACCATGATCCGCCCATGCTCCTCCCTGGCCACACCCCCTTGAGATTCATACACCATAATTTATGCACACCGCTTTATAGAATACACTTAGGGCTAGATTCACTAACCCTCCAATCCGAGTCTGATCCGTGTGCGATTGGAGGCAGGCCGACCGATTCCCCAACATTGTCTATGGCCAATTGGGATGAGCCCGAGGTGCCTCAGCTAATTAGGGCCTTAGGCCCCTCCCCATGCATCACAAGATACACCAGGGCTTAGCCTAAGGCCCCGTATGTCACAGACTTGGCAAAGCAACAGGAGCAGGTGGACTTTGCACTTCCTCCTGCTCCCGAAGATAACTGGAAGCGAGGCCTAAGGAGCAGGAGGGACTGGGCACTCATCCTGCTCCCAACTATATTTTCAAGATACAGGGAGGAAGGGGGTGGGTCCAGGCAGGCAGGCCAGCCCGACCATGGGTGGGCCAGTCAGGGGGTGCATTAGGCCAGTTGGGGGTGGTGCGGAGAGCCGGTCAGGGGAGTCGGTGGCAGGATGGAAGCCTACAGAGCAGGAGGGACTAAGCACCTCTCCTGCTCCTAACTTTTACGTATGGGGGGGGGTCCGGCCGGGCCAGGGGGTGGGCAATTTATGACTCTCCTGCTCTCTGCCGCCCTTCCCCGCAGTGCAGCCCCACTTTAAAACCACGGACTCGCACTGTGGGGAAGGGCGGCAGAGAGCAGGAGAGTCAGGGGAGCCAGTAGTCAGGGCAGTTTTAGAGAGCAGGAGAGTCAGGGGAGCCAGGGCAGGCAGAGAGCAGGAGAGCAGGAAGAGTCAGGGGAGCTAGAGAGAGTTGGAATAGGCAGAGAGAGCAGGGAAGCCAGAGAGAAGAGTCGGGTCAAAGCTGTTTTTTACACAAGCGACTGGTCCTCACCAGTCGCTTGTTCTTGATCGGCCATCCAGTCGGTGTGTAGGGAAAAAAGTTTTGTGAATCGCGTCCTTCCTGCTTTGCATGCCGATTCCCCTCATTTGCATGCACAGATTGGGATAATTATGAGCCTATGTAAAAATAAACTGGTATAATGTGACCGTGCATATAGACATCTTTTTATGGAATCAGGGTCTTAATGTCCATGATGAACATGAGAAGAATAAGCAATAGTTTTCTGACAGACTAGGAGTGTTTTTTAAATTGATAATGTCCATTTCTTGTAACCACAGGCAAGGCAGCAAGCTGAGATAGTGTGTAATGTGTGTAAATCGTAAATATTTCTCCTGTGCTGCTACTCCATCCCATACCCACATTCCATTCCCCCCCCCACAGCATTCAAAAAGTCTTCAGCCCCTAGCGCTACATGTGGGAAATGGATTTTGAAAGGTATGGAGCGCACAGCAAGTAGAGAAAAATGTATATGTGCTAAAATTCACTAGCAAGCCTTGCATAGCTTGCTCTTCTGTGTGCTGAATTATGGATTATGTGATTAAAACACAGTATTGAACATGTTTTACATCTAAAGGTGAGGAATGGAAGATCAAGTCGTTGGTATTTGAAGATAGGAGTTACAATTTCAACTGAGAAACTAAAAATGAAATGCACACCGAGCCTGATATTAGTGACAGAATTAATACAAATGCAGTGAATCAATTCTGTCTTGAATGTGGAACAGAAGCATACCTATAGATATATATAAATCTACCACCCAGAATATTAGAAAGTTTATTCTATTTTATTAACAGTATTTCAAAAAAATTTTTTTTAAAAAGAATGGGTACTCATAATATGAAATGAAGCTGCACACCACTTAAGTATTGTAAAAATAAAACAGAACAAAAAGAATCCAAGTGATACTATTTTTATTGAACTAACTAGAGCATAGTTAGATTAGATTTTGAAGGTAATCTATTGAGATAGGAGAGGTGGTTTGTGTCTTGTTTGGTTTCTGGTGGTCATAGCTTGTTCTTTGGGAAGGGGTCAGTAAAGTATTTTCCCCAAAGATAGGTTTTTTAGACCTTTACTAAAGTTTTGGTAGGAGGGGGGTATTCCTTAATTGTGCTAATTATTTTCTGCTTTACTGATAGACACTTATGCCCTGATTCTATAAACGGCGTCCTACCGCTGTCTAACCAGTCAATCGGGATGCATGTTTTTAGAAAAAAAAGCTCCCGAGGCAGGCCCCCTGCATTGGAGGCACCCTGGAAGCCTAGGGAGGCTCGCATGCTCACCTAAGGCTAGCTGTGGGTGTGGTTTGCCCCAGAAGTCGCTTTAGGTGAACCTAGGCAGCTGTACACGTCTCCCTAGTCCAGCGGGAGATTCTTACAATGTAGGCCAGGGATTTCTCTGCCACAATAAGTTTAGCGGCCGCAGTTGCGGCTGCCAGTCCCCCCCCCCCTCCCGAATGAATGCAGCAGGAGAGATGCCCAATCCCTCCTGCCTGAAATATCCCCCACCCACCCTTGAAGATCGCCGGCAGGGGGGTGCCCAACCCCTCCTGCCGGAACACCCCCCACCCTCTTGAAGATCACTAGCAGGAGGGATGCCCAATCCCTACTGCTGGAACCCCCACCCCCACTCCACTTGAAGATTACGGCAGGAGGGATGCCCAATCCCTCCTACTGGAACACTCCCCCACACTTCCGCCCCCTCCCCAAACAAAACCAGCAGGCGGGTGCCTAATCCCTCCTGCCGGAAACCCCCCACCATAGATATCCCAATGGCAGGGGCCCCACCACATGCGTTTCCCATGCATGGACCCCACCACACACACACTAGTGCAGGAGTAGATTACCAGTGCCATGTTCAGCGTAGATGAAAATCATCGGCTGGGAGATGCTTTTTTTTTTTTTTTATGGGGCAGACATAGCAAGTGTGCCTATTAAAAAAGAAAAAAAAAGTTTCTTGCCCCTAACAGCCTAGTGGCAGGAGGTTTTCTCCTGCCTCTCTCCTGTTTAGGCTTCCCTTGCCAGCACTGTGCAAGTGTGAGAGTCGCTCTCACAGCAATGAATCGGACAGGAGAGTCAGGGGTTACGATGAACCTCCACTTGAATCATTTGTATGCAAACCTTTTAGTGCATGAATAGCTCTTTTCGAATTGGCTAAAAATCAGATCGGAGCAGACCCACATGGTCTTACCGATCTTCTTTAGTTCATCTGGGCCTTCTTTCTTGTAAATCCACACTTTATTCTGGGAACCTGCCCTGTGCTTACTGATTCACTGATTGGCTGCCTTTCCAAATACTGGTAAGCTGGATTTCTGTTTTCTGACCAGCCTTTATGAGAGTGCCATCTGATTGGGTTTAGTACATGGTTTGGGGGGGGGGGTTCCTCTAGTTCTAATGTTTAATGACTTGGTTCAATTGTTTTCATTGTTGCTATTTTGAATTTCTTGTTATAAGCAGAATAGACGTATTTGTTGGGGAGTGTCCCTGTCCCCTTCTCTCTAGTTTTGTCCTCTGCAGATGTTCCTGGCTGCTTTACAATAAACTGGCTATTGAGGGGACAGTGATGAGGTGAGAGGGGTAGAGCTAAGTCTCTGAAATATGAGACTTCCTACAAGTTCTGGCAGGTATGGGGAAATAACCCACTAGTCCTAGAATAAATGTGGATTTACAAGAAAGAATATTAGCAAAGGTAAGAATTTAATCTTTCAATATCACATGTCCTCCTGGGGCACTGGACAAGTAACTTAATCCCCCCATTGTCCCAGGTACATTAGATAGATTGTAAGCCCGCCGGGACAGATACAGATAAATGCTTGAATACCTGAATAAATTCATGTAAACCGTTCTGAGCTCCCCTGGGAGAACAGTATAGAAAATTGAATAAATAATGAAATTTATAGACTTTCCCCCTACACATTATGAAGGGCTGCTGAAAAGTTCTTAGCTCAACCAAGAAGAGAATGACACGGATATGGTTCAATCAATGATCTGAAACAATTTCGTTTCAGCAAATTGGCACTTAATGAAATAAGATAGCACTCTTTTCAGTTCCGGTGGCAAAATAATGCTCAGAACTTAGGAAATTGGTTGGTTGGGCTGAGAACTATTCAGCACTCCCTTATAAGGGCAAAATTCAACACACTTTACAAAAGGCTCCTAAGAATGAAAGAGCTTGCTTTCCCTTCCAGCTGAAAGAAGTCTCAAGGAAATCGACGATGGAATTCCTTCTAGCTAAGTCGGTACATACTAGTTTTGGACTCCTGTGATCTGCAGAAATCTTAGAATTACTGACAATCTGACAAATAAGTTTGCCTTTTTGGATTCAAAGATATACACCTAGCTCAATTTTATGATGCATAATTCTGTCACTTGAATGAAAATTTCATATTGCGGCTTTTGTTATTCTTCCATTGAAGAACAATGTACTGCAAAAGTGCTGTCTCTTTTACCCTTTGTTCTTTATTCTTTCTGCCTGCTTCCTCTTTCCCCTCTGCATGTCTCTTTAAAATATCACTTTGTTTAAATAGATAGCATAACCCTAACTCTACTGAAACAGATGATTGCATCCGTGTGCTGAGTATTTTCAATATCTCTCTGTTGGTCACAGTCATCTTTCTGAATGTCTTCCTCTCATTGAGTAAAGGCAACTTTTTTTTTTTTACGTTTTCTGCCTCTTATTCAGAATGTAGTTAAAGCTTCAGTTAATTGAAATGTGACATACAGCTCTCTCTATGTGTTTGCATACACTGAGAAGCAAGCCAGTAGTTGGGTTATATTTCTATAGGGTTTGATGTCTTGTTCAAAGATTTTGAGAATTGAATGACTGAGGACATATGCTAGAATTCTGCCCCTCAGTTTTCACAGAAAATCAAAAGCATGCAAAGTCTGGTAGTACCTAGCTTTAGCAGATAAGGCATATATTAAAGCATAAAAAGAAAACTGAGAAATAGGAGGCCTGTCAGTTTGGATGTTAGCAAAATAATAGACAAGGCAAACAGTTCACTAAGGGTTATGCGGTTGAATTTTCAATCAGGATTCACAAAAAGACTATTATCACAGTCTCACAAGAGCTCATATGATTTCTTACCTAAAAAGACTCGGTGGATATAGTCAATCAACTGCTGTTTTGACATCAAGCAAAAAAAAAAATAAGGAAATATATTTTAAGTCCAGAGAATTCCACTCAGGACCATACTGAGCTATAGTTGTTTCTTATGTGACTTGCCCACCAGCACCTCCTCCCGACCCCCCAATCTACTGCACCATTAGAAAAGAGAGGAGATTATTGTCTAGGAACAATTTTGGTGTCTTTCAGTATTTTGGTCATGTGACTGCACCACTCGCACAGCCCTTGGTATGACGCTGTAACCATTTACTCCAGCATTGTACACCACTGCATGTAGCTTTCTTGTGACTTGCTTCTTTCATTATTGCTTAGTTCTAATCGTCTTCCTCATAATTGACGCCATAATGGCCTGCACTGGAAATACTTTCTTTAGGCAAGTAGGCTTATTTAGGAGTGGATTCAGGGTGAAGTTTGGGCGTGAATTGACTTAGGTGAATAGCTTGCTGCACTTATTTAGGCCAAGAAAACTCTGGCCTAAAATGGCAGTGCGCCTAAGGATTCAGGGGCAAATTCTATAAGAAGCGGCCAAAAGTTAGGCACCGATACAGGCACTGTTCAGTGAGATTCAAGCACAATTGGGTGCTGTTTAGTGAATCACGCTGAGTGGCACCTATTTTGGAGGCGCGCAGTAAATAGGCCAGCTCTAGGCACAACTAAAAGTTAGGCACCCATGCGAGTGCTTAAGCACGCTTAAGAGCAATGATTCTGTAAGAAGGCACCTAACATGTAGGCACACCCACACCTAACATACATAGCGCCTATTTTTTTGAAGGCCGCCTAAATTTTTAGAGGCGCCTTGTTACAGAATCGTGCTTTCTTGATAAGCGCCTATGTTTCAATCAATACTGATTAAAAAAGCTTAATTGAGCTTGTTATTCAATTTAGATAGGCGCCTACCTAGTTGGGCGCCTCCGAAATAGGTGCCTATCTTTAGGCGCTGGTTACAGAATTTGGGCCTATTGATGCCTAACAATGTTTAGGCGCCGCTAGGCATGATTCCATAAATGGCGCCTAGCATATGATTGACAAGCATGCTGAACGGTGCCTAGGAGTTAGATGCCATTTATGGAATCAAGGCAAAGCACTTAAACGGTTAGCACTGAATATCTCTATAACTGGTTAAATTGCTGCGACCAAAAATGAAACCAGATATTCGGTGCTGGGTCTTGCATTGAATATCCGGGCCTAATGCCAGCAGCAGGCAGCAAAAGTACTGCCCACCGCTGGCTGAGTATCGGGCCATAAATACTTAGCATGCGACAACAGTGTTACTTAGCACTGTCACCTAGCCCATTGCATAAAATGGACTTTGTGGCAAATAATGCACCATAGCATTAGTAAATATGGGTCTTCGGGGGGTTTTCTATAGGCAATTACAGTGAACCTTATATTGTCTGAAACAGAGAATCTAAGTTTTCAAGTTTCCAAGTTTATTATAAATTTGATAAAACGCTTATCAAAATATTAAGCGTGCAACAGCAATAAAATAGAGATAAGAACAGAGATAAAAACAGAATTAAAAACAACAATATTAAACAGATGAAATATAGACACAAAATAAGTGTAATAAAACAAAAGGATAGTGGGGAGAACTACATAAAATACAGAAAAGTACTCTTAACTCTCTTTATCTATAGAGCTCTCCTTCCCTTCCCCGCAATCTCCCCGGTGTCTCCCTCCCCTCTTGCTATCTTTCCTCAATTACTCCTCAAAGCCTCTAGTATGCATCCAACCCATTTTGTAATTTCCTGGAAATGTCCAGCCATCTTCTAATGTAATCGGCTTAGAACTGCAAGGTACAGGCGGAATAGAAGTCACTAATGTAATGTAATGTAATATGGGAAAAAACAAAAGGACTAAGGGGTTCAATAAGAAAAGAAGAGTAGCATAATTAGCCAAAAGCATCAACGCTTTTTAATTTGAGAGTTATACTCCAAAGCCAGCCTCCTTGTGGCAATAGAGTTATATTTAAGGTAGGGATAAGAAGTTAGGAGCCTAGCACTGATTTTTAACACTAGGTGCATAAATTTGGCTCATAATTCTGAGCAAATGAATAGCAGGCCTAAATTTATAAGTATGGGATGATCTTAAGGTGGCCATATTAAAATTGATTTATAAGAATAATTTTCCACTAATAACATACGTATATCACTCTGACTTAGAGAAATATATTTTATAAAGAGATCGTAATTTGGGGAAAAGCCCTACCTGTTTAAAACTTAGGGGTCATTTTACAAAGGCGTGGTAGCGGTTTAACACACGGAATACCGTGCGTTAAACCGCCTGCCGCACTAGTACCTAACGCCTCCATTGACGAGGCGTTAGGATTTTAGGCTGCTGCAGGGGTTAGCGCGTGATGAAATGTCCGACGCGCTAACCCCGTAGCGCGCCTTGATAAAAGGAGCCCTTAGCCCTGTATAATATATATATTTAAGAACAGAAATTCAGAACATTTAAAAGCAAACTGGAATTTTATTTCTTACAGAGTAAAATTAATTATAAAATCAGGTGGGTAGAACAGATTAGGATCTTTGAACAAGAGAAAATGTATCACAAAATTAAATATTGCTAAAGCAGAATGATTAATTTAGCTGGGTTCAAACATTGCTCACAATGAAGCAGGCCTTGGTGGTTGGAAAGTCCTTTAGTTGCAGAAGAGACTGCATGGTAGAAGAGACTGCATGGGCACATGGCCAGCAGAGAGAGACATGTTTCCAGCGATGGTCCAAAGAGACGAGAGAGAGAGAGCATGGGTGAATCTTCTTGTTTTATAGATTCTGGTGGATTGAAATCTGGTTCAATGAGGCAGGAACCCAGGAGCAATTGTCCAATCCCAGGGCAGGAACTCGGGGGCTATGTCTCCTCCCTGAGGCTCAAACAGCAAAAAAGGAACAATAATAGTTATTAATACAGTTTCAAAAATGGCGTTTAGAATCCAAAAGTAGAGTAAAATAACTCAGCATAGGGAAAAACCCTTTTATAAATTTTCATAGAATCTTGTTAGAATAAATGATTTTTAAATAACTTCATAGATTCATAAGTAATTCTTAAATTTCCATAATGTGAAAATAAAGTCCAAAGTCCAAAGTTTTGTGAAAAGCTCATATAAGTAAACAGATTTAGTTTCAATGTCTCTGCAGCGGTGACCCAGCGGGGTTCTGACGCGTTTCGCCGTCCTGGCTTCCTCAGAGAACCCGCTAATGCTGTGTGTGACCTTAAAAAATAAATCCTCCTAATTCAAAAGGGAAAAGAAACTTCCTCAGCAGAGCATTCATGTCATAGAACACGAGGAAGTTTCTTTTCCCTTTTGAATTAGGTACCCAACTGACAAGTCTGTCACACACAGCATTAGCGGGTTCTCTGAGGAAGCCAAGACGGCGAAACGCGTCAGAACCCCGCTGGGTCACCGCTGCAGAGACATTGAAACTAAATCTGTTTACTTATATGAGCTTTTCACAAAACTTTGGACTTTGGACTTTATTTTCACATTATGGAAATTTAAGAATTACTTATGAATCTATGAAGTTATTTAAAAATCATTTATTCTAACAAGATGGTGCAATGATTGATTCTATGAAAATTTATAAAAGGGTTTTTCCCTATGCTGAGTTATTTTACTCTACTTTTGGATTCTAAACGCCATTTTTGAAACTGTATTAATAACTATTATTGTTCCTTTTTTGCTGTTTGTGCTACATTTCCTTTGGAACAATATTCAATTTATTCAATTACCCAGTTGTATTATATTATCCTCCCTGAGGCTGGCATTGCATCCAATCTCAAAGCAGTATTTCAATTCCAGCCTTTTTCCCTGTTTCAAGTTACATGATGTCACCTGATTGAATTTTGATCAAAGTTATCAGGCTTTCTCCTGAGCATGCTAGAGTGGCAGTGGTTAATACCAGTCTTAAACTACAGGCAAATGATCATCTTTTCAGCCTTGAATGGCCTAGGATCTGCTATGTATTGTGTCCCAATACTGAGTATTGTCCTTACAGACTGAGGGTAGTTCACACTGACCTTGGTTGAATGTGGTATGAGGAGATACTGGTGCACACATCTTGCCATACTTTGTTCTCCATTGATGCACCTTCTATTATGGTGCAGTAAAGTTCCGTTTAGCACTGATATCAACCCTGGCTTTCTTTTGTCTTCCCTGAATAGAGGCACTTAACACCTTCTGAAGGCAGATGGCTCAGTCTTTCAGAAACCAAGTTAGAAATACACTTTATTTTCAGCAATAATTTTATACTCGCTAAATCCATCAAAATTCAATCATTTCTTGGTTATACTTTAAATCCAACAAAATTAATCATATCATGCTACAGCCTAACAGGTTGAAAAGGCGATGGTGAGATCTAGAAGGATGCAAGGGTGCATAGAGAGAGGTATGGCCAGTAGGAAAAAGTAGGTATTGATGCCCCTGTTTAAAACTTTAGTGAGACCTCATTTAGAATATTGCGTACAATTCTGGAGCCCGCACCTTCAAAAAGATATAAGCAGGATGGAGTCGGTCCAGAGGAAGGCTTCTAAAATGACTGATGGTCTTCATCATAAGGCACATGGGATAGACTTAAAGATCTCAATATGTATACTTTGGAGTAAAGGTGCGAGAGGGGGGTATGATAGAGATGTTTAACTACATATGTTACATAAATATGCATGAGGTGAGTCTCTTTCATTTGAAAGGAAGCTATGGAATGAGAGGGGATAGGATGAAATTAAGAAGGGATAGGCTTGGAAGTAATCTAAGGAAATAGTTTTTTACAGAAAGGGTGATAGATGCGTGGAATAGTCTCTCAGTATAGGTGGTAGAGATAAAGACTGTGCCTGAATTCATGAAAGCATGGGACAGGCACATGGGATCTCTTAGGGAGATAGTGGATGCTGTGGATGGGCAGACTGGATGGGCCATTTGGCCTTTATCTGCCATCATTTTTCTATGTAACCTTTAAACTCCTAAATTAAGATGAATTTTCAGCTAAAAACCTATGGGGCTCATAATCAAAACAAAAAAAAAATCTAAAAACTGGCCTAAATCGGTATTTGGATGATCAAAAAGCCAGATCGTCCAAGTACCGATAATCAAAGCTGGTTTTAGATGTATCTAAAACCAGCTTAGGCCTTTCCCATGCCTCTAAATGCCTAGTGGGAAAAGAGGCGTTTTTAGAGGAGGGGAAAGGGCAAGAGGTGGGCCGACCTAGACTTAGTCATACAGCAGGTATAACCAAAAGGTTTAACAGGGTGTCTAGTCAGCACTTATACGTTTTGACTTAGACCAAGTCAAAACAGGTATAAGTGCCGAAAAGGGGTCGCTGAGCTGATCGCGGCTGCCGCGATCAGCTCAGCGGCCCCGACAATCTGCCCACCCACCACTGCAACAATTGCGGCAGGAGAGATGGCACATCAAGGGGAAGATCGCAGCAGGAAAGATGCCTCATCTCTCCTGCCACGATCCTCACCCCAAAGTGCTGTGGTTCAGGGGGGTGGGGGATCGCCATCGCGGCAGGGTAGATGAGCCATCTCTCCTGCTGTGATCGTTGCTGAGGGGGGGGGGATGGATTCTGTAACCGATGTTCTTTTTGACAGATACCGGTTACAGAATCCAGCTTTTAGGTGAAGGACTACCCCCCCCCACCCTTACCCCTTTGCCTAAAAGGTCTAGTTTTTGGCTTTTAGGACTTAGGCTATTTTTTGGTTGGTAATGTTTTGTAAGTGTAGACGTAGTGGTGGTTTGTGCGTTTAAACAGCTGAACGTAGAGGTGGGCCATTCTCAAAAAAACCCCTCATTTTAGACTTTTTTTTTTAGAATGGACATTTTCCTTGCTTCTACTTTCAGCATTTAGGGCCAAGGCCAAAAGGGGTCTTTGGCGTTTTTTTTAATTATGCCCCTCCATGCGTCTAAGTTTGGCTGAAAATGGCAGAAATTTAGAATCTGCTCTTTTTTTTATATTGGGCACCAGAATGTCCAACTGTAAACACCGCTAAACATCTACAACTATCATTACTGCAATGGAAGAGCATCTCAAGTTTGACGAGTAAATGGGCAACTCATTTTGGCATTTGTGGCAGAAATGAACTCTGGAGTGGCTCTAGACCTTAATGGCCTGCAGCTGTTTTGACTGACTGCTGGCAAGGTTTGCTTGTTATAATCAACAATGTATAAGGAGAGAGGTATATAACATCTCAGACCTTAATCTGAAATCCTTTTAAATTGTGAACATTGTTTTGCCTCTCCACCTCATGGCTTGTTGAGGCATTACAATATTTCTTGAACTAAAACACTAGATTATGCCTCAAAGCACAGAATTGCCACAGTTTCTTAATAGTTGAGCATTTGTTGTGGCAACTTAAATTTGTAGAGACATATAAGCAATTCATTTGGAAGCCAATGTTTTATTGAATAAAGAGAACAGAAGGGTGAGATAAATATAAGCTAATACATTAGTTTATATTTATATGTAACATCTAGAGAGACCAAAACAATGGGAGGGGGGCAACCCAGGTAAGGGAGGATGCAAGTCAAAGTGACATTTCTGTACATCACAGTCCTCCCTTTCCTCTGATCCCTCTCTTTCACCTTCCTTCTTTCTGTCCTCCAACTCTCAACCCCTTCCTTATCCCTTACTCTTTCAAACCAGCAATGCACTCTTCCAAACCTGAACAGTTCTGGTCGTGGGATCTGAGGAAGGACTCTGCAAGCACAGAGAACCAGAAAGCCACAGTCCACCTCATGGCAGCAAGCCCAGGCAGAGGTTGGTGAGGAAGAGGCTGTTGAGAAAGGTTATTCTGTGTTTGAGCAAGATAGCGAGATGGCTGGTTATGACCTTACTTGTGATATGGAGGTAGAGGAAAAAATTTTGTCTAGCATGGAAGAGATGGAGATATGTTAATCTTCTTTCATGATAAAGGGGGCTGGGAGAGATTGCATTGTGCACCAGATAAGAACATAAGAAGTGCCTCCACTGGGTCAGACCTGCGGTCCATCGTGCCCAGGAGTCCGCTCACGTGGCGGCTCAACAGGTCCAATACCTGTGCAGTTATCCTCTATCTATACCCAACTATCCCTTTTTCCAACAGAAAATTGTCCAATCCCTTTTTGAACCCCAATACCGTACTCTGTCCTATCACGCCCTCTGGAAGCGCATTCCAGGTGTCCACCACACGTTGGGTGAAGAAAAACTTCCTAGCATTTGTTTTGAAGCTGTCCCCTTCCAACTTTTCCAAATGCCCTCTCGTTCTTGTATTTTTCGAAGGTTTGAAGAATCTGTCCCTCTCCACTTTCTCTATGCCCTTCATGATCTTGTAGGTCTCAATCATATCCCCTCTAAGTCTCCTCTTTTCCAGGGAAAAGAGCCCAAGTTTTTCTAATCTCTCAGTGTATGAAAGGTTTTCCAAACCTTTTATCAGACGTGTCACTCTCCTTTGCACCCTCTCGAGTATTGCCATATCCTTTTTAAGGTACGGTGACCAATATTGTACGCAGTGCTCCAGATGCAGATGCACCATCGCCCGATACAATGGCAGTATAACTTCTTTCGTTCTGATTGTTATACCCTTCTTGATTATACCTAGCATTCTATTCGCTTTCTTAGCTGCCGCTGCACACTGTGCCGTCGGCTTCATTGTCATGTCCACCATTACCCCCAAGTCCCTTTCTTGGGTACTCTCATTCATAACATCCCTCCCATCGTATAGCTATACCTTGGGTTTCTGCTTCCTACATGTAATACTTTACATTTCTCTATGTTGAACTTCATCTGCCATCTCGTTGCTCATTCCTCTAGTTTGTTCAAATCCCTTTGCAATACTTTGCAGTGTTCTTTAGGCCGAGCACCATTAAATAGTTTGGTGTCATCTGCAAATTTTATTATTTCGCACTTCGTCCCTGTTTCTAGATCATTTATAAATATATTAAATAGCAGTGGTCCGAGCACCGACCCCTGTGGAACACTACTCATGACCTTCCTCCAGTCCGAGTAGTGACCCTTCACTCCTATCCTCTATTTCCTACCCGCCAACCAATTCTTGATCCATCTGTGTACGTCTCCTTCCACCCCATGGTACTTTAGTTTCCGAAGTAGATGTTCATGGGGTACCTTGTCAAAGGCTTTTTTGGAAATCTAGATATACGATGTCTATGGGGTCTCCTTTGTCCATCCGTTTGTTACTTCCTTCGAAAAAGTGCAATAAGTTCGTTAGGCACGATCTCCCCTTGCAGAATCCGTGTTGGCTGGTTATCAGAAGTTTATTTCTTTCAAAATGCTCATCGATGTTGTCTTTTATCAGTGCTTCCGCCATCTTCCCCGGAACCGAGGTCAGACTCACCGGTCTGTAGTTTCCCGGGTCACCTCTTGACCCCTTTTTTAAGATGGGTGTAACATTGGCTATCTTCCAATCCTCCGGGATCACAACTGATATTTTGTGGAACCCTTCCAAGCCACCAGACAGCCATTTTTGTTAAGGGACCCTTCCTTGGGCTACTAAGTTTAATCCCCATGGGGAGGTCTGCCTGGCAAAAGAATAGTTTGCAGTTTGGACAAGATTTTTTTTCTTTTCTGATATTGAGGGCTTGGAACTGAAAGTTGTTTTGTTTTCTGAATGCTGAATAATACAAGAGGATACAAACCTGAAAATCCCATCTGGAAGTATGTTTATGATTTATGAACAATAAATGATACAAAGAAACGGCACCATTGTTTTTGGAACTCTTTATTTATACTAATACCAAGCTACCAAAGGAACCTTGCAAAACTGCTCGGCTGAGGTTTGTGTGCACTAGGTTAGGTCACTTGCTGAGCTCAACTTGGCCGTGCCTGGTCACAGTATTCATTGACAACCGACGCTAACTGCTGGATGATTTCTGGATACTAGCACTGAATATCTGCAGTAGGCTAGAGAATGACCCTGTGACAAAATTCATCACTGTTCCCGTCCCTGCAGATAACCACGGGAAACAATCCCATGTCATTCTTTAGTGTCTATCTCAACCTCAGTCCTACACCAGCATTCTTCAATGCAAGGCTTGAGAGTCAATGGTTGTGCCCATTCATACACTGATTCTTCCCTCTCTCCTTAAAGAATGAAACTGGGATGGTTTCCTACGGTTATGACAGTAACGGTAATGAATTTTGTCACTGTATCATTCTCTTTCATAGGCAGATAAATTCCGGCTCCAGCTTAACTCTGATCCTGACCACCCTGGGGGTAGCCTTATAGCACCAAGGTGCTCAGACGTGATGTTGAATGGTATTTTCCAGATAATATTGATGAAAATCACTTGGTTAAACCACTACAGTCAAATTTCACTGCATAGGGTCTCCTTTACTAAAGCGTGTTAAGATTTTCAGTTAATGTGGCTTAACGTGGTACTTTATTGCATGTTAGCTGCAAATCTAACATGGCAATTTGTGGAGGCATTTAAAAAATGTAGGTCGTGCATTGCTGCTCCCACTGGTGCATTGTACATGCTGTTAATAAGGGAGCACTCAGCGCCTTCTAACTGGATATTTCCATGTCTATTCCCTACCCATGCCACGCCCCCTGAAAGAAATTCTGAGAAATTCATTAACATGCAGTTTACCAAGTGATAATAATCATACTACCGCAAAAATGCCTTAATGCAGTTACATGTTAGCCTGAGCGTTAACCCCCGGATTCTATGTTTGGAGCCCAGATTTGTGTGCCTGAGATGCGCATGCAAATTAATTGCTAAACAAGCTCAATGATATTAACAATTGGGTGCTAACAAGCAATTATTGATGTCACATGGCCCTCATTAATATTTGCACACGCATCCGGCTGCGCACTATTCTAGAAGGCAGTGCGCCCAACTCCCACAGCGTGAATCTCAAAAGGGAAGGAACATGGGCATGTCAGGAGCATTCTGAAAAGTTGCACGCATACGTATAAAATACTGGGAAGCGCGTTCAGCTTGGGCACCAGCACTGACACCAGGTTTCATCACGTGTAAATCTGGCACCCAAAATTAGATCTGAGGTCTGTGCTTAAGCCCTATTCTATAAAAGCTATGCACCCTGTACAGAATAGCGTTTAGCATCAATTTTTTTCTTCTTCCATAAAGTCCGTGTGCTAATCTTTAATCTCTAAAAAAAGACCTGAGACCAGTATCTTGCTGTAGGTATTTTTTTTAAGAGCAAAACAAGGAGTGGAACAATGGTTTCTGGATGTAACAGTAAACATAGGTTAAAGACTGGCTTAGAGGTAGACTTCAGAGGGTTGTGGTGAATGGTACCCTCTCCAAAACGTCGGAGGTGATCAGTGGAGTGCCGCAGGGCTTGGTCTTGGGCCCGATCCTATTTAACATCTTCATAAGTGACCTGGCTCAGGGGCTTCGAGGTAGATTACATTATTCGCCGATGACGCCAAACTATGCATAGTAGGCAAATGCACAGTGCCAGACAGTATGACGCAGGACCTACTCTTACTGGAACATTGGTCCATGACTTGGTAACTAAGTTTCAATGCCAAAAAGTGTAAGGTCATGCACTTTGGCAGCAGAAATCCATGCAGATCTTACACCCTAAATGGTGAGACCTTAGCAAGGACTACAGGAGAACAAGACTTGGGGGTAATCATTAGTGAAGACATGAAGACTACCAATCAAGTGGAGAAAGCTTCATCCAAGGCTAGACAAATGTTGGGTTGTATCTGTAGAAGTTTCGTCAGCCGAAAGCCCGAAGTCATAATGCCGTTGTACACATTCATGGTGAGACCTCATCTAGAATATTGTGTACAATTCTGGAGGTCACATTACCAAAAAGATGTGCTGAGAGTTGAGTCGGTTCAGCGAATGGCCACCAGGATGGTCTCGAGACTCAAGGATCTCCCGTATGAGGAACAGCTGGGTAAGTTGCAGCTATACTCACTCGAGGAGCGCAGAGAGAGGGGAGACATGATTGAGATGTTCAAATATGTCACGGGCTGTATCGAGGTGGAAGAAAATATATTTTTTCTTAAAGGACCCATGACAACAAGAGGGCATCCGTTGAAAATCAGGGGTGGGAAACTTCATGCCGACACCAGGAAGTATTTCTTCACCGAAAGGGTGGTTAATCATTGGAATGATCTTCCACTGCAGGTAATCGAGGCCACCAGCGTGCCAGATTTTAAGAATAAATAGGATAAGCATGTGGGATCTCTTTATGGAAGAAATTAGGGGGGTGGGTCATTAGAGTGGGCAGACTTGATGGGCCATGGCCATTTTCTGCCGTCATTTTCTATGTTTCTTAATGCAATGTTTATTAATTATAAATCATATTAAAACGTTTAAAATCATTTGATAAAAGCCACACACATACAAGATAAAAGCTAAGGTCAAGATACAGTCCAATTGGCTTAAAAAGATAAATTCCATAAGTGGTCCTATAGGCTTTATTGGCTTAAAAGGATGAATGCCTATTACAGTCCAAAAGCTTGAGCCAACAAGTGCCGGGTTAGTAGCCAACACGGTCCGTGTTTCGGCTGGCCTTCTTCGGGGGGCCTTGTGATGCAGATTTGCTATATAACTTCATGATCAAAAAACGTGTTAAAACATGCGTATTGTGCAATTTTAAGGTCTTGAAGAAGCTCATGCATTGATAAATGGAATTACAGGATACTGTCGCTAGTAAAAGGACTCTATATTGCGCATATTTCAATGTAGTGTTTTGCCCAAAGTTTTTCATACATAACTAAAATTGCGTACAGTGGTGCCTCGCATAACGAACGCCTCGCACAGCGAACGCTGCGCACAACGAACTTCATGTCTTGCTTCCTACAATGAACTTCGTTTCACACAACGAAGTCGCCCGAGCTGCATCCTTCCGCGCAGGCACTGCGCTTAACTGCCCTCTCTCCGCCTGGCTCCCTGTGCAGTGGCGGACCGTCGGCTCGCAGGGGCCCGGCGCCTACTGCTGATGCGTTGGGGGGGGGCGGAGCTACTCTCGCCGCTTCCCCGATGCTAGAAAAAAAAAAAAAATGAACAGTTAAGTCCCAGTTTTTGCCGCTGAGACTCTGCCCTCTCTCACTGTAAAATTAGACTCTACTTAGTCTGTCTTTAAATTTAAAAAATGTGTGTTGTTTTAAAAAACAATTATGTTTTTAGATGTATCTAAATAAAAATAATAACAAAAAATTTATCTTTTTTTATGTCATCTTAGCATATTTTATGCTACAGAACGAATTATTTTTTTTAACATGTATTGTTATGGGAAAACGCGTTTCACATAACGAACTTTTCGCATAACAAACTTGCTCCTGGAACCAATTAAGTTCGTTGTGTGAGGCACCACTTTATTCTTGTCAGGCTCATTTGAACAGAAAAAGAAAAAACTTCTCTCAGACCTCCCACGCATCCATCTCTCACCTCTTCAATCTGTTCAAAATACTGCTACACAACTCATATTCCGTGAGAACGGCAATTCTCACATTTACCCCTCTCCTCAAGTCACTTCATTGGCTCCTCATCCATTTCCGAATACAGTTCAAACTCCTCTTGTTGACTTACAAGTGTATTCACTCTGAAGCCCCCCCCCCCCCAATATCTCTCTTCACTTATCTCCCCCTATGCTCCTCCTCGTGAACTCGGTTCATCAGACAAGCCCCTCTTATCTGTACCCTTCTCTTCCACTGCCAACTCCAGACTCCCTCCCTTCTTTCATTCCGTACCATATGCCTGGAACAGGCTGCCTGAATCAATACATCGTGCTCCATCCCTAGCAGTGTTCAAATCCAAGCTAAAGGCCCATTTTTTTTTAAACTGCTTTCAACTCTTAACTCCTGTTCACTGCTGTCAGACCTGTATCATTTCCTCTACCATAATCTCCTCAACCCTGAGATGTCCTGTCTGTCAAATTAGATTGTTAGCTCTTCTGAGCAGGGACGGTCTATTGAATGTTAAATGTACAGCACTGCGTACACCTTTCAGTGCTGTAAAAATGATAAATAGTGGTAGTAATGGGCAGACAGACAGGCACACTTTAATGCATAAGACTGAAAGGGTGTTATATTATACACAGCAGCAATGTAATATAATGTATCCTCAGCTGAACTGTTTAACCTAAGTGACATTTCTTGCATATGTAGAGTTATTCTTTTCTGACATTCATTTTTTATTGCGTGCCCTCGAGTTATTCTATGCACAAGCTTCACGTAGGATTTTGAGAAAAACTAGTTCAAGAGAAACCGGTAACATGATTTTCTAAACAAACAAAACTCTAGTCATGGATCATGGTTGCTGAATAATAATCTAAGAAAGTTGTTTTAAAATCCTTTATCTTTGTACTTTGAAGGGAAGGAAAAGCCTTGGAGCAGGAATACAGAGTGCTAAGACATTGATCTTCACTTCTGTGTGCAAAGGGTATGTTTCTCTGTGACTACATTTAATATCCATGTGCATACTTCTTGTCTACTTGAATCCTACACTATTTGCTTTGATCCTACTATATTACTGTAATCTGCTGGGGAAAAAAAAGATAGCTAGATACAGTAATAAAATGGAATACCACGGGTGGGCATACTCTGCCCTTGGCATCTTCCTGCTGCTTTGGCTATGGATGACACAAGATCACAGCAGTCTGGGGTTTAATTAGGTTGCAGTACCTGGCACCTATGTGAGGATCCTTTTACATTCGGTGGCTGTACTCACCCTGTGCGTCTGCTCAGAAGGAGAATTTCTTGCTTCCGATACAAAAATTTTGATGATTTCAGCACAATGTTGTTTTTCACATTCACTCTCTACATGTGATACATTGGTCATCCCGGACCCCTGAGGAAGGAGTGTTTCTCTGAAACACGGACTGTGTTGGGTCCGTATGCCATGTATATGAGAGCCATTTTTTAAGGATCACAATTTTGTACGCTTTTCAAATAAAGATTTCTGCACCTTGTACATTCCATTCTGCAGTTTCTTTCTTGTTTTTGATCTTATTAAGTGCAATGAAATAGTGGCAGGTTGCCAGGTAATGTTGTCCCATGGACGTGCTACTGCCAGACATGGGCAAGTGACTTACAGAAAACCAGGGTGTGCAAAAGCCAGACATGCTATCAAGGCAACACACTGCACATGAACAGGGTTCCAGGATGTACAAGCAGAGAGGATGCAGCACGCCCAGGATCAGATGCTACATTGCATGGTTTTGATTGCATTGTCTCTTGAGTGGGAAGGCCTCCTCTGCATGCCCATAGTCCAGGCAACTAATCTCACCTCCACCTTCTTAGAACTCTCCTCATCTCCCTGGAGTCCAGAGGTGTAGTGAGGGGGGGGAGTGAGGGGGGAGCCAGTACCCCTCCTTCTCTTTGCCCTCCCCAGCCTCTTCCCACTCCTCCCCTCGCCACGTGTTTGCACCCTTCCCTTCCTCTTACCTCTACAGTAGTTGAAGTTGTTGTTCACAGCGGTTAACAACTTCCTCCTCGCGACCCCACCAGCTCTCCCACTGATGTCACTTCTGGGTGCCATGCGTAAGAAGTGACATCAGAGGGACAGCCAACAGGGTCGCAAGGAGCATGTTGTTGACCGCCACGAGCAACAAATTCAACTAGAGGTATGGGGAGGAAGGGGGATGCGCGGCAGGGGGGATCGGAGAAGGAGCTGGGGACAGAGAAGAGGGCGGGGGAGAGATGCCACCGCCGGTGCCTCTCACCCTCGCTGCACCACTGCCTTCATGTGCTCCCCTGTTTTATATCCCTAGTGTTCCCTTTTGCCCACTGTCTCCTGCTCCAGTTATAATAACATTATAACAGATCGTAAAGATTTTTTGGAAAGTTGCTGCTGTCTTTTATTATTTTTAGGATTATTCAATATAAGCCAGTGCCGGGCAGACTTCTACAATCTGTGCACTGAAAATGACAAGGACAAATCAAGATCAAGTGTGCATATATAGTATCACATCGTACCTTATGCTATGAGTTTATCTTGATGGGCAAGCTGAACGGATTGTACAGGTCTTTATCTGCCATCATCTACTGTGGAACTATGGGGCCCCATTAACATCAGGAAATGCACCAGGTGAACACAAGTTGGTTATTTGTGTTTCAAAAAAGTACAAATACTAGAGGAATGCCATGAAATTACTAAGTAGTGCATTTAAAACAGAGAACATATTTTTTCATTCAGTGCATGACTGAGTTCTGGAATTTGTTTGTGGAAGATGTGATTAAAACAGTATGACTAGATTAAAAAAAAATGTTTTAGACAAGTTCCTGGAGGAAAGGTCCATAAAAAATTATTAAGTTGGACATAGGGAAATCTACTGTTTATCCCTGGGAGAAAGAAGGGTGGTATCTATTTAGTTCTTGGGATCCTACCAAGTACTTGTGACCTGGATTGGTCCCTATTAGAAACAGGTTGCTGGGCCTTTATTTTATTTAAAAATATAAGTGCTCTTTTACCAAAGCTTAGCATACCTCTCATATTCTGAATGTTTCAATTTGTAAAATGGCTTGTTCATTTTGCACAGTATTTTCAAACAGGAAACCCTAACATTTTTTGTTTGAAAAGGCTAGGGGCTCAGAATCAAAAGAAAAAACGTCTAAAAAGTGGCCTAAATGGCTACTTGGACGATCAAAAAGCCTGATCGTCCAAGTACTCATAATCAAAGCTGGTTTTAGACGCATCTAAAACCAGCTTAGGCCTTTCCCCTGCCTCTAAACGCACAGAGAGAAAAGAGGCGTTTTTAGAGGAGGGGAAAGGGCGGGCGGTGGGCGGGAGGTGGGCCGACCTAGACCTAGACGTGCAGCAGGTATAACCAAAACTTTAGGCAGGTTGCCTAGTCAAAACAGGTATAAGTGCCGAAAAGGGGCCGCTGAGCTGATCATGGCTGGCGCGATCAGTTCAGCGGCCCGGCAACCTATCCCCCCCCACCGCAACCATCGCGGCAGGAGAGATGCCTCATCTCCCATACCGCGATGCGATCAACCCTCTACCCGCATTGCCGCAACCCGTGGCAGGAGAGATGCCCAATCTCCTGCCGCAGGTTGTGGCAATTCGGGTAGAGGAGTGATCGCATTAGGGCAGGGGAGATGGCCAATCTCTCCTGCCACGATACATCACCCCCCCCCCACACATACACACTCACCAACCCGGCACATGTGCCTAAGGCCCTGCCCACAGGAGGAGCCTAAGGCTCCCGGGTCTATTCTGATTGGCCCAGGCGCCTCAGGCCTCACCTGTGGGCGGAGTTTAAGCCACCTGGGCCAATCCAGCCCCATTCCGGAGACGGCTGGCCTGCCGGATGGGCGGGCTTGGCACCCATCCATCCGGCCAACGTTGACAAGGTATGGAAGGTAGGATTGGGGGTAGGGGGGGTCACGGGTCGGCGGGGGGGGGCGTTCGGGGTTCGGGGGTGCGGTCGTGGGGGGGCGATTCGAGGGCAGAAGGGCCTGGGATCCCTCCTGCCCGTATTTTAGTGGGGGTGGGGGGTAGGGGGATCCACCTGGACAGAAGGGGTTGGGCTCCCTCCTGCCCGATCTTGTAGGGGGTGGGGGGTCACGTGGCCAGGAGGGTTTGGGCTCCCTCCTGGCCCCATCGGACTTGGGGGAGGGATTGGAGATCGTGGGGCAGGAGGGCTTGGGCTCCCTCCTGCCCCGAATGTAATCGGGGGTTCGGGGGGCTGCGGAGCAGGAGGGCTTGGGCTCCCTCCTGCCCCAAATGTAATCGGGGGTTCGGGGATGGGCCGCTGGGCAGGAGGGCTTGGGCTCCCTCCTGGCCCCATCGGATTCGGTGGGGGGGGGGGGGGGCTGGGGATCGCGGGGCAAGAGGGCTTGGGCTCCCTCTTGGCCAGATCTTCATTGGGGGTTTGGGGGTGCCGCGGGGCAAGAGTGCTTGGACTCCCTCTTGCTCCGATGTCGTCGGGGAGGTTGAGGGTGCTGCGGGGCAAGAGGGCTTGGACTTCCTTCTTGCACCGATGTCGTGGGGGGGGGGGGGGTGGATTCTGTAACCGGTGTTGTTTTTGACAGTCTCCGGTTACAGAATCCAGCTTTTAGGCGAAGGACTGGCTCTTCCTTCGCCTAAAAACTCTTGTTTTGGACGTTTGGGGCTTAGGCTTTTTTTAGTTGATTATAGGGTATAAGTTTAGACGTAGTGGTGGTCTGGGCGTTTAAACAGCTGAACGTAGAGGCAGGCCATTATAAAAAAAAACCTCCTTTTGGACATTTTTTTTGATAATGGACATTTTCCCCGCTTCTACTTTCAACATTTAAGGCCTTAGACATTTTTTTTTTTATTATGCCCCTCCATGAGATGCACATTTCTAGCTATGTCTTCTCTACAGTGTAAGCAAATCATTGAATTGAATTTAAACCAATCTGGTTTTGGACTCCCTGAACACTAACATTAGCTATACCTACAGGAATTCATGCAAGTTCAGGAAGGGAGATAGGGAATACCCCCTGCCCCATTCCAGATGGCATACTAAAGTAGCTCATGTAACCCTTATAGGCTTGGTAGCTGAAGGGGAACCTCCTATGATGCCTTTCCTCTCCTCTTAGGTAGTTCCTTTGCAGCCTTTGGGCCCGTAAGGGTTATGAAAACAATTTGCATATGCTATCTGGAAGGTAAAAAAAATTGATGGTGCAAGTAAATACATAGATTTTGAGCACGTTTGGACAATGTAACTTTAATTGGTTCCTGAAGAGTTGGATTTATGCATTATAAAACATATATGCTGAATAACAAGCTGAGAGGTCTGTTTTCAATATACATATGTTTTTGTAAATGTTTCTGTTTTATATCATTGGGGGGGGGAGCGGGCTCATCTCAAGACCTTCAGTGAGAAGTTTCTCTCCAAAAATGGCAGTTCAAACCACTCTGTATTTTAAGCTTTCCAATCAATTCACATTTCTGTGGCATTCATAAAATCAGAGAGAATAGAAAAAGTTTTAAATGGTTAGACCTAAGTAGGGTAATTTCAAACATTAAGATAAACTGCAGTAAATACGTCTAATCAAGAAATGCTGAGCTACAGTAGCTAGTTAAAAGTGATAACTATCCCCCTAAAAGAAAATAAATACAGAAGGCAACAATATGGATGTCAAGAAAAACTGAAAGAATTTTTGACACTCTGATGTCTAGCTGATAGCACTTAAATCATTTTTCTTCAAACTTCAGTCATAAAAGTTCAAAGAATTATAGCCATAATACAAAATTTTAGGCTAAGAAGTAGTGTTTGAAGTTATGCTATAGGATTTTGCTGTAAGGGCTCCAATTGATTTGTGGCAAGATAAAAGCAAAAAACTTCATTTTCGAAGCTTTGTCGGGAAAAGCTTAGCTTCCATTGGTCATTCTGCCAATATATCTGAAGGGCATGTGGAGGTCGTGACTGATATTATATGCTTGTGTGAAATGAACTGAGTTTATACCTCTCGCTGTTTGTGTTGTGGTTAAGATCTGTAATAAACCTGGCAATTGCTTATTAAATGTTTAATGAAGAAAGACGCAAACCTTAAAAACCTCAAAGAGAAAAACAGAACATCACATGATAATATAATATAGGGTACATTTTCTGACTCTGTTTGCTTAAGATGATATAAGCAAATGTCTAGAAAATACCAAAGCTGAGAATATATAATGTTTTACTTTAAGAACATAAGAAGTTGCCTCCACTGGGTCAGACCAGAGGTCCATCGCGCCCAGTGGCCCGCTCCCGTGGCAGCCCATCAGGTCCGTGACCTGTGAAGTGGTTTCTGTCTAATCCTATAACCTACCTCTGCTTCTTTCTGTACCCCTCAATCCCCTTATCTTTTAGGAACCTATCTAGACCTTCCTTGAACCCCTGTAGCGTGCTCTGGCCTATTACAGCCTCCGGGAGCGCGTTCCATGTGTCCACCACCCTCTGAGTGAAAAAGAACCTCCTAGCATTTGTTCTAAACCTGTCCTTTTTCAATTTCTCCGAGTGCCCCCTTGTGCTTGTGGCTCCCCACAGCCTGAAGAATTTGTCCCTGTCTACCTTCTCTATACCCTTCATGATTTTGAAGGTTTCTGCAAATAAAACATAAAAACAGAGTGAAACAATGACCAATTAGATTACAAAGTTTACATACAACAGATTAAAACTTTGATGCTAGAAAGTTCATTTCTATTTAGGATTTTATATAGAAGAAAAAAAGGCTCATTGAATCTGTCTCAGGATCATTTATACACTTTCTCAAAAGGTGAATCTTTTCTCATATCATTGAATTTAATGTAAACCAATTAGAAAGGGAAGCAATTGAGCTCAGCTTAACCAATTGGTAACTATGGCAAGTTTGGACTCAAACGTTGCTAACAAGGGAATGCATTTAAGCTACTAATTAGACAGCAATTTGTTTTGTTTTAAAATTGGGTAACATACGGTATATTATTGTAACCTCAGCAACTAGGGGCTCCTTTTATCAAGCCGCGCTAGCGGTTTAACGCTTGTAATAGAGCGCGTTAAACTGCCGGCTGCGCTTGCCGCTACCGCTTCCTCTTGAGAGGCGGTAGTTTTTAGGCCAGCGCGGGTGATGAAAAGTCGCGCGCGCTAACCCCACTAGCACGACTTGATGAAAGGAGCCCTAGGTCAAGCATGACAAATCATGGCAAAGGTGACTGTTAAAAAATATTTCACACATAAAAGCACCAGACACTGATATTGAGTAGCCTCAGCCTTTTTAATCAATTTAAACCTTTCAAGTTTTCTAACTGGGTGGACCTAAGCACTTCTAAATTACATAGAGAATATAGACCTTAAAAAGCCCCCCCCCCCCCCTCCACACACACACACATACACACAATTTTTTGCTTAGTGGGTAGGTTAAGAAAGCAACAACAATGGCAAGGACCATTGTGGGCCCTTCAAAATGTTACTGCTCACTGGCATAGTAAAGGGGGGACAGGGAGGGGTGAACAGCCCCGGACACCGTCTTCTCAGGGGGCTGGCACCCCTCCTCCTCTCCGCCCCCTTCCCACTCCTCCCCCTGCCGCACACGTGCCCCTTCCCCCATACATTTTTAACTTCGATGCGAGCAGCCGCCAACTTGTTGCCCGTGTCAGCTTCGGCGCTCTCAATGACGTCACTTCCGGGACCCGCACCTAAGAAGGGATGTCAGAGAGCGCCAAATCCGACAGGGGCAGCCAGTTGATGGCCACTCGCTCCAAAGTTTAAAAAGTACAGGGAAGGGGTGTGTGTGCGTGCAGCAGGGGGCGGGGGAGGGGCACCCCCCCCAGGCGCCGCTTGCCCTCACTAAGCCACTGCTACTGCTTCTGCACCAGTGGCCTGTTATGAGCAAGCAAGATCATGAACCTTGAGGGTGACAGTGTTGATCAGGCATCACCAGAAAGTCCACCATATGGATTCACGACTGCCACCCTACTGCATCATCCACAGAAATGCCAGGAGCTCCAGACTGCTGCCATACCAGGGCAACTCAACCTAGGCAGTAGGCACACCCTGGTCATGGCTGTGACGTCCTCGCTGCAGGTACCACTGACTCCCACCCTCTAAACCTGCAGTAGGCTTGCATATTTCTGCCCTATGTTGCTATAACAATTTCAAAAACATGTAACATGTACAAGAAATCAAGTGTGTATGAACCAAGGAATGCACCTACCTACCTAATGTTGTAAAATTGAGCTCCTTGCTGTTAGAAAATGGAAGGGCAAATGGGTTTGAAGAGATGCCAAATTGCTCAGTTCCAGACTGAGATTTTGGGCCAGTCCTAGTTTTGAACTTATATTCCAAAGTAGTGAGGGATTTGTAATGCCTGATTCTGCCTATTGAAATCAGGGTTACAAGTTGGATGGGGTGGTCAGAAATCCAGGACTGGCCCCAAATCTCTTGCCTGGAACTGGGTAACTTAGCTTCTCTGGTGACATGAGCAGTGAATAGAAAGCGGGCCATACCTAAGTAAGCCTGTGCCTGCTTTTAATCCCCCAGCTCTCGGGCTCCCACCCCCCACCCCAGAATCTAAAATAAACAACTGACCTCCTTAGAACCTGGTATAGACAATAGCCTAGCCATAGCCATCAATCCTTTCTTCTCTTGTAATTACAGCATGGG
Source organism: Geotrypetes seraphini (assembly GCF_902459505.1). NCBI lineage: Eukaryota > Metazoa > Chordata > Amphibia > Gymnophiona > Dermophiidae > Geotrypetes > Geotrypetes seraphini. Next base: position 25,752,522 of record NC_047095.1, read on the forward strand.
AGAGGGCAAGGAAGGTGCAAGGGTGGTATCTCAGAAATCCAATGTTGGGGGTGGGGGCTGTGAAACAGGAGGGGACTACAATGATCTCCTCTCTTTGACCAAGGATGCCAGGTTAGTTTCTGTCTATGCAGCTGATGCAGTGGCATGATTTTCTTCCATTCACGGTAAAGAAACAAATAATGGGTCACTGCTTTTAATTCTATGTGGTAATGAATGGTGGGATATTGTGAAGTACTAGTGAGACTGAAAACCCTTACCCAACAACAGTGCAAAATGGTGCAATCTACTCAACATAGTAATTATAAGTTGACTGTTCTTACTCTGACAGAGATACTCCATGCAATCACCGGTATGGGCAAACATTGCCATCCGTATAGCGTGCCTGACATAGTTCTGGCACTTTAGCAGCTCTCTGCCCTATACCAGTGAATAAGCTCATGTTGTGCAAAATTTACACTGCAGGGTATTTCCCCTCCATTTATCTCAGCTTAAATTAGCTTTTCAGCAGGTGCACATTTTTATTTATACTTCTGATTAAGGATATGCAGGCAAAAAAGAAAATTCAGTGCCAGCGCTCGCATAGCTAAGCAGGTTAATTTAGGACAGCACAAAAACTGGCCTATATTCATGTGCTTAGCCATGCATCCCTGGCTGAATATCAGCCAGGGCCCGCATAACAAAAAGAGAAATCAAGAGACCCTCAGATTTCCTCCCCTTTCCAGTCCTGGGATTCCAAATCCCCTCCCACACAACCCCCTCCCCAACACCCACAAATACACACGCAGGATAAGGGCCCACACGGTCCTGTCTTTAGCAGCTGCATTTTCAAAATGGCTGCCACGACCTCTTGCTCATGCCACCATCATCCCCATTGGACCGCCTGGGATTGCAGGTAAACTCAAGACCTGAATGAGCACATGAGCAGCAGGATAACCCTAGAAAAGGAGATCACGAGTACAAGCACGTGTATATGTTTCTGTGTCTCTGGCGAGGACAATCTCGTATAAATAAAGCTTCCCTACAAAAACTAGGGCTGGAATGGAGTTCACTGGTGCAAATGTACCTGTGCATATACTAAGTGAAGTGTTCAGCCTAGGGAATTTATCCTGTTAATTATTAATTTACTTGGGCAAAATCCTTTGATCACTGTCCTAATACTGCCTCCATTCTGCCAAAATACAGAAGCATCAAAAAAGCTAAATATTTTGCTTCATCTATTTGTAAAGCATTTTTTTACACCTAGAACTTTGTAAATTTATATCTTGGATGCCCTCATTTTTCCACCCTTGGAATCAGTGGCGTAGCAAGGGTGTGAGGCGCCCGGGGGTGTTGATTCTCCTCCCCCATACCTTTTTAACATTCACAGCAACCCCAACCTGCTGCTTGTGCCAGTGTTGGCTCTTCCTCTGATGTCACTTCCTAGACGCAGGTCCAGGAAGTAAAGTCCCAGGAAGAGCTGGTGTGAGCAGCAGGTTGAGGTTGCTGCTCACTCTGGTAACGTTAAAGAGATACGTGGAAAGGGAAGGGGCATGCGTGTGCGGGAGGGGGGTGCGAGGAAGAGGAAGAAGGGTGCTGGCGCTCCCACCTATATGGCACCCGGGGCGGACTGCCCCCTCCTCCCCCCTTACTACACCACTGCTTGGTATCTCTTTATACCGGAAGCAATGGAGAGTGAAAATGACTTGCCAGCTTCCCTGGTTCTTAACCTACTGCTGCAGAACTGCTAAGTTACTCAGTTCCAGTAGGGAGACTATTTGGCCAATCCAGTTTTTGATCTTCCATTCCAATTCAATGTTCTATATGTAGTCCCTAATACTGCCAACTGAAATCAACACTTCAGGTCCCATTATGTACCAGAATAAGGTTGCAGAAATCCAGGACTGGTTCAGAATTTCACTTCTGGAACTGGGGATCTTGGTATCTCTCCAGCTCTTACCATTAATCCTCTCCATTGAAAGCAATAGTGCTAATCTGACTCTAGTCTTTAGATACTTAACTAACCAGTGGCATAAAGTCTACCCAAGCAGTTTGTAGTGATGGAGATGGCTCCCTTGCAGATGCTCCTGAATCTTCTAAGGAGCCCTTTTTGATCTCTTGCTTGTGGGTCCTTCATCTGAACTTCTGTCAAACTAGCTGTTTTCTTCTAGAGCAGTTAGGCTCAAAATAACCTTTATCTTGAGGCACTTTAAGCAAGCTAATAACTAATTTTATGGGGGGGTTCATAAAATTAAATTAATTTAGGAGTCAGTATTCAAAGGAATTTAACCTGAGAGCCTGAGAGGAGAAGCACCTGCCTCATTAAACCCACTAAGCTGGGTGGCCACCATTAGTCAATGCAATTAACTGGGTAATGCAGCTGAATATTACCACTAACTAGCAATCCCCTAACCAGCTACGTTAAGAGTGGTCTGGGGTGGGAGTTTAGTAGAAGCCACAACGTAGCTACTTAATGGCTATACAGTGTTCCCCCACTCATTCGCAGTTCGTGAATGGTGGACTCGCTCATTCGTGGCTTGCTCCAACCGCCTCTTCTTGTAGTAAAGTCGGGCTACACCATTCAGGAGCTGCGTGTCAAAGCAGCTCCCGATTGGTGTAGCCCGACTTTACTACAAGAAGAAGCGGTCGGAGCTGACTGCAAGTGATTTTCTTCACCCTCTGGCGCTCCAGCCGCCCTCTCCTGCCTCCCCTGACTTTTGACAGGTGAAAACCGCATTTGCAGTTGTTCAAAATTCAGGAACCCCCGTGAATTTCGGGGAGTACTGTATTCAGTCCGCCAATCACTGAACTCACTGATGAGCTTCCGAAGAGCAGTAAAAACCTACCTCTTCATCTGAACTACCTCCAGCAAGTTGCTCCCCTATAGTCTCTTCCTGCGATAAACACTGCTCCACAATCAATAGGAAACACCCCCTGTGACTGCTATGAACACCTCTCCACTCCTGCCTTGTCCTATACTATCATGGCTGTCTTATGTAATGTACCTTGAATGTTTAGCATAACTGACTGATATGTCCATATAACTGAATGTCTGTATAATTGTAATGTACCTTTAATGTCTAATATAACTGACTGTTTTGTATCTACTGTAATCTACTGTGTACTTGCTTTTGTATCCCGTTCTGAGCTCACGGGAGGACGGGATAGAAATCTAAATAAATAAATAAATCAGCTAAGAATGTGGATAAAGTTAGGACAGCGGAAAGACTGTCCTAATGTTATGCATCCAGTTAACTGGGCACTGGTCTGAATATTGGCCAGGGCCTGGTTAACTCACAGGTTGCCACACTTACTCAGATATTCCAATACTTAATTGGCAAAATCCCCTTAATAGCTTCAATAATTGAAAAAAGAAATTTAATTGGGCGGTAGGCGCCTACCCAATTCTATGAAAGGTAGGTGCCTAGCACATGGCGCTTAGCAGCACCTAATGGCTAAGAGGGCATTTTTATAGGCGGGGAATGACTTAAGGTGCTGCTTAGCATTATTCTCCAAAAACTTAGGCAACTGAAATGAAGGCCTTTAAAAACCTGACCTACATCTCCAGAGCCTAGACGCAATTCTATAAATAGGGCCCAAGTGTGATTGACACATGGCTGGCACCATTTTTCTAGGTGCCATTTACAGAATCCGGGCCTAAGTGCATTTCTTTTATGCGCCGTGTAAATAAGTATACATTTTTTACCCATTGTATAAATAAAAGTGGGGTTATTTCTGGTAAAATGGGGGATTATGTCAAGGAATTGACTGGATGGGAACATCTAAAAGAAGTAGGAAAGCAGTGGGCAAAACTGAAAGGAGCTATTATAAGGGCAACAGACCATTTTGTAAGGAAAGTGAGGAAAAGAAGGTTGCTAAAAGTAGCAGCTGAGAAAATAAGGAAAAAGGTTAGCTTTCATAAACTACTAAAGATCGTAGAAAAAGGAAAACAGGCAAACAAAGCTGGAAAAGTTGCTGGTCAAGTAATCAGGAAAGCAAAGATGCAAATGGAAGAAAAATAGCTGACAGGGTAAAACAGGGGGGACAAGACATTTTTTAGCTATATTAATGAAAGGAAGAAGTACAAAAATGCATTGTGAGACTCGGTTCATAGACAACGGCGCGAAAGACAAAAGAGCACGCCAACAATTGAGCGCAGCGCACGCCGCCACACTGCTCTAAATTACAGTTTTTAGGGGCTCCGACGGGGGTTTTTGTTGGGGAACCTCCCCAGTTTACTTAATAGACATCGCGCCGGCGTTATGGGGGGTTTGGGGGTTTGTAACCCTCCACATTTTACTGTAAACTGAACTTTTTCCCTAAAAACAGGGAAAAAGTGAAGTTTTCATTAAAATGTGGGGGGTTACAACCCCCCACGCCCCCCCACAACGCGGCGCGATGTCTATTAAGTAAAGTGGGGGGTTCCCCCCACGCCCCCCCCGTTGGAGCGCTAAAAACAGTAATTTAGAGCGGCGCGGTGGTGCGCTCTGCGCTCAATTGTCTGGGCGTGCCTTTATCCCGGCGCGCTTTTGACCTGACACCGTGAGACTCAAAGGTGAAAGGGAGGAATATGTAGAAGTTGATAAAGATAAGGCTGAATTGCTTAACAAATATTTCTGTTCTTTGTTCACAGCTGAAGCACGGGGAGTGGGACCACAGGGCTGGAGATGTGGTAGACCCTGATCGATTATCAGAGGATTAGGTTTGCGTGGAGCTTGCTAAACTAAAGGTGGATAATGTGATGGGGCCAGATGGTGTACATCTGAGGGCCCTGAGAGAACTTAGGGAAATTCTGGCAGTTCCACTGACTGACCTTTTCAAAGCTTCTCTAGATGACTGACCTTTTCAAAGCTTCTCTAGAGTCAGGAGTGGTAATGGAAGATTGGAGAAGAGTAAAAGTGGTCCCTCTCCACAAAGTGGAAGTAGGGAACTATAGACCGATAAGTCTGACTTCTGTGGTAAGTAAATTAATGGAAACACTTTTAAAACAGAGAATAATGCATTTTCTGGAATCCTGTGGATTGACAAATCTGATCAATTTCTTTGACTGGGTGACCAGAGAATTGGATAGAGGGAGAGCGCTAGATGTGGTGTATTTAGATTTTAGCAAAGCCTTTGACACAAGCGTTTAATAAATAAACTGAGTGCCCTCGGTATAGGCCCCAAAGTGACAGACTGGGTCAGGAACTGATTGAGTGGAAGGCTACAGAGGGTAGTTGTCAATGGAGATTGTTCTGAGGAAAGGGATGTTACCAGTAGTATGCCTCAAGGTTCAGTTCTTGGGTCTGTTCTTTTTAACATTTTTGTAAGTGATAGCGCTGAAGGGCTGACTGGATGATACTAAAATCTGCCGTAGGGTAGACACCTCTAGTGGTATGGAAAACATGAGAAAGGACCTAGCGAAGCTAGAATGGTCTAAAATTTGGCAGCTAAGATTTAATGCAAAATAAAGGCAAGGTCATGAATTTAGGCTGCAGAAACCCATGGAAACAGTACAGTTTAGGTAGTAAAGAACTTTTGTGCACGAAAGAAGAGTGGAACTTGGGTGTGATGATCTTAAAGTGGCCAAACAAGTTGTAAAGCTAGAAGGATACTAGGGTGAAAAGGAAGAGATAGGGCCAATAGGAAAAAGGAGGTATTGATGCTCCTGTATAAGACTCTGGTGAGACCTCATTTATAATAATTTGTACAATTCTGGAGACTGCACTTTCAAAAAGATATAAACAGGATGCAGTCGGCCCAGAGGAAGGCTATTAAAATGGTTGATGGGCTGCATCATAAGACATACAGAAACAGACTTAGAGATCTAAATATGTATATTTTGAAGGAAAGGTGAGTGAGAGACGATATGAAAGAGATGTTTAAATACCTAAGTGGCATAAATACACATGAGGTAAGTCTCTTTCAATTGAAAGGAAACTCCAGAGTGGGCATAGAATGAGATTAAGAGGTGATAGGCTCATGAGTAATCTAAGGAAATACTAGAAATTTGGTGATGTTAATTCTTTTGCCAGAATGTAAAGTTGTCCCCTTTTTTAGTTAGTGGATCAAGATGTGGTAAATCAGTTGTTGGCAGAAGGTAGGGCAATATTTTGTTAATCTCTGCCCCACTTGCTAGTATCAAGTTTGAGTGGGGATATGGTAAACTGGCCGATTCTATTTATTAATACAGTATCTCCTTACTTCCCTGGTAAGAGGTGTGTTTCCTATGTCTTAAAAATGCCTAACTGTGAATCTCCCAGATATAAAATTATACATCTGTCCCCTCTTCCCCCCTTGCAGATAAGGTCCCACATCCATGATAATTGACTCCTAACCTCTCTGCATTCTTGCCTAAAGGGATGAAGAAAGCTTTTCTCCTATTGATCTGTCTCTGTTTGTTCCTCCTCCCCCTTTTAAATCTTTATTCTGTCTCCCTGCTGAGCTGGAAGAGTAGGTACCTGAGAAGAACGTAGCCTTATAAACTAAATTTTCCTCAGTTTTACATATACAATACAACAGATACACTTGTTTGAGTCATCTTTCATGTATCAGGGACCTAGGATTTGGAATAATTTGCTTTTTTACATATTTAAGACAGCTTGATTCTTATACTTGTTTTCATAAAGCTCTGAAAAATTATCTTTTTAGGTGTATTAATTGTCTTCAATACTTGTAATTTCCCTGAAATGAGGGTTAACTGATCTTTGCAATGTGCATAGAATTCAAGCTGAAATTTGCGGGTTATAAGAAACAGAATAGAATAGCTGCAGCTCCCCACCCCCATCTCTTCTTCTTCTTTTCCCGTGATAACTTTTGAATCCTTTGACACTTCATACCAGCAAAAGTCATGTTGGGCAGCATATGCCCTTGATTCGGTTGGTCTGTCCTGGGAATTTAGAAAGAATTATGGTTGTGCATTTGTTTGAGATAACATGGAAAATGCCAATGTCATTGGTGTTATTTCATGTTATTTTGAACCCAAGATGACAAGAAAATATCCTAATTTTGTGGTTTCCTCTATGTTAACAATGTGTACCATTGTAACTATTGATAGGTGCTAGTAACCCAAGTTTTTAGCACGGGCCAGCGAGGTAAACTTTCCGATGCTCATAGAATTCCTATGAGCGTCAGAGCATTTACCTCACCGGCTCATGCTAAAAGCCTCTAGCGTCATTTAGTAAAACCCAGCGCTAATGATTAGTGCAGTGAGCTGAGAATTAGAGGAACTGGCTTCATTCCCCACTGTAGTCCTCGTGCGTTTGGGTGAGTCACTCAACCATCCATTGCTCTAAGTATAAAGTAAGTGCTTGCCCTGGGATCAGTAGCTTGGAGTGCTGCTACTGTTTGGGCTTCTGCAAGGTACTTGTGACCTGGATTGGCCATTGTTGGAAACAAGAGACTGGGCTAGATGGACCATTGGCTATTCTTATCTACTTACATAGGAGATGGTGAGAGCAGTGGCGGAGTAAAGCGAGAGGGTGGAGTGCCCTGGGCACCGTATTGGTGGGAGCACTGGCACCTGTCCGCCCCATCCCACCATGCCACCCTCACGCCATCCCTCCCCCCAACCTGTACCTCTGTAGATCTTCGCTAGTGCAAGCAACTTCTCTTGCCTGTTGCTCGCGCCAGCCTGGTTCCCCTCCAAATCACTTCCAGGTCACAGGGGCCAGGAAGTGACATGAGAGGTAAATCCAATGCTGGTGCTAGGAGCATGATGGAAAAAAGCCACTCACACTGGCAAAGATTTAGAGATACGGGGGGGAGGGGGGAAGGGAGAGTGCAAATGTGGATTGGGGGAGAGAAGACACGGAGGAGTAGAGACGTGGAGAGGATGGCACGGGGGTGGGGCACCACTTCCCTGGATGCCTCCTACCCTTACTACGCCACTGGGTGAGAGCATCATAAGTCAGTAAGTGAATCAATGGTCTCTGCAGTGGTGATGGTGAGCATGAGCAGTAAGGTCTAGTACTCTAGCGGCAATATAAAGTCAACACCCATTCCCAGCCCCTAAACTGCCCATGTTCCACTCCGTAGTACTGAATGCATTTGGCATGTATTAGTATATGCTAGCCGTTACAGTTACTGTACTAGTGCACCATTACTGCATACCATAAGAACATAAGAATAGCCTTACTGGGTCAGACCAATGGTCCATCAAGTCCAGTAGCCTGTTCTCACAGTGGCCAATCCAGGTCACTAGTACCTGGCCAAAACCCAAGGTGTAGCAATATTCCATGCTACTGATACAGGGCAAGCAGTGGCTTCCTCCATGTCTTTCTCGATAACAGACTATGGACTTTTCCTCCAAGAATTTGTCCAAACCTTTCTTAAAACCAGCTACGCTATCCGCTCTTACCACATCCTCTGGCAACGCATTCCAGAGCTTAATTATTCTCTGAGTGAGCTAACTGCTGAGCTCACTTTAGTAAACATGCCTTTATTTTTAATCATACATACAGTATCTAGTCTCTTTTTCCTAAATCAGCTCCAGGCCATTAATTAATGAATTATAACTGCTTTCAGATATTATACTAGTACATTTCCAAGGATAGCGATAATACTCTAATTCACTCTCTCCTCCCTCCTATCTCAAACCATTGCTGCCCCTTGCTGATCACAACCCTCACAGATGAAATCCACCATTACTGTCTTCTTCAGATCATAACCACTTTATTCAGCAGGACAACACCTAGCAGTAGTACCATAACACTGCCTCTAGTGGTCAGGATCACCATTTTGAACCAAGGCAGTAATGGGGAAGACATCGAGCGAGATTGCTCCTCCCCCATACACTAGATTAGGGTTCTGAACCCAGTTTTTGGGACATACCTAGCCAGTCATGTTTTCAAGATATCCACATTGAATTTGCATAAACTTGATTTGCATACACTGCCTCCATCATATGCAAATGTCTTTCATGCATATTCATTGTGGATATCTTGAAAACCTGACTGGCAAGGGGGTACTCCAGGACCGAGTTGAGAAACACTGGTTTAGAGAATATGGGCCACATGGGATGTTAGTGGCAAGGATTTGAACCTGACTTTCCTGGTTCTCCTTTTTTTTTTTCCGAATGACTAGGCCAAATCATCTTGTCTATGTTGCCCAGGTGCCTAGTTTTCCTGAATAAAATAGGTGCCTTTTAGAACATTTCATATAGATGTCCCATTTCAAAACTTTACTCAAAATTAGTCTCAAATTGTATATAGCAAACAAGCAACTTTGAACATAAAAAATAATTTACAGTGAATGTTTGATCTGCACCAGTTAAGTAGATCAAACATTCACTGTAAATTATTTATATTTTATTATTTTGATCTGCACCAGTTAAGTAGATAAGATAAAGCTGAGGACAGTCTGTGGTCTTGTATGCATTTCTGTATGTGTGCTATATTTAAGTGTCTAGAGACATAAAACTCATGCTAATAATTATCACTTATTTGTGTTTCATAATGAAGATCAAAGACACCAGGCAAATAGGGCAACCTGCAACCATATGACTGGACACATGAGGATGATGCTGGAGGACTTTACCGGACCAGCACAAAACTGATTTCTTTTTAGATCTGTAATTAATCAAGTCACTAGGACTCAAGCACGAGTCGATGGCACCTAACTAATGTATTAACAAAGTTATTACCATATGTACAGTAAAACCTTGGATTGCAAGTAACTTGGTTTGCAAGTGTTTTGCAAGACAAGCAAAACATTTTATTAAATTTTAACTTGATATACAAGCAATGGCTTGCAATAAAAGTACATACAGTATACACACATCACAAATGAGCCGACACTACAAGAGTGTAATGACTGTTCTAAACAAGCAAAGTCTTGCAATACGAGTACATACAGTATACACGCGCCACACCATCACAATTGAGCCAATGGTTCTCTCTCTGACGCTGCAGGAGTGTAATGACTGTTCTAAATGAGCGTGGTCTTGCAATACAAGTACATATTGTATTTTGAATTAAAGTTTTTGGGTTGTGGAACGAATCGTCTGAGTTTCCATTATTTCCTATGGGGAAATTTACTTTGATATACAAGTGCTTTGGATTACAAGCATGCTTCTGGAACAAATTATGCTCGCAAACCAAGGTTTTACTGTATATTTAATTATATTACCTATCTGTATATTGATGATGTAATCAATTAAATAATTTAGAAATGTATACACATGTGTAACTGCTGTCTGGAAGTACAGCTGTTTATTTTTCTTGTTTACACCACAGGACATCTAGTGGTAAGTTGCGTAATTGCATCACTGTTCAGATGCCTACAGATCTTTGAAAAACATAACTGTGTCTAGCTTGACTTTGAAGCATCTGACACTTCCAAATGTACAGTAATTATTTGCACTTATTCAAAGACATCTGTCCTTTCTCTTTTCATCTAATCATATCATCTAAAAAGATATCATAACTTGAAATGCTAAAATGTAGTATACAGGTAGAATAATACAGGGGGGTGGGGGGAAGGAAATGTATTTATTCATCATTTAATGATTTCTTCTCATCAAAAGACATCAAGGCAAGGTGCAATCATGAAAAGTGTTGATTTAATTTTATTTACAATGTTAGCTCGAGGCAAATGTGATTATGATATATGGATTTTGCATCTTATTGTTGTGAACTGCTTGTAATCAGATGAAGAGATAGGTAAAATTAAATTAATTAAAAAAAAAAAAAACAATAGAAAATATAGAATGTAAAATCATATAACCTATCATCCATGTACCGTTCTTCCTAATATCTCTCTCTGTATGTACACCTCCATAAAAACCTATGTTCCTCTCACCATCAAAATCTCTTTATAAACCTATTCAAAAAGCCAGATTTTTGCCAGTTTCTGAAACCTAAGATAAACTATTTGTGCACTGGGAAATGGGGAGTGAGTACAACAGTGCGCACCCATAATATCCAAATGCTAGACAATGGGAAGGACAATTTTTATCTCTTCTGCCTAGAGCAATACAGTCCAAAGCTGCAGGGAAAATAGTGCCTCCCTCATAGGTTCGCAGTTCACCAATTTATTAGAAAGAAAAAAGATGAGACCCCTGTAGTAAGTAAACAACATGTTGTGCTTCCATAGCTTCTCTTGACTGCCTTTAATTCTGCATTTCATTTGTGATTCACAAGGTTATCAGCCACATATTTCAGAAAGCCCTGAGAAATCATGACATCTTAGATTGGATATTTGTCTCCACCAAACAGGTTGGAAAGGTGACGGAGAAAGCTAGAAGGATGCTAGGTTGCATAGGTAGAGGTATGGCCAGTAGGAAAAAGGAGGTATTCATGTCCCTGTATAAGACTCTGGTGAGACCTCATTTAGAATATTGTGTACAATTCTGGAGGCCGCACCTTCAAAAAGATATAAAAAGGATGGAGTTGGTCCAAAGGAAGGCTACTAAAATGGTGCGTGGTCTTCGTCATAATGTGTATGGGGACAGACTTAAAGATCTTAATCTGTATACTTTGGAGGAAAGGCGGGAGAGGGGAAATATGATAGAGATGTTTTAATACCTAAATATGCGCATGAGTCGAGTCTCTTTCATTTGAAAGGAAACTCTGCAATGAGAGGGCATAGGATGAAGTTAAGAGGTGATAGGTTCCGGAGTAATCTAAAGAAATACTTTTTTATGGAAAGGGTGGTAGATGCGTGAAACAGCCTGCTAGAAGAGGTGGCGGAGACAGAGACTGTGAGTGAATTCAAGAAAGCGTGGGATAGGCATGTGGCCTTTCTTAAAGAGAGAAAGAGATAATGGTGACTGGATGGGCCATTTGGCCTTTATCTGCCATCAAGTTTCTGTGTTTCACCAGCAACCAATGTACCTTAGTAAGAGTGGAATCAAATAGCCACATGTCCTTATTCCTGAAATAAATCACATAGATATTTTCTGAACCTACTATATTTTTTTCAGCTTGGGTCCAGGTAGACCCTAATATAATACATGAAATAATCTAACCTAGAAGATTAGAAACATAGAAAACAGTGGTAGGAAGGGACCTTTATGGCTCACCCAGTGTACCATCTGTACTTGCCCATGGTTTGTGGCAGGCATTCCCTCTAGTCTAAGCTGTGCAGGAGTCTTCCATCGAAAGCATGCAGGACATTGGCAAGCCAACAATCCTGCCCTGACATTTGAGGTCTTCCCATTTGCATTCTGAGGGGGATGTGGGGGAGAACCCCCTCTTTCCCCACTACCCTTACAACTCTTCATGCTCCTGTTGCCCAGTAAACTGAAAACTCCCATTCTCCTTCCCGTTTTCGCTCTTCAGGAGTTGTTAGTGTAGTGGGGGGGGGTTCCCCCCCCCCGCATCCCCTTCAGAGCACAAAGGGGAAGGCCCGGAAGTTGCGGTGCGCATTTGTCCTATGTGCAAATGTCGGGGGTAGGATTGTTGGCGCGTCAATGTCCTCTGCGCTTATGACGGGTCACCTCCCCCTACAGTCTTGCCAGCAGGAGGTGCTTCTTCAATAGCTCCAGGGAACCAGCCAGTGGCATAGTAAGGTGGGGAAGGAATGAACTGCCCCGGGTGAACCTTTCCTCCTCTCTGTCCCCCCTACCGCGTGTGCGCCTTCACTTCCCCCCCCCAACTGTACCTCTAGCTCTTCACCAGCATGAGCCGCATCTCCAATTGGTTGCCCATGCCTGTGTCAGCACTCCCTCTGATGTCACTTTTAAGAACTGTGGCTAGGAAGTCATGTCAGAGGGAGCGCCATAACTGGCGTGGGCAGCAAGCTGGAGATGCTGGTCATGCCAGGAATGCTAACGAGGTATGGGGGAAGGGGGGGTCATGCACGTGGCAGGGGTGGGGGTGCCTCCCACCTTTGCTATGCCACTGGAATCAGCCTGTCCCTAGTGATTTGATAGCACAGTATTGAAACCCCGCCCCCTCGGTGGCATCAATGCAGTTGAAGGACTCCTGCACAGCTTATATGGAACAGTAGCAACAATTCTTGGTTGGTTGGTTGATTATTTTATTTTTTTTTTTTTTACACATTGTTGAAACATACACTGACAGGTTGGAAAAGCTGGGGCTATTCTCCCTGGAAAAGCGGAGACTTAGAGGAGACATGATAGAAACCTTTAAAATCCTGAAAGGCATAGAGAAGGTAGACAGGGACAGATTCTTCAGACTTTGGAGAACCACAAGTACAAGGGGGCAGTTGGAGAAATTGAAAGTGGATAGGTTTAGAACAAATGCTAGGAAGTTCTTTTTTACTCAGAGGGTGGTGGATACATGAACGCGCTCCCGGAGGTTGTGATAGGGCAGAGCACGCTACGGGGGTTCAAGGAAGGTTTAGATAAATTCCTGAAGGATAAGGGGATTGAGGGGTACAGATAGAAGTAGAGATGGGTTATAGAAAAAGTCAGGGACCACCTAACAGGTCATGGACCTGATGGGCTGCTGCGGGTGCAGACTGCTGGGCACGATGGACCTCTGGTCTGACCCAGCGGAGGCAACTTCTTATGTTCTTATACAGTATACACTCAAAGGATATACTTTGATAAGAAATTCAGCAAAATATGCAAAGAGATTGTATCCCTCTATCTAACATAAGTCTGGTGTATTAGCATAAGTGTTTTGGGTACTGCTTGATATATGAGTATTTTAAATTATAAGAATTAAATATATTGAAGCAATATATGCAAAATACTGTTTGTATAATGGAGGAGTTTGTCTGCTGAGTGAGAATATTACAGCCTGTTAACACTTCCTAAGAAGGCTTGAAATCTGAGGTCCCTTTTCTCCCTCTTTTTTTTTTTTTTTTTTTTTTTGTGCACGGTATGGTAGTGGCGTGAATCACAGAAGAGGCAGAAGTGATTGTATTGATGTATTTAATTTTCTTGTATCCCGAGAAGAATGAGCCTCACACCTCCGCCTGAATATGTTCGGGAAGAAAGCAGTCTCTCAGATTCACTATTAATGCTCATCTTAACACTTGCATTGATTCAAAGATAGCCTCATCCTGGAATTCATAAGGGGGACGATTCTGTTTAGACATCTCCACCTAGGTGGCCCAAAATTATGGAGTGAGAGCCTATTCAATATGGACACCATTGCTCCCCTTGTATTTATGCACTAAGGCTTTATAAAATTATTTGGCAAGTGCATTATAAAATCACCCCTATTAAGTCAGTAGCAGAAGCAGAAGTTGCATAGGTGTGTCTCGTACTTGTGCATATCTTAACAACATAAGAACAACTATACTGGATCAGTCCATCTAGCCCAGTATCCTGTTTCCACAGTGGTCAATCCAGGTCAGAAGCATCAGGCAGAAACCCAAAAAGTAGCATCATTCAATGTTACCGATCCCAGGGCAAGCAGTGTGGTTTCCCTCGTGTCTGTCTCAATAGCAAACTATGGACTTTTCCTCCAGGAGCTTATCCAACCCTTTTTTTTTTTTAAAGCAGCTGTGTTAATCACTGTTACCACGTCCTCTGGCAACACGTTCCAGAGCTCAATTATTCTCTGAGTGAAAAAAATATTTCCTCCTATTGGTTTTAAAAGTATTTCCCTGTAACTTCATTGAGTTTCCCTTCTAGACGATGGGGTCCTTTTACGAAGGAGCGCTAATCAATTTGGCACATGCTAACAATTAGTTCGCGCTAAATGCTAAGGTGCCCATAGAATATAATGGACACCTTAGCATTTAGCGCGCATTAAATCGATTACCACGCACTAAATCGGTCAACACGCCTTAGTAAAAAGACCCCTTTGTAATTTTTGATGGAGTAAAAAAAAAATCAATTCACTCATACCCATTCTACAGCACTCAGGATTTTGTCTCTTTTCCAGCTGAATTGGATTGTCTTAGATTTATTTTGCTTGATTTACCGCTGTCGACATGAATATTCAGCGGTGTACTTTTAAAACACAAGTGCAAAATACATCTCCATTCACTTTGATACAATTTGCATCAGCAAGAGCTCCAACCTCTTTAGTCTTTCCTCATATGGAGAAGCCTACAATTTTTCTTTTATCCCAAAATTACCTTGTCCTTTGCTCTGTTGTGTCAGTGCCTCAACACTTTTATACCTGCCGAAAATGCTGGCTTATGATACTACAGTATAACAGAATCTGGATGATCAGATGGAATGGAGGGGTGGCCTAATGGTTAGAGCTGTTGTCTCAGCACCCTGAGGAGTGAGCTTGATTCCAGCCTGCTCCTGGGCAAGTCACTTAGCCCCAAGTACCAAATTAGATTATGAGACTGCCAGGACAGATAATGAAAATGCTTGAAGTGCCCCTCCTCCCCCCCCCCCAACGCCACACGCTCCTTCCCTGCCCCCTCCTGCTGTACACACAATGCTTCCTTTCCACCGTACCTCTATAACGTTCCTGGCATGAGCAGCAACCCCCAAGCAGCTGTCGCGCCAGCATTGGCTCTTCCTCTGACATCGCTTCCTAGACGCCGGTCCAGGAAGTGACATCAGAGGAAGAGCTGACGCTGGCGGCAAGAACGTTACAGAGGTATGAAGGAAGGGACGCAGTGTGCACACATGGCAGTAAGGGGTGGGGAGGTGCAGAGTAGGACAGGTAACTGTGCCCTCATCAAGACGGAGACTGGGACAGACCCCTCCCCCCAACACACACCCTTACTACGCCACTGAGAGTACCTGATAACAGCGGGATCTAGATAGTCCCAGTTGTCGTCCTTAAACCACCCCTACACCCATTGCCCCTTTAACTAAGAATTCAACACACACTCAGATATGGACAAATAGCCGCAGCTCTATTTATTGATCAATAATAATAAGCCAAATAACTTAACATAACATTGCATATATTAATCATCTATTAACAAATTAATTATCAAGTAACAATATCAACAAGCTACTCCTGAGCAACCAGGTACACATAGCAACATATTGCCCCCGACCCCGCTATATCAGCAAGAGTCTGAGGGGTAGCATGACCACATGCCCCTTTAGCCAGGTCACCTGACCCCGAGGCACGGCTCCCAGCCGGCCCACCGCTCATCGCCGGATGAGCCCCAGCACCCAGTAGCTCGGGAGACCCGTCCTCTCGAGCTACCATCTCCACTAAACAACATGGGCAGATGGGTGGGAAAAAGCCACTCTGGAGGACCCTGGAAGAAGCCAAGTCCTCCAAGGTCCTGGCTTTAAGACCTCGCCCCCCCACCGTCCATCTCCACCTTCCACCAATCCCCTAACCACCTTATCGTGGGAAAATTCCCCTGCCCAATCCTCTTACCTATCACTCTCCTAACACTCACCCCCACCTCCACTGCCGGCTTGTCTCCACGGGTGACTCACGGGCGTCCCAGCCCCGTGTTACCTTACGCCCATCAAGACAAGCTCTCGAGCTGCATATTACTATTCAACATATTCTAAACCTCTTTGGGTGAATCTCTTCATGAAAAATAAACATTAATAACTATACATTTTTTAAAAAGAT
This sequence comes from Geotrypetes seraphini, assembly GCF_902459505.1. Lineage (NCBI taxonomy): Eukaryota > Metazoa > Chordata > Amphibia > Gymnophiona > Dermophiidae > Geotrypetes > Geotrypetes seraphini. The sequence continues at coordinate 25,768,904 of NC_047095.1, forward strand.
GTCATTATAGAATTAATGCTCAGTACATTCCATACAGGCACTTAACTTCTGATGCCCAATTACTGAATTGCCCCTGATATGTCCATTGACGGGAAAATTTTTATTTTTCTGAGTTGCATGCTTACTGCTTTCTTTTGGTTTTAGATATTTCATCAGCTTGCTTTTTGGGTAATAATGACTAGACATTGGCTAGTTGAAATATGGAAGAGCATATGAAAATGCCACCATGACTAAGAGGCCAAACTTGCAGTGGGCATTTTTCTGACAGAACAAAAACATAAGTCTGTGGAACTTTATTTAATGTTTTGAGGTAGGACTATTAAAGAACTATAAAATATTGCTTTAATAAGGACATGAATTTTTTTGGGGGGGGACCAATTGATCCTTTGCAAGACAGCAACATAGGTAGCACTGGCTCTGTCCTGTTTCCAGCACTGCCTGTAAAACAGTTGAAAAATCCATTCATAAGGAAGTTACACTTTCATCAGCTGTTGGGGAATGTACCGTATAACCTGCCAGTTTGGACCTCAGGCAATGAATGAAATGGCTTGTCAAAGTCACAAAGAATGCTAGCAGAAGGAGCAGGATTTGAAAAATGGCTTCTCTGAAAAACAAACAACACTGTGGGGTGGTCAACGCCACAAGGACAGTCCAAACTCCCACAGGGGACGCAAGGGACACTCGATGAAGTTACATGGAAATACTTTTGAAACCAATAGGAGGAAATTTTTTTTCACTCAGAAAATAGTTAAGCTCTGGAATGCGTTGCCAGAGGACGTAGTAAGAGAAGATAGCGTAGCTGGTTTTAAGAAAGGTTTGGACAAGTTCCTGGAGGAAAAGTCCATAGTCTGTTATTGAGAAAGACATGGACATGAGAAAGACTGCTTGCCCTGTATTGGTAGCATAGAATATTGCTACATCTTGGGTTTTGGCCAGATACTAGTGACCTGGATTGGCCACCGTGAGAACGGGCTACTGGGCTTGATGGACCATTGGTCTGACCCAGTAAGGCTATTCTTATGTTCTTAGCAATGGACAGTACAAATGTCCTCAGCAAAATGCTTTTCAGTTGGATGTACTGCTAGTGCACTACACTGCATATAGATTGAGGTTGTCTGCGAAGCTTCTGCGTTTCTATTGCTGTATTTGAGGTCCCCTGAAGAAGGCAAATATTGCCGAAACATGGCCCTTGTAGGGTCTGGATATCTGTTTACAGCAAGTGACTTTACATCTTGAAGCTATGTTGTTGGCTTTTATTTCATTGTGATTATTGTAGTTTTTAATCTTTATTCATTTTAATACTTTCAATAAGTAGAATACAGGATAAAAACATTTTACACTTTAAACATCACTTAATATTCTTGCATTTGAATTTTGTATTAATAAACAACACCATTTTAGCTCTTGGGAGTCCAGGAATTGGTTCTACATTGTTTCTCTGATTATCTGCCCATCATTCTGACTACTGATTCTTCTTCTCCAGGGGTATCAAAGTCCCTCCTTGAGGGCCATAATCCAGTCGGGTTTTCAGGATTTCCCCAATGAATATGCATGAGATCTATTTGCATGCACTGCTTTCACTGTATGCTAATAGATCTCATGCATATTCATTGGGGAAATCCTGGAAACCCAACTGGATTACGGCCCTCGAGGAGGGACTTTGACACCTCTGTTCTACTCCCTAGTGCACCCAATGATAAAAACGTGCCTTCCATAGTCACGGCCTATAGGCCGGTCTTTCCAAAATGAACTTTGCTTTCTTGTATATAAATAAGAGTGGTTGCAATGTTTTCAGACTGTAAACATCTGAAGAAGAGATCTGTTGCCTTTAAGAGTTAAGTGCATCTGTACTTCTTCAACACATTATGAGTCTACCTTTAGTTTTCACATTCTTTTAAAGCTTTTAAACTAATGTCTCATATAATTAGAGACACAGAAGTCCTATGATGTGGCTATTAGCAGGTTAATTAGGTAATAATACATGAGATGCCATAGGTTATCGTGGAGTTAGCACAATAGGATTTGTTTCAGCATGAAATGAACTTGAGTGTTAAAATTTAATCTTTACTTGCTAATATGCATGGGCATACCGTGTTAATTATTGCCAAAAGAGCCTATAAATTTATCCAGATTAGCAAATGGATAGTTCAGAAATAGATTAGGTTTTGTAGGTGTCTTCACAGATTAGTTTGATAAAGCCTGCAGTTGGCATGTGAAAAATTTGCAGAACCGCTGAATAAATGTTTTAGCCATACAGTGAGATATAAATCATTTTATAGCTCAAACCATTTATTAAAATGACTTACATGAAAGGCTACAAAAATTATTTAATTACAGAAAATACTTACAAAGCAACTGCTTTCTGCCTAAAAATGCTCAAAAGGATTTATGCAGTTATCTTCACTGAGGCCACTATTCAGCTGTCGGCGGTAAATGTTTTGCTCACCGCTGGCGGTGTTGTACCTCTTGTTAATCTCTTTCTTATCACCAGAAAGCCTCTTTCCTCTCCCTTCTGCTGCCTCATATACGAAGGGGCCACTGAAAACTTCTCAGACCAACCAAGAAAAGAATGATGTGGAGCCGTGAAACATACAAGCTATTCCACACTTTTCTTGACACTTCGTTTCAGTAAGGCAAATGTATCTAGTAAATGGGCACAAGTATAGGGAAACCAAGCCATTGTGACATCACGGATGACACTGACTCTTAGGTATTGGTGGAATGAGGTATTATGAAATCACAATATAAGGGGCCGCTGAAAAATTCTCAGGCCAATCAAGACGTTTCAATAAAACTTAACATGAAAGCAAAAAATACGACCACGTCTCGCTGTTCCTCAAAAAAGCACACTGGCTACCGGTTACTTACAGAATATCTTATAAAATATGTCTACTAACCTTTAAATGCCTTCTTCACAAAACACCGGCTTTTATTGATAGGCTCCTAATTCCTTATGCCCCTACAGCATTTACTTCCAGTTCCTTCTCTTAAGGTTATCAATACGCGCCGCCAATACATCTTCTCTGTAACAGCTCCACAACTATGGTACTCTCTTCCCATTCATCTAAGGGAGGAACGCTTGCTAGACCGATTCAAGAGAAAGCTGAAATGCTTTCGTTTTAAAGATGCTTTCAACTGACAGTACTCTTGCCTTGATTCATTTCTTAGGGTCTGTCGTGAGACTTTACTTTTTGTTACCCTTCCTTTTGTCCTTTCCTTTTTTGTCTTATCTTCTTTAAAATATTGTATTTTGTTCTCTCTTTCCTTATTATGCGTAAGTCATGTCATGGTTAAATGTATATATTTGTCCCCCTGTAAGTAGTATGAATTTTAGCTATATACATAGCTTTGAAGTTTGATAAAGCGATCCATCAAATTTTAAATAAACTTGGAAACTTGCATGTGGAGCCATGAATCTTACAAGTTATTTCACACTTTTCTTGATACTTTTTGTTAGAGCTACAGCCTCAGCACCCTGAGGTTGTGGGTTCAAATCCCATGCTGCTTCCTGTGACCCTAGGGAAGTCATTCAATCCTCCATTTCCTCATGTATGTTAGATAAATTGTGAGCCCACTGGGGCAGATAGGGAAAAAGCTTGAGTACCTGATTGTAAACCGCTTAGATAACTTTGATAGGCGGTATATAATTGCCTAATAAAATAAACATAAATACATAAATAAATAAAATTCTCTTCATTGTTGGGCTGCAAACTTTTCAATGGTCCCTCATATTTATGGCAAACAGATTAACTTTTGGGCCAATTTATTCTATATATTTTTCCTCAGACAACTTGGGTTACGTAAAACCATATCATCACATCTCAAAATGTACCAATAAGATAGTAACAGAATGGCAATTTGCATAGTCCATTTCTATCCCCCATTGTTCAATTATTTTTTCCATTCTTCAAACCCTTAGAGATTCCCAAAATTGTTCTCCTTCCCCTCCCCCCTACAAGCACCCAAAAGTCAATACAAAATATAGGAGTTACTCACTTAGGATCCTGCTCCATGCCACAAGTATCAGCATATTCCAAATTGGTTCCCACTTCTTTTGAAGCAATATCTCTTTCCACAATTTTAATGTATCCACACCCAGACACTTCACTGCCAGTAGCAAGATCATCTGAGGTCTCCATTGTATCAATGAGGGAATCTCAGAATACAACCAATTTTGTACTATACTTTCTCACTATTAAGGTAGCTCATTTCAAAACTCCTCTAACTCTCTTAGGAGCTTCTCAAAGAGTGGCAAAATGGTTGTCTAACAAAATGGGCTGGTTTGATAAAACAGGTTGGATTATTATTTCCCAAAAGTGTATTAGGAGAAGGCAAGTCCAATACATCCGAGGGGCCACTGTAAAGTTCTCAGCCCAACCATCAAAGTTAGAGCCGTCTCTATCGAGGGCTATACACTTAGTCCGGCGATTTTGCAATTTTTTTCTTCTGTATTTTTCTGACAAAACAAAAAATGTGGAAAATCACTGGACTAAGGGTTCCTTTTACTAAGCTGCGCTAGCGGTTTTAGCACATGCTGCAATGCCGCGTGTGCTAGACGCTAATGCCTCCATTGAGCTGGCATTAGTTTTTGGCACGTAGCACGGGGTTAGTGCGCGTGGCAATGTACCGTACGCTAAAAACGCTAGCGCACCTTAGTAAAAGGAGCCCTGAGTGTATAGCCCTCGATGGAGACTGCCCCAACTTTGTTGGCTGTGCTGAAAACTTTTCAGTGGCCCCTCATATGTCCAAAAGTAGCACCAGCCTAAGCATTCACTATAGTGTCTCAATGTTGCTTCATAGGCCCTATAATGTAAAATATAAAGCCTCAGTAAAAAACTGAGATTGCATTTCCAATGAGTAATGTTATAACTAACTACTTTAGTGTTTTCTAAAACTTGCGTGTGAAGTACTCACTAATATTTACATCTGTTCTCAAGCCTGTGCCTTTAGTCTAGGAATGAGTTTTGTATAATTTGTGCAAGTATTTTATAAAGACACATTGGTGCCTAGCTGAGTTTATACAACAGGTTTAAAACTGATGCCTTCTCTACCTCCAAACCTAAGCTCTCTGGGCAGGATGCATAACTCCAAAAACATGGTAATAAATACCATGTTGGGAGCAATTTAAATTTATAGGGTGATATTCAGCAAATTACAAGCATGCTATTTGTGCAGCCACCAAAAGTATGGCAACTTTAATGTTCAAATTCTACCAGTATCCTATATTAATATGTCAAATGGTAGTAAAGGAGCCAGTATATAGAAGAATCATTAATGTTAATGAGTATGCCTCAGCCCCACCACTCCACCGCTGTACTATCTCTTGACTGCGGAGAGATTGACGTGGCACTTCACCATTGGCCGCTCATTTTACTTTTTAATCAAATTTAAGATCATAAAAAACTGAACGAAAACGAACAGAGATACATTTTCACATTGAATACAGTGGAACCGTATGGACTGAATGGGGAGATAGAATGGATGTCGGTGATTGGCTAGAGGTTCGTCCAATGAGCTTCCGGGGGGAGGGATTTTGTAAAGAAACTGGAGTATTTACATCCTGAGGTCGGGCGCCGGCGCCATCTTACTCTGGATACAAAATTGAGTCGGATGACACGCGCGACCTCGGTAAGCGTTTATTCATTTAAACTAATAGGAATGAAGGTTTTAACAAAAGGGGCAGTTAGGGATAGGTCGGCACTAACGGCTTCCTTTTTACTCTATATAGGGAGACCCTTGATACAGCGCCAGTCGGTGCGAAACATGTCGGGTTAAACTCCCAGGCGTTGGCTGACACCAGCTAGGCATACAAGCTAAGTACACATGTTATATTATAAATAAAAATATTTAAATTTGATTAAAAAGTAAAATGAATGGCCAATGGTGAAGTGCCACGTCAATCTCTCTGCAGTCAAGAGATAGTACAGCGGTGGAGTGGTGGGGCTGAGGCATACTCATTAACACTAATGATTCTTCTATATACTGGTTCCTTTACTACCATTTGCTATTTGTGCAGAGCAGCTCTGGTAAAAGGGAGAGGAACTATGCCTGACACCTGCTCAGCTTCCCCCCCCCCAAAATCCCTCCTGTCAGGCCTCTGTAAAAAACTGTTCTTCTTCTTTTGCTGCTCTCCTCATGGCTCCCGATCAGATGAGCTGGCAGGAAGAGTAAGGGCTGCCAGCTCAGCTGCGGGCTTTTGTTTTGGCCCTAAAATGGGTGCAGCTCTTGTGAATATGTTATGTGTGCTTGACGTACGGGCGCATAAAGCACATGCAACAGCTACCAGTAGGTCCAAACAGTGGCATAGTAATGGGGGGGGATGATGGGGGAGAGTCTTCCCTGGGCACCAAGTTGGTGGGGGTGCCGGCACCCCTTGTCCTCACTGCCCACTGCCTATCCCCATTTCTCCCCTCCATACCTCTAGTTGAAGTTGTTGTTCACATCAGTCAACAACGTGCTCTTCGCGACCCCGTTGGCTTCTGGGTGCCGCGCATAGGAGGTGACATCAGAGGGAGAGCCGACAGGGTTGCGAGGAACATGTTGTTGACAGCCACGAATACCAACTTCAACAGGGGAAGGGGAGGGCACACATGTCAGGCAGGATCTGGAAAGGAACGGAGGGGGGCACATGGCAGGCGGGTTTGGGGAAGGAGTGGGGGGGGGCGCCACCACCCTGCGCACTTCTCACCCTTGCTACGCCACTGGGTTCAGACCTGCCAGAAAATGTCTCCCCATAAAAGTGGGGCATTCCATGTTGTGCATCACAAGGAGAGCTCATTTGAATACTCATGAGCTCCTTGTGATGCATTTGCATAGGGCTCTCGTGGCTGCTATGTGATAGTGAGAGAGCAGTCTCCACTGGCAGAACTTCTCAAAACCTTTGCAGGGCCACGTTGTGGATCTGTAGGTACTTGGAGGGCCGCAGAAAAAATAGTTAATGTCTTATTAAAGAAATGACAACTTTGCATGAGGTAAATACCTACATATCCAAAATGTGGATTATCTGAAATTATCAGAAGCAATTAAGGAAAGATTTATAAGCTATAGTTTATAAATCTTTCCTTAATTGCTTCTGATAATTTCAGCTATACACAGTTGAAAGCAGTGCAACATGCAGAAAAGTGGAAAACTATCAAAGTATCAACTGCAAGAAACAAGATTTTGGATCAACTCTTTTGAGACCCTCAGTATTATAAAGAATGATTCTTTATGGAAAACTTGTGCCTTAAGTGTCCGGCGGTCACCTCCGCAACTGCCTTCAGCTCTCACCTCCTCCAGCACCGGACACACGCACAAGCTGCACTGCCTCCAGTGGTTACCTTACGTTCTGGAAGGTTGCCCGCCTCACTGCTGTAACCTCACACATGCGCCTTCCTGCGTCTGTACGCGATTGTGAGATGGAGTGGAGAGGACCATCATGTACAGACGCAGGAAAGCGCTTGCGTGAGGTCACTGCGGTGAGGCGGGCAACATTCTAGAACGTGACCGCTGGATACTTAAGGCACAGGTTTTCCATAAAGAATCATTCTTTATAATACCGAGGGCCTAAAAATAGTACCCAGCGGGCCGCGAGTTTGAGACCACTGGCTTAGAGGGAATGGTGTTGTGAGATAGGTCCTTCAGTGATCACAGGAGACAAACAAGTGGGAATAGATGAGATGATTCCAAGTAGGATCTTTATTGAAGAGAAAACATCCAATAAAGAGACTTAACGATGCAGGCGTTTCAGTACCTGAACGGCACCTTCTTCAGGAGTCCATAAATAAACTGAAATACAGTGCTCCCCCGGTCATTCGCAGTTGGCGATTTGCGATCCCAGTCATTCGCTGCATTTTCTGACTGCAAATGACCGGGCAGGAGAGGGCAGCCGGAGCAGCCGGAGAGGGCAGCTGGAGCGTCGGTGAGTGAAGGAAATCACGGTATGCTCCGACCGCCTCTTCCTGTACTAAAGTCACGCCTCACCAATCAGGAGCTGCTTTGACACGCAGTTCCTGATTGGTAAGGCCCAACTTTAGTGCAGGAAGAGGTGGTCAGAGCATACCGCGAGTGATTTCCTTCACTCACCGGTGCTCCGGCTACTCTCTCCGGCTGCCCTCTCCTGTCTCCCCCGCTGAAAACCGTATTCGCAGTTTTTCAACATTCGAGGGGGTTCCTGGAATGGAACCCCCATGAATATCGGGGGAGTACTGTATACCATATAAACCTAAAATCACAAATGCAAACCAAATTATATATAGACAAAAATAAAACCAAAATTGAGTTACATACAAAAACGTTCATAAAACACTGACATAAAATAATATAGAGATCCTTTTACTAAGGTGCGCTAGCCAATTTATCATGCGCTGAACGCTAATGTGCCCATTATATTCTATGGACGCGTTAGCATTTAGCAAGTGCTAATATTTAGCGCATGCTAAATCGGCTAGCACGCCTTAGTAAATGAGGGAGCTAGGTAAAAAAAAGTATAAATAAATAAAAGTTTAAAAACATTGAAACAATCCTTAATGATATAGGAATTATCCAATATGAAATAAATTAAGGGCTCCTTTTACTAAGCCGCGTTAGGGCTTTAACGCGCGGAATAGCGCACGCTACATTGACACGCACGCTAGACCTGAACGCCATCATTGAGCTGCCGTTAGTTCTAGAAGCGTAGCGCATGGTGTAGCACGCGGTAATTTCCTGCGCGCGCTAAAAACGCTAGTGCACCTTGGTAAAAGGAGCCCTAAATATTTAGTTGTCAAATTAATTAAATAAATAGCAAAACATTTTGAGAACTCATACTAAAATTGAGGAATGAACAACAAGAGCAATATATGAAAATCTCTGCCCAATGGTAATAAATACCTTCCAATATGCGATTAATATGGACAGCAATTCACTCTTGATATCCAAAAGAATGGAAATCCAAGGTTCATTTTGAAAAATAAAAAACATTTGCTATCATGCGTAAAAAAGGAGCAAAGATCAGAAAATAAGATTATTTCTGAAGTGTGCCAGTAGAGGTTAATGTGTGGCTACCAACTGGCATGCAAAAAAAAAAAGCATTGGAGAAAAAACTGCATTTAAGGGCAATATACTGTATAATGGTACAACAAGCAAAGGTAACCCCTAAGGTGCAGGGGAAACTGGTATTACAAAGAATATTTAAATCAAAAACTTGTCAATAGCAGCATGATTTTGGAATAATATCTACCAAAGTAGAGTACAAGCGGCACTCAGAGACGAAGTGGACCCTTCACAAGAGGCAAAAAAACTATCCAAAAGATAGAAGAAACGCCAAAGTTAACCATACCCCCCATCAGACCAAAGAAGCTAAACATGGTGAGGATGAAGCCAGGTCTTTTGGAGAAAATGAAACAGGAGTCCCAATAGCGCTACATGCAGGTTGTGTATAGTCAGAAAATCCTGCTTCTCCCACTACGGGGCTCATTTTCAAAAACTAAAAATGTCCTAAAAGGGGCAAATGGACATTTTTCTCACCAACCATTCCAATTTGCTATTTTCAAAACCTGTTTTCTAGATGGATATCCACGCTGTTTATCCGCAGTTTGTCTAAATCTCAAGGGGGCATGTTAGATGTGTGGTGTGGGTGGACTTATGACTTGAACATTTTTCTGCCATAATTGAACATTTTAAAATATGTCCAGGGCACAATTTGGACGTTTGGGGCTAGACCTGTTTTACCAGCAAATAAGGGACAAAAAAGGTGCCCACTGGAGGGATTTAAGCATGTCCCTCCACACACACATACACTCACACACACTTCCCTAGTGGTCAACCCCCAAAGATGTGAATGAAACAGAACATACCTGCCTGTATGCCAGCTGCAGATGTTATGGCCAGTCTTAGTAGAAAAGCAAGCAGGTGTCTGGTGTAGGTTGGTGGTCAGTGCAGGGACTGCAGAGAAGGTGACTCAGGCCCATATCCCATTCTAACTACTACATTTATGGAGGGTAAAAGCCCTCTAAAATCCACCCAAAACCTACTGTACCATCATTTAGGTCATACCTACAGGCATAAGGGCTTTTGGTGTGGTATACAGTTGGGTATAAGAACATAATAACATAAGAATTGCCCCTGCTGGGTCAGACCAGTGGTCCATCATGCCCAGCAGTCCGCTCACGTGGCGGCCCTCTGGTCAAATACCAGCACCCTAACCGAGACTAGCCCTAACAGCCCACATTCTTGTTCAGCAGGAACTTGTCTAACTTTGTCTTGAATCCCTGGAGGGTGTTTTTCCCTATAACAGCCTCCGGAAGAGCGTTCCAGCTTTCTACCACTCTCTGGGTGAAGAAGAACTTCCTTATGTTTGTACGGAATCTTTTAACTTTAGAGAGTGCCCTCTCGTTCTCCCTACCTTGGAGAGGGTGAACAATCTGTCCTTATCTACTAAGTCTATCCCCTTCAGTACCTTGAATGTTTCGATCATGTTCCCTCTCAATCTCCTCTGTTCGAGGGAGAAGAGGCCCAATTTCTCTAATCTTTCACTATACAGCAGCTCCTCCAACCCCTTAACCATCTTAGTCGCTCTTCTCTGGACCCTTTCGTGTAGTACCGTGTCCTTCTTCATGTACGGCGACCAGTGCTGGTGTGAGGGCACACCATGGCCCGGTACAGTGGCATGATAACCTTCTCTGATCTGTTCGTGATCCCCTTCTTTATCATTTCTAGCATTCTGTTTGCCCTTTTTGCTGCTGCCGCACATTGCATGGACAGCTTCATCGACTTGTCGATCAGAACTCCCAAGTCCCTTTCCTGGGAGGTCTCTCCAAGTACCACCCCAGACATGCTGTATTCGTGCATGAGATTTTTGTTACCGACATGCATCACTTTACACTTATCCACGTTGAACCTCATCTGCCATGTTGATGCCCATTCCTCGAGCCTGATTATGTCACGTTGCAGATCTTCGCAATCCCCCTGCGCCTTCACTACTCTGAATAACTTCGTATCGTCTGCAAATTTAATCACCTCGCTCGTCGTACCTATTTTCAGACCATTTATAAAGATGTTAAAGAGCACGGGTCCAAGCACCGAGCCCTGCGGCACCCCACTGGTGACGCTCTTCCAGTCCGAGTATTGTCCATTTACCTCCACTCTGTTTCCTATGTTCCAGCCAGTTTTTAATCCACGTGAGTATTTCACCCTTGATTCCATGGCTCGCAATTTTCCGAAGTAGTCGTTCATGCGGAACCTTGTCAAACGCCTTCTGAAAATCCAGATATACAATGTCGACTGGATCGGCCTTGTCTATCTGTCTGTTTACTCCCTCAAAGAAGTGCAGCAAGTTCGTCAAACACGATCTGCCTTTGCTAAAACCGTGTTGACTGGTCCTCATCAGCCCGTGTCTGTCAAGGTGATCAATGATGCTGTCCTTTATCAGTGACTCTACCATCTTTCCCGGTACCGAGGTCAGACTCATAGGTCTGTAGTTTCCTGGATCTCCCCTTGAACCTTTCTTGAAAATCAGCGTAATATTCGCCAACTTCCAGTCTTCCGGAATTTTTCCCGATTTGATCGACAGATTGGCTATTAGTTGAAGCAGTTCAGCTATGGTCCCTTTCAGTTTCTTGATGACCCTCGGATGGATGCCGGTCCCAGTGATTTATCGCTCTTAAGCCTAGCAATCTGCCTGCACACCTTCTCTAGACTGACCGTCAATCCTGTCAGCTTTCCGTCTTCATTTCCAGTATATAGCCTGATGGGTTCCGGTATGCTGTGTACATCTTCTTCGGTAAATACAGACGCAAAAAATGTGTTCAGTTTGTCGGCAATTGCTTTGTCCTCTTTAAGCGCTCCCTTTATTCCATGGTCATCCAATGGTCCCACTGCTTCCTTTGCAGGTCGTTTCCCCTTAATATATCGAAAGAACGGCTTGAAGTTCTTTGCCTCCTTAGCTATTTTTTCCTTGTAGTCTCTTTTGGCCCCTTTTACTGCCTTATGGCACCTGTGTTGATGTTGTTTGTGCTTGTTCCAGTTTTCGTCCATTTTTGACCTTTTCCATTCCTTAAATGAAGTTATAGTAGGCAATTGGTGGGTTTTGGAGGGTTCACCATACAGTACATATATGGGATTTATTGTGAGATGTGTACCTAGGTACACTATGGTGAGATGGTACCCCTGAGGTGCTTTACTGGGATGTCTGTGTGCCCAGTCCACTAAAAATGTTGGCCCAACCTACACCCTGATGGCTTCTCTTGTGCATTTTTCTTTTGGATGTATTTAATTCAAAAATGGTTCAAAAAGATAGATGCACATCTGAGAAAATGGCCATTTTCACAAAAACAAGATAGATATTTTGCAATTTTGAAAATGGTCATGTTCACTACTGGATTTTGTGCATCTTCCGCAACACATACAAACTCGGATTTAGACATTACAGTATATTGAAAATGCCCCTCCAACTCTCTTTATCACCATGGGTAAATCACTTTACTTTCCATTCTCAGATACAACTAGACTGTGAGTTTGGGCAGGGAAATAACTCATTTACCTGAATATGTAAGTCACTTTCAGTTCAGAAATTGGAAATCAGTCTTTTTCCTGTTTTGGGAAGAAATGGCCTTAGCATGCAGAAAAGACCTGCGTAAGGGTGAGCTAAAGGCAACTTTTTCCCGCATTTTTGTAAAAGGACCCTTACATTAATTGAGATTTTCTTTGGATTTTCCTTTGTCCTTATTTCTCATCTTTTTGCTTCCTTTTTGTAACGTGGGCTATTGATTCCTGCTGATTTGGTAGTTCTCTCTTTTTTAATGTTTGTATATTTTCTTTAATTGGTGTTTCTGCTCAGCATGTATTTATATTTTCTTATTGTTTGCATCTGAAATGCACCATTTCAGATATTCTCGATGAAAAAAAAAGAGCAGGCGGGTCTATTCAATGCACTTGTTCCTTCTTAAGCAGCTTCGCCCTTTCCTGCATAAGCTGGGCTTTATCAAGTAGTCAATGCAATAATTACTACCAGACTTGACTTCTGTAATTCCCTTTTAATTGGGTTAGCATCTAAATGCATTCACTGTCTCCATTTCATTCAGAATGCTGCTACTTGCATTGTTGTTGGCCGTGTTTGAAGAGAATCTACGTCCCTAGTTTTCCCAAATTACATTGGTTGCCTATGCTTAAGGGTTAAGATCATCAGTCTGGCAGTCAAGGGTGGCGATGCTTCATGTTGACGTGGCTGGCTTTCATTTTACACTCCTACATTATCGTGTTTATATGGTTCATCACTGGTTGTTCTCTTAGAGAAATGGTCTGCAACCTGATTCATGCAAAGGGCCACAGAGTGGATACAAGAAAGCTCCGAGGGCCACCAAAAGATTCCAAGCTCACACAAGCTACTCATTTTGTAAACCGCCTTGACCCTGCTTGTTCAGACTGGGTATTAAATACCAATATTGATTCTACAACACTTCAAGGATATATTTTAAAAGCTCACTTCATTTTGGATTGTTAACAGAAGCAAATTCCATAGAAAAACACCTGCGTGATACACCTAAGAGACTGTTTACAGTTCCTATATCAATTGGGCAAGATTGAAATAAATGCATTCACAGGATTTCAAGATCATTTCAGCTGTCTGAGGGCCACAATGGAGGACTTGGGGGGCTGCATGTGGCCCTGGAAATGCATGTTGGAGACCACTGACTTAGAGAAAAGGTGTAGTTGGTCAGTAGTAGGGAATTTGTGATCCATGGTGTGACCTCATCTGGAGTATTGCGTTCAATTCTGGTCTCCTTATCTCAAGAAAGATATAGTGGGACTAGAACAGGTTCAAAGAAGAGCAACCAAGGTGATAAAGGGGGATGGAACTCCTCTCATATAAGGAAAGACTAAAATGGTTAGGGCTCTTCAGCTTGGAAAAGAGACGGCTGAGGGGAGATATGATTGAAGTCTACAGGGAAATACTTTTAAAACCTATAGGAGGAAATTTTTTTTCACTCAGAGAATAGTTAAGCTCTGGAACGCATTGCCAGAGATTGTGGTAAGAGCGGATAGCTTAACTGGTTTTAAGAAAAGTTTGGACAAGTTCCTGGAGGAAAAATCCATAGTCTGTTATTGAGAAAGACATGGGGGAAGCTACTGCTTGCCTTGGATCGGTAGCATGGAATATTGCTACTCCTTGGGTTTTGGCCAAGTACCAGTGACCTAGATTGGCCTCCGTGAGAACGGGCTTCTGGGCTTGATGGACCATTGGTCTGACCCAGTAAGGCTATTCTTATGTTCAGTATTTACTTATTCAAATAGCAGCACCAGCCACCTGGATAAGTGTCACTGATGGGCCAGTCATCAATTTTCAGCAGCATTATCTGAATAATCTACTGAAAATTACTGCAGACCATCCTAGGACTATCTGGATACTACCAGGGTGGTATAAGGATAGAGCGAGGGTAAGGCTGCCAACTGGATCCAGATTCACAGGACAGGGTTGATCCAGTCCTGGATTTACCTCAGTGCATGCTGGGACATGTAGTCTTGCTTTTCTAAGGGACTGCAATGGGAAAATCAAAATAAGTCCCTGCATGCAACAGAGTAAACCCGGGTCTGGATCAACTCTGACCTACAAATCTGGATCCAGTTGGCAGCCTTATGTGAAGGTGGGCCCTGGCGCTACAGTATCAGTACTCAATCCACTAAACAGACAAGTAGCAAAATGGCTGGCCACTGGTTCTAATACCAGCGCTGAATATCTTAATATATTTCAGCTGTGGCAGCTAGCATTTAAAAAAAAAAATAATAAAATACTGATTACCCAAACTCAATAATGATCCAATGCCTTTTCTTCTATTGCCCCCTTATATCTAGAACAGCTTATCTCTTGAGACTTGTCGTTCAGGAACTATATGCATTTTAGAAATCTGGTTAAGTGGTGACGGGATAATCGCGCGCCAGACACCAGAGCACCAACAATCCAGCGCCGACAATTCAGCGTAAGAAAGAAGCGTGCCGCCGAAAGCCGAAGAAAAACTTATTTTTAAAGAGCTCCGACGGGGGTGTGGGGGGAAACCCCCCCCCCACTTTAATGCATAGTGTTCGCACTGCCATTGGGGGGGTGGGGGTGCAACCCCCCACATTGTAGAGAAAACGGAACTTTTCCTGAAATAATCAGAAAAAGTTGCGTTTTCTCTACAATGTGGGGGGTTGCAACCCCCACACCCCCCCAACGGCTGCGCGAACACTATGCATTAAAGTGGAGGGGTTCCCCCCCCCACCCCCCCATCGGTGCTCTTTAAAAATAAGTTCTTCGGCGGCTTTCAGCGGCGCTCTTTTTTCTTGTGCTGAATTGTCAGCGCTGGATTGTCGGTGCGCTGGTGTCTTGCGTGCCATTGACTATGAACCGGTTAAGTCATTCCCTCTCTCCCCCCTCCCCCGAGGCCTTTGTGTAGAGTTGTGTTCATTGGTTTTTGTTCTTTTGTTCCTGTGCATTTTGGTGGTTTATACTGAATTTTTTTTTTTTTTTTATTGTTGTTGATACTACTTGGTAACATGTCTAGAATGGCCTTGGGCAAATAGGAACGTGCTAAATACAAAGAAGCAAAGAAAAGCAACAGCGTATGACAGCACCCTGCTTTTCACGCCTGCTATGTGCGCAAGCGGCCAAAAGAAGCTTAAATACTGTGCACACTTTTAAAAATGTCGAACGCGGGTGCCATTTACTTTTCGTTCTGACAGCCTCCTTTAATGCTTTCTAATGCAAAGTCTTTCATCACCATTTTGTGCTATATTTATGCTTCACGGGGACCAATAATGAACCCATTGTCCAGTCGTTCACTTCGGTCATCACAGTTATCCATTCCTTTGTATGCTCAGGTTTTCTGATATTTGATGATTTCATGATCGATTGTAGGGTTCATGGGGTGGGGGCAGGGGAAGAGGAGGCAGGCAAAATTAGTAGCAGATACTTGCAAACCTGAGATGAGTCTCAAACTCAAACCCTTTGCAGGGCCACATTTTGGATTTGTAGGTACTTGGAGGGCCGCAGAAAAAAAAAAATAGTTAATGTCTTATTAAAGAAATGACAATTTTACATGAGGCATGAGGTAAAACTCTTTATAGTTTATAAATCTTTACTTTTGGCTAAGTCCTAATAATAATATTATAATTTATAGCTAAAGAGACGTATGATCAAGAAACTATTTTATTTTACTTTTGTGATTATGATAAATAAACCGAGGGCCTCAAAATAGTACCTGGCGGGCCGCGAGTTTGAGACCACTGGTATAGACCCACTGGGAACGTGTGAATTCAAAGGCAGCAGTGAGATCATTGTGACCTGCCTGCCATGAACATGCCTGGTAACAGTGGGAGTGGGAGTGGGAGGCATAGCGGTTAGAGCTAGAGCCTCAGCACCCTGTGGTTGTGGGTTCAAATCCCATGCCGCTCCTTGTGACCCTGGGCAAGTCACTTAATCCCCCCATTGCTCCAGGTATATTAGTTAGAGTGTGAGCCCACCGGGACAGATAGGGAAGCATACTTGAGGACCTGAATATAAACCACTTAGGTCAGTGGTAGGCAATTCCGGTCCTCGAGAGCCAGAGCCAAGTCAGGTTTTCAGGATATCCACAATAAATATGCATGAGATAGATTTGCATCTCAAGGAGGCAGTGCATGCGAATTCATCTCATACATATTCATTGTGGATATCCTGAAAACCTGACCTGGCTCCGGCTCTCGAGGACCGGAATTGCCTACCCCTGACTTAGGTTATAAGTGGTATATAAATGCTAAAAAAAAAAATAAACAGTAAAGCATTTGGTGACAGAGAGGTAGAAGGGGACTTGTTTCAGAAACAGGTGCCATCTGGCTCCATGTGTTCCATTGGCAAATGTGTATCCTGAATTGACCCAGGTATGGTAATATCTTCACTTGCCAAATCTTTCCGGCTAATAATGAGGTGTGAATGAGCCCCAGATACACTGTCTGAGTCCCTGGGACATGGTACAAACCTTTTAGTCTATATATATGTCATTCTATTGCCAGATTCTAAAACATATCATATAAAATGTTGCATGCGATAAACTTTGCATCATTTCATAATGAGAATATTACAGGGGGGGAGCGCTTTTACTTAAAAACCCCCCCCCAAAAAAAAAAAAACCTTCTCTAAGGTCTAACGAAACGATGGGTTTATTGACGAGCATCTCTGAAATCTCTCTGCTGAACGGAAAGGATTCTGAACACATCTGTTTACCAATTTCCTGCTGGTCGCAGCACCACGGTAGCAATAAGTAAATCACCCCCACACTCTTCTCGATGAAGCCATTAAGCCTAGAAACATGCTGGTTTGGGCAATATAGAAATCAAAGTGGAGGCAAAGCAGAGGAAAATCTGTGTTAAAGAACAAAAATCCACAGGCTGCTTCAAATATCAAGGAGCCCTGAAATTTTCCATCAATTTGTTTTCATGGCCTTCTGACATTTTCAACTTAAAACTGTACTGCTTAACATCAAGGCATTCTGAGAGAGCTTCAGTTGGAGATAATTTTTGAGTGGAATTGAGCAGGAAAAAAAAAAGGTAATTCTTCAGAGATGTTCACTGGGAAAAGGTAATTTTAGGATCCACTTGCTGCTTTCTTTGACTGTGGTTTTGTCCCCTGTTTTAAGTAGCCATCAGGCCATTCCTGGGCACTCTGTATGTAAGCAGTGGGCAGTGGCTATGTTGTTTGTGCAAAGTAGGTTTACAAAAACTATACCTCGAGGCTATGCTTTTCCCAGACTGCGAAGATCAAACAGTGCAATTTCTCTTAGAGGTTTCAGCAATCTTGAGGCCGGAGGAGACCTGCGCACAGAATCATAACTTCATAGTGCAGCAAAAAAAAAAAAAAAAAATTGTTTATGAGGGACAATTTAATTTCATACAAAGAGGCATGATGCAGTAATCCCGAGCCTCGCTAATGTGGCTTTGTAAAGCCATCTTTCTTTCCCGCAAATAGACCTAAAAGCACAGTGCAGTTTTTAGCAGTTGATCTGTACTACAGCAATTTATATATGTAGCGAGACACTAAAGCCAAAATAAACAGACTTGCGAATGGGGGCTATTATATGTCATTTGTACAAGTGGAAGAGCCAAGCACCACAAAAGGCACGGACCTTTCATCTGCTTACTCGGAGAAAAGAGGCCGCCGCTTGATTAATGGTTTCAAATGGATGCGCTGAAAATTGTCAGGCATCTCTTGTATGGTTTTTCCTTTGATTTTACTGCTATGGAAGAATGGGAGGGGGGGATGATCCTTTATTAGTAATAAGAGCAGGGTGCATAAACAGCCTTTTTCTTTTCTTCCCCCTTTTGTGAAACAGAGACTTTGGTAGATTAGCAATTTATTCCCACCGTCAAACTGCAATACTTTCACTTTGGTTGCTTCTCAATTTGTATCAAAAGCATTCTACTACACTTGAAAGCTTTCTGGGTTTCTGTTGATCCTAGATATTTTTTTTTTTGAAACCCAAACTAAAAATCTGCAGTCTGTAGTGTGGGATTAGATTGTTCATTTCAATACATGGGTTATACATGTTACCCAGTCAATATATGTTATAATTCTTTGCTTTGAATATACAGTAGTACAGTATGCATCCACGTGGCAACTATCTATTTAAAATTATTATTAAACTTTATTGATTTTAAAATATTAACAGTGCAATAAACAAGTATGTGAACATATAGCAAAACAAGATAAGCACATTTGTCTTACAACATATCAGAGCAATACTTTTAACCCACCCATCCCTTGATTAATCAATAAAAGCATGAATACATATATACATTCAGTAACCTTCCTTTCTGTAAAATAATAAAGCAATCCCACCCATCCTTTCTCCCTTCCCTAGATGTGCAACTGTCTTTTAAACACACTGATCAAATTTTCATTGACAGGGACGAATTCAGGGTATACACTTTTGCTAATATTCTCTTTGAACAGTGTTGCTTGGGAAGATAATACTAGGGGGCAACAGGCCCAGGTCTGTGCTGGTCGGAGCACGGATGTACCAAAGAGGTGACGCACTTGCACTCCAGGGGACAATCCCTGCTGGCGCAAAAAGCAGCACGGAGGCTTAATCGGAGAATGACTTCCTTCCACCCTCAGGCAGCCAGGAACTCAGACCATCTGGTAGGCAGGGGATTAAAAAGAGGGGAAAATGGGGCTAATAAAAAAAAAACCCCCGCAAAAACAACCCAGCACTGCATGCAATGTTTCTAGCATTTTAATTATGCAGTGCCTGGTTTTCACTGTTTATTACACAGATCTTTGTTTTTCTGTATTTTCCATTAAAACAACAAAACTTATTGAACTGAAAAAAAAAAGTACAGTGTTAATGTACAATAACCAAGGGGGAAAAAGAATATGCAAGTGCAGGTACAACAAGAATATTCGTACAGTGGTATCTGTAGATGAGATAACATGCATACAAAAGGAAAATATGATGTCATATATTGAGATAACAAAATTACCTAAGAATAGGCTAATACCAGAGTAAACTAATCTCAATAAGACTCTATTTGAGACAATGGATATGAAGTGCTCAAGGCCAGCAGCCACTTGAATTTGTCTAGGCTTACTGGCCTACATGCGAGCTATCATCGGTCCAAAAAGTCTCTTATTAAATGCTGCTTATATAATAATAATAATAATAACTTTATTATTGTATACCGCCATACCCAGTGAGTTCTAGGCGGTTCACATTAATTTAAACATAGTTACATGCAATTAAGTATTAATTGAACAGATTTACATAGAGTTAAGTATTAAATTGAACAGGGATTCAGGCAACAAAGTAGATGAAGTTGGGGAGCAGGATAGAGTGGATCGAGGGGGAGGGGGGGCGTAATAAAGGGGGAATGCTAATTTTATTACTATTTTGTTACTATTTCTTGTCATATATTTCTTTTTATCTTGTATTTCTCGATAAGTAAATAAATAAATATCGAAGGGCTTTTACCCAATTAACATGAAAAAAATATGAACCCTTCTCAGGGCCCTAGTATTTGTGTAAAGTGCTTAGTTTGGGTTTGATTGTCCACCTGGCCTCAACACCAGCGATGGAAGATAGAGTTTAAATATATTGAGATAACCCAGTTATGCAAGAGAACAACTCGATTGTTGGGAGGTACGGAAACATCCAGTAAGGGCTGCCAAGTACGTTCAAAAGAGGCAAGGAGTCTAGTCTTAAGGGCAGCCGCCCTCTCATATCTGGCTGTGAAACCAACCGTGTTCCTTCGTCTGAGATAAACTCAGGGCTCCTTTTACAAAGGCGCGCTGGCGTTTTTAACGCGCGCACCGGATAAACGCGCGCCAGCCAAAAATCTACCAGCTGCTCAAAAGGAGGCGGTAGCGGCTAGCACGCGAGCCAATTTAGCACGCGTTAAGGCCCTAGCGCGGCTTTGTAAAAGGAGCCCTCAGTCTTTTCTCTATCTAAAGCTGGACACATAATTCAAGCAAACCCACAGGGCAATTCCCTCATCCTCCCCACTCTGAAATATTTGGAATAATCAGCAGCTTCGGTAAAACAGTGCTTTGCCAGCATCAAGTTTCAAGTTTCAAGTTTTATTAGGATTTTATATACCGCCTATCAAGGTTATCTAAGCGGTTTTTACAATCAGGTACTCAAGCATTTTCCCTATCTGTCCCGGTGGGCTCACAATCTATCTAACGTACCTGGGGCTATGGAGGATTAAGTGACTTGCCCAGGGTCACAACCAGCATCGTGTGCTAACAGGTTTAGTGGGCACAAACTTGCCAGTGAACTTGGAAAACTTGCAGGCTCTGCACTGTATTGCTTAATTAAAGCGTAATCTGTGTAAATGGGGAATACTAGATAGTGAGACAACAATGGTGTCAGGTCAAAAGCGCGCCGGGACAAAGGCGCGCCCAGACAATTGAGCGCAGCGCGCGCCGCCGCGCCGCTCTAAATTACTGTTTTTAGTGCTCCGACGGGGGGGGCGTGGTGGGGGAACCCCCCACTTTACTTAATAGACATCGCGCCGCATTGTGGGGGCATTGTGGGGGGCGTGGGGGGTTGTAACCCCCCACATTTTACTGAAAACTTCACTTTTTCCCTGTTTTTAGGGAAAAAGTTCAGTTTACAGTAAAATGTGGAGGGTTACAACCCCCCCAAACCCCCCATAACGCCGACGCGATGTCTATTAAGTAAACTGGGGGGGTTCCCCAACAAAAACCCCCGTCGGAGCCCCTAAAAACTGTAATTTAGAGCGGCGGCGGCGCCGTGCGCCGCGCTCAATTGTCGGCGCGCGCGTTTGTCTTTCGCGCCGTTGTCTACGAACCGACAACAATAGCTGATCTCAGTAAAAAACATGTTTTACAGTTTCTTTTCTCCATTATAAAAAATGTATTAAGTGTGCGTGTGTGTGTGGGGGGGGGGGAATATATTTCCACGCGGTTGCTGAACGAAGTCCTAAAAATTCCATTTCAAATAAAACCATGTTCTCTAAACATTTGGTTGTGTAATTACCGTTACTTTAATACTGATGGAGTCGAATACAGGGAAAAGATGGCAGTTTTCTCACAGATTTGAGCATCTGATGAGCAAAGGTTAATTTGTCTGTACATGGGCAGATTAGCTTGTCACATCTGCTGTTAATTGCAAACAGATACGTTAGGCTAATTAAACATTGCAAGGGGCTGACCTAAATTGTTCAATGGTCTGTTTCTACATGCAACTCTGCAGTTAATCTATATCACACTTCCTGTATAGTTTTTATATAGGTTGATGAAAAGTAATGGACTTAATTGCAAAGCCAGTGACACTTCTTGCACTCACTAGATACCCCTGCCACATTAAACAAGCTCAAAGTGGAAGATTCAAACACATGCGACACAGCCATGTGAATTTCCTGTCAGGTCACAGCCATTCCCACTCTCTTTTCTTTGTCAGAGTGTTTCTAAAGTATTATTTTCCTTGGCAGCTGTCTCGGTGGCTCACCTCGGTCTAATTTCAGAAATTCATTATTAGGACAAACAGTTGCAGCACATCAAAATTAATTAAACTGGGAATCAACAGCTGACTCTTAATCAGATCACTGGTGGTTGATCAGTGCTGGAGACGTGTCATCGGGTTATTAGTGTAACCAGTTTTAATTTACTGTAGCCAGCGTAATGCCAATATACGGCACATGACATATTAGCGAGTGTATTTTACATCCAAAATTCTAGATTCTAGAGCTGTATGTCGGCCACGGTAATTCAGATCTTCTCTGCATAGGAAGCTCCCTTGCAGGCAACCCCGAGGGGCAGATTCTCAAAACTAAAATCTGCCTTTAACGTGCTCGCTAAACCAGATGCAGCTGATTTAGCATGCATGTATTTTAGCAACGGATTATCAAAATGGTTTACGAAGGTCTTTTCCGATTGTTTTTTTTTAGCGGTCTCTGATACTGCCATGCAAATGTAGTACAAGGAGGTCAAAATGATCACTCCGAGCAATTCTCTATAATTGCCGAGTGATTCTCTAACCTCATTGTGCCACATTTGCAGCCAAAATTTACCGACAGGTCTGAGCTGTCATTGCCTTACTCTCTGATCAATGCCTGAGCGCTGATTGGTCCAGGCACTGACAGGAACGTAATGTTTGACAGCTCAGGTCCTTCCCCCATACACATACACGCAAATTAAAAATAATAATAAAAAAAACAAAAAACAAATTGAAGATTGGCAGGAGAGATGGCCACTCTCTCCTACCGTGTCACCGACACTAATAACCCCCCTCCCAACAATGGGAGAGGACCACTTCCTCCCACCACCAAGCAATGCCTCACCCCCATGCAGAGGGAGAGACGTTCATTCCCTCCCACCGCCAATGTCAAGCAAACCCCAGCAGCGGGAGAGATGCCCACTCTCTCCTGACACCAAGCGACAAACCACCAACACCCACTGGCAGCAGGAGAGATGCCCACTCTCTCCTGCTGCCATGCAACCCTCTCCCACAACATGCCTCCGACAACCCCCACCTTCTCCCCCGTACCTTTCTTAGATGGCTGGTCGGAGGGATGCCTACTTCCTCCAGCCAGCAGGCCCACCTCTTCAAAATGGGATGCACCGGAGAGGGGCCTGAGGTTCTGATTGGCCCAGGTTGTTTATTGTCCCTCCCAAGGAGCCTTAGGCCAGGATGCACTGGGGAAGGGAAGGCCCACTATTTTGAAGAGGTGGGCCTGCTGACTGGAGGAAGTAGGCATCCCTCTGGCCAGGTATCTAAGTAAGATAAAGGGGAGAGGATGGGGCCATCAGAGGCATGGGGGGGGGTTGCATGGCAGCGGGAGAGAGTGGGCACCTCTATTGCTACTGGGGGAGGTGTTGCGTGGTGGTGGGAGTGAGTGGGCATCTCTCCCACTGCTGGAGGGGAGTGTGTTGCTTGGCGACTAGAGAGAGAGGGCATCTCTCCCGCTGCTGATGGGGGTGATGTAGAGTGTTGTTGGCAGTGGCAGAGAGTGGGCATCTCTCCCGCTGTCAAGTGGAGGGTTGCTTGACTTCGGCAGCTCGATTTGTTGTTGGGTTTTTTGTGTGTGTTTATTCTACGCATGTCCCCATCGCTATCACCAGCAATGGATACATGCAAATTTTGCGAATCTTCACTACTCTCTGCCAACCTCATTTACAAGAGCATTTTTTGGAGAATGACACACTTTTAAACTAAACTAAACTACAACTGCAATAGCGGCCCATCGTTTTTTTAACCCAAATTTTTGAGAATCTAGCCCTGATTCATTAAACATAGTACATGCCCACTCCCTACTGTCATTGCTACTGGCTCCTCCATGTCCCCCGTGAACATTTCAGCCCTGACACTCCCTTCTCCCACTGGCTCCACCTATACCCCCGACCTGCCATATACGTAATTTTGTATAAGGAAGCAGGAAGGATGGCCAGTCCTTCCTGGATCAGGCTCGCCTCTCCAAAATGGCAGGCCTTCCCTTTCCTATGGTGAGGGGCCATAGATGTCTGAGCCAATCAAGGCCTTAGGCCCCTGCCCATGCATTCTAGGATGCATTGGTGGGGGCCTAAGGTCCTGATCTGCTCAGGTTCCCAAGGCTCCTCCCAGGGGAGGGACCTTGGGTACCTGAGCCAATCAAGGGCTTAGGCGCCTCCCATTGCATCCAAGAATGCATGGGCAGGGGCCTAAGGCCTTGATTAGCTCAGACATCTATGGCCCCTCACCTGTGGGAGGGGCCTTAGGCTCCTGAGCCAATCAGGCCTTGACCACTCCCAATGCATTACAGGATGCACCAGAAAGGGAAGGCCCGCCATTTTGGAAAGACAGGCCTGACACAGGGACTGGGCATCCCTCCTGCTCCCTTCTACAAAATAAGGTATGGGGTAGGGCAGGATGCATGGGTGGAGCCAAGGATCTTTAGGGGAGGGTGTGTGTCAGGACTGTGATGTTCACGGAGGGAAGGTGTCAGAGAAGGTCACGATGTTTATGGGGGGCGATGGGAGTGTGGAGGGGTCCAGTGACTATTGGGAGGGCCATCATTGGGGGGATGACATGGAATGGCACCACTTTAGCATAATTCTTTTTTTATGGGGACAGATATTGTGTATGTGTTACACACACAACCTCTGTGGCCATTAAAAAAAAAAAAAGAAATAGGGCAGATCTGTTGATAATTTTGGGCCCTTAGCAGCCACCACTAGATGCCTTAGCAATGTTAGTGCATCAGTCAGAGGGCTTGTTTTAATATAATGACCTCGTTTTGATACTAATGAGGTAATTTGCATGGCAGAGTCGGAGAATGAACGAATGCATGCAAAAGCACACGGTGGGCCATTTAGTACATCGAGTCAGCAAATTAGATCCGTTGCTAAACCAATCAGACTGGTTTAGCGATGATCATTAGACAGTCAGAGAGTTTTGTGCATATTGATCTTACTTCTTAGTTTTCATTCCATTTTAATTCAAAGATATGTACTCCATACTGATGCATTTGCAATAGCATAGTAGGTCTAGACTTTCATTAATTCATTAATTAATTGATTAAATCCCTTCCCCCCAAGACATTTTCCACGATGCCATTCCTCAACAAGGCATCCCCCCTTTGAGGATATTTCCCTTGAAATCATCCTTAGTACATATCCTCTTCTAGAAGGTCATTCCAGCAAAGGTCTCCAGTTTGCCCTTTCTGCAGAGATCACCATCTCCACAACATTCATTGCCTCTTCCTCTTCACAAGCTTCCGTGCACCACAGACTCAGGAGGTAGGTCTTGAAAGGAACAGCCAGGAAGGAAGTGTATGAACCAATATCACTGCAGAAGAATGAGTGGTTGTGGGTGTTCTGCCTGTAGCAGAAAGGGCACAGGGAAAAATGAAAGTGCAAGGCGATGAATGTCTCAATCTGGTCTGATCTGGGTGAATCTAGGCAGCTATAGAAGTGATTGCAACAGCTTTTCATGCTTCAGCAGCTCTAGAGACTCTTCCCTTGTGGGGAATTCCCCAATACCACAACAGTTCAAGTAGTGTCCACCATAAATGGCACCACATTTTGCCTATTTGAAAGGCATAAGGAGCACAGAAGATTAGACAGGAGAGGACGAAGGAATGTAAGCGTATTGAGAGGTAGATAGCAAATTGGGTGCTTTGCTTTGCTTGCTTGGTCTTCACTGCTGGCAATGCAGACCCATCACTGATACGGTTCTTGTGGTACTATCTTGATTCTATCCTTGAGGCCCATAAGGAATATGATAGGTTTGTATGTGTTAATAATGATGTGACTTCAGGGAAAGAATGACAGGGAAACTGGCCCTCACTTGGTAAGAACATAAGAACATAAGAAGTTGCCCCCGCTGAGTCAGACCAGAGGTCCATCTTGCTCAGCGGTCCGCTCCCGCGGCGGCCCATCAGGCCTAGTGCCTGAACAGTGGTCCCTGATTAATTTTGTAACTTACCTCTAATCCCATCCCTATAATCTACCTCTACTCTTATCTGTACCCCTCAATCCCTTTGTCTTCCAAGTACCTATCCAAAGCTTCTTTGAACCCCTGTAGCGTGCTCCTGTTTATCACATCCTCTGTTAGCGCGTTCCATGTATCCACCACCCTCTGTGTGAAAAAGAACTTCCTGGCGTTTGTTCTAAACTGCTCCCCTTTCAGTTTCTCTGAGTGCTCCCTTGTACTTATTGATCCCCTTAATTTGAAAAATCTGTCCCTGTCTATTTTTTCTATGCCCTTCATGATCTTGAAGGTTTCTATCATGTCTCCTCTAAGTCTCCGCTTTTCCAGGGAGAAAAGCCCTAGCTTTTTCAGTCTGTCAGTATATGAGAGGTCCTCCATGCCCTTTATTAGCTTAGTTGCTCTTCTCTGGACCCTCTCAAGTTCCTCCATGTCCTTCTTGAGGTACGGCGACCAGAACTGAACACAGTACTCCAGGTGCGGGCGCACCATAGCACAATACAGTGGCAGGATGACTTCCTTTGTCCTGGTCGTGATACCCTTCTTAATGATACTCAACATTTAGTTTACTTTCCTTGAGGCTGTGGCGCACTGCGCCGACGCCTTCAATGTTGTGTCTACCATCACTCCCAGGTCTCTTTCAAGGTCGCTCACCCCTAGTGCTGATCCCCCCATTTTGTAAGTGAACATCGGGGTTTTTTTCCCTATATGCATGACCTTGCATTTCCCTATGTTGAAACTCATTTGCCACTTTTTGGCCCATTTTTCCAGTATTGTCAGATCTTTTTGGAGATCTTCGCAGTCCTCCATGTTATTGACCTTGTGATATAGTTTGGTGTCATCCGCAAATTTAATAACCTCACATTTTGTTCCTGCCTCCAGGTCGTTAATGAATATATTGAATAGGAACGGTCCCAGCACCGACCCCTGTGGAACTCCACTCGTGACCCATTGCCAGTCTGAGTAATGTCCCTTTACTCCAACCCTCTGTTTCCTGTCCGCCAGCCAGTTTTTGATCCATCGGTGGACCTCCCCTTGCACCCCATGGTTCCATAGCTTCCTTAGTAGTCTTTCGTGTGGCACCTTGTCGAAGGCTTTTTGGAAGTCAAGGTAAATGATAAGAAGTATAATAAGTTCGTGAGGCATGACCTGCCCTTGCAGAAGCCATGCTGGCTCGACTTTAGCTGCCCATAGTTGTTGATGTGTTCCCAGATGCTGTCTTTAATCAGTGCTTCCATCATCTTTCCCGGGACCGAGGTCAAGCTCACCGGCCTGTAGTTTCCTGGGTCTCCCCTTGAGCCTTTCTTGAAGATGGGCGTGACATTTGCTATTTTCCAGTCTTCCGGAATCTCTCCAGTTTTTAGGGATAGGTTGCATATTTGTCGAAGAGGCTCAGCTATTTCGTTCCTTAGTTCCTTGAGTACCCTTGGGTGAATGCCATCCGGACCTGGCGATTTGTCGTTCTTTAGCCTGTCTATCTGCCTGAGGACATCCACCTTGCTCACCTCTAGCTGGACCAGATTTTCATCCTGCTCTCCTTTTACGATCTCCTCAGGCTCCGAAATGTTGGTTGTGTCCTCCCTCGTGAAAACTGACGTGAAGAACTTATTTAGCCTGTCAGCTATCTCCTTTTCCTCTTTTACCACTCCCTTTCTGTCCCCATCATCCAAGGGTCCCACTTCCTCCCTTGCTGGTTGCTTCCCCTTAATGTACCTGAAGAATGATTTGAAGTTTGTTGCTTCCCCTGCCAGTCTGTCTTCATATTCTTTTTTTGCTTTCCTAACCACTCGATGACACTCCTTTTGGTGTTTTTTGTGTTCCTTTTGGTTCTCCTCTGTTTTGTCCTTTTTCCATTTTTTGAATGATGCTTTCTTGTCACTTATCGCCTTTTTCACTGCATTTGTTATCCACACTGGGTTTTTTTGTTCTATTTTTTTTGCACCCTTTCCTGTACTTGGGGATGCACAGGTTCTGTGCTTCGTGCACTGTGCCCTTGAGTTTGGTCCAGGCATTTTCTACGGACTCCATCTTCCTTGCGCTGTCATTGAGTTTCTTTCCCACCATTTTCCTCATGGCATCATAATTCCCTTTATTGAAGTTAAGTGCAGTCGTTGTAGTTCTTTTCACCTTTAATGATCCAAGTTACAAGATGTTCATTTTTGGCTGATTTTGTAGAAGGGAGTAAAAGGGATGCCCAGTCCCTCCTGTGTCAGGCTCGTCTCTCCAAAATGGCAGGCCTTCCCCTTCCCAGTGCAATCTGGGATGCACTGTTGGGCGGCCTATGGCCGTAATTGGCTCAGGCGCCTAAGGCCCCTCCCACAGGGACCACTTCCACCAATCACAACTACTAAAATTTTAGGTGTCCTTATAGACAATAAGCTAACATTTCGACCACAAATAAGTGCATTGGTTAAAAATTGCTTTTATAAATTAAGAATGATTTGATCATTGGCCCCTCTTCTTGATATTAGTTCCCTGAACGTTTTGATCCATGCGCTTGTAATATCAAAAATGGACTACTGTAACTCACTATTAAAAGGAATTTATCACAAGGACTTAAAACGCTTGCAGCTTATTCAAAACACGGCTATTAAGATAATCTCGGGAGCAAAGAAATATGATCATGTTACCCCTCTGCTTCAAAACACCCACTGGTTACCTGTCCCGCACAGGGTAACTTATAAAATCGCCCTTCTGACATTCAAAACTATGCAGACCAACACACCAGCATTCATAGATAGAGTTTTGATTCCATACGACCCTCCGAGATCTCTAAGATCTATATCTCAATACAATCTAAATATCCCTTCTTTAAAAATTATAGGCACATGTCGCACCTCCACTTTTTCTGTGACAGCCCCTATGATCTGGAATGCTCTTCCCCTATACCTAAAAATGGAAAAAAACTTAAAAAATTTTAAAAGCAACTTAAAGTGCTTTCTTTTTAAAGATGCTTTTAACTGAACCATTTCATTTTAGATATTAACCTATACTTGCTCTTTTTTTTATATTTACATTTCTCCCAGTCCCTTTTGTGTTTACCTTATATGTTCCTCACATTTACTATATCAATTGTATTTCCCCCCCCCCCTTTCCTATCTATGTCCATGGCCGGTTGGTCCATAATTACCTAGTATGTATTGTTGTCAGTCTTGCAGTTTTTATAGAAAAGTATGTTTTAAATGTTATATTTTTGTTTAAATGTTATTTTATATCTTGTACAACGCTTTGTAGTAACGAAAAAGCGTTTAATCAAATAACTGAATAAACAATAAACAATAAACAATGCTTCCAGTTGACTATTTCTAGTTTCTAACAGAAATGGTTTGATGATACTCCCCAAATATCCCTTTTATTGTGAGGCATGGTCAAAGCTGTTTTAAGAAGGCATATCACATCCATAGCAAAGTCGCTCAAACATAAGCAGGAGGCCCATTATGAGGCATCGTACCCCAAGTGGCATTAAGTGAGTCTTCATAAGCAGACAAAGACTGAACAGATGCTCAAACAACTCACATAGGTGAGAGGGGAAATTATTGTGATTAATACTCTTAACAGCATCAAAACCTTGTGGCCGAAATGACATTTCTAGGAGCATGAAAATACAGTACAGCAAATAAACTGCTGTGGCAGTAAACCACAGGGCATGAACTAAGAGGCAAATGCAACATATCAAAGATGAGGTTTGGACCTCCCAATCTGAGCAGTGTAATAAGAAATCATCTGGGTTGCCATTTAATATTGAAAAGGTCCACAAGGTTAACAAGGCCCTGAAGAATGTGGTAGTGCTGTCTAATCTAATTGGCCAGTTTGCACCAGTGTTATCTACTGTTTGTAATGCTATTGAGAGCTAGCATGTCCTGTCCCAAACATTTTGTGAAATCTCTATTACAGTGATCCTTAATGAAGTGAAAGGCCCCTCATTGGCTAGAATCTATAAACCTATTTCCATTTTATATTCAAACAATTTTTTTGGCGAGCAATAAACCAATACGGAATGCAAAAATCACAGAGAACATCTTCCATGTCGCTCATTTAGAGAAATTTCACCCACCCACCAGAACAGACCCCACAAATCTCCCTCCCCCAAGGGCTCAAATAAATGCCAGAGCAAGAATATACAAATTTCCTAATAAAGAAACAAGAATA
Organism: Geotrypetes seraphini; assembly: GCF_902459505.1. Taxonomy (NCBI): domain Eukaryota; kingdom Metazoa; phylum Chordata; class Amphibia; order Gymnophiona; family Dermophiidae; genus Geotrypetes; species Geotrypetes seraphini. The sequence goes on from NC_047095.1 coordinate 25,798,948, forward strand.
CAAATACAAAATCACCGCCAGTCACCCATTCAAAATTTGATTACGAGTCACAGATGTCATAGTGAGTCCGAATGGTTCCCAAGTAGATGGAAAGCTCATCCCCTTGCTAGTGGAGAAGTCTGTGACCTCTTTGTGCTCCCAAGCAACAACCTATATCATTTGCAACCTCCTTATTTCCGTTTTAAATTTTGATTACAAGATTCTAACTACAGTCTTGAATTACAGAATAGAAGGGGACGTGGAAAAGCTAATTACCCAGATAAGACCAGATTTATCAGAAGTCAATATGGGGCCTAATTAATATTATGCTTACTCTGAAGGGAGAGGAAGGCTAATATGTAATTGTGACCCTGGGTGCAGAGAAAGCTTGAGCGACTCTATTTATTCACAGTTTTCCCACAAGGCAGATTTGAACAACCATTTTGTGCAAGGAACTTATATGCCACCCTGAAAGCCACAGTCTCAGGAAAATGATCCTCTTTCACATTTAGTTTAGGCAGGGGGACACGTCAGGGCTGCCCCCTATCACTAGTGTTCCTTGCCTTAGCCACTAAAATGTTTGTGAGGTTAATGAGAGAAAAATTCAAGGACTTTGGTTTGCACATAAGGGGGAAAATGTATTAAATTTGTCCTTTTTTTTCCCTTCATGTTTTGTTGTATACAGCCTTTAAAAGTGGAGGTTACTTGGGAGGCCAGAATGGTGGAGGGCCATCCGAGCAGATGGAAAAATATTTTGCTTATTTGGGATGCTTATTTGCATTCTTTGCCCCCTCCCCCACCAGGGGACGCTGCCTACTTTTGAATATGTTATGATTTCATTTGTTATATTATTTTTTTTTTCCTCTCATCGGGCTCTTTGGTGAACAAACTCAATTGGCTTTGCTACGATCGGGGGCTCAAGAGTCCTGGTTCCTGATCTTCTCGATTGTGAGCTTTATTGGTTTGCCTTTGGGGGAGTTCACATAGGGAGGAGTTCGGGGGTGGTTTGGGGGGTATTTGCAGGGAGTATTTATTGTTCTATGGGGGAAAATTGTTGACGCTTGGAATCTTCTCCGTTTTTGTGTGATTGGCCTAGTTTGGCTTTTTGTATTGTTTACCTTTTCCAATGTGTGATGTTCCTCTGTCATCAATAAAAAAAAATTGTTTCACTTAAAAAGTGGACTAACATGGTTATCACACTAGTTCAAGTTAAGAGAGAAAACCCATGTCATATCATCTTACATCTTGCAGCAATGACACCTAATTTACATCACAGACTGTGTTATTCTGATGTCTCACTACCCTTTCTGATAAATCTAATTGAAGAGTTTAGCAGGCTCTTGGGTACGCAGTTAATTTTCAAAAGTCAGCATTACTCCCCTACAAAACCACTCCTGCTTTATCCACAGGGTTCCAATTAGTACATCATTTTAAATATCTTGGGATATTGATAACCAGTGATTTTTTTCCCTTTCTTTATAAACTGAATTATGACATGCAGTTACATTATATTCAAACTGAGTTGTGCTCATGGAAAGATATGGTAATCTCTTGGCTAGGTCACATTAATGTTATGAAGATGCTAGCCCTACTCAAACTATCTTTGTTTTTGGAACTCCCCCTTAAGTTCTTTCAAGAGCTTAAGAAGCTTTTATTCAGTATATTTTGGCAAAGAAAAAGAACAAAGTACTATTTCAAATTTTAATCTCTGCCTAGAGGCCTGGGAGGAGGGGTGTACCAAAAATGGGAGTATATTTATAATTGAAGTGCATGCTTGTGACCCTCTGACAACTTCAGGTGGGAATCTTCCTGCATAGGTGAAACTCACCGTTTGGTGGGTTAAACCCTTGTCCCTTAAGGCTTTCAAATGTATTGTTGAACTCGGAAAGGGAAGGGATTGGGACTTGTAAACTGCCTTTTTATAGTTTTACAACACAGGTGTCGAAGTCGGTCCTCGAGGGCCGCAATCCAGTCGGGTTTTCAGAATTTCCCCAATGAATATGCATTGAAAGCAGTGCATGCACATAGATCTCATGCATATTCATTGGGGAAATCTTGAAAACCCGACTGGATTGCGGCCCTCGAGGACCGACATCGACACCCCTGTTTTACAACCATACTCAAAACGGTTTACATACAGGAACGTCAAAGTATTTTGCCTATCTGTCCCAGTGGGCTCACAATGTATCTAATGTACCTCGGGCAGTCAAAGATTAAGGGACTTGCCCAGGACCACAGGGAGTAGCATGGGGTTTGAACCTGTAACCTCAGGGTGCTGAGGCTGTAGTTTTAACCACTTGGCAAATACTCTAGAGCAGGGGTGTCAAAGTCCCTCCTCGAGGGCCGCAGTCCAGTCGGGTTTTCAGGATTTCCCCAATGAATAAGCATGAGATCTATTTGCATGCACTGCTTTCATTGTATGCTAATAGATCTCATGCATATTCATTGGGGAAATCCTGAAAACCCGACTGGATTGCGGCCCTCGAGGAGGGACTTTGACACCCCTGCTCTAGAGGCATATACTAGAGGCAGACGGCATTCGGGAGTAAGCATTTACACCAGTCATTGCCATGGTGTAAGTAGTCACACCTAAATTACACATTACAATGTGAATTTACACTAGCACTCATATTCTACAACAGCAATTTTATGTGTAATTGCTGACAGAGACTTTGTACTTTCTGGCGGTATAAAAAGATTTTAAATAAATAAGCACCTAACTTTAAGTATGCTCTACAGAACTATTTCCTTAGGGCCTGATTCTTGAAGCACACGTCCCAAATGCAGGCAGCGGTAAGCTTCTTATCGCCATTTGGAAGCCAATCAGGACATATGATTTTTTTTTTAAACTGTCTGAGGCAGGATGCCTACATTGTAGGCCTCTTTCTTGCATCTACTCATGCTTAAGCGTGCCCAAAGTGGGGCATGGGCATGGTTTCGCTCGGAAGTAGCCTTGGGTGGGTTAAGCGTCAGTATGCATCTCCATAGATGTGAGACAGATGCCTTAAATGCAGGTGTCTATCTGGGAGTGTAGACACATTTCTGGGGGTGGTCTAAGGGATTTTACCAATTGGAATCTTAGGCCCCTCCCCAGTGCATCCCATGATGCACTGGGAAGGAGAAGGCCTGCCATTCAGCCAACTAAAAAAGGTACTTGTGGGGTCTGGGTAGGCTTGGGTGGGGGGGGGTCAGGGTGCTGTGGAATGTCTTAGGGAGGGGTGGGGGTTCCAGCAGGAGGGACTGGGCATTCCTTCTGCTGGTTGATGTTTTGGGGGTGGCAGCAGGAGGAGTTGGGCATCACTCCTGCTGGGGATTATTTCGGGGTTTGCGGCAGGAGGGATTGGGCATCCCTCCTTCCGGGGATTGTTTTGAGGTTTGCAGCAGGAGGGATTGGACATCCCTCCGGCCGCCTAACCTGATTGCGGCAGGGACATTCCCTTGCTGTGATCAGTTCAGCGGCTGCATCTATTTGAAATGTAGGCCATCATTTTGCTGGCCTGCATTTCAGGCATCTATCGCGGCCCTAGGAAGATGAAACCACACTCGCCTAGCCTTGGGCAAGCTTAGGCACCCCTACATGCCTCCCTAGGCTCTTGAAGGCATCTACAATGTAGGCAGCCTGCCTTGGGGTGGTTAGAGAGTGGTAGGACGCCTACCATCGCCAACAATCGGGACACCATTTATAAAATTTGCTCCTTAGAGTCCATAGCTCCCAACGGTTTGGGTCCTAGATATATTTTATGTGGATTATCAAATTGTATATTTTTAAATAAAGCCTGCATCTTGAACATCACCATCTCCACAGAGTTTTTGTTTTCGCTGGATTTACATTTTCTGTGGGATTAAGGATTAATCTTTTGCTTATATTACTGTTTCTGTAACATAATATTGCATTTTAGGACAGCTCATTGATCACATATACCAATAATTTGAAAGTTTATACTAAAAAGTGATTGTGCTGCTTTTTCTACCAGTGAATTTTTATATTTTGTTTGTTTTTGTCTAAGATATAATTATCATGAACAGACGAGGTTGATAATTTCTGTTAAGTCTGTGGACAATTTACTGCGCAAGATCAGTGAAAGAATCTGTCCAGCAGACTTCAAAGTGCATACAAGCATTATTTTGGCTGTAAAGTTAGCGACCAAGATGAAGCGTGGGCCCTTCATGTGTGCTGCACTGTCTACTAATCCACTGGCTGTATGGGAAACGGAAGAAGATGCCTTTCGCTGTACCTATGGTGCGGCGTGGACCAACAAATCATCACTCAGATTGTTAATTTTGCAAGACAAAAATTGCTGGATTCACAAAGAGGAATAAATCAAAAATTGTGTATTCTGATTGCCCATCAGCAATTAAACCCGTTCCTCATGACTCAGAGAATCCAGTTCCAATTCCTCTTTCCACATCTGCAGCACAAAGTACCGAAAGTTCAGATGAAGAATGTGCCTCTGCTGCGGTGGAGGAGTTGTATGAACCTGAAGTGGATGAAAAACAACCTCACCTGCTAACTCAAGAAGATCTTAATGATCTGGTTAGAAACTTGTTAGGAACCTGTATCTTGAACATCACCATCTTCACAGAGTTTTCATTACAGAAACAGTAAAATGCCAACGCTTCATGGTAGCATTATTGACGAAAATGATATAAACACACACTGACGCATAACTTAAAAACAGGATTTGATAGACGAAGACTGCTTTCAGATTTAGAGTCAACATGTGGCCCTTGTTAAGGTACAGGTGACAGAACTCCAATAGCAAAATGCTAGTTGACCAGTGTTATCTCTTCTGAGTATTTACAGTTAGTGGCTAAAAGGTAATTGACTATATTGTACAACAACCGGCAATTTTGAGCGCTGACCAGCTAAGTTTAGTGGCTAAATTAGACCATATCAATAGCAGTCCTATCTTTGGCTGCTATAAACTTAGGGCTCCTTTTATTAAACCACGGAAGGCCTTCTTACCGCGGGCCAGCGAGGTAAATGTTCTGACACTCATTCAATTCCTATGAGCGTTGGAGCATTTACCTCGCTGGCCCGTGGCAAGAAGATCTTCCGTGGTTTAGTAAAACCCAGCATTAACTGATTAATATTGACTTAACTGGTTAATTCTTTGGTAGTTCAAAAAGCCTCATATATTCAATGCCGGTCACCAGAAACAACCTGGCACTGAATACTCCCATGATCCGCACTGACCATGGTAGTTATCCAGGTTGCCTCTCAATGGCTGAATATTAGACCCAGGATCTACATCTGGTTTATTGGTCCTTATTTTATGCATTCTAATTTTGAAATGCATCAACAGTTCATGATGACAGTGGCATAGTAAGGGGGGGTGGTCTGTCCCGGGCACCATCTTGGGGGGGGACACCGGCACCTACCCTCTGCTCCCCTGCAACTTCCTGACCTCCCTGCTGCGCTTGTGTGCCCCTTCGCTTCCTTCGTGCCTCTTTCATTTTCCTGCTGCGAGCAGCATCAAGAACTCGCTGCCCATATCGGTGTCAGCTCTCTCTGACGTCACTTGCAGGTCCCGCGCCTAGGAAGTGGGGTCAGAGGGAGAGCAGACACGACACGGGTAGCAAGATCAGGATGCTGCTCGGGCCAGGAAAATTAAAGAGGTATGGGGGAAGGGAAGGGGGTGCGTATGCGACAGGGGGGGCGCAGGGAGGGACGCCACCACCCTGGCCGCCACTCGTCCTCGCCACGCCACTGTATGATGGTATCTCAAATCTTTTTAAATTAAAGAATCCAAAATAGCGCCATTATTCAGTTGCCCTGCTCATACATGTTAAATAGTCTAAGGTCAAGTTTATGTACTGTCAAAAAAGTCTTGCCGGTGAAGACATGCATAATGAAAATAAACAAGCAGGAACTAAAGCTACTTTCTTACTGACCAGTTCACCTTCCATCACTTCCCCCTGGATTCTTTCACACAAAGAGCATACTGTTATTGAGGCCATTAGGGGACTCTTCTGCTTTGCTAAGCTCCACACGACTCGAGGGAAATGGCTATAGATTGCAGCAAAAAAGTCCATCAGGCACGTCACATATGACCCCACTGTTTCTAGGAAAGGATACATCTGAATGCTCCAGCTGAACAGAGAGATTTTCCAAATGCTTGAAATCAGTTTTGAGACAAAAGGAGAAGATGCTGAAAAAAATGGATTGTAGCCTATGTACACTTCGCAATACGCTGCCCATTTCTATAGAAATCTAATGTAAGTGGCTCTTTGTTGATGGTGAACTTCGAGGAGCAAATGAGACCCACGACAATTAAGCACCTATTGAAGAAAAATCAGAGAAGAGAAGACTGTATATTAGGACAATGGGTTGGAGGCTTTTCAATTCAGAATGTAAAGAGCGAGCAGAGAATGCTGTTTTGTTTTTAAACCGTTTCTAAAAAAAAAAAAAACCTGGTAACTGCATCCTGCTCTTGTAGATGTATTACTTATGACATTCCAGTTTTTCATCCATTCATGATTTTGCATTAGCTTTAAATCTCTGCAGTTCGAATCTCACGGCTGAGTTAGCTAGAGGCCATAAAATATTGAAACCTTTAGAGCAAACCAGCCAGCCAGCTTTGGAGACGTTCAAGTCCAAAACTAAGCTTCAGATTCTGAACTATCCCGACTGGAGTAGAGTGTGGGAGAAAACACTGATAAAATTTTCATTAAAATGAGCCAAGGATACTGCTAGTATGTTTTTTTAGCACCTGTATGAAAACTTTATTTGAGCTAATGGAAGAGCTATGAAAGCCTTTCTCAAGTCCAGCACAGTCAGTGTATAATTCATTAATTATTGTCAGAGAAATGAATCTGTTCCAAGATTCATATTCCTTCAAAGAAAACCATCTATGGGGGGAAAATGAGCCTTTTTGATCTTTAATGTGAACAAATTTTACAGCACAGCTGTCAATATGACTAAGCCACCAGCATCAGGAGAAGCTCACTGCAGATTCAAATTAATATAGTCCTATAGCTTGTATACCACATAGTAACAGATATCAGATAAATACCAGTATGGCTCCTCTAGTTTGCCCAGTATGAGAGGGTGTTGAAAAGTTCTCAGCCCAAGCAACCAACTTCCTAAATTCTGAGTGTTATTTTGCCACTTTAGCTGAAGTTCAAGTTCAATCTATTTGATACTAGTCTTTAAGCCCGTTACATTAACGGGTGCTAGAATATATGTATGTCTGTCTTTCTTTCTTTCTGTCTCACTCCCTGCCCTTGTGTCTTTCTTCTTTTCTTTCTGCCTCCCTCCCTCCTATTATTTGTCTTTCTTTCTATTTGTCTCTCTCCCTGCCCCCTATGCAGCAGCATTTCTTTCCCCCCCTCCACTTCCCTGTGCAGTAGCCACATCAGCATTCCCTCCCCCTCCATTTCCCTGTGCAGTTGTGTCAGATCCGTGAGGAGGAGTGAAGTGACTTGGAATTGAGTGTGCTGAATTCTAGGAAAGGTGGCAGTCGGGTGAGTAAGTGTGCCAGATTGGGGATGGAATGGGAGCAGGGCAGTTGGGGAGATACAGTAAAAAAAAAAAAGGATGTTTATGGGTGAGGATAGAGGTTGAAAGTGGTCACTGAGGGAAAAGTTGGGAAACAAATGAATTGGATGGGAGGAGGGAGATAGTTTTGGTGTCTGTCAGAGCAGTGGAAGGAAAGAGCAATTGAGTGAATGTCACAGCAGTCGAGGATGGGAAACAGTTTTGAAGTGTGTGTGTCACATGGAGCCAGGGCAGTAGAGAATCTGGGTCATACTGAGAGAGAGTGTCTGATCAGGAGTAGTGGTTGGAAAGTAAGTGTGGATGGAGGGATTGGGAGAGTGTGAATCAGATGGAGAGAGGAACGGAATTGGGTTAGTGGGAACATTAATTAGTGGGAGAGGCAGTAAGGAATGATTAGTGAGTTTGCTAAGACATTGGCGAGTAACAAATGTCTAGTGGGAGGAGGGGAGGAGTCTGGATCGAAAGCATACTGGATGAGTGTGAAGAGAGGTATTTGGGTAGTGAATGAGCCCTGTCAATTTGAGGAGAAGGTGAGGTTGGCGTTTATGCTGCATCAGCCAAGTCCAGCAGGTTAAATCTACTGAACTCAATGAGTCGCACTGTGTTTTCCCTCGGAAATTGTTCTGCAGGGGAGAAGGGGGAGGGAAGCACAGGGGGAGTGTCACACGTCTTCCGCTGGCCTCACACTCCAAGAGCCCCCCTCTCTTCACACGCATTCGGAGACCGGTCTCTCCTCTTCCGCTTCTCCAACCTCCTGCCAGTCCAGCGCGTCTCTCCCCGTCTCCTCCTGTGCGCGCACGCTCGCTCTCAGGCCTCCCCACCCCACCATCCTAATATCAAACTCATACCTGAGGCCGCCCACCACCACCACTTCCGCAGCTCGCTTGCGCTTCGATACCCCATCCCCTCTGATGCGGCCCGCCTCACTGGAAACAGGAAGTGGTGGCGGGGGGGGGGGGAGGGCTGGATGCTGGATAATCGGGGGAAACAACGTTCAGAGGAGGGAGGCTGCGGGGCCTGTCGTGGACGGTCTCAAAGGCAAATGGAGAGAGAGGGAAGTAGCCCTTCCTCCCCCCCTTTGCGGGAATTGTATGAGCGGGATGGGCGTAGCGGGGGAGGCCCCGACTGCCCCAGCTGAGTTGCCATGTGTGATGTAGATAGTAAGCGCGCATGCGCATAGCTGTGTAATTTTTTTTTTTTTTGTAGTTGAAAGCCGCCACCGCAATTAGGGTTCGCCGTCCGCCAGCGCTCAGCCACACCGTGAGAGCCGGGTGAGAGCGGCTACCCCCAGCTGTGTAATTTTTTTTTTTTTTTTAGTTGAAAGCCGCCGCTGCAGCTCCTCTCTCGATCCTGGTGCGGTTCGAGAGAGGAGCCGTGGCGGCGGCTTGAACATAAGCGCAATTGTTGTCCCCCTACCTTCTGCATGGTAATCATATTCTCTCCTGTACTACATTGGGTTTTCCTTTTAGCTGTTCAATCAGTACCATGCACAGTGAGAGCCGGGGGTGAGGAAGGCCGCCGCAGCTGTGTAACCTTTTTTTTTTTTATTTGAAAGCCGCCGCCGCAGCTCCTCTCTCGATCCTGGTGCAGTTCGAGAGAGGAGCCGTGGCGGCAGCTTGAGCATAAGCGCAATGGACACAGAACCATGCACAGTGAGAGCCGGGGGCACGCATGCGCACTCTCATGTCCGCGACGGATCAGGGAACACGACTTTTGAGTGCGCATGCGCGGCCTAGCATTTTATTATATTAGATACCGCAAGTATAAAGCCAGTGTTAAAATCTAAGCAGTTTACAATATCATTACAAAAAAAAAAAAAAATAAGAGAGAGGGGAACAAACACAAACAATAAACAAATACAACCCCAACAAACATCTACAAAACATGAGGGGAAAAAAGTGGATTAGTTACAATAAAATCTGGGGGTATAGGGAAAAGGATAAAAATATATAAGGTGTGGGATTAAAAAATATGATCATATTTCATTAAGGCAAATTTGCAGAAACAAAATTCTCTGTTTTGATATTATTTCAGATCATTGATTAATCCATATCCACTTTTCAGCACCCCCTGGTAGTGTGAAGACTTTCAATCTGTGGTAACCAGAGCTGAAATTGTGATGTCATAATGCCTCATTCCACCAATAAGAGCCAACCTCATCAGTGATGTCACAAGGGCTTGATTGCCCTATACTTGGCTCACTGTTATTACATAAGAGGGGGGTCCTGAAAAGTTCTCAGCCCAACCAACCAATTTCCTAAATTCTGAGCATTATTTTGCCACTGTATATTAAAAGAGTGTTATCTTATTTCGTTACATGCCAATTTGTAGAAACAAAATTCTCTGTTTTGACATTGTTTCAGATAACCGATTAAACCATATCCACGTCATTTTCGGTTGGGCTGAGAACTTTTCAGCATCCCCTCATAATGTGGCTAGAGTTGCCCCTGCCGTTCCATGCAGAACATGCAGATTACCTCCCCTATGCCTTTATTTAGGGTTGTGCTTGCACTCCATTGAGCAGTATGGAGGGGCCATTTGGACCATCGTGTTTCTATATTATACACCTGTGCCTTTTTTTGAAGTGTGGAATTCTATTACTGCTATTTAACATTTCTATAGCGCTGAAAAGCATACACAGCGCTGTACGTTTGACATGTAATAGACGGCTCTCTGCTCTGAAGAGCTTACAATCTAGTTTGGACAGACAGACAGGACATATAGGAGTAGAGGAGTTCCTTGCAGGGAGAATAGGACCCCTCTGAATTTATTCTACACTTTTTTGAATTCTGTCACATGGAGGGACCTATTTACTTATCAAGCTGCATTAGCTGTTTAATGTGGGAATTAACATGTGCTAAGAGTTAACATAGCAGTTATCTTGTGCTAATGTACTATGTTCAATTAACACAGAAGGGAGCTTGGAATGGGCAGGGACTGCACCTAGTTAACAGCTAATGCCACGAATAATGCACAGGTTTAACATTAACAATGATCGTTGCTAACCAACCCGATTCACAAAACGACCCACCTTCTGTTTTCCCTCTCTCTCTCGCCCATTTTCCGATCCTGTCATGCAAATTAGCAAAACCCCATTTAAAATAGACAAGCAATTGATTCACTTACATTGCTTGGCTATTTTGCATCAGGGTTTTACGATCGTAAAACCCGACTGCTGTAGGTATGTCGGTAACAGTTAGCAACAGGTCTGTTGGGGGTTTTTTTTCCATTTTTTTTAAATGACACTGATATTTTGCGTGTATTACACACGCAAAATATCTGTCCCATAAAAAAAAAAAAGAAAAAAATTCCCCACCACCGCCCCTGGCCCTCCCCAATGACCTGCCGACAATCGTGCGCCCCCTCCCCCGACAATTACGGCGACCCACCCGAATCCCAAAAAAGATGGCAGGAGCGATGCCCACTCCCTCCTTCCATGAAGGCCCTCCCCCTCCACTCTGAAGAAAAAGGCAGGAGGGTTGCCCACACCCTCCTGCCCCCAAAGGCGCCCGCCCACTCCCTGAAAAAAAATGGTAGGAGGGATTACCACTCCCTCCTGCCCGCAAATACCTCCCATCCCCCCAAAAAAACACAGCAAGGGGGATGCACACTCTCTCCTGCCTGCAAATACCTCCCCCCGAAGAAAAAGGGTCTGGAGGCCCACCGCCCACTCTCCCTGCCAAGGCACCAGCCCCCACCCCATGCCTCTGACATTGGGAGCGGGAGGTACTGAAAACACCTCCTGCTTCAGCTCCTCCCTGATGACACTGGGCCTTAGGAAGGAGTCAAATAATAGCCAATCAGGGACTTTCTTAGGCTCCTCCCTAAGGAAATCCCTGATTGTCTCAGGTGCAGGTGGGGGAACGGTGGCTCAGGGGGACACGCGATTGAAGGCACTGTTAATGGGACAGATGGTGTGCGTTTAAGTCGCGCAGAACATCTGTCCCATTATGAAAAAGCAGAAGCCCTGACAGAAGTGACAGGAGGCTGCTTCTCCTGTCACTACTCTCAGGGCTCTGTGCATGTCTCAATCGTTCACTGAGCGATTGAGTTGGTGGATTTGCATATAAACTTGATAGTGAATCAATCGCTGTTTGAAAATCAACCAGGGAATTGGCCAACAGTGATTGAGTCGCTATCTTTAGTGAATCTGGGCCCAAGTCTTTAACCCAGAGCAGCAACTTTCTCAATGTTACCTGCACAGCTGCCTTTCCCAAGATGCTGGGAACATCCGCAGCAGTTAATGCCGAGATGTTGCACTTACTGCACATTCATTTTAGATATTACTGTGCATTAAGGCCCTGATTCTATAAACGGTGCCTAACTTCAATTATCCTGTAGGTGCTATTTATAGAATCGTGCCTAGTGGCACCTAAGCAGTCTCAGGCGCACTCCCATTTAGGCTGGGGTTTTCTTGCCTAAGGCACCTACTGGTGTATGTCAAACCATGCTGAAAATCAGCCCCAAATCCACCCATAATCCGCCCCTAACCATGACAACGTAGTAGGCACCTATCGAGCTAAGTGCCTACCAGCTAAGTAATTTTTTTAATTAATGGTGCTGATTAAGCCAATTAAGAAAATTAAATTAGGCGCCTAGATTAAAGAGTTGTGCAGGGAGAGAAATCAAGCTTGTTCCCACCTGTCCCCAATAGAATCAAACCCATCCTTGCCCATCCATGCTGGAAATCGAATCTGTTCCCACAAGTAATCTTTTCTGCCCTCGCCCATCCCCCATAAACTTCAAATGTAGTTATTTCATTTAATTATGCTACTGAATTAAAGGCTCTAGCTTTATTCATTTCAAAATATTAATTGGGAAGAACACCTACTTTGTAAACGGGTCTCTGCCAGAGCCTCTAATGTAAATATAAAATATAAATACTCAGCGGATGAGGACCCTCAAGCTATGTCAGCTGAGGACTTCCTCTGAAGATGGCCAAGGGTACCTTTTGCCAAGCTGGGCAAGCAGAAGCAGCATCCTCGAGTCACAGATGTTGGCACCTCAGTGGCTCAGGGGACTGCTACACTTCGTGGAGAGGAGTTCTGGCCACCTTTGGAGGAGGTCCTCAGCAGGCAGTGCTTGGGGATCCCCATCAGCCACAGCAAGGGTCAGCATGTACTTCATCACTGGAGAAATAAAACCAGAAATGCATTTCCTTTTCTTATGAACACAATACAAAGACATCTGCTATATACATTTTTCAAAGCTAACATATTTCAGTCAATAAATTCCTTTTTTAACCTTTGTTGCCTGGAGATTTATTTTCCCATCAAGTTGGTTCCAGTTTCTCTTTTTTCCACTTTCTTCTGCAAATTCTTCTTCAAATTGTTGCTGTCAATTGGTGCCTCCTACCATGGTCCAGCATTTCTCTCTTCCTCCCATTGTACAGCATCCTTACTCTCTTCTATCCTGGATCATTCTCCCTCTTTCTTTCCTTCCCTCTTCTGCACAGCATTTCTTTCTCTCTCCTCCCATGTGAACTATGTCTTCCTCTCTCTCACACTGTCCACCAGCTCTCTTTCTCTCATTTCCTCCCTTGCAAAGGGAGTGGGGAAAGAAAGAGAGAGAGAGATCCAGGGTGCATCCCTTCCACCCCCTCTACTACCACATCCAACATTTCTCCCTCTCTCATCCGCTAGACCATATATAGCATCTTTCGTCACTTCCCACCAGCCCAATGCCCAACATTTCTCCTCTTATCCCTCTCCAGCACCATGCCACATCTCTCCCTCCATTCCCTCCACCACCATGTCCAACATTCCTCCCTCTTGCATCTTTTACAGTCTGTCCCACTGTTCCCTCTTCACCACCATATCCAACATTTCTCTCTCATCTTTCGCTTTCCCATGCATCTCTACCTCACTCCTCTCCCTTCCTATATCCAACAATTCTCCTTTTTCATCTTTTCTCCATGTGCACCATCTCTCCCTCTCATTCACACACTCTTCCCCAACAACTCTCCCTTTCTGTTCCCTCCCCCATCTCAGCACCTCTATCCCTCCCTCCCTCAATAACCTATGTCCTAAGTTCATGCTCCCTTCCTCTCCATCTATGTTCTAACAAGCTCCCTCCTTCCCTTCTGTGTCCCAAGTTCGTGCCCCCCTCCCTTTCTTCTTCCTTCTAGCCTTTCCTCAAAGTTTGTGCCCTTCCTAAGTTCCAATGCGCTCCTTCCTTTGTCTCAAGTTCATGCCCATTCTCTCTCCCTTCTTTGCCCCAATGCGCTCCCTCGCTCCCTCCCTCCCTTCTGTGGCCCAAGTACTTGCACCCCTCCCACGAGTGTGTACCAGAAAGAGCTTCCAGGTGTGCTGCTACCTTCCTGCCTTGCTTCTTTGTAGGACCAAGGACAGCGGTTCCTGCAGGCTGCACATGACTGACCTGGAAATTTTTCCTCTGATGTCATCTCTGACGTCGGAGGGAAGACTTCTGGGTCGGCTGCAAGGTTTGTGGAGGAGCGAGTACGGCTGAAGAGCAGGAAAAAAGAGCAACTCGCGAGGTAACAATCTTGGGAGCCCCTCGAGGTGCCTCCAACCCCACAGGATCCCCACGAACCCAGGGAGGACACCACAGGATCCCCGCAGGTTCCACAGGATTCCTGTTGGCCCCGAACCCAAGTAGCTCTCAAGCCTAGATCAACTTTAGGCATCATTTATAGAAACAGGGCCTAACTACACAACCTTAGCACATCTTAAGGACTTGTATAAATTTTAAACCGCTGCATAAAGAAAGAGGAAGAGTAAAATTTCCATTTTTTGTGACAAAAACAAAACCCTAGATTCTACTGCATAACAGCACCTGAAGTTAGGCGCGTAGATCAGTGCGCCTAGATGATCTAGGCACATAACTTAATTTTATAATTAGCTTAATCAGTGCTGTTAATGAGCTCATAATTGGCAAAAATTAAAATGAATTGGGTAGTAGGCTCCATTTTTGCCAGATTCAAGATTAATCTAAAACACATCAACCAGTCATTAATTGCGCACAGATATACTGTCAATTTATTCTTCAACGCACTTTGACAGTCTGACATAAGAAAGAAAAAATGTACATCATCTCCATACAAATCATAGCTAATACCTAATTTATGGAATATATTACCCAAAGATGCTAGATGTAAGTTAAACAAAAGTGCAGACAGAACGGAACCTTATGGTACCCCCTTATCTAAAGTATAGTCAGCTTTGAAGAAGTACACCCATTGCTTTTCACCTGCATAGATCTATCTTGAAAATACAAACAAACCAATTAAAAACAGATCCTCCTGTCCCCTTATTGAACAGAGTACCTAACAAAACCATAATATCAACCATGTCAAAAGCTGAGGACACGTCCAATGACGCAATACAAAAGGTTTTATTTTTATCAATTCCTCTTAAATCATCCACTATGGAACCCATCAATGATTCAACAGTATGTCTGGTTCTAAAACCATACTGATGACAGTTTTAAATTCTCCTGCTCCTCAAAATCCTGTAATTGTTTCTCAACCAACTTCCATGTATTGCGGTATTACTGAAAAAGAATCAGGGAGATTACAACTACTCCAAAATACAGCTGCCAGATTAATCTTCCAACGTAGCAAAGTTGAGAGGGTTACTCCACTTTTAAGGGAATTACAAGGGCTACCTGTAAGAAAAAGAATTCAATATAAAAATACATGCATGGTCCACAAAGGCATTTATGGGGGAGAATTTCATAAGGCCAGTGGCGTACCAAGGGGGGAGCGGTCCACCCCAGGTGCATGCTTCAAGGAGGGGAACAGACGGCTAGGTCCGGAAGCTCCTGCGCTGCTCAAAACGGCATCTCAGCGTGGCTTCCGACTCTGCTCTGAAATATATACGGCAGCTGCGCTGAAGTGCAGCAAGGTCCCGCGATGACTACTTCTGCTGCCTTTGCTCCGGAAGAGGTAAGTGATGTCGGGGGAGGGGGGGTGAACCAGCAGCCACAATCATCGCGAGACCTTGCCGCAACTCCCTGTGCCTGCCAGCCAACCCCCCTCCGACGTCACCTCTTCCGGAGCAGAGGCAGCAGAAGTAGTCATCGGGGGACCTTGCTGATTTCGATGGAGAAAGAAAGGAGCATAACAGGGTGGTGGAAGGAGAAAAAGGGGGTCAGGGTGGTATGGAAAGGTGGTGAAGGGAGAGAAATGGGGTCAGGATGGTAAGGAAGGGTGTGGAGGGTGAGAAAAGGGGTCAGGGTGTTAAGGAAGCATGGTGAAGAGTGAGAAATGGGGTCAGGATGGTAAGGAAGAGTGTGGAGGGTGAGAAAGGGGGTCAGGGTGGTATGGAAGGGTGTGGAGGGTGAGAATGGAGGTCAGGGTGGTATGGAAGCATGGTGAAGAATGAGAAAGGGGGTCAGGGTGGTATGGAAGAGTGGTGAAGGGTGAGAAAGAGGGTCAGGGTGGTATGGAAGCATGGTGAAGGGTGAGAAAGGGGGCAGATGCTGATGGAAGTGGGGGGAAGGGAGAGGAGAGAGTGAAATACCAGACCATGGGGGTGTGGGAGAGGGAAGGAGAGGAAAGAGATGCCAGACCATTGGAGGAGGGAAGGGAATAAGATGGATGCCAGACCAATGGGGGTGAAGGGAGTGATGGAAGGGGGAGGCATAAAGTTTCTGGAAGGGGAATAGAAGGAGAGAAAATGCCATATAGAAGGGGCAGAGAGAGAGAGTAGACAGTGGATGAAAGGAAGAGAGTGACAAGAAGATGAGGAAAGCAGAAACCAGAGAAGACAAGGTAAAAAAAAAATCTTTTTTTTTTTTTTTTGCTTTAGGGGAGATGCATTGCTGTTTCTGTGGTGTTGCATTGTATGCAGAGTCCAGCTTCTTGGTGCTTCAGTTTAACCTTTGTCTACGTATTTTTATTCTATCTCCCCATTTACAAAACTGTAGAGGGTTTTTTAGCATTGGCTGTTACCACCATGGCTAAAAACCACACTACAGTTTTTGTAAAAGGGGGAGGGGTTAGTTTGTGACTACATACTAGACGAAGGTGTTTTCTGTGTTCTGTGTGTTCGAAAAGACATGGTTTTCTGTCAGGATTGACTGTGGAGGATTGATCTGTACTAGTCTGGCTTGTTTAGTTTTACAATAGGTTTATTGATGTACTGTTCACTGCAGTATGTAAGATGCTGCCTTTTCCTAGGTACACTCTTGTGTGACGTATGGATTGTTACTAAAAATCATGTTTTTCATACAGATGGGGGGGGGGGTCAAAAAATGATGGGCCCAGGGTGTCACCTATGTTAGGTACATCACTGCATAAGGATATTCTCTGACATCACTGCCACAACCTTCAACTTAAGATCGACACAGTGCTTTAAGCTATCCTTCCTTTCATCCTTGCATATACACCGAAAGAAATTATATAAATCAACTTTCACATTCCAAGGCCCCAAAATTTGGAATGTCCTCCCACATCACCTGCATCAGCCAGATACATATTACCACTTTAGGAGATTGCTAAAGACCCATTTCTTCAGATCTATGATTCGTAATGCAAAAACCTTCTGATTCTCTGATTCTAAGACCATTGATTAGAAATCTTGTTGTAAACAGCATTGAGTCCCTGTTGAAACTTGTGGTATAGAAGAAAATGTATGGTATGGTATGGTACGGTATTTTCCCCACAGCTAAATTATCCTTCTTCAGTAATGGTTTAACTGTAACAGTTTTCAATAACTCAGGCATAATGCTAGTCTTCAAAAACTGATTAACAATCAAAGTCAAAGGCACAATTCCTTCACCTAGCTGTTTCATTATAGGCAAAGAGCAAGGATCAACTATCGATCTTGTATTGTAATGTAAAGGATGCAAACATATCTCTGCTTCAGCTTCTGAAACCTTTTCAAATTCACACCATTTCACGTTTTACCAGGCTTTCATCTATTTTCAAACTTTCAATTTTTGACATATTTTCTTGCAACCCATTAATTTTGCAAACTGTTCTGCATCTGGCCCAGCATTCTCATTTTTGATAACTGGCCCTTTAAGCAAATAGTTCAGTTATAAATAATTCTTTTGGTCTATTAACTGATGTTTCACTCTAAAATTGATCTCTCTCTATTTTACAAAACTCTTGATATTCATATAACTGTAATCTAAAATTATCAAAATCATAATCATCCACCTCCAATGTTTTAGTCCAGATACATTCATACTTTCTCAACCGTCTCCTTAAATTCTGTATATACTCCCTCATTCAAGGATGATAATCCATTTTACTACAGGATTCAACCTTCTTCAACAGAGCAATATCATCCAAACTTCCCTCCAAGGTCTTATACCATTCACTCATCAAACTAGAGACACTATCATCCTCATTCAACCGCTGCAATAGAGGAAACCATTTATCTCCCAAGGTCTGTATCGCAAACTTTAGACAAATTGCAACAACGTCTCTCGCACAGAAATCACTAATCCAACATCCAATAACAGAGTAAACCTCACTAAGGCTTGGATGCACTAAAGATAGTCGGTAATACCGACTGGATCGCTGCTGGCCGATTCTCTGGCCGATTCTGAGTTAGTGGTCAATGCACTATCAAGTTTGCATGCAAATGATTTGCCTACCCCTGGCCTATCCAGTCTGTCCATCTGAAATATTCACTATCTTTTCCTCTCCCTAAGATATCCCATGTTCTTTTCCCACACTGTCATGTACTATGTTGTTATGTTGTATTTATTTATTAGGATGTATTAACCGCCTTTATGAAGAGATTCACTCAAGCTGGTGTTACTATGTTATGATAGTGGAGTGCATGTATTTTGTAAACTTTGGAAGTACTGGAAAGTGGAAGCTGTGGATTCTACTGATTTTTTTTACTTATAATCCCTTAGGCTTTCCTGCTGTGTTATTGTTTAGTTTTTGAACCCATAAGCAAACTCTCTGGTTTAGTTTCAAGTTTCAAGTTTAATGGTTCTTTTGATTAATCGCTTAATCATAATTCTAAGCGATGAACAATTTAAAATACATTCAGTGGGAAATAATGCAATACAAATTTTAAACAATAACATAGGGTTAAAGATTAGCTCATCATATTCATAACATAAGGTAAAAAAGGGGATGCGAAATACAATTCAATATAGAAAAGCAGAACAAAAAAGGAAAAGTACACAAGGTAAACAAATAAAAGCATAATAATACAGTAAAATCAATGGCCTAAGGTGTTATAAGATTAAATACCAAAGGCATCTTTAAAAAGAAATGTTTTTAGATTACTTTTGAATTTTTCCAGATCATGCTCCTTTAGAATGAAAACCTAGACCAGGTTGATTTTGGAGTGATCTAAAGTCAAGACCTCCCAACATCTGCTCCAAGGAACTTATTCCCAGAAGCTTCAGTGACATGAAATTTCTGTACTTTCTGAAGGTGAACCCTTTTGCACTAACTCAGGAATATTTGCCGAATAGAAGATAAAGAACATAATTTTAATGTCAGCATCCTTGCATAAAATATAATGGATTTAATTAAATTAAAAAAAAAAAAAAAGATTTATGTTTTCTTTAGTAGCTTTTTGAAACAAAGCTACTTTTTGGTCTGGAAAAGTTAACATGCATAAATGGTAAGAGAAAGTTGTAATAAGTCATGTGATTTAAAGCAAAGGCAGCACAGCAAGCAATGGGAGCTATTTTCAGCCACTATAACAGCACTTCAGGTGATGTTGTTCTTCTTACAATGGCAAGCTGTGTCCAAGCATGCCCAGAGTAGAGGCGCTTAGGGACCCCACTCACCATAAATGTCCAGTAGAGAAACCTGGGATATATCCCCAGGCTCATGAAGTTCATTTTTTCAGTTGCTTTTGATTTAAATCACAATGCTTCTTGAGGGAATTCGTGCCATCCATTGCCTCATCTTTCCATGCTTTCCCTTGTCATCTTTAAAAACCCATTAAAGATCAGTGACACAGTTTCTGCAAGCTTTCTTTTCCAAGTGTTTGTTCCGTATGAAAGGTGGTTCGGGGTCTTATTCAAAAAAGGGACTGCTTCTCATTCTGTGCTTATGGAAACAATCTTTATTGAGGTAAGGCCCTGAGTAGCTTCAATTCCCCGAGCCTTCACATTGGCCAGGATGTTTTAGAGATGAACCCAGGAAACTGCACGAGCCTAATTCTGAAATTAGCTATTTTTCTGAGCACTATTAGAATTCAGTTCTTGACCCAAATCATTATTTGAAATGATTCTAAAATCTTGTTTCTCTTACATGAGTATATATGACTTAAAATCAAGGTAATGACCTTCATTATATCCTAGCAACATAAAGAATGTGCATTTATTAGCAAGCATTTGATTCACTTGGACACCTAAAACTTTCCTAAACAAATTGATTATATACATGTACAGAATCCCTTCTAGGGTATGTCAATTTTAGAGATGTCACAATTTTAGGCCCCCTTTTATCAAGCTGTGTTAAGGCTTTTCTCGCAGACCACTGCGGTAAAAGCTCTAGTGCTCATGCCATGTTCCCTGAAAATAAGACACTGTCATATTAATTTGGGGCCCAAAAAAGGCACTAGGTCTTATTTTCGGGGATGTCTTCTTTTTTTCATGTAATGATCATCTCTCCCTTCCTCTCCTCCATCCCAATTCTTCCCACGCCTTCTTCTCTGCCCCCCCCCCCCACCTCCTCCTGCGTGTTCCACTTCCCTTCCCTCGTACCTCTATAATGTTCTTGACATGAGCGGCAACCCCCAAGCTGCAGAGCAGCTGTGGATCAGGCTTGTCCAATCTATGGCCTTGGGGCCAGAACCCGGCCCTTAGAAACTTGGTAATTCATGTGGTGCTTACAACCAGATTCCTGCTTTCCTTCCATGACACAGATCTCTTTAAGTTGGAGCTGAAGTTTGGATTGGTCTCACGGTTTCAAGTCTCTTGAGATTTGAAACCACGAAATCAGCCTGAATATCTGGCACCGCGCAACTCAGGCTTGCAGAGAGCCAAGTCAAAGCGGGGAAGCAGAAAGCCCATTGTTTGTGCTACAACTGAACAGTGGTGTGGCAGGAGGCGCCCAGGGCGGTGGAGCCTCCCCTACATCCCCCATGCCCTCCTCTATGCCCCACGCTTTCTGCGCACCCTTCCCCCACTGCTTCCCACCTCCCATGCTGCACTTGTGCTCTCCCTCCCCCAGTACCTCTAAATCTT
Organism: Geotrypetes seraphini; assembly: GCF_902459505.1. Classification (NCBI taxonomy): domain Eukaryota; kingdom Metazoa; phylum Chordata; class Amphibia; order Gymnophiona; family Dermophiidae; genus Geotrypetes; species Geotrypetes seraphini. Next base: position 25,819,565 of record NC_047095.1, read on the forward strand.
CGCTAGCATGCTCCTCGCGCCAGTGCTGGATTTCCCTCTGACGTCTCTTCCTGGCCCCCTGACCCAGAAGTGATTCAGAGGGGAACGACGACGGCATGAGCAACAGGTCGAAGTGCTCATGCTAGCAAAGATAATACAGCTTGGAAAAGAGACAGCTGAGGGGAGGATATGATGCATATTTATTGTGGAAATCCTGAAAACCTGACTTAGCATGAGCTGTGATTGTTCACCCCTGGTTCAGCTCATGTACTAAATCCCCCGCCATAAATGTCGCCACACGCCACTGCTTTCTGAGCACACTACAAAAACGCTTCTACACTCTCATCACCTCATCCTTTGTTTGCTACAATTTGCTTCTCCTAGATCTCCCACTAAATCATCTCTCTCTCTCTCTCCATCAATCTGTCTAGTAGTTTCAACTAATCATTACTCCTTTTAGCCCAATGGGTGATATGGACACCTTTGAAAATGTGGAAATCGAGATTGCTAGAATTGTATTAATGTTGAGCTTTACCAGGCAGTTTGACCCATATGAGTATCCAGTTCTGTAGCTCTTTTAGGAAGCCATTAATGCTGAGAAATTCAAGCCATACTTAATTTTAGGACACATTTGACAATCGGCCTAGTGGTTTTGAATAAATCTCAGCATAAAAAGCTGATGGACCTTTTACTAGCTTTTGCTTTACAATTAGTGTTATCAAGTTTTAAGTCTTGTATTTACTTTACTGAAAATTACTGGTAGAATATGGTATATTTGGTCTATCATCTTAAATTCAGTGCAGCAGGTCATTCTAACAAATTAGGGGCAGAGCTTAACCTGTGAGAAATAGGCACGGGGTGGGGGGGGGGGTCCGGGTAGGCTTGGGGATGTCAGGGTGGGGGAAGTCAACAATCCAGCAGGAAGCTGTATCCATATTAGGAAAGGCTGGAAGGACAATTCCAATTATTCTAATTGGGAGGGGAATGAGCCAACTTCACAGAGAGGTAGAACTCTAATGAAGTGTGTTTGTGTGTTGGGGGGGGGAGGGCTTTAGGACCTAGAAACCCTTAGAGCTCCCTAGCAGTAGAGCAGCAGAAGGTAAAGGGAAGAAAGAATGGTCTGAGGAGTTCACTAGAAACGAAGCCTTAAACAGGACCTGACAGGAAGCTGGATAATAGAGAACTCTGGGGGGAAAAGGTACTTACCAATATTTGGAAGTAAAAATCTGGACATATGTTCTGATGATTTATTTTTCTTTTGATGATGTTTAGTCTGGTTCTATTCAAGATAAGAAGGTTTTTGAGCTATTTTGTAAATAGTTGGCTTATTAGAAACAGTTTATAAACAAGGCCCTGAGTTCTTAAAAATGCTTGTTCTGGAATTTAGTTTCTATGTGCCCAGTGGATTTCTTCATTACGTATTACTTAAATGTACCTAGGGTTACCAGATTTTATATACCCGGTATGTAAAATCCAGACCCACCTCCAGGCCTGCCCAGTTTCACCCAGCCCCACCCTGTTATCCCCACGCCTCATCCTCGCCCCTAGCCTCATCCCCCTCAGCCTGCTTGTCTCGGTCTGGAGGACATCCGCGCACTCGTGGATGCCCCTCCCGAAGCCATCTGCTTTTCAAAACCCAAACAAAGTGCCAGGTTTTGGAAAGCCATGTGGACGCCCAGACATTCCATCTAAAAAGAGGACACGTCCAGGTACATCCAGATGTCTGGTAATCCTAATGTACCTAAAATCAAAAATAAGTTTAAAAAATTAGGCCCTCATTTACTAAGCTGAAGTAGAGGTTTTATCGCAGATCGGAGCACTAAATACTCTGATGCTGATAGGAATTCTATGAGTGTTGGTGCGGCGTTGGAGCATTAGCGCTCTGGGCCATGGTAGAAACCACTACTGTGGCTAAGTAAAAGGGGGAGTTGCGTTGTAATGGCCCGAAGAATTCAGTCTTTTGGTGCCTTTTTTTTGTTGTTGTTATTCTTTTTCTTTTTGTGGGGAAAGAATATTGAGGAAGAGGATGAAAGGATACCAGCAAACGTATTTTGTTTATAATAAAATGATCTGGCTTGAGTCACGTTTCAGAACTCTTGTGCTCTGCTTTGACCCCAAGCAAGGCCACTGCTCTATTTGTTGAAAAAGAAAACCTCAGTAAAGCTGACACCCCCCCTTTTTACAAAACCTTAGGCCTCCTTTTATGAAACTGTGCTAGCAGTTTGTAGCGCCGGGAGCTACGCTGAATGGCCCGCGCTGCTCCCGACGCTCATAGAGTTCCATCCAGCGCGGCTCTCTGCGCTAAAAACTGCTAGCGCAGTTTAATAGAAGAGGGGGTTAGTGTGGTTTTTAGCACTGGCCGCAGCGGTAACAGCTCCGACGCACATAGGAATTCTGTTAGCATCAGAGCTGTTGCCACTGCGTCTGGTGCTAAAAACGCTAGCGCGGTTTTGTTAAAAAAAAAAAAAAAAAGGAGGGGGAGAGAGGCAAAAGGGGAGCCCAGAAAGATCACTTTTAAGTTATTTTGTCATTCAGAGATTTCAAACCTACTCTTGGCCCAAGTGTGGTTTGAACGTCAGAAGTTATTTTACTGCCCAGATAAACAATATTTCTCCACCAGCTCTGAATTTTATTCAAAGAACATTGGCACTCTAAAAATAAAGGTACTTGTGACCTGGGTTGGCCACTGTTGGAAACTGGGTTAGATGGACCATTGGCCTAACTCAATATTGCTATTTTTATTTATTTATATATGTATTTTACATATTTCTATCCTGTTTTTCAACTAAGCAGGTTACAATTGATACATAGATAGAAGTAACAAACATTACATATTAATACATTATTAAATAAAAACCTCATTAAAAAACCATCAGCTTTTCTTCAAATAATATAGGGATGCTCTATTAGCTGCTAGTATCTAATCGATCAAGGAAGGAAGAATCTCACAAATAGAGAGGTCTTTAACAGTTTCTTAAAAGATTTAACATTTGTATAAACTCTTAGGGCTCCTTTTACGAAGGCGCGTTAGGGCCTTAACACGCGGAATAGCGCCCGCTAAATTGCCGCGTGCGCTGGCCGCTACCGCCTCCTTTTAAGCAGGCAGTAGATTTTCGGATAGCGCGTGCTAATCCTGTACGTGCGCTAAAACACTTAGCGCACCTTCGTAAAAGGAGCCCTTAATGTCCCTTATGTTCTAATGTATGTACACTATATAGAAGGTAATTTTATAACAGTCTGCCAAGTCAGAAAAGGTGCCTGTTAGACTGAATTCTACACTGTGAACTGGAAAAAAAAAACCCACACCAAAATGTTTTTTGTCCTATCTTCCCCAGAACTTGGCTGATTCATATGAAATTTAGTTCATCGTGTCCTGAATGAAGTTGATGTGAATATCTCCCACCGCACCACAAAACTACTTTTGTGAAAATGAATTGTGAACTGAATAGAAACACATCAAAAAGTTATATGGAATATCTTGCAGAAAAATGTAAAGTCAAAAAGCAATGTTTCAATTAAGCAGATGTTCAAAGTTAAATCTGTTTTACTCCTTGGGATCTTGCCAGGTACTAGTGACCTAGGTTGACTGCTGTTGGAAACAGTAATACTGGGCTTGATGGACCTTCGGTCTGTCCCAGTCTGTCAACTCTTATGTTTTTATGTTTACTCTCTCCAAAAATACTAGGATTAGGGGGCAAGCAACAAAGCTACTAAGCAGTAAATTTAAAACCAACAAGAGAAAATATTTCTTCACTCAATGTGTAATTACGTAACTTCTGGAATTCATTATCAGGGAAAGTGCTGAAAGCAATTAACTTAGCAGGGTTTTAGAAAGGTGTGAATAATTTCCTAAAAGAAAGGTCCATAAGCCGTTATTAAGATGGACTTGGAAAAATCCATTGCTTATCCCTAGGATAAACAACATAAAATCTTTTGGGGAACTTTCCAGGTACCTGTAACTTGGGTTGGCTACTGTTGGAAACAGGATGCTGGGCTTAATGGACCTTCAGTCTGTCCCATTATGGCAACTCTTGTGTTCTTATGTAAACATCTCAAGTGGTGCTATTCCAACCTAAACTCATATAGAGGGACTTTTTCAATATGACATCCAAGTCCGAGTTTGGACGTTTTTTGGAACACACACAAAAATCCAGTAAAGAACATGACCATTTATAAAACAGAAAAATATCTTATCTTTTTTTTTTTAATAGCTTAGGGTCCCTCTTATCAAGCTGCGCTAGAGGTTTTTAGCGCGAGCCAGTGCAGTAAATGCTCTGGTGCTTATAGAATTCTTATGAGTGTCGGAGCACTTGCCTCACCAGAGTGCACTAAAAACCTCTAGCATAGCTTAAAAAAGGGCCCTTATTTATAATTATGACTTTATCTGCAACATTTTTACAAAATTATAGAAGACCAAATCTAGATTGCACATGTAGCCTCATTGATTTGAATATTACAGAGCACATCCCCCCACCCCACCCCCGAGCGTTGTGAGCAGTGTGGAGCATTCAGCGTGGCTCCCAGCGCTAATAACCATTTTTGTGGTTTAGTAAAAGGGGGGGGGGAGGGTTATTACATAGCTAGGATCTGTATTCTTGGGTTTTTGTAAAATTGTAGATTTAGGGTTTTTCACAACTAATTAGGATTATTTCAAACTCAAAAAAATAAAAAGCAATTTTTAAAAGATTTTTCACAGTGCAGGGTGTCATTGATGGGTTCCCTTCCTGCTGGAGTCAAATGCGGAAAGTTTTGCAGATGAAGAATCATCAAAAGGCTTAGAATCAAAGAAGAGAATTCAAAGCAGGCAAGGGAAAAGAGTACTTGAGCTAGTGGGGTTTTCATAATACATATCCAATAAAGATCTATTATATCTTTTTACACCAGAGTTTTATTGGTGTGTGTTGTTTAAAACCTAAAATCATAAGCTTTCCATATATCTAATTCACCTCCTGTCACTTATTCTAGCATCTCATATTCCGCTTCAGCGTAAGCAAACCTGGATGTGTTACATATGTCTTCCAAGATAAAAAGACAGAAGTAAATTACTTAACTGCAAACAATGCTGAATGACATTATCAATAACATGGATGCCGAGGTTTGCATATTAATTATCAGAAGGTGCTAATTTGAGTGTTTTCAACTGACTTTCACAAGCTTGCTTACATGCTATGTTCCACCTGGGCCTTTTTTTTGGAAGTTTGACAAATACCTAACAAGCAGAAAAATATTGTATTTGAAAATCCACATGCATGTTTAATTAAGCTAGGGCCACTGAGCATCTCCTCAGTACAGCAAGCTGTTGAGACTTAAGCACCACCAGAGCATCAGGCATTATCACCTTTTGAAGCACTGCAGAATATTTAATATTTAAAGCGCAGACTTCAATATTAAATCCTAGCAGACCACAGAAGATTAAAGGTGCATTAGCAATGTGACAGTTTGTAAATGGAATGCCACTGTTAAGTAGAACACGACATTTTGTATCACCTATTTTTCAGGTAAATACTGAAATGTATTTAATATAAAATAGTTATAATTATTCTTTAGAAGTAAATAGCAAGTAGTATAACTATTGTAAAACAACAGTGGGCTTGATTCATCTATAGAGGCTAGACAATAAGTTTGGGTGAAAAATAATTCGGGCAGCAAATACAAAATACTTGCTATTCCCAACTAGAGCAAGAACTATGTAGGATTTCAAATACTAATGATAATAAACATCTAGGGCCCCTTTTTCAAAGCTGTGGTAGCGAGTTCCGGCGTGGCAAATGCAATGCAGCCCACAGGAATTGAATGGGACGTGTCACATGTGCCACGGCAGGATTTGCCATTGCGGTTTTGTAACAGGGGCCCCTAATGAGTCATTTCAGACTTTCCCTGCTCTGAGTTAGAACATAAGAACATAAGAATAGCCTTATTGGTTCAGACCAATGGTCCATCAAGCCCAGTAGCCCGCTCTCATGGTAGCCAATCCAGTACCTGGATAAAACCCAAGGAGTAGCGACATTCCATGCTACCGATCCAGGGCAAGCAGTGGCTTCCCCCAAATCTTTCTCAATAACATGACTATGGACTTTTCCTCCAGGAAGTTGTCCAAACCTTTTTTAAAACCAGCTACAATGCACAATGTCTTAACTGCCTCTTTATGCCATGTATGAATCGGATTATCTCTCTTCAGTCATGCAAAGTTTCCTTTTGGAGAAACCACACTGAGCATGCTCAGGATGTCATATCAGTATGATCTACAGATAGATAACCAGAAATATCTACCCATATTTTTTATCGCCATACTGCCTCTCTTTCATCTCTGCAGCACTTATTCATCCCTGCTCCATTAGAATCAAGGGAGAAAAATAGCCCTCAAGCATAGAGAAAATATCATGATGCTTACTAAGGGAGTCTTTTTCTAAAGGGTGCTAAGATTTTGCACTTACCAGGCATTAACAACAAAAATTAACACATGGTAAGTGCTGTGCAGTAATTGTTTGGGATGCACCTAACATATACTCTGTCATTAACATACTGGAAACTACACTAGGGCACATAAATCTGGGTTGCAACTAACACAGATGCACATTAGAGAATGACACGGGGACAAATTTTTCCCCATCCCCGCGGGAACGCATTTTACCCTCCCCTCCTGCGAGTTCTTTTCCTGGCCCTGCCCCATTCCTGCAAGCTCTGTCCTCATCTGCACAAGCCTCAAACACTTTAAAATCATAAAGGTAAGGCAGAGCTTACAGGAATGGGCCTGGGTCAGCGACTGTGACAAAACTTGCGGGAACGGGGAAATTGAGTTCCTGCGGGGATGGGGAAAAATTTGGCCCCGTGTCATTCTCTAATGCACATGGCATGTCCTGTTGGGAAGACAGCATCTGAACCTGTACTAACTGCAAAACTGACCGGTAGCACACGGTAAATACTACATGTTAACCGTAGTATGCAGTCCACGCCATTCTCTACCCATAAGCCGCCTTCTTTCTACCCTAATACAGCATACAGTTAGCGAGTGAATAAATGCATGCTATCTGCCATGCTGCCATGGTAACCAATCAGGAGCTGCTTTGGCACACCAGATAGCATGTCAAAGCAGCTCCTGATTGGTGTAGCCTGACTTTAGTACCAGGAAGAGTTGGTCGGAAAATACCGCGAAAGAATGAGTCCGCGATTCGGGAACCGCGACTATGCGGGGAGTTTACTGTATCACTCTAGATGCGTATGTATGTAGGTCTGCAGTTAGGCACCAGCATTTATGCCAGCAATGCAAATGGTATAAATGGCTGTGCCTAAATGGTGGAAAAACATGAATAACTGAGTATTAATTAAATGAGTCAAATCAGTATGTATCGCACCCCCAAGCCACCCTGATTTCCAGTAAAGTTTGTGCTATGTGAGATAAGCAATTGTGCATGGATTTAGAGAATGCTCATTCAACGATGGCTCTCTTATGCAATAATAATAATTGGAACTCAAAACATAAATTATGCACTCCAAAAGACCTGTCAAGTTTCAAGTTTATTCAAAATTTGTTAGCCCGCTTATCAATTTTCTAAGAGGAGTACAGAAATTTAAAATCTGGGGTATAGATTTTAGACAACAAAGACAGACATATTTGACATGTAAAGGACTACATCAGTGGATAGGACAGAAAGACGTATAGGGTTAGTACACTAGGAAGGGGGGAGAATTTCTTGCCTCCGATTCAAAAATTTTTATTTATCTTTTTTTTTTTAATCATTATTATTTTTCAAATATTAACAGTGCATTACAAAGAATTTAAACATAAATGAATCGGGAAAAGCACTTTAAATATACAAACATTTTCAAAACAATCATTTTCTCCCCCCTCCCTTTCACCAATAAAAGTAGAAACACCTATATAATTTCCATAAATAATAATGCTTTCCTTCCTCCCTCCCTCCCACCCTGGATGCGTAAGGAAATCAACTAAAAAGAAAAGGTACATGACAGCTAATGTGATGCAATAAATGTTGTCAATTGGCTCCACACCATTTTAAATGCATAACTATATCCCAAAAATTCAGCGTTCATTCTTTCATACTTGTAACTGGAACATTAGTTCGCCCACCAGAAAATATAATTAAGTCGATCATAACTCTTCCAATTGTGTGTAATCATCTGCATTGCTATTCCTGTCATTATTAAGAAAAGCCGGCTTTTATAATGATCCAAAGAAGGTTTAAGATGTAGTAGAGTACCACAAATTATGGCTTCATAAGTCAACGGAATTGATGATCCAAGTGCAACATTAATTTGGCCCCATATTGACTTCCAAAAATTAAGTATCAATGGACAATAGAACAGATAATCCAAAGTCTCTATATCAATATGACAGTGCCAGCATCTATTAGACTTAGAACTGTCTAACTTTTGCAAACGCACTGGGGTCCAGAAAATCCTATGCAACAAGAAAAAACAAGTTTGTCTCATAGATGATTTTTTATATCACAGCGTTGTTCTTCGCATGACTCTCTGCAGTCTTTTCCTTGTTTTGGGTTTTAGATTCTCTTCCCGAACAGAACACCATAATTTAGATTTAAGTCTCTTAATTTTTCTACAGTTTTGAAAGCTTGAAACACATCAATTGTATTTGCCTACCATCATTATATACACGCCATCATTCCTCATAAATTTTTTCATACAACGAGTTCGCAATTTTTTAAAGCGCATACTCGTACTTGAAATGACAGTACCCCGTTCTCATTTATCCCCCTGTTTAGCTTTAATGCCTTCACTCTTGGCTCATTTTTTGAGTCTTTGTGGAACAGGAGTTCAGTTGTACCATAAACAATCATCATTGCATTGTAAAACTGGAAATTTTCCGCTGATGTATTATTTTGATATGGGTTGCCATAGTAATAGTTCTGTGCTTACCTCTTTGGAGGCCTTGTTATATAGAGTACCCAAGATTTGCTCAGAATGGCCCAAGTTCATCTGTCAAAATGGGGTTTTTGCTTTATTTTTAATAATGATCCTGAGATTCCCTGAGTGATAACAAATATTTTACAGCTATAAGGAGAAATAGTGTACAGCTCAGGCTCTGAAAATCTATACCATTATTAGGCTAGAATAAATCATTTTGCACAGGTGCATTACTTAGCAATCTGCAATTCTAATTTTAGATCAGGTATTCAAGTGGGCATATTTATTTATGATACAGAGAGAATTGTTAGCTTTAACTTCAAAAATACATCAAAGTCCACATGTAGATACACGACAGCAAAGAAGCAACAGTTCTTACAGTTAAAAGATGAATATATCAAGTTATTTGAGACCTTGCATGTTCCAAGCATTATATAATGGTTTTTTTATTAGTTCAAATATTTTATTGATTTTAATATACAATGTACATTAAGTACAGAAAGAGAAATGTTAACGAGGCAAGATACAGACATGTTGAACAAATAAATGAAATGCATACAATAATATCCACGTGATACAACAAGCTGATCTAAGCCTATATATATAGAAGAGGAATATCGACACAACACTCAGCCATAGTTACTAGAGCGTTCAAGGTGCAGAGAGACAACATGACTATAGATCAAAACATGAGCCATAATGTGTGAGAGTTTCTGTTGTGGAGCACAGTTCCTATCTCAATAACTGAATGCCATCATTCAATATTGCAAAAGGTGCGGACCGGGCTCCAAATCTTAGCATAGGAGTACATGGATCTGTGCTTTTCTGCTAGCATTATATAATATTGAGATCTATTTTTGACCTGCAGAGCACCTATTTGTAAAATGTTACAAATCCTTCATGTTGACTATTTGTATCACAAAATAAGATTAATCAGTCCAATATTTAGCCAGTGTGGCCATTGGCTTAACTTAAAGGCTGGTGACTGTGATTAATTTAATCCATAGATTCAGCACTGCTGTGCTGAATACAGAGTGTGGTGGCCATGCCGACACTATGGGGAAAATTCAATAAATGGTGCCCTTTGCAAATGCACTACTTATACAATGTTTGACGGGCGTTCATCCCACATTGGCCACTTTCCTGACACTCTATTAGGTATTGTATGACTATAGAAAGTGCTCCCTCTGTGGTGCATGGTTCATATTGAATTGAGTCCTTATTGATGTAATAAAGTGATTTGTGGACAACACTGATGACTTTGTTTTTGTAATTCTGAACTATCTGGTTCCTCTGCTTTGTTTTTGTTAGGATTACCAGATTTTCCAAATGGAAAATCCGGACCCCTAAATTCTAGTGCACCTAAATTCTAGTGTGTGGACCTGAAATGGGGCATGGCCATGGAAGGGTCAATTAAACTCTGGAATTTATTGCCGGAGAATGTGGTGAAATCAGTTAGCATAGCAGGGTTTAAAAAAGGTTTGGATAACTTCCTAAAAGAGAAGTCCATGGGCCATTATTGAGATGCCTTGGGGAAATCCACTGCTTATTCCTAGGATAGGCAGCATAAAATCTGTTGCACTACTTGGGATCTAGATAGGTTCTTGGGATCTGGATTGGCCACTGTTGGAAACAGGATACTGGGCTTGATGGACCTTAGGTCTGTCCCTGTATGGCAATTCTTATATTCTTATGCTTCCATTAGTGCTGCCTGATTCTTCAATTTGAATCGATTCACTGATTCACTGATTCACTTCAGTGAATCGATTCGAATCAATTTGTTTTCTTAAAAAATTGGGCTCGCCGATTCAGTGACCAACCCTCCTCCCCGCTTATCTTCAGGCCTCCTAATGTAGGAACAGCAGCTCTCTGGCAGTAAAAAGCCTGTTCTAAGCACTGCCTCTTTGCTGTCTGTCCACTGCTGCTGCTGCTCTGCTTTAGGAGGCCTGATGTCAGAGCTCACAGGGGGGGAGGGTTGTTGGTTGGGAAGTGCTGCATAGAGGCATAGGTGCAGGCGCTGTGAGTGCCTGAGCACCCGCAAAATTTTGGGGACCTCTCGTGACACATTACCCTCGGCCCTGCGGCTTTAGGGGGCTCCCCAAAGACCGATATGTTTTCCCCTTCTCTCTACCGTCGTCCAGCTTCCCCTGGCCTCCCGGTCTCACTTTAAAAACGAAGAGGATCCTGAAGAGGACCACCGGTCCTGTAGTGATTCTAGCAGGCTGCCGTCAGCCTCCACTGCACATTCCCTCTATCGTGGTCCATCCCAGACCAAAATAGGATGTCATGTCAGAGGAGGGATGGGACCACAGCAGAGGGAACATGTGGTGGAGGCTGCCAGCAACATGCTAAAATTGCTACAACACCGGCGATCCTCTGCAGGCCGTAATTAGTTTTTAAAGTGAGACCGGGAGGCCAGGGGGATGATGGTGGAGAGAAGGGACCTTCAGGAGGGGCCCCTGGTGTAGCTATTAGAAGTACACAGAGAGAGTGAGGGTGTCCAAAGAAAGGGGAGTCTTCGGACTGAGGGGGGGAGTGAAGAGACGGGGAAGAAATAATGGGTCTGAAAACAGAGGAGAGGGAGAGAGATGGTAGACAATGGGATGTGGAGGGAGGGAAAAGAAAGGGACCCAAGGGGTGGGGTGGAGGGAGGGAGGATAGAAATACTGGGTAGTTGGGTAGTTGGGAAGAGGGTAGTTGGGAAGAGAAAGGAAGAGATGGGATGGTGGGGAAGGAGGGAGAGATGCTGGATGAAAGGGTATTTGAGAAAAGATGGTAAATCTGGAGATGGTGTGATCCATCGCTGCAGCTGCTCTTTCATTCTTCACGCTGCCAGCTGCTTGAGTGAAGTAAACACACTGCCTTCCAAGGCTGGAAGCTTTCCCTCTGCTACTGCTTCCTGGTCCCGCTTAGGCACGAAGCAGTAGCAGAGGAAAAGCTTCACTCACACTACCAGTGGCCCAAAGAACACAAGTGTACTGCCTTATTGGATCCCATGGAGTAGAGGAATGCAGGGAGGTCGCTAGATGATCACAGGGGGGTTGGTTATTACAGAAATTATAGACTGCGGGGATGGAGACAAAAAAAAGGAAAGATTCCAGACCTCCGGGGGAGGGAAGGGAAACAGAAGGGGTTGGGGGACAGTGATGGAAGATGGATGGTGAGCACAGAGAAAGAAGAAAATGTCAAATGGGCAGGACACCCTGAAAAGTGAGTTAACAGAAGACAAACAGAAACCAGAGCCTGGGACCAACATGATTTGAGTAATGACCAGACAACAAAAAGTAGGTGAAGAGGCTGCAAAATAAACCCACCAAGATGTTTGAAAAAAACACTCAATTAGCCAAGAAAAGTGGATCAAATCGATTGAAAAATCGATTCAATAAGCTGAACTGAATTGAATCGAATTGAAAATTTTTTCCCTGAATCGGGCAGCAAAATGGTATGCAAATGAAGTTTTTCAGCTTAGCCTCAAGGGATTAGCTTATACACAGCATGTTCTGGCGTATTGCTCTTCTTTAGGCCTCCCCCCTATCAGGAGATCTTGATGATGAAATGTATACCCTGTCATGCCAATCCAGGTCACAAAACCTAAATACAGTAATAGCAACATTCCATGCTACCGATCCAGGGCAAGCACTAGCTTCCCCCATGTCTGCCTCAATAGCAAACTAAGGACTTTTCCTCCAGGAACGTATCCAAACCTTTTTTGCAACCAGCTACATTAACTGCTGTTACCACATCTTCTGGCAATGAGTTCCAGAGCTTAACTATCGTCTGAGTGAAAACAATATTTCCTCCTATTGGTTTTTAAAGTATTTTCCTGTAACTTCATTGAGTGTCCCCTGGTCTTTTTAATTTCTGATGGAGTAAAAAAATTGATTCACTTATATCCATTCTACACCACTCAGCATTTTTGTAGACTTCAATCATATCTCCCCTTAACTGTCTCTTTTCCATGCTGAAGAACCCTAACCTCTTTAGTCTTTCCTTATATAAGAGGAGTTCCATCCCCTTTATCATCTTGGTCGCTCTTCTTTGAACCTTTTCTAATTCCACTTCACCCACATTCTAGTTTACATCTAGTGGTGGTCATTTACATCAGCTATTGGTGTCTCTCTTTCTTTATTAAATAGTCTCAATATAAGCGCCATTACCATTACCCTGGAAAAAAAAGCAGAAACAAATAGTTCTGTGGGCTGTGCTTTATGTAAACGACTGGACAACAAGTTTATTTCATTTGCTTTACTGCCAGTTACAGCCTCGGAAAAGAAAAAGGGAAAACTGGCATACTGGCATGGGAATGCAAAACACACCGTCATGGGGAAGCACTGACTTCCAATTAAAAAGTAATCACTGTTCGTGGAGGAGTATATCACCCTCGGAATTGTACATAGTGTCAGACTACTGCTCTCTTTCCATTGTCAGAAGCAAAGGGACTGGCAGTAACCCATACACATGCATACAATCTGCACTTTAAGCAGCTCCAGATCAGGAAGACTCTGCTTTGTGAATAGTTTTATTGCAGGTTGCCAAGTGAAGCCCCAGCAGACGCTTCTGGGGCCGAGGCACTACACATCTTCCGTTATAATTGACCTGAGCTTTGAGATTTCTCTGTCATGATACATTCCTTAGTGCTGCATGATGGAAAAGGATGTTGTTATTCCTTCAGTAGTACCAATGGACTAAATCAAGTAGGCCTGGGACTTCCGAGACGATGAAATATTGACAGATAAGTAATCATGCCAGTGGATGACAGACAGAAATAGGAAGGTGTTGTGCTCTCAAGATCCAGTTATGTCCACCCATACATGACAATTCTAAATAAAAGATTTTTTTTTTTTTAAACAGGTTTAAAAAGAAAAAAAAAACTTACCAAGTTTACCAAGCTCTCTAAAATGTGCTCATTCATTACTGACAGTCTGACTAAATTGACAGTTTAAAGAAACAGATATAGATTGGTCTATGCAAAATCATTTATAGATAACAAACAGAAAAGGAATTCAAAACAATATATAAGTAGTGGTTTCTTCAAATATGGCCTGTGCTCCATAAGTATCCAAGGGGAGGAAATATTGATATCAAATTACTACAAGTTGAACAACAAGTCACACACGATCTCCAAACGGAGCATCCAGCTGGTCTCAACACAGATACTGACTTTAGCATACTTTTTTTTTTTTTATAGTATTCCATTCTGATACGAACATCATAAATGGGTGGGAGAGACCATCTGAGGTTGATCTAGAGGAGAAAAGTAGCAGAGAAGGATGACATCATTAGTGATGCGACAGAGGGAATGCCCCAATGGGAAAAGGCCACGAAGCAGCCTGTTTAGAGTGCTGCCGACGCTGCTCTGGAGGGAGGTATGTAGGGATCGTGGTCAGTGGGGTTCGTATAGGAGGGAAAGATGGAAGGATGGGAGGTTCAGTGGGAGTTCAGCTGCGTTGTGGGGGTGGGGGGCTACTCAAGGGTTCTGCTGCACGAGGGATAGGAGGGAGGGAAGGAAAGAAGGATAGAAGCTGGGCAAGGGTTCTGCTGCACGAGGGATGGTAGGGAGGGAAGAAGGGATAGAAAGATGCTGCAGAAGGAAGGCACAAGGGGGTTGGGTGAAAGGGGAGGAAAGATGCACATGTGGGGGAGAGAAAGGAAAGAGGAAAAATTGGGGTGAAGGAGAGGAAGGGAGAGATGATCATGTAAATGAAAAAAATAAGACCTACTCCCAAAATAAGACCTAGTGCATTTTTTGGGCCCAAAATTAATATAAGACACTGTCTTATTTTCAGGGAAACACGGTAGAAATCCATCCATGCAATAGGGCAAAATCAGAACTGAATCAGCCTGTTTGATTGGCCTGGGGGAGGTGGCAATCCTATCTAACACCTGCCAGAATTTAGTTACTTCTATCTGGCTTGAATTAGTCTAGAATTGTCTCTCATCCATTGTTATCCCTCTGTAGCTATCATACCCCCTCCCCAGCCCTAATCTATAGTTGGCTTATCCCTTGTCCCGGGCCAGTTTTAGCCACCTGATTCCTTGTCCTTCCCCTTATGTTTTGCTCAGCTTCTTCTTTATTATTTTTAAATTAAATTCTTTTGAAATTCTAAAAGAAAAAAATACATATAACATAACATTTGTATGCGGTACTACCCTTCAGATCTATGCGGTTTAACAAAATGGAAAACTGCTACAAACACAGCATTAAATATAAATTCAGTCTTTCAAAAATGTCCTAAATAAATAAGTCTTTAATAATTTCCTAAAGTTTTGATATGATGTAGATGTCAAGAATAACTGAAGAAAGTCTTCATCCCAAATAGGTACTTGAAATGACAATAATCGGTTGTGATATCTTTTATAGCAGCAGCCTTTGGGTGTCGGAAAATCAAAAAGTGCAGCTATTCGAGTGGAACTTCTATGATGAGAGAAAATGAATTGATCTACTAAATAAGCCGGAGCCATACCAGATATCACTTTATAGCACAGACAACTTAACCACTTACTTAACTTAAACTGCACTCTTGCTTCCATAGGGAACCAGTAGAGTGCCCTATAGTAGGGCGTTATACGATCCGATTTTTTCAATTTAAAAATCAGACTCCATTAATAAGAAAGAGAGAGAACAAACTAGAATATAAGAAAAACAGAAATTTGGATATAGCTTCCAAATCACCCTGCCAAACAAAAACAAGGACCCAACACAACGAATCCCCTTTGCCCCCTATGAAAGTAATTCATTATCATAGAAACATTATGGCAGATAAAGGCCAGTCTAACCATCAGCAGTATCCATTATTTTCTTTCCCTAAGAGATTCCACATGCCTGTTCCACACTTCTTGAATTCAGACACAGTTTTTGTCTCCAGCAGACTATTCCAAGCATCTATCACCCTTTCTGTAAAAAAAAAGTATTTCCTTAGATTACTCCTGAGCCTATCTGTTCACCTACCCATCCCCAAAGGGATGCACCTACAAAAGATTCCTTAATAGAACTCTCTCATTCCAAGCTGGCAGATGGACAGATTGCCTGACCATCCTCATTTCATCTGCCCCATCTTACTCATCCTTCAGGAAATCTATCAAATCTTACCTCTATGATAAATTTCTCGAACCCCTCCCCTCCAAATAACCAAACTCTACCACCTCTCCTCCCCCCCAATCTCTCCTTTCCTCCCCCTCAATCCAATACTTCCATCCTTCTTACTTACCCCTCCCCTCTCGTCAGGCTCCCGTAATTGATACCGGTTGCTTTTTTCTTGTCATTCACCACTCTGTATCCTCGCTATATATGTAACCATCTTTGCATAGTAAACCGCTTCAACCGCATTATACAGTCTCTTGCATTGTATCTTACTCTATAAGTCTCTCGCACTGTATTTTCACTATATAAATATCTCTGCTGAATATGAACAGTCCCCTGCATTGTAAACTGCTCTCAATTGCATAGTACATTCCCTTACATTGTATCTTCGCTGTATATGTACAGTTTCTTGCATTGTAAACTGCTCTGATTGCAGTATACAAAAAAATAAAGTTAAAGTTAACTTCATCATATGCCCTCTCATGCAAGAGTTTTCTGTCATTTGAAAAATACTCATCTCTTGTACATTAATGCAATGGAGATATTTAAATTCTATATTGTATTCCCCTCTCTCCTTCCTTTCTTCCAGAGCAGTGGTTCTTAACCTGGGTTCGACCAAACCCCAGGGGTTCGGTGAGTCAGTCTCATGGGTTTGGCGGAGGTCAAAACACACCTCCGACTCATATAGCGCTTTGGTCACGTTCAATCATCTATCAGTTATTCAGTGATTTTGATCAAGACTGATCGTGTACTCGGTTTCTTGATCTATCAATCTGTAACTAACGCCTTATATAA
This sequence comes from Geotrypetes seraphini, assembly GCF_902459505.1. NCBI lineage: Eukaryota > Metazoa > Chordata > Amphibia > Gymnophiona > Dermophiidae > Geotrypetes > Geotrypetes seraphini. The sequence goes on from NC_047095.1 coordinate 25,836,303, forward strand.
ATCAATCAATTCCTGATCAAAATTTGTGATTTAACTGATAGATGATTGAACGTGACCGAAGCGCTTATGATTCGTGATGATACGCCCCGCTTGTCCATAATTGGCTGCAGGTGATCACGCAACATCGCTTGGCCTATCTGTGCTGCAGGGGATTTGATGCGCACAGTAGTCGAATTGTAACTGTTGTGATGGTACGTCGTGTGATACCTATCTTAATATTTTAATCCCTTACTAACTATGTCGAGCAAAATACGAAAGTGGTCGGACGAATATGTACAATATGGATTCACATGTATAACGGAACGTGATGGGAGTCAGCGTCCTAATTGCATGATTTGCAATGCCAAGTTGAGTAATTCTAGTCTAGCTCCGGCAAAACTAAGGGAATAAAGAAGGGTTCGGTGAACACGCATATGAAACTGGTGGGGTTCAGTACCTCCAACAAGGTTAAGAACCACTGTTCCAGAGTATCAATAAGGAAATACTCAAGTTGCACCACATAAAAAAACAAATTGAATAGCCTTGTAAAGTATTTAATCAACCAACAACAACGAACTTCAAAAGAATGAGACACCAACTGCAAGAACCCTTTAACTGGAGAAATACTTTCCTACAGAGCTGTGTGGCCCATGCAACATCAGGAAAAACTTGAATACAGTAGCCATAAAACATCACTTATTTTTTTCAAAAATAATATTTCATAACTCTAATCTTTTCCTGTTCAGATGAGAAGGTGGTTAAGAAAGTGACTCTAGAGAAAATATCCTGTGAAGTTTTGAGAAATGCGGTCAAATCAAAGGAATCCAAATATGCCTCCTCTACAATCTGAACTTTAATTTACCCAACCCACGAGAAATTACAAATAACTTCTGCAAATTTTTCCAAAAGCAATAAAGTATCCTCTCAGCAAAATCTCAGGAGATAATTGGTGGCATGTAGAAGAATTCAAGAAACCTTAACATTTGTACTCTATACATATTTTCTAAAGATTCCCATCATGTGTGAATCAACAAACTATCCCTGATAGATGACACAATTTATAAATTAGTAATTAGTAATCTGTGTCTCAAAAGAGAAAAGTCTATTTTCAACCCACCAACTTATCCACTGCTTGGTATGACAATTCACAAAGCAGCAGAATAACTGATTGAAGCCACAACCCAATATATATCTAGGAGAAACGTGTCCTGATCAAGTTCCACAGCTAGTCCATGAAGGAAAGGATACACCACAGTCTTATTTAAGGGCTCTTTTACTAAGCTGTGTTAGGCACTAACACACACCTAATGCAGCTTAAAAGGGTTTACCATGGGACATACTCAGGCAGGGCCACCGAGAAGGGGGGAGCAGGGGGGCAAGATTTCCAGGCCTGGCCTCAAAGGGAGGACCCAGCGCTGACCATATAAAGCCATCCTCATAGGGTTGCTCCATGGTTCCGTATCTTTCTCTCCAATTTCCCTGAACAAGCCTCTCTCTCAAGAGATCGCCAGCAGCAGCGGTAGCGACTCTCGCATGCTGCCTGCATCTGACCCGGAAATCTCCCCGTCTAACCCCCCTCTGATGTAACTTTCTGATGCAGTAGAGGGGAGGTTTCTATGTCAACCGCAGGCAGCATATGAGAGTTGCTGCCGCAGCTGCCAGCATTCCCTTGCGAGAGAGGATTGTGAAGGTAGTTGGGGTGAGAGGTGAACTTTACCTTAGACTGATGGTATAGGGAGGGGCCAGGAGGATGGGGTGGAGAGCAACACCCTTAAGATTGTTTGTCCTGGGTCTGGCTTTGTCTCTCGGTGCCCTGTGCTTAAGCAATCTATGGTATGTTTAACACCGGGATAGATAGGGAAAATGCTTGAGTACCTGATTGTAAAAACCGCTTAGATAACCTTGATAGGCGATATATAAAATCCTAATAAAACTTGAAACTTGATTAGCATGTGCAAATTGCATGCAAAAAGATTTCTTTAGACATGGCTCAATGAGACAAAGCCAACATAGATTTAGTCCAGGGAAATCTTGCCTCACCAATCTGCTACATTTCTTTGAAGAGGTGAATAAACATGTGGTTAAAGATGAGCTGGTCAATATTGCATATCTGGATTTTCCAAAGGCATATTACAAAGTACCTCATTAACAGCTCCTGAGGAAATTATAAAGTCATGGGATAGGAGATAATGTCCCAGTGTGGATTAAGAACTGGTTAAAAAATAGAAAACAGAGTCAAATGGTCAATGTTCTCAATGGAGAAGAGTAGATAGTGGGGTTCCCTAGGGGTCTGTGCTGGAACCACTGCTTTTTAACATGTTCTCTAGATGGGAATAACTAGTGAGGTGAATAAATTTGCTGATGACACAAAGTTATTCAAAGTTGTCAAATTGCAAGAAGATTGTGAAAAATTACCAGAGGATCTTACGAGACCGGGAGATTGGGCAACCAAATGGCAGATGACATTTAGGGCTCTTTTTACAAAGGTGCGCTAACTTTTGTAGCGCACGCACCGGATTAGCGCACACTATAGCGTGCACTACCTGAAAAATTACCGCCTGCTCAAGAGGAGGCAGTAGTGGCCAGTGCGCGTGGCATTTTAGCATGCACTATTCCGCACATTAAGGCCCTAATGCACCTTTGTAAAAGGAGCCCATAATATAAGCAAGTGCAAAGTGATGTTGGAAAAAGGAACCCAAACCATAGCTACATGATGCAAGGTTCCACGTTAGGAGTCACCTCTGAGAAAAAGAATCAAGGTGTCAGAGTTGATACGTTGAAACCCTCTGCTCAATGTGTAGCAGCAGCGAAGAAAGCAAATAGAATATTAGGAATTGTCCGGAAAGAAATGGAAAACAAAAAAATTAGTTCATTGATAACTGGAGACTACATCTAGGCTATTGACAGACAAGAATTTGTAACAATCTTCTGCCTAAGGAAGCTGAGAAAGATAAAAATATCTAGCACTATATTCAACTGGCCATAAAACATATAATTTTAAGCATGTCAAGCTCCATTTTAAATATTCTCTATGCAAAATTGAGCTTGACATGCTTATATCAGAAACGGGATGTTCAAGTTGAGACATTCAAAAGTTCCCTGATATTTTACAAAAGGCTAGCTAAACATGGATCCCTTTGTAAAATACATACAAGGATGTGCAGAAGTGAAGTGTATTTGCCAGCACATATACTGTAGCAGAGCCAGCCTTTTTACAAAAACGTATGCAAAAAAAAAGAGCAGCTTCTCGCAAGGTGTTACATGTGTAAATGGCAGGTTTTTTTTAACGTGCAAGTGCTAATTTTGCAGCTTATACTTTTAAGAGTTGACAAATACTTTTTGTAAATTTTTTAAATCCACTACACTGAATAACAGGAGGCTTTGTGGAAATGCAATATACAATCACAGCAACATAAAAAAATCTCCAGCAATATAGAATATATGTATAGCCTTAAAATATAACTCATGGAATGGAAGGGGAAAGCCTCAAAAAGCTTTAACTCTGACCAGTCTACATGGCAATACAATTGAGCTGCTATCACCCAGTTTAGTTACCTGATCACAGGAAGGGGTAAAACGCGGACCTCACAGACCTGACGGACTTTGCAGATCTAAACCCGCACGTCCTTAAAAATCTGAGGTCCGTGCCCCTTGTAGTTAGTTTCTGGCTCTGACAGACCTCGGTGACAATTTAGTGCTGACGGATCCGTCTCAGCATAGGGAGGGGAAAGTATTAAGATCCGTCAGCGCTACAATGTCATCGAGGTCTGTCTGAGCCGATTTACTGGAGCTGCAGGAAACCAGTTTAAAGGATTCGTTTTAGAGCCGTTCCAGCACTAGTCTCTGGCTCTGACAGACCTCGGTGACATTTTAGTGCTGACGGATCCTAATACTTTCCCCTCCCTATGCCAAGACGGATCAGTCAACACTAAATTGTCACCGAGGTCTGTCAGAGCCAGAAACTAACTACAAGGGGCATGGACCTCAGATTTTTAAGGACGTGCGGGTTTAGATCCGCGAGGTCCGTCAGGTCCGCGTTTTACCCCTTCCCCCTGATCACTTCCTGGAATATCTCTCTCTCAGCCCACAATTGAATTATCTTTATCTAAACAACTCCTGCAATAAATAACCTTCATCTCAAACTAACCTTCAAAACCAGTGCACTGCCCAAAAGCTCTTGTCAGGCTCACATCTCTATGGCTGCTTCCTCATGTGTATTTACCTTCAGGCAGATACACTTCATTATTCCTTAAGCTGGGGCTAGTTACACCAAGTGCAACTGCAAGCCACAATATAGCATTTACATAGCAATGAGCTGATTTGTGTGCATTTGCATGTTTTGTATCTCATTATATGTAATGCTGGGTGATTTACTTAATGCTGCAGTAGGTACTACAACCAGAGAAAAGCCTGTTTCAAGTTTATTTATTTGATATATCGCCTCTCATAACATCTAAGTGGTTTACAATAAATTTACATAAAGCATATTATGGGAAGAATATTTGCATTTATATTATTGAATAAGTAAAGGGGTTGGGGGGAAGATTACTTTCAAATATTTAAGTTTAAAGTGCTTTTCTTGATTTGTTATACGTTCAGATTCATATGTATTGCACTGTTACTACTTGAAAATCAATAAAGATTTATGAAAAAAAAAAAAAAAAAGCATTATTACAGGAATGCACAACAAAAAGAAACAAGGACCGGAGGACAAAGGGGGGGGGGGGAGAGGTTAAAATACAATATTCACAAAGGAAAAAAGGCGACACACTTAAGGGGGAGGGGGTAAAACGGATGTTCTGTGCTGATAGTGATTAGATCTTTTTAGATAGTAAACAGAAAGGTTTTTAGATTCGACCTATATAATGGTAAGGTTGTTTCTTGTCTAAGATGACTTGGAAGGGTGGAGAAACAACAGAAAAAATGGTTTTGCATGTAGTGCCATAAACTATGTGACGAATTGACGGAACTGAAAGGAGATTTTGCTGCATTGAACGAAGTAGTCGTGAAGTAGTATGAGGAAGATAATAGTCTATCGCACAAGGCAGGAATTCAGAGCCTGATTCTATATATCTCTTATGTTGCCTAAAAAATTGGCGCTGACTAGTGCAGCGCTAAACAAGATTCTATATAAGTTATGCATACCTTATAGAATTATGCTTACCACTGCCTAAGTGATTCTATGCATCAAAACTTTTAGACACACCTATTTAAGCTAGGCTTTTCTTGGCTTAAATGCCTGTACCTAAGTTGTATGTACATCGGCGCTGTAACTGGGCTTCTCTCGGAGGAACTCATTGAGAACAGGATAGAAAATGAAATAAATAAATATTAAGAAATTAAACTGCGTGTGTACAGTGGTTTCACGCACTGAAGTATGCGCACAACTTTAGGAATCATATTTAGAATTTGGGGGTCAGCGTATGGGAGCACAACATTACATGCAGTGACAGATAGATTGGGAAGCACTAGCTGGCTGGCTTTTCCTGTTGTCTTTTCTACCTGTTTCACCATCATATAATCATCACATGTACACCTTCTAAACCGTATCACTCTCTCAGTTTTTGTAGCCCAAATGGATGACCCTGCATTTTTTGCACTAAATCTTAGCAGCCAAATTCTGGACTTCACATCCATGCATGCTTGGAGGCCATCCCGATGTGACACCAAACTCGGGGCCTTCCAGGCAAACTGCCGGGTTATGGAAATCCTCCCGGATCCAGGCTAAAAGAAAACCAAAACATATGCCCAAAAATACTGATATCACACCAAAAACTATTGGCAATAACTTCTAGTCTCTCTATGAACAAACACCGGTGTCTTGAATGCCAAATCAATAATAATAAAGAGACTTTCAGGACGGGCCAATCATTAATTCTTAGATTGTAAGGCCAGATTGAAAAGCCTAAATAAGTCCTGCCCCGTACATCATGGAGTCTTATATAAATGATTTATCATAAAAGTGAGACCATAAACAAAGGCTCGGAGTGAGTACAAAGAGGGAGAAGAAGGAAAAAAGTGCCTTAAACTCCCAACCACCTAATAAATAAGTTGGTTATTTTTTGTATTTTCAATTATTTTTGAACCTATTTATTAGGTGTTTGGGGGTTTAAGGTGCTTTTTTCCTTCATCTCCCTCTTTGCACTCACTCCGAGTATTTGTTTATGGTCTCACTGTTAGGGTTTTCTTGGCCTAAATGAGTGCGCCTACATTAAACCATGCCCCCTAACCACGCCTACTTGCTGATAGGCACCTCAGAGAAGAAGCCTTCCTCGAAGTGCTAGGCGCCTACCAGCTAATTAATTTTTTAATTGTGCTTTCAATTAATGGCGCTGTTTATGGAATCTGGGCTAGAGTTATCTGCACCTGCTTTTAATCCAAGATAGTTTTACATACACACACACACACACAAAAAAAACATAGAATTGAAAATGTCAGACATGTTATCCAGCTCAAAACACGTTTCTTAAAGACAGATCAAAATGTGTGTGATGTGGAACTCCATGCATACTTTAAACTACACTGACAGAAATTTTCTGATCACCAATTTGAACACAAAACTCACTATTTACTACTGTAATTTACCTGTATAAATGGCTTTGATATATTCTGCTCAAAGTGCCAGCAGAGCAAGGCCCTTTTATGTTTTAAATTTATTTTTTACGTACTTGTGTAGTTGCCTTGAGAAATTTTATGTGAACATTTTTATAAAAAGAAGTCTTTATTAATGAGAATATGATTCCTGGAGTGAAACAAAATTATAAAAATAAAGTGGAAGAATCAAAATTGCTCATTAAATTTGACTTTCCCTTGGAGAACTAATCAATGAATTAGTCTAGGCAGATAATTGCTGCCTTTATTGTTTAGTCCATAAAGAGATCAACAAAGCCAAATGTCCAATTTAATATTTCAAATCTATTAAGTATATTACCAGAGTAATACATAATATTTAAGCCTATCATAAAATAAAAAAATAATTTTATAAAAGATCGTCCATACCAGGAAAACCATAAGGGCCAATTTTTAAATCCCACCAACTATGGTGTTAAATACCCCCTCCCTTGCCCCTAATATTTAATCTCTGCCAGCCACAGCGTTTAAAATTATACCTGGATATTCAGCACCAACTGGTACCTTGATACCAATGCTGAATACTTGGTTATAAGCTGGTTGCTGAAACTTGTCTGATTAAAGCAGGCATCCATCACCAATACCCAGATAATTATCCAAAAGTGATCGCACACGACACAAAGCTATGCCAGGCAATCAGATAGCAGATGGACAGCGAGGAACTCCAGAGCGACTTGAATCAATTGGAGAAGTGGGCAGATTAATGGCAGATGAATTTTAATGTGGAAAAATGCAAAGTGATGCATTTAGGCAGAAAAAATAAAGATCACAAGTATAGTATGTCAGGTGTAACTCTGGGAAAGACCGAACAGGAAAAGGACCTGGGTGTACTGATAGATAGCCGTCAACGCAATGAAAGCAAATAGAATGCTAGGCATAATAAAGAAGGGAATTACGAGTAGATCAGAGAAAATTATAATACCGCTCTACAGAGCCATGGTCAGACCGCACCTGGAATACTGCGTCCAGCGTTGGTCTCCATACCTAAAGAAGAATATAAAACTGCTAGAGAGGGTGCAGAGACAAGCAACGAAGCTAGTGAAAGGTATGGAGAACCTGGACTACGAGGAACGACTTAGGAGACTGGGGTTGTTCTCCCTTGAGAAGAGGAGACTGCAAGGGGATCTGATCGAGACTTTCAAAATACTAAAAGGATTCGACAAAATGGGCAGGGAAAGTAGTTATTTACAATGTCCAGTGTGACACGGACAAGAGGACATAGACTGAAGCTGAGGGGGATCAGGTCCAGGACAAATATCAGGAAGTTCTGTTTCACGCAGCAAGTGGTGGACACCTGGAATGTTCTCCCAAAGGAAGTAATTGCAGAATCCACTGTTCTAGGATTTAAGGGTAAACTAGATGCACATCTCCTTAAGAGTGGCATAGAGTGATACGGGTAAGGGTAAATTAGATGCACATCTCACTTGAGAAGCATACAGTGATATGGGGACTAAAATTATGCCAGGGTACACCTGGCGGGGCTTCCGCGTGTGCAGATCACCGTACTTGATGGACCCAGGGTCTGATCCGGAGATGGCAATTCTTATGTTCTTATGTTCTAGATGAAGCAGGAAACTACAGACCGGTAAGCCTCACTTCGATTATTGGAGATATAATGGAAGTGTTGCTGAAAGAAAGGATAGTGAAATTCCTTGAATCAAATGGGTTACAGGAAACATGGCTTTACTTTTTGATTGGAGCACTCAAGCACTTTACCTGTCTTCAGCTGCAAATAAGTAATTTTTCTTTTTTGCTTAATATATGTTATATACTAGTGCACTTTATGAGTTTAAATTCCTATAATGAATATAAACAAAAAATTAAAAAAATAATAATGGGGGTTTTTGATCGATGAAAGAAACTCATCACCACGTGATTATAGGGAGAACACCCATATGTTCCCTTAGTGGTGAATCTGAGATCTTTTCCTCCATTTAGGTTCATTGATTACCAAGCTGGTGTTGTATCTTTTTACTAAAGGTAAGTCATGCCAAATGAATCTGATTTAATTTTTGATTGGGTGACCAGAGAATTGGATCAAGGGCATATGCTAGATGTAATTTACGTAGATTTCAGCAAAGCCTTTGACACGGTTCTTCATAGAAGGCTCTTGAACAAACTTGATGGGCTGAAATTAGGACCCAAAGTGGTGAACTGGATTAGAAATTGGTTGACAGGCAGACACCAGAGAGTGGTGGTCAATGGAATTCACTCAGAGGAGGGAAAAGTGAGTAGTGGAGTCCCTCAGGGATCGGTGCTGGGGCTGATTCTGTTCAATATGTTTGTGAGCGACATTGCCGAAGGGTTAGAAGGAAAGGTTTGCCTTTTTGTGGATGATACCAAGATCTGTAACAGAGTAGACACTGAGGAAGGAGTGGAAAACATGAAAAAGGATCTGCAAAAGTTAGAGGAATGGTCTAATATCTGGCAACTAAAATTTAATGCAAAGAAGTGCAGAGTAATGCATTTGGGGTTTAGAAATCGGAAGGAGCTGTATGTGCTGGGAGGTGAGAGGCTGATGTGCACATATAGGAAGAGGGACCTTGGGGGTGATAGTGTCTGAAAACTAAAAGTGAAAAAACAGTATGACAAGGCGGTGGCTGTTGCCAGAAGGATGCTAAGCTGTATAGAGAGAGGCATTACCAGTAGAAGAAAGAAGGTGTTGATGCCCCTGTACAGGCTGATGGTGAGGCCCCACTTGGAGTACTGTGTTCAATTTTGGACACCGTATCTGGCAAAGGACATAAAAAGACTTGAAGCAATCCAGAGGAAAGCAACGAAAATAGTAGGGGGTTTGTGCCAGAAAACGTATGAGGAGAGTCTGGAAGCCCTGAATATGTATACCCTAGAGCAGGGGTGTCCAACCTGTGGCCCGAGGGCCGCATGCGTCCCCGTGAAGTATTTTGTACGGCCCCGGTCGAGGGCGCTGCAGTGTTTTCCTCTGCTACCCCCGGGTGTTTGCCATCTTGCCGGCTCCCTCCTCTTTCTTGCTGCAGCATTTGCGTGGCCCCAGAAACATTTTTTTTTTCGACCAATGCGGCCCAGGGAAGCCAAAAGGTTGGACACCCCTGCCCTAGAGGAAAGGAGGAATAGGAGAGATATGATTCAGATGTTCAAATACTTGAAAGGTATTAACGTAGAACAAATTCTATTCCGGAGAAAGGAAAATGGTAAAACCGGAGGGCATTATATGAGGTTGGAGGGTGGTAGATTTAAGAGTAATGTTAGGAAATTCTTCTTTACGGAGATGGTGGTTGATCTGTGGAATGTGCTCCCAAGGGAGGTGGTGGAGAAGAAAACGGTAACAGAGTTCAAACAAGCTTGGGATGAACACAGATGATCTCTAATCAGAAAATAATGGGTATACATTGAAGGAACTATGGTTGGTACTGGGCAGTCCAGTATGGTATGTGTCCCATATGTGGACATTCAGTTGAGCACAGACTGAGGAGATCTTTGATGGTTAAGATGGGTTGGGGTGAGCTTTGATGGAAACTCCAGTAGATATAACCTAAGCACACTACCGGGCAGGGCTCTGGTTCTCTGGCCCAGAAATATCTAAGAAAAAAGGACAATTTTAATTAAATGATTGATTTTTATGGAGCATGTAGGGTTGGGCAGACTGGATGGACCATTCGGGTCTTTATCTGCCGTCATTTACTGTTACAAGTAAGTTAGGATAGCTATGTAAATATGTAATCAATTAGCTGATACAGAGTGAAATTCACTGGCTGGACCTGTTCACTCACTTTGCCCCTAGCAAGTCACCTCTCCGCAACCTTGCCCTATTTCTTCTGCCCCAAGCTGCCAAGCCTCAGCACAAACTTAAAGATAAATTCTGCATTCCCGTGCATCCTCAGCAGCAACTCTCTCAATCCACCCTCATCTCCAGGACCCAGCCATTACGCTCAATACCCTTCTTTCTTGCTCTTTCAATCTCCTGTTCAACCCCAGTAGTCTCTCTAAATCCTGACTCCTGCCCCAACCAGTCTCTCTCTCTTCTTTCTCTCAACCACTCTCACCCCTTCCCCCCTCTTTATTCTCCTTCCTTGTACTCATTGGTTACTCTCTTTCACACTCTCTCTATCTCTCAGATATCTACCCTATCACCACCATTCCCTCCCTCCCTCTCTCCTATTGCCCAGCAGGCAGCAACATAAGCTGTCCTTCTCTTGAGCCAAATATTCCAATGATAGTTCTGTTCCCAGTCTTCCTCCAGCCACACTGCACACTAGGATCCCTCATCAGCTCCTTCTCCCTTTGACTGTGGAGCTTCTGATACCCCCTAACAGTTCTTCATTCTTTGACCACTAATATCCCTTACCAGTGCTTCCTTACAATGATTGCTAACACCTTCTGCACCCCCAATGTTTTCAACATGTCATCTATGGCAACAAGAGAGTATGCATACAAGCTAAGATGCTCATATATGCTCCAACATCAAGCAAAAGACATATACCACTGTATTTATATGTGTGTGTATATATTAGATAGGTAGATAGATCTCATAGGGTCAATATTCAAAAGCACATATAGGAAAGAATGCGCAAACACCATCTTTGCTCAGAGAGAAAATGGGAATGAGAGGCATCTTTGGCAGCAGAAAGAGGTAACATATAAAGAATAAATTTGTATGATGTATGATAAGGATAGGTTAATAAATAATCTATGACCTGTTTTTTATAGGGGAGATTCATGAGAAAGCATTTGAGAAACATGTTGGATATTAAGTACCCCTGGCCAATGACTGAGACAATGCAATCAAGTTTTTTTAAGCTAAGTTTTCTACTTAAATGGAATTTAGGGAATTTTTATTTAAAACTTTATAAATGAAAGATAGATTTAAGCAATCACAGTTAAGACCGATGACTCTAGGACACTTGAAGACAATGAAAGCTTTTTGAGTCTTGAGTTGTGTCGCTGAGGTCTTGGAAAAAAACTATAAATTAATGGAGTGAAGTAGCTTATTAAGTATCCAGCAATAAATGTCAATTAGAGAGTGTGTTTTGTAAGTGTGCTGGATTGGAGAAGATTTGCCGATATTTTGTGGATTTATATGCTTCTGAGTACTATCATGCTTCCCTATATATTGTCCTATCATATCATGATCTAAAATGTACTGTCATGCTCTATATTACTATACCCTGCTCTAATTATGTATGTATGTACACTTGTAACCTATTCTGAGCTCTTTTGGGAGATTGGGATATAAATCCAAGTAAATAAATAAATAAATAGTTTTTTGGGGTTTTTTACTCTTTCAAAAATTGCAAAGACTAGGGAACACTAGGGCGATGAGGGGCTTCCTCCCATCCACTCAGTCATAAGAACATAAGAATTGCCACTGCTGGGTCAGACCAGTGGTCCATCGCGCCCAGCAGTCCGCTCCCGTGGCGGCCCTTAGGTCAAAGACCATTGCCCTAACTGAAACTAGCCTTACCTGCGTACGTTCTGGTTCAGCAGGAACTTCTCTAACTTGGTCTTGAATCCCTAGAGGGTGTTTTCCCCTATAACAGCCTCCGGAAGAGCATTCCAGTTTTCCACCACTCTCTGGGTGAAGAAGAACTTCCTTACATTTGTACAGAATCTATCCCCTTTTAACTTTATAAGTGCCTTCTCGTTCTCTCTACCTTGGAGAGGGTGAACAACCTGTCTTTATCAACTAAGTCTATTCCCTTCACTATCTTGAATGTTTCGATCATGTCCCCTCTCAGTCTTCTCTTTTCAAGGGAGAAGAGGCCCAGTTTCTGTAATCTTTCACTGTATGGCAACTCCTCTAGCCCTGTAACCATCTTAGTCGCTCTTCTCTGGACCCTTTCGAGTAGTACTGTGTCCTACATGTACGGCGACCAGTGCTGGATGCAGTATTCCAGGTGGGGGCGTACCATGGCCTGGTACAGCAGCATGATATCCTTCTCCGATCTGTTCGTGATCCCCTTCTTAATCATTCCTAGCATTGCGCAGACGGCTTCATTGACTCGTCGATCAGTACTCCCAAGTCTCTTTCCTGGGATGTCTCTCCGAGTACCGCATCAGACATCCTGTATTCATGTATAAGATTTTTGTTACCGACATGCATCACCTTACACTTATCCACGTTAAATCTCATTTTCCATGTCATTCCCTTTCCCATCTATCTGCTTATGCCCCACCATCCCTGACTTCCCCTATGCATTCTCCAAACTTTTGATGCTCAGAAAGGGGCAGGATTAATCCCTATTTGCTTCTGCCTCCCTTGCATCTTCCCTAGTGCTACATTGCACCAGTTAATACATCAGGCTCCTGGTTAGGAGAAAGTTTCCGTGTCATAATGTGCCATAAACCTCTCTTCTCTTAGGGCTGGATGCACAAAACTCTCCGACCGTCTAATGATCATAACTAAACTGGTTTGACAGGTTTAGCAACGGATCTAATTTGCTGACCCAATGTACAAAATGGACCACCGAGTGCTTTTCCGTACATTCATGCATTCTCTGACTCTGGCATGCATACAACCTCATTACTATTAAAATGAGGTCATTAATATTAAAATGAGCCATCCGATTGATAGCCTAACATTGCAATATCATGATTGGATTGCTTATACTGACCAGACAAAAAACAGGTCTAGCTAGACATGTCAGTGACTGTGTTACCAACAGGTCAGACATGTTTTTTCTTTTTTTTTCTATGGGCACAGATGTGTGTATGTGTGTGGGTCGGTTCAGTTTGGTTCAGGGGGGTTCATTGCGGTGGCGGCAGGAGGAAGTAGACATCCCTCCTGCCTCTCTTTATTTTTCATCCGTGGGTCATTGGGGGAGGGGACTGTCAGGGGGTGGCTCAACTTGCATTTATTTTTATGGGTCAGATGTTGTGCATGTGTAACAACGCATGCACATCTATGCCATTTAAAAAAAAAAAAATCCCAAACAGCTGAGTTGCAGGAGACTGCTTTGGGGATCCCCTGCTGTTCAGCTGTTTGGGCTGCCCCAAACCAGCTCTATGCATGTCTGAGAGCTGATTTTTATGCGAGCGATCAGACGGGATAACGACTGCCCCTCCGCAAAACTCATATGCATGGGAAGCCATTTGATCATCAATCGCTGTTTAGAAATTGGCCAAAAAAATCGGCCCACAGCAACCCGCACAGTCTTAACGACCATTTTTAGTGCATGTAGCCCTTAGTTTTCAGTGCTGAAGAGTAAATGGGACTAAGGTAGCAACAGTGGTTCACAGAAGGCACGTTTTGAAAAGCTGTTAACTGAGTGTGGAATGCTATAAAGAACATTACCAGTTCACTCTAAGCAACTGTTTCCTGATCAATAATTAAGCTCCAGATCTATACAAAGCTATTGATATTTTTACTGAAAAATGGTCAATATAAGCAGGTTAAGGCATCTGAGTAAGTCTTTTTAAAGACAGCGTTTTGACTGTGAGAAATAAATGAATTGATTAAATGAATGGAAAATATTGGATAACTAAAGTCTTTTCACACTTTCACAAATCTCCTAGGCACCTTATTTGAACGATCTGTCATTTCCTCTTTTTCTATCTCTTAACTTTATATAGATTTCTAGAATTTCTTCTTGTTTAAGCTCTTTCCCACCCTCTGCACACCTAAAGTAGATGTGCAGCGGTCACAGCACAACTTCAGGTGGGTCTAGGATGAATCATCATAGCTGTTTCAGCGAAGCCAGTTCAGTGCTGAATTGTCATCCTGCGATGAAACGACTGTGAAGATTCAATGGGTCAGGGAGCTACAGCACAGCAGGAATCTCAGGCTGACTGCAGGGGGGGGGGGTGATACACCCCTTAGACCCCTCAAAAAGATTCTTCCCTCCTTCTCCTCCCTGCCCACGATCTGATGGCACCTCTCCCAGAAGGGATGATTCGCGATCTGGCACCTCTCATGTGATGCCCCCCACCCCCTTCCAAAGTTATTCCCTTCCTCTCTCCTCCCTGTCCGTGATCTACCAGCACTTTTCTCTGCTCTTTGAAGGGGACGATCCAGCGCAGCCTCCTCTTTTGCTTTGTTAAAGTGGGGACATAATGGAGGTTAATGACTTCCCCTTTAAATAAAATTATAAAATAAAAAAAATAAACATAGGAATCTAAAGAAAATAAAGCATTTTAGGCCTGCACATTCTAATACAGGTGGAGGACCATTTTTGAAAAGGATGTCAAAGTCCAATTTGGACGTTTCCCACAAAATGTCCAAATTCGGAGGCACAGAAATATCCATTTTCAAAACGCAAAATGCTAGATGTAAAAAAAAAAAAATTATTATTTTTTTTTTGTTAAATTGCCTCCTTGGACGTCTTGTCCTACAGGATGTCAAAAGGATGTCCAACCTAAGGACGCCTAACTTTGTACCTCATTTTTGACTACAGAAATATCCAAGTCGAAAACGTCCAAACCCAAACCATTTGAACATGGGAGGCGTCAACATTGTAATAGACTGGCCATATAGACATGCCATCAGAGTTGTGGGACACTTTAAAGGACTCTACTGTGAACTTCACATAAAGGGTATCAGATGTACATCTCACCATAGCCCCCTTTATACCGTATATACTCAAATATAATCCGAGATTTTGGGGCCCAAAAATGGGGGTCTCAGTTTATATTCAAGCCACCACTTGATCATCCCTGCTGGGCTCCTGCATCACTATACTGCATGCAGGCCGACCTGACTCGACTCCACCCCACCCTCCACAGAGCTTCCGTCCAAAATACGGTACATGCCTCCAGCCACTGACTTCCATACACCTATTGGTGCTGCTGCCGCCAATCCGTTAACCTCCATGCACTGGTCCGACCAATCCCCAGTGCCTCCGACCTCCGTGCACATGCCCGCCCTCAGAGCTGCTGTCCTCCATACATTCCTGGCGCCGCAGATCCACTGACCTTCATGCACCGGCCTGCCCACTCATGGATTCGCAGACCTCCATGCTCCGTCCCGGAGCCGCTGACCTACATGCATGGAGTTGCTCGCCCACCCCACCCCTGAGAGCCACTGGCCTCCATACACCCATGGATGGTGCTGCTGCTGGTGATACGCTATATCTTGAACCAGTGGGGGGGGGGGGGTACCTTGAGCATCTGCGCATGTTAAAGGTCTGCCAGTTCCCGCTCCCTCCAAGATTCTCAGAGAAGATGGGAGCGCAGATACTCAAGGCCCTGCACTTGATCAGCATACGGAGTCATCATCGGCAGATATCTTCTGTGCTGAAAGATATCGTAAAGCTGTAATATACTGATAAGTTTATAAACATACGGTATTTAATCTGGGGCCTCTTGAAAGTCTAACATTGCTCCCCCACCTCCTTTTTATGACATTCTAAAAATAGTTCTGTTGAAAGAAATGATTGCTTTCTCACAGTCTGTAAATGATTGAGAAGTATTCACCAAATCTTGACTTCTGAATCCAATCAAAAGTCATTTTAATGTCCTCATTTATTTGCTTGCAAAGTTGCAACGATTGAAAAAATATGAAAAGTGCTGTTCATTATTTATACCATTTTATACAGGATCATTTATTCATTTAAGGTACCAAAAAGGGAGCCCAAGGAGGCCTCAACGACGAGACAATCAAGGCACAACAAAGGAGTCATGAGGATGAGATGCCAATAATTCAGCCACGGGTGTAAAGTTCAAAGTTCACTGTATTGATAGTAGCACTGTGAGGACTTGAAGACTCGAGACTGACAGTTTCAAGTTTCAGGTTTATTTAAAAATTTATTATACCGCCTAATCAGGCTTCTAGGCGTTGTACATTAATCAATAAAAACAATCAAGTTAACAAACATATTTGGGATAATAATTAACCAAACAGACAAACTTATATAAAAGTAAAAGAGGGGGGTCGAACTAAAATATTATAGGAAAGAGACACTGAAGGAAAGAACAAGAGGTAGGGGAAAGACCATAAGAAGGGAAGTCGAATTGTCCTTAGAAGGACAGATGCTATTAAACAGCACCTTTAAAAGAGTAGTTACTTCTCTAAGGTGTCTTTAAACAAGAAGGTTTTTAATTTAGATTTAAACTGGTTTAAATTTGTTTCCTCTCTTATGTAATTGGGTATAGAGTTCTAGAAGGAGGGTGCAGTAACCGAAAAGATATTTAAGCGCATGGTATTAATATTTTTTAAAGAGGGGATATTGAGAAGATGTTGTTAGCAGAGCGGAGTGATCTGAGGAGGGCATAGGGTATATGAAGTCTGTTCATGAATTCCGGTTGATTACAAGTTCTAGTTTTGAATGTAAGTAGAAGAATTCTATAAGTGATTCTATGTTCGGTGGGGAGCCAATGTGCTTTAATTAGTAGAGGTGAAACATGGTCGAATTTCCTTGCCTGGCAGATAATTTTAACAGAAGTATTTTGAATAATCTGCAATCGTCGGATTTCTTTCTGTGTGATCCCTTTGTATAAGGCATTACAATAGTCAATACAGGAGATAACCAGAGAGTAAATTAGAATAAACCTGAAACCTGAATATTGATAGATGAGAGTTTGAGTACTTTAGAAAGAGAGCAGATCAATTGCAAACGGTAGAAATATTTTTTAACTACAGCACTGATTTGATCGTGGTAATTGAATTTACTGTCGAGGATGACGCCGAGTAATTTTATTGTAGAAACTGTTTGAATAGAGATGGAATCGAGTTTGATGGGATTGAGTAGCTGCTGCCCTTCTCTGAGGGGAAAAATCATCATTTTTTTATTGACTAATTTTAAGAGATAGCATGTTAGTAGTTAGCCAGGTTGTTTCGGCATCTATGCCTTTGTCAAGAGTCTCAATGGCTGGTAGTTCTATCACATAAATAGAGCATTCAATAAAGGTCAAATTTAGAAGCGAGCAGGAAAATATCTGGCATCCCTAAGTTGTTAACAAAAAAGAGTAGTAGCATGCCCCTTTATAAGCTCTGGCTGCAGGTGGTACCTATATGGCAGTAGGGTAGGGTTTTGGTGGTCTCATACTTTCCACTATAAATGTTGTGGTTAGATCGGCTTCTGGACCTGGATCCTCCTCTCTATGGTTCACTAGCCTACCCACCAATCTCCTTAAGACACCTGTGTAATGCTCTGCTAGGCTTTACCCCAAACTATATATAATACACAAAAAAATTGTGAATAATAGAGCTCAGTCAAATTAACCCCTGACACACTGGCAGCGTGTTGCAATTAACATCATAGCACCACCTCCCTACCACCAATGTTGTCTTCTTACGATTTCCGCGCAGTAGTTCAGACAATGGTATTATGTAGAATAACTAAGACAAAGATGCAGGGCATTGCAAGTTGTGTACAACGCAGCAGCAATATTGATAACAGGCTTATCTAAATATGATCACATTTCGCCCTACCTCCAACAATTGCACTGGCTGCCTGTTGAGTTTAGATCTCAATATAAAGCAATAATGATTTGCCATCAGTTCTTATATGGAACCATACTTGAATTGTTTTTAAAGTAAGATGTCAAACTATTTTCCATCTAGGTCTCTGCATTCTGAGAATTTAGCATTATTAAAAACAAATGCTAATCCAAAATATGCTGAGACCAGTAAAATGGTCTTTTGCTGTGCGGGGGTCAAACTGCGGAACTCACTTGTCGGTCAATTACGAAAATGTTATGACAAGGGTAATTTCAGAAAACTATTAAAAACGCAGTTATTTGTTAATGCAATTTTCTAGGAACTGATCTTTGTGATTATTCTTTTAATGGGCACTTTTCGTGATTTTTTGATGATTATATGTTAATGTTTGTTTGATTTTATTTGTCTTACTGAATGATGTATGTAACGATATATAAACTGTTTAGGTTTAAATGGTATATAAATTTTTAAAATAAATAAATAAATAGCACTTATCTTTGGCCCCGTGTCATTCCCTATTCTTCAATGCATCTTGCTGCCAGTGTTAAGTCCCAGTGAAAAAATATATAAATTGTGTCCCACAAACAAAAAACAATATTATAAAGTTTTTCAAAATTCTTTTCTAAGGTGATTCAACAATTCAAATTTCTATTATTGCAAGAAACTGTTTAACAAGGAAATGAAAAATCAGATTGAACCACATATTTTACTACAGGTGTATATCTTGTATTGCAAACAAATATCAATGAAAGAAAGAAGACAAAAACTTGCCTCGAGAAAAGTCAAAGAGAACAACTAAAGAGAGAGGCAAGTGAGATAGCTTATCTAACTAAAAATAGATACATTTATTTAATCAAATAACAGGTCATAAAATAGTCCAGAAAGAAATACAATCAGAGACCTGAGTCTCTTCTGCAGAATTCTAGGATTCCAGTTTCGGCTATGCCTTCCTCAGGGGACTAGGAATATGAGAAACATACATGGACATATCATACACATCATATTGGAAACATATACTGTATGTCACAACATTAAAAATGCATTAATATATTGTACTTTTATGGCATTTAAAGCATATACTGTATATCGCAAGGGTGTTTGAGAAAATTTTAGAAATTAAATAATGTAACGTGACATAAATGCTGTACAATTTTCTTTCTGGACTGTTTTATGACCTTTTATTTGATTAAATAAATATAACTATTTTTAGATGGATAAGATATCTCACTTGCCTCTCTCTTTGGTTGTTATCTTTGCAAATAAA
Organism: Geotrypetes seraphini; assembly: GCF_902459505.1. Lineage (NCBI taxonomy): Eukaryota > Metazoa > Chordata > Amphibia > Gymnophiona > Dermophiidae > Geotrypetes > Geotrypetes seraphini. Next base: position 25,855,529 of record NC_047095.1, read on the forward strand.
TATGACATACTTGTGATTTTCTAGAGACAAGTTAGTATTACAGATTTAAGTCAACCTAACGAAACATTTATATCATACAAAAGTGAGGTCTGTCTGTTGGTCTGGCCTTCTGTATGGTCAGAAAGGGCATCTGGGAAGTGTGACTAATCAAAGAATGCCTATAGCAGTGCAGCTTCACATACAGGAGGGAGTCTCCAATCTTGCCAGCAAAGATTAGTCCAGATCTGTAGCAGCACATCTTCTAGTACCAGTGGGGGTTCCCAAGCCTGTCTTGGGGGATCCCCAGCCAATTGGGTTTTCAGGATATCCATAAGAAATATGCATACAAAGGGAAACACATCTTTGTGTCATGCTTCTAGCATGTACTTTTGCACTTGTTATAAAAGCATGTTCAATGGGCAGAAATGACATGGTAATTAGAAATTTTTCCATATTCAAAATATTTGAGCATTGATTTATAACATGGCAAATGAGGTTCAACGTTGATAAGTGTAAGGTGATGCATGTCAGTAACAAAAATCTTATACACGAATACAGGCTGTCCGGGGCAGTACTTGGAGAGACCCCCCCCAGGAGAAAGACTTGGGAGTACTGGTCGACAAATCGATGAAGCCGTCCGTGTAATGTGCGGTGGTGGCGAAAAGGGTGAACAGAATGCTAGGAATGATTAAGAAGGAGATCACAAACAGATCGGAAAAGGTTATCATGCCGCTGTACCGGGCCATGGTACGCCCTCACCTGGAATACTGCGTCCATACATATAGAAGGACACAGTACTACTCGAAAGGGTTCAGAGAAGAGCGACTAAAATGGTAAAGGGGCTAGAGGAGTTGACGCACAGCGAGAGATTAGAGAAACTTGGCCTCTTCTCCCTTGAAAAGAGGAGACTGTAAGGGGACATGATAGAAACATTTAAGATATTGAAGGGAATAGACTTAGTAGATAAAGACAGGTTATTCACCCTCTCCAAGGTAGGGAGAACAAGAGGGCACTCTCTAAAGTTAAAAGGGGATAGATACCGTACAAACGTAAGGAAGTTCTTCTTCACCCAGAGAGTGGTGAAAAGCTGGAACGCTCTTCCAGAGGCTGTTATAGGGGAAAATACCCTCCAAGGATTCAAGACAAAGTTAGACAAGTTCCTGCTGAACCCGAGCATACGCAGGTAGGGCTGGTCTCAGTTAGGGCACTGGTCTTTGACCTGGGGGCCGCCCCGGGAGCGGACTGCTGGGCGCGATGGACCACTAGTCTGACCCAGTAGCGGCAAATCTTTATGTTCTTATGTTAGTACTTTTTAAATCGTCATTCTCATTCTTCACTGAAGTTTAACCAGCAATAGCAGAAAAAATGCATTTGTTATTAATGAATAATAACACATTTCATCTTCTCACTCTAACTGACAATCTATAAAACTCTAGATTCTATTGAACGCTAAACATATTTTAGAATGACTGAGTTATAAAATGTTAAAAATCAAAACTTAGCTGAAGGGTATACGGATTTAATACATTATGAAATGCATGAAAAAAACATTTTCTTCCAGAGTGGTTGAAATCAAAGGGCAATTGTAAGAATTTATGAGAAAAAAATTGGCAAAAGTAGTCAGCGAGAACATGCCAGATTCTGAGTTCTTGACTGACATAGTGGCAAAAACCCAGCTGTGTGGCTATAATGATCTCTCCTCAGTCTTATTAGATTCCACAGTAAGAAAAAAACTCAGCTCAAACCCATACAATTTCAGACACGATTCCTGGATCATTTTCAGGTTATAATACTTCACATTGGATCAATGGTGTTTCAAATCTGGTGTTACTTATGACTATTCATGAGAACAATCCAAGAAATGCTTGCAGCTAAAGGCAACTTTATGCTAAATATCTTCATTATTTTATGTGCCATACAATATCAACAAATCATCAAATTTGAGTTGTTTACAATTCAAAACATTCATATAATTGCAAATCTTCGCTAAGAGGCCTCATACTAAACCGTGCCGAGCTGTTAGTGTGGATGTTAGCATGCAGTAGCCGTTAACGTGGACCTTCACCAACAGCTGCCACATGCTAAATGCAACCAGAATGGTAAAATCTGGTTGAGTTTAATAAAAGTGTTCCTTCTTAGGAGCCAACGTTTCAATATAATTGGGGGAGGGTGCTAAACTCAACAGAAATTATCCCTCCCTAGACACAGTCAATGATTTTGGTCAATATTTGGGGTGTCCAAGCACCCACAGAGCTAGTTCCTATGGAGTACCTAAAAAACTAGCAAAATAATTAAGATTGTTTTCCTGTCAGGGCTGAACCAAAGGTGTATGAACTGCACCTGTAACAATTTGCGATTTAAGCTCTGTCAACCTCAATTTTATCTGCCTACCACTTCTACCAACATACACCAGCCCACAGGGAAACTCTATAAAGGGAGGTATGTTGTCTGCTTGGTGCCAAAATCCAAGATGTTACGGAGAGATTGCCAAGACTCATCAAGCCTGATGACTATTATCCAATGCTGCTCATCCACGTTGGCACTAATGATATTGCCAGGTACCCCTGCATATCATTATATCAAAAGTGACTTTGTGGCTCTGGGAGAAAAGGTGAAGCAGTCAGGTGTGCAGGTGGTATTCTCATCCATCCTCCCTGTCAAGGGTAAGGTCAGAGAAGCATGCATTCTGGAGATGAATGTGTAGCTATGTGGATAGTGTTGTCAAGAGCGTTTTGGCTTCCTGGACCATGGGATGATTTTCCAAGGGCTGCTAAGCAGAGATGGTATACATCTATCAAAAAGGGAAGAAGTGTCTTTGGCGGCAGGCTGGCTAATCTACTGAAGAGGGCTTTAAACTAGAAGTAATGGGGCAGGGTGATCAAAGCTCCTGGGTGAGTATAAGCCCTCAGGTAAGTAAATCACTGAATACCTCTACATCAGTGTATCACAAACTGTGTGCCTACTGAGATTTCTGGTGTGCCACGACACACTGGCAAGGAGGAGAGTCGTCCACACTGGCTGCCTGCCTACAGGACGTGTTTCTCACGGCGAGAGGCATGACCTGTAGGAAGTCAGCCGGCGTGAATGACTCTCCGCCTGGTTGGTGTCTTTCTTCTTGTCCCTGCACCTCCCGGGTCCCTGTAACTTGCTTTTCTTTTTTTTTACCAAACTTTTCAAACCACCCTCATATATACGATGGTAAATTTTCAGTAGTCTTACTAACTGCAGAAATAAACACGTGTCTGTATATACTTGAATATAAGATTAGATTTTGGAGCCAAAAAAATGGCCCATAAATGGGGGTCTCGTCTTATATTCAGGTCAGTGCCCTCCCAGACTTGTTGCAGGCCTCCACCAGCCTGCTGTATGTGGGCTGGGACAGGAAGGATCCCTTCTATCATCCAAATGCAGGAGATTAAATTCAGTAGTTGCAGTATTTCATGAAATGATTTTCAAAAACTGTTTTTAGAGTTGAGTTGGTATATAATTTTTGTACAGGAAGAATCCCTCCCATCTCCTATCTCAGCCGACTCTGACAATTTTTTTGACCTCCCTCTCGTCTCCTCCCGCATACTTTTTGAATCCCTGATGGTCCAGCGGTGTACCGGGCAGAAGCGAGCTTTTTGTGCCCTTGCCCCACACTGAGCCTCTCTGAATGGCTGCTGCAAGTTCCTGCGGTCCAGCAGTATACCAGGCAAGAGTGAGCTTTATGCACTCCTGCCCAGCGCTGAGCCACTCACTGAATAGCTGCCACCAGTTCTCGCGGGACTCTTGAAAACTGGCAGCAGCCATTCAGGGAGCAGCTCAGGGCTGGGAAGGAGCGCAAAAAGTTTATTCATGTACGGTAAACCGCTGGGCCACGAAAACTCGAGGCAGCCATTCAGGGAGGGGCTCAGTGTGGGGCAAGATCATTTGCATGCAGATCATTTGCATGCAAAAAAGATAGTGAATCAATCGCTGTTTCAAAATCAGCCAGGAATCGACCAACAGTGATTGAATCGCTATCTTTAGTGAATCTGGGCCAATGTTGTCTGAGACATCCTTTCCCCACCCTTCTAATCACAGGAGTCAACATTTGAAAATTATCAGGGGTGCTAAACCCAAAAGAGATTACCTCTGCCTGGATACAGTCAAGAAGTTTGTTCAATTTTGGGGATGCTCCATCAAAAATTACAAAGACTAGGGGGATACTCGATGAAGTTACAGGGAAATATTTTTAAAACCAATAGGAGGAAATTTTTTTTCACTCAGAGAATAGTTAAGCTCTGGAACATGTTGCCAGAGGATGTGGTAAGAGCAGATAGCGTAGCTGGTTTTAAGACAGGTTTGGACAAATTCCTGGAGGAAAAGTCCATAGTCTGTTATTGAGAAAGACACGGGGGAAGCCACTGCTTGCCCTGGATCAGTACCATGGAATATTGCTACACCTTGGGTTTTGGCCAGGATTGGCCACCGTGAGAACGGGCTACTGGGCTTGATGGACCGTTGGTCTGACCCAGTAAGGCTATTCTTATGTTCTTATGTTAGTATGGGGCAGGAGCGCAAAATGCTTGCTCCTGCCCGGTACAAGGTAGGACCACCTAGGATTCAAAAAAGTACAATAGGGTGAGGTGGGAGAGAGGTACAAAAATTGTCAGAGTTGGCCAGCACAAGAGACATGAGGGATCCCTTCTGTCCTGGCCTACCACTGGACCACCAGGTCATACGGCAGGCTCGGTGGAAGCCTGCAGGACATTGGGAGAGAGGAGGGACAGGGTATAGGGCAGGGAGGTGGGGCAGGGTGCAGAGCCTGGTAGGGAGGGAGGGGAGACAGGGTGGAGAGCCTGGCAAGGCAGGGAGGGTGGAGGATGGAGAGCCTGGCAGGGCAGGGAGTGAGGGGGGCTGGGTGCAGATCCCGGCAGTGAAGGGTACATGAATATTAACACACACACACCACGGCTTATATTCGATTCAACCTTTTTCCTCTTTTTTGAGGGAAAAAGGGTACCTCGACTTATATTTGGATCGTTTTATATTTGAGTATATATGGTAATTTCAAGCACACACAAAACCAACCTGGCTTTTAACAAAAGAACAGGCACAAACTGATTTCTTTTTTTCTAAAACTTTGTTGTTGCAATGTGACTGCAAATGCATGCATCACTTTACTCACTGCAAAATAAGGTACACAGTTATGCATCTAAAGAGCATTCTATTCAACATTCTATAAATAAAACACTGTAAAGCATTTGTCTTGGAAATACTAATGAATGTTACTGTGCTACGCTGTGTTTCATGTCACCACAGAATGCCTTATAGTGGAAAAGTCGCTGCTTTCTTTCGCTAAGATCATGCGTAGTATGTGGTGCTATGTCAAAGCCAGACATGATTATAAATAATGCTTCAAGCACTGCATTAAAGACTTTAATGTGTGTTCTGTACTTATCATTTTTGAAATGAGTCACTTTCCACAGAAATAAGACCGCGGGCCTGAACTGGGGCTGTGTCAGGGGGAGTTTTTGTAAAGAGGTTTGTGCAATTTCTGAGGCCAGGTTTTTAGTTCAATATTTTTCCATTCGTTCATTCACCCTTTTTTTTTTTTTTTTCACGGCACATAAGTGAACAGCTCTTTTCTGTTCACCACAGGGGGAAAGCAATTCCACAAAGGGCAATGGCACTTGGAAAAGTGGAATCTCGACCTTTCCTGATGAGAATGCTTCTTCAATAAAAAAGGAAAAAAAAAAAATACGCACGTAGGGGGAAAAAAAAGTATGTACAGGAACTTGCTGGGACAAGAAGGGTAACAGAAAATTATGAGATGACCACCTACTTGTGCAATTATGGCTCAATAATGTTTCCCATTATTCAGTAACTAGAGTATCCATTAAGTGCAGCCATTTAACCCACTCATTCACAGTAACTCCAAAAACATATGCAGTTTGTTGTTTTTTTTTGGGGGGGGGAGTTCAAAAATAGCACATAAGTTTGGAAATTCTTAATAAGCCTCACCTCTTTTAACAGATGTGCGATACGTCAAATAAACGTTGGTCATGTTTAAAAGAGGTTGGCACTTTAACCCATTCACTGTGCTACTTTGACAATATACGTGATTACTAGGCAAAAGTTTGGGACACTATCTGTAACTTGCTGAGAATTAAAGAAACACTAACATTACATTACATTACATTACGTTACAGATTTCTATTCCGCCATTACCTTTCGCTTCAAAGCGGATTACAAAAAGAGTTCTGGAAGAAGGGTTACAACATTAGATCAGAGAAGGTTTCCAAGAGAGAGAAAAGTAGGATCTGGGGTTAGGGAGGGATGGTAAGAGGGGGGTTAAGCTTTATCATGGTATTAAGCTTTATTAAGGGATTTCTTGAAGAGTATAGTTTTTATTTCCTTTCTGAACATCTTGTAGTCTGGGGTTGTTGTTAATAGGTTGGAGACTTGGTTGTCTATCTTCGCTGCCTGAGTGGCCAGTAGTCCGTTGTATAGTTTTTTTCCGTTTTACTTCTTTGATTGGGGGGTAAGTGAATGGGGTGTTTGTTTTTCTATGCCTGGTAGAGGTGGTTTGGATGAAGCTGTCATTTAGGTAGGTTGGGCTGTCTCCATTTATAGTTTTAAATAGTATACAGTAGAATTTAAATTGTATTCTTTCCTGGATTGGAAGCCAATGAGAATTGATGAATGCCTCAGTAATGTGATCATGTTTTTTCATGAATATTATTCCCAGTGCCTTTCCGCAAACCTTGAATCATACCTTACTGAGAATCATTTCCTTTATCTTTTCTTTATTCTATTGATAATATATTGTGTTAAGTCTCCCTCTTTAGAGGGCTTAAAAAGGAATTATGTATGTTTGATTATGTAATTTGTTTTTGATGATTCCTTTTTTTCCTTGTATTATTGGATAATGCATTATTCAAATTATAATAAAAATTTATTGGGAAAAAAACCCAAACATTGAATATTATTGTATTGGGTCATTTTGGGCTTCGGCAGCCAATATCTGATGATCACTCTAAATTATTAAGAATTTTGCTTAATTTGGCCATTAAAATCATATTTTGGGGGGGGGAGGGGATTTGGAGTGACGGGGCGGAAACAGCTGAGTGGATGTGGTTGGGTGACAGGGTGTGTGGGGGTGTGTTTGTTGGGCATCAAATCATCTTAAAGCATTGGAAGGATGCATCAATGGTAGAATACTGTTTGTATAACTGTTTGTATAACTGTTTGTATAACTGTTTGTATAACTGCTAAATTTGAACGTGTTGCTGCAGAAAGATTAAGGGGTCCTTTTACTAAGGCGCGTTAACTGATTTAGCGCATGCTAATCGAATTAGCGTGCGCTAAATGCTAACGCATCCATAGAATATAATGGGCGCGTTAGCATTTAGCGTGTGCTAATTGCGAAAGCTAAATCGAATAACACACGCTAAATCAGTTAACGCGCCTTAGTAAAAGGACCCCTAAATGCGTTAAGTAAATTTAATAAAATATGGGAGCCATTAGAACATTACAGTCATGCGCCTGTTAAACTATGATGATTTGTTTGAACTAGGTGTACATCCATACGGTCTTATTGTATTTATGAGAATATTAATGAGTATATATTAATTGTTGTTTGTATTGTTTCTTCTTTCTCTGTTGACTATGACTATGTTATAATGTATTGTTCTGTATTTTGTGCAAATACTAATAAAAAAATATTAAACTAAACATATTTCAAGTGGTCAAATCTTTTTGAAAATCTGATTGAGCGTATTTATCGCTTTCTATGTGCTTTTTGATTTGTTGCTGAACAGAAAATACAACCAAAATATAAAGCATGGATATTTACAATTACAGTTTCATTCTGGAATTCTTTGTCCATTTTTCTTTCTGTACCTGATTAAACACTGGTCTGGGTAAAGGGGTAAAGCTATAATCAAACTTGCAGGAGTAAAAAAAATCAATGTTTATTGGGGTATATTAAAATACAATACAATATCATAAAAGTCATACTATAAACTCTGGCCGACGCCAACAGTATATAAACCATTAAAATAGTGTTGTATATGAAATCAACAGGCCCTGTGCATAAAATCAACAGACCCATGTTTCGTAGAGAGCACTTATAAAGTAAAAACAAGATCTGAAACAACGATGAGTGAATCAATAAAGATGACTTTAGAAAAACAAAGCCGCTGTGTGTAGGGGCAGTTTCTTGTCTCCACTGGATCCAAAGTGAAAGTGGATAAAGCTGCCATCAGTGCTGCTGTTGTAACCTGAGGTTGGTGTATGTCACCCTATTTTACAGAGATCACCCAAAGACGGGACCCCCAATTTGGGTACAGAGCCTAATGTAGGTATAAACTAGTGAGTGACTGCCGTTAATTAGAATTAATTGACACTAATGAGGATTTATACATGCATCTGCCCTATGCTCTGCTCCGGTGTGTCGCAAACTTTTTAAGGTGCAGCACAGTAATTTCGCAGCTGGAGGGCACCCGATGCGATAGTGTCACATGCATGTGTGATGTCATCACGTCAAAGTCCATGCATTCACAGATGTCCTCCAAGTTACACATATAATTTACATGCTTAACTTATAGACGGTTATAAATTACACATATATCTGTGGTATTTAGGGGCTAACACACTGGATCTGTGTCTGACGCCTAACATTTAAGCACATATTTACGCTATTACGCTAATATCCTATATAATAAAGTAGGTGCCTACCTTCCTTTACAGATATCCAGGATATCCAGGATCCAGCAGGATCCTGTAATTCTGACCCAGGAAGGGCTGCATCTATCTGGATTCAATACCCTTCATCACCTATAAGGCAAGAAACTCCCATTCCCTGCACTCCTTCCCCATCAGATGCCTTTATAGGTGGTGAAAGGTGCTGAATCCAGGGAGATACTGACACATCCTGCAAGATCCTGTGCTTTTGATGGGGAAAGAGTGTAAGGAATGGATGTTTCTTGCCTTATAGGTGGTGAAGGGTGCTGAATCCAGATAGATACAGACCTTTCTGGGGTCAGAATTGTAGGATCCTGGTACATCCTGACACATCCTGCATATCCTGTGCGTCTGATGGGGAAGGAGTGCAGATAATGGATGTTTTCCTGCCTTATAGGTGATGAAGGATATTGAATTCAGATAGATACAGCCCTTCCTGGGGGTCAGAATTGCAGGATCCTAACACGTCCTGCAGCATCCTGGTAAGTCCTGTGCTTTTGATGGGGAAGGAGTGTAGAGAATGGATGTTTTAAAAATAATGGAAGTTTTGCTGAAAGAAAGGATAGTGTACTTCCTTGAATCTAATGGGTTACAGGATCCGAGGCAACATGGCTTTACAAAAGGTAAATCGTGCCAAACGAACCTGATTGAATGTTTTGATTGGGTGACCAGAGAGCTGGATCGAGGACATATGCTAGATGTAATTTACTTGGATTTCAGTAAAGCCTTTGATACAGTTCCTCATAGGAGGCTGTTGAACAAACTTGAAGGGCTGAAGTTAGGACCCAAAGTGGTGAACTGGGTCAGAAACAGGCTGTCGGACAGACGCCAGAGGGTGGTGGTTAATGGAAGTCGCTCAAAGGAAGGAAAGGTGAGTAGTGGAGTCCCTCAGGGATCAGTGCTGGGGCCAATCCTGTTCAATATGTTTGTGAGTGACATTGCTGAAGGGTTAGAAGGAAGGCGTGCCTTTTTGCAGATGATACCAAGATTTGTAACAGAGTAGACACCGAAGAGGGAGTGGAAAATATGAAAAGGATCTGCAAAAGTTAGAGGAATGGTCTAATGCCTGGCAACTAAAATTCAATGCAAAGAAATGCAGAGTAATGCATTTGGGGATTAATAATAGGAAGGAACCGTATATGCTGGGAGGAGAGAAGCTGATATGCACGGACGGGGAGAGGGACCTTGGGGTGATAGTGTTCGAAGATCTAAAGGTGAAAAAACAGTGTGACAAGGCAGTGGCTGCTGCCAGAAGGATGCTGGGCTGTATAAAGAAAGGCGTAGTCAGTAGAAGGAAGAAGGTGTTGATGCCCCTGTACAGGTCATTGGTAAGGCCCCACTTGGAGTATTGTGTTCAATTTTGGAGACCGTATCTGACGAAGGACGTAAGAATGACTTGAGGCGGTCCAGAGGAGGGCGACAAAAATGATAGGAGGCTTGCGCCAGAAGACGTATGAGGAGAGACTGGAGGCCCTGAATATGTATACCCTAGAGGAAAGGAGAGACAGGGGAGATATGATTCAGACGTTCAAATACTTGAAGGGTATTAACGTAGAACAAAATCTTTTTCAGAGAAAGGAAAATGGTAAAACCAGAGGACATAATTTGAGGTTGAGAGGTGGTAGATTCAAAGGCAATGTTAGGAAATTCTACTTTACGAAGAGGGTGGTGAATGCCTGGAATGCGCTCCCGAGAGAGGTGGTGGAGAGTAAAACTGTGACTGAGTTCAAAGAAGCGTGGGATCACAAGTGTGAGAACACAAAGGATCTAGAATCAGAAAATAAGATTAAATATTGAACTAAGGCCGGTACTGGGCAGACTTCCACGGTCTGTGTCTGTATATGGCCGTTTGGTGGAGGATGGCCTGGGGAGGGCTTCAATGGCTGGGAGGGTGTAGATGGACTGGAGTAAGTCTTAACAGAGATTTCGGCAGTTGGAACCCAAGCACAGTACAGGGTAAAGCTTTGGATTCTTGCTCAGAAATAGCTAAGAAGAAAAAATTAAAAAATTTAAATTGAATCAGGTTGGGCAGACTGGATGGACCATTCAGGTCTTTATCTGCCCTCATCTACTATGTTACTATGAATCCAAATTCCTGGGGTCAGAATTTTAGGATCCTGGTACATCCTGACACATCCTGCATATCTTGTGCTTTTGATGGGGAAGGAGTGTAGAGAATGGATGTTTTCCTGCCTTATAGGTGATGAAGGGTATTGAATCCAGATAGATACAGCCCTTCCTGGGGGTCAGAATTGCAGGATCCTGACACGTCCTGCAGGATCCTGGTAAGTCCTGTGCTTTTGATGGGAAAGAAGTGCAGGGAATGGATGATTCCTGCCTTACAGGTGATGAAGGGTATTGAATCCAGATAGATACAGCACTTCCTAGGGTCAGAATTGTAGGATCTATAAGTCTTACATGTGTACCTTGTACATGTAACTTACACGTGCAACTTGCAAGTTACATGCGTGAGTTACACGTGTAACTTGCACATGTAAGTTGCACATGCTAGTTACACGTGCAATTTACACGTGTAACTTGCACATGCAACTTACACGTGCAACTTACATGTGTAATTACACGTGCAAGTTACACGTATAACTTACTGTGTAAGTTACACATGTAAGTTACATGTTCAACTTACATGTGTAACTTATACACTTATTGACATACATGTGTAACTTATAGACGGTTATAAATTACATATGTATCTGTGGTATTTAGGTCCTAACACACTGGATCTCTGGCTGATGCCTAACATTTAAGCACGTATTTAAGCTCTTACGCTAAAATCCTGTAAAAAAAAGTAGCTGCCTACCTTCCTTTACAGAATAGATTCCAATCAGGCATCCAGTTATAGAATTGCCCTTCATGTGTCTTAGTTATTTTTTGCTTTCTGATAATAGTTATTCTGAGTCTCAAGAAAACTTTTTAAAAAGTAATCTTTTAGTTCAGAATCCCATTTCTGTCCTGGACTGTTATTGAGTACTGGTGAGGGGGTGGGGCAGTGGCAGGAAACATCCATATTCTGTACTCCTTCCCCATCAAAAGCACTGGATCTGCCTGTATCCAGCAGGATCTCCCAGGATCCTGCAATTCTGACCCCATAAAGGGCTGCAAACACCTGGATTCTGCATCTTTCACAACCTATAAGTGAGAAAACATCCATTCCGTGCACTCCTTAATCAAAAATGCTAATAAACTTGAAACTTGAAATTTGAAAACTTTGAAAAGCAGAGGATCCTGGTACATCCTCATACATCCTGCATATCCTGTGCTTCTGATGGGGAAGGAGTGTAAGGAATGGATATTTCCTTCTTATAGGTGGTGAAGGGTGCTGAATCCAGGGGATACAACTCTTCCTGGGATCAGAATTGCAGGATCCTGACACATCCTGCAGGATCCTGTGCTTTTGTTGGGGAAAAAGTGTAAGGAATGGATGTTTCCTGCTGGTGAAGGGTATTGAATCCAGATAGATACAGCCCTTCCTGTGATCAAAATTGCAGGATACTGGTATGAGGTATTGTGTACCCTGCCCTAGCCCTCTATGTTTAGGGGGCCAGTTTGCTCTTACTCCCGGGGAGTTCTGTCAACCAATTCTTGATGCTATATATATACAGTATAAAGAAGGACAGGTGGCACTGCAAGATCCAGAATGAGGGGGCTGGGGTGTACTCAGGTAGGGTTACCAGATTACCCGTTTGGAAATCTGGACCCACTGGAACCGCCCAGTTCCACCCTCCCCACTCCATCATGCCCCTGTCCCGCTGTCAATCCCACCCTAACCCTGCCCCTCGCTGCCTGCCGGTTTTTTAAAAGCCGTCCGGTTCTCCAGGCATGTCCTAAATAGGACATGTCCCTCAAAGCCACACAAAAAGCAAAACCATGCTGCAGCTGGTGTAACTGCAGGCTGAGGCGTTTTGCACTTCTTTTACAGGATGTCTGAAGTTAATTTACACTCTGGGTTAAAGTTGAAAAACTCATGTCCAAGAAACATGAGGAGAGGGCAATAATCTATAGTGCACCTTGGAGTCATGTAACTTTTAAACAAAAGTATTTTCTGGTAGAAGACAGATTCCACCTTTTCAACAGTCTCACAGTTTCAATTAGTCCATCCAAAAGGTGTTGATCTTCTCTTGCTATAGGTTTAGAAATATTAATGGAAGGAGGAGGAGCTACATCCTGCTGCACTATTTAAAAGACAGTAACATTAACTTGCCTAGGGGAGAGTGTGGCACTGTGGTTAAAGCTACAGCCTCAGCATGCTGAGGTTGTGGGTACAAACCCAGGCTGCTCCTTTTGACCCTGGGCTAGTCTCTTAGACCCCCCCCCCCTTGCCCCAGGTACATTAGATTAGATTTTTTAGACCCATCAGGACATGCAGGAAAAAATGCTTGAGTACTTGAATAAATTCAGAGCTCCCAAGGGTGAACAGTATATAAAACTGAATAAATAAATCTGAATAATTAGTTTCAATAAGATTGACCAGGTTACTAAAATTCTAAATCCAAAGTATTGCTGTTCTGTTTTTTTTCCTCTGCTTGTGATAGCCTATTTTTACTGCCCCTCTGGTTGTCATTCTGCAGAGTCCCCGCACTGACGTCTTCTCCTTCTCTGCTGGTCCGCCCACACAGGAAGAGAAGAGGACGTCATAAGGGGCGGGACTGACAGAGAAGGAGAAGACGGCACTGCAGGAGACTCCAGTAAATGCATAGTAGCAGCTGTGGCAATTAAAAAAAGAGGAGGTCTGCTGTTAAGGTGGTCCAGGATCTTGGAAAATCCTGCAAATCCTGTTTGTTTGTTTGTTTTTTACCAGGATCTCAATGAGGATCCTGGAGATCTGGAAATCCTGGTTCTACCATGTTCCGGTTCCGCACCTTACCTTCCTCTTCAGAGCCATATTGCAATGAGAAAAAAAGAAGAAACCAAGAACAAGGCAAAATTATCTGATGAGTCCGGAGCATTGCCAAACACTTCTGCTCAGGTAAATGCCATCTTGGATCCACTTTCCAGGGGACTTCAGGTATTTATTTTGAGGCATACAGCACCAGCAGCCCTGGTGCTTTTCCTGAATTCACCACAGGGATAGACCTAGCAGCATCACTTGGCTCAGAAATAAACTAAGCCCCAGTGATGTGGAAAGTCACAAATTGAAGGAAAATGCCTTGTCCTTCTATAGAATACCAGAAGGAAGCAGGAGTTTAAAACTGAAGCGAGATGGGACAAACTGGTTGTGCTGACCAATCTGGACAGAAATGTTGACTATGCTTCATACTTTATAGTAGCCAAAACTTCAAACTGATTTGAAAATAATTTGAGACTGCTTTGGATGGTAGGAACTACAACATGATTTCCAACATCTAATTCAGATTCATTTATTTATTTATTTAAAAAAATGTATTTACCGCATACAACTATGCGGTTTCCATGTCACATACATAAAAATCTTGTTTCCCTCCGATTATCACATATAACATAGACATGTCTAAACAACATCATTAATCGTCCCTGTTATAATAGGGATAGAGCACAAATTTAATCAATTCAAAAATACAAGCAAGCTTTAAATCATACATTGATGTCAAAAAAAATTCTAAAAGACAATTATCAACTAAAATATGCCTTAGCATAAGAAGGCATTGGCAAATAATTGAGTTTTCAGCATTTTCTTAAAATTCATCCTCCCCATAAAACACTGCAGGATACCAGGCAAGGCATTCCATAGTTCTAAGCCAGCCATAGATATCATTGATGCTCCGATCCTAGCATGCTGTCGACATTCTACCCTCCAAACTTAATTTCATTCTCTAAGCTCTATTCTCGTTTTATAGATCTGGAAGAATTCTTGTAAGATTTTCATTTCTATATGACAACTCTAAAATATTTGACTCTATCTCCTTTAGAATCTATCTTTACATAAGCTGACGACATTTTTATATTACTGGAAATTGATCCATTGCTTTCAAATTTGATTGGAGATATTAACTCTTGTGTCTCTAGACTTCAAGAATGGGCTTCCTTAGTCTGTATGAAATTGAATGCTTCTAAAACCAGACTGCTATGGTTTGGTCCCTTACTACACAATCTACCTCAGGTTTATCTAAATAGATATTGTTTAAACTGCTGTTATTGTAAATGTTGTGTGGTTTTACATTAATAAAAATATTTAACGTTAAAAAAATTGTGTTAAAACTTATGGCAAGGAAGTCTAGTCTTTGTAGACTGACTCACCAGGATCACCTAAATTTCTAATCTTGGTTTATATTCGTGTCAACCTTTTTTCCTCCCTTTTGGGAGGAATAGGATCAGCTTGGTTTATATTCGGATCGGTTTATATTCGAGTATATACAGTAATTTATGGTGAGCCCCCCCCAAAAAACCTCCCCAAAACCTACTATACCAACTTGACTACCACCCCAATAGCCCTTATAGCTGCAGGAGACTACTTAACAATTGAATTTTCATCTAGAATTCTTGGTTATATTTTAGATTTTTCTTTATCTTTAAATAATCAAATTAACACTTTATCTAAAAAGTGTTATTTTAGTTTACGGATGTTGAGGAGAGTTCGAGGTTTTTTTCATCAAAATCATTTTGAGGTTTTGGATCAAGCTATTATTTTGGCACATCTGGATTATGCAAATTCCCTGTATATCGGATTAACCAAATTTAATCTGAAGAGGCTCCAACTCATTCAGAACACTACGGCCAAATTAATTTTTGGAAGACATAAATATGATCATGCTTCTCCATTGTTGAGGTTACTTCATTGGCTTCCTGTTTATTGGCGAATTCAATTTAAGTATGCCAATGTAATTTAAAAAATTTTACATGGAATTTTTTCACCTTTATTACTTCTATCATTCAACTCTCTTCGGTTTCACACTACAAGGAATACACATACATTTAAATTGCTCTTCCCTTCTGTTAAAGGGATTAAAACCCTAGGTAAATTCTCACATTCCTTATCCTATTCCTTGGTAAAAGTTTGGAACGATCTTCCCTCGATTATTAGAACGTCATTATCTCTATCACTTTTTAGGAAAAATCTGAAAACTTATCTCTTTCAGAGATTCTTAACTGAGGACTGATCTAATTTATTGAAAATTTTTCTATTACCTTCATTATTGTTTTATATTATATTCTTTTAAATCTTTGTTAACCGGCTCAAGTCCTTGCTGGAATGATCCGGTATATAAGATAGAAATTAGATTAGATGATACAATGTCTGATGTATAATCACAACAATCTTAAACTGTACTCTTTATTGCATAGATAACCAGTGTACAGTGGCACCTCGGTTTGCGAGTAACCCAGTTTGCGAGTGTTTTGCAAGATGAGCAAAACACTCAGCAAACTTTTGACTGGCAAATCGAGCACTGCCTCGATCAACGAGCACTTACAATCCAGGAAGCGCCGCTTCGGGGGATTCCTCTTCCATCTTCCGGCCAGCCTTCCACGTTGGGTGCCTTCCGCAGGTTGGAGGACCTCTGTCTGGGCCTGTGCGGCCGGGTGCCGTCCCGCCTGTGCGTTGTGTGTGATGCGCACAGCGTCAATCATCGGCGTTGTGCGTATCGTGCGCGGCGTGCGGGTGGGGCGGCGCTCGGCTGCGTGGGCTCGAGTGGGGGATCTCCAGCATGCGGGGGGCATCCGACGTGGAGGGCTGGCCGGTGGATGGAGGAGGCATCCCTTTGAAGCGGCACTGTGGGGTTCTTCTTCGGATGATGGACGGAGGAGGCGGACGGAGGAAGCGGACAGAGGAGACAGCGCTGCAGCACCCGGCGCAAGACAGGTACAGACCCCGGGTTCTGGAACGAATCTTCGGTGTTGCCACTATTTTCTATGGTGAACTTTGCTTTGATAAACGAGCATTTTGGATTACGAGCATGCTCCTGGAACGGATTATGCTCGTAATCCAAGGTACCACTGTAGTTTCTTCAACACAGGAGTTATATGTGTACTCCTAGGAACCCCTGTGATTAATCTTGCAGCGGAATTGATAAGCATTTGCAAAGCCCTCAACTTCCCTTTCACAGTCTTTTTTTTATTTTTTTTTTGGGGGGGGGTTGTTATCTCTAACAAATAAAATATCTCTAAGAACAAATAAAAAAAAGGAAGGAAGAGCTATAAATTTACAAAATCCTCTCATGGCTCCAGCGAACTATAGCAGTTCTTCTGTATAAACTACAAAAGGAAACAAGATTTGTTTTTCAGTATTTAAAAAGAAAGTATGCTGGCACAATCAGAACAAAACAGCTATTATAAAAACTGATGACACTGAATTCATTAAATCAGCGTTCAGGCATTACATATTAAGCGTGGTTCAAATATAGCTTTTAAACAGCTTTGCTTATTAGTCAAATGAAATACAGTAAACCTATAACTCTCTCGTGTCAGATTAACAGCTATTTCAAGCAACTGTTAAGATTTCTGTCACTGGCAAAAGCGAATTATCTTTCTTTACCGAACTTGTATCGACATGCCCAAGAAGCTGAGCTGAGACAAGATTCTTTAATTTGGTGTATATGTATAAAGTTCTGTTAGCTGTGATCTGAAAGCAACCTGGCTGGCAGTCTTTTAAATTATCTTGCAGTACACATTTTTATCAAAAGAAAATTATCTGTGTTAACCGAGCTGTACAACTTATTTTCTGGGCACTCTCTTGATCATGTTCAAATTAACTTGTTCAAAGATTCATACAGCTACATCATTCAAAAATGCACTTTGTTTTATTTGAAATGCTGTTATAGGCTTTGTTAAGGTGTCTATGTGAAGCAGTAACCATATCTGAGATATTTAAGCCCCCTTTTAACAAGCCACATTGCAGGGTTTTATCGCTAGCTGCTCCAGTAAAAGCTCCGACACGCATAGGAATTCTATGAGCGTGAGAGCTTGCACCACAGCGGCCGGTGATAAAAAGCCCGAATGCAGCTTGATAAACGGGGGCCCTTAATTTGGATTTATATCCAAACAGAATCTTGTTTGCATACAGATAACACAGTACAGGGTTGGATGCAATAAATAGCCTCTGCACCGACACCATTCACTGCTGTTTTATTGATACATTTGTCCATTCAGGGGGGAAGTTATCTATGTGGGTTACTGTTAATTCCAGTTATTTTACCACAAGTTGGCTTATTTTTAGCACAAGGTTGCATTTTATGCAATTGAAATTTATCTCCACCACGTCTACGTCTTCTCTTTGATGATCTACTCTATATATGCATCACTCAGAGCTCTGTAGACCCTGCCTCTCACTGTTCCTTCTTTGCCAGAAGGGCTCTAGGCCCTAATTGCCGCAACATCTCTATCATTGTGTCAAATGAAACACGAACTGTGATCAATATAAGAATTAAAACTCCACTCCAAACAAATTATGGATCAGCCAAAACTTCTCTCGGCCCTTCTTCGGCAGCACTCTGAGTGATAAGAGAACAAAATCCGGAAAAGGAGGACCCGGAAAAGGTCCTGCTATGTGACCAAGCCTTAAATCCTTTTCCAACTTCTCAAGAACTATGTCAGGATGAATAACAACAGGTGGGAAAAGTGTGGGCCCTGAAATGAAACAACAAATTATCCCGAAAACTTAACCCATAATAAGTGAGCTGCAGAAGGATCAAGATAACAACTCAAACAGTGCCACGAGCCATCCAGCTTAATGAGAGAAGGAGTTTTGGTTAGGCAGTCTGCCAGAAAAGGAGGCACTCCCAGCATCTTAACTGGAACCCTGGCCCAACCTCCAAAGTTGGCAAAGCAAAAGGCCAGGTGAACCCCAGAACACTGGCTGCATCTATGGGGAAAATGACAGGACCGTTCATACCTTCCCACTTTGGAGACAGACCTAAATCCCAGATCCAACCCGCTGTCAAAGGAGACCACTAAGCTGTCCTAAGCTCCCAAAGTTGAAGGAGCATCCTGTCTTCACAATCCAGTCATAGAAGCAACTCCTTTAGACCCCACCCCAGAGAGGATGTAAGCCCTGATGGAGAGCACAGACATAAAAAAATGACAGGCCAGGAGGCATCTCCAGCAGGGCACCTGATCACAGTTACACCCCTCCCCCAGGGGAGAATACTTTAAATATATATTTTTTATTTCTCTTGATACTTATTTTTTATCTCTATTTTTTATTTATTTTACTTATTTATTTTTAATTCTATCTTTAAATTTATTTATTCATTACTTGGTGAAATATTCATTTCTATCTCTGTCTTTATATTTTATCTTTATTTTTCATAAATTGTCTCTTCAGGTACTTTAGTTAGATTGTGAGCCTTTGGGACAGTTAGGGAATTTCCAAGTACCTATCTTATTTATTTTTATTTATTGTATCTTTTAATGCATTCATTTTTATAAACCGCTTAGAAACCTCACGGTTATTAGCGGTATATAAGAATTAAATTAAATTAAATCATCTCCTTCAGTCACATATTTACATCCTATGCATCCGTCAGTCACATATTTACATCATGCATCATAGTTGAGCCTCACCATACCCCCATGAGACACATGCAGACTAAAAAATTGCAGAAAGACCTTAGGAAACTGGAAGACTGGGCATCCAAATGGCAGATGAAATTTAATGTGGACAAGGGCAAAGTGATGCACATTGAGAAAAGTAATCCAAATCATAGTTACCTAATGCTAGGTGTCATTGTAGACAATAAGCTTAAATTTTCCACCCAGTATGTGGTGATGGCCAATAAAGCAAACAGGACGCTAGGAATTATTAGGAAAGGGATGATAAATAAGACTGAGAATACTATAATGACTCTGTATCACTCCATAATACGACCTCACCTCGAGTATTGCATTCAACTCTGGTCCCCGTATTTCATAAAATTGGAAATGGTTCAGAGAAGAGCGACTAAAATGATGAAGGGCATGGAACTCCTCTTATATGAGGAAAGGCTAAAGAGGTTAGGACTTTTCAGCTTGGGAAAGATATGACTGAGGTCTCCATGTGGGGGAAGCCACTGCTTGCCCTGGGACTGGTTGCTACTATTTGGGTTTCTGCTGGATGCTTGTGATCTGGATAGGCCACTGTTGGAAATAGGATACTGAGATGTTCTTATGTGCATGGATCCTTATATCACTTATATCCTTATATCACTTACTTCTTCATATATGACTAGGCATTGCTGGGGGTTGAGAATAGATGTTTCCCAGTATACTTTTAATGTATTTCTTTATTTAATCCTTTTTCAATCTGGGTAGGTCTTATTGATTCATTTATTTATCTTCTTCCTTTTTCTTTCCTGTTTTTACTCATTGTTTTTTTTACTTTATGTTATATCCATTCATGATATATGTTTCTGCATATTGATTACACTAGTCCTCTTTTTTTGGTCTGGTCTTGCCCTCATCACTCTTTTGTCCATCTCTCTAATACACTTTTTGGTGATATCTATTTATGAAATATGTATTGTACTTTGGCTTCACTAGTCCTCTTTTTGATTCATTTCATCCTTGTTTTTCTTTTGTCCATCTATTTAACACATAATTGTATGACATATGGTTCATTTTCATTTTTACTTTTATCTTTTATCCCTATTTTGATCATGTCCCTTTTCATATTCTGAGTGTCTTTTTAGTTTTTTAAAAAAAACTTTTTTAAGTGCAATATCTTTATTAAGTATATATATTATACAAGGAAAGAACAAAGAAAATACAAGCTGAGTCTAGTGTAAAGAAAAGAGCAGTAAACAAAAACAGTCTGCATCAATATAAGTAGTAGTCCTTGGTAGTTAAGCAGCAAGCACATATAATATCATCATAAAGAGAAAAGCAATAAAAAGAGGAAAGAAACAATTACTGCTTATATAAGTGTAGCAGTTAAGACATATTGCAAAAGGAAGTTAAGGGTGCCCATCGTTTGTCATGAGTATGTAATGAGCCACGTTTTTCTGCAAAACATCTCTCATAACGCATTATTAAGCAAACATTATGCCACCATAGGTTGTTTGATAAATTATCAGCATTTTTCCAGTTAACTAAAATTAACTTTATAGCTATGAACAATAAGCAACGTAACAATTTGGCTTTTTCATCAGTAATTGGAGTCAGCAGCCCCTTATTACCATAAATCAGCACTGCCATAGTAATGGGCTCATTGATATGAAGCGACTGAGCAATAATTAACCAAATGGAATCCCAAAATGTGCGGATTGGAAGGCAATGAAAAATCATATGATCCAAGGTGCCTATATTAGTGTTGCAGGACCAGCATATATTATTACTATTGTTAGGTAATTTTGAGAGCTTATAGGGGGTCCAAAAGGCACGATGGAGTAGAAAAAATATAGATTGGTTAATAGAGGCAGAGTGTAAAACAGTAAACAATTCTTTCCAAATAAGGTTCCAGGAGATACGATCAAGGGAGGTACCTGTGTCTATAGCCCAAACATCATAAACTCCCAATGGAGGGTCAGAGAGAGGCTCCATTAGTAATCTATACCACATGGCAGAATGACCTTTTTTCTTAGATTGTATAAATTTGTTAACAGACACTATGGAAGGAACCTCCGATGCAAGAGAAGATACATCATATCCATCAGAGATAGCGTGACGAAGTTGCAGCCAGCGAAACTGATGCAATAGAGGAATGTTATAACGGGAACATAAGGTATTGAAGGGAATCCAAGCACCAGATTCGAATAAATGACCAATATTATAAACTCCTGCAGTGATCCAGGCGTTCCAATGTACAGGTTTATGTTGAATCAATATTTTCGGGTTATCCCAGATGTAGGTAGATAAAGTAGTGTACCAACCAATTGGTAAAATACTGTCCACGTCACGTAGAGCTTTTTTGGTAGAAGAAATATGATCATGAGTGTCTTGAGTAAGGACTTTACCAGTGAAAGTAAACAATTGTAAGTCAGATGAGTTTACAATGTGTTCTTCAAGCAAAGCCCACAACGGTTTGGAGGTTGAAGATTGTGAAAATAGCCAAAAAGACCCCTGCCGGAGAATGAAAGATGTATGATATTCAAAAAAGCTGGGAAAACGAACACCCCCTTCAGATTTTTCTCTTTTCAATTTCAGTAGACTTATGCGTGGTGTAGACTTGTTCCATAGAAACTGCGAAAGTAAAGATTCAAATTTTTTGTAAGAGGATCTTTTTAAATATATTGGAATCATACTAAGTACATAGTTGATAGTTGGGGTTATCATCATTTTTATAGTTTCTAGTCTACCCCACCAAGATAGCCGCAATGGAGACCATTTAGAGATCAAGGATTGGATGGTATTCAGTATGTAATCCGTATTGAAATCTATGATATCATTTAAGGTGGAGCCAAATAAAATTCCCAGATACTTCAGTTTACCTCTCATCCATTGTAAGCCTAAATCCTTAATGGTGTCATAGATGTCAGGTGAATTCAAGGCCATGATTTCGGTTTTGGAGCGATTGAGTTTATATCCAGATACCACAGAGTAGTCGGAAATAGTGCGAAGTATGGTAGGTATGGAATCAGAAGTAACATAAAGCAGTACGTCATCGGCGTAAGCATTCACCTTGACCTCATGTGGACCAAATCTCACTCCATGGATGTCTTCATGTTGTTTAAAGGTTAGTAATAGTGGTTCCAAAGCAATATTAAATAACAGGGGGGAAAGTGGACACCCCTGTCTAGTGCCACGAGTAGGTTTGAAACTATCAGAAGACAAGCCATTGATGTATACTTTGGTGGTTGGGGAGGAGTATAAAACACGAATCATGTTGATGAAGGAGTCATGAATACCAAACCATTTCAGTGTCTCGAAAAGGAAAGGCCATTCGATCCTATCAAACGCTTTCTCAGCGTCGAGACTCATTGCAACAATGGGGATCTCAGAGGAGCTAGCCTGTGCTATGACGTTGGTAAAAACACGAGTGTTATCATTGGACATCCTGCCCGTCATGAACCCAGATTGTTCTGGTGAAATAATGTTGTGTAGAATGGGTTGTAATCGGAGTGCTAATATTTTTGCAAACAATTTAGCGTCTGAGTTGATGAGAGAGAGAGGACGGTAGTTCTGGATGAGAGAGGGATCTTTGTTAGGTTTGGGTAGCACAATAATATTGGCATCAGTAAAGGAACCTGAAACATCACCAGAGGATATGAGATATTCAAAAAAAGAGAGCAGGTGTGGAGATAATTGAGATTTAAAGCACTGGT
The DNA here is from genome assembly GCF_902459505.1 of Geotrypetes seraphini. Lineage (NCBI taxonomy): Eukaryota > Metazoa > Chordata > Amphibia > Gymnophiona > Dermophiidae > Geotrypetes > Geotrypetes seraphini. The sequence goes on from NC_047095.1 coordinate 25,878,385, forward strand.
AGAATTCAATAGATAGACCATCGGGTCCTGGTGCTTTGGACTTGGCCATTAAATCCAAGGCAGACTCAATTTCAGCTGTAGTAAGATTGGCACTTAATAAGGAATTGGTATGGTCATCGAGCGTAGTATGATGTAGAGGGGCAAGAAAGGTCTCCATGTCAAGCGAGGGGGATGCAGCGGAGGTATACAATTGTTCATAGTATGTACGAATGAGACAGAATATCTTTAGGAGCAGTAAGTAATGTTTGGTCGGCAGCCTTGATGGATGAGATGCTGGTGCGATCCACTTTACCTTTCAGGTAGCTAGCGAGAGAATGTCCACATTTGTTGGCATCTGAATAGTAGTGTGCATGTTGAGAAAACAATTGGTTAGCCGCAGTAGTACTAAGAGCTAAATTATAAGAATATCTACGAGATCGTAGTTGAGATAATATGTACATGTTAGAGGGCGAAGCACAGTGCAAAGATTCCAGCTTTTTAATATCAGCCTCTAATTGCTCCAGGTTCGCCAGAGATGATTTTTTTTTAAAAGCTGTATATGAAATGATTGCACCCCTTATGAAAGCCTTAAAGGCATCCCATACCATAGTCCATTTAGATGTTGACGGAGAGTTGAAAGTAAAGTAATCATCAATTTGTTTGGAGATATATGATTTAAAATCATCATCTTGTGTCAGAGTGTTATTGAAACGCCATTGAGACGTCCTGGCAGGTTTAAGAAGTGAGGTGAGTTCCAAAAGCACCAGGGCATGGTCAGAAACACTAATTTCCATTATATCAGAGGTGTGAACAAATTGTACTAGAGATTGGCTAACCAAAAAAAAAATCAATACGGGAGTATGAATTATGTGGGCTTGAATAAAAAGTAAATTCCAACTTATCCGGGTGAGAGATCCTCCATGGATCCACTAAATGGAATTGTGAGATAATATCCTGTAACATGTGCCAGTTTTTAGATTTTTTGTATGGGGTAGTAGATTTTCTGTCAAGAACATGATTTTGTATTACATTAAAATCTCCTCCTAATATATAGTGATGGTCTTTATAGTTGTTCAGTAAATCTGCCAGATCCATAAAAAATTGCGGGTCATCCAGGTTAGGCCCATATATGTTCAATAACATAACTTTGTGGCCATTAACATCCAAAAGAACCTGGGACCATCTGCCTTGTGAGTCTGAGGTATGTGAAATGAGTTTAAGGTCAGGTCTTTTACGGATGAATAACATAACACCATTTTTCTTAAGTACAGCAGAGGAAAAAATTACAGGGTGAGCCCAAGATAAAGTTAAGAGAGTGTTCTCAGAACTTTCTAAATGAGTTTCTTGCAACAGTAGTATATCCGCTTTAAATTTGGAAATGTAGTTGATAATTTTCCTTTTTTTTACAGGGTTATTCAATCCCTTAACATTTAAAGTCAAACATCTAAGAGACATGTAGAGCAGTAATGCAAAACATTAGTAGATATGCATTCAGCCACCCTAAGCAATAATATAGTATCAAGTACCTGTTAAGAAAGATGGTTAGGAGAACACAATATGCAAAGGTAAAAATGATATCATTGCTTGCAAATGCAGATATGGAGTTCAGCAATTTAAGGACCAGTAAACAATAAATGCAGAATAGAAATAACAAATAACCAGAACAGCAACAAGGAAGTTGAACAAGGGTCAGTAAGCCCATGGAGAGCACCGAATCAGCAGATCACAGCGCAATGCAGGATAAGAAATATCAACAAGCATAATACAACATTAAGCAGATGATAATTAACAAGGGTGAATATGACCATTATGCAATAGCACAAGAACACAAGCAGGGTATACTCAAGTTTTATCAATCCCACTAGGAGAGAGAGACTCGATATATTCAGCCAGGTCGAGAGGAGAAGTGAAATCTTTAGTGCTGTTATTGTAGGTGACCCTAAGCTTCGCAGGATACAGCATTCCGAAGCGCGCTCCCATCTGCTTGAGTTTGGGCCGATATTCGAGCAGTTGTTTGCGGGCCTTTGCAGTCTGTTTGCAAAGGTCCGGTACAAACAGCAGAGTATGGCTATCCAACTTGATTGGAGATTTTAGACGAGCCTGTTGCATAATGGACTTCACTTGTGGATATCGAAGCAGCCTTACTATAACTGGTCTCGGATATTTCGTCGGGTTGGTAGGTTGTCGAGACGGAATTCTATGCGCACGCTCGATTTCAAAAGCATGGCTGAATTCAAGATCTAAGAGTTTCGGCAAGACAGTCTCGAGATATTTAATGATGTCCCGGCCCTCACAAGATTCTGGTAGGCCAAGTATCCTGAAATTATTTCGCCGCGTGCGATTGTTACCATCAGCCAGTTCGGCCTCCAACAGCGTGATACGCTTAGATTGTCTTTGCAGCACTTTGATATTTTCGGCATGCATGCTCGATTGTGCTTCAACGGTATCTACACGATGATTGAGATCAGTAAGCTCCGTTTTAAACGTGTGGAATTCAGACTTGATCTCGTCCAAGTCGTTTTTCATGTCGCCTAGCAATGTACGGAGGGCGCGAAACTCAGTGAGTAGAGAGGACGCAGTTTCTTCATCCAGTTTAGTCGAAGATTTTGAAGGTGAGGCCGGTTCTATACTTCTCTTTTTCCCAGCTTTGGAAGTAGCCATAATGTTTATGAGCAGGAATTGATGTCGAGAAAAACAAAACACCCAGTTATAAATGTTGATTTCGAGGCTCAGATCGATTTTGCGCCGGAGCTGCGATTCTAAGCGGCCATCTCCAGCGGAGCTCACTAGCGCCCCCCTAAAAAAAAAAACTTTTTGCCTTAAATCTTTGTCCATTATAGTCTTTTTATGTTTCTTCACTGCACACCTTCTGTTTATGTTTATCTAATATTAGTTCATGGATTCACATAGCTATTTACAGATATTGTTTTTATGATGCATATTCTGAGCCTTTTTGATTTTGGTTTATTAGGACCCTTGATGAAGGTGTGTACGGAAACACGGACCGTGTTGGGTCCCTTGGTTTAGTTTTAAGTTGTTGTTTTTAACCGCAATCAATTGAATACATTTTGCCTGTATCATTGTACATGTGTCTGCAGTTTTCCTTGTTTTGTCTTCACACCTTTCACTGCAGACCCTGTTGGTTCTTCCTTTTTGTTTGCATTGCAAGATATACATCTGACAGCCAATGTGCTCTGTTATAAAACATCTTATTCATATATGCCTCGAGAGAGAAAATGAGCACAGTACTGGTAATATTTTACTTTCCTTTTAGACAAGCTCTTAAAACTTACCTTTTCACTAATTTCCGTTAGCTTTATAATTTGATTTCGTATTATTGCAATTTCTTTTGATGTAAAGGTAGCAATGTTTGTAAACCGCTGCAAATCTATTGTGAAAGAAAGCAGGGTATAGAACAGAAATAGAATCGAATAGCCTCTAGACTGCTGGCAGATGTCATAAAGAGGAAAAAAAATAAGGGCTGAGCAATCCATGTTCTCTGTGCACAGCTGAAAAGGAAAAATGTTATTTACTTTAGAGGACTGAACTAGCCCTCCGTTTACAAAGAGAATTTTAGCTCTCCAAAAACCTAAAAAGATTTATTTTATGCTTTAAATGTGAAGTATTGATTTTGATCTTGAATGTTGCCATGCTTTTCAAGTATCACAACATCCTTCAGAAAATCCACTTATTTTGTATTCTGAAATACACCTCCAATGCCCCAAGGCATCCGTATATCTCGTTGCAACCAGGCACCCTGCCGAGTGTTACTACTGAAATAAAAATTAAGAGAGAGACCTTAAGGCTCAGATGACATCAATTAAACATGATAAAAGTTTGAGTAGTGGCACCTCTTCGAGTTCTCATTCTCTGGCTATAAATGAAAGGCTTAAATAATCTTGTTTACATGTTGACAGTAACACCCTGTTCTAGTTGTCTCGGGTACTTTAGGATTGTTTGAATAACTTCTCTGTTCATTTAAATAGAAAATGTTTTCATGTTTCTAGCTGGAGGGGATATTGCAAAAGTTAATGCACCAGTAAATAATGCATGTAGCACTGGACAGTTTACTTTAAAGCTATCATTTTATGATAATGAATTCAACACTTCAAATTTATACACTTTCAAATTGGGACTTTAAGGCTTCTATTTTAAAAGCATCTCCACGTATTTAAAAAATGGCATTAACCCATGTAGATTGCAGAGCTGTAACCACGAGTGGTCTTGAGAGGGCTCAGACCCAAACAGCAGGGGTGCCCCATTGGGGTAGCTGCTGGGCATCCCCTAAGCCCCACCAACTAAAGGCACCTTCAACACACCAACCCTCTGGGCCATCAAAACACTGCAGCAATCAACGATGGCAGTTACAACCACCAAAGCTAGCCCTCTGCGCATTTTCGGTTCTTGCAAAGTGTCAGGGTCACCCACTGGGGGTACTGCCACTGACCGTTGCAGTATTCTGATGGTCCTGAAGATGTCTTCAGCTGGTAGAGCTTGGGGATCCTCACCACTAAATATTCAATTTTTAAGTTTGGGGGGGGGTAGTGGGGGCAAAAAGAAAATACATAATGCCTGCCCATTCCATCCTTTGACCTAGCCAAAAATTGCTGTCTGGCTATACCAGGGGTCTGCAACCTTTAAGACATAAAGAGCCACTTGGACCTGTTTTCGAAAAGAAAAAAAAAAAACTTGGAGCCGCAAAACCATTATAAAACAAATCTAACACTGCATATATTGTTTCTTATCTTAATGCTATATACAGGATCACTAAATTGAAAATAAAATCATTTTTCCTACCTTTGCTATTTGGTGATTTCATGAGTCTCTGGTTGCACTTTCTTCTTCTGACTGTGCATCCAATCTTTCTTCCTTTCTTTCAGCCTCCTGTATGTTTCCTCTCCTCCAGACCTCATTCTCTCCCCCAACTTTTTCTTTGTCTCCCTGTTCCCCCTTCTTTCTGTCTCCGTGCCGTCCCCCAAGCCACTCGGTTTGCTGCCACCGCAATCGGGGAACAGCCCCCAAGCCACCACCGTCCCAAGCTTTCCCTGCAGAAGTGTTGCGCTGACCAGCATTCCGCTCCCTGACGTCAATTCTGACATAGGAGAGGAAGTTCCAGGCCAACAAGGCATTTCTCCTCATTCCATCCAGCCTGAGCCCCATCTCTCCTTGATCCAGCATTTCCCTTCTGTGTCTGTCAGAATTATCATTCCACCTATTTTCCAGCATCACCCTTTGTGTCCATCTCACCTATATCCCTATCTCACCACTTTTTCAGAATCTTCATTTGTCTCTGTCCTTATCTTTACGCCATGTTCACCATTTGCCCTTTCAATGTCTTTATCTCCCCCCACACACTTTTTCAGCATTACTTCTATGTCTCTATTTCACCTCCTCTTCATGTCCCCTCTGTATCTCTATCCTTATTCAGTAGGTCCTGCTTACCCTTTCTCTTCTTTGTGTCACTATCTCCATTTTCAGCTTTCCCCCCTTTTCCTTTGTTACTGCACCCTGTAGCTAGAATCTTTCCACCCTCCCTCCACTCCGGCCCAGCCCAGTATGAAAGATTTCCTTTTGTTTCCCTCCCCTCTCTCTTTCTCTCTCTCTCTTCTGCTCCCTCACCCACAAGTCCTGCATCTGGCCCTCTCCCTTCTACCTGCACCTGGCAACACCCCCCTGCTCCGCGGCTCTCTTCAGCAACTGGTCAGCAGCAGTGATCAAGACAAGCTGCCGACATCGAGGCCTTCCCTCTACGAGTCCCGCCTTTGTGGAAAAAGGAAGTTGAAACAAGCGGGAATCGCAGAGGGTAGGCCCCGACGTCAGAAGCTGCTGCTGAGTTGCCGAAGAGAGCCGCGGAGCAGGGGATGTGGCCGGAAGCAGGTAGAAGGGAGAGGGAGATAGGAAGGCTGTAGATCTCCGGAGCATGACACCGACCCCGGCCAGGATGATTTCTTTTTCAGGCACCTTACAAGTCCAGCGTCGCGGCGGGAAATAGCCATGCTAAGCAGTGAGCTCAGCACTACACAGATGAAAGCCTTGCTTGCTGATTGGTCCGGCGGCACGGCGGGGCGGGACCGCCGGACCAATCAGCAAGCAAGGCTTTCATCTGTGTATGTGCTGAGCTCACTGCTCAGCATGGCTATTTCCCGCCGCGACGCCGGACTTGTAACTGCATGCCTGCGTGACACACTACCGGAGCCGCAGCAAAGGTGGAAAAGAGCCGCATGCGGCTCTGGAGCCGCAGGTTGCCGACCCCCGGGCTATACCATTGTCTGGCTATACAACTGGTAGAGTGTAAACATATGTAAATGGCCATTTCATCGTGTGTGCACCCCTTCCTTTCCCTGCCCTCCCCTCATACCTCTTTAATTTTCCCTGCGCAAATAGCATTAAGAACTTGCTTCCCGTGTCAATGCTGCCTCCCTCTGATGTCACTTCTGGGCCCCGGACCTAGGAAGTGGCATCGGAAAGATAGCCAACACGACACGGGCAGCAAGTTTGTGCTGCTGCTCCTGCCTGGAAAATTAAAAAGGTACAGGGGAAGGGAAGGGGGTGCACATGTAATGGGAAGGAACAGGGTGTGGGAACAGAGAAGAGGGCAGGGGAGACATGCCCTCGCCTCCACTACGCCACTGCCTGGAGATCACCAGAATACAGAAATTTCAAGGAGAAATGGGTTGGACAAACTGCCAGGTTTTGGAAGTCCCTCTGGGCACCCAGATAGTCCTCTAAAAAGAGGTCATGTCTGGGCTTGCATGGACATCTGTAACCCTAGGTCAGGGCTCACCAGCAATACTCAGCACAACCAGAAGGTATCGCCTTTCCTCAATCTCCCTACCCACCATCATTACCACACATAAAACAACTTTAAAAATGACTTTGTCACACAGAAAACACTGGACCCAGGGATCTCAGGTAGGGGGCCTACCCTAGCTTGCAGGTGTGAATGGGGTCAGGAGCAAGATATGGCCTGCAAGGTTCAGCTCGACTCATCAGAGATGGGCTGGGAGGGGAGCTACAAACCATAGGGGGTAGGAGAGCAGAGGAGGGAAACTGGAATCTTTTTTTTTTTTAATGTGAGTCTCAGCTGATATTCAGTCCAGGCCTACATAACTGAATAAACTGCATAAGCTCCAGCAGTCAGCCCACATGTCAGCCCCACATATTCAGTGCCAGCGCCCAGACATAGCTCAACGCTGAATATCCAGGGCTAATTTAGCTGGCAATAGCATCTTTAAAAAAACACTGGCCATAGTCAGCTGAAAATCAGCCAGTGGGTATTGTAGCAGGAGGTTTTACCCCCACATTACCAAGCTGCTGTTTCTGCTGCCACCTCTGCCAACCTCCTGCCCCCCCCCCCCACTCCATTTCCATGCTCAGTTTTTCACATGTGGGGAGGGAAGCAGCATTAGCAAAACCTCAAGAACACTACCACTGCTTGCAGCACTTGGAGAGTTCTAGCATCTGGACTGGAGAAGGAGGAGAAGGTCTTCAGATGGCAAGGCATAGGGATCCCTTCTAGCTCAAGTATTTATATTGTTTCATTTAGGTGGGGTGTGCATGGTGAAGGCCAAGGAGAAAATTTGATGCCCATCCATTTTATTCCCCCCCCCCCCCCAGACCCCCTCTAATTCAGTCTATTAGCAAGGCCAGGAAGTTATATCAGAGGGAAGACTCAAGCTGGTATGAGCAGCAGGAAGGACTCCCCACTCACTGCCTGCAAAGAATAAAATGATATAAGAAGTACGGGGATGAGATTGCAGCTAACAGATTACCCATCACTGGGTGGGAGATGCTGGGCACCATCTTCCCTCTGCCTCAACTGTCTTCTTTCCTTACTATGCCAACAATTAGAACATCTCTTCCCAGTCTCCATCTCTTTACTTCACTTTCCCAGTTTACTTTTAATGTATTTCTCTTCACAACTGGTTACTGACACAACAACGAGTCTGCAGATGCCCTGGAGCTTTCCCTCTGCCACATTCCACTCCCCTCTGATGCAACTTCCTGTTTCTGCCTCAGTAGCATCGGCACAACATATATTGTGCTCCAATAAGGCATACACATGAAATGCGTGCCTATGGCAAAGCTTTTCCCTGCACATGCGCAAAGGTACGCCTCTTACCGTGGTCTATTCTGCGTATGTGTTGATCGCCAATCATGGAGCAGCATGGGACCAGGCAGGAAGCGCAAAACTTGCGCTCCTGTGTTGTACGCCGCTCTGTGAGGAGAAAAGCAGCCATCCAGCAGGAGATCGCGCTGGACCACCGCCTGTTAAATAAGGTACCTGGGGCAGGGGGAGGTGTATTCACTGATGCTGCGGGCTGCTGGTTCCCATCACCAGACTTCTACGTGCTGGCTTTGGGCTGCTTCAGGCTGCAGGCTACTTCGGGCTGCAGGCATCCCAGCACCAAACCATCAGATGCACCTATGTGTAGAGGAGGAAAAATCAAGAAAAAAAAATTCTGAACCAAATTTTTTTTCTTGGTTTTTCTTCCAATACAGGAGGGTGCGTCTTATGGTCGGGTGCATCCTATAGAATGAAAAATACGGTATCTTGAGTGGTGTGGGAGAGTGCATATGCACTTACCTTCGGACTCCATATATGGGGGAGACAGAGAAGAACTAAAAACTTTTACAAACAGGGCCAACCCACAACTAAAGGCAGCAAAACAAATCTTTTATTTGTATAGTTAAGTTCAGCACATATAATAAACCTGTCTTCCTCCTTGGGTTGGAAGTTCAGGTTCAGCGATTACAGCTGTATCTAATATTTGTTAATTTGCTGTATTTGCTAATTGGTTGAATACAAATTACGAAAAATATTATTCAGCCAAATGTGAACACCGAATATGAATCATGGGCATTGAACTTGAACATAACAAGTAATAAAAGAAACTACATGAAATCAGAGATCAAATGTTTATTTCGGTAAGATTTAGCACAGTAGAGCCTCAGATTATTATTTGTATTCAAATTTAAATCACTATTTGGCTGAATCCAAATAATGCATTTGGTGCACTATCTGGGACTGAATTAAATTGAATACAAATATTCAGTACAGCCCTATTCAGCATAAAGATTATTTTAATGCAAACACAACCCCTATGTCCACCATGTCTGTATTTCCCACTGTGAATGTATCCTTGTGATCCGTTCTGGGTTCCTGTGGGAGGACAGGCTAAATAAATAAAACAAAGGCCTGGTCCTTAATAGGCCTACCAGTTCAGGCTCATAAGTTCTCTAGCAGTATTTGGTAGTGGTGCCCGATTCACGAATCGAATCGATTCACCAATTCATTTTGGGTGAATCAATTTGAATTGATTTACTTAAAAAAAAAATCGGCCTCCTGATTCAGTGGCTCACCATCCCCCCTCGTTCTCTAAAGCGCAAAGGATGCACAATATAATAGTATCATTCTATTGTGATAGCGGAAATAGTGAGACTCGAGGTGCAGCTGAAACAAACTTCCAGGGAGACGTAGAGCTGACCCCCGCCTTCCACCTTGCAGAAGACCACAGAGCTGGCCACTATCCAAGTTTCCAGGGGCATGACAGTGAGAGTGGCCAGAGTGTCGATGAGGCACATATGAACCATGAACACAAACTTCCTAATCTGAGGGGGTCTTCACAATCACCACGGTGACAGCCACGTTGTCCACGATTGCCAGCACATCCAGAAGCAGCATGAGGAAAAGCCCCACTGCTTCTTACATGATCTCTGGGTCCCCTGGGGCTCCGCTCCCGGCACTTGAGGCAGTGCCGAGGCCGGAGCGTGGGCAGATGAAGGAGCAGCTGCTGCTGCCATTCCAGAGTTTGGTAGTGGTTTGAAAACCGCTCCTGCTTTAGGGGCGAGGGGAGGAGGGTCAGTTGGGAACAGCCATTCAGAGGGGGTGCAGGCCTTCGGGGGGGATAGCCCAGGCCTTCAGGGAAGAACATCCCAGGCCTTCAGGGGGGAACAGCTCTTAAGGGGTGGTGCAGGCCTTCAGGGGGGGACAACCCAGGTCTTCAGGGGAGAACATCTCAGGCCTTAAAGGGGGTGCAGGTCTTCAGGGTAGGGGGACCCTGGTGTAGAAGTACATGGAGAAAGGGAGGGAAGGGGGGTTCAAAGAGACATGCATATGCTGTATTTTTTTTTGGGGGGGGAGAAATAATGGGTCTAAAAATAGATGAGAGGGAGAGAGATGGTGGACAATGGGATTTAGGGAGGGAAGGAACAGAAAGGGAGAGAATTTGGACACAAGAGATGGTGTGGGGGGAGGATAGAGATACTGGATAGGAGGGTAGCTGGGAAGAGAATGGGAGAGATGGTGAACCCTGGGGTGGTAGGGAAGGAGGGAGAGATGCAGGATGAAAGGGTAGTTAAGAAAAGGAGAGATGGTGGATCTGGGGATGGGGTCCATCGCTGAAGCTGCGAGGATGGAGACAAAAAAAAGGAAAGATGCCAGACCTCCAGGGAAGGGAAGGGAAACGGAAGGGGAGGACACAGATGTTAGAACGATGGTTAGCACGAAGAAAGAAGGAGACCCTGATCAGAAGACAACTAGAGCCTGGGACCAACATGATTTGAACAATGACCAGACAACAAAAGGGAGAAAAAAATCTGTTTTGTGTTTACTTTCTGTTTTGTGATTACAATGTGTCAGATTTGAAATTTGTATCCTGCCAGAGCTGGTGTTAGACCGCAAACATGAGCTAGAATTTAACAGAGAGAGGAAAAGTCTTTTTTGTTTGTTTATTTTGTTTACACCACAGCACCAGTGTGGGTAGAAGAGGGCAAAGGAGGTGAAGAGGCTATAAAATCAACCCACCAAGATGTTTGAAAAAAACAAACAAACACCCAATTGGGCAGGAAAATCAAATTGAATCGAATCAAAAAATTGATTCAAAAGGCTGAATCGAATCAAATCAAATTTTTTTTTCCTGAATTGGACAGCACTAGTATTTGGCACTATATAAAGAAGCCTCTCCTATCCTGCAGGCTGTAAAGTTTCAGACTTCTCTTCTTAACAGTCCCTCAGTTTTCACTGGCATAGGTTACCAGACATTGGGGAATCCCGGACCTGTCCTCTTTTTAGAGAACTGCCCGGATGCCCGGAGAGATTTCCAAAACCCAGCAGTTTGTATGGGTCGCATGCACGGACGTCGACACGATGACATCATACGTTTGCGTGCATGCATGTGACTTCATTGCGTCGACGTCCACGCATGTGCAGATGCAGTCCCAAGCTCGGGGAGGTTCATGTGGGGGCAGAGCTGGGGCAGGAACAGGTGGTCTGTTGTTTTTTTTTATAGAGGAAATCTGGCAACCCTACACTGGCAGGTCTTTGAGTCTTCATTCAACTATTCTCAGGGCCTTCCTGACTTTCCCTTAGTCAAAAGTTTTATCCTTCCTGATCTGGGTCATACCCTCCTGCCTAGGCTTCCTAGTCTTAACTCTATTAAGGTGTCCTTGGGGAGGATGTACCTTAAGGAGAACTAGGATCTGCCTAGGCATTTTTTCACAGTTATATAGTATGTAATAGCAAAGTGGTTCTACAGATATTATTATTATTCATTTAATCAATTAATTTTCTTCATGTTCATTAAATTGCGCATTCATTTTTGTGACTTTTTATTCAAAAAGGATTTCAATGACTGGGGAAAAAAACACCTTTAGCGAAAGGGTTCATAGACAACCCCGCGAAAGACAAAGGCGCGCGCCGACAACTGAGCACAAGACGGAGGCGCGCACCGAAGAAAATTACAGTTTTTAGGGGCTCCGACAGGGGGTTTTGTTGGGGAGCCCCCCAGTTTACTTAATAGAGATTGCGCCGGCGATGTGGGGGGCTTGGGGGGTTGTAACCCTCCACATTTTACTGTAAACTTAACTTTTTCCCTAAAAACAGGGAAAAAGTAAAGTTTTCAGTAAAATGTGGGGGGTTACAACCCCCCACAACGCCCCCACAACGCGGCGCAATCTCTATTAAGTAAAGTGGGGGGGTTCCCCCCATACACCCCCCATCGGAGCCATAAAAACAGTAATTTTCTGCAGCGCGCACCTCCACGCAGCGCTCAATTGTCTGGGCGCGCCTTTGTCCCGGCGTGCTTTTGACCTGACACCTAGCGAAAGAGTTCAAATTGGCATAGATGCAAACAATACCTGGCATGTTTTATGCAATGTGTGTGTGTTTCATAGATCCACGTCATAGAAATGACCTGGAAGCCACCGAGGAACCTCTGTACAAACGCAATGGACTGCAGTGAAAGCCTAACTTTGACTGATGTGAGGTTTAGGACTTTATCCAGGTAAGAATTTGTGCTGCAATAAGCACAGATAAGACAGATAACCCAGCAGATGTTGTTTTTGAAAATCTCCCTTAACTGGTCATGGCCGTGGAAAATATCCTGCTGTTACGCACATCTGTAATCCACTGCTCTCCCAATCCACCTACAATAATTTTGACCTTTAAAGAAATGATGGAGAAGCTGATGATTTTTTTTTTTTTTTACCATGGAATTGAAGCTCAGTCTACATTAGGCTCGAAGGCAATTGCAGCCCTTTTTGCTTCCTTTCTTCACATCGCTTTTAAGTCTCATCCTGGCCACTATGAACCCTTCAGCACTTCTCCCTGTGCAATCACTCAAGCCAGGATCTGTGATTTCTGATTTGCAGGTGGTATGTACATTTCTTGGCCAGTGGCCGGTAAAGCGGTTCGCAAACCCGAGGCATTTGCATGGATGCAGCTGAGTCACTCATGCTATGCAATTCTCTTGCAAGCCAATACCTGCTTCCTTGTTATTTTGAATAAATGCCAACACCATTCTGACAGTTATGAATTACTGTAACATATTCCTTAATGAGCCACTCATTAATTTCTATTGTTTACTGTCAGAAAATGTTACATTTCATCTTAGATTAGTCTGCATCAACAAGGTTGGTAGGTCTTACTTTTCTGCTGAAAATCATTTCTGCTCCATCTACATGCAAATCCATTAATCATCTCTCAATCAAAAAGCTATAGCTGAGAAAATAGCCCAATAAATTAACTTCAGTGGGAAAATGTAATTATGTTCAAATTTCTGGACAAATGTCTTGAAATTTTTGCAAATTGCACACAGAATAGTATATAATATCTTTAAGACCTATGGGCTCCTTATACTAAGCTGCGTTAATGTTTTTATCGCACGCAGCATTTTAGCATGCGCTAAACCCGCGCTACGCAGCTAGAACTAACGCCAGCTCAATGCTGGCGTTAGCATCTAGCACGCCTGGCAATTTTTGCGTGCGCTATTCCACGCGTTAATGCCCTAACGCGCCTTAGTAAAAGGAGTCCTATGTCTCTTATGGCTTATTAAGACATTGCTTGTGCTCATTTTTTTTTTTTTTTTTAAATCAGAAAATACAGAAAAAATTTCCTATTGGTAAGCGCAAGTCTGGTCTGAACCAAAAACCAGTTAGGAATACTGCAATGAAAGATGTTTAACCTCAAATATATGGAGATCAAGGCACAAAAAGAGAGGGAAGCATACATACTTCTAGAATGACTAAGATATGCTACATCAGGGGTGTCTAACTGAATCACATAAGGGGCCGAAATCTAAAACATAGGCTAAGTCGCGGGCTTAATTTTTAATTAAGATACTTAGGGGTTCTTTTATTAAAGTATACTAACTGATTTAGTGCGCACTAAATGTGCACCTTAATAAAAGGACCCCTTCGTCTTAGTAGAAGTATAGAGTTACAACCTCTTCAACCCCACGCCGGCTCAGTGATGTAAACATAATAAATAAAAAAGACTTTTTCTCCCTCTTTTAGGTCCTAGTTCACGCCTGCTGTCTAACACCAGCTCTGGCAGGATGCACATTTGAAATCTGACATATGGTAATCACAAAACAGAAAATACAATTATTTTTCTACCTTTTGTTGTCTGGTAATTATTCAAATCATGTTGTGGTCCCAGGCTCTGGTTGTCTTCCGATAACTCACTTGCCAGGGTCTCCTTCTTTCTTCTTCCCTTCCCTCCCCGGAGGTCTGAGATGTTTCCTTTGGGCCCGAGATTTGGCCCTCTGTTCCTTCCCTCTCTCCATATCGGTCTCACATTAAAGCAACCTGCAGAGGATCGTCGGTCAGCTGTAGTGATCCAAGCAGGCTGCCATCGGCCTCCGCAGCACGTTCCCTCTGCCGCAGTCTCATCCCTCCTCTGACGTACGGAACCGTGGCAGAGGGAACATGCTGCTGAAGCTATGGCAGCCTGCTAGGATTGCTACAGCCGACCAGCGAACCTGTGCAGAATGCTTTAATGTGAGACTGGGAAGCCATGTAAATCTACAGCTGATATGGCGCTTGTGCCTAATTGGGTAAAAAAAAAAAAAATAAAAAGTCTGCCAGCAGGCCAGCTTAAGTGCAAATTTGTAATTGTCTGGCGGGCCAAATTTTATTACACTGGCTCACGTTGGCCAGAGTTTGACATGTCTGTGCTACATTATTAGCATCTAATAACACGGTTAATGCACATTATTAGTAACTAGATCCCACTGCATGAAATAGTACCTGTAGTAAAATAGCACTAATGTGTTAGTATACCTTAGAAACTCTGCCTTAGCAGCTCTACCATAGTAGCTCAACCTTTGTCCTGACAGTCTCCTCCTGCTGATGTGTAGTTCCATCTTGATGAGAATCAGGGCTGAGATCTTGCTTCATGTGTCCACCTGGGCATTTTTCCTACTACCTATCTCTACCAACAAACTTGGTCTAGTCATTGCTGTGACAGAACTGAGCCAGAGGCCATGCACCAAAGCTCCCTTCAGAATCCTGGAGACACAGATCCAAATTGCAGCCACTAACCCGCTCAATTTAGAACAGGGTGCCTAAATTTAAGCATCATTTATGTGCTGAAATTTATAGAATACTGCCATTTACTTATGGGAGAATACATTTATCAGTAAAAAAGGCAGTAATGTGCTTGAAGAGTATTGTTTAACTATGGTTAGGCCCAAAATTGGACTGTCTTCCTTTTTCTGTAGCCCTGGTCTCTGGATCCTCTCTACAAATTGAGTTTTCTGCTAAGATTTTGGGAGTCCTTGTCGACTCCTCTCTTTCTTTTAAAGATCAAATTAACTTTGCGGTCAAGAAATGCTTTTTTAATCTGTGTATGCTGAGGAAGGTTAGACATCTCTTTCATCATCGTCATTTTTCTATTTTAGTCCAGTCAATTATATTATCTCGCCTGGATTATTGTAATGTCATCTACCTCAGTATCACTAAAACCTGCCTTAGATTGCAGCTGATTCAGAATACTGCTGCAAAATTGATCTTTGGGAAACGTAAATTTGGCCATGTGACACCGTTGCTCCAGAGTCTTCACTGGCTCCCAGTTTATTTCAGAGTTCAATTTAAATGTGCTTGTGTTGCTTTTAAAATCCTTATCGTGGAATGTTTATGGATTCTCTTTTGCAAGAGGCAACCAACAATTTAAATTATCTCTTCCTTCCTGGAAAGGGATTAAAGTAGTTAAGATTTTTAGTCAATCTTTGATTTTTAAATTTTCTCAACTTTGGAATGATCTTCCGTCTCTTTTAAGGAGTTCTGGTTCACTTCAATTTTTTCATAAATCTTTAAAAACCGTTTTATTTGTTAAACATTTTGAAAATTTATTTTCTTTAAATTTGTTTCTATTTCTAATGGTTCTTATCTGTTTAAGTTAACTATTGTAAACCGAGTCAAGCTTTCATAGAATGATGACTCAGTATATAAAGCCAAGCATTAGATTAGACTAGATTATTCTATAAATACATGCAAGAATGGGAATAACTAGTAAGATAATTAAATTTGCTGATTACACAAAGTTATTCAAAGTTGTTAAATCGCAAGAGGGATTGTGAAAAATTGCAAGAAGACCTTGTGAGACTGGAAGACTGGGCGTCAAAATGGCAGATGACGTTTAAAGTGAGCAAGTGCAAAGTGATGCACGTGGGAAAGAGGAACCTGAACTATAGCTACATGATGCAGGATTTCACATTAGGAGTTACTGCCCAGGAAAAGGAGCTAGGTGTCATTGTTGAGGGTACGTTGAAACCCTTGGCTCAATGTGCGGCGGCAGCTAAGAAAGCAAATAGAATGTTAGGGATTATCAGGAAAAGAATGGAAAACAAAGATGAAAATGTTATAATACCCTTGTAACGCTCTATGGTATGGTCACACCTTGAATACTGTGTGCAATTCTGGTCACCGTATCTCAAAAAAGATATAGCAGAATTAGAAAAGATACAGAGAAGGGTGACAAAAATGATAGAAGGAATGGGACGACTTCCCTATGAGGAAAGGCTAAAGAGGCTAGGGCTCTTCAGCTTGGATTTGGAACGACTTCCCTATGAGGAAAGGCTAAAGAGGCTAGGGCTCTTCAGCTTGGATTTCCAAAATGCTGTCAAGTATTTAACTCAAAACAATAGGCTTGAACAATGTACTTTTACAAGGTGTTATTAATTATGTCACCCAAGGTAATATTGTAAATCACCCTTTATACCTTGTAACTAAAGTGAGTCAATCAGTTTATATGGCCCTCAGAGATGCCACCAGGGATCAATATGATCATATCCCTTGGCTTTACACACCCTATCGTCATCGGGTCAATATCAAATGTGAAAATGATGTGAACATTTTTTCCTTTTTTTGTTGTTTTACTTTTTACTTTTACTAATTTTATTCGTATGTGTTAAACTCGCTTTGCTAAATTTTAAAACAATAAATATGGCTAATGAGTTTAAAGTCGATACTTAGCTTCACCGGGATGGTTAGTAGCTGTTGGTAAGGGATACATATGCCAACATGTTTCACCCCTAAAAAGGGGGTTTCTTCAGGGCTACTATCCCTTTTGTGTTAATTCTACACGGCTGGCCACCCGATCTACGTTTCACTAAGTGAAACGTAGATCGGGTGGCCAGCCGTGTAGAATTAACACAAAAGGGATAGTAGCCCTGAAGAAACCCCCTTTTTAGGGGTGAAACATGTTGGCATATGTATCCCTTACCAACAGCTACTAACCATCCCGGTGAAGCTAAGTATCGACTTTAAACTCATTAGCCATATTTATTGTTTTAAAATTTAGCAAACCGAGTTTAACACATACGAATAAAATTAGTAAAAGTAAAAAGTAAAACAACAAAAAAAGGAAAAAATGTTCACATCATTTTCACATTTGATATTGACCCGATGACGATAGGGTGTGTAAAGCCAAGGGATATGATCATATTGATCCCTGGTGGCATCTCTGAGGGCCATATAAACTGATTGACTCACTTTAGTTACAAGGTATAAAGGGTGATTTACAATATTACCTTGGGTGACATGTCAAGTATTTAACAGCACAACTATCTCCCAAACAACCTCTGAAGATAGCAGGCCTGCCTATCAACAGTACAAATCCTTGACTCAGGAAGCTCAGAAACAGACCTTGGCTAGCAATGCGTTACTTCCAGTAGTCTCTATTTCCCCGTATTATTGAGCTCAGAGTGAAATTCACAAATATCCACTCTTTTTGAAAAAAGCTCAATTCAGCTTCTTGGAGGGTTTCTAGTTGATTTTATCTGCTCTCTAACTCCCTCGCATTCCCTTTTCCTTTTCCAACTGGAGATCAGGGTTAAAAGAACAGTCCTGTTAGACTCTTCACCATACGCAAATGAGCTTCCTGACATCACTCTGAGGCACCTGCAATCTTGGCTCAAACATGGACTAGGAATATTTCCTTTTATAGTCAAGCTCCACACTGGCTCGTAACGTATTTTACTATGGTTGAACAGTATTAACATTCATCTGTGACTACAGTACAGTTTATTTTAAACTGAATCACCCCTACCATAGTTCCAACCTCCTGATACCCAGATCCTCAGAATCACCACCTGGGGCTCAAATGTTCTCACTGCCCCTGGCTTCACATGCTGCCTCATCACTGGATCATATAATTCTATTTTGTAATTCTTATTTCAAATATTTTAAATATTGTTTTCATTACATCACTATGAGTAAAGTGAAAGCGATACTTAGCTTATGTCTATGTGGTCTGCTGCTAGGGTATATCACCCTTTTAATTATTGACAGCCTCCACTCCCTGGATGACACCAACACTCGCAAAGCTTTCCAGTATCATCACATCACATCTGGTAACAATCAATTATGGCAGTTAACTGGCATCGGTTAGGATTTGTGTGTGCAACTAGCTGTGTGCAATTCTATATGGCTTGGCATCGAACTCTCATAGCAAGTATCTAAATAGCATGTAAGAACATAAGAATTGCCACTGCTGAGTCAGACCAGTGGTCCATCATGCCCAGCAGTCCGCTCACGCGGCGGTCCTCTGGTCTAAGACCAGCACCCTAACTGAGACTAGCCCTACCAGCGCACGTTCTTGTTCAGCAGAAACTTGTCTAACTTTGTCTTGAATCCTTGGAGGGTGTTTTCCCCTATAACAGCCTCTGGAAGAGCGTTCCAGCTTTCTACCACTCTCTGGGTGAAGAAGAACTTCCTTACGTTTGTACGGAATCTATCCCCTTTCAACTTTAGAGAGTGCCCTTTTGTTCTCCCTACCTTGGAGAGGGTGAACAACCTTTCCTTATCTACTAAGTCTATCCCCTTCAGTACCTTGAATGTTTCGATCATGTCCCCTCTCAATCTCTTCTGTTCGAGGGAGACGAGGCCCAGTTTCTCTAATCTTTTGCTGTACGGCAGCTCCTCCAGCCCCTTAACCATCTTAGTCGCTCTTCTCTGGACCCTTTCGAGTAATACCGTGTCCTTCTTCATGTACGGCGACCAGTGCTGGACGCAGTACTCCAGGTGAGGGTGGCCCGGTACAGCGGCATGATAACCTTCTCTGATCTGTTCGTGATCCCCTTCTTTATCATTCCTAGCATTCTGTTTGCCCTTTTTGCTGCCGCCGCTCATTCTGTGAACGGCTTCATCGACTTGTCGATCAGAACTCCAAAGTCCTTTTCCTGGGAGGTCTCTTTAGGCAGTAGATTAGCTTCTTTTAAAAATAATTTTTCATTTTTATTTTTAAAATCTTTTTATTGAAATATTTAACATAAGAAATTACACAAGAAGATCATATGATAAAAATGATACATACATCATCATAGATGCAACAATGGACCAATAAGTATGTATATTGACTATAACCTAACAGGTATATGAAGCCATAGAACAAGAAATAAATATACAGTCACGCTCCTAAGGAGACCCAACAAGTTGAGCAAAGCATAGCATAGCATATTTATGTAAGCTAACAAGGAATAAGAGTTAAGAATTCTTAAAATTAATTTTCACACTTATGCAGATGTCATAACTATCATTGTACCTCTCAATTCACTATCTTCTGATATTTTGCAGATTCTAAATTCAATAATGCAGGTGGTGGAACAATGGATGAAAGATTTTAAATTGAAATTAAATACAGAAAAAATGTAACAAAATTCTCCACATAACAAAATGTAACAAAAATCTCCACATAACAAAATTAAAGAGTATTCTAAAACATTACATTACATTACATTACATTAGGGATTTCTATTCCGCCTGTGCCTTGCGGTTCTAGGCGGATTACAATATAGAAAATATCTGGGGCATTCCAGTAGAGTTACATTTCAGGATAAGAGTAAGTTACAGGAACAGTAATGAGTTATATTACTACAATTTCACAGAAGATAATACTTATTACAGAAGATATTACATATAACAGAAGATAATGCATTTTACAGAGGTAATACATGTCAACTCGATCGGTTAAATCGGGTGTAGTGTAGAAGAAATTACAGTACATTCTAGATCACAGATAAAAAGATGATATAGGTGGGTATTTCCGAAGTCGTTGATTGGGAGCTCATTGGGTGGTGGTTAGAGTGATGGGAGATATTTTTTGAACAGTAATGTTTTTATTTCTTTGCGGAACTCTTTTATGTCTGTTGTTTTGGTCAGTAATTTTGAGATGTCAGAGTCTATTTTAGCTGCCTGTGTTTGGGAATGTTTTTTCCTATCATACCGTTTATTAAAATCTTGGCTGTCTTTTGACTCACAAATTAACGCTCTGATCAAGAGACATTACTTCATGTGATGGAAACTTTGAACAATAAAATCCAATTTTGGTTTTTCTGCATTCAGACTTCTGGTACAGTCTCTGATTTTGAGTATCTTGGATTACTGTAATATCATCTACCTAGGTTTACCTAAAAAGAATTTGAAAAGATTACAGTTTATACAGAACACAGAGATGTGACTAATTTTCAATTTGAAAAAATTTGATCACGTAACCAAATGCTATCAGATACTGCACTGTCTCCTGGTTGAATCAAGGATACTTTTCAAAATGGTTTGCTTTTGTTACAAAATACTATTTGGCTTGGTGCCAGCCTACTTAGTAGAACATTTCAATTTCACAAATAGAAAACCATCATTGTGCAAAAATTCTATATTTCCATTTCCCACGGTTAAAGGTTGCACTTATAAGTACTATTTTCAGAGAATCCTGGCCTATCAAGCAGCGTGTTGTGGCAAGAGTTTTAGTAAGTTGGCATTAGGGTTCTAGTTCTTATCAAGCTTTTAGAAAGATGTTGAAGACACGATTATTTGATAAATTTTAATATTGGAGCTTGTAGTTCACTGTGTACTGTACAGTTTCTTTGATTCTTGTGAACCGCTTAGAACTGAGAGGTATAGCAGTATAGAACTGGATTGTTATGTTATGAAAAGAGCGAAGGCTGGGATATGTCAAGGGCCTTATCGTACCTAATTGGGCGCCAGTATTTCCACCAGATTTCAGTCGGCATAAATCTGGCACCCAAAAGTCAGGATTGGGATTCAAGTTAAACATTATTCTATATACAGTAAGGCATGTGGAAGAGTGTTTAGCACTGAATTTTTCTGGTGTCTAAGTTTTAGTTCCATTATAGCCAACATATTGGCATTCATGTATATTTGTATGTGCACGTACATACACTTATATGCCAGTATTCTGGTTATTTATTAATGTTTTGGGTGGCTAATATTGGCACCTTCTATACAGAATTAGCACCTGCATACCTGAAATACTGTTCCATATGTGCTATTTGCACATATGGAACTAATAATATGCTATTTGTATTGCATATTATTAGTCCTTCTTGGACATAGGCTCATCTTGGATTCACAAAATCTGATGTTCTTTGTTTTATGTTATCTTAAAACAATTAAAATATTGGCGATACTTGAAAGGGTCCAGAGAAGAGCGACGAAAATGATAACAGGTATGGAAAACCTTTCATACACAGACAGGTTGGGAAGGCTGGGGCTCTTCTCCCTTGAAAAGAGGAGACTCAGAGGAGACATGATAGAGAGTTTCAAGATCATGAAGGGCATAGAGAGGGTGGAAAGGGACAGATTCTTCAGATTATTGGGAACCACAAGCACCAGGGGGCGCTCAGAGAAGCTGAAAGGGGACAATTTTAGAACCAATGCTAGGAAGTTCTTCTTTACACAGAGGGTGGTGGACACCTGGAATGCGCTTCCGGAGGTTGTGATAGGACAGAGTACACTACAGGGGTTCAAGGAAGGATTGGATAAATTCCTGAACGATAGGGGGATTGAAGGATACAAATAGGGGTAAAGATAGGTTTTAGACAGAGTATAGATAGAAGGATAAAAGGGATTAGAGAAGGATCACATTACAGGTCATGGGCCTGATGGGCCGCCGCGGGTGCGGACTGCTGGGCACGATGGACCTCGTGTCTGACCCAGCGGAGGCAACTTCTTATGTTCTTATGTACACACACAAAAAAAAAAAGAAACCTGTATCCAAACAATGTACAGTGGTGCCTCACACAACGAACTTAATTGGTTCCAGGAGCAAGTTTGTTATGTGAAACGTTCGTTATGTGAAACGCGTTTTCCCATAGGAATACATGTAAAAAAAAATAATTCGTTCTGCAGCATAAAATATGCTAAGATGACATAAAAAAGATAAATTTTTTGTTATTATTTTTATTTAGATACATCTAAAAACATACATCTCCCTGTCCTTTTACTTCCACTATCTTCCTATCCCATCTCTATTCCCTTTTGTCCCTCTCCCCATGATCAATCATCTCACCACCTCTCTCTGCCCTCACCCTCAGGGTTCAAGATTGCTTCCACTCTTTTTCCTGTTGTTCTCTCTGCCTGTCACCCTATGATTTAGCATCCCTTCTGCCCTTGTCCAATATTTCCCCTTCTCTCCCTCCCTCTCATCCCCTGCTCCAACATGTGCTTTCTCCACTCCACCTTTCCTCCCTCCCTGCCTCCACCTTTGTGGCGCTTTTGCACCCGACCGACAACAGAACAGGCCCGGTCGGACAAATCTCCCTGTCCTGTAGCCGCGAATCTAAATTACCTTCTTACAGCAGCTGGATTATTGAAGCTGCTGTAAGAGGTAATTTAGATTCGCGGCTACAGGGCAGGGAGGTTTGTCGGCCGGGCCTGTTGTCGGTCGATCGGGGGACCTGACCATCTGTGCACATTCTTCGGGGCGGACCGCCCCCTCCCCCCTCTTTCGTTCGCCATTGCCTTCTTCCTACCTGCCCTGCCGCAGCCGCACACAGCCGACCGGAAGTCTTCCTGATGTCAGCGCTGACGTCGGAGGAAGGGAGGGCTTTGCTTAAGCCCTCCCTCCGACGTCAGCGCTGACATCGGGAAGATTTCCGTTCGGCTGTGTGCGGCTGCGACAGGGCAGGTAAGGAGAAGGAGACTACCCTCGCGGCTCGACCAACCCCGCTGCGATCCAACCCCGCAGGAACCCCGGAAGTATGCAGCTCGGGCGACTTCGTTGTGTGAAACGAAGTACGTTATACGGATCACGACATAAAGTTCGTTGTGCGCAGCGTTCGCTGTGCGAGGCGTTCGCTGTGCGAGGCACCACTGTATATCCATAAATCCCAAGGGCTTAACGTCTGATTTTTTTAACACTGGAATTTTAGCTTTTGATCTTAGGAGGAGTTGCAAGTTAGCTTGCATTAGGGGGGGATTTTGTGCTAATACATTTTTTAGTGTATGCAAACATGAAGTAGCCACAAATCAGGTCTTGTTTTACTGAAAAGGATGGATGAAAAATCTAGAGTATGAAATTAAAAATAAAATGACGGGGGAATAAGGGACAGAAGTCAAACAAGGGCTTAAAGGGGAGATACCATAGCTGTGAAATGATAGGCCTTGTTTTCAAATGCAGAAATGTACATGATGTTATATACATTTGGCATTCCAGATATGCACATAAGAACCTAAGAATAGCCATACCGGGTCAGACCAAAGGTCCATCTAGCCCACTATTCTGTTTCCACAGTGGCCAATCCAGGTCACAAGTATATGGCAAAACTCCAAACCGTAGCAAAGAGAAAGGACCAGTGTTCCATGAAAAAGGATGTAATACGAAAACACACAGAGGAACACAAATCTCTGGATGTCCAGGAGAAATAATTTTTTCAAAACCAGCTATTTAAAATCAGGTTAAAAGCAACCTCATGGTGAATTAAGTACAAGTTGTGTTGCTGATTTTACATGCTCACAAAGAGTGAGACTAAGACCCCACATGGTCCATGTTTTGGCTTTTAAGGCAGCAGCCAAATTTGGCTGTTAGTGTTCCCTCGTCTTTGTAATTTTTGAAAGAGTAAAAAAATCAGTTACACTTTTATCCTTTTTCACAGGTGAGACAAAAATGGCCTAAACGTGCAGGAAAGACTTGCATAAGGGCAATTTCTTATCATAGCTTAGTACAATGACCCCTTAAGTAGGTGGCTAGACCGTCCTGTGAAACAGTGGTGTAGCGAGGATAGGAGGTGCCTGGGATGTTGTTCCCCTCCCCGCACCCTTCTCTCTCCCCCCCCACCACTCCTTCCGTGCCTCCTTACCTACATTCGTGCTCTCCCTTTCCCCCACGCGAGTGACTTCTCCAGCATGCTACTCACGCCAGTGTTGGGTTTCCCTCTGATGTCACTTCCTGGCCCCGTGACACGGAAGTGATTCAGAGGGGAACCAGGCCGATGCGAGCAGCAGACAGAGGAAGTTGATCAAGCTGGTGAAGATCTACAGAGGTACGAGGTGGGGGGGTGGGAATGGCGCAAACATGGCGTGGTGTGGCGGGGCAGGGTGGAGAGGTGCTGTCACCCCCATCGAGATGGCGCCCAGGGTGGTCCACACCCCGTTACTACGCTACTGCTGTGATTTAAAAGTAAGCTCAAATGCTTTCTTTTTAAAGATGCATTTGACAGCTGAGATAACCAGAACGTACGACCCGACTAAAGTTTTTTATAGATCTTATTATATTTACTACTCTTGCCTCCCTTCGTTTTTCCTTCCTAATGTTGTTTACCATATGTTTTATTTTATTGCTTTGCTTATTTTATTCCCCTAAATGTCTTATTACCCTTTTGTATTTCCCTTTGATGTCTCCTCTTTACTTTACAAATTGTATTTCATCCCTCCTTACCTTGTGTTAAACAATGTTAATTTTTAGTATAATAAGTTTATTTATTAATTGTATGGACTGTTTTGTTACCTAAGCTATGTAGCTTTTTAAATGTTCACCGCTTAGAAACTTTGTCTAAAGCGGTTAATCAAGCCATCTAATAAACTTGAAACTTGAAACTTTAACCTTCTCAAAATTGTATTTCTTCCCCTTCTCCTTTCCCTTTGTATCCCATGTTTGTCTTAAGTTTTTTTAATTAAATTGTCAGTCTCCCTCTATTAACTTATGTTTATTATTATACTATGTACATCGCTTAGAATGTTAAATAAGCGATTAATCAAATATTGAATAAACTTGGAAACTTGGAAACAAAACTAGCTTCAATGGAAGCCTTCAGAAGGGCTGTTTTGTGTTTTTTTAAATCATGATGAAGAATCATTTACAAAAAGTTGCTATGTGTTGCTTCCAACCTATATATATATACACACAATTTATTTTTATTTTTTTTTAGATACACACTTTTGGATTTAATTCAAGTAAACAAATATTTTTTTTTATCCAGAACAAAGATATCAATTTGGCCATGAAACAGGACCTGGAGCCATATTTCCTGCAGATTAGTGATGTAGGAGCTGGATAGAATATATTTCTCATATTCAAGAGAAATCGTTTGTTCTTATATTGCTCCAATGTGGTCTGTTTAATCTCCTGTAGTGTGGGAAATTATGCTCAAAATCTCTGTGATCCGGTGTCCATGGTAAGTTATGCATGTAGTGACAAGCACATGTCAGAAGGTCTTGAGATTGTATCTGCAAAGTGTTGCTGCAGACTGTTGATCAAGATAGGCTCAAAGAAAAACATTATTTTCAGGTGTGAAAAACTGTCACCTTTATCAAATAAATTTCCTTGCATTTCCCCCTAGACAGTGCAACCTATTTAAACTTAGGAGGTTAAGTTTATAGCATTCATTATGACTGAAAATTTATTTCACACAATCATGATGCTCTCTTTATTAAGTGTTACTCTTAAACAACGTTAAGCGGAGTGTGATTGGGCTTTTGCAAATTGTCTCACAAAATCTTTGATTTCATTTCACGGTTCCTTAATTGCAGGTGTTTGTTTCTCATTGCCCTGATGTGTAAACTAGGAAATTAGAAAGGTTGCATTTAGTGTTCCTTGTGTTTTCTGTAGCTTTTCATTCTATAATTTATTTAAAATCATACCCCCTGATGTTCAGCGGTTCATAGACAACGGCGCGAAAGACAAAAGCGCGCGCCGACAATTGAGCGCAGCGTGGAGGCACGCGCCGCACAAAATTACAGTTTTTAGGGGCTCCGACAGGGGGTTTTGTTGGGGAACCCCCCCAGTTTACTTAATAGACATCGCGCCGGCGTTATGGGGGGTTTGGGGGGTTGTAAGCCTCCACATCTTACTGTAAACTGAACTTTTTCCCTAAAAACAGGGAAAAAGTTAAGTTTTCAGTAAAATGTGGGGGGTTACAACCCCCCACACCCCCCACAACGCCCCCACAACGCGGCGCGATGTCTATTAAGTAAAGTGGGGGGGTTCCCCCACGCCCCCCGTCGGTGCCCTAAAAACAGTAATTTAGAGCGGCGCGTGCCTCCGCGCTGCGCTCAATTGTCTGGGCGCGCCTTTGTCCCGGTGCGCTTTTGACCTGACACCATATTCAGCATATAGCAGTCAGCAATTTTTTTAAACACTAGCCACCATGATTAAAAAAAAAAAAAAGAAATATTCTCTGACAATTATTAGGGCAGAAAACAGCGTCAACCGATTAGAAGTGATATTCAAAGCGCTAACCAGATTAAATTAGAACAGCCTTTTACTGTCCAGACTTAGGGCTAGATGCACTAAAGACAGCGATTGTCGCTAAACCTGTTTTCATGGCTTTAGCGACAATCGCTTTTACCGACCCGATGCACAAAACAGCTCACAGCATGTTTTTCCCCTCGATCGCCCATTTTCCGGTTCAGCCTTGCAAAGTAGCTAAAACCCCATGCATAGTAGCCAAGTGATTGATGCACTAACATCACTTGGCTATGCAAAAAAAAAAAAAAAAAGGGGGGGTTTTAGCTATCAGAAAAAAAACGACAACTGTGTTACTGACAGATCTACCTGGGGTTTTGGGGGAGGAGGAAGGGGGAGGGTAGGCGATGGTTAGGGGGGTTGGTGGCACGGGGAGTCCAGGACCAGATGGGGGCATGGCGCAGGGGTATTCAGCCAGGCAGGACAGAGTAGGCATTCCTCCTGCCATTTTCATTGCCATGGGTTGTCATGGTGCCGGTTCGTGGGGTGAGGGTGGGGGTTGTTGAGGAGGACAATCAGCATGGGCGACTTTTTTCTTTTCTTTAATGGGGCAGATAGTACAAGTGTAACAAACACACATCTATGTCATTAAAAAAAAAAAAAAAAAAAGAAGACCTAACAGCAGTGACAGGAGGCTGCTTCCTCTGTCACTGCTGTTAGGGCTCTGCGCATGCGTCAATCGCTCACTGAGCGATTGATCTGTCGGGTTTGTGTGCAAATCATTTGCATGCAAACTTGGTAGCGCACCGATCGCTCCTCCACAATCGGCCAGAGAATTGGCCAACAGCAATCCAGTCAGTATTACCGACTGACTTTAGTGCATCTAGCATTAATCCAAGCAACTGTCTGATCAGTTGTCAGAATATTACTGCTACAAGATATCCTACGGTTATCCAAATACTGTGAATGCGATCTGAGGAAATATATAGCTGCACTATCCAGTCAGTGCAGCTGAAAATCCCTCTCACCAGCGCATAACTGGTTAGCGACACCACTAAATCTCTCCTTGTATGGGTAGTGCTGCTTATTGCAGTGCATCTGTGAAAACAATATTATAACAGCAAGTATATGCATAAATTGCACAAATTAAAATGTTTTCTCTTTGAAAATTAACCCAAGGGAGGTGCATGCACAGCTGCTTTTCAGCTTGCACCTATATTAGGCGTGGATCCCTCTTATTCTGCAACGGAGCACATAAATTGCAGAAACACGCCTATCTTAGCACGGATCATCCCGGTTCCTAACTTAAGACACCATTTATTGAAGCTACACCTTAGTGTGCATATTCATAACTTTAAGCAAATATATGTTCCATCTAGCTCAAAATCCAGATCAGGTCACAAGTACCTGGCAGAAACTCATTATGTTGGAATTGGGGCATGGGATGAAAGCATTAAAGTTTCATTGTCCAATAGTAAAAGCAAGCCCTCTGCCCACTTAAATTGCTTCTTCCTGCCTATTTGTTGATATTCAGTGGCACTTAACTAGACAGTGCTGCTGATATTTGCCCCTGTTCTGTCCAGTTAGAACTAAGGCGGTCCATATTTGAAACCTGGAACTATAATGAAGCTTAGGCAGAGCCTCTAATTAACCAACTCTCAGTGATTTTCGGATTGCTAACCAGTTAAATAAGTGGATAAAGCTAGGGCAGCACAAAGGCTGTCTGAACTGTATCTGTGGAGTAAACTGGGCACCAGTCTGAATATTGGCCTGTGCCTAGTTAACTCTTGGGTATCAGCCTAAGAGATTCCTGCTGCCTCCCTTCCTCCCTCCTCCCCCAAGCTAGTAAGCCCCAGATCAGGTCCCCCACCTCTATCCCACCTCCATAGGCCCAAGGCCTGCCATTTCTATCCCTGGTGGTCTAGCAGGGTCCTACACGCAGAAGCAATGCCCATCATGGCTCCATTTTCAAAATGGCCTGTTCAACCCCTAGTGTCGGTCTTACGATATTCATTAGGATCTAAATGTAGGTGCACCCACATACACCAGGTCAATGGCATGTCTAAGTGTGGGCACCTACATGAAGCAAGCAATGCGTGCAAAGTATAGTATTCTATAAGTTGCAGGTGTAAGTAGGAGACATGCCCATGTCCTTCCCATGCTCCACTCAAGCATAACCCTCCCCCCCTTGCATTTACAGTACAATCTCAATTATCCAACCTTCATTAATCCGACCATTCAGCATCTACTACAGACTCCCTGATGACATCATTGTGTCACCTTTAAGAAGTGAGTGGCTTCTCTCCATTTTCTGGCTTATCACAGAGGGAAGTTTCTCACCTGAGACAATTGCTTTTGTACCCAGGAGGACCCTGCTTGTACTGAAAAACAGCACCGTTATGGCCCAGGACCCTGCTTGTACGGGTGAGTTTCTGGAGAACAGTAAGTTTTATTCTATTAAAAATCTTTGTTTAAGAACAAGCAAATGTACAGTAAGTGTGTTTTAGCTCTCTAATCATCCTTCAGAACATGATACTCTATGCCAGGGGTAGGGAACTCCGGTCCTCGAGAGCCGTACTCCAGTTGGGTTTTCAGGATTTTCCCCAATGAATATGCATGAGATCTAATTGCATGCACTGCTTTCAATGCATATTCATTGGGGAAATCCTGAAAACCCAACTAGAATATGGCTCTCGAGGACCAGAGTTCCCTACCCCTGCTCTAT
Organism: Geotrypetes seraphini; assembly: GCF_902459505.1. Taxonomy (NCBI): domain Eukaryota; kingdom Metazoa; phylum Chordata; class Amphibia; order Gymnophiona; family Dermophiidae; genus Geotrypetes; species Geotrypetes seraphini. Next base: position 25,907,289 of record NC_047095.1, read on the forward strand.
GCCTTTGTTTATGCATTGTTTGAGGGGTTACCATTGTTTTCACTTATCCAACAATGGGGCCATTCCCATTTACATCAGATTCTAATCAAGACTGTACTGTACACACTAACCCCCAAATTCTGTATATGGTGCCTTTTGTTGTAGGTGCAAATCGGTGTGCAGAGCCAGTTTGCAAACACAGTTGTTTGACAAGCCTAATTGGCACCGATAAATGGCAATTAACACCTAGGAACTGGCACCAGTTGACACTCTTGATAGGCATATTTTATAAATTGCTGCGTCAGTTCTAGACTAGTGCATGATTCTAAAAAGGGGGCGTGGCTGAGGGAGGAGCATGTGTGGATTGTGGGTGTTCCTAAAATTTATGCACCCTGCTATAGAATTCGCTCGATGCACGCACAAGTTAGGTGCAGGTATTTAGGCCCAGTTTTTCTTAGCCTGAATGGGTGCACCTAAAAGGTATGCCACACACTGGCGCTTAGTGCGATTTTATAAGGGACGCATACCTTTTATAGAATCACGCTAAGCATCATTCTAGTCAGCCTTAAGTCACACTTCTCCTGCACTTATAGAGTTGCCCTTTAAATGCCTAAATAACAAAAATGCCAATTCTTTGTCAACTGTTACTCTATGAATTCGATATGCTTGCAGTTTTGTAGACGTCAATAAGCTAAGTGCTATTTTTTCACCCGCAGCAATTTCGGCCTGACTGATGACTCCAGTTCCACCTACTTAATTGCTGTACTATTACTATACTCTTGATCAAACCCCTTGCAGCTCACTTTTACAGTGTAATGTTCCAACCATGTTACAAGTCTCTAGGACTATAACTACATTGAAGTCTTCTCTTTTCACAGATCCACTACCCACTTATTTTCTAAAACAAGTTCTTGACTTATTTTTTTTTCTGTATCTACAATCTGTGGAAGCTGTAATGGTTGATCCTCATGGTGTAGCTCTGCTGGAAGACACTCCTGGCCACATGATCTGGCCGCATGGCTGCCCAGACCTCACTGCTGTCCCTCTGTGGTTAGAGGACCATTTGTTTTTACCCTTATCCACCTGACCTAACACAAGACTCATCCTTCTGTCTTCTCTGGAGCCTGGATCCTTCAGTATCTGCCTTTGCCTCCCCCTCCTCGCCAGGCCTCACTAACTCTGCATCATACTGGAACAAGGAAGCCGTATCCAGAGGGGATCTAGCCATCTATTCTCTGAGAAATTTGGCTACTGTGAGTACTTGTGTTATATGTACTCAATAAAGCATAATCTCAAAAATTATGAGGATTATCTGCGTGCAGTGGCGTACCAAGAGGGGGGCGGGGGGGCGGTGCGCCCCGGGTGCCAGCCCTAAGGGGGTGCTCCCAGCCTTGCCGTTCAGTCCCCCCCACCCCCGAAGGACCGCTCGCCCCACTGACCTTCCTGCACCACCTGTGAAGCAGCGCGCAGCAGGATCGCGAAGTCAGCGTCAGCGATCCCTGCGCTGCTTAGGCGCTGCTTCCTGCGCCGCGATCCCGCCCCTCCTCTGACGTCAGAGGAGGGGCGGGACCGTGGCGCAGGAAGCAGCGCAGGGATCGCTGATGCTGACTTCGCGATCATGCTGCGGCTGCTTCATAGGTGGTGCGGGGAGGCCAGGGGGGCGAGCGGTCCTTCGGGGTGGGTCGGGGCATCAGGCCTTCAGGGTGGGGCGGGCGGGCAGGCAGGCAGGCTTTCAAGGGGGAGGGGGTGACAGGCAGGCAGGCAGGCCTTCAAGGGGGGGACAGGCCTTCGAGGGGGGGTGCAGACCTTCAAGGGGGGGGGGCAGGCAGGCCTTCAGGGGGAGTGCAGGCCTTCGGGGGTGTAGGCCTTTGGGGGGTGCAGACCTTCAAGGGGGTGCAGGCCTTCAAGGGGGGGGACAGGCCTTCAAGGGGGGAAAGGCAGGCAGGCCTTCAAGGGGGGGACAGGCCTACAAGGGGGGGACAGGCCTACAAGGGGGTGGGACAGGCCTTCAAAGGGGGGACAGGCCTTCAGGGGGGTGCAGACCTTCAAGGGAGTGCAGGCCTTCAAGGGGGGGTGCAGGCCTTCAAGGGGGAGACAGGCCTTCAAGGGGGGGAAAGGCAGGCAGGCAGGCCTTCAAGGGGGGACAGGCCTACAAGGGGGTGGGACAGGCCTTCAAGGGGGTGCAGGCCTTCAAGGGGGGACAGGCCTTCAAGGGGGGGAAAGGCAGGCAGGCCTTCAAGGGGGGACAGGCCTACAAGGGGGGGACAGGCCTACAAGGGGGTGGGACGGCCTTCAAGGGGGGGACAGGCCTTCGGGGGGGTGCAGACCTTCAAGGGAGTGCAGGCCTTCGGGGGGGGTGCAGGCCTTCAAGGGGGTGCAGGCCTTCAAGGGGGACAGGCCTTCAAGGGGGGGAAAGGCAGGCAGGCAGGCCTTCAAGGGGGACAGGCCTACAAGGGGGGGGAGAAGCTACAAGGGGGTGGGACAGGCCTTCAAGTGGGGGATAGGCCTTCGGGGGGGTGCAGGCCTTCGGGGGGTGCAGACCTTCAAGGGGGGGACAGGCAGGCAGGCCTTCAAGGGGGGGACAGGCCTACAAGGGGATGGGACAGGCCTTCAAGGGGGGTGCAGGCCTTCAAGAGGGGACAGGCAGACCTTTAAGGGGGACAGGCCTTTGGGGGGGACTATGATTTAGAAGTACACGGAGGGAAGGGGGTGTTCAAAGAGATGTGCATATGCCAAACTTTGGGGGGGGGGGAAGAAATAATGGGTCTGAAAATAGAGGAGAGGGAGAGAGATGATGGACCATTGGATTTAGGGAGGGAAGGAACAGAAAGGGAGAGAAATTGGACACAAGGGATGGTGTGGAGGAGGGATAGAGATACTGGATAGGAGGGTAATTAGGAAAAGAAAGGGAGAGATGGTGGACTCTGGGGTGGTGGGGAAGGAGGGAGAGATGCTGGATGAAAGGGTATTTAAGAAAAGGTGGATCTGTGGAGGGAGATGAAAAAAAGGAAAGATACCAGACTTCCTGGGAAGGGAAGGGAAATGGAAAGGGAGGACAGAGTTGGCAGATGGATGGTTAGCATGCAGAAAGAAGGAGACCCTGGCAAGCAAATTATCAGAAGAAAACCAGAGCCTTGGACCAACAAGATTTGAAATATAACCAGACAACAAAAGGTAGAAAAATTAATTTTATTTTCTGTTTTGTGATTATAATATGTCAGATTTGAAATGTGTATCCTGCCAGAGCTGGTGTTGGACTGCAAACGTGAGCTAGGATTTAACAGAGAGAGGAAAAGTCCTTTTTGTTTCTTTATTTTATTTACACCACAGCGCCAGTGTGGTTAGGAGAAGCCAAAGGGGGTGAAAAAGCTATAAAACCCACCAGGAGTTTTGAAAAAAATCACCCAACTGGGCAGGAAAATCGAATTGAAAAACCAATTCAATAGGGCTGAATCTAATCAAAAATTTTTTTCTTGTATCTGGCAGCATTAGTTTGCGCTACTGTCTTAGACTTTAGGACCTGGGATTGGGGAGAGATGGCATCCTCAGTACTTTATAATGCAAGTGAAACGAGGATTTGGTCAGACTTTTGAAGGGTCTGCAGAAAAAAAATATTGTATAGGCCGGGGACATGAGACAGCAGGAAATGGGAACTTTTCTTCCTTCTATTTTTGTGAATGGAAAGGCTGAGGATGTCAGAGAGTTCAGTTAAAATATGTGCTTTATAAGAAAATATAATAATGTGTTTTATAAAGTTTATAGCATAGCTGGCCTACCCAGTGAGGTGTTCCTAGTGGTGATGGTGGCAGCGTGTCAATGTGTTGAGAGGAAGAGGTGATCTGGGAAATTCTGCTGAGCAAACTCCAGGCCCATTTCCACCCCCCAGTTAGTCCACTCCACTCAACTGGTTCACACACTGAGTGGGTCTTTGGGTGTTGTTTTGGGATCTCTTCCAGTGGTTTATCTCCTTCTGGTCCAAGGAAGGAAACTTTGTTATCCTTAGCATTGACCTACAGAATATGTTTGTAACAGCGCTGCTTGTGTGGCATTAGGCTATGTAGTGATCGAAAGAAAAAAACAGACCTTTGCACATTTTTGCACTATATGGTGGGTGTATGAGGAGATTCACATTTCCTGCACAGTTAATTCCATGTGAAGTTACCTTGTGCTGTATTTGACATCTAGCAAGGTCTCTGTTTGAAAGGAAAGATCTAAACTTAAAAATGAAGTGGCCAGAAGTTATGGTAAAAGCAGATAGTGTAGCTGGTTTTAAGAAAGATTTGGACAAATTCCTGGAGGAAAAATCCATAATCTGTTATTAAGACATGGGGGAAGTGTCTGCTTGCCCTGGATCGGTAGCATGGAATGTTGCTACTCTTTGGGTTTTGACCAGGTATTAGTGTCCTGGATTGGCTACCATGAGAATGGGCTACTGGGCATGATGGACCATTGGTTTGACCCAGTTAGGCTATTCTTATGTTATGTTCTCATCTGTAGGGGCCTTTGTTTTCACTTCTTATTTTAATGTATTTTTTTCTGGGAACTTATCAGTGTTTTTTATAATGGGAACAAAAATGGAAGAGAATTAATGTGTGTGGGATGAGGGGGTAACTAATTTCTTCAGCTAAATAATTCAATCCACTTCAAACAGACATAGGAGAACTCACGCACCATTCACACACCCTCCAACCAAAAACGTCAAAAGAAAAAAACTGTTTGACAACCTCCTAGCCATTCGAGCTGCAACACTCGACCCCCAACTCTACAACCAATTGACATCGACCACAGACTGCAAAACCTTCAAAAAGAAATAAAAACCCTTCTATTCAAAAAACACATAAAACCGAACTAACACAATCAGAACTGTCCCAAGCATCACCTGCAACTACTCCATATGTACTTCTGATGTCATGACAATTCAGACATAATTTATGTTATGTTATGTTTGGAATATAAGAAAATTTTCACTGCCTGTTTCTATTCTGACCATTTATTCTGTTTCATGGTCATTACAAAAAATATTTTTTTACAATGGGGGGGGTGTCAAAAAATGATGGGCCCCGGGTGCCACATACCCTAGGTACGCCACTGTCTGCGTGTGTATCAGCATGGTTAGTTTAACTTCTGCTAAAGTATAATCTAACATCTGGGAGGGGGAGCTGCCTCTGCATCCAGAGGTTGTGAGATCAAATCCAAGTGCTGCTCCTTGTGACCCTGGGCAAGTCACTTAATCCTCCAGTGCACACCGCTTTGAATGCCAAAGGCAGTATACAAGTCCCCATTCCATTTCCCCTAAAGCAGTGGTTCTTAACCTTGTTGGAGGTACTGAACCCCACCAGTTTCATATGCGTGTTCACCGAACCCTTCTTTATTGGAAAAATAAAATATGATTTTTACAAATTCAAAACATAGGTATACAAATCCCCTGCAGCACAGATAGGCCAAGCGATGTTGCGTGATCACCTGCAGCCAATTATGGACAAGCGGGGCGTATCATCAAGAATCATAAGCGCTTCGGTCACGTTCAATCATCTATCAGTTAAATCACAAATTTTGATCAGGAATTGATTGATGTATATAAGACGTTAGTTACAGATTGATAGATCAAGAAACCGAGTACACGATCAGTCTTGATCAAAATCACTGAATAACTGATAGATGATTGAACGTGACCGAAGCGCTATATGAGTCAGAGGTGTGTTTTGACCTCCGCCGAACCCGCGAGACTGACTCACTGAACCCCTGGGGTTCGGTCGAACCCAGGTTAAGAACCACTGTCCTAAAGGATCCTAAGGCAGATTTATCCTCAATTTCCATCCCAACTCTAACTTGCCTTTTTTGGTAACTTAATAATTTGTAAATGTCAGCTGTACTGGCCATCCAGGTTCTACCCCTTCATGATTAAACTGGCATCATAAATAGGGCATTCGGCAACTTGCTTTGCCAGTCTCATATGCAATCTTGGACCATAATACCATGATACCATTGTTTCAACCCTAAGAATGTCATCCCCTCCCTACCCCACATTTATTACTACTATCAACTTTTTCATTCTACACCCCCATAGAGATAAGCAGAACTTGCAACCATAGCATATGCTTTGGATGTGATATGATATGCGCATACTTAATTCCTAGCACTTCCTGTCGGTTTTGGAGTGCATATCAGAAGTTTCTCCCACACCTGTTATTTTTTCTTTCTTGATTCTTACATATAATTTTAGCTGTGTTTGACTATCTGCTAGTGGTGTTGTCTTGTGTGTTTTATTTCTAAATTCAAGGGGCAATCCTTTCCACAAGATTGGAGCTATAACACAGTAAGATGCTCATTTTCAAAGCAGATAGTGTGTCTCAAAATGCCAAATGCCTTTTAAAAAACCATCTGCCATCTGCTAAAAACATCCAAATCCTAAAGTCAGAATTTGGATTTTTAACAGTTTGTCCAAATAGTGAGGGGGGCGTGTTGTGGTGCGTTTTGGGCAGGACTAGGAAGGCCCCCAAAATAGGACGTCCAACAGGGATTTTCAAATGGGAGGAAATGTCTTAAGAAAAGAAGGACAATTTTATCTAGACCTATTTCAATCATGTCTAACTGAGCAGCTGACCCCTGAAAAGATTGAAGCATTACCCCTCCTTAATCCCCAGTGGTTGCTGCCCCCGCTCTCTTTCCTGAAAGTGAAACAGGAAAAGAAAACCAGGCTTTAGGTTAGCTGCAGGTATTATAGCCATTGCAAGTACAGTATTTTCACGCATATAACGCGCGCGTTAAACACGATTTTACAAACCGTGCATAACCTTGCGCGTTATATGCGTGAGCGCGTTGTACAAATTTTTTTTTACATAGTTCCCCTCCGACGTCCGATTCACCCCCCCCCCCCCGCAGGACCGCTTGCACCCCCACCCCAAAGGACCGCTCGCACGCACCCGCACCCCCACCCCGAAGGACCGCTCGCACGCACTCCCACCTGCACCCCCACCCTGAAGGACTGCTCGCACCCCCACAGCCTCCTGACCCCCCCCCATCATGTAGACGCTCCTACCGGTGTCCTGCTGCTTCCTCTTGGCGGTCCCGGCCCTTCTGTGAGCCCTGCGCTGCTTCCTCTTCCGGCAGTCCCGCCCTTTCTCTGACGTCAGAGAAAGGGCGGGACCGCCGGAAGAGGAAGCAGCGCAGGCGCAAGGCTCACAGAAGGGCCGGGACCGCCAAGAGGAATCAGCAGGACACCGGTAGGAGCGTCTACATGATGGGGGGGGGTCAGGAGGCTGTGGGGGTGCGAGCAGTCCTTCAGGGTGGGGGTGCGGGTGGGAGTGCGTGCGAGCGGTCCTTCGGGGTGGGGGTGCGGGTGCGTGCGAGCAGTCCTTTGGGGTGGGGGTGCGAGCGGTCCTGCGGGGGGGTGAATCAGACGTCGGGGGGGCATCAGGCTCTCAGGGTGGGGACAGGACTTCAAGGGGGAGAGGAGAGTCGGGGCGGGCGAAAGGAGAGTCGGGGTGGCCAGAGGAGAGTCGGGGCGGGCGAAAGGAGAGTCGGGCGGCGACGGGAGAGTCGGGGCAGCATGCGCGGTATACGGGTGTGCACGGTATACAGAATTTTTTTTACATATATTTCGGTTCCCCATGCGCTATACCCGTGTGCGCATTTTACACGGGTGCGCGTTATCTACGTGAAAATACGGTAAACCAACAAGTAGGTCAGAGGAGTAACCTAGTGGTAAAAATAATAATAATAGTAATTAATTAAAAACTGTCTTCTTTGAAAGCATATATACACCATAGACAATTAACTCAAAATATCTAATATCACTAAATCCCACCCTCTACTCAAGTTCTCTATCAGTACAAGCAAAGAACCTCCATTCTCTCATCTCTATTACCCTATTCATAATTATGTCCCCCTCAAACTACTATAATGTAGTATATTCATTCTGTAATTCAAAATATTGTAACTCACCTTGAACCTGTTTAGGCATAGCGTGACTCAGAAATACCAGATTCGATTAGATTAGACTGTAAATCAAGGGACACAAGTTCAAATCCCACTGTTACTCTATGAATTCACTTTTCCTAGGGTTCCCTCCAGGAACAGAAAAATACTGTACCTAAAGGTATCAGACATTTGCAAGACTGAAGGCTATTGGAGTGGTGTACATTCATGTACAGCAGGCATTTTTCTGTTCCTGGAAGGATAACATTTACAAAACACAAAAAATAAGTGTTATAGTGAGAGGTGAACTTGTGCCACCTTCTTTCACAGTCTACTGCCCCAATCACTAAGCTATTCCTCTGGTCTACTAGGATATCTGTGTGGCCATTTTCATAAGAATGCTGCCAGGCAGACGTCCCTGTGTCTTTTCTCTTCTTCCCCCCACCCATTTATAATTTAAACATTTCAGTTTGGAAAATGTTTTTTTCAAGGTGGATGCCTGTAGTGTAAGGACATGCTTCTCACTTGTTTTTGAACAGGAAATCTGAATGTCTTTCCAGTTTGTAACTTGCTGTGAGATGGACTTTTTTTTTTTTGGGGGGGAGAAGATGTTATGAGCAGTATGTCCCATTTTGGACTTTGATGTTCTTTCAAAATATGTCCCTCCACAGGTCATTAATGTTGCATTTACTGCATTTCTAATACACTACTTAATGTACAGTAAGTACAAAAGCCATGCAGTAAATGTAAGAACATAAGCAATGCCTCTGCTGGGTCAGACCATGAGGTCCATCGTGCCCAGCAGTCCGCTCACGTGGCGGCCCAACAGGTCCAGGACCTGTGCAGTAATCCTCTATCTATACCCCTCTATCAAGTCAAAGAACTTGGGAGAAGAGATTGAGAACTGTAAACAGCCTATCGGCCCTTTGAATCAAAGTTTAATTGTTCCTTAACCCTGGGGTATCAGTTTCTGTTGAATAAGATGAAAATGCTGGAAATCATTTTGAGGAAACATACGAGGGGGTGATGAAAAGTTTGCAGCCCAACTAAGAAGGGAATGACCTGGAGTCATGAAATTTAAAAATTATTCTACATATTCACCCCTAAGTTCAGCACACTTGACACATTGTGTCTGAAGTTTCTGTAACCCTTCCAAAAAAATACTCTGATGTCTGGTCACTGAAATATAGCTCCGCTGCTGCAATCACTTCCGAATCACTCAAAAAGATCTGCCCTTTCAAACTCTTTTTAAGGTTTGGGAAAAAAAAAATTTGATTGAGTAAGATCTGGTGAGTAGGGTGGATGGTCTATGCACTGATACCCCAACTGAGTCAAAACATCCATTGTTTTACTAGCCTTGTGAGCAGGTGCATGGACTTGCAAAAAAAGAACTCCTTTCCACTGCTTCCCTCGCCTTTTGTCTTTCAATGCCTCCTTTAATCGGTACAGCATGTTACAGTGATATTCTGCATTCACTCTTTGGCCCCTTGGAAGATAGTCAGCCATTACAACACCTTCCTGATCACAAAACACTGTACCTATGACCTTTCCTGCTTACTTTTGGGTCTTGAATTTCCTTGACTTTGGAGAACCTGAGTGCCGCCATTCCATGGACTGTTGTTTTATCTCAGGATCATAGTAGTATAACCGTGTTTCATCAAAAGTAACTGGTCATTCCAAAAAGTTGGCACCAGCACTATGTTACTATGTTACATTGGGTCACAGGAGGGAAGGAGAGGGGCATGTTGGGACACAGGAGGGAGGGGCACATTGAGACAAGGAAGGAAGGGAGAATGAACTTGGGACAAATGAGGGAGGGGCATGAATTTGGGATACAGAATGGAGAGAGGGGATGTGTTAGGACACAGAAGTGAGAGAGGGCATAAACTTGAGACAGGCTGGAAAGGATGGAGGGAGCACTAACTTGGGACACAGTAGGGAGGGAGGGGGCATGAGCTTGTGACATAGGATGGAAGGATGGGGGAAAGAGATGCTAAGGTGTAGGAAAGGGAGAATTGTTAAGCATGGGTGTGAATGAGAGGGAAAGAGATGATGTACACGGGGAAAGAGGAGAATTATTGGACACGGTGATGGGAGAGGAGTGAGGTAGAGACTAGAGAGAGATAAGAGGGAGAAATGTTGGATATGGTGGTGGAGAGGAAACAGTGGGTCAGATGGAAATGGATACAAGATGGAGGAATGTTGGACATGGTGGTGGAGGGAATGGAGGAAGAGATGTGGCATGGAGCTGGAGAGGGGTGAAAGAAGTAGAAATGTTACACATGGGGCTGGTGGGCAGAGGCGAAAGATGCTGCACACAGTCCAGGGGATAAGAGAGGGAGAAATATTGGATGTGGAAGTAGAGAGGGTGGGAGAGAGGCAACGTGGATCCCTCTCTCCCTCTCTCTCTTTCCCCACTCCATTTGCAGCAAGGGAGGGAATGAGAGAGAGATGATGGACAGTGAAAGAGAGGAAGATATTGTACATGGGGGTGGAGGAGAGAGGAAGAAATGCTGTGCAGTGGTGGAGAGGGGAAAAGAGTGCACTTTGTGTAATTTAATTTTGTGGTTACCATTGTGTATTATTAATAAGATTATATTGGGTGTATATGAAAAATGAATGGAAGAAATGGTGTTTATAATTAGTACTATTATTATGAGGCGAGGTCTGGGGAGGAGTTTGGGCAGGTCTGGGGTGGGGTCTAGGGCGGAGCTTTGGGCCCGCCTTAAACAAAAAAGTGTTCCGCTGCCTATGTATAAAATTATAGAATAACTGCCCTTATTCTATAAACTATATGTGCACATTTGCACTCTAGGCATATGGCTCCAGAAAAAGGAGGACAGATTGAGACATCTGGGTTTTACTTCCATTGCTTTATTGGAACCATATGGTAACCCTATCTAGGCATAAATTTGTGTACGCAAGTTTATAGAATCTGGGGTAAATGCTTAACACAGTCTAGTAAATGGGGGCCCTTAATTTTCCAAAACCCAAGAAAGTATTTATTAGCTATTCTGAAGTTTCCTGTAATAATAAATCCTTATATTTTAAGCTCTTATTTGTTGCCATCCACATTTTAAGAAAAAGGGGTAAGGGGGAATATTTGTGGCTTCAAGATTGATCACTGTCCAGATTTACTGAACTTTTCTGCTTTTTTGGACAGTTTTAGGAGAATGTGTGCCGGACTCAGATAGGGATTTTCTCTTTACATATTGTTACAGGCGGTAAAAATGAGAATGATTCTGGTTAAATCCATTTGAAGCACAAAGAGGAAGTTTTTGCTTTCTGATCCAGTTCTTCAGCAGCTGGGAGCCATTTTTGGTTAAATTTCCTCTGTAAATCTATAGTGAAATATAAAAAACAAAGTGAAGTATATTCTTTATGAGCCTTCCGAGTTAACAAGATTTCTTTCATATAAAATTAAATTGACTCCCCCTGTGACTTTCTCTCCTAATGCTAATTCTGCTGTGATTAATTGAACATGCTTTAATGTACCTGTATGTGAGAGCTAAGGGCAACTCTTATAGGGGTCTGTAATGAGTTTCTTTATATCATGGGGTTGGGAACCCCTGTATTGTGAGCTTTAGGGCATTGTAATGATTATTGAATGTGTGTTGCATTTTTCCTTTTTTTTTTTTTTTTTTGCGTGAAATTCACTGGAATATATTCTTTTTGTGCAATTGATTTTGCTTTGGTTGTGCAATAAATTTGAAGACATATAAAGAAGCCACAAAAGTCTGTATTTTGCCTTTATAAATTATGTGCAACATATGAGGGGCTGCTGAAAAGTTCTCAGTCCAACCATCAAAGTTAGGGCAGTCTCCATCAATGGCTATATATTTAACCCCCCCCCCCTTTTTTTTTTTTTTTACAAAATCACATAAGAGGATTTTAGCGCCATCTGACACACTGAACGCTCTGTGCTCCTAGGAACTCTACGACCGTCGGAGCAGCGCAGAGTATTCAGCACACCGGCCGGCACTAAAAACCTCTTGAGCAGTTTTGTAAAAGGGGGGGGGGAGGTTAGTCCAGCGATTTTCCACTTTTTGTTTAAGTGATATGAAATGAAATGAGCAGGGTCATGAAAAGTAACTTGTAAGTTTCATGGCTCCACATCACTCTCTTCTGGGTTGGGCTGAGAACATTCCAGCGGCCCCTTGTATGCACCTATAAGCCTTGACTGCCACAGCATATTTTTTTTTTTTTTAAGGAAAGTACTCTTCATGTCTGTTTAAAGCTGTACGTACAGTCATATTAGGGTTACCAGACGTCTGGATTTTCCCGGACATGTCTTCCTTTTGAGGAGATGTCCGGGGATCCGGACAGCTTTTGAAAAGAAATCGTTTTCGGGAAGGGCACGTGAAATCTCATAGGGAGAAGAGAAGATGCTGCAGATGGGCAGACCGGATGGGCCATTTGGCCTTTATCTGCCATCATGTTTCTATGAATAGGGAGCGTGGCCAGGGGAGTAGCGTGGGCAGATTGTGGGCTTTCTAAAAGTTTATGTGCATTGTTTGAATACGCCTGATATGCATACAACTTGTGCACAGGCATAGGCAGAAGAACGCTGCTTTTTTTTTGGGGGGGGGGAAGGAGTTTCGCCCTAGCACATGACCTCTCAGCAGCTCCCAAGTCCCCCACCCACCTCCTCCCAGTGCTACAGTTTTAAATCTTCAGCAGCCGCCACACAGCATCCATGAGCGGGCCTGCCCCCAGAAGTAGAATGAAGGGTTCTGGGGCAGGCCTGCTGTTTGACACTGTGTGGCGGCTGCCCAAAGATTTAAAGCATAGCACCAGGAGAAGGGTGGATGGGAGGGCATAAAACGGTGACAGAAAATTTTTGAGGAGGCCATTGCCCCTGTGGCCTTCCCCGTTCCGACGCCTATGTGCACAGGTATGTAGGCCTAGTTTTCCTTGGCCTAAACGGGTGCACCTAGAAGTTATGTGATATACTGGTGCTTAGATACTTGTACCTTTTACAGAATTATGCTAAGTGCCATTCTACTCGGCATGTATTTTTGTGGGCGCCATCTGTAGTATATGGCCCTATGTGTATATACATGTGTATTGACTGCTAAGCATTGCAGGATTAACCAATAGGCCAAGTAGGTACATGCCTAGGGCCCGAAATTGTCAGGGGGGCCCGATGAAGGAGGACATCAACATTGTTTTTTCCAAACGGCGATGGGCCCCTCCTGCATTGATCAGCAATGCGCCCTTTCCCCCCCTCCAACCTCCCCCCCCAATCGACGGAAAGTAAGACAAGCATGCAATGCGGGTAAGAAAGGCAACGGGAACTCGGGAACTGTAATTGTGCAAGCGGTGCTGCTTGCCCAAAGCTTCCCTCTGACGCAGTTTCCTGTTTCCGCCTGAGCACATGGTGGGGTGGGACGGGGCAGGGAGCCCAGTGTACTTGTGTGCCTAGGGGCCCTCAACGAATTAATCCTGCCCTGCTGCTAAGGGAGCACATGTAATGATGGCACAGGCTATTTAAGGGGTTCATGTTATATATAGATGATTATTTCTTGATAATATATTTTATTAAGGTAAAAAAAAAAATAGAAAAATGCACTAAAAAAAAGATTTATGGGACCGTCGAGGATCACAGTGTGTGAGTTCCTTGATCAAAGCTTATTTAAGGAGTGACACCACTGAGGTCCAAATGATTCTATCGCACAGGGTTTATATATAGAATAAAAGATAAATTGCAATTTCACTCCTACCCATACCTCCCCCTTCACACACACTCCTTAGAAACACCTCTATCATGTAAAAATAGATACAGTCTTGCAATGCGCCTACTGTTTATGTATGTACAGTACATCCATTCACAATTTTATACAGAAAGTATTTTACAAATTTTCCTACACTGTACATGAAATGCACGTTGTATTTTTACTTGTATTTGATTGATTTATTTGGTTTGGGGGTTTTAATGTTTTATTTTATATATAACCCGTTTTTCCCAAAGCGGTTCACAAAGTAAACCTACATAATAAAAAATGCATAAAATAATATAAAAACACAAGAAAAAAAAAAGCGACCAACGCATGCACAAAAGCAGATGCCTTAATACCCATATTTCATATTACAAAATAAATGTCTCTTGTTCTGATATTATGTATGTTTTTATGTGCACCGCTTAGATTTAAGCAGTTTATAAATGTTTTAAATAAATAAATGTCTAAGAATATATGAAATATGCAGTGAATATTCCTTCCCGATTTAGCCACGTCGAGAAGGCATTCAATCTTGCTTTTTACTTGGAATGCACGTAATTGTAAGCTCTTAATCAGCCCAGAGAAATAGCTTCCCATAGACTTTTCATTAGGTAGATGTAATGACAGCTGCAAAAATGCTGTTGACCAGTGAACTCTAGAGACTTGTTCATTACCGGTCATTAAATGTTTTTAAGGTTTGCATAATTGATCTAGCCAATAAGTCATCATTGATTTATAGGGGCTTGTGCAGAAGAGTTGCTCTTTAAAAATTCATATTCTGGCGTGTGTCTTTACAATCCATTAGCTGTTTATGCACCACTGTCCTAAGATTGATTAACCTTGAACTGAGATTCTCATGAATTTCACTTTTTTTTAACTAGTCCCCAGTACAGACAAAATAGTGTTCAGACCTGCTCCTTTATTTCAATACTTTCATTTTTATTTGAAACTGAATAAGCGAAAAATGCTCCATATGCTACTTTTTATGATTATTTAAACTTGTGAGCTGTGCTTTCTTAGCCTTTTTTCCCCACCATCAAATTCAAGTGTATAAATGTTCTAAAAGGCTTTGAATGTTTTATGATGATTTCTAGGAAAGATGGAGTAATAGTGGAAGAGTGAAGCTATTAGTTTTAATATTTATATTGAGTGCTCTGAAACATTAATGTGACAGGATACAAGATTAGAGAAGTAGGACATATTTATTACAACCACTGCCATGTGATAAAAAAAATATTTATTTCCAAAATCTCAAAGGCTGGTTTATTTTACTTTAATTGTCCTATATATCGATCTCCCCTAAACTTCTTGTAGCTGATATTCAGCCACCCAATATCTAGTTAAAGTCATCCAGATAACTTTAATCGAATAATCTGCAGACTTATCCAATTAAGTTGGGTCCCTGAGTGTGATCAGTTAAATTTAACCAGATAAACTTATTCAGATAACCTGAGAAACACTATTTGTGCAAACTTTAACTGCACCCCCAGGATGCTTCTCTCCCCTACCATTTTTAATTGGACAGAATTTATGCAGGCTTCTGAACGGATGAATTTTAAAAAGACAAGATTTGTCTGGGTAGCTCCCAAAGTCCTTTTATGATAAGTGAGACTAGGCTGCCCTATGAATAATAATTTGTCTGGATGACACTGGTTGATTAGATTGCATAGGCCTCAGGCTGATTGCATGCATAAAACGGGCCACAGAAATAACAACGAATAGTAAAAAATGTTTGTGGAAGGATCTAGCAAAATATATAAGTGAGGCAACCGTGACTTGCTTATGACCTCCAATTCACAGACATGCTCCACACAATAACACATACAGTACAGGCATCTGATTGAAAGAGAATTATATACAGTATGTCTGCAGTTTTATTAAAGCCCTGACAAGAGAATCTAATTTATGTACCCAAGTCCTGCTCAAATAGCATATCCATATCTATGCAATAAAAATATCATATCATACGATAGCACTTAATTCTTCAAGTCTATATTTCTTTATGAGAGTCACCAATATCACATCCAGTAAAAGTGTATTGTTGTTTTTTACACTCTATGTATGACCTCAAGGCCACTCATCTCTATCAATAAATAGAAGAAACGTTCTCTTTATCATTTATCAATAGACATATTTATAATTTCCCCCGCTAAGATCTAAAACCTGCCATAATAACAGAAACAAACTTTTCATCTGTTACCAGCTTCTATTTTTTACCGTCACAAAGCTTAGCGCCACTCCACCAGACTACGATATGCATTAACATGGCTGCGGCGTCCAGGATGAGTGGCCTTGATAAAACTTTTGGGTGAAATATTGTTGCCACCACTATCCCTGAAAGGAAGACCACATATAAGCTACGTAGTTTCAAGAGCTAAAAATGCCAAGGGCTATTAATAAATTATTTATTAAAATTGTAATAGCAATAACAGGATCCAGTGAGGAAGCAGCACTTAAATCCTGAAGTAGCAGAGTCCGAGGTGGTGCTTCTGAGGATCGTGGGGAGAGAATGGCTATATGAGGTCATACATAGAGTATAAGAAACAACAATACATTTTTTACTGGATATAAATATCATATACATAAATGGCTGAAAGGAAAATCATTGGCCCATCCCATGTAAGCAAGACTTGGGTCAGAATGGGAGACAGTCTAGCCAGGCCTTACTTTGCAGTCTACCCTGTTCAAGCATGACTGCCTGCCCTTTGTGCCATGACCCAGCTATCTAAACAATCTCTGTCATCATACCTCTCCCAGGAACTCAGGCTACCCTGGCCATGCCTATCCTAATTTATTCTCTAATTACCCTTCACAAGTGAGATATTAATTTGCCTCGGTGGAGTAAAGTCTCTTGGCATCCTCTTTCAAGATACTCCTTTGTCTTCCCATACCAGTACTTAATGAAGGCATTTTCTCTACAACCTCACTGAAAAGACCTACTGGTGCTGTTGTACACAGCCGCAGTTGTGTGCCAGTGGGCATGTGCCCAAAGGGGTATGATTAAAGGAACCTGACTGGCCCCTTTGGAGCCATCTGAGGAGCTAGAGCAGGCTGTGGGATGAGTTGCAGGAAACCCTCCCATTATCTGATGTACTCTGATGCTTGTGTTCCATGTAATGAGTAAGTGGAAAGGAAAGTTGAAGGAAACTGCAGCATCCCAAAGTAGAATAATACAAGGACTGATGGATTATGTCATCATTTGACCGATCATATGACCAGGCCGAGAGGTATTACCCGTCACATGTCCACCCCTAGGCACTTTGGTTCTCTGTAACAAACAACACAACAGGGTTACACACATTATACATTCTGTTAAAACCCATGACCAGGTCTTCCTGGTCATCCCCGAAGTCCTCCCTCTACTCCTCGTTCTCTTGGGCCCTACCTGGACTCATTCCCACCAGGTCTCTCCTGAGTCCTTCCTATGACCCTGTATTGACCCTCCAGGTCTTCAGCAGTTTCCCGTGCCATTCATTGGTCACTCTGCCGGTTGCCACCATCCCAGCCAGTCCCTCACCCCGGACATTCCTTAGATCCTGGCCAATTCTCTTAGGGTCTCTCAGGCTGCTTCACCTGGGGTCCTCTCTGATGGCACTTGGTGCCACCACTGGTCTCTCTGCTAGTCACCACCAGCCCTACCTGTCCCACTGCCAATCAGCTGCCTGTCCCCCTCAGCCTTAGACTCTGCCAGCTCTTTCGGCTGCCTCTTGTGGGGCCACCACCAGTCTCTCACTCCATGGCCTCTTGGGTTCCCCCCATCTGGATCCTTCTTCACAAGTCCCACCACCAGTCATCAAACCTGAGTCACTTTCTCAACTCCAGGCTCTGCTGGACCCTTTGACTACTTCTCAGTTCTTTCCTGCTGTAAAGAATTCTTAAGAAAAGATTACTGACAGTCAAATACTTCTGGCTAGTAAACCAAGCCCTTGTGCAATAATGTTTGGCAGAGATAATAGAATCTAATATCCCTAACTATAGGAGTGAACCCCTTCTTACCCTGACCTTGCCTCTTGGGGGTTTTTTTTGTTCACGCTACATCTGGACTCAGACCTCAGTTCACTGTCCTCGTGTGAATGTCTTGGCAAAATCAGATCACACATTCCTCCTGTCCAGAAGACAAAAAGCAGGTCTGGAGAACAATCGAGTACATATTGGGAGCAATGGATGACTGACTTCAAGCTAAAACTTAATTCAGAAAAAACAAAATTTTTCATCACTTCGCCACATCCGCTTGACACCAAAACACCACTATGTATCAATAAACTTAGTTATCCTATTCAGACTACTATGAAGGTATTGGGTGTAACTCTGGATCAATGCCTAACCATGAAAGATCAAATAGACTCCTTAATCAGAAAGGTTTTTTTCACTCCCTGGAAACTTTGATCCATTAGAGTATATTTCGATATGTCAGCATTCAGAATTCTGGTACAATCCCTCGTACCGAGTCAACTTGATTACTGTAACAATGCCTATTTAGCAATTTCCCAAAAGAATATGCGACGATTACAATTAATGCAAAATGCAGCGGTCAGACTAATTTTCGGGCTGAGGAAGTTTGATCACGTGACACCTTACTACCGACAGCTACACTGGTTACCGATGGAGGCACGTGTAAAGTTTAAGTTCGCTTGCTTCTGCTTTAAAGTACTATACGGACTAGCCCCTAAATACATAACTGACCTTTTCTCCTTCTCTGCCAATAGGCATAAAAGAAGCTCACATTCGAACTTCGTTTCCCCTCCAGTTAGAGAATGTAAACTCAAAAAACACTATCAACACCTTCTCTCACATCAGGCAGCATTATGGGGTAAAAAGATCTAGAACAATTGTTTTCGCCCACTACTTATGAGGAATTCAGGAAGCGCCTAAAAACATATCTATTCCTGAAGTATCTAGACAACTGACCCATACAACTCATTCTCTTCAATAACGGTTCTCTTCACCTATTAACCACTTTCTTCCACCTCTGTTAAGTTCAATCAATTTGTACCATCTTTTAATCTTTGTAAACCGCATAGAACTTCATGGTCCTGCGGTATATAAACTGTTGTTATTATTATTATTGTTATTAATAAATATTGGTTCAGATACCCTCCTCATATGTACCAGGGCTGACCAAGAAGACCCACAAGTCTTATAGCAAACTTATGTTGATATAAATCTGTTTTATTAGTAACTTCACACTCAGAGATGAAGTGAAAATGTTCCTTATTATGTGATAGCAATCATATTATAATTACAGAAAGCAAACAAATATAGCAGATGGGTTTATATGCCTCAGTCACATAAAAGATAGCACAACCCTATAAGACCAATCAGCTTCAAAGGCCACTCTCCAAGTACAACAGTCTAACCCAACGCTGAACACCCTTATTTTTATTTTTAAAGAAAGCACACAGAGGTAGACCTACCTCAGGGAGAAGCATTCTCTCAGTAGTCCTTTTTAGATACTATTACACTCGGAGTAAAAATGCCCAAACCCCAGCTCTCTTCTTTTGCAAGCCTCCACAAAGCAGGCATCAACCTTCAATGTCATCCATAACTTCCTGAGCTTTCAAGTTCTCCATCTTACAAGAAGAAAACAGGATTAACAAATAGTCTTAGTCTTACTAGAGCAATAACATATGCAAATTAATCCCTTGGCTTCTCCTAGGGTTTCACTACCATGTTTCTAACAAGGGGTGTTTTCTTTTAACAGCCTCCACTCCCTAGACAGGACATCACTAAACATGACCTTCCAGTCCTGTCCTCCACCCCCAGCTAATAAAAGAAAACACCAAACAAAACCAGTATCTAACATTCTTCTGTACATTTTATGAGTGATCTGCCATGCCACAGTGTACTCCCTACTGGCAAGATATCACCCTACAGAGCCTTCTCCTTCTCTGCCCACCCTAGGTCATAAGTAGTTTCTTATTACTGCTTGCCAGCCACCATCTTCTCTGCTATCTAGGAAAAAGCACTTTTATAGGGCTTGGGACTCAAGACCACTCCCTTCCAATGGCATCACCAATCAAGCAGTGTCCTTTTCCCAACCTTCTAGGTTGTTCCCTTCTGTGCTTTTCTAGCAAGAGTTAGAACTATCCCAAAGGCTCTTTCCCTCCCAGGAAATTAGCATGCCTATGCCCTTGCAAGGATTCTTTGAAGATGTAGTTTTGTGCCTCACAGGAGGAAACACTGCCCTTTCCTTCAGGTGGCATACCATCAGGGCTCTGGAGCTCCCCTCTCCCCCCCTGTGGTTTCTTCCTGCTAAGATAACCCCTTTTCCAGCTTGACAGGACTTCTACTGTCACAATATATTTTAAATTCCTCTTGAATAAATAAAATCCCACAAGTAGCTGGCAGGAACCCAAAACAGTAAAATAGATTTTATGCTGCTTATCACAGGAAAAAGCAGCATAAAACCTGCTTTTGGGATCTTGCCAGGTACTTGTGACCTGGATTGGCCACTGTTGGAAACAGATACTGGTCTTCATGGACCTTAAGTCTGTACTAATCATAAGAAATGGCATTGTTATCACTTTCCCCAAGACCACTATAAAAATAGTTTATGAACTTTTCTTCCAGGAACCTTTTCAAACCTTAATTAAACCCTGCTACACTAATTGCTTTTACCACTTTCTTTGACAGTGAATTCCAGAGCTAAATTTCTATTTCCTTTGTTTCTTTCTGTGCTTCTTCTACTGTTTTTCTAGATGAATATTTTTCCTTCTGTAAAATTTATGAAATGCTAATAAATATTAATTTTAATTTCATCGAATACTATAATACACACTGAAATCATTAACCAATGGGAATGCCAGAAATTTCAACATTGCAAATTATTTAGGATACCTTTTCATTTTCCTTTCTATTAAGTGATTACTGTATTTGATTTTGTGGAGAAATGGAAATTCATGGGTAATGCAAAGGAAAAAATATATAACCTAAAAGGTATTTTTTATTTGTATTCCAGGATAGAATTGAATAATGCATATGTATGAATCAACATATTCAGGTTAGCCAAGAAATTGGAAATCGCACTCAACTGCAGCTCTTTCCCTTGCTCTAGAGAAAAGATGATCTTTGATATGGATTGAGAGGACTAAATAAAAAATCAGCAGCATGACTGGAACAGATGTTTTTTTATGGACTCGGCTTGTTAATAGCCTTTTTGGCTTCTCCTAAGGACTTAAATCAGGTTTCATGCTCATCCTGAATATTTGAAATGATGTTAACATTTGCCAAAATATGCCCTAACAAGCAGCCTTAGAAATGCTCGGGATCTTGGGCATGCCTCTGATTGGTGATGCAAAACATTCCTCTGTAAGTACCAAAGCGGGGGGAAAACAAACCCCCTCTTTCACTAAGGCATGCTAGCCAATTTGGCACACAGTAAATGCTAACATCCCATTATATTCTATGGATGTGTTAGCATTTAGCGGGCGCGCTAAATCGTCTAGCGTGCCTTACCCCCTCTTCTACGAAAATGCACTAGCAGTTTCTAGTGCAGAGAGTAGCGCTGCTCCCGACGCTCTATGAGTGCAGAGACGCTCTATGAGCGCAGAGAGCCGCGCTGCTCCCCACGCTCATAGGAACTCTATGAGCGTCGGGAGCAGCGCGGGCCATCCAACGTGGCTCCCCATGCTAGAAACCGCTAGCGCAGTTTCGTAGAAGAAGGGGTTAGTAAAAGGACCCCAAAGTTTTGATTTTATGTGGCTGGACGGTGAATTGCTGCAATATTTCTAGACGATTTAGAATCTAGAAATATTGTGTGATAAGATTTTGCATTTGCGCGCTTTAACAGCAAAACGTAAAGTGTAGTAAGTAGAAAGACTGTGCACTAACTATGGGGGGCGTTGCCAGCATGTCCCTTGCAGTTATTCTTCATCATTCATTCGGTTTATTCACAGTTAGGGCATCAGGTATGTATGCCTGCATTACTATGAACATGACAGCAGGCAGCGAGTACTGGGCACTGACTTCAATGTGCATTCCATGCCCGCACTCTGTCTATAATCTGCTCAATTCCTGCCTCCTGATGTGGCATGGCGTTCACACAAGATTTTTTTAGCACACCCGCTGTTTTAGTGCACAGTAGCTTACCCGGGGCCCATCTGATCCCCTACTCACCTCAAAGGAGCCTTCGTTCCTCTCATCAACACTTGCTGACTGTGCCATTTACAGGGATTCCAGCATTTAAGTAATGGCCCCTATTCTGTGGAATTCCCTTCCACTGTATCGTAGGACTGAAAAATCTTTGAAAATTTTTAAGTCTCTGTTAACGGCTCATCACTTTAAAATGGCATTTGACACTACTCTTTTATCATTTTGTTTTTTCCTTTCTTGCTAATGCAGTTTTTCTATTCCCCTTGACTTTTTGTTATCTTCCTTTTTGTTTTTCCCCATAATATATTGTAAATCTTTCCATCCCCTTTATAACCATATTGTGTTTGTTTTATCATGGTTGATTTACCCTCTTTGTCCTTATTGATTTTATAATTTTTAACCCTTTTCATTGTAAACCACTTTGGTTTAATAATCTTGTTAATAATTGCAGTATATCAGATAAAGTACCGTATTTTTCTTTCCATAAGACACACTTTTTTCCACCCAAAAGTGGGTAGAAGTATCGGTGCTTCTTACACAGTGAAGACACAATTTTTACCATACCACACCCCCACCCCTGTGCCTTTTTAAAATGGCCACCCGCCCGTCATACCTTTTAAAATACGCTTTATAGCCTGGTGGTCCAGCAGTGTTTTGGCTGGCAGGAGTGTGCTTTCCACGCTCCTGTTTGGGCCTGTGTGGCTTCTGAATGGCTGCCATCAGTTCTCGCGGGACTTGCAAAAACTAACGCCAGCCATTCAGAAGCCGCGCAGGCCCAAGCAGGAGCGCGGAAAGCATGCTCCTGCCAGACAATACACCGCTGGACCACCATACTATAAAGCACATTTTAAAAGGTACAATGAGCGGCGGGGGAGCACATTTTAAAAGATACAGCTGGGGGGGACATTTTAAAAGGTGCGACGAGGGGTTGTTTTAAAAAAGAACGGGGATTAAAAAGGTATGGGGGGGCTGAAGGGCTGGCTAGCTTGGGGCTGGCTGGCTGCCACTACACATGCCTACCATTAGACGTGCCTACCAGTAAATATGCCCTGTACCTTGTCCTAGCCTACCACTAGACCACCAGAGGGCACACCATTTGGTTCAGAATTTTTTTCTTGGTTTTTCCTCCTCTACAGGTGGGTGCGTCTTATGGTCAGGTGCATCTTATAGAGCAAAAAATACAGTAACTGTAACTGTCATGCACATAATAAATCCTATGCTAATTGCTTAGTACACTTTAATAAACAGACCCCTTAGGGGGCAATTCTATAACCTAGCATGCACTGAACACCAATTCTATGCAGCATCATGGGCACACCCAAACTGTTACAGAATGCTCACACAAACTTGCATTGGCATGACCACTTGCATCAAGTCAAAGGCTGAGGTGAGCACACCTGCTTGTGCAATGTGACATGTAACTTCTAGCATTCTATGTTGTACATATGTTGGTGCCACACACATGGCATATATATATCTCCTTGCGGTTATGTCTTATAGAATAACGTGTAATGCATTTCTGTGCATAAGAGGCAGCATACGGAGCGCATATAACAGCACCCATTTATAGAATTGCTCTGCACCTTTGGGATGAGGCACTAACAGCAGTTACATTTTTCAAAAATGAAAATTGATAGCAGCATCACGGCTTAATATCAAGATGTGTTTAAAAAGGTAAACTTTGGGGTCTGTTTCCAATGGCAGGAGAAGTTCCTGGCTGGTTATACCAACTGGACCGGCTGGGAGGGGATATTCAGCAGTACTTAACCTGGCAGTACTGTTAAATATCTCCTCTGACTACTTTGGCACTACTGGGGCATTCCAGAGGTAGGGTTGGGACAGTTCCAGAAGTTAGGCAGGTACTGGCAATATTCAGACCTGGTGCTCCCATTAGGTTATGCTTCAATTCATTTCATATACCTCCCACTGAGAAGATATAACATCTATGCAGGAACAGGATAAAACATAAAACAGCATTTATTCAAAACACAAACACAGTAGAGACAAAGAAATACAGCATTGTGAGGGATTCAGGGGTTTTCCCTCACTAAGGGGCATCAGACAAATCAGGGAAAACTACCTGTCCCAGAATGCACTGAGCTTTGCCACTCAGTGCTAAGATCCATTAGGGAAATGATACAGCCCTGCTGAGTCAGAGGAATGGAACTCAGGCCGGAAGGAGTACTCCTGCCCCAGACTGCAGTCATTAAAAGAGGTCCCTGAGAGAGGAGGTCCCGAGAAGAGATTTCCACTAGAGAACCTTTCCCCAGCTGTGGGTTGAGAAAAACCCTGAGAAGCAGCAAGATTCTTATGAGACTGAGTGAGAGAGAGAGAACCCTTCCCTAGCCATGTGCTGAGGAAAAGCCTTGGGAAGCCAAAAATTCTGGTGAGGACTGTTAGAAGAGCTGACAGTACATGGCTGGTAAAGAGCTGATACATGGCTGGCTAAAGTAAGCAAATTTTGTTATTCTGAGGATTGTGGTTAAGAAAAACTGTTTATCTTTGAACTGAGAAAGAGTTTTGCCTTATCGGAGCCGGTGAGGTAACAGGCTGTTTATCTGACCCAGCAGTGGCAAATCTTATGTTCTTATGTGAGTGGGCACAGGGTCCAGGAAAACCCAGATTGGACTCTGCCACAAGTACTGTATATATATATACTGTGTATATATATATATATATATATATATATATATATATATATATATATATATATATATAATGGAGACAAAAGCACTAAAACAACAGAAATGAATACAACTAGTATAAGGGTAAATCTGGGAAATGGGTAGTACAGAAGAAAACTCACAGCCATGACCTAGTTATCTAGTTTAATGAGAAGGCCTGGGGAAAAAGGTGAATCTAAACAATAGGAGTCCTAACTTTGTCCGGTATATATATACTAAATATAAATTGCACCTGCGTAACTTCTGAGAGTCTATGCTGGCACACCCAAACTGTTATAGAATACTCACACAAACCTCATCTGCTCCTTTCCCACCCCCTCCTTCCACGCGTGCGTGACCCTTCCCTTCCCCATACCTCTTTTAATGTTCATAGCGTGAGCAGAAACCCCAACCTGCTGCTCGCGCTAGCGTCAGCTCTTCCTCTGACATCACTTCCTAGGTGCGGGTCCAGGAAGTGACATCAGAGGAAGTGCCGATGCTGGCGTGAGCAGCAAGTTGGGGTTGCTGCTCGCACCATAAATATTAAAGAGGTACAGGGGAAGGAAAGGGGCACGCACATGAGATAGTGGGGGGGGGCAGGAGCAGGGGGCATGGGGCAGAGAGGAGGACAGGTGCCGTCGCCCACACCAAGACAGTGCTTAGGGCGGATCACCCCCCCCCCTCCCTTACTATGCCACTGCAGGTACATTAAAAGTAGAGTGGTCTAATTCATTACTTACATCTTCATCTTCATTATCATCATCATGCTGTCCAATTACAGAGAAGGCTTTCACAAAGTTGGAATCATTGTCTGGTGTTGTTCTAACAATAGCAAACTTTGAATGTCTTTGAGAACTGATGCAAGAACATCAAACGTGTGGAAACTCTTAAGTCTTAAAGCCAGACAAGCAGGCTTCCTCGCTAAAGATGATTAGTCCAGTGGACTGTCACCCCAATGTAAACGTTTCCATCGAATGACCAGCAATCTCTTGAGGAAGAGACATATACTGTATCTCTAGTCACCAAACATTGCAACCTGGTAGAGCTGCTGCCTCTGCACCTAGAGGTTGTGAGGTCAAATCCCAGTGCTGCTCCTTGTGACCCTGGGCAAGTCACTGAGGGGCAGATTCTCAAAACTAAAATCTGCCCTTAAGGTGTTCACTAAACCGGTTCCAGCCAGTTTAGCATTTGTGTATTTTAGCGGCAAATTATTAAAACAGCTTACCATGGTCTTTTCCAAGTTTTTTTAGCAGTCTCCAATACTGCCAGGCAAACGTAGTACAACAAGGTCATTAATATTAAAATGAGCACCCCGAGCGATTCTCTATAATTGCCGTGCGAATCTCTAACCTCGCTGTGCCACATTTGAGGCCAAAATTTGCTGATAGGTCTGGGCTGTCATTGCTTTACTTTCTGATCAGTGGCTGAGCACTGATTGGCTCATGCACTGACAGGAAAGTTCAGACCTGTCAGAAAATGTTGCTACCATCAAGCAACCGTCTCCCACCCCCATGAGCGGGAGAGATACCAACTCCCTCCCGCTGCCAAGCAATGTCCCTCCCTCCCCATGGCACCCCCAGTTCAACAAACATTGGCAATGCCACTATTCTCATAGGCTATATTCACTGAGCAGCAAAATTTAAGTTGAGATGATCCACTATTTGCACGATGACATTTGCAATAGTAAAATCCTGTTCCAGGTTTTTGCCATT
Source organism: Geotrypetes seraphini (assembly GCF_902459505.1). NCBI lineage: Eukaryota > Metazoa > Chordata > Amphibia > Gymnophiona > Dermophiidae > Geotrypetes > Geotrypetes seraphini. The sequence continues at coordinate 25,933,371 of NC_047095.1, forward strand.
TCATTTGGCTTACAGAAGAATTCTCATTTACATCTTGTTTGGTGAAATTATTACTTTGGTTAAAGTAAAATTAACAAATGTTTACTGTACTTCTTTACAAGTAAATGTGACAATATGTTTACTTAACCATATAACACTGTTTTTCGCAACAATCAAACCACAAATTCAAATGACAGTCCAAGTGTAAGCAAATAAACCTTTTCAATATTTATTGTGGGTGACCTTTTAAAAAACACTGATTTGTGGCTCTTCAACATGCATAATACTATGACTAGTGATTTTAATACATTTCCATGTCATAATGTTTCAGTTCTATCTCTGCTGTATATCTGCCACTAAAAGCATCCTACTATTGTATCATCTAATGTACTGATAGCTTCTTTCTAAGTCGTCCTTCAGCATGAGAGATTTCATGCACAATAATTGTTTGATAATAATGTTTAAAGATACCAGTATGCATCTTAGTGGCTTCTGTTGTCTATTCCTTTTAGAAGAGGCTCTGGGGGGCATCAAAACAGCTCTGACAATGTTTTTCTGTTCCACCTGTCATTAAATAAATCATTACTATTGCAAAAACCTCAGCTGCAGCCCTGGCAGAAGTAACTCAGTTTCCAGAATGCTCTCCATAGAACCAAATTAATGAAGTTTTCTTCCATGCTGTGCTTTTAGGAAACTAAAGAGGTGCCTTCATTTGAAATGGCATTCCCCATGTTGTTTCATATTGTTTATAACATGAAACAATAGGAGAAACCTACAATTTTAGGGTTGTTTTGTGTCATTAATAGTATACACATGGGGTTCAAACCCCGCGCTGCTCCTTGTGACCCTGGGCAAGTCACTTAATCCTCCATAGCCCCAGGTACGTTAGATAGATTGTGAGCCCACCGGGACAGAGAGGGAAAATGCTTGAGTACCTGATTGTAAAAACCGCTTAGATAACCTTGATAGGCGGTATATAAAATCCTAAGAAACTTGAAACATAGAAACATGAAAGCAGATAAAGGCCAAATGGCCCATCCAGTCTGCCCATCTACAGCATTCACTATCTCCTCCTCTCCCTAAGAGATCTCATCTACCTGTCCCATGCTTTTTTGAACTCAGACACAGTCTTGGTCTCCCTCTATCAAGAGTTTATTCCATGCATCTACCACCCTTTCTGTAAAAAAAAAAAAAAAAAAAAAAGTATTTCCTTAGATTACTCCTGAGCCTATCACCTCTTAACTTCATCCTATGCCCTCTCATTCCGGAGCTTCCTTTCAAATAAAAGAGATTTGCCTCATGCACATTTATGCTACATAGGTATTTAAATATATCTATCATATCTCCCCTCTCTTACTTTTCCTCCAAAGTATAGATATTGAGATCTTTGAGTCTATTCCCATACGTCTTATGATGAAGACCACTAACCATTTTAGCAGCCTTCCTCTGGAACAATTCCATCCTTTGTATTTCTTTTTGAAGGTGCGATCTCCAGAATTGTACACAATATTCTAAATGAGGTCTCCCCAGAGTCTTGTTCAAGGGCATCAATACCTCCTTTTTCTTACTGGCCATACCTCTCCCTATGTACCCAAGCACCCTTCTAGTTTTTGCCATTGCCTTTTCAACCTGCTTGACCACCTTTAGATTATCACATACTAATCACACCCAAGTCCTGCTCCTCTTTCATGGAGTATATGAAATGCCATGCAGTTGTGGTCAATCTTACATTGGTGAAACTGGACACACTGTAGAGGAAAGGTTGAAAGAGCACAAGAGATACCTCAAGCTATGCAACGCAGAAAAATCAGCTGTAGCCCTCTATAGCAGGGGAAACTGGTCGAACGATTAGATTTGAAAACACAAAAGTCCTGGAGAAAGAAGGCTGCTGGTGGCCGAGAAGAATCAAGGAGGCAATAGAAATTTCAAGACACCCCAATTTAACTTCAGTGCAGACAAAGGGCTCTCCATAAACAAAGTATGGCAACCTATTTATTCATTTATTTATTCAGTTTTCTATACCATTCTCCCAAGGGAGCTCAGAATGGTTTACATCAGGGGTGTCCAACCTGCGGCCCCTTGAAGTATTTTGTGCAGCCCTGGTCGAGGGCGATGCAGTGTTTTCCTCTGCTGCCCCCGGGTGTTTACCATCTCCCAGAAAAAAAATTTTCGGCCAATGTGGCCCAGGGAAGCCAAAAGGTTGGACACCCATGGTTTACATGAATTTATTTATAACATAACATAAAACTGATTTCTAGACCACATAACCAGATAGTTCAATGCAGTTCACAAAATATTAATATAAAGTTCATAAGAGATAAACAAATATAGGCCCCGTTTTACTAAAACGTGCTAGTGTTTTTTAGTGCCGGGAGCCACGCTGAATGCCCCATGCTGCTCCCGACGCTCAAAGGAACTCTATGAGCGTCGGGAGCATCACGCAGCATTCAGCGCAGCTCCCAGCACTAAAAAACACTAGCGCGGTTTAGTAAAAGGGGGCCATAATAAATACTAATTACCCATAAACTTATTTTTTTTTTGTTTAAATGATTTTTATTATTCCAGCAGTAAGAAGCAAATACAAACAGTAGTACCATTCAGGCAATAACATTTTCAACAATATAATCAGTTCCCCTCCCAACCCCCCATCCCCTCCCCTCCCCAAGAATCCATGGCCAGTCCAACAGCTGAGAGTGGGAATAAAATCTTAAAGATTCAAAAGTCACTGCGAGCACGCGGTGTGAGGTCCTGCCAGAAGTGCTCCCACACCTGACAAAATTTGCGACCCGGGCCAAGAGTCAAGTCTCCCACCATGCGTCTCTCCAGTGTTGCGTGCACTATCATTAGGGATCTCCATTGTGCATATGACAGGGGATCACGGGAGAGCCAGTTGGTGAGGATGGCTTTTTTTCCCATCAAAAGGGCTCTGGAGATAAATGCTGACATTCCCCTGGGTTTGGGCGAGACTATATTATAAAATCCAAATAACGCCCTCGGTTGCGGAAGCCATCGCCGTCCCCAAAGCGATGTGGTATATAGGCCCAGATGGCTCCAAAACTGTTGGATTGCGGGGCAGGCCCAAAACATGTGACTCAAAGATGCGTGAGCCTGATTCATTTCGGGCAAGAATGTGACGCAGTAATCCCCATCTGGGCTGCACGTTCCGGTGGAATGTAAAGTCTAAGAACAATTTTCAATTGCATTTCCCAGTGAGTAATATTGGGTGACACCTTCTGAATGTTCTTCAGGACCCGTTGTAACTGTTGAGCAGTCAACTGGCAATGCAAGTCCTCAGCCCACGCTGTCGCTAATATATCCAGATTCGTACTTGGTTGGCAATCCCGGATCCCCACAATATTAAATCGTAGAGGAATCACCCATAAACTTATTTAAAAGGTGAGTTTTTAATTGCTTCCTAAAATGAAGATAGGAATGAGACGAAGATAACAAATGCCTAAAATCCTTATTATGTATGGCTGCCTGAAAGGAGAGTAAGCGCTCATGATATTTTTCAAATTTACAGCCATTGGCTAACAGAAATACGAAAAAAGCATGAGTTTTTCTGGGGTTCCTTTGAGAATTGAAAACAAACGAGTCTATCAAGTACAGTGGTGCTTGGCCAGTAGCGACAATATAATAAGTGCTGTCCAATTTGAAATAATGTGCGCTTCTACAGGGAGCCAATTTAAATTTCGGTATAGAGGGGTGACATGATTAAACTTCTTCAGATTATGTATAAGTTTGAATGGTGTTCTGAATAATATGTAATCTTGAGATATTTTTCTATTCTATGCATAGGTTAGCGCGCGCTAAATGCTAAGGCATCCATTACATTCTATGGTGACGTGGACGGGCATAATCGAAAGGAACGTCTAAGTCTGTTTTTGTCTAAGCCACAAGTCGTCCAAAGTAAAAAACAGCCTAGGACACATTTTCGAAAAATACGTCCAAATTTTTTTCCCTTTCAAAAATCATCTAAGTATACGTCCTGCCAATCTGATCGTCCAAGTCGCTAAATCGTCCATCTTTATACCACATTTCCGTCCAACTTTTCATCCAAGTCCAAAACGCCTAGAACAAGCCCTGTTGGACATGGGAGGGGTCTGCAAAGTGATGGACTGAACACCCAGACATGGCACCTAAATAGTGGGGTACCTTACAGGGCACTGCTGTGAACTTCACAAAAAGGGTGCTATGTCATTATCTCACTACAGCTCCCATATAGGTCATGGTAAGCCCCCCAAACCACCTCCAGAATCCACTAGACCCACTTATCTACCACCCTAATAGCCTTTATGGCTGCAGGAGCCACTTATATGCCAGTACAAAAGGGTTTTGGGGGTGTATAGGGAAGTGCACATGTTTCAGTATCAATGCAGGGATTACAGGGGCATATGGACATGGGGCCTCCTCTCCATGGGTCCCTAACCCACCCCCAAAATGGCTTAGGATGCCTCTGTGCAGGACGACTAGGCTTTCCAATGCCAGGCTGCCAGGTGATGATGGTCTGGAGGCTGAATTTTAAAGGTGTGATTACGATTTTTATGGGGTTGGGGGGAGGTGGCAGACGGGGTCACTGGGGTAGTGTGTGGGGGTCTGTATTATGTGTCTGCAGTGCTTTTCTGGTGACTTTAGGTGGGTTTTTGTACTTAGACCATGTTTTAAATGGTTTAAGTCACAACGTCCAAGTTCCGTTGATCCTGTGCTGTATAACTTTCGGTTATACATGCAGTATGACTAAGTCTAAGCCTGCCCACGTCCTGCCCAAATCCCGCCCTCGACACACCCCGTTTAGCTATGGTCGTTCAGCGGCACTATGAAGGCCTAGGTCGTTTGTAAACACGTCCAAAACCCATTTCGATTATCAGCACTTGGACGTCTTTCGTGTATGACCGTCCAAGTGCCGAGTTAGGACGGTTTTTGGACGTTTTTCTCTTTCAGTTATGAGCCCCTTAGCATTTAGTGCATGCTAATCTTTAGCACATGCTAAATCGGTTAGTGCGCTTTGATAATAGGGCCCCTAAGAAAGAACCAAGATATTTCAGCCCCTATGAGTTTTAAAGAAAACATTTTGTGCTTTGTAGTTATTTTATTCTTAACACTTGCAAGAAAGAATTTGCTTTTAATAATACAGTACCCAGACTTCTTACAAATGCTACACAATTAATTCAGAAACCCTGATGTTCAAGCTGACAGCTTTGGTCTAATGCCACAGTTCTGCCAGGTGAACTGAAGTATTATTTATAACTCTTGAACCAACAGATCATGTACATGCTTATAAAAATTTAATGTTTAATCATAAATGAGTAAATCTCTGTTTCTGGGAAAAAAAAGGACTTCTCTTCAGCACAATAAGAATAGAGGCAAAGGATTCACAAGGTATTTTAAAAAGAAAAATTCTAGCACTCGCATCCATGCCACTGCCTCAGTTTAGGAGCAGAATCCTGGCTGTGCCCTGTGTTTCTGTAAGTAACCAAGGGCTCCTTTTATCAAACAACGGTAGAACCTTTTACCATAGGCCAGCGAGGTAAATGCTTCGACACTCATAGGAATCGAATGAGGGTCAGAGCATTTACATAAGAACATAAGAATAACCTTACTGGGTCAGACCAATGGTCCATCAAGCCCAGTAGCCCCTTATCACGGTGGCCAATCCAGTAGCAATATTCCATGTTACCGATACAGGGCAAGCAGTGGCTTTCCCCATGTTTTTTTCAATAACAGACTATGGACATTTCCTCCAGGAACTTGTCCAAACCTTTCTTAAAACCAGCTACGCTATCCGCTCTTACCACATCCTCTGGCAATGCGTTCCAGAGCTTAACAATTCTCTTAGTGAAAAAAAAATTTCCTTCTATTGGTTTTAAAAGTATTTCCCTGTAATTTTATCGAGTGCCCCCTAGTCTTTGTAATTTTTGACAGAGTGAAAATTCGATCCACTTGTACCCGTTCTACTCCACTCAGGATTTTGTAGACTTCGATCATATCTCCCCTCAGCCGTCTCTTTCCCAAGCTGAAGAGCCCTAACCGTTTTAGTCTTTCCGCATACGAAAGGAGTTCCATCCCCTTTACCATCTTGGTCGCTCGTCTTTGAACCTTTTCTAGTGCCACTATATCTTTCTTGAGATAAGGAGACCAGAATTGAACGTAATACTCCAGATGAGGTCGCACCATGGAGCGATACAGGGGCATTATAATATTCTTAGTCTTGTTAACCTCGCCAGTCCACAATTCTACCGCTGCTTGATAAAAGAATCTCTAAATAAATAAATTATAAATAAAATAAAGCCTGAATATTTGCAATGTAAAATAATTTACCAGTCATCTTCCTTGAGAGGCATTCTACCAAGAGAAATGTACATAGGTGGCATCAGCTACCATTACTTATTTACTTACTTATTACCCTCTTGGAATGCTAGAATATAAATACAAGTTATAGTACAGTGGGTAAGGAAGATTCACCATAAAGCAGTGTTTTCCCTAATTTTTAAATGGGGGCCACTTAGGATCCAGAGAACTGAGAGTCACCAAACAACTTTCTATATGAGGCCAACACTCCTGATCTATCTGAATTATCTCACTTTCAATTTAAATGGTCATCCACTGCCAACAAATATCTAGGTATAATGATTCACAAAGATTCTTCACATGTTTTGGAATTAAATGTTTCAAGGATTAAAACAGACCACAGTCAAGTGGTCTCCCCACTATTTACCATGGTGGGGAAGAATTGCTTCCATAAAAATGACTCTCGCTCCTCAAATTACATATATACAATCTATGCTTCCCTCCCTTTGCAATAAATCATTATATCACTGGATCATCAAAAAACTTTCAGACTTTATATGGAATAATAAAAAAACTTCATATTTCTCTTATGAAACTGAGAGCTTCCCGGGACAATGGAGGCATGAATCTCCCGGATTTTCGAATGATAAAAGACAGAAAACCACTCTGCTCGCATTCAGTCTTTCGGAGAGTCATTCATTGTTTTTAATCCACAATTGTTTTTTGAGAACATATCATTCAACTGGACCCCTGAGGAAGACGTGTTTGCCGAAACACGGACTGTATAGGGTCGGGAAGGACTACACATGTGGACTATTATAGTTGTATTTATTTGTGGTTTTGTAAGAAGGAATAAACAAATCATCTTTTTAGAACATCATTTTCCACAGTTTTCTATTTTTATCGTTTGGATTGTTTTCACTGTGGAATATTGGGTCTTCCATTTTTTTGTTTCTTGTCGATCTGCATCTTCCAGATTTTCACCATTATCATATAGTGTCGCTAGCAAAATAAGGAACACATTGATTTCAAAGCCAACCCCCACTAGATTCTCCCACTCCTTACTCCTTACAAGCTCTAAGTACTATGACCATTCCCAAAACTACTCAGAAAATTTACACTGTTGAATGCAATGCAGCAGGCTTTACGATATCTTGATAAATCAGCTGACATCTCTATGTTTAGCAGTTCCTCTATGTCACTTTGGAATAATCCAAAACTCAAACATAAAGATAGACCCTTTTCCTGGAGGAAATGGAAAAAAGTAGGAATCTGGTATGTACACCAATTATTTTGTAAAGGTGCTGAAATTTATTTCCCATCCTTCTGCAAACAATTTCCGCTGATTCATCATTGTTATATACAATTGTATTGCATTTCAATATGGCCAACACTCAAAATACTTTTCAGAGTTGGAGTGACTTAATTCTTGCCCAGGGAAAAGTTGTTTCCGTCCTATATCGGATCTTGCGAGATCACCATTATACTTTCTCACAGGATTTTCATAATCAATGGCCAAGTAAATTGACAATTACTATTTCAGACATAGATTGGTGATTATTTTGGACCAAGACTAATCGCCCGCTTCTCTCCTCAAGAATCTCCCAATCATTATATTTTCTTATGTGGCAAGCAATTTGGACTCCCTTTCATATGTGGAAGGCTAAACTTAGATCTAATCTAATCTAATCTAAACCTTAAGTTTATATACCGCATCATCTCCATGAGAATGGAGCTCGACACGGTTTACAAGAACTTAAAATAGTGGGCAGAGAAGAAGAAAAAGGATTACATGAACTTATGTGTAGAAGGGGGGATAGAAAGGGGGGAAGGATAGAGCTACAATTTGCTGAAAAGCCAGGTTTTCAGTTGTTTGCGGAATAACTGAAGGGAGCTCAGGTTCCGCAGCGGGTGGTGAGGTCATTCCAAAGACCTGTGATTTTGAAGAGAAGGGATTTTCCCAGTTTGCCTGAATAGTGGATGCCGCGTGGAGAGGGGAAGGCTAGTTTAAGCCTTTGGGCAGTTCTGGAGGAGTCGGGACTGGAGGAGTTGAAAGACAGTGGGATAAGAGGAGGCAGGATTCCGTGAATGATCTTGAAAGCCAGGCAGGAATATTTGAAATGGATTCTGGAAATTATTGGGAGCCAATGAAGTTTGGCAAGGAGTGGGGAGGCATGGTCAGACTTGCGTTTTGAGAAGATCAGTTTGGCTGCAGTATTCTGGATTAGCTGGAGTCTTAGAATACTTTTTTTTGATAGATTTAAGTAGATGGCGTTGCAGTAATCTAGTCTGGAGAAGATGATGGATTGGACAAGGATGGCAAAGTGTTGTTGGCTGAAGTAGGATCTAGCTTTCCTCAGCATGTGAAGGCTGAAAAAGCATGATTTTGCCAAGGAGTTGAGGTGGTCATTGAGGGAGAGAGAGGAATCGATAGTGATACCAAGGACCTTGCATGAGAACTCGAGCTGTAGTGTATCGCCTGTGGGTAGTGTGAAAAGTGTGGGCAGGTGTTCGAATTTTGGGCCGAGCCAGAGTAGTTTTGTTTTAGATTCGTTTAGTTTCATCTGTACCGAGAGGGACCAGGCACAGAGTCTCATTATGCAAGCTGTAATGTTTTCGTGGAGGTTGGTGAGGTTCTGGTCAGTCTCAAGGAGGACAAGGATGTCATCTGCATAAGTGTAGATTGTTTCCAGGGGGATAGTTGAAAGAGTTTCAGGGAGGACATGTAGATGTTAAAGAGAAAAGGGGAAAGGGGTGATCCTTGAGGGACACCGCAAGATGGAGTCCAAGGAGTGGACATGGTGCCATTTGTGTTGACGGTGTAGGAACGGGAGTGTAAGAAGTTTGAGAACCACATTAGGACAGTGGAGTCGATTCCAATCTCGGAAAGTTGGTAAAGTAGTATGTCGTGATGGACGACATCAAAAGCAGCGGAAAGATCGAATTGTAGTAGGACAGCGAATTTGTTACGTGAGTGTAGTTGTTGTACCTTTGAAATTAGGGAAACTAGGAGGGATTCAGTGCTAAAGCAGGGTCTGAAGCCATGTTGGTAGGGGTGAAGAATGGAGAATCTCTCGAGATAGGAGGAGAGCTGGGTAGCAACTATGGTTTCTAGAAGTTTGGTAAGTAGAGGGATATTTGCTATGGGACGGTAGTTTGATGGTAGGGAGGGGTCGAGATCGGCTTTTTTCAGAATAGGTGACAAGGCAATGTGGCCCATTTTTGTGGAGAACAAGCCTGATAGTAGAGCAGAGTTAATGAGTCTCATAAGGGAGGAGATGGCCTGTGCAGGAATGTTTTCATAAAGGTGGGATGGGAAAGGATCTAAGATGCATTTGCAGGATTTCAGTCTGAGGCAGAGTTTAGAGATCTGGGGTTCAGATATGGGTTCAAATGTCGTCCAGGATCTATCCGCTGGGATAGGGTTTGAGTCATTGGGAGGAAGAGAATTGTAAGAGACTGCTGAGGGGAAAGAGCTCCTTATGGTGGAAATCTTTTCATTGAAAAATTTGGCTAAGTCGTTTGCGGAAGGAGGGGAGAGGGGAGAGGTGGAGTCGTTTTTTGAGGTTAAGTTTCGCCAGATGTAGAACAGAGTACTATTTTGATTTTTTGATCTGGTGATTTTATCTCCATAGAAATTCTTTCTTGCTTTCCCACTTGGCATTGCCACAAAGAAGAGAGGACTGTGGACCACATGCTTTTTTATTGTAGTTTTTTCCCACTTTTCTGGTCTCGGATTTGGAGCATCATCAAAGCCATTGTGAATTGCTCATCTCATCTCACATTTGATATGACAATTTTGCGCTCGCAACATCCTTGCTTTGCCAATTCTGACTGCCATTCAAAGCTAATTGACTCTCTGTTTGCAGTCACCATTCTACGTATCCTTAAGAACTGGAAATCAGCCTCTTCGTTATTCTACACCTTTTGGTGGAAATTTGTTTGCTTTTACAAAAAATATGAGCAATATGTAATTGAAAAACTCAACTTTTCCAGGATGTCTGCTTCTAAACCATTGAAGTCCTCACCCTGGACTTTTCTTGACCAGTATGTGCAGCAGAATGACAGTTGAACTTCCTGACCATCTCTGTGATTTCCATTTCTTTCATTTCATTTTATTTTATTCTTATTTCATATAATACTTTCGGCTCCAATGTTTTGTTTAATTGATATATAAGAAGTAATTGGAGAGCTTATAGACTTCATATGTTCAGAATTTGTATGTTTGATTCAAATGTTCTGTATTATTTTATGGTTATTTCTTGTTAAAATTAAAATTCAATAAAAATTTTGAAATAAAAATTAAGTGCTGCTCTTGATATCCTTGATCATCCTCTTCTTTTATTCAGACTTGCTGACATTGGAATTTGCAATGTTGCATTGCCTTGGTTCTCTTCCCTTATGGATCAAAGATCACAGGTTGTGTCACTGGGATCTGTTGTGTCTAAGCCTAAATTACTCAAATATGATGTGCCTCAGGGCACTTTACTGTCACCATTACTTTTAAATTTGTATGTTAGATCTGTGATTGATATTGCTTTGAAATATCAAATTTGGATTCATTCTTTTGCAGATGATATTCAGTTCTATATTCTACTGGGATTACGGTAGATCACGGCACTCAAAACATTGCCATGTCAGAAATCAAAGAGTGGATGACCATAAATAAGCTGCAATGGAAAGCATCCAAAACTGAACTTCTTTGGATATATAGAGATAATGGTCCTTCTTTTTCTAGGGGTAATGCTACCCTCATGGCTAAAGATCAAGTACGCATATCTCTCATAGGGAAAGGAGGAGATAGTGGATGCTGTGGATGGGTCATTTGGCCATGTGCTGTCATATTTCAATGTTTGTAGTATTTGCTTCTGTTCATTGGTTGCCTATTGGAAAATATATCTTTAAGGCTCTGATTTTGGCCTTTAAAATCTCTCATATTATGGTTCCAGGTTATATGTTAAAGAAACTATCAATTTATGTTTCTGGATGATCTGTACAATCACTTAACTTAGTAGTGTTGGCGCTGCCGTCGGGAGGGGGTGTTGGGACGGAACCCTCCATTATAGAGGAAACAGGCTTTTTCCCTATTTTTTTAGGGAAAAAGTTCAGTTGCCTCTGTAATGGGAGGGGGTCCCCCCCCCCCACACACACCCTTGGAGCGCTTTCAAATTGAGTTTAAATTTGGCGTGCTGATGTCCTGCGCATGATTGTCGGCCCGGCTTTGTCTGCACACGATTGTCACGCGCAGTTTTGACACATCACCATTATACCTAATATCCACCATCAGTTGTGGTATCACATTATACACACTATATACACACACACACAAACAGGCTTAAAAAGATGTGGAGGAACATTTTCGATATGATGTCCAAATCTGAGTTTGGATATTTTGCAGAAGACACACAAAAATCCAATAACAAACAGGCCCATTTTCAAAACTGCAAAACATCTACCTTATTTTTTCAAAAAAGGCCATTTTTCAGATGTTCTATCTTTTTGAACTATTTTTTTTTAAACCCATACATTCAAAAGAAAAATGCACACAACAAGCCATTGGGGTATAGGAAGGCCACTCAGACATCCCAGAAGAGCAGTGGGGCACTGCAGGGGACATAGTAACATAGTAGATGATGGCAGATAAAGGCCGAATGGTCCATCCAGTCTGCCCAATCTGATTCAATTTTTAAAAACACATAAATATTTTTTAAAATTAAAATTTTTTTTTTTAAATTGAATCAGATTGGGCAGACTGGATGGACCATTCAGGTCTTTATCGGGACAATGCAGTGAACTTCACATATGGTGCAGGTGCTAGCTAACTGCCACGAGAAGTACATCCTGTAGGCACTCAACCAGTGCCAGTGCTTCTCTTCATTGTCAGCAGCTCGTCATGGCACTCAGTTTGCTATACACTAGTCTAAAAAATAGGTTTCAAAAATAGCAAAGTGGAAGGGTTTGGCAAGAAAACTTCCACCTGCTCCCTTTATGCCACTTTTGGGGAGTTTTTCTTGTTTGAAAATGAATCCCGCAGTCAATTACAGACACCCAGTGGCTATGACAGATTGAGGTCCTGTCATATTGGAAAAGGAGATGCCTTATCTGTAGCAGGAAACTGGAGGGAACTCTAACTCCCTGAGTACACCTTAGGCCCAAAAGACTAGAGGAGGGCCATGCTAAGAAATTTCTGTCTCAATCTGGAAGCAAGGAGAATGTTCTGGAAAGAGCTGGAGTTTGATCCCAGAAGCCCCAGAAAGTCCCTTTCCCTAAAGAAGGTTGATGATGAGAGAGCTGTCTGCAGTTCAAAGGAAAGGGCTGGTTCAGGCCGAGAATCCTGGGGCATGGTCAGATCTTGATTTTGGGTGCATAAATGGCACCTAAGTTTTATACAATTGTTGACAAATGGTGTTTTGTGTTTTTTTATTCATAGATGCAGAATGAAGAAAAGCTTCAGTGAATCAAACTGCTAAATAACATTTCGCTGAGAAATGTTGAGCTACCAACAGACTGTAGGTTTACTGTTTATGAGATTTCTGTGAAAAGCAGAAACCAAGTTTGAAATTTATCACAAATCCTGTCTGCTGTCAGCTATACCAGAAGTCATAAAACTCAGTGTCACGAGCAAATGAAACCACAAAAAATAGCAGCATAATTTTTTAAGCAACCACCACGATTTGGAAATTTATAGCCAAGATTTTTAAAAAACAATTGTGTGTGTCCTTGAACATAAAGGTCTTTCAACAGTATTGGCTGACAAAAGCATATTCCTACTTAATATCCAAAGGGAATTAGATGATGGGTCTCCTTTAGAATATTGTGGCATATCAGAAAAAAAAGAAGAGTGAATTGTAGCAGGAAGGTAAATAATTATCTAGGGAATATCCACATAAATGCAAAATAAATAGAGAATTGGTGAGTCAATAAATTAGTATTCCTTTGGTAATATGTTATGCTCCAGGATAAACAATCAATCTCTAACTGTATTCTTTTATTTGCACAAAGCTATTCTATGTCCAGAAGTGGGACCAGAGAAGAATAGCAGAGTGTTGTAGGTTACATGAATTAAATCATTTTTAAATGAATTGCACATTCAAAATCCCTCATGAGATTAGCATCAGCAGCTGGTTGCAAGAGGGCTTTTAAAAAATGCCAGTATAGACAATGGGTAAATTTTGGCTGTATATAGCACTATGGAGGCAATTCCACAAGTGAATAGTGGTACCTCGGAATCCGAACTTAATCTGTTGCAGAACCTTGTTCGAGTTCCAAAACATTTGAGTTCCAAGACAATTTTTTCCATTGAAAATAATAGCAACTGGATTAATCCATTCCTCAGTCCCACAAACTCAGCAAGATTGGGCTCCTAGTGGCATAGACAGCAAGATCAGGCACCCCTGGCATAGACAGCAAGATTGGGCCCCCACCGGCATAGGCGACAAGATAGAGCCCCCGCCGGCATAGGCAGCAAGATTGGCAATGGCAACTGCAAGTGGTGCTCGGCCCAAAGCTTTATTCTGATACGAACTGCCCAGGCGGAAACAGGAAGCTGCGTCAGAGGGGAAGCTTTGGGCTGAGCAACGCTTGCAGTTCCCATGCGTTCGGATTTCAGGGCAAAATTGAATAATAATTTGGATTCCAAGTTGTTTGAGTTCTGGGGCGTTCGGATTCCGAGGTACCACTGTATCTCCATTTAAGTGCACCAATGCCACGGGATGAGAGCCTATTCTATAATGGCATCTGAAATACTAATGTATCCAGGATCAGCGAACCTTATATTTACCTGGCATAGCTGCAGTCATGTAAATGTAGCAGGGACACATGCAACTTTGCTATTTGGTAAGTCACATGGCACATGGTGCCCCTCCCAACATGTGCCATGTGACTTACCAAATAGCATAGTTACATTTACCCCTGCTACATTTACGCCGGGACGGGTGCCGCTCACCCTTACTACGCCACTGAGTGCAGTTGTGGAATTTTGTTGAAAAAACAAGAAGCACTTTCTGTTTATCGGTCAGAGCTGAGAAAGTTTCACAGTACAGAAATGATCCTATTAGATATTATTGATGATTGTTGAAAATTTCTGGATAAGCGATGCTATTTGCTAAGTCACATGTGTAAGTGGAAGCCCCGCCCATGCCCTGCCCATGCTCTGTCAATGTATACACTTCCTTACATTTATACACCACACCCCCAAATTCTAAATGTTGTGCCTAAAAAGTCAGAATGACACTTAGCAGCAATTTGTGGCACAGCATTTAGGCCAAGAAAAACCAGGTCTAAATAACTGTGTCTAAGTTGTACGTGGATCGAGCGTATTCTGTAACAGTGTGCCTAACTTTGAGGAATGCCCCAAATCAGCCCATGCTCCACCCCCAGCCTGGCCACACTCCCTTTTCAGATTCACACACTAGAAGCACTAAAGTGGCATGGGTCGGAGGCAACCGGAGCAATGGCACCCCCTCGCCCTTTTCTCCACCCCCACCATGCGCACACCCCTTCTCTACCCTCTTACCTCTTTAGCTTCCCTGGCCCTGCTTGGTTTTCTGCATGATCGCTCATTCCCTGATCCGACCATGCAAATAAGCTAATTAATATTAAAATGTTATGTAAACTAGTAGAGTAATTGATGTTCTAACATGGCTTCCCGATGCACTAAAAAAAGTGATCGTGTAGCGAGCCGAAAAAGCGACTGGTCAAGACCAATCGTTTACCTGTCAAATCAGATTGGCCTTAGGTTCCTCTCCGTGCATCACATAGTAGAGTAATTGATGTTCTAACATGGCTTCCCGATGCACTAAAAAAAGTGATCGTGTAGCGAGCCGAAAAAGCGACTGGTCAAGACCAATCGTTTACCTGTCAAATCAGATTGGCCTTAGGTTCCTCTCCGTGCATCACATGGTGCACCAGGGAGGGAAAGGCCCGTCATTTTCCACAGGCAGGGCTTGGAGCTGGAGGGACGTGCTTCCCTCCAGTTCCCAAAGGCTAGCAAAGATATTGGGAGGGGGGTCGTTGAGTGGGGGGGGAGTCAGGGAGCATCTGGTGGCAGGAGGGAATGAGGGACTTTTTTCTTTCTTTTCTTTTATGGGACAGATATTTTGCGTATGCCATTCAAAAAAAAATCAGGCAGACCTAGTAGTGCCCAATTCAGTGAAAAAATTTTGATTCGATTCGATTCGATTCGATTCAGCCTATTGAATCAGTTTTTCTATTCGATTTGATTCAATTTTCCTGCCCAATTGGGTGATTTTTTCCAAACATCCTGGTGGGTTTATTTTATAGCCTCTTCACCCCCTTTGCCCTCTCCTACCCACACTGGTCCTGTGGTGTAAACAAAATAAACAAACAAAAAATACTTTTCTTCTCTCTATTAAATCCTAGCTCACGTTTGTGGTCCAACACCAGCTCTGGAAGGATACACATTTCAAATCTGACATATTGTAATCACAAAACAGAAAATAAAATTATTTTTTCCTACCTTTTGTTGTCTGGTCATTTTTCAAATCTTGTTGGTCCCATGTTGGTCTGGTTGTCTTCTGATCAGGCTCTCCTTCTTTCTTCTTTCTCCGTGCTAATCATCCATCTTCCATCTCTGTCCTCCCCTTCTGTTTCCCTTTCCTCCCTCGGAGGTCTGGCATTTTTCCTTTTTTTCATTTCCATCCCCCCACAGCTGCAGCGATGGACCCCACCATCCACAGATTCACCATCTCTCCTTTTCTCATCTACCCTTTCATCCAGCATCTCTCTTCTGTGTCCCTATTCTCCTCTTCTATGCTCCATGCCCAGCATCTTATCTCTCCCCATTTACAGCTTCTTCTTTCTCTCTTCCTTGCCTCCTGTATCCCCTTCCCCATGTACAGACTTTCTCCTACTATCTGCCCACCTACTTTGGAGCAGTATCTGTCCCTCTTGTACCCTTCCTCTTGTGGTCTTGCATTTCTCTCTCCTTCTCTCCCCATTAGTCCAGCACCTCTCCTCTGCTTTCTTCCCCCTCTTTTTGGTTTGGTCTCTTTCTTCCCTTCACTTCACCCCAGGTCTGGCATCTCCCCTCCCCTCTCTTACTCCTTCCTCCTCCTCCCTCTGCACAGGCCTGCCTCCCCACTGCCAAAGGAACTCTTCCTCCTCCTCCCTCTGCACAGGCCTGCCTCCTGACCTGAAGGCCTGCTCCCCACCGCGAAGACCTGTTCCCCCCATGAAGGCACTTTCTTTCTTCTTCCCCACTGCGAAGGCCTGCTCCCTTCATGAAGGCCTGCTCCCCCCATCTCAAGCATTCTTTTCCTCCTCTCTGTCGCGAATGCCAGCTCCCCCCACCAAAGCCCTCTACCCCCGCCACAAGCACTCTTTTCCTCCTCTCTGCCGTGAATGCCAGCTCCTCCCATGAAGGCCTGCTCCCCCTGCCGCAAACGAACGCCTGCTCCCCCGCCATGAAGGCACATTTTCTCCTCCCCCCACCGCGAATGAACACCTGCTCCCTCCGCAGCCTGCACCTTCCCCGCTCTTCCCTCCTTACCGCTAATAGGCTCACTGGTGTTATAGTGATCCCTGCAGCTGCCCGTGGTCCTCAGCGGCACGTTCTCTCTGCCGCAATCCTGCCCCTGACGGCAGAGCAGGGGCAGGACGTAGCAGGAAGAACATGCCGCTGAGGACCACGAGCAGCTGCAGGGATCGCTATAACACCAGTGAGCCTGCAAGCTGCCCTATTAGCAGTAAGGAGGTAAGAGCGGGGAAGCTGGGGGAGGCAAGAGTGGGGAAGCTGGGTGGATGCAAGAGTGGGCAAGTTGGGGGAGGCCTTTCTGACTGACCCTCCCCCCTCAAGCAGGAGCAGCAGTGGACGGCCAACAAGAGGCAGCGCTGCAGCTCCTGCTTTAGGAAGATACGGGGGAAGGGTCGGCCATTGAATTGGGAGGCCAAATTTTTTTTTTTAATTGAATCGATTCAAATCGATTCACCTGATTCGAATCAGTGAATCGATTTGAATCGTGAATCGGGCAGCACTAGTCTAGACCAGTCGTTTTTTTTCTGATCGCTAAAACCCCATTAAAAAAATTGAGGGGGGGGAAACCCAACCAATTTTAGAGCATCAATCACTTGGCTACTTTGCATGAAGTTTTAGCTAATTTGCATGGCCAGATCGGAAAAAACACATGGTGAATCATTTTATGCATTGAGTCGGTAAAAGCGATCACCGCTAAAGCTGTGAAAACAGGTTAAGCAGCAATTGCTGATTTTAGTGCATCTAGCCCTTAGTTGCTCTACTGTCATGTGCGCTGTTAAGCATACCCTTACATACTGTGACAGGTCGAGGTCCTGTCAAGCTGTTAAAGTGGGTGTCATTGCATGAAGAAACCACAGGGGGAGCTCTAGGGCCCTGATTGTGTATAATTAAGGAAATGGCAGCAGTATATCATAGGAGGCAGGAAACTACAGCTCACAGTAACCCTTGCTAGGACACAGGGATTCTATTTAGAGAATGACACGGGGAAAAAATTTATCACTGTTCTCACCCCGTCCCAGTGAGCTTACTTCCCGTCCCTGCCCCACCACCACAAGCTCAGTCCTCATCTCCACCCCACAAGCTCTGTAACCACCCCCGCCCTGCAAACTGTGAGATCCCATCCGCACAAGCCTCAAATAGTTATGATTTTATACTGAACTAGTCTTTAGGCCCGTTACATTAACGGGTGCTAGAACAGATGTGTGTCTTTGTGTTTCTTTTTTTCATTTTCTCTCCTTGGCTGCTTTCTGTCTGTCTTTCTTTCTGTCTCTCTCCCTCCTGCTGTCTGTCTTTCTTTCTGTGTCTCTCTTTCCTCGACTGTCCAGCCCTTCTCCCTTCATTTTACCTTCCCCCTGCCCAGCAGCACCTGTTCTCTGCTTCCCCTGTCCAGCAGTAGGGCTCCCTTCCTGTTACCCCCCCCCCCAGCCTGTTACATTAATGGGTGCTAGAGTAATGTCTGTCTGTCTGTCTGTTGTTGGACGCTGTTTGTAATTCTTTCTGTCTTTCTCCCTGGCCCCCTGTCTGTCTATCTTTATTTCTAACTCTATCCTCTTCCCTCACATGTGCCCATTTTTCTTTCTCCTCCCCACTTCCTTCCAAGTCTGCTCCCCTTATCCCTCAGACTTCCATTTAGCAGCTGTCCCTCCTCTCCCCCACACTTCCATTCATTGTCTGTCTCCCTCTCTCTACTCCTTCTATCTACTCTATCTACTATTCACCCTGTGTCTTGCCTCTTCCATTCACTGCCCTCTCTTCTCTTTCCATCCAGTGTCTGCCCTCTCTCTCTCTCTGTTTCATATGGCATCTCCTCTTTCCTTTGCCCCTTCCTTTTCCCTTGGTCTGGCATACCTTCCTCCTTCCATGCCCTGCCATCTCTTCTTCCCTCCCCCTCTGTTACCTTAGAAGAGTAATAAATCTTGTTTCATTGTGCTCTGGCTTGCCTCAGACCTACAATTACCTCAAGGTGACATCACACGCTGCCGGTTACTTCAACAGTGATAGTGCAAGGTGCTTGCTTGGATTAGTAAGAAGCCAGGCCTTAACCGCAGCCGGCAGTGCCGGTAGGGGTGGATGGTTTTCAAAGGTTCAGCGGCGGCGGTGCTGGGGGGGTTTGAAAAGCCGTCGGTCGTGAAGTATGCCGCCTGCATACTTCATGGCCATCGGCTTTTCACGACTTTAAAACTTAGCGGCCTAGTCTTTTGACTTCCCTACCTGCCTTCCCGCGTTCTGGCCGTCTCCCACCGACTCCTCTCACAACCGCCGCCTGCGTCGGAAGCCTTCTCCGACGCAGGTGCGGCTCACCCTTACCGTGCTATCTGCCTGCCCCGGAAGTGTTATTTTTAGTTGTTTTCTTCTGCCTCCGGCTGGCCGGACCCTTCCTTTCATGCTGGGGTGGAGTTTGTTTCGGCAGCAGATCTTTGGCGCTGCAGTGGAGGCACGCTGGCCTGCTCCGGTGTTGGCTGGCCAGTGCAATTGCTGATGGAGTCTACTGCTCATCCCTGGTGACATAGTAAGCGCGCATGCACACTCGTGCCACCGCGACAGATCAGGTAACACGCGGCGTGTGTGCGCATGCGTGCTTAGCGTTTTATTATATATGATGATGATTTATTTTATTAAAGTATAAAAAGAGACAATATTCTGTACAATTGTCATTTTATAAACACAAATAATACAGTGCAAGGATAAACAAAATCCATGTCTCCCCTCCCTTTCACAAATATCCCCTCCATTATTATGAAAACTGAACAAACCAAATTATTACAGAATGCTACATAAACTAATGAATCTAACAGAATACTTCAGTCACACATGGCAGGAATAGTGTTAGGGGAGTCAGAGAGAGCCCTAAGCCAGCTGGAAGCTAAAGAAGCACAGCCTGGGCTTTGCAGTCCCCCAGTTATGTCTGAAATATTCTAATCACAAAATATAAAATAAATTTATTTTTTTTTCTACCTTTTGTTGTCTTGTAATTTTATTCTTCAAATCACACTGGTCTCAGGCTTTGGTTTTAGGTTCCTTCAGTTTTCATTCAAGTTTATTTATCAAGTTTATTTAAATATTTTATATAATCGCAGTATCCAAATCCAATGCGATTTACAAAATTAAAAATAGAAAAAAATAAAAAATTTCCAACAAACAGGACATTAAAGACAATTATGACGTGAAAACACAGATGAAGAGGAGGGGGGGGGGGAATGGATTAAATACAATTTGAAAATAAATAAAAAGGATGGGTAATGAAACAAAAGGTTGGGGGACGGTACCCACTTAATTTCTACTTAACAGTATTCCTTGTCCAGATAAGTTCCAGGGAATGAGATAATGTGATTATGAAAAGAGTCAGTTAAAGGTGTCCTTAAACTGCCAACTTTTCAGTAGTCCTTTGAACTTAGTATGTAATTTTTCTTCTCTTATATTGAGAGGAAGAGAGTTCCAAATTTGGGGAGCTGTAACAGAAAAGATCGAATCCCTCCTTGAATAAATAATTTTTAGTGATGGAGTTACCAGCAGAGATTTTTCTTCAGATCTAAGAGATTTTACAGGAGTGTATGGTATTAAAAATCTTTCTAAAAATGCTGGGGCTTTGTTTACCAATATCTTATGTGTCAGTAAGGCAATTTTATAAGTAATTCTGTGGTTTACCAGTAACCAGTGATTTTCCTTTAACAATGGGGTTACATGATCAATTTTTTTTTCTATTCATGATAATTTTTATTGCAGTGTTTTGGAGAATCTGTAGTCTACGTGTTTCTTTTAAGGTAATCCCTTTGTATAGTGCGTTACAATAGTCAATTTTAGAGATGACTAAAGAATGTATTATGGTATTTAGTGACGATTTGTTGAGGAATGCAGAGAGTGATCTAATTAATCTTAACCTGTAAAAACAAGTTCTTCTGGCTCCTGAAGGTAAAATAGGTGCAAGAGGAGCTGGGGAGGAGATGCCAAGTCGGGTGCAATTTTTTTACCACAGAAGCAAGACCTTTCACCGCTCCCATGGGGTGGTAAAAGGTCTTGTCCTCACTCCTGCAGTAAAACCAGTTGCAAATTTCTCCATTCCTGCAGATTTACTGCGGTGACCACGGTTTATCCCGGTAAACTCTCTCCGTGTCATTCTCTAATTCTAATGTCCTATCAGGTTGGGAAAGGTAGTGCGCTATCAGCTGGAAGCCACTAGAGAGAGCCCTAACTCCCAAGTACATTTTAGGATCTAAAATCTAGAGGAAATGGTCCTGTACTTTTAAGGGTTGATAGAGGGCCCTGTTGGCCAGGAGAATGAAACATTGACCTTATAAGAAAGAAGCCCCGGTAGGAAAGTTCTGGTTCCTGCTAGAAGAGAGCTGGAGTGAGGATCCTAGAAAGGTAGGCTTCCTGATAGGTGGTGTGGTTTAAAGAAGGGGAAGGGTTTTGAGTCCCAAACTCCATAAAAGAACTTTCCCCAGGTAGTGGGTAGGGAAGGGTGATGGAGAAACCTGAAGACTGCTGCTTGAAACAGAAGAACCACTGAGGAACAGATCAGGCTGAGAATCCCAGGATGTAGTCCCCTAAGTAACTGAGAAGGTATTTACCTGGAATTGTGACTATGGGGGAAAATGAGTATCTTTGTTTTGAACTGAAGACTTTGATGTTGTTTTGAATTGTGACTAACAGCCACGGAAGTGGGAACAGAGAACATGACCAAGAAATCATATTGTGTTCTGTCCTGTCTGTGGTGTGGTGACTGCCACTGAATTCCTTTTAATGGATGCCAGAAACTCAGTGGCACAAAGTTTTAGTTTCTTTAAGAATAAGTGCTGAGAAGGAATTTGTTCCCCCACAAAACTGGTTAGAGGGGCTGAAGAGAGGGCCAATTTGCATAAAGTGGAAGAGGCCCTAATTTGTATATGTCTTGAACTCTAACTAAGGGCTAGATTCACTAAGCAAACCGATCATGTACTGATCGGTTTGCGACCCGATTTTTCTCCGACCTGATTCACTAACCTCAGTGCTGATCTGATTCCATTTCATGCATGCAAATGAGGGGAAACAGCATGTAAAATAGGCAGGGATGCGATTCACTAAACAAAAATCTTGAACACTGACTGGGCTGGCTGATCAACAAGAAGTGACTGCTGGGGAGCAATCACTCACCTCCTTTCTGACTGTCCTGCCAGCACTGCAGCCCTGCAATAAACCCGCTCTCTGCCTCTGCTCTCTGCCATGACCTGCTCTCTGCCTCCCCGACTCTCTCTCTCTCTGCCTCCCCCGACTCTCCTGCTTTCTGCCACAATCTGCTCTCTGCCTCCCCGACTCTGGAGTTACGAGTTGCCGCACAGTGTTGCCCTGCTTCTGCCCCGGCCTTCCCCAGCAGTGTGAGCCTGTGGTTTTAACCCGAGGGTTTAAAGCGGGTTAAAACCACAGGCTCACTATAAAAAGTTAAAAGTAAGATGATCCGTGCACGGGATTAGAACAGCACCGGAGGCAAGAAGGGGAAGGAAGGCAGGACTTCAGAGGAGAGTTGGGGGCGAGTTAAAAAAAAACCCCCACAAAAAAACTGGTCAGCAAACACATGCGCAGACCATCTACAGGCAAAGTAGATGGTCTGTGCATGCGTTGGGCTCACTAACCAGCGATTCGGGTTGTCAAATGGGGGCGTGCCTACTACGATCACCCCTATTTGCATGAAGATGGTTGGTGAATCGGTCGGCCTGCCTCCAATCGCCCACGGATCGGACATGGATCACAAGGTTGGAGAATCTAGCCCTAAATTTGTCTGTATAAAATAGAGGAGCCAAGAGGCTCCAGAAATAACCTGTCAAATTTAAGGCTCAAGGTTGGAGCGTTACCCAGGAAATGTGCCTGAAAAATGAAGGATCATGGGAACTCACCTCAACTGCAAAAAGTACCCGAAATTGGGACTACTGTTGCTTGAACTAACTGTGGAACTGTGTCTTTGAGCAGTTTTCATAGAGACCGGGTTTTACTTGAGCACTAAAGAGCTATCAGCTATCTTTCCTGCAAGGCATTCGGATTCCATCCTATTCTGAAGTGCTATAGACAGCTGAAAGTTGCTGAGTGTGAACCATTATAAAACTTAACCCTGGTAAAAGAGACACAGTGAATTAGTGGAACATTCAGGCAAGAGATGCATTTGCCAAAGTAACAAAAGAGGAGAATATGAACAAGGGTAAATGGACAAACACATCACAGAAGATAAGCATGAGAAACTGAAAACATTTTTTAGAAAAAGGAATCATATCTGGTGATTATCAATATAAAAGAAGTTTCAAGTTTCAAGTTTTTCAAGTTTATTAAAATTTTGATATAAATGCAATATCAAATATTTTCAATGCGTCTAACAATAAAAAAAATTTTGGGGGGAGGACAGTGTGAGCTTAAAGATAGAAAAAGCGCTCCGTGGTTATAGTAAAACCTGGCATGGACCCAAAGGCACCATATACATGAAAATACTTATATTTACAAATCAGCGTTCTAATACTAACAAA
Organism: Geotrypetes seraphini; assembly: GCF_902459505.1. NCBI lineage: Eukaryota > Metazoa > Chordata > Amphibia > Gymnophiona > Dermophiidae > Geotrypetes > Geotrypetes seraphini. The sequence goes on from NC_047095.1 coordinate 25,956,618, forward strand.
TAATACCTGTGAAGCAGTGAAATGAAAATTGTAACCAAATACAGAAATGCTAAAACGCCAAAGCATGAGTGAGAGCGTGAAGTGAAACTAAACTCACTGTGTCTGCATTCATCAGTAACAGAAAAACCTGGAAGGGACGTGCGTGAGAAAAAAAAAAAAAAGAGGACCTCATTGCATATTGATGATCACGTAGTGCCGTGCAGGCAGGTGACTACGTGACGTGCAGGAAGTGGCGGAAAAGATGACGTGGAAAAGATCTAACAGAGCTCCTTCCCCGCCCCCCTACTGCCTCACATGCACACCGCTTCCCTTCCCCCGCACCTCTGTAACGTTCCTGGCGCGAACAGCAATCCCCAAGCTGCTGTTGCACCAGCGCCTAAGAAGTGGCATCAGAGGAAGAGTCGACACTGGCACAACAGCAGCTTGGGGGTTGCTTCTCACTCCAGGAACGTTACGGAGGTGTGAGGGAAAGGAAGCGGCACACACGCAGTAGGAGGGGGCGGGGAAGGAGTGTTTGGAGGTGGGGGGGTGGAGAAGAGGGCAGGGAAGGGGCATCACCACCCCAGGCTCCCCTCACCCTCACAACGCCACTGGATGGGTCATTTGGCATTTATCTGCCATCATATTTCTATGTTTTGCCACCTTCACCCATCAAGATGGGCTCTGTTTGAGGCAACTGGATTCACCTGTAACCCGAAAGAGTAGCTCATCCAAGAGCATCAAAGCTGTGCTGCTCCATAACGGGAACAAGTATCCATCTCTTCCACTGGCTCACTCAGTACACCTCAAAGAGGATTGCAACAACATCAAGACCTTACTAGGTGCCGTGAAGTGTGATGAGTACGGCTGGGAGGTCATCGGAGATTTCAAAATGATAAGCATTCCTCATGGGTTTCTGAGGTGGTTTTACCAAGTTTCCCTGCTACCAAAGGCAGGACTTGCCACAATGGACCAAGTTCTTTGTGGGGAGAAACAATGTCAAATGGAAACCACTGGTGGACTCACGGAAGGATCTGATGCCACCACTGCACATCAAATTGGGCCTAATGAAACAATTTGTCAGCCTTCAAGTACCTTCAAGACATCTTTCCTAATCTGTCTGAGGCAAAGGTCAAAGCTGGTGTCTTCATCTGAACAAAGATAAGAAGTGCAAGGAATTTCCCAAGAAGCTAACTAGGAAGGGAAAAGCTTTGTTGCAGTGGTTTGGGGCTTCCTGGGCAATCACAAGGCTGAAAACTATGGTGAAAATCTGGAGAAAAATTATAGTAAAATGGGCTGCAGAATGTCTCTCAAAGTCCACTTCCTTGATGCTCATCTTCAGACATTCAAGGAAAATGTGGGAGCATACTCAGAGAAACAAGATGAGCGTTTCCATTAAGAAATACTGGACTTCAAACGCTGTTACCAAGCACAATATAACGAGAACATGATGGGAGACTACTTCTGGGGGCTGATGTGTGAAAGTGACTTGCAATATAATTGCAAATCTCGAAAAACTACTCATTTCTAAATCCTCTGTGATCATTTTTGTAGAATTTCAATATAAATTCATGTTAACTATGAGTCATATGTTGCTTTTTATGACTTTATAATATGAAAATTTGATGTTTTCATGTTTTGAGTAGGTAAATTGCAAAATTTGACTATTCTGATCACAAAGTTTTATGGAAATAACAGGCATTGGCTCCCGGTTTATTTTAGAGTTCAATTCAAATGTGCTTGTGTTGTTTTTAAAATCCTATATGGTATATTTGCTCCTCTCTTTCCTTTATCTTGGAGCGTTTACAGATTCTCCTTTGCAAAAGGTAATCAACAATTTAAATGATCTCTTCCTTCCAAGAAAGGGATTAAAGGAGTCAAGATTTTTAGTCAATCTCTGATTTTTAACTTTTCTCAACTTTAGAATGATCTTCCACTCCTATTAAGGAGTTCTGGTTCATTTCAACTTTTTCGTAAATCTTTAAAAACCATTTTATTTGCTAAACACTTTGAAAATAATCTTCCGAAACTTAGGGCTCCTTTTACAAAGCTGCGCTAGGGCCTTAACGCGCGGAATAGCATGTGCTAAATTGCCACATCTGCTAGCTGCTATCGCCTCCTTTTGAGCAGGCGGTAGGTTTCCAGCTAGCGTGCGCTATAGCGCGCACTAATCTGGCGTGTGCGTTAAAACCGCTAGCGCGGCTTTGTAAAAGGTTTTTATTTGTTAAGTTAACTATTGTAAACCGAGTCGCGCTTTCTTGGAATGATCTCTCGATATATAAAGCCAAGCCTTAGATTAGATTAGATTAGATTTAAGGCATCAGCGATTAGGAAATTACACTTACTGCCCAGGAACAAAAATCATGTTACATAGTGTAATCTATCATCACTACTTAGATCAGTTTATCACAAACTGTGGCGCGGCGAGATTCCGGGCGTGCTATAAGAACGCCAGCGAGGAGGAGAGGTGCTGTTGCCGGCTGACTGCCCACAGGTCGCGCCTCTCCTCCTCACCGGTACCTCTCCTCCCCTACACTTCTCCCCCTCCCCCCCCCCCAAGTTTAGTGTGCCGTGGCTTCAAAAAGTCTGCGAGACACTGACTTAAATAGTGGATTCTTTGCCTATGGCAGCAGAAGTTTTAAAAAGCTGTCGACCACTGAGGACTGCATAGTGAGGGGTAAATTCATAGATGCTCTCACACTTATCGTAGCCAAGTATTCAGACCTATTTTTAAGGTACCCTTGGTAAAATGTTGGCATATTGGGTGGCTCTGTGGAGGGAAAAACTTAGTCCTATTCAGCTGTCAGAAAAATGTTGAAAACATATCTCTTTGATAAATACCATGAGTAATTTACTGTGATCTACTAAATTGTTATTATTTCTTCCTATTTCAACTGTTTATTAGTTTTATAACGTCATACAGAAAATGCATAAAATGTAATACAATAAAATCCATAAAAGCACTTCAATTCCACATATGAAAAATTAAATCCCTTTCCTCCCACCCATCCTCCCTCTCATTTTTACTCTGGATACTCTTTTGGAATTTGAAAGTTGACGGGATCGTATAAACCGTATTTAAAGATCTTTTATGTAAAGTTCCAGTGGTCCCCAAATCTCCTTAAATTGCCTGGAATCACCTAGTTCCTCTGCTAATATTTTCTCATATCGATAGTACAAACAAAGAGTCTCCTACCAAAAAGGTAAATTTAACCGATCCCATTGTTTCCAATTCCTCATAATCATTTGTAAAGCAACTCCAGTCATAATAAGGAGAAGCTGATCTTAATGTTTTGTAAATGGACTCTTATTCATGATTGAGGTTCCAAACAGTATATTTTTATAAGATGACGAAATTGTTCGTATTTCTTGATCTGTAAACTGCACAGAACCGTGAGGTCTTTGCGGTATGTAAGAATCTGTGTTATGTTGAAATGTGCTTCCTCATTAATTAATTGCTCATTTATGCCTTAAAGAGGATGGTAGGACTGCCAGATACTTATGTATTTCTGAAGGGTTAATTGTTAGGGGATACTGCGCCACTGCAGAGACAGGGAATTTTTAAGGATCATGAGGAAGTCAATATCTGCTCCAAGTCCTGTCCTAGTATTGTTCTCTATGAGAGTGCTGTATTCAATAATGCACTTTGTTACCATATTTACAATTTAAAAAAAAACAGGATTAAATTCCTACATAAACAGTAATATATCAGTCGCCAAAATAAAAAGATTTGAACTAAAAATAATGCACTTTGTTAATAGAGCAAATAAGTACTTCTGATTTCCGGGCAGACTTCTCTTGTAATGATGTGTGGCAAGCAAGTCCTTACTTCTCTCACTATCTACACTTATTAGTCTGTGCTTAATCATCTTAGGATTCATGTTTCGGGGGGGGGGGGGGGGGGGGGAAATTGCCACAAGTCAATACATGTGGTTCCTTTCTCAAGCCATAGAAATCCTGCTGTGAATTTCCCACTGTTCTTGTGGGAGTACTTTACAACTTTAACAGATCTTTCCTGAGAATATCCCAAGAGACAAGAATGACTGCTAGAAAATATCCTTAAAAGAGGTTTGAAAATGTGTTCCTTGACGGAGTGTCAGAAATACAATGAAGTATGTATGGGTAGGTAAGTGCTTGACATAAGGGTGATTACCAATTGGCCAACTCGAATCAAAGTGCACCCTAGCAATTAGCAAGCATCAGGTGCCAAAGTTAAACAAATTTCTTTCTAAACTAAAATATGAAAATTGTGACAAATGAACTTAGAGATATAACACGTTTGATATTTCCTCCTTGTTCTAACCATTCATATGCCTACGTTAAAGATTTCTGTCAGCAGAAACTATACGGGATATATTTGTAAATATTAAATCTAGGGAAAATTCAAGCCTATAGTGATATACTAATTATATTCTGTATAAAAAGGGGAACAGAAAAGTAATTATAGGTTAATTTGTGAATCATAGCAGATTGATTTGCTTTGGAACATCTATAATATATGTTGAAATCAATCAATCAATCAATCAAGTATTTGTTTAGGAAGCTCCATATTGCTATAGCCCAGTGGTTGGCAAACTTGTCCTGGATTTTCTGGATATCTACAATGAATATTCATATGAGAGATCTGACTATGGTTGAGGAGTCCCCAGGACAGATTTGGAAATGTCTGCTATAGGCTATGAGAGAACTAAAGTATAAGTATATCTGAGCATAATATCCATATTCTGCTATGGCCAGTTCAGTCTACTGGATGTATTAACAGCATAAGAACATAAGAATGGCCTAACTGAGTCAGACCAATGGCCCATCAAGCCCAGTAGCCCGTTCTCACGGTGGCCAATCCAGATCACTAGTACCTGGCCAAAGCCCAAGGATTAGCAATATTCTATGCTACCGATACAGGGCAAGCAATTATCTTTGGATCCAATGTACTTATTTTTCGAATTTATATATCACATATAGTCTAAGTGGTTTACATTGAGGTACTCAAGCAGTTTTCCCTATCTGTCCTGGTGGACTCACACTCTACTTAATGCGCCTGGGGCAATGGAGGAGTAAGTGACTTGCCCATGGTCACAAGAAACAGCATGGGATTTGAACCCACATCCTCAGGATGCTGAGGCTGTAGCACTAACCACTGCACCACACACAGCTGTCAGAGGGAAACTACCTACTGCACAGGGTCTTTCGAGTTTACCTTGAATAAAACATGCAAGTAAGTGCAACTGAAATTAAAAAGGTGTACAAAGAACTGCTAATGTGTTTGACATTGGATTCAAGTGCAAAATGCTTTTATTGCAAGACAATCCTATGAAGTACGAGTTATCTTATATACAGAGCTGTACAGAGTGAATCGAGGAGGAAGAAACTAAATATTAAATTATTTGTACAGTTAAGTGATTTCCCCCTTGAGTTCAACTTAAATGAGGATTGGAAACCAATGGACAATTACCCGGATTCAGAATTGTTCTCTCATTATCATGGAGCTGTCCTTAGGCAGAGAGTAATCAATTGGAATAGCTATTCAGTATACTTAACCGTCCTGCCTGAGGAGCAAGAACTGGTCAATACCAACAAACATCAGACAATATTTACCATAAGCAATTCCTACGTGCAAGGAAATACATTCTTCTCACAACCTGCGGGAAATAAAATCTCAATTTGCTTACTAACCCTAGCATCGCATTTATAATCAGTCAATTCAATGTACTTTCCCAGACTAGCATGCTTATAAATCAATATTTGTTGCCAGAAAAACTAACAATGATCATTTAATTTATGAGCAGTCGTACAGTAAGCACAGTGTGCAAAGTTAAGGAGTAATCTTTGTAGACCATTGTGAAGGATGTCAGTTTGCATTACAGAAAGCTTCTCAATTTCATTATTTCCGTGACGCGTTTGAGAGAAATTAAATTTCTGGGGAACCTATTGCCTGGGATTATATCTAGTTTAGGAGGATCAGCAGATACCTCTGGGCCTAACTGTAATGCTACAATTCAGATCAATGCAATTTTTTCACAGTACATTTTGCTATACTGACACTTATGATTGTGTAATATGAGATATGTACAATTAATGAAGGTAATATTTTCTAAGAGGCTGTATGGAAAATGAGATATTAAAAAGAGTAAATTATTTCTTCCCATGGCTTAATCAGCACATTTCAAGCTTCCTGCTTTCTGATTTCAGCTTCCTGCCACTGGGACCTACTGTCAAAGCTGAGTCAGCGGCTTCCTCTGTAGAGAGCAAATAAGTTACAAGACATTTGGCTTTGTCACTTACCAAAGCCATCCCAGATTAGTATGCAAATTAGGCAGCAAAGGAATAAGCCTTCCAGCAGTGCTAAAGCTCAAAATAATTAGAAAAATTTTATCACACTATGCTGTGTGAATAGAGTTCTGTAGAGCCAGGGTTCCAGTACAGAAACAAAAACTTGTCTGAAAATCCACTATCCAGATATGTAACAATTAACAAAGTGTCCAGAAATTATCCAGTTGGACGTTTTCATCCCATGTTTATGTTTGACACTGTGTATGACATTGTGGTAGTCTATTTTAACACAGAGCACAAAACAAAGCCCCAAACCAAGTTCCTAACCTACTGATTATATAGGTGAACAATGCAAAGCAGTATACAGAGAGGGTCCTCGACTGCATAACTTGTGAATACACAGAAATATCAAAGTATGACAGCGTGAGCAAGGGTTGAGCAAAGAGTCCAGCGATGAGTCTCCACAGACACAGCCAGAGGTGTAAAAGTAAAACAAAATGCTGTATTAGGGTTCGAAGAAGCTATGCTGAAAATCATCGGAACCCGCCGTGCTTCAATTTTCTCTGTTACTGCCCCAATGTTATGGAACTCTCTCCCTTTGTATTTAAGATTAGAACAAGATTTGCAAACTTTTAAAAAGAACTTAAAGTGTCTTCTTTTTAAAGAAGCATTTAACTGACAGTTCTCTTTTTTAATAACATCAGTTAATCCCTGCACAATAATATCAGTTAACTTCTTTTCATAAGAACATAAGAACATAAGCAATGCCTCTGCCGGGTCAGACCCGAGGTCCATCGCGCCCAGCAGTCCGCTCACGCGGCGGCCCAACAGGTCCAGGACCTGTGCAGCAATCCTCTATCTATACCCCTCTATCCCCTTTTTCAACAGAAAATTGTCCAATCCTTTCTTAAACCCCATTACCGTACTCTGCCCTATTACGTCCTCTGGAAGCGCATTCCAGGTATCCACCACCCGCTGAGTAAAGAAAAACTTCCTAGCATTTGTTTTGAATCTATCCCCTTCCAATTTTTCCGAATGCCCTCTTGTTCTTTTATGTTTCCCTTAAATATAAACCATTATACTTTTCTAATGACATTTTTTTGGCCTTTTTATTTTCCTTATCGCCTTAATGTGTTTTCCTTTTATGTACTCTTTAATCAAAAATTGTATTTCTTCCCCATTTTCCCACTGTTTCTAGTTTTCTTCTTGTCCTAAGGATGTTACCCTTGTTCGTTTAGTAGAACATTATGTATAAGTTAGTTTTGTTTTGTTTTTTTAAATTCTGTTTTTATTTTTGTAAAACGCTTTGAAATTGGAAAAGCGTTTAATCAAACAATTTAATAAACTTGAAACTTGAAACTTGAAGCCAGTTCAATTCACAGGTGTAATATAGTGGAAATAGTCTCTTGCAAGTCAGTTGCAATCTTTACATCTGCCTGTCATAAGACATAAAAATAGCCTTGCTGGATCAACCAATGGTCCATCTAGCTCAGTATCCCATCTTCACAGAGGCCAATCCAAATCACAAGTACCTGGCAAAAACCCAAATAGGAGCAGCATTCCAGTGGCTTTTCCCAAGTCTGTCTCAACAGCAGTGCATGGACTTTTCCTCCAGGAACTTGTCCAAATCTTTTTTTTAAACCAGCTACATTAACCAGTCTTACCACATCCTCTGGCCTTAAATTCAGGGTCAAACAATCCAGGACTGGCTCTAGCCTGGCTACAAAGGATGAGGACTTTCATAAAGTTCCAAGGAAAATCATTTCCTACCTTTGCTAGTCTTCTGATTCGTAACACATAGATTGTGAAAGCATTTGCTCAAGGGCTACTTCTGGACGTCCCTGGACGTCCCTGGCTTGTCTTTGCTTTGGGATTTTATCTGGCCCGATTGAGGCCTAGTTTCTCAAAACAAAATCAGCATGTAACACAGTCGCTAAACTGGTTCCAGCCAGTTTAGCCTGCATGCATTTTAGCAGTGGATTATCAAAACAGTTTGTGGCGGTCTTTTGCGAGCTTTCTAGCAATCTCTGACACTGCCATGCAAATGGGCTTTTCAGTATTCAAACGAGCATTCCGATAGATTCTTAAACATCACCGAGCCATTCTCCAAGAGCGGCATCAACTTTTAGCGACAAAAATTAGCGCCTAGTCCAGGGGTGCCGTTATAGTGCCAGCACTGTTAAAAGTGTGTATTTTGACTGTGGCTAATGACGAAAAATAAAAATTACAGGGTTTTTTTTTTTTTTGTGGAAGTAGTAAAAGCACACTTCTTTAGCATGTGCATTATAGCCCCCCTCAACAGTGGGAGAGATGCCCACACTTTCCCGCTGCCACACTACACACAACCCCCCCCCCCTTTTTTTTCCGATGACCCCCTGCCCTCTCCCTCTTACCTTTCTTTAGATGGCTGACAGAGGAATACTTACTCCCTCCGGCCAGCTGGCCTGCCTCTTCAAAATGAGCTTTCCCCTCCCTGGTGCTTCCTGGGATACACTGGGGAGGGGCCTGGTTGGTTAAGGCCCATTCTATGGGAGGAGTCTTAAACAATCTGGACCAATCAGAGCCTCAAGCCCCTCCCCAGATGCACTGGGGAGGGACCTAAGGTTCTGATTGGCCCAGGTTGTTTAAGACCCTTCCTATGGGTGGGGTCTTAGGTATCCATGCCAATCAGAGCCTAATATTATACCCCATACTATGCCATACCATAAACTATTTCACACAAACTTTCGGACACGTGGTAGGCAAAGTGTGGGCATACTCAGGTACGTTCCAAGATTACACTTAAATTTCCGCCACAAATTGATTTTATTTTCAATTTTATTTAAAGTATTACAGTATTTCTTTGATTTATTTTTGCTGGTTGCTTGAGTTCAGGTTAAGAGAGGGTCTACTCTATATGCAGAAAGAGCCTACTCTTTTCCAGTAGTGTATGCATGCATGTGTGATGGTTCATGCATCTGTGATGGCTGGTGAAACGCATTCACTGGTGGGGAAAAAGTGTGCCCAGAGAGTAATAAGAGCATTCATTCTACAACAACAACAAAAAAATAAACCTAGAAAAATGACAGGAAAAATTTCCAGCTGCTCATCCCTAAAACTTATTTCCAGACATTGTTCCTGAGTCTACCACTCTGACGCTTCCTATCAAGGCTCTCTATTCTAAAACTTCCCTTCCGTTGCAAAGTGCTACCTCCTGTGCCTTCTAAATATCTTTTAAAAAAAAAAAAATCATCTATGCTAAGAATCATCATTGCAAGTGTTTCCACGTTCTGATACTAACAAGCAAAATTACCACAAAAGTAAAATTGGGGGTAGCTTGTGAACAATCCCCCAGTAATATAAGAAACAAAAATCTATTTTAGTTCATGCAATGCTAGGCTGCATGCAATGCGGAAGACTTAACAGTGTGAGTGAATTCAGCTTTCATCTTTTCCTCTGGGCTAGGAGTGAAATGGTCTAAAGAGCAAAGGGTATGGTGACATTTACAGAGCACTGCAAGAAGCCGGTGCTAGAAGAGCTTTCCTGTCATTCTACTCTACTTAGCCTTTGAATAGAGACTCCATATCTAGGGATTTCACGCCATTACTTTTGTAAAGACAATTAATTGCTACTACTCTAAAAATTAAAACATTGACCTAATCCATTTAACAAGAGTCTGCCTGTCTTCTCGAAAATATACTGGGATTTGATACGTTCGGAGGTTGAATCCTGGATGTTTTTTAATTCATCTTTATATGTAATTTTAGCCTAACACCGTACATAGCAGCATGGTGTGCCAAGGAAGGAAAAAAAAACAGGATGAGGAAATGCAAAAAGATGACACCCTGACAATATGTCACTGCTCTACACATTCAGGACTGAAATAGCATAAGAAATGAGCTTGCGCTTGAAGTTTCAGGAATTCTAAGTCAGGCACTCAGCTAATAGCAGGCTACATGTCCCTGCAAACATTGAACCACACCAGCTCTGTGATAGCAAATGTACATAAAGGCAATTGCATTTGCATATTTTTGAAACAAGTAATGCGCTTTGATTTAGGACTTTCATTTGCAAATTATGTGAGACGTAGAAAGCAAAATGAACCACATTAATGAAGTTTCATTATGTATTTGTTTCAAATGTTTTCCTTTATTTAGAAAAAAAAAAATTTCCGGGCAAAAATTCTACCCACATAACCACCATTATCGCCCAATTCATAGGCGTTGGAACAGGGGGTCGGGGCTAGAGGGGCCATGGCCTCCCCCAAAATTGTCACAGCCCCAGCCCCCTTCCCTCCCAACCCCTGTCAAGCTCTTCATCCTCAGGATCGGCTTTCTTCTGCCGCTCAACGGCAACGAGCAGGAGCGAGCTTTGACGCTCCTGCTCAGCGCTGAGCAGCTTGTTGACAGGTTCCCATAAATTCTTGCGAATCGTGAGAGTTTGTGGGAGCCATTCAACAAGCTGGCTGCTTTGTGTAGTTTAATTTTGTGGTTAATCATTATGTATTGTTAATAAGACTATATTGTGTGTATATATGAAAAATGAATGGAAAATGGTATGACAATTAGTACTATTATGGGGGCGGGGTCTGGGTGGGGTCTAGGACGGAGTTTATGCCCCCCCCCCCCACTCCCGCAAACAAAAAAGCTGCTTATGGCCCAATTTATCTTCGGCCATTCCTCCCATCGCTCCTCTTAATAAGTGTCTGCCCTCCTCACATAAAATCTCCAAATAAAACCAATAGCAGGACTCCCCCTTATCTTCCTGGGTATCCATCATTAGACTAACATGGCTATACTAGTTATATTTGAAAAAAAATCAACAAAAAAACTGTTGTTCTGACAAGTAGACAATGCTATGCCCAGCTTTAGATTTTATGACTAACATAGCGATGTTAGACCAAAGCAGGGAGCTGGTAAAAGAAAGTCTAAAGCTGGTTTGGTATGGAACTTTATTTGGAGGGGGGAGTGTCATTCAGGTTTTAAGGGATTGATGGGGGATTGGAGAAAGCCAGAGGTACAAGAGGCCAAGAGCCATATTTGTACCCAGAACCTAGACTCAAATGGATTTTTTTTTTGAACAGTTGAGCAGGATAGGGGATTAGGAAGATGGATTGACCCAGGATCCAACACTATTACTTTTTTTTACTTTTTTTTTTTTTTTTTAACATACTAGGAAACAAACAGAACAGTGTTTAAAAGAGTTCAAATACTTAGATTTCAAGAACTGGCATATAATTCCAACAGGGTCCACACAGTTCAATTTATATTTTAAAAGAAAAAAATTGTCAAATTCAAACCTGGTTGAAGGTGACTCCAATTATCAGAATGAATTTGAGGCAAAAATTAGAAGATCCAATTCTGAATTTAGATCAAGCCAAAGAAAGTTTGGCCTTCCAACTTACACAACTCAGGAGCAGTGGAAAGCCTTTTTTTATGGGGGGAAGGGGGGTACCCAAGCTCCACCCCCCACTTTGCCCTCATCCCAACCCTTCCCTATTATCCCATAATTCCCACCCTTCAAGGCATACAGTATCTATCTCCTACCCTCTCTCTCAACTCATTCCCCATAGTGTCCATCATTTCTCTCCTTCCCTATTTACTTCCCCCCGTGGTCTTTAGCATCTCTCTTCTTTCTTCCTTCCCTCCCCTCCAGCATCTCTCTCTTCCCCCCAGTGGTATTCTGTATTTCTTTCCTACTCCATATCTCTTACCCCACCCCATGGTCTTCAGCATTTTTCTCTGTTCCTCCTTTCTCTCCTCTCCATGGTCTAGCATTTCTCCCCAATCCTCCCACCCCCTCTTCAGCATTTCTTTCCTTTCCTGCCTTTCTTTCACAAGGTGTTGCTTTTTTTACCCTGCTCCCCCAAGTCAGCAACTCTGCCATCTGTATGAGGCACTGCACGGCCATCTGATGCAAAACCTTGAGCATCATCACATGCTCAAGGCTAACTGGCTTCCATCTCTTCTGAAACAGGAAGTTCAGAGCAGCATGTGCAGATGCCCTAGGCTTAGTGCTGGTCATAGACCCTAGGCCTCACATTAAATTTCATCTGCCATTTAGATGCCTAGTCTTTCAATTTTCTACGGTCTTACTGTAGTTTTTCACAGTCCTCATGTGTTTTGACAACTTTGAAGAGTTTAGTATCATCTGCAAATTTAATCACTTCACTTGTTCCAATTTCCAGATCACTTATAAAAATGTTAAATAGCACTGGTCCCCAGGTTAGATCCCTGCAGTACTCTACTATTCACTCTCTTCCATTGAGAAAAATGGTCATTTAGCCCTATCCTTTGTTTTCTTTCCAATAATCAATTCCAAATTTACAACAGAACATTTCCTCTTATTCTATGACTCTAATTTTCTCAGTAGTCTCTCATGAGTAACTTTGTCAAAAGCTTTTTGATAATCTAGATGCTCTTTGGCTCACCTTTATCCACATATTTATTCATACGTTTAAAGAAAAGAAGCAAGCTAGTGAGGCAAGACTTGCTTTGGCTGAACTTATGCTGACTCTGACACATTAAGCCATGTTTGTCTACATCAGGAGTACCCACACTTTTTGGGCTTGCGAGCTACTTTTAAAATGACCAAGTCAAAAAGATCTACCAACAATAAAATTTTTAAAAACACAAAGTACACTGTACGCAGAGAAAATGTTTTCAAAGTGATCAAGGCAGATGACTTTATGCAATGTCACCTCAGTAACAACTATACAAAAATAGACAAATATACCCCCTCCCTTTTTACTAAACTGCGATAACGGTTTGTAGCACAGGGAGCTGCGCTGAATGCCCTGTGCTGCTCTCGATGCTCATAGGCTCCCTGCGCTAAAAACCGTTATGCAGTTTAGTAAAAGGGGGCCATAGTGCAAAATATAGACAGCAGATATAAATTCTCAAAATGAACACATTTTGATCACTAAATTGAAAATAAAATCATTTTTCCTACCTTTGTTGTCTGGTGATTTCATGTCTGGTTGCACTTTATTCTTCTGACTGTGCATCCAATATTTCTTCCCTTCTTTCAGCCTCCTGTATGCTTCCTCTCCTCCAGACCTCATTCCCTCCCCCAACTTTTCTTCCTCTCCCTTCTCCCCCCCTCTTTCTTTCTTTCTCCCTGCCCCTTTTCTTTCTGTATGTCTGTCTTTATTTCTGTCTCCATAGAAACATAGAAGATGACGGCAGATAAGGGCCATAGTCCATCAGGTCTGCCCACTTTACTGACCCACCCCCAAGTCTACTATCCTAGGGATCCCACTCCTGGTGACAGGTTCCCTTGGCTTAACCCTCTAAGGGATCCCACATGGGCATCCCATTTGCTCTTAAATTCTTGCATGCTGTTTGCCTCGATCACCTGCACCGGGAGCTCATTCCAAGGATCAACCACTCTCTCGGTGAAGAAATATTTCCTGGTGTCGCCATGAAATTTCCCGCCCCTGAGTTTGAGCGGATGCCCTCTTGTGGCTGAGGGTCCTTTGAGAAAGAGAATCTCTTCTCCATGCCCCCTTTCTGTCTGAATCCCTGTCTTTCTCTCTCCATGCCCCCTTTCTTTCTTTGTCCCCCCCTTTCTTTCTGTCTCCCTGCCCCCCCCCTTTCTTTCTTTTTCTTTCTTTTGCCTTACCCTTCCCACAAGCTACCGCCACCGCAATCGGGGAACAGGTTGCCGCAACGTTCTGAGCTCTCCCTGCTTCCACGCCATAAAGAGGAAGCTGAAGCACCGGGCCGACCAACCTTCCTCACCCAACGTCAATTCTAATGTCAGAGAGGATGTTCCAGGCCAGCCAGGCAACAATTGGCTGGCCCAGAACTTCCTCTCCAACGTCAGAATTGATGTCGGGTGAGGAAAGTTGGTCGGCCCAGTGCTTCAGCTTCCTCTTTATGGCGTCGGGAAGCAGGTAGAATGCGAAGGCAAAGCGAGTCTATCACGGAGCACGGGATGGGCTTCACGATCGACTCGCATTGCTTTCGCGATCTACTGGTCGATCGCAATCAACCTTTTGGGCACCCCTGGTCTACATGTTCTGTCAATCAAATCAGGAAAGATTCCGGAAGACTGGAAGGTGGCGAATGTTACGCCGATCTTCAAGAAAGGTTCGAAGGGAGATCCTGGAAACTACAGACCGGTGAGTTTGACCTCGGTACTGGGAAAGATAATAATAACTTTATTCTTCTATTCTTCTATACCGCCTTAGTCAGATGACTTCTAGGCGGTTCACATCGAAGAAGGCTGGACAGTCAGTGAATTACAGAATACAAGAGAGCCCTCACTTCTCTCCACTACACAGAAAGTTTAGCCAACAATGCAACTGGGAGCCAAATCTTTGTAAACTGTGCATAAACCTACTTAGAGGGATTAGAGATAGGGTTTAATCCAACTCACTACTCAGCAAAAGTAACCATTCTGGAAAGATGATAAAGGACCCCATCATTGATCACCTTGACGGACACGGGCTGATGAGGACCAGTCAGCACGGTTTTAGCAAAGGCAGATCGTGTTTGACGAACTTGCTACACTTCTTTGAGGGAGTAAACAGACAGATAGACAACGGCGACCGGTCAACATTGTATATCTGGATTTTCAGAAGGCATTTGACAAGGTTCCACATGAACAACTACTTCAGAAAATTGCGAGCCATGGAATCGAGGGTGAAATACTTACGTGGATTAAAAACTGGCTGGAAAATAGGAAACAGAGAGTGGGGGTAAATGGACAATGCTCGGACTGGAAGAGTGTCACCAGTGGGGTGCCGCAGAGCTCAGTGCTTGGACCTGTGCTCTTCAACATCTTTATAAACGATATGGACATTGGTATGATGAGTGAGGTGATTCAATTTGCGGATGACACGAAGTTATTCAGAGTAGTGAAGACGCAGGAGGATTGCGAAGATCTGCAATGTGACATAATTATGCTCGAGGAATGGGCTTCAACATGGCAGATGAGGTTCAATGTGGATAAGTGTAAAGTGATGCATGTCGGTAACAAAAATATCATGCATGAATACAGGATGTCCGGGGCGGTACTTGGAGAGACCTCCCAGGAAAGAGACTTGGGAGTTCTGAGCGACAAGTCGATGAAGCTGTCCACGCAATGTGCGGCGGCAGCAAAAAGGGCAAACAGAATGCTAGGAATGATAAAGAAGGGGATCACGAACAGATCAGAGAAGGTTATCATGCCGCTGTACCGGGCCATGGTGTGCCCTCACCTGGAGTACTGCGTCCAGCACTGGTCGCCGTACATGAAGAAGGACATGGTACTACTCGAAAGGGTCCAGAGAAGAACGACTAAGATGGTTAATGGGCTAGAGGAGTTGCCATACAGTGAAAGATTACAGAAACTGGGCCTCTTCTCCCTCGAACAGAGGAGATTGAGAGGGGACATGATCGAAATATTCAAGGTACTGAAGGGAATAGACTTAGTAGATAAGGACAGGTTGTTCAGCCTTTCCAAGGTAGGGAGAACGAGAGGGCACTCTCTAAAATTGAAAGGGGATAGATTCCGTACAAACGTAAGGAAGTTCTTCTTCACCCAGAGAGTAGCAGAGAACTGGAATGTTCTTCCGGAATCTGTCATAGGGGAAAACACCCTCCAAGGATTCAAGACAAAGTTAGACAAGTTCCTGCTGAACCAGAACGTCCGCAGGTAGGGCTAGTCTTAGTTAGGGCGCTGGTCTTTGACCAGAGGGTCGCCCCGTGAGCGGACTGCTGGGCACGATGGACCACTGGTCTGACCCAGCAGCGGCAATTCTTATGTTCTTATTCTTTATAATAGTTTCCACTATCTTGCCTGGACTTACTAGTTTGTAATTTTGGAACCTTTTTTAAAAATCAGTGTTACATTGGTCATCCTCCAATCTTCAGGTACTACTGATAATATATGATGATCTTAAGGTGTCCAAACAGTTTAGAAAGGTGACAGCAAAAGCTAGAAGGATGCTTGGGTGCATAGGGAGAGGAATCGCCAGTAGGAAAAAAGAGGTATTGATGCCCTTGTATAAAACTCTGGTGACACCTCATTTAAAATACAGTATTGTGTACAATTCTGGAGACAACACTGACCACACTTTCAAAAAATATAAACAGGATGGAGTCAGTCCAGAGGAAAGCAACTAAAATGGTTGACAGTCTACATGATAAGATGTACAGGGACAGACTTAAAGATCTCAATATCATGGGCATTGGAACAGGGGAGGCCACAGAGACTATGGCCTCCCAAAAAATTGGCGGTCACCAGTCGGTTATGGCTCTACTCCACCACCCACCTCCTCCCAGCACTGTACTTTTAAAAATTTTGGTAGCTGCCGCACAGCATCAATGAGCAGGCCTGCTCCAGAACCCTTCATTCTACTTCCGGGGGCAGTTCTGCTCATTGATGCTGCATGGCAGCTGCCCAAAGATTTAAAAGTACAGCGTCAGGAGGAGGTGGGTGGGGGAGTTGGAAGCTTGTGAGAGGTCGTGCTGTAGGACTCCACTTGGACCTAAGGCAGAGCCCCTGGGCCCTCCCCCAAACAAAACAGCATTCCCCTGCCTATGCTCTATATGTATTCTTTGGAAGAAAGGTGGGAGAGGGGAGATATGATAGAGATGCTAACTATGTGGCATAAATATGCATGAGGTGAGTCTCTTTCAATTGAAAGGAAACTCCAAAGTGAGATAGGGACTGGTGCTTGTATATTGCCTTTTTGTAATTACACAACCATATTCAAAGTGTTTTACATATATACAAGTACAGTCGACTCCATCTAAGTGCACATCAGTTAAGCGCACGCTTCGGTTATCTACACGTGACCACCACGGTCCCGGTTTTTTTACATTAAAGTCAATGGACGTAAATTCCAGATAATTGCACTTCAGATAAGCACACAATCCGCTTATGCGCACAGATGTTATAGGTCCAACCGCCATTCTTTCACGTTACGTTCACTCCGGTTAAATGACGTGGATGAGCCATGTGTTTCGGAACTGCAGCCTTGGCCTGGCCAGATGTTCGAACTTTCAGAACTGTACCATGGCGTCGTGTGGACCAAAATCATTGTCTTTTGCTGAACGTGTCTACCATGCTGGACAAAAATCATTGTCTTTGGCTGAACGTGTCGATGTGTTAAAGAGACTTGACCAAAGGGAGAGTCAGGTCTCTATTGCAAAACATTACAGCGTTCATCCTAGCCACATTTCTCGGATTTACAAAAAAAGCAAGCAATATTGAAAGACTGGCAAAACAACAGCAATCCTACAGAAGTGGATGGATGACAGCGGCATTGTGGATTGAATGGTTACAGAAGCTTGACAATCTGATAAGAAGGCGTAGGAGGCACATTGTAATGCTGTGTGATAACTGTGCATCAAACTCGTGTTTTGGCCGACCTCTTTGATCCAGACGATGGGCAAGGGATAATCGCAAACTTCAAACGTCATTACAGGTCACTCGTCCTACGGATATGTGATGTCAGTGATTGATGCAAGCACAGAATCCAGGCCCTGAGCTGCTGAGCTGGCGAGAAAAATGACGATGCTTGACTCTCTTCATATGGTACGGGAGGTATGGAGTCGAGTCTCATCATCAATGATTTCGAATTGCTATCAACGGGCAAGCTTTGTTCACGCATAAGACAACTGAAGCAGACACTTCGTCCATTGAACTCCCAATTGGACTCTCGTCACAAGAGTTTGAGATGTATGTTGCCGTTGACAACGATCTGCCCACATCATCTGACAGCACTAATTCCAATAACTGTACAGACATAAAGGACACTGTAGACAACCAAGAGACTGATGATGACGGAGATACTGCTGCTGTCATCACGACTAAGGAACAACCTGCAAAGATTGTTTCCTTCTCAGATGTACTGAGGTCCCTACACACGCTGCGTTGTTTGTTATCTGGAGATAAATGGCTGTCAGAACTATGGACAGTTTTACAGCATCAGTAGTCAGATACACAGCCTGAATCGTGTAACAATGACTGATTATTTTAGTAGAATGTTGGTGTAAAAAAAGTTTTATTGCATTTGACTACAGCGTACTGTAATTTTTCACGACTAACAAGTGGTACTCCTATTAAGCACACACTCCGTTTAAGCGCATATGGCGATCCAGTCCAAAGGGCGTGCACTTAAACAGAGTCGACTTTATACAATTCCCATTCCCATTATTCCTATCCACAGGACCCTGCTAGACCACCAGAGCATTAATAGGTAGGCCTGGGGACCTACAGAGGAGGTAAAAGACCTCAAGGTGAAGAGGGATCACAATCATAGAAACATAGAAAGTGACGGCAGAAAAGGGCCAAGGCCCATCGAGTCTGCCCACTCCACTGACCCACCCCCCTAGTTAATCGCTCTCTGATGACCTTTTCCCTCGTAGAGATCCGACATGAGCATCCCATCTGTTCTTAAAATCTGGCACGCTGCTGGCCACGATCACCTGTACTGGGAGCTTATTCCAGCTGTCAACCACTCTTTCGGGCCCCAGAAATCTTTTAAACCAATAATGAGAGGTAAATGGGCACCAGACAATCTTCAGACCTCTAAAGCTAAAAGGACAGCTGTTATGCTCTTCCACACTTTAGCCACTTAACTGCCTAGTAGTTAAGTACCAGCACCTCTGAGGTTCTACCCACAGATTGCCCGAGCCCCAACCATACAATGTAGGGACAGCGAGGCCCCAGTTCTACAAATGGCACCTAAAACACAGGCGCCGAGGAACACAACGCTTAGTGGATGTCAATCTTAAGTTAAGTGCAGTTTAAAGAATTGTGCCATGGCGCCTAAAGTGGACTTAGGTGCTGGTAGGCGTCCTAACCTTAGGTGCACCCTATTTGTGCCTATTTAGGGGTTTTTTGGCCTAAATACTGGCATCTAAGTTCAAAACTGGCACCTATATGCCAAACATGCCCATGATCTGCCCCTAACCATGCCGAATGTCTGGTAGGCGCCCACCGAGTTAGGTGCCTACCATTCAATTCATTTTAATTTAAACCAATTATGAGGTGCTAATTGTTTGTTAGCAGACTAAGCTTTTAAAATAATTACGGTAACCCCCCTTTTACTAAGCTGCGGTAGTGGTTTTCTACCGTGGCCTGAAGTGCTAAATGCTCCGATGCTCAGAGCAGTGTCAGAGCACTTAACGCTCCCGGGTCACAGTAGAAACCTCTATTGCAGCATAGTTAAAGGCGGGGTAAGTTAGTTGCCTAGATTGGCTAGGCAAGCTGATCTAGGCACCGAACTTTTAGGTGATTGTATAGAACAGGGGTGGGCAACTCCGGTCCTCGAGGGTCGGAATCCAGTCGGGTTTTCAGGATTTCCCCAATGAATATGCATTGAAAGCAGTGCATGCAAATAAATCTCATGCATAATCATTGGGGAAATCCTGAAAACCCGACTGGATTCCGGCCCTCGAGGACCGGAGTTGCCCACCCCTAGTATAGAATCTTGACCTCAGGTGTGACACGGTCCAGCTAAGTCAGGGGTCTCAAAGTCCCTCCTTGAGGGCCGCAATCCAGTCGGGCTTTCAGGATTTCCCCAAAGAATATGCAGTGAAAGCCGTGCAGGCACATAGATCTCATGCATATTCATTGGGGAAATCCTGAAAACCCAACTGGATTGCGGCCCTCGAGGAGGGACTTTGAGACCCCTGAGCTAAGTGCTGATGAATATCAGCATGTAGGCGGAAACAAGCGATTTAAACAGACATAAGCCTCTCCTGTCCAAGTTAAATTGCTTTGATTATCAGGTGATTTGAGTAAAAATGTAGATACTCAGCCCTAGTAGATTTTCAAAAAAGGCCAATTTAGGAGCATAACTCTTAAAAGTTAGGAGAGCAAATCCTTTGCATTTCAGGCCCTACATTTTTAAACATCCAGGGACTGTCTTGATCGTTGCTTGGAGGGGGGAGAGGAGGGAATGATTTAAATGTCTTTTGCCAGCTGTAGTACAAACTAGAGACCATGAGCAGTTAAGATGTCAGTCACTATTTAGTATTTTGATGAAAAGGCCCTGGGTAAAGAGGGAAGGCAAGACTGTACTTTAGGGAAGGTTTCATAGCTCATAGGAGGGTTACATAAACAAATGATAATAACACCAATCAGAGCTCTCTGCATAAAGCCTGCAGAGTCAATCTGCTTCTGGCTGTGGAGCTACCAACCAGCAAAGGCAAACTAATTAGACACAGGCAAACACTTAGGCAATCACACCTTGTGAATGTAAGCGTCTTCCTGTCATTTGGCAAGTCTCTCGGCTGCCTCTGAGCGTGAGACAACAAATCCCCTGCAAACAAGCTCCTCGTTCTTCCCCCCCTTAGTGAGAACTAACAGATCACAATGGCTGGAGGTGAAAGGTAACAGTCTACTCAGGTAATGACATGGTCTTCAGCAGTCCATATAAAAACAGCACCACTTGTTTAGACTAGCCTATTTGCACCTACCTGCAGAGGGCCTTTTTAATGTAATTATTAGCCTCTGTGGCCCTGTTTAGGATTTGAAAATATCATTCATTTTCATCTTGCGTCAGCTACCGCTGATACATCCTATTCAGTCTCAGTCACCTCATCGTTCCCCCAGCTAACTGCAGACGTAGAGACAGGCTGAGCAAGATGAATTAACAAGAACAATTTGGCAGGTGAGCTATGTGGGAAAAAAAAAGAGAAAGAAAAATATTTTTAAAAAAGCATTGACAATACACGAAGGCTGATCGAAAAGTAATGAGGCTGCCTCTGTTTTTCTTTCCAAGAAGCAGACGTGACAATGCTGTGCTGGTTCTTGTGAAAGTTCATACTTTGTCGTTTCTGAACCGGCAGTCGGACTGCCGTAGTCTT
Source organism: Geotrypetes seraphini (assembly GCF_902459505.1). Taxonomy (NCBI): domain Eukaryota; kingdom Metazoa; phylum Chordata; class Amphibia; order Gymnophiona; family Dermophiidae; genus Geotrypetes; species Geotrypetes seraphini. The sequence continues at coordinate 25,977,656 of NC_047095.1, forward strand.
CATTGTTGAGTCACAGCGAGGGGAAAAAATGTGTACATTTCGTCACGGCAGATGAGGAAGACGTGTCTGTGAAAGGATGCCACAGGTGTGTGATTAGGGTTAACAGATTTTCGGGAACAAAAATCTGAACCCATGGCCCCGCCCCCCCAGGCCCATCCTGTTCCGCCTAGCCACTCCCCATTCTGCCCGAGTCACGCCCCATTCTGCCCATCCTGCCCCCGAGCCCCGCCCCCTCGACCTGTTTGCTCATTGGAAGGCATCTGCGCATGCACTGGCGTGATGTCACCGCATGCGCAGATGCCGTCCTAACGTCGCTCGTTGCAAGAAGCTTTTCAAAACCCGTACAAACTGCGAAAGAGCGATAATGAAACTCTTGAAATGTTACAGCAAGCATATGGTGGTGAAACAATTAGCCGAGCTGCGTACTCTCACAGTCACGTCTTCCTCATCTGCCATGACGAAACGTACGAAGCTCTTCCTCTCGCTGTGACCCAATAACGAAGACTACGGCAGTCCAACTGCAGGTTCCGAAATGACAAAGTATGAACTTCACGAGAACCAGGACAGCATTGCCATGTCTACATCTTGGAAAGAAGAGCCGAGGCAGCCTCGTTACTTTTCAATCAGCCCTTGTTATTATAATCATTCTCAGACTGTGAAACTATTCAAGAAATACATGTTTTAAAAGACAGCGGCTTATATTGATTTGCAAAGCAAAGCTATCCTAGGTCAGTTCTAATATTCATGAGGGACCACCATAGCTGAGTATCATAGACATACCAGAAACATTTGCCTGCTTCCCTTTTTAGCATAAAACAGTTTCTAAATGTCTGGTTTTTAGCCCAATTGCTTCATACTTTGTTGTATATGTATTCACTGATTGTAACTATTCGCTGATTGTCCAGCCCTTCTTTATTGTAAACCGCCTTGAACTACTACGGCTTTGTCGGTATATAAGAAATAAAAAAAAAAAATAATAATAATAATACTGGCAAGCATAATCTTTCATTTCAGCTCTTATCAGATACGTGCTAAATGCCACCAAAAATATTCATGAGCAATAGGTAATAAAAAAATTTTTTGCAATCGACATACTACAGATACCAAAACTGCATGCACACTTCCTGAGGACTCAGCATAGTATATGTGCCTTCTGAGAGTGGGCTCCAGAACACAAACAGAGGGACTTTTCTGGTGTGTAGTTATGCCGATGTACACTCTGAGTCACACTTCGAGCTGCCGATGTTAAAAAGCGAAAATGCAAGCGAGTTCCAGGGGGACAATTACCATCCAGAGATTCCGTTTTGTGTACATTAGCATCAGCCTTGAGTTCATCTCTTGCATCATCTGTTGAGCCAGCTGTCCCCTGTCGGCTTCCTGGAGCTGACTGTACAGAATCAGTAATTGTACAGGTTGTATTTCCTCCTTTTTATTACTATTCTTATACTTTCTCTATTTATACAATGATCTACCGCACATTACATACAGGAGAAACAAATCTGTGCTCCAAAGAGTTTACAATCTCAGGGGGCATGTTAAATCATAGTCTAATATGATATATACAGTACAAACCTAATGAAATGCAGAATGCGGCCACATTGAAATAATCATGTTAAACTGAAACCAGCCATTTTAATGTCACTGAGTTTTGTGCAGCTCCCTACAGCCTGCTTTCACTAGTCCAGAGATGTGAACCTAGTTAGTACTGGCAAAGGAGTTCTGATATGAGAGCAGAGACATTAATATGGGTGGTTTACGTCCCTTCCACCACCAGTCATTCAGTGCCCCCAGACTTAAGCCCGAGTCCTTTAACGTCCTCTTCACCACACTCACAGAAATTGCTAAACCACCACTCCTCCTCCCTCCTCCCCAAAGCAACCAATTCCCAGAACCAGACAAATGGCAGGAAGAGGAGGGTCACCCTACCTTGCTCTTGCGATACATTGGTTCTTGCTTCAGTTGCAGCTTTGCAGCCCCATGGACCTTGGTACGTCACACAGTCAAAATTGTGCCTCTGCCAAAGGAGTGGATAGTCATACTGCAATGCATGTGGAGTTTTCCAGTGGGAGGTGGGAAATGTAATAGTTGCGTTGGTTGCACTATGGGCTGCTTCCATGTCTTCAGCACAGGCTAATCTAGGCATGGTTTTAATAAATGGACTTTAACCTAAGAAATGGACTAAACCAGGACTGAATCATCCGAGTAGAGATTCAGGATACCAAGGCAAAAACAGCATGGTAGAAGCAGTTATCCTGAAAATGGCAGTAGTGCTTTGAGGAAGACCTCTTTTACATACCATATATACTCGAATATAAACCGAGATTTGTGGGCAAAAAAAATGGCCCAAAAACAGGGGTCTTGGTTTATATTCGGGTCAGCGCAGATCCGCCCCCCTCCCGAACCTGTTTGCAGATCTCTGCTGGGCCTGCCGTGAGATCTGGTGGTCCAGCAGTGGATCCATCCCACATTCTAACCCAGCTGATTTTAATTATTGATATCTCCCTCCTGCCTCCCCCGCGTACCTTTAGTTTCCCTAGTGCTCCAGCCGTGAATTGCAGCAAGAGTGACCTTCCTTCACTCCTGCCCGTGCAAAGCTGCTAGCTAATTGACAGTCTTATTCCTGTGGCCTGGGAGCATAGGGCCACAAAGCTGTGGCCTGATGCTCCCAGGCCAGCAAAGCAGGGCCCCCCCCCCCCAGCTCCATATAAGAAAATATGATCCCCAGTGGTAGTCATGCAAAGCTGTCACTAGGGGCACCATTTTCTAGAAAGCCCCAGACTGGGCAGGAACAACTGGATATCACTGGTATTACTCCTACCCAAAGACCCTCCTAGATTACCAGCACCATATGGAGGGTGGTATTTTGGAGAATGGGGGAAGCTTTATCTTGTAGTAGGTGGGGATCATGTCTTCATCAAGAGAGAATCTTGAGCCACAGAGACCTGTATAGGCTTGGGGGGGGGGAGGCATTAAGTCAGAAGGGACTCTGCTCTGGTGTAGTTTTGGTGGTCTTATAATTGCTGTCTATTTCATTTGACTGTGGTATCCAGAACAAATTAATATAATACTTTGCTTCAAATGATCAGTCCACAAGATCACATGAAACTCAACTCATCAAGTTTTGTTATAATAACTTCTGTAAGGGTTGTAGACTGCAGGATTGTAACGTTACGCTGAGTAAGATTATCTCTCAAAACACAGGAGGCTTTGTGGGTCCTTGTAGATTGGCCATTGGAAATTAAGTGAACATAAGAACATAAGCAGTGCCTCTGCCGGGTCAGACCACAGGTCCATCCTGCCCAGCAGTCCGCTCCCACGGCGGCCCAAACAGGTCAAGACCTGTCTGAATCATCAGAAGGGGCTCCCTTGCCACCTTGGTTTCCCATTTAAGTCCTGCCTTCCTATCGGTCTTGCACATGCACGACCTGGTTGGTTTATACTCATTACTTGGTTAACTTCCTATACTTGTGTTACATCCCAGCTCCTCCCTCAGTATCCCACGATCCCTTTATCCCTCAGGAATCCATCCAATCCCTGTTTGAATCCTTGTACCGTACTCTGCCTGATCACTTCCTCCGGTAGCGCATTCCAAGTGTCCACGACCCTTTGGGTGAAAAAAAACTTCCTTGCATTTGTTTTGAACCTGTCTCCCTTCAGTTTCTCAGAATGCCCTCTCGTATTTGCTGTCCCCTTCAGTCTGAAGAATCTGTCCCTATCCACCCTCATGATCTTGAAGGTCTCTATCATATCTCCCCTGAGCCTCCTTTTCTCCAGAGAGAAGAGCCCCAGCCTATCCAGCCTCTCGGCGTATGAGCAGTGTTCCAGCCCTCTTACCATTTTCGTTGCTCTCCTTTGGACTCTCTCAAGTACCGCCATGTCCTTCTTGAGGTGCGGCGACCAATACTGAACGCAGTATTCTAGATGTGGACGCACCATCGCTCGATACAATGGCATGATGACTTCCCATGTTCTGGTTGCTATGCCCTTCTTTATGATTCCCAGCATCCTGTTGGCTTTTTTCGAGGCTGCTGCGCACTGTGCAGATGGCTTCAGTGATGCATCCACCAGCACACCCAAGTCTCTCTCGAGTCTGCTGTCTCCCAACAATACCCCCCCCCCCCAATCTGTAGCTGAACAACGGGTTCTTTTTCCCTATATGCATGACCTTGCATTTGTCCAATTTGTCCAAGTGGCTTCTTTTACAATCGCCGCCATGGTGGTATTAGCTCTGATGCTCATAGAATTCCTATGAACGTTGGAACTAATACCATCACGGCCGGCAATAAAAAAAAAAAGCCTAATGTGGCTTTGTAAAAGAGGTGTGGGGGTGTTTAATTTGCTCTGGCTACAGCAGTCAAATAAAGTTGGGAGTAATTATAAGGTCACCACAGCCCTAGATTATTATAACAATTATCATTGTGGAAATTTTTCACTTCTGTTTTGGTGCAGTGCATAATTCTAAGAAAATAACATGCTAAGGATGCAAGACTAGTGGAGGAGTTAGTTCATCACTGAAATCCAAGCCACCAGCACCTCTGTTAATCAACTGTTAGTTAAAATCAGTGAGTACACATAGCCAGACTGTCGATATAGGGTAGGCCTGATCTCAAAGTGAGTGGTCCCAACATTTTGACTGTAGCCCAGCCCTCCTTGCCTCCCCAGTACCCCCCAAAACTAAACATAGAAATGCCTGAGCTGGCAGGGATCCCCAAGCTCTGCCAGCCAAAGACCTCTTCCCAGCAGAATATTTGCAACCTGGGCAGCTGGCTCTAGTGCCACTGCCATGCATGCACAATGTGCAGAAACAGAGCAGGCATGTGGTGTAGTGAGAGGCTGGCAGCAACTGCAGTGACTCGGGGATACTGCTGCCGGTTGCCCAGGTTGCAAGTGGTCTAGCTGGAGGAGATCTTTGGCTGCTGGGAGCTCACACTAAGGGAGCACCAATTATGGGTGGGGGTCCCAACCCACCCAGGCCCACCTGAGGCTATCTACTGATCCGCATGTCATTTTATTTAATAGCTGAGATTTCCTCCAATTCTCACTCCATTTTAAAATAGTAACACATTATGGTATTACTGCAGGACATGTTTTCATTTTTATTCTTTGCCTTTAAGGGAAGAGAAGACAGAGAGTAAAGATTTTAAATTATCCCTGTCAACTGATAAGAAGTTTGAGGATACAAAAATAAACATACTTTGAAATGTCTGTATACAAACGCTAGAAGCCTAAAAAAATAAGATGGGAAAGTTAAAATATACAGCACTAAATGAAAACGTAGATATAATACCTGGCAGAAGGAAGGCAACCAATGGGACATTGTGATACTAGGGTGCAAAATATATTGCAAATATATGATGGATCACCTGGAAGGGGGAGGGGCACCATATCTTAAATATGGAATTGAGTCAAACAGTAAAAATTCAGGAGGAAACGGACTACAATGTGGAATCTTTATGTACTTAAATTCTATGTGTAAAGGGAAAGAGAATACTAATGGGGCCAAACCAGAGCAAAAAGACAGATGATGAAAATGTTAACGACGATTAGGGAAGCTAACATATTTGGTAATGCTATAATAATGGTTGATTTCAATTACCTGACTTGATAAGACAGGAGTGAAAACAACCAAAACCCTGAGAAATAAACTGTTCAGTTATAAATGGTAAGACCTGTTCCTGGGTATATTTGACCTGATGATTAAAAAAAAAAAAAAATCCGTTTTCTCCCATCAGCTCTAGTTTTTGAGATACAGAACATGTGCCATATACCACTCTTCACTCTGCTCGCCCATTTAAAAAAATCAGGATATTTTAATGTAGCATTTAAATTAATATCTCTTAAGCATTAAGGAAACATATTAAAAAATTAATAGAAAAGTGTACCAACATGAAAATCTACGTATTTCATACCAAAAGCACACGTTTATGATACAATCTTTCCAGTCATTCGACACACAAGAAGCTCCTTTTGTAAGACTTCCGAGTGGGACCTGCCAGGACAATCCCGCATAAGATTCCAACAATAATCTCCTTATCTCAAGAAAGATATAGTGGCGCTAGAAAAGGTTCAAAGAAGAGCGACCAAGATGGTAAAGGGAATGGAACTCCTCTCGTATAAGGAAAGACTAAAATGGTTAGGGATGTTCAGCTTGGAAAAGACATGGCTGAGGGGAGATATGATTGAAGTCTACAAAATCCTGAGTGGAGTAGAACGGGTACAAGTGGATCGATTTTTCGCTCCGTCAAAAAATTACAAAGATTAGGGGACACTCAAAGTTACAAAGAAATATTTTTAAAACCAATAGGAGGAAATTTATTTTCACTCAGAGAATAGTTAAGCTCTGGAACGTGTTGCCAGAGGATGTGGTAAGAGCGGATAGCGTAGCTGGTTTTAAGAAAGGTTTGGACAAGTTCCTGGAGGAAAAGTCCATAGCCTGTTATTGAGAAAGACATGAGGGAAGCCACTGCTTGCCCTGCATCAGTAGCATGGAATATAGCTACACTTTGGGTTTTGGCCAGGTACTAGTGACCTGGATTGGTCACCGTGAGAACAGGCTACTGGGCTTGATGGACCATTGGTCTGACCCAGTAAGGCTATTTTTATGTTCTTATCATGTACGCATCCCATCTTCCTTGGCATCTACCATGCAGTCGTGAGGAGCACGTTGAAGTTGTTGCTCGCGGCGGTGAATAGCTAGAGGTATGGGGGAAGGGAAGGGGGCACATGTGGTGAGGGGAGGAGTGCAAAGAGGCGGGGGGGGGAGAGGGGGAGGGTTGCCATTGTCCCCACCAACATGGTGCCCCGAGGTGAACTGCCCCCCGCCCTCCTTACTACGCCACTATATAAAACTATCAAAAATGGACTCAAAACAATGTTATTTAGGAAATATTACAAAACAAAAATTTGACAGAAAAAAACTCCAAGTCCCCTTTCAAAACTCACCAGACACTGTAGTATTTATTATATTTGGTATAACCAGGTTTGTTTGTGGCATTTAGGAAATATGTCATACTAGGATAACCCAAAGCCTTTCCTATACTAGGTTTAAAATGTAATTCTCTGGAAATGGTCAGATATTTCTGATTTGTAATCTGCCTTGAACTGAATAGAAGCAAATCAATGTGATAAATGTAACGTATCCAGTCTCTAACCAGATAACTATCTGAATAAAGTTAGGACAGCAGAAATGCTTCCCTAACTTTGGGGCCATTTTAGCGTGCACTAAATGCTAATGCGTCCATAGAATATAATGAGCGCCTTAGCATTTACGCGCGCTAGATTGGCTAGCGCGCCGTAGTAAAAGAGGGGGTTTATCCCTTTTGCCATTAATATAGCAGTTTCCATATTAGCACTATCCAGACAGTGGTACCAGTCACTGCTGAATCCAAATATCCAGTGCCAGCCACTATCCAGATAGTAGCACTGAATATGCAGATTTAATTCAGCCACCACATTCAGAATTTTCAAAAAATGCTGACAAACCTGGCTGAATATTGACCTGCAAGAGTTGTGAACGGTTGTGAAAGACAGAGGAGTAACTGCCACACAGTAACACCTTAAATGACGGCGGATAAAAGACCTGCATAGTCCATCCAGTCTGCCCAACAAAGTGGCCAGAGCTATGCCATCACTCTGCGTGGGCACCGGTCGCCCATGCTTTAAGCACTGGTTGTCAAGTCTCCACCATGCTATCAATAATAATAAATATCAATAATAATAAAACCCTTAGCACGCATGCGCACTTGAAACTCCGTGCCTCCACGCCTTTGTGCTTCTGTGCCTCCGCATGCATAGTACACCGCCTTCTGAGAGTGAAAAGTGAGGGTGAACCAAAGAGAGACAGAAAGACAGGGGGGCAGGGAGAGAGACAGAAAGACAGACAGTGGGGCAGGGAGACAGACAGGGGGCCAAGGAGAGAGACAGAAAAAAGAAAGACAGACAGGGGCCAGTGAGAGTGACAGAAAGAAAGAAAGATAGACAGACAGACAGAAAGAAAGGGGGGCAGGGAGAGAGAAAGAAAGAAACGCCTCAGCGCCCCATTGTGCTAAAAGTTTACACATCTATTCTAGCACCTGTTAATGTAACGGGCTTAAACACTAGTAGTAATAATAACTTTATTTTTGTATACCGCTATACCACAAACAGTTCAAAGCGGTTTACAGAGGAAGAGACAGTATACAAACAGCGATATAACAGAAAGCTTTTCGAAGTTACATTAGTATGTTAAGATTGGTCAAATTTATCTGGAAGTCTAAAAGTACATCAAGGCAGGAGTGGGGTCAGAGAAATTTATGAAAGAGATAAGTTTTGATTGACTTCCTGAAAGTTTGATAAGAAAGTGCGTTTAAGATAAAGTTGGTTAAATATTTGTTCCATTTGCCTGCTTGGAAGGATAATGTTCTGTCAAAGAATCTCTTGTAGGTACAGCCCTTCAAGGATGGAAAAGCAAACAAGTAGGCACTGCGTGTACAAGTTGTGCCTGAAAATTGAGGAGGTAAATGGGGGGGGGAGGGGGAGGGTTCTAGAGTAAAAGGTGAGACTCTTTGGTCTAGTGCTTAGGTAACTCTTGCTCAAGGTTCCCAACTCAGAGGACCTCTGGTTCAGGTGTCTCAGGGCAAAGTCTTTCTGACTGGACAGTTACATTACATTACATTACATTATGGATTTCTATTCCGCCTATACCTTGCAGTTCAAGGCGGATTACAAAAGATTTGACTGGACATTTTCCAGTGAAGATACATTATTATTATTTTTTTTTTTTAATAACAGAGGAGAGATAGCTGGATAGATTCCGAGGGGAACAGTTCTGAGGCACAATGCATAAGAAAGTAAGAGCTGCTATACTGGGACTGGCTGCAGGTCCAAATCCAGTATCCTGTTTCCAGCAGTGGCCAACCCAGGTCACAAGATCCCATCTGGGTCAAGATTCCACAATAGTGGCTTTCTGACTCAAAAGTCCTGGGGCAGAAGGTTTATGGTTCAAACATCCTGGGGCAATTAGATTTCTGGCTCAAGGGGCTAAAAAAGATTACTGTTTTAGCGCATATTTCTACTTTAATCTATTTTACGTAGTTCGCTTCTGCTGATTTGTGCAGGTTTTTGTGTCATTATCACCCATGCTGCATACATTATGTTATTGCATCAGAAGCGCTGATTTTACTGCACATATTTTTAAATGTTAATTTTATTGCAGTGGCCCCTGAGGCAAGTCTTTACCCCTTTTGAAATTCTTTGTCTTTTCCAACAAGTCAAAAGAGAAAAATCTTTGAACTGGGCACAGTTTATCTGAATCCACCGATTCCACTAGGTAACTATCCAGATTGCTCCCATTTTCAATATAGATATATTTATTGAAGCAGATAAATGGTATCTGATTAACATTCAATATGATTTGCCTCTGTGGAAGGAAACGCAGTTAGGCAACATTCTTCAAATTACGAAGAAGTGAAGAGAAGTTAAACAGGAGATAATATGCTTCCTTCACTGGTGAAGAGCAACTTAGGGACAAAACTGGAAGTAGCCAGGAACTCCATTACTAACCGTCTCAAGTGAGAGGACAATATCTCTGAAGAACAGAAACATAAGAACATAAGCAATGCCTCCGCTGGGTCAGACCTGAAGTCCATCGTGCCCAGCAGCCCGCTCATGCAGTGGCCCAACAGGTCCAGGACCTGTGTAGTAATCCTCTATCTATACCCTTCTATCCCCTTTTTCAGCAGGAAATTGTCCAATCCTTTCTTAAACCCCGGTACCGCACTCTGTCCTATTACATCTTCTGGAAGCGCATTCCAGGTGTCCACCACACGTTGGGTAAAGAAGAACTTCCTAGCATTTGTTTTGAATCTGTCCCCTTTCAATTTTTCTGAATGCCCTCTTGTACTTTTATTATTTGAAAGTTTGAAGAATCTGTCCCTCTCTACTCTCTCTATGCCCTTGATGATCTTGTAAGTCTCTACCATATCCCCTCTAAGTCTCCTCTTCTCCAGGGAAAAGAGACCCAGTTTCTCCAATCTCTCAGGGTATGAAAGGTTTTCCATCCCTTTAATCAGACGTGTCGCTCTCCTCTGAACTCTCTCGAGTAACGCCATGTCCTTCTTAAGGTACGGCGACCAATATTGGACGCAGTACTCCAAATGCAGACGCACCATCGCCCGATACAACGGCAGGATGACCTCTTTCGTCCTGGTTGTAATACCCTTCTTGATTATACCTAGCATTCTATTCGCCCTCTTAGCAGCCGCTCCGCACTGTGCCGTCGCCTTCTGATCCTTCCAGCCCTTATAATTGGAAAAATTGGGATAGGCTGAATTATAGCTTTTGGTGGAACTCTTTGTTTCACATATTTAAAATGGAAAGGATAATTGCCATGCAGCAGGGAAATTTTAAGAAATTTCAGGTTATTTGGGAGCCATTAACAAGATACTGTAAAGACTGAAAATACTGCATAGAATACATATTAATTTTCCCCTTTTGTTCATACATGTCCAGGGTGGGGTGGGAATATTTTATGATTTCTTTTGCGTAGGAATAAATGTTGGGAATAAGGGAGGGGGGGAAATTTGATGCAAGTTAGAATTTGATGATGTATTAAGTGATGTTAAAGTACAAAATGATTGTATTATATGTTACACTTATTGTGAGTTTTAAAAATGAATAAAGATTATACCAAAAAAAAAAAAAAAAAATGTTCAAGCAGCTCCCAATTTCTCACACTTGGACTGCCGGGAAAGAAGGATTATTATCATTAACCAGTCTACGGCGGAGTAAACTAAGGCGCAGGAAGATAAGAAGACTTGCCCAAGGTTGTGCAGAGAACCCATGGCAGACGGAGGCAAGCTCACATCCCAGAAATTCTCCGGCCTTGCAGTTCAAGCCACTGGAGTGCACCTCCTTTGTGTTTTTATTTATATTTATTGAAAATGTAAGCCTTTGATAAACCACACTGAGATGATCAAGTCATCTTGTTTTCTGGTAAGCCCGGTGTAGAGAGAATAAGGGAAATGTGCTGAGCCTGAAAATAAAGAAATCGTGTCATTGAAGACTGAGTGAAACATTGCTTGCTGTGCTTTCTCAGGCTTTCCTCTGCAAGAACAGGTTTGACCCCTGAAATGCATCTCACTTGACAAATAAGAATCAGTGGGGATGGAGGCCTGGATTGGTTATTGTCTTAAGGAAAATACACTGCATATGGTGCTCTGTTAATAAGAATCACACCCCATAATGGGAATATTTTTAGACAAATGCACACCCTGGAATATAGCCAAGGGCTCCCTAGTGAATGACAATGCACTGTTAATGAGTTATTTTTGGTGAATTTGGCACTACATGTTAATAGCACCAATTTGTCCCCAAAATGTTAAATCATTTAGCACTTCTTTGCAGGTGATAAATGGATCTAGAACTTTCCAGTGTTGTCACAGAAAATTGAGATTTAAGCATGGGGGTGGGGGGGATCACAAATACGGTGCAGGATGGCGACAACGAAGGGACATCTGTGCTCTTCTTTCTTTCTGCTACATCTGGTAAATGTTTTCGGGGGGGGGGGGGGGGGGGGGGTGAGCAATTACAGCCATGTGTATTTGGGCTCTGTGGCTCAGAAGAAATGAAAAGGTTTGAGTTGTAGTCTATGAAATCGCCTGCCAAGCAAATCTGTCTTTCATAGCATATTTTATTTATTTATTAAAAAATTTATATACCGCATATAACTATGCAGTTTCCGTATCACATACATAAAATCTTGTTTCCCTGTGATTACCACGTATAACATAGACTTGTCTAAACAACATCATTAATCGTCCCTGGTATGGACAGGAATAAAGCACAAATTCAATCAATTCAGAAATCAAACTTTGCTGTCAAAAGAGTTCTAAAAGGCAGTTATCAACTGAAATATACCTTAGTATTGGCAAATAATTGAGTTTTCTGCATTTTCTAAAAATTCATCCTCCCCACACAAAACCGTAGGATACCAGGCAAGGCATTCCATAGTTCTACCCCAGCCACAGATATCATTGATGCTCCGATCCTAGCATGCATAGTCGACATTCTACCCTCCAAACTTAATTTCATCCCATTTACATCTCTAAGCTCTCTTCTCGGTTTATAGATCTCAAAGAAATCTTGTAAGGTCTTTGGGGAAGCATGATATAATGGCTGATGTATAATCGCAATAATCTTAAATTGCACTCTTTGGTGGATAGGTAACCAGTGTAGTTTCTTCAAGCGACTTAGAAATCTTTTAATCAAATAAATAGATATGGTAGATATGGTATTTACTAGAGTACCTAAGTATTCACCAGCTGTTTAAAGTTTGCTTCCTAAGGCTATGAGATGTGTGTTCCATAACAAAAGTAAATGTGCCAGTCAATACTTCTACATTGGCCAGTGCAATATACCAAATATCAATCGGTCAATGTGTCTTCTCAATCAAAAGATTTTTTCTCTCTCTATTTTTTGGGGCATCAGACATGCCAGTTGTTCGTCCCAATTTTTAGCGATACAACAATCTTAGTGGCTATGGCTGTGGCTTCTTCATTCGCCCACTTGCTGAAAAATTTTTAACGTTTTTATGTTTTTTTATTATGTTTTTTATATAAAGTGCTTCATGCTTTCACAAATAATTATAAAGAAATAACTTATCTTAAAAGCGTTGTTTCCTTGATAAGATCAGGTCAGGGACCTGTCATATCGACATGTCACATGACAGGTCCCTGACCCGATCTTATCAAGGAAACAACGCTTTTAAGATAAGTTATTTCTTTATAATTATTTGTGAAAGCATGAAGCACTTTATATAAAAAACATAATAAAAAAACATAAAAACGTTAAAAATTTTTCAGCAAGTGGGCGAATGAAGAAGCCACAGCCATAGCCACTAAGATTGTTGTATCGCTAAAAATTGGGGCGAACAACTGGCATGTCTGATGCCCCAAAAAATAGAGAGAGAAAAAATCTTTTGATTGAGAAGACACATTGACTGTTCCATAACAAAGGCATAGAAACAGGTTATTGGTATTTATATGGATATTGGAAGTCTTATGTCCAATGAGGACTACGTTACCATACCTTACCATACAGTTTCTTATACCCCACATTTATCAGCAAGGATTCATTGCAGTTTACAATAAGATTAATAGGTATTCATATCACTACTACTACTTATCACTTATATGAAAGCGCTGAAAGGCATACGCAGCTCTGTACATTTTGACATTTATAGACAGTCCCTGCTCAGAAGAGCTTACAATCTAACTTGGACAGACAGACATGACATATAGGGTTGGGGATGCAGAACCCAAGGTGGGAGGAGTTAGGAGCCGAAAGCACTCTCAAAGAGGTGGGCTTTTAACTGGGCCTTGAACACTGCCAGAGACGGAGCCCGCCATAGGGATCCGGGTAGCTTGTTCCAAGCATACGGCGCAGCAAGGCAGAAGGGATGGAGTCTGGAGGTGGCAGCCAAACAGAAGGGCACAGAAAGGAGGGATATACCAGTTGAGCGGAGTTCACGGGGGGGGGGGGATAGGGAGAGATAAGTGAAGAGAGATAGTGAGGGGCAGCTGAGTGTGTGCATTTGTAGGTAAGTAAGTGGAATTGAATTGTATTTGGAAACGGATGGGAAGCCAATGAAGTAAATTTAGGAGAGGGGTAACATGAGTAAAGTGGCTGTCCTGGAATTTGAGTCATGCAGCCGAATTCTGGACAGATTGAAGGGGAGTGAGATGGCTAAGTGGAAGGCCTGAGAGTAGTGAGTTGCAGTAGTCTAAGTGCGAGGGTGATGAGGGTGTGGAAAAGCATATTGGTAGTGTGCTCAGAGATGAAGGGTCAGATTTTGGTAATATTATATATAAAGGAAGGAATGGCAGGTTTTAGCGATATGTTGTATCTGAGCAGTGAAGGGTTACAGTGAGTATTATAGATGTCTTTAGCGATTTCCTGAATTTATCTAGTTAAAGAGGCCAGTCTGAAAATTGCATTCCTCAGAATGAGTATGAAAGTATGTGAGGGTGGCAGTTTTAGAAGCGGCAATATTTTAGATGTGAGTATCCCGGCATGTAGTCATGTATATTGCATATATGTCTAAATGTCGATTTTACAAAGCCAGAATATGCATTTTTTTAAAGTCCAGAACATGCATATGGCAGGGAGGTATGGTCTGGTTGTGTTTTGTACAGGTTTGGAGAAGGGCAAAAATAAGTGTATCTCATTTCAGAAATTGGTGTGTGGTGCAGGAGTTAGAGCTACAGCCTCAGCACTCTGAGGTTGTGGGTTCAAATCCCTCGCTGCTCCTTGTGATCCTGGGAAAGTCACTTGATCCCCTCATTGCCACAGGTACATTAGATATAGTTTGAGCCCACCGGGACAGATAGGGAAATATGATAAAGTACCTGAATGTAAACCAGTTATGATATAAGTGGTATATAAATAATTTTTTTAAATGTCTATGTTCAAACAGATCGACATTGGGAATTACACCTCCTACCCAAGACAACTAGCATTCAGAAAAGTCCTTGTATTTTTTTTATTTATTATTATTCTTTATTGATTTTTAAAACTTCAACAGTGCAATACAACAAATTCAACGTATAACGATACAATAAAATAAAAGCACATTCAACTTTCACATGTTCATAATCAACCATTTTCCCCCACCCACCCAACAATCATTCAATAAAACACAAAAACATATCTTACCATAAGAACCTTACCCTATTCCAAGTAATGATATCTTCCCACCCATCCAAGTGTGAATATTCAAAAATCATTTTATGACATAAATAACCCCCAGTCCATGTATTGATCAGCATTCCATTTCGATTATCAGCACTTGGATGACCTGTCTTTTGGATCATCCAAGTGCCGATTTAGGTGGGTTTTTAGAAGTATTTCCATTTCGATTATGAACCTCTTAATCATCCACTGCACCAGATACATTAGATAGATTGCATACCCCCTGCGATAGTCAGAGAAAATGCTTGAAGTACATGTATGTCAACCATTTTGAGTGTGGTAATATAACTACAAAAAGGCAGTACAGTGTTCCTGTCATTCGCGGTTCGCGGTCCCGGTCATTCACGGTATTCTCCAATCGGGACTTCCTGTACTAAAGTTGGGCTTCACCAATCAAGAGCTGCGTGTCAAAGCAGCTCTTGATTGGTGAAGCCTGACTTTAGTGCAGGAAGAGGCGGTTGGAGCATACTGCGAGTGATTTCCTTCACTTGCCGGTGCTCCAGCTGCCCTATCCTGCCTCCCCAGGCAAAAAAAACGTATTCACAGTTTTTCGATATTCACAGGGGTTCCTGGAACGGAACCTCTGCGAATATCAGGGGAGTACTGTATAGAAGTCCTTGGCCCCCTTCCCTCCATTGTCATTGTGACTCCTTACCCTTTGCTTCCCCCCAAAGTAACCAGGCAAGCTCCTCCTATTAGCACCATCTTCTACTTGGATATAAGGAAGCCATCAGTGAACTGTGGCTCATATCCTATGGCATTTTGAAGCCTGAAATCATTGCCCAGTGTGATACAAATCGTGGCATAGCACATGGACAAAAAAGGCTCCCATTTCTTTTTCTAATCATAAGAATCCACTTTTTCTCAGAGAATGCTGCTCCAATTCAGACAATGGTAAGTGGCACAGTAAGGGGACAGGGGGGAGCAGACTGCCCCGGGCGCCAACTTGGTGAGGGCGATGACACCTCTCCTCTTTGCCCCTTGCTCGTCCCCATTGCCCTGACAACGCCATACCCCTGTACCTCTTTACAACTTCGCCAGCAGCAAGCAGCCTCCCCACCCGTGCATGCGCCAGCCTCATCCCTCCGTTGACATCACTTTTTGTGCACGGGGCCAGGAAGCAGCGTCGGAAGGGAGCCTCAGCTGGCACGAGCCATGGATCTTCCAGCCCGCTTGCTGCTGGCGAAGATGGGAAAGAGGGGAGGGTGAGACACAGTAATTTTGAGGCAGCCAGGAAGAGCAGGGGGTGCAGTGATGTGAGGGCAGCAGGGAAGATCACCTGGGGCGGCAATGCCAGGTGCCTTCACCCCAGGAGCCAACATTTTTTTGCTACGCCACTGGGTAAGCTGACACAAATTTCCCACTGACCCAAATAAGCAAATTCTGTAAGAAACAGGTACCTTTTCCATTACGGAGGGGTAACATTCCATTCCAGCACATCTCTGCCGAAAAGCGCTTTTTCGTGTGTTGCACATGAGCCGATTTCATTTCTACCTCAGAAATTTTAGGGCCAAAATGGCAAAAAAAGAGTGCAGTGGAATTTTACTTACCCGTGTTTAATAATTTATGTAGGCTCCTTTACACATATTTGGCTTTTCTGAAATCACTCTTTAGAACTGTATTCCATCTCTTAGTGCTTACCTATTCTGTTTGTTCTCTGCCTCCCTGATCCTTTTCGATTTTCTGCAGGTTAGCAAGTGCTGCATTGTCTGCTTTTGAAATGTGTCTTTAGGCAGGCTTTTGTTTGACAAGGGCTGCCAAGGCTGAACTGACAAAGTCTGTTTGAAAATCTGTTTCCAGGTATACAAGATCAGTGTGTTGGCTTAGTGTATTCTGTGATTAGTATTTTTCTACAGAAATTTTTATCAACACTCAGTTTTAGGGAAAGATGTTCTCCAAGCATGTCTGTCAGGAGGGAACCTTGTTAAAGACAAATAACAGAAACATTTGTATATTCAAATGTATAAATATATTTATAGTATAAAGTTTGCATATCTTGTCTTGTAACTTAAAAGAAAATGTGTAATCCATTGGTATAAATTCCGCCCAACAAACAACAGTAGAGGTCCAGAATGACGTTGGTGCATGATTCTACCACCCAGAGGACATAATTTGAGATTGAGGGGTGGTAGATTCAGGGGCAATGTTAGGAAATTCTACTTTAAGGAGAGGGTAGTGGATGCCTGGAATGCGCTCCCGAGAGAGGTGGTGGAGAGTAAAACTGTGACTGAGTTCAAAGAAGCGTGGAATGAACACAGAAGATTTAGAATCAGAAAATAATATTAAATATTGAACTAGGCCAGTTACTGGGCAGACTTGCACGGTCTGTGTCTGTGTATGGCCGTTTGGAGGAGGATGGGCAGGGGAGGGCTTCAATGGCTGGGAGGGTGTAGATGGGCTGGAGTAAGTCTTAACAGAGATTTCGGCAGTTGGAACCCAAGCACAGTACCGGGTAAAGCTTGCCCAGAAATAGCTAAGAAGAAAAAAAAAAAAAAATTAAATTGAATCAGGTTGGGCAGACTGGATGGACCATTTGGATCTTTATCTGCCGTTATCTACTATGTTACTATGTAAATCACAAAGTCTTGTGCGGCGACTGGACACGCACGTGTTTCGGCGTCTACGGCCTGCCTCAGGAGCCTTTATAAATCAAAACGTTGTTATCTGTGTGCTGTAGATATGAATAGATCGCAATACAAACATGAAACACTGAAGCGTGCTGCACACACCAAACCAGTGAAACGTAATGCGTGCAGTGCAGGGGGCCAGGAAAGGAGGGGGTTCACATTTATAGGTACCCCATATCTTCTGAGGTGGACTTCCCCTGCTCTGAGAGGCCTTTGTGATATTTTGCTTGTGAAGACCTTAATTTGAGCTTCCAACTCTAGTGCAATCTTGTCATTCACCCCTTTTTGTTAGATGAAATAAGTAGCTGTTTTTAGAAACCTCCCTTTGGTTATTAATTTTTTACATATTAGAAGAACAGTTTACTGGATATAGCAAATAGGAATAATCCCCTCGATATTCAACGCTATTGAACTGATCAGAAATGGCTGCTGATAATTGGTTATCTCCCGCTGGATATTTGTGGTCATTGGCTACCATTAGCCGAGCTATATCACACAATTGATCATGCTAGGCATAGATATTCTGCACCAGACTGGAAAAGATTAGTAGTTAAATTGATCCGTATAAATAGCAGCCCTACCTGTAACCATTATAACTTAACCAGTCAGCAGCTGAATATTGGTTTAAGCGGTTAAGTGTTTGCCAGCCACACACACACAAAAAAGGATATTCAATGCCATTCGCCAGAAACAGTCAGGCATAGAATATGCAAGTTTAATGCCAGCAGCAGGCAGTCAAAGTGTTGAATATCAGCGTGCCTGGTCTTCAAGAATGAGATACAAGATCAGAATGGGAAAAGTCCTTTAAAACCCAGGATCTGGCATCTAGGGTTCATAGTCAGAAGCGTGCGGCGACAAAGGCGCGCTGAGACAACTGAGCGCAAGGCGGAAGCCCGCGCTGAAGAAAAACAGTGTTTTAAGGGGCTCCGATGGGGGGTGTTGGTGGGGAAACCCCCCCCCCATTTTACTGAATACAGATTTTTTAGGGAAAAAGTGAAGTTTTCAGTATAATGTGGGGGGTTACAACCCCCCAAACCCCCCACAACGCCGGCGCGATCTGTATTCAGTAAAGTGGGGGGGTTCCCCCCACACACCCCCGTCAGAGCCCCTTAAAACACTGTTTTACTTCGGTGCGGGCTTCCGCCTTGCGCTCATTTGTCTCGGCGCGCCTTTATTGGCGCGCGCTATTGACCTGTCACCGGCATCTAGAATCCCATCCCCCCCTCCATTATAGATGGATATCTATATAGACACATCCACATGGCCAACATTTACTGACTGTTCCCTCCCTTAAAATTATTAACAGACAACGACAATACATTTTCTCTGTCATACCACCACAAATATGGAATTCCCTCCCCATAAGGGAAGAGTGTCATATAGACAGATTTAAGAGCAAGTTAACATGCTTTCTTTGTAAAGATGCTTTTGACTGTTAGCTCCCCAAGTTAGGATTGCACCCTCAAATTCTGACCTCTGATCTCACCTAACCCTTCTCGCTTAAGCCTTCCTTTTGTCTTATCCCTTATTTGACTCATTTTCTATCAATTATTGTATTTCTTACCCTTTTCCCTCATTGTACTGTATGTCCAGAAGAGAGAGAAATCCAGAAGAGAGAGAAATCCTTCTTCAGGTATATCAGTGACAGAAGTAAAAACTCAGGCGGGATTGTACGTCTTAGGAAACCAGGCGGAGACTATGTGGAAAAGGATTCCGAAAAAGCCCAGCTATTAAATGAATACTTCTGCTCAGTCTTCACCCGTGAAGCTACAGACAAGGGCTGACTCAATTGACCCGTTTAGTAAATTTGAGTTTACGCCCAGCAGTGTTTACGGTGAACTGTCAAAGCTCAAGATTAACAAGGCAATGGGGCCTGACAACCTACACCCCAGGGTGCATAGGGAGTTGAGTGATGTCTTGGCGGAGCCACTGTCAGCGGTCTTCAACCTCTCCCTTAGTACAGGCAGCATCCTGTTGGACTGGAGGACGGCTAACGTCGTTCCACTCCACAAGAAAGGCTCAAAGATGGAGACTGCAAACTACAGATCAGTGAGTCTAACATCAATAGTGAGCAAACTAATGGAAACTCTAATCAAATACCAATTGGATAAGATCCTGGATGAGGAGAGTCTACGGGACCCCCGTCAACATGGATTTACTAAGGGGAGATCATGCCAATCCAACCTGATCAGCTTCTTTGACTGGGTGACAGGGAAGCTAGATGTTGGGGAGTTCCTGGATATCGTGTACCTGGACTTTAGCAAAGCATTCGATAGCGTGCCACACCGCAGGTTGCTGAGCAAGATGAGTTCTGTAGGATTAGGTGGCACATTGACAAAATGGGTTGGGAACTGGCTTGGAGGTAAGCTTCAAAGGGTAGTGGTGAACGGCACCCCCTCCGAAATGACGGAGGTGATCAGTGGAGTGCCACAGGGCTCGGTCTTGGGCCCGATCCTATTCAACATCTTTATAAGAGACTTGGCAGAAGGCTTTCGAGGTAAAATAACATTATTCGCCGATGATGCCAAACTAAGTATTGTAGTGGGCAAATGCACAACGGACGAAGATTCAATGCCCGACAACATGATGCACGACCTACTCCTATTAGAGCGCTGGTCTAGGACCTGGCAACTTAGCTTCAATGCCAAAAAATGCAAGGTTATGCACCTAGGCAACCATAATCCATGCAAGACTTATACCCTCAATGGTGAGATTCTAGCAAGAACGGTAGCAGAACGAGACTTGGGGGTGATTGTCAGTGAGGACATGAAGGCTGCCAGTCAGGTGGAGAAGGCCTCATCCAAGGCAAGACAGATCATAGGTTGCATACGCAGGGGTTTCGTCAGCCGTAAGCCGGAAGTCATTATGCCTTTGTATAGATCCATGGTGAGGCCCCACCTGGAATACTGTGTGCAATTCTGGAGGCCGCATTATCGCAAGGATGTGCTGAGACTGGAGTCGGTTCAGAGAATGGCCACCCGGATGGTCTCTGGACTTAAGGATCTCCCATACGAAGAACGATTAGACAAACTTCAGCTATACTCGCTCAAGGAGCGCAGACAGATGGGGGACATGATCGAGATGTTCAAGTATCTCACGGGCCACATCAAAACGGAGGAAGATATTTTCTTTTTCAAGGGACCCACGACAACAAGTGAACATCCGTGGAAAATCAGGGGCGGGAAACTACGAGGTGACACCAGGAAATTCTTTTTCACTGAAAGGGTGGTTGATCGCTGGAATAGTCTTCCACTGCAGGTGATTGAGGCCAGCAGCGTGCCTGATTTTAAGGCTAAATGGGATCGGCACATGGGATCTATTCACAAGGCAAAGGTAGGGGAGGGTCATTAGGGTGGGCAGACTAGATGGGCCGTGGCCCTTATCTGCCGTCTTTTCTATGTTTCTATGTATTGTTTCCCTGAATGTTGTAAAAAATTATTTTTGCCATGTTCATCGCTTAGAAGTATGATTAAGCGATTAATCAAATTTTAAATGAAAATGTGAATAAATAAGGTGACTCAGCATTAATACAGTAAAAAGTTGACCTTATTTTCTGATGCTTTATTACATGTATATTCAAGGATCCCTTTGGAACACTCACTAGCCCAATAGGACCATGCCACCTTTCTGTTACCAATAGATAGAGGTGGTGGGATTCTTCATGATTCCAAGTACTATTTCCCAACTATTTACTTATTTCAATTATTTTATATAAATATATAAATAATAGACTTAGCTTATTCTTCCATTCCCCTTCCCGACGCGTTTTGCCGAACTTTCTCAAGGTCGGGGGAACTGAACATTACAGCATAGCTTCTAGTATAACTATGCTGTAATGTTCAGTTCCCCCGACCTTGAGAAAGTTCGGCAAAACGCGTCAGGAAGGGGAATGGACTTTGAATATGCTAAGTCTATTATTTATATATTTATATAAAATAATTGAAATAAGTAAATAGTTGGGAAATAGTACTTGGAATCATGAAGAATCCCACCACCTCTATCTATTGATAAGGGTGGATATCAGAATTCCTAAGATGTACTGCTGTAAAGAAACTGGACTAAGAAATAATTTATAAAGCATTGATATATTATCTAGCGCTATTATACTATCTAAGTAGGAGTGAACCTGTTACAGCATCCCATCTCACAACAGAAGAGGAAAACTTCGGAGAAGATGTACATGACGGGGTACAAGCTCTACAGGAGGGACAGGACCCACAAGAAGGAGGGAGGCATAGCACTATATATAAAGAACTCTATCGACTCAGTCGGGATGGATATGGCAAAGAAGGCAGAGGGGCTGGAATCGCTATGGGTCAAATTGCCGGGAAACAAGGGTGCAGACATAAAACTGGGGATGTACTATCGCCCACCTAGTACGCCAGAAGGAGTCGGACACGACTTGGAAGCTGAACTGAGACAGGAGTGCAGGACTGGAAATGTAACAGTGATGGGGGACTTTAACTACCCGGGGATAGACTGGAGTACGGGTCACTCCAACTGCACTAGGGAAACAGGATTTGTAGAAGCTGTGAGGGACTGCTTCATGGAGCAACTGGTCAGGGAACCGACGCGAGGGAGTGCTACTCTTGACCTCATCCTGAACGGATTAGGGGGGCCTGCAAGCGGGGTAGAAGTGGGAGGACCACTAGGCAACAGTGACCACAATGCGATCAGATTCACATTAGAAAGGGGGACACCCATAGTAAGGAGGACCGCAACAACTGCGCTCAACTTCAAGAAAGGGAACTATGTTGCTATGAGGAAAATGGTGGGGAAGAAGCTCAGAAATATCTTTAAGATGGAGACTGTGGAAAGCGCCTGGACCCTATTCAGGGACACCCTGCAAGAAGCACAAAAAATGTACGTCCCCAATTTCAGGAAAGGCTGCAAGAACAAGCGGTCAAAGGACCCGATTTGGATCTCAGCAGAAGTAAAGAGGGCAATAAATGACAAAAAAGTATCCTTCCGGAGATGGAAAAAGGACCCAACGGAGGAAAACCACCAGGCGCACAGGAAATGCCAAAAAGAATGCCACCGAGAGGTTAGAAAAGCAAAAGGGAAATACGAAGAGGGGCTGGCCAGGGAGGCAAAAAACTTCAAGGCATTCTTCAGTTACATAAAGGGGAAACGACCAGCGAGAGAGGAGGTGGGGGCCGTTGGACGATGGGGATAGGAAGGGAGTGATTAAGGAGGATAAAGAGGTAGCTGAGAGGTTGAACACGTTCTTCTCGTCGGTTTTCACGAGAGAGGACACATCTAATATACCGGACTCAGAGGAGCTCATGAGTGGGGAACAGGCTGAAAAATTGGAACACATAGAGGTAAGTAAGGAGGATGTCCTCAAACAGATAGACAGGTTAAAATGCGGCAAATCACCGGGTCCGGACGGGATCCACCCAAGGGTTCTGAAGGAACTAAGACAGGAAATAGCGGGCACAATCCAGCATGTTTGTAACCTATCCTTGAAAACTGGAGAGGTACCAAAGGACTGGAAATTGGCAAATGTCACACCTATCTTCAAGAAGGGATCGAGGGGTGACCCTGGGAACTACAGGCCGGTGAGCCTGACTTCAATTGTAGGGAAGATGGTGGAAGCTATGATCAAGGACGGCATTTGCGAGCACATTGAAAGAAATGGTCTACTGAGAACAAGCCAGCACGGATTCTGTAAGGGAAGGTCGTGCTTAACGAACCTTCTGTACTTCTTTGAGGGAATAAGCAGTCGGGTGGACAATGGGGAACCCATCGACATCATTTACCTCGATTTTCAAAAGGCTTTCGACAAGGTGCCACATGAAAGACTGCTTAGGAAGCTGTGGAACCACGGGGTGGGAGGAGATGTGCACAGATGGATCGAGCACTGGTTGTCGGGTAGACTGCAGAGGGTTGGAGTAAAGGGCCAATATTCTGACTGGCGGGGAGTCACAAGCGGTGTGCCACAGGGATCGGTGCTGGGGCCGTTACTCTTCAACATATTTATCAATGACCTGGAAAAAGAGGCAAAGTGCGAGGTCATAAAATTTGCAGATGATACCAAACTGTGCGGCAGAGTTAGGTCCAGGGAGGAGTGTGAGGACCTGCAAAGGGACCTGGAAAAGCTGGAGGACCGGGCAGACAAATGGCAAATGCGCTTCAATGTGGAAAAATGCAAGGTCATGCATATAGGGAAAAAGAACCCGTTGTTCAACTACAAAATGGGGGGGGGCATTGTTGGGAGACAGCAGACTTGAGAGAGACTTGGGTGTGCTGGTGGATGCATCACTGAAGCCATCTGCACAGTGCGCAGCAGCCTCGAAAAAAGCCAACAGGATGCTGGGCATCATAAAGAGGGGCATCACAACCAGGACGCGGGAAGTCATCATGCCATTGTATCGAGCGATGGTGCGTCCGCATCTGGAATACTGCGTGCAGTATTGGTCGCCATACCTCAAGAAGGACATGGCGGTGCTTGAGAGAGTCCAAAGGAGAGCGACGAAACTGGTAAGAGGGCTGGAACACTGCCCATACGCCGAGAGGTTGGATAAGCTGGGGCTCTTCTCCCTGGAAAAAAGGAGGCTCAGGGGAGATATGATAGAGACCTTCAAGATCATGAGGGGCATAGAGAGGGTGGATAGGGACAGATTCTTCAGACTGAAGGGGACAACAGGTACGAGGGGGCACTCGGAGAAACTGAAGGGAGATAGGTTCAAAACAAATGCAAGGAAGTTTTTTTTCACCCAGAGGGTCGTGGACACTTGGAATGCGCTGCCAGAGGAGGTGGTCGGGCAGAGTACGGTACAGGGATTCAAACAGGGATTGGACGGATTCCTGAGGGATAAAGGGATCGTGGGATACTGAGAGAAGTATCCAGGAAATAAGTATAGAAACCCGACCAGGTCGTGCATGTGCAAAACCGGAGGGTTAGGACTTCGTTGGGAAGATAGGACTTCAATGGGAAACCAGGGTGGCAAGGGGGCCCCTTCTGATGATTCAGACAGGTGACCTGTTTGGGCCGCCGCGGGAGCGGACTGCTGGGCATGATGGACCTATGGTCTGACCCGGCGGAGGCACTGCTTATGTTCTTATGATGCGGGCTTTTATTCAGTAAATCAGACACAATGTGATGGCGTACATCCATAAACAATTCACATCAGGTTGTTGTTTTTTTAAAAGGGTAGGGACCCAACAAGGTCCGTGTTTCGATATGAATACCTTCCTCAGGGGTCCTAATAATGTGAACACAAAAGTATGAGCAATTAGAGAATGCAAGTGGTTAATGTGAAGGTGAAAATGAAAGTGAAAACCAAAATGTAATTGGTGAGCGAACAAAAATCTGGAAGGTGGAATGTGTATGGTAATAACAACGTGGCTCATGAAATGGTGAATCCAAAAAGGGATGAAATGGTTTGCAGATCAATTCTAGTGATGATGTGAGCGATGTAGATGGACCATTGGTCTGACCCAGTATGGCTATTCTTATGTTCATGTGTTCTTCATGAAGTACATGTTGAAGGCAGAGATTTTACCCACCCCCTCTGCCTGAGTATAAATAAAAATAAGATGTGAAGTTTAGAGTGTAAAAGTCTCCTGTGAGAGCTTAATGGAAGGAGAAAAAGTACTTTGAGGGAACATCTCATTTGGAGTTTGTGCACTGAAGATGATCCCAGAGTAGAGGGGGCAATCACTTGTATATTTAGGCTTCTGGCTCAGTTCAAAGGACTAGGTTTACCCACCAATTGAGAAACCAAAAATCCTCACCCATTGCCACTGCCCAAAGTTTTAAAATGAGAACTTTTGGGATCCCACTCAAATAAAAAGCATTCTGCTACCTATGGGTTTATATGGGAATTTCTAAGTCACTGCTTAAATGTTTGCAGACAATACAAAATTCAGCTGTTTGATTCATTTATAAATTAAGAAAATCAGATAAAATTACACCTTCTTATGTAGCTTTACACTGGGTTGCTAATCTAGGCTAGAGTCATGTTTAAATGATGCCATTTGTGATTTAAAATAATATGACCCCCTTTTATCAAGCCGCGTTAGGGTATTTTATCACCGGCCACTGCAGTAAAAGCTACGACGCTCAGCCGGCAATAAAGATTGGAAAGGAGTTTGGGGATTTCTGGGGTTTAGCGGGTGGATATAAATGATGTATGTCTTTGTACTGTTATGCTTTGTTTTAGCGGATCTCTCGCGTCTGTTTGATATATTTTGTGTACCATTGTTTTCCTATGGTTCCTCCTGGTTTTCAGTCAATAAAAATTGTTTACAATCAAAAAAACCCTAATTTGGCTTGATAAAAGGGGACCTTTATGGACTGACCCCACAATACATGAACAATTTAATTTGCAAGCCATTGATTGGACAATATTATAATGTTTGCAATACTTTACCATTACAGTTCCTCCGTTTGTGAGAGGGAATTGTATCTAAAAGATTGTTTGCTGTTGCCTTTCCTTCTCAGGCCACCTCCATATGGCCAATCTTGCCCATTCAAATACGATCTATAGTAATTCTTACCATTTTTTAAAAAGTACTTAAAACTTGTTTCAGAAAGTCAATCTTAGTAGTTAATAATGGGATAATGTCTTCTATTTATGTATACACTTAGTTTAGACCAGGGGTCTCAAAGTCCCTCCTTGGGGGCCGCAATCCAGTCGGGTTTTCAGGATTTCCCCAATGAATATGCATGAGATCTATGTGCAATGAAACACCGGGCACTTTAATAGAAATTCTAGAATAGAGGGTCTTCAACAACTAGATCCTACAACAGTGAAAAATTATTCCACTGTCTTTATCACACCTCATTCAAAAAAAGTGCTTATTCAATTTTTTGTTCAATTTTTAGGTCCTCAGCGGGCCACCACACACTCAAATTTTCGTCGGAGACGCGATGGTGGGAACACGATAGTTGAGAACGGGAGAGGGTGCCTTGACAAAGCCCTTAAATAATATGGGCGAAACATGTTGGTGACGGATGTTTCTACCCTCCCGGCTAGCGTCAAAACTCTAAGCTAAGTACCTTTAGCATTTACATATCTAAAGTGTATTTTCTATATAATTAAGATAAAAGTGGTCCAATGACGAATAAGAGCATAAAGCCTCGCACAATGAAAAAATTTGAGTGTGTGGTGGCCCGCTGAGGACCTAAAAATTGAACAAAAAATTGAATAAGCACTTTTTTTGAATGAGGTGTGATAAAGACAGTGGAATAATTTTTCACTGTTGTAGGATCTAGTTGAGATCTATGTGCATGCACTGCTTTCAATGCATATTCATTGTGGAAATCCTGAAAACCCGACTGGATTGCGGCCCTCAAGGAGGGACTTTGAGATCCTTGGTTTAGACTATGTATAGACTTAGGGGTCCTTTTATCAAGTCGTGTTAGCGCGTCGGACATTTCATCACGCGCTAACCCCTGCAACCGGCTAAAAAACTAACGCCTGCTCAATGCAGGCGTTAGCGGCTAATGCGGCAGGCGGTTTAACGTGCGGTATTACGCACGTTAAACCCCTACCGCAGCTTGATAAAAGGACCCCTTAGTTTAGTCTAGTTCTTTATATGCAATCCGCTATGAACTATTTGTTTGCAATAGCGGAATATAAATGATTTAACTGTAACTAAAACCACGATGCTGGTTCCAGGTATAAGATGAAAACATGATTCAAAGTTCCGCCAATCTCCTCCTCCTCCTGCCAGTCCAAATAAACATAGGAGCATATCAGAAGGGGAAAGAGGTACTGTGTGCCCAGTCAGCGGTCTACCCATTTCTGCTCAGTGGCATAGTAAGGGGGAGTCCTCCCCTCCTCCTCTCCGGCCCCATCTCTTCTCATTCCTCCCCTCCACGCGCGCGTCTCCCTCCCTCATACCTCTAGTGGAAGTTGTTGTTCGCGGCAATCAACAACGTGCTCTTCGCGACCCCGTTGGCTCTCCCACTGATGTCACTTCCGGATGTCGCTCTTAGGAAGTGACATCAGAGGGAGAACTGAGCAACAACTTCATCTAGAGATATAAGGGAAGGGCAGGCGGGATCGGGGAAGGAGCGGGGGGGGAGGAGAGAAGGGCAGGGGAGGGGCGCTACTTCCCCCAGGCGCCTCTCACCCTTGCTACGCCACTGTTTCTGCTTTCTTTTCTTCCTACAGTGCCCTAGGGACCCAGCAATTTTACTGCAAGGCCCGATTTTGTGGTCTCTTTCAGAGTTGCAGAATTTTAGAAAACTAGATTATAAGAATAGATTCCTCAACACTTTTTTTTTACATGCTAAATATCCTATGAATTTTTAATATTGTAAAATATTTTTTTAATAATGTGAGCTCCATTTAATCCTTGTTAGATTTATATGAAGCCAGAAAAGGCTGGATAAGCACATCTAAGTAAATGATTCAGCCTTCTATAGCACACAAATTCTCTATGTGCAGAAGATATGAGTCGACTGTCAAGATTCTAAAGAATGAGCTGTGGAGAAAATGTTATCACATTTTAGAAAAAGTATCACATATTGTGACAAGTGTTTATTGATCAGTGATTCAGAACTCTTGGGCTCTATGTGTGAGAAGCAGAACATAAGTACCCTAAAGCAAAGTTTCTCTGGATCCTTGGATAGGATTAAGATTTTATAAACATTTTCATCATTGATAAACCCGGTTATTGGCCATAAGGGTCTCCCGTATGAGGAAAGACTGAGCAAGTTACAGCTCTACTCTCTCGAGGAGCGTAGGGAGAGGGGCGACATGATTGAGACATTTAAGTACATCACGGGACGGGTCGAGGTGGAAGATGATATCTTTCTCCTGAAGGGACCCTCGACCACAAGAGGTCATCCGCTCAAACTCAGGGGAGGGAAGTTTCGTGGAGATGCCAGGAAGTACTTCTTCACGGAGAGAGTGATTGAGCATTGGAACAAGCTTCCAATGCAGGTGATAGAGGCACACAGCGTCCCAGACTTTAAGAAAAAATGGGATACCTATGTAGGATCCCTACGAGGGTCAGCCAAAGGATAGGATCACTAGGGTATAGACTTGAAAGAGCGGGGCAGTAGAATGGCATTCTTACAAATCTACTTAAATGGGACATTAGACTTAAAAGGGAGGGTCGATGGTGTGGGCAGACTTGATGGGCTGTAGCCCTTATCTGCCGTCATCTTTCTATGTTTCTATGTTTCTATGTTTCTATGTTTCTATGTTTCTATGTTTCTATGTTTCTATGTTTCTATATTTCTATGTTTCTATGTTTCTATGTTTCTATGTTTCTATGTTTCTATGTTTCTATCATTCTGGCAGTGTGTGGTGCAGTTGTTTTCAAATCCAATCCTCATGGCCTCCTGCCTCCAAACAGTTTATTTTCAATATAAGCCCTTGTTTAAGAAATAAATCATTTAATGGTACACGTTCTGAAACATTGTCATTCATTAATTCATTTTCCCGTAGACTTGAATGGTCATAGTTGGCTTGAAAAATATTGTGGGATAATCAAGGGAACTCATTACAATAGGATTCACATGGAAATAAAGAAGATGGTACTCAAAAACCCCAGAGATTTGGTCAAATAACTGGGTAAATGTATCCAGTTATCTTCACATACATATATTCAGTTGCACCTACCCAGCTAGTTGTTCTAATGATCATTGAGCTAAAGCTATCCTTGAAAATTTGAGTGCTTGAATGAATTTGGTGGTGAGCGCTCTGTTTGGCTGCTCCCGCTTGAACCTGGATTGGATATCCCTTCCTGTTTTGTTGCAAGTAGGCATTGAAAGCCGCCTCTTATCACAGCTCCTGATGACACCTTTGGAGCGAAACACAGTCTTGTGTCGGGCATGACTGATAATACTTTGAAAAGGACTGCTGGTTTTTGGAGTTTGGTGAAAGTGTTTAAACGGATGAAGAAAGGGAAAAGTGGATTTGCTTTCAATCAGATCTGAGATTAGAGTTTATATTTAAATATTTTTATTAATTTCAATATAATTCAAGTAAAACTTGTACAGAAAGCAAATGTAACCAAGCATATTACAATCATATAAATCCATACTTAAGAAATTAAGCAGTTACAAGAAAAAGTATTATGGTAAAATTAGCTCTTTAGATCCAAGAATTAATTGCGAGTAAAACAAGAAAAACAAC
Source organism: Geotrypetes seraphini (assembly GCF_902459505.1). Taxonomy (NCBI): domain Eukaryota; kingdom Metazoa; phylum Chordata; class Amphibia; order Gymnophiona; family Dermophiidae; genus Geotrypetes; species Geotrypetes seraphini. Next base: position 26,007,111 of record NC_047095.1, read on the forward strand.
CAAAAGAAGTAATAGATGCCTATGGATCGGGAAGGGAATTACAATTTTCTTTTTTAGAGCTCAAGCTTGAATTTTCTCCCTGTCCAGACGGGACATAGCCAGAAAATTAGTCAAATGTTGGGGCTCAAAGAATACATATTTAATTGAATGATAATGGACAATGCACTTACAAGGATGTCTTAAGTAAAAAGTAGCCCCCAATGAGATGACCCCCGGTTTCAAAAGAAGAAAATTACGTCTACGTTTTTGAGTTTCCCTTGAAACATCAGGGAACATCTGAATTTTACAACCAAGAAATTCCTTCTGTTTGTTCTTTAGAAATAGTCTGAGATTGGAGTTTAAACATTGCATCTTCAAAAAAACTCATGACTTTTAGTCAGTTGTTTTTACAAGTGCGGGGGGAGAGTTTTCATTGCGATATTGTGGACTGTGGTATGATGATGTGAGCTATTTATGAGTGATAAATTCATAAAAATATTTAATAAAATTTATAAGAAATTATATGCAAGTACTGTATATTTTAGTTTCTTTGTTTGTACTGAAGCATCAAAATTTGAGTGGGTAGATTTAGGTTCAGCAGTCAAAACAGCAAAGATGACCACGGAACAGTGCAGAGCCAAAGAAGTCTTTTTTTTAAAAAAAAAAATCTTCAATTGACAAGCAAACAACTATTAGGAAGACTAGACACAGGCCATGTTTCGGTGATAGTGCCTACATCTCCATGTTCATGCTAATTGCAGTCAATTAAGATTTTTTTTTAAGATACTTCTTAGGATCCACACTGGTCCTTGGTCATCTCCACTGTATTGACTGCTGCTTCTTGAACTAGAGAGACTGATCCTTTTTCTGCTTCTCTTCGTCTTTAGATTTAAGTTTGTCATTTGCCAGTGGCGTACCTAGGGTATGTGGCACCCGGGGCCTATCATTTTTTGACACCCCCCCATGTAAAAAAATATTTTTTGTAATGACCATGAAACGGAATAAATGGTCAGAATAGAAACAGGCAGTGAAAATTTTCTTATATTCCAAACATAACATAACATAAATTATGTCTGAATTGTCATGACATCAGAAGTACATATGGAGTAGTTGCAGATGATGTTTGGGACAGTTCTGATTGTGTTAGTTCAGTTTTATGTGTTTTTTGAATAGAAGGGTTTTTATTTCTTTTTTGAAGGTTTTGTAGTCTGTGGTCAAGGTCAATAGGTTGTAGAGTTGGGGGTCGAGTGTTGCAGCTCGAATGGCTAGGAGGTTGTCGAACAGTTTTTTTCTTTTGACGTTTTTGGTTGGAGGGTGTGTGAATGGTGCGTGAGTTCTCCTATGTCTGTTTGAAGTGGATTGAATTATTTAGCTGAAGAAATTAGTTACCCCCTCATCCCACACACATTAATTCTCTTCCATTTTTGTTCCCATTATAAAAAACACTGATAAGTTCCCAGAAAAAAAATACATTAAAATAAGAAGTGAAAACAAAGGCCCCTACAGATGAGAACATAACATAAGAATAGCCTAACTGGGTCAGACCAATGGTCCATCATGCCCAGTAGCCCATTCTCATGGTAGCCAATCCAGGACACTAACACCTGGTCAAAACCCAAAGAGTAGCAACATTCCATGCTACCGATCCAGGGCAAGCAGACACTTCCCCCATGTCTTAATAACAGATTATGGACTTTTCCTCCAGGAATTTGTCCAAATCTTTCTTAAAACCAGCTACACTATCTGCTTTTACCATAACTTCTGGCCACTTCATTTTTAAGATTAGATCTGGTGTCAATAAAATAAAGAAACAAAAAGGACTTTTCCTCTCTCTGTTAAATCCTAGCTCACGTTTGCAGTCCAACACCAGCTCTGGCAGGATACACATTTCAAATCTGACATTTTATAATCACAAAACAGAAAATAAAATTAATTTTTCTACCTTTTGTTGTCTGGTTATATTTCAAATCTTATTGGTCCAAGGCTCTGGTTTTCTTCTGATAACTTGCTTGCCAGGGTCTCCTTCTTTCTTCTTTCTGCATGCTAACCATCCATCTGCCAACTCTGTCCTCCCTTTCCATTTCCCTTCCCTCCCCAGGAAGTCTGGTATCTTTCCTTTTTTTCATCTCCCTCCACAGATCCACCTTTTCTTAACTACCCTTTCATCCGGCATCTCTCCCTCCTTCCCCACCACCCCAGAGTCCACCATCTCTCCCTTTCTTTTCCCAATTACCCTCCTATCCAGTATCTCTATCCCTCCTCCACACCATCCCTTGTGTACAATTTCTCTCCCTTTCTGTTCCTTCCCTCCCTAAATCCCATGGTCCATCATCTCTCTCCCTCTCCTCTATTTTCAGACCCATTATTTCTTCCCCCCCCCCCCAAAGTTTGGCATATGCATGTCTCTTTGAACACCCCCTTCCCTCCGTGTACTTCTAAACCAGGGTCCCTCCCAAAGGCCTGTCCCCCCTTAAAGATCTGCCTGTCCCCCCTTGAAGGCCTGCACCCCCTTGAAGGCCTGTCCCACCCCCTTGTAGGCCTGCACCCCCCCTTGAAGGCCTGTCACACCCTTGTAGCTTGTCCCCCCCCCCTTGTAGGCCTGTCCCCCCTTGAAGGCCTGTCCCACCCCCTTGTAGGCCTGTCCCACCCCTTTGTAGGCCTGTCCCCCCTTGAAGGCCTGCCTGCCCCCCCTTGAAGGCCTGCCTGCCCCCCCTTGAAGGCCTGTCCCTCCCCCTTGAAGGCCTGCACCCCTTGAAGGTCTGCACACACCCCCGAAAGCCTGTCCCCCCTTGAAGGCCTGTCCCCCCTTTCAAGGCCTTCCTGCCTGCCTGTCACCCCCCTCCTCCTTGAAAGCCTGCCTGCCTGCCCGCCCGACCCACCCCGAAGGACCGCTCGCCCCCCTGGCCTCCCCGCACCACCTATGAAGCAGCCGAAGCAGGATAGCGACGTCAGCGGAGGGGTGGGGACCGCAGCGCAGGAAGCAGCGCCCAAGCAGCTCCGGGATCGCTGACGTCGTGATCCTACTGCGGGCTGCTTCACAGGTGGTGCAGGAAGGTCAGTGGGGCGAGTGGTCCTTCGGGGGTGGGGGGGGACTGAACGGCAAGGCCGGGAGCACCCCCTCAAGGCTGGCACCCGGGGCGCACCGCCCCCCCCCCCCCACCCCCCTTGGTACGCCACTGTCATTTGCACAGATGGCTAAATTTTGAAAGCCTACCCCCAAGAAGTATTACTTATCTAAAATATAATTTTAGCTTGGAACATCTTTTGGTTATTTACCCCAATATAGCCAGTTTTCATGTTTACTCAAGTTTACTGAGAGTTTGGGATTGAAGTTAGTTAATAGAGGTGCAAACTCATGTTGAGGACACTGGTTGGAGGTCATCTTTAGCTCCTATAATGTTTTTGGAGAAGATATTATAGAATCCTGCTCCACAGCATCTTTGATTTTGTCAGATCATGTACTGTTAGGGCCCAATTCAGACCAATGCCCGTGGTCATTGGCAAACCCGTAAATTTAATGGCGGGTTGTATCTGGCGACTGGCATTGAATTTCCATGGAGATTTTTTGGGGGGGGCACTAAAAACATAGCCAGTTAAGCCAATATTCATCGGCTGGCCAGACCTTAATTATACAGGTCCATCTGGCTGCTCAACCTAGCTGATCAGCCAATGAATATTGGCACTAATTGGCTATGTCGTGCAACAGAACCGGTGACTGGGCTAGCTGCTAAACGCTAATATTTAGTGGCCATCATGCATTGAATATTAGCACTTAGCAAGCTAAGCACTAATTAACCAGCCAGGAGCTGGTTAAATAGTGCTGAATATTGGCCTGTTAGAGATTCCCAATAGGCTTCAATGGAAGAAGGAGGGAGAAAACTAGAAACCGGAAGCTGTCTAGAGGTAGGATTGTTGGGGAAGAGGTAGTTAGTATGGAGTTTGGACTTCTTCACCTCTTTATCCTAAAGCAAAAATAAATAAATTAAACAATTAGATATTTTTTTTTCTACCTTTGTTGTCTGATTTCTGCTTTCCTCATCTTCTCATCATTCTTTTCCTTCCATCCACTGTCTGCCCTCTCTCTGGCTCTTCCATATGGCATCTGCTCTTTTTCTATGCCTCTTCCAGAAACTGTCTGCCTCTCCCTTCCATCTCTCCCTCCTCCCCATTGGTCTGGCATCTATCTACTTCCCTCTGCTCCTCCCATGGTGTGCATCTGTCTGCTTCCCCTCCATCTTCCCATCCCTCCCAGCAGATTTTAGCATCTCTCTCTTCTCCTTTCCTCCCCCCAGATCTGGTATCTATGTCCTCCCCTTCCCCCCCTTGCTCTGGTATCTCTCTCTCCTCTCCCTTCCTCCTTTTCTTCCCTGGTCTTCCTTCTCAATTTATTTTCTGCCTCTGTCTAAATTCTTTCTTACTATCCATTCCTCAATTTCCCTCTTTCATTGTGTCTACCTACAGCTTGCCACCTCTTTCCCTCACGCCTTCCAGTATCTAACACTATCCTCTTCTCCCAATCCAGCATATACCGTTTTTCTCTCTCCTCCCCACTTCCTTCCAGCATCTGCTCCCCTCTCTCACCTGCTCCCCCCCTCTTCAATTTAGTGTCTGTCCCCCTCTTTCTCCACATAATAAACCTAAAGCGCCACTCAACCTCTTCCCCTCATCGGGCCATCTCCCTCTCTTCCCCTCACCTTCGCAGACACTTTCCAAAACCAAAGTTCTCTCTCTCAGACAGGCCCTTTCGAGAAAGCCGTTCTCACTAGTTGCACGCAGCTACCCCAAAGCTTGTCCTCAGACGCAACTTCCGGTTTATGTCAGATCATGTCAGAGGACAAGCTTCAGAGCAGCCGCATGCGTGCAATTAATGAAAATCGCTGCCGCATCAGGGCCCCTCTGAGAGAGGAAACTGTTTTGGAAAGTGCCACGAAGGTGAGGGGAAGGGAAGAAGATGACCCGACAAGGTGAAGAGATGCCCAGACAGCAGTGTCCATGGCAGCTGTCCTGTTTGCCCTCCCTTAATACCGGCCCTGGTCATAGCACCATACTGCTGGGCCCTACTTGGCCTACCCTTTAATGCGGCCCTAAATGCTGACAGTAGTCATCCCAGAGCAGCTTAGCAGAAGCGCATCAGTTAAGAATCATAATGGACAATCAGAAAACTGCAATTATGGTAATCATGTGGGCTGGCATTCTTAGAAGAAGAAACAGTGCAAGAAAAGCTTTGCAACAGGTACAATTGGATCTGTGCACAGTTTCTACTCAGTACAGCTCCCTAATTGAATTTATTGAGCAGGTGAGAAATGATTTTGAAACCTATGAAACAGAGGCAAAAATAAAACAGCAACTGTAAGTTGCAAGGTGGACAGGGAAAGGATATTTGATAAGGCTACAAATCCAGAAGTGAAATTCTCGGGGCAAGAAGCATTCATTATGGAACTCATTATGTCATCTGTGACTGTCTAGCGCAGGAACTACAGTGACAGAAGAAAGCTTACAAAGAATTAGAGAAATTTCCTACACAGTTTAATTCTTTGAATATTCATGAAGCTTCTGCAGCTGCAGATTTTTTTTATTTTTTTAATCACCACACTTAGGATTTGGAGAAACACTGTACAAATGAGTTTTGCCACTTCAGCTCATTTTGAAATGCAGACACATAGGCTTAGAGAGTTAGGCCTGAGGGACACATTTCCTAATATAGACATATGCCTTCAAACGTACTTAACTATAGCACTCTCTAATGGTTCAGGAGAAGGTTCATTTTTCATGGGACAATTTAGAAGTGTATTTAGCAATACTTCATCAAGACGGACATTATATCATAGACTTTTATCTATTTTTATGACTTTTTTTTAGTATTGATTGAATAAAGTTTCCACTTGGTTGATATTTTGACATCTCTTTTGCCTCTTGTTTCTGGTTTTCTGTGTTTTGGTTGAGGCCAAACTGTTATTTCCCCTTTTTTGTTTGCGAAATGTTCCCATCAACAGGAAGGAATTAAAACTAAGGGGCTCTTTCACGAAACCATTTGTGAGCACTAACGCAGGCTTAACGCAGGGAAAAAGGCTTGCTACAAAATGTGTCAAAGTGTTTTGCAGTAATTTGCCTGTCGGTGCACACTAATCACACGCTATTTTTGTTTTCTAATGTTTTGAGAGATGCATGTCATGGGTGGAAGCGTTATTGAGCTAGCATGTTCGCATTAGCACACACTAACTAAGAAAATAAGAAACGCCTTCGCCGGATCAGATCTAGGTCCATCTAGTCCGGCGATCCGCACACGCGGATAATGTGGACACTGTGGAAGCCCTGTAGCGCCTCCTCAGTAGGAGGTAGTAAGACCCAGGTTCTACAAACGGTGCCTGACGTTAGGTGCCTAGATCGGTGCACCTAGCTGACCTAGGCGCCAACTTAATTTATTAATTAGCTTAATCGGTGCTGTTAATGAGCAATAATGAGCTTATAATTGGCAAAAATTATGATGAATTGGGTTGTTTTTGGATAGACACCTAGTCCAAGACACCTACCAGACAGTACGTGTGGTTAGAGGTGGATCGTGGGCAAGTTTTGTGCCTAGGCACCTAAATTGGACTTAGGCGTCGGTGTTTAGGCCGCGAGAACCCTTGCACAAATAGGGGGCGCCTAAGATTTTGACATCTAGCAGTGCCTAAGTCCAATTTACAGTAGGCACCACTAGGACTGATTCTATCAATATATAGTCAGGGAAATCTTCTCTCCAAAAGGCAGGGGATATAATCAGAGATCAAAAATATTTATCAATTAATCCCTCCTAGATTTAACTTGTGTATGAGACTTTATCTTTAGTTAGTACCAACATAAAACTAAGATAAAGTCTCATACACAAGCTAAATTTAGGAGGGATTAATTGATAAATATTTTTGATCTCTGATACGATAAAAGATACAAAACTGAAGACTGACAAGCGCTATGCGCCACATTCTTCAGTGCCTATCTTTTAGACGCTGTTTATAGAATCAAAGCCTAAGTGCTCTTGCATTATTTTTATGGGAAGTCTTGAGTACTAATGGAAATATTCGAATAGGACCTCCAAAGAACGGGAAGGAGAGATGAGTTGTTGGATTGTAGAAGGAATGGGAATGCTTCATTGTGGATGTTTGTGCAGGTAAACCCTAAATATCTTCCCAACCCAAACAGAACTGCTTTCTAATTTAGAAGTTAGAAATTACTTAAGGTATGTCTATATAGATTCCAACTCATTACCAAATTTTATTATTCTTACCAATCCACAGAAATTTCTCTTTTGATAGAGATGAAAACTCTATTTTACACCTTTCATTCTTATCGCGGGCAGACTGAATAGGCTATTTGGCCTTTATCTGCCGTCATGTTTCTATGTTTTTATGTTTCATCACCATAATAATAATAATGCTTCTTAATATTCATATAATGCTACAAGACATGCCGTGATAGGCGTTGATGATAAGTCCATGCCCAAAATAGCTTACAATTTAAGTGAGTACCTTAGGAAAATAAAGTACCATATATACTCAAATATAAACCGATCTGAATATAAACTGAGGTGTCCTTTTTTCCCTCCAAAAAGGAGGAAAAAAGATTGACTCAAATATAAATCGGAGGTTAGAAATTTGGATTATCATCGTGATCCAATTTATAAACACTGATCACCTTCCCACCCCATCAACTATCTCCTTAGTCACTAACACATATTACAAACATCTGTGATGCATATATCCCAAAGCTCTCCAACCAAAATGTGAAGAAGAAAACACTCACTCAAACACTCACTCAAATGTGAAAATTCCCATAAAACACTCAAACACAAAAATGAACCAATGCTGAGAATGAGTTTCAACCTTCAAGCAAATATTGTTATAAGGAAAATGGACCTCAAACATCCAAAAGACCGTGTTAGATTTATAATTTTGTAATTTTCTATTTCTTTTGTTTCTTATTTCAATTTATAATTATATATTATTTATAATACAACTTCACATTGTGCAAAAAAACCACTTAACTTGTCCGATGGAGGCTCAACCGTTTCACAAATTGTTGCATCATCGGGGACCTATCTTTACTAAGAAATCTTCAAACACCACGGAATCATCAGCATACACTTTAATGGTACCTTCAAAAAATATATATATGCAAGAAGGCATAAATCATGAGGAAAAAGGCAATACAGGTTAAGCTTAACATTATAAATCTTCACATTGAAGCTATCTTTATCCAAGGGTGTATGCTGCCCCTCAATCAGTGTGTCTGAGATCAAATCCCAGTGTCGTTAAATTTTTATTGGCTCAATGATGCTGTTATTTGTTTAAATGGCTGATGCCATTGTATTTTGAACATATAGTCCAGAAAGCAACACATAGAGGGGCATAATAAAAACCAACGTCTAAGTCCACTTTTGGCCTAAGACCATAAGTGCACAATAATAATAATAACAGTTTATATACCGCAATACCGTGAAGTTCTATGTGGTTTACAAAAGATTACAAGAGATACAAAATGAGTGACCTGAAGAAAGAAGAGAGTGAGAAATAGGTCAAGAAAACCGTTGTTGAGAGTGGAATGCGGGTCAGTTGTCTAGGTACTTCAGGAATAGGTATGTTTTTAGGCGCTTCCTGACTTCCTCGTAAGTGGAGGGCGAGAGCAATTGTTTTAGGTTTTTGCCCCACAATGCTGCTTGATGTGAGAGAAGGTGTTCGTAGTGTTTTTTTAATTTGCAACCTCTGACTGGGGGGGAAACGAAGTTCAGGTGTGAGATTCTCTTGTGCTTGTTGGCGGAGAAGGTGAAAAGGTCTGTTATGTATTTAGGGGCTAGACCATATAGTACTTTGAAGCAGATGCAGGCGAACTTAAACTTTACGCGTGCTTCTGTCGGTAGCCAGTGCAACTGCCGGTAATAAGGAGTTACGTGATCATACTTCTTTAACCCGAAGATAAGTCTGACCGTTGCATTTTGCACAAGCTGCAGACGTCGCATGTTCTTTTGGGAAATTGCTAAATAGGCGATGTTGTAGTAGTCAAGTTGACTTAGTACGAGGGATTGTACCAGGATTCTGAATGCTGACGTGTCAAAATATGATTTAACGGATCTCAGTTTCCAGAGAGTGAAAAAACCCCTTCTGATTAAGGAATCCACCTGGTCTCTCATGGTTAGGCACTGATCTAGAGTTACACCCAGTATTTTCATGGTGGACTGAATAGGGTAACTAAGGTCATTGATGCTTAGTGGGATTTTGGTGTCAAACGGGTGAGGGGAAGCAAAGAAGAATTTTGTTTTTTCTGAATTTAGTTTGAGCTTGAAGTCTGTCATCCATTGTTCCATCACATTTATTGCTTCTGTTGTCTTGGGAATGGTTTCCGAGATAGAGTTAGCAAATGGGATGATGAGCGTAAAGTCATCTGCGTAACTGAATAGTTTTATCCCTAGCTGGGTCAATTGCATGCCCAGTGAGGACATGTAGACATTGAAAAGCAATGGGGATAGCGGTGACCCTTGTGGCACACCGGAAGAATTGCTCCAGGTATCGGAAAGATCGTAGTTGAAACGTACCTGATAGGTATGGGATGTAAGGAAGCCCCGAAACCAGTTTAACACCTCATCCCTGATGCCAATGGCATCCAGGCATTGAAGCAATTTCTCATGGTCTACCAGATCGAAAGCAGAGCTCATATCGAATTGCAAGATCAGGGCATTGAGGCCCTTGCTAAACAATAGTCGCAGATAGTCTAAGATAACCGTGATTACTGTCTCCATACTGAATAAAGGTCTAAAACCGGATTGAGTTTCATGGAGGAGAGAGAACTGGTTGAGATATTCCATCAGTTGGGTGAGAACCAATCTCTCCATGATTTTTACAATAAGTGGGATGGATGCTACAGGTCTGTAGTTGGTTATTAGCGTTGATGGTTCTTTTCTATTTTTTAGGATTGGGGTTATTATTATGTGACCGTTGTTAGTGAGGAACTTCCCATTTTTTAGGTTATGGGCTAAGTAGTGTAGCAATGATAATTTAAATTCTAATGGCGCTGCTTTCATAATTTCCGGGGGGCATGAGTCCAGGACGCAGTAAGATTTAGAGTATTTGTTGTATAGTTTGGTGTAGTTATTCCAGTCTAAGTTTTGAAAGGAACTCCAGACATATCTGCTGGTATTTCGTTTCCTTGAGCGTTAGCTATTTGGTGGTCACTGGAGACGTTTTTTAAACAATTGTTTCTTAGGTTTTTAATTTTTGAATCAAAATGCAGCGCTAGGTCATTTGCAGAGGGTAGTTTAGAGTTGTGCACGGGTATGGTGTAACGAGTAGTGTCAAATAGATTTGTGATCAGGTTGAACAGCTCCTTTGTATTGATTCCTTGAGAACTATTGCAAGATAAATTGATTTTAGTAGAGTAGAATGCTTTACGTTTGTCTTTTATTAGTTGTTTGTAGGCAGCAGGAAAATGGGAGGGGGCCTTAAACAACTTGGGCCAATCTGAGCCTCAGGCCCCTCCCCGTTGCATCCCATGATGCACCGGGGAGGAGAAGGCCCATTTTAGACGATGCAACAGCTGGGAGGAAGGTGTCCACATCTCTCCGGCTCATCTATGTTGAGGTATGGGGGAGGGGGGTAGCAGAAATGGGGGAGGGGAGTCACTTGAAAGCAGGGGAGAGTGGGCATCTCTCCCACTGTGGCGGGGGTGGTCGGGTCATGGTGGGGTAGTCACAGCAGTATTTTTAGTGCAGCAGGAGAGAGTGGACATATCTCCTGCTGCAAGGGCTGGACACATTGAGATTTTTAGTGCAGCTGCTGCAGGGGAGGGGTATTGTGATGCAGTGGAGAGAATGGGCATCTCTCCCCCTGCATCACAACACAGGGCTTCCTAGCAGTCTCTGACACTGACTGGCACCCCTGGATCAGTCACTTTTATTGGCGCCAAAAGCTGACGCTACTTTGTGAAAATGGCTCGGCATTTTCTAAGAATTCACTGGAGGGCTCATGTCAATATTGAAGAGCCCATTTGCATGTCAATGGCAGAGACTGCTAGAAACCTCACTAAAGACGGAGATAATCTCTTTTGATAATCTGCCGCTAAACTGCATATAGGCTAAACCACCGGAAAACACTTTAGCGATAGCGTTAAACTTTTGAAAATCTTGCCCTGAGTAAATATCACATTCCTAAAGGCAGGATCAGATGTTTTATACCTTAACAATTTGCCTTTCCAAGACAGCTCATTTGTAACTGAATTAGCTTGCCACCAAGACACAGAAAGCACATAATACAGGGCTTCTTTTTCAAAGTCACGGAAGCACTTCTCCCGCAGCATAGGAATTGAATGGGCTTCAGTGCATTTGCTATGGAGGAATTGCTGCTGTGGTTTTGTAAAAGAAAGGTGGAGTGTGTGGCGTAGTGGTTAGAGCTACAGCATCAACACCCTGAGGTTGTGGGTTCAAACCCCATGCTGCTCCTTGTGACCCTGGGCAAGTCACTTAATCTTCTACTACCCCAGGTACATTAGATAGATTGTGAGCCCACTGGGACAGACAGAGAAAAATGTTGGAGTGCCTGAATAAATTCATGTAAACCGTTCTGAGCTCCCTGGTGAGAACAGCATAGAAAATTGAATAAATAAATAGTGTGAAAAAGCTTCAGCCTCTGATAACCAGAGCTGGTATTGTGACATCAAAATGCATCATTCCACCAATCCCTAAGAAGCAATCTCATCAGTGATGTCACAATGGCTTGAATGTGCTATACTTGGCTCTCTTTTTCCATGTCTTGCTTTCTAGAGTGGCGCAATGGTTAAAGCTACAGCCTCAGCACCTTGAGGTTATGGGTTCAGACCCCACACTGCTCCCTGTGACCATGGACAAGTCACTTAATCCTCTAGTGCCCCAGGTACATTAGATAGATTGCCCACCAGGACAGACAGGGAGAACTACTTGAAGCATTTGTATGTAAACTGCTTTGAGTGTGGTTGTAAAACTACAAAAGGATGGTATACAAATCCCAATCTCTTTCCCTAATCTAATCTAATCTTCTATTTCTGCATCGCTCATACCTAGGTAGGCTCAAGGCGACTTAAAGAGGGGGGTGAGGAAAGAGAAGAGGGAGGAGGGGTGGGAGAAGAGAAGAGGAGGGGGGAGGGAGAGAGGAGAAGGGGAGAAGGGGGAGGAGAGGATACAGGTGATTAAGTGTCAAATAGATGAATTTTCAGTTTCTTCCAGAATATGGTGTAGTTAGATTCCGTCCTGGTCATTTCAGTGAGGTCATTCCAAGTTTTTACACCTAGAAAGGTGAGCATGGAGTGGAAAACACGTTTGTATTGCACATTTTTTTGTGGAAGGGAAATTTAGAAGTATTCTAAAATAAAATAAAATTCTAAAAATAAAAGAAGCCTACAATGCAGACTAGGAGCTTTAGATGATAATTAAGCTAAAAAAAAATACATAAGGCAATTCATTAAGAATGTGAAAATTGCAAATCATCTTCTCAATAATATTATAGAAAGCTTTTGTGATAGACAATGCAATGTAATTTATAAGTAGACTGAAGAGAGACCAAACAAGTTTGCTACCAACGAAGTTCATCGCTAATGAGATCATTCACTATATTATGAACACGGTCAACAAAGATGCAAAAGAACTGATGCAGCTGAAAATTGTTTGACATGCCAAACCACAATTTCCTAATCTATTAGAGATGCAAAGAGAAGACCGGATCAACCCCTCTCCCCCCCCCCCCCCCCCCACACACACACACCACTATGAAGCTCTTAAAGCTAGCTGAGATTGTCTGCAAAAATGAGAAACTGAAATTCTTTGACCACCTTTTCTTCCTTGCGCAATGCACAAAAGGAATATTTTACATAGTTCACACCCTCCAGGCGAAGCAGAATAAAACCCCTGGCCTGATTCCAACCCCATTATCAAAGGACCACTCACCCAATCTAAAAAAGCAGCTTTTCATCAATTTATCATTAACAAGAGCATTACAATATAATGTAGGGAAATGACTTTCCACCGGGGATTCGGTTAATGGGAAGCTGGAGCCAGATAACAAGCATGGCAGTGCCTATGCCACAGTAGGTGAAGATAATATACATATATTTTAGGCAAGTCAGTCTGCACCGCAGCTCCTGTGCTCTTGATGAGATTCTTGGAACAGTACAATTTTATGAAATAGCAAGAAGAGTTTAGCTTTGCTTTCTGACCGCCTCCTTTATCATTTTACAACTGGCTGCGAGTGTCCAGTGATGATGAAATTAACTTTAAAATACATTTAGAAAATCAAGCAAAGCTATTTATTTCCGTGTCTTACTGCACGCCTTAATGGTTTACCACAGTTCATGTTGGAGTTGTTCGTGCTCTGTCACTGATGCTACAGCAGAAAGGAATATAATCTAAAGATTAAAGGGAAGCTCAGGCAACCATACTTTACATTTTGTGATGTAAGCAATCAAGAACCTGCTTTACCCCCTCCTTTACTAATGCGTAGCGCAGATATTAGTGCCGGCAGCAATTGCTCCGACACTCATAGAATTCCTAAGAGCGTCGGAGCAGTTACTGTTGCTGCTGGCGCTAGAACCCACGCTACGCATTAATAAAAGAGGGAGTTAGCAATTCACCCCTCCCCTTTTACAAACTGTAGCGTGTATTTTTAGCGTCGGCCATGGCGGTAAGAGCTCTGACACTCATAGAATTCCTATAAGCATTGGAGCTGTTACCGCCATGGCCGGCGCTAAAAAACTATGCTACGGTTTTGTAAAAGGGGGTTACTGTGCAATTCAAGAACTGCAAATTAATGGAACTACACTTCATCTCTTTGCCATTCATGCAGTGATGTAGCGAGGGTAAGAGGCGCCCGGGGCGGTGGCGCTCCCCTGCACCCTCCTCTCCACCCCTGCACCTTTAGCACCCCCCACACCACACTCGCGCCCTCCCTTCCCCATTCCCCCACCCCCGTACCTCTTTAAATCTTTGCCAGCGCAAGCAGTTTCTCCAGCTTGCTGCACGAACCAGCATTGGCTTTCTCTCTGATGTCACTTCCTGGCCTCACAACCTGGAAGTAATTTCAGAGGGAGTCAAGCCAGAGCGAGTAGCAGGCTAGAGTGGTTGCTTGCACTGGCAAAGATTTAAAGAGGGGGTGAGGAAGGGAAGGTAAGAGCATGGCATAGGGGGGCATAGGAGAGGTGCCAGTGCCCCCACCAAGATGGCACCCAGGACGGCCTGCACCTCCCTTGCTACACCACTGCATTCATGCTCCTTAGGACACATGTATATATTTATGTATGCATGTATTTATTTCAATATTTGATCCATTCACCTAACAGAGCTCAGGGCTGGTTATAGAAAAACATATGTGATACATGAAACATAAAGCACTTACATAGCATACTCATAATTATATAAAATATAAAAACAATAACATAGATCATAAAATTCTTACTACAATGTAACAGTTGTCTTTTAAAAAGTTTAAATCTTTTTCACTCTAGCTTTTGATACCTAGTTTTTGGGTCTGTGGCTTTGTTTTTATCCAAGTTTTTTACATTGATTATGATGTAAGAGATACAATAAATGGAATTATATCAAACAATGTACATGACAAATGTACAAAACCACGTCACGGCAGTAACAACTCCAACGCTCCATTGCTCATAGAATTCTATGAGCATCAGAGCTGTTACTACCACGGCCAGCATTAAGAAGTAAAGTAAAATAAAAAGAAGAACATTGAGACTGGTGGAATATCAAGTGAAGACATTATGATCCAGAGTAATAGTGCCTGAAAGATATATTTTTAGTTTGGACCATATTTTTTTCTTATGTAATGGGAGCCATGCTTATCAGCAATAGACTTTTCAAATATGTAAAACTGCAAAACTGCCACCAAAATGATTATTTTCCCAATTATAAAGTATCATTTTTAAAGTAATTATAATAATGATGTCATAGAGTTTTTGGGGTTTTTTTGAAAATCATTTTTATTAAGGAGTCAACAAGAGAAACAAGCGAAGTACATTGGTAAAATAAAATAGCAGAGGCAACCACGGAAGAGAATACAATATTCAACAATAAAAGCACTTAGCACAACAATAAGACACATGGATATCCAAGAGCAAAAACATTCCATTTCCCTCATCAGCTCCATAAATTTTCAATATAACATACCCACCCCAGGAGTCCCCTGTTCGAGGGACAGCACTCGCACCGCACTAGTCAAACCAGCCGCACCCACAAACATACACCATGCACCCCCCCCCCCCCTATTCAGTCACTCCCCACCCCCCTACCCCCAATTCTGGAGATCAGAGGTAACCGTAGGAATACCTTCCACAGGGCCATACGCGATACATGGAATCGGGATCTAGCTACACAGTACACTCCTGACTCCTTTTTGGAACTTTTTCAAATCTGTCAGAGTTTTGTTTGGGAATCAATAAGATGGACTAGGCTTCTGACCAAAACATATACGTGTTTACACATTTGAAAAGCATATCTTTAAGAGTACCTTGTGTTGACGAACATAGTCAACAAAGATCTGTAGTTGCTATGTTTGAAATGTACATTCTGAATAGAGTCCATAAGGTTCTATGTTGCAAGAACATTGATTGAATATAACTTACGGAACAAAGTGCTTTTCTAGAGTTGGTCCAAAGTTCTGACCAGTGTTCAGGAGAAAAATTGCAGTTGATTTTTGTAGTCCCAAATTATCAAAAAAAAAAAAGTCAATTTTAAGAGGTTTTTGCATACTGAAGCATCTGTACAGCCATTAGATATGAGTGAAGCTGGTAGACTAGGTAAAGAAGGAGCTTCATTATAAATATTATTAAATATGTGGAAAGTGTTATAACTATAACCATCTAAAATACTGTGATGAAGGAATTGCAATGTGGTTGAAATATGTCCATTAAAAAAAAGTCCTCAGTTTTCCAGAATCCAAAATTCGCCCATTCTTTCTTAAAAGTTACAGAGTTGTTAATAGTAATTTTAGGGTTTAGCCAAATGGACATATACGAAGACTTGTGCCAACCAATGTCTAGTATTTTGTCAAATTCAAAGATATTGATGAGTGTTTTGTATTATTAAGTTTTAATCAATGTGGTAATAATGTTAGATGAATGGGTAAAGGCTCCCATAAAATTAGCTCAGTCTTGGCCCTGGTAAGAACTTAAACTTCATTAGAGGTTTCTACTGTGGGCCAGAGAGGTAAATGCTCTCTCATAGAATTCCTATGAGCGTTGCAGCATTTATCTGGCCAGCCCATGGTAGAAACACCTACCGCAGTTTTGTAAAAGGAGCCCTTAGTTCAGTTAGTAGAAAAAAAAAAGTCATGAATAGTCTACCAGACATAAAACATTAATTTTACTTATTAATTTACTATTTGTTTGATAATATTTTGATATACCGTAGATCTTATAATCAACATTCAAAAATGAAATAGGCCTGTAATTTTGAACCAACTTTGGTATAACTGTAATGACTGCTTCAGAAAAATGGTTATTATTCTTATTATCATATTCAATGGATGATTAGAAACAGAGTAAATGTGGGGGGGGGGGGGAATTCTTGCCAAAAAGTCTGTAAAATTCACTAGGTATTTCATAAGGTCCTGGTGCTTTTCTGGATTTTAAACTTTTAATTAGTTCTAGAATATCTTGGATGATGGAATCGTGCAAGAGGTTGTTATCAATTTTTGACCTTTGAGGTATGAGCAAGGATTTTAAACACTATTCTAATGTGGTCAAATCTGATGAATTCTCTGAGGTGTATAATTCTGAGTACAATTTGTGGAAAATGTGAGAAATGTCTGAAATAGAAATTGCCAGAGAACTGTTAGGATTACACAAAGCCAGGATCTGAGTTGGGGATTTGATTTTTAAGTTTCTTTCTCTTCAGATAATTTGCTAAGATTCTGCTACATTTAGGGACAAATTCTATAAATGGCATCCCAATTTTAAACAGTGGTAGGCTCTCCTGCCTGGCTTGCCTTGGGGAGAGGGGGGCACAGCAGCCTCAAGACAGGAGGGAGTTGGCATCCCTCCTACAGGGTTTGCTTTGGGGGGAGGTCTGGGGCAGGAGGGAGTAGGTATCCCTCCTGCCTGGCTTACTTAATAGGTGGGGATTCAGGGGTTCCGGCGGGAGGGATTGGACATCCTTCCTGATGGATTAGTTAGCAATCAAAATAAATTCTCTTAGTAATGTAGCCTTAAAGGCCTCCTATACAGTAATAGGATTTACGTTGTGTGTTTCATTAGTTTAAAAAAATCATTGATGAAATTACATTTTGATATAATGGATTCATCTGATAGAATGTGAGAGTTTAATCTCCAGAGAGAACTTCTAGATGGAGGATAAAATTCCTATTTTATAGATATAGAAATTGCCGAGTGATCAGAAATTCTAATGGGAGGAATCTTGGTCGATAAGAAAGTAGTCAATTCTAAAGAAATTTTGATGTGGTGATAAGAAGAAGGTGTATTACCTTCTGAATGGGTGCTGGAGCCTCCAAGTGTCCACCATATTATGTTGAGAAATGAATGGTGTTAGAGTAGTAAGGAATTTGTGAGGACTAAAATGAGACTTACCCCCTCTTCTACGAAACTTCGCTAGCAATTTATAGCGTGGGGAGCCGCGCTGAATGTCCCACGCTGCTCCCAACACTCATAGGAACTCTATGAGTGTCAGGAGCAACGCAGGCCATTCAGTGCAGCTCTCTGCGCTAAAAACCACTAGCGTGGTTTCGTAGAAGAGGGGGTTAGATTGCCTATCTAATCATGGATCTAAAAGTAAGTTAAAGTCACCTGCAATAATAATAAGCAATGGGTGTAGGTACATAAATGATTGGCAATAACAGGTCTTTCCCGCAGAGAGTAACTTTTAACCTGTAACTTTTAACCTTCAGCATCTCTAAGGCTCTGTTGGATTTGAGCATCCAGCTCTTTATGAAAAATAATAGTGATTCCATTTGTCCTGTCATGTTCAGGACAGTCTACAATCTTCCCTATCCAATTTGCACTAGGTGTTATTTCTTTTGTCTCTGGGAGGTGGGTTTCTTGTAATAAAATGACAGATGCATTTAGTTTTTTAAGAGCAATTATAACTCTTCTTTTAACAGGGTGGCAAAGACCACGTACATTCCATGAGATAAGCTGCAGTGAAGACATATGTTTATTAGGTGCCATAATTATAAAGTCTAACAAAATAATTCCTCAGATAGAACTAAATAGAAGTTCACCCTAAACAAAAAGAAAATGTTGGGATAGTGGTCTCTGGAGAAATCATCCCCCCTTTAAAAATAATAAGAGTTGATTCACATAATAACTAGATTAAACTGGTATGAAAAATTGTGAGTTACAAATGTGAGAAGCGCAGCAGCGTATCTAAAGGATGCTAATTTTAAGAAATGTTTATGTATAACACAAAACTCATTAACAGCATAATTCAATATTGTATATCTCAGTAGATCTTATTTCCATGCAATAAAACAATAAGGTAAAATATAAAAACCTTGTTGTAAGGAAAAGATACCATCGAGGATGTACTTGATTCAAACGAGGACATTTCAGCTAAGATCACTGATTGTATGAATAGAATTGAAGATTGTGCTTCTATTAATACATTGAAATGGAATGCAAGTAAGACAAAGGTTTTTTGGCTTCACAATTCACTGTCTTCTGTTCCTTCATTTCTTACTCTACAATCAGTTACTACCCTGCAAGTAGATAAAACATGTAAACTTTTGGGTATTTTTAGATTCTTCTCTTACATTTGAAGATCAAATTTCTAATTTAAAGAGGAAGATTTTATATATTATGAGGAAATGTAGGCTTGTGAAGTCATGATTTTTTTAACATAGAAACATGATGGCAGATAAAGGCCAAATGGCCCATCCATTCTGCCCATCCGCAGTAACCATTATCTCTTTCTCTCTCCGAGAGATCCCACCTGCCTATCCTAGGCTTTCTTGAATTCAGACACAGTCTCTGTCTCCACTACCTCTTCCAGGAGACTGTTCCATGCATCTACCACAGTGGTTCCCAAACCTGTCCTGGGAGACCCCCAGCCAGTCAGGTTTTCAAGATATCCCTAATGAATATGCATGAGAGAGATTTGCATACCTGTCACTTCCATTATATGCAAATCTCCCTCATGCATATTCATTAGGGATATCTTGAAAACCTGACTAGCTGGGGGTCCCCCAGGCAGGTTTGGGAACCACTGATCTACCACCCTTTCTATCAAAAAGTATTTCCTCAGATTACTCCGGAGCCTATCACCTCTTAACTTCATCCTATGCCCTCTCATTGCAGAGTTTCCTTTCAAATGAAAGAGACTCGACTCATGCGCATTTACATTACGTAGGTATTTAAACATCTCTATCATATCTCCCCTCTCCCGCCTTTCAGATGTTAGCGTTACCTCAACTTGATTATTGTAATTCTTTATATTTGACCTTAACATCAAAACTGATCGAAAAATTGCAGTTACTCCAGAATACTGAAGTTAATTTTTGGTCTAAAGAGATATGAAACTGTTGCATTAGCGTATAAAAATCTTCATTGGTTATCAGTTGAGAGGCGAATTAAGTTTAAATCAGCTTGCATAGTTCATCGTATATTACAGACTGACTCATCAGATAATCTGATTTTGCTTTTTTCTCATTTGCATTATTCTTCCACCAGATTATGTGGTACTTTATTACTACATTTTCCACAGATTAAAAGAGTAGGGTATAAAAAACAGATTAACTCCTCTTTTGATTACACTGCCATCATAATTTGGAATAATCTACCTGTTTACATTAGGATGGATATCAATTACTTAAGGTTTCATAAAAATTTGAAAACTTTTTTTTACGACTTCTTGTAATATTCATGTTATTATGATATTTTAATTATTGATTGTTTTTATATTTTCCTGTAGATTTTACAGCCTCTTTGAATGCAAATTGCCTTGAATCTTTTTGATATAGTTCAGGGGTAGGCATTCTGGTCCTTGAGAGCCACTGGTAGGTCAGGTTTTCAGGATATTCACACTAAATATGCATGAGATAGATTTGCATCTCAAGGAGGCAGTGCATGCAAATCCATCTTATTCCTATTCATTATGGATATCCTGAAAACCTGACCTGCCTGTGGCTCTCGAGGCCCGGAATTGCCTACCCCTGGTATAGTGTGATTAATAAATTATGGATTAGATTAGATTATTTAGTGTTAAACCACATCATCAAGTGTGATGCGAGTAATACTCCTAGAACAGGGGTAGGCAATTCCGGTCCTTGAGAGCCGGAACCAGGTCAGGTTTTCAGGATATCCACAATAAATATGCATGAGATAGATTTGCATCTCAAGGAGGCAGTGCATGCAAATCCATCTCATACCTATTCATTGTGGATATCCTGAAAACCTGACCTTGGCTCCGGCTCTCGAGGACCGAAATTGCCTACCCCTGTCCTAGAAGATCCTAAAAGAGTAAGTTACATACTGTAAATGCAAAAGCAGGATTCAATGAGATTCAAACCAGGAAAAAGAATCTTCTCAGGTAGATATGCTGGAGCATATAAAATTTTAATTTGGTAAATTTTTTAAGCATTGTTCCAGTTCATGCTGAGGTCAAAAATTGAAGTACTTGAAAAAGTACTGCTCATAGCAGTAGACATTTTCTTAAGGAAGCCACAAGAGACATGCGTGCAGGGACTTTGCTGCTGTTACCAATGACCCTACAGACCACCAGGGATATTAGGTAGGCTTGAGGGACCTACCTAGGCTGTAAGAGGTTAGGACTTCTACATGTTAGTGGGAGGGGAATTAGGGAGCTTTAAAAACAAGAAAAAGGTTCTGTGGGTCTCAGATGAAATTCAATAATGGCACCTGCATAGCTAGATAGAATTAGGACAAGAAAAAAATCTACTGCTTATTTCTACAATGAGCAGTATATAATCAGTTTTACTCTTTTGGGAACTTTCCAGATCAAGCCTCACATCCTGTTGGATACAGCAGCTCTTATTTTCTTATGTGTATTTCATGCAAATTCTTTCTCAATCTCTCTGTCTCTGTCTGTCTGTCTATCTGAGACGTTACAAATGGTAGTTATCATCAGTTGAGGCATATCTTCCTGAGGAATAACTGCAGTGTAACTTGTCACTACTGGTCCATGTTTTTTGACTTTTATGAACACCACTGTACATATGTGGAGCTTATTTGTGCTTATAAATAATTTGGTGCATGTATGTCTGATAGGTATGCAGGGCAGTTCTATTCACAGGCCTTTTAAAGATCAGATTTCACTTCACAATATATTGCCCACGAGGTGAACCAATTAGGTATTACTTGAAACCACTGCTATGTAATATTTCTTTAAGGATAACTACACTGGTGACACATGTCATTAGCTGAGCTATTTCACAAGTTCCCTCAATAAATTACAAGGTTTCTGGGTATAACTCGGCTAATAATGTGTGTCACCACTATGTGTCTGAGAGCATAAGTTGTCAATTATTTCTCTGAGTACTCCATTGTAACTTCAGCACAAACATGTTTATAGAGAAGAGAAGTCCCTATCAACCAGATATTTTATGTTTTATAAAATGGGCAAAACAAGCCAGCCTCTCTATCCAAACTCAGTCAAATTTGTCATATGATTCATTATAGGAAAAATGGCTTTTCACCATGGTCTTTTTGTAAGTTTTTGGACACAGGAATCAATAGAATTGTTTATAAAGCCCACAGTTATTACATGAACACTGAAAGACCATTTCTGGGATTGGAAAACATTGTTCTCCTGTCTTCAAAAGGCTTGGGAGCCAGTGATGTGGTCCTAGAAGCTGGAATGGCAACGAGCAGTAGCATGAAGGGCAGTTATCACTACAGATATTCTGACTTCTGCCATAACTGTCAATAAATTCAGCAACAATGCATACCATATTTAAAGGCAGGAGGGAAGCTGGTAATGAGGAGAAATATCTAAATTTTTGGAACAAAGATGAATTTATAGATTAAACACAGTGGAACCCGGGGGATTGAATGGAGAAGTAGAATGGGCATCCCTGATCTGAACAGGCTGTCTGTAGGGATAATGTCATGAATCAGCTGTTGACAGGAAATTTAAAAGGAAGTTAAAAAAGTGCCGCCACCATCTTGATACAATTCAAGTAAATGGTCGGATGGCGACTGAGTGATTGAGGTAGGTGCTGGGGAAAGTAATTTTAGTTAGTAAATGCGTTAGGTAAGAAGGTAACTTGAGCTTTTTCTTTGATACCTTGCATAATGCACTTTAAATAGTAAGTAAAATATTAACGTGAAGTTATAAGAGGACCGGTGAGGAACTAACACAGGGATCTCAAAGTCCCTCCTTGAGGGCCGCAATCCAGTCGGGTTTTCTGGATTTCCCCAATGAATATGCATTGAAAGCAGTGCATGCACATAGATCTCATGCATATTCATTGGGGAAATCCTGAAAACTCAACTGGATTGCGGCCCTCAAGGAGGGACTTTGAGACCCCTGAACTAACATGTTAAGCTAACCGCCATGACAGTATACTGAGCGGCAAGTGGTGTTGAAACTGAATAAGAAGTATTGAACCATTATTGATTCTTGGGATTGGAGGTGTGTTATATTTAAAGGCAATCATCAGGTGAATTTCGTAACTCAAGCCTTCACACCTGATAGGTTCTGATTGGGACTACCTTGTATCTCACCTATGCAATGCAATAATTTGCTCTCTCCACCCTTTATCTACCACACAGGTGTCAAAGTCGATCCTCGAGGGCCGCAATCCAGTCGGGTTTTCAGGATTTCCCCAATGAATATGCATGAGATCTATTAGCATACAATGAAAGCAGTGCTTGCAAATAGATCTCATGCATATTCATTGGGGAAATCCTGAAAACCCGACTGGATTGCGGCCCTCCAGGAGGGACTTTGACATCCCTACCACATTGTCTCTCATGAAATTGTAATTTTCTTTCCTTTTGTGCTCTTCTATTGATTACCTCTCAGTCTCCTAGTTTATGTCAGCTTGTTTATTCGTCTTAGATATCCCTCAATATAAAGACTTTCCCCCTCTTTTACAAAACCGTAGCATGATTTTTAGCTCCAGTCTCGGTAGTAACGGCTCCGACGCTCATAGGAATTCTATGAGCATTGGAGCTGTTACCATCGTGACCAGTGCTAAAACCGCACTATGGTTTTGTAAAAGTGGGAGGGGGAGTTGGAAGCCATTTAGAGACCTTGATGTAATATTGCAGACTACGTTGCCGGGTGTGCAGCGTCTATGTAAGAGCACTGGACGATTCTGAAAATTCCTTAAGACACACTTGTTTTTACAGGCTTTTTATGGCATATGAATTTTAAAATGATGATTTATATCACTGGTAATGTTTTATATGTGTATGAATTATTATCTTTGATTATTGGAACCCGCCTAGTATTAGGCGGGAGATAAGTTTTTAAATAAATAAATCTACTTTCCATCTCTGCACTCCCTAAGACTTCATGAACACATGGCCTTTCATTTCTATAGGTGGGTGTACATGCTGTTGTATATCCACACATTTGTGCAGTTCCTTCTTGCTGTAAACTGCCTTGAACTAATGGTTTGGCGGTATATAAGAATAAAAAGTATTATTGTCCCTCTGCTGGGCTACTAGTGCCGATCACACCCTGGTAGTCTTGTCACTCTTTAAGAGGAGCATCGTGGGTTGTTCCCTACTGGGGTTCAGATTCAGATTACTGGCCCTCAACAAGGCTCTACTTCCACTAGTCACAGGGCTCCCTCTAGAGCAGTGTTTCCCAACCCTGTCCTGGAGGACCACCAGGCCAGTCAGGTTTTGGGGATGGCCCTAATGAATATGCATGGGGCAGATTTGCATATCTGTCACCTCCATTATATGCAAATCTCTCTCATGCATATTCATTAGGGCTATCCGAAAAACCCGACTGGCCTGGTGGTCCTCCAGGACAGGATTGGGAACCATTGCTCTAGAGCACAGGTGTCAAACTCAAGGCCCGCATGTCAGTTTTATGCAGCCCGCAGTACGATGCCCCCGGTGTTATCTTCAAGCCGGCTCCCTCCTCACTGCCACAGTTTGCACAAAGCTGCAGGCGGCGGCTCCTCACGTGTCCCGCGCCTCATCCGGAAGCATTCCCTCTGATCTTGCGACGTCAGAGATAAGGCTTCCAGTTCAAGTGCAGGACACACCAGGAGCTGCCGCCCGCAGCTATGGGCACACTGCGGCTCCCATCTGCTGTTTTATATTGTCATCATCAACGGCAAGTATTTTCCATTTTGTTCTCTCCCAGTGCACAGCTGTTTTACTATTACGCGCCTTTTTGCTTCAGTTATTTTGTACACAGAGTGTACAAAAATCCAACAGTACAAGGACACAAGGTCCAAAAATAGATAAGCACAGAACCGAATAGTAAAACGAACTGGCAATCAGCAGTAGGGACTTAAGAGCACAGCTCCGCCCTTCCCCCGATCCAGCAGGGGATAATGATGAGCATAAGGAGACGCCGGGGCCGCACTGAAAAGAGCGGCAGGCAGCAGAAGCAGCGGCGGGGACTTAAGAGCACAGCTCTGCCCTTCCCCCAATCCAGCAGGGGCTAACGGTTAAGCGCGAGGAGACGCTGGGGCCGCACCGAAACCAGCGACAGACAGCAGAATCAGCACCAGGGACTTAATGAGCACAGCTCCGCTCCTCCCCCGATCCAGCAGGGGATAACGGTGAGCACAAGGAGACGCCGGAGTCACACCGAAACCAGCGGCAGACAGCAGAAGCAGTGGCAGAGACTTAAGAGCACAGCTCTGCCCCTCCCCCGATCCAGCAGGGTTCTATACCATATTTGATATTGGATCTGAGAATGGTGGCAGTTGACCGTTTAATGCAGCTGATGCTCTGAGATGATAGTGGCGGTTGTCTGGCTGTTGCAGAGGTCATCTGATCCGAATGACATGCCTGCATTTTAGCATTGCATTGACTCTGATCTAAATGACTAGCCTGTATTTTGGCACTCATTACTACTTCCTGGGAAACCTCATGGTTGAAATAGTGTGTGTTGGCTTGGCTGGTTACATCAGGGCTTAAGGAGCATACCAGCTTTCTCTCCTTGGCATATCGTCTTTATGAACTTCTAACATCAGATCCTATTGTCTGACTGGAATTTACTTTACTTCATGTATTTTATTTTTATTTATTGTTTTCTCAGGTACTTTAGCTAGATTGTGAGCCTTCGGGACAGCTAGGGAAATCCAAAGTACCATTTTTATTTATTTTATTTTAATGTATCTTTAATCTATCTTCATTGTAAACCGCTTTGAACCTCACGGTAAAGCGGTATATAAGAAATCAAATCAAATAAAAAATAAATAATGGAACGGACTAACGCCGTACCCTCCAGTCAACAATCTGCAAATTTTGCATATAAAGAGCAAAACAACCCCTCCAGTCATACTACATGGACCCAGACTACAGACACTCCATACAAACCACAACAGACACTCCACAGACACGCCTGTTTCAGTTATATGCTACTTCTTTATATGTACTTAAAGCCAAAAAAATCGGCAAAAACTTATTTAAGTGTGATGTATCCAGTCAAATCTTAATAAATGCAGAAATAATACTGTCTGGATAATAATAAACCTTTTTACCTTTTAATAAAAGGTTTATTATTATCCAGACAGTATTATTTCTGCACTTCTTTATATGTGCCACACATTTGTCTTTCAACTTCATTATATCTGTTCGTTTCGTTTTCTCCCGTCTTGCCTGTATACATCCCATGCTTTTAGCTGTTTTCCTGCTCTATTGTGCCACCACCCTGGGCATCACTCACCCTTGCTATGCCACTGCTTTGACCCTCTTGTAGTTGCTTAAATGATCTGCCACTGACATTACAAAAAGGTCCAGTTTTTAAAATGCATAGATTTAAAGCTGAGAAAGTGGAATTTGCAACTAGAAATATTAAACTAATGTTAACTGCTAAAATTAATAGTAACTGCTAGACAGCTGGCCTATTATTATAATATTGTCTGATTAAAAGCAACCCATGAGGTCTTAGAAGCAAGAGTTCTTCAAAAAGTTTCCATGCTTGCATATTTTTGTTGGGAAATGGTTGGAGCGGGAGAAGTGGTAAGAGGGTGTGCCGTGGAATGTCATGGGGAAAATGGTATACCGCCAAAAGCGTGGAGGACTTTAGCATGCCGATAATCTCGCAGTGACATATGCGTGCAGGACAAATGCTCACCGCCGCTTCAATTGCTTTGAAACCTTCCCGTTAGCACTGTGAGGGGAGTGTGGGGGGAAACCCCACCAGTACATTTACAAGTCCCAGGGCCGCCATCAGGGCAGTACTACCAGTCCTGCATTCAGGGGCCCGGAGCTGACAGGGGGCCCGGGCTCCCCCAGGGTCCTAGGCCACAGTCTAGGGAAGGGGCGGTACGCCCCAGGTGCACAGGAGAGAGCTGGACGGTGAACCCGCGGAGTTCAATACATCTCGAGCCGCGAGGCTCGTCTTCTGTTCCTACCTGCCCTTCCCTCACATATAGCCAATCGGAAGTGTTCCCCGATGTCAGCGCTGACGTCGGAGGGAGGGCTTAAGCAAAGACTGCCCTCCGACGTCAGTGCTGACGTCGGAGAATACTTCCGGTCGGCTATTTGTGCGTGGCAGGGCAGGCAGGAAATAGAAGACAAGCCTCTCGGCTCGAGCTCCGTTTTGCTGAGAAAGTTGCAAAGATGGGCTGGGAGGCAAACGCGGAACACAAAAGGGGGGGCGGGAGTGCGTTTTGGACACAAGGCATTGACTTGGGAGAGAGGAAGGGAGAGAAAGAGATGCTGAGGTGGGGGAGGGAATGGGTTTTTGGACACAGAAGGCATGGACTTGGGAGAGAGGAAGGGAGGGAAAGAGATGCTGAGGTGGGGGAGGGAATGGGTTTTTGGACACAGAAGGCATGGACTTGGGAGAGAGGAAGGGAGGGAAAGAGATGCTGAGGTGGGAGAAGGAATGGGTTTTTGGACACAGAAGGCATGGACTTGGGAGAGAGGAAGGGAGGGAAAGATGCTGAGGTGGGTGAGGGAATGGGTTTTTGGACACAGAAGGCATGGACTTGGGAGAGAGGAAGGGAGGGAAAGATGCTGAGGTGGGGAGGGAATGGGTTTTTGGACACAGAAGGCATGGACTTGGGAGAGAGAAAGGGAGGGAAAGAGATGCTGAGGTGGGGGAGGGAATGGATTTTTGGACACAGAAGGCATGCACTTGGGAGAGAGGAAGGGAGGGAAAGAGATGCTGAGGTGGGGGAGGGAATGGGTTTTTGGCACAGAAGGCATTGACTTGGGAGAGAGGAAGGGAGGGAAAAAGATGGTTGTGTACACGGGGAATAGAAGAAAGGAGAATTTTTGGTCATAGGGAGGGAGTGAGGTACAGATAGTGGCAGTGCGTGCCAATCACTGCCTGGCTGGCCTAGGTAGGAAAAATGATTTTATTTTCAATTTAGTGATCAAAATGTGTCTGCTTTGAGAATTTATATATGCTGTCTATATTTTGCACTATGGCCCCCTTCTACTAAACCGCAATAGCGTTTTTTAGCACAGGGAGCCTATGAGCGTTGAGAGCAGCGTGGGGCATTCAGCGCAGCTCCCTGCGCTAAAAACCACTATCGCGTTTTAATAAAAAGGGAGGGGGAAAATTTGTCTATTTTTGTATAGTTGTTACTGAGGTGACATTGCATAAAGTCATCTGCCTTGACCTCTTTGAAAACCCACGGAATATAAATGATAATTAACATTTTCTCTGCGTACAGCGTGCTTTGTGTTTTTAAAATTTTATTGTTGGTAGATCATTTTGACTTGGCCACAAAGGTAAGGGCGAGGGAGGGGAGCTGCTGAAAGACATCTAGTAATCCTTGCAAGCTTGACTGTGCAGGGAATTATTTTTGTAAAATCATGTTTTGTTATGTGACTGGCATTATTTAGACTTTAATTTCTATGAATGAATAGAATGAAAATGATATAAATTACTTGCTTGTTTTTATGTGCGTGCGCTGAAGGAAAGTGGAGAGAGAGTGGGCTGAGGACGCTGAAAAGAAATGGGGAAGAGAGAGTGGGGAGAAGACGCTGATTTATAAATTGACAATTGTACAGAATATTGTTTCTTTTTTATATTCATCCATAGCTGCATGTTAATGATGTGCTCATATGCACTTATTTATCATCATAACATATACATCATCATTAAAATGCAGCTGTGGATGTGTAAGGACAGGCTGAGGAGGATGGATGGGAAGGAAGGAAGGTGCACATATCAACATATCGTACATTTTTAACATGCATGATGCAGCTATAGGCAAGCTGAGGAGGATGGGATCATACAGATGTGTAAGTTCAGATATGCGCTCAGATGTGTAGTTTTTTCTGATATATTTATTAAGCTTACAGTATTTATAAAAACACATTTAATACTTGTTACAAAAAATATTGTGCAATTGTGATCTACTTCTGGCCTACAAAGGTCAAAAGAAATCCTTAACTGAGATTTTACATTCAAAAGTGAATTATAGCTACTAGCACTATTATTTATTAGTTATTTATTATGCAGATGTTTGTTAGTTTGTTATTAGTTCAGTATTAGACATATGTTAGTTTAGAATAGATAGGTATAGATTAGTTTAGTTTAGGTTAGGTTAGGGCCCTGCTGAAAGAGTCTACCTTGACGTGGTTGCAGGCTTATAAATCTTTTGGTCAAAGAGTGCGGCGACAGAGAAAAGTATGTGTGTATTTGGCCCATGGAAGAAGGGGGGTCGGGGGGAAGGGGTGCGTGGGGGGCCCAATAGGATTGCTCAGTAAGGGGCCCAGAAATTTCTGATGGCGGCCCTGACAAGTCCTCACGCTCCTGTTTGAGGGGGTTGGGAGGGGAACCCCCCCAAGTACACTGAAAACTCCCGTTCTCCTTTCTGTTTTCGCTGTTTGAGAGTTTTTACACACACACACACACCCAACAGGAGCGTGAAGACTTGTAAACGTAGTGGGAGTTCCCACACACACACACATACTCCCTCAGAGTGCTAACGGAAAGGCTTCAAAGTTGTGGAAGCGGTGGCACACATATATCCTGTATGCCAATGTCACCGCGGGATTGTCGGCATGCCAAAGTCCTGCAAGCTTTTGATGGATCACCGGAAAAATGTATCACAAAACAGGGTGATTATGTGGTAAAGTGATATAATTTGCTTTTTGAGATATTTAATAAATAGTGTTAAAAAAAAATAAAAGTGCAGAAACATTTTGAAGATCCCTCGTACTACCGTGTTTCCTCGAAAATAAGACAGTATTATATTAATTTGGGGTCCACAAAATGCATTAGGGCTTATTTTCAGGGGATGTCTTACTTTTTTTTCATGTACAATAATCATCTCTCCCTTCCTCTCCTCCACCCCAATTCTTCCTCTTTCTTTCCTCCCCTCCCTTCCCCCCCTTTGCAGAATCTTTCCTCCCCTCTCACCCATCTTTCTATCCCTCTCTCCCATCCCCCTGTGCAGCAGAACCCCACTGACCCTCCTGTAGCCCCAGTGGGGAAGACCGTGATGCAACCCGTTCAGAGCGCTGCTGCTGTCACTGCTTTAGGATGCCTCGGAGCGGAAGTATGTCAGGTCTCACCGGAGTGGAGGTTGCTGAATTGATGAGTCCAATTTTCTTCGGTGAATCAGACAGCACTAAGTGTCAGGGATGGAGTAGGAGAGTGTCTATCTTAACTAGGGCTTACGGTATTTTTGGTGTAGGGCTTATATTAGGAGCATCTTTAAAAATAATGCTAGGGCTTATTTTTGGGATAGGTCTTATTTTCGGGGAAACAGGGCACAACAGGTTTTTTGGGGGTTGGTCCTTTAAAAGGTCTCATAACCTAAATAGATTCCATGATCATACATCTCAGCAACCAAAATAATAAAAAGGACCTAAGCATTACCCTTTCAGAGAAAACACATGTTGGTTTCATATATAATTGAAGTACTGGGTTTTCATACTGTAGCTATGTGTAATAGGCATTTTCATCAGGGCTTCTTCAGCATCCAGGATGTGTTAGGAAGGATAAGTATTATAGTTTTGCCCAATGAAAACTACAAGAGAATTGACACATCTAAATTGTGACATTCCTAAGGAATAAAGAAGTCAATTAAAATCCAAATCCAGGTGCAATAGAGAAAGAAAACAAAGATCCTCGGATGCAGCTTCAAGTCAGATTACATCTCACACTCTTTAGTTTACCTTCTCTATGTCAATTTAAAATTTAACAGCATTGAAAGCATTGACTAGAATAATTTCAGCATCTCTGGGCAGTGATCAGACAAACAGCTATTATATTCTCAGCTAATAAACAGGCAGCTTCTGCTTTGCAATTCGCCCAAGTTATTTTCTTATCAACTTTACTACACTTTAACTTTTTGCCCGGCTTCCCTGCCCCCTCCACATTTATGGGGCTATCATTCATTGTCATAAGGCACCTGGGAAATTTCAAACATAGAAATAATAGAAACATGACGGCAGATAAAGGCGAAATGGCCCATCCAGTATGCCCATCTGCAGCACCCACTGTCTCTTCCTCTCCTTAAAAGATCCCACATGCCTGTCCCACACTTTCTTGAATTTAGACACAGTCTTTGTCTCTACCATCTCTACTTGGAGACTATGCCACGCATCTATAAGTATTTCCGTAGATTACTCCTGAGGTTATCACCTCTTAACTTCATCCTATGCCTTCTCATTCCAGAGCTTCCTTTCAAATATAAACTTTGTCTTATCTGCTCCATAACATCTGTCTGTTCGCGAACCTGCCTCTATCCAAACCCTAATTCATTCTCTGATCATCTCTCATATCGATTATTGCAACTCTTTATATCACGGAATAACTCAAAAGGAAATCCGTTGATTACAGCTGATCCAAAATACCACCATTAAACTTATCTACAAAGCAAGAAAATATGACCATGTCACCCCTCTACTCCAAGAATCTCATTGGTTACCCGTCTCCCATTGAACTACATATAAGATACTTTTGCTCGTTTTCAAAATATAACTTACCCACTCCCCTGCTTTTCTAGACAAACATCTCATCCCCTATACTTCATCCGGGGCCCTCAGATCCAGCGATCAGAACTTACTGACCGTTCCCCCCGATTAAAGAACTCTACTACACCAGAAACACCATCTTCTCCACCACAGCTCCTACCCTCTGGAATGCCATTGCCATCACATCTACGTCATGAAAATTCTCTTGACAAATTCAAAATCAAACTCAAAACCTTTTTATTTCAAGACACCTATCAAAACAACAGATAAGATTCTTCTTCCAACCACCTCTTTCAATCCATGAGAACCACTTTTAAGATGCGACTTCCCTTTCCTCTTTGTTTTTGCCCTTTCCCCAGTACCTCCCTTTAATTTTATTTTTTGATGTAATTTCAATTCTTCTCCTCCCTAAATACTTCTCGTATCTATTTTTGTCAATGTCTTTGTCATAGTCCTGTCCTCATTCCCCACATTTTAATTTTAAATTTAATTTTTATTTTTATTACTTAAATTTTTAGCATTGTAAACCGACCAGATACATGTTGATGGTTGATATGTCAAACTATAAATAAATTTGGAAACTTGGCAAATGAAAGAGATTCACCTAGAAACAGTATTCTATCAATAAACACATTTGCCTCAACTATGTCTCGTGGTGCACAGTGCTTAGACCCTAGGATTGATTTTTCACTCCAAAATATACATTTCCTCCTGAAATCTCTATCCCTGATGTACTGAGTCTTAGAAACTTACTAGCACAGTCCTAGGACCAGCATCTCTGCAATTATCATTTTCCAATTGCTAGTGCCAAAAGGATATTTTAACTTCAGCTGGTCTATATGTCAGCACCCTAGCATGCAGACTCATTACATCAAACTTTGTAGAATTTTCTCCTTTCTAATTGCACCTTCTTTCTGACAAACCATTGTATAATTCATTGCAAAAGATTTCCATCTCTCCAGTGAATTTCTGACAGGAGCTGCCCCGTTACTATCACTTTCACCGACTGAGATAGCTGTGAATAAAAATTTCTCTTGGGCTCCCTCTTGCATAGCTCAAAGACAATTATAATAACTATGGTGACTCTTTGATCTAGACCGTGATCATCACACATACACACAAACGTGACCTTTCATGCAATAGCTGTTGCGTTTCTACGGAACTGAAAAGGGCAAATGAACTGCAAGTAGCCGAACAGTATTTCTGTAGAGGACACAGCAAACAAACGCCACCAACTGGATCAGCTTCCCTTATGCATATGGTAGATTTGGGCTTAAGGGTGGCTCTGAGACTTTATTAATTTAGGGCCTGATAATCTAAAGCAGTGTATCTCAAACTGTGTGCCAAAGCACACTAGTATGCTTCCTGAGATTTCAAGTGTGCCGTGGTACACTGGGGAGGAGGAGAGTCACGTCCTGTCAGCAATCAGTGGGCGCCAGCACTAATCCTTCTCTCTGGCCCTCTTCCCTTTTGGCACCCCCCGACTGGCGTCTCAGGGCCCGCCTGGAGGACCTTCACACACACGTGGACATCG
This sequence comes from Geotrypetes seraphini, assembly GCF_902459505.1. Classification (NCBI taxonomy): domain Eukaryota; kingdom Metazoa; phylum Chordata; class Amphibia; order Gymnophiona; family Dermophiidae; genus Geotrypetes; species Geotrypetes seraphini. Next base: position 26,039,683 of record NC_047095.1, read on the forward strand.
ACATGATGACGTCACGCATGCACGTGATGTCATCACGGCAATATCCGCGCACTTCCAGGTGCCTCGAACCACGGCCACTACCTTCAGTGTGCCGCGGCTCAAGAAAGTTTGCTGGACTCTGATCTAAAGAGACTCCTGCCGAGGTAAACCACGCTGAGTAGAACAGCCAGTCATATTCAGCAGAACTTAATCAGGCAGTGCTGTTGAATATTCTCTCTAACCAGCCATCTCAAAATTGTGCAGTAGAAGGGCATGGGATCAGGAGTTATGGGGGTGCCATTGCCAATGATATCTAGTGCCAGTACCTACATAGCTACGCAATCAGATAGGACCACAGGAAAGGTTGTCCTATCTTTGATCATTTAGCCATTCAGGTGCTGGCACTGAAAATCATCTGCTACCCGTATAATTTCTGAGTAGTGGCCTCTCTGTTCTCCCCCCTCCCAAACATGATCAGTCCCCCTGATGAATCCCCCTCAACAAGAGCAGTCCTTCTCCCAGAATCTTCACCAAGAGATTCAGCCTCCAAATCACTACCCTTCCCCCCCATGATGGTCCATTAGGCCCCTCCTTGGCCTACCTTATTATCCCTGGTGGTCCTGATCCGTAACTTGCTACAGGGGGTCCAAGCTTGAATTGTAGGCACAAACATTAGCTGCCCATTTTCCTTTTGCTTCTCATTCTTCAGAAGGGTAACTGCTAGAAAATTCTTCATTACCCCCTCTGCTGAACCTCTAAAACTCATGTTGATATCATTTAAACTGGTCTTCCAGTCAGTCCTTGCGTGCAAGCAAACCTGAAGGGCAGCTTGATGAATCATAGCAACTGTGAGGATCCAATATTCCAAACAAATCTGTCACATATTGTACCATACTGCACACTTTCATAGTTTCATAAGAAGATCCATATAATTAGTCTAGCTTACCATAAAAAAAAAATTTTTTTGAATGACAAGGTCAGGCTGTTGCCCTTTCAGTAAATTAGAGAAGATTGCCTTAAATTGCACAATATAATGAAACACCAATTTGCATATTTGCTGCTATATTAAAAGGGATCAGTTTTAGCTCACAAAGCAGAACAAACAAAAACATGCATTTTAATAACTCAGATTACTCCCAGGAAGTGACCCTCAGCAGAAAGTCTGATTATCGCTACTTAATTAGAAGCCACGGAATCTAAATCCTCCCTTAAATCCTAGTCTGTGTGCAGTGAAAGCTGAAGCCATGAGTTTTGTCTTAGATTCAATATTTACTCTCTACTAATATGTTTGCAGGAGCGACTTTCCAAGCATTATGAAGACATGCAAAAAATTAATATTCAAAGAAAGAGTGCATAAGACCTGTGTTATCTTGCAGGTGCAAAGCAATTAACAAGCTGGCATTTGCACTGCTTTAATTAATTAATCAAAAATGTAAAGCTGACTTTCATTTCTTTTCATTTATTTTAGATGTTTGAGCATTTCATCCGTCAGTAATAAACTAGTACACAGCGAACGGCACAACAGCTGGTAAATGAAATTCTTCGTCAACACTATAAAAAGTACACAGGAATTTCACCCTGCCAACGTGACACAATGTATTTGACAGCTATGAACTTTGAAGTGCTCGAAATATAAAGCCATTGTACTTGTGGCATTCAGTAATAAACATTTGATTCCAAACTTTATTTACTAAAGGCTGCGCTAAGAGTCATAACGCATTTTACGCGCTTGGACCTATTCACTAATAAATCGTAAGCGTTGACCCGGTATAAAGAGGTAGCGCACTTTAATGGATCATGCGTTACCTAAAATAGAACAAAAGCTAGATAAAATGTATAAAGGTAGAAAAGTTTCAAAAATTAGCAAGTTCATGTTGGCAGTCACTATTTTTGCTGGTTGTCTGTGTGCTGGAAATTACATGTACAGTATGTGTTGAGCATTTATTTATTTCTATTATAAGTGTATAATCCGCTTATTTTCCTTCTCCAGACCTCACACTGCCAACCAGAATGCAATTTTCTTTATGGGTAAATACAGCAGTCTACTGAAACCATATTTCTCTACTCAGCAGAAAGGATGATTTTCACCTCTGCAGATCAAGATGGGTTACGCCATAGTTACCTCACCGGATCCCTCTTTGCTCCTAAAACAGAAACATATTGTTGATGCACCCCAGCCCCTAAAAAAGCCTAAAACATTAATTAGGATTTCAGCTGCAGAAATGTCTAAATTTTGATTGTGAACAGCTCATGCGCTGTTAACAATTATAGATATTTCAGCAAAGTAAGTACGAATATTTCAGCAAAGAAATGACTAAACCGTGGCTATCCTGTTGCCTGGGAAAATATTTTGGTCAATACATAATTAAAAGACAACATTCATTAAGGCACGTTAATTAAAACATAAATGCTGCATTTCTACTTCACTAAGCATTCACTCAGCTGGAACTAACTGTATTTGCTTAATCTACAATTTTAGATGTATTAGCAAAAATAAATGTTGGTGAATGTAAGAGCCTGATTACATATCTTGGGTAAATTGGTGATAATGAGTCAAGAGACTTTGTGTTCATTCACATACATTACAATACGAATCATTATGAAATTAAAGCTAAGATTAATCCTGCTAATGACACCATGGAGCATCTGGGAATAAGATAACCCAGATGTCAAATTCACTGTGATACTGTGCCGTCGTTTGATAGAGTAACCCCTTGAAGTGTTCTTCTAAGGCAGCTAGCTGGTACCCCCACAGTCCCAGCACTTGAAATGCAAATGAATGACAAGATAGACTAATAATGAGAGCAGATTCAAGCAGGAAGGAAATGAATAAATTAAAAAGAAAAAAAAAAAGCCTGAACCACCCATAAGAACAAGCAGTAGGCACCCTGATGTCCTCAATTAGGCTGGATGACATCTGCAGTGGATTTCTCTCTAATAAAGCCCTCACTCTGTATTCCAACGCACACGATTCTAACACTGTTAACATTTTAATGTCTTGGGCGTGCATGGTAACATTAATTACGAGATGATTTGGATGACTTCTGAATCTCTTTTACCCGCTTTCTCCTCGGCAAATTCCTGAGTCGCAGCTTTCATGTCATAAATAACATGTAAAGATCTGCCAGGCATTAAAACTACCCTACAGTAACTCGGATCTACTAAGTTTCATATAGGTGGGGATGCCATTGTTATGAATTTAAAGAGGGTCAAGAGATGTACATTTTAATGGCCCAATTTACTTAATGCATACTGTACTAGAATCTTTTATTTTTTTTTTTTTGCTGCTCACCTTTTTAGTCTTTCCTCATATGAGAAGAGTTCCATCCCCTTTATCATATTGGTCGCTCTTCTTTGAATCTTTTCTAGTGCCGCTATATCTTTCATGAGATAAGGAGACCAGAATTGAACACAATACTCCAGGTGAGGTCACACCATGGAGCAATACAGAGACATTATAATACCTTTAGTCTTGTTAACCATCCCCTTTTTAAAATAATTTCTAGCATCTTGTTTGATTTTTTTGGCTGTCGCCGCATGTTGGGTGGAAGGTTTCATCATATTGTCTATAGTGACACCCAGATCCCTTTCTTGGGCGCTAACCCCTAAGGTAGAACCTAGCATCCGGTAACTGTGATTCAGGTTATTCTTCCCAATGTGCATCACTTTGCATTTGTCCACATTAAATTTTATCTGCCACTTTGACACCAAATCTTCCAATTTCCTATGGTCTGCCTGCAATGTTTCACAATTCGCATGATTTTTAACTTTGAGCAGTTTAGTGTCATCTGCAAATTTAATCACCTCACTCGTCGTTCCAATTTCCAGATCATTTATATATAAGTTAAATAGCACCAGTCCCAGTACAGATCCCTGCGGCACTCCACTGTTTACTCTCCTCCATTGAGAAAAATGACCATATAACCCTACCCTCTGTTTTCTATCCAATAATCAATTCCTAATCTACAATGAACTTTGTCTCCTATCCCATGACATAAATTACACTGGCTGCCCATAACCCATCGAATTACCTTTAAAATATTATTTTTAGTCTATAAAACATTAAGCACCAATGAACCTCAATTTATCTCAAAAATGATTGTCCCACATAATTCTGCTCGTTCTCTAAGATCTTCTTCATCTAATTTGCTTTCAGTCCCATCACTAAGAATCATAGGTACTAGACGCAATGACATTTTTTCAGTAAAAGCTCCCACACTATGGAATGCCCTCCCAAATTTTATTAAAAATGAAACCGACCTTGTAGTATTTAAGAAAAACTTGAAAACATATTTATTCCAGGACGCTTTTGACCTATAAAACACCGTCCTTCTAGATTTCTGTATTCTTCTTTCTTTTTTCTCTTAACCCATTATTACCTAATTTGTTTTTATCCTTTGATGTCAAACTCTAACAAATAATAAGATTGTAATTTCTCCCCTCCCTTCCCACCCTTTCTTGTTTGTCAATCTTCGTTTGTCCTAAAAATGAATTTAGTATATTAAATGTATGTCTGTCTTTTAAGTGACCTTGTAACCTAAATTGTATTACCACACTCTGATGGTTTTTTAACTGTACATCGCTTAGATATCTTGATAAGCGATTCATCAAATAAAGGTAAACTTGAAACTTGAAACTTGAAACTCTTTTATTTTCTCAGGAGCTTCTCATAAGGAACTTTGTCAAAAGCTTTCTGAAAATCTAGATACACTATATCAACCAACTCACCTTTTTCCACATGTGTAGTCACACCTTCAAAGAAGTCAAGCAAATTGGTGTGGCAAGATCTCCCTTGGCTGAACCCATGCTGACTCTGTCTCATGACACGGGGACAAATTTTTCCACATTCCTGCGGAAACTCATTTTCCCATCCCACCCCAGCGAGTTCTTTTCCTGTCCCTGCCCCATTCCTGCAAGCTCCGTTCTCATTTGCACAAGCCTCAAACACTTTAAAATCAAAAGTGTTCAAGGCTTGTGCAGTTAAGGCAGAGTTTACAGGAATGGGGCAGGGACAGCGACAAAACTCATGGGGTACGGGACAGGGGAATTGAGTTCCTGCGGGGATGGGAACAAATATGTCCCCATGTCATTCTCTAATTGTGGATTCAACATTGCCTTGATAATGAATGTGACTGTTGGGCAGACTGGATGGACAATGCAGGTCTTTATCTGCCGTCATTTACTATGTTACTATGTTTCACCTCTATTTGCTCACAGATCTGATAAATAAAGGGGACCTTTTACTAAGCCGCAGTAAATACTAATGTGTGATTACCACAGGTTAAAAACCCCTCCCACAGGGAACGCTTATCTGTCCATACTAGTTTTGGGATCAGCGCACTCTTCTCAGCGCTGGGGGAATAGAGGTGGAAAGTAAGCATGTTCTGAGCTAATCAGTTATCACAGCTCCATCACCGTATGCTGATTAGAGCAAGATTCATGTGTGATCCCTTACCACCTAGAAAATAGGTGTCAGCAAGTTTTCACATGCTAATGGCCATGCACTATTGGGGAAATTAGCTCATGGCTATTAACGGGAATAATGGAAAATGGGAACATTTTACCACTGCGCAAAAAGTGGCCTTAATATGCAGGGGATAGTGTTGGCCACCTTTTAGTGCAGCTTAATAAAAGGTCCCCAAAATTTGAAAAATTTCTCTCAAGTTCTTCATATGATCACATTACATTAGTGACTTCTATTCCTTGCAGTTCGAGGCGGATTACAAAAGAGGATAACTAGAGAATTACAAGTTAGGGTACTAATTACATGATTGAGCCTTTGCTGGGAAATTTACAAGACTGGGAATAGTTAAGGAGATGTATTAGTTTGTCTTGATAAATTATCTGACTGGCAGGGTTTTAATTTCCTTTCGGAATGTTTTCTAGTCAGTCGTTGTTGGCAGTATGTTGGAGAGGTGGTGATCTAGTTTTGCTGCTTGCGTTGTTAGTAGGCTGTCATACATCTTGCGCTGTCTGCCTTTGATTGGGGGGGTGAGTATATGGGGTCTGAGTCCTCCTTGGTCTGGTTGATTTGTTCCGGTTTAGGTGATTGTTTAGGTAGGTGGGGGTGGTGCCATTCATTGCTTTGAAAAATAGACAGTAAAATTTGAATAATATTTGCGCTTATGTAGGAAGCCAGTGTGTGTCTAGGTATGTGGTAGTGATATAGTCATATTTGCTTAGTGAGTAGATCAGTCTGAAGGCTGTATTTTGTACTGTCTGTAGTTGTTTTATCATGCTTGTGGGGCATGGCAGATAAAAGATGTTGCAGTAGTCTAAAAGTCCCAGGACTAGGGATTGAACTAGGAGACGTATGCTCCCTGTCAAAGAATTTTCTTATTTGTCGCAGGTTGCGTATGACTACAAAAGATTTCTGGATGGTCTTGTTGATGTGTAGTTGCATGGAGCAGCATCTGTCTATCACCACCCTGAAGAATTTTAGGGCGGGCTGTATTGGATATTTGATCATTTGAGCTTTGGCGCTGGAGAAGAATTTTATGCGTGCCATGAACTGCCAGAAGAACAAACAAATCAATTCTGGAAGAGATCAAACACGAAGCACAAATAATGAAGTTATGACTGTCTTATTTTGGTCACACCATCAGAAGAGAAAAATCATTGGAGAAGGACATTATGTTTGGGAAAATTGAAGGAACCAGGTGAAGAGGGCGATCTGCAATCAGATGGCTCAACATACTGAAAACAACCATGGGGATGATACTGGAGGACCTTTCCAGACTAGCACAAAACTGATCTCTTCTTAGATCTGTAGCTCATCAAGTCTCTGGGACTCAAGCACGAGTCGATGGCACTTAACTAACTTTCCATATGATCACTCCCTTTTCTGTGTCATTTAAGAGTCATCTATAAACTGAAATATTTCATGCTAATCAAACACTAGGTTGTGTTGGCATATTAAGGTGTTTATTTTCAAAGCAGATAGATGTCATAAAGTGCCTTATAAAACAGCCGTTGTTTGCCCACAAGCCCTGAAGCAGACAAACTAAACGCTGTCACGGGCTAATATGTAAACACATGGCAAAAGCTGCAACACTGACAGTTAAGTCCCAGACTAGAGTTTGTTTATGATGTAGCACTGCAGTAAGTAAATAAGTAGAAATTAAAAGTAGACGTATTATTTTCATTCCAGTGGAAGGTTTTTTAGGCGTGGCCTAGTGGTTAGAGCAGCTGCCTCAACACCCTGAGGTTGTGAGTTCAATTCCCACTGCAGTTCTTTGGGCAAATCACTTAACACCTCATTGCCCCAGGTACAAAATAAGTACCTGTCTAAAATACGTAACCACATAGAAAAAGCAGAATATCAAGTCCTATCCCTTTATGCCTATGATGAATGCTGTAAGCTCGTTAAACTGGTTTCAGTCAGAGCTCTTTGAGGCTTTTTCCTTCCATTGATAGGAGTACAGATATTGTGGACTATTCCAATTATTATCATTGTGTGGGGGATTTTGGCAGTCCCTACAGACATCCTATTATAAAATCAACCCAAACAATCTACTCCCCTATAGAATTTTATGCATACGTTTAAATAGTTCCTTGTGCTTCCACAGGCAAGATTTTCTGTTGGGGGATGATAAAAAGTGAACTCACCTTGCTGCATACACCCCTTGCTTTCCCCGTACCTTTTTTTACTTCCCTGGCGCGAGGTTGCATTGGCGCTCTCTCTGACATCACTTCTGGGACCCGCGCCTAGGAAGTGACGTCAAAGGTCGAGCTGACACTGATGTGGGCATGTAGCTCATGTCGGAGAAGTTAAAAACGTATGGAAAAGGGAAGGGGGGTGTGCGGTATGGAGGGGGTCAGGGAAGATGGCAAGGTAGGGGCCACTGATTGTGATCTAGGGATATAGAATTAAAGGCATGAAACATTTTCCTAGCAAAGGTACACAATGACACTGGAGTCAAAATTACTTTCATATTCCTTTACTGGTGGAAAATTAGTCATGTAATATTTCTTCAGTGGTGGTAGAAATATTGAGCTTCAGATAGTTGTCATTTAAAAAAAAGGGAATGAATGTTTTTTTTTTTTAAAGTGATAACCTTTAAAACGCAAATATGTATGCTGAGGCGTTCTGACAAAGCTTGAATGTCACCTTGGACTTTTGTGGGAAGGAGACTGAATCAGTTTGGTTCCCTTTTGTGGTTTTTATTGTAGAATAGCAACACTCTTGATTAGCCAAGAGACTCCTTGGGGCGACATGGAGCTCTCAAAGTGGGCTACCGTTAAGAAGTATTATTTTACTTTTAATCCCAATTATTAGTAACTAGGGACCTATGCATAAAAAGGGACCTATGCTAAAATAGCCCAAGTTAGGGTTAAAATAACACGTCTTAACTATTGCTCACATTGATAACTCCACCCCTTACATGTGTTCCTATTTGTATTCTCATGTCATATTGAACTAGAAGGGGTGGAGTTATCAATGGCCACGGCAAAAGTGGCCTTAGCACGACCTTTATGCAAGTCTTTCTCACGCGCTATGGCCACTTTTGCTGCACCTGGAAATTGACCAATTTTCCTATTTCTGGAACTAATGGCCACACGCTAATTGTACAATTAGCACACAGCCACTGCAAATATTACCATGTGAACAACATATAACTAAAATGGCCAATTATTTACCAGTCAGCACTTAAGCATCCTGGGCTCTTACTGCAACCCATTTTGTAGGCAGTAAGGCCCTGAGGCCTGTATCTTGCAACCAGCGCCAGTGTCAGCTGGCGCCTCCAGAACTGGCACCGGTCGCGTGTCCATCACGTCCCGGCGCCGGTTGCAGAATCACGGCCACGTCAAACATAGACGCCAGAAATGTAGACCAGAGTTTTAAGGGCCTACATTTCCAGTGGCTGTGTTTGCTGTGAATCTTCGAGCTTGGGTGCCTCCCTAGCCACAATTAGGGTACCGGTTCAGGATGCAAAAGCAGATGGCTACATTTTGTTTTGTTTTCAGGGCTTTTAAGTTGGGTTAGGTCACTTAAGTTAGGCAGCAGTGCAGCACCTACCACCGCCTAACTTAAAGCATTGTTTGAAGAATCAGCCCCTACCAAAAATGTCAGTACATTAACTGCAAGTTGATATAACTGGTGCCCACTGGTAGATGCACAGATTGAGTCGCCTACTGAATTAGGCGCTCAACTTAGGGCTCCTTTTACAAAGCTGGAGTAGCGGCTGCTGCTGCGGTAAATTGCTCCAATGTCCATGGATATTTAATGGGCGTCGGAGCATTTGCCATGCGGCAGCTGCTGCCACAGCTTTGTATTAGGGTGAATTTTTTTTAATTGGTTAATTGGCGCTGATAATTGAAAGTCTGTAAGCATTTGAAGACAGTTCTTTTTGATCAAACTTATCAGTGAATTATATGAATGAAATCTGTATTTTTTGTTTTGTTTTGTTTAGATGTTAGGATGTAATTTTGGGGTTTTTTTTAATTGTTTAATCGTTTTATTATGTATGTTCTTACTATAACCTGTGCAGAACTGGTGGATGTAGGGGTTAAGGGTAGGTTGTGGGCGTGTTTTCAAGTTAGGTGCCTCTTCTTTGAATTAGGCACCTAACTTAGGTGCAGATGTTTAGGTGAAGAAAACCCAGGCATAAATACAGTGCACTTGAAGTTAGGATGCCTAGCAATGACTAACATCACTTATGCGACGCAGAGCATAGTTCTAAACAGTGCGCCTAACTTACAGAATCACACTTAGCATCACACTAGTCAGTGCTGATTTTTTAGGTGACCTATATAAGATCCAGTCCTTCCTGTTTAAGCTCATGCATGACAATCTGGATTTCAATCCCCAGATCAGGATGAGGCCAATAGTGGCATACACCTACTAGCAATTGGAGCATGTCAATGATGTCCCCCTGGTCCAGAGAATATAGGTGTTTGCACTTGTTCAGATTGTAGCGGGGGTGTCCAATGTCGGTCCTCGAGCGCCGCAATCCAGTCGGGTTTTCAGGATTTCCCCAATGAATATGCACGAGATCTATTAGCATACCATGAAAGCGGTGCATGCAAATAGATCTCATGCATATTCATTGGGGGAAATCGTGAAAGCCCGACTGGATTGCGGCCCCTCGAGGACTGACATTTGACACCCCTGTGCTATAGCATAGTCTGTCCATCCTTGCCAAAAGTAGACAGGGTGACAGTATTCAAGAAGGCGTTGAGGTCAATGAGGTTCATCCCATCTTTACAAAGAAGATTCCCCTATGGATCAAGGAGTAACACGCAGATATTAGGAGTGGACCAAAAGGTACATGTTGAAAGCAAAGAAGAGTCACTAAAGAGGTTTACAGACATAAAAACAAGGTTTGTTGACATAAAAATAAGAAAAAGACTTGCAAAGGCCAATGAAGGCTCTAAAATAGGCCAAATGCTCAAATAAAGGACTCTCTTAGATGTCTCTGCCAACAGAATCATTAGGTCCAGGAGTAGGCAATTCCAGTCCTTGAGAGCCACAGGCAGGTCAGGTTTTCAGGATATCCACAATAAATATGCATGAGATAGATTTGCATCTCAAGGAGGCAGTGCATGCAAATCCATCTCATGAATATTCATTGTGGCTATTCTGAAAATCTGACTAGCTGGGGCACCCAGGACAGGTTTGGGAACTCCTGCTCAATTGAGTCTAACAGAGCTGTTAGCATCAATGCAAAGTTTTGCCATCTTTTCCGACCTTCTACCTCTCAGAATGCATGGCATAGATCCGCTGTATTCCCTGACACCATGCACTACACATTAACACACAATACGCATTTTTCTGAACCTTCATTTAATAATTCCACTAGCTTCTAATGTAATGTAATGTAATTTATTTCTTATATACCGCTAAACTCCGTTAGGATTCTAAGCGGTTTACAGAAAAATAGACAATAGGGTGCATTAAAATTATAAGTAAAATAGGTACTTAGAAATTCCCTTACTGTCCCGAAGGCTCACAATCTAACTAAAGTACCTGGAAAAATGACAATTAGTAGAGTAATGGAGAAATAAAATAGAGATAGATGCGAAAAATAAGAAAATAAACATTCTAATAAGGCTACAATGATCTAAAGGACTTTGAAAGGTTGAAAAAAGAGGGGAGATAAGAATAGATGCAGAGGGAGAACCGTTAAAGCAATAGAATTCTTGGGAAATTTAAATGAAATTTAAATAATAAACTAGGAAACAAAAACCAAGTGGCAAAATAATGAATGAGATTTAAAAATAAAATATCATAAACTAAAAAGAAAGTGAAAAATAAAAACAAAACAGTCAAGACTGAAGTCCAGCTTGAAATGACTTCACTGTTTTGGCTGCGAAACTTCTCCAGATGTCATCCGATCCTTGTCAGCTAATGAGAACTAGCCAACGAATACACCCTCAGCCCATGACACATTCACTCTGCAAACTTTCCTGGTTTCCCAGAATGCACAATTTGTGCTGAAAAAGTTTACCCCAGTCCTCACTCAGGCAGAATTTACCACTGACTATATCTCATGTGAAAGGAATTGCTCTAGAACCGTAACTTTGCCCCTTACACTGGCCCAGTTCATGCATATTAAAATAAGTCAGCCTCCAAGTAACATAGAAACATAGAAACATAGAAGATGACGGCAGAAAAGGGCTACAGCCCATCAAGTCTGCCCACTCTGCTTACCCACCCCCTGTCTATGCCCTAATGACCCAATTTCCTTATCTTGACCCTCGTAGGGATCCCACATGGGTATCCCATTTATTCTTAAAGTCTGGCACGCTGTCTGCCTCGATCACCTGCACTGTAGTGGTATTTTATCACATGATAGCGTCAAATTAGTTAGTTGATAAATATCGTTGTGAGCTATATTTTAAAAATAAACCCTTACAGATTCATACGCCGAGTGGCTCAAGTGTGCTGACAAGGCAGGTAAAGCAACCTGTTTACTCTGATAGTCTCATTGCACCACTATAAAGTCGGCTTTGATCCTAACTTTGCCAGGGAAAACCTTTGATAATAAAGCGCATAATGCCACGGGACTTTTCCTTTTTATATCATTTGTATGTGGCTAAGACAAAGCATGGATAAATCTTAGGCTGCTTAGTGCTACCAAAAGTAATTAACGAATTTGTTTGTGCTTGTGGTAAGATAAGTCCCTCACAGGTTATGAACTGATGATGAATTCAAAGCTTGGGAATCAAGTAAACAAAGCCATCAAACTCATTTTAAGCTGTGGTAAAAATTGGCCGTAGAATGCTCTTATGCTCTAAGGACATTTTTAAAGTGGCCATTAAAACCCAGGGTCTAATATTCAGCTGGCGGCAGTAAGCATTTTAGCCGAGACCTATACAGGCTTCAGCTTTGAATATCCAGTTATTTTTAAGCCAGCTAACACATAACCACTTAAGTCGATATCAGCACTTAAGCAGCCATGGGCCAACACATAAGAATAAGACAGGCATTTGTACAGTCCCATTTAGTGCTAAACCTAGCCATTTAAGGACTGAATATTAGCACTTAAGCAGATAAGTGCTGACTCCATCCTGGAAGAGTCTAGGACAATTCATCGATTCCAATTCAGCTCAGCTGTTTCATCGCTGAATTGGCCATAATGTATCATCCATGGCAATACCTGACCTCTTCTGGGGGAGCTATACCCCCCCCCAAAAAAATAGGAGTGCCCCTGATACCCCTCAAGAGCACCTCCCACATCCCCCACCCCCTCAAGGTAGGAGCACCTACACACACACACACAGCATAATACCTCTTGAAAAGTTTGCTGGCCCGAACAGCATCTTCCACCCCCCTGCTCGTGCCAGCCTAATCTCCCCTCTGATGTCACATCCTGGTCCTGCAACTAGGAAGTGATGTCAGAAGGGAGCCAAGGCTGGCTGAACAGGGGATGGAAGATGCGCTGGTGAACTTTTCAAGAGGTATGCGGGTGGGGGGCAGAGAGGAGGAGAGGCATCAGCGAGAGAAAAAGAGGCACTGGCGGAGGGACAGAGAGAAGAAGAGGCACCGAGGGGGGGGTAGGGAAGAGAAGAGACACCAGCAGGGGGGCAGAGAAGAGGAGAGAGGCACCAGTGGGGGAGGGGGGAGAAGTTTAAGCATGATTCATTGTGCTTCATCAAGGCCATGTTGAAACATCTTGCGATGTAATAGCCATGGTGAATCTTCCCATTCTGCCTTGGAATGCCCCCAACAATGCCAGCTTTGAGCTAGGCACAACTGCGAATTTCAGTGGTACTTAGCTAGTTAAGTGCCACTGAAAATTATCAGCTAGACCCAACCAAACAATTTAACTAGTCAGCACTGTCACGTTGAATATTTCACCCCCTCCCCCCATGATTTTCTATTTTTCCCATTAATAGCCAGGAAAAAATGCTTCAGTACCTGAATAAATGAATGTAAACCGTTCTGAGCTCTCCTGGGAGAACAGCATAGGAAATTAAATAAATAAATAAATAAATGTACTAATGTTGCTATTAGTGTATGCCAATATAAACGACTAGGTAATAGTCAAGGCAAAAGAAATTGTTCCTAAAGGTCCGTGATGCACAAAATAACTAATAGAGGAACAAACAATAATGCTTCAAATACCTTTTTAAATTTGAGTGGTGCTCAGAATCCAAGATGGATGAAAAAACTCGATGTGGGGACGAGCCCCTAAAGAGCTTCTTGCAGAATCTATCATTGCGCCATTATGAAGTAAGAGGTCATTCAAAGTGCTTATTGAAGATACTTATGACTGTCTGTAATCCATAGAGTGAAAAATATGGTCCAAGTTCTAAATAGCTTCAAAAGTGAACATTCAAAAAAGACTTAGCTTAAAAGTTCAAACAGCGTTAGTCCAGCTAGGTTCTGACGCGTTTCGCCACCCTGGCTTCCTCAGAGAACCCGCTCAGCTGCTTATGAACTCCAATTCAATACGTGTCCCACAGGAAATGGAAAAAATTATTTCTTCGGATCAGGACACGTATTGAATTGGAGTTCATAAGCAGCTGAGCGGGTTCTCTGAGGAAGCCAGGGCGGCGAAACGCGTCAGAACCTAGCTGGACTAACGCTGTTTGAACTTTTAAGCTAAGTCTTTTTTGAATGTTCACTTTTGAAGCTATTTAGAACTTGGACAATATTTTTCACTATATGGATTACAGACAGTCATAAGTATCTTCAATAAGCACTTTGAATTACCTTTTACTTCATAATGGTGCAATGATAGATTCTGCAAGAAGCTCTTTAGGGGCTCGTCCCCACATCGAGTTTTTTCATCCATCTTGGATTCTGAGCACCACTCAAATTTAAAAAGGTATTTGAAGCATTATTGTTTATTCCTCTATTAGTTATTTTGTGCTATTGGTGTATGGCCATTTTTTTAAATTGTCATGGAAGCACGTACCACCACCTATCCAGGAAGTGCTAAGGGCACCCATGTTACCCGTGCACTAATAACTGTTTAATGCAGGAGTGCCCACTCTCTGCCCCTGGCATGCCCCCTGATAGCACACGTGGCAAAAATAACATGGAATGTTTTGTACTGGGGGTGTCCAACCTTGGTCCTTAAGGGCCACAATCCAGTTGAGTTTTTAGGATCTCCCCAATGAATATGCACAAGATCTATTTGCATACACTGCCTCATTTGTATGCAAATAGATTGCATGCATATTTATCAGGGAAATCCTGAAAACCCAAGCTGGCGAGGGCCAAAGTTGGACGTCCCTGCTTTAGTGCTTTCCAAGCTAGGGCATGTTTGCTGTATCATGGTACATAAGCACATAAGCATTGCCTCTGCTGAGTCAGACCATAGGTCCATCACGCCCAGCAGTCCGCTCCCGCGGTGGCCCCCCAGGTCAATGACCTGTAGTGATATTACTCTACTATTCTATTACTTTATAGCCTTTTGTACTGTATAGTAACCCTCTAATTGTACCCATGGATCCCCTTTTCCTTCATGAACTCGTCCAATCCCCTTTTGAACCCCAAAGTCGTACTCTGCTCTACCACCTCCTCTGGAAGCGTATTCCAGGTGTTCACCACCCTCTGCGTGAAGAAGAACTTCCTAGCATTTGTTCTGAACCTATCTCCCTTCAATTTTTTTGAGTGCCCTCTAGTTTTTGCTGCCCCTGCTAGTCTGAAGAATCTGTCCCTCTCTACCTTCACTATACCCTTCATGATCTTATGAGTTTCTATCATATCCCTTCTAAGTCTCCGCTTTTCCAGGGAAAAGAGCCCCAGCTTCTACAGCCTCTCAGCATATGAGAGGTTTTCCATGCCCTTTATCATTTTTGTCGCTCTCCTCTGGACCCTCTCGAGAATCGCCATATCCTTCTTAAGGTACGGCGACCAGTACTGGACGCAGTACTCCAGATGCGGTCGCACCATCGCCCTATACAGCGGGAGGATAACTTCCTTGGTTCTGGTAGTGATACCTTTTTTGATAATGCCCAACATTCTGTTTGCCTTTTTTGAGGCCGCTGCGCACTGTGCCGCCGGCTTCATTGTTCTATCTACCAAAACCCCCAAGTCCTTTTCTAGGTTGCCTTCCCCCAGTACCATCCCCCCTCCCCCATTGTGTAGTTGTACATCGGGTTCCCTTTCCCTATGTGCATAACTTTACATTTTTCTACATTGAAGCTCATCTGCCATTTATTTGTCCATTCACTCAGTCTGTTCAGGTACTATATAATAATATGTCTTAATGTATCAAATAGCAAGCAAATGTTTCCATGGACAAAGGTACATACTTTTTATTATACTTTCATTAATTCTCTTTATTCATAGGGATGGAGATTTCTGTCAGAATGGCCCAGTGCCACAAGATGCTTTTCTCATGGTGCTGGGCAATTGTACAATATGCAAATAGATCCCTTGGTGACTTCCATTTGGAAAGGTTAGCAACTAACAGCTAGCTTTTTCATACCCAAATATAAATAAATAAGATTGCAGCAAATTGCCCATTTGTGTGATATGCATGCAATATTTAGCTTATGCTGAACCACTAATGAGATGATTTCCATGATTTCTCAGCACATTAGTGATTTTATATCAACTTTGCAGAAGTCGACAACCCAAAATTAGCACCTGTAAAACTACTATTGGCCTCTTTGCGTACATTATCCCATTTCCAAACCTGGTCACAATGTAGAACATTGACCTCTGAGTTTTGAAGCTTTCAAGCCATTTTTGTTGGGGGCTCGTTTCAATATAAGGTATTTTTCTGGCTTATTGTAAGTGTTTTGAGTGAGATCTTTTTAAAAAAGGGATGCATTACTTATATTTTTGATATTGCTTAAGTTTCTGAGTTACATTTGCAGCATTTTACAGAAAGTACATAAGTACATAAGTAGTCGCCTCCGCCGGGGCAGACCAGAGGTCCATCCAGCCCAGCGGTCCGCTCACGCGGCGGCCCATCTGGCATATTGCCTGGTCAGCGGTCCCTGACTAATTTTATTGCCTACCTCTACAGTTATCTCTAAACCTTCCACTGCTCTTATCTGTACCCCTCAATCCCTTTGTCTTCCAGGAACCTATCCAGGTCATCCTTGAAACCCTGTACTGTGCTATTTCTTATCACGGCCTCCGGAAGGGTGTTCCATGTGTCCACCACCCTCTGTGTGAAAAAGAACTTCCTTGCGTTTGTTTTAAACCTGTCCCCCTTCAATTTCATCGAGTGACCCCTTGTTCTTGTGGTTTCTTTCAAATTGAAAAATCTGTCTTTGTCAACCTTTTCGATGCCCCTCAGGATCTTGAAGGTCTCTATCATATCTCCTCTGAGTCTCCGCTTTTCCAGGGAGAACAGCCCCAGCTTCTTCAGTCTGTCAGTGTATGTAAGGTTTTCCATACCCTTAATCAGTTTAGTTGCTCTTCTCTGGACTCCCTCAAGCATTGCCATGTCCTTTTTGAGGTACGGTGACCAGTACTGTACACAGTATTCCAGATGCGGGCGCACCATAGCCCGGTACAGTGGCAGGATGACTTCCTTCGTTCTGGTCGAGATACCCTTCTTAATGATACCTAACATTTGGTTTGCTTTCCTCGAGGCTGTGGCGCATTGTGCCGACGCCTTCAATGTCGTGTCTACCATCACTCCCAAGTCTCTTTCCAGATTACTGACCCCTAGCATTGATCCCCCCATTTTGTAAGTGAACATCGGGTTCCTTCTCCCTATATGCATGACCTTGCATTTCCCTACATTGAAGCTCATTTGCCACTTTTTCGCCCATTCTTCCAATGTCGTAAGATCCCTTTGGAGATTCTCGCAGTCAACCGTGGTTTCAACCTTGCTGAATAGTTTGGTGTCATCTGCAAATTTGATGACCTCGCATTTTGTTCCCGCCTCCAGGTCGTCAATGAATATGTTAAACAGGAGCGGTCCCAGCACCGATCCTTGAGGAACCCCGCTCGTGACCCCTTGCCAGTTTTTTATTTTTAATTAGGAAGTCGTGTTTTGATTTTTTTTTTTTTTTTTTGGTTAGGGTTGTTGTGTTGCATTGCTAGGGGGAAGCAGAGGGGAGAAAAGCAGCTAATACTGGGGTCCTTTTACTGAGTGCGCGCTAAATGCTAACGCGCCCACAGAATATAGTTGGCGTGTTAGCATTTAGCGTGTGCTTATCTTTAGCGCGCACTAAATCGGTTAGCGCGCCTTAGTGGAAGAACCCCATTGTTTGATGTCACAACACTGCTGAGGTTTACCCCACACACACGCACGCACACTTTTACAAAGCCGCAGCATTTGCCATGCTGCAAATGCTCTGACCCCCATTCAATACCTATGGCTGTTGGATCAATTAGCGCAACGGCAGCTGCTACTGTGGCTTTGAAAAAAGAGCCCTTCGTTTTCTAAATTAAACTGCCTAGAAATCAGGTTTTAAAAATGGTATAAAAGGTTACTTATTTGAATAAGCCCTGCCATTCTTGAAGGGATTGTTTCAAGGTTTTGTCTGAGATCTTAAGAAAAAGAGATTTTTTTTTTTTTTGTTATATTTCTTATATTAGTGGTTAAATTGTTGGGTTATTTTTGTAGTTCCTTAGAAGTTGTTTGTTTGTTTTTTTCCTGTAGTGTTTTGGTTTTTTGTTTTTTTTCCTGTAGTGGTTTTGTTGGTTTTTTTTCCCATAGTGGTTTTGTTGGGGTTTTTTCCCCCCTAGTGGTTTTGTTGTTTTTTTCCCCGTAGTGGTTTTGTTGTTGTTTTTTTCCTGTAGTGGTTTTGTTGGGATTTTTCCCATAGTGGTTTTGTTGGGGGTTTTTCCTGTAGTGGTTTTGGGATCAGGCTGACCAAAAAAAAAAAAAGGGGGGAAGGTGATAGGAAGCAGAGTACCCAAGAGTTTGCAGCTAGTCTAGTATTCAAACAACTTGCATTCCAGTGAAATACTAATTCAGCAACTGAGGGCCTCTTCTATTAAACCACACTAGCAGTTTTCTAGCGCGGGGAGCCGCGCTGAATGGCCTGCGCTGCTGCCGCTGTTCATAGAGTTCCTATGAGCGTTGGGAGCAGCGCGGGCCATTCATCGCGGCTCTCTGCGCTAAAAACCGCAAGCGCAGTTTAATAGAAGAGGGGGGGGGGGCCTTAGGAATGTGAGCCAATCAGAGCCTTAGGTTCTTCCCAGTGTATTCCAGGATGTACCGTGCAGTGAGCCTAAGGCCCTGATTGTCTCAGATGCCCCCTGGGAGGGGCCTTAAGCATCTCAGCCAATCAGGGCCTTAGGCCCCACTGCCTGGTCAGGAACTTTTAACCCAAGCTCCATCAGTGTAGTTTTGCTCCAGACATCAAAATACCCCTGTGTTTGGAGATATGGGATGAAGATTCACTTGTTCTCCTCCCCAAGACTTCAAGTATAAAAACAGTTATGAAAAACTATTTTGACTAGGAGGTGAGGGATGCACCCAGGTGTCAAGTCCTTCGCCACCACTACAGTACACTTGGGTTTATTCAGTGCCCATGTGATATTTTTTTTAATGACTATGCACTAATGGTAACATTAGTACATGCCCAAAATAAACCTGGGATAACTACTTTTTTTCCTGTGGGTGATATAAAAATGCATTCACAAAACAGAAATCACCTGTCACTCATCTTGTATAGCTTTTTTCACACTTCCAAGAAGTTTCAACATTAATACATGGCCATAAATGAAACTAATTTAAAAACTGAGGATTTTACAGCCATGCTAAAAATGGTCTTAACGCATGGGAAAGACTCACGTACTGGTGCACTAAAGACATTTCTTATGCAGCTTTGTAAAGGACCCCTTTTAATAAGCCATATTTCTAAACATTTTAGGAGAAAAAGAATTCTTTATTACAAAGATTTGATTTTTATGGCAAATGAGCCCTTGAGATTGAGCCATGGCAGTCAGAATTTTTTTTTTAATGGTGACTGTTGCAATTAAAGAAACACTGGCTTTTGGCACCAGTACCTGCAAAATGGTCAACACTAAGGGAGGGAATTCATTAAGGCCCGGATTCTCATTGGGATGCTGAACGTTAGGCGGTGGTAGGCGTCCTACTGCCATCTAACTTAATTGTTTTAATTGGTGCTAAATGACACAGTGATTGCCTCATTATAAACCAATTAAATAGACATTATCAAAAAAAGGCACCACTACATGGCCTCCGGAACCAGCGCCTAGGTCCCTGGTGGCTAGCAGCGCATAGTGACATGAAAGCCTGGAAGTGGGCGTGGTTAGGGGGCAGGGCCAAACTTCAGCATCACTATGCGCCACTGGACATGAATCTGACAGGACCCTAGGTGCCAGAAATATAAGCCTGTGAAACCCTGACCTTCATTTCCAGCGCCTAGGGTCCAGTCAAGCCGTAATTCTGGAAGCAGCGCCTGCCGGTCATTGACATGCAGCAGGCATCCATATGCAGGGCCGGATTAAAGGGTAGGCCCAATAGGCACGTGCCTAAGGTCCGAAAACATCAGGGGGGCCCACCGGCATAGGGGAAGGCAAATAGGGCAGCTGCCCTGGGCCCCTCTGTCTGGGCATCTCTTCCCCTGCCCCACACCTTCATGGTGCTTTTACAAACCAGTTTTCTCTCTCAGAGGGGCCCTGATGCGGCAGCCGTTCTCACTAGTTGCACGCGCATGGCTGCCGCAAAGCTTCTCCTCTGCCGCGATCTGGCAGAAACTGGAAGCTTTGGGGGAGCCGCGAATGTGCAACTTGTGAGAATGGCTTCCCCATCACAACCCGTCTGACAGAGAACTTTGGTTTTAGAAAGCGTCCGCAAAAGTGAGGAGAAGGGAGGGAGATGGCCCAATATGAGGAAGAGGTTGAGTGGCGCTTTAGGTTTAGGGGAAAAGAAGCTGAATGGAAGTGTGTGGGGGGCTGAGAGAGGGGGGACAGAGGCTGAATGGAAGTGTGGGGGAGAGGAGGGACAGACATTGAATGGAAGGTGGGTGAGAGAGGCCAGCAGACGCTGGAAGGAAGTGGAGAGGAGAAAGAAAAAAGAGTGCATGCTGGATTGGGGGAAGAGAATAGAGTTAGATACTGGAAGAGGTGAAGGAAAGTAGTGGCAAGCTGTAGGTAGACACAATAGTAAGAAATAATTTAGACAGAGGCAGAAAATAAATTGAGAAGGAAGACATAGAAACATAGAAAAAAGCAGCAGAAAAGGGCTATAGCCCACCAAGTCTGCCCATTCCAAGTATCCCCCCCCCCCCTGAATTTACTCCCTTAAAGATCCCACGTGAGTATCCCATTTTTTCTTAAAATCCGTCACACTGCTGGCCATTATCACCTGGAGTGGGAGTCTGTTCCAATTATCCACCACTCTTTCGGTGAAGAAGTACTTCCTGGAGTCGCCATGAAACTTCCCTCCCCTGATTTTCAGCGGGTGCCCTCTGGTGGTTGAGGGTCCTATGAGCCAGAAGATATCATCTTCTGACTCAATGCGTCCCTTGATGTATTTATATGTTTCAATCATATCTCCCCGTTCTCTTCTTTCCTCAAGTGAGTACAGCCGCAATTTCTTTAGTCTTTCTTCATACGTGAGATCCTTGAGCCCCATGACCAGGGAGGGAAAGGAGCAGACAGAGAGGTTAAAATCTGCTGGGAGGGAGGGAGAGGTGGAAGGGATGAAGACAGATGCCACAACAAGGAGAGAGCAGAGAGAACTAGATGTATGCCAGACCAATGGGGGGAGGAGGGAAAAATGGAAGGGAGAGGCAGACAGTTTCTGGAAAAGGCATAGAAAGAGAGCAGATGCCATATGGAAGAGGCAGAGAGAGGGCAGAAAGTGGATGGAAGGAAGAGAATGATAAGAACATGAAGAAAGCAGAAACCAGACAAATAAAGGTAGAAAAAAATTTGTATTTGTTTTATTTATTTATTTTTCTTTAGGGTAAAGCATTATTCTAGGTGTGTTGATAAAGGTTTATTAACAGAAAATGGAAATAAGGTGATCCTTTTTATTGGACTAATTTTAATACATTTTTTACTAATTCAGAGACCAGAACTCCGTTCCTCAGGTCAGGACAGGGATACCCTAAGAGCAGTATAGTTTACTGACCTGGAGAAAGAGGTTTTAACCTCTGAAAGCTAATTGAGAAATGTATTAGGCCAATAAAACAGCAGGCGCTAAATTTTCTTCCCGTCATGCCCCATGCCTCCTACCCATATGTAAAATATAAATTGGTGGGCTTCCCAAAGCCCTGCTGGCTGAAGATCTCTTCCTCTAGGAAGGAAGGGGGCATTTGTTCAGAGATGTTTGGAGGTTGCATAGAAGAAAAACTGTACACTGGCATTGGTATGGTAATCTTTGTTGTTTGTTGTGAATTTTAAAATAACAGAAATCAAGTGAAAATAAAGAAGTAAATAAGAAAATGGGTAAATAAATGGGGGTGGGGCAGCAGGCGGGCTAGAATGAGCAAGAAATCAGCTTTTACAAAGGGAGTGATAATAAACCAATGAACCTTATGATGTTTCATTCTGTTATTTTCAGAAAATTTACACATAATTAATTAAAAGACTAACCCCTCCCCGCCCCCTTTTGCAAAGCTGCAGTAGCAGCTGCCATGTGGCAAATGATCCTATACCCCTTAAATCCTTTTGGGCGTCAGAGCGATAAACGCAACAGCAGCCGCTACCACAGCTTTGTAAATATGGGGTAAACTTAATTTCTATGAACTAGAAGGGATTTTTAAATACATTTCTTAAGCCCCCTTTTATGAAGCCACGTTAGGGGTTTTTATGGCCGGCCGCAGTGATAAAGCTCCAATGCTCATAGAATTCCTATGAGTGTCAGAGATTTTATCGAAGCGGCTGAGGAAAGAAAACCCTAACACAGCTTGAAAAAAGGGGGCCCTAATGAAAGAAATTCCAAAAATTCTTATTAAAAAGTAGAACCACATCAAATTGTGCTTCATCCCAACAGACAGATTTAGAAACCCAAAACTGCTAAATTTGCTACTAAAGAGATCCTCTTTTTTTTTTTTTTTTTTTGTCCCGCTGCTTCAGAAAGCCCTGTTCAATATACAATTGATCAAATACTGCCCTCTAGTGAGAGAACAGTGGTGGGTTGTTTTTTTTTTTTAAGCATGTGCCAACTTACCTTTGTAAAGTTACTAGGCAAAACAAGTGTGGCACAGTGCTTTTTTTAAATTATTCTTTATTCAGCCTCAGCACTCTGAGGTGGTGGGTTCAAACTCACCCTGCTCCTTGTGACCCTGGGCAAGTCACTTAATCCTCCTATTGCCCCAGGACAGACTGGGAAAAATGCTCAAGTACCTGAATAAATTCATGTAAACTGTTTTGAACTCCCCTGGGAGAACAGTATAGAAAATTGAATAAATAAAAGGCCCTCAAGTTTAGTTAAAAGAATCTTCTTAAAACTTTATACTTTGTAAGACAAGCAGCACATATAAAAAGACAAATAGAGAGTTTATATTACAAAGAGAGAGCAGAAAATCTCATTCTTTGATTCACCGATTTGTTTCTCCCTTGCTTCCAATTTGTTTCTTGACTCTTCCTCCAAAGAAGTTCTAATATGATAGGCAAAGTCTTATAAATAATTAGAAGAGGATGAATTTAGCTCCATAATCTTTTAGCATATTAAAAATTAAGAAAGGTAGTTGCATTCTCTGTACTTAAAAGTTGCAACAGCATCAGGCAACTCCAGCATACGTATTTGTCCTTCCATCAGGCAAACCTAGAAGGTGATTTTTATAAGGGGGTGAATACTTTAAATCAGGGGTGTCCAACCTGCGGCCCCGTGAAGTATTTTGTGCGGCCCTGGTCGAGGGCGATGCAGTGTTTTCCTCTGCTGTCCAACCATCTTGCCGGCTCCCTCCTCTATCTTGCTGCAGCGTTTGCGCATTTGTGCGACTCCAGAAACATTTTTTTGGGCCAACACGGCCCAGGGAAGCCAAAAGGTTGGGCACCCCTGCTTTAAATGATAAAATACACAACCACATAGGCAGTATTGTAGTCATTTACATATAGATGTGACCACATTCAAGCATAAATGACCGCTTACAAAATACAGACCGGTGCAAAAGTGTGTTCTTTGAAATCACGCCATAGACTTTATTTATTAATTTATTTTAAAAATGTATATACCATTTAAAACTAAGCGGTTTACATAATTTACATACTTTAGGGCTCCTTTTACAAAGGTGCATTAGGGCCTCAACGCATGGAATAGAGCAGGCTAAAATGCCGCACGCGCTAGCCACTACCGCCTCCTCTTGAGCAGGCGGTAGTTTTTCAGCGTGCGCTAATCTGGTGCGTGCACTAAAAACTCTTGCGCACCTTTGTAAAAGGAGCCCTTAAAATAGACAGATAGTAAAACAAATACATGATAAAATAGACATATGATAAAATAAACATGTGAACAATAATTTAGATAATAAAGATCGTGGATAGTTCATAAACTTTACTAGGAGTAGCTAGAAAAAGGCATCTACAAATAACTGCGTCTTAAGTAATTTTCTAAACCTGCCCTTTTCACAGCAAGTTCATATCTGACCCACAAAGGAGTTCCATAGCTTAACTTTGCTGGTAAATATGCACAGGGATACATAGAGTTTGGACGGAGCATGGACAGAGCACACAAGTATATGCATACATTATAAAATAGTGCCATTTACATGCTTCCTTCAAAGAGGTTGACCCTAAGTACTCTACAGAAATAAAAAATATGATAAAACCAAAGACACTGTGGAGAAGATGATCAAGATGCAGGCTTTATTAAAAGTTCAATCCAATAATCCACGAAAAGAAATATCTTGAATTGGGGACTGTGGACCCAACACGGTCCGTGTTTTGACAAAACTGTCTTCCTCAGGGGTCCCTAAAGGTCCTGGTACAGAGGCTAAAAGCGACTCTTGGCAAAACTCTGCACAGCTGAGAAATCCTCAATAACGGGAGAAGATGTAACCAGACACCCAGTTGTGAGTGGGTCTAAGCCCAAAGTGGGTGAGCATGACCACCTGCCTCCTGCCTGGCATTTCTCCTTCCCTTCCTCCACAGGCAACTGGGTCCCTCAGCTCCACTTCTCCAGCCCCAAGTACCTTTTAAAGCAGTGGTTCTCAACCCTGTCCTGGGGACCCCCCAGCCAGTCGGGTTTTCAAGATATCCCTAATGAATATGCATGAGAGAGATTTGCATATAATGGAAGTGACAGGTATGCAGAGATTTGCATATAATGGAAGTGACAGGTATGCAAATCTCTCTCATGCATATTCATTAGAGATATATTGAAAACCTGACTGACTGGGGGGTCCCCAGGACAGGGTTGAGAACCACTGTTTTATACCCTTCAATTCTTTCCTGTCAGGAAGCAGTAATTCATACTCACTGCTTGTGCTGGCCCCAAGCTTCTCTCTGATGCAACTTCCTGTTTCTATATAGGCAGGATCAGCACAAATCGTGGGTATGAGTTACTGATCACTGCTAACAAAGAACTGAAGGCTTTAAAAATTATCCGGGGGGGGGCAGTGGTGTAGTGAGGTTGAGAGGCGCCCGGGGGGGTGGCACCCCTCCCCCAATCCTACTCCTTCCCTGATCCCCTTGCCACACCCGTGCTCCACTTTCCCTTCCCCCAGATCTCTAGTTGTTTACCGCCATGAGCAACAAGAACTTCAATGTGCTTATCGCAGCCCTGTCATCTCTCCTGCTGACGTCACTTCCTGTGCATGGCACCCGGATTTGGCCCAGTTGCCTAAGGCCCTTCCTAAGGGCGGAGCCTTAGGCACATGGGATGGGTTGGTATGTGACACAAACACATGGTCTGAGGCAGTGGTCCCCAATCCTGTCCTGGAGGACCACCAGGCCAATCAGGTTTTCAGACTAGCCCTAATGAATATGAATTTGGCAGATTTGCATGCCTGTCACTTCCATTATATGCAAATCTCTCTTATGCATATTCATTAGGGCTAGCCTGAAAACCCGATTGGCCTGGTGGTCCTCCAGGACAAGGTTGGGGACCACTGGTCTGAGGTCCTGCCTCCTTTCCATAGATGATGTAGTTATTCCATTTTTGGATATGCTAAAGAATTGAGAGCATACTTATTTATTGATTTTGATTTTGAATTCCATTTTTGATTTGAATTTCACTATTTTTGATTGTGGAATTTGAATTATTGTTTTTTGTTCTCCTTTTTCTGGAGCCATATGGTAACCCAATCTGAAGGAGACACCAACTAAGTCAGAGGAGAGTGCATTGTAGTGGTTTAGAGCTACATCCTCAGCACCCTGAGGTTTTGAGTTCAAACCCCACACACTGCTTCCTGTGACCCTGGGTAAGTTACTCTAATCCTCCACTGCCCTGGGTATATTAGATAGATTGTTGTGAGCCCACTGGGACAGAAAATGCTTGAAGTACTTGTATGTAAACTGCTTTAAGTGTGGTTGTAAAACTATAAAAAGGCAGTAAATATTTGTGTATATTTGTACAGTTAATTTGTATTAGACAATTTGGAAAAGACAGCATTTCTAATATACAAGAGTTTAATTTTATAATAGGAAAATTATAAAAATTCTTTTAAAATGTAACTGTTGTATAAAAACAGATTTAAAAATAAGTTGGTGAAATAGCAGCAATATGCAATCCAAAAAATACATTTAATTAGTTTCAGAAAATCAATACATTTGAAGATAAATGCTCATAAGACCATCAAAGCAGAGGTAACAAGATTCACCTATGTATGTTTTACATTTGAGCCTCCTTCTGCAGCTATAATAATCAGTCCCACATATTTCTAATGATCATTTATTCCTGTATTTTCAAAAACTTTCTTTTTACTTGTATCATTTTAATGCAAAACTGGAGAAGCCACTATCCTGTAATTCTTCTTTTATTTAAAAAAATATATAGATGTTGGCATTGTCATCTCGAAGCAGGGACTTTAGAGCATTTATTGTTCTATTGTCCATTTATTATGACCTTTTAGAAATCAATTTGGGACCAAATTAATTGTTTATTAGACAATCCAGTGGCATTGTCATATGATACTGTATTGTTTGGTATGGCAATGAGAGCAAAAAGTCAGATTTCTACAAAGAATAACAAATTATTACTTATAATGACTGGGGTTGCCATTCAACAAATTACGTACAATTGGAAAAACTGGAGTACACTAAACTATAATTTCTGGTGGAATTCCCTATGTCATATATATAAAATGGAAAGATATATTGCAATACAGTGAGGGTGTTTTAGAAAATTTCAAGATGTGTGGGAGCCATAAATATTGCAATGATTAAATGATTCTTTTCCCTTGATTTACATGTTCGATTACGAGGGGAGAGGGGGGAAATTTTATTATTTTATTAATGTATATTGTACATTGTATTTGATTATATAATAGGAAGGGTTGGGGAGGGTGGGGGTTAATAGCATTTTATGTGTACTCTTGATGACTATTAAGTGATATATTTATGATCTATTTGTTATATTATATTGATGCACTTATTATACGTTTAAAAATAAATAAAGAATGTAAAAAAAAAATATATATATATATATAAGCATTGATGTGTCAGGGGTTTCACTCTCTGAGGCAACTTCCTTCCTTCAATTCATCGTCTGAAAATTTAGGACTCACAGGAGCAGCACTGAAAACAAGATGCCTGAGGTCTGCCTCATTGGGTCCTTTCCTCTGTGACATCATAGAAAGCAGACATGGCAGAGGAAAAGACCCAATGGAGCTGACCTCAGGTGTCCTGTTTACAGCACTGCTCCCGCCGGTCAGCTGCCGTAGGCCACGGGGAGGGGAGGAACAGAGATGCCTGACCACGTCTGTAAGTATGAGTCCGACGTAAGTCAGATGCTCATAACCTGGGGACTGCCCATATAGTCCGCTCAATATTCAGTGCTATTAAACCAGACAGGAATAGCTCCTAGCTGGCTAAGTGCTAAAGTTCAGTGCGAGATGGCCGCATAATATTAGCGCTAACAGGCTAGTCCATGTGACATAGCCGGCTAGCGCTGATATTCATTGGCTGACCTGCTAAATTTAAACAGCCAAATAGACCCACATAAATAACAGGTCTGTCTTTGACTGCTATAACTTAGCCAGCCACTGATGAATATTGGTTTAACCAGCTGTTTCTAGCAGACAAAAAAAAAAATGGAAATTCAGTGCTGGTTGCTGGATACACCTTGGTACTGAATTTCCAGTTTCATGGTAGATAGCCAGGCTGCCTCATGCAGTCTGAATATCAGGCCCAGTATGTTTACAGTAAAACCATGGATTGTGAATAAGTTTTGGATTACAAGCATGTTTCCGGAACGAATTATGCTCGCAAACCAAGGTTTTACTGTATTTTGTTATTTGCATTCATCATAGTATAACAATTCTATAAATGACAGCCAAATGTACGCGTGAACTGATTTTCTTGCAGCATATCTCTCATTTTCCTAGAAAACATTTCTTCATGTCTCACACACTCATCAAGAAAATTCAGATCTGAATAAATTACCATATGTTAAAAATAATGGCCGAATCTAAACATTGTGTAAAACTAACTGATGGAAAGGTAGCTTAAACCATGTGATGCACTAGAGTAATATACAAAGTAATCATGCTAAGATTTTATCTGATACAATATGGGCCTCGGCAACACTAAGGGCCTGTTATACAAAGCCGCGCTAGCGGCTGCTGCGCGGTAACGGCCCCGAAGCCCATAGAGATTTAAAGGGCTTCGGGG
The DNA here is from genome assembly GCF_902459505.1 of Geotrypetes seraphini. Classification (NCBI taxonomy): domain Eukaryota; kingdom Metazoa; phylum Chordata; class Amphibia; order Gymnophiona; family Dermophiidae; genus Geotrypetes; species Geotrypetes seraphini. The sequence continues at coordinate 26,067,779 of NC_047095.1, forward strand.
CTGTTGCCACACGGCTTTGTAAAACAGGCCCTAAACTTTAAAAGCAAAGCAACATCTAACTTGGCTAATTTCTGGATGAGAAGTCAAGTGCAGTAGATGTAGGAAGGAAGCAATGACAAAGTTCTCGTATGTATTTAATTAATTTGCTTTCTAGCTTGTTGTCCCCGTACAAGTTGGGTGTTTGGGGGTCTGGGGGTATGACTGTGGAGTGTATGCTGTCCGATTGTTGTGGTTTGAGGCCGAGTGCTTGGGGTTTGTGTGTGCTTGATTGGGGGTTTTGTACTTCAAAATGTCAATTGCGTTGGGCATCCGGCCATTGGGTTTTTGTATTGTGACCCTCTGCTGTTCCGGTTTTCCAGTATTGTTTTCTATATCTGTTATGTTTTCTGCTTGTTTTGACCTGGTTGTTGTTCCCTTTGCAATTGCTAATAAAGACAATTTCAAAAAATAAATAAATAAATAAATAAAAAAACAATACAAATTTTTATCCTAACTTGATACTAAACTAAACTAAACTAAACTAAACTAAATCTTGGGTTTATATACCGCATCATCTCCACAAGTGGAGCTCGACACGGTTTACATGGTTTGGGTATGAACGGAACTCCAATGGAATTATAAAGTAATCAGAAGAGAGTTAGGTGTAAGAGTACCAGGAAGGGGACGGGGTTATATTTTGGAGAAGAGCCAGGTCTTCAGATGCTTGCGGAATAGTGGAAGGGAGCTCAAGTTGCGGAGAAGGGAAGAGAGACTATTCCAGAGCTGAGCGATTCTGAAGGGGAGGGAGGACCCAAGTTTACCAACGAGGGAGATGCCTTTTAAGGAGGGGTAGGATAATTTTAGTTTTTGTGTGGACCTAGTGGAAATTGGATTTGAAGAATTCCAGGATAGAGGAATGAGAGGAGGAAGGATGCCATGGAGGATCTTGAGGGTTAGGCAGGCGCATTTAAAGTGGACATACATACTAGGGTCTAATATTAGTATACATTTTATACAGCTTACAGTTTGCTATAGTTATCCTTATGGTACAAGTTATATCTGGTTTGACACATAGAAAGTTACAGTGTATGATACAAGTCATCCTTATGTGACACCTACTGGTTCTGGTACCAATATACATTTCTTTGTAATCTATTGGTCAAGGGCAGGGGTTTAGGTGAAGAGGTATGTTTTTATTGCTGTTCTAAAGCTGAGGAGTCCTTCAAGGGATCTGATCTGGGGGCAGGGGGCAGTTTGATTCCAGTGGTTCGGTATGAACTGGGAGTAGGATCGTTGCTTTGTGGTTTGCAGTTGAAGGGCACGACTACGGGTCATTTTGAGGCGTATTTCGTTCTGGGAGTGGAGAGATCGGTTCAGCACATACAGAGGAAGCTTAGTAGTCACATAGGCTGGCGCCATGTCGTGCAAGGATTTGAATGCTAGCATCAGGGCCTTGAAGACACAATGTTTGGCTACAGGTAACCAGTGAACCCAATGCTACAGCATGGGAGACAGGGTTGTGGGCACGGAGGTTTTTCAGAAGCCTGATTGCCGCATTTTGAACATGCTGGAGACATTGTACATTCTTCACCTTGAGACTGTTGAATAGCGCATTGCAGTAATCCATGTGGGAGAGTACTAAGGCATAGAGTAGTTGAGCAAAGTCAGATTCAGAAAAGTAGTTCCTTATTTTTCGGAGTTGTTGTAGGTAGTAAAATGAGGAAGATACCACTTGAGAGATATGGTTGGAAAGCAACATCAAAGAGTATTCCTAAGCTGGCACTTGGTCTTTCATAGTTATAGTAGTCGAGTCGCAGCACAGCGAGGGATGGACATGGTCGTAGCGTTCTTTGCGGATCCAAAAGAGTTCCACTTGGAGGCATTTAGTTGTAATTTGTTGACGGACATCCAGTTTTTGATTTCCAAGAAGCAGGTTAGGGGGTTTCACAATCTGTGTGTCATGGGCTTCTCTTAGCAGTAGGTCCAGTTGGATGTCATCCACGAAGGAATGAATTTGTATTTGATATTTGCAGGCTGTCTCTAGGTCAGGCTTAATGTAGAGATCGAATATTAGGGGGGATAGCAGAGCCCTCTGTAGAACACCATATTTGATCAGTTTGGGTTTTGATAGCATGTCATTGTGCAGAACTCTTTGGGATCTGTTATTTAGGAAATAGGGGGAACCATCATAGCGCAATGTCTCAGATTCCGATTTCTGAGAGTCACTCAGTGAGGAGAGGATGGTCAATAGTGTTGAAGGCTGCGCTGAGATCCAGCAGCACCCAAAGGACATCATTACCCTTGTCCATGAGTTTCCAGCAGTCGTCAATGATGTCAAGGAGGATGTTTTCATCTATACCAATACAACAATCCACGTGTCAATCCATATGGTTGAACTCCAAGATTCAAATTGGCGAGTTTAAGATCATCTGGAAGCATTGGCTGCAGGCGAGTATACGTACATTAGATGATGTTTTATCAAATGGGTAAATGCTTGAGTTTTCACGACCGCAACAGACATTCAGCCTTCCAAAATCTCAAGTATTTAAGTGGTTGCAGTTGAAGCAGGCCATTCAGAGGGGGTTCCCTGATTGGCGAAATTTTAAAACTCAGTATAGTTTGCAAGGTCTGTGCTTCTAAATAGATTTTCTGGGGCATCAGGCAGCCAAGTGGTATAAATTAATATCTGAATTTTTAAATAAAAATCAAAAACTAGTCTTAAAGACATTTGGAACATTGAGATAAAAGCAACATATTTCTGCTACGCAATGGCCACAAATTTGATCTTGGAGGATGAGATGTACAGCATCAGCATCAAAGAAACAAACTTGTTTTTTTTATTGCATAGGACTTTTTGGACCCCGGTTCATTTGCAAAAGTTAGATAATTCTAAATCTAACAGATGCTGGCACTGTCATCTCGATATAGGGACATTGGATCATCTGTTGTTCTATTGTCCTTTAATACTTAATTTTTAGAAATCGATATGGGGACAGATTAATACCATATTGGATTCATCGAGTCCACTGACATATGGTATGTGGAACGTTATTACCTCCTAAACACCCTCTAGACTAATATAAAAATCGACTACTCCTTGTCATGACAGGGGTAGCTATGCAGATGATAACACATAATTGGAAAAATTATGATCGCCTTTGTTTTCTTTTTTGGTGGCCAAATTTAAGTTTAACCTACAGATATGAGAAAATGTATGCTGATATGTTGGGACATAGTAATCTATTCAAACTGGTTTGGGGTCAATTGACGTCTTTTATTACCACGTTATAATTGTCTTTAAACTTCAATGTTTGGGGATCTGCACACATCCAGGGCAGGAGGGAGGGAGGCAGGGAGGGGGATGGATATATATTGGAAGAGATAGGGGGGAGGATATATTCTTATGTGTGGTTATTGAATGAACATAAGTGCTTATTTTATGATTCATATTTATATACTGTTCTGCACTTTTTGTTATCTTTGAAAATCAATAAAGAATTATAAATTTAAAAAAAGGAGGATGGTTTCAGTACTGTGGAATTTCCTGAATCTTGATTGAAAGGCGGCTAGGGTGCCTTGTTCATCGATGAAGGAATGTAATTGAGATAACACAGTTTTTTCCAGTATCTTGGAGATGAAGGGTAGGTTGCAGACAGGTCTAAAGTTGCCGGGCATATTAGGGTTATTTCAAAATCGGTCTGATGACTGCTGACTTCCAATTTGCAGGCACTATGCCTGTTTGTAGGGAAGTGTTGATGAGAGGAAAGATGGAGTCTACAAAGGAGTCTTTCACCATCACCAGGAGGCATGGCAGGCAGGGGTCCAGGTTGGAGCCAGAAGAGTGAATTGTGTCTAGTATCTCAACGATGTTGCCATGGGAGACTGTATTGAAGTTAGTAAGGTTCCCAGTTTTTTTGTCTGAGTCGCAGGGAGATAATGTCTGTAACATAGTGGAATCAAGGTGAGTGTATTTTTTGTTAGTTTGAAGAGGTTTCTTGAAGATGTACGTTCAGAGTAGCACTTCTTTTAGCCTCTAGGGTGGCTATTTTATATACTTTATGCAGATTTTTCCATTTGGACCTGTCACTATTTAGTCTAGATTTGTACCATTTCCGTTCCACTCTCCTTTAGTTATCTTTTCTTAGTTCTTAAGTTGTCAGTAAACCAGGGGGAGGAATATTTGCAGGGGTAGTATTTGATCTCATTGACCGGGGCCAGCCCTTTATAAAGGGATTTTACCTCAATGTGTCAGTCCACTGCAGCTTCATCAACAGATTGAGAATTTGGTTTTGATGTTCCCAATAGGTTAGAGAGGCCTGTTGAGAGATTCTCTAGGTTGATTGTGTCATTGTTGTATATTATTTTATGTATATTATTTTATGCTTCCTGGTTGACGGTCGCTTTGTTGAGTAACTGTGGTTGAATGTGATTAAATGGTGATCAGACCAAGGTACTGGTTTGGTGGTAGAGGCTGGGGTTTGTGTGGTGGGTGAAGTGTATTTTTGAGTAAAGACTAGGTCTAGGAACAGGCCTTGACAAATTTTCTTAAGAATCTAGCAGCCAGGCTTGGAATGACCGGAATTTTTATTTATTTATCTACATTTATAAATTTCCCATTCATAATGTGCTAAAGCTGATATACAGAAAGCTATCCACCCACCTTAAGTGTATCTGGCAATGTAGAGAGGCTTTAGGCTGCAATTGCTGGGACAATGGGGGAGAAGCTGAAGCCTTGGCCTCTCTCCATCACCCACTTATCCCCAAAGACTGACATTTTAACTTCCCCATTACTTGTCCTCCCATTCCCAGCAACTGCAGCCTAAAGTTTCTCTTCACCTTCTATCCAGTCACCCCATCAGTAGTCACACTTAATCCCTCTTCCTCCTCCCCCCTGCACTAACTTTTCTCAATTGTTCTCTTCCCCTCCCTCCCAATAAAAAAACTAAGAATCAGACTCTAAAATTTAAAATATAATTTAAAATTTAAATCTAAAATCCTACCCACAGGGCTTCTGGAGAATCTCCTCCTCAGTAACAATACTTCATAGGGGCTGTTTATGTCACTGTTTGAGCTCCAGATCTCCTCCTGATTAACAAGGCTCCGCGTGTGCTGCCTTTGGAAGGTGGACACTTCCCAACCTTTCTTCTTTCTCTCCCTGTCCCCAGCAGCCCCTCCCCAGTTCTCTTTCTATCCCTGCTCCTGGTACACATAACCACAGCTTTCTTTCAGCCTTCCTCCCCCAGCACTCTCTCTCACCCCATGCCCGCTGACACCTCCATACCCATCTCTCAACCCCCCTCCTCCAGTACATATCCCCATAGTACTCTTTCAATCCTCTATCCACTAGCAACCCCCCACCCCCATAGCTCTCTCTCAAGCCCCCAACTCTTACCTCTCCTCTGGCACATGCAACCATAGTTCTTTTTTTCTATGACAACTACCCCATATACCTAGGGTTGCCAGATTTTCCAATCGGAAAATCTAGAGCCCTAATCCCACCCTAGCCCCACCCCATACCCACCCCCACTGCCTACTCTTGTCGGGCAGAGAGGAAATCCAAGCATGCACAGATTTCCTCCCTGCCCAACGCGATTTGAGGATGCTTTTCAAAACTCAGACAAACTGCCAAGTTTTGAAAAGCCATCCAGACTCCTGGACATGTCCTCAACTCAAAGGCATTCTCAAAGATCTCACGTTCTTTTTATTTTTATGTCTGTCAGAGGCTGTAAATTCAAAAAGTTTCATGATGCGCTCTTTCATACCAGGCAGCTACTTGGGATAAGGACTTCAGACAATTATTACTGACTTCTACATTTTATCTGCATTTCAGAAAACAATTAAAACTTGTTTGTTCACTAGGTTTTGGTTTGCTAATCTATATATATAAAATCGGAGGTATGTATGTGTGTATGTGCCGCGATCACGCAAAAACGGCTTGACCGATTTGAACGAAACTTGGTATGCAGATCCCTCACTAACTGGGATGATATGTTCTGGGGGTCTCGCAGCCCACCTGCACATGTGGGCGGAGCTACAAACATAAAATCAGATTTCACCCATTCATGTCAATGGAAAAAATGTAAAAAGCTGCCATTCTCACAGTAATTCAAAAACGGCTTGACCGATTTGAACGAAACTTGGTATGCAGATCCCTCACTACCTGGGGTGATATGTTCTGGGGGTCTCGCGGCCCTCAACTCTATGTTGCTTGCTCAAGGGTGGGTTCACCCAAGAATTTATATGTTCTTGCTCCAGGAGGTGAAACTAAAAATGTTGTTTATAATCACGTTTTGCGTTAGTTGTATTGTATTTATTTTGTCAAATATTTCACATTATAATTTGAATATTGTACTTTTTATTAAGCTGTAAAAAAATAATTTCATTCACCACTATAAAGTATCTTTATTTAAATCCATTTACAGTGTTATTGCTATAATTAAATACCCGTGCAACGCCGGGGCATCAGCTAGTTACCTATAAAATCCTTCTACTTGTTTTCACAACTCAGGCTGATGATGTCCCTCTTTACCTCTGTAGAAATCTGACACCTTATATTCCCTCATGAACTTTAAAATCCACCAATCAAAATTGTCTGGTTGTCCCCACATTTAGAGAAATCTTTCCAGACTACTCAAGGCTCTGTCTTTTCTGCACAGGGACCTGACCTATAGAATCTCCTTCCAAACCACCTGAGATCTAAGGCTTCACTCAATCTTGTCAAAAAAAAAAAAGATCTTAAAACATTTTTGTTTGCTGATGCTTATTTCTAAGCATTTTTTCTTTTTCATAAATCTTTATTTCTGTATTATTACCAGTAGATTTCAACTCATTGTAGTTCTCCCCACTTCCCACACATCTCTACACACTTCTATTTTTTAACTCTTGCCTTTAACTTTTTATTGTAAGCCGCTTAGACATTTGATGATAGATGGGATATCAAATCTTAATAAAACTTGGAATCTTGGATATCAGCTTAATAAGTCTTTTTTGTTCATGCTTCTAATTTTCGGATAAGTGGCTTTTCAAGGATTTTTTTGCATTGTGATGTGTTAATGCTACATTTTATTCAAGAAAGATTCAATCCTAAAGCTAAATAAATGGAAATATGCTCGCTGCTAAGAAAAAGGTCACAGGTCATGATTATCTAATCCACCACCCAGAGGCTAAGAAAAACAATCACGGGTTAACCTATAGCTATAAACTTTGCAGCATATTATATTCTCAGTGTATTGCTATCCTACATAGAAACATGAAGGCCAAATGGCCCAACCCGTCTGCCCAGCTACAGTATCCACTGTCTCCTCCTCTCCCTAAGAGAAATCCCACATGCCTGTCCCATGTTTATGAACTCAGACACAGTCTTTGTCTCCACCACCTCCATCTGGAGATTATTCAAAGCATCTACCACCCTTTCTATAAAAACTATTTCCTTAGATTACTCCTGAGACTATCACCTATTTACTTCACCCTCAAATTCTGGAGCTTTCTTTCAAATGAAAGAGATTTGCCTCAGGCACATTTATTCCACGTAGGTATTTAGACATCTCTATCATATCTCTCCTCTCTTGCCTTTCTTCCAAAGTAAAAACACACAAAAAAAACTCCCCATAAAAAAAACTGCCAAACAAAACTTGAAAGATACCACAAAAAGGCAGAAATAGTCAAGGGTCGCAAGGAGAACTCAAAGAAGATCACTATAGCCGATAATATTAAAAAATAATATATTGAGTGAAACGGGGCATTCTCAGTATGGGGAATCCAGGACAGGAGGAACAAACCTCCACCATAGAAGCTGACCAAGCAGGAGCAAAGAGCACCTACCCGCACACCATCATTGAAAGCCTCACGTGTGCATAACTAATAATAAAGTGACAAGTGAACAGTGAAAAATAAACACTGCTTGTAACAATCCTTTAAATAATTGCTAAAGTGAAATCACTAAGAGTGCTCCTTGAAAACCCCCCAGTCAACTCCCAAAAAGCAAATGTTGAAAACTTAGCTTGAGGGCTGTAGTTGTAGCTGCTTTCATCAAAAGAGCAGGTTTCCTCAACGAACAGGAAGTCTGACCAGTCACCACAATTGAAGACCGGCCACAGGAGGTCTTCAATTGTGGTGACTGGTCGGACTTCCTGTTCGTTTCACTCAATATATTATTTTTTAGTATTATCGGCTATAGTGATCTCCTTTGAGTCCTCCTTGCGACCCTTGACTATTTCTGCCTTTTTGTATCTTTCTTCCAAAGTATACATATTGAGAGCTTTAAGCTTGTCTCCACACATCTTATGATGAAGACTACCAACCATTTTAGTAGCCTTCCTCTGGACCGACTCCATTCTGCCAATGTACAAAATTAGAGATGTTCTAAGCCATTGTCTCAGTAAGACAGTAGATTATTCTGTAGCTCTTTTCATGGCATCGAGCTGTTGCATTTTAGTCTTTGGGGGGATTGTTATTTGTTCCTACAGAGAAGTAATATGATTCCCATTGCTATAAACTGGTACCATGAATATCTTAATATGAAACTGTGTGGCAAGGAGGCCTGCTTATTCCCTAACTGGAAATATTCTACGGGGACATCAGAAAGAAGGAAGCTAATTCAATCAACTACAAAAGGAATATATAAAAAATACTGCAAATTACTCATTTTATAAAGCTCTTGAAAATGTAACTATTCAACGCATGTTAATATCATTAACATTTTGTGAGGCTACAGAAGTGCAAAAGAAACCACTTTGTGAATAAGTAATGAAGAATTTCTCCTGTACATGACAGACTTTCAGCTGTAGAGGTTCTTGAAAGACTGTCAAATGTAAGAACTTGCCGTATTTGATAGCAAACACCAGTCTCTTTCCCTAGTTAAAAAGCAGCGGGTTAAATCTTGCATTTAATATGAAACCTTGCTGAGGTTTAGCCAGGGCAATAGATTGTGCAACATTTTCATTAACATACAGTGAAAGACTTCGCTGATGGAGCTTAGATTCAAGGTATATATACCCCTGCCTTGTAAAATTCTATGAAAATATTAAACTTGACATTTATCCACAGAATTCTTTCCAAATAGAAATGCATCACATTTTTCTTCAGATGTAAGTTGCATTTTGCATTGAGTAAATTACATACAATGCCATTCTTATGCTCATGGAAGCTAAGATGAAAGTATTACAATTGTTATGGGATACTAGGTTATTCCAGTGCTGTGATAGCAAACTAATACTGCGAGGATTTAAAATAATAGAAAATGTTTCACCTAAGAAATCCATAAGAAGTGTAATATGTTTAAGTTGTAATATCTACATACCTGGATTATCTTATATTTTCACAATCATGAAAAGTAATCCTCCCTCACTACCCCCAGTTCAGTGTTTCATTCCTGTGTATTAACAATGGTCCAGCAAAATCAAGCCAGTAGGCATTCTGCATAAAATAAAGGTAATGATAACAAGAAATGGTCATTTACTCAAATTAGCAATGTTTCAGCTTGTTCTAATATCCTAATGACAGTTGAATCAGAGGCATAGGGTGACTGCTTACAATGGTGGGACACCAAGCCATTTGCTACTGCCATAGAGCTGAAAACCAAACTTTTGGAGATGCTTGAGCTGGTGGTGCATATGTACTATGGATGCAGCACTAAAGGGTTGAATACATTGAATGGTTGAATGGTTAGTTTAAGTATATGTCAATTTTGTTTGTATCTTTATTTAATGTTATGTGCCTAGATGGTTTGGGGGGTTTTTTTTTTTCTCTTTTTTTTTAAGTTCCAGTAGTTGGGAGAGAGTGAAAGGAGGAGGGGGAGGAAGAAGTTCCAAGATCTGGGGGATAGAATCCAAAATCAAGAGAGAAAGGATCTCAAATGGGGAAGGGTGATGCCGTTATCTCTGCTCCTGCTCTGCTCCCTTCATTTTCTCACCACCACTCAACTTCCTGGTCTCTCATCTTCTCCTTCCCAAATTCCACAAACTTTCTTTCTTTCTCTCTCACACACACATACAGTACACATACCCTGAGCACCAATTCATAGAAACATGAAGGCAAATAAAGGCCAAATAGCCCATCCAGTCTGCTCATCTGTAGTAACCATTATTTCTTTCTCTCTCTCGGGATCCCACGTGCCTATCCCATGATTTCTTGAATTCAGATACAGTCTCTGTCTCCACCACCTCTTCCAGGAGACTGTTCCAGGCATCTACCACCCTTTCTGTAAAAAAGTATTTCCTTAGATTACTCCGGAGCCTATCACCTCTTAACTTCATCCTTTGCCCTCTCATTCCGGAGCTTCCTTTCAAATGAAAGAGACTCGACTCATGCGCATTTACATTACATAGGTATTTAATCGGCTTTATCATATCTCCTTTCTCCAGCCTTTCCTCCAAAGTATACAGATTGAGATCTTTAAATCTGTTCCCATACGCCTTATCATGAAGACCACATACCATTTTAGTAGCCTTCCTCTGGACCGACTCCATCCTTTTTATATCTTTTTGAAAGTGTGGTCTCCAGAATTCTACACAATAGTCTAAATGAGTTCTCACCAGATTCTTATACAAGGGCATCAATACCTCCTTTTTCCTTCTCTAACACATACACAAACTACTACTACTACTATTTATCATTTCTATAGTGCCGCCAGATATACACAGCACTGTACATTAAACATTTAAGAGCTTACAATCTGGGTGCAGAGCCTGGCAGGGAGGGGGGACAGGGTGGAGAGCCTGGCAGGGCAGGTAGGTAGGGGAGGGGGTAGGGCACAGAGCCTGGCAGGGCACATGAATATTAACCCAACCCCCCTGTCTTCTATTCGAGTCAACCTTTTTTCATGGAAAAAGGGTACCTTGTCATATACTCTGATCGACTTATATTCAAGAATATATGGTAAATCATGCAGCAGAAGTTTGAATGGACAGAAAAAGAGAGAGATATTTTTAGTGGAAGACCTATGAGAAGCAAATTGCAGTAATCAAGCCGAGAGGTGATGAGAGTATGGACAAGGGTTTTTGTAGAGTTCAGAATTGAAATAAAGGAACATAAGAATTGCCACGCTGGGACAGACCAAAGGTCCATCAAGAACAGCATCTTGTTTTCAACAATGACCAATCCAGGTCTCAAGTACCTAGCTAGACCTCAAGGAGTATAACAGATATTTTGTTGCTTATTCTAGGAATAAGCAGTAGATTTCCCCAAGGCATCTCAATAATAGCCTATGGACTTCTCTTTTAGGAAATTATCCAAATCTTTTTTAAAACCTTGTTAAGCTAACTGATAGCACCACATTCTCTAGCAACAAATTCTAGAATTTAGTTACACATTGTGTGAAGAAATATTTTCTCCAGTTTGTTTTAAATCTACTACTTAGTAGCTTCATCATATGCCCCCTATTCCTAGTATTTTTGGAAAGAGTAAACTGGTGATATTATAGAGCATGGATGTCAAAGTCCTTCCTCGAGGGCCATAATACAGTCGGGTTTTCAGGATTTCCCCAATGAATATGCATGAGATTTATTTGCATGCACTGCTTTCATTGTATGCTAATAGATCTCATGCATATTCATTGGGGAAATCCTAAAAACCCGACTGGATTGCGGCCCTCGAGGAGGGACTTTGACACCCCTGTTATAGAGGAAGAAATGACAAGCTTTAGCGGTCTGTTGGATTTGTGCAGAGAAAGAGAGAGATGAGTCAAAAATCAATGAGAAAGGAAGAAAGGGGCTTATCAGGGAGTCGATAAATGACTGCTACTTGAAGAGCTAGAAGAGAGAATAGACAGATGAAGTGGACTTTGAAGGAAGAAAACAGTGAGACTGAGGTAGAAGAAGAGGTTGAAATCTTCAAGAAGATGAGAGTAACAGCCCAACACCACCTCCACAATCAACTGGGTGAGGTCTATGGGAGAAATGGTAACCTCCATGGCACAGGGCAGTAACTGAAGGAGAGTCTTCAGAGCAGAGCCATGTAGCATGTAGATGGAGAGTGTGAGAGATAAAGAGGTTGTGGATGTAAGTAACCTTGTTGGAAACAGCAGACATTTGACAGAGCACCTGAGAAAGGCAAATAAGAAGGGGTGAAGAGAGGAACAGAAATAACATTGGAGAATTTATAGCATGAACTGCATGAGTAGAGTGAAAATTGATTAGGAGGACCAGGAGTGGGATTGATATCCCCAGCAAAGAGCAAAAGAAGGAGCAAGAGAATACAGAGATGAGTAGGAGAGGCATGTTGACAGTGTCGCAGATGAGATGCACTCAGAATGGGGATGGCTGAATCAGAGGAAGAAATGTTGAAGTTTCAGAGCTGAGAAGAAAGTAGAAGACAAAAGGGAAGATGAGGTGATGAATTCAGAAGATGGTCTTCAAGAATGCAGTGGTTTGAGGTGGAGAAAGAGATTGGTAAAAGTCAGTATCAGAAGAAGAAGAAAGTGTGCTGGAGTTGTGGAAATAGAAAAAGAAACAGAATGTTCCCCTTTCTCACATACACAGGTCTCACTACTCCCTCACCATTTCCAGATGTTTTCGCCTCCAACCCACTACCCTTTATTCTTCCAGAGCTTTCTTCTCCCCAAAGACTCATCTTTTACAAACACATGCTCCTAGTGACCAAACAACTTTATTAGGACTGAATATCTGCACAGACATATTACTCCTGTGTCTGGCCCTGCATTTAGAGCTGAAGTTTGCTATTCCCACTGCTCCAGATGGCTTTGACCTTGCAAGGGTTGAACATTCTAACCACATGTACCTCTCACTGATTCTTCATAATATGGTCTGAGAAAGGTTGACGACTATAGGTGCATGGACTGTCCCCTTCCCCTTCTGATTCTAAAGCTAAAAGCCATCTGTGGCATCTCTCTTCCAGAGATGATCAAGGTGGGTTGAAGACTTAGAATAGCCACCCTCCAAAGTCCTACATTTCCCTCACTGATGAATCTCTTACTGCCACTGATCAGGGACCCTCCTGCTATATCCTCATCTGCTGCTTGAATCCTACCTGCCTCACTCCAAAATATCATCTCATCAGATGCAGGAAAGGTCAGGTCAGCATTGTCAACCAAAGGGTTCAGACAGTACCAGCATTCTACCCTGGTAAAGGATCCCTCATTACCCAATGATACCACTACATCACAGGCAAAAAGTCAAAGGGGAATGCTGGGTCCAGCACGCAGCTATTGTCTCTCTCCAGAACTTCACCATTTTAGCATCAGAAAGGGACAACTTGGCCCAAGCAGCCAGTGGGTCCAAACAGCAGCAGCAGCATTCTACTCCCAGGATAAAGGTCTCCAAGGCTGGACAATTTCATGGCGACACCAGGAAGTATTTCTTCACCGAAAGGGTGTTCAATCATTGGAATGAACTTCCACTGCAGGTGATACGCATGTGGGATCTCTAGCAGGGTGAAGTTATGAGGGTAGGTCATTAGGGTGGGCAGACTTGATGGGCTGTGGCCCTTTTCTGCCATCATTTTCTATGTTTCTATGTTTCTATTGTTATCCCAGACCTTGTGACATTGCTAGGTTGGTGCGGGGAAGAACCAGAGATAAATGTCAGAGGCTCCTTGCTTGTGCCAAAAGATATGTGCAGCTATATAATCACCTCAGCACAGGAGCATGCTCTTGAAGTCCTTAGTATGGGTTTCTTGTGGATTGCTGTGGAGTTAGATAATAATCTAGGACAGTGGTTCCCAACCCAGGCCAGTTGGGTTTTTAGGATAGCCCTAATGAATATGTGTGGAGCAGATTTGCATGCCTGGCACCTCCATTATATGCAGATCTCTCACATGCATATTCATTAGGGCTATCCTGAAAACCTGACTGGCATGGTAGTCCTCCAGGACAGGGTTGGGAACCACTGATCTAGGAAGAGAGGAGAGATTGATCATTTTATGGTATTTTGGAAGGATTTTGGATAGTAAGAGCTATAGTGAGTTGGCAACAGGTATGTTTTTTTGGAAGGAGTTTCATTTCTGCTTCTGCATTTCCTTCATGATAGGATTGAAGGGGGCCTCTGAAAGTGATAATTCAACAGGTTAGTCTCAATATTTTGGCTTTAATTCTTATTAAAGACCAGGGCCAGCATCTAACGTATTAGATTTTAATGAGCTTGATCAATACTGATTTAATTTTACAAGAAAGGGCTGATTACTGAATTAAAAATTGACGCCTGTAGTTTCTTTTTATCATTGAAACTTGGGAAGGTACCACACCCTAATTTATTCAAAATAGCTCCATTGGCCTGAGAACTATATAACTTAGGGGTGGACTTGTTTTTTTTTATTTTTTGCAGATGATATCAAGATAGTAGCTTAGGTCTCCTCATATCAGGAAGCTACGGTCACAAACAAATATTGATCTTGGAGGCTGTGGCTACATAGGTTCATCATAGTTTAATTGCCTTTCTGGGGTTACAATCAAAGTGGTTTACCTATTAAATCAGGTATTATTTTGTACCTGGGCAACAGGGTGTTTAGAGACTTGCCCAGAGTCACAAGGAGCTGCAGTGGGAATTGAACTTGGCTTTCCTGGTTAACATAGATACATGAGGACAGATCAAGGCCAAATGGCCCATCCAATCTGCCCATCCACAGCATCCACTATCTCCTCCTCTCCCTAAGAGATCCCATGTGCCTGTCCCACACTTTCTTGAATTCAGACAGTGTCTGTCTCCACCATCTCTACCAGTAGACCATTCCATGCATCTACAACCCTTTCTATATAAAAGTATTTCCTTAAATTTCCCCTAAGTCTATCACTTCTTAACCTCATCTTATGCCCTCTCACTCTGGAGTTTCCTTTCAATTGAAAGAAGCTAAAAATTAAGCTAAAAATTTCTCTTCATGGGTTTAAATTCATCCAATAGCGTATATTCCTTCCAATTTATTCACAATTCATTTGCAATTCATAGTGAAAATAATTCATTGCTTTTCATTCCCCTATAAGGCTTATATAACTTAGATTGTTCAATGTCGCTGTTACAGTAAACCCCCACCAATTTATTTATTTATTAGAGTGATAGAACACATGAAATAATATGAATAAGTAAAAGTATAAAATAAAAAACATATCAAAAATACATAAAAGTATAGGCAAAAGAAAAAAAAAAGATCTTGAAAATATAGGTTTAGTTAGTAAATGCACGATTGGGTGAGCCAGTGACGAGTGCTGCCAACTGTGCTGGATCAGACAGGTGGCGTTCTGAGATTCCCCACGTGTGTTTTAAGCCTATTTAAGTTACAAAGAGGCATGATATAGGTTAAGGAAGTGACTATACAAGTGGTATTTAGGAGTATTATTTTTCTCGAGTGCCTAAGTGAAGTGCGAGTTAAAGATAGAATCCTTGAGGCATGAAAATTCTAACCTGAGACCACAGTAGAAAGCCTCCCAACCCATGTAACCCATCCACTTACATATTCCCCTTCGACCCTACAGGTCCTATCAAAGGAGCTCCCCATTCATACCTAGGCAACGGAAATCTCTTCCTCTTTCTTTCTTTAATGCTGACCACCATTATTAAAATGACACCAGCATGTGATGGGAGTATTGGGAATTTTAGACTAGGGGAAAATATATTATGGGAGTCAGGAGAAGGGTGGAAGGGGTTGTGAGTGGAAAAGTCTAGTAATCTAAGGAAATAGCTTTTTTACAGACAGGGTGGTAGATACGTGGAACAGTCTCCCAGTAGAGGTGGTGGAGACAGACTGTTTCTGAGTTCAAGAAAGCCTGGGATAGTCACGTGGGATCTCTTAGAGAGATAATGGTTACTACGGATGGGCAGACTGGATGGGCCATTTGGCCTTTATCTGCCATCATGTTTCTATGAGCTGATTTGCAAATATTTGCATGCATGCAGTTCATTACTCTTTTACATTACATTACATTACATTACATTACAGATTTCTATTCCGCTTGTGCCTTGCGGTTCTAAGCGGATTACAAATTAAGAGACTGTATAATTTCTGGAATAATACAGTATATAGAATCAGGAAAGTATCAAGTTACAATTGATTAGTCTGGACGTTTCCAGGAAGCATTTAGAGCATATAGTAGATAAATAGTAGGTTGTTTAAGTGAGTTGTACAATGTTTAGGTATAGTTATGGTGGTGGTGTTCGTGTGTGTATTTTCTAGTGCTATGTAGAGGTTACTTGCTGCAATGTGAAATTAGTAGTATAAACACACTGTTTATCAATTTTGTCTGTCATTTGTCTTTACTACAACTTAGTACAGTATATGGGTTCCTCTGTGAATAAAGAGTTCTGAGTTTTGAAGGGAAAAAAAAGTTTTCCGTTTTCACTAATCACTTTTTTCTCTGTGTATATAGTTTCATGCCAGAAACATTTCCACATAGGTTGTCAAATATAATCTTTCTTTCTTTCATTTTTTTTTTTAAACTTTAGTCTCTTGGCAAACTACAGATATTCATGTTTAACACTGAGGTAGCAGTTCAGGGACTGACAACAGAATGTACCTTTTGAATGATGCATAAAAAGCTGTAGCTAGCACAAAGGCAAAGCCACCAGATTGGTCTCCGGGAAACCCAATGTCTGAATTTTTCATGACTCCTGTAGCACTTAAGGAGTAAGAAAACTGGCTATTACTGGTGAGAGAGAAGTATTGTGAAGGTCAGAATCAAGAAACATAAGAGAACCGGGACTTGCCTGGGGAAACTGAACAGGGTTTAAGCTGCTTAAAAGAATTATATTTGCTTTGTATTTTGTAAGCACTACAGTTCCATAATACAGCATCCCACAAATGAAAATATAACTATATCAATCTAGTGTGCATTACTTTGTAATTCTCAAAAGGCTGAGAAAACAGATTTTTTTTTTTAGACTGATCTCTTGCTTCCTAGTAAACTTCTAAATTATTTTGTTGCTCTATGCTTAGGTCTGCTTTTCCTTATAAGAATGAAAATACTTTGTACCGCACCCTATATCAGAATTCAAATGATTACGCCAAAATAATTCTTCAAAAACCTGGCAAAAATTGATGTCATAATTATTCAGCGTCTTTTTGACTATTATTAATTTACCTGGGTGAAAACCTAAGAGTAATTCAAAAAGGTTATTCCCCAGAAACTGATAATTCACCCTCATTGTTTATATAATATTATTAAATACTAACGTGGAGTGCTGTGAGCAATACTGGAATTTGGGAGCAGGTCTTTTTTGTGAATATTCTAATTATTCAGTGTCCAATGACTCATATGCATGTTTTGTGCATTTAAGTTTCTTTTTTTTTTAATATTTCTTTTCTGCTTAATCAGGAGATAGTCCTAAATGGACTGCAGGTAAACATAACATGGCAATACAATGAGGGTTAAAAAGCACATAATGATTGCAGAATATATTAAAACCCCAAGTGTCCAAGCAGCTGCTGATTTTACCTGTCATCATCTGGTTATGCACTTAATGAGTTCTCTTCCATTCTTGGTCACATCTGATTTGTTTTAATATAAGTCCCTTTGAACAGCTGGGAGATTCATTGCTTCCTCTTTGATCACAGAATTCGTCTGAAGTTTTCCATTAAAAATAAGGATACTGCGGTCCTCTCTTAAGCCACTTTTATGATTCCATTTCCCCGAGATTGTTTCAGATTCTTTTCAGGCTTACAAGAGTCTAAGCAATTAAATATATACATTTTTTACATAAATGTTTATAAATTTTACAAAAGGTAGAAGCTTTGCCACAAGAAACCTTCGCTCTTTTGATGACTGTTTTCTAATGATGACCCTTGGCAGGCTGGCCCTCGTGGGACTCTTCTGAGAAGAGTTTGATGAAAATTAGTCTATTCTCGTTTCAAACAGAATTTTACTGAAGCCCTGATCAGAGCATCAGCTTGGAGTCCAGGGAGACGACACACACTACTTGATTCACTGTACAGCCTCTCTCTCTCCTGGTAATTGTTGCAGGAACATATAGTGACGAGACTGCAGGATGTGAGGGGGTCTCTCTGGATGCAGTCCAGTTGTTACTCTCTGTTTAAAGATTTAAACCATCAGGGTACCATGCGGCTTTTTGATGTGCATTGAACATGGAGCTTGGGTACTGAAGAAGGGCAAAGGACTTCACCAGAAGGCAATCAACCTTCAGAGCCACAGTAAAACAAGGCGAGGTGGGAAAGTCTCTGCCTCACTACAGACATGTAACAAAGGGAGATGAAAGGCTAGGGGTGAAGGAGGGTGAAATCTGGCTGAGAGGCAAATCTTGCAGGATGGCTTAGTCACCCTATTGGATGAATTTAACCACACTGTACATTTTTAGGTAATGAGCTTTACTTTCATGGCATTTCCATGTGGTCACTGCATACAGCAAATAGTTACCAAAACAGAATAATTTCATCTGTTTGGTTTTATAGCCCGCCCTCCCAGGAGAACTCAGAATGGATTACAAATTCACATACATAGCAAAGCATGGTAAAACATATCATGACAAACATGGTATGATGTGACATAGCAAGATGAGCATTGTATGATGAAACTTAGGATGGCAAACATAGCATGGCAGACGTATTATATATACAAGCATAGCATGGCAAACATAGCATGGTGAACATAGTATACAAGCTTGGCTAACCTAATATGAATGACAGTATGGCACTTAATATGGTAAAACCGTGGGCGTGGGATGGCAAATAAAGTAAGAAAGATACAATGAAAGTATAGAAGAGTGGGAGAAAAAGGTGACTATGACAAAGCATTGTATGACAAAAAGATAGTGTGATCAGACGTGGTATATAGTAGACGATATGGTGGGATCTTTAAAAGTGGAGGCTATGGGGCTCATGATATTATATACCAATAAAGCTTTTGAACACACACACAAAAAAAAAAAAAATCTGAAAAACCCACCTAAATCGGTACTTGGACAACCTTAAAGATAGGTCGTCCAAGTGCCGATAATCGAAACGGGTTTTTAGACGTATCTAAAAACAGCTTAGGCCTTTTCAGTGCCGCTGTATGCCCAGAGCTGAAAGGGGTGTTTTAGGAGGAGTGGTGAGGGTGGGATTTGGGCAGGACGTGGGCTGACCTAGACTTAGTCGTACTGCAAGTTTAACCGGGAGAAGTAGGCCCGACATGTCATCCGACTTACAAGCAAATTTAGCAAGCAAGTACCGGCCACGGGGGACCCTTGAAAAAGCACGGGGTGCGAAACATGTCAGCTGTTAAGATAAGTGGCTGAAAAGTTTTAAACATCACTATTGAAAGAAACTAAGTTAAAAGTTTATAAAGAATAAATAAATATTAATTGAGAGGATACAATGCATTGGAATATGGATTTATGGCTGATGATGAATGTCCACATAATTCTTCACCCTATAAATTTATATTAGTGGTGGAGTGGTGGGGCTGAGGCCATAAAAAAAAACATTTAAAGGCATATGCTATCCAGAATACTGTGGTGATATTCATACAGACCTTAATGTGTCTCATGAGTGTCCCCTGATGAATCCTTTGATGATATGCAGTGACTGCGCTTATGTAGTGCAGAAATGTACAGGATGGCTAGATCAGTGGTCTCGTAAAGGATTCTGCACGGCTGATGGCAAGCCCCTGCAACAAGAGCAATTATGGAGATAGACTGGGAACTGTTTGCAGTGTCATCCAGGAAAATTAATTATACGACACATTAAAGCACACCAGGACCTTCACCATAGCCTTGAAGCTTCTTTTAATCGCCAGGTAGATTTGTTGGCTTCTCAGATTTCTGCTGTTACTAGGTCTGGTAAAGATACTTCTGAGCATATCCCAAATCAGATAGTCAGACAAGAACTAATTTGCTTAGCCCATTCCTACCTGCAAGAAGGAGTAGAAGGGAACCTTTAATCGCCTTACAGTGATGGCATCGTGGCCAGGAATGAGAAAGGAGATGAAAGATTGGGTAGAAGGATGCTTGCAGTGCGCTCAAGTTAGGGCAGGTCAAACTAAACCTACGTCACTTTTACATCAAAGAAGGATAGGACCCTGGCACCAGTTACAAATTGATTTCATAGAGTTTCAAGTTTTATTAAATTTTAATATACCGACCATCAACAAGTATCTAGCCGGTTTACAAATTAAAATAAGATAAAAGTAATACTAATAAAAGTAATATTTAAAGAGGGGTCGTGAACATTCAGACTTTTACAAGACACACTGAATAGTGATGGTTAGGGAGAAAGCGGGAGAGGGAAAAGTTACATAGTTAAAAGTTACATAGTTAAAAGTTAATTTTAAAAAAAAAAGGAAAGGAAATGAAGAGGGAAAGGATAAAACATTAGGGATAGACAACTTACCAGTAACAAAAGAAGTTTATAAATACCTTTTAGCTATTGTTGATACTTTTAGTGGTTGGGTTGAACCATTTCCTTGTCAAAATCGTACTACACAAACGGCGTCTAATAAATTGTTCTCTGAAGTGATATGCTGATTCTGATCATGAACCAGCATTTGTAGGTGAGATTTTTATAGCTCTGCTACAAGCTCTGGATATAAAACACAAACTTCATATCCCTTATCACCCACAGAGTGCTGGACAAGCGGAACAATTAAATAGAACCATAAAGGAAGCCCTCAGAAAATTTGCAAGTTCCACTGGGGCCTATAAATTACCTTTGATACTAGCCTCCCATGTTACCCCTTATCAGATACTGTTTAGATGAACCATGACGTTCTTAATTTCTAGCAAATATATCAATCAGGATCCCAATGATGATGAAACTGACCCTACTATTGTTCGCTATATCAAACAACATGTAGAGGGTCCGCCCATCCCCACTAAGTCTAAGGTCTGATTGGCCAATCAGGCCTTAGATTAAGTGGGGATGGGCGGACCCGCCAAGCCTAAGGCCTGATTGGTCCAGGCTTCTAGAGCCTGGGCCAATCAGGCCTTAGGCTTCGGCGGGATGGGCCGGGAAGGGGCGAGCCCGCCTCATTTCGACCAGGCGGGCTACAGGCTGGACGGGCAAGAAACATCTGGCCTGAAGAACAGGTTAGTTTGGAGGTTGTTAGCGCCGGGGGGGGCGGGGGGGTGCATCTTCAGGCAGGAGGGATTGGACACCCTCCTGCCAGCAATCGGTAGTGTCGGGGTGGGAGGGAGATCGGTAATGTCATGGGGGGCGGTTGGTAGTGTCGGGGGGGGCGGTCGGTAGTGTCGGAGGGGGGGGCATCCGATCGGACAGGCCGCGGCCCGCTATACTTATAGCAGCAGAGAGATCCCTTGCCGCGATAAGTATAGCGGCTGCGTCTACTTACAATGTAGACCAGCATTTTGCTGGCCTACATTTTAAGGTTTCTTCCTCTACTAGGGAGACGCGTAGGGCCACCTAGGTTCGCCTAAGGCCCTTAGGCGAGCTTAGGCGTCTTGCGGGTCTCCCTAGGCTCCCGGAGGCGCCTTCAGGCCTGCCTGGGGAGCATTTTTTTAAAAAAAACGTGCATCCCGATTGGCTGATTAGACAGCTGTAGGACGCCTACAGCTGACTAAAATCGGGACGCACTTTTGGAGAATAAGGGCCTTAGGAGGAACAATAAGGCAGAATCTGAATGTAACTCATTCTCTGGGATCTGTTTGAGTTGGAGAAAAGTTGGCTTTCCTTGGGAATGAACCAACGTTGAGCTCATACCCAGAACTGGCAGTGTCCGTATAATACATCAGATGTTAGTGAGCTGCTGAATCCGCACTGGAACATTCTTTTGGTGGAAAGGGTCAGTGGTTACTGGGTTAGAATGCTGTTACCTGTGAATCCCAAGGCACTGAAGAGAAAGCAGTGGTGGGAAGGAATAATAAAGAAGCTCTTGCCAAAATTTCTTGTGACTAAACCTCCTAACATGTCATTGAATACCGTACAGTTATTTATGATCTTGTCAAAACTATACTCCCTGCAGTGCATAATTTATCAAGATGAATAAATAATTTTGAAGAGTAACTTGGAAAATATAAAATTGAAATTAAAAAGCTTAAAACTGAATTTGAAAAATTTCAACCAATGGAGCAGATAATATCCCAATTGTGGACTACCCCTTACTATAATAATAGAATACTTCTCCGGGATATGTTTTGAAGCTGGAATTGGCGGAGAACTCAGCTAGGGGCTAAAATATTAGAAAGGTGAACTTCCCAAAAGATTAGTTCGCCAAAAGAACTGATGCAACAGTACTTTTGTGAAGTGTTGCAAATAAATCCTGAATATAATCCAAGTACTGTATTTTGAAATCAAATTTTCTTCATTTGATGAAAAGAGGAACTCAGACTATATCAGGGGAACTGACTTTAGAACCAAATAATGGAATAAATGAACAAATGTGTGCTTATAACTTGGATTGGCCACTATTGGAAGCAGGATAATGGCCTAGAAGGACCATTAGTCTAACCCAGTATGGCTATTCTTATGTTCTTATCTTTAGCCATAGAGAAAATAAGGAAGGATCTACACAGATGTGAGGACAGTACAGTGGGATCTGACAGTCAGTGGGATCTGAAGAACTTAAGAACAGCCTTACTGGGTCAGACCAATGGTCCCATCAAGCCCAGTAGCTTGTTCTCATGGTGGCCAATCCAGGTCGCTAGTACCTGACCAAAACCCAAGGTGTAGCAATATTCCATGCTACTGATACAGGGCAAGCAGTGACTTCCCTCGTGTCTTTCTCAATAACAGACTTTGGACTTTTCCTCCAGGAACTTATCCAAACCTTTCTTAAAACCAGCTACGCTATCCGCTCTTACCACATCCTCTGGCAATGCATTCTCTGAGTGAAAAATTCTCCTCCTATTGCTTTTAACAGTATTTCCGTGTAACTTCATCGAGTGTCCCCTAGTCTTTGTAATTTTTGACAGAGCAAAAAATTGATCCACTTGTACCCATTCTACACCACTCAGGATTTTGTAGACTTCAATCATATCTTCCCTCAGCCATCTCTTTTCCAAGCTGAAGAGCCCTAACCGTTTTAGTCTTTCCTCATACGAGAGGAGTTCCAACCCCTTTACCATCTTGGTTGCTCTTCTTTAAACCTTTTCTAGCACCGCTATATCTTTCTTGAGATAAGGAGACCAGAATTGAACGCAATACTCCAGATGAGGTCGCACCATGGAGCGATACAGGGGCATTATGACATTCTTAGTCTTGTTAACCATCCCTTTTTTAATAATTCCCAGCATCCTGTTTGCTTTTTTGTCCGCCGCCACACATTGGGCGGAAGGTTTCATCGTATTGTCTACAATGATACCCAGAGTTTTTTCTTGGGCGCTAACCCTCAAGGTACCGTACACACCAGGTGTATACTTACAGTTATTACTGATTTTTCTTTTGTGTCTGTTCAATAAATAAAAAGATGATTTAAAAAAAGAAAGAAAGAAGTGAAAGCAGCAAGTAGTAGCAAACAGTTCTAGTGTTAATCATCGAAGAAATACTTGTCCAAGCTTACTTATTTCACAGCTACGCCATAGATTTCTTTGTCAGTCCCACAGTATATCAAGTGGTTCGAAACAGAATAATTGGAAGCACAACTTTGTGGGATTAACGCAGTTTAAAGAAAATCAACAAAGTCAATGAGCAGAGATAATACATTTGTAGGGTTTAAATAGAAACGGAATCAATCTGTATTTCTACCATAAACACTGGGAAAGTAAAATAAAAAAAAAAACCAAACAATTCACCAAAGGCTTTTATATCATTATACTTCTGGATTCTCTAAGAAGAAGAAAAAAATCCTCTCCTCTGAATGAAAATCAATAAGCCGGAGCGTGCCCACAGCAGTCGCCCATTACAAAATTAAATCCATGTGCCAACTCAAAACAATGGAGAAAGCAAAAAGTGGCAAGGGATTCATTTGGCTTTGTTTGACTTTGCAGGAGAACAGGAAGGCGAGACTTGATGTAATTTAATGCAAAAATTGGCCTATCCCGGCAAACGCATCCCACTGACCCTCAGGGCATGACCATCAATTTTCCATTAAAGATCAGAGATTTGGCATATCAAAGTCAACATCTAGCTGAATAGCTGCGGTAACTTGATAATAATTCTTTTGTGGATTTCACAGTGGCTTTTTTTTTTTGGCAAAGTATCAGAAAGGTAGCAGTTTTCAGTCCTGACCCAACAAGATCTGAATACGAAATGAAGGATTTACGTCTGATCCCCCATGTTGTGAGGATGAATGTTCTAGTAAATATTAACTTAGGGCTCTGAATAGCTCAGTAATAAACAGGTTTAAGCAGTAATAGGTTTAAAATGTCAGCTTATTGAATACTAATTGTATGTGGTACAAATATGATGTGCAAAAAGGGATTTATTTTGCACATTTTTAAATACATGAATTTATTTATGGCGTCCTTAATTTTTTTTTTTTTATTATTGTTCTGGTCTTTGTATATTCACATAATAAAACTGCATGTATGGTTTAGTATTTCTTGTTGTTCTTCTGTTGTACAACAGTGTTCTGTTTATCTGTTTATTTTTTAATAACAGGTTTGATATTTATACCTTTTCAGGAGCCTTCTTAAACAGGTGCAATGGCATGGGGAAATGTCAGCGATACATTTTTAGGATGGCGCAAAGGACACAAAAAAGACTGTACATTAAAGAAAGCGATGTGTAAATATCTAGTACAGTAAAACCTTGGTTTGTGAGCATAATTTGTTCTGAAAGCATGCTTGTAATCCAAAGCACTCGTATATCAAAGCGAATTTCCCTATAGGAAATAATGGAAACTCAGACAATTCATTCCACAGCTCAAAAACTTTAATACAAAATACTATACATACTCATATTGCAAGACCTCGCTCGTTTAGAACAGTCACTACGCTCTTGCAGCGTCAGAAAGAGAAGAACCATCGGCTCAGTTGTGATGATGTGACGCGTGTATACTGTATGTACTCGTATTGCAAGACATTGCTTGTATATCAAGTTAAAATTTAATCAAATGTTTTTGCTTGTCTTGCAAAACACTTGCAAACCAAGTTACTTGCAATCCAAGGTTTTACTGTATTCTAAAGCCCCTTTGGAAACTTCATATAGTCCTGTTTTACTATAGAAAATGAAAAGACAAACAGAAGTCTCAAAAATATTCTGCTGTCCAGTGGCTTAGCTGGGGTGATCAGTGTCTGGGGCAGTGGCGCCCCTCTCCTGCCCCCTTCCCTGCACCTTTTTAACTTCGGCGCAAGCAGCGACAAAGTTGCTGCCTGCATCAGCTTCAGAGCTCTCTCTGACGTCACTCCGGGTGGGGTCTTCCTCAGGGTGCCGGCACCCCTCCTCCTCTCCACTCCCCCATCCCACTCCTCCCCCTGCCATGCGCGCACACCCCCCTTTCCCATACCTTTTTAACTTTGGCGCAAGCAGCAACAAAGTTGCTGCTTGCGATGGCTTTGGCCTTTCTCTGACGCCACTTGCGATCTTTTGTTACCAACAAAGATTGGAATTATACCATTTTTTTCCTATTACCTTTTATAGATGAGAGAGTTGGACCATGATAAAACAGGATAGGAAGAGCATTGAGTCATCTGAGTTGTGGTGCTAGAGATTAGAGAATGACACGGTGACAAAATTCATCACCGTTCCCGTCCCCGTGGATAACCGCGGGAAATAATCCCATGTCATTTTTTTTAGTGTCTATTTCATCCTCAGTCCTTCTACATCAGCATTCTTCAAAGCTTGCGGGTCAGAGGTTATGGCCATTCATACTCTGATTCTTCCCTCTCTCTTTAAAGAATGACATGAAGATGGTTTACCGCGGTTATCTGCGGGGACGGGAACGGTGATGAATTTTGTCACTGTGTCATTCTCTACTAGAGATGACTGCTATGAATACAATAGACAACCAGACAATTGAAGAAATGGGTGGTTGATCAAATACAACCCAGATTCTCACTAGAAGCTCACATGATAGATTGAAACTATCATATTATATTATGTGATGGCCAGAGTCCCTAGAAAAAGCAATTATGCAATGAAAGGTTGAAGGTAAAAGAGAGCATGGAAGACCAGCAATAAGATGGATTTACACAATTACAACATTAAATAATAATAATAACTTGTATGTCGCCACACCACAAAGTTCTAGGCCAGGGGTGTCAAAGTCAAGTTCAAGTTCAAGTTTCAAGTTTATTTATTATTTGATTAATCGCCTATTCCAAATTCTAAGCGATGTACAAATTGGTAAAATACATTATCTAAAATCTACATAAAATAGACCTACATAATTAACAAGGGGATAAGATACAAAAAAAAAAACCAAAAACTAATTAAGTTAAGACATGAATACAATAGGGAAGGTAGGATAGAAATACAATCTTGAAAAGGAAAGAGTCAACAATTAAAGGTTAAACACAACAGGAATGGAAAGACAAATAAATAAGTAAGGTAAAAGTAAGCAAAAGAGCAAATTAACATTTCAATTAAGTACTGAACGCATCTTTAAAAAGAAAGCTCTTAAGTTGGCTCTCCTCAAGGGCCAGAATCCAGTCAGGTTCTCAGGATTTCCCCAATGAATATGCATGAGATCAATTAGCATACAATGTAAGCAGTGCATACAAATAGATCTCATGCATATTCATTGGGGGAAATCCTGAAAACCCGACTGGATTCCGGCCCTCAAGGAGGGACTTTGACACCCCTGTTCTAGGCGGTTCACAAAAAAGAACTGAACAATCATCGAAAATACAAATGTTAGAGAAATACATGCAATGGAAAACCAAAATATCAAGTGACAAATTTATCGAACAGATGTCTTCACCAGTTTTCTAAAGGAATAATAGGACGGGGCATGTGAAATAATTTCACTTAGCCAGGCATTCATTTTGCCTGCTTGAAATGCAAGTGTTGCATGCAAATGCAAGTGTTGAAATGCAAATGTCGGGTAAGCAAATAAGTGTGGACATCGAGTAGACTTCGTGGACTGATGCAACTCAAAATGTGAGGAGAGGTAAATTGGAGCCAAACCGAATAGTGATTTTAAACAGAAGACAGAACATTCTGGAAAAAGTCAGTGTAGATGGTTGTGAGAAGAATGCTTTAACTTGGATGTCAATTAATCAACAATCAAGCATGAACTTTCAATCATTTCTCGGACTGGAAAAGAACAAATGTTTTAGCATGTTTCTTTCTTTTATTTCATTTTGAAAACGACATGAAACAAAACAACAAATGCTGTCAGTGATTTGATCTTGTTTCCTACCACTCTGATACAATCTGCCATGGAATTCATTATTGTATTCACACATTATACAACACTGATGCATAGTTCTGCATGAACAATTCAGAATTAAGTATTTCCCTTAAACAACTGAGAGTGTAGATATTATGGGAAAAATAAGAGAGAAGGAATTAAAGCGATTTTCCCTAGGTCATACAGCATTAATGAGAGAGGGGGAAAAAACCCAGCAAAGGCTGCAGAAGAATTCATAAATTCCTAGTCCATCTTCCTGCTGAGACTTGATAGGGATTGGGTGATACCAACATTCTGTTTTCTAATTGGTAGTAGACTGGTATATGGCATATTTATAAGTTGCAAATTATTTGTAATTGTTTGTGGTTTGTTGCCAATATTGTAGCCTTCAGCTACTTGAGAGCATCTGTTACATCTGAATTATTGATACATGAAAACCCAATGCAGTTGAGAATCACAATGCAGCTGAAAAACCAACTGGTATGCATCATTAATTTAAAGAGTCTAAAGAATGAGAATGTTATTAAATCTCATTTTCCACATCACAATAGCCTGATACAATCAAATTAACCGAAAGCGTAACTAGTCTTTAAAAGAAGAATCAGTGGGCCCTTCTGTAAGACGCATAGATCGCTCATTCACTAAACTACTCATCAAAGTGCCAGAAAATCCCTGTCCCTCTGTGTCAGCTCATGTAATTTAATGTAATTTCAGCTTTGGGAGTCATACCATTCTACTGGTAACCCAGTGTTTTACCATATAGGGGGGGGAAGGAATCTATAACACCCATAAAGGCATGATATCAATGTTATTGAACACATAACAATGTCATATCAAAAATGCATTAAGTACCTGCTCAAAAAAGTCTGGAATCTAAGAAGATACTTGAGACAACAGGAGATAAAGCGACTTGATCGTGGTCTGTTAGTAGAAGATGTAGGATTGCAATTCTTCTTAAGCTGACCAGTGGCATAGCAAGGGTGAGTGGTGCCCGGGAGGGTACCCCTCCCCCACCCTCTTCCCGACCCCCGGCCATACACATGCCCCCTTCCCCTGTACCTTGTTAATTTTCCAGGTGCTAGCAACCTCGTGAACTTGCTGCCCGCGTCGGGTCGGCTGTCCCTCTGAAATCACTTCCCAGGCGCGGGGCCCGGAAGTGATGGCAGAGAGAGCTGGCACCAATGTGGGCAGCAAGTTCGTAATGCTGTTTCACAC
The DNA here is from genome assembly GCF_902459505.1 of Geotrypetes seraphini. Taxonomy (NCBI): domain Eukaryota; kingdom Metazoa; phylum Chordata; class Amphibia; order Gymnophiona; family Dermophiidae; genus Geotrypetes; species Geotrypetes seraphini. Next base: position 26,096,094 of record NC_047095.1, read on the forward strand.
AGGGAAAATTAAAGAGGTACAGGGGAAGGGAAGAGGTGCACGTGCACAGTGGGGGGGGGGTTCAGAAAGTAGTGGGGGGTGGAAAGGAGAACGAGTGCCAGCACCCCAACCAAGACCGTGCCTCGGGCGGACTGCCACAACCCCTAGATCCCCTTTACTAAGCCACTGCCCCTGGCTCTTAGCCCTTTGCACTAATAGCTCACTATTTTGCCCTGCTAGGAAGACTAGTAACGGTATTCTAAGACCTGCTGTAATATTTGCATTGTTGTCTTTTCTTAAGTAAGCTGTTATTGTTTGAATTCTGGGAGTTCATGTTGTTTTGGTAATTATATGAGAGGGTGCTGAAAAGTTCTCAGCCCAACCAACCAACTTCCTAAATTCTGAGCGATATTTTGCCACTGTAGCTGAAAAGAGTCTGATCTTATTTCGTTCTGTGCCAGCTTGCCGAGACAAAATTCTATGGTTTTTGACATTGTTTCAGGTCACTGATTCAACCATATCCACGTCATTCTGTTCTCGGTTGGGCTGAGAACTTCTCAGCACCCCCTCTTAATCTTCAAAAATTATGCAAACACACTAGAGGAAAGACCCCCCATATCATCATAGATACTAGCTCTTAAATAATTTTCAAAAGCTGCGATCTATATTAACATAGTAACATAGTAAATGACAGCAGAAAAAACCTGAATGGTCCATCCAGTCTGCCTAAGCGTATAGGCTCTATAAATTAATCATTTGATTTAAGTGGTCCTTTTTTTTTAGATATTTCTGGGCTAGAAACCCAGAGCTCTGCCCAGTAGTGTGCTTAGGTTCTAGCTACTGGAGTCTCCATCAAAGGTCACTCCAGCCCATCTAAACCATCCCAGCCTTCGAAACCTTCCCCAGTCCATCCTAAACTGAATGTCCATATACAGGACACAGCCTGTGCAAGTCTGCTCAATATTGGCCTTAGTTCCTTCAATATATAACCATTATTTTCTGATTAGAGATCTTCTGTGTTCATCCCACGCTTGTTTGTTACCATTTTCCTCTCCACCACCTCCCTCGGGAGCACATTCTAGGCATCAACCACCCTCTCCATAAAGAAGAATTTCCTAACATTTCTCTTGAGTCTACCACCCCTCAACCTCAAATTATGTCCTCTGGTTTTACCATTTTCCTTTCTCTTGAAAAGATTTTGTTCTACGTTAATACCTTTCAAGTATTTGAACGTTTGAATCATATCTCCCCTGTCCCTTCTTTCCTCTAGGATATACATATTCATAAGAAGTTGCCTCCGCTGAGGCAGACCAGAGGTCCATCTCGCCCAGCGGTCCGCTCCCGCGGTGGCCCATCAGGCCCATTGCCTGAGCAATGGTCTCAGACTATCCCTATAACCTACCGCTACTCTTATCTGTACCCCTCAATTCCTTTATCCTCTAGGAACCAATCCAAACCTTCTTTGAAGCCTTGTAACGTGCTCCGGCCTATCACAGCCTCCGGAAGCGCGTTCCATGTGTCCACCACCCTCTGGGTGAAAAAGAACTTTCTGGCATTTGTTTTAAACCTGTCTCCTTTCAATTTTTCCGAGTGTCCCCTTGTACTTGTAGTTCCCCATAATCTGAAAAATCTGTCCCTGTCTACTTTTTCTATACCCTTCAGGATCTTGAAGGTTTCTATCATGTCTCCTCTAAGTCTCCGCTTTTCCAGGGAGAACAGCCCCAGCTTTTTTAGTCTGTCAGTATATGAGAGGTTTTCCATACCTCTTATCAGTTTAGTTGCTCTTCTCTGGACTCCCTCAAGTACCGCCATGTCCTTTTTGAGGTACGGTGACCAATACTGGACACAGTACTCCAGATGCGGTCGCACCATTGCACGATACAGTGGCAGGATGACCTCCTTTGTCCTGGTCGTGATACCCTTCTTAATGATACCCAACATCTTGTTTGCTTTTCTTGAGGCTGTGGCGCACTGTGCCGACGCCTTCAAAGACGTGTCCACCATCACTCCCAGGTCTCTTTCAAGGTTACTTACCCCTAGCAGTGATCCTCCCATTTTGTAGCTGAACATCGGGTTCTTTTTCCCTATATGCATGACCTTGCATTTCCCTACGTTAAAGTTCATTTGCCATTTTTTGGCCCATTCTTCTAGCGTCGTTAGGTCCCTTTGCAGATCTTCGCAGTCTTCCATGGTTTCAACCCTGCGGTAGAGTTTGGTGTCATCCGCAAATTTAATAACTTCGCAATTTGTTCCCGCCTCCAGGTCATTAATAAATATATTAAACAGGAGCGGTCCCAGCACCGACCCCTGCGGAACTCCGCTCGTGACCCCATGCCAGTCTGAGTAATGGCCCTTCACTCCAACCCTCTGTTTTCTGTCTGGCTTCCAGTCTCTCCTCGTACGTCTTTTGGTGCAAACCTCCTACCATTTTTGTCACCTTCCTCTGGACCACTTCAAGTCTTCTTAAATTCAGATCATCCATCTAAAGACTTCCAGATGATTTTGTTCAAAATTAAAATGCTCAAAATGAAAGTGTCCTCAAATTAGAATCAGGAGTGGTGTACCAAGGGCGAGTGGAGGGCATTCTACCCTGGGTACAGGGAGTTCGTGGCTGCTAGAGTAGTCACAGGTCTGTGGTCCACCTGCCCTCCGGGTACATCACATTAGCATTAGTCAGCATGGGTACGCTTTATTTTAGGCATGACCTTTTATTTCATGTCAATAGCAGACGTAAGAGGGTGCACCTACATGTACCAAGTGATGCTTGTAGTACTCTATAAGTTACATGCAGCACATGGAGACATGCCATGGCCCTCCCATGCTGCATCCATTTTTTTGCCTCTCTGCAGTTACATGCTATAGTACTTAGGCACTGCCATATAGAATATCTCCTAATGTTTAATACTTCTTGATATATTACTCCAATGTAATACAATCCAAGCAGTTTATATGCTTAAAATCAATAAAAAACAAGGACTCTAATATAAAAGGGAGAAGTCCTACAAGGAGCTGCTGAAAGGTTCTCAGCCCAACTACCAAAAGAATGATGTGGAGCCATGAAACTTTACAAGTTATTCCACACTTTTCTTGATACTTTTCATTTTATTTCATATCATTGAAATGAAAAGTATCAAGAAAACTGTGGAATAACTTGTAAAGTTTCATGGCTCCACATCATTCTCTTCTTGGTTGCCCTGAGAACTTTTCAGCGGCCCCTTGTATTGTGACGTCAGAATGCCTCATTACCCCAATACCTAGGAGCCAATGTCATCCGTGATGTCACAATGGCTTGCTTTCCCTATACTTGTGCCCATTTGCTAGATACATTTGCTTCATTGAAACAAAAAGTGTCAAGAAAAGTGTAGAATAACTTGTAAGTTTCATAGCTCAACCAAAGGAAAAAACAGAGGTCCAACCGTCTGCAGTAAAAAAACAATCCAGAGCAAACAAAACAAAAAACTGCAGACTTTGTACACGATGCAGGCAGACTTTATTTATAACAAGTAAAACATTAGATTAAAAACCTTTTACCAGGCAAGGGACCCTAATCTAATGTTTTACTTGTTATAAATAAAGTCTGCCTGCATCGTGTACAAAGTCTGCAGTTTTTTGTTTTGTTTGCTCAAGTTTCATAGCTCCACATCATTCTCTTCTTGGTTGGGCTGAGAACTTTTCAGCGGACCCTCATAAATCCAATCGCACAAGAGCAAACGTCCGTCATAATATACAGTATACATCCACACTAAAGCTGTGAAAAACAGACGTGCTAGTTCTACCACTTTCAAGCTACACTATCCAGTAAAAGCCTGCTCAAATAAAAAGGTTTTCAGCACAGTTTTAAATTTCATTAAACTTGGCTCCCCGTGAATAAAGCATGGCAAGCTGTTCTACAAACTCAAAGCCATCCAACCAAAAGCTTTCTTTCAACTCCATTCCCGCCTAAATAACTGGAGCGAGGGTACTACCAAACGATTTTCATAAGCTGATGTCAAATGATGACAAGGCAGATAGGGCAGCAATAAACGATTTCTCCCACCCACCCCCCCTTTTTATGAAGCCACGTTAGGCTTTTTTTTATCACTAGCCGCGGCGGTAAAAACTCTTGACGCTCATAGAATTCCTATGAGCAGCGGAGCTAATACCGCCATTGCCAGCGATAAAAAAAAGCCTAATGTGGTTTCATAAAAGGGGTCTTTAAATAAGAAGACTGAGAGTTATGAATAACAGCGGGATCTGGACACGTCCCGTTGTCACCCTATAACCCAACTCCTTGGCCCAAAATACTCCTCTGCTCTTACTACAAAAACACCGACTACTATTGATGGTAATTAGCCGCAGCTCATTTTATTAATTATAACAATTAACATATTATGATCTCAATTATAACATTAATTAACATAAACTCCCAGAGCTCCTCCCGAGCTACCCATAAAAACATTCAGTGCCCTCGACCCTGCCACCTCAGCAAGGGTCAGAGGGGTGGCATGTCCCTCATGCCCCATTATCCGGGTCACCTGACCCACCAGGCACGGCACCCCGCCGGCCCACCGCTCATCACCTGATGAGCCCCAATGACCCAGTAGCTCGGGAGATCCGCCCCCGAGCTACCATACTACCGAAAACAGTGGGTGGGTGGGAGGGAAAAGCCCGCTCTGGAGGACCCAAACGGTTGAGTCCTCCACTGCCTCCCCCTTAAATAGACTTGCCTCCCCCCGCGCGCCCAAGCCTCCTCCAATTGATTTAAAGCTTGGCCCTGCTCGCCACCGGCCAATCACGCCACACCCACATTCACCGCCCCCCCCCCCCCCCCCCGACCGCCCCAGCAGATGGGCGACACGCAGGCCTGCCAGCCCCGTGTTATCCTTCGCCCATCGACACGGGGTCTTGGGCTCCTCTAAGTACCTGCGTGTTAACTTCAAGATCTTAAATGTGATCCTCTGGAAGACTGACAACCAAAGATACTGCTTAAATAATGACATAACATGCTCATGTCTCTTAACATTGCCTAACAGTCTAAAAGCTGTATTTTGCAATGCCCGTAGCCACATACGATTGACCTGTCAATCCTGCATAAACAAGGTCTTCCATAATCAAGTTCAGAAATAAATTAAACTAAATTCAAACTTAGTTTTATAGATTGAGTCATCAATCAAGAGGAGCTCAACTCGGTTTACAGTAATGTAAAACATAATACATAAATTTGACAAGAAAAAGTAGACTGAAATAGTTAATTTCCAGAATGTTTAGCAAACAAAAAAGTTTTCAGAACTTTCCGGAATAAAGCAAAAGAACCTAAATTTATTAATGTAAATGGTAAAGCATTCCAGAATTCGGTTAATTTAAAAGCAAAAGAATAACTAAATTTCGTAAAGGTTCTGTTTTTACCACAGACAGAGGGAAATGTAAGTTTTAATTTTTGAGAACTTCTGAATGAATTAGTACATGTAAAGTTGATTCATTAAAACAGTGCCAAACTGCTCGCAAACGATGAAGTGCAAAAAAAAAAACCCTTACGGACAGCATCCGAAACCTGCTCTTCACAAGTAAAATGAGTATCAAGATTCCTAGTTTTGTTAATACTGCAGCGAGTTTTCTTAATCATCACATTATCTAATACAGAAAATGAAACAGTCGGGAGAAGAAGTTTTCCCTGTCAACCAACCTATCTTTGTCTTATTAACATTCAAGACCAAATTAGCCTGATTCAGCCACTGCATTATTGCTTCCATAAAATTCTGCCAGTTATTAAAATTTGGATAAGATCCAAGATGGCTGCGAGCTGCTGAGGGTATGTGAGATGCTTTCAGAAACACAGCAATTAATTACCTTTAAACTTTTCCTGATTCCGAAGAGTAGAGGGAAAAGCGCCTCTGGAGCCTCGAGGTGCCTGGAAACTCCTCTGCAGATGACCATGGAAGACTTTTTGATGCACCTATGGCAAGAGTCAACACCGCTGGGGAATCGCCCGCTGGAACCGCTAGCAATGAGTGAGACTGCAGCGAGTTTCCTTGGGCTCAAGTCGACGCTGAGCCCCAACGCCAGGACCCCGCTCCCTCAACCACAGAGTGCTAGCTCTCCACGGGAAAGTAGTCAATCTGAGGAGGCAAACTCCATTTCCCAGGAGGCTGAGCTAAGCGAAGCACTTGGGGAGATCGTTTCTGCGGTGGAAACAGCGAAGGGACAAGAAGAGGAGCAAGGCTTTCAGGGGGAGAAGATCTCTAAACCTGAGGAAGTTGGTTCAATACCTGCAAGTATATTTTCTGTTGCTAAACCTACTAATGACACCCTAGACTCCATATCGGATTTAGTAGTTACTCTGACATGGACTTTGTCACCACAAATTAAGGACTTAGAAAAGAAATTCTTAGAATAAAGGGATGAATTAAATGGACTTAATATTTCGGTAAAAACTAATGTGGAAAAAAATTGAAAAAAAGATATCAGAAGTAAATCATGTGCAAACCACTTTGATTAGAGACAACCTTAATTTAAGGAGAAAGGTGGAAATGATGGAAAATAATATTCATCCAAATAAACTTAGATTCTTCAATTTCCTGAAAGCACCTTCATTATCAGCAAAAGAAGTCTTTAAAAAATACTTTCTTGAAGTTTGTAATGTTCCTCATGATACTTCCCCCCTTTTTCAAAAATATATTATCTACCAACAAAAAGATTGGAGGAACAATATCCTTCAGAACAACAAGAACAGGGTGAACAGAGGGACTTAACAACGATGTTGGAATCCTCAATGAAGGAGGTAGCTAGTCCAGCTACCTTATTAGCCACGGTGGTTCTATCACCAGATAAGAACTGGATTTTAAAGCTGTACTTTAAGAATAGACATAAGGAATTTCTTGGACTCAAAAGTTCAGATATTTCCTGATGTGACAAAAGAAACTCAGAAACGTAGGAAAGAATTTCTGCTTCTTAAACCAGGGTCATTGCAATTGGGGCATTATTTTTATTACGATACCCATGCAAATGTTTTGTAAAGTATAAGTCCTGTAATTTATATTTTCTTCGAACTTTCACAGTTAATGGGATTTCTCTCCAGGAAACGCCTTGAAGGGGAGATAGTAACAAATTAATCTATCATATACTCTTGTATCATTCTCAGCTATCCACCTAATTGGTAATTGAACATTCTCTTTTTTTCTTTATTTTGTTTTCTCACTCATGATTGCATCCTGGATCTCTACATTTGGGACTTTAAAATGATAAAGTGAATAATTTTGCATCTAGTTATTTTTTCTTTGGTTTATATCAATGATGTCTTAATCATATTCTGTACAAGAAGTTTATTCTTGATAATTTGTTTAAATAAAAATAAATAATTATAATAAAAAATTGGGAGAACTTGACATCTTTTCCACCAAAATACCTCATCTGCAAAGCAGTAAAAATGAAAATCAAATTCTTGTATGATCTCGTAGAAAAGGCTCATTCACACACAATTATTAGGGCATAGGAGGCCAAATTCTATAAATGGCGTCCCGATTATAGGTGGACAACTGCTGCTTATCCAGCCAATCGGGACACACCTTCTTTTTTTTTTTTTTAACCTCCTGCAGCAGACTGCCTACAATGTAGGCACCTCTAGGAGCCTAGGGAGGAGCGTAGGTCCACCTAAGCTCACCTAAGGCAATACCCCATTACAATAATCAAAACAGAGAAATACGGTGACCCGTCAAATGCGTGCAGGACATTGGCACCAATGTCCTGCATGCTATTGATGGTGTACTGAGAAATACAGTAGATAAAATCACTGTATGAAAACTGTTAGGTGGCAAAAGGTCTTTTAATCTTCTCAAAATTCTCAATTTCATAAATACTATACTATACATTTTTAATGATCCTTTGAACCTGAAACTTTAAAGTGAGCAGTCACAAATAACTCCCAAACCACAGATTTTAAATGGTTGCATGCGTGTTTGATGTGTCAAGTGGTGCTTAGATAGCAACTCTGGCTGTAGAGCTAAGGCTGGTATTGGACAGACTTGCACCGTCTGTGTCTTGCAAATGACAAAGTGGTTTGGATTAGGTGAGCTTTGACTGCAATTTCGGTAGTTGGAAACTGAGGACAGTGTTGGGCAGACTTCTATGGAAACATAGAAACATGATGGCAAATAAAGGCCAAACGGCCCATCCAGCCTGCCCATCCGCAGTAACCATTATCTTTTTCTCTCTCTGGGAAATCCCACATGCCTATCCCAGGCCCTTTTGAATTCAGACACGGTCTCTGTCTCCACCACCTCTTTTGGGAGACTGTTCCATGCATCTGCTACCCTTTCTGTAAAAAAAAGTATTTCCTTAGATTACTCTGGAGCCTCTTAACTTTATCCTATGCCCTCTCATTGCAGTTTCCTTTCAAATGGAAGAGACTCGACTCACACGTAGGTATTTAAACATCTCTATCATAGCTCCTTCCTCCAAAGTATATTGATTGAGATCTTTAAGTCTGTCCTCATATGCCATATGACGAAGACCACGCAGCATTTTAGTAGCCTTCCTCTGGACCAACTCCGTCCTTTTTATATCTTTTTGAAGGTGCGGCTTCCAGAATTGGACACAATATTCTAAATGAGGGCTCACCAGAGTCTCATACTGGGGCATCAATACTTCCTTTTCCCTACTGGCCATACCTCTCCCTATGCACACTAGCTTCCTTCTAGCTTTTGCCGTCACCTTTTCAACCTGTTTGGCCACCTTAATATCATCACATACAATCACACCCAAGTCCCGCTCTTCTGTCATATACTTAAGTTCTTCACCCCCTAAACTGTATCGTTCCCTCGGAAGAAAGACAATTTCATTATGGCTTGAGTGAAGTGGTGTGGTGGCCGTGTTAGTCCACTCTTCAACATATTATCTACATATTATCTAGGCTTGATAATCAGTATGACTGTTGTGCAGACTGGAAGGACTGTTCAGGTCTTTATCTGCTGTCATTTACTATGTTACAGTTTACAAAACTATGCAAAATTGCTAAAACTGAAAGAATTATGGTATCATTCTCACTAGCAATTAGCAATGAAAAATTCTGCAAAATGCAATCTTTTTCTGAAACTTAACCACAAGGTATTTTGCCATGAAGTTTGTGATTTTGCAAATTGCTGGAATCATTTGCAAAGATTATCAGAAAAGAAAAATCATGGAGTCGTGGCTGATTCCTTCAAAAACACACTTCTGAGAGGTGATCCGTCAAATGTACAGACAATCGCACACCGACAATCGTGCACCAACGCGCACTGCACCGAGACCTGACAATTTTTCATTTTTGTGGGTAACGAAGTAACCCTCTTTTTTGAGGGGGGACCCTCCCACACACACACTACACTTAAAACATTCAGTTGCTACCTAGTGTTAGGGTAAGGTTTACATGATGATTATGGGAACCCTTTGCAAATAAATCAAGGATTGGAATGTATGGGTTTAGTAGTTCAGTGTTTTTCAACCTTTTTTGGGCAAAGGCACACTTGTTTCATGAAAAAAATCACGAGGCACACCACCATTAGAAAATGTTAAAAAATTTAACTCTCTGCTTATATTGACTATATATAAAGTAATTCTCTTGAATAGGAATCAAATAAACACAAAGAAAGTATTTTATAATTACTTTATTACGAAATAAAAATTATAAAAATTATAAAATACTTTATTCAGTGCGAAACCTGGGCCTGTTTGGCTGAACACAAAGCTGATATTCTGGCTGGAATCGAAGAAAGACACACACGTAGCTCTTCGTCAACAGCTCTCAGTCTCTCTCTGTATTTGGTTTTTATAGCATACAAAAATAGACAAATATACCCTCCATCCTTTTTATTAAACCACAATAGCAGTTTTTAGCGCAGGGAGCTGCGCTGAATGCCCAGCGCTGCTCTTGACGCTCATAGGCTCCCTGCGCTAAAAAACACTATTGCGGTTTAGTAAAAGGGGACCATATTGTAAAATATAGACAGCAGATATAAATTCAGAACTGTGCATAGTAAGTGAAGGGAAGTTTTCATCTCTGGGAATTTACCCAGTTAACTATTAAGTTATTTGGGCAAATTCCTTTGAAAACTGTGGTAATACTGCCTCCACTTTGCTAAATTTAAAATCAAATCATTTTTCCTACCTTGTCTGGTGATTTCTGGTTGCACTTTCTTCTTCTGACTGTGCATCCAATCTTTCTTCCCTTCTATCAGCCTGTATGCTTTCTCTCCTACACACCTCATTCCTTCCCCCAACTTTTTCTTCCTCTCTCCCTGACCTTTCTTTCTTTTTTTCTGTTTCTCTTCTTTCCTTCCGTTTCCCTGCCCCCTTTCTTTCTTTCTCCCTGCCGTTCCCCAAGCCACTGCCACTGCCGCTGCCATCGGGGAACAGGACCCACCAATGGATAACAGGCCCCAAAGCCGACGCGGACGCATGCTCTCCCTGACGTCAATTGTGCAATCGGAGAGGAAGTTCCGCCCAGCCAGGCAGCGATTGGCTGGCCCGAACTTCCTCTCCAACTACAGAATTGACGTCGGGGAGAAGAAGACTTATCGGCTCGATAGATTAGATCGCCAAGACAAAGTGAGTCCTGGGTGATCGACTCACTTTGCCTTGGCGAGCTACTGGCGCCCCTGCCTCGGGCCCCCTGTCAGCTCCGGGCCCGGCGGCCCTGCGGCACACCAGGCAACATCTCGCGGCACACTAGTGTGCCGCGGAACAGCGGTTGAAAAACACTGTAGTAGTTCATTAAAGTGTGGAGCCTATTGACTACATTTGTTACCTCGCAATACGGGTCATGTATCTCTCCTTTTTCTTAGATTTCCTTACACATCCAGGCTGGGTGGGGGGAGGGAAATGTATTTTGAAGATTAAAATTACTTAATTATAATATTGTAATCACATCATATGTCTTATTGTATTAATAACTGGGAGGAGGGTGGGAGAAAATGATTGTTTTATGTATTACTTGTGTAGTTAATAGTGCGTTTTATGCAGTATTTTATGTTCAATTAATTGTATTGCACTGTCAAAGTTTGAAAATCAATAAAGATTTAAAAAAAAAAAAGGATTTGAACTCACTGAAAATGCTTATATAAACAACCCGTAAAGGGTTCCCATAATCATCATGTAAACCTTACCCTAACACTAGATAGCAACTGAATGTTTTAAGTGTAGTTGGGTCTCAGTGCGTGCTGGGTGGCAAATGTCCGGCGCACGATTGTCGGCGCACCATTGTGCTGTAGTGTTATTTTCTTGCTCTAAAAAAAATCCATTTCTAACGTCCACAAATTAATACGTTCAGAATTTAAAAAGAAGCAAAACCCATCAGTAACAGGGGGAAAGGGAAAGGGGGTGGACATGTAAACCTTCTTTTTGTGGTTACACATTCAAAGCGGATTGCGTAAGAGGAGCTGCTGAAAAGTTCTCAGCCCAGCCAATAAGAGAATAGAAACATAGAAACATAGAAATAGACGGCAGATAAGGGCCACGGCCCATCAAGTCTGCCCACCTTAATGTCCCTCTCCTACCTTTGCCCTGTGAATAGATCCCATGTGCCGATCCCATTTGGCCTTAAAATCAGGCACGCTGCTGGCCTCAATCACCTGTAGTGGAAGACTATTCCAGCGATCAACCACTCTTTCAGTGAAAAAGAATTTCCTGGTGTCACCTCGTAGTTTCCCGCCCCTGATTTTCAACGGATGCCCTCTTGTTGTCGTGGGACCCTTGAAAAAGAAGATATCTTCCTCCGCCTCGATGCGGCCCGTAAGATACTTGAACGTCTCGATCATGTCCCCCCTCTCTCTGCGCTCCTCGAGCGAGTATAGCTGCAATTTGTCAAGCCGTTCAGAATGGTATGGAGCCATGAAACTTACAAGTTAATCCACACTTTTCTTGACATTTTTTTGTTTCATTTCATATCATTCAAACAAAAAGTGTGGACTAACTTCTAAGTTTCAAGGCTCCACATAAGTCTCCTTGGTTGAGCTGAGAACTTTTCAGTGGCCCCTCATACAGTATATACAGGTACTAGTGAACTATGGGCTCCTTTTATCAAGGTGCGCTATGGGGGTTAGCGCGGACATTTCATCACGCGCTAATCCCCGCGGCAAGCCAAAAAACGAATGCCTCGTTAATGGAGGCGTTAGCGACTAGTGCGGCAGGCGGTTTAACACGCGGTATTCCGTGCGTTAAACCCCTACCGCACTTTAATAAAAGGAGCCCTATATTTCAGATAAGGGTTTAACCACCAGCCTTTCATTCCTAAAATACTACTTAAGCATTTTGAATGACAGCTATTTAGAACTTATTATAAACGCTTAAATGGTAAGAATATTCTTTATAAGCCTGAAACTAATTCAAACTTTACATGATAAACGGCACTATTTTTGCCATCCAAATTCACAAGACAAATTATCTTCCAATGTAAAAAGTTTGGCTTTGGCCTCCCTGCCTTATTCTTCTAATTATGTATGGTCTCTTTTAAAACTTTGGCAAAGCAAGAATTCAGAGGAATTAGGACAACACTCTCTATTTCGCTGCTTGTTTATATAACCATTTTCAGCGAGTACAATTCCTTGATTTATTTGCAAACAAATTAATTAATGTTTCGGCAGCTGTTTGCAACCAGTCTGTGATCTAGTTTTAACACAGATGACACTTCTTTTTTAATTCCACAGGGACAATTTTGAGTACTCTTAAATTATATTCCTACTATCAGTCCAAATGATAAAAGAGCTGTGAATCCTGGAGAAGGCAAGCTGAGTTTAGGAGATCACTGCACTCCCATATTTCCTGTTATTCCCACTGCCATCTTTCCTGTGCTACATTATAATTAAGGCTGCATAATGTTGGTCTATAAACAGCTCTCTAGCATCAAAAGGTGACATTTTTAAAATGCGTTTCATTCTTGAGTTTATAGGCTCAAGGGATTGTTATTCTAAGATGTATAAGTTGCTATGAAATGGCTTTTTTAATTTGTTGCGTCTAAAGGTACAAAAAATTGAGTGCATTGTTCTGTAGCAAGACAGGGAATAAACTAATGAAAGAGCTTGAGAACTGAAGGATAAGATAAAATATACAGAGTACAGCAGGTAACATTTGTAAACTGCTGATTTTATTGGTCTTTCTTTAAAAAAAAAAAAAAATCAGCTCAAAATCCCTATAGCCTCACTAGGCTAAACATTCTTATTCCTTTCTGATGAGACTTAAAATTTTCTTATTCCTCTTTGATGAGACAACACAGACTTTGTTGACTAATTGAGATCAATCCCATCTGTAAATTGTCTAGTTATCCTACCGCTTTAATTAAGTTACCAGAGGGAGCTGTTTATCAATTAACACTTTTTTCTTTTTTTTGCAAATTATTAGTAATTATATGGACTTGTGGTGTGTACATATTCTTCAGTCTCTTTTAGACCCAGTTCCGCTGCCCTTTGTCTACGGAACTGGATCTACCACAACCCAGAGAGTTACTCTGATTGTGCGTCCAAAGTGTCTATCTACATTATAAATTATAACAGGAATTACTTTCTGATTTAAAAAGCTCTATAATGCAAAAATAAATTGAATCCCACTTATTATCAGATTTTTCTCATGGTTTGTACTGTTACAGTAGTTAATTCAGCAAAGTTGCTGTTTATGTTATGACTTCTCCAGAAGGCTTCAGGTGTACACTTCCTTTATAGGCAGACGAATTAAATAAAACTTGCTAATTTATTCAGACATCCAAGCTACCTATTGCAGTCTGTGATCATTTTAATTGGCTTAATTAAGATGCACAAGTCTGATTAATGTTTAATTCTTTTAATTTTTTTTTTAAACAAAGAAAATGAGTCAAGTAGTTTGACATTTCTTCAATTATGCTGGATGTTTCCAGACTTCAAAGGATTGTTCGGTTAGGCAGCTAGATATTGAGTGACCTGATTAAAGAATAAAGACAACTCATTAGAATCTAAGAGTGCAAAATTGGTTCCTGTACCCTCTGGAAGCTAAAAATTGAAAGCTGTTGAGCTAATTTGAGATAGATTAATTTAGTTGGTTTATCGGCGGCCTTGTTTACCTGATTTGCATGGGGTTAGTGAACTCATAAGGGCCTGCAAGATGCGTCTACAGATCAATTTGCGAAAATGACAGGAGCTGGTGGCAGGAACTTTCAAAGCAACAGTCCACTTCATCAGATGCAACTTTCAGCCCAATCAATTTAATGAGGCATGTTGCAGTGGTTAAAGCTAGAACCTCAAACACCCTGAGGTTGGGGGTTCAAACCCACACTGCTCCCTGGTACATTAGATAGATTGTAAGCCCACTAGGACAGACAGTAAAACAATGCTTGAGTACCTGAATAAATTAATGTAAACTGTTCTGAGCTCCCTTGGGAGAAGAGTATAGAAAGTTAAATAATAAATTTTGTTGCTCCAGACTGACATGTCTATCATACTGGAAGATCTACTGCAAAACCCCCTTTCGTGGGCATGAACTGGCCTGCTGGAATTTTATTCACAGTATAGGGTCTATGGGCCCAATTCACTAAGCTCACCGATCGTGTTAGCGATCATGTACCAACCTGATATTCCCCAACCCGAATCACTAACCTCGTGGCCAATCAACCACCGATCCGATCCAATCCGTTCATGCAAATGAAGGGAAATGGCATGCAAAGTAGGCAGGTAGCAATTCACTAAACAATTTCAGGAACACCGACTGAGTTGGCCGATCAAAAAAAGACGCGACTGCTGAGGACCAGTCGCTCACATCTTTTCCAACTGTCCTACTCTCTGCCTCCCCAACTTTCCTGCTCCCTGCCGCCCTTCCCTGCAGAACACGCTGTAATGCAGCTCTGCTTTAAACCTGTAGGTTAAAACCATGGGCTTACACTGCAATTGCATCATCAGTTTTAGGGTTGTGCCTGTGCCTTTTCTGCTCCTCCATTTGGAAAGAAATTTGGGTTTCCCTGGAGGAAGGGCTAGAGAATCTTGGCGGATCTTTCCTTTGGCATTTGATCTTTCTGCATTTCTGCTCTGATCCCTGGAGTCCATGTGCAAGCAAATGGCTCCTGGGTATGTCTCTTTCCAGGCTTGTGAAGATCCGGGTGTGGCAGTCTCTTTGCTGGGGAGGCCTCGCTAGGTTTTTTCCCAAACTGACTGAGGATGCCAAACACAATTCAAATGACCCCTCCATGGACACAATAAAGGAGTTTCTCAATATTGTTAGGCGCATACCTTTCTGGAAGAACATAGAGTGCAGATGACATTCGGAGGGTAAATGTTTAATAAAGCAGCTAGCCTGGGAGGTGAAATTACTATTACTACTATCCATTCAGTTGTGTCCGACCCTTGGATACTATATAAGCCAGTCCTCACCATGCTTCCCTGTTTTCCATGGCTTCTTTCAATTGCTTGATGTTTGTTCTTGTGTTATTCTCGATGGTATCCAGCCAACGGGCCTTTGGTCTCCACTGCTTCCTTTTACAACTGATCATTCCAAGTTGCCTCCTTTTCTAGTGAATTCACCCTTATCACATGTCCAAAATAGGTCAGTTTCTGTCTGGTATTCTTGCCTTCCAGGGACAATTTTGGGTTTATATGATCAAGAACATCTTTGTTGGTGATCCTAGCTGTCCATGGGAATCATAGAAGTCTTCTCCAGCACCACAGATCAAAGGCATCAATTTTTCTTCTATCTGTTTTCGTGAGTGGCTATGTCTCGCAGCCATAATGTGATTGGGAACACAATGGCAGTGATCAGTCTTTGATGGTGACTGAGACGTCCTTGCAATTCTGTACTTGGTACATGCACACCATGATTGCACACCCCAGTGCTAATCAACATTTGATCTCTTCAGTCGAACTGCTACTGTGATCAATGAGGGACCCATTTTATAAAGACATGTGGAGGGCCATAATCAAAAGATACGTCTAAGTCCAAATTGGACGTATGACACTAGACGCCCAAAGTCGGCAGTGGGAAATTGTCCATTTTCAAAATATACAAATAAAATTATTATTATTTGTTGGTTTTTTTTTTTTTGGGGGGGGGAATCACTTATCTGGATGTCCAGGCTATTGTTCCTCCAGACCGCCAGGTCATCTATCTGTATACCACATTCTCAATCAAAATTTTGTCCATGTCCCAAACACCCAGAACAAGACCATTTGGACTGAGGGGGCAGCATTGTGATGGACTGGCCACCCAGACATGGCAACAGAGCAGTGGGGTACCTTACAGGGCACATCTGTGAACTTCACAGAAAGGGTACCACATAAACATCTCACCAGAACTCCCTTATAGGTTATAGTGAGCCCACCAAACCCCACTATACCCACCTATCTACAACCCCAGTAGCCCTTATGGCTGCAGGTCCCACCTATATGGCAATACAGTAGGGTTTGAGGGATTTTGGTGGGCACATATGTTCCACCCACATGTTATGGTTAGAGTGGCTTATGGAACTGGGTCCTCCTCTCTATGGTTCTCTAGCCCACCCCCAGGCTATTTAAGTGACCTGTGTGCAGCTCTACTAGGCTTTTCTATACTAGGTGCTGATGTTCTGGAGACAGGTATGTATGTTATTATTCCAATCTTTGTGGGGGTGTGAGGGGATCAATGAATACTGGGGGAGTGTGGGGGTCTTTACTTTGTTTCTGCAGTGGTTATCTGGTCACTTTGAATACTTTTTGGGCACTTATACTTGTTTTTACATCGTCTAAGTCACAATGTATAAGTTCCGTCCAGGAAGTCTCGTAAAACCTTTGATTATCCCTGCAGGATGACTAAGTCTAGGTCGGCCCACATCCTTCCCTAACCACTCCTCCAAATATGCCCCTTTCAGCTTTGTGCGTCCAGCAGCATTCAGAGGCCTAAAAAGTCCCTCGATACGTCCCAGAAATAGGCTTATCGCCACTTGGACAACCTGTCTTTTAGGTTGGCCAAGTACTGACTTGGGTGTGTTTTTAGATATGTTTAAGTTTTGATTATGAGCCCCATAGTCTTTCTATGAATTTATGAATTAGCATCTCAAAATCTGTTAAAATTGTGGGAGATGATGCAGACGCACATGGCTAAAACATACACCTAGGTGGCTATTTTATAACCTATAATATGCACACTGTGTGACACCACCTATGTGCCACCCAAATCCTTCCCCTAATACACTTATCCTCAGGTCACATAATAGTGCATGTGGATTGAAAGATATATGGCAGTTTTTTTATTTTAATGCTTGTGAATTTTCATTTTGTTCCCAAGTTCATAAATCGTTTTCAAGAATTGATTATTTTTTTGTTTCGGATCATTTAATCCAACAGGTTACAAAGGCTAGCATAGATCTGATCATTTTGTTGGATCATGCTGGAATTTGGATAGAATATTAGTTCACTGAAGAAGATTCTAATAGACCTGTTTGGAGGTTTACTAATACACTGCTTGCAGACTCAAACTTTCTTGAGGAAATTCAAATAAAAATGAATGAATATTTTCAATTCAACACCTCAGAGGAAATCTCTTTGGAAACTATATGGGGTGCTTTCAAGGCTACTGTAAGAGGGCAGATTATTTCATATTTGGCGCACATTAGGAAATGACTTAGATTAGAATTTTCCAATTTGGAACAAACTATTTTGACTTTAGAGTCACAATTGACTTTGAAATGGGAACAAGATACTTTGAATGCCCTGTTGAAAGCTAAATATAAATATAATGAGATTTCCTCACAATTGGCTAGGAAAGATTTGTCAGCAAGCTGTGTATTATGGAAACTCGAATAAAGCGGGAAGATTATTGGCTAATTATCTTAAAGATAAAAAGAGAAGAGTAAAGATTGCGGCCATTAAAGATGAAAAAGGTAAAATTCACACCCACATTGGGGATGATTTAAAACACTTTTTGGATTATTATAAAGCTTTATATTCTTCTGAGCTATATTCAAATAAAGAAAATGAAGGAAGATAATTTTTAAATTGAATTAATAATTCCAGAGCATATAAAAGAAAAACTTGAAGCGCCTATATCATTATAGAACTCCAGGCAGCATTGAAATCTCTCAGAGTTGAATCCGCTCCAGGTAGTGATGGATTCACAGTAGAGTTTTTCAAATCTTTTCAAAATATACTATTACCTCATCTTTTTAAATTATATCAATCACAACTGACTAAGGGTCATATATCAGGTACTATGGCGGAAGCTTTAACAATTGTTTTGCCAAAGCCAAACAGAGATCCCATGTTGGTTTCAAACTATAGGCCTATATCTTTAATTAAGGTGGATGGAAAATTCTGGCTACACTATTGGCTCTGAGGTTAGCCAAGGCTCTCCCCTATACGATTGGAATGCACCAAATTGGTTTTGTTGCTCAACGAAATTCTGCAAATAATACCAGATTGGCACTTCATATGCTATATTTAGCAAAAACAATAGAGGATCTGGCCTTCTCTGTTTCTTTGGATGCAGAGGCGGCCTTTGATTGTGTAGAATGGATATTAATATATGGATCTGGAATGGCCGCGTTATCGTCCTCCTACCCCCGGCCACCCCCTTTAATAACCATAACCCCTTGCTTTACTTGATCGAAGCTCATAAGGCATCAACCATAATATCAACAATAAATAACACAGACACTTTATTGATGGGTAATAACCAGGCCGCAGCTTTGTTTATTGGGTCAACAAATAAATAAGCAATCAATGATTGCTTCACCTCCCAAGCTACAAAACATTACAATTTTACAAACTTGAAATTGTATTCCCCTGACCCCGCCATGTCAGCAAGAGCCTAAGGGGTGGCATGGACCTTCCATGCCCATATTCCGAACCATCTGCTTCAAGGCATATTCCCTCACCTGATCTCAGTTCCCCCTAATTGCTCATCCCCAGATGAGCCTGGGGGGGGGGGGTCAGGCATAGATCTCCATGCCCCCCTCCTCTGGGTCACCTGACCGTGGCATTTCCACTCAACTGAGCTCACTACCAAATCACCGCCCATTTCCCGATGAACCAGAACTTTGTAGCTCGGGAATACCGCCATAGGCCTGTAACATACAGGCCCCCCCCCCACCCAACAACAAAGCTGCGACCTCGGGTGCCATATGCAAATGCCAAACCCAGCAACCCCCTTGGCAACCAACCGGAACATGCTAAGTGCTCCCCCATCCAAAAACACTGCCGAGCATCAGCCCCCGTACCAGAGACCCCCGACGCCAGCCCCTACCAACTACTACACCCTGTCACTACAGAACCCAGTGTGCAGGACCCGCACCCCCTGGCTTCACATCCCTGAAGGAAGAGGCCAGCCATTGCCATGAGCGTCCCACCACCACCACAATGGGTCACAAGCAACACCCATGCCACCCATCAGCCGAACTACCCAATATACCCAAAGCTAAGAAGTCGAATTACCCGTGCCTGACCCCATGGTATAGGTCCATACTTTGCTCAGAACCCCACAAAATATGCAACGTAAGACATATAGGACACAGGGATGCCCCCAACTCGTATCACTCCCCCCCAACTTACCCACAGCCTCCAACAGACGATCCAACCTGGACTGCCAAGGCAGGACCCGCAGAACGGTCACAACGCATCCCCCCCATCCCTACCAACATCAGCGCCCTTCGCATGCTCGGAACACTGCACCCCCCCATGCCGCACGTGCAAAGGGAAAGCCCAATATCCCCAATCCCATGAGTCTCCTCAAGAGACTGGCCCATGCAGGAGGGGATCATCAGCCCACCAAGAACAAAGAAGGACCCCCACAACACCGAGCCAAACAATGTAAGCCAGGTGTGTCCAATGTCGGTCCTCGAGGGCCGCAGTCCAGTCAGATTTTCAGGATTTCCCCAATGAATATACATGAGGTCTATTTGTATGCACTGCTTTCATTGTATGCTAATAGATCTCATGCATATTCATTGGGGAAATCCTGAAAACCCGACTGGATTGCGGCCCTCGAGGACCGACATTGGACACCCCTGATGTAAGCCATACATCGGCATCGGAATGCCACCCCAGCCAAAAGGCAGCCCAGCTTAACACCCAGCAACACGCTCCACCCCAGAGGAATCTCACAAGGACTACGTGACAAACAAAATCCTGTAACCAAGAACAAGCAAACACCGCAGCCACGAATGCTGACCAAACCCAGGCCCCCAGACCAAAC
The DNA here is from genome assembly GCF_902459505.1 of Geotrypetes seraphini. NCBI lineage: Eukaryota > Metazoa > Chordata > Amphibia > Gymnophiona > Dermophiidae > Geotrypetes > Geotrypetes seraphini. Next base: position 26,116,197 of record NC_047095.1, read on the forward strand.
CCAGCATCCGACCCAATTGAACAGTCCCAGCGGGAACCCCACGTCGCTCCGGTGAGGAACTGACCCGCCAAACCCTACCATAACCTGACAGGCAAGCAACCCACCCTTCGGCCCACCAGGCAAGGCCCCAATGCAGCAACTGAAGCTCGAAGACCCAACTTCGCCCCTGCCACCAACCGCAACATCAGTCACCCGGCCCTCCAGCAGGCTCCCCTGGCCCTGGAGCACCAATGACCAAAGGGCACCAATGGCCAGCAGGAGTGCAATGCCACCCACCACAAAAACGCACCCATGTTCCCCTGCTTGATAGGTCAAGGTTAACTGGAACCAAAACCCGGCACCACATGAGTGATTGTTCCCACCCTCCGTGGCAAAGTCCCAAGGCACCTCACAGCACCAGACAAGCTCCTCTGCTCGATCAGAGATCACCCGTCCCCAATAGCAGGCAAGGAACAGGGAGCCCCCACCACCCTTTGAAACCATTGGGGCAGTACCCAGTTCCGCCCCAAGAACACTCACTGCCTCTATTCACCAAGAGGCCATGCCCCCCCCCCCAGTGCAGTCCCCCGACCGCAATCCCTGCACCTCCCAAGGCCGCCAAACTGCCCCCAGTCCCAAGAAAGACGCTGCAATTTGTGGCCCGGACAGCAGCTACGCCCCCTACTCCTGCCACCAGCAGGCCACCTGCACCTCTGGGTCCCCATGCAAGAGAATCCGCAGAACCCCTACGAAGAGCCCAGCAAAGATCAGGGAAGACCACTCTCAGGCACCTGCAGCCCCAGCGGAGCCCTAGGGGACCCAACAGCCACCGCAAACCCAGCTATCCCAGGCAGGTCTGAAGGCATCCCCAAGCCTCCCTGACTCCATGCAGGCACACAGTCCCTCACTTTCCCAGCATCACCCAACCGAGGCCGTCCCCCAAGTAAACAGGTACACACAGGAAGGCCACCCCCATGGAGCCCACAGAACCTACCTGGGTCTGCATCCTAAGAGATGCAACAAAACTACCCAGGCTGGCCCCCCAGGTGAGTCACCCAAACTGATCCAGGTTCTGCCTCCCCTGGGGAGTCCACAGAACCCTCCCCCGAAGAGTCCACAAAACCCACTATGATCTGGCATCCCCGGGGAGTCCACAGAATCAAAACCAGTCCAGCCCCCCTGGGGAGTCCACAGAACCTACCTCGGTTCGCCCCCCTGGGGAGTCCACAGTACCTACCCTGGTCCTGCCCCCTGGGAAGTCCACAGAACCTACCTCGGTTCTGCCCCCTGGGGAGTCCACAGAACCTACCCCGGTCCTGCCCCCCCATGGAGTCCACAGAACCAACCATGATCCTGCCCCCTAAGGTGTCCACAGAACCCACCCCGGTCCTGCCCCCCCAGGGAGTCCACAGAACCTACCTCGGTCCTGCAGCCCCGAGCATGACGAGCAACCAAGCAGACCCAGTAAGGCCATTCTGATAGCCCCATGCTCGGAAGCCCAGACACATACCAGCCCATCCATTCACCCACAACGCCAGCCCTTCACCCACAGCGCCCAAGTCCCAGCACCTAGCCCAGATCCTATGGAGGCCACTAGCCTGCGCAGGGAAACAGACGGACAAGCGGCCTTCATCAGACATCACCCTGGTCTCCTTTCAAGCTGACATATAATAAAGACTAGGGGTTGGCCGCCCCATAGGACAAACCCACACCCACACACTTCCCCATGTCCCCGAGCAAAACACCCCATCCTCCCAAGAGTCCCACACTGCAGGCTGACTACACGGCCGCCAAGCAGACCAGCAAAGTGAACATGCCCTCCAAAGCCACCCCTCCAACCCCGGCCAGAGAGAAGGAAATAGCAATTAGCAGAGCACTACTCACAAAACCCAACCAGGAAGGATCCCCCCAAAAGGCACAACCGAAACTCTCGGCCCAACAACAATCTCTCAATTTTACACTTTTGAATAGTTAGTTTAACAGCTATCCCCCCGTGTGATGTGTTTGGTTTGCCCCTGGGAGTGGTCACGTGGGTAACCAATTCAAACTTAGAGGTAAGCACTCTATTTCTAATGAACGGTTTTGGTGTTTGGTAAAGGTTTTAATAGCAACAGTAGTTATTTATATTATTTATCGTTATTTATAGGGATCGGAGCCCTGATGAAACCCAGTATAGGGTGAAACATGTTGGTGATAGATCCCTTTGAATGCACCACCTCAGCTAAGTATTAGCTTTATAATAAGATTATTGGCATAAATTAAAAAATCAATATTGCTTGCCAGGCCTATGTTTCCAGACAGATTTGAAAGGGCACCAGGCCACCAAGTGGTAAAATCTAATATCTGAATATTTGACTAAAAACCTATAACAAGCCTAAAAGACATTTGGAGCATTGAAACGAAGCAGCATATTTCTGCTATGCAATGGCCACGGATTTGGACTTGGAGAATGAGATATATAGCGTCAGCATCTATGAGACAAACTTGGGTTTTTTTCTTATATATAATTTTTTGGACCCCAGTTCGTTTACAAAAGTTGGTTAGTTCAAAGTCTAATAGATGCTGGCACTGTCATCTTGATGTTATTGTTATTGTTATTGATCACTTGTTATTCTACTGTCCATTGATACTCAACTTTTGGAAATCAATTTGGGGTAAAATCAACAGGATATTGGAGGCTTCTACTCCACTGTCTTATGCCATTGTTTTATTTGGGACTTTATTGAGACCTAAGAGTCCAATTGATGCAAAAAATAAAAAAATAGACTTCTTCTTATTATGATGGAGGTGGCCATGCAGTTAATAATGAGAAATTTGAAGAACTGGGACAGATTGAACTTTACTTTTAAGTGGGAAACTCTTTGTCAATATTATAGATATAAAAGAATAAATACTGAACAATTGGGACATAATAAAAAAAGTTTAAAGAAACATGGGGTCCATTAGCGACATTTGTTAAAACTGATTAATTAAATAAACCTTTAATTCCTAGTTAATTTCTATACACATCCAGAGAGGGGGGGGGGGGAGAAATGTACTTTGTATTAATATTTGTTTGGCTATAAGTGCTGTTTAATGTATTATTTGATTGAATATTGTTTGCACTTTGTATTTGATTTGAAAATTAATAAAGATTTACAAAAAATAGTGCATATCTTCTTGTCACTTTGCTTATTTTATATGTGGGGTATTATTGCTGATCTACAAGTGTGTTCGTTCTGCTGCCCCTCAATATCTCTCCTCTCTTCTTTCTCCATATACATCTCCCAGAGAACTCTATTCCTCAGATCAGCTGCTCTTAGCTGTACCCTTCTCCTCCACTGCCAATTCCAAACTTTGTTCCTTTCATCTAGCTGCCCCCATGCCTAGAATAAACTACCTGAGTTTGTCAGCCACATCCCTTCCCTTGTTTAAAAGCAGACTGAAAACCCACCTTTCTGATATAGCCTTCAATGCATAAACCTAATTCCCACTGCCTAATCCCTAGCTGACAGATTAACCATTCCTCTAAACTGTATCTATGGCATCTGTTTGTCTGTCTTGTCTGTTTAGATTGTAAGCTCCTTTGAGCAAGAACTGTCTCCTTCATGACTCTGTACAGTGTTGCGTACATCTTGTAGGCCTATAGAAATAATATCAGTAGTAGTAGGTTTATAAAAGGCTTTTTACACACTTACAACACTGGTTGAGGCGCAAAAATCCTTTTCCAAATTACCTCCTTAAAAACAAGGATTGTATAGTTTGGAGAAGGAGGAGAAGAAGAGGCTGTATATGATATAAATAAAAATGCACAAGACGCACATCTTTTCCAGTGAATAGGATAGGTTGTGACATCAAATTCAAGGAAGATCAAAAAGAGCGCAGGGTGCATGGCATGACCTTTAGGAAGGGACTGGTGGAGCCAATGACACTGGCAGCAGAAAGAATGGACAAAAGGAGCCTATTCTGGAAAGAAAAGTAGGCATTGCATTTTCTTAATATGTAGAGTGGCAGCAAAACATGGCCTTATTCAAGAAAGAAAAAAACCCCCATCATCTGGCAAATTACGACATCATTTTATAAACATCTTTAACCACTCAGTTTTCTAAAGTCCACATCATAGAGGGAGTTAGAGAGAAAAATAAAGGAAAAAAATTGGACAAGAAAATATCAGATTAAATAATCCCAAAAACTAAGACCCTTGTAATGTGCAGTATACCCTAATGAATCTTATTACCTTTTTCATGATCTAAGACAGTGTATGGCAAACTGTGTGCCTCCTGAGATTTCAGGTGTGCCACCGCACACTGGGAAGGAGAGGTGCCAGTGCCTTCTGACTGCCTACAGGACGTGCCTCGCACAGTGAGATCAATTCATGCCATAACCACAAACTAGTATCATCTAATTAATAAATCCATCTTCATTCTTTACAAGGTCTTCAGAAGTGCCAGTATTAGCCAAGTGTTTTTAACCCTTTCAGGACCATAAGGATCGTAGGCCAATTTTTGTGGTTTTGATGACATTTTTATGGTAAAAAGGGCTTGCAGATGCCAAAAAATTGATTTTTTTTGTGAAATATCATTTTTTTAAAAAAAAAAAATCACACTTCTGGCTTATGGACAGTGTGGCAAGTGAATCTTCTCGTCAATCTGGCAATGACGCTAATGAATGAATGTCGGAACCAGTTTGTTTACATAAAGGCAGTATCATATGGAATCCGTACATATCACATTTAGAACTGTAGACTATCCCAATCAAAATTTATAGGATTTTAAAGTTATGGGACAAATATGTCCCTTGGTCCTGAAAGGGTTTTAATGGCTAAAATACTTGTGTATAATCAATTGACCAAACAGCACAATAGTTCAAGTTAAATTTTCTGTGAGAGAATAGCCCAAATTTCAGATTGGAAGGATGTATATTCTCTTACCCCTCCTAACTCTTTTCACAGTAAATAATACAACATTTATAGATCCTCAGAAGTACCACCTAGCACTCAAACGAATTCATTGTGTCAGGCTTTATGTACTACTTCCTCATCAGATCTTCCATACTTAGCTATTAAATTTATAAACACTTTTTTGCACCTTAGTGTATAAATAGTTTAAATACTTAGCTTAAAACTTGTGGTCATGCTTTTAGGGATTTATACCGCCAACATGTTTCACCCGAAGGGACTTTATCAAGGCACCATATTCCTAATAAAATCAAAACAAACATTTTAATACTCACATATCTAAACTATCTAAACTATATGTGAGCGGCAGGGCAGGCAAGAACAGAAGACGAGCCTCGCGGCTCGAGATGTATTGAACTCCGTGGGTCCCCCGTCCAGCTCTCTCCTGTCCACGTGGGGCGGACCGCCCCTCCCCCTAGACTGTGGCCTAGGACCCTGGGGGATCCCGGGCCCCCTGTCAGCTCCGGGCAGGAAACAGAAGACAAGCCTCGCGGCTTGAGCTTTGTTTTGCTGAGAAAGTTGCAAAGATGGGCTGGGAGGCAAACGCGGAACACAAAAGGGGGGGGAGTGCGTTTTGGACACAAGGCATGAACTTGGGAGAGAGGAAGGGAGGGAAAGAGATGCTGAGGTGGGGGAGAGAATGGGTTTTTGGACACAGAAGGCATGGACTTAGGAGAGAGAAAGGGAGGGAAAGAGATGCTGAGGTTGGGGAGGGAATGGGTTTTTGGACACAGAAGGCATGGACTTGGGAGAGAGGAAGGGAGGGAAAGAGATGGTTGTGTACACGGGGAATAGAAGAAAGGAGAATTTTTGGTCATAGGGAGGGAGTGAGGTACAGAAAGTGGCATACCAGGGTGGGGGGGGCGGTCCGCCCCGCCCCGGGTTTACGTCCCAAGGGGGTGCACAGCCGGCCACCCTCCAGTGTTCTCCCTAGGCCGGCAAACTGCAGCTCTTTAGTCACTTGAGTGCCACCGCCGCCATCGGGAACAGGCCGGCGCCAAGTTCTCCCTGCTTTTCCTTGTGGGGCCAGCCAACTCTCGCCACTCGCGTCAATTCTGACGTCGGAGGGGACGTTCTGGGCCAGCCAATCGCTGCCTGGCTGGCCTAGAACGTCCTCTCCGACGTTAGAATTGACGTCGGGTGGCGAGAGTTGGTCGGCCCCGTGGGGAAGAGAAGCAGGGCGAACTCGGTGCTGGCCTGTTCCCGATGGCGGCAGTGGCAGCCTATTCCCCAGTGGTGGTGGCAGCATTTTCCCAATGGTGGTGGCATAGGGGAGGGCAGGGAGAAAGAAAGAAAGGGGGGACAGGAAGCCAGAAAGAAAGAAAGGGGGCAGGGTGAAACAAAGAAAAATGGGGCACGGAAAGAGAGAGAGAGAAAGACAGACATACAGAATGAAAGAGGGTGTGGAGAGAGAAAGATGGGGGCAGGGTGAGAGAGAGAAAAACAGACATACAGAAAGAAAGGGGGTATGGAGAGAGAGAAAAAGAAAGAAGGGGCAGGGTGAAACAAAGAAAAAGTTTGGGGAGGGAATGAGGTCTGGAGGAGAGGAAGCATACAGGAGGCTGAAAGAAGGGAAGAAATATTGGATGCACAGTCAGAAGAATAAAGTGCAACCAGAGACTGATGAAATTACCAAAGGTAGGAAAAATGGTTTTATTTTCAATTTAGTGATCAAAATGTGTCTGCTTTGAGAATTTATATATGCTGTCTATATTTTGCACTATGGCCCCCTTTTACTAAACCGCAATAGCGTTTTTTAGCGCAGGGAGCCTATGAGCGTTGAGAGCAGCGTGGGGCATTCAACGCAGCTCCCTGCGCTAAAAACCGCTATCGCGTTTTAGTAAAAAGGGAGGGGGAATATTTGTCTATTTTTGTATAGTTGTTACTGAGGTGACATTGCATAAAGTCATCTGCCTTGACCTCTTTGAAAACCCGTGGAATATAAATGATAATTAACATTTTCTCTGCGTACAGCGTGCTTTGTGTTTTTAAAATTTGTTGGTTGGTAGATCATTTTGACTTGGCCACAAAGGTAAGGGGGAGGGAGGGAGGGGAACTGCTGAAAGACATCTAGTAATCCTTGAAGGCTTGACTGTGCAGGGAATTTAATCATGTTTTGTTATGTGATTGGCATTATTTAGACTTTAATTTCTATGAATGAATAGAATGAAAATGATATAAATTACTTGCTTGTTTTTATGTGCGTGTGCTGAAGGAAAGTGGAGAGAGTGGGCTGAGGACGCTGAAGGGAAATGGGGAAGAGAGAATGGGGAGAAGACGCTGATTTATAAATTGACAATTGTACAGAATATTGTTTCTTTTTTATATTCATCCATAGCTGCATGTTAATGATGTGCTCATATGCACTTATTTATCATCATAACATATACATCATTAACATGCAGCTGTGGATGTGTAAGGACAGGTTGAGGAGGATGGATGGGAAGGAAGGAAGGTGCACATATCAACATATCGTAAATTTTTAACATGCATGATGCAGCTATAGGCAAGCAGAGGAGGATGGGATCATACAGATGTGTATGTTCAGATATGCGCTCAGATGTGTAGTTTTTTCTGATATATTTATTAAGCTTACAGTATTTATAAAAACACATTTAATACTTGTTACAAAAAATATTGTGCAATTGTGATCTACTTCTGGCCTACAAAGGTCAAAAGAAATCCTTAACTGAGATTTTACATTCAAAAGTGAATTATAGCTACTAGCACTATTATTTATTAGCTATTTATTATGCAGATGTTTGTTAGTTTGTTATTAGTTCAGTATTAGACATATGTTAGTTTAGAATAGATAGGTATAGATTAGTTTAGTTTAGGTTAGGTTAGGGCCCTGCTGAAAGAGTCTACCTTGACGTAGTTGCAGGCTTACAAATCTTTTGGTCAAAGAGTGCGGCGACAGAGAAAAGTATGTGTGTATTCGGCCCATGGAAGAAGGGGGGGTCGGGGGGGGAAGGGGTGCATGGGGGGCCCAATAGGATTGCTCAGTAAGGGGCCCAGAAATTTCTGATGGCGGCCCTGCACAGGCCAAAGAAGTTGCTTGCACTGGCAAAGATTTAGTGAGGTACAGGGAAAGGGAGGGTGTAAGTGTGGCATGGGGGGGGGCAGGGAAGGAGCAGGGGGCGTGGCGAGGAGAGCACAGGGGGGTATCACTGCCCCAGTCGCCTCCTACCCTCGCTACACCACTGAATTTAGATGATTGCTAATCAAGTTATAGCTCTTAACAGACAGTAGAATCTTGCACTTTTAAGCTCTCTAGTGATATATTTCTTTTTGAGTTGATACCGCACTCATGCACTCACAAAATGCGGCGGTCAGGCTGATTTTTAGGTTAGGGTTGAAGAAATATGATCATGTAACACCCTTCTATCGAGTACTGCATTGGCTGCCAATGGAGGTGTGGGTGAAGTTTAAGTTTGGTTGCCTCTGCTTTAAGGCTTTGTTTGGTTTAGCTCCCAAATATATAATTGAGCTTTTCTCTTTTGCAACCAACAGACATAAGAGAAACTCACATCTGAATTTTGTTTTTCCGCCTGTTAGAAGATGTAAACTTAAAAAACATCATCAAAATCTTTTTTCATATCAAGCAGCATTATGGGGTAAGGATTTAGAACAATTGCTTTTGCTTACTGACACTTATGGAGAATTTAGGAGACATCTAAAACATATCTGTTTTCGAAGTATTTAGGCAGCTAATTCGTAAAAATTTTATTATGCACTATTTTCATTATTTTAGTGTCTCTAATTATTGGCTTTTAACTTTTTTAGTTCTATTCAACTTCTTTAATTGTTTAACTATTGTAAACCGCATAGAACTTTACGGCCTTGCGGTATACAGTATAAACTGCATCTTTCACTCGCCTTGAACAGTTCTTAGTGCAAATTAGAACTTGTTAAAGATTTATTTGTAAAGTATCTTCAAGCTTTGTCTTTCCAACAAAGGAAATACCCATTATAGACTCACTGGAAACTTTGCCCTTTTCTTGAATACTTGCTGCCCTACATAAATCTTATATTTCTTCCCCATGAATGTCTGTTCAAAGGAGAGATTTGATCGCCTCCAGGGGTTGTTAAACTGATTGCAATACCACGTATTTAGAGCACTTCAGTGGGAATTAGACTGGTTCAATGCTGTCAGACCCAGAATATAGCTGTCAAATAGTATTAGAGGTAAAACATCCTTGATAAGAAATAATGACCAAATGTCAAACTGCTTCTCACTGGCAGCACCATGGAATTAAGCCTGTCAATGGGAAGTGAAATATTTTATACATTATTAAAACCTGAACAAAAAGAAAAATATAACATGCACAGTAAAACACAACAGCAAAGTCATAACAGTTTATGCATTTCAGTTAAAATAGTCAAGACCAAGAATAAAACAAATCTGGAAATCTTATAACTCTCAGTGTGTTTGGTAACCTCCCATGAACAATTGAGTGCCTTGTAAATGTGATGGACATTGGCGTTTTCCAAAAGTGCTAGAAAAGTCTGTAGTGTTATGAGATTATTGATATAAGACTGCAATGCTGTATCCTAAACACCCAGGAGAGCTTTATTTTGAGCCTTGGGATCCATTCATATCATTTTGTGTCTTGATTTTATCTTTTAAAACAGAAATATTACATACATTAAGATTACAAAAATATATTTTCTTTTTTTACCCTCTCTTCTGGTAAAATCAATATGCTTTATTCATTCTGTATACAGGGAATGTCCTATGCGGAAACATTGCCACCATTAGTTTGGGAATAATATTCATACAAAAGGAAAAGAAATGACTCATAGTAGAATTACTGAAAATATTAATACTGAAAAAGCTAGGTCTTTGCTGCCATCTGGTGGTCAATATAAAGATTGTTTTACTAGGGTTGTCCAGAAAAACCTAAAGTTGGAAAAACTGTGCAAATTGAAGTTTGTCCCATGAAATTGATTGTGCTTGATCAGAAAATAATTTTTTTAAAAAATTTAAAGCCCATCCTGGGGTCGCTCAAAGTCACTAATTACATAAAACTCTGTTTCTCTTAAATTTGCTATTATTTTTGCTTAATGGAGCAAATTTCTTGCTATTATTGCTATAACTTTTATGTTTTCACACTCAGCAATGATACATTGATACAAAGACATTTTAAGCAAAAAGAAATTTAGCAGTATTTTATTAACCCCCTTCTTTACAAAGCCGCACTAGTGTTTTTAGCACCGGCTGCCACAGTAACACCTCCGACGCTCATAGCCTCCAAGCTGTTACTGCCACGGTCACTGCTAAAAATGCTAGCGTGGCTTTTTAAATGAGGGGGTAAGAAAAACCTTCAATATCTGCAGCACTTTATTGTGGAAAATGGCAGAAATGTAATATACTTCACCAATAGCTAAACACATACAGGTGAGGCCTTGGTGCAAGGAGTTGCACAGCATCGCAGGCTTTATTCTATCTCAAGAAGATATTGAATGCTTGAGCTTTTGGAACACCATTGGTAGATTACTACACCAAAGTGGACGTGTTTAGCTATTAGTGAAGTATGTTAAATTTCTGTTATTTTCCACAATAAAGTGCAGATATTGAAGATTCATTTAATAAAATACTGCTAGATGTTTTTTGCACAAAATGTATTTTATCAATGTATCACTGTTGAGTGTGAAAACATAAAAGTTATAAGAGGGGGTAAACTAAACTAAACCTTAGGTTTGTATACCGCGCCATCTCCACAAGCGTAGAGCTCGGCACGGTTTACAGGGTTAGGTTGAAAAGGAGCTACAATGAAAGGTTATAGGAAAGGAGCTAGGAAGATAAAGAAGGTCAGGGTACCAATGAGCGGGAGGTGTTAGATTTTTGAAAAGAGCCAAGTTTTCAGGTGTTTGCGGAAGGATTGGAGGGAGCTTGAAATTCTGAGCGGGGATGTGAGGTTGTTCCAGAGTTCTGTGGTTCTAAAGGGGAGGGATGTTCCTAGTTTTCCTATGCGGGATATACCTTTTGCAGAAGGTAGTTTCAGTTTTTGGGAGGATCTAGTGGAATTAGGGTTAGAGGAGTTCCAGAAGAGTGGGATAACGGGAGGGAGGATGCCATGTAGGATCTTGAAAGCTAAACAGGCACATTTAAAGAGGACTCTGGAGTGAACTGAGAGCCAGTGAAGTTTGGACAAGAGTGGGGAGACGTGGTTGAACTTGCCTTTAGTGAAAATAAGCTTGGCCGCGGCGTTCTGGATTAGTTGAAGTCTATGGAGTTTTTTTTTAGTTAGGCTTAAATAGATGGAGTTGCAATAATCCAGTCTAGAGAGGATGGTGGATTGAACAAGGACGACGAAGTACTGAAAAGTTCTCAGCCCAAGCAGGAAAAAATAATATGAATATGGTTCAATGAATGATCTGAAACAATGTTAAAACACAGAATTTCATTTCTACAAATTGGCACTTAAAGAAATTAGATAACACTCCTCAGCTATAGTGGCAACATAGGCAGCAGATCAGGGAAGGTCTCCCCAAAAATTGGCAGTCAGAAGAGTCAATAATGGCTGTACTGCCCCACCTACCTCCATCCGGCCACTGTAATTTTAAAACTTAGGGCAGTCTCCGTGTAATGTCAACAAGCAGGCCTGCCCTGGAACCCTTCATTTTTCAACATCCCGCCCACAAGGGAAAAGGAAGTTGCTGTATAATGAAGACTTCCAGGCAGGCCTGCTCGATGATGCTGCACAGCAGCTGCGCAAACATTTAAAATTACAGCGACTGGGGAAGGTAGGTGGGGGAGTCGGGAGCCAGGCTGGGCCCATGTGGTCAGGAGGCCACCCAGTTTGGGCAAAGGCCCACTCAGCAGCAGGGCACCTTTGCCAGCTGGAGACCTCCTCCAAAGGTGCCAAGAACTCCTTGGTACCAAGCTCAGCAGTCAGCAGCAGCGTTCCTGAGCCACCAGCACCCATGCATGCTCAATTTTTGCGCATGGCCCAATCTGCATTTTCTTTCTAGAAAATAAGATTCATATTAAAAAGAGAGATTCTTTGCCAAAAGTTGCAAAATAGAACCTCTTCATCTCTCTAGTTTACTGAAGCCATATACTGTACAGTCAACCTTTGATTTTTTTGGACTGCAATTTAATAGATTCAGATTTAAAAGAAGAGCTATTGTGTATTATAATGACCGTGATAACAGAATTCAGAAGTTGTAGAATTCCAAAGCAAAACAACAAAAATTTTATATGTATGGACAGTATATATTTATTATGCATAATATACGATATAGCTATATTTATGGTTTTAAATATGGATAATAGAAGCTAGTACCTGCCTAAGTTGTAGCTCAGTGATGAACACAGAAATAATCGTGTGTGTCTTAATAACTGCATCACAAAATCTATAAGCACAGCAAGTTAATACTTTGATCCAGATTAACAGGATCTTCATCCTTGTAGTGATTCCACTGATCTTAATCCGAAGTTCATATGGTAATAGCTGTCTCCCTCTATTTATGCTGTGTTATGCGACCAGTATTCAACTCTATAACAAAACATCCACAGTACCTACCCAGATTAGTTCTGAATCAATAGCTCAAAGTCTAGGACAACTCTAAGAACACCCATTAGGATAAAGCCCTTGCACTGCACCAGTTATAGTGCCTAAGTGTGAATTTTAGGGCTCCTTTTACTAAGGTGCGCTAGGGCTTTAACGCGCAGAATAGCGTGCACTACATTGCTGTGCGCACTAGACCTTAATGCCAGCATTGAGCTGGCGGTAGTTCTAGAAGCGTAGTGCTCGGTGTAGCGTGCGGTAATTTCCTGCGTGCGCTAAAAACGCTGGCACACCTTAGTAAAAGGAGCCTTTAATTCTTTAACAGTAGATTCTTTAGGTAAAACATTCTACAGTAAATGCAGTTTGTTCAATTTTGAAAGGGGACAGGTAGAGAAATTTGTCTACTTTCAAATGCCCTACTCATTTTACCTTTCAGGAGTATCCTGAGATTTTGATCAGTGATGACATTTTCTCTAATATCTTCTTTCTACGTTGTGCTAAATGCCACTTCTCTATTCTGCGATACTTATCTTTTCAGGAAAGAACTTGAGTGACTGTGTAATGCAGAGCTATTATATACAATGACCAGAACCACAAAGAGTGCTGAAAAGTTCTCAGCCCAACCAAGAAGAGAATGACGTGGATAGGGTTCAATCAATGATCTGAAACAATGTCAAAAACAGAAAATTTTGTTTCTGCAAATTGATATTTAACGAAATCATATAACACTCTTTTTTTCAGCTACAGGGGCAAAATAACGCTCAGAATTTAGGAAGTTGGTTGATTCGGCTGAGAACTTTTCAGCAACCTCTTGTATGTAGTAATAACAGTGAGCCAAGTAGAGGACAATCAAACCCTTGTGGCATCACTGATGAGGTTGGCTCTTATTGGTGGAATGAGGCATTATGACATCACAATCTCAACTCTGGTTACCATAGACTGAAACTCTTCACACTACCAGGGGGTGCTGAAAAGTTCTGAAACCCAACTAAGAAGAGAAAGACGTGAATATGGTTCAATCAATGATCTGAAACAATGTCAAAATAGAACATTTTGTTTCTGCAAATTGACATTTAATGAAATCAGATAACACTTTTTTTCTGCTACAGTGGCAAAATAATGCTCAGAATTTAGGAAGTTGGTTGGTTGGGCTGAGAACTTTTCACCCCTCCCCCCTCATATAAACATGTGCATGACTACAGCTGAAAAGAGCAGGCAGATTAACAAGAGGGTTAGTAAGACATGCAAACCAGGACACCCTTGAAAAGACAAAGCAAGTTAAACACATTATATTACCTCTACCACTCCATTCATATACTTCTTATAAGACAGTTAACTAACTCTTATAAAAGCAGATTCTATAGTCATTCATATAATTCTTCACAGCCTATGTTTTGGGTTGGCTCTGTTTGTACTGTATCACATACCATCATGTAACGAACTTTTGCTGAATACGAATGTGATGCTTCAGGGCTTTTTCATTTGTGAACTTCAACATTTAAACTAACCCAGAGAGATTCTGTATTGGTCAACCTGCTTCACCCCCCCCCCCAGGGGCTGTCCACTATCATAACCCAGCTGTTGCACAAAGAACGGAGATTTATGATTTTTATGGTGATACTGAACCAAGGATGCAGAAGCTTTACCAGTGGGACTATAGCGACTCTAAATCTGTAGACATTATGCAGAGAGAAAATGCAGAGTATGGTGTCAGGGGAGTCCTCCAAGAGCAATAGGACACCTTTGTGAAATCTCTGAAGAATAAATTTCACAGTTATTAAACAACAATACTCTGTTATTTGCCATACTGAACTTTACATCACACAGAAAGATGCAAGGGATTTTCAGGAGGACATCTGCCATTTAACAGTGACAATGACCTCAGCTTTGAAAAGGAATTCACGTCCTTAATGAAGGAAATAAATTAACCCTTACGGTGCTAGGTGGGTCAGAAGACCCTATGGAGCTCATTTTCATAAACAGAAAACCATCCAAAATGTGGCATAAAGGGGCAGATGAACATTTTTTTTAGGGGCAGAGGAACATTTTTCTTGCCAAACCCTTAAAATTCGCTATTTTCAAAACCCATTTTGAAGACAGATTGCTATGTTATTCATCTACAGTGCATCTAAATCTCAAGATGTGCAAGAGATATGGTTTGGACATTTTTCTGTAATAATCGACATTTCAGAAAACATCCAGGGTATGGTTTGGACATTTGTGGCTAGACCTGTTTTAACAACAAATAAGTGTCATAAAAGTGCCAGAACTGACCAGTTGACTACTGGAAGGTTAAGGCGTGACTCCCCTCCCCCAGACACACACACTCCTGCAGGGGTCACTGACCCATTCACACCCCCAAAGATATGACAGCTTCAGATGTTATGAGCATTCCTAGTTCAGAGATGGGGACTCAGGCCCATATCCCACTCTAACTACTACACTTATGGTGGAATAAATGAGCCTTCCAAAATCCATCCAAATCCCACTTTACACAGACACATCTATTTTAGCACCCGTTAATGTAACGGGTTTAAAGACTAGTAGTTTATAAATCTTTCCTTTAACAGTTACATGCATGTAGAGTCCAGTGGTGATATCAGAAAGCATAAACTATAATTGTTGTGGTTGAGCAACATAAGACTGTAGTAACAATTTGCAATACAGCAAGAGAATGTGTGATAATTTAAAAAAAATGGGACAAAGTGGTGTTGAAAGGAACTGAAACTGAAAAGGCTTTGCTCCAGTCCAGGTTTTCTGGCCCAATGGGATATTCCTGTTGAGCTATTTTATAAAGAAAACAGTTGTGTAGTGTGATTTGTTCACAGAGAGTGTGGTTTGGTAATATGTTATTTAAATCAGTGTAATATAATTATATTTATTATGTGGTAATAAAAAACAAAACATGATAAGTGCAATAGAAGGTTTCTTAAAGTTAGTAGGTATTTATTGTTGAGTTAGCTGAAGCCATTTTAAGTTATTTAAAGCCCTGTTTGTACTAATTTCTAAATGTATTTGGCGTATCAAACCTCCATGCATTGCTCTCTCTACGGGGGATTGGGTTTTGCGGATTTTTATAAATACCATCTTGCTATGTTCTTCAGATATGGTAATCTACAGTCAATCTATTCTCCTCAGATCTCCGCTCCACCTGCTTGGTATTCTATTGAGTCACATTTAACTTTTCCAATTCCGCTGAAATATACAGTATTCCCATCCAAGAAAATATTAAACATTTATCATATGATATCATCACATTCACTCACTATGCCATACAAGCGCTTGAAAAGGTTTCTCCTACACTTTTGCGGAATAAATCTCTCTGACCTCTTTGGTATAATCCTAATATTAAAATTGGTGGTAAACCAATATGTTGGTCCATATGGAAGGGGAAGGATATTTGGTATATTAATCAACTGATGGATAAGTCTTTACTCACCTTCAAACAATTGCAAATTAAATTTGATCTCCCCTCTAAAGAATTCTATAGATGGCTTTAACTACAGCACTGCTTAAATAATTTAAAATGGCCTCTATATCCTAATGGCCCTTTAAAATCAAAATTTTGGGAACTCTGTCATGTAGGAATTACTCATGGTCACACGACTTCACTTTATTATAAATTCTTTATATCATCATCTATAACTACTAGTACGTGTACTAAATGCATTTGGACATCTGAATCTACTTGGTCAGAATCTGATGACCAATGGATACATTTTTTTTAAATATACATAACGTCCTACACTATCCACCAGTTTAATGCAGTCACTATATATTTTTTTTTCAATAAAGCATATTAGACTCCCACCCCCACCCTCCCGTAGCAGGAGGGATGCCCACCAACCCCACAACTCCCCCCCCCATGCCCCTGACCACCCCTGCCCCTCCCTACCTTATTAATGAAGTCCGGCTGGAGGGACACCTACCTGCCCCAGCTGGCAGGCCAGCCTGTTACAAAATGGTGCAGGTAAGGCAGAGCTTACAGGAATGGGGCAGGAACAGCAACAAAACTCATGGGGACGGGATGGGAAAATTGAGTTCCTGAGGGGACAAATTTGTCCCCGTGTCATTCTCTAGTAAACAGCTACCATGAACTTCTTGCTGTGGAGGAGAGTGGTAATAACGGTTTAGGGATAGCCCCTTCTAAGGTTACGTGCTCAATAGCCAGGCCCGTAAGACCAAAGAGGTCCGAATCCTGCAGCGCAATCAGGTCCTGCGTGAGATGAGGATGATATGGAAGCCAAAGCCCCTGCTCCCGCTGCAACCGAACCAGGTCATGAAGAGGACCACCGGACCCTTGTAGGTCGCAATCCTTCTCAATAGATGACCAATCATGGACAACGGAGGGAAGACATACAGGAGACCTTCCCTTGGCCAAGGTTGAACTAGAGCACTTAGGCCTTTACTGCCGACCTCGCAATGTCGACTGAAGAACCGATCCACTTTCTTGTTGGCCACAGATGCCATGAGATCGAATGTGGGGTGACCTCACTATTCTACTATGCAGTCAAATGCCCTTTGAGACAGAGACCGCTCCCCAAGGTCCAGAGCTTGATGACTGAGATGATCCATCTAGATGTTGTCTGGCCAAGTGCACCACTGACAACACCACAAGGTGTTTCTCCACCCAACAGAAGAGAAGCTGGGCCTCAATGCTCAGGGAGGTGCTCCTTGTGCCCCCCGATGATTGATGTAAGCCACCACCATTGAAGTGTAGAGCCAGTTGAATCGTCCAAAGCTCCAGGCAATTGATCAACCACTTTCACTCTGATATGCAAACGGCACCCCAGCCTTTGAGACTAGCATCCTTCAGAATTACCCACTTGGAAATCCAGAGAAGACCCTTAGAGAGAGAGGGTGCAGCCACTAAGCTATTAGAAGTACATGGAGGGAGGGAGGAAGGTGAAGGGGAAGAAATAATGGGTCCGAAACAGAGGAGAGGGAGGGACAATGAGATGGTGGGATGGAGGGAAAAGAAAGGGAAAGAAGTTGGACCCAAGGGGTAGTGTAGAGAGATGATAGAGATACTGGATGAGGGAGATATGCTGGATGAAAGGGTAGTTGAGAAAAGGAGAAATGGTGGATTTGGGGATGGTGGGATCCATTGCTGCAGCTGCTCTTTCATTCTTTGGGTTTCCAGCAGCGTGAGTGAAGTAAACACATGCTACCTTCTGCGGCTAGCTTTCCTTCTGCTACTGCTTACTGGTCCCACTTAGAAGCAAAGTAGTAGCAAAGGGAAAGCTTCACTCACGCTGCCAGTGGCCCGAAGAGTACAAGTTACTGCCTTATCAGATCCTATGGAGTAGAGGAACACGGGGGGAGTGGTCATTAGAGAAATGCTGGACTGTGGAGATGGAGACAAAAAAAAAAAGGAAAGATGCCAGACCTCCAGGGGAAGGAATGGAAATGGAAAGGGAGGACAGATATGGAAAATGGATGGTGCGCACGGAGAATATCAAATGGACATGAGACCCTGGCAAGTGAGCTATCAGAAGACAAAGAGAAACCAGAGCCTGGGACCAACATGATTTGAATAAAGGCCAGACAATAAAAGGTAGAAAAAATAATTTTATTATTTTCTGTTTTGTGATTACAATATGTCAGATTTGAAATGTGTAATCTACCAGAGTTGATGTTAGGTCCTAGTTCACGCTCGCTAACAAGAGGAAAAGTCATTTTTGTTTGTTTTGTTTACACCACAGCGCCAGTGTGGGTAGGACAGGGTAAAAGGGATGGGATGAGTGAAGAGGCTACCAAACAAAATCAAAGAAAAATGGGAAGACCCAATGATCCACAGTGAAAACAATCCATCGATGAAAACAAAAATCTGTGGATACAGATGTTCTGCAGATAATTTATTATACACTGACATATAAAAACATGAAAATTCAATGAAAAAAGTACAATGATAAAAAATACAGTGTTAAAAATCCAACCGGACCCTACACAGTCCGGTCTGTGTTTCGGCGAACACACCTTCCTCAGGGGTCCAATGGTATTTTTTTTATCATTGTACATTTTTCATTGAATTTTCATGTTTTTATATGTCAGTGTATAATAAATTAACATCTGTATCCACAGTTTTTTGTTTTCATCGCTACAAAATAAAATCAACAGGATGTTTGAAAATACAAAACAAAACAAAAAAATACAGGAAAAGCAAATTGAATTGAAAAATTGATTCAACAGACTGAATCGAAACAAAACATTTTTCCCTGAATCAGGCAGCACTAACAGACCCTTGCCAGACAGAAGTTGTCCCTGAAAGGGCAACCTGCTCAAAGTCACTTTCGAGGACAAGTCGCCGGACTATTGTCTGATCCACAGCATCCTACGCACAGAAATGGAACAGATGGAAAGCTTGGTGAAGACTTTCAACATGCCATAAGGGCATCTGCCATATAGCACAGTTACTTACCGTAACAGGTGTTATCCAGGGACAGCAGGCATATATTCTCACACATGGGTGACGTCATCTACGGAGCCCCAGCGCGGACAGCTTTTTCAGCAAACTTGCTAGAAGTTTCAAGTTTGCACACTGCACCACGCATGTGCTAGCCTTCTCGCCACTAGAGGGCGCATCCCCACCTCGTGGTCCTCAGTTCCATATTCCAGTAAAGAAAAGCCATCCCCGGGGAGGTGGGCGGGTTGTGAGAATATATGCCTGCTGTCCCTGGATAACACCTGTTACGGTAAGTAACTGTGCTTTATCCCAGGACAAGCAGGCATGATATTCTCACACATGGGTGACCTCCAAGCCAACCAGACAAAGGGCAGGTGGGAAGATGGCAATTTAAGAAAACAAGTTACGTAACACCGACTGGCCAAACCGGCCGTCACTCCTGGACAAGGAGTCCAAACAGTAGTGGGAGGTGAACGTATGAACCGAAGACCAGGTGGCAGCCTTACATATGTCCTCCATAGGAGTAGAACGGAGGAAAGCAACCGAAGCTGCCATCGCCCGGACCTTATGACCCGTGACTCGACCCGAGAGCGGGAGACCAGCCTGAGCGTAGCAAAAAGAGATACAAGCAGCTAACCAATTGGACAAGGTACGCTTGGAAACCGGATGTCCTAACCGATTAGGATCAAAGGACAAAAATAATTGAGGAACCTTCCGATGAGACTTAGTACGTTGGAGATAAAAAGCCAACGCCCTCTTACAGTCAAGCGTGTGAAGCGCCGATTCACCATGATGAGAATGGGGCTTTGGAAAAAATACCGGAAGAACAATGGACTGATTGAGGTGGAAATCAGACACAACCTTAGGTAAAAATTTAGGATGGGTGCGAAGAACCACCTTGTCATGATGAAACACCGTGAAAGGAGGGTCCGCCACCAAAGCCTGCAGTTCGCTAATCCGACGAGCGGACGTGAGCGCAATCAAAAAGACTACTTTCCAAGTGAGAAATTTAAGAAGAGCTTTATCAATAGGCTCAAAAGGAGGTTTCATCAGTTGAGCCAAGACCACATTAAGATCCCATACCACAGGGGGAGGCTTGAGAGGGGGATGAACATTCACAAGACCTCTCATGAAACGAGAAACCAGAGGATGTAAGGAGAGGGAACGACCCTCTAGATGATGATGAAATGCAGCAATTGCACTAAGATGCACTCGAATAGAAGTCGTCTTCAGACCAGAATTCGCCAGATGCAACAGATATTCCAGTACCGAAGACACAGGGACTGAATCTGGATCCAGGTGGTTGGTGGAACACCAAGAAGAAAATCTGGTCCACTTCTGGGAATAACAAAGCCTAGTCGAGACCTTGCGAGAGGCCTCTAAGATCTCCCGCACTGAGTGAGACACCGGAATCGAAGTCAAGTGGAAAGGAACCAAGCGGTCAGATGTAACGACTGAAGATTTGGATGTAACAGCGAACCCCGACTCTGAGATAGCAGAGAGGGAAAGACAGGTAGAAGCAGAGGTTCCCTGACACTGAGTTGAAGGAGCAGGGAGAACCAGTGTTGTCTTGGCCAACGAGGCGCAATGAGAATCATAGTGGCTCTGGTCGATTTTAGATGAACCAGCGTTCTCAAAATCAGAGGAAAAGGAGGGAATGCATAAAGGAACCTCCCCTCCCAGTCGAGAAGAAAAGCATCGGCCTCGAGACGGTCCTGGGAGTACATCCGAGAGCAGTAGAGGGGTAGCTTGCAAGTCTCGGGTGAAGCAAACAGATCCACCTGAGGAGTCCCCCATCGGTCGAAGACCTCGCGTAGAACTCGGGAGTTCAGAGACCACTCGTGCGGCTGGAGGAGACGACTGAGCTTGTCTGCCAGACAATTCAGCTCCCCCTGAATGTAAACCGCCCGCAAGAAAATGTTCTGAGAGACGGCCCACGTCCAAAGCCGAATGGCTTCCTGGCACAGAGGCCAAGAGCCCGTCCCGCCTTGCTTGTTGACGTAATACATGGCCACCTGGTTGTCCGTTCGAACGAGAACTACTCGATCGTGCAGGAGGTGACTGAAGGTCCGAGCGGCCAGATAAATGGCACGAAGTTCCAATACGTTGATGTGACACAGACGATCTGTGGCCGACCATAGGCCCTGCGTTCGTAAACCGTCCAGATGAGCCCCCCACGCATACTCCGAAGAGTCCGTGGTTAGGACCTTGCAATGCGGAGGGACGCGAAAGAGCAAACCCCCGGACAGATTGGTAGAGCTGGTCCACCAACGGAGCGAGCGTCTGAAAGACGGAGTCACAGTCAAGCGTCGAGACAGCGGGTCGCGGTCCTGACGCCATTGGGAAGCCAGGGTCCACTGAGGGATCCTCAGGTGCAACCGAGCAAAGGGGGTCACCTGGACCGTCGACGCCATGTGCCCCAAAAGCACCATCATGCATCGAGCCGAAACTACCTTCAGTTGCGAAACCTGTCGGCCCAGGCGAATCAGGGCCTCCAGTCGCGGGGAAGGAAGGAAAGCCCGGAGGAGAACCGTGTCCAGCACGGCCCCTATGAACTGTAGGGATTGGGTCGGCTGCAAGTGAGACTTGGGAAAGTTCACCTCGAACCCCAGACCCTGAAGAATCGTGATAGTCTGTTGGGTCGCTGAAATAACCCCCTCCCTTGTCGGGGCCTTGATCAACCAATCGTCCAGATAGGGAAAGACCTGCAACCCCCGGGAACGCAGAGCAGCCGCGACTACCACCATGCATTTCGTGAATACCCGAGGGGACGAAGCCAGACCGAAGGGTAGTACACGGTATTGAAGGTGCAAATCCCCGACCTGAAATCTCAAAAACTTCCGAAAGGCGGGATGCACCGGAACATGGGTGTACGCTTCTTTCAAATCGAGGGAGCACATCCAGTCCCCCTCGTCCAACAGGGTATATAGGATCGGAAGCGACAGCATACGGAACTTCTCCCGGACCAGGAACTTGTTGAGCTTCCGAAGGTCCAAAATGGGGCGCAGGTCCCCGGTCTTTTTGGGGACCAAAAAGTAACGGGAATAAAATCCCCTGCCTCGCTGGTCGGGAGGCACCCGTTCGACCGCCCGAAGGCTCAACAAGGCCCCGGCTTCCTCTCGAAGAAGGGTCAACTGGCTTCGATTGGACGGGCACGCCCCGGGGGGCCTGTCTGTAGGCTGTTTGGAGAAGTTTAACGAATAGCCCTCTGAGACGGTCCGGAGCACCCATGCGTCTGACGTAATCCCAGACCAAGTCTCGGCAAAAGCCGTGAGCCGACCCCCGATGGGCAGGGGGTTGAGCGACCTCGCGGCGGGGGCCAGCCCCCGGCCGCTCATCCCGTCAAAAAGACGGCGCCGGTTTGGACACCCCCTGCGCAGCTGCTTTGGCGGGTCCCCCTCTACCCTGTTGGGTAGGGCGCCGGGGTGGAGGCCTGGAAAAGGCCGGTGTAGATTTTTGCGGGTACCGCCTAGGCGGCTGTTTAAAAGGCCTCTGAGCCGGCGGCTTAGGCTTTGGACGAACCAGAGACGCCAGAGAGCGTTCCTGCTCCGAAAGCTTTTTGGTGGCCGCATCCAGGGAGTCGTCAAATAACTCCGACCCGATGCAGGGTAAATTGGCTAAGCGCTCCTGCAAGTTGGGGTCCATCTCGAGGGTCCGTAGCCAAGCCAGCCGGCGCATGGCTACCGCACAAGCCGAGACCCTCGAGGCAAGCTCAAAAGCGTCATAGACCGCATGGAACAGATAGAATCTGAGTTGGGACAGGTTTGACGCAAAGGCGGCAAATTTAACCTTGTGCGACTCCGGAATCACCCCCTGAAAATCCGGCAGATCCTTGATCATGGACCTGAGGTAGGAAGAGTAGGCGAAAGCATAATTGAGGACCCTTGTGGCCATCTGGGAATTCGCGTACAGCCGACGGCCGAATTTATCAAGGGTCCGACCCTCTCTCCCCGGGGGGACAGCAGCCGAGACTCTAGAAGGCTGCGTGCGCTTAAGAGCCGACTCCACCAAGAGCGACTGATGGGAGAGCTGCCCCTTGTCAAACCCCTTAGGGGGAAGGGTCCGGTATTTGGATTCCATCTTAGTGGGCACTACCGCCACTGTAAGAGGGGTCTCAAGGTTCCGCAGTAAGGTATGAAGGAGGACCTTGTGAAGTGGAAGGCGGGGAGATTCCCGTTGAGGGACAGGAGAATCTTGTTCCTCCAAAAAGTCTGAGGTATAGTGCGACCCTGCCGTCAGGTCCACCCCCAAAGCCTTCGCCATGTCATGGACAAACTTGGAAAAAGAAGATGTCCGTGCAGGCGGGGAGGGTGACCGAGACTTCTCAACCGAGCCGAAAGGAGAGGCCTGGCGAGAATACCCGACCTGACCCCCGGACCCCGAACCCCAAGAGGCACGATCCCGTGACCTCGAAGGAGTCGGGGACACCGTCCGGCGAAGAGACCCCCGTGGGGAACCCCCCGGGGTACGGGGTATAGAGGCCCGTCCCTTCCGCCTCGGTGAGGAGGCACGGGAACTCTCCCTGATCGGGGACCGTAAAAGATCTGGGTTGTCGAGGCGGAGTTCCTCGACCCGCAAGGCTCCGGTCTCGGGCGGAGTCGAGTGACGACTCCTCCGAGACGAGGCTCGAGACCGCTTCGACCGTTTAAGACGGTGCTTCGCCCGAGGCTTACTCGAGGGCGAGGATCCCCGTGACGACCTCGGGGACGAGGAAGAGGAGATCCGGCGTACCCGGCGCTGCTTGTCTCGGGATCGCACACTGACCTCGGGCTGACTCACCCGGATCGAGTCCGAGGGAAGGGTCGAGGCCGAGGCCGAGGGGGCTTCGGCCGCAGAGAGGCCGGTGCCCGAGGCCGAGGTCACCACCTGCGGGGCCCCCGAGACCGAAGACGAGGCCGAAGCCTGTTGTAAGGTCTCAATGGCTCCGGAAAGCTCCGAGGAGATCAAAGCGCGAAGCAACTCCTGGAACGCCGGGACGGTGAGACCCTGAGGTAACACCTGGGGACGCTCCGCAGAGGGCGACCTCGGTATCGAGTATTCCCTCGGGGCTAACCCCTTCGACATCTTGGGCTGGGTCGAGGTCGACGGTCCCGCCGACGACGAGCCCGAGGATGGCTTCCTGGCAGATGAAACTGAGGAAGGAAGTGGAGACTTACCCGGGGCTTGCTTCTGCGAGGCAACCGGCTTCGCGGGAGCCGAGGGTTCCGACGTCGAGGCCGAGGTCGAGGCCGGGGCCGAAGCCGAGGCCGAGCTCGAGGCCTTCCCCGTCGGGGTATCGACGGCAAAGAGATCCGCCATGCGGCCTTTGCGCCGAGTAAGGGCCCGTTTCTGGAAGGTGGCACACTTAGGGCACGATGCTGTAGGGTGATGGGGCCCCAAACACCGAATACAGCACCTGTGAGGGTCAGTGATGGACAAAAGCCTCTCACACTTACCACACTTCTTAAAACCCGTAACGGGTCGGGACATGGGCCCAAAACAAGGCCGGGAACAAACGAGGTTCCTCGGCCACGGCTACCGGGAGCCCCCGGAGCGAAAGAAAAAAGATTAATTTTTTTTTTTTTTTTTTTAAAACAGGGTAAATAAAGAAAGAAAATAACTTTAGCGCAGCGACCGCGTCGAAATTCCGAACACAGCCGCGGCGACAGAAGGCAAAAATAGCACAATTTTATCCACAGGGCTTCTGGCTCCGCGGATGAAAAAGAACTGAGGACCACGAGGTGGGGATGCGCCCTCTAGTGGCGAGAAGGCTAGCACATGCGTGGTGCAGTGTGCAAACTTGAAACTTCTAGCAAGTTTGCTGAAAAAGCTGTCCGCGCTGGGGCTCCGTAGATGACGTCACCCATGTGTGAGAATATCATGCCTGCTTGTCCTGGGATAAAAACTACTCCCAAACCCAGGAAATCTAGGTCCCTGAGCACAACAGTGTCAGGATCATGGCGGAGCTTAGAATGGCATTCCCTGACCACAAAGGAGGAGGTTGTCGCTGCCTTAATTCCAGCAGCTACCATTCAAACAGGTGCTTAAGAATGAAATCCTCTCTACGGTCCTGAACATCCTTCAGGACCCCTTCCCCCCCCCCTCAAAGGGAAGAGAAGTGCATTTGATAACCTGTGCCATCGAGGAATCCATCTTCGAAGAAGCAAAACGCTGGTTAAAAGCATCCGCTGTAGGATAGAGCCAAGACATGGTCTAGCACATTGCAAGGGGCCTTCAGGTGCTTCCCAAATTTCCGTGAGAATACAATGATCAGGAAAGGTGGCAGATTGTGGCCTCTGATCATTCATGAGGGAACATTCCTCAGTGACAAGCTACCCAGCCTCCAGCTTCAATTCCTTGAGGGACTCAGAGATCAAATTCATCAGATTCAAGGGCTTGAAAATTCTATGCACAGTGGAATCCTCTGCCAGATCTGGGGCACCACCTGGATCATGGTCCTGGAGATCCACAAAGGCCACATTTCCCACAATAGTGGTGCACGCCTGCATAAACATTGGCATTGTTGGTGAATCCAGATCAGCCAAGGGCTCAGCCAGCATACTGACTGACAGGAACTACAGTGGGGGTGGGGGGGAGGGCAAGAAAGAAGGCCCATGCTCAGGGAAGGAGGGGTCCCCATGGCCAGCGAGGATGCCTGCGGAAGGGTTGGCAGTAATTTCTTAGCCAAATAAGCCTGGTACATCATAGTAATACATTTTTGGGGAAAACCATTATCCGGGACAGGAGCTTCCTCCTGCTGACCCTTCTTAGAACTCTTGGTGGACTTGAGAGATTTTCCCCCCCCAAACGCACTTGTGTTTCACTGGAGCATCAACTGCACATTCCATGGCGCCCCCCCCTCCCCCTGCCAATTTTTCAGGCATGCAGGCAGAAACAGCAGCAAGATCCCCTTCAGAGGTATAGGGTACTTAGGCCAAACAAATTTTGACCCCTCCCACACTGCAGCACATGTGGAACACAGCTGCATGCCTGACAGCCATCCACCACAAATGGGACATAAGTCCACTGAATCCTGCCCTGGGTAGTCCATCTGAGTTGGAGGTTCCCCCCCCCCCCAAAAAAAAAAAAAAAAAAGAAAGCTTGCAGACGCTAAAAATAACTTTTAAATCAGATCGTGAAAATCCAAGATGGCTGCCACAGGTGCCAATTTTACAATAGATATAAGAACATAAGCATTGCTCCTGCCGGGTCAGAACAAGGGTCCATCGTGCCCGGCAGTCTGCTTCCTCGGCGGCCTCCCAGGTCCATGACCTGTAAGTGCTCCTAACCTACAACTTCCATACCCTGTTCGCCTAATGTCCAGTGAAGTATCCCTCTATCTTTACCCTGCTATCCCCTTTGCTTCCAGGAAGTCATCCAGTCCCTTTTTGAACCCCATTATTGTACTCTGTCTTATCACCTCTCCTGGAAGCGAATTCCAGGTGTCCACCACCCGTTGAGTGAAGAACTTCCTTGCATTCGTTTTGAATCTGTCTCCTCTCAGTTCTTCTGAATGACCTCTTGTTTTTGTTGTCCCTGCTAGTCTAAAGAATCTGTCCCTCTCCACCTTCTCTATGCCTTTCATGATTTTATAAGTCTCTATCATGTCCCCTCTCAGTCTCCACTTTTCCTGGGAAAAGCACAGGAATCCTTCAAAAATGTTGATTCAAATGGGGATTTTAAGGGTGGGGAGGGCTAGGGCACACTGGGAAGTCTAAAACTCACTGTGCCATGTGTTGCCTGGAAAGGCCAGAGAAGCTGAATCTGCTTACAGGAAGATCATCTGCCTTATGAAGCGAGCAAGCTAGACTGCTGATCTTTACACTGCCCCATTGGCCTGACATCTATGACTAGGTACATCTGTCCCACTCAAGACACACCATGCACATGCCTGGTTGAAAATAGTCTGGTCCCGATCACAGGAATGGAGCCATGGAGCCTGCACCCGACCCACTAGTGAACGAACCTGGAGTAAGCAAGCTCCCAAGGGTACGGTCCCTCCTGAACAGGCTGTCCAGAGGGTGCACTGCTAGGCACCCAACCCCCTGGAAGCAGACTTGTGGAAAAGTCTGTGATCTCCTAAAGCCAGAGCTGTCCCCAAGGGGAACCTCTGCAGCACAAGGGCAAAATCTGTGAACGAAAAGACTAAATTTAAAGAAAATAAACAAGAGCAGAGAAGACAAGCTCCTACAGTCTGGCTTGTAGGAAAGAAGCTGATTTCCTGGGTCCTGAATAATGAGGCTCTGAATAATGAGGCTTCCTACAAGCTCTGGCGAGTATGGGAAAATAACCCACTAGTCCAGGAATAGAGTGGTATTGTACAAGAAATAAAGACTCCTTCAGGACCCACTCACTCAACTTAACCAGTTTGTCAAGACTGGGACTCACACCCTAGGGCAGGGGTAGGCAATTCTGGTCCTCGAGAGCCGGAGCCAGGTCAGGTTTTCAGGATATAACATAGTAACATAGTAGATTACGGCAGATAAAGGCCCGAATGGTCCATCCAGTCTGCCCAACCTGATTCAATTTAAATTTTAAAATTTTTTTCTTCTTAGCTATTTCTGGGCAAGAATCCAAAGCTTTACTCGGTACTGTGCTTGGGTTCCAACTGCCGAAATCTCCATTAAAACCTACTCCAGCCAATGTAAGCCCTCCCAGCCATTGAAGCCCTCTCCAACCCATCCTCCACCAAACGGCCATATACAGACCGTGCAAGTCTGCCCAGTACTAGTTCAATATTTAATATTATTTTCTGATTCTAGATCCTCTGTGTTCATCCCACGCTTCTTTGAACTCAGTCACAGTTTTACTCTCCATCACCTCTCTCGGGAGCGCATTCCAGGCATCCATCACCCTCTCTGTAAAGTAGAACTTCCTAACATTGCTCTTGAACCTATCACCCCTCAACCTCAAATTATGTCCTCTGGTTTTACCATTTTCCTTTTTCTGGAAAAGATTTTGTTCTACTTTAATACCCTTCAAGTATTTGAACGTCTGAATCATATCTCCCCTGTCCCTCCTTTCCTCTAGGGTATACATATTCAGGGCTTCCAGTCTCTCCTCATACGTCTCCTATCATTTTCGTCGCCCTCCTTTGGACCGCTTCAAGTCTTACATCTTTTGCCAGATACTGTCTCCAAAACTGAACACAATATCCACAATAAATATGCATGAGATAGATTTGCATCTCAAGTAGGCAGTGCATGCAAATCCATCTCATACATATTCATTGTGGATATCCTGAAAACCTGACTTGGCTCCGGCTCTCGAGGACCAAATTGCCTACCCGTGCCCTAGGGTGACCCTTAGTGGTGACAGCAAGCATATCCGGAAATTACCACAGCGCATCCTGCAGTAAGTCCTTTTAAAGTTGTGGTAAAGCATGCGCTAGCGCTAACTTCAGCTTAGTAAAAAGACTCCTAACATTTTTAGTATGAGCTAACATTCAGTTAATATAGCTCTTAATGTTTGTCCAGTAGGTAAATACAGTATAACCTACCTACATATAATTTTGTTACAAGCTATATGTTTCATTGCTCAGAAAGATTACAGTGTCTTCCCCATTATTAAAGCTAGCTAAAGCATTACATGACTACACATAAAAAAATCATCAATTTACTGCATGTTAATGGTGTCAAAATTAAGACATCTAATAGTGAAAATGGATGTTTGTTTTATCTGTCATTAACTGATAGCTCGTTTTGTTTCCTTTTTCATATACACTTCTCCCTCCGTATTTGCGGTTTCAGCACTCGCGGTTTCACTTATTTGCGATTTTTCACATGCTGACTCCGCCCCCTCAAAATTACATCACTCTGAAAATCGCTGCTTCCATGCTCTGCCTTCTTTCTTCCTCGCGCTGAGAATTTCATGTTTTGTGTTTGTTATTTTTTCAGAAGGGAGTGTGTGTGTATGTGGGAGGAGGGAGCGAGAAGGGTAGAGTGAAACAATTACCCCTCAGAGGACCTCCCCTCTCTGTATACTGCAAGGTGATTGGCTGGATTTTGGCAGGCACAGGCCGCCCATTGCTGCGGTGTCTTGTCAGTCGCAGGGCTTCAGTGCTCCGGGTCACTGTCAGTACCTCCTGATCCTTGCCGGAAGCATGTGCACGTGTCCCCAACCTCTTCTTTCTCCTGTGTGTAAAATCAGAGCGGAAGGTAATGGAGCTGGCTGCGGATTAGTGCAGAGCATGGATCAGGGGCTCCCACCGGCGGCCTGGAGAGAATGGAGAGCAGCGCCATCCCTTTCCAGTGCATTCATGTGCAGCTGCAAGGTGGAGCGCCGTGGGGCTTCATGTTGAAAGGGGGCCTAAAGCATGAGGAGCCGCTAATCGTGTCCAAGGTAAGCAAGGGGCGGGGAGGCGATCGTTGGTGCCGGCCCGCCATGCACTCAATAGTGTGTACTTTCCCCCTGCTCAGGAGCTCTTTTAAATCTCCATAGTAGTAAAGAACAGGGGAACGGGTTTTAAAGCGCCCCATCGCCCTGTACCTTCTTGCAAACACCTCATAACTTTTTTTCTTACCCTGAGATTATTACTGTACACTACTGCATTCACGGTTTCAATAGTAAAAACGCTGACTTTTACAAAAAAACGCGAACTATTGAAAAGTTATTCACTATTTTTCCATATTCGCGGTTATATTCTGCCTGCATCCACCGCGAATACGGAGGGAGAAGTGTAAAACTAATTTTGCAAACAGCTTCCAGTTCAGATGTTGGTAAGCCAGAGAAATATTTTCTCTGCAAGCCTGCAATATGTGTATGTCCAAGAACTACTATGTTATTTCTTAAAAACTGACTTGGTAAACACAACCAAAAAGAACAAATATCGCTCAAAAGATTGGCATTTTGAAATTTATTTCTCCAACATTCTGAAAATAATGAGCATGGTAGCGTGAACAAGTTAGTTCCAAAAAGAAGTTTTATTGCTACAAATACATCTGTCACAAATCACTATCCTTTTATAAAATTTGTTTTGCGATATAGTGTGGCATTTTCAAAGAGTGTAAAGTTTGTAGTTTATAGTTATGGACCTTACACCACTTTTCAAAGTGAATATATGCACATACTTGCACTTTGAATATTATTCCAACAATATCTGTTGCAACATTAACACCTGCTAAAATGTGGGTAGTTATTTGGTATTTGAAAATCAAAAAGTATGCAAGTAAATGAAAACCCTGTCCCCAGGAATGTTTCTAAAGGCTATGGGTATGCACAAAAGAATTATGCATATGCTTTACTCATACAATGAGCAGGCAACTGAATGCCACTTTCCATAGTTAATCACTGCTTTAACTGCAAAAATTGCTTAAAATTGCCTTCTTACGTGCAATGCATTCCAAAAAATAGTCATACTCAACACAGATAAAATCTTACGTCCTTATGACTCAAAAAATGATTGAACTATACAGTAATATATCCATTCTGAACAGCAATATACTAGAAAGCATACTTAAAATACAATGAATACATTTTTATTCTCTAATTCAATCTTGCCCAATAAAAAAGCTTAACTAAAATTTACCTTTTTCCAAAACAAATGTAAGACATTTACAAAATTATACAAACAAATTCTAGCCACAGAACACATGCTGGGTGAAACAGGGACAGAATGAATGCACAATGCATTGAGTTGTTAAAAGGTTTTGAGACTGTGCACAAAGCCAAATGACAAGAATTACCAACTTTTCAATCTCATCTGAAAATTTCTTGCATTCATTCTTCAGTAGGTTCCACAGAATAGTCATTTGGATCTGCTGCCTCTTCACCTTCACCTTCACCTTCTCCTTCATATTCAGCATCTTCCCCTTCATCATCTCCATCTTCAACACCTTCATCTTCCCCTTCATCATCTCCATCTTCAACACCTTCATCTTCCCCATCATCTTCCCTTCCTTCACCTTCATCTTCCCTTCCTTCACCTTCACCTTCATCTTCCCCATCATCCCCACCTTCACCACCGTCACCTTCCCCACCTTCAATGTGTTCTTCCTGCTGCTCCTGAGGTGTATCCGCAAAAGGATTTTCCCCCTGAAAATAAAAAAAATAATGAAATGACACATTCTGCAATACTAAAAGTTTTATCCTAAAATTGTTTCAAAATTTAGACCTGTCATTTTACACCTACATTTTCACTTATCCTTCTGCCTATTCCAAAATACCATAAAATACTCAGGATGAAACATCACATGCTATTGAAAATATGCTTTGAAGAGTACCTACCAAAAGTTACTGTCACTTTATACCTGTGGTCTCAAACTCGCAGCCCTCGGTATGTTACCATTGTTCTGGAATGTTGCCTACCTCACTGCTGTAACCTCACGCAAGTGCTTTCCTGTGTCTGTACGTGAATGTGAGGAGGAGTGGAGAGGACAATCGCGTACAGACGCAGGAAAGTGCTTGCATGAGGTTACAGCAGTGAGGTGTGTATGTAATCTCATGAACTCTTGCGAAATTCAGCACCTCTCCTGGCGGTGACTGCTTGTTGTAAGATGGCAGTTGTGTCCGGTGCTGGAGGAGGTGAAAGCTAAAGGTGGTTGTGGACGCGATCACCAGACACTTAAGGCACAAGTCAGATATTAATTCTCCCCTCTACAAAAAAGCCTAAAGGACTACACCAAAATCTTGTCTCTTGCAGTTGATACTTTAGATTAGAATCTAAATCACAATTTTGCATGAGGTAAAACTCTTTATAGTTTATAAATCTTTCCTTAATTGCTTCTGATAATTTCAGTTATACACAACTGAAAGCAGTGCAACATGCAGAAAGTGAAAAACTATCTAAACTTCATTTTCTAAACTAAACTAAACTAAACTTTAAGTTTGTATACCGCATCATCTCCACAGAAGTGGAGCTCGACACGATTTACAGGAATTAATATAGAAAGGAACTCCAATGGAAAGAAGAAGGGCTTAGTAAAAAAAGAAAGAAAGAGGGGACTTAGTAAAATGGAGAGGGAGGGAGTAGTTACATTTTAGAGAAAAGCCAAGTTTTCAAATGTTTTCGGAAGCGTTAGAGGGAGGTCGAACTCCGAAGAGGGGCAGTAAAGCTGTTCCACAGCTCGGTGATCCTGAAGAGGAGGGATGTCCCAAGTTTTCCTGTATGGGATATGCCTTTTAAAGAGGGGAAGGATAGTTTGAATTTTTGGGTGGATCTGGTAGAGTTAGGATTCGGGGAGAGCCAAGATAGTGGGAAACGGGGGGGGGGGGGAGGGGAAGGATGCCGTGTAGAGATTTGAAGGCTAGACAGGCGCATTTGTAGTGAACCCTGAGGATAACTGAGAGCCAGTGAAGCTTAGACAGAAGTGGGGAGATGCGGTCGAATTTGTTTTTTGCGAAGATTAGTTTAGCATGTTGCACTTTCTGCATGTTGCACTGTTTTCAGCTGTGTATATCTGAAATTATCAGAAGCAATTAAGGAAAGACTTATAGTTTTAATGAGTTTACCTCATGCAAAGTTGTCATTTCTTTAATAAGACATTAACTATTTTTTCTGCGGCCCTCCAAGTACCTACAAATCCAAAATGTGGCCCTGCATAGGATTTGAGTTTGAGACCACTGGTTTATACCATTAGGATACCACATGAGGTCACAGAAAAAGGGTTGCTCCATCTCCCTCCACTCTTGTCCTAGGGCGATGGCAATCTGCATGGTATCTTTATCAGTGAACTTCCTGTTAAGACTAGAAACCCATGCAGAGTACTGGAGGTCTGTAAATACAGTGAAATAGGTCCCTATGCTCATAGGCAGTGGAACGCTTTTTTGTTTGGGGGAGTCTGAAAGCTCCGCCCCAGACCCTGCCCAATCTCTGCCCCAGACCCCGCCTCCATATTGTAATACCATTTTTTCCATTCATTTTTCATATATACATACAATATAATCTTATTAACACATACCGTATTTTCACGTATATAACGCGCGCATTATACACCATTTTACAAACCGAGTATAACCATACGCGTTATATTTGTGAGCGCGTTGTACACATTTTTTTTACATAGTTCCCCCCGACGTCCGATTCACCCCCCCCCCCCCCGCAGGACCGCTCGCACCCCCCACCTCGAAGGATCGCTCGCACTTGCACCCGCACCCCCATCCCGAAGAACCGCTCGCACTCGCACCCCTACCCCGATGGACCGCTCGCACTCCCACCCTGAAGGACCGCTCGCATTCGCACCCGCACCCCGATGGACCGCTCGCACCCCCACAGCCTCCCCACCCCCCCATCATGAAGAAGCTGCCTACCATTGTCCTGCTGCTTCCTCTGCTGGCGGTCCCGCCCCTTCTCTGAGCCCTGCGTCTGCGCTGCTTCCTCTTCCGGCGGTCCCGCCCTTTCTCTGATGTCAGAGAAAGGGCGGGACCGCCGGCAGAGGAAGCAGCGCAGACGCAGGGCTCAGAGAAGGGGCGGGACCGCCGGCAGAGGAAGCAGCAGGACAACGGTAGGCAGCATCTTCATGATGGGGGGGGTGGGGAGGCTGTGGGGGTGCGAGCGGTCCATTAGGGTGGGGGTGCGGGTGCAAGTGCGAGCGGTCCTTCGGGGTGGGGGTGCGGGTGCAAGTGCGAGTGATCCTTCGGGGTGGGGGTGTGAGCGGTCCTGCGGGGGGGGGGGGGTGAATCGGACATTGGGGGGGCATCAGGCTTTCAGGGTGGGGACAGGACTTCAAGGAGGGACAGGACTTCAAGGGGGAGAGGAGAGTCGGGGCGGGCGAAAGGAGAGTCGGGGCGGCCAGAGGAGAGTCGGACGGCGACGGGAGAGTTGGGGCACCATGCGCGGTATACGGGTGTGTGCGGTATATAAAAATTTCTTTACATATATTATAGTTTCCTGAGCGCTATACCCGTGTGCACGTTTTACACGGGTGCGCGGTATATGAGTGAAAATACGGTAATACAAAATCAAACTACACAAAGCACATTGTATGCTTCTCAACATTCATTCCTACCAGAACACAGATAACCCCTAAGCAAATACGGGACCACAAACTAAAAGTACTATACTAATATATAAAAATGAAACCCTAAGATGCAAGACTCTGCATACAATGTAACACCACAGAAACAGTGACACATGTCCCCTAATACTGTGCAAAATATGAAGACAGTAGATGTAAATTTGAAAAAACTGATACATAATCACCACTTTACAAATTAACAAATAGAAATAAAACAAATAATGAGAAATAAGAAAATACCATTTTATTAAACTAATCCATTTTTCAATTAGCTTTCAGAGACCAAATCTTTCTTCAAGACAGTACAGTATACTGCTGTTATAGTATCCTGTCTGACCTGAGGAAAGGGGTTTAGTCCCCCCAAAATTGCCTTATTTCCATTTCCTATTTATTAATTGTTATCAATACAGTTACAATACTACTTGATTCTACATAAAGCAACAAAAACTTTTTTCTACCTTTTGTCGTTTCTGCTTTAATCATCTTCTCTTCGCTCTCTTCTTTCTATACAGCATTTGTCCTCTCTCCCTTCCATACATCTGCCCTCTCTCTTTGCCCCTTCCACCCAGTCTCTGCCCTCTCTCTCTACCCCTTCCATCTACTGTCCACCCTCTTTGCCCTTTCCATATGGCATCTTCCCTTTTTCTATGTCCCTTCAAGCACTGAACAGCAGCCTGGAGAAAGCTTACTGTGTCTGGACTCCCGACAGAAGACACAAACTAGTCAGAAAGGCTTGGAAACCAGCTTGCAGCTCAACTGAATAAATTCCATGACCCACTGGACTTTAATAACATGCAGCCAGGCAGGCTGAAACTGCAAGAACTGAACCTCTCATCCGCAGAGGGGCCCTCGGCACCCTGGCGTCATTGAGTCATACAGGCATCTCAGGCAGGAAGAGCGGCAGAAGACAGAATGCCTGAAGCCTGGAACCCTGAGAAGATATCAGCAAAGAGGATGAAAAATCGTGCCTGCAGTTACGAAAAACATCATCAAGTTTAAGTTTCAAGTTTATTATGTGATTTGATTAATCGCCTAATCTACATTCTAGGCGATGTACAAACAATAACGAATAAATAAAAACTTGGGTAATTATTAAAAAAACAAATAATATTACATAATTACAAAAACTTACAGTCATAAAACATTAGGAAAAATATATTTAAAGGGTTACAATCTGGTTCAAATTTTATATTTCAGGATTAAACAACAGGGAGGGAATAAAAGCACAAATATGAAAATGAGAGGATAGGAAGAAATATAAAGTTATTTATTTAATCATCAGGAACCACTCAAGGGAGGATGCCCAACACCCTTTTTCTGTGCTCTACTATTCTGTCAGGTCTTCGGGTGACGGTCCATTATTGAATTCAAGAGGCCAACCAGATCCCTGACACACAACAACAGCCCCTGAAAAAGTAGCTGTGCCAAAGTTGCCTCAGGGGAAAAATCACCAGCCAACTGCTGAACCCAGAGCATTCGGTGGCCCAGAATAGAATCTGGTGACACCTGTGTCAGCACCTCCAAAAGGTCAGAGAAGCCATCCGCCATGTAAGCCATCCTAGCCCAAAAAGCTGAGGAAGAGGCGTTCGCAGCTGAACTAACAGGCGCATGTCACAAAGGACAGAGGCACCGCAGCTCAATGGCTGTCTTGCATAGCTTTCAACACAACTGTCCCATCACTGAGGAGAGTTGTGTCTGGTCAGCTGGGCCATCAGGGAAAACTCTCTTGGATGGACACAAAGCCGCAGACACTCCTGTGCCCGAGGATGCAAGCTAGACACAGCCCAAGCTTTCCATAAAGGACCCTCCAGAGAGTCAACTGCTTGAGAACTATGAACTCATATCCAGAAGCCAAGAAGAGTCGCATATTGCGAACAAATGCTGCAGAGCTAGGAAGACAAAGTTGAAGAAATGAAAGGAATTCATGCTCACTCTGGTAAGGATGCAGCAATGAGGTCCAGTAGCGCCTCAAACTTAAACAAGCGGTTGATAATCGGATCTTCTTTAGGATCCAGAGCCCCAAAGGGATCCGCGGATCCAGCACGCAAGTCAGATTCCAAAATCTGGGAAGGATCAAGTATGTCCGGCGCAGCCGCTGGGACCCCAGATATAGTCTGGGAAGGAGGAACAGACGGAGGTGCAGAGAATCCCACCACTCCCACCCGAGGCCACTCGGCCGCTGAGATACATAGCAAGGGAAACAGAAAAGCACCCAGCAGCTGGACCTCTGGAGAAAAATTCTGAGACGGTAGCTGGACCCTGGGGCATAAAGTCATCCTTAGATGACTCATACATGTGCTTCTTAGGCTACAGAGAATCCGTCTTGTTGCGGAACATAAGAAATGCCTCCGCTGGGTCAGACCTGAGGTCCATCGCACCCAGCAGTCCGCTCACGCAGCAGCCCAACAGGTCCAGGACCTGTACAGTAAACCTCTATCTTTATCCCTCTATCCCCTTTTCCAGCAGGAATTTGTCCAATCCTTTCTTAAACCCCAGTACCGTACTCTGCCCTATAATGTCCTCTGGAAGTGCATTCCAGGTGTCCACCACACGTTGTGTAAAGAAAAACTTCCTAGCATTCGTTTTGAATCTGTCCCCTTTCAACTTTTCCGAATGCCCTCTTGTTCGGAAAAGTTGAAAGGGGACAGATTCAAGCCGCAGAAACAAGCCCCCAAATAAAAATGGCAACCCCAACGGACTAGCTGAGCGTGTAATCACCTGCTTCATGAAGGGGAGGCTGAACCCATAGTTACTGTCCCCCCTCCTGACTATGCCACATGGCACAAAACACTCTAAATGCAGCAATTTTTTCCCAAATTTGGTATGAATCTACACAAAGAGACCCTAAGGACCCCATTCCAGCAGTTTTCCAGGCAAAATTTTGGATTTTACAGAAGCAGGATAAAGTTGAAAAAAAAGATCATTAAAAATTCAAAATGACTGATGGACCCAAATTTGCTTCATAAACGCGCTAAAAACGACATTTCTCAAACTTTAAAAATTACAAACACATCATATTTTCAGGTGGAGGAACAGGAAACACAAGGAAACCTTCAAAACCTCTCAAAATTAACTTTTAAAAGATAGATTTTGGAGCTTGTCAGCTCCTGTACTCAGTTACCAGAGACACAAACAGCCTGCAGCTGCTTCCAGCCTTTTCAATGGCCGATTTAGAATTCATTGCCACACTGCTAGAAATGTATCTTTCAAGATGATCTATGGGCTGCTAGTCCCCTATCCGACTGCCTCTACCCCTAGAAGCGCACCTGTACAGGCGGAGGCGCGAAAACACAGCCAGTGTGCTGCGGAACACCGCTGAGCCCTCTAAGCGTGCTACAGTCTGCGCCTGACCCCTCGCTTAACAGGGAGTGAGACTAGGTCAGGGACGGTCCTGAACTCCAAGGAAGATTAAGCAGACTGGCTAGCAGGTACCCCGAAGGGATCAGACTTTCAGCTACAGACTGAAGTCTGTGAATTCTTAAGCAGGCAGAGCTTCAAATCCATTTCAAATGTGAAAATTCCCGCAAAAGGGATAAACTTATGTCAAATTAAAATAAAATGGGGAGAGCAGAATCTACACAGCTGCAATCATGTGTGCAGAAGAAAAGACTGCTAGAGGGCACTAAACTAGCCTATGAAGTACACTAGAGGCAGAGTGGAAAACCTGCAATGGATTTCTTTTGCAGACCATGCAAGTAGAGGGAAATAACCCTATGGTTTAGAACAGGGGTGCCCAATAGGTTGATCACAATCGACCGGTAGATCGCCAAGGCAAAGTGAGTCGATCGCGGAGCCCATCAGTTTGCCTTGGCGATCTACCGGGCCGATCAACCTTCCTCTCCCCGACGTCAATTCTGCCGTTGGAGAGAAAGTTCGGGCTAGCCAATCGCTGCTTGGCTGGGCCAGAACTTCCTCTCTGACGGCAGAATTGACGTCGGGGAAAGGAATGCTGGTTGGCCTGACGCAGGGAGAGCTTGGGGCAGCAGCAGCTTTGGGGTCTGTTACCTGATGGCAGTGACGGCCTGTTCCCCGACGGCAGCGGCGGTGGCTTGGGAGCCTGTTCCCCAATGGCAGCGGTAGTGGCTTGGGGGAGGGCAGGGAGAAAGAAAGGGGGCAGGCAGGGAGACAGAAGGAAAGAAGGGAAACAGAAAAAAAGAAAGGGGGCATGAAGAGAGAAAAAAAGAAAGGGAGGCAGGGAGAAAGAAAGGGCAGGGAGAAAGGAAGAAAAAGTTGGGGGAGGGAATGATGTCTGGAGGAGAGGAAGCATACAGGCTGAAAGAAGGGAAGAAAGATTGGATGCAGTCAGAAGAAAGTGCAACCAGAGACTCATGAAATCACCAAACAAAGGTAGGAAAAATGATTTTATTTTCAATTTAGTGATCAAAATGTGTCTGAATTTATATCTGCTGTTTATATTTTGCACTATGTCCCCCTTTAACTAAACCACAATAGCGGTTTTTAGCGCAAGGAGCCTATGAGCATCGAGAGCAGCGCTGGGCATTCAGCGTAGCTCCCTGCGCTAAAAACTGCTATTGTGGTTTAGTAAAAAGGGAAGAGGGTATATTTGTCTATTTTTGTATGGTTGTTACTGGGGTGACAGTGCATAGAGTCATCTGCCTTGACCTCTTAGAAAAACCCCGGAATAGGAATGATAATTAACATTTTCTCAGCGTACAGTGTGCTTTGTGTTTTTTAAAAATTTTATTGTTGTTAGATCATTTTGACTTGGTTATTTTAAAAGTAGCTCGCAAGCCCAAAAAAGTGTGAGCACACCTGGTCTAGAATGTCTCACCTAATGCACTGGAACATTAATTTCTAAATTGTTTTGAGTTGAGATGCTCCATCCTTGGCTTCCATCTTCTTGTACTTTAGGGATCCACTATTTATCCCATATCTTTCAGGAAGACATTCCAGACATCCATCCCTCTTTTCATGAGAAATATTTGGTGAAGTTGCTTTTGATTCTCTTTCCTTAGTTCAAGAGCTTCCCCTTATTTGAAAATGTTTTGTCTATGCTGTAATATTTTTCAGGCATTTAGTCTTATTAAATCTCCAAGGTCCCTGCTTTCCTCTACAGCAGTGTCTCGCAAACTTTGTCAAGCTGCAGCACACTAAATGTAGTGGCCGCAACTCGAAGCATCTGGAAGTGCGTGGACATCGAAGCAATATCATCACATGCATGCGTGACATCATCGAGTCAACGACCGCACATGTGCGAAGGCCCTCCAGACGGGCACTTAGCCACCATTGGGGGGTGCTAGAAGGGAAGATGCCAGAGAGGAGAGGTGCTGGCTGATTTCCCTACAGGATGTGCTTCTCACTGCGAAAGGTATGTCCTGTAGCAGGGCTGTGGAGTCGGTAGATAAATGTTCCGACTCAGACTCCTCAGTTTTTTGTACTTCAGACTCCGACTCCGACTCCAGGTACCCGAAATTTCCTTCGACTCCAACTCCTCGACTCCGACTCCACAGCACTGGTTAATTTTCAGATCGTTAAAATGGAATGTTTAGTTGAGAGAAATGAGCATTTTCGACACCACCTTCTTTTTGCTTTTAATCAAGGTTCTAAGGCCGCAGAAGCTGCTCGCAACATTTGTGCTGTGTATATAGTGGGTGCTATAGCTGAAAGAATCGCTCGTGATTGGTATGCCAAGTTCAAAAATGGAGTCAGTAGATAAATGTTCCGACTCCTCAGTTTTTTGTACTTCTGACTCTGACTCCAGGTACCCGAAATTTCCTCCGACTCCGACTCCTCGACTCCACAGCCCTGTCCTATAGGCAGTCAACTGGCGCCTCTCCTCTTCCCCAAGCGTCTCGTGGCACAACTGACATCTCAGGAGGTCCACAGTTTATGTTACACTGCTCTACAACATATACATTTAAGACCTTCAGTCTGTTCTCATTTTGGTCTCTTTCTTCTATTCAGACTCTAGCCACTTTATGTCCTTAGTGAGATATGCCCTCCAAAACTGAACACAGTACTCCAAAGTGAGGACTTGCTGTGTCTTGTATAGGGGCACTACCACAACCTCCATTCTGCTGATTATGCTTCTTTCTATGCAGTATCAGCCTCCTATAAGAGGAATGAAGTCAGACCAGCTTTTTTTCTGCTGGCAAGACATAACTTACTCATGTGAACTAGGCTGGCATGAACAAAAGAGAAGTTGTACTCATAAGTTGTATTTTTTGTTCCTAATTCAATAACAATATTTTATAAACTTTTCCCACAACAGTAATAGGATCAATTCAGCTATATTTGTGTTCTGCCTTTACTTATGCTGGCCTCAAATAATGAGAGCTATTTACTATCTCTTCTCCAGAGACCAAAGATACTGTATTTTTCGATCCATAAGAAGCACCCTAGATTAAGAGGAGGAAAACAAGGAAAAAAACATTCTGAACCAAATTCTGTATTAATATATACAAGGCTCTGCACCTAGCCCCCCTCACTCCCTGCAAGGCTCTGCACTCTGTCCCCCCTCCCTGCCAGGCTCTGAACCCTGTCCCCCCTCCCCTCCCTGTCTAACATCAGCTCTGGCAGGAATTTCAAATCTTGTAATCACGAAACAGAAAATAATATCATTTTTTCTACCTTTTGTTGTCTGGTCATTATTTAAATTATGTTGTGGTCCCAGGCTCTGGTTGTCTTCCGATAACTCGCTTGCCAGGATCTCCTTCTTTCTTCTTCCCTTTCCTTCCTCCATCACGGCAGCTGAAGATAGGCAACTCCCCCAGTGGTCTGAGACAGGAGGGCAGAAGAGGGCAAGAGGCCATCCAGGAAGAAGACAGGCCCTGATGTCAGCATCAATCTATTGACACTCAGGCAGGCCCTGCTGGCACCAATCAATCACACAACCATCTCCAGGCACAGCACATCTCCGCCAATGTAAAAAGGAGCCATATCGAAATCGTAGCCCCATATGGCTGTGTCGCAACCACCAATGTCCATTCACATCCCCTCCCCCCCAGGGTCCTGTTTCAGCACCTTCAGGGGATGTGCACCACAATTCCCTGCCGTTCACAGATCAAAAGAAGTCGGCGGAGACTGGAGGGAAACCTTTGAAGTCAGCAGAGGCAAACATGATCACTACACCTTCTCCTCCTGCCTCACTACACCTTCTCCTCCTGCCTCAACTATATTACAGAACGCATTTGATTCGAGGTCCATTAAAGGAAAGAAACAGCCTCAACAGTTAGGGAAGGTTGTCACGAACCAAGCTTCAGACTTGCGTCCTCCCCCACCTCTGCCCTGTACCAGACTCTCAGAAGACTTACGTCGGTCTAAACAGCCTTCTCTGCTGCCTCTAAACAGCTCTACCGCCACCATAGCATGTTCCCGCCCCTCCTCTGACGTACGGGACCGCAGCAGCAGGAACGTTATATGGTGGTGGCAGGGCTCCAATTTCAACACAGCTCCTTTTAACATTAGCAGAGCTGCGCTGCACATGATGGAGGGAGGAAAGGAACAGCGGGCCTGCGGGCCTTGATTTAAAGGTACCGGGAGGAATGGGGGGTTGGTTATATTCGCTCCATAAGACGCACCCTTATTTCCACCCACTTTTGGGGGTGTGTGGGAAGTACGTCTTATGGAGCGAAAAATACAGTAATTTGGTTAAATTGACTCTGGTTATCAGATGCTATTATAATTTACCTGCAGCTCAACTTACCTTACGATACCGCTCATAACGTGCCTTCATAATTGGATTATTCAAAATACTTGTAGCAGTCGGTATGCTCTCCTTTTTTATTTGTTCCTTGTATGCCTAGTTTAAAAGCAAATGGTAAATATTACACATGGCATAAATTGAAA
The DNA here is from genome assembly GCF_902459505.1 of Geotrypetes seraphini. Lineage (NCBI taxonomy): Eukaryota > Metazoa > Chordata > Amphibia > Gymnophiona > Dermophiidae > Geotrypetes > Geotrypetes seraphini. Next base: position 26,157,777 of record NC_047095.1, read on the forward strand.
TACAGAATTGTTCATGCTTTAAGTTGGATACTTATTGCTCAGATTAAGTTGGATTCAATTACTAACCTTGGTTTGCAAGTAACAGGGTTTGCGAGTGTTTTGCAAGATGAGCAAAATACTCAAGCAAACTAACTCGCAAACTGAGCGTTGACTCGATAAGCGAGCGTGTCACACCACTCCACCCCGGAAACCGGCTTCTCTCCCCCCCATGGCCCACCCCAAACCCGTACCGCCAGCGGACATCGGCACGCACCAACCCACAGGACATACGTGTGCCGGTGCTGAAAGAGCCTTCCGTTGATGCTCTCTGCTGGGCTGCTGCGGGGCCTTGAGCATCTGCACATGATCAAGGCCTTCTGGCTCCCACCCTCTCCGAGATTCTCATGAGATTGTTGGAGAATCCGAAATCTCATGAGAATCTCAGAGAGGGTGAGAGCCAGAAGGCCTTGAGCATGCGTAGATGCTCAAGGCCCCGCAGCAGCCCAGCAAAGAGCATCAGCGGCAAGTCCTGCCCAAAGACGCCCAGCTCGCCTTTGTGCGACTTGCTGTGGTTGCCTCAGACAAAGGTAATGTTCAGGTTGGCTATCCACATGGCGTCTATCATGCCCACACTCAACAGGACGAAGACATTTAGCACAAACAACGGCAGCTGCCCCTCCATCTGGCTTGTCCTGCTGCTGGGGCGTCGAGGAGAGAATGCTGTATGCCCTAGCTCGGGTGTGGCCGTTAGTCCGTATGAGACGGGGAGAATCACAATGCACTGCACTGCCTCTTCGTACCTTGCCAGGTGTTGCTGGCACCCCCCCTCTCAGCCCACGAGCATACAGGGCGGGGCTCTAACCTGGTCACCTGCTGGAGGAGGGAAAGTGCACAAATCGCTCTGACAGGATCTTGTGTGAATTGGTAATTGTCTTTCAAGGAAGTGAGCGTTTCAGCACCAGCACACGTATGTCCTGTGGGTTGGTGTGTGCTGGTGTCCGCTGGAGGTAAGGGTTTGGGGATGGGCCGCGGGGGGGGGGAAGGGGAGAGAAGCCGGTTCCCGGGGTGAGGTGAAAGCAAGCAGCGCCAGTGGCCTCAGGTAGGGGTGGGATCTGTTTTGGGAATGTAGAATGAATCATCCGAGTTTCCCTTACTTCCTATGGGGAAACTTGCTTTGATATACGAGCGCTTTGGTTTACGAATTATGCTCGCAAACCAAGGGACCACTGTATATATTTGTATGCTGGGGAAAAAAGAAAAACAAACAGCTACATAAAAATGTTACACTTTATTTTATCACAAACTATGCCAGACAAACTTGGTTTGAATCAGCAGACCAAGGGCTAGATTCACTAAAGTCAACGATCATCGCTAAACCTGTTTTCACAGGTTTAGCAACAATCACTGTTAACTGACCCGATTCACAAAATGACCCACCATGTGTTTTCCCCCTCAATCGCCCATTTTCTGATCCGGCCATGCAAATTAGTAAAACCCCATGCAAAATAGCTAAGTGACTGATTCACTTACATGGCTTGGCTATTTAGCATCGGGTTTTATTGATCCTAAAACCCAATTGCTGTAGACCTGTCAGTAACTGTGTTTCTGACAGGTCTGCCTGTTTGTTCATTTTTTTTCAATGGTACAGATATTTTGTGTGCATTACACAAGCAAAATATCTGCCCATAAACAAAAAAGAAAGAAAACAAACCCCCACCGCTGCCACAGCCCTCCCCCAAACAATGCGACCCTGAAACAAACAGCAGGAGGGACGCTCACGCCCTCCTGCCACAAAGGCGCTTACTCCCTCCCCCCCGAAAAAAAACATTAGGAGGGATGCCCACTCCACTCCTGCCTGCTCCCTCCTCCCCCCTCCGAAAAAACAGCAGGAGGGATCCCACTCCCTCCTTCCCGGAAATATGTTCCCCCCCACCTCTGAAAGAAAAGGCAGGAGGAATGCTCACTCCTTCCTGCCAGACACCCACCTCCCCTGCCCCCCTTCCCCTCCAGGTCTCCAGTACCTTGAAGTTGGGAGCAGGAGGTACTGAAAACACCTCCTGCTTCTACCGTGATGACACTGCACAACTGGACGACTTTCTGGGGAAAGAGCAAGCTATTCAGGAAGGATGGACTCCACCTCAGCGGAGACGGAACGAGGCTACTTGTAAGCAACATCAAGGGAGAAATTGAGAAGTTTTAAACTAGGAAGAAGGGGAAAGCCGACAGTCAACCAAGAGTCGATGGTTCAGGAACCGGTATACCCAGAGGATACCGTGGAGGAAGATAGCAGGGAAGACTCACCAGATCATAGGAAAGACAGAAATCCTGACATCGAAAGGGACACAAGAGGGAAGGAAATGCAAGAAAGTAACAGGCCGCAAACTCAAGTGTATGTACACGAAAGCAAGGAGCCTAAGGAATAAGATGGGGGAATTGGAAGCTATGGCACAAAAAGATAACTTTGACAACTTCGGCATCACGGAAACATGGTGGAACGAGGAAAACGTCTGGGACACTGTGCTACCGGGATATAAGCTATACCGCAGAGACAGAGTAGGTCAGAAAGGTGGGGGTATTGTCCTATACTTCAAAGAGGGAATTGAGTCTATCGGAGAGAACATTACGAAAGCGAAAATTAAGGTAGAGTCTCTATGGGTCAGGAGAGAGCAGGATCTGAGCAGGAGAAAAAGCAGCTACAGAGAGAGGCAGAGGGAGAGAGAAGCCAAAGGGGGAAAAAAAAGCAGAAAAAACAGCAGGAAGAGAAGCAGAGGCAGGAGACCAAGAGGGGAATCGGTGAGAGTTAGCTCCACACCCCCCCCCCCGACGTCCACCACCAAAGCTCCGCCTTAAAAGGGGAGGGGCCAACAGAGCAGAGTTGATCTGAGCAGGAGAAAAGCAGCTACAGAGAGAGGCAGAGGCAGAGAGAACAAAAGGGGGAAAAAGCAGATAAAAGAGCAGGAGAGAGAAGCAGAGACAGGAGACCAAGAGGGGAATCGGTGAGAGTTAGCTCCACCCCCCCGACGGCCACCATAGAAGCTCCACCTTAAAAGGGGAGGGGCCAACGGAGCAGAGTTGATCTGAGCAGGAGAGAGCAGGAGAAAAGCAGCTATAGAGAGAGGCAGAAGGAGAGAGAAGCCAAAGGGGGAAAAAAGCAGATAAAAGAGCAGGAGAGAGAAGCAGAGGCAGGAGATCAAGAGGGGAATCAGTGAGTTAGCTCCACCCACCCCCCCGACATCCACCACCAAAGCTCTACCTTAAAAGGAGAGGGGCCAATGGAGCAGAGTTGATCTGACTCTGAGCAGAGAGCTACAGAGAGAGGCAGAGGCAGAGAGAACAAACGGGGGAAAAAAGCAGATAAAAGAGCAGGCGCAACCATAGCAGACCCAGAAGGCATCCACAGCAGATTGGCAAGCAGACAGCAATGGAAGCAAGATGTTGAGCTACCCAGTTTTCTGCATCGTCTGCCATATGTATGATTACCTCCCCTCTGGGAGGCGGTCTTACGTATGCGCCCGATGCGGAGAACTGGAGAGCCTGAAGAGACAAGTCAGACTCCTGGAGGGCAGAATATTGGAACTGGAGGCACTTCAAGCAGGGGAGGAGGGAGACAGAGATGCAGAGAACGTCCAGACAGAGGAAGCAGAGGACAAGACAGAAGACACCATCGAGGAAGAAGTCCGAGAGCTGGAGAAGTTCATAGCGGAGGCATACAGGGAGGCCGTGGAAAATCACCAACAACAGTGGAACTGCCGAAAGACACCTACAGAGAGTGTGGACCACCCGACAAACAACCACCAGGAAGAAATGGGTGATACAGTAGCGAGAACGAAGGATACGGACCTGCGGCAGGAGAGATGGACATACACCAGGGACACGGACCTGAGGATGGAGAATCAGGAGAAGATAGAGAGGACACCAATCGTTGTGGGCGACTCCATCATCAGACAAGTTGACAGCCACATAGCGGGAGGAAGACTTGATCGGCTGGTGACCTGCCTACCGGGAGCCAAGGTAGAAGACATAGTGAGCCACATCGACAGGATCCTCAACAGTGTGGAAGAAGAAGATACGGCGGTGGTGATCCATGTGGGGACGAACAACGTGAGCAATAGGAACTACAACAGGGAAGTACTGAAGGACCAGTTCCGGATGCTAGGAAGGAAGCTGAAGACCAGAATGCAGAGGATAGCATTCTCGGAGATCCTGCCGGTATCCAGGGCAGATGAGAAGAGGCAGATGGAGCTGCAACCAGTCAACGATTGGATGCGGCGCTGGTGTGAGGAAGGATTCCACTTCGTGCGCAATTGGACAACGTTCTGGGGGAAGAGTAAGCTCTATAGGAAGGATGGACTCCACCTCAGCAGAGACGGAATGAGGCTACTTGCAAGCAACATCAAGAGAGAAGTGGACAAGTTTTTAAACTAGGAAGAAGGGGAAAGCCGACAGTCGACAGAGAGAGAGAGAGTCGATGGTTCGGGAACCGGTATACCCAGAGGATACCGTGCAAGAAGATATAGGGAAAGACTCACCGGATTACAGGCAAGAGAGATCGAAAAGGACACAAGAGGGAAGGAAATGCAAGAAAGGAAAAAGCTGCAAACTCAAGTGTATATACACAAACGCAAGGAGCCTTACAAATAAGATGGGTGAATTAGAAGCCATAGCACAAAAAGATAACGTTGACATCATAGGCATCACGGAAACATGGTGGACTGAGGAAAACGTCTGGGACACTGTGCTACCGGGATACAAACTATACCGCAGAGACAGAGTGGCTCAAAAAGGTGGGGGCGTTGCCATATACGTCAAAGAGGAAATTGAATCTGCTGGAGAGAACATGCCACAACTGACGGATAAGTTAGAGTCTCTATGGGTCAAAATTCCAGGAACAAATGGCCTGGAAACGAAGATCGGCATCTACTACCGACCCCCAGGGCAGTCCAAAGAAATTGAAGGAGAAATGACATGAGATTAAACGCAACTGCAAGGGAGGCAACACAGTTATCATGGGTGACTTCAACTATCCGGGAATAGACTGGAACCTAGGCACCTCCGGCTGCATTAGAGAGACCAAGTTCTTGGATGCTGTAGGCGATTGCTTCCTGGAACAATTTGTCAAGGAAAATACTAGAGGAAATGCAATTCTGGACTTAATTCTAAATGGTCTGCGAGGACCAGCACAAGATGTAGAAGTAGAAGGGACGCTGGGAAGCAGCGATCACAATATGATCCGCTTTGATCTGGACGCAGGGGAGAAACATTGGTCCAAAACGACAGCCACGGCACTGAACTTCCGAAAAGGGAATTACGGATGAGACTCATGGTAGGGAAGAAGATTAAGAAGAGGATAAGCACTGTAAAAATGCTAGAGCAAGCTTGGTCCCTTTTTAAGGACACAGTCACCAAGGCGCAAAATATATATATACCGCGTATCAACAAGGGATCCAAGAGGAAAAAGAACAAAGAACTGGCGTGGATCACTGTAGAGGTGAAGGAAGCGATCAGAGACAAGAAAACTTCATTTAAGGAATGGAAAAGGTCAAAAACGGATGAAAACTGGAACAAGCACAAACAACATCAACGCAGGTGCCATAAGGCGGTAAAAGGGACCAAAAGAGACTACGAGGAAAAAATAGCCAAGGAGGCGAAGAACTTCAAGCCGTTCTTTTGATATATTAAGGGGAAACCACCCGCAAAGGAAGTGGAGGGACCGTTGGATGACCATGGAATAAAGGGAGCACTAAAGGAGGACAAAGCATGACAAACTGAACACATTTTTTGCATCTGTATTTACCGAAGAAGATGTACACAGCATACCGGAACCCATCAGGCTACATGCTGGAAACGAAAATGGAAAGCTGACAGGATTGACGGTCAGTCTAGAGGAGGTATGTAGGCAGATTGATAGGCTTAAGAGTGATAAATCCCCGGGACCGGATGGCATCCATCCGAGGGTCATCAAGGAACTGAAAGGGACCATAGCTGAACTGCTTCAACTAATAGCCAATCTGTCGATCAAATCGGGAAAGATTCCGGAAGACTGGAAGGTGGCGAATGTTACACCGATCTTCAAGAAAGGTTTGAGGAGAGATTCGGGGAACTACAGACTGGTGAGTCTGACCTCAGTACCGGGAAAGATGGTAGTCACTGATAAAGGACAGCATCATTGATCACCTTGACGGACACGGGCTGATGAGAACCAGTCAGCACGATTTTAGCAAAGGCAGATCGTGTTTGACGAACTTGCTGCACTTCTTTGAGGGAGTAAACAGACAGATAAACAAGGGCGATCCAGTTGACATTGTATATCTGGATTTTCAGAAGGCGTTCGACAAGGTTCCACATGAACGGCTACTTCGGAAAATTGCAAGCCATGGAATTGAGGGTGAAATACGTGGATTAAAAACTGGCTGGAGCATAGGAAATAGAGAGTGGGGGTAAATGGACAATACTCGGACTGGAAGAGAGGGTGCAGTGGGGTGCCGCAGGGCTCAGTGCTTGGACCCGTGCTCTTTAACATCTTTATAAATGATCTGGACATAGGTACGACGAGCGAGGTGATTAAATTTGCGGATGATACGAAGTTATTCAGAATAGTAAAGACTCAGGGGGATTGCGAAGATCTGCAACGTGACATAATCAAGCTCGAGGAATGGGCATCGACATGGCAGATGAGGTTCAACGTGGATAAGTGTAAAGTGATGCATGTCGGTATATCAAAAATCTCATGCACGAATACAGGATGTCCGGGGCGGTACTTGGAGAGACCTCCCAGGAAAGGGACTTGGGAGTTCTGATCGACAAGTCGATGAAGCCGTCCACACAATGTGCGGCGGCAGCAAAAAGGGCAAACAGAATGCTAGGAATGATAAAGAAGGGGATCATGAACAGATCAAAGAAGGTTATCATGTCGCTGTACCGGGCCATGGTACGCCCTCACCTGGAGTACTGCGTCCAGCACTGGTCGCCATACATGAAGAAGGACACGGTACTACTCGAAAGGGTCCAGAGAAGAGCGACTAAGATGGTTAAGGGGCTGGAGGAGCTGCCGTACAGCGAAAGAGTAGAGAAACTGGGCCTCTTCTCTCTCGAACAGAGGAGAATGAGAGGGGACATGATCGAAAATTCAAGGTACTGAAGGGGATAGACTTAGTAGATAAGGACAGGTTGTTCACCCTCTCCAAGGTAGGGAGAACAAGAGGGCACTTTCTAAAGTTGAAAGGGGATAGATTCCGTACAAACTTAAAGAAGTTCTTCTTCACCCAGAGAGTGGTAGAAAGCTGAAATGCTCTTCCAGAGGCTGTTATAGGGGAAAACACCCTCCAACGATTCAAGACAAAGTTAGACAAGTTTCTGTTGAACAAGAACGTGCGCTGGTAGGGCTAGTCTCAGTTAGGGTGCTGGTCTTAGACCAGAGGGTCGCTGCGTGAGCGGACTGCTGGACATGATGGACCACTGGTCTGACTCAGCAGTGGCAATTCTTATGTTCTTATGTAAATGGAACGGAAACGAAGATCGGCATCTACTACCAACCCCCAGGGCAGTCCGAAGAAATTGATGGAGAAATGACAGACGAGATTAAACACAACTGCAAGGGAGGCAACGCAATTATCATGGATGACTTCAATTATCCGAGGATAGAATGGAACCTAAGCACCTCCGGCTGCAGTAGGGAGACCAAGTTCCTGGATGCTGTAGGCGACTGCTTCCTGGAACAACTTGTCAAGGAAAATATGAGAGGAAATGCAATTCTGGACTTAATTCTAAATGGACTACGAGAACTGGCACAAGGTATAGAAGTAGAAGGGACGCTGGGAAGCAGTGATCACAATATGATCCTATTAGTCCATATTATCATTTACTTCATTGGCTGTCTTTGGAGGCAAGAGTATTATTCAAATTTTCCTGATATAGGGATTGTCTGCAGCTTACCTTTTTCCTCATTTTGTGTTGCATAGACCATCAAGAAAAACTCGAAACTTCTACTTATTTGCTTATCCAAAAATTAAATTAAGACCTTCTTAGATAGGACCCTAGCATATCAAGCTGGTAGGCAACAATCTTGATTAGGTAAATGTATTCAGCAAGCTATGTTATCCTAATGCTGTTTTTGGAAATTAATTAAGACCACTTTGTTCAATAAGTTTATTACTTAATGAGAGTTTTATTATTGAAATTCTATTTTACAAATATTTGTATTTTTTACTGAATTATTGTATTTCGCTGATTAGCCAGCTCTTTTTAGTGTAAACCGCCTAGAACCTTTGGTTATGGTGGTATAAAAGAATAAAGTTATTATTATTCAGAGTAGTGAAGACGCAGGATTGCGAAGACCTGCAACGTGACATAAACACGCTCGAGAAATGGGCCGTGACATGGCAAATGAGATTTAACGTGGATAAGTGTAAGGTGATGCATGTCGGTAACAAAAATCTTAAGACACGCATACAGGATGTCCGGTGCAGTACTTGGATAGACCCCCCCCCAGGAAAAAGACTTGGGAGTACTGGTCGGCAAGTCAATGAAGCCGTCTGCACAATGCGCGGCAGCGGTTAAAAGGCAAATAGAATGCTAGGAATGATTAAGAAGGGGATTACAAACAGATCAGAGAAGGTTATCATGCTGCTGTACCGGGCCATGGTACGCCCTCAACTGGAATACTGCGTCCAGCACTGGTCGCCGTATATGAAGAAGGACACGGTACTATTCAAAAGGGTCCAGAGAAGAGCAACTAAAATGGTTAAGGGGCTGGAGGAGTTGCTGTACAGTGAGAGATTAGCGAAACCGGGCCTCTTCTCCCTTGAAAAGAGGAGACTGAGAGGGGACATGATAATGAAGGGAATAGACTTAATAGACAAAGACAGCTTGTTCACCCTCTCCAAGGCAGAGAGAACGAGAGGGCACTCTTTAAAGTTAAAAGGGGATAGATTCCGTACAAACGTAAAGAAGTTCTTCTTCACCCAGAGTGCGGTAGAAAAATGGAACGCTCTTCCGGAGGCTGTTATAGGGGAAAACACCATCCAGGAATTCAAGACAAATTCCTGCTGAACCAGAACGTAAGCAGGTAAGGCTAGTCTCAGTTAGGGCACTGGTCTTTGACCTAAGGGCCGCCGTGTGAGCGGACTGCTGGTTACGATGGACCACTGGTCTGACCCAGCAGCGGAAATTCTTATGTTCTTATGGCTAAAACGTCTCAGGCTCCTCCTGTGGGCAGGGCCTGAGGCATCTGAGCCAGTCAGTGGCTTCCTTAGGAAGGAGCCTAAGTAAGTCCCTGATTGGCCATTTGTTTTGGGAGATGCCTGAGGCATCTGAAACAATAAGGACCTTAGGCCCCTCTCTGGCATCACATGATGCACCGGAGAGGGGCCTAAGGCCATGTCATCACCTGCTCCCAACTTCAAGGTATGAGGGGCCTGGAGGGGGAGGGGGGCATCCCTCCTGCCTTTTTCTTTGATGGGAGGGGGAGGTCTTTCCGGACAGGAGGGAGTGGGCATCTCTCCTGCCATTTTGGCTTGGGAGTACTAGTGCGGAATGGGGAGCTTTTTTAATGGGACAGAATGTGTGTAGAACATCTGTTCCATTTAAAAAAAAAGCAGAAGCTCTAACAGCAGTGACAGGAGGCTGCTTTCTGTCACTAAGGGCTCTGCATTGTGTCAATTGCTCACTGAGCGACTGAGTCGGTGGGTTTGCATGCAAATTATTGGCAATCAATCGCTGTTGGAAAATCAGCTAGAAAATCAGCCAACAGCGATTGAGTCGCTATCTTTAGTGAATCTAGCCCCAAATCTTTATTTCTTCCTGAACCATTATTTGAAAGCATCTCCTAAACCACAAATAAATACAAATAAAATTTGCAGGTTATGAGTTTAGCAACAACAAAATGGTTGGGAAGGCCTTAAACAGCTCAAGAAGGTAAAAATGACATCAACTTGAATTTTCAAAAGAAGACTGGTCTTTTGCTCCAAATTTTGCTATTAATGAAAAGGTTTTCCTGTATCACTCCATAGCATTGACAGTATCTTGAGTTCTGTATGCACTTCTGGTTGCATATCAAGATACAGGGGAATTAGAAAAAGGCAACCAAAATGATAAAGGGGATGGCATGACCTATACCCTGTGAGGAAAGGCTAAAGAGGCTGGGGCTCGACAGCTTGGAAAAAAGGCAAATAAAGCAAAGTTATTCACCTGTAGCAGGTGTTCTGTGACAACAGAACATGCATTCTCACAATGGGTGATGTCATCTGACCGAGCCCCAGTGCGGATGCTACCCAGTGTTCTCTCTCTTTAAAAAGAACTTTGACAGCATTCCACCTTGCATGTGTGAGTGCCTTCCTGTGCAGCACAAGCATATGGTATCAGAAGTACAACACTACGACTAGAAAAATACAACTCTTTGGGGAGGCAGGAGGGGATATGAAAATACATGTCCTTCTGTCCTCAGAGAACATCTTCTACAGGTAAGTAAGTTTGCTACCCCTCTCTGGGTTACCGAAAACAGCAAATAATAATAATAATAATAATTTTATTTCTTATATACCGCCAAAGCCATAGTAGTTCGAGGCGGTTTACAACGAAGAAGGACTGGACAATCAGCAAAAATGGTACAATGGTACAATCAGCGAAAATAGGTACCAGAGCAAATGGTACATACAGAAAAAAGGAACAATCAGCAAAAATGGTACAATCAGCGAAAAGTAGGAACAATCAGCGAAAATGGTACAATCAGAGAAAATAGGTACGATCAGAGCAAAAACGTACAGTGAAGGTCAAGACAATCAGAGAAAGGTATAAAAAAAAAAAAAGGGTAAAATCAGCAGAAGAAGATGCAGTTTAATGGGAAGCAGGACGTGGCGAGATAAGAGGGGCCATGGGTAGTGCTTTGAGGTCTTGGGTTGTAAATCGGGTGAAAAGATTAGTTTTTAGTAGTTTCCTGAAGTTTAGGTAGGATAAAGCGTGTGAGATGATGTGGGACAGCCAGTTATTGAGCTGACCTGCTTGGAAGGCAAGAGTTCTATTTAGATATCTTTTGTAACGGCAGGCCTTAAGAGTAGGATAGCTAAATAGGTGGGTTCTACGTGTGTGTCTGGATGGGCGGTCTAGGATAAAATGGGGTACCAAGTAAAGAGGGGCAGAGCCAAGGATAGATTTGAAACAAAAACAGGCGAATTTGAATTGCACTCTTGCTTCCAAGGGTAGCCAGTGAAGTTTGTGGTAGTAAGGAGTTAAGTGTTCCCATTTTTTTAGTGTGAAGATCAGTCAGATTGCCGTGTTTTGGATGGTTTGCAATCTTTGAGTGGTTTTTTTGAAAGATCCTAGGTAGATAATGTTGCAGTAGTTGAGTAGACTTAAGATGGAGGATTGCACAAGTAAGCGGAATGAGGGAGCGTCAAAGTATTTTCTGATGGATCTTAGCTTCCATAAGGTGGAGAAGCCTTTTCTGACCAGAAGATCAGTGTGAGTTTTGAAGGTAAGGTTGCAGTCGAGAGTCACTCCTAGAATTTTTAAGGAATTTGTTATGGGAAAGACTTGGCCATTCAGGGAGATTGAGGGGTCTTTGATTTTGTCGTTTGGACTCGCCAGGAAGAATTTGGTTTTATCTGAGTTGAGTTTCAGTTTGAAATCGGCCATCCAAAGTTCAATTTGCGTTAAGATTGAAGCTAGGTGATTATTTATCTCGGGGGTTATGTTGGTTAGGGGAAAGACTAAGGTGATGTCATCGGCGTAGATGTAGAATCTGATCTTCAAGCTTAGCAGTAAAGGGCAATGGTTACTCATAACAGAAAAATTAACCAGAACCCAATCAACCCAGTCCTGTTGAGTGGGTGCAATCTGAAAAGAAAGAAAATGGGCCTAGAAGGGAGGAGTTAGATTCTAGACACCAAACAAATTCTGCACAACTGTCTAAGCCAGCTGTCCCATCTGGTGTGCTGTTTGAGGCAGTAGCAAGATGTACATGTGTGCACTGAAGACCACATTGCAACTCTGCAAATCTCAACAATGGAGATTGACCTCAAGTGAGCTACACAGCCACAACTCTGACAATGTGAGCTGTGACATAACCCACAAGAATTAATCCAGCCTGGACATATGCAATATGTCACATATGCAATATGCCAGCCACTGAATAGAGAACTATTATTACTATTATTAATTATTTCTATTTGTCTTTGTGCCCTCTGTGTTTGTCTGTATTTGTGCTGGCTTTGTATGTATCTATGACCAGGAGAGGAAAGGCACTTTTAATGAGCAATAACTGCTTTGGTTCAGTGTATCAGTATTTCTGTACTGCGGTTGCTGAAACTGCCTCTCCTATAGAAATGCATTGGACCTTTTTTTTTTTTTTTGGGGGGGGTGGAGGGTGGCCTTTATTTCTGTGACTGCCTAAAAGAGACCTGCTCTCGATTCTTGTGGGCTTGTTGAGGCTGGGGGTACTGGGGCACGTTGGGTGCTCTGGAGCAAATTCACGTTGATTGCCCAGTGCCAGGTGTGCAATCAGTTTATGGGAACTGGTCTCCGTACATGAAGAAGGACATGGTACTACTCGAAAGGGTCCAGAGAAGGGCGACTAAGATGGTTAAGGGGCTGGAGGAGTTGCCGTATAGTGAAAGATTAGAGAAACTGGGCCTTTTCTCCCTCGAACAGAGGAGATTGAGAGAGGACATGATCGAAACATTCAAGATACTGAAGGGAATAGACTTGGTAGATAAAGACAGATTGTTCACCCTCTCCAAGGTAGGGAGAACGAAAGAGCACTCTCTAAAATTGAAAGGGGATAGATTCTGTACAAACGTAAGGAAGTTCTTCTTCTCCCAGAGAGTGGTAGAGAACTGGAATGTTCTTCTGGAGTTTGTCATAGGGGAAAACACCCTCCAAAAATTCAAGACAGAGTTAGACAAGTTCCTGCTGAATCGGAACATACTCAGATAGGGCTGGTCTCAGTTAGGGCACTGGTCTTCGACCAGAGGGCCACCGCGTGAGTGGACTGCTGGGCAGGATGGACCACTGGTCTGACCCTGCAGCGGCAGTTCTTATGTTCTTATAGCACTACCAGACGCACGCAGTGCTACAGAGTCACAAAGAAGAAAAAAACAGTCCCTGCTCGAAACAGCTTACAATCTTAACAGCCAAGACAGACAAACAAGATGTTATGGATACAGTTAAGGGGAACAGTTAATCAGCTGGCTGGGTTGGAGGGCAAAGGAGCAGGGTTAAGAATTGAAGGCTATATCAAAAAGGCAGGTTTTCAGTCTGCTTTTATACAAGGGAAAGGGATTGACAGACAAGTCAGGTAATTTATTCCAGGTATAGGGGGCATCTAGATGAAAGAAACAAAGTCTGGAATTGGCAGTGGAGGAGAAGGGTAAAGCTAAAGCAGCTTATCTGAGGAACGGAGTTCTCTGGGAGGTGTATAAGGAGAGAGAAGCGAGGAGAGGTATTGAGGGGCATCTTTACCAATGGATGTTCCCATCCAGTTTGAGTCAAAAGAAACAAAAAGCTGCGTGAACTGTAAGGGCTTTAGTCTGCACTAGATGAAAGACTAAGGCTCGTTTGAAGGCCAAGGCGTGCTTTTTACCAAGATCAGCAGGTGGCTTTGGAAAAAATGTTGGCAACACCACCACCCTCTGTCACCTTCCACTCAACCAGTTCTTGACCCAGCCCGTTACTTTGGGAACCATCCCGAGGGCACTCAGTTTCTGTGTAGAACACTGTCAAAAAGCTTTGATCAGATTTGTCTGACAAGACCTACCTCTAGTGAATCCATGTTGCCTCCGGTCCTGTAATCCACAGGATTCCAGAAACTTCATCATTCCCTGTTTTAAAAGTGTTTCCATTAATTTGTTTACCACAGAAGTCAGACTTACCAGCCTGTAATTTCCTACTTCTTCCTTACTTCTACTTTTGTGGAGAGGGACCATATCCGCCCTTCTCCAGTCCTCCAGTACCACTCCTGACTCTAGAGACTCGTTGAAAAGATCAGTCAGCAGAGCTACCAGAACTTCCCTATGTTCCTTCAGCAACCTTGGATGTACACCATCCGGCCCCATCACTTTGTCTACCTTTATTTTAGCAAGCTCCTCACGAACACAACCCTCTAAAAATCGATCAGAGACTATTACTCCTCCATCCCTATTCACATTTGGCTTCTGCGGTCCCGCTCCTAGCGCTTCAGCCATGAACACAGAACAGAAATATTTGTTAAGCAATTTAGCATAATCCATCCTAATCCCTTTAAATGACATAACAAGCGAAACAATTGATAACCTTTCTCACATAATGACCGAAATTGAAAAATGGACAACCAACTTCAAACTGAAATTAAACACAGAAAAGACAAAAGTCTTTTTTAGCAAGCCCCAAAGACAACTCTCCAGTACATCACTACAATTAAATGGCCACAATTACCAAATCTCCAAAACCATAAAAATACTGGGTATCACACTGGACACACACCTAACCATGGCAGACCACACAAACTTAGTGATGAAGAAATGCTTTTGTATACTCTGGAAACTAAGGACCATCAAAAAATACTTCGACGCCACGTCCTTTAGACTACTGGTGCAGTCTCTGATCCTATCAACACTAGATTACTGCAACATTGTTTATCTAGGTATCCCAAAAATAACAGTACAAAAATTAAGAATAGTGCAAAACACGGCAGTCCGTCTAATCTTCAGACTGAGAAAAAACAACCACATTAGCCCTTATTACAAAAAGTTGCACTGGTTATCGATGGAGGCGCAAATTCTGTTCAAATTTGCCTGTATCTGTTTCAAGCAGGCCTGGGGTCTTGCACCTCCCTACCTACAACCTCACTTCATATTACACAATCCCACAAGACCATCCAGAAACTAGAATATCTTTTTGTACCCAAAGATCACAGGCTGCAAATACAAATCCTTTTTGGACAGGACCTTCAAGTTCCAAGCAGGCAGACAGCAATCCTGGCTGAATAACTACATAAATAGAGCCAGTCTGACCTACGGCACATTACGAAAATCAATTAAAACCGCTCTGTTTGACAAATTCATCTCCTAAACAGAAGCCTCTCCACTCTCATGGCTATTTTCTCTATCTTTCACGATGTAATTTGATATTTTCTATCTATTTCTTATGTAATCTTCACTTCTTGCCTCCTGTAATTCGCTGATTGTCCAGCTTTCTTCGAATGTGAACTGCCTAGAAGTCTCTCGACTATGGCGGTATAGAAGAATAAAGTTATTATTATTATTATTTTATCAGCTTCTACATATTCCTCCCCGTCACCTTTGAGTCTCACAATGCCACTTTTGCACTTCTTCCTTTCACTAATATATCTAAAAAAAATGTCTTGTCTCCCCGTTTTACCATGTCAGCTATTTTTTCTTCCATTTGCATCTTTGCCTTCCTGACTACACAACCAGCCTCTCTTAACTTTTCCAGATATTTTTGCCTGTCTTCCTCTTTCTGTGATTTTTTGTAGTTTATGAAAGCTAACCTCTTATTCCTTACCTTCTCAGCTACTACTTTTGAGAACCAAAGCAGCCTTCTTTTTCTCTTACTTTTACTTACATGCTTCACAAAAAGGTTTGTCGCCCTAACAATCACTTCTTTCAGTTTTGCCCACCGCATTTCCACTCCTTCCAGACATTCCCATCCAGACAATAATTCCTTGACATAAACCCCCCATCTGAACAAAGTTAGTTTTTTTAAAGTCTAGAACCTTTGCTTTTGAATGAGCCCTCTCTATACCCATCTTAATATTAAACTGCACCATGCAGTGATCACTGGATGCCAGATCACCCACTGTAACATCACAAACACTTTCCCCGTTTGTAAGCACTAAGTCCAGTATGACCCCCATCCCATGTGGGTTGCATTATCAACTGCTGGAACAGTTCTCCTTCTAGATAATCCGGAATCTTCCTACTTATAGAAGACCCCGCAATAGGGATACCCCAATCAACATCCAACATGTTAAAATCACCTATTAGCAAGACTTCCCCTGAACGTCCACACGGTAATGTCACACAAAGGAATGCAGAGTAGACCAAACTGCAGCTTTACAAATATTCACCAGAGGCACAAGGGAAGACTCAGCCCAAGAAGCCGCCTGACCCCGAGTGGAATGAGCCTTGGGAAATTCCAGAACAGACTTCTTCTGAAGAAGGTATGCGAAAGCAATAGTCTCCTTGATCCAGTGTGCAATGGTAGCCTTGGAAGCACCATCCCCCTTACGAGGACCCGCTAAAAGGACAAAGAAATGATCCGATTTCCAGAACTCTTGGATCCGCTGAACATAAGAGCGAAGGACCCAGCAGACATCCAACTTATGCAACTGCTTCTGCTCCAAAGAGCCCTCCCAACATTCAAACACCAGAAGGACTACGGACTAATTGACATAAAAAGGCGAGTTGAGTGATGTCTTGGCGGAACCACTATCCGCACTCTTCAATCTCTCCCTTAGTACAGGTAACATCCCGATGGACTGGAAGACGGCTAACGTCATTCCACTCCACAAGAAAGGCTCCATGATGGAGATGGCAAATTACAGACCAGTGAGCCTCACATCAATAGTGAGCAAACTAATGGAAACCCTAATCAAACGCCAATTGGATAGGATCATGGACGAGGAGAATCTACAGGATCCCCGCCAACATGGATTTACTAAAGGGAGATCCTGCCAATCCAACCTGATCAGCTTCTTTGACTGGGTGACGAGGAAGCTGGATGCTGGTGAGTCCCTGGACATCGTCTACCTGGATTTCAGCAAAGCATTTGACAGCGTACCACACCGTAGGTTGCTGAGCAAGATGAGTTCTTTAGGATTGGGTGACACATTGACCAAATGGGTTGGGAACTGGCTTGGAGGTAGGCTTCAGAGGGTAGTGGTGAATGGCACCCCCTCCGAAATGTCAGAGATGATAAGTGGAGTGCCACAGGGCTCCGTCCTGGGCCCAATCTTGTTCAACATCTATATAAGAGACTTGAAAGAAGGGCTCCGAGGTAGAATAACATTATTCGCCGATGATGCCAAACTAAGCAATGTAGTGAGCAAAAGCACAACAGACAAAAATTCAATGGCAGACGATATGATGCATGACCTACTTCTACTGGAGCGCTGGTCTAGGTCCTGGCAACTCAGTTTCAATGCCAAAAAATGCAAAGTCCTGCACCTGGGGAGCCGAAATCCATGCAAGGTTTACACCCTAAATAGCGAGATCCTGACAAGAACTGAAGCAGAAAGAGACTTAGGGGTGATTGTCAGGGAAGACATGAAATCTGCAAACCAAGTGGAGCAAGCTTCATCCAAAGCAAGGCAAATCATAGGTTGCATACGCAGGAGTTTCGTCAGCCGTAAACCGGAAGTCATTATGCCACTGTATAGATCCATGGTGAGACCGCACCTGGAGTACTGTGTGCAATTCTGGAGGCCGCATTACCGCAAGGATGTGCTGAGACTGGAATCGGTCCAGAGAATGGCCACCAGGATGGTCTCGGGACTCAAGGAGCTCCCATACGAGGAGCGGTTAGGGAAGTTGCAGCTCTACTCACTCGAGGAACGTAGAGAGAGGGGAGATATGATCGAGACATTCAAGTATCTCACGGGCCGCATCGAGGTGGAGGAAGATATCTTCTTTTTCAAGGGTCCCGCGGCAACAAGGGGGCATCCGTGGAAAATCAGGGGCGGGAAACTGCACGGTGACACTAGGAAGTTCTTCTTCACTGAAAGGGTGGTTGATCGCTGGAATAGTCTTCCACTCCAGGTTATTGAGGCCAGCAGCGTGCCAGATTTTAAGGCCAGATGGGATAGACATGTGGGATCTATCCGCAAAGATAAATAGGGAGGGTCCTTAGAGTGGGCAGACTTGATGGGCCGTGGCCCTTATCTGCCGTCTATTTCTATGAAATCACCTTTGGCAGAAAGGAAGGAACAAGCCGCAACACAACCGGCTCCCTAGAAAACTCCAGCAAGGGAGGTCTACAAAACAAAGCCTGCAGCTCTGAAACACATCTCACATAACCTAGGCGCAAAAGCACAGGCAGGACCAGATTAAGATCCCAAAACGGAACCGAAGGCCACACCGGAGGCCGAAGCAATTTGGTCCCCCTCAAAAAGTGAACCATGTCCGGCAGAGGTCAAGCGCCGACCCTGCAGCAACCCGCAAAAAGTGGACAAGGCCACAAGCTGAACCTGGAAAGAAGACCAGGCCAGGCCCCTGTCCAGGCCATTCTGCAAGAACTCCAAGATGTTAGGCAAAGAAGTGCAAAAAGGAACCACTCCGCGCGCACCACACCATTCATCAAATAGACACCACACACGCACATAAGCCCTAGAAGTGGAAAGTCTCCGGGATCCCAAGAGAGTTGAGATCACTTTATCTGAATAATCTTTCTTATCTAAGTGTTCCCGCTCACGAGCCAAGCCGTAAGACAAAAGGGACCTGGGTTCAACATCGGAATGGAACCCTGAGACAGAAGGTCAGGCGAGAGGGGCAGAGGAAGAGGATCTGCCACAAGATGAATCAGATCTGCATACCGTGGATACCGGGACCAATCCAGGGCCGCCGGGATGCCTAGTAATGCGTACAGTAGACCTGCGATCGGCCATGGCTGCACCAGAGCATCCAGTTCCTCAGCCTGAACATCCCTGCGCTGACTGAAGAACCGAGGTGCTTTGGCATTGACTCTCGTGGCCATCAGGTCCATGACCGGCCGACCCCAAGTCTGCACAACCAACTCGAAGGCCACGGGATCGAGACACCACTCTCCGCCTGGATATTCTCCACTCCTGCTATGTGGAATGTCCAGAAGATGAGTATCTGCCCAGGCTATGAGCAGAGCCGCCTCCTGCGCTACCAGACGACTCTTGGTTGCCCCCCACTCCCTGACGATTGACATGGGTCACCGACGTGGCATTGTCCGAGAGAACCTGAACAGACTGGCCCGTCAACAAGGTCTGGAATGCAAGCAACGCCAGCCAAATGGCTCTGGTCTCCAGAACATTGATCGACCAAGATGCCTCCTCCAGAGACCAAATGCCCTGAGCCGACTGACCAAGACATTGAGCTCCCCAACCGAGAAGACAGGCGTCTGTGATAATGACTGTCCACTGGGGCTGATCCAGATTCACTCCCTGCACCAGATTGGAAGACTGCAGCCACCAATGGAGACTTGATGAGCCAACCCCCAAAGAGGAATGGGAGAGTCCAGATCGTGCACTTGGGGCGACCACCGCTGAAGCAGAGCATGCTGATGCGGGTACATGTGAGCTCAGGCCTAACGAACCACGTCCAGGGAAGCTGCCATCGACCCCAGAACCTGGAGAAAACTCTGAACCCGAGGACATCGGAAAGCCATCAGAAGGTGAATCTGAGACTGCAATTTGGCCACACCAGCTCCGGCAGGAAGACCTTCCCCAAGCCAGTGTCGAAAAGAACCCCAAGGTACTCCAGGCACTGAGACAGGACCAACCGGCTCTTGGACATGTTGACAACCCATCCCAGCGACTGCAGGAACTCCACAACCCGAGCCGTAACCCGGGCGCTCTCCGTAAACGACTTTGCGCAGATCAACCAGTTGTCCAGATAGGGGTGAACCAGAATGACCTCATTGAGCAAGGCCGCTGCCAAGACCACCATAATCTTGGTGAACGTTCACGGAGCCATGGCCAGACCAAAGGGAAGAGCACAAAACTGATAGTGACGGCCCAAGATTGCAAAACGCAGGATCTGCTGATGGGAGGCCCAAATCAGAACATGCAAGTAGGCCTCCGTCAGATCAAGACAGATCAGAAATTCTCCTAGCTGAACCGCCAAAAGTACTGAGCATAGGGTCTCCATGCGAAAAGACGAAACTCACAGAGCCCAGTTGACCCCCTTCAGATCCAAGATGGGCTGAAAGGACCCTTTTTTCTTAGGCACCACAAAGTAAATGGAATACAGATCGGTGCCCCACTCCGCCAGAGGCAGGGGCACAACTGCTTTGAGATCTAGCAATTTTTAAGCATCTGGCGAAACGCTCACTTCTTCCATGCCACCTGACAAGGAAAAACGAGAAAGCACTCTGACAAGGCCCAGGAAAACTCCAGCACGTAACCATCCCGAATCACCTTCAGGACCCACTGATCTGACGTAATCTCGGCCCACCCATGGTAAAATCTCTCACAACTGAGCACCCACCGAAACCAAGGGGGCACCGGCAAGGAGTCATTGGGCGAGTTAGATGGACGAGGGACTGGCAAAGGAATCACATCCCCCCTGACCCCCAAAAGGACTGCATGCACAGAAAAATGACCCTGGGAAGACCCAGAGGCCGGGAAGGAAGCAGCCCCTTGACCAGGGTGATATCTGCGGAATTCATGCAGACGCCCCCGAGCAGTGCCACCCTGATAAGCCAGAAGGGACAGTCTTTCAGGCAGGCGGGGTACTTTAGAGTCATGATCTGAACCAACTTGTCCAAACAAAAAGGACTCCCGAAAAGGAAATTTTGTCAGTTTAATCTTAGATTCCGCATCAGCCACCCAAGCATGAAGCTACAAGGTACGACACGCGGCCACTCCAAGAGACATGGACTTGGCAAATGTCCACAAGTCATGCAGGGCATCCGAAAGATAAGAGGCAGCCATCTCAATCATCGGAGAGATGGTTTCCGGGTCAGCTACGTGCAGCCTGTGAAACGCTGTTGGCTGCACATCCCAACAAGCCACTGAAAGAGCGAGTGCGGCAAAGAGGTAATTAGGAAACACCCCCCCACCCCCAGAAGGCTTTCCTCTGACGTCCTCTGACATCGGAGGGAAGCCCTGTGGATCAGCTTCAGGAGGGAGGGAGGAGAGGGGTGGGCAGGGATCCCTGGCGGCAGCAGCGCGGCTTGGACGGACAGGGAAAGCAATGTTACTTACCGTAACAGTTGTTATCCAGGGACAGCAGGCAGCTATTCTCACTAGTGGGTGACGTCATCCAACGGAGCCCCGATGCGGACATCTCACAAGTATACTTGCTTGTAGAAACTTTTAGAAGTTTCGAGTTGCCCACACCGCGCATGCGCGAGTGCCTTCCCGCCCGATGCACCGGGCGTGTCTCCTCAGTTCAGATAGCTAGCAGAGAAGCTAACCCAGGGGAGGTGGGTGGGACGTGAGAATAGCTGCCTGCTGTCTCTTGATAACAACTGTTACGGTAAGTAACATTGCTTTATCCCAGAACAAGCAGGCAGGTATTCTCACTAGTGAGTGACCTCTAAGCTAACCACAATGGGATGGAGGGAGAGTTGGCAACTTAGGAGAATAAATTTTGTAACACTGTTTGGCCAAACTGTCCATCCCGTCTGGAGAAGGTATCCAGACAATAGTGTGAGGTGAAGGTATGAACCGAGGACCAAGTGGCAGCCCTACAAATCTCCTCAATCGGAGTCGATCTGAGGAAAGCTACAGAGGTTGCCATTGCTCTGACCTTATGGGCTGTGACTTTACTGTGAAGGGGTAATCCAGCCTGGGCATAGCAGAAAGAGATACAAGCTGCCATCCAGTTGGAGATGGTGCGCTTAGAGATAAGGCGTCCCAACTTGTTCGGATCAAAGGAGATGAAAAGTTGAGGAGCAGTTCTGTGAGGCTTGGTGCGTTCCAGGTAGAAAGCCAAAGCACGCTTACAGTCCAGAGTGTGAAGAGCCGATTCTCCAGGATGAGAATGCGATTTCGGATGAAATTCCGAGACCACTTTGGGGAGGAATTTGGGATGAGTGCGAAGGACCACCTTGTCATGATGAAACACTGTAAAGGGCGGATCCGCAACCAATGCTTGAAGTTCACTCACTCGACGGGCAGAAGTGAGGCCAATGAGAAGCACCACTTTCCAAGTGAGAAATTTCAGAGGAGCCTTGTTAAGAGGTTCAATGGAGGCTTCATAAGCTGAGAAAGAACAACATTGAGGTCCCAAACCACTGGAGGCGGTTTGAGGGGAAGATTGACATGGAAAAGTCCTTTCATGAATCTGGAAACCACAGGATGTGCAGAAAGAGGTTTCTCCTGAAGAGGCTGGTGGAAAGCAGCAATTGCACTAAGATGGACTCTGATCGATGTAGACTTGAGACCAGAATGAGACAGGTGCAAAAGGTAGTCCAAAACAGGGGATAAGGATGAGGTTCCTTGTGATGAGAAAAACACCAAGTAGAGAATCTAGTCCATTTCTGGGAATAGCATTGCCTAGTAGATGGCTTCCTTGAAGCTTCCAAAACATCCCGCACAGCTGGAGAAAACTGAAGGGAAGTTACGCTGAGAGGAACCAAGCTGTCAGGTGTAGCGACTGCAGGTTGGGATGAAGCAGAGATCCCTGATGCTGCGTAAGCAGAGATGGAAACACTGGCAGAAGGAAGGGCTCCCTGCAGCTGAGTTGCAGAAGGAGGGAGTACCAAGGTTGTCTGGGCCACCGAGGAGCAATCAGAATCATGGTGGCCCAGTCGGACTTGAGCTTGACCAGAGTCTTTTGAATGAGAGGAAACGGAGGAAACGCATACAGAAAGAGATTCCCCCAGTCCAGAAGAAAAGCATCTGCCTCGAGACGATGAGGAGTGTAGATCCTGGAGCAGAACTGAGGCAGTTTGAAGTTGTGGGGAGTTATGGATAGACCTTTCTGAGGCGTTCCCCACAGGGAGAAGATTTGATGAAGGGGCGTGGAATGGAGAGTCCATTCGTGAGGCTGTAGAAGATGACTCAAGTTGTCCGCCAAGGCATTTTCCGCCCCCTGAATGTAGACAGCTTTGAGGAAGGCGTTGTGGCGAATCGCCCAATCCCAAACTTTCAGAGCTTCCTGACAGAGAGAGGCCAATCCCGTGCCTCCCTGCTTGTTGACATAATACATGGCGACCTGATTGTCCGTACGAATGAGGACCACCATGTCGTGAAGTAGATGCTGAAAAGCAATGAGAGCATTGAAAATCGTCCTGAGTTCCAGGAGATTGATATGGCACAGACGATCCGCACTCGTCCAATAGCCCTGGGTGCAGAGCCCGTCCAGATGAGCCCCCCAAGCATAGGTCGAGGAGTCGGTCGTGAGAACCTTCTGATGGGTAGGCATGTGAAACAGCAAACCTCTGGAAAGATTGGAAGAGAGCATCCACCAGCGAAGCGACTGCAGCAGAGCAGGAGTGACCTGAATGTGACGAGTCAGAGGGTCGGAGATCTGCGACCATTGAGAAGCCAGGGTCCACTGAGGAATCCGCAGGTGAAGTCTGGCAAAAGGCATCACGTGAACCGTAGAGGTCATGTGGCCCAGGAGCACCATCATGTGTCTCGCCGAGATGGACGGACGAGAAGAGACCGAGTGACAAAGATGAAGAAGAGCCGCCAGGCGCTGAGGAGGAAGGAACGCCCTGAGTTGAATAGTATCCAGAACAGCTCCGATGAAGGGGAGAGACTGTGAAGGTGAAGATGGGATTTGGGAAAATTGATCTCGAATCCCAGACTCTGCAGAAACCAGATTGTCCTCTGAATGGCCCGGATGGCCCCCTGAGACGTGGAATCCTTGATGAGCCAGTCGTCGAGGTAGGGAAACACCTGCAGACCATGGTTCCTGAGTGCTGTGGCCACCACAACCAGGCATTTGGTGAAGACTCTGGGAGATGAAGCTAGGCCGAAAGGGAGCACTTTGTACTGAAGATGAAGGTGTCCCACCCGAAATCTGAGGTATTGACGGGAGGCCGGATGGATGGGAATATGAGTGTAGGCCTCCTTGAGATCCAGGGAGCATAACCAGTCGTTCTGCTCGAGGAGGGAATAGAGGGAAGCCAGGGTCAACATGCGAAACTTCTCCCTGACCAGGAACTTGTTGAGCACCCTGAGGTCCAAAATAGGACGCAGGTCGCCCGTCTTCTTCGGGACAAGGAAGTACCAGGAGTAAAAGCCCTTGTTCTGTTGGTCCACAGGGACCAGCTCGACAGCCCGAAGCCGGAGCAAAGCCGGAGCTTCCCGAAGAAGAAGGGTGGTCTGGGTTAAGTTGGAAGGATGTTCCGGAGGAACATGATGGAACTGAAGAGAGTATCCCTCTCTTATGATGGAAAGGACCCAGAGGTCGGTGGTAATAGTCGTCCATCGATGGTAAAAATGATGGAGACGACCTCCGATAGGCAAAAGCGGGGAGGGAAGAACGATGGAAGATATACTCCCTACGAGACAGTCAAAAAGGCTGGGGAGCCTTAGGGACAGTAGAAGGCTGAGGTTTTTGCTGGGGCTTCTGCTGATGCTGCCTCTTTACTGGCGGCCGAATGGCGGGAGCCTGCTTTGGCGGATAGCACCTTTGATAAATCATAGGAGGACGAGACGGACAAGAGATAGCAGGTTGGGCTTCTGGCGGAGAATAGATTGAAAAGATTTCTCATGTTTGGACAGCTTCTCTGTCGCCGCCTCAATGGACTCGTCGAAAAGGTCCGCTCCCGCACAGGGAACGTTCGCCAGCCTGTCCTGGAGATTCGGGTCCATATCAATGCACGCCAAGCGTCTCATGGCCACCGAACAAGCAGCCACTCTGGCCGAGAGCTCAAAAGCGTCGTAAGACAATTGCATCATCTGCAGGCGGAGTTGGGACAATGATGCCAGCACCTCCGAGTGCCTGAGAGTCCAGATAGGGTAAAAACTTTTGAAGAATGGATAGAAGAAACTCAAAGTAGGTTGCAAAATGAAAGCTGTAATTCAGGACTCGAGAAGCCATCATCGAGTTCTGGTAGATGCGCCTGCCAAATCTGTCCATGGTTTTGCCCTCCCAGCCAGGAGTGGAAGCACAGACCTGGGAGGGATGAGACCGCTTCAGAGAGGATTCAACCAAGAGAGACTGGTGCAAGAGCTGTGCCCCGTCGAAGCCCTTATGGTGCACCGTGCGGTATCGAGCATCCAACTTCCCCAGGACCGCTGGGATAGAGTATGGGGTCTCGAAGCATCTCATGAAAGTCTGATCCAGAAGCTTGTGTAGAGGCAGACGTAGAGACTCAGCAGGAGGTTGAGGAAGATGCATCGTCTCCAGATACTCCTTCGAGAACTTGGAACTCGAATCCAGGGTGATATCCAGATCCACCGCCATCTGCCTCAGGAAGGACGAGAATGACAACTGGTCCGCCAGGGCCGGGCCTCGAAGAAGATGAGGCGGCCTGGTCCGCTGATGCCGAGGACCGGCACGGAGAGAACGAACCCCCGCAGTCCTCGAGTTCCAGCATAGGAGGAGGGGACGAGTATTCCGGAGAAAACTCCCGGAAAGGTTGCTTCCGACGAAGCGAGGCGTGTCTCGATGAATGCCTCGATGAATGCCTCAATTGACGACTGGAGCTGTGTCGAGAAGCAGGCCTCGAGTGACGAGGCAAGCGATGCCCAGACGAGGCAGCCACCGAGTAGATGGGACTGGAGGCTGTGGAGCGAAGCATCAGAGGCTGAGACGAGGCCCCCCGAGGCGCTCCCCAAGATTCGAGGCCCGGCATCGCGGAGGAAGGGTCCGGGCCAGGCAGGCCATGCATCGAGGGTATCGGTTCCAAAGGTGGCATGAGCAAAGACTCTGCTCCTTGCAAGACATGCCCCGAAGCCAGACCAGACACTTGCCGAGACTCTGCTCCCAGCAGCGAGAGTGTGCGCCGAGAAAGCACCTGAGGCGGCTCGACCTCGCGGGAGGCTTCTGCGTGCCCAGGCTGGATCTGGGAGAGAAGCGTCGGCCCAATTTTGGTAGAGTTCGACAAATCGCTTCTCCATCAGGGCGTGGAACGACGCCGGCAAAGAGGGATCCGCATCAGCAATGGGACCTCCCGCACGGACATCGGTCACTCGGCCGCCAGGGGGCTTGGATTTAGAGGCCTTGGGCACCTTAAGCACCACTGGAGGGATAGGGGGCTGCGCTACCTGACCTGAAGAGACATCGGAAGGCACCGCAGCATGCGTCGGAGTCGAAGCCGGCACGAACGAGACAGGCTTGAGCAGACTCGAGGCCGAAGACGTAGAATCGGAAGTCGAAGGCGTGGCGCTCTGTGAAGAGGGCAGCACCGGGGACGCCTCCATGCCAAACAGCAACTCCCACAAAATACAGCGACACTTAAACGCACGTGCTGTGAGCGTGGAGCAAGGCCGGCACGATTTCGGAAGGTGTTGAGGCCCGAGACACTGAAGACAGCGTTGATGCGGGTCCATCAACGAAATCGTGCGCTGGCACTTGACACACTTTTTAAAACCGGTAACAGGCCGGGACATAGGCCGAAAAAGCTCCGCCGCAAGGTCGAAGCCGCGGGGCCGTGGCCACACGACCTGCCCGGTTGAACGATCGAATGAAATTTTTATAATTTTTTTTTTTTTTTAAACAACAAAATGCAACGTGAGCCAACGAGAATGAGCACAAAAAAACCCCCAAACCCGCGGGCACAGAAGGCACAATAAAGGAACTTCGCGCAGAGAGTTTCAAAGGCAAACTTCTCAGCTCCGCGTAAGAGAAAGAACTGAGGAGACACGCTCGGTGCATCGGGCGGGAAGGCACTCGTGCATGCGCGATGTGGGCAACTCGAAACTTCTAAAAGTTTCTACAAGCAAGTATGCTTGTGAGATGTCCACATCGGGGCTCCGTTGGATGACGTCACCCACTAGTGAGAATACCTGCCTGCTTGTCCTGGGATAATATGCCACATACCACGTTTTGAGAAACACTGCCTTAGATAAAAGCATTCCCACTTCCTGCCACCCAAAAACCAATCAACATTATTTCCTCAAAATATGTTTGTAAACATTTTCTCAAACTCTGAAGGGAAAATGCTTGCATGAAACTGGCACAAGAATTTTGACTATCGTTATGATAACTTCTGGGTGATGGTCCACTATGCTTGCTGGGCTGTATGGCAATATAAAACTACCATTTTTGGATGCATTAAGTAACAGACCCCTGTCATTTGTCAGCAAGTTCACTTTCCCAAGTTTCAGATAACAAGTATAACTGAATTACTGCTGGTTTATCTACCACATCTTCACTAATTTATATTTGTGTAGATATCTTACCAGTTTGCTCTTTACATGATCTGATGATTTTAAATGTTGTTGCACAGAACTATATAATGCAGGAACATGCAAACTGCAAGCACTGCAGTGTACTGTTTCCACCTTCATCATATGATCATCACCAGTAACTCCTGGTAAAGAAATAAGATTAAATATTCAAGCATTACAAGGGATGAGCAGATCATAATGCAGCAAACTACTCAAATGTCTGATGTCTGGTTTTGTTTGCATTGACATACTATATTCAAACCATAATTTAAAAGAGAACAAGACTTTTCGGAAGCCTTAGCTAAATAAAACTTTCCTTGAGAAAATTTAAGCAAAGATAGAGGTGTGGATTTAGAAAAAAGTAAGTAATTTCTTGTAATACAACAAATTATATTTAAACTACCTACTATAAAAAGTCAAACTTATTGTTTTTAAATACAATAAATTAGTCTGGCATAAGAGTTAGCTTTTAATTTAGTAAAAAAAACAGCAAAAGCATTATATAGTAAACAAGCCTATAACTGCACACTTAACTTTACAGCACATGTGTCAAGCACAAGGCCTGCCTGGCCGTTTGTTATATGTGGCACGCGGTGACTGTGTGCCTGACACTACACTCTCCAGGAAACCTCCTTGAAAAGATGGTTTGAAAAACAAAATCACAAGACAACAAGGGTAGGGGAAATGATTTTAATTTGCAATTTAGTGATTGAATTGTGTCCATTTTGAGAATTTACATCTGCTGTCTGTATTTTGCACTGTTCAGGAAGAAATGCATTGTTTCTATTTCTCTGGGGTTGTGCTGCATGCAGTCTTGCATCTTAGGGTTTAGTTTGTATATATTAGTACTTTTAGCTTGTGGTCCCATATTTGCATAGGGGTTATCTATGTTCAGGTAGGAATGAATGTTGAGAAGCATACGTACAGTGTGTGTTTTGTATAGTTTAATTTTGTGGTTAACCATTATGTGTTGTTAATAAGATTATAATGTGTGTATATATAAATGGAAAAAATGGTATTACAATTAGTACTATTATGGGGTCTTCGCCCCCCCCAAAAAAAAAAAAAAGCATTCTGTTGCCTATGCCTAGAATGACTATTTGAATAAAGTTGGGATTAAGTATGGTAACATCTACGAGGTGAAAATAACCAGGTGAATCGCTGGCATGGTGTCTCAGGGTGAAGAAGGATTTATACTTCTAAGACTATCTTAATAAAAAATTTGGCCCGTGACTTAACCTGTGCTTTAGATTTCAGCCCCTTATGTGATTTGAGTTTGATACCCCTGCTTTAGAGAGTTCATTTATCTGGTGGGAAGGGTGTTAAATATAAAATTGGACTGTTAAATGTAGACATTTTAAACAACTTAGGTCCTTTACTGTGCTACTTGGTGACTTCTTGCAATGTAAGCTCTTTGTTGGTTATTGTATGTGCTAGTTTGTTTAATAGAAATAATTGAAACATAACTCAATTATCTATGTGACTGAAACTGTTACTATGTACTTGATGTGTTAGCAAAATTTGGAGATGGGGAATAGGAGTGAGAGAGAGGCAGATACGGCTGTGTGGAGGTGGTGGGAAAATGGGGAGGGTATACTCTGCATTTCTTCACAGTTCCTTATATCCTCTACCTACTTTCTGTCCCTCTCTCCAACTTCCTCTAGTTCAGTATTTTTCATTGGATACTTGATGGTGTTGGCTGACTGGAAGAAGAGGCTAGTAGGAGTTGAAACAGATTAGGAAAGGGTTGGAACGGGGAGAATGTGTATTAGGAGAAAAGTGTTTGGAAAATCTATGATAGAGGAAACAAGGGCTCAGGAAGAAAGTCTGGAAAAACAAACTTCATTTTATTTATACATATTGCTCTGAGTGCAGCTAAGCAGCTAGACCAGGGGTGGATGGGCAACTCCGGTCCTTAAGAGCTGGAATCCAGTTGGGTTTTCAGGATTTCCCCAATGAATATGCATTGAAAGCAGTGCATGCAAATAGATCTCATGCATATTCATTGGGGAAATCCTGAAAACCCGACTGGATTCCAGCCCATGAGGATCGGAGTTGCCCACCCCTGAGCTAGACTAGCTAAAATCACTCAAAGGACTACCTCCTCTCGAATTTTACCTGGGGCTATGGGCACCATATCCAGCATTGGTCCTGGTTCTCTCATTGAAGTATTTTTGGCAATATGGCCTTTGTTTCAAAAATAATGAAGTTCACTGCTCTAGCTCCTGTGCAGACATTGCAGCAGGCAGAGCAGTCAACAATCAAAAGAGATGTTGGAACAATCAACTGCAGCAACAAAAGGATCGCATGTTTCTGCAGTCTTCAGCTGATAGGGCCTGGACTCCCTGTCAGCCTTACTGCTCAGTTTCTCTCCTTTGACAGAGGGAAAGATTGGGTGTCCTGTCTGCTGTATACTTGAAGGTCAATTTTCAAATAGCACTTAAGACATCTGGCTCATCACAATGTCTGACAGTCATTTTCAACAGTGCATACCTAGTTTTACACACACAGAAAAATGGACATAGGAGTTTGAGGCAGGGCCCACTAAAGTCTAAGCTTGAGGAATGGTCTGAAATTTGTCAGCTAATATTTAATGCTAAGAAATGCAAGGTCATGCATCTGGGCTGCAAAAACCCAAGGCTATGGTACAGTTTAGGTGAAGAACTTTTGTGCACGAAAGAGGAGCAGGACTTGGGTATGGAAATATGTGATGATCTTAAGGTGGCCAAACAGGATGAAAAGGCAATAGTGATAGCTAGAAGGATGCTTGAGTGCATAGGGAGAGCAATAGCCAGTAAGAAGGAAAAAGGAGGTATTGATGTCCTTGTATAAAACTCTGGCGAGACCCCATTTAGAATACTGCATACAATTCTAGAGACTACACCTTTAAAAAGATAAACAAGATGAGTCAGTCCAGAGGAAGGCTACTAAAATGTTTGGTGGTCTACATTATAAGGCATACAGGAACAGACTCAAAGACCTCAATTTGAGAGAGACATCTAAATACCTACTTGGAGCATAAATATGCATGAGACAAGTCTCATTCAACTGAAAGGAAACCCCACAGTGTGGGGGCATGGAATAAAGTTAAGAGATGATAGGCTCAGGAGTAATCTAAGGTAGATGTGTGGAATAGTCTCCCAGTAGAGGTGGTGGAGACAATGACTGAATTCAAGAAAATGTGGGACAGGCACGTATTTCTTAGGAAGAGGAGGAGATAGTGGATGCAGTGAATAGGCAGACTCGATGGGCTATTTGGTCTTTATCTGCCATCATGTTTATATGCTTGGGCTTGATGTTCTAAAACCAGGTGAAACATGGAACATATGGCTCCAATACTTATACCAGATGAACAAATATCCAATATCTGCATCTATATATCTAGGAGATCATTAGCAACTTCACTTCCATTTCCTCTTCTGCTTTAAAAAAATGGCCATCGTTTTAAAGGCCTATTTTTTTTTTTTTTTTGGGGGGGGGGAGAGACGGTGACAGAACAGGACAAGAGAGAACAATTGCAGCCAGTGTTGCCAAGGGAAATAACTGAAGTAAGTCAAGGCGGGAGTGATGTAAGCATCATTGAGCTCCTGATATATGCTCAGGAACCTTCAAAAGGTTTACTGCAGTAGTCCCCAACCCTGTTCTGGAGGATCACCAGGCCAATCGGGTTTTCAGACTAGCCCTAAAGAATATGCATGAGAGATAATTACATATAATGGAAGTGACAGGCATGCAAATCTGCTCCATGTATATTTATTAGGGCTAGCTTGAAAACCTGATTGGCCTGGTGGTCCTCCAGGACAGGGTTGGAGACCACTGGTTTACTGGACATAGGAGGGTGACTGTCCCAACCATGGCTCCTTTTGGAAGATATAACCAAGAAGTGCACAATTATCTCCTTGCTGTCAATGAAGAAAAGCAAAAACAAGAACCTTTTTTAATTTCATAACACACAATAATGAACATGCAGGATAAAGAATCACTGTTACACATTTATACAAAATGTATCTATTACAAAACGTTTCATATATATTTTACTTGCCTTCCATTATATCTTTTTCTATAATTTTGGCAGCCTCATTCTGGGTTGTCTGTAACTTGCGTAAAGTTGTTTTTTTTGTACTTATTCACCATGCATTCCTAAGAAAGGAAATCAGTAACACAAAGATTTACACCTAAATTTGTTAATTACATGCTTTTTAACTGAACTTAAAAAAAAAAGTTACTTGTCATTAGAACAATTATATAGTCTATATATATGACACTCAGGCAATAAATTGCACTGCCCACAAAGCTGCTTCTTTTTTGTTAGACCAACAGGTATTGAAAAAAGAGAGATTATACTTTAAATAAAATATGGTAGCTTACATGTAAAAAGTCTATGGCTACTTTGTCAAATTTTGTTTTCTTCTGAATATGATTCAAAGTCTCCCGATGAGAATCACCATCCAAATGAGCTTCAATGTCTTTTTCCTCAAATGTCCGGAATTTACAAAATGAACAAGTGAATGCCATCCTAGAAGGAAGAAAGTTGCTTGCTTTATTTGAAAAATGGAGGCAAATACCTAGCAAAACTGAATGGTCAAAAATAATGATTTAGATATAATTTTGCCAATTTGTTCTAAAACAGTAGTACTGATTATCCAGTTTAGTATATTTTCTGTAATTTTTGGTAAGTCATTATCTTGCACTACCTCAGGTATACTTTGAGACTAAGGAGGTCATTCTCAAAGTAGACATCTCAAAACAGCCAAACCCATACATCTGAGGAAAATGTCTAGACTGTGATTTTCAAAAAGGCAGAATTTGGACTTTTCTCACTGAATTTGTCAAAATAATAGGAGGCCATGTGTGGGCATGTTTTGGTAGGCCCAAAATTAGGACATCTCTCAGCAATAATGGAAAAGGAAGACAGGTCCAAGTCTAAGTAGTAGTACGTTTATATCCAGACCTACTTCAATCACATCCAAGTTAAAAAAAAATAAAAACTGATGTACTGAATGGCCAGCTGACCACTAGATGGATTAAAGCTTGACCTTTCTATAATCCCCCAATGGATGCTGTCCTTCCACCCCCCTAAGAACAAACTGAAAGGGGATACCAGGTGCTATATCATCATAAGGTATTATGGACATATCGAAAAGAGCAACAAGCAGCAGCAGCCAGGAGTAGCCTAGAGATCAGTGCAATGGACTGAAAACAAGGGGATCCAGGTCCAAATCATACTCCTCCTAGATTTGTGGTGTAAATTGTGAGTCCTCCAAAACCACCAAATTGCCTACTATATCTGAATATAGGAGACACCTGCATAGTGGAAGGCAATTGTAATGGTATAGAATTAGGCACAGTAGGTTTTTTTTCTGTTCCTGGAGGGCTCTCAAGACAGAATAAAAGTTATGGTACCTGGGTGCCATTATTTAAAATCCACTGCACTGACTAGTAAACTGCCCCTCTGATCTGTAGAGATGTCTGTGTGGCCAAGTGTTTATAGGTTGAATGTGTCAGTTTGGAAAATGGCTCTTCTATTTAGATGTCTTCTGTGCAAATTTATCCATTTTAGAACCAGTTTTGAAAGGGAAGTGCAGTCATTGGATCCTGCTGTCCATGGAAAACAAACAAGCTACATGTGTGCAACTTTGCTTTCTCCACAAACAAACAAGATCACAACAGCCATACATGTGGACTCTCCAAAGCTTAGGATTGCAGTTCATAAGTTATTAGTTTTAAAAAGAAACCCCTCCACTTCTTTTATCTATATCCATCTACATTATTTTGTTTTTATTGCAATCCATCATGAATTCTGGAGGCGGATAGTTGAAGCACTAATTGAACACTCATCCAAAGTTCAGTCCACAGTTTTTGTCAGCTTTGAGTTCTGTGATTAATTTCATTCATCAAGGCAAGAAACATTACTGTAGATTATTCCTATACTAAACTCACCAAGTCCATGATATTTTAAGTACTGTACTTTGTGCTGAATGCTCTGTTGAAAACTCACTCAGTCCAAAAGCCACTACCTATTTTTCTCAAAAGTGCTACTATGTACAGTTTTGGAAAAGTGCTCAATTGTTCATCTTGCACAGGACTGCTCTTCTAAAAGCACTGAAGACACCTTGTCTAAGCAGTAGTACTTTATGGAAGTAGTTATGCAGGACCACATTGCTGCCTTACAAATGTCACATATTAATGAGCAGCAAAAACAAGGTCAAAAAGACCTGCAAAGAAATTCACTTTGTCCCAAGCACTGGACTACCAATTGCACTCTATCAATATAATATAACCAGTGAAAGGGGGAATCCTCAGTGTGAAGGCACAGCGAAAGGAGAACAAACTCCAGCGCTCATATAATAAAGTGAAGGTCTAATAACCTCCACCTGCACACCATCATTGGATCTCTCCCGTATGCAAAAAAACACCAAATAATAAGGTGGTCTTCTCCATGGAGCTTCCAGGATGGCAGCTTTTCCTCTGAGCAGGTTACGTCTTGTCTATCTAGAAATTCCTTATTTCAGGAAGGTGGCGCCTTGGGATCACCTGACTATTTGGTGGGAAAAAATAATTGGATTGGTCTTCAAAAGGAACTGATTAAATTAGACCTACATAGCATGTCTCTAGTGGAATATATTAAAAACCATTTCATTCCTCGAGGATTAAGGATTCAAAAACCTCCAGGTATGTTTACCAACAAAGAAGCATTTTTACATAAATGGGCGGCCATTTTAAATAAAAGTTCTCTTGATTTGATGGTTCTAATTGTGGATACTATTCATGAGTCTTCCCAGGAGATTACTGCACAAGCTGATGTGTTACATGCCATGTTATCCACTGACCCTGTCATGGCCCCTATGTTTAGCCAAAATAGATCTGATATTCAGCTAACATTAGACCAATTCCGTGATAAGATTAGACAGGGCAAGGTCAAGAAATTTCACCGTGATGATAATGATTATACATTGGGCAATGTCTATAAATGGATGTGTAAATCTGACCCTATGAGTGATGCTGTGAATAATTCTAACTTACCATCGGATACTACTGATGATAATTCATCATCAAGTACTTCTAATGTTAGGAGTACACGTTCAGGTTCTTCACATTTTTTAGGACGTGGCAACAGGGGAGGATCCAGGAGACGGGGACGTGGACGGAGGAGTCAGCCAGACCGCAATCAAACACAAGGCTACAATCCTCCGTGCCCCTAAACGACAATCAGTCTGCTGTTATTAACATTTCCGGCTGTACCCTGTCCAGCACCCAAATTCAGGTTCTGGACAAAGGTTTTTCTTTTGTTCCTACCACTCAGTTGGATCATTTCACCATGCATAGAGATATTGCCCGTTTTATTAGAAATCTTCAGATCAAATTGTTTTTTGCTTCCAAGGAGACCCAGGGGGATGTTTCTTTATTCCGTGCTAAATCACACTGGGTCCCCCCGGGGCCCCTTGATCCTAATATTAAAGTCTTTCGTGACTTGGTTTGAGAGATATTGATACCTTAGCAAAATCTGCCCACTATAGGTTTTCTAATATGACACATGCTCAGAATTTAGCTTTACAATCGTTGCGTAATGACACCAACCTTATGATCAAACCTGCCGATAAAGGGGGTGCGGTGGTGGTTCAAAGCAAAGCACAATATGAGGCTCAAATTCAAGCCCATATTTCTAACACCTTGTGGTATACCAAACTAGATACCGATCCCTCTCCTACATTGCAATTGGTCATCTCCCAGGTTGTGCAGACAGCTTTTACAAATAATATAATTACTAAAGGGGAGGCCAGGTATCTCACTCAAAAGCCCAGTCAGACTCCCAGGTTGTATACTTTGCCTAAAATACATTAAACCTTAAAATAATCCTCCAGGACGTCCTATCGTGGCACTTCGTGGCACCATTTTGGAACCTTTATCCAAAATGGTGGATTATTTTTTGAAACCCGAAGTGGCAAAGGCTAAGTCATTTGTGCTGAACACCACTCACTTTTTGAATAAAATCAGGGTCGGTGGAGGTTCAATCTACTGATCTTTTAATTACTTTGGACCTTGAGGCATTGTATAGCAATATTCCCCAAGAGGAAGCTTTGAGGATCGTTGACATCACTTTATCTATGCTCCCCAATGACTCCAGGATTTCTAAATCGTTTCTTATGGAACTTGCAGCTCTGGTCTACAAAAAAATTTATTTGAAGCTCAAGGCGATTTTTATCTTCAAGTTTCAAGTTTATTAAATTATTTGATTAAACGCTTTTCAGGATACAAAGCGTTTTACAAAGAAATAAAATTGGATTTCTTAAATCACAAATACATCGTAAATAAAAATAATTACTTTAAATAAAAATAATTACTTTAAAATTAAAAAAAAAAACGAACTGGGGTAACAAACACATGAAACAGTAGGAAAGGAGGGAAAAAGAAAAAATACAATAAAAAAAAAAAAGAAAATGTGTTAATCAGATTAGGTTAGAACATAAGGATGATGTGAGAAAAGAATTTGCAAACATGAAAATCTAAAAAGAGGGGAAATATAATCTGAGTTTAATACAAGACGATGAGATTAAGAATCAACCGGAAAATAAACTTTTAGTTAAAGGCTTCTTTAAAAAGAAAACACTTTAAACTATTTTTGAATTTTTTCAAATCTTGTTCAAGTCTTAAATAAAGAGGGAGTGAGTTCCAAATAGTTGGGGCTGTAACCGAAAAGATCTTCAAACCTACGGGGTAGCCATGGGTACAGCCATGGCCCCCAGTGTGGCTAACCTTTATGTAACAGCTTTTGAAGAAAAGTTTCTGTATGTGTCCACATGGATGGCCTCTGTCTCTTTATGGCTGCGTTAAATTGATGACATCTTTTTAATTTGGTCTGATTCCTTGGAAAAATTTTATGATTTTTTAAATTGGCTTAATGCTCTCTCTACTCTAATACGAGGGCTTTGCTTCTAGTCAACGGGACCCGCACGGACTCTTTCTCCATCCTTCGTGGAACCCGGCAGGGCTGTCCCCTTTCCCCTTGCTGTTTCGTTCTTTCTCTGAATCTTTTGCTGTGTACTCTTCGGGGGTTCGCGGAGGTGCGGGGCTTTCAAGTTGGTGGGATTGAGTTAAAGACTTTAGCATTTGCAGATGACATGTTTTTGATTTTTACTCGACCTGAAGATTCTTTACCGACGGCATTGGACCTCATTTCTGAATTTGGCTTTTATTCGGGTCTGTCTCTCAATCTGGATAAGTCCTTGGCCTTGCCTTTATCCACCTGAGTTATGTGCCGTGTTTTTCCTCTTCATTGGGCTGACTCTACTTTGAAATATTTGGGGGTTTTTATTCCTCAGGACTTGTCTAGTCTGTATCGTTTAAATGTGGAACCGTTGTTCCAGGCTCTTCAGAATAAACTACAGTTTTTGGGGAACCTTTTCCCTTTTAGGCTCTACATCTTTCGGGTCCTTCCTCTTTATCTGACATCTCGAGTATGAGAGACAACTGGAACGCTTGATTCAGAGATATTCGTGGACTGGGAGCGGCCTCGCCTGCTTTATTAAATGGGCAGCATCTCCGTGGTATAGGGGTGGATTGGGTTTATTGAACCTTTGATATTTGACTATTGGATGTGGCATGCGCCACATTAATGATCTTTCCAGGGGTACTTCAGCATTCACCAACACTTCTTTGGAACTTTCCTGTTTTCAATCTACTCACTTTAGTGCATATCTTCATTCTCTTCCTTCTCTTGTGCCTGAATCTCTCTCTGTGAAGGTGCTCCACCGTCCCATGCGGAAGGTTTGACGCTGGGTCTGCAAATACCACCCTCTTTCTGCTTCTGTAACTCCCTTCTGCCTATCCGCTTTAATAGCTCCTTCTTACCTGGGATAGATGGGCCGAGTTTTGCTCGGTGGGAAACAAGGGATATTCACTATGTATTTCACTTGGTTGATGATGATGGCAAAATTAAGTCCTTTGCACAGTTGCGAGACGAGTTTGACCTCCTACCCACTGATTATTTTGCTTATATGCAAATACAACATTACATTTCTTCTTTACCCTCTAGTTCTTTACAAGCCTCCTGCCAAGAGCTGCTGTCAACGGCTTTCACCATTGGTTCCCAACTTTCGGTCCACCTTAAATTCCATCATCGCCATTTGAAGGATGAATCCCCCTTGTTTGACCATTCTAAATTACGAGATGCTTGGGCTCATGACCTAGCAGTAGAGTTGGCGACTGATGTGCTTTTGCAGGCTGTCTGTCGGCTGCCTGCCTTTCGAAAATATACCACCTTTCAGGAGCAACACTATAAGTTGATCTTCCGTTTGTATATTTCTCCTAAGAGGGCTTATTTATCACGACTACATGAGACTGCGGCCTGCCTTCGTTGTCAGGCTCCAGAAGCGGGCTTGGGACACATGTTTTGGACTTGCCCTAATGTTCAAGATTTTTGGACTGCTATTTTTGTTTTTGTGGAGAGCATTTGGAAAATTACCATTCGTCGTTCCCCTTTGCTCTTATTTGGAACTGTTTCTCATTATTTCCCTCGTCCAAAGGGAGTTGCAGCTTTCCTCAAGTGGACTGTCCTTGTTGCTCTGAAATTTATTTTGTTGAAATGGCTTGAGGCTGATGCTCCGGACTATTCACTATGGCGATGTCAGATGATTACTCTCCTGATGTGGGAAAGGAGGGATGTGACGGACTTTTCTTCTCTCCCATGCCCATCTTTCAGCGTACTTGGGAACCATTTTGGACTACCATGACTCCTCCGGCTCAAAGCCGTTTGCTTAACTGTTGAATCTTTGTTTTGTGTCTCATCTTGTTCTGCTTGGTATGCCTGCTTTCTTTGGTGTTTTCACTGGTACTGTTTATCTGGATGGAGGACCCGGGGGGGGGGGGGGAGTTTTGTGAGGGCTTGTTTAGGGCTCGGGGAGGTTGTTCGGGGGAGCTGTGATCTGTGGGGATTGGGTTTTGTATACCAAAAATGTTGAGCTGACTTGCTTTTTATATCATTGACCTGTTGGTGTTTTTGTTTGCTCAATAAAATATATTTTAATAAATTGGCTTAATGCTTTGGACATGCATTTGAAATTTTCAGCAGTGGTTGACACACAAAAAAAATCACCTATTTGGATACTGTGATTACTTAATCGGCTCAGAAATTGTCCACCTCAGTCCACAGGAAACCCACTGACCGTAATACTTACCTCCATTATTCTAGTTGTCACCCTTCTAGATTAAAGCAGTCCTTACCCATTAGCCAATTCCTAAGAATCCAGCGGATTTGTTCTACCATCACTGAGTTTAAAACTCAAGCCAAGTTATTAACGCATCGTTTTAAGGACAGGGGCTATCCTGATTGGGTTATCAAACGTGCTTATCACAGAGCTCAATATGCTAATCCTGAGCTATTGCTCATAACAGTACTACCATTGATCGTCAAGTATGTGTTATTTCCTTTTCTAACCAAGCTCAAATAGTGGCTAGTATTATTCGTAAACTTTGGCACATTCTAGGCTTTCATGACAGTTTTAGAGAATTGCCTAGAATTGCTCTCATCCCAAAAATCTGGGTAATTTATTGAGCCGATCATATGTCAACAATCCTCATTCACAGGGGTCACAGACCTCGTGGTCATTGCAGTATGTGCCCTCTGTCTTTGACAATTTCTACTTGGTGCCATTCTGTTTCTCATCGTCAATATCAGCTTAGACAATATACGACATGTCTGTCACAATGGGTGGTTTATGTCAGTGTTTTTCAACATTTTTACACCTATGGACTGGCAGAAATAATTATTCTGTGGACCAGTATCAGTCCGTGGACCGGTTGAAGAACACTGAGCTAAGTTGTGGGCCAGGCCCCGCCCATCTCTACCCAAAACTCCACCCCCAGACCCCGCCCCCATAATAGTACTAATTGCACCTTGTGCATCCCGTGCCTCATCTGGAAGCCTTCCCTCTGACATTGCAACGTCAGAGAGAAGGCTTCCGGTGCAGGCGCAGGACGTCCGTAGGAGCCACTGCCCGTGGCTTTGTGCACTGAATCAGTGAGGAAGAGGGAGCTGGCTCGAAGATAACACCGCATCGATCGCACCGTGGACCGGCGGTTGAAGAACACTGTTTTGGGTCTGATGCACGTGATGGCCCTGTGGACCGGCACTGGTCCATGGACCAGTGGTTAAAGAACACTGGTTTATGTCATCAGCTGCCCTTGTAGATTGTTATATGTGGGACGGACTAGCCGCAAAATCAGAACTAGACTTTTGGAACACAAGAGCCGGCTGAATACCTCTACTGTTGCTGCTCCTATGGTTTCTCATTGTGTGGATAAGGGCCATGTGTTTGCCGATTTAAATGTATCATTGTTCATTGTTGAACAAATCCCCGATGAGTTCAGAGGCATTAAGTTCGCCCGCATTCAGCTACGGGAACAGTTTTGGATATTTGAGTTGGGCACAGTTCATCCGCATGGCCTGAATGAATCTATGGAGTGGAACATTATTCTGTAGACGTTTGACTTTTTTTTTTCTTTGATCTGATTGGCTACATTTTTCATGACGTATTTATCCTTCTCAGGTTTTAAGCACTGCTTGCCTGCCTCTGTTAGCTCCTCTTTTTTCTCCTGGCTGGCTTTCTTGCTTCATTGGCCGTTCATGGCTGAATGAATGTCGTCTGTTTAAAGCTGCAGGTTCCTGAGGAAGGGACCCAGAGTCTCCGAAACCGGGCTGGTAGAACCTGAACTTGAATTCATCTGATGTTACAGTGGGCTTTGTTGCTCTGCTATTGTCCTTTTCGGACCATGCCTGCAAGTTAAGTCTGCCTTATTATTATTTTTTCCTGGGAGTCAGCTGGAGGACCTACAGAGTATCCTGCTCTGTCTCAGCACTGTGTATATGTGATTTACTTTTATCACTTACTAGTTTGTTCACCTTATTATTTGGTGGGTTTTTGCATACGGGAGGGATCTGATGATGGTGTGCAGGTGGAGGTTATTAGACCTTCACCTTATTATGTGAGCACTGGAGTTTGTTCTCCTTTCTCTGTGCCTTCACACTGAGGATTCCCCCTTTCACTGGTTATATTATATTGATAGTGTGCGATTTACATATTAATGAGCAGCACAAAACGATGCTGCTGTGGTTTCCAGCTGGTGCACTACCGTATTTGAGGTAAGTTCATGGAACTTGTTTCAGTGTATCAGAAAAATTCAATCTACAATGCATATTATTTATAAACCACCCTGACTTGAGTTCTTTCACCAGCATACTCTTGTGTGAAAAAAAAGTTGTAAGGGTCTGTTGATTCAGTTTTCTCAAAAATATCTGAAGT
Source organism: Geotrypetes seraphini (assembly GCF_902459505.1). Taxonomy (NCBI): domain Eukaryota; kingdom Metazoa; phylum Chordata; class Amphibia; order Gymnophiona; family Dermophiidae; genus Geotrypetes; species Geotrypetes seraphini. Next base: position 26,198,025 of record NC_047095.1, read on the forward strand.
ACTCATTAACAGTCCTGAGTTATGTAGTCTCCTCTGGTGGAGACCTATATGCAATAGTGGAGAAAAATGCTTTGGTATAGTGCTTTTGTCAATATGGAATTCAGATATTCACTTGAATATAAACTTCTGAGGTGTTCTTAGAAATACCCAATTGTTGTAGAACAGAGTATAGGGTTCACAATGAACTAAGAGGGTGCGATACGATTCTCATTAATGGACTTTTCAAAAATGCATTATGAGAATATGAGAACCTCTGCTATTTCCATCATAAGAGTAACGCTGTGGAACAAATTAACTGGACCGCAAAGAGCCCTATCTGATATTCAGATGTTTAAAAAGATGCTTAAAACTACACTTTTTATAGAAGCATTCTAGTAAAAGATGTTTTTGCTCAATGCTGGTTTTAGGATGCGTGTATTATGAGGATCTGGGAACTCACTGTTTATATGGAATGATCTGTAATTTGAGATGGTTGTATAAGTTTTGCCTGTTCCATTCAGTGAATGTTACTTTTGTAAAACCGCCTAGGAATAGGCGATTGATAAATATTTTGAATAAATAAGTAAATAATTAGCTACAGTCATGTGAAAAAATTAGGACACCCCACGAAATATTCAGTTCTTTCTTAAGAAATGTTTACATATCGTTGTTAAATATTTTTTTTATTTATCTCTGGAAAAGAAAGTGATGTAATTGCAGGTAAACAACAAAATTTTCCTCGATTTACTCATGAAACAAAAGATATTCACAAAAAGGTGTATTCTAACTGAGGAATAAATTAGGACACCCTATACCCTAATAGCTAGTGTTACACCCTTTGACTGAAATTAGAAAATGACATGGTGACTGTTACCTGCAGTTAGCTGAAGGTAACCCGCCGGAATGGGGGAAATAATTAACTGGTTGCTGTGGGTACGGGGGACAAGGCCATTCATCGCCCCAGGGTAATTATTGCTTGATGACGATCCACTAGTAGATAGGCCCTTGCAGAGACCATGTCGAGTTGTGCCCCAATGAACTGGTTGGAATTTTGATTTTTTTGAAATTCATCATGAACCCCAGCACCTGTAGAGAGTGCACTGTGGCTTGAATGGTTAAAAGCAACTGCTCCTTGGTGTGTGCTACTAGGATCCACAAAAGGTTAATCAACTGAGAGAAAAAAACCTCTAGGGTTAAATGATTTAGTAGCTATAATAGTAATAATGAAGGAAAGAATCTCAGAATTGCCACTCCAAGGATCATAATAATATCATCCATATAAGGAATTGTGGCGTGGGTATCTAAAAATTATTGAGTAGTGAAGTTATATACAGTGGTACCTCGGTTTACGAGTGCACCGGTTTGCGAGTGTTTTGCAAGACAAGCAAAACATTTGCAAAATCGGTGCCTCGGAAACCAAACATGGCTCGATTTACGAGCACCCCCTCGCAATCCGGCATCCTCCCCTCCGCGATCCGGCACCCCCCCCCCCCACGCAATTGGGCACCCCCCCCCCCCGACGCTTCTTACCCTCATCTGGGCAACGGCATGTCCTGTGCTTGGTGCCTGTGCCCGAAGATCGGCCTCCTCTTCTGCTAGGCCTTGAGCATCTGAGAAGAGGAGGCCGATCTTCGGGCACCGGCACCAAGCACAGGACATGCCGTTGCCCAGATGAGGGTAAGAAGTGGCGGGGGGGGGGGGTGCCGGATCGTGGCGGGAGGTGCCAGATCGTGGCGGGGGATGCCGAATCGCGTGGGGGGGGTGCCGGATCGCAGGGAGGCTTTCGGGGGGAGCAATGCCGGTTCTCGTGGTGGGGGGGAACACATCAAAGCGAGTTTCCATTATTTCCTATGGGGAAACTCGCTTTGATAAACGAGCATTTTGGATTACGAGCATGCTCCTGGAACGGATTATGCTTGTAATCCAAGGTACCACTATACTCTTAAAACAGTGATGGATTAAGTTACATTTAATATGTGAAGGTTTTGGATCAATGAAAGATACCCACGGCACAATTCCTTATATGGATGATATTATTATGATCCTTGGAGTGGCAATTCTGAGATTCTTTCCTTCATTATTTCTATTATAGCTACTAAATCATTTAACCCTAGAGGTTTTTTTCTCTCAGTTGATTAACCTTTTGTGGATCTGAGTATTTGTGGTTAATCTTTTCTTTCTTGTATTACGTGTGCTACTAGGAACCAGTTGTCCAGGTAGAGGAATACCATGTGGTGATTTCTTCTGAGGTCAGCTGCTACCACCGCCAAACACTTTGTGAAGACACATGATGTTGATGAGAGGTCGAAATGTAGAACTTTGTACTGGTAATGCTTGTTGAGGAATAGAAATCTGAGAAATTTCCAGTGGGAAGGATGAATAGGGATGCGAGTATATGCATCCTTGAGGTCCAAGGCGGCTAATCAATCATTTTTTCTGAGAAGAGGAAGGATTCCTGGAAGTGAAATCAGGCGAAATTTTTCTTTCTTGAGATATTTGTTGGGAGGACGGAGGCCGTGCGTCTTCTTGGGAAGTAGGAAAAATCTGTAATAGAATCGGTTGTAATGCTGTTGCTTGGGGACCTCCTCTATAGAATTGTTCTGAAGCAACAAAGATATCTCTTTTGTCAATTGAGGGATGTGATGATGCGGAACGATGGATGGTTTGGAAGGAAATTGAAGGAGTATCCTTTAGAAATGACCATAAGAACCCCAGTGTCTGTTGTGATGCTTTGCCATGCTGAGAAAAAATTGGTTAGATGCATTCCTACAGGTGGAAGATCAAAAAGCAGGAGCTGATTTAAGCGGAAAAGTTGGGTCATTGATGGTTTGTGGACTTTGCTTTTGAGCAAATGAGGTAGACTGAGGTCTCTTAGGAGTGGTCATGGCATAAGGTGTAAATCATCTCCGAGGATAGTACTGTTGGAAAAATTGTATGATCTGCGATATGGCAAAGCAGTCAAAGATCTGCGATAAGGTTGGAATTGATTCTGAGGATGTGCGAAGAGCTCACGCATGGCTGTATTGTCTTCCTTGAGTTGTGACACCAAAATAAAGGCTATCTCTCAAACATGGAGCATCTGCTAGCTGGTCACGAAGGTCTATCCGAAGGTTTGAGGCTTTGAGCCAGGTTGAATGCCGAGCCACAATGGCAACTGAAGAAATCCGAGAACTCATGTCATAGGCATCATAGTCTTTATTAAATGGAAAGTCAATTCTTGTAATGCCAGAAGGAGGTTTGGAATTTCCTCTGGAGAAGCCATATCCAATTGCTGTATAATGGAATGCTGGAAATGTAGAATTTTTCATTGATGGGCCATGATTTTTGATGCAAGAATGGATCTCGGATAGACCTTTCATCTGATAGAATCAAGAAAATGATGATCTTTCTCAGGAGACGAGTTGTATTGAGACTTTAAGGTTTTCGATACTATAGAACAGTGTTTTTCAACCGCTGTTCCGCGGCACACTAGTGTGCCGCGAGATGTTGCCTGGTGTGCCGCAGGGCCGCCATCAGGGCAGTACTACCAGTCCTGCATTCAGGGGCCCGGAGCTGACAGGGGGCCCGAGGCAGGGGCGCCAGTAGCTCGCCAAGGCAAAGTGAGTCGATCACCCAGGACTCACTTTGTCTTGGCGATCTAATCTATCGAGCCGATAAGTCTTCTCCCCGACGTCAATTCTGCAGTCGGAGAGGAAGTTCGGGCCAGCCAATCGTTGCCTGGCTGGGCGGAACTTCCTCTCCGATTGCAGAATTGACGTCAGGGAGAGCATGCGTCGGCGTCGGCTTTGGGGCCTGTTATCCATTGGTGGGTCCTGTTCCCCGATGGCAGCGGCAGTGGCAGTGGCTTGGGGAACGGCAGGGAGAAAGAAAGAAAGGGGGCAGGCAGGGAAACAGAAGGAAAGAAGAGAAACAGAAAAAAAGAAAGAAAGGTCAGGGAGAGAGGAAGAAAAAGTTGGGGGAGGGAATGAGGTGTGGAGGAGAGAAAGCATACAGGCTGATAGAAGGGAGAAAGTGCAACCAGAAATCACCAGACAAGGTAGGAAAAATGATTTTATTTTAAATTTAACAAAGTGGAGGCAGTATTACCACAGTTTTCAAAGGAATTTGCCCAAATAACTTAATAGTTAACTGGGTAAATTCCCAGAGATGAAAACTTCCCTTCACTTACTATGCACAGTTCTGAATTTATATCTGCTGTCTATATTTTACAATATGGTCACCTTTTACTAAACCGCAATAGTGGTTTTTAGCGCAGGGAGCCTATGAGCGTCAAGAGCAGCGCTAAAAACTGCTATTGTGGTTTAATAAAAAGGATGGAGGGTATATTTGTCTATTTTTGTATGCTATAAAAACCAAATACAGAGAGAGACTGAGAGCTGTTGACGAAGAGCTACGTGTGTGTCTTTCTTCGATTCCAGCCAGAATATCAGCTTTGTGTTCAGCCAAACAGGCCCAGGTTTCGCACTGAATAAAGTATTTTATAATTTTTCACTATTCTGTTTACTTAATATTTCATAATAAAGTAATTATAAAATACTTTCTTTGTGTTTATTTGATTCCTATTCAAGAGAATTACTTTATATATAGTCAATATAGGCACAGAGTTAAATTTTTTAACATATTCTAATGGTGGTGTGCCTCGTGATTTTTTTCATGAAACAAGTGTGCCTTTGCCCAAAAAAGGTTGAAAAACACTGCTATAGAATAATACGGTAGCTACTGTAAATCATGCCCTAGTGCTTTTTCAACTCTGTTTTCTAACTGCCTGGAAGTTGTAGAAACAGATTGTGGCTCCTGCCATTAGCAAGTTGTAGATCCTGTAGAACCTGATGGACTAGAAGCACTATGAAACTTCTGGACGGAATTTGACAAGACTGAAGGATGGCTTGAAAATCCTTTTTTTTAGGTGGCGTGACCGACTGGTTAAGACTTAGAGTAGACAACTTTTGAAGAAATTTGGGATAAGAATAGTCTTCTGGTTGATCTTGTTGCAGCAATGTCTGCGCTTGGGAAGGAAGGTCCACATCTAGAGGATCAGATTCCCGTGTGTCATACCAATCTTGTATAGGAGACATCTGTTGCTGAGGCGAAGCACAAAGTGATGTATGGGATGACCAAGCCATATTAGTAGGATTAGAGAAAGGCTCTGGGCATAAGGGATCCTGAGGTGGACACTGTACTATGCAGTCAGGATACTGCTGAAGATCCACTGAGGCGGCCAGAGAGGGAGAGGGCTGGTGTAAAAGAGCAGCACTATTCCTCAAACCCCTGCAACAGCGAGAAAAAGTTCACTACCATAGTAATAGAACTTCGAGCCTGTGAAGTGATTGTGGGAAGCAAATTAGGCACACACCACTGTTTTTGAGCTGTAGGGCTGTCAGAAAATACTGGTGGAGATAATGGTCTTTTAGCTCCCATATTTTAAAGGAAAAAAAGTAAAAGCTTTACCTTGAAATTCCTGTGCTGTCTTAGATAAAGGACTGTGAAGCAATAACAGTGCCCGCAGGTGGCCTCCCTATGTTACCTTTCGACGCTGAAGCAGACACGGGCTGTTTCTGCTGGCTTCGCACTGTCTTCATACAAACCAGCGGGGGAAGTGTTTTGCAAGCCTCCAAAGCCAGCAGTTTCTTCTTTGTGCTTGCCACATTTGTAGTTTTCTTTTTTTCCTGACAGCAGCAGCAGGCTTCCCTCCCCCAGTGGTACCTGATTGTGCCCTGAAGGGAGGAGGGAGCTGATGAGATGTGTCTCTTGGAATGCAAATTGGGTTACTTCACTCATTAAAAGGCATAAGATTTTGAGAGCTTTGAATAGTCGGAGCTGATTTTCTTTTTCTACAAGAAACACATTTGTCCGCAACAGAGCATGCCAAGTTTCAAACATGGTGGATGGGTCACCTCCTGGGAGCACCTGCTGAGCGGCGGAAGGCTGGGGTTTTGATTTTAATTTGGAAGGGCTTGTCATTTGCGGTTCAGCAGCAGTGGGTGGATCCTGGGGGTTGGTATATAATAGCTAAAGTGGTTCTTGATCGTCACTCGTTGATTCTGTGTAATGTTTATGCCTCAATGCTTACAATTCTAAGTTTTTTGCTTTGCTTATTCAGCTCTTGGGTCAGCATCTGATGATCCTTTGTTGGGTGGTAGGTGACTTCAACTGTGTGCATGATCTCCTGGTTGATAAATCACATCCTGCTCCTGCTGATAGGTCAAGCTCCACTAAGGGCATTTCTTTACTTTGCTCTTCTTTAGATGATATCAATGTCTGGAGGACGCTCCATCCAAGGGAGAGGGATTTCACCCATATCTCTAAGGCTCATGCCTCTTTATCCCACATCGATTATTGGCTACCCTTGAGCTCTTTGTTCTCTAAGATTGAAGCTGCCTCTATTGGTTCTTTTGATGCTCCCCTCCAGCTGGATTCTTCTACTCCGGGGTCTTTTGGTTGGCAGTTTCCGCTTCGTCTTTATACAGATCCCAAACTCAAGGAGTTCTTGTACAAGAAATGGTCTGAATATCAACTTCATAATCATGCACATCAGGATATGCCCATTCTTTATTGGGAAGCAGCCAAGGCGGTGCTCCATGGGGAGATCTTGGCTTATGCCAGCCATCAGTGTCGAGCTCGGGATCGAGATTCTGCACTTGGAGACGCGGGTTGGCACCCTTCGACGGCTTTATGGGCGGACTCAGGATCCTTCCCTCTGCTCGCTACTTTTGGTCTCATCATGGGAATCAGCGGGGAAGCTTTTGGCATGGGCAATGCCACATTCTAAGGGGGGGGGCGCAAATAATACTATTTTACAACTCCACTAAGCTGGGGGGGGGGCAGGGGTCATGGCTCGGACAGATAAAGAGATTAACATGGTATTTTTTTGAATATTATAATATATACGCAACAATCCAATTTAATGGAGGGTGGAGTATACCTGGAAGGCCATTCCTTGCAGAGTTTATCAGAACAGGCAGTGGCAAAGCTCAATTCCCTGATTACTATGAAGGAGGTAGCGGGAGTCATACAGAATGGAACCTTATTGAAAACCCCCAGCCCGGATGGGTTTTGTACGGAATTCTATAAACTTTTACATCCCACTGTGGCTCCAGTGTTGACGGATACTTTTATGGCCGCAATACAGAGGGGTAGCCTTCCAGATTTACTTATTACTGCTCAAATCGTGGTGTTGTTGAAACCCCATTTCATTGCTGAATGTGGAGGCCAAGTTGTTTGCCAAGGTTCTAGCGTCTGGCTCAGTGTCTACTGGATTTGATTGCCTACCCACAGGTGAGTTTTGTTCAGGGCCGTACTAGTGTTAAAAATATTAGATCCATCTTGGTGTCTTTGGAATATGAAGAGAGGACGCAGCAGCCTTCCCTTTTAATCAGCTTTGATGCCGAAAAGGCTTTCGATCGGGTTTCCTGGCAGTTTTTTTGCGCTGTTTTGAATCGGTAGGATTTTCGGGGTGGGGGGATTCAGGATGCGGTTTGGGTGCTCTACCAGAGCTTTTGTCTGGGTCAATGGCCTTTGTTCTTCCTCCTTTCCGATATGTCAAGATATGTGTCAAGGTTGCCCTCTTTCCCCCTTGTTTGCCTTGTCTTTGGACCCTGTAATTCGAGATGTTTTAGGTAATGCGGCTATTCAGGGTATTCGCATAGGCTCCTCTATAAGATCTCGGCTTCTGCCGACGATTTTTTGGTACACCTGTTGGACCCTATCGCCTCTTTGCCGAATCTGATGGACACTTTTACGGAATATTGGGACTATTCTGGTTTCACGCTTAATTTCGATAAATCTCTAACCTTGGCCACTTCCCCGCAGCTGAGGGACTCCTGGTCGGGTCCCTTCTCTCTCCAACGAGCATCTACCTCCTTTCGCTATCTCGGGATTATGCTGACAGCTACTAAGTCTATGCTATATCGTAGCAATGTCGACTTTGTTGCGTTATTCTGCAGAGTGTTTCACCCATTGGTCTCTTCTACCTATCTTCTTGCATGGTAGGCTACAACTATTTAGCATGGTACTTTTTCCTAAGTGGATCTATACCTAGCAGCTACTGCCTTTGTGGCCTTTGAAGTAGGATATTGACAAATTGCAGTCCATGCTCTCTCGCTTTTGTTGGAGGGGGGGGGGGGGAGGAGGAGACCAAGGGTCGCATTGCTGCATTTGATGGGGTCTTGGGCTGGAGGGGGGATGGGATTCCCAAATTTCCAGTTGTATAATGTAGTCTGTTTGATGCGATATTTGGGAGAGTGGTTCTCTGCCAAGATTTTACTCCTAAAGCTTTCGAGAATGCTTTTTTTGCCCCTTGGCCTACCTTGCCTGTGCAGCTTAAGGGTAGCCTCTTATTGAGCTCGTTGAGAATGATTTGGTCTTATTTAATGAAGCTCTGGAACAGTAATCCATCAGTTTCTAGATTCTTACCTATTCTCGGTAATTTGCAGTTTAGCCCGGGTATGGTTAACACTAGTTTTCGTAAACTGGAGTTGCAGGGTATCACTTTGCCCAACTATGTTCTGCGCGCTGATGGTTCTCTCCTGTCATGGATTGATCTTGGATCTTTAGGTGATTTTTTCGGTGGGGGATTTTCTGGCTTACAAGCAGCTTCATTATGTTCAGTCGCTTTCATTAGATGCTTTGGCCTTTCCTCTTGCAGATAAATTTGAGGAGTTTTTTGCTCCCTATTTGGAAGATGGGTTTATGGTGTTGGGCCTTTATAAAGATTTTCACCGCTTGGCGGTGCTGACAGATTGAGTTGTATTGCAGGAGCATTGGTGTCACAACCTTGTGATCTCGTGCGATGCTTTGTACCTTCTTTCTTTGATTATGATTAAGCGGATACCTGGAGTCTCCATCAATGCGGTCTTACGTTAATGTCAATTTCATATGCTCCATTGTGGGTATTTTACACCGAGCCAGCTACATCTTTCTAGCTAAACAGATTCACCTGTGTCCTAAATGCTCCCAGCAGCCCCACTCGTTCATCCATGCCTTTTGGTCTTGAATGAAAATTAAACATTTTTGGAGGCAGGTTTTGTCCTATGTGGAGGGCATTTTAGACTGTTCTCTTCCTCTTTCGGCAGCTGGCCTGTTACTTGATAAATATGAGGCCTTTCATTTGCCCTGTAGTGGTCAGAGGCAGTTTATGAGATGGATGGGAATCCTGGGAAAAAAAGTGATCCTTTCGGTTTGGATCAGTGATACCTTGCCCTCCTTTTGGGCCTGGAGAAATCAATTGCATGCTCTGTTGCTGACGGAGTATAGAGCGGCCAGTCACAGTCTTCTACAGAAACAATTTCTTCAAATCTGGGATTCCTATATCCAGTCTCTTTATCGTCGAGAGTCCGGAGTGACATCTTTAACTCCCTTTAATCCTGCTCTAGGCTGGGGTTTGGAGACTAGTCAGTGTGGGAATGTCTGGGTTGCGTGAGAGGATTTTTTTTTGTTTCTTCTCCTTTCCCCCCTTTATTTTTTCTTTGCCTTCTCTGTGGTTCTGTTGGTTGGCCTTCCATTTTAGGTCACCTTTATCAGGTGTGGGGGGATGGGGGTCTTTATTCCGTAGCAGTGGATTATCAGAGTCCAAGTCTACTGCATTGTAGTTTATGTGTTGGTGCAGGAGACAGAAAGTGTTTTACTCATGGAGAGGGGGAGAGATGGACAGGGAGGGCAGAAAGAAGGGAGGAGAAAAGTCACACTCAGGAAATGGGGAAAGGGCAGAGAGTAAGAAGTTGGACTCAGAGGGGGAGGGAATGAAGACTGGAAGAGAAGGAAATGTGCAGGAAGCAGAGAAAGAAATGTTGGATGCACAGTCAGAAGGAAGTGCAACCAGAGACTCAGGAAATCACCAGACAACAAAGGTAGGAAAAATAATTTTATTTTCAATTTAGTGATCAAAATGTGTCCATTTTGAGAATATATATCTGCTGTCTATATTTTGTACTATATTAGTCTATTTTTCTATAGTTGTTTCTGAGGTGATATTGCTTATTTTAAAGTCATCTGCCCCGACCTCTTTGAAAAAACAAACAAATATAAATGATAATTAAGATTTTCTCTGCATATAGTGAGTGTGCTTTGTGTTTTTTTTTAAATTTTGTGGTTATCTTTATGTATTAATAAGATTATACTGTGTGCATATGAAAAAATGAACAGAAGAAATTGCATTACAAGTTTCAAGTTTATTTAAAAATTTATTATACCGCCTAATCAGGCTTCTAGGTGGTGTACATTAGTCAATAAAAACAGTCAAGTTAACAAACCTATTTAGGGGAACAATTAACCAAACAGACAGACTTGTACAAAAGGAAAAAAGGGGTCAAACTACAATCTTATAGGAAAGAGACACTGAAGGAAAGAACAAGAGGTAGGGGGAAGGCTAAAAGAAAATCAAATTGTCCTTAGAAGGGCAGTTGTTATTAAACAGCATCTTTAAAAGAGTAGGTACTACTTGAAGGCGTCTTTAAATAAGAAGGTTTTTAATTTGGATTTAAACTGGTTTAAATTAGTTTCCTCTCTTATGTAATTGGGTATAGAGTTCCAGAGGGAGGGTGCAGTGACCAAAAGGATGTTTAAGCGCATGGTATTAATATTTTTCAGAGAGGGGATATTAAGAAGATGTTGTGTAGTGGAACGGAGTGATCTGAGGGGGGCACAGGGTACAAGAAGTCTGTTTATGAATTCTGGTTGATTACAAGTTCTAGTTTTGATTGTAAGTAAAAGAATTTTATAAGTGATTCTATGTTCGATGGGGAGCCAGTGTGCTTTAATTAGTAGAGGTGAAACATGATCAAATTTCCTTGCCTGGAAGATAATTTTAACAGAAGTATTTTGAATAATCTGCAATTGTCGAATTTCTTTCTGTGTGATCCCTTTGTATAAGGCATTACAGTAGTTAATACAGGAAATTACCAGAGTGAATTAAAATAATATTGGGGGGGGGGGGTCTGTGCGGAGCTTGGGGGTCTGGGCAGGTTTGGGGTAGAGCTTGGGTGGAGCATTTGGTTGATATTGGTTAGACTTAGGGGGTACTTGGCTTGGAAGAAGTTGAGAAACATTCTTTAACACCACATCATTTATTTCATATATGCTACGAGTTGGGTGCTATATATCTCAACAGGAAAGGGGAAAACATCTTAAAATTGAATTTAGCAAGTAAAATGTTAACACCACTTTGGATTGTTTTTAATCACAAAGTGATAATGAATGTAACATTTGGAGAAGCAAATCTAATCATCCATCATCGACTTTGTTACTATGCTTAGAAGTCCCGACACCATCAGGTGGCTGTAGTATATGCCCTGCAACCTTGTCAGCAAAAACTTGAATAGAATAAAAGATGGCCTGGACTCCCAACCAATAGATATGGAGCTTCTAATATAGATGTGACCATGTCCCTTCTGTTTGACTCCCCAATCTAGATTGGAATTTTATCTGTTAATGTTATCTGAGATAGCAGTGGGTAAAATAAACCTGCCTCTGAATATTTCTACCATTTAAGGGCTCTCTGACAGCTTTCTGTCATTTGAAATTTTGTAGAATCTAGGCTAAGTTTTGGTTCCACTGTCATTTTAACTTCCACTGCACTCTCTCATGTGAAGATGGGTCAATTACAAGGACTGTTGCCACTGTATGACCCAATAATTTTAGCACTTGCCATCCAGTAGCCTGGAATATGATGTTGCTTTGACCAGTAGTTTTAATATGAATTCTGTTCTATTGGATGTTAAAGTGGCCATAGCCGACAAAGTGTGAATATTTACTCCCATAACTTCTAAGACTTGAGAAGGAAACAATGTTGATTTTTCCATACCGACAATGAACCCTAGAGCCTTTAGGATCATCTTGGCTAATCATACAGTACTGGAAGCTTCTTTGTATACTTCCAGCTACAAGCAAATTGTATCGGTATGAAAAAAAGTCCTCTGAAAAACAGGAGAGCTGCAACAACTCTTTTACACTTGGTCAACATAGCTGGGATGACGTAAGTCCGAAAAAAGAAAATCTTTGCATTAGAAGTGCTGCTTAAGGAACCTGAAGCAGATGTATGGTAATGTGCCCATAGGTATCCTTAGAAACATGATGGCAGATAAAGGCCAAATGGTCCAACCAAAGTAACCATCATCTTTCTCTAAAGAGATCCCACGTGCTTATCCCATGCTTTCTTGAATTCAGACTCACAGTCTGTCTCCACCACCTCTTCCAGGAGACTGTTCCACACATCTACCGCCCTGTCTATTAAAAAGTATTTCCTTAGATTACTCCTGAGCCTATCACCTCTTAACTTCAGCCTATGCCCTTGAAGTCTGAAGAAAAATAAAGGCTAATATATTTATGTTGATGTTTTATTTTTCTCTCAACTTTGTTTAGAACTCAGAGGTTTAATATAGGCTGCATTCTGTTTTCTTCATAATGAAGAAATATTTTAAACAAAACCTAGACTCAGTTTGGTTAGTGAGACTGGTTCTATTACACTGGCCCTTATGAGAGAGTCTATTTCTTGAGCCATGAACATCTGTTAATACAAAGGTGGAGAAGACTCGTGAGCTTTCACCACACTAACCTATCTGTAATCTTTCCCCTTCTTTATCTTGATAATCCGTTTGTCCATAGTTATGAACTTCTTTTTTATGAAGTGCATTAACCTTCCCTTGACTAGATAATCAGAAATTAGAGTGCAGTCAAAAACTAGGCTCCAGTTTAATTTGTGGTTGATTAGTGAACTTCGAAGATTTTCTGTCTTCCTTCCTCTACTTGTACCAAGTTGTTGAAGAGGCATTTGGGAACGAGATCTAGAATAGGAACAAGGTTACGATTGGTATTTCCTGTGCTGATAAGGCCTTCCAGAAGGCTAGAACTGCAATCTTACAGTAAGATTGCAGTACCAGCCTGTAGTAAGAGGAAGATTATTGATGGCCAGTGTTATCTACTGCTAAGGACTGAAGTATAATATACTATCTCCTGAACTTTTTCTCCATAAGGATTTTCCCCTAGCATTGGTTTATCTATAAGGTAGTCAGGTACATCTTCTCCAATTCCAGATGCTCTTAACCATGCCATCCTCTATGCTGCTATTTCTAAACCTCTCAAAGCTAATAATTTAATAAATCTGTCATTTAAACCTCTCAAAGCTAATAATTTAATAAATCTGTCATTGTTAGCACTGCAGACTGTCCTAATCAAGTATTTAGCACGTTTGTCTAGACCTTGAAGATTTAGAGTCAGATGATTCTTGAACTGTCTCAGTTGCAACACAGATGTATTAATGGAAGATTAGGTTTTCACCTTCGATAATCTTTCTGTTAGTCCATGCAGGATTCAGTACGTTAGGTGTTCAATCCCTTCCCCCAATCAGGAGTTGCAGAAATCCTAATACTTTTCTGAGCACATGCTCCTTCCACCTTAGTGAGACTTAGAGCCCCCTGCAGTTCAGTCCCAAAGCCAAGCAACATACCTAACAAATCCATGACAAGGAAGGGGGTACTGGGGAAGATCCCCAGCAACATGTCTGAACTGGTCTGCTCTGCAAAACATGAAAATAAGTAATAAACTGGCACAAAAGCAACACAGAAAAACATTGAGGAACAATGTAGAACTAACCTGCTGTGAGCAACAAGCACCCACATGAAACAAATAAGCATACTCACAGAAGAGCGAACTTCCTACAGGATCAGTCTACTGTCTACTGGATCAGTCTACAGTCTACTGGAAGATCCTCAAAGCCTATAAGGAGAATAACAGAGGCAGAAAACAGGCGATTCAGAACAACTGAGCTTACACAGAGAGAGTGGTCATACTGAATCCTCCAGGGACTAACAGAAAGAAGATTATCAAAGGTGAAAACCTAATCTTCCATTCTGCTATGTCCCTTTCGAATTCAGTATGCTAAGTGAAGCATCTAGTAGCAGCATCTAGGGAGAGACAAAAGAGCCTGCTCACAACACAGAGATCCCAAAAGTGGCATCAGAGCGAGCCGCCACATCCACCAGGTAAAGGTATGAAAAGGACCAAGTAGCCACCCTGGAAATTTCATCTGGATGAATAGCACGAGACTCCGCCCATGAAGCAGCACTTCTATTCAAGTGGGCCTTAAGGAAAACCAGTGGCTGCTTGCCACGAGTGATGTAAGTCACAGAAATGGCCATACAACTCCAACGGGCGATTGAGGTCTTAGACACCGGCCTACCACGCCAAAGTGGGGCAGTCAGAACAAAGAGGTGATTAGACAGCCAAAAATCATTAGTCTTCTCCAAATAATGGAGAAAGCCATGCAATGTCCAATTTGCACAGAATTTGATCCTCTCTATCCAAGCCTGTAGAATGAAGTGCAGGCAAAAACTTCTTGGTTGACCTGGAAAGCAGAAACCACCTTCAGCAGAAAGGAAGGTACAGTACAGAGAACTACTTCTACATCCGTAAGTTAGAGAAAGGACATGAAAAAGCTTGAAGCTCCGAAATATGCCATGTTGAGACCATGGCGACTAGAGAGACAGTCTTGTCAGGTCCAGAAGAGTAGCATCTTTTAGTGTCTTGAATGGGATCTCCACAAGACCCTGAAGAACAATGTTAAGATTTCACAAAGGGAAAAGATGATGCAAGGGAGGCTGAAATCTCAGAAACTGGGTAACATCTGGATGACAGTAAACAAACTAGAACCCCGGGCGTGCCCAGAAACACGAAAGACCTGCTACCTGAATTTTAAGGAAGGTCACCGCTAAACCCTTATCTAAGCCTGCCTGAAGAAAGACCAGGACCACCGAAATGGAAGCTTGCTCAGGCTCCACTCGATCCTTAACACACCACTGTTGGAAAGCCTTCCAAGCCTTGGCAAAAAAAGCCATAGTAGAGGGTTTCTTGGACTTCAAGTGTCAAGTTTACCACATTAGAATTATTGCACCACAGGAAAGCTGAATGCTCAAGAGCTATGCCCTAAGACCAAAACGCTGTGGGTTCTCCATAGGCACCGGACCCTGCGAATGATGCGATAAAGAGGGAGTTTGAGCTTCTAGTTCCGCTGAAGACAAACGAGATTCGCATACTATGGTTGACGAGACCAGTCTTGAGCAACTAGAATCACAAGATAGGGATGCGTCACTATCCGGTGGATAACCTGACCAATCAAAGGCCATTGCGGGGGAGGGGGAGGGGGGTATACCATTGTTCTGTAACCAGACCAAGAAGCTGTGGATGGGATGGAAAAATGGAAGATTGGACCATTAGAAAAGGTCCATGACCGAAAACTGACATAGAAGGTGCAGATTCCAATTTGAGTTCTTTCAGATCAGCAGCAATAAAGTGGTGGACAGAGCCTATACTTAAAGAGAGTCTGCGGATGGAGGGTTCCTCACCCAAATCTGGACGACTAGTCCCAGTAAGGTATCAATTGGATCTAAAATAGAAGCAGTGTCAGGAGACAGAAGAGCTATAATATCCGTATGGCAACTAATGCAATCAAGCTCTGCCATAGCCGGACGAGAGGGATCCTGAACAACCGGCTTAGAAGAAACTAATGTGCCCGCCGGCTGCATCAAACAAGCTGGATCCAAAGAATACACTTTACATATTAGGCGAATAAAGTCCAGTGAAAATTCACACCCCGTGTCCATTGCAGGGCCCTGCTAAGGCGCCTGCACCATGCTAAAAGAGTTTCCAGACTCAGAACGCAGGCCCAGGCCAGCTCCCCAGCCCTGGACAACCTAGAGGCGAAGCCTGAAGCTCCCACTCCCTCCCTCAGCACACTGCTGCATGCAATACACAGTCTCTGATCAAACACCAAACCAGCACAATCAATGCACACATTCGATAGATTAGGGGCTGAGGAATCCATCCCACACAATTTTTAATCAAATCAAGGGGTTTTGATGCAGAAATAACTTTGAAAAAAAAGACTGATAAAGATCAAAGATGGCTGCAACAAGTTAATTTGTGCTGAAAATGGCAAAAATAAAGAAAATCAGAAAACAAAAAATAGCGATTTGGGGTTGGGGGAGGTGAGAAACCTGAACCCTACCCTAAGAAACTGAAAAAAGTGTTTCACCATGTTCCACAGACCACCCCCGAAGCTCCCATAGGAAATAATGGAGGTGTACTTACAGTCTGTGCAGTGTCTCTCTGCCAGCTCTATTTAAACTGCAGCTGAATGAAGGAAAGGATTTTCTGCCTCAGAAACTGCTCCAAATGACCAAACTTGAAGATTTTCGGACTGCCAGTCAGACGGCCTCCGACTGTAACCTCCACCCCCCCATTAAACCACTCCATGCAACCAGGGGTGGGAAACTCAGCCTGCACCCTGAAACCCAGAGGGACTTTTACTCAGGACACATACAGCCTGTGCTTAAACCCCCGACAAGATCAGAAGACAAGTGAACTTCCAATCTGAGAAGGGTGGCACACAGCAGGCTGGCTCCACAGGTCCACTGAAGTTTCTCTGTGAAGCAGAAGTATGGCTGTCAGGACTGCGCCCTTTCCTCTGACAGAAGACCACCAGAAAGGGGTCTCATGGCACTCAAACTACCAAAGATGACGAACTTAAGCAAAAAAAAAAAAAAAAAGAAAAAGAAGCAGAGCAGAGGACTTCTGAATGGACTGATTGCAAAATTTGAAACTGCAGGTGGCTCTAACTTTCTAAGAGCATGTGCTCAGATTTCTGCAACTCCAGGACTACGGGAAGGGATTGAACACCTACCATACTGAATCCGGAATGGGCATGACAGAATTGAACTTAAGGTGCTGAAGTCGTCACATTAAGTACTGCATTTTGAAACATCTTCTTTCCTAAAGTAAGGAAGTAAAGGGTCATGTATTTGATATATTACCTTTCTGTGATACAATTATTATATGCAGATATTTTCTCTGTCGCTAGTAGGTTCACAAACTTTGCTCTGGGTTTTGTTTTGTTTTTTTAAAATCTATGGTTTATGGTCTTTTTCAGGTGTATTGGTATAACTCGGACTCTTACATTTCTTGAGAGCAGATTCAACCACCACCAATTGACAAGGAAGCTGTAATTTATTATGACCCCGTACCATACATTTTTCTTCTACACCGCAAGTTTCAACTAGAATTCATTGCGGTTTACAATAAGATTCTCAATCAGATATCATGAATAATGAATGATAATGTGAGTGTGTTGAGTTCATGCTACTAGTTTGAGGAGAAAAGGTGAGGTTTTAACCTTTTTCTGAAGATATAGTACGTGCTTATTTGATGCGGGCATAGTGGGAGGTTGTTCCATATTTTGGGTCCCTGAAACATGAAGGTGGATTCATGTAATCTCTTCCAAAGTACATGTGATGAAGAAGGCCAGTTTGAGTCATTGCTATGGTCTTGAGTTGAGAAAGGAATTTGTAACAGTGATGTCTGTGCATAGTTCTTTGGATTTTTACCATAGATGGCATTGTGGACCATGCATGCAATTTTATATTGTATTCTCTTCTTTATGGGGAGCCAGTGTAATTCTCCCAGGAGAGGGGAGACAAGTCTCAAATTTGTTACGTTGGAAGATTAGTCTGGCAGCTGTTTTGAAGTAGCTGCAATCTCTTACAATCTTTATCAGTAATACCACAGTATGAGTTGCAGTAAGTTTACAATGGCATTCTGCAGATATTTTCTATCTATGTCAAAATTTCAAGAACAGGAAGCGATACTACATCTTCAGAGCATTCAAATGTGTCAGGGTCTGTAGGAATTTTGATCTATTGTCTAGTTTCTCCTGTCTTAGTGAAAATTCAGTAGCAATCCAATTGAAGAAACTTCAGGTATAATGTGTCTTCTGGTTGCAGAGGAGAAGAATCAGACAGCACTCTAGAAGACTATGGTTGAGAATAGTCAAATATTTAAAAGTAACAGAGTTAAAACTAAATCCGAGTTGGAATACTGATTTCTGAATACTATTCATCTTTTGAGGTTATGGATGGAGATGCTGAAGATGATATTGGCTCTTTTCTTCTTAGGGGATTTGAGGATGATTAAGTTGAAGAAATAAGAACATAAGATTTACCACTGCTGGGTCAGACCAGTCGTCCATCGTGCTCAGCAGTCCACTCACGCGGCGGCCCTTATGTCAAAAACCAGTGCCCTATTTAAGTCTAGCCTTACTTGCGTATGTTCTATTCCAGTAGGAACTTATCCAACGTGAAGGGTGCTTTCCCCTATAACAGCCTCTGGAAGAGCGTTCCAGATTTCTATCACTCTCTGGGTGAAGAAGAACTTCCTTACATTTGTACGGAATCTATTCCCTTCTAACTTTAGCGAGTGCCCTCTCGTTCTCTTCACCTTGGAGAAGATGAACAATCTTTCTCTACTAAGTCAATTCCCTTCAATATCTTGAATGTTTCGATCATGTCCCCCTCTCAGTCTCCGCTTTTCAAGGCAGAAGAGGCCCAGTTTCTCTAGCCTCTCGTTGTATGGCAACTCCCCAGTCCCTTAACCATTTTTGTCGCTCTTCTCTGGACCTTTTTAAGTGGTACTATGTCCTTTTTTTGTGTACGGCGACCAGTGTTGGATGCAGTATTCCAGGTGGGGGGCGTACCATGGCCTGGTATAACGGCATGATAACATTTTCAGATCTGTTTGTGATCCCCTTCTTAATCATTCCTAGTATTCTGTTTGCCCTTTTTGCCGCCACCGCACATTACATGGACGGTTTCATTGACCTGTCTACAAGTACTCCCAAGTCTATTTCCTGGGGGCTCTCTCTGAGTATAGCACCGGACATCCTGTATTCGTGCATATGATTTTTTGTTACCGACATGCATCACCTTGCACTTATCCACATTGAACCTCATTTGCCATTTTGCGGCCCATTCCTCAAGCATATTTATGTCTCTTTGTACGTCTTCGCAATCCTGTGTCCTCACTACTCTGAATAACTTTGTATCGTCCGCAAATTTAATCACCTCACTCGTCGTGCCAATTTCTAGGTCATTTATAAATATGTTGAAGAGCACAGGCCCGAGCACCTAACTCTGCGGCCCTCCACTCGTGACACTTTTCCAGTCCAAGTATTGTCCATTCACCCCACTCTCTGTTTCCTATCCGCCAACCAGTTTTTAATCCACCCTCAATTCCATGGCTCACAATTTTTCGAAGTAGACTTTCATGCAGAACCTTGTCGAACGCCTTCTGAAAATCTAGATCTACGATGTCGACTGGGTCACCCTTGTCTATTTGCCCATTTACTCCTTCAAAGAAGTGCAGTAAGTTTGTCAAGCAAGATCATTCTTTGCTGAAGCCATGCTGGCTGGTCCTCATCAGTTTGTATCCGTCAAGATAATCGATGATGCAGTCCTTTATCAGTGCCTCTACCATCATTCCTGGTACCGAAGTCAGACTCACTAGTCTATAGTTTCCTGGATCTCTCTTCAAACCTTTCTTGAAGATCGGCATAACATTCTCTACTTTCCAGTCTTCTGGGATCTTTCCTGATTTGATCACAGATTGGCTATTAGTTGGAGCAGTTCAGCTATAACCCCTTTCAGTTCCTTGATTATCTTTAAAAAAGGGATCGAGAGGTGACCAGGGGAACTACACTTCAGTTCCAGGCAAGATGGTAGAAGCACTGATAAAAGACAGCATCTGTGAACACATAGAAAAAAATGAACTAATGAAAGCGAGCCAACATGGCTTCTGCAAAGGAAGATCGTGCCAAACGAACTTACTGCACTTCTTTGAAGGGATAAACAGCCAGATGGACAAAGGGGAACCCATGGACATCATTTATCTCGACTTCCAAAAAGCCTTTGACAAGGTACCCCTTGAGCGGCTACTTAGGAAGCTGTGGAATCACAGGGTGGAAGGGGACGTATACAAATGGGTTAAACATTGGTTGGCAGGCAGAAAGCAAAGGGTTGAAGTGAAGGGCTACTACTCGGACTGGAGGAGAGTCACGAGCGGTGTTCCACAGGGGTTGATACTCGGACCGCTGCTGTTCAATGTATTTATTAATGACCTAGAAACAGGGACAAAGTGTGAAGTTATAAAATTTGTGGATGACACTAAACTCTGTAGCAGGGTTAGGACGGCGGAGGAGTGTGAAGACCTACAAAGGGACCTGAACAAACTGGAGGAGTGGGCAAATAAATGGCAGATGAACTTCAATATAGAGAAGTGCAAGGTCATGCATATAGGGAAAAAGAACCCGATGTTCAGCTACAAAATGGGGGGATTAGTACTAGGGGAAAGTAACCTTGAAAAAGACTTGGGTGTGCTGGTGGATACAACAATGAAATCAACGGCACAATGCGCAGCAGCCTCAAAGAAAGCAAATAGAATGTTGGGCATTATTAACAAGGGTATTACAACCAGAACACAGGAAATCTTCGACATAGAGCAATACAGGCTCATTGTCCAATCCCTTGTCTTAGGTCTACTGGACTACTGCAACTCCATCTCTCTGCCATGCCCTGCCAACATGCTAAAACAACTACAGACTATACAAAACACTACTCTCAGATTGATCTACTCACTGAGAAAATATGACCACATCACCTCTGCCTACCTAGATCCTCACTGGTTACCAATACAAGCACGAATTCAATTCAAACTTTACTGTCTATTATTCAAAGCATTAAATGACTCTGCCCTCTCCTAAACAACCGCCTAAATCATATCCGCTCCACTAGACAAAGAAGATCTCTGACTCCATTTACCTACCTTCCACTGAAAGGTACTCAATGCAAGAAGATGTTTGACAACCTACTTGCAACGCAAGCAGCAAAACTCAACCACTCCATCTCCAACCTGCTGACAACAACGTGCGACCTCAAAACATTTCGAAAAGAAATCAAAACCCTGCTATTCAAAAAATTTATCCGGTCACCTTAACCCCACCCATCTTCCCTCCCCTCCCTGATATAACCCAAAATTGTAACCTTCCTGGAAATGTCCAGTTAGCTCTTTTGTAATCCACCTTGAACTGCAAGGTACAGGCGGAATAGAAGACACTAATGTAATGTAAAGTAATGTAATGATGCCACTGTATCGTGCGATGGTGCGCCCGCACCTGGAGTACTGTGTCCAACATTGGTCACCTTACCTTAAGAAGGACATGGCGATACTTGAGAGGGTTCAGAGAAGAGCGACGAAAATGATAAAAGGTATGGAAAACCTTTCATACGCAGACAGGTTAGAAAGGCTGGGGCTCTTCTCCCTGGAAAAGCGGAGACTCAGAGGAGACATGATAGAGACTTACAAGATCAAAAAGGGCATAGAGAAGGTGGAAAGGGACAGATTCTTCAACCTATCGGGAACCACAAGAACAAGGGGGCACTCGGAGAAATTGAAAGGGGACAGGTTTAGAACCAATGCTAGGATGTTCTTTTTCACTCAAAGGGTGGTGGACACCTGGAATGTGCTTCCGGAGGTTGTGATAGGACAGAGTACATTACGGGGTTTCAAAGAAGGATTGGATGAATTCCTGATGGTTGCGGGGGTTGAGGGATACAGATAGAGGTATAGAAAGGATTATGTAAGGGTATAGATAGAGGGATAAAGGGGATTGAAGGGTTTTAGGCAAAGGATCACCTTACAGGTCATGGACCTGATGGGCTGCCGCGGGAGCGGACTGCTGGGCATGATGGACCTATGGTCTAATCCAGCGGAGGCAACTTCTTATGTTCTTATGAATGCCGTCCGATCCTGGGGATTTATCGTTTTTGAGCCTATCAATCTGTCTGCATACCTCTTCTAGACTGACCGTCATCTCTGTCAGTTTCTCGTCTTCATTTCCTGTGTATAGCCTGTCGGCTTCCAGTATATTGGATATATCCTCTTCGGTAAATACAGACGCAAAAAATGTGTTCAGTTTGTCGGCGATGGCTTTGTCCTCCTTTAGTATTCCCTTTATTCCCTGGTTATCTAACGGCCCCACTGCTTCCTTCATGGGTTGTTTCCCCTTAATATATTGAAAGAACAGCTTAAAGTTTTTGGCCTCCTTGGCTATTTTTTCCTTGTATTCTCTTTTGGCCCCTCTTACCGCCTTATGACGCTTGCTTTGATGTTGTTTGTGCTTTTTCCAGTTTTCTTCCGTTTTTGTCCTTTTCCATTCTTTAAACAAAGTATTCTCGTCTCTGATCGCTTCCTTCACTGCTAGAGTGAGCCATGCCGATTCCTTGTTCTTCTTCCTCTTGGAACCCTTGTTGATACGCGGTATATATAAATTTTGCGCTTCTGTGACTGTGTCCTTAAAAAGGGTCCATGCTTGCTCTAGCGCACAGTTCTTCAACCGCCGGTCCGTGGACCGGTGTCGGTCCGCAAAAAAATATTGCCGGTCCGCAAAGGATTCAGGACCCCGCCGCAACAAAAGGTGCCGGCGTCAGCTGACATGCAACTTCCTGTTGCCGTCGCTATGCCGGCACTCCTGCCTGCCACCACCGACTCCTGCCGCATATGTCTCCGCACCCCCAGAAAAGCAGCAGCAGGTCTGTGTGCTTTTAACTTTGGCACACAGCTGCCCTAGGCAGTATTTTAGCGCGGTTTCATGAGGCAGCCTCGGGGCCTTTGGTAGGCCGGCCCACATCGCATCATCGAAGTGGGCCGGCCTACCAAAGGCCCCGAGGCTGCCTCATGAAACCGCGCTAAAATACTGCTTAGGGGCAACTGTGTGCCGAAGTTAAAAGCACACAGAGCTGCTGCTAGCCTACATCGAGGAAACATTTGCTGGAGAGGGAAGGAGGGAAGGGAGTAGAGGTGCTCCTAGACAAGGGAGGGGAAGGGGCTACTGCTGGCAGGGGAGAAGGGAAAGGGAAGGGATGAGAATTACTGTTGGATAAGGGGAGGAGGAAAGGGAGAAGGGGTACTCCTGGACAAGGGAGGGGAAGGGGCTACTGCTGACAGGGGAGAAGGGGAAGGGAAAGGGAAGAGAGTTACTGTTGGATAAGGGGAGGAAGAAAGGGAGAAAGTACTGCTGGAACATTGGAAGGAAACAGCTGGCAGGGAGATTAGAGGAGGGGAAGGAGTCAGGATGGAATGGAGAGATCAGATGAGGGAAAGGGGAGAGACAGAGGAATAACAAGGTAGAGAGAGATTGATGCTGGGAAGGGGGGTCAGATGAAAAATAAGGAAAGAGGGACAAAGATGCTAGATCTGGTGTAGGAGAGAGGGGCATAGAAAGAACGCAGATACCATATGGGAGGGGGAGTGGGAGGGGTAGAGGGCAGACAGTGGATGGAAGAGGCAGATGCTGGATTGAAGAGACAGAGGGCAGATGCTGGATGGAAGAGAGTGAAAAGACGATGAAAGCAGATACCAGAGACGACAAAAGGTAGAAAAAAATAATTTTATTTCTATCTTGTGATTAGAATATATCAGATTTAAAATATGTATCCTGCTAGAGCTGATGTTAGACATAACTGGGGAGTGCAAAGCCCAGGCAGTGTTCTTTAGCTTCCAGCTGGCTTAGGGCTTTTTCTGACCAGGAGGCAGTTGCCCTAGTTGCACTCCCCCCTAACACCATTCCTGCCATGTGTGACTGCGGTATTCTGTTAGCATGATATTTGTGTAGCATTCTGTAATAATTTGGCTTATTCAGTTTTCTTGATAGTAGAGGGGATATATGTGAAGGGGAGGGGAGACGGGGGTTTTGTTGATCCTTGCCCTGTATTATTTATATTTATAAAATAACAATTGTACAGAATATTGTTTCTTTTTATACTTTAATAAAATATGTTCAGTATAAAATCATAACTATTTGAGGCTTGTGCGGATGGGATCAGATGGTTAACGGGTTCGAGCTCGCGAGGACAGGGCGGCAATGGGGTTTTTTAAAATTTCAGTCTTATTAGTTTGCCGGTCCACGAAATAATTATTTTATTTCCGCCGGTCCATAGGTGTAAAAAGGTTGAAGAACACTGCTCTAGCGTATTTACAGTGCTTATCCTCTTCCTAATCTTCTTCCTCACCATGCCTCTCATCCCTTCGTAGTTTCCTTTTCGGAAGTTCAGTGCCGTGGCTGTCGTTCTTGATCGATTTTTTTGTTCTTGTGTCTAGGTTGAAGTGGATCATATTGTGATCACTGTTTCCCAGTGTCCCTTCTACTTCTATACCTTGTGCCAGTCCTCATAGTCCATTTAGAATTAAGTATAGAATTGCATTTCCTCTCGTATTTTCCATGGCAAGTTGTTCCAGGAAGCAATCGCCTACAGCATCCAGAAACTTGGTCTCTCTACTGCAGCTGGAGTTGCCTAGGTTCCAATCTTTCCCTGTATAATTGTAGTCACTCATGATAGCTGCGTTGCCTCCCTTGCATTCGTGTTTAATCTCGTCCATCATTTCTTCATCAGTCTCTTTGGAATTCCCTGGGGGCTGGTGGTAGATGCCGATTAGAGAGTTGCGCGGGGACAGAAATCCCATCCGTCCCCACCAAAGTCCCACCCGTCCCCACCCATCCCCGTGAGGACTCCCACCCGTCCCCACCCATCCCCGCGAGGAATCCCTCCGTCCCCACCCGTCCCCACGAGGTATCCCCTCCGTCCCCGCCCGTCCCCGCGAAGAATCCCCTACATCCCCGCCCGTCCCTATAAACTACAGAAATAGTTATTTCAGTTAATTATGCTACTGAATTAAAGGCTCTGGTAGAAACCCATTTAAAAATAAGCAAAAAGACTTTATTAATTTGGAAATATTAATTGGGAAGAATACATACTTTGTAAACGGGTTTCTTCCAGAGCCTCTAATGTTTATAAATTTTTATCAACACAACTAATATATCCTGAAGCAAAAAAAAAAAAAATAATAATTTTTTTCCTACCTTTGTTGCCTGGTTTCTGCTTTTTTTCATGCTCTCATTCAATTCCTTCCATTCACTGTCTCTCTTCTCTCTGTGTCTTCCATTTGCTCTGTTACTGTGCCTTTTCCTTTCTCCCCCCTCCCAAATTGGTCTGGCACCCATCTTCTTCCTTCCGCTCCCCCCATAATCTGGCATCTCTGTCTTCTTCCCTGCCAGCGTCTTCTCCCCACTCTCTCTTCCCCATTTCCTTTCAGCGTCCTTCTCCCCCCCCCATCTTCCCCATTTCCTGTCAGGCAGCATCCTTCTGCCCCCTCTGCCTTCCCCATGTCCTTTCAGCGTCCTTCTTCCCCCCTGTCTTCTCCATGTCTTTTCAGCATCCTTCTCCCCCCTCTGTCTTCCCCATGTCCTTTCAGTGTCCTCCCCCCCGTCTTCCCCATGTCCTTTCAGCGTCCTTCTCCCCCGTCTTCCCCATGTGATTTCAGCGTCCTTCTCCCCCCTCTGTCTTCCCCATGTCCTTTCAGCGTCCTTCTCCACCCCTTTGTCTTCCCCAGTACTTTCAGCGTCCTTCTCCCCCCTGTCTTCCCCATGTCTTTTCAGCATCCTTCTCCCCCCTCTGTCTTCCCCATGTCCTTTCAGTGTCCTCCCCCCATCTTCCCCATGTCCTTTCAGCGTCCTGCGTGCCCCCCGTCTTCCCCATGTGCTTTTCAGCGTCCTTCTCCCCCCTCTGTCTTCCCCATGTGCTTTCAGCGTCCTTCTCCCCACTCTGTCTTCCCCATGTGCTTTCAGCATCCTTCCCCCCTCCCGTCTTCCCCATGTCCTTTCAGTGTCCTTCTCCACCCCTTTGTCTTCCCCAGTACTTTCAGCGGCCTTCTCTCCCCTCAGTTTTACCCATTTCCCTTAAGCGTCTTTTCTTCTCCACTCCACCTTTCCTTCCTTTCTCCCTCCCTGCCCCTTACCTTTGTGGCGCTTCCCCACCCGACCGACAAAAGAACAGGCCCAGTCGGACAAATCTCCCTGTCCTGTAGCTGCGAATCTAAATTACCTTCTTACAGCAGCTGGAGTATTGAAGCTGCTGTAAGAGGTAATTTAGATTCGCGGCTACAGGGCAGGGAGGTTTGTCGGCCGGGCCTGTTGTCGGTCGATCGGGGGACCTGACCAGCTGTGCACATTCCCCAGGGCGGACCGCCTCCCCCCCTCTTTTGTACGCCATTGCCTTCTCCCTACCTGCCCTGCCGCACACAGCCGACCGGAAGTCTTCCCGATGTCAGTGCTGATGTCGGAGGAAGAGAGGGCTTTGTTGAGTGAACCTCACTGAAGATGGAGCTCCTCAAGGGAAGTCCAAATATAGTGCACTGTCTGTGTATATCCACACTATGTGATATCTTGGAGGCGATGCTTCCAGCACTGAGGGCAAAGCATGTCATAGAGAAGCCCCATCACTGTGATGTCTTGATAAATGGAAGCAGTTTAAATGTCATGTGGCTGTGTCAGGAAGTAACAGAAGTAAAGCTGTTATGTGCTAGTATTGGGAAGAGAACCAGAAGCTTTTTGATTATTTGAATTCAAGATTTTTTGCGACTGTCTCTCATTGAGCATTTTGATTGGTTTGTGAGTTTTGTTGTTTTGATCTCTTTATTAGAGAGAGTCTACAAGGGCTGATTTTTGTGTCTTCCCTGGCATGCCAATCACCACTCAATTCTTGAGTTGTTTTTTTTTTTTTTTAAGATCATTTACCTTTTTGAAATCCCTAGGTTCTGCGCTCTGGGATAGGGAACTAACCCATCTTAGTCAGGAGTTGACATCATCGACATATGCAGCTGTTGTGATCCTTCTTCTCTATGGAGAACTTATAGAAAACTGTTAAGTATGTAGGTATCTTCAGCACATACCAGCTCTATGACTGGTTTAAGTGCTCATCCCAAAATATTCAGCACATAATATAGATGATCAGGCTAGTATTCAATAAAGAAAATTAGGATCCTACCAGGCACCCCATTATAGAATTTCCCTCTAAAAATGTTTTTACAAAATGAAACCCAAGTTGGCCTGTTGGTCAAAAGGCATTTTTAAACAATGGAGCAAGCTAGTCCCATTTTACAGATGTGGTAAACATTACAACAAACCTGTATCCATCACCATATCTTCCACTATTGTTCTCTCTTCTGCGTCTTTGCTTTTCTCTTCTTGCCTCAATTCGGCGTTTTTCTTCATTTTCATCTGCCTTTTCATTCTGTTTAACTAAATACAAAACAGAACAAACATAGCTGCCATTGTTTCTTATAAAGACAAAGGCTACAGCTCCCATTAAGTCTACCCAATTTACTTCCTGATATATGCACTTGGGCCCAGATCTCCAGCTTTCCTGAAATTGGATTTCTTAAAAAGTGCACTGCTCCCTATTATTCATAAAAATAGCCACATAAAACATTTCAAACCATTAAGATGGGGGAGGGTCTTCCCCCTTGCGCACCATACTCTGAGGAAGGAGATCCAGTTTGGTTCTCTCACAATTTGGTTAACCTATCATACCAACTAGTAGGACTGACTCCTCCTTTCCTCAGCTTCTGGCCCATGCCTCCCACTATTCTTCTCTTTTTCCCCTGCTTCCTCTTGGCAATTCCCCTTCTTCCCCATTCCTTGAGTATTTCCCTTTCTCTGCCTCTCAACAGTTCATATCCAACTTCTTCCAACTCTAATCCCTACTTTCCCCACCAGACTCACTATTCAAGTTCTTATCATGTTATAAAGTATCATTCTGACTCATGCTACAATCAAGGATGCTTCAGCCAGGCTTCCTGTTGCACAATGCTCCCTCTTATACTTTTATTTGAGTGAATGCAGTGACTTGTGCCCATCTACTTTCACAAGGCTGACAGGAAAGCAAGTGCATGCATTCAACTTGACCACCCCTAAGATGCCTGAGAAAAGCCCTTTGCCAGTGTCTTTGAACAGTGAAGATTTTTCTGCAAATCTCTTTGCTGGTCTCTTGCCTATAGTTGATAGTTTTCAGTACTAAACATTCTAATACATTGGCACTTATTAAGGTCTCTACAGTATGCTTTGTGATGGCTACCAAATACTAAGGAAAGCCAAGCACCAGGTATAGAGAGAGAGAGAAAAAAAAAAAAAAAAAAGAACTGCTCTATGGGCTGTATTCCAACCCTCAGAATAGTTTGTGGACTCCATGTCCAGTATTTCATGAGAACTTATATTTAAAAAAAAGAAAAAGAAAAAAAAGTGAATACATTTTAAACATAGTGTAAAGAAAACCAGTGTTGGCTCTTTGAATGTATTCACTAGTGCTGCCCGATTCACGATTTAAATTGATTCACAGATTCGAATCGATTTAAAAAAAAAAAAATCGGCCTCCCAATTCAATGACTGACCCTTCCCCTGTGCCTTCCTAAAGCAGAAACGGCAGCGTTGCTACTTGCTGGCCATCCGCTGCCCTTCTTGCTTGAGGGGGGAGGGTCAGTCAGAAAGGCCTGCATGTTCCCCCAGCTTACCTGTTCTTACCTTAAGCAGTTAATACGGCTGCCTGCAGGATCGCTGGTGCTATAGCGATCCCTGCAGCTGCCCATCGTCCTCAGCAGCACATTCTCTCTGCTAAGGTCCTGCCCCTGCTCTGACGTCAGGGGCAGGATCGCGGTAGAGAGAGCATGCCGCTGAGGACGATGGGCAGCTACAGGGATTGCTATAGCACCACCGATCCTGCAGGCTGCCGTATTAGCTGCTTAAAGTAAGAGTGGGGAAGCTGGGGAACATGCAGGCTTGCGGGGGGAGCAAGCCTTCGTGGCGGGGAGGAGGAGGAAGAGTGCCTTCACGGCAGGGAGGCAGGCCTGTGCAGAGGGATGAGGAGGAAGGAGTAAGAGATGGGAAGGGAGATGCCAGACCTGGGGTAAAGTGAAGGTAAGAGAGAGACCAAACCAAAAAGAGGAGGAGGTGAGGAGAGGTGCTGGACTATTGGAAAGAGGGAGAGAGAAATGCAAGACCACAAGGAGAAGGGTACAAGAGGGACAGATACTGCTACCTGCGGAAGGGGATACAGGAGGTAAGGAAGAAAGAAAGAAGAAGCTGGATATGGGGAGAGATAAAATGTTGGGCATGGAGGGAGAATAGGGACAGTACTGGAGAGGAGAATAGGGACAGGGACACAGAAGAGAGATGCTGGATGAAAGAGTAGTTGAGGAAAGGAAAGATGGTGGGATCCATTGCTGCAGCTACGGGGGGATGGAGATGAACAAAAAGAAAAGATGCCAGACCTCCGAGGGAGGAAAGGGAAACAGAAGGGGAGGACAGAGATGGAAGATGAATGGTTAGCATGGAGAAAGGAGAGCCTGATCAGAAGACAACCAGATCAACATGGGACCAACATGATTTGAAAAATGACCATACAACAAAAGGTAGGAAAAAATAATTTTATTTTCTGTTTTGTGATTACAATATGTCAGATTTGAAATGTGTATCTTTCCAGAGCAGGTGTTAGACCGCGAACGTGAGCTAGGATTTAACAGAGAAGAAAAATATTTTTTTGTTTGTTTTGTTTACACCACAGGACCAGTGTCGGTAGGAGAGGGCAAAGGGGGTGAAGAGGCTATAAAATAAACCCACCAGGATGTTTGTAAAAATCCACCCAATTGGGCAGGAAAATCGAATCGAAAAGTCGATTCAATAGGTTTAATTGAATTGAAATTTTTTTTCCTGATTCGGGCAGCACTAGTATTCACTTTTATAATAATTCTACCATATAATATTATCTATCTTTTCCATACACTGTTATGATCAAGGCCATTTTAAGGTTTTCTATAGCCCATATCATGAAACTACATTTAAAAACTTCAGTTTTCACTATTTCCAGTCAAATTATATCTCAAAAATCTACCAAGTAAATGTCTGTGATCCAATGTACAAACTGATACAGCTGATCATCGTCTTCATTTCCTACTAATAGTACTGGCTAATATTTTTATTATTTAAATAAGTGAGAAATTATGAAATGGATGGTTCATTGGAAACATCTGTCTTTGACATTAGCCAGGCAGATAGCACAGTTATTTACCTGTAACAGGTATTATCCAGGGACAGCAAGCAGATAGCCTCAAAGATGGATGAAGTTATCCATAGAGCCTGGTATTAACAGTGCTAAAGTGTACTGTCATTTTAAGCTTTTAGCGAAGCTTCAAAAATGCCTGCACCGCACATACATAAGTGCCTTTCCACCAGACGCCGACTCACAAAGTTGTCAGTTCTATACCCAAGTGAAGAAGCAACTAAGGGAGGTGGAATGGATGTGAGAATATCTGCCTGTTGTCCCTTGATAACACCTGTTACAGGTAAGAACTGTGCTTTATCTCAGGACTAGCAGGAAGCATATTCTCACAGATGGGGCTCCCTAGCTTAACTGAAAAGGGATAGTGGGAGAGTTGGCCTTCAAGAAGAAAAATTCTGTAGCACTGCTTGGCCAAATCGATCAGCTCGCCTGGAATAGTTTTCCATTCAGTAGTGAGATGTAAATGTGTAAATTGTGGACAAAGTAGCTGCTTTGCAAAAAGGCCACCG
Source organism: Geotrypetes seraphini (assembly GCF_902459505.1). Classification (NCBI taxonomy): domain Eukaryota; kingdom Metazoa; phylum Chordata; class Amphibia; order Gymnophiona; family Dermophiidae; genus Geotrypetes; species Geotrypetes seraphini. The sequence goes on from NC_047095.1 coordinate 26,228,272, forward strand.
ATGCTGCCATAGATCCGACACTGTGTGCTGAAACATATCCCTTGAGCGTCAGCCCAGCTTGAGCATAACAAAAGGAAACGCTGGCCACCAACCATGTGGAAATAGTTTGTTTGGTTACAGACATCTCTAATCTGTTAGGGTTGAAAGAGATGAACAGCTGAGGTGAAGACCTGTGTGACTTAAGAGGAAAATTCTCAAAACTTACCGTACCCCTAACGATGTTTGCTAAACCTGTTCCAGCGTACATGTATTTTATCGGCCGATTATCAAAAAGGTTCATCAGTCTTTTCTGAGTTTTCTAGCAGTCTCCGACTTTGCCATGAAAACGTAGTACAATGAGGTCATCAATATTAAAATGAACACTTAGGACGATTCTCTATCATTGCCGGGCGATTCCTTAATCTCGTTGTAATACATTTGCGGGATAATTTTTCCAGCAGGATCTGAGCTGTCATAGCTTTACTTTCCTATCAGTACTTGAGCACAGATTAGACAGACCCCCCCCAACAAAAAAACAAAAACAAGAGAGAACACAAATTGAAGATCGACAAGAGAGATGCCCTCTCCCTCCTGCTCTCAAGAATCCCCCCCGAGAGGAATGCCCACCGTCGTCAAGCAAGCCCCCCCTCCTCTGGCAGCAGGAGGGATGTCCACTTCCTCCCACCGTCAAACAGGCCCCCAGACACGCCCCCCATCAGTGGAAAGGATGCCTACTACCTCCTGAAGTCAAGCAATTCCCTCCCCCCATAAGTGGGAGGAATGCCTACTCCCTCCAGCCGTCAAACAACCCCCCCCCCGGACACCGCCCCCATCAGCATGAGAGATGTCCGCTCCCTTCCACCACAGCCAAGCAACCCTCTAGCAGTGGAAGAGATGCCCATTCCCCCCCTACCAGGAAGAATGTCCACTCCCTCCTATCGCTGCTGCTGAGTAAGCCCTAACCCTGGCAGAGGGAGGAATGCCTTTCCCTCTCGCCATTGTCAGGCAACCACCCCCTTGACAGCAGGAGGGATGCCCACTCCCTCCCACTGTCCCCATGACACCCCCTGCCCCAAACCTCTTCAGGAAGGCCAACCAGAGGGATGCCTACTCCCTCAGGCTGGCAGGCCCACCTATTCAAAATGGCAGGCTTCTCCTTCCTGGTGCATCCTGGGATGTGCCGGGGAGGGGCCTAAGGCTCCGATTGGCCCAGGTGCCAAAGGCTCCTCCTATGGCCTTAAGGTTCTGGGCCAGAGACCCCTCCCTGGGCTGATCTGTGGGATGCAATGAAAAAATGTGAATGAAGATACTGGATACATTTCATATTGCTGTCGCCACTGCCGCATGACTGACTGCTTTGCAGTCATGAGATCACTGCCAGTAGCCTTTGCTTTAGCATTAAAGTGGAAAAAGACAAGACAGCAGGCCACACAATCATCATCTTTTGCCTCAATATATATCTTTCAACCTTCCAAATGATCCAAAGGTAGTTAAGGTTCTAGAAATAAAAGATTTAAAACAGACTACAGAGACAGATTATGAAGATACAAATGCCTGGATTGAATGGGTTAAATTCACCGTGACAAGTTTGTGCAAGAGTAATTGCTAAGCATGTGCCTCTGGATGGCCAGTGGCTCAGGAAGTAACCTTCTCCTTTGGGTGGGACATGGAGAACCAAGGAATGCACTAACCAGATGGGGAAACAAGACTTGCCAGGCACTCTCCCTAATGTTCCCTGCCATGCAACTGAAAGGTGTCACCTGTGTTAACTAAGGTCAGTGGAAACCACACAGCTTACCTGTCACAGCAGGGTGTAGACTTGCAGGGGTGTCCAATCTAAGGCCTGAGGGCCGCATGCAGCCCCATGAAATATTTTGTGCGGCCCCCGGTCAAGGGCGATGCAGTGTTTTCCTCTGCTGCCCCCGGGTGTTTATCGTTTTGCCGGCTCCCTCCTCTGTCTTGCTGCAGCGTTTGTGCAGCCCCCAGAAAAGTTTTTTTCAGCCAATGCGGCTCAGGGAAGCCAAAAGGTTGGACACCCCTGGTGTAGTTTACACATGATCTGGGGGAACTGAAGACCTGCATTACTACCTTTCATGTCACAAGCAGGGAAAAGAACTATTCTGTACTTGGCCTGTGGTAGTACTATGGAAAAAAAATCCTGAGACCAATACTCCCTTCGGGGTAGAAGAGTTCATGTGCACTTATACAATTTGTTATACCATTTACCCTGGTATTTGAAAGAAAGCAGGTAGAAGGGAAAGGCAGGCTTAGCAAACTTGATGCTACCAGAAGAATGGCATAGGAAAATAGGATGGTGTAAGACATGATGTAAATAGAGAAAGGAGGGGGTCTGTGTTAAGGTGGGGGAAAGTTGTTGTACTTTTGTTTCCAACACAACTCCTGATGGAACAAAATTACCAAAGCTTTGCAGGGATTGACCATACTAGCAGTAAAATTAGCAGAGAATTCAGGAACAGATACTTATCACAAAGGCTAATAGAAACAGCCCTTGGGCAAGCAAATGTCATTAAAACATCAGTCAGTCAACAATCGACTCCTTTTAGAGGAGAAAAAGAAAGAAAAGGGGAAAGAACCACCTGAATATGAGAGTCTAATAGAAGTGATGTTATCATTATCCCAGGACAAGCAGGTAGCATATTCTCACATGTGGGTGATGTCATCCACGGAGCCCCGGTACAGACACTTTAAAAGTGCATCGCCACTTTAAGAAATTTAGAAAGTTTGCGATAGCTCGTACCGCACATGTGCCTTGACGCCTGATGTAGGCACGCGGCTCCTCAGTTCTCCTCAGTTTTTCGTGGAGCTAAGAAGTCGCATCTTTCAATGGTCGTTAATTTTTTTTTCCTTGCCTTCCTGCTCTCGCATTCATTTCTTTATTTCTTTTTATTTCTTTATTGTTATACTTCAAAAACTAAAAAAAAAAAAAAATTGATGTTTTCTTTTTTTTCTTTAGCCGTCCAGCGGGGACCTGTGCACCACCTCAGCCATCAAAATCGATTTAGCTGAGGCAGTCTTCCCGTCCATGTCACGCCCACTGACGGGGTTTAAAAAGGTATCGGCGCTAACTTTCCAACAGAAGATCGATGCTCGGTTCAGGGAGCAGAATAGGGATAAGTTTAATCTTTTTACCCCGACGTCGACTCCTCTGGTACCGGCCCAGCCTGAGTCTAACACAGCACGGCCTTCTGGTACTATCGATGCTGCATCTATGCACCAACAGGATTCTCGACACCGGTCATCACATCCATCTAGTCCTGGGATGGTTAACAAGACTAAGAATGTTTTAATGCCCCTATATCGCTCCACCTGGAGAACTGCATTCAATTCTGGTCTCCTTATCTCAAGAAAGATATAGTGGTGCTAGAAAAGGTTCAAAGCAGAGCGAACAAGATGGTAAAGGGGATGGATCTCCTCTTGTATGAGGAAAAACTAAAACGGTTAGGGCTCTTCAGCTTGGAAAAGAGACGGCTGAGGGGAGATATGATTGAAGTCTACAAAATTCTGAGTGGAGTAGAACAGGTACAAGTGGATCGATTTTTCACTCCGTCAAAAATTACAAAGACTAGGGGAAACTCGATGAAGTTATAGGGAAATACTTTTAAAATCAATAGGAGAAAATTTTTTTCACTCAGAGAATAGTTAAGCTCTGGAATGAGTTGCCAGAGGATGTGGTAAGAACGGATAGAGTAGCTGATTTTAAGAAAGGTTTGGACAAGTTCCTGGATGAAAAATCCATAGTCTGTTATTGAGAAAGACATGGGGGAAGCCACTGCTTGCCCTATATCGGTAGCATGGACTATTGCTACTCCTTGGGTTTTGGCCAGGTACTAGTGACCTGGATTGCCCACTATGAGAATGGGCTACGGGGATGATGGAACATTGGTCTAACCCAGTAAGGCTATTCTTATGTTCCTATGCTCATCTAGACATCGCTCTATCTCCTCAAAGCATCAGTCTTCATCTTCAAGACAGTCTAGTAGGAGCTCATCCAAACCCAAGCATGGTTCTACATTGAAAGTTTCTCAAAACTGTAAGCATTCTAAAGAACCTTTGACACCAGACCAGCACCAGTCAGTCAAAGAACCGCTCTCCTTCAGTTTTAATGGATTCTGACCTGCAGGATGATTCTAATCCTGAACCTTCTCTTTCTACTACTGAGGAGGATTCTCCTGTTACCAAGTCTCCAAGACTTTCAACTGGAAGGGCATCCTCTTCTACAGAAAAGTTTTCCTTCACCCGCTTAATTCATCAGCTGGGGAAAGATCTGTTATACGGAAAAACACCCTCCAGGGATTCAAGACAAAGTTGGACAAGCTCCTGCTAAACTCGAACATACGCAGGTGAGGCTGGATTCATTTAGAGCACTGGTCTTTGACCTGGGGGCCACCGCGTGAGCGAAATGCTGGGCACGATAGACCACTGGTCTGACCCAGCAGCGGCAATTCTTATGTTCTTATTAGAGGCAGATTCTAAATACAGTATAGAACTTTTAGAAACTTTGGACTATGACCAGCCTCCTAAAGAGCTCCTTAAACTGCCTTTGCGTGGCATCTTAAGAGAAATCCTCAAAAAAAATTAGGAATCTCCTCTTTCTGTGCCTGTGGCTCCAAAGAAATTGGACTCTCGCTACAAAATAATTTCCATTCCTGGGTTTGACAAACCCCAATTACCTCAGTCTTTGGTGGTGGAGTCCACTCTAAAGAAGTCCACTCCATCAAAAGTCGATGCTTCAGTTCCACCTGGCAGAGAGGGGAGAATTATGGACAGGTTTGGCTCGCGCTTCTATCAGTACAAAAAAGAAAAATGGCGTGGAGAGTAGTGCGTCTTGTATAGTTATATATTAGCTACTTGGATCTTTTCTAGCTGCCTTTGTTATGTATTGCATTGCTTGTTTCACCCGGTTGTATTGGAATTTCTGTATGTGTTCTCTTTACCACTTTCAATAAAAACAAGTAAAAAAAACCCTCTATGTTGGCAAACAGGGCCATCAATTATAATTTTTATTTTTCCTGTTACTTGAAACATCTCATTAAACAATTTCCTGTGTTCCAGAAATATATTCCTTCACACAAACAGAAAGACTTCAACAACTTGTGTCTACTGTTACTCAATTAAGGAAGTACAGTGGAACCTTGGTTTATGAACATAATTCGTTCCAGAAGCATGTTCGTAAACTAAAATACTCGTATATCAAAGCGAGTTACCCCATAGGAAATAATGGAAACTCGCTTGATACGTTCCCCCCCGAGGCCAGTGGCGCTGCTCCCCCCTCCACTCGCAAAGCCCCCCCATGCGCGAACCGGCAACCCCCCCCCCCTCCTCGCGCAACTTGAAACTTACCCCCCATCTTGCACCAGCACGCAGCCCACAGGACATGCCGGTGCCGCTTGAAGAACTTCCTGCCTCTGCCGGGCCTTGAGCATGCATCTGTGCATGCTTAAGGCCTTTTAATTCTCCCTCTGCGGACCGGTGCCAGACGGGGGGTAAGTTTCAAGTTGTTCGGGCAGGGGGTGCCGGTTCGAGTGGGGGGCCTTTGCGAGCAGGGGGGAGCGATGCCGGTTCTCAAGGTGGGGTGCTCACAAATCGAGTCAATACTCAGTTTGTGAGACAGGTTTTGCGAGAATGTTTTGCTCGTCTTGCAAAACACTCGCAAACCGGGTTACTCACAAACCGAGGTTTGACTGTATTTGGTTCACTCAGCCTATGATATCTTTGAGCTCACTTCCAGAGCCTTTTCCATGTCTGTGGCCATGAGAAGGTTGGCGTGGCTCAGGATTTCTGATATGGATGTTAACATTCAGGACCGTTAGCGAATGTTCCCAACAAATTGATGTGAATCTTTCGCTCTCTGGTGGACCAATGACATTGAGTTGGTGGACCATCCAGATGTGCCCCCTAGGCATAAGTCGACATATCTGCGGTTAAAACTTTTTGATGAGGAGGCATGTAAAACAGAAGGCCCCTGGAGAGATTGTATGAAATCATCCACCACTGTAGCGATTGTCGAAGAGACTGTGTCACAAAAATATGTTGCAAAAGAAGATCCTTCACTTGGGTCCACTGAGAAGCTAGGGTCCATCGAGGTGTTCTGAGATGGAGCATTGCTAAGGGAGTCACATGGACGGTAGATGTCATATGTCCAAAAAGAGCCATCATTCGCTTTGCTGATATGGACTGGAGCTGGTCCACCTGATGACAGAGCTGAATCAGAGCATCCTGAAAATTCTGAGGCAAGAAGGCCCTCATCAGCAAAGGTCGAGAATTGCTCCTATAAATTGAAGTCTTTGAGACGGAACAATCTGCAACTTGGGAAAATTGATTTCGAAGCTCAAGTGCTGAAGGAATGAAATGGTGCAATTTGTTGCTAGCACAACTTCCAGAGAAGACTGGTCCAGATAAGGAAACACTGGAGACCTGCAGACCTCAAGGCCGCTGCCACTATAATCAGGCACTTTGTGAAAACTCTGGGAGAAGATGCCAGACCGAATGGAAGAACTTTGTATTAGTAGTGGCAGAAGCTACTTGAAACCTGAGATATTTTCGGGGAGTCTGATGAATTTAGATACGAGTGTAGGCTTCCTTGAGATCTAGAGAGTATAGCCAATCGTTGCGAGCCAAAAGGGGATATAAAGTAGCTAGAGATAACATTCGAAACTTCTCTCTGACTAGAAACTTGTTGAGGGCTCGGAGGTCCAGGATTGGTTGTAGACCCCCGTCTTCTTGGGACCCAGGAATACTGGGAATAGAACCCCTGATGCTGTTGGTCCAATGGAACTTCTTCGATGGCATTGAAGAGTGTCAGCCTAGAGGCCTATGGGAAATTATATCAATCTGACTCTGGCATGGGAAGGCAGATAGACCCTTAGTGCAGGGAAACTGTTTCAAGTATCCCTGATATGTTTTAAGTTTCCCTGATTGAATCATGACTAGCTAAAAGGTGTTAATGTCTGATTAAGAGGGTGCTTAGGACAATGGCCTGCTTGAATGGGACAAAGAAGCCAGAGGCTAATCCCATCATCATGCTTGCAGGTATCTCACCCTCCTTAGCAATTAAATTAACCATTGTTTCAAACAGTTTACAAATTCTAAACAGAAAGATACTCGGGCATACAGGTTTCTATATTGAGCCAAGGTATAAAAGCCTGCTCTCTGCAACACACATGGATCTCTCTTTTTCTATGGAGCTATCAATCTCTCTTTTTCTATCAAGCTATCAGGAGAGGGGTCTTGGCCCTCTCTCTCTCTTTCTATCTAGCTATCTCTTGGCTCTTTGCTTGGCACTCTGGTTCTGTCTTGGCTCTCCCTCTCTCTGTCTATCCTTCCCTTTATCTATGGAACACGAAGTTTAGACCATCCCCCGTTTCTCTCTCTCTGGCTCTTCCTAGAACTGCAAGCTTCTATGCCCCTCTTTGCCTCTGAACTCTGTAAGGCAGGGAAACTGCTATGCTCTCTATTTAATTGTAATGCTTAATTGTAATTGTAATAAATACTACCTTTCTTTTCACCTATTTCTATAATATATTCTTTATATAATCACCCCTGGCTGTGCTTCTTATTTGATTCTATCCCTAATGAAACTTCTGTGAAGGTATTGAACTCGGGACCGCGGATTGTAAAGCCGTGTCAAACATAATCCCTCCAACCTAACATTGTGGGGGTGCGACCATCCTTACATTTTATTAAACTTACATTTGGGGGGCTTTGTCTCGGTCCTTCCTGATGATTTCATTTGGGTAAGTAGAATTCAAGTTTTTTTTTTTCTTTCCTCCTTTTATGCACTGTGCATTAGGATTATGTATAGACAGAGTGATATAGAAATCAAAAGTCCTTGGATTGGATCAAAACAACTTAGATTGATTATACGTTAGACTGGATGACACACTGTTGAAAAGTTCCAGTAATATTGTGGGGTTTTATACTTGGTGAGATTTTATATAGCAATTGACTTTCTATTTTTGATTGATAGACAGAGTGAGATAGAAATCAAAAGTCCTTTTGGAACCCTTAAATTGTTTTAGACTGGATGACACAATTGTGAAAAGTTTCAGTAATATTTTGGGTTTTATATTTGGTGAGATTTTACTATCAAAAGTCTTTGTAGTCTACCTGTGCCAGTTTGCATTGTATGATTTGCTATTATATGCTTACTAGGGTGTTGCATGTAAGAATATTTGAGCTGCTCTGAAGAAAAGCAGGGTTCAAAGTGAAAACAGTCACTCAATTAAGACACGCCACATCTGTACTAACAACTTTTACTTTTTTACCTTGTGCTTTTAATTCTATTTCTTGTCAGTCTCTGCCCTGGTGAAAGGCCCAGTGCACACTGGACTGGAACTGGCAGCTGACACCTCTGCTCTTCTAACAGACTTCTTATATTTGTTCCTGCTAAACTTCTGCCTGTAAATTTCAGGTAGTAACCAGTGGGGGCAAGTGTAGGCATAAGTGTATTATTTTATGCCAATGACTCTTGCCTAACACGCTTTACCTCGCTTTTCTACCTATTAACTAAAGTCTCCCTCCTTCATAAGTGGGAGCATTTCAATCTCAAAGGCTACACACAGATAGGGACATTTAGAAGCCCATTCTCTCTCATGAAATATATGAGCAAGGCCCACGAACCAAGGCAGACTTCTGCAGCCTCAAATATGAACCCTTTTGATTTTCAAGAACTCACAGATATTGTACACAAATATTTTGACAAGAAAGGGGGTCCATATGAGGGTAATTTTCCAGAACACACATGGCACGATATTCAGAAACAAATGGTTTCTCATTCTCAGGAGTTTAGAAAGAAAACAGATAAAACGCAAATGCCTTTTCATTCAGGGCTTATGTAGAGGACTTATTCGCCTAAGACAAGATAATACTGACTTGAACACTCAGTGCCATCAGCTGTCCAAAGACTTAGATGAGGCACAAATTAATATATCCATGCTAAGAACCCAAATTGTTCAGGCCACAAATTCCTTTTTAACTGTAAATGAACAATTAGAAGAGGCCAAGGCAAAATTAAAGTACTTAAAGTCAAAATGTGCCTCACAGGGACAGGCTATTCTGCCGTTTGCACCTGTGCCACCATCACCATATAATCCATGTAGTCAGAAAACCGTTTTTGTAGCAGGTCAGAGAAAGGGTAAACTAGCTACAGATGTAGAACAGGAAGAAGAACCGACAAACGAAAGTGAGGAAAATTCATTACCAGGCCAGAGCAATACCAATAGTACCCCTATAAGTGACACAGCTCCAGTAACTGTAGTGCTGCAGGGACATATGAAAGATAGTGACATTGAAAGAATAGTGGAAAAAGTGGGCCCTATGCCTTTTAACATAAATGAATGGTGCAAATGGGCTACTGACATACTGATTCACTGGGGTCTAGGGAAATACAAAAGGAACAATGCAGATTTTGATAAGCTTATGCACCTAGCCCTGGGTCCACATTATTATAAATTTGGATCTCTTGTTCATCCATACCAATTTGTAAAGATGGGCATCGAACAACTATTTCGCTGCACCTCTTTGCAAGTACAGTGGTGCCTCGCATAACGGACGCCTCGCACAGCGAACGCTGCGCACAACGAACTTTATGTCTTGATTCGTACAACGAACTTCGTTTCACACAACGAAGTCGCCCGAGCTGCATCCTTCCGCGCAGGCACTGCGCTTAACTGCCCTCTCTCCGCCTGGCTCCCTCTTGCCCCCCCCCCGACTCCCCGACACGATCGGGGCAAGAGGGAGCCCAAGCCCTCTTGCCCCCCCCGACTCCCCGACACGATCGGGGCAAGAGGGAGCCCAAGCCCTCTTGCCCCCCCGACTCCCCGACACGATCGGGGCAAGAGGGAGCTCAAGCCCTCTTGCCCCCCCGACACGATCGGGGCAAGAGGGAGCCCAAGCCCTCTTGCCCCCCCGACTCCCCGACACGATCGGGGCAAGAGGGAGCTCAAGCCCTCTTGCCCCCCCGACTCCCCGACACGATCGGGGCAAGAGGGAGCCCAAGCCCTCTTGCCCCCCCGACTCCCCGACACGATCGGGGCAAGAGGGAGCTCAAGCCCTCTTGCCCCCCCGACTCCCCGACACGATCGGGGCAAGAGGGAGCCCAAGCCCTCTTGCCCCCCCGACTCCCCGACACGATCGGGCCAGGAGGAAGCCCAAGTCCTCCTGGCCACGGCGACCCCCTAACCCCACCCTGCACTACATTACGGGCAGGAGGGATCCCAGGCCCTCCTGCCCTCGACGCAAACCCCCCCTCCCCCCAACGACCGCCCCCCCCAAGAACCTCCGACCGCCCCCCAGCCGACCCGCGACCCCCCTGGCCGACCCCCACGACACCCCCAACCCCCTTCCCCGTACCTTTCTGTAGTTGGCCGGACAGACGGGAGCCAAACCCGCCTGTCCGGCAGGCAGCCAACGACGGAATGAGGCCGGATTGGCCCATCCGTCCCAAAGCTCCGCCTACTGGTGGGGCCTAAGGCGCCTGGGCCAATCAGAATAGGCCCGGGAGCCTTAGGTCCCTCCTGGGGGCGGGGCCTGAGGCACATGGGCCCAACCCGACCATGTGCCTCAGGCCCTGCCCCCAGGAGGGACCTAAGGCTCCCGGGCCTATTCTGATTGGCCCAGGCGCCTTAGGCCCCACCAGTAGGCGGAGCTTTGGGACGGATGGGCCAATCCGGCCTCATTCCGTCGTTGGCTGCCTGCCGGACAGGCGGGTTTGGCTCCCGTCTGTCCGGCAAACTACAGAAAGGTACGGGGAAGGGGGTTGGGGGTGTCGTGGGGGTCGCGGGTCGGCTGGGGGGGCGGTCGGAGGTTCTTGGGGGGGCGGTCGTTGGGGGGGGGGGGGGTTTGCGTCGAGGGCAGGAGGGCCTGGGATCCCTCCTGCCCGTAATGTAGTGCAGGGTGGGGTTAGGGGGTCGCCGTGGCCAGGAGGACTTGGGCTCCCTCCTGGCCCGATATTGTCGGGGAGTTGGGGAATCGGCGGGGCAAGAGGGCTTGGGCTCCCTCTTGCCCCGATCGTGTCGGGGAGTCGGGGGGGCAAGAGGGCTTGGGCTCCCTCTTGCCCCGATCGTGTCGGGGAGTCGGGGGGGCAAGAGGGCTTGGGCTCCCTCTTGCCCCGATCGTGTCGGGGGGTCGGGGGGCAAGAGGGGTTGGGCTCCCTCTTGCCCCGATCGTGTCGGGGGGGGGGGCAAGAGGGCTTGGGCTCCCTCTTGCCCCGATCGTGTCGGGGAGTCGGGGGGCAAGAGGGCTTGGGCTCCCTCTTGCCCCGATCGTGTCGGGGAGTCGGGGGGGCAAGAGGGCTTGAGCTCCCTCTTGCCCCGATCGTGTCGGGGGTGCCAGGGACCACACGGAGTCACCCACCGTACCACCCGATTCGGGTAAGCGCAGGTATCGGTGGGTGGCTTATTTGCGGGGGGGGTGCCTTATTTTACATTTTTTTCTAAAAAGGTGGGGCTGTCTTATTTGATGGCCCTGCCTTATCATCGGGGAAACACGGTAGAAAAAAAAAAAAATGAACAGTTAAGTCCCAGTTTTTGCCGCTGAGACTCTGCCCTCTCTCACTGTAAAATTAGACTCTACTTAGTCTGTCTTTAAATTTAAAAAATGTGTGTTGTTTTAAAAAACAATTATGTTTTTAGATGTATCTAAATAAAAATAATAACCAAAAATTTATCTTTTTTTATGTCATCTTAGCATATTTTATGCTGCAGAACGAATTATTTTTTTTTACATGTATTCTTATGGGAAAACGCGTTTCACATAACGAACGTTTCGCATAACAAACTTGCTCCTGGAACCAATTAAGTTCGTTGTGTGAGGCACCACTGTACTTAGAACTCTTTCACCCCTGCCAACCGATACACCAGAGCAGTTTGCATATAGAGTGTGGGTAATCAATGCGGTACTTAAGGAACATGAACATTGGCCCAGTTCCTCAGATTATGGTCAGAGAGAACATAAAGAATTCCTATTAGAATTATTATCTCCCGAGATTACTAAACACCTTCTGTTGTTCTCGGAGGACCCTAAAACTACGCCTTTTGACACTTTACTGCTCAGGATTGGGTCTGTGTGGAAGACCCAGCCAGCTCAAATTATTTCAGTATCAGAAGCTAGAAGGTGGCGTGCTGAGGGAGCACCCCAATACAAGAAAACACCACACACAGGAAATAGAGGGCATGGCAGAGGTAGTTACAGAAATGCCTCCACTTACATTCCTTTCTATGAACTCAGAGCACAGACAGAAGCATTAGAAAAAGAGAAAATGAAATGGGAACAGGATCGTCACACAATGCAGATAGAATTGGACAGAGTAAAAAGTGATTTGACAGCCAGGAAAAACAGTGCTAGTGCATAGGGATGTCCTGACTCTCTGTGTCCGAATGCCAAGGTGACTCAGGCCTTCACAGCCCAGCCAGGCTCCTTTCGCTTACCTGTGGACTCACTTTTGGAGACGCAGGATAAGGGAAAGAAGTCAGACTCAGAATTCAGCTTGAGGTATGTGGCACCTTTGATTTTGGACACTTCCGACTGCCCCAATGTTAATACTACCATAGAGGGTCAGGATAAATTAACGTTAATTGATACAGGGGCTAGAATCAATTTCACAGATAGAGCGCCTCCTACTGGAGATCAGAAAAACGTGGAAATTTGTGAGATTCAGGGTCTAAATGACAAAGCTTCAAAGTGTGTGTCTATCCCACAAAAGGAACAAATGAAAGACATTGTAGAAACTACTGCCAGCACGAGTGAGAATACAGGCAAAGAAATAGTTAAGGCGGCTGGTCTTGCATTAGGTACAGGAATTCTAAATGCTTCTAAACTTTTGGTTCATGAGGTTATTCCTGTGCAGTTAGCCACACAATATTGCCTGCCAGTATCGTAGTGTAACTCACTCAGAGGCTGCTGTTGTTTCTGTTTGGTCACAAGATTGTGGGAAAAGGTACACAAAAATTTTCTTTGAGGGCAAAGATCCTGAACTACAAACACAGCATCCAGTACTTCCTCCAGAAACAGAACTGGTTCCTAAGATGGAGGAGAGGGGTCTGAGTGGACCTATCTCTTTAGCATGTGGCTCTCCAGCTTGGTCATTTGCTAAATCAGGGAGCTCCAGTAGGCTCACTATACATCCTCGGGCCCTAACTAAGACTTCAAAGCCCGTAGTACCAGTGGCAGCCTCTTACTCTGAAATGACTGTGACATTTAACCCTAAATGTGCATTTTTCTCTGTCCTAGACATGACTAATGATTTTCGGAATTTGCCCCTTGCCTCTGAATGCCAGGACATGACAGTGCAGACAAAAGAAGACAAATCTAGCCTGCACCTGACTTCTGCACCGCAGTGCCCATTCCTCCGAGTACAGTGGGACCCAGGTGGCAGACATGTGGTCCAGGTCGGCCTGAATGGAACATGGACAAAGTTTTCTCTAAGTGACCTTGAGGTTGCTGCTAATTTAAAATGTTTTTTTTTCTTTTTCTTAGCAGCAGTTCGGATATAGCCATCCCAGACCAATTTTGGCACAAAGATATTTCTAATGTTTTCTAAGGTTCCTCTTTATCACTGCAGAGATAAAGACGTTCCAAAGAAGATATTAGCTTTGTGCCTTTTCTGAATATGAGATGGTTATGATATGCATTATTTGTACTACTCAGGTGTTCATCTTTGCTGTTTTTTTTTCTCTCTCTATAACAATGTGTTTATTTGCAGAGTTAAATTCAGCCCTGAACACTTGACAGATGGAAGAAAAATTAATGTTTTATGTTGTCTGTGCCATGTGGTCTGTCTTTTGTCTATTTGTTTTAGTTTAGGGGGTACCCCAGGATACATAACATTGGCCATTTCTAGAGCTCTTTTCCCCATTTTTTTTTTTTTTAACTAGCCCAATTGCGCAATGTTCTTTTTTCCCTATAATTTGCATATGCTAAATGTAGCTTAGTTAGGGGTTATATTTTTAAGAAAAGGTTTTATTCTATATCTATACCATGTTTATTCTATGATCCTCATTAGATTCAGTACACATTTCTGACATAGTTTTTTTATATATACATTCAGTACAGAATTATGGTTTCTCTGAATTGCCATAATAGTTATATGCAGCACACAAAAACATATCTTTTTGGAATGTCTGATTAAGAACCTTAAGTACCTGAATATTGCCTCTCTTTTGCCATAACTATACCAAGTAAATGCATTAATATTGTTACATGTTGCCACATTCAGTATAGGCAACTGGTCTCTCTCTCTCTCTATACATTCAGTACTGGCAACATGGTTTCTCCTCCATTTTCTATCTCTTATTTGGATCACACTGGAGTACAGCTGCTGAATGATATCGGGACTCTTTTCAAATCCCTCCCTGTATGCACAGACATCATTTCATCTCAAGGGTGAACACCACTTGTTTCCTGTGACTGACAGATCCTGTGCAAACACCGTTTCATCCCAAGTGTGCATCTCACCAGTTTAAAGAGACTGCCGGTTCCTGCTGGACTGTAATTCATCTTCCTGCACACTGACTGCAAAGACTTTTACACAATGTATCCTGTTCATCGGATATAGCCACCTTCCTAAGAACGCTTTGCTGTACAATTCCACCTATTTAACCTATTCTATGGACATTCCAGACTTTATTTCATATGCTGTACATCCACTACCTCTTGGAATGGGGAATGAGACATTCCACAAGCTGCTGAACTTTACTGAACTCCATACTTACATATAGAACAACTCAAGAAAACCTCCAAAGAAGTGAATCATACTATCACTTTTTAAAATGGACTGATTGCATAAAATTTGCTACGAGACGCTCATGTCTCAGTTTGGGAACTTTTCTTTGGGTGTTCGCCCACTGCAAACCACGTATTTAATGTTTTAATTCACCCTATCATTATCTTAATTATTGTACAAATTTTGCTATGTATTATGATTTTTCCTTTGCTGTAAAGTGAAACACATGTACTTTTCTTTATCTCACAAGGTTCCTTCTAACTTTTCAGGCAGTTATACATGTATTTCCAGTATCTTCTCTGATACTTTCTAATTTGGTTCTAATTTGGTTTTAATTTGGCATGGCCTATTGCATTACCATTACCAGGGTCAGACATAATATTTTCCCATATCCCATACTTAAGATACTCTCTCTTATGACATCTTGGTACCTTTATTCCTGAACCTCTTGAAAAAGCTTCCTGCATCCCTTATGCACCGTTCATTCGCTCAACGATGGGTAAGATATAAGCATACTGGGATCCCCGCCCAGATGATGGCCTATACAACCTAAGACAGAGGTTTGAACTCATAATGGGAATTGTTTATCTTCATAGCTTGGAGATTCTGAAGCACAGGGGACGTGCAACTATAATATTGGAGGTAAAAGAAGCATCTGCTAATTGCAGATTGACTGTTTAAAGAAGGGTACCACAAGCTTGCCTTCATTTCAAAGAATAAAAAAAATTAAAAAAAAAAAGTATGGGAGATGTCAGCCTAGAGGCCTATGGGAAATTATATCAATCTGACTCTGGCATGGGAAGGCAGATAGACCCTTAGTGCAGGGAAACTGTTTCAAGTGTCCCTGATATGTTTTAAGTTTCCCTGACTGAATCATGACTAGCTAAAAGGTGTTAATGTCTGATTAAGAGGGTGCTTAGGACAATGGCCTGCTTGAATGGGACAAAGAAGCCAGAGGCTAATCCCATCATCATGCTTGCAGGTATCTCACCCTCCTTAGCAATTAAATTAACCATTGTTTCAAACAGTTTACAAATTCTAAACAGAAAGATACTGGGGCATACAGGTTTCTATATTGAGCCAAGGTATAAAAGCCTGCTCTCTGCAACACACATGGATCTCTCTTTTTCTATGGAGCTATCAATCTCTCTTTTTCTATCAAGCTATCAGGACAGGGGTCTTGGCCCTCTCTCTCTCTCTTTCTATCTAGCTATCTCTTGGCTCTTTGCTTGGCACTCTGGTTCTGTCTTGGTTCTCCCTCTCTCTGTCTATCCTTCCCTTTATCTATGGAACACGAAGCTTAGACCATCCCCCGTTTCTCTCTCTCTGGCTCTTCCTAGAACTGCAAGCTTCTATGTCCCTCTTTGCCTCTGAACTCTGTAAGGCAGGGAAACTGCTATGCTCTCTATTTAATTGTAATGCTTAATTGTAATTGTAATAAATACTACCTTTCTTTTCGCCTATTTCTATAATATATTCTTTATATAATCACCCCTGGCTGTGCTTCTTATTTGATTCTATCCCTAATGAAACTTCTGTGAAGGTATTGAACTCGGGACCGCGGATTGTAAAGCTGTGTCAAACATAACCCCTCCAACCTAACATTGTGGGGGTGCAACCATCCTTACATTTTATTAAACTTACAAAGAGAAGAAGGGTCTGAACCTTCTGGAAAAGAAGAGAGGACCGTTGAGGGTTAAAAGCAGACTCTCTTGAAGGATGATCGGGAGGGAGGATGGAGAAATGAAGAGAGTAACCATCCCGAATGATCTTTAAGACCCAAAGGTCTGAGGTGAACAGCTGAACAGCTGAAGACAACCCCCTACTGGCTAAGGAAGAGGTTGTGAGATGGAGATTGAAGCTATGCTCCTTAGTAGCAGGTCAAAAAGACTGTGTTGACTTGGCAGGATGAGATTCTTCCTCAATTGTAAAACATTATCCACTAGCTGCTGAAAATCTTTAGCCTTGTGTGCCAGAATATATTTTTTAAGCAGGAAATTGCCTGACAAGGTGTTTGAGATAGCAGAAGTAGAAATTATAATTGAGTGACCTATTGGCTATCATTGAATTTTGAAATAGTCTCCTGCCAAATTTGTCTATAGTATGTCCTTCCTGTTCTGGAGAACAGATGCATAAACACTTGAAGATGACTTCTTCAATGTAGATTCAACTACCAAGGACTGATTGGGAAGCTGTGGTTTGTCAAAACCTGGAAGGGGAATTACCATGTAGAGAGATTCTAGTTTTCTGGGGGCTACAGGTACTAAGAGTGGTGTTTCCAGATTTTTGTAGAAAGTCTCCCTCAAAATACCATGCAGATGGAGCTTCAACATCTCCTCAGGAGGCTGATCATAATTCAGCATCTCAAGGTACTCTTCGCTGTATTTAAAGTCAGCCTCAAAGGGAACAGTCAGGTCCTTACCCATCATCCTGATAAATCGAGAAAAGAACAATTTTTTTGAAGGAGATGCATCTTGAGCCAGTGAATGCCTAGGAGAGCCAGATGAATCTTCAGCCTCAGTGGAAGATAGAGACGGATCTGGCTCCGAATCTCCAGACAAATCCAAATCATGAAGAGGGAGATTTGGTTTTGAATCGGTGCCAGTCCAGCATCGGTGTCTGGGAATGCATTTTTTTACTGGACACCTTGCCTGACCAGTGTCGCTCCGGTGTGGAAGCCTCAAAGTGTTTTCCTTCCTGGAACATCTTAGAGGAGATAGTTGGGCTGCAGTCTGAGTATCTTGAAGACAATGACCAGCATCGTGGATAATGGTGCCAAGAAGTGGAGCGTCGAGTGATCTCAACTGAACGCACCACTGGAGTATCAACAGTGCTGGCTGATAAAGTTATGGCACGCTCAGGCTGGACCGGCACCGGAGACATCAGCATCAGTTGGTGGAACTGGTCCCCGAAGCTTCATCCATCTTCTGCTTCAGGCTAAGCACCGGTACTTGAGGCTTAGTCGCCTGTATCATCGGTGTCACACCATGCTCCGGCGAGGATGATGCCGATGTTGAGGCACTCCTCGACAATGGAACGGTGCGCTTCCAGGACTTGTACGTGGTTGGCATGATTTGGCTCAATGCCTTTTTGGCCCGCATCCCTGACTGGGAAGGAGAAGGCTTCTTAGACGGCTTACCTAAAGAAATGGTGTATTGCGACACCAGGTTCAATGATGGTGCCTCTACCGGTGTCGTCTTTTTTTGGCATCGGCAACTTCAACGTCGACAGTGTCAAGACAGGCTCTGCTCCCATGGCACACCGAATAACTTCTCTTGCTGCAAAATACGATTTTTTATAGTTCTCTTTTGCAATGAAGAGCAACGTTTGCAAGTTTGGACACAGTGCTCGGGACCCAAACACTGGAGGCACCAACTGTGAGAGTCCGTTAAAGAAATTGCTCGAGCACAGCAACCAAACTTCTTGAATCCCGTCAGCGGGCGTGACATGGATGGGAACACCGCCTCAGCCAAGTCAAACTCAATGGCTGAGGAGAAGGAGGCAGCAGTCCCACCAGGCCAAAATCTGCAGACAGCAAAAGAAAAAAGTGGTGGTTTTTTTTAGTTAATTTTAAAATGAAAATTAAAGAAAAGAAACAACAAAGCTGACTGAAAAAGTCATGAAAACCTTCGAGAGAAGGCAAAGCGACAACAGCCGTTGAACGTGACTTCTTAGCTTCTTGGAAAACTAAGGGACCTTGCGCCTACGTCGAGCGGGAAGGCACTTGCGTATGTGGGCTATTGTGAACTTTCTGAAAGACTTAAAGTGGCGGTGCACTTTTAAAGTGACCGTACTGGGGCTCCGTCAGTGACGTCACCCACATATGAGAATATGCTGCCTGCTTGTCCTGGGATAAAGTTGTTTTCCTTATCTCTCTCACTTCTGCCAGAAGAGAGTGAATTTCAAGCACTAGTGGCGGATCCATCGTTTACAGTGTTCCACCGTTCTTACCACTAAATTTAATCTCAATCAATTGATTGTACTTCCAGTGTTTTTTTCCTAAGCCTCATTCCCATCCAGGAGAAATGGCTTTCACACTCTGGATTGCAAACAGGCTTTGGCCTTTTACCTCGACAGAACAAAGCTTCATAGTAGAGAATGACATGGAGACAAATTTTTCCCCATTCCCACAGGAACTCATTTTCCCGTTCCGTCCCCGTGAGTTCTTTTCCTGCCCCATGTTAATTTTCTTTCCCTTAGACGCAGCAGATGAATCCAGAGACCAATGGGATAGCACACATCAACCAGCAGGCGGAGATAGAGAAACTGATTAACAGGTGATCCCATTGGCTGGCACTCCTCCTGTATCTCCAATATAGCTCCTTGCCCAAGCATCCGTAACCATCAATAGGCATAGCATGGAAAAAAAACTTCTTTTCCATAACAAATCTCAAAAGGCAATAATGCAGAATACAACTCTCAATAATAACAAACTTCGAAAGTTGCAAAAGAAAAAACCGATAGACAATATCCAGAAAGTGTGGGGCTCTGGATTCATCTGCTGCGTCTAAGGGAAAGAAAATTAACAGGTAAGAACATAATTTTTCCTTCCCTAGCAACAGCAGCAGATGAATCCAGAGACCAATGGGATGTAGCAAAGCAATCCTCAATCTGGGTGGAAAGCAAACGCCGCCTCCGCAACAACCGACGCACTAAACGCATCTACCGCATGCGCCCCCCACATCCAACCAGTAATGCTGAGAGAAAGCACTCTTGGAAGACTAAGTAGCCGCGAGACAAAACTCCTCCAAGGAAAAAACCTCTGGACCGAGTCCAAGAAGTAGTCATCACTCTGATGGAATGGTCATGAAGTTCTTTCGCCAACCGCTTCCCTGCCATCAAGCAAGCGTAAAGAATGTCCTCCTGGACCCATCGAGCGATGGAGGCTTTGGACACCGCCATATGTTTGAGGCATCCCTTGAAGAATACAAAAAGGTGATCTAAATAACTAAAAGTCATTAGAAACCTTGCTCGCGGAGAACGCTACACACTTTCAAAAAATGCAGTGAATAAAAGCACGTCTCCCCATTTCTCCTCTCAGGAAGAAGGAAGGAAAAGTGAGCGTGTCATAAAAGAAAGGATGACACCTCCTTAGAAAGAATTGTGGTACCGTCCGAACTGATACCCTAGATTTTGGAAATCAGAAATAGGAATCCCCGCTGAACAAGGCCTGCAACTCGGAAAACTGCAGAGCCGAAACCATGGCCACAAGAAACCCCGTGTTCAACGGCACAAGAAGGAAATGAAGCCTTCGGTAAACTGCGAAGAAGTACCTGAAGATTGTACTCGGGACAGGGCTTTCTAAGAGGTGTACAAATATACCGAACTCCGTTTAGGAACTGAACTACATGAAGCTAAGAAGTAATCGAAGAGCAATATACCTAGCCCTTGTAACAAGCTAAGAATGGCACTTGAAGCTGAAGGGAATTGAACGCTAAGCCCTCGGCAATACACCTGTGCCAAAAAGGAACTCTGGAAGGGTGCAAATGTTGAGAAGTATCCAAGAAAGGAAAAACCTCCAAAAGGAAGCAGAAGCCACAGGTGAAGACATCTGTAGCGCCTGGATAAGAGAAGAAACAACCTGCTTCGCATAACCCTTACACGTCAGTCATGACTTCTCAAAAGCTAGGTCGTAATACCAAAGTAGTACGAATATCCATGTTAATCGGACCCTAGGTGAGCAAATCCGGAGATACCAGGAAATTTCTTAGTCCGGCTGTCGAAAGACTCATCAGATCCGCATAGCAAGGATGGCGCAGCCAAACCAGAGATTCTACAAATACTGTGCCCGGAAAGCGAGCTTGAGATGGCAAATCCAAGCCATCGTCAGCCAGGGGAAAACACTGAAAAAGAGAAACCAGAGGTGAGAAAGAAGCCACGCTGTTACCCCCTCTAACTCCCACTCCCTGTGCCCGCCGAAGAAGCTAGGAAGCATTGAATTGTGAGACGAGGCCATGAGGTCTAGTTCCAGGAGATCTCATGTCCATAAAAAGAGCTGGAATGCCTGAGCCAAAATTCCCAATATCCAGGATGTAGAAGATTTCACTATTACTAACGTTTACACTTTCTAGAGCGTACACAGTGCTGTACACTGTAACATACAATAAATGCCATGCTCAGATTTCGCGGAGAGAAAATCTATCCAAACTCTTTTCCTGACCCTTAAAATGATCTGCCAACAGAAGAGGAAGATGAGGGTCCACCCATTGAAGTAGAACAACAACTGTACCTGGCAACTGAGTACATCACCTACTGCCCAAACTGTAGAGAAATACCCCCATCATAATACTGACTGAAAGGACCCTCAGCGGCATTCCGGAAGAATGGTCTGAAGCTCCAGAAAGGTAGCCTGACCATGCTCAAGAGTAGAAGAATGAACAAGTACTGAGTCGCCTCTTAAGACCAGATTCCTGGAGCTGAGGATGGAAGGCACCGAGCCCCCCAACCCAACAGCCCGGATGTTTGGTGGCCATGAGCTAGTCCAGCAAAGACCAAGGCATGCCTTTGAAAAGAGAAATCTCGCTGAGCCACCAAATCATACAGAGCGATGCATGAGGAGCCTACCAAATAATTGGAGCCCTGAGATACCGGGAACCACCGGAAAAAAAGCGACTGCTGTAGTGTTATAATGGGAAAGCAAGCCGAAGTTCCCAGTGGAGTCAGCAACATGGATCCTAGAACCTGTACAGAATCCCATACTCTGGGTCATGGTGACCAAAGAAGAATGCAAACCTGAGACTGTGACCCATCGCCCTAGTCTCTGTGAAGAAACACATTTCTTTCCTATATGAATAAAAACATCTCCCCGATATACCTATAAATAGTACAGGAGAAAAGAGCGTTGTGCAAATTCGAAGATTCACATCCAAAGAACTGAGGAAAATAAATTACCCTTTTCGTGTCAGTCAAATGGCCCGACTGGAAGACGTCCGAATCAAGCAGTCAGTCAAGAAGAAATTAGGTGGATCACCTGGTAGCACCAAAACGGTACCACTGCCCACATTTTCTAAAATGTTCTTGAAGCCTTGGGTAGGTGAAATGGCATGTGCCAAAACCGAAAGCACTGCTCAAAGAGAGGCAAGCAAACCTAGTGCCGATTCTGAGTTCATAGGGAAAATGTAAATATTTTCCCAGTTTTTCTGCAGAAATGTGTAACCCTGAGAAACTAATTCAGCAGAATGGGATCCAGCCAGCCCAATGCCCCCGTCGTGGGCACCATGCAGTAAGTGGAACAACATCCCTTAGTTCCCGAAGAACTACAAGAAGTGCCCTGAGGACCAGTAACACTGAAAAGGGAAACACAAAACATAGAGACTCCAACAACGAACTGGAAACCTGAGGAGGATGCAAAGTTGCAAGCATCCTGAAAAATCTTCACAGCCCCCTGACCTGACATTATAGCGTTTTCTCCCTCATGAGAAAGCCTGAAGAGTCATTGGAAGAAGTCAAGATCCCCTCAGAATGAAGTGCAGAAGGTCAGGGAATGGCAAGATGAAAACTGTAGGATCTGCAAGAAGATTCTCCTAGGAAAAATCAAGTTTCACAATGTAAAGAGGAATATACTGGAACCATGAAAACAGTACTAACTCCGTGCAACATGAGCGAAATACGTATGTCTTTTAAAGTGAATACGTACGACTCAATCAAGATGCTGCATCTACCTCCCCGTGGAAAACAACAGCATCCTTACAGGTATCAGACAAAGCTCACATCGCTAATGAGAGCTTCAGGGATGAGGCTAACAGCCACATAGCGCGTGATCCTCCGCGGGTTTGATAGAATAGGTAACTGGCTCCTGGTTAAAAGGAGCTGTACAGCCCTTCCTGTCTGGTCAGGGGGCCCGTATAGCATGTGCCATGATAAAATGGTGACAGGAGAAACCAGCGTGATAAGCATGGAAATCTGAAGTCCAGGCCCCCTCAGAAATAGAGAAAGAGAGTCCTGGCCGCAGGAAGATGCACAGTGTCATTATGCCCTTAGAGACAGCCCGAACTTGGAAACTGTTTGTACTACCTTTAGGCATATATATCCTGTGCCACTACTAGACACATGCAGCTCAGCACAGAGGCCCAAATAAGGACAGTTACCAACAGACAAAGGCTCAATCTGCAGGGACCCCAAGAGAGACAATGAGATACCTGTGTGAAATACAGGACACTATCTTACTGCTGATCTCACCGTGCCGTGAGTTGCCATATGTCGCCCCAGTCCGGAGACAAACTGAGACTGGGTGACCTAGCACAGGTCAGAGTCTCTCTGGTAAACCCCTTGAGTGCTAACCCCAGAGTCCGATTAAACAAGCAGCTTCCTTCAAGGGAGTACAGCAGGAACACAGACATAGACATATAAATCTGCCCAAGCTTGTCCCAAAGCTGGTGAAACACATACAACTTGTCTGAACCGGAAAGGAGAGAAGCCCCGGCATACCCTGACCAAAGTCAGCTGGAAACAAACTACCGGAACGCTGCAGCTCTCCCGCCATCGCCGGAGACACAAGCGCACGCCTGATTCTCGCTGACACGTGGCCGCTGCATCAACGCTCCTAGAAACATAGTCGGATTCAAGCCCCGCAAAATTTACCCTGCCGCGGCTTGCATAGAAAGAAAATCAGACTCGGGGAATAACCAGAAGAACGGCCCACAGCGCCGGAAAAAACATGTCCCATCTCATGCGCGCTGCTATAAACCGGCACCTGCATAATCAGCTGCACATGGCCGTGACAAACACCGATGAAAGAGAGCCTCAGAATAAACAGGACTACTATTGCTACACTGAAACCCAACAATGAGAACAAGTGCGAGCATGAAATCGCACCGCTACTGCCATGCTGTAACCAACAAGGAAACCAAGCGCGTGCATGCAAAGGGCGGGAAGTCCCGGCTCCCTCCACGGATTTCTAGTTATAAAACCTTAGTCTCAATAAAATATCCATTCCTTAAACATACGTTGATCGAACCCACATTACTAAGACTCCCAAACAGAACCTGAAGTTCAACCAACATTAAAAAACAGAGACATACTCACAAGCTTGTTGTTAGGGCCGGTTGAAGCCAGTTAAAGCTGGTTGAGCAGCAGTAACAGAGCAGAATGTAGCAACTGTGGTCTCTTTTTTTTTTTTTTTTTTTACAGAGAAGGGAAAGAAGAAAAAAAAAATTGAGACCCAGTCAGACCCTCTAGCAATGGAGGGAGGGTGAGGCAGGGACCTGGGGGGGCCCAGGTGTAACCCCTAAAGTCGGCACCATTCAGCCAGACACCCCTGTCTCACTGAAGAGAAAATCTCAACAGGAAAAATAGCATTGCCAGCTCACTGAAGAGAACCCTCAACAGGAGAAACAGAATGGCAGTCTCACTGAAGAGAAACCTCAACAGAAGAAAATAACTATACAGTCACAGCCAGAATCCAGGAGCTAGGTGAATAGCGACCATTTCCTGCTGGGAGATAGAGAATACTGGAGATATAGGAGGAGTGCCAGCCAATGGGACCACCTGTTAATCAGTTTCTCTATCTCCGCCTGCTGGTAGATGTGTGCTATCCCATTGGTCTCTGGATTCATCTGCTGCTGTTGCTAGGGAAAAACCTATACCCACACATTAGAAGACTGCACAACATTAAATCTAAGGCAAGTTGAAGATACAGTAGAATGGGTTTACCTGCGGACAGGAACTGGATGGAATTCGCCAAAGTCAAGCCAGCAGAAATCGCTAACCTACTAAGAAACGATGCCATTTTCACCTGTGTCCAGCTAACCTACTAGACCTTATACCTACCAAATTTATATACTGGCTGACTGAACTAACCAACCTATGCCTGTCAAAAGGGATCTATCCCTCAGAACTATCAGCCATCTCTGACGCCCATCCTCAAGGTCATAGGACTAGACTCAAGCAAGGCAGAAAACTACAGGCCAATAGCTGGAATACCATAGCCAGCTAAACTGATAGAATTCAGTGTCAATGCACAGTTATCCAAACGCCTCAATTAGGTAAATGGCTTCCACAACTCACAACACAGTTTCAGACCATGCCATAGCACTGAATCACTTCTTCTCGAACTAACCACTAAGGCAAAGTACTACCTGAGCAAGGGCAAGCAAACAGTACTCTTACAATTTTATATCTCCGCAGTATTTGACGCATTAAATCACTCGCTATTACTCCTTTATCTGGAAGAGTTAGGAATACACTTTGAGAAAATAGTTCTGACCAAAAGAACTTACAAAATAAGGGGGAGCCATAGGAAAATCGCAGCCACGGGAGGTGTTCTGTGGTGTCCCTTAAAGCACCCCTCTCTCACCATCATTATTCACAGTATATGTGAGTGCCTTGGGCAGGCATATCTCCTATGCGTAGCTAAAAACTCCGTCACTGACACAATTGAATACGTTGCTACACTAATAGAAGATCAAACTTCATGGTCTCAGCACTTAAACTTAACAAACAGAAGACTAAAGTGCTCTGATTTAGCAGCCAGAACCCTCTACCACAGTGTTTCTCAACCTTTTCAAGCCAAGTACAGCCTAAGCCTAACAAATACCAACAGAGTACCCCCGCCCAAACTCCGCCCCCATAATACTACTAATTGTACTAATTTCATATATCAACAAAATAATCTTAATACATAATGGTAACCACAAAATTAAAAAAAAACACAAAGCACACGGTATGCAGAGAAAATGTTAATTATCATTTATATTCAGGGGTTATTCAAAGATGGCAAGGCAGATGATTTTAAAAAATGCAATGTCACTTCAGTAACAACTATAGAAAAATAGACAAATATAGTACAAAATATAGACAGCAGATATAAATTCTCAAAACACATTTTGATCACTAAATTGAAAATAAAATCATTTTTCCTACCTTTGTTATCTGGTGATTTCATGATTCTCTGGTTGCACTTCCTTCTGACTACGCATCTAATATATATCTTTCTTTCTTTCGCATGCTTCCTCTCCTCCAGACCTCATTCATTCCCCAATCATCTCTCTCATCCTTCTATTTCCCATGCATCTCTACCTCACTCCTCTCTATGCCCAATTTTTCTCTTCTTTTCCCCATGTGCACCATCTCTTTCCACCTCGCTCACACACTCAGGCCCAACAATTGTCCCTTTCTAGTCCCTCCCTCCTTCCTATGTCCCAAGTTAATGCCCCCTTCCTCCCTCATTCCTATGTCCCAAGTTCCTATGCTCCTCCTTCCTATGTCCCCCCTCACTGCCTTCCAGCCTTTGACCCACTCCCTTCCTCCCTCCCTCCCCTGAAGCCGTGCCAAAACCTGCCTGCCCCCAAGCCGACCTGCCACCAATTCCTCCTTCCCTCCCGCTGCTGCCGCCGCAACTCCGGGAAGGGCAAGGCACGCGCAGTAATTGCACGCCACCAGTCCACAAGCTTTTTCCCCCCCCCCCCTCATCAATTCTGACATCGGAGAGAAGTTTCGGGTCAGCCAAGCAGCGATTGGCTGGCCCATACCATCTCTCTGATGTCAGAATTGATGTCGGGGGGGGGGGAGAGGGGAAAGGCTTGTGGGCCGGCGGCATACAAATCACTGCACATGCCTGGCCCTTCTCTTCCCAGAGTTGCGGCAGCAGCAGGGGGTAATTAAGTGGAGCGGGAGGGCAACAAGCAGTCAGCCCGAGCACCCCCAACAGGCGGTCCGCGTACCCCCTCGAGTCCGTGTACTGTAGGTTGAGAAACCCTGCTCTAGACTGATTTTTTTGGAGGCTGTGTCTGGTTTTGTCTATCATATCTTTTGTCCTTATAGTTAATTTTGCGTATTTTTGGCTTGGTGAGGAAGGGTCAGCTTTTTTATTAGCTTATTTATGCTTTCCCATTCAGCTCTTTTTTTATGTATTAGGGTGATTTTGGCAGTGTTTACAGAAAACACACAGCACAGACCTCTCATGATTTAGTTCAATTTATAATGGCTGGATTGGAAACATAGAAAGTTTTCAAAATCAAGCATTTAAGAATGTAAAAAAACAATAAAAAAAGAAATAAAAATAGAAAAGCTGTCAATATTTTTTAAACAAAACAAAGAAAAAATAAGTATTGCTGCTTTATTTGTAAACCTTTTACAATTAAAACACAATAATTAATACGTTGAGACTGCCAATTAAATATTTCTAATAACTTTCTAAACAGACTCAGCTACTTACCATTATTTTTTTTATTGGCACTGTTAGGCTGCAGTTTGGGTTTCTTGCCAAATGTCCCACCAGGTTTATTAAATGGCTGATTCATCTTTCTTTTTATTCCTCTTGCAGCACTGGATTGGTTATAATAATCCACAACAATTCCAGGTCTACGCATAGCTCCAAAATCCCCCATTTGCTGTAAACATTTTAGTCAATTATTAGAGCATAATACAAAATAAGAAATTCACACACAAAATGCAATTGTTTAATGGTTAAAAATGTAATTTCTTAGTCTATATAAATATTCTTAGTCGAGTTATGAATCATTTATAGAAAATAAAAAATGAGCATCTACTTTTTTTATTTATACAGTATAAATCTGATATTTCAACAAAATTTTATATCAAATATTTAAATACAGCTGAAGATGCTAATCTAAAGAGTGCTGCTGTAAGCTTGATTTTATGCTAACAAGATCAGAAACAAAAAAAGTGGAAATGTGAGAAGCTTCCTAGTGTGCAATACTCTGACCTTGCAAAATTAAGATGCAGTGAATAGCTTTCATTGTATTAACATTTACACTTACATTGGCTTCAATTCTGCAAAATTCCCTAGTTACTTTCATATCTGAATTTATTCTAGGCCTGGACAAATTTTCTGTCTCTCCCCCAATTGAAGATTAAGGACAAGTATCATAATACAGGATTATGCCACAGCTCTTTTAGATCTTTCTTTAGAAAGGCTACTTTCATATTCTGTCTTGATGGGGAAAGGGGAGGATCCCAAAACCTCAGACAATCACCAAAAGCATGTGGACGCATTCTAAGGGCTACAGCTGGATTGCCTGTTACAATCATCCAAGTCTCCACCAGTCTCCCTTTATTCCTGTCCTCACCATACCTGTTCTCTCTCAACCACCGTCTCCAAATAGCAGCTCCCTCGCAATCTCCCTATTCTGTCCCCAATTTATCCCTAACAGCCTCCCTCTCACACTTGTTTCCCTATATTAACTCCCCTTACCCCCAAGAGTCCCTTCTCTCTCAAACTTCCAGTACCCCCCCAAACGTGATCTTGCCAGCTAATCAGCGAGCTCCATTCACCCCCTTCACCTTAACTACAGTCCCCAGAGCAGCTATTACTTCTAAGTACAACAGCATGTAACTATCAGTGAAATAGGGCTGCATAGTACCTGAACTTTTTTTGCTTGCTTTGCAAGATTTGAGACTATAAGACTAGCTAGTCTTATAGTCTCAAATCTTGCAAAGCAAGCAAAAAAAGTTCAGGTACTATGCAGCCCTATTTCCCTGATAGTTGCATGCTGTTGGACATTGTGGTTAACAAAGTCTCATGGTGCCAGTTTGGACATTGTGGTTAACAAAGTCTCATGGTGCCAGACCAGGAAGAAAGCAGCTGTTTGGGTGGTGGCATTCAAGAAATGGCCAAGGAAATTTCAAATACTACAGCAAATTTGTAATCGTCATGTGACAACAGCAACCAGGATTTGTTAAAATCAAACTTTAGATTATGGAATTGCTTTTGCAGCAAAATAAATTCCAGATAGTTCAGATGCATGCATTTATTGAAGTGGGGAGTGGATAAGCATGTTGTTCCTGCAGCCTCAGAATGAGCTTTCATTCTCAACTTTGATAATTTCTCTGTTGTAGTCTTTCCCCCAGTTCCCCCAACCAACTCACTTACCCATGTCACTGTAGCAACTGTCTTTGACCAAAAGCCATGCATCAGGGCTCCTGCCGAACTCTAATCGTGGATCTTCTGTGTCACAGACAGTATTCATAGCACTGCCAATGGGGGAAAGCCATCTAATTAACCCTCCTTTTCACAAAACCATGCAAGAGATTTTTTAGCGTCAGTCAGTGCGCTGAATGCTCTTCACTGCTCTGATAAAAGTATCAAACCTAGGACTATCCACAAAATTTCAATTACCTAGCCTCTTGTAAAAAATTATTTCCACGTCTCTGAATTTTACAGAATTGCAGCCATTGTTCAAACAAAAATCCACTTTTGCTCTATTAAAGAATGGTTAAAAAGGCATAACTGATTTTTTCTTATAAATACCTAGTCATTAAAGGTGCAATGCATTTTAAATGTTTTCATAGAAAACTATATCAAAGCTCATGAGTAGAAAGCCTAATATAATCCCGAACACATTCTCCAGTAAAAATGTCTTCATACACAAAACCAATATTGCCAGAAATAAGTTGGCTGCTAAACTTCTACCCTAATATCAACTCTTAAGAATGCCAACAAGAACTTTTCAGCAACTGTTAGAAGTTGCTTACCTGTAAAGGGGATTCTCCAGACATCAGGGGAACACAGCCATACTTGTTAGAAAAGTCCTCAGATGGATCCTGAGTGTTGGTACTCTCCCCTAGCTATAGTAAATTTTTGGCTTACTGGGCATGTGCAGGGATTTCAGCCTTCAGTGGTTCCCCTCACCAACTCAGTTTTGCCTCTAGCTGGAAAGTATGGCTGCATTCCCCTGCTGTCTACAAAGAACCCCTATTACAGGTAAGCAACTTCACTTTCTCTAGAGACAAACAGGGGAGATGCAGGCACACTTGTTGGTGAATCCCTAGCTACAAATAGTATCAGTGTGGTGGTAGATCAAGGAGCAAAACAGGTTTCATAGGACGGATTGACCAGAACAAATATCTTGTGCTGTGATCCAAACAGTAATGTTTAATAAAAGCTTGAACTGAGGACCAGGTTGCAGCTTTGCAGATGTTCTGTATTGGGATTGATCAGAAGTTTACCAATGAAGAAGCTGTAGTGCATAATCTGTGCGCACCAATCCCATCAGGATGCAAATGACATGCTTTAGTGTAGTAGAATTTGATGCAGCTGGAAATCTACATGGTGATATTCATTTAAAGGCTGGTTGACCTGGGTTGGCTGGGTTGTAGGTGATGAAAAACTGATTGTTTTGAAGTGGTTGCAGTTTCTCTGAGGTAAAAGAGTAATACTCTTCTGCAGTCCAGGGTACGGAGACATTGCTGTGCTAGTGAGGTATGCAGAGGAGGTATGATGATTAAACTTTGCTCTGGCTGAAGTGGAAATCTGAAACCACCTTATGTAGGAATTTTAGGTGCATGCATAGCTGGTCACATTTAAGGAAGAATTGTGTATGAGGGCAGTACATTACTAGTGCTTGGCGTATGCTAACTCGTCTCACCGATGTGATGGCTGTGAGAAAAGTTGTCTTCCATGTGAGGTACGTGAGAGAGGTGGTGCCCAGTGATTCAAAGGGCACAACCATTAGTTGGTCAAAGACAATACTACTATTTACTAATTTCTATAGAGCTGCTAGGTGTGTTGACAGGTGCCAAAGGGGAGGTCAGTGATTAGTGAGGCCTGTTAGGAAATGTGCCACCAGGGGTTGTTGAGAGATCGATTATCCATTGATTCGTTCATAACAGGTGGAAATCATAGATAAGTGAAGGCATACTAAAGAAGTGAGGCCTGAATCCAATAAGTGGAGTAGGTAAATCGGTATGTGTAGAATTTGGCCCTTGAGGGGATCCTGGTGTTGGGAAGTTGACTAATAAGAGAAATGTGTTTACTTAGATCGATAGGATTGTCTGGTAGAGGGCTGTCTGGTGGCCGAGGAGGGTTTTCACTGACTTGGAGACTAATTTCCACGTTCCTTTGCGTAAGGAAGGAGGGGTGGGCCCAGAGAGGAACTGGCAGAGCATTGAGGTCTAAGAGGAAGTACCACATCCGTCTGGGCCACCAAGGAGCAATCAGGATGCGCGGAGTCTGATGACTTTCTGAGGGACCCTGGAGATGAGAGGAAATGGTCTTCTGCAATTCTACCAGAGCCAACCAAATGGCATGCAGTTCTAGCACCATATCTATTGTGGCTGCCATGGACCCCAGGACTTGAAGGTAGTCCCACGCCGACAAAGTTGACTTGTTCAGGAGACAAGAAATCTGAGAGCACAGTTTCTGTCTACATGCCTTTGGTAGATGGACGTGGCTGACAGCCGTGTTGTACAAGACTCCCAGATACTCCAGGGATTGAGCTGGCATCAAATTGCTCTTTCCGGTTCTGGGTCTACTATCAGGCAGGGTCTTAGGGTGACAGTCCATCACAGAGACTATGAGATCAGCTAAGTCTGTACCAAATAATAGCTGCCCCTCAATAGGAAGCCTTGCAAGAGTAGCTTTGGAGGTGGAATCGCCATTCCACTGTCTTATTCAGATCATTCTACAAACAGAAACTGAAAAAGCTGTTGCCTTACCCAGTACATGTAAAATGTCATACAGAATGTCAGTTACATAATCCAAACCAGATAAAAGAAACTGAGGAGCAGGTTTATCTCCTTCACTCTCCCAAGTGTGCAGACTGGACAGACATGTATATGTGACAAAGGACACTGCCGAGGAAGCTGCGACTCCTAAAGCCACTGCCTTGAAAAATCTCCTTCAAGAGAACTACATTCACTCGGTGGTCCTGCATATTTTTGAGCAACACAACACTGTGCCTTCGCTCAGAAGGGAGGTGTGTTTAGTAATCTGGGCAACCTACTGGTCAACCTGGGCAAGGAATCTACTTTAGACTGACTAAAAAGTTGCTGCCACTTCTGTGCCATAGGATACACCTGTGACGTGGCTTTGGCTACTTTAAAATACAGATGCCAGGGAAATGCCGAGGACTGAACTCTCATTCCACACAAAGGAGAAGGTAGAAGAAGCTGGCTGAGGTTTTAAATCAACTCATGCAGAGACTCCAGAATAAGATCTAGCAAGGCAGCATCTGCAAATAAATGCAGAACAGTGTGAAAGTCCACAGGTTCTAAAGCTAAATTAAGGTCTACGGTGCCAGCGTACGTTCTTATTTGCATACTGTTCCTCCTGGGTCATGGGAGGAACAGTATGCAAACAGGTCTCCCGAGATCTCTGCAACAGCAGACTGTGAAATAGATGCAACCTGGAAAGCTATGCCTTGAATAGGCAAGACCAGCATGCAGCATGACTGCGTAGGTTGAGCACAGCTCTCCTGACAGGCTTTCCACAATTTCAGAAAAAAAAGCCATACCAGGGAGGAGTCACCACGAGATGACTGTACTTTGTGCTGCTTGGGCTGCAGGACATCTACGTCTTTTCACGCATAACGGTCACCATTAGAGAATACCGAAACTCAAAAATACTGCCCAAAAATATATATCAAATAACTAAACTAATTAGAGAATGACAGAGAAAAGATTTGGCTGTCTCCGCCCCGTCCCCATGTGTTCAGTCTCTGTCCTGTTTTATCAACACAACTAATAAACTACTATACAATATAGAATGCAACTAATATACTCATCAAGTTAGGTTTGCAGGAGCTGCAATGGAATATAAACCTAGGTCCCCTGGTCCCCATTCTGCTGCTCTAATCATTAGACTAGCACTTTGGGCATTTTATTTTGGCAAGTTATGCAAAATGTTTGCAAACAATATACAATATAGAACTCTGAGAAAGGAAAATTAAGCTAAGCATGAGACATTAAAACTTTTAATGTCTTATACTTAGCTTAATTTTCCTTACTCGGAGTTCTATACTGTATATTGTTTGCAAACATTTAAAAGCTAGAAATTTTGTGGTTTGTACCTGAAGGGAGAGCCAAGTGACCTCTTCTCTATCTCCATCTGAAGTGAGGACTCCCTCCTTCCCTCTCGCTCACCGCGGTCCAGGCATCTCCCTTCCTCCTTCCCCTTACCTTCACTGGCACTTTTTAGTTTTCTCTTAACAAGCAGCCAGAGCCTTGAAGTCACATGCAGCTGCCAAAAACTTCTCCTCCGACACCAACTTCCTTTTTCCGGTTGCGTCAGAGGAGAACTTTCTGGCAACCGCACACGACTTCAAGGCTCTGGCTGCTTGATAAGAGAAAACTAAAAAGCACCAGCGAAGGTAAGGGGAAAGAGGGAGGGAGATGCCTGGACTGTGATTGGGAGGGAGCTGCTGGACTATGCAGGGGATGAGGCCATTCATCGCTCCATGGGACGGTGAATGGCCTCATCCCCATACCAGCGGTTTCCAGATTTTTTTGTCACCGTTTCGGTGGGTTATCCGCGGCTACCCGCGGGTAACAGTCACCATGTCATTCTCTAGTCACTATTATCCAGGCCCTGAAAATAGAAAAAGCTGCACCAGCGAGCTAGTCTTCCTTTTGTCATCTGAACCTGCTCAGGAGAGGTTAAACTTGCTACTCCCGCCTCTCTGGTCCATGCGGTGCGGAACATGGCACAAGGACTCGCCTGGCACAATCCTGGCAAGAATTTGGGGTAGCAGAGCCCAATGACTCTATTCCAACCAGTTTTGAGGCAAAAAAATTAAGTTTTGGAAGTGTAGGGAACTTTTGAAGAAAAAAAAAAAGATTGCTAAAAATACAAGATAACTGCTAGAAAGATTTTCACACTTAAAAACACTATAACTAACTTCCTAAAGTCAAAACCCATCTAATTTAGGATTTTTCAGAAACCCTTAAAATGCTGTAACAGGCTGTAACAGCATTAACTCACTCTGACCTGTGCTGGCAATGTGTTGCAGTCTGCCTCAGATCTGTACAGTAGCTGAAACAAGAAGAAATCATTGCCTCATGCTGTGTCCACTAGTGCTGCCCAATTCACAATTCGATTCGGTTCACAAATTCACTTCGGGTGAATCAATTAAAATTGATTTAAAACAAACAAACAAAAAAACAAACAAACAAAAAATCGGCCTCCCGATTCGGTAACTGACCCTCCCCCCTCGCCCCCTAAAGCAGGAGCAGCAGCGCTGCCTCTTGCTGGACAGCCGCTGCCGCACCTGCTTTAGAGGGCGAGGGGGGAGGGTCAGTCGGGAAGTGCTGGTGTCCGGCTTCCCCCCTGGCTTCTCGCTGGTGTCTGGCTTCCCCCATGGCCTCCCGCGCAACATTTACCTAATATGAGCAGTCTGCAGAGAAGATCACGGTGCTAGCGATCTTTGCAAGCTGCCATAGGTCTTCGGAGCTGTTTCCTCTGTCGCAATCCTGCCTCTAACATCAGAGGCCTTCCGGGGGGGGAGACAGGCCTTCAGGGGGGGACAGGCAGGCCTTCAGGGGTGGGATGCAGGCCTTCAAGGGGGGGGGAAAAAGCCTTCAGAAATGGTGGCACAGGCAGGATGAAAGGGTTTAGGCCTTCAGGGATGGGGTGCAGGCCTTCAGGGAGGGACAGACCTTCAGGGGAGGGGGGCCCTGGTGCAGAAGAACATGGAGGGAGGGAGGGAAGGGGGTTCAAAGAGACGTGCTTATGTCAGACTTTGGGGGGAAGAAATAATGGGTCCAAAAACAGAGGAGAGGGAAAGAGATGGTGGACAATGGGAACGGATGTAGCGGTATATAAGAAATAAATTACATTACATTACATTACATTTAGGGAGGGAAGGAACAGAAAGGGAGAGAAGTTGGACATAAGGGATGGTGTGTTGGCGGGATAGAGATACTGCATAGGAGGGTAGTTGGGAAAAGAAAGAGAGATATGGTGGACCCTGGGTTGGTGGGGAAGGAGGGAGAGATGCTGGATGAAAGGATAGTTGAAAAAATGTGGATCTGTGGATGGTAGTACTGCCCAATTCAAGAAAAAAAATTTCGATTAGATTCAGCCTACTGAATTGGTTTTTCGTTTCGATTAGATTTTCCTGTCCAATTGGATGTTTTTTTTCAAACATCCTGGTGGGTTTATTTTATAGCCTCTTCACCCCCTTTGCCTTCTCCTAACCACACTGGCGCTGTGGTGTAAACAAAATAAACAAACAAAAAAAGACTTTTCCTCTCTCCGTTAAATCCTAGCTCACGTTCACGGTCTAACACCAGCTCTGGCAGGATCCACGTTTCAAATCTGACATATTGTAATGACAAAACAGAAAATAAAATTAGTTTTTCTACCTTTTGTTGTCTCGTCATTATTCAAATCTTGTTGATCCCCGGCTCTGGTTGTCTTCTGATAACTTGCTTGCCAGGGTCTCCTTCTTTCTGCATGCTAACCATCCATCTGCCATCCCCTTCCCTCCCCAGGAGGTCTGGCATCTTTCCTTTTTTTCATCTCCCTCCATAGATCTACCTTTCTTAATTACCCTTTCATCCAACATCTCTCCCTCCTTCCCCACCACTCCACCACCACTCCAGGGTCCAAAATCTCTCCCTTTCTTTTCCCAACTACCCTCCTATCCAGTATCTCTATCCCCCCCTCAACACCATCCCTTGTGTCCAATTTATTTCCCTTTCTGTTCCTTCCCTCCCTAAATCCCATTGTCCATCATCTTTCTCCCTCTCCTCTATTTTCAGATCCATTATTTCTTACTCCCAAGTCACTTTGAACCCCCCCCTTACCTCCCTCCCTCCGTGTACTTCTATACCAGGGGCCCCCTCCCCTGAAGGTCTGCCCTCCCTGAAGGCCTGCACCTCCTCCTAAAGGCCTGTCCTGTCCCTCCTGAAGGCCTGTTCCATCATCCCTGAAGGCCTGTTTCCCCCTTGAAGGCCTGTCCCCCCCCCTTGAAGGCATGCATCCCCCCGAAGGCCTGCCTGATTGTCCCCCCCGAAGGTCTGTCCTCCCCTGAAGGCCTGCCTGTCCCCCTTGAAGGCCTGTCCCCCCCTTAAAGGCCTGCATCCCACCCCTGAAGGCTTGCCTAACTGTCCCCCCTGAAAGCCTGTCCCACCCCTCACCCCAAAGGACTGCTCATCCCCCCCCGGAAGGCCTGCGTGTTCCCCCTGGCTTCCCACCCTGGCCTCCCCGCACCGTTTACCTTTGAGGATCAGCCTGCAGACAAGATCGCGGTGCTAACAATCTTTGCACTACTTGGGAGCTGTTTCCTCCCCCGCGGTCCCACTCCTCCTCTGACATCAGATGCAGGATTGCAGCGGAGGAAACAGCTCAGAAGCAGTGCAAAAATCGCTAGCACTGCGATCTTGTCTGCAGGCTGCTCCTCAAAGGTAAACGGTGCGGGGAGGCCAGGGGGGAAGCTGAACGCCAAAGGGGGAAACGGACGCCAGGGGAGGAAGCCAACAGCAGCACTTCCCGACTGACCCTCCCCCCTCGCCCTCTAAAGCAGGTGCAGCAGGAGCCAGCCAACAAGAGCAGCATTGTTGCTCCTGCTTTAGGGGGCGAGGTGGGAGGGTCAGCCGAATCGAGAACCAAATTTTTTTTTTTCTTTTTTAAATCGATTCACCCGAAGTGAATCGGTGAACCGATTCAAATCATGAATCGGGCAGCACTAGTGGATGGAGACGAAAAAAAAGGAAAGATGCCAGACCTCCGGGGGAGGGAAGGGAAACAGAATGGGAGGACAGAGATAGAAGATGGATGGTTAGCACAGAGAAAGAAGGAGACCCTGGCAAGCAAGTTATCAGAAGACACCAGAGCCGGGGACCAACAAGATTTGAATAATGACTAGACAACAAAAGGTAGAAAAACTAATTTTATTTTCTGTTTTGTGATTAAAATATGTCAGATTTGAAATGTGTATCCTGCCAGAGCTGGTGTTAGACTGCAAACGTGAGCTAGGATTTAACAGAGAGAGGAAAAGTCTTGTTTGTTTATTTTGTTTACACCACAGCGCCAGTGTCGTTAGGAGAAGGCAAAGTGGGTGAAGAGGCTATAATAGGGGTGAAAAGGCTATAAAATAAATCCACCAGGATGTTTGTAAAAAAAAAAAAACCCAAAAAAAACACCCAATTGGGCAGGAAAATCAAATCGAAAAATCGATTCAATAGGCTGAATCGAATCGAATTTTTTTTTCCTGAATCGGGCAGCACTATCCTGCACCTCCTGTAACCTTCTACCGAAGTGGGTCGCGGCCAGATGGGCCTTGGGTGCCTTCTGGCTGGGGCACTGGACTTAGTGTGCCGCCGGCCAGAAAGTTTGCGAGACACTGCTCTAAAGCATACATAAACAGCAGTGGCATTTTCCATAGCATGTGGCTCATCACTATAACTTCTGCACAGCCGTCAGATGCTTAGATGGTTCCCTCCTCCCACCAGGTTCCTGTTTTGGCTCTGCTGGGGGAGGTAATTCTGCTCTCCAACCTCAAAACGGAACAAAGCAGCAGAGCCCACAAGATCAACATGTGGCTGAGAACAGTGAAAGCCCCCAGATGCTCCCTCTTAACCGCTGGCCAGTTCAGCACTGACTTTGGAGGGTTTCACAAGGTCTACCACTACATTGAGTCACCTACAAACAGAAGAGAAAGCTCCTGTGGGCCCTGTTTTGGCCTCAAAGTCCTCCCCTTCTTCTAGTGGACCTCCTTCAACAACTAAGGGTAAAGTCTGCAATCTGCACTAATTTTTAGGACAAAATCCATTTTCATATGAGATTTTACAGCAGTAACCTTTATTTATGCTGCTGAATCAGGAGTAAGAGGGAAAGGAGGTTGGCGGGTCAAGACCAGCTGCCATGCTGATTCAGGGGCTGGGCGGGGTGAAGTTGGTGGGTCAGGACCAACTGCCACTGTTGCTTCAGGAAAGGAGGGGGGTTAGCGGGTCAGGTCTGGCTGCTGGTTCTGGGGCTGGAGAGAGGTGGTTTGGGGTTATTCTTTTTTTTTTGGGGGGGGAGGGGGCTTACCAGTTGGTTGAGTATCGGTTAACGGGGAATCAGTTAACGGGGATTCCAGTGCAGTAGCTGTGTCATTCTGGATAAGTGGGTTATCTCCCTGTGGCTACGAACTATATGTAGACGGAATCCACTCCAGGTTTTTTGTGTGATCCTCTTCTTCACTCTACTGCTACCTGCAGTTTTTCCCTTGCGCAAGCGAGCCAGAAGGAGTGATCTAGTACAATAGGTACATAAGAATTGCCGCTGCTGGGTCAGACCAGTGGTCCATCCTGCCCAGCAGTCCGCTCACACGGCGGCCCTCAGGTCAAAGACAAGTGCTCTAAATGAGTCCAGCCTTACCTGCGTATGTTCCAGTTTAGCAGGAACTTGTCCAACTTTGTCTTGAATCCCTGGAGGGTATTTTCCCCCTATAACAGACTCCAGAAGAGCGTTCCAATTGTCTGCCACTCTCTGGGTGAAGAAGAACTTCCTTACATTTGTACGGAATCTATCCCCTTTCAGCTTTAGAGAGTGCCCTCTCATTCTTCCTACCTTGGAGAGGGTGAACAATCTGTTTTTATCTACTAAGTCTATTCTCTTCAGTATTTTGAACGTTTCGATCATGTCCCCTCTCAGTCTGCTCTTTTCAAGAGATAAAAGGCCCAGTTTTTCCAATCTCTCACTGTACGGCAACTCCTCCAGCCCCTTAACCATTTTAGTTGCTCTTCTCTGGACCCTTTCAAGTAGTGTCATATCCTTCTTCAAGTACAGTGACCAGTGCTGGACGCAGTACTCCAGGTGAGGGCACACCATGGCCTGGTACAGTGGCATGATAACCTTCTCCGATCTGTTCATGATCCCCTTCTTTATCATTCCTAGCATTCTAGACAAGTGGGTAGTGTCCCTATGGCAACGTGCCATCTGCAGAAGGAATCCAGTTTGGATTTTTCTGTGCTTCACTGAGCTCCTTAATTCCACCTCCATTTTTTTCCTTCTGCAGGCATGCCTGCAGGAGTGTGTTCATTCTGCTTTCCACATTTTATTATTTTATTTGGTGTTTAGTTCCTTTTTTAGGGAGGATTCTTGTGCTCAGAGTGTTTCTTCAGCTTTGCC
This sequence comes from Geotrypetes seraphini, assembly GCF_902459505.1. NCBI lineage: Eukaryota > Metazoa > Chordata > Amphibia > Gymnophiona > Dermophiidae > Geotrypetes > Geotrypetes seraphini. The sequence goes on from NC_047095.1 coordinate 26,266,785, forward strand.
TACATTGAGATCATACAGACTTCAGCCAGCTATTATTATTATTATTATTACTTAGTTTTCTTTGGAGCTCAGGGCCATCCCAGAAGTTGTCTCACCTGCTTTAGGAACTTTTAGGAGGCTCGACAGTTTCTCGCAGGGTGCTGGCTATGTCCTTTCACCTCTGCCTTCAGGTTTGCGTCCGTCAGTCCGCAGAGACAGCAGTACAGTCAGTTATAGGGTCTGACTGGCATCCCAAAGATCAGCTTTGCAGAAGCATTCCCAGCATGAGGCAGTAATTCTGTGATTCAACTACTGTAAGAGAGCTGAGGCAGGCTGCAGCACAATTCCACAAACAGGTCATAGTGAGTATAGGCTGTCAAAACCTGTAAGGTGAATCCGGGAAGGTCTGAAAAGTGGGATTTTCAAGGTTTCTGCATGTCCCCCTGTGTTCCCTCACCTGAAAAATCCTAACACTGCCGTTTTTTTAATATTTCTAAGTATAAAAAATATTGCAATTTTGGTGTGAATTTCATAGCGGCGGCCATCTTGGATTTTTAGCAGTCTTTTTATGCTTCAAATTTTGTTGGGATGGAGTCCTTAGGCTCTCTTAATGTGAATTCTTGCCAGGATTGCACAAATTAGGCGCTTAAGGAGCGTTCTTGTGCTGCATGGCGCAGCTGAGAGTGGCAGTAGTGCAAAGCTTAGCCTCTCTCCTGATTAAGCAGGTGACAAAATCCTCGGCTTGCCTGGTGAGGCAGCTTTATTTTTGGGGCTCAGCATGGCTGATAAGTTTCGTATGCATGGCTGCGGTCCCTCTGCAGCCTTCAAATAGCATGGTTAAGTCATCAGAGGGTGACTTTGCGCCCCAGGAGCTGGAGACTCTCAGAGTTTCTGAAACGGTTGTTTAAAAACAAAAAGTTTAGAAGCAGGTGTTCTTCCTCTACGTAATCCTGCTTCACATCTGCTGTGTTTCTCAGTGGTGTTGTTTCTTTGGGCATGTCCTTGTCTCAGTCAGCTGCTGTTCCTGATTCTTATACTACTGACCAGCTTGCTGGCCCTTGTTTCAAGGTGCAGTGCTTACATGGACAGAGGACCACGGACTGTATGCTGGATCTTTGCATGCTTCAGGTGTTCTAGTACCTGGAGATGATCCCCCAGATCTGCGCTTGGAGCTTTCCAGTTTCAATACTAGCTCTGCCTATGTAGAAAAGAAGCAGACTGCAGTTTGCAGCTGACAGGTTGATCCCAGGTGGTACCTATTAAACAACCTGCACATGTATTTTTGGAGCTCAGGGCTATCCTCGTTTTCCCCCTTACCTACTGCTTAGGAGTTTTAACACAGGCTGTAAGGCACCTGTAGGAAGATAAGTGGTGTCTCGCAGGGTGCCGGCTGCATTTTTACACCTTCCTCTATCTGTATCACGTCTGTCAGTCCGCGGGTGTGTGTGTGTGTGTGTGTGGAGATATAATCATATGCTGTGTCTGGCTGGCAACCCGAAGATCCTGACATCAGAGGCAGGATCACGGCAGAGGAAACAGCTCCGAAGACCTATGGCAGCTTGCAAAGATCGCTAGCACCGCGATCTTCTCTGCAGGCTGCTGATATTAGGTAAATGGACCGCGGGAGGCCAGGGAGAAGCCGGACACCAGCACTTTCCAACTGACCCTCCCCCCTCGCCCTCTAACGCAGGTGCGGCAGCGGCTGGCCAGCAAGAGGCTGGCCAATTTTTTTCTGTTTTAAATTGATTCGAATCGATTCACCCAAAGTGAATTGGTAAACTGATTTGAATTGTGAATCGGGCACCACTAGTGCAGGGAGAGGAGGAGAGCCGCCGGCCAGGAGGATCGTCATCTGCGTCGGCTGACTGCGTAAAAGACATGCCTCTCGCCGCACACCTGAAATCTCAGGAGACACACAGTTTGCGATACACTGCTTTAGAGACTCACGACAGGAGAGCCATGGAGGTCCTAGTGCCCTGCCTGTAGACTGCAGGAAAGGTCACTCTGTCTCGTTTCGCCTGCACTTTTGAGTTGTATGGCTTGTGTGATTTTTTTTTTCCCCCTTTTAGTCTGAGAAAAGTGGTCTCAATTTATTTTATTGTTTGTTTGTTTGTTTTTGGGGGGGAGTTATATAAACTCTTGCTGTTATTAGTCTTCTGATCTCCCTTTCCTTTTATTTTCTCTTTTTTTAGTAGTGAATATAAGAAAAAAAATGGAGAGCTGTGACCTGAGTGGTTGAAGAAAAAACTGAGCTAGTGAAGGAAGGAGCCACTGAAGACAGGAATCTCTGCACATGCCCAGTAAGCCAAAAACTTAACTGTAGCAAGGGGAGAGCACCAACTCACAGGACTTCACCAACAAGTGTGCCTAGATTTCCCCTGCATGTCTCTGAAGAACTTCTGTTTATCTAGCATTCATTTATTTTGCTTTTCTTTGTTCACAATGGTATAAATTCTGCCAAAACACCAAGGCCCACTTATAGCCACTCCAACATCTATTGTGATGAAATCCCTGCTCTGGGGCCCATAAATTTAAACTAGAGAATGACACGGAGACAAATTTTACCCTGTCCTCACAGGAACTCATTTCCCCGTCCTGGCAAGTTCTTTTCCTGTTCCATTCCCACAAGCTCCATCCTCATCTGCACAAGTCTCAAACACTTTCAAATCATAAGTGTTCAGTTAAGGCAGAGCTTACAGGAATGGGGCAGAAACAAGTATAACAACAAAACTCGCAGGGACAGGATGGAGAAATTGAATTCCTACGGGGACAAATTTGTCCCCATGTCACTCTCTAATTTGAACCTCTGCCTCAAATTTTCTCCCTTTTCCTTAAACCAGTCTCTTGTAATTTCTTTTCCTCCACTGCAGCAACAGGAAACCACTCTCTAGCTATGGCCTAGAATGCAACAGCGGTTTCTCTCCACAGCAACCTAATGCCAAATTAATCCCAACTGAAGACTGTTCACATTTAATAGAGGGAGGATTTTCTAAGGATACTTATACCTCATAGTACAAAAACACCATCATCAAGAGCACTGTTTTTCAACCTTGCTTTTTGCACCTATTCCCCCCAACTCTAAGCTACATACTATAAAGTCCTCTTCTTCCTTTGCACCCAGGAAACTTAGTAAGAGAAGTAGGAACATTACACTGAGTCAGTGCATGTTCAACCCTTATACCAGTCCCATCATCTCTTTTGAAGGGAGTACGGTTGCTATATAGACAAAACGCACACCAGTTCAGTGTACACCAGTGTTTCTCAACTTGCGGTACAAGTACCCTTAGGGGTATGTGGCCCGGCCACCGCAGAGAATATTCCCACCCATTCGTAGAAGCCACCGCCAGGGATCTCACCTTCCTGTCCGCCCATCCCGGACCCAGCTCTTGTTCGAGCCACACTCGCTCCTTTAGTGGCACTTCCTGGAGAAAAGCGCATACAGCGATTTCCACGCTACACGTTAAGTAGCTGACTCGGAAACCTTCTCTCCAACGTCAGAGATAACGGAGGAAAGGCTTGTGGGTCAGTCACGTGCATGTGAATCGCTGCCTGCACCATCCCTAAAAGGAGTGCCACTGAAGACCGAAGGAGCGAGTGTGGCTCAAACAAGAACTGGGTCGGCTTCGGGGTGGGGATCCACAGCAGCAGTAAGGGGCGGTAGGAAGGCGGGGTCTAGAAGCGGCTTCTACGGATGGGCAGCTACTTACATGGAAGGAAGGGGGCATGAACATGGGTCACAGAAGGGAGAGAGGAAGGAGACACTAACTTGGGACATAGGAGGGAGGGAATAGAAAGGAGAAATTAGGTTCTTACCTGCTAATTTTCTTTCTTTTAGACTCTCCAGACTGCTACAGTTCACTGATAGGTAATAGCTCACCATTACCAGCAGATGGAGACTGAAACAAAACTGACTGTAATATTAATAGCTGTGCTTCCCTCTAGTCTAACCAGTCTGCCAAATAGTCAAGCAGAACTGCTAATTATAACAATAACAGCAGTAACAACTAACATAGAGCAATACTGTTGGAAACTGCATAGAAGAAGCCCCTTCAGCAAAACATCCTCACAGCTCGCCAGCTACATCAGCTGAGCCAAAGCTGCTGTTCTTTTGATCTCCCCGACCCTATAAAAATACTAAAACCAGCAGAAAAAAAAACCCACACTCTTCACGCGAATCCAGAACGACAGACAGGGTGGGAACTATACTGGTCTGGAGTGTCTAAAAGAAAGAAAATTAGCAGGTAAGAACCTAATTTCTCCTTCTTTAGCATCTCTTCAGACCGGTACAGTTCACTGATGGGGACGTACCAAAGCAGTACCCATCATGGGTGAGACCTCCCGGAAGGCTGCCAACAGAACATGCTCACCGAACACTGCATCCCGACACACCTGGACATCCACACAGTAGTGTCGCACAAATGAATGCAGAGAAGACCAAACTGCAGCCTTACAAATATCCACTGGAGGCACCAGAGAAGACTCATCTGAGAAAGCTGCCTAACCTGAGTAGAATGAGCCTTGAGAAAATCCAGAACAGGCTTCTTCTGAAAAAGATAGGCAGAAACGATAGTCTCTCTGATCCAGTGCACAATGGTAGCCTTGGAAGCGCCATCCCTCTTTCACGGACCCGCTAAGAGGACACAAAGATGATCCAACTTCCGGAACTCCTGGGTCCACTAAACATAAGAGCGAAGGACCCAACAGACATCCAACTTGCGCAATTGCCTCTGTTCCGAAGAGCCCTTCCGGCTACCCAAGACTGGGAGGACCACAAACTGGTTGACATGAAAAGGCAAGACCAACTTCGGCAGAAAGGAAGGAACAGGCCTTAGCATCACCTGCTCCCAAGAAAACTCCAGGAAGGGAGGCCTTAAAGAAAAAACCTGCAGGCTCAGAAACGCGTCTTGCAGAAGGAATGGCCACTAGGAAAACCGCCTTGAGAGTAAGGTCCTTCCATGAACAGGAACCCAGGGGTTCAAAGGGAGGGCACACTAGTACAGACAAGACCTGATTGAGATCCCAGGCCCAAACCGAAGGCCGCACTGGAGGCCAAAACAATTAAGCTGCCCTTAAAAAGCAAACCACATCCAGAAAAAGAAGTTAAACGCTTACCATGCAACAAACCACAAAGCGCAGACAAAGCAGCAAGTTGAACCCGGAGAGAAGACCAGGCCAGGCATCCTGCAAGAACTCCAAGATGTGAGGCAAAGAGACTTGAAAGCAAACCACTTCATGCGCAGCACACAACTCTTCAAAAATATGCCAAACCCACATATAAGCCCGAGAAGTGGAAAGCCTCTGGGACCCCAAGAAAGTGGAGATCACTTTATCTGAATAACCTTTCTTACCTAGACGCTCCTTCTCAAGAGCCAAGCCATAAGACAAAAGGAAACCAGATCGAACATTGGAATGGGGCCCTGTCAGGTCGGGCGAGATGGGCAGCAGAAGAGGATCTGCCATGAGAAGACGAACTAGATCCGTGTATCACAGTGCCTGGGCCAGTCTGGAGCCACCAGGATCATGCGGCTGGGGTGCAGAGCAATGCGAAGGACTCTGGCCACCATCGGCCACGGAGGAAACATGTACAGGAGCCAAGTCTGTTCCAGAACATCCCTGTGCTGACTGAAGAACCGTGGCGCTTTGACGTTGACATTTGTGGCCATCAGGTCCATGACCGGTTGCCCCCACGACTGCACAATCAACTCGAAAGCTGTGCGACTGAGATGAGTCTCTGCCCATACCATGAGCAGAGCAGCCTCCTGTACCACCAGAGGACTCCTGGTTCCCCCAACAATTGACATAAGCCACCGCCCTGGCATTATCCGAAAGAACCCGAACAGACTTGCCCATCAACAACATCTGGAACGCTAGCAACACCAGCTGGATGGCTCTGGGCTCTAGAACACTGATCGACTAAGACACCTCCTCTGACCCGTTACCCTGAGCCGAGCGACCGAGACACTGAACTCCCCTACAGACTGCCGTCCATGAGAAGCACTCTCCACTGGGGTTGATCCAGACTCACTCCCTGCACCAGATTTGAAGACTGTAGCCACCAACAGAGACTGTGATGAACTAACCCTGATGAACAGGAGAGTGCAAATCATGCACCTGGGGCAACCATTGCTGAAGCAGGCGCATGTGAGCCGGGGCCCACTGAACCACATCAAGGGAAGCTGCTATCGACCCCAAGACCTGGAGAAAAAAAAACCTGCACCCGAGGACACAGGGAAGCCATCAGAAGACAAATCTGGAACTGCAGTTTGACCACTCGGGTCTCTGGCAGGAATTCCTTCCCCAAGCTGGTGTCAAAAAGAGCCCCAAGGTACTTCAGGCACTGAGACGGAGCCAACCAGCTCTTGGACAAGTTGACTACCCATCCCAGCGACTGCAGGAACTCCACAACCTGAGCCACAACTCAGGAACTATCCTGAAAAGACTTTGTTCAGATCAACCAATCGTCCAAATAGGGGTGAACCAGAATGCTCTCCTTGCGCAAGGCCGCTGCCATGACCACCATAATCTTGGTGAACGTCCGCGAAGCTGTGGCCAGAGCAAAAGGAAACGCACAAAATGGATAGTGCCATCCCAAGATCGCAAAGCGAAGGAACCGCTGATGGGAGGCACGAATCGGAACATGCAAGTAGGCCTCAATCAGATCGAGAGACATCAGAAATTCCCCCAGCTGAACCGCCAGAATGACAGGGTCTCCATGTGAAAAGACAGAACTCACAGAGCCCTGTTGACCCCCTTCAGATCCAAGATGGGTCAAAAAGTCCCCTCTTTCTTGGGCACCCTGAAGAAAATTGAATACTGGCCAGTGCCACACTCCTGCGGAGGCACGGGCACTACCGCTTTGAGATCTAGCAATCTGCCTTACAAGAAGAAGCGAGAAAGTATAGGCTGAAGGGCATAGCTTTCCTGTACTTTAGGCTCCAGCAGCCCATGCACCATATTTAAACTGAGTCGGCTTAACTACAGCCTCCCCCCACTCCTATTAAGCGCACACTCCGTTTAAGCGCACTTGGAGACCCGGTCCGAAGGGCGTGCACTTAAGCGGAGTCGACTGTATATGAAAAATGGATGGAAGAAATTGCATTACAATTAGTATTTGGGCGGGTCTGCGGCAGAGCCTGGGCAGGGATACTCGGTTGATATTTATTAGACTTAGGGAATTCTTGGCTTGAAAAAGTTGAGAAACACTGGTGTACACAGTTCAGTGTTCACCCAACCAGCACGTATATTCTTGAGTCTCAAGAATATATTTGTAATTTTAGTTTGAGAGTTGGTGCAACATAATCCCCAAAATAAAATTAGATTACACACATCAAGGGTTCTTAAATTATTCAAACAAAAGGTATGAAAAACATGCATTTAGAAAAAAAAAGAATCCTTTATTTTGTTAGCTTATCTTTAAAAATAAGCTACATTTTAAAACTCAACAGCTGCAAGAAAAAAAATGTGGACAATCATTCTCTATTTATTGTAGATCTGGGTTAGACTATGACTAATAAAGTTGATAAGGGAAATATGTCCTGTAGGAAACTGTCTAGTTAATCTATTTTCAACATACAAGGCAAAATTTAAAAAGTAAACCACTGGAGGCTAATGCTAAAATCTTAGCATTCAACATGAAGTCATATACAGTTCTAATTTCTAACATTTAGCTAGAAGAGTGAACATTGGAAAGCATTTAACACCTAGTGTTTGTAATCATACATTGCACCTTTAACCTAATCAGAACTTCAAACGGTTCCATAGAAACTTTTTTTTTCTTTATTACAAAATGTTTATGAGCAGCAAACCTGCTAAAGTTTAAAGAAAATAGTACTTTAACCCCTTTTGGATGAAACCTATAGTTACATTGTCTCCTTTCATATAAAAAGGAGAGAACACCAAATCTAGTAATTCAAATGACTATTAATTGATTTTACTTTAAAAGTTATACTGCTTTAAAAGTCACCTTCAAAGGGCTTTTCTATGATATCCATGCCCTTTTGATGTCACTACAACAGTGCATTCCATTTTAAAGTTCTGGTTGTGAAAGAATTCAAAATCAACTAGTGAAAAGAATCTGAAAAGATTCTGTACTTACTCCTCTGCCTCGGCCTCTGCCTGTTGATGGTCCTCCAAAAGCATCATAGCTTCTGCTTCCAAACGCACCTTCGGGATAAGCAGGCGTTCCTCTCCCCCGAGAGCCTACAGCTGCAGGCTTCATATGGGGTGAAGAAAAACTGCTGTAGGAAGAGTAACTTTCTCTTCCTCTGTCATCCAAAAACCCAGGTCTCAACTTTGAGCGTGCGTAAGCTGATTCCCAGCTAGACCCGCCCTGGTTTCTACCTCCGAAAGAGTCAAGGCTATTCCGGTAGGAGCTGTCAAATCGACCATCATAACTATCTCCAAAGTGCCTTTGTTCGGGTTCATTAAAAGCATAGCCAGATCTGTACAGATCTCGCCCGCCCAGAGAAGACCTGGAGTCAAAAGACTCATAAGGTCCAAACCTGAAAAGTTGCAGTGAGGGAAAAAAAAAAGTAAGCTTACTAGGGTTAAACATTTCAAAACACAATTATCAGTTGACATTTATCAACTACAGTTAAAAAAATGTTCAGTTTAAGTTAAACTAACATATCTACAACTTTATGCACTTTGATTAGGGCTGGGCAATTCAACCTGTGAACAGATTCAACAGGGTGAAATCTATTAAAAAACAATTTACCAAGAAGCTAAATTAAAGCTCAGCAGGTCTGAACTTTATTTCATTTAAGCTTCAAGTACTATTTCTACCATTAAACAGAAAACAAAACATTATTCTGTTACTTTTTTCAAGCCCAGCCCTAGTCTGAGAAGAACAGCTCACTGGCTATTCAGTAAACTTTTCTAAACTCATGCCCAAAGCTGACGAACATTTAAATGAAACAGTAAAAAAAAAAATCCGACTTCTGTAAAATGCAAAAAGATGAATATTGAATGCAACTCCACAAATATATACAATTTACACCTAGGAAACTGTATTTTACACAGTTTTGGCTTCAATTACTTTCTATGGGCATCATTTTTAATAACTATACAGTCTCCATATTAGCCACAGTGAAAGACACTGATTTTGAAGTGTAACCAAAGGTGAGGCAAATATACTGTGCATCTGAACAGTGCCAGCATACTAAAAGATTCCTTGGAAATCTTAAAATAAGATTGGGACAAGTATTTAGATTTTCATCATTTGCGTTCTGATTTGGGACCATCTTCTCCCAACAAGCTGCAAATAAGAGAGAGCAAGAATAAAAAGGCGAGAGACACTTGGAACATAGCTTGAAAGGTCTAGAAAAGTTTATTCACCCTTCTACAGAAAAGGCACAAATGGTGCTCTTCTATACAGTATAGTGAAATCATGTCTCACAGAATCTAAAGTTAAGCAATATGTATTTTCACATAAGTACTATATGTCTATGCTTAATGATAGGAGAGGTTTTGAAATCTTGTCCTCCAACCAGGTTATTCACGTATAGCAGTGTTTATGGATTACAATATTGTGACCCCATGAAACACGGGTAAAAATGCCAGTCTACAGCTGCATGGGCTCTTATTGCCAGACTCAACTGCAATCCAGTAATCCAAATTAAATGACAAGTTCAGAATTGCAATTTGGCCCAGCTTTAGACCTAAGTACTATATAAACCCGAATAAAATATTTAATGAAAATAAATGCAGATTATTAATGGAAGGTACATTTCTTAGACTTAGGTATAACAAATGACCACTAAAATGTTCCTATCAAGTTCACTACCATCTGATAATATTAATACCTGACTGGAAGATGACACAAGCACTCTGACTATGGTTATTTTTTATTTCTCTCTCTCTCTCTACTTTCACTTTCAATTTTTATCACAGCACAGAATGCCAAATTGAAATGATGTTTAAGCTAAAAGAAAACTAAAATAAATTTCAAGATGTGCTCTTTCACTGCTGAAGTGGCTCTCTAAGATTCCCTTTAAGCAAACAAAGCCTATACTCCTGAATTCTTGTCTTTCAGCATCTGCCTCCTCCAGGTGAAGGCAGACAATTGGAGAGAGGGAAAAGGGAGCAACAAATCTCTCATAACAACTAACAATTGCTCATTAATCAAGTCATGATTTAAGAATCAGGATTAAAAATCTCACCTATGGTCAAATGACTAAGGAGGGTATTTAAGAGCATTATTTTAGTTCATCTGTACTATCAAAGGAATAATTTCAAATGATCACCATATTAAAACTCTGTGATAGAAAATAATGTATAACCACAATGAATACAAATTAAATTTTCCTTCTGACTTTTCTCCCTAAAAATATACACCAAGGGCTCCTTTTATAAAGGTGTGCTAGCGGTTTTAGCGTGTGTGCTAGCCACTACCATCTCCTTTTAAGCAAGCGGTAGTTTTTCGGCTAGCGTGGGCTAATCTTGTGCGTGCGCTAAAAACGCTAGCGCACTTTCGTAAAAGAAGCCCCAAGTCTTTTCATCTGAAATCAAATGAAAAGGAATATTTGTATCAAGGAAGATACAGTGTAAGCTAAACAGTATTATGAATTTGTGTATGGGGGGGGACTACTTTGTACAGTAGATTGTTAACCAGAACTCAATCAACCAGAAAAAAACTAAGAAATACTGTAATAATTTAAATTAAAATAAAATCAATTTCTGGTGGAAATTTAAGTGTAAACTTGGCATGCCACACCTGAGTATGTCCACACTTTGCCTACCACATGTCCAGTAGTTTTTCTGGAATAGTTTATGGTATAGCACAGTATGGGATATAGTATTAGTTAGGCCTATTTTTTATTGTAACTCTCAAGCAACCATAAACTACATTTATCTGGCATCAATCAATCTCCATGGGAGCCGGTTAACTGAGTCTACTGTAATTAGTAAGACCAAGCATTTAGCTATTTCTCTCCCCTCCCCCCCCCCCCAATTTGATTATCATACTAATTTGCCTATAGGAATGGAAAAAATATGCATGGTTGTTTTCAAGTTGTACCTCCCATTAAAACCTGAGCAAGAAGAGCAATACACTGTTGTTAATGGAAGGTTAGGTTCTTACCTCAATAATCTTCTTTCTGGTAGATGTATCTAAGATTCCTGACTATAGGTAATATCCCCCAAATCACAAGTTGTGTTGCAGAAGGATGAAATTTAATTCTTCAACTATGCCTCCTTCTCCAGTGGCTGTAGTGCCCTCTTCAGTTTGTACCAAGGCAATTGATCATCACTACAACATAAGAAATAGGAAGGAGATGAGGAACATCCCTGATAAGGCAAAACTGAACCAAGTTATTCAACCCATAACTACAGAATGACACAGTGATAAATTTTTCCCTGCCACCGCAGGAACTCAATTTCCTTGTCCCATCCCCTTGAGTTTTGTTGCTATCCCTGTTCCTGCCCCATTCCTGAAAGCTCTGCCTTAACTGCACAAGCCTCGAACACTTATGATTTTAAAGTGTTTGAGGCTTGTGTAGATGAGGACAGAGCTTGCAGGGGTGGGGCAGGGACAGGAAAATAACTCACAGAATGGGAAAATGAGTCCCCGTGGGAATAGGGAACAATTTGTCCTCATGTCATTCTCTACCCATAACGTAAACCCATGTGAAATGAATGAACAGCCCACCTGTCAAAGTGCAACCAATACTAACACTTATGGAGCTCAGACTCGCTCACTTTTTTTTTTTTAATGTTCAGTATTTTACTCTTCATATCAATCTAGCAGGAGAAGATCTCCAGCTGTGGACATACTCAGGTGAATTCTAACTGACAGGGTGGGGCATCAGCACTACTAGACATTTACCAAAAAGAAGATTATCAAGGTAAAAACCTATTCTTCCGTTCTGGTGCAATGTGTCTAGGAGTCCTACTACAGGAGACTTACCTAAGCAGACTCCCGAGTGTAGGGCAGTATCCAAAGGCTGTATCCTCTTGTGCCTCAAAATCCACTCTGAAAAACTTTGTAAATATATGGGAGAGTGGGTCACATAGCTACCCTACAAATCTTCTTGGGAGGGACTGGCTGACACTCCACTCATGAAGAAGCCAAACCTCTAGCAGGGTGTGCTCTCAAGGAAATCTGTAACTGTTTCCCATAACCAATGTACACCAATGAGATCGCCTTACGAATCCATCTGGAAATGGTCGCCTAGATGCTGGCTTACTCAGCCTAGCAGCACTGGTGAAGACAAAAAGATGATCTGAGAGACAAAATTAATTTGTCATTTCTAGATAACAGAGAAGAACTCTCCAAACATCTAGCAATTCCAACACTTTGTCTCTCTTTGTAGAATGGAACACGGGTAACCTGACCTCCTGATTTGATATGGAAGGAAGACACCATTTTCAGCAAAAATGAAGGTACTGTGCGAAAGAAGACTCCCGCTTCTGTAAGGCTCTCTGCATGATACTGCCTGAATCTCCGAGACTCTTCTCGCCAAGAAGCTGGCTATCAGAACACTAAGTCCCCTAGGGAGCAATCAATCCAGATATGTAGGGTAAGCTGAATATAGAAGCAGAACAGAGTTGCCAAAGTGCAAAACCAAGTCAGTGGTCAGCCTGAAGATTCAAAAACTGGCATAGAGCATCTCAAGATATGACCAGCCAACCAAAAGCCCTATAATAGTGGAAAACAACAGTGACAATCACTGTCCTGAATTCTCTGCTCCCAGTGCCGTTGAGTAACTTGTTGCATCCAGGCTCAAGCTGCCTCCACTGTAACACAAATCTGCATTGCTCCCTGATATGTGATCCTCAATTTGCAGGGTACAAGACAGCAAATAGGACTTCCTATCTAACAGTGTAGTACATACAGGGGCAAACCCCCATCTCTGTGTACCCACTTTGGCCGAGAAGTCCTGAAAACACAGGACCTTCCAAGTTTCATAAATTAGCTCTTTCCCATTCCTAAGAGCTTGAATGATAGCGAACTTATAAGCAGAATTTAATACTTTAAAAAATGATCACCTGAGGCAATGTAGCTTGCTGCTGTTTATCGTCAACTTGATGAGCCCTTTCTACTCTTAAAGGGCAAAGGGCATCTGGGAGTTGGAGTGACTGCAATAATTTGGTATCTCAAGAAAGGCTTGCAAGTCTCTGTCCACCAACATCTCCAACAGGCCCACTAGACAAAAGTTGTTTCTGCGAGACCTGTTTTCCAGGTCTTCCAGTTTGTTCTCATAATTCTTAAATGTGAACATTTCTTAAGAAAGAACTGAATATTTCATGGGGTGTCCTAACTTTTTCACATGTCTGTATGTACAGCTTAATGCATTTATATATGTGTGTTTGACGTAGCAGCTAACATCAGTTCTATAAATTTAGGAAGCTCTGCGTGGATTTTTTTTTTTTTTATTCAATGAGTTTAGCATATTTCTATTTACCATATTATTGGGATAATTTTCTTTTGTCTCCAAGCCTATTTTCCATAAATTTTCCCATTTAGATTGGATTCATATTAATTTGCAATTTATCAATTAATTTAAAATGGATACAACTGAATTGAATTCCGATGACAGTTCTTCACTAGCAGCATGTATCATTGGAAGAAAAAGTGTCATGGCTTATTTTATTTTAAAAATGCTGGCCTCAAATTGGTACACTAATTATCAGAAGATGACAAGTTACTACTTATTTGGCAATCAGAAATCAATCTAATGGATCGAGACCAAATCTGTTTACATCATGAAGCATTGTCTCTCAAAAAATATGAAGCAATCCAAAATACACACTATAGACCATTTGGAAAGCAAAATCATATTGTTAAAATGGGACTTTTGAAAATTGATCTTGAAATAAATTGAATCAGCAGGCAAAAGGAAACATTAAACCAGGTCAGAAAATTTGCCTTAGATGTAAAGCTGAATTTATCTCTATGGTAGAAACTGATCATCTTCTGATTACGACTTTGAAATGGATACTTCTGCCATGGTTGACCAAAGCTTATCTGCATTGGGAGTCTCATTTGAAATGTACAAAAGTGAACAGTAGAGATAAATTGGATTATACAAAACAAAAAATTGAACGAGTACAAAATGTGATAAAGCACAAGACAGTGTCTGCTACTGGACTAGCAGTTCAGGATGTCAGACAGTCAAGCCAAACTACAGAATGCACCTTGTATCAAAATTATATAGACTTGATTGAGGAAATGAAGAAAAAAATTGCAATATCTGATAGATCAAAAAAAAAGTCCAAATATTGACTGTGGCTCCAAGAAGTTGGTCAATAAAAGCAACAGCATCAGAGTTTGGAGTTTCAGAACGTATGGTAAAGATGGCCCAAAGAATCAAGAAAGAGCAGGGTATTTATGCCTAACCTGATCCAAAAGTTGGCAAGCAGTTGACAAAAGAAGTGGTTGGTCCCATTTTGTTCAATATTTTTATAAATGACCTGGAAGATGGAACATCTTGTAATATAATCAAGTTTGCGGATGATACAAAACTATGTCGGGCGGTTGGCTCTCAAAGGGACTGTGAGGATCTTCAGAAAGATCTAAATCAGCTGGAAACGTGGGCAATAAAGTGGCAGATGAATTTTAACATAGACAAATGCAAGGTGATGCATCTGGGAAAGAAAAACAAAGAACATGAATACAAGATGTCGGGGGTGACATTAGCCAAATGCAAACAAGAAAGGGATTTGGGGGTGCTGAACCCTAAAGCCATCGGCTCAATGTGCGGCGGCGGCGAAGAAAGCAAATAGGATGTTAGGCATGATTAAGAAGGGGATCACGAGTAGGTCGGAAGATGTTATAATGCCACTTTACAGAGCAATGGTCAGACCACACTTAGAATACTGTGTCCAACACTGGTCTCCAAACCTTAAGAAGGATAAAATTCTGTTGGAAAGGGTACAGAAGCGAGCCACGAAATTAGTCAAAGGCATGGAGAATTTAAGCTACATGGAACGCCTCGGAAAACTGGGACTGTTCACCCTCGAAAAGAGAAGACTGCGTGGGGATCTAATAGAGACTTTTAAAATATTAAAGGGTTTTGATCAAATTGACCAGGAAGCAGCATTACTGACATTTTCAGATGTGACGCGGACAAGAGGTCATAGCCTAAAACTGAATGGCAGCAGGTTCAGGACAGATGTCAGGAAGTTCTGTTTCACACAGAGAGTGGTGGGCGCTTGGAATGCTCTCCCAGAGGAGGTGGTGGCAGAAAATACTGTGCTGGGTTTCAAACGCAAGTTGGATGCACACCTTCTTGCAGATCATATTGAGGGATACGGGAAATCCGGGTCTCCAAAAAGGAGCACCTAAATGGGCCTCCGCATGTGCGGATCACCGGACTAGATGGACCTCGGTCTGATCCGGTGAAGGCGTTTCTTATGCTCTTATGATGAGTAGGACAATTTTATGAAGATGATGAATTTAACAGAATCTGTCCTGGCAAGACAGACTGCATTTCTGTTTGGTTCGATGGAGTCAAAGTACAAAAAAAAAAAGAACTTGCTGTATGTGGCATATGTGATAAATATGGAGCTGAAATTGGCTTCTCAAAATTTTATGAGCTTAGACCAAAGTGGTGTTTAACTGTTGGTGCATCAGGCACTCATTATGTCAGAATGTCAAGCTCCTGTTGCAAGGCGCAAATATCAAGGACAACTACAAAGTGCTTATGGAAAAAACAGTTTGTAATTTGAATGCCAAGGATTGTATGCTACAACGATGCATAAACTGTCCTGGTGAGGAAGCACTGATAGCTTATTTGGAAGAAACATTCAAGGACTGAGCTCCAGATGAATCAATTTAATTCAAGTAGTGGGTCCATAATGATCATGATACTTTAGAGACAAACAAATTAGCAATAGATGATTTTATCAGCAAACTCGCAAACAAAATTTGGAAGGTGACAAGTCACTACTTCATTTCAAAACATCAAAGTGAATACTTGAAATCCTTAAAAGCCAGTTTAGAGGATAGATTCCTAGTCCAGGATCCAAGATGGCTGCTGAATCATTTAACTGAGCAATATGTCTCTGAGTGTTTGCTCTAATACGTGCTTTTTTTGGCGTTCCTTCCTACAATAAGTACCTGAAAATGACAAAGAGGAGGGGAAAGAGTGCCGCTGGAGCCTCATGGTGCTCCGGTACAGCCATCTTCGACAATATTGAGGAACTGATGAGGCACATGCAAGACATCCCGGTTTCATAAGTGCCTTCCCCGTTAGAGATGCTCAAGAGAAGCGTGATGGAGATGATCTCTCAAGGCTTCGAAATAACATTAAGTCCTGATGTGAGAGCACCTCCCCTACATCCTCAAGCCACTAGCTTCCATGCGGGTGGAAGAGCTACCAGAAGTCGGTGTGTAATCTCCCCTGGAGGCTAAGGAGAACGGTGAGGTGAGAGTGGATTCAAGCTCTCAGATGCTACAAGGGGGCTTGAATATGATCGAGGATATGACAACATCAGGGATTGGACTTACCCAGGAGAATGAACAAGAAGGAACAGTGCCAGTTGGTGAGCACGTTATTTCAAATTTAAATTTGCAATGTCCTACAATTGAAAAACCCCGAGAAGTCACATTAGATGCTTTGTGGGATCTGGTTACCAATTTGGTAAAGAGTATAAATCCTCAGCTTTCACAGACTGATGGGAAAATAAAACAACAAGATAAAGAAATAAAACTAAAACATGAAATTGGTGATTCTAAATCCTCTTTAGAAAATATATAACAAGAATTAAAATCTTCAAGATAAATATAAGAGACACTAATTAAAAACAACATTAATCTAAGAAGAAAATTAGAGATATTTGAAAATTTCTCATGGAATAACAACCTTAGATTAACTTCCCTAGGGTCACACTGGTAACTCCTAGGGAAATGTTAAAATGATATTTGTTGGAAATATTGAAAGTTCCTGAGGTCTCATTGCCTCCATTTACGCAAGTTTAATGTCTGAATGCCAAGAAAACGCAGAGGACTGAGCCCTCACTCCTCACATGAGGGAGGACGTAGAAAGAGGTAGCTGTATTTCCAAATTCAACTCATGCAGAGACTTTGAAATGAGATCCAGTAAGGCAGCGGACTGAAACACAGAATCATGGGATCGTACACAGGTTCTGGAGGCAAAATAGGATCCAAAGTGCCAGCGTACGACCCTGGTCCCCAGCTACTGGAGCATTCAGAGACAAAGAATCAGAAAATTCATCATCTTTGGTATCTCCTGCAAATAGGTCTCCCAAGTCCCAAATAGCAGCAGACTGAGAAGCAGATGTGCCCTGAGAGGCTACGCCTTGATGAGGCAAGTCCAACATGCAGTAGGACTGCGCAGCAGCACAGCTCTCCTGAAAGGCTTTCCATTAAAAAACCCTCAAATTCTGAGAAGAAAGCCGTACCAGGGAACAAGGAGTCACACTGTGAGGACTCTACTTTGCGTTTCTTGGGCTGTAGAGCATCCGCATCTTTCACACGGAATGGTCACTATTTCTGGGTCCTGAAAATAGAAAAGGTCGCCCCAGCAAGCAACTTCCCCTTTTCTAAGCTGAGCATATAAAGGAGAAGTTAAGCTAAAAGCTTCCACCTCTTCGATCCATGCAGAGTTTGCGCAATCCTGGCATTAATCTAGGATATAAGAGCCCAAGGACTCCAGCCCAACCAGTTCTGAGGAAAAAAAATTAAGTGCAGGGAACTTTTGAAAAAAAAGATAGTTAAAAATCCAAGATGGCCGTCATCAAGATTTTCCATCTAAAAATTGCTAAAAATCTGACTAATGTCAAATATCGGCAAATTTAGGATTTTTGAAGAAAAGAAACATGCTGGAACCGTGAAAAAGCTGATTTCAGACACATACACCTTTCCCAATTCACCTCTGAGTCAGTAGCAGCCTTAATTCACTGTGACCTGTGCTGACAATGAGCTGCATCCTGCCTCAGCTCTTTACAGTGAAAACCAAAAAAACTCTGTGGAGTGACGATATTCCTAAATGGACTTTATTTGAAAGTGTCAAAGTTCCAAAGGTACACTGAAATCATCTACATAAAAATAAATCATCCACATAAAAGCCTTAAAGGACCTAGTCCGCTAGGGATACAGGACCCAACATGGTCTGCGTTTCGACAAAAAGTCTTCTTCAGGGGTCCCTGGGGGTCCTATAAAGGTGAATACGTAGGAAACAATTGTGTGATGAGCCGGAAGTGAGACACTGTTTGCATTTACAGTAGCAGGAAAGGAGAAGAATCACTGCATGCTGAAAACTCCTCTTCAATGCTGATCTTCAGGCTGTCTGCCAGACATTACGTCTGATCGCATCCTCTCCCCTGAGGACCGACGGATGCACTATCAAAAGGGGGAGGAGAAACATCCAGCCAGCACCCTGCGAGACACTGCTGAGCCTCCTACAGAAGATGCCTAACAGCTTGTGTTCAAAACCCTGCTAAGCAGGAGAGCGAAGGTAAGTGGGGATAGCCCCAAGCTCCAAAATACTTGTGCAGGCTGGCTAACAGGTACCACCAAGGATTGGCCTGTCAGCTGCAGACCTCAATCTGCTTCTTCTCTTCACAGGAAGAGCTGACACTAAAGGTGATAAGTTCTGAGCACTTAAAACACTGAAGAAAACTGAAAACACCAAATAAAATAAGAAAAAGAACAAACACTTCTTCTGGCTCGTGAGCAAAAGGGAAAAATTGCAGGTGGTAGTAGAGCTCCCAGTGAAGTAGGAGGGTCACAGAAAAAATCCAGAGTGGATTCCTTCTGCATATGACTCGTGGCCCAGGGAGATAACCCGCATGTCCAGAATGACACACCTATTGCACTGGAAATGCAATTGCAGGCTGAACAGACAGATACCCAAAGGGTTTTCCTGCTAGCTTCAGACTTATTTCTCAGAGTCTGTATGCTTTCCCAGGCAGAGATTTTCCCACGGTCCCTGGAAACCTCTTGAGTACCAAAAAAATCTTCTAGATTCAAACAAAAATCCGAACATAAGAACAAAATGATCAGCGCAGATCAGAACACCTCTTCTCAACTCATTTGCAAAAGGAGAAACTAAAGGGGCACTACAGCTACTAGAGAAGGAGGTGGAATTGAAGAATGTAAATGTCATTCTTTTGCAACACAACTCACGATTTGGAGGATATTACATATAGTCAGGACTCCTAAACACAATGCACCAGAACAGTAATTTCAGCTTTTGTAGGGAGTTAAAAATGTTCTCACACAATCTTAAGTACGTAGAGCATCCAAACATTTTATTCACCTAATAACTGAGTGCAGTAAAAGTGTTATAAGAAACTGCAATACATTTCACATGAGTAACAAATGACAAATACATTTAATATGCATGCTTGAATTTTGCTGGATTCCAATTAGTAGCTAAATACTGAAACTGAACTATTAAATTATATTTTACCTGCTACTTTCTATTCCAAATGATTTGTTCATATAGTCAATAGATCTATGGGTTCCAAATGTCCCATGGCCATAATCACGTGCCATGCTGGAAAGCTGGAAAGAAAATATTTAAACAAAAATTAAAAATGAGTAAAATACGGTGCATCTCTTAACTGAAAAATTAGTAGGTAAATACGGAATTTCATGAAATATAGGAAAGGCTGTTCATTTTATTTTTACGAGGAATATTTTTTTTTCAAAGAAAAACTTATTTCTGAATAGCAATCATGGTTTATTTTGGTGGAGAGTGAAGCACTGTTTCTTATGCCATACTGGGTCAGACCAATGGTTCATCTAGTCCACCAGTATCCTGTTTCCACAGTGGCCAATCCAGATTACCTGGCAGATTCCCAAATAGTACCAACATTCCAAGGAGCAATGGTCATACAGCAGCAGTATGTGGGTAGAAGACTTTTAGTGTAGAGATAGCTTTGATTTAACGATCATCCTTCCTAACATTTTTAATTTATAAGATTTTAAGGTGAAAATCAGTAAAATCAAATCATTTTTAAAACCCACTGCAATGTTCCCTCTAAGGACCGAGTTCATGTGAGCAAAATCTATTTTCATAAGCAAAGGTCTGAGTTGATTTCAGCAAAAATTTTCCATTACACTACCCTGTTATATACACACTGTACATTACAAATTAACCCCCTCCCCTCCTTTTATTAAGCCATATTAGGGGTTTTTTTAATCACCAGCCACAGCAGTAAAAGCTCCAACGCTCATAGAATGCTTATGAGTGTTGGAGTTTTAACCGCCGCAATAAACTGCTGCCAATACCCTAACATGGCTTCAAAAAAGGTGGTTTAAGAATTACAAAAAGGAAATTATGTACTTAACTTTTTTCAACCTTTCAAAGTCCTTTTAGATCATTGTAATCTTATTAGAATGTTTATTTTCTTATTTTTCTCATTTATTCTCTATTTTATTTCTTCATTACTCTACTAATTGTCATTTTTCCAGGTACTTTAGTTAGATTGTGAGCCTTCGGGACAGTAAGGGAATTTCTAAGTACTTATTTTACTTATAATTTTAATGCACCCTATTGTCTATTTTTCTGTAAACTGCTTAGAATCCTAACGGAGTTTAGCGGTATATAAGAAATAAATTACATTACATTACATTAACTCTGGTAAGCTCTTTTCTAGTAGATAGGCGTGACATTCTAGACCAGGGGTGTCCAACCTGCGGCCCAGTGAAGTATTTTGTGCATCCCCGGTCGAAGGCGATGGGGTGTTTTCCTCTGCTTCCCCCAAGTGTTTACCGTCTTGCCTGCTCCCTCCTCTGTCTTGCTGCAGTGTTTCCGCGTTTGTGCGGCCCCAGAAACATTTTTTTTGGCCAATGCGGCCCAGGGGAGCCAAAAGGTTGGACACCCCTGTTCTAGACAGTAGGATTATTTCACTTTAGCCGTATGCTGCAAAAGGAATCCACTCTGGATTTTTCACTCTGCCTCTGTTATAATTCACTCTTCAGTCAGTACCCAAGCAGGAAAGGAGAAGAATCTCTGCTGAAAACTCCTCTTCAATGCTGATCTTCGGGCTGTCTGCCAGACATGACGTCTGATCGCACCCCAACCCCAAGCAAATAGAGCCACCCAATAGACATGAAGTAGTGGCCCCAGTAGCAACAAACTCAAACAAATTGTTCTGCTCAAACAGTAACTAACAGTACCATTAACCGCCAACACAGGCTTCAAAGGAGCTCAGAAACTACTCTCCAATAAATGGAAACATATATACAAATTCTTCCCAGCCCTCAAAAGCTGACAGGCATTAAAGAATCAGCTTGGAGAAGCATAAACAGACTGAAAACTGTAAGCAGACGCAGTAAAGACAGGGAGGGAGTCTAGAATATCTACTGCAAAAGAGCTTACCAGGGTAAGTACATAATCTCCTTTTCTAGTGCAATAGGTGAGACATTCTAGACAGTAGGGACATACAAAAGCAGTCCCCCAAAAAGTTAGGGCGGGCTTGCTGCGCTGACCCTTAAGACCGAGGACCTAAAGGCAGAGAATTCTGTCTTGCCACCATGTCCACTCTGTAGAACTTGGCAAGCGTGTTAAGAGAAAACCATGTTGCTGCTCTGCATATCTCCTCAGAAGTGACAGATCTAGCTTCAGCCCACAAAGAAGCCACACTCCTGGTAGAATGTGCCTTAATGGAAAGAAAAGACTTGTTTCCCCGAAAGAATGTAGGCTGATGAAATGGCCCTATTGATCCATCTGGAAATCGTAGCCTTAGAAGCGTGAGTGCCCCGCTTAACTGAATGAGTCAGCACAAACAAATGGTAAAGAGCGATGGAACTCGTTGGTGACCTCCAAATAATGCAGAAGAACTCTGTGTACATCCAGTTTCTTCAAAAGGCGGTCCTGTGACTTGGAACCTGTCGGTTGAAAGGCAGGCAAACACACTTCCTAATTGACATGGAAAGCCAAAAACTACTTTCTGCAAGAAGAAAGGAACTGTCTAAAGGGAAACCCTCGTTTCTGAAATATGGAGGAAAGGGTCCCTGCACGACAAAGCCTGCAGTTCCAACACATGATGCACTGAAGTAAATGGCAACCAGAAAAACTGTCTTAAGAGTCAAATTCATATTGAAGAGGCTCAAAAGGAGCCTTGGTAACAGGGTGTTACCTCCTCGAGGGCCCCAATGCAGTCTGGTTTTCAGTATTTCCTCAATGAATATGTATGAGATCTATTTGCATGCACTGCTTTCATTGTATGCTAATAGATCTCATGTATATTCATTGCGAAAATCCTGAAAACCCAACTGGATTGCGGTCCTCGAGAACTGACTTTGACACTTGTGGATAACAAGTTAAGGTCCCAGGAAGGGAAAGGATGCTTGATCAGTGGTCAGACATGAAGAACCCCTTCAAGAATCTAGCAATATCAGGAAGAAATGCCAAGGAAGATCAACTCTCCTGGGATCTAAAACAGAAGAGCCTGGCCACTTGGACCCGAAGAGAACCCACAGTGAGGCCTTTATCCAACCCAGCCTGAAGAAAAGCGAGAATTAGCGAGATCAGAGTAGAGGGCTGCACGGGAACGGGGATGACGGGAATCCCGCGGGACCCGCGGGTTCCCCCTTTGGGTCACGGGGATCCCGTGGGGATGCCCCCTAAGGTCGCGGGGATCCCGTGGGGACGCCTTCGAGGGTCGCGGGGATCCTGCGGGGTTGGATCGCAGTGCATTCGAGCCGCGAGGGTAGTCTCCTCCTCCTTACCTGCACTGTCGCAGCACACAGCCGAACGGAAGTCTTCCCGATGTCAGCGCTGACGTCGGAGGGAGGGCTTAAGCAAAGCCCTCCCTTCCTCCGATGTTAGCGCTGACATCAGGAAGACTTCCGGTCGGCTATGTGCGGCAGGGCAGGTAGGAAGAAGGCAATGGCGAACGAAAGAGGGGGGAGGGGGCGGTCTGCCCCGAAGAATGTGCACAGCCGGTCAGGTCCCCCGATCGACCGACAACAGGCCCGGCCGACAAACCTCCCTGCCCTGTAGCCGCGAATCTAAATTACCTCTTACAGCAGCTTCAATACTCCAGCTGCTGTAAAAAGGTAATTTAGATTCGCGGCTACAGGACAGGGAGATTTGTCCGACCGGGCCTGTTCTGTTGTCGGTCGGGTGTGGAAACGCCACAAAGGTAAGGGGCAGGGAGGGAGGAAAGGTGGAGTGGAGAAGAAAAGACGCTTAAGGGGGGAGAAGGCCGCTGAAAGCACTGGGGAAGACAAAGGGGTGGAGAAGGACGCTGAAAGGACATGGGGTAAACGGGAGGAGGGGGGGGGAAGGATGCTGAAAGCACATGTGGAAGACAGAGGGGGGTGAAGGACCCTGAAAGCACTGGGGAAGACAAAGGGGTGGAGAATGCCACTGAAAGGACATGGGGAAAACAGGAGTGGAGAAGGCCACTGAAAGGAAATGGGGAAAACAGGGGGGGGGAGAAGGACGCTGAAAGGACATGGGGAAGGCAGAGGGGGGAGAAGGATGCTGCCTGACAGGACATGGGGAAGATGGTGGGGGAGAAGGACACTGGAAGGAAATGGGGAAGAGGGAATGGGGAGAAGACCCTGGCAGGGAAGAAGACAGAGGTGCCAGACTATGGGGGGAGTGGAGGGAAAAAGATGGGTGCCAGACCAATTTGGGAGGGGGAGAAAGGGAGAGGCACAGTAACAGAGCAAATGGAAGACACAGAGAGAAGAGAGGCAGTGGATGGAAGGAATTGAATGAGAATATGAAGAAAGCAGAAACCAGGCAACAAAGGTAGGAAAAAAATTCTTTTTTTTTTTTGCTTAAGGATAAAGTAGTATATTAGTTGTGTTGATAAAAATTTATAAACATTAGAGGCTCTGGTAGAAACCCGTTTACAAACTATGTATTCTTCCCAATTAATATTTCCAAATTAATAAAGTCTTTTTGCTTATTTTTAAATGGGTTTCTACCAGAGCCTTTAATTCAGTAGCATAATTAAATGAAATAACTATTTCTGTAATTTATAGGGACGGGCGGGGACGTAGGGGATTCCTCGCGGGGACGGAGGGATTTCTCGCGGGGACGGAGGGATTCCTCGCGGGGACGGGTGGGAGTCCTCACGGGGACGGGTGGGAGTCCTCACGGGGACGGGTGGGAGTCCTCACGGGGACGGGTGGGAGTCCTCACGGGGACGGGTGGGAGTCCTCACGGGGACGGGTGGGACTTTGGCGGGGACGGGTGGGATTTCTGTCCCCGCTCAACTCTCTAGATCAGAGCAGAATAAAGGTTCACCTGTTCCTGAGCACACCAATGTTGGAAGAGCTTCCATGCCTTAGCGTAAGCTAACACCGTTAACGACTTCTTAGACTTCAGAAAAGTAACAACCACCGGGGCAGAATAGCCTTTTTGCTCTAAGGCTGCACGCTCAAGAGCCATGCCATTAGAGCAAAGTGACCTGGATCCTCCATGCATACCAGACCATTTGAGAAGGTCCGGATAGGCACTCAACTGAAGGCTGCAACCCTTGCGCAGCCTCATCAGATCGAAGTGGACAGAGCCGGCTGCGTGACTAAATTAAATTCTGGCAGGACCACAAACTTAAACAAGCACAAGACATTAGAATCATCCACAGGATCTAAGCCTGCAGAGGGATTCGCAGATCCAGGACACAGGCCCTAAATGATCTAGAAACAGGGACAAAGTGTGAAATAATAAAATTTGCAGACGACATCAAACTATTTAATGGGGCTAGGACTAAAGAGGAATGTGAAGATTTACAAAGGGACCTGAACAAACTAGGGGAATGGGCGACGAGATGGCAGATGAAGTTCAATGTAGAGAAATGTAAGGTCTTGCACGTGGGAAACAGAAACCCAAGGTACAGCTACACGATGGGAGGGCTGTTATTGAGTGAGAGTACCCAAGAAAGGGACTTGGGGGTATTAGTGAACAAGACAATGAAGCCGTCGGCACAGTGTGCAGCAGCCGCTAAGAAAGCAAATAGAATGCTAGGTATAATCAAGAAGGGTATTACAAACAGAACGAAAGAAGTTATCCTGCCGTTGTATCAGGCAATGGTGCGCCCGCATCTGGAGTACTGCATCCAATATTGGTCGCCGTACCTAAAGAAGGATATGGCGATACTCGAGAGGGTTCAGAAGAGAGCGACACCTGTGATTAAAGGTATGGAAAACCTTTCATATGCTGAAAGACTGGAGAAACTGGGGCTCTTTTCCCTGGAGAAGCGGAGACTTTGAGGGGATATGATTGAGACTTATAAGATCATGAAGGGCATAGAGAAAGTGGAGAGGGACAGATTCTTCAAAATTTCGAAAACTAAAAGAACGAGAGAGCATTCGGAAAAATTAAAAGGGGACAGATTTAGAACCAATGCTAGGAAATTCTTCGTCACCCGAGTGGTGGACACCTAGAATGCGCTTCCAGAGGATGTGATAGGACAGGGTACGGTATTGGAGTTCAAGAAGGGGTTGGACAACTTTCTGAAGGAAAAGGGGATAGAAGGGTATAGATAGTGGGTTATGTAGAAGTCTGGACCTGATGGGCTGCCGCGTGAGCGGACTGCTGGGCATGATGGACCTCTGATCTGACCCAGCAGAGGCACTGCTTATGTTCTTATTACAGGAAGCACTGTACCTGAAAACAATGGATCAGTAAGAGAAACATCCGGATCCCCCAGATCAGGATTAGATAACGCAAAAGTCACAGTAGGCTGAGGCGAGGACTAGCCAAAGGCACGCTACTAAGAGATGCCGCGGAGGAGGATTTATACCATTCAGGGGGAGAACATTTGTTTTGAAACTCCAGAGACAGAAAGGCACTCTTAGAGGATTTGCATCTGTGTTTCTTTGGTTGTGGAGGGTCCACAGTCTGGCTGACGGAAGTACCTGCCATGCCGGGCCCGCTGACCATTTGGTCACCTGATTCAGCAGGGGAGAAGCTAGGTTGGCCATTATAGCCCCCCCCCCATGGCACAAGGATGCTTCAAAAATGCTAATTTTGTGCAATCCTGGCAAGAATTCAATTGTTGTCTGATTCATCATACTGGCAATTTAGAAAGTTATTGGATAGGAACTGTAGACTTTGGAGTCCATAAGTAACAGTTAAAGAAGACAGCACCAAAGCCTGCCCCCACCCCCGGACCAGCCCCCGCAACTAAAGAAAAGGCGCCAGCCTACAAACCATCTTCCCGGCGTCAATTCTGATGTCAGAGCGGAAGTTACGGGCTATCCAGGCTTTAGCAGGTAGGTAGCAGCAGCAGGGACCAGTCCGGGGGGGCAGGCAGGCTTCGGCGCTGGAGGGAGGGAGGCAGGCAGGCTTTGGCATAGGAGGGAGGGGAAGCGATCACTTGTCTCGTTGTCCCCACGCACAGGTTTGGGACGCTCTCTCTGAAAATGGGGCATTTCAGCGTCCCAAAGCTGTGCGTGGGACAACGGGACAGGGGATCTAAAAACGGGACGGTCCTATTCAAAACGCGACATATGGTCACCTTACCCAAACAGCAAGCTGGTGCCCAAAAACTATGTGCGTGAAACCAAGGTTACACTAATAAAGTACATTTAAGCACTACATGAACTGAAAGGACACCCATAACTACCATAACTTAAGAATATTTAAAAGCCTGATACTGATAACTCCATCCTGATGTACTGCACTATCTGCAGCGCTTCATTTCATTGGCTAGAATTAAAAATTATAAAACACTGCAATGTACTGAAATATTGGGATATACCTAAAAAACTAACACTGCTCTAGATAAGGGAATCTTGGCATATAAGTGTGAGTTTTTCAAGAATAGTATTCAAACATCACGGCACTTATTTTACATAGCTTTAAGTTATGTTATAAAATGAGCACATTTTGGTTTAAATATCTCTTTCTATAAGTTGCTGTAGTATGTCTGAGCCATGCACAATCCCCATCGAGCCTACGGCAACCTAACAACATTAGGGCGAATCACACAGGAGGCCTCAAAGATAAAATTGGGCTCACACCCGAAATAAAAGCCATTAGCAGCATGGTTAGGCCAATGGTCGCTGACAATACCACGAACGGCCAGGCGTATGTCGGAGGTTATTCCTCCCTGCCCCAGCGCCCGTACACAGGCACCATGCGTCTTTATACCACGAGCTGCACAAAGCCCGAACCGCCATTTTCTCGCGGTGGCTATTTTCCTTACCAGGACCTTCGGGCCACCCTAAGAGCTCGGTAACCTGCAGTGGCGTTGAGTGATAAAGGGGGGGGTGGGGGTTCCTTACCTCAGCGGGTATCGGAAAATCAACGGCGAAGCGCACCCTCAGCCGCACACAAAAGAGGAGCCAACGCTTCCGAGGGCGAAAAAAGAAGAAAGCTCCTCTGCGAGTGGCTGCCCACACCACGTGACTGCAGGGGGAACGCCGCGCAGCTCCTTTGGAAGACTGGGCGGGCTAAGGGCGCTGAATGGAACGATGCAAGCAAGCTAGTGGTAGTTTTGAGGATTCACGCTAGGCTGGTCCTTCCTAAATTTCTCTCCGGTGTAACTTAATATGACCTCCGATTACACAGACATCACTAAGCCCGTCTCCTTTATCCACTTTCTTCCCAGTCACATTTAAATCTAAACATGAAGGTCTTGGTCACAGTGGAGAGTACCAAAGAAGGAGCCCCGCTTGAGTGATGCTGATGCCCCATCCGAGGCCACAGTTGATGTGAATTGACCTATGGAAAATGCTGCTTTAGGGCAGCTAAATAAAAGTTAACCCCATTTTGGGAGTGTAGTTGTTGGTGGAGTACCTCTAGATATAATTTGGTGCAAGTGTCAGTATCTAGCAGGGCTCCCAAATAACTCCAGGCAACCAAGGGACTCAACAATAAAAGAAGTACCTTGGTTTGCCAGCATAATTCGATCCAGAATGCTCCTATATCAAGGGTGCCCATAATTTTTGGGCTTGCGAGCTACTTTTAAAATGACCAAGTCAAAATGATCTACCAACAATAAAATGTTAAAAAACACAAAGCACACTGTAGGCAGAGAAAATGTTAATTATTTGTATTCGGGGGTTTATCAGAGGTCAAGGCAGATGACTTTAAAATATGCAATGTCACCTCAGTAACAACTATACAAAAATAGACAAATATACCCCCTCCCCTTTTAATAAACCGCAATAGCAGTTTTTAGCGCATGAAGCTGCACTGAATGCCCTGCGCTACTCTCAATGCTCATAGGCTCCCTGCGATAAAAACCGCTATTATCCCAGGACAAGCAGGCAGCCTATTCTCACATATGGATGATGTCATCAGCGGAGCCCAGATGCGGAAGCTCGCAAGCAGACTTGCTTGAAGAAACTCGAAGTTTCGCGTCGACCGCATCGTGCATGCGCGAGTGCCTTCCCGCCCAGCGCAGGGCACGTCTCCTCAGTTCTCAGTTTTCCGCAGAGCTGAGAAGTCCGTCTTTGACTCTCTGTGTTTAACTTTGTTACTTCGTGCCTTCTCTGAACTGCAGTTTGTATTTTTTTCTTCACGAATCGCTATTCTTCCTTTATTTCTAGTTTAAAATTTAAAAAAAAAAAAATTTTCAATCTTCCATCCTTTTGACGGGGCAGGCTGCTCGGCGCAGCCCAAGGGCTTCGATCTTGCAGTGGCTATTTTTCCTCCTATGTCGCAGCCTGTCATGGGCTTCAAGAAGTGTAGCTAGTGCCAGCGTGCGATTTCCCTTATGGACCCACACCTTGGGCCGGAACATCATCCGAAGTCGTGCGAGCGCTGTGCTACTCTTCAACCTTGAGCCCTTAAACATCGTCACCTTTTGGTGGAGAAGCTGTTCGGGATGGATTCTTCCTCCGATTCCTCGACATCGAAGGCGCCCTCGGCCTCACCTTCGACCGAGACTCCTCTTGCTTCTACTGCTTCCACCTCGAGCCTCATCAGACCTTCGTTGTTTGCAGCGGCTCTCTCTTCGACAACACCTGCTGTATCTTCCCCTGTTTCCTCAGGTCAGATAGCTCAGCAGAAGGTTCCAGCGGTGGTGCTTAAAGTGCCTAAGACTTCCAAGTCAAAGCACATTTACACTGCCTCGGTGGAGCCTCCAGCCAAAGCAGGTGCTCTGGTTTCAGACTAGAGAGTTGCGCGGGGACAGAAATCCCACCCGTCCCCGTGAGGACTCCCACCCATCTCCATCTGTCCCCGCGAGGAATCCCTCCATCCACACCCGTCCCCACGAGGAATCCCCTCCGTCCCCGCCCGTCCCCGCGAGGAATCCCCTACGTCCCCGCGAGGAATCCCCTACATCCCCGCCCATCCCTATAAACTACAGAAATAGTTATTTCATTTAATTATGCTACTGAATTAAAGGCTCTGGTAGAAACCCATTTAAAAATAAGCAAAAAGACTTTATTAATTTGGAAATATTAATTGGGAAGAATACATACTTTGTAAACGGGTTTCTAACAGAGCCTCTAATGTTTATAAATTTTTATCAACACAACTAATATACTACTTTATCCTGAAGAAGAAGAAAAAAAAAAAAAAATAATTTTTTTTCTTACCTTTGTTGCCTGGTTTCTGCTTTCTTCATGTTCTCATTCAATTCCTTCCATCCACTGCCTCTCTTCTCTCTGTGTCTTCCATTTGCTCTGTTACTGTGCCTCTCCCTTTCTCCCCCCTCCCAAATTGGTCTGGCACCCATCTTTTTCCCTCCGCTCCCCCCATAGTCTGGCACCTCTGTCTTCTCCCCTGCCAGCATCTTCTCCCCATTCCCTCTTTCCCATTTCCTTTCAGTGTCCTTCTCCCCCACCATCTTCCCCATGTCCTGTCAGGCAGCATCCTTTTCCCCCCTCTGCCTTCCCCATGTCCTTTCAGCATCCTTCTCCCCCCTCTGTCTTCCCCATGTCCTTTCAGCGGCCTTCTCCCCCCTCTGTCTTCCCCATGTCCTTTCAGCGGCCTTCTCCACCCCTGTTTTCCCCATGTCCTTTCAGTGGCATTCTCCACCCCTTTGTCTTCCCCAGTGCTTTCAGGGTCCTTTACCCCCCTCTGTCTTCCCCATGTCCTTTCAGCGTCCTTCTCCACCCCTTTGTCTTCCCCAGTGCTTTCAGCGGCCTTCTCCCCCCTTAAGCGTCTTTTCTTCTCCACTCCACCTTTCCTCCCTCCCTGCCCCTTACCTTTGTGGCGTTTCCGCACCCGTCCGACAACAGAACAGGCCCGGTCGGACAAATCTCCCTGTTCTGTAGCCGCGAATCTAAATTACCTTCTTACAGCAGCTGGAGTAGTGAAGCTGCTGTAAGAGGTAATTTAGATTCGCAGCTACAGGGCAGGGAGATTTGTCGGCCGGGCCTGTTGTCGGTCGATCGGGGGACCTGACCGGCTGTGCACATTCTCCGGGGCGGACCACCCCCTCCCCCCTCTTTCGTACGCCATTGCCTTCTCCCTACCTGCCCTGCCGCACACAGCCGACCGGAAGTCTTCCTGATGTCAGCGCTGACGTCGGAGGAAGGGAGGGCTTTGCTTAAGCCCTCCCTCCGACGTCAGCGCTGACATCGGGAAGATTTCCGTTCGGCTGTATGCTGCGACAGGGCAGGTAAGGAGAAGGAGACTACCCTCGCGGCTCGAGTGCACTGTGATCCAACCCCGCAGGAACCCCGCGACCCTCGGAGGCGTCCCCACGGGATCCCCGCGACCCTAGGGGGCGTCCCCACGGGATCCCCGTGACCCAAAGGGGGAACCCGCGGGATCCCCGCGGGTCCCGCGGGATTCCTGTCATCCCCGTTCCCGTGCAGCTCTCTATTTCAGACGCGGATCCATCCTTGCCGGCTTCTTTCCAGACCATGTTGGAAAAGCAGTTCATTCAGTTCCTTACTAATATGGGACCGAAGCTTCTTCCTCTCATCCAGCCTGGTCATTCAGCAGACTCCCGCGAAGTCAAGCCGCTTCCTTTGCCTCAGTCTGAACTTACACACTCT
Organism: Geotrypetes seraphini; assembly: GCF_902459505.1. Classification (NCBI taxonomy): domain Eukaryota; kingdom Metazoa; phylum Chordata; class Amphibia; order Gymnophiona; family Dermophiidae; genus Geotrypetes; species Geotrypetes seraphini. The sequence goes on from NC_047095.1 coordinate 26,297,602, forward strand.
TTGCAGGGAGCAGAGTCTCTGCGAGTGTCTGGTCTGGTATCCAAGCATGTGAAGCAAGGAGCAGAATCTTTGCAAGTGCCTCGGCAGGAATCCTCACACTCTATACAAGGAGCAGAGTCTTTGGGAATGCATCGAGGTTCCTCCATCAAGCCTCTGGAGCTTCGCTCTACAGCCTCCAGTCCTATCCATTCTTTGGTGGCATTGGCTGCTTCTGTCTCCGAGGCGAAGTCTCCTCGATCTTCGAGATCTGCTTCCAAGCATCGTTCTCACTGACAGAATCGAGAGGATCCTGGAAGGAGCCGAGATGGAAGAGATAGCAGTGATGATCCATGTTGGAACCAATGATGTCAACAGAAGAAATTACAGCAGGACTACACTAACTGAGCAGTTCAAGATCCTGGGAAGGAAACTGAAGCTGAGGACACAGAAGATAGCATTCTCAGAGATCTTGCCAGTACCGAGGGCAGATGTGAAGAGGCAGTCCGAGCTACAAGCAATAAACGCATGGCTGAGGAGATGGTGTGAAGAGGAAGGTTTCCACTTTGTGAAGAACTGGACAACTTTTTGGGGGAAGAACAAGCTCTTCAGGAGGGACGGACTACACCTGAGCATGGCAGGAACGAGACTGCTGGCGAACAATGTCAGGAAAGGAATAGAGAAGGCTTTAAACTGAGAAGAAGGGGAAAGTCGACCGGACGTCGACAGTTCGAAGAAGAGTATCCAATGAAGATACTGAGCGGGAAAAATGCTGGGAAGAAACAAAAGATGAACTACAGGGGTCCAAGGATCAAGAGAAACTAGAGAACAAAAAGAAGAGCAAACAGCAGGAGCTAGAAGAGCAAGTGGAAATGAGGAAATAGATTGAGGACGAAAAAGACGCACCACAGAAAGAGGAAGAATGCAACAGAATTCAGGGGCTGGCAGCCCATGAGGGGGACGGCAAGAGGAGCAAACCACAAGGAAAAACAGCAGGAAAAAGAAAAATCTAGGACTTAAATTGCTTGTACGCGAATGCAAGGAGCCTAAGGACCAAAATGGGAGAACTGGAAGTCACGGCCAAAAAAGAGGACCTAGACATCATTGGAATCACAGAAACATGGTGGACTGAGGAAAACAAATGGGACGTAGTACTGCCAGGGTACAAACTCTATAGGAGAGAAAGGACTCACAAGAAGGGTGGAGGAATAGCACTATACATAAAGGACACCATTCACTCGATCGGAATGGATATGGCAGCAAAAGCGGAAGGATTGGAATCATGGGTCAAATTACCAGGAAGAAATGGAGCTGACATAAAATTGGGACTGTACTATCACCCACCTGGACAAACAGAAGCAAACGACAAAGAACTGGAAGCAGAATTGAGGCGGGAATGCTAAAGCAGAAGTGTGATGGTAATGGGGGATTTTAACTACCCCGGGATAGACTGGAGTATTGGAAACTCCAACTGTGCGAGGGAAGCAGAATTCCTAGAGGCTGTGAGGGACTACTTCATGGAACAGCTTGTCAAGGAATCAACGCGAGGGGATGCCACTCTCGACCTAATTCTCAACGGGCTAGGGGGACCTGCAAAGAATGTGGAAGCAGTAGGACTACTAGGAAACAGCGATCACAACATGATCCAGTACAAATTAGAAGTAGAAACATCAAAAGTGAAGAGAACCACAGCGACAACGCTCAACTTCAAGAAAGGGAACTACGATGCTATGAGAGCAATGGTGAGGAAGAAACTCAAAAACAGCTCAAAAAGGATGGAGACCATAGAGAAAGCCTGGTCTTTATTCAAGGGCATGGTGCAAGAAGCACAAAACCTGTACATCCCCAGGTTTAGGAAAGGGTGCAAAAAAAAAAAAATCAAACAAAAGACCCGGTATGGATAACAAATGAAGTGAAGAAAGCAATAGGTAACAAGAAAAAATCGTTCCGAAAATGGAAAAAGGACCAAACCGGGGAGAACTGGAAGGAACATAATAAACACCAAAAAGAATGTCATCAAGTGGTTAGGAAAGCAAGAGAGGCTGGCTTGGGAAGCAAGAAACTTCAAAACGTTCTTCAGATACGTTAAAGGGAAGCAACCGGCAAGGGAGGAAGTAGGACCGTTGGATGATGGAGACAGAAAGGGAGTGGTAAAGGAGGAAAAAGAGGTAGCTGACAGGTTAAACAAGTTCTTCTTGTCAGTCTTCACGAGCGAGGACACATCCAATGTACCAGAACCCGAAGAGATCATAAGTGGAGATCAAGAAGAAAAACTGTCGCAATTAGAGGTAAGCCATGAGGATGTCCTCAAACAGATAGATAGATTGAATAGTGACAAATCACCAGGCTGGGACAGAATCCACCCAAGGGTACTAAAAGAACTAAGAAACGAGATAGCGGAAACACTCTGACAAATTTGTAACCTATCCTTGAAAACTGGGGAGATCCCGGAGGACTGGAAAATAGCAAATGTCACACCTATCTTCAAATAGGGATCGAGGGGTGACCCGGGGAACTACAAGCCGGTAAGATTGACTTCAGTTCTGGGCAAGATGGTAGAAGCACTGATAAAAGACAGCATCTGTGAGCACATAGAAAAAAATGGACAACTGAAAGTGAGCCAGCATGGCTTCTGCAAGGGAAGATCGTGCCAAACAAACTTACTGCACTTCTTTGAAGGGATAAACAGCCAGATGGACAAAGGGGAACCCATAGACATCATTTATCTCGACTTCCAAAAAGCCTTTGACAAGGTACCTCATGAGCGGCTACTTAGGAAGCTGTGGAACCATGGGGTGGAAGGGGACATATACAGATGGATTAAATACTGGTTGGCAGGCAAAAAGCAAAGGGTTGGTGTGAAGTGCCACTACTCGGACTGGAGGAGGGTCACGAGTGGTGTTCCGCAGGGGTCGGTGCTTGGACCGCTGCTGTTCAATGTATTTATAAATGACCTGGAAACGGGGATGAAGTGTGAAGTTATAAAATTTGCAGATGACACCAAACTCTGTAGCAGGGTTAGACACGCGGAAGAATGTGAAGACCTACAAAGGGACCTAAACAAACTGGAAGAGTGGGCAAATAAATGGAAAATGAACTTCAATATAGAGAAATGCAAGGTCATGCATATAGGGAAAAAGAGCCCGATGTTCAGCTACAAAATGGGAGAGATCAGTGCTAGGGGAAAGTACCCTTGAAAAAGACTTGGGTGTGCTGGTGGACACAACAATGAAATCAATGGCACAATGTGCAGCAGCCTAAAAGAAAGCAAACCAAATGTTGGGTATTATTAAAAAGGGTATTACAACAAGAATGAAGGAAGTCATCATGCCACTGTATCGCGCGATGGTGCGCCCGCATCTGGAGTACTGTGTCCAATATTGGTCACCGTACCTCAAGAAGGACATGGCGATACTTGAGAGGGTTCAGAGAAGAGTGACGAAAATTATAAAAGGTATGGAAAACCTTTCATACGCAGACAGGTTAGAAAGGCTGGGGCTCTTCTCCATGGAAAAGCGAAGACTCAAGAGGAGACATGATAGAGACTTTCAAGATCATGAAAGGCATAGAGAAGGTAGAAAGGGACAGATTCTTCAGCCTATTGGGAACCACAAGAACAAGGGGGCACTCAGAAATTGAAAGGGGACAGGTTTAGAACCAATGCTAGGAAATTCTTTTTCACTCAGAGGGTGGTGGACACCTGGAATGTGCTTCCAGAGGTTGTGATAGGACAGAGTACACTACCGTGTTTCAAAGAAGGATTGGATAAATTCCTGAAGGATACGGGGATTGAGGGATATAGATAGAGGTAGAGATAGGTTATGAAAGGGTATAGATAGAAGGACAAGGGGGATTAAAGGATTTAGACAACGATCACCTTACAGGTCATGGACCTGATGGGCCGCCGCGGGAGCGGACTGCTGGGCGCAATGGACCTCTGGTCTGACCCAGTGGAGGCAACTGCTTATGTTCTTGTTCTAAAGAATGTCCCTCTTCAACTAAGCCTCGCTCTACTTCGACTAGACTGCCGACTCCTCACTCAAGGTCTCCACTTCCGAACCTCGAGGATGCAGCGGTTTCTATTGCTTCGTCCAAGTCTCCATATTCTTTTGATGCCTTTTTTCCTGCCGAAGCTTCATCTTCGATCCAGGCTGCCTCGACGTCCTCGAGTCCTTCTCGAGGCAAAGCATTGGCGGATCAGCTATCTTTCTCATCTTTTCTTCGTCAGATGGCTGATGACTTAGATCTTCAATTAGATGCTGGTTCCAAATACTCTAAGGAGTACCTCGAAGTCATGCATCTCCCTCAACCTCCGGCAGAGTCACTTAAGCTTTCTCTTCACAAGCTTTTGTCTCAGACTTTTGGTCAATGCCTGGAGACCCTTTATACCATACCGGCTGTTCCAGGCAAATTGGACTCTAGGTATAAAACTGTACATCGCAAAGGTTTGATAACTCACAGTTATCTCATCAGTCCCTGCTAGTCGAGTCCTCCTTGAAGAGGTCCCATCCTTCCAAGGATTATGCCACCGTTCCTCCTGGAAGGGAAGGGAAAACTATGGACAAATTTAGGCGTCGCATCTATCAAAATGCCATGATGTCCTCTAAAGTCCTCAATTATAATTTTCATTTTATTACTTATTTTGAGATACCAAAATTCTTGACTTATTTGGATACTCAAAAGCACTTTGAATTTCAAGAAGTCCTTGCTTCTTTATCACAACTCGGATTACATCTCCTCCAGTCATCTTACGATGCCTTTGAGTTATCTGCCCAGGCAGCTGCTTGCTCTGTAGCCATGCCTGGCTTCGTATCATTCACATGGACCCTAATCTTCAGGATCACTTAGCTAATATTCCTTGTGCGGGCAATGACCTCTTTGATGAATCTATCGAGGCAGCCACAATGAAATTGTCTGAACATGAAAAATCCTTTGCTTCTATTGTCAGACCTAAGCCAAAGCCAGCTCCTGCCAAACCTGCCCTGCTCCTATCTATCAACGGTGTTTTGCTCCGAGGATGGCTCCTTACAATTGCCCTCCTCTTAAAAAACAGCAGCCTCAGAAGCAACAAAAACCTCCACCTTCTGCTGCACCTAAGGCTACTCAGCCTTTTTGACTGTTTAAAACAGAGCATAACCTCTACTGTTCTGACTCTGACTTCTCTTCCCCCCTATAGGAGGTCATCTCCATCATTTTTACCGATGGATAACTATTACATCCGACCTCTGGGTGCTCAACATCATCAGGGAAGGATACTCTCTTCATTTCACTCAGGTTCCACCAGAGTTTCCTCTAAGAGAGTATCCTTCCAATCCTTCCCAGACCGCCCTTCTTCCTCTGCTTCGTCTCCATGCCATCGAACCAGTTCCCTTGGAACAGCAGAACAGGGGGTTTTACTCCCGTTACTTCCTTGTTCCGAAGAAGATGGGCGATGTGCAGCCAATTCTGGATCTCAGGGCTCTCAACAAATTTTTGGTCAAAGAAAAATTTTGAATGTTGTCCCTGGCATCCCTTTATCCCCTTCTCGAGCAGAACGACTGGTTATGCTCTCTGGATCTCAAGGAGGCCTACACTGATATCCCCATTCATCCGGCCTCCCGTCAATATCTCAGAATTCGGGTGGGGAATCTGCATTATCAATACAGAGTGCTGCCCTTCGGCCTGGCTTCATCTCCCAGAGTGTTCACCAAGTGCCTGGTAGTGGTAGCAGCAGCTCTACGGAACCATGGTCTTCAGGTATTTCTCTACCTCGAAGACTGGCTCATCAAAGATTCAACATCTCATGGGGTTATTGTAGCGACCCAACGGACTACCTGATTCCTACAAAGTTTGGGATTCGAAAACAACTTTCCCAAATCCCAACTTCAGCCCTCACAGAATCTACAATTCACTGGAGCTGTTTTGGACACTGTCCAACTCAAGCATTCCTCTGTCTGGAAGCTCTTCTTCAACTCTGTCATACAGTGTCTGCCCGGTCTTCCATCTCAGCGAGACACATGATGGTACTCCTAGGTCACATAGCCTCCACAGTACACGTGACTCCTTTTGCCAGACTTCACCTCAGAATTCCTCAGTGGACCCTGGCATCTCAATGGACGCAGGTTTGCGACCCACTTTCTCACACATAACAGTCACTCCTAGAGAGTTGCGCGGGGACAGAAATCCCACCCGTCCCCATGCGGACTCCCACCCGTCCCCGTGAGGAATCCCTCCGTCCCCACCCGTCCCCGCAAGGAATCCCCTCCGTCCCCGCCTGCCCCACGAGGAATCCCCTACGTCCCCGCCCTTCCCTATAAACTTCAGAAATAGTTATTTCAGTTAATTATGCTATTGAATTAAAGGCTCTGGTAGAAACCCATTTAAAAATAAGCAAAAAAACTTTATTAATTTGGAAATATTAATTGGGAAGAACATATACTTTGTAAACGGGTTTCTACCAGAGCCTCTAATGTTTATAAATTTTTATCAACACAACTAATCTACTACTTTATCCTGAAGAAGAAGAAAAAAAAAAAAAAGAATTTTTTTCCTACCTTTGTTGCCTGGCTTCTGCTTTCCTCATGTTCTCATTCAATTCCTTCCATCCACTGGCTCTCTTCTCTCTGCGTCTTCCATTTGCTCTGTTACTGTGCCTCTCCCTTTCTCCCCCCTTCCAAATTGGTCTGGCACCCATCTTCTTCCCTCCGCTCGCCCCATAGTCTGGCATCTCTGTCTTCTTCCCTGCCAGCGTCTTCTCCCCACTCTCTCTTCCCCATTTCCTTTCAGCGTCCTCCCCCCATCTTCCCCATGTCCTGTCAGCATCCTTCTCCCCCCCCTCTGTCTTCCACATGTGCTTTCAGTGTCCTTCTCCCCCCTCTGTCTTCCCCATGTCCTTTCAGCGTCCTTCTTTCCTCCTGTCTTCCCCATGTCCTTTCAGCATCCTTCTCCTCCCTTCTTCCCCAAGTCCTTTCAGTGTCCTTCTCCACTCCTTTGACTTCCCCATGTGCTTTCAGCGTCCTTCTCCCCCCTCTGTGTTCCCCATGTGCTTTCAGCATCCTTCTCCCCCCCCCCCGTCCGTCTTCCCCATGTCCTTTCAGTGTCCTTCTCCACCCCTTTGATTTCCCCATGTGCTTCAGCGTCCTTCTCCCCCCTCTGTCTTCCCCATGTGCTTTCAGCGTCCTTCTCCCCCTCCCGTTTTCCCCATGTCCTTTCAGCGTCCTTTTCCACCCCTTTGTATTCCCCAGTGCTTTCAGCGTCCTTCTCCCCCCTCAGTTTTACCCATTTCCCTTAAGCGTCTTTTCTTCTCCACTCCACCTTTCCTCCCTTTCTCCCTCCCTGCCCCTTACCTTTGTGGCGCTTCCCCGCTGACTGACAACAGAACAGGCCTGGTCCGACAAATCTCCCTGCCCTGTAGCTACGAATCTAAATTACCTTCTTACAGCAGCTGGAGTATTGAAGCTGCTGTAAGGAGGTAATTTAGATTTGCGGCTACAGGGCAGGGAGGTTTGTCGGCCGGGCCTGTTGTCGGTCAGTCGGGGGAAGCGCCACAAAGGGGACCTGACCGGCTGTGCACACTCTCCCCCCCCGTGGCTGCACCCGGGGCGGACCGCCCCCCCCTTTGGTACGCCACTGTCTTTTCCCTACCTGCCCTGCCGCACACAGCCGACCGGAAGTCTTCCCGATGTCAGCACTGATGTCAGAGGAAGGGAGGGCTTTGCTTAATAAGCCCTCCCTCCGAAGTCAGCGCTGACATCGGTGAAGACTTCCAATTGGCTATGTGTGGTACAGCAGGGCAGGCAGGAAATGGAAGAGGAGCCTCGCAGCAGGGCAGGTAGGAAAATCAGATGAGCCTCGCATTGAACCCCGCGGGATCCCCGAGAGCACGAGGAGCATCCCCACGGGATCCCCGTGACCCTAGGGGACGTCCCCACGGGATCCCCGTGATCCGAAGGGGGAACCTGCGGGTCCCGCGGGATTCCCGTCCCCGTGCAGCTGTCTAGTCACTCCTTCATTGAAGCAGTCTCTCCATTGGTGGATGCTCTCTTCCAATCTTTTCAGAGGCTTGCTTTTTCAAACACCCCCCCATCAGAAGGTCCTCACGACAGATTCTTCGACCTACGCTTGGGGCGCTCATTTCAATGGTCTCCGTACTCAAGGCCACTGGACCAGTACAGATTGTCAGTGTCATATCAATCTGTTGGAACTCAGAGCGATCCTCAAGGCTCTCAACGCTTTTCAACATCTTCACTACCAGGTAGTCCTCATTCGGACGGACAACCAAGTCACCATGCATTATGTCAACAAACACGGAGGGACAGAATCTCTGAAGGTTTGGGAATGGGCAAACCACCACAACACCTTCCTCAAAGCTGTCTACATCCAAGGAGCGAAGAATTGTTTGGCGGACAACTTGAGTCGTCTGCTGCAACCTCACGAATGGACACTCCATTCCTCACCTCTTCATCACATTTTTTCACAGTGGGGTACACCTCAGATAGACCTCTTTGCAGCTCCCCACAACTACAAACTGCCTCAGTTCTGCTCCAGGATACTCTCCTCATCGCCTCGAGGCAGATGCTTTTCTTCTGGAATGGGACAAATCTCTTCCTATATGCATTCCCTCCATTCCCTCTCATTCTCAAGACTGGTCAAGTTGAAGAACGATCATGCCATCATGATTCTGATTGTTCCTCGGTGGCCGAGACAACCTTGGTACTCCCTTCTACTTCAACTCAGCAGCAGGAGCCATACCTTCTACCAGTTTTTCCTTATCTGCTTACACAGAGTCAGGGATCTCTGCTTCATCCCAACCTGCAGTCTCTACACCTGACAGCTTGGTATCTCTCAACATGACCCCTCTTCAGTTTTCTCAATTTGTAAGAGACGTTTTAGAGGCTTCTAGGAAGCCTACCACTAGACAATGCTATCACCAAAAATGGACTAGATTTTCTACATGGTGCTTTTCTCATGATAAGGAGCCTCAGCATTCCTCCTTATCTTCTGTTTTGGATTACCTTTTGCACTTATCCACTTCTGGCCTCAAGTCTACATCGATCCAAGTCCATCTCAGTGCAATTGCGGCTTTCTATCAGCCTATTGAAGGGAAACCCCTCTCCGCTCATCTGGTGGTTTCCAGATTCATGAAAGGACTTTTCAATGTCAAACCTCCTCTCAAACCGCCTCCTGTGGTTTGGGACCTCAATGTTGTCCTTGTTCAACTGATGAAGCCTCCATTTGAACCAATTGACAAAGCTCATCTGAAGTATCTCACTTGGAAAGTGGTGTTTCTCATTGCTCTCACTTCTGCTCAACGAGTCAGTGAGCTGCAAGCCTTAGTTGCTGATCCACCTTTCACGGTGTTTCATCATGATAAGGTGGTCCTACATACTCATCCAAAATTCCTCCCTAAAGTGGTATTGGAATTTCATCTCAATCAATCTATTGTTCTTCCAGTGTTCTTTCCGAAGCCTCATTCTCATCCTGGAGGAGTAGCTCTTCACACTCTGGACTGTAAACGTGCTTTGGCTTTTTATTTGGAACGCACCAAACCACACAGAACTGCTCCTCAACTTTTTGTCTCCTTTGATCCAAATAAGTTGGGACATCCTATCTCTAAGCATACCATCTCCAACTGGATGGCTGCTTGTATCTCATTCTGCTATGCCCAGGCTGGATTACCCCTACATAGTAGAGTCACAGCCCATAAAGTTAGAGCAATGGCAGCTTCAGTAGCTTTCCTCAGCTCTACACCTATTGAGGAAATTTGCAAGGCTGCTACTTGGTCCTCGGTTCATACTTTCACTTCTCACTATTGTCTGGATACTTTCTCCAGACGGGATGGACAGTTTGGCCAAACAGTATTACAAAATTTATTCTCTTAAATTGCCAACACTCCCACCATCCCATTCTGGTTAGCTTGGAGGTCACCCATATTTGAGAATAGCCTGCCTGCTTGTCCTGGGATAAAGCACAGTTACTTACCGTAACAGGTGTTATCCAGGGACAGCAGGCAGCTATTCTCACAACCCACCCACCTCCCCTGGTTGGCTTCTCTGCTAGCTATCTGAACTGAGGAGACGTGCCCTACACTGGGTGGGAAGGCACTCGCGCATGCGCGGTGCGGTTGGTCTGAAACTTCTAGTTTCTTCAAGCACATCTGCTTGCGAGCTTCCGCATCCAGGCTCCGCTGATGACATCACCCATATGTGAGAATAGCTGCCTGCTGTCCCTGGATAACACCTGTTACGGTAAGTAACTGTGCTTTCTCCACTTCCCTGATTCTTTTCCTACCCTTACCCTCAAGCCACCAACGCAATTTCTCCCTGCTGCTTCCCTGAGCCAGGCCTGGCGCCTACAAGCGCCGGGCCCACAAGACTTCACTTCTGACGTCAATTCTAACGTCAGGGAGGAAGTTCCAGACTAGTCAGGCCCTTCACTCCTACCTCTGTTTCCTACCCGCCAACCAGTTTCTGATCCATCTATGTACATCTTCTTCTACCCCATGGTTCTTCAGTAAATTGGACTTCTGTCAGACTTATTTGATTTTTTTTCCAGTTTATGAATTATTTTAAATTTTACCCCTATTCTTTTTATTTTATTAACTGAATTCTATTGTTTAATGGTTCCTCCCTTCTATTCCTTTTTACATATTACTATAATTCATTTAGATATCATTTACATAAATGGTGCTCCTAACTGTAAAGTTAGGAATTTCTATTAAATATTCTACATGCTCCTCTCCTCTTCACTCCTTCCTGCCCTCCATAGTCCTCCCTACCCTATTTTAACCCCTTCCTCTGTAATGTCGCCTACAGCTTGTATAGGTATAAAAAATCCTTTCATAAACCAGGAAACAAACGGATGAGTGGCCAGAGGTTTATTGACAGGAGCATGGAAAGCACTAATAGCACTGAGGTAAACTCTGACCGAAGTGGTTTTAAGTCCAGAATTGGATAAATGGAGAAGATAATTCAACACTGAAGGAAGAGAAGGAGGAGGAAGAATCTTGGTCATAGAGAGTATACCACAAATTGAAGCATGTCCACTTCTGTTGATAGCATTGCTGAGTAGAAGGTTTTCTGGAAGCAGCTATAATGGCTTGCGTTGAGTTAGAAAGATTGAAATCTGCTGAAGTCAGACCGAGAGATACCGAGCTGTTGGGTGCAGAGATTGCAAATTTGGATGTAAAAGATATCCTTTACTTTCTGTAAGCAGAGATGAAGTAGAAGGGAAAACCAAGGTTGTCTGGGCAATCGAGGAGCTATCAGGATCATGGTGGCTGATTCGAGCATGACTAAGGTCTTGAGAATGAGAGAGATTGGTGGAAATGCATAGAAGAACTTGTTCATTCAATCCAGAAGAAATGCATCCACTTTGAAACGATGAGGAGAGTACTGTCTGGAGCAGAACTGAGGCAATTTGTGGTTGTGTGGAGACGCAAACAAGTCTGTTTTTAGAAAATTCATTAGACGTCAGTATGATTGTAGCGTCAAGATAACGTCAGACGCTATGAATCTAAAGATCTGATTCTGTGGCAGCCATTTTGTAGTGTTGGTGAGCATGGAACACAAGTGCTGGAGTGAGTATTTTGAGCTTTTCTAATGTTGGGGAGACTGTTTTCAAATATTTTATAGTAACAATGCAGTCAATTTCATTTAAATTTGTTGCAGTGAAGCCTGGTTGACCCTGACACAGCTTCAGCGAAACACTGGCTGAATCGCAAATAAGAGCATGATCTGATATTGGGCTGAGCCTTACAAGCACAGCCGAACCTTAAAACATTTATCTATCAAGATCCAGAGAGAGCATTCAAAACACAAGATAAGTGGACTATGAAGTTTGAAGCACAGAATTAATATTAAATGAACTCTTAAGTTTGGGAATGGATTAGCACATTTAGCTTAATGCACTAGGTTTGGTGAGGAGGAGGTTTTTTTATGCTGATGAGGTATCTCTTAAGTTAGTGCCTACCTGCATGTAAAAGTGACGGCGGTAGGTCAGAGTCTGAGGCTTTTTCTTCCTCCTCAGCAAATCGAGTTCAACAATCAAAGATTAGACAAACTGTTGGCGGTCATTCCAGACTGAGATTAGCATTATTTTTTTTAAAGGGATTTTGGTTTGTGATTATTTTGGTTTTGTGATCAGTTTGTGAAATTTTGGGGGTTTTACTTGGTAAATACTAATTTGTACAAACAACTTTCATGACCAATCAAATTTGGCAAAGCGGTTTTACCTTTGAGTCGGACTTTGTGTCAACATTGTTACAAAGGCCTTCAGCTATTCAGCTGGACAGCACAGAGGCCACAGAAAGCTTTACTTGGGAAGTGTTTTTGAATCTATCTAACCAACTAGTGAGAATTGACCTACATGGAGCAACTTTATTAGAATATTGCAAGAAAGAATACATCCCAAGAGGGTTGTGCATTGTGATGAAACCTAGATTATTTCTAGATGATAAAAGATTTTTTTTTTTAAATAAATGGGCCGGCATTTTGAATAACTGCTCTTTGGATCTAATGGTCTTGATCATTGAAAAAAAAAAACAAACCAGACAGAAAACCAATAAGTTGAAGGTTGACATTGATTTGAAATTACAGGAGCTGAAAACAAGGGTTGCAGAAGAATATAATAAAAGTTTGGCAAACGTATAGAGGAAGATTGAGCAGTTTAGAGCAGAGTTACAATGTAACAAAATAAAAAAGTATAGGAGAGACGAAGAGGACTACAAGAAAGGACTGGTATATCCTTGGTTAGATCCCGAATACAGGGGCAAGAGAAGTAAACAGAAGAAAGTAGGAAGTGGAAAAGATACCTCAGGGTCCTCAGGAACATCAGACACTACAGATGATGTTTTTTTAGACAAGCAAAGATGAGACAGATCTCAAAGAAGAAGAGGGAGGTTACAACCAATCAAAGATGCCCATTTACACGGTCCCAAAAAGACAAGAGTCAGTAGTAATTAATCTATCCAAATATGCTCTATCACCTTTGGAAGAACAGGTATTGCAAAAAGGTTTTTCATTTGTTCTTCTGAGAAAGATCCAGAATTTTCAAACAAGGGTGGATCAAGAGCATTTCTTTAGAAGTTTGCATCTCAGGGAATTTTTTGCCCAACAAGGAACATTTGTGGTTAGGTCTAAATCGAAATGGGTTCCTCCAGTCCCTGTGAAACACCTATGTTAAACCTTTAAACAACTGATCATACCTGATTTCACTGTTTTTTTGGACCACAAACAAAAGACTAAGCATTGTTACAACTGTACCAAGGAGGAAAAAGCAGCCATATGGTTCCTTAAACCTAATCCAGACATAATCATTTGAAGATCTGACAAGGGTGGAGCAGTTGTATTAATGAATAAGGTTGATTGTGAGATGCTAAGATAATTATCAATGATGTCTGATTACTGTGAATTGCAGAAGATCCCAACCCCTCTTTCAGTTCCAGATTAAGGAACTAACTTACAAGTGGTTAGAACAAGGTTTTCTGTTGTGACAGGAATATTTATTTTTGAATCCAACCTGTCCACACATCCCTATAATCTACCTCTTACCTAAAATTCACAAAACATTGCACAATCCACCAGAAAGACCCATTGTCTCCAGCAAGGGGTCATTGCTAGAACCCCTCTCAATCTTCGCTGATTGCTTCCTTCGACCCTTTATTTATTTATTTTAAATATTTATAGCCCGCATATCCAATAATACTAAGCGGGTACCAACTTTACATACATAATAAAATAAGAATAAAAACAGACAACAGGCCTACAACCTCACACATGAAATATACAAACAAAATCAGATTCTACAACAGTAAAAATCAAATCATGGATAGGGCCTTCATACATCAGAGACTCATCTCATTTCCTAACTTGGTTGTCAGAGGTGCAGGAAGTTTCAAAAGTCACCTATTTGGTGACTTTGGCCGTCAAATCATTATATACAATACCACAGAATGAAGCACTAGATGTGTTGTTTGGAGAACTGGAATCCACATCAGAGCGCAGAATTCCCACAGACATACTTGTCAAATTGACTGAAATTGTGATGAAAGAATTTTTTTTTTGCTTTGGGAAAAAATTATTTCAGCAAACGTCAGGAGTGGCCATGGGGGCCACCATGTCACCCTCAATTGCAAATTTGTTCATGAAGAGCTCTGAGGAAAAATGGATGGAAGACAATCATTTTTCTGACCTGATCAAACTATGGGTCAGATTTATAGATGGCGTGTTTTTGCTCTGGATGGGGACCGAGGTTCAATTGGAAGAAATTTTACTTGGTTGAATGGAACACATCAAAACATTCAATTTAGCATGGCCACCTACCCAGTTGAAATAACCTTTTCAGATTTGACCCTTAGAAAAGAAAGTAGCATATTCATCTCAAAGATATTCCTAAAGGAGACAGACAGGAACACTTTCCTCCATTTTGGGAGAAGCTATTCCATGGCATTAAAGAAAAGCTTGCCGTTTTCCCAATTTCTTAGGTATAGGAGAAATTGGTCAGATTTAAAATCCTTAAAACAGCAATCTAAAGCTTTGAAAACTCGGTTGCTATGTAAGGGGATATCCTCTTAATTCTGTCAACAAAGCCTATAAGAGGGTGAAATTTGGAATAGGGATTTATTGTTTGCTGGAAGAAATGTTTTGCAGTAAGAGTGCACCCCCACCTGTGTTTTAAGATGCTCTAGTGGAATAGGGCAAATAGCAATGGAACATTGTGAAAAAGCAATGGAACATTTTACAACTACATCCTGTTTTTCAAGGGAAATAGTTGAATGTTGCTTTCAGCAGAAATCACAGTCTAAAAGAGATCCAATGTCCTGCAGACATGGAACATGGAATAATAACCAATGATACAGGTGGACATAAGAAATGTGGGACCAGTATGACATGTGAATCCACTTTGGAATTAGATCACTTTTTTAAACATCCAATTACGAAGTGACAATTTTTCCTGAAACACACTACCTATAATTCCAGTTTTGTTGGTTATGTCATTATATGTCCCTGCCTCAAGCTGTATGTGGGGCAGACGACTAGATGGTTTCAAACTGCCATGGTCCGTTAAATCTGGTCGAAAGGGTGGCTAGAAGCCCAAAAAGGGGATTTCCAAGGCCAACTCACAGTACCAGTCAGACCAGCTTGATGATCTCACAGACCCAGAATAGGGGACGGGGAAACCCTACCCAGTCACTACACTTCACACAGCAGTGCTAGAAACATAGATTTTAAATCTATTCCTGGTAAGAGGGAGCAATGTAATTTCCCTAGTGTCCACC
The DNA here is from genome assembly GCF_902459505.1 of Geotrypetes seraphini. Classification (NCBI taxonomy): domain Eukaryota; kingdom Metazoa; phylum Chordata; class Amphibia; order Gymnophiona; family Dermophiidae; genus Geotrypetes; species Geotrypetes seraphini. Next base: position 26,312,834 of record NC_047095.1, read on the forward strand.
AGGGCAGCCAGAGAGAGACCCAGGTGAGATCCAGCTCAGCTAGGACAGGGTGTGGCTCCCCACATGAAAAGCCAGTAGATTTCTCTAGGCCAGTGTTTTTCAACCGCTGTTCCGCGGCACACTAGTGTGCCGCGAGATGTTGCCTGGTGTGCCGTACGGTGCAGACACTGATTAGGCCTCAGGCCGGGTCCCGCACGCGCTCCCATGAGAGGAGTCCCCGCTGCTGTTCAGTTTCGATCTTCTGCTCTGACGCAACCGGAAACAGGAAGTTGCAGCAGAGCAGAAGATTGAACACTGAGCAGCCGCGCATGCGCGGCTCTTTGGGAAAGCGTGCATGTCGCCGAAAAACAAAACCTACAAACTAAGGTGAGGCGAAGGGAGAGAGCTGGCTAAACAGTAGGATCGATTGGGCAGGCGAGTGGTGGCTGCGGGGACCGTGCGATCGCTCGTGTTCCCGGCTCAAATTGGAAGGAGGGAGTGAAAGGGAAAAGGATTCTGGGCCAAGGGGATGAAGACGGAAAGAAAAACCCACAGCAGGAAAGAAAGGGAAGGACAGGCAGGTGAGCCAGATGCTAGAAGCAAGGGGGGGGAAGAAAGAGGGAAAAAAGCTAGATGGGGTTGAAAAGAAGAGACACACTGGTATGGAAGAGGAAGATAGGGGAAATCTGGACACAGGAAGGTAACAGAAAGAGGGGAAATTATGTGCATGGAGCATAGGGACAGAGACATAAAGGGGACATGCCATGGGGATGGTATATGAACACAGGGGGGGGGCAATGACAGATACATAGGGGAGATATTAGAAATGGAGAAAATAGGAGCACAGAAGCGAGATGGTTTGTGGGGATGGGACAGGGACCGAGCTCGCAGGCTCCAGTGGCTTGCACAAATTACATTGTAACGTGCCATGAAAATAAGAGGGAGGAAGGTAGATAAGCCACGTGAGAGGAGCTGAAGGGTAGTAGAAAGGAACAGATGGTAAAGGAGGGAGGGAAGGGTGGTGGTGGAAAGGAATAGGACAGACATTGAAGGAGGGTGGAGAGGAACAGACCCCGAAGGGAAATGTGGAAGACAGAATGGGAAGAAGACAGATGCCAGACTATGGGGGAGCGGAGGGAAGAAGATGGGTGCTAGACCAATTGGGGGGGGGGGTGAAGGGAGAGGCACAGTAACAGCAAATGGAAGACGTAGAGAGAAGACACACAGTGGATGGAAGGAATTGAATGAGAAGATGTGGAAAGCAGAAACCAGACAACAAAGGTAGAAAAAAAAATTATATTTATTTATTTATTTTTTGCTTTAGGATAAAATAGTATATTAGTTGTGTTGATAAAAATTTATAAACAAAGCCCTGCCAGCTGAACATCTCTTTCTCTAGTTCAGCAGCAGGAACTTTGATTTATAAGAAAGGAATAAGCTAAATATTACAGTACTAAGGCTTATATGGATGCAGCGGGGACGGTGACGGGGCGGTGAATGGGATGGCAGTGGCGGTGACGGGGCGGTGAAAGGGATGGCGGTGACGGTGACGGGGCGGTGAAGGGAACGGCTGTTGACGAAGAGTTACGTGTGTGTCTTTCTTCGATTCCAGCCAGAATATCAGCTTTGTGTTCAGCCAAACAGGCCCAGGTTTCGCACTGAATAAAGTATTTTATAATTTTTCACTATTCTGTTTACTTAATATTTCATAATAAAGTAATTATAAAATACTTTCTTTGTGTTTATTTGATTCCTATTCAAGAGAATTACTTTATATATAGTCAATATAGGCACAGAGTTAAATTTTTTAACATTTTCTAATGGTGGTGTGCCTCGTGATTTTTTTCATGAAACAAGTGTGCCTTTGCCCAAAAAAGGTTGAAAAACACTGCTCTAGGCTGTTGGAGAGGTTAGGGAGAAAGCACAGGTACCTCCCCCAAGGATGAGGTTTCAGGCTCAAGTGAGGGTAATGCTTTAGACCTGATGGAAGTGGAGGAATCTGGGTCCACTCCAGAGTTTTCAGCACCAGTCCAAGAGAAGCCGATGGAGCTTCAGGGAGAGCTGGCTTCAGAGGAATTGTTTGCAACACCTGAATTAATGGACATGAGTTTGGCTGCTAAGCAGCACTAAAGGCAGTGCTTTATGTTTTGAATGGCTGTTTGGGGACACTTTTGAATAGGACTGTTTTGCTCCTGCTTATTTTGGTGATGTTTTTCTATCTTTCATTTTTCTGCCTGAACTATGCTGTTTGTGGAGGCAGCATTAAGGACTCTGTGGTTAAAAACCCCAATTGTTTGTTTGGATTGTGTGCGGGGGTGGGGCCTGCAAAAGGAGAACAGAAACTGTGTACTTTTGATTTTTTTAGCCCAAGCTTGTGGGAAGCTAAGATTTGTCTATAAAAGGGAGAGGTTTGCCACTATCTGGGTGGGCATTTTTTGGAGCTGATTATTGAGCTTTATATAAGGCAAACATAAGACATTTCTCCCGGCCCCAGCACTGCTTGTGGCAGCTGGAGGCTTCCATAATTTGATTTTTCCTCTTTTAATTGTTTGAAACTTGGGTCTGATACAGCATAGGAGCTGGATATACCTGTTTCCTGCCTTGGGCAGGTTAGGGAAGAGAACTGTGAAAGTCAGTAAAGAAACTGTCTATGATAAAAGTGAAGTTTTGATTTTTGAAAGTGAAAATTCTGAAAGCTATGTAGGAATTTTCCTTATTGTTTGATTTTGGAAGAACTGGAGTTTATTGCAGTGCTTTGGCACATTCTGACCATTAAACCATATTAAGAATTTGCTTATCACCAGAATTTTGTATTTTCATTTTTACTGTATTTCAGTCCCTGCGGGGCTGACTCCTTTCTGAGCAGCACGCCTGGATCAGTTTTTGCTGTGGCCACCAGGGGTGCTGCTGTTCGCTCCTTGGAGACCCCAGTAGTTACAATTGTAGATCATATTCCTAAAGGTTTAAATCAGGGGTCCCCAAAGTCCCTCCTTGAGGGCCGAATCCAGTCAGGTTTTCAAGATTTCCCCAATGAATATGCATGAGATTTATGTGCATGCCCTGCTTTCAATGCATATTCATTGGGGAAATCCTGAAAACCCGACTGGATTCGGCCAAGGAGGAACTTTGGGGACCCCTGATTTAAATGATAGAAGTAGAACTCAGATCAAACGTGAACAGGAATGGATTTTTCATCTGATATCTGAGGAACCTCGATGGTTAAATTCCCAAATAGACTGGCATTTGAGATCTTTTTTTTCTAATGTTCCAATTTTTTGAAATTTAACACACACTTTTCTGAAATTTAAAATATATACAATATTCCTCTGGAACTCCAAGTTTTAAAATCATGCTTTGGACATTGTTTTTTTGAACATCTTTAATTCTGCTTTGTATTTGCAACATTGGCATTCATGAAGAGAATGTGAACAAATTAACGAATGGATTTCAAACATAGCACGCACAGGTTGCTCACCATATGTTAATGCATTAAAGTTATTCTCTTTGATGCACCGTTATCATGTTGTCAATCCCTGTTTTGTTTCACTTTCCGGTATGCTTTTCCGGGAGTGCAATCAGCTGTTTTTAGAAAATTCATTAGACATCAGTATGATTATAGCATCATGACGTCAGATGCTATGAATCTAAAGATCTGATTCTGTGGCAGCCATTTTGTAGCGCCAGTGAGCACAAAGCACAAGTGCTGGAGTATTTTGAGCTTTTCTAATCTTGAGGAGACTGTTTTCAAATATTTTATAATAACAACACAGTCAATTTTATTTAAATTTGTTGCAGTGAAGTCTGGTTCGCCATGATGCAGCTTCAGCGAAACGCTGACTGGCCACCATTGGCTTTGGCTGAATTACAAATAGAGCATGATCTGATATTGGGCTGAGCTTTATAAGTACAGCTGAACCTTAAAACATTTATCAAGATAAATGGACTGTGAAGACCGAAGCACATATTAATGAACCCTTAAGTTTGGGAATGGATTAGCACATTTAGTTTAACGCACTAGATTTAGTGAGGAAGAGGTTTTTATGCCAATGAGGTATCTCTTACTTGCCTGCATGTAAAAGTGATTGTGCTAGGTCACAGTCTGAGGCTTTTACCTCCTCCCCTGCAAATCGCTGAGTTCAACAATCATAGATTAGACAAACTGTTGGCAGTCTTTCCAAAGATTAGCATTATTTTTTTGAAGGTATTTTGGTTTGTATCTGAGGAATCCCCTAAAGTGAGAAGATGTGGTGCAAGACTTTAGAGTTGAGAGTCCACTCGTGTGGCCAAAGAAATCTGCTGAGTTTGTCGGCTAGAGTATTCCGATTCCTTTGTATATATGTGGCTTTGAGGAATATGTTGCAAGCATGCCCAGTTCCAAATGTGCTCGGCTTATTGACACAGAGGAAGAGAGCCTGTTCCCCCCTGTTTGTTGATGAAGTACATTGCTACTTGATTGTCTGTTCTTGCTGAGATGGATTGAACAGATGGATTGCAAAGATGAAGTAAGATGTTTTGTCTTTGTTGAGGAAGAAACACCTGTAGAAGAGAGGTGTCAAGTAGAGCTCCTATGAATTTTAGCAGTTGAGAGGGTTGAAGCTGCAATTTGGGGACGTTGACTTCAAACCCTAGAAGTTGAAGAAAAGTTATCAACTGTGTTGCCGAGTGGACTGCTTGAGAAGATGTAGTTTTTATCGTCCAGATATGGAAACACTTGAAACCCATGAGACTATAGGATTGCTGCCATGACCACTATGCACTTTGTGAATACTCTTGGAGAAGAAGCGAGGCCGAATGGCAGAACTTTGTACTGGAAGTGTTAATGAGCCATCCAAAAACGTAGAAACTTTCTTTGAGCGAGATGTATGGATATGTGTGTGAAGGCTTCTTTGAGGTCTAGAGAGCACGGTCAATTGTTTTGTTCTAAAAGTGGATATAGGGTCCCTAAAGATAGCATGCAAAAAAGGCAAAACTGAGGAGAACTGGAAAAAGCACAGGAAGTATCAAAAAGAATGTCACCGTGTGGTCAGAAAAGCCAAAAAGGAATATGAAGAAAGGCTAGCTAAGGAAGCATGAAATTTCAAACCGTTCTTCAGATATGTTAAAGGGAAGCAGCCGGCTAGGGAGGAGGTGAGACCGTTGGATGACGGAGACAGAAAGGGAGTGATGAAGGAGGAGAGAGAAGTGGCGGAAAGACTAAACATGTTCTTTTCATCTGTATTTACAAAAGAGTTCACATCCAACATACCGGAACCTGAGCAAATCTTCAAAGGAGACCAAACAAATAAATTAACATCCATAGAAGTAAGCCTTGAAGATGTACGTAGGCAGTTAGAAAAATTAAAACCGACAAATCGCCGGGCCCGGACGGAATCCACCCTAGGGTACTGAAAGAACTAAAGGAGGAAATAGCAGAACTACTACAGCAAGTTTGCAATCTATCCCTGAAAACAGGAGTGATCCCGGAGGATTGGAAGATAGCCAATGTTACGCCCATCTTTAAAAAGGGATCAAGAGATGACCCGGGGAATTACAGACCGTTGAGTCTGACCTCGGTTCTGGGGAAAAAGGCAGAAGCGCTGATAAAAGACAGCATCGATAAGCATTTTGAAAGAAATAAACTTCTAATCACAAGCCAACATGGCTTCTGCAAGGGGAGATCGTGCTTAAAGAACTTACTACACTTCTTCAAAGAAATTAACAAACGGATGGACAAAGGGGACTCCATAGACATCGTCTATTTAGATTTCCAAAAAGCCTTTGACAAGGTACCCCATAAACGCCTACTTCGGAAACTGAAGAACCATGGGGTGGAAGGAGACGTACATAGATGGATCAGGAATTGGCTGGCAGATAGGAAGCAGAGGGTAGGAGTGAAGGGCCACTACTCTAACTGGAGGAAGGTAATGAGTGGCGTCCCGCAGGGGTGGGTGCTCGGATCGCTGCTATTCAATATATTTATAAATGACATAGAAACAGGGACGAAGTGCAAAATAATAAAATTTGCAGACGACACCAAACTATTTAGTGGTGCTCGGACTAAAGAGGACTGCGAAGAATTACAAAGGGACCTGAACAAGCTAGGGGAGTGGGCGACGAGATGGCAGATGAAGTTCAATATGGAGAAATGTAAAGTATTGCATGTAGGAAGCAAAAACCCGAGGTACAGCTATTCGATGGGAGGGATGTTATTGAGTGAGAGTACCCAGGAAATGGACTTGGGGGTAATAGTGGATAAGACAATGAAGCCGTCAGCACAGTGCGCAGCAGCCGCTAAGAGAGCGAATAGAATGCTAGGTATAATCAAGAAGGGTATTACAACCAGAACGAAAGAAGTTTTCCTGCCGTTATATCGGGCAATGGTGCATCCGCATCTGGAGTACTGCGTCCAATATTGGTCGCCGTACCTTAAGAAGGATATGGCAATACTCGAGAGGGTTCAGAGGAGAACGACACGTTTTATAAAGGGTATGGAAAACCTTTCATGCACTGAGAGACTGGAGAAAATGGGGCTCTTTTCCCTGGAGATGAGGAGAATTAGAGGAGATATGATAGAGACTTACAAGATCATGAAGGGCATAGAGAAAGTAGAGAGGGACAGTTTCTTCAAACATTTGAAAAAATACAAGAACAAGAGGGCATTCGTAAAAGTTGAAAGGGGACAGATTCAAAACCAATGCTAGGAAGTTTTTCTTCACCCAATGGGTGATGGACACCTGGAATGTGTTCTATCACCCAATGGGTGATAGAACAGAGTACAGTATTAGGGTTAAAGAAGGGATTGGACAATTTTCTGAAGGAAAAGGGGATAGAGGGGTACAGACAGAGGACTCCTACACAGGTCCTGGACCTGTTGGGCCGCCGCATGAGCGGACTGCTGGGCACGATTGACCCCTGGTCTGACCCAGCAGAGGCACTTCTTATGTTTCCTTGACTAGATATTTGTTTAAGGCTAGGAGGTTAAGAATTGAACTAAGATCTCCCATCTTCTTTGGAATTAGGAAATACCTGGAGTAGAACCCTTGATTTTTCTGAGAAGGGAGAACTACTTCTATGGCATTTAGTTGAAGTGGGGCTTCGATTTCCTGAAGAAGGGGCATCTGTTGAGATGTAAAAGAGGACTCTCTTGGAGTGTGGTCTGGAGAAATGGTTATAAAATGGAGAGAGTAACCTTCCTTGATGATCTGGAGGACCCAGGTGTCTGTGATGAGAGTCCATTGCCCATGTGATGAGAGTCCGGGTTGGGCCCTTGTGCCTAAGGCCCCGCCTACAGGAGGGGCCTAAGGCTACTGGGCCTATTCCAGTTGGCCCAGGTGCCTCAGGCCCCACCTGTGGGTGGGGTTTGAGCCGCCTGGGCCAATCAGGCCTTAAGCCAGCCATTCCGGGGATGGCTGGCCTGTCGGACGGACGGGCTTAGCACTCGTCTGTCCAACCAACGATTTTCAGGTACGGGAAGGGGGATTGGGGGAGGGGGTGGGGGGGCTGATCGGGGGTTCGATCATGGGGGGTTGCGTCGAGGGCAGGAGGGCTTGGGCTCCCTCCTGCCCCGATCGAGTCAGGGGTTCGGAGGTGCCGCGGGGCAAGAGGGCTTGGGTTCCCTCTTGCCCCGATGTCAGCGGGGGGGGGGGAGGGGTTCCGGCTCGCCAGGGCAGGATGGCTTGGGCTCCCTCCTGCCTTGATCGTGTCGGGGGTTCGGGGGTGCCGCGGGGAAAGAGGGCTTGGCCTCCCTCTTGCCCCGATGTCAGTGGGGGGGGGTCGTGGTTCGCCAGGGCAGGAGGGATTGGGCTCCCTCCTGCCCTGATCATGTCGGGGGTTCCGCGGGCAGGAGGGCTTGGGCTCCCTCTTGCCCCGATCGAGTCAGGGGTTTGGGGGTGCCGTGGGGCAAGAGGGCTTGGGCTCCCTCTTGCCCCGATCGAGTCGGGAGTTCGAGGGTGCCACAGGGCAGGAAGGCTTGGGCTCCCTCCTGCCCGGATCTTTGTAGGGGGGGATTCTGTAACCGGTGTTATTTTTGACAGACACCGCTTACAGAATCCAGCTTTTAGGCGAAGGACTGGCTCCTCCTTCGCCTAAAAGCTTTTGTTTTGGGCGTTTGGGAGTTAGGCTTTTTTTAGGTTGACTATATGTTGTTAGTGTAGACATAGTGGTGGTCTGGGCATTTAAACAGCTGAACGTAGAGGCAGGCCATTATTTTAAAAAACCCTCCTTTTGGACGTTTTTTTTTTGATAATGGACATTTTCCCTGCTTCTACTTTCAACGTTTAAGGCCTTAGGCCAAAAGGGGACTTAGACGTTTTTTTTAATTATGCCCCTCAATGCGCTTTGGACAGAGTCCAAAAAATAGCACTTCTTTACTCTACATAAAATGAAGAAACGGAGGTACCGCAAGCTGGCATCAGACAGGGAGGCAGTCGCAAAGTTTCTAAAAAACTTAAAGTGGCAGTGCACTTTTACCAATGGCCCTACCGGGCTCCGTGGATGACATCACCCACATGTGAGAATATACTGCCTGCTTGTCCTAGGATAAATTTGCTTTATCTCCCCCTCCACTCAAAGTTTATTGTGTCTCCTTTCTCACCAAGCTAACTTGGGAAATGGCGGTTGATCTCTTCTAAGAACCAGATATTGATGATGTCAAAACTTTTTTTTTTTTTTGCAGTACTTCTCAGGAAGTGGAGAAACTAATATAGATTTTATAACAAATTCCACAGATTCTTCAAAAAAAAATTAGTATCTCATACAACACAGTGCAAGCACCAACAACCAAGACAAATATCAATGATTATTAAAACTTTGGGTTTTTGAAATTTATTCCTCCAATAGACTGGAAAAACTGAGCAATGCTAGAGTTACAACAAAATCAGTTTAGAAAAAGGTATTATTGCTACAAACATTCATTTATCACAAATTACTATCTTATGTTTGTAACGTGTTTTGTTATATAATATGCAATGCATTCCAAATGCAGCCATATTCACAAAGATAAAATGTTACTAATGAATGAAAATGATTCAACCATATAGTAATATTTTCACTCAATACCAATATGCTAGAAAGTATGCTTAAAACACAATACATATTTTATTCTAATTAAATTTTGCTAGTTATAAAATTAACTAAAATGTACCAATTTTCAAAATAAATGTTAAGACATTTACAGAATTATATAAGCAAACTCTGTTCTCACAGAATGCATACTGGTTAAAGAAATACAGATTCAGAATGGACACATTAAAATTGCTAAAAAAAATTGTGACTTTGTGCACAAAATCACAAGGCAGCAAAAGATTAATAAAACCCCACATCTGTCAATGTTATATGAAAAAATTTTGCATTCATTCATCAGTAGGTTCAGCAGAATAGTCATTTGGATCAGCTGCCTCTTCACCTGCACTCTTGTCTTCTGGCTGCTCCTGAGGTGTTTCTTCAAAAGGATTTTCTCCCTGAAACAAGAAAATATTGTTCTCACTTGTGAGAAGGTTCATCTAAGACTTGTGTGACTGATCAAACATACTGTCTATCAGAAAAACAGTTGGCTCCATATCTATCATATGGAGCTCTCCCAGAGCTCTATACTAAGTATAAAGTTCTGAGCATATATGATGGCCCTTCCAGCAAGCAAATGTCTCAGAACTTCAGTTAGTTCCATAACTCAACATGGAATGCAAGCCGCAGGGAGGTGGGAGGGATTGTGTACATCATCAATCCTGCTGACTATGGTAAACAGTTGTTATAGATGAGAAACAATGCTTTGTCCATAGACAAGCAGGACTGAGCCAGGCACTTAATGGGTGACTCCCAACCTTAGGCCTCCAATGAAATCATGTATTGTCCAGGAGCAGCTCTGTCAAAGAAAGATGCTAGAATTGCCAACATTATGAAGTGAAGCTGGCCAGTACAGCTTCATCAAATCCACTGATTGACTGTGAACTGGTTCAAGCAGTGGTATGAAGTAAAGGTATAATGGAAGGATTAAATCGAAAGATTAGGTTCTTACCTCTGCTAATTTTCTTTCTTGTAAATCCACACTTTATTCTGGGACCAATGGGTTATTTCCCTTCACCCGCCAGGGTCTATAGGAAGCCTCAAAACTTCAAATGCTTTTCCCCCCTCCCTTACATACCTCCTCCCTGAGCATGCTCACTAGTCAGTCTGAAAGCAGCCAGGAACATCTGTAGAGGGTAAGAACAAGAGAGACAGAGGAATACGAGTACACTCCCCGACAAGTAAGTATATTCTACTCACAAGTATAAACGCAAAACAGCAACAAGGGAATATAATCAAATCAATATAACAAACATCAGTAACCTGAATGACAATAACAGTGCTAGAAGTAGAAACAACCTTAACCATTGCCCCCCATACCTACTGAAAACCTCCAGTACACTATTCCGTACCCTACTACAATGGATACTAACTACTCACAGATGGCCTTTTCCCACAAGACCTCAGCGAAATCATCATAACTCCGATCCTAAAAGACCTCAAAGGAACAACGGAATAACCTTCCAACTACAGACCCATAGCCTCAATCCCACTTTACATCAAGCTTATGGAAGGCCTGGTAGCAAAAGCTCTAACCTTATACCTAGATAACCACAACTTACTCCACCCTACAGAGTCTGGTTTCAGATCCAACTACAGCACATAAACCCTACTAGACATGGACACAACTAGACAACACCTCAGTACAGGAAAGAAAATGATGATCATACAACTAGACCTATCAACAGCCTTTGACTTGGTAGACCACGACATCCTTCTACAAACACTAGACTCTATAGGAATCTCAGGCAGGGTACTATCATGGTTCAAAGGCTTCCTACAATCCAGAACATACAGAGTTAAAACAAAGAAAAATAAGAACCATGGTCTAACCCCTGCGGAGTACCCTAAGGATCACCTCTATTACCCACACTTCAACCTATACATTGCTTCCCTCAGCTCCTACCTAGACAAACATGGCCTAACCTCCTACAGCTATGCAGATGACATCACCATTCTCCTTCCCTTTGACCAACCGCAGCCCACCATGATAGGCACAATACACAAAACACTTGAAACAGTAGCAACATGGATGACAGAGCACAAATTAAAACTTAACCCGGACAAAACAAACTTCATCCTCCTAGAAAACAACAAAACCCTAACCTTAACAAACATAGTAATAAACTTGATCTCTTACCCCATTCATCCCACGCTAAAACTCCTTGAAATACTGATTGACAGAGGCTGTACCATGCAACCACAAATCGACAAAATAATAAAAACATCTTTCACAACTATGAGAAACCTAAGACAAGTTTGAAAATTCTTCGACAGAAAACAATTTTGGTACAATCTCTAATCCTAGGCTTAATAGACTACTGCAACATACTATATCTCCCCTGCCCAGCAACCATGATAAAACAATTACAAACAATACAAAACACAGCTGTAAGACTCATCTACTTGCTAAATAAATATGACCACATCACAGAAGCATACCACAACTCACACTGGCTCCCATTACAAGCAAGAGTACACTTCAAATTCCATTGCCTACTATTTAAAGTTATAAACGGAGACAGCCCAACCTACTGGAACAACAGACTAATTCAATCTACCTCAACCAGACACAGAAAAACCCACACACTATTCACACACCCACCTACCAAAAATGTCAAATGAAGAAAAATGTACAACTTACTAGCCACCAGAGCAGCAAAGCTGGACAGACAACTCACAAATCTGCTAACCTCGACCACAGACTACAAAACCTTCAAAAAAGAAACAAAACCCTACTCTTCAAAAAATACATTAAACTTCTATAACAGAACCAGACCCACCCCAAGCTTCACCCACAACACTATCTACATAGCAAATCAAAAAATATTCAAACCACTCACTAGACATTTACTAGTATCATGACAATTCTCATGTAATCCACCAAATGTATTTCGTACCATCATGACAATTCTTGTGTAATCCATCTTGAACTGCAAGGTAACGGCGGAATAGAAATCACTAATATAATGTAAACAAAATGCAGACAGAAGAGGGCGCCTTAACTGGAGACCCCTTAAAACTGAGTGCTAACCCCATTCTGATGGCACTCTAATAAAAACTGGACAGAAATGCAGCTTACCCAATATTTGTAAAGGCAGACAATTGGCAAATCAGCAAGTATAGGGCAGGTTCTCAGAATAAAGTGGATTTACAAGAAAGAAGATTAGCAGAGGTAAGAACCTAATCTTTCATTCTTATACAATCACATTTTATTCTGGGACCAGTGGGATGTAACAGAGCAGTCCCAAAAATTCAGGTTGGGACTGATGAGCCCACTGCCAACACAGAGGCACCAAAAGCAGTATCTTGCTTGGCGGCCACATCAATCCTATAAAACTTGGTGAATGTATGCAAGGAGGACCAGATAGCGACCCTGCAAATCTCATCCAGAGAAACAGCTGCTGACTCTGCCAAAGAGGAGGAAAACCCCTCAGGTTAACGGAGCCCGGACATCGAGGGGGGGGGCCTCTTTCCAACCACCATATAAGCTGCAGAAATGGCCATGCGATTCTCCTGGAAATGTTAGTCGTAGAAGCTGGCTTCCCTCTGGGGGCAAGACCCACCAAGACAAATAGGTGGTCAGAGAGGCGAAACTTGTTGGTGACCTCCAGATACCATAGTATACTTCTGCGCACGTCCAAGGACTGAAAAACCCAGTCCTGCTCCCATAAACCAGAGGAAGCAAAAGCAGGAAGCTGGACTTCTTGATTACAAGAAAAGCGGAAACCACTTTCGGAAGAAAGGAAGGAACAGTATGCGATATCACTGCGGAATCCGGAATCCACAGAAAAGGAATCCTGCAGGAGAGGGCCTGCAGCTCTGAAACCCTGCAGGTTGAGGTAACAGCCACCAGGAAGACCGTCTTGAGCATGAGATCCATCAGATACACTTGCTGTAGAGGCACATATGGAGGGCGAGCAAGAGAGCGAAAAACCAGATTAAGGTTCCAGGTTGGACAGGGAAGGCACAAGGGAGGCCTGAGCTGCAACGCTACCCACAGAAAACAAACCACATCTGGATGGGCTGCCAATAAGCCCCTCAGGGAACGAAGGCCCATACACAAAAGCCCAGCAATCTATACCCGGAGCAAAGCTACTGCTAGACCTTTCTTCAGGCCATATTGCAGAAATTTTAGGACCTGAGGAATCGATGGAAAAGAAGGGTCCACCTGCCTCAGCGCACACCAGTCTTGGTAACACCTCCAACCCTTTGTATAGGCCGCCCCTATGGACATCCACTTGCTGTGAAGCAATGTGGTAATCACCACTGAAAAATAGCCTCAGCCAGTCAAGGCCACATGCTCAAAAGCCATGCAGTAAGAACAAAGTGTCCGGATCTTGCATCTCAATCGGTCCCTGTGTGAGAAGGCGAGAATAACAAGGGAGCCTGAGCCTCTGAACCTGCTGGAGCCAAACCAAGTTGGCATACCACGGCTGCCTCAGCTAATCGGGTGCCACCAGAATCACCAGACTCTCGTGGGCCGCTATGCACCTCAACAGATGCCCTATCATGGGCCATGAAGAAAAGATATAAAGAAGATTCTCCTGGGTCACGGCTGAACCAGAGTGTCCAGGCCTTCGTTTCCAGCCTCTATCAGCTTTCTTGTTGGCTGCTGTCACAATGAGGTTGAACGTGGTACACCACCAATGATCTACTATGCAACGAATGCTCTTCGAGAGTGACTACTCTCCGGGGTCCAGTGTCTGATGACTGATAAAGTTTGCTTGGACACTGTCCACTCCGTCACGTGCACCGCAGACAGCGCCATGAGGCGTCTCTCTACCCACCAAAAGAGCATCTGAGCCTCCACGCTCCGAGAAGGGCTCTTCGTGCTCTCATGACGATTGACATAAGCCACCTCCGTGGCATTGTCTTAAGAACACACAGACAGCTTGATGATGGAGACAACTCTCGAAGAGAAGGGCCAGCCTAATCACCCGCAGTTCCAAGTAATTGATCAACCACTTGCGCTCTAAGGGCACCCACCGGCCCTGAACACGGACAGACATGCACACTGCTCCCCATCTTTTGAGACTTGCTTCTGTCAACAAGATCACCCAGTCTGAGATCCGGAGCAGAAAACCCTGGGTCAATGAGAGAGGATGCAACCACCGTGTTAGACTGTTGAGTGCCACCGTTATCCAGACAGGGGTGCATGGAACAGGTCCTGTCGTGGATTCCAGCATAAAAGCAAGGCACCCTGTAGTGGATGCAGGTGGGCTCTGGCCCAAGGAACCACAGCAATCGATGTCACCGTGGTCCCCAGAACCTAGAGATACTGCCAAGCCATCGGGACCAGAGTAGCCAGAAGGTCCCTAATAACCTGCTGTAGCTTCTCCCAAAAGGACATGGGCAGAGACACTTTGTTCTGTCCCATGTGAAACCGATCACCCAGGTACTCCAAATCCTAGGTGGGTTCGAGGTTACTCTTTCTGAAGCTGATCACCCAACCCAGACGTTGCAGCAACTGTACTACCTGATGGACAGCTTGATACCCCTCGTTCAGAGAGGGCACTCTGATCAACCAGTCGTCCAGATACGGGTGAACCAGGACACCCATGAAGCGCAGATGGGCTGTCACCACCACCATCACTTTGGTGAAGGTCAAGGGTGCTATCACCAACCCAAAGGGCAGAGCCGCAAACTGGAAATGGCGCCCAGAATATGGAATTTCAGGTACTTCCGGTGGTCTGGAAAAATGGGAATGTGGAGATCCACCTCCATTAGATCCAGGGAGGCTAGAAACACCCCCAGTGCCACGAGGTATTATTAAGCTGAGTTTCTTGTTTGTTATTTTTCATATACATTTTTTGAATGTTTAAGGTTTGATAATTTGAGGTGTCTCGGTGGCACTTCAATGCTGTATGTTAGATATTTACTGTGTTTATTTTGCGAGTTTTCAGTCTCCCCTCCTGATTAAGCATTTTGCGAAATCCAGATTGCGGTCACTTCACAGGGGTAGCAAGTAGTGGCTGAAATGGAATAACAGTGCCGATAAGATGATTGGTCTGAGCATTTTCCATAAAAATTTTTATTTTTATTTGTATATTTAATGATTGTTTTGTAATGCATACTCTGTGATAAATTTTTGAGAAGTAGGTTTGGGTTTAGCCATACTCCTAGGTTTCTTACCCCATCCGTGGAAGATTTTAAGGTGTTGCCTTTCAAAGTTATCTGGTATCTTGGGCTATTTCTGCCCCATTTCTTGATTAGCAGTAATTTGGTTTTCTCCTTGTTGGCTATTAGTCTGTTTGTTTGGAACCACTGTGACAAACCAAGCACCCGTGCTGGTTTTGGACCTAAAACTGCCAAGAAGATCCTGTGCACAAGAGCTGACCAGATCAGCTCTAGTGACCAACTTGAGTCTGACTCCCTTGTCCATGTTATAAAAGCAGTGGTGATCTGGATCAGGCAGAATCACAGCATTTGCACCCTGTCAGTACATCAGCTAGGGCAGCTAAAGCCTATGAGACTAAGGCAAAGCAGACAGGGGAAGCTGCAATGGAACCAAAGCCCATCCCCCTCTACAGGCTGAAGGGGAGTGGCTTTGGGCTGGTTAAAGGTAAACTGAAGCAATCAGTAAGGGGAGTGGAGAGTGACGTGGCAGAAACACTCCAGCTTGATGAAGCAAGGCAGGAACCTTGGAGAATGCAGGCAGACTCTGAGGTGGTAGATTGGCCCATGCAGGAGGTAGAGGAAAGTTGCCCTATTCCTAACTTCCATGTTCCAGAGGATTTTATGGAAATGGAAATCCAGGAAGCCGGCCTACTTCAGAGGACCAAGCAGAGCTCATGGAACTTAACTGAAAATAGTGAGTAGCTGTGAGACAGCTAGTGTTTTTTTTTTAAAGTATGCTTTGTATTTTGAGTTCCTTGTTTTTTTGAGCTGGATATTATTGCGGGCCAAGACATGGGTACTTATCTGATTTTTACAATCTGCTAATTAGATGTTTAATTTGGGCAAAGAGGCATTGAGACAGAGTGAATGTTTGTATGCTGAAACTCATTGTGTTTGCCATGGTGGAGAAGCAATCATAGAATCTTGTTTCAGCTGAGCTGCCTACTAATATGTGCTGCAGTGACAGAAAGCCTCAAGGAAAGCTTACTCTCTCTTTTGTGCCTCAGAGAGAATATTTAAACTGTCTGCTGCTGGGAATCATAACATTCTTATATGCACTGTGCTATGAAAACCTTGTTCCTGCTTATAAATAATCTGTCACAGAGAAGGAAGTTTTGTTTCCAGAAAGCCAGTATGTTTTGAAGTCTGAGCCAGAATGGATAGTCTCAGGCAAGACAAAAATGTAGGCATTTTCTTTAGACCTTTATTTTTTTTTAAACTTGTTTTTTTGTGAAAACTGGTTTTGTGAATGAGTTTTGCTTTTGCCATACCCTTTTGACCTTGTGGTCAGAATAAAGGCTATTATTGACTTGGAGAAATTCTGCTTGAGTGTGATATTTGAATAGTTGAAGCCAGTACGTACCCTTTTCTCCCAGGCCTAGGCAGTTACCTAAGGCTCAGTAGAAGACCTGAGGATACCTCTGGTAGTAGGGAACACGGCAGAGCATAGTTTTGCCACTTCCCAACTCTGCTCTGAGGAGTATTTGTGACACCACTCAAATATTTTTTTCTAGGCCTGCCTTGATCTCTGTTTAGTTTTCACATTTTGTTTCTTTAACGGGATGATCAGTTGGATGTCGTCTGTGTAGATGTAACATTTCCATCCCAGTTTTCTAATTAAGTTCCCTAGCGGTTGGAAGATGATATTGAAAAGCATGGGAGACATAGCTGATCCCTGTGGTACTTCTATGTCTTTTTCTTTCCAGTTGCTAGGAATCCCTTGCCATTGTACCCTTGTTAGTCTATTTGTAAGAAAGGATTCAATCCATGCTATGACATTTTCTTTGAGGCCCAAGGTCAAGCATCATGATTTTAGTGTGTTGGACTAGATTGAAGGCTGCTGAGAGGTCCAGAAACCCTAGTAGCATGTCTTCTCCTTTTGCATGGTGTTTCAGGACCGAGTCCTGTACTGCTACTAGTACAGTTTCCGTGCTCAGGTGTCGTCTGAAACCTGATTGGTCCTGGTCAAGGTTTGACATATTTTTTAGGAAGTCTGATATTTGTTGGCAGGCTATTTTGTCTATTAGTTTAGATATCCACAGTTGATCGGCTACTGGTCTGTCGTTGGAGAGATCTTCATGGTCTTTTATTTTATGAAGCAGATTTCAAGAGAGCCATCATAGCTGCAGCAACTCTGATTTAACAAGGCTTATCTTACTGTTCAGAGGAGTATCAGTTTATGCATAACAGAATTGAATGCAGGCTACTGAAACTTAAAATAAGTACAAAGAATTATCCTGTTATGATGACACCAAGAATATAGTTCACAGGCAGCATGTCAATGAATTCTGGGGAAAAGCCCACATACAGGTCGGCAACCGCCTCCTGAGAACTCCTTTGGAGTTTTTTGTAGGACCTTATTCGCTTTTTGCTGCCAAATTGCGGCTGCATTTCGCTAGGGCGCAAGCACACTGTCCCCGGGGGCCAATTTCAACTTTCAGGATTGTCCCTGACTAGAGTGAGTGGCAAGACCCCTTAAAGGGGTCAAGGGAACCAGGGCCGACAAAATCTTGCCCCCCTCCTGTGCCGCAGAGCACATGGAAAGCAGCCACTTGCTAGATAGCCATCCACCACAAACAGCATGAATCCAAAGTATCCTTCTCTGAGTAGCCCATCTAAGTGATTTTCTTGCAAAAACTAAGCTTGTAGAGGCAAAACATAACTTTTAATTCAAATTGGGAAAATCCAAGATGGCCACTGCATGTGCAATTTTCTGAGAAAACATCCTGGGAAAAGCACAGAAATTTTAGGATTTTAGGGGGGGAGACTAGGGCTAACTCCCAAACTGCCCAAAACTCACTTTTGAAGACCTCCCAAAATTGCTGTGACAGGCTGTCAGCCCTGTACTCACTATGCTATGCTGTGCCGAGAGCTGCAGAAAAGGAAGCTGAAACAGCTTATAGTGAGATCCTCTGCCACATCAAGCCTCGCAAACTGGACTGCTGGTCTTCTGACTGCCCTTCTGCCCAACGGCAGAGGATCTCTGCCACTCATGGAAAGCACCGAGCAAGCACCTAGTGGAACGCAGTGGGGTCCAATCTCAGGCACACCTCCAAGGAGCCACGCAGCCTGTACTCAAACCCACTTGCGGATGAACCTGGGGTGAGCCAGCTCCTAAAGGAACGGACCTTGAGCTCTGATCTGAAGTGCAGGGTGTCCAGGAGGTGCACTGCGACGCAGCCAACCCCCTGGAAATGGACTTTTTCCACAAAGTCTGAGATCTCCCACAGCCAGAGCTGTCCCTGCTAGGAACCTCTTCAGTACGAAGATGCGAAACATGTGAAAATACTGAATAGAAGAAAAATTAAGCACAAGCAGAAAAGACTAGCTCCTACTGTTTCGCTTGTAGGAAAGCAACTGAATACCTGAGGGCAGTCCTGAGGTAAGAGGGGAGGGTCTAAAACATTATGTACATGAGGCTTCCTATGAGCAGTCTTGCAAGTGAGGATGTATAACCCACTTGTTCAGGAATACAACAGGATTGTACATGAACTAAAGTTATCACTAAGTGCCCTCTGGAAGGTGAAGAATGTAAGCATGCTGACTCCCAAATTAAATACAACTTATAACTATTTGCTGTAGATCTTACCTTGCAATAGAGATCATAACGTGCTTTCACGATTGGATTATTCAGGATGCTTGTAGCAGTCAGTACACTCTCTTTTTTTATTTGTTCCTTGTAGGTCTAAATTTTTAAAAAAAGTATAACAATGATATATAGCAAAGTGACAAAATAAAGTTGGTCAAGTTATGGGACCTACATTAAACAGGATTCCATTATATAACTGGATAGGGACAAAAAATGTAATCTACATTACAAGCATTAGCTTGAAAAGAAAAGCACAAATAATGGAAAAAAATATAAGAAATAAAAAAGTGCTACATAGACTTCAAAATGAGAAGGAAACAATGGGAAAAGCTGAGGCAAAGTATACAAAAAAAGAAAGAAGAGGAGAGTCAGCAATCACATAACATAGCTCCAAGCGAGCCTTCAGCATGACTTTGAACTGGGAATTCTAGCTGCTTAGAGTCTAAAAGAAACTTCAAAGCATACATGAGAAGATTAGGTTCTTACCTCGATAATCTTCTTTCCAGTATAAAGGAACATGAGTCTTGACCAGTGGGGGTCATTCACCTTTACTCGCGAAATTTACAGAAGGGATCATCCACAGCATTTCAGCCCTACCTCCTTGTATCAGTGGGCAGTGTCCCATCTGCTCAGTTTGAACCAAAGCAGGTGATTACACCTAAAAGAGGAGAAATAACAAAGAGGGCATGGGGATCATCCCGACCGTCAAGTCTTTTCTGCTCTACAACAAAGACAACGTATTAAACTCCATGAACTTTAATGTAAACAAGGTGGAACCAAACAAGTCACCTACCTGAGTGCAATTATTATTAACAGTTATATGATCTTCCACAGACTTTGCCACCACGAGCTGTCACATCAGTTATTGTACTTGCTTGAAAGCCAAATAAAACTCAACTTCATGCTCTCTTGGCTGTTCTAAGGCATTCTTTTGGAGACACACATAAATGTCTGAGACAGTAAGCAGGCTAAATTAAATCTGACAAGGCGGGCATAAAGACTCATGTTCCTTTATACTAATCTAATCTGGAATTTCTGAGTCGCACTATGTTCAAAGCGGATTCAAGGTGACTTGCATTTGAAAATTATTGGTATACAAATTGGTGCATTGCAAACTGAATAGAAGATACAGTTCTATAAATGGATAGGAATTGAACAGTTTTTAACTGGAAATAAGATTATCAAAGTACTTAATATTTCCCTTCCAACGCAAAAGACCTATACCATAACTGCTTCTTGACACAAGGCAAGAGCTCATTCAAGTAGATTATAACTACTAGAATGTCTGTCTGACTTGCAATAATTTTGCTAGCCACCTTATTTTCGAAAGTCTTTACACTTTCAGTTTGGCTCTTAACTCTATCAGATTTATACACATAAGCATGGATTAATGAGAGAAAGCCAACATGGATTTTAGTCAAGAGAAATCTTGCCTCACCAATCTACATTTCCTTGAAGGGGTGAATGAACATGTGGATAAAGGGTGAGCCAGTTGATATTATGTATTTGGATTTTCAAAAGGCATTTGACAAAGACTTCTGAGGAAATTAGAAAGTCATGGAATAGGAGGTAAAACTGAATTACTGCATGAAGTGGTTAGAGAAGTTGGATATTGAATTATCAACTTAAATAAGGATAAAACAAAATTATGTTTATTAAACTGTCCTAACATGAATTGTGATACTAAAGTTTTAACCATAAATAATATTGATTTTCCACTAGCTAGTGTAATAAGAATATTAGGAGTTCATTTTGATCACAATCTTTCACTATTACCTCAGGTCATCTTGTTAATAAAAAAAGTTTTTTGGTCTTTTCTAGAAACTGTATTAGAAAGTATTTAGACAATCAATTCCGCCTACTACTAATAATAATAACTTTTTTTTTATATACCGCAAGACCATGATAGTTCAATACGGTTTACAGCAAGAGAAACTGAACAGTCAGCGACATATACAAATCATAAGAAGTACATAATAAACAGATAAGCTAAAACAGAAACTGAACAGTCAGCGACATATACAAATCATAAGAAGTACATAATAAACAGATAAGCTAAAACAGTAAAAACTTAGGTAACAAATTATCAAATAACTGCATCTTAATTAATTTTCTAAAAGAATAATAACATGAAACACCTGGAATAATTTTACTGAGCCAATCATTCATTTTGCCTGCCTGAAAAGCAAGGGTTCTATCAAGAAATCTCTTAAAATGACAGGCTTTTACTGTTGGATATGCAGAGAAAACCAAAAAAACTCTGTGGAGTGACGATGTTCCCAAATGGACTTTATTTGAAAGTATCAAAATCATCCACATAAAATAATTCCATCCACATAAAAGTAAATCATCCACATAAGAGCCTTAAAGGACCTAGTCCGCTAGGGATACAGGATCCAAAACGGTCTGCGTTTTGACAAAAAATCTTCTTCAGGGGTCCCTGGGGGTCCTATAAAGGTGAGTACGTGGGAAACAATTGTGTGGTGAACCGGAAGTGAGACACTGCTTGTTGGATATGCAAATAAATGAACTCTGCGTGTGGACTTGTTGGAACCATTCAAGAGAAAATGGGAAGCCAAATAGACTGAATTCATACCAAATATAATTTAAAAAAACCCTCCAAACTATAGAATACAGCCATTAATCTTCAGATTGAAGAAAAGTGATAAGACTACACCTTACCTATGTGAACTGCACTGGCTACCTATAGAAGGGTAAATACTTTATAAATTCTATTGTATACTATTTAAAATACATTTTGGAGAAACTCCAGATTATATGCCTCAACTCAAATTTTTCCAATAATCCACCTTTGAATCTGAGAAATAATGACACTTTTCTGTATCCAGACATTAAGAATATAAGATACAATAGATCTTTTAACTCCACATGGGCTCATCAAGCAGCAAAACTTTGGAAAACTTTACTGACTAATATTAACCAGCAATGTAATTTTAAGATTTTTTAAAAAAAGACCTAAAGATGTAGCTATTTCAAGAATTTGTTATTAAATATTGAAATACTATCACAAGGCACCAAAATTTTTTTTTTCGGAATCATCTGAAAGCACAACACATTTTTCTAAATCAGTTTTTCACACTGATTTCAGATCTATTAGTTTTTTTTTCAGACACGTAAAATTTTAAAGTTATGACTAATGTTAGTTTATAATGTTTTAGCATATAGGGTTTTAAGAATTGCAACATCAATTTAAAGAAATGTTGCAGTATCTTCAGTCCAAAGTCAAATAAGCACATAGCATAGCATAATTATACTGGACTGTGTCACTTAGCAACCAATATTTCTTCAAAAATGCTTAAGAGTATGATTTCTCTTTGTGAGTTGTGTCTGGAATGTCACAATACAACATCCAGAAGTAGTCAGCTATCATACGCTCATTCCAGAAACCTTGGTAGCGACGTCCCATTAACTGAATGTCCTGGTGAAAACATTCTCCTTGCTCACCATACCAAGATTTTCTGGAAAAAAAGTCAAGATGTGAGTACCAAAAGGATTTTTAATGACATGTGACAGCCAAGTTTCTGATATGAGTCAAGGAGATTCTGAACTCCTTCCTTGTATGAAGGAGACTTATGGTTGCCCAGAAAGTTTTCCACTAACCACTTGAATGCCTCCCAAACTTCAAGCTCAGCTGCTGAGGGTGACTGCTTAACATCTTCAACCTGCATAACGGACTTGATCTGTGGGCCTATAAATATCCCTTCCTTCAGTTTTGCAGTGCTGATTTTTGGAAATTTCTTAACAAGATATTGAAAACCTGGCGAGTTTGCTTTACCCATGGCCTTTACCAGATTCTTCATCAACCCCAGCTTGATATGAAGAGGTAAAAGAAATAGTTTATGAAAATCCACCAATGGCATAAATTTCACACTGCTTGTCCCTGGGTTATAGGTATTCCTCAGCTGCCAGACACACTTGATATAATGTTCAGCTGTAGATCTGCTATCCCACAACCACAGGAAACAGCAGTATTTAGGGAATACTTGCATTCCCATTAGCATGCCAATGACATTCAAATCACCACAGATGTTCCACTGGTGTGTTTTATAACTGATTGTTTCTAGTAAATTCTTCATATTCTCATAATACTCCTTTAGATGAGTAGAATGGGCAATCGGTATACTTGGTTTGGAATTTTCATTGTGCAGTAACACTGCCTTCAAGCTTCTCTGTTAAGAATCAATGAAGAGACGCCATTCATCTGGACAATGCACTTGTGACAAACTGTTGAAGAGCCCGTTGATGTCATGACAAAAGCACAATGAGCCATTTACAGTGAAGAATGTTGTTATGATTCCTTTTTCTGTAATGAGTTATATTAGCATCTTTTGCAAGCAAGTGCTTTTGCTTAAGCCTTGAAGCAAGACGTTCTGCTTTTTCTTTTGAAAGATGTAGATCACAAATAAGATCATTGAGCTCAGCTTGTGTAAAGGAATCTGGTTCTGAATCTTCATCATTCATATCATCAGGATCAGATAATTCTGGATTGTGACCAGTTGCTGCATCATAATCACATTCTTCATCATGTTCCACAGGGACAGGCAGTGAGTCATCATGAAGAACAGGCCTATTAGCAGTATCCAGAGCAGGATAATTTTGTGCTTAGTTTTAGCTGAGAATCCACTTGGCAAAAGTAGCAATCTTTAATATGGTCTTGCAGTTCCCTCCATATCATTGGGATTGCAAATGACATCACTGCCATTCATAGTAACATCGTTAAAAAGGCATACAGGGACTCAATATAAATACCAGTCAGAAAAGGAATTATGTTGATGAATGAGAGACTGACTGTAATAGTATTAAATACCAGTGGGGAGAGAGCAAATGACTCCTAAAAACGCTCAGAAAAGTGAAACTCTGAAAGGGAGGTGGATACCTCCCCTTGAGGCAAGAGTTTACCGTCCAATCATTGCATTTGCTTTGTAGAACATCACTTTCTGACCACTGGTAAAAACTAGTATTGTTTAAATAAACTCTGTTAGATTGACTAAAAAGTTCAAAACAATTATGCACAACTCTTGCTTGGAACGATGATACCATTCACTTATCTGTACCAACTTTAAAGTTTGTAGTTGTAAGGGCTCTTGGGGGTCTCAACGCGGCCCCGTTTCGAAAATTCTGCTTCAGGAGACCCAATGCTACAATGCTACACACTGTTAAACGTATCTGTCCAAGAGGTGATCGTTTGTAAAACTTCAAAAATTCCAGACGTCTGGAATTTTTGAAGTTTTACAAACGATCACCTCTTGGACAGATACGTTTAACAGTGTGTAGCATTGTAGCATTGGGTCTCCTGAAGCAGAATTTTCGAAACGGGGCCGCGTTGAGACCCCCAAGAGCCCTTACAACTACAAACTTTAAAGTTGGTACAGATAAGTGAATGGTATCATCGTTCCAAGCAAGAGTTGTGCATAATTGTTTTGAACTTTTTAGTCAATCTAACAGAGTTTATTTAAACAATACTAGTTTTTACCAGTGGTCAGAAAGTGATGTTCTACAAAGCAAATGCAATGATTGGACGGTAAACTCTTGCCTCAAGGGGAGGTATCCACCTCCCTTTCAGAGTTTCACTTTTCTGAGCGTTTTTAGGAGTCATTTGCTCTCTCCCCACTGGTATTTAATACTATTACAGTCAGTCTCTCATTCATCAATATTCATAGTAACATAGCAGATGTGGCAGATAAAGTCCCGAATGGTTCATCTAGTCTGTCCAACCTGATTCAATCTAAAAATGTGTTGGGGTTTTTTTTCTTCTTCTTCTTAGCTATTTCTGGGCAAGAATCCAAAGCTCTGCCCGGTACTGTTCTTAGGTTCCAATTATTGAAGTCTCCATCAAAGCTCACTCCAGTCCATCTACACCCTCCCAGCCATTGAAGCCTTCCCCAGCCCATCCTCTACCAAATGGCCATATATAGACACAGACCATGCAAATCTACCCAGTACTGGCCTTAGTGCTTCTATATTTACTATTATTTTCTGATTCTAGATCCTCTGTGTTCATCCCACGCTTTTTTGAACTCTGTCACCGTTTGTCCTGTAAGTCATATACAGTCAAACCTCAGTTTGTGAGTAACGTGGTTTGTGAGTGTTTTGCAAGACGGTACAGCGGCATGATAACCTTCTTTGATCTGTTCGTGATCCCCTTCTTTATCATTCCTAGCATTCTGTTTGCCCTTTTTGCTGCTGCCGCACATTGTGTGGACGGCTTCATCGACTTGTCGATCAGAACTCCCAAGTCCCTTTCCTGGGAGGTCTCTCCAAGTACCGCCCCGGACATCCTGTATTTGTGCATGAGATTTTTGTTACCAACATGCATCACTTTACACTTATCCACTTTACACTTATCCATGTCGATGCCCATTCCTCGAGCTTGATTATGTCATGTTGAAGATCTTCGCAATCCCCCTGCGTCTTTACTACTCTGAATAACTTCGTATCATCTGCAAATTTATTCACCTCGCTCGTCGTACCTATGTCCAGATCATTTATAAAGATTTTAAAGAGCACGAGTCCAAGCACCAAGCCCTGCGGCACCCCACTGGTGATGCTCTTCCAGTCCGAGTTTTTATTCTTATTTTTAGTTCTTTAGTGCTCTAGGTTTGATGTGGCACTATGCCCTTTAAGCTCTCTTACCATAAAGCTTCATATTTAAGTACAATAGAACATTGGGCATTTTTATGTTATCAGGCCATATAGTCTCCATAATCAAGGATTATAGAATATTGGATAATTTCTTTATAGACTCCTGTTTGGTCTATTAAATTTATGAGCTGCCTTTTTAAGAGATTTTTCTATATGCACAAGTAAATTTTTAAGAGCCGTTTAAATTCAGCATTTACACAAACAAGGTATTCCTTAGAGATAGTTCATGTAAGTTGGTCTATGTGAGCCAAACTAGGTCCCCCACTATGCTCCATGTTCTGCCCACATAGACCAACTTACATGGGCAGATAAGAACATATACTACTCCCTCTGTCTGACAGTTAGTGTTTACCGAAGCTGTTATTTTTTTCATTATCTGGGGATATGTCCATGTTGTGCCTTCTATAGTACTGGCACTCCATTGACAGTGACCACATTTACTGTGATTTCCTTCAATTTTAGTATAGCTCTTTCCCACCCTTTGTTGAATCAAAATTTGACCCATCGTCTTTCCCTTTTTAAAAGAAAACATTGGGATCTCAGCAAAAATGGCATGAAGTTGTAATATATGCCAGTACTTTTTTATCTGAGCTATAATTTCCTTAGCTGCTTCTGAGTAAGGCAGTACGCAGATCAGTCGCTCTATAACTCTAGATCCTTCTTTTTCTTGCAATAAAAGCTCTCTATTGGCATATTTTGCTCTTAAATATGCTCGATGTATAGCCTTCGCTGGATATCCCCGGGCTTTAAAACAATGTTGTAACTGATCTGCTGCTGCTTTAAAATCTGTTAGATCTGAAGAGACCCTGTGTAATCTTAAGAACTTACTTACTGGGAGGTTAAATTTTAAATGACACGGGTGGTAACTTGAGAAATGCAGTAATGTATTACGGGACACAGGTTTTCTAAAAAGCTGTGTGGTCACATGAAAATCTTCCTTAATTAATTTCATATCCAAAAATTCTATTTCCTTATTGTTATATGTCGGAGTAAACTGTAAATGAGGGTCTCTAGTGTTGATCCAACTTAAAAATTCTAACAAAACTTGTTCAGAACCCTTCCACAGGAAAAAAAAATATCATCTAAGAACCTTTTCCATAACAGTCTGAAGGATATATCTCTCTATCTTCGAATTTGCCCATATATTAGGTGGCCACAGATGGGGCCAAGGTAGCCCCCATGGCTACCCCCTTAAATCTGTTGGTAATAGGCCCCCTCAAACTCAAAGTAATTCCTCTCAATCACCCATTGGGTTAATTTCATCAAAAACTCGGTACTAATTCTCTGATCTCCATTTCTATTAGCCAAAACTTCTTTTACTATAGCTAATGCTCCTTCTTGTGGTATCTTAGTGTATAGTGATACTACATCTAAAGTTACTAGAAAAGTCACTGAACTTACCTTGTGCTAGAATCCTAAGGAGGTGAGAGGAATCTTTCAGATAAGAGGGGTTTCAGATAAGGTTGCTATATTAGCGAGAAAAAATTGTTTCTAGTTAATTTAGAGTTTGAACAGTTTAAGCTTCCTTTGACATATTTAATAGAACAGTGCAATTGATTGATCCATTTAGTTTATATGCATGTATGGTTTTAAAATTAGGTTTTCCTAACAGTTTTATGTCATTTTAAGGCATTTTAAGGCAATATTTTTCCTTATTTTAAGGACTCTTCGAGACTGCATATCAATTCTGTATACTACCAACTTGTCTTTTGACTGGTATGTTAGTTTTCCTCCTTTAACAACACATTTATCACTACTCATGTGGGCATGTTTTCACTGTTTCATCTCACTATTTTTTGATGATCCTAAACCTTTAATTCCATCATCACGTCATGGTTTTTTGATATTTATAAGGCAAATATGTCTTACTATCATCACAATTCATATATTTGCTTAACCTGACATCTACAGATATGGCCCCAACATGTCACTATTTTCACACCCTTATCTTCACATCATTTATTATCACATCACGCATCCACTATGCATAGGTGTCTATGCATGATCCACTATGACATCATATTTCAGCTGCACATGTCACATATTTTGTTTACATTTTTTTGTTCACATCTGTATCCTTTTCTCATCATTTTTACTGTTATTGTCATTTCTATTTGGTATTTGTCTTTATTTCTATACTATATTTCTATTATTTATATTTTGATTTGTTTTTATTTTTAACCTTAGGACCTTTAAAAAAGGCTTGCTAGCCGAAACACAGCCCGTGTCGGGTCACGGTAGTCTTTTACATGGTTGATATGTTCTTATTTTACCATTGTTCAGAGATATCGTGAAGAAATAAAGGAAAGTCAAGAACATTGTGTTTATCCACAGTTTGTTTTCTTTCGGATAAGCATGTTGTGGCATTTTTCCTATCCAATCCCATCTCCTAAACAGTATCTAGTAGCACCTTGCACCCCCCCCCCCCCACACACACACACACACACAAACAATTCTTAGTGTTTAAGGCACTAACAACTATTACCTCTTCACCTCCAATTAAAACACACAAAATTCCCAGGTGTTTAGTGGCACCCTTTCCAGTCCACAATCCCCACCCTACCAGTCTATGGGCACCCACACCCCTTCCCTCATCAGGCCCAATCAGACCACATATCTCTTAATGAGACAGGAGTGATGCCTACTCGCTCATGCCTCCACCATCATCATTCTCAAACTGGCAGTTCCTGCCTCACAAGGTGATTCATGGGGATGCACTGGATAGGGCCAGTTTGTCAAAGAAGTGAGAAATTCACTTACAGTATATGGCTGACTGGCCCTGCCCAGTGCATTCCAAAATGTACCAGATAGAGCAGGGCAGTGCCATTTGAGAATGTGTGTGCCAGAGGCCTTATTAAGAGGCACGAGGTCTGGGGGGACCTGTGTGCTATTAAGACACCAGGGACAATTTTTTTTTTTTTAAATTGTGATTAGGTTGTCACTAGATAGCAAGGCAATAGTTTTGTTGGGAGGAAGGCAGTCTAACCGGTACTCATCCTAGTCTTCTCAAGGATTTGAGTTACCAGGCACCAAGGAAGCAGTTTTGCTGGAGGGGATGAGATGGCTGGTAATGTTGGGAAGGGGTAGATTTATAGGTAGATTTATAGATAGATAAATAGATAGATAGATATAGATATAGATATATCCTCGGGAAAGGGTGGGGCAAGTAATTTACAGAATGGGACGTGCTGTAGTGGGATAGAGGGGGAAGGAGATGAGGCCCAATGCAGATTGTGGGGGCTCTATACCATCCTCAGACATGGCAGTAGGTTTCAGGCACTGAGCCCCTACTGTACACCTCAGTGCACAGCCCTGCATGCTGCAGAGTAGCTGATCAGCTCTTTAGCATGCATTTTAATACTGTGTGCTGATGTCTACCGCAGGAGCACAAAAATTCTTAGTATACAGAGGCCATTAATGAGCAGGTTAAAGACACACTGTAAGCCCATGGTAGCTTTCTACATCTGCCCCCAAGTTAGTTAAGAGGGAATATATTATAGGGGTAAAAGGTCTAAAGTAACTGTGAATGAGGCTCATGGAACTAAATTCCCAGCCTTGGTTTTGATTCAGCTGTAAAGTAGAAGGAAAAAAATGCTAGTTAAAAAAAAAATAAATTGTTTTGGTGCACAGTCCAGAACAAAACATGCACATGCTCAAAAAGCAGCAGTGCATGCACAAAGTCATAAACTACTTTACAGTCAATGGTGTACAACAGCAAAATCTTACCAGTTTGCTCTTTGTATGATCTGCTGATTTCAAATGTTGTTGCACAGAACTGTACAATGCGGGGACATACACACTGCAAGCACTACAGTGTACAGTCTCCACCTTCATCATATGATCATCCCCAGTGACACCTGGTGAAGACAGACATTACATTCAACCATAAACATTACAAAGGATGAATAGTTATGAAGGAAGGATTAGGCTCCTACTTCGATAATCTTTTCCTGTAGAACAGCATACAATTCATTATAGATGGGTTGTGCACCTCAACTCGCAAGTTGCTTGCAGAAGACATCAATCATTTTCTTCTCTTTGTTCCTTTGTCCCTCAGTCTTTACCAAATTAAGAACCCTTAGAAAAAGAAAACCAAACAAGGGGGGAGGGGGTCTTGGGGAATTTCCTGATCCAAATAAGTTAAGAACATAAGAATTGCCACTGCTGGGTCAGGCCAGTGGTTCATCGTGCCCAGCAGTCCACTCTAATAATAAACAACAGTTAATAAACAACTATCCAACAGGGCATCAAATAACAGTGGAGAACAAAACTACTTACCTGTGTGCAACCGGCATTAAGACATATATAGCTCTTAGCAAAACAAAATGTGCTGATATCAAATTTAGTACTAACATGCCAGTATTCAAAGGACTCTGCTTCTCTTCCCTGGCTGCCTCAAGCCAAGCTCCTGGATACTCTTCCTAGCCTTCAAGCCAAAGCAGGCATATCACACATCTGACAGGGTGGGGCATAAGAAATTGTATGCTGTTCTATATGAAAGAGGATTATTGAGGTAAGAACCTAATCCTTCCTTCCTGTGCAAACAGCATACGATTCTGTACGGATGGGATGTACCAGAGCAATCCCTTGAGTCTAGGGTGGGACAGATGAGCCTACGACCCACATAGAGGACCCAAAAGTCACATCTGTTTGCGCCATCACATCCACTCTGAAAAAATTTTGTAAAAGTATCTAGAGCAGACCATGTGGCTGCCCTACAAATTACATCAGGCAGCACTGCTCTGAACTCTGCCCTGGAGGAAGCCACACTTCTGGTAGAGGTAGGCAATTCCGGTCCTCGAGAGCCAGAGCCAGGTCAGGTTTTCAGGATAACCACAATAAATATGCATGAGATAATTTGCATCTCAAGGAGGCAGTGCATGCAAATCCATCTCATACTTATTCATTGTGGATATCCTGAAAACCTGACCTGGCTCCGGTTCTCGAGGACCAGAATTGCCTACCCCTTCCCTAGCCAATGTACATCAAGTTTATCAAGTTTATCAAGTTTATTATGCAATTTGATTAATCGCCTATTCTACATTCTAGGCGATATACAATCAATAATGAATAAATAAAAACATGGGGTAGTTATTACATAGACAAATAAAATTACATAATTACAAAAACTTACAATCATGAAACATTAGGGAAATGATATTTAAAGGGTTACATTATGTATCAAATTTTATATTTCAGGATTACAACAATAGGGAGGGGATAAAAACATAAATAAAAATGTAGAAGATAAGAAAGATTATAAAGTTGTATATTAATTAAAAACATCATTGAATATTAATTAAAAGCATCATTGAATAAGAAACTTTTAAGCTTAGTCTTAAAATTAACTAAGTTCTTTTCTTCTCTAATATAAATAGGAAGATTATTCCAGGATTGTGGTGCGGTCACTGAAAATATAGTAAGCCGTCTAGTGTTTATAACTTTCAATGATGGAATAGCCAATAGATGTTGGTCCTGAGATCTAAGAGTTCTTGAAGTTGTATAGGGAATTAGAACTCTAAAAATAAAAGCTGGGGTTTGGGACATTATTGATTTGAACGTAAGCAAACAAATTTTATATTGAATACGATGTACCACGGGAAGCCAGTGTGACTCTTTAAGTAAAGGAGTGACGTGGTCGAATTTCTTAGCTTTATAAATTATTTTTATGGAAGCGTTCTGTATGATTTGAAGGCGTCTGATTTCTTTTTGAGATATTCCCATGAACAATGCATTGCAATAATCTAATTTGGAAATGATAAGGGAATGTATTAGGATATTTAAAGATTTTTCGCATAAGAATTTTGCAACAGATCGAATTTGGCGTAATCTAAAAAAGGTAGATTTGACCACATTGCTTATATGATCGTGGTATGATAATTTAGTGTCGAATGTTATACCTAGGATCTTAATATTTTGGTGAATCAGCAGAGGAGTATGATTAATAGAAATCGGGATAATTGGTTTACTACAGTCTTTCCAAGGAAAAAGCATAACCTTGGTTTTAAGAATATTTAAAGATAGCTTATTGAGATCTAACCAATGGTGAATTTGATCCAATTTCTCATTTATTATTGTTATATTTTGTGAGCTGTCAGGGTCAATTGGGTGTAATAACTGAATATCGTCGGCGTAGGCGTAAACAGAAAATCCGATAGATTGACATCAAGGAAATAGCCATGCAAATATCAGGAAACAGAAGCTTTACAGGCTGGCTTTCCTCAACGGCTAGAACTGATCAAGACTGAGGTGATCTGACAGGCAGAACTCATTTGTCCCTCAATATAACAAAGAAGCACTCTCCTGACATCAAGTAATTTCACTATTTTGTCATTTCCTCTTGTCCATGGGCTGAAAAGTGGGAAGCCGCACTTCCCAAAAGCTACCATACTGGAGAGTGGAGCCTAATAGCTCCTTTCAAGAATCTGGATACATCTGGATGAGAGGCCAAAGTCTTTCTGTCCACTAAGCCGGTTATTTGCACCTTTAAAGATACTATAGCCAGCCCGTTCTCCAAACTTTCCTTCATGAACTACAGGACCTCAGAAATAAGAGCCCATAAGGGGTCAAACTGCCTCTCCTTACACCAGGACTGAAAGAGTTTCCACACTTTGGCCTAAGCAGCTACAGTAGCAGGTTTCTTCGATTGTAGAAGAGTTGTGATAACCACATCCAAATATCCTTTTCGTGCTAAGGCTGTGCGCTCAATAGCCATGCTGAAAGCCCAAAGCGTTCTGGAGTCTAATCTAATCTGGTATTTCTGAGTCGCACTATGCCTAAACAGGTTCAAGGCAACTTACAATGTTTTGAATTACAGAATGAATATACTACTTTATAGTAGTTTTAGGAGGTCAGAATTATGGATAGGGAAATAGAGAAGAGAATGGAAGTTCTTTGATTGTATTGGTATAGTGTCTGAGTAGAGGGTGAGATTTAGTGATATTAATTATTTTCAGTTGTCTACAGTGTGTATGTTTTCAAAGAAGACTGTTTTTAATTTTTTTTGGAATTTGTTATATAATGTTTCCACCCTGATGTCAGTTGGGAGGTTGTTCCAGGTCTTGGTGCCAAGGTATGGGCCCCTTGGACAGAAGATTCTGGTGCAGTGGTAGTCAGACAACTGTCCCACTTCAAATGGACTAAGTTCTCATACCAAGAATGACGCAGCCAATCTGGGCCCACAAGGATTACCAATCCTCGATAGGCCATTGTCCTGCGAAGTATCCTGCCTATCATCGGCTATAGAGGGAACACATACAATAGCCCCATCACTGGCCATGATTGTACTAGAGCATCTATATCATTGCTTCCTGACTTGGATCTTTGACTGAAGAAATGAGGGGCTTTCCAGTTGCCGCTGAAGCCATGAGATCAAAAGTTGGCCGCCCCTAACATTTCACAATGCAGTTGAATGCTCTCTGGGGCAGGGATCATTCCCCCGGATCCAGGGTCTGGTGGCTGAGATATTTGGCTTGGACAGTGTCCACTCCCACTAAATGAGCTGCTGTGATGGTCTTCATTGAGCTTCAGTCAGGTGAAACAGTAACTGGACCTCTACCTCAGTGGAGCACTCTTGGTTCCCCGTTGTCTGTTAACATATGCCATGGCTGTGGCATTGTCGGAGAAGACCCCAACTGCCTTGCAGCTTTGCTGGAAGAACCACAGAGCCAGCCGAATAGCTTTCAACCTCAATCTGTTGATAGACCAATGCCCTTTACGGGATGACCCTCTCAAGGACTCCTCCCCAGCCGTAAAGACTGGCATCTGTCATCAGGATCACCCAAGACTCTAGCGGAGAGCGAGACCTCTGGATAATGACTCTGGCTGGCGCCACCACTGTAGACTCTGGCTTGCTTTTGCCATCCAGGCTGTGACTGGAGAGAGTCCTTCTGAGACGACTAACACACAAGCAGTGTGCTCTGTAAGGGATGCAGGTGGGCTCTTGTCCTCCAGAATTACCTCTACAGTCGCTACCATTGAACTTAGTACCTGCAGGTAATGCCATGTCCTAGGAAGTCAGCTTTGCTAAGATTTCTAACATCTGGCTTCTGTGCTTCAGGTTGTGTGGCTCTGGATGAAACACTTGGCCCTCTACTGTGTTGAACTAACCCCCCAAATACCTTGAATGTGAGCTGGTTCCAAGTGCTTCTTTTTGAAATTTATAATCCACTCCAGATCCAGCAACTGGACTATCTGAGACACTACCCTGCGACATTCCATCACAGATGGTGCTCTGATCAGCCAATCATCCAAGTAAGGAGGATCTTGGATGCCTGCTTTGCATAGATGCGCTGATACCACCACCATTACCTTAGTGAAGGTGCGAGGCATAGTTGCCAAACCGAACAGCAGGCCAAGAACTGAAGATTGCTCCATTTGCTTCTGGTAAGCTGCATACATCAAAGTCATAAAATCAGGGCGAAAGACCTGCCCTGTAATCTCTGGGGACCTCTGATGGGCTATCCCATGTCTCCTTTCAGGGTGAGGGGCATCCAAGCAAAAGCGCTTCATTGGCAATGCCAAGTTGCAGTTTAGAGGCTCTAACCGGGCTTTCCACCCTGGATATTAAACTTTCTTTCTCATGGAGTGACCACAGAGAGCTAAGTCAATCGCTCTCCACCACATGCCCCATGGTACAAGGACGCTCCTCAGGCACCCATCCAGCACACTTTTGGCATGATACTGAGATCAAAACACCTGAGGAGTCCATTCTATTCAATTTAAAGCAAATTTGAGGTGATTAGAGGCAAATAGAGGCTTTTAAAAGAAAATCAGGAAATTCAAGATGGCTACCACAGCAGTGATTTAGGTGCCAAAAACAGCCTGTGGAGCAAAACTAAAACTTCAAAAATTTTCAAAATATAATTTTGGAGGTGAAGGGACCCTTGGGACAATCTCAAAACCCTTAGTTTTGCAAAAATCAGACCTACCCCAGTTTTCCTATAGATAGTACTGAGCTGTACTCACAGATTTGCTAGGTGCTGTGCCTGCATCAGCTTCTCACTGCAGCTGGAAATTGAGAATTTTTGCCTCAGATAAGCAACGGTGGTTCCAGGGGCTTGTTTCTTCAAGCTGCTTTTTAATCGGGTTCCAAAAACCTGAAACCCTTGACTCCTCATGTTCCTATATATTTCTTCGGGGGGGGGGGGGGTAGCTGGCCTCTGCCAAGACTCCCAGCCAGTAGCTGGGTCAAATCAGTATGCATTGAAGCGCCTAATGCCACAGGCGCGAGTGCCACTCCCAGGGGACCTAATCCCGAACTCCCAAGAGTTAACGCAGGCCGGCCAGGCAGGTACTCTTTAAAAGTGTGGCCCTCCTGGTTCCAGAGGTCTGATCCTTCTCCCAGGCAGAGCTGTCCCAGGACCACTATGAACCTCTTAGCACAGGGAAGCCTCAAAAAGATCAGATTAAAACCCGAAAATAAAAAATCTAGTGCACAGCAGATGAAAAGACATCTTCTCAACTTGTTTACAGAGTTAAAACTGAGGAGAGGGGTTGCTGCCCAAAGAGACAAGAAGGCGGAGGGAAAAAAATGATTGATGTCTTCTGCAAGCAACGTGCAAGTTGGGGTGCATAACCCATCCATAAGGAATCGTATGCTGTTTGCACAGGAAGAAACACTTAATTTCTCTATATTAACATAATACATTTAAACTATTAAAGAGACAGGGATATACATTTAGTAATGAGTGAAATAAAAACTTACACAAAAAAATGAGCGACTAACTGGGATGATCTGCAACTGGGAAATCGGTTAATTAAAGAGTGGAGAAAAAAGACTCAGATATAACTGCATCCTCCCAATACTGAAATAATATAAGGGCAGCAGCAAAAAATATCATCATGCATCAGAAAAAAATTCCACACTCTCCGAACTATCGGAAACAGATCAAACCCTGCTCAAAGGCAGGAATTAATAAAGCAAGGGGAGCAAAAATATAGCAAAACTTATCTTGACTCAGACGCTCTTCATAAACAATCAAACGTCGGCTTCCGGTTTGGACTCAGACAATATGGCTGCGTGAGCTGCTTGCTCCCACTTCCTGTCCAGACATTCGTGCATACCAACTTTTACCAACTATCATTTTCGTAAACCTGCACATTCGGTATCATCAGCGGGTCTGTATAGCACAAGATTACCACAAAAAAATCTAAATCAGAGACCCCACCAACTAATAAATGCCTCAAGTCTGCTCCACCATCTCCAGTTAAGGCCGGCACGGCGGAGGACCTTGTGGAAGAACCGGACCCGATCATGGCTGAACTACAGAGCATCAAAACCATGATGAAGACGCATATTGACATCTCCAAAGATATGCGAATTGAGTTGGAGTCAATCCATTCTCAGATTGCCGCTTCTCAACAGCACTTCGACTCTTTAAACACCAGAGTCTTGGCGGTGGAGAAGGATATCCCCGCGATTCAAACCAATACAGCGGCCATCTTAAAACTAACTTCTGACCTGGAGGACCTGGCGAATCGTGGAAGAAGATCGAATTTACGAATCCTCGGCGTACCGGAGGGGTCGGAGGGCAATGACACCCTATCATTCATGTCTTCTTGGCTTCCTAAATTTCTGGACCTTGACTTCGTTCCTGCCTTTGAAATCGAGCGTGCTCACCGCTCTCCTTCCACCCCCCAGCCTGGCAACAAACATCCCAGACCGATAATCATCAAGGTTCTCAGATTTCAACAGGCCCTGACGATCTTGACCACCGCTAAGAGCAGAACATCGATGCTTTTCCAGGGGCGTAAAATAACTATAGTTCCCGACTTAGCCCCCGCCACCGCTGCAAAACGCAAAGCTTTCCTTGCAATGCGCTAGGACCTCAAAGATTTGGGCCCTTTCTATCCGGCGAGGTTCCGAGTGACTTTCAGAAATAAAACAGACTCTTACTCCGATCCTGAGACTCTACGCGCTTGGATACATCAAACAAAAATGGGATGACTTGACTTACTCTCTCTGATATAATGCTTTCTTCTGAACTCTGAGGATTTCGCCCCTTCAGCATCGGACTGCGCCCGAAGTCTGTGAACTGAGCCACCTTGCTGACCGCTCCACCATTCGACCATGTTACCCCTTTGGACCTTTTTTGCTTATCTTGCTTCATTCGGCTTTCTCTCATGGACCAACTCATTCTTTTTGTCCAGTTTTACACGTTCTGATCTCCCCCCGTATTCTGCTCGTTCTATCTACTGCTTCTCCCCCTTCTCTTTCACTGTTCGCACCTCTCTTCTTTTCCTGGATAATTCATTTCTCCTTCCTTGGCTTACTATATGATTCTTCCTCTCCTCTCTAATATGTTATTGAATATATGCACTTCTCTCCCTCCCTTCTACCTTCTCTGTAACAGCTTAAAAATAGTCTTATGTTTAGTTTCATTGTTTTTTGCATACCTTTTGATGTGTTTTGATTTCTTTCCCTCACTCCCGCTGAATTTCCCTTCTTACTGCATAGATTCTCTTTCTGCTCCTTCTGAAAATTTCTGTAAACATGATAATGCATTGCCAGATATAACTTTCCCTGCTACTTTCCCGGTCTCATCTTACTTCCCCCATCTTATCTTCTATCTTCTCTCTCTAACCGCCTTCTCTTTTACTGATGGTTATCTTTTAGTACGTTTGATTACTCATTTTAAGTTTCCTGGTTATTCCCAAACTCTGCTTTAATGTCACTCTTGTTCACTCTATTACCTGTCTTATAGTATCTCAATAGCCTTCCTGAGTGTTAATACTCTTCTCTTTCACACTTTTTGTTTCATGTACTCCATGTATACCCATTACCCCTTTTCACCACAGCCTGTGAATTTATTATTTTATATCATGTTTTCTATACCTCTCCCTGATACATGCCTTGTTAATATAACATTACATTACATTAGTGATTTCTATTCCGCCTGTGCATTGCGGTTCTAGGCGGATTACAAATTATAAGAGATCTGGACATTACCGAGAGAATTGCGTAACAACGATTATCTAGAGAAATTACATAACAGTGATTCATGTACTTTACATGGTGTGGTAGAGGATTCAATTGTAAGAATTACATAGCAGAGAATCAAGTGATAACAGGATACAGTAGAGAATATCAGTATATATGGGTTACAGACTAGAAGTTACCTAATAATGACGTAAGAAGTTTGTTGGATAGTGAGGTAAATGCTTATATAGGAGTCAGAATATGTTTGGAAGGACAGGTTCTAGGAGAAGACTAATGTGTTATTCAATAGAGGGAGAGCTTGTGCGAAAGGGGAGGATATTAGTTGGTGAGGACGTGTTTTTTGAATAGAAATGTTTTGATTTCTCTTCGAAACACTTTGATGTCTGTTGTGTTGATCATTAGTTTGGTGATGGTGGGGTCAATTTTCGCTGCCTGTGTCGCTAGAAGGCTGTCGTATAGTTTCTTACGTCGGGTTCCATTATGAGGGGGGGGAAGGTGAATAGGTTTTGAGTTCTTCTTGATCTGGATGAGTAGTAGCGGTATAGGCGGTTGTTTAGGTAACAGGGGGCAGTTCCATGGGTTACTTTAAATAGTAGACAATAGAACTTGAATTGAGTTCTTGCTTTTATCGGAAGCCAGTGAGAGTCTACATAGGCGGGAGTGATGTGGTCAAATTTGCTGAGACAGTAGATGAGTCTGATGGCTGTGTTCTGAACGGTCTGTAGTTGTTTTATCATGTTGTTTGGGCATGGTAGGTAGAGGCTGTTGCAGTAATCCAAGGTACTGAGTGTGAGGGATTGTACAATGATCTTGTAGTGTTCTTTGGTAAAGA
Organism: Geotrypetes seraphini; assembly: GCF_902459505.1. Classification (NCBI taxonomy): domain Eukaryota; kingdom Metazoa; phylum Chordata; class Amphibia; order Gymnophiona; family Dermophiidae; genus Geotrypetes; species Geotrypetes seraphini. Next base: position 26,350,997 of record NC_047095.1, read on the forward strand.
ACTTTCTTATTTTTCTTAGGTTTCGCATGGTGAAGAATGCCTTCTGTATGACTTTGTGTATCTGTGTCTGCATAGTGCAGCGTCTGTCTAATTGTATTCCTAGAATTTTGAGAGTGCTCTGTATGGGATATTTGATTGCGTTTACTTCCAGTTCTGTTATAGATGGCTTTTGTTCCTTCTCTAGTAGTAGGAATTTGGTTTTCTCCGCATTCAGTTTCAGCTTATGGTTCATCATCCATTTTTCTACTGTTTCCAGTGTTGTTTTTAGGTGTCCATTGGAGCTGGGGTCTTGGATGTCAAATGGGAGAATGATGGTTATGTCATCTGCGTAGCTGAAAGAAGTTATATTTAGGGCCTCTAGGGCAGTGCCTAAGGAAGCTATGAAGAGGTTGAATAGTATGGGCGATAGTGGGGATTCTTGTGGTACTCCGCAGGGGTTTGTCCAGGGTTCGGATAAAATATCTTTTGACTTAACTCTATATGATCTTGTTTGAAGGAATCCTTGGAACCAGTTGTGAACTTTACCAGTTATTCCTATGGCATCTAGTGTCTGGAGAAGTATTGGATGATCTACTAAGTCAAATGCTGCTGAAAGGTCGAGTTGGATGATTAGTAACTTGTTTCCTTTGCTGAGGTGCTGTCGGGCTATATCAAGTAAAGATACCAGTAATGTTTCTGTGCTGTGATTAGCTCTGAAACCGGATTGAGTTGGATGCAGAATGTGGTGGTCTTCTAGGTAGTAGGATAGATATTTTGCTACTAGACCCTCTATGAGTTTGATGTATAGTGGTATAGAAGCGATTGGTCTATAATTTGTTGGGTTGTCTATTGGGCCTTTGGGGTCTTTTAGTATGGGGGTGATTATGATTTCGCCAAGTTCCGGAGGGAACTGACCTTCCTTGAGAGTGGTTTGCAACCATAGCGTGAGACAAGCGATGAATTTGGTAGATGCTGTTGCTAATAGGTAAGGAGGACAGTTGTTCAAATCACAGGAGGATTTGCTGTATTTTTTGTACAGCCGGTCCAGGTCTGACCATTGTGTCGTTGGGAAGTTGGTCCAGGTCCTATCTGCTGAGATGGCTTCGTCTTTTGTGGGTTTTATTAGTATCTCTTCTATGATATTTTGAGAATTGTTGAATGTGGCTCTGATTGTGATGATTTTATTTTTGAAGTAGTCCGATAGTTGTGAAGCTGATGGAGTCTGGGTTCCTTGGGTGGCGAGGAAGGATTTGGTATCTGTGAGGTTTTTTACAATGCTGAAAAGTTTTTTGGTGTCTGGTTTTTCAGTGCCAATGAGTTTGGAGTAGTAGTCTTTACGTTTTTCCTTCAGTTTGAAGTCACCCTAATTTTATTTTTCCTTTTATGTCAGCTCAAGGTGGTGTCTTTAATGCTGGTGGGGTTGCTCTTCCTCTTATACTGTTGAAAGGTTTTTATAATTTTACCTGATTGCCTTCCATGTTTCTTATTCTACTTTGGACTCTTTCTTTTGTTCCTCTCAGGTAAAATCTTCATGGTTTCTCACTATATGTTACATGTTTTCAATTGAATTACTTACCTTTATTACTATATGCATATTTGGTTTTCCACTGCCTACCCTTTTCCATCACAGGGTATGCTTACCTTCTTATTACCATTGTTGGTATTTACCTTGGTCACATGTGGTTTGACTCTGTTCATTGCTTACCAAAGTTTCACTTTTCAAATTGTATATTTGTATACTTATCATCATTGGTATTTGCACTGCTTTTAGTATGCTAGACTGTGGACTGCGTGCAGCTTTAAAGCTATTTGTTTGACAAACTGGCACTCTCTCTCCACATTTCCTCCTCCTGTAGAAGAATAATTTTTGTTAACCTAATGTCTTACTCTTTCCTCTTTGACTCTCGTCTTCTTTTTTCTAGGGCAGGCGTCTCTCTTCTGGATCTCAAGCTTCTATCATTCTTAGCTCCTGCTTATGACATCCCTTAAATTTGTATCTTGGAACGTCAACGGTATTAATCACCCTTTGAAATGTAAAAAAATTATGGATTATCTTAAACTGAAAGATTATGACATTCTATTTTTACAGGAGACACACCTTGACTCAAAAAGCTGCTCCTTGCTCAAAATCCCTGGCTATAATACTCATTTATTCTCTCCTGCATTCCATAAGAAACGAGGAGTATCTATTTTAATTAAGTCCTCTCTTCAGGCAAACATCCTATGTCAGTCTTCAGATCTTGAGGGCAGGTGGATAGCTTGTTCTCTATAATTAGGGAATACACTAATTTCTATTCTTAACCTTTACGCGCCCAACTTAGATATACCCTCCTTCATATCTTCTTTGCGTGACACACTTTAAATATTTCCGAACATCCTTTGATAATAGGTGAGGATTTTAATCTACCCTTAGATATTCATGAAGACAGGCAGTCACTTGCACCCTTTCGTATCCCGAAAATGTGATCTGAACTTCATCATGTCATCTCTGATCTGGGCCTCTGTGATCCCTGGAGACTCCTCCACCCTAGTGAGCGATTGTTCTCATTCTACTCTGCTCCTCATAAGTCCTATTCTAGGATTGACTTTTTTCTTATCTCTAAATCACTAATGCCACTGGTTCGGGCCTCCACCATTCATCCCATCATTCTATCAGATCACGCTCCTGTTGGTCTACATGTTGAACTTCAGCATATTCGTCCTAAACATATCTGGCGTTTTAATACCTCCCTTCTTCTGGATACCTCCTTTCAGGACAAGATTCGTTGTTTTATTCCTGAATTCTTTGATATTAACACTCCCTCCACCCCCTCTTTTAACACGGTTTGGGAAGCTTTCAAGGCGAGTCTTAGGGGGGAAGTGATTAGCTTCTTAGCATGGAAATGGAAATCTGACTACGCCAAACGTGATACTGTGGAGAATGACATTTCTGATCTGGAAAAACAACAAGTTAATGAGGGGTCGAACCATGTCTCTCCCACTTTGATCCAGAAAAAAATTGAATATAATATACTTTCTAAACTAAAAGCTCAACAGGACTTTCTTGTATCCAAATCAGGTACTTATGTCTCGGCTAACAAAGCCGGACGATCTCTTGCTCGTTACCTAGCTAACCGCAAACAACGTTCTAGAATTGCCGCCTTGGTAAAAGATGATGGTACTTCCGTCACTGATGACGCCTCTATTTCTCAACTCTTTACTTCTTTTTATGAAAAACTTTATTCGTCATCCTCAATTACCTCGGATACACCCTCTGACCCGTTTCTTCATAATCTCTCTCATCCTTTTTTGTCCCAATCTCAGGCAACTATTTTGGGTGCTACTATAACAGAAGCTGAGATTTTGAATGCTATCAAATCTCTTGCTTCTCATAAATCACCAGGCCCTGATGGCTATCCTATTGAATTTTACAAAACATTTTCTAATGAACTGGTTCCTCTGCTACAAAGGTTATATGACTATCTTTTCTCCTTTCCGGAAGACCAGGGTGGATTCACCGAGGCACATATCATAGTACTTCCCAAAGAAGGACGGGATCACACTAATGTCGCGAACTATAGACCCATCTCTCTACTTAATGCGGATTGTAAAATTCTGGCTAAAATCCTAGCTTCCCGGTTGGATAAAATCCTTGGCTCTCTTATTCACCCAGATCAAGTAGGATTTATGAGGAACCGTTATATCGGTGACAATGCACGCACATTTCATGCTATCCTAGATGTTGCTCACTCATCTTCTGATCCCTTGATTGCGATCTCACTTGATGCTGAGAAAGCGTTCGATATGGTTGAATGGAATCATTTGTTTTCTGCTTTATCCTGGTTTGGATGTGGAATGGATTTTGTGAAATGGGTCCAGATTCTATACTCTAAACCTTCCTCCAGGTTACGCATTAATGACTCTCTTTCTACCCCATTTCGTCTTCATAGAGGCACTCGTCAGGGTTGTCCCTTATCTCCTCTTCTCTTCAACTTGGCTCTTGAACCTTTACTATTAGCAATTAGACAACATCCACACCTAACCGGTATACAGGTGGGATCTACTCAGATTAAACTAAACTAAACTAAATCTTGGGTTTATATACCGCAACATCTCCACAGGTGGAGCTCGACACGGTTTACATGGTTAGGGAAGGAACGGAACTCCAATAGATTTATAGAAGTAGGTAAGAAGAGAGGTTAGGTGTGATAATACTAGGGAGGGGATTAAATCTTTAGCGTATGCCGATGACTTGCTTGTTTTCCTCTCCAACCCTGCCTCCTCTATTCCTGTCCTCCTTGATCTAGTTTCTGACTTCTCTTGCCATTCCGGCTATCGTATCAATTGGGACAAATCTGAAATCTTACCTCTTAATGATGTTACTTCTTTATCTGACTGCGGCCCTATTTCCTTTCGTTGCGCCAGTTCATCGCTGAAGTACCTAGGTACTCTTTTCCATCAAGATACAGACACCATGATGTCCCTTAACCTTTCTGCTATAACTTCCAAAGTTGAGAAACTATTGAAAAGATGGTCTCCCCTCTCATTATCCTGGTGGGGGCGTCTCGAAGCCATCAAAATGACCATATCCCCGATCATCAACTACTATCTCTCCATGCTTCCTAGACTTGCTCCGAGATCCTTCTACAAATCAATTGAGAGCAGACTTACGGAATATCTCTGGAACAAAAAACCTCCTCGTATTTCTTTGCAAATCCTCAAATCCTCCAAGGAAGATGGGGGTATGGGATTTCCCTACTTCTTTCTATATCACATTGCCGCCTTACTCAGATATGGCTCCCTTTGGCTCCAGAACTCTGACTCAACTGCATCTCAGGCTGCTTGGTTGCATATTGAACAACATCTAGTCAGGCCCATTCCTTTATCATGTCTTCCATATATCTCTCCATCTTTTCTACCTTGTCAATCTGCCACTGTTGGGGCGACCCTCCAAGCGATTCAACTCTTCGATGATATTACTTCGACAAACAGGAAACATACGCTGGAGGCTCCTATTTGGTGCAATTCTTTGTTCTGTATTGACAATCAACTTATTCATTGGTGCTCGTGGATAGATAGGGGAATTTGGACCTTGAATCAACTCATAGATGGGAGCACCCTCTTCTCTTTCTCGCAACTCCAGGACAAATTTAATCTCCATTCCTCGGAATTCTTTCATTGGATTCAACTTTCGCACTGTCTGAAAGATACTCTCCCTCCATATTTACTTTCTCCTCCTCGTCAGCCTTCCTGAACTCTTCCCGTATGGAGATTTTTCTCGGTCATACCACATCTCTTTTTTATAAAGAACTTCGATCTCATCGCTTCCCTAGGTCTAAAAGAACCACTGATGTTTGGGCTACACATACCACTTGGCGGGGATCTGATCATGACTGGACTCATTACTTCAAGAAAATTATTCGTCCCACAGCCTCTTCTAGTCTTTCTCAATCTCTCTACTTTTTAACTTACCAAGTATTCTAACAAGATGTTTAGATCTGGTCTTAGGGACTCCAATCTTTGTTGGCACTGCTCGGCAATGTTGGGGGATATCTATCATATGATTTTTGACTGTCCTTTCTTATCCTCTTTTTGGTCCAAGATTTGGCGTATCATTCAACAAATTTTGCCTATTTCATCAGACTTCTCATTTGGCATTCTTCTCTTTAGAGCTTTGGCGGTTCCAGATCCCCTTACTCCTGATCAACAATCTCTTCTTAATATCTTGATAGCTCTCACGATCCAAATGATTCTCCATAACTGGAAATCTGCAGACCTACTAAATGTTGTTTTTTGGTGGAACTCTGTTCTTATGATTCACTTATATGAGATTAAAGCGGCTGAATTCTCTAACAGGGCTCTCGTAATTTCCCGCATTTGGGAACCTGTACAACATTTCTCCCCTTGATCGTTGACTTTCCCATCTTTTTCTTCTAGCTTCTCTTTTCCTGGTATTTGCTATCAGATCTCTCTCAGAAATGGACATCTGCCCTACCTTTCCTCCTCTTTTCTATAAACTCTCTTTCCTTTCTGTTACCTTTTCTCTTCTTTCCTTTTTTCTTTTCTCCTCTCCAGGGTTTTGCATACTTTCTGTTAGATTTTTGTGCTACCTCTCTAAGGAGTTAGCTTTGTTATATTACATTTGCCTATGTTATGGTATTCTGGTTGGATCAATTTTGATCTGTTTGCACTTGACTTTGCTATACTTGTTATTTCCTGATTCTTATATGATGATTGTCCTTTTATTTTCTTTTGTTTTATGTAAAATCAATAAAAATATTTGAAATCAAAACGTCCACTGCTTGTCACCGATACCCTTGACAGGGAGGTCCCTGTTTTGCCTCTGCTGCGTCAAAAGGGAGTCCTGCTCAAACCACCAGCTCTGCTCCAAAAGAAATGGCGCCAGTTTTTTTTCTGACGCATGATGGTATTTTTTGCCCTGTCCTTATATTACTTCAGTAATGGGAAGGTGCAGTTATATCTGAGTTATTTTTCTCCACTCTTTAATTAACCAATTTTCCAGTTGCAGATCAACCCAGTCAGTCGCTCATTTTTTTGTGAGTTGGACTCTTCTTTTTTGTGTGTTGTTTTTGAAATTTAAACTTACCATTATCTTTCCTTGAATCCTACTAGACCAGTGGTCTCAAACTCAAACCCATTGCAGGGCCACATTTTGGATTTATAGGTATTTGGAGGGCCTCAGAAAAAAATAGTTAATGTCTTATTAAAGAAATGACAATTTTGCATGAGGTAACTCTTTATAGTTTATAAATCTTTCCTTTTGGGTAAGTCTTAATAATAATAATATAATTTATAGCTAAAGAGACATATGATCAAGAAACTGTTTTATTTTACTTTTGTGATTATGATAAACATACCGAGGGCCTCAAAATAGTACCTAGCAGGCCGCATGTGCCCACTGGGCCGCACGTTTGAGACCACTGTACTAGACAGTCTAGATGTATGTTTTCCCCCTACCAGCAGAATTTATAATCCGCCAAAGCCTTTCAGTTCAAGGCGGATTACAAAGCATAAATAAACTGGGCGCTTCCAGAGATTATAACAGTTTAAACATACACCATTTACTCAAACATTTTCTAAGAGCATATATATTTCCAAAATAAATATGTCTTAATCCTGATAACCTACAAAGCTCATTAAAAGTTCCAGAACTTCCACAGAGGACACTTCTTTCCTAATGCTTTTAGCATTGATGTAACAGGTGCAGTGAGCTTGCAAGTGAAATCCTATCAAAGCTAGTACATTATCACCCACAAAAAATATAAGCATATAAAAGTAAAATTCAACACACAGGTGTTAAATTCCAACAGTCTTTGCTTCACTGCTATCTCTGAACTGGACAACCAGCATACTTCTCCCCTGAACTGTAAGAGTGAGTGAAAAAACAAACAAACAAATTAAATCAAATAAATAAATGGCTCCCCCTCCAAGATGAAAAAGAAGTAGTACAAATCCTTGCCACCCTAACCTTCTCACGCTGGTCCAGGATTGGTCTTTCAGAATTCAAGAAGAGAAAATGAAATTGCAAGTGTAAATATCATTTTCCTTACCATCCTGAAAGAGTAGCTCAGATCTGTGGGACATACCCAAACCTTCTAACGTGGCAGGAGAAAATCAGATGGCTCTCAGCCCTCCCTCTCCAAAAGCAAAGGCAGCTTCCCTGTTTACTTGATCATTCAGCGCCCATTTAAGAAAACCTTGCTAAAGTGGTAAGAGACGCCAAAAAAGTCTATGAAGAAAAGATAGCACAGGAAACCAAAAACTTCAAGCCCTTTTTTAGATATATAAAAGGTAAGAAACCAGCAAGAGAGGCAGTAAGCCCTCTCGACGATCAAGGAAAGAAAGGGTCAATTAAGGAGGATAAACAGGTTGCCGATAGGTTAAATTCATTCTTTGCCTCTGTCTTCACAAATGAGGACATTTCAACAGTGCCAGACACAGGAAAGATATTCACCGGAGCCATAGAAGAAAGCCTCACAACAGTAAAAGTGACATTGGATATGATATACTTTCAGATTGACAAACTGAAAAGCGACAAATCCCCTGGACCGGATGGAATTCACCCGAGAGTATTAAAGGAACTTAAGGTCGAAATTGGTGAATTGCTACAATCTCTGGCTAATATGTCAATTAGAACCGGGCAAATACCAGAAGACTGGAGGATAGCAAATGTTATCCCAATTTTCAAAAAAGGATAAAGAGGTGATCCAGGGAACTATCGACCTGTGAGCCTCACTTCGGTTCCTGGGAAGATAATTGAAACACTGATTAAAGACAACATTGTACAACATTTGGAGGATCACAATCTAATAAGGGCCAGTCAACACGGATTCAAGAAAGGGAAGTCATGTTTGACAAATTTACTACAATTCTTTGAGAAAGTGAACAAACAAGTGGATAGTGGAGATTCAGTGGACATAGTTTACTTGGACTTCCAGAAAGCGTTTGACAAGGTTCCACATGCAAGGCTTATGAAGAAACTACTAAGCCATGGAGTAGGAGGAGAAGTGTACAGATGGATCGGCAAGTGGTTGGAGAACAGAAAGCAGAGGGTTAGCATAAATGGGAAATTCTCGGACTGGGAGAGGGTGACTAGCGGAGTGCCCCAGGGCTCGGTTCTTGGACCTATCTTATTCAATATTTTTATATTCAATATTTTTATAAACGACCTGGAAGAGGAAACAACTTGCAATATAATAAAGTTTGCAGACGATACAAAACTATGTCGAGCTGTTGACTCTCAAAGGGACTGCGAGGAACTCCAGAAGGATCTGAACAAGCTAGAAGCATGGGCAACAAAGTGGCAGATGAATTTTAACATAAACAAATGCAAGGTGATGCATGTAGGAAAAAAAAAACAAAGAACACGAGTATAAGATGTTGGGGGTGACATTAGCAAAATGCGAACAAGAAAGGGATTTGGGGGTACTGATTGACAGAACCCTAAAGCCTTCGGCACAATGCGCAACGGCAGCGAAGAAAGCAAACAGGATGTTGGGCATGATTAAGAAGGGGATCACGAGTAGATCAGAAGATGTAATAATGCCACTTTATAGAGCAATGGTCAGACCGCAATTGGAATACTGTGTCCAACACTGGCCTCCATACCTCAAGAAAGATATAATTCTACTGGAAAGGGTACAGAGGAGAGCCACGAAACTTGTCAAGGGATTGGAGAATTTGAGTTACAAAGAGCGCCTTAGGAAATTGGGATTGTTTACCCTCGAGCAGAGAAGACTGAGAGGGGATTTAATAGAGACTTTTAAAATAATAAAGGGATTTGATAAAATCGACCAAGAAGAAGTATTGCTAACTTTTTCGGATGTGACACGGACAAGAGGTCACAGACTGAAACTGAGTGGCAGCAGGTTCAGGACGAATATCAGGAAGTTCTTTTTTACACAGCGCGTGCTGGGAATTTGGAATGCTCTCCCGGAGGATGTTGTGACAGAGATTACTGTTCTGGGATTCAAGCGCAAGTTGGATGCACACCTTCTTGCAAATCGTATTGAGGGCTATGGTATATCTGGGTCTCCAATCAGGAGTACCTAAATGGGCCGCCGCGTGTGCAGATCACCGGACTAGATGGACCTCGGTCTGATCCGGTGAGGGCTTTTCTTATGTTCTTATGTACCCTGCAGATGTCCCTGGGGAGAACTCTCCTGAACTCTGCCCAGAATACTGCTCAGTGTCCTTCAGGAATTCCATGCCTAGTGCCGATATATGCGAACTATGATCAAAGCCTTAGAACCGTCAAGCCACCTCCCCCCTTACATTAGTTGTAGAAAAGGATTAGAGAATTGCACGGGGAGAAATTTTTCTCCGTGGGAATATATTTTCCCGTCCAGTCGAGTTCTTTTGCTGTCCCTGCCCCATTCCTGCAAGCTCTGTCTTCATCTGCACAGGCCTCAAACACTTTAAAATCATAAATGTTTGAGGCTTGTGCAGTTAAGGCAGAGCTTACATGAATAGAGCAGGAATAATGACAGTGACAAAACTCACAAGGATGGGATGGAGAAATTGAGTTCCTGAAGGGACGGGGAAAAATCTTATCCATTTTCCTGAATGAGATGTAATCTCACGACACCATTACAGTCTTGTATAGATCAAGAAGATGAGGCCCTCTTCTCATTGCTGAGAATCCAACTTCTCAAAGAAACCACAACTTAACCACATTGGTAAAAAAAAATAAAATAAGATAAAGGACTGACCCTCTTCAGAAATACCAGGAATCATCCCCTACAGAACACAGGCTGCAGCTCAGAAATTAATCTGGCATAACAAATGATCATTTGAAAAACTGTATTCAGATAGCTCTCTGCATTCCTTTTGTACCCTTGAAGATATATGTCACTAAGAGATTAACGCACCTGAAGCGCCTATTCTCTGAATAGGCAGGCAGAATAGCCATACCGATGAGTGAGCTCATCCAATAGAGCCCTGCATGAATTCTACTCCAGCAATTTCTCAAAGTCTTTGAGACTGTGCACTGAGCATTTGCACACCTTCCATTGCACATAACTAAACCAGTTTAATACTATAATAGCTAGGATAGAACTCTAAAGAGAGGTGGTTGGAGCAATCTGGATATTCATCTTGATATCCTTGGAGAACATCTGTTACAGGTAAAAGCACGAGGCTTAAGTGTTTGGCAAGGCAGGCACGAGGTAGGATGATGCATCGGCCCAAGGCACTTGAGGCAGTGTTCGTGAGAGATATTGTGCACTTGCACTTGCACTTGCTACACCGTTTGAAACCAGTAACAGGCCGGGGCATAGACAAAAATACAGCCGATGCAAAGTCAAAGCCCGTGGGCTGCGGCTGAGCGGCCTGTACCGGACGAACGGACGGAAGTAAATTTTTTTTTTTTTTTAAAGAAAGAAAAATAACAATACAGCGATTCGTGAGAAAAATAAAACACAAACCACGGTAAGAGAAGGCACGAACGACGAAGTAACCGGAGAGAGCCAAAAAGACAGACTTCTCGGCTCCGCGGAAATCTAAGAACTGAGGAGACGCGCCCTACGTTGGGCGGGAAGGCACGCACGCATGCGTGGTGCGGACGACTTGAAACTTCGAGTTTCTTCAAGCAAGTCTGCTTGTGAGGCGTCGGATGACATCACCCATATGTGAGAATACCTGCCTGCTTGTCCTGGGATAACATCTGTTACAGGTGAATAACTTCCTCCTTAATCAGCTCCTGGTGCTGAGAGCTGAACTTTGATGTTTTCAGAGGGCACCCGGGGGGATTTTTTTTTTCCAACTGTAGAGAGTAGCCTATTCAGACTATTTTGAGAACCCACTGGTCTAGGTTTACAAGGTGCCACCTTTCTTGGAAAAAAAATTCAACCTCCTTTCTTTGGATAGTTCAGAATGGCTACTTTTACTGCAGTTATATTTACCTGGAGTCAACCAAAAGATCATCCTTTGCCTCGACTGTGGAGCCAGCTGGATCTTTTGATGCCTCTGCTACCTTGGGCAGGACGCAGGAGCAAGAGGTTCAGATATTCTGAGATGGGAGGAAACCTATGCCTTTGAGAGCGGTAGGCCCTCCCTTGCCCTCTACCAGAGTACCTCCTAGATGAGAAGGCTGAGACAGGAGTAAGTCAGGATAATGACTTGATGGTGTCATAATGTTTCTTGATGAGGTCTGCGACTACCTACATCTAGTCACCAAAAACATTTTTTCCCAGTATAGAATATCCACCAGCTTCCCCTGAACCTCTGTTTCTAGGTCTGAGGCACATCGCCAGACAAGCCTATGCATCCTAATACTCATGGCAGAGGCCATGGATGCTGCATTGAAATCATCATAGATTGTCTGAGTCATGTACTTTTTATACTCCTACTGCTTAGATACTAGGTGGCTAAGCTCAGCAGCTTTCTTTAGAGGTACAGTTGCAGAAATCCAAACTCTTTTCTGAGCACATGCTCCACCCCATTAGCCTGAGAGTTTGCAAACATATCCAGTTAAGTCCCAAAGTCAAGTAACATACATGCACAAATCCATGACAAGGGGGTACAGGGGGAAATCCCCAGCAACACAAAGTCTGAACTGGTCTGCTCTGCAAAACATGAAACAAGCAATAAACAGGCACAAAGGCAATGCAGCAAAACATTGAAGAACAATGTAGAAATAACCTGCTGCATGCAATGAGCACCCAACTGAGACAGCCTTCAGGAAAGCATACTCACAGAAGTGGAAAACTGCACCCAGGATCCGTCAACTGGCTGGAAAGACGTCAAGCTTGCAAGGAGACCAATTGAGGCAGAAAGAAGCAGGCTATTCAACAACTGAGTGCATGCAGAGAGGGCGGGTCGTAGAGAATTCTACAGGGACTAACAGAAAGAAGATTATTAAAGGTATAAACCTAATCTTCCATTCTATTACTTCCCTTCCGGATTCCATACGCTAGGTGATGTACCAAAGCAACGGTAGCAGCTAGGAAGGGACAGAAGAGCATGCCTTAACACCGAGGTCCCAAAAGCAGCATCAGAACAAGCTGCTACTTCCACTCAGTAAAACCGGGTAAAAGTATGAAGAGAGGACCAAGTAGCTGCCCTGCAACTTCATCAGAATGAATCGCACAAAACTTCACCCACAAGGCAGCTACACCTCTAGTAGAGTGTGTTTAGAGTGAAATTGCGGCTGCTTGCCGTGGGCGATATAAGTCATGGAAATGGCCATTCAAGTCCATCATGCAATCGAAGACTTGGACGCCGGCCAACCACAGCAAGGCGCAGCAGTCAGGACAAAAAAAAGTGATCAGACAGCCTGAAATCGCGAGTCCTCTTCAAACAGTGGAGCAAGACTCTCCTAACATCCAACTTGCACAAGATCCAATGCTTTCGTTCCAAGCTTGTGTAAGGAAACACAAACAAATTAACTTCTTGGTTGACATGGAAGGCCAGAAACCACCTTCGGTAGAAAGGTACAGGATGAAGAATCACTCCCACATCCGAATAACAGATAAAGGACTCCCTGCACAAAAGAGCCTGAAGCACCGAAATACTCCGTGCCACGACAATGATGACCAGAAAGACAGACTAGACTGCCAGATTCAGAAGAGAAGCATCCTTCAGTAATTCAAATGGGACCTCTCCAAGGCCCTGCAGAACAATGTTAAGATTCCAAGAAGGAAAAGGAAGACGCAAGGGAGGCCGCAAATGAAGTACACCTCTTAGAAACCTGGACACAGCTGGATGAGCAGTAAGCAAACTAGCGCCTCTGCACACTCTAAAACACAAAAGGCCTGCAACCTGAACTTTAAGGGAGGCCACTTCTAAACTTGTTTCTAGGCCCACCTGAAGAAAAACCAGGACCATCAAAATGGGAGCTCTCAGGCTCCACGTGATCCTGAGTACACACACCACTCTTGGAAAGCCTTAAAGGCTGTGGCATAAAACGACATAGTAGAGGGTGTCATCGAGCGCAAGAGAGTCGAAGTAACTACATCTGAATAACCGCACTTCATCAAAGCTGAGCGCTCAAGAGCCATGTCATAAGACTAACGCGCCATGGGTCTGACTGAGAAAATCTCGATGAAGAGGGAGCCGGAGTTTCTCATCCCACTAAAAATGGACGAGATCCTCATACTATGGGTGATGAGGCCAGTCTGAAGCTACTAGAATCACCAGGCTGGGATGAATTGCTATCCGGTGGAGGACCTGACTGGCCAGAAGCCACAGAGGGAACACTTACAGAAGTTCTAGTTCTGGCCAGGGCCATAGCTTCCTTGCTGTTTGTCACCTGAAAAAGCACCTGGCCTTCGAGTTCTCTGCTGAAGCCAAAAAGTCCATCTGGGGCTGATCCTAGTGCTGTACAATCAAATGGAATGCCTACTGTGAGAGGGACGATGTTCCTGGGTTCAAGATCTGACGGCTGAGGAAGTCTGCCTGAATACTGTCGACTCCAGCCACAGAGACAGAAGATGAGCTTCTACCCAATGGAACAGCATGTGAGTTTTCCAGCCCAAGGGAGAGTTTCTTGTGCCCCCTTGATGATTTACGTATGCCACCACAGTGGCATTGTTGGAGAAATTCATATAGATGTTCCTTTCAGGAGGGGCTGGAGAGCGAGTAGCTCCAGCCAAATTGCCCGAAGCTCCAGACAACTGATTGACCAAGATTTCTGATGAGGAGACCACTCCCCGCAGTGACCATCCCAACCCAACAGGCTGGCATCTATTATGAGTCATTCACTTGGAAATTTTAAGAAGCAGCCCTGGCAGAGAGCCTCCTCCTGAAGTCACTAGCCTAAGTTGCTGCACGCTGGCACTGTCCAGGAGACCAGCATCTGAAGGGAAAGACTCTGCGGAGACCACCAAGAGAGAAGGGACTCCTGTAAAGGGCACATGGGTGCTCCGGCCCAGGGGACCGCCTCCAAGGAGGCTGCCATAGACCCCAGAACCTGCAGGTAATGCCAGGACGTGGGAGTCAGATGGTCCAGGAGATTTCTAATATGCCGTTGAAGTTTCTGTCTATATGCCTCAGGAAGAAACACGACCCTGTCTGGAGATAAAGAGAAGGCCTAGATACTCCAGCTGGGAGGATGTCCAGTGGCTTTTCCTGAACTTGCCAACATTTGCAGGAGAAACACTACCATCTTCACTGCACTTTCGAGGAGATGAAGCCTGGATCAACCAGTTGTCCAAGGAAGGATAAACTTGGACCTCCTGCTGGCAGAGAAAGCCGCCACAACTACCATCACCTTGGCGAAAGTGCAGGACACCATTGTGAGGCCAAATGGCAGAGCTGCGAACTGGAAATTCTGTTGCAGAACCTGGAAAATGCAGAAACCGGCGATGCTCTGGGTAAATCACAGAAACATGATGGCAGATAAAGGCCAAATGGCCCATCTAGTCTGCCCATCCGCAGTAACCATTATCTCTTTCTCTCTCTGAGAAATCCCACGTGCCTATCCCAGGTCCTTTTGAATTCAGACAGTCTCCATCTCCACCACCTCTTCTGTAAGACTGTTCCATGCATGGAGGTAAGCCTCTGTGAGATTCAAGGATGCCAGAAACTCTCCTAGAGAGACACAGCGGCTATCACCATATATGCTGTTTCCATGCGGAAAAGAGGAATTCACAAGAAGCAGTTGACTGACTTTAAATTCAGAATGGGTCTCCAGTCATACGAGCCTTTCTGTGGCAGGATGAAGCATAAGGATTATCTGCCTAAGCCCAATTTGTGTTCTGGAACAGGTTTCAGCATCCTGATGTCTAAGAGGCGTTGCAGAGTATCACGGACCCTGGACTCTAGTCTGGTCGACTTGCTAGAGTCCAGAAACAAATCTGGAGGAGGACAAAGGAGATCTAACTTGTGCCCCTCCCGAATGATGGCCAGCACCCATCAATCCGAAAAAAATCGAGTCCACTCCGAATAAAACTGAGAAGTTAGCCTCTGACCCCTGGCATCAGCAGGGCTTTTTAGGCATAGCCACTGCACAGGAACCTGAGGCATGAGGATGCCTGGAATTGGAACTGTTGTAACGGGGGTATACCCTGGCAACACCTTTGGGAGGAACGAAGTGCACTATGATCCCCTCCCAATGACCGGCGAAACTTGTTCACTGAGAGACACTCAGGGTGGCGCTTGGCAACACCTGTGCAGAGGTCATCCAGACCCGTACCAACAAGAAGCTGGCCCTTGAAAGGACGTCCGCTTCCCTTCAGGCAGCATCCCCAAGCCAAAGACAAATCCAAAGAGTCTGGCACACAGCAGGCTGGCTCCACAGATCCACCAGAGTTTCTCTGTGAAGCAGCAGTCCGGCACCGCAGGACTGCATCGTTTCCGCAGACAGGGGACCACCGGGAGGGGGTCTCAAGGCACTGAAGCCACAGAGAAAACGAACTTTAAGCAAAAATGAAGAAAAAGAAGCAGATCAACTGCAAAAGACTTCTGCACAGATTGCTTGCAGAAATTGTACCCAGCTCTCAGGATAAAGAGTTTGGATTTTTTCAACTCCCAAACTGTGGGTTGGGATTGAACACTTAGCATATGGAATCCAGAAGGATCATAATAGAAAGGCTATTAAAGCTAGACAAATAATCCAGGTATGGACTAGAAAGACTTCATATCTGACAGACACATTACCTGATACAGTGATTAAAGTTCAGTTTTTGATTTCTTCCTCCACACTCATCAGCAAAGCACCACCTCAGACTCTGGCTTCCTGCAGGTTGGCAGATGCTTCTTGAACCTTTGACAAGTGAGAGCTCACCTAGTCAACAGAGTGTTCTGCAACAGACTGGTATGCACCCTTGCCGATGGCCCAATTTCGACTGTCACCATTATTAATCATCAATACTTGCAGATAGTCCCACATTCTTTGTGCTCTATGGAGAAAAGTCCCTGGGACTTTTGTTACTAATCTGTATATCTGAACTGCTGCAAATCAGGCTCCCAGATAACCTAAGCACTGGGATGGTATTAATCAGCTTTAAACTTCTAGTTTTATCACCTAGCCAAAGGACTCCAGAACCTGCCTCTTAAATTTATTTCCTCAGCTTCCTGTTCATACTTGGCCCAGATAATCCATCCATGCAAGTATGGGTAGATCTTCCATAAATGCCACCATTGCCTCTACCATCACGATTTTGGGGAAGATTTTTGGGGACTGTATCTAGCTTGAAGGGTAAGGCCTTAAACTGGCATGTCTACCCAGCATTGCTAAGCAAAGCCATGTGCATATAAACCTCACAAAGTCCAATGGGAAAAAACTCCACAGTGATTAAGCACAATCAGCCATATTCTAGAAACAATGCCCTATTCGCGACCGCCCAGCGACATCCAAGTTTTGGATTCATGTCGAACTTAAATTGGCTTAATCGGCGTGGTAATTGACGACACCGGTTTTCAGACAATCAAAAAATAATAATTTAAGAGTTCAGCGCCAAGCTCTTAGACTAGCGAAGCCTAAGTGGAGGTGCCATCCAATGCTTAGGGACACCTATGTTAAAAAGTAGGCGTAATTATGGACAGAGACTAGGCGTGGTTGACTTAAGCGTCCTTAAGCATCCAACATAGGTGCCACCAAATCAGGCAAGTGAAAAGCTGGCCTAATCAAGCGGCACCTATATCTTAAGTGCTGGTAGATGTAATTCTATAAACAGCACCATTTTCTTGATTGACAACTATGCCGAATGGCGCCTACAATGTAAGTGCCAATCGTCGTCCTTTATAGAATCTGGCCCAATGCTTTCACACTGAAATGAAGAACCTGAAAATATTTGATGACTTCCTTGAGGCTACAAATCAGATGGAAAGATATCCTACAAAGTAGATGGAGACCAGCCTGTTCCCTCTCCTTGGGTGGCACCAGAACCACTGCCTTAAGATCTAACATGAAGACAGAAGTGGTCCTGTCTCCATCTGCTGGTAGGGGTACAAATTCCACATAAATGTACTAAATCAATCTGGAAAATACAATTAGGAAAAAAATAAAAGTTGGGTATAAGAATTATCTATTTAGTAAATGGCAATGGAGACATCATTCTAATAAAATAAACTTAATGGAAAAAAGATAGCCACTCATGTATAAATAATGATAAGACACTTTGGCTCTGTTGGTGCAGTCGCTGGTAAGCCAACATACACATGGCAGATGGCGCATTGTTGAAGCTGAGAAAGGGGAGAGGACAAAGAGCGTCAGATTTGGAAGATAGGAAGCGAAGGTGCTGTGGGAAGGTAAAAAAGTAAAAATGCAAAGAACAAGAGGAAGATGGGCACGAGTGCCTGAATCAGACAAATGTTTTACAAGTGTCTGCTAGAGATAATATACAATATATAGCCCCTTGCAAATTTTACTTGCCTTCCATTACATCTTTTTCTATAATTTTACCAGCCTCATTCTGGGAACTTTGTAACTTGCGCATAGATGTCTTTTTGAACTTATTCACCATGCATTCCTAAGAAAGGAAATTAAATATTAGTCTTATGTGATGATGCAATACCTGGAGTTGTCTAACAAACTGCAGATACAGTAATAAACATCTTAACAGAAATGCAGACACTCATGTAGCAGGGTATGTCTGTCAGACTGCTTTGAATTGGCAATAGGACATTTGAGGTGCAATCTATATAGGGGGTATTGCTTTTCTGCTAAAGAAACTGAGCCAGGATCAGATTGTATTCGGAAGGAAGTATTGGTAGTTCCACTCTATGGACTAGAGCCCAGAATTCTATGCAATTTTGTGCATAATTGAGCATGCATAACTTTATAATGTAGCGCAGTGATATGGGACTAAAACTCGGTGACGATTTGGGTGCCAAAGTCTGTGCATGGAAAAAACTTTGTTTCGCACAGTGGTACAACCAAGGTCTTGGAAGATATATCGTAGGGTATATGTTATATGAAGAAATAAGAGTGTTTGATGATATACCCTTACAAAAGTATTAATAAGCATTGCGTGCTGGGAGTGCAGTATTCTCCCTAGTGTGTTTTAGCTGGGCGCTCCGCCCAGCTAATTTAGGTGAGCGCCCGGCTGTCATCTTGCATCCGCACCACCAGCATCAAAACCGCGCTTCAATCCTCTTCCCTGTCCCTACTCCAGGGGTGTCCAATCCGCAGCCCGACAAGGAGTTTTGTGCGGCCCAGCTTCTCCCTCCCTCCGGCGGGTAGTTTTCTGGCAGGCTCCTTTCTGCAGTCGGCTGCGGATGGCGTCAGCTCCTCGCGCGCGATCTGTGGTTGTGTCAGAAGCGTTCCCTCTGACGTCATGACGTCAGAGAGAAGGCTTCCGAAGGGAGCCGGCCAAAAAACTAAATTAAAAAATCAAATCAATGAAGAGTGTATGCCAATTCCAATGGTACAAGAAAAAAAAGCCCATTGGAGGCACATTTGAAGGTTTGGCTTCAAATCGTGTAAATATTGGCATATGAGTTATTTGGCAATTCTAGGGACATTCCTAACTTGACACAGGGGAATTATCAGGGCAAGCCAGGATTAAAGGGGCTTAGAGCCCATCAAGATAGTTTCCCCGATGAGCAGGCAAGCGGGGCTAGGTCTAGTTCCCATAGCCTGGATCGTTGGCAAGCAAGCCCAGTGCAGCACCAAGGGAAAGCACACAGAAACAGGCAGAGAAGCCATTTTGCCCCTGCTCAAAAAAAGCAGCAGTTTTTTTTTCCTGACTGCAATATTTAGTCTCGCCAAAGAAGGAGGCAAAGAGAGTATTGGAACATGCCTATCCCATCCAGAAGCAGAGCTGAGTGTTTGTTTGGGGGGGCATTTTCTAGTTTATTTTTGAACTTTGGAAACGTTTTTCTTAGCTGTGCCAGGATGTACTCTTTTGCCACTGTTGAAGGACTTAGGAAGCTGCATGTGTTTGCTAAATGAGAACTGCCACAAGCAGGACTGATATTGCAAATACATATTTTTTTTCAAGCTGCAAAGGTTTAAACACTTACCTGATTTTGTTAAGAACATTTACTAAAGTCTTATGCAATGAGCTAAAGAAATGCTCCTAAGTAATTATTGATTTTTGCCTTCTTTTATTACCAAGTTACCACAAGCTGGAAACCAGGCGTGGCCAAGCTACAAACTGCCAGAACCACGGCGGCCATCTTGGAATCTGGCAGATACTGAACAGCTTCTCTCTTGTCCAAAATGAATCATTGCCATCTATTATCACTGCTGTTTGTGTTTATGGTTTCTTTCAAAATGCTTTATAGCAATGTTACTTACCGTAACAGTTGTTATCCAGGGACAGCAGGCAGCTATTCTCACTAATGGGTGACGTGATCCAACAGAGCCCTGATGTGGACGCTTCTTTGAAGAAAAACTCAAAGTTTCGAGTCGCCCTCACCGCGCATGCGCGAGTGCCTTCCCGTCCAGACCAGGCGCGTCTCCTCAGTTCAGATAGCTAGCAGAGAAGCCAACCCAGGGGAGGTGGGTGGGACGTGAGAATAGCTGCCTGCTGTCCCTGGATAACAAATGTTACGGTAAGTAACACTGCTTTATCCCAGGACAAGCAGGCAGGTATTCTCACTAATGGGTGACCTCCAAGCTAACCATAGTGGGATGGTGGGAGAGTTGGCACTTAGGAGAATAAATTTTGTAATACTGTTTGGCCAAACTGTCCATCCCGTCTGGAGAAGATATCCAGGCAATAGTGAGAAGTGAAGGTATGAACCGAGGACCAAGTGGCAGCTTTACAAATCTCCTCAATCGGTGTCGATCTGAGGAAAGCTACAGAAGCTGCCATAGCTCTGACCTTATGGGCTGTGATTTTTTTGTCAAGTGGCAATCCAGCCTGGGCATAGCAGAATGAAATGCAAGCCGCCATCCAGTTGGAGATGGTGCACTTGGAAACGGGGCTTCCCAACTTGTTCGGATCGAAGGAGATGAAAAGTTGAGGGGCAGTTCTGTGAGGTTTGGTGCGTTCTAGGTAGAAAGCCAAAGCACGCTTACAGAGTATGAAGAGCAGATTCTCCAGAGTGAGAGTGTGGCTTTGGAAAGAATACTGGCAGAACGATGGATTGGTTAAGATGAAATTCTGAGATAACTTTCGGGAGAAATTTCGGGTGGGTGCAGAGAACCACCTTGTCATGATGGAAGACTGTAAAAGGTGGGTCCACGACCAGGGCTTGGAGCTCATTGACTCGTCGAGCAGAAGTGAGGCCAATGAGAAACACCACCTTCCAAGTGAGATACTTCAGGTGAGCCTTGTGAAGAGGTTCAAATGGAGGTTTCATAAGCTGTGAAAGAACAACATTGAGGTCCCAAATCACTGGAGGCGGTTTGAGGGGAGGGTTGACATGGAAAAGTTCTTTCATGAATCTAGAAACCACATGATGGGTGGAGAGAGGTTTCCCTTGAAGAGGCTGGTGGAAAGCAGCAATTGCACTGAGGTGGACTCGTATGGAGGAAGATTTGAGGCCAGACTGAGACAGGTGCAAAAGGTAGTCCAGAACTGAAGGCAAGGAGGAATGTTGAGGCTCCTGGCGCTGGAAAACACACCAAACAGAGAATCTAGTCCATTTTTGGTGGTAGCATTGTCTGGTAGTAGGCTTCCTTGAAGCTTCCAAGACATCCCTCACAGGTTGGGAAAACTGCAGAGGGGTTACGTTGAGAGGAACCAAGCTGTCAGGTGTAGAGACTGCAGGTTGGGGTGAAGGAGAGATCCCTGATGCTGCGTAAGCAGAGATGGAAAACTCCCTGCTGCTGAGTTGAAGTAGAAGGGAGTACCAAGCTTGTCTGGGCCACCGTGGAGCGATCAGGATCATGGTGGCCTGGTCTGACTTCAGCTTGACCAGAGTCTTTTGAATGAGAGGAAATGGAGGAAACGCATATAGAAAGCGATTCGTCCAGTCCAGGAGGAATGCATCTGCCTTGAGGTGCTGAGGGGTGTAGATCCTGGAGCAGAAGTGAGGCAGTTTGAAGTTGTGGGGGGCTGCAAAGAGGTCTATCTGAGGCGTTCCCCACAGGGAGAAGATGTGATGAAGGGGCGTGGAGTAGAGAGCTGCACGAGAACGGGGACGACGGGAATCCCGCGGGACCCGCGGGCATCCCGCGGGTTCCCCCTTCGGGTCACGGGGATCCCATGGGGACGCCCCTAGGGTCACAGGGATCCCGTGGGGACACCCCCTAGGGTCGCGGGGATCCCGTGGGGACGCCCCCTAGGGTCGCGGGGATCCCGTGGGGACGCCTCCGAGGGTCGCGGGGTTCCTGCGGGGCTGGATGTACTCAGTCGCGCGGCTCTTCTTCTCCCTACCTTCTCTGCTTGCAGCACAGAGCCGAATGGAAGTCTTCCCGACGTCAGCGCTGACGTCGGAGGGGAGGGAGGGCTTAAACAAAGCCCTCCCTCCCTCCGACGTCAGCGCTGACGTCGGGAAGACTTCCGTTTGGCTCTGTGCTGCAGGCAGTGCAGGTAAGGAGGAGAGTAGCCTCGTGGTTCGAGTGGCTACCAAGGGAGGGGGGCGGTCCGCCCCGCCACACCCCGCCCCGGTTGCAGCAGAGCCGGCCAGGTCCCCTTACTTTTGTGGCACTTCCCCGACCGACCGATAACATCCCGGGTCCGACAATCCTCCCTGCCCTGTAGCCGCGAATCTAAATTATCTTCTTACAGCAGCTGTAATAAGGTAATTTAGATTTGCGGTTAAGAGCAGGGAGGTTTGTCGGACCGGGGCTGTTGTCGGTCAGTCGGGGAAGTGCCACAAAAGTAAGGGGACCTGGCCGGCTGTGCTGCACCCGGGGCGGTAGAGAATGAGGGGGGAGAAGGACGCTGAAAGGCCATGGGGAAGACGGGAGGGGGGGAAGGACTCTGAAAGCACTTGAAGACAGAGGAGGGAGAAGGACGCTGAAAGCACATGGGGAATACAAAGGGAGGGAGAAGGACGCTGAAAGCACATGGGGAATACAAAGGGGTGGAGAAGGACGCTGAAAGGCCATGGGAAGGGCGGGGGGGAAGGACTCTGAAAGCACTTGTGGAAGACAGAGGGGGGAGAAGGATGCTGAAAGCACATGGGGAAGACAAAGGGGTGGAGAAGGACGCTGAAAGGACATGGGGAAGACGGGGGGGGTGGAGAAGGACGCTGAAAGGCCATGGGGAAGACAGAGAGGGAGAAGGACGCTGAAAGGACATGGGGAAGCAGAGGGGGGAGAAGGACACTGAAAGCACATGTGGAAGACAGAGGGGGGGAGAAGGACGCTGACAGGACATGGGGAAGATGGGGGGAGAAGGACACTGAAAGGAAATGGGGAAGAGAGAGTAGGGAGAAGACGCTGGCAGGGAAGAAGACAGATGCCAGACTATGGGGGGAGCGGAGAGAACAAGATGGGTGCCAGACCAATTTGGAAGGGGGAAGAAAGGGAGAGGCACAGTAACAGAGCAAATGGAAGATGCAGAAGGAAGAGAGACAGTGGATGGAAGGAATTGAATGAGAACATGAGGAAAGCAGAAACCAGGCAACAAAGGTAGGAAAAGAATTATATTTCTTTTTTTTTATTTTGCTTCAGGATAAAGTAGTATATTAGTTGTGTTGATAAAAATTTATAAACATTAGAGGCTCTGGTAGAAACCCGTTTGCAAAGTATGTATTCTTCCCAATTAATATTTTCAAATTAATAAAGTCTTTTTGCTTATTTGTAAATGGGTTTCTACCAGAGCCTTTAATTCAGTAGCATAATTAAATGAAATAACTATTTCTGAAGTTTATAGGGACGGGCGGGGACGGAGGGGATTCCTCACGGGGACGGGTGGGGACGGAGGGATTCCTCGTGGGGACGGGTGGGGACGGAGGGATTCCTCACGGGGACGGGTGGGGACGGGTGGGATTCCTCACAGGGACGGGTGGGGACGGGTGGGACTTTGGCGGGGACGGGTGGGGACGGGTGAGATTTCTGTCCCCGCGCAACTCTCTAGCGTGGAGTTGAGGGTCCACTCGTGAGATTGTAGGAGACGGTTCAAGTTGTCTGCTAAGGCACTGTCCGCCCCCTGAATGTAGACTGCTCTGAGTAAGTTGTTGTTGCAAGTTGCCCAATCCCACACTTTCAGAGGTTCCTGGCAGGTGGAGGCCGATCCCGTTCCTCCCTGCTTGTTCACATAGTACATGGCGACCTGGTTGTCTGTCCGAATGAGGACAACCTGGTCGTGAAGGAGATGTTGGAAGGTCTGGAGAGCGTTGAAGATCGCCCTGAGTTCCAGGAGATTGATGTGGCACTGGCGATCCGTGCTGGTCCAGTGACCCTGGATACGGAGGCCGTCCAGATGAGCCCCCCAAGCATAAGTTGACGAGTCGGTCGTGAGGACTTTCTGATGACGGGGGTTTGGAACAACAAGCCTCTGGAGATTGGAGGATAGCATCCACCAGCGAAGAGACTGTTGCAGAGCAGGAGTTACCTGGAAGTGTTGAGTCAGAGGGTCGGACGTCTGGGACCACTGAGACGCCAAGATCCACTGAGGCGTCCTGAGGTGAAGTCTGGCAAACGGAGTCACATGTACTGTAGAGACCATGTGGCCTAGCAGGACCATCATCTGTCTTGCCGAGATGGAAGGGCGAGAGACACTGAATGGCAGAGGTGAAGAAGAGCCTCCATGCATGGGGGAGGGAGGAACGCTCGGAGTTGGGTGTATCCAGGATCACCCCGATGAAGGGGAGAGTCTGGGAGGGCTGTAAGGGGGATTTTGGGAAGTTTATCTCGAATCCCAGATGTTGTAATAACCAAATTGTCTTCTGGGTCACGAGGGCGACTCCCTGAGATGTGGAATCCTTGATGAGCCAGTCGTCCAGGTAAGGGAACACCTGGAGGCCGTGGTTCCTGAGTGCTGCGGCTACCGCTACCAGGCACTTGGTGAAGACTCTGGGGGATGAGGCCAGGCCGAAGGGAAGCACTCGGTATTGAAGATGGAGATGTCCCACCCGGAATCTGAGGAATTGGCGTGAGGCCGGATGAATAGGGATGTGAGTGTAGGCCTCCTTCAGATCCAGAGAGCATAACCAGTCGTTCTGCTCAATGAGGGGATACAGGGATGCCAAGGTCAACATGCAAAACTTTTCTTTGACCAGAAACTTGTTGAGCACCCTGAGGTCCACAATGGGTCGCAGATCGCCAGTCTTCTTCGGAACAAGGAAGTACCTGGAGTAAAACCCCTTGTTCTGTTGGTCCCGAGGGACCGGTTCGACAGCGCCGAGCTGCAGCAAGGCCTGGGCTTCCCGAAGAAGAAGGGTGGTCTGTGTCAAGTTGGAAGGATACACTCTTGGAGGATGTTCCGGAGGAACCTGGTGGAATTGAAGGGAGTATCCCTCCTTGACGATGGAGAGGACCCAGAGGTCGGTGGTGATAGTCGTCCATCGATGGAAAAAATGGTGGAGGCGACCTCCTATAAGTGGAGTTGCTGAAACAGATAGAGCGACAGAGGTTATGCTCTCTTTGAGACAGTCAAAAGGGCTGAGGAGCCTTAGGAACAGCAGAAGGTTGAGGCTTTTGCTGATGTTTCTGAGGATGCTGCCTCTTCACAGGCTGTCGGATGGGGGGAGCCTGTTTCGGGGGATAGCGCCGCTGGTAGATCAGCGGCGGACGTGATTGACGAGGAAGTACAAGGGGGCACTCGGAGAAATTGAAAGGGGACAGGTTTAGAACAAACGCTAGGAAGTTCTTTTTCACCCAGAGGGTGGTGGATACATGGAATGCGCTTCCGGAGGCTGTGGTAGGCAGAAGCACATTACAGGGCTTCAAAGAAGATTTGGATAGGTTCCTAGAGGACAAAGGGATTGAGGGGTACAGATAGGAGTAGAGGTAGGTTATAGGGATAGGAGTAGAGGTAGGTTATAGAAATAGTCAGGGACCACTGCTCAGGCAATAGGCCTGATGGGCCGCCGCGGGAGCGGACCGCTGGGCGAGATGGACCTCTGGTCTGCCTCAGCGGAGGCAAGTTCTTATGTTCTTAAGAGCAGGCCTGGGCTTCGGACGCAGGATGGACTGGAATGACTTCTCATGGTCCGAGAGCTTCTTGGTTACCACCTCGATGGACTCATCAAAGAGGTCGGTGCCAGCGCATGGAACATTGGCAAGCCTGTCCTAGAGGTTGGGGTCCATGTCGATTGTCCTCAGCCACGCCAGTCGGTGCATAGCCACCGAACATGCTGTGGCCTGAGCCGCGAGCTCAAAGGCATCGTAGGAGGACTGCATAAGCTGCACCCGGAGCTGGGATAACGAAGCCAGCG
Source organism: Geotrypetes seraphini (assembly GCF_902459505.1). NCBI lineage: Eukaryota > Metazoa > Chordata > Amphibia > Gymnophiona > Dermophiidae > Geotrypetes > Geotrypetes seraphini. The sequence goes on from NC_047095.1 coordinate 26,376,641, forward strand.
CCTCCTGGTACTCGAATTGTGCCCTGGGATCCACGTAGGGCATGAACTTCTGGAGTACGGACGAAAGGAACTCCAAATATGTTGTGAAGTGGAAGTTGTAATTCAGGACTTTCGAGGCCATCATGGAGTTCTGGTAAACTCTCCTGCCGAACCGGTCCATGGTCTTTCCCTCTCTACCAGGTGGGACGAAGGCGTAGACCTGGGAGGGGTGGGACCGCTTCAGTGAGGACTCCACTATCAGGGATTGGTGGGAGAGCTGAGATCCGTCGAACCCCTTCCGATGAACAGTGCGGTATCTGGTGTCCAACTTACCCGGCACCGCAGGGATCGAATGTGTCTCGAGGCACCGTGCAAAGGTCTGGTCCAGTAGCTTGTGTAAGGGAAGCTTTAGGGACTCCGCCAGTGGTTGAGGGAGGCGCATAGTTTCCAGGTATTCTTTCGAGAATTTGGACCCCGTATCTAGGGGGATGTCAATGTCATTAGCCATCTGTCGAAGGAACGAGAAGAACAGTTGGTCGGCCGTTGCAGGGCCTCGAGACGGGCTCGAAGAGATCGAGGCCTCCTGATCCATAGGGGACAGGGATTGTGACGGTGAGAGAGATCCCATTGTGTCCTCGAGCTCCGGCATCGGTGGAAGAGTAGTGGTTGGTGGTGAATACTCCAGGTATGCTTGCTTCCGATGAGGCGAGGCCTGCCTGGACGAGTGCCTCGATCGGTGATGCGGACTGTGTCGAGAGGTTGGCCTCGATGGGCAAGGCGAGTAGGTCTTCGCTGAGGCCCCCAGGTAGTGGATGGGGCTGGAAGCGGTTGATCGAAGCAGGGGTGGTTGCCGTAAAGGCTCAAACCCCGTCGGGATGATCGGTTCCAATGGAGGCATTCGCAAAGACTCTGCTCCTTGCATCGATGGAATCAGCTCCAACGGAGGCACTCGCAAAGACTCTGCTCCTTGCATCGAGTGTATCGGTTCCAATGGAGGCATGGGCAAAGACTCTGCTCCTTGCGATGCATGCATTGTTGCCAGACCAGACACTCACAGAGACTCTGCTCCCTGTTGAGAGTGTGTTCCCCGCTGAGGCACTGGAGGGGGCTCGACCTCGCGGGAGGCTCTACATGCCTAGGCTGGATTTGGGAAAGAAGCTGAGGCCCCATCGTGGTAAAGAGCTCGATGAATTGCTTCTGTAGCATGGTCTGGAACGAGGCCGGCAAGAATGGATCCGCATCTGAAATGGGACCACCTGCGTGGGCCTCGCGCTCCCTCGGGGCAGTGTGTGAGTGCTTGGACTCCAAGGTCTTGGGCACTTTCAACACTACTGGGGGAATGGGCTGCTGAGCTACCTGACCTGAGGAGGTTGAGGAAGGCATCGCAGCAGGCGCCGGAGTCTGAGGCGGGCTTGATGAGACTTGGCACCGCAGAGGTGGTAGGCTGTGGAGATGCGGATGATGTTGAAGGCGAAGGTCCCTTCGAGGTCGACGGCTCCGTCGAGGATTCCATGAACAGCGATTCCCACAAAACGCAACGGCGCTTGAGTGGGAGCAAGGCCGGCATGATTTCGGGAGATGTTCAGGCCCGAGACACCGAATACAGCGTCGATGAGGGTCCGTTAGCGAAATCGCGCGCTGGCACTTGGCACACTTTTTAAAACCGATGATAGGCCGGGACATAGGCCGAAAAAGCTCCGCCGCAAGATCGAAGCCGCGGGGCTGTGGCCACGTGGCCTGCCCGGTCGAACGGAACGAAGAAATTTTTTTTTTTTTTTAAACAATAAAACACGACGAAAATCAGCGATTAAGATCAAACAAAACCAAAACGCAGACTTAGAAGGCACACGGGAAGAAAACTTTGCGCAGAGAGTCGAAGACGGACTTCTCGGCTCCGCGGAAAAGTAAGAACTGAGGAGACGCGCCCTGGTCTGGGCGGGAAGGCACTCGCGCATGTGCGGTGCGGGCGACTCAAAACTTCGAGTTTTTCTTCAAAGAAGCGTCCGCATCGGGGCTCCGTTGGATCACCTCACCCATTTTTAGAATACCTGCCTGCTTGTCCTGGGATAATTTGTGCTATTACTTTAAGCGCAAAGACTTGTACAATAAACCTTTGTTTTTCATTTTTGAAACTGAACTCTTTTGTGTTTTTATATAATTGTGCCTTTTTTTTTTATTTGTTTTTTTTTTTTAAATTAAACAGCAACTGGATGCTCCTGGCCACTTTGTGGGGGGAAAGAAGAAACCTGAGGAAAGAGGAGCTACTCAATAGCACCAAATCGGTCACAGGTCAAAAGCGCGAGACGACAAAGGCGCGCCAACAACCCAGCGCAGACAACTGAGCACAAGGCGGAAGCGCGCCGAAGAAAAATAGTATTTTAAGGGGCTCCGACGGGGTGTGTGGAGGGGGGAATCCCCCACTTTACTTAACAGAGATCGCGCCGGCGTTATGGGGGGTTTGGAGGGTTTGAACCCCCACATTATACTGAAAACTTTACTTTTTCCCTAAAAAAGAGGGAAAAAGTTAAGTTTCCAGTAAATGATGTTGGAGGGAGGGCTTACACAAAGCCTGCCCTCCGTTGTCAGCGCTGACATCGGGGAAGACTTCCGGTTGGCTATGTGTGCGCGGCAGGGCAGGCAGGAAATAGAAGACGAGCCTTGCAGCTCGAGCTCCATTTGGCTGAGAAAGTTGCTAAGATGAGGGCTGGGAGGCAAACGCGGAACACAAAAGGGGGGGGGAGTGCATTTTTGGACACAAGGCATGAACTTGGGAAAGAGGATGGAGGAAGGGAGGGAAAGAGATGCTGAGGTGGGAGAGGGTGTGGGTTTTTTTGGACACAAAGCATGAACGGGAGAGAGGATGGAGGAAGGAAGGGGAAGGGGGAGGGAGTGCGTTTTTGGGCACAGAAGACATGATCTTGGGAGAGAGAAAGGGAGGGAAAAAGATGGTTGTGTACACGGGGAATGGAAGAAAGGAAAATTTTTGGTCATAGGGAGGGAGTGAGGTACAGATGAGAGGGAGAAATATTGTGGTGGAACGGACAGATTGAAATGGATGCAAGAGGGAGGAATGTTGGACATAGTGGTGAAGGGAATGGTGGGAGAGATGTGGCATGGTGCTGGAGAGGGGTGATAGAAGGAGAAATGTTGGGCATGAGACTGGTGGGCAGGGGCGAAAGATGAGAAAGGGATAAATGCTGGACCATCGTAGGAGGAACCAATGGACAGCAACAGAAGAATTTACAGAAGATGGGAAAGTGGAAAAAAGAAACATGGGACCAACTTTATGGAAAAAATAAGTCTCCAGACAACAAAGGTAAAAAACGGAATTTATTGACTAAAATATGTTAGCTTTGGGAAATGTATATAGCAGATGTCTTTGTATTGTGTTCAAAAGAAAATGAAATGCATTGCTGGTTTTATTTCTACAGTGTTGAAGTACTTGCTGACCCTTGCTGTGACTGGTGGGGATCCCCAAACACCACCAGCAGAGGACCTCCTCTAGAGACGGCCAGGACTCCCCTCCACCAAGCACAGCAGTCGCTGGCAACATACATGAGCCACTGAGGTGCCAGTATCTGTGACTCAGGGATGCTATTGCTGCCTGCCAAGTTTGGCAAAAGAGACCCCCAGCCAACTGCAAAGGAAGTCATCAGCTGACAGCTTGGGGGTTCTCATCAGCTGAGTATTTATATTTTATATTTACTTTAAAGGCTCTGGTAGAAACCCGTTTACAAAATATTCTTCCCAATTAATATTTCCAAATTAATAAAGTGTCTTTGCTTATTTGTAAATGGGTCTCTACCAGAGCCTTTAACTCAGTAGCATAATTAAATGAAATAACTATTTCTGAAGTTTAAAGGGACAAGCGGGGATGAAGGAGATTCCTCGCGGGGACAGGTAGGGACGGAGGGGATTTCTCACAGGGACGGGTGGGGACGGAGGGATTTCTCGCGGGGATAGGTGGGGACGGAGGGATTCCTCACGGGGACGGGTGGGACTTCTGCCCCTGTGCAACTCTCTAGTGCAGTGATTCCCAACCCTGTCCTGGAGGAACACCAGGCCAATCGGGTTTTCAGGCTAGCCCTAATGAATATGCATGAGAGAGATTTGCATATGATGGAAGTGATAGGCATGCAAATTTGCTTCATGCATATTCATTAGGGCTAGCCTGAAAACCCAATTGGCCTGGTGTTCCTCCAGGACAGGGTTGGGAACCACTGCTCTAGTGCACAGTCGGCCATCCTCCCTATTCTGCCACTGCTGCTTTCCTTAACCAGCAGCAGTGGCAGTAAACAGGGGTGTCCGCGGGTGCTCATCTTCTGGCCGGCTCTGACGGGAGTGTGGGGGGGGAACCCCCCCACTTTACTGAATACTGTTCGTGCTGCCGTGTTGGGTGGGTGTGAAGGGTGTGAAGGGAAAAAATAGGGAAAAAGTTAAGTTTCCTCTATAATGGGGGGTTACAAACCCCCAAAACCATCCCCAACGGCAGCGCGAATAGTATTTAGTTCCCACACACACACCCCTGTCGGAGCCCTTTAAAATAAGGTTGCGCACTTATGACTGTGAACCATGTAGAAAACATAAAGCCCTCTTCTAATACAGGCTCACAAACTAAAAGTAATAATGTACACATACGAAACTCTAAAATGCCAGACTCTACACACAGTACAACACCAGAGAAATAGAAAGTAATGGATTTTTTTCCTGAACTGTGCAATATATAAATATAACAGATATAAATTCTCAAAACTGACATTTCAATCACTAAACTGAAAATAAAATCATTTTTCCTACCTTTGTTGTCTGTTTATTTTATTTTTCTGATCATCTTCTTCCCAATCTAGCTGTACTTCACCCTGTCTGTGTTCATAACTCTTCCAGGGACTCCTTATCTATTCGCTATTCTTTTTCTCCTGCTTCATTTTTTTGTGGTTTAGTGATAGAGCTACTGCCTCAGCATCCTGAGGTTGTGAGATCAATCCAAGAACTGCCTGGGAAAATCACTTAATCCTCCATTGCTCCAGGTGAAAAATAAGTACCTGCATATATGTAAACTTTTGAATGTGTAACCACAAAAAAGTATACAAGTCCCATCCCCTTTCCATCCTTTTTTGACCTAAATCCCGACTTTGGTACTGACTTTTCATACTCAGCTTTCTTCCGTTTTTCTGCCTCCATCTAAAATCTGCTTTTCAATTTCTTCTCTTCCATATCCACCATCTCCTCCCTCTCCCTCCCCTCCATCCATGTGCAACATCTCCTTCCTCTCTTCCCTTCCCCTCCATTCATGTGCACCATGTGACCTAATGGTAAAGCTGCTGCCTCAGGACCTTGAGGTGTGGGATTGAATCCCAGCATTGAGCCTTGTAACCCTGGGCAAGTCACTTAATCCTCCATTGCCTCCTGCTTTCAATATTTAACCACAAAAAGGTGGTATACAAGTTCCATTCCCTTTCTTTTCCCCTTTCTCTTTTACTCCAATCCCTTCCATGTACACACTCTTTCTTTGCATCCAGCATCACTCTTTTATATCTCTGTATACTCCCCATGTCTAGCAATACCCTTCTGTGTTTTTGATCCTATGCTCTCTCCCCATCTGTCTCTTTGCTGTGTCTTTTTTCCTTCTCATAAATAGGTTCTCCCCTTTTTCATTCTTTTCACCCACATCCTGCAGAAAACAGCCCCCTCCCTCTCTCAATTTGCAGGCTCTCTGTCTTTCCTTCTGCATTCTGCAGTAAGCAGTTTTCCTGCCCCCACCTCGATCTGGCATCAATCATTCTGGCTCTCCCTGCCACTGCTTGGTCCAGGATTAATATTTCTTTTCCTGCCCTCTGTTTCATCACACTTTGCAAGTCCAGCATTCCTTCCTGCCTGCCTAGCTCCCGCCCACCCAATGTTCTTACAAATGATCTTCTTCCCAGCAGCAATTCAACAAGGCGCTCTCTAGCCAAGCCAGAGGCCTTTCCTCTACTATGCGGCAACAGGAAGTTGCTGTAGAGGAAAGGCCCCTGCGGCTGGACAGAAAAAGCCTGACTGAATTGCTGCTGGGAAGAAGACCATTTGTAAGACCATCAAATGGCAGGAGCTAGTCAGACAGGCAGGTTGGCAGGGAGGGAGGCCAGACTCAAGAGTAAAATCAGATGGGACTGGCAGTGTTTTTCAGTACAAGTCCGCAGCCTATATGCAGCAGCCAAAAAAATAAATAGCGAGGACAGCATGGGCCGCCCAAGAGGACCTTGAGAACTGCCATTAGCTCAGTAAAAGCCTGCTGCCTGTATGCAGCAACCAAAAAAATAAATAGCGAGGATTGCACAGGCCGTCCAAGAGGTCCCCGAGAGCTGCTACTGGCTCGCAGGCCTTGCATTGAAGAACACTGCACTACATAAACCAGCTCGCTTTTTATTCACGTTTATTCACTTTTTCAAAGAAATCAAACAAATTGGCTGAACCCATGCTCATTCTGTCTCATTAAAAGATTTTTGTCTACATTTGCCGTAATTTTACTTTTTTATAATAGTTTCCATTATCTTGCCTGGCAATGAAATCAGGCTTACCGCTCTGTAATTTCGCAAATCACTCCTGGAACCCTTTTTAAAAATCAGCATAACATTGACCACCATCCAATCTTCAGGTACTACGGATGATTTTAGTGAAAGGTTACAGATCACTAACAGCAGACCAGCAATTTTATGTTTGAGTTCTTTCAATACCCTGGAATGTATGCCATCCGGTTCAGGTTATTTATCACTTTTTAACTTGTTGATTTAGCTCAGTACATCTTCCAAGTTCACCAAGATTTCTTTCAGTTCCTCCGCATCGTCACTCTTGAACATCATTTCCAGTTCAGGTAGATCTCTTACATCTTCTTCCATAAAGACCAAAGCAAAGAATTCATTCAGTCTCTCTGCTATGGCCTTATCCTCCCTTTGCTCCAACAGACCCCTAGCTTCCCTTACAGGTTTTCTGCTTCTGATGTATGGTACCTGAAAATGTTACTGTGAGTTTTTATCATCATGTCCATGCCTGATTTAAAGTCCTAACCTTTGCCACCGATCCTTTTAGCTTTTTTTTAACCATTTTCCTCATTTTATCGTAGCTACCCTTTGAAAATTAATTCTGGCTTACTTTGCACAAATGCCCCAAGCTGAAGAAGAAATCAGAAAACACACACCACTTTAATTAGGTAACAGCAAATTAAAAATAAAGAAATAAGGATGATGAAAAATGCTACAAAACAATGAAGGTTTCTTCAAAAACATTTTGAGAGAGCTGTTTCATTTCCTTTTAGCAGAATGGGAAAAACTAAACTAAAGAGCCTGCAGAGACAACTGTATACAGAAAATGCCAAGCATACTCAAAATTTTACATTAGCTATGAGCCCTGGAAGAGTTGTTTCACCACGGACTGTCAGATGAAGTGTAGCTGATCACATCAAGCTTGTCAATTGAATACCAAGCCTTCCTGTCAACAATTAACCCATCTCTCAATTATGACATTATTCAGCATTTAATAAAAAATTAAATGTATTCCCCCACTACCCCACTGTGGTCTCAGGGCAGTCCAAGAGGGTTGCCATACAGGACACTGGCCACTCAAATCCATCTCTTTCCTTCCTCTCCCTAGCTTCTGAGTCATACCAGAAACAATAACTCCCCTGTTGTTTACTGGCCTATATTTGTGCTGTAGAATCAAAGACAGGTGAGAGACTGCAGCAAGCATAGTGATAAGACCTCTTTTGGAGGGGCACAATATACATGCACATTCATGCTCTACCCTCCCTTTCCTTTTAACTATTTAATTGTAAACTGCTTCAGTATATTAACTGAAGGGTAATATAACAAACAGAAATGAAAACAAATAATATATTTTGGATGGGAAGAAAAATAAGGTAGTCCTAGAAATTGGCAGCACATGTGCCCTTGACAAATGGCATCTTCAGATGTCAAGTGATCTTCAACATTCACATGCTGCAATTTTTTTGTTGGCCAAATAGATATAGCAAGCAAACATTAAGCTTGAAACAACACTTGTAACTTACATGTAAAAATTCCATGATTACTTTGTCAAATTTTGTTTGCTTCTGAATATGATTTAAAGTTGCCTGATGAGACTCGCCGACCAAATGCGCTTCAATGTCTTTTTCTTCAAATGTTCGGAATTTACAAAATGAACAAGTGAATGCCATCCTAGGAGGCAAAATGTTGCTTAGTTTTTTGAATTAGACAGAAACAATAGCTTGCTAAACTACCATAAATACTCATGTAAAGATCACAATATTTATGACCAATTAAGAAGTCAAAAGTCAGGGAGGCAAAATATATTCAAATCTATCCACAGGTCCAGCATTTCCCTTTCCTTCCCTACCCACCCATGTCATGCGTATCATCTCCCTTTCCTCTAGGATCCAGTATTATCTCCCGTGCCCTCCTCACTCAGCATCCGCTAGCATCTTCTCCTCTTTTCCCCATGCAGCCCCTATCTCCATATTTTTTCTGGCACTTTCTCTCTCTGTTACATCCTAGCTCACGTTTGTGGTCTAACACCAGCTCTGGCAGGATACACATTTCAAATCTGACATATTGTAATCACAAAACAGAAAATAAAATTATTTTTTCTCTCTTTTCTCGTCTGATCATTATTCAAATCATGTTGGTCCCAAGCTCTGGTTGTCTTCTGATAACTCGCTTGCCAGAGTTTCCTGCCCATTTGTTGTTTTCTTCTTTCGCCGTGTTAACCATCCATCTTCCATCTCTGTCCTCCCCTTCTGTTTCCCTTCCCTCCCTGGAGGTCTGGTATCTTTCCTTTTTTCGTCTCCATCCCTGCAGCTGTAGCGATGGACCCCACCATCCCCAGATTCACAATCTCTCCTTTTTTCAACTACCCTTTCATCCAGCATCTCTCCCTCCTTTCCCACCACCCCAGGGTCCACCATCTCTCCCTTTTTCTTCCCAACTACCCTTCTATCCAGTATCTCTATCCCCCTTCATACCATCCCTTGTTTTCAACTTCTCTCCCTTTCTGTTCCTTCTCTCCCTCCATCCCATTGTCCACCATCTCTCTCCCTCTCCTCTGTTTTAGACCCATTATTTCTTCCCCTCCCCCCACCCTCAGTCCAGCATATGCACATCTCTTTGGACCCCTCCTTCCCTCCCTCTGTGTACTTTTACACCAGGGCCCGTTTCCCGCCGCCCCCCCCTCGCTCCCCCAAATGTCTGCATGTTTTCCCCCTTCGTCTTCCCGGTTTCACCTTCGAGATTTGGCCCGCCGTTCCTTCCCTCCCTCCATCCTGGCTTCCCGGTCTCATCTTCTAAGCAGCCTGCCTAGGATCGCCAGTTCACTGTAGCGAACCTAGCAGGCTGCATCGGCCTCCGCAGCATGTTCCCTTTGCCAAAGTCCTACCCCTCCTCTGACGTACGGGATTGCAGCAGAGGGAACATGCTGCAGAGGTCGACAGCAGCCTGCTAGGTTTGCTATAGCCGACCGGTGATCCTCGGCAGGCTGCTTAGAAGATGAGACCGGGAAGCCGGGATGGAAGGAACGGCAGGCCAAATTTGGCCTGCAGGCCTGAATTTGACACCCCTGCTGTACAAGACACAGAAAAGAAGGAGGGGTATGGGGAGACTTCCCAAGAAACAAGTCTAATCTGCTCATATTGAAACTGCATAACAATCATGAACAATCATAACAATGTAAAAACATCTTAAAATTCATAACCTCTGGGCAAAGTGCACAATATGACTGGATGGTAATCCTAGAAAGGGTGGGTTCCAGTAATAGAGTGTGAATTTACAAGAAAGAAGATTAGCAAAAGTAAGAACCAAATTTTTCGTTCTTGTACAATCCCACTCTATTCCTGGACAAGTGGGATGTTAACAGAATGGTCCCTCAAATTCAGGGTGAGACTGATGAGCCAGCTGCCAGAACTGAAGATCTGAAAGCGAATCCTACTTTGCTGTCACGGCTATTGTGTAATACTTTGTAAAGGTATGCAAGGAGGACTAAGTGGCAACTCTACAAATCTCTTAAGGGGAAACTGCTGAAGATTCTGCCCAAGAGGAAGCAACGCCTCATATGGAGTGTGCCTTTATTGGAACAGGAGGACGCTCTCCGGCTCCAACATAGGCGGATGAAATAGCCGCCTTGCAGATCCATCTGGAATTGCTGGCTTTCGAAACTGGTCTGCCCTTGTGGGCAGCACACACAAGCAAGAACAGATGATCGATCAAATGAAATTAGTTTGTAACCTCTAAGTACTTCAGTAAACGTTTGTCTACATCCAGCGATTTCATCACCTTGTCATGTTTGCCCAAACCGCAAGGGTTCAAAAGCCAGCAACCATATCTCCTAGTTGATGTGGAAACTGGAGATCAACTTTGGAAGAAAGGAGGGAACAGTGCGCAGAATCCCACTTGATTCCATAATCTGAAGAAACTGATCTATGCAGGATAAAGTCTGAAATTCTGAAACTCTGTGGGCCGATGTAATGGCTACCAAGAAGAACAATTTGGTGGTGAGAAGAAGCTCAGTTCAACGGCTCATATTATGAACTAGCAAGCGACCAGATAATTAAATTGAGATTCCAAGTCGGGACAGCTGATGCAATGAAAGGCGAAGTCAAATCATACCCCTCAGAAACATGACCACATCCAGATGGGTGGCCAGATAGCCCCTCAGGGTTTTAGGACTGAAACAGGAAAGTCCAGCTATCTGCACTTTTCCTGGCCTTCTTGAAGGAAATCAAGCACAAGGGGAATCAATGTTGAGCTTGGATCTTCGCACTGCCGAGCACACCAATTTTGAAAACGCCTCCAAACCTTTGCATATGCTGCCACCGTTAACTTCTTACTGCGCAATATTGTTGCAATCATTCCTATGGAGTAACCTGTATGCATTAAGTTTTTGCGCTCAAAAGCCAGGCCGTTAAGACTAAAGCAGTCCAGATCCTGTAGGGCTATGGGACCCTGCATGAGAAGGCATGAGTGACATGGAGGTTTGAGATCCCGATCCAGCTGCAGACGAACCAGATCAGCATACCACAGGCGCCTCGGTCTATCAGGTATTACTAGAATCACTCGGCCCCGGTAAGTGTTGAGTTGTCTCAGAAAACGGCCTATCATGGGCTATGGAGGAGACATAAAGAAGGCCCTCCTGTGGCCATGACTGCACCAGGGCGTCTAATCATTCACTTCCCGATTCGCAACAGTAGCTGAAGAAACGAGGTGCTTTCTTGTTGGACGCTGACACCATAAGGTCGAACATCCCATCTGTCCACTATACTCTGGAAGGCTCTCTGAGACAGACTATTCTCCCGGATCTAGAGTTTGCTGGCTGAGATAATACAACTGCACGTTGTCCACACCTGTAACGTGTGCCGCCGAAACTGCCAGAAGATGTTTTTCTGCACAGCAAGAGAGCAGTTGAGCCTCCTTGTGCCCCCCTGTCAATTGATATAGACTACCGCTGTGACACTGTCTGAGAAAATCCGGACTACCTGGTGTAGAAGAGCCAGCTGGATCGCTCTAAGCTCCAGGCAAGTAATCAACCACTTCCTCTTCGAAGGTGACCAACATCCCTGAACCAGACTCTCCATGCAAAGCGCCCTCCAGTTTATTTATTTTAAAAATTATTTATTTATTTTAAAAATTTATATACCTAAAATCAAACAAATATTGACATATAATCATCAGAAAATCACGTAAAGTGACCATCAAAAGAACAATCGCAAACATCAGTTCTTAGAAAAATGCATTAACAAATAACTGCTTTTTTTAATAGTTTTCTGAAATTACCCTTGTCATAACATTTTTGTAATTGACCGACAAGTAAGTTCCACAGTTTGGCCCCCGCACAGCAAAAGTCCATTTTATTGGTCTCAGAATGTCAGACTGTGCCAAGCATCCGGCATTCAAGGGAGCCACACATATAGCAGATCCCTCTGTGGACTCCAATGGGAGATTAGCACATCCTGAACTGGCTGCAAGTGAACCCTCGCCCAGGGAACCACATCGATAGTCACAACCATCAAGTATTGCTATGCTGTCAGGGCTTGAGTGTCCATAGAGAGTGATGTCAGAGAAGGGGCGGGATCGGGGCAGAGGGAAGACAACTCGGACAACCTATAGCAGCTTACAAAGATTGCTAAAGCCAGCGATCTTCTTCTGCAGGGCAGGCTGCTGAATTTCAGTAAATTGCTGCAGGAAGCCGGACACTAGCGGGTAAGCCACTTCCCGACTGACCCTCCCCACTCGCCCTCTAAAGTAGGAGCGGCAGGCCAGCAAGAGGCAGCGCTGCCGCTCCTGCTTTAGGGGGGAGGTGGAGGGTCAGTCAATGAATCGGTTTTGGGTGGGGTAAATCGATTCACCTGAAGTGAATTGGTGAATCAATTTGAATCGTGAATCGGGCAGCACTAATATATACCCTAAAGTAGAGGCAGAAGTGGAGGGAATATGAAAAACTATCTCCAAGGTATTAATTCATGGGAGTCATACCTTCTCTAATGGAAAGGAAACTGTGGCATATGGAAATCACACAAATGGGAGGGGGATTCCTTCTTGCGGTGCCATAGCCTTCATGCTCTCACTCTACTGTGGAGTGTGCATTACTGGAGCTAGACTGGCTGCAGCAGTCCCAGCCAAAGGGTACATTGCAGGATTTCTTAGACCACTATGGGAAAAGTCTACTTGCCAGTTGCAATTAATAGCTGAAACTTATATTTAATTTGTTTATAAATTATAGGTAAGAGACAATTCAAGTAAAACTGTTTTGACTTTCCTGGAGTTCTGAGAGTGTCAGAAGTCAGATATCATCTATTTGTATGGCTAATTTCAACCCACCTGTTGATGAGGAAGACAAAACTATTCTAAATGTTTCCAAAAAATGCACTGATTTTTTTCAGCAGGTAACACTATCATTACAAGCCTAATCAGAAGTGGTTAAAATGGTTAAAAAAAAATACCCAGAATGATTAAGTATGCACTAAGGCAATCATTACCAAAATGATGGTCAAAAGCTAATGAAACAGATCTGTAAATATTCAGCAACACACAGTACAAAATCCACCTTCCCTTTATAACATATAGGAATTTATTAAAAATTTCAGTTAAGATAGCAATACCTCACTGTATTTGCAATACTAATTTTAAGCTAATTGCATGAAATTGAGATTTGAAAAAAAACAAAAAACAAACAAACCACATTGATTTGTGGCAAGTATTTTTGCAGATTGGCTACATACAAGCTCTTAATCTGTTCATATGGTAAGTTATAACACCAACATTATCACAAACCTGTATCCATCACCGTATTTTTCACTATTTTTCTCCCTTCTGCGTCTTTGTTTCTCTCTTCTTGCCTCAATTCGACGTTTTTCTTCTTCTTCATCCACCTTTTCATCTTGTTTCCCTAATTGCAAAACATAAAAAGTAATATTTAAAATGCATATTGCTTGTTAATATAATTATCTCAAGTCTTCGGAATTTATTAAACAGTAATGTTTACAAGCAGTTGCCCAAGTTACAGATATATATATCATGTTTTATTATACTGTGTACCAACATCTTGCTAAATGTGAGAATCTGTACTACTACCATAAAGCAAAGTATATTAAAGAAGAGATTGCACAACAATTTGTCCTCCTTACTATAAGCAAGGGCTGTTTAGTTCTTTCCTGTAGTCAATATTGTGAAATTATACTTAAAAATCTTTGCACAGGGTCGTATTTTTACTACTTCCTGTCATACCTTCTGAACGTCAACTATAGTAAGCTCCATTGAGTAGGGATACCAAAGTTTTCTGTAAAAAAGGAGGATTAATCAGGCACATAAGTAGGTGACTTCAACAACTCAGTGCCACTAAATTTCATAAATAGCTTGTCCATTGTCCAGGACGGATGTGGGACAATCAATCAGCTTATGTTGAGAGATAAGCAAGTTTCCCAACTGATTTTGGAAGCATCTGTTATTAGGATACAATAATGTTCCAGCCCTGCAAAAGAATACCTTTGTTCAGGTTTGAATTCTGACATCCACCACTGTAATCTGGTTTAAAGTAAAGGTGATGGACAAATTCTGGTAAGGAGCTCAGGTATGCTGGAATCTGAAGTGGTACTGCATTTTGAGTCAAGGAAAAAGAATGACATGGACTACAGATGCCTGACATTGGCAAATAAGATCTGGCCATAACTGCTAAGGAACAGTGAACCTTCTGGACATAGTGCATTAGTTTTAGATGTCTCTGTGTGGCGGAAAAGCTTTGGTCCAAAGGTGTCCAAAATAGTGACTCCAAATGAAATTTTGGCTCCTCTAAGTTGATTAGAAAGCCCAGGATTTAAAGGAGATGCATCATTTCATTCCTGAGGGAAAACAGCTGGACTTTTTCAAGAAGTTTTTACATACTAGTCACCAAGTTATGGGAAAGTACAAGTTCCTGCTTGTGCAGCTAAGCTGCCACAACTACCAGGCATTTGGTGAAAACCCAGGAGAGTACAAAGAGAGGCTGAAAGGGAAGATTGCACTAACAACGGCTAGTGTCCAGAAGGAATCACATATTTTATGTAGCTGTGATGAACTGGGAAGCGCTTATTAGTGTTGAGAAGCATCCCTTCCAGTCAAGTTGGGGAGAATGGAGGACAGTGTGTTCATTTTGATCTTCTCTTTGCATAGTTAAGGGATCACCATCTAACCTATGGCAGTTTATAGTGATCTGTAACCTGTTGCTAAAATCATCTGTAGTACCTGAAGATTGGAGGGTGGCCAATGTTATGCTGATTTTTAAAAAGGGCTCCAGGGGAGATCCGGGAAATTATAGACCGGTAAGCCTCACTTCGGTGTGGGCAAAATGGTAGAAACGATTATAAGAAATAAAATTGTGGAACACATAGACAAGCATGATTTAATGAGACCGAGTCAGCATGGGTTCAACCAAGGGAGATCTTGCCTCACAAATTTGCTTGACTTCTTTGAAGGTATGAATAAATATGTGGATAAAGGTGAGCCAGTTGATATAGTATATCTAGATTTTCAGAAAGCTTTTGATAAAGTTCCTCATGAGAGGATCTTGAGAAAATTAAAATGTCGTGGGATAGATGGCAAAGTTCAATTGTGGATAAGGAATTGGTTATTGGATAGAAAACAGAGGGTAGGGTTAAATGGTCATTTTTCTCAATGGAGGAGAGTAAACAGTGGAGTGCCACAGGGATCTGTACTGGGACCGGTGCTATTTAACTTATTTATAAATGATCTGGAAATTGGAACGACGAGTGACGTGATTAAATTTGCAGATGATACTAAACTGTTCAAAGTTGTTAAAAAGCATGCGGATTGTGAAAAATTGCAGGCGGACCTTAGAAAATTGGAAGACTGGGAGTCCAAATGACAGATTAAATTTAATGTGGACAAATGCAAAGTGATGCACATTGGGAAGAATAACCTGAATCACAGCTACCGGATGCTAGGATCCACCTTGGGGATTAGCGCCCAAGAAAAGGATCTGGGTGTCATCGTAGACAATAGGATGAAATTTTCTGCCCAATGTGCGGTGGCGGCGGCCAAAAAAACAAATAGGATGCTAGGAATTATTAAAAAAGAGATGGTTAACAAGACTAAGAATGTTATAATGCCCCTGTATCGCTCCATGGTGCGACCTCATCTGGAGTATTGCTTTCAATTCTGGTCTACTTATCTCAAGAAAGATATAGTGGCGCTAGAAAAGGTTCAAAGAAGAGTGACCAAGATGGTAAAGGGGATGGAACGCCTCTCGTATAAGGAAAGACTAAAACAGTTAGGTCTCTTCAATTTGGAAAAGAGACAGCTGAGGGGAAATATGATTGAAGTTTACAAAATCCTGAGTGGAGTAGAACAGATACAAGTGGATCAATTTTTCACTCCGTCAAAAATTATAAAGCCTAGGGGACACTTGATGAAGTTACAGGGAAATACTTTTAAAACTAACTGGAGGAAATTTTTTTTCACTCAGAGACTACGGTAGTTAAGCTCTGGAACGCGTTGCCAAAGGTTTGGACAAGTTCCAAGAGGAAAAGTCCATAGTCTGTTATTAAGAAAGACACGGGGGAAGCCACTGCTTACCCTGTATTGGTAGCATGGAATATTGCTACACCTTGGGTTTTGACCAGGTACTAGTGACCTGGAATGGTCACCGTGAGAAGGGGCTACTGGGCTTGATGGACCATTGATGTGACCCAGGAGCCTTTCGTGAGGAACTTTATCAAAAGCTTTCTAAAAATCTAGATACACTAAATCATCCGGCTTACCTTTATCCACGTGTTTATTCATACCTTCAAAGAAGTCAAGCAGGAACTAACAGAAAGAAGATTATCGAAGGTATAAACCTAATCTTCTATTCTGTTATGTTCATTACAGATTCCATATGCTAGGTGACATACCAAAGCAATGACAGCAGCTAGGGAGGGTCAGAAGAGCCTGTCCTTAACACTGAGGTCCCGAAAACGGCATCAGAATGTGCTGCCATATCCACTCGGTAAAACCGTGTAAAAGTATGAAGAGAGGACCAAGTAGCTGCCCTGCAAATTTCATTAGGAGGAATCGCACAAGACTCCGCCCACGACACAACCACACTTTTAGTCGAGTGTGTTTTAAGCAAAATCGGTGGCTGCTTGCCCATATACTTTGGTTAAAAAAACTTTCTTTGTTTTGTGGAAACTTTGCACTATAAAATCTTATTTTGATTTTTCATCCTTTAGATTGTTAGTACAATCTTTAGTTCTAAGTACATTGGATTATTGCAATATTATCTATCTTGGTTCTTATAAGAAAACTACTAAGAGGATGAGAATTATCCAAAATATAGCAGAGTTTTAAATTTTTAATTTGAAAAAAATCGGAACATGTAACACCTTACTATCAAAAGTTACACTGGCTCCCAGTAGAAGCGAGAATAATGTCTGTGTGTCTTATGCAGCGAAGGTCCTTTTTTTTTTTTTTTTAGTCAAGGTTTTTTTATTGAAAAGTTTTTGGAATGAAATATACATACAGAAAGATGAAAAAACTAGAGTTATACAAGTTGCACAGGCAGAGATATAGGTAAACTAGCAATGAGATAAAGTAACAGTGACACAATAAATGATATAAATAACATTTGTATAACCCATAATCGTATAACTAGTAGAAAAACAGTTCAACAGCATGAATCAAAAGGAAATGTAGGGGAGAGGAGACAAAAGCAAAAGAGAAAAGGGAGTCGGAAAAATCAAAAAGTAGGAATATGAAGAAATAGCCTCAATGAATTCCATCTGGTTTTAAAGCGAGGGAATCTATAGGTGGATTTAGCCAAGTAAGCTTCAGTACGGTAGGTGAGGCAAACTAAGTTCCACCATTGGGAGTGTGAAACCTGAGTAAGGTCTTTCCAAGAACTAAGGAGGACCTTGAGAGTTAGGGAGAGCAAAAAGTCCATCAGATAGGCGTCATCCTCAGTAAGTAAAGATCTTAGGGCAGAAGACTTCAGCAAAAGCATTTGATAAGTGAGAGCAATATTAATGTGGAAAACGGAACAAATGGTGTCCCAAACGTCATTCCAAAAGAAACGTATCGTGGAGCAGGAAAAGAGATGTTGTAAAGAACCTATTTCTTTGTGACAGGTCCAACAGTTCTTGGAGTAGGAGGGATTTATGTTATGGGATTTGATAGGAGTCCATTGGGCCCTATGTAAAAGAACATGCTTTGGAGAAAAGATGCTGATCTGGAGGTGTGAAAAGTAGATCGGAAAATGTGTGACCAGTCGTCCTTAGAAATGGTCTGTTCTAGATCCAGTTCCCAGGATTTTAAAAGAGGGAGGGTCAGATTGGGAGAATAGGACATGAGAAGTTTATAAAAATGTGAAGCAGTGTGACCAACAGCTAGATATTGGTTGGAGAGGGTAAACAATGTTGGGATAGAGTTGGAGACAGAGGTGTGGAAGCCTGATTTCTTTATGGAGGCGCGTAGTTGCAACCATTTGTAGAATTGTGACTCTGCAAGTGAAAAGGTTGTCATGAGCTCATCAAAGGTTAGCCAAGAGCCATCAGAATGACAGATGGATTCTATACACCAGATATGTTTAGTAAACCATGTAGGCCATGCAACAGGTTTTTTATCTATTAGAAATTGGCGGTTATGCCATATGGGGCAGTAGGCAGATTTGCACTAAGGAATGTCTAGTTTTTTGTCTAGTTCTGTGAGAATTTTATGAGTGGTCAGAATGATGAGGTTATGGGGGAAGTGTTGAAGAAGAGTGGAGCCCAAGAGTCTCAAAAGCGGGTAGGGGCGTAGAAGTGCCATTTCTAGGGAGAGCCAATTGGGAAGGTCGGAAGCGTTCGAGGAGGAAAGCCACATTGCACCCTGTCTCAGGATGAAAGCTTTGTGGTAGCAGCGAAGGTCTGGGAAATTGACCCCTCTGGATTGTTTGGGAGCTTTCAGCTTTTGGAGGGAGATACGATGTGGCTTATCGTTCCAGAGAAAGCGGAGCATAAGACTTTCGAGTTGTTTATATAGAGAAAGAGGAAACATAAGGGGGAACATGTTGAAGATATAGGTAATTTTAGGTACCACCATCATTTTTAGAGTATCAAGTCTCCCCCACCAAGAAAGGTGTAAAGGAGACCAAGAGGCTAGGGTATCTTTGAGTTGAGAGAGGAGTTTGGTGGCTATAGCATGAGAAGAGGATGTGATGTCTTTGTCAAATGGTAGGCCTAAATATTTTATTCCAGTGGAGACCCAAGTAAAGGGGTATGATGAGTTAGAGAAGGGAATGCAGGAGTCATTGAGGGGCATTATTTCAGATTTGTCCCAATTAATTTTGTAACCAGAAAGAAATGAGATGGACTAAAGAAGAGAGCGAGGAATGTGGATCAGTTAAATACAGAAGAACATAGTCAGCATAAGCTGATATCTTTAATTCTATATTGGCAATTGTAACTCCCCTAATACTCGGGGATTGGCGGATAGTGCAAGGAGAGGTTCAAGGGCAAGGTTGAACAATAGTGGAGACATTGGGCAACCTTGTCTTGTTTCCCGGTACAGTGTAAAGGGTGCTGAAACATCATCGCTAACTATCAATTTAGCCATGAGGTTGTGGTACAAAAGAGAGATCATATGAATAAATGGTTGAGGGAGGCCAAAATGAGACAGCACACAAAAAAGGTATTTCCATTCCACCCTGTCAAAGGCCTTCTCCGCATCCAAAGAGACAATTACTGAAGCGTGAGCATCTGACAAGGCGGAGTGGAGAACATGACATAGGAGTCTAGTATTGTCAGCACCATATCTCCCTTTCATGAAACCCACTTGGTCCCTATGTATCAAACTGGACATGACTTTTTCTAAACGTAAAACCAATAGTTTAGCAAAAATTTTGTAGTCTAGATTCAAAAGGGAAATAGGACGATAATTCTTCACCAGTTGAGGATCACGATTTGGCTTGGGAAGGATGATGATGTTCGCTTCCAGAAATCGATGTAGATTGTCAGGAAAGTCGATCAGATGTTGAAAATAGGTAAGGAGGTGTGGCGTCAAGAAGGAAGAGAGGGCTTTGTAAAATTCAGAAGGAAGTCCATCAGGATGGCTGTAGTGATTTCTTCTGGAGAAAGTGGTTGTCTCAGGGAATGTTGCTGAGAAGAAGTGAGGGAAGGGAGATCAAGAGAGCGAAGAAAGTCCATGATACATAATTCAGATGAAGAGGATTCTGATGCGTACAGTTGTTCATAGAAGGAACGGAAGTCTTCCAAGATGTCCTTTGTGGTAGTGTGCAGTTGACTGGTTGAAGTTCTTATGTGAGTGATCCGGTGTTTAGAGCGTCTGCCTTTGGGATACGTGGCCAGAAGGTGGCCGGATTTATTGGAGGATGCATAATATGTTACTGAGTGTCTAAATATGGAGGCAGAGGCGAGGGAACTAAAGATTTCATTATATTGAAATTTCAGTTGCTGTAATTTCTTATAGGTGGAGGAGTCAAATCTATGGTAAAGTTGGGTTTCAAGAGCGTGAATTTCAGTTTCAAGTTGGTGAAGAGATGCTTTCTTTTGTTTAAGTCGAGAAGCAGCAAAGCTGATCGATTCACCTCGTAGCCAAGCCTTGTATGACTCCCAAAGGATGGAAAAGTCAGAGACATTATTAAGGAAAAAGACTTGAGACTCATTCTTGATGTGTGAGATGAAAGATTCATCTTGCAGAAGAAAGTTATTCAATCTCCATTGCCTCGATTTGGGAAGGATAGACAAGTTCAGGGTGCAAGAAACCGCTGCATGGTCCGAAATGGTAATATCATTTATTTTCGTGGATGTGGTGATGTTGACAATGTCCTTGGAGCCCAAAATGTAGTCAATCCTGGAGAATGAGTGATGAGGTGCAGAATAAAATGTAAAGTCCTTTGAGGTAGGATGTAGAATCCTCCAGATGTCAGACTATCCGTAGGTTGTCATGAGGTTGGAGACCGTCGAGCGGACTCTGGGTTTGGAAGGACGACAGGAGGAAGACCTATCAATAAACGGATCTAAGGGGAAATTGAAGTCTCCCGCTATTATAGTGTCCGTTGACAAGGAGGAGTTGCAAATGGTATGGAAGGAGTTGAAGAAGGAGGGGTCATCAGCATTCGGAGCGTAGATATTGAGAATTTTCAAAGGTTTTCCATCAATGGATCCATCAAGGAAGGACCAGCGACAATCAGGATCAAATTTGTGAGAGGAAAGTTGGAAGTTGAGGGACTTGCTTAACAGAGTTATAACACCATTTTTCTTCCCTGCGGCTGGAACGGCGAAGCAGTGTTGAATCCAGCCTCCAGATAATTTCTGAGCTTCTGCCAGACTAAGATGGGATTCCTGAATAAGGCAAATGTCCGCTCCAAGATACTTAAAATAATGAAGTATTTTTTTCCTCTTGATGGGACTACAGATGCCCTTAATGTTAAGGGAAACAATATTTATATTAACCATAGGAGAGTAGGAAAAACCTCAGAGAGCAAGATGAGGCGCTCCGTACAGGTGGATGTAGACGACGGGTCAGGTCTAAGTGTAGAAGCAAAATAAGGGATATACTCCAGAGCAGAGAGTTATAGAGGTAAGGAAAAGAAGCACAAACAAAAAATAAAACGAAGGTTCATGCTGAATAAATGCAAGAACAGAGAACAAACGAAGATCCAAAAATGGGGTCGCATGCTGACAAGATGCACTCAGTTAACTCACTCCCCAGCCCAGGCGAGTGTAGAAGAAGCAGAGAAACTGAGCCTCAAAAAGAAACTCAAGATAAAGTGAAAACAGTTCAGGTCATTTCGCTGACATTATCATCCAGAAATTTCTGCAGCTCCAGTGGATCATCAAAATTTTTCATAGTATTGCAGTAAGTTATCCGCATTCTGGCTGGGTAAAACAACCCATATTGTGCGCCAATGCTCTTGAGATGGGGCCGCATGGAGAGGAAGGTTTTGCGTTTCTGTGCTGAAGATTTAGATAGGTCAGGGACAAACAGAATCCTTTTGCCCTCTACTGTTAAGGAAGGATTAGTCTTTGCAGCTTGTAGGATCTGTAATGTTTGAGGATATCTAAGTACTTTGAGGACAACAGGCCTCGGTGGTTTGGAGGGAGCTGGAGGTCCAGAAGGCACTCTGTGCATGTTCTATTTCTAATGGAGGAGTAAATTGAAGCTTCAAGATGGTAGGAATAAAGGTATGGAGGAATTCCAGAATATTTTTACCTTCTGTATTTTCCGGCAGGCCTATTAAACGTACGTTGTTCCGGCGCATGCGGTTAGAAATATCCTCCAGGTCACTTTGAAGCAGGATTATTTTGCGGAGTTCACGCTGTATTTCCAGGTGCTGGGAGTCATGGGCCGCCAGGCGTTCTTCTGTGAGATCAATTCGGGCATTGTGTTGTTTGAGCTGCGACATGATGTTGCTGATTTCATTTTTTATATCGGCTGTGGCAGCCAAATTCTCCTGCATGAGGCCGCAAAGTATGTGTAGGTCGGCTGCAATGGAGGCGCTGTGCTCAGCGGAGTCAGGTGGGCAGGCCTTGATAGAGGACGGTGGCTCATGCTTAGACCACATAGACGCGGTGTGTGCAGCGGGAGTGCCTGCAGAGGCGGCGTTTTCGGCTTTAGCCGACTTGGAGGACATTTTTGCAGGTAAAGCAGTAGAATACTGACCGATATACTTTCGGATGAGGCAAAAAGATCTGTTTCTCGTGGGCTAGAGCGGAGCAAGATCGCTAAGCAGCCATCTTTGTAACAGGCATGTGACGCCCCCGAAGGTACTTTTTTTTTAAACATCCCACCCCCACCCCGACGTACTATTTTAAATGCTCGCACTCCATACGGCTCTTCCTAGCATTGGTGAGTGCCCGAAGCCTCCTCTCACTCTCACCCGCGGTATCCAGATCCAGCATCCCGCCCTCATGACGGGCAGGGCATTATCTCCAAGCTGCTTCCTAACCCAGCGAGAGAGGTCGTGTTCCACGCTGTGACCGCCACTGACCTAATTACGGCAGCCTGCACAGCGAACTTAGCAGGCTGCCATTTTCCTCCGAAGCACGTTGCCTCTGCTGTGGACCCCGGTGGGACACTGGATCTGGACACCGGGGGGGGGGGGTGAGAGGAGGCTTCCAAAGAACCTTGAGGAGGGGCAGGAAAACAGACTTGAAGACAAGGCAGATGCTAGACTACAGGGGATAGGGAGAGGAAACATTCAAAATGTTAGTGGAAGGATGATAGAGAGAGGGAGAAAGCTGAAACAAAAGGGAGACAGAAGAGAGGAGGGCAGATGTTGGACTTGGGGGTGTATAGAGGGAAGAGAGAGAGAGACTGCAAAGAGGTGGAAAGATTCTGGACCAGGGAGGGAGGAAGGAAGGAGAGAGAGAGAGAAGCAGAGAAAGACCTGGAAGAAAGAAGAACAAATGCTGGACATGGGGATGGGATGGGGGGGTTGTAAGCAGAAGAAATACATTTGAAACAAAGGGGAGGCAGAAGAGAGGGGGCAGATGTTGGACTTAGGGATGTATAGAGGGGAGAGAAAGAGACTACAGAGAGGTGGAAAGATTCTGGACCAGGGAGGAAGGAAGGAGAGAGAGAGAGAAGCAGAGAAAGACCTGGAAGAAAGGAGAACAAATGCTGGACATGGGGATGGGATGGGGGTTGTAAGCAGAAGAAAGACAGAGAGAGAGATAGAGACCTGGACCCAAAAGGGATGGGGCTGAATTGTGAAAGAAATGTTGGATGCACAGTCAGAAGGAAGTCCAACCAGAAACTAATTAAATCACCAGAGAAAAAAGGTAGAAAAAATGATTTTATTTTCAATTTAGTGATCGAAATGTGTCAGTTTTGAGAATTTATATCTGCTGTGTGTATATGAAAAATGAAAGGAAAAAATTGCATTACATTTAGTAGGGGAGGGGGGATAGGGTACAGAGCCTGGCAAGGAATGTGGGGTTGGATGCAGAGCCTGGAAGGGAGTGAGGGTGCTGTGTGCAGAGCCTGGTATGTTAGTACACAATTTGGTTCAGAATGTTTTTTTCTTGTTTTCCTATTCTAAATCTAGGGTGCGTCTTATGGTCAGGTGCGGCTTATGGAGCAAAAAATGCGGTATCTTATAAAACACTGTTTGGTCTTGCCCCATGCTATCTTTTAAAGCATTTTGAACCATCCGAAATTAACCGTTGCACCTGCAGTATTTCTTTGTTTTCTTTTCCATCTTTAAAAAGTTGTACAGTCAAACCTTGGATAGCGAGTAATGTGGTGTGCGAGAGTGTTGCAAGATGAGCAAAACATTTTATTAAATTTTAACTCGATAAAAGAGCGTTGTCTTGCAATATGAGCACGTATACCTGCGTCACGTCAAATACGCACAATATACGCGTGGCGCATTGCTGAGTGCGGCTGAACTTAATACAAGCACCCGCAGTTCAAATGCGCACAACATATGCACATCTCATGCTGAGCGCAGCTGAACGTAATAAAAGCATCACGTCCAATTCACCCAGTGTAGTGACTGCTTGAAACAAGTGAGGTCTTGCAATACAAGTACGTACAGTATTGTATTTTGTATTAAAGTTTTGGGTTGTGGAACGAATCGTCTGAGTTTCCATTATTTCCTATGGGGAAATTTACTTTGATATACGAGTGCTTTGGATTACAAGCATGCTTCTGGAACGAATTATGCTCACAAACCAAGGTTTTACTGTATATGTAAAAGATTTCTGGAAAAGACTTTATCCTTTCAAGGGGGAAAATGGAATAAGAGTTTAAGTGGTTTGATTATGACTTCTCCTTCTTATCTGTTTGACAAATTTGTATAACGACATTAGTCATTTTTAAGGAAATTGTGGTTTTATCAATTATGTAATTTGATTGATGTATTATCATTGTGTTTTTCACAGTTTCTCTGCGAGGTATTGCGGTATAAAAATAAAGTTATTATTATTATTACTACTATTTTTATTTGAATCCATTGAGCGATCGAAAACTTGGATGCTGGCTGACCACGGCGAGGCACAGCAGTTAGGACAAAAAGGTGATCAGATAGCCTGAAATCATTAGTCCTTGCCAAATAATGGAGCAAGACTCTCCGGACATCCAATTTGCATAAAATCGGATATTTGCACTCTGAACCTGTGGAAAGAAACGCAGGCACCCGAACCTCCTGGTTGATATGAAAGACCGAAACCATCTACGGCAGAAAGGAAGGTACAGTACAGAGAACACCACCTGAGTTCGTAATAAAGAAAAAGGGTTTCCTGCACAAAAAAGCCTGAAGATCCGAAATATAACATGCCAAGACAATGGCAATCAGAAAGACAGGCTTGATTGTGAGATCCAGAAGCGAAGCATCCTTCAATGATTAAATGGGGCCTCTCCAAGGCCCTGCAAAATGATGTTAAGATTCCATGAAGAAAAAGGAAGACGAAAGGGAGGATGCAAACGAAGCGCCCCTCTTATAAATCTGGTCACATCCAGATGAGCAGTAAGCAAACTAGCTCCTCTGTGCGCTCGAAAACACGAAAGGCTTGCAACCTGAACTTTAAGGAGTTATTTAAGCATGTAACATCCCCGGACCTTTATGTGCAATCGTGTTTAACATAAAGTGCAAAAATACATGAAAATAAAAGTGTGCTATAATCTTTCCAAAATACACTTAGTGCTATGAAAATTGCTACAATTCCATATTTAATTAGAGGTTCAACTTCCCCCGATGTGCTCCCCTTCACATCCAGACATTTTTTTCAAAAGCAGAAGAAAGACAGAGAGAGAGAGAGAGAGAGAGAGAGAGAGAGAGGCCTGGACCAAAGGGGAAAGACAGGAAGCAGATGCTGGACCATGGGAGGTGCAGACAGAAGAGACAGAGAGGGAGAGACCCTAAGGAAGAACAGAGAGATGCAAGATCATAACAGAGGAGAGAGAGAGAGGGAGACATGTTGCCAATAGGGGTAGAGGAGAGAGGAAGAAAAGTTGGACTCCTGGAGGGACAGAGAGAGATGCTGGTTGGGGAAGGGAATGAGGTCTGGAGGAGAGGAAGCATGCAAGAGGCAGAAAGAAAAAAATATTGGATGCACAGTCAGAAGGAAGTTCAATCAGAAACTAATTAAATCACCAGACAACAAAAGTAGGAAAAATTATTTTATTTTCAATTTAGTGATCGAAATATGTCTATATTTTGCACTAGATTTGTCTATTTTTCTATAGTTGTTACTAAGGTGACATTGCATATTTTAAAATCATCTGCCTTGACCTCTTTGAAAAAGAAAACAAATATAAATGATAATTAACATTTCTCTGCATACAGTGTGCTTTGTGGGTTTTTAATTGTGTGGTTACCATTATGAATTAATAAGATGATATTCTGTGTACATGAAAAATTAATGGAAAAAATTGCACTACAATTAGTACTATTATAATGGGGTGGGGTCGGAGTGGAGCTTGGGCTGGGGGTACTCGGTTGGTATTTGTTAGACTTAGGGGGTACTTGGCTTGAAGAAGTTGAGCACCACTGGTCTAGGTGACTATGTAGTTCACTCAGTAAGGGCCCCTTTAACAAAGTCACAATAGCGCTTCTCCCATGGCAAATGCACCAAAGTCCATTCAATTCCTAAGGGCTTCAGTGCATTTGCTGTGGCCGAATTGCTATCGCAACTTTGTATAAGGAGCCCTAAGGCTATGTCTTAAACAAAATCCAGATTGCCGGGGATACAAAGCATTACCTGATACAACATGAGTTTGAAATTGGTTGAATTAGACTCTCTCAAGAATGTTAGTTTTGAAAGAAATGGAAGGTTTGATACTGGCCAGTAGTTATTTGGAATAAGAGAATCTGCATTACTTTTTTTCAAGGGTGGCTTAAATGCTACTGGAACACTGCCTAAGAGTCAAACCTTAAAAAGAAAGTCATATTGAGCATTGGAAAATAATTAACAATTAACTAATAAAAATAATGCACACTTAATTTTCCCCATCACCAAATTTCCCCACTCGGCTACTTTTTCGTGCTACCCGGCTGGAAAAAATTTCTGGGGAGAACACTGTCATCCATTTGCATCTTTGCTTTCCTGACTACACGACCAGCCTCTCTTAACTTTTCCAGATATTTTTGCCTGTCTTCCTCTTTCTGCGATCTTTTGTAGTTTATGAAAGCTAGCCTCTTATCCCTTACCTTCTCAGTTACTACTTTTGAGAACCAAAGCAGCCTTCTTTTCCTCTTACTTTTTACTTACTTGCCTCACAAAAAGGTTTGTCGCCCTTACAATCGCTCCTTTCAGTTTTGACCACCACATTTCCACTCCTTCCAGACGTTCCCATCCAGATAATAATTCCTTGATATAAACCCCCATCCGAACAAAGTTAGATTTTAAAAGTCTAGAGCCTTTACTTTTGAATGACCTCTCTCTATACCCCTCTTACTATTACATAGTAACATAGTAGATGACATCAGATAAAGACCCGAATGGTCCATCCAGTCTGCCCAACCTGATTCAATTTAAATTTTTTTTTTTCTTTCTTCTTCTTAGCTATTTCTGGGCAAGAATCCAAAGCTTTACCCGGTATTGTGCTTGGGTTCCAACTGCCTAAATCTCTGTTAAGATTTACTCCAGCCCATCTACACCCTCCCAGCCATTGAAGCCCTCCCCAGCCCATCCTCCACCAAACGGCCATACACAGACATAGACCGTGCAAGTCTGCCCAGTACTGGCCTAGTTCAATATTTAATATTATTTTCTGATTCTAAATCTTCTGTGTTCATCCCACGCTTCTTTGAACTCAGTCACAGTTTTACTCTCCACCACCTCTCTCGGGAGCACATTCCAGGCATCCACTACCCTCTCCGTAAAGTAGAATTTCCTAACATTGCTCCTGAATCTACCACCCCTCAACCTCAAATTATGTCCTCTGGTTTTACCCTTTTCCTTTCTCTGGAAAAGATTTTGTTCTACGTTAATACCCTTCAAGTATTTGAACGTCTGAATCATATCTCCCCTGTCTCTCCTTTCCTCTAGAATATACATATTCAGGGCTTCCAGTCTCTCCTCATACGTCTTCTGGCGCAAGCCTCTATCATTTTCGTCGCCCTCCTCTGGACCGCCTCAAGTCTTCTTACGTCTTTCGCCAGATACGGTCTCCAAAACTGAACACAATACTCCAAGTGGGGCCTCACCAATGACCTGTACAGGGACATCAACACCTTCTTCCTTCTACTGACTACGCCTCTCTTTATACAGCCCAGCATCTTTCTGGTAGCAGCTACTGCTTTGTCACACTGTTTTTTCGCCTTTAGATCTTCGGACACTATAACCCCAAGGTCCCTCTCCCCGTCCGTGCATATCAGCTTCTCTCCTCCCAGCATATACGATTCCTTCCTATTATTAATCCCCAAATGCATTACTCTGCATTTCTTTGCATTGAATTTTAGTTGCCAGGCATTAGACCATTCCTCTAACTTTTGCAGATCCTTTTTCATATTTTCCACTCCCTCTTCAGTGTCTACTCTGTTACAAATCTTGGTATCATCTGCAAAAAGGCACACTTTTCCTTCTAACCCTTCAGCAATGTCACTCACAAACATATTGAAAAGGATTGGCCCCAGCACCGAACCCTGAGGGACTCCACTAGTCACCTTTCCTTCCTTCGAGCGACTTCCATTAACAACCACCCTCTGGCGTCTGTCCGACAGCCAGTTTCTGACCCAGTTCACCACTTTGGGTCCTAACTTCAGCCCTTCAAGTTTGTTCAACAGCCTCCTATGAGGAACTGTATCAAAGGCTTTGCTGAAATCCAAGTAAATTACATCTAGCATATGTCCTCGATCCAGCTCTCTGGTCACCCAATCAAAAAATTCAATCAGGTTCGTTTGGCACGATTTACCTTTTATAAAGCCATGTTGCCTCGGATCCTGTAACCCATTAGATTCAAGGAAGTACACTATCCTTTCTTTCAGCAACACTTTCATTATTTTTCCAACAACTGAAGTGAGGCTCACCGGCCTGTAGTTTCCTGCTTCATCCCTGTGACCACTTTTATGAATAGGGACCACATCTGCTCTCCTCCAATCCCCAGGAATCACTCCCGTCTCCAGAGATTTGTTGAACAAGTCTTTAATAGGACTCGCCAGAACCTCTCTGAGCTCCCTTAGTATCCTGGGATGGATCCCGTCTGGTCCCATCGTTTTGTCCACCTTCAGTTTTTCAAGTTGCTCATAAACACCCTCCTCCGTGAACAGCACAGAATCTACTCCATTTTCTCGTGTAACTTTGCCAGACAATCTCGGTCCTTCTCCAGGATTTTCTTCTGTGAACACAGAACAGAAGTATTTGCTTTCTCCTCATCACTCTCCACATATTGGTTCCCAGCATCTTTTAGCCTAGCAATTCAATTTTTTATCTTCCTCCTTTCACTAATATATCAGAAAAAATTTTTATCTCCCTTTTTTACATTTTTAGCCATTTGTTCTTCCGCCTGTGCCTTCGCCAAACGTATCTCTCTCTTGGCTTCTTTCAGTTTCACCCTGTAGTCCTTTCTGCTCTCCTCTTCTTGGGTTTTTTTATATTTCATGAACGCCAACTCTTTCACCTTTATTTTCTCAGCCACTAGGTTGGAGAATCATATTGGCTTCCTTTTTCTCTTGTTTTTATTGATTTTCTTCACATAAAGGTCCATAGCTATTTTTATCGCTCCTTTCAGCTTAGACCACTGTCTTTCCACTTCTCTTATGTCCTCCCATCCTAACAGCTCTTTCTTCAGGTACTTTCCCATTGCATTAAAGTCCGTACGTTTGAAATCTAGGACTTTAAGTATCGTGCGGCCGCTCTCCACTTTAGCCGTTATATCAAACCAAACCGTTTGATGATCGCTACTTCCCAGGTGAGCACCCACTCGAACATTAGAGATACTCTCTCCATTTGTGAGGACCAGATCCAATATCGCTTTTTCCCTTGTGGGTTCCGTCACCATTTGTCTGAGCAGAGCCTCTTGAAAGGCATCCACTATCTCCCTACTTCTTTCCGATTCCGCAGACGGAACATTCCAGTCCGCATCCGGCAGGTTGAAATCTCCCAAAACAGCAGAACCTCCTCTTTCCTTCCAAACTTTTGGATATCCACAATCAGATCCTTATCAATTTGCTGCGATTGAGTCGGAGGTCTGTAGACTACACCCACGTAGATAGAAGTTCCATCTTCTCTTTTCAGAGCAATCCATATCGCTTCTTCCTCTCCCCAGGTCCCTTGCATTTCGGTCGCTTGGATATTGATCTTTACATAGAGAGCTACTCCTCCACCTTTATGACCATCTCTGTCCTTCCTAAAAAGATTATATCCCGGTATGTTTGCATCCCATCCATGTGATTCACTGAACCATGTCTCTATGATAGCGACAATATCTAGATCTGCCTCTAACATCAGGGCTTGCAGATCATGAACTTTGTTGCTTAGACTATGAGCATTTGTAGTCATCGCTTTCCAGCTATTTTTCAGCGATAATCTCCTTTTTCGTATGGATTTTTGTGTCATTTCACTTTCCGTTGCAATACTAAGAAATGAGTTGCTGATATTGCTTATGTTGCAGTCTTTACTACTATCACATCTTTTCTTTTGCCGGGGGTGGTCTCTATAATTGTCCTTCGTACATACACCACCCCCACCTTCTAGTTTAAATGCCTAGAAAAATATTGTCTAAATTTCTCTGCAAGGTTTCTTTTTCCTGCTGTAGTAATATGTTGCCCATCAGTGCAATATAGCTTCTTGACCTTCCATGTATTTCCCCATCCTCCTATGTACCTGAAGCCTTCTTGATGACACCAGGCTTTGAGCCATCTATTAAAGTCCTCTGTGTTTTTCACTCTTTGCTCTTCCTTTCCATATGCAGGCAGTATTTCAGAAAGGTTTCACGCCCTCACCAAGCTCCTGAAAAGCTTTCTGTGCTGCAAGTGTGGAGTTGTTGGCCAGGTCATTTGTTCCCAGATGGATAACAACATCAGTGTTAAAATCCTTAGTTTCTTCCTTAATTATAGTCAGTATTTGCCTGGAACTCCTGGTAGCTGAGGATCCTGGAAGACATTTCACTATTTTAGTCTCCTCGCCCTGTGTTCCAAGGTTAATGCCTCTGATGATGGAATTCCCCAACAGTAATAGTTTTCTGTTTTTGGCTTTTTTATTTGTGCTTAGGGTGCGCTTGTTCTCTTAAGTTACCTTCATTGGTTCCAGTCCCACCTCCCTTCTGTTTTCTTGAGTATCGCAGTGCACTAGTGGAGCGAAGGAATTCTGTAGAGGTAATATTAGTGAAGGTGGATGTTTCTGTGTTACATGTCGCAGTCTTCCTGAGCTTACTGTGACCCATTTATTCCTGGGCTGTTTTATTCTTTGAGGTAGAGGTGGTAAGTTGGTATGATTTTGTGGAGTGATGGAAGCTGCTTTAATTGTATTCAATTCCTGTTTAAGTTTGCAGAGCTCCTCCTTAATACTAGCAAGTTGAAGACAGATGGGGCAAGCCTTAAGTCTCCAAATAGTATGTCTTGGAATTAAAGCACCACAGTGATGGCATAAAATAAAGGTCATCTTGATTGGTTGTGAAGTGACTTGATTTGAGTAGTCCTGATTATATGGGTCTCTATATATGAATAGTGGTCCCTGGGGTTGGTGGGACTATAAGTCTTACCCTTATTCCTATGAAGGGAAAGGGAAAGAGGATATAAGATTTAACAGAGGAAAGAGAAGGGTTTTTTTTTGTGTGCTTTTTTTTTTTTTTTTAGTAAGAAACAGGGATGAGAAGAGAAATTAAGCAGATATAATGCTGAAAACCAGTGAAAAGAGCAGAATATGAAATGCAGAGCAACTTATCTTATTGAAGTTCACAGGGCATCTTTGTTCACAGCACTGTTAAACCGTACCATGCAGTGATCACTGGAAGCCAGATAATCACCCACTGTAAATTCAGAAACACGCTGCCGCCAGTGCTGTTTAGCACCTCTTCACATCGGGACAGGCAGTCCCGCTGCTGCCCGACCCAGCCAGCTGAGAGGATCCTTCGGGGAGCCTTAATCTTCGGACCAGCCGCAGTACATGGCCCGCGGTCGCGAGCCCCGGGTCGCGAGCTGAAGGGGCATGGCTAAAGGGGCTTGCCCCTTTTGAGCCCAAGAGGAGTAGGGAGTAGGGTTATCGACTCCTCAATATGGGCAAGAGGAAGGCCAAAGCAATACTATCTGCTGGAACAACGGGCCCGATGGATCGCCACCTTATGGTTCCCACTCTGCCACATCCTCTATCCTCTATCCTCAGGGGAACCAACACCACCTCCTCAACCATTATATTCCCTACGGTTAGAAGAATCTCCTTCCCTTTTTAAGGAGGGATTAATTTCTTCTTCCCCTCAATCATCCTTGTTATCTGGACTGGAGGTTTCTGGACAGTCCTTGGGGCAAGCTAAAGAACTAATCCCAGTGCAGATGATTACTGGGCAAGGCTCGGACGTTCTCCCCAGGGATAAAGTGATCACTCTAAATGATGTTTGGCTTAGCATTAATAGAATAGAGTCATCATTACAAAAGACTGTTATGAATTTATGTCAATTTTCATCTGATGCAACAGTTAAAATTAAAGAGCAAGATATTAAAATCGGAGAAACAGCTGTGAAGTTTGAAAAATTAGACCAGGCAGTAGCTACCCTACAAGCTAGTGCTGTTTCTAATATAAAGGATAGTATGATGATACATGCTAAATTAGAAAAAATGGAAAACTCTATCAGGGGTAAAAATCTTCGCTTGTTAAATTTTCCAATCACACATTATCTGTCCCCGATGGAGCTCTTGATAATGTATTTGAAAGACATATTACATTACACTAAAGTGGAGACCTTTGAGGTTGATAATCTCTATTACATCTCAAGAGACTCTAAGGAAAGGGTAGATGAAGGTGAAATGGATAAAATAGTGTCACCTGATAGTTTGAATGTGTCACAGTTTTTGGAATCATCTAAAGATACAATAGATAAGCGAGCAACTCTTCTCGTGACCTTTAAGACAGAGCTTGAAAAACAAGATATTTTAAAATTATATTTTTTGAAAAAACAAGAGATGTTTTGCGGTCAACGGGTGATAATGTTTCCGGGTGTCTCTAGACAGACTCAGTTCAAAAGGAAACAGTTCCTTCAGCTAAAGCTTAAAGTTTTGGCAGTTGGAGCTACTTTCTTTTTGAAATTTCCATGCAAATGCCTTATTTCGTATGGTAGTGATAAATATGTGTTTTATGATCCAGTCCAGTTAGAAGACTTTATTAAAGAGAAACCATTGTTGAAAGTTTAATTTCTAATACTGATTTTACTTTTGGAGGATGTTTGATAGATATATAAAATGCCAGTTGCCTGTCCCTAGATAAGTAGACAGAAAGATTTGATGTTTTATTTTTAAAATACTGGCGACCAGCGATAATGTGGACTAGGACATGGTTGAATTATTGCCTAATATGTTTTGTGGTTCTTTATATGGAATTTGTATTTTTTGTGGTCATTCATGAATATTTGTTATTAAGACATAACGAATAATAATAATATTTGTTATTAAGACATAACGAATAATCAAATAAAAAAAGAAAAAAAAAGAAACACTTTCTCCATTTGTAAGCACTAAGTCCAGTATGACCCCATCCCGTTTGGGTTCCATTACCAACTGCTGAAACAGTTCTCCTTGTAGAGAATCCAGACTCTCCCTACTTCTAGAAGACCCCGCACTAGAGATACCCCAATCAATATCCGGCATGTTAAAATCACCTATTAGCAAGACTTCCCTTTTTTTAGATATATTCTGAATATCTACTATTAAATCTCTATCTAC
This sequence comes from Geotrypetes seraphini, assembly GCF_902459505.1. Taxonomy (NCBI): domain Eukaryota; kingdom Metazoa; phylum Chordata; class Amphibia; order Gymnophiona; family Dermophiidae; genus Geotrypetes; species Geotrypetes seraphini. Next base: position 26,409,923 of record NC_047095.1, read on the forward strand.
TGAAGGAGGCCTGTATATCACACCAATGTAAATATATTCACCATTCCCGCTTTCCAAATTGATCCACAATGCCTCTTCCTTGCCCTGCAGCTCCTGAAATTGTGTGGCTTTAATATGATCTTTAACATATAACGCTACTCCTCCTTTTCTTCCTACTCTGTCTTTCCTGAACAGATTATATCCCGGTATATCTACATTCCAGTTATGGTTCTCTATAAACCATGTCTCTGTGATCGCCACTATTTCCAACTCCTCTTCTTCTATCACAGTTTCTAGATTCAGAATCTTGTTTCCCATACTTCGAGCATTAGTATATACTGCTTTCCAGACATTGCCCCCTTTTCCCATCTGTGTAGAGGTATTCAGTAATTTACTTATCTGAGGACTTATACTCACCCGAGAGCTTGCCCCATCACTTCTAGGTTAAAACCCTCTTCAGTAGATTAGCCAGCCTTCTTACCTTCTTTGATAGATGCACGCCATCCCTGCTCAGCAGCCTTTGGAAGATCATCTCATGGTCCAGGAAGACAAAACGCTCTCGACAACATCATCCACCTAGTCATGCATTCATCTCCAGGATGCGAGCTTCTCTGCCCTGGCCTTTACCCTCGACAGGGAGGATGGACGAGAATGCCACCTGCGCATCTCACTGCCACAAAGTCACTTTTGACATGTTCGCAGGGATATCTGGCAGTATCATTAATGCCAATGTGGATGAGCAGCATTGGATAATAGTCATCAGGCTTGTTCTCCGTAACATTTTGGATTTTGGCACCAGGCAGACAGCATACCTCTCGTGATATCATGTCTTGTCTGCAGATGGATGTTTCTGTACCTCTCAGAAGGGAATCACCAACTAACACTACCTTACGCCTCCTAGTGGTCATGGCTCTGGTCCTTCCTCTAATTGGGATGCTCTCATCTCCACCACTTCCAGGACAGCATACTGGTTCTTCAGTTCAAGGGTAGGGATAATCACAGTACCAATTTTTGTAGTGTTCCGTAATCTGAGTCCAGCTGTCGTCCCTCAGCACAGCCTCTTCTTCCCCACTATTGGAAATCTTTGACACCTCATGAACCATTTCATCGATGTACCTCTCATTCTCACGGATGCTTCTCAATCTTGCCACTTTCTCTCTCAGTTCTTTTACTTTGTTCATGAGGGATTCAAGCTGAAGACAGCTTGTACATGGAACTACTCCCTCTGCCTGGGTAACATTTTCTGTGTGCACAGTGACAGAAGTTGTAACTTGAGCAGCAGCTTTGGTGATACGATGTTTCCAAGTCATACTGTGGTGCAGAAAAACTTACACCTGGAAGAAATAAAAAGAAAGGGCAGAAAAATCCTATATTCGCTATTAAAACTTTCACTCAAGAATATCATTTCCACAGTTGTTTTTTCTCCTTTTTGCTGTGGAAGATTTTGGTAATTTTGTTGTCATATTTTCAGAAGAGCATGTAATAATGAATTAACATGCCAAAGTTCTAAAAATTCATTTTCATAGGCAGCTGAAGTAAAATCTTGTCTATTTAGAAACCAAGCCTTGAGATGATAAAATTAAACAAGCTAAAAAGAGATTATGTACTTACCCTGGTAAGCTCTTTTCCAGTAGATAAGTGAGACATTCTAGACAGATGGATTATATCCCTATAGCTGTGTACATCTGCAGAAGGATAGGGAAAGACTTGAAACCCATGATCCTTTAAAGCTGCTGCCACTACCACAAGGCATTTTGTGAACACTCTTGGAGAGGAGGCCAAGCCGAAGGGCAGAACTTTGTACTGATAATGTTGATGGGAAATCTCAGAAACTTTCTGTGAGCAGGATGAATTGGTACATGGGTATAAACTTCTTTTAGATCTTTAGAGAGCAGAGTCAATCATTTTGATCCAATAATGGGTATACAATTCCCATGAATAACATTCAAAACTATTCTCTGACTTGGAATCTGTTTAGGTCTCCGAGGTCAAGAATTGGATATAGACCTCCTGTCTTCTTTTGGATGAGAAAATACCTAGCATAGAACCCCTGATTTCTCAGAGAGGGGGCACTACTTCTATGGCATTTAGTAGAAGCAGAGCCTCTATTTCCCAAAGAAGGGACGTTTGCTGCGGGATTAAAGAGGACTCTCTTGGAGGATGATCTGGAGGAACGGTGAGAAGATGAAAAGAATAACCCTCAGTTGTTATCGGAGTCCAACTTTGATGGTAGATTTGTAGACGACCTCAGATTGTATGAGGAAGAGATTGAGATAAGGGAACCATAGCTATATTCTCAAGAAACACGTCAAAAAGACTAAGTAGGCTTTCGAGGAGCTGCAGTCTGAGCTTTCTGAGACCGTTGTTGCTTCTGCTTCTTTTGTGGTAGTGGTCTAGAAACAGAAGGTTTAATAGTATATCACTTTTGATAGGAATAAGAAGGCTTGGCTGCCTGTCTTGAAACCAAAGGCTTAGTCTTTGTTCTGACCAAAGGATTCCAAACTCGTTTCATGCAGTTTTGTGTAGCAGCCTCAATGAAATCACCAAAAAGTTCATCTCCTAAACAGGGAATATTGGCTAATCTGTCCTGAAGATTGATGTCCATTTCAGAAACTCTTAGCCAAGGAAGATGTCTCATTGAAAGCAGTGCATGCACATAGATCTCATGCATATTCATTGGGGAAATCCTGAAAACCCAACTGGATTATGGCCCTCAAGGAGGGAATTTGAGAACCCTGCTCTAAACCATGCAGAAAAACACGTTCCATTTACCTCATTGTGGATCCCTCCAATAGTACTAAGTGGTGCTGTCAATGTAGGCACCCTGGAGCTCCTGGTACCAGTTCAAGAGGAACTGATGCTTATGCTTTTTAAATATGAGCCAATGCCAAACATTGTCATCCTCACTGGTACCATCCTCAATATCCCAGCTTAAATAGGATGACGACTGCCATCTTACCAAAACCAGTGGAAGAGCATACCTCAAGTAGAGGCTTTCTTCTCTACCTGTACCATGCTTCAAGAAGGACTAATGTTTATGCTTCTTAAGTTTGGATCAATGCCAAACATTGTCATCCTCATTGGTAACATTGGGACTATATCAAATTCCCATAACTCCTCGGTGTTGGGTCTGACACAGGTCAGTCCACGGGAACCACCATACCACCTGAGGTTGAGGCAGAGGGAGCCCTCTTTGATGCTGGAGCACTCCAAATGTCAGAAAATCACTGCAGCCATTAGGACCAAACACATCCAACGTCATCATCAATGGACTGAACTTAGCACCAAAAATCTTTTCGTGGTGGACCTCTCTGGCTCTTTTGCATGCACCAGCATAGGATACAGGAATGAGCGTTGTATTCTGGCCTCAAAACACAGAGTATGGGTTCCAGTCCCAGAGATGACTTTATTTTTTTAGCAGGAACAGTGCTTGAAGCCAATAGGAACCTTCTGGGACATGAAGGGGAAAACAGCTTATGAAAAATCAAATGGATCAATAGTGAAGGAAGAAAAGTCAACCTAAAACTTCAAATTAAGGCTAACCACTTATTGTAAACAAAAACTATTTGTTAGGGTCTAAAGGGAGGAAAAGACTTCAAGTACTCCAGGAAACAAGGCTTTAGAACAGTGTTCTTCAACCTTTTTACACCTATGGACCAGCGGAAACAAAATAATTATTTTGTGGACCGGCAAACTACTAAGACTGAAATAAAAAAACCCGTTTCCGCCCCGTCTCCACAAGCTCGGTCCCCACAAACCATCTGATCCCATCCACACAAGCTTCAGTTATGAATTTATATTGAATGTATTTTAGTAAAGTATAAAAAGAAACAATATTCTGTACAATTGTAATTTTATAAATACAAATAATACAGAGCAAGGATTAACAAAACCTCTGTCTCCCCACCCCTTCACATATATCTCCTCTACTATCAAGAAAACTTAATAAGCCAAATTATTACAGAATGCTACACAGAAATATCATGCTAACAGAATACCGCAGTCACACATGACAGGAATAGTGTTAAGGGAGTGCAACTAGGGCAACTGCCCCCTGGTCAGAGAGAGCCCTAAGCCAGCTGGAAGCTAAAGAATCACTGCCTGGGCTTTGCAGTCCCCAGTTATGTCTAACACCGGCTCTACAAGGATATATATTTCAAATCTGATATATTCTAGTCACAAAACAGAAATAAAATTATTTTTTTCTACCTTTAATTGGCTCTGGTTTCTGCTTTCATCTTCTTTTCACTCTCTTCCTTCCAGCATCTGCCCTCTCTGTCTCTTTAATCCAGCATCTGCCCCTTCCATCCACTGTCTGCCCTCTCCCCCTTCCATATGGTATCTGCCTTCTTTCTATGCCCCTCTTCTCTTTCCCCTTTCCATCAGCCTGCGCCCCTCTCTCCTTTTTACATGATTCATTCTGCTTTTTTCATTTTTATCGCTCCTATACCAGATCTAGTATCTTTATCTCTCTCTCCTTATTTCTCTGCTGACCCCCTTTCCAGCATCAATCTCTCTCTACTTTTCTCTATCTTTCCCCTTTCCCTCATCTGATCTCTCCATTCCACCCTGACCCCTTCCCCTCCTCTAATCTCCTTGCCAGCTGTTTCCTTCCTTTTTTCCTCCTCCCCTGACCAGTAGTAACTCTCTATCCTTCCCTTCTCCCCTCCCAGAAGCATCTTTCCTTCTCCCTCTCTCCTTCCAGGTTAAGTAGCAGCTCTTCCTTTATTTTCCCTTGTCCAGCAGCTTCCCAGCTTCCAACAGTAGCTTTCTCCCCTTCCCTCAGCTCCCCTCCAGGCAGCTCTCAGTACTTGCCTGCAGCAGCAAAGCGATTCACTTAGGCAGCCATGGGTCCTTTGATGGGTCGCGCTGCCTCTGAGGAAACAGTAAGTTGTATCAACAGAGGCGGGCAACAACTCAGCAAAAGCCCCAAGGCTGCCGAAGTGAATTGCTGCGCTGCTGCAGGCAAGTACTGAATTGGGTCCCCCTGATCTCGCCGGCCCAGCATGAATCAGCAGAAAATTTCAGCGTGTGGATCTCGCCGGCCCTGTACGGACCGGCAGGAATTTTCTGCAGACCTACACCGGTCCGCGGACCGGCGGTTGAAGAACACTGCTTTAACCAACTGTTTTATCAATTTTTCAATAATGAATACAAAGTATGTTAACATATCAGCTTTAAAATTCTACAATCAATTTTCTCATTTATGATTAGGTTCTAGCTGGACCTAGCAGGGCGATTCTAGCAGCATTTACAGAAAAGTGTGCAGCATGATTCCCATGGTTAGCTCAATCCAGGTGGCCAAATATTCAAAAACATAAATTTAAAAAAGTAAATGCTATATACTGAATATTCCTACTTCTCAAAGAAATTTAGAAAAAAGTGAGTACTGCTGCTTTGCATTTAAAGGCCTTATGTAATCAAACACACAATAAATAATAATTTAAGACCATTTCATTTCTAATAACTTTTTGACCAGACTAAGCTACTTACTTTTGCTACTGGCATTGTTAGGCTGCAGTTTGAGTTTCTTGCCAAATGTTCCACCAGGTTTATTAAATGGCTGATTCATCTTTCTTTTTATTCCTTTTGCTGCACTAGATTGATTATGATAATCCACAATAATACCAGGTCTCTGCATACCTCCAAAATTCCCCATCTGTGGTAAATGTTTTAAATCAAAAATATTAGCTTTGGATAAGACAAAATATGGATAAGATGGCAAAAAATCAGTAAACAAGCAAACTGTATAAGTTACAAGTATATATGAGGGTTATATGAAAAGTTCAGTAATAAAACAAGTTAAACAAATATTTTTTAAAATTTGACAAAACCTATTTTTCCGATGGGATAAAAAAACTGGACACGAACTGGCCTAAGGGCCTGTTTTACAAAGCCGCACACCAACAGCCCCGAAGCCCTTTAAATCTCTATGGGCTTTGGGGCGTTACCGCGCAGCAGCCGCTAGTGCGGCTTTGTAAAACAGGCCCTAAGTGTACAGCCCTCGATGGAGACTATGTTGAGAAATAATAAGGTTTTTTTATTTAACTTTTTTTTACTGAACTCTTCAAACTGTCCTCATATTTTGCTGAAGTATCATTAAACAATGATTTTCAAATAATTTATGAAAAAGAAAATTCTTACATCTTAAATGAAACTGAATATCCAACTGAATTTTATTCTAAAGTATTTCAATAAGAACTCAAAATAAACTACCACTGTTAACAATAATCTTTCTACTGTGCAAAACCTCTGCTTTTGCAAAATTAGGAATTTAACACATTTCTTTGCATTACAATTGTATGCAAACATTTAGCCACACCTGATCAAATTGTATACTTCAATGAAACCCTTAAGTGAACCAAAGTTAACACAGCCTTTACGTGGTACAAAGTTAAAATGAAATCTTTTTGAAAAACATTGCATTTATTTTTTTAATTCAAAATGAAAAATAAATAGCAAATTAGAAGGTACATTTGGGCACCATTTCAGTCAATACTTTGAGATACCTTTTTCAGCGGAAATGTCATCTTCCAAATGTTTCCTGTAGCCAGCTAAAAGATTACTACTGTTATTAGGAATTCTTCCTCACCCCCGTCCTGACATTTCTTAGCAGAACTCTCCTAATTCAGAAATATTCTTGAGTGTCCTTGAATATCCTGCATGTTTGAGGTCTCCTCGTAGTTCTAAGTCTGAGGACTGAAAGGCATTCCAAAACCTTCATCTTTCTTAAGTATACGTTTCACATCAGTATCTTGCTGAAATATCCAACCTCTCCTCAGGCAACCATACTAACAGTTGATAATGTGTTCTTCTCTTCTAATGTTTTACTCAGATATATTTTGTATCTTGTATGGTTGTAGATAAACAGTTCAATTTTTGTTTCATCAGTCTTAAGCACTTTGATACAAAAAAAAGTTTCAAGAGTAATGATTCAGAGGAACTGAAACAAATCTTGGTGAATCTGAAATATGCAATGACCCAAACTGATAAGTTAAAGAGTAGTAAAACCACCTGGACCAGATGGTATTCACCCCCAGGGTACTGGAAGAACTCAGTATGAAATCGACAAACAAACATGGTTTAATAGGACAGAGTCAACTTGGATTCAGTCATGGAAAATCTTGCCTCACTAATATGCTTCATTTCTTTGAAGGCGTGGATAATGTGAAAGGTGAAGCAGTTGTTATAGTGTTATCTAAATTTTACAAAATCCCTCATGAGAAACTCCTGAATAAATTATAAGAACATAATAGCGTTACTGGGTCAGACCAATGGTCCATCAAGCCCAGTAGCCCTTTCTCACTGGCCAAAACCCAAAGAGTAGCAACATTCCATGCTACCGATCCAGGGCAAGCAGTGGCTTCTCCCATGTCTTTCTCGATAACAAACTATGGACTTTTCCTACAGGAAATTGTCCAAACTTCTCTTAAAACCAGATACACTATCCACTCTTACCACAACCTGTAGTATTGCGTTCCAGAGCTTAACTATTCTCTGAGTGAAAAAATATTTCCTCCAATTGGTTTTAAAAGTATTTCCCTGTAACTTCATTGGTGTCCCCTAGTCTCTGTAATTTTTGACAGAGTGAAAAATCGATCCACTTATACCCATTCCACTCCACTCAGGATTTTGTAGACTTCAATCATATCTCCCCTCAGCTGTCTCTTTTCCAAGCTGAAGAGCCCTAATCTTTTTAGTCTTTTTTCATATGACATAAATTTTCCTTATGGCCTCACAATTGAGCCTTTTGATTTAGTTGATGTTCTTTTTGACATGCCCCAGAAGACTCGCAGTGGCTTCAAGAGATGCACCAGAGCAACAACAAGAAAGGCAAGGGGAGGAGTCTGTCCATTGCAAAGGGTCTTTATTCAAAACATCTCAACAAAGATTCAAGTTTTGGCGCACAAAGTGACACCTTCCTCAGGGGACACTAACGTAAAATTGGCAAAAAAAACCCCACACTTGCGGTTGAAGAACACTGGGCTAAGTCATGGGCCAGACCTAGCCCATCTCTGCCCAATCTCCGCCCCAGACCCCACCCCCATAATAGTACTAATTGTAATACCATTTTTTCCATTCATTTTTCATATATACACACACACACGTTTTCTTTCCTTTAATCACAGCAATGAATCCAAAGATTAATGGGTTATGACCATCCACCAGCAAGCAGATATAGAGAACACAAAACTGAGATCTATCATATATAGCAATGTTCTTCAACCGCCGGTCCGCGGTGCGATCAATGCGGCATTATCTTCAGACCAGCTCCCTCTTCCTCAGTGCTGCAGTGCGGGGCAGCGGCTCCTACACGCTTCCTGCACCTGAACCGGAAGCCTTCTTTCTGACGTTGCAACATCAGAGGGAAGGCTTCCACATGAGGTGCGGGATGCGCAAGGAGCCACTGCCCGCGTCTTTGTGCATTGCGCTAGTGAAGAAGAGGGCTGGCCCGAAGATAACACTGGGGAGCAGCATAAAATGGCAAGGTTGGGGCAGGTCAGAAGGTAAGGCACAGCATGGAGGGAGGTAGGGAGGGAGACAACAAAGGTAGGGGGAATGATTTTAGTTTTAAATTTAGTGATTGAATTGTGTCAATTTTGAGAATTTTCATCTGCTATCTATACTTTGCACTGTTCAGGAAGAAATCAAGTTTAAGTTTCAAGTTTATTATTTTTCTTGATTAATCGCTTAATCAAATTCTAAGCGATGAACATGTTAAATATAGTCTAATAAGGACAATACAATACACAACAAACTTTAAATAATAACATTGGGTAAAAACTAATACATAATATTTTATACTTATGACATAGGGTAAGATAAGGGTTAGAAATACAATTGATAAAGAAAAGTAAAACAAAGGAAAAATACATTAGGGGAATCAATTAACACATAGCATAACACAGTAAAATAACATCACCAAATTAAGAACTATTTAATTAAATATTAAAAGCATCTTTAAAAAGAAATGTTTTCAAATTGCTTTTAAATTTTCCTAAATCCTGCTCATTCCGCAGGTAAATGGGAAGATCGTTCCAAGTTTGAGGAGCAGTTACAGAAAAATAAATTGACGTCTAGTGTTAATAATTTTAAGTGATGGAATGGTTAATAGGTTTTGCTCATTAGACCTCAAAGTTCTATTTGAATGATAAGGAATTAAATGTTTAATTTGTTAATTTAAAATGCATTGTTTCTTTTTCTCTGGGGGTGTACTGCATGCAGAGTCTTGAATCTTAGGATTTGGTTTGTATATATTAGTTTCCTTGACCTTACGGACTACAAAACTCTAGCTGAAGGTGTTCGTTGGGAACATGTCCCTTGGTCCGACCATTTTCTAGGTACCTTCTATCTCCCTATTTTCATGTCTCACCTTGGGGTTCAACCCCGTGCCACAAAATCTATTACCTTCCGCAAAAAAATTGCGAGTGAACAGTTTTGGACCCAATTTCTCAACTAGTTTTCCTTCAGTCCTAAACCTGATGCCCCAGAAACCAACTGATACAACTGGGTAAACCTCTCTGAGACTACATACTGCTCTCTCGCTCCTCTATCTACTAAAACGGTCTCCTACTCCCGTAAGGTTCTGTACCACAGAGAACTGAAGCAGAAATGCCCAGTACTGGAGCGTAAATGGAAAAAATCTAAATCTCTCACAGATAGACAGTCTTGGAAGGACAGTATTAAGTTCTATAATACAATACTAAAAATAGCAAGGAATAATTTCTACGGTGATAAAATTACCAGATCCAATAACCAGAGCAGTATATTGTTTACCATCTGGCGCTCCTTAACCTCTAAAAACGACTCCTCTATTCTCCTCTCCAGCAGCAGACGACCTAGCAAAATTCTTCAATGAAAAGGTTGCTACTATAAGAAGCTCTTTTCCATCAGCAGTCACTTACAATTCTCTGGTGCCCAGCGACACTAACCCTATCCCAGTAGACAGATCCTGGACAGTCTTTGAGCATGTATCTGAAGCCCAGGTCTCTAAACTGTGCCACAAATTAAGATCCTGAAAATGTGCCCTGGACCCGTTTCCTACTTATCTATACAAGAAAATTCCCGCACAGGCTATTTCATCTCTCACCAGACTTATCAACTCTGCCTTACTATCAGGCCTATTTTCCGTAGAAATGGGACACATTGCCCTGACTCCATTACTGAAAAAAGCTGATCTAGACCCATCCTCCCCTTCTAGCTATCGTCCTATAGTATTCCTCTCCTGACCAAAATGCTTGAGGTTATTATATCCACTCAGCTCTCATCTTACTTAGAGAGATTCTCCATTCTATTACCTTGCCAATATGGTTTAGACCCAATTTCAGCACCAAATCCCTACTGGCCTTATTAATCTCAAAGGTTCAACAACTTCAATCTTATAATAAGTTTGCTATCCTACTACAATTCGATCAAATGGCCTTTGATGTTATCCACCACGATATCCTAATTTACCAACTTTCTGAGATAGGCATTGATTCCATATTCTTAGACTGGTTCTCGAAATTTTTACGATCCTGCTCTTACACTGTTAACATGAATGGCACCATATCTTCTCCTTGGAGACCATTATGTGATGTCCCACAGAGATCACCTCTGTCCCCTATTCTTTTCAACATCTATATGTCTTCTTTGAAACTCGTCCATCTATCTCCCTTTGAAACACTATATACATATGCAGATGACATGCTTGTCCTTCTTGAGATAGATTTGAACCTCACTAACCTCACCGAAAATATAACAGCTTGCATAACGAAACTCCAATCCTGGGCCCTCACTGTACAAATGAAGCTGAATGAGTCCAAAACAAAACTACTTTGGCTTGGCCCAAAATCAGATCAGCTACCTATGCTCATTTCACTACCTTCTGGTCCCACACTGCAGATTGAATTCTCAAGCAAAGTTTTGGGCATCATTATTGACTCTACACTTTCCTTTAATGACCAAGAAATAACACAAGAACCGCTCAACAGGAGGAGCTCTAGTCTAACCCAGACAAAGCCCTCTGTCCCACCAAAGGAAGGATCAGAAACTACATGCCAAGTCACTAAAACATGAGATCTGCCTCATTCATCACAAGGAACTAAACTACCAGGACAAACAAACTTGCACAGTGACAAACAACCCAAAACTGAGCTGCCAGAGTCCCCAGAGGAGACAAGAAAGCGTGCTCCAGGACACCAAGAACTAGTAGTGCCACAAATCCCAGTTGAACATCAGGGAAGCAGCAGTGCTCACCCTCCTTCCAAGGGAAGGAACTGTGCCCAGGATATGTACACGACTGCCAAGGAAAGTGTCCCACTCGGCAATCAGAGATGAAGGTGCATCAATGAAATGGGGCTGTGCTTAGCAGCCAAACAGTCACGCTCAAAGATGGAAATGGAACTGTGCATGACAATCAGAAGCAGGACCATGCACAGAAAGCAGTGGTGAAGCCATGCTGTACCACCAAACAATGCTATGCTCCACCTCTACCTTCAGATGTGGAACCATGTAGGACACCCAGGAGAAGTAGAGCCCTATGCCCCAAGATGGAAGCATACCACACTACCAGGCAGAATCACATTCCACATCCAGAGCTGGAGCCTTGCTATATAGCCAGGTGGGACTGTGCTCCCTATAGAACGATGAAGCCAAGCTGCACCAGAAGAAGAAAACTACACTGCTCCAAGGAGCAGAAGTGGAGCAAAGTGCTACGACAAGGTAGAGAGCCATGTCTCACTTCCATAGGCAGAGCAGAATGGAGCTGGGAAACAGATACCAAGCTGAAGGCATGCTCTACATCTATAAAAGGAACCAAGCACCACCCCCTTCCAACACACGGGGCTCAAATCCATAGCCGCTCCAAGTAAGCTACAGCCCAAGACTGCACTATCAATATGTGCTAGGATGCAGTACCAACAGAGGAAGGTAAGTAAAAAAAAAAGAACACGAGTGCTCATCATCCAGATATGAAGCTGCAACCCTCGAACCAGAGAAGGTAGAATGTTCAACAACTTCAGATGGCGCAACACTCAAGACCCCCGGAAGGCAGAGCACCCACTCAACATCCCGAGAAGGCAGATTGCACTATATTCAGAGATTGAGGTATATTCGTGCCTCAGGGCCAAATACACTATGTATTCATCCCAAATCTGGAGATGGAGCCCTGCTCCAGAGCTAGAGAAGTCGGTACGCTCAATTTACATTTAAAATTTGGAGCTATTTTATTTATTTATTTAAAAATTTCCATTCCACTTAACACCTACACGGTAGAGAATGGTGACCATTTTCCATGGCAAACTGTGGTAAATCCGCAGAAATGGGAAATATTGCTGCTGGTTTACTGCGGAAACGGGAGCAATGCCTCTTATCATCTCGCAGGAGCAGTAAAAAGCCTTGTTCCCGTGGTAAAAATAAAATTGCACCCTGGTCAGATATGGCATCTTCTCGTTAACTCCCCTTGCATCTATTTTACCTTCAGAAGCTGGAGCCTCAGCCACGTGCCATGAAGAAGAATCTTCAGAGATCTGCACCAAAGCCTTCCTACTACAGACGAGTCCCTCCTTAATGTAACTTCCAGTTTCACAAAACCGGAAGTTACATCAAGGAAGGACTCATAAGACCATTAGAATTGCCATACTGGGACTGAAGGTCCATCAAGTCCAGTACCCTGTTTTCAACAATTGCCAAATCAGTTCCCAAGTACCTAGCTAGATCCCAAGTAGTAAAACAGATTTTATGCTGCTTATCCAAGGAATAGGCAGTGGATTTCCCCAAGCCATCTCAATAATGGCCTATGGACTTCTCTTTTAAGAAATTATCCAAACCTTTTTTAAATCCAGCTAAGCTAACTGATTTCACCACATTGTCTGGTAACAAATTCCAGAGTTTAATTACACGTTGTGTGAAGAAATATTTTATCTCTACTTAGTAGTTCATTGCATGTTCTCTAGTCCTTGTACTTTTTGAAAGAGTGAACAAGCAATTCATATCTTCCCTTTCCACTCCACTCAGTATTTTATAGACCTCTATCATATCACCCCTGAGCAGTCTCTTCTCTAAGTTGAAGAGCCCAAGCCACTTTAGCTTCTTCTCATAGGGAAGTCATCCCAAACCTTTCAATCATTTTCGCTGCCCTTCTCTGTACCTTTTCTAATTCCACTATATCTTTTTGAGATACAGCAGCCAGAACTGCACACAATATTCAAGTTGTGGCCGTACCATAGAGCAATACAAGGGCATTATAACATTTTCAACTTTTGTTTTCCATTCCATTCTTGATAATTCCTAACATTCTATTTGCTTTCTTAACCGCCACAACACATTAAGCTGAGGGCTTCAACATATCCTCAACAATGACACCTAGATCCTTTTCCTGGGCAATGACTCCTAACGTAGAACCCAGCATCGTGTAGCTATAGTGGGATAGGTGGCAAAGTTCAGTTGTGGATTAGGAATTGGTTATCGGATAGAAAACAGAGGGTAGGATTAAATGGTCATTTTTCTCAATGGAGGAGAGTAAACAGTGGAGTGTCACAGTGGAGTACTGGGACTGGTGCTATTTAACTAATTTATAAATGATCTGGAAATTGGAACGACAAGTGAGGTGATTAAATTTGCAGATGATACTAAACTGTTCAAAGTTGTTAAAACGCATGCGGATTGTGAGAAATTGCAGGTGGATATGCAGGCGGTGCTTCGGCGCATGGGATTTTCGGGTAATTTTTTGCATTGGCTGACTCTGTTGTATGCTAACCCAGAGGCTTCCTTGTGGGTTAATAGCCGATACATGACCTCCTTTCTGATCCAGCGTGGGACACGCCAGGGATGTCCATTGTCCCCACTTATTTTTGCTTTGGTGATAGAATCTTTGGCTGAAGCCGTTCGGGCGTATGTTGATATTCATGGGATTACCCCTGGGGAGCAGGAGCATAAGATATCGCTTTACGCGGATGATATTTTGTTCACCCTCTCTCAACCGCTGGAGTCTCTGCGGACAGTGCTTTCAGTGTTGGAAAGGTATGGCCGGATGGCAGGGTTTAAAATTAATGCTACTAAATCTGAGCTTCTTAATATTTTTCTTTCTGCGGATTCCATTACAGACTTGACAGGGGCCTTCCCGTTCCGCTGGGCTGCATCATCGCTTCGCTATCTTGGGGGTTTGTATTTCTTGTGATTTGCGTGAGCTGTTTTGTCTGAATTATCTACCCTTATTGAGAACAGTGTTTCATGATCTTGATCGGTGGGAGGGCCTACTATTGTCATGGATGGGGAGGATTAGTGCCCTGCACATGAATGTTTTGCCCTGTTTTTTATACCTGTTCTCCTGTTTGCTTCTCTCAGTCCCCAAGCAATTTTTGCTCCAGCTTCAGCGCCGTGCTTTTACTTATATCTGGAATCATAAACTGCCACGGGTACGAAGGGAGCGTATGTACTGGGATAGGCAGCATGGTGATATGGGAGTCCCAGATTTTTTGAACTATTATTATGCTGCCCAACTACAGGTTTTGTTTCACTGGGCTTTTCCATCTCATCGTTGGGTCTCTTTGGAACAAGAGTTGCAACCTACTTATCCCCTGGCAGCATTGCCGTGGCTTCCCTTAGAGACTATTCGTGAAGTTTCAAGTTTCAAGTTTATTATGGATTTGATTAATCGCTTATTCAAAATTCTAAGCGATGTACAAAGGAGTAAAATAATAAATTACAATTATCAAGGGGAAACAAACCAGATAAGTACGACTGACTTGTAAAAACTTATGATACAAAAGGAAAAAATAGGGAAAGAAATAGAAGTTAATGATAGTAAGTAAGACGAGTAAGGGAAAAAAACCAATAGGAAAACAGTGAGCTTCAAAGAAATTAAGAACTAAGATTCAATTGATGCACCTTCAAAGGGGGGACAGGCCAGGGATAGTGGCATAGGCCTTCAGGGGGGACAGGCAGTCCTTCGGGGGGGTAGTCCTTCGGGGGGTGGGACAGGCCTTAGGGGGGAACAGGCCTTTAAGGGGGATGCAGACCTTTAAGGGGGAAACATGCCATCAAAGGGGGTAAAGGCCATGGATGGTGGCATAGGCCTTCAGGGGGGACAGGCAGGCCTTCAAGGGGGGGGGACAGGCCTTCAGGGATGGGGGGACAGGCCTTCAGGGAGCAGGTGCAGGTCTTCAGGGGGAACAGACCTTCAGGGGGAACAGACCTTCAGGGGAGGGGGGCTCTGGTGTAGAAGTACACAGAGGGAGGGAAGGGGGGTTCAAAGAAACATGCATATGCCGGACTTTGGGGGGGGGGAAGAAATAATGGGTCTAAAAATAGAGGAGAGAGAGAGAGATGATGGACAATGGGATTAAGGAGGGAAGGAACAGAAAGGGAGAGAAGTTGGACACAAGGGATGGTGTGGAAGGGGGGGATAGAGTTACTGGATAGGAGGGTAATTGGGAAAAGAAAGGGAGAGATGGTGGACCCTGGGGTGGTAGGGAAGGAGGGAGAGATGCTGGATGAAAGGGTAGTTAAGAAAAGGTGGATCTGTGGATGGAGACGAAAAAAAAAGAAAGATGCCAGACCTCTGGGGAGGGAAGGGAAACAGAAGGGGAGGACAGAGATGGCAGATGGATGGTTAGCACAGAGAAAGAAGAAAGAAGGAGACTCTGGCAAGCAAGTTATCAGAAGACAACCAGAGACTGGGACCAACAAGATTTGAATAATGACCAGACAACAAAAGGTAGAAAAACTAATTGTATTTTCCATTTTTGTGATTACAATGTGTCATATTTGAAATTTGTATCCTGCCAGAGCTGGTGTTAGACCGCAAACGTGAGCTAGGATTTAACAGAGAGAGGAAAAGTCTTTGTTTATTTTATTTATTACACCACAGCGCCAGTGTGGTTAGGAGAAGACAAAGGGGGTGAAGAGGTTATAAAATAAACCCACCAGGATGTTTGAAAAAAACACCCAATTGGGCAGGAAAATCGAATCGAATAACCAATTCAGTAGGTTGAATCGAAATTTTTTTTCCTGAATCGGGCAGCACTAATGCACATCACATTTAAGGAAGGTTATGTAATGGCTACAAGGAGAAAAAAGTAAAGTATATAAGAAAAAGTGAAACACTGTCACCTGCTGGGTTTAAAAATTGGGCTTAGCATTGGCAAATTTAGGATTTAAATGTAAAATGACGTAAGATATTCCTGGGAAGGAAGTCGTGCCATTGTATTCTTACATATGATAATTATTACAAATGATGTCATATATGGTATAAATTTCTTTGACTTGAATTTCTCCTTTGGAGAGCAGAGAAAATTTGATAACGTGTAATGGCTCTCCCCAGACATGAAAGGCATTAATAAACATGAATTTTATTATTACACGGCTTTTTCTCATGTCTGTTATTTGAATTCACAGAACGGTATCCCTAGCCCAGTCATATTGGGAAAGGGAGTCCATTCTGGTTGTACTATTGAGATCCAAAAGGATTGAACAAGTCAACAAGCCCAAAAGGAATGGGTAAAAGTATTAGGGTCTCTGCCACATTTTAGACAAAGAAGAGAATCAATGCCCCCAATTTTATGGAGTGGTACCTACATAAAATAAGCTCTAATTAAACAACAAGTCCGATCTCTAGAACGTGCATGGAAAAAAAATAAAACCTTAACAAATTTACAATTATTCAAGGAACAAATTATATATTACAAATCAAAAATAAATCAAGCAAAAATGCAATATTATTCTGAGAAAATAACAAAGGCTAAAAATCCATCAATGCTATATAAAATATTAAAAAGAATATCAATCTCAACTAGTAAGGAGAAATCAAATGAAAATAATAACACACTTACAGCACAAAAATTGGCAGATCACTTTACAGAAAAAATTAAAATAATAAGAAATTCCTTTGTAATAAATCAACAAGGTAATATTGATCCTGATCAATTAAAAACTGAACTCTCAACCTCAAAATGCTCCAAATTTAAACTTCCAAGTCAAAAAGAAATTGAGATGACTATTAAATCTATCAATATTAAAAGCTCAAAAGCAGATCTTCTTCCTCCGTTCATTCTGAAGCAATACTTTCAAATTTTTGGACCATTTATTCATACCTTAATTACAGAAAGTCTGACCCAAAGTAAAGTACCAAAAGAATGGAAAAAATCAATAATTCGCCCAATTATTAAAGATAAAAATGCAAGTAATACAGATCCAACAAATTATAGGCCCATATCTAATATCCCTTTTCTGGCCAAGTTAACGGAAAAGATAGTTTATACTCAAATATTAGATTTTGTGGAAAAAACTAACGTCCTCCACCCTAATCAAACAGGTTTTAGAGAACATCACAGTACAGAATTATCACTAGTTGGCTTAACTACTTCCATTCATTATTTTCTTGACCATCACAAAACTACTTTATTAATTTCACTGGATCTTTCCGCAGCTTTTGATACAATTGATCATATACTTCTCATAAAACGACTTCAATCTATTGGGATCACGGATCAAATTCTTTCTTGGTTTAATTCTTACTTTACAGATCGCTCTTCTTCTGTTTTCTTTAAAGAATCTATATCTAATCCTACTTCAACCACTTTCGGTGTTCCCCAAGGGTCTATTCTTTCTCCATTACTTTTTAATATCTTTCTAGCACCGCTCCTTACACTGTGTCAATCTATAGGTTTTCAAGTTTTCGGATACGCAGATGATATTCAGCTTTTACACCCTGTAGATACTGATAATATATCAGAAATACATGAGATCAGTAAGAAACTCGATCAAATTCAACATTGGCTAAACACTAATAAACTGGCCCTTAATATAAAAAAAACAAATTTGATGATCTTTCCATGGAAGGAAAATCCCACACTTATCACCCCTATTACTATAAGAAATATTCCTTTACAGATAGTTAATAAAACGAAAATATTAGGAGTAATTGTTGATTCTAAATTAAATTTTCATGACCATATAAGTCATATTGTTAAAACTTCATTCTATAGATTACGACAAATTAGATCCATCTCAAAATTTCTGAATGCACAATCTTTAAACATTCTTATCCACTCATTAGTCATATCAAAAATAGATTATTGTAATTCTCTTTTTAGAGGTATTGCATTAAATGAAATCAAACGTTTACAAATTATACAGAATGTCTCTATAAAACTTATTACAAAATCTAAAAAATTTGGGTCACGTGATGCCATGAGCGTGTGAGGACGCATCCTTGCTCGCTCCGGGGCTACCCTGTTTCCACGACAATAATTGCCGATTTTTCGAAGTCTCCTTTACGCTGTTTCGACTCCTGAACTCGATCTGGGTGCATGGAAAAATATCTAACCAGATCAACGGATCACATGCAACCCAAATCCGCCCGCAAAGATCGTGATCGAGCGCGGCCTGGGGCGAACAAAATGGCGGCAAGCCCCGCGACGGCGGTCTCGAATCTCACTGAGACCGCCCTAAGCGATATCAAGGACGCCTTGGCGCAGGTCTTGGGGCCGAAGCTGGAAATAATTACGGCACAAATTACTAACGTGGAAACTCTGCTGGCGGCGGCAGCGGCTCGAACGAGTGAGCTGGAGCAACGGGTCTCCACTTTAGAAGACACCTCCGTGACACAGAGCACAGATTTGGGGGAGTTGCGGGCGCAGGTTCGGGCGCAGGCTGAAAAACTGGACGATCTGGAGAATCGTTCCAGACGCTCGAACCTGCGCCTGCTGGGAGTCCCAGAGTCGATTCCTGACCGTGACCTGCTGGGGGTCCTAGAAACATGGCTGAGGGAAGAATTGCCATTCCACTCCTCTCTGGGGCCCCTCCGTATTGAAAGGGCACACCGCTTGGGCCGTCGTTCTGACTTGGAGACCCGTCCACGTGTTGTCATCATGAAGGTGCTCAACTTTCGCCATAAGGTGGAACTGTTGCAACTCTATCGGAATAAACGTGATGCCTTGAAGTATGATGGCTCTCTGATCAGAATTAGCCAGGATTTTTCTCTGGCTCTACAGGAACGGAGGCGACCATTTTACTCCCTCTGCACACAACTGTCTGAGCTTAAAGTCAGATTCCAGTTCAACTATCCGGCTCAATTGAGGATCCTTCACAATGGTGTCTGGAAGACCTTCCTATCATCTGAGGCGGCTGCTGAATTTATTGCCTTGCTTAAACGGCCTGATTCAGGACAGGTTTGACTCTGGGGTTTGAGCCTTCTATGAGACTGACATGTATAGCATGATTGTTATTGTCCCTAAGCGTTTTTCTAGGGAGACCATGTTTTGGAAAATTTCCTGAGTATATCCTTTTGCTGGCCGGGGTGGCCCTGGGAGGGACATCTACCGTGACTCTTCTTTCTCCCACCTGATGGGAGCAGTGGGGAGTGTTGGGGGGTTTCGGGGGGAGGGATATTCCTGGGTGGCAGCAGCGGTACCTGTAGGGCAAATTGTGTTTTTATATCTGTGTTCTCTATGGTTCTTGTACATTTTGGGATATTGTGCATGGTATGAATGGAGTGTGATTGTGCAGTCCTGGGGTGAGGCTGGGCGCCCCTGGACTCTCTCTATAGGATGGTTTCTTGATTCTGATCTGAGCAGTGGGGAGAGTCATGGGTGATAGGAATTTCCGTATACTTTCCTGGAATGTATCAGGCATCACCTCGCCTGCCAAGCGGACGAAGATTTTGTCACAGTTGAAACATCACTCGGTTGACATAGCCTGCCTCCAGGAAACTAGACTTACCGACGCAGAACACCAAAAACTGAAGAGAGGTTGGGTTGGGGACCTATATTATGCATCCTCATCAGGGAAGAGGGCGGGGGTGGCTATATTGATCAGAAAGGGTTTACCATGCTCTGTCCAGGTCCTGAGGCGTGACACTGATGGTCGATATTTGCTGGTGAGGGTGACAAGTCCGGGCGGGACGTTCCGGTTACTAGTGGGATATGGCCCTAATGGATACCAACACTCCTTTTTCCAAAATCTGGTTAATATATGTTTACAGTTTTCAGGTGACCCGCTGATATTAGTGGGTGATTTGAATCAGGTTCTGGATCCTGGTGTGGATCGCTCTGGAGGGTTGGGGCCAACGAAGGCGAGACAGACAAAGGGTGTTCCTTATCTGTGTCGGACTTTGGGGCTGGTGGATCCCTGGCGGTTGCTTCACCCCACTGACAGAGATTATACGCACCAATCCAGGGCTCATGGAACATTTTCCAGAATTGACTACACTTTGATCTCAGAACACAAATTTGCTTGGGTTTCGGAGGCAACCATAGGCCCCCTTGAAATCTCTGACCATCATATGATTTGGATAGATGTAGCAGTGGGGGGATCGATGGGTGTTGGGTCGGGCTGGAGATTTCCCTCCTACTTGCATTCTGATCCTCATTTTAGGGAATTTCTATCTGGGAAATGGGAGGAATACAGCTCCTTTAATGCTCAACATTTAAATCAACCCATATTATTTTGGGACGCAGCCAAGGCGGTACTACGCGGGGAGGTGATTGCTTATGTGGCCGCTAGAACTCGGAGAATTGCCCATCGTATAGTGTTACTGGAGAAACAGTCGACTCAATTGAAACGGGAGTTACTACACTCTCCTTCTCCGACTGCTAGGGAGGCATATTCCGCCGTTTTGGCGGAGCTAAACTCTCTCATTCATGAGCGTACTAAGAAATTGTTATTTTTTCGCAAATATCAATTTTATAAATATGGCAATAAATCCGGGAAGTTGTTAGCTTCTGTCGCCAAGAGTTGGAAGGGATCTCGATATATCGCTATGTTGAAGGAGAAGTCGGGGAAAGTACTGACATCCGCGGACGATATTTCCAATTGCTTTCAAAATTATTTTGCAGATTTCTATTCGTCCCCTGGTCCCTACACGGGCCCGGACGTGGGGGATTACTTAGAGGACGCGGGGATGCCCAAATTATCGGCGGTTCAAATATCTCGGTTGGATAGACCTTTGCAGCTTCCGGAAGTTCTACAGGCGATTAAGACTCTGAAATCGTGTACGGCTCCGGGCCCGGATGGCTTTTCTCCGGAGTTCTATAAGATCTTGGCGACCTCAATAGGGGGGACCCTTTTAAATTTTTACTCTGAGGTACAGAACTCCGGCGCCCTCCCGCGGTATGCAAATGATGCTTTGATAACTTTGATCCCAAAACCTTCCAAACCTTCGACGGATATTGAATCATATCGCCCGATATCACTGCTGAATGTGGACCTGAAAATCTTGGCTCGTATTTTGGCGGAAAGACTGGCCTCCCTGCTCCCTGCCGTAATTGTGCCGGAACAGGTGGGCTTTGTACGATCTCGTCAATCGGTAATTAATGTACGCCGGGTACTGCTGGCCTTTTCTCGAGCCCAGCGGGCCCACATTCCAGGGTTGTTGGTTGGGTTAGATGCGGCTAAGGCCTTTGATAAAGTCCACTGGCATTACCTCTTTCAGGTGCTGCATTATATGGGGTTCCCTGATAGTTACCTGGCGTTGATTAGATCACTCTATTTGAGACCCAGGGCATCGGTTTTGGTCAATGGAGTACGCTCTTCCTTCTTTGTGGTGGGCAGAGGGACACGTCAGGGATGCCCGTTGTCGCCCCTCCTTTTTCTTTTATACTTAGATCCTTTACTACGCACACTTCAGAGGGATGATGAACTAGTGGGGTTACCTGAGGGCTCCTCTCAGCTGAGGGTGCTGGCATTCGCGGATGACCTTCTGCTTACTTTAGGTGATCCGCATCGCTCTTTGCCTCGAGCGCTGGAACTTCTGGATGAATTTAATCTTTATTCAGGTCTGGTGCTTAATAAGCAGAAGTCCATAGTGTTGCCCACCTCACCTGGGGTGCGTCTGGGTTGGCAGGGAGAATTTCCCTTACAGTGGGCTACATCTCAGCTGACCTATTTGGGGGTAGTGATCCCTCAGGACCTGGACAGGCTGTATTCCCTTAATGTCTCACCCTTATTTCGGCGCACTCTATCCACTCTCGCGGGTTGGAGGAAACTCCCTTTGTCACTTTCTGGCCGTATTGCATTGTACAATATGATGCTCTTACCACAATGGCTTTACATTATGCAAATGTTGCCCATTATGCTTACACCTAGACACTTGGCACGCCTCAACTCACACCTCTCCGCTTATTTATGGCAGGGAAGGCGGGCTAGGATAGCTTTGTCCAAGTTGATGCTGCCAAGACATCGGGGGGGGATGGGTTTGCTGGATATTTCCCGATTTGCACTTGCATGTCAATTTAGACACCTACACGATTGGTTTTGTAATACCTCCTGGTTTTCCCAGCCTGAGAATGAATGCTTTGAGTTCAGACCGTACCATTTCAGTTTTCTATTACATGTTCGACAGTTACCCGACTTGCCTTCTCTGCATAGTCATCCTTTTTTGCAGGTGATGCGAACAGCTTGGAAAAAACTATGTCGGTTATTGAAAACTTCTTCTGAAACTACGCCCTATCTTCCTGTGGCGGGCAACGGAGCATTTTCCCCTGGTATGGACTCTGCTGTCTTTGGCCGCTGGACTTCTCAGGGCCTTCACTACCTGTTCCAGACGGTGCAAGATGCGGGTACTCCGACCCCACTTACTGACTTACAGAGGGAATTTACTTTTGTAACTGGGGACTGGTTTGCTCATCGACAACTGTGCCACTACATACAGACTCTGACTCCTGCACTGTTGAGAGACGTGGTTCAATCTAGCTTACGAGAAGCCCTTGATCTCACGGCACACGACCATGTACCCTTAAAATTTTACCATAAATTCTTGCAAGACTTATCTGGAGAGTTGGACTTTGTCTCTCTTGCCCAGAAATGGTCGGCTGACCTGCAGGTACCAATCTCTGATGATATGTTGCGAAGGGGACTTCGCGTGGGACGCGACCCTACCTTGTCTTCACTGGAGAAAGAGCGTAATTACAAGTTTTTACTGCGAGCATTCTACCCGCCCAAGCGGGCTATGATAATGGGGATTGGTACATCTTCTGGTTGTGGAAAATGCTCCTCTCCAATGGCATCCTTTGGACACATGTTTTGGACATGCCCCCTGGTGTCTGCATTTTGGTTGACTTTAATACCCACGTTGGCTGCGCTATGGGGATGCTCGTGGAGGTTGCATCCCAGTTTTCTTCTTACTGCACAAATTCGATTTCATCCACCAACACCAGGATGTGCGGCCTTCCTCCGAAAGACTGTACTTATGGGCCGGAAATGCATTCTGACACAGTGGCTTTCACCTCAACCTCCTTCACTGCAACAGTGGCGTTCACTTATGTTACAGCAAATGCTGTTGGAAAGGAGGGACATTGTTGATTTGCATACTAAAAAGGGCAGGCTGTTCCGACAACGCTGGTACCTGTTTAGTTTAACCTTTGTCACACCCATTCAACAACAACTATGGACAGACTGATCTGATTACCACTTTACTGCTTTAGGCTCTCTAATAACATGTTATCTTCCGCTGTTGCTGCCCGGGTGGGGTGGGATGGGGAGGGACGAGGGGGGAGGGAGGATTGGGTGAGTTGGGGATTTGGGAAAGTTGGCTCATCATATACCTTGACATCCTTGTTTACGTACTTGTCTTGCTATACTGTTTAATAAAAATTATTACACATAAAAAATTTGATCATGTTACTCCCCTACTTGAAAAGGCACATTGGCTCCCTGTCATCCATAGAATAACTTATAAAATCTGTTTACTTACATTTAAAACACTACTATATAAGACACCTGCTTTTATTCATAAACTTTTAATACCTTACCATCCAACTAGAACATTAAGATCGATTGATCAAAATCTATTAACAGTACCTTCATTGAAATTGATTAATACTAGACGGCAATTTATATTTTCCGTAACAGCCCCTCAAACCTGGAATGCCCTTCCAATTTTTATACGGAACGATCAAGATTTGGTAAAATTTAAATCACTATTAAAAACATTTCTTTTTAATGATGCTTTTAATTCCTGATTTTTTATTTATTGTTTTTCCTAATGTGTTTTCCTATGTTTAATCTTTTATATAACGAATGTATTTCATAACCCTATTTTTACCCAATGTAGTATAATATGTTTTAACCTTTGTAAGCATTATGATTCCCAAAGTTTGTTTTGTTTGTTTGTTTGTTCTCTTTTAATTAAATTTGATTTGTACATCGCTTTGAATTAGAGAAAGCGATTAATCAAGAATAAATAAAAAACTTGAAACTTGAAACTAAATAGCACTCGGGCATAGCACTTCTTCAACATTGCTCCAGATTATTCATTTTATTATCATTTTCAATCTGTTAAAAATCAATCAAATGGTAATGATGTATTAAACAGATCCTGCAGCAACAATTTTGTACCAAGTAGAAAATGTGTCACCTTCTGTTCACTTGGTCATACACACAAAAAAAACCAGGGTAGATTGCGGAAAATTCGATCCATTTCTAAATTCCTTTGTCCTAGAGCACTTAATATTCTTATTCACTCTCTGGTGATGTCTAAAATCGATTACTGTAATTCATTATTTACAGGAATTACGTTACAAGAAATTAAACGTTTACAAATTATTCAAAATGCTTCTATTAAATTAATAACAAAATCTAAAAAATTCGATCATGTGACACCTCTCCTTAAAAAGGCTCATTGGCTTCCAGTCATACACAGAATTACACATAAATTATGTACTATTATCTTTAAAACATTAGAAAATAAGACTCCAGCATTTTTATTCAGACTACTTATTCCATACTCTGTTAAAAGAACTTTAAGATCTAGTGAACGGAATCTTTTATCAGTTCCTACGTTAAAAGTAATAGGCACAAGAAGACAATTTATCTTCTCATGTACAGCTCCCCAGATCTGGAATGCGCTTCCTATGTTTTTACGGGAGGAGAAAGTGTTTGGGAAATTTAAAAGCGAATTAAAAACCTTTTTATTTAAAGACGCATTTTTAAACTAAGTAAATTTTATTATATAGTGTTATTCTAGTTAATTATTTTTCACTTATTTTTTAAATTCCTTATGTGTTTTCCCTGTATGTTCTTTCTTTACTATAAAAAATGTATTTCTCCCTATCTTTCCCTTTGTTTTTGTTATAATTGATAAATTGTATGTAATGTTTTCGTTTTCATATGTGTATATTTTATTGTAAATCGCTTAGGAATTTGATTAAGCGATTCAACAAACAACCTAATAAACTTGAAAACTTGAAACTTATTCACAATTTTGCAAAAATTCCTGAGGCACTTCAATAATTGGGTATCTGGACTTATTCAGGTCATATTCTCTTGTGTGGCAAAAGAATTTAGGCTGGCTCAGAAGATCTATGACCATCCTACTACTATGAATTTTACAGAATCTGGGTCACCATTATACAGAGCAGATCAAATAAACTTGAACAATCTATTAAAGGTGCAATGCATTTTAAATATTTTCAGAGCACGGCCAAAGCTTGCAGAGGCTAGAACACAGACCAATAAAGGCCTATACACTAAGGCCCATATTCTATAAACAGCGCCTAACTCGTGGTTAATGCCATAAAAAAGTCTTTAAAAAACAAAACAGCACCTTCATCACAGCTATGGAGACGCTTTATGACGCCTAATGGCACTGTAGGTGTGGCTAACGCCGGAAGTGGCATTAGGTGTCATAAAGCTTCTCCATAGCTGCAATTCACATGAAAGGTAGGCACCAGAAACATAGGCCTTTAAAACCCTGGCCTACATTTCTGGTGCCTACCTTTCACGAAGCTGCGATTCTATAAACGGTATCATTGTGCAATTGACACGTGATCAGCGGCCGACAACGACAGCGCCGTTTATAGAATCTGGCTCTAACAGCCTTTTCTTGGTCTATGTCTATGGAAAAATGTTTAGAGGTGTGTTTACGTTTTCTGCATCCTGGAGTCTAGGGAAATTATTTTCAGACACATACTCAAGTTAGAGATGCATGTGTGTGTACAAGAAGAAATATAAAAAGGGTAAAAGTGCAAATCCAATAATGCAAGAACACAGTATAACCCTCAGATTAGAAATTATTTCAGTAATATTTATACATACATCTCTTATAAAATGATTCTTTTTCTATGCATTCCAAAAGGCATTCCTTTATAAGAGGAATTAAATACACACATCCAAAGATCTACGTTAAAACCATTCAAAAGAAAAAGGGTATAATAGAATAAGGAATTTTTCTTAAATGCATGTTTATTTTATCTTGTCTTTAATGATGAACTACATTTTAAATTCAACAGCAAAACCTCTGGAAGAGACAATGGGCTCCTTTTACGAAGCCGCGTTAGCAGTTTAACACATGTAATAGCGCGCACTATACTGCTGGCCGCGCTAGCCGCTACTACCTCCTCTTGAGCAGGCAGTAGTTTTTCGGCTAGCATGGGGGTTAGCGCATGATAAAAAGTCGCAAGCGATAAAGCCGCTAATGCGGCTTCGTAAATGGAGCCAAATGTGTTTACACACATTTTCCCACATATTTATTCTATTTTTATCTATGGTTATTTTTTGTATTTGTAAACTGTTTTAGGTTGAACTATAAAGCAAATGATATGCACATAACAAACTAGAGAAAACACTAACCCCCTCCTTTACTAACGCATAGCATGGGTTTTAGCGCCGGCAGTGGTAGTAACTGCTCCGACGCTCATAGAATTCCTAAGAGTGTCGGAGCAGTTACCGCTGCTGCAGACACTAAAACCCGCACTACGCGTTACTAAAGGAGGGGGTAAATTCACATAATTTTTTGTATTTAGTTTTACTGCACCTAATTGAAAATGTTTAAGAAGGCATGTGATCAAATATAATAAATTTTCATGTTTTCACAGTACAAGACAAAATTAAAAGCAAATTGATGAGGTTAACACTTGCTACAGTTTTAATATACAACATGAAGTCACAAATCAAACAGTTTTGATGTCTAACATTAAGCAGGAGAATGAATGTCAAAAGAGCATTGACCACCCACAGTTTGTAACCATACATTGCACCTTTAACCTAATCAGAATTTCAAACAGTTAGTTCCATAGAAACTTTTTTTTTCTTTATTACAAAATATTTATCAGCAGCAAACCTGCTAATGTTTAAAGAAAATAGTACTTTAACCCCTTTTGGATGAAACCTGTAGTTACATTGTCTCCTTTCATATAAAAAGGAGAGAACACCAAATCTAGTAATTCAAATGACTATTAATTGATTTTACTTTAAAAGACATACTGCTTTAAAAGTCACCTTCAAAGGGCTTTGCTATGATATCCATGCCCTTTTGATGTCACTACAACAGTGCATTCCATTTTAAAGTTCTGGTTGTGAAAGAATTCAAAATCAACTAGTGAAAAGAATCTGAAAAGATTCTGTACTTACTCCTCTGCCTCGGCCTCTGCCTGTTGATGGTCCTCCAAAAGCATCATAGCTTCTGCTTCCAAACGCACCTTCGGGATAAGCAGGCGTTCCTCTCCCCCGAGAGCCTACAGCTGCAGGCTTCATATGGGGTGAAGAAAAACTGCTGTAGGAAGAGTAACTTTCTCTTCCTCTGTCATCCAAAAACCCAGGTCTCAACTTTGAGCGTGCGTAAGCTGATTCCCAGCTAGACCCGCCCTGGTTTCTACCTCCGAAAGAGTCAAGGCTATTCCGGTAGGAGCTGTCAAATCGACCATCATAACTATCTCCAAAGTGCCTTTGTTCGGGTTCA
Source organism: Geotrypetes seraphini (assembly GCF_902459505.1). Classification (NCBI taxonomy): domain Eukaryota; kingdom Metazoa; phylum Chordata; class Amphibia; order Gymnophiona; family Dermophiidae; genus Geotrypetes; species Geotrypetes seraphini. Next base: position 26,437,557 of record NC_047095.1, read on the forward strand.
TTAAAAGCATAGCCAGATCTGTACAGATCTCGCCCGCCCAGAGAAGACCTGGAGTCAAAAGACTCATAAGGTCCAAACCTGAAAAGTTGCAGTGAGGGAAAAAAAAAAGTAAGCTTACTAGGGTTAAACATTTCAAAACACAATTATCAGTTGACATTTATCAACTACAATTAAAAAACTTAGTTTAGTTAGTCTAACCATCTATAACTTTATGCACTTTGATTAGGGCTGGGCAATTCAACCTGTGAACTGATTCAACAGGATGAAATCTATACAAACCAATTTACAAAGAAGCTAAATTAAAGCTCAACAGTACTGAACTTTGTTTTGTTTAAGCTTCAAGTGCTTTTTCTTCCACTCAAAAAAATATTGTTCTATCACTTTTCAAGCCCAGCCCTAGTCTGAGAACAGCAGCTTGTGGCTTTTCTAAGCTCATGCCTAAGGTTGACAAACATTTAAATTAAGAGCAAGTAAAAGAAACAACAAAAATAACCACCTCATTCCTATGTTTTATGGAAGTAAAGATTATACCTCTAGAATTATACACAATTTACATTAGGAAACTATGTTAAACAGTTCTAGTTTCATTTACTTTCTGTGGGCATAGTTTTTTAACAACTGTATGGTTCAATATTAGTCACAGTTAAATACACTGATTCTGAAGTGTAACCAAAGGTGAGGCAAGTATACTCTATGCATCTGAACAGTGCATAGTGAAACTCTGTATGGGATAGCATTATTTTAAGTTTTCTTTTCACTCTTAAATATTTCAAAACAGGGCCAGTCTTCTCCCAATAATTTAAAACAAGGAGAAGGGAAAAAAAGACAACATGCCCTCCATATTTAACCAACTGGAAACAGATTTAATAGATCTATGCCAGTAGGTTAACAAATGGAATTCTTCTATATAGTGAAACCAACTCTCAAAAAGGATTATACCACACAAACATCCAAAAGAAAAGCAATACATTTTAAACATAAAACCAGATTTATGATTACAGATTTCCAAGCTTCTCCAACCAAACTGTTTAGTCATGGCAGGCAATGCAATGCAATACAATACACTCTGCAAACATACACTTAGATTAAAAAAACAACAAGTTGAGAAATGCAATATGAGCCCATCTTTAGTCAAATCTGTACAAAACAAATGGAATCAAATGCAGATTAGTGGACAGTACATTATTTTGGGGTCTTCAGTATAGCAAATGCCAAAGTGCCCAAACATTCTTTACTACAATAGAAATGTTTCCTACTTGATAAGGCTCGCTAGTAGCAGAATCTAACCAGAAGATGACACTTCAGAAAAAACTTATTGCATTTTTAACTCATACTTTTCCCCCTATATAATTCTCACCATAGTGCACAATGTCAGATTACAATTGACAATTAAGTTTGAAGATTTAAAAAAAAAAAAATTCCACACACATCCACGTACATAATAACCTAGACAATACACCACAATCTCAAATCTCTGCCCTTCATCCAGAGCTTGGAAAGATAAGACTGAAGAAGAAAAAGCAGAGAAAAGCCAAAATATTTAATAATCACATTAGGATCTGGAATCAAGATCTGAAATGTCTTCTGTGATAGCATGCCTGAATTAAAGATGACATTTAGAATCACATTTAACTTCTTTCTATTACTCAGGCTAACAAATCATCAAATGGAACCTCCAAACAGCAAAGATGCAAAAATATCACAATGGCTTCAAACAACACATATTCAAAGATAATAAAAATTAATTTATATCTTTCCTCCCTAAAAAAACATCAAAACCCGAATAAAAAATATTTTCTAGAATCCAAAAGTTACAAAAAAAATCTCAGTTTGTATTTAGTAGGATACCAGTACAATTCAGAATTTAAGAGGATAATTCTTTAAAAAAGGGCAATTTGCTTCCACAACTGTAGCTTTCATGTAAAGTATTTGCCTCCCATTGTTTTCCCACTAAATATGAGAACTGCATATTAACAGTAATTGAAGCTTTTACAGCAAGGGCTGCAAGTTCACACACATATCAAACTTGATGAAAAGCATTCAAGCAATTCTATTCTTTTGAAGAATTTTTTAAAATAAAATGGTTTCCGTATGGAAAGGAGGTCATGAACCTTGCATTAAACGCTTTAATGAATATGCTGCTTCAGTTTTGCTCCATTTCAATTAATGACTAAATGAATAATAATAATAATAAATGTAATATTGTTTACCTGTTACTACTCTCTATCCCAAATGATTGGTTCATATAGTCAATAGATCTTTGGTTTCCAAATGTTCCATGTCCATAGTCACGTTCCATTGCTAAAGATGAGAAAACATTATGCAAAAAGCATGAAAAACATGATGCAAAAGTTTATACCATACCCAGGACCTTTTGTTTCATGTTACTATTATGGCTGTATCAGTTCTACCAAAACCTGATCCTTGCAGCAAAACCTGTTAGTCCATATGAATTATGGAAAATTAGGAACCGAGCAAAGACTTTCTCTTTTCCTCTCCCTCTCTCCTGATCTAGACTAGCAGGAGAGCTATAGTGATGTGGCTAGAAAATCAGCCAGGAAGGAGGGAGATTGTACCACACACATACACTAACACCCCCATCCCACCAAAACAAAATGCAATAAATCAGAAATCAGTGAGTGCTGAAAGGTTAAAAGATTATCCAGGTAAGAACCTTTCAGTTAATCTACTATAGATTCTATATGTGTGGTCATTTATCTCTTCCTGCGAACTGACTTGCAGAAAGGGAATACTTACAACTTTGAGCCCCAGTCCACAGCTCAGTTTAGTCCCAAAGCAATCAAACTCCCTTGGAACAAAACACAAAAGAGGAGGGGAACGGGGAAACACCCCGCAACAACAAGCAATTCTGATCTGCTCTGCAACTTAGAAAACAATAATTAGAAAAAAAAAACATCATAACACAATCATCAAGAAATAATCTGCAGTGTGCTAGCACTAACATTAAAAGGAGCCAGAGGAATGCACTCATACATACTGGGTTACTTGGAGTGTAGCTATCTGGCTTACAGGAGAGGAACTCCAGGCCTGGAACACAGAAATATCCAAGGCGATACAGAGGGCGAGCCATACAGAATCCGTAGTAGATTAACTGAAAGAAGATTATCCAGGTAAGAACCTAATCTTTCATTCAGTTACATCTACTCCGGATTCTGTATGTGTGGTGACTTACCAAAGCAGTGGCTTACATCTAGGGTAGGACATAAGATCCTGCTTGCAAGACAGAGGACCCAAAAGCAGCATCCTCTCAAGCTGCTACATTCACTCTGTAAAATCTGGAAAAGGTATGAAGAGTAGACCAAGTAGCTGCCCAACAGATCTCTGCAGGAGGAACTGCCCGAGATTCTGTCCAGGAACAGGCGGTGCTCCTAGTTAAGTGTACCTTGAAAGAGACTGATGGCTGTTTACCACAGGCAGTGTATGCCAAAGAGATCGCCATGCAAATCCAACTAGCCTTAGATGCTGGCCTGCCAAGCCAGGAGTAGCTGGTAATCATGGTCAGAAAGGCTAAAGTCATTTGTCCTTTCCAAGCACAGGAGCAAAGCCCTGTGGGCGACCAGCTTCTTCAAAACTCTATCTTCTTTATCAGACCCTGTGGGCTGAAAAGCAGGCAGACGAACTTCCTGGTTGAAGTGGAAATCCGACACCACCTTTGGAAGAACGGAAGGAACAGCACCAAGAGCAACGTCCTCATTCGTAATTCTCAGGAAAGATTCTCTACAGAAAACAGCCTGCAGCTCTGAGATTTGCTGCACCAAAACAACCGCCACCAGAAACTCAGTCTTAACTGTGAGGTCCAACAAAAAAGCATCCTTGAGGGGCTCATATGAGCCTAAGTGAGATCCTTCAGAACAATGTTAAGGTTCCTGGACAGAAAGGAACATCACAGAGGAGGCCTCAACCTGAGACCTCCACGGAGAAATCTGATCACATCAGGATGAGCCATCAGCGAAGACCTGCGATCATGAGTCAGGAAGGAAGAGACCTGCACCTTAGGAGTAGCCCTTTCTCAAGCCTGGCCTGAAGGAAAGTCAGAATGACCAAAATGAAAGCCTGACCTGGCTCCACCTGGTTATTAGCACACCATTATTGAAAAATCCACCAGGCCTTCGCATAGTTTGCCATGGTAGAGGGCTTCTGAGCCCGAAGCAGAGTGGCAATAACCATGCTGGAATAGCCCTTGTGAATCAGTGCTGAGCACCAAACAGCCATGCCATAAGACCAAAACATTGTGGATTCTCCTTGGGGACTAGACCTGACTGAGAAAGCCATGATGATGAGACAGCCTACTGTTTACTACTACTTATCACTTATATAGTGCTGAAAGGCGTATGCAGCGCTGTACATTTTGACAATTATTGATGGTCCCTGCTTGGAAAAGCTTACAATCTAACATGGACAGACAGACATGACATAGAAGATAGGGGATGCACAATCCCCAAGGTGAGAGGAGTCAAAAGCACTCTCAAAGAGGTGGGCTTTTAAACGGGCCTTGAATACTACCAGAGATGGAGTCCGACATGGGGATTTGGGGAGCTTGTTCCAAGCATATGGTGCAGCAAGGCAGAAAGTACGGAGTTTGGAGTTGGCAGTTGAAGAGAAGGGCACAGATAAGAGGTCTTACCAGCTGAGCGGAGCTCAAAGGGAGGTGGATCATAGGGGGAGATAAGTGAAGCGATAGTCAGGGGCAGCTGAGTGAGTGCATTTGTAGGTCAGTAAAAGGAGTTTGAATTTCCAGAGACCTTTGTCCTGCTGAAAAAATACCAGGTCTGCATACCAAGGACGGTGAGGCCAATCCGGAGCTACCACGATCAAAAGGCCAAGAAGAGATGCCCACCATGAGCCAAGGAGGGAAGACGGAAAGGAGGCTGACCGATGGCCAGGGTTGGACCAACGCATCCAACCCTGAGTTTCTCAGCTCCACTCTTTGACTGAAGAAGCATCTGGCCTTTGCATAATTGGCCAAAGTCATCAAGTCCATCACTGGTCTGCCCCAGTACTGCACAATTAGATTGAACACCATTCTCCTGGGTCCAGGAACTGTCAACTAAGAAAGTTGGCCTGAACATTCTCCACTCCAACTACATGGGCTGTAGAAAGAGCCTGAAGGTGGATTTCCGCCCACCGAAAGAGCATCTGAGCTTCCAGCGTATGTCCTTGTTCAGCACCTGGAGGGTGATTTCCCCTATGACAGACTCCGGAAGAGTGTTCCAGTTTTCTACCACTCTCTGGGTGAAGAAGAACTTCTTTACGTTTGTACGAAATCTATCCCCTTTCAACTTTAGAGAGTGCCCTCTCGTTCTCCCTACCTTGGAGAGGGTGAACAACCTGTACTTATTGTACTTATCTACTAAGTCTATCCCCTTCAGTACCTTGAATGTTTCGATCATATCACCTCTCAATCTCCTCTGTTCGAAGGAGAAGAGGCCCAGTTTCTCTAATCTTTCGCTGCACGGCAGCTCCTCCAACCCCTTAACCATCTTAGTCGCTCTTCTCTAGACCCTTTCGAGTAGTACCATAACCTTCTTCATGTACGGCGACCAGTGCTGTACGCAGTACTCCAGGCCACCAGAGCAGCGAAACTGGACTAACAACTCACCAACCTGCTGACTTCGACCACAGACTACAAAACCTTCAAAAAAGAAACAAAAACCCTACTCTTCAAAAAATACATAAAACCAATATAACACAACCAATAATGTTCTGAATCCCGCCTACATTACCAACTACCCCTTAGCAAATTAGAAAATGTTCAATCTATTCCTAATTACTTCTTCATATCTTTTCAATATGTACTTCTTAAGATCATAGCAATTCATATGTAATCCGCCTTGAACCGCAAGGTAAAGGCAGAATAGAAATCACTATTGTAATGTAATGTAATGTGAGGGTGCACCATGGCCCGGTACAGCGGCATGATAACCTTCTCCAATCTGTTCGTGATCCCCTTCTTTATCATTCCTAGCATTCTGTTTGCCCTTTTCGCAACCACCACACATTGCGTGGACGGCTTCATCGACTTGTCGATCAGAACTCCTAAGTCCCTTTCCTGGGAGGTCTCTCCAAGTACCGGCCTGGACATCCTGTATTCGTGCAAGAGATTTTTGTTACCGACATGCATCACTATACACTTGTCCACTTTGAACCTCATCTGTCATGTCGATGCCCATTCCTCAAGCCTGATTATGTCACTTTGCAGATCTTCAAAATCCCCCTGCGTCTTCACTACTCTGAATAACTTTGTATCGTCCGCAAATTTAATCATCTCACTCGTCGTACCTATGTCCAGATCATTTATAAAGATGTTGAATAGCACGGGTCCAAGCACCGAGCTCTGCGGTACCCCACTGGTGACGCTTTTCCAGTCCGAGTATTGTCCATTTACCCCCCCACTCTCTGTTTCCTATGCTCCAGCCAGTTTTTAATCCACATGAGTATTTCACCCTCGATTCCATGGCTCGCAATTTTCCAAAGTAGTCATTCATGAGGAACCTTGTCGAACACCTTCTGAAAGTCCAGATATACAATGTCGACCGGGTCACCTTGTCTATCTGTCTGTTTACTCCCTCGAAGAAGTGCAGCAAGTTTGTCAAACAAGATCTGCCTTTGCTGAAACCGTGCTGGCTGGTCCTCATCAGACAGTGTCTGTCAAGGTGATCAATGATGTCATCCTTAATCAGTGCCTCTACCATCTTTCCCAGTACCGAGGTCAGACTCACCGGTCTGTAGTTTCCCGGGTCTCCCCTCAAACCTTTTTTGAAGATCGGCGTAACATTCGCCACCTTCCAGTCCTCCAGAATCTTTCCTAATGTCAACAGATCAACAGATTGGCTATTAGTTGACGCAGTTCAGCTATGGTCCCTTTCAGTTCCTTGATGACCCTCGGATGGATGCCTACCCACTTTCCTTCAGTGTCTTCTCCCCTCTCTCTCCCTTCCCCATTTTTCTTCAACATCTTCTCCCCTCTCTCTCTCTTCCCCATTTCCCTTCAGCGTCTTCTCCCCTCTCTCTTCTCCATTTCCCTTAAGCATCTTCTCCCCACTCTCTCTCTCTTCCCCATTTCCCTTCAGTGTCTATTCCTCTCACACACACCTCTCTCTCCACTTCCCTTCAGCACTCTTCACATGGTCCAGCAGCCCCCACCTTCCCGCTTGCTACGGTCAAAGCATCTTCCTCCCTCCCTTGCCCTTACCTTTGTTGACGATTTTTATTTTTCTCTCAACAAGCAGCCAGAGCCTTTCCTGTAGTCACTTGCGGCTGCCGGAAAAGTCTTCTCTGACGCAACTTTCTGTTTCCGGTTTTAGGTACTAGTTCACTCTTGCTGACTAACACCAGCTCTGGCAGGATACACATTTCAAATCTGACATATTGTAATCACAAAAGTGAAAATAAAATTATTTTTTCTACCTTTTGTTGTCTGGTCATTATTCAAATCATGTTGATCCCAGGCTCTGGTTGTCTTTTGATAACTCGGCTTCCAGGGTCTCCTTCTTTCTTCTTCCCTTCCTTTTACTTTACCTCCCCCAAAGGTCTGGCATCTCCCTTTTTCCTCATCTCAGTTTTCTGTCCACAGAATTTTCCTGCCTATTTCCGCGCTTCCCCTTCCTAACTCTGCTCTGGAACGTTTTCCCTGGGCAGGCCAGACACTGTTCCCTTCAACAAGGATCGCACAAGGGTCGAAAGCTGGCTGTCAATCTACCCAACACTCACCGCAGGGTACAGGCCCGTACTCACTCCAGCATCAACTCACATCCAGTAGCGTGCAACCGCAACTCCCAGCAGTGGCTCCAATCCCTCACAATCACTCACAAGCCCCATTGTCTTCTAACTTCTCCCCCCTTCCAGCTCGACCAGCAATACTTCCCTGCCTTTCCCCCACAACACACAAGCAGCCTGCAGAGGATCACCGGTCAGCTGTAGCGATCCTAACAAGCTGCTGTTGGCCTTCACAGCACATTCTCTCTGCCATGGTCCCACCCCTCCTCTGACGTACAGGAGGGAACTTGCTGCTGAGCCTACGGCAGCCTGCTAGGATTGCTAGAGCTGACCAGTGATCCTCTGCAGGCTGCCTTAATGTGAGACCGGGAAGCCACATGAACCTACAGATGATGTGGCGCTTGTACCAGCAGGCCATCTTAAGTGCAAATTAGAAATTGTCTGGCGGGTCAGATTTTATTACACTGGCCCACAGGCCAGAGTTTGACATGTCTGCTTTAGACACAGCAAATGAATCCAGAGACTAGTGGGATGGCACACATCTACCAGCAGGTGGAGATAGAGAACTGATTTGCAGGAGCTCATCTTGGACAGAACCTCTCCTGGTCAATTAGTATTGCTCTTTGGCCAAGTATCAGGAACAGCAAACCGCTGCAGTCTGCAGCAAAAAAAAAACTTCTTTCCCATAAACAAAATCAAAGTGAAACCAACTATCAACTGTAACCAAGAATATGAATGCCCCGCCGAATTACAGCAGACATCAATAACAGGTGGGGCTCTGGATTAATCTGATGTGTCTAAAGGAAAGAAAATTAACAGGTAACATAATTTTCCCTTGCTTAGCAACAGCAGAGATGAATCCAGAGAATAGTGGGATGTAGCAAAGCAATCCTTAAACAGGGTGGGACGCAAAAGCCACCTCTACAATGACTGAAGCCCCAAAGGCAGCCTCACTACAGACTGCCAAATCTCCTCTAAGGAGAACCCCCTGGACTCAGCCCAAGAAATAGCAACCACTCTTGTTGAGTGAGTACGAAGGTCCACCAGCAAGTAGGCAGAAGCAATCGCCTCTCTAACCCAACGGGCCACAGAAGCCTTGGAAGCCGCCATCCCCTTCTTGTGTCCGGAAAACAAAACAAAAAGTTGATCTGAACGACAAAAGTCATTTGTGACCTTAAGATAGTGTAGGAGCATCCTCTGTACATCAAGAAGCCACAAGATACCAGCGACCATCTGGAGAGAAGAGATTGCTGCAACAACCTCATATGAAAGCGCGCCAAAGGCACCACCTCCAGAGCCGCCACTACTGAGCCCAGAATTTGAACATAATCCCACACCCTCAGATGTGGGACCCTGAGCAGGCCCCGAACCTGCAACTGCAACTTCTCGCCATGCTCCCGGGGCAGATACACCTTTCCATGGCTGTGCCGAACAGAATTCTCAAATGCTCCAATGATGCAAGGGGATTAGCGAACTCTTTTGAAAATTGATGAACCAGCCCAATGACTGAAGCAGGGAGATCACCCTTTGGGTAACCCGCAAACTTTCTTCTGGAAAGAAGCTTGAATTAACCAAATGTCCAAACAGGGATGAACCCGAATTCCCTCTTTCGGAAGGAAGGCTACCACCACCACATCACCTTGGAAAAGGTGTGCGGTGCCGTGGCCAAACCAAAGGTCAACACTCTAAATTGATAATGCTGACTGAGGATCGCATTTTATACCACTGGTGAGGAGGTCAAATGGGAATATGCAAGTACACTTCCTTGAGGTCGAGAGCTGTGAGAAACTGGCCTGATTGAACTGACAGACCCCCCTTTCTTCGACACCACAAAGTAAATGGCATACCCCCTGGCACCTTTGATCCCGGGGAACAGGGACTACCGCTCCGAGGTCCAGGAGCACCTGAAGGGTGCCTTGAACCGACTCCCCCTTGGCCGCTCCCAAATACGGGGACACCAAGAAAGAATCTGCAACAGGAGAGGAGAATTCTAACTTGTAACCGTCTCGAATAATGTCCAAGACCCAATGATCAGACATTATCTTGGCCTACTCCACCAGGAAGAACGACAACTGTCCCCCTGTAGCCCCGGAAGAGAGAGCTGAGATCCCGTCATTGTGAAGCGTGGGTGGACGGAGGATGAGCTGTTGAGGAATTGGAGGCCTTGGAAGGACGAAAGAAACTCTTCTGCAGAAACTTTAGTTTAGCGTTGTAAGAAGGAACATAAGAGGGACTATAAGAAGGTTTGCCCGGTCTATACCACTTCAGGGCAGGACGGTGAGGACTTAAAAGAACTCTTAGGTCTATCCTCCGACAACCGTTGACCAACTCTTCTAAGTCCTTTCCAAACAACAAACGACCCTTAAAAGGAAGTGTACAAGGCATAACTGACGCCCAATGGCAGAGCCACAAAAACCTCTGAGAAACCACTGAGGCTCGAATTATATCATATAAGGCATCCACCAGATACGCCAATCCCGTCTCCACATTCAGGAATACAGAGGCAGAGCAGCTCCGCTCTGCTCTCCATCATCCCATCTGCAACCTGTTGAACCCACTGAAGACAAGCCCAGGCTGCATAAGAGCTGCACACCACCGCCTGTAAAGTCAAAGCCACAATTTCAAAGAACAATTTTAAAGATGTTTCCAGCTTCCTATCCTGTGTATCATTCAGTGCCATCGCACCTTCTACCAGCAAGGTGGTCTTCATGGTCCACCTCAGAAGCTTCAATTTGTCCAGCTGGTCCGGAGCCACAGGATATAGTTGGCACATAGCCTTTGCCACCCGGAGACCCACCTCCAGCATGGACCATTGAGCTGAAATGAGTTCCAGCATTTCCTCGTGGACAGGAAACACTTTGGGGGGCTTTCTAGTACCTGTCATGAGAGGGTTGGAAGCCATAAGTCTGTGCGACCACCTGTGCAATATTGAGACTCTGCAGTGCCTTTGAAATAAAAGAAGACAAATCTTCCCTATGGAAGAGGCAAAGCGCCGTAGAGTCATCCGGTTCCCCCGTTAGCGGCTCCCCAAATCCAAGTCCTGAATTTCCTCGCCAGCTAAGGACCACGGGAGAGAGAGGTAGAGGCAACCGAGTCAAGAACAGGGTCCTCGCCTGCCACTGACATCACCCTGCAGCGTTTTGCCTCCTTCTGACCCAGCCCAGTGTCAACCTGAAGCTGGTCAACCAAGCCCTGGGTAGACCATCCCTCCAAATCGCCCCTGTTGACCAGGAAGAGCCCCCTGTAATATAAAGGCTTTGTGCATTAAAAGCACAAACTCGGAAGAAAAGGGAAGAGAACCCGACTGCAGGGATACCGCCAATGACTGTCCCTGCCCTGCTGATGCATCCAATACCGATGAAATGCTGGCCGCCGCAACCCCCAACAACTCCAAACCTAAGGAGAAAGGCCGCGAACGCAGGTGAGCCACCACCAAGGGCGAATAGGCACATACACGACATTCACGCAGGAAAGACCCAACTCCTCCAGTGCCATCTTGTTACCCTCTCTGGAACCCTCCGAGCAACTATTTACGCAGACGCCCAACGGTGTTCGCCACTTACTACAGCACGAACACTGTTTCACAACCTCCGCAGCCATGCATACACACGATGCAGCCAAAACGAGCCACCCCAACAACACTCACTAAAAAGTACACACACTAACTGCTCGCTCCCTTCAAGCCAGCATGGCGATATCACTCACAGCCACAGGTTGATCAGCCGGACAGTGAAGAAGCACTGAAACAGCAAATTGGTCTCTTTCTGCTTTTTTTTTTTGTATGGAAAAAAAAAAATAGAGACCTGTGAAGCCCCTCAATCACCGAAGGGAGGGGGGGAATGGACCTAGGGGGGGCCCAGGTGGAGCCCCTTAAGCTGGCACCCCCAACTCACTGAAGACAAGCAACAAGAGTAAAGATCCATAAGAACAACCTTACTGGGTCAGACCTAAGGTCCATCAAGCCCAAGGAGTAGCAACATTCCATGCTACCAATCCAGGGCAAGCAGTGGCTTCCCTCATGTCTTTCTCAATAACAGACTATGGACTTTTCCTCCAGGAAATTGTCCAAAGCTTAACTATTCTCTGAGTGAAAAAATATTTCCTCCTTTTGTTTTTAAAAGTATTTCCCTGTAACTTCATCGAGTGTCCCCTAAAAGCCAGGAGCTAGATGAATGGCATCCATCTACCTGCTGGAGATAGAGTATACTAATTGACCAGGAGAGGTTACATGCAACAGGAGCTCCTGCAAATCAGTTCTCTATCTCCACCTGCTGGTAGATGTGTGCTATCCCACTAGTCTCTGGATTCATCTGTTGCTGTTGCTAAGGAAACAGCATGTTTACTTCTTACCTTGTTTACAAATCTCTCCCAGTGAAGCTGGAATCGCCGGGTCAAATCCATCAGTATTGATGTTGAGCATTGGCGTTGAAGTCTTCAGCCATAGTTGCTTCAGATGAAGCTAAAACAAAAGCAGTTCGAACTGCAATTTCCTGGCTTTAAGCGACCATTTCTGCAATGTAGAGCACAGCATGCAAGAAATTTCCTGAACCCTAGGCACTGGACACACCAATTATGTGGAACCTTGCTTGAAATGGTCCTGTGGAATCAAGTACAGTTCTTGAAGCCATTAGGCGCCTTTGACATGGAAGGAAAAACATTCTACGTAAGTTCAAAGGTCTCAAAGGTCCAGGAATGTAGAGTAGATGGTATACTAAAAATGGATTGGCGCTCCCAGCCTGAAAACAGGCTCAAAAGAGCCTGAAGGTCCAAAATTAAAAAAAAAAAAAATCAAAAATCAACTGAAAGAAAAAAGTAATAAAACTGAAAAATATGACTAAATTGAGAAGAAAAACAGATGGGAAGGCACAAAAGCATTAAAAGTTTGACGTGCTTAGAGAAACTCTAAGAAACTGCTTCTCAGCTCCACAGAAAACTGAGAACTGAAGGTCCTGTGAGCCGACATTGAGCTGGAAGGCACCAACGTATGCACGGTACAGGCAGTCTCAAGACTTTTAGCGTGACAGTACACTTTTGCACTGTCCATGCCAGGCTCCGTGAATGATGTAACCCACATGTGAGAATATACTGTCTGCTTGTCCTCGAATAACATTTGTTTATTCTTTCCAAAAATACTAGGACTAGTGGGGCATGTGATGAAGCTACTAAATGGTAGATTCAAAATAAACCAAAGAAAATATTTCTTCACTCAACAGTTCAAGCTCCTATTGCTAACCTACAAGTGCGTTCATTCTGCTGCCCCTCAATATTGCTCCTCTCTTCTCTCTTCTTATACATCTCCCAGAGAACTCTGTTCCGCAGATAAACCACTTTTAGCTGTACCCTTCTACTCCACTACCAATTCCAGACTTCTTTCCTTTCATCTAGTTGCCCCCATATCTGGAATAAATTACCTGAGTTTACCGCCAAGCCCGTTACCTTATCTTGTTTTAAAGCAGACTGAAAACCCACCTTTTTGATATAGCCTTCAATCCTTAACCCTATTCTTCTACCCACCAACGCAGCCAGCTGATTAATTGTTCCTCTTAACTGTATCCATGACATCCTGTTTGTCTTGTCTGGCTATTTAGATTGTAAGCTCTTACGAGCAGAGACCGTTTTGTTCTTTGAGACTCTGTACAGCGCAGCATGCATCTAGTAGCATGCCTGTAAATAAGGCGCTATAGAAATAATTAATAGAAGTAGCAGTAGTAGTTATTAAACTCTAGAATTTGTTGCCAGAGAATGTTTTAAAAGCAGCTTAGAATGGTACATTTTATTTTTTTTTAATTCTTTTTTTTTTTAAAACTTTATAGAATTTTAAATAATGGCAGTGCATTACAGAAATTATAACATGAAAAGCTTGCATAAAATGTACCGTAATACACAAAATATAATGAAACAACCATTTCCCCCCCTATCATTCCACTATTAATACCTTAAATCCTATTTTTATTACAAAAATATACTCATATATTTAAACCTTCAAAATATCCCTCCCTCCCCCCCCCCGGATGTGTAAGGAAATCTAAGAAAGAAAAGCAACAATTACAATATCCTTATTATTTGTTAACAAATGCAGTCAATGGGCTCCATATTTTTTTAAATGTATTACTCAAACCTAAGCATTCCGCGTTCATTCTTTCATATTTATATGTATTGCACACATTCGCCCACCAGAACGTGTAATTAAGTCTATCATGACATTTCCAATTTCTTGTGATCATTTGAATGGCTATTGCTATTGCTGTCAAAATAAAAAAAAAGACAGCTTTTATATTTATCCAACACAGGCTTTACCTGTAACAATGTGCCGCAAATTATAACTTCATACGACAAAGGAATAGATGACTCTAATATAAGATTAATTTGTCCCCATATAGACCTCCAGAAACTAAGTATCATTGGACAAAAATATAACAGATGATCTAATGTCCCAATATTAATATGACAATGCCAGTATCTATTAAATTTTGAGTTATCAATTTTTTGTAATCGAACTGGGGTCCAAAAAATCCTATGCAACAGAAATAACCATGTTTGTCTCATAGATGCTGATGCTGTGCATTTTAACCTTCAAGACCAAATTCGTGGCCATCGAGATGCAGAAATATACTGTTTTATCTCGATACTCCAAATGTCTCTAAGACTATTTTTTGGCTTTTTATTTAAAAATTCCAAAATTAATTTATACCACTGAGCGGCCTGATGTCTTGTTAAATCTGTCTGATAGCAAAGGATTTGCAAGCTATAATAAGTTTTTAAATTTTTCCATTCAGGGAGCCCACTCTGAATAGCCTGCTTCAACTGCAATGATCTATAATGTTGAGAATTTAAAAGACCAAATTCTTGTTGCAGCAGTGAAAACTCAAGCAACTTCTCATTAGATATAACATCAAGTTTCAAGTTTATTAGGTTTTTATATACTGCCTATCAAGGTTATCTAAGCGATTCTACAATCAGGTACTCATCATCTAATGGCCGAATTCCTGCTTGCATCCAATTCTTCCAGGCAATTCCAGTACCGCCAACTTGTATCTTGGAGTTTAACCATAAAGACTGTAAAGTAGATTTTATTATAGGAACATCTGTTAATTTATCAATAAATTTAATTGTTTTCCATGTATCCAATAAAATTCTGTTATTCCTAGCATAACTAGGTAATCTGATACTTAATACATGGGATAGTCTCATAGGGTACTACAATAGGTTGATAATGATAGATAATCCTAATTGGAGGAATCCAAATACCTAAATATTTTATACCACCTTCTTTCCAAAGGAAAGGGAATGTGTCAAATAAACCCTTTGAACAATTAACATTTAAAGGAAGAACCTCTGATTTACTCTAATTTATCTTATAACCTAAAAATTTACCAAATTTATCAATCAATTCAAGTAAATGTGGAATGGTGGACTCTGGATTTCTCAAATGAAGCAATATATCATCTGCATAAGCAGAAACTTTATATTCCCGACCTGCATAAGGAATACCTTGAATCTCCTTCATCTGTTGAATTGCTAATAACAAGGGTTCCAGAACAATATCAAACAGCAAAGGAGATAATGGACATCCCTGTCTAACTCCCCTCTCCAGACGAAATTTCTCTGAAAAAGTATTATTAATGTATAATCTGACAAATGGGGAGCTGTACAAGGTTTGAATTATCTGAATAAATCCAGATCCAATTCCTATTTGAATTAAACTTATTACACATTACGTGCCTCAGGAAACAGAAAATGGCTATTACAAAGAAAAAAATATTCATCAAGATAAACATTATGCAAATCATGTATTAGGTAAAGTTATATAGCTAATTCCCCTATAAGTCTTCAAATTAACGGAAGAGAAAATTAAAGGAAAAAGAGGCACATCATAATTAGGAAATAATACAAATTAATGATGGATCAGCTGAAAGTTATCTTCCTCATTAGATTAATCTCCAATTTCTTCCCTTAACCATAACCTGGACCTGCATCTTGCACTTATTTTCAAGAAAAGCCTTTAATTGTTGGGATCAAAGAAAAAATACCTATTTGATTCTTATAGAATTAAACATTTACAGGGAAAAAGTAAAAAGAAATGGGCTCCCAGGGATAATACTTGAGGACGCAACATCAAAAACTGCTTCCTTTTTTCCTATGTGTCGACACAGACATCAGAGAATACCTACACTTTTCCTCTCCAAAACAATTTATCATTATTACGAAAATACAGCCTCAACACCCAGTCTTTATCGGACTCAAATACGAATGACACCAGGAGTGTAGATCTTATACTCTCATTCTCTATTGATGTTTCCAGTATCTGTGTGACATTCAAAGCGTCCATTGATAGATTGCCCTGAACCTGAGTCTGTCTTTTTTTCCCTGGCAAAAAATAGACTTGGGAGAATGGAGGTACAGCTTTCTTTGGAACCCCCAGAACTTCCATCAGATATTTCTTAAGCAGTTCAATGGGGGCTATATTCTTAGATTGAGGAAAGTTAACAAAACATAGATTCAAACTACGGGTATAATTCTCCATTTTCTCCACTTTATTTCTCAATCCCACTAACCCCTGACTATAAATCAGGGCGTTAGATTTCTATTCTTTTAGATCTTGTTGAGCTTCCTCCATTTTTTCCCCAACTCAAAATTTTTTGCTTCCTGGGTGATAATTCTGGTCTTAACATCTTGTAAAGAATTATTCACCATGTTACCAATGATAATTTTCTCCAAGCACACTACAGAGTCCCAGATAGAGTCTAAAGTGACATGAGAAAGTTTGACCATAGGTGTAACACAGTGCTCACCAATATCCTGCAGCTGACTATATTCCAGTCTTGCGGCTCTTTCGGGGCTGCGAACCACCCGCAGCTCCTTCGGGCTCCAAGAGGAGCTCAGCATCGGCTCCCATATTGGTGTCCAGTAGATTGGAGTCTCCTTTTGCACTCCAAACACTCCCCTCTGGTGACGAGAAAACCGCAGCGCCGCTCACTCCCTGCGGACTCATCAACTGCTCTGAGTGCAACTTAATGCCTGGGTCCGTGAGCGGAAGTCTCTCCTCCAGGCTCAGAGTAACATTGAGCATGGGTAGGGCTGCTCTTTGCCAGAACCCGTACCGGGGGGACGCGCTGTGCGGACCACGAATCGTTCAATGGTATAAAGGGGAAGCGGAGAGGACTCAGAAGGGTAAGTCCTAACTTTCCCCTTCCTCTTACCCATCTTGACGAAATTTTAAAGCATATTTAGCTGAAGAAAAAGTTTTCCAAACTCGGAGCTTCACAGCGTCTGTGCACCTAAGATGCCATTTTAAATTTTCTTTCGATGCCACAGAATAGTTTTAAAAAAGGTTTGGATAACTTTCTAAAACAAAGTCCTTAGTCCATAAACCATTAAGATTGACTTGAGGATTGTTTGCACTCTCCCCCACCATGAAAGATGTAAAGGATTCCAATGCTCACATACTTCTGTTATTTTTTTTAATAAAAGTTTTTCATTCTCTTTCAAAGTGTCTTCCAGCATCTTTTTTATCATTATACCTAAATATTTTAATCCCTCTTCTTTCCAGGTAAATGAAAAAGCATCAAATAAACCTTTAGTACAATGTACATTAAGAGGAAGAATCTCAGACTTATTCCAATTGATTTTATATCCTGAAAATTTTCCAAATGTATCAATCAACTCCAATAAACATGGAATGGTAGATTCAGGATTCCTCAAATACAGCAATATGTCATCCGCATATGCTGAAACTTTATATTCTCTATCAGAAAAGAGAATACCCTGTATCCCCTTTACTTGTTGAATGGCCAATAACAAGGGTTCTAATACAATATCAAAAAGCAAAGGAGATAACGGATAACCCTGTCTAACCCCCCTCCGCAAAGTAAACCGATCAGAGAAACTATTATTAATGTACAATCTTGCAGAAGGGGAGCTATACAAATGATTCTGCCTGTAGTTTGTTACCAAATGAGTATGATACCAATATTTTTTCAGGGGTCATTTTATAAAAAACTTAATGGTATTCTTACGAAATTTACTTGGCTGGGTAAAAGACCTAGGATTGCTCTAGTATCTCTACAAAAGCCAATTGAGGAGGGAGGGGTTAAATTTCCAAACTTTTATAGGTACCATCAAGCCTATATTTTAAGCCAGGATATGTATTGGATCCTCCCAGAACTCTATGATAATGCTCCAGATTGGTTATATTTGGAGTGGCGTCTTATGTTTCCTTTACATTTAGTTCATGTTGTTAGTATAAAAATGCCTAGAAGATATAAACAGAACAGAATTTTGATTGATACATGGAAAACTTTGAGATACATTAGTAATCTAACATCTATTCCAATAAGTAAATCAACAAATCAATCTTTATGGATAAACTCCAAGATTTGAATTGGTGGAGCTCAAATCTTATGGAAACACTGGATTATAGCAGGCATAAGAACTTTAAATGATGTTATTTTAAATGGTAAACTGCTTGACTTTTCACAGTTGCAAATTAGATTTGGTCTTGATAAATCACAAAGCAGGCTATTCAAGTGGGGTTCCCTGAATGGAAAACTCTTAATACTCAATATAGTTTGGAGTTCCTATGTTTCCAGGCTGATTTCATGGGACACCTAGCCGCACAGTAGTATAAATTATTATCTGGATTTTTAAATAAAAAGCCAAAAACTGGTCTGAGAGACATTTGGAGCATTGAGATTAAGCATAATATTTCTGCTTCTCAATGGCCACGAATTCGGTCTTGGAGAATGAGATGTACTGTGTCAGCATCTATGAGACAAACTTGGTTCTTTTTATTACATAGAGCTTTTTGGACCCCAGTTCGTTTACAAAAGTTGGATAGCTCTAAATCTAATAGATGCTGGCACTATAATCTAGAAGTGGGGACATTGGATCATCTAATTTTTTATTGCCCCTGCATTAGGAATTTTTGGAATTCAATTTGGTCTCAAATAAATTGCTTATTGGAAAATCATGTGGAAATATCATATGATACTGTTCTGTTCAGTATGTCTATGAGGAAAAAAAGTCAATTATCAGCACATAACAATAAGCTTTTGATGATAATGACAGGTGTTGCTATTCAACATATTACTAACAACTGGAAAAATTATAGTAATCTCAATTATACGTTTTGGTGGAATTCCCTGTGTCATATTTACAAGATGGAAAGAGCAATTGCAATACAGAAAGGAAGTTATAAAAATTTTTTAAAGATATGGAGACCGATGGTTGATTTTTGTAGTGAATAGGCATCATTTTTCTTTGATAATATACATAGGGGGGTGGGGAGATTGGAAGATAAGATGTAGCAAAAAGCACAGTTACTTACCGTAACAGTTGTTATCCAGGGACAGCAGGCAGATATTCCCACACATGGGTGACGTCACCGACGGAGCCCCGCAGCGGACAGCCTCGAAAGCAAACTTGCTTGAAGATCTCGATCTTTCGAGCACTGTACCGCGCATGCGTGCGTGCCTTCCCGCCCAAACTAGGGGGCGCATCTCCTGAGAGTATCCTCAGTTCAGATACCTAGCCAAGAAGCCAACCAGGGGAGGTGGGAGGGTTGTGGGAATATCTGCCTGCTGTCCCTGGATAACAACTGTTACGGTAAGTAACTGTGCTTTATCCCAGGACAAGCAGGCAGCATATTCCCACACATGGGTGACCTCCAAGCTAAGTAAAAAGGGATGGAGGGAAGTTGGCAATTTACGAAAAAAGATTTTGCAAAACAGATTGGCCAAAGTGGCCATCCCTCCTGGATAAGGAATCCAGACAATAATGAGAGGTGAAAGTATGAACCGAGGACCAAGTGGCAGCTTTGCAGATTTCCTCAATGGGAGTTGATCGAAGGAAAGCTACAGATGCCGCCATAGCTCTAACTTTGTGGCCCGTCACTCGACCTTGCAGAGGAAGACCAGCCTGAGTGTAGCAGAAAGAAATACAAGCAGCCATCCAGTTGGAGATTGTGCATTTTGATATAGGACGTCCCAACTTGTTTGGATCAAATGAGATGAAAAGTTGAGGAGATGTTTTGTGAAGTTGAGTGCGTTGGAGGTAGAAAGCCAAAGCACGTTTACAGTCCAAGGTATGAAGAGCAGCTTCTCCAGGATGAGAATGAGGCTTTGGAAAAAACACAAGTAGAACAATAGACTGATTGATGTGAAATTCTGAAACAACTTTAGGTAAGAATTTAGGATGAGTACGGAGGACCACTTTGTCATGGTGAAAAACTGTGAAGGGTGGATCTGCAACTAAAGCTTGTAGCTCACTGACTCTTCGAGCAGAAGTGAGAGCAATCAAAAACACAGCTTTCCAAGTGAGATACTTGAGGTGGGCTTTGTCAAGCGGTTCAAAAGGAGGTTTCATAAGTTGAGCTAAAACAACATTGAGATCCCAAACCACTGGAGGTGGTTTAAGCGGTGGATGGAGATTGAGAAGTCCTTTCATAAAGCGAGAAACGATAGGATGTGCAGAAAGAGGTTTTCCATCCAAAGGCTGATGAAAAGCAGCTATAGCACTAAGATGGACTCGAATAGATGTAGTTTGAAGTCCAGATTGTGATAAATGGAGTAAGTAGTCCAGAACGGATGTCAAGGAGGAAGATCTGGGTGGCAAGTGACGTGTAGAACACCAAGCAGAGAATCTAGTCCACTTCTGGCCATAACATTGTCTAGTTGATGGTTTTCTGGAAGCAAGTAAGATATCTTGAACAGACGGAGAGAATTGAGAAAAGTCTGTTATGCAGAAAGGTACCAAGCTGTTAAATGTAGAGACTGCAGATTGGGATGAAGCAAGGATCCTTGACTCTGCGTGAGTAGAGAGGGAAATATTGGTAGAGGAAGAGGCTCCCTGGTGCTGAGTTGAAGTAGAAGGGAGAACCAAGGTTGTCTGGGCCACCGAGGGGCTATCAGAATCATGGTGGCATGTTCTGACTTCAGTTTGACAAGAGTCTTGAGAATCAGAGGAAACGGAGGAAAAGCATAAAGGAACTGATTCCTCCAGTCCAGTAGAAACGCATCCGCTTCGAGACGTTGAGGGGCATAGATGCGGAAGCAAAATTGAGGCAGTTTGAAGTTGAGAGGTGACGCAAACAGATCTATCTGTGGAGTTCCCCAACGGGCAAAGATTTGGCGAAGAGTAGGAGAATTGAGTGTCCATTCGTGAGGCTGTAGAAGACGACTCAATTTGTCCGCCAAACAATTGTGTTGACCCTGAATATAAACAGCTCTGAAGAAGATGTTGTGAAGAATTGCCCAATGCCACAATTTCAGAGCTTCTTGACAGAGGGCGTGAGAGCCTGTCCCTCCCTGTTTGTTGACATAATACATGGCTACCTGGTTGTCGGTACGTACAAGAATCACCATATCGTGAAGGAGATGTTGAAAAGCTTTGAGAGCATAGAATATCGCTCTGAGTTCCAATAGATTGATATGACACCGACGGTCTGCTTGAGTCCAGAGACCCTGAGTGCGAAGACCGTCCACATGAGCTCCCCATGCGTACATTGATGAGTCGGTTGTGAGGACTTTCTGATGAGGAAGAGGGTGGAAAAGCAAGCCTCTGGAAAGATTTAAAGAGAGCATCCACCAACGGAGAGACTTCCGCAATGAAGGAGTTATGGAAATCAGTCGAGTTGGTGGATCCACTGATTGCTGCCATTGGGATGCCAGTATCCATTGAGGAATACGAAGGTGAAGTCTGGCAAAAGGAATCACATGAACTGTAGAAGCCATGTGACCGAGCAGAACCATCATCTTTCGTGCTGGAACAGTTGAAAGTTGGAAGAGTTGTTGAGAAATCTGAAGCAGGGCGGCCTGACGTGGTTGTGGAAGGTATGCTCTCAGATTGATAGTGTCCAGAGTTGCTCCTATGAATTGGAGAGACTGAGAAGGAGTCAACTGAGATTTGGGAAAGTTGATGTGAAATCCCAAACTTTGTAGAAAAAGAATAGTCTGTTGGGTCGCTGCAATAACCCCTGAAAAAGAGGGAGCCTTGATGAGCCAGTCGTCTAGGTATGGAAATACTTGGAGACCCTGGTTGCGAAGAGCTGCAGCCACAACCACGAGACATTTTGTGAAAACCCTGGGAGAAGAAGCCAATCCGAAGGGGAGAACTCGGTACTGCAGATGAAGGCTTCCTACTTGGAATCTGAGGTACTTGCGAAATGCTGGATGAATAGGGATATGAGTATACGCCTCTTTGAGATCGAGGGAACACATCCAATCCCCTTGGTCCATTAAGGAATATAAAGTTGGCAGTGTGAGCATTCGAAATTTCTCTTTGACTAGATATTTGTTGAGAGCTCTGAGATCCAGGATCGGTCGCAAATCCCCCGTCTTTTTGGGAACTAGAAAATAACGGGAGTAGAATCCCAAGTTCCTTTGGGAAAGAGGAACTTCCTCCACAGCTCGTAGGAGAAGCAGAGCTCGAGCTTCTTGGAGAAGAAGGGGAAGATGCGACTGATTGGAAGGACACTCTCTTGGATGGCGATCTGGAGGCACCTGAAGGAGCTGAAGAGAGTATCCCTCTCGTAGGATGGTAAGCACCCAGAGATCTGATGTAATGAGCTCCCACTGGTGATAAAATGTGGAAAGGCGACCCCCTATGGGGAGGGGAGAATTTGGAAACAGAGAAATTTGAATGCTCATGTCGAGATTGTCAAAAAGACTGAGCAGGCTTGGTGGCAGCAGGAGTCTGAGATTTTTGTTGTCGCTGTTGTGGAGGAGGACGACGAGGAGGAGGTCTTGATAAAGCAAGAGTCGTTTTCTGAGGATAACGACGTGGAGTCTGTTTGAAACCTCTAGTTGGTGCAGGTTTAGGTTTTGGTCGAATGAGGGAAGCAAAGGAGCGTTCATGTTCTGAAAGATGCTTGGTAGCTGCCTCAATAGAGTCATCAAATAATTCATTTCCCTGACAAGGTAGATTTGCTAATCTATCTTGAAGGTTGGGATCCATGTCCACAATACGTAACCATGCTAAACGACGCATGGCTACAGCAAAGGCCGATACTCGAGACGAGAGTTCAAATGCATCATATGAGGCTTGTAACATGAAGAGTCGTAATTGAGAAAGAGTCTTAAGGATGAGTTTAAATTCTGAAAGACGAGTGGTAGAGATATCCGGGTAAAAAGATGGTAAAATCTTCAGAAAATGGTTGAAGTAGGACGTAAAGATGTAGCTGTAATTAAGAACTCTATTTGCCATCATAGAGTTTTGGTATAAACGGCGACCAAACTTATCCATGGTACGACCTTCTCTACCTGGAGGAACTGAAGCATAGATTTTGGAAGGATGTGCTTTCTTTAAAGAGGATTCTACTACCAGGGATTGATGAGATAGTTGAGACTTTTCATAACCTTTACATGGAACTGTTCGATAACGGGATTCCAATTTAGATGGAATGGCAGTGATGGAATAAGGAGTCTCCATATTACGAACAAAGGTTTGTTTCAGAACAGGAGTCATAGGTAATCTGAGGGACTCTTTTGGTGGATGAGGAAGCTCCATATCTGCTAAATATTCAGGAGTATATTTAGAATCTGAATGAAGATCCAGTTTGAGAGCTTGTCCCATATCAAAAATAAATTTGGCAAAAGAAATGGATTTGGAATCAGACGCTTCCTCAGGAGATACACTGCGAGATTTAGGAAGAGCTGAGTATGAGGGAGAAGCCTCTCTAGAATATGGTGAAAGTGGTTCTGAGTCTAGACGTAGAGTCACAGAAGAAGCTGCACTGTGAGGTGGAGTAAGAGAATATTTTCTCTTCAGGCTCCTGGATGGAGAAGTACTAGGTGTACGTGGTAAAGAATGAGTCAAGGTCTGTGGTGAACTGTCTCGACGGGGTGGCTTCGATGGTGGAGTCTTCGGTCGAGAAGGACTTCGAGTCGATGCACGATGGTGTCGAGATCTGTGCTTCTGCTTCGAAGAATGAGGCAGAGAAGTCTCATGCCGAAGACTCCCTCCGAAGCTTGGGAGCAATAGGTCTCGAATGCTTCGACCGGTGCTTCGGAGGAGGCGAGTCTGGAGAAGAATCAGATGAAGAAATTTTCTTCGGTGTCCTGGATCGGCCTCGAGATACTGGAAGCTCTGGTTGTGTGACAGGCTGATCAGTCCGAGGCAAGGTCGAGGACGGGACCAATTGAGCTACTAAGGAGGAAATCTGAGTGGTGAGTATAGATTTCAGCATGTCCTCCAGCATCGGCACCGAGACAGAAGATTCTGACCTCGTAGGTGCAGCAGTACGCTCCGAAGAGGGCGACCTCGAAGGTGAGTATTCCCTTATCTTGGAGGTACGCTTGGAAGATGGACGTGCAGAGGAGTCTGGTGGCTTCTTGGGTACGATACCTGAAAGAGAACTCGGAGACTTACCCCCCATAGAAGACTTCGCAGATGGCACCGTCTTCGAGGGAACCGAAGCAGGTAAGGTCGAGGCCTTCGAGACCGAAGCTCCAGCCGGAGCCTGGGTCGAAGCCTTCGAGACCGTAGTCGTCGATGTCGTCGGAGTCGAAGCCTTCGAGACCGGGGCAGCCGCCGAGGTCGAAGCAGAATCCGAAGGTTGCTCCATGTCTCCGAAAAGTTGAAAAAATTGAGCGCACCGGCGTCGAAAAGCCCGTGGAGTAAGAGTGAAACAACGGTGACAATCTTCTGGGGAATGAGTGGGACCCAGGCACTGTAGACAGCGGCAGTGGGGATCGGTGACCAAAATCACACGATTACACTGGCGACAACGTTTGAACCCGGTAAGAGGCCGGGACATGGAAAAAATAAAGTCCGTGTCGAACGAAAGGAGCAAATGGGCCTAGGCCCAAGGCTCACCGGCCGGACATGAAATCAAAAAAACAATTGAAACTTTTTTATTTTATTTTATTTTTTTTTAAGAAAAGAAAACGAAAAAGAAATAGGAGAGCACAGCGACCGAACTTAACTGAAAGAAAAGAAACAGCCGCGGTGAAGAGAAGGCAATGCTGCAGAGATGTAGAAAAACGTGTCTTCTTGTCTCTGCGGAATTAAACGAACTGAGGATCCTCTCAGGAGATGCGCCCCCTAGTTCGGGCAAGAAGGCACGCGCGCATGCGCAGTACAGTGCTCGAAAGATCGAGATCTTCAAGCAAGTTTGCTTTCGAGGCTGTCCGCTGCGGGGCTCCGTCGGTGACGTCACCCATGTGCTTGTCCTGGGATAATTGAAATTTTGAAGGAATATGATAGTTTTAATGATTGTATAGAAAGATGGGAGGGGGGAGGGTTTTTAATTAATTTACATATTAAGAATATAATGTATGATGTTCAAGTGTTATACAATAGTATTTCATGTTGTTCTTTTTGTGCACTTGATGTAAGTTTGAAAAAGAATGAAGAAATTTAAAAAAAAAAGATTGACTTGAGGAAATTCATTGCTTATTCCTAGGATAAGCAGCATAAAATCTGTTTTACTCTTTGGGATCTTGCCAGGTATTTGTGACCTGGATTGGCCACTGGGCTTCATGGACCTTCAGTCTGTCCCAGTATGGCAACTCTTTATGTTCTTATTTCTATAGGGCTACTTGAAACAAATAATATAGAAGAGAAAGAAAGTTTAGATTTGATATTCCCTTTCCTCATCCTGCACAATCATCCTCAGACATCAACTAGCAGCAGTCATCATCACAGAGAGCTGTGGTCTTAAGCAGTTTTCCTGGCACTGTTGATGACAACAATGGAAGAGAAGAATCACTCACAAGAAGCCTGAGCCTCTCTCAACCAGTTCTCAATGTCCTCTGAGAATTCCAGTCCGCTCACCCACTTCAGTGCTACACTTGGGCCCTGCTACCTTAGTAGTCTTGTTTCTCTTTCTGCATTTGAATTTGGTATTTAATCTAATCGAAACGCGGACCGTGTTGGGTCCTGTATCCCTAGCGGACTAGGTCCTTTAAGGCTCTTATGTGGATGATTTACTTTTATGTGGATGGAATTATTTTATGTGGATGATTTTAGTGTACCTTTGGAACTTTGATAATTTCAAATAAAATCCATTTGGGAACATCGTCACTCCACAGAGTTTTTTTGGGTTTCTCTGGATTTTCTTCTTTGTGGATATTTTGGGGTCAATTCCTTTTGTTTTTTGTTTGGTATTTAATCTAAACCAGGTGTCTCCAAACTTTTTGCCATGAGGGCCACATTGGGTACTTCAGCACTTATCAGCAAGTCATAGTAAAAAAAAAAGAAAAGAAAATTAACTCTAGATATATAAGTTTTATTGAAAGCAGAAAATTTTATAAACTTGTGAGATTAAATTATCGTATATTAATGATGACGAACACTACCAGCAAAATCTCTTATTTTCATCACAAATTATAAAACCATCAATGTGAATGATGGAACTGTTTTGGTGTTTTTAAAATCTTATTAAACTGAGGTTCAAATTTTGAAACACTAATTACAAGTAGCGACTTCAAAATGTTCATCAGATAAATTTGCCCTATATGGACAATTAACTGTAACGACTAGTAACGAACTTCCAAATTCAATTAGTCACAGCACCAGAACTACATTACATTATATTACCTACAACGCCGCGAATTGAAACTGTCAATCAAGGACGAAAAAGTATGAAGAAATACCGCAAAGTATACTATTATGATTCAGTATTAAATAAAGTTGTGAATAATATTAATATCAATATATTTTGAACACAATTTTAATTAATGCATTTGAAATCTATCAACACCTGTAGGTTTTGGGTTTTTTTTGCGGATTCTCATTGCAAAATTAGTTCAATTGGTACATTTCCACAGAATTCTTCCAAGGGCCAGATAAAATCATATCGCGGGCTGGATGTGACCCGCGGGCCATACTTTGGAGACCCCTGATCTAAGCCAATGGCACAGGACTGAAATTTTTTTTTTCTGGGGCCCAAGGTTAACATGGGTGGGCATTTAACAGTGCAGATATTGACACTGTTCCTATTCACAATTCATTGGGTCTATACTGCCACTAACTTTGTGATCTTGAGAAACCATAGGCCCACCTTTAATTACACCATTGAAACAGTTTCATTTACCAAATAATGGTGACAGACATGTAGAACATTTTACAGAACCTATAATTTATATTCACTAAAATAAAATCTATAAAAATCTTAAATATTCACTTGAAAACTTATAGAGGTATTTTATGCTTATTGTATGTTATTCATGGATCAAACACAAAAGAGAAGAGCTAGATATAATCAAACAAACACACACATTATTAGCTTTAAATTTAATAAGAACTGCAGATCCAAAAACAAGTGTGATCCAAAGAAATAATAAAGAATAAAAGGAAAACGCAAAGAAAAATCTAGGTAGCACAGAGATATTAAATGATCCTGCTCTTCAATCATGGGTAAAAAGCCTTCCATCAATATTCAAATATAATTCTTTGCTAAAATCAATTCCAGCGAAAACTTGATTTTGGTAAAAAGTTATATTAAAAAACTGATGGAAGTTTTTTTGCCCATGCAGAAGCACTTAATACCTATGGGGTCCTTTTACATAGCTGCAGTAAAAGCTTACTCCAACTTAAAATAACGTACCATGGGATGAAAAGGCATCCTGCAGTAATTTCTAAATCAGTGTGTACTAAAAATTATTTTTGCATTTTTGTTGGAGGGGGCGTGTCAGGGAGGCAGAGAGTTGGAATTCCTGCACTAATCATGGTTAGCATAAGTTTACTGCTGAACCCTTAACACCTAAAAAATAGGTGTTAATAAATTGTTTACTGTTTATTAGAAGCTTCTATACCGCTACTAATGACTGGGGAGTCAATTCTGAGCGGTTTGCATGAGCTTCAGGAGTGGTGTTACAATACATGAGCTAAATACCGTATATACTCGAATATAAGCCAAGATTTTGGGGCCAAAAAAATGGCCCAAACATGGGGTTTCGGCTTCTATTTGGGTCATCGCCTACCCGCCCTCTTCCAGGACCCATTGCAGGCCTCCACAGGGCCTGCTGCAAGACCTTTCTCTCAGCTCTGTCAAATCCAACCCCAGCCTTCCCTGCACACCCGCCCCCCCCCCCCCCAACTCCTTGGCAGCCTCGCAGTGGGCAGGACAGGTGGAATCCCTTCCAAAATTGGACATCCACATCTTCCTCCCACCTCCCCCACCTACCTTTCGGGTCCCATGTGGCTAGCCGGTGCACGGAGCAGAAACAATCTTCCTGCCCTCTATCTCTGTTCGAGGCCGCTGGCTGATTCCACCTCCCCTGAGTTCCTTTTGGGTCCCTCATAGCCAGCCGGTGCACAGAGCAGGAGCGATCTTCCAGCTCTCCTGCTCCATTTGAGGCCGCTGGTTGATTGGTTGCTGTGAGTTCTCGACTCACAAGAACTCACAGCAGCCAATCAGCCAACAGCTTTGAATGGCATGGGAGAGCAGGAAGATCACTCCTACTCCGTGCACCAGATGGCCACATGGGACCCGAAAGGTACGTGGGGGAGGTGGGAGGGAGGAGTGGATGTCCAATTTCGGCAGGCACAGAAGACAGAAGGGATTCCTCCTATTCCGCCCACTGCGAGGCCATAAAGGAGTGGGGGTGCATAGGGGGGGGTTGGATTTGGCTGGGATGAGACAGGAGATCCCTCATATCCTTGACCACCCAGTCCTGTAGCAGGCCCAGTGGAGGCCTACAAGACATCAGGAGGGAAGGAGATGGTACAGGGCAGTGAGGGAGGGGGTACAGGGTGCAGAGCCTGGCAGGGAGGGAAGGGGGCTGGGTGCAGAGCCTGGCAGGGAGTGAGGGGGGTTGGGTGCAGAGCCTGGCAGGGAGTGAGGACTGGATGCAGAGCCTGGGAGGGAAGGGAGCTAGGTACAGAGCCTGGCAGGGAGGGAAGGGGGCTGGGTGCAGAGCCTGACAGGGGAGGGAGAAGGCGCTGGGTGCAGATCCTGGTAGGGCACTTGAATATTAAGCCTCCCCCCGTCTTATATTCGAGTCAACCATTTTCTTCCCTCCCCCCTTGGGGGAAAATGGGGGTCTCAACTTATATTCGAATCGGCTTATATTTGAGTATATATATGGTATATGTGTATCTTACCTATTTATACTATAATTATTGTTTCTGTATTGTCATATACATTGCTCCACTGCGAATTCATGGTCTCCGTCATTCGTGGTATTTTCTGACCGCGAAATGACTGGGCAGCTGGAGCGCTGGCAAGTGAAGGAAATCACTCGCAGTATGCTCCAACCGCCTCTTCCTGTACTAAAGTCAGGCCTCACCAATCAGGAGCTGCTTTGACACGCAGGTCCTGATTGGTGAGGCCTGACTTTAGTACAGGAAGAGGCGGTTGGAGCATACTGCAAGTGATTTCTTTCACTTGCTGGTGCTCCGGCTGCTCTCTCCTGTCTCCCCTGCTAAAAACCGTATTCGCGGTTTTTCAGCATTCGCAGGGGTTCCTGGAACAGAACCCCTGCGAATATCAGGGGAGTACTGTACTCTTCTTTCTTTGTATTATTTGTGAGTTCACCCTTTCGTGTTCCACGTGGGGGATAGCCTGCTGTTTCCTCCATGTTGCTATTCCCCTCTAAATGTTTCTTCATTTGCTAAAGTGTTCTGTGAAGAGTATCATCTTTATTCCTTTCTTAAACTTTTTGGTATCTTTTTCTAGTTTTATTCCTTAGGAAGGGAGTTCTACCACATTGGGGCCTTCACTGAGATCATTCTTTTCCTGACACTTTTGCATTTGATGTCTCTGAAGGAGGGCATTTTCAGTAGGTATTCTTGGCTCAAGCGTAGGGTGCATGTTGGTCAGGTTATCTAGTCTAGTTGCTAGGTACTGCACTTCTGACAGATGAATGATTTTGTGTGTCAGCAACATGATCGTAAATTTCACCCTGCTTTCAATCGGGAGCCAATGTAATTCTTTCAGTAGCAGGGTGGAACTTATCTGCGTTGATTTTCCCAGCAGAAATCTAGCTGCTGCGTTTTGTACAATTTGGATCAGTATGATCATGTACTTAGGAATGCTCAGCAGGATTGCATTGCAGTAGTCAAAGATCGAGAGTACCAGGGACTAGTTGAGACACTGCTTTATGGGTTAGGTAGGGTTTTAGTCCTCTGACCCAGTAGTTTGCCATAAGCAGTAATTTTTTAAATGGTCATGAGCTAATAGCAAAATTAGTGCATGGTCATTAATTTAACAAATGGAAAATTGGCCATTTTACTGTAGTAAAAATGGCCTTAGAGTGTACGGGACATGGTAAGGCAGCTTAGTAAAAGGCCCCCTTATATTTGCTACTTAGATTTTTTTAAAGACTTTTTCCTTCCTTCTTTTTTTAATAATTGTTTTTTTTAATCATGTTTGTTTTTTGGACTTGCAGGCCTTACATGACATTTGGGGCTATCAGATAAAAAGTACAACAGTATTCAAGCTCAGACCAAATACTATAACAGCATCAAAATTATCCTCACGATTCGTAACTATAGAATTATGGGGGAGAGGATTGTTTATTTTTTGGGGGGGTTACGCAACCCTAGGCTTGGGCCATGCACAATCCCCTCCGAATCCATGACAAACTAACAAAAACTCCCCCCCCCCCCCCTTAAATAAGACATAGTACCACAGTTAGGCCAATGGCCGCTGACAGCACCACGAACGGCCGGGCGTATGTCAGAGATTATTCCTCCCTGCCCCAGTGCCCGTAGACAGACACCACGCGTCTTACTTTATACCAAGAGCTGCACAAAGCTCGAACCGCCATTTTCTCGCGGCGGATGTTTTCCTTACCAGCACCTTCGGGCCACCCTAAGAGCTCGTTAACCTGCAGTTGCGAGATAAAAGGGAGGGGGAAGTCCTCGCCTCAGCGGGTGTCGGAGAGTCAACAGCGAAATGCACCTTCGACCGCACACAAAAGACAAGCCAACGCCTTCGGAGGCGAAAAAAAGGAGAAAACTTCTCTGCGAGTGGCTGCCCGCACCACGTGACTGCAGGGGGATTCCGCGCAGCTCTGAGGAGGTGAAACGGTCACATTCACGCAGCGTTTTCTGTCAATGAGTTCAGCTGCATTATCAAGATGTTTGCACAGACATAAAGGTTATCGAAATATATACATAAGCAGCTGACAAAAGTCTTATTCTCCAAAACTTCATGTCCTATATGTCCTGTCTATCCAAATCAGATTGCAAGCTCTTCTAAGCAGGGACCGTATATTGCTTGTTAAATGTACAGTGCTGTGTACGCCTTTCAACACTATAGGACGGGCAAAAATAACTGAGCAAATAAATAGATAAATAAATAAAATAAATTATAAACAGTAGTAGTAGGATTCCTTTTATTAAGGTGTGGTCAGATGCAGTGGCATACTTAGCATATGTGGCACCCGGGGCCCATCATTTTTTTGACACCTCCCCAAGCCACATGTCACACATGAGTACCTAGGAAAAGGCAGCATCTTACATACTGCAGCTAGAAGTACAACAGCAATACACCCATTGTAAAACTAAACAAGCCAGACTAGTACAGATCAATTCTACAGTCAATCCTAACAGAAAACCATGTCTTTCGAACACACAGAACACAGAAAATACCTTCGCCTAGTATGGACTAGGTCATCACAAACTAACCCCTCCCTCTTTTACAAAACTGTAGTGTGGATTTTAGCCACAGTGGTAACAGCTCTGATGTTCATAGAATTGTGAGCATCAGAGCTGCTACCACCACGGCTGGCACTAAAAAACGCTCCACAGTTTTGTAAAAGGGGGGATAAAATAGAAATACCTAGACAAAGGTTAAATTGAACCAGCAAGAAGCTGGACTCTTCATACAGTGCAACACAACAGAAACAGTCACACATGTCTCCTAAAGCAATAAATAAATAGAAAATTTTTTTTCTACCTTTGTCTTCTGTGGTTTCTGCTTTCCTCATCTTCTTGTAACTCTCTTCCTTCCATACACTGTCTGCCGTCTCTCTTCCCCTATATGGCATCTTCTCTCCTTCTATGCCCCTTCCAGAAACTGTATGCCTCCCCCTTCCATCTCTCCTTTCACCCCCATTGGTCTGGCATTTCTCTCCTCTCCTTCCCTCTCCCACACCTCTGCAATCCCTTTCCCTTTTTTCCCTCATTTTCCTTTTCAATTTATTTTCTGCATCTGTCTAGATTACATTCTTACTACCCTCTCATCAATGTCCTTTTTTACTGTCTACCTAAAGCTTGCCACCTCTTTCCCTCACCCCTCCAGTGTTTCCCTAACTCAATCCTTTTCTCCCCATCATGTGCCTTCCTTTTATTTATCCCCTCCTTCCATCATGTACCCTCTTTCTCCAACCCTTCCAGCTAGTACCTTATCCTCTCTGTCCACTTCCATCCAGCGTCTGCTCCCCTCTTTCTCTCCTCCCATTTCATTCCTGCATTTGCTCCCTTATCTCTCCCATCTGCACTTCCATCCAGTATAGGCTTCCCACTACCATCCAATGTCTGCCCTTCCTCTCGCCATCCACCCCTTTTCAATCAGCATCTGCCCCCTTTCTCTCCCTCCAATATCCTTCCCCTTATGTCTCTCCCCTTTCTCTGTACATCAGCACCACCCTTCCATACCACCCTGCCCCCTTTCTTTCCTTCCACCACTCTTCCATTCCAGCAATCCTGCTCCTTTCTCTCCCTTCATGCAGCAAGGTCCCATGATGATTGTAGCTGCCGGCTGCCAGTCCACCCCACTCCGACGTACTTGCTCTGGAGCAGACTCAGCAGCCACATGCTGGAAGGTCCCGCGATGACTCGTCTGCTGACTCTGCTCCAGAAGAAGTAAGTTACGTTGGAGGGGGTGAACCCGGCAGACACAGGGAGTTGTGGCAAAGTCCCGCAATGACTGCGTCTGCCGGGTCCATCCCCTCCGACGTAACTTATTTCTTCTGGAGCAGAACCAGAAGATGAGTCAGCGCGGGACCTTCCTGCACCTCAGTACGGCTGCCGACTCTGCTGCAGAGAAAGTAAGTCAGAGGTAACATGACCATTTATTTTTTCCTCAAAAGGGGAGATCTATTAATTAACTGTGTATCCTTTCTTTCATTTCTTTCTTTCTGCACTCAGGCCCAACAATTGTCCCTTTCTATTCCCTCCCTCCTTCCTTCCCATGTCCTCAGTGCCCCCAGTGCCTCCGTCCTGTATCCATAGTACCCCCAGTGCCCCCGTCCTGTGTCCATAGTACCCCCAGTGCCTCCTTCCTGTGTCCATAAGGCCCCCAGTGCCCCCTTCCCATGTCCTTAGTGCCCCCAGTGCCTCCTTCTCATGTCCTTAGTGTCTCCGTCCTGTGTCCATAGTGCCCCCAGTGCCTCCGTCTTGTGTCCAAATTCCCCCAGTGCCTCCTTCCCATGTCCTTAGTGCCCCCAGTACCTCCTTCTCATGTCCTTAGTGTCTCCGTCCTGTGTCCATAGTGTCCCCAATGCCTCCTTCTTGTGTCCATAGTGCCCCCAGTGCCTCCTTCCCGTGTCCTTAGTGCCCCCAGTGCCTCCTTCTTGTGTCCCCTCACTACCTTCCAGATTTTGGCCACCCCAAAGCCAGCCTGTCTGTCTACCTATCTCCCTCCCTCCCTGCCACACTAAAGCCAGCCAGCTTGCCTGCCTACATCCTGCCCTCCCTGTCGCGGGAAAAAAAAAGTGCCTCTCCCCTTCCTTTCCCCCGGTCCGCGCCTGCAATCTTACCTCCCCCTGCCGACAAGAAGTCTTTCCAACGTCAATTCTGACATCGGAGAGGATGTTCCGGGCCAGCCAATCACTGCCTGGCTGGCCCGGAACGTCCTCTCTGACGTCAGAATTGACGTCAGAAAGACTTCTTGTCGGCTGGGGGAGGTAGGATTGTAGCAGCGCGGCCGGGGGGAAAGGAAGGGCAGGAGGATCCAGACCTGGCCGTCTGTGCACCTCCCCAAGCCATGCACCCCCCCCCCCCTTGGTACACCACTGTTCAGATACGGTCTTAACGTGGCCTTAGGCAAAAGGTAATGGATGGATTTACGGGCTCTTCTGATTTTTTCCAGATCCTCTTATGGAAACATTACAATCTTTTTCCTGCCTCTCTCATAATGAAGTGGACTGTAGATATGTTTTTACATTTATTTCTTTTTTGTTCCTTTAGATGTCAGTAAGTCAGTACATGAATATCCTACAATTCCGGTCCCTCGGTGTCTAACTTAAAAGCTTTCAGGATTGCCAGCTGGCAAAAAAAATTTCCAGCCCAACTTATGGTAAAAAGTAGCCCAGAAAATAGCCCAATCAATTGCTGCTTAAAACGTCTCTAATTTATCAAACAAATACATCATACAAACACAAACTGATAATTTATACACTGCACATATCCCAAACAGTCCATAATGGTGTAAAAAAAGACCAAAACACAATAACAAGCACAATGTAAAAGTACTTTCCAAAATGAAAAGCTCTTCAAATTTCTGGACATAATGGACCGGATTTTGTATAGGATGCCCATTCTCAGGAGCCGCCTAAGTAACTTTAGAGAATCTCACACAGGCGTCCTATATATAATCATATCTATCCTCATGGACAGACGCCTACACCTGCCTAAGCACCACGATTCTCTAACCGGCATCCATGTCACAAGCACCAGTTAGAGAATCAGGTTGCCGCTGAGCTGATCGCAGCTCTGTTTACACTCAGTCCCAATCTAGAATCTCTTATGTTATGTTCTTCTTGGTGTGTTGGATCTTCCACTCCTGAGCCAGCATCTCTCCTTTACCCCTTTGTCTGCATCTCTCACTCATCCCTCTCTCTCATCCCTGCACACCCCAGCAAGTTGTACACCCCCCAGTCAGCATCTCATCCCTGTACCCTCCACCCCCCAACCTGCATCTCTCTTATCCCTGTAACCCCCCACTCCCAGCATCTCTCTCATCCCTGTACCCCCAGCCAGCTGTATACCCCCCAGTCAGCATCTCATCCCTGTACCCCCCAGTCCCAGCCAGCATCTCTCTCATCGCGGTCCCCCCAGCCAACTGTATAACCCCCAGTCAGCATTCATCCCTGTACCCCCACCCCCAGCCAGCATCTCATCCCTGTATCCCCCACCCAGCATCTCTCATTCTGTACCCCACCAGCCAACTGTATACCACCAATCACCATCTCATCCCTATACCCCCACTCCCAGCCAGCATTTCTCATCCCTGTACCCCCCAGCCAGCTGTATACCCCTGTTAGCATCTCATCCCTGTACTCCCCACCCCCAGCCAGCATCTCTCTAATCCCTGTCTCCTTCCAACCAACATTTCTAACACTCTTTCCTATCCCCCTGAGCCAGTATTTATCACCCCATCACTCCCCAGCCAGCTTCTACCATCTCTCCATGAAGCGATGCCGATTTCACTGGCAACTGGCTCTGCAACTTTTCTTCCAGCCCACACTGCAGCTAAATACATTACACACTTAAAAGAAGTAGGTGGCAATACTAGAGTGAGGCTTGGCTATTCCTGCCAGACTGGTCTCGAGATTGGTAAATTTTCATTGGTTCAGCTGGGACCAATCATAAATAACCTGTTTTGCTTTTCCAGGCCTAGTCTTTTAGCCCTGTACTCAGGGCCCAAAGATGAAGGGTCTCTCAACAGATTGAAGCTCCATCAAGCCAAGTATCCTGTTTCCAATAGTAGCCAACCCAGGTCCCAAGTACTGTACCTGCCAAAATTCCAAAGTAGAACAGATTATATGCTACTTATTATAGGAATAAGCAGTGGATTTTTCCCAAGTTTATCTTAATCATTATTTATGGACTTTTCTTCTAGGAAGTTATCCAAACCTTTTTTTTTTTTTTTACCCTGCTAACTACTTTCACCACATTCTCTGACAACAAATTGCAGATTTTAATTGCATGTTGAGTGATAAGGGTGGGTAGGATCTGATGTCTGGCATTCGTTGACGACATACTTTTGCTTAAATTGATTCAACCTCAACAGTCCTTCCAGAGGGTCTTACATTTGGTGGAACAGCATGGGTGGGTGTCAGACTTGGAACTGATTTTAAATAAATCAGAGGTTTTGCCTTTCAGTGGATATTACTATGAAAATTGATCGACACCTTTCCCTCTTAGGAAAGTTAATCTAGACTTAAATATTTCAGGGTTTATACTACTAATGATATCATAAAAGCATACCATGAAAACATTTATACCTAATTGCAGGATATCTTGTCTTGATGGACCAGACTACCCCTGAACTTAAGGGGTTGTATAGCTTTGTTTAAAATTGCATTGTTTCCAAAATGGGTATATGTGATGCAGACCTTCTCAATAAAGATTTGGCAACTTTTTACAAGATCTTAAGAAAGTTTCTCTGAAATAATTTTTTTTAAAAACCTGTATAACGCTCATGCAACTGTTCTTGCCTGTGGGATGGGGAGGATTGGCTCTCTGATCTACAGAGGAACAATATTGCTTGCTTAATGAGGCATCTGGTGGACTGGATAAAGGACACTCAATTTTATACTCCTTAATGAGGCATCTTGTACTGGATAAAGGACACTCAAGCAGCAGTTAATATCTCCAACACATTTGCTATATTACTTACATACTCAGAAGCCTTACAAGATCTTTCCTACTCAAAGACAACCTTTGTTGAAATCTACGAGACAGTGCTAGCAATGGTTGTGTAAACATATGCAATTAACATCATACTTCACAATTTTACTCCCTTTGTGGGGCAATCTGGATCTTGATCCTGTTGCAAATAAACTCTATTTAAAGAAGTGGCAGGAGAAGGATCTTTGCTATGTGCAGGACCTGGTGTCTGACTAAGGTACTGTGCTATCGTTTCAGGATTTGAAACTTGCTGAACATTTGCAGAGCAGGATTGGCTCTTTTATCACCAGATCTCCCACTATATTTACTCTTTGGATTCTAATACTTTGAATGAGAACATGGTTCAGGAAACCATCAATTTCTGGACCAACTGAAGTCAGCTTATCTTTTTATCAGGTCAGCCTGGGCGGTTTCAGTACTCCCTGGGATTATGATGCCTTAGCGGAGGTCTGGAACCATGACCTTCTACTACTAGAGCGGATTATGGGAGATGCCTTGCGTCTTATGAAACATCTCAAGAACTTGACACATTCAGTTGCTTTACAGGAACTGCAGTATAAGTTCCTTCTTTGCCTATATATATCACCTTATCATGCTTATCTTTCTGGTTTTGCTCTTCATGCTCAGTGTCCTAAATGTCACTATACTCCTGCTGGTCCTGTGAGAGAATCCAAACGTGTTGCTCCTTTATTGAATTTTATTTACAAACTGTATTGTGTAAAAGGATCCCTCTGAGGACAGATATCATGCTGTTTTCTCAAGCACGGTCCTTGGGCTTATCTAGGGGGGAAATATATTGTTGCACAAGGCTTCTTTATTAGCTAGAAAATGTATTCTTTTATAGTAGAAGCAATCTGAAACACCTACCGGTACTCTTACATTATGGAGAAGCAAAATGTTATACTGTTAAAATGGAATATTTGGATGGTAAACGAGGTTCACCCAGACTTTGGAGATGGTATAAAGAAATTTGGTCACCTGTATGGGATGGGTTGTCTCATAGAGTCTGTAGTGTTATCTTGAATTCTTGATGCTGGAGCTCTCAAGGGAGGGGGTGGGATGTTTAGTTTTTCTGTTCTTTGTTCTCTTCTTTAAAGCCTTCTTGAAGAACCAAAGCAGATGGCTTTATATTGCCTTTTCTACTGCTGGTTATTGTTACAGTTGTTTTCTTTTGTATTGGAGTATACTACTGAAAAAAGCAATAAACATAAGAACATAAGAATTGTCGCTGCTGGGTCAGACCAGTGGTCCATCGGGCCCAGCAGTCTGCTCATGTGGCGGCCCTCCGGTCAAAGACCAGCGCCCTGAGACTAGCCCTACCTGCGTGTGTTCCGGTTCAGCAGGAACTTGTCTAACTTTGTTTTCTCCTATGACAGACTCCGGAAGGGCGTTCCAGTTTTCTACCACTCTCTGGGTGAAGAAGAACTTCCTTACGTTTGTACGGAATCTATCCCCTTTCAATTTTAGAGAGTTCCCTCTCATTCTCTCTACCTTGGAGAGGGTGAATAACCTTTCTTTATTTACTAAGTCTATTCCCTTCAGTACCTTGAATGTTTCGATTATGTCCCCTCTCAATCTCCTCTGTTCAAGGGAGAAAAGGCTGTGTTTCTCTAACCTTTCGCCGTTCGGCAACTCCTCCAGCCCCTTAACCATTTTAGTCGCTCTTCTCTGGACCCTTTCGAGTAGTACCGTGTCTTTCTTCATGTACAGTGACCAGTGCTGGACGCAGTACTCCAGGTGAGGGCGCACCATGGCCCGGTACAGCGGCATGATAATCTTCTCCGACCTGTTCGTGATCCCCTTCTTTATCATTCCTAGCATTCTGTTCGCCCTTTTTGCCGCCGCCGCACATTGCGTGGACGGCTTCATCGACTTGTCGATCAGAACTCCCAAGTCTCTTTCCTGGGAAGTCTCTCCAAGTACCACCCCGGACATCCTGTATTCGTGCATGAGATTTTTGTTACCAACATGCATCACTTTACACTTATCCACGTTGAACCTCATCTGCCATGTTGATGCCCATTCCTCAAACCTGATTATGTCATGTTGCAGATCTTCGCAATCCCCCTGCGTCTTCACTACTCTGAATAACTTTGTATCATCCGCAAATTTAATCACTTCGCTCGTCGTACCTATGTCCAGATTGTTTATAAAGATGTTGAAGAGCACAGGTCCAACACGAGTGCGGTAACCCACTCGTGACGCTTTTCCAGTCCGAATATTGTCCATTTACCCCCCCCCCCCCCTTCCTCTCTGTTTCCTATGCTACAGCCAGTTTTTAATCCATGTAAATATTTCACCCTCGGCTTGCAGTTTTCCAGAATAGTCGTTCATGCGGAACCTTGTCAAACACCTTCTGAAAATCCACATATACAATGTCAACCGGGTCACCCTTGTCTATCTGCCTGTTTATTCCCTCGAAGAAGTGCAGCAAGTTCGTCAAACAAGACCTGCCTTT
Organism: Geotrypetes seraphini; assembly: GCF_902459505.1. Lineage (NCBI taxonomy): Eukaryota > Metazoa > Chordata > Amphibia > Gymnophiona > Dermophiidae > Geotrypetes > Geotrypetes seraphini. The sequence continues at coordinate 26,476,276 of NC_047095.1, forward strand.
GCTGAAACCGTGCTTTGTTTGTCAAGGTGATCAATGTCCTTTATCAACGCCTCTACCATCTTTCCCGGTACCAAGGTCAGACTCCCGGGTCTCCCCTCGAACCTTTTTTGAAGATCGGCGTAACATTCGCCACCTTCCAGTCCTCCGGAATCTTTCCCGATTTAATCGACAGATTGGCTATTATGTTCTTATGTTCTTATAAAATCATAACTATTTGAGGCTTGTGTGGATGGGATCTGAGATCATGTAGATATTAGTTAACAGAGTAGAGTTTTCAGTTTCCTCCGGAATAGGGCATGGTTGGGTTCTGTTCTGTCTCTGCGAGGTTATTCCAGACTAGTCTTTAAGCCCGTTACATTAACAGGTGCTAGAATAGATAGAAACATAGAAACATAGAAGATGACGGCAGAAAAGGGCCATAGCCCAACAAGTCTGCCCACTCTATTGACCCACCCTCCTTGATTTTACCTCTTTAGAGAACCCACGTGTGTATCCCATTTCTTTTTAAAATCCAGCACACTGCTGGCCTCAATCACCTGAAGTGGAAGTTCATTCCAATGATCGACCACCCTTTCGGTGAAGAAATACTTCCTGGTGTCGCCATGAAATTTCCCACCCTTGATTTTCAGCGGATGCCCTCTTGTGGCCGAGGGCCCTTTAAGAAAGAAGTTATCATCTTCCACCTCGATACAGCCCGTGATATATTTAAACGTCTCTGTCTATCTCTACGTTCCTCGAGCGAGTATAGCTGCAATTTATTCAGCCTTTCCTCATACGGGAGATCTTTGAGTCCCGAGACCATCCTGGTGGCCATTCGTTATACCGACTCAACTCTCAGCACATCTTTTTGGTAATGTGGTCTCCAGAATTGAACACAATATTCCAGATGAGATCTCACCATGGATCTGTACAACGGCATTATGACTTCGGGCTTCCGGCTGACAAAACTTCTACGGATACAACCCATCATTTGTCTTGCCTTCGATGAAGCCTTCTCTACTTGATTGGCTAATGATCACCCCCAAATCACGTTCTGCCTTATTCCTGGCTAAGGTTTCTCTATTTAGTGTGTAAGTTTTGCACGGATTTCTGCTGCCAAGGTGCATGACTTTACATTTTTTAGCATTGAAGCTTAGCTGCCAAGTCGAGGACCACTGTTCCAATAGAAGTAGGTCCTGCGTCATACTGTCGGGCAAAGTACTCTTACTTACTATGTTGCATAGTTTGGCATCATCGGCGAATAATGTGATTTTACCTTGAAGCCCCTGAGTCAGATCTCCTACGAATATGTTGAAAAGGATCGGGCCCAAGACCGAACCCTGCGGCACTCCACTGGTCACCTCCGACGTTTTGGAAGGGGTATCGTTTACCACCACTCTCTGAAGTCTACCGCTTAGCCAATCATTGACCCATGCAGTCAATGTTTCTCCCAGACCCATAGATTTCATCTTGCTCAATAACCTGCGGTGTGGGACGCTATCAAAAGCTTTACTGAAGTCTAAGTACACGACGTCGAGGGACTCCCCCACATCCAGCTTCTTTGTTACCCAGTCAAAAAAGCTAATTAGATTGGATTGGCAGGACTTTCTCTTGGTAAATCCATGTTGGCGGGGATCCCGTAGAGCCTCCTCATCCAGGATCGTATCTAATTTATGCTTAATTAGTGTTTCCATGAGTTTACTCACAATGGAGGTGAGACTCACCGGCCTGTAATTCGCAGCCTCTGTCCTGCAGCCCTTTTTGTGGAGTGGGATGACATTAGCTGTTTTCCAGTCCAAGGGGACTCTTCCTGTATTCAGGGAAAGATTGAAGAGCACAGATAATGGCTCTGCCAGGACATCACACAACTCTCTAAGCTTTGTTCACTTTGAGTCTTGATAGTTCGCAGTAGACGCTGCTGGGTGTAAACTCGAAATTCAAAAACGGGTCTTCCGAGCTTTGCCGTGCTTGCAGCTGTGGACCGGACCCTGGTGCCTCGGAGGTAAAGACTGAGCAGAAGTATTCATTTAGTAGTTCGGCTTTATCGGAATCCAATTCTGCATAATTCCCGTCTGAATTCCTGAGGCGTACTATCCCATCTGTGTTTCTTTTTCTATCACTGATGTACTTAAAGAAGGATTTATCCCCCTTCTTAAGAACATAAGAACATAAGCAGTGCCTCCGCTGGGTCAGACCATAGGTCCATCCCGCCCAGCAGTCCGCTCCCGCGGCGGCCCGAACAGGTCACGGCCTGTCTGAGTCACCAGAAGGGGCCCCCTTGCCACCTTGGTTTCCCATTGAGTCTTATCTTCCCATCAAAGTCTTAACCCTCCGGTCTTGCACATGCACGACCTGGTTGGATTTCTATACTTATTACTTGGTTTGCTTTCTATACCTGTGTTACATCCCAGCACCTCTCTCAGTATCCCATGATCCCCCTATCCCTCAGGAATCCGTCCAATCCCTGTTTGAATCCTTGTACCGTACTCTGCCTGATCACTTCCTCCGGTAACGCATTCCAAGTGTCCACGACCCTTTGGGTGAAGAAAAACTTCCTTGCATTTGTTCTGAACCTATCTCCCTTCAGTTTCTCCGAATGCCCCCTCGTGCCTGTTGACCCCTTCAGCCTGAAGAATCTGTCCCTATCCACCCTCTCTATGCCCCTCATGATCTTGAAGGTCTCTATCATATCTCCCCTGAGCCTCCTTTTTTCCAGAGAGAAGAGCCCCAGCCTATCCAACCTCTCAGCGTATGGGCAGTGTTCCAGCCCCCTTACCAGTTTCGTTGCTCTCCTTTGGACTCTCTCAAGCACTGCCATGTCCTTCTTGAGGTACGGCGACCAATATTGAACGCAGTATTCCAGATGTGGACGCACCATCGCTCAATACAATGGCATGATGACTTCCCGCGTCCTGGTTGTTATGCCCCTCTTTATGATGCCCAGCAACCTGTTGGCTTTTTTCGAGGCTGCTGCGCACTGTGCAGATGGCTTCAGTGATGCATCCACCAGCACACCCAAGTCTCTCTCAAGACTGCTGTCTCCCAACAATGCCCCCCCCCCAATTTGTATTTGAACAACGGGTTCTTTTTCCCTATATGCATGACCTTGCATTTTTCCACGTTAAAGCGCATTTGCCATTTGTTTGCCCAGTCTTCCAGCTTGTCCAGGTCCCTTTGCAGGTCCTCACACTCCTCCCTAGACCTAACTCTGCCGCACAGTTTGGTATCGTCTGCAAATTTTATAACCTCGCGCTTTGCCTCCTTTTCCAGGTCATTGATAAATATGTTGAAGAGTAACGGCCCCAGCACCGATCCCTGTGGCACACCTCTTGTGACTCCCCGCCAGTCAGAGTATTGTCCCTTTACTCCGACCCTCTGCAGTCTACCCGACAACCAGTGCTCGATCCATCTGTGCACATCTCCTCCCACCCCGTAGTTCCACAGTTTCCTAAGCAGCCTTTCATGTGGCACCTTGTCGAAAGCCTTTTGAAAATCAAGGTAAATGATGTCTATAGGTTCCCCATTGTCCACCCGACTGCTTATTCCCTCAAAGAAGTACAGAAGGTTCGTTAAGCATGACCTTCCCTTACAGAATCCATGCTGGCTTGTTCTCAGTAGGCCATATCTCTCGATATGCTCGCAAATACCATCCTTGATCATAGCTTCCACCATCTTCCCTATAATTGAAGTCAGGCTCACCGGCCTGTAGTTTCCGGGGTCACCCCTCGATCCCTTCTTGAAGATAGGTGTGACATTCGCCAATTTCCAGTCCTCTGGTACCTCTCCAGTTTTCAAGGATAGGTTGCAAACATGCTGGATTGTGCCCGCTATTTCTTGTCTTAGTTCTTTCAGAACCCTTGGGTGGATCCCATCCGGGCCCGGCGATTTGCCGCATTTTAACCTGTCTATCTGCTTGAGGACATCCTCCTTACTTACCTCTATGTGTTCTAATTTTTCAGCCTGTTCCCCACTTATGAGCTCCTCTGAGTCCAGTATATTAGATGTGTCTTCTCTCGTGAAAACCGACGAGAAGAACATGTTCAACCTCTCAGCTACCTCTTTATCCTCCTTGATCACTCCCTTCCTATCCCCATCGTCCAACGGCCCCACCTCCTCTCTCGCTGGTCGCTTCCCCTTTACGTAACTGAAGAATGCCTTGAAGTTTTTCGCCTCCCTGGCCAGCCCCTCTTCGTATTTCCCTTTTGCTTTTCTAACCTCTCGGTGGCATTCCTTTTGGCATTTCCTGTGCGCCTGGTGATTTTCCTCCGTTGGGTCCTTTTTCCATCTCCGGAAGGACACTTTCTTGTCGTTTATTGCCCTCTTTACTTCTGTTGAGATCCAAACCGGGTCCTTTGACCGCTTGTTCTTGCCGCCTTTCCTGAAACTTGGGACGTACATTCTTTGTGCTTCCTGCAGGGTGTCCCTGAATAGAGTCCAGGCGCTTCCTACAGTCGCCATCCTAAGGATGTTTTTGAGCTTCCTCCCCACCATTTCCCTCATAGCAACATAGTTCCCTTTCCTGAAGTTGAGCGCAGTTGTTGCGGTCCTCCTTACTGTGGGTGTCCCCCTTTCTAATGTGAATCGGATCGCGTTGTGGTCACTGTTGCCTAGTGGTCCTCCCACTTCTACCCCTCTTGCAGGCCCCCCTAATCCGTTTAGGATGAGGTCAAGAGTAGCACTCCCTCGCGTCGGTTCCTTGACTAGTTGCTCCATGAAGCAGTCCCTCACAGCTTCTACAAATCCTGTTTCCTTAGTGCAGTTGGAGTGACCCGTACTCCAGTCAATCCCCGGGTAGTTGAAGTCCCCCATCACTGTTACACTTCCAGTCCTGCATTCTTGTCTCAGTTCAGCTTCCAAGTCGTGTCCGATTTCCTCCGGCGTACCAGGTGGGCGATAGTACAGCCCCAGTTTTATGCCTGCACCCTTGTTTCCCGGCAATTTGACCCATAGCGATTCCAGCCCCTCTGCCTTCTTTGCCATATCCATCCCGACCGAGTAGATAGAGTCCTTTATATATAGTGCTATGCCTCCCCCCTTCTTGTGGGTCCTGTCCCTCCTGTAGAGCTTGTACCCTGGCAGCGCCACATCCCATTGATTCTCCTCTGTCCACCATGTTTCTGTAATTCCAATTATATCCAGGTCCTCCCCCTTGGCTACGACCTCTAGTTCACCCATCTTGGCCATGAGGCTTCTTGCATTGGCGTATAAGCACCTCAGGTCTCGTCGTTTTTCCTCCACCTCCGTATTTACCTGGGCCGCCTCCCCTTGAATTTCGGGCAGTTCTCCTGTTCCCTGTGCTTCTGCTTTGCCCTTAGCCTTTACTCCCACAGCTTTCGTTTTCCCCACATTTCCGCCACCCCTCTCCCCAGCTTCTCCTCTGGGTTTTCTAGCCCTACCGGTCTCCTCTTGGGCTATCATCCCTTGAGCCTCTGTTTGATCCCCCTCGCCTTGTGGCACCTCTATATTGCCCTCAGTTTTTGCCCTCGTGCCACCCAGTCCCCCTGTGTCTCCATGCCCCTTAGTCTCCTCCCAGCAATCTCCCTTTACCTGGTGTTTCCCTCGCTGTCTGATCATAAGATTCACCGGTCTCTCTACTTCCTCCTTGCAGTCAGCCCGTTCAGCATCTGTTCTGGATACTGTTGTCCGAAGCGTCAACATCAGATCAGCTGTCGGCTTTCCCCCTCTCCTCAGTTTAAAGCCCTCTCGATCTCCTTCCTCACATTGGCTGCCAGTAGTCTAGTTCCCGCTGTGCTCAGGTGCAGGCCGTCTCGCCGGTAGAGCTTGCTCTTTCCCCAGAAGGACGTCCAGTTCCTCACAAAGTGGAAGCCCTCCTCCTGGCACCATCTCCTCAACCATGCATTCACAGCCTGGAGGTCTGCCTGCCTCTTTGCATCTGCTCTCGGTACAGGCAGGATCTCAGAGAATGCTATCCTCCGGGTACCCCGCTTCAGCTTTCGTCCCAGGGCCCTGAACTGGGCCATGTGGCCATGCTGAAGTTCCTCCGGCTCACATCATTCGTTCCGATGTGGATTATCACCGCAGTCTCCTCTGTCTCTGCTCCGTCCAGGATCCTCTCGATCCTATCAGTGACATCTCGTGTCTTGGCCCCTGGGAGACAAGTCACTAGCCGGTCCTCCCTTCCTCCAGCTACGTGACTATCTACCTCTCTCAAGATCGAGTCTCCCACCACAATAGCAGACTTCCCTTTCCTCAGCAACCTCCTCTGTCTCAGGTCTGTGTCCTCTGTGTAATGTGGTGTCTCTCCCTCGGGGTCCCGGTGGGTCCCGGTCTCCTCCTCTTGCGTGATTCCTCCGCTAGGTCCTTCCCCGGTGTCGCCTTGTGGATCCTGGGTCTCGTCTGCCGACATCTGTCTGTGCAGCTGATGGTCCTGTTCCTCCACCCTCCTCCTATAGGCCTCCTCGATGAATCTCTCGAGGTCCCTCACCTGGTCCACCATGGGGTCTGCTCCGTCTGTGTCCTTGGTTGACCAGTTCGTCTCCTCTGTGTTGCTCAGTCCCTCCAGTCCCTCGAGTTCCTGGACCTTGACCCTCAATCTGCCGACCTCCATCCTCAGGCTTTCCAGTTCCTGACACCGACTGCATATGTACTCCCGCCTTCCCAAGGGAAGGTAGTCGTACATATTACACTCTGTGCAGTATACTGGAAAGTACCTCTGGGTTCCTGGGTCCTCCATTGCTCTCGTGAAGTGCTGGTGTGCTCCTGCTGTGGGTAAGAGAGAGAAAATAGAAAAAGAGAAATGAGAAAGAGAAAAGTGAATTACTTGGCGTTTCTGGTTCCCTCGCAAGGCTCCTTCGCAAAGGCGCTCTACGGCTGCGCGCCGTTGGCTCCTCCCCTTTTATGGGGGGAGTTAGTCTGGTGACGTCGGGGGGTAGGCGGAGCTAACTCTCGCCTCTTCCCAATTCCGTGTACCGTCTGCCTCTCTCCCGGTCTGCTCTGTTACTCCGTTCCTCTTTCCGCTCCACTCGCTGCCTTCTCCGCCCTCTCTCCGCTTTAACTGCCTCCTCTGCTCTGCTTCTACACTCTCCTCCGCTGCCTGCTCTTTCCTCTCTCTCCCTGCTAGCTCTCTCTCCGGTTTTCCTCGCTGCACCGGCTTGCTGTCTCCTCCGCTCTGCCCTCTGCTAGCCCTCTCTGTTAGTTGCACGTAGCCACGTGCTCACAAGGCTCAGCTCTCCCCGCAACTCCTTTGCTGTCTTGATGTGTGTGTCTGTCTTTCTTTCTCTCTTTCTCCCTTTCTCCTTGGCTACCTTCTGTCTGTTTGTCTTTCTTTCTGTCTGTCTCTCTCTTTCTTCGGCTGTCCACCACCACCCCTTGCCTTCTCCCCCTGTCCAGCAGTACCCCTTCTCTGCTCCCCCTTTCCAGCAGCATCCCTTCTGGCCCACCGGCACGATCCTCATGTCCATCTCTCCCTCCCCCTTCTGTCTATTCTCCCCATCTTGCCTCCTCCACATCCATTTCTCTCTTATTCCTAGACTAAGTAGCATAAAATCTGTTTTACAACTTGGAATATAACTAAGTATTGGGAACTGGGTTGATCACTGTTGGGCTTAATGGATCTTCGTTCTGTCTGTTCTAGTATGGCAATTCTTATGTTCTTATGATTCCTTTCCAGGTCATAGACCCATCCCATTGCTGGGTTATGCCATTTGAGGCTTTGCTGCCTTCTCCTCTCCACTAACATTTGAGGCTTTGCTGCCTTCTCCATTGCCGTGTCACTGTTGTGTCACCCAAGCCGTGAGGAAAATAGTTTCTGAAAACAATAAGACTCCATATTTGGATCAATAGTGCATTTACATTGTGTCACTAAATTGCAACAATTTTAACTGGCAAAATATAAAAAATACATACAAAAACTTGTTGAAACAGCATTGGTGGGATCAAGCTGAAGTTACCACTTGATTGTATCTATTTTAATAATCATGTTGGAAAAATGTGTAAAGATGTATTGTCAAAAAGTGAGAAAAAAGAAAAAAAATGTGACTTAATTTTTTTTCTACCATTTACTAGTTTAATTTGTTCCTATGTAACACACATGCCATGGAATGTTTATTTTTAGATTGGCAGTCATAGTATATAAAACTGAAACCTGAGGTAATATATGCCACTGTGTTATTCTTAATATACTTATATACACTTAAATGCACTTGTCAACATCAGATATGAATTCAGGAGTTATTTCCATATTTTGAGTAAAGGGATAAAAGATTATTCAACAAATATAATCAAAATAATATAGTCCTTTGAGGTTACTGGACATTTATATTACAGTTAAATCAAATTAAGCTCTAGTCAGGATACTTGCTTATTTATTGTTATGACTTATTAAAAAGAAAACTGTCATCAAAATTTAAGGCAGTTTATTATCCAGCAGGATTAAATACCTTATTAATTTGATAAGTTTAAAGCAAGCTACTGTTGAATTCACACTGAAGAAAGATTCCCTTCTGTTAGGAGTATCCAAACAAACTACCCAAGGCTCCTTTTACTAAGTGCAATAGCAGTTTTAGCGTGTGCTGAATTGCCGCATGTGCTAGACCTTAATGCCAGCATTGAGCTGGCGTTAGTTCTAGCCACAAAATACGGGTTTAGCGCATGCTAAAATCCTGCGTGCGCTAAAAACGCTATTGCAGCTTAGTAAAAGGAGCCCCCAGTTTTTTGAAGTCTGTCCTTTCAATCAAAAGGTTTATCTATAGTTGATAATTTAGATTCTTTTTTGAGGCATAATGTGATATTGCGAAAGGAAAGAATTACTAAATTTCTAATCTGAATTTTAATGTTCAAATATTGAAAACTCTTCATTGCTCAGAATTTCTGTAACTACTGTTTTAAATTTGCTTTTCACATGTGATGAAATATCTCACAAAACACTATGAGAGAAACCCTTCTTAGTATATTGAAGGCTGGTATCAATAATAATTACCATCTGGTATACATGTAATATTTGAAGTGCTTCTCTCTGCAAAGCTTTAGCATAATAAAATTGATACAGGCTATCACAGACATGCCAGTTTAAGGCTGTTTACATAGCTTGCACGATGGCATCTTTTGATCAAACAGCCTTTCTTTTTATATAAAAATAAATTAGTAAGTGTTATACTTACTTAAGGAGAAGGATTTCTGCCAAATAGTCATCAGGTCCTCCTTGTACTATGAATCATTTTGGTGCTCTAGTTGGGAATTTCTATTTTTTATATAAACGAGAGGGGGGGGGGGGTCCATTCTTAATTACAATTTTTAAAAAGAAAACCCAAAAATTGATTTGAGGATTAAGAGATGTCATACTAGCTAAATAAGGGGCTGTGAGCTATCTATCTTATGATGATATATTTCCATATTGGCTTTTAGTTAGCACTACGGTATACAGGTATATTGGTACTGTATTTTGTTAATTCCAAATATAACTGTTGCCTTTTGATTCGGTTTGAAGATTTTGGCTAGAAGTATATAATTTTTTTTTGGCAATGTGCTCTGCCATTGCAGCACCAAATGTAATTAAAGCATTAAAAAACTTACATTTGAAAATACTTACTTCTATTACAGGCTATCAGAATTTTTAATTTTTCACTCTCATACTGGGCATATGTAGTACAAGCTAAGAAATTAAAAAGCAGTTCCTTAAGTAACAAAACTTCATTAAATAAATCATTTACTTAGCAGACAAATAATTTGTAAACATTCAGTAGATACATCATCCAGGTTAATTATTCTTGAGAAGAAAACTTTAGGATAAACAATAGTTTTTTTTCAAAATATATGAAAATTATATTTTAAGCACTGTTATATCTACATTTTTATAAATTTACTTTTCTTCTAATACATGTTGATCTGTGAGAGCTAATACCTTTAAATTTGCAATTGAGAAATCTAGAAATCCATTACTTTTAAAAAACTGTTTATATGCCACTAACATAGGTAGTGTTATCTTGATTCAGTGCTTCCTTCACTTCTGGGGGTAAAGCATCAAAAAGATGATCTTCCACAATAAGCCCACTCTTCCTAAGAAATCGGCACTGCAAGAGTTGAGGTGGCAGATGGTCTAAACTGTTTCCTTTGAGCTCCAGATGAGTAAGCTGCAATAGCTGGCCAATCATTTCAGGGACTGAAGCAATATGGTTTTGCCCCAGACATAAAGTTCTTAACTTCACACATTTAAATAATTGTTTTGGCAACATTTCTACCCTGTTTCCTGTAATAAGGAAATATTGTAGGTTCTGAAGGAATCCTATTTCCATAGGAATTATAGAAATGGTGTTATGGCTCACATCCAAATATCGGAGTTTCTGTAAATTGAACAAGGCAAATGGTAGGGATTCAAGTTTGTTATGTGAGAAATAAAGTGACTCCAGATTTTTTATTTGACTAATAGAGGATGGAATATTGACTATTTTATTGTACCATAACTTTAAACAAGTTAATCTTTTTAAGTGCTGGAAACTTATTATTTCTTCTATTGCACATATGTTATTTGATTTTAAATCCAGTTCCTGTAAATTAATGAGGCTGAAAATTGCATGTGGTATTCTCTCCAAATCACAGTTCTGCAGTTCCAGCTCAGTAACGTTTATCATTTTCTTAAGGCTGTTAAGTACCATAAGCTTTGTGCCATCATTAAGAATTATCAATTTGTTTAGATGTGGTGCTACCTCAGTAATAGAAGATGGAATTTTGGTCAAGTTGCTTTTGATGTATAATAGTTTCAGATGTCTTAGTTCTCTAAGAGATTCAAGTCCTATCATTTTGTTGTTTTCTGAGCTCAAACTTCCAATCAAATACAATTCGCGAAGGTTTTTCAGCAAATATATCCAAGCAGGAATTTCTGACATATCTATGAATTTTACATGAAGACATTTTAAGTGGTCACGCAAAAAGCTAAATGCAGTGTGATCAATTTTTGCAGGACAGTGATAGAGATGGAGTTCTTGAAGATTTGTCATCTGAGAGACTTTTGGTGGGATTTTAGCTTCAGGAATGAGTTCAAGTTTTAGCATTTCTAAGTCAGTCAGATCAAATACTGCATCAGGGACACCAGACAGCATAAAGAGATAAAGTTCTTGCTTATCTTGGGCATTTCTGATAACATGTTGTCTGAGTTTTTCAAATGTCCATTCATGGTTTAAACTGATTTCCCGAAGTTTGTTTTCACTTACTTCTGATAAAAAGACACCAAACCGTTTAGAATACAATTGGTCATACTGATCCACCATATGCAAAAGAAATGCAAAATCATTTTTGACATCAGGGATATCACTGAAGCTACTCTCCTCTCTGACTTTTTCAAAAGAATATTCCTTTAAGGATCTTCTGAATAACCAAAAGAGTGTATAGAGACAGACAAAGCCATATACACAAATAAGAGCAATGTAGCTGATCAGCAGTTTCTTCAACATGAAAGCCATATTATGTGTGCAATGAAATGATTGATAACCAATCAGATGTTCTACTGTTGGCTTGCAAATGTGCTCAAAATTGATGTCAGATACAAAAGTAAGAGTATAGCACAGGATGAAAATAAATTTTGCAGTTTTAACAATTGTTTGGGCAACATACAATCTATAAATGAAGTCGCTATCTTCCACATGAGTACGAAATTTTCGAACTTTCTCAAAAAGGGCTTTAGCCTGCTCTCCATCTTTTCTATCCAAAATAGTAATGGCAGGAGCTTCGATAATTGTTTTTTCTGCTGAAAATTTGAACCCTGTTTTGTTCATTTGTGTACCAGGATTAGGGCTTCCTTCATCACTGCTTGAAGAGATTTGTTTACCCACAGATTTAGCACTAATTATTCTTTGTTTATTTTCTTCAGAATCTTCACAAGCTGTTTCAGACAATGCTTTTGTGGTCCAGGGAGATTCAAAGCACTTCCCCAATATAGAAGTAAAATGCTCTATTTTTGAGGATGTTTTAGGATATTTAAACCAAAAGTTGCTACTGACCATTAAAATAATAGTGTGTATGAGAGCAAGATAGGGAAAGTATTTAGAATACCAAGGAAGAGCCACATGATAACACATCTGATTAATAAATATATATTGTTGGTAATCCAAATTTGTTTTTCGTCCTCCGTAACTCATACGCTCACTCATTACCTTATGGTCCGTAGATATGGTGGAATATAATTCAGAATGGGTTGCTGCACTAAGAGATGAATCTGGTGTTCCAGCAGAAGTACCTTCCAAGAAGACTGTTTTCGTCTCCCAGTTTTCTTTGTCTGTGTTGGCGAGTACATTAAACTGTGACACAGTGTGCATATCATTTCTTTGTCTATTACGCAAGTCATTTAGTCTTACAGCTGAATCCAGTATAGGCAAGCAAACCACTTGATCTTTGGTTAGTTGCATAGTGCCCGCAAAGATGGCAGTCATAAGCATAGCCACAGCCAGATAATCCATAAACACATCCCACCATGGTTTCAGGATTCGAAATTTTGGTTGAACATCATTCAGTGATGTCAGTTCTGCAAGGGTAAACATACCTGGAAAAAGAAAGTAATATATCATGCTTTCATTAAATAAACCAACACTTAAAACTTGAGTCAAATTATTGTCACATTTTCTATTTGCAAGACTACATAAAACAAAATAATGCTCTAATTAGAAGTAAATGTTACTTTGAGACTAACTTTTTTTTTTTTTTTTTAAATAAAGATCTTCCATGGGTAGAGCATTATTTTACATGCAGAAAATATTCTTATTAAATGTGTAGATATACACAAATTAAAAAACTCTCATCAAACTCGCTCATCTACCCACAACAACCAAACAGAATACACACAGATAACATGTGCCTATATGAACATCAGAGCCCTAGGCCCAAAGACAGAACAAATAAAAGACTGGATAGAAATGGAAGAGCTAGAATACCTCTTCCTCACAGAAACCTGGCTAACATCCAACAATGACCCGCGGATAACGGAGTTCTCTCCACTGGGCTACAAAATACAGGTGGTCTGCAGAGACAAAAACAAGGAGGAGGGCTAGCTATCATAGCCAAAAAATCCTAAACATAAGCATTCTAGACAAAACATCCACCCCTACATGGACCTACTAGCCTGCCATCTCTCAAGTGACACACTAAAGGGAACCATGATCTGCCTTCTCTGCTACAAAACACCAGGGAAATGAAACATAGCAAAACCCGAATTTGAAGAATTCATATTCCGCAATTCCCTAATATCTGCATACAACCTGCTCCTAGAAGATCTGAACCTGCATTGCAAGGATGAAACTTCCAAACAAGTTGAAAACATTCTCTCTTTCCTAGAAGCCCTGTCCTACAAAATCCTAGATCCCCAAACCACACATGAAAAGGGACAGCAACTCGACATAGCAGCCTTCATGTCACAACAACCCACTCAATTAGAGATTCACACTGCAAACAGAATTTGCAGTCAGATCACTACTTATACACTTTCAATATCAACTGGGCACAGGGAAAATCCAGGCAAAAAACCCCCAGAGCATAAACTATGAAACACATCAAAAGATAGAGCCCCACCAAATTCTGTAACAAAATAGACACCCTCCCTGATCCCAGAAGGGAACCCTAAAGAGTTCATAACCCACTGGAGCACACTAAGCAATATCATCCTAGACAATATGACGCAACTCCAAAAAAAAAAAAAAAAAAAAAAAAAAGAATATGCAAGCGCTCAGATAAATGGTTCGACAACGAACTACAAAAAAAACAAGAAAAAAAAATCCGGTGACAGGTCAAAAGCGCGCAAGACAATTGTGAGCAGATAACTCAGCGCTAAGACAATGGCGCGCACAGACAATTACGCTAAAGACAATTGCGCGCAACTATATCTCCGCGCAAGACAATTCAGCGCAACCATAACTGAGCGCAAGACAATTTAGCACAAGATAACTGAGCGCAATGACAATTCAGCGCATTCAGCGCGCCACTAGAGGCCGCTTGGCGATCGAAGGGCACGTACAGCATGTTAACACGTCATGTTAACACGTGATCACGTCAACGCATGTTCAGTATGATTCCCTTGACTCTTTGCGTTTTCAATATAAGTCACATGAATGCATTTTCGTTACTATGGTTACGTTTCCTCATTATATATATTCTCCGAACAGCATTTAAATATAAGTCACGTGAATGCATTTTCATTACTATGGTTACGTTTCCACATTATATATGTCCTCCGAACAGCCTGCCTTCCTTTCGCTGCCTGACCGTGTCCGTTATAGGTAAAGATCTGGTTTTGCTAGTACTTGATCTATAACGAATATTTGTCTTGCGCGGATTTTTATCGCCTCTGGTGAGAGCGAACGTACTTCCACATTTCTTCATTTACAGGTATGTTTATATTTCCGGTTTGCACGCACAAGAAAACCGAAGGTATGATCATAAAACTCAACGTTGTGTCTTGTGTGCGCGCAATGGTCTATGGACCAACTATGAACTGTTTATATTGTGTATGTTGATATTTATATTTCCAGTTCACGCGCAAGAAAAGCGAGGGGATGATATTTACGGTTCACGCGCAGGTATGGTCATAAAACTCAGCGCAATTGATTATGAAGTTTATATAGGGTATGTTGATATTTACATTTCCGAGTCACATGTGCGCGCCGACCGTGTTTGTAAATGTCGCTGCCTTTCTAAGCGATACCAGATGCATGCTACACAATCGCAACAAAAGCGAGGGTATAATTTTAAAAATCAGGCTGAGTTATGGTATTAAGATTATGTATCATGTGATGATTGATATTAATTGGAACCATAATTGGATGGAGTTATAGAATTGAAAAATAATAAAGATGTAAAGAAACATGTTGGCATGAGGTAAAAACTCTTATGCCAGCAACACTAGTATCTGAATCTATTTAATTTGAATGTTGCATTATCTAATGATACAATATTATTTGGTAAGTCCATGAGAAAAAAAAAGGAAAATATCAGCACTGGAGTTACCATTCAACAAATAAGTAATAATTTGAAAGATCATAGTACACTCAAGTATATAGTTTCGGGTGCAATTCATTATGTCACATTATCAAAATGGAAATAACAGTAACAATAAAAAAGGGAAGTTGTAATAATTTTAATAAAATTTGGGAACCATGAACATCTTACTGTAATGAATACACACTATTTTCTATTTAAAGATACACCGTCTTATAGTTGTGAGGGGGGTCGTTATTATAGTATTATCATTCATATTGGGAAAAGTAAGAGTGGGGAAGTGGGGTGGGAAGGGAGATACTTATATCTATTATGTGATAATATAGACAGATTGACATGTGATGTATTTAATTTTAATGTTTTGATTCTTGTACACATGATGTGTCATTGAAAATGAATAAAGATTTAAAAAAAAAAAAAAGTGTGCTCATGGTTTATAGTTTTATAAAGGCATTGGGTTCCATTTTCTTTTGCAGGTATCATACATAAGAGGATATTCACATTTACAGGTATATGCATAGCTTCATTTTTTAGTTTTACTAAATCGTAACAATAGGATAGGATAAGTAGTCTGATGGTGAGGCTTATTGTTGTAAAATTTTTGCCTTGGGTGTATAGTGAGGGTGATTGTATACCATTGTTGTGGGTCCTTTTTTTGGGCCTCTCTGCCTTCCTTCTGTCTGTGCTTAGGTATAATGACGTTCTTAATCCATGATGGTTGTCAAGCCAGATTTCCACTATTAGAGGTATGATTGCAAAGGTAAGTACAGACATAGTGGAGGATATGTGGTCATCCCTGAAATCTGTCATACACGAGGCAACCGGCCGTTACATAAAATCATCACATAAACGGCGAAGAAAAGACAAACCCCAGTGGTTCACCGCAGAGATCTCACGTCTCGTTAAGGAGAAGAAAAACGCATTTGCTTCCTTCAAACGCACGGGGAAAAGCGAAGATCAACTGCTACACAGGATCTAATCCACAGAGGTCAAAACGGCAGTCAGGGAGGCCAAACTTCGAGTGGAAGAAACTCTAGCAAACAACATTAAGAAAGGGGACAAATCCTTCTTCCGGTATATCAGTGACAGGAAAAAAAACACAGACGGGATAGTACGCCTGAAAAAAACGGACGGGAATTACGCAGAATCGGATCCTGAAAAGGCCGAACTACTAAATGAATACTTCTGCTCGGTCTTCACCTGCGAGGCGCCAGGGTCCGGCCCTCAATTGAAGCCACAGTCAAACACAAAAGACCCGTTTCGGAATTTTAAATTCACACCCAGCGAGGTTTACTTTGAGCTAACAAAACTCAAGGTGGACAAAGCCATGGGACCGGACAATCTGCACCCCAGAGTGCTCAGGGAGTTAGGTGATGTCCTGGCAGAACCGTTAGCCGTGCTCTTCAATCTCTCACTGAGTACAGGGACAGTCCCCTTGGACTGGAAAACAGCTAACATCGTTCCTCTACACAAAAAGGGTTGCAGGACAGAGGCTGCAAATTACAGACCGGTGAGTCTGACATCGATAGTATGCAAACTCATGGAAACACTGATCAAACACCAATTGGACATGGTCTTGGACGAAGGGAATCTACGGGACCCCAATCAATATGGATTCACCAAGGGTAGGTCCTGTCAATCAAACCTCATCAGCTTCTTTGACTGGGTAACAAAAAGACTGGACGAAGGAGATTCACTGGACATAGTGTACCTAGTCTTCAGTAAAGCTTTTGACAGCGTCCCACACCGCAGACTGTTAAACAAGATGAAATCGATGGGGTTAGGAGAGACTCTGACGGCATGGGTCAATGATTGGCTGAGTGGCAGACTTCAGAGGGTGATGGTTAACGGTACTTTCTCTGAGACATCGGAGGTGACCTCTTCAACATATTCATAGGAGATCTGACTCAAGGGCTTCAAGGTAAAGTAACATTATTCGCCGACGACGCCAAACTATGTAATATGGTAAGCGAGGGCAATTTACAAGATAGTATGGCGCAGGACCTGCGTACATTGGAATGCTGGTCCTCAACCTGGCAGCTGGGCTTCAATGCTGGAAAGTGTAAGGTCATGCACCTAGGTAGCAGAAACCCGTGCAGAACTTATACCTTGAACGGGGAGACCTTGACCAGGACTTCAGCGGAACGAGATTTAGGAATAATCATTAGTGCAGACATGAAATCTGCCAATCAGGTGGAGAAGGCTTCCTCAAGGGCAAGGCAGATGCTGGGTTGCATCCGTAGAAGTTTCGTCAGCAGAAAGCCTGCTGTCATAATGCCATTGTACAGGACCATGGTGAGACCTCATCTGGAATACTGCGTGCAATTCTGGAAGCCACATTACCGCAAAGACGTGCAGAGGGTCGAGTCGGTCCAAAGGATGGCCACCAGAATGGTCTCAGGACTTAAAGGTCTCTCGTACGAAGCAAGACTAAACAATTTGCAGCTCTACACTCTCGAGGAACGCAGGGAGAGGGGAGACATGATTGAGACGTTTAAATACGTCACCAGACGTATAGAAGTGGAAGATAACGTTTTCCTTCTCAGAGGCCCCTCAACCACAAGGGGGCATCCGCTCAAACTCAAGGGCGGAAAATTTCACGGCGACACCAGGAAGTATTTCTTCACGGAGCGAGTGATTGATCAATGGAACAAGCTTCCAGTACAGGTAATCGAGGCCAGCAGCGTGCCAGATTTTAAGAATAAATGGGACGCCCATGTGGGATCCCTACGTGGGTCAGGGTAAAACATTGGCTAATCTTAAGGGGAGGGTCTATAGAGTGGGCAGACTTGATGGGCCTTGGCCCTTTTTCTGCCGTCATCTTTCTAAGTTTCTATGTTTCTATAGTGGGTCCTGTTTGTTATATCTATATGCTAACCTTATAAATTCTAGTCTTGCAGTGATGTGCTGAGGGATATGAATTTGCTGAAACCCTAGTGTTGTCTAGAAGTTCAATCTTGGAGGCAAGGTAAGTACAGAGGTATAGGGATTTGTATGTCCTATGTACGTAATAACCTCATATAATCTACTATTGAAGGTGACTACAATCAACAGAGGACAGACATCTTCAGTGTTTTCCTGCCAGGGATCGCACCCTTGCAGGTATAATGTGTTATGCCATAGTGCTGAACTCTACATATAGGAATTTGTATGTCATATGTATGTAATAACCTCATATAATCTACTATTGAAGGTGACTACAATCAACAGACTACAATCAAGAGACCACAATCAACAGAGGACAGACATCTTCAGTGTTTTCCTGCCAGGGATCGCACCCTTGCAGGTATATGGTGTTGTGCCATAGCGCTGAACTTTACATATAGGGATTTGTATGTCATATGTATGTAATAACCTCATATAATCTATTATTGAAGGTGACTACAATCAAGAGACCACAATCAACAGAGGACAGACATCTTCAGTGTTTTCCTGCTAGGGATCGCACCCTTGCAGGTATATGGTGTTGTGCCATAGCGCTGAACTTTACATATAGGGATTTGTATGTCATATGTATGTAATAACCTCATTATTGACTACATATGGTGTTGTGCCATAGTGCTGAACTCTACATATGTATGGCCTAACCTCACTTATTTGACCTTTGCAGGTTTTTTTGTGTGCTGGAGGTTGGTGGGGAGCGAACATGAAGTTTACATGCATGTTATAACTCTTGCAGGTACTGGTTCAGGGTCGAAGGTCGACTACAGTTCCTGAGGGTTTCATTGATATACTTCCAGTCTTACAGGTATGATGTTCTTTTGAGTAGTGCACTCATGATATAGGGAATTGTATATCAATTGGAAGTCAAAATAGGATAATGTTATTAATTGTATGGTTTCAGGAGTGATTTGACATAGACATGGAAGTAATAACTTCACAGCGTGGGAGAGAGCACTGGGTTCATGAGGGCTATCGTTATCGTCGTGACCGAGTGATGGCAGACGGTTCCACGTCCTGGAGGTGTGTGCGCCGTGACTGTGTCAGAAGAAGAAAGAGGCACGTCGATGGATCTTCTGACGAGATAACGGCGCATGTGCATGCACCCAACAACGCCAGAATTGAAGCTGAACGAATGATGGGAGAGATACGCGAAAGAGCTGTGGCTACGGTTGAAAAGCCACGACAGATCATTCATGGGACAACAGCTGGTACAAGTTTAGAAGCAGCTACATTATTGCCTGCATACACCTCCATGCAGAGAACAATTAATAGAAAGAGAAATGCAGGCCATCTAGTAATGGGTAATCCCAGGTGCATAAGAGAGATACAAATTCCTGAGCCTCTCCAAAGAAGCATACGTGGTGAACAATTACTGTTGTGGGATTCTGGTGAAAATGATGAAAGACGCATTTTCATTTTCACAACACAATCAAATCTTGAGGTGTTGGAGCAACATGGACATTGGTTCATGGATGGGACATTCAAAGTTGCCCCCTATTTGTTTGTACAAGTGTTTACCATCCATGCATTTGTAGACAATCGTGCACTTCCCATGGTGTACATGTTGTTGAACAGTAAAAGGGAGGAGGACTATGAACGTGTGTTAAGGAAATTGGTAGAAACCAGAAACACGTTGGCACCATTAACTATCTTGATGGACTTTGAGAGAGCAAGTCTGCAAGCTGCCCACACAGTATTTCCCAATGCTACAGTTTCTGGCTGCCTGTTCCATCTGGGTCAATCATTGTGGTGCAGAATTCAACATGAGGGACTGACCGCCAACTATAGAGATGAGGAGAGAGTAAGATTGTTCACCAAAATGCTGTTAGCATTAAGTTTTGTTCCTGTGGATGATGTTGCTGAGTGTTTTCAGACCTTGGAGGAGTCGACCAGATGAACTGACCCCGGTGTATGACTATTGGGAAGACAATTACATCGGTAGAATGCGGCATAATGGGAGACGTGTCCCACCATTTCCTATTCCTCTGTGGAATATGCGCTCCCCTGTGGAAGATGGACTGCCTCAGACCAATAATTCAGTTGAAGGTTGGCACCATGCATTTCAATCCTCTGTTGCATGCCACCATCCAACCATATTTAAACTCCTTGAACATATACAGTGTGAGCAAGATCACACAGAACAGCTGCTTGCTCGATTCCAGGTTGGTAACCGCACACCACCCAGCAGTAAGAGCACTTATGTGAGAGTGACGCAAAGACTAACAACGCTGCTGCCAACATATGGACATAGACCTCTCTTTCAATATCTGCGTGGTATAGCACATAATCTGGAACTTTAGAGTTTGTTATTGAAGTTCAGGTTTTCCTGTTGTTATGCTACAATTGTGTTCACTCAGTGATATGAACTTTGCTTTGACATGTCCATACGGTCTTCCCAAGCACATATGCTGCAGGAACAGATGAGACACTTGGAAATGTCTATGTCCTCCACTCCTTTTGGTGGCCCGAAAGCTAGAGGCCTGCAAACTGTTGCGCTCAGGATCTCTCCCCCAGGAGTTTCCCTGAAGCCCTCCTCTGGCCCCTACCTATCCTAGTATCCACTGCTCTGACATGTGCCAAGCGTGAAGGTTTTTTATGCCGAGCAAGGTAACCCACTCAAGCATACTGTACTCGCTTTGACATTTTCAAGGTGTTGTGGGTGGTGTTCAAAGGCTTTTTCCTTCACGTAGGGCAGGTCAGATGGTGTCTTGGATGGAGCGGCTTCAGGGATAGCCATTGTTAAGCTCCTTCCCTCTTTCTACCCTTTAAATGTTGCTCATTTAATTTGAAGGGTGTGTTGTCTTTCTTTTTCAAGGGTCTGTAAGCAAAATGTTTGTTTTCCACACATGGTGCAGGAACAGATGTTGGTTACCTGCTCTGCCAATATCTTTCTCTCTCCCACTGGTTGGTTAACTGCTCTGCCAACCTTTGCTTTCACTCCCACAGATATTGGTTATCTGCTCTGCCAATATCTTTCTCACTCACTCCCACTACTGTTGGTTAACTGCTCTGCCAACTGTTGCTCTCAGACCCACAGATATTGGTTACCTGCTCTGCCAATATCTTTCTCACTCACTCCCACAGATATTGCTTACCTGCTCTGCCAATATCTTTCTCTCTCCCACTGGTTGGTTACCTGCTCTGGCAATATCTTTCTCACTCACTCCCACTACTGTTGGTTAACTGCTCTGCCAACTGTTGCTCTCAGACCCACAGATATTGGTTACCTGCTCTGCCAATATCTTTCTCACTCACTCCCACTACTGTTGGTTAACTGCTCTGCCAATATCTTTCTCTCTCCCACTGGTTGGTTACCTGCTCTGGCAATATCTTTCTCACTCACTCCCACTACTGTTGGTTAACTGCTCTGCCAACTGTTGCTCTCAGACCCACAGATATTGGTTACCTGCTCTGCCAATATCTTTCTCACTCACTCCCACAGATATTGCTTACCTGCTCTGCCAATATCTTTCTCTCTCCCACTGGTTGGTTACCTGCTCTGCCAATATCTTTCTCACTCACTCCCACTACTGTTGGTTACCTGCTCTGCCAACTGTTGCTCTCAGACCCACAGATATTGCTTACCTGCTCTGCCAATATCTTTCTCTCTCCCACTGGTTGGTTACCTGCTCTGCCAATATCTTACTCACTCACTCCCACTACTGTTGGTTAACTGCTCTGCCAACTGTTGCTCTCAGACCCACAGATATTGGTTACCTGCTCTGCCAATATCTTTCTCACTCACTCCCACAGATATTGCTTACCTGCTCTGTCAATATCTTTCTCTCTCCCACTGGTTGGTTACCTGCTCTGCCAATATCTTTCTCACTCACTCCCACTACTATTGGTTAACTGCTCTGCCAACTGTTGCTCTCAGACCCACAGATATTGCTTACCTGCTCTGCCAATATCTTTCTCTCTCCCACTGGTTGGTTACCTGCTCTGCCAATATCTTTCTCACTCACTCCCACTACTGTTGGTTACCTGCTCTGCCAACTGTTGCTCTCAGACCCACAGATATTGCTTACCTGCTCTGCCAATATCTTTCTCTCTCCCACTGGTTGGTTACCTGCTCTGCCAATATCTTACTCACTCACTCCCACTACTGTTGGTTAACTGCTCTGCCAACTGTTGCTCTCAGACCCACAGATATTGGTTACCTGCTCTGCCAATATCTTTCTCACTCACTCCCACAGATATTGCTTACCTGCTCTGCCAATATCTTTCTCTCTCCCACTGGTTGGTTACCTGCTCTGCCAATATCTTTCTCACTCACTCCCACTACTATTGGTTAACTGCTCTGCCAACTGTTGCTCTCAGACCCACAGATATTGGTTACCTGCTCTGCCAATATCTTTCTCACTCACTCCCACAGATATTGCTTACCTGCTCTGCCAATATCTTTCTCTCTCCCACTGGTTGGTTACCTGCTCTGGCAATATCTTTCTCACTCACTCCCACTACTGTTGGTTAACTGCTCTGCCAACTGTTGCTCTCAGACCCACAGATATTGGTTACCTGCTCTGCCAATATCTTTCTCACTCACTCCCACTACTGTTGGTTAACTGCTCTGCCAATATCTTTCTCTCTCCCACTGGTTGGTTACCTGCTCTGGCAATATCTTTCTCACTCACTCCCACTACTATTGGTTAACTGCTCTGCCAACTGTTGCTCTCAGACCCACAGATATTGGTTACCTGCTCTGCCAATATCTTTCTCACTCACTCCCACAGATATTGCTTACCTGCTCTGCCAATATCTTTCTCTCTCCCACTGGTTGGTTACCTGCTCTGCCAATATCTTTCTCTCTCCCACTGGTTGGTTACCTGCTCTGCCAATATCTTACTCACTCACTCCCACTACTGTTGGTTAACTGCTCTGCCAACTGTTGCTCTCAGACCCACAGATATTGGTTACCTGCTCTGCCAATATCTTTCTCACTCACTCCCACAGATATTGCTTACCTGCTCTGCCAATATCTTTCTCTCTCCCACTGGTTGGTTACCTGCTCTGCCAATATCTTTCTCACTCACTCCCACTACTATTGGTTAACTGCTCTGCCAACTGTTGCTCTCAGACCCACAGATATTGCTTACCTGCTCTGCCAATATCTTTCTCTCTCCCACTGGTTGGTTACCTGCTCTGCCAATATCTTGCTCACTCACTCCCACTACTGTTGGTTACCTGCTCTGCCAACTGTTGCTCTCAGACCCACAGATATTGCTTACCTGCTCTGCCAATATCTTTCTCTCTCCCACTGGTTGGTTACCTGCTCTGCCAATATCTTACTCACTCACTCCCACTACTGTTGGTTAACTGCTCTGCCAACTGTTGCTCTCAGACCCACAGATATTGGTTACCTGCTCTGCCAATATCTTTCTCACTTATTCCCACTACTGTTGGTTAACTGCTCTGCCAACTGTTGCTCTCAGATCCACAGATATTGCTTACCTGCTCTGCCAATATCTTGCTCTCTCCCACTGGTTGGTTACCTGCTCTGCCAACCTTTGCCCTCAGACCCACAGATATTGGTTACCTGCTCTGCCAATATCTTTCTCACTCACTCCCACTACTGTTGGTTAACTGCTCTGCAAACTGTTGCTCTCAGACCCACAGATATTGCTTACCTGCTCTGCCAATATCTTTCTCACTCCCTCCCACTACTGTTGGTTAACTGCTCTGCCAACTGTTGCTCTCAGACCCACAGATATTGGTTACCTGCTCTGCCAATATCTTTCTCACTCACTCCCACTAGTGTTGGTTACCTGCTCTGCCAACCTTTGCTCTCAGACCCACAGATATTGCTTACCTGCTCTGCCAATATCTTTCTCTCCCACTGGTTGGTTACCTGCTCTGCCAATATCTTTCTCACTCACTCCCACTACTGTTGGTTACCTGCTCTGCCAACCTTTGCTCTCAGACCCACAGATATTGGTTACCTGCTCTGCCAATATCTTTCTCACTCACTCCCCCTACTGTTGGTTAATTGCTCTGCCAACTGTTGCTCTCAGACCCACAGATATTGATTACCTGCTCTGCCAATATCTTTCTCACTCACTCCCCCTACTGTTGGTTAATTGCTCTGCCAACTGTTGCTCTCAGACCCACAGATATTGATTACCTGCTCTGCCAATATCTTTCTCACTGAATCCCAATACTGTTGGTTAACTGCTCAGCCAACTGTTGCTCTCAGACCCACAGATATTGTTTACCTGCTGTAGCAACCCTAGCTATCTCACTCTATGTTGTTGTTCAACCATACATGATTAGAAGCAATGCTATACTATTTATAGGTTCAATCCCGCCATGTGTGTTTTTATGCTATAACACATCTAATTTAACAAAGGTACAAAGGTGATGGTTGCAGTCAGGTGTTGGTCTTTCTAGAACACACAGAGTCCCAAAGTTGGAATGTCTGTCAGTCTCAGAAAACATGAGATGTAGAATAATGCATTGTTTTACAATTCAGCATGTTGTACATAAAAGATCATGAATGATGAACTGAAAGATTTTGTGTTCTTGAGACTGCATTTGAACATGTGTATTACATGTTTATCACATATGCAATATTTTAATAAACATTTACCAATGGTTAAAACGTGTTGTTGTTTTATTTATGTTAGTATGACATCAATAACCATGCCATTAAACATAAGTTTTTATTGTACTATCCCACTAAGTAACAAGTAAGGACACAATGGAAACAATTAACTGTTAGAAAGAATTGCAAGTGATGCATTTAAATTAAAATGTTTTATTATTGGAACACTTGATGTAAGATTAAAAAATGAATAACATTTCTTCTAATCATATTTATTCCTACATCATTAAATATATCATTGGGCATACCTGGGATAATGTAGGATTGAGTGACTTGGCAAGGGTCAAAAGGAGCACTGCAGAGTCTAAAACACAACCTCAGGGTGTTGAGGCTGTAGGTCTAACCATTAGGTCACAACACACTCTAGTTTAAAGTCCAATGGAATGCATCAGAAGGCAGAAAAGGAATATGCTATTTGTTGCTTGAAACTTCTAAGACATTAGCAGAGAAAATAAGTTCACAATTTCAATAGAAAAATAAGAATTTTCAATTCCATGCTTTATGTAGGTTAAATCATCTGTACAATTGACCTGGTGGCATATTATCAGTACAGAGTGACTTAGATTCCATTTTCAGTTAACATTAGGTCAGTTAACTTTAGGACAAAGCTAAGAATTAACGAACGACCCAATACACACCTTAGTGTGATGATACCTATATAAGGTTGTAGAATATACACCATCCTCTGTAATTGATTTTTGTCCAGATACTTTAATGCAATTATCTATAAAAGACCAGTTAAATAAATGCATCCCATAACAGCTGTGCACATTCCATTAAACCTCTATCCATTTATTGACAACACCTATCATTATGGAAAACATGATGTTTAGTAATCAACAAAAGTGTAAATACAAAAGGCAGCATCTTACTGCATTGAGCAGTAATGTATTCCCTCCGCATCCCTCTTCCCTAAAATATGTGATGTATGACTGTATTAATATATTATGAGTGGAAAATAATGTGTAGTCATTAAAATAATTTGTCCATGACTCCATGATCTTTTTAAAATTAAGATAATTTTAATGTTCTTATGTGTTTCCCATATGCAAACACTGTTATAGCTGCGCATGCGCGGATGCGTCAATCTCTCACGCATTTGACTTGCACCCAGTCCTTTTGCATATACAATAAATAAAAGATTATTGCCAGTATTTGATAAAGCCTTTTCACATGTACGCTGCACTTTCATATCGGCGCGACTCACATCTGAATCTTTAGGATCAATAGGTCAGCACATGCATACGTTGAACAACATATGCGCATGCGCAATTAGGCTTCCCCACCCGCATTTACAACTGTCACCATTTATTCAGAGTTTCAAGAACCTCTGTTCGTCAGCGCGGTTTTGACTTGCGCTCATTATACTAAAACCCGTCAATTGCGCGCTGGGAAACTAACCCGTCAATTGCCCGAAAAAGTACTATAACTGTAAGATGATGACACACGTCATCATTATGCACTAATGGAGACATGCTGATGTCATCACACGTTTCAACACATATGCGCGCCATGCTAACGCTAATTGTGTTTCAATAAAGTACTACAAAACTATATACTATAAAATTCACACATACTCAATTAATATGCGCATTTCATCACTATAATGTAATAAAATTTGACGATTAACCATATAACACGTGTTTTAGATAACCAATAGCAGCGCTGAAAATGGGAAATCTCACGATATTCACACACCATCAGTCATGTGACTGGTATATAAGCTTTGCAAAAACGTCATAGATTCACAGAGAAGATGACATCCTATCTAGGGTTTCGTGGGCGGAAGCCCAACTTCTCTGAGCGTGAAGTACTCACATTAACTGAGTACTTCATGATCAATGCTAAACTGCTGTTCCTCGTTAAGGGGAAATGTAGAAATATAGGGGAAATGGACAGGGCCTGGGGTAAACTGGCGCACCTGTTCAACGCCAGCGCTCTAACACCGCGCTCCGTAAGTACTTATTAAATACACGTTGTTCATAGACAAATTGGCGCGGCATGGAAGGCAATAATGGATGCGTATTTCATACACATCTCATGAAATCGCGCACTGCGTCATCATGCATCCGCTGCAAAATTGCGCAGTTGATAATGGTGTCTCTCATTTACTTGTTTGAGTTAAATTGCTTTATTCCAGTCGTGTTTTCAGAATTTCAACAATGAATATGCTTGGAATCTATTTCCATGCACTGCTTTCAATGCATATTCATTGTTGAAATCCTGAAACCCGGACTGTACCCGGGGCTCGAGGACTGTAGTTGCCTACCCTTGCTTTAACATATCCCATATATATATCATGCCTCACTCATGTCTCTCCATTATATAATAGGTTGAGGATTTGAAGAAAAAAGCCCGAGAGTTTAGGCTCCATCACCCTGCATGGGTGCTGGCTGTAAGACGAAATCTGGACAACACCCCAGGTATGTTACAGTAAAATATCGGGTGGGTATAAGGTGTGCAGTCATAATATCTCTGTTGACTAATAATGTATTTTAAACATTAACAGTTCTTCATATACTTCTGACACTACATGCATTTATGTCTTCAGATGCGAGTGAGGAGGAAGAGGAGGAGGAGGAAGAGGAAGATGCCCCTATCCCTGACCGCCCGTTCCTTATCCTACGCCGACGCCCCACTTCCCAACCCCCTTCCACCTCTGCCCAGCCCTGTCCAACGTCCCAACCCCCTTCCACCTCTGCCCAGCCCCGTCCAACTTCCCAACCCCCTTCCACCTCTTCCCGTCCAACTTCCCAAACCCCTTCCACCTCTACCCAGCCCCGTCCAACTTCCCAACCCCCTTCCACCTCCGCCCCACTTCCCCCCACCGACGCCCTAGACCACCCTTTTCCAGGATCCCCCTCCGAAAACGCCCCAAACCCTGCCCTGCCCCTTCATTCCCAATGCCCAGTTCCCCCTCCCTCCCACCCCCTAAACCCCAGTTCTGCCTTCAACTTTTCCCCCAACATCATCCCTCTGTCATTACCTCTCCCCCAGCCCTCCCATGTACCTCCATGAGTCCTCCCTCAACACCCATCCTGGAGAGATTGAGCGACCTCTCTGTCCAGTCCGGTAAGTGTTCCGATATTTTGATTCTGAATTTTTTATTTTAAAATCTTTTATTCATTTTTAAAACATACATCAAGTGTACAATTAATAAACATACCGTATTTGCCGGCGTATAAGACGACTGGGCGTATAAGACGACCCCCCCAACTTTTAGTTAAAATATAGAGTTTTGTTATATACTCGCCGTATAAGACTACCCCTTCTTCCGCACACCTTCTCTACCGCCCCGGGTGCAGCACAGCCGGCCAGGTCCCCTTACTTTTGTGGCACTTCCCCGACCGACCGATAACAGCCCGGGTCCGACAAACCTCCCTGCCCTTAACCGCGAATCTACATTACCTTCTTACAGCTGCTGTAAGAAGGTAATTTAGATTCGCGGCTACAGGGCAGGGAGGATTGTCGGACCCGGGCTGTTATCGGTCGGTCGGGGAAGTGCCACAAAAGTAAGGGAACCTGGCCGGCTGTGCTGCAACCGGGGCGGGGCGGCCGCCCCTCTCCCTTGGTAGCCACTCGAACCGCGAGGCTACTCTCCTTCTCCTTATCTGCCCTGCCTGCAGCACAGAGCCGAACGGAAGTCTTCCCGACGTCAGCGCTGACGTCGGAGGGAGGGAGGGCTTTGTTTAAGCTTTGTTTAAGCCCTCCCTCCCCTCCGACGTCAGCGCTGACGTCGGGAAGACTTCCGTTCGGCTCTGTGCTGCAAGCAGAGAAGGTAGGGAGAAGAAGAGCCGTGTACATCCAGAAGACTGAGCATCCAGCCCCGCAGGAGCCCCGCGACCCTCGGAGGCGTCCCCATGGGATCCCCGCGACCCTAGGGGGCGTCCCCACGGGATCCCCGCGACCCTAGGGGCGTCCCCGTGCAGCTCTCTAAACAGTACCCGGCGTATAAGACGACCCCCGACTTTGGGGAGGATTTTAAGGTACTGAAAAGTCATCTTATACGCCGGCAAATACGGTATTTAAGATTTAAGACATCACTTGAATTGTCTTAATATAATATCAAATGCTTAGGTTTATTCATATGTAACAAACAGAACCAAGTTTGTCTCATAGATGCTTCCACTGTACACTTTATCTGCCAAGACCATGCTGACTACGTAATTGTCTTTTCAATGTCCAACTGCTTTTAATGCTCCTTTTCATTGCAGATATATTGGCATCCCCCTCCTCCTCCCCGCCTATGTCAACATCCCCCCTCCCCATTCAAAGCCCCAACCGTTGTCCCACCTGTTGTGCCCCCCTCCGACCCTCCACCCGAGATTGTGGGACCAACCCCACACCGGCCACCACCCCTGTTGCAGCGACCACTATTGTGGCTCATGCTGCCACAAACACAGATCCTCCGCCCAGTTCAGTAACAGCGGAGGACATTTACACGGCAGTGGCAACCATCTTAGCGGGGGTGCAGCACATGCAAGACTTTGCAGAGGAGTCCGTCAGAAACATCCGTGACGTGACAGGGGCACTACAGGTCTTGCTTGCAGCACTTCGTGGTGCCCCTCCCACCCCGCCCACCCTGTGAATGGCTCCCGCTGTTACCGAGGGAGCTGCACCCTCTTGTCACCACTCCTCCCTCCCCTTCTTCCTCCCCCTGCCTCACTCCCTCCCCCTCCTGCCCTTAGCCCTCCCTGAAAAAAATACAAAAAAAGAAAAAAAACATCTCCCACCCCTTCTTCCTCCCCCTGCCTCACTCCCTCCCCCTCCTGCCCTTAGCCCTCCCTGAAAAAAATACAAAAAAAGAAAAAAAAAACATATCCCTCCCCTTCTCATCCACCCCCCTCCACACTCCCACCCCTCTACATCTGTTCCCAACTTACCCACCCCACTCCACTTACAGTCTCCAGCATCATGACTCGCCTGCCTCCTACTGTCTCATGGGATCTGCTATCCTCCTATGAGTGGCTGTCTCTCTCTCCCTCCCTCCCTCTCTCTCTCTCTCTCTCCCTGACAAGTGTTTTCTTTGCCCTCCAGCCTCCTGTGTTGCAGCAGCTGTGACTACAACTTCACAATTGAATTCTCCAGCATCATGACTCACCTGCCTCCTACCGTCTCGTGGGATCTGCTATCCTCCTGTGAGTGGCTCTGTCTCCCTCCCTCTCTCCCTCCCTCACAACAGTGTTTTCTTTGCCCTCCAGCCTCCTGTGTTGCAGCAGCTGTGACTACAACTTCACAATTCAAGTCTCCAGCATCATGACTCGCCTGCCTCCTACCGTCTCAGCTCCCATGTCTGGACTTGGCTTGCCAGCTCTCCTTTGATGATCAGAAAAATGTGACATCATATCTGATACTTTTAAAAAGACATTTTAATATACAGTTTATTGAAAATAAAGCACAACTGCGTACAGGATAAATGCAAAACCTTATCAAACATAAGTGTTAATTTACATGGCTGTGTCAACTACGTAGAATTTGTAAAGCTACAAGATTGACAGCTTATCTTGTTTAGAGATGTTTTTAATAGAGTAGAACACTTATCATTCTTAATCCTTTAAGTATAAATTAGATGAAATGCATATGTTAACATCTTTCCTTTCGTGCACACACAATGTGATTGCTGTATAAAGTGTACACCTGGCGTAATTTTAGTCACCCTTATCCCTGTATGCCTCTTGTAAGGAGATGCGCATTTAGTTTGCTTTAAATCCAGAACTACTTACCATTAATAAAACAGGGGCACTGGTCTCCTGAAGTAATAGCATGTATTTAATATGTATTTCCTGAGCGCAGTGTCAAGGCACTAGCATTGAACAGGTGCACCAGTTTTCCCCAGGCCCTGTCCATGTAACCTATATTTCTACGTTTCTCCTTGATGGGGAACAGCAGTTTAGCATTGAGCGACATGTACTCAGTTAATCTGAGTACTTCACGCTTGGAGAATTTGTGCTTGTGCACACAAAATCCATAATAGGAAGCCATCTTCTCTGTGAATCTATGACACTTTTTGCAAAGTACTCAGTTAATCTAAGTACCTCACCACCAACCACCCCTGTTTCTGCGACCACTATTGTGGCTCACACTGCACCCAGACACACACACACACACACTGACTGAATGAGAGCCAAAGAGTCAATTTTCTCCACATTCTGTCCATTTTTCAAATGTTCCTGTGCTTGATGGGGAACAATACTTTAGCATTGAACAAGAAGTACTCAATATGTATATATGGACTAGATTTATGTATGTATCTCTATATATCATCTTTTAAAGTTCATCGTCTTTTACATCCTCCAGTTCAAACACTGAAGCTCAAGGATTAACTATTTTATACCTAAAGCATACAGGATACTTATCTTTCTGTGAATTAAGGCTTTTGCACTGGAGTTTCATCCACTCCCTGTCAATTTCTACAATGTTCCTGTGCTTACCCTTGCAGTCATAATATCTCTGTTGACTAAGAATTTTTTTAAGCATTAACAGGTCTTCATATACTTCTGACACAACATGCATTTATTTCTTCAGATGAGAGTGAGGATGTGGAACAATAATTGTCTTTTCAATTTACAACTGCTTTTAATGTTCAATTCTCCAATATTCCAGTGCTTGCCCTTGACGAGGAAGAATACTTTCTCATTGACAGAAAAGTACTCTATATGTGTATATGTACTATACTTATGTATGTATATAATCTTTTACATCCTCCAGTTCAAACACTGAATCTCAAGCATACAGAATACTTCTCTTTCTGTGAATTTATGCTTTCGCCCTCATCATCATCCTATTTTTAGACCATGTAATTGTCTTTTCAATTTAAAACTTCTTATAATGATCTTTATCATTCAATGTTATTATTTGCTGTTCACATCATGTTTACTTGTGTTCAATAATACATACTTCGCATTTAACTTTGCCCTGGGAGACCTATGTTATCCATTCTATATGTTCACTGTATTATGCTTTCTTCAATAACACAGTTACCCAGAAATAAAAACATTATAATACAACTATTGAGTCCAGAATTTATTTTAGCCTCACAAACTCCAATGAGATTATGAACTTATAATGACTTATAATGACTACGGTTGCCATTTAACAAATTGGTTATTATTATCTTTTAACATATTAAGACACTTCATAAAATCAATAACTAGAAGGCTGCAAACAAATTGTGGACAGTTTTGTTTGGGTTTTATTTGGGGAGGGGGTGCAGTGAAGCTTCTCTTTAATCTTTGAAATCTGTTGGGCCTGAAGACAACTGAGCGTGAAGACACTTGTAAGTTTGAACATGAATAACGATTTAAACAAACAAAGAAAACGAGATAATGATCTTCATAAACACTTTTAACATATATTCTGTCATGTAAAGATCATTAAGCAAATTCAGCTTTACAAAATTTTAACAATCGATACAACAAACATATCATGCAAGACAAACAGAAATAATGAAACTTAGCATTTGACAGATGACTATGGGCATTTCATTATGACCCCATTGCAAACACCCACTATGGCCATTTACCTTCCACTATTACAGGTCTCACAGTCCCCAATGAATGTGTCTGGTAACAGGACAAAAACACCTGGGTCAAAAATTGAGAACTTTCCCAAAATCTGCAGCCTGGAACTGGGTAACCTGGCCATCCTGTTACTTTGATTTATTAAACTCTTTTTCCAAATAGAGAATGACACAGGGACACAGGAACTAAATTTCACCATCCTGTCCCTATGAGTTATGTTGCTGTCCTTGTCCCTGTCCCTGTCCCATTCCTATCAGCTCTGCTTTAACGATGCCAGGTCAAGAGCATGCCGGGACAAAGGTCGCGCGCAAACAACTGAGGCACGTGCAGAAGAAAATGAATATTTTTAATGTCTCCGGGGGTGTGGAGGGGGGAACCCCCCACTTTACTTTATACAGATTGCGCCACGTTGTGGGGGCATTGTGGGGGGTTTGGGGGAATGTAACTGCCCACATTTTACTGAAAACTTCACTTTTTCCCTAAAAAACAGGGAAACAGTTAAGTTTCCAATATAATGAGGGAGGTTACAACCCTCCAAACCCCCCACAACGCTGCCGCGATCTGTATTAAGTAAACTGTGGGGGTTCCCCAACAAAACCCCCCCCCGTCGGAGCCCCTAAAAACACTCTTTCTTCGGCGCTTGCTTCCGTCTTGCGCTCAGTTGTTGGCGCGCACCTTTACCTTCGGTGGTTTTGTCTATGAACCTTCTCCCGCTCACCTGCCGGCGCTCACTTGTCTTGCGCTGAGTTGTCTTGCGCTCACTTGCCGGCGCTGAGTTGTCTTGCACTGAGTTGTCTTGCGCTCACTTGCCGGCTCTCACTTGTCTTGCGCTCACTTGCCGGCGCTGAGTTGTCTTGTGCTCAGTTGTCTTGCGCTCAGTTGTCCCGCTAGTGCACATTTCGGAAAATAATTTGCGCTCAATTGTCTTGCGCTCAAATGTCTTAAGCTCGGTTGTCTTTGCGCTCACTTGTCTTAATGCTCAATTGTCTTCCGCTCATTTGTCTTGCGCTGAGTTGTCTCGCGCTGAGTTGTCTGTGCGATTTTGTCCGCGCGTGATTGTCTTGCGCGCAATTGTCTATGAATCAAAAATCCAACAGAGACTGCAGTAGAAGTAGAACAGACAAAAAATTGTAGACAAAATGTACAAGATGCAGGCTATGTTTATTATATCAAATATAAATGCGGTTAATGTTATCACCCTTCAAGCAATCCTATGGACCCAACACGGTCCATGTTTCAGTAAACACACCTTCTTAGGGATCCAGGGTTGGTAAAGTTTGAATCAAACCGCATATAAATTGATAGTGAACATAGGTCTGTACAAAACAAACGGCTCATTTAACAAAGGTGCGCTAGCTTTTTTAGCACACGCACCGGATTAGCGTGCTAGCCGAAAAATACCCGCCTGCTTAAAAGGAGGCGGTAGGGGCTAGCGCACGCAGCAATTTATCACACGCTATTCTGCGCGTTAAGGCCCTAACACACCTTTCTAAAAGGAGCCCAAAGTTCCTAGTTCTCAAAAATGGCAGAACCCCCTACCATAACGAATCTTGAAATAAATTCCATCTCATACCCCATACAACCCCACCTAAAAATATTAGGGGTGACGATAGACAGAGGCTGTACTATGCAACTACATATCAACAAAACAGTCCAAAAAGTCTTCGCAATCATGCGTAATTTAAGGCAAATCTGAAAATTCTTCGATAGAATATAATTCAGACTCCTGGTCCAGGCACTAATTCTAGGCCTACTAGACTACTGCACCTACCCTGCCCCACCACCATGATAAAATAACTACAAACAGTGCAAAACAAAGCCCTCAGACTGATCTACTCACTGAAGAAGTTCAACCACATCACCACCGCATACCAAGACACAAAGTGGCTATTGATACAAGCAAGAATACTTTTTAAATTCTACTGTATGCTCTTCAAAACCCTACATGGCAATGGACCATCCTACCTGAACACTTGCCTAACTCAGAACAACTCTTCCGGACCAAGGAAAACTCAGACACCATTCACCCCCCCCCCCCCAATCAAAGGTATTCAGCGTAAAAAAATACACGACAGACTACTTGCCACACAAGCAGTGAAACTAGACAGCCACATCTCCAATCTACTGATTTCAGCACCATACTACAGAACCTTCAGGAACGAAATAAAAACCAGGCTGTTCAAGAAATATGTCAAGACAAATTCCTGATACAACCAATATCCTCACTCCATCACCAGACTCCAAATGTTACAGCCAAAATCTTCCCTGTAATCTTCTGGAAATGACCAGAATCTCTTCCTTTAGTAATCTGCCTAGAAACTCAAGGTATTGGCGGAATAAAAGAAACTAATGTAATGTAATGTAATACTCAGCAAGAGAGCACCTATTTTTATGTAATTTTCATGTAAGTATCTCTGGTGAATCTGGGGTGGTCAAGATATATGTACATGCATACATTTACACCTTTGAAGTAGAAAGGTTGTACACCTATGTTGCATTTCTAAATAGATTCCTTTCTGGACTTTTCTCAGATGTGTCCTGCTATGAAGTTACCCCCTCAACATTTCATGAAAATCAATTCACAGAATCCTCAAAAGGCCCCTCCTATGGCGCCTGGGCCAACCAGGCCTTAGGATGCTGTGGGACAGGATGGAGAGGGGCGGGCCCGCCTCATTTTGACGGAACGGGCCTGCCGGCCAGATGGTGAGAAGACCCAGCCAGCCTGCCAGCCAACTTTTTAAGGTTAGTAGAGAGGGGTCTGGTGAGGGGGTGTTAGCAGGGGGTCCAGGCTGGGGGTCATCTTCCAGCAGGAGGGGTTGAGCACCCTCCTGCCAGCAATCGTCACGGGGGGGGCCAGGGGCCTACTGGCAGGAGGAGTTGGGCACCTTCCTGCCGGTGATCGTTGTGGGGAGCGGGTGGGGGGGCCTACTGGCAGGAGGGGTTGAGTTTTGTTTGTTCAGGGGGAAGACTGGCAGCCACGGCCTCTAATTGCGGCAGGGAGATCCCTTGCCACAATAAGTATAGCGGCCACGTCTACTGACAATGTAGGCCAGCATTTTGCTGGCCTACATTGTAAGTGTCTCCCACTCTACTAAGGAGACGCATAGGGCCACCTAGGTTCACCTAAGGTTACCGCCTAACCTTAGTTGGGCTTGTGGGCCTCCCTAGGCTTTTGGAGATGCCTTCAATGTAGGCGGCCTGCCTGGAGAGCTTTTTTTTTTAAAAAAAAAAACACATGCATCCCGATTGGCCAATTAGACAGCTGTAGGACACCTACAGCTGCCTACAATCAGGACGCAGTTTACAGAATCTGGGCCGAAATATATTAGCTGCATACAATTTGTAATTAACAAAAAATAAGAAAAAGTCACTCTATATTCTTTTATAATGAAATGAAAGCAAATGTCCAACAACTGCTGTGAAACTAATGCTCAGAGACATGAAGGCAGATAAAACCGCCTCACCACCCAATCATCGCATTGTTCAATACAGTGTCAGAACAAGAACAATGGTAGGTATTCAACTTGCAATTGCCTGAATGGCTATAAGCTCTACATCTTCAATCAATTACTTGAGAAAATCAGACTTAGCTTGAAATTAACTGATTAAGTCTGATTTTCTCAAGTAATTGATTGAAGATGTAGAGCTTATAGCCATTCAGGCAATTGCAAGTTGAATACCTACCATTGTTCTTGTTCTGACACTGTATTGAACAATGCGATGATTGGGTGATGAGGCAGTTTTATCTGCCTTCATGTCTCTGAACATTAGTTTCACAGCAGTTGTTGGACATTTGCTTTCATTTCATTATAAAAGAATATAGAGTGACTTTTTCTTATTTTTTGTTATTTTTTCTTTGAGTCACTCGACATATATATTTTTTGTTGAGTTATTAGCCTCTTTTTGTGTACAATTTGTAATTGGCTTAATATCATTTAAATTGTTAAATAAAAGAGATATTTCAATATACCTGTGCGAGTCTCTGGTGGTCATTCTCTGTTGAGTAGGGTATCTTCCCTGCGTGGGAGTCTGAAATGCCAGGGGTGACTATTTTCATGAAATAGTCAATTTGCTGTTACTTTTAAAGACCCTCATATAATTAATTGTATATTCATGTGTATATTTGGCAGGCAAGCAAGCACAGAGCAAACAAAAAAGATCTCAGCAGTAACAGAATGTATTTTTTTAAATTTCTGTTGATTAGCACAACTAGGATTAATCCTTAATAAGTTAGTTCCTTCACAATACACAAATGAAAATGAAACTATGCACCAAATTAGCCAGACCTACTTTCACAAAACAAAAAAAATAATATTTATCTCTTCCACACCATAATAACGTGCCTCTCTCACCTTGGTGTTGGCATGTCAAGCACTCTGGTACTGCAGAGCAACTCCAGGGAAGATATTTTTTCCTTATTCAGCTCCAGCTGATTTTGGGCAGTGAGCCCTGTCCAGTGAAAACTGAACGGTAGTTGGGAAAGTTGAATAACATCCTCTACTCTGATAATAACATCAGTCTTTCTTAGGTGTTTGGGGGAGCCAGCACTTGGCTACATCTTGAAATTACTTCCACAAGATCAATATCTGTTATGCTGTGAGTAGATATAACAAAGCAGTTGGAAACTTAGGTATTCTCTGATCTTGGGCACATGTCCTATGTATTAGAGTAGCCAAGATCACCACCAAACTTTTCAGCAACTGTGTGTAAGATGGAATCTCACAGAATAGGAACTATTTTCTCTGACTGACTGAGCTGGAGAAACCACTTATGAGGGGTGCTACAAAGCTCTCAGCCCAACCAAGAAAGGGAATGACGTGGAGCCGTGAAATTTATAAGTTATTCCACATATTCATCCCTAAATTTAACACACTTGGCACTTCGTTTCTGTAACCTTTCCAAAGAAATACTCCGACGACTGGTCACTGAAATACTGCTCCACTGCTGCAATCACCTCTGAATCACTTGAAAATTGGTGCCCTTTCAAATTGTTTTTAAGGTTTGGAAACAGAAAATAGTCAGAACAAGGTCTGTTAAGTAGGTTAGATGATCTATGCACTGAAACCCAACTGCGTCAAAACATCCATCGTTTTGCCAGCCTTGTAAGCAGGTGCATTGTCTTGTAAAAGAGAACTCCTTTCCGCAGTTTCAGTCTCCTTTTTTTTTCAATGCCTCCTTTAATTGGCACAGCAAGTTAGTATTCTGCATTAACTATTTGGCCCCTTGGAAGATAGTCATTACACGTTTCAAGTTTCTTTATTTTTGATATTCCATCTTTGATAGTGTCTAAACGGTAAACCGTTAAAATGAGATTAAAAAAAGAAATAAAAAGAGTCAAATTAAAAGAAATATCTTATCAAATGTTAAAAATACTGGACAAGTTTACACTGACATACATGGAACAAAAGGGAAGTGGGGGGAGGGAAAGTTTCTAAATGTATCGATGTGAAATTAAAAAAAACAAAAAAACCTTCCTGATCCCAAAACACTGTGACCATGACCTTTCCTGTTGATTTTTGGGTTTTGGCCTTGGAGGACCTGAGTGCCACCACTGCACGGACTGTTATTTTGTCTCAGGATCATAGTGGTGTAACCATGTTTTATCAACAGCAAAGCACAGTTATTTATCATAACAGGTGTTATCCAGGGACAGCAGGAAGATATGCTCACATATGGGTGATGTCATCTATGGAAGCCCAGTAGGAAAGCTTTAAAAGTGCATCATCACCTTAAGAACTTAAGAAAGTTTGCAAACTGCCCGCACCACACATGCACAAGTGCCTTCCCGCCTGACGTAGGCTCACAGTACCTCAGTTCTGTAAGCAAACTAAGAAGCCAACCAGGGGAGGTGGGAGGGTTGTGAGACTATCTGCCTGCTGTCCCTGGATAATACCTGTTACGGTAAGCAGGCAGCATATTCTCAAAAGTGGGACTCCCTAGCTTACTACAATGAGATGGAGGGAGACTTGGCCATTAAGAAAATTAATTTTGCAATTCTGCTTGGCCGACGTGACCATCCTGTCTGGAAAAAGATTCCAGACAGTAGTGAGATGTAAGTGTATGAACTAAGGATCAAATAGCAGCTTTACAGATCTCATCAATAGAAGTGGAATGTAAAAACACAACTGAAGCTGCCATTGCTCAGACTCTGTGGGCTGTGACATGACTCCCCAGTTGCAGCCCAGCCTGAGCATAACTGAAAGCAATACAAGCCGCCAACCAGGTAGAAATAGTTCTTTTGGATACAGGACATCCCAACTTATTAGGATCGAAGGAGACAAAGAGTTGACGAGATGTCCTATGTATGCTGTAAGTAGTAGGCCAAAGCTCATTTACAGTCCAAAGTATGAAGAGCTGTTTCTCCAGGATGAGAATGAGACTTAGGAAAGAACACTGGAAGCACAATAGATTGATTGAGATGGAATTCAGTGACTACCTTTGGACAGAACTTTAGATATGTGCAAAGCACCACTTTGTCATGATGAAACACTGAACGGTGGATCCGCCACCAGTGCCTGAAGTTCACTTACTCTCCAAGAACTGAGAAAAAACACTTTCCAAGTGAGATATTTAAGATGAGCCAAGAACATTGATTCAAAAGGAGGTATTATTAGTCTGGCAAGAACCACATTAAGATCCCGAACTACTGGAGGTGGTTTGACATTCAAAAATCCTTTTATAAATCTGGATACAAGAGGATGAGCACAGAGGTTTTCCATCAACTGGCCTATGAAAAGCGTCGATAGCACTGAGATGAACTCTAATCAAAGTGGTCTTGAGGACTGAATTGGATAAATGTAGAAGGTAATCCAATACTGAAGATACAGAGGTGGATTTAGGATCATCATGATGAAGAGTACACCACGTGGAAAACCGCTTCCATTTGTGTTGATAACACTGCTGCGGAGACAGTTTTCTTGATGCTTCCAAAATGAGTCTGATAGGTTGTGGGAAAGATGAAGGTCAGCCAATGTCAGGCCGAGAGGTACCAAGCTGTCAGACACAACAACTGAAGATTGGGATGCAGAAGAAATCTGTGACTCTGTTTGAGAAGAGATGGAAAAATCTGAAGAGGGATTGGTTCCTTGATACTGAGTTGAAAGGAATCATGGTGGCCTCCTCCCTTCTGAGTTTGACAAGCATCTTGAGGATGAGAGGAATTGAAGGAAACGCTTAGAGAAACTTGTGCGTCTAATCCAGTAGAAAAGCATCTGCTTCTAGCTGTTGGGGAGACTACTGCTTGGAGCAAAACTGGGGCAACTTGTGGTTGAGAGGGGACACAAACAAATCTCTTTGAGGAGTCCCCCACTGAGAGAAGATGTGATGCAGAATTGCAGAGTTGAGTGTCCACTCGTGTGGCTGAAGAAACCTGCTGAGTTTGTCTGCAACAGAATTATTTTCTCCTTGAATGTATATTGCTTTCAGAAATATGTTTTGAGCAATC
Source organism: Geotrypetes seraphini (assembly GCF_902459505.1). Lineage (NCBI taxonomy): Eukaryota > Metazoa > Chordata > Amphibia > Gymnophiona > Dermophiidae > Geotrypetes > Geotrypetes seraphini. Next base: position 26,515,697 of record NC_047095.1, read on the forward strand.
GACCAGGTCCAAATATTTTAGGCCTCCTAACAAAGGCGGAGAGAGCCCGTGCCGCCTTGCTTGTTTATGTAATACATTGCGACCTGATTGTCCATGCGGATAAGAAGGACGTGGTTGGTGACAATGTGCTGAAAAGCTTTGAGTGCATTGTAGCTCGCTCTATGTTCCAACAGATTGGTATGGCAAAGCCGGTCCAGGACAGACATAAGAACATAAGCAGTGCCTCTGCTGGGTCAGACCAGAGGTCCATCGTGCCCAGCAGTCTGCTCACACAGCGGCCCATCAGGTCCAGGACCTGTATAGTAATCCTCTATCTATATCCTTCTATCCCCTTTACCTTCAGGAAGTTATCTAATCCCTTCTTGAACCCCAATACCGTACACTGTCTTATTATACCCTCTGGAAGCGCATTCCAGGTGTCCACCACCCTTTGGGTGAAGAACTTCCTAGCATTGATTCTGAATCTGTCCCCTCTTAAGTTTTCCGAATGCCCTCTCGTTCTTGTATTTATTGAAAGTTTGAAGAATCTGTCCCTCTGCACTTTCTCTATGCCCTTCATGATCTTGTAAGTCTCTATCACGTCCCCTCTAAGTCTCCTCTTTTCTAGGGAAAAGAGCCCCAGTTTCTCTAATCTTTCAGCATATGAAAGGTTTTCCATACCTTTTATAAAACGTGTCGCTCTTTTCTGAACCCTCTCGGAGTATCGCCATATCCTTCTTAAGATACGACGACCAATAATGGACGCAGTACTCCAGATGCGGGAACACCATCGCCCGATACAATGGCAGGATAACTTCTTTCATTCTGGTTGTAATACCTTTCTTGATAGTACCTAGCATTCTATTTGCCTTCTTAGAGGCCGCTGCGCACTGTGCCGACGGCTTCATTGTCTTGTCCACTATTACTCCCAAGTCCTTTTCTTGGATACTTTCACCCATTAACAGCCCTTCCATCGTATAGCTGTACTTCAGGTTTCTGCTTCCTATATGCAAGACTTTACATTTTTCTACATTAAACTTCATCTGCCATCTCGTCACCCACTCTCCTAGTTTGTTCAGGTTCCTTTGTAAATCTTTGCAGTCCTCTATATTCCTAACTCCACTAAATAGTTTGGTGTCATCTGCAAATTTTATTACTTCGCACTTCGTCCCTGTTTCTAGATCATTTATAAATACATTGTGACCATTCTCCAGTCCGAGTAGTGGCCCTTCACTCCTACCCTTTGCTTTCTACCCACCAACCAATTTTTGATCCATCTATGTACGTCTCCTCCACCCCATGGTTCTTCAGTTTCCATAGTAGGCATTCATGGGATACCTTGTCAAAGGCTTTTTGGAAATCTAAGTATACGATGTCTATGGGGTCCCCTTTGTCCATCCGTTTGTTTATTCCTTCGAAGAAGTGCAATAGGTTCATTAGGCATGATCTTCCCTTGCAGAAGCCATGTTAGCTTGTTTTCATCAGTTTGTTCCTTTCTAGATGCTCATTGATGCTGTCCTTTATCAGTGCTTCCGCCATCTTCCCCGGAACCTAAGTCAAACTTACTGGTCTGTAGTTTCCCGGGTCACCTATTGATCCTTTTTTAAAGATGGGCGTAACATTAGCTATCTTCCAATCCTCCGGGATCACACCTGTTTTCAGGGATAGATTACAAATCTGCTGTAGTAGTTCCACTATTTCCTCCTTTAGTTCTTTCAGTACCCTAGGGTGGATTCCATCTGGGCCTGGAGATTTGTCAGTTTTTAATCTATCTATCTGCTTGTGTACATCCTCAAGGCTTACCTCCATGGATGTTCATTTTTCTGTTTGTTCTCCTTTGAAGATTTTTTCAGGTTCCGGCACGTTAGATGTGTCCTCTTTTGTAAATACTGATGAAAAGAACATGTTTAGTCTATCCACCACTTCTTTTTCCTCCTTCACTACTCCTTTCCTATCTCCGTCATCCAGTGGTCCCACCTCCTCCCTTGCCGGCTGTTTCCCTTTAACATATTTGAAGAACGGTTTGAAATTTCGTGCTTCCCTGGCCAGCCTCTCTTCATATTCTCTTTTTGCTCTTCTAACCACGAAGTGACATTCTTTTTGATGTTTCCTGTGCTCTATCCAGTTCTCCCCGGTTTTGTCCTTTTTCCATTTCCGGAATAAATGTTTCTTATCTCCTATCGCTTTCTTCACTTCTTTAGTTATCCACACTGGGTCTCTTGTTCGGCTCTTTTTGCATCCTTTTCTAAATCTGGGGATATACAGATTTTGTGCCTCGCTCACCGTGTCCTTGAATAAAGACCAGGCTTGCTCTACAGTCTGCGAATTCTTTCAGATGTTCCTAAGTTTCTTCCTTACCATTACTTTCATCGCTTCATAGTTTCCTTTCTTGAAGTTAAAAGTTGTCGCTATGGTTCTATTTCCCTTCGATGTTCCTATTTCAACTTTGAACTTGATCATATTGTGATAGCTGTTTCCCAACGGTCCCACTACTTCCACTTCCTTTGCAGGTCCTCTTAGCCCATTTAGGATTAGATCCTGAGTGGCATTCCCTCTTGTCGGTTCTCTGACAAGCTGCTCCATGAAGCAGTCCTGTATAGCCTCCAGGAATCCGGTCTCCCTAGCGCATTTTGAGTTTCCAGTGACCTTGAGTGCGTAGACCGTCTAGATGAGCCCCCCCCAAGCACAGGTGGATGAGTCCGTTGTCAGAACCTTCTGATGTGGTGGTGTGTGGAACAACAATCCTCTGGAAAGATTGGAAGAGTTCATCCACCACTGCAGAGATTGTCGAAGTGAAGGAGTGAATGCAATGTATTGAGATAGTGGGTCGAGAGCTTGAGACCACTGAGATGTGAGAGTCCATTGAAGCATTCTGAGATGAAGTCTCGCAAATGGAGTAACATGCACTGTGGAAGCCATGTTATCCAGTAGTACCATCATTTTCCTGTTTGAGAATGATGACAGATGAGAAGTCTGAGTGCAAAGCTGAGCCAAATTTTCTAGTCTTTGCTGAAAAAAATGCTCTGATATGAATGGTGTCTAGCAGAGCTCTAATAAATTGCAGAGTCTGAGAGGGTTGAAGTTGGGATTTGGGAAAATTGATTTCAAAACCCAACTGCTGACGGAAAAGAATTGTTAAGCGAGTCACTGCAATCACTCCTTGAGAGGTTGGATCTTTGATCGGCTAATCGTCCAGATAGGGGAAACCTGGAGACCCTGAGTGTGCAATGCCCCTGCCACTACAACCAGGCACTTGGTGAATATCACCTCAGAGCTGAACAAAACTTTCTTTTTAAAGATGCCTACAATTGATTTTAATTTTTTTTTTTTAAATTATCACTTGCCCTGTCATATCCTTCCTATTGTTCCTCCCTTTTATGTGCTCATTCTTAACAAACTGTAGTTCTTCCCTTTTTTCCTATTGTTCTCATGTCGCAACCCCAACCAAGTATGTCGATCTTGGAAGGTCTATGTTTATTATTTGTTTGTTCCCTATTCATATTTTACATTTTAATGTACAATGCTTTGTATTCCAGGAGAAGCGTTTTATCAAATTTTAATAAACTATGAAACTATAAAACTGTGCCACCTGAAATCTGAGGAATTTCCTGGAGGTCGGAACAACATCCAAAATTTTCCTTCACTAGAAACCTGTTGAGGCCTCTGAGGTCTAAAATTGGACTCGGACCTCCTCATCTTCTTTGGGATGAGAAAATACCGGGAGTAAAACTCCCAGTTTCTCTGTGCAGGTAGAACCTCCTCTATAGCATTGAGGAGGAGGGGCATCTGCTGAGGATTGGCATATGATTTGGAGGCATATTGATGAAATGAAGAGAGTATCCCTCTCAGTTGACTTTCAGCACCCAAATGTCTGTGGTTATCAGTTGCCAACAAGGATAATACAGCTGGATCTGACCTCCGATTGGTTGAGGAAGAGGCTGAGAAATAGGAACAGAAGCTTTGCTCTCTAGAAGTCCATCAAAAAGACTGAGCAGCTGCTGATTGAGCTTTTTGAGGGCGCTGTTGTTTTTGTTTTTTCTGCTGCAGTCTTGGAGGAGCAGCTGATTTTGAAGAAAAACACCTTTGATATGAAAAAGGTTTAAAAGATTTAAAACTTGGAAGGCTTAGGCTTGGATTTAACCAAAGCATCCCAATGTTTCTCATGATCAGTGAGCTTTTGTGTGGCATTTTCAATAGAGCCACCAAACAATGGAAATGTTGGCTAATCTGTCCTGAAAATTGATATCCATATCTGAGACTCTTAGCCATGCAAGACATCTCATTGCTACTCACATAGCTGAGACTCTGGAATATAATTCAAATGCATCGTAAGCCGATATTGCCATATATCTTCTAGCTAGGGCAAGGGTGTGAGATATATGATGAAATTCCTGCAAATATTGTGGAGGAATGTATCTATCAAAAGAAGGCAATTCCTTAACAAGGTACTTTACATAGAAGGAAATATAGAAATTGTAATTTAGAACTCTATTTGCCAACATGGAATTTTGGAACAGGTGATGTCCAAATTTATCCATAGTGCATCCTTCATGCCCTGTTGGTACCGAGACATAGACTCTCAATGGAGTAGATTTTTTCAAAGTCGACTCTACCACTAGTGACTGGTGCTGAAGCTGATTTGTCAAAACCCAGAGAAGAAATTATTTTATATAGAGCAGTGTTCTCCCCAGGGCCTTATAGCCGGGTGCTGCGCCTGGCTAATTTAGATGACCGCCCAGCGAATCCTGCTGCTGCTGCCGATGCTCCTTCCCGGGCTGACTCGCCGCCGAAAATTTTGTTTGACGCCTGCCTTTTTTTTTTTTTTTTTGCCAGCATGCTTTTACTTGCTTCAGCCCTTCCTCGTTGCCGGCACCTGCCTACTTTCTGTTTCCGCGAAGGCAGGACCCGGCAGTGAGGAAGGCCCGAAGCAAGTAAAAGCAGCAAGTTGTAAACTTCCCTCCGGGGCTCTATCGTGTGCGTGCCGGCTTCCCTTCTCTTTCCTCCCCCCAGAGATGCTACTTCCGGTTTCGGAGGGAAGAGAAGGGAAGCCAGCACGCACACGATAGAGCCCCGGAGGGAAGCTTACAACTTGCTGCTTTTACTTGCTTCGGGCCTGCCTTCGCGGAAACAGAAAATAGGCAGGATCCGGCAACGAGGAAGGCCCGAAGCAAGTAAAAGCAGCAAGTGTAGTGGTATACCATTTGAGAAAAACAAACGCACGGACATCGGACCCGATTCTGCTTACTCTTTTAAAGCTCTGATCCAAGTAACCTTGGTGCCTATTGTGGAAGATAAAGTGATCAGCCAGGAAGAATGAAATCAAGAACGTTCAAGTTTAGTCAAACTGTGATTTGAACTTTATAGGCATTTGTTTTTCATTCTTTAACTGGCAGGCAGAAGGATGCTCCATTTATTAATCTTGCAAAGTCTGATACAGGAAAAGCTAGAAGTGCATCAGAATTTAAGGAGCTTGGGGTGTGCAAATCCACTTAATGCAGAAATTACAGTAAAACGAAATCACTTTTCTATTTCACTGCAGCTCTATGAGGTTTTTCGAGCTAATGTTCTTTTGCACTTAGCTATAGTCAAATGATGGATAGGAATATGTTTATTTCATTTAAGCTAAGGGAAAACAATATTTTTTCTGAGTATCCTTTAAATAATGGTTCACAAATTAATTCAGCTTGTTTTAAGGCTGGGTTTTGTTTTTCACATTATTGCTTCTGTTTTTATAATCCTTAAGAAATAAGGGGCAATTCTCAAAGTGGGTTCTTCCTCGTAGGCACCCTGAGACTGTACAGGGAACGCTTATTCTATAGCAGTAAATGGGCTCCAGGATCCATTACAGAATGGTAGCATATAGCCTTAGATTCAGGCGCCTTACAGTTAAAGCAGCCATATTGCTGACGTAACTAAGCATGTCCAATTGTGGGAGAAATGATTTTATTTTCAGTTTAGTGATCAAAATGTGTCTGTTTTGAGAATTTATATCTGCTATCTATATTTTGCACTATGGCCCCCTTTTACTAAATCGCAATAGCGGTTTTTAGCACAGGGAGCCTATGAGCATCGAGAGCAGTGCAGGGCAATCAGTGCATCTCCCTGCGCTAAAAACTGCTATTGCGATTTAGTAAAAAGGGAGGGGGTATATTTGTCTATTTTTGTATAGTTGTTCCTGAGGTGACATTGCATAAAATCATCTGCCTTGACCTCTTTGAAAACCTGCGGAATATAAATGCTAATTAACATTTTCTCTGCGTACTGTGTGCTTTGTGGGTGTTTTTTTTTTTAAGTTTATTGTTGGTAGATCATTTTGACTTGGTCATTTTAAAAGTAGCTCGCAAGCCCAAAAAGTGTGGGCACCCTTGCTGTAGAGCCATTTCTTGTATGACTGGATCAGCTATATTTATCTTTTTTTTTTTTTTTAGTTGTTTAAATTCATGCAGAAATAAATGGCTAGATTGAACCTGACTTCATTAACGCCTTTCCTTTTTTTAAATCTCTATACCATTTGAAAGAGGGCAAATACTTCTTAAATTTAGTAAAAATATTCTGGCACATGTGTCAAACCTTAATAAAGGAAGTCATATTGAGCATTGGAAAATAATAATAATAATAAACTAATAAAAATAGTACACATTTAGGGCTCCTTTTACTAAGTTACAATAGTGGTTTTAGCATGCGCTTAGTGCGCGAAGAATTGCTACATGCGCTAGATGCTAACGCCAACATTGAGCTGGTGTTAGTTTTCCCACATAGCACAGGGGTTTGCGCGCGCTAAAAATGCTAGCGCACCTTAGTAAAAGAGGGAGTTAATTTTCCCCACCACCACATTTCCCCATCCCACCCGGCTACTTTTTCATGCCACCTGGCTGGAAAAAATTTCTGGGGAGAACACTGTAGAGCCCAATTTTCTGGGAGCCACTGTAATGGTTAGGAGAGTTTCCCAGTTCTTGTGAAGAGTTTCTTTGAGAATACCATGCAAAGGTAGCCTGAGAAGTTCTTTAGGAGGCTCATCATAATCTAAAGCCTCCAAGTATTCAGCACTGTAGGCAGAGTCGGCATCTAGCTTAACTGGGAGCTCTTTGCCCAACTGCTGAATAAATTTTGTAAAAGAAAATCTTTCAGTAGGAAATTTAGCCCTTGGTGGAGACTTTTCCGAGGTAGGGTCATAATCCTCCATTGTAGACTCAGGTAAGACCTCAGCTGAGCCAGACTGTAAAAGTCATAAAAGGGCTTTGGTGAAGAAGTGTGCTGAGAGGATCAATGCTCACGTCGAATCTGGTGTCGATCCGATGACGAGGAGGATGACACTCTTTTAACTTGGAAGACCGTGAAGGAGAGCGATGTTATCTTTTTGAAGCTCCTGAAGAGGAACAATGTTTACTGGATTTAGAGCATCAAGACAAGGAGGAAGAATGACAATGCCTCGATGAACTGGAGTGGGGCCTCAATGGAAAACTGGGCCTATGATGAGGTGGTCTACTCTTAGGCATGGAACGTTGATGCCGCTCTAGAGAGCCAGTGTCGGTACTGCAGGACCTGGTGGCCTTATGCTCAGGCTGGACCGGTACTGAAGGAGTCAATGTTGGAGTAAGGAGTTTAAACATATCATTCACTTGGAAAAGTACATCGAGCTTTTCGCGGAATGAAAGCACTGGTACTGTTGGCTTTTCTGCCGGTACCATCGGTGCTGCATCTTGCCTCGGAGAGGGTGATGTCGAAGATGCACACCTCAATGTAGGGGAGGCAAAATTCAAAAGAGGTCATCGCTTGGTTGGCATCAAGGGACTCGATGCAAGAGTGACCTGCAAGACCTGTTGGGAAGCTGGCGGCTTCTTAGCTGGCTTACCAGAGGAGCAATGTCTTCCACCTGTCATTGTCGATGTCTTTGATGTCGAAGGCTGTGATGTCATCTCCGTGTCCATGCCGGCGCTGAACAATTTTTCTTGTTGAATTCTCCGGCTCTTAATGGAACACTGAACACAAGAATCTACACATTGTTCCAGGCCAAGGCACTGCAAGCACCAACTGTGGGGGTCAGTGATGGAAATTGGCCTCTGGCACCTGCAGCACTTTTTAAAACCCGATAATGGCTGGGACATTGATGGAAAGAGCATCTCAGCCAAATCAAACTCAATGACTGAGAAAAACAAAAGGGCCTCACCGGCCTAAGCCCACGAGGAGAAGAGAGGAAAAAAATTTCCCTGCCCTTTTTTTTTTTTTTTTAAAGTAAGTATACTTAAAACAATTATAAAAACAGAAGAAATAACGCATGAGTGGAAAGACAATACAACATTTTTTTAACAACATTCAAAAACACGACTTCTTAGCTCTATGGAAAATTAAGAACTGAGGTACCGCAAGCCTACGTTGGGCAGGAAGGCACTCACTCATTTGCGGTGCAGGCAGTTTGCGAACTTTCTTAAGTTCTTATAGTGGAGATGCACTTTTAAAGCTGTCCGTACTAGGGCTCCATGGATGACGTCACCCACATGTGAGAATATGCTGCCTGCTTGTCCTAGAATAACTAGTTATTCCAAAAGGTTGGCACCTGCTCACCGAAAATGCTGCAAAATCAACTTGGAAGAGTCTACTCGATATTGTTTTTCATCAGCATTCAAACATTTGGGACACACTTGGCTAACAGCTTCTACATACCCAGTGCTTGTAGATTATACACCCAACATGTTTCCTGGATATCTGTAGTGTCTCAGCAATTGTTTTAGCCAATATTTACCGATCTGCCAAAATCAGGTCACGGACAGTCAAAAATTTCAGGAGTTGATTTGAGGCATCCCAGACCTTGCTGCATCTTCGGTCTCAGAATCTCCACACTGAAAGTTTGTTCACTACTTCTTCACTATGGAGTATGATGGGCATTTATCACTCATTGTTTGCATCATACGTTCAAGAATTCCCTTTGGAGTTTTTTATCTGCAGGAATAGGAACTTCATGATGACTCAAGAGTTCCACTCTTGAGAATTCCACACTTTTCCTTGACATGGTTCAATCAACGATCTGAGACAATGCCAAAACACAGCATTACGAAGCTGCAAATTTGCACTTTGCAAAATACTACTCATAATTTAGGAAGTTGGTTGGGATGAGTACTTTCCAGCACCCCCTCATAGGCAAATGATGAGAGACAGCTCAGGCAAGATGGGTCCCCACTGAACCAACTGGTTAGAATTAGTACAGTTACTATGTTGTATATCTCAAGGTTGCCCATACTATGTTTAGCTGAGAAAGTTACTCATCAGAATGTTCACACAAGTGATCAGTAGATTTAAAGACTGCACTCTGTGTCTTCACTCAAACAAGATATACTTGGACAGAAGCACACAGCTTCCAGTATGAAGAACATCTGGAAATCCTGAAGAATCCATGGCAATGTTGTTTAAAACATGGTTTGTGGCCTAAGTTAGGCCTTGGGACCACTAAAAGGTGACACATGTAACACTCTTACAGATGTGCCAACACCACAAAATCTGAAAAGCATTCAAAGGGGTGTAGACTTTCTATAAGCCAATGTAAAATAAGGGGACACCTATCTTAGGATCCAAGATTGAGTCACTTGCATGAGCTTTGTGAAGAACACAGCCCAACTACTCAAATAAAAGAAAACATGCTCAGATTTTACAAAAATAATTTTATTCAAGAGACAAAGCCCACATGTCCAAAAGTTATAAAAATAGTTGTCATATAGCCATCTATTTCACAGTCATTACCATTAACAGAATGGAAAAGGCAAATCAAATATTACACTATCACCAAATAGTGCAGGCAAGACCACAGTTTACATAGCCAAAGTGATTCAAGTAGTGCTAAAAAGACAAATATAGTTCAGGATCTGAATACATCATATATTTACACAGAGGTTAAAAGTGCATATGTGAATGAAGTAGTACCTTTGCTGGGGAACTTCACAGGGACAAAAAGAGATTATGTCCTTACCTTACTAGTAGATAGGTGTGTCATTCTGAACAAGTGGGTTATCGCCCCAAAGATTATATCAAATTCTTCAGGGCCCAAAGGGCTGAGTGGCATCTAAGATATTAAGGGCTAGATGCAATAAAGATAGCGACTCGATCGTTGATGGCCAATTCTCCAACAGCGATTGATGCACTATTAAGTTTGGATGCAAATGCACCGATTCAATCAGTCAGTGAGCAATTGACACATGCGCAAAACCCTAACAGTCATGAAAGGGGAAGCAGCCACTTGTCATTGCTGTTAGGGCTTCTGGGTTTTTTTTTTAATGAAACAGACGTTGTGCACAAGTTAAACCTGTCCCATTAAAAAAAAAAAGCAGATGGTGTCCAGGCTGTCTTCCATGCATCCAAAAAGTGCAAGCCTGCCTGGCCCCGCAGCCACTCTTTCCCGACGGGGAAACCTCTGTTTCGCTGAACTGCGTCAAAGGAATGATTCCAGCCTACTCCACCAGCAATTGTAGAGGCTCTTCAAGTGCTCCAACTGCTCACATCCACACACATAGAAGCTGAGGCACTTGGAGAGCCTCTACAGTTGCTGGTGGAGTAGGCTGGAATCATTCCCCTGATGCAGCTCAGCGAAACGGAGGTTTCCCTGTCGGGAAAGAGTGGCTGCGGGGCCAGGCAGGCTTGCATTTTTTGGATGCATGGAAGATAGCCTAGACACCATCTGCAGCTAAGTGTTTGTTTGTTTTTTCCTGCTTACCACTGGCTGTGTTTGAGACTCATATATGTGCTGCTCACTTTACTTACATTTTTTGAAGTTTTGTAATTTAGCATGCTAGAGTTTTTTTGAGGTGGTTCCTACGAGGGCTACTATAGTGATTCTCACTGCTGAGTGAACTGATACATTTTGGACCTTGCTTAATGGTTGTTTATAAGTGGAGTTTTTTGCCATATGAAGATGAACTGAGGCTTTTTCTCCACTTTTTTTCCTTCTTTTTTTCTTGTTTTTTGTGTGTTAAGTAAATGAGTGGGTCTTTGTATGAGTGCAGTGGTAGTGTCTAGGTAGATCTCTCCTATGGTTTCCAATAGGGCATAATTTATTAGTAAAATTAGGAGTTTTGTATGTCCTTTCTGAGATTTTTTTGGGTCGCTACAATAACCCCCTGAAATGTTGAATCTTTGATGAGCCAGTCATCTAGGCAGGGAAACCAGGGCCGCCATCAGGGCAGTACCACCAGTCCTGCATTCAGGGGCCCGGAGCTGACAGGGGGCCCGGGCTCCCCCAGGGTCCTAGGCCACAGTTCTTCAACCGCCGGTCCGCGGACTGGTGCCGGTCCCAGTGGCATACCTAGGGGGGGGGGGGGCGGTCCGCCCCAGGTGCACAGGAGAGAGCTGGACGGGGGACCCGCAGAGTTCAATACATCTCGAGCCGCGAGGCTCATCTTCTGTTCCTACCTGCCCTGCCGCTCACATATAGCCGATCGCAAGTGTTCCCCGATGTCAGCGCTGATGTCGGAGGGAGGGCTTAAGCAAAGCCTGCCCTCCGACGTCAGCGCTGGTGTCGGAGAATACTTCCGGTCGGCTATTTGTGCGCGGCAGGGCAGGCAGGAAACAGGAGACAAGCCTCTCGGCTCGAGCTCCGTTTTGCTGAGAAAGTTACAAAGATGGGCTGGGAGGCAAACACGGAACACAAAAGGGGGGAGGGAGTGCGTGTTGGACACAAGGCATGAACTTGGGAGAGAGGAAGGGAGGGAAAGAGATGCTGAGGTGGGGGAGGGAATGGGTTTTTGGACACAGAAGGCATGGACTTGGGAGAGAGAAAGGGAGGGAAAGAGATGCTGAGGTGGGGGAGGGAATAGGTTTTTGGACACAGAAGGCATGGACTTGGGAGAGAGGAAGGGAGGGAAAGCGATGCTGAGGTGGGGGAGGGAATGGGTTTTTGGACACAGAAGGCATGGACTTGGGAGAGAGGAAGGGAGGGAAAGCGATGCTGAGGTGGGGGAGGGAATGGGTTTTTGGACACAGAAGGCATGGACTTGGGAGAGAGGAAGGGAGGGAAAGAGATGCTGAGGTGGGGGAGGGAATGGGTTTTTGGACACAGAAGGCATGGACTTGGGAGAGAGGCAGGGAGGGAAAGAGATGATGATGTGGGGGAGGGAATGGGTTTTTGGACACAGAAGGCATGGACTTGGGAGAGAGGAAGGGAGGGAAAGAGATGCTGAGGTGGGGGAAGGAATGGGTTTTTTGGACACAGAAGGCATGGACTTGGGAGAGAGGAAGGGAGGGAAAGAGATGCTGAGGTGGGGGAGGGAATGGGATTTTGGACACAGAAGGCATGGACTTGAGAGAGAGGAAGGGAGGGAAAGAGATGGTTGTGTACACGGGGAATAGAAGAAAGGAGAATTTTTGGTCATAGGGAGGGAGTGAGGTACAGATAGTGGCATACCGGGGGGGGCGGTCCGCCCCGCCCTGCCCCGGGTTTATGTCCCAAGGGGGTGCACAGCTGGACACCCTCCAGTGTTCTCCCTAGGCCGGCAAACTGCGGCTCTTTAGCCACTTGAGTGCCACCGCCGCCATTGGGAACAGGCCGGCGCTAAGTTCTCCCTGCTTTTCCCTGTGGGGCCGACCAACTCTCGCCACTCGCATCAATTCTGACGTCGGAGAGGACGTTCTGGGCCAGCCAATCGCTGCCTGGCTGGCCTAGAACGTCCTCTCCGATGTTAGAATTGACGTCGGGTGGCGAGAGTTGGTCGGCCCTGCAGGGAAGAGAAGCAGGGCGAACTCGGCGCCTGCCTGTTCCCGATGGCGGCAATGGCAGCTTATAACAAAGAAAAATGGGGCACGGAAAGAGAGAGAAAGACAGACATACAGAACGAAAGAGGGTGTGGAGAGAGAAAGAAAGAAGGGGGCAGGGTGAGAGAGAGAGAGAAAAACAGACATACAGAAAGAAAGGGGGTATGGAGAGAGAGAAAAAGAAAGAAGGGGCAGGGTGAAACAAAGAAAAAGTTTGGGGAGGGAATGAGGTCTGGAGGAGAGGAAGCATACAGGAGGCTGAAAGAAGGGAAGACATATTGGATGCACAGTCAGAAGAATAAAGTGCAACCAGAGACTGATGAAATTACCAAAGGTAGGAAAAATGATTTTATTTTCAATTTAGTGATCAAAATGTGTCTGCTTTGAGAATTTATATATGCTGTCTATATTTTGCACTATGGCCCCCTTTTACTAAACCGCAATAGCGTTTTTTAGCGCAGGGAGCCTATGAGCGTTGAGAGCAGCGTGGGGCATTCAGCACAGCTTCCTGCGCTAAAAACCGCTATCGCGTTTTAGTTAAAAGGGAGGGGGAATATTTGCCTATTTTTGTATAGTTGTTACTGAGGTGACATTGCATAAAGTCATCTGCCTTGACCTCTTTGAAAACCCACGGAATATAAATGATAATTAACATTTTCTCTGCGTACAGCGTGCTTTGTGTTTTTAAAATTTTATTGTTGGTAGATCATTTTGACTTGGCCACAAAGGTAAGGGGGAGGGAGGGAGGGAGGGGAGCTGCTGAAAGACATCTAGTAATCCTTGCAGGCTTGACTGTGCAGGGAATTATTTTTGTAAAATCATGTTTTGTTATGTGACTGGCATTATTTAGGCTTTAATTTCTATGAATGAATAGAATGAAAATGATATAAATTACTTGCTTGTTTTTATGTGCGTGTGCTGAAGGAAAGTGGAGAGAGAGTGGGCTGAGGATGCTGAAGGGAAATGGGGAAGAGAGAATGGGGAGAAGACGCTGATTTATAAATTGACAATTGTACAGAATATTGTTTCTTTTTTATATTCATCCATAGCTGCATGTTAATGATGTGCTCATATGCACTTATTTATCATCATAACATATACATCATCATTAACATGCAGCTATGGATGTGTAAGGACGGCTGAGGAGGATGGATGGGAAGGAAGGAAGGTGCACATATCAACATATCGTACATTTTTAACATGCATGATGAAGCTATAGGCAAGCAGAGGAGGATGGGATCATACAGATGTGTAGTTTTTTCTGATATATTTATTAAGCTTACAGTATTTATAAAAACACATTTAATACTTGTTACAAAAAATATTGTGCAATTGTGATCTACTTCTGGCCTACAAAGGTCAAAAGAAATCCTTAACTGAGATTTTACATTCAAAAGTGAATTATAGCTACTAGCACTATTATTTATTAGTTATTTATTATGCAGATATTTATTAGTTTGTTATTAGTTCAGTATTAGACATATGTTAGTTTAGAATAGAGAGGTATAGATTAGTTTAGTTTAGGTTAGGTTAGGGCCCTGCCGAAAGAGTCTACCTTGACGTGGTTGCAGGCTTACAAATCTTTTGGTCAAAGAGTGCGGCGACAGAGAAAAGTATGTGTGTATTCGGCCCATGGAATAAGAGGGGGTCAGGGGGGGAAGGGGTGCATGGGGGGCCCAATAGGATTGCTCAGTAAGGTGCCCAGAAATTTCTGATGGCGGCCCTGAGGGAAACACCTGAAGACCATGGTTCCTTAGAGCTGCTGCTACCACCACTAGGCACTTGGTGAACACTCTGGGAGATGCCAGGCCAAAGGGTAGCACTCTGTATTGAAAATGCAGATTCCCCACCCGAAATCTGAGATACTGATGGGAGGCCGGATGAATGGGAATATGAGTGTAAGCCTTCTTGAGATCTAGAGAACATAACCAATTGTTCTGATCTAGAAGGGGGTAAAGGGATGCCAGGGACAGCATGTGAAATTTTTCTTTTGACTAAAAATTTGTTGAGAGTCCCAAGATCCAGAATGGGTCGTAGATCGTCTGTCTTCTTCGGAACTAGGAAGTAACGGGAGTAAAACCCCCTGCTCTGCTGTTCCAGAGGAACTTCCTCGATGGCACAGAGATGAAGCAGAGCTTGAGCTTCCTGAAGAAGGGCAGTCTGGGATGGATTGGAAGGATACTCTCTTGGAAGAAGCTCTGGTGGAACCTGAGTGAAATGAAGAGAATATCCTTCCCTGATTATTAATAGCACCCACAGGTCGGACGTAAAGGTCTCCCATTGATGGTAAAAATGGACACGACCTCCTATGGGGGGAAGGGAGGACAGAGGTAGAATGATGGAGGTTATGCTCTGTTTGAGACAGTCAAAAAGGCTGTGCAGCCTTAGGTGCAGCAGAAGGCTGAGGTTTCTGTTGCTTCTGCTGCTGTTGTTCCTTGGGGGTTCTCGATTGTAAGGAGCTGCTCTTGGAGGATAACGCCTCTGGAAGGATAGAAGAGGTCGAGAAAGTTTTGCAGGAGCTGGCTTGGGCTTTGGTCTGATGAATCTCGAAGCACTCCCAAAGACTCAGCTCCTTGTATGGAGTATGAGGATTCCTGTCAAGACACTCTCAAAGACTCAACTCCTTGCATAGAGTGTGAAGATTCCAATTGAGACACTCGCAAAGACTCGACTCCTTATATAGAGTGTGTAGACTCAGCTCGAGGCACAGGCAAGGACTCGACCTTGTGTGAGACTGCTGATTGCCCAGACTGGACTGCAGGAAGCAGAGTCGAGGCAGGACTGTATTTGCTCAGTAACTGAACAAATTCCCGCTCTAAAATGGTCTGAATAGTAGCCTGCAATTGTGGAACCCAGTCTGAAACTGGACCACTTGCTGAGGCTAAAGGCTCCGAGGTGGCGGGAGAAGCATGCTTCAACTTGGAGGATTGACGCTTGGATATTAGAGAATGACACGGTGGTTGTTACCCGCGGCTAGCCGCGGGTAACCCGCCAAAACGGGGAAAGAAAAATAGTAGTCGTTGCGGGGACAAGGCCATTCACCGCCCCGTGAATAGTCTTGTCTCCGCAGTGAGGCAATCAAGGATAGCGCGGTCCAGCAGCCCCCACCGGCCCGATCGCAACGTTTAGCCAGCTCCCTCCCTCCACCTCACCTTATATTCCCAGTTTGCCGGCTTTCTTTTTCGCCGAGCCGCATGCTTTCAAAAAGCCGCGCACACGTGGCTGCTGGAGTTGTTCAATCTTCTCTGCTGCAACTTCCTGTTTCCGGTTGCGTCGGAGCGGAAGATTGAACAACTGAGCAGCCACACGTAGGCGGCTTTTTGAAAGCGTGCAGCTCGGCGAAAAAGAAAGCCGGCAAACTTGGAATATAAGGTGAGGTGGAGAGAGGGAGCTGGCTGAATGCTGTAATCGGGCGGGTGGGGGCTGCTAGACCGCGCAATCGCGCATGTTCCTGGCTCACACTAGGAAGGAGGGAGTGAAAGGGAAAAAGATTCTGGGCCAAGGGGATGAAGAGGGAAAGAAAAGAAACCCACAGCAGGAAAGAAAGGGGAGGACAGGCAGGTGAGCCAGATGCTGGAAGCAGGGGGGCAGGGAAAGAAAGAGGGAAATAAGCTAGATGGGATTGAAAAGAAGAGACACACTGGTATGGAAGAGGAAGATAGGGGAAATCTGGACACAGGAAGGTAGCAGAAAGAGGGGAAATTATGTGCATGGGGGCATAGGGACAGAGACATAAAGGGGACATGCCATGGGGATGGTATATGGACACAAGGGGGGGGCAATGCCAGATACATAGGGAAGATATTAGAAATGGGGAAAATAGGAACACAGAAGCGAGATGGTTTGTGGGGATGGGACAGGGACCGAGCTCGCAGGCTCCAGCGGCTTGCACAAATTACATTGTAACGTGCCACAAAAATAAGAGGGAGGTAGATAGATAGGCCACGCGAGAGGAGCTCAAGGGTGGTAGAAAGGAACAGATGGTAAAGGAGGGAGGTAAGGGTGGTGGTGGTGGAAAGGAATAGAACAGACATTGAAAGAGGGTAGAGAGGAACAGACCCTAAAGGGAAATGAGGAAGACAGAGTGG
This sequence comes from Geotrypetes seraphini, assembly GCF_902459505.1. Lineage (NCBI taxonomy): Eukaryota > Metazoa > Chordata > Amphibia > Gymnophiona > Dermophiidae > Geotrypetes > Geotrypetes seraphini. The sequence continues at coordinate 26,532,496 of NC_047095.1, forward strand.
GGAGAAGATGCTGGAAGGGAAGAAGACAGATGCCAGACTATGGGGGAGCGGAGGGAAGAAGATGGGTGCTAGACCAATTTGGGGGGGGGTGAAGGGAGAGGCACAGTAACAGCAAATGGAAGATGCAGAGAGAAGACACACAGTGGATGGAAAGAATTGAATGAGAAGATGTGGAAAGCAGAAACCAGACAACAAAGGTAGAAAAAAAAAAAATTATATTTATTTATTTATTTTTTGCTTTAGGATAAAGTAGTATATTAGTTGTGTTGATAAAAATTTATAAACAAAGCCCTGCCAGCTGAACATCTCTTTCTCTAGTTCAGCAGCCAGAACTGTGATTTATAAGGAAGGAATAAGCTAAATATTGCAGTACTAAGGCTTATATGGATGCTGCGGGGACAGTGACGGGGCGGTGAATGGGATGGCAGTGACGGTGATAGGGTGGTGAAGGGAATGGCGATGACGGGGCGGTGAAGGGGACGGTGGGCCGGGGACGGGGCAGTGACGGGGACAGATTTTTCCCCCGTGTCATTCTCTATTGGATATCTTAAGGACCACCGCACGAACCTTCTGCTTAGGTATCTGACCTGAGGGAAGCTCAGGGGAAGATAAGGCAGGTGTACTCGAGGCCAAAGACAATCCAAATGAGGAAGGTCTGATGAGAATCGAGGTCGGAGTTGTGGAAACAGGAGGACCCCCCGTTGAAGGCTTGACCGAATCAGAAGTCGAGATCGAGGATATAGCTGAAGAGTCCATCCTGAACAGCTTTTCCACTTGAACCCGACGACGTTTAAGGGCTCAAAGTTGAAGAGTAGCACAGCGCACGCATGACTTCGGACTATGGTTAGGCCCGAGACAGCGAAGACACCAGAGGTGTGGGTCCATGAGGGAAATCACACGCTGGCACTGGCAACACTTCTTGAAGCCCATGACTGGCCGGGACATAGAAGGAAAGATAGCCGCGGCGAAGTCAAAGCCCACAGGCTGTGGGTGTGCGACCCATCCCGCCAGTCAGCCAATGAAAAAATAAAACTTTTTTTTAACTAACAAAAGAAAAGACACAGCGATTCGGCAAAAAGAAATTAAACACAAACCGCGGTGAAGAGAAGGTACGAAGCAAACGAAGTTCAGCGCAGAGCGAAAAAGACAGATTGAGGAGACTTGCCCTGTGCTGGACGGGAAGGCACTCGCTCGTGCGCAGTGCGGCAGACTCGAAACTTCTGAGTTTCTACAAGCAAGTCTGCTTGTGAGGCTGTCCGTATCCGGGCTCCGTGGATGACATCACCTATATGTGAGAATAGGCTGCCTGCTTGTCCTGGGATAAAATATATTATTAAGGTAAGGACATAATCTCTTTTTCCAGTGCAATAGGTGTATCATTCTGGACAAGCGTGAAGTACAAAAAGAAAGTCTTAGTCCCGTAACATAGAGGAACCAAAGATTACATCCACTCATGCTGCAATACTTGTGAATGTATGTAGAGTGGACCAAGTCACCCCTTCTACAAATCTCAGCTGGAGAGACTGCCCTAGCTTTGGCCCACAATTAAGCTATACTCCTTGTCGAATGCACCTTGACAGAAACAGAAGACTGTTTCCCATGGAGAATGTAGGCCGACAAAATGGCCTTACATATCTATCTAGAAATCATGACCTTGGAAGTGGGTGCACCTCGCTTAGTTGAAAGAGTCAGAACAACAGAAACAATATGGCGGTGGCGTGTTAGCAGCCAGAATTTGAGTTCCATCATGCCTTACACGTTTTAGCAAGAATTTACCTTTCCAGCTCAGAATACTGACGATGCCTCATAGCAAGCGTAAGGGCTTTCTTTGGGCAGACCTCCCGTTTCCTGACTAGCTCACCAGCCAGTATGGAAGGGGGAAAAACCCCAGTAGTAACTCCGATGAAGGGAATCACTGGAGCTGTAGGGCTTGAAACCTCATGATCCCCTCCAGCAGTCCGATTGCCACCTAATCTGGTGGGGTAAGACATCAAGAACGTGAGTGCCGAGGTCCTGATGAGTCCAACGCCCTCAGGTAGTGGGGGGGGGGGGGGGCCTCATGCCAACCAGAACACCGAGTCTTCAACTTTTCAAGAAGCGGAGGAAAACCACTAAGGTGATACTAGATGGCATTTGGCGAGTGCTCCAAAAACTAGAAACTGCTGCCACAAAATCGGCAGGTGATATTTCAGTTATCATGAGTAAATTAGATGATCTTTCAGTCTCTTTCAAAATATTAAAATGGAAACTAATACAAAGTCTGACAAAATTAATAAAGAAATAGCTTAAATTCAAAATCTCTCAGGAAAATTTGTAAAGGATAGACTTTTATTTTAGAAGAAAATTGAACAAGACAACCTCAGGATATTGAATTTTCCTAAATCCTTAAATACCTCACCATTGATATGTTCAAAAAATATCTGATTGAAAATTTAAAGTTTACCAAAGATTTGATTCCACCTATCAATAGGATATACTATCTTCCAAAAAAAGCTGAAATTTCTTCTTGAGATAATCAGCCTGCTAGATCACAACCTATTGATTTAAATGATATAACAGGCATATTGGAAAACTCCCAAGAAGAGATTGAGTACTGAGGCATAATGATAATATCTTTTGTTTTTGAGCAGGATCTCAATGGAGTAATGAGAATATTTTTTCGTCACTCTCAAAGCTTGTTTCTAGGTCAGAGAATTTGGATTTTCCCTGATGTGACAAAGTCCACCCAAGATCGTAGGAAGCTATTCTTAGCTATGAGGGAAGAAGTAAAAAATATAGGCGCTACATTCCTTCTCAGTTATCCCTGAATATGTTTAATAAGATATACTGGGATTAAATATGTTTTTTTGTTTCTGAGCATCTCCGTAGTTTTTTGGACACTAAGAAAATGCTGTAGGGCAGCCTAAGTTTGGTCGTTTATGTAACATGTTAAGCCTATTCTACTTTATTCTTGTTGCCTAGAAATTTGAGATCTCCTTGTCCTTTTCTTTATTGTTTCTCAATTATATTGAGGATTATCTAAGAGTTTAAAAGTATGCTTAATTATAATACCTAAATTCCTAATTTTACCTATTATGTGGTATTACTTCTGTTTCTTCTTTTTTCTTTTTTACTTGGAAATTATTTTCTTATATACTCTGAGTTTCTGTAACAAGTGGATTCTTGTGAATTTATTTGAAAATGTATAAATAAAAAAAGAAAGAGTCAGAACAAACAGATGGTCAGAGTTTAAACTCATTGGTGACTTCTAGATAACGAAGAAGCACTCTTCTCACGTCCAACCTCTTCAAAATGTGGTCTTGCTTCTTAGAACCGGTTGACTGGAATGCAGGTAAGTAGACTTCCCGATTATTATGAAATGCCAAAACCATCTTCAGCAAAAAAGAAGGAACAGTGCATAGGGAGAGCCCAATCTCCAAGATTCTAAGGAAGGGCTCTCTACAAAAAAGAGCCTGGAGCTCCGAGACTCATCTCGCCGAGGTCACAGCTACCAGAAAAACTGCCTTAGTGTCAAGTCCAAGAGGGACATCTCTTCCAGCAGCTCAAATATAGCTTTAGTGAGACCTCACAGAACCATATTAAGTTCCCATGAGGGGAACAGTGGTTTGATTGGTAGTCTGATGCGAAGAGAATCTTTTAGAAATCTGGCACTGTCTGGATGAGATGCCAGGGTAGGTATGCAGTCTCCAGCCTTAAAACAAGAGAGCCCTGTGACTTGGACCATAAGAGAAGCCATGATGAGGCCCTTATTAAGGCCTGTTTGGAGAAAGGCTACCACCACTAAAACTGGAGCTGAAAACGGCTCCACATGCTCCTGGATGCACCAATGCTGGAAAGTCCTCCATGCTTTAGTGTAAGCAGAGACTGTAGTCGACTTCCTAGATTTGGGAAGGGTGGCAATGGCCACTCCGGAATTCCCATTGTGCTCTAACGCTTTGTGTTCAAGAGCCATGCCATATAAGCAAAGCGATCTGGATCCTCCATGCATACTGGACCCTGTGAAAGGATGTCAGGATGCAATTGCAACTGGAGGCCATGGCCTATGTGAAGACGCATAAGATTTGCATACCATGGCCTGTGAGGCTAATCCGGAGATACCAGAATGACCTTTCCCTGATAAGTTGCAAGCCATTGAAGGATTCAGCCTATCATGGACCAGGGAGGAAAGCAGTAAAATATGATGCTCTGAGGCTAAGTCTGGACCACAGCGTCTAGACCCTCACTTCCAGGCTCAAACCTTTGACTGAAGAACCCGTCTGCTTTCTTGTTCTTCACCGTCACCATGAGGTCGAATCAGGGATGACCCCCAGTGCTGAACAATGGCCTGAAACGCTACCATTGACAGTGTCCACTCACCCGGATCCAAGGTCTGTATGCTGAGGGAGTTGGCTTGAACACTGTCCACTCCTGCAACATATGCTGCTGATAGCATATGCCGATAGCGTCTGTAAATGACGCTCTGCTCAGTGAAAGAGCATGCGGGCTTCCAGACAGAGATGCACTCTTGGTGCCTTCCTGGTGACTGACATATGCCACCACTTTAACACTGTCAGAGAAGACTCACTGCTTGACCTTCTAGAGACATCTGCAGTTTCATCAGAGCCAACCGACTGGCATGGAGCTCTACCGGATGATTGGCCAATGCTTCTGAGAGGGCGTCCAACGCCCCTGAATCACAACCACCAAGGAAGCAATCCATAGAGGCATGCCCCTGGAGAAGGACTAAGGATGAAATAACCACTCCACGCTGGCCTGAGCCTCCAGCATCCAGGGTAGACACTTCTGTAATGCGTCCGTATGTGAAAACCAGCATGAAAGAAATGCCTGCTGGAGAGAACACATATAGGCTTTTGCCCAAGGCCCCAATCTATTGTGGACACTATGGTGCACAGGACCTGAAGATAGACCCACGCCGATAGAGTTGACTTGTCGAAAAGACAAGAAATCTGAGAGTATAGCTTCTGTCTGTTTGCCTATGGTAGACAGACATGGCCGGCAGACATTCTGAACAAGATTCTTAAGTATTACAGGGATCCTACAAGACTCGGATCACCTGATCCACTGTGCGCCAACCCTAGGACAACAAGGGGCCCCAATCAGCCAGTCGTCCAGGTAGGGATACACTTGCAGTCCCATCTTGTGCAGGTGAGCTGCCACCACAACCATCACTTTGGTGAAGGTGTGAGGAGCTGTCGCCAGGCCAAAGGATAGAGCAAAAAATTGATTATGATTTTCCAGAACATGAAATCTGAGAAACTTCCTGTGGTCTGGGAAAATAGAAATATGCCAAGTAGGCCTCTGTCAGATCTAGAGAGGCTAGAACTCTCCTGGGGTCATTGCTGCTATGACCGATTGAACCGTCTTCATGTGAAAGCATAGAACTTTGAGCACTGCATTTATGTAAGGTCTCCAATCATTGGAGCCTTTCCATGGTACGATAAAGTATATGGAGTATCTCCCTGAGCCAAAGTCTTTGGCGGCACAGGCTCTATAGCCTGAATGTAAGTAACCTTCTCACAGTGGCTTGTACTTTGACCGCCTTTTCTGGGCACCCTGCGGGCAAGTCCACAAACCAATCCATCAGAAACCGGGCAAATTCCAGCTTATAGCCAGACTGATGTCCAGAACTCAGCAGTCAGACTAAATCTGGACCCAGGCCTGCAGAAATGCCAAGTGGAGGCCTGATTACATCTGGATCCAGAGAACCACTGCCTGTAGTTCTGAGAGAATATCTGTAATATGGAACTGGAATATTGTTGAGAGCGCCTGGAGCCACGAAAATTAGAACACCCTGAGCCTCTGGGTCTATTATCGGGCAGGGTCTTAGGGCAATAGTCCACCATGCAGTTCATTAGATCATCCAGGCCTTTTCCAAATAAAAGCTGCTCCTTAAAAGGGAGTCTGGCAAGAGGGAGGAGGAGATAGAAGAAGTTAGCTGTGTGTCCAAATTCAGCTCCCGCAGAGACTCCAATATGAGATCCGGTAAGGCAGTAGACTTAAATAAATGAAGAATCGTGGGATCATCCCCAGGTTCTGAAGCCAAAATATGATCTAAAATGCCAGCGTACAAACCTGGATCCCCTGCCATAGAAGTTTCCAAGTTTATTTAATCTTTGATATACCATTTATCAAAAATATACCTAAACGGTTTACAATATTATAAAAAAGAATAAAAACTTAAAAATAAAAATAGAGGGGGCAACAAAACATGTTGACATACTGAAGCCAGAAGGAATAAATGGGGAATAGGAAAACATTAAGTACATTGAAAAAAAAAATATCATAAAAGGGAGGGAAGAGAGAGAGGGGCTTGAAATACAAGAGTAGGGTAGAGTTCACTTAAAAAAAAGCATTTAAATTCGGTGTTACCGATTGCATGAAAACTGTTTGGGCTCTTATTGAAAAGGAGTCAGAATGTGTAGGTGTCCTTGAAGAGAAGTGTCTTTAATTTAGATTTGAACTTATCAAAAGATGTTTCTAGTCTAAGGTCCAACGGAAGGGTGTTCCATAGAGTGGAGGCAATGACAGAGAGGATAGTTTTGTGGGTTGTGTCAAGAAAATAATTCACGTATAGACGGGACTGAAAGAAGATTTTGAGTGATTGGAGATTCTGGGTAGGAGCATACGGAATAAGAAGCTTATCAATGAATGCTGGTGAATTGAACTGCTTGGTTTTGAATGTTAGTAGAAGTGTTTTGTAGGTAATATGGTGAAGAATGGGTAGCCAGTGTGCTTTAAATAAGAGGGGGGTGACATGGTCAAATTTTTTTGCTTTGTAAATGAGTTTGACTGCAGTGTTTTGTAGTAGTTGAAGCTGGCTGATTTCCTTTTGTGTAATGCCTTGATACAGGGCATTGCAGTAGTCAATGTCAGAAATAACAAAGGAGTGAATCAAAATGTTGATGGGGGGGGGGGCAGGTCTAAAACAGAAAGAATAGAATGGATAAGTCTTAGTTTGTAAAAACAATTCTGAGCAACATTGCTGATTTGATGATGAAAATTGAGATCTTCATCAATGACAACTCCTAGAAGTCTGATTTTATTGTCCATCTGGATACTGCATGAATCAATAGGCTGGTTCAGGGCTACTTTTGGAAAAGTAGAGAAAAATACGCCCTTGGATTTAGAAATGTTCAAGGAAAGTTTGTTTTGTCGAAGCCAGGAGCTAATTTTGTTAATTAATAATTAAGTTTAATTGTTAATTGTTAATTAAGTTTATTGTTGATTTTGACTGCTTCTTCTGGTATATTAGAGTTCAGGGGGTGAAGTAATTGAATGTTATCCGCGTATGCAAAAATAGTATGCAAAAATAAAGCCGCATTGTGCCAAGGTGAGGACTAATGAAGATATTAAAAATGAGGGGGGAGAGAATGGAACCCTGTGGAACTTCATAGGTTTGAGTTATGGGCGAGGATGTGGCATTATTGATCTGGACTTTGTAATTGCGATTTTGAAAGTAGGATGTGGAAGGAGCATCCACAGAAAATAAGAGATCAGTAAAATATCAGCATCATCCGTATCCCATGGACTGAGGTCTCCTGAGTCCTGGATAGCAGCAGACTGTGAAGATGTGCCTTGGGAGGCTATATCTCGATGAGGCAAGTCCAACATGCAGCAGGACTGCACAGGAGAAGCACAGCTCTTATGAAAGGCTTTCCACAAAAACCAAGAAGTCTGAGAAGGCATCTGTCCCAGGAAGCACTGAATCACCCTATGATGACTTTACTTTGTGTTTTCTTGGGCTGCAGGGTGTCCACATCCTTACACACCATTTCTAGGCCCTGAAAACAGAAAAAGCCTCCCCTTTTTGTCAACTTAGTACACAGAGGAGAGGTTAAACTGGCTGCTCCTGCCTCTCTGGTCCGTGCCACATGACATGTGGTGCAAGGACACTCCTGATATGAATCTGGGTAAAAGGGCCCAAGAACTCCATCCCAACCAGTTTTAAGGCAGAAATTGAAATTTTGGAAGTGCAGGGAACTTTTGAAAAAAAAGATTGCTAAAAATCCAAGATGGCCGAGTTCTTTCATTCCCTAAGCACAGTCTCATTATTCATTTAGAAAATCATTGAAAACTTATTTATTTGAAAAATTTGTAAACTGATCTTATTGCTATATTCCTCTGATATATGTATATTCATTGATTGTACAGTCCTCTTGATGTGGTTGGGCGGTATATAAAAATAAATTATTTTTATTATTATTATTATCATCAAGATTTTTACACCTAAACACACTTTAAAAAAAAACCCCAAAAAACCCACTAATGAAAGTCAAAAACCAGCGAACTTAGGATTTTTCAGGAGGGGGAAAGAGGAACATGCAGGAACCTTCAAAACCCTGTGACCTGTGCTGGCAATCAGTGTTCCCTCTAAGCGGGCGGGTGTTGTGAGCAAACTTTTTTCACTGTGAGCTAAAAATATCGGGCGCCAGCAAGTTATGAGCCAAATAAATATGTTGTCAAGGCATCAGGCCAGCTTAAGTTCCAGGCCAGTTATGGAACTGAATTTAAGATTTGTAGGTTCATGGGGACATACTCTAGTCCGTATAGTGTAACAGGAAAATTTACAAAGGGAAACTCTCTAAGGCAGTGTTCTTCAACCTTTTTACACCTATGGACCGGCGGAAATAAAATAATTATTTCGTGGACCGGCAAACTACTAAGACTGAAATTTTTTTTTAAAAACCATCGCCGCCCCGTCCCCGCAAGCTCGGTCCCAAAAACCATCTGATCCCATCCGCACAAGCCTCAAATAGTTATAATTTTATATTGAACATATTTTATTAAAGTATAAAAAGAAACAATATTCTATACAATTGTCATTTTATAAATACAAATAATACAGGGCAAAATCAACAAAACCCCTGTCTCCCCTCCCCTTTACATATATCCCCTCTACTATCAAGAAAACTGAATAAGCCAAATTATTACAGAATGCTACACAAATATCATGTAACAGAATACCACAGTCACACATGGCAGGAATGGTGTTAGGGGAGTGGAACTAGGGCAACTGCCCCCTGGTCAGAGAGAGCCCTAAGCCAGCTGGAAGCTAAAGAAGCACTGCCATCTCTCCTCCTGCCCCCCCCCCCCACCCCCCAATTTGGTCTAGCATCCATCATCTTCCTTCTGTTCCCCTCATGGTCTGGCATCTCTATCCTTCCCTCCCCCCTGTGGTTTTTAGCATATCTCTCTTCTCATTTCCTCCACTCAGATCTGATCATTCTCTGCTCTCTCTTCCCTTTTCTTCTCTGGTCTTCCTTCTCTATTTTCTGCCTCCATCTAAATTAAATTCTTTCTTACTATTTAGTCCCGTTTCCCTCTTTTCACTGTGTCTACACACAGCTTGTCACCCCTTTCCCTCACCCCTCCATTATCTTACTATTTTCTTCCCCCTTTATTTATCTCCTCCTTCCATCCAGTATGTGTTCTTTCCCCACTTCCATTCAGCATCTGCTCTCCCTTCTCAACTGACATCCATCTGCCTTCTGCTCTCTCTCCCTTCTTCTCACTTCCATCATCTGTCCCCTTCTCTCTCTCTCTCATCTCCTCCATTCCATCATCTGCCCCTTCTCTCTCTCTCTCTGTCTCCCCCCCCCCAACTTCCATCATCTGCCCCCCTTCCCCTCACCTTTGTGGGTCACTTTCTTTCCCCTGAGGGTGGCTCATGTCACAGGGGAAGCTTTGGCCGAGCAGAACCGCTTGATTGACAGTGGAACTTACTTGATTGATGTCGATGCTGGGGCCCGTTGCCGTTTGAAGGAAAAAAAAAAAGGTGGAAAAAAGGAACCTGTAAAGGCGAGAGGAAGGGAAACCTCCAGGACAGCTGCTTTTTGCCCTCCTTCAGCGGCCCAAGAGTTCAGACCAGCAGCGGCAGCTCTGTATGCTTTTAACTTCGGCACAGAGCTGCCCCTAATCAATAGTTTAGCGCGGTTTCATGAGGCAGCCTCGGGGCCTTTGATAGCCGGCCCGCTTCGATGATGCGATGTGGGCCGGCCTAGCAAAGGCCCCGAGGCTGCCTTATGAAACCGCGCTAAACTATTGATTAGGGGCAGCTCTGTGCCGAAGTTAAAAGCATACACAGCTGCCGCTGCTGGTCTGGAGGTGCGGAGACAAGGCAGGAGGCAAACGCGGTGGAAGGCAGGAGTCCCGGCGAAGGCAGGAGTCCCGGCACAGCGACTGCAACAGGAAGTTGCAAGTCAGCTGACGCCGGCCTTTCGTTGCGGCGGGGACCGAATCCTTTGCGGACCGGCAAGATTTTGTTTGCGGACCGGCACCGGTCCGCCGGTTGAAGAACTGTGCTCTACACTGTGTGCGCTGTGACGAGAAACTTGTGCGCTGCGAGGTAATATTTTGTGCGCAAGCGCACGACAGCGCAGCTTAGCGGGAACACTGCCTCAATGTGCTGCAGCCTGCCTCACCTCTTTACATTAGCTGGAACGGAGAAGAATCACTGACTCATGCTAGAAATGCTTTGTCAATGCTGATCTTCGGGCTGCCAATCAGACAGTGTCTGACTGCACCCCCCCCCCCCCAACAGACTGATAATGTGCTATCAGAAGGGGTGAGGCAAAAAATGTGGCTGGCACCCTGCAAGACACCGCTGAGTCTCCTACGGATGCCTAACAGCCTGTGCTCAAACCCCTAAGTAGTAGGTGAGGGACTAAAAATGGGGACAGCCCTGAGCTCCAAAAATACTTCTGCAGGCTGGCTAACAGGTACCACCAGGGATCAGCCTATCAGCTGCAGATCTGTCTGCTTCTTCTCTACAAAGGTAGAGCTGATACCAAGTTGAAAGCTCCGAGCACTGAAAACACCGAATATAATAAGAAAAGGGAGAGCAGAACAGAAACACTCCTTCGGGCTCACTTGCAGAAAGGAAAAACTGCAGGTGACAGTAAAGCTCTTGGTAAAGTAGGAGGATCACAGAAAAAATCCAGAGTGAATTCCCTCTGCATATGGCTTGTGGCCATGGGGAGATAACCTGATTGTCCAGAATGACACGCCTATTGCACTGGAAAAGTCTTTTGTACTTTAACACAGAGTGCTGGCAAGGTCTTTGCTACCTCTAGGTTTGGTAGAACTCTGTGGATGAAGTAAGGCTCTGGCAGGGCCTCAGATAATAATAACAACACTTACAATAATGTATTTATATTAAATGTTTACAAGCTCTCTCATAGCACAGTTACTTCCCTAACAGGTGTTATCCAGGGACAGCAGGCAGATATTCTCACATGTGGGGGACGTCACTGACGGAGTCCCGGTACGAACACTTTAAAAAGGCATCACCACTTTAAGACTTCAGAAAGTTTGCGATAGCCTGCACCGCGCATGCATGAGTGCCTTCCCGCCTGACATAGGCGCGGTCCCTCAGTTCAGTAAGCCAGCCAGCTAAGAAGCCAACCAGAAGTGGGAGGGTTGTGAGAATATCTGCCTGCTGTCCCTGGATAACACCTGTTACGGTAAGTAACTGTGCTTTATCCCAGGACAAGCAGGCAGCATATTCTCACATGTGGGTGACCTCCAAGCTAACCAGAATGGGATGATGGGAATGTTTGCCTTTAGGAAAATAAATTTTGTAATACTGACTGGCCAAAGTGCCCATTCCGTCTGGAGATAGAAAGCTACTGAAGCTGCCATAGTTCTAACTTTATGGGCTGTGACACGACTCTCCAGTTGCAGTCCAGCCTGAGCATAACAGAACGATATACAGGAAGCTAACCAGTTGGAAATTGCTCTCTTGGAAATAGGATGTCCCAACTTGTTAGGATCATAGGAGATGAAAAATTGAGGAGATGATCTATGCGGCTTTGTTCTGTTGAGATAGCAGGCCAATGTTCGCTTGCAATCCAGAGTATGAAGAGCTGCTTTTCCTGAGTGAGAATGAGGCTTAGGAAAAAATACTGGAAGCACCATTGATTGAGATGAAATTCCATGACAACTTTTGGCAGAAACTTTGGATGTGTTCGAAGGACCACTGTCATGGTGGAACACAGTGAATGGGGGGTCTGTCACCAATGCTTGAAGTTCACTTACTCTTCTGGCAGAAATAAGTGAAATGAGAAAAACAACTTTCTACCGTAGACATTGGTTCAAATTGAGGCTTCATCCATTTAGCAAGAACTACATTAAGACTATTTGAGGAGGCTTGAGAGGTGGTTTCACATTGAAAAGTCCTTTCATAAATCTGGAAATCAAAGGGTGAGCAGTGAAAGGTTTACCCTCCACTGGTTGGTGAAAAGCTAGCTGGGCACTGAGATGGACTCGAATGGATGTAGACATGAGTCCTGAATCAGACAAATGAAGAGGTAATTCAGAACCAGTGAAAATGAAATGGATTGTGGATCATAATGATGATGAAGACACCAAGAGGAAAAACAAGTCCGCTTCTGCTGATAACATTGTTGAGTGGCTGGTTTCCTGGAGGCTTCTAGAATAAGTCTCACTGGCTAAGAGAGGTGGAGTTCAGCTGCATTCAGCCCAAGAGATACCAAGCTGTCAGGTGCAGAGACTGAAGGTTGGGATGTAGAAGTGCACCTTGACTCTGCGTAAAAAGAGATGGAAATATCAGCAGAGGCATAGTACTGAGCTGAAGTAGAAGGGAGAACCAAGGTTGCCTGGGCCACAGAAGAGCTATGAGAATCATTGTGGCATCCTCCTGCTTGACTTTGACCACAGTCTTTAGAATGAGAGGAGTAGGTGGAAATGCGTAGAGAAACTTGCGAGTGCAATCCAGCAGGAATGCATCCGCCTCCAGGTAGAGAGGTGAGTAAAGTCTAGAACAGAATTGAGGCAACTTGTTATTGTGGGGAGATGCAAACAAGTCCACCTGAGGGGTGCCCTGCTAGCAAAGATGGGATGGAGAGCTGTAGAACTAAGCGTCCATTTATGAGGCTGAAGAAACCTGCTGAGCTTGTCTGCTAAGCAATTCTATTCCCCCTGAATGTAGACTGCTTTGAGGTAGATGTTCTGAGCAGTCACCCAAAGCCAAATCTTTTGAGCTTCCTGGCAAAGAATTAGAGATCCTGTGCCTCCTTGCTTGTTTATATAGTACATCGCTACTTCATTGTCCATGTGAAGCAAGAGGACTTGATTGTGGATGAGATGCTGGAAAGCTTTGAGAGCATAATAAATAGCTCTGAGCTCCAGAAGATTGATGTGAAAGTTTTGCTCTCTGGTGGACCAATGACCTTGAATCTGAAGACCATCCAGATGTGCCCCCCAGGAGTAAGTGGACGCATCTGTGGTCAAAACTTTGTGTTGAGGAGGCATATGAAAAAGCAGACCTCTGGAGTGATTGGATGAAATCATTTACCACTGCAGCGACTTTCAGAGACGGTGTCACAGAAATGGGTTGCAAAAGAGGAGCTGTCGCTTGGGACCACTGAGAGGCTAGAGCCCATTGAGGTGTTCTGAGATGGAGCCTCGCCAGGGGAGTCACGTGGACCGTAGATGACATATGTCCAATTACAATCAATAATTCTACCATTCAATCCGGAACTTCAGTCAAAATCTTAGACGTCATTCTCGATTACAAACTAACTTATCACAATCAGATCAGTTCAACTATCAAAAACTGCTTCTTTAAATTAAAAATGATTAGATCTCTAGCAAAAGTACTCGATCCAGCATCCCTTAATATATTGATACATTCCTTGGTTATCTCAAAACTAGACTAATGTAATTCCCTATATAGTAACTTGCCCCAAAAAGAAATACGACATTTACAAATCATTCAAAACACAGCAATAAAAATCATTACTAACTCAAAAAAGTTCGATCACGTTATACCCCTCATAAAAAAATGCCCACTGGCTGCCGATTCCACATAGGATAACTTTTAAACTAGCGCTTCTGACATTTAAAATCCAGCATTCAAAACAACCTATTTCTCTTGACAGACTACTGTTACCTTATGCTCCATCAAGAATATTTAGATTGGCAGAACAAAATCTTTTAACAATCTCACCTTTGAAAATCATAAATACAAGAAGAGCGGAGATTTTCTCTATAACAGCCCCACAAATTTGGAATCGTCTTATGTCTTTTTAAAAGAAAAAAACACCCAAAAACAATTAGATAAATTTAAAAGTATTCTTAAAAGTTTTCTATTTAATTTTGCCTTTCAGAATTAAGTTCTGAAATGGTTCTGATAGATAGACTTCAAAATACCAGAAACTAGCCTTATAAGGCTAAAACCCCTTCCTTACTGTGTTTGCCTTGAATGTTTCTTTGCTTTTAAAATTGTAGTTCTCTCCCTTTTTCCTTGTGTCTCTTGTAAGTTAGTATTAACATCAGTATTGTCTATATGTCCTTTTTTTGTATCTTTTTTTTAATGTAAATCGCTTAGAAATTATATAAGCATTTTATCAAATTTTTAATAAAACTTGGAAACTTGGATATGGCCATGGCAGAGGCTCTGGATGCGAGTTCAAAGATGTCATAGGTGGAACGCACCATATATTTTCTCAGCTGTAGCTCAGTGCTGGCAAGTTGTTGAAAACCCTTCAACTTACAGGCAGGAGCGTATTTATGATATGCAGGAAACTGCTTCATAATAGAAATTATAGTCGACAGCTCTATTAGCTAACATGGAATTCTAGTAAAGTCTTCGACCAAATTTATCCATGGTGCGGCTCTCCCTACCAGGAGGAACCAATGCATAAACATTTGATGAAGCAATCTTTTTCAAAGTAAATTCTACTACAAGGGATTGATGAGAAATGATCTTGTAGAGAGACTCCAGCTTCCTAGCAGCTACAGGTACCGAGAGTGGTGGTTTGAGATTCTTGTAGAAAGTTTCTCTTAAGATCCCATGTAAGAGGAGCTTCAACATTTCCTTTGGAGGATGATCATAATCTAGAGTTTTGAGATACTCCTTACTATTGTTAGAGTCAGCCTCTAATTGCACCGAAAGATCCTTTCCCATTTGTCATATAAATTTAGTGAAAGACAGCTTTTCTGTGGGAGAAGTAGCTCAAGCTGGAGAACGTCTGGGAGAGTTTGATGCAGGAGAGTCATCAGCATCGGTAGTAGATGGAGACGGATCAGGGTCTGAATCTTCTTGCAAGTCAGAGTCCTGTAGCAAAGAATGAGAACGTTGCTTCGATCTGTGCTGTTCCAGTGTCGGGGTCTCTGAATGTTTCCTCTTCCAAAACACCTACCCAGACTTGATTGGGCTCCTATCAGAGTGCCTGGAAGATGACGAATGACGTTGAGTAGATGGGGTCAGATGCTATTAAGACCAATGCTTCAGTGCTGGAGTGGCAGGACTGGATCGACATGTCGAGTCCTTGGGACGCATCGAAGGAGCATCAACGGTGCCAGGAATCCTGGCAATGTTAGGCTCAGGCTGGACCAGTACTGGAGGAGTCAGAGTCGGGAGAAGCAAATGAAATTGGTCTCCAAGCTCCTCACGAAGCAAAGCATTGAGCTTCTGCTTCAAAGTAAGCACTGGTACATGGAGTTTGTCACCGGTACCACAGGTGCTGTGACACATTCCGTAGAGGATGACTCCGATGATGAGGCACCCCTCGATAATGGAACTGGTCACTGCAGGGCCTTGCGCTTAGTCGACATGAATTGGCTTGATGTCTTTGTGACCAGCGTCCCTGATGGGGAAAGGGATGGCTTCTTAGCCAACTTATCCAAGGGCGTGATGAGCTGCGATGCCAGTGTCGATGCTGGTGCCTCTAGCGATGTCGAAGCCTTCAATGCAGGTGACTTCGATGTAGACGGTGTTGCTGATGCATCCCCCTCCATGCTGACACCGAAGAGTTTCTCTTGTTGGAGAATACGATTCTTGATGGTTCTTTTTTGTAAGGAAGAGCAGTGCTTACACGTTTGAACACGGTGTTCAGGACTCAAACACTGCAGGCACTAGCTATGAGGGTCCGTTAGTGATATAGCGCGAGAACACTGACCGCACTTTTTAAATCCCATCAGCGGGTGTGACATAGACGGGAACACCGCCTCAGCCAAATCAAACTCAATGGCTGAGACTGACGACAGGCCCTGCCAGGCCAAAACCTGCGTAGGGTAAAAAAAGAAACAACTTTTTTTTCCTATACAAGAAAGAAAATAAAGATAAGAAATAAGAGACGCAAGAGCAGGAAGGCAAGGAAAAGATTCAACGGCTGTTGAAACGCGCGACTTCTTAGCTCCGCAGAAAACTAAGAACTGAGGGACTGCGCGCCTACATCGGGCGAGAAGGCACTCGCGCATGCATGGTGCGGTCTATCGCAAACTTTCTGAAGTCTTAAAGTGGCGATGCATTTTTAAAGTGTTCGTACCGGGACTCCGTCGGTGACGTCACCCACATGTGAGAATATGCTGCCTGCTTGTCCAGGGATAATGTACTTTACGAGGGTTCCTACCAAAGCTATGATACTGTTTCCAATCTGGCTTAATCACAGTCACATCTCCACAGTGCTACTGTTCCCTTTCCTCCCTTTTGAGCAGTCATTTTGGCTGAGGGCTTACTTCAGAGTTCTACTAGATGGTCATCCTTTCCTGAAGTGGTCTTGCCCCTCAGTAATTGTCCTTTCTGATGCACTGAGACATGGTGATAAGAAAGGGCAGCATTGCAGGAGAGTCTCTGGTAATGCCACATATCTGGTGTACACAAATTGCATGTATACCTGTATACCTATAAATGAATGTGCATACAATCAATCTGGATGCTTATAGTTCTAGCATAAAACTATACACATGCAAAGAAAGACAAAAAATTAAACATTAAAAATGTCTGAAAATTGAGAAAAATGTGTTTAAAACTAGCACAAACCATTCTTTTAAAACTGTACACATTCCTAGTCTTTGGTATGGAAAGAACTAGGATGAATTTGACTGAATTTCTTCATCAGTTGGCCATCTGACTCCCCAGCTCAAGGGTCCTAACGTGACTGCTACTCCAGCTGCATTTGGTTCATCTCCTGCTCCTCCAAATCCAAAAAAAGGGAGATCTGGCTCACTGTTTTTCTTTCTTCTGTAGACTCTCTGAAGACTTCCTAGGACCCAGCTCAGATAAAAGGACATTTTAGATGCATCTGTAAAGAAAAAAGAAAACATAGTAAATCTATATGAATCCAAAAAGCAGATGATGTAGAATCCCAGAAAGTTGCCTTCTCAGCCCTTACGGAAGCTAGTCTGGGAGAGACCCAAGATTAATTGTGTAGATAACAACTCACCTTAATTGTATAGATAATAACTCACCTTCTAGGCTCCCTAGAAGAACATTAAAGTGCTCTGGTCCCAGTACACTCCTGATCTATTCTGCTGCACTCAAAAGGTCCCCTCTAATCTACACAATGTGGAAGATTTTATCCTTCACTTAGCACTTACAATCATGGAGTGTTTTCTTGATTTGGTCGTCCTGAAAACTCCAAGGCTCAAAATGTTGGTGGAGGCTCCTTCTATACAATATTCTTCAAGGAAGTAGAATTTTGTATGGCTGTGTCATAGTGTTCCATCACCCTCTTCATCAGCATCTCATTTTTCTTTAGAAAATGTTCACATTACAGATGCAAACTCTGGTCTTGGGGAACTCAGCTTCAGCAGGCCTGTGTGGCTCCCTCCCTGTCTTTCATCCTCTCACATTCAATGTTCTATGCTTACTCACTTGCCCTCTTTCACACACTATCATTACCAATTAGCCACCAACATCCAAACCTGTAACAAAGAAACATATTAAAGCTAATAGCTAGTATCAATTTTACTTTCATTCTTACATACACTGAAAATACTTAGTAAATCACAGTTATGGGAGTCAAGAAGAGAAAGGAGACAGCCATCATCACTTTCAGTATCTGCCTATGAACAGGCAAATCCTCCAATAAGTAGGTGCAATGAGCTCAGCCTCCTCACAGCACTGATCAATTCAGTTCAAAGAACCGAGTTTCATGCTTTTGAAGAGGAGATGTCAGGTAACAATATTTTTTAAGTATATAGATGAAACGGCTATATAATATATCTATTTAAAAAGAAATCATCCCAGACCCTATGCAATATTTCACTTATCACATCACTTCAAGCAATGAATGCTAATAAATGAAATTGTGTGCTAACGCAAGTTGTGTTAACTTGACAGTCTGAAGACATAATGAGCATGGTTCATTTTGCACAGTACAGTAGTTTGGTTTTACAGCATCAGCTCTTAAAATAAAATAATTATTTAATGTAATACATTTGTCTAATCACAACTGTATTTAAAACATAATATCAACTTAGCCTGTATCAAATGTCAGTAGTTATAATATGATGTAGTACTATAAACCCTAAGAAATGTTGAACTTTAAGTTAATTGCACTCTTTCTCCAGCATCAATTGAAACCAAAGAGCCCACATTCTTAGAATTGCGCCTGACTAGCCCTAATGAGTAAAAACACAAGCAGCAAAACATGGAAAAGTCTTTGAAAATGATTCAAATTAGTTTAAGGTTACTTGCTCATTTCAAAGGTTCACAGTGCTGTATTACATAAACCCACAATAAAATAAAGGACTACAGACCTGTACTATCACACTTCAAACTAGCTAGTGAATAGTAAGAGAAAATTCTCTGGAAGTGTACTGCCTAATGCCATCATCCTGTAAATGTTTAATCCATTCTGCAGTATAATAACTAATCTCTCTTAGATCACAAGACCTTTAGGCTATGTTATTTAGCACTGGTTCTGTCTTGCCATTTTTTATCCTGTAAATATATCATTTGTTCTTAATTCATATAATTTGCTTGACTTGCATATTTGTAATGCTGTTACTCTGATGGTGCTAGAGCAGGGGTGTCAAACTCAATCACATAAGGGGCCGAAATCTAAAACATAGGCTAAGTCGCGGGTCGAATTTTGAATTAAGATACTTAGGGGTCCTTCTATTAAGGTATGTTAACCGATTTAGCATACGTTAAATGCGCACCTTAATAAACATCACAAAGTGTGACGGCTACGAGACTGGAGGCGCATAAATCTACAGCTGATGTCTTTTTTGAATGCCAAAACCACAAAAAGATGGCATACAAGTCCACATTTCCCTTCCCTTTTGATTGCAGCCACAGAAAAGCAATATGCAGGATTTTTTTTTTTTTGTACCCGAGGCAAAGGAGAGTTAAGGAGACTTGCCCAGAGTCACAAGAGACCACAATGGGAATCGAACCTGGATTCCCCTGGTTCTCAGGCTGCTGTACTGACCATTAGGCTACCCATTATCCTTTTGCAATCCAGGCTTGAGCATTTACACCACTTCATGGCTGGGTGTGCATAAATTGGCTTAAAGTGCTAGTTTTCTATAAAGAAAAATAGGTGTTTACTTTTCTTTATAGAATAGGCTTCAAACAGCTCCACAATATTACCTTTCTCAGCACAGGGAAAGCAGGTGCAGGCAGCCAGGAGGACAAGGTGGACCCAAACTGCAATGGCAGCCAGGACAAGGGTACAGGCAGCTGGGAGAGTGCTGGCAGTTGGGAGGACGAGGCGACAGTGAAGTAACTAGATCAGGCGTTCACTGGGTTGTCATGCAGCGGAAGAAACGAGATAACTTGGATATTCCAGGGCAGGCTATAATCAGCTAATTTTTCTGGCCGGTGGCTGTATCAAGTGCAAAGAGTAGTGGCCCTTCAGCTGCTCTAGGTCCAGTATCTCCTGCAGACCAGGTCAGGGGAATGGAGGTTCTGTTGCTGTTCCGGGTCTCAGAGGGAGATAGTAGCAATACATACACCATGTGCTCACTGGAGGACCAGGGTGCAGGCAACCGGGAGGACCAGGCAGATCTGAGTGGTGACAGCAGCCAGGAGAGTGCAGGCAACTACGAGCGGAAACGGCGAAGACACAGGAACTTAGAGAACTTAGTCGTGCCGACCACAGCAGGAGCACAGCATCGCGTGAATCTACAGCTGATGCCTTCCGGCGGTTGTGCTAGAGAAATTATATATACCCAGTTGGCTGCATCCCCGGATCCTCTGCTGCTGTTGTGACTGGTCCCTGTTGTGCCCCTGAACGTTGGAATTGTGTCTCCTTT
This sequence comes from Geotrypetes seraphini, assembly GCF_902459505.1. NCBI lineage: Eukaryota > Metazoa > Chordata > Amphibia > Gymnophiona > Dermophiidae > Geotrypetes > Geotrypetes seraphini. Next base: position 26,552,506 of record NC_047095.1, read on the forward strand.
AGTGGATCCAGAGGTCTCCTCCAGATCCCACCTCAGTCAGCCTCTGAACAGTTCTAGATCTAACTTTAATGTGAAGAAAAAGATTTATGATGTTCAGGTAGAATAGGGATCGCCTGAGGCAGAGGATCCAGCCAGCTGACTGGGTAAACACCAGATCCTCCAGATTTAATGTGGTACACACTAGATCCTGAGGATCTGTTTTTACCCAGTCTCATTTATAAAACCTCTAGCAGCTGCCACTAAACAAATAAACCATTTTGAATAACTAGCCCTAGTAGTTTCTTTTTACAATTTCTTCCACTTATGTTATAAGTAATGTAACTAATAGCCAATCATTCATTTAGTTTAAAAATTTATAACTAGCTCCCTATTAATTTAAGATTTAATAACTATCTTTAGGGTTAATTTTTAGTTTACTACTACAGATTTTATCACATCCTTCAGAAATATTTTTTTAAAAGCATACTTGCTCATAACAGTAAGCAAAAAGAAAACCAAGTTAACACAGTTCAATCTAAATACATACAGACAACAGTAAATTCATCTTTTAAAAAGTATCAGATACTAGAAAGATAAACTAACAAGAGAAAATCTTTTAAAAATGGGTTTCTCAAAATTCTCAGTTACTATAATTCACACTTTCCTTATCTATCCGATCAGGCATATATTCCAAAACATCAACAAACAATACGATCCTTATAGTGTAATCATTAATTTTCTTCATTGGTTAACAAAGAATTAGAATCTGTTGGTCTCTGGCCTTTCTGAAATTGCATATTCCAGAAAGCATCCATTCTTTTAAAGACCGTGCTTCTTCTACAGGCTGTCGCAGTATAATAAGATAACCATAGGCTGTTCGAGAGCCCACATAAACAAAGGCTGTCTGCAGGCAGCTCCTTCATAAGCAACAAATAAAACCGAGTGCATTCTGATGATTGAACGCTTGCTCTTTTTTCATCCAGAAGCAGCCAAACTGTATCAGCATGTCGTTAATTCCCATTTAAGAATGTTAATCTGCCAGTTTCACCAGTGTTGCCGACTGCGCCTATAATCATAAATATAACGTTCAGAGGTATGAAAACTCCATTGATTCAAAGGCGATGAGCGCGACCTTATTTTAAGAGTTGGGCGCAGTCTGGTTGCAGTGACGAGAGCGAAGGAAAGCATAGAGACCTTTTCTTACCTGAGCCAAACCTGCGTTCCCAGCCAATAACTCTAGATCTGACTGGCGTTTTACGACATCAGGTTTCAAGCCATAAAGAGCTTCTACAGCTATACTGTATTCACTTTCTTATTGTGAAAAGCATTAACAGGAGACAACTGTACACTTCCTGTTTAAAAATAAAAAAAAGAGCTGCAATTCCAGAGAGTCTGCGGAGAGTGAGGTTTCTGATTGCACAACAGCCTTTCGCCATTGTCAGCAACTCGCAGCTCTTCCGCCTTCTAGACCCCGGACTTTCTATCCGGTCTCTCAATGATAAACACACATAAAAACACTTTCTCAGTCACCTCTTGCCTCCTTTCTCCATTAAAGACTTCAAGCCAGTTTGAGATTGCTGAATTCCATTATTTAAACACACTTTGATATGCAGTCTTTCAAATCTCAAATACTTGATCTACTATGAATTATAACTAATTTGCAAAGACCAAATATAAATTGGAATCTTTTATTTTTAAACATAAAAAGGTACAATGCCTTTCGCCTTATCAATGCAAAGGCTTAAGCTAAGAAACACCATATTATTAAATGAGCGTCTGCAACTTAGCAATAAACTGAACCTGCCAATTACACAACATTTAAAGGGACAGCTGGAAATATGCTCTGCCTCCTTTCTTATTGATTTCATGTTTACAGACTATGCATTACAATCTTTCTGATTTACAGAGCTATCCTGAAGCCAATGTTTTGTCTTAGTTGAAGAAAGCACATAGACATTTTACTATTGGTTTTGGCAAGGCAGCACAGTCAGTGGCGTAGTAAGAGAGGGCAGACCACTTCATCAAGGGGGCATGGACACTGGTGCCTTTCCTCCTCTCGCTCCCCCCACCCTAAAATACCTTGAAATATTCACTGGCTCAAGCAGCATTTTCCACTGGCTCACGCTGGCTTCAGCTCCCTTTTGTGGGACCAGGACACAACATCAGAAGGGAGACAAGGCCAGTGCGAACAGCAGGTGGAAGATGCTGCTCGTACCAGTGAACATTTCAAAAGATAAGGTGTTCAAGCAGCAGGGAAGAGTGAGGAGCACACGGCAATGCCAGGTACCACCACCCCAGGCACCAACCTCTCTCGCTATTACATCGAATACAGATTCATAGGGAACTAAACCTTGAAGTTCACTGATTCTTCTAGTTAAAACGAGTACTACCAAAAAAAGCTCAGTTACTTACTGTAACAGGTGTTATCCAGAGACAGCAGGCAGATATTCTCAGATGTGGGCAACAGTCATCCACGGAGCCCAGTACGGACATTGGAAAGTGCACTGGAACTTTAAGAGCTTTAAAGCTTTCAGACTGCCCGCACTGCGCATGTGGTACCTCAGTTCCTTAAGCAAGCTAAGAAGTCAACCAGGGGAGGTGGGTGAGATGTGAGAATTATCTGCCTGTTGTCTCCGGATAACACACGTTATAGTACGTAACTATGCTTTATCTCAGGACAAACAGGCAGCATATTCTCACATGTGGGACTCCCCAGCTTACTGCAATGGGATGGAGGGAGAGTTGGCCATTAAGAAGAAAATAAATTCTGTAACACTGCTTGGCCAAAATGACCATCTCATCTGGAATAGGATTCTGGACAGTAGTGAGATGTGAGTGTGTGGATTGAGGACCAAGTGGCTGCTTTGTAACGTAGTAGAAGACGGCAGATAAAAACCCAAATGGTCCATCTAGTCTGCTCAACCTGATTCAATCTAAAAATTTGTTGGGAGTTTTCCTTCCTCTTCTTATCTATTTCTGGGCAAGAATCCAAAGCTCTGCCCAGTACTATTCTTGGATTCCAACTACTGAAGTCTCCATCAAAGCTCACTCCAGTCCATCTACATCCTCCCAGCCATTGAAGCCCTCTCCCCTGCCCATCCTCCACCAAACAGCCATATACAGACACAGACCATGCAAGTCTGCGCTGCACTGGCCTTAGTTCTTCAATATTTACTATTATTTTCTGATTCTAGATCCTCTGTGTTCACCCTACGCTTTTGTAAATTTCATCAATGGGAGTTGAACTTAAGAAAGCCACTGAGGTTGCCATAGCTCAAACTTTGTGTGTCGTTAACACGTCCCTCGAGTTGCAACCCAGCTTGAGCATAGCAGAAGGAAATACAGGTCATTAGCCATGTGGAAATAGTTCTCTTGATGACAGGACAGCCTAGTTTGTTGGGATCAAAACAGATGAATAGTTGAGGTGAAGTCCTATGTGGCTTAGTCCTTTGTAGGTAGTACACCAAGGCCCGCTTACAGACCAATGTATGAAGAGCTGCTTCTCCAGGTTAAGAATAAGGCTTTGGAAAGAAGACTGGAAGCACAATGGATTGATTCAGATGAAATTCCATGACAATTTTTGGAAGGAATTTAGGATGAGTGTGAAGAGCCACCTTGTCATGGTGAAACGTTACTTTATACGGTGGGCTGGAAACCAATGTTTGAAGTTAACTGACTCAATGAGCAGAAGTGACAGAGATCAAGAAAACTTGAGATGAGTAGACGCTAGTGATTCAAATGGTGATTTCATCAGCTTGGCAAGGATTACATTAAGATCCCAGGTAACTGAAAGCATTTTAGCAGAGGGTTAGAATTGAAAAGATCTTTCATAAACCTGATGGTTTCCCATAAGATTCAGGAGCCGACAATATAGCCTCACATTCAGAGTCATGAATAGAAGACAAATCAGAGTCCTGATCTAGATTAGGAGAGTTTCTGTGATGATACTAATCTGATGAAGTTGAAGATGGAGATTGTCGGTACCAAGATGAATGAGATTGAGAATGCTTCGAGGCAGATATTTTGAAGAAGAGCGTTGATGTGAACGTTGATGCTTGGATAATGATCATCAATGTCTTGATGAAGAATGTTGGTGCTTCAATGAGGATTTCCGATGTCCTGATGAAGATCCCCGATGTCTCAATGGAGAATGTTGGTGCGTCAATGGAGATCAGTTCTCTGAAGAAGACAAATGTCAACGCCTTGAACAAGAGTATCGATGCTCTGAGGCAGCAGAAGGATACCCCAAAGAAGAGCATTGATGTTGACTAGACGAGCGTCGATGAGAAGCAGAGAGATGCTTAGAAGCAGAGTCTGAAGTGGTACCTTGTGGCCTGTGAGAGCTATGTTCTGGCTGGGTCAGTACCGATGGAGTTGGTGTAGGTATTGGCACGGAAAACAGTTTGAAAATATCACCAATCTCCTTACAAAATATGTCATTGACATGGATTTGAAGATTTTGTACCGATACCCGAGACTGAGCAGGATGTCAAGGAGTGGGAGACCTCAAGGAGGATGCACGCCCTGAAGGAGACATAGCCTACATAGAAGGAGATCATTGGCATCAATGTTTGGCCTGCATCAAGTGACTCGATGTTTTAGAGGCCTGCAACACTGGTTGGGAAGTGGTCGGCTTCTTAGCAGGCTTCCCTGAGGCAGGGATGTCTGATGTCAATGCAGGCATCGGTGGTACCGAAGATTGAGATTTTTCTAGCAAATCCATGGCAGTACTGTCCTGCTGGAGACACGGAGTCTTTACTCAACATTTTTGTAGGGTAGAGCAATGGATGCAGGTATCCACTTGATGATCAGGACCGAGGCACTGGATACACCAGCTATGCGGGTTGGTGATAGAGACATCTACAGCATTTTCTAAACCTGCTCAGTGTCATAAACATGGACGGGAAGATTTGGGCGGCAAAGTCGAACTCAATATTAACTGAGGAAAAGCCGCCAAAAAGAAAAAGGCAAGATCCGAAGGCCTCAAATGAGGTACGATGGGAATGGAAAAAATTAACAATTATTATTATTTTTTTTTTTTTTTTTACTGAAAGAAACAATGTAGACTAAAAAGAAACAAAAAATACGAGACAAGGCTCATAATTTTATCACGATGAAGGAAAGGCAATCCAGCACAAGAAAACACAACTTCTTCGCCCTGCGGAAAACGAAGAACTGAAGTACCGTGAAGCTACTTCAGGTGGGAAGGTACTTGCACATGCGTGGTGCGGGTAGTCAAAGTTTTTAAGCTCTTAAAGTGCCAGTGCACTTTTTACTGTCCATACCGGGCTCCATGGAGGACATCACCCACATATAAGAATATGCTGCCTGCTTGTCCTGGGATAATGCACTATCTATGTTAGATTCTTCAAAGATGAGGATTCCATTGGCTCAAGTGGTAGTTTCATAAGAGATGAAAGCACAGCATTCAGGTCCCAGGGGGCTGGAGGTTTCTGAATTAGTGGTTTTGACATGAAGTCTCTCTCTTATGCATTTAAAATCAACAGGACACTGGGAAGCAAGATCAGAACTTAATAGGCTGAGGTAGTAGCAAAATGTATCCTAGGGTGTGTGCAGTACAAGCCAGTACAGATGGTGACATTTGTTCCTACAGTACTTGCTAATTTCCTTTCCTTGAGTTCTACTGGACTATTTCATACAAGTGGGTTGTGACCCCTTCCTACAAGCAGATAAGAGGCAAAGACCCAACAAATCAGTGACATCACAGGTATAAGAAGAGGTACCGTCCTGGAATTTCCTAGTATTTTATTGACAAAGCAGGTTTGAAACACTCAAAACAGGATATAGGTGAGGTTCATACAACAATGTTACAGAATAACACTATAACAATATTATGCCACAGTACTGGATGCCAAGATACAAGCTGTCTTTGTTTTCTTTTAAACTTCCACACATTCAAGTTTCCACATTGCCTTCTTTGAAGCCATTATGAATCTTTCTTTGAGAACCGCTTACCAGAACACAAAAAGAATCAATAAGTTGTATTGAACCTGAGGCCAAAAAGCACCACGGTCAACCATATGAATAAGATGGAAAGAATACTCAAAATTACCACAGGGATTCCTAAAAGCCACTGAGGCACATGAATACCCCCCAATGGAGTCTAACTGCTATCTTTCCTGGTGGGTCCTGGATTGGTCTAGAACAGTGGTCTCAAACTCGCGGCCCCCTGGGTACTATTTTGCGGCCCCTGGTCTTGTACCCGATCTCTCACTCTGGGCAGGAAGAGAGGCACCGGCGTCACCTGACTTGCAACTTCCTGCAGCCGTCACATATGCCAGGACTCCTGCCTTCGTGTATCTGCCGGATGGGTATGTTCGTACGGAATCTATCCCCTTTCAGTTTTACCTTGGAGAGGGTGAACAACCTGTCCTTATCTACTAAATCTATTCCCTTCAGTACCTTGAATGTTTCAATCATGTCCCCTCTCAATCTCCTCTGCTCGAGGGAGAAGAGGCCCAGTTTCTCTAATCTTTCGTTGTACGGCAACTCCTCCAGCCCCTTAACTATCTTAGTCGCTCTTATCTGGACCCTTTCAAGTAGTACCATGTCCTTCTTCGTGTACGGTGACCAGTGTTGTATGCAGTACTCCAGGTGAGGGCGCACCATGGCCTGGTACAGCGGCATGATAACTTTCTCCGATCTGGGAAGGTAAGACATGGAAACATAGATTTTGAGAAGAAGAAAAATGGAAAAATTGAATGTTAAGTTAATTCCAAAGATGGATGCAAGGTAGAAAGTGAAGAAAAAGTGAAGAAAAACAGTCCATGGACAAGAAGACCCTGGAAACATAGTTAAAAGCACAGAAAAATAAAGTCACCAGACAACAAATATAGTGATTTAAATGAGTCATTTCTGAGAAAGGAAAGATGTTAAACTTTAACTATGAGAGCCACAGAAAATATAGAGTACTTGGAGGGCCGCAAAAAAATAATGTCTTATTAAAGAAATGACAATTTTGCATGAGGTAAAACTCTATAGTTTATAAATCTTTCCTTTAAAAGTTAAAGGAAAGATTTATAAACCATAAAGAGTTTTACCTCATGCAAAATTGTCATTTCTTTAATAAGACATTAACTATTTTTTTCTGCAGCCCTCCAAGTGCCTACAAATCCAAAATGTGGCCCTGCAAAGGGTTTGAGTTTGAGACCACTGCTGTTAAGTGATGGGCAAACTAAAGCTTGTACCTTCCCTGCATGATCTCCAGTACCCATTGGTCTAATGAGGTCTGTGACCGACCTCTGCATATGCCAAAAGCTTTCCATCTATCCTCATGAGGAAGGCTTCAGCCCTGGCTTCATAATGCTTACTTGGGAGGTTGAAGCGGAATGAGTACCAGAAACTTGGCTTCAACTAGATCCTGTGAACCTCTGGCATGATCCCTGATAGGATCTCTAAGCTGAGTCTCCTTCTGAGTACTGTCGAAAGTACCTGGAATTACAAACATTACACCACCCAGAATCTCAAGAGGTTCATGGTCTGCTGTCAGGCAGAGATTTGGGTTGGTGATCTGCCATTCTGGCCATCAGGGCATCCAGACCCTTTCCAAACACATCTGTCCTTTGAAAGAGAGTCTGCTGAGAGTAGCCTTGGAGGCAGAGGTTTTTGCCCATTGCCTAATCCAAAGCATCCTGCAAATTGAAATGGAATAACCTGAGACTTTACTCATGACTCTGATGTCAAAGAAAACATCAGACACATAACCTTCCCCTGCTAGCATAAGCTGGGGCAAAGGCTCACCCTCTGCCAAGATAAGCCCACTTACCTTGGAATGACAAGCATGTGCCACAAATGTGGCTGCTGCAACAGCTTTGATTCCTAAAGCCAAAGCTTTGAACTGCCAATTTGGGACTACATCCAATCTGCGATCCAGCATATCCTTTAATAGTACATCTCCCTCATTTGGCAGGAACATGCACTTGGTTACCTGAGCCACCAAGGAATCCACCTTTGGTTGAGCGAATATCTGTTGATACTCCTGTGCCACAGGATACAGCCTAGACCTTGTTTTGGCTACCTTTAAAAGAGCCCTCCATGACTACACAATGAAGGTAACTCAAGAAGAAAAGCACCCCAGAGGAAAAATAAGAAAGCTCAAAACAGAAAATTATTTGCTGTTAGGGGATTCCATCATCATAGGTATTAACCTTGGTACAAAAGTCAAGGAGCCTAAAATAGTGAAATGTCTCCCAGGATCCTTGAGAACCAGCGGCAGCCATTCAGGGAGTGGTGCAGGGCTGGGCAGGAGCTCAAAAAGCTCGTTCCTGCTGGGTGCGCCTCTGGTCATGAGATCTGAGGCAGCCATCCAGGGAGGGAGGGGCTCAGCGTGGGGCAGGAGCACAGAAAGTTTGCTGCTGCCCAAAACACTACTGGACCACCAGGGATTCAAAAAGGCGAAAAAAGGTTCAGGGGGAGGGGTAAAAAATTGTTAGTTGGCCAGGACGGGAGACAGGAGGGATCCCTCCTGTCCCAGCCTACCAGGTCATACGGCAGGCAGGCAGAGGCCTACAACAAGTCCAGGAGGGGGGGAGGCGATAACCCGAATATAGGACGAGACCCCCATTTTTGGGACCAAAATTCTCATCCTATATTTGAGTATATACAGTAATTACTCTGAAAGCACTGCCTTGGTCAATGGCACTTATCTGTCTAGCAAACAGAGCATTTACGGTATCATAATATTTATAATTACTTTTACAGTTACCCGGCACAAAGATTTTTTTCATATTAAAATTATTTAAGAATTTTTTAAATCTAGATTTGTTGTAAATGTATTCATAAAAGAGCTTCAATATTAACTGTTTCAAAATATATTTTTCTCTGGTTGGCAATATAAAACAGTATGAAGATTCAGATTTAACTTAGTGGATTTATTGCATTGACTGATGAATAACCTATGAAATGAATGTCTTTATCATATTTAAATAAATTGAAAAACTTATGGGCTATAAAGACTTCTGCAATCAGCAGTAAAGGACTCAAAAATTAATGTACAATACCTGTCGCCATTTTCTCTTTTTAATAGGTTAATATTTCCCACTGTTGTATGAGCTTCAATTCTGGATGGTCAGGTCGTCACTTACTGCAGGAAGAAACAATGCAATCAATTCTTATATTTTATCTATTAGAGGAATTTTTGTCTACAGCCATCTATATTTTCTTTTGAAATAAAAGAATGACCTTAACTTACTAATATGGTGATGTCATTGTTCATGGAAGACTAACCAAACAGAAGTGACAGTACATCATGTACAAATTTAATGAAAGAAGTGAGAGGAACTATACCAGTGCTATAAAAAAAGATTATGTACTTACCTTGATAAACTAAACTAAACTAAACCTTAAGTTTGTATACCACATCATCTCCACAGAAGTAGAGCTCGACACAGTTTAATATCTTTTCCATGGCCACAAGCCATCTGCAGAAGGAATCCACTCTAGATTTTTTTCTGTGATCCTCTTACTTCACTGGGACCTCTACTATCACCTACAGTTAGATCCCAACCATGCATGAGCTTCCCCGAGACTAGGTAAAGTAAAGAAATGGGAAACTTCCCAAACAACAGTTCTGCTCTAACCAAACACTTGAACAATGCAATAACAACCAAATGTCAATAGAAGCATCACAGGAGCATAGGTAGTACACCTTTCGACTTTAGCAACCCATTATACACTATTCTTCAGGGCCCAAAGGGTTGACTGGCATCCAAGACACATACTTGTAGAAGACCAATCATAATGAGACAGTAGGCAGGTGCAGGAAGGACAGGGCGAGGGTCCAGAATGACACACCTATCTACTGGAAAAGATTATAAAGGTAAGTTCATAATCTCTTTTTCCAGTACAATAGGTGTGTCATTCTGGGCAAGAGGGATGTACAAAAGCAGTCTCTGACATATAAGGTGGGCTGACTGTGCCAGCCCATAAAACAGAGGACCCAAAGGCAGGAGTTCTCTCTTGCCGTCACATCCACTCTTTAAAACTTAGCAAATGTATGTAGAGTGGACAAAGTCGCTGCTTTACAAATCTCCTCTGGGGATACTGCCCTAGCTTTGGCCCATGATGAAGCCACACTTCTTGTCAAATACGCCTTGACAGAAACAGGAGACTGTTTAATAATAATAATTTATTTTTTTATATACCACCAAAGCCATAATAGTTTGAGGTGGTTTACAATAAGAGATGCTGGACAATCAGCGAATTGGTTACATTACAAGGTTATCGAATTTAAGGTACAAGAGGTGCTGGACAATCAGCGAATTGGTTACATTACAAAGTTATTGAATATAAGGTACAGGATGGGAGTAGTGAAACTGTAAGATTCTTGGGTTACAATTGATTAAACAAATTCATTTTAATTGATTTTCTAAAATTGAAGTAGGATGAGGAATGCATAATAATGTTACCCAGCCAGTCGTTCCATTTACCTGCCTGAGAGGCAAGAGTTCTGTCTAGGAATCTTTTGTAGCGACAGTCCTTTAATGATGGATAGGTGAACATGTGAATTCTGCGTGTGGGCCTAATGGCACAGTCCAGATTAAACTGAGAAACCAGGTACATAGGGGCCAGGCCAAATATTGATTTATAACAAAGGCAAAAAAATTTTAACAAAACTCGTCCTTCCAAGGGCAGCCAGTGAAGTTTTTGATAATAGGGACTAATGTGTTCCCGTTTTCTCAAACCAAAAATCACTCGGAGCCTATGGAGGGTTTTTTTAAAGGTTCCCAAATAAATGATGTTACAGTAGTCCAGTATGCTTAGGATGGAAGATTGAACTAATAAGCGGAAAGATACTGCGTCAAAATATTTTCTGATGGTTCTGAGTTTCCATAATGTCGAAAAGCATTTCCTAACCAATAAATCCGTGTGTACATTTAGGGTAAGGTGTCGGTCCAGATTCACTCCCAGAATTTTTATGGAATCTTCAATAGGGAAGACCTGACCATTCACAAAAATCGTTGAATCTATAAATTTTATCAGTTGGGCTTGCTAAGAAAAATTTGGCTTTAGGCCCTCTGATCATATTTGTGCTGACTCATTCAGCTAAGCGAACCATGCCAGCCTATATTATCTGCGGGAAACAGGAGACTATTTCCTGCAGATAATATAGGCTGGTATGGCTCACTTGGCTGAATGAGTCAACACAAACAGATGATCAGAGGGCCTAAACCTGTTGGGAACCTTAAGATACCCAAGAAGTACTCTTCTTACATCCAACTTCTTCAAAATCTGGTCCTGTATATAAAGTACCGGTATCTGCCAGAGCCCGAGTCTTCATGGGGGGAGGGGGGAAGGGTACAGGTTCTATGGCTTGAATATCTAGCAACTTTCTCATAGTGGCTTGAACTTTGATTGCTTTTTATGAGTGCCCTGTGGGAGAGTCCACAAACCAATCTGTTAGAGGCCAGGCAAACTCCAGCTTGTAGCCGGATTGAATGATGTCTAGAACACAACGGTCAGACGAAATCTGTAAAAAATGCCAAGAAGCAGTCCCCAATTGCTATTTCTTGGTGGAGGATGCAACATGAGGTGCTGAGGTCTATTCATACCGTCCCTAAAAGATTTCTATTATACACGTAAAACAAACTTTGCAGTAACTGCCCCTACATTATGGAACTCCCTGCCACAATACCTCTGCGACGAACTACAATTAGCCAAATTCAAGACTAACCTAAAGACTTTTTTATTTCGGGACGCATTCAACCAAACCTAGATTCTTTTCTTTCATCCTCTCCACGTTTCATTTTTTTTTTTTTTTTTCTTACTTCTTCTCATATTTCTTCCTCGTTTCTTCAAGCAAGTATATATAACCACAACATGCCCTCACCCTTACGTTTTATCCTCTCCCCACTTTCTCCATTTCATCTAAACAATGTAACTTTTCCCCACTCCTCCCCCACTACCCTCACTTTCTAGTTTGTCTAGTCTTCGTCATTTATGTTCAATTCAGATATTCCTATGCACTTTCTACAATCTTTAATTTCTCGTTACTATTTTTAATCTCTTATTTAATTTTATTGTTAACCGGCCAGATATTTGTTTGATGGTTGGGATATTAAGAACTAATAAACTTGGAAACTTGGAAACCATGAAAACCTCTGCCTGTAGCTCTGGGAGAACCTCTGGGACGTGGAACTGGAATACTGTTGGGAGTGCCTGGAGCCTTGAGAGGCTCTAGGTCAGCTGTGAGGCAGAGTCTTAGGACAATAGTCCACCCTGCAGTTCATGAGATCACCCAGGCTCTTACCAATTAAGAGCTGTCCCTTAAAAGGGAGTCTGTTAACAGTAGTTTTAAAGGTGGAATCTCCAGCCCACTGTCTGATCCAGAGCATTCTGCGAGCAGAGATTGAATAAGCTTACACTTTACCCATGACATGAATAATGTCATAAAGAGCGTCCACTGCATAATCCACACCAGGTAAAAGGAGCTGATGGGATGGTTCATCGCCTTCATGCTCCAAAGTATGCAGCCTGGAAAGACAGGCACGTGTGACAAAGGATGCTGCTGAGGCTGCTTTGACTCCCAAAACCATCACCTCAAAAAGTCTCTTGAGAACTACATCTACTCAGGGGTTCCGCATATCCTTGCAGGATATCCTTTGCAGGATCTAAAGTTAGACTTCCAGCCAGCCCCTTCTTCTTCTTCCTCCTCCTCCTTCATGTGTGGAGTGAGGGTTCAGTCCTCTGTGTTTCCCTGGCATCTGGACATTAATATCTTGGTCTCGGAGCAGTGGGATTCTGCAGAAGGGTCTCTCAAGGTGGCGAGAGCCATGTCTCAGCTGTATCATATCGCACAGGCTCTAGGTCAGCTGTGAGGCAGCTTTTTAGTCAGCTTTTTAGTCAAAGTGGATTCCTTGGTTGCACAATTTGGAAGGGAGGTGCATTTAGTAAATTGTGCAACCAAGGAATCCACTTTGACTAAAAAGCTGACTAAAAAGCTGCCTCACAGCTGACCTAGAGCCTGTGCGATATGATACAGCTGAGACATGGCTCTCGCCACCTTGAGAGACCCTTCTGCAGAATCCCACTGCTCCGAGACCAAGATATTAATGTCCAGATGCCAGGGAAACACAGAGGACTGAACCCTCACTCCACACATGAAGGAGGAGGAAGAAGAAGAAGGGGCTGGCTGGAAGTCTAACTTTAGATCCTGCAAAGACTCCAAAATGAGATCCGGCAGGGCAGTTGGCTTAAATAAATGCTGAACCATGTGGTTATCCCCATAGATCTAAAGCCTTAATACAATCTAAGGTGCCAGTCTGCGTACCCATCTCCCCACTACAGGAGGTGCATCTGTGGACAATAAGGGAATAGTGAGAGTATCATCATCATCCATATTTCCTGTAAACAGATCTCCCAAGTCCTGAATAGTACAGACTGCAAAGCAGATACACCTTGGAGGTTATGCTCAGATGTGTTGAGTCTAAAATTTGCATAAGTGGAAGTGGAAAATCAATGAAAAACAGAATCTCAAGTGGCTGCCTGATATGAAAGTAATCTGATATAGAATCTTTTGTAATGCCTTCCCCTAACCGATGGAAAATCAGATATTGTTTCTATTCTTAAGAAACATTGAGAACTAGAGAAATTAAAATGCTCAACTAGATACCCTGGGGCTATGCCATACACTGCCTTATAACATAGATATCCAAATTTAAACAACACCCTTGCCTCAAAAGGTAACCAATGTAACTCTTTATAATAGGTTATGTGATCTGTCTTTCGTAGTCTAAAAATTAGATGAACTGCAATGTTTTGTATCAGTCTGAGTTGGTAAAAATTATTTTAGAGACCTCCCAAATATACAATATTAAAACATAGTGACTGAACTAATAATCGAAATGCACTATCGTTAAAATAAGATCTGATTGTACGAAGCTTCCATAATATAAAATAGCATTTCCAAACCTGATCAACATTAGAGATCATTGATAAATTTCTATCCAAATGAATGCCTAATATCCTAATAGTTGATAAGATAGGGAAGGTGATTCTATTTAAAATCAATTTGTGCTCACTACATTTTAATGGAGTTGCCAAAAAAAAAATTTGGTCTGTAAGAGGATCACAGATAAAATCCGGAGTGGATTCCTTCTGTAGATGGCCTTTGGTAAGCATTTCTCCTTACCAAAGGCCATTGTAATGCCTAATTGCATTTAGGTGCACAAATGCAGGTATTCTATAACATTGCGCCTAATTTCTGGGAAAGCTCCTGACCTGCCAAAGTCTATCCACCTTAGACTACTGCAATATCATCTATGTGGGTATTCCTTATAAAACCGTGAGAAAATTAAGAATAGTGCAAAACACGGCCGTCCGACTAATATTTGGACTATAGAAAAGTGATCACATTAGTCCCTACTACAAACTGCTACACTGGTTGCCAATTGAGGCACGGATTTTATTCAAGTTCTCCTGCTTTTGCTATAAACTGGTATGGGGAATGGCCCCAATTTATCTATTACCTCACTTCGAACTTTACTCCCCCATAAGGACAACCAGAAATTGCAACCTCTTTGCCTACCCGAAGATCATAGGTTGCAAATACAGAACCTTTCTGGATAGAACTTTTAAGTTTCAAGCTGGCAGACAGCAAACCTGGCTAGGCAACTTCACTGACAAAGCCAGGCAGACCTACGGCGCCTTTCGGAAAGAAAGCAAGACCACTCTGTTCAATAGATTTATTCCCTAGCCAGACAACGCCCCCCCCTTTTTTTAAAGCTTTTCTCTTCATGCTGATATTACGCTTCTTCACTAACGGTATTCTGTTCTTCATTTGACTGTTCAGTGTCTTCCTCACCATTTGTATTCTGTAATTCGCTGACCATCCAGCCCTATCGATGAAACATGTCAAGATTATACTGTAACCTATTTGTACCCTGTAATCACTGACTACTCAGTGACATCCTACCTATTCTTTCCCTGTAATTCGCTGATTACCCCTGCTAAATCTCAGCTATAGTTTTTTCCTCTTGCCCCCCCCTCTTCATCGCTTATAAATTTTTGTTACAATTCTGTAATTTTGTAGTTTTGACAGTTCTGTAACTTCGTTACAACGCTGTAAATTTGTAATTTTGTCAATATTTTGTAATTTGTGTAAATTTGTAATTTTGTCAATATTTTGTAATTTGTGTAAATTTGTAATTTTGTCAATATATTGTAAATCCGTGTATCACCGCGGACTGTAATTAATGAATGTGAACCGCCTAGAACTTTTTGGGTATGGCGGTATACAAGAATAAAATTATTATTATTATTATTATTATTATACAGCTCTCTTCACTGTAAACCGCCTAGAAGTCGCAAGATTATGGTGGTACAGAAAAAATAAAGTTATTATTATTATTATTCCTCTCCCATAGCAACCTTTTGAAGCTGCATGCTCTAAAACAGGGGTCTCCAAAGTCCCTTCTCGTGGGCTGAATCCAGTCAGGTTTTTGCATTGAAAGCAGTACATGCACATAGATCTCATGCATATTCATTGGGGAAATCCTGAAAACCTGACTGGATTCGGCCCTCGAGGAGGGACTTTGGAGACCCCTGCTCTAAAATGTAGGCACACATACATATATTGTAGAATAGGATGTAGGGCAGATCTGCACCTAACTCCAATTGTTATTGCTTAGCTTGCACATGGATCTGTGATCCACACCCAAAATTACACACCTGGATTTAGGCAACTTATACAGAATCTAGCAGTTAGTCCCCTTTTGAAATGGGGAAGAAATGTCTATGAATTTACCTTCCCAAGGCACACCCCTATACCATTTGCACACTTTTGGTTTTGATACATACATATGTCAGAGTTGTAAAATGAGGACTTAGATGTTTAAGCAAGATACACATTTAAGTGCTGGTTTATGCATGTATCAAATAGGCCTTGTAAAATGAATGCTTACATGAAAAGAAAAGCACTAATTTGTAAATATTTACTAAATAGTGCTCATAGTCTCCTGCAACTAGATAGGACCGGATCTACATTACAATCACATTTTTCTCCACATGAAATCCTGAACTAGGTATTCAGTGCCAGAAAAGTGTCTTCCTACACAGATTAGACTGAATACACAACATTTTATTACAATTTCTTAAATTAAGAATTCTTTAGGGCATTTTAAATATTTGATCAGATATTTGGGCTAGGTCAACTATTGGACCAGTTGAGGCTCTGGCCTAGGTCACTGAGGATACATGGCGCCAAAAGCCCTGGCTCCTGAACTCACCACCAGTGCTTCACCTGGTCCAAAATTTCTCCCCTTCTCTCTCCAGCCCCTAGTCTGGCATTGCTCCCTTTCCTCTCTCCCTTATGGACCTCTAAAAATTACCTTGTTTGCCAGTAGCAACAGCATGCACAGCAGGTTGCTTTCGGCCAGACCTGGGTCTACCCTCTGTCACGTCCTGCCTGCAGGATGTGGCATAGGTAAGACCTAAGGCTGGTCTAAAGCAGCTTATTCTGTATGTTATTACTACAAGCAAGCAAGTGTTTAGAGGGCCGCAGAGGGAGGGAGAAAGGAGAGGGAACAATGCTGAACCAGAGGCTTGAGTAAGAAGGGGAGAAAGCAAAAGCTTTGAGGGTGAGGATGCTGTCAGGTGGGGTGGAGGGCACCGCCATCAAAGTTGGCTCACAGCACCATAATCTTTTCAGCTGGCACTGGTACTACATCATAAAACATTCATGATTTAATGGCCATTTTTAGTAACAGATGCAAATTTAGCAACAGATGAAAATTAATTACTGGCTCATTTAAATCCCTTAACTAACTTTTACAACAAATATTTTTTTTAATGTTCCCTTTCATAAAGGAGCTTTCAGTTTTTAAAGGTCCTTAGATTGAGATCCTTGTGACCCGATAGCCCTCATCCTAGTGTGGGGGAGGGCTTTAAATCCCTGATGAGCCAATGGTTCCCCTGCCCCTTATTCCTCAGCCCTAGTGTAGAGCTCAAGGTCAAAGAACCTGTGGTCTCCTCCATAAACCCCCACCTTCCAATATGTTTATTCCTAATTCCTTGCCAAGACTTCAGTAAACCATAAATTATTTCCTGTAGAAGGCAAGAGAAAAATCTCCCCTCCTCCTCACTCCTGCTCTGGCATCACCATTTAGCTAAAATGGCAGACCCTTATTCTTAGTGGTACATTGGATCTTACTTCTAGGGGCCAGTCTTCCAAATATATGAAGGTTTGATACTGTGAAGGGCATTTTGTAAAGTCACTTTGCAAAAGTGTCATTCACACTATAATGGAATTTGAATGTTTATAGCCATTTTATGTTTTCTTTTTTTGTTTATGTGAAGCATACTTTTGCAAAGTTGTTTTGTATGTCAGTAAATGACTCCTATTAGGAGAAATATCTACATTTTGGAAAATAGAACCTCTTGCTTTGATAGTTTGTGCTAAGGTGTTTTTCTTTTAAATGTTGGTTTATGGAAAGTTTAGGTTCTTACCTCAATAATCTTCTTTCGAGTAGACATACTCTCTATTCCTGAACTTGTGGGTAGTCAACCTCTTCTTGTGAGAATTCTTCTAGGGAGCTTCATTTGCATTCGTTTTGCTCCTCCTTCCTTATCTCTGGGTTCAACTCCTCAGTACCTAACAAAGCAGTCAACTCTAGAGAGGAAACATAAGAGGGAGGGGTTTGGGGACTTTCTCCGAGAAACATGTATGTTCTCATATGATCAAACATATTAGAAAACTTGTAACAGATAACCAAATTCAAACATTTACAATATATAACAAGGTGAAAACAAACAAGTCACCAACTTGAACACAACCTGCACTAAGAGTGTGGGAGATATGTATAGACACCCCCTGGAAAGTATAACATAGTAGTCACTGCCTCTATTCTTGTCAAGGCTGAACCAAAGAAACAAGATCTCTAAGTTGTCAGGTCTTATTGAGGCAGGAAGCAGGAAAATTCACAGCTAACAGGGCAGGCTTCAGGAATAGAGTGTATGTCTACTAGAAAGAAGATTATTGAGGTAAGAACCTAATATTTCCTTCCAGTACAACAGACATTCTATTCCTGAGCCTGTAGAATGTAATAGAGCAGTTCTTCAACCTGGGGGGAGGGGGGAGGGAGACAGATGAGCCTGACACTAGAATCCAAATGTGGCGATGCTGATTGACCTTTATAAGCTGCTCCAGATAGCATAACCAGATGATCTGACAACTGAAATTTATTTGTAACTTCTAGGTACCACAGTAAGAGTCTGCACACATCCAATGATTTTAACACCCTATCATGTTTTCTGGAACCAGAGGGTGTGTAGGCAGGCAAGCGTACTTCCTGGTTGACATGGAAGCTGGAAATCACTTTTGGCAAGAAATATGGGAGTGTGTGCAAGGTCAGGCCTCAATCTGTAATCCTAAGAATCTCTGCAGGACAAAGCCTGAAGTTCTGACACTCTCTGGCGGAGGTAATCGCCACCAAAAACACTGTCTTGATGGCAAGGCCCATCAAGGAAGATTGGTCCAGTGGCTCATAGGGCAGACTCACTAGTACCCAGAAAACCAGATTAAAATTCCTTGTCGGAAAAGCCTATCGCACCGAAGGGAGGAGCCATAACGCATCCTTCAAAAATCTGGCTACATCAGGATGAGCAGCAAGGGTGCAAAGCAGGAGAGCCCAGTTATCTGAACTAGTGCTGCTCGATTCAAGATTCAAATCGATTCACCGAATCACTTTGGATGAATCGATTCAAATCGATTTAAAAACAAAAAAAACCCAGCCTTCCGATTCGGTGACTGACCCTCCCTCCTCGCCCCCTAAACAGGATCGACAGCACTGCCTCTTGCTGGCCGGCTGCTACCGCTCCTACTTTAGAGGGCGAGGGGAGAGGGTCAGTCGGGAAGTGCTGTGGTGTCCGGCTTCCCGCGCATCCATTTACCTAATGCCAGCAGCGGAACAA
This sequence comes from Geotrypetes seraphini, assembly GCF_902459505.1. NCBI lineage: Eukaryota > Metazoa > Chordata > Amphibia > Gymnophiona > Dermophiidae > Geotrypetes > Geotrypetes seraphini. The sequence continues at coordinate 26,571,412 of NC_047095.1, forward strand.
CCTGCAGAGAGGATCGCCGGTCCTTGCAGGTTGCCATAGGCCTCAGGAGCTGTCTTCCCTCTGCCACGATCCTGCCTCTGATGTCATACACAAAATAGGGTGTTTGATAGTAGAGTTGACTCCACTTAAGTGCACACCCTTTGGATCGGGTTGTCACATGCGCTTAAATGGAGTGTGCGCTTAATAGGAGTACCACTTATTAGTCATGAAAAATCACAGTATGCTGTAGTCAAATGCAATAAAACTTTTATTCAACCAAAAACACAATGTAATACGGTACAGTTGTAGAAACAGTACTGTTTGGTCTAATGCAATAAACCTTTTTTTTGAACCAACATTTTACTGAAATAATCAGTCATTGTTTTCTGCACACAGATTGCATGATTCAGGCTGTGTATCTGACTATTGATGCTGTAAAACTGTCCATAATCATGACAGACATTTATCTTCAGATAACAAAGTAGCATGTGTAGGGACTTCAGCGCATCAGAGCAGGAAACAATTCTGCAGATGATTCATTAGTTGTGATGACAGCAGCAGTATCTCCTTCATCATCAGACTCTTGGTTGTCTGCAGTGTCCTTTATGACTGTACAGATATCAGAATTAGTGCTGTCAGATGATGTGAGCAGATCGTTGTCAACGGCGAAATACAGCTCAAACTCTTTTGACGAGAGTCCAACTGGGAGTTCAATGGACGAAGTGTCTGCTTCAGTTGTCTCATCAGATGCATGAACGAAGCTCGCCCATCCATAGCAATTTGAAATCGTTGATCATGAGACTCGACTCCATGCCTCCTGTACCATATGAAGAGAGTCGAGCACTGTCATTTTTCTCGCCAGCTCAGCAGCTCGGGGGCTGGATTCCATGCTTGCATCAATCACTGCCATCACATATCGTAGGACAAGTGACCTGTAATAACGTTTGAAGTTTGTGATTAGCCCTTGGTCCATCGGCTGAATCAAAGAGGTCATGTTTGGTGGCAGAAACACGAGTTTGATGTTGGTTAGTCTTATGTCATTGCTGTGTGCTACACAGTTATCACACAGCATTACAATGTGCATCTTACATCTTCTCATCAGATTAAGCTTCTGTAACCATTCAATCCATAATGTCACTATCATCTATGCGTTTTTGTTGCTTTCATATTCAACAGGTAGGCATTTAATGTTTTTGAAGCACTGAGGATTTCGATTCTTTCCAATCACCAGTGGCTCGAGCTTTTCACTACCATCAATATTGAAACTTAGCAGCAATGTCAATCATTTCTTTGGCACCTTGAAACCAACAGCTTCGCTGCATTTGAAAGCCAATGTTCCGTCGGGGATGGCACGCCAGTAGAGGCCCGTCTCATCGGTGTTGAACACATCACATGGTTCATATCCACCAATGACTGATGGCAACACTTCCATGACCCATCTTTCAGCACCAAATTCATCCCATCTTGTTTTTCGCCATGCTGCTTCTTAAATTTTATGCCATTATAAACTTTTCACCTCTCTAACTATCCATTTGTCACTTTGAAGTCTTCTATGCCCAGTTCTTCATATAACTGCTGCTTTCCCCATCAGCAGAAGTCCAATGATTGACAGTTGTTGACTTTTAGCTTCAGCGAACCATCGCAGCACCACCTGTTCAACATCTCCAGCCTTCCCAATTCTTTTCCGTTTTCTGGTAGGATTGCTGTTTTGCTAGTCTTTTAATATCGCTTGCTTTTTTGTAAATCTGAGAAATCTGGCTAGAATGAACACTGTAATGTTTTGCAGTAGAGACCTGACGCTCCCTTTGATCAAGTCCCTTTAACACAATGACATGTTCAGCCAAAGACAATGATTTCTGTCCACACGACACCATGGTATAGTTCCAAAAGTTCTAACACCTGGCCAGGCCTAGGCTGCAGTTCTGAAACACATGACTCATCCACGTAAGAATGTGATTGCATTTAACCGGAGTGAACATAACATGAGAGAATGGAGATTGGACCTATAACATCTGTGTGCATAAGCAGATTGTGTGTTTATTAGAATTGCAATTATCCAGAGTTTATGTCCATTGACTTTAATGTAAAAAAAACCCCGGGATCGTGGTGGTCAGGTGCGGATAACCAAAGCGTGTGCTTAACCAACATGCACTTAAGTGGAGTCGACCTTATGAGAGGTTTTTTTATAGGATCCGTGACTGAAATCTGGAACTGATGAGTCTCAGACTTGAATCTTTCAGTATTCCATCAGTTTCTGAGATCCTTTTTCCTCTCAGATATGACTAAACACCTTTTATTTGTTATTGAAAGTCATAGTTTTATTTTAGCTTGGGCTATTAATTTGGTTTTCCAATCCATCTAATTTCTTGGGTAGTGTTGACTTAAAAATCTCAATATGTATAGTTTTTAGAGGAAAGGCAAAAGAGGAGAGATATGGTAGAGACGTTTAAATACTTACATGGCATAAATGTGCATGAGTTGAGTCTCTTTCATTTGAAATGAAGCACTGGAATGAGAGGGTATAGGATGAAGTTAAGAGGTGATAGGCTCCAGAGTAATCTAAGTAAATACAGTCAAACCTCTGTTTGCAAGTAACACGGTTTCTGAGTGTTTTACAAGATGAGCAAAACACTCCCGCAAATCGTGCCTCGCAAAATGAGCATTGACTCGCAAACCGAGCTCTCGGATATGGTGGCCCAGGGATTGGTATCTGCCTGTGGGTGCCGCAGCCTCTTCAGCGGGGTAGCTTCCTTCCCTTGGGCTCCCCGTGTAGCTGCCCTCTCACTTCAGCTGATGCCTCTGCCGTCCACCAGCGCATCCCTGCTCCCAATTCAAGCCAGCTGCCATCCTGTAGAAGAATGCATACAACCTTTCAGCTTCCGAGCCAAGCCGGCCGTCGCCCCAACAATGCACGCACCACATACAAGCATGCATGCATAGCAAACTTTGGTTGTGGAACAAATCTTCTGAGTTTGCATTATGGCCTATGGGGAACTTTGCTTTGATATACGAGTGCTTTGGCTCACAAGCATGCTTCTGGAACAAATTATGCTCATAAACCAAGGTACTACTGTACTTTTTTACAGAAAGGCTGGTAGATGCGTGGAACAGTCTCCCAGAAGAAGTGGTGAAGACAGAGACTGTATTTGAATTCAAGAAGACTTGGGATAGACACATGGGATCTCTCAAAGAAAGAAAGAGATAATGGTTACTGTGGATGTGCAGACTAGAAGGGCCATTTGGCCTTTATCTGCCATCATGTTTCTATGTTTCTAAGAACTTCTGTTCTGTATTCACAGAAGAAAACCCTGGAAAAGGACCACAAGTGGCTGAAAGTGGATTCTACACTGTCCACGGAGGAAAAGTATTTATGAACTAGAAAAATTAAAGGTGAACAAAGCAAGGGGACCAGATGGGATCCATCCCAGGATACTGAGGTAGCTCGAAGAAGTTCTGGCAGGCCCTTTTACAAATCTGTTTAATAAATCCTTGGAGACGGGAGAGGTTCAATAGGAATGGAGAAGAGTGGATGTGGTCCCTCTTTACAAAAGTGGTCGTAGAGATGAAGTGGGAAGCTATAGGCCGGGTAAGCCTCACCTCTGTTATTGGAAAAATAATGGAAGCATTGCTGAAGGAAAGGATAGTGAATTTCCTAGAATCTAATGGGTTACAAGATCCAAGGCAACATGGGTTTACTAAAAGTAAATTGTACTAAACAAATCTAATTGAATTTTGTGAACTGGATCAGAAACTGGTTGGCGGACAGATGTCAGAGGGTGGTGGTTAATGAAATTTGCTTGGAGGAAGGAAGGATGAGTAGTGGAGTGTCTCAGGGATCAGTGTTAGGGCCAATTCTGTTCAATATATTTGTGAGTGACATTGCTGAAGGGTTAGAATGTAAGATTTGCCTTTTTACAGATACCAAGATTTGTAATAAGGTGGACACCCTGGAAGGAGTGGAAAACATGAAAAAGGATCTGTAAAAGTTAGAAGAATGGTCTAAGGCAGTGGTTCCCAAACCAGTCAGGTTTTCAAGATATCCCTAATGAATATGCATGAGAGAGATTTGCATACCTGTCACTTCCATTATATGCAAATCTCTCTCATGCATATTCATTAGGGATATCTTGAAAACCCGACTGGCTGGGGGGTCTGTGAAAGGGAAACAACCAGCCAGAGAGGAAGTGGGACCACTGGACGACGGAGACAGGAAAGGAGTGATAAAGGAGGAAAAAGAGATAGCTGACAGGTTAAACAAATTCTTCTCGTCAGTCTTCATCAGGGAGGACACAACCAATATCCCAGAACCCGAGGAGATTATAACCGGAGACCATGATGAAAGGCTGGTACAACTAGAGGTAAGCATAGAGGATGTCCTCAAACAGATAGACAGACTGAAGAGTGACAAATCACCGGGCCCGGACGGCATCCACCCAAAGGTACTAAAAGAACTGAGAAACGAAATAGCAGAAACACTTTGCCAAATATGTAACCTCTCCTTAAAAACTGGGGAGATCCCAGAGGACTGGAAAATAGCAAATGTCATGCCCATCTTTAAGAAGGGATCAAGGGGTGACCCAGGAAACTACAGGCCTGTGAGCTTGACCTCGGTTCCGGGAAAGATGATGGAAGCACTGGTTAAGGACACAATCTGCGAACACATAGAAAACAATGGACAACTGAAGGCGAGCCAGCATGGCTTCTGCAAGGGAAGGTCGTGCCTCACGAACTTGCTGTACTTCTTTGAGGGAATAAACAGCCAGATGGATAAGGGGGAATCCATAGACATCATCTACCTTGACTTCCAAAAAGCCTTCGACAAGGTACCTCACGAACGGCTACTTAAAAAGCTGTGGAACCACGGGGTGCAAGGGGATATCTACTGATGGATCAAACACTGGTTGGCAGGCAGGAAACAGAGGGTTGGAGTAAAGGGCCAATACTCAGACTGGCAATGGGTCACGAGCGGAGTTCCACAGGGGTCGGTGCTGGGACCTCTCCTGTTCAATATATTTATTGACGACCTGGAGACGGGGACGAAATGTGAGGCTATCAAATTTGCTGATGACACCAAACTCTGCAGCAGGGTTAGAAGCACGGAAGACTGTGAAGACCTGCAAAGGGACCTAACGAGACTGGAAGAATGGGCAAAAAAGTGGCAAATGAGTTTTAACGTAGAGAAATGCAAGGTCATGCATGTAGGGAAAAAGAACCCGATGTTCAGCTACAAAATGGGGGGAATATTGCTAGGGGTGAGCAACCTTGAAAGAGACCTGGGGGTGATGGTGGACACAACATTGAAACCATTGGCGCAGTGTGCGACAGCCTCAAAGAAAGCAAACAGAATGCTGGGCATCATCAAAAAGGGTATCACAACCAGGACGAAGGAAGTCATCATGCTGCTGTATCGCGCAATGGTGCGCCCGCACCTGGAGTACTGTGTCCAGTACTGGTCGCCGTACCTCAAGAAGGACATGGCGGTACTCGAGGGAGTCCAGAGAAGAGCGACTAAACTGATAAGAGGTATGGAAAATTTTGCATACGCTGACAGGTTAAAAATGCTGGGGCTGTTCTCCCTGGAAAAGAGGAGACTTAGAGAGGACATGATAGAAACCTTCAAAATCCTAAAAGGCATAGAGAAAGTAAATAAGGACAGATTCTTCAAACTGTGGGGACCCACAACCACTAGGGGTCACTCGGAGAAATTGAAAGGGGACAGGTTTAGAACAAATGCTAGAAAGTTCTTTTTTACCCAAAGGGTGGTGGACACATGGAACATGCTTCCGGAGGAGGTGATAGGCCAGAGCACTTTACAGGGGTTCAAGGAAGGTTTGGATAGGTTCCTAGAGGATAGGGGGATTGAAGGGTACAGCTAGAACTAGAGGTAAGTTATAAAAGTGGGCAAAAACCACTTCACAGGTCACGGACCTGGTGGGCCACCGCGGGAGCAGACCGCTGGGCGAGATGGACCTCTGGTCTGACTCAGTGGAGGCAACTTCTTATGTTCTTATGGGTCCCCCAGGACAGGTTTGGGAACCACTGGTCTAAGGTCTGGCAACTAAAATTCAATGCAAAGAAGTGCAGAGTGATGCATTTGGGAAGTAGAAATCTGAGGAAGCCATATGTGTTGGGAGGTGAGAGGCTAATATACATTGAAGGGTAGAGGGACTTTGGAGTGATAGTGTCTGAGGATATGAAGGTGCAGAAACAGTGTGACAAGGCAGTGGCTGTAGCCAGAATGATACTAGGCTATAGAGAGAGGCATAACCAGAAAAGTGTTGAAGCTCCTGTACAGGTCATTGGTGAGGCCCCACTTGGAGTATTGTGTTCAATATTGGAGACTGTATCTGAAAGGATATACAGTAAAACCTTGGTTTGCAAGTGTTTTGCAAGACAAGCAAAACATTTGATTACATTTTAACTTGATATACAAGCAATGCCTTGCAATACAAGTACATACAGTATACATGTCACAACTGAGCCGATGATTCTTCTCTCTCTGACGCTGAAAGAGTGCAGTGACTGTTCTAAACGAGCAAAGTCTTGCAATACGAGTATACAAGCGTCACATCATCACAACTGAGACGATGGTTCTTCTCTCTCTGACGCAGCGGGAATATAGTGACTGTTCTAAATGAACGAGTACATATAGTATTATGTGTTAAACTTTTTGGGTTGTGGAACAAATCATCTGAGTTTCCATTATTTCCTATGGGGAAATTCGCTTTGATATACGAGTATTTTGGATTACAAGCATGCTTCTGGAACGAATTATGCTCGCAAACCAAGGTTTGACTGTAAGAGGACTTGAAGCAGTCCAGTGAAAGGCAACAAAGATGGTAGGAGATTTGAGCCAAAAGACCTGAATAAGTATACTTTAGAGGACAGGAGGGACAGGGGAGATATATGATACAGATGTTTAAATACTTAAAATGTATAAATATAGAACCAAATATTTTCCGGAGAAAGGAAAATGGTAAAACTAGAGGACATAAATTGAGATTGCGGAGTGGTAGACTTAGGAGTAATATTAGGAAATTCTTTTTCATAGAGAGGGTGGTGAATGCCCTCCTGAGGGAGGTGATGGAGAAGAAAACTGACAGGATTCAAAAGAGTATGGGATGAACACAGAGAATCTCTAATCATAAAATGAAGGGTATAATTGGAAGAACCAAGGCTGGTACTGGGCAGTCTTGAACAGTTTATGTCCTGTATATGGCTATTTGGCTTAGGATGGCTGGGGAGCGCTTTGATGGAACTCCAGTAATTTGGTATGGTCTAGCTAGGCTGGAGTGAGCTTCAACAGCAACTCCAGCAGACTTCTGCAGTCTATAACCAAGAAATATCAATGAACAAAGACAACTGAACTTAATCATGGATTTGTAATGCATGTACCTAATGGGCAGACTGGATGGACCACTCCGGTCTTTATCTGCTGTCATTTACTAGGTTACAATATTTTTTCCCTGTGGGCTTCTGGAAGGAAGCCTTTGTTTTTCCCTCATCTTGAACTGGAATGTGGGCAGAAATGGTATTCCAGGCTCTGTCAGGTGGCTCTTCTTGAAGTTGACCACCCATCCAAGCTTCTGCAGCAAGTGGATCACTCGGTGAGCCACTAGTCTGCCCTCGGATTCAAACTGGGTTCTGATGAGTCAACCTGTATGCCCATCCTGCATAGGTGAGCCCAACTACCACCATCACCTTGGTGAAGGTCAGTGGCACCATGGCCAACCCAAAGGGCAAAGCTGCAAACTGGAAGTTTTGTTCCAACACATGGAACCGCAGATACTTCTTGTGGTCCAGAAAAATGGGAATATGCAGATAGTGCCAAGAAACTCTCCTGGCACCACTGATGCAATCCCGACCTCACCATCTCCATTTTCTGACTTTCTAATCTAATCTTCAATTTGTGAGTCGCACAAACCTATACAAGCTCAAGGCAGCAGATCAAAGAGGAAGTGGGAAAGTAATGGGGGGCATGGAGAAGCAAGGGGAGGGGCCTAGAAGTAGGGGGTGCAATACAGAAGCTGAAACAGTTAAATGTCAAAGAGGTGGGTCTTTAGGTTTTTCCTGAATGCGGTGTAGTTTATCTCTTTCCTGATTGCTTCTGGGAAATCATTCCAAGTTTTTGCACCCAGATAAGTTAGCATAGAGTGGAAAATTCGTTTGTAGTGGAGGTATTTTGTGGATGGCAGGTTTAGTTGAATTCTGTTAAGGATTCTTCTTGATGTTGACCAAACAGTAGAGAATAGTTGGATGAGAGGGGCTGCTGAGTTTCTGTACAGAATCTGGTGTAGGATACATGAAGTTTTGAAAATTATTCGGGATGATATTGAGAGCCAGTGTAGTTGCCTGATGAAGGTTTTGATTGAATCATATTTCTGGATGAGCTGCAATTTGTGGATAAGAGTGGTGTTGATGCCAAGGTATGCGGAGTGATATGAGTGGAAGTATGGTCTTGTGAGATGCAGTTGACGCATAGTGTAGATGGTCTTTTTCCGAAGGTTAGAGATTTGTGGTTCCATTGTGAGAGTGTTATCTAAGATGCAGCCAATACCTTGGTGGATTTTTCCATTGTGAGAATGATGCCTGATGAAAGAGTGAGGTTAGATATGGCATTCTGTTGTGCGGTGTGGAAACTAATGCTTTGGTCTTGATGGCATTCAGTTTCAACTTGTTGTTCATTGCCCATGTTTGGATTTTATCTATATTGTTTGAGATTTTTTCAGCAATATTAGTATGGTTATTGGTTGTAGGGATGAGGAGGAAGATGTCATTGGCATAGGATAGTACAGTTTCATCTTCCATTTTGATGTGTCCCAGCGAGTTCATGAATAAATTGAATAGGATTGGGGATAATGGGGAGCCTTGTGGGATGCCACAGATTGCCTTCCAAGGGTTGGAGTATATGGCTTGCTTTTTGACCATGTATTCATGATTTTGTAGGAATTCGGCGAACCATTTCAGTACAGTCCCTGTTATTCCGATTTCTGAGAGTTTGGCTAGGAGTAGTTGGTGGTCCACTGAGTCGAAGGCTACGGATATATCAAATTGGAGTAATATTGCCTGATGACCCGAGCTTAGCAACTGTTTGATTTTAGTGATTAGAGTGATGAGGAGCTCAGTGCTGTGCTTTTTTCGGAAGCCGTATTGGGACGTATGAAGGCAGGAGTGTTGCTCTATGTATGAGGCAAGCTGCTTACTGACATGGGACTCAAGGATTTTAGAGAGGATCGGAATGCCAGCAATCGGTCTGTAGTTAGATGCTATGGAGAGGTCTGCTTGGGCTGTTTTCGGTATAGGGGTTAAGGCTATTTTACCCATTTCTTTGGGTAGGTGTCTTTGGTTCAGGGAACTATTTAGCAGGTTGGTGAGCCAGTTAATGATATGATGTGTAGCTGATGAAAGAAGGTATGGAGGACAGTTGTCTAGGGGGCTGCTTCGTGAGGTTAGTTTTGATATTAATTTATTGGTATCAGGGATGGTAAGGTTAGTGAATGAAGTCCAGATTTGGTCTGCTTTTATGGGTTCAGTGTATTCCGTAGAGTTGTGTTGGGAAGTGTTTGTAGTGGCTGTCTTTGCAACTTCCGATTGGACCAATTTGACTTTGTTGAGGAAGAAATCTGTTAGGGAGTCTATAAAAAGATCCAGGAGGGTATGAAAACTTGAGCTTGAGCCCTTATTATTTCCAGCACCCAGCGATCTGTGGTGATTTCCATCCATGCTCCCAAATAGGCCAATAACCTCTCTCCAATACATGTAGGCTCAGCTGACAGCTTGACATCATAACTGCTTCTTTGGAGCTATGGCAGAGCAGGATCCTGAAGATTGAGGGTGCCTGGCCCTTCCAAATCTTTGTCTAGAAGTTTGAAACAATCTCTGGCCTGGAGACCTGTAGTACTTACAGACCTGAAAGGATATAAACAGCATTGTACAGTTTCATGACAGTTTCTTTTGGCTCTTGCTCTAGCTGACTCATGGCTTTAGCCAGCTCACCTGAGTTCTTGTCAGTATTACTTGCTGAAACCTGGCAGTGTCTGTTGGTTGTTATGCAGCGAGAACAGATGTCCTCTCTGACCGATTTGAACCTTTTTATACTGATAACAGCAAGCAGATAACTTGTTTTTGGACATGTGCTATCCTGTGTATGTTTGCAAGGTAAATATTGCATGCAAATGTTACTATAAAGGAAGCCCCTCAGCATTGTTATGCTTGTAACTCATCTGCAGAGTGAACACATGCACTGCCTAGAAGCCCCTCCCATAGAAAAGCTCCCCATCTGACCGTAAAGGGCTATGCAGTTTGTGAGAAGCGGAGGATGCAGGCACATAGTTTCATAGTTCATAGTTTATTAAAATTTGATAAAATGCTTCTCCTGGAATACAAAGCGTTGTACATTAAAAATTTTAAATTTAAATAGAGAACAAACAACAAATGATAAACATAGACTTTCCAAGACTGACATATTTAGCTAGGGTAGCGACATGTTCTATTCTCTTTATAGAAATCAGTGGATTGTCAAACATGTTTTGCACTGGCCTGTTGTGACAGGTACGGCTAGGCAAAACAAGGACCTCCTGAGAACTGGGGGTAGCGCCTGGAAGTCCAAAAAGTACTCTGCCCAGACTCCTAGGGACTTGAGGTTTGCTATCTGGCAAAAATTTTAGCTTATAGTCCTGCATGCTGGCCATATGTTCATCCAGGCCTTTCCCAAAAAGTAACTGTCCCTGGAATGGCAGTTTACTCAGGGTCACCTCTTTGATGAGGAATCCCCCACCCACCGTCTGATCCATAGCATCCTGTGGGCAGAAATGGAGTAAGCCGACATCTTGCTTATGACTGAAAAGATCATACAGAGCATCAGACACATAGTCCACCCCAGTCATTAAAAACTGGAGATCTTTGTCCATGATAGTGTCCAGATTGTGGCGCAACTTAGAGTGGCAAGCTCAGATGACAAAAGACACTGCCACGGCTGCTTTCAATCCTGATGCTGTAGCCTCAGAGAGCATTTGTTCACAAAATCTAATCTGCAGTCCTCGGCACCCTTCAATACCATGCTGCCTTCATTGGGAAGGGAGGTATGCTTTGCAATCTGTGCTACCAGTAAATCCACCTTTGGGGGAACAAAAAGTTGATTAAATGCAGCATCCAAAGGACAAAGCTTTGACATGACTTTGGCCACCCAAAGGGGCTCCTCCAGAACCTCCCAATGATAGCTGAGCATTTTTGTAATGTCTTGATGTTAAGGAAAGCAAGAGGTCTGTTTGCTGATGCTGCTCATAAGCAAGCATTGTGAGGCAGAGGACTGAGAAGCCTCTAGCTTCAACTCTTAGGAGGGATTCCATGATCATCCCCATAAAGTGCTGAAGGTTTAAACAGCCTGTGCATAGTTGGGTCCTCACCAAGGTCCAGAGCCTCTCCCAAATCTGGATCCTGCCTTCCCAGGTATTTTAATGCCTGTAGAGTAACCCCCTCTTTTGTTAACCTTTATGTTTTAGTTCCCCCGACCTTGAGAAAGTTTGGCGAAACACGTCAGGAAGGGGAATGGACTTTGAATAAACTAAGTTTATTATTTATATATTTATATTAAATAATTGAAATAAGTAAATATTTGGGCAATAGTACTTGGAATCATGAAGAATCCCACCACATGTATCTATTGGTAAGGGTGGATATCCGAATTCCTAAGATGTACTGTTGTAAAGAAACTGGACTAAGAAAGAATTGATAAAACATTGATATATTATCTAGCGCTACTATACTATCTAAGTTGGAGTGAACTGTTTTGGGGTAAAGAGTGAGATTCTCTTTATATATACTATAAATATTGAAAGATGGCTCAAATGCAGGTTCCCAGGTATGCAGCATCATCATCTGCTATAGAGGATTCTGACTGGGAGAGCAAAGGCATTAAAATAGAATCAGTATCTGGCGGAACCTAACTTCTAAAAATGACTCCGCCCCCTCCCCCCTCCCATCTCCAAATGACTTAGCCAAATTTTTCAACGAGAAGATCACTACCATAAAGAGCTCGTTTCCCTCAGCTATCTCCTACAACTCTCTCCCCCCGAAAGACTCCGACGCTATCCCTGCCGACAGATCATGGATTACATTCGAACTTGTTTCCGAGACCCAGATCTCTAAACTTTGCCTCAAACTTAAATCCTGCAAGTGCATCCTAGATCCCTTCCCATCCTACCTTTATGAAAAAATCCCTACACAGGCCATCTCTTCCCTTACTAACCTCATAAACAAAGTCTTACTATCAGGCCTGTTCTCCACCGAAATGGGACACATTGCCTTATCCCCTCTTCTGAAAAAACCCGATCTTGACCCTTCCTCACCATCGAACTATCGCCCCATAGCAAACATCCCTCTTTTAACAAAACTTCTAGAGACCATAGTCGCCACTCAGCTCTCCTCTTACCTAGAGAGATTCTCCATTCTCCAACACTACCAATACGGATTTAGGCCCAATTTCAGCACCGAGTCCCTCCTAGTTTCCCTAATCTCAAAGGTGCAACAACTACACGCCCGAAACAAATTTGCTGTTCTCCTACAGTTTGATCTCTCCACAGCTTTCGACGTTGTGCATCACGACATACTAATCTACCAACTTTCCGAGATTGGGATAGACTCTTCTGTCCTAAAGTGGTTCTCAAACTTCCTTCGCGATCGTTCCTACATTGTCAACACAAACGGCTCCAAATCCGCTTCATGGACACCATCCTGTGGTGTTCCACAGGGCTCTCCCCTATCCCCTATTCTCTTCAACATATATATGACCTCCCTGAAGCTCCTTAAACTATCCCCCCTTGAAACAATTTACACATATGCAGACGATATCCTCATCCTCCTCGAAACAGATCCAAACCTTACAAACCTCCAAGAGAACATCACATCATGCATAATAAGACTTCACGCCTGGTCCCTCTCAGTACAGATGAAATTAAATGAATCAAAAACAAAATTACTCTGGCTCGGCCCAAAATTAGCTCACCTGCCCGCCCTCTTCACCCTACCCACAGGCCCTGCTCTACACCTTGAGTTCTCAAGCAAGGTCCTTGGCATCACTATCGACTCCTCCCTTTCCCTCAACGATCACCTGAATTCCCTGGCAAAATCTTGTTTTTTCAGCCTCCACATGCTGAGGAAAGTTAGATCCTATTTTCACCAAAAGCATTTCACCGTCCTTGTACAATCCATCATCCTATCCAAACTCGATTATTGTAACGCCATCTACTTAGGCCTAACGAAAAAAAGTCTTCGCAGACTCCAGCTTATCCAGAACACTGCGGCTAAGCTGATTTTTGCTAAACACAAATATGACCACATCTCCCCTCTACTTACCAATCTTCACTGGCTCCCAGTACTTTCCAGAATTCATTTCAAATGTTCCTGCCTGGCTTTCAAGATCATTCACGGCATCCTTCCGCCCCTAATCCCTCTATCCTTCCTCGCCCCGACACCAACTACCACCAGATCTGCCCACAGACATAAACTATCCTTCCCCTCTCTACACGGCATCCTCCACGCAGGTAAACTGGGTAGATCCCTCCTCTCCAAAATCACCGGCCTCACTGTCCCGCTGCGGAACCTGGACTCCCTCCAACTATTCCGAAAACAACTGAAAACCTGGCTTTTCTCTAGTATATAATAATCTCTTCTCCTGATTACATCCCCTCTTTTTATGCTTTGTAAACTCTTTCTCTTCTCTCTTCCCATATTTTTTAAACTCTGTAAACCGTGTCGAGCTCCACTTCAGTGGAGAAGATGCGGTATATAAACCTAAGGCTTAGTTTAGTTTAGTATCATCCAAGTCATCATTTGACCAAGTATCTCTGACCTGTGTATGGCACTGTTGCTGGGGAACTGCAATCTTGGGAGGAGAAACCCCCAGAGCTAGCAGGGCCGCAATTCCAGGGGGTTCCATACAGACCTTGTTAATCGTATAAGGCTCAAACATCATGTATTAATGAATTCCTGATGTCCAGATGGCCCCTGCAGATGCTATTTAGCTCCATTTGGGGGTTCTCCAGCTGTATTTCACTGGGGACACATTTGCGCTGCTCCCTTGGTCAAATTTGGACTTTTTTCCTTGTCCCCGAACCGACTGGGTATTAACACCCTGAGAGACCAGAGGAGGCTAAGCCAATGACTCCCCCCACCCCCTCACATGCTGCATGGCACATGGAACACAGATGGGGCATGAATCCAAAGTATCCTGACCTGCAAAGTCAAGCAGAAATGAGGTGTTTTAAGGCAGACAGAGGCTTTTAAATTCAAATTGAGAAATCTAAGATGGTCACCATGGCAGTGATTTTAGTGCCAAAAAACAGCCCAGGGGGAGCTATACAGAAAAATAAAAAAATAGCAATTTTGGGATTTTAGAGGTGGGGAAACCTATCTTTAACTCAAGGACCCTCCAAATTGGTTTGTCAAGCTGTCAACCTGTTACTCACTGTGCCATGCTGGGTGCTGGGAGCTGCAAGAATGGAAACTGCAAACAGTTTACAGGGAGAACCTCTGCCTTAACAAGCCTGAAATCCAGACTGCGTGTGTTTTCTGACTGCCTCTGGAGCCCAAAACTATGGCCGGAGACCTCAACATCCACCGGATCAAGCGCATGCAAATGGGGTGGAGAAACAAAGTTGGCCAAGATCCTGGAAAAAGCCGCCACAAAGGCATACAGCCTGCGTTAAAGCCCATTTGCGAACAAACCTGGGGCGAGCCTTGCACCCAACTGCCGCCAAACTGTTAGTGCAGGCTGTCCAAGTTAGGGTTACCAGACGTCCAGATTTTCCTGGACATGTCCTCTTTTTAGAGGCATCCAGATGGCTTTTCAAAACCCGGCACTTTGTCCAGGTTTTTTAAAGCTTCCATGTAGGGACCACATTGGGAGGACATCTGCGCACACGCGGATGCAATGTATGTGATGTCATTACGTTGCATCTGTGCATGCGCAGATGCCCTCCCGATACGGTCACAAGGACAAGAACAGTTTGAGGAGTGACTTGGACAGGGCTGGGTAGAACTTGGCAGGGCTATGGGTCCAGATTTTACAGGAGTAAAATCTGGTAACCCTAGTCCAAGTGGGTGCACTGAAAAGCAGTCTACCCCTTGGAAGCAGATCCTCAACCTCAGAATCTGCGCTTTACCACAGCCAGAGCTGTCCCACAAAGGGGATCCTTTGCAGCACCGAAAGCCTCTCAAATTTAGTGAAAACAACTTGACTTTAAATGAAAATAAACACAAGGAGGAAAGACAAGCTCCTACTATCTCACTTGTAGGAAGACAAAACCCAGAGGTAAGGGAGGAGAAAAAAGAATGCAAATGAAGCTCCCTACAAGAGTTCTTGCGAGTAGAAGATTAACTACCCATAGGCTCAGGAATAGAGTGTCTGTTGTATTAGAAATTATATTTATTGTATCTCACCATGAACTATCACTGGACAGCATGTAGAAATTGTAATAAGTCAACAAACAAACCTGAGCTATTTGCAGCAACTTTGCTCATTCAGTTGAATAGTCAGGAAAAGGAAATACTTTATATGAGCTTTTAGATTAGTTATGTACTGCAAAAACGGTGTCTTTTTGTATATCTGTCCTGCTTCAGAAGCACATTTGCATTGAGCACGACTGAAATATATACTGCAGCAAATAAGGGGTATAAGCCAAGAATCATCCATTGTTTATACTAATGAATGAGGCAGGTGAACCTATGGCATGTTGAGTCCTGCTCTGCAACTGTTGTTTCAGTTTAAGTGTTGTATCAGCTTTCACTCACCCTGTTTTACCTTCATGCTTGTTTCCTTATCCTCATTTATTCAGTGTACCATTCACTTTACCAATCATCACAGCCACCTCTGTATCATCCTACTTTATGCAACAGTTACGGTATTCCCGCTGCAGTGTCAGTACAAACTGACAAAAAAAAACCAACCCCAAATAAACGTGATTGCACCTGCGAAAACATTGTTTTCTTTCCCTTTCTATTCCATTCTACTACCGGTATGGCAACACTATTGAGCATAACATCTTTTTTTAACCCTTAGGCTACAGGGAACATTCTGCATATTATATTAGGCAGAACAAGCTGTTCACGCACCATGGCTCAGCAGCTGCAATCCCAACTTGCTGGTGTCAACCAAAATGTCCTCCATCTCACACTGCTCTGTACAACTGCCTAGCTTACCCTATATTCTTATGAAGGGCCCTTATATTCCCCAGCTTTCAAACACAAAACTTTCGCCAGGTTTTAATTTTGGGGAAAAAATGTATAATATCCTCAAACAGGTGCTCCTTGTGACCCTGGGCAAAGTCACTTAATCCTCTATTACCCCAGGTACATTAGATAGATTGTGAACCCACCAGAACATAGAGAAAATGTTTGTATGACCTGTATATGTAGACCGCTTTGAATGTGGTTGTGTAACTACAAAAAGGCGGCATACAAGTCCTTAATCCTTATTTCACCTCGATACTTTCAAAACGTCAAAGTAATAAGCTATGCACTTTGCAATCAATTATTCCCATAATAATAAAAACGTTTTATTTAATTACCTCGTGTACAACCTAGCTTGCTTTTTAATTCTCTATGCCTTTTCAATCAAATTTTAGCTGTGAGTTCTATTTATGACACTCTGAACTCATACAATTTCCGGTTCCTCAGCTGAGCGTAATTTGAAGGACAGTTCAGTTAAATATTCAAATCGAAGATCAGTCGCGCCTTATGAGAGCTTTCTGATTGGGCAAGATGAAAGATCAGGCAATCAGCCCAATTGGTCAATAGAAAAATGGAAAGATTCTGAAACAAGAAAACCAAAAACTTGGCTTATAAAGGGATATACTGTGGAGCTGGCAATCATATTTTTCTGAATGTGCAGTGAAAGACAAACAAACCGCTTCACCGTTCTCGAGCTCCGAGAACCGCACTGCTTTACTGCGGACGCCAACTTCTCAAGAGTCTCAAAGGCTTTTAGCACCCAAGAGCTTGTCTTCTGCTTGGTTGCCTAGCGATGCGGATTAATCTTTTCTTTAGTGAACTCGAGCACACCGCTTCCCAAGTTGAAGGCTCGGGGGCGTGGCTAATTGTAATGCCAAGATCTGGATTGGAGGATGGTGATAATGAAGTCATGGAGAAGATGGGAGGTGGTGGTATTTTACAGGAACCTGCGGGAGAGCGGATAGGGAGGTTTGGTTTTAAAGAGGCCGGAAGAGCGTATTGATTGACATGGTTGTCCTAGAATTAACACTGTTAAGTCCTATTTTATTCCTACTTTTCGCTCTCCGTTTCCTCAGTACTGCTCACTTTCCTTTTGTGGTTTAGGGGAATACAGTATTGGATTTGGGTGGTGGCAAGTTACAGATAAACAAGGGACCTTGGTAAACGTTTTTGGAATATAGAACTAGGTAGTGAGCTGACACTCGAAGAAATCGCGAATTTGAATTAGAGAGTTGCGCGGGGACAGAAATCCCACCCATCCCCGCCAGGATCCTCTCCGTCCCCGCCCGTCCCCATAAAAAGCAGCAATTACTTCTGACAGGATCATCAATTCCACAGTTTCTTTTGTGTTTGCGCTGCTGTTTTCCTTGTGGAAACTATTTGGTGGAACCCTTTTTTTGTTTTCTGTTCAGATAATTAACTTACAAACCCCCCTTTTACTAAGGCTGACGTGTCCATTATATTATATGGATGAATCCTGCTTCCAAAGCCTTCCATCCCCGTGGGAGTTCTGTGGGCCAGAGGGGGGTCCCCGTGGGAGTCCCGTGGGTTAGGGGGGGGGGGATTTCCACGATCCCCGTTCCCGTGCAGACCTCTAATCTGAAACCTGTTTCTTCCACCATGGCTCTTTAACAACTTTGGGCAGACTATTTTCATCCTCTATTACCTCATCTAAAAATTCAGATTATAGCCTCTTTGCAAATATCTTGAGCTTAGATTTGGAGAGGTAATTAGGTCTTATTTCTCACTTAAAGGAGAAACCATATGTAGTCTGTGAATATATGTGGATTGAGGGTTGCTTATGTCTTGCTGCTATATTCAAGATCAGGACCTGCAGCTTGCCTACTATTACTATTAATCATTTATATTGTGCTGAAAGGCCTACGCAGTGCTGTACGTTTTGACATTTATAGATGGTTCCTGCTGAGAAAAACTTACAATCTAACTTGGACAGACAGACATGACACATAGGGTTGGGGGATGCAGAGCCCAAGGTGAGAGGAGTTAGGAGTTGAGCAGCTTTGGAGAAATGAGTTTGAGAAGGTAGTCTGAGCAAAGATAGAGGTGGGGAAGGAGAAAGACAGGAAGGGAGGGAAGATACAGATTATGGTTTTGGAGAGAGATTGAAACTATATGAAAAAGGAAAGGATTGCTGCCAGTGGTCTGAAAGTTACAAAATTATTTCCTTATCTTGCAAGACTAGCCCAGATAATTGGGTTATGTTCCCTCATCTATGAGATGGTGACAGACAACATGGACAAATTAGTGCCATCATCAGCAGTAGCTTTCATAGCTACCCAGGATTTGCAGAAGTTTTCACTCGCTACACTCATGTTACTCCTCTCCTTAAATCACTTCACTGGCTCCCTATCTGCATACAGTTCAAACTCCTATTACTGTCCCTCAATATCTCTCCTCTCTGACATCAGAGGGAATGCTTCCGGGTCAGCCGCAGGCTGCATGTAGGAATTACAGTCACGGCTTTGTAAAGAGAAGTGCGGCTGGGAGGAGGGAGCTGGCCAGAGGAGGTAAATACCCATGGGAGGGAGGGAAGCACAGATTTGGAATGCAGAATGGAGGGAAGGATGACCAGGGGTGCATTGGGACACAGAAGGGAGGAGGAGGGTCGCATTTGGAAAGGAAGGGAGGAAGAGGGGGCGCATTGGCACAGGAAGGGAGAGGCAGGACCCTGGTTCATAAGTTGGACATTCTTAACCCAGGGACTGCCTGTATCTGTTCATCTCTTGGACTCTAGATTCATGAAAGGCCTTTTTCATACCAAACCACCAAGCAAACCTCCTTCAATTGCTTGGAATCTCTTAATCTTATACTTTCAACCCTCATGAAAGCTCCCTTTGAATCACTGGCATGTTCATTTCTTAAACACCTCACTTGGAAACTGGTATTCCTAATCTGCATCACTTCTGCACATCGTGCCAGTGAACTACAAGCACTAGTAGTGGACTCTCCATATATAACCTTCTACCATGACAGAGTAGTTCTCTGAACTCATTCTAAGTTCCTGCCGAAGGTCATATCAGATTTTCACCTGAACCAGTCTACGCACCTCCAGCCATTCTCCAAAAGAATCTGTTTTCAATTCCCATCAGATCAACCTTCTCTAACAAGACCTCATTCACACCCTGAAGAAGCAGCACTCCACACATTGGACTGTAAACATGCTATTTCTTATTACTTACATCAGACAAAAACCTCATAGAAAATCCACTTAGTTGTTTTTGTCATTTGATCCTAACAGACCAGGAACTCCTGTTTCTAAGAGAACCATCTCCATATGGTTGGCTGACTATATCTCTTTCTTTATGCTCGGGTTGGGCTGCACTAGAAGGTTGTGTTACCACACATAAAGTTAGAGCAATGGCAACTTCAGTAGCTCACCTATGGTACAGTCCTATAGAGGACATCAGTAAAACAACCACTTGGCCCTTAGTTCATACCTTCACCTTCATAACTTCCCTCCATCCCATTTTTCTTCACAGCTAGGGAGTCCCACATGTGAGAATATGCTGCCTGCTTGTCCCAGGATAAAGCACAATTACTTACCTGTAACAGGTGTTATTTGAGGACAACAGGCAGATATTCTCACAACCCTTTCACCTCCCCTAGTTGGCTTCTTAGCTCTTGTACTGAACTTATGGTCCCACAAGCTGATGTCGGGCAGGAAGGCACTGGCACATGCGCAGTATGGCCAGTCTCAAGACTTTAAAAAATTTTAAGTGACAGTATACTTTTTGCACTGTACGTACTGGGCTCTGTGGATGATGTCACCCACATGTGAAAATAGCTCCCACTTACCCAGTAGACTTGAGTCCAAAATCACCACACATGGGAGACATGAGCCTGGATGCCCTCTACACAGAAGGCCCAAGTCCAGGATCCCAGTGCTGGGATCCATGCACCTGGGAAACATAGTCTTGTACTAGCCACTAACTCCCCTTTCTCCATATCACCTACCTACCTCTACTCACTCTATAGGCCCTCTCTATTTGCCCCCCCCCACACACACACTATAACTTACCTTACCTGACTGTGGTTCCTCTTGTCTTCTCTGATGGCCATTTAAAACAAATGGGATGGTTCAAAGTTGGCAAGATTAGTTTGTGGGGATGAAAGGAGAAGCCATTGTATAGGAAAGATAAGTAAAAGGTAGGTATGGGCAAGGCTCTTTCATCCTGGCACACAGTCCTGTTCAGTGGTCTTGGGCAAGGAGGGAGATATATGGGAGCAACTTCAGTGAGTCCCCTTTATGAGGTCTGGCTCACATACAAGTTGCCCCTTACTGTGAGAAGTAAGGAGTAGGTAGGAAGGGTGGTATAGTCTGGCTCTTCTCCCCTTGCCCCATGCTGCTTATTTTCATTTGGTTTGGGGTGGAAATAGGAGGCAGAAAGAAAGTCTGTTGAGCTGGTGCTGCCTTACTTCCTGTGGCTGATTGGGATAAAAATGAGCCAATCAGCAAGGGGTGGGAGGAACTTCTTGCTCAATAGGGCTTCTTCCTACTCCCCACTTGCAGGTCTGAGTGAAAATGTGGGAACCCGGAGGGACAAGTGATACCACTAGGGTAAATGCTAGAGAATGATGATGATGATGATGGGGAGAGGACAGGGACAGAGCCCGCAGGGAAAGAGAACAAGCTTTGTCCCTATGTCATTCTCTATCTGCATAAAAACTTAAAACATCTTAGACAATTGGCAATGCAGAAGCTGCTTTTGGATTTAAATGAACTATGGTTAAATGACATCATTTGTGTCTTGTCTGCCTTTGATGTGGCAACAAGAGTCTTGTCTGCTGATCAGACTCTTACCATCTGCAACATCCTTCCATCATGTGCCCAGCTGCTTAAGCATCTTACTGTTGCTGCAACAGATTCATCCATCGATGCTGGCATCAACGAGCATTTCTAACATTTAATAGACACTTATTTTCTGTTATCAACTACACAATCTAATTACCTTCCCAGATGATGTAAAAACATAGGCAATTGAATCTTTGGGAAGGTTGTACCAAAACCAGATTGAAATGGAAGGCTCTATTTGTGATTTATAAACAGAATATTGTCCTTTTTTATACTCAAAGATTTAAATATAAAATCATAAGTGTTGGAGGCTTGTGTAAATGAGGACAGAGCTTGTGGGGACAGGGTGAGGTTGGGGACAACGTTTGTGAGGACGGGACAGAGACAGGGCCTAGAGTGACGGGGACAGAGCCCACAGGGGCATGTCATTCTTTAGTAAACAATTCTCATGTCTCTCTTAACCACCTCTCATACCATCAGGAAAAAAAGGCAGCCATAGTAGAGGAGATGCAGCCATGACGGCCAAGATTAGCCAAAACTTAGTTGTAACCATGTTGTCTTGCATATTTTTAAACTATAACAACACGCTGAAGATACTTCTTGCATGGCTGCATCCAAGTTACTCAGCCATGGTTCCAAGTTGCTCAGTTCTAGGAGGAGACTTTGGGCTAGTCCTGGATTTTTGATAACATCATTCTGATGTGTTATGGAGCCTGCAGTAATCATGTCAATGGACAAAATCAAGGATTACCACACTGCTTTGGGATGTAACTTTAAAATCAGAACTGGCCAAAAAGTCTCCCTCCTGATACTGGAGAACTTGGTGACTCTGCAATCAGCTCTACCAGCTCTTTTTTTACTCTCTCTCTCTCTCTTTTCTCACCAAATCTGATTCTTCTGTGGACTTGTGACTTTTTCAAATGCCACATTCACACAAGCCCGCTTTCCAAGCAAACCACTTGGCTACTTCCATTTCTCTTGTTTCAGTGGTTCCTGGAGGTGGATCTTTATTTTTCTGCAGGCAAAAGGTAAATTCTGCATTGCATCGAATTCCCTTGGCAGTAAGAGGGGAGGGGGAGGGCAAAAGCTGAGAACACTTGAGGGAAGAGAGATCAGCATTGCATTGGGGGGGTAGAGTACTAATATAATTGAATCTTTAATTTCTTTATCACACTAAACTGCATTTGGCTCAAGATGATTTACAGTTCAAATCCAACTGAGCACAATAAATTGGGGAATTAAGGTAAAATTAAAAAATCAATGACGCCTATCAAATTTTTTAAATTTTTTGCAAAAACTCAGATAACCTGAATCCATTCTAATGATAGGAGGCAAGCTATTTCAAATAAGTTGCAAAATAAGTAAACAGAATAAAATTGTTGTTTATATTTTATAAGAGATGGGAAAAAAAGAAAGAACACAAAGAACAATCAATGAGAAGTTCAGATGAATACTAAGGGCCAGATTCTGTATAGGACACTTGGTATCAGAAGCCGCCTAAGTGGTTTTTAAGAATTGCACACAGGCATTCCATATAGAATCGCATCTGTCTTCAAGGACAGATGCCTAAGCCCAACTTAAATTCACAATTCTATAACCGGCGTACATGTCACAGGCGCCGGTTAGAGAATTGGGTTGCTGCTGAACTGATTACAGGAAGGGAATCTGCCTGCTGTGATCAGTTTAGCAGCAGGGACCTGTTCCCTTACCCCCCCCCCTCCTCCCCGCAAAGACTACTGACAGGAATTATGCCCAGTCCCTCCTGCTGGAACCCCTGGATGTCCGCTACAGGAGTACCCCATTCCTCCTGCCGCCAGCCCCAAGACATCCCCTGGTAGGAGGGATGCCCAGTCCCTCCTGCTGGAACCACCCCCCTTCCAAAGAACATCGGCATGGGGGATGGCCAGTTCCTCCTGCCAGAACAACCCTTTCCGCAAGCAACATCAGCAGGAGGGATGCCCTGTCTCTCCTGCTGGACCTCTCCCAAACCCACCCGAACCCCAAAGTACCTTTTTTTAAGTTGGCCGGCAGGCTCGCCTTCACTGAATGGCGGGCCTGCCCCTTCCCAGTGCATCTTGGGATGCACTGGGGAGGGACCTAAGGCCATGATTGGCCCAGGTGCTTATGGCCCCTCCCATTGGAGGAGCCTTAGGCACCTGGGCCAACCGGATTCTTAGCCTCTCTCCCAGTGCATTCTGGGATGTGCTGGGAATGGCCTAAGATTCCGATTGACCAGATCCCTTAAGCCACCCTCAATGGGCACTCCTGCCGTGGATATTCGGGGTTGGAGGGGTGGCTTTGGGGTTCTGCCGGTAGTCTTCATATGGGGGGGGGGGGGCAGGTCCCTGCCGCAGCTGCTAAACTGATCGCGGTAGGGAGATTCCCTTGCTGCAATCAGTTCAGCAGCCGCATCTATTTGAAATGTAGGCCAGCATTTTGCTGGCCTACATTTCAGGCACCTATTGCGGTCTTAGGGAGACGCCTAGAGTCGCCTAAGCTCGTCTAATGCTACTTTTGGGTGAAACCACAACTTGTCTTGGGTGAGCTTAGGCAGCCCTAAGCACCTCCCTAGGCTTGCGAAGACACCTACAATGTAGGCAGCTTGCCTCGGGATGGGGTTTGTTGAGTTTTTTTAAACATGCATTCCAATTGGCTGGTTAGACAGCGGTAGGACGCCTACTGCCACCTACAATCGGGACGCCGTATATAGAATTTGCCCATAAATGTTGAGGAGACAGATGAGTATTGGTTGGGGGGGGGTGAGATCACTGGATGTAGAAGTATGTGTTATGGGGCCTAAAATGACAAGTTGGCCTAGGGCCCAAGTAATCGATGCTCTGCAGCTTGGGTCATGGCACAGTACATCTGGCTTGGAAGCTGGGATCTGGACTGAAACCTCCAATTATTTTTCTAATTCATTTTTTCAGTGGTTGGATGTGCGAGTTAAACTCAACTTCCATCTCTAACCACAACACTTAAGAATGGCAGAAAAGTGTGTGCACTCTTTAAATTTATTACTGCTTTAAGTGCACTTGGATATTCAGGGTATCTTTTAATGCTGAGTATTTGAATATAATTAGCTTATTGCATCATAGTCATTTTTGTAGTGCAGTAAAGAAAATGTGTAAAATTGTAATACAGTTTTGCTATTGCTTTATTAGATCAGCTTACATGATGCATTTTTTATAGCTCCCATGAGTCCAAATAAAACAACCACCTTTCAGGAATAGGATGACTGACACTGTGCCACTGGCACACTGCCAGATATCACTCATCGGTCCTCAAGCCTAATTAACATTTTGTAGGGATGATGCCTTCTGGCTGCGCCTTCTCAATTATGTCTGCCTGTTTTAACTGGTGGTGTTAAGAGGTGGGGCAAAGAGGTATGAGAGCTGTCTACATTAGTGTGGTTTGGCTGGAGCACTTTGAGTGTTAACTGATTAGCTAAAAGTAAAAAATCGTAATCGCGTTGTCTTGCATATTTTTAAACTAAAAGAACACCTCTTTTTTCAAAAGCTTCTTTCTCTGTTTCTTAAGTACAAGAGAGTAGTACTTTACAAGTCGATTTCTGATCAGACTCTGTTCTTCACTTACAGGAGTTCAGATGTTGGGAAGTAAAGTATCCTCTGCGAAAGGGTATTTCTACCAAAGAGCGTTAAGCCCTAATGCGCACTTAGGGGTCCTTTTACTAAGGCACGCTAGCTGTTTTAGCACACACTGAATGCTAATGTGTCCATAGACTATAATAGATGCATTAGCGTTTAGCGTGCGCTAAAATGGCCAGCATGCCTTAATAAAAGGACCCCTTAGTGCGTGTGAAAATGCTTACTGCAAAGTGTGTTAAAGCGCTTTGTGGTAACTAATTTATTTGTGCATGCTAAACGTGCAGTAGCTATTTTCTTATAGTTATTTTCTGGAGAGGGCATGTGAGGGGCAGAGAATGTGCATAGACATGCAATCTAATTAGTATGTTCCGAATACGGCACACTTTCTAGTTAGTGTGCCCATAATTCTTAAATAAGAGATGGTAAGTGTTCCCAGCAAGTAAACAGACAGCAATCCTGGCTGGGAAACTACATAAATAAAACCAGACAAACCTACAACGCATTCCGAAAATCAATTAAAACCGCTCTATTTGACAAATTCATTACCTAAATAGATGACCTTCTCTCACTATGTTATTTCCCTGCTGCAAACCCGAATGTAACCTCTCATGTATCTCCAATCCCTCATGTATTCTTTCCCCATGCAACCCCAATTTCTTATGTAACATTTCTCTTCATGCATTCTGCAATTCGCTGATTGTCCAGCCTTCTTTCGATGTGAACCGCCTAGAAGTCGTTTGATTATGGCGGTATAGAAAAATAAAGTTCTTCTTCTTATTATTATTAATTTGTTTTCAGGTTTTACGCGCTAATGTGAACATTACCATGCGACCTGAAAAAGAAATACTAGGAATTGCTTGATTTTCCTAGATGTGCTAGAAATGGGTTTAGCATTGGAAGGTCCCACATTAGCACATGCTAAGTCCATTTCCTGGGGCAATTTAGAAGACATATCCCCAAATTTCAGATGGAAAACTTGTTTGTAGTGAAGATCTTTTGTGGATGGGAGATTTAGTAGCATCCGGTTGAGGTGTTCTGCAAGAAGTAGACCACGCCATTGAGAAGAGCTGGATGAGTGGGGCAGCAGAGTTTCCATAAAGTATTCGGTGAATGATGCAAGATATTTCCAATGTTATTCTTGATGGGATGGGTAGCCAGTATGCTTATTGAACAGAAGAAAAAAGCCTCAGAGATCCCAGTGCATAGCTCACTTTCCCCCCTCCTTTACTAACAGATAGCATGGGTTTTAGCGCCAGCAGCGGCGGTAACTGCTCCAACGCTTATAGAATTCCTATGAACATCGGAGCAGTTACCACTGCTTCAAATGAGTGCTAAAACCCACGCTACGCGTTAATAAAGGAGGGGGTTTGTTTGTCTCATGTACTACTTAGGGACTAACTTTCATTCATTGGCAAAAAACTCCCTGACAATTCAAAACAGTGTACATATATTGCGTTGATATTCACTTTGCAGGCTGAGTATAAGAATATATAAATCAGCACGCAATTAACTAATGGGAGGCCCGTTTCACTAATTGCTTCTTCAGGGGAATTATCATGTTACAACCATTTAAATAGTGTTAAACATTTCAAAATACAGATATTAAAATCACTTTGGTTGTACCACAGAAAAGTGGCATGACCCTTACCCTTTTTTCATACAAGCTTTTGTGACGATTAAATACTTGAGTATATATGCTAATCACTATGGTAGTAATGTTATAAAGTAAGTTTTGCACATATATGGTCTGTTCTACAGTAAAATTCCAACTGGTATAAAAGTATGCACAATGGCATACTTTCTTCCTTTCATCTCGTGTTTCCCCCCTCTCCATTCACCAGTTGCTTTCATATTTCAATCTTTAATGAATTTAGCACTCAGCTGGCGATTCATATTAAAGGCAGGGTATAATTTAATAATATATAAATATAATAATTATTTTTTTTTTTTTGCCTTCTTGAGAATAGGAGGGGCAAAGAGTAGAGAAGTCATATTAGCAGCAGGGGAGGAGGACCACTTCAGTATTAGCACCTGCAACATTTGGAGGGATGACACTCTTTCCATGCTTACCCTAGACCAGAGTAGGCAATTCCGGTCCTCGAGAGCCAGAGCCAGGTCAGGTTTTCAGGATATCCACAATAAATATGCATGAGAGGAGGCAGTGCATGCAAATCCATCTCATACATATTCATTGTGGATATCCTGAAAGCCTGACCTGGCTCTGGCTCTCGAGGACCGGAATTGCCTACCTCTGCCCTAGACCATCCTTTTCACAATTTTTAAAATATTTAAAAAAACAGCATTCCCAGCTTCACTTCAACTCTTCTTTTCTATCTTGCTGGAAAGCCAACAGAAACTCAGGAAGCCTCAGACTGCCCTGACACCCATCTGTATGTTACTTAAGTTAAGGGGGAATTGGAAATTTAGCTAGCCCTAGATTGATTTTTCACTTTTCTTCTGTTAACAGGATTGTGAGCTTATGTTTTAAAACTGTCCTGCCTCCCCCTCCCCATTTCTTTTTCTTCTACTAAGAACATAAGAATTGCCGCTGCTGGGTCAGACCAGTGGTCCATCACGCGGTGGCCCTCTGGTCAAAGACCAGCACCCTAACCGAGACTAGCCCTACCAGTGCCCGTTCTTGTTCAGTAGGAACTTATCTAACTTTGTCTTGAATCCCTGGAGGGTTGCTTTCCCCTATAACAGCCTCCGGAAGAGCGCTCCAGCTTTCTACCACTCTCTGGGTGAAGAAGAACTTCCTTACGTTTGTATGGAATCTATCCCCTTTCAGCTTTAGAGAGTGCCCTCTCGTTCTCCCTACCTTGGAAAGGGTGAACAACCTGTCCTTATCTACTAAATCTATCCCCTTCAGTACCTTGAATGTTTCGATCATGTCCCCTCTCAATCTCCTCTGTTCAAGGGAGAAGAGGCCCAGTTTCTCTAATCTTTTGCTGTACGGCAGCTCCTCCAACCCCTTAACCATCTTAGTCGCTCTTCTCTGGACCCTTTCGAGTAGTACCGTGTCCTTCTTCATGTACGGCAACCAGTGTTGGATGCAGTACTCCAGGTGAAGGCGCACCATGGCCCGGTACAGCGGCATGACAACCTTCTCTGATCTGTTCGTGATCCCCTTCTTTATCATTCCCAGCATTCTGTTTGCCCTTTTTGCCACTGCCGCACATTGATGGAACATTGGAAATTGTTGTTTGAAGCTCTCTGAACTCAGCAGGGCTGTGTGGGGTAGCAGAAGTAGGAGCCAAGTGAGTTGTTGCCTGAGAGTGCCTGAGGAATCGTCTTCCTCCGCACGGTACCTTCTTTTCTACCGAAGTTTGTTTCAGCATTTCATGTCAGCCAAGAGGTCTGTCTACCCACTTTTCATGCTACAGGTTTGGCCAAGCAAGTTAAGACATTGCAGAGGCTGGGCGTACAGTTTTTTTACTCCACTATTTAGAATGCACAAATGACTTTTGTCTTTCTAACCATCTGTTCTAACTAGTCTGTCAAGATGAGACAGACCTGCTTCCAAGTCATCTTTTGCCAGATAGATTCATATGGCAATTTTGTCTACGTACGCTGCATGTAGAAAACAACCACTTATTTTTCTCAAAGCTCATTCAATTAGAAGTGTGGCTGCTTCCTGAGCAGAGTCCAGGGTAGTTCCGCCCGAAGAGATCTGTAGAGCAGCTACTTGTTTTACTCTCCATACCTTTTTATAATATTCTACAGAGTGGACGTGATGGCTCAGGAGGATGCCGCTTTTGGGTCCTTGGATTTGCGGGAAGGCTCATTGGTCCCACCCTAGACATCTGCCACTGCTTTGTTATGTCACCTACAGTACAAACTCCTATGTTTCTGTAACACAATAGAAGATTAGGTTCTTACCTGGATAATCTTTTTTCTGTTAATACACATAGGAATCTGTACAGCTCACCCTATCAGTCTTCAATACATCTGCTTTCTGCCTCAGATAAACCTATAGTTCAGAATTTTTCTTCTGTCAGTTGAAAGTATATGTAATCATATATGACTAAAAAAGTCATAAGTTTATTGAGCACCTGAGCTCCATATGTGTTTGTGTGTTGCACAGCAGGGTGGTTTGTTGGTACATGAGTTACAGAGCAGAACAGAAATGTACTATTGTTTCGGGGAAGTTTTCCCATAACACTCCTTCTGCTTTCTTCTGTTATAATGGATATCAATTGCTTTAGTACAAACTGAAGAGGGCACTATACTCCACTGGTGAAGGAGGAGGAGCTGAAAGATGTGATCCTTCTGCAACATTTCACCTACAGTACAGACTCCGATGTGTATTAACAGAAAGAAGATTATCCAGGTTAGAACTTAATAACTGTAAACTGCTTGATTATTTGAGAAAATTATTAGGGCTTCAGCTTCACTATTACGTCTATGCCACATATTTTCTCGGTCTCTTCAAATGTAAAATCTGTGTTATATGTTGGGCAGTCCTTTCCTGGGCATTTGTTTGAGACTGAAAAATCTATATTAAAAAAACCCACCCTGCCACTCAGGTTCACTGTGGATATGACCAAATTGCGATTAAATCCGTAAATAAATTAAAATTCTTTATGTAAGAGCATAACTAATCAAATGCTTTATGTTGAGAGTTGCTAGTTCACTTCCCAGATTAAGTATTCCATGCTGCAGGCGAGCTAGGGTTAGGAATGCAGTGGAGGCAGCATTCACAAACCAAGGGGAAAAGTCATGATCAGAGTTAAAAACAACACTTGATAACCAGATTTTGAGCACATAAAACAGTTTCTGAAAGAGCCTTGGTACACGGCTGCTTGTCTCATGACATTACTGCAATCAGATTAGGAACACTAAGAGGGAAGGTGTATAAAAATTTAATTGAACCATCAGGTTATCCCTTAGCAGTTCTTATGTTAAAGTTGGTCTCTAATCAAATGAATAAAAAAAGGTGTACTACATAACTTAGTTGCTATTCACAGCCAGCCCTGGAGCCTTTCCTGTTTCCACGTAGGTGGGACCAAGTCAGAAGGTTCTGGGGCCAGCTGCAAGCAGTGTGTGTGGCTTGCTGAGAGAAACCTCCAAAAGAGAAAATAAGTTTAAAAGGTACCAGGTGGGGAGGGGCTGGCTGAGAGACTGTGGGAGATGCTTTTATCATCAGGAGGAGCAAAAAGAGGGTGAGGAGGAGAAAGAAAATTTTCTATCTACCCACTTTGGCCTTGAACCCACCTAAAATTGGCCATCTAGCTGTGCCACTGGTATGAGAACGCGCTGACACATGCCCTATGCCTTCATTGTAATCTTGGGCAAGTCTCTTAACCCTCAATTACCTCAAGTACAAACTTAAATTGTGAGCCCTCCAAGGACAGAAAATACCTACTGTACCTAAACGTACACTACTTGCAGGTGATTTATAAGAAATTAAAATTTAAAAAGTAAAAGTCTGCTTTGTTTTCATCATCATCTGGGGTCATGTAATTTTCTAAGTGTTAAAATGGTGTAATATTGAATAAGTTTAAGAAGCAGTGAGCTACAGAAAATCAGCATGGGATTAAAGGATTATGTAAGGCCATCAAGGATGCTATGCATAACTTGTAATCATGTACACTGTGTATGTAGCATGATTAATTTTGCTGGATCTAAGAATTACAAAAGTATGGCTTGAACTTTGGATATAAGAATTATAAAATGTATTTCTTGGCTGTACTCTGAAAAATGAACACAGAGGATCTAGAATCAGAAAGTAATAGTAAATATTGAAGAACTAAGGCCAGCACTGCTCAGACTCGCAAGGACTGTGTCTGTATATGGCCATTTGGGGGAGGATGGGCTGGGGAGGGCTTCAATGGCTGGGAGGGTGTAGATGGACTGGAGTGAGCTTTGACGGAGACTTCAGAAGTTGGAACCTAAGAACAGTACCGGGCAGAGCTTTAGATTCTTGTCTAGAAATAGCTAAGGAGAAGAAGAAAAAAAAAAAAACCAACAAATTTTTAGATTGAATCAGGTTGGGCAGACTAGATGGACCATTCGGGTCTTTATCTGCCATCATCGACTATATTACTAAGTTATTAGAATCTAAGAATTATAAAAGTATGATTGGATATCTGAATTTAAGAATTATATTAATATATTTCTTAAACTGACGTCTTGAAAACTCTAGCCATCTGACTTCAGAACACTGAGGCCTAGATGCAGTAAGAGGATCGGTAAGATCAGGTGGGTCTGCACCAATCTGATTTTTTTTGGCCGATTCAGAAAGACCTGTTGCACTAAAAAGTTTGCATGCAAATGATTCAAGTGGATGTTCGTCGTAATCCCTGACTCTGCCATCTGATGATCACTGTGAGAACGACTCGCACACATGCACAGAGCCAGCAAGGGAAGCCCGAATAGCTGAGAGGCAGGGGAAGCCTCCTGCCACTCAGCTGTTCAGGGCAGGAAACCTTTTTTAATGGGCAAAGAAGCTATGCATATTACACATGCATAATTACTATCCCATTAGAAAAACACCCCTCTCCCCCCCCCCCCCACCGCTGATGACGGCTCTCCCCAACGAAGCGACACCACGAACCCCCACCCCACCCCGTGCCAGAGAAACAGGCAGGAGAAATGCCCACTCCCTCCTGCCACCAAAGGCCCACTCGCTCATCAGGCGCCCCCCCTCCAAGCATCTCCTAGTTAGGGATGCCAGATTTTACTATAGACCCACCCAGTTCCACTCATCCCCGCCCTGTTATGTCCCAGTCCCGCCTCCCCCCCTCCTCACACACTACCTGCTCTCGTCGGGCAAGAGTAAATCCGTGTATGTGCGGATTTCCTCCTGCCTGACGTGATTTAGAGGATGCTTTTCAAATCCTGGATAAAGTCCTCAAAAAGGAGAATATGTCCGGGAAATCTAAACGTCTGGTAACTCTAGTTCTATATAAGCAGTATCATTATCTATAAATGTATATCATTGAAAGAGACTTACACGCTATTCTTAAAGTTTCCAATTTGAAAACATAAGCATAGTCACACTGGGGCAGACAGATGGTCCATCCTGCTTCCAACAGTGACCGATCCATATCATAAGTACCTGACAGAATCCCAAATAGTAGCAAGATTCCTACGGACATCGGTGACTTTCCCCTTTTCTGTCGCAAAAGCAGACTATGGATTTTATCTTGAGGAATTTGTCCAAACCCTCTTTTAAAAAAACCAACCAACCAGAAATGCTAACTGCTATTACCACATCCTTTGGTAATGCATCCCAGAGCTTAACTATTTATTAAGTGAAAAAAATATTTCTTCCTATTTGTTTTAAAAGTGTAACTTCATTGAGTGTCCCCTAGTCTTAGTACTATTCGAAAGAATAATCGATTCATGTTTACCCATTCTGCACTGCTCAAGCTTTTGTGGACCTCTGTCTTTGAAACAGGTAGAGCCTGAACATGTGTGATAATGCACATAGAAATTTAGGGTCACCAACAAATAAAAATTAATTGTATTCATTGTTGGAACATAGAGCTGGAGGGATGCCACATCTGTACCGCTTGTAAAGCTGGCTCTCAGTTGTAGAATTTATTTGGTCACACAGTGGCAAGATCTATTCAATAAAATAACATATAAACATGATGGCAGATAAAGACCAAATGGCCCATGCAGTGTGCCCATTCGCAGTAACCATTATCTCTTCCTCTCTCTTAAGAGATCCCACATACCTATTACACGCTTTCATGAATTCACACAGTCTTCACCACCTCTTCTGGGAGACTGTTCCACGCATCTACCACCCTTTTTGTAAAAAAAAAAGTATTTCCTTAGATTACTCTGGGGCCTATCGCCTCTTAACTTCATCCTATGCCATTTTATTTCAGAGGTTCCTTTCAAATGAAAGAGACTCGACTCATGCGCATTTATGCCATGTAGGTATTTAAGCGTGTCTATCTCCCCTCTCCTGCTGTTCCTCCAGAGTATACATATTAAGATCTTAAAGTCTGTCTCCATACGCCTTTTGATGAAGACCACGCACCATTTTAGTAGCCTTCCTCTGGACTGACTCCATCCTTTTTATATCTTTTTGAAGGTGCGGTCTCCAGAATTGCATACAATATTCTAAATGAGGTTTCACCAGAGTCTTATACAAGGGCATCAATAACTCTTTTCTCCTACTAGCCATACCTCTTCCTATGCATCCTTCTAGCTTTTGCTATCACCTTTTCAACCTGTTTGGCCACCTTTAAGATCACATACAATCACACCCAAGTACTGCTCTTCTGTTGTGCCCACAAGTTCTTCACCACCTACATTGTACCGTTCCTTTGGGGGTTTTCAGCTCAAATGAATGACCTTACATTTCTTAGCATTAAATTTTAGCTGCCAAATTTCAGACCATTCTTCAAGCTTTGCTAGGTCTTCAGGTTGTTCACACCATCCAGGGTGTCTATTGCAGATTTTGGTATCATCTGCAAAGAGGAAATTGTACCCTACAGCCCTTTTCAATATCGCTTATAAAAATGTTAAAAATAACAGACCCAAGAACAGAACCTTGAGGCACACCACTGGTAACATCCCTTTCCTCAGAGCGATCTCCATTGACCACTACCCTCTGTCACCTTCTATTCAATCAGTTCCTGACCCAGCCCATCACTTTGGGGGCCCATCCTGAGGGTACTCAGTTTATTTATTAGACATCTGTGTCTAAATACACCACATCTAGCGCACTCCCTCTATCCAATTTTCTGGTCACCCAGTCAGTGTTTTATATGCTGATGTAAAAATCCATTCAAAATTGAATCAAGGGTCAGGTTAATTCTCTAGGATAAAAAGTTTTTAATAAACTGATTTCATTTTGCAAAAGTGCAGTTCAGTTTTATTTCCTTCTTTCCAGAGAATTTGAAACAAAAAAGCTCAGCAGTTCTTTAAAGAGAACGAGCTGATGCTAAGACTATTTATTTATTTTATTTAAATATTTATAGCACACATCATCCCATGATTAAATGTCAGTTTTCATATAATTCAGAGGAGACAGCTATTTCTCTTCACTCTGCAGTCGTAATTATTGGCTGATAACATTTCTATGACAAATTTATCAGAAAGCAAGGGTGTACTTAGCCAGCTGTCATTTAATTCTCCTAAAGATTGATTTATTGTAAAAAGATCACTTTGTGCATTGTTAAATTAAAACCAGTAATTCTTTTAATTGATTTTTTATTTCATTGTAGGCTGTGAGATCTTTTATGGGTTTGACAGAAGAAATATTCCTAGATGTGTTATTATGCTTTTCCTATGCGACACCTCTTATAAATCAAGTTTCAAGTTTTTATTAAAATTTGATACTGTCGCTTATCAACCCCCGTCTTCTATGAAACTGCGACAGCAGTTTCTAGTGCAGAGAACCACACTGAATGGTCTACGCTGCTCATGATATTCATAGGAACTCTATTAGCGTCGGGAGCAGCGCGGGACATTCAGCGCGGCTCCCCGTGCTAGAAACTGGTTTCACAGTTTCGTAGAAGAGGGGGCAAATTTCTAAGTGAGTTTACAATTAAAATGTAAGGGGTAAAATTTTTTTTTTTAATGCCAATAACAATACAAATATCATAAAAAGAAGATAAAACAATATTAATTAAATGGCGTACTTGATATTGTACAGACTGGACTGACAGGAAACAAAAGGTAGATGGGGAGGAAATACAATTGAAAAAAGGAACGAAAACATTGAAGGGAAGGACAAAAAGAGGGTAAATACTGCCTATTGTTTCTTTGAATAGATTGATGTGACCCATGTTGCCTGTCAGATATATAGGGGCCAAATTTGCTCAAATGCATGCTAAAAATGAATGGATACAGTAAAATTGAAAGCTAAGCTACAGTAAAAATTAAACATGCATTTTACTCTTCAGGGCCAGCCCAACTGCTAGGTGGAGTAGGCATCTGCCGAAAGTGTCACAGGGTTGGAGGTGAGGCAACAATAGCATGACGACTAATGCCATTCAATCTGAGTTAGCCCAACTGGTGAGCACCTTTACATCTCAGGCTTGCCCCATCCCACCTTCTCCAAAACAGTAAGTTCAGAATGAATGGGACCAGGCAGATATTCAAGAGCAGGGACGACGAGTGCTAGGTGAGATGCTGGACTCCTGTTGGGGTGAAGGGTAGTAGAGAAAGGATAGGGATGGGAAAATACTGGGCATAAATGGGAAGGGCCTTGAGCTGTCCCTTGAATAGCACATGATCGATGGTGCACTGAAGACATCAGATAGCTGTTTTTACAATGTACGAGTACATTTCTCCCTCCGTATTCACTGTGATAGGGGATTAACAGAACCACAAATACTGAAAAACCGTGAATAACTTTTTAATATGTTATTTGCTGTTTTCTATTAAAAACCATTGTGAATATGGTGAAACCACGAATAACATGGTGGGAGACTTGGCCTGTTCCAGAAGGAAAGGCAAAACACGGTGAAGAAAGTGCTGGGAATCAGCGATTTTCTCTGTAAACGCTTGGAATCAGTGATTTCTCTATGCAAGCTGATGTAATTGGGGGGAGGAGCCAGCAAGCTGAAAACCGTGAATAATCGAAACCGCGAATGCTGAAACCGCGAATACGGAGGGAGAAGTGTATGTTACTTCAATTTCTACAGAAATGAAACAACTAACATAGAATTAGACACTTAACACGATGCCCCTAATTTCTGTATTTATATGCCAAAATATAGACTTGGTAATGGATGCTTGTCATTGCCTTTTGACTTTACAAGTAATGAACTTGGAATTGACGGCAAACTGCACCTAAAATCTGAACAGAATTTCAAGGTATCCAGTGCCAAAAAATTCTTATAAATTTAAAATAGATGGTTTTGGGGTTTTTTCCTGGTCATTATAATGCTGTGATCCGGTAAATTTGTTAGCAAAACAAATATTTCTCTTAATGAACCAGAACTATGAACACTGAAAGCTGTTTAATAAACGAATAAAATATGTCTTTCTTAGTCTTATTGAGGAAGTTTAGCATCTTTTCTTATATCACTTTATTGGTAACAGATGCATCCTGGAGAGATTTCTCATTGTTTGCTGCTAGAACTTCATCCTGTTTATACTTGGATAAACCAATTACTAAGTGAACACAGACTGTCTGTGCTTGAAGGAGGAAAGCAATGAAAAAATAAAATTTGTGGTTATCATCCAGGCATGAATTGTGTAATGAGAATTAGTGGAACCTAGCTAGTGGCACTGCAGGGCTTTCGAGCAGAAAGATATGGGCTCTGAGCCGATGGTTTATAAAGGGTTTGCTCTATTTTGGTACCTTTGGGAAAACCATTTACAGATCAGGCCTTAAGCCTCCTTAAAAACAGATTTAAAAGCCAGGCTCTGACTTCAGTTTGTCCTTCCTGTTCTGTTGTCTGGTTTCCCTTTTTGATAGATAGAAGAATGAGGTGGGAGCGGGAGAGATGAGACATTGTTGGGGGGGGGGGGGCAGCAGGGAACATGGGGTTTTTTTTCTCAGAAAAAAAAGCAATACTTATGTGGACCCTGACCCAAAATTCAGTCAGTATCTGCATAAGATGAGCAGGCAAATTTAGGACAGCTTTTGAGCCAGGCCCTAGCTGAATATTGCTGGAGGCTGCATAAGCCCTAGTTCCTCCCCAGCACCACACCCTGGCTCACTCTTGATGGCCTACTATTTTCTTTTTTTTTTTGGGGGGGGGGGGTTTGATCTGTGTCTTTATTCAGTGATACTGCCTAACTTAGTGCTGCTGCACGTTGGTGTTTAGACATTGATTAATGATTTAAGCAGGCCAGATCTGCTCTGAATATCGGACCCTTAATGTCAGAAGTTGATCACATTATGGGCAATTAACAGCTGTCCATAAAATATGAGATAGCTATCAGAAGTGAAGAGATCAAAGACGTATACCTATACTATCAATGAAGAACTGTGTATTATTAAATCTAGTTGGGAAGCTGAGGGAGCATCACACTTTTGGACTCTACTGCACATTAGAGTGAGAAGGGGATGGGATTGGAGGAAACTTGTCAAGCAGCTAGAAATTTCCATTATTGTTATGACTCAGACAGATCACTATTTTGTTTTCATGTGATACTATAAAATACTATTAAATAAATTAAAAAAAATTTTTTCCAGACCAACTGTCACCCTTGCTTATGGTCTCAACATTGACAGGTGTACTGCTACCACACAGTTTAAGTCACCATACCTGCTCTTTATAGGCTCCTTTATTCATTGTGGCTTCTGCTATATCTAAAGACTGTGGCCAATATTAATCCCGCCTGACACATGCAACCCTAGTGTAGTTTGGCTTCCATTCTGGGTCCACCATTAAACTAGGATTACCCAGAACCTGAAAGTCCTTTATGCTTTTCTTGTGTCCCTTTGTGGTTTGTACTTTGAATCCCTCTTTTTTTTCTATGGTATTTTCCTGCCCAGCTACCTACACTGCTATCTCAATCTGAAACCGTGTACCACAAAGGATCTCAGATATGCTGTCCTCACTTGGAATTTGGGGTTCTATTCTGTCTTAGGTTTTCTTCTTATCTCCCCCATTGCACTTTTAGTGTATGCTCAAATGCATCCTCTTCCATTGCTAGCCCACTATCAGTTGATATACCTTGGGGATCTATCATGGGACCTTTTCTCTCTATACTCCCTTGGTGCTCTGGTCTCCTCCCGTGATTTTCAATATCTTTATGCTGATTGATTGATTTATTTGGTTCATTTTATATCCTGCCCTCCCCAACGAGCTCAGAATGGGTTACAGGTTGACATACATAATGCATAGACAAACGGGATACAATTTATGATTGTGCATTATAGTTGTAATCTCTTAGGTAGATATACATGTAAAGTTTAGTATATCGTTTGTTTATTAGGTGTTTTCTAAGTTTGCATACATAGAGTTTGAATATAGAGTTAGAGTTAGGATACCTAGTGATTTTTGGGGAAGAGATAGGTCTTTATTGTTCTCCTAAAACCAAGGAGTCCATCAAGGGATCTAATATGGGGAGGCAGTTGATTCCAGTAGCTTGGTAGGAATTGGAAGTAGGAGTGGTTTCTGGCACGCTGGAGTTGGAGGGCACAGCCAGGGGGTATTTGGAGACAAGTTTCCTCTTGAGAGTGAAGTGGTCTGTTTGGGATATATGGTGGAAGCTTGTCAGTTATGTAGCAGGGTGCTATGCTGTGTAAGGATCTGTATGGTATTATCAGTCCCTTAAAAATACAGTGTTTGGTGATGGGAATCCAATAGGCTTTTGATAGTGCTTGTGAGACAGTCTCGGGCATTGAGGTTCATCAGCTGATAGCTGCATTTTGTACACGTTGTGGGCGATGGAGATTTTTTGCTGTTAGACAGTTGAATAAGGCATTACAGTAGTCCATGCGGGATAGAATGAATGCATAGAGAATTTGGGCGAAGTCAATTTCAGAGAAATAGTTCCTTATTTTTTTCAGCTGTCCAAGATGGGAAATGTGACCAGAGAGAGGCTAACGTCTAGAAGTATACCTAAGCTACATGCTTGGTCTTTGCAATTATGGTTGTGGCTTACCAGATGAGAGAGGGATGAGTGTAGGAGCACTGTTCTATGCAGATCCATAGTAGTTCTGTTTATGAGGCATTTAGCTGAAGTTTATTTGTAAACATCCAGTTTTTTTTTATTTCTGTGAGACAGCTGTGCAGTCTTGCAATCTGGGCATCGCAGCTCTTACCCAGAGGAAAGTAAAGTTGGATGTCATCTGCGAAGGAGTGGATATGTATGTGGTGTCTGTAGGTTATATTTAGAACAGGTTTGACATAGAGGTTGAATAAGAGAAGGGGGCAAGAGAGCTCCCTGTGGGACTCCATATTTTATTGGTTTTGGTTTAGATAGGGTGGAGTCCAGCAGTACCCTTTGGGTCCTGTTGCGTAGAAATGATTTGAACCAACTTTGTGCAACATCTTGGATGCCTATTTCAGTGAGTCAAGTAATGAGGAGTGAGTGGTCAATAGTATCGAAGGCTGAGATCAAGTAGTACTAGTAGTACATTGTTTCCCTTGTTCATGAATTTCCAGCAGTCGTCGATATACGTCCATCAGAACATCGTTCTCTCCAAACCAGAAATTTCATCAGGAATCTAGGCTCAAGTCTCAGCCTACTTGTTTGACATTGCTGCTTGAATGCCGTGCTGCCATGTGAAAACGAACATGGCCAAGACTGAACTTCATATCTTTCTCCCAAACCAAGCTCTCCTCCCATTCTCTGTTTCTGTGAATAACACTCTCATCCCTCCTGTCTTGTTCTCTCTCTCTCCTTTCTCTCTCTCTCTCTCCTTTTTCTCTCCTGCCAACTCCAGACTCCTTATGCCTGGAATCGTTTTCCTGAGTTGGTACACCTTTCTGAGGCTGCTTTTCCTACTACTATCATTTCTATAGCGCTGAAAGGCATAAGCAGTGCTGGACATTTAACATGCAATAGACTGTCCCTGCTCAAAAGAGCTTACAATCTAATCTAGACAGACAGACAGGACATATTGGGGTTGGGGAGTTTCTTAACCCCCTTTTTAATCATTCCCACAGTAAATAACTCCCTGAGCCTGTATTTATCCTGCTTGTCTGTCTTGAGTAGATTGAAAGCTCTATCGAGCAGGGACTCATGTGTTTTGGATACAACACTTGCGGTATGTCTAGTAGTGCTATAGAAGTGATTAGTAGAGTCCACACTAGCCACCAGGTGATATCTTTTTATTTATTTACAAAAGCAAAATGGAAATTTACATAATTTAATATGTGATGTATGTTTATACAATTGTTTTCTCTTGCATTCCTGTCCTAGTTAGTTATAAGATTGAGGGGGGGGGGGGGGGGGGCTGAGGCAGCCTATGTGCAACATGTTTTGTACAATGCAGCCCAACAGTGAAATGATTTTGACCTGCCTGATGCAGACTTAATTGGAAAAGCACAAAATAATGAGGATAATGATTGCTTCTCCTGCTATGTGTACAGGCAACACTCGGATGGATTGCACCACTTTTTCCTATTAATAATATCTTTTTAAAAGCATATACCAGGATGTGGGCTGTGTGGTATAGAGACATTTACTAGGCATTCTCTGCTCCTTGGCAAAGGAGAAAGAGAAGTAATTTCCTCCTGTATTATCTTGGAAGAATTAATTAGTCTGGTTGCTCCCAGTTGTTCTCAGCAATAGAGGGCTGGATTCTCAAACCTTACTGTGCTCTTATTGATGGTCACTAAACCTGTTCCAGCTGTTGTAGTGTGCCAGTGTTTTACTGGCTGATTTGCAGAACGGCTTACCACAGTCTTCTCCAAGCGTCCTAGCAGTCTCTGACTCTGCCATGCAAATGTAGTACAACGAGATCATTAATATTACAATGGTAATAAAATGGACTCATTAATATTTAAAGAAGCACTCTGGGTGATTCTCTTTTATCGCCGGGTGATTCCCTAACCTCGTTGTGCCACAGGAGGGCAAAATTTTCCGGCAGGGTCTGATCTGTCGTAGCCTTACTTTCTGGTCAGTGCCTGAGTGCTGATTGACTCAAGCACTGACAGCAAAGTAAGGCTTGACAGCTCAGAACCACCCCCCCCTTAAATTGAAGGATGGCAGGAGGGATGCCAACTACCACCGCAAGGGTCCCCTGCACCCTTGATAACCCCCCCACACCTTTAAATTCAAGGACAGTAGGAGGGATGCCCACACCCTCCTGCTGCTGGGGTTCCCGCCTTCCCCCGATAACCCCCCTGGCACTCCCTACATCTTTAACTTCAAGGCCTGGGATGCACTGGGGAGGGGCCCAAGGCTCTGATTGGTCCAGGCGCCTAAGGTCTCTTCTATGGAAGCGGCCTTAGGCACCTAGGTGTATTTCTGAGTACTAAGCACATATTTAACTATTTAGAAAAAAAATATTTTTGTAAAGGAGACATGCCATTGTTGAAGAGTAGGCATTCTTGCGTTTTCTGGCTAAATAGAAGGCAGTAAGGGCTTCCACGTTAATTTTTTGTAGGTCTCGCGCACTAATGTTGCCATTAGTAAATAATCGGCAAATTAAAAACAAAGAAAAAGCCCTAAAAAGTACCGTGTTAAATCTGGTCTTAGCATGCAGGAAAGTTCAGTGTTAGAATGCATTATGTCCAGATTTAAGTGCACTTTAATAAAAGGGCCCCATAGTGCATTAAATGCATCAAAGGTGAGTTAACATCACCTTACTGAGGTGGCATTAAATATTTTGCATTATCTGCTTCACCAATTGGGCACTTGGCACTCAGGGCTCACCCATGCTCATTCACCAAGGCACTAAAGACAGGTGATGATTCGAAAGTATGTGGTTTATGAAGGCTGCAGCAATGAAAGCAAATAGACATTTACAATTTCAAATCCTTCAGTACATTTCAACAGTGTTTTACTCCTGTATTAGGTTCCCCTAACTTAACTAGACCTTCTCTGGGTAAACAGCCTCTGCATACCAGTCTTCCCTTTTCATTTCTGTGTCGATGTTGACCTGTCTTTGGGAGGGACCCATGCCTCCCACTCTTGCTTTTCTTTCCATCAATGTATCCCTATTGTCTTTTGTCTCATGGGCCTGCCCAACTGCCATTAACTGACTGTTTCACATGGCTTTCCGACTGTCCAAGTTGGAAGACATCCTATTATTGGTCTTTTCAAGCCATACAAATGATGAGGGGGTGTCAATATTCACTTTTATTCACTGTCAAACATTCCAACAAAACCATGCTATTCAGTGGCGTACCTAGGGTATGTGGCACCCAGGGCCCATCATTTTTTGACACCCCCCCCCCCACATGTAAAAAAAATTTTT
Source organism: Geotrypetes seraphini (assembly GCF_902459505.1). Taxonomy (NCBI): domain Eukaryota; kingdom Metazoa; phylum Chordata; class Amphibia; order Gymnophiona; family Dermophiidae; genus Geotrypetes; species Geotrypetes seraphini. The sequence continues at coordinate 26,612,834 of NC_047095.1, forward strand.
TTTTTTTTTTTGCAATAACCATGAAATGGAATAAATGGTCAGAATAGAAACAGGCAGTGAAAATTTTCTTTTATTGAACCTCATATATGTAACCATTATTCCAAACATAACATAACATAAATGATGTCTAAATTGTCATGACATTAGAAGTACATATGGAGTAGTTGCAGGTGATGCTTGGGACAGTTTTGATTGTGTTAGTTCGGTTTTATGTGTTTTTTGAATAGAAGGGTTTTTATTTCTTTTTGAAGGTTTTGCAGTCTGTGGTTGATATCAATTGGTTGTAGAGTTGGGGGTCGAGTGTTGCAGCTCGAATGGCTAGGAGGTTGTCGAACAGTTTTTTTTCTTTTGACGTTTTTGGTTGGAGGGTGTGTGAATGGTGCACAAGTTCTCCTATGTCTGTTTGAAGTGGATTGAATTATTTAGCTGAAGAAATTAGTTACCCCCCATTCCACACACATTAATTCTCTTCCATTTTTGTTCCCATTATAAAAAACACTGATAAGTTCCCAGAAAAAAAATACATTAAAATAAGAAGTGAAAACAAAGGCCCCTACAGATGAGAACATAACATAAGAATAGCCTAACTGGGTCAGACCAATGGTCCATCATGCCCAGTAGCCCATTCTCATGGTAGCCAATCCAGGACACTAATACCTGGTCAAAACCCAAAGAGTAGCAACATTCCATGCTACCGATCCAGGGCAAGCAGACACTTCCCCCATGTCTTAATAACAGATTATGGACTTTTCCTCCAGGAATTTGTCCAAATCTTTCTTAAAACCAGCTACACTATCTGCTTTTACCATAACTTCTGGCCACTTCATTTTTAAGTTTAGATCTTTCCTTTCAAACAGAGACCTTGCTAGATGTCAAATACAGCACAAGGTAACTTCACATGGACTTAGCTGTGCAGGAAATGTGAATCTCCTCATACACCCACCATATAGTGCAAAAATGTGCAAAGGTCTGTTTTTTTCTTTCGATCACTACATAGCCTAATGCCACACAAGCAGCGCTGTTACAAACATATTCTGTAGGTCAATGCTAAGGATAACAAAGTTTCCTTCCTTGGACCAGAAGGAGATAAACCACTGGAAGAGATCCCAAAACAACACCCAAAGACCCACTCAGTGTGTGAATCAGTTGAGTGGAGTGGACTAACTGGGGGGTGGAAATGGGCCCGGAGTTTGCTCAGCAGAATTTCCCAGACCACCTCTTCCTCTCAACACATTGACACGCTGCCACCATCACCACTAGGAACACCTCACTGGGTAGGCCAGCTATGCTATAAACTTTATAAAACACATTATTATATTTTCTTATAAAGCACATATTTTAACTGACCTCTCTGACATCCTCAGCCTTTCCATTCACAAAAATAGAAGGAAGAAAAGTTCCCATTTCCTGCTGTCTCATGTCCCCGACCTATACAATATTTTTTTTCTGCAGACCCTTCAAAAGTCTGACCAAATCCTCGTTTCACTTGCATTATAAAGTACTGAGGATGCCATCTCTCCCCAATCCCAGGTCCTAAAGTCTAAGACAGTAGCGCAAACTAATGCTGCCAGATACAGGAAAAAAAAAATTTTGATTCGATTCAGCCCTATTGAATTGGTTTTTCAATTCGATTTTCCTGCCCAGTTGGGTGATTTTTTTCAAAACTCCTGGTGGGTTTTATAGCTTTTTCACCCCCTTTGGCTTCTCCTAACCACACTGGCGCTGTGGTGTAAATAAAATAAAGAAACAAAAAGGACTTTTCCTCTTTCTGTTAAATCCTAGCTCACGTTTGCAGTCCAACACCAGCTCTGGCAGGATACACATTTCAAATCTGACATGTTATAATCACAAAACAGAAAATAAAATTAATTTTTCTACCTTTTGTTGTCTGGTTATATTTCAAATCTTGTTGGTCCAAGGCTCTGGTTTTCTTCTGATAACTTGCTTGCCAGGGTCTCCTTCTTTCTGCATGCTAACCATCCATCTGCCAACTCTGTCCTCCCTTTCCATTTCCCTTCCCTTCCCAGGAAGTCTGGTATCTTTCCTTTTTTTCATCTCCCTCCACAGATCCACCTTTTCTTAAATACCCTTTCATCCGGCATCTCTCCCTCCTTCCCCACCATCCCAGAGTCCACCATCTCTCCGTTTCTTTTCCTAATTACCCTCCTATCCAGTATCTCTATCCCTCCTCCACACCATCCCTTGTGTCCAATTTCTCTCCCTTTCTGTTCCTTCCCTCCCTAAATCCCATGGTCCGTCATCTCTCTCCCTCTCCTCTATTTTCAGACCCATTATTTCTTCCCCCCCCCCAAAGTTTGGCATATGCATGTCTCTTTGAACACCCCCTTCCCTCCGTGTACTTCTAAATCATGGTCCCCCCCCCCAAAGGCCTGTCCCCCCTTAAAGGTCTGCCTGTCCCACCTTGAAGGCCTGCACCCCCCTTGAAGGCCTGTCCCTTCCCCTTGTAGGCCTGTCCCCCCCTTGAAGGCCTGCCTGCCTGTCCCCCCCTTGAAGGTCTGCACCCCCCGAAGGCCTGCACCCCCCCGAAGGCCTGTCCCCCACTTGAAGGCCTGTCCCACCCCCTTGTAGCTTCTCCCCCCCCTTGTAGGCCTGTCCCCCCTTGAAGGCCTGCCTGCCTGCCTTTCCCCCCTTGAAGGCCTGTCCCCCCTTGAAGGCCTGCACCCCCTTGAAGGCCTGCACCCCCCCCCTCGAAGGCCTGCACTCCCTTGAAGGTCTGCACCCCCCCCCGAAGGCCTGTCCCCCACTTGAAGGCTTGTACCCCCCCCTTGTAGCTTCTCCCCCCCTTGTAGGCCTGTCCCCCCCTTGAAGGCCTGCCTGCCTGCCATTCCCCCCCTTGAAGGCCTGCACCCCCTTGAAGGACTGCACCCCCCCCCCGAAGGCCTGCACTCCCTTGAAGGTCTGCACCCCCCCCGAAGGCCTGTCCCCCCCTTGAAGGCCTGTCCCACCCCCTTGTAGGCCTGTCCCCCCCTTGTAGGCCTGTCCCCCCTTTAAGGCCTGCCTGCCTGCCTTTCCCCCCCTTGAAGGCCTGCACCCCCCTTGAAGGCCTGCACCCCCCCTTGAAGGCCTGTCCCCCCCCTTGTAGGCCTGTCCCCCCCCTTGTAGGCCTGTCCCCCCCCCCTTGTAGGCCTGTCCCCCCCTTGAAGGCCTGCCTGCCTTTCCCCCCTTGAAGGCCTGCTCCCCCCCTTGAAGGCCTGCACCCCCTTGAAGGTCTGCACCCCCCCAAAGGCCTACACCCCCCCCCCGAAGGCCTGCACCCCCCTGAAGGCCTGCCTGCCCCCCTTGAAGGCCTGCACCCCTTGAAGGTCTGCACCCCCCCCGAAGGCCTGTCCCCCCTTGAAGGCCTGCCTGCCTGCCTGTCACCCCCTCCCCCTTGAAAGCCTGCTTGCCTGCCCGCCCGCCCGCCCCACCCTGAAGGCCTGATGCCCCGACCCACCCCGAAGGACCGCTCGCCCCCCTGGCCTCCCCGCACCACCTATGAAGCAGCCGCAGCAGGATCGCGAAGTCAGCGTCAGCGATCCCTGCGCTGCTTCCTGCGCCACGGTCCCGCCCCTCCTCTGACGTCAGAGGAGGGGCGGGATCGCGGCGCAGGAAGCAGCGCAGGGATGCTGACGCTGACTTCGCGATCCTGCTGCGGGCTGCTTCACAGGTGGTGCAGGAAGGTCAGTGGGGCGAGCGGTCCTTCGGGGGTGGCGGGGGACTGAACGGCAAGGCCGGGAACACCCCCTTAGGGCTGGTACCCGGGGCGGCCCGCCCCCCCCTAGGTACGCCACTGATGCTATTACTGACTGACAAGGTGCTCTGTACCCTGCCTTAACTGAGAACCTTAACTTGTCTTTTTTCTTCTTTACCCCCCCCCCCCACCACACACACACCTGATGCCTTGGCCCATTTGAGTGCAGCCGCCGCTTATCGTGGTTGCTTTACTATTTAACTTAATTTATATATTAAATGGAAGCTGCAGTACTCATCCATTCCTTGTCCCATACAATGTTTGAGTTAAGGTGGGAATATTCCCATTTTAACCTCTTAGCATACTTTAGTAGAAGGGGCTGGAAAGTTTTCTGATACATATGCAAAAATCATTGTGATTTTCAGATAAGGAAACACTCTTTATATTGCTGGATGCCACTTTCAGCGGGCAATGTATATTTTTTAAATGGAGCTGATTCATTTTTGAAAGTTCTTCATTGGTTGCCTAGTTATGTGCGTATTCTATTTAAGAAACTGATGATTATGAAATAATTTATTCTGTTTGTGTTACATGGGAACGGGGATTGCAGGACTCCCACAGAGATCCCCCCAGGTCTATGGGATTCCCGAGACTTGGAAAGAGAATTAGAAGGAGGACTGCGAAGAATTGCAAAGAGACTTGGACAAACTAGGGGAATGGGCAGAGAGATGGCAGATGAAATTCAATGTTGAGAAGTGTAAAGTATTGCATGTGGGAAGCAAAAACCCGAGGTATAATTATACGATGGGAGGGATGTTATTGACTGAGAGTACCCAAGAAAGGGACTTGGGGGTGATGGTGGACATGACAATGAAGCCGACGGCACAGTGCGCAGCTGCCGCTAAGAGAGCGAATAGAATGCTAGGTATAATCAAGAAGGGTATTACAACAGGAACGAAAGAAGTTATCCTGCCGCTGTATCGGGCAGTGGTGTGTACACATCTTGAGTACTGCATCCAGTATTGGTCACCGTACCTTAAGAAGGATATGGCGTTACTCGAGAGAGTTCAGAGGAGAGCGACACGACTGATTAAGGGGATGGAAAGCCTTTCATACGCTGAGAGATTGGAAAAACTGGGACTCTTTTCCCTGGAAAAGAGAAGATTAAGAAGGGATATGATAGAGACTTACAAGATCATGAAGGGCATAGAGAGAGTAGAGAGGGACAGATTCTTCAAACTTTCAGAAAATAAAAAAAAACAAGAGGGCATTCGGAAAAGTTGAAAGGGGACAAATTCAAAACAAATGCTAGGAAGTTCTTCTTTACACAGCGTGTGGTGGACACCTGGAATGCAATTCCAGAGGATGTTATAGGGCAGAGTACGGTACTGGGGTTTAAGAAAGGATTGGACAAATTCCTGCTGGAAAAGGGGATAGAGGGGTATAGATAGAAATTTACTGCACAGGTCCTGGACCTTTTGGGCCGCCGCGTGAGTGGACTGCTGGGCGCGATGGACCTCAGGTCTGACCCAGCGGAGGCATTTCTTATGTTCTTATGTTCTTAAGATAGACAAAAGCAAAAACTGGGACCATAATGGAAAAACAAAATGTCCCACCAGCTACAGCAAGGGAGATGTTCATTTTGAGGGGGGCTAAGCTCAAAGTGGGAGGCCCAGCCCCCTCTCATGGTTATGCCACCAATTGTGTTTAGTACAAAATGAAGTACTTGTTGAGTTTGTTTTGGGGTTTCCAGTTCAGTTTTGGCACTTTTTTCTTATGTAACCATTGTCCTGAAAAGTGCCTCTCTCAATTCTGCTTTAAATGATTTTGATGCTGTATTATTTGATTCTGTACTCATTGCTGCATTAAAAACCATTTGTGGATCTTGAAATGACCTCTCACAAGTTACCTATACCAGATGGTGGAACCAGATTTGTTTGCTCTACAGATATAAGCTTTATATTGCCAAAAAATACAACTCTTTTATTTCTTTTAACAAGAAATGGTCAACCCTACAGTCACATGATCTAATGTCTATTCTAATGCTTTCTGATGTTGTATGCATCTCTTATTTCTGTTCACTGTTATTTGTTTATATTGTATTTTAATGTTGGTTTAAATAAACTTAAGACTTAAAAAAAATCAAAACTGTCAGAAATAATTGCTGCTTTTTATGGGGACAGGTAACTTTTATGGAGGAGACGGGCGGGGACAGAGGAGATTCCTCACGGGGTCGGATGGGATGGAGGGGATTCCTCGCGGGGACGGGTGGGGACAGAGGGAATTCTGGCAGGGATGGAGAGGATTAGGGTTTGGAAGAACGGGATACTGGTGGGGATGGGTGGGATTTCTGTCCATGTGCAACTCTCTATTACAGGGTTATTCCCTAGCCAGGAATGATGCCTGATTATCTTGCATAGTATGTTCATATGTATTCATAATGTGCTTTTCCTTCAGAATTAATAGCAGAATCTATTTATTCCATTCTTTTCAGAAAAAAAAGTCAAATATAATTATTTTCATAGTACTGTATTTTGATCCATGGATAAGTTTTTAACTCTGTTCTTATTTATTTTTTCTAGTATTATTTATGTTATGTATGCAATCCATGCTGACCTTTTGGTACAGATACATTTTGGTACAGATACTTTTAAAATTTTATTTGATAACAGGATTTCCCCCCCAAAGAGGTTAATTTTTTATGAACCATTTTCATACATAAAATGGTTAAAAATATATGTAATGCAAGATGACGTACTTTTATTTATTTTATAGGTGATATGCTCAAAGGCGGAGTTAAGGTAGAGTATGAATAGAGTTGAGATTTACATACATAAAGTATGTGCCTCCTTCACAGCCTGATGGGGCTGGTGTTATGGCTTCTCTTGTGGCTGTAGCTGCCAGTGAGTAATAGGACTGCTGGCTTAGCTCCCAGAAATAATTATGGTCCTAATTTTAAATGAGTTCATTTTGCAAAAGGGTCATCCACAGATCTTGATTCTCTGGCTTTATAGCACTGTCTGGAACAGAATTGTAACACTCAAAGCCCTCCGTGCACTACTTATTTTACCAAAGTGATATGAACCAAACAAACAAGGTCCAGCCTCTGACTACCTTTTACTCCAGATACAGTTTGCAGCAAGAACAATCCAAATAATGTAGTGTAACAGAAAAAGTGCTTCCTTCAACAGTTCTAACAGTATGGAAGGCAAATGTCAACGTAATTCCCATGCATAAAATACAGAAATGCATTATTTTAAAAAATTTCTAGTACAATGCTTGAACTTTACCTGCATTTTGCAGAGGTATCGCTAGGGGCTTGTAATATGTATGTTTGTATTTTCAAAAATACTTTAATTTGACAAAATCCATGTCTGCATTTGTAGAGAATGGATGTGCACATGTTTACACAGGCTTTTTCATTAGTTTTCAAAGTGAATGTACCAACATATTTCCAATTTGAAAACTGGTGCAGTATCTGGAGATCAAAAGTACCTATGGATTTTGCACATATATGTTGGCAGTATGAAATTTGGCCTCTAATGGGGCAATTCTAGGACTACGGGGACATACGATGAAGCTACTAGTAGTAGGTTTAAAACAAACCGGAGAAAATATTTCTTCACACAACGTATAATTAAACTCTGGAATTCATTGCTGGAGAATGTGGTGAAATCAGTTGGCTTAGCGGGCTATAAAAAAGGTTTGGATAATTTTCTAAAGGAGGTAGAGGCTAGAAAGCCCCCACCTACACATCATCATGGGGTACCTATAGTGTGTTTGAAATTAAATAGCACAATCCCAAACAAGTGCACAATGAACACAAATAAAAAAATGGATTCACAAATTGCAATCACTCAGGGAACCCCCCAGCCAACTCCCAGCAAAAAATCAAAAAAGCATCTTAGCTTGAAGAGTCTTCATTCAACGTTCAGGGGTGCGGGAACAATGTAGATGAAACACCGCAAAACCAAGTTCAACCAAGCCTGGTTCCTCTCTTTCTCTCCAGCCTGCCTTGAAGTCCATTTGGATACTTGATTCATGGGTTCCTGAGGAAGGGATTTTGTTCCTGTAACCAGGCTTGGTTGAACTTGGTTTTGCGGTGTTTCATCTACGTTGTTCCCGTACCCCTGGACGTTGAATGAAGACTCTTCAAGCTAAGTTGCTTTTTTGATTTTTTGCTGGGAGTTGGCTGGGGGGTTCCCTGAGTGATTGCAGTTTGTGAATCCATTTTTTTATTTGTATTCATTGTGCACTTGTTTGGGATTGTGCTATTTAATTTCAAACACACTATAGGTACCCCATGATGATGTGTAGGTGGGGGCTTTCTAGCCTCTACCTCTTCGCTTGAAGCATTGGAGTTTTTCTCCCGTCGCTTATCCTGCGCACTGAGGGTACCTTACATTGTCACACTCTTATTATTATTTTAGTATAAATATTCCTTTGTATGTTGGTGGTTTTGCTGTTCTGCAATCACTCATGGAACCTTTTGACCATTTTTTGCCTCATCGTTGGATTTACTTATAGAACTGGCTTTTAAAATCTTTCCCTTACTGTTTTGTAGTGTACTTGAAAATGACAAAATTCATCATATAAACACTGAAGTACCTGCCTGCAGTAAAGCTTGATAAATAGGTACCTGCAATAGGCCCCTCGGACTTTCTTTTGCTTTTTGTTTATTCCTTTGTCTACCACTCTCTCAGTATACCTATTCTTCTGGCCACCCTTTCTTAGGCCCCTGATTTTCTTTTTCTTTCTTCTGCGCCTGTGTCCATCTTTTGCTATGTCTTTTTTTCACTCTTTCTCCTAGGTCCTTGCGATCTTGTCATTTCTAGTGCACTAGGAGTGCCATTCTGGACGGACAGGTAATATCCCCATGCTCGCAAGCCGTGCAGAAGCAATCCAGCTTTTGAATCCCTCCTCCTTCACTAGAGGGCTCTGCTGCCCCCTTCAGTTTTTCCTTTTGCTTGTGAGCTGGAAGGAGCCTTTCTGATCTGCTCTGTATATTTCTTTATTTTTTTGGTCTTTTTCTGGTTTTGTATGCAAATTTTTAATGGCTTTTGGTGCTCTGAGCTCCCCTCATCGAGAGTTCAGCTCTGCCTGTGTGAAGAAGAAGCTGCAGTGACAGGCCAATCCCTCTCTGGTATCTGTTGGCCAGCCTGCAGAAACTTTTCTGGAGCTCAGGGTCTGTTCCCCTTGTAGTATTGCTCGCCTACTGCATCGCAGGGGCTTGAGCGCAGGTTGTCAGGCATCCGTAGGGAGCTCAGTGAGGCTCAGCAGGGTGCCAGCTCTATTTCGCCTCTTCCCTTTCATGTCTGCAGGTCGGAGTTCAAGGCTCAGTCAGATACCAATCCAACTAGCAGCCCAAAGATTTACCCCCTCTTCTACAAAGCAGCGCTAGCAGCTGCTGCTCGATAACAGCCCTGAAGCCTATAGAGATTTAAAGGGGCTGTTGCTGCGCCGCAGCCGCTGATGCGGCTTTGTAGAAGAGGGGGTTAGCGTTGGAGGAGTGTTCCATTTGAGGCAGTGATTTCTTCTCCCAGATCCAGCTACCTTAGGAGCTGAGACATGCTGCAGCATATTTCTAGTACAGATCACAGTGAGTAAGGCTGTTACAGCCTATGAGGAAAATGGGGGGGGGTGGGGGGGGGGGGGGGGGGGGGGAGTGTCTTTAAAACTTATTTTTTCAAGGTTTCTCCACTTCCAAAATTGCTGTTTTTCTGCTTTAGTTAAAGCATTTTGGAGCCATTTTGGGGGGCCAAAATGCTGCAATGGTGGCTATTTTGGATTTCAGAATTTTTTAAATTAAGTTCTCCAGAACCTTCAAATCACCTTGCACCCCCTGCTGTATGGTGGTGCAATTGCAGTATCAGTGAGAGTTCCCCTCACTCCCTCACACGCAACTTATGAAGTACTTGAAGTAATCTGCAAAACAGCACCAAAGAAACATTTTGCATCTATTGCAATATGAATAAAACTTTATTGTTTTAGTAATATGCAGAAATATTAGTAACAAAACTTTGGGCCACTGATAAGATTTTATAAGTGTATATATATCTATATATAAAATCGATCAATGCCACATGAAACAGAATTCATACATACACACTATTAATCCTACTAAGAAACAAAAGACAGGAACTACAATTATTTGCCAAATAAATAAATAAATATAAATATAAATGTATTTATTTAAAATTACAGATATTTTCTTTTATCTTTTGATTGACTGCATTGTACTAAACCGAAGACATGCATATTAGGAAAAATCTTAACAAGAGATCAAATGTTATCCTTTTGCAAAGGCATAGTTCAAGCATAATTCAGAATTTCTGTTATATCTTTAGATATGTTGCAAAACAAAGACAGAAATGGAACATATGCATGTGTTTTAAAAGCTTTTTGATATTGATATAAAACTAAACTGTGTATATTTTGAAAGTCAAGAAACACAAACCTAAACAATGAATCTGAAACCTATGAAGACACAACATACACATTTTCAGACACCTCATTGTAGCTTTTTTTTTTTTTAGCATCTTCACTACTAGGCAAGACCCGAATGGGACACTGGTCATTTAATGGCACACTTTTAATCTGCCTTCTACCAGTAACATTTTACATTTTTGTAATACTTAATAATATTTCAGGGTGTATCATTCAACGTGACATCTATATGCAGAAGCTTGTGGCAAGGCAATCAGATTAGCTTATATGGGGCTTTTCTGCAGACCTGTATTTAGATCCAATGGACGTTCCCGCCAAAATTCAAATTCATGATCAACAGACCTCCCTGTTCTCAATCAGGTTAGCCAACCCACTATATATAAAGACAAACTGAGGACCTCAAAGTATACCCTGAAGAAAGCTACAGCATGATGGCTGCAACATTGGTTCTACCTACCCAGACGTGGCGAGACTCGGAAAACAGCAACAATCATGACACCAGCCACAGAAGCCTAAGAGAACTGTATTTAGATCCTTCACAGTTTCGGTAATTCAGTTTAATAAATAGTACATTACATAATACTGTTGATCTTGGCCTACTTTTATTGATTTAATCAATACAGTACTGCTAAAACTGTTAATTCTTGAAAATAGCTTGCCATAAGTTCTATATTCCGAACTGCAAGCAAACATATATACTATGTTTTGAAATAAGTAGTTGAATAAATATTAGGCTTGTATGTGTATGTGTGTATAACATTTCTAATTGTAACTGTATAAAATGAAGACATAATCTGTATTTCTTCCTAGAATCATTCTGTAATGTATTTTGTAAATATATTTCACTAAGTAACCATATACTATTACCATATATAATATTTGTGGCTCCAAATCCTTCATTTTCTTGATTATATAGAAATGTAGAATGATGACAGATAAGGCCCATAAATCCCATCTGGTCTGCCCAATATACTTTCCATTGTAATGTTACATATCCCAGTTGGTTTCTAGTTTATTTTATTTTTTTCATTTTAGTTTCAGCTGTTAATTTAAAAAAAAACATATTTTTGACAAACTAGACATATCAAAAAAACAGTGCAGTTTTTGTTCTGTAGACTCATATTAATACTCACGGGAAACCAATGCAACCATTAAGCACAAACTGGATGAAACAAGTTGATTTCAGTGGTAAAGAAGTAAGAAAGGTTGATACATTTATCACAAACAATTTTGTTTGATTTTTATCTGATGCTCAATTTGTTGGACAAATGCAATCCTGAGATGTGGGCTAAATTATTTACTATATTTCTTGTGAAAATTTTGATATGTTTCATTTTTTGGAATGTTCTTGTACGTATTAATTTGGAAATTAAAAAAAATCAATTTAGGGTATTACCTATAGTGTATGTAGGTGTTATTTTACAATGCTACTTATGTCAATCAATATGCTAATTGCACATTTTAAGGCATTTAAATTCAGCAATAATTACATTGTTATATACATAATGGCTGGTAAACCCATGAAACATATTTGTTTTCCACGGTACACAGTGTTTTTATACAGCAATTAAAATTTAGCAAAGTAGTTGCTCCAGCTCCTTCCCATGACTTTAGATTTGTAGACCATATCCTTATCATGATGCCTGGTATGGTAACGTATGCTTTGCAAGAGCTGTCCCATGGGCGGTCCTGATACTTGCTAAGCAGATAGCAGATTTTGTTATATAACCTGAACGGACGGAATATTTTCTTCTTTCTTTAACTCGTAAAGGGTAATTTTATAAACATCACCTAGCCTGAGAGGGCAAAAAAGTACCTATTTGCCACCTATTTTGTAAGAAAAATATAAGTGTCTTTGCAAAATATTAGTATGACTTATGCATACATTTCAGGTAAAATGCACCCACACATATTCATACCTGTTAAGTATGTACAATATGTGCTATCACATAAATCACACATACATTGTGCATTTGACCATACTTCATTCCACAATACACATGCAACAAATGTGCATACTTTTACACACGGGTGTAATTAGGAAGCTTAAAATTGGACCCTGTGCTAAAATAGCAATACTTGTGGTAAAATAACCCACCTTAACAGTAGCACATATTGATTAATTTCTCCCTTAAGCACCTATTCTGTAAAGGAAAATAGACACCTAACCAATTAGATGTGCATAGGTATGAGTTCTTACGTCAGCCATAATGGCATAAGTGCATGTGCCTACTAAATACAATATTCTGCAATCAGTCCCCCTGGGTTCTGTATAATGCACCCAGATTTGTGTGCCCAAATCTATACCCATATCCGAGATGCAAACACAATTTAATTGAGTAATGAACCCTAAACTATCCATAATTGGATACTAACAACCAATTGCTGAAATTAATTGGCACACATTTGGCTATGTACTATTCTATATGGCAGTGTAACACAAACTGTGTGCCACGGCACACTAGCTTGCCTCTCGCTGCAAGGCACCTCCTGTAGTGCCGACACTGCATCTTCTTGCTGCCATTGCGTTTCACTCTGCACCCCCTCCCCGACCAGCAGCAGCAGCTCTGTGTGCTTTTAACTTGGTCACACTGCTGCCGCTAGGATTAATTTAGACACGGTTTCATCCGGGAGCCTCGGGGCCTTTGCTAGGCTGGCTGGCATCATCGAAACAGGCTGGCCTAGCAAAGGCCCCAAGGCTCCCGGATGAAACCATGTCTAAATTAATCCTAGCGGCAACTGTGTGGCCAAGTTAAAAAATACACAGCTGCCGCTAGATTTGGGAGAAGTACTGCTGGACAAGGGAGGAGGGAAAAGGAAGGGAGAAGGGGGAAGATGGAAAGGAGAAGGGGTATTGCTGGACAGGGGGAAGGGAGAAGGGGTACTGCTGGATATGGGGAAAGGAAGAGGTGCTGCTGGACAGGGAAAGGGAAGGGAGAAGAGGTGCTGCTGGACCTAGTAGAAGGGGAAGGAAAGGAAAGATGCTACACACTGGAGGGGAGGGTGAGATGGTGGATGGGGAGAGAGCATATTAGCTGTTCCTATTTTATTTAACCAACCGCTTTAAAAAAGCGACCCCACCCAATATGTTTTACCCCCACTCCCACTCTCTCCTTCTCTTCTCAAAACATGTAACTTTTCCCCTCCTTTCCCTTTTACCCTCACTTTCATGTCTGTCCAGTTATGTTTTTGATGTCCACTCATCATCTTTAAATATTTATGACTTTTTTCTCTTTCTTATAATTTTATTGTTAACCGGCCAGATACCTGTTGATGGTCGGTATATTAAAAAGATAATAAACTTGATAAACTTGAAAATTGTTACAGGAGGAGTGAGAGTGATGAGAGAGGGAGAAATGGACATGGGGTGGAGGAGAGGGAGAAATGATGCATGGGGAAAGAACTCTCTTATTATATACAAACTTGACTATTGTAATACATTATATAAGGGTAAGTGCCAAAAAGATATTCGTCATCTACAATTAATATAAAATACTGCCCTAAAAATTATTACTAACAGGAAGAAATTTGATCATGTTACTCCTCTGCTGAAAAGTGCACATTGGCTACCAATCCCACATCAAATTATATATAAAATAGCTATTCTTTCTTTCAAGTCCCAAAACACTAATGAACCAGCCTTTATCCACATGAACCTTCAAGAGTCTTAAGAACTTCATCTCAACATCTTCTTTATACACCATCCTTGAAAATCATCAGCACACATCGGGCCACTTCATTTGCAATTACAGCCCCTACAATATGGAATTCCCTGCCACTTCATATCAGGGCGAAAAAAAATCTAAATAAATTTAAGGGAAATCTAAAGTGCTACCTCTTCCGAGATGCATATAACTGTTGAATAGACTTGGATACAGCCAAGGTTACCTAATCATCTTTATTTCCCAGCTTCCTTAGTGTTGTTTACCCTTCATGTCTTATTTACTTTTAAATTATAGTTCTCCACACTTTCCTATTGTTTCACATTAGTGATGTATTGTTTAGTCAGTACTTATTTGTTCATTGTTTTCCCCTTTTTAATACAAATTGTAAAATGCTTAGAAATCTTGATTTGTGTTTTATCAAAATTTTAATAAACTTGAAACTTGGGAAGGAAGTCACTTGAGGGAAAAGGCAAGGAGAGAGAAAAAAGTGTGCAGGAGGCAGAAAGGGTTGGACTCATGGATAGAGTGAGATGGATGGGGAGGACGGGAAGGAGGAGAGGGCAGAGAGTGAAAAATTGGACTCATGGAGGGAGGGAGAGAGAGAGAGATATGTTGGTTAGGGGAGGGAAGACGGACCGGAGAAGAAGCATGCAGGAGGAAAAGAGAAAATGTTGGACTGGTGGAAAGGAGGGAGAAATATTGGACTGGGAGCAGGGCCAGAAAGGAGGAAGAGAAGAGAGATGGACTGCAGGGGGCAGAAAAGAGGGAGAGAAAAATGTTACACGTGGGGGGGGGGGGGGGAGGAGAGATGACTAAAGGAAGGGAGAGATACCAGACCAGGGAATAGAAGGGAAGGAGGGGAGGCTGGTAGTGCAATAGAAATAATAATAATAATAATTGTAGTAGAGAGAGATGCCAGATTATGGGAAGGGGCAAAGGAAGGAGAGAGATGTTGGACTACTGGGAGGAGGGAGGGTAGGAGAGATATGTCGGACAACTGGGGGGAAAGGAGGGAAGGAGAGAGATGTCAGACCTTGGAAATGGTGAGGGAAGGAGAGAGAGTGAGAGGAAGGGAAGGTAAGACATGGAAAAGTACATTTTGAGAATAAAACAAAAAATTTGAAAAATTGAATGTTAAGTTAATGCCAAAGATGGATGCAAGAATCCAAACAAAACAAACTGACCTCACATTTAGATAAGTAACCTGACCATAGGATTGTAACCAACAATTTCAGAGTCACTCAGAGATATGAAACTCTTCAAGGGGGGACCGCACCCCCCTAGTGGTGAACCAGAGTTTACTTTCCAGTCATTGCAACTGATTCAATGCTGGTTATGCTCCAAGGTTGGTTACAATAAATAAATAAATAAAGCTTGTTACAATTTTTCAAACACTTGTGTAGAGTTTCTTTTTTTTCTTTTTTTAACTTTTCAAGCAAACATCGCTCTAAAATGAGCAAACTGTAGCACAATGACTTAACTTTATGACAGGTTAGGGGTCTCTTTACGTGGCCTCGTTTCGGTTTCTTCTTCAGGAGACCCTATCATAAGCAAACTGAAAGTCCTTTTAAATGCTGGTAAGATATTTTAAATTCGCGATGCGGCAACATCTGAAAAACAAAATGTGTACAAGAGCCGAGTTTGTAAGGAAAGGTTTCACTGTCCTCACTACGGCAAATTTCTAAGTAAGTTTAAAGGCTGTTACATGAGGAGAAGCACTGCAAAGTACATACCGTCAAAGAACGCTGTCGATACAAAAAATTTTCAACTGCCAGAGGAACCACGACGGCAACTCTCCAGTTTAAATATAAAGAAGGGGAGGAGCTACCTACACGTCAGAATTATGACTGACGTCATTCATATACGTGGCATGGTATATATCATCAAAAAAATGATGCTGGAAAAGTCCCTGCCATACAATAGTGTGTTGCTATCGTGTACACGGGGCAGCAAGATCACAGTGAGGCTAAAAAACCACTGCAAATACAGCGAAGTGTAAATCGAGATGATGTCACCAACAGTCTTTT
The DNA here is from genome assembly GCF_902459505.1 of Geotrypetes seraphini. Classification (NCBI taxonomy): domain Eukaryota; kingdom Metazoa; phylum Chordata; class Amphibia; order Gymnophiona; family Dermophiidae; genus Geotrypetes; species Geotrypetes seraphini. The sequence goes on from NC_047095.1 coordinate 26,628,664, forward strand.
CACAAAAAAGCAATCCATTCCATTTCGCTGTTGAGGCCATAGGGGTGCAACGTATTCAAAGTGAAAATCCACTTCTGTTCTTGTCTCCAAAGAACGTGGGCCACATCTCCTCCTCTGATTAACTTGATAGTGTTTAGTACTGAGAATTTAAGATCAGTAATCACGTGCTGATATTGCAGCCAATGTTGAACCAGAGGGGCTTCTTTCACTTCAGAGCGGATCCTGCTGATATGTTGTCTGATCCGGGTTTTGATGCTACGTGTGGTACAACCCACACACAGTAAATGGCATGGGCATTGAATCACATACACCACTTGTCTAGACTCACAATCTGTGGCTGGGGATTGGATTTTATTTAGACAACTATTGTACGTGGACATGTGCTGTAAGGTGACACTGTGTTTGCACATTTTACAATGTCCACATGGGACATGTTGCCCAACTGTTCGTTCTGAAGGATGTTTTATGAACTGTGACTGTACCAACTATTGTCTCAGATTACGTGGTTTGGAGAATGCAAAACGAGGTATTTGTTGAAATGTCTTATGATATTGCATGATTCCCCAATACTTCTTGATAATCCTTTTGATGTCAAAAGCTCGAACTGAATATGGGAGGACACATACTACAGTGTCTTCCTCTTCTTTTGGAATGGGATTCAATAATAGCGATCTGTTGGAGACCCCTAACCTGTCATAAAGTTAAGTCATTGTGCTGCAGTTTGCTCATTTTAGAGCGATGTTTGCTTGAAAAGTTAAAAAAAGAAAAGAAAAAAAGAAACTCTACACAAGTGTTTGAAAAATTGTAACAAGCTTTATTTATTTATTTATTGTAACCAACCTTGGAGCATAACCAGCATTGAAACAGTTGCAATGACTGGAAAGTAAACTCTGGTTCACCACTAAGGGGGGTGCGGTCCCCCCTTGAAGAGTTTCATATCTCTGAGTGACTCTGAAATTGTTGGTTACAATCCTATGGTCGGGTTACTTATCTAAATGTGAGGTCAGTTTGTTTTGTTTAGATTCTAGCATTTTCTGACTTCCTCTAGTTCTAAATTAGTGTTACCCCAGTGATTTCATAAAGATGGATGCAAGGCAGAAAGTGAAAAAGGAGAGAAAAACAGTCAATGGATAAGAAGGCACTGGAAACATAGTTAAAAGCACAGAAAAATAAGGTCACCACACTACTACTCAAAAGGGTCCAGAGAAAGGCGACAAAAATGGTTAAGGGACTGGAGGAGTTGCCATACAATGAGAGGCTAGAGAAACTGGGCCTCTTCTCCCTTGAAAAGAGGAGACTGAGAGGGGACATTCAAGATATTGAAGGGAAATAGACTTAGTAGAGAAAGAGATTGTTCACCCTCTACAGGGTGGAGAGAATGAGAAGGCACTCTCTAAAATTAGAAGGGGATAGATTCTGTACAAACATAAGGAAGTTCTTCTTCACCCAGAGAGTGGTAGAAATCTGGAATGCTCATCCGGAGGCTGTTATAGGGGAAAGCACCCTCCAGGGATTCAAGAAAAGGTTAGATAAGTTCTTGCTTAACCAGAACATACACAAATAAGGCTAGACTCAAATAGGGCACTGGTCCTTGACCTAAGGGCCGCCACATGAGCAGACTGCTGGGCACAATGGACCACTGGTCTGACCCTGCAGTGGCAATTCTTGTGTTCAACAAAGGTAGAGAAAATGGTTTTACTTTCAATATAGTGATAGAAATGTGTCAGTTTTGAGAATTTATATCTGCTGTGTATATTGTGTGTATATGAAAAATTAATGGGAAAATTGCATTACAATTAGTAAAGAGGTGGGATCTGGGGAAGAGCTTGGGAGGTCTGTGGTTGGGGTACTCAGTTGATATTTGTTAGACTTCCCTGCTGGCATGCCCTATTGGCATTTCAGGGCCTGCCTGGAGGGCCTCTGCGCATGCTTGGATGTCGATGTGACAATGTCACATAAGAACATAAGAATTGCCGCTACTGGGTCAGACCGGTGGTCCATCGTGCCCAGCAGTCTACTCACGCGGCGGCCCTCTGGTCAAAGACCAGCACCCTAACTGAGACTAGCCCTACCTGCGTACGTTCTGATTCAGCATAAACTTGTCTAACTTTGTCTTGAATCCCTGGAGGGTGTTTTCCCCTATGACAGACTCTGGGAGAGCGTTCCAGTTTTCTACCACTCTCTGAGTGAAAAAGAACTTCCTTACGTTCGTTCATCACGCATGCATAATGTCATAATGGTGATGTCTACGCACATCCGAGTGCCTCAAGCTGTGGCCACTACCTTTAGTGTGCCTCAGCTCAAGAAAGTTTGAGAGACACTGCTATAAGGTAGGGTGCCTAACTCTACTAGCATGTAAGCCATAGCTACAGGTGTTTCAGGGGCGTTCTGAAAAGTTGCACATGGAGTTATAGAATATGGCCTCAGTACGCCTAACTTGGGTGCCAGGATTTACTCCATATTTCAGCAGGTATAGATCTGGCACCTAAAGTTACATACAGGAATTGGACTTAACCATGATTGTTTGAAGTGTGAGCACTCTTTATAGAATCATACTCAATGGCCACGAATTTGGACTTGGAGGATGAAATGTACAGCATCAGCATCTATGAGACAAACATGGTTTTTCTTGTTACATAGAAGCTTTTGGACCCCTGTTCGTTTACAAAAATTAGACAGTTCTAAATCTAATAGATGCTGGCACTGTCATCTGGACATAGGGACATTGGATCATCTATTGTTCTATTGTCCTTTGATACTCAACTTTTGGAAATCAATTTGGGGACAGATTAATACCATATTGTAGTCGTCGATTCCGCTGACATATGAGGTAGTCATATGTGAACATTATTGCATATTAAGCCTCCCATGGACCGTTATAAATGCTGGCTTTTCCTAATTATGACCGGGATAACCATGCAGATGGTCACTCGTAATTGGAAGAATTGGGATCGCCTTAATTTTACTTTTTGGTGGGCAAATGTATGCTTATAAGTTTGAAAAAATGAATGCTGACATATTGAGAAATACTAAGATATTCAAATTATTTTGGGGTCCATTGACATCTTTTGTGGAGTTGTTATAGTTGTCTTTTATCTTTATTTTCTGTTGTTTTAGTACACATCCAAGGGAGAGTGGGTGGGAGGGAGGGGAGGTATCTCTATTATTCCCTGTTTGAAATATTTGAGGGGGAGGGGGATTATTCTTTGTTTTGTTACTAATGGATTATAAGTGCTTATTGTGAATATTATATATATATATATGTATAACGTTGCACTTGTTGATAGTTTGAAAACCTAATAAAGATTTTTTTTTTTTTAAGAATCATACTTAGCACCATTTTTTGACACCCAATTCTGAGTGCTACCGTGTTTCACCAAAAATAAGACAGTGTCTTATATTAATTTTGGGTCCAAAAAAACGCATTAGGGCTTATTTTCAGGAGATGTCTTATTTTATTTTCATGTACAACAATCATCTCTCCTTTCCTCTCCTCTTTCCTTCCCCCACCCCTTGTCCAGCATCTTTTCTTCCCTCTCACCCATCCTCTTGTGCTGCATCTTTCTATCCCTCCCTCCCATTCCCCTGTGCAGCAGAACCCCACTGACCCTCCCACCATGAGACTGACATACCTCTGCTCCGAGGCCTCCAAAAACAGCGGTGGTGGTAGCGCTCTGAATGGGCTGCTTCACAATCTTCCCTGCCAGGGCCAGGCCCTCCCTCTGCAACATCTTTCTATCCCCCTTCCCATTCCCCTGTGCAGCAAAACCTCACTGACCCTCCCATTGTGATGCAGCAGAGGGAAAGCACCGCGGGGAAGACCACAAAGCAGCCTGTTCAGAGCGCTGCCGCTGCTTTAGGAGGCCTCAGAGTGGAGGTATGTCAAGTCTCACTGGGATGGGGGGGTCACTGAATTGACAAGTCAAATTTTTTTTTCGGCAAATCGGTCAGCACTAGTGTCAGGGATGAAGTTGGGGGAGTGTCAGGGACATTTGGGGGTGGGTGGGGGAGCTTCAGGGGTCGATCTTAACAAGGGTTTATTTTTGGGGTAGGGCTTATATTAGGAGCATCTTTAAAAATCATGCTAGGGCTTATTTTCAGGGAAACAGGGTATTTACTGAATCTAGCCCTATGTATGTGTGAGCCCCGCTAATGCTGCACCCAGAATCCATTTATATGTATATCTATATCTTGTAACTCCTAGTCCCTGCCCAGTGCATCTTAGGGTGCACCATGCAGGACAGAGCAATGCCATTGTGAAGATGGCATCAAGAGGAGCAGAAGTAAATAGGCATCACTCCTGCTTCCTACAAGATATGGGAGGAGACCTCTACTTGACCTCTAGAACACCAGAACAAAGTGATATGGAGGGGGCCACCGGACCACCAGGGTATGACTGGAGGAAGGTAGCCAGGGGGTGCTACTGGATCACCAGGGCATATTTTTTTTAATAAATGGGGAAGGGGAGCTGATGTTGAAAATGAGTTGGGTCAGGCTGGGAGGGGGGCCATTTTAAGTACTTTTGAGAGACAAACAGTAGTCGGGTTGGAAGGAGAGAAGGGGATGATGTTAGAGATCTCTCAACCAAACATTTTAATGCTGCCCCAAACTTGGCAGAAAGTTTTCCATACTAAATGCACATAGATAATGACTGTGTTAGCATGTATTTTAATGTGGTCTGCACTAAAAGTTTCAGCACTCATACTGAAACTTTTAGATCATTCAGCACACAATAACATGTCCACAAACCTAAACCTAATGCTAACACCCTTTAGGAGCTGGCATTAGTTTCAAGCACTGGCCCCATGGTGCCAAAATCCTTCTTCCTCTCCAAATCCAAAGGAATAGTTATGAGACAGAGAAAACTATTATCATAATAGATAAGGACTATAGGCCATCCAGTCTATCCAATTTACTTCCTGGTATAGTACCATAATCCCTAATTAATCTTTCTTTTTCCCTCTGTATTTATTCTTTTAGGTCCTAATATTAAAAAAATTTATACTCGTAAATTGGCATCTTTGAAAATTTACTAGGAAGGGTGTCATTATCAACATGGACTACTGTTAAGATGGGGTTATTTTAGCACAAGATCTCATTGCATAAAATTGACCCTAGGCTAAATTATAATTTGTGCTAAAATAATCAAGTTTAATAGTATCCCATATTGATATTTCCCCCCACCCCTGGGAAGGATTTCAAATAGAGAAAAAAGTTAGCAGTGTAGTACTACTTTTCAGCACTAGATTAAAAAATTGGGCTCTTAAATTTAGGCAAATGAATGTCAGGCCTTTAAGCTCCAAATTAAGATGAAATTGCAGCTGAAACCGTAGTCCTATAAGGCTGGATGGAAACAGGGCACAAAATTAGGAACATAACTTAGGGCCTCAGGGTTTTTTGGGTTTTTTTTTTTTTTTTTTAATATATATATATCGGGCTCTTGGATTGGTTAAAACTTAAAACTGGACTCATGTTTGTGACATTTGCCCAAGTAATTACACTGTCAAGGACATTAAAAGACATAAATTTGTCTGAAAATAATGCACATGCCTATATTTTTTCGCTATCCACAATTTAAAATTTTCCATTGTCCACACTGTATCTGTTGAATAATACCTTCAGTCAGACAAGCGGAAAAATATCTCCAAGCAATAAGCAGATTCCTTTAACTTTTGCAGAGCAGCCACCATTCATGGAATAGGGAAACATGATTGTACTTCATCAAGTTTTAATAACTACAAGAAATGGACATTCTGGTACATGATACGTTCAGCATACTACGCAGTATTCAATTATTAAAAACTAGGCTTCCAGTATCATGACTTCCAATTCAATTACACTTCTCCCTCCATATCCGCGGTTTCCGTATCTGTGGATTCGCTTATTTGTGATTTTTTTTAATGCTGACTCCGCCCCCCAAATTACATCATTAGTTCCTTTTCTTAATCAGAGAGCAATTAAAGAAAAAACAGTGCCTTTTGGAGGGCTCACCTGACAGCAATAAGCACATCATTTCCTCTGCAAGCCTCTCGCCTCTCACAGCACAGAACTGAAGAAGACAGCGTAGGAAACATAAGTGCCGAGCGCTATGAAACTGACAAGTCCTTCACGCAGGCCCCTGCCCTGCCCCCTCTCGAAAGATCGAGAGTCATGGCAGTAATATGTTAATTAGGGCCAGACTGGGAGCTAGCACTGAATATCTCTCTCTCTTTCCTGCTTGTGCAGCATCTTCAGGCATAGGAACTGAATCTGTGTGTCCCCTTCCCTATACCTCTGTTAAAGAACTATGAAATGACGATAGAAATACACCATCTCAAATACCAAGAGTCTTAAATAGGCATGAAGCAATGAGAATGAGTAGCATCATGATACTTAAAGAAGACTAAGGGGGGGAATTCAGCATGGGGCGATAACCAATTTAGCACATGTGTAATGCTAAAATGTCCTTTATATTCCTATGGGCATCTTAGTGTACGCTAATGCGTTTAGCACCCCTTGATGAATTCCCCCCTAAATATCAGATATAGAAGTGACAATACTGCACTAGATGAAGGCATGAAAATGAATGCAAGTCTGTAGAGTTGAGTTGAACTCTCATATTCTTCTGATACATCGCTCTTGCTCATTAATTCTTCCCCCCTTTTACAAAACCGTGGCGGTAACAGCTCTAACGCCCATAGGAATTCTATAAGCTTTGGAACTGTTACCGCCACGGCCAGCGCTAAAAACCGTGCTGCAGTTTTGTAAAATGGGGAGGGGGGGGGAGGTGGTTAAGATAGCTGTAAACTGTTTCTACCTGTCAAAAAAACCCAAATCTACTTCGAAACCATAAAACTTCCTCAGGTACAATGACATTACATGTTCAAAGGCAAATTAATTATTAATATAGAATTACCAAGGGGGAGCAATGTTTTAGTGGGAGATTTTCAGTACATGCCCCTTGTTCTATCCAATGCTTCCCTCAAATCTGCCCTTGTCCAACCCCCACCAACCGCACAGCCTTGGAATAACTCAAACCTCACTATCTTCAGATCTGTCGCCCACTCGCAGGCCTTCTCCCCTCAACAGTCAAGATTGTCCTGCAGCAGTCCACACTCCATTTTTCTCTGCCAACACTGTGAATACCTCAGATCTCATGGGCTGATATTTTCTGCCACTAGTTTCACAAGATTTGAAGGGTTTTGTTTTGCTTTGTTTTTTTTGTGCCAGCAAAGAAATAGAAGTTGAGCTACTATCTGCTTTGTCTCCCAATTCTACTATACTGGGTAATAATTAATGCACTGGAAAACAGGTAGTGGACTCCCAAAATGTGGGAACTTAGCAAGTATATGAATGAGGAAAAACATACTTTAGAACAGAACCAAAACAAAATAGTAAGACGAGCAAAGAAAAAGCATAACAAACAATTCAGGGGCTGATTCGGCCTGTGGCAGTCGGCACTTTTTAAGCCACTGACATTATTTTTAGGCTAAATTAAGGCAGGATATTCAATGCCGGGCTATGTTCAGGGACCAGCATTTAATATCCAGCACCTGGAAGTTAACCGGGCACCAGCTAATATTCAGACCAGTGTCAGGTTAGCTTGTCAGTTAAATGTAGAAAAGCCTTTTTTGCTTCCTAACTTCCCCTCTTTTCTCAAGTCACGCTGCCAAGCAGCAGGAATTAAATGCTGAGCCACCTATTATAATCCTATGGGCGGCTTGGCAACGCGGTTTGATAAAAGTGGGGTTTATGTGCTTAATTAACTGGACTGAATATCACTTGTTGGCTATGTGCTGGCTCCATCCCAGACCACTCTGGCTTTAACCTGGACAGTGCTGCAGTGGTCACAGGCAGTATTCAATAGTGCCTCTCACTTAAGTGGCCAGCTCAGTGGGAGTTAACTAGGCAAGAGCCTCACCTCCCTTGTTAAACCCTTTTGAATACTAGGCCCTCAGATGCTACCCATAGAATGTAAGTTGTGAGATGTTTCCTTCATGTGAATAAGGCTGCTTCTTGTACTAATTCTTTTTCACTTCCATTTGCTTACATACTAATGATTTTCTGGAGTTCTCATCAAAACGATGAGATTGAGGAGTTCATTTTCAAAGCACACACAAAGTATGTAAGCAGATGGAAGTGGAAAAGAATTACCGTATTTTTCAGACCATAAGACACACTTTTTTTTCCACCCCAAAGTGGGTGGAAATCTTGGTGCATCTTAAGAAGCAAAGATACCAAATATGTACTCCCACGTATAGTTGTAACCCCCCCCCCCACCGCAGCCGTACCACCTTTTTAAAATAAACACTGCCCGCCACTGCAGCAGGACCACCTTGTTAATACAAACACCCCACCTGCCACCCCTTTTTCAAATAGTCTGATGGTCCAGTGTATATCCCTCCCTCGATGGCTCTCTTACTATTTCCCAGCCAGCGGCGCAAGTCAGGAGCACCAAGCAAGTCACCAAGCTTTATGCGCTCCTGTTTGGACCCGCACCACCTTCTGAATGGTTGGCAGAAGTTCATTCAGAAAATGGCACGGGAACACGGAAAGCTCGCACCTGACCTCCACACTCCTGATCCATGTGCCTTCTGCCCGGAAATAGTACAGAGCCATCGAAGGAGGGAGGGAAGAATTAAAAAAGGTGCAAGTTAAAAAAAAAAAATAAAAAGTACATGGGGGGTTAAAAGGGTACGGGGGAGTGTGATTTAAAAGGTACATTTTTTTAAAGGGTACGGGGGGGGGGGCACAATGGGGTCTTGACTTCCCTTTCCTCTTAAATTGGGGGGGGGGGGCCCGGGCTTCCCCAGTCCACCATTGACCTGCCACTAAGAAAGGGGGGGTTCAGTGAGGTGTTGGGAGCAGTGCCTTTATTAGCTGGAAGGCCAGAAGAGATGGGCCTCCAGTGTTTCTTTTGATGGATCAGACTTTGTATGGGCCAGTTCCTGAATCTAGAGAGGGTTGGGAACTTATTGTGATTGTTGATCTGTTAGGGAGGGTTGGGACTTGTTCTATATATAAGATCGACAAGCTGTACATGCCTTGCACAGTTGTGTTGTATACCATTTGGCTCAGAATATTTTTTTTTCTTGTTTTCCTCCTCTAAATCTAGGGTGCGTCTTATGGCCAGGTGTGTCTTATTGTCCAAAAAATACGGTAGTACAAGAAGCAGCCTTATTCACGTGAAGGAAACATCTCACAATAATAGCACCTATGGTACTTTGTGTGTCTAAGTGCTCTGAAAAAGAGCCTTAAAGTCAGTGTACTCTTCCATCAGAAAGGTTGGCTTCCCCACACAGGAAACAGAAGATGCTATCAGGACTAGTAAAATTGCACATTGCAATGCAAATTTCTGTTAATCCTAAAGTTGGGGATTTTTGAAATTAACAGGTATCATAGCCCCTTTTGCCTTGACTGTGTGTGCATATTGACTGCTTTTGTTTAAAAACCCCATAAGCATCTTGCATGGTAGTAGTGCTGCAACATAACTACTCTAACTTCATTTGCTCCCGGACATCAGAAGGCAGTGTTTCAAACAAGGTGTCTTCTACAATGAATCCATTTTTCTTTAAAGCCCTACACTCGCCAAGTTCAGGTGGCAGAGTTTCAAAGTGATTACCTTTAACATCCAAATATGAGAGGAAAACCAAATTCCCAATTTTGGGTGAAAGAGCACACAAGTTATTTTTTCCAATTTTCAGTGTCTTCAGTTTCTTGCAAAAATAAAGTTCATCTGGCACACTCTCCACCTTGTTACATGAGATAGAGAAATACTGCAAACTTTGAAGCACACCTATTTCAGGAGGAATGAATCGAATATCATTATAGGATAAGTCTAAGTATCGAAGTTTGTTGCATAAAAACAAGTGGGAGGGAAGAACCTCTATTTTATTGTGGCTAAAATAAAGTCGTTCCAGACTACTTAGTTTTTTTATATGCTCTGGGATATAGGTAATGCTGTTATACCACAACTTTAAAATTGTGAGCTTCCTCAGATGCTGAAAGCTAACTATTTCTTCTATTGATTTAAGATTATTTTCTTTTAAATCCAGTTCTTGCAGAGTAAGAAGGCTGAAAACAGCATGAGGTATTCGTTCCAAATCACAATGAACAAGCTCCAGATCTGTAAGATTACCCATTTTTTTCAAGTTATTTAACATGACCAGCCTGGTCCCATCATTATGGACACACAGCTTCTGGAGGTGACTGGAAACATCTGCAACAGGTTGTGGGATTTTGGCCAAGTTACTTTTAATACACAGGATTTTAAGGCTTTTAAGCTCACGAAAAGACTCAAGTGTAATATTCTTGGAAATATCAGGGCTTAAACAGCCAATTAAGTATAGTTCTTCCAAATTTCGGAGTCCATACATCCAGGGAGGAAGCTCTCTAATGTCGTCAAATTTTACTCTCAAAATCTTCAGATTCTCCTTCAGAAAAGCCAGAGCTGCACTGTGAATTTTCACAGAACACTGATACAAAGAGAGCTCTTGAAGATTGTCAAGTTGGGCAATTGTTGCTGGTATCATAACATTGTTTATAATTTCAAGTTTTAAAGACTGGAGTTCTGTGATCTCAAAAACTGTATCTGGAAGTCCAGACAACATAAAAAGTTGAATTTCAAGTCTATTGTGTGCATTTGTTTGCAATCTTTGCCTCAATTTGTCTGCAGTCCATTCATTGTTTAAATTTAGCTGCTTCAGTTTGTTTTCACTGACCTCCGATAGGAATACGGCAAATCTTTTGGAATACAAAGGGTCATACTGGTCTATCATATGAAACATAAATGCAAAGTCATTTTTGACATCTGGGATATCATCAATTCCTGTTTCCTGCCGAACATATTCAAAAGAATACTCTTTTAGTGAGCGATAGAAAAGCCAGTATAAGGTGTAAAGGCACGTTAGTCCATAGACACTTACAAAGCACAAATAACAGATAGATAGTTTGGAGAACAGATGTGCCATGGTATGGTTACAGGAAAAATTTTTATAGCCTGTCATGTCTTGTATATCAACATTGCAGTCCACAGTAAACTGTACTTCTGAGACTAGTGCGCTGTTATAACCAATTATAATCAGAAATTTTATTACTTTTAATATAGTTTGGCGAACGTACATGGCATATAGTAGATCACCTTCTTCAACATGGAGTCTAAATTTTTTCACCTTCTCAAACAATGCTTTTGCTTGTTCCCCTTCTTTTTTATCCAGAGCACCTGCAGATGTCTTATCAACAACAAATTTTTCAGGTATTGATTTCAAAGATTGGGTCTTTACCAAGTTCCCTTCTGAAGTACATGGATTCGTAGTCGCTTTCGTTAAATTGTTCTTTCTGTTATCTTTTTCTTCAGGTTCTTCACCGGATACTTCAGATAAAGCTCTTGTTGTCCAGGGGGAATCAAAACATTTGCCCAGTATTGAAATGAAATGTTCTATTTTTGAGCTTGATCCTGGAAATTTGAACCAGAAATTACTACAGAGCATGAAAACCAATGTGTGGATGAGGACAAGGTAAGGAAAATATTTTGCATACCAATGTAGCGCACGCTCATAACACATCTGGTTTATAAAGCTATATTGCTGAAGATCTAAATCAGTCTTTAATCCCTTCATTTCTACCGTTGCAGGAGTAACAGGTGGTTTGGGTGGAGGAGGTGGTGTAGTAATTGTGTTAGAAAGATTGAGAAAAGAAGTGTGATTTTGTGTAGGATACACTCTTTTTGGCAGGCATATTATCTTGTCTTGCATCACCTGAAACGAGACGGGCATCCTGATTATATTGTAACATATATATATATTTTATGATTATTTTATTATGATTTTTATTCCAATATGCCTTAGTGCTAATTGCAAACAGCAGGATAATAAATATTTTAGGTAATTGACAACTGCTACAAATGCTAATCATGCTGTTCTGAGTATTATGTAAGGGGACATTTCTTTAAGGAAAGGGTGGTGGGTACATGGAATGCCCTCCCAGAAGAGATGGTGAAGACAAAATCAAGAAAACATGGGACAAACACAGAGGATCTCTGATGGAGAAGAGGAGAATATACAGTAGAGCTGAGGAGTTGATAAGGGTAGGAAAAAGGTAAATAAAAAAGGGGGGCATCTAAACTAAACTAAACTAAACTAAACCTTAGGTTTGTATACCACACCATCTCCAGGGTTGTGGAGCTCGGCACGGTTTACAGGAATTGTAAAGAGAAAGGAACTACAAGAAGAGGGTTAGAAGAGGATCAGAGGAAGAAGGACGTTAGCGGGCTAGGATGTCAAAGAGGAGGGAAGTGTTAGATTTTTGAGAATAACCAGGTTTTCAGATGTTTACGGAAGGGTTGGAGAGCACTCAGGTTGTGAAGGGGGGAGGTAAGGTTGTTCCAGAGCTCAGTGAGTCTGAAGTGGAGGGAGGTTCCTAGTGTTCCTGGGAGGGAAATGCCTTTTAGTGAGGGGAAGGATAGCTTCAGTTTTTGGGTGGGTCTGGTGGTATTAGGATTTGATGAGTTCCAAGAAAGCGGAATTAATGGGGGGAGGATGCCATGGATGATCTTGAAAGTTAGGCAAATGCATTTGAAATGGACTCTGGGAATTATCGGAAGCCAGTGAAGCTTGAGAAGGAGCAGTGAGACATGATCATATTTACTTTTTGCAAAGATAAGCTTGGCTGTGGCATTTTGAATCCGTTGGAGTCTGTGAAGGTTTTTCTTTGTTAGGCTTATGAAGATAGAATTGTAATAGTCCAGTCTGGATAGAATGATGGATTGGACAAGAATGGCAAAATGATTTTGGTGGAAACAAGATCTTACTTTCCTCAGCATGTGGAGGCTGAAATAACATTTTTTTACCAGGGAGTTGAGGTGGTCATTGAAGGACAGTGTAGAATCGATAATGACACCCAGGACCTTGCTGGAGAATTCGAGCTGCAGTGTGGAGCCAGAGGACAGTGGGATTGAGGTGGGAAGCTGAACTAAGTTTGGGCCGAGCCAAAGAAGTTTTGTCTTGGATTCATTCAATTTCATTTGGACAGTGTGGGCCCAAGATTGAAGGTTCGAGACACAAGCGGAAATGTTCTCTGAGAGATTGGTGAGGTTTGAGTCGGTCTCAAGAAGGACAAGGATGTCATCAGCGTAGGTATAAATTGTTTCAAGGGGGGATAAACTAAGGAGTTTTAGAGAAGACATATAGATGTTGAAGAGGATAGGAGATAGAGGAGAGCCTTGCAGGACTCCGCAGGTTGGTATCCAGGGAGAGGATGAGGTGCCATTCATGTTGACAATGTAGGATCGGGAACGGAGGAATTTTGAGAACCATTCGAGGACTGTAGAGGTGATGCCAATCTCAGAGAGTTGGTGGATTAGAATATCGTGGTGAACGACGTCGAAAGCGGCAGAAAGATCGAACTGCAGGAGGACGGCGAACTTGTTGTGGGAGTGAAGTTGTTGAATCTTGGAGATTAGGGAGGTCAGTAGGGATTCGGTACTGAAATTGGGGCGAAAGCCATATTGGTAAGGTAGGAGAATGAAAGTTGGGTTGATATGATGGACTCAAGCATCTTAGTTAGGAGAGGGATATTTGCTATTGGGCGATAGCTGGCTGGTAAAGAGGGGTCGAGGTCGGGTTTTTTCAATAGAGGGGATAAGACGATATGGGAGAATAGGCCCGAATGTAGGGCGGAGTTTAAGAGTTTGGTGATGGAAGAGATGGCCTGAGAGGGTATTTCCTCGTAGAGGTAAGAGGGAAATGGGTCTAAAGAACAATTGCAAGATTTCAGTTTGAGACAGATTTTAAGGATGAGGGATTCGGATACGTGCTCAAAGGTAGACCAGAGTCTATCGGCTGGGATAGCGATAGAGGCCATTGAAGTGGCTATTGGAGTGGGGTTGGGGTCCGTGAGCACCAAGGAGTTGTAGGAGACTGTGGGTGGGAAGGAGCATCGCAGGGAAGTGACCTTTTCATTGAAGAATTTTGCAAGGACTTCAGCTGAGGGAGAGGAGGGAAGAGAAAATGGAGTCCATTTTGGAGGTTAGAAAGTGCCAGATTTTGAAAAGTGCGCTACTCTGGTTATTGGATCTGGAGATTTTCTCGCCGTAGAAGTTCATCCTTGCTTTTTTTAGTGCTGAATTGTAGAGCTTAATGTTGGCTCTCCAGGCTTGTCTATCTATGGGGGAGTTAGATTTTTTCCATTTGCGCTCCAGGGCGCGACATTTTTGCTTCAGTTCTCTGTGATAAGGGAGGTACCAGGGGGCTTTGCGAGGATAGGAGATAGATTTAGTTGAAAGGGGAGTGAGGGAGAGGAAGGTGGATTCGGAGAGGCGGTCCAATCAAACGCTTTTCAACAAAATTAATTACAGAATAGTGTCTCTATAAACTCTATAGGTAGGAAGGAAATATATACCTCATTCAAATTAAATAATCAACAAAGCCTCAAAGCTCCTACAGCATACAAGAAAATTGCAGTGCTATAATATACAGGAGTCTCAATACTATGAGGGGCCACTCAAAAGTTCTCAGTCCAATCAACAAAGTTGGGACAGTCTCCAATGGCTATACACTTAGTCCAATGATTTTCCACTTTTTTTTGTTCTGTCAGAAAAATACAGAATGAGAAAAGTGGAAAATTGCTGGACTAACCCCCTCTTCTACGAAACTGCGCTAACAGTTTTTAGTGCAGAGAGCCGCGCTAAATGGCCCATGCTGCTCCCGATGCTCATTGAGTTCCTATGAACGTCGGGAGCAGCGCAGCTCTCTGCACTAAAAACCGCTAGCACGGTTTCATAGAAGAGGGGGTAAGTGTATAACCCTCGATGGAGACTGCTTCAACTCTGTTGGTTGGGCTGAGAACTTTTCAGTGGCCCTTCGTATTATCGGCTTCACCCCAAAAAACAAAAATCAGGAAAAACCAGAACAGAAAAATCACACACGTGGAAAAAAGTCTGTCTCTTCTTTCTATGTTTCTATAGCATTATTGTATCAAGAACTGAATATACTCGGGGGGTTTTGTTGTTTTTTTAAGACCTCGAGTTCTATAAATTAAGTGGGCTTGATGTTCAAAAAAAAAGCTGAGCTCCTAAATTTGGCTTTGAATTTAGGCACCTAAACCTGTCCTACTATAAGCCAAATTTAGAAACCTAATTCATCTTAACATAGTAGTCTAAAAGTTATGCTTAAAAATTTAGGCCTGATATGTTGATAACATCCCACCTTTCAATATTATGGTTAATTATTCATATTTATCTTAATAAGAACAGTACTATCATGCAATTACAAATTTAACATGAAGTATAGAAAACAACCCTTGCTTTCTTTGGTAAAAACCTTTCTAGAAATCCATATAGGTATACTTAATGGAAACTTTTAATAGGTTTTCAGTTCCATATTCATCAATTTGATAGATGCTTTACTGTTAGGTCTACTTAGCTATAATAATTCTGACAACAGCATAAATTTGTCATTGTACTACCAGCCTAATTCACTGCTAGATGCATCCATGCTATTTGCTCTAAAGCCCCCACTACAATGAGGCATCTACTTTTCATAGTTCTTTGGTTGCCAAGGCTTTTCTGGAGGTTGCTGTGTACAGTTTTACTGTTCAACAAGGCTCATCAAAATCAGAATGAAAGCACATTCATCCTTCTTCTTTAATAAGCAATATTTTCTTTCTGTTTGTAGAGCTGCTCCCTTACCTGTAATGTACATCCAAACACTCCAATCATCAGCATAGCTACAGAGATGTAGTCCGTAAACACATCCCACCATGGCTTCAGTACTCTAAATGCTGGCTGCTGTTCAGAAAACTGACGAAATTCAGTGATAGGAATCATATTTCTGGGGGGGGGGAGGGGGTAGAAAAAATTTTTACATCACTGGATAAAATGTGTGTGCCACATTTCTGTATCAGTTAAAGAGGCTTGCCATATATACTCGCATATAAACCTAGATTTTAAGGCCAAAAAATGGCCCCAAAATGGGGATCTCAGTTTATATTTGGGTCAGCACTGACCCGCCCCTGTTGTAGGCCTTTGCTGGGCTTGTGGTAAGACCTGGTGGTTCTGCGGTGGGCTGGGACATGAGAGATTTTCCTGCCCCAGCCAACTTTAACTATTTTTATCTCTCTCCTGCAGGAGTTAAAGCTACAGCCTCAGCACCCTGAGGCTGTGGGTTCAAATCCCTTGCTGCTCCTTGTGACCTTGGGCAAGTCACTTAATCCCTCATTGCCCCAGGTATACTAGATAGAGTTTGAGCCCACCGGGACAGATAGGGAAATTTGATAAAGTACCTGAATGTAAACCACTTAGGATATAAGTGGTATATATGTAATAAAATAAATAAATAAATACCCCCCAAAAAATAAAAAAACCAAACCTCTTTTAAATCCCTGGTGGTCCAGCAGTGGGCAGGTACAGGAGGGATTCCTTCCGTCTCCTATCCTAGCCAACTTTAAACAACTTTTATCTCCCTCCCGCCCCCTCCGTATACCTGTTAAGTCCCTGGTGGTCCAGTGGTGAAGGTGAACCGAGGCAGGAGCGACCTTCTTTCCTGTGTAGAGCCCCTAGCCAATTGGCTGCCAGGAGTTCTTGCGGTCTCGCCACCAGGGATTTAACAGGTATGCAGTGATGGGGGGGGGGGACAAGTGGGGGGAAGTTGGAGGCGGGAGAGAGATAAAAATTGTTAAAGTTGGCTGGTGCAGGAGACAGGAGAGATCCCTCCTGTACTGGCCCACTGCCAGACCACCAGGACTTATGGTAGGCCTGGTGGAGGCCTGTAAGGCATCGGGAGGGAGGGGGGGATAGGGGTCAGAACCTGGAAGGGCAGGAAGGAGGGGGCTGGGTACAGAGACTGGCAGGTGAGGGAGTGAGGGAGGGGGATGGATGCAGAGCCTGGCAGGGCAGGGAGGGAGGAGGACTGAGTGCAGAGACTGGCAGGTCAGGTGAGGAAGTAAGAGAGGGCTGGATGCAGAGCCTGGCAGAACAGGGAGGGAGGACAAACAGGATGTAGAGCCTGGCAGGGCAGGAGAGGGTAGGGGTGGGGGCTATAAGTACAGCCTGGCAGGGCACTGCATATGAATATTAACTCCCCTCCCCCTCCTGGTTTATATTTGAGTCAACCTTTCGGGGGGGGGGGTCCTCGGTTTATATTTGAGTATATACTGTGCATTTACACAGCAACTATAACACAATATCCATAAAATAAAATTACCACATGATCCAGATAAAAACATAATAAGTAAAATATCAGTTCTAAAGGTTCTAAAACACATCAGGTCTGCCAGATCTCTGATTTCCAAGGGAACTTATTCCAAGGTCCAGAGATTGCTAAAGAACACACCTGATGAGACAGAAATCACAGATTTAGCAGAAGGCAACTCTTGAAGATCTTTCAACTGATATTCAAATGAAGTGATATTCATTTATTTATTGGGATTTATTAACTGCCTGTTTCAAGAAGAGATTCACTCAAAGTGGTCATTTATTCATTAGCAGCCAGTGAACATATAACATTGATATCAATGTACTTTTAAAACTTGTATGCATAGTGTTAGTCTGAAAATATGACCTAACAGCCCAATACTATTTGGGGTTCAGGGAAGGGTGAAAGAAAGCCAAAACATTATCTGGGTAGGGGCATTATTTAGCTGCTATCCAGATAATATATATTTAATAGTAGTACTACTACCATTTATCATGTCTATAGCGCTGAAAGGCGTATTCAGGGTTGAATATTCAACATGTTATAACATTCCCTGCCCAGAAGAACTTACAATCTAATTAGGACTGACAGAAAGAATGGGACAGATAGGGGTAGCAGAGTTTTCTGCAGAGAGAGTGATAGGTATCATATGGTGAGCGGGAGTTAGGAGTTGAAAGCAATTTTTGATAAAATGTGGGCTTTTACCTTGGATTTGAATACTGCTAGAGACGGAGCTTGATATATTGATTCAGGCAGTCTGATCTAGACATATAGTGCAGCAAGATAGAAGGGACAGAGTCTGGAGCTGGCAGTGGAGGAGAAGGGTAAGGATAAGAGGACCTTACCCAATGAACAAAGTTCACAGGTGGGGAGCATAAGGGAAGATAAGTGAGGAGAGATATTGAGGGGCTGCAGAGTGAATGCACTTGTAAGTCAGTAAGAGGAGTTTGAACTGTATTCAGAAATGGATGGGGAGCCAATGAAGTAACTTGAGGAGAAGGGTAATGTGAACATGGAGGCTAGGGCAGAATATAAGTCGTGCAGCAGAATTTTGAACAGATTGAAGGGGAGAGAGATTGGTTGAGTGAAAAACTTAAAGGAAGCAAGTTGCAGTAATCTAAGTGAGAGGTGATGAGAGTGTGGATAAGGGTTTCGGTTGTGTGCTTGGAAAGGAGAGGTTGGAATTTGGTAATATATAGAAAGAAGTGACAAGCTTTAGCTTTAAAGGATGGTGCTGGTGTGCTGACCCTACTATCCATATATTCAGTACCACTAACAGAGAACAGCACTGAATATATATATATTAATTTAAGTGCTAATGCTTAAATTATTATGGTCACAAGTCAGCTGAAAATCTGGCCCTTGCTTTCTATGATTGCTTAATTTCTGCGCCAAAATATTCTCAGGTTTTAAAAACTGTCGTAATGATCTCAAAAGAAATACTCATCTCAGTAAGAAATCAATGTAGACACCATCACTCCAGCTGTGACTGGTCAATAAGAGGGCACTTATATAACAGTGTAAATTGCTTTCCATTATAAAATTCTAGCCTAACAGGTAAATATGTGCCTATAATTTACATATAATTTACAGCAGCCATAAAGCTGATTTAAGTGTGTGTACCTGATAAAGCTGATTTAAGTTTGTGTGTATAACTTGTGTTCATATTAGTCCTGACGCACTCTGCTCACAATCCAACCAACTACAAGAACGAGAGGGCATTTGGAAAACTTGAAAGGGGACAGATTCAAAACCAATGCTAGGAAGTTTTTCTTCACCCAACGGGTGGTGGACACCTTGAATGTGCTTCCAGAGGGCGTGATAGAACAGAGTATGGTATTAGGGTTTAAGAAGGGATTGGACAATTTTCTGAAGGAAAAGGCGATAGAGGGGTATAGATAGAAGACTACTACACAGGTCCTGGACCTGTTGGGCCGTCGCGCGAGCGGACTGCTGGGCACGATGGACCTCTGGTCTGACCCAGCAGAGGCACTTCTTATGTTCTTATGAGCATCTGACCATGAAAAAACAGATAGATGCTGTGGTACATAAAGGTTATTACACCTTATGGAAATTGTGTACCATTAGACCGTATTTTGAGTTTTCTGCTTTTAAACTTCTGGTTCAATCCTTGTTGCTGAGTCCTTTGTACTATTGCAACACTGTTTATCTAACAATCTCCAAGAAAGACATCGCCAGACTTATATTGATTCAGAACACAGTGGTTAGAATGAACTACGTTCTTAAAAAGTATGACCATGTAACTCCATTTTATTGCGTGTTGAATTGGCTTCCAGTGGAGGCTCGTGTCTTGTTTAAGTTGGGTTGTTTTTGCTATAAGGTTATGTATGGTACCGCTCCGTTTTACATGGCTAATAGATTTTTTTTAGCATCATATAAATACAGTAGATCTCATGCCCTGTTTACTTTTCCACCAGTACAGGGTTGTAAAAGCAAGAAATTTCTTGACCATACTCTAGCACAGTGTTCATCAACCGCCAGTCCTTGGACTGGTGCCGGTCCGCAGAAATTTTCTGCCGGTCCATAGGGCCAGCACCTCCATTGGGCCCAAGACAGTGTTCTGCAGCCACCGGTCCATGGTGCGATTAACACGGCGTCTTCGGGCCGGCTCCCTGAGTGCTGCAGTGCCTTGGGAAAAGGCTCCTATGCACGGCCTGCACCTGAACCGGAAGCCTTTTCTCTGACGTCATAATGTCAGAGGGAAGGCTTCCAGATGAGGTGCGAGATCCGCGAAGGGAGCCACTGCCCACAGCTTTGTGCACTGTAGCACTCAGGGAGCCGGCCCGAAGTCACCGCATTGATTGCACAGTGGACCGGCCCAAAGATAACACCGTGGGGCAGGCCAGAAGGCAAGGCACATGGAGGGAGAGAAACAACAACGGTAGGGGAAATGCTTTTATTTTTTTTATTTAGTGATTGATTTGTCTGTTCAGGAAGAAATACATTTGTTTCTTTTCCTTTGGGGTTGTACTGCTTGCAGAGTCTTGCATCTTAGGGTTTGTTTGTAAATATTAGTACTTTTAGTTTTTGGTCCTGCATTTGCATGGGGTTATCTGTTTTCTGGTAGGAATGAATGTTAAAAAGCATACAGTGTGCTTTGTGTATTTTAATTTTGTGGTTAATCATTGTGTGTGGACAAACTTGAAACGGTAGACCAGGCATGGTCCCTACTGAAAAATACTATCACAGAAGCACAAAATCTCCACATTCCGAGGATCTCCAAAGAAGGGAGAACAAAAGGTAAGGGAGAACCGGCATGGCTTACCAGACAGGTGAGGGAAGCCGTAAAAGAAAAGAAGGACTCTTTCAAAAAATGGAAACACATGAAAACAACCGAAGCATGGAAAAAACATAAAGATGATCAGAAGAAATGTCACAAGGCGGTGAGGGATGCCAAAAAGGGCTATGAGGAAAAAATAGCGCAAGAGGCCAAAATCTTCAAGCCTTTCTTTAGATACGTGAAAGGGAAAAAACCCACAAAAGAGGCGGTGGGACCCCTGGACGACCAGGGAAGAAAAGGGTACATTAAGGAAGATAAACAAATTGCAGACAAACTAAATTCCTTCTTTGCGTCCGTCTTTACGGAGGAGGATACCGCAAAAATACCAGAAGCAGTGAAAGTGTTTAGTGGAGTAATAGAAGACAGCCTCACCACAGTTGAAGTGGAGTTGGACCAGATATACTACCAGATCGACAAACTTAAAAGTGACAAATCCCCTGGACCGGATGGAATTCACCCGAGAGTCTTAAAGGAATTGAAGGTTGAAATCGGAGAGTTATTGCAAAAACTCGCCAATCTGACAATCAGAACTGGACAGATACCAGATGACTGGAAGATAGTGAACGTCATGCCAATTTTCAAAAAAGGATCGAGAGGAGAACCGGGCAACTACAGACCTGTGAGCCTTACGTCTGTCCCTGGAAAGATGGTTGAAGCACTGATCAAGGATAGCATAGTCCGGCACTTAGATACACACGACTTGCTAAAACCCAGTCAACATGGGTTCAGGAAAGGGAAATCATGTTTAACGAATTTACTTCAATTTTTTGAGACCGTGAACAAGCAAATTGATAGTGGAATGCCGGTGGACATAATATATTTGGACTTCCAGAAAGCATTCGACAAAGTTCCACATGAAAGACTTCTCAGGAAACTACAAAGCCATGGAATAGAGGGAGATATACAAAGGTGGATAGGCAAATGGCTGGAAAACAGAAAGCAGAGAGTGGGCATAAATGGGAAGTTCTCAGACTGGGAGAAAGTGACTAGTGGTGTGCCTCAGGGCTCGGTACTTGGGCCGATCCTATTTAATATTTATATCAATGACCTGGAAGACGGAATATCCAGTGAGATCATTAAGTTTGCAGATGACACAAAGCTATGCCGGGCAATCAGATCGCAGGAGGATAGCGAGGAACTCCAGAGCGACTTGTATCAGTTAGAGAAATGTGCAGAGCAATGGCAGATGAAGTTCAACATGGAGAAATGCAAAGTAATGCATTTAGGTAGTAAGAATAAGGAACACGAGTATAGAATGTCAGGCGCAACTCTGGGTAAGAGCAAACAAGAAAAGGACCTGGGTGTACTGATAGATAGGACCCTGAAGCCATCGGCACAATGCGCGGCAGCGGCAAAGAAAGCAAACAGAATGTTAGGCATGATAAAGAAAGGAATCACGAGTAGATCGAAGAAAGTCATAATGCCGCTTTATAGAGCAATGGTCAGACCACACTTGGAATACTGTGTCCAACATTGGTCTCCCAACCTAAAGAAGGATATAAAACTGCTGGAGAGGGTGCAGAGAAGAGCAACGAAGCTAATAAGAGGTATGGAGAACTTGGAATATGAGGAATGACTCAAGAAACTGGGACTGTTCTCCCTTGAGAAGAGGAGGCTGCGAGGGGACATGATCGAGACGTTCAAAATACTGAAAGACATCGATAAAATGGAGCAGGAAAATAAATTATTTACATTGTCCAACGTGACACGGACAAGAGGACATGGTTTGAAGCTAAGGGGGGACAAGTCTAGGACAAATGTCCGGAAGTTCTGCTTCACGCAGCGAGTGGTAGAGCCTGGAATGCTCTTCCAAAGGAGGTTATTAAGGAATCCACTGTGATAGGATTCAAAGGCAAATTAGATGCACATCTCCTTACGAGAGGCATAGAGGGATATGGGTGACTAAAACTACATCAGGTGTATACCTGACTGGCCCTCCGCGTGTGCGGGTCGCCGGACTCGATGGACCATGGGTCTGATCCTGAGATGGCAGTTCTTATGTTCAATTATATTGTGTGTATATATGAAAAATGAATGAAAAAAATGGTGTTACAATTAGTACTATTATGGGGGCGGGGTCTGGGGCTGAGATTGAATGGAGAGGGGCACGACTTAGCCCAGTGTTCTTCAACTGCCGGTCCGCGGACCGTTGCCGGTCCACAAAATAATTATTTTATTTCCGCCAGTCCATAGGTGTCAAAAAGTTGAAGAACACTGTTCTAGCATTTCAAGCGGCTTCTCACGATAGAGAATTTCAATCACTATTGCTTGGAGCTTGTTCTAATATAACCAATTCAGAGCTCAATTGAAAACTTATCTTTTTTCAAAATACTTGCTCAAATAATTTTCCTGCCATCATTAAATTGTCTATTGTTTATAATCTTTTGTAAACCGCGTAGAACTTATGGTTACGCGATTAAGAAGTACGATGTTATGTTATGTTATGTTATATGCGTTGTTTAAGAAATACAGTGGTACCTTGGATTACGAGCATAATCCGTTCCAGGAGCATGCTCTTAATCCAAAATGCTCGTTTATCAAAGCGAGTTTCCCCATAGGAAATAATGGAAACTCTCTTTGATAGGTTCCCCCTCCCCCATAAGAACCGGCATTGCTCCCCCCGAAGTCCCCCCCGTGAACCCGCACCCTCCCCCCCGTGATCCGCACCCCCCGCCGCCATCGGGCACCCCCCCGCCTCGATCTGAGGTCCCCCCAACCCACCCAAACCCTCTTCTTACTTTGCTGTAGCCTCCGCAGCGGCACCAGCACCAGCATGTCCTGTGCATGGTGCCGGTGTCTGAAGATCTGCTTCCTGTGCTGGGTCTTGAGAGTTCACGTTCGACGTGAGAGTTCACGTTCGACGTGAACTCTCAGGCCTTGAGCATGCGCACATGCTCAAGGCCCAGCACAGGAAGCAGATCTTCAGGCACCAGCACCACGCACAGGACATGCTGGTGCCGGTGCCGCTGTGGAGGCTACAGCAAAGTAAGAAGAGGGTTCGAGTGGGTTGGGGGGACCTCAGGTCGTGGCAGGGGGTGCCCGATGGCGGCGGGGGGGGGGTCTGATGGCGGCGGGGGGGAGGGTGCCGGTTTGCAGGGGGGGTCGCTCGCAAATCAAAGCGCGCTCGGTTTCCGAGGTGCTGATTTTGCAAATGTTTTGCTCGTCTTGCAAAACACTCGCAAATCGGTGCACTCGTAAACCGAGGTACCACTGTATATATATTTACAAAACAGAACGGAGTCTGATAGAAGAATTTGTAGTTTGCTGATAGCTTAGAAAGCAGTCACAATAGCAGAGTACATGTCTCAGTGTTCTAGAAACTTTTTTCTCAATGATGATCTCACAATGGAATGCCTGACGTGGACCAAGTTTTGCTCCAGCAAAGGGCCGTGTCAGGAGCAGAAGCGATCAATGTGTCAGATACAAACAAGGTGTTCCAAAGGAACAACAAATCATTAGCATGATCAATCCAAAAGCCAGCAGTGCTTTAAACACACAAACAGATGGCAGCACCAGCATATAGAAAACTTACTGGGGTGAAATGTGGTCCATGTTGTGCATTCCATTGTGAAATTATCATTGCTGAATAAAAGTTTCTAGAATATCAAGACATGTATTCTGCTTTTCTGATTGGTTTATTTGCAGAATATGTGTTAGCACTAAGGCAGAATTCTCCCTTTATGCAATCAGTAAGGTTGTAGATAGGGGTAGTTTGCTGTATGTTTTGGAGAGAAGACATAGGATAAGGACTTAAACAACGGAGGGAAGGGAACCAATTGCACAATAACGCCATATTCCTTTTCTTGCTAAAATAATAATGTTTGTGCTGTCTGAAAGCTGTGGGCCAAAGGATCGCACATGATAGTTTACAAAATAAAAAATTACTTACAGACTCATTTCAATCATAACAAGAAAAGTGAAGTTGCTTATTTATAATAGGTGTTTTTCACAGATAACAGGATAAATCAACCTTCCAAGTGAATGATGTCACTGAATGTCAGCTAAAATGGAATAATTTTCTTGGAGCTCAGAAAGTACCAGAAAAACTTTCTGAACATGCACAAGAGTTCCTGCTCACAAAAGTCCTTGTGTTTACATAGTATATCAGGTGACAAACAGCATAGCTTTATCTTTAGGGTAGGTGGGAAGGATCATGTGGCTGATTTATCCTACTGGGGGAGAGTGTGGCGCAGTGGTCAAAGCTACAGCCTCAGCACCCTGAGGTTGTGGGTTCAAACCCATGCTGCTCCTTGTGACTCTGGGCAAGTCACTTAGACCCCGATTCACAGGTCTGCCGTTTTTTTCTTTTTAATTTTTTTTTTCCATGGCACAGATATTTTGCATGTATTACACATGCAAAATATCTGCCCCAGAAAAAGAAAAAAAATCCCAGGCATACTTGTCAAAAAACTGGCTCCCCTCTCCCCATTCCTGTTAAAAAACTGGCTCCCCTCCCCCGACAAACACGTGCACCTCCCCCCAGCACGCAGCGACCCACAAATGGCATGAGAGATGACATAGTGTTGGTCTGGACGATCAAACACCTGGATGTACAGATAGACGATTTTTGAAAAAAAATTTAGATGTAATTTTGAGAATGGACATTTTGCTATTGCCGACTTTGGGCGACTAGCGCCCTATGTCCAAATCGGACTTAGACGTATTTTTTTTATTATGGCCTTCCACTTTTTTATCTAGGTAATATCCTAAAAGGCGATAATATTATAATACACTTTGAGCTGTATACATAATTGTGGACTATGGCTCTGATTCTATAAAAAGTGCCTACCATTAGGCACCTAGATTGGCACGCCTTGCTGATCTACGCCCCCAATTTTTTTTTTGTTCAAAAAGTTTTATTGAAATTTTTTAATAATACAAAAGAATAGCAATTAATATGACACAACATATTAGAAAAGAAACAGCATTAAAATGAATTTTAAAAAATAATTTTTGGGTAGGCACCTAACTCAGTAGGTGTCTAGCGGGAGAGTTTGGGCATAGATTGCCTTAAGCACTACCAAATTAGACCAAGAAAACCCTGGCCTCATATACTGGTGCCTAATATTATGACACCCACCGGCGCCTAAGTTGAGAGGCGCAATTTACAAACAGTGCCTAGCGGTTGTTTGATAACCACGCCAACCAGTGCATAGCCACTGTGCACCGTTTATAGAATCAGGCCCTATTATGTCTTCAATATAATGTGATGTACTGTCTAGGAGAGTGTGGTTACTTTAAGTTGTCTACGTAGGAAAATATTTTGATCATAAGAACATAAGAACAGCCCTGTTGGGTCAGACCAATGGTCCATTAAGACCAGTTGCCCGACCTCACGGTGGCCAATTCAGATCACCAGTACCTGGCAAAAACCCAAAGAGTAGTAACATTCCATGCTACCAATCCAGGGCATGCAGTGGCCTCCCCCATGTCTCTCTCAACAACAAAACCTCTTGTGTGCTGTCAAAACGGTGAAGGGGGGCACTAGGTACTGATAGTCAGCTGACATTAAAGTGCACCAAAGAAACTTGTATTGTTTCTGGAGCATTATACAAGTGTATGCATCTTTTAAGTTGAGAAAGAAAAACCAGTCTTCTATGTTTAAGAAGGGGAATATGGTATCAAGGGAATTAATCTTGAACTTTCCTTTCGTTAGAAGTTTGTTGAAGACACTAAGATCCAAAATGGGACATAATCCTCCTGATTGTTTTGATATAAGAAAGTACCTGGATTTTATTTACTTATTTCAGTTTTATATCCTGTCCTACCCAGGAGCTCAGAATAAGTCACGGTAGTACATTCACAGTGTTTAGGGTAGGGTAGAAACATAATCATAACATTTTAGAGGTACATGGTTATTAGTGTATATACAGTATGCTGCTGGGAGGTAGAGAGTTGCACAGGGACAGAAATCCCACCCATCCCCACCAGGATCCTCTCCATCCCACCCGTCCCCGCCAGGATCCTCTCCATCCCCACCCATCCCCATCAGGATCCTCTCCGTCCCCACAAGGAATTACCTCCATCCCCGCCCGTCCCCATAAAAAGCAGCAATTACTTCTGACAGGATCATCAATTCCACAGTTTCTTTTGTGTTTGCGCTGCTTTTTTCCTTGTGGAATCTCTTTGGTGGAACCCTTTTTTTG
Source organism: Geotrypetes seraphini (assembly GCF_902459505.1). Lineage (NCBI taxonomy): Eukaryota > Metazoa > Chordata > Amphibia > Gymnophiona > Dermophiidae > Geotrypetes > Geotrypetes seraphini. The sequence continues at coordinate 26,655,279 of NC_047095.1, forward strand.
TTTTCTGTTCAGGTAATTAACTTATAAACCCCCTCTTTTACTAAGGCTGACGTGTCCATTATATTATATGGATGAACCCTGCTTCCAAAGCCTTCCATCCCCATGGGAGTCCCGTTGGCTAGAGGGGGGTCCCCGTGGGAGTCCTGTGGGTTAGGGGGGAATTCCTGCGATCCCCGTTCCCGTGCAGATCTCTACTGGGAGGGGAGAGGACAGAGGGAATTTATAATAAAAGGGTAACGCATCAGGGTGTATACATCAAATGTTGTGGGGGGAGGGTTGGAGGAGGCATTAGGTTTGAAGCAAGGATACCCGGTCAGTAGCGGTGGTAGCCATGGTATATAGTCCTGATTGGATTTACGTCATGTACTCGGTTGATAGCATCGAGGCCAGGTCCATGAGTTTGGGTCAATGGCTATAGAGGGAGAAGGAATGTCTGTAATTAGACTATTGACATGAGGAGGGTAGAAGGCATTTGTAGCGATTAGAACCTTGTTATTGGTAGTGTGCTGTTAGGTTAGAGTGCCATTAGGGTTTATTAAAGTTTCAAGTTTATTTAAATTTTGTTATCCCGCCTTTTCAAAATTCCAAAGCGGCTTACATTCATAATGCATTTGAGTAGGGTGATTTGGTTTGGGAACAAGATTTTCTTCTATAGCTTAGATGTCTAGGGGGAGCTGGTTCCATAGTTTTGCCACGGTGTGAGAATAGGAATGTTTCCGGGCGGTTTCCATGTGGAGCTGGTGGAATGCACAGTCAACGTTCGTGGTATGATCTGAGTGGTCTGGTCGGATGGTAGATGGGGAGTTTTTTTGGTTATATATTGAGGGGTCTTGTTGCAAAAGCGTTTGAAGGCTATAATTAATTGTTTGGAGATGATTCGTATAGTGATGGGGTGGTGGGATCGAAGAGGCCAAGGTTTTTCAGTAGCCGAATTATGGCGTTCTGGACTCTTTGTAGTCGATGTTGTTCTTTTGTAGAGAGGCCAATGTATAAGCTGTTACAGTAGTCCAAGCGTGAAATCACGAAGGCGTATAGCAATTGGGAGAAGTCTGCTTGTGAGAAGTATTGTCAGATACACATTAGCTGGAGTAAAATCTCAAGTTTTCTTTTGAAGCAGGAACTAGCTCTATCTCTTTGACAGACAGACTGAAGCTAATCCATTTGGCAGTTTTGAACGTGCAATATTGGCAGTGAGAGGGGAATTTGCAAGAGTGTAGACAGTAGCCCTACCTTACTACATTCTTTATCCAGTGCTCCATAATGAAATGGACCTAGTTCTTGGAAAAGCAAACTAAACAACCTTCCAAAGGAGCAGTATACTAATCTTCCATGGGAAAAGTGGTTATGTCTGGGCATTGCAGTCAAAAGGATGCAAGCTGTTTAGGTTGTGTCAGCAAATGGAGCATTCACTGTCTCCTGTTTCTTTGCCTAAGCTTACTCACCTACTGCTGACAGGCTTGCTGTCTCTGATGTGTGAAACTGCTTGTATCTTCTCTACTGAGTATTAGCCTTTCTACTCTTGGAAATGACTTTTTATTTATGTGGAAGGGTGTTCCACTGTAGCTGCTATTAGTTTCTAAAATCTTTAGGCTTTGTAATCAATTACCAGAATTTCAACCTGCATGCTTCCAAGGTAGCACAGTGGTTTTTAGTGAGGTCAATGGTCTCTTTGACCTTTTCCATTAAAAAAATTGCTGTTTCCCATACAGGATGCATCTGCAAGTTCTTAATGGACATTCTGTCTGAGACCTGGCAGTCTGAACCTTGAAAGTCTAGGAGTCCCTATTGCAACAGACAGTACTCTGGAAAATGACTGTAAAGTGCCATGTGGAGCAAATGAAAAGATTATGAAATTATTTTACTTCAGTCAATCAGGTAAACTTGAAATTTGTCTTTCGTTCCCATGGAAGAGTGTCATAGATGTCCTGATATCTTAGTAAACAAGAACGCATACACTGTACAATTCAGCATGGTGCTGTGAAAACCTACCTCAACCACCCAATTTAACATCCCAGGATTTTTTCCAGGAGAAGCATTAGCATAATCCTTTGAGTGGAAGACGACAGAGGGTATTGGTCAACGGAGATCGCTCTGAGGAAAGGAATGTTACCAGTGATGTGCCTCAAAGTTCGGTTTTAACATTTTTGTAAGTGATATTGCTGAAGAGATATCAGGTAGGATTTGCCTCTTTGCGAATGATACCAAAATCTGCAATAGAGTAGGCTCCCTCTGATGGTGTGAATAACATGAGGAAGGACCTAGCGAAGCTTGAAGAATGGTCTGAAATTTGGAAGCTATGATTTAATACTAACAAATGTAAAGTCATGCATTTGGGTTGCAAAAACCCGAGGGAACGGTACAGTTTAGGGGGTGAAGAACTTTTGTGCATGATAAAGGAGCAGGACTTGGGTGTGATATTATGCGATGATCTTAAGGTGGCCAAACAGGTTGAAAAGATGACAGCAAAAGATAGAAGGGGAGGAATATGGCTAGTTGGAAAAAGGAAGTATTGATACTCCTGTATAAAGACTCTAGTGAGACCTCATTTAGAATACTGTATACAATTCTGGATACTGCACATTCAAAAAGATATAAACAGGATGGAGTTGATCCAAAAGAAGGCTACTAAAATGGTTGGTGGTCTTCATTACCTAAGTAAGGCGAAACCATCTATTTTACTGCAGTTTGATATTTTGGCTGCATTTGGTACAGTGGATCACTCACTGCTTCTCCTTAAGTGAATTAGGTTTGCTGAGCTCTTGGGGGAATAGAACATATGAAGTAAGAAGGGGTTCTTAAGAACATAACATAAGAATAGCCTTACTGGGTCAGACCAATGGTCCATCAAACCCAGTAGCCTGTTCTCATGGTGGCCAATCCAGGTCAGTAATAGCTGGCCAAAACCCAGAGTAGAAACATTCCAAGCTACTGATCCGGGGCAAGCAGTGGCTTCCCCCATGTCTTTCTCAATAACAGACTATGGACTTTCCTCCAGGAACTTGTCCAAACCTTTCTTAAAACCAGCTACGCTATCCGCTCTTACCACAACCTCTGGCAATGCATTCCAGAGCTTAACTATTCTCCGAGTGAAAAAATATTTCCTCCTATTGGTTTTAAAAGTGTTTTCCTGTAACTTCATCGAGTGTCCCCTAGTCTTTGTAATTTTTGACAAGTGAAAAATTGATCCACTTGTGCCCGTTCTACACCACTTAGGATTTTGTAGACTTCAATCATATCTCTCCTCAGCCGTCTCTTTTCCAAGCTGAAGAGCCCTAACTTTTTTAGTCTTTCTTCATACGAGAGGATTCCCATCCCCTTTATCATCTTGGTTGCTCTTCTTTGAACCTTTTCTAATGCCGCTATATCTAAGGAGACCAGAATTGAACGCAATATTCCAGATTAGGTTGCACCATGGAACGATACAGGGGGTTGTAACATTTTGAGTCTTGTTAACCATCCCTTTTTAAATAATTCCTAGCATCCTGTTTGTTTTTTTGGCCACCACCGCACATTGGGTCACATTTGGTGTCATTGTATTGTTTACAATGACACCAAAATCCTTTCCTTGGTCGCTAACCCTCAAGGTGGACCCTAGCATCTGGTAACTGTGATTTGGGTTATTCTTTCCAATGTGCATCACTTTGAATTTGTTCACATTAAATTTCATTTGCCACTTGGATGCCCAGTCTTCCAATTTCCTAAGGTCTGCCTGCAATTTTTCACAATCTTCATTCGTATTAACAACTTTGAAACAGTTTAGTGTCATTGCAAATTTAATCACCACTATCCCCTTTGTTTAATGTGTAATTAAGAGCTTTGGGAATGTGCTACCGAGGTGGAGAGTGGCCTGCGAGGCAGCTCCTGATTGCTGTAGCCTGACTTTAGTACAGGAAAAAGCAGTTGGAGCATATTCGCAAATTCGCAGGGGAACACTGTATATGCATTAAACTCTAAGGGGGTTAATTTCTGCTATTAATATTATGAAATCCTTTAATGACTCGAGATCAATACATCATTTTAAAATAAATTTTCCCTCTCCACTACATATCCATCATAAACAAGTTTATGAATCTACTTTTGAATATCAAATACCCAAAGTTTGGGATAGTCTACTGTTGAGTTTACGTCAAATTTAGTTGTATTATCAGTTTAATAAAATATTGAAGACATATCTTTTTTTTCTATTAATTCCTCTTGAATATCTGTTAAATATGTAGAATCCAATTTGTGAGTATCTTTATGTAAACTGCATTGATTCCTTGTTGACATTTTGTGGGGTATAAGAAACAGTATGGTATGGTATCATAAGGTGTAAGGAGACAGACTTAAACATCTCAAAATGTATAATTTGGAAGAAAGGCAGGAGAGGGGAGATATGATATATATGTTTAAATATCTACATGGCATAAATGCTCATGAGGCGAGGCCTTTTTTATTTGAAAGGGAGCTCCTGAATGAGAGGGCATAGGATGAAGTTAAAAGGTGATAAGCTCAGGAGTAATCTAAGGAAATACTTTTTTTTACAGAAAGGGTGGTAGATGCATGGAATAGTCTCCTGGTAGAGGTGGTGAAGACAAAGACTGTGTCTGAATTCAAGAAAGCATGGGTCAGGCATTTGGGATCTCTTAGAGAGAGGAAGAGATAAGGTTACTGTGGATAGGCAGACTGGATGGGCCATTTGGCCTTTATCTGCCATCATGTTTCTGTTTCTATCTTTCTTCTTTGTTGATTAAAAGATTGATAAGGTAGCTCTACTTTATTGAAACATGGGACTGCTTGAACCTTTATTTAATATTCACCTTTATGAATAGTGGAAGAATGGAAATTGGAGCTTGCCATGTTCTACCAGTAAGACAGATGTTTAAAGTCTTCTACATTTTTTTACAGCTTACCATTTCATTGCTCCCCATTCTCTCAGTTAACAAGACAGAACAGCTGCTAATGAATTTTTGAAACGATATATGTTTTTTATTTTTTCTTCAATGCTGGTGTTTATATTAGGAATGTGATGTTTAAAAAATAAAGTCCAATTGGATAAGGAATGATATTGACACATTTTTAGAGGTTCGTTTAGAAATGTCAAACTCAATTCAATCACCAATTAAGATCCTGTCAAGCATGTAGATTTGTATTTCACTGGAATGGTGAGGGGAACAGAAAAGAGTAAAAATTCCCATTTCACATGATTACATTTGTAAAACCAGCTACTGTGTGTGCAGGCATGGGGTTTCTGTTTTCCTTACCTGGACTTATACACTGTTTTCCAGCATTAAACTATGTTCTCATTCACTGATGCTCCACTAGAGAATAAAGAATCTCCAAAACAAAATGAAGAACAATGTGGAGCCACGGTCTCTGCTGACTTCATTATACCTGCAAAGCATCCACAAAACACAAGCAAATCCTTTAGGAGTTATGCATCTGAATAGAAACCAATTCCCACACATATCTTCCTCATTCAACTTTCTCTCTACTAGTGCAACATTTTAAATCTAAATTAATCTGTCCTCTATAGGGTTCACTATAGCCCTCCACTCTATTGGATTCATTTTTTGTTTCCTTCTGTGCACACCCATCAATCTATTCCTTTAGACCAGCGATGGCGAACCTATGGCACGCGTGCCAGCTGTGGCACGCGAAGGCCTTGCAGCTGGCACGCGGGAAGGTCTGCAATAGAGAGCTGCACGGGTCGCGGGGATCCCGTGGGGACGCCTCCGAGGGTCGCGGGGTTCCTGCGGGGCTGGATGTACTAAGTCACGCGGCTTTTCTCCCTACCTGCTCTGCTTGCAGCACAGAGCCGAACGGAAGTCTTCCCGACGTCAGCGCTGACGTCGGTAAACAAAGCCCTCCCTCCCTCCGACGTCTGCGCTGACGTTGGGAAGACTTCCGTTCGGATCTGTGCTGCAGGCAGGGTAGGTAAGGAGGAGTAGCCTCGCGGCTCGAGTGGCTACCAAGGGAGGGGGGCGGTTTGCCCCGCCCCGCCCCGTTTGCAGCACAGCCGGCCAGGTCCCCTTACTTTTGTGGCACTAACCCGACCGACCGACAACAGCCCTGGTCCGACAAACCTCCCTACCCTTAACCGCGAATCTAAATTACCTTCTTACAGCAGCTGTAAGAAGGAAATTTAGATTCGCGGTTAAGGGCAGAGAGGTTTGTCAGATCGGGGCTGTTGTCGGTGTGTCGGTCGGGGAAGCGCCACAAAAGTAAGGGGACCTGGCCGGCTGTGCTGCACCCGGGGCGGGAGAAAAGGAGGGGGGAGAAGGACGCTGAAAGCACTGGGGAAGACAAAGGGGTGAAGAAGGACGCTGAAAGGCCATGGGGAAGACGGGGTGGGGGGAAGGACACTGAAAGCATTTGTAGAAGACAGAAGGGGGAGAAGGACGCTGACAGGACATGGGGAAGACGGGGGGGAGAAGGACGCTGAAAGCACATGGGGAAGACAAAGGGGTGGAGAAGGACGCTGAAAGGACATGGGGAAGATGGGGGGTGGGGTGGAGAAGGACGCTGAAAGGCCATGGGTAAGACGGGGGGGGGTGGAGAAGGATGCTGAAAGGCCATGGGGAAGACAGAGGGGGGAGAAGGACGCTGACAGGACATGGGGAAGATGGGGGGGGAGAAGGACGCTGAAAGGAAATGGGGAAGAGAGAGTGGGGAGAAGACACTGGCAGGGAAGAAGACAGAGATGCCAGACTATGGGGGGAGCGGAGGGAAGAAGATGGGTGCCAGACCAATTTGGAAGGGGGGGAGAAAGGGAGAGGCACAGTAACAGAGCAAATGGAAGACGCAGAAGGAAGAGAGACAGTGGATGGAAGGAACTGAATGAGAACATGAGGAAAGCAGAAACTAGGCAACAAAGGTAGGAAAATAATTCTATTTCTTTTTTTCTTTTTTTTTTTGCTTCAGGATAAAGTAGTATATTAGTTGTGTTGATAAAAATTTATAAACAAAAGAGGCTCTGGTAGAAACCCGTTTACAAAGTGTGTATTCTTCCCAATTAATATTTCCAAATTAATAGTCTTTTTGCTTATTTGTAAATGGGTTTCTACCAGAGCCTTTAATTCAGTAGCATAATTAAATGAAATAACTATTTCTGAAGTTTATAGGGACGGGCGGGGACGGAGGGTATTCCTCACGGGGACGGAGGACATTCCTCGCGCGGACGGGTGGGGACAGAGGGATTCCTCACAGGGATGGGTGGGATTCCTCACAGGGACAGGTGGGGACGGGTGAGACTTTGGCGGGGACGGGTGGGATTTCTGTCCCCGCGCAACTCTCTAGTCCGCAATTAAGATATGCGGCGCGGCGGGAGGCGAGTGTGCCGGTGTCTGCTTTGCAGCTCACCTGGCAACAGGGCTGGACTGGCCAATGGGAGGACCGGGCATTGTCCCGGTGGGCCGCGGCCCATCCTCCTGTGCTGGCTGCAGTCCTGTGAGTGGATGTTGAGCCTGCCTGTCTTATCCTTAGTATCCTATGAGCCAGGCAGTGTGTGAGGGGGAAGTGGGGGGAGGAAGAGAAGCTTCACACTGAGTCTGTCACAGGAACTCATTGAGGCTGTAGTGTGACTCCACATATGACATCTGTAATCAGGAACAGTTCCTAGTGCTCCCATGCTAGAGAGGTGAAGATATGGGGGGAAGTTAATGTGTCTAATAATGTGCTCCTCTGTAAAAACCTCTGTATCGTCCATGGGGGACATGCTAAATTCGAGGAAATAAAAAAGCTGCTTATGATGATTGCATAGAGAAGTTCAGTAAGCTGAGAGGAGGGCTGGGCTCTCTGTGAACAACCAACACACTAATCCTCTGCGCTGTACCTTATGGAAAACTCAATATAGCAAAAAACAGTAAAGTGTATATGTGGCCCTTCACAGTGCTTTTGTAAACATCATAATAAAATAACAAAGGCTCCAATAATGAAAAATAGAAGTCCTTTTCCCATACACTCAGGTTGCACAAGTCCGGTTTTCACCCGGACAGTATATTTTTTGACCAAAACGGATGTCTACAATTAGTAAAATTCCCCAATCACATATTTTTTTATGGGGACGGATTTGTATACAGCACTTCATTAGATTTTTTTTTATTATACAAATTTTATCTTTTTGTAGACTTGAAGTCTTGAACAAAGAAAATGAGTACAGCAAAAAAAGCAAAAACAGATAGTGGAAGACCATTCCAAGAGGCCTGGACAGAGTACATATGGAGTGATTGAACGCAGTGGGAAAGCATTGTGTATTATGTGTAATGAAAGTGTTGTGTCTCGCACATCAAGTGTCAAACGTCACTTTGAGACCAACCATAACAGTGTTGCTGAACTTAGTTTAGCTCAAAGAAAAGAGTTCCTTGTAGGAAAATTAAAGAAATATCACTCCCAGTCTCTTAGTTTTAGCAACTATCTTTCAAAAACTAATCATCTTACAGTTGCCAGCTTTCAAATTTCACTGTGCATGGCAAAACATGGTAAGCCCCTCTCTGATGGAGATTTTATCAAAAAGGCAATTTTGGCTGGGAGTAATTCACTCTTCCATGATTTTCAAAACAAGGATAAAATTGTGCAGCGCATCTCTGAGATGCCGCTAAGCAGAAATACTGCAAAAGATAGGGTTCTGCGAATGGCTGCTGATGTTAGTCAACAGCTTACTTGCGACTTACAAAAAGCACCCTTCTACTCCATGTGCTTGGATGAAAGTACAGATATTACTAACCATGCAAGACTAGCGCTCATTTTGCGTTATGCTACTGGTGACATCATGAGAGAAGAGCTGGTAAAACTGCTGTCTTTGCCTGGAAGAACACAAGGGATAGATATCCACAATGCTGTGATGGAGGCTTTTTCATCACTAGACATAAGTCCAAAAAAAGTAGTTTCAGTTACTAGCGATGGAGCACCTAGCATGGTGGGGACAACATCAGGATTCATTCATTTCTTTGCTAAGGAAGCAAAACATCCACTGATTCAATTTCACTGCATAATACATCAAGAGGCTCTCTGCGCCAAAGAAAGCAGCAAAAAACTTGACGATGTCCTCAAAGATGTAACAAAAATGGTGAACTTCATCATGGCGCGTGCTCTTAATTTTCGACAATTTCAAGCCCTTCTTGATGAGGTTCAGGCACAATATAACACTTTACTGATGTACAATAATGTCCGGTGGCTGAGCAGAGGACGAGTGTCAGAGCGATTTGTGGCCTGCTTGGAAGAAGTTAGGCTATTTATGAACGAAAAGGGGGAAGACTATCCTCAACTCACCAACATGGCCTGGCTTACCAACCTCATGTTCTTTACAGATTTTACTAACCACTTTAATGTACTAAACAAAAAATTACAAGGCATGGGAAAAACAGCAGAAAGCATATTTAGTGACATCAAAGCTTTTGAGAGAAAATTGCATGTTTTTGAAAAAGACCTTGAGAGTGGACAGCTAAAATATTTTCCCAACCTAAAAATACATTTGGATAATTCTACAACATTTGTGGACAGTCATAAAAAACACCAGGAAATCCACAAAGCATATTCCACCATTGTAGCCGAAGCAAAGGAGAATTTTAGTAAAAGATTTTCTCAGTTCCGTAAGATGGAGACAACCCTTTCATTTATAACTTCCCCAGAAAAGTCCACATTTGAAGATCTTGATCTTTCCTGCTTACAGTGGTTGGATATTCAAAATTTGGAAATGGAGCTACTGGAATTTCAAGAAAGCTCTATCTGGAAAAGTAAATTCAATGACCTGCGTGCGGCTCTTCAACGTATTGAGTGTGAAAGGGTGACAAATGAAATCACTGCTAGCAGTTCTGAAAATGAAATCCTAAAAGCGTGGAATTCTCTGCCAGACAATTTTAAGTCCATGAAAGCACTTGGGATTGCTCTTCTTACTTTGTTTGGGTCATCCTATGCTTGTGAGCAGCTGTTTTCGGCTTTGAATCATATAAAATCTGATGCTAGAAACAGATTAACGGATGACATGAGTGCTGCATGTGTTGCTCTGAAATTAATGCACTATGAGCCAAGGATTGACAAGTTATCAGCATGCATGCAATAACAAAAATCACATTAATTTTTTTCAGAGCATGCCCAATGCATATGTTTACATGAAGCGGTGTTTTCAGTTTGCAGTTAAGACACTTTCTAAGTTATTTAAATATTATTTAAAGATGTTATTTAAAAAAGGGACTTTACATGGCCCTGTTGTATTCCAATCTGGAATTTCCAATAAAAACGGTTGGTTTAATTGAAAGCTCTTTTGTTTTCTTTACATCATATTATTAGAAATGTAATGATTTAACTATTTTCTAATTTGATTGTAAATTTTACAAAAAAACATGTATAGACTCTTTGGGAATGCACACCGAGTCTTGACACAGTTAACAGTTTTAAGAAGTTTATCTTTTTTTTTACTCAGGATACATTTGACATGTTATGTGAATAATACATTTAAAATATATTGTGTAACTGAATCAAATTCTTCCTAAATTCATTAAATTGAATGAAATCATTAAAACATTATAAATTGCCAATAAATTGAAATGAAAACCAAAGGATTGTGAATCAAATTGATTCTCTGACAATACAAAGATTCCAACCTTTAAAAATGATGTTACATAGTTCAGGCAACTTTATAAAGAGTTTTTAAATACTAAAATCTTGTTATTAAGGTTTAATTGACATGCTGGCACTTTGAGGAAATTGTTTGGTTTTGTGCGGCAGTTTGGGCACTCGGGCTCAAAAAGGTTAGCCATCACTGCTTTAGACCATTAGAATAGAATCATAGGGACTCTTTTACTAAGTGCTAATAGGTGTTTTAATGCAGGAAAAATGGCCTAACGTAGGGTGTGCTAAAGCGTTCTGTGTTACTTTAGCCATTTGCATGTGCTAAGAGCATGATATTTAGTTGTTGGGGTTTATTTTTAGGGGGAGGGACAGAAGGGTAATTGCATCAGGTGCCAAGAATGGGCATAGAAGCAGTATTCAGCTAGTGTATTGAGATTACTGGTGACCTATATGATTAACGTGTCCATAATGTGGGATCCCCTTAGCACCTCCTAAATACCTAAGCGCTCCCATTTTAATTTTTTTAATGGCCTTGTGCTAATGTTAGTGCATGGCTAGAAACTTAACAAATAGAAAAATGCCTGTATTATGGCCTCACTAAAAATGGGCTTAGGATTCTATTTTATAAAGAGTGCTTAAATTTGAGCACTGATAAAAATTAGCACTAAGTGCTATTCTATAATGTGTCGCTCAGAGTTGGGTGCGGTTTATAGAATAGTGATTGGTACCAGGATCTGTGCCCAATTTTGAAGATCTATATCATAGAACATAGAAAATGACGGCAGAAAAAGGCCACGGGCCATCAAGTCTGCCCACTCTAATGACCCACCCCCCTAACTTCTTCCCCCAAGAGATCCCACATGCCTATCCCATTTTCTCTTAAAATCTGGCATGCTGCTGGCCTCAGTTACCTGCAGTGGAAGATCATTCCAATGATCAACCACCCTTTCGGTGAAGAAATACTTCCTGGTGTCGCCATGAAATTTCCCACCCCTGATTTTCAGCGGATGCCCTCTTGTGGTCATGGGTCCTTTAAGAAAAAAGATATCATCTTCCACCTTGATATGGCCTGTGATGTATTTGAACGTCTCAATCATATCTCCCCTCTCTCTACATTCCTCGAGTGAGTATAGCTGCAATTTACTCAGCCTTTCCTCATACGGGAGATCCTTGAGTCCTGAGACCATCCTGGTGGCCATTTGCTGAACCGATTCAGCTCTCAGCACATCTTTTTGGTAATGTGGCCTCCAGAATTGTACACAATATTCCAGATGAGGTCTCACCATGGATGTGTACAACGGCATTATGACTTCGGGCTTCTGGCTGACGAAACTTCTACGGATACAACTCATCATTTGTCTAGCCTTGGATGAAGCTTTCTCCACTTGATTGGCAGTTTTCATGTCTTCACTGATGATCATTCCTAAGTCTCGTTCTGCTTCAGTCCTAGCTAAGGTCTCACCATTTAGGGTGTAAGTTCTGCACGGACTTCTGCTGCCTAGGTGCATGACCTTACACTTTTTGGCATTGAAGCTTAGTTGCCAAGTCGAGGACCAATGTTCCAGTAAGAGTAGGTCCCACGTTATACTGTCAGGCAATGTGCTTTTGCCTACTATGTTGCATAATTTGGCGTCATCGGCGAATAATGTTATTTTACCTTGAAGCCCCTGAGCCAGGTCCCTTACGAAAATGTTAAATAGGATCGGGCCCAAGACTGAGCCCTGCAGCACTCCACTGATTACCTCCGACGTTTCAGAGAGGGTACCGTTCACCACCACCCTCTGAAGTCTACCACTTAGCCAGTCTTTGACCCATGCAGTTAATGTTTCACCTAATCCCATCGAACTCATCTTGCTCAATAACCTGCGGTGTGGGACGCTATCAAAAGCTTTACTGAAGTCCAAGTACATGACGTCCAGGGACTCCCCCATATCCAGCTTTCTTGTTACCCAGTCAAAGAAGCTGATTAGATTGGATTGGCAGGACCTTCCCTTTGTAAATCCATGTTGATGGGGATCACGTAGATTCTCCTCGTTCAGAATCGTATCTAATTTATGTTTAATTAGTGTTTCCATAAGTTTACTCACTATTGATGTGAGACTCACCGGTATGTAATTTGCAGCCTCCGTCCTGCATCCCTTTTTGTGGAGTGGAATGACGTTAGCTATTTCCAGTCCAACGGGACTCTCCCTGTACTTGGGGAAAGATTGAAGAGCGCGGATAATGATTCTGCAAGGATATCACTCAACTCTCTAAGCACCCTGGGGTGTAGATTGCTCCCATGGCTTTGTTCACTTTGAGTCTTGATAGTTCACAGTAGACGCTGCTGGGCGTAAACTTGAAATTCCAAAATGGGTCTTCTGAGCTTTCTCTTGTCTGGGAAGGCGGCCGAGAGCAGGGCAAGATCAGGACAGAGAGCAGGGCAAGATCAGGGCAGAGCTCGGAACAGAGAGCAGGGCTGGAAGATCAGGGCAGAGTGGCAATGGAGCAGGAGAGTTGGCAGGGACATGTGCGACTGGTCCTCAGAAGTCGCTTCTTCTGTTGATCAGCCAGTCCAGTCAGTGTCACAGATTTGTTTAGTGAATCGCATCCTTGCCTACTTTGCATGCTGTTTCCCCTCATTTGCATGCACAGATCGGAAGCAGATTGGAGGAGAGGTTAGTGAATCGGGTCGGAGGGAAATCGGGTTGCAAACCTATCGGTACACGATCGGTTTGCTTAGTGAATCTAGCCCCAAGTATAGTGTGTTTATGATTATGTTATTGATTATGTATAGTGTGTTTATGATTATGTTATTGATTGTACAAGGAAAATAACTAGAAACTGCAAATGTAAATTCTAGGCATGCACCTGATCCTCCCATGGCCATGCCCCCTTTTCAGGCGCATGTGTAAAATTTATGCGCAGATCCTGGTACCTAAGGATGTGCATGCAAATTTAAATTAATGGCAATTAATGTTTAAAATTGATTATTAGTGCCCAATTATCAGAACTAATTGGCTCATTAATCAATTAAATTGGATGAACAATTTGGGTATGCATTCATATCAGGGCATGCAATTCTGAGCACCAGATATACAATAACGAGTAGGCCATTAGTGCACAGGAAAGTCTGGCATAAGAGCATGTTAAGCCCATTTACCAGCACAATAATTAAGAATTCTGTGTACTAATCAGCATTAAAAGTGTTATGGTAACGAGTGTTATAGCAAGCTTTAATGACAAATGCTGCTAAGCCTATTGTATCTGTGCTACCACAACCATGTTAAAACAGTGCAGCCTGGGCTCTACATATTAGATTCCCTCCTCTCCACCCCCCTACCGCAAGGTAACCCACCTAAAGCAAAAGTTGTCAAATTTCCACTAATTTACTTAGCCTCAAGCCATGTCAATGAAAAAAAAAAAAATGGAAGTGTTTTTTGCTAAGCATGTAAATATGAATATTGCATGTGATGAAAAGGGTTGATGTTCAAATGCCAAGGCCAGCATTTTTTTTTTTGTACCAGCTAATTATATTACATATATTCAGTGCTGCTAGCCAGTGCAAAATATATGTAGCAAGTGTTGACTACCACTGTTTCTATGGATAATGGCAACATTCAGAAACTCTCCATATAAGGCAGTTAGGACAAAATTCTGTATATGGTGCTGAAAAAAATTAGCACTAAGAGGTGGGTGTCATTTATAGAATAGCACCTTACACCATGATCCATGTCTACATTTTAGGCACAAGGATTTATACAAACTGGTGTAAATTCCCAAGCATAAATTAGGCATGGATCGGGTGTATTCTGTAACAGGGTGCACAAATTCTTGGAATGCCCATGATCAGCCCATGCCCCTCCCATGGCCATGCTCCCTTTTTCAGATGCACATACTAGAATTTATGCATGCATCTTTATAGAATATGCTTAGCAAGATGGCGGGTATAAATTCTAATTGTTGCCAATTAGCATTCATAATTATTATTACCCAATTATAGGAGTAGTTGGTTCATTATTCAATTAAATTGCATGCAGAACTTGGATGTACTGTATGGCCAAATTTCCACGTGTAATTTTGGGTGCTATATATATATATATATATATATATATATATAATTTGGGTGTTAGTGTACAGATGCTGCTTAGATAAGTCCTTTAAGATAGTAGGCCATAACATGGCTTCATTCTACTGTACATATACATGGTATCCAGAAAAAAATAGGACACCTTACATAGTTTCAAAATACTTTGCAATTGTTTAACCATTTAATCTGACCTTTGAAAATACATCAGAATTAACACTATGTAACAAAATTGTATTTTTCTTTGTTCTAGGCAGGGTAATAAGTGTTCTTTCTTAATTGCCTATGCCACAAAAGTATAAAAAATGTCTATCATTCTCCTTAAACTTTGCTTTTGTGATCAGAACATTGATATTTTTTCTATTCCTAATGGATCTATTTTTCCAAATTTACTTTTCTGAAGATGATTTCGCTGTAAAGATTGAACAGGTAAGATGACAAGATGCATCTTTGCCTGACACCACATTTTATTGGAAACTGAAACCAATCAGAGTTGCCATATTCAGTTCTCACTGCTACTTCTTGATTTTCATAGAGGCTCTTTATCATGCTGTATCTACTGAGAAAAGTCAAAGCCGAAAGTCATAATATGGGATTAGAACTGAACATAAACAAGACAAAGATTATCATGCACATGGAAAATGATGAAGATTTTGAGCTTGAAGGTGATTGAAATCCGTTAGAACCCAGGAGATAGAATAGAAGTTGTTTTGTAAAAAAAAAAAAAAAAAAAAAAAGCAACTGGCAGGAAAGAAATACTACACAGAATAGCACTTGGTCGCCCTTCAATGAAGGCTCTCAACAAAGTATTCAAAGGCAAAGAAATAACACTCCAAATGAAGATCAGACTTGTCCACACACTCATTTTCTATTTGTTTGTTTTGATTTATTAATTTATACCCTGCCCTGATCCAGGGTGAGTTACATACTCGCATACAAAAATGTAAAATTGCTTATAACAGACAAGTTGAATCAACAACAAACATACCTACAAAACAGGAAAAACAATCCAGACAATAAAATACATCAATGACCAGTACCCTACTATCATCAATCTCTACTCTTCCTCATTCATTCAATCTCAGACTCTGTATTTCATCTAACAAAACAGATGCCTCTTGAAATTCTGCATATTCTGTTGTTGGCGAATATACTCAGGGAGGTTACTCCATTCCCTTGGAAAATACTATCTCTGGATGATGTTAACCTCAGATCTCTTACAGACGGGATTTGCAGATCTAAGTTTTCTGCGGACCAAAGCAAGCGAGGTGGAGCACGTGGCAGGATACTCTGGAGGAGATGTTTGGGAGCCAAATTGTGCAGGCACATGTAAACGATTAACAATAACTTATAACATATCCTATCCCTCAACTTCAACCAATACAAGCTTACATATTATTCTGTCACATATTCTCGTCTTCTCAATCTAAACAGAGATCTGACCACCGAATTTTGGGCAACCTGGAGCACACACAAAGCAAATCCCGGTACTCCCAGGAGCACCAAACTACAATAATCGAGAGCTGAGAGAACAATTGTCTGCAACACTGTCTTAAACAAATGTGCTGCCAAATAGGGCCCGAGTCCATTCATCAAACGGAGATGAAAATACACCTTCTGAACTACTGCTAGCACCTGCCCTTTAAACGTAAGCCCTGAATCCACAAGAAAACCTAAATATTTCACCTCCTGTCCAACTGGCACAATTTCTCCCAGTTGTCAATTATAAATGTGAAAGCTGGACACTATGGAAATAGGACAGAAAGATTATTGACTCATTTGAGCTTTGATGCTGGAAAAGGATTTTATGCATGCCATGGACTGCCAGAACAACTAACATATTGATTTTGGAAGAGATCAAATCAGCTATGGTCACACCATCAGAAGACAGGGTTTATTAGAGAAGGACAACATATTCGGAAAGATTGAAAGAACCAGGCAAAGAGGGTGACCTGCAATCAGATGGCTGGACACATTGAAAACAACATAAGAAAATAAGAATTGCCATACTGAGACAGATCGAAGGCTCATCAAGCCCAGTATCCTGTTTCCAACAGTGGCCAACCCAGGTCCTAAGTGCCTAGCTAGATCCCAAAGGGGATGACGCTGGAGGACCTTACCAGACTAGCACAAAAACGATTTCTTTTTAGATCTGTACTTCATAAGGTCACTAGGACTCCAATACGAGTTGATGGCACCTAAATGTGACAGGGTGGAGGTGTACCTGTCACTGGCCAATGGAGGGAGCCTGAGCAATGGAATTCATTCAGATGATTTGCATAAGAGCTACAAGTGTTGCTGGGAGCTGTCTACTCACCCCAAGTGGATTATGATGCTGAAAAGAACAGCACCCAGCATAGAGAGCTCAGAAGGCAAGAAGTTCTTTGGGAGCTGGGTGACCCTTGGACACAGCTTACTGGTACTGACAGGAGGCCCAGTGTATCAGAGTAGAGTGTCCAGGCTGACCAGCCCTGACAGGGGGGGGGACTAGTGCAGCAGTAGAAAGTCTGGTGGTGGGAAAGAGCTATAACTAACCGGAGGCCCCGATAGAGCCTGGAGTCAAGGAAGGGACTCAGGCTTGACAACCGGCAGTGGGACCAGTGGAGAAGGATTCAGGTGGTAGGAACCCAAAAGGCCAGGGAATGAGGGACTGAAGGTGGCCCCATAATAGGCAGCTGGAAAAGCTGGCAGAGTCCAAGGCTGAGGGGAGTCTGGCGACTGATTGGTGGTAGGACTGGTGAGACCAGTGGTGACTGGCAGAGAGACCGGTGATGGCACCGAGAGCAGTCAGAGAGGAGTCCAGGTGAAGCAGCTTAGTAGCCACTGAGAGCATTGGCCAAGATCTAAGGTGCGTCTGGCAGAAGGGCCAGCTGGCAACCAGCAGAGTGACCGGTGAATGGCACCAGAAGCTGCAGAAGACCTGGTAGGCCAGTACAGGGTCAGAGGAAGGACTCAGGAGAAACCTGGAGGGTGGAGTCCAGGGAGGAACCAGGAGAATGGAGGGAGGGCCTTGGGGTGACCAGGAGGTTAGGAAGACCTGGTCATATGTTTTGAGAACTGTGTGTGTAACCCTGTTGTGTGTTACAGAGAACCAAAGTGCCTGGGGGTGGACATATGATGGATGTTATCACTCAGTCCAGTCACATGATGACACTTACTAATGGGTTTCTAAGGTGATTTTACCAAATTTCCTTGCTATTTCTGCCTTTGAGACAGCAGGGACACAAAGGTGCACTACCAAAGGCAGAAGTGGCCATAGTGGACTGAGTTCTCTAAGGGGATAAACAACATCAAATGGGATTCACTGGTGGACCCCTGGAAGGTGTGATGCCACCACAGCACATCAAATTGGGCCTAATGAAACAATTCATTAGAACTCCAGGATGGTCTTGGGGCTCAAGGATCTCACGTATGAAGAAAGATTAAAAAAATTGCGGCTGTACTCACTTGAGGAAAGAAGAGAACGGGGAGATATGATTGAAACATATAAGTACATCACGGGACACATCGAGTCAGAAGATGATATCTTCTGGCTCATGGGACCCTCGACCACCAGAGGGCATCCGCTGAAAATCAGGGGAGGGAAGTTTCATGGCGACTCCAGGAAGTACTTCTTCACCGAAAGAGTAGTGGATCATTGGAACAGACTCCCACTCCAGGTGATAAAGGCCAGCAGCGTGACGGATTTTAAGAGAAAATGGGATACTCACGTGGGATCTTTAAGGGAGTAAATTCAGGGGAGGGGATACTTGGAATGGGCAGACTTGGTGGGCTATAGCCCTTTTCTGCTGCTTTTTTCTATGTTTCTATGTTTCTAACTCTAAGGAGTCGACAGCCTTCAAGTACCTTCAAAATATCTTCCCTAATCTGTCTGAGGCAAAACTCAAAACTGGTGTCTTCGTTGGACTACAGATAAAGAAGATTCTGGAGTGCAAGGAATTTCCCAAGGCGCTAACTAGGAAGGAGAAAGCAGCTTTGAATAACTTTGTCGCAGTAGTTTAATCACAAAGCTAAAAACTATGTGGAGTTGGTTGAGAATTTAGTGATGAATTACAGTAAAATGGGCTGTAGGATGTCTCTCTTAGAAACTTGATGGCAGATAAAGGCCAAATGGCCCATCTAGTCTGTCCATCCACAGTAACCATTATCTCTTCCTCTCTCTAAGAGATCCCACACTTTTTTGAATTCAGACACAGTCTCTGTCTCCACCACCTCTTCTGGGAGACTGTTCCATGCATCTACCACCCTTTCTGTAAAAAAGTATTTCCTTAGATTACGCCATGTCCTTGATGCTCATCTTGAGACATTCAAGTAGAACATGGGAACATACTCAGAGGAGCAAGGTGAGCACTTCCACCAAGATATTCAAACACCGCTACCAAGGACAATATAATGAGAACATGATGGGAGACTACATTTGGAGGCTGATTCGTGAAAGTGACTTACAATATAATTGTAAATCTTAAAAAAAACTATTTTCTAAGTCTTCTCTGGTCATCTTTGTATAATTTCATTATATAAATACATTGTGATCCATATGTTGCTTTTTATAACTTTATAATATGAAAATTCGATGTTCTCATGTTTTGAATAGGTAAATTGCAAAATTTGACTATCTTGGTCACAAAAGCAAAGTTTTATGGTATGAACAATTAGGAAATTACACTTACTGCTTCGGAACAAAAATCATGTCACACAGTGTAAATGCTCCAACACTCATAGGAATTCTATGAGTATTGGATATTTACCTTGCCAGCCCAAAGTAAAAACCTCTACCGCAGCTTTGTAAAAGCCAGCGTTAGTTAATTCATAATTTGTATTCAAAGTGTCCTTGTTCAACCTTGGCACATTCATGAAGTCTTCAATACCACTGAGCTATTTGCTCAATGAAGTCTGAGGTTTCATTAATTAAGAGCTCTACTGTTTTGTGAGCTTGATGAGCTGGAGTTCCATCCTGCTGAAAAATAAACTACTCAGAAATGTCTCAAATTTCAGACAAAAATTTCTGCTTCAGTAGGATGTGTATATGCCCCAATACAAAGAAGGGCAATTTTTATGAAGGATCACTTGAAAGCAATATGCCTTCACATCTGGAGCACTGATTCTTGGGGAAAATTTTAATTTTAACTCCTTAAGTCAATTATAGACTGAAAGAACATAAACTGTAGTTAAAACTATTAATTTTTAAAGATTTGGGTAAGTACTGCTTTAGCCCCAGTCCTCAGGACATGCATAGCCAGTCAGGTTTTCAAGATACCATAAAGAATATGCATCAGATGGGGGTAGCACATGCAAATTTATCTCATGCATATTCATTGTGAATGTCCTGAAAACCTAACTGGCTGGGTGTGTTCCGAGGAATGGGCTGCGAACCCCTTAGGCTAGAATAGTTTATGCCCCAACCCCTAAATTCTGGGTATGACACCTTAAGTTGTGTGCATAAATCAGTGCACACAGCTAATTTGCGTGCATAACTTAATTGTTTAATAAGCCTAATTGGAAGCGATATTTGGTAATTAACTCAAAATTGATGCTAATTGGCACTAATTAGAAGTTATGTGCACAGCTGTGCATCAGTTCTATTGCGTGAACCTGAAAAGGGGGTCTGGCCAGAGGTCATGGGCAGATTGTGGGCGTTCCTAATATTTATGTATGCTGTTATACAATATGCCTGATGTGCACACAAGGATTTCTTTGGCCTAAATGGGTGAGCCTAAAAGTTATGACACTTGGCACTTAGCATGATTCCATTAGGTGCATGTACCTTTTATAGAATCGCACTAAGTGCTGCTCTAGTTATGCCAATTTTTTGGGTACCATATATAGAACATGGGGCTCATTTTCAAAAAAGACAGATGTTCAAAAGACGGCATAAATCATCACTTGGATGTCTTACTAGTCAAAACGTCCAAGTGGGCATTTTCAAAACTGACTTTCTAGATGTCTTTCTGGTTGTTTTGTCTCCAGTGCATCTAAATCTTAAGGGGACAAAATAGAGGCGTATTTTGGGCGGGCTTAACACTTGGATATTTTATAGCAAGAATCAAACATTTTACAAAACGTCGAGGGCACATTTTGGATGTTTTGGGCTAGATCTGTTTTTAAAATGAATAAGGGCCAAAATGTTACCCAAACTGTGCCTAGATGACCACTGACTGGATGGATGAAAATATGGTCCCCAAACATGACCCCCTCCCTCCTCCACCTCCCTCCCCCCTCCCAAGATCTGCATGAAACAGTATGTATCTGTCTCTGACAGCTGCAGATATTAAGGCCAGTTCTAGTAGGACTACAAGCTAGAGTAGCCTGGTGGGCACTGCAGTGGACTGCAGAGAAGGGGACTCAAGCCCATTTGCCACTCTAACTAGTACACTTCTGGTGGAAAGTGTGAGCCCATCAAAGTTCCAATGTAGTGCCATATAGGTGACACCTGCAGGCACAGGGGCTATTGGGGAGGTAGACAGGTAGGTACTGAGATTTGGGGAGACAATTCTTTAAGAAAAAAAACCCCAAACCCACAAAGGGATATCAACTGGCAACTAGACTAAGGCAGACAAACACAAGCAGATCCATAAAGCAAACTCCTGCGTTGATGAATATCGGAGTGTACTTTTTAGAAGCAGGGTTTAAAGATTTTTGTAATACATTGAATGTTGTGCCTTTGTAAAATTGCCCCAGAAGTAAGCATACTAGGGTCAGATTCAATAAACACCACCTAACGTGTCAATCACGCTTAGGCGCCGTTTATAGAATTGTGTTTAGTGGCGCCTATGTAAAAACTTAGGCAGCAGAAACGTAGGCCAGGGTTTTAAAGGCTTATATTTCATCAGGGTTGTGGAGTCAGAGTCGAGGAGTCGGAGACAATTTTGGGTACCTGGAGTCGGAGTCAATAAAAATGTATCGACTCCGCATCCTGATAAATTTAAATTATAATTAATTATAATTTAAAAAATACAGCAAGTTCAAATGTCCCATTTCACAAACAATAGTCATAATTAACACATTGTGGACATTTTTTGCTGATCTACGCCGAAAAGCTGGCAAATTTTTTAAATGTTGCTTGAGAAATTACGTTTCACATAAAATAGCTGTAACTTCTGAACCATTGCTTATTTTTGAATAAAACTTTCAGTTTCTTTTCTTATATTGAATTCAGTAAAGCGACATCGCCTATGCGTGAAAAATAAACGACCAGAAAATGTTAAAATAAAGTGATTCCAGCGAGAGTTATTTTTAAAGAATTAAAAGAAGTAGAAAAGTATGATCGCTCATCGAAACTGACTGTAGAAGAAGCCATCCTTGTTTATCCCGAGATTATTAGTGATGTGGCTAGAACCGTTAACAGCAATGCCACCCACCCAAGTCAGTGTTGAAAGACTATTTTCAGCTCTAAAAATAATCAAGTCAGATTTAAGAGCTTCTATGAAAGAGGATCTGGCAGAAGCAATTCTGTTTCTTAGAACAACACTACATTGAGTTAGTTTTGGATTGCATTTAACAGCCATTCTACTCCACAACTATATTCCAATTTTAATATATAAACTGTTTTAGGTTTTCCAGCTTTTGTTCACCTAGTTAAGCTTTGTTTTTGTTTTAAAACTACCAAAAAATGTGGTTCATAGTTTTAAACTGGTAAAGTTCCTGTTCCTGATTTTTATGCATGCTGTGCTACTACTTTATAGCCACTTGATTAAAAACAATAAATAAAACCTTATTGTTTCCATTTTTTTGTCTTTTATTTAAACCAGTTCTGTAGTTAAATGGCGTGTATGTTGCCTTCCTTCAATCAACGTGGAAAATACATTAGCATATTAAATACAGAGGAGTCGGAGTCATGGGTACCAGAAACTGAGGAGTCAGAGTCGGAATCGAAGGATTTATATACCGACTCCACAGCCCTGCATTTCGGGTGCCTAAGTTTTTGAAGAATCACGCTTAATGGCATCTAAGTCATGCTCCACCCATAAAAATGCCCACTTAGGCATTCGGCGCCACTAAACGCCATGCAATAAGCACCTACCTTTTTTTCAATTATTGAAGCTATTAAGGGGATTTTGCCAATTAAGTTAGGCGCCTATCTTTAGTTGCCCTTTAGAGAATCTGGGCCTAGATTTATACCTGCTCTGAGACAGTTGCATAATTTTGTATATGAACATGCAAAAAAAAAAATAGAAATAAAAAAGGATACATATATGCATTCTTCTCACCCCAGAAGGATGTGTATTCTTCTAAATTTATTCTATACCTCTCCCCGCTGGAAATGCATATATCATGTAAAAGTAGTACATGGAGAGTAATTCCATAAGCAGATGCCTATTTTTAGATGTCAAGAACACACTACATTGGAGTCTATTCTATTAAGAAAAACAGGTGTCAGCTTTTTTTTTAAATAGAATAACCAGTGTAGTGGTTCTCAAACCTGGTCCAAGAGGCACCTCAGCCAGTCAGGTTGAATATTCATAAGAGAGATTTGTCTGCAGTGGAAGCAGTGCATGCAGATCTCTCTCTCGTGGACATCCTGAATGGCTGTGGTGCCTCTGGGATCAGGTTTGGGAACCACTGAACTAGTGTAACTAGTTAAACATGTGCATATGTTTTTACATAAAAGCACTTATGCCAGCTACAGACTGGTGTAAATGCTCACAGCAAGATTGGGGATGTATGCTGTGACATTTCCGCTCCCCGAGACGGTCATGTCAGAGTGAAACCCCGGTCTCAGTCTCTTACTCGAGACCAGACTCTCCCTGAGAAGGACCAGGAAGAAGATCCTGAAAGCCCAGCTGCCTATCCTGAGCCTTCCAACCTAGAGCAGTACCCAGAGTATAGGTTAACTTCACGGCCCAGAAAAACCTCCAGCCATACTAAGAGGTTTAATCAAGCTCCCAGTGATATTCTGCCCTGTAGCCTGAGGGGGAGCCCAAGAACACACAAGCTAGGCACACAAACACCCAGTGTAGGGCGTGGCCCTAAGCCTTTTAAGCAGCTCTCCAGAGCATTAAAGGAGGCTGCCCAAGAGAGTCTGGCAGAGAGAGTTCTCCGGGCCAGGCAAAGGCCAGACCTCACTCCAGAGCCAATGGAGTGTGAGGCTTCAATGCCTCAGGAACCAGCAGAGCAGCTGGATACACCAGAAAGCATGGACCTGGATGAAGGGTGTATGCCAGAGACCGTTATGGAAGAAGCCATGGATGTGGGCTTGGCAACTTTCCACTAAACACTGCAGGTACGAGGCTGTACAGGAATAATAGTGGAGAGGAGTTTTGGAAGAACTAATTTTGATTGTTTGTGCTGTAAAAACAAGCTTAGAGCAGTGCTGCACCAGCTTGATTGTCTTGCTACACTGCAGCTGTGCAGAAGCTCAAGAGGAACCAAAGGACTGTGAGCTAATCAGGGCTGGAAGTATAGGAGCCTGCAGTAAGGCTTCAGTTTTGTCTTTTGTTCCTGCTTAAAGTTTTATATCCAAGAATGTAAATACCTGGTGAAGAAACTGGACTGTGTTGATTGGTAAGCCCAGGACTCCAGCTCAAGGCTGGATAATTTCTTAAGAGACTAATTATGCTATGTTTTTTCAGAGACTGTGTGACCAGGTAGAGCAAGCCCTAAAACCTGGACTGGAATTATACCTGATAGAAAGCTTGCTGTGCTTTCACTGGACTGGGTGAAAGTTAAAAGTCTTTTTATTTTCTGTTTTCTTTCTTTTTGCCCTTGTTTGGGAAGAAAGGAAACTTGGACTATAATAATATCTGATATGATTTATAGTTTTGTGTGTTAAGTGCCTAATTAAACTTTACACATTATGTTTGGTTCAACTTGACTCACGGTGCTTTATTTTTAGCAAAGCCCAAGATAGTGAGACACCAGTGAGGTCTCCCCCTTTGGGAGCCGCGTCGGGAGTGTGCTACCCTCTACCGGGGGTCTTCTTAACCTTACCGAGACCCCGACAGGTGACAATGCACACAAAATCATTGCTAGGAAAAGGGGATGGGATTTGATATACCATCTTTCTATGGTTACAATCAAGTGGTTTGCATATTCAATTAGATTCAGCAAATGGCACTCAAATTTGGGTGCTGAAAAAAAATCTTCAACCTTTATAAAACAGCGCATAGAGCCGATTTCCACTCCAAAAATCGGGCATGAGATTTTACACCAACTGATGTCTGGTATGAATCCCGATGCGTAAATTAGGCGTAGATCCCAGTATTCCGTAATACTGTGTACATCTTTGGTGAATACCCCTGACCCATCCATGCCCTTTCCATGGCCACCCTCTCTTTTGAATTGCACACTATAAGATCCGAACACAGATCTGTATAGAATAACACTTAGCAAAATGAGTGTACAAATCCAAATTGTTGCCAATTAATACCAATTGGATAGCACCCAATTATTGATGCTAATTAGCTCTTTAGTTAATTTAGTTGCGCATGTATCTCAGCTACATTACTGCAATGCTATTTAGAATGGCACTGGCAGAAGAGGAAGTAACATTGCAGAGCTAGGAGCAGGGACATTCATTCCCTCCCAGTCTGCTGCTTCTCTGTTTTGTGGAAGGGAGGGGGGGGGGGGGATGCTCTGGCAATGGAAAATTAGGTTCTCTGCAGTGATCAGAAGAGGAGTGTGGGAAAAATAGTTATAATTTGTGTATAATGGAAACCTACACCCCAGCATTTCTCTCTGGTAGCAGGCAGCCACCAGCCAAACATCATCTCCCCCGCAGACACAAGAGAAACACTTTGCTTTTGGCAGCCCTGAACGCAGTTTTCCCTGGAGTGGTGTTACATTTGAGTGCCTCTACCTCCCACCATCGACTTTTAAAAACTTAGAATTCTAGTCACAGTCCCTGTTGGTTCCAGTCTAGTGTAACAGCACACTGGGTGCAGAGAGGACCAACAGGGTGTTTGGCAGTGCAGCACGCCGTCACAGGAGGTGTGATGGTACTGGTGCTCAGTCCCTCCCAGTCTCTGTTCCCCCCCCCTCCACATACAAACCTGCCACCCTGCAGCCTTTGACACCCGCCTTGATTCTAAACTCTACCCTAATGAAAGGACCAACCCTTACAAATGCCTTCATCACTTCTTTAAACCTCTCAAAAGATATAAAGCCATGTGAAAAAATTAGGACATCCCATGAAATATTCAATTATTTCTTAAGAAATGTTCACATATCGATGTCAAAGCTTTTTTTTAATTTATTCTAGAAAAGAAAGTGATATAATTGCAGGTAAACAACAAGTATTTTTCTTGATTTACTCATGAAACAAAAGGTAGCCTCAAAAATGTGTATTCTAACTGAGGAATAAATTAGGACATCCCCACATATCCTCCCAATTAAAGTGGCTCAAATCCCACACAGGTGTATCACGTCAAGAGCACATGATTAGAACATCGTTATTCAGCATTTTGAAGGAGGTTTGCCCTTCTTAAACATCAGACATTTAGTTTGGTGTGCTCATGACTGCTGCAGTGAGAGTGAACACCATGGTGAGATCAAAAGAGCTGTCTAAGGCCTTCAGAAAGAAGTTTTCTACTACTCTCTGGGTGAAGAAGGAGCTTCCTTACGTTCGTACGGAATCTATCCCCTTTCAATTTTAGAGAGTTCTGTCTTGTTCTCCCTACCTTGGAGAGGGTGAATAACCTGTTTTTATCTACTAAGTCTATTCCTTTCAGTACCTTGAATGTTTCAATCATGTCCCCTCTCAATCTCCTCTTTTCGAGGGAGAAGAGGCCGAGTATCTGTAATCTTTTGCTGTATGGCAACTCCTCCAGCCCCTTAACCATTGTAGTTGCTCTTCTCTGGACCTTTTCGAGTAGTACCTTGTCTTTCTTTATGTATGGCGACCAGTGCTGGACGCAGTACTCCAGGTGAGGGCACACCATGGCCCGGTACAGCGGCTTATAAGTTAGGTAAGGGATTTTAAAAGATCTCGAAAGAATTTGACATTAACCATTCCACAGTCTGGAAAATAATGTACAAGTGCAGGACTTTCCAAATAACTGCCAAATGCCAAAGTCTGGCTGTCAAAGCAAGTTGATTCCCAGAGCATAATAATAATTTATTTCTTGTATACCGCCAGACCAGTAAAAGGTTCTAGGCGGTTCACAGCAACATAATACCTGTAGATTAAAAGTATTAACATTAGAACACTTGTTACAAATTTATCAAATAGCTGTTTTTAGTAATTTTCTAAAATTATAGTAAGATGGAACTTTTAGCATAATTTTACCAAACCAGAGCAGACCACAAGATGCTAAAAGAAGTCTCCAAAAACCCTAAAATGTCATCACGGGGCCTACAGCAGGCTCTTGCTACTGATGTTCAAGTTCAAGTTCAAGTTCACTTTATTTTTGATGAATCGCCTATTTAAAACATTCTAAGCGATGTACAGTTAAAAACAGATTATAAGGGAACACATAGTCATATTAGTAGTACATTAATGATCTGATGATGTGAAAGTGCATGCCTCTCCAATCAGAAAGAGACTGCACAAATTTAACTTGCATGGGAGATGTGCAAGGAGGGAACCTTTGCTCTCTAAAAGAAACATCAAGACCAGACTGAAATTTGCCAGAGAGAATGTAGACAAACACCAGGACTTCTGAAATAGTGTTCTATGGACAGATGAGTCTAAAATTGAATTATTTGGATACCAGAAAAAGAGGACATGTTTGGCATACACCAAATACAGCATTCCAGGAAAAGAACCTCATACCAGCTGTGAAGCATGGAGGTAGAAGTGTCATGGATTGCGGATGCTTTGCTGAAGCAGGACCTGGCCAGCTCATCATCATAGAATTCTCCATGAATTCTACCATGTATCAGAGGGTGCTTGAGGAACATGTGAGACCATCTGTAAGAAAATTAAAACTGAAGCGGAACTGGACCCTGCAACACAACAATGATCCAAAACATGCTAGTAAATCCACCAAGGACTGGCTCAAAACTAAGCAATGGAGAGTCCTGGAGTGGCCGAGTCAAAGCCCTGATCTTAATCCCATTGAGAGGCTGTGGGGTGATTTGAAATGGGCTCTACATGGAAGAAACCCCTCAATCATCTCACAGATGAAAGAATTCTGCACTGAGGAGTGGGCCAAACTTTCCTCAGACCGATGTTAAAGACTGGTAAAATAGCTACAGGAAGCATCTCACTGCAGTTATTTCAGCCAAAGGGGGTAACACTAGCTATTAGAGTGTTGGATGTCCTAATTTATTTCTCAGTTAGAATATACATTTTTGAGGCTATCTTTTGTTTCATGAGTAAATCAAGGAAAATTTTTTTTGTTTACCTGCAATTGCATCACTTTCTTTTTCAGAGATAAATAAAAAAGAGATTTGACATCGATATGTGAACATTTCTTAAGAAAGAACTGAATATTTCATGGTGTGTCCTCATTTTTTCACAAGACTGTATTCTTACACAGCTTGTGGTAGTTATTCAAAGCAATTTAACCAGCCCCAAAAAACCATAGTAACATAGTAGATGATGGCAGATAAAGACCCAAATGGTCCATCAAGTCTGCCCAACCTTACCCACTCTTTAAATTACTAATTTAATTTACATTTTCCTTCTTCTTAGCTATTGTTGGGTCAGAATCTAAAGCTCTGCCCAGCTTAGGTTCTATATACTGAAGTTTCCTTCAAAGCTCACTCCATTCCATCTAAAGAACCATCCCAGCCATTGAAGCCCTCCCCAGCCCATCCTCAACCAAACGACCATATATGGACATAGACCATGCAAGTCTCCCCAGTAGTGGCCTTAATCTTTTCTGATTCAAGATCCTCTGTGTTCATCCCACGCTTTTTTGAACTTTGTCACTGTTTTCCTCTCCTCGGGAGTGCATTCCCAGGCATCCACCTGCTGAAAATGACTGGTTGGCGCTTAAGCAAAGCCAACTATTTGGGGGGCATTAACCAGCCAAGGTCATCACATAAAGTAAGAAGTAAGTTTTATGTTTATGTAGTGCCCCACAGATGGTTAAGTCAGAATATTGCACTTCACTGGCTATGGTATAGCCAGCTGCCAGAGCCCAGACATGGCCCACATTGAATTTCCAGGCATAATGCTGGAGGCAATTAGCAAATTGCTGAGTGTTTCCAGCTGAATATCGACCTCCCTTGTTTATAATATAAACTAAACCTTAAGCTTATATACCACATCTTCTCTGTAAGGATAGAGCTCGACATGGTTTACAAGAGTTTAAGAAAGGAAAATATAATAAGAATTAGTGGATATATAGACAGCAGCGGAAATTACATTTTTGAAAATAGCCACGTTTTCAGATGTTTTTGAAATAATTGAAAAGAGCCCAAATTATGCAGCTGGACAGGAAAGTTATTACAAAGCTCAGTAATTTTAAAGTAGATATATTTTCCTAATTTTCCGATATAGATAACGCCTTTTAACGAGGGGAAAGATAATTTAAGCTTTTGGATAGATCTGGTAAATCAGATCTCAGAGAGTTCCAGGATAGGGGAATTACCATATTTTTCGCTCCATAAGACACATCTGACCATAAGACAAACCCAAGAATTAGAGAAGGAAAACAAGAACAAAAACATTCTGAACCAAATTATCCCTGCCAGGCTCTGTACCCTGTCCCCCCTCTGGTGGTCTAGTGCTAGGCCGGGACAGGGCAGGCAGGCCTAGTGGCCTAGTGGCAGTCAGACAGGCCTAGCAGCCTAGTGACAGGCAGGCAGGGCCCCCCCCCCCCCCCCGACAGGGCCCCCCACTCAGAGGCAGGCAGGTCTCCCCTTACCTTAACTCCTCTGGCAGTCCAGCGCTGAAGGGCAAGAGCTTTCAGCCTCCTGCCCTTCCATCCGGTTTTCTCCCTAGGCAGCAGCAGAGTTGGAGCAGCAAAATGGCAGGCACGAGTTTTTCACTTCCTGCCTTGCTGCTCTGTGAATGGCGCTTTCAGCATCCTGCCCTTCTCTCCTACTTTCTGTCCCCGAGCAGCACCGGCAGTGCAGCAAGCAGGCAGGTGCAAGTTTCTCGCTTCCTGCCTTGTCCCGCGCTGCTCTGTGAATGGCTCTCCCAGTTCTCGTGAACTTTCTGGGTAGGAACCTCGGTGTAGATGCCTACATGGTGTCTATCGAGTTAGGCATCTACTGGAAAAAAATTTTTTTTATGACATTGTTCAATTAACAGTGCCAATTGAACCAATTTTTTAAAAAAAATTAACTTAGGCGCCTAACTTGATAGGTGTTTCAATCTAGGTGCCTACCATTAGGCATCATTTATAGAATCAGGGCCTATTTGCTCCTGCATTAACAGTGTGTAGCCAGTTCATGTGCGATTAGTATAACCTGCTAGCTGGCTAACACTTCCATGCCCACTCTCTGTCCTGGCTTCGCCCCAAGTGAAAAATTAATGAACATATGGTTTCACGCACGGAATACAGGCAAACTACCACAAAGCCCATTAACAGGAGTCATGCAAGGGCTTAATATCCTTTAGTAAAAGGTACCCCTGAATTGGTCTTCACACAGATATTTAAAAAGGTTCATGGACCACTCGGGTCTTTATCTGCCATCATTTACTATGTTACTATGTATATATAATGTGTGTCTTGGTGATACACATAGCCATTTTGGTAATTTGGTGTTGCTCAGAGTAGGCTCTATAAGGTACATGTTGTGTCGTTTTTGTTTTTTTAATTATGATGGCCACTCTTTCTGGTAAATACATTTCCCCTTCCGTATTCGCGAATTCTGTATCTATGGATTCGCTTATTCGCGGTTTTAGATCAAAAAATACATTTTCATTTTTCAGGCTATGTTAAGCCCTGTAAGCCCCCCCACCCCCCCTTTAAGCCTTACGTGGTGGTCTAGCGGGTTTTCGGGGCAGGATCGATCTTCCCATGCTCCTGTCCCATGCAGATCGCTCACAGGAAATGGCTCTAGAGACTATGGGAGCTCAAGGCAGACATTTCCTGTGAGCAATCTGCACAAGGCACGAGCGTAGGAAGATTGCTTCTGCCCCGAAAACCCGCTAGACCACCAGGTAAGGCTTAAGGGAGGGCTTAAAATAGCCAGGGGAAGCGAGGGTTAGGGGCAGAACTGGCCTGAATATTATTCACGTTTTTTTAATATTCGTGGGCCGGCTCTGCCCCAAGTGGGGCAGTGGGGTTCGGATGAGAGGGAGAGATAAAAAGATGGGAAGGTCAGCGGGGGTTCGGCTACATGGTGGGGGATGGAAAGATGCTCCTCGAAAGGAGAGAGTCTCGGTCATTGTAACTATGGTAAGACCAAATAGGTGAGTTGAAGACTTGAAATTTTAGGGATTTGGACTATGGTTTGGTATGTGGTACCTGGCTGAATACGGAGGGGGAAGTGTAAACTAGATGGTAAAAGAAGACAAGTGTGAACTATGTATGAACTAAGCTCAGATATTCAATGCTGAGGCATATGCAAGCTCCCCATACTAATATCAAGGTATGTCTGCTGACCCGGAAGTTAACCAGGCATTGGCCAATATTCAGACTGGTTACTGGTTAACAGCACATAACAGTTAGGACAGCCTTTTTCCTGTCTTAACTTTATGAGCTTGCTTCACAGGTAAGCAGATTAGACCACAGGTGTCAAAGTCGGTCCTCAAGGGCCAGAATCCAGTCGGGTTTTCAGGATTTCCCCAATGAATCTGCATGAGATCTATTTGCATGCACTGCTTTCAATGCATATTCATTGGGGAAATCCAGAAAACCCGACTGGATTCCGGCCCTCGAGGAGGGACTTTGACACCCCTGGATTAGACTATCGCCTCTAACTGACTAAGTGCTGGCTTCACCCACAGACTGCCCCTAGCCTAACTGGTAAGGGAATGCTTGGTTAGCAGAGATATTCAGTGGCACTATCTGGTTAATGCTGGATTTTACTAAATGGCACTAGAGGTTGTTTAGCGCGGGCAGGCGAGGTAAATGCTCCTGCACTCACAGGAATTCTGTGAGCATCAGAGTATTTACCTCACCAGCCTACACTAAAAACCTCTAGCACCGTTTGGTAAAGGGAGCCCTAAATGCTGCTAAATAGTGGCTCCTGCCCAGTTAAACTTATTTGAATATCAAGCCCTGGTTTTTTGGGGGAGGAGAGTCTTCTCCTGACGGTGATTCCCTCTGCTGCATCACTAATGTTGTCGTCAGCAACGCGGCACAGGGAAGGCCCTGGCCGGAGAAAGCCGCAAAGCAGCCTGTTTAGAGTGCTGCTGACGCTGCTATTAGGAGGGAGGCATATCACTGGTCTCGCGGTGGGAGGGTCGGTGGGGTTCGGATGGGAGGGAGAGATAAAAAGATGGGAAGGTCAGCGGGGGTTCGACTACGTGGTGGGGGATGGAAAGATGCTGCTCGAGAGGAGAGAGTCTCGGTCATTGTACTATGGTAAGACCGAATAGGTGAGTTCAGAACTTGAAATTTTAGGGATTTGGACTATGGTTTGGTATGTGGTATCTGGCTGAGGACTGTACCTGCGATGATTGGAGTAAAGCAAGTTGGCAGTGGGAAGATATACAATATGGGAAAACTCCCTGGATTGTTGTGAAGGTCTGTGTTGTCAGGATCCCAGTGACTACAAGGGGATGGGTGAGAGGGGAGGAAAGATGCTGCACAGGTGGGGGGAGAGAAAGGAAAGAGGAAGAATTGGGGTGGAGAGGAGGAAAGGAGAGATGGCCACTGTACATGAGCAAAATAATATATCCCCTGAAAATAAGCCCTAGTGTGTTTTTAAAACCTAAAATTAATAGAAGAGACATGGGTAATACCCTAAAGGCTTGAGCTAACAGCCTTATATGGAGCTAACAGCCTTATATGCCAATGTCTCTGACTCTACCTATCAGGAGGCCTTGAACTTCAAAGATAAGAGGGGTGTGAGAGGGTGACAGGCCCGTCGTTTTTTGCTGATTAGGGTGGGAGCTTGGATAGAAGTCGGGCTGTGTGTTTTTTGCAGATCAACTTTCAAGGGACAGGATCGGAAGTGGAAGTGTGCGTTTTATTGCTGATCTAAATAGAATTTTCAAAAGCATGAGGGTAGGGGTATATATTTTTTCCCAATTTTGTGTATACCCTCTTTATTATTACAGCCTTTTTCTTTTCTTTAAAAAAAAAAAATAATAATAATAATAAATAAAACACACATGTACAACCGCAGCTCCACCCTAAGGCTTCCCAACAGTACACACACCCAATAAACATTGTCTTAAATGTGCCTACCTTTTTACGTGCATACTTGTATAAAAGCCTGTTTCACATGCAAAACATGCTTTATAAGTTACGGTAAAAAAACAACAAAAAAAAACCTTTACCAAATTCCCTCCGAATAACCTTTAAAAACAGCACAGTTGCATAGCCCGTGTACCTTAGATGTTTCTGTTCAATTCTCTTAAAAAAAAAAAAAAAAACCAATAACAAACCCCCAACCCTGGAAGAACAGCTCTCTTCCCTTGTCCCGTATAGCGTGTATCATGGTACCTCTAGTACGCCGGGCTGGTAGTATCTATGGACCATTCGTTGTCCAATGAATGAATCGTGTGAGTCTGCCACCCCCTCCCAAAAGGAAAACAAAAGTGCTTTTCACGAGCGCATGCTCGGGGCCAAGAAGTCTGTATCCCCGCTCCGACCAGCATCTCGTCTATCCTCCCCCCTCCCCCCTTCCCGGCCGAGTCCAGTCTCTTTCCACAGACGGGACGAACCTCTTCATCCGTACCTGCAGTTAACGGGACGAGTTCCCTTATGCCTGCCTGCAATAAACGGCATAGGGATGGGACAAGCCCCTCCATACTCCCCCCCACCCCCCCCCCCCCATGCACGCGACGGAGTCCCTCTATCCCGTACACGGAAACGACCGCACCCCTCTAGCCTCAGCATCCCCGAACCGAGACCCTCCGTCCTTTCCTCCCAGAACTCGGCATGGACGAAAGGACCAACTTCTTCCATGGTTCCCTTTCTCCTCCCTCGCCACAGACTGAGCCAAACCCCCCCCCCCCCCCAACCCGCGTGGTCCCGCTCTTGCCAGCTGCCGCCCTCACCTTGCCGCCTGTAATGTAGCGCGCTGGGCCGAGCAGCGCTCGTGTCCCCGGGGAGGAACGCAGCCGCGGGCTCTTGTCTCGGCTCGCGCCAGGCCCGGGCTCGGCCGGGGGACAGTGACGCACGCGCTGCCCTCGCGCCTCTCTCCCAGGGCCCGGCTCGAGGCGGGGGCTCTTCCTCGGGACGTGAGAAATCTGTGGAGCGCGAGAGAAAAAGTTCCTCGCGCTCGCGGCTGATAAAAATAGATAACAATGCGAGGAAAGAGCGAGGGGCGCATCTGTTTATGCAATCGCGCCGAGATTCACCCCTCCGTTCCTCAGCTGGGAATTCCAGATGAGGACTTTTTGTTTGATATAAATCAGTTTTATCTGAAGACAACAGAGCTAGATTAAAAAAAAAACAACAACCCGAAATATAAATAGCAACTGTAATTGGCTCTGAACTAGACTAACCCTGAATAGTTTCTGGGAATATAATGGCTCTATTTAGGATACTTGTGTACCGGACATCGGAAAAATAATCCGCCTTTCAGAGCAAAAATATACACCATAAATTCCTGTACACACACAGTTCAGGACTTTGTATGTAAGTCTCATGCACCCCCCCCCCCCTTCTTTCTGTAATAAAATGTCACCGTTTTCTCAATATTAATAACATTTAAAATCATATGACCTCATGCTGGAATTTATCTGGACAAGGAACACTGTTAAGTAGAAATTAAGTGGGTAACGTTCCCTAACCTTTTGTCTCCTTTCCCACCCTCTTTCTTTTATTTTGGAATTGTATTTAATCCAATTTTTTTTTTTAGCCCCCTCCCCCTCAATTGCATTTTTTTGTCAGAACTGTTTTTTATGTCCTGTTTGTTGGATTTTTTATTTTTTTCTATTTTTAATCTTTGTAAATCGCAGTGGATTTGGATATTGTGATCATATTAAATATTTAAAATAAACTTAAATAAACTTTTTGGGACACTCAGATGACCTGTTGCTTTTCTTTAACATATGGGTGTGTTTGCAAGTCTTCCCTTTTGAGGAAAATAGTGCGACTGTCTGGATTATCTCGTCCTTTACTGCCAAATCTCCATGGTTGGGTTTTGACCTTGCCGTGCTGAATACAGTACCTGCAAATAGCCTTCTTAAACATGCCCAAGACTCAAATCCAATCTGAAACTTTCTCTCTTTCAGGCCACTTTTAAAACTCATGCCTGAATTCTTCCTGTCTTCGGTTGCCTTTGGGGGCCTAATTTGTTGGGAGATGGTGCCTTCAGGCTTCATTGGCAACAGCCTTGCACTTGGGCACCTACCAGAACCTTGTATCATGGGCTCTAAATCTGGCCATTAGGTGTAACTCTTAAGGAATGGCCACAATATCCTTTTCCCCACTTTCCATGAAGCCTATGAATATTGCTTCCTCAACAGCCAATCTGGTGTGCAGGAGACAATATCCAGTAATTATGCCAGGGGCTTTCAGAGTGCAACACTTGTTCCCATGTCATAAACAAATATTTGCTCCGAGAGGTCCTCTGATAATGGAGCGTGGCAGGGGGGACACAACCAGGAACAAATGCAGGTTTATATCTTTCTTTCTCAGAAGGTTGAACTGGCAGATGCAGGTAGGGTTTCCAAAACCTTTCCTAGGGATCTCACAAGCACCCAGATTTTCAGGATCTCTCTACAGTGAGATTAATTTCTATTTACTGAGCCTTCAGTGTGCACCTTGCAACCTAACTGGCTGTAGTTCCCCAGGACAGGCGTAGGAAGCCCTCATCTGAGGTCTTCCAGAGTAGTATGTCTTCTACAGTACTACCACCTGTACTATTTATCATTTTTATAGTGCTGAAAGGCGCTGTACATTTAATATGCAATAGATGGACCCTGTTCAGGAGAGTTTACAAACTAATTTGGACATACAGGGCATATAGGGGTTGGGGAATTTCTCCTAGAGAAAATGATAGGATGGACATAGGTATCTTACAGTGAGTGGGATTTAGGAGTTGAAAGCATTACATCAGGAGGGGGAGCAGCTTCCATGCTTCCGCCTTCCTTCTTTCTGTGTCTTTGAATGAGACGGATCTGGTGCTTGACTGACTCACCATGGAATCCCAAGCCTCTCATAGATCTAATGGTGGTGAAACAGAGATTACAACATCCCAGTTGTCAAAAGACTTTATATTTTGTTTGTGTGTAGGACATAATCAGCCTGGATGTGCACTGCTGGTCATGCCCTTGTGTTTCACTTGCATATACTTGATGGTTGGGGGCTCACATTCAGACAAGTGACACTAGATGGCAAAGATGAAAATGTAAGAGGATCCACAATAAATGGGAGATGTCAGAGAATGTTTACTTTCTAGCATGCAGAGAGTTTGACCTATTTTTAGAGGTCCTCACTTTTACAGAAGTGGGTTCACTCCAGTTGGAGCAGAAGAGTAGCTTAATGGTTAGAGCAGCAGGTTAAGAACCAGGGAAGCCAGGTTTCAGATCTCACTGTTGCTCCTTGTGATCTTGTGCATGTTGCATAACCCTGCATTGTATTAGGTACAACCTAGATTGCAATCCTTCCAAGGACAGGAAAATACCTACTGTACCTGAATGGAACTTAACCTTGAATGACTGAGAAAAGCAAAAGCTAAATTCAAATCTCAGTTGGCCACAGAACTTAAAGAGATTTGCAAAATCCAGCTGCTGTTGGCAAGCGAATTCCTGGAATACGTCCTCTGGAACCTCAGTTTATCTGGGAAGCATTCTGTCTCTGACAGTGGCTAGCCTACTGTAGGTCACTAGGAATTACCAAGCTGATTACAAAATATGCATCAATTTCATGCAGTTCCCTCTCAAGGATGAACAACAGTATTCCTAGGTCTACTTAGCTAATAATTGTTGATGGACAAAATGGCTTACAGCAGTGGTTCCCAACCGGGGGGGGGGGGGGTGCTACTGCCCACCAGTGGATGCTGAGAAGTCTAAGGGGGGCATTTTGTGTCCATGTCATATTGAGGGGGCGGTGAGGACCAGCTGCCGCCTCCTTGAGCAATTGGCGAATCCAGTGGCCACTGATGGCAGCACTGTAGTCTTTCTTTTGATTCTTCAACTTTTGCCGCCATGGCAATGTTCTCACCATGTCCCACGCAACTGCCCCAAAGCTTCTCTGACGCAAGCCGCCCAAGTGAAAACAGGAAGTGCTTCAGAGAAGCTTTAGGGTAGTCGCACGGGACTTGGTGAGAACATTGCTGCATCCAGTCATCTCACCCGCAAAGATGAGGGGAAGGGAGAAAGGTGGCCCAGTGAAGGGAAGAGGTTGAGCGGTGCTGAAGGGAAGTGGAGGGAGAGGGGGGAAGGGTAACAGACGCTGAAGGGAAGTGGGGGAAGGGTAACAGATGCTGAAGGGGAGAGAGGGGGAAGCAGACGCTGAAGGGAAGTGGGGAGAGAGGAAGGCTGGATGGCAGTTTCATCGCATCAAGCTCAGCTCTCACTAATAATATTCATTTTTTTTAAATAACATTTTTTAAAAATCATACTGTGAGCAATACATCAATATTGTTATTATCTTCTAATAAAATAATTTTAAAAATATGTCCTTGTTTTTCAATTTATAGTATGTACAATATAGTTTACCTAAGGTGGGCGCTATCGAATCATTCACTGAAAAAGTGGGCTCTGATTTAAAAAAAAGGTTGGGAACCTATAGTTTACAGTGTTCTGTAAAGGTTTGGTAGAAATAAGCAAATCAAATTCTCTTGTTTATTGGGACTTTCTTGGAATTTT